>NC_135538.1:63284322-73284322 GCF_045843805.1 Urocitellus parryii | reverse complement strand
TTTCAAAGCAGAAGAGAGTAATGGACTTTCTTGGATATATATTTGCTCTTGAACTAGGCTTTATACCAGAAGACTCCATAACGGAGAAAAAAGTAAGTTTCCTTTCTTCATACAAAGAAGTTTGTCTTTTGTAAGTGTTTATAACTGAAGTCCTTTTGCATTTTTGTATAGCAACTTTTTGGGGAAAACTCTTGGAAATTAATTGGTCAGAGGGATTTGCCACTTGTTCACAGAAATTTGTCATTTGTTCACAAATATCTAAAATGTCTAATGTCTAGTTCAAACACAGCACATTAGAAAGTTATAGGGTTGAAGTTGTCAGAAATCTAAAAGTGGTGGAGCAATGAATCTGAGAACAGGTGATAGGCTGGAAAAGTGTAAAAGATGTAGCTAGGACCCTGGATCCTTGTCCCAGTCATGGAAGTCGGGTAAAGTCCTTCCTCTACCTTCTAGGAGGCTGGAGGACTATGACTGGAGGGATTGAGTTTTAGGGATGCTCAAATATAGAAGACAATAATTGATGGAATCTTTTGGTAAAAATAGTAGAGAAAATATGTATGAATTGTGTTGAGATTACTGAAACAATTTTGCATGACTTGGAAAAGGGAAAACTAATTTGTTAGTGCCTCTCTGGTTTGAATAATTAATCTAAATCTGGGTTGGGTGGAATCATAGGTCATATGAATGATCTTTTTGGCTTTTCAGGAGTTTCTCCTCAACAGAAAAGTGATGAATTTATAAGTTAATCTCTCAAAAATTGGGATGTTTCATAAAATCATCCTAAAGCTATAGAAGACAGCATATTCTATGTTTTCTCTGATTAGAATGACTACTATTTAGATGTCAGACACCCCTACCCCTCCTCAGGCAACCTTCTAATTTTATTGTTGTTTTTTTTATTATTAGTTGTTCAAAACATTACAAAGCTCTTGACATATCATATTTCATACATGTGATTCAAGTGGGTTATGAACTCACATTTTTACCCCGTATACATATTGCAGAATCACATCGGTTACACATCCTCGTTTTTACATACTGCCATACTAGTGTCTGTTGAATTCTGCTGCCCTCTACTATCCCCCCTCCCCTCCCCTCCCCTCCCCTCCCATCTTCTCTCTCTACCCCATCTACTGTAATTCATTTCTCTCCTTTGTTTTTTTCCCTTTCCCCTCACTTCCTCTTATATGTAATTTTGTATAACAATGAGGGTCTCCTTCCATTTCCATGCAATTTCCCTTCTCTCTCCCTTTCCCTCCCACCTCTCATCCCTGTTTAATGTTAATCTTTTCCTCCTGCTCTTCCTCCCTACTCTGTTGTTAGTTATTCTCCTTATATCAAAAAAGACATTTGGTATTTGTTTTTTAGGGATTGGCTAGCTTCACTTAGTATAATCTGCTCTAATGCCATCCATTTCCCTGCAAATGCCATGATTTTGTCATTTTTTTAGTGCTGAGTAATACTCCTTTGTGTATAAATGCCACATTTTTTTTATCCATTCATCTATTGAAGGGCATCTAGGTTGGTTCTACAATCTAGCTATTGTGAATTGTGTTGCTATGAACATCGATGTAGCTGTATCCCTTAGCACGCTCTTTTAAGGTCTTCGGGGAATAGTCCAAGAAGAGGAATAGCTGGGTCAAATGGTGGTTCCATTCCCAGCTTTCCAAGGAATCTCCATACTGCTTTCCAAAAATATGGAATGCTTCACGAATTTGCATATCATCCTTGAGCAGGGGCCATGCTAATCTTCTCTGTATCATTCCAATTTTAGTATATGTGCTGCTGAATCGAGCACTTTATTGTTGTTTTTCATTCTTATTTTCTTGTTCTAGTTTCTGGTAGATTTTCTCAACTTTATTTTACAACCCTTCTGTTGAATTCTTCATCTTGCTATTGTATTTTTAAATTTTCAGAGCTATTTTTTTCTCTGATGGCTCTTTGTTTTTCAGCTTCGTATTTTTTATTTCATGGATGCAATGTCCTCCCTTCTCTTCTGAATTGATTAATTGTTATTTTGAAAACTTTCCTTCTTGACTACCTGCTCTGTTCCTTAGAGTTTCTTTTGTAGAAGAGAAAGTTTTTCTTTAGGTTAATTTTGATTGTTGTCTTTCACAAAGGTTGATTTTTTTTTCTTTTTAAGACAGAAGTAATAAAAAACAGACTGAAAACTATATTTGGGTGGGGGATGTAAACTGCTAGGCTGTATGGTAGGAAGTTCATTTGTTGAGAACTATGTATCCTCGGTGCCTTCAGTTATTTTCTCTAAGGTTGATAAGTCCCTCCAGAGAGGAATTCACTCATCTTCTATCCAGAGATTCTAAGCCTGTTT
This sequence comes from Urocitellus parryii, assembly GCF_045843805.1. Lineage (NCBI taxonomy): Eukaryota > Metazoa > Chordata > Mammalia > Rodentia > Sciuridae > Urocitellus > Urocitellus parryii. Next base: position 73,281,990 of record NC_135538.1, on the reverse strand, counting down.
GCCATTTGAATGGGACTAGTGCTGGAGGTTTTAAAAAAATAAATTTCTCTGTTGTAATCAGTGCATCTCACAACCACGTTTATCTGTGAGCCCAGCATCCCTTGCTTCCCAGATATTAATCGTTCTGTCTAGCAAAGGGGAGGCCTTCACTTGGCTACAGTGAAGTGGATGGGAAAGAGGAATAGGGGTCTCAGCTGTTTCTTTTATATACTTTAGTCCTGTTTCTAGACTCACTGCTCTGCTGTTTTCAGAGATTACTTGTGTCCTCACCTCTGAGATGTTATACAAGGGTCTGTCAAGCTATAGTCTGCTAGCTGAATCACAGTATAACAACCTCCCCTTCCAATCTCTGCTTGTTTTTATGATTTTTTTGTAACAGCATGCTCACAGACATGTATTGCCTGCAGCTGCAGAGTTGACCCTGTGGCATGTAATGCCTATAATACTGACTCTCTGGACTGCTTTGGTTTGAATGTGTCCCCTCCACAATTTGTGTGCTGAAACTTTATGGCCATTATCATAGTATGAACTGTTGCAGACTTTAGGAGGTGATTAGGTCATGAGGGCTCCTTCCTTGGGAGTGGGATTAAAGTCCTTTCTAAAAGAGGTTTCAAGCAGCCGGCAGCCCTTTTGCCCTTCTGTCTTCTGCCCTGTTCAGATACAATTCTACCCTCCAGGGAATGCAGTACTTAAGGTACTATCCTGAAAGTAGAGAAAACCTTCACCACAACTGGGCCTGCTGATGCTGTAATCTTTGAATTCCTGGCCTCCAGAACAGTGATAAACTAATTTCTGTTCTTTATAGATGAGTCAGTCTCAGGTATTTTGTTATAGCAGCACAAAAGTATTAAAGCCATAGGCCTTAACATTAAAAAGTCACTGACTTCTGTACTAACTACACTGTGATTCAACCTGATTCTGCCATTTCCCCTGTAATTTTTGAATTGCTCAATAAATATTTACTTTAAATTGTTGCTGTTAAATCCATGTTTGTAAACATTATGCTCTGTTGCATCCAAAAAGTGTTGCTCTTCTCAAGGAGAGTTGTTTTAAGTCTCTGTACTTCACATTATGAATCAGGGGTCAAAATAAGCACCAGTTTGTCACTGACTTATTGTGCAACATCAGAGTAGAGGCTGTAACTCTTTATTTAGTAGCCCCCCTCCTGCCAATTTTGTTCTTACCCTGTTCAGTGTGACAATAAGAACCACAAGAGATGTAGTGTCTGAAACCTCATTAAAGAGTACAAAGTATGAAATGTAAGGTTCTATTGTTACAATGTATAATTTTAAATACCACTACTGCATAATATAAAATTAATGCCAAATAATAACCATAGCACAGCATGTGTTCATTACTTATTAAAAGCAATTTTGGCGTGGCTCCAGGATATGACTCTTGGTCTTCTCCTATATTACTGAATAGTTTTTCTCATTTCTTTGGCTGTTTTCCCCTTTTCATTCAATCTCTAAATGTTGGAGTGAATGGGGATAAATCCTTAGGTCTTTTCTTTTTCTCCTTTATATAGTCTCTCCTAGGTGGTCTCACCCCATGGTTTTAAACATTAGCTATCTCTATTAATTACTTAAATTTTTTCTCTCTTCTAATCTTTACACATCCTTTTTGTAATACGTACACTTACATTCTTAAGAGGCACCTTAAACCCAATATATGACTTTCTTTCAAGATCTTTCAGCTCTGGTACTACTGATACTTTGGGTGATACAATTCTTCACATTAGTCTTCATCTTTATCATCTCTGACCTGAATGAAGTCCACAGACTTCCAAAGAGGCTCCCTGCTTCTCCCAATGCTTCCTATATAGAAAGGTAATGTGATTTCTTTTTTCAGAAACATAGTTTTCATCACTCTTTAACTTAAAACTCTTAAATGGCTTCTTATTACACATGTGATAAAAATTAATCTTCTCATTAAAAAATACAAAAAGCACACAGGCTATGCTATTTTGTGTGTGTGTGTGTGTGTGTGTGTGTGTGAAATAAGAAGAAATACAGAAATATGCACATACCTGTTTTTCTTTATAAAATGAATTAGCAGAAATTTAAACCATAAAACTATATGAAGTTGGTTACCTGTATGAGATGGTGAGGGAGGGGGGAAAGGGTGGAAAGGATAGGAGATGGAGCAATACATATCTGGTTATAAATTTTTATATAATTTAAATTTTATGAAAATCGTATTACCTCTGTCTTGCTTGGATGGTTAGGGAAAAGGCAGTGAGAGAAGTGCAAACAAATTTTTAGCTCATTTTAGTAGGACTCATTTTTATGGTCATGTGGGCAAAACAATTACGAAACTACATTTAATGTATATAGGTTTGAATACATGAATAAATGAATTAATATTGTTGGGAGCTAGGGTACACAAAGGAAGAAGAGATGCAGAAAAGTAAAACATGGGAAGGAGAGGAAGATCTCTGTGGATATGGATTGAAACTAGATCATTGGTATGAATACATGATCCTAAAATATATATTAGTATATGTGCTTGCATATTTACACAAGTTTAAATATGTATGTATCAATGTATGTGTAATATAGGTGTGTATATATATATTCATATGCACATATGCATGTATTTCCTAACTGTGTTTTGAAAAAAATTCAGTAGCAAAAATACATTAGTAGCAGATCTTGGTCTCTAAGATGATTTTCTGCTGAAAGGAACTAGAGCTCTTGGGAGAAATTGCTGATTCCAGGGCTGAGACAGATGATCCTAGAACATCTTATTTTGCCAGATTAATGTGGGGCCTAGTATTGAAGCAACTAACCTCCTATGGCAATTTAAAATTACACTAATTTAAAATTAATAAGTCAATTCCTTAGTTGCACTAGTTGTATTTTAAGGGTCAATAGCCACATATAGCTAGTGGCTACAGTATCATATAGCATAGGTGTGGAGCATTTCCATCATTGCAGAAAGTTCTATTAGTCAGCCTTATGCTAGAAGGCATGAAGAAATGCTCCAAGAGATAAGATCATATGATAATGCTATCTGAATCAGCTTGAAGGAGCTCCTGCTTGCCAAGACAGGGAAAATTTGAGCCTTGAAATAATTAAAAACATTAATGACTTATACATGATTGGGAAAATGCAAATCTATGAACTCATACTGATGATAAATAGATAAATTATACATACATAAATGGGAGAGAAGTGAGGAAGCCTGCTTTACAGAATGCAAAGGACCCCTGGTAATGTGGAAAGAATATTGCAGTTGTAAATCAGTATTTTGCAATCGTCACAATTGAGATTGGTTCAGGCAAGACTCATTAATGGATGCTAAATCTAGAGGAACATTTTGATGTTTGATTTTTGCACGAGCTTCACCAGATTGTTTATTTATTGCAAAAAAAAAAAGATGATAACTTTACTGTCAAGATTCAGATAGCACTTTGTGTGATCAAATTAACACTACCAATGAGGGACAGATAGGCATTGAGTTCCTCTCAATGTACTATTCTGATAAGGCACAGTGTCACTCACAGAATTTTGGTTGGGATCTGTTACTTGAAGTTGATCATGAAGGAATCATAAGACAACCCCAAAAATGAATATTTTTTTTTGAGACTTGATAACTAAATGAGACACCTGATTCTATACCAGATTCTGAAAAGGATACAGAGATCATGAAAGTCACTGTTAGATCAATTGATAAAATTGGACCATGGAAGGGAGATTAGATAAAAGTACTGGATTAAGGCTTAATTTCCTGAAGTTCATTACTATAGTGTGGTTATTCAGGAAATATGCATCAAATTGTTTAGGGGAAAAAGGTCATGATGCATACAAATTTCTCTCACATGGTTAAAACATGCACCCATGTGCTCAAAGACACACACTCATATACAGGGAGCTTGAGTGATAAAAATAGATGGGGTAAAACATTAACAATAGACAAATTGGATAAAGAAAATACGAGCTATCTTTGTACTATTATTCTTTCAAGTTTGAAATTATTTTCAATAAGAAGACATAGAAAAAGCAATCTTAATCATATACAAGGTCCTGTGTAATCTGATTTACACACTTCCTGACCTTATATTTGACTTCACTCTCCCTCTCCCTGGGACTTGGAATGTACAAATGCTGTTTGAATTAGAGTTTTATACCTGCTTTCCCTCTGCCTAGAAAGCTTTGCTGGGTCTTTACAGGGCAGTTATCATCTCATCACAAAGATTTAATTCTCCATCCAGATGCCATCTCCTCATAGAAAGGACTCTTGCAAGTGCTATTTCTTCTTTATATCACAAACTGAAGTTGTCCACTTTTTTTTATCATGTGTTTCTTCAAGTGAATGCACATCCCACGAGGACTGCTGGATCCTCAGTGCCTAGGACAGAGCCTTTGTTGAGTAGTCACTCAAATATTGGTTGAATGAATAAACAAACGATGAGGATTTTCTTTAATGTCCTCCAGGGATTGCACTTTATTATACATTTTCAGCACTCCTTTATGACTCCTCTAGGGATGACTCAAAGTCCTCTTCACCTTGGCAGTCACACTGAAGAGTTTATGCCCTGTAATCAGACATCCCAGTCTCCATCCCAAGCTCTGTCATCCCTGTCCTTGCCTCTGGGCATGATAATAACTTTGTAGGTTTTCTTCTTCATCTTTTTAAAATAAAAATTTAATAAGATAATGAATATAAAGTATTTAGTAGGGTACCTGGCACATTGAAATCCATTACTATATGCTTGCTAATTTAACAGTTATTATATCTACACGGCATAAAGTTTCCCAGATCGTGGGTATTTAATAAATATTGGATTGCCAAATGTAAAAATGTCATTCTCATTTCTTTTTCTTTTTCTTTTTTTCTTTTGGAAGAGCCTTCCAAAGAGTCTAGTTGCTGTCTTTTGTTAGCAGGGAAGTGGGGCAGGGGGCAAAAAAAGCCAAATATTTAAAACATTTTGTACACTTCTGAGCTAAGTTTTTAAAATGTCTTTTTTGAGGGACTTTATTGTTTGTAAGATTATTGTATGTATTGTTCTGTTTGCAATAGATTTTCCCACAGTGATTTAAAAGCATTTTAAACTAATCTATATTTTAAAGCATGTCATTATTCTTTGTTTTCCAGCAAATTGTAACTAATACATAGCTCAGTGGACACTAACTTTAGGCCATTTTTTCCCTTTACTTGCTTTGTTGGTTATAATTTTTTTCCCACCAAAATCCCCATAATAACTCTTTCTAGAAAGAAAGGAAAATCTATTTTATTTAATTCTATAAGTTATAGTCATATTTTTCAGCTGACTTCCATTCTTTTACTTGTCTGCTGGTTGTGATTTAGTTTCTCTTGGCATATTAGTTCAATCTATTAGAGTGATTTTGATGTTTTTGTTTCAGAGTGCAAATAATTTCTGATTGATTCAATAGTGAAACTGTATCTCTCTTCATATAATTAGGAGTTTTATTTTGCTGTATCTTAATTATGTTATCTTAATTCTTATTCCTAAGGAATTCCTTTCCCTCTCCTTTATATAATTATGTATAATTCTTTGATTTATAATGAATTACTGGTATATTTTATTAATTCATGTCTGTGCTATATTTTAAACTCTTGAGCGTCCCTCACAGACAAATGTGTTGAGGGCTTGGTCCCTGCCTGTGGCTCCATTAGAAGGCTGTGGAACTTTTAGGGGGTGAGGTGTCTTGAAAGAAGGTGAGTCGTGGGGGAGGCGGTCTTGAAGAGGATATTGGGACACTGGTCTCTTCCTCTCTGTCTTTTCTTGTTTCCCAGCTATCATGAGGTAAGCAGCCTCATCCACCATGGGCCCCTGCCATGAGTTACCACAGGCCCAAAGTAACAGGGCCAAGTAACCATTGATGGAAACCTCTGAAACTGAGGGCCAAAATAAACTTTTTCCTTTATTAAGTGGATTTTCTTAGGTATTTTGTATCAGTGGCAGAAAATGAACATTGTCTGCATTCTTGATGATATTTTTATCCCAATAATTCTTTTTTAATCAAGCTTTTATAACTTTTTGTGATATATTTTTATTTTTGAATAATAGCGATTCTAATCCAATGTTGCATTTACTTCAGATTATGTTATATGCAATGACAGTCTGTAAAAATTGTTATAAAATTGTTTAAAAAGAATTTATGATAAGAATCCATACCTATAAGATTATTCTATTATTGATTTGAAACTTAAATTCAATGTATGAATTTGAGAATGCATATTCTCAAACATATCTATGTTTGGCAAAATATTTCACCCCACATCATCCATTTGGAGTGTACTTACACAAACAGATTTCTTAAGGGTGTAAGCTATCAGACCGCAGTTTTAGTAAACACAGTGACCTTTCTACATCATTGTAAATGAGGATACCCTCTGATAGCTATGCTAGCAAAATCAACAAGTGCATGTTCTCTGTGACCTCATGGGTGGGACTCCTGTTTGTCATGTGCATCCAGCTGGCTAATGCTGTTGCATCTGCTGGTGTACTGTTTCCCCGATGTTTAGAAAGCTTACTCGATCAATAATTATTAATTAAAAAAATCTCTTGGTAAGTTTCATGGGCTGAAATGTGTCCCTTCAAAATTCAAATGTTGAAGCCCTCACTTCTAGCACCTCATCATATGACTGTTTTTGGATATTAGGTTCTAAAGTGGCAATTGAGTTAAAATGAGGATGTGAGGATAATTTCTCATGATTGGTGTCCTAATATAGAGAGGAAATTTGAACACAGACACTAGGGATGCAGACACACAGAGAAAAGACCATATGAGGATACATAGAGAAGGTGGCTGTTATGGTTTGGATGTGAGGTGTCCCCCAAAGCTCATGGGTGAGACAATGCAAGTAGCTTCAGAGGAGAAATGATTGGGTTGTGAGAGCCTTAACTGGAACAATGAATTACTCCCCTGATGGGATTAATTGAGTGGAAACTGGAGTGGTAGGGTGTGGCTGGGAGGTATATAACTGTATCCAGGGAGTGGAGGCTCTCTCTCTGCTTCCTGATTGATCATCATGTCAGCTGCTTCCCTCTGCCACATACACCACCAAGATGTTCAGCCTCAGCTGGAGCCCTAAGGAATGGAGCCTGCTGTCCATGGACTGAGAGGTCTGAAACTGTGAACCACCAAATAATTTTTTTCCTCCTTTAAAATTGTTCTGGTCAGATCTTTAAGTCACAGCAGTGAAAAAGCTGACTAAAATAGTGGCCATCTGCAGTCAAGAAGCAAAGCCTTTGGGGGTGGGGATCAAACCTGCTGACACTTTGATTTTGGGACTCTAGCTTCCAGCACTGTGAGAAAACAAATTTTGTTGTTGAAGCAACCAAGTCAAGTCCATGATTTTTTTTTCTTTTTTCTTTTCCTTCTGCAGCCCTAGTGTTCTAGAAGTGAAATATAGTGGGTCTTTCAATAATTCTCTTGGTTTGACAAAGAGCTTTTTCAGTTCCAACAGTTGTTGAATTTTTTTCTCATTCTCCGAATTTGTTAACTACTGAAAAATGGTCTCTCAACAGTACATAGAGAATGGAAACAGAAGGCAAAGATAGACTTCTTAAATTTGTTAGCTCTTAATATCTTAACTTTCATTCCACTGTCCCCTTGTCCAACAAGAATAATTAATTTTCATTTAAATAAGACTTAAAACTATAGAAAGTACATTAAAAAACTCACTACATAACAACTTGAAGATAGTACTTTCCAAAAGATGTCAGTCTTTTTTCAGATAATCCAATTGAGGACTTTTTTTTTTTTTTTTGGTGGGTGGTACTGGGGATTGAACTCAGGGGCACTCAACCACTGAGTCACATCCCCAGCCCATTTTTGTATTTTATTTAGAGACAAGGTCTCACTGAGTTGTTTAGTGCCTTGCCATTGCTGAGGCTGGCTTTGAACTCATGATACTCATGTCTCAGCTTCCGGAGCCACTAGGATTATAGGCATGTGCCATTGAACTCAGTTCTGTTGAGGACTTCTAAAAAATGGAATACCGAATAATGAGATAAAACCAGAAAGACTTTGTATTCCAAAATTTTTTATGTTTCAGGCAATACAGAGGTTTTTTTTTTTTTTTTAAATTGGGTACAAATTTCAACACGATTCCAAATAGTCTTTTTTTCTTTTTCTACTCTATGATGTATTATTATTACTATTATTCCAAGTACATACCCCATTTTTACTAATGAAGCTTACTTGATAAATTAAGCTTCAAATATATACTTTAACTGATCTTAAATATGGTTGCTCTTAATAGAGTTTAAAATCTTATTGTGAAAGAGCAAGGCATTATCTTTTAGTCTTTTGGTCTTATTATTTAGTTAAATGTATTATTTATTTTTATTAACAGCTTTTTAAATTTTTAAAATTTGTTCTAATTAGTTATGTATGACAATAGAATGCATTTTGATACATCATACACAAATGGAGTATAACTTCTCATTCTTCTGGTTGTACCTAATATAGAGTTACACCAGTTGTATAATGATATATGCACATAGGGTAATAATGTCTGATTCATTCTACTATTCTTTCTCCCCCATATTCCCCCTTCATTCCCTTCTGTCTGTCTAGTCCAAAGTAACTCTATTCTTCCTTATCAATCCCCTTATTGTGAATTAGCATCTGCATATCAGAGAAAACATTCAGCCTTTGGTTCTTTGGGATTGGCTTATTTTGCCTAGCATAATGTTCTCCAGCTCCATCCATTTACCTGCAAATGCCATAATTTAAATCTTACTTAAGGCTGAGTAATACTCCATTGTGTATATATATATCACATTTTATTTACTCATTCGTCTGTTGAAAGGAATATTAACAGATTTTTGCATTAGTATAAGAAGCATGAATCATGGCATTTTTCTAGAAAACTAAAACATTAAGCAACTTTGACTTAATGAGGTCAGTTTTCCTTGTTCAGGTTTGGATGCATTGACCAGTCTGGTAAATATTCTGAGTCACATGTAATACTTTCAATGAGCCCTTTGAGTTCTCATCTTAGAGGCAAATGAATTAATTTACTTAAGATGCTAACATAATTAAAACAAGAGTCCAGTGAATGAAAAGCAGGAGAGGCCAGAACTGGGAATTCAGTGTGAGGACAGGGTGCAGTGGAAGTAAAGAGTCAGTCAGCCCAAGGAAGGGTCAGGGCAGTGGGACAAGGATAGGTAGATGAGCATCACAAACCTGGGCCAGGAAACAGAACTGGAGCCATCAAAACCACTCCAAGGTGTGCCTTGTGATATAGGAAACAGGTGTGAGAATGGACGGAGGAAGTATGTGTGGTGGAGACAGGGTTTTGAGTTCCTGGTGGGTCATCTGACATCAGAATACCAGAGTTCAAGAAGGCAGTCAGGGAGACTCCAGCCAAGCACTGGGATGCAGGTGAGGCAGTCACAGCAAAGGTAACGGGCTCCAGTCTGCTGTATGGCCTGGAGCCTGCAGGTCTGCTGTCTGTGGTTCTGGTTCAGAGTCAGAAAACCTAGGAGCTCTGCACAGACAGAGGAGGGAGGGAGGGATGATGTGACAGGGCCCAGGATCCCCAGGGTCCCCATTCCCTGGAGACTTCCTGCTCATTTGGGGCTGACAAATTTGGCAGGTCTATGTGAATAGCCAGAGAGGGGCCAGCTGTGCTTGCAGCAAAAACTAAAGCCTGTACCTATGGGGGACATGTAACATATTACAAGATTTCATTAATTCTAATTATCTTACAAATTCAAGTAGCTCAAATAATTCTTTTCCTAATCCTTTGGGGAGTACATTATTATTATTTTTTTTAAGAAAGGGAAAAAATAAAACTCAAGATGAAGGTCCGAAATACGTTAGTGATATTTCTAAAATCTGCTTTGGTTTTCAGGAGAAATGTCATCTAAAGGGAAAATCATATTTAGGGTAAGGGACAGGCACTTTGTGTCTAAAAATATCGCCCGACTCATGGGGGCTTTTATTTCTCTTTTGGAGCAGAGCATGTTGGACATGGAGAGGAGGGATTTGTGTGCCCAGAGCCACCAAGCTCTCAGTTTCATTCAGCTCCTGCTATTCTGGGTCTGTAGCTGAGGAGTTATGCAGGTCATCAACTTCGTGAGGGAATCTAATGATATCTTTGAAACAGCACTGGGGACGACACCCTGTACAGCTCCTGCTATGATGTGCCTAAGTGCCCATGAGGCCTTATCCCCTGGCCGAGCAGTTTGGATTGCGATGGCCACCTGGCAAGGCAGAGTGAATCCATTGTCCGGCAAGTGATCCAAAGATTCTTTCAAGAATCAAAAAACTTCAGGGCTGGGGTTCAGTGATAGAGCAAACACATGTGTGAGGTACCACATGAAGAAACAAAATAAAAATATTGTGTCCAACTGCAACTAAAAATATTTTTAAAAAATGGAGCCAAAACTCAGTTTGTGGGTTTTGCTGGTCTTGAGGTGTTGGATTCAGGGTCTGTGCATTGTAGCCTCAGCCATCTACAAAGCCAGGGGCCACCAGGGAAACCATGAATAAGAAAATTGGAATGCAGAGAGAATATAGCAGTCAAAGAGGGGAGCATGCCTGGTCAAATGGGGCTTCATTCCAAGTCTTCTGAGGCCTTGCCATACTGCTTTCCATAGTGGTTGCTCAAATTTGCAGTCCCACCAGAAATGCATGAGTGTGCCTTTCCCCCCACATCCTCTCTATCATTTATTGTTACTTGTATCCTTGATAACTGTTATTCTGACTAGAGTGAGAAAAAATTTCAGTGTAGTTTTAATTTGCATTTGTATAATTACTAGAGATGTTGTATATTTCTTCATTTGTTGACTCATCAAATTTCTTCTTCTGGGAAGTGCCTGTTCAGTTTCTTTGCCTATTTATTGATTGGGTTATTTGTGTTTTTTTGGTATTAATGTTTTTAAGTTCTTTATATATCCTGGAGATTAATGCTCTGAGGTGTAGGTGGCAAAGATTTTCTCCCATTCTGTAGCTCTCTATTTACAATCTTGCTTGTTTCCTTTGCAGTGAAGAAGCTTTTTAGTTTGATACCATCCCATTTGTGATTCTTGATTTTACTTCTTGCATTTTAGGAGTCTTGTTAAGGAAGTCAGTTCCTAACCGACAAGATGGATAGTTAGGCCTACATTTTCTTCTAATAGGTGCAGGGTCTCTAGTCTAAAATGACTAGGTCCTTGATCTACTTTGAGCTGAGTTTTGTGCAGAGTGAGAGATAAGATTTTAATTTCATTTTGCTTCATACAGATTTCCAGTTTTTCCAGCACTATTTGTTGAAGGGGCTATCTTTTCTCCAATGTATGTTTATGGCATCTTTGTCTAGTGTGAGATAACTGTATTTATGTGGGTTTATATCTGTGCAATGCCATTCTATTTTTTTTAAGAGAGAGGGAGAGAGAGAGAGAGAGAGAATTTTTAATATTTATTTTTTAATTTTCGGTAGACACAACATCTTTGTTTGTATGTGGTGCTGAGGGTCGAACCCGGGCTGCACGCATGCCAGGCGAGCATGCTACCGCTTGAGCCACATCCACAGTCCCTCTATTTTTGTTACTATAGCTCTGTAGTATTTTTCCAAATGAATTTCAACTGCCTTTTCTATTTCTATGAAGAATATCATTGAAATTTTGATAAAGAAAATGTGGTATATATATTCAATGGAATATTACTCAGCCATAAAGAAGAATGAAATTATGTCATTTCCCAGGAAATGGATGGAACTAGAGACTATCATGCAAAGTAAAATAAGATGGTCCCCTAAAACCAAAGGCCAAATGTTCTCTCTGATTTGTGGATGCTAATATACAATAAGGGGGGTGGTTAGAGAAGAATAAAGGTTCTTTGGATTAGACAAAGGGGAATAAAGGTAAGGGAAGGGGATAGATATAGGAAATACAGAAGAATAAATTGTATACAACTTTTCTGTGTTCATGTATGAATACATGACCAGTGTAACTCCACATCAGATACAACCACAAGAACAGGAAGTTATAATCATGCATGTATAATATATCAAAATATACTCTACTGTCATGTTTATCTAAAAAGAACAAATAAAAAATTAAAAAACCCCAATCCCTGCCAAAAAGCAACAAAAAGATGGGAGCAAATGGGAATGTGGCATGAGTGGGTAAAGGGGAGTGAGGGGGAGAGAGAGACAGGGAGAGAGAGAGAGAGAGAGAGAGAGAGAGAGAGAGAGAGAGAGAGAGTGTGTAATATTCAGAAAACAGACCAATAAGCCAAGACAGGACTGACTTACTCTTCTCTGAATGGCTTCCTTGTGTCTAGTGCCATGTCCTGTGAGGCTTCTTTTATTTGATCTAGTTTGGAGGGTGCTTATTTCTTTGCAACTAGATTTTACTAAAATAAACACCCAGAGGTAGGCTATGAAACTGCTTATAGAAATAAGATGTGTTCAATAGAAAGAAGTTCTGAAAAAAATCAAAGTATCGTGAGCATCATGAAGAGAATTTGACATGAATGCAACACTCATGACATGTATCAAGCTGTGAGGGGTCAAAAAATGTGAAAGTATAAACACTACTGTCCCTAGATGTTACTTTTATGGAAATACTTATAGGGTCAGCAGTCAGCAACTTTGGAAGCTTCTTGCAGCGTATTGGTAATTTTAGCTGACTGCTGAAAACTTGGCTAATAATTTTTATGTCATCTTTTATTTGGTATTTTATAGTTCCTTAACTGAGATACCTAGGGGAGAGAAAATGTATTCACAATATAATGAGAGGGACAGGAGCTTTTAAATCTATACCTTCTCTGGGAGGTCCTTTCCATTACCAAGTTGGTGACATGGGAAGGTAGGAGAAAAGGCATTTATTACTTTCAGCGTGTGCCCAAGAGTTATGAAGGTGATGACAGCATCATCTGTCAGCTCTGATCTTCTACAGTGATATTGTGCTAATTTTTTTCCTTTGGCATTATTTGGCAAAGGAGTTTTGTGAAAGAGCTGCAACTCAGAATGCTATGCCTGTTTTTTCTACTGACTACTCTTTGCATTAAAAAAAGAGACATTAATTTACTCAACAGTTGACAGTCCATTTCTATTGGAATTTAATGAAGAGGAGAGAAAAATAGCAACATTAATACACTTGAGGATGTGGGAACTGGTTGAAAACAGGAGATAAAAAATTAGGGGTAGTAAGGTTTACACTGCTGGTGCCATGGACAGAGGCTTCTTCACCCTCTTGGAAGTAGTGTTTCTCATGTTTTCAGAAAAACTCTCCAGGGCAATGTTAATGATTTTAAAGAATATTACGCATTTCTTAGGCCATCACTGATTTTGATATTAAATTGAAAGAAAAAACCTATGTCTTTAAGAAATCAAAAGAAATATATTCTTACTTGAAATTACCTATTTCAACTTCTACTATATATAAGATGTTCCAAAAAGCATTTCTCATTTAAAAAATATTTTATTGTATTTTGATTAACATGGATAAATTGTGCATACCAATGGGTTCAGTGTGATATTTCAACACCTGCACATAGTGAGCATTAGTCAAATCCAGCCTCCTATGTCCACTCTTCCAAGTCTCCAGTAATGAGAGAGAAGTGTCAATGTTTGTATTTCTGTAACCACTAATTTCATTTAACACCAAATACTCTGTTCCATCTATCTTGCTGCAAATGACAGGAATCATTCTTCTTCATGGGTGAATAATTCTTTTGTGCATATATACCACATTTTGTTTATCAGTTCATTTGTTGATGGGCACTTAGGTTGATTCCACTTCTCAGCTATTATGAATAGTGTGCTACAGTAAACACTGACACATAGGTCTTTTTGGTATGCCGATTTCATTTTCTTGTACACTGACAAGCCAATCATACGATAGATCTATTTTTAGTTTTTGTGAAACTAAAGGAAACTTTGTTCTCCCTATTCTCACCAAGTTTACATTCCCACTGAATGTATAAGAGCTATTTTTCTCTACATACTCACCAGCATTTTTGTTTTGGTTTCAGATAATAGCCATTCCAACTGGGGTGATATGAGATCTCATTGTAGTTTTGATTCACATTTCCCTGATGGCTAATGGTATTGAGAATTTTTTTGTTTTTGTTCTTTTTAAAAAAGTTATTTACTTATTCTAATTTGTTATACTTGAAAGTAGAATGTATTTCAATTCACAGTACACATATAGAGCACAAATTTTCATGTCTCTGGTTGTACACAAAATAGAGTCATACCATTTGTGTCTTCATATATGTACTTGGGGTAATGATGTCTGTCATTCCACTGTCTTTCCTACCCCATTTCCCTTCCCTTACCCTCCCTCCTCTTTGCCCTATCTAAAGTTCCTCCATTCCTTCCATACTCCCCCCCCACCCTCAATATGGATCAGTATCCATATATCAGGGAAAACATTTGGCCTTTGGTTTTGTGGGATTGGCTTAATTCACTTAGCATTATGTTCTCCAACTCCATCCACTTACCTGAAAATGCCATGATTTTATTCTCTTTTAATGCTGAATAATATACGATTGTGTATATATACCACAGTTTCTTTATCCATTCATCTATTGAAGGGCGTCTGGGTTGGTTCCACAATTTAGCTATTGTGAATTATGTTGCTATAAACATTAAGGTGGCTATGTCCATGTAGTATGCTGTTTTTAAGTCCTTTGGGTATAAACTGAGGAATGGGATAGCTAGATCAAAAGATGGTTCCATTCCCACTTTTCCAGGGAATCTCCATACTGCTTTCCATATTGGCTGCACCAGTTTGCAGTCTTACCAGCAATATGTGAGTGTCATTTTTCCCCACATCCTCGCCAACACTTGTTGTTGTTTGTATTCTTTTTTTTATTGGTTGTTCACAACATTACAAAGCTCTTGAAATATCATATTTCATACATTAGATTGAAGTGGGTTATGAACTCCCAATTTTACCCCAAATGCAGATTGCAGAATCACTTCGGTTACACATCCACAATTTTACATAATGCCCTATTAGTAATTGTTGTATTCTGCTACGTTTCCTATCCCCTACTATCCCCCCTCCCCTTCCCTCCCATCTTCTCTCTCTACCCCATCTACTGTAATTCATTTCCCTCCTTGTTTATTTTCCCATTCCCCTCACAACCTCTTATATGTAATTTTGTATAGCAATGAGGGTCTACCTTCATTTCCATGCAATTTCCCTTTTCTCTCCCTTTCCCTCCCATCGCATGTCTCTGTTTAATGTTAATCTTTTCTTCCTGCTCTTCCTCCCTGCTCTGTTCATAGTTGCTCTCATTATATCAAAGAAGACATTTGGTATTTGTTTTTTAGGGATTGGCTAGCTTCACTAAGCATAATCTGCTCTAGTGCCATCCATTTCCCTGCAAATTCCATGATTTTGTCATTTTTTTAGTGCTGCGTAATATTTCATGATGTATAAATGCCACATTTTTTTTTTATCCATTCATCTATTGAAGGGCATCTGGGTTGGTTCCACAGTCTAGCTATTGTGAATTGTGCTGCTATGAACATTGATGTGGCAGTATCCCTGTAGCATGCTCTTTTAAGGTCTTCAGGGAATAGTCCGAGAAGGGCAATGGCAGGGTCAAATGGTGGTTCCATTCCCAGCTTTCCCAGGAATCTCCATACTGCCTTCCAAATTGGCCGCACCAATTTGCAGTCCCACCAGGAATGTACAAGTGTACCCTTTTCTCCACATCCTTGCCAGCACTTGTTGTTGTTTGACTTCATAATGGCTGCCAATCTTACTGGAGTGAGATGGTATCTTAGGGTGGTTTTGATTTGCATTTCTCTGACTGCTAGAGATGGTGAGCATTTTTTCATGTACTTATTGATTGATTGTATATCCTCCTCTGAGAAGTGTCTGTTCAGGTCCTTGGCCCATTTGTTGATTGGGTTATTTGTTATCTTATTGTTTAATTTTTTGAGTTCTTTGTATACTCTGGATATTAGGGCTCTATCTGAAGTGTGAGGAGTAAAAATTTGTTCCCATGATGTAGGCTCCCTATTTACCTCTCTTATTGTTTCTCTTGCTGAGAAAAATCTTTTTAGTTTAAATAAGTCCCATTTGTTGATTCTTGTTATTAACTCTTGTGCTATGGGTGTCCTATTAAGGAATTTGGAGCCTGACCCCACAATATGTAGATCGGAGCCAACTTTTTCTTCTATCAGACACAGAGTCTCTGATTTGATATCAAGCTCCTTGATCCATTTTGAGTTAACTTTTGTGCATGGCGAGAGATAGGGATTCAGTTTCATTTTGTTGCATATGGATTTCCAGTTTTCCCAACACCATTTGTTGAAGATGCTATCCTTCCTCCATTACATGCTTTTAGCCCCTTTATCAAATGTAAGATAGTTGTAACTTTGTGGATTAGTCTCTGTGTCCTCTATTCTATACCATTGGTCCACCAGCCTGTTTTGGTACCAGTACCATGCTGTTTTTGTCACTATTGCTCTGTAATATAGTTTGAAATCTGGTATCGCTACACCGCCTGATTCATACTTCCTGCTTAGAATTGCTTTTGCTATTCTGGGTCTTTTATTTTTCCATATGAATTTCATGATTGCTTTATCTATTTCTACAAGAAATGCCATTGGGATTTTGATTGGCATTGCATTAAACCTATAGAGAACTTTGGGTAATATTGCCATTTTGATGATGTTAGTTCTTCCTAACCATGAACAGGGTATATTTTTCCATCTTAACAAAACTAAAAGTTGGTTTTTCAAAAAAATAAATAAGATCGACAGACCTTTAGCCATGCTAATGAAGAGAAGAAGAGAGAGAACTCAAATTACTAACATACGGGATGAAAAACCCAATATCACAACAGATGCTACAGAAATACAGAAGACAATTAGAAATTATTTTGAAAACCTATATTCCAATAAAATAGAAGATAGTGAAGACATCGATAAATTTCTTAAGTCATATGATTTGCCCAGACTGAGTCAGGAGGATACACACAATTTGAACAGACCAATATCAGTAGATGAAATAGAGGAAGCAATCAAAAGACTACCAACCAAGAAAAGCCCAGGACCAGATGGGTATACAGCGGAGTTCTACAAAACCTTTAAAGAAGAATTAATACCAATACTTTTCAAGTTATTTCAGGAAATAGAAAAAGAGGGAGTTCTTTCAAATTCATTCTATGAGGCCAACAACACCCTGATTCCGAAACCAGACAAAGACACCTCAAAGAAAGAAAACTACAGACCAATATCTCTAATGAACCTAGATGCAAAAATCCTCAATAAAATTCTGGCGAATCGAATACAAAAACACATCAAAAAAATTGTGCACCATGATCAAGTAGGATTCATCCCTGGGATGCAAGGATGGTTCAATATACAGAAATCAATAAATGTTATTCACCACATCAATAGACTTAAAGATAAGAACCATATGATCATCTCGATAGACGCAGAGAAAGCATTCGACAAAGTACAGCATCCCTTTATGTTCAAAACATTAGAAAAACTAGGGATAACAGGAACTTACCTCGACATTGTAAAGGCTATCTATGCTAAGCCTCAGGCTAGCATCATTCTGAATGGAAAAAAGTGGAAGGCATTCCCTCTAAAATCTGGAACAAGACAGGGATGCCCTCTCTCACCACTTCTATTTAATTTAGTCCTTGAAATACTAGCCAGAGCAATTAGACAGACAAAAGAAATTAAAGGCATAAAAATAGGAAAAGAAGAACTTAAATTATCACTATTTGCGGACAACATGATTCTATACCTAGAAGACCCAAAAGGGTCTACAAAGAAACTACTAGAACTAATAAATGAATTCAGCAAAGTGGCAGGATATAAAATCAACACGCATAAATCAAAGGCATTTCTGTATATCAGGGACAAAACTTCTGAAATGGAAATGAGGAAAAACACTCCATTCACAATATCCTCAAAAAAAAAAAAAAAATACTTGGGAATCAACCTAACAAAAGAGGTGAAAGATTTATACAATGAAAACTACAGAACCCTAACGAGAGAAGTAGAAGAAGATCTTGTTTGTATTCTTGATAGCTGCCATTCTGTCTGGAGTGAGACGAAATCTTAGAGTAGTTTTGATTTGCATTTCTCTAATTGCTAGAGATGTTGAACATTTTTTAATATATTTGTTGATTGATTGTATATCATCTTCTGAGAAGTGTCTGTTCAGTTCTTTGGCCCATTTATTGATTGGGTTATTGTGTTTTTTTTTGTTATTAAGGTTTTTGAGTGCTTTATATATCCTAGAGATTAGTGCTCTATCTGATGTGTTTGTGGTAAAGATTTGTTCCCATTCTGTAGGCTTTCTTTTGATCTCACTGATTGTTTCTTTTGCTGAGAAGAAGCTTTTCAGTTTGAATCCATCCCATTTTTTGACTCTTGATTTTATTTCTTGTGCCATAGGGGTCTTATTAAAGAAGTTGGGGCCTAATCCAACATGATGGAGATTTGGGCCTACTTTTTCTTCTATTAGGTGCAGGGTCTCTTGTCTAATTCCTGAGTCCTTGATCCACTTTGAGTTGAGTTTTGTGCATGGTGAGAGATAGGGGCTTAATTTCATTTTGCTGCATATGAATTTCCAGTTTTCCTAGCACCATTTGTTGAAGGCTATCTTTCTTGAATATATATTTTTCATGCCTTTGTCTAGTATTGAGATAACTGTATTTATGTGGGTTTGTCTCTGTCCTCTATTCTGTACCATTAGTCTACAAGTCTATTTTGGTGCCAATACCATGCTGTTTTTGTTACTATTGCTTGAAGATCTGGTATAGTGATGCCACTTGCTTCACTCTTCTTGCTAAGGATTGCTTTGACTATTCTGGGTCTCTTATCTTTCCATATGAATTTTATGATTGCTTTTTATATTTCTGTGAGGAATGTCATTGGGATTTTGTTTGGAATTGCATTAAATCTGTATAGTGCTTTTGGTAGTATGGTCATTTTGACAATATTAATAATTTCTATCCAAGAACAAGGCAGATCTTTCCATCTTTTAAGATCTTTTTAAATTTCTTTCATGTTCTGTAGTTTTCGTTGTAGAGGTCTTTTACCTCTTTAATTAGGTTGATTCCCAAGTTTTTTTTTTTTTTGAGACTTTTATAAATGGGGTAGTTTTCCTTGTTTCCCTTTCAGAGGATTTGTCACTGATATTCAAAATGCCTTTGATTTGTGGGTGTTGATTTTATATCCTGCTACCTTGCTGAATTCATTTATTAGTTCTAGAAGTTTTCTGGTAGAATTTTTTTGGTCTTCTAGGTATGTAATCATATCGTTGGCAAATAGTGATAGTTTGAGCTCTTCTTTTCTTATCCATATCCTTTTAATTTCTTTCATTTGTCTAATTGCTCTGGCTAGGGTTAGTTTCAAGAATTATGTTAAATAGAAGCTGTGAAAGAGGGCATCTCTGTCTTATTCCAGTTTTTAGAGGGAATGCTTTCAATTTTTCTCCATTTAGAATGATGTTGGCCTGGGGCTTAGCATAGATAGCTTTTACAATGTTGAGATATGTTTCTGTTGTCTCTAGTTTTTCTAGTATTTTGAACATGAAGGTGCTGTATTTTGTTGAAAGCTTTTTCTGCATCAATTGAGAAAATTCTTATCTTTTAGTCTACTGATGTGATGAATTACATTTATTGATTTCCGTATGTTGAATCAACTTTGCATCCTTGGAATGAACCCCACTTGATCATGGTACACTATCTTTTTGATATGTTTTTGTATTCAACTTGCCAGAATTTTATTGATAATTTTTGCATCTATGTTCATTAGAGATATTGGTCTGAAGTTTTTTTTCTTTGATGTGTCTTTGCCTGGTTTTGGAATCAGGGTGATATTGGCCTCATAGAATGAGTTTTGAAGTGTGCTCTCTTTTTCTATTTCATCTACTAATTTGAGGAGTATTGGTATTAGTTCTTTTTTGAAGGTCTTGTAGAACTCAGCTGTGAATCCATCTGGTCCTGGGCTTTCTTGGTTGGTAGGCTTCTGATGGCATCTTCTATTTCATTGTTTGAAATTGATCTGTTTAACTTGTATATATCATACTGATTCAGTTTGCACAAATCATATGACTCTAGAAATTTGTTGATAACTTTGCTATTTTGTATATAATTGGAGTATAAATTTTCAAAATAATTTCTAATTATCTTCTGTATTTCTTTAGTGTTCATTGTGATATTTCCTTTTTCATCATGGATGTTAGTAATTTGAGTTTTCTCTTTCCTTCTCTTTGTTAGCATGGCTAAGGGTTTATCAATTTTCTTTATTTTTTCAAAGAACCAAATTTTTGTTTTATCAATTTTTTCAATTGCTTCTTTTGTTTCAATTTCATTGATTTCAGCTCTGATGTTAATTATTTTCTCTCTTCTACTGCTTTTGGGGTTGATTTGTTCTTTTTTTCTTGGGCTTTGAGATGTAATCGTAAGTCATTTATTTGTTGAAATTTTCTTCTTTTAAAGAATGAACTCCATGCAATGAACTTTCCTCTTAGAACTGCCTTCATAGTGTCCCAGAGATTTTAATATGTTGTATCAGTATTCTCATTTATCTCTAAGAATTTTTTAATCTCCTCCTTGATATCTTTTGCAACCCATTGTTCATTCAATAGCATATTATTTAGTCTCCAGGTGTTGGAGTAGCTTTTATTTTTATGATATTATTGATTTATAATTTCATTTCATTGTGGACTGATAGAATACAGGGTAGTATTTCTACTTTTTTGTATTTACTAAGAGTTGCTTTGTGTCATAATATATGGTCTTTTTTGGGAAGAATTCATGTGCTGCTGAGAAGAAAGTGTATTCACTCATTGATGGATGAAATATTCTATATATGTCTGTTAAGCTTAAATTATTGATTGTATTATTGAGTTCTATAGTTTCTTTGTTTACCTTTTATTTGGAAGATCTATCTAGTGGTGAAAGAAGTGTGTTAAAGTCACCCAGAATTGTTGTGTTGTGGTCTACTTGACTCTTGAGCTTGCGAACAGGCTGTTTGAGGAACATAGGTGCTCTAGCGTTTGGGGCATATATAATTATAGTTGTTAGTCTTTTTGATGTATGGTTCCCTTAAGAAGTATACAATATCCTTCTTTATTCTTTTTGATTAACTTAGGCTTGAAGTCTACTTTATTTGATATGAAGATGGAAACCCCTGCTTGTTTCCACAGTATATGTGAGTGGTATGAATTTTCTCAAACTTTCACCTTTAGTCTGTGGATGTATTCACCTATGAGATGAGTCTCTTGAATGCAGCATATTTTTGGGTCTTTTTAAAATTTATTTAATCCAATCTGCCAGTATATGTCTTTTGATTAGTGAGTTTAGGCATTAACCTTCAGGGTTATTATTGAGATATTGAGACATGATTTGTATTCCTGGTAATTTTTGTTTTGGGTATTTTATCTTGACTTGGTTTCTCCTTTGATTCATTTTTACTCTAGTGTAATACCTCCCTTTGCTGATTTTCATTGTTGTTTTTCATTTCCTCCTCAAAGAATATTTTGCAGAGAATGTTCTATAGTGCAGGCTTCCTAGTTGTAAATTCTTTTAACTTTTGTTAATCATGGAAGATTTTTATTTTGTCATCACATCTAAAGCTTAATTTTGCTGCATATAAGATTCTTGGTTGGCATTCATTTTCTTTCAGAGCTTGGTATATGTTGTTCAAGGATCTTCTAGCTTTCAGGTTCTGAGTTGAAAAATCTGAGAAGTTCCTAATTGTTATATGTAATCTAATTCCTTTCTCTTGTGGCTTTTAAAATTTTCTTCTTATTATGTATGCTAGGCATTTTAATTATAATGTGCTTTGGTGTAGATCTGTTTTGATTTTGTACATTTGGTGTCCTTTAAGCCTCTTGTATTTGATTTTCCAATTCATTCTTCTTGTTCAGAAATTTTTCTGATATTATTTCATTGAATAGATTGTTCATTCCTTAGGTTTGAAACTCTATCCCTTCCTCTTTCTCAATAATTCTTTAATTTGGTCTTTTTATGTTATCCCATAATTCTTGAATGTTCTGCTCATGGTTTCTTACCATCTTAACTGTGTGGTCAAAACTTTATTTACAAGATTATATATTTTGTCTTCATTATCTGAGGTTCTGTCTTTTAAGTGATCTAGTCTATTTGTGATGCTTTCTATTGAGCTTTTAATTTGGTTTATTGTTTCTTTCATTTCAAGGATTTCTGTTTTTTTCTTTTTTTTTTCAGAACTTCTATCTCCTTATTGAAGTAATCTTTTGCTTTCTGTATTTACTTTTGTAGCTCTGTATCAAAATGATTTTTTGCTGCCTGTATTTGCTGTCTTATATCATCCTTTAATTCACAGGACATTTTAGTTATGTACATTCTGAACTCCTTCTCTGTTATTTCTTCTGCTCTTTTGGCCATGGATTCTAATAATGTAGCATCTTGGTTTGTTTGGGGGCACTTTCTCCCCACCCCACTTTTCATGTTGTCCATGTGTCTTCCCTTGTAGCATTGTGGATCCGAGGTGTTATAGTTTTTACCTTGTAGGCTAATAGTGTCCCTTCAGGATTCTAATACCTCTCCTTTAAGAGGGAGAACAATATTAACGGATCCCAATATAAACAATATACAGCCTTAAATCAAATAGCTGCTATTAATATGGTTACCGTTTTGTCACAATATACAGAAATGTTGAGTTCAATTATTATCTACAATATATATACAGTAGGTTTCCAAAAGGGTCTACAGTTTCTGATGGTGGACAAAGAGAGAATCAGGGTGGGGTGTAGGATGAGATGTTAAGGAGGTAGAAGGTGAGTTATTAGATCTTAAGATGCTTGAAAGAGGAATCCAAAGAAGGTGGATAGTAGCAAGAAAAAAGAAAGTGATTTTGGGAAGACAAGTAATTGGGAAGACAATAGAGAGAGTACAAAAAATAAACAAATATTAAGAAAAATAAAAAATTTAAAAATAGGAGATAAAAGATTATACAATACAGACAATAGTAATATACTATTCAGACACCCCAGTCCTCAGTAGCCTAATTCATGAAAAGTACTTGGTTTCATAAATGTTGGGTATGTGAGTGTATGAGGAGAAAGAGAGAGAATATAAAAAAAATCTCGAAGGAAAATACAAGGAATGTTTTTGTTGGAGTTCAGTATCTTTCCTGCTTCCCTTCTCATCCAATGGGTGGAGTTATCTGTTGTTTGCTGGTATCTCCACCCTCAGGGTGGTGAAGGTTATTATGATGAGAGGGTTGGTCTTGGGGGCAGAGCTCCTGGAGGTGGGATACAGCACTTGCCAGTCCCCTATGGGAGACTGCACCCTAAGGATCTCCTTTGGGACCCACTCATGTGATGTGGGTGCCTGGTCTTATCTCCTTATATTGCCTGTAGACCTCACAGTTTCTGGTCTCTAATTTAGTCTCTAAACTGTATTTCACTCCCTTTCTCCCTTTCTACTTCCTAGTCAGGAGCCTTTCTCTTTGGAGGTCTTGTGGGCTGCACTTTGGGGGCTGCACACATGTCGTGGAGAGCTGTTTTGTATCGGGCAGTTCAGGGGCAGGCTTTGCGTGCTATGGACCAGCCACATAGCCTCAAGCACTGGGCTGTGTTAGGGAGGAGTTGGGGGTTTATAGGTACCTGATATTGCTTCTAGGCTCCAGCAGGTGTCCCAAGCTGGGAGTTGCCTCTGCTAAAGATGGCAACAAAGGTGTCCCAAGATGGAGGCGGCTGCTTTCAGAGATGGGTGTTGGGTGGTGAGTTCAGAGATGCAGCTCTGTGGCATGCAGTGTTGTGGCTGGTGGCTGTCTCCAAACCCTGTCCTATGTCCCCAGGTGCAGGCTACAACATGTAGGGGACTATGGCAGTAGTTGCAGTGTTCCAAGATGGAGGTGACTGGGGAGTCGCACGTTGGTAGATGGGGGTCCACACGGTAGTAGTGACCAGAGGTCCTGGGTGTGGGCAGTAGGAGGATATCCTGCACGGGCACAGCAGCTGGGATTTGTGCATGGGTGGGCAGCCAGGGGTCCTGCACTGGTGCTGAGGTCTGGAGACCTGCATGGGCACAGCAGCTGGAATTCCTGCACAGGAGCAGCTGTTGAGATCCTCTAATAACTCTCAGAGAAACAGTATTCCCACTACTAGAATCCCAGGTCACTGAGCGACACAGAATGCAGCCTCACTCTAGCCCACCAGTTTGGATGCCCCCGGGAACTTTTTTTTTTTTTTTTTTTTTTTTTATATTTGTTGGCCATTTGTATTTTTACTTTGGAAAAGTGTCTATTTAGCTCATTTGTCTATTCTTAAATTGGATTACTTTATTTTCCTTAAGTTTTTTGAGTTCTTTATACATTCTGTCATATGAAGTGTTGACAAATATTTTCTCCCATTCTTTAGGTTGTCCCTTCATTGTTTCCTTAACTGTGCAGAAGCTTTTTAGTTTGATGTAATCCATTTTGTATATTTTTGCTTTTGTTTCTTGTACTTTTGGGGTCCTATCTAGAAAATCATTGCCTGTACCAACATCTGGAAGTTTTTCCCTTATATTTTCTTCTAATAGTTTCAGAATTTTCTGTCTTACATTTAAGTCTTTAATCCATTTTGAGTATATATTTGTACAAGCTGAGAGGCATCTAGTTTCAGTCTTTTGCATGTGGATATCCAATTTTCCCAGCACAATGTATTGAAGAGCTGTCCTTGATCCAATGCATGCTTTCAGCACCTTTGTTGAGAATCAGTTGGCTGTAGATATGTTGTCATTTGTGAGATCTCTATTCCACTGTTCTATATGTCTGCCCTTTACCCCTTCTTCTGATGGCAGTCTCAAACTGTTTTGGTTACTGTGGCTCTATAATATATCTAAAATCAGGTTTTGTGATGGCTGCAGTTTTGTTCTTTTGGTTCAAGATTACTTTGGCTACTGAGTTTTTTTATGCTTCTATATGCAATTTAGTATTGCATTTCTAGTTCTATCAAGAAGGTCATTGCCATTTTGATGGGAATTGCATTGAATCTATGGATTGCTGATTCTTCCCACCCCCTAACACGAAGAAGTCTTTCCCTTTTTTGTGCCATTAGTTTCTTTCATCAGTATCTTGTAATCTGCCTCGTAGAAGTCTTTCACTACCTTGTTTAGTTTATTTATAAATATTTTATTAATTTATTTTTGTAGCTAGTGTGAATGGGACTGTTTTCATGAGCTTCCTAAACAATCTCAAAAAAAAGATACTATCAAAAAAGCATTTTTAATTTAAAAGAAAGGACTGATTCAAAAGCCTGAGCATCAAGATCCTTAAATCTAACAAACTATCTGTGTATTGTTGTAATTGTGGCACTTCTGCTTATTATACAAATTCTTCCAAGTCTTCATTGAACAATTAAATAAGGGCTTTCTTGTCCTTATATTATATTATTATAATTTAACAAATAATCTTAAAATTTAAGTCATCTTGATCTTTTCTTTTTGATCCTTATGGGCATCAGCTCATCCCAGCAACCAATGAATTATTCTATTACTGCCATATTAACAATAAAAAACATCTAACATTTATCACACATCAACTTTCTAGGAATGTCCTAGTAAATATTTAATAGCTGCCACAAAGCACACATACACAAGTTTATAATGAATTTTACTAATATAAATAATAAAATAAATACTACTCTTAAAAAGATCCTTAACCTAAATATTGAATTAATAGGGCCTTGGAAAAGAAAACTGAAGTTTTATCTAAGCTCCTTGACCACTGATCTTTGCTGGAATTGGGGTTACATGATCATCTAAGTTAAAGATGTTTTAATATAATAAAGCTATTTCCATGGCTTAGTGGATATGAAGTTTTTTTTTTTTAATTGGCAGAATATTGACTTGGTAACAAAAACTCAATGAAAGAAACAGTGTGCTACTGATTTAGTTTCACTTTTAAACTTACTCTAATGGAAAATACATGTGACTGTGTGCTATTAGGAGGCTCCCACGTGTGCTGATCTTTTGAGAGAGAAATGAAAGAAATCAAACTTGAGCACAGCTCTTCTCAGCAGGCTAAAATGTCAGCTCTTTATGTGACCCTAAGGTCATACTTGGTCCAGTCCTTCTGTAGCTATGCCTTCCTGGGACTCAGAGACATACTGAAGCAGTCATCCTAAGCACCTGTCTCTTTTGTGTTTTTGCTCCCTCTACCTGAAACAACCTCTCGCCACTTTTCTCAAGTCTGTTTCTTCAGTTAGTTTCTGTGTCCCTGTGCAGCCCTCCTTGACTTCTCCAGCTTCCTACAGACCTTTCATTTGATGTATGTGGCCATTTGAGACTTGGAAGGAAAACTATTAGTAAAGAGCATTATCCATTTCATGAGTGAGAAAAAGGGGATCAAGAGGAGTCAAAGCTTACGAATGGAGGCTCATAAATCATGACTAATAGTATCCAATCTTCCAAGTATAGTGTTTTATTTTCATTCCTCACACTGACCTGGAAAAGCAGGGCTAGGATAGAATTTCACCTCTAGTTTTAATCTGCTGGAATTGGTAAGCCTCATAAGACAAAACAATTTTGGAGTGAGAGTAAGAGACAATTCCTAGAGGAAAATTGAGCTTTATATGTGAAAAGTATTATTTGGCCCTCAATAGCCTACTATTAGTATAACTGGGGTTATAGACTGAGTAGCTATTAACAGTCTTCTTTATTAGTTTCTTGACTTAGGGAATTGCCTATATTAAAATCTAGGAGCTGGTAATGTGCTTCAATGGTAGAACCTGTGCTTAGCAGGTGTGAGGCCCTGTGTTTCATCCCAGCACCAAAAATCAAATGAACATAAAAACTAATCAACTGACCAAAGGAACAAAACCCAAGAAAACCAGCCAACCAACCAAACCACAAAAAATATCAAATCACTTATATCTAGATCAGACTTATGCTAAAGTCAGTTCCTGGAGGAACACATGGTCATGTTGCCCTTATTCCTGCACGTTTTCAGGGTTCTGGCTATGTAGCCATTACTTCATTGCCAAGGGCAAAGCTTTATTGGATTGTAGTCGATTAGCCATTTGTGGGCAATGAACATGACGACAACTACTTTCCTTGGAGAGTTGATTCTTGATATTTGAGACATCACTAACTTTTATTATTTTTTAATGTTATGCATTTCTTAATTGAATTCCATTTCTCTGAGTCATTTTATTTCACTAAACACCTGTTTTGTTCAATATATATATTTGGGCAGTGAAGTGACTAGATCTAGTGTTCTTCCTGTGGAAGGAGCTCTAATTTTTCAGTAAAGAATGTATATTTGGCAAAAAATTCACTGTCAATGGCAGCCTTCTTCAGGGAATGTTCTCTAAATGAGATTTCTGATTTTCTGTTCCTCAAATGCACAGAAGTGAGAGGATAAGGCCTGTAAATCTGCTTGGGCCACTCATCTTTTGTGCTCTGCACAGTGAAAATGGTGAAGAATGTGGGTGAGATTCTTAGACGTTGAAAATGGATTCCAGGGGTTCTGGGAGGATGGGAAGGAAGAGATAGACAGCCCCTCAGAACCTGACAGATCCAGAGTTGTGCTGTCCTCATGTGGCCACTGGAATGTGGCTGGTCTGAACTGAGATGTGAAGGCACGGTAGTCCCTCAGTGTGGGAGGATGAAGAGGGACATGATAAGAGTCTGTGATTTGCAGACCTTCGAATAACAACCCAGAATGACAAGTGCCAAGCCGTGGTCAAGAAAGATAACTGCAGTGTTCAAAGAAGGAGGAAGAGCAAGAGAGATTGTCTACCTAAAGAGGGAATGGACATCTCAGCTGATATTCAAAGGATGACACATAGTACTCAGCACAGCAATGGGAGAAGCAAGAATCCCAGGTCAGCGCCTGAGATGCTGAAGTTTAAACATTCAGAATTCAGTGAAATAACAAAAAAGAAAAAGCAGGAGAGGAGAGGGAAGAGAAGGTGCAGGGAAGGAGGGGAAAGATCCTTTAGGTCTGATTGCCTGACATTTATTTATTTATTTTAACCCAGAATCTCCTCCTGGAATTGATATATAGCTTAGATAAGCAGTCAGAACTTGGAAAGGAATATATGATAATGACAGTGTTTTTAAGTCATAAGAAACAATTAGCAAAGAAAACAACAACAGCAACAATAACTGAAGAACACACTTGATTCATGGACTTTTTCTTAATCTGTGAAGAAAAGGAAAGGTTTCAGAATTAGACTCCGCTCTTGGCATGATGGAATTCTTATTAGATTTAGATCGTCAATTTCAAAAACTAGTCAACAGAAAAAATTATTAAAATTGTAGATGGTTGGTCATGGAAAGAATGATCTATTATGGGAGAAAAGGTAATTTTATTTCCCTCCAATATGTTTCAATAAAAGTTAAATATCATAACAACCTTATCTTCAAATTATTTTTGCTTTCAGGAAAATATCTTTGTTGCTCAAACCTTGAAGATGCCCCCCACAATCAATAGCATTAATGCTAATAAGCAATTCAAATGAGCTTTTGACATTAGTGGAAACAGTTTCAATGTGTTGATAAACTGCAACTTAATTAGCAAGTTGCTGTATTGTAACTAAGTCACATTCAATGAAAAATAATGCTGATGCATATTTACACTGCTCTAACTTGCACACCAAACAGAAATAAATACCCTGTAATAAGTTTTCTTATGAAGGTATTATAGCTGTATGAAATATACAATGATCCTATAAGAAAATAAAAATATTAAAATATTCTGCCTGATCACTCAAGGATGTGAATTCTAAACTGATATTTGTTATTTCACTGAATTATGAATGTTTAAACTTCAGCATCTCAGGCGCTAACCTGAGATTCCTGCTTCTCCCATTCCTGTGCTGAGTACTGTATGTCATCCTTTGAACATCAGCTGAGATGTCCATTCCCCCTTTAGGTAGACAATCTCTCTCGCTCTTCCTCCTTCTTTGAACACTGCAGCCCCTCTCCCTTTTGTCTCTCTCACAATATCTGACTCGTTCCACTTTTTGTGCTTTGTAGAATTTGTTTAGTTTCCCTAGATAAGCTTCTTGAGGGTCATATGGTTTTTCCTTCAGTTTTGAAATGTCAGAGAGGTTAATTTAATAAATGAGTGCCTCTTTATTCCATTTTCCTCTTTCATGTTCTTTAGAGATATCACTAGCTGAAATGACTCCATTTTTCTCTGACTGCTTCTTATTTATTATCTCTCACTCTTAATTCAAATAAAGCCCCTAAGGAGCAGGGACCTTACCTGTTTTGTTCACTGGAGTATTCCCAGCATTTAGTATAATACTTGACACTTAGTAGGAGTTCAGTACAATGTTTTTCTTTTACTTATTAAGTAAATTGAATTGAATGTAAGGAGGCATAAGTTATACAAATAATGCAGCAGTAGATGATACAGGCAAGGGGATGTCAGGGTTCAATCATCTTTATTGGTTCATTGATGCATCTCAAACCTCAAACTCCACCAAGAAATTTCCATGATAATTCTTTATCTTTATCATTCTTTTCGTGTATCATAAGCACCATTTTCCAGATAAGAAGTTAAAGGTGTTTAAAGGACCCAAGGATAAAACATGATACCTAGGAAACTGGTCACTTACAGATGTGAATTCTAAACTGATATTTGTGGTAGTAAAAAACTCACTTACAGTTAACAAACTATGGATGGGAAAGATGAGATCAGAATTTATACTTCTGGATTTTGGTCCATGAAATCTTTCTCTCCATCTCTGATACCTTTACTATAAAACTTTAGACTTCAGGGTCATTCCTTCCAAGGCCTGGACTTAATTTTATATTTGTAATATTAAGTTATTTTTCTTAAAGAGGACTCCTCTATTCTCAATTATATAAATTTCATGCTCTATAAAATCTAAATTCATATATTTTTGATTGTGGCCATTTTCTGAAAATATCCTCCTGAATTTTATGGTTTACTGTTCTTCCAATGCTGAAAAATTCAGTAAGAAAAAAACAAACACCTTTTCTTTCCCTGTACTTACTTATGTTTTTCAGCTTCTAAAAATAACCCACACTATAGCAGCAGCTGTGAACACAAATAACAACACAATAATAAATGAGTTGGAGCTCAAATAAAACATTCTAGGCCAGTTCTTGCATCCCCTGTGCCAGCCTTGGCAGAGTTTTCCTGTTGCCAGGTCAGCCTGAGGGAAAGTGCCAGCCAAAGAAGGGAAGCTGCTGCTGCTGGAGCTGGTGGCTCCTCACTGCCCTCCGTGATGTTGGGCCAGTCCTGCAAACAGAGCAGGTGTTTAGCAAATGTCTGCTGAATTCATTGCCAGGACTAAAAATTTAGGACAGTTGCACAGAAGTAAAAGAATCTCAATCGGTACAATTTACTGAGTACCTCCTCTATGTGATGGTCTGTATGCATTGGATGGAGGGGTGTGGGGCACTTTCATGAAGTTGATTTCACATAGCTACTTGGAGGCCATCATCATTTTAACAAACAAGCTGTGATATTTTTAGCTTGCTCTGTTGCAACTCATTGACACCATCACTCTGTCTGTCTCTGTCTCTGAGCCGCAGTTACATTTCCTATGTCAGAGCCTGGTCAGAGGTAAGTGACAGACATCTCCTCTTTCCAGAGCACACCAAAGTAGAGTTCATATGATTTATATACTTGCTAAACACAAAAGCCTTTTAACGCCATCCATCTTCCTAAAAAAAAAAAATAAAAAAACATTAATTCATTCTTGGAGAATTCACTTGTGTATATCTTACAGTCTTAGAGTTCCTTCTTAGCATTCAATGGTCATATGCAATGATTTTTAATTAATAGATACAAGGGCTTATTTATTAATAAAACTTTCTGATTTCCAGTTGAAAAACTACAGCAGTGAATCTCAGTGCTCCTAGAGAGGCATATTAAAATATAAGATTTTTAAAAAAGGATATTTGATATGTAATATAATTTTATCTCTGGAGAAGGATAAAAATAATCATTAAAATATTGACTACACACAAATGAATAAAATAGCAAGCAAAAGTCAACCATAATTAAGGCAGGGGATCAGGATGGAGCTCCAGTTTGTACCTATTATTTGGGGACCAAAACAGCAGCAGTAGCAGCAGCAGCAACCCCAACAAAAGCAAAACAGTGATCCTGCTACATCAGAAGCTAGCACAAATTCTTGCTCCAGTCTTTGAAATTGGATTTCATCATACCCACTTGGAGATCTTATCCAAGGGTCACAGAGCTTGTGAGCCCCAGAGTCAAGCCTGCCTGATTCACAGGTCCTGCTCTTCTTTTGCTGCTTTTTGGGCTGATCAAAAGGTCTGAAATAAAGTAACCAACACAGTGATAGTTGACTAAGGGCAACTTGTGGCACAAGGTGCCAGGTGTTGAAGAATGTGGACCTTGGCCTTGCCAGCTGGTCCTGAAGTTAGCATTCTGATCCTGTAAGCCAAAGATGTCTTCTGCCATTTTAGAAGCTTTGGAAAGCTGATCCTTATGCTTGGGGAACACTTATTACTTGGGCTGACAGTACCATGGTTCTGACATCTCTGATCATCTGGTGTCACCTCATCATGCCATCTATGAGGGGGGAAGGATGGGAAGCAACCACACTAGTCAGAGCTACTGGTAGTTTTATAATGCTCAGGCAAAACCAGGCCATTGTATTGGTTGTCTTAGAACAAAACTCAGCAACAGCAAGCTGTAAAATCATGCTGCAGTCTCTTAGTCTGCCAGCCCTGGGTAGAGAAATTGATATTCATGGAACTTTCTCTTTGCCTGAATCAAAAAAATACACTTACCAGAGCCCTGCTGAGGGTGTATGCACTATAAGATGTGATGTGGGTAATTGTTTTCTCTGCTAAAAGATTTCCTTTGTTACTGCTAAATAGATAAGCAAATCCACTAAAGGCTATGATGAGTTGATTTGGTTATGGTGAAAATCTTTGCTCTCTCAGTTGGAGAAGCTTAGGGACTTTAATATCTTTCTTTCTGAGGTTATAGGAGCAAATAGGCTTAGCTATTACTGCTGTCGGAGGTAGAAAATATTTGGCAGTAAAATACCATGAAATGAATATAGATGTTCTGGAGACTAGGATGACAAAATATTAGAATTGGAAGGGAGGTCAGAGAGTAACTATTACTTTTTAAATTTCATTCATTCTGTCAATAAATATTTGTTGATCTACTATATGCATTAGGCATTGCTCTGTGTGCTGGGCAATATCAGTAAGTAAAGCAGACAAAAATCTCTTTCAACTCTGCTTATGTTTTACAGATAAAGAGGCTGAGTTCCAGAAAGGTCGTATCGTTAAAGTCATAGAACTAATTAGGGGAAGAACAGGATTTGGAGCCTAGTTCTCCTGATCACATGTCTACAATATCACATTGCCTTAGTTCTGGCAATAGATGTGTCTGCATTGAATAAAATATTGTGCTTATATTTTACAGCAGACCTGTGTTTAATGAAATAACAGAGCTCTGGCTCTGTGTGTGTTCTAACATTCTTTCTTCCCTCTCCTCCTCTTCCCAAATTATTTTTGAGCCCCTATTGTGTACCTGGCATATAGCAAGTGCTCCGCTATTAATGAACGGACACAGCAGTGAGAAAGAGAGTCCTGCCCTCGTCGAGTTGACAAGGGGATATTAATCATGGTCACAAATTCTTTATAGCTTTTCCCATCAGGAGGTGGAATCTATTTTCCCACACCTAGAATCTGGCTTGGCCTTGTGGCTTGCTTTGACCAACATAGCTTGACCTATGTGATGTCGGGGGGCCTCCTTGAAACTTCTGCTCCTGCCCTCTTACAGCACTTTGCCACCCTTGAGGAAGCCCAGTTTAACTTCCTTGAGGATGAAAGAGCACATGGAGAGAGCATCTCAGCAGCAGGCTGAGCCCAGACCCAAGCTACTCATGAAGTGGCATGAAGAACCTGGAGCCCAAACCCAGA
Source organism: Urocitellus parryii (assembly GCF_045843805.1). Lineage (NCBI taxonomy): Eukaryota > Metazoa > Chordata > Mammalia > Rodentia > Sciuridae > Urocitellus > Urocitellus parryii. The sequence goes on along the minus strand of NC_135538.1, from coordinate 73,249,159 downwards.
ATCATGAAAAAAAAATATTAAAATCATTGCTTTTCAAGGCACTGCATTTTCCAGCAATCAATTGATGTAGGGGGAGAAGAAAATCATTAATGAAATAATCATGTGAATTATAATTCCAAATAAAAATCAGGAGGGAAAGAGAACATACTATGAAAAAAAAGTGTAAAAGAGGAGTTGATGTTCTCTGGGGAATTAAGGAAGACTTATATTGAGAATAATATTCATGTTGAGATCTGAAAGTTGAGTTAAAGGTAAAGATGGAAGGAGGGAAGAGCATGTGCAAAGGCACTGTGGTGTGAAAAAATGTGATGTAGCCAAGATCTGAAAGAGGGCGGTGCAGCTAGAGTTGAGGGCCAGAGAGAGGGTTAGGCAGAGGTTCTGCTTTACAGGACCTTGAAGGTCATACTAATGATTTTGGTGTTTATCCTAGGAGAACTAGGATATGAGTAGGCTGTAAGGGGTGTTGACATGGTGGGGTTTACATAATGAAAACCAGCGGAATGTGAATGGAGAATGGATATGTGCAATCAAGACCCAAGGAGGACTGGCCATTACAACTATGGTGTAGCAGTAGTTCAGGTGGGAGGCTCTCCTGGATGGGTCATGGGGATGAAGAGAAATAGAGAAGTAAGATCTGCTAGAAAAGATGTGAAAGTCAAGGGGCAGTGAAGGCTCAAGAATGATCCCAGGTTTCTGCCTTGGATGACTGAACGTATGGTAGAAAAAGTGTGAGAGAGAAACTGTGTGTGTGTGTGTGTGTGTGTGTGTGTGTGTGTGTGTATTTGTGCTTCTGTGTGGAAGGTAGAGGAAGGAGTAAGCAGAAGGAAGAGAGGAGACCATAAGATCACTTTGAAATATTTAATTTGACGAATCTTTGTTCTCTTAATGAGACACAAAGATAGATCACCCATAGCCCATAGACAACCAGCAAAAGGGCCTCAGAGAAAAAAAGGAGAGAGACCATGCCATCCAAGTCTGGGGAACATCCTGTTGTTTCCCCTGATGGCTTCCTTAGTTACCCCCACCCCACCCCTAACAATGGCCAACCACAACATCTTCTCTAAAGCACTTCCTTTTGTGCCAACAACCGCTCATCTCTACCCTTATGCTAATAAAGGCTTAGAAACTAGTCTCTGGGATTGCTGAAGAAGACAAAACAGAGTTGATTGGCCCCTTTCTGAACACTATGTTCACATGGCATCACATCAATCACCTATAGGGATAGATCAAATCCATAACAACGCCTAGACAACCTTCGCCCATTGACAATCCTCTCTTGGGGTTCTTCTCTCTTCAGGAGCTCTGCCTTCTTTGTTTCTATTATTCTAATAAATTCTGTCACTTTGTTCTCATCCTTGTGTCTGTGGATTTCATTCTTTGAATTCACAGACAGAGAACCCACTCAACCATGCTCCACATTACAATAACACATCCATGTGGAGAAGTCAAGTGAATTCAAGACTGGAACTTAGGGGAGAGGTTAGATACACATCTGAGCACCATCTGATGATAGGTAGAAATTGAAGTCATGAGCATAGATAAAATTTCCCCAGCAGAGTGAGAAACAGAGCCTGAGTTTTAAGGGGCTCTGATATTTAAATTAAGTCTACATAAATGGCTGAGCAGTGGATAAAGGTGCTGGCAATTTCCTATTTACTTGTCCCATTCACTCTCAGCCCTTCTCTGTCCAGCTCAGTGCTGGAAGCTGTTGAGCTCTTCTGACTGCACCATCTGGTCCTTCCTTGACTTCTAGCTTTTGGATGGCCAGTAACTGGTGGGTATTTGCAAGTGGAAAGAGAAAGAGGTTTGAGATTTATTCCCCACCCCCTCTTTGTTCACTCCCTCCCTCCATGTGCTTCTGAAGAGGACCTCGCTTCTCTGTGACAACTTCTTTTACGTGTCTTGTCTTCCAGATATCCATGAGGTCTCCATGCTTGGGTAATGGCATTCTATCCTCTTGCCTCTTCAAACATGGGGGCAGCCGTGTCTTCTTGCTGACTGCTCCCTGAATGCCCATCACTCCCTTAACCCTGCCCACACCTGCAAAGGCTCTTTCAGTTAACTATTTGATAACCCCCTAAACTTCCTTAAGTCAGGGCTATTAGGATTGGACACATTTCTTTATCCTGCCCTAACAGATAAAATTAAGAGTAAAAAATCAAAAGGAGCAATAGGAAGTTCTGGCTAGTTATTAACTGTATATATTTAATAACCTGTGGCATAGATGGCTAGTTAATCAACTGTATTCATTTTCTTTTGCTTTGACAATACCTACATTTTAGCTGAACACACATTTTCTGCTTTGTATTGGCAGTGTAAATAAATCATGGCCAATTAGAGGTAAGCATACAGCTTCTGGGTTATCTCCTTTTTTTCTCTTGGCTGAGAAATACCCTTGATGGAGCAGCCCTCTTGAATGCAGACATGCAAGAAGTATATTGAGGATTGCAGGATATCTCGAGGGCTTAGGTCCATCCATCTGTGAATTACATGACAGAAATAGATTTATCTTATCTAAAGTGCTTTTTTTATGGGAGTTGTACTGAACTCAAGGATACTCTACCTCTAAAATTACATTACCAGCTCCCGCCCCAACCCTTTTTGAATATTGAGACTCTGAAGGTGTAAAGATGTCTCAGTCTTTGTTTTTGAAGGCCCATGTGCTAAAGGATTTATCGCTTCTGATGTATACAAGGTACTCAATAAAAGTTTGGTCATTCAAAAGATGTAATTCTGATCACAAAACCATATAACATAATTTTGAGGTTCCATCACATTGTTTTCTTCTATATGACAGGTTTTAATAATAAAAATGGTAATAGAGAAGATATTCTATGAAAACAAAAAAATTAGAATTATTACTAACTCGAAGTTTGAACTTTTGGTATCTCCACTTCTTCAGCATACAGACTTAACCCTAGGAATAAACTGAACATATTTTTGTTATAAATTGTTGTTTAGTTGAGAAATAATATACATTTTAATCATTTTGAGTCCTCAGTAGGACTTCATATAGTTGTCTCAGAATTCTGTATATGGAAATAAAAATAGAGTCATATAAGGATAGAGTCACAGCAGCGGACCCTCATATGGCAGATGGTGGAGTCAGTAGAAATATAAAAGCCACTCAGCCAAATGCACAGTATCTGACAGCTTCTAGTGGCTTCTCCATATCATATACTGCACATAACAATAACCCATGTTCAAATCAAGTGTCCACATTACCAGGAAAAGATGAATCGAAGAGTAGCGTTTTCTGTTTAGTAAAACAGGGTTTGATGAAGATACTTTAAAAAGAATTTCTAACAAGAATGGTCCCAATAGCATCTTGCCTAGGAGCAAACTTCAGCCAGCTGGACATTCTGCCTTGGTGGGGTTATGCTTCCCCCCACTATTTTGGGTCAATGGGGCATTGCTGTCATATATATATATATATATATATATATATATATATATATATATATATATATATCAACTCAGGAAACCATAAATATATTACCTTGAGGAAAATCACAACTTTTCTGGTTTCTCTTTCTGCAAAAGGACATTATAATATCTCTGTTGTTATCCTTTTATGATTTTGAAATTGTAATTAGTCAGCGTCCTGAAACTTGTCTGAGAAGTCATTCAGATGCTGATGAGGTCTGGTTCCTTTGTTGTGGAGTTCTGAGAACGCTTTCCAAGCAGTATTTAGATTTGCCAAGAGGCTTTAGATACTTGCCCTTTTAATATGGGATTGTTGAACTTAAAATAGTACTGACATTGTGCCATTTCTTTTGCTTTTCTTTGGGGGCTTTCATTAATCCTTGCTACCACTGAAAGCCTAAATAAACCCCCAAGCCTGACATTTTACACTTGGAGAAATTAGATAATTACTTCTAGAGTTCTAGTAATTCATAGTCACGAGCAAAAGCACATAGCTTGGGGAAATTAGATAGGCTGAAAATGAATAGAAGATTTAAAATTTAATTATGAGTTATAAAGATATTCAAGTGGAAACGTGTGCTTCAGAGGCAGACAAACACAATTGTACAGAGGATACACAACACTCTCAAACTTGTCCTCAAACCAGCTACAAAATAATGACAATCAAATTCAAAGGACAAATTGCTTGGGTTGTACAAGTTCAGAGTTCTCATGTAGAAAAAAAGGAAATAAGAAAAAGGTTTTAAATTCTCCTGAAGTCAGTTTCCTCATGAAAGCTTCAAGCCTTAAAAAGAATAAAAGCTGAGATTCACTCTGATTTATGATTTTATAATCTTATAAACCTAAGCCTTCATTGGAAATTTAGACTGATATGATTTAATTATGTAATGATGTGGAAAGATGCCCTGTTAGTTAAGAAGGATGTCTAATATTTCAATACACGTACAGCTGCCCATGTTTCTTTGTAGGTTGTTTGTCCACGGATATTTGTCTTGTCTATTATTCTGATTACTCCGCTGTTCCCATCATCAGTTTTTTTTTTTTTTTTTTAATCTTTTTGTCCTCTCACTAGAAACATTTCACAAGGCTTGACTCTACATTATCTGGTCTTTTCTTTCCACACTGTGCATTGAAAACCCCATTCACTGAAGCTTGCAGTAACTGCCCCATCTTTAGGAACACACCCAAATGTAACTGAATGTAACTGAATTCTTAACCAAGCTCTACTTTTTAGTTCTAAACCTTTGTTGAACATAGACTGCTACGGACAGGAGGGGAAAGGTTGAAGGATACTAAGTGGTAACTATTAACATGCATCCCCAGATGAAATTCCTCCAGTGATGGAAAAATTTTTGTGTCAAATTGATATATGTTAGAATCCCAGTTCATTGTTTATCAACTGGGTGACTTTCATTAAGTCATGCACCTTTTCAGCCTTAGTCTCCTCATCTGACATGAGGATAATACCCTTTATCATAAATGTCCACAGCAAACACCTGGAATGGCTCCATCCATTTTAGCTATTTCGATTTGCCTTTCCTTTTTGAAGTTCTTATTGTTTACAACTGGTACTTTCATTTCCATTTTTTTATATGTGCAATACTCTCATCTCTCTCCTAAAACTTACATTTTCTAAAGGGAAAAGCTATGTATTATTCATTTTTTTTAACCCCACAAACCCACAAACTAGGATTTCTCAAAATCAGAACCTCTTAACTCTAAAAAAAATTTGTACTCGTCTTCAGCTGAATGAGAAAATAAAATTTCCCTTAAATCTGAAGATACAGAGTTTAAAAGATTAATTTATTTTGAGACTAGTTTTTTTGTTGTCAAAATACCTTTTATTGGAAGCATGAAATGACATTGAGATTAGATGATTATTGCTTTTAAATTTTAGTTTTTAATTAGAAAAAATTAAGAGATGAAAATTTCTTGTCATCCCCCATCATTAAAATAATTGTGAAATTTATAAAATTCAAGGTGTTGTAAGATGGTGTCCAATGTAGTTGGGGCCCAATGGCTGTCAGTTGATACCCAGGCTTCTTGATATTTACTTGGTGGTCATTTTGCTTCTCCTGTTGCCTGCACTAGAAGTCTAAGGTGAGAAATAAAGAAAATGAGGCAAAAATCGACTATTTAAAAATATTCAGCTGTCTTAACTGATGACTTGGTTAGAAAATATGAGAGTGAAAAAACGAAACCTGAGTGGTTAAAAAGCATTATTTGGAACTACCATGTATTTCAATTTTATGTTAAACATTATTTCTAATTAGCAAAATTTGTTGATTTGTAGCTAAAAAGCATCAATAGATAAAAATATTTTAGTTACCATTTTTGTGTGGAAAGATAAAAATGTGTTTAAGAAAAATGCCAACAGATTAAAAATGATTTTAACAACTTAATTAAAGTCTAAAAATATATTTATACTTATGCAAGATTTAAAATGAAATTTAAAAAGCTTACAAAATTGGATATTAGCAGTTTAGCCCCTTTGAGAAATACAATGTAAAGTTTATGAGGTCTGTAATTATAATTTTCCAATTAAAAAATAAAACTACAACCTGATGTAGTCATGAGGAACTAAAAATTTATTATGGCGCTTTTTTAAAAAAATCATTTTGTATTAGAACAAAATGTTCATGGGGTTTATTTTCACTGAGACAAATAGAATAAGGAAGAAATTTAAGTGTGTATCCTTTTAAATTCTTCCTTATTTGTCAATAATGTTCCATTAACATAGATTTAAATGTTTTTATTTATACATTTTTAAAAATTGTGCATTTTTTTCTTAAGATTTATTTTACCAAAAGTCACTGAATGGTCACAGTTGACTTTTAAAAGGTTGATATCACAGGGCAAGTGCTGATCATTTTCTGAGACACTACTGATTTTCATAGATCGGAAGTTAAGAAGATGGATGCGGTGGCGCACGCCTGTAATCCCAGCAGCTTGGAAGGCTGAGACAAGAGGATCTAGAGTTCAAAGTCAGCCTCAGCATTGGTGAGGCACTAAGCAACTCAGTGAGACCCTGTCTCTAAATAAAATACAAAATAGGGCTGGGGATGTGGCTCAGTGGTTGAGTGCCCCTGAGTTCATTGCTCTGAACTAAAAAAAAAAAAAAAAAAAAATTAAGAAAATCAAAATACATAAAATGTTGGCTTTTGCAATATATGTATAATTATAATGAACCAATAAAACTAAAAAGAAATGTTGACTTTTGAAAGGTTCTCATTCACTGAAGGAAGATGTACATGTAAGTGTTTCATATGGGTCAGGGACTGCTAATCCATGCTGGCCCCAATAATAGTATTAAAACACAAACAAGCAAAAAACCCCAAATACCCAAAAATGTCAGACAGAAATTTTCAGTTGTATAGCAATTGTCATTTGTTCTCCGAGTCTGAGTCTGTCTCCAATTCTTACTTTGGAATTATGCCCACCCTTTCCATGGCAATAACTGCCATATTTGAAAATCTCACCCCAAAGTCATGTCTTCCATCAAACACATGAAGTTCATGCTTGTTCCTTCTCTCCTCCCTTCTCCTTCTTCATTGATTTCTTTTTCTATCCACCCTGTCCTACTTTCTTCACTTTTTTATTTTTGCCATGAGAATGTACAAAACCTTTTCTTTCAGAATAATACTTTCATTTTTATTTGTTGTTTTTCAAAAGATTTAAACCCAAATCTTGAAGTGCACATATCATGTCAATGGAAATAATAACTGTTATAGATTTCCTTAAATAGCCCAAATTACACACTTTTTTGATATGAAAATAAAAATCTGTCTTCAGTTCAATGAAAAACTCCCAGACCTACTTCCCATGTTTATAGTACACAGATAGATTACTGAAGACAGCAGTAATCAATGGTAATTACCATGTACACAAGTTGTTAATTTCAGAGCTAACACTTACTTTCATTGAAATTTGAACCACACACACACACAAAGAAAGGGCCCAGGATAGATGCTATTTTGAATTTTATTGTTTCAAGCAAATTAGGACATATTACATTTACTTGGGTGTCAGTATTTTCATAAATAACTCTTTATACTTAATTAAAACTATAATTACATCTCATTCATAACCTTTGTGAAAAATGCACTTTAAAAAATATTTTTGTTGATAAGTTACCATCAAATATGGATATGTATCACAATGCATCACAAGACTTGTAAGCTTACTACTAGTGTCTTAGTTCATTTCCTGTGGCTGTAACGAAATTCCCGGAACTGGGTAATTTGTAAAGGAAGAAGTTTAGTTTGGCTCACAGTTCTGGAGGTCCAGGAGCATGGGCTAGCATCTACTCAGCATCTGGTGTGAGATTTATGCATAGCTGAAGACAGGACAAGCGGGTTACACACAGATGTGGGGAGATGAGAAGGAGCCAGAGGCGTTTATAACAATCTGCCCTCATGATAAATAACTCAGTTCCATAAATGCAAGATTCACTCCTATGAGAAAGACATCAATCCCTTTTAACAACCTAATCGCGTCTTAAAAGCCCATTACCTCTCATTACTCTTACTTTGGAGATCAAATCTCAACATAGGTTTTAGTGGGGGATAAAACATAAGTTTTGGTGGAGAAAACTCACATTTAAACCATGGTAACACCTTAATTTGATATGATTAGCTTTTCTCCTTGAGACCTATTGAGTGTGTGTGCGTGCACACACGCAGATTCACCATAACAGGGTTTTATTAATGGTATAAATGTTATGTCAAGCCTAAATTTTTTTTCATTATATACTTAATATTTTATGAGTTAATGCTACTTCTTTTTCTTTCTGTTTTAAATGAAGACAAATTTTTAACAATTTGTAATCAAAAGTAGACTATTTCCAATACTGACTTTTATTTATAACATTTTCTGACAAGTGTGTGTGTGTGTGTGTGTATGTATGTTCTATATATGTATATATATGTAATATATATTTAATATATATTTATATATTTATAAAATAAAATGTTATATATGTATACATACATATGTACATATATGTGGTAGTGATATTTAAATTATTCAGTGATAAATAATATTTTCTCTTAAAGATAAAGTAGATTTATAATTAAATATGTAAAAGTGAAAAAATCTCCCTATTTAGTACCATTTTGATTTGGTCCTTTGAACCTCTTTACCAAAAGTCAAAATTAAGTAACCACAGGCAAAATCAGGTGTCATGTTGGTATATATAATGAAACTCTTTATGTGATTTTATCTAAAACTTATAAAATGTGTTTGGCATTTTATGTAGTGACTTCAAAAATTATAAAAAGTCTAAATGAATATATTTCTTATTAGAGTTTGCTTCTGAGTGAAAAATTAACAATGTATTCTTTGTGAAAAAGTGAAGAAATATAATATATTATATTTTTTTGTTCTACCAAATTTGTAATTTTATTTTTCTTCTATTCAAATAAAATTTTAAAACTGATAAAACAATTGATAAATTAATTCTTACACTATTATTCTTTTTTTTTCATCATTGAATGGAGTACACTTTATTGGGAGACTTATAGACAGAAGCATGATTGTAGGTGGCAGTGAGACCAGATGGAACCCAATTTGGGTGAGGAAGTGTGCATATGGGTCAGGAGGAAAGTAACTTCATCTTAGCTGGAATGCATCTGGTTTATCTCAAACTAACATCAGTCAGGCACATTCCTGGCATTAGGGTCTGATTGCAAATCTCTGCATATTACTCTAATGGGTTGGCCTACCCATGCTTTGCTGGGAAAATGCTTACACTCTTTTTCTTAAGTGATAAAATAGTCTTCTCAAGATCCATAGTAAGATCCATAGAAAATTAGGGAATGAAGTAAGGGCAGGTTTGAATATTATTTATTGACTCTCATTCAACACAGTTCTCCTTCAGAAAGTGCTAGAAAAGTGAATCAGTGCTAAACTTCCAAAGACTATTAGCTTTTCCTAATTATTAATCTTCCTCCTTTCTCAATACCACTAAATTAGAAGTGGAATTCATCAATACGGCTCTCTCTACGTAACAGTCAGTCTTCAATGGGCTTTTCTTTCTTGAGCTTTTGCTGTATACTGGGAATTTTGAAAACAATCACAAAACAATATATCTATGTTTAAATCTGGAAAACTTATTTGTCTATATTCAGAGCAAGGAAATAGACAGAGGAAGGTTACAAAGGTGCTGATTTTCAGGGACTTAAATTAACTCCAGCATACTGACAATTAGTCATCATCAAAGGAGTATCCCATATTCTGGCTGCCTTTCCGTTCCTCACAGGTGAGACATCTGGAGTCATATTTGCTCTGGTGATAAATGAGTTGTGCAAATGACACATCTAAGGGTTATGCTTTCATTATTATAGACTCTGTAATGTTAATGAAATATCAAAGCCAGGTCATTCTTGATTTTTCAAAATTATCAATTGGATAATTGTAGCTAAAAGATTTAATTGCTTGTTTTTTACCCTCTTCGTTACTGTTTCTTCTACTTATACCCAGACAAGCATAAAACTGTCTTCTAATGTAAAGACAATCTTGCTAATAGATAGTAGTTCTGAAAATGTGGAATTTGCATTTCAATTTCAAACACATCTCTCAGTATCCCTAAGGGATTGCTACCAGGAGCCCAGCGAGTACCAAAATATGTGGATGTTCAAGCCCCTTTTATAAAATTGGTGTAGTATTTGTGTGTGCATATCCTTTTACATATTTTAAATCATCTTTAGATGAATTATAATACCTAATACAACTAAAGGCCATACAAATAGTTGTTATATTGTATTGGTTACAATACAATTTTGTAATATTGGAATAACAACAAGAAAAAAGTCTGTACAGGTACAATACAAATGCAGCTTTCTTTTTCTCAATATTTTTGAGCCAGGATTGGTTGTGTACATAAAAGTGGAACACATGGATGTGAAAGGCTGACTGTAAAAACAAAATCATTGGATCAATCCAATCACTTGTCTAGCGTTCTTAATTTAGGGCAATTGGTCTTGAATTACCCAATGCACTTATCCCTAGTGTGGAATCAGTAATACATATTCCAGAGACTCTTTATACATAACTATTTATTGCAATAACTTTTTATGTTGTTAAAACCTGAAAAGTATTAAAGAGGGTAAGAATAAATTAAAATCTTATAAAAATACCACACATAGTGTTGATATTTATTAAACTTTAAAAAAACGTTTCTTCAGTCTGTTTTTTGGATGCTTATTTGAAGAATTTAAAATACTAGTTATTTTTAGTGCAATTTTTTGTCCTACTCCTTCATTTAGCATTGTATCTTGAACATTTGTCTTAAACATTCTTCAAAATTATGAATTTTTAATGACCACATTGTATTCCATTTTGTTGTTTCCTCATGTATTTAGCTCTTTTGTTTTATTGGTAAGTGCTGCTTTATTTTATCATCAAATATGATGTTATTATGTTGGTTTAAGATAGACATTCTTTATTGCATCAAAGAAATATTTACTTCAAATTTTTTGAAGTTTTTGTTTTTATTACTAATTGGCATTGAAAATACCATATGGTTAGAGTATAACTAGCAAAACCTAACAGAAAATCAGCTGTCAATGAAGAAATATCCACAGAGTCCAACTTCAGTATCACATAACAGGATAAATAGGAGTGGAATTATATCGAATAGGCAAAAAAGTAATAATGGGTACAGACTTCTTAGCACCTTTCACAGATTTCCACACATCTTGTAACTTTCAAACAACAAACTCTGTGTTTCCACCTAACAATATGCAGCTGTCCATTATACAAGTGAAGATGTTCTTCACTCTTCCCCCAAATGCAGGATTATATCATCTTGGGTGGTTATTGCACAAATTTCTGCCTATTATTAATTACTCCTCAAATTTAGTTCCATCCTCACCAAATATTTTGTTATCTGAAGATCAAGTTATAAAGGTTGCTTCCATTAAACTTGTATAATTAATAAGGAAGAAGGAGAGAAAGGAAGAAAAATAGGTATTTTATGTAAGTAAATATTTATGCATAATGAGAAAGAAAAAATATGAAAAACCATAATACAGATTGAAGTATTTTGGATAAAATTAATTGATGTTGGTGATAAGTTGTTCATCTAGATCATGTAGATAAGCAAATATTGCAAAACATTATCAATTGCTCAATTAGGTGGTGGCTATGTAATTTCTTTTTGTGTTTTCTTTTTCCCCATTTTTCTGTATGTCTGAAATTTTATCAAAAAATTAAAAACTTATTTTTATAGCAAAAAATTGAGTTTTTATTATTAATTGACATACTTTTTTTTCCTAATATCTTTGTATATACGTGTTTTTCACAGTTTGCTTGTTTCCTTTTTTATGTTCTCTCTTTCTATCCTCTGTTTTCCATATCTCATGAGATTTATACTAGTGTCAACTTTTTTTTAATTCAAAAAAACTTTATTTGATGTAAATAAATGTATTTATTTATTTTTTTGAGTATTAGCCTTGGATCCAAGGCTTGATTTTCATCCAAGAAATTGAAAATTTCAAAGATTCACTTCTCTGAATCATTGCATAGAGTAGAAGGTAAGGGTTCATCTTTCCTAAGTACTAAAGCCTTCTTACCTATCCTGTCATTGAATGCCATTGCACTTACAAGGTATGTCAATACATTAACCACCGAATAGAAGCAGCAATGATTTTATCTGATCCCCATTTATTTCCTCTAAGGCATCCAAGTCACCTTCTGGTTTCTTATGGCTCTTGAGTATTTCAGTCTACTATCAGTTCATTGTTAATTTCCAGACTATGGACATTATCACTCCCCCCAATTTGTTCAAATCTTAATCTGCACCACTCTAATCAATTTGAGGTATGCTTAAAGATGAGAAAGGAGTTATGTATGACCACAGTATGCCATTTTTATTAAACTTCTCAAGTTTACTTGGGTATTTTATGTCTTTTTTAAAAAGAACTTGGGAAAAGTTCTCATCATCTATGGCCATACGACTCAGCAGGGAAATCATAACACGTTCTAGCCAACTATAAACTAATGACCCAAGATAAAGCTCTTGTGCCTTGACTTCTTCCCAATTCAGGGAAAGTTATTGGTTACTTCCTTCTTGAAAGGTTGGGAGACACTACTGAGCTGCTTTTTTTTTTTTTTTTTTTTTTTGAGTATTGGCCTTGAATCCAAGGCACTTGATTTTCAGTCCCAGAGCCTTCAGTATGTTTTTTTTTCAAGAGTCACAATGTGTTCCAGTATAAATAGTGATTCTATATACCTATTCTGATGCCTCTGTGCTGCAAAGTGATCACTCCTGTTAGATTATCCATCATTGCCTATCCTTACTTCCTCCTCCAGCCACCAAATGATCTCTTACTTCATAAGGTTGACAGATTGTCTAAGGATTATAAGACAGCTCACAGAGAAGATTCTTGCTACTTTTATGGAAGAATTGGATAGTTAAGAAAAATATTGTCTCGATATTTAAACTAAATTTCCACTAATATGGGAGATTGATTCTGGAAACTCTTCTTCTAATCCTTTTCCATTGAATATTTCTCTGAAGAGCAAATAGCTTATATCAGAATTTCCTGATGACTGCAGAATTATTTATCTACTGGATCCATTAGAAAAAACTGACCCACACTATTCTGCATCAGTTGAAATGTACTCAAATAATGCAAACTAAGAACAATAACTAATCAAGTAGTCGTAAAAATTTGTTATTTTACTAAAAATTGTAAGATGCATTATTATTAGATAGTTCTTTTTATACCACCCCTGAATAGAAGCAGCAATTATTTTATCTGATCCCCATTTATTTCCTTTAAGGCATCCAAGTCACCTTCTAGCCCTGTACTTGTTAATTACTTAGACTATCAGTTGTAGATATCATCATGAGTAAGAAATTTCTGAAAAGTCTTTTTGTGAGAATCTTTTTGGAGGATTAGAAAGAGGAAAGTCTAAAGTAATTTATATAAGAATAATTTGCAAAATATTGATATTATGCTCCATTGGGATATCAATGAAGTTTGTGTTTAGGATTAAACATTAAAGATGGTATAATCATTGAAACCTGTTTATAGGAATGAATTAATTTTGAAGTGTGATATTGTGAATCCTTAAGTTTTCTTTAATAGAATACAGTTATAAGGTTCACTTCTTTCACTAATCTCAGACAGAAAGAGGACAAGGAGAGATTAAAATTTTATTTGTCATAAAACAATCTGAATTTAGGTAAATAAAATACAAAATAAGGCTGGGGATGTGGCTCAATGGCCAAGTGCTCCTTAGTTCAATCCCCAGTACCAAAAAAAGGGGGGCGGTAGGAGGGTTTCAAATTTACCTTCAATAAACAGGAAGAAGGGCAAAGAAACATTATATAATGAAAAATGCCAGGATCTGGGAATGTGGCTCAGTGCAGAGTGCTTGCCTCACACGCATGAAGCCTCAGATTCAATCCCCAGCACCTCCCCAAAACAAAACAAACACACAAAGAAAAAGAAAATGCCAAACATTGGATGGACTTTTATGTGACCCACTTTGTCTACTTGGCTGATACCCTGGAACTGACTTCTCAAAAGAGAGATCCAAACAACAACTATGGGCCCAGTGCCACCACTCCCTGGTCCAAACAGTGTGGGTTATTAATTTCACGTTTTCCTTCAGCGCCAGTTATCTTGGTAGAGAATGTGTAGAAAAATGAAAGCCATCTTCTCTTGCCATGGAACAAGGAAGGAAAACAAAGGGATGACCACTATCTTATTTTCTTCCATGGTCCAGTAAATAGTCAAAACATGTTGATGATCTAGGAAAGGTTTAAATTATTTCCTGATTCTTCTAACTTGTCCAGGAGTCATTCTATAAACTACAATTTTTCTAAGCTTTTATGTCAAGCCTTCCTGTAAGGCTGCAGACTCAATAAGCACAGCCAGGGCTTGCTGAATTTCTCTAATTTTTTTTTTTTTTACATACATTTCGGCTCTGTAGGTTGGGTAAAAGGACAATCAGAATTCAGTGGTCTTGTTTTCAAGTCAGATGAAATTCAGGTTTGCAAAAAATTCAAAAGTCTATAGAAATAATCAAATAAACAATATTTGCATAAATAAAGCTTATTTACATTGATATACTTTCATATGACCAATGTAATGAAGACAGATCAATATGTGGTTTGGAGGTCCAGAGCAATTAAATCAGTGAGCAGTTATTACCACTTAACAGGACAGAGATGCAATATAAAAGGAACACAAAGCCAAAAAGCAAACAGACAAAAAACAACCAAACAAATTAAGAAAAAACACCCAAAAGCCACAAAACATACTCCATACAAGTGACAGAGGTAGTATAGTTTGGGGTTGCTATTTATTCTTTTTCACATTGTGCAGGGTGGTGGATAGTTTTTACAATTCTGTTTGTGATAGTTTTTCCTTGGGGCTGGGATGAAAAAGGTAAAGCATTTTTCAGCTCATGTTGGAGAACTTCTCTTCACAGATGAATTTTCAGTTTTTCAAAAGCAAAAACAAGGGCATACTAATGTTAGGAATTTGGAATGTAGACATGCTTGAGTACCAAACTTTGTACTGTGCAATAAGACACATGTTCTGAATTATTAAAGTTGCTTGCCTTTATAGTTAAGGCAACAGTACATAGAACTCCCTTTTCTCTTATTTTTAGAAGAAGGCAAATAAATGAGAATGACTGCCATCTTTTTTTCACCAGTTTCCATCATTTTGCATATGAGCTTTTGAGTTTGAAGGCATTGTGGAAACCAGTTCAGTTTTAATAAACAAGAGTTAGGACATTGACCCTAAGAGGAATCTTGACACAGATTGGAGCTGCTACTGTGTTCAATGTGTTCAACCTGATGGAACTACGCTTGAGACTCAGCCCCACTTTTTAAATGCTCTCCAGGATAAAAAAAAAATGGGGAATTTTGCAGTTCATATTAAGTACAGAAAGAAGCATTCCCTACATGGAAACGTGTAGACCTGTGACAATCTTCCATTAGTGATGGCGGGAGTAAGATGGGGGCAGTGCTACTATCTTTTTTTCCTTTTTGTTCCCTTATCTAATAAATGTGACATTTTTATTTTTAAAAGTCTGACATTAAAAAGTGGTTTTAGTTAAGTAGAATAATGTGTAGAGGCGTGGGGAGTTTAAATAAGGCTATCAATTATTGATATTAGCATAGTGAAATAATTTTTTAAGAGTCAGTCAGTGTCAGTATATTACTGTAAATATATTCTTTACAAGGAGATCAAGTGGCAAAGTAGAAAATCCACTGACCTTAAAAGTCACAAAAATAAAGTTTGTCTAGTTATCATGAATTATCTGTGTGATAGTGGTCAAATCACCTAACCATTTTGGTGATTTAACCAAAAGTGAGGTGGTGAAGAAAGCTCTTGATGATTCCATTTCTAGTTTTTTGAGGAATCTCCATACTGCTTTCCAGAGTGGTTGCACCAATTTGCATTCCCATTAGCAATGTATGAGTGTGCTCTTTTCCCTACATCTCCACCGACATTTATTGTTACTTGTATTCTTGATAGTTGCTGTACTGACCGGAGTGAGGTGAAATCTCAGTGTAGTTTTAATTTGCATTTCTCTAACTGCTAGAGATGTTAAACATTCTTTCATATATGGGTTGACATTCATATTTCATATATATATATATATATATATATATATATATACACACACACACACACACAATGGAATGTTACTTAGGCATAAAAAGAATGACTTTATAACATTTGCCAGTAAATGGAAGGATCTGGAGACTATCATTCTAAATGAAATAAGCCAATCCTGTCAAACCAAAGATCGAGTAATCTCTCTGATATATAGATGCTAATATACAACATGGGGTTGGGGAGGGGAAGAATAGAAGTTTAGTGGTTTAGACAAAGGGAATGCAGGGAAAGGAGAGGGGATAGGAATAGGAAAGACAGTCTAATGAATCTGACATAAATTTTCTATGCACATATAAGAATATGCCACAGTGAATCTCAACATCATGTACATCCACAAGACTGGGATCCTAATTAGAATATGTTATACTCCATGTTTGCATAAATATGTCAAAGTAGACTTTACTTTCATGCATAACTAAAAAAGGAAAGAAGAATGCAAAATGTTATAGTCAGTTCAGAAATCAGTTTCCTGTTTCTTTTAAATGTAACATATGCTAATAAAATTTTAAAATCCCCTCCTTCCAAATTGAAGAATGCTCTTGGATTTTGCATTTTTAAATAAGGTTAGATAGAGGATGGTAGTTGCAAACATGCTTCCAATTCCACATGGAAACTTGATGAACTGCTCTACAAACTTTGGATCAAGCATATCTCAATCACCAGAGTTTAGCAAAGTTAAGAGGAAATAAGTCCAATATCCATAGATAAAACTGTCAGAGATCTGAGAGGTTTCCTACTGTCACTGGTTCTCAAGGAGGATCACTGTGCAGTCTGGAAGACATGTGTACACTGATATCCTGATGCTGGGCTAACCCACTTCTCACCCTAAAAGCAGTTGCTTTCCATGGGAGAGTGTCTCAACTCTAAATAATAACTCAACTAAGCGAGTAATACATGTAGAATCCCTATTACCCACTGTTAGTGCTTAGCTCTTTCAAATACAAGTAGCTATGGAAAAACTGGATGAAAGATACTTCTATCATTCCCAACTTTTCAAATTCAAACTATTAACAAGACTTAGAATAGCATTTAAAACTTATGAATCGTATATTTTTAGACTATGGTTGACTATGAGTAACTGAAACTGTGGAAATCAAAACCATAGATGGAAGGGTAATGTATTCTAGAAAAAGGGGAAACATAAGATTGACTGTGTCTTCCACATGCTCCATCTAATTTTATAGATCCAATATAACCTTGATACCCAAATCAACAAGAACACTGAGAAACACATGCCAAAAATTATTTAAAACTTTACCAATAAGGTAATATACTTTGTTCAATTTTAATTTATTCTGGAAGGCAAGGTTGATTCAATATGAGAAAATCTGTTGATATAATTGATCACCTAAGCAGATTAAGAAGATAAATTCGACCATCAAATAATTTGATGCAGAAACAATTTAATACATTCAACCATATTCATATTCACTTTTTTTTAGAAAATGAGAAAGGGAATATTTTTTTTAACCTGATAAATGATATCTAACAAACATCACAATAGTTCAATATTAAAATTATATTAGGATATTACAACTGAAGTTTTGGCCAAGGCACGGTAGCACAATAAATGCTTCATACCAACTTAGGTAATAGACAAAATCCAAGAATTTCAAAGAAAATAGATAAAATCCATTCCCCAAACTGTTGGACATCTTCAGCAATATATAAGAAGTGATGAGAGTATAGAGAGGATGCCAGATTCAAGGATATCTTTTAGGTATGTTTATGCTATGAGTCACCATTTACCCCTCCCCATATCTCACCACTGGGAGGAAGGAAGGGAGGTATGAGGGTGCCCCTCATATTTAGCTTAGTGAGGTGGACCTTCATGAAGCATGACTTGGAGAGCTTGGTATATGGTCTTTGCTGTTTGGGAATAGTGTATCATAATTGCCATCTATCTGGAAATAGTGGAGCAGAGAGATAATCTTGTTACTTACACTGGTGGCAATTCCAAGTGAGTTGCTGTTGTATTAGGATGGATCTTTACAGGGTTGTTAAGTGCTTCCAAAGACTCAGATATGAGTGAAGAGAGAGAAAGGGGGAGGGGTGCTGCTGCTAACCTCAAGCTATACTGACTTTTGTCTAAGAGAACCACCTACATGGAAGAGGGACCCCAATAGTGAGAATCTGTCAGCATGGTGGACTGACAGAAAACTAAGGGCAAGGTGTATGGGAATGGCTGACCAAAGGAGGAGCATTGCCCACATACCAGGAACGATGTTAGAAAGAGACTTCCAGGGCCTTCCAGCAAGTTTATGGGAAAACACATTGGAAAGAAAATCAGCTTTATATAGTACATCCTTGAGGTACACATAGCTTAGAACCCATCCTACTCAGCACTAGTTATTTGCATGGGATTAGGTTCTAAAACAAATATGCATGGCAAAAATTGCATGTCAATAATTCTTTATTTTGCTTGTTGGCTTAGTCTCTTGCTCCTCTTCTCCTTATCTTTGCTGTGCTGAAATTGTCCTATCTGGAAAGTCTTGACTCTTCCTATTCACTTTGGGCTCTTTTTCTAGGGAACTTGAGATGAAACAAATGTCTACTTATTATAAAGATCACAGAAACAACGCCCATAAACGTGGTAGGCACTCAATACATACTGGTTGTTTTACTTCTTTTTGTCTTTCTCTTCCCTTGTCAAGTAAAAACTTATCCATATTTTTCTCTATTTCCTACATTGTTCTCACATTAAACAATTTTGGAGTGTCTCACATGGTGATTATAAAACATCTCTAAAAACTTTTTTAACATAAAAAATAGAAGGAAATATCTTTACAAATAGATAATGCATAGGAAGTTCCATATTTTCTAGAGAGCAATTATATGACTACAGTTAAATCTCTGAGGTATATCAGAGAGTTGATCAGGTTTGGTGAAATACTTGCAAAGAAGGTAATACACTCCAGGTGTTCTGTGTAAAAACACTGAGCTTGGTTATGACTTTCTGTCAACCTGAGATCATTTCAAAACAATTTCCTTCACAATAGACCATGGCACTCAATTTCAGTAGTCATTTCATGTCTTTTTCAGAGAGAATTTTTTAATGCTCATTTTTTGTCAGTTTGCTAATTATAGACTAAAGAGAGATGCTTTTACTTGTTTACTCTTAAAATAAAAATTTCAAGCTTTTGGGATTATTATATCTTGTTATTCAGTTCCATAATAATTTACCTTTCCCCTCAGATTCCACTGAGTTAGAATTACTTTTAAAGTATAACTCTTGTTAACTCTTTGCACAAATTTATCTCATTATGAAAAGTTTTCAGGTTAAGTTTAGAAACCACAGCCTTAGTAATTAAATCTAATCTGTACATTTAAAAATCTTCTCATTTTTCTCCAACTAGAGGGATTACTTAATTTAAAACATTTAATTGTTAAAATGTTAAATTTCTTCTTTGTTTATTTAGATGTTATATATTTTTCACAGATAAATTTTTCTTCTCCTTAAGAAGATTCAGTTTTTATTTTAATCAAGGTTATACAATTTTAAAGTTTATAGTTGAATATTTCTACAGTACTTATGAGGAACAGAAGACCTCGGAACACTCCAAATTCTTCCTGAGTAAAGTACTTTTAACTCTTTTGCTTATTATTTGGTATTATCTCCCTAGCTCTAAAACACATGCATTGTTCATTCTTGGGTGTTCATTTCAAGTATTATTCACTGGCTATGGAATATAAGGATTGAATTGTTCCTGCCCTATTCTTTTAAATATCCAACACAGTTCTATCTCCATTTTCCCTCTATTATGGCTTACATCTTTATTTTGATTGGCTATGTACTTCAGTAGCACTGAGATGGATGGACAATTAGCTTTTTGAGATCTTATATACCTAAGATTGTTCTTTTCTATTCAAATTTATTTTTATGATTTTTAGGCATATAAAATTTTATACTAAATAATATCATCTCAGAATTTCCTATGGTATTTTTTCTACTTCTTTTTAGTTTGGATAATTTCTATTGTCTTCAAGTTCACTGATATTTTCTTTTGTAGTATCCAATGGATGTTAATCTTATCCAGTAATTGAAAAAAATTTAGATATTGTATTTATAGTGCTAGAAATTTGGTCTAGAATTTTCATCTCTCTTTTTAAATTTCTTATTCATTGAATACATTTTTATATCAATTAAAACTATTTATAAAGGTATTCCAAGATCCTTGACTGTTAATTCTATCTGAGTCATCTATTAGTCTCCTATTAACTATGTTATATTTTCCTTCTTTTCATTAATCTTAATTTGCCATTAATTTTGTGTAATTTGCCATTTCATTTTGTGTATTGAATATTGTGGATGATACAGAGTAGATTTGATTATTTTCTTCTGGTAAGTACTTGTTGATTACACTGATCCTATGAGAACTCTTTTCTGAACTTTGTTGGGGTACATTTATTTTAGTTCTGATATATGGTCCTTAATTTTAAAGTGTGATCTCTCTGATATTTCAGTAAAAGCCTCCTGCAACTTGATCTTTGTTGCTGTGTCCATGACAACAGGCAGCTGCCAAAATCTCAGCTCTGTTCTCCTTCCAGCTACTGCTTCCCATTGGGATCTTTAGAGTCCTGCTCTTTGTATGTCAGTTCAGGAGTCTGCAATAATTTGAGGGGAACTTATATGCAAATTTTGTGACTCTTCCCTCTGTACCTACCTCTCTACTTTTTGGAATTCACTTCCCACTCAATTTCTGTTTCCTTAGAGACCTCCGATTTCTGTTTAGGCTCTTCTTCCCTGCTTCTTGGCAACTAGGGAGCGATGTTAATGGAAAAGCCTATTAAATGTAGGTCTAATTAGTATGCTTCTTTCAAAGCTCGTGTCTTCTCATGAGTACCTGCTTTTTATTGTTTTCTAGAAACTTCAAAAAATTTTTATGTTTTGTCCAGCACTTACAATTGTTATTAGTAGGGAGGTACATCAGATTTAAGCTCCATTGCTTTAGCCAATAGTCATGAAGGCTTTGGAATAACTCAATGCGATAAATTAATAGGACAGGAACTAAACTACACTGAATATTAAATGTTATTGCTATTAAGAGGTTTCTTGGCCATCTTCACTGCCATTTTTCTTAGGTCTCTTTCACTCTATCATCTTCTCCAAGCTCCAGGGACTCTAACCTCTGCCTTTTGGTCTTGCATACATAAATTAAAAACTCCCATTATGTTTTTTCTTAGCTATTGACTCTGAAAACCAGGACACAGAACTTATCCCCTTTGAAAATTTCCATATAAACTCTTGTTATGACATCCCTTTAATGATTTATTGGTGAATAATTTTTATTGAAAATTTTTGGGATTATAAGGATCTGTCATGTCCCACCATTCACATGACCTTCATTGAAAACATCTGCATACCACATTGCTACATTCCCAATCTTTTCCTTCCAGTTTTCACCAGATAGTCTTTTTTCTCTAATATTCCTTTATTTTAGGGCATCTCTCTCCTCCCCCTCCATTTTTTCCTATTTTTTCTTTTACCTCCCTTTGAAGATTAGTAAATCATCTTTGGTTAGTTGAGATTTCCTTGGATATTTACCCTCAGTTCTCAGTGGCTTACCAGCTTCCGAACAAGGCAACTTCTGAACACATAAGGTCTTATCTTGAGAGGAATTAAAGTGAACTCATAATTCTCTGCCATGTCGCATAGTGGTATCATGTTCTCTTGATCTTCCAGATTATCCTGAGTCTTGTTTTTATTTTGCTTTACTGTTTTTTTTTATTGTAAAACTTGCCTACAACTTTTTTATGAACAAAAAGGCCATTTCCACTCTTTACAAGAGATTTGAAAATATAGTTTTGGTGCTTTGGTTTTTGTGAATCCGTGAATTGATTTTGGTGAATTATCACTGAGACATTGATTACTCTAGATGATGTTATTCTATTTCACAACAATGTGAAATAGAAACACATAAATTTTATTTCATTCTTGGTTATGTAACTGTTAAATACTAGGACACAAAGTAGCATGTTCTCTAATGATTCATATTTCTGACACTAGAGAGTAACTGAACTCTCTTTTGTTGTTGTTTGCTTCCTTTTAGTTTGTTCAGTTTATTTCTGGTCACATTGATGGATGATTATTTTTCCATCTTTATGCATAATAACAAGACAGCCTGTGTGCAGAATGGAGCCATAGAGACCAGGCACTGATGGGAACTCTTTGCTTTGCCTAGTAATGACTTACATGGGGGAGAGAATAGCAGCAGTCAGGTATGTAAGATGAAGGGCTGCGCTCTCTGGGATTTACATTAATTGACACTGATTTTCTCAGAGTTGGTCAAGATATCTCTCAATCACCATAAACTTCGTGTTCCATTTACTCTGGTAGAAAATAAACACACAATGTGGCCTCTAATTGCTTTGTTTTCTTCTTGTTATATGAAAGAAGCAGATCTTTCAGTAATTGAAATTTCTCTGATCTCCATAGAACAGAAAAGAGCAATACAAGGATGTATAATCCATTCCGTCTATACACAGGGTTGGGTTTCAGGAAACCTAAATTATTGCCATGTTTGAAGATAAAGACCATTATACATCAATGAAGGTGATGGTTTGTTGGTGATGTTATACATTAATGTATGTGATAGTTTGTTGGTGATCCAGTAGCTAAGCTAACAATTATTGTGTACTTATGCACCAGTGTAAAACATACACTTTAAATCTCAATTACTTATAATAATAGCCTATAAAGTAGGTAGTTTTGTTATCCTTATTTACAGTATAACAAACAGGTGAAGGTTTCCAGAAATCATTCACTGTGACACATCTAGTAAGAGGTGGTGCTAGAATCCAGATCTAGGCAGCCCTATTCCAACAGACCAGAATGGACAAATTCATTTAGCTTGCACATTGGAGCTACTGTCAGACTTAACAAATGAGAATGGTCAGCTGATTTTTAGATACCTGCTTCTAACCATGGGTAAAGCCTTCTAGGACTCTATGGGTCTGTTGCCACAGACTACTGTCTCCAAATCCATAAGCCTTCACTGTTTCAGATTGCTCACAAAGTTTATGCAGACTGGTCTCTCTTTTCTTTCCAGTTCTATGCTTCTTGGAATAAACCTTCATGTTCAGAACTATTTTATAAGTTACCATGGGTCCTTCCTTCCCACTGTGTGAAGCATTTGAGATTTTAGGATGAATGCATTAGACAGTGGAAATAGGTTTTAATGAAAAGAAGCTACCTTTTTTAAACCCTGGGAAGCATCCTAGAGGAAAATGCAGGGTGTGTAGGTGAGAGCTCAGTGGAATCAGGGCCCAAACTTGGAAAGACTTGTGATTTCTCAGTAGCTAAAGATATTTTAATTGGAAGGCTGATTTCGTATAAATGGCCTATAGCTCCCCACTCTGCCTAAACCAATTTAGTAGATACTTGAGTTATTGTTTAATGCTCTGCTTTATGTGCAAATAATTTTTTTCCTTTTTTTTTATTGATTGTTCCAAATATTACAGAGCTCTTGATAAATCATCTTTCATACATTTGACTCTATTGGGTTTTGAACTCCCATTTCTACCCCAAATACAGATAGCAGAATCACATCTGTTACATACTCACATTTTTACATAATGGCAGATTAGTGACTGTCTTAATCTGCTACCTTTCCTAACCCCTACTATCCCCCCTCCCCTCCCCTCCCACCTTCCCCCTCTGCCTCCTCAGCTGTTGTTCAATTCTCTCCCTTTTTTCCCCCCCTCCCCCTTGCCCATCATAACCTCTTATACTTTTGTGTATCATTGAAGGTCTCCTACCATTTGCAAATCCTTTCAGTTCTCTCTCCCTTTCTCTCCCCCCATTCGTCTTTGTTTACAGTTAGTCTTTTCCTCATGCTCTTCCTTCCTGTTTTGTTCTTAGTTGCTCTCTTTATATCAAAGGAGACATTTGGTATTTGTTTTTTAGGGCTTGGCTAGCTTCACTTAGCATAATCTGCTCTAATGCCATCCATTTCCCTGCAAATTCTATGATTTTGTCGTTTCTTATTGCTGCATAATACTCCATTGTATATAGATGCCACATTTTTTTTATCCATTCATCTATTGAAGGGCATCTCGGTTGGTTCCACAGTCTAGCTATTGTGAATTGTGCCGCTATAATCATTGATGTGGCCGTATCCCTATAGTGCGCTCTTTTAAGGTCCTCGGGGAATAGTCCGAGAAGGGCAATAGCTGGGTCAAATGGTGGATCCATTCCCAGCTTTCCGAGAAATCTCCATACTGCTTTAAAAATTGGCCTCACCATTTTGCAGTCCCACCAGCAGTGTACAAGTGTACCCTTTTCCCCACATCCTCGCCAACACTTATTGTTGTTTGACTTCATAATGGCTGCCAATCTTACTGGAGTGAGATGGTATCTTAGGGTGGTTTTGATTTGCATTTCTCTGATTGCTAATGATGGTGAGCATTTTTTCATGTACTTGTTGATTGATTGTATGTCCTTCTCTGAGAAATGTCTGTTCATGTCCTTGGCCCATTTGTTGATTGGATTATTTGTTATCTTATTATTTAATTTTTTGAGTTCTTTGTACATTCTGGAAAGTAGGGCTCTGTCTGATGTGTGGGGGGTAATTTGTTTTATTCATTATTTCTTTTCATGACTTACATTGCTGGAAATTGTTGTGTTCTATTGTCTTCTTTTGTTCTTAATCATATTTTAATTTAACTTAGTTATGAAGCCAAAGAAATGTGCTATTATGTGGTTTTTGATTCAGATTTAAAATACCCATATTATTTGGTGGGACTTATTATGATTTTGTTTCTAGGTTGCAGGGGAGACTCTGGATGATTAACTTTCGTACCAGAAATTCAGGACATTTTTTTTTCATCTGGATAATGTTCTAATGACTACAGGAAATAATTGGAAATGTCTATCTTTGTGATTAGAATAAAAATCAACAACGATGCTTTTATCATAAGGTTAATTTAGGATTAATGATAGCGCCATCAGGAATACAGGTGTTCCCCAAAGCAAGTGATTACTTTGATTCAATGTTTTGCTCTTTCTCTTAAATGGGAACAGAAGCAGCAGTAGTGGCTGTGCAGATAACTGTGGTTCCTATCTTCACCAGGATAGGACTAATGTGGTCCTAGCCAGACTGTCTCTGTTTGAATCTGATATGTGCTGGTATGTGCTGAGATTCTGAGCATGGTATTCACTTTTTTTTTTTTAATTCATAGAAAGTTCAGCTACTTGCATCATCTTCAGCCAATATTCAATTAGCAGATGACATAATTCCTATCCATTCCTTCTCTAGGTCACTGCTAAAGCCAATCATATAAATTTAATAAGACATATTACATTTTATTGTGCTTTTAAAATTGTACTGTTACTACTTTTTAAAAAGTGAAGGTTTGTGGCAACTCTGCATCAAGCATGTCTAGCAAAACTATTTTTCTATTAGCTCAGATGATCATTAGAATTAATATAAGTATTTTTTTTAGAGAGAGAGAGAGAGAGAGAGAGAGAGAGAGAGAGAGAGAGAAAGAAAGAGAATTTTTTAATATTTATTTTTTAGTTTCCGGTGGACACATCTTTATTTAATTTTTATGTGGTGCTGAGGATCGAACCCAGCGCCCCGCTCATGCCAGGCCAGCGCGCTATGGCTTGAGCCATATCCCTGCCCAAGTTAAGTATTTTTAAACTAAAAATACTTTTTTAG
This sequence comes from Urocitellus parryii, assembly GCF_045843805.1. Lineage (NCBI taxonomy): Eukaryota > Metazoa > Chordata > Mammalia > Rodentia > Sciuridae > Urocitellus > Urocitellus parryii. The sequence goes on along the minus strand of NC_135538.1, from coordinate 73,223,424 downwards.
ATCCAATGCTATTGCACACTTAATAAACTATAGTATAAGCATAATTTTTACATGCACTGAGAATAAAATATTCATGTCACTTCTTATATTGTGCTATTCAATAATTACTTTATTGCAGTGGTATGGAACTAAACTTGAAATATCGCTGAGGTATGTCTGTAAAAAAAGTTCTCTTCTTGAATTCATTGGTTTTCAGTCCTGGCTATACATCTGAGTTGTCTGGACTTTTAAAGCCAGCCTTGGAGAGTCTGGTTTAATTAGTATAGGAGTGATTTTAAATTGTGTTCAGGGTTGGGTTCAGTGATGTAATGCATCTCAAAGCCAAATCTATATGTCTGAGTTATCTTCTGCCTCTATTCATGGAGAAATCATCTGAGGGCTTTATCTTAAAGGGTTCTCTTAGGATATATTTTTGGACAGGATAGCTTTTTCTGAATTGGTATAGATATCATTTTTAGTATGCAGACAAAGATTTTTTTGTTTTTCATAATTTGTTACATCTTTGTTCATTTGGGCATGTGTTAGAGAAAAACACCACTCGTTTTTCAGACATGGTATTTAATAGTAGTATCAAGGAGTTGATTTAAAGTGAGTTGGTTTAAAGAAAAGTATAAAGCGACAAGTAACATAGATGGTTGTACTGGGCTGGAGAGTGTCATTTCTCAAAATTCATGCCCTCAAAATTTCAGAAGATGACTTTATTTGGATAGTGCTATTGCATATGACATTAGTTAAGATGAGGCCTTACTGTGGTAGATTGGATTCTTAATCCATTAAGAACTTAATTCAATATATTAATATGTCTTTTTTTTTCAGTGATTGGAATTGAACCCAGGGTCTTGCACATGCTAAGCAAGCACTCTACCATTCCAGCTACAGAATCAAGTCTCAATATGTCTTTATGAGAAGAGACACAGAAATGGAGACAAAGGGAGAAAGCCTGGTGATTGATAATGGAAGCAGATATTGGAGTGATAGCCTATAAGACAAAGAATGATAAGAATGGCCAGCATCCACCGCAGTCTAGGAAAGATCCTCCCCCAAATCCCTGAATGAGACTAGAAAGCTTGGCCCTACCAATTCCTTGATTTCAAATTTCAAACCTGGAAAGCTGTAAGAGAATAAATATTTGTTGTTGGGGGCATCTGGTTGCATACTTTGTTAAGGAGACTTAGAAAACAGATATAGGGACCAAACATAATGATAAACTGGGAAGGTGAATGACTGGATTTGGGGGAACACTGTCATAGGATAAAGATTTTTAGTATGATTTAAAAATATCTCCACCAAATTGATTTTGATAGCTTTCCCAGGAATATTTCTTGTCACGGTCTCCTTTGCACCTTATTCTCAGCCTTACTGAGCTTCCCTTAGGTTCTGAATTTCTCTTACAGGACTGACAGTGTTTCTTCTCTCTTTAGCACTCACCCGCTATTTCCATCTTGGTAAGCCCTCCTTACCCTGCAGTTCTCAACTAAGTCATTTTTTTCCTGAAGTCTTCCCCAAAGTTTAGATTAAGTGAATTCTTCAGTTTTGCCTATAGTTCTCTGTAGTTTTCCTTTAATTCTATCCCTTGTTGATGATTGTTGAACTGTGTGTATACTTCATTAGAAACAAGCCTCATCCAGTTTGGTCACCACCACTTCTCCAATTCCTAGCACAGTTTGTTATAAAACAGACACTCAATAACATATCAGATAAATACTTACTATTCCATGTAAATCCTGGGGAAAGGTATATTTCTCATTGCCCTCTGCTTGTTATTTACCTATATGTATTTTCTACATGGCCAAATATGAAATTGAAATGTTATTGTCATGTGCTTCACTATTCGTTATCTCTTGAGGTAACCCTAGAGAGCAAAAAGAGCCACTACTGAGCTATATGGTGTTCAGCAAACAACCATGCATCTCTGGTTCTGAGTTTGTAATCTGAAGGAGATGGTTTGGTGACTATTAAATCCCCTTCCAGATATGACACCATGTCTTCAGGTCAATCCTTATATCTCCCTTGCTTTAGAATTCTAACACTGTTTTTTTTTTTTTTTTGTTTTTGTTTTTGTTTTTTTTTTAAGGCAGAATGGCACCATTGTGGATATGGAAATTGATGCTTAATAATCATCACACTATCTTGACCTGCAGATGCTGGCAAACTAGAAACTCTATGGCAGACTTCCTTGCAGTTATTATAATAAATGTGAATTGGGTTTGGCTGGTCAGATGTGATTAGAAGTGAGATCGAAGCTCAGAAGTGAAGTCACATCTCTGACTCTTCTAGTTTTTCTCCTGCCAAACTCAGTTATTAAAGCCTTTTGCTTTTTCTGGGTTGGTGTTAACAGAGTACCCAGTGTCCAGCCACCAGTTCTGTGGCTATCAAAATGCAGGCCCTGGGCATTCAGTGTGCTTCCATGGATCATCGTGAGCACAGCTCACTCAGGAGCTGGCAGCAGGAGCAGAGGATCTTCTGACAATAACTGTTTTGTTATCATGGCAGCTGGATGCGATTCCAGAGCCAGAGGCTTCCTGATACAGAAGAGGCTCCTTGGTGGACCTGTTCTGTGGTATAGTTTTGAGGGATAAATTCAATCTAACGTCTGTTTCTCGAGCCTTCCCAAAGATTTGTAAGCTAAATATTTCATGCCCAATTCTGAATTCCTTCCTGCTTAAGATGGTTCAGTGGATTTTGTTTGTTTGCAGCTGAACTCTGGCAGATATGAACATAGACATTTATGGAACTCAATCAAAAATAAAATAATTTCAGCAGGGTTTTATAATTTAATGAGGCTGTTTTCTGATTCCCTTCAAGTCCACAGTTACTTCCAAGGCAGAGGCTTTGTCTATAAATGGTTCACATTAGAGTCATTGTAACATAATTCCCAAAAGTTAGCTCCCTAAGAGAACATTCTGCCTTATCACTATGGCACTGATACTCTCAGACAAAGAGATCTCATTCTTTTTGTCCTGTTTACAATATTATTATATGTTGCTTGGCAGATTCAAATATGAATAAATCAACGTCTGTTACCTGTGCTGAGAGAGACCTTGGGAAATTCTATCCCTACAAATTATAAAATAAGCAAAGAATCACTTTTAATCTTCTTTCTAAGCTATTGTGGAAGTCAAGGCTATAAATCCCACTCTAAAGTGTCCAGTCTATAGCCCACACCATTGCCATGTGGTTGCTGGCCCCAAAACGTAGTGAATAACTCAGCTTGAGAGTTTGATACACAGGACAAAGGTCTGAAACCTGTATTTGGGTCAATGCTGTGTGATTTCTCATGCAAATCAAAAAAATGATTGTTAAAAGGGTCAGTGGATCAGAAGAGTTCTTTGAAAATACAGAGAACATCTTATTCTTTTCTTTGACAGTGTATTTCTGGTTAGAAATTAGGCTTTATAAAAATCCTCCAGCCAATGTCTCCCATGTCTGTGATTCCCCTGCCCCAGGACAAATTACTCGTTCTGGGTGAAAACGGACATTTAGTTTTTTATCCAATATAAATGAGATCAAATCAGTGGACTTTGAAAATATCATGTTATTGTCCCAGGGTGTTTCCTGATAAAATCAAGTGCTGGGGATGGGAGTAACTTTGTTTAAAGCATCTGGCTTCTCTTATATAGTGACACATACCTTCCAGAAAATAAAATCAGACTTAAAAGGAAATTGTTATGATGGTTAGATGAAGGGATAAATTATAACATCTTTCTTTGTGTCCCTTGACAATGAATTGATTTGTCTAGGCTCTGGCTATTGTACTAGGTACTGTGATATATTAGGTTTTGGCCAATGACTCTTGTTGGACTCAAGTCCATCTGCTCAGTGCACGAAAGGCAATACTTGGGAAGGAAATAAGGTTTATTCAAGGGCCAGTACCCTGGAAGATGGGGAGACTATTGTCTCAGAGCCTTATCTTACTTAGAACTTGTAGGAGCAGGGCTTATATAGAGGTTTGGGGGAGGTGTAGCAGATAAGGTGGGCACCAGGGTAGTTACCAATTTCATGGTGGTCTGCTTTTATAATGCGTAGGCTGCTGTTATTTGAAGGTCACCCAATGTGTTGGGTTCTGGAAATCTAGAGAAAAGTTACTGATTAGGAAGACTTATGATTCATGTCTTTTAAGTCCCCATTTCTAGGAAGAGCTAATCTTTTAGTTCATCATTAAGATACAAAAGGCATCTTCTGCTGGATAACAGGGGAAATGGCTTTCTGAGAGCAGTTTTAGCCTGTTAGGGGTTCCGGTCAGAGGTTCCCACAGTGAAGATAGTGAGAGACTAAGAATATATTGTTCAGCTGTGTGATTTTTTTTTAAATTAACTAAAAACAAGTGAAGCTAAAGGGTTTATTTAGGGTTTTTCTTGATTACAGAACCTGGATAGTATGGTTTTTCCTACTCCACTGCTGAGAAAGATAAGGTAAAGTAATGTTAACAGACATGAAAGTCACACAACTGACAAGTGGGTCTTCTGATTCTTACCTTGCATTTTTTCTGCTACCGCTAGTGATTTTCTCATCCCATTCCACAGAGGTGCCTCAGGCTGCCAGGGAAAATGCAGAATGTTTGAATGAAGGTGGATTAGCAGAGCCTTGCCTTTATTAATTTTAGTTACTTGGATTCCACAAAGATTTTATTTAAAAATGATTTTAGATCCAAAAATGTTTGGACTGTCCAATACTTTCTTGATATTTCTACTTCACCATTCTTTGTTGTCTCTTTCCTCTTGTCTTAAACTTTCAAAATTTCCCTTATTTTCATGGGGGAAAAAAAAAAAGAGCGGAGGCGAAGGTTTCCCTTGGGTATGTGAGTGGCCACAGGCATGAGGGTGTGGGTTCAGTTTGCCACAGTCCGGCTGCAGCAAAATAACCAGGGGGTGACGAGCAACTTATGTACATTGATGCAGCAGGAGTGGGAGCCCTTTATTGTAGGACAGGAGGGGTATATATACATTCCACATAGCTTATCTTAATTAACATAAACTAGATACAGCAGTCAACCAATAAGGAATCTCTACACTTAATGGCTCGCTGGTGTTACTTCACAAACCACTCCCTCTGGCAAAATGCCAGGAGCCATCTTGACTTGTTTACAGACCCTAACATCAGTTGAGTTTATTTTTTTTATTTTTTTTTTATTGGTCGTTCATAACATTACATAGTTCTTAATACATCATATTACACGGTTTGATTCAAGTGGATTATGAACTCCCGCTTTTACCCCGTATACAAATTGCTGTATCACATCAGTTACCCTTCCATTGATTGACATATTGCCTTTCTAGTGTCTGATGTATTCTGCTGTCTGTCCTATTGTCTACTATCCCCCCTCCCCTCCCCTCCCCTCCCCTCCCCTCCCCTTTTCTCTCTCTACCCCTTCTACTGTAAATCATTTCTTCCATTTGTATTCTCTTGTCTTACCCCTCCTTTCCTCTTATATGACATTTTGTATAACCCTGAGGATCGCCTTCCATTTCCATGCAATTTCCCTTCTCACTCCCTTTCCCTCCCACCTCTCATCCCTGTTTACTGTAAATATTCTTCTCAAGCTCTTCGTCCCTACCCTGTCCTTGTTTACACCCCTTATATCAAAGGAGTCATTTGGTATTTGTTTTTTAAAGATTGACTAGCTTCACTTAGCATAATCTGCTCTAATGCCATCCATTTCCCTCCAAATTCTATGATTTTGTCATTTTTTAATGCAGAGTAATACTCCATAGTGTATAAATGCCACATTTTTTTTATCCATTCATCTATTGAAGGGCATCTAGGCTGGTTCCACAGTCTTGCTATCGTGAATTGAGCTGCTATGAACATCGATGTAGCAGTGTCCCTGTAGCATGCTCTTGTTAGGGCTTTAGGGAATAGACCGAGAAGGGGAATAGCTGGGTCAAATGGTGGTTCCATTCCCAGCTTTCCAAGAAATCTCCATACTGCTTTCCAAATTGGCTGCACCAATTTGCAGTCCCACCAGCAATGAACAAGAGTGCCCTTTTCCCCGCATCCTCTCCAGCACTTATTGTTGTTTGACTTCCTAATGGCTGCCAGTCTTACTGGAGTGAGATGGTATCTTAGGGTAGTTTTGATTTGCATTTCTCTGACTGCTAGCGATGGTGAGCATTGTTTCATGTACTTGTTGATTGATTGTATGTCCTCCTCTGAGAAGTGTCTGTTCAGGTCCTTGGCCCATTTATTGATTGGGTTATTTGTTATCTTATTGTCTAATTTTTTGAGTCCTTTGTATATTCTGGTTATTAGGACTCTATCTGAAGTGTGTGGAGTAAAGATTTGTTCCCAGGATGTAGGCTCCCTGTTTATCTCTCTTATTGTTTCTTTTGCTGAGAAAAAACTTTTTAGTTTGAGTAAGTCACATTTGTTGATTCTAGTTGTTAACTCTAGCGCTATGGGTGTCCTATTGAGGAATTTGGAGCCCTATCCCACAGCGTGTAGATCATAACCAACTTTTTCTTCTATCAGATGCCGAGTCTCTGATTTAATATCAAGCTCCTTGATCCATTTTGAGTTAACTTTTGTGCACGGCGAGAGATAGGGATTCAGATTCATTTTGGTGCAAATGGATTTCCAGTTTTCCCAGCACCATTTGTTGAAGATGCTATCCTTCCTCCATTGCATGCTTTTAGCCCCTTTATCAAATATAAGATAGTTGTAGTTTGTGGATTGGTTACTGTGTCCTCTATTCTGTACCATTGGTCCACCCGCCTGTTTTGGTACCAGTACCATGCTGTTTTTGTTACTATTGCTCTGTAGTATAGTTTGAAGTCTGGTATCGCTATACCGCCTGATTCACACTTCCTGCTTAGTATTGTTTTTGCTATTCTGGGTCTTTTATTATTCCATATGAATTTCATGATTCTTTTATCTATTTCTACAAGATATGCTGTTGGGATTTTGATTGGCATTGCATTGAACTTATAGAGAACTTTTGGTAATATCGCCATTTTGATGATGTTAGTTCTGCCTATCCATGAGCAGGGTATGTTTTTCCATCTTCTAAGGTCTTCTTCTATGTCTTTCTTTAGGGTTCTGTAATTTTCATTGTATAAATCTTTCACCTCTTTTGTTAGGTTGATTCCCAAGTATTTTATTTTTTGGGGGGATATTGTGAATGGAGTAGTTGTCCTCATTTCCGTTTCAGAGGATTTGTCGCTGATATACAGGAATGCCTTTGATTTATGCGTGTTGATCTTATATCCTGCCACTTTGCTGAATTCATTTATTAGCTCTAATAGCTTCTTTGTAGACCCTTTTGGGTCTGCTAGGTATAGAATCATATCATCTGCAAATAGTGATAATTTAAGTTCTTCTTTTCCTATTTTTATGCCTTTAATTTCTTTTGACTGTCTAATTGCTCTGGCCAGTGTTTCGAGGACTATGTTGAACAGAAGTGGTGAGAGAGGGCATCCCTGTCTTGTACCAGATCTTAGAGGGAATGCCTTCAATTTTTCTCCATTCAGAATGATGCTGGCCTGTGGCTTATCATAGATTGCTTTTACAATGTTGAGGTATGATCCTGTTATCCCTAATTTTTCTAGCGTTTTGAACATAAAGGGATGCTGTACTTTGTCGAATGCTTTTTCTGCATCTATTGAGATGATCATATGGTTCTTATTTTTAAGTCTATTGATGTGGTGAATAACATTTATTGATTTCCGTATATTAAACCAGCCTTGCATCCCAGGGATGAATCCTACTTGATCATGGTGTATAATTTTTTTGATATGTATTTGAATCCGATTCGCCAGAATTTTATTGAGGATTTTTGCGTCAAGGTTCATTAGAGATATTGGTCTGTAGTTTTCCTTCTTTGATGTGTCTTTGTCTGGTTTCGGAATCAGGGTGATGTTGGCCTCGTAGAATGAATTTGGAAGTTCTCCCTCTTTTTCTATTTCCTGAAATAGCTTGAAAAGTATTGGTGTTAGTTCCTCTTTAAAGGTTTTGTAAAACTCTGCTGTATACCCATCTGGTCCTGGGATTTTCTTAGTTGGTAGTCTTTTGATGGTTTCTTCTATTTCCTCTATTGTTATTGGTCTGTTTAGGTTGTCTATATCCTCCTGGCTCAATCTGGGCAGATCATAGGACTCAAGGAATTTATCTATGCCTTCACTATCTTCTATTTTATTGGAGTATAAGGATTCAAAGTAATTTCTGATTATCTTCTGTATTTCTGAAGTGTCTGTTGTGATATTGCCTTTTTCATCCCGTATGCTAGTAATTTGGGTTCTCTCTCTTCTTCTCTTTGTTAGCATGGCTAAGGGTCTGTCAATTTTATTTATTTTTTCAAAGAACCAGCTTTTAGTTTTGTCAATTTTTTCAATTGTTTCTTTTGTTTCAATTTCATTAATTTCAGCTCTGATTTTAATTATTTCTTGCCTTCTACTTCTTTTGCTGTTGTTTTGCTCTTCTTTTTCTAGGATTTTGAGATGAAGTATGAGATCATTTATTTGTTGGTTTTTTCTTTTTTTGAGGAATGAACTCCAAGCAATGAATTTTCCTCTTAGAACTGCTTTCAATGTGTCCCATAGATTCTGATATGTTGTGTCTGTGTTTTCATTTAACTCTAGGAATTTTTTAATTTCCTCCTTGATGTCTTCTAAAACCCATTGATCACTCAGCAACCTATTGTTCATTCTCCAGGTGATGCTTGATTTTTCCTTTCTTCTTTTATCATTGATTTTCAGTTTCATTCCATTATGATCAGATAAGATGCATGGTATTATCTCTACCCCTTTGTATTGTCTAAGAGTTGCCCTGTGACATAGTATATGGTCTATTTTTGAGAAGGTTCCATGTGCTGCTGAGAAAAAAGTGTAGCTACTTGATGTTGGGTGGTATAGTCTATATATGTCAATTAAGTCTAGGTTGTTAATTGTGTTATTGAGTTCTATAGTTTCCTTATTTAACTTTTGTTTGGAAGATCTGTCCAGTGGTGAGAGAGGTGTGTTGAAGTCTCCCATGATTATTGTATGTTGGTCTATTAGACTCTTGAACTTGAGAAGAGTTTGCTTGATGAACACAGCTGCACCATTATTTGGGGCATATATATTTATGATTGTTATGTCTTGTTGGTGTATGGTTCCCTTGAGCAGTATGAAGTGTCCTTCTATATCCCTTTTGATTAGCTTTGGCTTGAAATCTATTTTATTAGATATGAGTATGGACACTCCTGCTTGTTTCCGAGGTCCATATGAGTGATATGATTTTTCCCAACCTTTCACCTTCAGTCTATGTATATCTTTTCCTATCAAATGCGTCTCCTGTAGACAGCATATTGTTGGGTCTTGTTTTTTGATCCATTCTACTAGCCTGTGTCTCTTAATTGGTGAGTTTAAGCCATTAACATTTAGGGTTATTATTGAGATATGGTTTGTTCTTCTATCCATATTTGTTTATTGATGTTACTAAACCTGATTTGTTATCCTCTTTGACTACTTTCCCCCCTTTACTGTCCTACCTCCCATTGTTGGTTTTCAATGTTATTTTCCATTTCCTCTTCCTGTGATGTTTTGCCAAGGATTTTTTGAAGAGATGGTTTTCTAGCTGCGAATTCTTTTAACTTTTGTTTATTGTGGAAGGTTTTAATTTCATCTTCTAACCTGAAGCTTAATTTCGCCGGATACACGATTCTTGGTTGGAGCCCATTGTCTTTCAGTGTTTGAAATATGTTATTCCAGGATCTTCTAGCTTTCAGAGTCTGTGTTGAGAGATCAGCTGTTATCCTGATTGGTTTACCCCTAAATGTAATCTGCTTTCTTTCTCTTGCAGCTTTTAAAATTCTCTCCTTATTCTGTATGTTGGACATCTTCATTATAATGTGTCTAGGTGTGGATCTCTTATGATTTTGCACATTCGGCGTCCTGTAGGCTTCTAGGATTTGGGATTCTGTCTCAATCTTCAATTCTGGGAAGTTTTCTCGTATTATTTCACTGAATAGACTGTTTATTCCTTTGGAATGGAGCTCTGTGCCTTCCTGTATCCCAATGACTCTTAAATTTGGTCTTTTGATATTGTCCCATAATTCTTGGATGTTCTGCTCATGGTTTCTTAGCAGACTTGCTGAGCTGTCTATGTTCTTTTCCAGTTGAAATACTTTGTCTTCATTGTCTGATGTTCTCTCTTCTAAGTGATCTACTCTGCTGGTAGTATTCTCAATTGAGTTTTTAAGTTGGTTTATGTTTCCTGCATTTCTAGAATTTCAATTTGTTTGTTTTTTATTACCTCTATCTCCCTGTGAAATTGATCTTTTACTTCCTGGATTTGTTTGTCAATGTGATCTTTCATTGTCTGATTTTGCTGTCTCATGTCTTCCTTGAGACTCCAGATCATCTGAAGCATATATATCCTGAACTCTTTATCTGATATTCCATCTGTTGCAGGTATTACCTCTTCTAAAGTTGAGTTGACCTGCATTGCTTGTGGTCCTTTCTTTCCTTGTCTTTTCATACTGCTTGCGATTCTTTCTGCTTGGTGCAACTGTTGTGTTTTGAAATTTACCCCCTATTTATTTATGTTGCTCTTGTATACTTGAAAAGTCTCCCTTGCAGGTGCGGGCGGCGGCTGTGCCCCTACTCCAATTGGGGTGACGTGTCTACCACGCTGGCGGCTCTCTGGGCCTGTTCCGGGAGTGGAAGGCGGCTCTGCTCTGTCCCTATTCCAATTGGGGTGTCGTGACTACAATGCTGGCAGGTCGCTGGGCCTGTTCCGGGAGTGGGCGGTGGGTTTGGCTGGCGGGATTCCACCTAATGGCAGTCCCTAACCTCCCTGCTTGCTAATTAATGGCTTCTCTGAGGCGCCCCGCCTTCTGTAGCTGCGGGGCAGGCCGCGCGAATCAGTTGGCCTGGATCTCCGGGGTCCTGCTGCTGGCTGTTTTGATGTTGCAAGCTGTTGGAGAGTGGTGGTGTATCCTTCAGCTTTCCCGCATGGTGGCCGCTGACTGCCTGGATGGAGTGTCCGCTGTTTTGATGTTGCACTCTGAAGGAGAGTGGCGGTGTATCCTTCAGCTTTCCCGGATGGTGGCCACTGACTGCCTCGGTGGAGTGTTCGCTGTGGGGGATGGGACTGTACCGCTTCCTTCCCCTTCTGAGATCCCGTGCTCGGCCCAAGGGTCCGTGTGGGCTTGGCTGGCGGGATTCCACCTAATGGCAGTCCCTAACCTCCCTGCTTGCTAATTAATGGCTTCACTGAGGCGCCATGCCTTCTGTAGCCGCAGGGCAGGCCACGCGAATCAGTTGGCCTGGATCTCCGGGGCCCTGCTGCAGGCTGCTGGGATCCCTGGCACTCTATCACTTTGATTTTTTCTGCTTGCCCCTCCCCCAGCGCTGGCTAGCCAGGTTTCATTTTGGCTGCTACTGGGAGGAGGGGTTGGAGGTCAGGTGTCTCTGGTTTCCCCCTAGTCTTTATGGAGGCTCAGCTTGATACTCCCTCTCCCGGCAAGCCTAGGAGAGATTTTATGCGAATTCCCGCTGTCTGGGGGGTGAGCTGAATGACACCGACCTGTTTTGATGTTGCACTCTGAAGGAGAGTGGCGGTGTATCCTTCAGCTTTCCCGGATGGTGGCCGCTGACTGCCTCGGTGGAGTGTCCGCTGTGGGGGATGGGACTGTACCGCTTCCTTCCCCTTCTGAGATCCCGTGCTCGGCCCAAGGGTCCGTGTGGGCTTGGCTGGTGGGATTCCACCTAATGGCCTTCCCTAACCTCCCTGCTTGCTAATTAATGGCTTCACTGAGGCGCCTCGCCTTCTGTAGCCGCAGGGCAGGCCACGCGAATCAGTTGGCCTGGATCTCCGGGGCCCTGCTGCAGGCTGCTGGGATCCCTGGCACTCTATCACTTTCCATCAGTTGAGTTTAATAAGCATCCAAAGATTTTCCATTCCTTCAATATTTTATTATTATTATTATTATTATTATTATTATTATTATTATTATTTCAGGGGTACCAGGGATTAAACTCAGGGACCTTTGACCACAGAGCCACATCCCCCGCCCTTCTTTTTTTTTGTTTTTATTAGAGACAGGGTCTCACTGAGTTGCTTAGTGCCTTGCTAAGTTGGTGAGGCTGGCTTTGAACTCGAAATCCTCCTGTCTCAGTCTCCCCAGCTGCTGGGATTATAGGCATGTGCTACCATGTCCACTCAATATTCTTTTATCTGTAAATACTGGTGGAGTCACCTCACCTGGCAGGCTCTATGCTTTGTGCTGGGGGCACAAACACAAATAACACATGGCACTTGTCCTCCCACTCCTACATGTGAGTCTGGTGGAGGGAACCTGGAGATCAGGAGATATTTAGATGGAGAGCTTTTGTTGGCTACTCTAACTCATGGTGATATCAGCTAGATAAAGTTTGGCATATTGTCGGTCCACTCCTGTGTCAGCAGACTCATCTCTCACACAAGTTAGTGTAAAGGACACCCTCTTTATTTAGCGCAGAGCTGAAGAGAGATCCAGCAAAACCAGGAGGGGGAGCAGTGCCTTCCTCTCACCTGAGTTGTGTCAAGAGAATAGGGTTAAAGCTTCAAATTGGATGAAACATTTCTCTCTTAAGCATGTTCTAGATGGACACTTCTGTAGCAAATTGTGTTGAATTCCCACTTTTATTTTGTTTTGAGGGGGGAGCTGGAATATTTGTATGTGAATACTTGGAAACTATCAACAGTTAATTTGGATTCACTTCCAATGGAAAATAGTCCATTATATTCTGACAGTTTCAGGAGATGTCACATAATAACAAGAAAAAAAAATAATAACCCACATAGAATCTATGATACATCTTATTTTAGTCAGCTTTTTCGCTGCTGTGAATATAAGATCTGATCAGAACAATTTTAAAGGAGGAAAAGGGCTCATGGATTTGGAGGTCTTAGCCAGAAAAGGCCAGTTCTATTCCTTGGGACTTGAGGTGAGGCTGAACATCATGGTGGGATGGAAGGGCGGAGGGAAGTGGCTCACATCATGATCAGGAAGCAGAGAGAGGTCTCCATTTGCCAGATACAAATATACACCCCAAAGCCATGCCCCAATTCTTACCTCCTCCAGCCACACCCTACCATTTCAGTTACTACTTAGTTAATTCTTATCAGGGGATTAATCACTGATTGGGTTAAGGCTCTCGTAACCCAATCATTTCTTCTCTGAACCTTCTTGCATGTGAGCTTTTGGGGGACACCACATCTAAACCATAACACATCTGTACACTAAGTGCCCTTGTTTTTCTCAAGATGCTATTGTTTGAGCATTATTAGAGTTTCATACATTTTTGAGAACAACTTTTAACCATAAAAGTTATGGTTAATAAAAAAGGCCCATTTTATGTTCCAAAGATGATTAAATTTATCCTTCACTGTTACATTTAACAAAAATTAATTTTCTTACCTCAGGATATGGGATAGCCAGGCTTCTATGGACATAGAATAGGGCTCTCTTAAAATTACTCATTTTAATAGTTCTTCAATTTCTGATGAGAATCATATTGCTCATGAGTAGGAAATTTCAGCTATTGGAACATACTTAAAAACTCAGTCCTTGACTTGAGGGTTTGACTTTCCTGGGGGTCTCAGACGTCTGAAAGTCTGAGCCCGTGATAACTTCCACTGACTTGGAGCTTCAGGCTGCAGCATGTGTGTTAGTGTGTGATTAACCGTGACTAAATGGCTTAAATAACAGAAACCCATTGTCTCACAATTCTGGAAGCTGGGGGTCTAAGATCAAGGTGTAGTCAGGGTTGATTTTTCTGAGAACTGTGAGGTAAGAATCTGTTCCTGGATTTTCTCTTTGGACTGTTGATGCTGTCTCCTCTCTGTCTTCACTTAACTCCCCCTTGTCCCTACCACCCCCATATGGGTGTCCTAATCTCTTCTTGTAATGATCCCAGCCATACTGGACCAGGACCCACCACAATGATCTTACTGAATCTTTATTATCTCTTCAAAGACCCTAGCTCCTAATGGTTAGGACTTCTGTGTGAATTTTGAGGTGACACAATTCAGCCCATACCAGTGTGATTGAGGTAAAGACATCTGGTTAAAATATTTCATGTAGATATGAATTGGGATATTTCTTCATTTACAGTTTCACTTCATTAATAGCATGGGAAAACATGCTATAAGATTTTATTTTGATTTGTTACTTGAAGACTATTACATAGGTAACAGATTCATACACGTGTCAATCTGTCAAGAGCCATAAGATACAATGAATGGAAAAAAAAAAACCCTCTTACAGAATCTTGGTGGTGGATACCACGCAAAAAGATAACTAGATACTTAAGGGTATTTGTACAATAAAATGGAGAGGTAATGGACACAGTGTTCATTTTAAGCCTGTACAACTAGAAGATTATTTTTATTGTAAGACCTTATTTAAAATGGCTTCCTGCTGGCTGATTTTCAGGAATTAAATATTATTCTGGCTAAATCAGTTATGATCATTATGGGATTTGTTGAAGCCCAAGAGCTGGTTTAGATTAAATGGTTTGAAAATCTAAACCACATCAATAAATATATCATTACAATGTCAGGCCTTGGGGCAGAGGTTCGAGTCACCTGCTACAATGACAGTCTGTTTTCATGGATAGTTTAATTGTTGTACACTGCCTGGATTTCCAGCAACATATAACATCTTATAAAATGCAAATTTATTTATTTTACAAAAAGTTACATGCCACTTGTTATGTATTATTCTAATTACTTGATATCTATTAGCTGATTTAATCTCTATAATAACTTGATAGGGCAAGCTAGTGCCTTACAGGAGTCTATAATTATCAATGCCACTTTATAAATGGGGAATGAGAGGCACAGACAGGTTAGGTAACTGGCCCACAGTCGAGCAGATACTGTTAGAGCTGTTTCTAGCTCTATGATCTGAGCTTTTGATGGCCACATTGTGCTACCAGGAAAGCATAGGAAATGAGGAAGGATTGAGGCACCACATAGACAAGGAGATAGGAGTGTTAAGGACAGTCTATTCAAGTGGGCAGATCAAGTGGGCTCTGAGGATAGGCTCTAAGGACGGTGGCCTGTGTCCTGGGTTAGAAGTTGTTTGCAATCTCTTCTCTCATGCTGTGATTTCTTCCGGCTACCATCAGCCCATTTCTCTGCTCTTAACAGTGAGCCCACTGGAAAAGCTTTTGTCTGTGTTCACAGATTCCATGACTCTCCAGCCCACTCTCTGATCCCATCTCTTCCGCCCAGGGATGGGGATCTTGCCTGTGTCACTTCTGTCTTGCCATTTTCAGTGTTCATTTGTTCTTATTGTAAATCTTCAGAAGCATGCCACCTGGTAAGAACTCCTTGTTTTCCCTGAAACACTTGGTTCTCTTGGTGTCTGTCTTATAATACTCTCCTTCTTTCCTCTTATATTTCTGGATGCTGTTTTTCAGTCTCTATTCATGGCTTCCTTGTGTCTTAGGTGTTGCAATATCCCTTGAGGCCTCCTTCTAGGCCCTTGTTTCTTCTACCCATATTCTTAATGATAGCTGTGGACTGAATTCTGTCCTCCCAAATTCATGTTAAATCTCCCAATGTGACTCTTTCTGGAGATGAGGGTCTAATAGGAGGAAATTAAGGTTAAATTAAATCAAAGGGGTAGGTACCTAATTCAGCAGGACTGGTGTCCCTTTAGAAGGGGGAAGAGATGGTGGAGATGGGCACACCCAGAGAAGGTTCTATGTAAAGACAGTGAGAAGGTGGCCATCTGCGAGGGAAGCAGAGAGGCACCAGGAACAAGGCCAGCAGAGAGGCACTAGGAGAAACAAACCCTGCTGATAACTTGATCTGGAACACTCAGTCTCCGAAACTGTGAGAAAATAAATTTCTGTTGTATACACCTCTCAGTCTATGGTATTTTGTTATAGCAACTTGAGCAGTCTAATACAGAAATTACACTGATGATTTGGTTTAAATGCCATCCATACACTGATGACATCATAATTTATATCCTTAATCTTCTTTGCTAAGCTCTAAATTCAGATATGAAATTGCCTATTTGACATTTCCATTTAATATGCAAAGTGATGTCAAAGTTAATCTCATGAACTCTGCATATCTTCCTTTATCTATCTTCTTCTTCTCAGTAAATAACACCATATTCTAAACCACTGCTCAGGTCAAAAACTCAGGAGTTACTCCTGAGACTTTTTTTCCCCCTATTCTCTACATCTTTTCCAGTACCAATCCATGTCAGCTTCCAGAACAACTCAAATTCATCTATTTCATTCCAACTTTATTAACAACTTTTGCCTAAAATCATTGTGCTGGATTGCTGTGTTTCCTTCCAGTTAAATATCCTTCTTCAGGTCTATTTCCCTGAAAGCAGGGAAAATCATCCTCTTAGAAAATAAGTTGAGGGCTGGAGATGTGGCTCAAGCGGTAGCGCGCTGGCCTGGGATGCGTGCTGCCCGGGTTCGATCCTCAGCACCACATACAAACAAAGATGTTGTGTCCACCGAAAACTAACTAACTAACTAAATATATATATATTTAGTTAGTTATAAAATAAAAAAAAATATATATATATTTAGTTAGTTAGTTATAAAATAAAATAAGTTGAATTATATCACTCACCTATTTAAAAATTTTTAGTGCTCTCCAATTACCTTTAGAATAAAATAAAAATCCCCATCTTTGTTCTTCAAAGCTCTACTCATATACCCATGTGTCCCTTGGAGTTTAGACAGTGTCCAGAGCATAGTAGGCTCTCAATAAATTATTGTTAAATAGATAAAAGTTCTGGTCTTTATATCTCCAACCTCATTTCATGTATAGTTCCCCAGCTCATGAATTTCCAGACACACTTCACTTTTTCTATTCTTGAAACATGAAATATTTCTGCCCCAGAGCATTTTCACTTGCTGTTATTTCTAAGGAGACTCCTCTTACCAAGATATTTGAGAAGCCGTCACTTGCTTATCATTCAGTTCTAATCCCAAGTGCTACCTTCTCAAATGGGCTTACCCTGACCCTCTAGATCCTTTCCCCTTTATCATATCATGTCTATATTTAGGGAAGCCAAAATTAGAGGTGCCACTCTCTCTCCTGAAGTAGACTGTAATGACATAAAAATTGTGTGGTACTTATGGATAGAAGACCTTTGAAGGGTTTCTTTCTCCAAGGTTGAATTTGTTGCTATTCTGGAAAAAGAGGCAATTTGCTCTGTGACAATTGTGGACACCAAGTACAGCTTATATTCAAGTATCTGTAGGGAAATTCAGTGACAGTTTAGGGAAAGAAGGCAAAGATGTTCAGAACTCCTAATGGATGCTGGGAGGTGCCATGCAGATCTACCCTTCAATATAGAGTCTTCATTCCCCAAACTGCTATAAGTCTACTGCTACCAGTCACCCCTTGCCCAGGAACTGCCCCCTTCCAAAGGAGCTGCCTTGACAACACAAATGCACCCTCCCCAGGTAGTACTCCATGCAAAGACTGCTTAGTGGAGATTGGGACTTAACAAAGATCTTGCTCCATTGTCTCAAATGCCATTAACTTTACTGCTCCTAATGGCATAGGCAATTCCATTGAAGTTGAGATTTGTAATGGCCATTTTCCATGGCTGGAACAATATGCCTGATAAAGAACACACAACTTAAAAGGAGGAAAGATTTATTTTGGCTTTTGGTTTCAGAGGTTTCAATCCATGGTTGCTTGGTCCCATCACGTTAGGCCCATTCTTTGGGGCAGATGTGCAGACTATTTTGTCTTCTTTGCTTAGAAGCTATAGAAAATGGTTGCAGCCATTGTTTTTTTGTTTGTTTGTTTCCTGTTACAGCTCCAGCTTTTAGCACTTTCCTAGCATGCAAAAGTGGCGGATTAATAACTGCTAAATGAATGCTGCTCTGTGCCCTTCCTTTTTGTTTCCTGACATATAGGTGGGTGACCTAGGGTCTTTAGCTCTAGTGTTCAGGGCTGGTGAGAACTTTCAGTCCTGAAGACACTGGAAGATCCTGATCAAGACAGAGATAGGAGCTGTGTTTCCTTCAAGATACTTATAAGCTGCAAAAGGAGAGCCAGGACAGGCAAGGTTGAGAGCACCTCTCAATGGGCATAATTTTTATATTGGTACACTTGAAAAGATATTTCAGATGTATTAGGGTTAAATGAAATATATTACTAGAAAGAATTTTACTGTAATTACTAAAAATTTCTAACATTATATATGCAACTCAAATTTGTGGCTCTTGCTATATTCCCATTGGATAGTGTTGACCTGGAGTCTTTACAGAGTCGGTTCGCAGTCTGCATATCTGACAGGTAATGGCTATCCTTTCCACTGCTTGGTTTTCAGTGTTAACTCTACAGCTAGAAGGCTCCCCTTGACTTAACACTGTAGAGGTTGTCTCCACAATGATTCGTTCTAGGTTTATTATTTGTGAGCCTAAAACAAAGTGCAGGCTGCTAAGTCTAATCTCTGATGGTTTTATCTAAGTGTACATTTAAGCAAAAGTTAGCTTCACTTTTTTTTTCTATAGTCAGCAAAACCCCATCTGGTTTAACATAATGGCAAGGCATTAGTGAGTCAGTCCTGTGATGTGAACTAACTGTAATGTGGTGTGAGACTTTTTCAAGCAGGTGGTACTCAGAATGGTAGAAGAGATTCGTAACAACAGAGAGGCCTGCCTGCTCTGCCTGCAAACTAAGGTGGTGGAATGGGTTAAGCAGTATCTCAGTGCTTGAAATTTGAGGGAACACAATACTCTTGATTGGTGTTTCCTTCCTTTAGGTGAAATTGTAAATTTATCTGGAAATTAAGCATTTTTCCTGTGGGTTACATAACTGAATATAAACTTGGGAGAGCAAGACTTCCTTGAAAGAACTGCGCAGATCCATAGAATAAGAGGGCAAGAAGCATGAAATTACCTGAGAGTCTACTTGATGAGAAAGAAAGGGGTTTCTCTTTGGAACCAGGAACATTCTGGCTGTTATCACCATTCTGTTGATAAAGGAAACCTGTACCTGTGGTCCAGTCATTCCTCTCTCTTGAGTCTTATTCTTCTTCTGGAAATGGGGAGGGAGGAGCACTAGCTCAAATGATTCCCAAGGCCCCCTCCAGTGCCAACATTCTGGAAAACTTAAATTAACTCCTTTACCATGCACACACACTCACATACTCACTAAAGAATACTCACCTTGGTCCTGTGACCTGGAGAGAGGCCCGCCCCAGATCCATGCGGCCCTGCCACCCAGAGAGAGAACCACCCGGCGCCTGGGCTTCCTTATTCACCAAAGTGTGGCTCCACAGCCCAAAATCAGGGTATATATATAGGCTTGAGCCTGCTGCTGCCAGAAAACTAAAATATCACCACTTGTATCAAGGGACAACAATAAGAACCTAGTAAAACATCATCAAGGTCCCCATAGACTGGGCTGCACCAGAGGTATCTCTGCTAGGAATGCTAACAATTATCCTGTTGCTAAGGTAACAGGGAGTCTTGCATAGGGTTGCCTCTTTCTTGTTTCTCCCACCAACAGCCAACTTCTTATGATAACCCTTTCACTAATCATAAAATCTAATAGCTCTATATTCTCACATCCTATCTCATAAACATCTCATCCAACCCGCCAACCCCACTTCTACCATTAGAAACTATAAACCATTACACAAACCTATTGACTACATGGTAGAAGATAACTGAACTCATCATTTCTGATTATAGCAACAAAACTGGAAATGTAAAAATAGAAGCTAACTGATCTATGGCTGCACGTTGGGTAGTTTGAGTGCTGTGATATTGATCTCCCCCTTAAAGATGAGGTATTGGTAACCTGTAAGGACACTATAAGACAATAGGGCAGAAGCTATAATATGGGGTCTACACTGCAAGAGAGGAAGACACATAGACTTCATGAAAAAATAAGGGAGGAAAGTACCCCAAACAAAACAAGATACTACAACAATAGAATCCATAGATAGCAAAGTAGATGAAATGTTAGAGAAGGAGTTTAGAATATACATAATTAAAATGATCTGGGAATTAAAGAATGACCTAAGTGAGCAGATACAGGCAAAAATCAATCACTCCAACAAAGAGATAAGGGAATAAATAGAGGCAACCATGGATCACACCAACAAAGAGGTAAGAGAGCAAATACAGGTTGTAAGAGACTACTTTAAGAGATAGAGATTCTGAAAAACAAACAAACAAACAAAAATCCTTGAAATGAAAGAAAAAATAAGCCAAATAAAAAAACCCAATAGAAAGCATCTTGGAAGACAAGATCTCTGACAATGAAGACAAAATATACAATCTTGAAAATAAAGTTGACCTCACAGTGAAGAAGGCAAGAAACTATGAACAGAACATTCAAGAATTATGGGATGACATCAAAAGACCAAATTAAGATTTATTGGGATAGAGGAAGGTTCAAAAATTCAAACTAAAGGAATGCACAATCTCTTCAATGAAATCATATCAGAAAAAAATTCAGGCATGAAGGATGAATTGGCAAATCAAATAAAAGATGCCCATAGGAAACCAAATGGACAAAATTACAACAGATCTACACCAAAACATATTATAATGAAAATGCCTAGCATACGGAATAAGGATAGAATTTTAAAGGTCACAAGAGAGATAAATCAGATTACATATAAGGGAAGACCAATTCTGATCTCAGTAGATTTTCCAACCTAGACCCTCAAAGCCGGGAGGTCTTAGAACAACATATACCAGGCTCTGAAAGAAAATGGATGCCAACCAAGAATCTTATATCCATCAAAATTAAGCTTCAGATTTGATGATGAAATAAAAACCTTCCATGATAAACAAAAGCTAAAAGAATATACAGCAAGAAAGCCTGAGATACAGAACATTCTTGGCAAAGTATTCCATGAGGAGGAAAGAAAAAATAACAATGAAAATCTGCAAAGGGAAAAACTACAATACAGGAAAAGCCAACCAAAGGAGAAATCAAGTAAGTTGAATACCAGAAATAAACAAAAATGACCAGAAATACAAATCACACCTCAATAATAACCCTGAATGTCAATGGCTTAAACTTACCAATCAAAAGACATAAATTGATTGATTGGATTTAAAAAAGACCCAACAATATGCTGCCTTCAAGAGATTCATTTCATAGGAAAAGACATCCACAGACTGAAGGTGAAAGGTTGGTTTAAAATATACCACTCACATGGTTTGTGTAAACACGCAGGGGTTTCCATCTTCATACATAGAAAATAAAGTAGACTTCAAGCCAAAGTTAATCAAAAGATGGACATTACATACTGCTCAAGGGACAGTTAATCAAAAGATGGACATTACATACACCAACAAGACATAACAGTTATAAATATATATGCCTCAAATAATGGAGCATCTATGTTTATCAATCAAACTCTTCTCAAGAGTCAAATGGATGACAACACAATAATTCTGGGTGACTTTAACACACCTCTTTCACAACTGATGGATATTCCAAACAAAAGGTAAACAAAGAAACTAGAGAACTCAATAGTACAATCAACAACTTAGACTTAACATATATAGAATATTTTATCCATCAGTGAGTGAATACACTTTCTTCTCAGCAACACCTGGATTCTTCTCTAAAACAGACTGTATGTTATGCCACAAAGCAACTTTTAGTAAATACAAAAAAGTAGAAATATTACTCTGCATTCTATCAGACCACAATGAAATGAAATTAGAAATCAATGATAAAATAAAAATAAAAGCTACTCCACACCTTGAGACTAAATATTGAATAAACAATGGGTTTCAAAAGATATCAAGGAGGAGATTAAAAAATTCTTAGAGGTAAATGAGAACACTGATAAAACATACCAAAGTCTCTGGGACACTATGAAGGCAGTTCTAAAAGGAAAATTCATTGCATGGAGTTCATTCCTTCAAAGAAGAAAAAGTCAACAAATAAATGAACTAAAGAACAAATCAACCCCCAAAGCAGTAGAAGTCAGGAAGTAATTAAAATCAGAGCTGAAATCAATGAAATTGAAACAAAAGAAACAATTGAAAAAATTGACAAAAACAAAAAGTTTGTTCTTTGAAAAAATAAAGAAAATTGATAAACCCTTAGATATGCTAACAAAGAGAAGGAGAGAGAAAACTCAAATTACTAACATACATGATGAAAAGAAAATATCACAATGGATACTGCAGAAATACAGAAGATAATTAGAAATTATTTTGCAAATTTGTACTCCAATAACATACAAAATATCAAAGGTATCAACAAATTTCTAGAGGCATATTATATGCCCAAACTAAATCAGGATGATAAACACAATTTAAACAGATCAATTTTAAGCAATGAAATAGAGGACACTATCAGAAGCCTACCAACCAAGAAAAGCCCAGGACCAGATAGATACACAGCTGAGTTCTACAAGACATTTAAAGAAGAACTAACACCAATACTCTTCAAACTATTTCATGAAATAGAAAAAAGAGGAAACACTTCCAAACACATTCTATGAGGACAATATTACCCTGATTCCAAAACCAGACAAAGACACATCAAAGAAAGGAAACTTCAGACCAATGTCTCTAATAAATATAGATGCAGAAATTCTCAATAAAATTCTGGCAAATTGAATACAAAATCATATAAAAAAGATAGTGCACCACAATCAAGCAGGGCTCATGCCAGGGATGCAAGTTGGTTCAACACATAGAAATCAATAAATGTAATTCATTAAATCAATAAACTCAAAAATAAAAATTATATGCTCATCTCAATACATGCAGAGAAAGCATTTGACAAAATACAGCATCTCTTCATGTTCAAAACACTAGAAAAACTAGGGTTATCAGGAACATATCTCAACATTGTAAAAGTTATCTGTACTAAGCCCCAGGCCAAAATCATTCTAAATGGAGAAAAATTGAAAGAATTCCCTCTAAAAACTGGAACAAGACAGGGATGCCCTCTTTCATTACTTCTATTTAACTTAGTTCTTGAAACTCTAGCCAGAGCAATTAGACAGGTGAAAGAAATTAAAGGATACACATAGGAAAAGAAGAACTCAAACTATCACTATTTGCTGATGATATGATTCTATGCCTAGAAGACCAAAAAAATTCCACCAGAAATCTTATAGAACTAGTAAATCAATTCAGCAAAGAGCAGGATATAAAATCAACATCTATATATCAAAGGCATTTCTGTATATCAGTGACAAATCCTCAGAAAGAGAAACTAGGAAAACCACCCCATTTATAATAGCCTCAAGAAAAACAAAACAAAACTTGGGAATCAACTTAATGAAAGAGGTGAAAGACCTCTACAATGAAAACTATAGAATGCTAAAGAAAGAAATTTAAAAAAACCTGAGAAGATGGAAAGATCTCCCTTGTTCTTGGATAGGCAGAACTAATATTGTCAAAATGACCATACTACCAAAAGCACTGAACAGATTCAATGCAATCCCAATCAAAATCCCAATGACATTCCTCATAGAAATAGAAAAAGCAATCATGAAATTCACCTGGAAATATAAAAGACCCAGAATAGCCAAAGTAATCCTTAGCAAGAAGAGTGAAGCTGGTGGCATTACTATACCAGATCTTAAACTATACTATAGTGCAATAGAAACAAAAACAGCATGGTATTGACACCAAGATAGACTTGTAGACCAATGGCACAGAATAGAGGACAGAGAAAAACCCACATAATCATAGTTATCTCATATTAGACTAAGGAGCCAAAAACATATATTAGAGAAAAGATAGCTTCTTCAACAAATGGTGCTGGGAAAACTGGAAATACACATGTAACAAAATGAATTTAAACCTCTATTTCTCTCCATGCATAAAATTCAACTCAAAGTGGATCAAGGACCTAGGAATTAAACCAGAGGTCCTGTGCCTAATAGAAAAAAAAAGTAGGCCCAAATCTCCATCATGTTGGTTTAGGCCCCAATTTGACACCTATAGTGCAAAAATTAAAACCAAGAATCAATAAATGGGATGGATTCAAACTAAAAAGCTTCTTCTCAACAAAAGAAACAATCAGTGAGGTGAACTGAGAGCCTACAGAGTGGGAACAAATCTTTACCATAAGCACATCAGATAAAACACTAATCTCTAGGATATATAAAACAGTAAAAAAAAATAACCTAATTAATAAATGGGCCAAGGACCTGAACAGACATTTCTCAGAAGAGGATATACAATCAGTAAACAAACATATGAAAAAATGTTCAACGTTTCTAGCAATTAGAGAAATGCAAATCAAAATTACTGTAAGATTTGATCTCACTCCAGTCAGAATGACAGCTATCAAGAATACAAACAACAGGGGCTGGGGATGTGGCTCAAGCGGTAGCGTGCTCGCCTGGCATGTGTGCGGCCCGGGTTTGATCCTCAGCACCACATACCAACAAAGATGTTGTGTCCGCCCGCCGAGAACTAAAAAATAAATATTAAAAATTCTCTCTCTCTCTCTCTCTCTCTCTCTCTCTCTCTCTCTCTCTCTCTCCCTCTCTCCTCTCTCACTCTCTCTTTAAAAAAAAAAAAAGAATACAAACAACAATAAGTGTTGGCAAGGACGTGGGGAAAAAGGCACAATCATACATTGCTGGTGGGACTGAAAATTGGTGCAGCAATATGGAAAACAGTATGGAAATTCCTTGGAAAACTTAAAATGGAACCACCATTGACACAGCTATCCCACTCCTCAGTTTATACCCACAGGACTTAAAACCAGCATACTACAGGGACACAGCCATATCACTGTTTATAGCAGCACAATTCACAATAGCTAAATTTTGGAACCAACCCAGATGCCCTTCAGTAGATAAATGGATAGAAAAACTTTGGTATATATACACAATGGAACATTACTCAGCATTAAAAGAGAATACAATCATGACATTTGTAGGTAACTGATTGGAGTTGGAGAATATAATGCTAAATAAAGTAAGCCCACCCCAGAAAACCAAAAGTCAATTGTTTTCTTTGATATGAGGATGCTGACTTATAATGGTGATTGGGGGTGGGAGCATGGGAGGAATGGAGGAACTTTAGAAAGGGCAAAGGGGAGAAAGGGGAAAGGAGAGGGCATGGGAGTAGGAAAGACGGTGGAATGAGTTAGACATCATTACCCTAAGTACATGTATGAAGACACGAATGGTGTGAAAATACTTTGTGTACAACCAGAGACTTGAAAAAATGTGCTCTGTATGTGAAATATGAAATGAATTACATTCTGCCATCATACACAACAAATTAGAATAAATAAATAATTTCATTAAAAAAGAATACTGGTCTTAGGATTCTATCTCAAATAACAGCTTAGATGCTGAGGCTACTTACTGAGATGGGAAAGGCTGCCAAAGAGAATATTGTGCTTTTATTGAGTTGTATTCGGTTTGAGATGCCTGAAAGGAGGTATCACATGGGCAACTTGTTATACAAATTTGGAGCTCAGGAAGGAGTTTTGGATTGTAGATAGAAATGTGCAAGTCAGCCACATAAAGATGACATTTTAGATGATGGAACTTGACATGCTCACCTAAGGAGAGAGTCAGAGAAAAAAAGGTGAAATTTCCAAACAAAGTGTTCTAGGCAATAGAACATGGGAGAGAGTATATACTTTCCCAAGGTGAATATTATTGTATAATGTCAATCATTTAGTTTTCACATTTTTGCTAAAAGAATTCAATAGTTTCTTTACTTGATTGTTAAAATCCATATAAATATAAATCTCACTCTTAATATTCTCATTCAAATTTTACCTAAGTGTAAATTATATGGGTTTGTGTAAAATAAAGTGCAATTCAGCATGCTCATTGTTAAGTGCCTGCAGCACCATGCTCTTTTATCACAAGAGATTATTTGCTCAAAAATCCTCCATTTTTCCCCCCAGTTACTTACCATTCATTCCTGTCTCAGGGAAAGTAAGGTCATTCTAACCCTAGGTGTTGGCTTGTAAGCTTATGTTTTTGCCTGTGATGAGTTCAGTGATTTGTATGTGACTCAATTCAGGCTGAAGGAATGAAAAGAGAGGTTTTTAAGGGTTTCTATGAATTCTCTTCTAGGAAAGTTTTGGAAAGTACCCCATTGTTTTCTCCAAAGTCAGTCCACATGATTATGAGACATAGAAATGTGAGGATAAATCTGTTCAGATTACAAATCTTAGGGAATAACAAAGAAAAAGACCCTGCAGGAAGCCAGCCCTGAATATTGTATTATCTGGACTTTGAGAACGGGTAGGCGATAAATCTCATTTTGGTTTAAGCAACTTGGTATTGGGTTTTTGATTACTGTGACTGAGAGCAGCCTTCTTGTTACATAGGCTTGTGGTTTATAAATAGCTATATAGTGCACTGTACATTTGGTCAATATCCCTAGTCTCCAGCTTTTTCTTTAGACTAAATAAAGGTGGAAGCTACTGCAGGAGAAAAAAGAAACAAATTTGTCTTTTCAACAATCTTATATTAAAAGTTCTTACTTTCTTATTTAGCTGTCACTGTCAGGCCTCTTTGATGACTGAGAGGTGCTGATTCCAGAGTCCCAGACTCAGTCTCCTTTGATCTCACTGTGAATACTAACTCTGTCAGATCTACGAGTCCTGAGTTTGAACTGTGCTAGGAAGGATGAGGTAGGCATGAGAATGAGGAACAAAGATCAAGAGCACAGGTAGAGTCAGCAACCTGTGAAATGAATCCTATGATGTTTGTTCAGGGTGAAAGAAATAAAAGCAGGTTCATAGGTTTAATCTTCTTTATCAATAATGGTTGCAAAAATTAAAGCCAGCATTTGTTGGGTGCAGTGTCGTAAACCTGTAATCTCAGCTACTTGGAAGGCTGAGGCAGGAGGTTCCCAAGTTTGAGGACAGTCTCTGCAATTTATCAATACCATGTCTTAAAAATAAAGATTACAAAAGGATCTGGGGTTGTCCCTCAATGGCAGAGTGCTTGCCTAACATGTGTGAGGCCCTGGATTCAATCCCCTGTACTGCAAAAACAAACAAAACATTTTCAAGTAGCTACTATTTTCAAGGCACTCCGAGATAGGAGCTTTCAGGTGTGCAGGGCTATGTAAAGAAGACTAGAGATAGGAATAGGACACCCTCCTGAGAGCATTTTTATCTCTTGCTTGCATATTGGGAGGCATTCATATCTTAATTCTCAAATAAGTCCTTTGAGGTGCTACAATTCCTATTTTTTTAGATGACAAATAGAGGCACAGAGGAGCTGAGTAACTGTTCTAAATTCACACAGCTGATTGAATAAAAATCAAATTCCTCTCACTTCAAAGTCATGCTTTTCATCACATTATCCACACTTCCTTGCATTCAAATCTCTGTGCCTCCTGACTCCCACCTGTGCATTGCTGCTAGATGTGCTGTCTTAAGTCTTCTTGTCCTTACAGGGAGAATAGAGGTAGTTTGGGGTCACACTTTGAGGCCAAGGCAATAGGCACCAGATCTGGGGAGAGAGTGTTTGATAAACAATTCTGCCTTCTAGATTCTTTGCACAGTCTCACTGTTGGTCTTGCTGGTCCATCTTTCCTGACAGATGTATTTGACAATTCTTTGCTTCTAATCCTACCTTGTTTATCTGTTTCCACCAATATTAGCTTGATTCTATTATTTTCTCTTTAGAAATGGTTTCTCGGCAGAACCATTCTGGATCCAAGTCATATTTATCAACTCAGGCACAGACACGGGCCACTCTCTGTAGTTGTTGGAATACTTGTCTTGGAAAGGATGGTCTCAAACAAGCCCGCCCTAACTGGGCACAAGGATGACTGTGATTTGAATGAAAAAGTCTTTGGTTCCCTTATGGGTCAGATAATAAAGGCAAATATAAATGTTTAGGATGGGACATAACTGAATTATTGGGTCCTTGGTAATTCGCTCCAAGTCAAGGGGCACAGGACCAGAAGTTATGGAACACGAAGAAATAGATCAGAGGCTGCCAAGCAGAGGGAAAGGGAGGTGTGGGTCTGGGTATGAGAGCCGGAAACTGTTAGGAAGGAGGTCCTCCATTGGGGTTAGCCTATTTAATAGATCTCTGCTAGGATAGAGCGTTGGACGAGTGCCACAGTGTGGTATCCTTGGGTGAAGGTCTATCTAGTTTAAGATTCCTAGAGAAGACACAGATTCTCAGGCTTCATCTGAGGACACAGTCCTTACATAGTCAGTAGATGATGTGGTAGTTAACTTTGTGTCAACTCTCTGGGTCACAGCATGCTCAGTTATTTGGTCAAAATTATGGTGCATATCTGGGTGCATTTATGAGGGTGATTTTGGATAACAATTGAATCAGTAGACCGAGTAAAGCCATTTGCTCTCTCTAATGTGGGTGGGTCTTATTCAATCAGTTGAAGCCTGAATAGCATAAAAAGTCTGACCTGAGAGTAAGAAGGAACAGCTTCTACCTGACTGAGTTTAGCTGGGATTCTACTGCTGGGATTGCAAATCATCAAAAGAGGAATCCTTTAAAACTCTTGGGAAGTATAGTAGAAAACTTTTTAAAATCCCTTCCTGTGTAGTGATAGAAATAAATAATTTATCTAGCATGATATTCCAATGCATTAGGATACGCTTAAACAAAACAGGCAAAAAGCATGTATTATCCCCCAAAGAAACGTCGAACATTAACATTCTAAATGGATAAAGAAAACATACAATGAATGAGCATTTTTCCATATGCCTATTTTCTTTTTAAGTAAAGTTTGACTTACTTCTACATATTTATAATACTCTCGTTTCTACAATCCTCAGGAAGCAAGTTAATTTTCAGAACTTAAAACTTGCATTTTTTAAACACTTGGATTATTTTCTTCCTGATTGCGGAAACACGGGCTACTAACTGATAATGATGTTCTCAGTGGCTCAGGCCACACTTGACCAAAAACTACTCTTGAGTGATGATGCCCTTAGGAGCTAATGTGGTGTAGAGGGTCATCCATGCTCATGGGATGTGACTCACTGCTGTTCTGCTCTTAGAGCTGGAGTGCTCATTCCTCCCCCTCCCCTCTGCTCTCACCGGCTCCCTCTCCCTTTCCTTCTCCTTCTCCCTCTCCCTTCTTACGGTGATGTACTGACCATTTCCAGTCTGTCCATCTTTAGGACATCGGTCATCTGTAAACTCCCATTTCCAACTTCTATTTGCTATTGCTATTAGAACCATGTGCATAAAATCAACTTGTCAGTAAATTGCAAGTGAAGATCAAAGCTCTTGGCTTGGGAAGAAAATGTCAAAAGTTTAGTGTTTTAAGATATTTTTCCTATTTTGTTTGCAGATTCCTGTCTGTGTGCTGTGTGACTAAGCCACAGTTATAACAGAGTTGATCAAAATGTAGGCCCTAGACCCTGACAGCCAAGGCTCACAGCCCATGCTGTCACTTGAGACCCTGGGCAAGTTATTCATTCCACTGTCCCTCCATTCCTCATTGGTGACAAGCAGATACAGTAATACACTGACAGTGTTATTGGGTGATTTCAATACATAGATACTTGTAAATCTCCTAGAAGAGTACTTGATAAATAGCAAATTTTTAGTCAAACTTAGTTTTTAAGTAGAATAGGTTGATACACTTTATACACAGAGATGAGGAAAAATACATGATCCCTGTTCTTTTAATTCAACCCACACGTATTTTTTGAACACCTACTCTTTGCAACCTGTCACACTATGTATTATGGAGGATGTACAACCAGAACTGTCTGAGGAGTTTTTTCAATGATGATGAGGTTGCTGGTCTTGGGTGTAGAGGATGTAAACACAGGTATGGGGATGCTTATGAATGGACAGAATGCTCACAGAGACTGCAAGGATTACAGTCAGCAGGGTGGGGCCCAAATAAGATTCTAATTATTCATTTTGGTTAAATTTTGTGACCATGAGCAAGACAACACAGCCATACTTATAATAATTAGATATCAGCTATTCTGAGTGGGTCTTTGGGAGAAAATAAGTCAATGCCAGCTGAATCCTTACTTTAGGCAAACCATTTCTAGGAAAACCTACAACCAGTGCAGATCCTGTTGCCAGGGTCCTGTTGCTATATGGGTTGGGGCTTCTTGGGATTATGTTTGCTAAGTGTATTAGTTTGTTAGGACATAATAAAGTACTATAGACTGGGTAGTGTAAAGAACAGAAGTTTATGTTTCCACAGTTCCAGAAACAGAAGGCCAAGATCAAGGTGTTGGCAGGGCTGGTTTTCCCCAAGGTCTCTCTACTTGGCTTGAAGATGGTCCCCTTCTTAATGTGTCCTCACGGGCCCATTTTTTTTTTTAATGCATGCTCACCTTTAGTATTTCTTCCTCTTCTCAAGAACATTTGTCCAACTGAATTAAGGTCTCACTCTTGTGATCTTATATAACCATCTCCTTATAGACCATATCTCCAAAAATAGTCATTGGGAATTAGGGATTTACTAAATAAATCTTGGGAAAGATACACTTCACTCCATAACACTCTATAATATTATAGATTTTATCAAAGAAGAACTATTTCTCTTGTAATTGCACCAATAAAGTTGATAGACTCTATGCTAAAGAAGTCACTAAACACAAGCTGAGACTGGGGTGAGGTTGGAAAATAGCATGATTTCTTCAAGGTAACTCATTCTTGTCTAATATATTAAAATTCTCCTAGAGAATGAATATATAGGTAAAGAATGTACATAAATAACAGAGCTACAAGGAACTAGGAGGTAAAGAATGTACATAAATAACAGAGCTACAAGGAACTAGGAGAGTGTTTAGTTCAATCTTCCTGCCAGGACTCAGGGGCCTTGCCTGAGGCCACCCAGCTTGATAATGGTAGAGCTGAGAAGAAGTGGCAACAATTTGCCTCTCCATTACTGGCCACCTTTGAGCACACTATGGGGAATTCTTGCACAGTGGTGTGACTGGAGTTAGCAACATTATGCTGTACTTTTTAAAAACTTGGAAGAAAAGATTTTGAAAGTTTTCACAATAAAAATGATAAATGCTTGAGGAGGTAAATATGATTAGCCCAATTTAAGCATTGTACCCTATGCATGTATTGAGACATTACATGGCACTCCATTAATATGTTTTTATGTTACAGCTAACAAATAAGTTTCAAATAAATAAATAAATACAGCCATGGATAAGGAGGACCAGTGGATATAACTCTCAGATTTGGAAAAACGTTTGACAGTTCTCAGTTTTAAAGATATGAAAACATAGTGCTTCTAAGGATTGGTTTTATTGCAGTATAGAACTGAAAATTACAGGAAATAAAATGAGCATCCATCGTATTAGATAATTCACATTATTCAGTAACTATTAAATGTCCAGTTGGCAGTGCTGAAGTTGGGCTTTTAAAAC
Organism: Urocitellus parryii; assembly: GCF_045843805.1. Classification (NCBI taxonomy): domain Eukaryota; kingdom Metazoa; phylum Chordata; class Mammalia; order Rodentia; family Sciuridae; genus Urocitellus; species Urocitellus parryii. Next base: position 73,192,143 of record NC_135538.1, on the reverse strand, counting down.
ATAAACATTTTAATAAATGGTTTAGAAAAGGCCAACATTTCACTAAATCAGTGTTTGTTGAGGAGGGATATTAATAAGCTTATGAGGAAAAGTTTTGAATGCACAAACATGTTTGAAAACACTGAGTTAAAGCAAGATGATTTCTTTGTTGTGGATCTTCTCTGAGTCATTGCTACAATAATTAAATGTGAAGAGTCAGTATATTTCTAAACTTTTTTGACCAGAGAAACTCCACTTTTTTAAAAATAGAATTTATTGTGGAAAGAGCTGTGAAGCAAATCTGCATAGTAAAAATACCAAGTTGGTTAGGATAAAATGTAGAAAGAATCGGATGCTGGGGACACTTATAATTTGTAAACTCTGCTGTAGTATATGCTGCATGCTCTTGTTATCTTTTTTGCCTACAAGTAGTACACTCAACCTTACTTTTGTACATGTTTCTGCCTGAAGGGAGATGCCTATTTTCTATCTCTTTTGTATTCTTTGCAGTTCCTAGGATTGTACTCTATACATAGTAGATGCCTAGGAGATGTTATTGATTATCAATGTGATTGTAGTAGATGAATTTCCGGGCTGATGACTGAGAGGCAAAGCATTTAGTGAGCCAAAGCAAAGCTATATGAAGTAGGCAGAAAATCACACCACAAATAAAAAAATATCACATATTAAATTTTTCTTAATATCAGCATAATTTTGACTATGAGCTCAAATCTTAATTAGGAAGGTGGCTTTCTTCCACTTTAAGTGCTACACAAAAAATTTAAATCTTAGAAGATGTATGGAAATTGGATGAAGGGCCTTGAATCTCCAATTTATCAAGATAACTCATGATGACATCGTTTGCAAGCCTGGTTTATTCAAATAATCACAGCCCCCTTATGAGAGGGAGGTAGGAGAATCAGAGTTAGAGGAGGGGAATGATTAGGGAAGTGGAGGTAGAGGAAGAGGGAGTGAGAGAATCAATTGAGAATACAATGTTGCTGGCTTAGAATATGGAGGAAGAGGCCATAAGCCAAAGGATGAAAGTGCTTTTTTAGAATCTGGAAAAGGTAAGGAAATAGTCTATTCTAGAGTCTATTAGAAAAGATAGACACTTATAGAGAGAAAGATGGGACCAGGTGGGACATCATCTTCTGATGGAGAAACAATGACCCAGAGCTATCTCAACATGTTTATTATATAGGTTTTATCATCAAAAGGATTTTTGTGAGAAAGTGTCTTCAAAGCAGGCAAGCTGAAGGTCAAAGTACTGGCAATCAATTATAATTATCTACTTGTGTTCATAATTCTCTGTCCCCAGTAGTTGGTGTCTGAACTCAGGGTCAAGACTGATAGCTCTGTGCCTAGCACAGAACCTCTTCAAGCGGGACATCATCATAGCAACTGGGCAGTCTTGACCTGCACCTTTGCATAGGAAATTTCCAGCACAAGTACAGCCTTCTGCCCTGAGGCACTCAGAGATCCTGATCTAAGTCACGGCTTTACACAGGTTGTGCCTTGGTGTCATGGCCCTTTGTCATATCTGGAGATATTGTTCATAGAAAGGACTACTCTGTGGATCTACAAGGATGGCTTTTTTTTTTTTTCATTTTCCATTTCCCAATTCAACTTCCTTTCTCTATTTTCCTTCCAGGAAAAAAATGTCTTTATTGATCTTAAATTTATGAAGAAAATTTTGTTAGGATGGAGAAGGAAAATATTTTTCAAACAAATCACACATCAATAGTTTGACAAATCATCCTACCAATTGTGTATTTAACTTACTAAATTCTAAGGAGCGGGCTTTGAGCCAGAAGAGACCCTCAGATACCCTCAGCTGCTGGGTTTTTATTGGCTCACTTGCCTTTGTCTTACTCACCAGTGAACTGAAAACTCCCCCTCCACCACCTCCTCTGTTTCCTTCTTTATCTAGTGTGTGTGTGTGTGTTTGTGTGTGTGTGTGTGTGTGCGAATGTATGTGAGTATGTCAAATTAATACTCATATCACTTGATATAAAATTTTACATGTCAAATTACTATATATAACAATCATAGGTTGAAGAAATGAAGAGTTAGCTATATTGTTATATTTTTAATTGGTAATTTTTAGTTGTACATAACATTAAGGTTCATTTTGATGTAATTACAAAAGCATGGAATATGATTTGCTCTACTCAGTGTTCAGCACTTCCCCTTTCCCTCCTCTCCTCCCTCTAGTCCCTTCATACTACTCTATTGCTCTTTCTGCTCTTTACTTTTTAAAATAGTGTCTTGTGTATATAATGATGAAATTCACTGTGGTATACTCTTACATGTACATAGATCATGTTCTTCCATTATTCTGTCCTTCCTCCTTCCCCCTCAACTTCCTTCCTCTTGATCTTCTATTTTTATGGTATTCCCACTCCTCCTTTCTTTTATATTTTCCCGTACTCTGGACTAGCTTCTGCATATCAGAGAAAACATTTATCTTTGACTTTCTGGGTCTGGCTTATTTTACTTAGTATGAGAGTCTCCAGTTAAATTTATTTACCAGTAAATGACATAATTTCATTCTTCTTTATAATTGAGTAGTGCGTCATTTTGTGTGTGTGTGTGTGTGTGTGTGTGTGTGTAATATTTTCTCTATCCATTCATCCGTTGATAGACACTAAGGTTGGTTCCATATCTTGGCTATTGTAAATTGTGATGCTATAAGCATTGTTGTGGCTGCATCCCTATAGTATACTGGTTTTAGATCTGTTGGATATATAGGGAGGAATTATATGGTGGCTCCATTCTTCGCTTTTTAAGAAATCTCCATACTGCTTTCCAGTACCAATTTGCAGTCCCACCAGCAATGTGTGAGTGTACCTTTCCCCCCACACCTTTGCCAACATGTATTATTAACATTTTCTCATATATTTGTGGGCCATTTGTATTTATTTATTTATTTTTTTTTGAGAAGTGTCTTTTTAGTTCTTTTGCCCACTTATTATTTTTTTATGTTAAGTTTTTTCAAATTCTTTATATACTCTGGATATCAATGCCTTATCTGAGGAGCAGGTGACAAAGATCTTCTCCCATTCTGAGGCTCTCTCTCTTCATGCCCATAATTATTATTATTATTTTTTCTGTAGAGAAGATTTTTAATTTGATGCCATCCCTCTTATTGATTTTTGGTTTTATTTCTTGCACTTTAGGAATCTTGTTAAGGAAGTCAGTCCCGTGCCAGCATGTTCGAGTGTTGGGTCTTCATTTTCTTCTAGCAATTGCAGAGTTGCTGATCTAATTTCTAGGTCTTTGAATCACTTTGAGTTGACTTTTGTGTAAGGAGATAGATAGGGAACTAGTTTCATTTTCTACATGCAGATATATAGTTTTTCTCCAGCACCATTTGTTAAAAAGGAGATTTTTTTCCTCCAATATATCTTTAGATTGGAAGCCTAGAAATTAAAAAGTGATAAATTATTTGGATTAGAGGCGGGGGGAAAGGGGTTCAGATAGAAGTTTCTTTAATGGACAACAATTAGGATATTTGTTAAAATTAGTTTTCTACTCAATCATTCTTCTGAGTCAGGCTCTAGACAGAATCCATTTTTTTCTACATCATAAATTATGCTTCATTATAAAATCTGCAATAGATAGTGAAGACAATTAAGACCACATAATCTTGCCTGTAGTAGCAAAAGCCACTTCTCCAAAAAAGCTCTCTTTGGTGTTTTGTACCATATATTGAAAACCAAGAAGCCCATTAACAATAGGCATGTGTAATAATCCTCAAGAGGGGTTATTTTCTCAAGACATATAATTCCCAAAGAAATTGCTAAAATTAGTTTTCTTTTCTTGATTCTACACATTAATGTGTTTGACTCTTTTGGTCTGGTTATTCCCCCAGCCCCCTTTACTCTTGGGCAATTGTTATCAAAGTCTTCTTTCCTCAGTCCTGGTACTTGCTTTATCAAGTTCTCATTCTTAAACTATTTTTCTCAATATCAGTTCATGACTATTTAATTAGCCCTGATAGTTTTTTCATAAGTAAATTTATAACAGCCAACTATATTTTGCATCTTGTAAAGGCTTTTCTGGAAATATGTGGTCCCCCCCCCCCCCAATTCCTGGTGATCATGTTGCCCATATGTAATTGTGTAAGTAGGGAAAGCATTGGGAATTTAGTTCAGCCACGGTTTTACAGCAAACCCTAATTATGAAACAGATAGACTGTCAATTAATTCAGCAAATTACCTATCTTCATATTGCTCTCTAAGGAGCACATAGACTACAGTAGATTTTAATGGATATTTATAAGCTAAAGTAAGTAATTTATTACCAATCATTTGAAGTTAACAATGTTTTCTTTTGTATTGTTTTCAACATAAAAATCACTTTTGTGTACATGATCTCATTTTTGTTCTGACTGAAACCCCAGAAACAACACTGAGAAAGGACAATTATTTCTCAACTTGGAGAGGATAATCACCTATCCCAAGGACACAGGCGCCTAGAGGCAGAACACCACTGGCTCCTATTTCTTTGCCTGCACCCTACTCATCATCCCTTGCTGCTTCCTGAAGTTTTTGCAAACACTTGTCTATTTCATTTTTGTTTAGTTTTACAAAAGCAATAGTTTTCCTCTGCTTTTATCTGATTGAGCTTCTAGTTCAAACAGTTTGAAAAAGTCGAGAAACAACATTCAGACCAAATTTATTCCATCTTTGGAGTAAAAAATATTTCCTTTAGGACCACATAAACCAATCTTGCTCTCACTGAAATTTTAACCAAAGGTTTTATTTGTCTTATAATTGAATGTCATTGAATTTTCTATATCTACTAAAGTTTTATACATGAAAGTCTTAAAAATCCTGTTTGGATTCTTCAGTATACAGCAAATTTGTAGATTCGGGAACAATGAAGGGGGAGACATCCTGAATGCATCCCTGATCTGCATGGAAGGTGGTCACTGCTCTTATCCTGTGTCTACCACTGACCCCTATGCTCATCTGAACTCTAGTTTATTAATCTTTAATATGAGATAGTCAGATTAACTGATCATGGAGGGTCCCTCGACAATCACTAATATTCCAAGTCCTAAACTTGAAATTGTTGACTTTTGATTATGCTGGAATCTCCCAATCTGTCTGCTTCATTCAATAAACAAATTTATTGAACTTTTATCTAAAGGGTAATAGGATCTATAGTCTTCTAATTAGATCCTGGGAACAATATTAAAGCTTCATATGACAGGGACTCCCATGTGTTTACAAAACTCATTTCTTCTACCTCCTGGCACATAGCAGGTACTAGCAGGTGATTGAATTCTAGTCTATGAATGTGAGTAGAATATGGAAACTTTCTGGTCTGACTATAAAATACTTCAATGCAACCAGATCCCTTTCCTTTCCTCACTTCTGACTATACAATAAGGAATGCCTGGTTTGGATACTCAGGCTATGAGTTTATCTCTTCATGGAAGTTTTTCTGTTGAACACATGATTAGAATACATATAGGTGAGAAATAAACTATTGATCCACTGTGATTATCTTTTACTTGGTACCAGAGTGTGATGATGTTATAATACAAAGAAATCAAAATATGTATCTTGGCTTGGTGGCCAGGTGGTGGGAATCTATAAAGAGGTATAGCTATCTATAAGACTAAAGAGCCATGGAAAAATATTCTACAAAAATATTACCAGTGGCAACTTGGAAAAGACAAATATATGTGCTCAGATCCTGTAGCATTAGCAGAAATGAGGATTACTCTGATTATGTTGATTACTATCAACTGTTTTGAGAAAAGCATCATGATAAGGAAACATTTGGACAGTTCTGAAGCAGAGAATCAAGGAAAAGAACAAGTTTTAGATTTCAAAATTTTTACAGGTTGTTTCAACTGGACAGGTTGAAACAACTATGTCTGGATCCTGAATAGTAATATTTTAGACTGAAAGGACTCAATTGAAAAACACTAGTAAAACTCCTTAGTTAAACCCAATTGATTGTTACTGTCCCACCAAATTCTGTTGTTTCAGAATTTGCCTCAATATAACCACCAAGGGGGAGGGAGTGTAAAAAACTAAGAAATAAGTCCGGATTAAGAACCACATCTGAGAACAAGTTTTTTTTTTTTTTTTTTTTTTTTAAAGAGAGAGAGAGAGAGAGAGAATTTTTTTAATAATTTATTTTTTAGTTTTCGGAGGACACAACATCTTTGTTTGTATGTGGTGCTGAGGATCGAACCCCAGGCCACACGCATGCCAGGCGAGCCCGCTACCCCTTGAGCCACATCCCCAGCCCTGAGAACAAGTTTTGAATATGATTACTGGCACTTGGAAGTGGCTTATTAGAAGTGGCTTCTGTTCTGAAAACTTTGAGCCAGAGAAACTTATTAAAGAAGGAATTATGAACTTCTTCTAAGTTTGGAACTGTTTAGAGAACTTAAAACCACTTTGGGCTGGGAGCAGGGTGTATAAATGATAGTCTACAAAGAAGCTCTCAGAAGGTAATGTGTGTGGAAACTAATGGATGAACAGGCACTTTCCAGATCACAGAATCAGTGTGTAGGCCAAGTTGGGGCCTTCACAATGGCTGCCTGTCAAGATTTTTGTTTTTTCCATTAACCAGGGACTGCTATGAACCTTTCTTATTTTGAACGAAAGATTTTATTATAATTATTCTCTCTTTACTTCACTGTTGTATATTGGAGGTTTGCAAGGGGGACAGATAACTTGATATTAAATTTTTAAATCATGGATTGTTTTATATCCTGGTTGCCAGGCTACAAGGAGCTAGCTGCTTTTGAACTGAGATAAGGACTGCATCAAGGTGACAGCCAGCCTAGTAAAATGGATGCAGTCACTGCTTGGGGCTTGGGAAGTACTTTTTAACTGGGGGATGGGGACTGAAAAATGTGTTCTGTACATAAGGGGAGTAAAAATTGATATTTGGGGGCCAGAAGGTGGGGCATGAGAAACTTGCTCTGTATTAATAATGTTATTATTTCTATCTTTGCCAAATGTCAGATTACTTTTCCTATTCTTGCTTTGTGTGGTCATGGGACAGGTCTGGTCAATGTCATGCAAACCCAGGCTACGTCTGCATCTTTCTGGCCTGGTCCTTCAAAACCTGGTACATGTGCATGCGTACACACACATACACACACACACACACACACACACACACACACACACACCCATAGACACAAACATGCATACACCAGTAATCTATGCTGTCTCTTTCCTTGTCAGTTGGCCAATAGCAAAGGACTCTGAGATTCTAGGGCAGGTGTTGGCAAATGACAGCCTTTTCAAGAGGCTTCCCTTGGAACATCGTAGTGCTTATTTGTGTAGGTATTATAAGTGCCTCCTTACCGACTACAGCAGTAGACTTGAGTAGCTGCAATAGGAACTGATTCACAAAGCTAAACTATTCCTTACTCTCCTTTATAAAAAAAAAGTTTGATGCCTCTTTAAAGGATGGGGAATAGAGAATCTTGAATTGCTGTGTCACTTCATGGAAGATCACCTACTGCATATCCTATTAGACTTTGTTAGAGTAAATTCAGTTGTGTTAGGAATTGAGCTTTTAGAGATTTACCTGGACAGCTGCTAGAATTTCTTAACTAGTCTCTTGTGACTCCGATTTAGATATGGAAGGACTTTCCCTGTTTTCTGAACCAGGTCTCACCGTAAAATTTGTGTCTATTAACGGTAAAAATGGATCATATTTTTCAAGAGTGAGTTTGTTTTCATGAAGGAAGAACGATTTATGCATTATTCCAATACAATTCTGTTTCTATCTGTGTCTTTGAGGATTAACTTTTTTAGAGTGGAGAATTGTCTTATGGTTTGTGTTGAGTTCATTGGTGGTCAGAAGGAATTTAAAACATGAAATTCATATTCTTGCTGTCTTTCAAACAGCGCTCTATAAGAACAAACAGACTCTCAGACTAAGAGCATAACCTTTGCTTTGCCTTTAAATGGCCCCCAGCAGAGCATCTGTCTGATAACTAGTAGTTGAGCTACCCTTGCTTTTTTCCCAAAGTGCACATTTATAGGAAATATTTTTAAAAATAACCATCATCCTTAACAAATCCATTTGAAAGTGTTAGCAGTGGAAAAAAAATTTTAAGTCAAATATTTAAAATCTATTTTTAGAAAGATTTATAATTCAAAATTATAAATCTTCACCCAACATCTCTAAATACCCAGAGGTTATGAGGTTATATAATTGAAAGGTTTTCTGGGGAAAGTTGTAATGTGAAGGGAAGTGCCTTGGATTAGGAAAACAAGGAGTGGGGATTCAGACTAATTTGCAGTGTGACCTTGTACAGGTCATAAACTTTTCTGAGCCTCAGCTTGTCATTGATACATATTCTCCAACATTCCTTTCACGTCTTGTTCTGTTGAGTCACGCAAGCTATCTTCTGTGCTGCTTATTGTTCCTAAGCTTTCAAATCTTAATTGAGAGCATGATGCTCTAAGAAAGTTGCTAAAACTGTACTTTGTGAATTTCACAGTTGTTCATTTAAACATGCTGTTCCTGCCATATCTGGAGATGAAAGGCAGCTGACTTCCACCTGTTTTCTCATGTCCCTTAGTAGCGAAGTAGAAAACTTGAGGATCTAGCCAATTTTACATTTCTCTTCCTTCACTTCGTTTTCTGGCTTAATCAGGAAAGTTTTTAGAGTTCCAGTCCTTTTCAACTGGTGAACACTATTTCTTAAGACATGCTTAGGCTGGTTTATAACCTATGTGGCAAATGTCACTTATTGTGTCCCAAACCTACCCTCAAAACAATAAGATTGTATTTATATTTTATTTTATATATTTTACTTAAGCATTTTATATATAATATATAAATGAGCCAAAGATGGTCTCTGTGTATTGGCACCTGTGTCATTTATTTCATCACCGAAGGCTGAGATCCATTAACTCAAAATCCAACTTCTGAGAAACTCAATTTTTGCACTTTTAGTGGTTTAAAAAATAAGCCAATTATGTCTATTTTAAAGCTATTTAGACACTACTTGCTTTGCATGCTCTGTAAAACTTCACCCAATAACAGTTACCCATTAGAACACAGGAACTTGTGTGGTGTTAAGTCCCCAGGCTGCTATGGCCCTTCAGAGTTCTCTGACCCAGAGAGTCTCTGCCATGCTACTGAGCAACACTACCTGACACATAAGTCCCCTCTTTGATCCCTCTGTCCTCTGGTTATTCCCAACTCTCCTCCTCTTTTGAGGAGGGCCCCTGTGCTGTAGCTTCTGGACAGTTTTGTGGTGAGGGACATTCCTTTTTCTGCAGTGCCACCCAATGAAGCTTATTATAAGTTCTGCCCCTCATGGATATATTGTTTTGTTTGCTCAACCCCAAATCCCTCCAATATGGACTAAATGTGTTTCCCCTAGAATTCACGCATTGCAACCCTAATCCCCAATTGTGATGGAATTTAGAGGAGGGAGACCTTTGAGAGGTAATAAAAGTTAGATTAGACTTTGAGAGTAGAGATTCATGTTGGGATTAGCGCCTCTACAAGAAGAAAAAGAGACATAAAAATCTCTCCTGTGTACAAGCACCAAGGAAAAGCCATGTGAAGACAACCAGAGACAGAACTTTCACTGAGAACCAAATTGTGGTGGCACCTTGATCTTGGACTTCCAGCCCCTGGAACTATGACAAATAGATGAATAATAACTGGGTGTTTAAGCTACCCAGTCTATGGTAATTTGTTATAGCAGCTGGGATGACTAGGGCATTTCAAACCCCCCAATAAACCCAAAACTGAGTTTATTGATGATTGCTATGCTGAGAAATAGCAGCCTTCTAATTGATTGACACTCCGTTGGATTTTTATGTTCTTTACATAATTCTCAGCCTCCAGTGTGGTTACTCTTTATACATCATTCTTGGATTTCTCTTTTACATTAATAATTATGTTTGTTTTCTCCATGCCCCACTAGAAGACAAACGTCATGAAAGAAAAATTTCTCTGTCTTGTTCACAGCTATTTCTCTAGTGCCTAGCATAGCTCCTCCACTTAGACTATAAAAGATATGCTTTTTGAATAAATTAATTAATAAATTACCTTTATTAATACTAAACCCTGTGCAATTTTTTTTTTGTATTCCATGGTAGATATCCAGGCTCAGCTAAAACTTTCACAGGTATAAATTTGTAATCCAGAGTTCATAACCCAAAGCAATAAGTCGTTACCACAAGAACTTATTAACCACACTTTAACTGTTCTTTTTTGGGAAGTCTTTATTATAATTTACAATGCATATATACTAATGAGGAGAAACATTGTTTTTGTGATACACTTTCATTGATAACTAATGGAATTCCCCATTAAAGGTGGCTTAAACAATTTTCCCATAGCAAGGAGTTAAGATGTAGCCTATTCTAAGCTATTCATTAATTTTGCATCCAAGGTCTGTTTGCCATAGACTTTTATATACCTGGCAAAGAAATTACTGTTTTTCACTTTGTGATATTTATGGTTTTGGGATTCATAAAAGGGCTGGGAGTTCCAGATGAGACAGGAAGCTTGTCTTGCTTCTATGATGTCTCCAGGATGGCAGCACACTCAGAGTGACAACAATGACTGTGAGGATCTTGGAGCTGGGACAAACCATGAGGTTTTACCCCAAAGATGGCAGATCTTTCTTATTTCATTAACAGCTATAAAACCAGTGATCTCGGGTTTGGGGACAAAGTTATGCGAAGGCTTAGTGCATGTATTTGTGTGTGTCATATAAGCCATCAATCTCACCACTTTGTCCTGCCTGTGGCTTGCATAAATCACTACCAATGATATCTGGCTGCCTCTTTAGGTTTTAGTTTTGTTTCAGGAGATATAATTCCTGCTTATTAAAGGAGTTTGAAGTAGACCCTATTCTTCTTAGGTTAAAAAGTCCAGTACCTTTCTGTCTAAGGTTGATCTACAGGCCAGCAATATTGGCATCATTTGAAAATTTGCTAGAAATGCAAAACATTGGGCCCCATTCTAGACCCCATTGAATCAGAATCTGCAATTTAATAAGCTCCCCAGGTGATTCTTGTGCATACTCAGGTTTGAGAAGCACAGGTCTAGTAGACTTTCTGCTTGATTATTGTCATATATCATCATCATCACAGTCACCATCATTGTTAAATATATAAAATGCCCCCCACAGAGGGTGTAAACCACACAACTCAAACATGGGCACTCCTTCTCATTGCCTGCTATCCTTCCGCTGGTCCTGTGTGAGGAAATTCTTTGAGAACTTGAAGGAAGGGTGCTTAATTAAAGGGCATCATGAGATGGGGCCTCAGACATTCTGAATCTGCCTCTGCATAAAATTTACCTAGGCACTTTGTTTTATTAAAAAAAAAATTCTGAGCATCATACTAAATCTCCTGTATCAGAATCTCCTCCTTAGGGTCTTCCAATCATATCAGGAATTCTTATACAGCCATTCTGGCACATGTTCATGTGATAATACTTGGGATCATCAGTTTGGGCCTCATTTCTTACATTTGATACAAGAAAATACACTTGTAACTAATGTCATCAACTTCAGATTAAGCATTTCTACTATTAAAAAAAAGGAATATAAACATAACTTGGATGCTCTTGATCTTCTGAATTCTAATGCTGTAACAAGTCTAACATATCTAACATTCTTTTCCCTCATTTTTGTGTCCTTTGTCGAAATGTGGAAAGAACTTGAGACCAGGTCTTTGTTCTAGTTACATCATGGTTCGAATTCATTTGGGGCCAGAAGTGTTATCACTTGACAGAAAGGATCTGTGTAGCTAAATGTGCTGCTGATTTATGGGTAATACCTGCTAAACCTTTCTGGTTTCCTTAACTATAGAGTAGTGTTGAGTTGAAGTTCCTTTTCTTAAAAATCCATTGTAAGGGGCTGGGGATGTGGCTCAAGCAGTAGTGTGCTCGCCTGGCATGCACCATGTGCTGGGTTCGATCCTCAGCACTACATACAAATAAAATAAAGATATTGTGTCCACCGAAAACTAAAAAATAAATATTGTAAAATTATCTCTCTCTCTCTCTCTCTCTCTTTAAAAAAAATCCATTGTAGGACCCAGCTTCTAATCCAGCACTACATTATTACAGTATAAATGACCATTCTACACAAGCTGAAATAAACTTTTATTGCCTCTGAAGAGATTCATGTGCATTAATATTTACTTGGCACAGATGACATTTAGAATGCATTTTGATTAATGTTCCTGAAAATAAATTCCTTCTATCAGCCTGAGTCTTGCAGCTTGTATTTGTTTTGGGATATAGAAAGGTAATTATTTAGTTTTGTCACTGGGAAATAGTTTTACTTCAAGGATTTTTAGCAGAATCTGTTTAATTTTTTTAAAGGAATTTCAAGTGATCTCTTTAGTAATTAGGAAATACTGCTGATCATCATATGAGATGTACTGTAGGAGCTAAAAGGGTGTTTCTTCAGTTGTGCATATTTCTAAAAATAAGGGGCACCCTGTGAGTTGAGAGCATATCTTTTCAAGGGGAAAGTGAACTCATCAAGAAAGTTCAAAGTCATAGTCATATGGATTCCACAGTGTGGTTTATAGAAATGCCAAGTGCAACCTAGAGAGTCTTTGGCTGATATTAGGTCTAAAGTGCAGACAAAGCAGGAAGTCACAGCAGAGTAAGAAGGAAGGGTGGTGTGCACTCAGCTGCTACTGTACCTTTGCTAAGGAGCCCAACTGGACAGTCTGTGCCAGGCATTACCACCCACTGCGCATCACGAATTTACTGCTCAGTGTGTTCTTGTTTGCACTCCTTGAATCTCATACAGCTTTCTGTTTGGGCTCAGGAATTGTGTCATTCCACAGAGGAGCCAAAAAATGCTGGCACCTCAGTGAGGTTGGAATGTGTAGCTGTGAATTCTCTCTCTTGAGAGAATGTAGAATCCTCACTTGCTGTTATAGAAACATCAAAGATAAATTTCTTAATACTAAATTTCTCAAATGTTTAAAAACCTCAACAAAATCCTCTATGGTTTTGAAAGAGAATTTTATGATGGAACTCTCTAACATGCTCAACGAAATTACTTTGGGTGGACAAGGCAGGAGCTCTGCCTTTTTGGTTATCTCCTCACTTCTTCCTTAAGTCTTCATCAATCCAAGCAGTTTCAGTAACATAAATACAGTTTATAAATTCCTGACTCATGACATCATCTTTGTAAAATTTATTTTTTTTTGTTATTTGAATACCCTCAATGACATCTTTCAGCTGTCCTGGAAAGTTGCTACATTTAAAATTTTTTTTAAATATTTATTTCTTTTAGTTGTACACAGTGCCTTTATTTTTATTTATTTATTTTTAAGTGGTGCTGAGAATCGAATCCAGGGCCTTGCACACACCAGGCGAGGGCTCTACTGCTGAGCCACAACCCCAGCCCTATATATTTTTTTTAATATTTAGTTTTTAGTTGTAGTTGGACAAAATACCTTTATTCATTTATTTTTATTCATTTATTTTTATGCTGAGGATCGAACCCAGGGTCTCACATGTGTGAGGCGAGCGCTCTACCACTGAGCCACAACCCCAGCCCCGAAACTTGCTACATTTTAATTGGTATTGGTTTTGGGGTCTCTTATCACCATAGTAAGGTCCATTTCCATTTCTCAATATTCAGCTCAAAAATCCTTTTCTTGGGGCATACTTTGCTAACTCCTACAAGGTTGATTTAAATGCTTCTCCCAGTGGCTCCCAGGAGTGATTTCTGTGAGCCTGCTTGCATTCTCATATATCCTGAGCATGGGGAATTCTTGATTAGCAATCAGGTCCCACATCCCTGCTTCCAGGGAGAGTCTGAAAGCTGTGCAATGAGAATTTATTTTCAGATCAGATTCCAGGCAGAAAGTGCCTTTTCTCAAGCAAAAATGGGCTTATGCACTTTGTGTAATCACCAGAGAAGAATAAAACTTATTTGGGCTGAGATTCATAGCCTCCTAACAGGAAGTCATGCCAAGAAAGAAGGGAGCTGCAGCATGGTACAGTCAGTCTGGAGTTGCCAAGAAGAGAAGGCAACTTCAAGGAGAGAGGAACTGCAGACTTTCAAAGGAGTTTCTTAAAAACTGTTCATTACTAAGAGATTGTATGTTGGGAATATTTACAAGAAATGGCAGCTGTTTGGGATTAGCAAGAAGGACCCAGAGGCAGAAAGCAGGCATCCAAGTGTAGGGGTCGGGTGAAAGACAGGCATGGGACATAAGACAAGGATAAGAACTTTTGTCTTACCACATCAGCTAGAATTTTCTCCTCTTCTTTATAGAAAGCTGGAATTGGAACAACAACAAAAAAACAAAAACAAAACAAAGTTCCTGAATACATTCTGTGTCCTTGGGAAATCATCACTGAAGGTGTGTATGGTGAAGTGTAGATAGGTTGAAACTTGACCTTTTAAGTGATGATTTAAATTCAGAAGAGCTGGACAGGGTGCTGGTGTTTTCCTGAAATTTCCTTTGAAAATTTTGTTTCCTTTCTGTATCCTCCCTCCAAAATCTTAACTGGGTTTTCAACTCTTATGAGAATTTCAATCTGGAAGCAAAGTTTGTACTATAGACATGCATGTTGAAACAGTTTCATCAACAATTTGTTTTTTATATCTCCACTTTGGACTTGTCCGTATCACAGACACGAGTCCTCGTGAAACGTGATGATATTCTACACTTATATGCCAGAAATCTAGCTCTTTCTGAAATCTCTTCACTTTCCCTTCACCCCTATCACCAGCCTTAGCAGTTACCTGAAGTGAAAAAAAACTAGGCCCTCCGTGCACCTTCCTGCTTGTTGTCTTCAGGGGACTGTCTTCTGTCTGTGCGTGCTCCGTGTCATCCTGTCGCATTCATGCTGCTCTAAGCGGTTGTTATTTGTCCTCCTTTCTCATGAAAGCGTGCGGTTGTAGGCAGCAGGGATTAAGCACCATTCATAGCTATCTCTTCACATTATCACTTTAAAAAAATAGAAATTGAATTTATTTTTAACAGATACGTAAAAACATTGAAATGTATATTTTTATGAGGTAGCATGTAATGTTTTAATACATGTATATGTTGTGCAATGTCTCATCAGATTAAACATCTATGTTTTCAAACATTTATCATTTCTGAATGGTGGAAATATTCAAAATTATTGCTTCTATCTTTTTGAAATATATATTTATCACTAACTATATTCACCATTCTGTACAATAAAATAGCACACCAGAATTTCTTGCTCATATCTAACTGTATCTTAGTACCCATTGATCAGTCTTTCTTTATCTTTCCCTCCCTGCTACTCTCCCCAGACTCTGGTAGCCACCATTCTACTCTCGTCTTCTGTGGTATCAATCTTTTAGTGCCACATGTGAGTCAGATTATATGGTATTTCTCTTTCTATACTGTATTTTATCTAACATAATGATGTCCAGTTCCGTCCATGTTGCTGAAAGATTTTTTTCTCTTTTTTTTTTTTATGGCTGAATAATATCCCATTGTGAATATGCACCACATATTCACATAGGTTAGAGACCTCAATGCATGGAAATTTACAGAGAAAAAAATTATCAGAAAGAGCCAGCTTTTCTCTCATACTTGAGGTTGGAAAGATTTCCCTAGCCTGGATAAAAAGGAAGAGTTGAGATCATGGGAAAGGTCTGTCAGACTAGGAACCAGTGTTTCAGCAGGGTGTGACAGGTCAGCAGGGGCAGTACCAGAATCCAGACATCACCTGGCTGGTCCTATCTACACAAAGAGCTGCATTTTTTGGGTTTTCCTTTTGTTTGAGGTGAGGCCCTCCTTCTGTAGCAGCCACTTGCTTACCATTGATTATACAGAGGAAACTGTCCCCGTTGTTCTTTAAGAATCTGTGGGGATGCCATCTAAGTCATGAGCTTAGAACAGAAGTCACGCTCCTTAATAGTCTCAAGTCATTGAATGCCACAGTCTCTACTCTGATGCCATTTCCTAGAGCTTCTCCCGTGCTTACTCTCTGGCAGCTACGTTGACTCCTTGCTTTTCCTTGAGAATCTAAGGCACACTGCTATCTTAAGGCCTTTTTGCTGGCTGTTACCCCTGCCTAGAGAGATTTTCCCAAAGAAATTCCCATCTTTTGCTGAAATATGATCTCCTAAAAGCAGTCTGCATTAACCATCCTGCTTGAAGCTGCAGCCCAACCCCAGCACCCCTACCCCCACACTCCTGATCCTTGCCACTTTGCTCTTTTTGTTCTGTCTTCCCCAGAACCACCTACCACACCTAACATTTTATGTGCCTTCTTCATTTACTAGATCTGTTAATTGTTTCTTTATTTTTTTACTTATTTATTTTTTGGTATTGGGGATTGAACTCTGTGGATTGAACTCTGTGGATTGAACTCAACCACAGAGTCCAACCACTGAGCCACCTCCCCAGCCCTATTTTGTATTTTATTTAGAGACAAGGGTCTCATTGAGTTGCTTAGCGCCTTGCAATTCCTGAGGCTGGCTTTGAACTTGCGCTTCTCCTGTCTCAGCCCCCCCAAACCGATGGGATTACAGGTGTGGGCCACCATATCTGGCTATTTATTTATTTATTGTGTCCTTCTGTTAGAAAACAAATGCGGTAAGGACCAGATTTCCGTTTTATTGACAGAGGTATCCCAACATCAGGAATACTGCCTTACAGAAAACCCTCAATAAATATTTTTGAAATGGATGTGTATTTGAAATGTCTTCTCTTCAATATTTCAGGACCTTCTAAGTGACCTGAAATAAAGGGTGGAGCCTGACTTGTGTGTGTGTGTGTGTGTGTGTGTGTAAAGTCCCTCTGCCTCCAGCTGTGCTTGGTTGGGACTGAAATCTTCTCACCTGGCTTCCCATCAGGCTGGCACAGTAGTATTTCTGTTATATGAGGAATCCTGATTTTATTAATAAAAATAATAATGTTTTTAAAATAGTCAATATTATTAGTAGAGGCTGCAGCACTTAAGGCCTGGTGGACCACTTAAAGTGTAATTGCTAGTCTGGGTTTTATAAATAAAAATGAATTTGTTTTTATTTGTTTATTGGATATTGGGGATTGAACCCATGGGTACTTTACTACTGAGCAACATCCCCAGCCCTTTTTTATTTTTTATTTTGAGACAGGGTCTCCTTAAGTTTCTCAAAGCCTTGCTAAATTGCTGAGGTTGGTTTCAAACTTGCAATCCTCCTACTTCAGTCTCCCACGTCACGTCACTGGGATTACAGGCATGTACCATCACACCTGGAGATAAGAATTTTCTTTTAAGATTACTATGATAAAAGGAGGTTCCATTCTTAGCCTCATCCTCCTAAGTGGATGTGTTGTAAAACAGACTAGGTTGGACACTGAGGAATTAGCAGGAAGCAGCTTTATTGGCTGCAGCCATGTCCAGAGAGGGCTTTTGCCTTAAATCAATTTGCCCCTCTGAACCCAGAGTTCAGAAATGTTTTGAACTTTATACCCAGTGTGTAGGGGGAGGGGGAACTCAGAGGCTCACAATCTGCAGAAGTCTTCATAAAATTAGATTTTTTTCTACTGTTCTGGACAATCAACTCAGGCCTGGAAAATAAATCAAGGGCACTGTGAAAATCAGTAACTGGGAAAGGAGATAACACCACCCTCACAACCGGTTTCCAAGGAATCTTTTGGATTGTAAAGGACTTTCCCTACTAACCACTTTCCTTTGAAATGTAAACACCTCTGTGAAGGCTCCAGACCAAGGAGGTGTGGACCAGACTAAGGCTAGAAGCCTTGAGGCAGTCTGCTTTTATAAGCACACCTTCTGCCTGAAAACTTTTTTGCAGAAATTCTTGCTATTAGTCTAAGAACAATTGTGGTAAGGGTCTCTGGAGAAACTTAATTAAGATTTTCTGTGGAAGAGGGGGTGCCACTAAAGATGTAATTCATAAATATATCTAAACTATTGTACGAACAGCATTATTTTCTCTCCTCTTCTCCTACCATTCCATTGCCTTTAATGAATGGTCCAATGAAAACCTATTGGCTCAGGAAATCTGTCTTCTTTGTACATTTCTCTTTGAGTGGTTGCTTTCTGGTTTCAAACCAGTACAGGTAACAAGGCCATTTATTTGGAGAGAACTAATGAAAAATATTTTTCATTGAGTATGTCAGTCAGCATAACAGGGAAGGTATGAGCAGATTTATTCTGAAGATAAAGAAGTGAAAATTTTAAGTAAACTGGGTTTGCATATTCACTAATAGGCTGAGCTGAAATTTGAGCCTTGTTCTGCACAATGCAAACCTATCATTTCCACTCTTCCTGATGGACTGAATGTTAATATTTCTTTAGCATCTTTAACTTTCCCAAATAGTGTCACATTTGTGATTTCAGTAAGTGCTCCAAAAACACTTTAGAGGATAGATAAGTTGCATGAGAATGGATGATCAGAAAATGTTTTCCACTATGTGGAGGGCTGAGCCTGTATATTGTTCAACTCCATCTTCAGAGTTAAGTCACCATGCTGAAGGAATGCAAATTAAAGCCCTCTGGGCATTAGATTACTGCAATGATGTCACTCCTGTACTAAAAAAAAAAAAAAAAAAAAAAAAAAAAAAGAAGTAAACTTCAAATCTTTTCTATCCACATCTGCAGACATCTAATACATGTGGCTGATGAACAGGTGAGCAGATCCTCCTGGCGTGGGGCATCTGTGTCACATTGGTCACAAACTTTTGTTTGTGTTTGTTTTTAACAATAATCTTCCTGTTAAACTTTCTCACACCTTGCAAGTCTTGAGTTCACCAATTAGGCCACAAATTGCAGTGGTTATTAACATTTGTCAGATATTAACCTTTTTTTAAAGAATTTAATTAACCTTATATTTTCTTTCTAAAATATATGTACTTATAAACATATCAAATCTTCCTGCATTCTAAAAGCATTCTTGGAGCCACAGGTAAGTATCTTACTCCAAACGGAGCAAGGAATATGCCCTTAATCTTGAAAGAATCATTTTATCTTTTGTCCACTCACTGTTCCTCCTTTATACCCCAAATATCCTAAAATAAAGGTCTTTTATGAACTGATGTGGTGATAAGGGTTTCTTTTGTAGACTCTTACCACCTTCATTTTTTAATTTAAAATTATCGATTCTCAGTAATGGTTTTCTAAGGAAGTCAGAAGAATTCCAGAACTGTCATTATTCTCAAATGCTGTTACTCAGCTGGGGCTGAGACTGTGTCATTCCAGTGGTCATTTACCACGTGCAGCTGCCCCTGTGCAGTCCATCACAGGGGTCTGGGAGCTCCCAGTGATGCTACATCTGATCGCTCCAGGACTGTTGGCTTTATTCCTGTTAAGTGGTGAGTGCTCCCCCATTTAAAATTCCATTGTCTGAATTAACCTTACACAGGACTAAAATTTTAAAAGAGGAGCCTTAGTCTTTCTTGAAATGGGAACATTTCTGGGGTAGAGAAAGAAGATGGGAGGGGAGGGGAGGGGGGGATAGTAGAGGATAGGAAAGGTAGCAGAATACAACAGTTACTAATAGGGCATTATGTAAAAATGTGGATGTGTAACCGATGTGGTTCTGCAATCTGTATTTGGGGTAAAAATGGGAGTTCATAACCCACTTGAATCTAAT
The DNA here is from genome assembly GCF_045843805.1 of Urocitellus parryii. Classification (NCBI taxonomy): domain Eukaryota; kingdom Metazoa; phylum Chordata; class Mammalia; order Rodentia; family Sciuridae; genus Urocitellus; species Urocitellus parryii. The sequence goes on along the minus strand of NC_135538.1, from coordinate 73,172,570 downwards.
GTATGAAATATGATATGTCAAGAGCTTTGTAATGTTTTGAACAACCAATAAAAAAAAAAGAAAGACAAAAACAATTAAAAAGAAATGGGAACATTTCATGTGATTTACAGATTTCCCTTAAAACTTTAGATGGTATGTTTGCATTTTTTACAGAACAAATCAGTATAAAATTACTTTTATTTTGAAAATTTGTAAGATTTTCAAAACATCTGTATAATTGTGAAGAACTGAGATGCCATGAAACATATTCCTGGCTCTCAGGGCCAGTAGGAACACTGTTAACAGGTGGGAAAATACTGAGACACTGCTGTGAAGACCCCAGTGGAGCTACTGCATCTGCCCCATTAAGCAAATGTCTCGATGAAGTAGACTGCATTAAGTTTGTAAACAGAGCTTCCAGGGCTGCGGGGCCATTAGAAACCTTTGCTTATTTAGCACTGTCATTCAATAGATTGTTGATTTCTGTTTTGTAAAGGAATGCCAAAATCTAATACTAATTCACCTAAAATGTAATATTTTTTTTTTATTTTTAAGGTGAGCTTAATATTTATTTTCTCTGTTTGGACATACTATGTAACCTTTTTATTTTTTTACTATTTCACCACATGTGATCCATCTCTTTACATGTTGTTATGCCTCATGTGATTTAACCAGTTTCTTAAACATCTCCTGTCCCTCAAAGAATTGTATTTTTAATATTACTTTCCAAAAAAGATGATGTTTCCAGAAAACTTTTAGATTCAGCACACCTGGTATAGTTTAAGGACATTTTTCCTGAAGCGCTGTATCACTTCTGCATGGGTTCATTGGAAGACGTCTGTCCTGACCATCAACACCAATCATCTTTGCTGGTTGTTCCTCCAACTTTCAGTGATGTTTATGAAGGTCAGAAGACCTTCACTAAATGTTTCATGATCTTTCCTTGGTCATTTCTGTAATTTCATCATGGTTACTACTTTGGGGTATACATATCAGATCCATACTTTTTGATTTTTTGTTATATATCATGGGTCAAAACTACTTAACACAAAGTAAGTAGTAGAATGAACATCCACAGCAATGTAAACAATACTTACTTTAGAACTTAGGAAAATAAGGTAGAGCACCGTTTGACACAGGTCTTTGCAATATATGCACTAATACTTTATAGCCAGGAGCACATGAACAGTGGAGTATGTTGGGTAGATCTCACTGGCTGAGAAGGTACCACCTACAGCATGAGGCAAAAATGGGGTAAATGAATATACATGTACTTACACATATATAAACACATACATATACATATATGCATACAAACTTACATATACACTTATACATTTATGCATGTATATGTATATTATATAGATATTATAGAAATGTGATGAGTCAACACTGTGTGGGACATTATCTAATTGGGTGTGTATGTATTACACTAAATATGAATTTGAGAAAATACTTAAGCGAATGCCCCAACAAATTATAATTAGGTTTAGATAGTCCACTTAAGAGTTTCATTTCATTCTATAATGAGGTTAGTTATATTGTTATTTACAATTTGTAATCAAGAAAAACAGAAATCTGAATTCATTGTCCAATGGTTTCCACTGGATCCTGTTGCCTCTCAGTATTCAGAAAATACTCAGGTATTTGGATAATAAAACAATTATTTATAACTTTAATTTACTTTTGCATGTTGTTCACCACAAGTCATCTATATGCCACCTTCTTAGTGTCATGTGCTTACTTTTTAAAATTTTCTTTAATTCTAATTTGTTATTTATTATAGCAGAATGCATTACAATTCATATTACACATGTAGAGCACAATTTTTCATATCTCTTGTTGTATAAAAGTATATTCACACCATTTGTGTCTTATATTACTTAGGGAAATGATGTCCATCTCATTCTACCATCTTTTTTTACCCCATTTCTCCCACCCTCCCCTCCCTCCCCTTTATCCTATCTAGAGTTCGACTAATTCTCCCATGCACCACTCCAAACCCTACTATGGATCAACCTCCTTATATCAGAGAAAACATTCAGCATTTGTTTTTTTGGGGATTGTCTAACTTCACTTAGCATTATATTCTCCAACTCCATGCATTTAGCTGCAAATGCCACGATTTTATTCCCTTTTATTGCTGAGTAATGTTCCATTGTGTATATATACTAAAGTGTTTCTATCCATTCATCTACTGAAGGGCATCTGGGTTGGTTCCACAATTTAGCTATTGTGAATTGTGTTGCTATAAACATTGATGTGGCTACAGAATTTGTCCCTGTAGTATGCTGATTTTAAGTCCTTTGGGTATAAACCAAGGAATGGGATAGTTAGATCCAAAGGTGGTTTCATTCCCACTTTTCCAAGGAATCTCCATACTACTTTCCATATTGGCTGCACCAATTTGCAGTCCCACCAACAATGTATGAGTGTGCCTTTTTCCCCACATCCTTGCCAACACTCACTGTTGTTTGTATTCTGGATAGCTGCCATTCTGACTGGAGTGAGATGAAATCTTAGAGTAGCTTTGATTTGCATTTCTCTAATTGCTAGAGATGTGGAACATTTTTTCATATATTTGTTGATTGATTGTATATTCTCTTCTGAGAAGTGTCTGTTCAATTCCTTGACCCATTTATTGATTGAGTTATTTGGTTTTTTTTGGTGTTAAGATTTTTGAGTGCTTTGTATATCCTAGAGATTAGTGCTCTATCTGATGTGCTTGTGGTGAAGATTTGCTACCATTCTGTAGGCTCTCTATTCACCTCACTGATTGTTTCTTTTATTGAGAAGAAGCTTTTTAGTTTGAATCTATCCCATTTATTAATTCTTGATTTTAATTCTTGTTGTATAGCAGTCTTTTTAAGGAAGTTGGGGCCTAATCCAACACGATGGAGATTTGGGCTACTTTTTCTTCCATTAGGCACAAGGTCTCTGGTTTAATTTCAAGGTCCTTGATCCCCTTTGAGTTAAGATTTGTGCATGGTGAGAGATATGGGTTTAATTTCATTTTATTGCAAATGGATTTTCAGTTTTCCCAGCACCATTTGTTGTGGAGGCTATCTTTTCTCCGATGTATGTTTTTTGGTGCCTTTGTCTAATATAAGATATCTGTAGTTATGTGGGTTTGTCTCTGTGTCCTCTATGCTGTACCATTGGTCTACAGATCTATTTTGATGCCAATACCATGCTGTTTTTGTTACTAGTGTTCTGCAGTATAGTTTAAGATCTGGTATAGTAATACTACCTGCTTCACTCTTCTTGCTAAGGATTGCTTTAGCTATTCTGGGCCTCTTATTTTTCAAGATGAGTTTCATGATTGCTTTTTCTATTTCTATGAGGAATGTCACTGGGATTTTTATTGGAATTGCATTAAATCTGTGTAATGCTTTTGGTAGTATGGTTATTTCAACAATATTAATTCTACCTATCCAAGAATAAGGAGATCTTTTCATCTTCTAAGGTCTTCTTTAATTTCTTTCTTTAGTGTTCTATAGTTTTTTATTATAGAGGTCTTTCACCTCTTTTTTTTTTAGGTTGATTCCCAAGTATTTTATTATTTTTTTTAGGCTATAATAAATGGGGTCCTTTTCCTTTTTCTTTTCCCAGAATTTGTCACTGATATACAAAATGCCTTTGATTTATGGGTGTTGATTTTGTGTCCTGCTATTTGATGAATTCATTAACTAGTTATAGAAGATATCTGGTGGAATTTTTGGTTCTTCTAGGTATAAAATCATATTGTCAGCAAATAGTGATAATTTGAGTTCTTCTTTTCCTATCTGTGTCCCTTTAATTTTTTTCATATGTCTAATTGCGCTAGCCAATATTTCGAGAACTATGATAAATAGAAGTAGTGAAACAGGGAATCCCTGTCTTGTTCCAGTTTTTAGAGGGAATGCTTTCAATTTCTCTCCATTTTATGATGATATTGCCGTAGTGCTTAGCACAGATAGCTTTTACTATGTTGAGATATGTTCCTGTTATTCCTAGTTTTTCTAGTGTTTTGAACATGAAGAGGTGCTGTATTTTGCTGAATGCTTTTTCTGCATCTATTGAGAAGGTCATATGGTTCTTATATTTAAGTCTATTGATGGGATGAATTACATTTATTGATTTCCAGATGTTGAACCAACTTTGAATCCTTGGGATGAATCCCACTTGATTATGGCGCATTATCTTTTTGATATGTTTTGTATTCAATTTGCCAGAATTTTATTGAGATTTTTTCCATCTGTATTCATTAGGGATATTAGTCTGGAGGTTTTTTTTTTTTCTTTGATGTGTCTTTGTCTGGTTTTGGAATCAGGGTGATATTGTCCTCATAGAATATGCTTGGAAGTGTTCACTATTTTTCCATTTCATGAACTAGTTTGAGGGGTATTGCTGTTAGTTCTTCTTTAAAGGTCTTGTAGACCTCAGCTATGTATCTATCTGGTCCTGGGCTTTTCTTGGTTGGTAGGCTTCTGATGGCACCCTCTATTTCCTTGCTTGAAATTTATCTGTTTAAATTGTGTATATCATCCTGATTTAGTTTGGGCATATCATATGCCTCTAAAAATTTATTGATGACTTTGATATTTTCTATTTTATTAGAGTACAAATTTTCAAAATAATTTCTAATTATATTCTGTATTTCTGTAGTGTCTGTTGTGATATTCCCTTTTTTATCATCAGATGTTAGTAATTTGTTTTTTATTAGTTGTTCAAAACACTACAAAGCTCTTGACATATCATATTTCATACATTTGATTCAAGTGGATTATGAACTCCCATTTTTACTCCATATACAGATTGTAGAATCACATCGGCTACACATCCACTTTTTTACATACTGCCATACTAGTGTATGTTGTATTCTGCTGCCCTTCCTATCCTCTACTATCCCCACTCTCTCCTTTGCTTCATTAGCATGGCTAATGAATTATCAATTTTCTTTATTTTTTCAAAGAACCAGCTTTTTGTTTTGTCAAGTTTTTCAATTTTTTTTGTTTTAATTTCATTGATTCAGCTCTGATTATTATTAATAATCTTTAATTTTTTCCTGTTTTCAATTGTTTTTGGGGTTTATTGTTTTTCTTTTTCTAGGGCTTTGAGATGTAATATTAAGTCATTTTTTGTTGATTTTTCTTCTTTGAAGGAATGAACTCCATGCACTGAACTTTCCTCTTAGTACTGCCTTCATAGTGTCCCAGAGATTTTGATATATTTTATCTGTGTTCTCATAATAACTCTTAAATTTGGTCTTTTTTATGCTATTTGATATTTCTTGAATGTTCTTCTCATGGTTTCTTACCATTTTCACAGTGTGGTCTATATTCTTTTCAAGATTTTATATTTTTTATCCATTGTCTTAGGTCGTGTCTTTCAAGTGGTCTAATCTGTTGGTGATGCTTTCAATTTGGTTTATTGTTTCTTTCATTTCAAGTATTTGGGTTTTTTTAAAAGAATCTCTATCTCCATATTGAAATAATCTTTTGCTTCCTGTATTTGTTTATGTAGCACTTTTTCAAAATGATCTTTTGCTGCCTGTATAAGCTCTTTTATTTCATCCTTTAATTCACAGCACATTTTAATTATGTCCATCCTGATTTCCTTCTTTACCATTTCTTCTGTGCTGGTCATGTATTCTAATAATGTGGTATCTTGATTTGTTTGGGGGCACTTTCTTCCCTTGTATTTTCATACTGCTTGTGTGTCTTCCCTTATGGCACTGTGGATCTGAGGTGTTACTGTTTTTACCATAGAGGCTTACAGTGTCCCTTTAGGGATCCAATACCTCTCCTTTTAAGTGAAGAACAATGTTAACAGATCCCAATATAAACAATATACACCCTAAAAGCAAATGTTTCCTATTAAGACATTTACAATTTGATCACAATGCACAAAAATTGTTAATTCAATTATTATTTACAATATACACAGTAGGTTTGTAAAAGAGCCTATAGTTTCTGATGGTGGACAAAGAATCATGGATGAGGAGTAGGATGATATGCTGAGGAGGCAGAAGGTGAGGATATAGAGTTATTATATCTTAGGAAGTGTGAAAGAGAAATCTAAAGAAGAAGATTAGAAGCTGGAAGAGGGAGAGGAAGTAATTTTGTGTAGACAAGTAAGTGGGAAGACAGTAGAGTACATAAAGCAAACACATGGATATGTAACCGATGTGATTTTGCAATCTATATACAGGGTAAAAATGTGAGTTCATAATCTGCTTGAATCAAATGTATGAAATATGATATGTCAAGAGCTATGTAATGTTTTGAACAACTAATAATAAAAAAAGAAAAATTAAAAGTGTTAAAATAGTAGAAATCGGTGGGAAAAAAAAGGATGTACAACATATCTGTTATATACTATTCAGATGTACCAGTCCTCAAAATCCTAATTCATGCAAAGTGCTTGGTTTCACATATGTTGGGGATGTGAGGACAGGAGAATAGAGAAGGAGAGGAAAAAAAATCTTGAAGGAAGAAATAGAGATTGCTTTGGTTGGAGGTCAGTAACTTTCCTGCTTCCCTTCTCATTCAATAGATGGGGTCATCTGTTGTTAGCTGATATCTTAGCCCTCAGGATGGTGAAGATGACCAGGGTCTCACTGTGCCAGGGTAGGGAGTTTGAAACTGGGTACCTAGCTAACCAGCATTCCAAACTGGGAGTTGCCCCCACTGAAGATGGTGATGAAGGTGACCCAAGATAGAAGTGCCTGCTTTCAGCGAAGGGGTGGTATTGGGTCAGGTAGGGGGAGCTGGACAATCAAAGATGAGTTCAGAGATGAGCTCTGTTGTGTGCAGAGTGTGGCTGTCGGCTGACTTCACAGCTTGTGTGAAGTGCTTGCATGCAGACAGGCTACTGCATGTAGGGAACTCTCTCCCCTGCTACAGAATCCCAAGATGAAGGTGATGGGGGAACCCGACATTGGTAGATGGGGGTCCACACAGGAGTGGTGGCCAGAGTTCCTATGTATTGAAAGCTTCTGGGTGTCCTGCGTGGGAGAAGTGTCTGTGATTTCTGCTGGGGTGGGTGGCTGAAAATTCTGTGTGTGTGCTGATGCTGATGGTCCCACCCAGTAGCCTTGCGTGGGCCAGTAGTTGGAAGACCTACTCTTATGCTGAGGCCTGGAGCTCTGGATGGGCATGGTGACCATGATTCCTGCATGGGAGCAGGAATATCACTCACAGAGAAGAAATATTCTCACTACTTGAGTCCAGGTCACAGAGTGACACAGAATGCTGCCTCCCTCTGGTCTGCCATCTTGGATCTCCTCCAAAATGTAATTTTTTTTTTTGGGGGGGAATAACTTTTTGTAGTCATGGTCTAAAATATTCTTTACTGGTTTTTTGAACAATGCTTTGGTAGTTTGCATAATTGATTATCACCTGGGCACTGGGTTAGAAAACAAATGTTTTGGAAATATTTTTTATCGCAGTGTTCTTGTCCCTCCAACCCCTCACCCCAGTGTGTTCATTCTGATGGTTGTCCATTGACCTTCCTGTAATAAATATTTAGCATTGTGAAAATAATGGAAAAGATTAAGAAGAACCATATCTGCAACAACAATCAAGTTATGTTTTACCAAAGCATCTTCTTAGTAGAATTTAAATTCACTAAACACACATTGGGGTTTTGATGTTAATTTCCAGTTTATTCCCATGAAAAGCCATGGAAATGCTGAGCCAGATTGTATCTCTGCCTGGAATAAATTTCTCCTGTTGTATCATCCAGATTTTGCTGCCCTTGCCTCATCCTCCGTATCATTCTTGTCACAAGTGTTTGGGTGGGAATATTGTCTTCATGTTTCATGTTCTTTTTACTATTTTCCTTTTTCCCCTCTAATCTATAAAATGTTCAAAGTTCACATTAAGCATAATACTATTATGTTTCATCTAACACTAATTTCTTATTAGCATAGGAGTGACTTCTCTCTCTGAAAGCCCTCCTGATGGGGCTTTGTTCCATGTTGGCTCTGGGTGCAGTCTCTCCATGGTCCCTGTGAGAGCATGGAGAAGAAATAGTGAGAAAAAAGGGTGATTTTGCTTCTTTCCAAGGTGTATCATGCATCTTGTTGAAAGCTTTACTTATTAGAAACTTTAGCATTATATCAATCTCAAATCTATTTTCTGGAATTTTCAATAGCCACATTTTTACTAGACACATTGAGTCTGACCCTGCATATATTCTATTGATACAAATAATGACTGTGAATCATCAAGGTTAAAAAAATTAGTTTAACATTGTTATAAAAATATTATGCCTAGTGTTTAATATTTGGAAATAAATCTATGTATATGTGTATATACATATATGTGTGTATGTATATATATATATATATATATATATATATATATATATAAGAAATTAAAAATAATTTTTTATTTCTCCAAAATGTTCATTTTCTTTTTAAATTTCTTTGTGAGTTTGTGTGTGTATGTGTGTGTGTGTGTGTGTGTGTGTGTATGTTTTAACAGAATATCATTATTTTGTTTATTTATTTTTTATGTGGTACTGAGGATTGAACTCAGTGCCTCACATGTGGTAGGCAAGTGCTCTACTACTGAGCTACAACCCTAGCCCCAAATATTCTTTTTTATTTGGGATATTTTCCTGCTTCTATACATGTTTTCCCAACAGTCTGATAATAATGTATGTACAGGTTTAAGTCATCTTTTCTAAATAAGAAGTAAATGTATAAATTTAACCTCTCTGTAATGAAAAATTCAATGATATACTGATTTCACACCTTTCTAATGTTAGTAATTAGTACCTATATTAATTTGGTAATATTTTATGACTATGGTCAATATTGTTTTCTTCCTATAAAGTACATGGTGGGGAATATGAAAAGTGAATTTGCTATAGACTTCTGCTGAATGCTAATCTGTTTCAGTAAAACAAACAAACAAACAACAATAACAAACCCTGTGTTCTGCTTTTTTCTGAAGCAGGTTTGAAATCCTTGACATTCATTCTTTATGCTTGCATGGAGAGGCAAGCAGTGAGAAGTGATTATTTTCAAACACAGCCAAGAAAATTTCCATTTATTTATTTTCCTTTCTCACAATAGCATATTTCTGACAAATCCCAGGACCCTGCTCCCTGGCTAGTGCATGACTAGACAGACAGAGTCTGAATTAATTACAGGCTGAGTTGTTTGCAGGTAGCCATGGCCAAGGCTTTGGGTGACTCAGCTGTGCTTTTGCTAGAGTCTTCCTTGGCAGTGTGAGCTCTGGGATCATTCTCTCTTCCACACTCCCTTTCAAAGGTTTATCCAATACAGGCTCCTGGAACCTCAAACTTGAACTCAAATTAATTTTTATGGGAGTCCTCTGCAATCTTTAGGACATACTAATTGTGTGTAGTCATTAGAAAAATGAAGAGATTTGAGAACCTCACTGTGATTTGAGAACATGGATTGTCAGGGAGTGAAGTTAGTTGAACTTCCGATAAGCTTTTCAATCCAACACCGTACTAATGTTACCAAGACCCAAAACATCAAGAAATTGGCTACCTTCAGTTCTTGAGGAAATTCCTGGAAAGAAAAAAAAAATACAGTCGATTTTCAATTATCTGGAGAAACTGTAATTATGGTTAGAAAACCATTCAGTTTTGATTCCAACACTTGGAAAATAATGTGGAATAGGTCCAAAGAGGAAAAACCTGACATTTTCTGGCATTTAAAATTATTACTTGTACTATTTCAGTTTTTAAGAAATTCCCCCTCAAGCAACTATTCAGCAAAAAATGTGAATATTTGGTTTGACAAATTGCAGTTTGTCAAATATAGGAAATGTCTCCTTTAGTTATGTGATCTTAGGATTTAAAAAGATGCTAATATTAAATATATATAAAATATTTATAATTAACATATGTAGATGACATAAAATTTAATAATAAAGTGAATATTTTTAATTGATTTGCCATAGGATAATTGTTCAGAATATCTGTCTGCTATACTACCAGAAATTGACATTGGGTAATTAAAGTTTTCTTTTTTTGCTTATCATTTAAATGCCAGTTTCTCTCCAGGCATTGGTCCTTGGCTTCTTTTATTTATTCTCTCTACACAGTCTCTCTGGGTGATTAATTCATTCACAATTTGTTGATTCTATGCTTGAACTACTACTTTAGGCTAGTAATATAAGTCTCTAGTAATATAAGTCTCCACCTGAGCTCCAACTTCCTATGGGCCTTTTCCATTCATATAACCCATAAAACCTCCAAAACAAAAATCGTCATCATTTATCCATTTCATATATATTAAACTGGGTGCCTGAAGTGTGCCAGGCCTTGCCTACCTTTTTAATCCCATTTCCAGTCTACTCCTTAGCTAGTGCTCTCTGCTATAATTCTGTGACACTATGGAGTTCCCCAAATCCATCATGTTCTCTGTGTCTCTGTACACAGAAAGAAGAGAGGAGAAACTGTGATCTTGGGCAAACAGAAAATTACTTAGGTACTGACTTCCAAGATCCTGATTCCAGTCCTCATGAAATCTAGCTATGAAATAAATGTCCTGTTATTCTCCCAATTTCCTTTTAAGGTTGGGTGGTGTGGTGGACTTAGTCATTGAGGACATTTGAACTAAGTGGGTCTTTTCATGGAAGAGATGGAGATATAGTTCCAAGAAACTAATCTGCTGCCTTAGTAAAGAGCCAGAGTTCTATGCTGAGTACCATAACTGCTGAACATTTTCTTTATTGTAATCTATTTTCTGTGACCTTTTATTTCATTTTCTTTCTCATGCCAACCTTGATGCAAGACACACCTTTTAGAGTCACTATAATGAATTCAGCAGTAATGATTTCCTAGAGGGGATGAGGGAACAGAACATGTTGTATTTCCCTTGAACATTCTTATGGGCTTATTTCTTCTCCTTCAAAGTTACTCTTTTCTAGGGTTAGCTACCAAGTCTTCCTTTTTTCAAATCTTTCCTGTGTGTTTCACATTTTCCTGTGTATGCTTCCTTCTGGCCTCTTAATGTCTTGCCATTTCCCTAGTCTACTAACACTCTTGCCATGTCATGGAAAGGTGTTTTGCTAATAACTGAGATTTTTTCCCCAGTAATTTCCCCTGCTCCCACTGTTAAGGGAGGCAGAGGCTTTGGCATATTTTTTGGGGGTGGATTTATGACAGGTGTACAAAAGGTAAAGAGAGACAGCTTTTTGAGTTTTAAAGTAGACTTTTGAACAACCCAGCCCCAAAGTAGAAGGAAAATATTTTAAGCATAAGAATCAAAATTTATGCTATAAATGATAATTTATAACACTTGGAAATAATACACAATGATGTCAAATTCAGTTTCTTGTTCTAAATTTGTTCAAGCATTATGAGCTGAAGAGGAAAGGTTGAGAGATCAAAAATAATGGTTTGCTGAGTAGCTTGTGCCCAGCCCCTCTTTGCAATCACCCATTGACAACATTGTGTAGCTTAGGTGATCTGAGGTCAGAGAGGATCTGTGCTTGATACCTGGGCATGGCCAAGAAAAACAATCCCACACCATAGCAACACAGGAGCAGAATGAAGTGCTACCTGGAGTATCTAGACTCAGAGACTTAGGGGCAGTCCCAGTCTGCAATAGCTCCCAAGTGGCTGGAAATCACTTAACAGGACACAGAAGCATCCACACAGGCTGTCAGATCTCAAGGGACTTTGAAGTCTAGGGGAAAGGGCATGACCCACATCATGACCATCAGCCAGTGTGTGCCGGGGGGACACTGAGAACCAGTGTTTTTTTCCATATCACAAAATGAAAAGAAAGGAAGGGAGAGACTGCAGAAGGAGATGCTGAGCTTCTAAAGGGGGCCTCCTCAGTGAGTAGGCAGAGGACACTTCTGTGGTCGTTCTATTTTAAGCCCAAATCATTATTGAAAATTTATTGAAAGTTTTAGGTGGAGAAAAGAAAGACTGAGACTGTTGAGGAGGTGGGGAATCTTTTGAGCAATAGGGGTTGTTTGCAGGGGACTAAGTGGTGGCCCCTAGGAGGAGCAGTGGACTTAAGGAAGGTATAAGTATTGTCTGGGGATTCCTAGAAAGACCTGGGGAAAGAGAAACTTGGTAAATTAAGCTTCAAACTGCATGGGTGGTTAAAAAAATTATTAGAATTTACATTTTGAAGGGAAGGGGACCTCCTGCTAACACTTAAAATGAGGGTATGAAATAAGGTGTTTCTCTAACTTTTTATTTTGTTTTGTTTTGTTTTTGGTTCTGGGGGCTGAACCGAGGGGCCTTTTACCTCTGAGCTACGTCCTAGCCCTTTTTATTTCAAGTCTCACTAAAATTGCTGAGGGTCTCGCTAAACTATGGAGGCTGACCTGCAAAGAGTGATCCTCCTGCCTCAGCCTCTCAAGCAGCTGGGATTATAGATGAGTGTCGTTGCACTGGATTGGTCCATTTGTTTAACCTGGATTTGAACAACTTTGACTGATCAGGGTCTTATGTGGTTTCTACTTTATCTATGTCACAGGAATGTGGTTGTTCTAACTCTGGTGTCACAGCTCAATGCCCAGGGGAACTAAAAAACATCTTGATTACGAGGTCCCCTTCCAGGAAATCCTGATTGTATTGGCTTGGGATATTGTTTGTTTTCAAAACTACTCAGCTGATTCTGATGTATGACCAAGGCTATGAGCTACTGCATTGACAGCTTCCATTCACTTTTTACACAGAATTATGAAACTACCTTTTATAGCATCTGTTTTCCTTTAACTGTGACAAGGCCTATTGAAAAAATTGCAAAATCATCAGTAATGATCAAAGAAAGAAAGGAGAATATGAGAGAGAGCTATATTTTTTTTTTCACTTTTCAGGCTTCCTAAATTGGATCATTCTGTTTATGGATTACTCTTTCTTTTTCATATCTTTCCCTTTCATGGTCTGCCTTCAGCACATTTCATTTTCTTCAACTCCTTTAAAAGAAGATGAATGAATAAAGTCACATGAGCCTATTTTGGTTTGTTTGGCTGGAAAGTTTGAGTGGACAAATTAGAAACTATTGCCTTATCTGAGATTAGAGAACAAGGTATGATTGTTAAAATTCTTAAACATACTCCATAGAGGCTTTTTAAATATCATTACCTGTTCCACTAATTCTGGCCTCAAGGTGCTGCATGGCATAGATATTATTTAAATTAAAGTGAATTAAAATAAACTCTTTTTATGTTGCCACTGAAAATTGTTGGCACAGTGGCTGATATTTGGTTGTTGTTCATGTCTGGTACCATCTTCACTCTATGGGTTGGAAGCTTGGCTGATCTATTACATTTTTGCCATAGTGTACAACTTTTTTTCCATCTGAACACTTTGGATAGAAAAAGTTCTGAGGCCCTAGAATATTTTCATTTTGAGGAGGAGGATTTAGCAATTAGCAATATGCCAAAGTAAAGCCTACTTTTATTATTTGTTTTTATAGCAACTTATAGACAGTCTCAAGTCTTTGTTCTGGAGGAAATTGGAAATAATCTACATTCCATTAGAAATAAAGAAGACAATGAACCCAAATGCATTCTGCTGTCATGTATAACTATTTAGAACAAATTAAAATATTTTAAAAATAAATAAAGAAGAATGCAGCAGTGTTACTTAATACATACTTTTTGGTTATCATTCTAGGTTATTATGTTCCTCTGCAAACCAGTAGGGCTCCTTTATAACTTTTTAGATGTAATCTTGAAAGCATAACTTTTGAATCAAAGTAAATATCATTGCACACAATCTTTTTGAGTATCCAATTTTTAACCAAGCTCCAATGCAGGAAAATTGTAAGAGCTTACAAATCACTTGTTTGTAATGAGGATAATAAAAATGAAAAATGAGTGGTCATTTTTCTAAGACCACTTTAAGCCAGAAATAAATCTTTACTAGCTTTTTACCTAGAAGCTCAAATCAGATTTACAACAATGTAACCATATTCTGATTTATTCTTAGTTGCATTATCTAATTTTAGCTGATCAAGGTTGGTATTATTACAAATGAAAGCAAAATCTGAATGTATTATGTGCTTTCTCTATTCTTCTTTATTTTTTAGTCATGAGAAAATATTATATTATGGGCTACCAAAGCTGGTGAGGGCAAGGAGAAAGCAGACATACTATCAGAGTAATAGTGTAAATTTTTGTGTTTTAGAAAGTAGTATATTTAAATTTTTCATACTATTTCATGAGGTGATTCTATTTTTATGAATTTATATGAAAGAAATTAACCTAATTAATAATTTTAAAATTCTCCACGTGCAGTGATAGTCATCTTATTATTTAGGATATGAGAAAGTAAGTTAGAGGTAACTATAGGGGAAAGGTTAATTCATAGGATGCCCACTGGATGAAATAATACATTGTTACTTAAGCAAGTTATAAAAATGTAGAAAAATATCTATGTTACAAAAGAATCAAAAAGTTGTGTAAGCTGTATAGTTACAATTTGAATAAATATCTATTCTTATAAAACATTACTAAATTATTAACCCATATTAATTGTACAATGAAGGATATTCATTGTGATATTTCCATAGATGCATACGCCATGCACTGATCATGTCTATTCATCCTTCTTCCCTTTCTGCATCCTCTTCTGACACTTTATATCTCCCACATAAGAAATAAAACATGTGATACTTATTTTTCTGTGCCTGGCTTATTTAGCTTGACATGATGATCTCAATTCCATCCTTTTTCCTGCAAATGACAAGGTTTCATTTTTTTTTTTTTGGCTGAATAAGACTGCATTGTGTGTATATATCATGTTTTCTTTATTCATTCATTTGTTGACAGGCACCTAGGCTGGTTCCATATCTTGGCTATTGTGAATAGATATATGTGGCTATGCAGGTATCTTTTTCATATGCTGACTTCATTTTCTTCACATATAAACCCAGATGAATCATATGGTAGTTCTAATCACAGCTTTTTGATGAACCTGTATATTCTTTTTCATAATGGCTGTACTAATTTACATATGAATTTTTTCCTTCACATCTTTGCCAGCATTTGTATTTTTTCTTTTTGATAATAGCCAATCTATTATTAAAAAGAAACTAAATCATTATAGTTTTGATTTGCATTTCCCTATGGGTAATGACATTGAGCATTTTTTTAATAATTTTCTGCCATTTGTATTTCTTTTTTTGAGAAGTGTCTATTTAGGCCATTTGTTCATTTTAAATTTGATTACTTACTTTTTTCTTATCAAGTTTTTTTGAGTTCTTTATATATTCAAGTCATTAAACCTCTGTGAGATGGATAGCTGGCAAGTATTTTCTCCCATTATGTAGGTTGTTTTTGTTTTTGTTTTACTCTGTTGACTATTTTCTTTGCTGTGCAGAAACTTCTTTTGATGTACTCCTACTTGACAATGCTTACTTTTATTTCCTGTGCTTTTGGAGTCTTATCCAGAAAATTGTTGCCTGTCCCTACATCATGAATGTGTTTTTCCTCTGTTTTTCTCTAGCAGTTTCAAAGTTTCAGGTCTTACATTAAAGTCTTTGATTCATTTTTATACAGGGTGAGAGACAGGGGTCAAGCTTCAATCTTTTATATGTGAATATCCAGTTTTCCCAGCACCATTTCTTAAAGAGACTGCCCTTTCTCCAATGTATCTTTTAGGATCCTTTGTTGATAATCTGTTGGTTGCAAGTGTGTGAATTTATTTCTGGGTTCTCCATTCTGTTCCATTGACATACATGTTTGTTTTTAGGTCAATACCATGCGGTTTTGATTACTGTGACTTTGTAGTACATCTTGAAATTAGATCTTGTTTTTACTGCAGCTCAAGAGTGACTTGGCTACTTGGGTCCTTTATGCTTCTGTATGGATTTTAGAATTTTTTCCTAATCTTGTTATGAAAGTCATTGAATTAATATGTGTTAATAATCATGGTAGTAAAAATCGGTAGAAAACAGAAAAAAATTAAACATTTTTAAAAGATGCATAAAATTAGAACAAATTAAAAGCAAAGAATGTAAGCAATTTTCAATATACTGTGATCACAATAACTATTGCTAAAACATTTTTATTAACAAACACATATTTGTTATATTTAGATGTGAGATCAAATATTTTTTATATATTTTTCTAGGAAAAAAGATAAATATGAAACAATAATATAAATTAATAAAAAGATGGAGCAATTGGTTTATAGGCTCTGGACTTCACAGTGCAGAGGCATTAGGAAATCACGGAGCACTATTTCCTTGGTGGATACAGGCTATCTGGTGACGTCACCAGTAGGGTGTTTCCCAAACAATAAAGCCTCCAGACATCTCTGAAGTCATTGGATTGCTCAATTGTGGTTTAAAAATTTGTTTTCATTAAAGAGACCTTTTGATTAGAAGAAACTTCCTATAGAAGCAGAACAGAGGGAAGCAGAACTTCTTTGAAGATACACTGCCTACGGAAGCAGGAACAAGAGGGCTGAACTCTGTTTACCTTCCCCCACCCTCCACTGTCTTGCTGACCAGAGAGAGGGTTGTTGGAAGAACCTGTGAACTGCTAACAACATTTTAGAGGAATCATGATAAATACTATTTTGGGGATGACTTTTAAGTATAAAACCTTTACATATATGTTCTCTCTTTTACTTACACAAATGCTGTAAAGTAGGCATTATTTGATCCATTTTACAGGTAGACCACTGAGACTTACAGAGGCAATGTGCATTGCTAGAGGTGATACCTCTCAGTGCCTAGAATTTGAGTCTGTTCCAGTCAGTTTTCACAACCTGTGCTTTTTATCACTGTATTCTGTTGCCTCCCATTGACTAAGAATACCAAAGCTATTCTGTTTTCACAAGATTGTATCTTCACAAAAGATCTGACAACTCACTCTATGTGCCTGATTTTCTTCCCTTTTCTTCTACCTACTGTGATAATCACGGAAATAGGGAAAATATGCAAAAATCTGGTCATGATGGAAACTAGGTATATAACTGATAATCTATTAGGACTTAAGAAATATTTGCTATGCCTGAAGCAGATATAGGGTAAGTAGCAGAAGTCAGGAAGATGGCAGGGTATCTTTGGTATTCCTGCCTTGAAGATATAGTGCCTTCTAGCCAAAGAGAAGTTGGTGGACAGGGCCATTCTATGCTTTCTCTACTTGCTTCCTCTTTCTATCTTTCTTTGGAGATGCCAGTCTAATAATGCAATATGGCCAGTGAGGAAGCTGAAAACATTTCAGGTGAGATGTAAGACCAGCATCACTCAGAGATGAGGACTAAGGGTGCTGTAGGGGTTCTTGTCAGGCACTGTTGTATGCAAGGAGAAATAAAAGGCTTGTTCGGAATTCTACCAACAGAAAGATGACAGTGTGGGTGCTAAGGATAAGCTCCCCATCTATTTGCTGGAAAACATCAGGCCTCAGTAGATCTCTCCTTGTTTAAGGATAAATAAACCTAGAGCTCTCTCTCATTCTTCTAAATAAAAACTAAACACAGACTTATAGCAGTAGCACCTGTATTTTAAATGACAGAATAAAATACTAAGAAAACAAAGGGAATATAAAATAAGCCCATATAATTCATACCAGATTATTAATTTTGAAAACTAATATGTGTTAAATTTACTGTAAAAATACAAAAGCTCTTCATGAGGATTAAAATACAAAATCAAACTAAACTCTGTAGGAATTGGAAAAGATAGTTTCCTAGAAAGGTCATGGGCTGCCAAGAGGATCCTATTCATTGGGTACCCAGATGATTTTGAATGTGAAGCTAAGAAACTCCAAAATGTGCTATTTCCCATATCCCCGTTTGACTAAAGGAATCTGCCTCACCTGAAAAAGCTCTTCCTATGGATTTTTAAATTTACAATGTGAAATATAAATCAAATAGTCTGCCTGAGTGGTCATTTAAGTTTAATGCACATCTTTTCTCTCCTCCATTTACTGAGAGGTTGCAACATTCAGGTTTTAAATATATTTACTACCATTTCATTCTCTAACAATCTTATGAAGTAGGTTTTATGATTATCTCTGTTTCACAGGTGGGAACTGAAAAAAACATAGTTTGTATAAATTATTCAAAGTCACATGGTGAGCCCATGGTGTAACAGGGGGTTTACGATGACAGAATCAGAGCAGAGGGAGCTAGTGTTATGCTTACAATATTTAATAGCATCAAACTTTCAAGGACTGCTGTTGTTCATTTCCAAAACAGACATTCTGTAGTTGATCTAAGTCCTGAAGCCTGAACAAAGACTGATGGGATCCTCAACACTTTCCCTTTTCTCCAATTCACTTCTGATTGACAAGTTCTTAAGTTACCATCTTTCACCAGGCTTCATGCATATAGTGTAGGTCTGGGTTTATTCTTTCTCTTTAAGGTGACTGTTGTACCTGCTCTATGTGTAGGTGTTGATTTATGTTTTAACTCTCAAAGGGCAATCTCATTTCTCTCCTTTCACTCTGCTGATTAATGGGCTTGTGCTGACCTGGAGGGAGGTCTTTAAGAATGCACCTGAGGGCTCTTTCCTTGACTAAGTAGGAGTAGAATTCATTCTTAATGACTTGAATAAAAACGTAGGGAGAATATTGTTCAGATTTATGGGTGAAATAATTTGAAGCAAAATAAAAACTAGAATCTAGGAGGTTCTCAGTAGCCTGAAACAATAAGAGAGATAGTTTATTCAATCATTATTTTAAAATGTATTGAGTATCTATTATATGACAGGAGTTAAGGGGGGGGGGGTCAGTAGTAAACCAGGTAGATAGGTATTCTGATTTTATAGAGTTCTCAGTATTTTAGAATAGATAAAATTTAATAGAAATAAATTTAAGGGCTGTACTTAGGTCTAAGACAAGATAAAGCAAAACAAATCTACTCTTTACCTATTGCCAATGGCACAAGCATAATAGTGCAGCTATACCTGAAAAGAAGCGTCTGTGAAAGAGCCCAGAAGTAAAACCATGCATTTATGTACAGTTGATTGTTTGATAGAAGTACTAAGAACACACAATGGGGAAAGCAAGTACCTTCAATAAATGATGCTGGGAACATTGGATATCCACACACAGAAGAATGAAATTAAATCTTTGCCTCTCACCATATACAAAACAAATTCAAAATGGATAAAGACTTAAAAACACTAGGCAAAAACATGGGGGGAAAGCTCCATGACATTGATCTGAGCAAGCCTTTTTTTTGGCTAAGACCCCAAAGCAGAAAAAACAAAAGCAACAACAAACAAATGGAATGGCATCAGATGAAAATGGCTTTATACAACAAAGATTAAAGTCAACAGACCAAAGAGACAACTTATAGAATGGATAATACATTTGTAAATACACAGCTTAGAGGAAGTTAATATCCAAAATATGTACGTAACTCAAACAATTGAAAAGTAAGAAACAAAATAACTGATGAAAAATGGGCAAAGGAACTGGATAGACTTTTCTCAAAGGAAAACATACAAATGGCCGACAGGTATATAAACAGATGCTCAACATCACTAATCATCAGGAAAATGCAAATTAAAATTACAATGAGCTACCACCTTGTGCCTGTTAAAATGAATGGCTGTTATCAATAACAACAATAATACAAGAAAGAAAAGAAAAGAAATAAATAATAAAAAATTTTAAAAGAAAAGAATAAAATGAAGAAAAAAGAAAGAAAAAAGAATGGAGGAAAGGGAAGCCTGATACACTATTGGTTATTTTAAAAGAATAGATTTTAAATATTCTTACTAAAAAAATAAAAAAGTACATGGGGTTGATGGATGTGTTACTTGGCTTGATATAATCGTTCCATAATGTATACCTATATCAAAACATCCCATTGTACTCCATAAATAAGTACAATTATTTATCAATTAACATAGAAATTTAAGCTGGGCATGGTGGCACATGCCTGTAATCTCAGTGGTTCAGGAGGCTGAGACAGGAATTCAAAGCCAGCCTCAGCAAAATCTAGGTGCTAAGCAACTCAGTGAGACCCTGTCTCTTAAATAAAATACAAAATAGGGGGCTGGGGATGTGGCTCAGTGACCAATTGCCCCTGAATTCAATCCCTGGTATCTAGGCCCCCAATAGCAATTTAAATAAAAGAGTAGCACTTGTGACAAACATTTTTAGCTGACATTAAGCTGTATATAAGTAAATAGTGGGTGATTTATGGCTATAATAAAGCTGATATACTGTGAGGCATGGTGGCACATACCTGTATTCCTAGCTACTTGGAGACTGAGGCAGGAGAATCTCTTGAGCTCTTGAATTTAAGACTAGTCTCAGCAACATATAAAGACCCCATCTCAATACCATGCTGTCTTTGTGACTATTGCTCTATAGGATAGTCTAAAGTATGGGATAGTAATGCCACCAGCTTCACTCTCAGCATGATACTGGCATCAAAATAGACCTCTAGACAAATGGTACAGAATAGAGGACACAGAGACTAACCCACATAACTATAGTTATATTAGACAAAAATCCCAAAAACGTACATTGGAGAAAAGATAGCCTCTTCAACAAATGGTGTTGGGAAAACTGGAAATCCACATGTAAAAAAATGAAATTAAACCTCTATCTCTCACTATGCACAAAACTCAACTCAAAGTGGATTAAGGACCTAGGAATTAAACCAGAGGCCTTGTGCCTAATGGAAGAAAAAGTAGGCCTAAATTTCCATCATGTTGGATTAGGCCCCCAACTTCCTTAATAAAGGACTCCAATAGAGCAAGAATTAAAATCAAGAATCAATAAATGGCATGGATTCAAACTAAAGAGCTTCTTCTCAGCAAAAGAAACAATCAGTGAGGTGCATAGAGAGCCTACAGAATGGGAGCAAATCTTTACCACAAGCACATCAGATAGAAGACTAATCTCCAGGATATATAAAGCACTCAAAAATCTTAACAACAAAGAAACAAATAACCCAATCAATAAATGGGCCAAGGAACTGAACAGACCCTTATCAGAAGAGGATATACAATCCATCAACAAACATATGAAAAAATGTTCAACAGATCTAGTAATTAGAGAAATGCAAATCAAAACTACTCTAAGATTTCATCTGACTCCTGTTAGAATGGCAGCTATCAAGAATACAAACAACAATATGTGTTGGTGAGGAGGTAGGGAAAAAGGCACATACATACATCGCTGGTAGGGCTGCAAATTTATGCAGCTAATCTGGAAAGCAGTATGGATATTCTTTGGAAAACTGAGAATGGGACCACCATTTGACCCAGCTATCCCACTCCTCGGTTTATACCCAAAGGACTTAAAAACAGCATACTACAAGCACACAGCCACATCAATGTTTATAGCAGCACAATTCACAATAGCTAAACTGTGGAATCAAAGCAGATGCCCTTCAGTAGATGAATGGATAGGGACACTTTGGTATATATACACAATGGAACATTACTCAGCATTAAAAGAGAATAAAATGACGGCATTTGCAGCTCAATGGATGGAGTTGGAGATAATGCTAAGTGAAGTAAGTCAATCCCCCCAAAACCAAAGGCCAAATGTTTTCTTTGATATGAGGATGCTGACTCATAAAGGCCATGGGTGGGGAGCATGGGAGGAATGGAGGAATGGTCCTAAATTTCACAATAACAAATCATATTATTTTAAATGAAATTTCTATAAGCATAATTATTAATGCTATTCAGGACTAAGTATAGTTATGACTTGAATGGTACTACTTGCTTTCCACAATTTAATATTCCATCTGATCCACAAGGATACTACTAGAGATTTGTGTATTTTTAATCTATATTTTACTCGTGAGGAAACTAATATTTAGATGGGTTATATAACATATCCAAAGTGCAATTAGAAACTGGAGCAAGTGGAATTTACACTTGGATCCCAAAATTCTATGCTTATTTTATTTTTCCAAGCCATAAAGAATGCATTTTGAAGAAGTTTGATTTGCTGAGGCACCTGAGAAGGAACATCACCAGCCTTATCGCTCACTGGGAAAAATCTCCACCTAAAGGAAATAGGACACAAACTCCATGTCCAAGAGCATAGAGCAAACCAACAATGGTGGTGTGTTGGTGAGAATTATAAGGGCGTACTTTCATCACCAAGAACAAGAAGGAAGGGTGACATTTCTTGATGTTGAGAATCTCAAAAAATGTACTTTCAGGGGAGGATCTGATATTATAGCTCTCGAAGAAACTGGGAAAAACATTGGGACAGGAATTCGTGTACATTTTTAAACTCTGCATGACTGACACAGACAACGTAAGAAGGGATTGTCCTCATTTGATCACTGAGTTTGAAAAGAAAAGCTAGGGATGTGTAACCCAGAGACTTCTGCTCTCCATCTTGAGAGCTGACCTTCCCATGAAGTCTGCATTTTGCTCTGTCCTCCAGACTGCAATTCTGTACAATACCTGAAATTTTACAAGTGCAGATTCCACTTATGAAGCATACAAATGAAATTACCACACATAGCATTTTAAGAATGAAGGTACCATACATGGAGACCACTGGGGACAACTATGTGAACTTACCTAACTCTGAGGCTGTCCTCACATTCTTCAATATCTGTGATCCCCTTAAGGACTACCCCTTAAGATTCTTTAGTATTACTAGTTTATTCATCCACTGATAATAATGGTAATATGTTTCCTCCCCCATTTGCCTTGCACTTTTATTTTATATCTCAATTTGTGAAACATTCAGGAAATGTAAGTGATATTTATTGGGCTTCCTCAAATTTTAACACTTAGATTCAATGTTTGAGACGTCCCTAGAAAAACATTGGGATTTTGCACTCTTTAATGATTGTAGATATTTTAAATTACAGTGAGTCGATTACTTTATTAGGTGATACGTTTTTAGTGATTAAGAGCATGGGCTTTAGAGCCAGACTTCGTATTTCCAATTATCTGTAAAATGGCAATAATAATAGTGACAAGCTCATAGGTTGAGAGTGTAACTTAATGTGTGAGAATTCTTACCACAACCCCTGAGATGTAATAAGCCCCCCACAATGTTAAAAGTCTTTTGATAAATCCATACCAGTAGCTCAGAGATTGAGGTAGAAGAAATGGGTTTGTGGTAAATGCATTTTCATCCTTGATGAAATACTCCAAATTATAGAACAATACTAGCACCCTTGGATATAATAGGCAGACAATTATTTAATTGTGTTGAAGAGGTGAATTGTGTTGCAACTCAATCTTTGTTATTCACACTTCAGGTTATGTTAATTTTTTTTGCAAAACTAAATATTTCTTATTTTTAATACTAACTTTATGTACAAATTCTTATGATTTATTTCTCAAAAAATTCTAACTGTATCTTAACTGTACAAGAAAGGAAATCTACATTTATTTGCAGATAAACCTTTTTGGAAATTCCAATGATGAATGACAAATTAAAGAACAGTTTTCTCATATACTGTTCAAGGAATCTTTATTGATAAAAATGGGAAGTTTTGAGGAAATAATGTGTTCATTATTGTCTAGTTACAAAAGAACAACAAAATAAAAACTACACAATTTAGTAGGATTCAGGAGTACATTTTTTTCCTGTATGAGATATGACAATTGACAAAAAGAACACAAATTTCCTTTGTCTAATGTCTGAAATTGTCTAAAATAGGAGAAATGAAGTCAGTTGAACATTTGTAAGTGCATATAGAACCTTGGTGATGCAATATGGAATGACAACTTTTAGTGGGAGATTAGACTCCAGAGATAGGAAGAAGTATTCTTTGAGGAGTCGGGTGTCAGATCATTCCCCACAGCAGTTAATGAGTACAGCAGATACAGGAATAAGCATGTTACTATGGGAACCCTGAACTCTTTGCCCTTTCCCGGCTCACAAAAACAAACTGAAAGATGGACAAATATTTTAATGATTCAAATTATGGAACCAATTTTTTTTTGTGCCTTATCCTTGACTTTGTTTGAAATTTACCTCTTAAAACAGAAACCATCATAACTGCCTAGGAAATTCTATAGGCAGCTCAAGTTGTCTAATTTACCCTTCACTCATTCTTCATCTTGAAAACAGTAGCAGAAGTTAGGACCTAGAAATTTGTTTCTTTTATCTGACAATTGAATTGATCCAATTTATAATATTTGGCTGGATATCCCATGCACAGTAGAATCTACATGAGTGGAATAAACTTTTGAAAAATCGCTAATTAATTCAACATAATAAAGAGTTAAAAGGCCTGAATAGTTCAGCATTATAGCTTGATGAACTCTGTAAACCTACTCTCCCATGGAGCTGGTGAAAATGATTTTAAAAACCTCCACCCATTTAAAGTCTTTACAAATGGTCCTAGGGTTATAAAGCAATTAAAGAAAATTTTATTAAAGAAAATATAGTAAAACTTGGTAAGAACAATAAAACTTTATGGTATTTGAATAACGACTTATCCCCCATTTCTACCTTCCAAAATTGTGAAGCAAAAACTCCATTCCAGACTCATGTAATCAGGAGTGCAGGACTCCTTCTCTCTGGCTCCCTGCCAAAAAACAAAACAAAACAAAAACAACAACAACAAAAAAAACCCCCACAAACAAACAAAAAACTATCTTCTTGGAGGGGGAGGATATTAGCATTTTTTAGCCTGTTCCAGCTCCCTGTTACTGATGCTAAGTTCTTCATGAATATGACTGAAATCACAGACTCCCATTTTTAGCCCAGCCCTCCTCATGGAGTGATCTCTACTTTGGGTAAAACATTGCTGAGAATAGTGGGATCCTGATAGCTCTTGCTCTAAATTTGATTGGATCCATCTATTGTGCAATCTATGTCTCAGAGCACAGTTGAAAACAATTAAGCATCCAGCCACCAATCAGGAGAAAGTGACTCTCAAAGGGAGCCTAGCAAAGTCATTATTATCCAAGAGTGACTGTGGGCATACCTAAGACTGTGTCTAGTGAAGAGTAACATCGGAAGCTTCACATTATTAACTGAAATAAGACACCAGTCACTTAAGAAAGTGAATAGGCAGACAACAAATAACAAATCCCCAAAGGGGGAGCATGGTCTCCAGAGTTGCTACAACATATAACCTAAAATAAACCATTCCCAACAAAGAAAATTTTGAGATATGCAAGGAAATTAGAGAAGTTTGACCCATACACTGGGAAAAAGCAGGTAATAGAAACTGGCTTTGACAGTGTGTGTTAGTTTTCATCACTGCTACAAAAAAATACCTCTACAAAACAAACAAACAAACAAACAAACTTGGAGGTGGAAAGTTTTGTTTTGGCTCATGATTACCAAAGTATCAGTCCACAGTCTTCTGGTTCCATTGCTTTGGGCCTGATGTGAAGCAGCACATCATGGCAGAAGGACATGGTGGAGGAAAGATGCTCAGCTCATGGCTTTTAGGGAAAAGAAAGAGAGAGAGAGGCACCCATGGAAAACACATAATTCCCAAGGGCATACCCCCAGTGACCTACTTCCTGCAACCATGATCTACCTGCCTACTGTTTCCAACTACCTTCAAGTAGTCCATTCAGTTATCAATGGATTAATCCATTGATGAGATCAGAGTCCTCAAGATCTAATCACTTTTAGACAGCCTCATCTCTGAACATTGCTGAATTGAGGGGTAAGCCTTTAACACATGAAATTTTGCAGAACATTCCACATCTAAACCATAACAGTAACTAGATGTTGAATTTAAAGGACAAAGATGTCAAAAATATTTATTTGTAAATATGCTCAGAGAAGTAAAGGAAACCATGCTTAAATAAGTTAAGAAAGGTATAAAATTTATCATACCAAAGATGTGTTTTATCAATAAATATGTAAAATGATAAAAGGAGACAAAATAGAAATGTTGGATTTGGAAAACA
Organism: Urocitellus parryii; assembly: GCF_045843805.1. Classification (NCBI taxonomy): domain Eukaryota; kingdom Metazoa; phylum Chordata; class Mammalia; order Rodentia; family Sciuridae; genus Urocitellus; species Urocitellus parryii. The sequence goes on along the minus strand of NC_135538.1, from coordinate 73,146,817 downwards.
TAGTAACTGAAATAAGAAATTCACTAAAGAGGCTTAAGAGTAACTTTGAACTGGCAAAAAAATAATTAGCAAATTTGAACATAGATCAACAGAAATTATGTGATTTAAAAGAGAGAAAAAAGAATAGATAATAAAAGATGAAGCTTCAGAGAAATGTCGAAAGCCATTTAGTGCACCACCATATACAAAATGGGAGTACCAGAAGGAGAGTAGAATGTGAAACAAGCAGAAAAAATACTCACAGAAATAATGGCTGAAAGTTTCCCAAATGTATTGAAAAATATTGACCTACCCATCCAGAAAGCTTAACAAACTTCAAGAAAATTACCAGTTAAAATACATAAGCAGATGGATTATAGTAAGAATGTTGAAAAACAAATCAAAGTAAAAATCCTAAAAGCACCAAAAGAAAAAAATGACTCATCGCTTATAAGGAAATGTCAATATGAGTAATAAATGACTTGTCATCAAAAACAATGCTGATCAAAAGGCAGTGGGAAAATACATTCAAAGTGCTCAAACAACAAAATGGTTAATCAAGAATTTTATATTCGGTTAAGCTAGCTATAAAAAATGGAGATGAAATGAAAATATTCCCAGGTAAACAAAAATGGGATTTGTTCCTACTAGATCTATCTTACAAGAAAGATGGATCTTAAGGCTAAAAGTGAGCAACCTCAGACTGGTAATTTGAATAACAAAGTAATAAAAATGATTATAAGAGCATCTGTAAACATAATGATGTAGTTATAACAAAATGACCCAGAAAGTAATTTGAATTCCCAAGAGAAAATGAGAATATCCACAAATGGTAATAGGAAAACAAATACAACAAAAGTCATAAATATATACCTATTATCAATTTCTTTAAAACATAAAATGAGAGTTACAGCAATTTGATGTTGACTTTTTAACACTTTTAGATGTAATATTTATAAAGACAATATTACAAAAATAGGGAATATGGAAGAGAGTTATGAAAGGGTAGTGTCTTTATATATCACTGGAATTAAATTTCTATAAAATTTCTAAGGTTGTATAAATCTGACAGATGAGTTCTAGGGAAATTACTAAATTAAAAAAATGAAAAATTATTAAAGGAGTTAAAGTGACACACCTGAAATTACTTACTACTGAAAAAAACAAGCATTAAAGAAGAACAGAGAGCAAAATGGATTAATAAATTTAACAAAGGAAATGCAAGATTAGTACAATGAAAATTGAAACATTGTTGACAGAAATTTAAAGAAGATCTATATAATGGGAAAGATATACCATGTTCATAGATTAGAGGACAATATTGCTCAGAAGTTACAACTATCCACATTAACATGCAGATTTAATTCAATCCTTGTTCAAAGTTTCAACTTCTGTTTTATAAGCTGATCATAAAATTCACATGGACTAAAGGAACCTGTAATAATCAAAACAGTATTGTACAAGAAGAACAATTTTGGAGGACTCACTTCCCCATGTCAAAACTTACTACAAAGTGACAATTGTCACTTAGTCAAGATGGTGTGATATGGGCACAGGGTTAGAGTAGAATAACCTTGGAATATATTTCTTGGAGTATAAATAAGTCAAAGTATATGGTACACTGATTTTCTCTAAGATAATCCAATGAAGGAGAGAATAGATTTTTTTTGACAAATGATGCTGGGACACCTAGGTAGCCCCTGACAAAGAATGAAGTTGAACTCTTATCTTATGCCATAAACAAAAATTAACCCAAAATTGTTCAAATTATCTAAATGTAGTAGTCAAAACTATAAAACTTTTAGAAAAAACCATAGTGGTTGTAAACTTGGTTTTGGTATTAGATTCTTAGATGAAATTGGAAAACTTGGAAAAGAACCACCATTTTACCCAGCTATCCCACTCCTCAGTTTATACCCAAAGGACTTAAAAACAGCATACTATAGTAATGCAGCCACATCAGTGTTTATAGTAGCATAATTCACAATAGTTAAATTGTGGACCCAACCTAGATGCCCTTCAGTAGATGAATGGATAAATAAACTGTGGTAGATATATACAATGAAATATTATTCAGCATCAAAAGAGAATCATGGCATTTGCATGTAAATGGATGGAGTTGGAGAAGTAAGTGAAGTAAGCCAATCCCCCCAAACCAAATACTGAATATTTTCTCTGATATGAGGATGCTGATCCATAATGGGGATTGAGGGGGGAGCATGGGAGGAATAGATGAACTCTAGATAGGGAAAGGGAAAGGAGGGGTCATGGAGGTAGGAAAGATGTGGAATAAGATGGACATCATCACCCTAAGTACATGTATGAATACCACGGATGGTGTAACTCTACTTTGTGTACAACCAGTGGCATGAAAAATTGTGCTCTATATATGTACTATAAATTGAAATGCATTCTGCTGTCATATGTAACAAATTAGAATAAATAAATTAAAAAAATAAAAGCAGAAGCACTAAAATAAAAAATGGATAAATTGTACTTTATAAAAGTGAAAACACAACCCACAAAAGGGGGCAGTTATTCACAAATTACATAACTAGTAACTGACTTGTGTCTGTCTAGACTAGTAAGAACTCTTACAACTGAGTAATTAAAAAGATAAACCAGTTAAAAATGGGCAAAGACTTTGGAAACATTTCTCCAAAGATAAATAAATGGCCAATAAACATAAAAACAGGTTCTCCACCATTAGTCATCAAGAAATTGCAAATCAGCACAGACTGAGAATCCTTAATCCAAAAATCTGAAATTCAAAATACTTCAAAATCAAAAACTTTTTGTGTGTTACTTGGTGCCACAAGTGAAATTTCTACACCTGACACAGTCAAAACATGGGAGCAATAAACAACACTGTTTATTCACCTTCCTCAATGGAAAAAAATTACCCTCCCAGACTCCTTAAACTATATTGTTTTTAGATATGCCCAGATTCCCCAACACAAGTGCTCCCCAAAATGGCAATAAAATGGCATGTGGGCAAGACAGATAAGCCAAAGGCAGGTTTTACACAATGCTTCACATGAGGTTATGATCTATATGCATTACTGGACAGCGATGGAAGTGTGAAACCTCATTACAGCCATGTAAGTGTGAAACATCTTGCAGAAGAGGACACTATTGGGGTGACCACCAGATATGACTTAAAGAAACAGAAGGATAAACTCCTGAGGTTCTATGCTAAAAGTGATGAACACGGCATATTGTTCAAAAACACTGCATAATGTAAAACCAAAGATCTCAATCATGTATCGAGAGAGGATCCATCAACACTGCAATGAGCACAAGCCACTTAATGTTTTTGCTCATGATGAAAAGATCAAAGATCTATTGACATGAACTGAAAATCAAAGGGAATTGTGAATATTCAGAAGACTAGTTGCAGAAATTTAGGAAAAGATAACATACTAAGTTTTTAAGGATTTGTGGTGATTAAGCAACTGCTTTTGATGAGCCAGTGGACAAGTTTATTTATGAGTTTGCCAAGGTCATTGCTGATAAAAATCCGATACCAGCACAAGTCTATAACGTTGTAGAGACATCCCTGTTTTGGCATTATTGTCCCAGAATGCCACAACAGCTGATGAGACAGCTCCTACAGTAATGAAGAATGCCACAGACAGGATAACAGTGTCGGGACATGCTGACGCACCCAGCTTACTTAAATGTAAGCTTGCAGTGATAGGTAACATCTTGCATCCACATTGTTATTATTCTAACAAAAATGCATGGATCACCAGGGACATCTTTTCTGATAGGTTTCATTGGTAGCTTGGGCTTATTGTAGGGAAACTAGATGAGATGATGACCTCAAGATTTTGTTATTCTTTGACAACAATCTGCTCATCTCCCAGCTAAAATTCTCATAAAAAATAATGTTTACGTCACATGCTCTTCCCCAAGTGTGGCTTCATTAGTTCAGCCTTGAAACCAGGATATCCTTGATCAATGAAGAGTAAATATAAAAACATTTTCTTAAAATGCATGCTAACAGCAATAAGTAGAGGCCTGGGTATGGAAGAGTTTCAAAGGAAGTTTGAAGGATGCTGTATATGCTGTTGTGCATGTCTGGGAAATCTTTGGTCTGTGACTATGTTCAGTGATGATGGTAAATGAGGTGTGACTTTAAAGGATTCTGTATGTCAAGTGAGAAAAAAAAATGATGCCTGAACTTTTTACACATGCAAAAATATGTATTTGTAGAATCATTCAGTAAGCTAGATGAAGTAGATGTCAAAGACGTTTTTAATATCAATAATGAAGCTCCAGTTGGTCATTCATTGGCCAATGGTAAAGTAGCCAAAATATTTCATAAGGTGATCATGACAATAGTGAGATGAAGATGGTGTTAACCCTGCAGAGAAAGTGCCTAGAGATCATGTGGTGAAAACGTGTGATGGGTTTGTTGAAGAACTAGAGCATCACAGGAAAACAAGAAATCACATCAGTTTATAAAATCTAAGACAATGGCTGTTAACGAAGCAGAAGACTCTGGGGAAAACTCTAGAAGGCCACCCAGCAATATGCCTCCTCTCCCTAAATGACCCACTTGCTGGTCCCTCAATTGTTTCTGATGTTTTTTCTCATCTAAAAACAAATACAGTGCATAGAAACACGTTCATCAACACCCAGCATGGCAGGGAGAGAATGAAAGCTGCTGCTGTGAAACAGCTGATCTAGGCATTCTGCTGAGGCTGCTGCTGTGCTGCTTCGTTACCCCAAATACAGTGTTTTAAGATTGTATTAATGATATGGCCCATTTTTTTTAAAGAGAGAGTGAGAGAGGAGAGAGAGAGAGAGAGAGAGAATTTTTAATATTTATTTTCTAGTTCTCAGCGGACACAACATCTTTGTTGGTATGTGGTGCTGAGGATCGAACCCGGGCCGCACGCATGCCAGGCGACTGCGCTACCGCTTGAGCCACATCCCCAACCCGATATGGCCCATTTTTACTGTTAATAACTTGTGTGTGAATAGAAAACAATTACTCTCTAATAGCAGAAGAATTCAGAGTCAGGAAAGCTGGTGATGCCACATAGCCACAGAGCATCCACACGGTGGCTGAGACAGTATGGCACCTTGGTCTTCTTGTGGGTCTGTGTCTGCAAAATGTTTTGTGCACAAACTTTTAAATAGTGTTATATGTAATTACCTCCGTGGCTGTATGTGTAAGGTATACATGAAACATTAATAAATTTTGTGTTTAAACTTGGAATCTAGTCCTAAAACATCTCATTATGTATATATAAATATTGCAAAGTCCAAAGAAATCCTAAATCTAAAATTCTTCTGGTCTCAAAGTATTTCGGATAAGGGATACTCAATGTGTACCAAAATGAGATAGCAATTCGTATCCACCAGATGGTTAGAATAAAAAAGTGAGGAAATAATTAGTTCAATCTGAACCCACATATACTGTGCTAGTAGTAAATGGTGTGATCACTTTGGAAAATGATCTGAAAGTTCTTCAATAGGTCAAAACAGTTATTATATTACCCAGCAGTTCCATTTCCATGTATGTAACCAAGAAAATAAAAACACATGAACACACAAAACCTTGTATAAGAATATTTACAGAAGAACTACTCAATAGAGAAAGTGTTTGCCTATAGTCCTAGCAACTTAGGAGGCTGAGGCAGGAGGATTACAAGTTCAAGAGCAGCCTCAGTGACTTAGCAAGGCTCTGTCTCAAAATAAAAACATAAAAGAGACTGAGGATGTGGCTCCATGGTCAAGTGCCCCTGGGATCAATCCCCATTACCAAAAACAAAACCCAAAAGCCACAAATAGATAAAAGGTGGAAGTAACCCAAATGTTTATCAAGTGATGAATGGTTAAACAAAAATGATTGATCTATATAATGGAATGATATTCAATCATCAAAAGGAATGAAATGCTGATACATGCCACAACATGGATGAACCTTGAAAACATGTGAAGTGAAAAAAGCCAGAAACAAAAAGCAATATGCTATAGAATTCTATCTATATAAAATTCCCTGAACAGGCAAATCAAGAGACAAAAAGTAGGTTAGTGGTTGTTTAAGACTGAGGCAAATGGATAGATAGGGATTATTTTTAAAGAACACAGAGTTTCTTTTCTGTGGTATATAAATTATATTTCAAAAAGATAACCTAGAAATCTAGACATTTTTAAAAGTTTAAATAAGCATGGTAAATGTTAGAATTTTGAAAATTGCTTCATTGGTTCCAGAACTTTTCACTTCTAGTGTCACTTTGCATGCCTATCTCTGGGAAATATGTGTACCTACCATAGGAGGTAAACGTGGATCCCACAAAATGGTGAGCTATTGTCTTAGAAAATTTCCTCTGTGCACAAGAAACAGCCCAACTTCCCAAAAGTCAGGTGTGAATGCCTAGAAATTGGAAAGTAAAAATTATTATCAATTTTGAAAACAAATTTTGTTCTTAATAAGAATAGATTTTTGCTTTGGTCACATGTTCAATGGTTTCTTATTTCTAAAAATAAGAAACTAATGTGTTTTTTTGTTTGTTTGTTTGTTTTCCTGAGCAGCGTTCCTTTCTAATTTTCCTCTTAGACCAAAGCAGAAACTCAACTTTCAAAGCCAATGTAAGGACTGCTGTGCATGGGTTTATCACACCAAGAAGTGTTACCTCGCTGGAAGAAAGAGCTTTCCTGTCAACAACCAATTACAGAAACTGCAGATTCTCCCTCTGGGCTGGTCCTGAAGCTGCAAAAGGGAAAGAGGCTTAAAGATAGAAAGAAACATGCACTGTGTCCTGTGGGTTGTTTCACGGTAAAGTATCGTTCAGGTGTACAGAGAAAAGAGAAAGTCAGTTGGAAATGACAGCCTAATTCACATAGACTCTGGCTTTGATTGGTTCCTCTGAAAAGACAAACTACAAACAGTAGTGAATTTAAATAACAGGTTAATGAGGCTGGAAAGCAAGAATAGGAATCCTGGGAAAAGAGATTTCTAGGGAGCCTCTGGCAGCATTCAGAAGATTTTAAATTCCTCACAAGCCTCAGGTTATAGCTTGTGTCTGAACCCAACTGAGATGATCTGAAGACCTAGAAATCTGCCATTCTGGCTGTTTCCTCTTTTGTAGATCTTTTAATCTAGGATAAACAGAGCATTGGTAAAAGCAGCTCTCTTTAAGATAGAGTTTGAAACAGTCCTGCCATCCCTGTACCTGAGGGTAATCAAGAGGTTGGTGGGAGAAGTTTCTCTTCATAGAAATACCTCAGCCAGTAAATAAGAGAATATCACAATTTTGCAACTACTAAAACATTAATTGATATAGGAAATGGTCTTCAACTGCTGCAAACATCAGAAAGACAATCAAATATTATCTGCATCCTGATAGAAGAACATGCTGCCACATAAAAAAATTGTTTTGATCTCCAAATTGAATCTGAATTTGATTCCTCATCCATTTCTCACTATCAATTTGCAAGAAATAGAGGGTATAAAGAAACATGTTAAATACTATCATACAGCTACATTTTTTAAAAAAATACAAACTACGAGAAGCCCCATGCTATGGGTTGAATACGCTTTCCAAAGGACTGTATATTTAAAGGCTTGTCCCAAGGGTGATGCTATAGGAGGGTAGTGAAACCTTTATGAGGTGGGAACTAATGGGAGGTCCTTAAGTGCTGGGGGGGATACCCTCAAAGGGAGCTAACTGTATGATCCAGTCTCTTCCTCCTCTAGTTTCTCTTTGTTTTCTGGCTCATGAAGTGAGTGGTTTGCTCTGTCATGTACTCCCAATATGAGATGCCTTTCTCAAAGAAACAAGGCCATCTGATCTTGGACAGAAAACTCCAGAATAATGAGCCAAAATAACCATTCCTCTGCCTCAGGTATTTTATTATAGTAATGTAAAGCTGACAATATACTCTCTAACAAAAACAACCTGGTTGCTTTCACAAATTGCAAGGAAAAAGCAAAATGGTGAGCGGATTTATAGAGTTTAAGTGATGTATTAACAGATTAGCATGTGTGTACCTTATTTTGATTGCAATTAAAATAAACAGTAAATTAAAAAATCAAGGAAAAACTCTATTAAGGCAATTGAGGGCCTGTGAACACTGACAATGTTAGATAATGTTAGGAATTATTTTTAATTTGGGAAATATCATAAAGGTTTTGTGGTTGTGTGTCTTTGGGAGATACAGATGAAAACATTTACAGATGAAATTATATAATATCTGGAATTTGCTTCAAAGTAATCAAGGTGGAAGGAAGTTGGTAAATGTAGAGGAAACAAGATTGGTCATGGGTTGGTAATTATTGAAGCTGGGAGATGAGGGCAGGGAGGTTCATTATACTGTTCTCTCTACTTTTTTATAATTGGTGTTTCCAGAATTAAAAAGGTAAAAAGAAAATGACATTCATTTTAAAGACTTACACAGCTGCTAAGGGTAAGAGAACAATGTATTTAAAGTTCAAAATTCAGCATTTATTGGTTATTCCAGGCATTTTCTTACCCATTTCAGAGCTCCTCAAAATGCTAAAACTATCATTTTTCTAGGCTTAAAAAGTTATTTTCTTTACTGAAATAATACTTTTCCTAATTACAACAACATCATAATGAAAAAGTATTTTTGAGTCCATGTGGTACCATTTTGGAAATGGTACCAACTTAGCAACACAGTTTACTATAGAGTATTGGTTGTTAACTCTAAATGATCTAAAGGTTAATGCACCAAAGGAAAATAAGCGGTATTATTTCCATAAGTACAGTTTCTCTGTTTGAACAAAAATATTAATAAGAGAATTTTTCCAAAATATTTTGAACTATTTCCAGAAAAAAAATCTTTTTCTCTTTTCTGAAGAATCTGAATCTTTTATGTTACTTAATTCTTAAGACCTATCTGTTAAAATGATTTGCATCAATATTCCTTGCATTCCCAACAGAATAATAAGTTCTTTGAGAGGGGAAATGGGCATAGGAAATATGGTGGAATGAGATGAACATCATTACCTTAGGTACGTGTATGACCGTTCATATGGTGCGATTCTACATTATGTACAGCTGGAGAAATGAAGAGTTGTGCTCCATTTGTGCACAATGAATCAAAACACATTCTGCTACCATGCATGACTAATTAGAACAAATTAAAAAATTAAAAAATACTACTGAAAACAGGACAAAAAATAGTAATTTCTTTGAACATGGATGTAGTTGTAGGGGAAAAAATGATGATCCTCATGGGTTCTTAGTTGGAATAGATCCTTGTTACAAAGAACAGTTTAACAAGAAAAAAATGTACAGACATTTATTAACATATAGTTCACATATACATGGGAGACATCCAAAGAATGAGCTGTCCTCAAAGAACTGGCTTTGATTTCTGGTTTAAAATAGCATCTGCACCTAAAAACAGCAAATTTTTAGAGAAGTGAAAAGACAAAGGAAAAACACTTTGAGTCTTCACAGGAAGCAATTTGGGGGAAGTAAAATAACTGGCAGATAAAGGAGAGTTATTAAAGTTGTTAATATAGATTTCCTCTGATATCATCTCTAGGCCAATAAGGGTCTAAAACTCCTTTAGTTTTAACCTGTGTTTGCCCTGGTAGAAGTGGGGTGGGTAGGTAGAATATCTTTCACTTTTGTAAATCTACATCTTGCTTTTAGGCAAATAGAGAGAAGGTAGAGAGCTTTCCTCTATCTGCTTTATCTTAATTGTTTTCAGCTCAAAAATCTTTCATATTTTGAGGACGCATATTTTGGCTTTCCAATGGTCTTCTAGAACTTTTAATATAAAGATAGTCCTAAACTGAGGATGGTTCAACTTTTGATTTTTCAAGTTGGAATTTTGATCTTTTGCTGGGTTATGATACTCTTTTGCAAGGTGGGCAGCAGCAACAAACCAGTCAGCAATCATAAGGGTTAATAACCAATACTCTACAGTGAAATGTGTTGCTAAGTTATGATGTTTGGTAGGCTAGGTATACTAAATGCATTTTTACCTTATGATATTTTTCAACTTATGATGAGTTGTAAATACCATTATAATTCAAAGAGCATTTGTACTCCACATAGAGCTTACCATTTTAGTTTGTAGATAGTAGGAGATCAAATAAGTTTATCCACGGCTTTGATAATTCATACATTCTTGTTGCCCTGTTGGGGCCAAAATTAAGGTGATAACTTTTCTTAGAAATAGTGATGCTAGGTAATGTTAATATATGCCTCAGATACACATGCCACAAATACAAGTAGAAATAATATTTTACCTATGATTATGTTTGATGATACCAGGCATTGTTGGATAAACCATGTATCTGACACATGAAATGCATTTAATAATTGTTTAACCTTTTCTATTCTATTTCTGAGAACATTTCCAGCATCTTTAACAGAGGTGTCTAGGTCTTGCTGCATGAAACTTGGAGCATGATTTCTTTGCTCCCCCAACAGTTACCACTATTTATTTTATTAATAGTTATCACTACTTATTTATTTATTTTACCTCTGAGAACAGGTAAAAATCCTACTTGTTTCTGTGTAACTACTGTCCTCTTTCGATCTGAAAACATTTTTATAATGGGGACAAAATTTCAATATGAAATTCGTAGGGCACAAACTACATCTAAACTCTACCAGTACTTCAGAACGAAATTACATCAAGAATGACCAATAAGATAGTGAAGGGAAAGCCCACACCAAGATACATTAAAATGAAATGTAGTAAACCACAGTCAAAAGAAAATTCTAAATGTTTTCAGAGTTCTGGCGTATACATTTCTTAGTTGTTTTTGTAGTTGAGGAAATAGGTCTTCAGATCATTAAGCATGTCCCAAGATCTGTAGTCAGCAAGTCTCTGCTCAAAGCATTCCGACTGGAGGAGTTCTCCCTTACTCTTGGGAGGGTCAGTCTTTTATTCTCTTCAGGCCTTCAACAGATTGGGTGGGGCCTACCTGCATTAGAAGAACAACCTGCTTGACTCAGTCTGCCAATTCAAATGCTAATGTCCAACACACAGACACACTCAGAATTGTGTTTGACCCAATATCTAGGTACCTCATGGCCCATGCAAGCTGACATATAACATTATCACAAGTCTAACTCTGTTAACTTGGCACCCATGTGTTTCTTTAAACCATACATAATCTCTAAATAAAGACAGTAATAAATTTATGATTCCTTCTAGCTTGCTTCAACTATCCTATATACAACTAGAAATGCACTAACACCCTGCCCAGAAGAAGAGGTAAAATCCTTGGCTGATATTTACTCTTTTCCTTGCTATCCTATAAATTAAATACTATAATGTTAAATTAGCAATACTTAAATATGATATAAAGTTAATATATCTCATGTTACATGATAAAGGAATAAGTGAGGGAAGGAAACAAAGATATTTTATACACATAAACATACCTATACATAGGCATAAATATATTCATAACAAAAGGAGGAAATACTCCTGACAATAGAAGTCTTCCTTCTTGGAGCTGATGTTTATAACTCCTTTATTCTACTAGGCATTCTGCATTCCTTTTACCTTCAGTAGTCACCTCAGCTGGCTGAGCAGAGACCTAAGATATTTTTCTATATTTGGACAATGACTAAAAGATCAGCTTCTCTTGAATCTTAAGTCTGCTGACTTTTGGAGTGAAATACCATAGTTGCCTGACCCCTGTGTTAGTTAGCTTTTTGTTGCTGTGACCAAAATACCTAAAAAGAGAAACTTCAACTTTATCAGATGGTGCAATCCAAATAGTTATTCCTGAATGATCTGGGCTGTAGTACTGCTTGGATTAAGTAGTAGTACTTTTCCACTGACCTTAACACAGAGCATAATAACACCTCAGTGGAGCTCCTTGATTTCAGATCCTCTCTTCCCTTCTTTTATTTTGGAACAGCAAACCAATATCCTCTTGGCAGTCAAGGTCATCCGTTTCATTCAGCACACTAACTCTCTGCTTCTTCTGTTGATAGAGTCCTGAGGAATTGGAACTGGCTGGGTAAAAGTCTTAATTCTATATTTTTAAAAACTTTAAAATTTGTTCTAATTAGTTATACATGACAGCAGAATGCATTTTATTTCATTGTATACAAATTAAGTACACCTTTTCATTTCTCTGTATAGTATATGATGTAGAGTTGCACACACAAACACACACACAAAAAAAAACCCTCAAGGAATTGTGCCTCAGTTTTTGGTTATATGATGGACTAAATTCAACTGTTTGTCCTTTACTTTGGAAGGGACATCTTGACATGTTCCACACACCACTGCATCCACAGAGATATCGCTAAACCAAAAAGCCTCTGAGTTTTTGTTGGATGTATTTACCACCCTTTGACATTGTGTTATTCAACTTTCCATCACTGTGGAAAAAAAAATACCTGAGAAAATCATCCTAAAGGAGGAAACACTTATTTTGGTTCCCAGTTTCAAAGGTTTAAATCCGTAGTTGTCTGACCCCTGTGTTAGTCAGCTTTTTGTTGCTGTGACCAAAATACTAGAAAAGAGAAACTTCAAGGAGGAGAGGTTTATTTTGGCTTACAATTTCAGTTGGCTCCTTTGTTTTGGGTCTAAGGTGAATCAGAACATCATGGTATAAGGGCATGGGGGAGGAAAGATGGTAGGCTTGACAGTTAGAAATGGAGAGAGAAGGAGAGAGAAAAGATAACATCCCCAAGGACATGTTTCCAGTAGCATGTTTCCTCCAACCATGCCCCACCTGCCTACAATTTCTACCACCTCACAGTAGTCCATTCATAACTGGTGGACTATCAGTCAGAACTCTCATGATCTAATCACTTTACAAAATCCCTACCTCTGAGCACAGCTTCATTGGGCAATAAGCCTTCCATGCATGAGTCTTTGGGGGACACTTCATATCTAAACCATAACAGTTACATTTCTTTTGCCCAAATCCTGCACGGGTGGTGGAATTTGGGTTTCCTCTGCATAGAGTGAGCTGGCTGAGAAATAAAGCTAAGAAAAGAGGTGGAGAAAAAAACCACACTACGCAGAAAGTAATTTTAGAAAGCGGGAATGGGTGGGCTCTTCAACCTTAGGGGTCAAGCTTCCACACTGGGAAGAGAAAGCGAGAGCCTGCATTTGGTTTATTTATATGGGGGAACCATTGAAGGTTTTCTATAGAATGTTCTCTTGCCAAATAAGGTAGGAGGTGGGCTGTCCAGGCCCATTGGGTTATCTCCAATTCTGGAGCTACTAGAACTGTCCCACTACTAGAGCTGGGGCAAAGATTTCATGCCTTGGGCAATCTACACACAGGAATACTGGGGTCATTCCCAAAGGGAGACCTAAGTCCTCCATGGCTCAGTACCAAGTAAAACACCACTCAAGTAGCTTCATGGGTGGCATACCACACATTTTTCTGGGCTTGTGGTGAGGCAGAATAATATGATGGGGAGTACATCGTACAGCAAACCTGCTCACCCCTTGGCAGCCAGGAAAAAGAGAGGGGCTGGGCAAAGGGATCATGGACAAGATATACTCTTCAAAGACACATCCCCAGTGACCTACTTTCTCCAACTATAGTCCAACTCCTAAAGTTTCCACCACCTCCCAAATGTGTTCTAATTGGTTATACATAACTATGTGTCACCAGCAAAAGAAAAAGCCTTCAAAACAAACCTTTGGGGAACATTCCAGACCCAAAGTATAACAGGCAAGCAAGTATGATCCAACTTTATGTTCCTTCCATCATTATCCTATACCCTTACTATTCATTTCCATACATATCTCCAATTTCTATCTGTGTTAATTAGAAATTGCAAGTAGTTCTTCTGGAGAACAGCATACCACCTCATTGGTCACACACTCTACTTCACTTTTAGGCTCCTACTGGGACCCAAGTCCAGTTATATGTCTAGAAACAAAAAGAGATGGTGAGGTTGAGACTTTGGAAGATTCAGCATAGTCTCATATGATATCCTCAGACACCACAGGGTTAATCCTCTCAGACAAGATTAGAGAGGTAGTGCAGGTAAGGGGGTTGCTGCCACTAGAAATAGATAGGTCGCTCACATTAGAGATGGAAATGTCCCTTTCACTAGCAATGATGGTTCATCAGAATTTAGGGGGCTGATTTTCCTGACTTTATTAGGGTGTTTTAATACAAATTCATTCCTGCTTTAATGATACCTTTCCTTCCTAGTCAATGTCCTCACTTTGAGTAGACACTTGATGAGGCTGGAAGTTCAACTAGCATTTAGATTCAGCCAGTCTCAGAAAGACATTCTAGGTTGATTTTCAGCAATCTTAGCCCTGCCATGATAGGAGATAAATTTTCTCTTCAGAGTCCATATAGATGCTTTCAAATAATTTATGTGGTATTTGAGCTGGAAATTTTATTTTCTGATCTCATCCTTTTCCTTTCCCATTTTTTTTGGCAGTGACATTTGGAATAGCCAGCCAATCTCATTAGTTGCCACATATTCATTAGTCTTCCAAAACTGGCCAAAGGTATCATGCATCACCTAGCATCTTGCTTCTTATAAGTGGTTGATTAGGAACATAAAATGTTAGTATTTTGCATAGCTCTATTGCCATATCACATCATGGACTATCAATGCTCTCTTTCCTACTGGAAATACAGTCATTAGTGTATAACAAAAACCCCAGAAAAAAGATAACTATCCTTAAAATTATGTTCCTCTAAAACTACACTTGGTACCCAAAATATGCATATTCATTAGTATGGGTTCTCTGGTTCTCCTAGTTCTCCAGAGAACACAACCAATATAAGAAAGAGATTAATTTTAAGGAATTGGGCACACACAATCATGGAGACTGAAAAGTTCTAAATTTATCAGTAGGGAAGCTGGAGACCAGGAGACCTGGTGGTTCCAGTGTGAAAAGTTCATGTATAGAAGATAGCAAGTTCATGGTCCACAAAGAGCTGAAATTTCAGATAGGATCTAAAAGCAGGAAAAGACTGATTTTCTTGCCCAAGGCAGTCAGTCAAAGGGTTCTTTTGTATTTGGGGGAAAGTCAGCCTTTTTGTTCAGACTTTCAATGAATTGGATGGAACCCAACCACATTAGGGAGAGCAATCTGCTTTACTCAGTCTACCAAACAAATGTTAATCTCATCAAAAACACTCTCACAGACATGCCCAGTATAATATTTGACCAAATATCTGAGTACCTCATGGATCATTCAAGTTGACACATAAAATTAACCATCCCACATAGTATCAATAATATGTGAGCGTCCCAGTTGGTTAATATCCTTATACTTGGTAATGTCAATGTTTTTACTATTAGCTACTTTGGTAGGCATGTAGTAGTATTTTATTGTGGTTTTATGATTGTCCTGCTTAATGATATTGAGCATCTTTTCATGTACTATTGCCATTCATATATTTAATTTGTGAATTTTGTGCTAAAATATTTTGCCTATTTTTATTTATTTTTTTCTTATTATTGAGTTGTAAAGATTCTTTATGTAATTTCTTTATGTTCTTTGTAAGACATGCACATTTTGAATATTTCCTCAGAGTCTATGGCTTGCCATATCTATATATCTATCTCTGTGCATGTATATTTCTAAATATTGGTATATGTGTGTACTTATAAGTATATATACATGTACAAGTTTATATAACTCTACTAAAATTTTAGTGGCATTTTGTGAGGTAGCAGTGAATAAATGCATATATTTAATTTGACATATTTTGATCTCAGTCTATAAATGATTCATGTGTGCTCTTTCAGTGCTGTTTACACTCCCTTTAGAGATATGCCACATTACATCATATGATTTGTCTACATGTTTTCCTGCATTCCTTCAGGGCTCTAGGCTCACGGAAGGTAAGATCAAAGCTTTCATCTTTATAAACCTAGTACAAAGACATTTTGCCTTTTAGTCCTTGGCATCTGTTATGCACACAATAAATTGAAAAAAAATGGACATTGCTAATCTTATGATAGACAAATGTGCTACAACAACTAATTGAGAACTTGGGGGTGTGGTGGTTTTCTCTACAAATCTTTCTTCTTTATCATTTTTATCATTATCAGTGTAATTTTTACAAGTTTCAACTGAAAATGTGTATTTTAAAGTCTGTATATTTTGTAAAGTTACCTGTAATTAAATTACAATGAGCTTTAAACTAGAGAAGAGTCAGAAAACTGTTCTCTGGAGGGCTAGAGGATAACTATTTTCAGCTTTGCAGATTACATGGTCCATATACAACTTTGCTGTTGTAGCATGAAAGTAGTCATAGGCAATACATAAACGAAGAGGCATAACTGCATTCTAACAAAACCTTATTTATAAAATAAACAGTGTTCTGGATTTGGCCCATAGCCTACTTAATCAACCCCTGCACTGGAGGAACCCTGGGTATATTTAGGTGTGAGTGCTGCTTTAGGAATATTTGCTTTCAGCAGATGCTTGGATTAGCTACTTCTTCATTTGTACAGTCAGTGGTAGGAATATATTATCTTCATATATTTTGCAATATTTCGACTATTTGGTTGACTCTGACTATTTGGTAGAGTGTTTGCCTGGCACATGTGAGACCTTGGGTTCAATTCCCAGTTATGAAAATCTTTGGCTGCAAAAAGCATTATTGACCCATGGCTGCACTCCAAGATTCACCACCATGTTGATTTCAATGGATTGACTATAGACAGTGATGGAGTAAGTCAGGAACAGCAAGGGAGAAATACTTCTTGGAGATGTGGAACTCTATTCATGAGAATCTCCCGTTGGTTAAGAAATTATCAAACAAATAACATAGGACACTCAAAAAATAAAATACTGAGTCTACCATAGTGAATAAAAAGACATTAAGACATACATCTTTTTAGAGCACCACGATGAAAAAAGATCATTTAGGTACCAAAAAGATCAACTAGGTTAATGGCTTGAGAATCAGTATACCATTGGGTATTGCAGCAGTGACCGTGGATGCCAGAAGACTTTGGATTTATACTCTATGAAGCATTATACTTGGTGTGATAGAAGATTATTTTATCTTCCTAATGATTACAATTGATTATGATGCTCTTGTTTAAGAATTTTTAATCATTTCTTGTTATGTATGATAGATTAGAGCCTATGATTTTTGGTATCAGATACTCACGATCTGAATCCAGGATTCTTTCTCCTAACTCTTCATCTACATTTTTAAAAAGAGGATATTGTGGAAGGTAAGTTATTTGTTTACTCTTTTCCTGAACATCTTGTACATGTCCATTACTTTTGCCTTAAATGAATCCTGAAAGAAAGGTACTGAGCCTTACCAGACCTTTGTTCATTATTCAATTCCAAGTTCAAACATCATCTCTTTTTTGAAATCTCTGCCCCTCCCACACTCAAATCAGGCACAATTGCAGTGCTCCCTTAATTTAAAAATATGAAAACTTCTCCTATCTAATATCACCACAATCTAATATAATAATTACAACATGATTCTAATTTTTCCTTCACAATTTTGAGCTTCCTGTCTAAATATGGTTGGTCCCTTCTGAAATGCAGTTTGAAATTTGATTCCCAAGGTATGTTGAAAGGTAATGGGACCCTTAAGAGGTATTTGGATCATGAAATGAGGTCATGAGGGTGAGGACCCCATTATGGCATTAGTGGCTTTGTAAGAATAGAAAGAGAAAGGCTGGGGATGTGGCTCAGTGGTAGAGTGTTTGCCTGGCACATGTGAGATCCTGGGTTCAATTCCCAGTTATGAAAAAAAAAATGGAGAATGGGCAGGGTGGGGGGTGAGAGAGATCTTACTTTGCATATTCGTTCTGTTGGTCTGTGTTGCCATTTGATGCCCTCTGCCAGGTTGTGATGGACTAAGAAGGTCATCACCAAATGCCATCACCATGCTCTTAGACTTCCTGACCTTCAAAACTATGAGCTAAATAAACTTCTACTCATTAGAAATTATCAAGTCTTAAGCATTTTGCTATAGCAATGGAAAGTGGACAAAGAAAATCTGTTAAACTAAAAGGAATCAATAAACACTCTTAAGTAAAAAACCAAAGACCAAAACAAAATAGCCACTGCAGGTCTTTTAGAGTATGTCTGAAATCTTTCCCAATTTGACAGTTAGTGGTTGATGAGTAGATTGATGAAAAAATTTATTTTTTTCCTGGTATGTCAATACTACATTTCCTTTACCCATTAGACAGATGTGCTACAACAACTAATTGGGAATGGTGTGATCACTCCTTTTAATAGAGGTACATTTATTACCTTCAGTATGGGGTGCTAGAAATGTTGTCACGTTCTCCCTTTGTTTTTTCATTTTTCCCAGGAAAGTCATTATCAGAAAGAAAAGGTTCAGGAAGAATAAAGATATAAGGATGAGATCAGTTAAAAAACAGGGTCAGCTGTACAGTTTTATAAACACAATTCATCTTTATAAAAATAATGTAAATTTCTCATGTTTGGCATAGTTGTAATTGCACTATCACGGGGATCATAGAATTTATAAAAGAACAGGCATATTTATATTGGGGCAGTGCGTGGAAGTTTCAAATGATAGGAAACATGCCAACCTTTAGCGTTAATAAACTTTTGTAAAACTGCGCTGCATGTTTTAGCTTTCTAAATCTAGAATTAATAAGAAAAAATACAGGGACCATTTTCTTCGAATGTTGATCAGCATCATGTTTGAGAGAAGACAGTTAATTTAAAACATTAGGGGAAAATTGGTGGAGTCGTTAATGGAAATGGAAGATTACAGCTTTTGGTGACATGTTAGACAAGCACATTTAAACAATTTAAAAGTACTTTTCTCCCACAGGATAATATATATCTCGTTTCTGAGTTGTCAGGGTCTTTGATTTATTCCAGCTGCTTCTGATTAGTTTATCTATTTGAAGCAATGCGTTTCATTGTGACGAGAGAAATGTATTGTTTCTAAGGCTTGTGGAAACAGCTCTCAGCAGCACCCATAGAGGGTCTTCATGATGTGTAACCATATCCCATTTTATACTAGAGGAAAATGTTTTCCCCAAAGATAAAACGATGATTCCAAGACTCTGCCATGCAGTTAGACGTGGAGTCTTGCAGCAGGAATGCCTTCTCAACTGGAACAAAACAAGCTGAGTATGGTGGAATCTTCATTCCTAGAGTGTTGATGTTGAAAGGTGGTGGGACCTTTCAGAGGTGGGGCATAGAGGAAGGTCACTGGAGTCATTGCCCTTGGAAACAATTAACATAGGTCTTGTGGGACAGTGAGAAGGTTGTTATAAAAGGAAAAAGACTAGTTACTCCCCTTTCCCTGGCTTCTTCTCTTGCTTTATGATCGCTCCCTCCTGAATGCTTTCCATCTACCATGAAGGCTTCCCCAGAGCCACACTGATGCTAGCACCATCCCTTAAGCCTCCACAACTGTGAGCTAAACCTCTTTTCTTTATAAAATAACCCAGCTTTAGGTATTTTGTTATAGTAAAAGAAAATGCACTAATACAAAGACTATCCGTAGGTGAGTTTGTCAGTGTAAGCGCTTATAAAAACGTTTCTTCAAGAGATAACAGGTGACAACCAGGATATGGTTGTACTTGGATGAAAGTTGCATTCTGGGGAAAAGGCAGGGATATATGAGGGACTTCTGGAGCTGGTGGAAATACAAACAGAAAACAAAAACAAAAAACCCCAAACCAAAATACACACACACACACACACACACACACACACACACACACCACATCTTCTGAAATATGTCAAAATTATTTTCTCATTCTGTCAAATGTTAGTTTTATTTCCCTAGCTGAAAACTGAATCATTGTATACCTTGATTGTGGCAGGAAGTCATACTATCTCATTTTCATATTCCCATTCTTGTTCTCTTACAATCCATTTTCACCATGGAAATCATAAAATCATGTTAAAAACAAATGAAATTATGTTACCTCCCTGCCTAAAATCCTTTACTGCCTTTCCATTTCACTTAACCCCCAAATTCATTGCCATGATCTTCAAGATCCCATGAGACCTGGCTCTATCACTTCTCCAGTGTCACCTTCCTCCACCCTGTTCTCAGGCCACAGTGACCTTCTTGTTATTCTTTCTGAGGGCTTTGGAGTTTTCTGCCCTCTCTGCCTGAGTGCACTCTTCTTGAAGGCCTTATTATACTTGGGTGCTTCTTCTTCCTTGTCATTTAGGTTTTAGTTCAATTATCCTGATTCAATCATAATTACATACTCTATCATATAACCATTTTTATAGCATCTATCATATTTGCTATTATATTATTTATTTATGTATCATTTTAGTGTTTGTCTCCCTTCCCCATCTACCAGAATATAAATATTATTAATGTTATAGAATTATCTATCAAACTATCTTTAGCTTCCAAACACTGCCAGCTACATAGTAGAAATTCAATAATTATCATTAGATCAATGTTGGTTTTTTCCCCACAGGACAATATGTGAATTCTGTCTAGCAGCTCTTGAATTGTGACCATAATCAATAACTCTATAAAAAGAGCAGTCTCCAAAACCTTTCCTTGGGTTAGTCTGTCCTAATAGTACTCTCTTTATCTCTCTTTTAAAAAATTGGTTCTTTTTAGTTTTACATGAGAGTAGAATTAATTTTGACATAATTATAAAAGCACAGAATACATCCTATATCTCCAACTTTTTGTCTTTATCTGTGTCTTTGTCTTTATCTCTGTCTCCATCTCCCTCTCTTTCTCTCTGTCTCATCTGGGCTGGAGTTATTAGACCACCAATGTTGGGTTGATGGAAATCTTGTACCTTCCCTGATCATATGAAGTTGACCTCGTGCTTTGTGGTAACTCATAGATTGCTGAACCAAATCCACCTGCATTGTCAGGTGAGAGCATATATTCATGTGGAGTGGTGAGAGCTGTTACCTTTGTGTCTCGAAATGAGACTGATCCCTTTCCTCCATAATGCATTTGTGATGATAGAATGTGAGTCTATCTTTTCTGTATGAACTAGAGAATGAGCCTTTAACCAGACTATAACATTGGACAAAAGTTTGGGTAGTTATGTTGATTATATTTTTTAGACCCTTCATACCAGTGTTTCTCAAGGCTAAGTGCTCAGAAGGAACCAAAGGAACCATGCTCCTGGCTGAGGTGGAGGCTTTAGCAGAACATAGGAGGTGTTTCTTGCTAAGTGACTTAGATGCACCTCAGAGGAGAGGTCAGTGGTACAGTCTGATACAGAGATGATTTATCCTACAGATTTCAGAGGAGGCCTACTGCTCAATGCCCAGGAAATGAAATGTACAGCCCCACAGTGGAAAACACAACCACTTTAAAAGTGACAAAGACAAGTATACACATATGGAAGGTCAGGAGCTCAGTGTCTTCCTGTAGTCATGAGGCCACATCAATCCTTTGCCTTTTCCCTTTTCTAAACTTTTATCAAAAGTGGCAGAGAACCAGTCATTTTTAAAGTGGTTATATATTGATAGTAGTAGGGTTTTTTTTCTCCCAGAAGGTACGGATGAGGTTTAATTTTCAAAATATAACTTTCCTATTAAGATACCTTTTGGAAAATTGTAAAACTGAACATGCTGTAAAAATGGCAACTTTTACATTTTACATTTATATTGTCTGTTTCCCTGCTACCATTACTGCAATAGTAAAGTGGGTTTTTTTTTTGCCATTATTAGTTTAGTAACTATTCATGATGGGCTTCCCCTGGAAAACTTCCCTTACATCAATAAATAATGTTTTATATTGTCATATCTTTTATAATGAGAGCACTACTATGTAGTGCTGTCTATGTAGACAAAGACTATGTAGACAAAGATATAGACATGTACTTATTTTATGAAGAAAATAAGTACATGTCTATAAATACAAAGAAAAGCATGTGATTGACATCTTTCTGTCCCAAGTACTAATATTCAGTTTAACACAGTATACATCTTTCTCTAGTGTTGTAGTAATATCACATTTAGGTTATTAAGTTTTAAATAATTGACATGTATGCACTCCAAGTTTATGATGAAACTATTTTTTCTAAAGCTATGGATCATGGTAATCTTTTAAAACTACCATAGATTTAATTTCTGGTCATCAATTTTTAGATTTCTAAATAAATGAAAAAATTAGTCAAGAATTAGGACCAAAAATGAAGATAGTGGTGCATTATTTAACACTTAGAAGACATTGGAACTGAGGTTTACTTTGACCTCTTAGAAGTGACAAGATAATGACAGAGCTTGGTCAGCCTGTGCCAAGACACCTGACAAAGCTGGGTCTCCTTGAATGTTTCTAGATTTTCTCACCTGACTCCCATATTTATCACTTCTCCAGACTTGGTAACATTATTTTTTTTCTATATAAAAAATGCTTAACTCCTGATCCAGAAATGAAACTTTTAAAAATCTTTATTTTTATTTATTTATTTTTATGTAGTGAAGAAGATTGAACCCAGTGACTAGTATGTGCTAGGCAAGTGCTCTACCACTGAGCCACAACCCCAGTCCCAGAAATAAAACTTTTATAAACATAAAGAATTGTTTACACAAAATGCACATACAAATAATTCCCATCACTGATAGTTAACTGTGAATCAGAACTTGAATCTGAACTCCTAACTTTGTCTCCAATGCCCAAATTTTGTACCTCATGATCTGCTGCTTCTCTGATGATGTCTCTGAAATACTTGCCATGACCCATCCCAAGGAATAAATGATAGGCAAAGAGAGGGGACTGGGCAACAACTTAAAGGAGGTTGCTATAATCATAGTTTGTCAGATGCTGGTTTTTCTGTGGCATTTAGAATTCTGAGACAGAAGCTGGGAGTCTCTGGCTGAATGCACTATCTTTATTGTTAGCTATGGCTCACTGACCATAATTTCTATTTATTTGCCTTCCATAATGAATACCCTTCAAATATCCTTTTGCCTCCTTTCTTCAATATCTAGGAAAGAACTAATCTAAGTTTTCCATTATGCTTCTTTTAACTTGAACTCCAATCTGATTCTACTAAATCATTAGAACTGATAGCATCTTCCAGATGAAAGGAATAACCCAGTTTAAAAGTTCTATACTGGAAAAAGAAAAATGGAAAGGGTAGTTTTAGGAGTTGGGAGTTTTTGTGACCTTGACATTTATACCGAAGGTTCCACCTCTCTGTATGGTGGCTTCACATATGCCCCTAGGATTCCATTTTGTCCTCAGGAAATAATGAGGCCCCTCTTCCTGGGCAAGTAGGAAAAAGCGAGAAAAACATAAAAGGGATGTGTGCACCTAAATGAAGCTGAGACGAAACTCACAGACAGGCCAGCTCTTCTTAAGTGGATGTTTGTATATACTTCCTATAGTTCTTGATGGACAGGTCCTGGGATTTACCTACAGATTATATGGGCTTACTTCTCCAGAAATCCAAGTCTGAGGCAAAGGAATTGTGAACTAAAATTTTATTAAGGAGGGCAATTTAAGGGTTTAGGAGTGTGGGACAAGAGCAATAAGGTGGGAAAGAAAGCAGAGCCAATAAAAGATGCATTATTATCAAACTGGCCACCAGGATGTGCATCTGGTTTCCTGACTCCATGTGTCTTTCATCTAAGAAGCTACAAAAATACATATGAAATAGTTCATCCAGGATGAAAAAGGAAACTATTTACTTAGTTGAAGGTTTACTCTATAGTGTGCTGACTCATCCATCTGTCCCCCCTCCCTGGGCACAAAATTAGCCCTCCTGCAGCATACCCATGTCTTGATTTCATCAGAGAAGTCCCAGACTAGACAAAAGTTTCAAGTGATAGGTGTTAGGTGAAGCACTGTTCAGTTGTGCTTGCTTGACGTTGACTCTTCAGTGGTGATTAGAGAAAGAGGCATGTGAGGCTGAGGGAATATGACATAATACATAAGACATGGTTCGTTTCTTGCATCACTTACTGTCCAGCACTTTTAATACCTCCATTAGAATGGACGTAATGCAAAGTTAACAACCAAGCTATTATCTTCATTGGTGGGGCTAGTTGCAAAGTTATGATTGATATTAAACATTTTCTTCTTATTCTATCCATTTTGTATTTCCCTTGACATCTATCCACACTTTGATCAACAAGGGCTGATTTCACATGCCAATATAGAAATTCCTTTCCTTGCCTGTTGTTCCTTGTCTTCAGGTTCCCAGAGAACAAGTTGTAGTGATTAAAAAAAAAGTGAACCTTATAGTGGAAGCATTCTTCCTGAGAAACAGGAACAAACAATAGAACCCAAGGTAATAGGGATAGGAAAGTACATTGTCAGCAAATGGGTCATTGGAAGTGAAAGTGAGAGGAGCTAATCCCATTTCTTCCTCTTGGTTGTTAGACTCATATAATCTAGTTTCTGGAAACATTTGTCATTAATCCAAATTACATACCTCATTCTTCAGAAAGTATTCAATTCTATAAGATGTTATTCTCAAGTTGATAACTGAGTAGGTCATTCCAACATTCTTTGTGCTAGTTTCTTCTGGATAACAAGTACTGGGTAAATTCACTGGGTTATATAGTTATATGCCTTTATTGCATTTCCTTTGCTACAAAATGGGTCCCTTGGACTGAAGCAATGTGGTATGGTAAGCCAAATCAAGAGATCAGGTAGGTGTTCTGTGAATCTTTGAATAGTGTTACAAGGGAGGCACTGTTGGAGAAAAGAGAAACCCATGTGTGGAAAAATTAAAGATCCTTCAGTGTGCAATCGATGCATCACCAACCAACGGGGATGTCTGCTCAAGGATTGGTGCCATATTAAAAGCCTATTTTTACTATTTCTTGTTGGCAAGTTGGGTACTCAGCAGTAGAGCTAAATCAGCCTTGATGAGAGGGAGCCCATGTTGCTGGGCCTATGCATAGCCTCCATTTTCAGTTATTATGCTATGAGGATGATAAAATCAGCTCACGTGGAGAGATGGCCATGAGCAGGTAAAGCACATGAAGAGAGAGATGCGCAATCAGACCCTAGCTTCTGTGCTTCTGTAGCTTTTCAGCTCCTTCACGAGGTTTGAAAATAATCTCATGAAAGACCCCCAAATCCAGAACTGCCCAGATGAGCCCTTTGCATATGCAAAATCCAGAAAAATCATGAGATTTAATAAAATGACTTTTGTTACTTTAAGACACCAAGTTTCAGAGTGATGTATTTTGCTGGATTGGATAATGGACAGACTTCCATAGAGTTGGAGTTCTTTTCTGACTTACCAGTAAATCACAGCCACCATTCCTCTATGTCATGGTCATAGGAAATAAGTGGCTCTGGATGATGAATGAGAGGGAAACGTTGGAAAAAAATGTCAGTAGGTGACACTGGAGTCTGGCCCAACTTATACTGGTTAGTTGTGTTTAGTTGACACCTGACCAGAAATCTATCATTTCAATGGATAATATCTAGTTCATAATAATGCCTACCTCATAATAATACCTGGCTTGTAAAGGGACACTCAGGTCACATGGTCCTGAGGCTAGGTATTCAGACTTCACTGGGAACTAATAACAATCTGAAACTACTTTCACGTGAATAATTCTCTGTCATAGAGGCCATGACTTTGTTGCAGAATCTTAGGGAACTATTTCATAATTTTCCTATCAGAGTTTTTTGTAAACTCCTCATAGCAGCTGTTTATCCGTTGTGGATATCTTCAGCAATATGAGATCTGTTGGATTACACTGTTTGACTGAGAAGGAAGCTTGGACCTATCATAGAACCCTCCTTGGCTCTGGGATCTACCTGAAACCAGCAGCCTTCCAAATCACCTGACAAATGAATTGAAATAGTATTCCCAAGTGAAGTATATATTGCCCTCAAAAACCCAAGGAGCTCACCAAGTTCTACATGGTCAAAATTAGTAGGGTAAAATGTGATGTGCACCAACTTGTTCTTTAATCTTTGAGGTTTTCTGACATGTACCCAATCATCAAAACTCTCAAAGCTTCACCACTGTGACAGGCCCTGGAAAATCTCTGGGTTTCTCTCCTAATTCTGGAATGCATGTGCTTCCCAGGGCATTCAGAGCACTCATGACTTCCTGCTTCCTGAGCTACTTGGTGTGATGCTATCAGATGGATCATGGACGGTCTCAAACAACATGCTCAGTTTACCGAAAGATCCATAGATTAATCATAATCAGAGAACAGGTGAAGTCACATAGACTGGGTCAAGAAAGTAAATGTGTTCAAAACCTTGATTTAGTCTATGTGATGAGCAGGGTGGACTAATTTGTTTTAGAAAATTTTTCATCCACATGGCTCAAATTTTAGTGATTATTACTAAAGCTCCAATTTTATATGATTTTCTGATAAAGCCAGCTAAATAAATTATATAGAGCATATTTATGTATGAATTTTAAGTTCTTATTAGTAGAAAAAATTATAAAACTTAAGTCTGAATACGTCCCATTTATTGATTCTTGATTTTAACTCTTGTGCTATAGGTGTCCTATTAAGGAATTTGGAGCCCGACCCCACGAGTTGGAGATTAGGGCCAACTTTTTCTTGTATTAGACACAGAGTTTCTGGTTTGATTCCTAGCTCCTTGATCCATTTTGAGTTAACTTTTGTGCATGGTGAGAGAAAGGGATTTAATTTCATTTTGTTGCATTTGGATTTCCAGTTCTCCCAGCACGATTTGTTGAAGATGCTATCCTTTCTCCATTGCATGCTTTTAGCACCTTTGTCTAATATAAGGTAGTTGTAATTTTGTGGATTGGTCTCTGTGTCCTCTATTCTGTACCATTGGTCTGCCTGCCTGTTTTGGTACCAGACCATGCTGTTTTTGTTACTATTCCTCTGTAGTATAGTTTAAAATCTGGTATTGCTATACCGCCTGTTTCACTCTTCCTGCTTAGAATTGCTTTTGCTATTCTGGGTCTTTTGTTTTTCTAGATGAATTTCATGATTGCTTTTTCTATTTCTGCGATGAATACCATTGGGATTTTGATTGGCATTGCATTAAACCTATAGAGTACTTTTGGTAATATGGCCATTTAAATGATATTAGTTTTGTCTATCCATGAACAAGGTATATCTTTCCATCTTCTAAGGACTTCTTCTATTTCTCTCTTTAGGGTTCTGTAGTTTTCATTGTATAGGTCTTTCACATCTTTTGTTTGGTTGATTACCAAGTATTTTTTTTTTCTCAGCAAGAGAAACAATAAAAGAGGTAAATAGGGAGCCTACATCCTGGGAACAAATTTTTACCCCTCACAGTTCAGATAGAGCTCTAATCTCCAGAGTATACAAAGAACTCAAAAAATTAAACAGCAAGAAAACAAATAACCCAATCAACAAATGGGCCAAGGATCTGAACACTTCTCAGAGGAGGATATACAATCAATCAACAAATACACAAAAAAATGCTCACCATCTTTAGCAGTCAGAGAAATGCAAATTAAAACCACTCTAAGATACCATCTCACTCCAGTAAGAATGGCAGCCATTATGAAGTCAAACAACAAGAAGTCTGGTGAGGATGTGGGGGAAAGGGTACATTTGTACATTGCTGGTGGGACTGCAAATTGGTGCACCCAATTTGGAAAGCAGTATGGAGATTCCTTGGAAAGTCAGCAAGTCAGCCACAAAACCCAGATCATAAATGGAATCCTTATTTGATGCTCATTGCAAATATTAAACAGAATAATATTATTGATGTCCTATACCTGTCAAGAGCAAAATAAAAATATGTTCTGAGTACATGTGACTGTTGATATTCAGGTGTCAGTTAGCACTGATCATGTAGCAGATAGGACAGCTTTATATATCTTTCCATAATTCCACCTCTAACACCAAGGGTTCTCATTTGGAAATGACATGGCTGGTAAGTGATAGGAGGAAGAATTGCATTGCAAAGTAGGCAGTACAAACTCTAAATTAAAAACTGCTACTTCAAAGCACTCTATCCTAAAGGTCCTCTTTATCCTGAAATTTCTTTCCTAAAGCAGTGTTAGAAATTGCAGTTCTGGACAGTTCCTCAAAAAACCCACTGTGTGCTTGGAGAATGGGTTTGACCTTGTCCCTAGGGATCATGTGAATCTCCTGTTCAGTCCTAGCAACTTGCTGAAAAACTATACTAGTCAGATAATTTGAGTGTTTGTGGTCATGTGATCATGTTTAGGAAATTTGACATAAGGTCATTAGTCATTTTTTCCTAAGATACATTTTTACAGATAAAAATTTACACACACACACACACACACACACACACACACACACCATCTAAACTCTAGAGAAAATGAGAAAAGGAAGAAAACTCAGTGATTAAGAAACTAGACTCTGAAGTATAGACCTGGGCTTAAATTGAGGCTTTGCCAGTTATGGTCTGAATGACTAAGGCTGATAATTGGAGTTCTTAAGTTCTCCAAACTTCAATCTCTTCATGCAAAATAGAGATAATAACAGCATCTGATTCTATTGTTGCTGTAAGTTCATCCATGAAAGAAGATAGCTTAATATTTGACAGTTTGTAAGTGTAAACACAAATGTTCAATTAGTACTTGCTATGTTTCATGCTCTAGATGTAGAGACAAATGAATGATATCTGCCTTCAAGGAATTCACCTCCTGGAGAAAAAGATGCACAAGTACATAGAAGGTTAGGGCAGAGGCGATTGTGAGAGGCAGTGTCCTCAGGTTCCAAGAAGCCTCTGCTGCTTCCTGAAGGATGAGTTTCCTGGGTAAAGGAAGTACTGAGGGATTTACGTGGGCTGAAGAAGCATTGAGTGGTTCACATCATTTTTACAGGAACATAAGAGACCCTGTGTATGGCACTTCCAATTTAAAACATTAGTTTTAACCAAAATTCATCAAGTATCAATGTAGCTGAGAATGTCTAAGAGACAGTGTAGAATAAGTCTAAATTGTCTCCCTGAAGAGTTGATAATTTAAAGTTAGGGTCCGTGGCTCAGTTTTTCTGATTTTCACTGAATATTTATATCGTGCTATATAGACCCCCTGAATTTTATAGTTAACTTGATGAACACCCACAGGCAGAGATCACCTGTTCCTGATGCTTTCTATGACTTTAGTATCTTATACAGGTCTTTCCCTGAATATTCCCACACTGGCTCTTAGAACCAAGCCATTACAAAGCAGAATATTCCTTTTCCTCTATGTCAAAGCAAAATTTAAAAGTACAGCCCGTTCAGTTATCCCAACCAGAAACCTGGGAGTCAATCTAGATGACTGCTGGAACCTTATATAGCGAGTGGCCAACTCTGGTATGTTTTACCTCTTAAATATCTCATATACAAATCTCTTCCTTCTCTTCATCTCTGCAGTCCCTGCCTGATTTCAGACTCTCATCATGATCATCAAGATCACTGAAAGCATTATTGTTGTCTTCTCTGTCTTAAGTATGCCCCACCTCCTCACAGTTTTCTGGATATGCAGATTGTGTTACACCCCTTGTTAAAATCCATTCAGAGCCTTCCCATCACGTACATGATGGAAACATCAGGGTTCCTTACTGGGTACCTGGCTACTTCTTTGCAATATCTTCCTTTGCTCTTCTGCAGGTACAGAGATTTGAGTTAAGACTCTCATCACCCAATCATTTCTCCTCTAAATCTTTTTGCATTAAAACATAGGAGCTTTGGGGGGACAACTCCTCGTCCAAAGCTTAACAGAAGCTTTCCCTGTTCTCTCTGTTTTCCTCTATAATTTCATTTCTTCCAACCTATGGCCAAGTAATCCTTTACTATTCTTGTGGCTGGCATGTACCATGTCTTTAAGGGGAAAAAAAAGATAGTGTCACCATACCCATACTGATGCCGTTCCACACCAAGTCACCAGAGTGTTAGGCCCTCTTGATCTCTCATCCAGAATCTCTTGTCCAATACTCAACCTGACTAGTATGATCTGAAGCCCTTTATTCATCCATCCATCAACATTTATCAATGATGCTCATCATGGTATAGTTGCTGGGGCATGTAGATGAGCTGGATGGTACAGAGTTCCTCTCAGTAAGAGGTTCACATTCTAACGGTCTGTGCTGTATGGTGTTTTCTCACTCTAATACTTATAAAATTATTATATAAAGTGATATCGGGGGCAATGATCTTCAGGCTAAAACAAAAGTGAAATTTTGGAGATCACCAAATAAGAAAGAAGGGAAAGTCTTATAGATTCTCAATCAGACAAAACTCAGCTTGTTCAAAGAGCTGTTTAATGGTCTCCACGTCTTTAAGTAACCCCTCTTTACTATTCTAGTAAGTCATCAGTAGGTCTTGCATTAGATCTTACATAAGTCACAAAGACTAAGGCTTTCCTTCTAGGAAGGAAGAATCAAGTTCTAGATGCAATATATTCTGAGCTGGGCTTAAACCACCTTGGGAAACAAAAAATGCAAGAGGCTTCTGAAAATCTAAATATTTGCCAGCAAACAGAACCCTGTCTAAAATAAAATATTTTTTAAACCTACCAATTATTTGGAGATATTGAATGTTATTCCTCTTTTTGTTTTTTAATAGCAAGGTGGTTTTTTTTTTTTTTTGGTAGGATCATTTTGCTAGGATCACATTATGTTATTTACTAATTTATTTAGAAATGTTCTAGATAGAGTTCAAGGACCCAATGGAACTCCATGGCTCACCAGAATAGTTCGTTCCAAACAACATCTTGCACCCACTTAGTGCAAATGTTGAATAAAGACAATCTGATTCTAACTGTATGCCTTCAATGTACAGCTCATAAAAGAGATTGGCTATTACCATGGTTTGCATAGTTAAGGTTTGTCCTGTAGCATTACACAGACTAAAATATAGACAGTGAACTAAATAGTCTTCAAGAGCCTTGCATCTTTGACCTCTGATCTATGACTGCTTTGGCTTTTTGGGGTGTCAAGTATGGGAGAAACCTTCTCCATGCTCAACACACTCATGCACAGATCTTCAGCACCAGCTTGTTTGGCTGCTAAAATACTTTTGATTAAGTAAGTTTAAAAAGTGAAGCAGCTGACAAGAAACTGAGAGTCCAAACTCTCAGAACATGGGCTATAAAGCTTTGTTTCCTTTTTACTGTGCATGGGGGAGTGTTTTACAAAGCAGAGGGCACTGAGTCTCTGAAGAGTGATGTGGTACAGGTTAGGGAGAGCCAAAGGATGCCTCTAGAGTGGAAGGAAGCAGAGACCTCAAAGTTCTGTTTCTAGCTGCTGCTCTGTTCTCCTCTTTGCCAAATGTACTGTGTGACCAGAAAAGTCATTTTCACCATTCAGGAGAACTAAGAATGGGCCTAACTGTCATTGCAACAAAGTGAGACCCATTAAGCAACATTTTTATAAGGTATTTCCTCATTAATTCTTATTTCTGAGCTGAGTTTGGAGTTTAGAGTGTTTATGAATTACTCCTTTTCTAAAATATTATCATAAAAAATTTTACTCATGCAGAAAAGTTGAAATAAATTTACGGAGAAGACCCCTGTACCCACTTCCCGAATTTCATCATTAAGATTTTCTATTGTCTCCTCACCATTCTTTGCAGGTGTTAACCTTTGACTACCAGAATGAGACCTACTAGCCAGCCAATCAGTTTTCTTTTTCTTCCTGTGGAGGTTTTTCTTCACACAAAGCTACCTTAGAGTGTCTATTACATGCAGAAAATCTGAGTATAGTCAGAGTAGGGGGAAGCCAGCTCCTTGAGTTCAGCTAATAGACCCCAAGCTTAAAAACTGCATATAAAGATGTTTGAATTCATGGAGAGGAACTAGTCTGGCTTTTAGGAGGACAGAGAGCTGTCTGCCTTCAGCAGGGGGAAGAGATGAACTGAGCGGGAGCAAAGTCTTCCTGAACTTCAAAAATTGTATTGTTTTTCTGTTAAACCTATTTATCTTCTAAAGATTAAATCTTAAATGGAACTTAAGGACATCATGTGAAGTGATATAAGCCAGACACAGAAAGGCAAGTATTGTACATGTTTTCTTTCATATGTGGAAACTAAGAAAAGAAAAAAAAAAGACTAGAAAGCACTAAAAGTAGAGGAGAGACTGGGAAGGGGAAGGGGGCTAGGGAAAGGAGAGAGAAACAGTGACACACATAAATTTGTACAACTAATTGTGGGAAAATTTTAAAAATTCAATTAAATATTTGATTTAAACTGGCCAGGTATTTTAAATAAAGCTTCCTATGCTTAGTTGGATTTGTACTAGTAAGTCAGTTCAGAAGTGAAAAGTTCTCCTTATTTAATCCTGCCTATAAAGTGCAAGAAAGGTTCAATTGATTATTATTTGCCTTATGTGCCTTATCATGTTTGCACATCTGAGTGTTGGTTGCCCTTCAAGAGCCTGCAAATTGAGGATGGCCATCTCCTGCACACATGGCTTAGGATAGACCAGTGCAGGACCTGGCGGTTGCTTCCACAGTATATCCAAGAGCCCTAGCATGCCAGTTAGAAAGGATGATGAAGGAAGGCACTGAGTACTGAGGAGATAACAAAGGTGAGCTTATTTACTTACCAGGAGAGGAAACAGAATGCACTGAAAATATTCTTTGAGTTGTTCACTCGGTAACAAAGATTGAGACATTTTATGTCTTAGAAAATAACTGAAAGTTTGCATCCCAGATAGGGTACAATGAGTTCTTGAATCTGCGCGTAGCCACAAATAATTGATGCAGTACGCGCCTCATTGCACACTGCCTAGTAAGACTTCATTTGGATCCAGGAAGCTCACTGGCACATTGGGGCATTCAAAGTTCTTGACCATTTATCAGCTTTGGCTGGAGGATAGTTCAAAGTCCATGGCTATTTAACAGCTTCTGTTGTAGTAAGACAAAGCATTCTATTGTGTAATAGTCTAGACAAATGCTGTTGGAAGTGGGAAATGTTCCTTTAAAAAGCACAGAGATCATCTGGTTCAGTAATTTTCAAATAATGTATCTACATGAAGAAAAATTTTTTAAATAAGTGAAAACTCTTGTCCAAATAGAATCCTACACAAAAGTTCAATATGTAAAACATAGAAAAGCTTAGCTATTAGCTTATAATAGGCATGGGGACTTTGATGTCCTCTCTATCAAGATCTAACCTGGTTCCTCTTTTGAGTATATGGTGGTCTCTGGTCTCCATTGAACAGGGAGAACCTGAGAAGCCAAATGACGTCTGCTAAGAAACCTTGCTCCATCGTCATCACAGAGTCTCAGAATCAGAGTCTGTGAAGCTTTGGCTCAAGTGGTCCTTTATTCTCCCACCCTTCAATCTTCCAGCTGAGCAGAGCTACAGCCTCTGCTTACATTCACAGTGACTGGGTTCATTTTCCTGCCTCTGAAACTCTTGCCCTCAGTCACTTCTGAGCACTGAAGCTTGAAAAGCACTGCCTCTCTGTGACAAGCAAATATCACCCACCCCTCTCCACAGCAGCTTCATAAAGATCACACAATGAGCGTAATCCCAGTTCCACAGGAAAACTTGCTGTTATCACCATCATCACCATTAAACATGTGCTGTGTTAGAATTCAGTGAAAATAGGTAAACTTGGAAGTACAAGAGGTTCAGGTTTTGGCTTCTGCTCTTCCATCTAGAAGGCTTTCCTTGAATTGGGTAATTCATCATCATCTATAAAATGAGAGTTAAGGATGTCCACATCAGATGATTGGCACGTCAGAATGACATGAGATAATACCACTTGTCAAGGCATTTCTTTTAGTTTCACAGTGACATGTTAAGATATGTGTGCACATTAGGATAATTCAGTGGATTTTAGGGGAAAATCCTGTGAGAGTTTTTTCTTCTTAGACAGGAAGGAGTAAAAAATTTAAACCTCTATTTTTCTTCCTTTGGCAATGGTGTGTGCATTCATAACTCCTATGTTGAAGTAATGACTTTTCACTCATCCAGGACATGATAGGAGCTAGGGCTGGAGGTGGGAATGCTGACATTTTGGTCTTGTTTGCTTGCAGAGCAGTAGGACTGAAGCCATTTTCTCTCTGAAACTCAGTACTCCTGCCAGATATCAGGTGCTGGTCATAGAGCCTTTGAAAGTGATTAGAATATAAAGTGACACTTCAGCTGGGAGTAAGGCAGGGATGCATCTTATTTTTGCATTGAGTTGTGGTCAATTTTCCTTTTGTATTGTATATATTCTTTTGACTAGAACTTCTCAAACTTTAGTTAACTGTGTTTACTAAATATCTACACACATGTAATTAGTTTATTTGTGTGTGTACATATGTAACTTTGCTGAGGATACTTCATTTTTTTTTGTTTTTGAAACATTACTATAGCAGCATTTCCCCAAGTTTTCATTATCCCATCCTCTAGTCTAATGGTTAGAAATATATGGGTCTTTTCATGGTTGCAATGAGAATGTTTCATACAGTTTTATTCTCTGATTTTCTGAATGTGTTTGCTATAGTGCTGTGTCGTTTCATGATAATGGCTTTAATAGAAGCACAATTATACAAGATCTTTACTTAATGGCTCTCCCACTGACATCTATGTAAATTGCTTTTAAAGCATTCCCTTAAAATTTTTTCTCTTTATTAATTCGGGATCTGGTGCTCTGATTGACTGGTATTCTTTTTGAAATAAGTTGACCTTTGTGAAAAGAATGCTGGAACAATTCACAGAATCAGAAATTTTCAGTTCCTAAACCTTAAAAAAAAAAAAAGGCAAGGTTAGGGCTGAATGTCAGAACTGTGGGAATTCGAATGCTTCTTTTTCCGTTTGCACCATCTGCCTCTGTGCATCTGTTTAATTTTCCTCTCCTGCTTCAGCTAGATTTCCTTTTTTCTCCCCAATCCAAAAGGCTGTCTACAAATGCCAGAATTTTTACACGTTGCAGTTTTAGCCACTGCACAAAGACTACCTCTTTCTCCATTCTGGGTCCATACAGATACCAGGGAAGGATGGAGATCGCCATTTTGAAATTCAGTGTCCATCTCTGGACCATCCCATGTGGCCATGAGCTAGAGTCTGGGTGAAGGTCATGACCCCCACCCCTGACAACACTGGGAGGTACAGAGCAGGCCCACAGGTATCAAAGAATGCTTTTGAGGAAGTACATAAATATGTAGTGCTGTTTCCAAAGGATGGGGTACTGGAAAAATAAATATGTACATTTAATACAGCAACAAAAGCCTTAGTGTTTTCATCTTTTTTCAGTTTTTGATTAATTCATTTAGTACAGTTATAAGGTGTGAAATTAATAGGCTAAAGAGTATAACCCTTTTACTGATTCCTGAGATGATTTACCAGTTTACTTTCCCCAATCTCCGTTATATCAATTCAGAGCATCCTTTACTTCCAATGCTACCAGGTGTGTGTCAGTGATCTTTGAAGGAACAGTCAGGGTTGCTAGATCCATGCTTTGAGCCAGATACAGTTTGCATGCAGCTGTTGAGAGAATTCACAGGCTGCTCCTGCAGGCTGCTGCTTGTCCTGCCTCTGTTAATTTCAGCTGCAAATACCCTATTTTACTTTCTGAACTTCCATCTCTGTCCAGCCTTGCTACAAAAATGAACTATTTTCACTCTTCCCTGCTGTTTCTGAAATAAGCAAAGAAACACCATTTAGATGATAAGTGTTTTTACTGCTGGTCACATCAGGGAATCCAGCAGGGTTGACCAAAAAGACAAACACTGGTGGGGGCTTGGAATAGTCTACAGATTCTGAAATTGTTTAAGAACTTTAATATGAGTAAGTTTGTCCTCTTCTCTATATTATCTTGTTTCTTTTCTTAGATCATCTAACCATGTCTGGGATTTTAATTACATTTTAAAAGACATTTAAAAAACTGTTCATGCATAGGCTCCTTGTATTTTGAAAATACTAAAAACATAATATATTAAAACTTTTTTAAAAAATCAAAAATCTCACAGATGATACTTTTCAGAGTCTTTGCCTTGAAAATTAGCCTATATGGTTTATCCTGTCTGGTTTATCCCGATGTAAGTTGCTCAGTCCTTAGACCAAGGTAAATTTGGTGCTGTGACTGCTTCCTCTCTATGTTTGCTGTGGAAGACTTTCAAAATCACCTTCCTGATGACCTCTAAAACCTCCATGACTATGAGAGGTTATTTCTTTAAATATATATATATATATATATATATATATATATATATATATATATATATATATATATATTATTGATGGGCCATTATCTATCTATTTATTTATATGTGGTGCTGAGAATCGAACCCAGGGCCTCACACATGCTAGGCAAGTGCTCTAGCACTGAGCTACCTCTACCAGCCTGAGAGTTTCTTATCTGACCTCCTAGAGTCTTTTCTGGGACATGAAGTGTGGTGTGATTCAACTTTCTGTTATTATGACAAAATATCTAAAATAAACAACTTATAAGAAAGAAAGGTTTGTCTTGGCTCAGAGTTTCAGAGGTTTCAGTCCATGGTTGGTTGGTTCCATTGTTTTTAGATCTGTGGCAAAGCAACATCATGGTGGGAATGTGTCAGAGGAAACTGTTCAACTCATGGCAGCTGGAAGGAAAGAGACAGAAAGGGACCAAGGTCCCAAGATCCTTGTCTATGGTATGCTTCCAATGACTTAATTTTCTTCTGCTAGGCACCCCCCTTCCTGAAGACCCTACCTCCTTCCAATAATGCCAAGCATGGCCACCCAACTTATAACATATGGGCCTTTGAGAGACAAAGTATGTCTACTTCCAGCCCCTTCTACTGTATTCTGGCTCTCTGTTTCTCTGCCCTTCTTCCTCTGTTCCTACCCATGAGGAAGACAACTCCATATTGTTCTTCTGCCTTTCCTTCCTGAGTTTCAGGCTGATCTGTAATGATTGAGCATTGATTTCGTACTTGTTCTTAATGGTTACCAGCACCCAAAATCCCCTGCTCCTTATCCCTGATTTAGGTTGAATCTGATTTGCTGGCACGTAGAAGTTAGTGTCGAAGTTTTCTTTGTCCTTATTTCAATTTTGGTTGTTTTACATTATGAATGAATCTTTTAGCTTCTTCAGATAAGTGACTTTACTTGATGGCAAGCTCATTATTTTGATGTCTGCCTTTATGGACATGACAATGCTTTTCTTCTCTCTTTCTTTCCTATGAAGTTCTCCAAGTTCTTTCCTACCCTCACCTGCTATCCCAGTGTGGAGAACCCAGTAGTGAACTCTAAGGTCCTAGAAGATCATGTCTCAGGATGGAAGGGCCCTGAGTCTTAAAGTGACTACATGTATCAGAACTTCCCACTTCACTCCACTGCCCACCCACAGTGGACTGTAACATGAGAAATAAGCCTTTATTTTGCAAACGACTGCCTTTTGTTGTTGTTTTTGTTATAACAATTTTCATGATGAACACAGGCTTCAATCACTCCAACCAACTCCCACTTTTCATTTTGCTTCACAGTAAGTGCCCCTTGTTTACTCTTCAGTAAGTTTTCTTACTGCTCTGAGTGAGCTCTTTCCTTCCCAGTCTATTCAAGAATGAGGTGATGACTAACTGAGCTCTGTGAGGAACACCTTTGAGCCCCTCTCATCACCTGGGGGTTCTCCTTCTCAGTCTCACCTCTCCAATGCACCATTTCATTGGAGTTAGCCTTCCCAAAGTCAAAGTGCCTTAATATCATAAGCAATACTAGCACCATTCTTTCTAAATTGAGGAACAGGTATTATTTCTTTTCCTTTATTTATATTTAAAGAAATAATATTCTTCCCAATTTGGAATTTTCCCAATTCTTTTACTGTCAGTTCTTAAAAAACACATTCTTTGTCTCTCTTAACATCATAATGGTACCTTGTATACCTTATGTAACTTCCATGTGACAGGAACTATTCTTGTTACCCATTATCCCAGTTAGTTCTCCCAGCAATCCTGCATTGTCAGTGTTGTTCTTTTTTGCAGAAGGTTAAGTAACTTGCTTACAGTCACACAGCCTGCCAAGATAGGACCGAAATTACAACCTGGATGGATTCAGGTCTTTCACTCCATCATACAGCACTGTGTTATTCATTTTACCACCCACTCTTTCAGGCATTAGAGTCTTTTTATTTGTCTAGGTTTCAACAACAGAGAAAAAGTTCAAAATAAATGTAAAGAAAAATTTTTGCTAGAAGTAACTCTAAAGTTATTGAAGAACAATTGCATAAAAATTATAGATTCATGGGGCTAGGGTTGTGGCTCAAGGGTAGAGCACTCACCTAGCACATGCAGGGCACTCGATTCGATCCTCAGCACCACATAAAAATAGAATAAAGGTATTGTGTCCAACTACAACTAAAACAAAATATTTTTTAAAATTTATATATTTATGATAATTATTCCAAGGTTAAGAATAGTTTAGACAATATATATATATATATAGCTTGCTATCATATTCATCTTCAATTCTTTCTTATAAATATAACTATATGTGAAAGGACCCTCTAAGATATCATTTTGAGGAAAACATCCTTTTAGACTTATAAACTATTCAGTAGAATTTCAGCAAGTTCCCTTGGTGATCTCATGAGTTGAAAAGGGCACCATTTTATCACTTTAGGGTTTAGCAAAGGTCTTCAGTGATAGGCAGCAGTAAGTAGTGTCCAGAAGATAAATATACCTCAGCCAGAAATATTTTTTCCTTTCTAAAGGTTGAAATGACAACTTTTATCATATAAAATGATATATAGATAGACACACATTCAGACACAGATGGATCATAAACATTTAGAATAAAAAATAATGTAATGCAGAAAAAACATTGAACTATACTCTGTTTATGAGTAAATTGTACAATACAAGAATTATGTATCATGAAGCTTTTTTAAATAAAAGGTCTATGGTGAAAACATAATCAATAAGGAAATTCTGAATTTTTTTTTTAAAATCAGGGATTATAGAAAGACATTTGCATTACCATTTCTATTTAATATTGTTCCATAATAGCACAGTTCAATGAAACCTTTATAATTTGTGTAGGTATTTTATTATATTCTACAAAAGTTTATTTGAATTTTATGCCAATATCATGCTGTTTTGATTATTGCACTTGTATAGTACATTTTGAAGTAACGTAGGGTAATATCTCATGCTTTTTTCTTTTTTAAAAAAGTTTTCATTAGTGTACTATAGCTATATATAATAACAGGGTACATTTTGACATTTTCTTAAATTCTTATAATATAGTTTACTCCATTTCAGTCCCTAGTATTTCCCCTTTTTCTACCTTCCTCCTCACCCTGATCCCCTTCTATTCTATTGATCTTCCTTTTATTTTTTTTTAATTTTTTTATTTTTATTTTATTTTTTTTAAAGAGAGAGTGAGAGAGGAGAGAGAGTGAGAGAATTTTTAATATTTATTTTTTAGTTCTTGGCGGACACAACATCCTTGTTGGTATGTGGTGCTGAGGATCGAACCCGGGCCGCACGCATGCCAGGCGAGCGCGCTACCGCTTGAGCCACATCCCCAGCCCCTCCTTTTATTTATTTAATTACTTTTTTTGAGAGTTTAAAGGTATTTATTTTTATTTCCAGGTTTTGAAAATATTATCTTGGAGAAATTTTATACAATAGAGCACAGCCAGTTTACTTTTGTAACAGTGCCATGTCAACATGACCAAATGTTATGCAACACACTGACAGTTATTTCATGTATTTGAGGAGATAGTCCTCTCTGAACATGCTAATTTTAATCAAATGAGCACAAGGAGAGAAAGCCCACTAGATTTTTTTTCTTTTAAATTGTTCTAATTAGTTATACATGACAGTGGACTGTATTTTGACACATTGTGCACAAATGGAACACAATTTTTCCCTCCTCTGGCAGAACATGATGCAGATTCACACTGGTAGTAATCATAAATGTACATAGGGTAATAATGTCTGTCTCATTCCACTGATCTTCCCATCCCCACACTCCCTCCCCTTCTGTTACTATGCTCTGCACATTCCAAAATTCATTCATTCTTCCCTACCCACCTACTCCCCATTATAGATTAGCATCTACTTATCAGAGAAAACATTCAGCCTTTGGTCTTTTGGGTTTGGCTTATTTCTATTTGGGTTTGGCTTCTTTGGTTCTGCTTAGCATGATATTTTCCAGCCTCATCCATTTAGTTGCAAATGCCATAATTTTGTGCTTTTTAAAGGCTGAGAAATATTCCCTTGTGTATATGTTCTACATTTTCTTTATTCATTCATCTGTTGAAGTACATCTAGGTTGGTTCCATAGTTTTTCTATTATGAATTAGCTATTATTAACATTGATCTGGTTGCAATATGTAGTATGCTGATTTTAAGTCCTTTAGGTATAAACTGAGGAGTGGGATAACTGGGTCAAATGATGGTTTCAAGTTTTCTGAGGAATCTCCATGCTACTGTCCATAGTGGTTGCACCAATTTGCTGTCCCACCAGCAATGTATGAGTATGTCTTTTCCCCTATATCCTCACCAACATTTAGTGTTGCCTATATTCTTGATGATTGCCACTCCATTCTGATTGGAGCTAGATGAAATCTTAAGAATAGTTTTGATTTGCATTTCTCTAATTGCTAGAGATGATGAACATT
Source organism: Urocitellus parryii (assembly GCF_045843805.1). NCBI lineage: Eukaryota > Metazoa > Chordata > Mammalia > Rodentia > Sciuridae > Urocitellus > Urocitellus parryii. The sequence goes on along the minus strand of NC_135538.1, from coordinate 73,106,471 downwards.
TTTCCATATATTTGTTGATTGATTCTATTTCTTCTGTGAAGTTTCTATTCAGTTCCTTAGCCCATTTATTGATTGGGTTATTTGATTTTTTTTGGTGTTAAGTTTTTTGAGTTCTTCATATATCCTGGAGATTAGTGCTCTATCTGAAGTGCATGTGGTAAAGATTTTCTCCAATTCTGTGGTCTCTCTCTTCATGTTATTGATTGTTTCCTTGGCTGAGCAGAAACCTTTTAGTTTGAATTCATCCCATTTATTTATTCTTGATTTTCCTTCCTGCACTTTAAGAGTCTTGCTAAGGAAGTCAGATCCTAGGTTGGCATGGTGAAGATTTGGGCCTACTTTTACTTCTAGTAGGGGCAGCTTCTCTGTTCTAGTGCCTAAGTCTTTGATCCACTTTGAATTGATTTTTTGTTTTTGCAGGGTGAGAGATAGAGGTTTAATTTTATTTTGCTACATATGGATTTCTAGTTTCCCCAGCACCATTTATTGGATAGGCCATCTTTTATCCAATGTTATGTTTTTGGTGCCTTTGTCTAGTATGAGATAACCATATTTATGTGAGTTTGTCTCTGTGTCTTCTATTTTGTACCATTGGTCTACATGTTTTTATCAATTCATACTTTTGAGGCAATCCCATGCTATTTTTGTTACTATTGCTCTATAGTGTGGTTAAGGTATGCTATTGTGATACCTCCTGCTTTACTCTTCATGCTGAGGATTGTTTTGGCTATTCTGGGTCTCTTATTTTTCTAAGTGAATTTCATGATTGCCTTTTCTGTTCCTATAAAGAATGTCATTGGAATTTTAATAGGAATTGCATTAAATCTGTATAACACTTTTGGTTGCGTGGCCATTCTGACAATATTAATTTTGTCTATTCAGGGGCATGGGAGAGCTTTCCATCTTCTAAGGTCTTCTTCAATTTCTTTCTTTATTGTGTAGCTAAGGGTCTATCAATTTTATTTATTTTTTCAAAGAACCAACTTTTTGTTTTGTCAATTTTTTTTCAATTGTGCTTCACCTCTTGTTAGTTTGATTCCCAAGTTTTTTTTTTTTTTTTTTTTTTGAGGCTATTGTGAATGGGGTAGTTTTCCTAATTTCTCTTGCAGTGGATTCATTGCTAAACAATATGCTACTGAATGAAAAATGGGTTGCAGAGGACATTAAGGATGAGATTTAAAAAATTCTTAGAAGTAAATGAGAACACAGACACAACGTATTAACATCTCTGGGACACTATGAAAACAGTACTAAGAAGAAAGTTCATTGCACAGAGTTTATTTCTTAAAAGAAGAAAAAGTCAACAAATAAATGACCTCACTTGACATCTCAAAGCCCTAGAAAAAGAACAAATCAACAGCAAAAGCAGTAGAAGGCAAGAAATAATTAAAATTAGAGCTGAAATCAATGAAATTGAAACAAAATAAACAATTGAAAAAAATTGACAAAACAAAAAGTTGGTTCTTTGAAAAAATAAATAAAATTGATAGACCCTTAGCTACACTAACAAAGAGAAGGAGAGAGAAAACTCAAATGACCAGCATACATGTTAAAAAAGGTAATATCACTACAGACACTACAGAAATACAGATGATAATTTGAAATTATTTTGAAAATGTACGCTCCAATAAAATAGAAGATATTGAAGGCATTGACAAATTTCTTAAGTCATACAATTTGCCCAGATTGAGTTAGGAAGATATACATAATTTAAATAGACCAATATCAAGTGGTGAAATAGAAGACACCATCAGAAGCCTACCAACCAAGAAAAGCCCAGGACCAGATGGATACACAGCCGAGTTCTACAAGAGCTTTAAAGAAGAACTAATACCAATACTCTTCAATTTTATTTCAGGAAATATAAAAAGAGGGAGCACTTCCAAACTCATTCTATGAGACCAATATCACCCTGATCCCAAAACCAGGCAAAGACACATCAAAGAAAGAAAACTTTAGATCAATATCTCTAATGAACATAGATGCAAAAATTCTCAGTCTATGTCTTTTGATTGATGAGTTTAGGCCATTAACATTTGGGGTTATTATTGAGATATAATTTGTATTTCTGGTCTTTGGGTTTATTTTTTGTTTTTAACTTGAGTTAGTTTCTCCTTTGATTGGATTTTCCTTGTTAGCATAGTTTCTTCCTTTGCTGATGTTCTTTTTTTTTTTTTTCATTTCCTCCTCATGGAATATTTTGCTGACAATATTCTGTAGTGAAGGCTTTCTAGCTGTGAATTCTTTTAACTTTGTTTTATCATGGAAGGTTTTTATTTCACCTTCAAATCTGAAGCTTAGTTTTCCTGGACATAAAATTCTTGGTTGGCATCCATTTTCTTTCAGAGCTTGATATATGCTGTTCTAGGACCTCCTGGCATTGAGGGTCTGGGTTGAGAAATCCATCTTAGATATGAATTTGTTTCCCCCTATATGTAATTTGATTTTTTTCCTCTCATAGCCTTTAAAATTCTATCTTTATTCCATATGTTACTCATTCTCATTATAATATGCCTCGGTGTGGGTCTGCTGTAATTTTGTACAATTGGGGTCTTGTATGTCTCTTTTTTTGGCTGGGGAGTGGGGATTGAACCCAAAGCCTTGTGCTTGCCTCTACCAGCTGAGCTATATCCCCAGCCCTCTCCTGTATGCCTCTTGTAGTTGACTTTCCATTTTATTCATTAGATTTAGCAAATTTTCCAATATTATATTATTGAAAAGATTGTGCATTTGGGGGGTTTGTATCTCCACATCTTTTTTCTATTCTGATAAATCTTAAATTTGGTCTTTTCATGTTATTTCATATTTCTTGGAAGTTCTGTTCATGGTTTCTTATCATCTTCTCTGTAGATCAACTTTATTTTCAAGAGTATATATTGCCTTTATTGCCTGAGGTTCTATCTTCCAAGTGGTTTAGTCTGTTGGTGATACTTTCCATAGAATTTTTAATTTGGCTTATTGTTTTCTTGATTTCAAGGATTTCTTCTTAATTCCTTTTTATAATCTCTGCCTCTATTGACATGATCTTTCACTTCCTGGATTTTCTCTCTGATGTTATCTTTTATTTTGAAAATCTGTGTAACTATGTACCTTCTAAGCTCCTTCTCTGACATTTCCTCTACTGCGTTGTCTCTGGATTCCATTGTTGAAACATATTGTTTGTTTGAGGCACTTTATTCCCTTATTTTTTCATGTTGTTTGTGTGTCTTCCCATTTAGTGGTATGGGTCAGAGGCAGTACAGTATCTACCCTAAAGTCTTATATGGTGTCCCTGAATGCTTCTAGTACCTCACTTTAAGAGGGAGACCAATATTAACAGCACCCAATGCAAACAATATGCAATCTTAATCCAAATAGCTCCTATTAAGACTTCTACAGTTTTGTCACAATCAACAGAAATGATTTGTTCAATTATTGTCTACAATATAAACAGTAAGTTTGCTAAAATGGTTTACTTTTTTAAATGATGGACAAAGAGAGAACAGAAGTAGTGTAGGATATGATTTTATGAGGGAGAAGGAGAGAGAGAAGGTAAAAATTTATAGTAAGAGTGAAGAGGGAATTAATAGAGCTTGGCTGTTAGCATGAGAGAAGTGAGAAAGAGAATCCAGTGAGACAGATAAGTGAGAGAAAAAATATATACAGTTTTTTTAAAGTTAAAAATATAAGAATACACAAGAAACTGTAATATACTATTCAGACATTCCATTCCTCAATAATTGATGAATTAAAAATATTTGGATACAAAATGGTAGAGATGTGAGAGAGAGGGGAAAAAAAGAAAAAAAAATGAAAGTCTCTATGCAAAATTGACTGATTGCTTCCATTGGCTTTCAAAGACGTTCTCAGCTTCCCTTTTTTGCCAATAGGTGGGATTGTCTGAAGTTTGATGGTAGCTCCAGTCTGGTGGGTGCCAGAACAGTTGGGTGGGCCAGCTGACAGCAAGATGCCCTCTCACCCTCTTCTGGTCTTCCTAACCATTGTAGCCGGCCCCTTCCATCCCCACACACTTCAGGACTCACTGAGATGGAGATAGTCCAGTTTTCTCCAGTTTCTCCAACCTGTGCTCCCACCCTGTTCCCAAGTGCCCCCAGTCTCCAGCTTTCCACAGGCTTGCCTGCCCAGACTGGCCCACACAGACCCTGCTGCAATCTGAAGGACCTGGGCTTCAGGTTCCCCAGGCTCTGCCTTACTGAAATCCCTAGATCTCAATGCCATTCCAACTTGCAGAGAGACCACCAGAGGTGTGTTCATACAGAGGAGTGACCCTTCAAAGAGGCAGCCAGATGACAGACACTAGAACCCCCAACAGGAAGACCTCAAGTGCAAACAGACCTGTAGGTACCCCGACAATATATATATCCAGACCCTGTCCAGTGTCCCCAGACTGAGGCAGCCATGCCCTGAGATGGCGGCAGTGGCAGGGACAGACCTGCATGCCCCTGGCCATGGACTCCCAGGCCCTGGCCAGTGTCCTAAGATGGTGGTGGCCACATGTAACCAAAGCTGCAGGTACCCTGACAGTGGACTTCCAGGCAGCTGGTGCTCCATGGGAGTCTGTGGATGGTCGGCAGGCAAGGGGTAGGCACTTGGCATATGAATGTTGGGCAGCGGGCCACGGGCAGGCTAAAGGTAGGCAATGGGTAGGCAAAAGGCAGGCAAACAGGCAAAGGTGGCTGGCAGCAGTCTGCATGCAAAGGGCGGGCGATATAGATATATTGGCAAAGGTCTGGTGATCATGGCAGACAAATGCGAGGAAACACAGGAAATCTGTGGGCAGGAGGGCTGTCTCACAGAGAAACAGTATTTCCTCTGCTTGAATCCCAAGTCAAGGAGCAACAAGGAATGCAGCCTCCCTCCCTCCCATCATCTTGGATCTCTCCAGAACCTTTATTAATGTTAAAAACAAGTGTATTGCACTCATGCTCTATTTTCTGTTAGGGTATGGCTGCCCCAAACTCAAGGGCAGAAACACTAGGCAAGAAACACAGAGTTCAATGGCATAAATAACAATCATTCTTACTTACCAAACATAATCTTTAGATATGTGGGATTCTTTTTTTATTATTTACTATTGTTAGATTTTTAGGAATGTCTAGTTTTTATCTGTCTCTGGAACAGAAATGGCATTTTATGGCACATATGGAGCCATTCACACTCTCGAGCCCTGGGAAGGCATAGGTAAATGCTGAAGGAATCCTTCCTCCTGAGTCAGCCCTTGGCACAATCTTCTCATTTCAGTTCTCTCCAGATAGTCATCGCTACCAAGTGAGTAGTGATGGTGTAATAGTTCATTCATTTGACACATATTTGTAAAGCATTTACTATGTGCCAGGCAGTGCTTTATGAGAATAAATCTGTTTCCTTTTTTGGGTATTCTTCAAATTCATTGTGTTGTTCCCAGGCACTCTGAATCTTTCCTAGTTGATCAATCCTAACTGTTGCCTGAGCTCAAATGACTACAGATTTACATAATGTGCATTAAAGTGGAAGATTCCACCTTGACCTCAGTCCTAGAATACAAAGTAAAAGCAAACTAGTGGAGAATGGAAGGATTCAACAGCAGCTCAAACAGTCTTCTTTGATCTCAATTACTAGTATGCCCTCAGCTAGTTCCGAATGCGAGTAGTTGAGCTTACTCAAAGGCATGAATTTCTTAAGTAATTTAGTAAAAGGTAACGACATCTATTCTTGGAGACAGGATGATGTGTTTAATCATTTGAAACCCAATAACACCTGTTTGCTCAGTGCCTTCAGTCTTTCTCCTCAAGCATCCTTGATCCACAGCCTCAGACTAGATATTTGATTTAGGATTATGAGACTTACCAGTGACAGCTCAAATAAGGAGGTGTCAATATACACATTTTTTTTTTTTGTATGTAATTGAAGCAGAGACTGGTCTGTCTGAGGGTTTCAGGCAACCAGCTGTTAGACATGATTTGCAGGGCTTTAATTGGAATACCTGGCCAAAAGTTCTTCAAGTCATGTTGAAGAAAGTCCTGTGAAATTGGGGTAGATCCTTGAATAAACTGTCTCCCACCACCACTTACAATGAGATGGAAGTGCTGAGGAATGCTACACTACCCAGGGCAGTCACACAGTCACATGTTACTCCAGGTGGTACTTGGGGCAGATTCCAGATGGGCTTTGTATGAAGATGATGGTACAGTCTGCACAGAAAAGAAAAAATAAGTTAACTTGATGTTCTAATGAAGACTGGAATTACCCAGTAGTTTCTTTACTGGGGTTCTTCTCTAAATCAAGGGCAAGATACCATTCAGTCTTGAATTTTCACCATCTATTGTATAATTTGAAGAAATAGGACAGGGGAGTCTTTTACAATGAAGTTTCCGAGCAGAGACACTTCAAATTGACTTAGATTTCCAATGGAAAGTTGAAGACATAAGCTATATTATTTGAAAGTTTGAAGATAAGTATATAGAGATGGTAAGTGGACAAGGATGTATGTAATAAGATCTAAGTTTTCACTGGCACAGTGGTGCACTCCTGTAATCTCAGTGGCACAGGAGGCTGAGGCAGGAATTTTTTGCAATTTCAAAGCCAGCCTCAGCATCTTAGCAAGGCCCTGAGCAACTTGGTGAGACCCTGCCTCAAAGTTAAAAAATTTTAAAAAGGGTTGGTGTTGTGGCTCAGTGGTTGAGCATCCCTGGGTTCAATCCCTGCTACCAAAAAAAAAAAAAATGAGGCAAGTTTTATTTATAAATGTTTAACTGTGCCTATTCCTCCTGCATTGATGAAGCACAAGATATTATTGATTTGTCTGTTTTTACTCATTATTTCAATCATTGTACAAATATACTAATTTGACATTAAAAAACAATTGACATGGCTTTTTTGTCTTTACACCATCGATGTATTTCCCCAATATTTGCTTCTTTTAATAACCAAACTTCTCTAATGAGTTGACTAAACATACTGTCTCTACATCTTTACCTATTATTCACTAAAAAGAGTTTTACAGCTTAAAATGTATTCATGAGCACAATTTTAACAATAATTTGGAATAGAAGAACTTAAAATAATAAAAATTAATATATTTTTTCTCCCCACTTTGCCCCCACCTCACTCTTTAAATTTTTACCTATTTTAGGTATTTTAACTTATATTTATATATATCAACTCTGACTTCTTGGAATTTAACTCCTTTATATCATCATCTGTTTTCTTCCTTTCCCTCAATATAGTTATATCACTACTTGCTGTTACTTATTTTTATAACTTTAAATAATAAAGGTACATATTTTTCCTCTTACAACAATTTTAAACAATCACATACTAAATATTTTTAAACAAATGCATTGTTATTTACTTTCAACTTTTCATTTTTAATTGACACATAATAATTGTACATATTTATGGAGTAAGATGTTACTTTGATACATGTATATATTGTGTAATGATCAAAAAGGGTACTTGACATATCCCTCATGTCAAACATTCAACATTTTACTTTGGTGAGACTACTCAAAATCTCTTCCTGCTGTCTGGAAATATACATTACATTATTGTTAACCATGGTCCCCCTACTGTGTGATACAAATATGTCTTTTGACTTAACTTCCTAATAAAGGCACTTAAGTATATAGAGATGATAAATGGGAAGAATGTATGTAATAAGATATAAGTTTTCACCAGGCACAGTGGCATATTCCTGTAATCTCAGGGGCACAAGAGGCTGAGACAGGAGGATTGCAAGGTCAAAGCCAGCCTCAGCAACTTACCAAGGCCCTGAGCAACTTAATGAGACTCTGCCTCTGTGTTTTTGCATGTTTGGAAGTCTTTTTTTCTGCTTAATCTTGATAAATACATTTTATCCCTGCATTTGATTGATGTATAATTCTGCTGGAAATTACTTTTGAAGTTTACAAATTATCTTCTCATACCTTTAAAGATACTGGTCTGTTTTCTTTGAAAACCTTACTTTAATTTTGTTCATTCTCTTAAAGTTTTGTGCCAGGTCATCGATCTGCTTATCCATTACCTGAAATAAAAGCAAAATCCACTGAGTGCAGGAGTGAGTGGTCTGTGCAGAAAATTTGGAAAAAAATGATAACAGAACCAAGTAACATTATAACATTAAAATTGAGCAGATACTACCAGTGTAATCATTCTGGTGAATTTCTCAAAGTTAAGTGTATCACTAAGGATTTTTCTTTAAATAATGATCATATTACAACTTTATCTGTTTGTTTTTAAAGTTTTTTTTTGTTTTAATTAGTTATACATTACAGTAGAATGCATTTATGCACTTTGATATATCATACATAAGTGCGGTATGATATATCATTTTTCTGATTGTACATGTTGTAGAATCACAACAGTCATGTGTATATATATATATATATATATATATATATACACACACACACACACACACACACACACACATAAGTTAATAATATCTGTTTCATTCTACTATCCCCTCTCCTCCCTTCACTTCCTTTGCCTAAAGTAACTCTATTCTTCTCTAACACACCCCCTATATACACACACTTATTTTTAGTTAGCATCCATGTATAAGAGAAAACATTTGGTCTTTGGATTTTTGTGATTGGCTTATTTCTCTTAGCATGATATTCTCCAACTCCATCCATTTACTGGCAAATGCCATAATTTCATTCTTCTTTAAAGCTAAGTAATATTCCATTGTATATATACACCATATTTCTTTATTCATTCATCTGTTGAAGGGCACTTCAATTTCTAAATTGGTTCTGCACCTACTAGAAGAAAAAGCAGGCCCAAATCTTTACCATGTCAACCTAGGATCTGACTTCCTTCAATAAGACTCCTAAAAATAAGAAGTAAAAATCAAGAATCAATAAATGGGATGGATTCAAACTAAAAAGCTTCTTCTCAGCAAAAGAAACAATCAATAATATGAAGAGAGAGCCTACAGAATGGGAGAAAATCTTCACCACATGCACCTCAGATAAAGCATTAATCTCTATGATATATAAAGAAGTCAAAAAACTTAACAGCCAAAAACAAATAACCCAATCAATAAATGGGCTAAGGTACTGAATAGACACTTCACAGAAGAAGAAATATAATCAATCAACAAATATATGGAAAAACGTTCATCATCTCTAGCAATTAGAGGAATGCAAATCAAAACTACTGTAAGATTTCATCTCACTCACTGGCAATCATCAAGAATATAGACAAAACTAAAGGTTGGTGAGGATGTTGGGGAAAAGACATACTCATACATTGCTGGTAGGACAGCAAATTGGTGCAACCCCTATGGACAGTAGCATGAAGGTTCCTCAGAAAACTTAAAATGGAACCACCATTCGGCCCAGTTATCCCACTCCTCAGTTTAAACCCAAAGTACTTAAAATCAACATACTACAGTGATGTGGCCATGGCCAATGTTCACAGCAGTTCAATTCACAATAGGTAAACTATGGAACTTAATCTGGTTTTAAAATCATATTTCTAGCATCTATGATAGCTAATAATTTTTTAAAATCATATTTCTCATGATTGTATAACATTTTATTATATGGATATTGTTTAAGTCAGCTTTTTAATTGCTGTAACCAAAAGACCTGACAAGAACAATTAGAGGAGGAAAAGTTTGGGAGCTCATGGTTTCAGAAGTCTCAGTTCATAGATGACTGATTCCATTCCTCAGGACCTAAGGTGAAGCAGAACATCATGGAGAAGGTATATGGAGAGAAAATCAGCTGGAAATATGGCACCAGGAAGCAAAGAGATAGAGACTTCCCTCACCGCAAACAAAACATATACCCCAAAGGCATGCTGCCAATGACCCACCTCCTCCAGCCATACACTACCCGCCTACATTTACTACCCAGTTAATTCTTATCAGAGGATTAATGCACTGATTAGGTTAAGGCTCTCATAACACAACCCTTTCACATATAAGCTTTCTTGAATTTTCTCATACATGAGCTTTGGGGGGACACTTCACATCTAAACAGTAACAGATATGATAATTAATTTGACTTATTCCCTATTTTGGATGTTAAGGAATATCTAAAGTTTTTACTATAAAAATACTACTACAATGAATCTTATTAGGTAATGTTATTTGTCTACATTATATTTTTAGGATGATTTAGTTTAATTGATCACAGGCTATGCATCTCTATGTTAGGCTCCTAAGGCATGCTGACAAATTTGTCCAGAGATATTTTATAAAACTTGGAGAATTTTTGCCTCACCATATTCTAAACAACTCTAATATTACTTTTAAACCACTAATCAATTTTATGAATACAGATCATATTCTATTCATAATTAATTTTAATTTTATAATATTTTATGAGTACCTTTAGTGTATTACTTTTTTGACTAATTATATTTTTATTGAACAAATTAAATATATTTTTAAGAATTGTGATGAGGTTTGTAATTCATCATTTTTTTCTTTCTGTTTTGTATTCTAACTTTTGTTTTCTTTTTTTCTTTGAAATGTTTTTATAACTACTTCTAATTCAATCACCAATTACATTGAAGGTGTTTAGAAGTTGTAGTATAAAAATGAAAGTTGTATATTTGACTTTTTCTTGCTCTTGTAAAATGAAGAATTTAATGTGTCTTTACTATTGCAACTTTTATTTATCTTTATTATTTTAACTTTTGTTGAAAAATCTCTATTGTCTTAGAGGTTTCTCTTTAAAATGATACCATTTTTATATTACATATGTTCTTTTTTGAAATTAGTTAAACAGTTGACTTAGTTTTTTTAAACCATTATTGCATCAGCCATTTAGTTTTAACTTTATGGTTTCAGTGTTCGTTGGAAGGTTATTAAAAACAGTTGCTGTATTGAGTTCTTAAGTTTTATTCATTTCTTAGCTGGAGAAAAACTTCGAGAAATTTTTAAAAATAAATGCATGTGAGTGTTTTCTATTCTTTGACCTTGTATGTGTGAGAAGAAGCTGTGTTTTTTTATTCATGTGAACAAAATTAATTGAAATGCAAATTCTTTCATCAAAAACTTTTTCTCTTAAAAAAGAAATAACTTCTGTAGATGTTGCCTCACAGTTTTGTTTTTATATATAATTTTAGGATTCTTTTCTATATCCTTATGATTCAATAGTATTATAGGAAATGTATTTATGTGAGTCTCTTCGTTATTTTGCCTGATAATATAAGTATACCTTTTAAATATATTTATTTCTTCTGTAGGTATGTTTATAAATATCAGTGATTTATCTTCTCTATCTCTCTCTCTCTTTTTCTTGCCATTATTTGAATGATATTGTCCTTTTCCTTCCTCATTCCAGTTTTCAAAAATTTTCTCAAATTTGGCTTTTATTAACGAAGACATTGCTTTTATTCCTAGTAAATTTTTAATTCTGCTGTTCATTTTGCTTCCTTGAAATCCTTATAACTCACAACTGACTTTCATTTCACTTCATTTTAAAAAAATCTCATTATTTCCATTTTCTTTTTCCATGGAGGCCTTTCTGCTTGTTCATGGTTTCTGATTTCTGATGAATACAGAGGAAGCTTTTTCACCAATATAATTTCCATGGATGTCTTGCTCCCAGTGGGCCAGCAGGCGCTTTTGCCAGCGAGTTTGCATGTTGTACCAGTGACTTGAGTCTTATTTTGATTGCTTTGAATAGAGGGACTTTCACCTTTCCCCATGCTCTCAAACTTGGGCATTATGGGACGTTTTGAGCCAAATGATTCGGTGTTGCAGAGGCAGTCCTGTGCACTGCAGAGTGATGAGCAGCATCCACGGCCTTTACTCACCAGATGCCCAGAGCACTTACTCACTCCCTCTGGAGACCACACACAAAAAAAAATGTGCAGATACTGTCAGAGAAATTTCCCCTGGGGGTGGTAAAAGTATAGCAGGTTGAGAACCACAGCTCTAAGAGAATTGTACAAAGCCAAACACAGTTCAGGAAAGAAAATTGTTTAAGTGGGAGAGAAATCAAATGAGTCAAGAAATCATGAAAAGCTACCTTGAACAGATTTTAAAGCAGCATGGATTCACAAAAACAATTTGGTGTGTCTAAGAATGGCAGACCATAAATACTCAAAATGGTGAATAATTGGCATATAATACCATTATCAGTCAGATAATTCCATGACAGTCAAGACAGAAAGAGTCCTGAGAGTGACAGTCAAGCCACTACTCCCAACTGCAGTATGGGACTGACATGGTCATAAAACACCAAGAAGTCAACTGTGCTATAGATAAATCAGCATCGTGCTCCAGGAAGTCAGTTTTGAGAGTAAGATGATACATTTCAGGTTATCTCCAGATTTGTGAAAATTGGGGACTGAAGGAAAAAGGTGGGTGGATGATTTTTAATGAGCAGTGTAGCATGAAATGAGTCATTTATACCATTTGATAAAAGTTAGTGTTTTTTTTTCCCTAGGCAGAAGTTTTGTATCCTCATAGCTATATAATCTGAAGTTCACCCCATTTGAATTAAGTTTCACTGTCTGATTGAGAGTTCATTGTTTTAATTTAACCAGATGTATAATATGGTACAACTAATATGATTACATAATTCTTGCAAGTATTTTTTATGTTCTTCCTTTAAAGGCAATAATTAGTATGGACTTAATTATGCTGTTATTTAAATAAACTTATACCTATTTTGGAATGGGCTTAATGTATGACTATGAAATGTACTTTGCCATTGTTTTCTTTATTGTCTTTGTTCAGAGAGAAAATGACTAACTACTTCTGGTAATAGCAATTATAGGAAAAGGTGTTTCATGCAGTAACAGAATCCTTCATGAGTAACATTCAACTTTTCCTGGCAGAGCTTTTTTTCCCCTTCTAAAGTCTGTTTTACTTGAAGATTCTGCATGTAAAATGTCTAAATTTTAGATTTTTAACAAAACAGTGGCAACTGGTTGCTATTCTAATAATGTGCCTACATATTTGTCACCAGTCAAGTGTGTCTGGGAATGCAAAGAAACCACAAAGCCCAAGTGTCCAAAGTAAATTCAGAGAAAAGATTTTCCTCATTTGACATTTTGTTTTCAGTAATGTGAATTGTTAATATTCTTACTGTGGAAAAAATAAGGCCTTCGTATTTTTGGCAGGCTGTAGGAATGCAAGACAATGAACCTCAGGAAGAGCGTTTTGATCACCATCTCTCTGTCCCTCTTCTAAAAGTCAGGTGGTGAGGTTTGGGTATCCGCCACACAGGTTCTATTGCCTTTTGCACTTCTGGCAAGGTATTCTGGTCTTTAACCAAAAAGTTACAATTCATTAGATAGTCCTGCCCCACCCAGGGAGCCAGTTTCTCATAGCACTTCCTTCCCACTCCTCTGGGGAGACTTGGCCAGGACAAAGAAAATGCAATTTTGGATTTTCTGACCTGTAAATTGTCTTCCATTCAAGTCCTCACTGAAGAGCTACACAGCTTTCTGTGTCCCTGGGGGGAGGACAGGGTTAGCGATGTTCCTATTGAAAGCATACATATAACCCTCTTCCTGACTGTAGACCCAATCCTCAGAAGTTTCTCTTTGCTTCTGCCTGCCCTCTCTCTTATAGGTTAACAGCACACTAAAGTTAGTTAAAAATGCTCAAAATCCTGCCTTCCAGAACATTTCCTAGTACCAAGTTACAGGAGAACATCACACCTCGAAGGCTGCTTGTCAGAAACACTGACCACACTAAAAACCAAACAAGCCACTGTCATCACGTGGAAACTTTGATCATTTAAGTTTTCTTTAGGTCCACTGTTCTGCATCTCTCACCAACTTATGAGAACTCGGTAAGATGTACACAGCCCCACTGCAGAAGAAACAGCTTTATGAAACACTGGAAAATTGAAGTGCCCATCTATCTGGGACCCAAATAACTTTCCTTGAGAAATCAGGTAAAAGAGTTTCCCCTAGGGCAGGGGGTAAGATGGTCTTTGAAGGTGAGAGCCTACCAGCTTCCAGCACAAGTCCTTCTTCCTCCTATGCACTGCTTCTGGATTTATTGGCTTTGTTTGGGGCAGGGAACCAAGCCTTGTGAGGTTGCACTATTAGTAGACAGCCCACACAATCTGCAGTGTGTCTGTCGTTTCAAAGGACCTGTAGTAACTGAATGCAGTTTGCATGGTTGAAAGGGCAGTTTTTATTTCTTAACATTGATAGCTACTTTTCTTGGAGTTGCAAGATTTCCATTGTAGTAAGTCTTCTCTTCCATTTTGGTTTAGACAGTCACCCAAGATAAGAGTTATTCATGAATGAAATGAAATCATTCACGAAACCTCCAGAAGATTCTAGGATGGGAGAATAAAAAGTGATGTGGGAAGGGTGTTCTTTCATTCTCCCTTAGAGACACCCACAGACAGAGCATAAATTCAGCCAGGGTTTGGCTGAGCCACAACATTGAAGGCTTTACCAATGCTATTAAAACTATGCTCATTAAAACACTATTGATTTTATAATCTTTCAAATATTTACCAAAGTTGCACATAGTTTAGAAAGAAAATTAGTCTATGAGGTTTAAAATAAAATCAGCATTTCTTTCCTTACCTCTTCTGATCTGTTCAACTATTTTAACTATTTCATTTCTTTTAGAAGTTATTCCACATACTTAGAGAAAAAGGATTATATTTATATTCTGATATTACTGAAAATAAGCCTGGTAAGGTTTCTTTTCTGTCCAGCTTGTTGCTTTTGTCTATATACAGAGGGAAACAACAACAACAATAACAAAGGAAGTATATGCCCTTCCTTTTACCCTTTAATACTTTTTATTGTGAAATGTTTCACCTGCAAACTACAATAGCAAAAGTTTATAGGTCAATATATTATCACAAGGTGATGATCAATGTGAGCAGCATAACTCTTTAAAAGAAAAATTGTAGCCCAGAAATCCACTTCATGATCCCTTTCAATTCTTCACCCCACCCCAGCCATCTGCACTGGGAGATATAGTCATGATTTTTATTTTTATTATATATTGATTAATAAGTAGTTATTTTTGTTGACAATTTCCTGCTTTTAAGCATAGTTTTACTCTCACCAAGCATTCTTAACATTGCTTCTTGGTTCTGTGTCATCTTCAAATCATATAAATAAATTGTACAGAATGTCCTCTCTGTGACTGAATTCTTTTATTTAACATTATGTTTGGAAGATTCATTCATGCTATTTTGTATAGCTGTATTCATTCATTTTGTGACTAAACCACAACTATCTATTCTCAGTTGACTATTCTGTTGAAAGCCATTAGTATGGTTTGCAATTATTGCACAGATAATAATGTTATATACATTTTCACATGTCTTAGTGCACATGTACGTATATTTCTGTATGTGATAGGTTATCACATTAATGACCCTAATTTTTCATGCAATTCTGTATCTGCACTTATCCTCATGTAACTTTTTTTTAATATTTAGTTTTCAGTTGTAGTTGGACACAATACCTCTATTTTATTTAATTGTTTTTATGTAGTGCTGAGGATCCAACCCAGGGCCTTGCATATGCTAGACGAATGCTCTACCGCTAACCCACAACCCCAGGCCCTCATGTAACTTTATATAACTTTCTTCCTCTGAATCTGGAATCAATCAAAGAAATTTTAGTGACAGCAGTGTATAGAGCTTAAAAAAATTAGGTAATTTGTTTTCCTTACCTTTGTGTCTTTGCCATCACCAGAAGGATAATCCAAGGTTACTCTTAAATAAAATGAGACCAACATGTCTGATGGTCCTATTGCCCTAGCTGAGAACCAACCAATTACCAGGATGTCACAAGCCATCCATGCGCTGTGTGTGTGGACTGTTGCACACAGTAGCCAAATGAGGGGATAGGTCTGACACTGCAAACTCCCTGTCAGGGATAGATCACATGATGCAGGTGAGCCTCCCCCTCAAGCTCTGCCTAAGATCCCACACAGCATCTGAGATGGATGTGACCTGCCAAAAGATGTCAGTCAATCTGCTGACCAGGAGACATGACCTCATGAAGCAAGACTGTACCCTTGAAAACTTATCCCTCTCTGATGTCCCTGCTATAAAAGAAAGGAAACGTGGGCTCACGCTCTCTTTTTCCGGAGCTCTCTCTTTCCAGCATGGAAGCTGACACTTAAGGTCAAACAGCCATCCGGCCCCCGATTTGAAAATCATGTCTGTGTTGTGTGATTATTCGTGCCTTCCTCTTAGCTCAGTGTTTCAGCCAGCCCATTTAAACCCAGTTTGTCTCGTCAGCACGGGTTGAGGTCGAGACCAGAATCTGGGTAAACCCTGGTAACACCCAAAGAGTCATCCAACTAAGCCTGTTTCATTAACACCTTACAGAATTATAAACTAAATAAATGCTTATTATTGTTTACTATTGACGTTTTGTGGTTGTTATCAAGTACTGCTATAGATTTTGTTTTCCCCACCTAAAATTCATGTGTTCAAGCCCCTGACTCCAATGTGATGGCATTTGAAGAAAGTCTTTGGGAAGTAATTAGGTTTAGATAAGGGTGAGCCCTCATCATGGGATTAGTGCCCTTATAAGAAGAGAGTCTCTTCCCTCTCTCTCTTTCTACCATTCCCCAATTTCCTAGCATGGAAAGATGCAGTGAGAGGATGACCATCTGCAGATCAAGAAGAAAGAATTTCCCAGAAACAACCATGATGGTACCCTGATCTTCCACACAAGACACAGTATCATGTCTTAATTTCCTTAACTTATGTTCACCTTCACCATTCGGAAACACTCCCTCTCTTGGCCTCACTATCACCCTGCAATTGCAGTTCTCAGTCACATGTCCCATTGAATCTTTCCTTCATGATTGTGTACCATTCCCCAGTTGTGGCCACATCATAGGCCTCTCCTG
Organism: Urocitellus parryii; assembly: GCF_045843805.1. NCBI lineage: Eukaryota > Metazoa > Chordata > Mammalia > Rodentia > Sciuridae > Urocitellus > Urocitellus parryii. The sequence continues at coordinate 73,089,667 of NC_135538.1, read as the reverse complement.
TTCTTTATATTCTTTTGATATTCTTTCTGACTCAGGCAACTACAACTCCCACACATTTAACTATTATCTCTGCTGACTAATGCCAATTGTATATTTCTAGGCCTGTGTGATAACATGGGCTCTACCATTCTGCTACTGCAGATAATTTATAGACTTCTGGTTATATAAATAGACAAACAAGCAAGTATTTAAATGTACATTTAAATACACTGTGTGGAATATTCAATGGTTTATGTCTTTTTAAGTTTTGATAAGTGTATTTTGAATGTCTCAATTAAATCAAGGCATTATAGTGTGCCAGCTTTATTTTTCCCCAAATCCAGGTACTGATATTATTGGTAACAATAGTGTGCACAGCACCTAAATGTTTCATGAAAATCTTTTTACCCATTTTTTTCATATTTGTATCCTTTTATTCTTTTTTTGGTCATTGTTGTAATGATTTAATGGGACAATAATTTTAGAACTATATTTAGAACCAAATACAGATGGTGGTTAAAAACAACATTTAGTGAGGAAGTTTGAAATAAATACAAAATATACAAAAGAAAGGAAAAAAATCAGAAAAATCTAAAAACTTTGATATTTGTAACAGAATAGTATTTTTGACATTCTTCCATAGTGAACATGCTAGTAAAGGTGGTAGCCATCCCTTACCATAACCAGGGGTTCTTTAGTGAACCACAGTAATATAAGAAGTATAAAACATAGATGCTTATTTACCTTATGTAAATTAATCTTTTTTATTTATGTATGACAGTGGAATGCATTACAATTCTTATTACACATATAGAACACACATATTTCAAATCTCTGGTTGTATACAAACAATTTCACACTAATTTGTGTCTTCATAACTTTGAATAATAATGTCCATCACATTCCACCATCATTTATAACCCCATGCCCCCTCCCTTCTCCCCACCGCTCTGCCCTATATAGATTTTGTCTATTACTCTCATGCTCTTCCTCCCTACCCCACTATGAATCAGTCTTCTTGTATCAGAGAAAACATTCAGCATTTGGTTTTTTGGGATTGGCTAACTTCACTTAGCATTATCTTCTCCAATGCCATCCATTTTCCTGCAAATGACATGATTTTATTCTCCTTTATTGCTTAGTAATGTTCCATTATGTATATACGCCACATTTTTAATCCATTCATCTACTGAAGGGCATCTAGGTTGGCTCCACAGTTTAACTATTGTGAATTGTGCTGCTTTAAACATTGATGTGGCTGTGTCCCTGTAATATTCTGTTTTTAAATCCTTTGGGTATAGATTAAGGAGAGGGATAGCTGGGTCAAATGGTGGTTCCATTTCCAGTTTTCCAAAGATTCTTCATATTGCTTTCCACATTGGCTACATCAATTTGCAGTCCCACCAGCAATGTATGAGTGTACCTTTTTTCCCACATCCTCACCAACACTTAGTGTTGTTTGTCTTCATAATAGCTGCCATTCTGACAGGAGTGAGATGAAATCTTAAAGTAGTTTTGATTTGCATTTCTCTAATTGCTAGAGATGATGAACATTTTTCCATTTATTTGTTGATTGATTGTATATCCTCTTCTGAGAAGTATCTGTTCAGGTCCTTGGCCCATTTATTGATTGGGTTATTTTTTTGGTGTTAAGGATTTTTAGTTTTTTATATACCCTAGAAATTGTGCTCTATCTGATTGTGAGGAGTGAAGATTTGCTCCCAAGATGTGGGCTCTCTATTCACCTCACAGATTGCTTCTTTTGTTGAAAGGAAGTTTTTAGTTTTAATCTTGAGGGAAGAAACCAGAATTGTTGCTAGTTTAGAGATCTGTATCTTTCCTGCTTCCAATAGGTGGGGTTGTCTGTTGTTACCTGGTATCTCTGCCATCAGGATAGTGAAGATAACTAGGAGGAGAAAGCTGGTCCTGGTGCAGGGTGCCTGGAAACAAGGAGTGGCACCTGCCAGTCCCTGCAGGGAGACTGCACCTCAAGGATCTCTTTTTGGGTCCACTTGTATGACTTGAGCGCCCGGTCCTATCATCCTATCTTGTCTAAAGATTTCCCAGTTCCTGGTCTCTCTGTTAAGTCTCCAAACTTTAGCCCCATCTCCCTCTTCCTTAGCAGTTCCCAATAGAGGGACCTCTCTCTCAGAGGCTCCTATGGGCAGTGCCCTGGTTGCACTGTGCACCTGTCTCATTGAGAGTTGTTTTGAGTTGGGTGGTTACTGTGCTGGGTTACTGCTGCTGGGGAGCATGAGTTATTGGAAACCAGGTACCTGGCCAGCAGAAGTTCCAATCTGGGAGCTGCCCCCACCAAATATGGTGAGGAAGGTGAGCCAAGATGGAGGCAGTTTGATTCCAGTGCCCAGGTGTTGGGTGGGGTATGGGGAGCCGGGTGATGCCGTTTTGTGCTGGGGGTAGGTAGCAGCTGAATGCTGAGAGCCATAGCCAAGTAGGAATGATGCATGGCATTTTTGGTTGAAAGGTGACCCCAGCAAGCCATTGAGATGATAATGATTATGTTAAGATGTGCATTCAATTGGAGATTAGACTCCTGCTGTCTGCCTCCCAGAGGGTTCCCATTGGTTGGGGATGTGCGGTAGGAGGGAATTCCAGAGGGGGATTTCCGGTTGGGGTAGGGTGTCCCGGGAGAAGGCCACGTGTGTGGCATTCGCGGGAGTTTTGGAAATAAAGTTTGTTCCTGCTTGAGTGGCTCGTGATTTCCTGCCCAGCCAGACTGCGGCATTTGGTGGCCCATATGGGCATTTGGTGGCCTGCTTGGGAGCAGAGCAGTGTCTGGGAGTTCCCCAGTGGTGCTGATAGGTGATCCTGCTAAGGTGCTTGGGAGCCCTATGTGGGATAGAACTTCAGGAGTTGCGTGTCGGGTGTCCGTTCTGCTGGAACGCTGAGGCCTGGAGCTCTGCATGGGGGCACAGCGCTCATGATTTCTGTGCAAGAGCAGCTGTATAAGGGTCCTCTATCACTCTCAGAGATGCAGTTTTCCCACTAGGTAAGATCCTGGTCAAGGAGCGACACTGAATGCTGCCTCCTCTCTGGCCCGCCATCTTGGATTCCCTCATATTCTTTGACCACTGCAGGTAACATTCACAGGTAACTAAGGTTCAAACCACAGGAGTTGCTGAGGCTGCACAGTCACAGGGTGTTTCTGGCTCAAGGTCTCTTAGTCTCATGAATGTGTAGTCAAGATTTCTACCAGGTTACAGTCATGTGAAAATTTTAGTGGGGCACAGGGGCCTATTTCCAAGGAGTCTCACACACATGCCTGTCAAGTTGTTACTGGTTGATAATAGGCAGCAGCAATTCCTTTCCACATAAAGTTTTCCACAGTGTTTTTTGAATGTCTTTATGACATGGTAGCTGGCTCAAAGCTGCAGTGTCTTTTACGATCAGCCTCAAAAATCACAAATCTTTATTTCCTCTATATTTTTTTTAATCTTTGTTGTAGCCAGTATATGATCCTTGTTAATGACTCCACATTTATTCTCAGAAGCATTTGTTCTGGACTCTTCAGCTAATCATGGACAAAGAGTAAACAGTTCAAATGAACCAGTAAATCTTCATGCGACTCCCTCCTTTTATTCTTAAAAATTCAGTATATATTTTTTTTAATAACAAGGGCATTGTCTTTATAACTGGAACAATGTATCAAAATTAGAAAATTGAATGACAATACAATACAAACATCTAATCCACAGTTCATATTCAGATTTCATCAATTGTTCCAGTAAAGACTTACATTTTTTTTCACAGTCCAGGATACAATTTAGTGTCAAGCATAACATTCTTTTTTAAAAAAATTTTAAGTTGTAGGTTGACACAATACCTTTATTTTATTTGTATGTTCTTCTGAGTATTGAACCCAGTGCTTTCTACATATGAGGTGAGCACTCTACCACTGAGCTACAACCCCTAGCCCTGTTTCTTTTCACCTCAGTTTTCTTCAATCTGGAATCTTCAGTCTGTCTTTGTCTTTTTACCCATTTTAATCCAGACATTTAACAGATATAATCCCATTCTAATGAAGACCCTATCATGTTGAAAGAATATGGTTCAAATTATTTATTGTATTACTTCACCATTTATTTACTATTCAATCCATTCTACTTATTGCTCCAAAGACCTCTACCTGGGCAGGGTGGTGGCGGGGAGGGTGTACATCATCCAACTAGTAATTTTCTCTACTATTTGCTTTATTTGTATGACATGGCTTTCATTATAATGTAGCCCCATTTCTGAGATAAGGTCGAATGTGAATGCTTCATTTAATCTCAGTTGTACCTTCTGCTTCCTTTGGTCTTTTATCTCACACCATTCTTTTGGTCACTTATAAGGATTTAAATATATACATACATTTATATGTGTACATCATATATATAATAAATTCACTATATATAATAAACTCATTTTATTTCTATTGATTAACCTTGATATTTTTGTCATAGCATGCAATTCAGTATAATACAATAGATACAATACAAGAAAAGTCTCTTGCTCAATACTGCCCTCTTAAACTGATGAAAGTAAAATTCAGGAAGAAGGAGATTAATGAGAGTTGTAACAAGGTTATAGGTAAAAGGGTTAAAATTATAAAGGTGATGCATTTCTTTCCCTAAAAATGGAAGAAATCTTGATTTGCTGTTTGAGATAGCTTCATTAGAGTAGAATTATGGCTGCAGGCGCAGTTTTTTTGTACCTTCTATCCAACTAGAGCAGAATCTGTTCTTGTTAATTTGGAGTTTTAATAAAAACCCTTTCTTTTCACATCATGTTTCATCCAGATGACCACATGAAAAGCTCTTTAGGGGTACATTGTGCCTATTGTCATGTTTCATGTTTTCAAATCAGACTTTGTTTTTTTTTTAATTTCTTATTTTTAGATATTTTCTTTATGAATAAATTAGCAATAAACCCTTCTCTCTTTGAAGACATGTAAACTTGCTAATTAAAAAAGGATCTGCATTTCAGGACTCTTCAAGGGACTACAGCATAAAACAAAGCACTCCCTATAAATACTCAATGACAAATGATAAAATAATAATTAGAATAATGATATTCTAAAAATAGTAATTCATTTGGGAGGTAATGAAGCCATGAAGCAAGAGAAAAGAAACAGTGTTTTCAACTGGAACATGATCGTCTCATCATTTTCATCAGTGAAGAAACTTAGGGCTACTTGAAAGAAAAGTCACTGATTTCACTCCTGGTGGGTTTATCGGGGAAGTTTCTCTCCTTCCTTCCATTCTTCTATGCTCTCTTCCTGTTATTTCCTGAAGTGTGACACAATCAAGTTTTCCAGACTCTCTGCTGAAAGGAATTTCTTTCATTCAATTTGTTCAAGATGAAATTGAAATTTAGAGCTTTCAAAGCAATTGCAAAGATGTAATTTATTTATTAAAAAAATTTCTTTCATGTGGGCTCCTTGAACGAAATTTAAGGAACAAAAAAACCAACAGGATAAACCTTTATTGATTGAGTTTAGAGATACTGAGAAGGCTGAGAGTGGTAACACTGACAAGATAGCAATGGTGCTTGTATAGGGGGCATGAAAAGCAATAACACAGCTGACATCCTCAAGCTTTTAAGTAATGATCTGAAGGTCAAGGAAAAACACATCTCTCTCTCTTCAAATGCTTGTGTTGTCCAGATCACTGAGTAACTCCAGATCACTGAGTAACATCATCTTCTTCCTTATTGCTCACGTGCAAAGCCTCTAATGTTCACCAAGAGCTGTGGATTCCCCTTCTGCAATGTTTCTGACATCTATCACTTCTTTGTTTCCATTTACTGCTCTAGAATTGCAGGGCTGCCTAAGGTCATCCCTGAGCTATAGCTTCTAACCTTATGTCAACCTATATTAGTCATTTCTAATTAGTATGTGTTTGGCCTCTCCCCAAGCCAATATATCTTTTTTACTGTCTGCAAACCTTTTTATTATTGCTATTGTGCTCTGCTTAAAAACTTCCGGTGTCTTCTGATTGCCAACAAAATAAAGTAAAAAACTTTAACCAGTACTCAAAGCCCTTTTTAATTTATCTTCAGTTTAACAGAGAGTACATTGTTCATTCCCAAAACAAACAATCCCCTTTCCTGTACAAAGCCTTGATCTTATTGCTTCTTTTTTTTCTCCCACAAAGTATTTTCTTTCTGTTGAAATCATACACATCTCCTGAAGTTCAGTTAAAATGACACCTTTTCTATGACACATTCTCTAATTGCTCCTCTTGAACTTAGTCCCCCTCTCCATGATTCTCTCAAAGCTTTTTGAAGTTGCATTACAATGGTGCTTCTAGATTTGATTGTGCTTCACTTCCTGTGGGAATATGGTTAAAATATAGATGCTAATTAAGTAGTTCTGGGGGTGGAGTTGAGATTCTGCATTTTTAATAAGTTTCCAGTTGATAAACCTGGAGCCGCTTCAGGGAGCAGATTAGCAACATTATCAAGGTGCAGCTTTTATCACCATTTGACCTTGTATTGGAGTCTGTTGGGAACACAGCTTCTTCCTCATAAAGACGGCGGTCTCTCAGGGCAGGCCTCAGTTGTGCCTGTAACCTCACATACTTCCCAGTCTGGGGCCTTGATGATTTGGTGAAAGGTTTAGCCAATGAAACTTTGAAATGAAACAGCAAATTAAACTCCGAATTATTGCTTACCTGAGGATTTCTCTCTCCTATCCCAGGTGGGAGAAAACTCATCAGAGTGCAGAGATCACACACCTCGATGGGTAGGTGTTCCTAGTCACAATCTGATTTGTTGTCCTATCATTCAAGGGGACAAGAAAAGGAGTTCCTTCATCTTACAGTGTGAAGGTTTGATTCCCTGAGAGATATTATGCACTGACCTGATTCCCTTTGATATTTTTTGTTGTTGTTCTACACTAAATGACCCAGGTAAGTAATATTGTCAGTTATTGAAGGAATCTCTGCTATTGTCACCAGCAGATGATGTCCAGTATATAAGTTTTAGCATCCCTTGTCTCCCCATGATCTTTAATCTTTTGTCTCTAATAATGAAAACAAAATGTTTCTTGGGAAGCCTACCTAAACTTGTAAAGTCAGTAAGCTTAATTTTTACCATGTTTACAATTTAATTTGACTTGTTTTTCTATAGACTTAAGGGAAATTTTTATCAGTTTGTCAAAAAAGGGGGAAAACTTTGAAAGATTTACTTACTTTGCTGTTCAAAAGCCCTTTCAGGCATTAGCTTCTATAGCTAAGGCTGCTAGGATTCCAGCAGGGATATAGGCAGCTTCTGCTGTGGCTCTCAGTGGTCCTCACCTTTGAGTATCCATGTCCTTGCCTAGTCTCTTCCCCCAGTGTAGCTGGACCTACTGACTTGCTTCTAAGAAAAGAGTACAAGTGATGTCACTTCTGGGATTAGGTTAAAAAATTCTAACTTCCATATTGCTTGTATACTTTCTTCCTTTGCCTTTATTTTACTTATTTATTTTTTGCTTACACACTTTGATGAAGAAAACTGCCATGTTGGAGATGCCTCATGGCAAGGAAGTGAGGGTAGTCTCTGACCAAGAGTTGGAGAAGAACTGAAGCCATTGGTCCAAAAACCTGTGAGGGACTGAGTTCTGCTGACAACCAAATGAGTGAGTGTGGAAATGGCTGATCACTCAGCCATGAGCAGATGGCAGCTAGAATTGTTGTCTTGATCGCGGCCTGTTGAGACATCTGGAACCAGAGGATTCAGCTGTGATACATCTGGATTCCTAACCAACAGGAACTGGGAGATAATAAATGTTACTTTAAGTTATTAAGTAATTAAGTTTTCTTTTCTTTGAGACTATGTCTTGCTATGTTGTTGAAACTGGAATTGAATTCCTGGGTTCCGGTGAGGTGATCCTCCTGCCTCAGCCTTCTAAGTAGTTGGGTCTATAGGCACATGAGAACACACCTGACAAGCCATTACATTTTGGGGTGATTTATTATGCAGCAATAATCAGCTAGTATAATAGGTCTCATTCTTAATATATTTGTAAGAGATGTCTCCAACTTATTAATATAATTTTACTATACTTTCTTCATGAATATTCACATCTTTTTACCTAGGAACCCCTTACTACTACTACTACTACTAATAATAATAATAATAAGAAGAAGAAGAAGAAGAAGAAGAAAAAAAAGAAGAAGAAAAAGAAGAAGAAAGGAAGAGGAAGAAATACATATTTAGAAAGCTGTTATGCCAAATATAGGTGGTTAACGGTGAACGGGATATTTACAGATTAAATATCTCAACAGATTCTGGGTAAACTTAAACAAACAAGAAAGAGGATGGGTCCCTGGGTTTCTGTATGGTTTGTGTAGTGCACAAACTGGCCAAAGGGCATGCAAGGAGGGATGAATGCTTAGAGAAGACTGAGGACTAAGATGAATGAGTGCTAACCTTTATGAGGCAGTTTCATGGCAAGGCTGATATTTGAATTGATTTATGAACTATGAATTTTGACTCCCCATCTAGGATTATATTTTTGTTAGATAAATGATTACTTTTTAGAATATTATGATGTCTCTTCACAATCCCCTTGAAATTTCTATTAAAATGCAAACTACTCTTAATACAGTCAAGGCTTCTGAACAATATTATTCAACTGAAGTCTTTTCATATCAGATTCTAATCCGGTCTGAATACATTTGACTGCTAGCTATGTTCCAGGGAAATCTTATCTAAGTAAATATTAAATAAGAATAGAAGCCACTGGCAGATCTGAACTGAATATACAGTGTTTCAGGAATGCTGAAATGCCATCCGCTGGGTGTTCCAGAATAATTTAAAAAATCAGCATGGTATCATTTAAACAAATAATTGATTATCTTTATGAGTTATCCCATTAGTGTTAAAACCGCTAAGTGCTATTAACTTCTTTTGAATCTGGAGAAAGAGGCAAGTAGAGGTCCTTGGGGTCATTTAGGTCAACTACAGAGTGTTTCACTTGCTGATAAGAACTCCTTTTTTACTCATTTGTTGGTCATTCATGGGATTTATTGCTTAAGTTGGATTTTGCTTAAAATATTTCTTTTGAGCATTGATTTGGGTGTCATACATCTCACTTTTTTACTGCAATATATTTCTTGTCTCTTTCTTATTTTTATTTCACCGGGAGGTACCATGGTGAGATTCTTAAAAATAGGGCCCATAGCTAGTACTAATGTGTATTTCTAATAATTTTGTTTGTTTGTTTTGCATCTCTAGAAATGGTAGGACTGATACTTGGAGTGAAAACCAGAATAAGGTGAGTGTGAAGAACAGAAAGAAAATGTACTCAGTAATCACAGGTCAAGGTCTAACTCAAATGAAATGCAGATGTTGTAATAAAACCAGTAGTCCCAGCCCTCCTCTCTTGGCTTCATAATGTAAGAGTTTTCCACAAATCTAATACTTGTGTGTATAAGTGGTATTAGAGTAGTGTTGGATTCACATTCTAATAAATCAGTGATGCATATCTTAAATAATGAATACTTCATGATTTTGCTCTATACTCTCATTTGCTCCTGAGAGTATAGAAATAAGAGTGCACTGTAAGAACAGAGTCTTCCACTCTGTTATCTTTGCAACTGATTTACACACTGATGACCTCACCAGAGCCTACAATACAGTGCTGCACCAGCTTCATCCTCAGTCTCATGAAAGATGAAACTGAGATCACTTAAAGATTCTCATGACCCAAATCAGTTGATCAGCTTCTCACACTGAGCTCTAGGCATTTTTCTATAGGCTGTTCCCATAACACTGGCCACTGTATTCTATGTTTATAAAGTGAAAACTGACAGATAGGAGATTCAACTCTGAAGGAAATTGTTCTTGGAGGAGTTAATAAAAACAAATTTATTTAAAGAATGTAGAACTGGGGCAGGTGCACTGGATTTGTCCAACTTTGTCATCAAGAACCCACAGAACCTCAAATCCAGTCATCCAGGCTCATGGGGTCAATAAAATAATTTGGATGGCCATAAAGGCTTTCCACAGTTTTCAGGACCTTTAAATCCATGAAGAGGTTTCAAAGAGCTTGTCTGCAAAGTAAACAAATTAGTATTCTGGCAAGTGTGGACAAATCATAACCATTTTCCTCAGAAAAAAATAATTGATGGATTTTATTTTCTGGAAGCACAGCGATCCCCGGTGCAGTTCCTCGAGGATATGGCACACATCTAAATGTCAGCAGGTACCGATCACAAACTCACAAACATCTGTGACATTCTTATTGCTTGCTAACATTGCAGCCTGCAGGGATTTTTCTTTCCACTGGGGAGGGGAGGAGCAGGGGGACTAGTATAATCATGCCACATGCCATGCCACTGCCTCTTTCCAAGAAGCAGAACTAGACAAACTCTTACTGAAAGCAAAATAGTCTCTGGAATTATTTACAAAATGGAAACTGTATTTACTAGTTTCTGGTCACATACAGAATTGAGTGAGAGAAAAATCATTAGATGTGTGGGAGATACATTTTCCGTCTCTGTTTGGCTACAGAAAGTTGCAGGGAAGAAGCAATCAGTCACTTTACCTTTGCAAGTTTGAACACATGCAGTGTGATAGAGAAATGAACCCTTCATATGTGTTCATAATAAAATGAGACTTACAAGCTACTGATCAAGCTTCCTTTCTGTCTCTCAGGATGCTTTGTCCTCCTTAGCCTTAGATTTCCTCTTCATTATTGAGTGAGCTCTTGGCTAGCGGGCTGTCGGGAAGACATTTAACTGGTCCCTGTAGGTGGGAGTTGGGAGAAATGTAAGGATTTAGTATTAAAAAATTAAAATAACAAGAAGATGACCATTTCTATAGGGAGATGATACTATAAAAGCCCCAGGGATGGAGATGTTGAAATAGTATATTTTATGAATTTGTGCCTAATTGAGACCAATTTTTCCTCCTTTTAAAGCTTGTACTTTGCGATAGAATGTTGAAATAAAGCAATTTTCCTTCAAAATCTATGCGGATTGTATCTTAGGCTGGTAGATAAATAGCTGAACTTTCACTTTAGTAAGATTGGGCAAGTATCTACCTGCCAGCTAAGCAAAGGGATGTACTGAAGGTATCATTTTGATCTTGTGATTTGCCCAGAGATTGGTTTCCTTGGGTCTTACCTGCTCATGACACCAGGAGGCTTCTACGAAGAAGGGAAGAAAATGTGCCACACACATAATTGGTTAAAGAATAGTGGGCAAGGAAGTGATTTTATGGAATGTGTGGAGACTATACTTTCAATTCAGTTTAAGCCTATGGAAGAGGGGTTTTGTGACAGTAAAAATGAATTAATAATTAAAAAACAAAACAAAACAACGATTCTATTCATTAAAATCTCTAGTTTTTTGGGGGGTTTTTTTTGGAAATTTTTTGGTACTGGAGATTGAACCCAGGGGTGCTCTACCACTGAGCTACATTCCCAACCCTTTTATTTTATTTTGATATAGGATCTCTCAAAATTGCCTGGACTGAAATTTGAGATCCTCCTGCCTCAGCCTTCTGGGTAGTCATCACACCTGATAGTTTTAAGGCAGAAGGTCTCATTACTTCAGGTCCTTTGTATGTAGCATGAAGATAAAAAGGGTATGTCTGAATCATACTGAGGCACATATATTTAACATGGCCATATTGACATATAAGTGTGATAGCAAAGCAGCAATGGTGGCTATACACTCAGTGCCACTGTATGAGCTCTGTGGACCAGACTTCTCTACTTTCTGAAGAAACATTTGGGAATCTAGACCAGAAAGGAGGAAATGGAAACCATGTCACGGAGATTCAAAAAGCAGTTTCATAGACCCAAGGCACACCTTCTGAGGACTCCTAAAAGAATTTGAGAGTGTTAAGAGTTGCAGAAAGTCTTTTTGGGTTACATTAAACACAACCGGATTTTTTACCTAAAATACTGCGGCTTCATTAGCCAAGTGTAGATAACTTTGTGTAAGCTCATGAACTATTTCCTCTGTAATTCCCTAATCTTTTTTCTTTTTCCAGCAAGATAATAAAAATATTTTAATGAAACCAATAAAAATGATTCCCTTTGCAAAATACTGGTAATCCTCAGCTTGCAACACTAGGCCCTGCAATTCTGGGTCGCTGGGTAAGGGAATTAAGTGTTGCTATGTTAGATGTATAAGGCATTCCCCAGTGTTCATTGGTGACAGAAACATATGAAGAACAACAAACAAAAATAGCAGCATAATTAAAATACAATGTAAAAGCTCATATACAAAGAGCTTATTCTCTTTGCTCATGTTGAGGCCTTTTGACAAGAAAAGTGTCAAAGATTTTGCTTTTTGAAGAAATCTCATTTTAGTGTTTTAAATTAAATACAGATTTTATGTGTGTGTGTGTGTGTGTGTGTGTGTGTGTGTGTGTAGTTAGCACAACTTTGAAATAATAAGAACTATGCTATTTTGGTTTGCTTCTTCCTTGAAAATTTGTTTTTTAATTGAGCAGTTTTATATTATAATATTGGTACCAGGTCATTCGCTTAGTGCCCGTGGCTTGTAGGGATTCATTTGTTTATTTATTTTTATTTTTTGTAGTTGTAGATACACAGAATGCCTTTATTTTATTTGTTTACTTCATTTTTTTTATGTGGTGCTAAGAATCGAACCCGGTGCCTCACATGTGCTAGGCAAATACTCTACCACTGAGCTTCAGTCTCAACCCTGCTTGTAGGAATTCTGAGGTTATTTAAAGGGACTTCCACGTGTATCTTATTAGGTACTTTTTCAAATCACAAAGCTTCTATCATTCTGCTGAACCTAGTCTGCATCCTGGTTCAAGCCTGTCTCACAAATTTCACAAAGCTTTATTAGCCCCAATATCAGAATTATCTTCTTTATCTCTTCTCAGTTTCATTTTCTTTCTCAGTGCCACACACATAATAAAGGGGACAAGAGGAAGAGATTCTGTTGCCTCTCTGGCTTAGGAGCCTTGACTTTAATATATCATCTCTACATCACTACCAATAGTTCAACATTGTTCATTTTTCTATGTTATAGCCCAGGCATAAAATGCATTAAGTGAGGTATATAAACCTCAAATGTACAGTATAATGAATTTATGTGTATACATATTTTTATTAGTGCATTATAATTACACATAATAGTAGGTTCATTTTGACATATTCATACATGCATGAAATATCATTTGCTCCATTTCAATCCCCAGTACTTTTACTTTCCCTCTCTACCTTCCTATTCCTATATTCCTATTCTTCTTCCTATACTGGTCTTCCTTCTACTTATTTATTGCTTTTTAAAAATCAGTACTTTATAAATATACATAAAGGTGGAATTCTCTGTGGTATATTCATATATGCACATATCATAATTTGGTCTCTCCCTTTCTCACCACTCCTTCCTCCCCTTCATTCCCTTCCTCTATTCTATTAATCTCCCTTATATTTCCATGTGATCCGCTTTTTAAAATTTCTTTATTTTCCTCTGGCTTCTACATATGAGAGAAAAAAATTGACCCTTGATTCTCTCAGTCTGGCTTATTTCACTTAGCATGATATTCTCCAGTTCCCTCCATTTACCAGCAAATTACATATTTCCATTTTGTATAGATACCACATTTTCTTTATGCATTTGTCTTTAGACCAGCATCTGCACTGATTTCATAACTTCATAATTTTGATTTGAACTGCTATAAACGTCAATATGGCCATGCACAGTGGCATACGACTGCACTCTCAGCAACTAGGGAAGCTGAGAAAGGAGGACTGCAAGTTTGAGACAAGAATCAGCAACTTAGTCCTAAGCAACTTAATGAGACCCTGTCTCAAAATAAAAAAAAATAAGAGGAGTTGGGGATATTGCTCAGTAGTTAAACACTCCTGAGTTCAATATCCAGTACTGAAACCAACCAACCAAACAACAACAAAAAATATTGATATGCCTATATCAATATGGTATGGTATGCTGATTTTAGTTCTTTTGAATAAATACCAGGAAATGGAATGCCTGGGTCATATGGTGGATCCATTTCTAGACTTTTGATAAATCTTCACACTGTTTGCCAAAGTGGTTGTACTGATTTGCAATCCCACCAACAATGTAAGAGTGTAACTTTTCCCCCACATCCTTCCCAGCATTTATTATTATTTGTATTTTTGATGATTGACATTCTGATTGGAATAAGATGAAATCTCAATGTAGGTTTGATTTGCATATCTCTGATTGCTAGGGATGTTGACTGTTTTTTCATGTTTGTTGGCTAATCTATGCATTTCTTCTTTTGAGAACAGTGTGGTTCTTTTGCCTATTTACTGACTGGATTATCAGTGTGTGTGTGTGTGTGTGTGTGTGTGTGTGTGTGTGTGTGTTAAGTTTTCTGAGTTCTTTATATATTTTGTATATATGCCCTGTCAGAAGAGTAGCTGGCAAAGATATTCCCCCATTCTATAGGCTCTCTTCATGCTCTTGTTTCCTTTGCTGTGCAGAAACTTTTTAATTTGATACCATCTCACTTATTGATTCTTGGTTTTATTTTTTGAGCCTTAGGGGTCTTTTAAAGGAAAATGGTGCTTATGCCAATATGTTGGAGTGTTGGCCCTATGTTTTCTTCTACATTAATGAATTCTTACAAACCTACACCTGGGTAACCATCACACAGATTAAATATAGAATGTTTCTCTTAGAAGTTCTTCTCATGCCTTTTGCCAGTTAACACCACTCACTGTAGGGATCCAGATTAAGTCTGATACAACTATCTTGGTTATAAATGCTGTTTTTTTCCTTGACATGCATTCCAAACCATTTAGGATAAAAAAGATTATAAGACAAACATTTTGATCCACACCCAGTTATTTCTTAATTGACGATTGACATTTTCATAGTTTTTGAGGTAGCCCGTATCTATTCTGGTTGGCTGAGGCCCACCTTTGATTAGCTTGTCATATGAACCCCTTCCTCCTGTCTCCTGATATTGGGATCCTCCTGTCTTGTTGCCACCTAGGACAGACTTCTGTACATAGTTCCTAATGCATTATATTCTGTTAGTTAACTTTCTGTAACTATAATGAATGCTTGCAAAGAACACCTTACAGAAAAAAAAAGTTTATTTGAACTCACAGTTTGGGCGGTTTCAACTTTCAAATGCTTAGCTGGCCACATTGCTCTTGGACATGTGATAAGACAGTATATCATGGGGGAAATGCATGGCAAAACTGTTCACCTCATTATCTGGATGCAAAGGAGAGAGGAAGAGAAAGAAGCTGGAGTCCCATAACTCCCTTAGAGGGCATGACTTCAAAGACCAGAAGACCTCTCACTAACCCTGCCTCTTAAAGTTGCTGTCACTCAATTGTGCTAAATCAGGGACTAAGCCTTTAACACATGGGCCTTTTCAGGGACATTCCAATTGTAGCATGTACTCTATGCAATCCTGGATTGGTCTAACTTTCTTTGGTCTCTCAGCACTTTCTGTCTTTGGTGACTGGTTCTTGTACACCAAGTTTTCCTGAAACAACATCTGTCTCATGTTTCAAGAAAACTTGGTGTAAAGAACCAGTTAACCATTAACTGACTTCTCTATGTGCAGAGTCTCTTGTTTTGTATCTGGCTTCTTTTTCACAACAGCTTGTCTATGAAATTCATCCAAGTTATTGCATATAATAGTAATTTGATATTTTCATAGTGCCATGGTGTATTCTACTGGATGATTCCACCACATTTTATTTATTTATTTTTCGTTAGCGGACAATTGGATTGTCTCCATTTTTTTTTTTTACTTTCATGAGTAAGCCATCTCTGAACATTCCTCCGTGTGTGTGTGTGTGTGTGTGTGTGCGCACACACGCATGTGTACTTTCATGGACATAAACATTCTCTTCCTTTGAGTGTATAACTAAAAATGGAATTGCTAGGTCATAGGACAGATGTAGGTTTAGTTTACTGGTTATCAGATATCAAAGAATTTTAACCCTTCAGTTGCTGAAAATGTAATAAAATCTGTTTTTCTTCCTCCCCTGTTGCAGCATCAGTCCTTCGGACAGTAAAACAGGCTGTCCCATGTGATATCAGAAATAATAGAAGGAAACAGCTATTTCACTAAGATTTTTGCATATAGAATAATTGAAGTAAAATAATATTGTAATGAAATTGAATTTTTAAGAAAGCATTTGTAAGATTGATCCAAACCACAATTATTTCTCATAATAATCTCAATTTATTTCAAGAATAATTCTATTTTCAACACTTCTTGTTAAGTGAATTTTCTCTTTTGTTTCTAATTTTGTAAGATTATTTTTATTAATATGCATTAGTTTATATATTAGGGAGATACAGCATGATATTTTAACATCTGCATTCAATATATACTGATAAAATCAGGGTTATTTGCATTTTTTTCCTCCATAGTTCTTTATGTTTGGAGACTTTGAATTCCTCTTTTCTAGATATTCATTACATATATAATAGTTTACTGTGAACCATTGTTATCCTATGGTGCTTTGGAACACCGGAACTTATTCCTTTTACCTGTGTTTTGGAATCCATTATTCAACAATCCTTTATCTCTACTTTCTAACCCACTATTCTACAGTCATTTCAAATGATTTTAGCTTATACATATGAGAGAGAGCATATGGTATTTGTCTTTCTGTGTATGGCTTATTTTTCTTAATATCCTTTGGCTCCATCCATTCTTCTACAAATGACAAGATTTCATTCTTTATAGCTAAAATAATATTCAAGTGTGTATATGTGCCACATTTACCTCATGCATTCAATCTATTGATGGGCACCTAGGTTGATATGAATCTAAGTTATTGTGAATAGGGTCACAATAAACATGGATAAGTAAGTATCTCTTTGGTGTGCAGATTTAATTTCTTTTGATTTATACTCAGAAGTGAGACAACTGGATAGTATTGAAAATCTATTTTTAGTTTTCTTGAGAAACCCCAATACTATTCTCCAAAGCATATTAGAGGTTTTTTTCTCCACATCCTCAGCAGCATTGTTATTTCTAGTCTTTTTGGTAATGGTCATTCTCACTGGGGTGAGATGGTTCTCATTGTAGTTTTGATTTGCATTTCCCTAATGACTAATGATATTGAGTATTTTTTCATATATTTGTGGCCATTTGTATTCCTTCTTTTGAGAAATGTCTGTTCAGATGTTTTCTCATTTTTAAATTGGATTTTCTGATTTTTCATTAATTTTTGATTTTCTTATATCTTCTGGGTATTAATCCTTTCTCAGAAGAACAATTGACAAACATTTTCTCTCATTCTGTAGATTGTGTGTTCATTTTGTTGATTGTTTCCATTTTGCTTCCATTGTTTCCATTTTGGCACTTTAGACCAAGGCATTTAATTTTTCTAAGCACTATTTCCAGGATCAATAATACCTGTATCCTTTGCCAGTCTATGAACACAGTTGTTATTCAATAAATGCCTACAGAAAAAGAGATCCATGTCCCTGACACAAGTACCAGGAATGACATGTTCTTTTCTCAGAAGGAGAAATTACCTTTCGCCTCAAATTGCTATGCCACTGTGTTTACAATTTCTGGGTCTGTCCTGAGCCCTTCAGCATCTCCCTAATACTTCTCTGCACATTTCTCAGCAAAGGAGATTATAGTTCCAATGAACCCTGGTCCAGAAAGTGTAACTCTCATCATAGTTGTTCTCTTTGTGTTGTTTGCAATTTCTTACTTTAATTAAAGGATGAATTTCCTAATAACAGTATCCCAGAAGAATTGCAGTCAAAGAACTTCAAGTCTCTCTTTCTCTTTCCCTCTTTTTAATTCACATACACTGTGTGTTAAACTTACTGGAGATCCAAGATTGATTTCTTCAAATCTGAGAGGCCTTGTTTTTGGTTCTTTCTTCAATTCTATCCTCACCAATATCAGTCTCTGTTTTTCTGTCCCATATGTAAGGGTTTGGGCTTTAGGGACAGTAATTGGGGAAGGACAGGGGCAGAGTAGCTGGTCTTTTTTCCCTTTCCCTATGAAAATGTTTGGCAAGTGGGAAACTTTTATAGAATTATTGTATTTTTTAAATTTTTGAAACAAATACCAACATTTTTATATTATGGTAAGTTTTAATTTTTAGATTGTACAATAGGGAGAAATCTCTCAGTTGCTCGACATCAGAAACACATGCAAACATCCTCTCTATCAAGGAAAGAGTAGACAGCTTCTCAAAATGGGAAAATAGTTCTAAACTGTACTAAACTGGACTTCAATTTTGTCAAATTTCTGTTCTTAAGCCTCTTGAGGGTTCAGTGCTCTGACTTTTCCTTAGAGCAACACCCAATCCATGAAATCAAGGCTTAGAGAAATTTAAGGATTACTAAAATTAGGATTGAGACATCTCTTGTGTTGATTAGAGGGTGTATTTATGAGTCTGTGTATCTAGGGGCAGATAAATGAGTTACAGAGAAGTTTATAAATATGCAGGGTTTTTTTTCCTGAGCCATCAGCTAATTATGTAAAAATTAAATTAGTATGCATTGGAATGATTAAGTATATAAAGCAAAAGATAAAGAAAAGGAAGAATACCTAGAAATAGGTCCTGCTCCTGTCATACCTTCAGTGAGAATAAGCCATAATTCTAGACTAAGACAGCTTTCCTTTCCAAATATAAAACCATGAGCCTCAGTAATTATAAAAATGCCTCTCACTGGGGCTGTCTCTTTCAAAGGTTAAATACTCCTTTCCTTAAAATTTTTAATTTTTTTTAGAAAACAGATAGCAAGTTAGATAAGGCTAATTTTTCTAAAAATAAAAGTATTATTTCTAAACAGAGAAAAAGGAGAAAGTATGATTATTTTTAAAAGATTCTTTTACTTACAAAAAGAGTTTTAATATTTTGGCTTTTGTCTCTGTTCAAAAAATTAGAGATACTGATAGGGAAATATTACAAAAAGTACCAGTTTCTTTTCTTTGTTCTCTAGTTCATTTTTCTCTCTTCTTATGCTTATTTAGCATAATAGTGCATCACAAGATTTAACTGGTAGCTGGTCAAAGACTGTAACCTTAGCATCTCTAGATCTTTAGAGCAACACACCCTTGTTCCAAGTCTGAAGCATGTGAACCAGATGGGTACTCCTGGAAGGGGATAAATATGCCAAATCTCTGTGGTTGTGCTGCATATTATACAACTGTACTAAGATCAGTAATACATGTCTGGCGTAGATGAGGGGGTGTTTGATACATAGCCAGACTAAACTACACGTAGAACTACGAAGTCTTATTATATGTATCGAATTTTGTTGTACATAACTTTGTCCTTGAGATGTGGCAGCTGAGCTTCCATAAGCTTTAATCTGAGTATAAAACGAAAAGTTGATAAAAACAAAATCAAAGTAGTGGGATTTGCTGAGGAGAGGAGAAGCTATGGAGGAGGGCTCCTCCAGATCAGTTGAGGGCCACGCTTGCCCTTGCTCCCTCATCTACCCCACTCCACTCCATGTACCGATAAAGGTAGAGTTGAGCCAGAAGGTTGAACAGGAGGAACATTAAGACAACACAGCCATTTGCCTGAAGGCAGTGACAGATCAGGGGCTTAGCTGTCCAGCAAGGAACATGACCTGCTCTCTGTAGTCTACAAGAACATGATTGGGGCTGGTGGTCTGCCTGGAAGCTCATCTCAAACATCAAGCAGAAAATCCAGTACCTTGGACAAGAAGTTGCCACTGATTAAGGGGGTATGGTCAGAGATGAAGTCCATCTGCACCACCATCCTGGTATTGTTGGATCAGAATTTAATAGCCAATGCAGCTCACTTAAGAGAGTAAGGTCTCCTATGTAAAAATGAAGGGACATTACATCTAGTTACTTGCTAAAGATGCATGTGGTGATAAGAAACAAATGGTAGATAATTCCCAAAGAATTCACCAAGAAGCATTTGATTAAGCAAGAAAGAGATGCAACCCACACACCCAGTTTGTTTGGGACTGGCTCTGAATTTTTCAGTATTTTACCAGGAGATTCCAAATAACCCAGAGCTTGCCTTCACACTGGCTAAAGGCTTTTGGTGAGTCCATTACAGAACCTGATAAACTGAATGAAGATGTATACAAAGACAGCACTCTGGTTGTACCATTGCTTACAGACAATTTAATGTTATGGACAACAGTGTGGAGAACAATGTGATACTGCAGAAGCAGTCAAAAACTAAATACAAATAGGGTGTTATTCTTCCTCTCTTCAAGAAATCTTTTTATACATCTCAATTTTTATTCCACTTGGATTTCCTATACCAAAGGAACCCATTTGTGTGTATAGAATCACCTGTTTATAGTCTTTTCACACTGCTTCTCTGGGAGAACTCCATCCCTTTATTTGTGCTCACCTTGGCCTTCCTGGCATGCAGTTACTGCTCTAGAAAAGTATTAATACCTTCATTTCATTTAAACATAACTTTCAAACACTTAGTAGAGGATTAAAAATGTATCTGGTATTTAGGTAATACGAACCAGTTTTTCAAGTAACTGTATTTTGTATTACTGTGAAGACATGAAAATGTACTTAATTATCATTGAAATGGTGTGCTATGTAATTTCTTAAATTCTCCATTCCTTTACTTATTCTTTTTTTGGGGTTTCCTATTAGTAATCAAATTTTTCATACTCTTACTGTCTTCCTTTTAAGTAGGAATCCAGAAATATTAGATTGATAGGGAAAAGTACTTTCTTCTTGGTTCGAGGGTCACAAATTGAAAAGGCTCCTATATGTCACATATTATGGAAGTCACATCTATCTATGACAACAGGGTGTTTCTTACTCACTATTCATTTGCTACCGTTTAAGTTGACAACTTCCCTTCTCAATAAAAATTCATTTACACCTCCTGACTTTGCAGTTCTGGTATTCACTTTACTATGTGATTAAAGTAGCATATCGCTGCCTGAATAAAAGTATTGCTTTTGACAAATTAAAGTGCTTGTTGTCAGTTCTTTTTTAAAAAAAAATTTTAAAATTGTCAATGGACCTTTATTTTTACTTAATTATATGTGGTGCTGAGAATTAAACCCAGTGCCTCACATGTGCTAGGCAAGTGCTCTACCACTGAGCTACAATCGCAACCCTGTGTCATTTCTTAACACAACAGAAAGGGAAAATAAAAGCAGACAAGCCCAAGTCTAAACCTTCAGTAGTTTTCTATGCAGATTTGTAAATGTGTGGCAGGATTTCCAGTTTGTCTAATAATTGCTCTTTAGAGAATTGGACTACTATTATGTGTTGCTAATAATTGATTCCAGTCTCAAAAAAGCCTTGTGAAAATGTTATGCCCTGTGTAACATAAAATTAAATTAAATTTTATAAATCCCCCCCAATCTAAAAGTTGATTTTCTGCCTAATAGAACCCAAATTTTCTTCAGAAAATGGATAGTCAAATGCTCTGAGGAAGTCAAACACATCTACAGACTTAGGGAATAAGCTCCTCTTGCTAGTCTAAATCACTTGTGGCAATTCTATTCCTATTTCCAGTGCTGATCAAGAAATGCCAAATGACTCAATTCTATTAATAAAAAGTAAAAGGTAATGCTAGGGGGATATAAACTTGGTGGTGCACTGAAAGTAACCATAGCAATATGAAAAAAGCTTGACCAAATTGGCTCAAATTTCTAGGTATAAATATTATTTTTCTTAGTCTCACAGACAAACATTAGCAATCAACAAAATCATCAGACACACATAAATCAAGGGGAGAAAAGGCTTATTTTTGAAGAGAATAAGCAGTTAACAAATCCAGACTCAGAGATGATAGCAGATATTGGAATTACCAGAGATGGAATTTTAAATAAATATTACTAATGTGTTTAACACTCCAGTACAGAAAAAGTAGAACTATACTATAGCAGGTAAGGAAGTATATCAAAGAGATGGAAAGCATAAGAAAGAGTCAATTGGAAATGCCATGAAGAAAACATAAATAAAGGATAACTTCAGCAGGCTTATCAGTAGCCTTAATGAAGCTGAGAAAAGAACTAATGATTTTGCAGATAGGCTAAGAGGAATTACTCAAATTAAAATTAAAGCCAAAAATGAGCGAAATAAATAAAAAATCAAAGTACCCAAGGCCTTCGGATAATATAGAATAGTCTAAAATAGGTGTAATTGCACTCCCAAAAGTATGAAAGAGAGAATGGGGAGAAAAATATACCAAGATATGATGATGAATATTTCTCAGGAATAATGAAGTATATAAAACAACAGGTCCAAGAATACCAAATTCAGGAAGAATGCTCCCTCTACTTACAAAAAACAACAACAAAAAAAGTCACTTGGATACATCATATAACAACAAAACAAATTTAAGAATCTTGAAAACAGGAAGAAATTTTTTAAAATCAGAGAGACACATTACCTATAGAGAATCAGAAGTTAGAATTGTAGCTGACTTTTTTAGAAACTGCGTAACAGTGAATTGGACATGAATTGGAATCTTTAAAATACTGAAAAGCAGCCCCCAATTTTATACCCAGCAAAAATATTTTCATTCTTGGCCATCATGTTGCCACTCCAGCATGGGCAGACTGTGGAATCTTTTCTGACTTCCCCAGTTGATTTTGACAGCCCTTTTCTGAATTTCTAGAGTTCTGACCTTCAAATCACATACCATGTGCCTAATTCTTTCCTGTAGTGTCTTGTTATCTAGGAATCCCATATATGGGATCCTCCAGAAAGTTGGACCATTTTAGGTGGAGAGATTCTACTTTACTTCTTCTGCCTCAGCTCAGTGTTGTATTCACAGTTGGAGGATAACACATTTACATCAAGCTTCCTTCTTGGTTGCTTTTGATCAAGAGATGGCACATTTTTCTCATATACATTCTGAGAGAAAGGAGTCTGAGAGGTGAAGTGAAAAATAGAGGACAAAAAAGGGCAGTTACTTCTTTCTTATGACACATGTTGCTCTTTATTTATTTTCTTATTAATACAACCTCTCCTTCTTTTTACACTTCCCACCCACCCTGCTTTTCTCTGTCTTCTTTCAAAAGGATCTTTAATTTTTTGGTGTGTAACATCTTGGTTAGAATAAGAATAAGGGAGCAAGAATCTTTTCCTACTGCATTCACTCCACCAACATTGATAATTTCAGAATTACTTTCTTTGCACAATTTGCTGAGGAAGGTCGGCCAGAGAAGGCTTTGTTTTGTTGAGAGGATTGCCTGTGAGAATGGAGAAGTTTAAAAGGAGACTGCAGGAGAAATAGAGGGGATATATGAAGGGAGATATTGGTAATGGGTGAAACTGTGCAGAGAAGAGATTAGAGATGTAAAAATGGGAATTTTGAAAGACTTTTGGGGTGTATGTTAACTTCCTTGGTATACTTCCTATCACTGCAAACACTTTGGAAGTTGAATTTATGAGGAGGAGAGGGAAGAGAGTGATGTTGCAAAATGCTGATGTTGGCATCTGAGAGTGTACTAGGTAATATCATAGGCAACTACAGGAAGTTTAGCCCCCAGAGATTAATTAGGTAATATTTACATGCTGAAAAGAACAGCTGCGTTTCTGAATTTTGCCAATATCTGCCTGGACATTGCAGAAAAACAACACTTTAACAATTTTTAAAGTGGGCAGGTGGAAACCTTATTTTAGCTCCCCAGTAGGAATTACATTTTGAGCCTGGGAGCTTATACATGCTATGTTATGTGTATCAAAATAGAAACTATGAACAGATTTGAAGTGATTACTAGTCAAATTGCCAAGTATAATAAATCAAGAGGTCTTTTCAAATATGAATAGTCTCTAAATACATGTTCTTTAAAATAAACAACAAGTGGTTATACTGAGATCCCATAGCTGCAATTGCATATTTTAACAAGCCAGTGTTTCTTTTTCTACCCATCTCTGTCTAATGACCATTCTTCACAAGAAGAACCTGCCTACACATATTAGATCCTTATCTGTCCAGAGGTGACTTCTTTATTCCTGGCTAGCTCCAAATTAGTATTAAGTTGACATTAAATAAATGAAGCTATAATTGTGCTTTTTAGAAAATAGTTCTCAAAGTCCACATCCAGAGCTATTTCTGCTGAGATACAGCTTGCCCACCTAGTCAGACCCTGCTGTAACACATGGAGCAGCCTTGCCCAGACACACATAGTTGGATAAAGCCACAGATTATTTAGAAAGTATTACCTCAAAATTTGCTTATACAATGTGAACATATTTCTGAGCATAATTATCTGAGGTTTTCCCCTAGGGACTGTGCGGACTGTGTTATATTGTTTTCAAAGATGGTCACACGACTCCTATCATCTTGCATGAAATTTTACAACATGACTTTGAGCTCCTTCATCATCAGATGGAAGTTATTTCTTTTCTCTTATGTCTTCTTGCCTTACAAATCCACTTGAAATAATAGAATGTGGCAAAAAATTGGGGGATTTCCAAGCCTGGACATCAAGAAGTCTTGTGATCCTTGTGTCTACCCTATTGGAGCTCAAGGCAACCATTTAAAAATAAGTCTTACGCTGCCATCCTGAGAGGAAGACCATGTGAAGAAAAGTCCTGAGTGATGTGAGATTACAAAGAAAGAGAGGTTCAGCCTTGCCGTGGCCATTCCATAACCACAGTGGAAGCCAGACATGAACTTGAAGCCATTACTGGTCCTCCGGCCCCATCTGAGCTGCTCCAGCTAAACACCCTGTGAAGCACAGCCTTGCTCTCATTACAGAATCATGAACAAATAAGTGATTTTTGTTATTTCAGCCATATATCTTTGAAATGTTTTATTATGTGGCAATAAATAGTCAATGCTGAAGTTAACTTAGCATTGTTAATAATAACAATAACACTTATGATGATTTTAAACATTTATATGATACCTCAAGTGTACTGGCACTTTAAAAACTGATCTGATTAAGTACCTAATCTAATCCCTATAATGACCCTGTGAAATGGATAGTAAACTTGCAGCCTGGAAGAACTAAAAAATCCAAAGTCACAAAGTAAATGATAAAGATGATGTTGTATAAACAACTCTTAGGTGCTAGGCACTATGCCAGGTTCTTTTCACATATTATCATTTTTAAGTCTCATGACAGCCTGTGACAATAACTATTTGTTTCTCCATTATATAGATTAATTTGCACCTGGTAAGTGGGAGAGCCAGCTTTCAAACTCTATGTCTCTGACTCCAAAGTCCAATTTCCTTTCACTCTATAACATGGAACTCCCTTCACAAACATCCATTTGGTTATTCAAATTCATCTATAGGATATTTCCCTGACCTTCATATATGTTAGATGTGGAGCAAGGTAAGGAAGATATTCTCCTAACTTCTATGCAATATATATTATAGGGACTTGCAGTAGGCAAGAAAAAGAAATAAAAGTGATTTGAAATAGAAAAGAAGAAGTAAAATTGTTGTTATTCTCAGATAATATGATTTCTTCTATCAACATTCCCAAATAACCTGTAAAATAAGTCAATAGAAATAATAATTGAATTTAGCAAGCAAGGTTTTATAATACAAAATCACTATAAAATCAGTCTTAGTTTTTATACACTATTAGTATATAATTATAAATAGAAATGGAAAAGACTCAGTTACAATAGAATAAAAAATCATGAAATACTTAGGTTTAAATCTAACAAAAGATATTCAGATTTGTATGCAAAAACTAAAAAGCAGTGATATAAGAAAGATTTAAGTAGGAGACACATCATGATCATGGATTGGAAGACTCATTTTTATTTTCTTCAAACTGATTTATAGATTTGTAAAAATCACTATATTGATTCTCTGGGTGATTCCACTTTATGATTAGAGTGAGAACTGTTCCAATAGACTATAAATTTCTAATTTGTCATTGAATCCCAGAACTTGGCACATAGTTGGCATGTAGTACATGTTTAATATAATACATTGAATGGAGGAATATAGGAAAGAGAAACATATTCTGGATATGCTGAATTTGAGATGCTGTGATATACCCTCCAAGAGGTGATGCATAGTGAACATGTAGGGGCCTATGGCTCCAAGTCTACAGAGAGCTCTGGGCTGGAACGTAAGTAGGAAGTGTGGCTTAAGCCATAGATGCAGATATAATCATGGCTTAGGAGGGTTGTTTAGAGCAGATGAATGAAAATCCAGTCTCTTAATTATGGCTTATAATTTTAGTTCAGAAATTGCATCATTTTTACATCTTCCTCTTCTCCCATTCTTCCAAGGACTGGAACCCCTCAGCCCTTCCTGCTAACATTGTAGATTCAATGGCCTACCTGTCTGGCAGAAATTTCTTTGACTTTCTGTACCTCAAAGTTCCAGGGGTCGCCCTGCTCCCATGAATGTGTCTAGCTTCAGTTCCTTGGATTTTTAAGTCTTTGGTATTCAGCTGCAATTACTATTATTATTATTATTTGTAAGGCTGGGGATCAAACTCAGGGCCTTGTGCATGATAGACAAGCACACTATCACTGAACTACATCCCAACCCTCTGCAATTATTTTTGTTGGGTCATAAAATATACTACATAACATGATTGTATATTATAGAACACAGTATATATTATATAACATAATTATATGTTATATAACATACTTGTAATTGGGAAAAATTTTTTGAAGCCAATAAAGATCTCTATAAATTTTAAAGAAAAAAATATATCTTCTTTCTGGTAAAAATTATGTTAATGGAATTTTTTTGGATAATTTAAAGTTTGAAATAACCACAAAAACCAATAAATATATGTGTTTTATTGTCTTTGAGAATGAAACGGTAAAAACATGAATATTACTCATTTCAAGTGTGGTTGCTATTTTTTTCTATCATAAATATCAATTTATAGTTTGAAACAATTATCACTAACTGGTTACAAAAATCTTCCTGTTTCTCCATTAAAAATAACAGTAAGTGGGGCTGGGGTTGTAGTTCAGTGGTAGAGCACTTGCCTAGCATGTGTGAGGCATTGGTATCAATTTTCAGCACCACATATGAATAAATCAAATAAAGGTCCATCATAACTTAAAATGTGTATTAAAAAGAATAACAATAAGTGACACTGTTTTTAATTTGAATTTTATCTCAAGGAAACATTGTAAGCATATATATATGTATATATATATATATATATATATATATATGCATGTGTGTGTACATATATATATATATACTTCAACATATAATAGATCAATATATACATACTGATCTATTAAGACAGAAATTTTTTCCTAAAACAAGCCATCTTACTAACAAGTTATTAAGAAATATCATTCACATTTTATTATTTATTTTTGATGATCATTGCATTTTAAAAAATACCTTACTTTTTTTTAATGCTTGGAAGTTTGCCAAATGAGTACTTTGATTTAATAATTTGTTGAATGTTTGCTATGCTGAACAATGTTCTTGATACTGGAAATATTGAAATGAACAACCCATGTTTTTTGGCATAATGTTGTTTTAGAGTTCAGTCATAGAAGCAGAACCAATAGGACACACACAGCATACATATCATATACCTTTCTCTGTCTATTCATATATATATATATATATGAATATATTATATCTGTGATATATAGTATAGTAAGGAATATATATATATATATTTGTGATTGTGTGTGTGTGTGTGTGTGTATATATATATATATATAGATAGATAGATAGATTTTTTTTTTTTACCTACTGAAGTCTGCAGCATAAGCGTTTGGGAAGGAAAGATGAGTGTGAAGTGAGAAAATCAAGGAAATGAATAACTATAATCCACAAGGATGGGCTGGAATTCTTGTCAATGTCTTGATGCCTGAAAGCCTCCAAGTTTGATGTTGGGGTGTCTTGTAGATGAATTGGGGCCTTGACCCAAGAATTCAGGAAACTAAGAGATAATCAGAATGTACCGTGGAAACTTTGGAAGCTGTCCTGGCTGCTGCCCCATTCTACCCAGGCCAGTCAGCTAAAGGGCCAAGGAAAATAATAAAGATCTTTCATGTCCACGTGCCTGCCATGACCTTCACACATCCTTAATGGAACACCTAAAGAATGCTGACTTCTCAGTGGAACAGACTGAGAACTCAGAGTCATTCACTTGTCTCAAAGCTACCACTCTCTCCCTTCAGGGATCTGACAAGTCCTTGGAGGGATGAATTGTCCTTGAAAGGATCACTATGTCATACAGGTTGTTAGAATGGAGCTTTCTTTGTTTTAACTTGTATTTAAAGAGCCCCACTGGGAATAAGACTTTGGAGTCTCAGCCATGGAGAGGATACTCTGCCTGGGACTTCCTAGTCAGGACCCTGAAAAGCTGCCAAGGACTGCCCACTTACATGACTTCAGGTGTTGGTGTTTCTCCCCATCTGGTGATGTATTATGTATTTTCTTCTTTTTTTTTTCTCTCATCTATCACTTTTTCTTTTGTTCTTGCTTCCATGTTGTTATTAAAATAAATGTTATCTTGTATAAAGAGAGTGTTTTTATTGTCTATTGGTTGTCACCTGCCAAATTCGTCAGCTTCATATATACATAATGGTTTAATGTTACACCAGCAGATGAGCAGCACCATGCCAAAAGTGTAGCAATGCTTCCTGTTTTAACTTAAGTTTCAAGGTGTAAAAAGAGAAGATGGATATTTCTTCACCTTTACTTTCCATATCTTGCCTAATGGCTTTTCTGACCCAGACTAACCCAGAACTATGCAGGGAAGGGAATTCTGGGAAACGTAGTTCCAGCCTAGTTAGTTGACACAAAAGAGAGAAGATTCTACATATGTGTGCCCATTCCATAGTAATAGACACTGACATTCTGAGATTAAGAAAAATATATTCATTTTACTGATGAGGAAAGACACTGAAGTTCTGATAACTACAGTGATGGCCCAGGCCCCAGATAATAAGTGAAAGGTGGAGCCAAGGCCAGACTACACAACTACTGCATTCTTTCACTTTTCTACTATCTGTAGGTAAAGGTGAGACTATCAAAGATGACTTTCCTTTCATGGGGTATTTATGCAGGTTTGATGCATTATTTTTGTTATCTTACCTAGGAAAAACTCCTATGGAGATCATTGGTACCTTTGCCCCAATAAATCTTGGAAGCTTAGGTAAATGAAATTGTATTTCATGAGAAGGAGAACACTAACACAAACTTCAAAATAATTGATTTGATTAAAAATAATTGATTTGATTAAAAATAATTGATTTGATTAAAAATAATTGATTTGGTTTTTCTTGATTCTCCCTTTTTTTTTTCTCTTTGTTTTTCTTCTCTAATTGCGAAGAGTCCTGGTTCAGGAATGAGCTGTATTACTTTAGTAGACCACTGTTTGAATTGGTGGGGTTCCATGTTTTTTCCCCTAGCTGATGCTCATCCCTTTGCAACCAGATCATGCACTCTTAATTCAGAAGGACAAAGTCTCAAATTTCTTCACAGATTACTTTATTGGTAGAAACCAGAAAGGAGGAGGTCAGAGTAGTGGATGTATTGAGCAACTTAATTCTTAAAAATTGAGAGTTAAAGCTATACAAAGGGGAAAGAAGAATCAATTTTTTGTTGTTGAAAAAGGCTAACATCCACAGCATAAATTCTCATAGTCACAAGTTAGATTTAATTTGGTATCAATTATTGATCTTCTATGAAAGATTAAATAAAAACCTCCCTGTATCTCTGCTTGCTTTTATATAAGGTGGAACTAATATTTTTCTCCTCATTACTGTCTACATACACATAAACTGAAAATTAGTAGAGTTAGTAACATAATACACTGGATGAAATAATGAGCCACTGCTTTGTAAGTGCAATCTTATATTCACTCTAGATATCTAGTCAAGATTTCTAATTCTAATGAGGACAAGTCCTCAGAGTGTTGAAAATAACTGTAGTCTCATCTCCAGCAATCTCACTTACTGCAACCACTTCACATCACTTTTTTTTTCATCTTTATGATCAATAACTCATGAAAAAAAAGGAGCACGTTAAATGCGATTCTTTTCCAAGTCTTCAAAAATACATTAGTATTTGGCTTTATATGTTTAATTCATCCCACTGAAACTGGAGTTTCTCCACTTCTGCTGGCAGGTGGGGTCTGGATAAGCTGCAGGCCTCTGCAGCCAAGAAACATGTTGCATCTCTTAATGGTAGGTTATGCCCTCTAGTGTTGCAGCTGACTCCAGAAACTCACCACCAAATTTTCTTTCTGGGTTCTTGTCTCATGAATTCAAAGAATAAAATCCACAGACAAGGATGAGTAAGTGTTAAGAGTAGAATTTATTCAAACGTGAATAAAAACTGAACTTCCACAGGGCGAAAGGGTTGCCACTTGAGTGTGCTAGTCTAGGGGTTTAGGTGGCACTTGGTCAATGCTACTGGTCCAATTTTATGCTAGAGTTTGGAAAAGTACTAATGCTGTTGGTTAAAATGTCTGATAATCAGGGTTTGTAAAAGTGTCAATACTAATGGTAGGCCTACAGTACCATCCTGGTCTGCCCCTTGGCCCTGGCTTGCTACACGATGGGCCCACACTCATATAGCATGCTCCATGCTGTCCCTGCCCATGCTCTCTGCCCATATTCCAGCCTGTGTGGGCTCTGAGACAAGGGCTTGGCTTCACTACTTAAACTCTATTTATAAAAATTTTATTGAAGTAGTACAGACGAGACGGGACACTGAGGTGGGTGATGGGGGGTTTACCACCCACTGGAGAAGCTTAATTAATATTTTCTGTGGAGGAAGGGTGCCACTACAGTATAGCCTAGTTCCTAAAACATGAACAATTTTGTGAATATTTGTTAGAGTCTGTAAACAAGTCAGGATGGCGCCTGGCATTTTGCCAGGGGAATGTTAGAGTCTGTAAACAAGTTTGGATGGCGCCTGGCAAAATGCCAGAGGGAGTGGTTTATGAAGTAACGTCAGCGAGCCATTAAGTGTGGAGATTTCTTATTGGTTGACTGATGTATCTAGTTTATGCTAATTAAGATAAGCTGTGTGGAATGTATAAATACCGCTCCTGTCCTACAATAAATGGCTCCCATTCCTGCTGTATCAATCTACACAAGTTGCTCGTGCTGTATCAATCTACACAATTGTTGCCCGGTTATTTTGTTGCAGCTGGACTGCAGCAAATATTAGCTTCTTTTTCTCTTTGTCATTTTGATAACTATTTCTGTGCAAAAATGTTTTTATAATACAATATTTATTCCAGTTATAATTATGAACTTTCTTTGGGGATTGGAAGAATCATATTTTCAAAACTGACCCTTGTCCTTATTTCATAATTAAATAACTTTATTTATTTTATTTACTTATTTTTGCCAGAGATTGATTTAAGGAACCAATATATTTGGTATTGAGAAAGAGAAATCAAGAAATATCTTGTCTATGCTATATTCCCACATCATAGACAAGATATTTGGGTTCTCTTATTATAATGTCACTGAAAATTTGGGGATTTTGTTCTAGATTCAACTTTTCAGAGCTAAAATGCCCATCCTTGATGTTTTCTTACTTTGGTGGATACAGCTGGCCTTAAGCAACACTGGCACAGAAGCATCATTGTAGGTACTAAAACTGTGTTAACATATTCCTTCTCAGCATGCAGATACCAAGCCAGATACTTTGCTAGCTACTGAAGGATTCATTTTACCATATAGAGACAAATCTCAACTTTTCTACCCTTTTGTTTCTCATCTGGAGAACAAAATATTCGAATGAAAGGAGAAAAAGAAAGATAAGGCATCAGCAGTCTGGTTGTATGGCAGGGTTTGTGACATTAATATAAATGAAAAATCTAAGTCAGATTTGTCATGGAATAGTTGGGTAACAGCTACACAGAAGCAGTTAGAATTTGCCAAACAAAGAGAAGCAGTTAAGAGAGTTTATTGCGGGAAAATGGGTTCTGAGGGGGCAACGGGAACAGGAAGGTATCTGCCCATGGACTTAGAGGGGATCAGACCTTACATTTGCTTCTGAGCTTTTTGTTCGCCTTTGGTGGGCATTTGCTAGGAGTAGTTTAGGCTAAAGAAGAAGTGATTGACAGATTTCTGTGTCTTGTCCATAATGCTTATTGCATATGCATCAATTTCTCCTCCCTGGGATACATGAGATACAAGAAATATGTATGAGATCTTATGTAGGGGATTCTTTCTTTTAGTTTACTTAAGGTCAGACTTGGGTGTCTCTGTACATGCTCCCCAGGATGACAGGACAACATTTGAAAAACAAGATCTTGTTGTTTACACTTTGGGAAAGTTAGCTTCTCCAGTAACAGTATATAACAGCAACAGGGCTGGATGAAAGGGAGATCCTTAGGATCATACCAGCTCTGCTGATCAAGGCAAAGTTGCTCCTGGGGCCCTAATCTCTCATACCTCAAGATTTGAAGGAAAGACAATGATAAGTTAATTCTTAGACGTAGTGCTCTTTGATTGGTTTATATGATTGCCCATTGATTGGTTTGTACTGGAGGTATTGTAAATCATCCAACTCCACCATCTCCTTCACAAGAACCTCTTTCATCTTCATTACAAGTTGCAGAACTTAATAATGTCCGGGAAACCATCGGAAAGGGTTCAGAGTATAACAAGGCCCAAGGGGGTGTGGCCAGGCAGGGAACAGTTTGTTTTGGAGGTATAAATATGCCTTTTAGCTGGGAGGCATATTTTGGCTTTTGAGAAGTGCTTGTTGAGAATGATTAAAGGAAAAGACAACTGTAGGGGAATGAGTAAGGATTTCAGAGGCAGAATGAAATGACCTCCTAGTTTTGCTTCATAGTTGGACAAAGAAAAGATTGAAAGATTCCTTTGATTAGAGAAAACTGAGCTATGGTAGTGGCTGTGGCAAACAAGGATCTCATAGTTTCCTACACCTTTTGGTCACTTTGATTCTCTAGATGAGTCAAACACTGGGTCTGACTCCAACATTCAAAACTACTTTGATTGCATTCCTTTTCCTATCACTTAATTCATGTCACTCCAGTCTTTTTATAAATATCTTAAGGTCAGGAGGGCTTGTATTTGAGGAAAACCTAAATAAGTCTTCTAGCTTCACTTGCTTTTAGTTGATTTTAAAAAATCACTAATCAGCACACAACAGAGCAATATATTATTAGTCTACCACTAGCTTTGCTGTAGATGGAACCTCTGAGCATGATGATAATTGTTGCCTAGGTTACTTTTCAGGGACTCAAAAGTCTCTTCTGCTTAAAACACTGACTCTTCACTTGGGCCTGAGAAAGTGTCTAATGGGTGACAAAAATAGGGTGAAAATCTTTGCTTCTCTGCCTCTATACTGTATCTGTCTCCCTGTGGTACCTTAACCTTTGGGTCAGAATTCTGTTTAACTCTGCAGATAGACATGTTAATCATTTAAGGAATATTTGCCAGAGACTGGTAGTACAAGATCTATCTGCCCTAAATTTACTAATCTCTTTCTTCCCTGCTCAGGGCTGAAGATGCCAAGACAAATATAATCAAGATATTTTCAAGATGTATAGGGATATCGCAAACTTGCGATTACATGCATACCAACCACAATGTCCCACTCAAGACTTCCAGAGTACTGTTTGAGATCTCCAGTGGTCAGTCCTTCCCTAACCTAAGCCTTCTCCCTTCCTCCTTGCCTAAGGATGAAAGGAGCTTAAAATTTATGCTGAGCCAAAAAAAAATTTTCCCTCAGTAGGTTATTTCACCACCTTTTCATTTTGCTGGTATTCCAAATAAATCCTTTTCCTTGCTTCAATCCTTGTCCTTGACTTATTGGTCCTCTTTTAAATCAGCAAAAAATTTTAAAAGACTTAAAAAAAAGTAAACAGACTTTTCCTTTTTTTTTTTTTTTTTCTTGCTCTCATAGTATCCCCAGTGTTTACCAGAGTGACACTTATGGGACATTTCAAAAGTGTCTATGGAAAAGACTTCAAATTCCATCTAGTCACCTACATGTAATGGTTAATTTGAATTGTCAACTTGATAGGATTAAGAGATGCTGATGATTAAGAGGCTTCCAGGTGTGTCAGTGAGAGTATGTCTAGGAATGATTGGCATGTGGAGATCCTCCCTAAGTGTGGGCAGCACTGCCCAATAGAATGGTAGCTTGAGTGGAATAAAAGTTGGAAGAAAAAGGAAGCGGCAGAAGATGCAAGCTCAATTCTTCTTAAATGGGTTTTTGTTTGCTACCGTGATAGTCTGAAGATATTGCTTCTTCACTCTTCTAAATCAGACTGGGCCAGTGATTCTCCGGGGAGTTTCCAGAAGCTTTTGGTCTTGGACTAGGATAGCACCCTTGATCCCTCTTGTTCTGGGGCTTTAGCCTCTTAGACTGTGAAGCTACTGGTTCCACCTGCTCTCCAGCCTGCAGAAGGTCATTGTGGACTATACAGCTTCTGGTCACATAAGCCGATCTAGTAAATCCCCTTTTTATTATCATATTTTCTGTTGATTCTGCTCTTCTAGAGAACCCTGAATAATATACCACACAAAGATGGGGTGATGCGTATTAGGGGCATACACCTTCCAATACATCCTGGTTTCCTTCACACTAACTGTGAGTGTCATTATCTTCCCCAGAATTTTAATATTTTATTATGTCATTCTTGGATTATTGCAATTGCCTTTTAGCTATTTGTTTCCTTTCTTATCTTGCCTATCCAATTGATGTTTTAATGTCTTATTAAATTTTCTGAAACACAATTTTAATCACAATATTTTCCTACACAAAGAATAACTCCTCATTACTTATCATTGAAATGGCTCTAATCATTTAATTAGGTTTTCTTTTTTTAAATAAAATGGTGGTAATTGAATGAAACAATTCACAAAACTCCCATAGAACATCCTATATGGTTCCGTTTCACTTAAAAATTTTTCAGAATCGGGGATTTTTTAATATGTCTGGTTGATGGACTTGAGTGAGAAAATCGAGTCACATGATCTGACAAACTTTGTTTTGAAGATATGGATTATGGCAGAATAAGAGAACAGGTACCAAAGTGTCTGTGTCTTTGACCTGATGCTTCTGCTAGAGGAACACAAAAAGCTCCCCAGGGCAGGTGGTAGCCTCAGAAAGATAGCAGATGGTACGAATAGGCATAGCTTTCCCTGAGGCTAGGAAATCTGTGACATTCCATTTGACCACCACTTAATTAAGGCACACAATTTGAATGTTACATTATAAATATGACTGATTACAATTTGTATTTTATAAATATGGACTCAGTGATCATCACTCATCTCTATGTATTGGCTAAATGACTTCCCCCCACCCCCCGCCCTTGGGATTGAATGCAAGGCCTCCTGCATGCTAGGTAAGTGCTCTAAGACTGAGCAAAACCTCCAGTACCATTAAAAATTGCATCTTAATTTTAGAGAACAGAGTCAAGTCTCACTATCTTGCCCAGGCTGGCTCTGGAATACCTGGGCTCAAGCAATCCTGCCTCAGCGTCCTGGGTCTTTGGAGTCTACAGGCATATAACACCCATGTAACTGCCTGGCTTAAACAACTTTTTTTTTTAAGTAACAGAAAAGTATATAAGAGAATGTGAGTAAAGTCTTCTGTAATTTATATTGGAACTAAATCTCATAGAGCAACTACATAGCTTTCATTGGTAAAGGGAGAAAGCACAGAGGAATTTAGAATCAGCAAGACTTTTTTGTGTTTATTCTAAACTATCACCCTCTCAAGAGTGGGTAATACAAGTGTCCACTCCTTAAATTTCTATATTACAATAGAACACCTCCCTCGACCCCTGTTTTTTTTCATCTTCAGGCTCATAGAACAGATTACACATAGGGAACTCAGGGTCAAGGTCAGCATGACAGACTCTGACTCCAACCAACAGCATTATACTTACATTGATTTATTTTCCTGGAATCCCAAGTATGAGTGTCTATTTTAGTTCCAAATGGACTTACAATTGAACCCTTCATTTCTCCAAACCTACATGGAAGACTGAATGTGAAAAATATTTAGTGAGAGAACCACGGGTCAGGAAATGTAAAGTAACTTCGGAGAACTGCTGTGAGTTCAAGCGCCAACTCTTAACTAGCATTCTGATCTCTAACAAGTAAATGGTCTCTTTAAGTCTCAAGTCCCTAAACGCATCAAATGTAAATCCCAAGCCAGAAAGACATAGATTTTGAAGACTGAATGATATAATGTATAGGCAAATCCTTTGTAGACTTTAAAGCAGTACTGAGGTGTTGTCCCATTTTGTACTATTCTCTAATTTCGTGTATTTCTCTAAAGGATGGTTTCCATTTTTGTCCTCCCTGACATCTTTTATCTCCAAATGCTATGGGGCAAAAGTAAACATTATACAACTATATTGTCATACCTATCCAGAGTGATGTCTAAAGTCTATCCCTTTGCCAGTTATCATTGAGAAGTTTTCTTTTGAGAGTACGTGGCTCATAGACATGCTTTTAAGGTAGAGCCCTTGGGCTGTAGGAAAATTTAGAAAAAATAGATTTTCTAAAGTGGTATCTGGGAAAGGATGCTCTTTGCCCATGGGAGGCTTTCAGTATTTTGCTTTATTTGGTCACTTGTGGATAGCTGCTGAAGATGTATTTCTCTTCAGGAACAAACACAGCCAAAAGTGTGCAATCTTCAGAGAATAATTGGGAGATAAACCTGATGAAATTATGCAAATGTCACTCTTAGCCTCTTAATAATTGAACTATATTACATAATTTGCTATTTTTGTACGCTACATTTTTAATGACTGTTTAATTTCTGCTGTCTCATAGGTGCTCTGTTGCCCTTGACTAATCTCCTTCCGGAAGGAGGCACCAGAAGGCATCTCCAAATGTACTCATAACTTCATACTTTACAAGATTTTTTTCTCTTCTTTTTGCCATGATAGACTTAACTAGAACGGCCAAGGACAAAGAAAACTTCAATAAGAGCTACTAAATATTTCCCTTTTTAGAGTCTCTGACCAAAACTTCTTAATATTAATTAAAATTGGATGAATATACCATTGGAGAGGACAAAGTTGTCAGGAGCTTTGAACAAAGGAAACCGGATCTTACTTACCATGGTGTTTTCTTAAACACTGTGGTTAATGGACAATCTTGGCAGAGGCAAATACAGACTTATAATGGCAACCATCTAGCAATTACACGGGCTAGATACTATCCTCTGCCACCTATGTCCATTAACTTAGCTCATTAATATCTTCTAGGTAGGTACAATTATGGTCCATATAGAATAGAGACAAGTTAATGGAGAAATCAAGAAACATGACCACAACAAATGGATGGTAAGTGATAAATCTGGACTTCCCACTTGTACCTATCTCCATGGTCAGTGCTCAGAACCACATCTCTATGGATTTTATAATAAGTAAGTAAATAAGAGATTAAGAAGATTTGAGAGGATCTCATCTTTTTGCCAATCGGTGTCACTAATATTATGATGTTCCCAAAAAGCTCATGTGTGAAACAGTGCAATAATTTCCAGAGGTAAAATGATTAGATTATGAGAGGTGTAACATAATTAGTGGATTAATCCACTAACATGGATTAACTGGTTGGTAATTGTAGACAAATAGGGTGCAGCTGGAGGAGGTGGGTCCCTGAGGATGTGCCTTTGGGTTTATATTTTGTCGCTGGAGAGCAGAGCTCTCTCTGCTTCCTTGTTGCCATGTCCTAGCTGTTTTCCTCTGCCACATGCTTCTGCCTTGATGTTCTGCCTTACCTTGGGACCAAAGCAATGGAGTCAGCCACTTATGGAATAAGACCTTTGAAACTCTAAGCCACAAATAAACTTTTCCTCCTCTACATTGCTCTTGTCAAATCTTTTAGTTACAGCAATAAAAAAGCTGACTAAAACAACTAATTACTCCTGTTTTCAGACTCAAACCCACCTTACTGAGTCAATCCTGAGATAGGCAAGAAGTTTATCAACAGCTCAGCTGTAGTAGGCTCCAGAATGGTTTGTGCTGGTACAGACCCAGTGTCCCTCGGAGTGAGTCCCAAATGTCCATTCCATCCATCATAGTCTTAGCATTCCCCAATCTTGCTCTCCTGGCCCAGGCTGCTGAGTAAGCTTTCAACTTACTTCTCTAACCTACATGTTATATCCCTCAGATAGACTGCTCTGAATTCCATCAGCTCCTCTGTGCCCTTGGGTTCAACTTGGCTTTTCTCAGACATCTCAGGAGGAAAGGTGAGAAACCCAGTCTTTCTCCAAATGTCCTCCGACATTGACTGTAATTCTGTTATGAATAGCTTAGAATTTTTGCCACCAATGCTAGTCTTTAATTATCCTGGAGGTCTATGATACATTATCTCCATTTATCCCTGTTGACACCATCCAGCAAATAAAGCCATTAAGGGAACTCTTCTATAACTTAGTTTGAATTTTTTTATTCCATTTACTTTTTATTTTTCATTCCACCATCTTTGCTCTCAGCTTTTGTTAGAGCATGCCTCATGCCCTGGCCTGCCTGAATTAGGACATTATTCCCTTTATATGGGTTCTTCTGCCACAGGTATTGTCAATTCCCTGCAGGTAACTCAAGTTCTGCCACCTTAATTATCAGGACCAGCACAGGAAGGCCATGAAGGCAGTAGGTTATGGCATCCCGTGGGCTATTCTAGAAGCTTATCCTGCTCTGAATCTTGGCACCCTCACATTGTCCACATACCTTCACTCTCCTACTCTTCCCTTAGTTTTTCTCTCTCACACCATAGGGTCTATTTGATGACTTTAGTGACAATGGATTATTTAGATAAACAAATCAGTCAGTAAATTTTTGAGTTTTGATAGGCTATGAAGGACCCTTAGTGGAAAGTCCCAATGAAAGTATTTTAAAATTAGAAAAAAAATATTTGCAAGTGAAACAAATGTTACTTTCATTTCATTTATTTTATTGTGCATTATAGTAACATAAAATATTGGTGTTCATTTTGACATAATCATCCAAGAAAGAAATATAATTTGAAATATAATTCATATCTTTCACTTCTTACCGCCCCCTGTTCCCTGTTCTACTCTACAAGTCCACTTTTAAAAATTGTACTATGTTGTATAACTTTCAAAATTCTTTCCAGCATATTTTGGCAGATCACAAAATAAACCAAATTCTTTGAAGATCTTTCCTTCAAGCTCTTCCTTGAACTTGGGTGTAGCCTTGTTTTAGCCAATGAGATAATTATAATTGTGATACCAGCAGAAGCTTAAAAAGTACCTGTATACTGAGGTCTTCTACAGTCCTTTGGAACTCTGAGGCCATCAATGAATAAGGCCAGACCAACCTTCTGAAAGACAAGAAATATGTGAAGCAGAAATGAAGAGTTTCAGCTAAGACCCCTGGAGAACCAGCCTGCCATTTTTTATGCATGTGAATAAAGATGCCTTGGACCATCTAACCCTAGTCAAGCCATCTTCAGACTTAGAGACCAACTGTCCAAGCCCAGATCTAAAGAGCCCAACCAGTTAACCTGAAGAACCATGGAAAATAACTATAATTTGGTTTAAGCCATTTTGGCATGGTTTGTTGTATACCTCAAAGAGATGTCATCTGATGTAAGCCCCGTAATTGCCCTGAAGAAAAGACAAGTTAAATGACTTCACTAAGATGTTCAGCTTCTAAGAGGCAGAGCCAGGACTTTGACCCAGGTGGGCTCTCAACTTCTAAACCAGTGCAGGCTCCATTAAACTGTCTGCTTCTTAATCTGCTAAAGCAGCTTATGCTGAGATACTATGAAAACCCTACAGTGAAAAGGGCCTAAGGGATAATCTGGTTGTCTGTTTTCTGCTGCTATAACAGAACACTACAGACTGAATAATTTATGAAGAAATACATTTCTTATAGTTCTGATGCTGGCAAATCTAAGAGCATGGGACTGGCATCTGGTGAAGGCCTCCTGCTGTGTGATAACATGGCAGAAAGCATTACACGGCAAGAGAGTGGGAGTGTGCGAACTCAGCTCTCTCTCTCTCTCTCTCTCTCTCTCTCTCTCTCTCTCTCTCTCTCTCTCTCTCTCTTTGTCTTTTATAAAGTCACTAATGCCATCATTGGACCCCCACCTTCATGATTTAATCCAACCAAAATTACCAACCAAATATTTTGCCTATAAATGCCATCAACATCGGAATTTGAGTAAAAATTTCCAAGACACGAAGCCTAGGGACACTGTCAAACCATGTCATGGGTGCTCTTCTCTTGGAGGGAACCAGGGCTCAGGGATTTGATTTTTCAGCGCTTGGAAGATGCATAGCAGAGAGGATTATTCAGGTTTCCTCACTCTTGTTCTCATGTACTCTCTGCTTCACAGAGCTCTCCTCCTCTGCTTCAGAGCTAACAAAATTTAGTCTTACAGCAAGAAGAAAACATTCAGAAAGAATAAGCATGTGTTTGTGTAGTGCAAGATGCCACTTTTACAGCTACCAAATAACACTAGGAGACTGGCTGTCTCTTTACCAGCTTAGCAAAACCCTTTCTCAGAGAGTCCAAAAGACCTCATTCTCCACTGTTTAGCCACCTCTGATTAAAAGCCTGGTGTGAAGGGACTTCTGCAAAAGAGATGATTCTTTCCATAAAAGGAAGGGGAAGTGGATCCTTATTTTATTTTATTTTAATTATTTTGGTACCAGGGATTGAACACAGGGGCACTTAACCACTGAGCCACATTCCCAGTTTCTGTTTTAAAAATATATTTTATTTTGAGACAGGGCCTCACACTAAGCTGCTCAGTGTTACTAAATTGCTGAGGCTGGTTTTGAACTTGAGACCCTCCTGCCTTAACCTCTTGAGTTGTGGGGATTATAGGCATTTGCCACTGCACCCGGCTGGATCCTGATTTTAGACAAGTCACTCACACCCAGGGGCTGTTAGGTCTTAGATATTAGGTGTTCCCCAAAAGCTCATGTGTGAAACAAGGTAAAGGGGTTTAGAGTTAAAATGATTGGGTTACGAAAGTCTTATCTCAACGAGTACATTAATCCGATAATAGGGAGCTAATAGGGATTAACCGGGTGGTAACTGTAAACAGGTAGTGTGTGGCTAAAGTAGGTGGGTCACTGGGGGTATGCCTTTAGAATACAGATTTTGTCTGTGGGAAAGGGAGTCTTTCTCTGCTTCTTGGTGGCCATGTCCCGACCTGCTTTCCTCTGCCATACTCTTCTGCCGTAATGTTCTGCCTTACCTTGAACCCCAGACAAGGGAGCTGGCTATTCGTGGACAGAGTCCTCTGAAATGCAGAGCCTGAAAATAAACTTTTCTGCCTAAAATGGTTCTTGTCAGGTCTTTTGGTCACAGCAGTGAAAAAGCTGACTAAAATAGGGACACATAGAAGAACAGAACTTAGTTCTATTTTTGTCTCAGAGGACAGCTACCACTTCCATATCTCCATTTCTTTTCACTCCCATTAGATTCTTTCTTTACCAGTCTGTAGGTATTCAGCCACCCACCAAGGTTTGAGGTATAAGTGAAGCCTGTTTTAAAATCTTACCCGCACCCCTTATCCGAGCTTGGGCAAACACCTGAAATTGAAGCGAAAGATCAGGGGCAGGGTCTACAGTATGGGAAGCATTATAAACCAGCATTTTCCTCTGCTAATGTTGACTTACAGACCTTCCTTTTTTCAGGGCTAATACTTTAGTTGCATTGTTTCTACTCTGTAAAATATCTCTCGTTAGAGAACTGCTTGTGAGAAAATAATTAGGTATATAGACAAAAATAGAATACAGAGTAATGAGATTCTGCTGTACAATCCATGAAGATTTTTCACATGTGTAGTGGAGTGAGGGCAGAAGGAAGGTTGCTGGTGCTCAGGAAAGTGGGAGGTAGCATTGCTTTTTCTTCTTTATCAAATTGCAGTCCTCTGCTATTCCACTTTCTGCCTGAATTCCTACCTTCACTAAGCAATACTAATTAGGAAAATAGAATGTCTTATTGCTGCTAATATATATTTTTAAAAATTTCTCTTACATACAAAAGGGGGAAATGTTCTTGAACCTTAATGGTTTATATTTTTTCTAGAGTGTTTTTTTTTTTGTGTGTGTGTGTGTGTGTGTGTGTTGCCCCTTTCCAAGTCCTAGGAGCCTTACCTGGGTATCAGAAGCATAGCCAAAGGAGACAGGAGGACATTTCTGTGGGTGTGACCCTGAGAACACAGGCCGCAGGTGAAAAGCCTCCTTCTCTGTCACTGCTGAGGGTCAGAACAGAAGTGATACTGATGGCCTGATTTTTCAGCTCCACACATTTAAACCAGTCATTTTGTTGCAAAAGGTGAATTCATTTAAATAATAAAAAATTAAAAGCAGCATTATGTACATTTTTTTTCTTAAACAAGATACCATTAATTTGATGAAATATTAAATGAAGTGAGCGAACGGCCTCAGGGACACATCAGATGCCTGCTTTCATCCGGATTTTCTGAGTGGACAATAGCACTCATTGTCATATTAGGAAAATTGGGGAGAGAAAATAGATCTCATTTTCTATTCTTGTCCCTGCAGTGCTCAGAATCCTTGAGTAGCTTCTCACTTTTGCTCTGCATATCAAATGAAAATTGCTGGCCACAGCCTTCAAAATTTCACACCTGGCCTGCCTTTTCTGTCTGCTCTCCTGCCCTTTGGTACCCCAGCAGGAACCCTCTTCTGCAGCACAAGCAACTTCCCTGCAGGCTCTGTGGTCAGATGTTCCAATCTCCTTTTTTACCAAGAGCTCGGTCAGTCCGGGGGCTGTGCCCAGGTGTCTTGCATACAGTGGAGTCTCCTCATTGCTATGGATGCTCCTACCCAGGATCAGATATGCACTTTGTAAACATCCTGAAGATGATTTTGAGAATGGAAGGATGGGAGGTGACTTAGGGGGAAAATACACACAGGGTAGGAAAAGAGGGGAGGGTTTGCTTCTATACAAATTAAGAAGTTTGAGGACATATGATTTAGTGCCCAATTTAATATCAAAAGTGAAATGGGAAAAGAGCTATGCCTATATGCATCTATGAATTTTCATTTACTTATATTATCCACTCATTTTCCAAATTTATCACAAATTGAAATATTTTATCTTATTGTTATTATTACATTTAATACTAATTTTAAAACATTTAAAGGTTATTTATAGTGACCATAATTCATTTTTAGAAGCACAAATGTTATCTTCGGCTAATCAAATGAGGACATAGTCACACTATGGATATGATGGTCTTTTTCAGGCTATGAATATAAAATATTTGTAATTCACAAAGTTGCTACAAGAATTTGCTCCCTGCAGTTTCAATGCCCTAGTTTTCTCTAAAAGCTCCCCATATATTTTTCTAAATTAGACCCTAAAATAAGCAGTAGCCAAACAATTATGCCATAAAGTTGTATCTTACATTGACATAAGTTAATTGTAAAAATCTGAAAATACAGACATTATAAGGGGGAAAATTAAAATCACCACTAATCTTATTATTCCAAGGAAATTTACTGAATTCTTTGACTATTCTTTTAATCTTTTTCACTAGCATGCATATGTGATATGTATATGTGGGTGTGAATACCTCTATGTACATAATTAGTCTCAAAGTGTATTTCTAATTTGTATTCTTTTGTCATTCAATGTTACACCTTAAGCATTTTCTATTAACATTAGAATTTTTATAATAGCAAAATTTCAGTGGATATGTAATATTGCACTGTACACAGATAAGCTAACATTTTTCTGTTGATGACATTGTGGCAGAAACTGGTTACATGATCATCAATCCCATTCTCTCTCCTGAGTACAATACAGTATAGAACTTCTGGAGCTGCTGGCAGAGGGATGTCTGTTTCCTCCATGGAC
The DNA here is from genome assembly GCF_045843805.1 of Urocitellus parryii. NCBI lineage: Eukaryota > Metazoa > Chordata > Mammalia > Rodentia > Sciuridae > Urocitellus > Urocitellus parryii. The sequence goes on along the minus strand of NC_135538.1, from coordinate 73,046,000 downwards.
CTTGCAGGGGCCTCATGAGCAGGAACAAGCTGAGGCTTGTTCTTGAGACTCTCTGGGTGGTGTTGGTCTGGAGATGAGGTGGTTACCACTGCAGGGAAAGCGTGACATTTCTCCCTTGGCCTCTTTCCTGATGAACAACCACTTTATGCTGCTGGAATAAGAAAAACAAAGGCTGTTACTCTCAGGACACAGGTGAAGACCCACAGTGATGAAGGAAAGGGAATGGGGGAGACCTTCTTCCCATGTGGAGGGAGCCAGACCTGAAGAGGTCTCCTGCTGGGGGAAGGGAGGGTCTTTGAGAAAGCTCCACCCTACGACCAGGGTCACAAGGTCTGAGCTGGCCTGAGGTTGAACCAGGACAGCAATGCTTTCCCACTTTCTCTTCCTCACCCCACCAGGCAACAGGCAGCAAGAAGCAGAGGAAGGAACAAGAACACAGAGAGAGAGACATTCATGAAGGTGCAGGTGCACAGGGAAGCCTAAAGCTGAAGGTAGAACAGGAACATTGAAAAACCCTCTGGTCCCCTGACCCTAAACATAGATCACACAAGAGGAATCTGAGGAAGTGCTCTGAAAGTAACCTTAGTAACACCAAAATCAAGTTCAGTTCTTCACTAGACTGACAATCATCCACAGAAGTGGCCAGCAGAAGAAGAGGCATGACTTTCTAGGCATGAATAATATTTACCTGTCTTACATAGTGCTTCAGCCATGGTAGGATTTAGGCTTTTACTCCAAGTATTATGGGAAACCATTGAAGTCTTTTCAGTGTCATAAACTGACATATTTTAAAGGGCTTATTCTGATTCTGAATTGGAAATAGATAAAGGAGGGTGTAAGTGAGAGCAGGAGACCAGCCAGCAGGCTATTGTAGTAGTCCTGATGAGAGCTGTTTTTTCAACTTCTGACCTGTTTAGAAGAAGCCCATGAAGGTCATGAGACAAGTTCAGTGTCTGGGTCTATTTTGAAGGTAAAGCCAATAGGATTTGAAAATAGGTTTGGGATAAAGAGAGATGAAAGGATAACTTCAAGATCGGTGGCCTGAGCAACTGAAAGAGTGAGTTGAAATTTAATAAACTAGAGCATATTGGAGGAGGGACAGATTGAGAAAGTAAAAGCAGTTTTGGTTTGATCATGTTGAATATGAGATGCCTATTAGTCCTTACAGTGAAGCTAATAAGCAATTGAGGGCTTGACACGGAGTCCCAGGGAGACGAGCAGCCTGGACATGGAGATTTGGAAGATGTCAGCAATTAGGTGGTGCTTTAAAGCAGTGAGGCTGGATGATATTATGTAGGGATTAGTGTTAAGAGAGAGGAGAAAAAAGTTCAAAGGTTAGCTCCTGGATCTCTCCAACATTCACAGATAGGGGAGGTGAACAGTAAATAGCAAAGGAGATTGAGGAAGATAACCAAGAGAAAATGTCCTGAAATGCTACTGATACAGAGATGGGGATGGAATCATGTTTTATGGCATTAGTTCTTTTGTGATACATAGAGCTGTTTGTGATACATTTTACCTGTTTGTTGGTTTAATATAAAGATATTTTTGACATGGAAAAATTGTCAATTTTTGGTAATAAATTCCATTAAGTATTCTCTTTCTAGTTTTTTCATTGATTTTTAATTTAAAGTAGACTTTTTCACATAGAAATTTTAAAAAATAACAATTTGTTCTAGTTTTCTACAATTTTTAAAATTATAAATATAGTGTTAATTTCTACATAAAAGGATCTATCACAATCTATTAACAGTCTCATAATGTTGAATATTTATATCAGATTTTTGTTTGCATGAGAAACATCACAATACGTATCTTCTCATTTGAACATTTTTCTACATTTTTAAGATATCTTCTGGGAATATGTTTACATGTAAAAATGTTTAGCCCACAATATTATGTTAAAAGTATAACATTGGAAACAGTTATTCTTTTAAATATGAAAATTAAGAAATTTATTCATAAATTCAACAGATTTTTTTAATGTACCTCATTTTAGATCTGTATTTTCCAGGAACTGTTCTAGATTCAAGTGCTAAATTAGCAAACAAACAGAAAAAAAAAAAATCGCTACCCAGATGGAACTTAAATTTTATCTGGAAGAGATAGACAATAAACAAAAGTTGTAATAAACAAGTAAATTCTATAGTATAATTGATTGTCATTATATGCTATAATAATTACAAAACATAAAAATCATTCAGTATGACATATTGGTTATAATAAATAAGTAAATGTTATAGTAGAAGATCATGTGCTATAGAAAGAAATAAAGCAGAGTAAGGGAGATTGAGTGACAGTAGGAAGGCAGTGGCTGCAGTCTAGATGAGGCCATCAGAGGAGACCTCAGCCAGATGCCATTGCTGAACAGCTAAAAGGAGGCTAAGGAGGTGAAGGAGTTAGCCATGTGCAGGAGGATGGCTCCCGGCAGAGAGAGCAGTTGATGTTAAGGGCTTTCGGGAGATCATGTCTGGTATGTTTGACAATATGAAGAGGTCAGTGTAGCCGGAGCAGAGCGAATGAAAGGAGATATGGCTGAAAAGGTAATGAGAAGCCAGATCATTTAGGGCTTTGTAGACAGTTGTACAGACTTTGCTTTTACTCTGAATGACACTAGGAGCCACTGTAAGTTTTTTTTTTAACAGAGAACAGACACAGTTCCTTTTATACTTTAAAAGGATCAATCTGTGTGGAGAGAGGACAATAAAGAATAAAGGTTGGAAACAGGGAAGTCAGCAGGATGTGTTTGTGTTAATCCTGGTGAGAGAAAGAGCAAGTTGGACTGGTTTGGACTAAAGTAGTTGTAGTAGATGAGCTAAGAAATGAATGTCAGATTACCCCAGAGGAAAAAAGACTGGTTCGCAGGTGGCTCAGATATATATATGAGAGAAAGTGGGGAAACAAGGATAACTCTAAATTCTGAGGCCTAAACAGCCAAAAGACTCAGACTGACATTAACTGAGGTGAGAAGGCTGGTTGGGACTGATGAAGTTGACAAGTTAGACATCCAATGTGGTGGTTTAGTAGGCAATTGTACAAGTGAACATGTAAGTATGGGCAGAAGAGAGAGCCAAGCTGCAGATACATACGTTGAACTCAACAGTACAAGTTTGGATGAAAGCATCAAGAAAGGAAGTTTAGGTAGACAATAGAAGAGGTTCCAGAACTGAGCTATTGGGCCACTCTAAGAGTATGAGTTCAGGGAAAAGGAACAGAGAGACTGAGACAGAGCAGTCAGAAAAGGAGGAGGACATCCAGGTGAGAGTTTGTTACCCTGGTAACTAAGTGAAGAAAATGTTTCTAAGAGGAAGAAGGGAGAGGTTCAACTGCATTAAATTAGTATTTTTCTCATATTTTTTGCTTTAAGGGAAAATTATTTCTTACAATTGGAATGTACAAATCTCTTAGAAACAAAGTATATTTTATTTTTAACAACTTTTTTTTAACATACGATTTATTTTTATTTTTATTTTTAACAATTTTTTAAATTTTATTTTTTTAGTTATAGGTGGACACAATGTCTTTATTTTACTTTATATGGTGCTGAGGATTGAACCCAGTGCCTCACACATGCTAGGCACACACTCCACCTCTGAGCCACAACCCCAGCTCCAAAGTGTATTTTATTAATAGAGATTTTTTTAAATGTGAAATTAAGGAAAGTTAAAGATATTATTCTCCAAGGGGAAAGTAAATTATATAATCTTGTTTGTCAAAACACTTGATTAATTTTTGGTTCCTTTGATTAATTTTTGTTAACCAAAGCCTTTCTCTAAAATAAGCATTCCCAATTTGGTCTTCTGAAATTTTTAAGAGTTCATGGTATATATTAAAGAAATCATCCCAAAATATGATTGTTAAAAAATAATTCTCCTTGAGCTTATTATATTTCTGCATGTCTTTGAGCAAAAACACATACTCCTTTATTCCAGAATATTTTTTCAAGCATGTCTGTACTGCAGACAGTCTTAGAAGATGGAGACAGTGTCTCCTTCCAGAAGAAAATATAGGTTTGTGTACTGTACAATATAACAAATATAATGTCTCTGGGACAAATGCTTTAGCAATCCATCATAAGGGAGAGAGATATTCTAAGCTTGAGTTCCTCAGCTGTGATGTGAATTTCCTGTGTGCACAACATCCACTTGGGGTTATATGCACTTTATGTTATCCTCATGAAACTTCAGGAGAAAAGAAAACCAATGTGAATATAAAGCTACTTCTACCTATTGTGTCGTGAATAACAGAACATTTGTTTCTAACCCGGGAGTCTTGTGTCTTCTAAAGGGTCAATGGTGCAGTGGTAGACTAACTTTTTAGCTTGAAATAGTAAAATCTTAGCTTCTTCACAACTGTCACAGAAACTTGAGATTTTTTAATATAGAAATTTTATTTAAATCTTTTTAGCCCTCAACAAATTGACACATAATATTTTATAGACAAGATCCTACACTTAGATGAAATTATATACATGTCAACGTCCCCTACACACAATAATAAGGGTTTAATATGACTAATGATTATAGTGGTGAGTATATTAAAAAGAGACAAAGAATGTGTATTAGTTTACTAGAAGCTGTCATAACAAAATACTACAGTCATGGTAGCTTAAACAACAGAATTTTTTTCCTCATGGTTCTAGAGACTGGTAGTCCAAGATCATGTTGTTAAAGGGTTTGGTTGCCTTTGAGGCCTTTCTCCCTGAATTGCAGATGGCTGCCTGCTTACTGTGTCTGCATGTAGTTTCCCCTCTGCTTTTGTCTTTATCTCGTCTTCTCGTGAGGACACCTGTCATATCGTATTAGGGCCATTTGAACTCATTTTACCTTAATTACCTCTTTAAAGCCCCTATCTCCAAATACAATCACATTCTGAGGTATTGAGGGTTGAACTTCAACAAATGTATTTTTGGAGTGACACAATTCACTCCATAACTCAAGGGAATAAAAAAAGCCAATAAGTTGAATTTTCATAAATTATTTCTGGATAAACACTTTTTATGGTTGGGGGACATATCTGCTTTTAGTATTTACTTGAGTCATCTTTATTTAGCACCTCTTTCAATCGCAAACTGCAGACATGTTAATTAAATATAGAACAGAACTATCAATCACCATGATAATGGTGTGGGTTGAAGGGATAGGCAGAGGTAAGGAAAAACTAGAAAAAGTGATTATGCTCTTTATACAAGTTTAATGTGGCATACAAACACACAGGAAATACAAGTTCTTTCTTTTAGTCCTTTAACTTCATTAACTTCAGATACCAGTATATATACCATTATATATCATGGCTGATAATTTAATACAGGATATAAGTCTTTCAAACTACTGGGATGAGTGTAAAGTATTTCATTTTATTATGATTCTCTTCTCCCTGAGACTACATACATGCTTTTTGTGACTCTGAGATTCTGTCATGGTTGAGGATTTTGGTAATTGGTTTGAACAGTTGGATGTTGGCAGTCTCTTTGCTTATTCAGGAGAAGCTTTAACCCAACTTGAATGGGCCAGTAGAAGCTTGCCCTTTTGTTTGTAAATAGTGATGTATGTTGGGAGAGATGGTAGTTTGATAGGATCCTGAACTGTCCCAGTGTAGTCTGTTTGCAACTAAAAATTCGGTACTAAGTTGGTCTGCAGCTCTCTTGGGTGGTGAATCAAGTGAAGTTCAAGACTTTTGAAAGAGTACCTCTTTTTATGGAGTTCTTAATGAGAACTTGACTCTACTTTTGAGTGGCTTTGTTGTTAAAAGATTTCTTGAAAACAAAGGAAAATTGAGAAAACTCATTTTATGGTTAGGAAAAGAGGCTGCCTTCTAGATCCCGTTAGTCTCACAGTTTCTTCACTTACTAAGAACCCCTGAGTGCCAGTACCTTGTGTGTGCTAGGTAAGTGCTCTGCCACAGAGCTGCATCCCCAGCCTTTGTAAAAATTTTGTTTTGGGACTGGGTCTCTCTAAGTTGCGCAAATTTGCAATCCTCTTGCCTGAGTCTCCTTAATAGCTGGGATTACACATGTGGGCCGCCACTGGGCTTGCCTTATATAGCTTTTTGTCCCCATTTCCTACATTACTCCCTTTTTTTGTGTGTAGCAGTATTTTCCAGCGAGAGATTTAATTTTCTTTTGTCTATATTTTACAACTATTTTCTTCATGGTTATCATGGGTATTACATTTAATGTTTTAAAGTTATAGCATTTTAATGTGAGTTATAGTGGTTTAATTTCAATAACATACAAAAGCTGCTCCAATATACTTCCACTCTCAAACTTACCAGTTATCATTGTTACAAAATTATATTTTATTTTGTATTATATTTTGAGCCCTAAACCTAATCAATAACTTTTTTTTTACTTTGAAAGAAGAATCAGTATTCCACAAATTCATGATGAGAGAATACTATTGCCCGAGCATAATAACTGTGACTGACATAACAATTTTAAAATAAGTAACAAAATTCTCTCAACACCTAATCAACAACTTTTTAAAACAATACACTAGTATGTAATCTGTGTAGAAAACAAACTGTGGAGTTCCAGACCAATATTGCAATAATACTAGATTTTAGACTAATGACTATTTTTTAAATGTATTAGTCTCTTAAATCACTTAGAAAAGAAGAAATTTCAATAACAAGGATAGCTTTTATAATGCCTATGTAATTTACATTCACTGAAATCTTTGTATGTTCATATGACTTTGAGTTAATGTCTATAATTCTTTCATTTAAACCTTTAACTTTTCTTACAGGGCAGGTTTTGTGGTAACTAACTCCCTCAAGTTTTATCTGGGATCTGGGAATATCTTCATTTCTGTTTGTCTGTCTGTCTCTGTCTCTCTCTCTCTCTGTGTCTCTCCTCTGTGTGTGTGGTGGTGGGGGGGTTTGAAACCAGGAGCAATCTACAGTGAGCTCATTCCCAGCCCCTTTTGTATTTTATTCTGAAACAGGGTCTCCTTAAGTTGTCCAGAGTGGCCTCCAACTGGCAATCCTCCTGTCTTGACTTCCTGAGTGAGAATTATTGGAGCCCAGCTTTTCCCTCATGTTTGAAGGACAGTTTGACTAATATATATATATATATATATATATAAGAATCTTTGTTGGAAATTTAAATTTTTTGTTTTAATTTTAGCACTTTGCATAGATTAATAAGTCTGCTGCCATTGAAGTATCTGATGAGAAATTTTCAGATAATAATCCTGAGAATTCCTTGTATGCGATGAGTCACTTCTCTTTTGATGCTTTTAGCATCCTCTGTCTTTGGCTTTTGACTATTTGTTTATTATGTGTCTTGGCATGGGTCTCTGAGTTCATCCTTTAAAGTGCATTGAGCTTCTTGAATGTTTATATCCATGTCTTTCCTCAAACTTATGAAGTTTTGGGTCATTATATACTTTTTAAAATCTCTCTATTTTTTTTCTTGCTCCCGAGAATCCACACAATACATTTATTGGTGCACTTGATGACTCTGCTCACTTTTCTGTAATCATTTTTCTTTGTGTTCTTCGGACCCAATAATTTCAATTTGTCCTAGCTTCAAGTTTGCTGAGCTTTTCTTCTGCCTGCTCAAACTGCCTTAAAAATCTTTCATTATTATGGTTAATTGATTTGTTTTTTTATTCTATTTTAAAGGCCTTTATTGATCCTTTCTACCATTTTGATTGTTCTACACTCTCAAATTCCCAACTGCATATTTAAAAATCTGTTTAAGACACATATAAATCTTTCTTGTGTCATTCAGTAGCCCTTTCTTCATCCTTTCTCCAGAACCCAATTAAAAAATTGACATTCCTATCTTGTTCCTATATATCCCTTTTAACCTGTGATAGTTTCTATTTTCCACCCATTATTAAAAATAAAATCCTACATTGAATAACTTTTTGATATGTTGTGCTATTGCCTTAAGCAGCCCCAGGGCACTTGAAACAAAATAAAATCTTCCCACTGAGTTAATCTGTATGCAGAAACGATCTGTGGTGAAAACCAGGTATTTGGGTTTGGAAGGTCTTTTGTTTTCACTGTGCCTGATGATTCTGCATCCAGCTGACTACATGTCCCTGATCCCAAGATATAACATTTGACACTTAACCTATAAGATGCTTGAGAACCTGGAATACCATTTTTTTTCCTGTTTTCATATCTTTATTTAACCTCCACATCTTTCCATGATCAGAAAGTGTAATACAATACGAATAACATTCCATGGGACAACTCAAGTTGCTGCTGTTATTTTTACATCCTAGGTGTCTCAAAGGAATGGAAAGCAAAACTGTCTCCCTGTGGTCCTAAATTATGGGTCTTTGTACTCTGTAAGACATAAAAGCCCATTTTAAAGTTATGTGCCTGGACATTCCTCAAGGAACTTGAGGTAGATCAGGAGATTGACCTTAGCAGTTCACTCACAAAAGGAAGGTATTGCTGTGACGTCTGCAACATGCTGCCTGGTTATCTGGGATAGGAATTATTTACTTTTTGCCAGTTGGTTATTTAAAATGTATAACCTAATAGCTAGACTGTGGAACCAATCTAGATGCCCTTCAATGGATGAATGGATAAAAAAAAATGTGGCATATATACACAACGGAATATTACTCAGCACTAAAAAATAACAAGATCATGGCATTTGCAGGGAAATGGATGGCATTAGAGCAGATTATGCTAAGTGAAGTTAGCCAATCCCTAAAAAACAAATGCCAAATTTTTTCTCTGATATAAGGGGGGTGACTCAAAATGGGATAGGGAGGAAGAGCATAAGAAGAAGATTACCTCTAGATAGGGAAGAGAGGTGGGAGGGAAAGGGAGGGAGGGTGAAGGGGAATTGCACAGAAGATGGAAGGAGACCCTCATCATTATACAGAATACATGTATGATGAAGTGAGAATAAATAAAAAAAAGAAGTGTGTCACATTAGATTGGGTAGAGAGAAGTGATAGGAGGGGAGTAGAAGGGAAGGGGGGAAAGGAAGGACAGCAGAATAAAATAGACATTATTATTGCTGTGTGTATATACGTGACTACATGACCAATGTAATTCTGCAACCTGTACACTCAGAAAAATTAGAAATTATATCCCATCTGATTCAAATATATGATATGCCAAGATTCATTGTATTGTCATGTGTAACTAATTAAAACAAATAAAATAAAATATATAACCTACATTTAAAAAATATTTAAAGCTATTTACAATAAAACACCTACATGTAGAATTGTTTTGATTAAAAAGGCAAAGAGTGAAAGTTGGTACGATGTGGTTAGATGGAATTTGGCAATCTTGATCAAAACTTTAAATATATATTACTTTTGATCCAGAAATTCTATCTCAAAGAATTGAGCCTATGTCAATACTTGCATGATTAAAAAGGATTTATTTTTATTCATATGTATGTAACATTATTTTACAATAGCAAACAATTAATGATATATTAAATAAACACATATAGGTGAATAGTTAAGTGCATATGGTATGACCAATTTAAAGAATGAAGTAGGTCTATATGTATTAATTTAGAATGTTGTCTATAGACTGGGGGAGAAAGCAACTTGCAGAATTGTATTTGTAGTAAGCTCTTATGCATAAGCAATGAAGAATATGGATATTGCATTTATATACTGGCATGTTTGTGTGTATATATGCAGGTGGATTTAGAAAGGTAGAACAAAATTATTAGTTCTAGCTAATTCTGGGTAAGAGAAACCAAGTTGAAGATAGACTTTAACTTTTATTTCTCAACTTTTCAACATTTTCTTAACTGGCATTTTCTACCTTGGTTAATTGAGTATATTTTTTAAAGAGTTAAAGACTGATAGCATGCTATTGAGAGAAAGGGGGAAATGTTTATGTTGGAAACCAAGAACAGGTTAATTGTAAGAATTGAACAGAGACTTTAACACAAAGCCTTATGAAAAAAAAAGATAAAAAGACACAGCTAATGCAGTCAATAATTGTTTATTGATGAACAAAAATAAATAAGTATTAGGGAGAAAAAGAATATATAATATTATTTAATAATAAAAATGAATCCTTTTCAATTATGCAAGTATTGACATAGGCTCAATTTCTTGAGGTGGAATTTCTGGATCAAAAGTAATATACATTTAAAATTTTTCCTAACAATAAATTTTAAAAGAATCTTGTCAAAAGGATCTACATATGTACAACATTGAGGAACATAATGGAAGTTCTTCCGTAATAATCTTAGGAAGCAATAGACAAAATAATCTTTATCACTTATTAAATCAGTTCTGTGGCTGATTATATTTTCCAGAGATAACTGCCAAATGGTGGTATGTCAACATCATATTGACTTTTCATCAAAAGTTAGAATCTCTGATCCCTTCCCAGGAAAATGGATGGGTTTTATAATTGCCTTGAACTGTAGAACATGGTAGATATGATACTGCACAACTACAGATGCTGGTTCATGAAAGGCAACCTGGCTTCTCTCTTATTCTCTCTTAGATCACTCATCCTGGGGAAGGCTAGTCATCATGCTATGAAGACACTTCGCCCACCAGGAGGCCCACAGGATCTGAGGTCCATGGCTGGGAGCCAGCACTACTTTTTATAAGCCCTGTGTCTGAGCTGTCGTGGAAGTGGGTGCTGAAATATCACTTCAAACTTCGGTGACTGCAGCCCCAGCCAAATGTGGTTGTGACCGCTTGAGAGATCCAACATGGGACTGCCCAGAGGAGAACCTTCTGAATTCTTGATCTATAGAACCTAGGAGAGATAGTCAACAACTATTGTTTGAAACCATATCTCTTTAGATGATTTTATGCAACTATAATAACTAGGTTAAAAATAAATTTAAAGGTGAAACAGCTTAGTAGAGACATTCTCAAGGCAGTCAAACAGTCATTTGTTCAAAATATGGTGTTTTCAGGTGTCTTATCTTAGTACAAGGAGAGAACCTACAGAACTTGGAGACAATTAACACAACATTTATTTGAAACACAGTTTTCCAGGAGTAAAAAAAATGGAAATTTCAAGAATGAGCTCTCTTTCAAATATCTGATGTATAGATTTTCTGGGATGTTGTCTAAGAAAAGAGATACACATGTTTCAGATACTAGATGGGATTAGGGCAGGGTCAGTATCCTGCAATAAACATTAAAGAGCCTGAGCCCATCATGAACCCTGCATTTCTTTCTCTACATTTTCTTTACTTGGCTAATGAGTACATAATAAATATAAAAGTCTAAATAGACTCTATCTGTAATAAAGTCCAACTCTATTTTTGATATTTGACTGCTAATAACTTACAAGTTCCATTTCTCCCATCACTATCCATATAAACCAATAAGAAAGTCCATGAGTTCTCTCTGGCACTGGCAGGAAGTTCAAATTATGTAGGGCTTAGTTTCCCAAGAAAAGCCACCCACTCTGAAAACCAGACTACCAGCTCTGGCCATTTTTCAGGCTGCTTAACCCATTTGCAGACAAGCTTCAGTACTTACCCTGTTTTCCCCAGAAAGCATCAGTGTATGAATAAGGAATCTCTTCATACCATTATATATATATAAAACATCATCACTCTTGACAATGGAACCAAATTTGTGTGGTGGTAGGATATGCATCCAGTTTCTATAGGCACTTCTATATACTGTCATGGTATGACTGCAAAGTTTTGTACCTCTCATTCCTTATTTCTTGCCCAGTTGTGTATTCTGCTGATTGTACCTTAGTCACACCATCACCAATGACAACTACAGATTACACATGGGGATGTGTTCCTCAGTGGGATTACCACTAGTTCACATCATGTTGACAGTAGCAATTTTTCCGGTGTTGGGGACATGGCTGATTCTTCATTGTTATTTTGAAAATATCAAAATGTTGGGGAAAATATGCCAATTTATAATGTTTATTATTTTTGCCATCAAGGTATGTTTATGCAACTTTCAACATTTCTTTTCTCCATTCTCAATCTCTCTTATGAGCTTCCACCTCTGCCAAAGATTATTGTTCAAAAATAGAAAGAAAACTGTTCAATATAAAATTTAAAAACTCATTATTATATTTTACATGTAAGTAGTTCCCAAGCATATAATTGATTCATTGCCTATATAGTAGGAAGAAAGAATTTTATTTTTCCCATCTTGCATATGTTGAAAATTAAGTTCCACTTATTACAAAGCTGTATCAAATTTTAATCCATTACTCTTTTCATTATTCAATGCTGCATGCTTTGGTACCTTAGAATCTTTCCCACATGGAGGTCAGCCTGACACATCCAACTGATAGGATATCGTGTTACTCCACATACATAAAATATTTGCGTATTTAACAGGAATATTGGGTACTTTTATGTAAAATGAATAGTTAGTAGTAAAAATCTAGACCACTTGCAGTGTGATGTCATTTCCAGGTATAACAGAGTTGAAGGAATCTCTGCATTTAAAATTGATTTATTCCTAAGATTACAAAAAGCTAAAAACAGACTTTCACATGTTCTTTCATACCTTTGGTAGCAGGGTGGACTGTTACCAGGAAAGAAAAGCCACTGGTAAAGTCATTATAAAATAACCCTAAGGAAAGTCAGTGCAAGAAGGGACCCGAACACACCTCCAGCCCAGATCCTCACTTGGGGACAAGGAGGCTGAAGCTGGGGAGCTGGGGAAGAGAGCTTGACCAGATCTCACAGTTAGCTGGCAGGAGAACTAAAGCTCGGAGATGGGTGTCACTGCTTACATTTCATCAGAATGTTTTTAACGAATACATTTTTACCTAAATCCAGAATAAATTCCCACCCCGTGAAGTGCTTGTATAAATAGGATTTGAAAATAATAATGGTGTTAATGAAAATCAGTCTCTGCCAAGAAGTGCCAAACTATTACTTTTGGTACCTGTGTATATTAACCTAAAAAAGTACATTCCCTAGCAGAGGATTTGCAAATTATAGAGTTCAAACACCATTCATTGTCTGAACAGGAACACTGAGCGCTATTTTGGGTCTTGCTTGTGGGTGGGTTGCATATTTCAATTAGTGAAGCAGCAAGTGGTCATTGAGCACTGTGTGTGCCGGGGCCAGGCAAAATCTCATGAAGGATGCTAAGAAGGGTCCTGCCCACCAGGAGCCTCTAATGTGGTTAGGAGGCACAAAATTAACGCCCACGGAATAATTAGGAACCATTGAATACAACACTGAATAGTACTGACTCAAACTTCAATGGCTGAAATCTGCATGTTCATTGCTCTTCTACCCCCATTAATACAACCACAACTTTAGCTGGAGCCAATCAATAAGCAAAATGGGAAAATATCTACAATCTCTTGCATTGGTCACGTGGCATGTGTGAGAACAAGATTACTGATCTTAGTAAATTCAGAACTGGCTCTTTGCCAAGTCCAGCTTTGTATATTTGAGTCATCCTTCCTCCCTCCACCCCTAGTAACTTAAGAGTTCTCTAAATGTATCCAAGGTAAAAAGTTTCAGCTTGTTCATACATTTCACAACTGGCTTATTCCTTTGAATCTGACCTCTTACTTTTTCCCTCTTGGTTCCTGACTTGCTCTTCTATTAGAGTCTTTGTGCTGTTCTTCTTGTACTGATAGAGGTTTCTTCAGCAGATACAGTTTACATTGACCCTTTGGATTAAGTCTGCTCTTCACTTGGGGTAATAAAAATATCAGACCCATTCAAGTCTCTAGCATGTCACCAAAATGCTTCCTTGTAGGGCTAGAATTTCCTTGCAAAAGATTTCTGAAATATTCACTTATTTCTTCATATATTAATTTATCAAAAATTTTGAGGAGTTTCTAAACTAGGAACTATGCTAGATGTCAGAGCTATAGAATCATTGAAGCAAGGTTCTGTGTTTGAGCTTTGAAAACACATTCTGGAATGTTGGCCCAGATTGGGAGTAGTGTGTTTGTGTGGGAGGGTGTGAATGTGTGTGCTGGGGATGGGAGTGGGATGGGTGTCAGTAAAGGCTTCTGAGAAGAGCTGACCCAAGAAATAATGTCTGCTAAAATTGTTGAGTGGCCATGAAGATCTCATCTTCTCACAGGCTCTGGAGGCCCACACACATCTTTGTATTTGCAGATGAGTCACTTCACTCTTGTTATTTCAGTTGAACTGTTTGTGGGTAGGTGCAGGGTTAACAGGCATGACCCGACTAAATGTTAGCAAAATCAATACATTTATGAAAAATGCCTTGCATTTTGCTGAAAGCATCTGAGAAAACATCAAGGAATACTAATTCCTACTAGAGCCAGCATCTATGAAGAAGGAAAAAAGAAATTTTAAAAGATGCAGAAGTGGTGAGCAGGTATCTGCACTTCCTCCTGGAGGAAAACTAGGGTGACTGTAGTGCTCACCTCCTTTGCATCCCTTTTCACGGGGAGTACAGGCTTGTGCTGCCTCTTGTGAAATAACTGAAAACAGTTGCCTTTGATATAATTTCCAGTTTTCACTCTTTATGACAGAAGGCTAAATTCTCCTTTTGTTTCTCCATCATGTCTGGTGGTACAAATCCTTCCTTTAAAACAAGCCTTCCAGAAAGCCTGTGGTGTTAGGCAGAATAATGCTCCCGCAAAGAAACCAATGCCCATGTCCTATCCTCTGGAACCTGAGAATGTGTTAATTTCCATGGCAAAAGGAATTTTGCAAATATGATTGAATCCAAGTTTTTAAAATGAGAAGATTTTTCTGGATGATCTGATGGACTAAATGTAATCTCAAGGGTCGATATAGGGAAATAGAAATATCTAAGCTGGAAAGGCTTATGTGATGGTGACAGCAGAGGTGGAGGGATTTGCCTTGAAGATGAAAGAAGGGATATGAATTCATGCCAGTAGCCTCTACAGCTAGAAAAGGCAAATGGATTCTCCCTGTTCCCCAACCCCCTCCAGCCTCCAGAAAGATTACCATACTGCTAATAACAATTTGTCTTTAGCTCCACAAGACACATTTTGAACTTGGTGACCTTCACAAATATATGGTAATAGATTTGTGCTGTTTTAAGACACTCAGTTTGTGGCAACTTGTTAAAACAGCAATGAGAACTAATAAACCAAGCTACCAACTTCTACTTATTCCACAATGATCACAATTTAGCCACATGGTCACCTACTCTCTGCAAGGGAAAGCTGGGAGATCCATTTTGAAATGTGGGTATATTACTTCCAGTAAAATTAAGATTCCATTAAAACAAAAGTTATTAGTTAAAAAAATCCTGAATGGTCTCTACCATAATGATTTTATTTTAATTCTTTATTACTTTAATTATTTCAGCTATTGCAAGGTGTTTTAGTACCTTGTAACTTTACTTCCTTTCCTTTCTTTTTCAGAATCATTCTATTTCTGCTTGTTTATTTTGCCATATGTACTTTATAGTCAACTTGTCTAATGAAAAGAATCTTTTTGGCATTACATTTAATTTATAGATTAATTTACAGAGTACTGACTTCCTTATGAAGCTGAGTTTTCTATATAAGTGCATGGCATGGATTTCCATTTGTTGTAGTCTATTTATTTTTCTATGCATATTTTTAGTTACTTGTTCGATAGATGCAAATTCTATTTGTTGTAGAATTATGCAATAATAATTTTTTAAAGGCCAAAATAAAAAATGTTTAAAAGTGTTGTACATGGAATTCCTTCTCATGGGAGGCCACTTGGGTGGAAATATCCCTGGAGACAGAATCACAAATAGTTCAGTTCACTGCACCCACTGTTGGTGAGTACAATGCAGCCCCTTGTAGACAATAACATCTGAATCCTGTTCAGAATCTGTTGTTATATTGTCAAACACACGAAAAATTTCTTGGCATGTAAATCATTACATACGAATATTTCATTAGAATGTAGATCAATTCATTGCCATAAAATTCAGAAAAGTGAGAGCTGAATAAATTGGAATAAAGGAAAACACTAATTTCTGAAACAACATTGAATTGATCCCAATCCCCAGTACTTTCCCCTTTCCTTTCTTCATCCCTTCTCAATCCCTTCCTCAATTAGTCTTCTCCTATTTATTTATTTCATTTTAATCTGTTCATTATAGTTGCACATAAAAAGTGGAATTCATTATGATATATTCGGACGTGCACAAGGCATAATTTAGTCAATTTCATTCCACACTTCTTCTGTCTCTTCCCTTGGTCCCATTCATCTATTACATTGTTCTCTCTTCTATTTTCATGAAATCTCCCCTTTGAAAAATTCCTTATTTCTCTTTAGTTTCTGCTTATGAGTGGAAGCATTTAAACTCCAACTGAGTCTGGTTTACATCACTGTTCTCCAGTTCCATCCATTTACCAGAAAATTACATAATTGCATTCTTTTTTGTGGCTGGGTAGAACTCGTGTGTGTGTGTATACATACATACCACATTTCTTTATCCATTCATCTATTGACACATAGGCTGGTTCCATAGCTTTGCAATTATGAACTGCTATAGTGGAATGCAGGTTTCACTATAGTATGCTGATTTCAGCTCTTTTGAATAAATACCAAGAAGTGGAAAACTGGGTCATATGATGTTTCTATTCCTAATCTTTTAAGTAGTTTCCATACTGCTTTCCAAAGTGGTTGTACTAATTTGCAGTACCACCAACAATGTATAAGTGTTCCTATCTCCCCACATCCTCACTAAAACTCATAAGAAATTTCTAGTTGTGTTTGCAAGAAAAATAACACATACTCAAAGCAGCAAAAGGTAGATTGGAAGGGAAGGGTTATCTGCATTGATTAACAATGTTTTGTAATTTCACAAAGGAATGGAAATAGTAAAAGAAAGAGGTCCCTTGGTGGTAAACAGTATTTGTCACAGACTTGACCACCTGACACTAGCTACAGGCACTGGGCTGAGAATACCCATAGAACATCACAGATCCAGCTTTGGAAAGGATGATAAATGACATCTGGAGTGATCCATCTCTCCTCTCATGATTAATTCCTTTTTGTAGCAGCCTTACACAGTCGTTACCATATCTGCGCTTGTAAACTTCTAATTATGGGGTACTCATTTCTTCCAAAAGCAGTGTATTCCACCTTTGTTGAGTCCTGGCTATTACATTCTCCTGTATAATTATTCAAAGTATGTTTTGCTATATCTTTTGCCTATTACTTGTAATTCTATCCCTTGGGGAAGAGCAAGAAATCCAGTCTTTATTCTAAATAATAATTCTTCAAGTCCCTTAAGGTGACTATAATGTTTCCACAATGAAAACATAGCTCTGGTTATTTTTAGCTACATAACTACAGTTCTTTCAACTGCCCATGACAAGATGAGAAGTCAAATTCCCTCCCTTGTATGAAGATGGTTGTGTCCCTATGCTGTTCAAGGCAACTAACTCAATAATTCATGTGTGAACTGGATCCGAGTGGAGCATACTTTCTATGTTCTAAACCCTTGCTTTAAAAAGTGTGTCCTGCTGGGCTTGGTGTCACATGCCTGTAATCCTGGTGGCTTAGGAGGCTGAAGCAGGAGGATCGTGAGGCAGGAGGATCAGCCTTAGCAAAAGTGAGTTGCTAAGCAACTCAGTGAGACCATGTTTCTAAATAAAATACAAAATAGGGCCTGGGGTGTGGCTCAGGGATTGAGTGCCCCTGAGTTCAATCCCAGGTACAAAAAAAAAAAAAGTTATGTCCTATGGCCTAGCAGAATTACCAAGCCCTACCCCAGACCTATTAGACTGGAAGTTTGTTAGGGAAAAAAAAAATCCACAGCCCTACTATAGACATACTGAAGTAGAATTTGTATTTTAATGAGATCCTATGGCCTAGCAGAATTACCAAGCCCTACCCCAGACCTATTAGACTGGAAGTTTGTTAGGGAAAAAAAAATCCACAGCCCTACTATAGACATACTGAAGTAGAATTTGTATTTTAATGAGATCCTAGGTGATTCATATTAATTTTAAAGCCTGGGGAACACATTTAGATCAAGTTGACAGCACCTTTGAATCATTTTGGAGGGGAGTTTAGAGGAATACATTTGCCTGGATCCTTCCTGAAAGGTAGGATTGAGGTACAGCCAGGGAATAAGGATTGCTCACAATTTGAGAACCACCATTAGAGAAAGATGATTGTCTTTAAACAAGGCAGGCTAAAATCTTTCTGTTTTCAGCAACTACATTGCAGTATAGATATATTTAACCGGTAGCTCAAAATATTTTTGCAGGTGCTACTGCTAAATTTTGATGCCCCAATTCTATAAGAAAAAAATTGAATTTTTGGATCAAGTTCATAATATTGCATTTATTTGTTAAATTTTATTCAGTTAGATTGAATGTCATTCTGATTTAGAATAAAACAGAAGAAAAAAATAATTTTCAGAAAAATCAGAGATAATAAATATAGCAAATTAGAGGATTTATAAATAAAATGGAGCCCCAGAAATTGCTATGGTAAAGAAGTAGAAGCATGTAATTATCAAATTGAATAAAATAAAAATAAAGTTGTACAAAATATCCTCATTAATAAAGTTTCAGAATTTAGTGGACAGATTCATTTGCCACCTCTTGAACTTACTCAACTTTCTGATTTGTTTCGACATCTTCTTAAATAATTTTCTAAAATCAAGATGGTAGTCATGAGTGACCAAGAAGACCTGTACCAGCTCCTCAGAGGTGATTCCCAACTCTCCATTCAATGATGACAAGCTGTTAAGCCAGATTCAGCTGTGAGTAGTAGTGGTAGAGTATTTTCATCATGAAACTCACAAAATATACAAATAAGTTCACTTAACTTTCCTCCTTCCCTCTGGTATTGATTGATAAACATCTACCAGCACATCACTGTAAAGGACAAGATCATCAATTTGGAAGTGTCTTTCCAAATAATATTAGAACAAAGAGAAAACTCACCTGGAAACATCAAATCTTATCCTTCTATTAGAGTATTAAAGAGCAGAAGCAACCAAGAGGTTCAGGGGCAAATAAGTATGTCATGGAACAAGAATACCAATAATTTCAACAAAATGAAACTCAATTTTTATCTGCTAAGTGTTTGTATTAAGTTTCCCTTAATCAACCTAATACTTGGCAATTACAACACCTTGACTTTTTATTGATATAAGAACAGAGAACAAATCAGAAAACTCACCCAGCTAAACTTAGAAGTCGTGATCACTAGGATATCAAAGTCTATGATTTATGAAAATCTGTTATTTATATTAATAATTTGCTGTTTTTTTTAAAAAAAGATTCTTATGTTTAATTTGTTTATACCATATGACAAAACCCACTAAGATTCATTCCACCAGATGCCTGGATTTTAATTATTATATACAGGCTTGAAGGCATACTTGGGTCTTTTTTCATTGTAGAATTTTGAGTCAATGTTTTGTAAATCAAATTGTTCAATTTTTATGTTAAGGCAGTGGCAGTGTCTAAGTTTACTTTTATGAAAAGAAGAATGAATTTAAACTTTTGTACAGTATTCATCAGGGTTTAGATTAAAATCTACTAATTCACTAGGAACTGAGAGAGTAGAGGGCAGAAACCAGAAAGATTTCAGAAAGACTCTCTTATGAGAACAAGTCATCAGAGAAGAAAGAATTTTATCTCATAATTCTGCACACAGAATAATGTTTTATCTGTGCAGAAAAAAAAAACAAGCTGGTTTAATCCCACAAGGCAAATTCTCTCAGATTCATGGCTGGGCAGGGAGCAATAAACAGAATGGACACAATATTTGTAGCACATCAACGTCTTGTAAAAGAACTTTCATTGTGTTTCAGGAGAAAAACTACATGCAGCTCACATGTTATGTTCAATGAGTAGTTCCAGTTGTTTACACTTGTATCCTGCTTCTCCCATAGAAAATGCCACATCATGTGGTTAGGAATGTACCATAACATCAGGATTAGGCATACATGCACTGCCCAAGAAAATAAAATTTGGGGGACTGGTTCCAAGGCATTCCCTATACTTGCCTGGTGCTCTAGTTTGGAACTGAAATGTCCCACAAAGTTAAATGTTTGGTTGCTAGCCTGTGGTGCTATTGCGAGGTGATAGAAGCTTGAGGAGGTGGCTTCTTGTGGTAGGTGGTCATGGTGGCTACCCTTGAATGGGATATTGAGACCCTGGCACCAACCTGTCTCTTTTTGTTTCTCAGCTGCCATGAGGTGCACAGGTCTCCTTTATTGTGTGCTTCTGCCACAATGTGTGGTGTGATTGTGAACTGAAACCTCCAAAACCACAAGCCAAAATAAAACTTTCCTCCTTTTAAGTGATTATCTCAGGTGTTCAGGGACAGAAAGCTAACACACCTGGTAATCATATTCTCATTAAATCTCTTTCTTTCTTGGGATATGGCAGAGGAGAACTGTGGTCATTTTAATCTCTGAAGGTTAAAGAGAAGGCTAAGAAAAATTTAAAACTCTTGCCTTGGCATCTGATAAGCAAGCAGGTGGGATGGAAGTGAGAAGACAGGTTCAGCAATGTACTATCTCTGTGCCTTCTGCTCTCCTCTCTTTATTGTGTCTTTCAGCCATGTGCTCATTCGGCTCTTCATCCAATTTTTCTTTCATTCATATTATTATTCCCAAAATAATTCTTGAACATTTACTACATGCCCAGAATTGTGCAGGGCTCTAAGGATACAGCAGTGAGAAAGACAAAAGATCTGCCTTTGCAGAGCTTTAAGTAGAAAAGACATGTTGCTATTAACCCAATTACAAAAAAAGGGACTGGCTGTGCCTATCTGCTCTAGTTCTCACTTACCTCCAATATCCTTGTCTTTCCCCCCGCCTTTCTGCCTAAGTGCATGAAAATTAGAGGGGAGAGGAAAGACCAGGATCAAAAGAGGTGATTTCCTCCCTATGTTCTGAATCTTTTACTTTTGGGGTACAGAACTTTCTTTTTGATTTAATGTTAATTTTTTAAATTTCCAAAAGAATGTCATATACTTTGTACTATAACATACAGATTATGTAACATACATTGTTGATTTTGCAGTACTTTCATAACCATTATTACTACATTTGATTCTCAATCAATACCATAAGATGAATGATCCACGGTTTTCTATTCCATAGGGGTATAAGTTTTCCTAGGGGTAAAAGTTACTCAGGTCATTAGTGGCAGAACTGGTCCTTGAACTCTACTGCCTGATGCATAAAGGTTAAGGGCACATCCTAGATTTATCCCTGTTTTTGCCTAAATGCTGCCTTCTAGATCGTCTGTATTGTTAGGAAAAAATGGTCAAAGTCATAGTTGTGTTCATGTTTTGCCTTAGTAACCCCTTATGAAACAATATTAGATTTTATCTTAGCTGTTTTGGGGAAAAGGTATCACATTAGGGCATTCAAATATCAAATGCACTTGCCAAATAGTTTCATAAAAACTGCATACTTTTGATTCCCTTGCCAACACTGCTAGCTAGAGATCTGGAAAGAGGAGCCAGGACAGAAAAGATCAGGGTGAGAAGTTGGATAATAGAGCTAGAAGCCTGAGGCGCCCATCCAGGTGTGAGTTCTAAGATGTAAAATAAGTGAAACTTGGGAAGAAAGTAAGAGAGGGAGTGAAACTGCGAGGATCCCATGACCAACTCTAGTGAATTACAGAAGAACAGACACTTGGCAGGCTTCTTCCCAGGTGGCATCCCTAGTGTGGCCACATAAGACCCCTGCTCAAAATGCCCCCATGTTGGGTTAATGTTCTCTTGTGATCATCTTGAAATTATTGATAATTATAGGGTTTTACTTTTTTTTTTTTGAGTGAAGTTCTTTGGAGCAATGGAAGATACACACAAAAAGAGGAAATACATGCAATATGTGTGCGCTCAATTTCTTTCTTTCACATACAGAATTCATCAGGTCCAATGAACAAAGGGTGTCCATAAACCCTGGTTGTTCAGTAAGTACAATGTATCCCATAAGCACAGAATGCCCCAAAGAATATGGCACCCTATGAAGATGGGGTTCCCCTAAGCACGAGTTGTTCTGTGAGGGTAGTATGCCCCGGGAGCACACAATCCCCATGAGGTCAGTGTGCCCCATGAGCATAGGTTACCCACGAGTACCTGATCCCCTTGAGCAAAGGATCCTCAAAAACCTTGGTTTTCCCATGAGTACAGGGCATTCAGTGAGCACAGAGTATACATGAGCATATGATGTTCATGAGCACAGGATTTCTCGTGAATACAAGGTGCCTACTACACAGGATTCCTAGGAGCCCAAGAACATGGATAGGATCTCCAGAAGCACAGAAGTGGCTCCATAAGCATTGGTTGCTCGTGAGCACAGGAACCCCACGAGCACAAGGTATTCCCTGAGCACAGGATCCTCCTGAGTACAGGGTACATGGGAGATCAATAAGAATCAAAGCAAGGGAGAAGTAAGCATGTTATTATCTACCACTAAGTGGTGGTGATGACACATTCCATGCTAATCAGAAATGATTTTGAATTCAGAATGAAGGCCATGGCATTCTAGGAAGCATGATTAACCAAGGAATTCTGTCCTATCCCATCTTTTTCCTGTTACTTCCTTGTATAAGCTAACCACTTATGCTGAAAATGATGGAAAGAAAAAGATCAGATAGGGCAAGCCATAGTTTCTTATCATTTCAGTTCTTTCTTTCTCTATAGTAAGCTGAAGATAGAGAGGTTAGGAAGAATGTGCATGCGTTAAAAGTGAATGAGAATGCTGATTTGTTTTTGTGTAGTGTTTCCACTGTTTTGATGAGAACAAAAGAGATATCCACATACCAAAGCACCATAGGCTTTCTTTACATCAAATAAAAAGCATCATGACAAGTTGAGAGAGATGCCATTGAAGAAAAAAAAAAAAGCTTTATATTCTAGTACTCTTGCCTGCAGTTTATTTTCTGCTTTTTGAACAAAGTTTTTTGCATTTTCATTTTGCCCTGGGCCTTACAAACTAGCTTGGCCTGCTTCTTCCAGATATGGCAGAGAAATCTTCAGCAAAAGGGGAAGCCAAAAAAGATCAAGGAGGGAATGGGAGACAGTGATTCTGCGTTTGGATCAAACTAGGCAAAACTCATTAACGTAAGGACTAGGTAAAGTTATCTGGATCCCAGGTGGATAGTGAAGGACTATGCTGCTCTCAACACTAACTGATGTCAGAGAAATGTCATTTTCTGTGAAGCTTTCTAATCCACTTTCTGGCAGTTAGTTGATTTCTATGAGAACCTGGAAGAAAAAAGTCATTTCAGTGCCTGGAACAGGAAATGACACATGCTGGCAGCTGGAAGAATCAGGTGCTGTGAGGCACAGTGTCTGAGCTGAGGTATTTCCTGACCTCCTGTCAACTTCTTATACTCTCATTGCTGGACTTGCACTCCAAATTCTCTAGATCCACTAAATCATGGTTTGTGTGTTTTCAAGTAGTTCAGGGGAAAAAAAACATTTTTCTTTGTACCGGATATCTAAGCAATAAGAGACCTGTCTAGGGTGTATGGTGGCAGTGATACAGAAAAACAAAGATGTTACTGGAGATTGGTTCTGAGCCCTGCCTAGGCAGCAGCTGGCACACATTATTGCAAAATGCATCTTTATCTTACAGTTCTGTTGCCCACATCTACCAAAGAAAGGGGCTCACAGGCATGCACAGAGTGCCCTCTGCTTCTAACTCTCAGGCTGTCTCTACAGAGGCTGAAAGAAATAGCAAGAAGCATGTTCTTTTCTGCATGTTAAACCTCACCAGCAGGGAGAGCAATATGTATTCATGCAAAACAACTCATATGGTTGTTTTGCATGAATACATATGGTCAACTGGGTTTAATGTCATTCATATGAATGTTGTGCTCCATCATTGATGTTAATAACCTACTATCTGTCTATCTATCTATCTATCTATCAATCATCTACTTAATATATAACAATTTCCACTAAATACAGGAACTAAAAGTGTCTCAGAATGACAGATCCTCTCCCCACCCTCGTTTGTTTTTGCAGGTTGGATACTGCCACTGCAACAGTAGGAGACGCATTGAATCTAGAATTGGAACTCACCACTAAGGAATGCGAAGTTACTTAATGTCATGGAGCCTCTTATGCCAGATGGAAAAATGTTTATAGCTTCTGTATGTATTATGGCTTTATTGGTGATTGTTATGGACTGAATAATTATGTCCTTCAAAATCAATATGTTGAAGGCCTAACTCCTGATGTACCTTTATTTGGACTTACGGATATTTCAGAAAATAATTAAATGAAGTCATAAAAGTGGGGGCCCTGATCCAATAGAATCATTGTCCTTATGAGAGACATCAAAGAGCTCTTTTGTTCTCTCTCCATACACATCAAGGAAAGGTCATGTGAGGTCATAATAAGGTGTCCCTCAACAAGCCAGGAACAGAGCCCTATATGACAGCACCTTGATCATGCGTTTCCAGCATGCAAAATAAATTTCTGTTTAACTCACGCTGTCTATTATATTTTGTTATAGCAGCCCAAGTGGACTAATATAATATTAAAGTCTATGCAAGTGTTAATTACCATTATTACAGTTGGTTGGTACTTACTAAACTTCTATTGAATTGTTGAATCCTCAAGGAAACCTGATGGGAAGGCCCCATGGATCATTGCTCTCACAAAATTTTCATCCTTGACTTGGCACTGGATGTCCCACAGGGGGAAAAAATGAAAGGATAAAATGATGAAGCCCACTGACTGTAACATCCTAGCTAATTTACAAAACAAATTTGGCAAACTCAAGACAGATAAAGAGGAGTGTTGGGACATGGCCAGCCACCAAAAAAAAAAAAAAAAAAAAAAAAAAATCAAGGACATATTTAAAACTCAAAGAATTTCTACATCTTATTTAGTTCATAATAGTTCAAATGTATGCTTTTGAAGTTTTAATTACTTTAAAGTAGTTTTAAAATTGGTGTCTCTTAATTTTATGAATGGCACAAAATTATATATTCTCTATCCAATAAAATCAGCAAACTGTTAAAAGTAACAATAATTCATGTTTATATGATGTCTTAGTTCCTATAACGTTCTTCCTTATTCATAATTGCATTTTTTTGTTTCTCACAATTACTGTATGGGTGTAGCAATTCTTATACCTGTTTTATAAGTGAGATTAGTGGGCTTTGTATTTTATTAGGAAGAAGTAGAAATTGATAGATCTAGAATTTGAACCCAGGTCTTCTGACCTCAAACTTC
This sequence comes from Urocitellus parryii, assembly GCF_045843805.1. Classification (NCBI taxonomy): domain Eukaryota; kingdom Metazoa; phylum Chordata; class Mammalia; order Rodentia; family Sciuridae; genus Urocitellus; species Urocitellus parryii. The sequence goes on along the minus strand of NC_135538.1, from coordinate 73,020,916 downwards.
ATGAAGTTTCATAAAAATTGTAATTCATATCCACATACTATATATCAGAGACTTAGCTGATTCAGCATTCAGGAAATGTGAATTCTAGACCCAGTTCTTTGACTATCTAACTTCCCTCTTTTTCTTTAGGTCTGTTTCTTTATCCACAAGGAACTGTGATTCCATAGGTCAAACCTAAGTCATCTTCCATTCTTAATAACTTGACTGGTATAAAGAAAAAATGGGAATTGAGCAGCATTGGGAAGAAATTTTACTTCAGTTCTCTATGTTTTAGAAGATGTATTTTATGTTTGGATTATGGAAGGTGGGGCCAACTGGGGTCATCCAAGCCAGGACCAGGATAGTTCTTCAGAAAAGAGGACTGGAGAAAAGTACACTTTCCCCTTTAGCACAAGTCCCTCAGGAACTAAATGTGCCCTGCAGCAGGGATTTATTGCAGATCCACAGGGAAATGAGCTGTCATTATTCATGCAGCACTTGCTCCAGTCTGCAGACCACAAGATCAGAGGAGGGGATCTTGATCTCTAGGAGGGGAAGGTGATATCCAAGTGATAGTTTTGGAGTAGCCAGAAGCTGCTCCACACACATCACATCACAGAGTGAAGCATATTAAGTAGTCACAAAAAAGTCCTATAAAGTTCCTTCACTTCCCACATAAATATTTCAAATGTCATGGTTAGAAAACAAAAGAAAAAAAAAGAGGAGCATCTTTGCCTTTCAAACTTTTGTTTTTCTTTCTTTCTATCAGTTTTAATCTCCTGGAAATAATATTGGTGTGAGATCTGTGAAATTCTCCTCACTGACATTTCTAAATAAGATACAAATATTCTTGCAAAGACTGTGGCTTCTTGGGCCCCTTCAACTTTTATTTATATTCTTTCCTCTTCCCACTACTGTGGGGCTTCTTCATACTGGAGGCCATAAAAACACTATGAAAGAAACTCATGGTAGGGAGCTAGGTTTCCCTCTAGCCACTAGTTCCCAGTCCATTGATTTGTGCAACAAATGCATATTGAACAGTTGCTTTATAACAGACTCTGTTCAGTATATTAGTGGGAGAAAAGTGAATAAGACACTGTTTCTGTGTCAGTTCACAGTATTAGTGGGGGCAGACAACTAAGAAAAGGAATCTAACAAAACATTATACAATGTGCTTGGAGGAGCATGCATAGCCCAGCATGAGCATACAGGAGGGACCAGATAGCTGCCTGAAAGTAGAAGTGAATCCAGAACAAAGCAGATGACGTATGAGCTGGATTTTGAAGGAAATGGTTCACACCTGAAGAAAGGATGGGGAAAAGGAAGAAATTTCTGGAGAAAGCATGCAATGCACAAGTCACTTCAAGGCAGGGAGATGAGAAAGATCAAGGTCCCTTATGATGGACATGAACTTTATTGTGTGGCAGGGGCCCAGGATTTATGTGAAGAGAGGTGGTGTCAGTCTAGGAGCTGGAACATCAGCCAGAGGGTGAAGGGGTGCAAGTATGCTGTATGGGCCAAGGGCCTGTGTTCACCCGGCAGGCAATGAGAACCTAGTTTCTGGATTATACTCTGGCAGAATTGAAGAGGATGAATTAGAGGGAACAGAGGCTAATGGAAAAATGGTCAGGAGTCTGTAATGCAAAGGAATGGACACCTGGGAGTAATGCTTAGGAGGCAGAATCGACAGGACTTGTTGTCTGGCTGGACACATCACACACAGTAAGCAGGTACAATTATGGGTCGTGGGGATGGACATGGGAATGGCCATGGGAGAAGAAGATTGCTGAACGATACCTGCCCATTGACTGCTGAGATAACAGGCACTAACAGAGCTGTTTATTGGTATTGGGACGGGGGGGGGGGGAGTTGGGGCAAGTAGGAAAGGAGAGATGGCTGAGGTGAAGCACTTTCTTCGCCTTCAGGAGCTTGTCCTCTACCTCACCGCTCAAGGATTGGCCTATGGTTTGTGGATCAGCAGCATGGCCACCCTTGGCAGTTTGTTACACAACACTTTAGCCGCCCCAGATTACTGAATCAAATTCTGCTTTCTCACAAGATTGCCAGACTGACTAGTTGTTATACATTAAAGTTCTAGAAGCACTGCCCTAGGATAATTTTTTCAATTTTCTAAGTTGTCAGGGGAATTATAGAGGGAGTGATAAGGGAAAAAAAAAGAGCATAACACAAAAACAAAAATGCTGAGGGTTTGAATTGTTAATCACAAGACTTCAGAGTCAGAAAATTGGTGTTTTCTTTTTTTTTTTTTTTTTTTTTTGAGTTCTGAAGTTTCTACTTAATGGGAGTTGTCCAGCCATTAACCTTGAACCTCTGGTCTTTCTCATATGTCATCTTTCCAGCACTATCCTTCGTTTACATGTATTTCTTAAAGGTACTTAGAAGATCACAAAGTGAATAACGCTATTTGAGGGCAATTGAGATAGATAAGTCTGTGGAATCTTCCTGAACTCAGTATTTTTGGGATTCAAGGAGCTGCTACATGCGGTTTTTGCAGACATAGCTCAGAAAAGAGACAGACTCCTGGGGATGGAACAGGGTCACAGGGTCTTAGAGCAGCTCCAGGCTTGTAGCTGGGGCTGTGGCATTGTGAAATATCCTGTGTGCCCAGAAGCTATTCTTTGTTCCAGACATGAACCTGGAGTTCTTATCTTCCCAGCTTCTCATCCACTTTATTAATGGATTTATGGTGATGAAAACTTGGTGCATATCTGGAAATTAATAAACAAATAAATAACATTTGAATGAAACTAAAGATGATTCACGCCAATAACAGAAAAGAAAAAAGACTTCATAAAATGCTTAAAGCAGACCAAGATAAAGAACAGAAAATATTGCAGTTCACAGCTTGAAATGGCATTCGGCTCTAGAAATGAGCTTAATTTAAACTTTGATACACACCATCAAACTCAACACTTCCAAACCCTGTGATGTATTAGTTGCATCATGTGTTTAGTGAAAAGTAGATACACTCAATTGCCCCATGATGACTAGAAAGGCTGCATGTCAGAGCAGAGAAGTGGCAGAGATGAATGCATTAACTTTAGAAGCACCAAAGTGGTGGAGTCTAAACAAATCACAGATGACTTCAGTGACAATGTTAAGTTGTTTTTCAAGTACATAATAAATGATAAGGGTTTTGTTTTAAACTACTAGTTTCTAGGAGTCACATCTGTAAAGAGAATTTATTGCTCAGCAGCAGGGCAAAGATTTTTGAAACATTTAGAAATAACACAGTCCCTAAACTACTCTGAAAGCATGGTTATTTGATAGCACTGAAATCACTTGGAGTGTTTTTTAATCGTCCTGGGAGACATAATATAAACTGTCATTCTGGCTGCCACTATTTGTTTAGGCAAGTTACTTTACCTCCGTTTTCACTTCTGTGAAATAAGAAGCATCTTCAAGTGAACTCAGAGGTCCATCAAACCATCCTATGTCCCTGGGTATTTATTCAACAGGCATGCTCACTGGCTTGCAGAATCTTTCTCAGCTTTTTGACCTGTAGAGTTCAGGATAACATGGTAGCAAGTGTTAAATGGAAGTTCCTGACTTCTTCCCAACCTCATAACAAAAACTGAAAAGATGTGGTGATGGAGCAGAGAAAGTGGAGATTGTTGATTGTCCTCACCTTCTCATTTTACCTACTCACTTGACCTGGGAGTGAAAACAAATCACTCCAACTCTCATTGACTGGTGGCTTAATTTACAGTTGTTCCCCTAGATATAATGCATTCACTGACACAATTAGAACAATCCTTTGCCACTTTTAAATGTTATTATTAGATTTTCATAGCCCTAAAGTCAGAGAATATCAGATACAGCTACATTTAGGGTTCAGACATGTACATGCTGCCTTGGTGCTGCATCAGCTCTTTGATTGCTGTAGTTTTCCACAGGAAGCTAGAGTATTCTGTTATCCCATGAGATGTATGATGACTTAGATAAAATCAGGTTGCTCAGATCTGGTAGAAAAGAAGTAGCTGTTTCCAGGAAGATTTCCCTAGAGCTTATAAGGTACATGCATCCAGAGTGTGTTTCGGGGTATAACACTCAATTTTATGAGAATTCAAGGGCATACCACTTGAGAAGAGTTCCCTGGCTTAGAGTTATTGGATTGTATTGGAATATCATCACCAAAGTGAAATATATAAGTCATTACATCTTACACTTCTTAACCTAAGAAAGAGGCACATAGTCTTAGTGAATCTTCTATTTGGGGAGCTATGGATTCCACTTTCTATAATGCATTGGTTCTTTTCTGACTCACTTTTTAAGGACACAAACTTTGAGTGTGATCCAAGCGTGAGAAGGCTTTGCAGTTTCTCCAGGTTGTAGTACAAAGGTTCTTCCCTTATGATTCAGTAAAGTCAATGTCCATCAAAATGCCTGAGGGCAGGTGGACACACTGTATGAATCCTATGGCAGGTCCAAATAGGAGAATCACAGCACACAGTTTTAGGGTTTTAGAACAAAGTAATGCTTTCTTCAGAAAATATTTTCTTAATATTTTTGTGCTCAATCTTGGGATAGAACTTGACCTAAATTTGCTGTCTCATGGGGAGTTCTCTAAGATCACTTCATTTTTTGGTTTTCAGTTACAGATGACTTTTTAAATCTTGTTACCATCTCAAAATGGATTGCTACAAAATTACAAATCCATTAGGATGTGGCTCTGAAGGTTGGTGGGCAAGAAACATCTACCTGATGAGAAGGACTTTGAGTAGATATATCTGAGTGTCCTCTTTACCTTCAAAGCAATAGCTGGAGATATGAATGGTGAGTGATGGTTAATGGTTTTTCTGAATTGTTAGGGACATGAGAGGAACAATTAATGGAGGATGACTAACAAGAAAGCTAGAGAAAGATGATAGCTGATTAACCTCTCTGAATGGCTCAAGAGAGTGAGGATGTCGTGAATGTTCACCAAAATATCCCCTTTGCAGAGGAGGCTCTCAATCGCTGGAGGAAAAGACAATCCATTCTTTGTATTTCTTTTAGTGACACTTCCCACCCACCCCAGTGCTTATTCATTTGAATCTAGATGGTAGCTGAGTAGGATGTTGTGCATAGACTCAACCACTTGGACTCCCTCATAATGTCTTTGGGAAAACAATTTTCAAAAAATCTACTTTTGACCAAAATGATTAATGTAATAATTAAGGGGAAGAAAAGGTTACTGTTGGTAATGAATATTACTAAAGCCAAGGCTTAGTATTTTTATGTCCACTGTTAGCAGTTCAAGTAACTTCAAGTAGGTTATACCACTGAGGTCTAGAGCTATTTAGGAATGCAGATTTGGATGAGTGTGTTAGGTTAAGAAATGAGGACAAAGAAATATGGAATTGGAAATAGGTGAACAAGCTAAATATGTTTTATGGGTCTGTGGCAGAAATGAGGAATTAGGCATTTCTGTTTTCTTGCTCAGTTATATGTACATTTATTTTTGTTAAAGAAGCCTTTCATGTGCACTAGATTTTTCTCACTGTCTCCTCCCTCTTAGACTTTTGGTTGCTAGCTCCATTACAGCCTTCATATCCTCCATGCCTATGGCCAACAATCTTTCAAATACCTAAAATCTCTTGCTCTGTCCACTGTCTCTCCACTTGTATTTAATGTACCACGTCAGGGAGTGAAGTCTAGCTTTATGAAAGGTAACAAAAGGGGAGTGGCTGGATGTCACAGATGTTTGGTATGAGAGAGTTAATTCCTGAAGGTGAAAACTTTGACCAAAGGAAGATATTTAACAAAAGAGGTCCAGGCAAATAAATAACACTATGTTTCTTAGTTCTTAGAATTATCTATGACTTATAATTGATATATAACATTTGTACATATTTATAAATTACAATGTGATATTTTGACTCATATGGGTCATGATAACTCTAGGTAATTAGTATATTTGTCACCTTAAAACTTTTACTATTTCTTGTGATGACTACTTGTAAAATTCTCTCTTCTATTTTGAGACATACAAAACACTATTGTTAAGTATCTTTATATAGCTGTGCCATAGAATGCCAGAACAGATTCCTCCTATCCAGCTGTACTTTGTACCCACTGACAGACCAGATGAATGATAAAGAAAATGTGGCATATGTACACAATGGAATGCTGCTGGGCACAACAAAGCATGAAATCCTGCCATTTAAGACTGTATGGTGAACCTGGAGGACATTATGTTAAATAAAATAAATCAGGTACAGAAAGACAAATACCATGTGATCTCACTCCTGAGTGGAATCTAAACATGCTGATCTCATAGCAGTTGAAAAAAGAATAGTGGTTACCAAAATCTGGGGAGGTTTGCAAGGAGGAGAGAAGGGGAGAGATTAGTCGACCTGTATTGCTTTTCATTCTTTCTCCCCTTTCCCTCACTCACAGTAACCAAGGGATCAAACCTCTCAAATGAAGTACTACAGAATGAAATACACTTTCTTCTTTTTTTTTTCTCCTCTTGTTACAGGTGATTGAACCCATGGGCACTTTTATCATTGAGCCACATCCCCAGTCCTTTTTTATTTTTTATTTTGAGACAGGGTCTTGCTAAGTTGCTGAGAGTCTGGCTAAGTAGCAGTCCACCTACCTCAGTCTCCTGAATTGCACCACCACACCCTGCTGAAATACATCATCTAAGTCATCAGCATTTTGTTAAGGCCTCCTATCTTATTGATGATGAGTATCAATTTGTAAAATTAGAATTGGCATCACCATTTCCAGACCCAAAGTTGTTTAATGTCTTAAATGCAAGTGCAAAGCGAATGTGATATCCATATATTTCATTTTAATGTTTGACTCAAACCCACATTAGAACACAATATGTAAAAAGTATTAGGGGACTTGTGACATGCATTTTGTTAAGACTTCCTATCTTATTGATGATGAGTGTCACTTTGTAAAATTAGAATTGGCATCACCCTCTCTAGACCCAAAGTTGCTTAATGTCTTATGAACTAGAAAGAGGTCCACGTTTCCTTCAGGATTAATGACCTACAGATGAGGGACAGAGGTGTCAAAATTAGGTGATGAAGAAAAAAACTTTTTAAAGAGGGGAAATCTACATGCAGAAATTTTATCACTTAACTATTACCATGGTTTAATATCAAACATCTATCAGTACAAAGAGTATTTAAAAAGTGTTTTTGATCATTCTTTGGAGTTTATTACATTTTAATAATAAAATAAAACAATTTTAATACACATTTTTGCTACACTGAGTTGTGTCTCTCCAAGTTCATCTATAGGCCTCGTCCACAGAGAGATGAGGTTCCACAACAAATGCAGGTGCAAACAATTGCCACTATATTCGATTCTAAGCATTTGCTGGCACTTAAATGCCCTGATCAGTGAACAGCCTTCCAGACAGATCCTATTCAGTTCATTTTGTAGCTACTTTGAGAGATGAGGTCTGGAGTTCAGTGTATGATAAGCCCAAAGGACCCTGGGATCCCTAGACTCCCTCCTGGCATTGGAACCAGGTGGGGAGAGATGTGCACCTGTCACTCTGTGGCAAAAGTGCGTAGCAAAGGACTCCATGAAATCTTCAGTTTATTCCTGGTAAAGGCTTAAGAAAGCAGATGATTAATTTGCTCAAAAATAGAAAGATGGATGGGTGGATCTATATTTTAGAAGAAGGAAAGAAGTGAAGTAGGGTGATTTTTTTTCCTTTTCAAAAATTTCCCTTATTTATAGTATACCTCTCTGAAGTTGAAATTGTTCAATGGATAATCTACTGTTTAGAGAAAAGAGTGTTGTGATATATACGTTTGGACCATATTAAATGAACAGATAAGGAAGGATGTTACCAAATGGTAACATTTTCTACCATTTCTTCTATCCTCTAAGCTCCTCAAAATTGGTTTTTTATTTTTGTTTTTATTTGAAAAGAGAAACCTATTTTCCTAGATTGACTTGTTATGTGCAGAAAAAGATGCAGTGCAATGCATTGGAGATTTTATGCCTCTCTTCACCAAGAGAAAACTATTATATGCTTTCATAGAATGTAAGTGGAGGAAACATCATTACCTGCACATGACTGTGTGTATTGAAGGAATGTTGTCTTCTTTCTATGGTCTTTAAAGTGCACTCTTATCAAATAAGATTAAATAACAAGAGAATAGGCAAAACATACACAGGTCTTGGAAAAACAGAGGGTTTTGTTGTTGTTGAAAAGTTACATCAGGTTAACCCCAGCCTACCCTTAACCCTGTGTAGCACACAACATAGAACTTAACATCCCAAATTCGACCTCCTGGGGCTGCTGCCACAAGTAACAACCCATTCTCATGACCTTCACAAATATTAATCTCTCCAATCCTCTTAATTAGAATTCTATTCCATTTGAGAAAATGTGATATGCAGACAAGAAATATTTGATTTTCCTTTTATTGCTCTGATAAGGACTTCACAGGTAAAGCTGAAAAATCAGTGAGAGCTGCCTATCAAAAAGACACTTCTGTCAACTTAAATGATTTTAACATTTTGTAGTATGACACGAAATTCCTATTTTAATAGTATTGTCACTAAGTCATATCACCAACTACAGACATGTAATTGGTTCAGTTATGAGTCATCAGTCCACGAGTTAAAGATCTTATCTGATGGATTAGATCTAGTAAGAAGAGAATGTGTGTGTGTGTGTGTGTGTGTGTGTGTGAATAGACTTTATCGTTAAGAGAAGTTTTAGTTTGACAGCAGAAGGTAGTACAGAAATTTCCCATATACACTTGACTCTGTCCCATCTAAAATTTCCCCCATTATCCTCCTCCCCCTCTAAATAGTGGTCCATTTGTTACAATTGATGAGCCTGCATTGATACGGTGTAATCACTTGAAATTCATAGTTTAAGGTTTATTGTTGGGGATGAATATTCTGTGGGTTTGACACCATTATAGTGTCATACAAAGTAGTTTCACTGTCCCTAAACATCTTCTGTGTTTGGCCTATTTATCCCTGTGCCCTCCTAACCTTGGAAACCACTGGTCTTTTTATTATCTCCATAGTTTTATCATCTCCAGAATGTTGCATAGCTGGAATCATACAGTATGTGGTCTTTTCAGATTGACTTTTTTCACTTCATAATATGCATTTTAGATTCCTCCATGTCTTTCCATGGCTTAGTAGCCATGGAGGAATAATATCATTTTTCTGAATATACAAGTTTATTTATTCATTCACCTACTGAAAGTCACCTTGATTGGCTTCCAAATTTGGCAATAAGGAATAAATCCACTATAAACATTTGACTCTGTTGGAAAAATGCTAAGGAGTACAATCGATTATGTGGTAAGGGCATTCTTGGTTTTGTAGGAAACCTTCATATTGTCCTCCAGACTAGCTGTACCATTTTACATCCTTGCTATAATGAATGGAATTCCTGTTGGGTCTACATCGGGTATTGTTAGTGTTCTGGATTTTGGCCATTCTAATATATATATAGTGGTCTCTTATTATTGTTTTAATTTATTTCTGATAACAAATGGTGTGGGCCATCTTTATGCGTACTTAGTCATCATCTGTTATATCTTCTTTTGGGCATTTGTTATGATCTTTGACCCATTTTTAACTCATTGTTTCTTTTCTTATTGTTGAGTTTTCAGAGTTCTTCGCATACTTTAGAAAATAGTCTTTTATCACATATTTATTTTGCAAATATTTTATGCCAGCTTGTCTTTTCATCTTTTTAAAAGTGTCTTTCTCAGAGCAGAAATTTTAATTTTAATGAAGTTCATTTTACCAATTTTTTTCTTTGATGGATCATACCTTTGTTGTTATATCTATACTTAGGATTTGATGGAATGCTCCTGTGGAATAGTGGAGTTTAAGCAGAACTAGAGAATGATTTTCTTGAAGACTTGTGTCTCTATTGATGTTTTACTATCTCAACTTTCAGATTTTCAATGGGTATCTTTTTGCTCAAGGGTTAATGTCAATGTTATTGTTAATTGTCTTGTAGCTCTCAAAACAATGAGAGTATTGGTAATCCATGAAAACTCTTCTGTGAGGAAACATCATTGGTATTACAATTCTGTTAAAATTGTTTGAAGTTAATTTTCCAGAATATGTTTCCTCATAAATGTGGATTCTCACCCACTTCAATCTGTTTCCTCATTGGCTTATTAATAAAAATGATTTTCTATTTCAATACTGTAGAATTTATCTTCTTAATTCCTGTGTTATACCACATTGAATTTATTTTATTTCAAAAGCGATAAATAATTCACAACATTAAGTACTATTCATTTCACAGCATCCCAAATTTCAAATGATATTGCAATTATCAAATCATCCTTGAGGGATCACCTTAATATTAATTATTATGATTATTATAGTCCTGTAGTCTCTAGGAAGGTTTTTCTCATATAAAAAATTAAGAAATTAGAAACAAGTATAGATAGAGAACATCTAGCACATGGAATTTCCTGGGCCCTTCTGGCCTCATCCCTTGAGACCTGCTCATCCACTCATCTTTGCTTTTAATACCACTGTCACCTTAGGGGTATTGCTGCCACTTCCATAATTACCAATTCAGCCCTCTGAATAAAACTCCTCTGCTTCTATCTTGTTTGTTAAACCCTACAGAAACTTTTCTCCAAGTTCATCAGGAGCTTCAGATAATTGACCCTTCTAATTTTTCTTACTGCATTATTTTCTATTCTTATCCAACCTAGATTTTATTGACAATAATTTCAACCACTTTATACCAATAACCTAAACTTCTGTGCCCTTCTTTCTGTCACCTTGTCTGGTAAAAACAAAATCTTGTATGAAACCAACTCTGCTTTCTCTGGGTCTAAAGAAAAGTCACTAAATAGTTTAGGTTGTGGCCTATATTAATTAATGATCAATTTTGGAAAGGGGTGCTTATCCACTTTTGATTTCCATGAAAAGGGATTATTTATCTTAACATTCCTTAGTTATTCTGTCCTCCCCAAAACAACAGGATTGCCTTTGATAAGAAAGCAGGAAGAAAGAATGGCTCCTGGTGCAGTCTTTCCTTCTCTCCTTTCCTGTTGCAATTTGTGCAACTGCTGAGAACATACATTCTTCTCTGCTCCAAGCTGTAAAAATTTCAGGACACTCTGAACCTTTGTAAAAGGGAAAATATTTTAGAGCATAGAATAGCATGATACCTGAGGGTGCCAGTTCCCAGAATGCTATGAAGAAAGGCCTTTTAAAGTTGCATTGGCAAGGTCTATACTACAAGCAACTTGAGAATACTCTGAGCCTTTATTACTGAAAGTTCCTTCCACTCCCCTGAGGTTGCACATTGCTCGTATCCCAAATCTAGGCTACTATCCATTCAAGATAAGGTAGAAGATTATATATTAAAAACTTCATACAGAGACTACTGGGAATTACTGAGGAGACTTCTCCAGAAGATACGAAAGAAGAAAATATAGGTTGAAAAAGTGATTTGGTGTCTCTTACAGAACACAATGGGTAGAAGTAAAAGGTATGGTGATATCATTTGCTTAACTGTTGTTTGTTATTTTATTGTTTTAAACAACTTTTATACACATTATAGTTTGATTCTGAGGTATTCTCAAAAAGCTTCTGTGTAAATGCAGGAATGTTTGGGGGTGAAATTATTAAATTGTGAGAACTGTAATCTAATCAGTCCATCCTAGTTTGAAGAGACTAACTGGTGGTGACTATAGGCAAGTGGGGCATGGCTGGAGGAGGTGCATTGCTGGGGGCAAGTCCTGGGTTCATCTTTCCAGTAACCTCTCTTTCCTGCCTGCCCTGCTTCCTGGCTACCACATAACAAGCTGCTTTCCTCTTTCCTGTACTTTGTCCATGATGTCTTGCCTCACCTTGCGCTCAGATCACTGATTCTATAGACCATGGACTAAGCCTCTGGAACTACAAGCCAGAATAAATTTTCCCTCCTCTAAGTTATTCTTGTCAGGTATTTTGGCCACAGTAAAGAAAAGCTGACTAACACCACACATCATCTGCTTTAAGTCTCATGTGATATGCCTTGTAATAGAAAATGGATTACTGCCAAAATTGCCAATGATGAAAGTGAATCTTGGCAGGTTGTTCTTGCTAATGGTCATTCAAGTTGCAATTGAATTATATTTCAGATCAACGAGTTAGACCATGTACTTCATTCCTCCAAACCACACTATTCTTTGCAAACCTAAGATATGCTACTATCAGGCTTGACTAATAGGGATCTAAAATCTGAGTGGTATAGTAAGAAAAAACATTTTTGAGGCTGGGTGCGGTGGCGAATGCCTGTAATCTTAGCAGCTCCTGAGGCTGAGCAGGAGGATCATGAGTTCAAAGTCAGCCTCAGCAAAAACGAGGCACTAAAGAACTCAGTGAGATGCTGCCTCTGAATAAAAATACAAAATAGGGCTGGGGATGTGGCTCAGTGGTCCAGTGCCCCTGAGTTCAATCCCTTGTACTTCCCCCACCCCAAAATATTTGAGAACAAATATTATTAAAAAGAGTGAGTGATCAAGTCAATGCCCAATGTGATACTTTGGCCTTTTAAAAGATCCTTGAAGGGTGACTTCATTGATTTGAAGGAGTAAGTTGCTTTTAAATCAAAGATTTTAGAACACATTTGAGCAGATTCAAAAAAATTCTTCCATCTGATAAAAACATCCCTCCTCCAGTTGGCCTGCAGAGTTATTATTATGCATAATTTATATTTCTCTAGGGGATTTTTCTATTTATTGCTCTTAATTATTTGCTTTTCAAGTGCCACGATAGATTCCCTAGGGAAGCCCTCAAGAGAAGGAAGTTGTCACGCTGAGGAAGCATCAGCCTGATGGCTCACTGGTAGGAAAGCTACTGTCTGCGGGTGACAGCAATTACCCTTCATTAGCCCAGCAGAGCTGGTGGAGGAAAGTTCTCCTTAATGGGCACTTGACATAGGTATTAACTTTGTCTTTTCAAGAGAAAAAAAACTTCTTTGGGGGAGGGTGTACAAAAAAATGGAAGTGGAAAAACATGCAAAGAGAGTTTCAAGCTGTTTATTATTTCTTTCTTTGTATTAAATAAAATTTCATTAGCTAGCCTTGCAGAGAACAATGTGGGCACTGATTAGAGGAATAGTTTGGAAATCCTGAAGTCTGGGTTCTGTTATAGGGGGATGCCATTAACCCACCAGGATTTTTGTGCCTTGGAGTTTTCATTTGTGAAATAGTGTGGGAGGAGTAATGATTAGAAATTGGACCCAGTTTTGGAAGGCTTAGTTCAGTATCAAGGAACTGGGACTGAACAAAAAAAGATTTTCACTACAGGAAAGGAAAATGCCTTGAAGCAATGTAGTCAGGCAAACTAGGTTAAATCCATAATCTCCGCAATTATGCTTTTAGCACTCAGTGAAAGATGGTCAAGACTCAAAGTTCTCTTGAATCGTAGTATCCAAATACTGGTGAGAAAGGCAGCCAGCTGCTATAGCTCTGGGGTGCATTCTGGGGTGTGATGGTTTGGGGACAGAGGTTCTGAGATGCAAAGAGGGCACCAGTCTGGGTTGTGTAGGATTAGTAATTGGCACTCACTGGCATGTCATCTGGGGGCTTCCAGACTGTTCCTGCTAGTGGCTTCCTGGTTGTTAAATATTTTTAGTACTTTAGTCTAGACTTGGATGTGACTTTAAAGATGGAGGTATTTACTAACTGACTATGTGAACTTAACGTCTTTGAACTTGTTTTATTGAAATTGTACATAGTTGTATGGAGTGTCAGTGTGGTGTCTGAACTAGATCAAACTGGCCTGGAGTTCCCCTTATAGTCCGGAGTGTTTGATAACCTGGGGATACACAACTGGGAGCATATGATTACAAGCATCAAGCCTTTAACTTTCACAAGCAAGCACCATAGCTAACAAGGCAACAGGCTACCAGTAATCTCAGATTCAATATGGTGATCCAAACACCAAATGTTTTTACACCACGGAATATTCCTCAATTGCTGCTCTGATGAACCTGAAAAGTCAAGCTCATGATTATAAGATAGTAGGCAATTTGAATACAACATGACTATATTGCTCTACAAATCCAGGATAAGGTACATGAAAGACTGACCTGGTACTTTCATTCATTAAAACCAATAGGTGATTATGCTGGTGGGCTCATATATTGTTTTGAGAAGCACAACATATTAGTATGGTCAGAAAGGAATGGGAAGTTGGTGGCAGTACAGCTCTAAAATTAACTTGATGCTGTTGCTATTGACAAAACCAAATCCAACTTGATTGGTTTGGGAAGGACTAAAGAGTCTTAAAATGCATACTTAGATAACTATTCTAGCAGCAAAGTAGTGTGTGTGTGTGTGTGTGTGTGTGTGTGTGTGTGCATATATACACACTGACAAATGAATTAATTCTAATTTTCCTCATTATATAAATTGTGCTATCACATCTCTACTGAAAGATAAAGCTTGAAGTGTGTGTGTGTGTGTGTGTGTGTGTGTGTGTGTGTGTGTTTAAAATAAGTAAAAGATCTTGGTTTGGAACACCCAGGTCACTGGCTTATGAAGACAAGCTGAACTGCTATTTATCACTCCTGCTGATAAGCATGCAATACTTGGCTTAGAAATAAAACAATTATTGGCTTTAAGATTCTGGAAGCAGGCTCCAGGAGTTGAGCACTAAAGTGGAAAAAAAAAAAAAGTCAAGGTCTAAGCTTATCCCCGGGCATGAGAACACAGATGAACTTCCCTTGATATATGGAGCTTTGCCTCTGCAGAGATGCTTCAGGTGAGCCCCACTCTCTGTAGTTTACAGCTGCATTTCCCCAGTCACCAGCTGGGTGGGAGAGAAGCCATTTGGTGCCAGTGGGAAGCAGTGCCAAATAATATGTAGCGTTGCCAATTAGCTCAGTGCAAAAGGCCAGGAGTACACTTCTTCCCTTCCAGCATTTGGTGATTGGCTCACTTCCAGATTGAATGCCCCTAAGCAGGAAGCAGGAAGACTTCCTTAGCTTTGGGGCGTTAGAAATAGCAGTTGGAAATATTTGATCTATAATATTATACGAATGATTTTTGGCACATCTTGGACTACTCTAAATTGTACATTTTGTGAGCAACAAACACCATTTAATCCAGAAATATAAAGAAAAAACATGGCTAAAATTATGATTATAATATCATAGAGTTCTAGGGATAGTCCTGATATGAGAATTCATTGTCTGCAGTTTTGGGTGGGAGCAGTTAGAAGGTTGCTTCTTAGGCAGGATAGTAGATAACAGATCTTCAAGAAAGAGAAAAAGCTGGAAGAAGATTCCAATTCAGGAGTAGGGAGCCACTGAGCAATGCAAGCTCTTTATGCCAAACAGAGCTCTTCAGGGGGAAGCAAAAATGCTCATTTACTCAACTGATATTTATTAAGTGCCTACTGTATAAAAGGCACTATGGCAATAGTTGTTACCAAAATAGACTAAAACTTTGACTTAATTCTTTTTTATATTCCAATGGGATGCAATCAACATAAGAGAAATATTATTGAGAGGCAGTGTTGCATATTATAATGAGAACGGATTTTGGAATCAGGCAGGCTCTGTTTTAAACCCTGGCTTTATCACTTTCTAGAGATGTGACTGGAATAGTTTTAAAACCCTCTCCGTTTTAATTTTCTCATCAATTAACTGGGGCTAATTCTGTTTTGCATAGTTGTTCCAAAAATTGGAACACTAATGTATGTAAAGTTCTCACCCACCTAACAACATAGGCAAGGCTCTACACAGGTAATTTGCATTATCATTGTTGAAAGATGGTATTATTTCAAGACAGAGAGAAGGAAGAGTTAGTACTCATCCTTTTGTTTTTTTCTTTTGCATTGCTTCTTACTTGGAATATTTAGAAAAAAAAAACTGACCTTACTCCCATTGGATCTGTTTTACTTCCCTGAATCCATTTTCTAATTTGTAGCCAAAAAAGTTCACTAGTGCCAAATCTGATCATGTCACTTCACTTTTTTAAAAAAATAACAGTAATGGGAATTAAACCCAGGAGTGCTTTACCACTGAGCCACAACTCCAGTCTTTTTTTATTTTTTATTTTCATACTGATTCTCACTAAGTTGCTGCTCCTAGCCTTGAACTTGCACTTCTCCTATCTCAGCCTCCCAAGGACCTGGGATTACAGGCATGCCTGGCTACATCATTGCATTTTGTTGACCAATTTAAAGGATTCTCTGAACAAGAGATAAAGTTTGAATTCTTTAGCATAGTTAAAAAGTTCTTCATTCACTGGGATGTGCCTACTCTGCATTTTCCCTTCTTACCACACAATGTCCTCTAACTTTGTACATCATTCCTGTCAAACCAAACCTTCCCATTCCACATCTGCACACCTGGATTACCTAGTTATAGAAAATCTGCTCTGCTTCATAAGCCATTGGAAATCCTGAGCACTTCTCTACGCATACCTTAGACAACATATCCTCCAGAGAATCCTCCCTTACACCTAAGGCTATGACCTGGGCACATATGAAAACAGACACCAATGAGACAGACACCAATGGCAAAAAAGTTTGGAAACCTCTGCTTTATGTGGTGGTTATCTTTCTTGGTCTGTGTGTCCTATTAGGACATTTTTATGTTATAGAATTCTTTGGAAATCAGTGAAAAGTTTTTGTCCCACACTTTGGAACAAATTTGCTCTTGTATATTAAATATTCATGAGCCCCTACAACCCACCTGTGGATTCCCTAGAGTAAGAACATCTAGCATAGTCTTTGACATAGGCTGAATGAATGACTGATTGATTGGATGGATGGGAAGCTTAACCTGTCAGGTTTTACATCTTCCAGAATATTCAAAGGAAATTAGAATACTGGAAATAGATCTTCAGAAGGAAGAAAATTTTTAGTTCTTTGTGAAAAGAAGAAAATGGAGATTTAATGCTAAATTTGAGAGAACTGGGAGTCTTATTAATACCATTTCTTATTTTGGGTTCTGAACCAATGCAGAGCAGACCCAAGAGACCATATAGGAACAAAATATTTCTTCTACCATTGGTGTGAATGTAATGGACAAAAGCTGAAAGTGGACTCTGGGTAGTTGTGAGACTCTGGTTATTGCATGGGCGATGGGAGGCATTGAAGAGCCATATCATTGCTTAGACATAGAAGGAGAAGCACAAAATACATTATGGGAAATGGAAGCATTGGAGAGCCATGGCCTTGCTTAGTCATAGGATGAGAAGCACAAAATAGATCATGGCAGACAAGTTGACCCGTGAGTAGTGATCACTAATTCACACCAACCCAGAGGTGAAATGTCAACCCAATGGTGTTAGCCTCTTACTGGTTTCTCTCAGTACATCTTTCATTTCTTCCACAGGGACAGGAAGTAGCACACTAGATGTTTCTCTTCCTTAAGAGGGTACAAATATTAGAAGTTCTTAATATTAGGGCCTAGGCTAAAACTCAGGGAAAGGAAGAGATTACATTTATATCTACTTATTTTTATTGTCCTTGTTCTTCTCTCTGTCAATGAACACACAGTCTTAAATCTCAACCTGAAGATTCAAAGAGGTCTGAAGAACACATACACAGAAGTCAGGATGAAAATAGATGCACCTTGGGAAGAGGCTCAAACAAATCCCATATTCTCAGAGGTTTATCTCTTCTCTTTCTGCCTCTGTTTCACCATTTCTCTGTCTCCCTTCCTTTGGTCACCCTGTAACTATCCCCACTGATGTACTCATCATGAGACACATTGCCCACAAGACTTCCCCTATTGGCACAAGACAGGCAGGTTCCCCCACATCACCAGCACGGGGGCAGTTTAGTCTCTGTAACACCTTGCCTTTGCTTGCAAAAGATATTATCTATTTCAATTGCAAATGCTACTTATAGAGTTGCTTGAAGAGCAGAGAATCTTGTTGTTTCATTGGTTAGATTTATTTATTCATTTGCTATTACCAGTGAAAGGATTTCATTTGTCATTCTGATTGCTTTTATCTTTAATTTCTTGAATGGATGATGACTTCTATTTCAATTATTAGAAACAATTCTTCATCTGTGATGAATTACCATTTCAGGTCAAATCCTTCCCCTGTCAATTAATTATACTTTGTTGTAAATACCAAGCATGAGATTTTTTTCTCCACATGAGGAAAGAGAGGGATAGAAAGGGGTTTGTCTAAAATGTCATTTTCAAAATTACCGATAAACAAGCTTAAATATCTCCCCTGAGAGGCCACTGGGCGGGTAGTTGATTCCTCCCAACCCGTTCCAGTTCAATGATTCCGGTACTTATTAGAAATTTGGAGGTAGGAGGAGTGGTTATAGGAGGTTGAAGAAGATTCAGAGAAATTGTGCTGTGCTGTGTTTCAAGGCAGTACTTATGATTACCACTTAAACAATCTTATTTCCTTACCTAATGTCTATGCTTTGTTTCTAGTGTTCAACAACAGAAAAAAAAAATCAGTAGATATGGAAAAATATGGCACCTGTTCTTTCAGAATGAGAAATAACTTAAATTGGGAAGGAGAGACTAAGGATCTAATGAGAGACTGAGAACTAAGGATCCACAGAAGCACCAGAGCCCCCAAATTGACCCAAATCATGGGCCTTTTGGAATCAGAAATATGAAATGGCTCTTTGTACTCTTGGGCAACTAGAGTCAAGATAAAAGTAGCAGAGTTGCCTTTTGCAGGTCATCCTCAGAAGCAATTCATCTCAGGAGACCCAGTTAGATTTGTGAGCTAGAGGCCCACAGGTGTAAATGAATGAGACAGGCAAGTGCACTGGTAGATGCCAGAAATAACAGGAAAGGTGGAAGCTGTCAGGGAGCTCATGCCTTGTGTGGAGAGAGGAATCACTCCATCCCCATGGTAGCCATGTGAGACAATGAGCCGTGCAGTGTGAAAGTTTCCAAGATTTTAAAGAAACCAGAAATCTTGATTTGATGTGAAATCTCTCAATTTCTAAATTTTAACTAATTTAAAAATCTTAAATATTGTACAGGGGAGAAAAAACTTATCTATGGTTTGCAGTTAGCCCACAGGCCACCAGTTGTCATCTCTGCTCTGCGGTGAGGTACTGCTGAGGTTTTTGAAGCAAGAGAAGTGACATTTATTCTTTCATTACTCCATTAAATATCTATCTCTTGATTCCTTGTTCTAAAGTGCTAGAAATTATATAGTACTAGTTCTAGTGGGGGAGGTCATGATATATAGGAAAATGAATAAGTATGTGACATAAGAAGTGTTATGGAGAAGATAAATCAGGCAAAGGGGATAGAGAAGTTGTGAGGGTGCTGTCTTAAATATCATGGGCAAATGACTCTCTAGTCAGAGTAGAATTTATCAGAACAGATACTCAGATATAGAAGACAAGTTGTGTAGGGTAGGGGAGAAGAGATTGATGAAGTGGGGGAAACTCCAGGCAGAATGCAAAGGCCTAAGGCAAAATTATGCTCGAGTGCATTGCATATGGAAGGCTAAGGTGGCTGGAGGAAAGTAAGGAAAGAATAGCACTAACAAGTCAAAGTCAGAGAAACAGCAAGCAGCTATAACCTGGGCCACAGAGGGCTGCTTTAAATGCTTCTCATCCTTCAAGGTCCATTTCAAAGGAGGGCAGTTGAAACCATTTGGAAAAATATCAATAGCTGTTGGAACTTAATGATGGGTTTATGTAATACAAGAGGATTTGCTGCATCTGCTACTTTTGTATAAATTAAGTAGTTTTGAAAACATAATTTAAAAAAATTTCCTGCTCAAGTTACATGTTTTCCTTTCCTATTCTAGTTGTTTCTCTGAACTTCCCAAATGTCTCATACTCTGAATACCTCAAACAAATGGTGCCTTGATTTTATAATTTATCTTGAGTCTTTTTTAATTAATTAATTTATAAATACCTGAAAATCAAGACTGATAGTTAACAGACAGACATGAGGGCTGGAATCATAAGGTTAAGAGAATAAGTCTATAAATTGGGCCCACTGTGCTGACCCCCACATTCTTTTTTTAGAAAAGCAATTTACCTGCAGCTCTGCCTGGCTTCATTCCTCGGCAAACAATCTTTTAGCTGCAGGAGAAATGCAGGCCCAAAATGCTCATAAGAACAATGTTACCCTTGGGGAAGCGAGTTGTGATCCTTATACAGACCTAGTTCCAGAACTCAAGTACATAAGGATACTATCCCTAACCATAAAAATCTGTTAAATACAGGTTCCAATTAAAACTGGTCAGCATGGGCCCAAATGATCTAGATTGTCCTGGATCTTTACCATGCACAGTGAGAACTTTGAAAGTCTGATGTCATCCTGCTGTCAATCAAAAGTCAAGAGGTGGACCTGGACAGGACTCTGGAAACTCCTCTGGCAACTCCAATAAAACTGAGTGGCAGGAAGTGTGCAATGTCATTCTCCTCTCTGAGAGGACCCACTCTCTCCCTTGAGAATGTCCCCTTTTCCCTTTCCCTAGCCTCTCTAATAAACTCATGCCTTCTACTCTGAGTCACAAAATCTTGCTGGTGTGATTGCAAGAACTGGTGAGAAAGGATCACTGTGGTTTCCTTATCTCTGTGGTGAGCTCTTGCCCTGTAACAAGGACCATGGTTAACATTTCTTTTGACTTAGCATTTAGCACATTGCCAGACACAGACATTTGCTCAATAAATATTAACTGATGGATAAGCTCATCAAATATTTGAGAGGTTACTTTATGCCCCCACAGTGTGATATATAAGGGTGAGAGAAAACATACATACCAAGATATGGTTCTTCTAGTCCAGGAACTTCCAATAATCAGATAGACACTGATGTTACAGGTCAGAATGCTGGAAATTTGTTAGGATGGATATAGAAAGTGGTAAAAGGGAAATCCAAGGGTCAGATATGCAGAGAAAACACTGATTATTCTATGTAAAACTGCTCAATTCTTCTTTGCAGGTTACACCTGCTAGTTACCAGATTTAAGAAAAATGAAACAAAAAAAACACTTTTATTCTAGTATTATGACCTTAATTTAATAAAGAAATAAAGGTTTAATAGTTCTTTCATGCCATAGTCAACATAGTTTGTGTTGTAGAGGATTTTTTGTTGTTCTTGTTGTTTTTTTTTTTTGTTGTTGTTGTTTTAAAATTCTCTCTCTACTGCCAAAGGAAGAGTTATGCTAGATGAAGTCAAACAGATAAAGACTTTTTCTAAGATTATTACAGTGAAGGTGGTGGAGGGAGATCAGAATTTGACCTGGACTCAGCTCCACTGAAAAAGATAAAGGAGAATGGGAGGCTTTTTTGTTTTGTTTTGTTTTGTGGGTGCAGGGGATGGGTCCCAAGGGGCCCTTACGCACTGAGCCACATCCCTAGCCCTTTTTTGTATTTTATTGGGAGACAAGGTCTTGCTGAGTTGCTTAGGGCCACACTAAATTGCTGAGGCTGGCTTTGAACTCACATTCCTCCTGCCTCAGCCTCCCAAGCTGCTGGGAGTTCAGGTGAGTGCCACTGCACTTGGCAAATGAAAGCTTTTTTTTTTTTTTTTTTTTTAAGTCCAAGAGTGAAAGAGAGCATACAGGTAATCCATGTTTTGCTCAAATGACAAATATTTTTTTTCATATCTTTGTAACAGGAGGGAATTTTACAACTTGGAGCAAAGCACCTATCCAAGTTAGTCTCCCATCCTCCCACAGAACATGGAAATGTGTTGTTATTTCAAAAAGATGGTTCCCAAGTCCTTGAGAAAGACATTCCTGGGTTATTAAACTGGCAAGAGGTTTAAAAACAAAACAACAGCAACAAAAAACTGCCCTTTTAATGGGGAAAAAATTATAAAGGCAACTGTTGTTAAGTAAATGCTCTAAGTAAAAGCAATCAGGGTCTAAACTCAGGAAGAAGGTTATATGAAATTTATTGGTGCTAAAGAGAATGTCAGGGTTGTCTTGGTCTCCAGCTTCTCTCCATAATGGCATCTGGAGCTATGGACATCTGGATGGTTTGCATTATCTGGTTGAGAAGATGTGTTCCTCAAATCTACTTGGGGACATCATAGAATGTCTGATTCCTCAGATTCCTTGTCTGTCTGGCTGCTGCTAATCCTGCTGACTCTTTGGTTGAAGTGTGTATTGACATAATGTGTAGTCTGTTCTTACACTTAGCTTTTTAATAGTCTTTAGCAATGGTTCTCAACACTGGGCAATATCCCCTTCTCACCCTCCCCACCCAGGGTGGAAATGATGGACCATAGGCATGCACATGTAAGAAGATCTTCCATGAGTACAAACATGAATTAAGACAAAACTCTTTGTTTTCAAAGATCTTTTTCAATACATGTATAACATTTCTTTCTTTTTATGCAATAAAAAGTGTGGATGAACTATCCATCCTAATTCTATCTCCATCACCTTTATTTCTTCTCTTCTGTCGCCTTTCTTCCTACAAAAGTCTGGAGCTAGTTGCACCAGGTCTCTCTTTAACTTCTCTTAATGTTCTCATCTTTCTTTGGGGCAGGAAGACTCAGGATCTGACATGCACGGGATAAAGGAACAAAGTCCACAGGGGAGACTGCTCCATTGTTCTCTCTTTGGCCTATTTTTTAAGCTGTATTAGTCAGCTTTCCATTGCTATGACAAATACCTAAGATAATTACCTTATAAAGCAGAAAGCAGAAAGATGTATTCTGGCTTATGGTTTTCAGAAGTTCTAGTCAATGATCTGGTGAACTTATTGCTTTAAGCCTCTGAGGGTGCTGGATGACAATGTAGTATTATGGTTTAGATTTAAAATGTCCCCCAAAGACCAGGAGCTAAAGAACAAGTTGGAGAAATTAGGTCACTGGAGTATGTCTTTGAAGGATGTGTAATCCCTGGCCATTTCTCTTTGTCTCTCTCTCTCTCTCTTTTTGGAAATGAGCAGCTTGGTTCATCTACACCATCCTTTTCCTGCTGTTCTGCCTCATCACAATCCCACAGTGCTGGGGCCAAGAAACTGTGGACTGAAATTTCCAAAACAAATTTTCCTCCCTTCCTTGTTTTCCTCAGGTATTTTGTCACAGTGATGGAAAGCTGGCTAACACAGATTGGGAGTGTGGGCAGAGGAAACGTCTCATCTCTACCAGGAAGCAAGCAAGCAATAAATAAATAAATAAATAATAAAAATAAACCACCAGTGCCTCACAATCTCTATGAGGGCACCTCCCCTCATGGCATAAGGGTCTCCCTCGAGGCCCCATCTCCTAAGCTTCCACCACCTCTAAATAGCACCAGCCTGGAGATCAAGTCTTTAACATATGGGCCTTTAGGAGACATTGAACATAACAACTGTAGGATAAATTTATTTGCTCTGGAACTTTTATTTCAAGTCCTTCAAGTCAAGGTTTGGCCTCAGAATATCATAAGACAGTAAGATTTAAGAAGAGAGTTAAAATGTATCAGTTTAATGTTTGCTAAATGGGATTCCCCATTGTTGATGGTCTACTTCCATTTGCAAAGTTACTAAGGAACTGTATCCTGATATAAGTGAACTTCAAGCTAAAATAAAGGGAATAGAAAAAATAAGGAAGTTTGAGTATGGACTGAATAAGGAAGAGGGGGAGATAAAAGAATAAGACTCAAAATCTGAAAATAACTGTGGAGTCAAAGAATGACAATTCTCTCTAGGAGAGTTTAAAATTTTATGGCTTGGGATAATGATGTAATTTCTTTGCTATATCCCTCAGCTAGTGAATCAGTTCTAGTTTTCATTCTAGAAAACCCATGTGGTGGTATGTAAGAATAGTAACTAAGATTAGCATCATCTTCAAACATAGGAGCCCTAAATTTGAATGTGAGATAACTTAAGTTTTCAAAAAAGTTGCTCTAAATTATTTATGTTCCCCCTCTCTCTCCCTCTTGCTCTCATGTTCTCTCCCTCCTTCACTTCCCCACTCCTTTCATCTCCTTCTTTCTTCTCCTACACTACTCTTCACACCTATCCTTCCAAATAAGCCCTGACAGTATATAATCAAAATATATGCAAAGCATCAATGTATATAGGAATTTTTTTCATAAACCTGTTCTTGAGACCCTAAAATAAAGGGACTGTGGAAATGTGTACACAGAACGGACGGGAAACTCCAGGTGTGAATTTCTTAAATAGCTTAGAGTCACCACGGAGGGGCACAGGGAGTCTGCCAGGCTCTCCATCTCTGCAAATACTACATGACTCAGTTATTCATATCATGTTTCTCTTCAAGATGTCTTTAGTGTATAGGGGTGTTTTAGTCAGTTTTTTGCTGCTGTGTCTGAAAGACCTGAGCAGCACAATTGTAGGGGAGGAAAAGTTTATTTAAGGGTTCACAGTTTCAGAGGTCTCCATTCCTCAGGATTCCAGGTGAGACAGGAACAACATGGTGGAAGAGTGGTGGCGGGAAGCAGCTCACGTGGTAATCAGCAAGCACACACACACACACACACACACACACACACACACAGAGAGGGGGGGGGAGAGAGACAGACAGACAGACACTCTACTGGCCAGATACCAAGTTATGCCCCAATTCCCACCTCCTCCAGCCACTCAGTTACCACTCAGTTAATCCCTATCAGGGGATTAATTCATTGATTGGGTTAAGACTCTTCCCACATGATCATTTCTCCCCTGAACCATCTTGCATTGTCTCACAGGTGAGCTTTTGTGAGACACCTCACATCCAAATCATAACAAGGGGACAATAAAAAGTAAACCAGTACTTTTATTTAAATGTTATCTCGTAAAGACAGGCAGCACAGATAACCTTTTCCAGAGTAATTCCATCCTAATGTACTCCTCACAGAAGGCAAAGCCTTCCCTTCATCCAAATCACTTGACCAAATAGGCTTATATTTATTTCCCTAAAAGTTATTTATTGTCCATTGAAAAAAAAGAAACAAGTGGAGACAATTTTATATGAAGAAAACCAATTTGGAATACACATACAGAAAAGAAAAACAAAAACAAGTTGCTTTCTCCCAAGCAGCCTTCTCTGAGTTCGACCTCCTGTCTTTGAGCACAGGGGTGGGCTAAAGTGAGACCACTGAGGGAGAGCCACATGTATGCACGGTGAGGCAGGTGTGAAGACTGGGGGGAAGGGAACTTTCTAGAAATTCCACTCTTGCTTCTCATTTTTATAATCTCAGTTTCAAAAAAAAAAAAAAAAAAAAAAAGAAAAAGAAAAAGAAAAGAAAACTGGCCTTGGGAACGGATTTTCCCTTGTGTTACTTTGTATTTTTAGAACAGTCGGGGTGAAAGACAATGAAACAAAATAACAAAGGCAGCAATCACAAAAATTAATATCTTCAACACTCTGCTTACCCTCATTTGCCTTTTGAAAAACATCTGTCTGCAGCGTTTCTTTCCACTTATTATGGGCATGTCTGATGGATGTTTTGCATGTCATGCAGACGATCTGATTAAGTGAAAACTCTCAAATTATCATTTTCTCTTTTTCTACCAATGTTGTCATAATGGATGTCAGAGGTGAAGCCCTCCAGCCCTGCATATTCAAAGAAAGTTTTAGGTTTTCCCTTTCCCTCCTTCTCTATTTCCCTCTCTCCCTCCCTCTTTTTCTTTACACAGCAAAAATAAGGGGGACTTGGAAATTAGGCTATACAGGTTTTCTTCTCTCCCAATTTGTAGCAAGTCAGTTAGTTTTTAAAAAATATCTGTTTTCTTATGTGAAAAGTGGGTCTAATATTGCTTTCTTTTCATGACTACTATGAGATTTGTAGTTATTTGTGAAGCACATGGTACAATGCACATAGGTATTCTATAAATAGTAGCTACTATCATAATTTTTGTAACAAAATATTTTTTTCCTAGTATATATAAGAAACCATGTTAAGGTCATTAGCATGACACTAGTGTGTGCTTTGATAAAGATAACAAAATACCATGGAACAAATTGTCTACTTGGTTAGCATTGCGAGTAGCCCACTTCATCATAGGCAAACAGAATGCAAGTCACTGGTTAGGACTTGTGATCTCACTTCCTGAAGTGAATGGTGGTGGAGTAAGTCTGTCCAAGAACTGCTGACATATAGTCAGGGTTGACTGTCTTTCATGGAAGTCTACAGCCTGACGTGTGAACACTTTAATCTGGTAACAGTTCATACTCGTTCTCAATCATCATAATGGTAGGTGATTTGTTTAGGGAATGGACAATGGACTTTGAATTCCTATTAATGTAATTATTTAATATGTGAATATCCATGGCCTTTAGTTTTATACCTAGGAGGAGAATTGCAGAAGACTTTCTTATCCAAAAGTTGTGCTAACAAATTGCTGGATTGAGTTAGACTAAGACCCACCAGTGTGCTTTTCAAGTATTTCTTTTTTCTTTTTTTTAAACTTGTATCTGTCTGTCTATCTATCTATCTATCTATCTATCTATCTATCTATCTATCTATCTATTTTTGTGGTGCTGGAGATTGAACCCAGGGCCTTGTGCATGTGAGGTAAGCCCTCTACCTACTGACTTATATCCCCAGCCCCTCCAAGTACTTCTTTATGTAGATATTTCCTACCTGCTAGGTATTTACCCATCCCATCCCACAGCTATATTTTACAATTTCAAAAACATTATTTTCCTTGGAACAATGGAACTTATTTATTTTTTCAGCTTTTATGTAATATAACTGATTAACACTACTCTTATAGGTTTAAATTAATTATATCTCACCTTTACTGGATGTAGACTATCTCAGGGAATAAGGAGTATTGGCATAATGCATAAAAGTTCTGGAGTAGGGCTATTGTCACTAAAATTCTAACTCCACCATTTCCAAGTGGTGTGTATTTATACAAACTATTTAGCCTCACTTACCCTTAAGTCCCTGTTGAGAGAATCAAACAAAATTATGATCTATAAATGCTTACTACAATGTCTGCAGAGAGTAGGTATTTTGAAACATGTTGCTATATTCATTAGGACTGTATAGGAGTTTAATCTAAATTATAATTAGGTATCTTGCAATGCATTTTCCAATACTTGCAATTTTTATTAGCTGTTTATGTGCTATGCTGATTCCGATTTACAAATATAAAAATTTCAGAACTTGACTTTTCTTGCTGCTTAAAACACTTTCTCTCTTTTCACACTCTCTCATTCTTTTAAAGATTCATCTTTGGATGAGGAAGCCAGCAAGCAGTTGGAATATTTCATTTCAGACAGCTCTTATGAAAAATGACTGTGTGGAAGGTCAATTTTTTAGTTTCTGGCAAATTGTGTAAGAAATGGCCAAATGAGAATTTTTGGACTTTGTTTCTCAGTTTTCAGCAGATTTAGTTATCTGCTTCTGTGATAGGGAGTTAATTGGAAGGAAAAATGCTGGTGCTTCCACATCTATATACATGTTAAACGTGAACTTTAAGTTATATTTTAAAACGTGGACCATTTAAGAATTAAATCTCAACTGCTGACTGTATTATTTTTGTCCCCTCAGTTCACATGTTTATGCTTTGCTTTTGAAAATCAAATGGCAATTTCCTGCTTTGACACTTTCCTACTTAGCGTCACAGTTTGTGGCAATTTGGAATATGATCATGGGTCCATCTCCGCTGTGAAATTGCTCCTGTCTCTGACAATCTGTTGGAGGACCATGATGCTGCTGCGCAAGGTGGGCAGGGGTAGTAATTACCTTAGAAGAAGGAGCAGGACCACAGGGGCTGTCCCAGTGGCACTGTGAGGGTGTGCTGGTTGCCTGGGAGGCTGCTCTGGCCTTTCACCCACTTATTCTCTCTGCTGTTTCTTGCTTTTGCTTTCTGTCTCTAACTCTACTCCTCTCTTTCTCCCTCCTCTTCTCAATTTTCTCTTTTCCATCCCTGTGCCATTGCCTGCACTATTTGATCTCTTTGTTTATTTCTATGGCACCCATCTCCATGGAATCTAGCCACTTAGACAAACACATTAGGTTAAATATAGCCTGTGTAGGAAGAGAAGAAACACATCTCTCTTGCTTCCTTTTCTCCAGGAAGATCTGTATTTGATTGTGACTTTATTCTAAGGTAAAAAAGCAGACATTAAAAGGTGTTAAAAAGAGAATCGTTTTGTAAGTATTTAGAAAAATGTATCCAGGTGCAACATGGAAAGTAAATGACAGACCAAATGGGAAGCAGAGAAACAAGTTAAAAAGTTGTTTCAGTTGTCCTAGGAATGGGTAGTAGCCGTGATAATGGAGAAAGTACATCTGGATATGGATTACATAGGACACAGTGATTAAGATAAAGGATGAGACAATGATAACTACCATGACCCTTTTTAGTGCAGAAGGCATTGCCCTCAGGGAACACAAAAGAATGGTTGGTTTCACTGGGAGATAATGAATTTAATTAGTTTTGGATAGGCAGATAGGATATATGAGTCAAGAAGTATGTCCAAGTAGTTGAATATGTGAGTTGAAGATCAACAGAGAAGGCTATACTGTATTTAAACAAGTTAAAATGGGGACCAGGCCTAAACAATCCCTGAGAAGATAAAAAGAGTTAGGACTCATAAGTGAACTCAACTTTGCTTGTTTTGCAAACATAAATGAAACTTAATGTGCATTATTGCTCAAAAATGCTTATGATAGAAACAAACCTTAATTTCAGCCAATTAAAAGCAGTCATATATGATTATGTGAGTAGGGATTTCCAATAAGGTAAACTAAAACTTTAATTTAATTACTGCAAGCAGTTAAATAATTTCTTTATTTTCTTTCCTTTTCTTTTTCTTTATTTTTTTCCTTTGTGGGCTTGAACACTTTTAGTCTAGTATTCCCCAATCCATGAACTATTTCTTACTGAAACTCCTCAATATTCTATTGTGTCTCAGATTTTTCTTTAACAGTTGGATATATATAAAATAAATGAAGCCATGGAGTACATGGGATGGCCCATTAAGAATATGAGGAGATCATAACTCTGAGAAGACTGAGAAAGAATTATCATGGAATTAAGAGAAAAACTTTGAGAGGATGTGACACAGAAATCTATGGGGAAAAACAAAAACTATTCAGGAGGATGCAGTGGTCTCCAATATCAACACAGTTACACAAATAACAGGTAGTTGAGGAATCCATCCTATAGTGAGTAGGAATGGGCAGCC
The DNA here is from genome assembly GCF_045843805.1 of Urocitellus parryii. Lineage (NCBI taxonomy): Eukaryota > Metazoa > Chordata > Mammalia > Rodentia > Sciuridae > Urocitellus > Urocitellus parryii. The sequence goes on along the minus strand of NC_135538.1, from coordinate 72,991,911 downwards.
TCAAATGTGAGGTTAGACAATTATGGGAGGAAAGAGGACCAAGGAAATTGATGGAGAAATGGAGAGAAAATCCTCTCCCAGGCCCAGGGGAGCTGTGGGGGAAGAAAGGATTTAGAGAGTAAGAGATCAAAGATACAGGAGAGAGGAGGTACCCTAAAATCCAAATCCTCTAGAAAGTTGGGAGACAAAATTCAAGGCACATTACAAGATGTTGGATGGGGAAAGAGAGGAGATTCATTTTCTTCTAAATGGCAGTGAAGGAAGAAATCAGGGCTGTGGATGCATGTAAAATTTCAAGTTTTGTCCAGGAGTTAAAGGAAGTACCATTTGATGGACTCTATTTTCTCTGAGAAGAAGAAGAAACCATTCATAGAGAACAAGGACAAGATAGGAGGACTGGAGCTGTGAGGAGTTGGGAAGCCCTGGCACAGCCCTTTCACTACACAGAGGAGTAGGCTGTTAGGGACAGGAAGAAGTTTTGCCTGTGCCACAAAGATGATGATGAAGTAGGAACTTGTAATTTTCTAGTGGAGACCGTCAGGGAGGTGATGTAGGTTTTCTCCAGCAGCCTTGTACCTATTCAAAGAACTGGGCACAGAAAGTCATTGAGGGTTGGGAGTTTTTTCCTGAGTCAATGAAGAGAAAATGGAGCAGAAGACAAGTTGATGTGATAGAGCATGAAACCTATAATGGAAAGAAAAGAGAGTAAAGAGAGAACACTGCTGGTTAAAAGGGAAACATATGAAAGGGAAGGTCAAAGAAGAGTCCTGGTTAAGTCAGTTGGAACGAGGGAACCTGGGTGGAAAAGTTAAACAGAAAGCAAGTTATGGAAATGATAATTTTGATTGAGGACTTTTACTGATCTTGCTGAATTCGGTCTCTTTCCTAGCTCTATTTGGCTGATTCTATCTAACTGCTATGGTTAGGGAATCTTCCATGATTATAAATGGAATTTGGCTCAAATTTCCAGGAAATATTCAGAGAATGGTAAGTATAAATATTAGCATGAGAAAATTGAGTATAGTGATTAAGAGCTCAGATTCTTAGGTTTAAAACCTATTTCTCCTACTTACAAGTGGTGCAATTTTGAGCAAGTCATTTAACTTCTCTAAATGTGTGTTATCATTTGCAAAACTGAGATAATGTGGTATCTACATTATCTAGAAAGGGTTAAATGAGTCAATACCCGTACGGTATTTAGAATAGTTGCTGGTACTATAATTTTTAGCTATTATTATCATTACCAGTATTATGAAGACACATATCATGACAGAACAAAAATGTTTTCTAGAGAAAATTTTATCTAGTTAGCTCATGTTACCAAAGAGGAACCTGAGGTGCACTGAGAAATGTTGACATTATCAAGTCGGGCAGTATATCTAGGTCCAGATCCAGGTCTGTAGATTTCTAGTCCTTCTTTATCTTTTCTGTTATAATGTTTAGATTTTTACTTACTTATAATGAGTCAACCCTATCCATTGGCTCCTGCCCTTAGAGGAATGCAAAACACACAGAAGTAAAACCCAGCAGAGTTTCTGCAAGGGCCTCTCATGGGCTTTATCCACAGAGTGTTGGGTAGTAGTGCCTGGTAGGGGGCAGCCTAAGGAGACCCAGAGTTCTAGGCATGACAAGTCATCAAACTGCCCCTTCCTGTACCTTGTCTCATCTCCTTGTCATAACAAAGAAAATTGTACTCTCTTGGGCTTCAGCACATTTTTCTGTCAATGAAATGTAGGCAGCAATGTCCCTATCCAATTTATTGCCCTGACTAGAAAGTGAAAGAAAAGGTATTATTGAAGCTACCAATGGCATTTTAATATCAAGACTCTAATCATCAACACTTTTCAGCTCGTGATTGTTTACAAAATCTTCCAGCCAAAATCAGATGCAGATTGACCTGTCCTGCTCTGAAGTAATGGAGCTCATGCTAAGAAAAACTCATGATTTCTTTCTCATTTCTTATGCCTCCAAAGATTGCATGCACAATTTTTTTTTTTCTGATTGATAGTCTCTGAGTCTCAATTGTGACCAAATATTCAGGCAATCCTGGTTAGGATGTGTGTCACCTCCAAAATTTGCCTAAGTTGATTATCGAAGCCTTGGAAATCATGCAAGTTAAATCACACTGATGAGATTTCCAAACCAATTTTGGGTTCAGGTGGCTCGGTTCAATTCAAATCCCTATGTGCTTCCAATCTGAATTTTGATTTATGTTTTCTCAGCTGTGGCACCAGCTTTCATACACAATGGCTGGAGAGGTTTTTTCAGCTTGAATATTTTTGTTGCTTTTTTCCCCATCTTTCTAATTAAAATTAGAATCAAAGACAATGTGAGATACATATAATTACAATATTTGCCATCGTGCTATGAATTTAGATTTTGCGCAGTAGTTCTTAACCTTTACTGTGCATCAAAATTCCTTGTTAAGCTTTAAAAAGAACAGGGATCTTGGGGTGTTATTTTTCAAGCATTTATCAGGTGATTCAAATATGCAGGCACAGTTAGAATCAATGCTCTAGTTTTGTGCTTCTCAAGCTTTAATGTATGTAGCAATTTCATTACTACCTAGCTAATAATTCTTACTCCCATGTACACCAACATCATTGATACTACCCCCAAGCTTGTTTGAGATGCAAACTCTCAAAAAAATATCAGCAGTAAATCCAAGTTTATTCCCAATGGGTTCTAGTGGAGAAGAGATGTAAAATAATTGGTTAATGGTTAACAAATCCAGTTATTACTTTGTTCTATTCAACATTTCATCAATGATTTGAATGAGAATAGGAGGCATGTGACCTTTGAAAATGTCCAAACTGTAGAATATATAAAACATTGAATGACAAACATTGTGTTCAAAAAAATGACATCCTTATCCTAATAGGAAATATTTAGTAGATATAAACGAAAGGTCAGAATTTGGGTTAAAAATGCTTCTCTGTAACAATTATGAGAGAGGAGAGTGAATAATATTGCTTATCAATAATGTTTTATTTAGCTGGAAAAAAGTCAGTATGAATAATAAGCCATGTGAAAAGATTGCCCCCTCCCCAAAGTGACGTGATTTCAGTTTGAATTAGAATCAAAGGACCAGGGGAAAAAAGTGAGAGGCAATAGTATCCTTCTATTCTGTGCTGAGAGATATGAGGATAAAGTGAATTATGTGCATGGGCCCATGAAGCTTAGGAAGGTAGATATTTAAGCTAGAGAATGAGGTTCTGTTCAGGAAAGGAGGTGAAGAAATGGCTCCTAGTGTATATTTCAAGCATCTGAAGGACTTTCCTATGATAGAGGGAAGCAACTTTCTTCCAGGTCTAAGACCACAGTATCATAAGCCCAGGCAACAGAAATCAGATTTTATTAAGGAACAACACCTAAATGAGCTATGCCATCTGAAATTCTAATGACTATTCTTGTGGGGATGGTGAATATTTAATTCTTGGAGACATTCAAACCATCTACTGGATATATTGCTAAGGAGCCCATATCATGGGAAAGGGTTGGATGCAGTCATTCCTAAGGTTCCTTCCAGTGCTTGGCTCTCTGAAGTCTTGAAACTTGTCTGCAGGCTTGGTTGTGGAGATTGGAGTTGAGACCACCACATCAGGATCCTCAGAATCATAGTGTCCCCTGCTAATCTTATTTTCTTCTTTCTACCCCTATCAATTCTGAATGTTTATGGTTTCTGTGCCTTCTGTCTCCCAAAGCCAAAAAGAAGTTGAAGTTTAAGCTGTATAGGTTTAGGAAGGTCTTTGAAGCTATGGAGCTATCACTCCTTATTTCCACCAACTGCTAAATCTTCTCATTAAACATTAAACACGGGCAAGAATGTGGCTCAAGCGGTAGCACGCTCGCCTGGCATGCGCAGGATGCTGAGTTCGATCCTCAGCACCACATAAAAATAAAATAAAGATGTTGAGTCCAACAAAAACTAAAATATAAATATTAAAAAATTCTCTCTCTCTTAAAAAAAATTAAATGCTATAGCCACTTTTTACTGGCTACTTCTTTTAAAGAAGGAGCCAACCTTAATTCTCCATATAATAGTTAAAACAAGTTTTAAGTTAGGACCTTATTTAGTTATTTACCTAATATTTCTGTGTATAAATGTTCAAGTAAAATGAAAAACATTGTAAGAATGAAAGCAAAAATCTCTGAAAATGCTACTACCCCAAAATAATCACTATCAACATTTTGGTGAACATTCTTCCAGACCTTTCTCTGTGCATACCACCATATGGCTTTCTGGATCCATAGAAAGATAATTTTACATAGGCAGATTTATATTACACACACTGCTTTGCCATCTGCTTTTTATATGCAGCATCATGTTCTTGAAATACTTCCATGTTAGTGAGTGCTTTTTAATGCTTTTGTAAGGATTTGAATAGAACACTTGTAAAATCACTTAAATTTTTTTAAGATGTTGCTATGGTCTGAATATTGGTGTCCCCTAAATATTTATATGTTGAAACCTAATTACCAATGTAATCGATTTAGGAAGTGGGGGCTTTGGAAGTGGCTGTATCATGAGAGTCAAGTCCTTGTGAATGGAGTTAGTGCCTTTATAAAAAGGCCCCTTTCACCATGGAAGGATGCAGCAAGAAGTTGCTGTTTTAGGAACTAGAAAGCAGACCTCTATCAGACACTGGATGTGCCAAAGGCTTATCTTTGACTTCCCTCCCATTTCCAGAACTATGAGAAATTTCTGTCATTCAGAGGCCATCAGTTTATTATGGTAACTTGAACACACCAAGAGATATCTGCTTTAGATCTTTTTGACAATGGATCACTACAAGAATATAGTCTACAAGAGGATGCAATTTCATTTCCCTTCCTAGGAACCAGCAGCCCTCAAGAAGTCAGGTCTGTGATTTTGTAGCAAACTGATAGAATGCTGGGAAGAGTAAAGATGTGAGGCTTAAGTGAAATGGGGTAAGGGAAAATTCTTTGTAGATCCATGCTCCATTTTGGTATTTATTATTTTAATAATTTATTGTTTTAATGACAAGTTTAATTATTTAATATTTAAACTCCCAGGATAACAAAATGACCTTTGTGTGTATGTGTGTCTTTATTTTCTCTATTTCTTTTGAGTTTTGATGGTATATTGTAAGCATTTTCTACCTCTTTTGTTTTAAAAACATAATTTTAAATAATCTAATATATAAATAATAAATGTTCATTATAAAAAATTATAAATATCGCCAAGTGAACTAATGATAACTGTCTTTAGCATTTTCTTATGTTATCCCACCATACTTGTTAAACTTACATGTATTTCATGTGAACTTATTTAAAGATTCAAGATTTATAAACACACAATTCTAAAATATTAGTTTAGAATTTTAGAAATTAGGCAAATATAATAATTTAGAACTTAAGTATAAAAATTTTTTGAGAACATTTTGACAAAAGCTAAAAACCAAAATTTCTTCATCATTATTTAGTATTTCCCCATGTGGATGTAAAATAATTTGATCATATTCAAATTGCTGGATACTTGGCAGTGAAATATCACTGGAAGGTGTAAGGCAAAAACAGAAAATCTCATCAGCAAATGAAAGCAAATACAAGGCAGGAGTGATTTGAAGTTTGAAACAGACTCAACTCATCCATTGTGCTTGCTTTGAAGACTGTGGAAGGGACCATTCACTGGGAAGCAAGATAGCCTCTTGAAGTTGATAATGTACATCCTGCAGGGAAATGGAGACCTCAGTCCATAGACGCAACTGCGAGCAATTAAATTCTGCCAATGACCCAAGAAAACAGGAGACATATTCTGTCTTAGAGTCCCCAGAAAGTAACTCAGTCCTTCCAACACTTTCATTCATTTTAGCCCAGTGAGAGATGTACCAGACTTCTGACCAATCGAATTGTAAGATAATAATTGGTGATGCTTTGAGTCACTAGGTTTTAAGTAATTTGTCAATGATAGAAAGTTAACATAGTTATGGTTTCTGAATCATAGCCAATATACTTGTGAAAATCATTGTTACACATGTTGAGCTTCTTTAATCAGATTTGTATTATTTTTTAGTGCCTATCAGATTATATCCTCTATGATTCTTGAAAGACCAAATATCCTGTTTCCTTTCTGGTAACTCTTGATCATGTTGAACTTTTTTCTGCTGTGCTTTCTAATTTAACTGATTAGCTCATTCTCAGTATACCTTTATTTGTGGAAATATTTTATCCCATAAACCAGGGATCATCCTTCCAGGGTTTGCTTTTGATTATGCTAAATATTCCAAGAACCAACTTTTATATTAATTTTATTGGGGTTGTAGGTTCTTTCTACACCATGTAGGTAGAGTAAATTCAAACCCCAACTTACATGAATGAAGGTATGTGGTTGCTATAAATTCTAACATCCCACTCAGAACTCTGGCTAGAATGAAAATTCCTATCTTATCTCTTTGTTCTGGTAGAAAGATTTTTTTCTTAATTTTCTGTTTTATTAACACTCTTGGTTTTCTGCTGTGCATTTCAGAGGTGCAGCTATCTTCTCTACATATATAATGGTAAAATGCTGAATGCTCTCCCACAAGGCTGACAAGACAAGGATGCTCACTATTCAACATTGTATTTGTTATAGTTTGAACGTGAGGTGTCACCCAGCCACTCAGAGGCTGTTGCAGCCAGGGAGTCTGGAGGCTTTACTAATGCTCCAGATTATGGAAGATCTTGGCATCAACTGCATGGTGCTGGTTCACCAGGAATGCAGAATGCTGGAGTTAGGGGATCATAGAGGCTTCCACCCAGATTCAAAGGAAGACCTGGGAGGTCAGGCAAAGTGCAGCAGGGCTGGAGTCCCTGCAAGCATCCCCTGATAGGGCAATGCGTGGAGATGTGAGGAGGAAGCTAGAGCTGCAGCAGAGACTCCCAAGATTAAGACATGCCAGTTAATGTGGAATGTCCACTAAGGAAAGCTGCAGGAATTGAACAGAGACAAGCCAACAGAAAGGCCACTTGGGCTGCAACCAACAAGGTCTCAGGGGCAGAGCTATACAAGCCTTTTGGAGAAGACATCATGATGCCATGTGTACCAAATGCTAACACAGAACCATTAATAGGACTTATTTGCCCAGCTAGATTTCAGTCTTGGTTTGTTTCCATCCTTCTTCCTATGCCCCTATTTTTCTGAATGGAAATGTTTTACTCTGTACCTTTATATATTGGATACTTATAAATCATTTTGATTCTTTACAGGAGCTCACAATATGAGCTTGCCCTGAGCCTCAGAAGAGATTTTTGGACTTGAACTTTTGGGTAATCTTGAAATTGTTGAGGCTATGGAGACTCTTGGAAATGGGCTAAATGTGTATTTTGTATTGTGAGATGATCATGAGCATTTTGGGGCTAGGGGCAGAATGCTATGGTTCGGATGTGTGATCTCCCCCAAAAGCTCATATGTGAAACTATGCAAGAACATTCAGAGGTGAAACGATTGGGTAATGAGAGCCTTAACTCAATCAGTAAATTAATCCCCTGATAGGGATTAACAGAGTGGTAACTGAAGGTAAGGTGTGGCTGGAAGAGGTGGGTCATCAGGGGTGTGCCTTTGGAGTATATATTTAGTGATCTGAGCTTAGTCTATTTCTGATTCCTATTATCATGTGAGCTGCCTTTATCACCATACTCTTCCACCATATTGTTCTGCCTCACCTTGAGGAATGGAGCCAGCTATTTGTGGACTGAGACCTCTGAAACCATAAGCTCCCACATAAAAACTTTCCTTCTCAAATTGTTTTTGTCACATCTTTTATTCACAGCAGTGAAAAAAAAGCTGTCTAAAACAGTACTGGAGATACCAGCCAAGACAATAAAATGATAATAATAATAATAATAATAATGAGATACATGGGCTTACAGGTTAAAGAGGAATAATTTAATTTTTCACAGATAATGTGATTATTTCATTAAGAATCTAAGAGAATCTATAAATGATAATATTACTAAATATAAGTTAATGTATAAAAATCAATTGTATTGCTATATTAGTAGCAATAATAGAAAATACAATTTAGAAATAACATAATAGCATCAAAAACATCAAGTACTTACAAATGAATCTAAGAAATATGTATAAAGCCTATATAGTTTTCTTTTTATTTTTTCTTTTTGCTGCTGGGAATTAAATCCATGGCCTTGCACATGCCAAGAACATGTGCTTTACCACTAAGCTACCAGATACCCAGCCCCAAACCTGTGCATTATTAAAATAACAAAAGGGAAACTGAAGACCTAAATGGAAAGATAAAAATGGAAGAGCAATGCTATTTAATCATGGACTGGAAGACTCAATATAGTTAAAACCATCAATTCTCCCCAAATTGATGTGTGGACTAACATAATCCAAATCAATCTTAATCATTAAGTCCTTATTTGTTTGCTGTTTTTGGTTTTGGTGGAAATTGGTAGGCATGATTCTAAAATACGTATAGGAATATGAGGACATAGATAGTCAAGATAGCTGGAGGTCTTCCTTTACCAGAATTCAACTTACTATAAAGGTGTAATACTAAAGAAATTAAGAAATATTGCATGGAAGGCTGGGGGAGGGGGAAGGGAAGGAAGAGATCCTCTAACTGATCACTAAAGGAAACTTTGGAACATAAGTAGACACAGAACAATAGAACAGACAGGCCTGAAATAGAGACACACATGTATATGGTCATTTGGTTTGTATAAAAGTGCTATTTCTACTTGTAAAAAGAAAAGATGGCATTTTCAATGAGCAGTGCAGGAGCAATTGGAAGCCTAAATGGGAAGAAACAGGACCTGGGATCTTCTACATCAAACAATTCACAATAGTTAGTTTGAAGTGGATGATGGACAAGTGAAAACAAAAAAATAAACTCTAAAAAGAAGATAGGAAAATATTTTCATGACCTTTGGTTAAGGCAAGGTTATTGAACAGCACACAAGAAGTACTAATCATTAAAGTGAGAAACAAAGAAACAATCAGTGGACTTAACCAAAATTAAGAAGTTCTTTATGTGATCTCAGATAAATTCCTGAACATGTGATTAGAAAATCCACAGATCACAAGAAGTTATTTGAAATACAAAGCTCTTGTATACAGAATATTTGGAGAACCTTTTATAACTAGTAAGAAAAAGACAAGGTATGAATAAAAAATGGGCATGTAGCTTAAAAGACACAGCCAATGAGCACATGAAACAGGCTCAAAATGATAAATCATCAGAAGAATGCAAATTAAAACCACAGTGAGTTACTGCTGCACACCTTCTGAGAAAGATAAAATTTAAAATATATAAATATGTATTTTAAAGATGCTTAACATCCTTGACATTTTTTGCAACTTTCAGTATAGCAGAACTCTTTCTTCTTAAAACAGGCTTTGCTTTGTTGGTACTGCCTCTCAGATTCCCCAATTAGCTCTCTGGATACTTACTCATGTTCACTCTCCTCTAACTGATCACTAAATGTTTGTATTTTTCAGAGCTTGGCTCTTGCTTTCTTCAGATTTCTCTGAAGAACACTTTCTCTTTTTCTTTCTTTCTCAAACCTTTTGTTTGCACTCTATGACCTACGGATACTTAAACACTGTCTATAAACCTTTGGTGCTTGAAGTTTTAACTCTAGCCAGACTTCTTCAGAGCTAAGGGTGAACATGTGTACATTTCTGTGCTTTATCTCTGGTTGGATGCTTTACAGTCAAACTTGATGCAACTTTTGTAGATATAAACTTGCAAACTTGCACCCCCATGTACACTATCAAGCACACACCCACATTTCATAGCAGCTCACAACACAAAACCAGGCTTCTTCCTTGATTTCTTTCTTTCCTCTTGGAGTCTAGAAAAGAGAGAATAATAACTTTCCAATGAACTGTACTGGCTTTCTATTCAATTTGCTTTATTACTTGAAATTTGGAGTGTTTTAATGTTCTTTTAAAAATAGAGGGCTTCTATTGAAAAACTTTCATAGAAAAATTATTAGATTTCATTCACAGACAAATTGTTCTCAATTCACAGGCAGAACACATATTCCAATAAATCTTCCTTTCAAGCCATGTTTGATGTTTTTTAGAAAGAAGGAAAGAATGCAGGAGGTAAGCCCTATAAATAGTAAAACAACTCTGCTCCCTTTTAAATGTAGATACATATTTTCTGCATTTAAAGGTCTTGAAGTTTTGAAAAAGCCACTATTATTTAGAAGAAATAAGAGAAAATTTATTGTATAAAACCTTTGTATGTGTATATATTTCAGGAAGTTGGGCAGATGGGAGGATTTGTTTTCAACCATAATACATTTTCTTGTATGTTTAAACTCTATATGCTAGTATTGAAAGTGTTCACTAGAAAAGTATAAATTCTTTTTAAAAATAAGTTATATTAAAAAGTTTTCATGAGTAAATAAATGAGCTGACATAGTAAGTCCATTTATATTTCCAAACACAGTCAGTAAAGTCTATTGTCTATTTTCAGAGGATTAATGTAATCCTTTGGTTTTGCTCTACTTTTAAAATTATCCAATATTATTACTGAAATACATTATGATAAAAATGTTAGGAGCCACCATTTAAGAGACCTACATATGGATTTAATCCTAATATTGACTAGTAAACATTTTAAAGAATACAATAATATAGAACCCTAATATATCCCTGGCTTGTCTTGTCTTACAACCAGGGATAATGATTGTTAATGAGCTGGAGAGTCTCTGTCTATACCTTCAAATTTGTTATCTACTCATCTCCATCCTGCTCTGTGCCCTAAGAGCTGCCCCTTGTAGACTGGATACATACATTTCTTACTTTCTTGGTTCTTGTTGAGTTCAGCAAATAGGAGACACCAACAAGAAATCAAAGGGAGCAAGAGAGAAACAGGGATACTTATTCCCTTTCCTTCCTACCTGTTGAACCATGAATTGGCATTTGCTGTATTCCTAGACTGCAACAACAACACAAAAGCCACAACTCTTGTCAAAAGACTGCCTCTTATATCTAAGGCTTTTCCTCTGAGCTCTGGTAAATTTTTCCTTGCCTTCGACCTTCATGCCCAAGGGTGCTCCCTCCCTACCATTGTGAGCTTAAGGACATGCATGCTATCAACTTGTGAATCAACAGTCACTTCACCAAACTTTACTCGATCATGCTATTCAAGTGTGACATCTGTCAACCAGGACTCCGTCAACCAACATAACTCAACACTTGCCCAAATTTGGGTCAGGTATCTATGTTGGTGCAAGTCACCATGTTTAGTGTGATGGCTGCTAAAGCAGAGCATCATTGTGGGTGGGGCAGACTTCTCAGAGAAAAGGAGCCATGGGTGGTGCTGATGACCCTAATATAGCCCTAGTAGGTAGTCACTGAGCTAAACTCCACCTGCTCAAAACTCTGCAATTTCATTTTTTTTAGCACCAGTTTCTACTAATAATCAAGGAAGCTATTTATTACCACCGTGAAAAGAGTTCATTGCAGAAAGTGAGATTTGTATTATAGCCTACAATGATTGATTCCTACTATCAGCATTGCTGAGGATTTTCCTCCTGGTTCTGTTTCTTCTGTGAGAGTTAATACTTTTAGACCAGATGTTTTCTAATCTCTTCCATTTCTATGGTTATACTTCAATTTATTTTATATATTATGTGATATAATATTATATATTAAACATACCTTCATTTCATACTTCACATTATATGATGACATATAGATGTGAATTTCCATCTGATGTTTGTTGAAACAATAAGAGTATTATACATTAAAAATTAGGGAATGAATATTAGGATTTCCTGAGCATTTTTACTTAATATAAACCAAGGAAACTGTTGGTTTTTATTATGTGTATCAAAGTGAATAGAAGAGGAAAATATGCAAAAACTCAAAAGCACATGATAATATGGACTCTATTAGGGGAAAAAAACCTACTTAAGGGCAATTATATAAAAGCCATTAAAGTTTTAACTTCTATTTCTGCAACCAAAACAAAATTTAGGTTACTATTATGTATAGCAGTATATATAAAATTTTTAGCTCCATAATTGAACAAAAATACATAGCAAATTTACATTATATTTGTTTCTAAAGGATTGATATGGTAATTTTTTAAATTAATATTTTCAATTTTCCAATTAGTAATAAAATTTAATGACTGCATTATTATCTAATTTGGCAGAAAATTAGAACATCTACATCAGAGAGCAAATGCAACAGCTGAGAGCTCAAAGGCTATTGATTGTCATCATTCATCCTTTGACCTTCCAGGTGACTAGAAAACTGTTGGTGTTTGATTCTTCTCCTTTTTAAAAAAATGTTTTATTTATTTGTTCTAATCAGTTATACGTGACAGCAGAATACTCTTTGATTCATTGTACAAAAATAGAGCACAATTTTTCACTTCTCTGGTTGTACAGGAAGTATTGTCACACCATTCGTGCAATTATACATGTACCTAGGGTACATCCCACCATCTTTTTTATACCCATGCCCCTTCCTCTCCCCTCCATCTCCTTTGCCAATCAAAAGTTCCTACACTCATCCCATGCCCCCCTCATTATAGATTAGCACCCACTTACCAGAGAAAACATTTGGCCTTTGGTTTGGGGGGATTGGCTTACTTCTCTTAGCATGACATTCTCCAACCTGCAAATGCCATACTTTTATTCTCTTTTATTGCTGAGTAATATTCTATGTGTATATATACCACAGTTTCTTTATCCACTTGACATTGCATCTCAAAGCCCTAGAAAAAGAAGAACAAATCAACACCAAATGCAGTAGAAGACAGGAAATAATTAAAATCAGGGAAGAAATCAATGAAATTGAAACAAAAGAAATAATTGAAAAAATTGACAAAACAAAAAACTAGTTCTTTGAAAAAAATAAATAAAATTGATAAACCCTTAGCTACCCCAATGAAAAGAAGGAAAGAAAAATTCAAATTACTAAAATTTATGATGAAAAAGGAAACATCACAAAGACACTACAGAAATACAGAAGACAATTAGAAATTATTTTGAAAATTTATACTCCAGTAAAATGGAAAATCTCAAAGACACTGACAAATTTCTAGAGGCATATGATCTACCCAAATGGAATCAGGAGGACATACACAATTTAAATGGATCGATTTGAAGCAAGGAAATAGAAGATGCCATCAAAAAGCCTACCAACCAAGAAAAGCCCAGGACCAGATGGATTCTCAGCTGAGTTCTAAAAGACCTTCAGAGAATAATTAATACCAATGCTTCTCAAATTATTCTATGAAATAGAAAAGAAGGGAACCCTTCCAAACTCATTCTAGGAAGCTAGTATCACCCTAATACCAAAGCCAGACAAAGATTCATCAAGGAAAGAAAACTTCAGACCAATAGCCCTGATGAACATAGATGCAAAAATTCTCAATAAAATTCTGGCAAATAGCATACAAAAACATATTTAAAAGATAGTGCACCATAATCAAGTGGGGGCTCATTCCAGGAATGCAAGTTTGGTTCAACATACGGAAATCTATAAACATAATTCACCACATCAATTAGACTCAAAAGCAAGAATCATATGATTATATCAGCAGATATAGAGAAAGCATATGACAAAATACAGCACCCTTTCATGTTCAAAACACTAGAAAAACTAGAGATAGTAGGAACATACCTCAACATTGTAAAAGCTATTATGCTAAACTCAAGGCCAATATCATTCTAAATGGAGAAAAATTGGAAGCATTTCTTGAAAAACTGGAACAAGACAGGAATGCCCTCTTTCACCACTTCTATTTAACACAGTCCTTGAAACTCTAGCCAGAGCAATTAGGCAGATGAAAGAAATTAAATGGATACAGATAAGAAAATAAGAACTCAAACTACCACTATTTGCTGATAACATGATTTTATGGTTAGAGGATCCAAAAAATTCCACCAGAAAACTTCTGAATTTAATAAATGAATTTAACAAAGTAGCAGGATATAAAATTAATACCCATGAATCAAATGCATTTCTATATATCACTGCTGAATACTCTGAAAGAGAAATTAGGAAAACCACCCCATTCACAATAGCCTCATAAATAAATAAATAAAATAATCAGGAATAAATTCAACAAGACCTCTACAAGGAAAACTACAGAACACAAAAGAAAGAAATTGATTCCTCTCCTTTTAAGAAAACTTATAGGGAAAGAAGAATATCTGCCTGTGAAGGGGAAAACACATAATAACTTTTTCCCTTAACCTTTATAGGTTCATAATTGGGACAAACTCATGTAACAAAAGAAAGATTCACAAGAGAAAAGCGAGCAACTTCATTAGCGTACACAGGGCACACCATGCAGACATATTTATAATCTTCAACAAAGAAAGATGAATTTCAGAGAAGTGACAAGACAAAGGAAAAGTAGTCCCAGACTTCTAGAGACAGAAAAGGGTGAGATAGTAAACTTGACTGGGAGGCATTAATGGGGTTAAGTAGGCTTGCAGATTCTTGTGGTGCTCTCTCTGACCTGATAGGGGACTGTCCATAGGAAAGGAGAATTTGCATTCAGTCTTCAGGTAGAAGGGGAAGAATAAATAGAGTGTTGTATTTGTGAATCTTTACTACTTGGATAAATGGAGAAGTTCATGTACTTTTATTTCCAAATAGAGCACCCTGGTATCATGACTGTTTTAAATTAAAAAGAACTTGAGAGTAGCAGGTGCTACTTCTCTACTAAAAGTCCTGACCTGCCAAGAAGGAAAGCAATCATCTCTGGTCCCTTTCCTGAGCTTTTATTAACTCAAAGTGTAGAAAGGAAGACCCAGGTCTGTCAGCACACCTGGACAGATTCTATTACACATTGTTGTCTTTTATTTTGGTTCCCTTCAATATTCCAAAGAGGAAAATTTGTAATACATCGTCTGTTTGGTCAGCCCAATGGGCTTTGATCCAGCCCATTGCTTGTTTCTCCAAGCCTGTTAAAGTCCACAGAAAATCATATACTAGTCCTCTCAAAATTGCCTGCATTGCCCATTCTCCCTTTCCTTTGTGGAAAAGGACTACCTCAATCATGTTGGGTTAGTATATAGTTATGCTTACGTGATTGCCTTACTGCATATGTTACATTTGTGGTCTTTTCTCCAATTCATCAGTCTTTGTCAGTTTATTCCAGTGAAATATTGAATGCTTTCCCTTCACCCTAGGGCAGGCAGAGAGCTCCCCTGCATCTTGACCATCTTTACCTCAACAATCTTTTCTATTTGGGAGAGGTACACTCTGGTTTCCTTCACTTGGAATATTTGTAAGCTTTTGTTTGTTCATATGTCTAGAGCATAATTTCTACTTCCAATTAGAAGTTGAAAGCTCCCATCCTGACAATGAGAATGAGCAATACAAGCCACATAACCATTATTTTTTAAAAAAAAATTTCTTCAGATATCTAAGGATTCAAAGAGACCCAAATGAACTAAATTCCAAATTGTGATGAGCCTTTTACTATAATATTGTGAAATACATATTTGGTCTTTATCCAGTTTCCTGGTACACAGCTTCTAAAATCCTTGGTATCCTTGAAGTCTATTTTATACCAACAATATGGCTGATGGTTCCAGGCTCCTGGACCACTGCAGTATAGGAGTGGGTTGACAAGGGAATCAACCTTGTGATTACAGGACTGGAGGTTTCAGTTTCCTCTTCCTACGTCTGGGGAAGAGATAGGCTAAAGGTCGAGTTGACTGTCAATGGCTAATGATTTAATCACCAATGCCTGTGTAATGAAACCTTCATGAAAATCCTAAAGGACAGGGTTCAGCCATATTCGCAGTTGTTGAAAATGTGGAGGCAAGGAAGCATGCTTGAACATGGCACAAAACTTCCCTGCCCCTTCCCACAAAACTAGCTTGCATATTTCTTCCTCTGGGTGTTCATTTGTAACCTTTACTATATCCTTTTGTAGGAAATCAGAAATGGTAAATGGACTGTTTGCCTGGATTTTGTAAGCTAATGGTGAAACCCCAAAGAGGGGACTGTGGGGACCTCTGATTTGCAGATAAGTCAAACAGAAGTTGTGGCTTCTACTACTTTCAATTGGCTTCTCCCTCTTGTGAGATTGATCCTCTAATGTGGGGTCTACACTATCTCAAGGTAGATAGTATCAGAATTAAGTTAAATTGTAGGACACTCAGCTGGTGTCAAAAAATAGTTTGTGTGGGAGAAACTACATACAATTTGGGGTCAGAAATGAAACATGGAGACTGTTGAGAATGTAGTACAGAAAAATATTTTTTCCTCACACTATACCTTCCTAGGGGAAAAGAGACACATGGCTACATTCTTCCTTATTCACAGTAGGAGTAGCAGTAGAGGAAAAATCTCTTATAAATGGGTAGTGGAGAAATTTCCAAATCGTGTGTGTGTGTGTGTGTATGTGTGTGTACTGAAGATTGAACCCAAAGGTGTTCTACCACTGAGCTACATCTCTAACCCTTTCCATTGTTTATTTTGAGACAGGGCCTTGCTAACTTGCCCAAGCTCAATTCCAACTTCTGATCCTACTTCCTTATCCTCCAGAGTTGCTGGGATTGCAGGCATGAATGGATACACCTAGCTTCCAGTCAAACTTTTAACAAACTTAACGCCAGTATATCAGCCAGAGTTGTGGATCTGAAATTGTAGTAACAAAGCAATCTTTATCCTCCTACCAACACTTTTCCATGGACCTTCACCAAGTGACAAGTTAGTAAGGATGGGGGTGCAGAAGAGGAGAGACGAGAAATATTCACAGAGGACTTCACTCATTCAAGGCAGGAGCTATTGAAGGCTGGGGTTCAGCCTTTCTCTTCTTAAAGAAGAGGAATCCCTTGGAGACATTATGGGTGCCCTTATCAGTCCAGATCCCATCCTAGACCCTAGTGTGATAGAGGTTGAGCCATGTTTGATCCTTTATGGTTATAGCTGTTTGATTTACAACCACTTGCTCAGTTATAATTACCAGAATAAGATCTCTGTGAAAGAAGCCTGCACTTAGAGGCTAAACTAGAGAGCTTGACAAACTTCCTAGCACTCTGGACTTCAAACCTTGTAATGTTTAACCAAGCCCCTTTAGAAAAACGTTTTACCAAATGTGGGCTATTATTATGATAGAGGAGTTCACAGGACAGAGACTAAAGGGGAAACGTGCCATCTGTGGGTTTAATTACTGATTTCTGAGACAGGAAGTAAAGAAAAGAAAAACTTCTAAAAACTTGTCCATCTTTGTCTTAGTGCATTTGTCTGCTATCACAAAATTTATAAATAATAGCAATTCATTCTGGAAGGTGTTAGCAGAGTTAGTGTCTGGTAAGGGCTTCCTAGATGGTGCTTTGGTTCTGTGTCTTTATATGGTAGAAATGACTTGGGGAACCACCCCAAGTCTCTTTTATAAAGGCACTAATCCAACTCCCAAAGGCCCCACTTCTAATCCTACCACCTTGGTGGTTAGGTTTCAGATTTTTAAAAAAGGAAAAAATAACAACTATCACTTGTAGAGGACATTTGCCTGTGGAAGTGGAAATCTCCTGCAGACTGGTCTTCATTGCACCATTAACACATCAAATTCAAGGGACCCAAATATTAGGTCAAAAGCTTTCCACATTAGTAAAACTGACAATGGTCAAGAAGCCAGTGGCTAGATGCTCTGGCCAACTTTTGTGACTATTTTTTTTTTCATTCATTCATCTACTGTCTATCTGATATGCTGGATAATTTTCTAGGCACTGAGAATTCAGTAAAAATAGAAATCTCTGAACTTACAGAAGCTCCCATCATAATTTGAGAAAGAAAGACAATAAATCAATAAGTAAATGAATAGTCCATATGAAACTACAGAAAAAAATGAGAAAATAAGACAGGAAAAGGAGATAAGACATGATGAAGTAGGAAGAAGAGGCTGGACACCCGGGGAATTTTCAGGAAGTAGGGTTATTGACTGCAGCGTCTAGAGAGGCTATTGGATGGCCTAAAACATTGTCCTCTGAACAAAAAAATTGGAAATTCTTTGAACTTTATATCCAGTGGGAGAAGGGGTTTGGAAGTTTACATAAACATTTTTTTTCTTTCTTTGAGTTCTCCAAAAGTGCTTTTTCAGGCCAGACAGGGGTCTTATAAGTTTTTACTAAGAAAACAGAAATAATAGCGCTCACAGACTCTAACTCTGTCACACCTTTTGTGTATAAACCTGGCATTTACAAGAAAGAGGAAACCACCAACCACAATAATCTCTGCAGACATCCTGCTGATCTGAAGAGAAACTTAATTATGGCAAGGGTCTTTTGGGTGGGGGTACCTGGTCTGCTTCAATGGTAGTAGAACTTACATGGATCAATAAGAAAAACATAACAGAAATATATACTGTAACTCAATAGAAATATAGGCATAAGTTATAAACACACATTTCACAGAAAAAAAATGAATGCCAAATAAACATTTTAAAATATATCAAGAAAATAAAAATTAAAACAATAGAAATCATTTGTGAAGGTTTCATCAGATCAAATTATAATATGAGAATACCAAGAACTGATAAATCTGTGGAGTAATAGGAACTTTTATGCACTATTGATGTAAGTACCATAAAAATTGACTCAGCCTCTTTAGAAGATGGCTTGATATTCATTGAAATTAAATAGATACATTCCAAGAAAATTCACTCCTAATACTAATTTTCATATTATTTGGGGTAAGTTACACAATGTTTTGGGAAATAAACCCAAAGTAGATTCAAACAACAAAGGTTTGTAAGTTGACTAGAGACCCTGCCTGTCACTATCATGTGTACATGGGGATCCATGCTGATGGAAAATTTGCTGTGTGAAATACTTCCAGGTGCTATAGAAGAGAGAAAAGAGCACAGCTTCTCAAAGCTGATCCCAGAAATGTCACACATCACTTCAGCCCACATTTCATTAGTCCAACAAGGCCATACCTAAATTAAGTGGGCAGTGAAGTGTAATTCTAACAGGAGCCTTGACTAGAAACAGAAGTACAATATATGGATGGGAACAGCCTGTATGACTCTTTCAGATATTCCCTAGAGAAATTCTTGTGTGTGCATACCAAGAACCACACACAAGATTCCAACTAGCACTGTTTACAAAAGCACAAACTGCCCATCAACAGTTTGGGATAAACAAATTATGTTATATTCACAAATGAAATACTAAACAGCAAGGAAAAAATGAACTATAGCTATACACATTAGTATGGTTGGATCTGCAAATGTTAAGTGAAAAATCAAGTCATAGAAACATAATGTGTGGTTCATTATATAAAGTGCAAAATCAGGAAAAATCAAACAACATATTGTGTTGGGATACATGCATATGTGGTAAAATTGCAGAAAAGCTAGATTATGACTAAAATGTAGGATTTCCATTGGCTTTGAGCTGGCAGTGGGTGGTGGAGGCAGGGGGAGATTAGTGGTGAACACATGTAGGGCTTGAAAGATATTTGTTATAGTTTATTTTTTAAAGTTAGCTAGTGGTATTTTATTTTTTAAAAAAATCTTTACATGTATGTGTGTGTGTGTGTGTGTGTGTGTGTGTGTGTGTGCGCACACGCACTTCTGCGTGCTCAGGCTGGTATAACCAAAACATCTTAGATTGAGTAACTTAATAGAAATTTATTCTCACAGTTTTGGAGAGTAGGAATCCCAAGATCAAGGTGTTGGCCAACATAGTTCCTGATAGGGACTCTCTTTCTGGTTTGCAGACAACTGCCTTCTTGCTTTATCCTCACATGGCAGAGAGACAATCTCATATCTTTTTTTTTTATAAGACCATTATTTCCATTCAAGGGGACTCTACTCTCATAACCTAAGAATCTCCCAAAGGGCTCACCTCCAGATACCATCACACATGGATAAGGGCTTTAATATGAAGAGACACAAACTTTGAGTTCATGGTACAAGTGCATATGTGCATGCATGTTTATGTGTACGTGTATAATATGTATAATATATTTCACAGGAAAAGGTTCACAATACAAAGAAGAGTCTTTTAATCTTAGAAGATAGAAAGATCTTTCATGATCTTAGATAAGCAGAATTAATGTTGTCAAAAGAGCCGTAGTGTGAAAGTGATCTAAAGATTCAGTGCAATCTCTATCAAAATACTAATGACATTCTTAATCAAATTAGAAAATAAACTAAAATTTAATGGAATGATAAAAGACCTAGAATAGTCAATTACTGAGCAAAAAGAACTATGTTGGAGGCATCACAATACTTATCTCAAATTATACTACAGAGCTATAAGTAATAAAAACAGCATGGTACTGGAATCAGCAAACATGAAGACCAAGGGAATACAATAGAAATACAAAGATAAAGCCACATAGCTATAGTCATCTGGTATTCACCAAAGATTAATAAATAAATAAATAAATAAATAGGAGTTTTAAAAAATAGCCTTTTAAACAAATATTGCTGGGAAGACTGGATATCCATAGACAAAAGAAAGAAACTAGATCCCTATTTCTCAACACAAAAGTCACTCTAAGCACATCACAGACCTAGGAGTTAGACCAGAAAATTTTGCAACCACTAGAAGAAAATAGGCTCAATGCTCCAACATACTGGCACATGAACTGATTTCCTTAACAAGACTCCTAAAGCTCCAAGAAATAAAACCAAGAATCAATAAGTTGCATCAAATTAAAAAGTTTCTGCACAGCAATCAAAACAAGAATGTGAAGAGAGAGCCTACAGAATGGGAGAAAATCTTTGCTAGCTACTCTTCTTACAGGGATCAATACCCAGAATACACAAAGAACTCCAAAAACAAAACACACATACATGCATGCATGTGTGCACATGCACACATACACACACACACACAACCACACATATACACACACACAATCAATAAATGGACAAATGGATTAATCAGACATCTCTCAAAAGAAGAAATATAAATGGAAAAAATATATGAAAAAATTTCAACATCTGCAGAAAACATGAAATGCAAGGTCAAAAGTCTGACTTCCATAAATGGTCAATTGAGGAGAGAGGAATCGAAAGCTACTGTGAAGATTGCTGACTGTTATTGGAAGGTCCAAATCAACAGAGAAGAACATTTTAGATCCTGAAGAGAATCTCCTCTGTACTGATCTGTGGTTTGATGTGGCTTAATCGACATCCCATATTAAGCAGTATCTGACAAGGTATCTTGGAGGACATTTGACATCTGCCCTCAAACGTAGGAGATCAATTAAAGAAGAATTCCCACATGGCATATAGCATCTCCCACTCCTTCTAGCTGTTTCCAAAATGTTCTGTGCAATTTGCACAGATGAAAAAGAGAGTAGAGTGGAACAGGAGAAGTGTGGATTCACCATGGTATTGACAAACACATAAACACAAGGAACAGAATAGAGACCTTACAAGTAAACTCACAAATGTGCAGTCAACCAATTTTGACAAAGGTGTTAAGAACATCGTTGGAGGAAGGACAGACTTCTCAATAAATGGTGCTGGGAAATTTGGATATCCACATGCAGAAGAATCAAACTAGATCCTTATATTTCACCAGTTAACAAAATCCAACTCAAAATATATTAAAGGCTTGCCCATTTTTCTCTTTGTTTATCTGTTTCTTGTGACAGAGGCTTATCCTAAATATGAACTTAAGAGGACTGAAGAGAAATTATATTTCCATCTCAACAAATACTTGAATAAATCTATCTCTAAGCAAGAAGGACTATTGAGTAAACAACCTACAGAGTCTACTACAGAACTTTACCAAGTCTACATTAAATTAAGAGCATGACAGGCTAACATGACTGACTGAGATAGGCCCACAGTGCTGGAGTAAAAAACAAACATATCCTTCACAGACTCTCTATATTGCTAAGTCTGAGAACTTAAATTTTGCAGTTGAGACAGGAGTTTGGTTTTGCTTGGGCAGTTGGGAGAAAGAACTAGGACAATACAGACTCACTTGGTCATTTGCATTGGCTTAAGGCCTTGTGGAATGCGGAGTTTGAAGCAGAAATGAGAGTGACTTCACAGCAGAAGTTTTATGACTGTAAAGCCTATATAACCAAATGTGTCCTAAAGTAGGAGAAAAGGCCATTTCCCCCCCGACACTGTATGGTATCTGGTGTTCTGAACCGAGCAGGTTTGGGAGCCTCTGGAGATAATGAATTTGGCTGGGCCATTGGTATTCTAGTGATGAGCAGAGACATTTCCCAAATGCCTGATGGAATTGGTAAGTGGACATCAGAGCCCAACAAAGATAGCAATGTGCATACTTCATACTCAGCTGGTGGTAGACACATATTAGTCTTTCTAGATATCCCTGGGAAGACATAAAAAATAACAATATTTTCAGAGCTAATTTCTAGTAGATAAGCTGCTTGAGATTCCTGTTATAGTAATCCAAATATAGAAAGGAAATCTACTTTGTTGTCTTAGGGTGTGACAGGCACCTAGTACATTACTTCTCATACACAAATACTCAACAAATTATAGTAATGATAAAATAGTTCATATTTATTGAGCCCTTACTCTGGGTCAGGTGGTTTCCAAAACACATCACATATCAACTCATTCTATCAACCAAATAGACCTATGAAGTAAATGTTATTACTGGCCCTCATTGAAACTGAGGAAAAAAAACAATTTATTGACTTAAGATCACACAATGAGAGAAGGTTGAAGTAGGAATAAAATTCATGCTGTAGGTCCTGAGTACTGTGTAGCAGGCGCTTCAATAATTTCCTCATTCTAATGACTTTATGACCATTCTTATTTTATAGGCGAAGAAACTAAAGCATAGAAATTTATAAGTGGGAAAGCAAATATTCAAATCTAGGCTCTCTGACTTTTAACCACTATGTTCTACCCTTTCCCTATGATAGTAGAAACTGGTACTTAGATTGTTCCCGTGAACCAAAGAATTGTGACATCTCTAAAGAGGTATAAAAGAAAAAGCTTTGAGTGATCTTTTATTAACCTACTATGTTAAGTTCAACTAGGAGAAACTTCTGGTGTGCCTGAGGATATTGTCATTCCAATGCCTGGAGTGATTGAGAATTAACTCTGCCCCAAGTAAATCCATACCAGGCATTGCAAATCTGGGGACATGTTAAAATCCAGGCTTTCAGTTTTTCATTCACATCTCCAAAATCTAATCTCAAGGCACTTATCTCTTTATTCTCTCACCAGGAACAGAAACATTGTTTCTGTTCTATTATCAATTTCATTTCCAGTTCCTCATTTTGTTATAACACTAAAACTTCTAAATGTCTCACTTTATATTATGAGCCTGATTTGCATTTGTATACTACGGGGATGTTTGCTCATTCAATAATAACCTAACAGAAAGTAAATGAATGCCTACCTGTGCCAGCCACTCTTCTTGGCAATGGATATACAGATGAAGACAAGAAATACCACTTCCCTCATCAACATTACATTCTGGTTAACATTTAGCAAATTAATATATTATATAATTTAGTAGGATGACAGAAGCTACGCACTAAATTAAACAGAATAAGAATAAAGAATAAAGAATAGTCGCTTTGTTAGATGAGGAAGTTTCCTCTCAAGATTCCTTTGGTGATACATGTGTAACAAAATTATAAGAGGTTATGAGGGGCAAGGGGGAGGGGGGGAAAGGGGAGAGAATTGAACAACAGCAGAGGAGGCAGAGAGGGAAGATGGGAGGGGAGGGGAGGGGGGATAGTAGGGGATAGGAAAGGTAGCAGAATACAACAGTCACTAATATGCCATTATGTAAAAATGTGAGTATGTAACAGATGTGATTCTGCAATCTGTATTTGGGGTAGAAATGGGAGTTCAAAACCCAATTGAGTCAAATGTATGAAAGATGATTTATCATGAGCTCTGTAATGTTTTGAACAATCAATTAAAAAAAAAAGACACAGAATAAGGCCAGCAATGCTCTCTGATGGAGTCTTCTCCATACATGTTCTTGAGAGTAAAAGGTCAAGAGAATTAAGAATTACATGCAGCCCTAGGTTTTCCAGGTTCACTCTAAACATGATAGGTACATCTGCAGGGTCTATATAAACCTACATTATACATCCTTTTATTAGGAACAAAATATCAGTTTGGAATTAAAGTCATTACATAGGCACAGTTCAAATATCAGTTCTGTACTTCTTCCCAAGCTATCACATTTCATACCAACAGTAAACCTCCATTCATACTGTAGAGATAACTATCTTCCCAGTACCAGTATTATGAGTAAACTATGATACTCATGGTAAATTTTAACAGTAATTTTCAAACAAAATAAACCGAAACTCTCAGCAAATTAAAAGGAATTCTCACCCAGGTGTGATGGTGCATGCCTATAATCCTAGCAACCCTGGAGGCTGTCAGGAAGATCACAAGTTCAAGGTCAGCTTCAGCAATTTAGCAAGACCCTGTCTCAAAATAAAGAATAAAAAGGACTGGAGATATGGGTCCATTTTAAAGCAACCCTGGTTTAATCCCTACCACCAAGGGTTTTTTAAAAATAAATAGGGAAAAAGAAAGAGGACTATTGCTTACATTGTAAAGTAAAATTCATGAACCAATTTTATTTCATTTGTCCCAGATATGAAATATGTATAAAAACTTAAACATAGTATATCATATTCAAATAACTACATAGTAATAAGAAAAATATAATTACATTATAATAGTTATAATGATTGGTATTAATATAATAATTTATAAGCTATAGATTATGATTTTCAACCTATTTAATGCTACTGTTTCAACTTCTTTGAAATAGTCACAGAATTGAAAATTTGGGATTCAATGGATTAATCTAGTATCAGAGAACGAGAAATATGGCTCGTTATGTCAATTTAGTCTCATACATCTGAAGTTTAAAGGGAAAGAAATTATAATGTTTCTTTTTTTTCTTTGAAAACCTGAGTTTTCAGTTCATTATCCAATTCTTATTGGATGCCGTTGGCTCAGTAACAGGGGCTGACTCTAGCTGGGCTTTTGTCAGACAACCTCTCACTTTTTTTTTTTCTGAAGGAAGAAAAAATTGTCAATAAATCTGAAAACTCCTGAGTGTAAACAATATTCTGGAAGATGCATCCTCCCTCTTTTTGTTTGCTTGCTTCTAAAAGAATGTTTAATGGTCCTAATTGTGGGACTGACTCCTGATGGTGCTTTGAAAACTCATCCCCAGCTCCCAACTACCAACTCACCTTGCTCCATTTCCTGCTTCATAAATGGCTACTTCCTTTTAGTCTCTGCTGGGAGATCCCTATTCTAGAGGATTTCCCTCCATCCTCAAACATGTAGTTGGCCTACTATAATTTCTAAGGGGTAAACGTTAAGCTTTGTCACTCTCAAAGGATTATTAAGATTTCCTGTCTTCCCCCACCAGAGACAGCACACTCTGATTTCAGGTCACAATTTTCCTTCATATGTTCCCAGATCCCTTTTTTTAACTTCTGGTTCATCAAAGATGAACCAAAAAGATGTCATAAGTTAAGTGAACTCCTCAAATTTAATGTCCAAATCAAGGGCACACCTGAGGTGTTTGTGCTCCTGCTGGGCAAGCATGATACCTCTCAGAAGCTGCTTCATTGGAAACTGGTGTATTCTTTTCTGACCTGGTGACTCTCACCTCCCAGGACAGCTGAGGCTACAAAGGCTACTGCTGAATTGTCTGTTTCAGGACAAGAACATTACCTTTAGGTTGAGGCCTTAGTTGCTTCTCTAGAAAGTTTTGGGGAATCTTATACTTACCTTATATTAACATTCTTATCTCAGCCAAACTTAGCAGGAAAGCACTGTAATCATTCGGATCATAACGCTTTAATTCCACTCTCTTATTATTTCACTATACTCAGCATATGTAGGAAACCTGAAAGTCATCTGGCCTGGTACTCTCAGCCATTTGTTAGGAACACATACTCAAACCATTTATATTTGTCTTAATTTTATTTTCCAAGTGTGAATTATTAAACTAATTTCTGTCAATCATGGGAGCTCCACTCAACCTCTTACTAATAATCTTTTAAATTACCATATCCCCAATTCTAAGACAGAACCTTACAACATTTCAATTTTTCTGAAGTGTCATACAACTGATATGTGTATTTGTTGTGGTTGTGTTAGTTTTCTCCCTCAATCTGTGATATGCTAGCATTTGAGGACCGAGGAGATGCTGTATTCTCACATTATAAGATAGCCAGTCCAGTGGATTACAGTTAAGACCATCCCTAGAGATCAGGGAAAGCCATTCCAGTAAGGAGTGCTCCCTAGAGCTGTGGACAAGGTAGAGACACTGAGAGCCTTTAACATCACACCAGCATCTATGATGTGTTCCTTGGGATTAAGACAGCTCCCTTTTAAACTCAAAATTTCCCCAGACAGAAACTGAGACATGGCTACACGTCACTGTACAGCCTCACTGGGCAGCTCATTAAAAAATACAAATGCTCAGACTCACCATCAGAGGGTTGATTTGAGTTGGTCTGGGTAGGACCTGGTCGTCAGTGTTTTTAATAGCTACTCATCTGATTCTAATATGCAGTCGAGAACTGACGTGCTAACACAACAGCTTTAACTAATTCCTCAACAGGATGAAGGTGACTCAGGGGGAAAAATAATAAGTGTGCCAATGGGAGGAAAGGGGAGCTAAAAGTACATTTGAAAAGTGCAAAAGTTGTGTTTCTACTCCAGAAGTGTAAGAGAGCCCCTGACTTTATTTCCTGATTCTATGACTCCAGATATGTCAACTCAACATTAACAAATTACAGTTTTTGTTAGAATCGAGATTTTATTTTAATTTACACAAATTGGGTTATTTTTAATTGGTTTTAGAAGTCGTAAAACTGTGATTTATTTGGCTTTTAGACACATGCTCATGTGCTGCCTAGTTTCCCTTCTATTGGGGAAGTGCTCCTGTGACCCTGGTGGGGTTCTCAACCCCCATATGTTGCCTACATAGCAGTAGAAGTAGGCAAGTGACCCCAGCTGCTCTCTAGGTCTTGCAAAATATTGCTTCAGGCTAAACTCTCAGAAATGGGATCACCACGCTCCAGGATATGCTTATTTTCCATTTAGGAGATGTCTAAATGCTCTCTAAGATGGATGTATCAACTTACATTTTCATGGTAAGTGGATGAAAATGTTTACTCTTCACAACAGTAAATCATCAAACTTTTAAAATGTTTAGCCTTATAATATTTTTAATCTCCCTAAATGATTACTTTAAAAATTTATACCTAAAGTATATAAAATATTTCTTGCAGTTTTTTTATTTTGCATTTTTGGGACTATTAATGAGATCATTAACATCTTTTTATTACACTTATTAACCATTTTTATATATTCTTCTGTGAAATGTCTTACTATACATTGACTATTTAAGTTGTTGTTTGAAGTTAAGTCAATTTTTTCCATATTTTTATTGGTGCTTTATAATTGTACACAGTGGTGGGATTCATAGTGATATATTCATACATGCATATAATATAATGATATATTTTGGCTGATATCATTCCCTGTCCTCTACTGTACTGATCTCCCTTTGATTTTAATAACATTTTCTCTCCACCTTTCTCTTCTTTTTCCTCCCTAGCTTTCACATTTAAGAGAAAACATAAAATGACCTTTGGATTTTTGAATTTGGCTTATTTTACTTAACATAATGTTCTAAAGCTCCATTTTTCTGAAAATGGCATAATTTTATTCTTCCCTATGGCTGAATAAAACTCCACTGTGTGTATATATACCACATTTTCTTTATTCATTTATCCATTGATGGACATGTAGGCTGGTTCCATAGTTTGATTATTGTAAAACTGTGCAGCTGTAAATATAGATGTGTGTATGGCTATATTATGAAGAAATTGTTATTGTATTAAGAGTAGTAGTAGTACTAGTAGTATATACTTGGGATTAAAGCCAGGGGTGCTGAGCTATATCACTAGTCCTTTTAATTTTTATTTTGAGACATGGTTCCACTGAATTGCTTAGGGATCTTGCTAAGTTGCTGTGGCTGCTCTCCAATTTGTTAAACTTCTGCCTCAGCCTCCCAAGTTCCTGGGATTACAGGCCTATACCACTGCACCAGGCTGGAGTTAATGTTCTTATGAAGGATAATTTGTCCGAATTCTTGACTATATCCTGAGTTACTAACTACATTTGTGAAAATTTATTCTAAGAAACTATATTATTAGTCATTTGTGTCAATAACCTTCAACACAGCACTGCTTACAACTGCAAAGGAAAAAAAGGGAAATAAAATAAATGCCCCCAAATAAGAGATCTATAAAAAAATTAATGATAAACATAATTATCATATCATATGATAACATGATAGGAGATGACAGTCATAATAGATTTGAGATTAAAATATGATGTCTAATATGATCCCTTCTTTGTAAAAGTAAATTGTGTATAGGCATTTTTATATACACATTCAAAAGCCTTTTTATTGCAATTTGCATTGAAATTTTGCCTAAGGTCCTTTGGCATCCTGATGCTATAATCTATAAATATGGCAATCTAACAATTAGTAGAAATTATATACTTTAAGAAAATGAATGATGTTAAGTTTTCCCACAGCTGCTTCAATTATATGCTCGGAGAAGTAAACAATTCAGGCTTAACCCTTTCCATGAAGCCTTTGAAAACACATTACCATTGATTATAGATATTATTATCACAAATTGAATCAAAGTGTTGGAAAAACAACACACACCTGTTTGTTGATAATTTCCTCAAGCCCTTGATTCCCACTAGGTAATCCCTAATGATGTTCTGAATTGGGATGATTTATCACCTCTGAAAGGAGAACCTCCCATTGGTATGCTCAAGGTAACCTCTTATCACAACTGGACCACAGCCAATATGTAGTCCAAATTGAGTGAATAATATTACCAATAGGTTTGCCTTGTTAAGAGAGAAAAAAATCACATTTCACCAAAATATTAATGGTCTTTTTATTCAGAGAACATATAGGTCTATCTTTCTTTTTTTACTTTGTTGCTTCTCCTGAGGGAGATTACTATATAAAACACAATTAACTCTACCTAAAGGTGCAGTGAACTGTTCTGTGAATGTCAGATGAGAGAGTTGTTTATTGTCCTCTGAAGACACAAATTAAATTTTGAGTAAGCATAGGTAAAGCACTTAGACAAGCTTCTGGAACATGATGGATTCAAAATCAAGAATGCACTAATTTCTTTTAATCAGCATAGTAGCAAGGATGAAATAATTCAGCATGAGATCTAATCCTTTCTGTTATCTGAATCTCAGTCACAGATTTAAGTTTCTAGACAGTGGAAATGCAGACACAGTCTAAAATCTTTTTAAATATTGTTGGGCAATCACCTCATATTCCTCTCTTTGAATTCCTCCCAACACGTTAATGTAGATAAAAGTTTTTTGGCAGTCCCTACTGTTCTCTCTCTCTCTCTCTCTCTCTCTCTCTCTCTCTCTCTCTCTCTCTCTCTCTCTGTGTGTGTGTGTGTGTCTATATATAGATATAGATATGTAATATCAAAAGCTAAAAATTTGAGAAGTGTCTGAGCCCTAGTGTATACTTGAATGAACACTCCAGACTTGGCTAAAAGTTTAATGCATTATACATTGGGCCACAGAGCTGGTTACTAGACCCAGTGTGTACTTGGGACACATATTCACTAGTTCATCATATTTTGAGGGTAGATTCAGATGCTACCTCTAATAATTCTGCCCAGATTCCCTTTTTCCTTACTAGAAATATTTATACAGTATTGAGCATCTGTGCTCCACTGATTGGGATTTGGGAGATAAGTGGTTCCTAGAAAAAGAGTCCCTGCTGTTAAGGCTGTGAGATATTTGATTCTCAAAGTGTGGGAAGTCTTCTCAGGTGTCTCTGGCACTGTCATTGATGAAGCCTAGTGAGTTCAGCATATTTTCTTCTCAAAATCAAAACAAAACAAACAAACAAAAAACATTGAAAGAGAAATTTTTCCAAAGTATATGATTCTGTATTCTAACTGAAGAAGGAGAGATCTACTCTGGGCAACTGATCACCAGATGCCCCTTCTAAATTAGCTAAGACCAGGGTAGAGCTAGCTCCAACTTGTTCATATCAGCTAAGATCTGAGAAATATTATGGGAAGTGGCTAAATGATTCTTGTGGTGCTAGTTCCCACTCTGGAATGTTGGCAACTCAAGAGGGCCCCTGCCTGGCCTCCAATGTCCCCCAACCTGGATGGGGAGATCAACTGAGACTGGGCCTGGTGGTCAGACTTGAAGGGGTAAAGCTATTCCGGTTCAACTCTACCCAGAAAGGCAGGCCCAAATGTCTTCAGATGTCTTGTGTCCTTCTGGCTTCAACTTTCCTTTTCTCTCCATCTTTGATTAAAAGGGTAAATAATATTTATATGACTCCTCAGAGAGGCCATGCCATACATTCTTATCTATTAGTTCTTCCTTCTTTGTTCCTCTTGTCATCATCCTGGCTTAGATACACTTGAAAGCCTGAAAAGTCCCATTTTAAGGTCCAGGTAAACTTCATACAGTAAGATGTCAGGAGCTGCCACAATGGAGTGAGCATGAACCCTAAGCCTTGAGTAACAGAGGTGTGGGACTGGCTTCGGCTCTCAGCACCAGAGCAGGTGGACCTCACCTCTGCTGGGCAGGGGAATGAAGCTCTGGGAGTGGGTGTCGCCCACTGAGACTGGGCTACACCCTCCTGAAACCCAATCCCTTGCCTCATTTGGGTGGAACGTTTTTGAGTGTCTTCCCCTCAATAAATAGGGCTTCAGGCATGCTCCCTCTCTCTTTTTTGTCTGCCTCTCTTGCTTCCCTTGTGGGAGTTGGAGCTGAGAAGCCATTGCTGAGCCCCAAGAAAAAGGTATTTTCTCTGTCTCTGTGTGATTATTCAGTGCCAACCCAATTCACCTGGAGTGAACCTGACTGATTTAGTCACGAGAAGCAGTAAGCAGTAAGAGTTTTCTCCTTTCGACACGAAGTCAGAGGCTCAATGATCCCTGCTGCACAATTATAAATTAGCTCATGCCTTCCAGTTTCTGACCCCTAGCAGACTCCAAGAGAATGAGGCAGATGATCTGAGTCCCTGAACAACCCTAAGTTGTTGCCACCTGTACTTGTGAAACTGGCCGTTTCTGCAATATCTCTGAGGCATGCCCTAAACATTACTCACAGTCCTTTGTAGTTCATGCCTGAGTGTGTTTCCAAGTTCGGGGAGAAAGTGGTCGGATATTCCACAATTTTTCATATCTCTGTTTGTATACAAAGTAGGTTGACACCCAATTTGTGTCTTCATACATGTACTTTGTAGAATGATGTCCATCACGTTCCACCATCCTTGCTGATCCTCTGCCTCCTCTCTTTCCCTCCCACCTCTCTTCTCTATCTAGAATTCATTTCTCCCATACTCTCCCTCCCTACCCCACTATGAGTCAGCCTCCTTATATCAGAGAAAACATTCAGCATTTGTTTTTTGGGGATTGACTAACTTCACTTAGCATTATCTTCTCCAATTGCATCTCTTTACCTAAAAATGCCATGATTTTATCCTCTTTTATTGCTGAGTAAAATTCCATTGTGTATATATGCCACATTTTTTTTATCCATTCATCCACTGAAGGGCATCTAGGTTGGCTCCACAGTTTAGTTATTGTGAATTGGGCTGCTATAAACATTGATGTGGCTGTGTCCCTGTAGAATGTTGTTTATAAGAATTGTAATGCAAAAAAAAAAAAAACAAAGTACATGTATAGAGACATGAATTGGCGTAAACATACTTTATATACAAAGATATGAAAAAATGTGCTCTATATGTATAATAAGAATTGTAGTGCATTCCGATGACATGTATTTAAAAAAATAAAATCAATTAAATTTTTTTAAAAAAAGGGGGAAATGGTCAGATAGTTGGTGGCTGTGCCTGAGCATCGGTGGCCTCAAAGCATAATCAGATACAGGGATTAAGTACTTTACAGACAAAAGATACAGATTGGACTGGTCCCCTCATCCACCACTAACTCTCTGTCCCCTGCAGAAAGGACTCCAAATTCATAAGCAGTTAGGAGTCTTTCGTTAATATAGAAATTCCTAGGTAATAATTTGTCAGATAATTTTTTGGCAGACTGATTCAATTTAATGTCCTAAAATTTCTCTCTAAAATCTGGCATTTGGCTTACTACTGCTTGAGTTGGGTCCCTATTTTCCTTTTATGTGAAAGTTCAGGGAATTTGTTGTTGTTATTATTATTATTATTATTTATTTTTGAGAATGAGACCCTACTATCTTACTATGCTGGCCCCAGCTATTTTCAAACTTCTGGGCTTAAGTGATCCTCTCACCTCAGCCACCCAAGTAGCTAGGACCATAGGCCATTGCCACCATGCCTAACTGAAAGTTCAACATTTAGATACTCATGTTGACTCATTTGGGGGCCATGATATTTGTGTTACATATAGATAGAGTTACATCTTACATTCAAAATTCAGAATGCAATCCCCTTAACAATCCCTGCACCATCCTGAACTTAAAGATACATAAGCCCCAAAGGACTCCTCACTCGAACATTTAAAGGTTACGCAGAAAATTTCTATTAAAATCTCAGAGGGTGCTCTACTATTCTCAGGTACCCCTAAAGCTCCCAGAAACTCTCAATGTTTCAACCCAAAGAAAGACCTCTCTCATCCACTTGTGTCTTTCCTGCATGCTATTGATTTACACACCACTCTGTGCCGGCCCATCCCTCATCTTGACTCCCCGTCACCCATGCTGATTATACTCTCCCATTACATGCAGCATGCTGGGATTTATTACCTCCATTTGAGTCCGACTGCTTTCTTCCATGACTCTTCAACTCATATTTTTATTTTCTTTAATCTTCAAAGGGCAGAGTAGATGGGCAGATTTTGCCTTCTTAATGTTAGTAATTTCTATTCTATCATATATACATTCTAATCCTTCCTTATTATTGTTTGTTCCCTGTTTTCAGGTGACAATATTATTTGCAGGTACAAGGCCTTGAAGTGTGTGAATGTAGAAGTTTGGATTTAAATTCCTGTCTGCTAGCCTTATGCTGCCTCTCCTAAAGAGGAGGATAGTGGGGCTACTTCAATGTAGACCACAGCCTAGTTTCCATTTTGATTTTGTTCGAAGATCTTATCTCTTTGAAAATAAAATACAAAAGTTCTAAAGGTCAATAAATATAGTTGGCTGAAAAAAAGTAGAAAAATTTCAAATCACATTCATAGATTTGTCCATAAATAACTTCATAAGGTATTTAAATGTTTGTATCTACTTATCACTCAGCTGTTTAGTTAAGGGAAAATAATTTGCTTGAAATTTTTTTATTAGTGATAAACATAATAACAAAACAAGATCCAGGTTTCAGGTCCATTCTGGGTCCAAAATATCTAGGGTACTTTTATTCTGAGAAATGTATACACCACCCTTTGAAAAACACTAAGTTGTTCTCTAGTACCTAGTGACCAACACATAATGAGCATTCAATAAACATTCTTTGAAAGAAAGTCAGTGTTTATTAGACTTTTTGTGAAAAACCACATTTTCAATAATATGATTGCTGATATTCTTTTAGGATATTAGTCTGGATTCCTTATTGTGTATAAGTTCACTTCCAGACTCATGACATTCATTATCCTTGATTGTAAAGTTACACTAGGAATACACTCATCATTTGTGATTAAGGATTTTGGTTCACTCACAGACACCATGAGGAAAGGGAGAGAGATTTTCCTCAATAATAAGTAGAAAGAGCAAGGAGAAAAGCTAAAGACGATACAAGGGTTTATAGGTCTCAGAAAACAGAATATAACGAATTAAGAATTGAAAAACTGAAGAAAATGGGAGGTTCGCACATAGGTAGACTCAACTTACGCAAGGAGAAAATTTAGGCCACAAAGTTCCCTGGGCAGATCCCTGGGAGTGCTATTCATTTAGACCAACCTGTTTACTTAATAGAGCAAGTGGTAGTGGTAGGTGATTGGCCTATGAATAAAGAGGAAGAAGAGGTGACAGTAACAGTATATACATTATATTGGTCATCCAGGTCAAGATTTGAATTATGACACCAACACCCCAGCAAACCTACCATGCTAGGCTTGGACACTTCAAAGGGTGGAGAACCATGGGCTTTGGGAAATGCCCATTGTGTGGCCTATTGGCTCTGCCAATAAAGTTATCCTGACATAGCATCTGCCTTCTTTCAAAATACACCCATTTGTATTAAATCTGCTTATTAGAGCCATGTGGATAATGTTTGCTTGCATATAATCAGTTAGCACCTCTTTGAAGTCAGCCATCATGGGCATAAGTTGGTTGCTATTAATTTGTAGATTGTCTCTACTCAACTAACAAACATGATGTCTTATAGCATGCTTAACTACCCAATCAAAATAATAATACAATAAAAATGATGACATTTTTGAAGGGCTCCTAAAAATCCAAGCTGTTTTTAGGATGACAATATTGTATGGTAAAACACAGCTTATGTTTCCCAAACCATTTTAGTAAACTAAGTCACAGTGTTACTGATCTTCCTTTCAAACACATCCAACGATATAGTTTCTCATTTAGACATTTAATGCTTTATTTTTAGGGTAAAAATAATTTGGGCCCACCTATTCAAACCTCATTTGTCATTTTGGCATGATCTTATTCAAATATGAAAAAATAACACTTTTCTAAAATTATGCTTCCATTGTTGTTTTGAAGTATCCAGCAAGAAACATGCTGGCAATAAAAGCTAGCCTCTATTGATATTTCTAGTGACTTCTTTGCAGAAGGCTACCTAAGGATTTTGTTTTGCTGTCAGATGGAAATGATTTAATTTTAAGTTTTTAAAATTGTGAAATAGATCTCTCATTAGGACAGTATATTGTGACAGCATTTTGATGTGTCAACTTCTCTAGGATGAATCACAGTCTTTACAACTATGCTTCTAATGTCCTTCCAGCTAGGGCAAGCTGTGATGCATATTCTCTCAAGAGAGCTGCAGGACAGAGAGGAGGAGCTAGCTGTTTTATTGTGTATGGACTCCTTCTTCCCATCATTACGTTAAACACTAATCTAGGCTCTGCTGAGAAAAGAATATGTACCTGTGATTAGACCCCTGAATCAGGAAATTTCAAGTTAATCAAAAGGGAGATTATCATGGATGTGCCTGACTTAATCAATCGGAAATTCTTTAAAACAGGCCTAAAAGTCTTCCCTGAACTCAGAGGCCACAGATAGCAGCTGGACTTGCTACTTCTCTCTCTTACCTCTGGAGCTTTCTCCCTGACTGACTCCTGTGGACAATAAGCTTTATCGTGCACCCGTGGGCCTCCTAATTGCTCATGATTTTACCAATCTGCCCCACAGCCCCTACTACTTAGCCAATTGCTTGTAAATTCATATGTAGCTTCTGCTGTTTTTGCTTGTCAGGCCAAATTTTGACTGACACACAGATGAAATACATATTTACAGTTTTAAAATATTACAAATGAAGCCCTTCTACTCATTATTGACCTAAACTAAGAAATATCAGTTTCTTAAAAGTCCTCATATGTTCCTCTTTCTGTACCTCCTTCTATAGAAGTAATTACATTTTCTGAATTTTAAGTTAATTAATACAAATTAATAGTAACCAGCTTATGCCCTCCCCCCCTTCCTCTTGTTACATATGTGTATGCTTATGTAATATCTTGGTTAGTTTTGGAATAAAAGGAAAATAGTAGAGACACAAATATAACTGTCTAAGGAATAGGTAATATTATCACAATAGAATGGAAGCTTTTAGAAGAAAATAAGTTAAGCATAGTTGCTGGATTATTGTCCAGCAAAATCTGTGGGCAAAGTCCTAAATGGACTGGGGGAAGCAAAGGGCCTGCCACAGGAGATCTAGGGATGTAAAGGCTTCTAATACATATTCCCAATCCCTGTCACTCTCAGTTCTAGAGATACCTGGTGAACAAGGTCTGAACACTGGTGAGATTCTGTTTGAAAAAATGAGTTGGTTCACAAATGTCTCCATTTGCAGTTTAGGATTTGTTGCTCTTAAGTCAGTTACTACCCCTCCATTAGTCTCCACCTTCTTAGAAATTCTCACTTGCTTTTCTTCTTTATTATTCCTTACCTTGTGAGATCACGTGTTTAAAAGAAAAATCTTATACTGTATGTGGTGTTAGTGGGGTTTTGGATGAAGTAAAATTAGATGTATGAATTTAATTGACCATCATTTCTTCTCAATGAGTTACATTTTCAAAAATTTCTTTTGTTCATATTTTGAAAAACAATATGAAAATGTTGAATGCACAATGGATATTGTTATTTCAAATTCATTTCCTATCTTATCTATTAGTGGGATGATGCTACTGTTACTAAAGGAGAAAAGACTAGGGTTGCACAGATCTCAAGGAGAATATTGGTATTAATTTCAAACATATTAAGTTTGAGATCATTATTAAATAACCACCAAAAGAAAATAGATGGGTCATTATATCAGTCTAAACCTCACAAGAAGAACCCAAACTAGACCTAAATTTAAGAACTGATGGCATATAGATTGTATTGAGAGGGGGTAATAAATGAAAACAGAATATTTTCACTGAAATGTTTTATTGGTGAAAGCAGATCTCTTAAAATGGTCCCAGAGCAGAATACATGTGTCCCAAGGAATCCTGACCTAGAGATTCCCACTGTGACCTAGAGATAACCTACCCTTAATAAGTCTATTAGCAGCATTTCCCATTTATCCTTGTGCTTTTAAAATAAGTTTATGATCCACTTGGCCAAGGTGGCAGAAAATCATTCTATGAATGAATTCAATAATAAGTACATGGATAGAACTTAACTGTCCTGACTACTGAGAAGTGGCTGAATTTGGGATAGATCTTGAAAGTTGAGCTCACAGGATCTGCTGAT
Source organism: Urocitellus parryii (assembly GCF_045843805.1). Lineage (NCBI taxonomy): Eukaryota > Metazoa > Chordata > Mammalia > Rodentia > Sciuridae > Urocitellus > Urocitellus parryii. The sequence continues at coordinate 72,955,051 of NC_135538.1, read as the reverse complement.
GCATCAGGTATGAGGAGATAAGGAGGGAGTGCCAGGGATGATTGCAAGTCTTTTCAACCTAAGCTAAACAGTAATGCCCCTTATTTCAAGAGAAATGCAATTTTTGGGTGAGCGCATGATGTAAACTCAACTATGAGATCATGCCAGGACTTTAAATCCTCAGCAAGAGAGGAAAGGGACATTATATTCATTACAATGGCAGTAGCAGAGTCAGACTGGACTGCTGTTGGATACCACTGTCCTTTCTAATGCCCCAGTCCCTGAGGCTGCCCTGATCTGACTCACTAACCAGGCTTGTTCTCTAGCTTTTCATTTATTTTGTCAGCCTTCTGTAGTCTTCAGTCGCTTTCCAAAGAAGTCCATCTAACCAGGTTCATTTGCAGTTACAACTTGATTGACGGGTTGGAGACCCTGCTGTGAGACGTGAATTTATAATCAGCTAGTGGTCTCAAAACAATAGGCATCCTGCTGCTCAAGATAAACCAACTAACAGAAGCTAACTGGGGCTTTTATAACATAAAATCTGATGTATTATATGACACTGAGTATAAACAGCTTGCTTTATACAAAACTGCAATTCAATAAAAGAATTCTTGGTGTGTGTAGGAGTAATCATTAAATTTTCTCTGCCTAATTTTGGGATAATACTTTCTATTCCTTGTTTTATTATGTTTTTTCAAAAGTTACCTCAATTTTGTGTGTGTGTAGAAAAAGACAGAATAATGTTAATCAATCAATCTTTGAAGAAGATGATAGCAATACAAATCTTTTTGAAAGATACAAACACAGGTCACATTAAGGATAATAATCCTCATGGTGGAAAAATTATTTCTGATACATAATTTAAGATAAACTTGCTTTAACTTACCATAACTCTCAATTTATTATCAGTAAAGATGTTGAACAACTAATCACTGTTCTTCATGACAAGATCTATGTCATAAACAAAATTTTAATTTTATGGATTATTAACTTTCCTGAGTTCCTTTGTAATAAATAGGACTTTCTGGTGCATTTTATTTACTTGTAAATCAGTCCCATAGAAGTGTGATGATCCAAAATAAAACAATTACTAAAAGAATAACAAATATTCTGCTTTCATATATATACAGACAGATGTGCGTGTTCTGTAAATGTCTTATTTTACTAATAGGAGTTGTTTTTCTAACTTGGAAAATACTGTTTATGCTTGCAGAAAACATCTTCACCATGTCAGTTCATCTTGAAAAGAATAGCTTTGTTCAACACCAAAGGACCTGGTCAAACTTTGTAATGTTTCTGCTTCTCATAGAATGGGGATGGGAGGATACCAGAGAGTCTGACTCAGTGGTTAAAATTTAGAGAAATGTGAAGAGCACAATGCAGGAAGTATCCTTAGGTTAAAAGTGTTGGAGAAAGGGGGAAAGAATCACAAAGATTCAGAATTATTCTTCATGGTACCCTAATATCAAAACATACTTGTTCAGCTTTACCCAACCTAGTTCCACGTGACACAGGGAGAGACATGGAAGGACGGAGAAGGCATCAGACAGCGCCTCCAGCAGCACTGCAGAGACACTCATGAAAGTAGCACCTGGGAAAGTGGGAGCAGCCTCTTCTGGGGGACATCAGGGAGGGCTGAGGTGAGATTTACAGCACTCCATAATTCCCGCCTTTAACTCAGCCCCAATCACTCCAAAATTTTAATTTAAAATGTATAGATTTCCAGTCCCTGAGAGGAATCACTGATTTGTTATTGGGTTAAGCTGACATAGCAATAAAATAATTTGGCCCATTAACAAGATTGCTTGGAGAGAGGAGGTTTTTAAAAGACAATTCATTAGTTCTGAAATCAATTAACTGTTCTGATGTGACAGATACAACTGATCCATATTTGAATAGTCAAGCATCAAAATCAGCAGCCACCATATTCATTTTCTCTGCTGTTTAATCATGGAGACTCCTGAAGTAATTTATTTCCCTGCTAGCTTCACAGCTTTGGGGGGGGGGGATAACAACAAAAGGGCAATTATGTTTTTACTAGTGTATTCCAGATATTCTCTCTTTCTTCATAAAATATAAATGATACAGTAAATAATACTTTTCTTGACATTGTCTCAACAATAATTCTTCACGTAATCCTCACACTCCACAGATAAAAGAGTGCCTAAAATCCATCACTAAAAGTTAATGAGGCTTAAAAGTTGCCTGTTTCAAACTACCTTGATTTTCTACAGAGAACAATCAGAAAACAATGTGTCCATCATAAGAGCTCTATGTGTTCTCTGCCAGATATCCAGCTGCTCATTTGGCCTTTGAGTAATGAAGGCATGTGGAAAGGATGCCACCATGGCTGCTCTGATAATGCTCTCCGTGGTGGTTGTCACCTTTCCCCACACTCCATTCCATATCCTCACTGCTCCCAGCCAGAGCCTCAGCTGGTTTACGTCCTCTGTCTGGTAGTGTGACCCAGCCTTCCTTATTGAAGGGTATATGTCAGGATGGTTTCTCTGGGTAGGTTTACTGTAGCCTCTGTTAACTTTGCCACTCAACACAGCAGAAGCAGGAGGCAATTCAGAGGGTATTCTAAATCTGCTGCATGATCCTTGCTCTGATGCTTAAGCAGCAAAATGATATATTCTTGATAAGCAAGATCCTCATATCTAACCAATTATCACCTGTTTGGGAGGTCATTCATATCCAGTGGTATTAAAAATCGCAATGTGACTAAGTGTCAGTACCAACTTTAACTCCAATCTATCCCCTGATAGAAACATTTCTCCTTGAATACTAAAATAATGGATCAAGTAAAGGCCAAGGTTACAGGGAAGTAGGGCAAAACGTTTTGAGCAGGTTATTAGCATAATAGCCAGAAGACCATTCTCACTATCCCTTGGTTTCTGGATGCCATGTATCTACTCTATAGAAGTAGAAAGAAAAAATAAGTAAATAAAACTTAGCACTTTAGACTGTTTACTGGTTCAGGGCAAAGAGCATACTTTCCATGAGAGCATCAAGTGGTGTTATAGTATATCTTTAAAACCCAGTTTGAAAACTAAAATAGCCCTGCTTTGTAACAATAGCTAATTTTGATGGTATAAATACTTTTGCCATGTCTGACATCATTAAATACTGAATTGGGAAGAGATGGGCAGAAGTCCATCATTATATAGTATTATGACCATAAAGATACAATAGACATAAATAATCTCAACAGCACAGGTAATGGCAAAATTCAGTAAAATAATTAGAATGTGATAAATTCTGACTTTGAATTACCTTTGTTTTTATTTATTTAATTTTAAGTTTACATAATTTAACTTTCAATAATGACTCTGCTTAACAATTGGCTATAAAATAGGGTGCATGATTGCTGTAATATCTGTAAGAGTACACAAAGTTCTGGGTTTTAGATCATTAGCTTATAAATGCTGGCTATTCTTCTTTAGAATACTTTTTTTTCAATTTCTTCTTTTTTAATTTTTTTTATTGTTGGTTGTTCAAAACATTACATAGTTCTTGATATATCATATTTCACACTTTGATTCAAGTGGGTTATGAACTCCCATTTTTACCCCATATACAGATTGCAGAATCACATCAGTTACACTTCCATTGATTTACATATTGACATACTCAAGTCTGTTGTATTCTGCTGCCTTTCCTATCCTCTACTATCCCCCCTCCCCTCCCCTCCCCTCCCCTCTTCTCTCTCTACCCCCTCTACTGTAATTCATTCCCCTCCTCCTTGTATTATTTTTCCCTTTCCCCTCACTTCCTGTTGTATGTAACTTTGTATAACCCTGTGGGTCTCCTTCCATTTCCATGCAATTTCCCTTCTCTCTCCCTTTCCCTCCCACCTCTCATCCTTGTTTAATGTTAGTCGTCTTCTTGTGCTCTTCTTCCCTAGTCTGTTCTTAGTTACTCTCCTTATATCAAAGAAGACATTTGGCATTTGTTTTTTAGGGCTTGGCTAGCTTCACTTAGCATAATCTGCTCTAATGCCATCCATTTCCCTCCAAATTCTATGATTTTGTCATTTTTTAATGGAGAGTAATACTCCATTGTGTATAAATGCCACATTTTTTTTATCCATTCGTCTATTGAAGGGCATCTAGGTTGCTTCCACAGTTTTGCTATTGTGAATTGTGCTGCTATGAACATCGATGTAGCAGTGTCCCTGTAGCATGCTCTTTTTAGGTCTTAGAGTTTCTTATGACATTTTTGAAAGAGTATTTTTCCCCTTCCTAATACCTACATAATAAAACACTGCTTCTTTCAAAACATTGGCTAAAAGGTATGGGTCATATTTTTCTGTTTGGAAAAGGAATGCTGCATGTATTATGCCCTTTCTGGCAATATAAAAGTAAGAGAAGGTTTTCATAAAGCTCCTGGGGAGGGAGCTAGGACAATCTCTCCAAAACTCATCCACTTGGGTATCCACAGGGTCTGAAGTTCTGAACAAACCTTAGTTTTACTACCGAGAGATGTCTGGGTAAGAAAATGTGCCTTTTAAATTGCAAGTTAGAAGAACTGAACTCAATTTTAGGATGTTTTTGGAATAGTCAACTAATCCCTATAACTGATAAAAATTGAAATATCTGTGGAATTTTTCAGCATTAAAGCCTGGAATCAGTCTTTTCTGCCTTTTACCCTGTATTTCCAGCACTTAAAATTATACTTAGTATATATACACATGGACAGTCACATGTAGCTTGAATAAATAAAATAGATTATTTAAACTTTACTGTTTTCATCTCTAGGAAACCTAGACTAATTACAAAGTGTGTCTAAAATCTTATACTCTTGTGTTTCTATGTATATAACCAAGACTCAGTTGATTCCATTTCAAACAATTTAGGCAAATATTATTCAGAAAGAAGATATAGCTTCTCATGTCAGCAAATGATAGAGGATCTCTGCGCAAATAAGTTGGTAACAAAAATTACCCATTAGGGCAATTACATAGCTTAATGTCTAGATCAATGAACTGTTGTCTTTGCATATGAAGATAAATTTAACTGCACATTTAATGATTTTTTAAAAGCTAATGATTGGAGGGATGTGAGCATAATTTAGATTTATATAGCAGAACAGAAGCAGGCTTCATCAGCTATCCTGATGAAATATGTAGCAATTTTGTCCACACAGCTACTTGAATGTCAGTTGCAGGAGTCCTCCTCTTAATTTAAAAATAAAAAAATAAAACAATCTTTTAATGCACAGGGGTGTTATTCGGTTTCAAAAACCATGTTCATGATGTAGAAGCAGAAAAATAGACTTGGGCACCAACTCAGAGCAGGGGACCAGTTGTAATAGAATAATATGTTTGCATAGCTACAAATTTATTCTTTTAAATAGTTTCTCTGCCACTCTCCTTTCATACTACTCTCTTCATATGACAGCCAGCCAATGCTTCTTGTCTCAGATTAGTGCTATGACAACAGAAAGCAGAGAGAAAAAGCTCTCATTTGAGTTTCAAAAGCATGCTTTGAGAAGAGCATAAAAGATCTATGGTATAGAAAACATGGTGGTAAAATGATGACTTCCCCCACTTCTCCCAGCCCTGAGGTTAGAAATGCATTCCCAGAGCTTGAGCTGAGGAATAGGGAGATGTACACAAGGAGAGAGCTGAGGGAGGGAAAGCAATTAGGCTTGGACTGAGGGGGTTGTACTACAAGGACCTTGTAAGTGCAGGCATAGTCAGCATCTTCAGATCAGTCAACAAGCCCATGCATTTATGCCAGGAACCCTGTGGGAAAGGAGTCCAAATCTATAGTCTGCTTTTCTCAAGTGAGTGAGCCCACGGAGGCCATGAGAGCCCAAATCTTGGAAATTAACAACATCTGAGAATGCCTTTCCTTCAACAGCAGAAGGTACTTTCTTAAACTAAGGAGCATCATCCAGGGCTCAGTGTCTGCCTATCTCATGAGAACATTCCTTGTTAAGTGCTGGGCACATGTGCAGCCCATCACCAAGAGGAAGTAGTCTATTAGAGTTTGACTGTGGAGACTGAGAATCTGCTACCTTCATGCTGGAGGCCCATGAATGCCATCTGTAATCAAAGAACTGAGAGCTGGGGAGCCCATGGTGTAGTTTCCAGTCTAACTGTGAAGACCTGAGAACCAGGAGTGCCAAGGACAGGAGCAGGCAAATGCCTCAGCTCAACAAATAGGCAAAGTCAATGCAACCTCCCTCTGTATTTTTGTTGTATTCAAGCCTTCAACAGACTAGATGAAGTCCACCCACACTGGGGAAGGCCTTCTGCTTTCCTCAGGTCAGCAATTTCAATACTAATCTGCTCCAGAAACACCCTCCCAGACATACCCATACTTAATCAGCCATCTGGGCATCATGTGGCCTTATCAAGTTGCTATAGAATTAGTCTTCACACATGGGGAGGAAGTAGTGATTTGTAAGAAGATTAGTGATTTGTAAGAAAAAAAAAACCTTAAATATACTTGATAGGAGCCAACGAAACTAGCTGGACAGTTGCCCTGAGCCAGTATGTGGTTAAAAAACAATTACAAATATATTCATTCTGAATATTTTTCTATTTACCCAAACTTTCTTCCACTGAAGTTCCCAGGATGGATAAAGGGCAATCCACAGTTTTGATTTACCTATGCAATCAAGAACAAAACGGTTAACTTTGCCTTTATTGTGGTTGTTTAGAATAAAGTTTTAAAAGCATACAGAGGCCTAAAATTCATCACATAGGTATTCAAAATTAAAATAGAATTAGAAGAAAATTTAAGGATCAAGAGAGTTAAAAAATCACACCCTTCTTCAATGTCTGAAATTACTTCACCAAAGGAGAGACTTCACTACTGATATTCCAGACATTTGTTTATTTATTTTTAAATATAATTTTGGAGTAATACTAACAATATGTTAAATCACTTATACCCCTCTGAATAAGGATATCATTGTGAGAGACTAATGAAATGTATTTCCCTATCTGGTATATAGCAGTGGATAATTTATGGGTTTTGATGAATGTAATGGAGATTAGTGAAGGATTTTTTTTTTTTTTGGAATAGCAACAAGCAGTTCCTGGGACAAGATAAACAGCTTTTCACATCCATTTGTTCACAGGCTTCTGTGACCTTGAGAGAAGGACTGCATTGGGTGAAGGTCTTACACAATTTGTATGAAAGCTTCTCTCTCCCTGTATGCAGCTTTGTCTAGAAAAATGTCTCACTTTCCTGACACGGCAGTCTGCATTTGGAAATTAAAATCACTGAACAGCATTTATTCATAGCTTCCTATATAAATATACACATACACACATATCTGAACATCCCTATTTTTATATCTATATATTTTATTTATGTATATTAAATATAGTATTATTTCAGGTACCATGGGTTTATGTATATTATTTCTGACATTAGTAATGTTGTGGTATGTATATCTAAAATGAACCTCCATGATCTATTCCTCTGGGTATTATTCCCCTGATTGTCTTTTCTTGAATATATATCAGGCCTAAGAACTTTCTTCTAATAGATAGAATATGGTAAAAGTCATGAGATGTCACTTTTGAGTTTAGATTTAAAACAAAACTAAAACCTCCTCTGGCTTCTGTTTTGCTCAACCTCTCTCACTATGTCTCCCCCAAAGCCCTGTTCTGGCTAAGTGCTGTTTGGAGACATGAATTCCTTGACACATGGGTCTCCCTAAAGAGCTACATACAACAGAACAGCACTTAGCCAGGACTGAGATTCTTAGTCCAAGAACACTCAAAAAATTGAATCCTACCACAGTCTACTTGAGTGATCTTGGAAGTAGGCCCTCCCAAAGAAGAGTCTTAAGCCAGTTATGGTGCTGGCTAACACTCTGATTGCTGCCTTGTAAGAGACCCTGTGCTAGAAGACCCAGGGCACTCAGACTCCTAACCTACAGAAACTTAAGTGTGTATTGGTAATAACTATATGTCTGTTTTCTGTTGCTATTATGGAGTACCTGACACTGGAGTAGTTTATTTTTTTTCAGCGGGTAGGTGGGTATAGGGATTGAACCCAGGGACAGTCGGCCACTGTACCATATCCCCAGCCCTATTTTGTATTTTATTTAGAGACAGGGTCTTACTAAGTTGCTTAGTTCCTTGTAGTTGCTGAGGCTGGCTTTGAACTTGTGATCCAAAGCCCCTGGGATTACAAAGCATGCACCACCAGTTTGGATGACACTGGGTAGTTTATAAAGAGAAGAAGTTTATTTAACTTAAATTTCCTGAGGCTAAAAGTAAAAGATTGGGTAGCTGCATCTGGACTAGCCCTTATTTTGCATCATAACATGGTAGAAGGAGAAATGGGTGATTGTGGAATAGACAAAACAAGGACCACTCTTGCTTTATGACAACTCATTCTCAAGATCACTAATCCAGTCCTACAAGAACTGCATGAGTCTCTCTTAACAATCAAGTCACTTCTTCAAGGTGCCACAGCTTCTCAACATTGTGACCTTGGGGACCACATTTTGACTTAAGTTTCAGAGGAGACAAACCCTATTCAAACCACAGCAGTGTTTACTAAGTTTCGGATTACTGTGTATTGACAATTAATACAAAAAATTCTATAATTTTACTAGCAAAGATCAATTTTAACTGCTGGCTACTTCTATTATTAATTCATAATAAGTTTATGGTAAGCTTTTTAAATTCCATTTTCCTCTGTTTTCAGAGAGGGTGAGAGATAACTGAGGTAGAGGTGTCTGGATCCAGATTGTTTAGACCCAGATCCCACACACTGTCTGTGTTTCCTTAAAAAGTTATTTGACCTCTCTGTGCTTTATTATTCACATCTTTGCCAATAACAGTCACAGACTCCCTCCCTCCTACACTTTCCACACACGCATACCCTGAAATTCCTTGATTTCATAGTGAGTATCCATATCTAGGTAAATGAAGTGGGAAAGATCCAGTACTGTTTTTAATCTACTCTTATCACTTTGTAGATAAACTAGAGATTATTGATATACATAGAATTTTTGTGATTGAACCCCTGGAAAGTTTGACATGGCTTACTGAACTGTCCTGAAAAAAACACCATGATTAATCCTTGGTAATTATAATTTAAAAGTATCAGAAGAATATAAGAATTAGTTTCTAATTATTCTTTTTCATAGCTCACATAAATAAAAATTAAATAGTTTTGTCTTTCTTAGATTTTATTCCTACTTTTTCCCCATTTACAACTCTTACCATCATCTTGTGTAATATGCCTGTCTTATATTCCTCATCCTATTGTTCTGTACACTCTAAAATGGCAGGTACATTTAAGATGTCTACAGTTCCTGCAATCAAAACAAAGCTTGGTATATAAGAAAGTATCCACACAAGTTTGCTGAATGAAGAAATGAATGGATGTAGTGATGATAATAAACACAGAGAATTTGGAAATAATTCCTTGTTTATTTTTTAAAGTAAGTGTTGCTCTGGTTATATAATTAAAGCTGATCAATATACAACTGAGTAGAAGGATTAACCACATAAGAAATGTTTATCTCTTAAGCATTTATAAAATGTTTGTGTTTTGTAAAGATTTTCTCTCTGCCTAGTAGAGAACAGGAGATCTTTGGTACACATGTCTGTGCATGTATATATGTGTGTACATATACACATGTATATATGCAAATATGTGCATATATTTATTTATTGGATATGTGTGTGTATACACACACACACATACACACATACACACACATACTCTCACATACTTACACATACATATATATGACAGAACCAAGCAAACCACTTTGGACTAATACATTAGTAAACTTTCCATCTTTAAGGAATGAATTCATAAACACAAATTTAGGAAGTAAAAAATTTTAATAGGAGCATGTTGATCAAAATGAATGTCTATTTGAAATGTGAGTAGGAGATATTTTCACACAGAGACTTCCTGAACCCTTACCTAATGAAGGCTACCATAGTAAACCTTCTCTCCTCCCAGCCTCCTTCACCAAATCCTACCCAACATCTGAAGTTCAAGGAAAAAATATATGATCCAAGTATTGCAGAGGTACATTATACACTTTGTTTGTAATCAACAATTTCCATCTGGAAGACTGCATAATCACACTTAACAAACATTAAGTATCTGAAAGCATAAACCATAAGCTAAAAAAGGTAGAGTATCCTGTAGTACTAATAGATTTTTCATGTAATATGTCCTAGTATTTCTTCTTTCTCTTTTACATACACATACACACACATACACACATTTTTGCAAAATGTTGGCTAAAATCTACAACTCAAAATTACCTACAGATAGTGTCTGGTAAATCAGAGCACATAATGCTGTATGATGAGCCATCTAGCAGCACTGAAAGAAAGTAAGCTAAGCTAGGTAACAAACTCATTTTGGGCACTGTCTTACCACAAAGGAGGTGCTTTGCTTGACTGATTAAAATTGCATGTGACAAAACTATTTTTGAAGAGGAAAACTTGCTCCAAGTAACTACATTATGGTGCATTTTCATGATCAATATGAGCAAATATCCTCAGAACAGGATATTTCTGTCACACTCAATGGTATAATCAAATTAAGATAAATAAATACATCATTCATTAAAATGATTCATTAAGTCACATACATATTGAATTTAATCAAAGACACAGGGACGTATATAGGACATATATTTAAATCAGAAACAGCCATCTCTGTAGTCATATAACCTGAAGCACAACAGTTGTATATAGTAAAATAGAATTAAGGGTAGAGAGCATAAGGGAGGAAATGGGTAAGATAGCATTAAATGACAGAAGAATTCAGGAGAGGAAAAAAGGAGGCCAAATGGAAAGGCAACAGAGGGGATGAATGACTTTATACAGAAAAGGAAGATTATCAGGGGAATGGGAAAAATGGCTTCTGCTCAGCTCTTGCAAATATTCTATAATTCACATTTGCATGCTTGGCCTTCAAAATAATACCATTAGACAAGACTCTGTTCATCTCCTCCTTGATTCAATAAGTATTTAAAATTTTCTCTGTGATAGGCCTTGTTCTTGGTTCTGAGAATAAAACAGTGGGAAGTGGAGAGGTAGTGTCTTCTACATAAATTGTATATTTTATTTTGAGGAGACAATAACAACAGCAAGGGTAAACAAACAAATAAGTTTAGAGATAAATCTCAAGTTTAAATTAATTTCCTATTGCTGCTGTAATAAGTTAACACAAATTTAGTGGCTTAAAGTACCACAAATTTATTCTCTTACAATTGTGGAGGTCAGAAGTCTAAAATTGGTTCAGCAGGGCTGTGTCCCTTCTGGAGGCTCTATTTCCTTCCCTTTCCCGGGCTCTAGAAGCTGCCTGTGTTCCTTACCTGGTGGCTCCACATTATTCTGTTTTTGTCATCCTTTCCCCATCTCTGTTGCTAAATCGCCTGCCTTTTAAGGAGTCTGGTGAGTACAACGTGTCCACCTGAATAACCCAAGATTATCTTAAGATACTTAATGATATCTGCAAAGTCTCTTTTGTACTCTAAGGTTACAATTCATAGTTTCCAGGGAATAGGACATGGTCATCTTGGAGGGTCCTTATTCTACGTACCACAGAACTTTGGTGAACTGTTCAACTTTCTTCCTCTGGTCTGGACTTTGTCTTCTGAAACCAAATTTAGTGATCTTTGTCCTCCACCATAACTGAATCCCTCTCTCTCTTGCTCATCTTCTACCTCCTGAAAACACAAGATTTCATTTTGATATTCTTTGATGTTTTCGGTATTTAGCTACCCTACTTTATTCATGTTGTTATGGTTTCGATGTGAGATGTCCCCCAAAAGCTCATATGTGAGATGATGCAAGAAGGTTTAAAGGAGAAACAATTGGGTTATGAGAGCCTTAACCCAATCAGTAAATGGATCACCTGATGGGATTAACTGAATGGTGGCTGAAGGTGGGTAGGGTGTGGTTAGAGGAGGTGGGGCATGTCTTTGGGGTGTATATTTTGTGTCTGGTGAGTGGACTCTCTCTTCTTTCTGATCATCATGTGAGCTGCTTCCCTCTGTCACATTCTTCTGTCATGATGTTCAGCTTCACCTTGAGCCTGAGGAAGGTAGTCTTCTATCTGTGAATTGAGATCTCTGAAACAGTGAGCCCCCAAACAACTTTTCCTCCCCTAAAACTGTTCTTGATGGGTCTTATAGTCACGGTGGTGAAAGAGCTGACTAAAACACATGTAATGTTCTGAAGAAGATAAGAACAAATCTAATCTACTCAAAGGTAATAGTGACTGACAATCATTTATATGTCCATCCACTCAACCAACATTTACTAAGTGCTGTTTATGTACTAAATGCAGAACTGCACAGTGGAAAACAAAAGATTCTGCCCTTGCCTTCTTGGAAACTTTTGTCTTGAGGGAAAGGTAGACATTAAATTATTTAAAATGGAGAATTATTAATTATAAGTGGTCAGAAAGAAATGAAAAGAGTTGATGGCATGCTATAATTAAGGGAGTTAACTAGACAGGGAGGTCAGTGGCAGGCTTATTCTAGAGGGAATATTGAAATGCAGACTGAAAGATGAGCAGAAGTCTTCCATGTGAAGTGGAATGTGGGTAAAGAAACGTGGGTGGGAGGTGGTTTTGAAACAAGAGTTTTTCCACTTCTGCTGACAGATGGGGACTGCACAAGCTGCAGGCCTCTGAAGCTGAAAAGTGTTGCAGCTTTTAATGGTGGGCCATTTCCCAGTGCTGCAGCAGACCCCAGCAGTTCACAGTCAATTTTTTCTTTCTGGAGTCTTGTCTCATGAATCTAAAGAATAAAATCCATTGACCAGAGTGAAGACATTTAAGAGGAGAATTTATTCAAGTGTGCATACAAACAGAACTTACATAGGGGGAAATGGGACCTAAGAGGGGTTGCTGTCCAAGTGTGCTAGATTAGGGGTTTATACAGCAATGGTATATGCTATTGGTCCAAACTTATGCTAATCATGGTTTGGAAAAGTACTAATGCTACTGGTCCAAAATTATGCTAATAAGGTTCAGAAAAGTACTAATACTATTGGTTAACCCTGAAATCCCTTTCAGGTCTGCATTCTTCCATTTTTCTGCTCTTCATCAGTAAGCAAGAGGTTGTGGTCAGTGGATTTGTACATACTCAGGGGTTCCAGAGCTGCGGTGCTTGGTGGAGTGGCCGCCTGCAGCCAAGGTTCTCACTGGGCCCTGCCCAGGCCTGACTGCTGCAGGATGACAGGTTGGTGAGCCTCAGGCCCACTGGGCTTCACGCTTGCCTAGCATGGCAGACTGTATACAGAGGCCATGCTCACCACCTGTGCTTCAGTCCACCAGGCCACTTTATGGCAGGGGTCAGTGGGTTGGCTGCACACCTTGGCAGTGGGGGAGCCATGTCAGTTTTACAGGCAAAGCAGAGGCCCTGAGATGGGCAAGAGTTTAATAAATTGGATCATAATTTTTTTTAAATGTGTGTGATTGAAGCATAATGAGTGAGAAAGCAGAAGCTCTAAGATGAGGTATGGAGGGCACATGGGAAAGCATTTGGGTTTTATTTTAAAGTACATTGGGGAGATACCAAAAGATTTTAAGGTGAAAGGAGAGGTGTTAATCACATTTACACTTCTAAGACATGACTTTGACTCTTGTGATAATGGATTGTGAAAAGATCCAACGTGGAAGCTGAGAGAACAACAGGAAGCTGCTAAAGTGGAGGGGACAGATGGTGGCAGCTTGGACCAGGTTTAGGCCATGGAAGAGGCAAGAAGTGGAGAGAAAGGGGGTGTATTTTGAAAAGTAGCAACAGCTTTGTAATGTTGTGAACAACCAATAAAAAAAATAATAAAAAAAAAGAAAAGTAGCAACAGGAGTTGCTGATGGATTAGATCTGGGGGAATGCACAAATCAAATTTAATTCCCAGGTTATATTTTGAGGATCTGGATAAAAGACAGATATATGTATTGAGATGGCAAAGTCCAGAGGAAGAATGACTTTAGGGCAGACAATCAATTGAAATCCATTTAGACACTTTAAGTTTGAGATTCTTGTGTGATTTCAAGTGAGGACATCAAATAACCAGTTAGATAAATGAGTCTGGAGATCAAAGAAAAGACTTGACATAGGCATAAATTTAAAATCCATCACCACAGAGACAACATTTAAAGATAATAGTATAGATGAGATCAGCTAGTAAGAAAGTATTGAATACAAAAGGAATGGCTTAGGTACAAACCTTAGGAAACTAGAAAATTTAGAGTTGGAGAAAAATCAAGGAGAAAGAAAACTCAATCAAGGTCAGAGTTGTAGAGGAAAATCAGAAAATTACAGTGTCAATAAAACCAAGAGAAGAGAATGTTCCAAGAACAAGTGATTAAAGTGTCCACTATGGTGACTGTTGTTTTTAGCAACACGGAAAAAAAGTAGCCTAAAGAAAAGCACTTTCAAATTCCATGTCAGACAAGTACAACCATGTATTATTCTATGTCAAGAGAAGATTTGTATTATTTGTTTCTAAAAAAAAAAAAAAAAAAAAAACGCAGATCCACACTCTGGAAAACTGGTGTGTTGATCATGACCAGGCCATGCTGTTCTTCCATTGGACATAAACTCACAGAACTTTAACAAGGTCGCTCTGACACCATGAAAAAGTGAGTCAAAATGAAACCACCATGCAAACCACAACACATCAGACACCACCTTTGCTGGCTAAAATGAGTGACACTTCTTCACCAGTTTCAGTTTCATCCCCATTTTAATTCTCTCTCCCTATAGTTAAGATTTAGTCAGACTCTCAATCCTTAGGCCCTCCCAGAGTTACTCAACCAAAGCCTAAATCCTGTATTCGCTTCTTTCTAACACCCTCTTACTGAAAGGTGTCATACTTCTCTCTTTGCAAGTGGTCTTCATTGCAAAAATGTCTGCAAGAAGTCCTGCTGGTCTTTACTGAATGGCATGGACATTTCCTAACCCTTTAAAAAATTAATAGTCCATAAGTGGTAAACATGAACAACCCAGTTACAAAAATTCTAAATTAATCAGAACTTCTATTCCCTAATCATTCTAGATTAATTATATGTATTAGTGGTAATGCCAATGATATTACTTATTACTGCTGGTAAAAATAATGTATTATAACTTCCTTTGGTTCTATAGGGAAATATTTCTCCCCTGTTTTGCTTTCTCTATTATTTTTTACCTAAATAAGATCTTGGTTTCATTAAAACCTCAAGTACCTATAAAGAACTTTATTTCTTGTCCTGTTTCTTATATAGCACGCAGATAATTCCCACAGGACTAATGGAAATCTTAATGTGGTCTTGTTACTGAAGTGCCAGAAGATCATTAGTAGAAAGTTTCTTCTTATTTATAAATAATTAGTCAAAATTTTATCTGGGTACTAAGGGATACTGTCTGCATAGCATTTAGTTGTCATGTCTTTCTAGTCTCCTTGGATCTGTGACAGTTTTCTTAGCTTTTCCTTTTGTAGAATGGTTTTCTTGATGTTTTCTGATTATTATACTGGGTTTATAATTTTGGGGAAGAACACCATGGAAATGACATGCCCTTCTCATTATATCCTGTCAGGGGATACATGACATCTCTGGTGATGTTAACCTTGATATTTCATTAAGGATTCTGAAAAGTTACTAATTTTCCCTTTCCCTATTATATTATTTGGAAGTAGGTTTCTACGTTCATCTCACTCTCAAGGGGAGGGAAATTAAGATCTACCTACATACATTATTTTATAGTCTTTTGTAAGCAATATCTGTCCCTTCGCCTCTGCTTATTTATCTTTCAATAATCTCTTCACCTCTGAATAGGGGGGTCTTAAGTATTTATATTATCCTCTGGTTTAAGATCTGTGTTATTTATTTTATTGCTCAAATTATACTAGCTTCAACCATTAGAAGGTCTTTAAATTGGCTCTTTGTCCTTTCCAGATGTCTTTACCCTGCTTTTTCTTTTTCTCTTATTTTTTAATCAATTTCTTACCTTCTAGCACTCTAGGTTGCCCAGTTCAGATTGTACTTTTTCTCCCTCAGTCTCAGAAACAGCCACTTCTCCAATCAGCCATAATTCTTTTGGTTGGACAGTGGTGTTTAAAAACCAAGAACTGGGTGTTGAGTGTGCTCTTTGCTACTGAGTTACTACTGCATTTAGACCATTTCTATAACAAAGAAATATATTCATACATGCTAACATTTGTATACATGACCATCTGTAATTGTTTCTGTAGCTATCCTTTTATATATACATTAAAATAAACACAAGTTCTTACTAAAAGTTTCAGAATCCAACTCAGTACACAGGGTACATTCCACATCCCCTGTATGCTTATTTGCAGCAACTCTCCCTGACAGTCAGAAAACTGGGTCTTATTTTCTGCAATTTATTTATTGAACCCTAGTATACATGTGTAAATAGATTCTAACCTATAATACTATGAAAATAAATTTACCAGCAAGAGTAAAAGTTCTGACAATGTTTTTGACGTTAGCCTCATGAAGATAGCTGGCATGCGTTTGGCTTTCTGTTCCCTAAGCACCAGCCTGGAAGATCCAGGTGCTAATCTGGTTATTCATAAGACTCACTTTGTTTCTCTTCTACAAGAGGTTATATATTTTGTCCAGTTTTCTAGTTATGAAGATGAGTAAAACTGATCATGCCCTGAGATGAGAGTCATTATCTTTTTGTTTTAATTTTCATTTTATTTCTAATAATTTTGAAACCTTCCTCCTAATTAACACTGGTAATTCATCTTTTATGAATTGTTTACTATGAATCAGTTGCCTGTTTATCTATGAAAATATTTAACTTTTTATGTAATTTTACCTAATACATTCAGTACAAAAGAAAAAAGTTCCCTAAAATATGGAAGCAGAGTTGGTCAACATTCACTCATAAAACCTTTCTCTCCCCCTCAGTATACTTTACCTACCTTCTTAGATGGCTAACTCTACTTTTAATATTTATTCACTTTTTGCTCTTTATGGGAATATCATGCTATTGATAAATAATTGTGTCTGACTCACGTCACTTCCTTGTGGGGACGGCCTCTTCCCCACTCCTTATGAGTCTTGTGGGACTGTCAATCAAAAACCTTGATTCCCTCCCCACAGATGCATGCATCTGGACCAGTTGAGTATGTCCACTTACAGGAAGAGTTTCTTTCTGTTTTTCTGAGATTGAGACTTAAGAAAAGTGAATTCTACTAAAGCTACTAGATTGTATCTTTTCGTCCCTTGAAGAAAGTATTCATGAGCTTCAAAATAACATTGAAAAAAAAAACCAGAAAAAAAATGAAGTAATGTCTAAACACATTACTTGAACCTGTGGCAATAGCTATGACTAAAATCTACCTTCTCTTTAGTTATATCAATAATACATTCTATTCTACATTTTAGCCTCTTTGACTTGGGTTTCTGATGCTTGTAACTAAAAGTGCTGGCAAATACAAATACCAAAGGGTCAGGTTTCTGAAACTAAAAAAGATTGCTCTACCACATTATGAATGAAACACCTCTCTCTAGTCATGACTTAAGTATCTCAAATCCTCAGAGAATGTGCTTAATGATTAGTCTGGAATTAATGATCACATGAGATAGGAAACATATTACCTGTGTTCTTCATTTTAAGTCAACAAGTCACTATCATGTATATGGAATACATGTAGATGGCTTGGGATGGGTTTAGGGCTTATAAAAGAAAATGTCACATATTTCATTTTTAAACATTTTATTTTTTAACATCATATATTTCTAAGCATATAGAGAAACATTTTTGACTTACAGAATACAATTTAAAACACATATTCAAATACTTTTTTATAGGATTTGTTGGTTTATTTGATGATTTACATATGTGAAAGTTTAACATACCATATACATAATTTTCAAGAGGGACATTATTTTATTTATCTTGCTTAAGCTCACCAGTTCTCACCTTTTCAGTTTACCTATCCACCTCACTTCAACAGTTCTGTTCTTTGTTTGTTGGGAGAGAATCATTATCATAATTTCATGAATCCATATATTTTTGAGGTGCTTTTTAAAAAAACAGCATTTCTACATTATTCCTGATAAAAAAAACGAGAACTGCATATGTGCTGTATCATTCAAAATATATTTTAAAGCTTTTTTGAACATTTAAAACAAACAGGCAAGTGTAACATTTTTGGATTTCGATAAAAATAAATGCTGCTATACCTTAACTCTATATTATTTATTTTTTGATTCTCAAATATTCTAATTTCACAAGGAATGGATATTTTCTTTGATAAATAAATACAAGCCATTTCCAATCATGCAAAGTTCTATACAAGATAGAAAACCTAAACCCTTTCATTTTTTTTTTGTTTTGTTTTCCAATATTGTTTTCTCTAGCCTTTGAACAGAACATCTGCCAATCTCCTGTATCTTTACAGGCTCAAATTTTCCCTGAAGAAAAAAAAAAATATTCAAAGAAGGACTTCTTTCTCTGAAAAATACCACATCAGATTTAAGAAAATTGTGAATGTATATTCTTTCTAACATTGAATTGTGGAAGAAAAATGCAAGTCTATTAAAAATATTCCCTTTATCACCATTGTCTTATGAGCTGATTGCATAGATGGCAATCAATAGAATAAAAGAAAGGCCACAATATTAGGAAGTATATTTGTTTTATAGTCTAAATCATTTTACATGATAATGAAGTGGACTTCTAAAGACTGACATGTAAACCAGAGTGAGGTGCAAAGAATAGGCTTTTGAGGAAAAGAGGAAAGAAGCATGGACCAGAGATACATAACAGTGAAAATATGGTTTATCACAGAGACTGTAATTAATTTGAAATCACATTCTGGGCTCTCTTCAGGGATGGGTGAGCTTTGTAGTCACAAGGCTTCATGCTCAAAAAGGTGGTTAAATGCTCTACTGTGATCATCTTGAAATTCCTAAAAATTGTTGGACAAGAGACCCTGCAATTTCACTTTGTACTGAGTCCTTCCCATCATATAGCTGATCCTGATCCCATTTGACTTTTCCATGCCTTCTCAGCTGTTTCATCACTCAATTCCTTCATTTTCATTTCCCAGTACCAACAAAAGAATTAAATTGGATTTCTTATTTACAGATAGTTTGTAGTCACAGTCAGATTCCATTTGCAAATTAGATGTTATGGTAATTTCCATTGCATTGCTTCTGCTCATCTGTCCATTGAAAACAAATGGAAATCTGTCTAATTTGAATCCAAAGGACATGGTCTAGAGACATTTGACTGAAGCTTTCTGATCCTGCTCTGAAGAGATGAGCCCTGATGAGAGATGGTTGAGACACTTGTGCACAACACATCGTGCTGCAGCATGATGAAACCATCACCTCTCAAAGGAGTTCACAAACTAGAAGTAGAGGCTCTTTGACAAAACTAAGGAAGTGATTGAAATCTGGAGAGATGGGCAGGGCAGTAGTGGTTACTGTAGGCTGAGTCTGGATCCTTCCAGACTCAGAATCTACAGTGAGAACAGTAGCCTCACGTTTTGTGAGAGATGCTTCACTATCTCAAGGATAGTGAAGAAAGTGTTACTTTTCTTTAAAATAAGCAACTTATTTCACAAGGCAAGATTTAAATGCAGTAGAGAATGTCTGAAAAATGCCTAGTCTGATATCTATCATATGGTGACTACTTGAAAGAATTGTATTTCTCTCATTACTTAGAGACTTTATAAATGTGACTGTTACATACTCATGGAATAGAAGAAGGACTGCAAGCTCCCTGGCTCAGCATCATACCAGGCCACCCTAGCATCTCCAACAGTACTCATCACTGATCAGACTGAGCAGTTCAGGGCTCTGATCTTGTTCTGGCATCAACTTACTGTGTGATCTTGAAAACACTGGCATACCCTGTAAAATTCTGGTATCTTATCTGTCAAGTGAGATAGTTAGATTACATTATTCCCTCATTATAACCTAACTCAAAACTTTGATTCCAAGAATACTTTTTCTTTCTTTTCTTTTGGTATTATTATTATTATTTTGTCATTTTAGAAAATCAAACAATCTAATTCTTTAGAGATAGCCATTATTAAATGTTTAATAAATATGGTGTTTTTAATGTAAATGTTTGTTAAGTCATGAATGCTGTATATACCATAATCTCATTTTATAAAATTATGGGTATATGTGTGTATATATGTATATGTGTGTGTGTGTGTGTGTGTATATATATATATAAAATTACATAGTTTTGGAATTTATATATATAATATATGTATATATATGCTTATAATTACATATTTTTATATATGTATATATATAATGTACATATATACATATATACTATATATATACATATATATAGTATATATAAATTCTAAAACTATGTAATTATATATATAAATTCTAAAACTATGTAATTATAAGTATGTACAGATTTATGAAATAAGATCTTGGAATATGTAAGATTTGGCAATTTACATTTTTCCTTATAAAATCTAATCCATTCTTTGAATGCTATTCATTTATATGGTGCCCAACCTCTCTCTCTCAATTAACTTCCATCAATGGAAACATAGGTTATTTATAGATTATTGCTATTCCAAAGAATACTGTAATGAATATCTACGTACATGCATTTCTACACAAATCAAGTGTTTCGGCAGGTGAAATTTCTAGATATTTAATGGTTTGTAAAATGCTTGTAAACATTAAACAAACGTATTAGATTTTGTCAAATTTCCCTTCATAAAGTTTGAGCCAATTTGTGTTTCCATTCTCATGGAATCCACAAAATGTGCTTATTTCTCCTCATCTTTAGGACCAGTGGCTACTTTCAGTGTGCTGATATATTGCTTCTGTTGATGTTTTGATTGATAGTTTTATCATTAGTGAAGTTGAACATTTTTGTATCTTTATTAGTTAAACCAGGTATTTGTATTTCCTTTTCTCTGAACTTTCTAGTTATATGTTTAATCTTTTTTTCTTATTGGAATATATTCTTTTTCTTATCAATAGAAATTTTAAAATTTATGTTTTATACATTTCACAAGTATTTTCTCTACAACTTGTATTTCAATTTTGTTCACAGTATCTTTTGTCATTTAGATACTTTCAGTATTTTTACAGTCATCTGTTAATTGTTTTCTATATGGTTCTAAGATTTGAATATTGCTTAAGAAGGCCTAAAATCATAAAAATCATTCTATTTTTTCTTAATTTTATAATTTTTAAAATATATTTTGATAATTATTTCACCTGAAGTTTATCTGTATGATTTGAGATTTGACTATAACTTTGTTTTGTTTTTTCAAATGAAGAGCCAATTATTTGGCTCTTGTTTATTGAATAAATCATCCTATTTTCCTTGATTTGAAATTCTTCCTTTGTGACATATTAAATTCCAGCATTTATTTGAGTTTCCTCCTAGATCATATTCTGTGGTAGCTGTTAAACTATAGAATACAGATGTGCCTAGAATTAGTAATGAGTTGCAGTCACATAGTTTCATGTAGGCATGTCTTCACTTTGTTAGTCAAATTTTCATGGCTGTGAAAAAAAAATCTGACACAAACAATTTGGAGGAGGAAAGGTTTATTTTGGCTAGGAGTTTCAGAGGTTTCAATCCATGGTCATACAGCTCTATAAATTTGGGCCTGAAATGAGGCAGAACATCATGGTAGAAAGGTATGACTGGAGAAAGCTTCTCAGCTTATGGTAGCCAGGAAGCAGAGTGGGGCGGGGGTGGGGGGAGAGTCCAAGCACAAGATAACCCTTCCAGGACATGTTCCCAGTGTCCTTTGTCCTCTGGCTCCCAATAATACATTCAGTCTATTAATTTATCAATAGGTTAATCCACTGATGATTTTAGAGCCTTCATGAGTCAATCATTTCCTAGAAGCACCACCTCTAGATGCTGCTGCACTGAGGACCAATTCTTCAACAATGAACTTTTGGAAAACATTCCAGAAGCAAACCACAACTTACCTTAAGATTTGAGGTATCCAACCTGAATTTGGATAGGGATATGAGAGTGGATTTATGTAATCAGGAAGGAGGTCCTGAGTGCCCTGGTGTTAGTATTGTGAAGGTGAGCTCAATGATGGACATCTTCTAGAATGCTGCAGCTGGTGGGGGAGAGCATGGACACAGGCCACATGTCCATGAGGATTCAAAACCCATTCATTTCCACCACCTCAGGCCTTCCCCTCTATGAAGGACTCCCCAGTGCCCACCCATTGCATCTTACATGACTGATGACCATCTCATATGGGGTCAAACCTTTCCTTTCACAACCAAGTCTGGCATCTTGCGGGATCAATGGAACCCAAAATTGAAAAATTCAAAGTTACTAGGACTTGTGCCCAGCTGATGCAGTATCAGGATATGGACCAAAAATGAAAATAATTGTAGGAATAGTAGTTTGTAAAAGAGTTCTGAAAAGTTTTTATATTGCCAGAAAATTCTCCTCTTATAGGAATTTCAAATGACACATTGCTCTCTTGGGATTATATGTCCATGCAAGGATCTTATATAAATAAATGATTTTTCTTGTAAATAACCTATATACAAATTGCAATAAAGAAACAATTACTTTAAAAATATCTTTGTATTCACTTTATAAATTTTTAATCCATTGCATGTGACTTAAGTGTCCAACTTTAAAAAAAATCATGACAAATTAATTAGTATTAATACAATAGGTACCAGAGATGAAATCAAACCTATAAAATGGTAATGACATTTGCTTACATATCCATTAATCCAGTCACTTAAAAATTAACAGAGCATACCAGTCAGAACACACCAATATAATCAATAAACATTTAGAGAATTATACTCTAATCCTTCAACAATTTCTTAAAGAAAAACACCCTCTTTTTCTCATTCTAACCTCTTAGTTTTTATTTATTTCAACATTCTGAGCTCTGAATAGATGAGTTCTATTTAAAATATTATTAATTGGGCGGGGGGGGAATAGAATTTTGCATCTGTGAAAATGAGTTTGTTCCTCATACTGAATGCTCTAATCAGATGCTCTCTTTAACTGACAACATACAAAGGGGCATTTCTCCCCAGAGAAACCCCTTAGAGTACTTATGTATGCACAAATTGATATAGCAATGGGGATTTGAAAGGTGGGATTTTAGAAATTTGGGTTTTTGTTTGTTTTGTTTTTGGTACCGAGGATTGAACTCAGGGGAACTTAACCATTGGGCAACACCCCCACCCCTTTTTCTTATATTTTACTTAGAGACAAATTCTCATTGAGTTGCTTAGGGCCTTGCTAAATTGCTGAGGCTGGCTTGAACTTGCAATCCTTCTGTCTCGGCATCCAGAGTTGGTGGGATTACACATGTGTGCCACTGCACTAGCGTATTTTAGAAATTTATGGTTATGTTCTATATATGATTGCAATGAGTGACTAACAGCTATCGTTTGGTCATATTCCAGATAACTATATTTTTGAATTATAAAACTCTTGACAAAAGTGCCAAAAACATACTTAAGAGAAAAGAAAACCTTTTCAACAAATGGTTCTGGGGAAAGTGGATTTCCACCTACAGAAGTTTTAACTGGATTCCTATCTCTAACCTTATACAAAAACAAACAAATCAAAGACCAGCAACTTGAAAACTAGTATAAGAAAATATAGGGGAAACACTTCAAGATATTGGTACAGGCAGTGATTATCTAAATAGGACTCCAATAGCTCAAGAAATAATAATTAGATATCATAAATGCCCTGTAATGTAAAAGTTGCCAGGATCACCATTTGAATCAGTCTGGGAAAATGCTCTTAAATAAATTTCCATACTTTATCTGTATTTGCAAAATGCAGTATAGTATGCCATAGAGATAGCAACACATTTTGGTTACAGGGCTCTGAGAACAAGAAAGGATGGTTGATAGTGGGTTTCTGATGGTATCTGATCTGTATAATATCTGGTGTCCCAAGTGGAGGTTGCACTTGTGAGACTTGTGGAGGCATGCATCTCCATGTCTGAGTTCTGAAACCACAGGGCCTACACCTGCTATCTTCCCATTCTCTCATGGAGGGTGCCCTTCCCGTTCCTTTGATACCATGCCTTATATTATCCTACTTCCTTTGACCCTTACTTTTTAAAATTGAGATTTCTAGCCACAGTTTGCCTTTTCCTAAACTGTTCAGACTTCAGAATGTGTTCAGCCCATAAAGTTGTCCCTATATTTTCTTTTTGGCTTTCCTTCTTCATAAATAAAATCACAAACCACAGTTCAGTGACCTCACAGATTATTTGTGTATCAAATACACAAATAATGTATAAGTAAACATGGTTTACTTTATGCCTTGGCATCTCCATGTGTAGACAGTAGAAAATACATTCCTTTGGGGATTCAGGACATGAATCTGGTTGGTATTGTGGGAAAATGCCTTATCTCCTAAATTTCACTACACCAGAATTACTTGTGGAACTTAAACAGAAGTTTCTCTTTTTGTTTTCTAGAGTCTCCATTGATATGCTACTACTTAATATTTTTTTCAGTTTCCCTTGGCTGTCCCATTTTGAATTTTGGTAAGTGTGGTGGCCTTCTAATTGGATTGCCTGTATAGTGCCTAGGTGACATGGTAAGAGAAAGCATTGCAACTCTAAAGAATTCTAGCACAGAAAAAGCTCAATTCTTTCTCTTTTCTGGTTTACAGACACGCTCTTAACAAACAGCTGGAAAGATATATGAGGCTAACTGAATGCTTCCTGAAGACTCTAAGAGATAGTTATTTTATGTCAAGTGATTTTCACTGACTCTCAATTTACAAGGCACATTTCAGGAAGTTATGCAATTATTTTTCAGTTTCCAGCAATTTTCTGTAATCTTCACAAAGAGGCTACTTGCCAGCATTATAAACTGGGAGGGAGAAAGAGCAAATGGAAAATGCTTCATTCTAGGCCCATGTAAATATCACATACTCTCTGAATATTAAAGTCAGTCCTCCTGTGTCATACTACTAGCTCTGCACCATCCTTGGCATATATTGTCCCCATTTCCACCTCCAGCCTCTGCCCCAAAGAAACATTATCTAAAATTTAAAAATATTTTTAGTTGTATATGGACACAATACCTTTATTTTGTTTATTTAGTTTAGTTTTTTTTTTTTATGTAGTGCTAGGGATTGAATCCAGTGCCTCACACATGCTAGGCAAGTGCTCTACCACTGAGCAACACCCCTAGCCCGTCATTCTATTCTCTCAGGCCTTCCTGGTCCTCTCTGTTGTTTTTCCCAGCCTGATCTTCAATATCCTTTATTGTCTTTACATATTGGAGCTTTTCTCCATCTGTTCCATTAATAGTTAACATTGATTGAGTACTAACTATGTGGCAGGCACTATTCTAATTTTAATTTATTTATTTCTCATGGTCAACCTAGGAAATAAAAAGTATCACTACTCCAGTTTGTATAGGAAAAGCTAAAAAATAGAGAGGTCAGGATTCTAACTTAGCACTCTTATACTAGTCTGGTGACAAAATCAGTGGGTTTTTTTTGTTGTTGTTGTTGTCTGTTTGTTTTGTTTTGTTTTTGTTTTTATAACAACAATGCTGTACTTCTTCTATAAGAATTATTTCTTAAAAATATTCATTTCTGTTTGTCACTTTAGTTTTGCAAGACAATATCATTAAAAAACAGATTGATGATACATGTTTTAATCAGCTTTTTTTTTTTTTTTGCTGGTCTAACCAAAAGACCTAACAATGACAATTTTAGAGGAGGAAAAGTTTATTTGGGGACTCACGGTTTCAGAGGTCTCAGTCCATAGATACCAAACTCAGTTGCTCCAGGATGGAGGCAAAGCACAATATCATGCTGGAAGGGTGTCTCATTGGAGAGAAGCTGGGAACATGGCACCAGGAACCAGAGAGAGAGAGAGAGAGCGCGAGTGCTCTGCTCAGTAAGGACAAAATATAAAACCTAAAGGCACACCCCCAGGGATTGACCTCCTCCAGCCACAACCTACCTACCTATAGTTACTTCCAAGTTAGTCCCTATCAGGGGAGTAATGCACTGACAAGATTAAACCTCTTATAACCCAATTATTTCATCTCTAAACTTACTTGCATTGTCACACACATGAACTTTTGGGGGACACCTCATAGCTAAACCATAACAATGTATTAGGGCAATGTTTGCACTGTTGGCAAGTGTCACCAGGTGTAGGAAGCAAACATAGGTTATGAGAATGTCATCTTCAACTACAGAAAAGTCCCCAGGAAATACTATTTGAATGTCAGATACCATGTTAATTGTGCTATTTGCTTTAATTAAAAATAGGATTCTATATTTAAGTGAAGACATAACATTATTGATCAAAATACCTATTAGTTACATTCTCATCATATATTTAAATAAGTTCACTGATAGGTCATCAGCACTAATGCAATGCTTGACATGTAAGTATCCAATAAATATTTGATAAATTTATGCAAAAAAAAATTCAAGAGAACAATTTTTAAAGAAATACAACGTCTTAGGCACAATTTAAGTAATTTTTTTTCTCATTAGAACCATGATTGGTTTTTATAAATCTGTTTGCTCTCTATATAGTAAACAAAACTTACCATTTTATCTCAGTCTTTGGTATGTCTACACCTTCTAGCTGGTTACTTGACCCTTTCTCATCCTGGCATTTTTAGGTACAAAATGAAAGTAAAGAATATATCTTTATCTTTGACTTAGATTTAAAGCTTATTACCAATTATTTCTCAAGGAGATCTTCCTTCTCTCACTGGTATGTCTATTCATTTTTTCCAAATATCAAAACCTCTGAGTCTTTATACAGTTGGCTTTGATGAACACCTCCATGGATGATGGAAAGTTTTCCTGAAGTCCAACCCGAATTTCGCTACTTACAATGATAAATATCCCATAGGTGTTTTTGGTTGTTGCTGTTGTTTTGTTTTTAAGTTAAACTAAGTTCTTCTGGAAATGTTTATATTTCCTCCTTTCCAGATATGATGCTTCAGAATATTAGCAGTTTCTTTTGTGAATAATACAAATATTTTCAATAGAAATCATAGGCAATAACCAATAGTTCATTAGAAAAGGGTCAATATTGATTTTATTTCCTTGGGATACATTTGATCAAAAGATAACCATTTAACAAACACCATAATTATACAGTGGTGCTTTTGTACTTACTATAAAAAATAACCTTGACTTTTTCTGTTTTCCCCACTTCACAGAGCTAGTACTTTGTAGTAATCCAATAAACACAAATTAACTGAATGAATGCTTCCTACACCTGATGACACATGTCAGAAGATTTAAATAACTAAGGAATAGACTTTTTCTCTTGTATTTTGACAAATAATGGAGTATGTTAATTTACGTTAATAATTCAACATCAAATTTAAAGTCTCAAGCCTTTTTCAGTTCTTTTATGAATAGCTGATGTGTTTTTGAATGCACTAAAAAATACATGAAGATGGTCAATTATGTTTCCCTTTTCCTTAACTGAATCCCACAGCTAAAAGACAAATTAAACATAAGTTCATTTTAAATTTTTTTCTATTTCTGGAAACTATACTTTGTAATTATAGAATTAGCTCATAGACACAATAACAAATCTCAAAAAATGAAGAAGGCCTGAAATATAAAGTGTAAGACTCCTCTTCCTCTATCTCCCCAGAGCAGCCCTCTGTCACTTCCACAATCTTTATAACATTTTCTTCTGATTTTCTACTTCTGGTTGCTGTGATTCCTTATATTTCTGGATTTATAAACTCTAGATATTATCTGTTAACCTGAGATGAAAATTGAAGTTAGCATATTAACTTTTCTTTTGCCTCACCAAGCTGCCCAAATATTATTTGTTGTAACTTTATTTTTAAATTTTGGGGGGTTCTTAATATCTATCTATAAATCTATCTATCTTTCTATTCATCTATCTATTTTCTTGTGTAAGTTTTCTGTGCTTTATCTGTAAGATAATTAAAAAAGGGAAAGCCCAAGTAAAACAGCATGTACAATATCAGCATATAAAATTTATTCCCTGTAAAATAAGACATTATGACAATATCCATAAATGAGAATGTAAATAAAATGTAACTCGAATGTAAATAAAACCTCATCACTTACAGGAGAAGCCTCAAGCATCAAGATCTAATTAATTTTATTTAATTTTGTTGCTATCTTTCTTCTTTATTCTGGGTCATACAAGCCAACATCCTCTATCCTACAAAATCCTTATCCTAAGGATCTTGTCTTTTTTAATTGTGCTCTTTTATTGACAATCAAATGTAAGATGGATGCATAGTTAATGTCCTAGCTCTTACTTGTCTGAAAGTGTGTTGGAAATTTTGTGGCATAATTTTAGGTTTAAAATCTCTTCGTTCAAAAAATTTTAAAGATGTTGCTCCTATTTCTTTAGCATCCACTGCTATGGATGAGAAATCACCTGCTTGTTCTACTTCTTTGCAAGCAATCCGCCTTTTCCTCTCGCTTATAGGATTTTCTTCAAGTCCTCAAAGCTATAAATTTTCATTGAGCTATATTCACAGAGGAATCTTTTCCAGTCCTGATGAGCATGTTGTAGACTCAAGACCCTGAACTGAAAACAGACATTTACTTCTTTCACCTCTTTGGTTGTCTTCCCATCTGTACTGCTCAGAAATCTTATTTCTGAAACTTAATGTTTCAGGTCGTGGGAGAATTAGTTGCTCTATCACCCATACTACTCAATCTCACTTTACTACATCAGTAATCAAATGTGTGCATTTAATAATTTACCCTATAGAATGATCCTTTCTTAATTCAATAATCACATTGTATTCTTCCCAGAATTTTCCCTTTCTTTCATTGCTCCATTTTTAAAAGTGTTTTTTCTTGTGTGTGTATGTGAATATGAAAGCCTTGTGAATTTGGCAGAGAATAGCATTTTTAGGATATTCATTTCTGATACCTGAATTATCCTCGCTTTCTCCACAGCTAGTTGTTTCCATTGTTCACTTTGAGAATCCTTTTTCATGCTGTTCATTTCTCTTTACAGGCTGTAGATTCTTGATGGCTAAACCACGTTGAATAAAGAACTATATTGCTTATTACAAAGGGCTAGAAAAGATTTTCTCAGACACCAGTGAATCCATTTTCTCAATGCATCCTTCTTTTGACTAGTTAGGCTCCATGGGCTTTGTGTACTTGAACAGCACGCCTTTATGAGCAGGTTTTCCTCAAGGTTAAACAGCAGGCAACAGGAAGGCAGGTGATGGATCCCAACAATCTTGCTCTGGAAGTGGAATACTATATTGTTCTAGTCTAGGTTGGAGTCACTTCTTCCAGCCCCACTTCTTTCTTTCCCTTTCTCTCCCTTCTTTATTTCGGTCTCTCTGTTTGAAATCTGGAATCAACTTAGGCACTGCTATGTTTTTTTTTTTTTTTATTTTACCGGAAAACCTCTGGTGTATTATGCTATAACTTTCTCTATTGATCTAGTACCTGTTGGAATGTGAAAAATTTCTACTCTATTGATGGTAACTTTTCTGTTTTACAATATTACTGTGCACTTACTCTTCTGAAGTTCTGATGAAATTTTGGGAAAGGAAGTAGGAGAAGAGGATTGGCTCCTGTCTTAAGAACGATAATTTGAACAGGAAGTCTAGGGCTCATTTAGAAGTGCCTGTGGGGGCTGGGGATGTGGCTCAAGCGGTAGCGCGTTTACCTGGCATGCCTGCAGCCTGAGTTCAATCCTCAGCACCACATATAAAAAAATATGTTGTGTATGCCGAAAAACTAAAAAATAAATAAATAATTCTCTCTCTCTCTCTCTCTCTCTCTCTCTCTCTCTCTCTCTCTCTCTCTTTAAAAAAGTGCCTGTCATTTTGCCTTAGATTAACTGAATTAAGTTTAAAAGATATTTTTTGTTCTCTTCTACATGTGAACTTTCCCAAAGTCCCCATTTTTCTCTCCAAAGGATGAGAATGAAAATTGCACAGAAAACTGCATCACTGAAGGGACACCCGTACAGCTGATCACACACAGTAAAGTACCACGTATTCATTCACTTCTCATGACTAATGAGAGATCTTCATGCAAGAAGAGAACAGACAGTAAATGAAAGGGTAGCTGCTTTTTCCCACATACACTGAGCACCAACAGGTGTTTGTGTGTGTGTGTGTGTGTGCGTGTGTGTGTGTGTGTGTACACACATACAATTGATCAGTGGTCTCCCTCTCCTGCCAGAATACCCAAGGAAAATGGGCAGAGTAAAACCCATTATTAGGGCCTCTGTGAGTGATCAGGCAGAAGCTAAGCTAGGCCTCTGGTGAAGTGCACTGTAAAACAGAACACACCCCTAGTTCCATGGGTTTTATGAGTTATTCTTTTCAAAAGTAATAATCTTTGCATATGAGAGGTTCAAGAGTCAGTGATGAGTTTCTTACTAAAGTATCTCTTTCCCAAATTAACACTGAAAGAAATGAAAAAGTGACAAAGAATAGTTATGGTTGAAGGGACACATTCAAGTGGGCTAACGAACATTCTCTCCTTTTCTAGGATGTTTAGCTTAGTGTGCTGGGGTATCAAAACTAAATCATCAAGTCCAAAGAGAAGAAAAGAGGATTCTACACAGCCCAGTTCAGAGATTCATGGCTCCGGGTACCTTAACACTTTCAGAGTATCAAGGAATCATTGGTGATGGCACCACACTTTTGAAACTTACCCTGGTAAATCCTCCTTCTTCCTACCTTTGTCTTCCATGATACCATCTTCATTACCATCATGCTAAATAATAATGGCAAAAAACCCTTCCACTCATACAGGTTGAATATTGTACTAGGTTTGTAAACATTATCTCATTTAATTTGTATTAACAATCCTATGAGAAAGCACTGTGTCACTAGTGTTAGGAAAGATCCTGACACTAAAGAAGATTAAATGACCTGCCCAAGGTAACCCAGCTGGTATGTGGCAGAGCTAGAATTTAAATCCACCTAATTCTGTGTTCATGTTCATCTCTCATCCTCTCAGAAGAGAAAACCACAGAGGAAGGTCATTTATTCAAATATGCTCTAGACTTAGGTTTTTGGAGCTTGAGGAGACCTTAGCAATGGCCCTATCTAACCTTTACACTTTACAGAGAAGAAAATGGAAGCCCTGTGAGGTGGTGATTGGTGGAGATGGTAGCAGTAGTGGAATGCAGCTCCAGTTCTAACTCTTAGGAGAAAATTATTACAGGATGCCATCTCCTTATATGAGAAAATAAGCAAGATGACCTTAAATAACTTCACCAGGAACTTTTAAGACAATTTTTGAAATTTTGGTATTTGGAGCATGGCATGGACACATGAATTCTTTTCATTTCTTTAAAACTCAGAAGAGAAAATTTTAAATACTTTGACTAGAATTAGTCAACACTTGGCAGTGTTCCAAATTCAATTATTTCACATACTAAATTTAGGATAATTTAAAATTCCACCATTCATTCCAGTACACAGATTTCTAATTAGTTTATTCTGGTACTTTTATTGTTGCTTACTTCAGTAATTACATCTTGTTTTCAGAAGGTTCTCACTGCAGTGCCTCCTGAGAATGTAGTCTTCATCTTCTGTTTCTCCAAAGAACATGCATTAGGTAAAAAAAATCTAGAAACCCAGATCACTCAGTATTTCCATATGATTTGCTTTGGCACTTTCATCTCATTTTTATAGCAATAAATTAAAAATGCATTTAGTGTCCTTCTCTCTCCCTGAATACTCATGTATTCTGATAAGAAATCAGCACCTTCCTGGAGATTCTGTTCATGGGTCCCCACATCCTGGGGGACCCTATTGCAATACATTTCAGGGGGTTGATAAAGAGGAAGAATCCTCACAGACTTTGTCCTTCAGTTTGTTCATTACAACTTATTTTTCTTTTGGATAAAGCTGTTAGAAAAACACACCTCTCCTGTTTACTTTTGTTCTCTCTAAAAGTAATTTTATATTAAATGAATATTCTTCAAAATGTACCAAAATTCAAATATACCATCAATATTTTGTTTTTCTTTCATAGGGAATATTGTGTTTGAAGTTTGTTTTTATCCATCTCCTACAGAAAAAAAGGTCACCTTTTTATTCAACCAAAATAATATGTGAATATAAGATTTTTTTAGAGTAATTTATCCTGGTCAATTATTTTGATATCTATAAGACAGAAACACAGAGTAACAGAAGAAATATTTGTATCAAAGAAGAAATGTATCTTCTTTGATACAAAATAGGGGTTCTGCCCTAGGTTATGAAGAATTTTTTCTTTTCCTTTCAACCTGAAAAAAAGCAGAAACTTGGGGATTATTCTTCATGCTTCTCTTTCTCCACATCCTGGCCAGTCATGAGTAAATTCTGTCAATTCCAAAATAGCTACTCTATGTAAATTCAAAATATCTCCCAAATCCATCACTCTCCTCCTGTCCCCAAGAGGACTGAATCTGTCCAGGCCACCATCTCTCCTTTGCCCTGGTTGTTGCACCAACCACCCGGAGGATATCCTCGCTTCTAGATTTTTATCTGCCACTATACATTCTCAACACTGCAACCAGAGACATCTAACTGCCATTTGAATGATGCTACTCTCTTGTCCAGTACATCAGTATATTGGCTTGTAGGTTAGAACAATATCAAAGGCTTTATCGGGATAAGTAAGGCCTTTCATGGTGTCTCCTCTGCAGCTTCACCCTCTCATGGTCTGTATTCTGCCACACTGAACTGCTTGTAGCTCCCCAACTACCCTTGTTTCTCTTCTTTGTGTATGTGTTTCTACTACTTCTGGAAGCACTCCCTCTCCTCCTCTCCCTTCTTCTTTCTCACCTTTCTCACCACTAACTTCCCCTTTTGCCCAACTCCTTCTGAACTTTTTACACTCGGTTAGGCATCTTTTCTACTGGGATAGATGCATCTCAGATCAATCCTATAATCCTTTCTGTTTATATCAATCTTACAACTTATCACACTGGAAAATCATTGCTTGTTTCTTACTTATCTCCTCCTCTGTACCACCAGTTCCCTGAAAGATGGAGCAAGGTCTTGTTCACCACTTTCTAATTCTAAATTAGTAATATTAGGAATTATGAAAATCTGATTGGAGACCTAAATTATGTAACAGCCTAGATAACAACCACTTTCAAAGGTCGTACACTTGCTTACATTAGCAAGTTGTAACTAAGGTAAGTTACAATTGCCACTTGAGTGCAGCACTTCTATCCACAGGTAAACCCAGGTAGTTGGAACAAAGTGTTCAAGGGAGCTCTCTCTTCCCTTTTATTCCTTGTGTGTGTATGCAGGGGAAGTGCACCCATAGGTTTATTTTACCACTGATTAAAGGCTATACACATCTCTGTGAATCTTGAGATCCAGATAAAATTCCATCAGAGTCTCAAGTTTCTAGTCTGGAGAATTTCTTGTACTCTCCAAACTTTGGGCATCTTGCTGGTAAGTTAACAGACATTAGTCTTAAAACAGTAACTTAAAAAATATTAGTGCTTTACATTGTTCCACCCAAGCATGTCGAAGTGTTCTGGTTAACACTTCAGTTTAAAGGGAGCAGTATTTTTCTTTGACACTAACTAACATTAGTTATTGAATTATTACAGTGTACATAAACTATGATTGTAGCCTATCAAAGCTTAATTAATAAGTTTAGGATTCTTCTACTAAATTACAAATGTCACTCAAGTGTAGCACAGCTACTTTTCTGATGAGAGATTAACATCAAGAATATATAAAACTGACATTGTACAAAATATCCAACCAGTGTTCCCCCAAAAGTCAAAGCTCAGTGGTAGAGTGTTTGCCTACCAGGTGTTAGGCCCTGGGTTCAGTCCTCAGCACTACATACTTATGAATAAATAGAATAAAGATATTGTGAAAAAGAATTTTATATATATATATCTATCTAAAACAAAAAAACAAAGAACCCAATCAATGAATGGGCAAATAAACGGAATAGACATTTCCCAAAAGAAGAAATATAAATGACCAACAAATATATGAAAAAATGTTGAGCATCCTTAACAATCAGGGAGATGCATATCAAAACAACACTGAATTTTTTGTCTTACTCCAGTTTCGAATGGCAATCATCAAGAATGTGAATAATTGGTAGCAAGGATGGTAGCAATAAACAGTAGTAAGGAGGTGGGAAGAAGGCACATTTATACATTATTGGTGGGAATGCAAATTAGTACAGCCACTTATAACAGCAGTATGGTGATTCCTCAGAAAACTAGGAATGGAACCACCATATGATCCAACTATCCCACTCCTTAGAATTCATCCAAATGAACCCCTGAATTCAATATCCAGTACAGCAAAAAAAAAAAAAAAGAAAAAGAAATCATCTGTCTATATGCATTTCACATTAAATATTTGTTGAATAGCCACTATTATAAAATACAATATTATGCACTGCAGTAGTGAAATTTGAGATGTTGTGACTGCTATCCACATTGCTGAAATAGAAATCAGAAAAGCCAGCCTATCCACCCCATTACCATTTTCCAGGAGAAAACTGTTAAGATAGAAATTAACTCTCTCTAGCTTCTACATATAAGAGGAAACTTTGACCCTTGACTTTCTGAGTATGACTAATTTCATTTAACATGATGTTCTCTGGTTCCATCCATGTATCAGTACATGACATGATTTCATTCTCTTTATGTCCAAGTAAAACTCTATTGTGTGTATATACTACATATTCTTTATCCATTTGCCTGTTGACAGGCATCTGGATTGGTTCCATAACATGGCTATTATGAATTGGGTTGCTGTAAGTATTGGCATAAAGATATCACTATAATAGGCTGATTTTAGAACTACATCCCCAGCCCATTATACTTTTTATTTTGAAATGAGGTTTTACTAAATTACCGGGGCTCAACTGAAAATTGTGGTCCTCCTGCCTCAGACTCCCAAGTAGCTGGGATTACAGGTGTGTGTCATTATGCTGTGCTTAAAATATATATTTTTTATATAAATATATATCCTATATATATATTACATATATATCTATATATATCTCTCTCTCTCTCTCTCTCTCTCTCTCTCTCTATATATATATATATATATATAGAGATATAGATATAGATATATATCCTATTATCCCCGTAGCAACAAGTACACTTAGCACCCAGATCCTGGTATTTAATACCATTCTCTAATGAAAGAAACCAGGGTGCCTTGAAGAAATGACAGATTCTAGCATTGAGGAAGGAATTATAAAACATGAGTATGGAATACATTGTAGTGCCAGATATTAAGAAAGTCCAAAACAAACAAACAAAAACACACCACCAACAAAAACTCACAACAATGAGAATATTCAAGGGGACACAGAAGCCAATGGAAAGAGCTCCAAATAGCCAAAGCTGGCACAATTCTCAACAATTTATTTACAAAATAAATAACATGGTATTGAACCCAAAGCAAAAAATAAATATCATGGACATATTGGTATAAATAAGTGCTTGATTAAATAAATAAATTATAAGCAAGGAGGCTAGCAGTGCAGCAGAATTCCAAGTAATTTATAAAGTGTCTTTTCCCTTAAAGAGGTGGGGCACAACTCCTCACACAATAGTGTAAGTTTTTTGTAATGACTTCTTTCTAAAGAATGGAATGTGGGGGCCAAGAGAAAAAACTTACCATGGAAAAACCTAACAGACTACTTCAGATATGTGATCCAAGTTAAGATCAACAGTGACAATTTGTAGTAATACTATGTGTTCTTGAATTGAAGGGATGGGAATGGCACTGAACCTCCGGGGTCTTCGTCTCAGGAACTCATAACATCGGACTACTCAGAAGAAAATACCAGATAATTCCTATTGAGAACAGTCTATTAAATAGAGACATTGTACAAAATATCCAACCAGTGTTCCCCCCAAAAGTCAAAGTCATCAAAGGCAAAGAAAATCTGTGAAACCATCAAAGCCAAAGGTGCCTGAAGAGATATAATGATGAGGCATAATGTAGTCTGCTGTAATAGAAAAAGAACATGAAGTTAAAAACTGAGAAAATCTGGATACAGTATGAACTTCAGTTAATAATAATATATTCACTGTGGCTTATTAATAATGGCTCATTAGTTGCGACAAATGTACCATGCTAATATAAGATATTTACAATGGGTGAAACTGTGAGGGAGGGTACAGGGGAACTCTCTGAACTATCTAGATAACTTTTCCATAAATCTGAATCTATTCTAAAATTTAAAAAGAACCAATTTATTTTTATTCCTTACATCATCCAACCCGTAGTGAATGGATTTAACTTCCCCATTCTTAACTTAGAAAACCAAAAATTCTCACTGAAATTCTTTTATACATTCCCTTTGCTGTAAATAATTTTCAAAATGCTAAGTCATAGTACATTTTTAGACATTGATATAGGAATTTTCTTCTGAAAGTTGGTAAAGACATTTTTTTAAAAATTCATTACTTCAAAGACGTCAAGTCTTTGAAAAAAATCTATTTTCAATAATGAAACAAATCTTAACCTTTCACAAGTGGATCTCAAATGTTTAATTGGAAAATAGCTCTGTTTGTGTCTTTGCTGTCAATCGTTAGGCTAAATTCTTTCCTGCCCCCCCTTGTATGAAAATAAAGACAGATCTCCTGGTTCTTTTGACCATTCTCAGATAATTAGAAGTATCTGATATCTTTAATACAGCTTTAAAAAAAAATCTCATGAATTTCTCCAGCTCAGTGTATTGAAAACATTCAGCTTCATCCATAGTTAAACTTTCTCTCCTCTGGCTAACTTAAGCCAGCTGTAGGGAAGCACCTAGAATGATAAAGAGTAAAATTGCTTCTTCCTCCTAGTTCTGCCTTGGTTTATCCTCTCTTCTCTTCTCATTCTCCATGGCTTTTCCCCTAAGGGTTGGAGTTAAGGAAAAGAAAGGAAGTAGCCAGGAAAGATATGACTAGACTAGTATTGTCTGGTGCAGGTGTTTTCTTCACTAAAATATCCTACTGCAAAAAAAAAAAAAAATCCCTGCCCCTACAGAGAGCTGTCTTGAACTTGATTTTTTAAAAAAAGTCACCACAGCTGTTTCTTGATTATGGCCCATCTTTGGCCCACAGAGTCACTCAGGCATCTCCAACTCCAGTAAACTCTGGTAGCATACATTGCATGAATGCAATTCTCTCCTTTATTTGTCCTGCTTATAAGCCACTCCCTAAAGTTTCACCCCCTTTTGATTTCTTAAGGCTTGAGTAAGATGGCAGCCCCTGGATTGCTCAGAGTCTGAGAGGCCTGTTGAACAGCCTTTCCCTAGCCTTGAGGAGGCACACGTACTGCTTTCTTTTACAGATAGGAGGTGTGAGCTGGAATTCAGAATCACAGCACAATAACAGTTCTCTCCACAAATGCTCCCCTATCCCTAAAGTCTGAATAATCCAAAGGTTTTTTAAAGACTGAGAGTGGGTGGTTAGCTAAAGGTTGAAAAACCCTGGGTTCTGACCATCACCTCCTTCGCAAGCTCTCTAAGTGGCTATATGTACTTCATTTGGTGATGTTCTACTATTTGCCATGGTGTGTTGGCCAAAACTCAGACTTTTGTGTATCCTTTTATATCAGGAGATGAACATAACTACCCAAGCACAAGTACCAAGCACACCTGCCAAACACTGTGAAATGTGGACAATAAGAAGACATTCAGAACTTGCACTTTAAGAGGGAACAGAACTTCCTAAACGTGAGCCTGGTCAATTGTCCTCATATTAAAACAAGCTCTATGGATCTGGGTTATTGAGAGAAGAAATAAGAATATCTATGGAGAAGCCCAGATTCATACAAAAGAACAGCAACTGTGGAGATACTAAAAAAGGAATCACACTCAAACTATTCCAACTGTCCACAACCCAACCTCAATCTGAAGTCTTTTGTGTTTTACAAAAAGACATAGAGGAAGCAAATGCAAATGTTAATAATAATCATAATACCCATAGTTAGCACTCATAGAGAGTTTATTATGTGCCAGACATTCTTCTAAGTGAATGCACATGGACTCTTTTCATCTTCATGCAGCCTTATGAGGTAAGCTTTGTCATAATCTGCCTTCCATTTGACAGATAAGGAAATCAAGCCACAGAGTGTTACAGTAAATGAATGTTAGAGATAAGATTTTAAATCAGAAAGTCAGTTCTGAAAAGTGTGTGTATATATATATATATATACACTTATATATTTACTTATTTATTTTTATGTGGTGCTGAGGATCAAACCCAGGGCCTTGCACATGCTAGGCAAGCGCTCTACTGCTGAGCCACAACCCCAGCCCCGGAAAAGTACTCTTAATCATATTATGGATGGATCTTTGAAATCAGACTTGATGAACTTGATTCATTTGCTTTTTAATGTCTCCAGTATTAGTCTATATCCCATGAAAATTTAAGTATACAAAGTCTCCAAGTTTCAGCCAATAGCTACAAAGTTTATGACACTATGATGAGTATTCTGAGGAATACAAAAATGGATCAGATATAGCCTCTGTTGTCAAAGAAATTATTGTTGAATTGAAGATCAGAAATGTTTAAGAAGGGACATATATCCCCACTGCAGCAGAAAATTTTATAAGTGCATGAAAAGAATCAACAGAGAGCTGAGATGAATTTCTTCTACCTACTATACCCATTCACACAAAGTAGGTTGATATTCATTGACCAAACAAATGAGTGTGAGGAAGTTCAGAAAAGACACACACTCAGTTGTGGATAATTAAGAAATATTTCATGGAACTGAATAAACAAGACTATTGGTTGATGAGCACCTTTCTACATGGTGCCTACCTTTATATACATTATAAAGATTATATATATGTATATATAAAGATTAAATATTCATATACATACACATATATACACATGTATAAAGATTACATATGTGTGTATATATCTATACATATAAATAGTTATATACACACACCTACACAAGGAAGTACTAAATCTTCATTCACTGCAAGGATATTGAAAGGCTGACTACTTAATAACTAACTTCAGTTCATGTAGGTTTTTGAGAAAGAAGAATCAATATCAAAGATTCACCCTGAATCTACGTGATGCCAAATCTCTTTTTCTACTGTGCTTCACTTGTGTAGGAGGAAGGCCATTTAGGGGGAGGGGCAGTGAGGTTCAAATATAGGAGGCAGTAAAGAGGTGAGCAGGTTTGGAGGACCATTGGAGTTGAGAATGTACTGAGCGCAAGGACAGGGAGGAAGATGAGGTCAGGTGCCTAGATGGGGCCTAGGTGGGGGCATAATGTTCCAGCCAGGCTGAGGACCTGACATGACACAGTAGACTATGGGGAGACACTGATGGTGCAGGGGTGTCTAGAAGATGCCAACAGAATGAAGTGGAGAATAGACTGAAGAGAGGAGAAATAATACACAGAGAGAAGGCTACTCCAACAGTAGCCTGGTTATTATCATGAACACTAGTGATAGGAATAAATTAAAGAGTAGCATCTCAGTAATAGTTCAACCATGCAAAGACTAAAGGGCAAATGATAAACCATTATCATATTTAGTGTTTGACAACACACATAGTACTAAATCAGAAGATGCAGGCTAATAATACTTGCTGGGTTTCTAAGGTAGGACTCTGGCTTCAACATACATATCTTTGAGAATTATATCTCTACTTCAGTATAGGATGGGGGGACAGTGATTATACCTTTCTATAGTAATTATTTAGGAATAGAAATATGGTATCAGCAATGACTCCCATATTCTTCCTTGTGTACAGATCAGCACTTAAGGTTCAGCAGTTTAACCAGGTGAAGTAAAAGATAGTAATACTGAAGACTGGTGTAAGGAAGAGCCCCCTTACACTTGACTGTCTGCAGCACAGTTGATCAATATACTTGTTTTCCTCTTCCCAGAGGGTCTGGGGTCCCTGAGGACAGAGCTTGAACCCTGCATTTCCTTTACATCTTCCGTAGAGCTGGAGGGCTTAATAACTGCTTCTTTAAAGAAGAAAATAAACCACACAGACATAAAAGAAGTTCATAGTGGAAAAAACAGTATGATATTTTATAGTATGAATAACATTTACATAAAAGGAGTCTCATCCTTTTATTGCCAGAGAAATGTCCAGACTGTCACTCATATATAATTAAGATAGTCAAAGGTATAAATAATGACTTGAACCTGTAGGAAAAATGCAAATCCTTTACCACCATTTCCCAAATGGCTGTGTATGGGCAATAGGCAGGTTAAGGGCAGAGAATGGAGAAAAGAGGAAAAAAGAGTAAACTTATTTTCCTTCTTCACAGGTGTGCAAGTTGATTGAGGCAGGAAAAAAGCAAGCATTATTCTAAACTTTATTTTGT
Source organism: Urocitellus parryii (assembly GCF_045843805.1). NCBI lineage: Eukaryota > Metazoa > Chordata > Mammalia > Rodentia > Sciuridae > Urocitellus > Urocitellus parryii. The sequence continues at coordinate 72,914,795 of NC_135538.1, read as the reverse complement.
AAAGACACACTATTTAACTGTGTCTCTCATCAGTGTTCAGAACTTTTGCATACACAGGTAAAAATATTATGATCCAGTTTCTTCTCTGCAGAGACTCATCACAGAGATCTGGAGTTTTTCCAATGCCATATAAATTGTTAGACTCCTTCTCAAATATGCCCACATATCATCTGTCTTCCAGATGAATATTATTTTTTATAAAATCATATTGCTAACAAAGGGTTTCTCATATAGATTTATAGAAGCATTTTCTAAAAATGACTGACATCTCTGAGTTCTCATTCATGGAGTGCCCACTTTCCATTAAGCCCTGTGTCAGGTGTTGAGACAGAAAGGTATTTAACATTCAGTCCCTACCTTTAACTAATTCACAATTCAGCGGGGGAGACTGGCATACACCATAATTATTGAATAGTGTGGCAAGCACAGAAATTGTGATTTTCAGAGATAATTATAAGCATGATCAGAAGAATCTAATCTGATCTGAGTGAATTGGGGACAAACAGAGGTCAGGCAAGTTTCCTACCACTGGTAATATCTGGATAGGTGCTATAGTTGAGATCTTAAATTTCCCCCCAAAGCGGGGAAGGCCCATTTGTTAGGGGCTTGTTTTCCCGAATGGTGCTATAGGGAGAGTGTAGAAACTTTAAGAGGTGGGACCTACTGGAAGATCTCTGGGTCGCTGGGGCAAGTGCTTGAAGGGGATTATGAGACCACAGACCCCCTCTTCTTTTCTTTTTTGTACCTGGCCATGAGGTGGGTAGTTTTGCTTCTCCACCCACTCCCACCATGATATACAGCTTCAACACAGGATCAAAACAACGGGAACAATTTATCATAAACAGCACCTTCAAAACTGTGAACAAAAATAAACCTTTTCTCTTTATGAGTTGATTATCTCAGGCATTTTGTTATATTGATAGATCTTCAAAATGGGTGAGTACTGATCAAAGAGGTAAATGAAAAGAAAGGACGGTAAAAAAAATAAAAATGTACATTAGAGAAAAGATAGCCTCTTCAACAAATGGTGCTGGGAAAATCATATTACAAGCAGAAAGAAGATCATAAGCCAAAAAAAAAAACATAGAGGTAATAAAAAGCATTGCTTTTGTGCCAAAGTCAAGTAGTTCAAGGATTCTAGAATCATAATTATTATAATTATGGTTATTATTCCTATAGAAGGAGCAGGAATGAGAAATCAAGCTAAACTATTCCCAGAGGATCTTGTGAGATAGACTAAGGAGCCTGGACTTTATATAAGCTACCAGGAGTGAAAAGGGAGTCAGTGAAGACCTTCACACTGGTTAGTGGTATGATCAGACTTGTGTTTTAAGTAAGTCCCTTGGATAGTTATCATTGTGCGGGAAGTGTGAAGGGACGTGAATAAAGGTAATGAAGTTGTGGTTGAGGATAATCATGGATAATCATGAAGAGGGCAGCAAGGAAAGGGGTAGCAAGAAGGTGTAAGAGAAAATTTTTTTAAGAGTAAATTGCTGATTAACCTAATACTGGGGTAAGAAGGTGAAAAGTCAAGACTTGAAGGTGGTTGCTAAAGCCAGAACCGTAAGGGGAAAGAGTGGGAGGGAGAGGGAGCTGTAAATTTCAATATTTAATATGTATTTGAGGTGCCTCTGAGACATCTGAATGCAAATATCCAGCAGAAATCTGGCTAAATCTACATGAAGTATGAGGTCACTTCTGAACTGGAGGTGTAATTTAGGAGCCCAGTAACTGCTTCTGTTTGTAGCTCAGTTAAAATATCGCACTTGCTAAGGCTGTGCAAACTCAGTATCCTTAGTGGAAAAATGGCATATGACTGGCCTATGAAGACATTTATATTTAGTTCTCTCGGGGTCTTAAAAGACTGTGATACTTTCAAATAACAAATTCTGAAGGAAGCATCCATTGACAAAGAAAACAATAACTTTTTTAGGTATTCATGGGGAAAAGAGAGCCTGAGGACAACATTATCATGCAACCGTCTTTATTTCTCTAAAACTTAATGTTAGATGGGGCCAATAATACCTTTATTGACTACTTCTGTGAATGTTAATAGAATAAAATGAGGTAATGTAACTTGAAAAGTAAAATGTCTCTTACTATTATTGATACACTTGGAAATTACCAAAAAGTTTCATGTTATGTTTTGTCCTGGGTCTACAGCTAAAAACAAAACAAAACAAACAAACAAACAAAAAATGTTCATTAGAGAAAAGATAGCCTCTTTAACAAATGGTGCTGGTAAGAGTGGAAATCCACATGTAACAAAATGAAATTAAACCTCTTTCTCTCACCATGCACAGAACTTAACTCAAAGTGGATCAAGGATCTAGGAATTAAACCAGAGACACTGTGCCTATTAGAAGAAAAAGTAGGCCCAAATCTCCTCATGTTAGACTAGGCCCTGACTTCCTTAATAAGACTCCTATAGTGTAATAATTAATATCAAGAATCAATAAATGGGATGCATTTAAACTAAAAAGCTTCTTCTCAGCAAAAAGAAACAGTCAGTGAGGTGACTAGAGAGCACACAGAATGGGAGCAAATCTTTACCACAAGCACATCAGGTAGAGCACTAATCTTGAGGATATATAAAGTACTCAAAAACCTTAACACCAAAAAACAAATAACCCAACCAAATGGGCCTAGGAACTGAACAAACACTTCTCAGAAGAGGATATACAACCAATCAACAAACATGAAAAAGTGTTCAACATCTCTAGCAATTAGATTAATGCAAGTCAAAACTACTCTAAGATTTCATCTCACTCCAGTCAGAATGGCAGCTATCAAGAATACAAACAACAATAAGTGTTGGTGAGGATGTGGGGAAAAAGGTACACTCATACATTGCTGGTGGGACTGCAAACTGGTGCAGCCAATCTGGAAAGCAGTATGGAGATTCCTTGGAAAACTTATAATGCAACCACCATTTGATCTAGCTATCCCACTCCTCGGTTTATACCCAAAGGAGTTAAAAACAGCATACTACAGGGACATAGCCATATCGATTTTTATAGAAGCACAATTCATAATAGCTAAATTATGGAACCAACCTAGATGCCCTTCAGTAGATGAATGGATAGGGAAACACGATGGAACATTACTCAGCATTAAAAGGGAATAAAATCATGGCATCTGCCAGTAAATGGATGAAGTTGGAGAATACAGTCCTAAGTGAAGCAATCCAATCTCAAAAAACCAAAGGCTGAATGTTTTCTTTGATATGAGGAGTCTGATTCATAATGACAATGGGGGTGGAGAGAGCATGGGAGGAATGGTGTGAAAATACTTTGTGTACAACCAGTGACTTGAAAAATTGTGCTCTATATGTGTAACATGAAATAAATTGCATTCTTCCATCATGTATAACAAATTAGAATAAATAAATAATATTTTTTAAAAAGAATATTATATTAAAGAAACTGAAATTTAGAAAAGAATTAAATGTGCAGCTGCTCCCTTAAGATGTAAAGAGGCTATGCTTTGCTAGGTGAGGCGTGTGTCCATGGAGAATCTCCATTTAGTCATCAGTGACACTGTGAACTCAAATAGTGTCTGGTTTCCATAACATCAAAGCATTGAACTGATTGAGTTATTTGGGGAAAATAACAGGAGCCGAAAGCATCTGAAAGAGAGGAAAATGAATAATTAGGTAAGTTTCCAGATTTAAAATATGAATAGTCCTTATCACCAAGAATATGAAGAATGCAATCCTATCACCAAAACATCCTTTGGGGCTGGGACTGTAGCTCAGTGGCAGATCTCTTGCATGTGTGAGGCACTGGGTTTAATCTTTAGTATCACATTAAAAAAATAAACAAATAAAATAAAGGCATTCTGTCTATCTACAACTACAAAAAAAAAAAAACATTTAAAACCACTCTTTGTCATTAGAAGTCTGGTAACATTACATTCTGTTAAGGTCACAAGAAATGAAGTTAACATCCCTTAATTCTACTCGGTCTCATCTTGCAAATCGTCATCCAACTTGTCACTCATGAAGTGTCCTCACTAATCTAGATCCTATTGAGTCTCTAGAGTTCATTATCATTTATTTAGTTGATGTACTTATTTGATACCACTGATCATCTATGTGTCCTCAACATGTTCTGTGTTGGCTTCCATTTTACACTGCCCTGAAAGGGTGTCCTGAAGAATGTTCTCTGTGGGGTGAGGATAGGGAGGACACTATAGAAATAGGAAGGAAGGTCATGATGGTTAATTTTATCTATCAACTTGACCGAGCTAAGGGATGGATGCCCAGATATTTGAAATATTATTCCTTGGGGGTGGGGTGAGTGTGTTTCCAGATGAGATTAGAATTTTAATCAGTGGACCAATAAAGAAGATCTGCCCTCACCAATATGGGCTGGTATCATCCAATTCACTGAGGACTAGGATATAACAAATTGACAAAAGAATAACAAATTTGCTCTCTCTTCTTAAGCTAGGACATCCATCTTCTACTACCCTTGGACATTAAAGATTCTGGTTCTTGAGACATTGGACTACAGAACTTATACCAGCAGGGCCACCTTCCTGCCCCAGTTCTTAGGCTTTTGGCCTTAGACTGAGTATCACATCATTGGCTTTCCAAATTCTTCAGACTTTTTTAAAAAAAAATATTTATTTTTTAATTTTAGGTAGACACAATATCTTTTTTTTATGCAGAAAAAATAAGGTCTTTATTTCCTTTTTTTTTATTGGTCGTTCATAACTTTACATAGTTCTTAATACATCATATTACACGGTTGATTCACGTGGATTATGAACTCCCGCTTTTACCCCGTATACAAATTGCTGTATCACATCAGTTACCCTTCCATTGATTGACATATTGCCTTTCTAGTGTCTGATGTATTCTGCTGTCTGTCCTATTCTCTACTATCCCCCCTCCCCTCCCCTCCCCTCCCCTCCCCTTTTCTCTCTCTACCCCTTCTACTGTAAATCATTTCTTCCATTTGTATTATCTTGTCTTACCCCTCCTTTCCTCTTATATGACATTTTGTATAACCCTGAGGATCGCCTTCCATTTCCATGCAATTTCCCTTCTCACTCCCTTTCCCTCCCACCTCTCATCCCTGTTTAATGTAAATATTCTTCTCAAGCTCTTCGTCCCTACCTTGTCCTTGTTTACTCCCCTTATATCAAAGGAGTCATTTGGTATTTGTTTTTTAAAGATTGACTAGCTTCACTTAGCATAATCTGCTCTAATGCCATCCATTTCCCTCCAAATTCTATGATTTTGTCATTTTTTAATGCAGAGTAATACTCCATAGTGTATAAATGCCACATTTTTTTTTATCCATTCATCTATTGAAGGGCATCTAGGCTGGTTCCACAGTCTTGCTATCGTGAATTGAGCTGCTATGAACATCTATGTAGCAGTGTCCCTGTAGCATGCTCTTGTTAGGGCTTTAGGGAATAGACCGAGAAGGGGAATAGCTGGGTCAAATGGTGGTTCCATTCCCAGCTTTCCGAGAAATCTCCATACTGCTTTCCAAATTGGCTGCACCAATTTGCAGTCCCACCAGCAATGAACAAGAGTGCCCTTTTCCCCGCATCCTCTCCAGCACTTATTGTTGTTTGACTTCCTAATGGCTGCCAATCTTACTGGAGTGAGATGGTATCTTAGGGTAGTTTTGATTTGCATTTCTCTGACTGCTAGCGATGGTGAGCATTTTTTCATGTACTTGTTGATTGATTGTATGTCCTCCTCTGAGAAGTGTCTGTTCAGGTCCTTGGCCCATTTATTGATTGGGTTATTTGTTATCTTATTGTCTAATTTTTTGAGTTCTTTGTATATTCTGGTTATTAGGGCTCTATCTGAAGTGTGTGGAGTAAAGATTTGTTCCCAGGATGTTGGCGCCCTGTTTATCTCTCTTATTGTTTCTTTTGCTGAGAAAAAACTTTTTAGTTTGAGTAAGTCCCATTTGTTGATTCTATTTGTTAACTCTAGCGCTATGGGTGTCCTATTGAGGAATTTGGAGCCCGATCCCACAGCGTGTAGATCATAACCAACTTTTTCTTCTATCAGATGCCGTGTCTCTGATTTAATATCAAGCTCCTTGATCCATTTTGAGTTAACTTTTGTGCACGGCGAGAGATAGGGATTCAGATTCATTTTGGTGCAAATGGATTTCCAGTTTTCCCAGCACCATTTGTTGAAGATGCTATCTTTCCTCCATTGCATGCTTTTAGCCCCTTTATCAAATATAAGATAGTTGTAGTTTTGTGGATTGGTTACTGTGTCCTCTATTCTGTACCATTGGTCCACCCGCCTGTTTTGATACCAGTACCATGCTGTTTTTGTTACTATTGCTCTGTAGTATAGTTTGAAGTCTGGTATCGCTATACCGCCTGATTCACACTTCCTGCTTAGTATTGTTTTTGCTATTCTGGGTCTTTTATCATTCCATATGAATTTCATGATTCTTTTATCTATTTCTACAAGATATGCTGTTGGGATTTTGATTGGCATTGCATTGAACTTATAGAGAACTTTTGGTAATATCGCCATTTTGATGATGTTAGTTCTGCCTATCCATGAGCAGGGTATATTTTTCCATCTTCTAAGGTCTTCTTCTATGTCTTTCTTTAGGGTTCTGTAATTTTCATTGTATAAATCTTTCACCTCTTTTGTTAGGTTGATTCCCAAGTATTTTATTTTTTGGGGGGATATTGTGAATGGAGTAGTTGTCCTCATTTCCGTTTCAGAGGATTTGTCGCTGATATTCAGGAATGCCTTTGACTTATGCGTGTTGATCTTATATCCTGCCACTTTGCTGAATTCATTTATTAGCTCTAAAAGCTTCTTTGTAGACCCTTTTGGGTCTGCTAGGTATAGAATCATATCATCTGCAAATAGTGATAATTTAAGTTCTTCTTTTCCTATTTTTATGCCTTTAATTTCTTTTGTCTGTCTAATTGCTCTGGCCAGTGTTTCGAGGACTATGTTGAACAGAAGTGGTGAGAGAGGGCATCCCTGTCTTGTACCAGATCTTAGAGGGAATGCCTTCAATTTTTCTCCATTCAGAATGATGCTGGCCTGTGGCTTATCATAGATTGCTTTCACAATGTTGAGGTATGATCCTGTTATCCCTAATTTTTCTAGCGTTTTGAACATAAAGGGATGCTGTACTTTGTCGAATGCTTTTTCTGCATCTATTGAGATGATCATATGGTTCTTATTTTTAAGTCTATTGATGTGGTGAATAACATTTATTGATTTCCGTATATTAAACCAGCCTTGCATCCCAGGGATGAATCCTACTTGATCATGATGTATAATTTTTTTGATATGTATTTGAATCCGATTCGCCAGAATTTTATTGAGGATTTTTGCGTCAAGGTTCATTAGAGATATTGGTCTGTAGTTTTCCTTCTTTGAAGTGTCTTTGTCTGGTTTCGGAATCAGGATGATGTTGGCCTCGTAGAATGAATTTGGAAGTTCTCCCTCTTTTTCTATTTCCTGAAATAGCTTGAAAAGTATTGGTGTTAGTTCCTCTTTAAAGGTTTTGTAAAACTCTGCTGTATACCTATCCGGTCCTGGGCTTTTCTTAGTTGGTAGTCTTTTGATGGTTTCTTCTATTTCCTCTATTGTTATTGGTCTGTTTAGGTTGTCTATATCCTCCTGGCTCAATCTGGGCAGATCATAGGACTCAAGGAATTTATCTATGCCTTCACTATCTTCTATTTTATTGGAGTATAAGGATTCAAAGTAATTTCTGATTATCTTCTGTATTTCTGAAGTGTCTGTTGTGATATTGCCTTTTTCATCCCGTATGCTAGTAATTTGGGTTCTCTCTCTTCTTCTCTTCGTTAGCATGGCTAAGGGTCTGTCAATTTTATTTATTTTTTCAAAGAACCAGCTTTTAGTTTTGTCAATTTTTTCAATTGTTTCTTTTGTTTCAATTTCATTAATTTCAGCTCTGATTTTAATTATTTCTTGCCTTCTACTTCTTTTGCTGTTGTTTTGCTCTTCTTTTTCTAGGATTTTGAGATGAAGTATGAGATCATTTATTTGTTGGTTTTTCCTTTTTTTGAGGAATGAACTCCAAGCAATGAATTTTCCTCTTAGAACTGCTTTCAATGTGTCCCATAGATTCCGATATGTTGTGTCTGTGTTTTCATTTAACTCTAGGAATTTTTTAATTTCCTCCTTGATGTCTTCTAAAACCCATTGATCACTCAGCAAGCTATTTTTCATTCTCCAGGTGATGCTTGATTTTTCCTTTCTTCTTTTATCATTGATTTTCAGTTTCATTCCATTATGATCAGATAAGATGCATGGTATTATCTCTACCCCTTTGTATTGTCTAAGAGTTGCCCTGTGACATAGTATATGGTCTATTTTTGAGAAGGTTCCATGTGCTGCTGAGAAAAAAGTGTAGCTACTTGATGTTGGGTGGTATAGTCTATATATGTCAATTAAGTCTAGGTTGTTAATTGTGTTATTGAGTTCTATAGTTTCCTTATTTAACTTTTGTTTGGAAGATCTGTCCAGTGGTGAGAGAGGTGTGTTGAAGTCTCCCATGATTATTGTATGGTGGTCTATTAGACTCTTGAACTTGAGAAGAGTTTGCTTGATGAACACAGCTGCACCATTATTTGGGGCATATATATTTATGATTGTTATGTCTTGTTGGTGTATGGGTCCCTTGAGCAGTATGAAGTGTCCTTCTATATCCCTTTTGATTAGCTTTGGCTTGAAATCTATTTTATTAGATATGAGTATGGACACTCCTGCTTGTTTCCGCAGTCCATATGAGTGATATGATTTTTCCCAACCTTTCACCTTCAGTCTATGAATATCTTTTCCTATCAAATGCGTCTCCTGTAGACAGCATATTGTTGGGTCTTGTTTTTTGATCCATTCTACTAGCCTGTGTCTCTTAATTGGTGAGTTTAAGCCATTAACATTTAGGGTTATTATTGAGATATGGTTTGTTCTTCTATCCATATTTGTTTATTGATGTTACTAAACCTGATTTGTTATCCTCTTTGACTACTTTCCCCCCTTTACTGTCCTACCTCCCATTATTGGGTTTCAATGTTATTTTCCATTTCCTCTTCCTGTAATGTTTTGCCAAGGATTTTTTGAAGAGATGGTTTTCTAGCTGCGAATTAAACTTTTAACTTTTGTTTATTATGGAAGGTTTTAATTTCATCTTCTAACCTGAAGCTTAATTTCGCCGGATACACGATTCTTGGTTGGAGCCCATTGTCTTTCAGTGTTTGAAATATGTTATTCCAGGATCTTCTAGCTTTCAGAGTCTGTGTTGAGAGATCAGCTGTTATCCTGATTGGTTTACCCCTGAATGTAATCTGCTTTCTTTCTCTTGCAGCTTTTAAAATTCTCTCCTTATTCTGTATGTTGGACATCTTCATTATAATGTGTCTAGGTGTGGATCTCTTATGATTTTGCACATTCGGCGTCCTGTAGGCTTCTAGGATTTGGGATTCTGTCTCATTCTTCAATTCTGGGAAGTTTTCTCGTATTATTTCACTGAATAGACAGTTTATTCCTTTGGAATGGAGCTCTGTGCCTTCCTGTATCCCAATGACTCTTAAATTTGGTCTTTTGATATTGTCCCATAATTCTTGGATGTTCTGCTCATGGTTTCTTAGCAGACTTGCTGAGCTGTCTATGTTCTTTTCCAGTTGAAATACTTTGTCTTCATTGTCTGATGTTCTCTCTTCTAAGTGATCTACTCTGCTGGTAGTATTCTCAATTGAGTTTTTAAGTTGGTTTATTGTTTCCTGCATTTCTAGAATTTCTAATTGTTTGTTTTTTTATTACCTCTATCTCCCTGTGAAATTGATCTTTTACTTCCTGGATTTGTTTGTCAATGTGATCTTTCATTGTCTGATTTTGCTGTCTCATGTCTTCCTTGAGACTCCAGATCATCTGAAGCATATATATCCTGAACTCTTTATCTGATATTCCATCTGTTGCAGCTATTACCTCTTCTAAAGTTGAGTTGACCTGCATTGCTTGTGGTCCTTTCTTTCCTTGTCTTTTCATACTGCTTGCGATTCTTTCTGCTTGGTGCAACTGTTGTGTTTTTGAAATTTACCCCCTATTTATTTATGCTGCTCTTGTATACTTGAAAAGTCTCCCTTGCAGGTGTGGGCGGCGGCTGTGCCCCTACTCCAATTGGGGTGACGTGTCTACCACGCTGGCGGCTCTCTGGGCCTGTTCAGGGAGTGGAAGGCGGCTCTGCTCTGTCCCTATTCCAATTGGGGTGTCGTGACTACCATGCTGGCAGGTCGCTGGGCCTGTTCCGGGCGTGGGCGGTGGGCTTGGCTAGCGGGATTCCACCTAATGGCAGTCCCTAACCTCCCTGCTTGCTAATTAATGGCTTCTCTGAGGCGCCACGCCTTCTGTAGCTGCGGGGCAGGCCGCGCGAATCAGTTGGCCTGGATCTCCGAGGTCCTGCTGCTGGCTGTTTTGATGTTGCAAGCTGTTGGAGAGTGGTGGTGTATCCTTCAGCTTTCCCGGATGGTGGCCGCTGACTGCCTGGATGGAGTGTCCGCTGTTTTGATATTGCACTCTGGAGGAGAGTGGCGGTGTATCCTTCAGCTTTCCCGGATGGTGGCCGCTGACTGCCTCGGTGGAGTGTCCGCTGTGGGGGATGGGACTGTACCGCTTCCTTCCCCTTCTGAGATCCCATGCTCGGCCCAAGGGTCTGTGTGGGCTTGGCTGGCGGAATTCCACCTAGTGGCAGTCCCTAACCTCCCTGCTTGCTAATTAATGGCTTCACTGAGGCGCCACGCCTTCTGTAGCCGCAGGGCAGGCCGCGCGAATCAGTTGGCCTGGATCTCCCAGGTCCTGCTGCAGGCTGTTGGGATCCCTGGCACTCTATCACTTTGATTTTTTCTGCTTGCCCCTCCCCCAGCGCTGGCTAGCCAGGTTTCCTTTTGGCTGCTACTGGGAGGAGGGGTTGGAGGTCAGGTGTCTCTAGTTTCCCCCTAGTCTTTATGGAGGCTCAGCTTGATACTCCCTCTCCCGGCAAGCCTAGGAGAGATTTTATGCGAATTCCCGCTGTCTGGGGGGTGAGCTGAATGACACCGACCTGTTTTGATGTTGCACTCTGGAGGAGAGTGGCGGTGTATCCTTCAGCTTTCCCGGATGGTGGCCGCTGACTGCCTCGGTGCAGTGTCCGCTGTGGGGGATGGGACTGTACCGCTTCCTTCCCCTTCTGAGATCCCGTGCTCGACCCAAGGGTCCGTGTGGGCTTGGCTGGCGGAATTCCACCTAGTGGCAGTCCCTAACCTCCCTGCTTGCTAATTAATGGCTTCACTGAGGCGCCACGCCTTCTGTAGCCGCAGGGCAGGCCGCGCGAATCAGTTGGCCTGGATCTCCCGGGTCCTGCTGGACACAATATCTTTATTTTACATTTATGTGGTGCTGAGGATCAAACCCAGTGCCTCGTGCATGCTAGGCAAGCACTCTACCCCTAAGACAAAACCCCAGCCCCTCTTCAGACTTTTACCACTAGCTTTTCTGGTTCTGCAAATGCAAATGGCCTATCACAGGACTTCTTATCCTCCATAGTCACATGAGTTAGTTTCCATAATAAATCTCTTTTTTATCTATCTGTCTGTCTGTCTATCACCTCTCTATCTATCTATCTATTTATTTATCTATCTATCTATCTCCTATTGATTCCCTTTCTTTGGAGAACACTAATACAATGTATTCTATATTTCTGTCTTAAAGATTCAAAATGAACATTAGCATACAGAAGACTCTATAGAAATTAAATTGCTTAACTTTTAAAATCCAATATTATGCTAATTTGATCACAGACACTTTCTCAGCAAAAATAAACTACGAGTAGCCCCCAAAACCAGCGTCCAGTAGGTATACTCTGGGAACTAGCCCCAGAGGATGGAAGAAGTTGGTAGCCTCATACTTCATATTAGTAAATGGGAACTTGATGAATATTTTAACACAATTTTGTTTTAGCTTCTATATTCAGAAAACAGAGAAGTTATGGGAAATTTGAGTATCAGTCCTGAATATGTGACATTGAGCATGTTATTTTACTTCTCTTTTCCTCCTCATGGCTAAGACAGGGGTAATGTTGTGACTCCAATGAGTCAATGTATACTGGAATACTCAGAGGGATAACAGATGTGATTTATCAAGATTATCATGTGTGAGATTTGTGCCAAACACTTTAAAATAACACCTTTTAAATTCTCATTAAGGCCCTTAAGACAGATACCAATATTAATGTAAATTTACATATTTAAAAGTCTTCCAGATACAAATCAGCTACAAAATGCATTAGGAGTTTAAATCCAGTCTATTTTGCTCCAAAACACAAACTCTTAGTCACTAGTGATATTCAGGTTTAGTGGCTCAGGGGAAAAGCAGCAGAGTTATTTAGATATCCCATATACTTTAGCTTGAACTCACCCCATTAAATAGCTTATCATCCAAAGAGCTATTCTGCACCATTAAGGGAGAAAAGAGCAAGGTTTTGTTTTCCCAGCCTGACCACTTCTGCCCTCCACTCTGTGCCCAGAGGGGTCAGTGCTAGAACAGGTGCACTGGGTGGTGATGGAATTAGCAACAGCAATGATGCTGCAGCCATAAGTAGCAGCCATGCCCCTACATTACCTGAGCAGCATTTCAATACTGATGTTGAAATCTGTGAGAAAAACACATTGTTCAAAAAGGCCTAATAACATATAAGCAGTTCATTACAAACTGAAAGTGTTTTCTATTCTCCCATGATCACCAGGCAACAAGGACCTGCAAGGATTGTTTAGGCTATTATTTCTCTATGCCATACCAAAGCCATGGTTGCAAGAGTGAAGGCCAAATACAGATTAGTTATAGCAGTAGAAGTGGATCTGGGAAGGGTGAGTGTATTATTTTTCCACCTATCCAAACAGTATTTGCTAAACCTACCAGTCCAGATTTTAGGGAAACTGCAAAAGAAGAACCAAGTCCTGGGGTTTAAAAATTTTGGTAGACAAGATTATTGTTTTACCAATAGGACTATTATATCTAATTGAGCCCTGTTTATGCTCCGCTGAACTTCTCGTGATCCTGTGAGAAGAGTATATATTCTATGTGACTCTTTGACTTTGAGCTTGATATTATAACATGCTGAGGTCAATAGAATTAGGGAAGATGCAACTGTCACATCTGAACAGAATTTTTAAAAGAGATTTCCTTGCTTGGCTTTGCCCCCTCAAACTCTTCACCTTACCATCTGGCAGTCCTGCCTTTTGCCATGAGAACAGTACATCCCAGCAAAGAATATTTTTTCAACTTAAATACTGAAATGGAGGGAAGCCTAGTTGAACCTAGTTGTGTTTGTGAGAACCAAGAGCAGCTACATACAGTCTACCCACATCCATTCTGTGATGCAGGCAAAAGAAGAATATTTGTTGTTGCACACCCCTCGAATATTGGGGTTGTTTGTTGCAGCAAAATTTATTGATAAACATAATACTTTAAGATATTTAAAAAATACCCATAACCAAATAAGATGTCAGATAGCACAAGTTTTATTCCAAAAAAATTAAGCATAATAAGGTGAAAAGAATGAAAGTTTGAAAGTGGAGTTTGTTATTTTATCAGGGTGGTAGATGGCTTCTCTGCCAGAGACCTAAAGGAAGAGAGACTGAGAAACATGAAGACAAATTCTAAGAAAAAAATTCCAAGCAGAAAGAATATCAAGGGCAAAAGGTCTTTGGAGATTATCCAGCTGTGGATTATCTACAGTACATATAGATGTGAAATCATGTAAGAAGCTAGGGCTGGAAGTAATTATAGAATTGTAGGATTTTATTTCTGGAAAGAACTTGAAGGCCATCATCTAATATATTCATTCTTGTAATAAAAGAAATTTAAGCAAAGATAAATCAAAAGATTTGCCTAAAATCACAGAACTGGACAGAGCTTATTTTAAAACTTATATTTCCTGACCCAGTCATAGCTATTTTTAGGACAAATATACTTTGAAATGATTGAACAGTTCCAAAATATTTTATTAGCTAGAGCCTATATCTGCCATCAAAATATATTTCTAGAGAATCAATATGTAAACTTAAATCATAAAAGCACTAGAAAAAAATGTTAATTTATAAAATAAGCTTGCAATGGGAAGGCCTTTTTATGTATGACTTTAAAAAAAATCACAAAACATAGAAAGAAGACTAATAAATTTGATAATATACACATCTTAAATTTATGTATCATAAGAAAGTTTAGAAGAAGCAGCAAACAAGGTAAGGGAAAAACATTTGCAACTCATTTAACGAAAAAAAGGAGAATTTCATTAGCTGTGAGAAATCCTTTAAATTAAGATAAAAATAAACAACTCAGCACAGTGTCCTTGCAGATGAGAGCGCGGGTGCCCAGATGACTTCACACATTGTTGGTGGGAGGAACGAGTAGCAGAATCATTTCGAAGAAGCTTTTGGAAATCTTCATAAAAATATAAAATATTCTTGTGACCCACCAACTCCACATATAAGAATATGAACTTGAATATTCATTCTCTCAACAAATATTTATTGAGTACTGACTATGTGGCAGTTTCCATCTTAAGAACTGGTGACAAATGATGAGCAAAGAAGTGTGAAATGTATAAATGAATTGTTAGGACTTGCCTGATAATGTTATAGGACATGTCAGATGTAAAAACTAGGAAACCTAACTTTAGTCATGGTTTACAATTAAATTAATGGTACAATTTTGTACCTCAACATTTCTTTCAGTTAAGAGTATTTGAACAGATTATGAATCCAAGGTCCTATTTATCTCCTGAATCTTTGACTTTAAAATCATAGTTCTTCAAAGTGTCAAACAGAATCCATATTGAGTAAGAAGAAAAACTGATGCTCTAGGTCTTCAGCCTCAGAGTTCTCAGAATCACTGGGGTCACCACCACTTAATAATGGACCACTTTTTTTTCATCCTTTGGAAGCCTATTGAACATGGTGGTAAATGATTTAAAATATCACCTATAGTAAACAAATAGATATATTATGAACAAGTGCAAAAATGACATTTATTTTAAAAAAACAGAATATTCAGTTTGCTGCTAAGTTCTATTTCACCTAACTTGCAGTTGCCAAAAAAGAGTGAGTGCTGCTCTGCGGGGAGTTTTATTTCAGTGGAAACCTTTCAGAAGTGCTGTTCTAGGCACATCTTTAGCTAATGGCACAGAGTTTGAGGTTGATTTTTTTTAAGTCTCATTTTTAAAGTTAATTCTGGCTAATATTGCCCTTGAGTTTTAGTTCATCTGTTCACAGTATAACCTTTATTCCAAAATGTTCCTGTCCATGGAACAAAGTCTATCTAGCCAGTAGAAGTCACCATGTTTAGCAAGCAGTGCTTTCCATATCTGCTTGGTTTTCTCATCATGATAGTCTTGAGAATCTAGTTTGGACTCTCATCAAAGGACAGGGCCCATTATGCCCAGTGGCACATGCCTATAATCCCAATGGCTTGGGAGATTGAGGCAGGGGATTGTAAGTTCAAAGACAGCCTCAGTAACTTAGCAAGGCCCTAAGCAAGTTTGCAAGACCCTGTCTCTAATATATATATATGGTTGGGAATGTACAAATAGTTGTTTCATATGCATTTATTTTTAATTTTTCTTTTACAAACAAATTTTCCCCTTTGGTTACTAAGACATATCCCCAGAGATTAAACATAATGGCTCCATTAGTTATGATTTATAAATAATCTTTGACACTAAAAATTCCTTAGTATTTCAGTAAAGAGATGGTCAAGGAAATTAAACAGTAAGACAATTGCTCTTTCAGTGGGCAACTATAAAATTTTACTACTATCTTTTGAGATTTTAAAAGTACTTTATCAAAATCCAGTTTATTTTCTCACAAACATGAAAACTTTAAGAATTCTATAGACCTATATTCTATAGACACATGAAATATGAAAAGAAAGGCAAGCTTTATTTTGCTATTAATTAAAAATTTTAAACTTTCACATTATGAAACAAAATGCAGACAGAAAAAATCATAAAATATAAATGTACAATTTAATAAATTATTGTGAAGAGCCATGAAAGGTCTGTGATTTTATACCACTTGCAAGAGAACTAATTAGTCTGATGTTGTTTCAGATACACTGGAAGGACAAAGGACTATTACTCAGATACAGCAGGGAGCACAACTTCCAAGTTCCTGTTGATTCCCTTTCACCAAAGTCCCACAGCGGCACCATGGAGTGGCCTAGGTAGTTGTTGAACAGAGAGGATCTGCAACAAAAGTGTGGCACCTTAATCTGCTTCACAGTCCTTTGCTCTGGAGGGACAGATTACCTTTGTCATGGTGTACAGCAAACAAACCTGCCCCTGCCCCTTTGGACTATGTCCTCCTGCTCATTCTTGAAAAGACAGTCAGGAGCAAAATCTAGGCAGTGCCTCTGTTTACAAGACATGCATACATGTGAGAGATTCAGGGTGCAATATTTCCACACAATTATTATAAAACAATCACTACTTAAGTACCACCCAGATCAAGAAATAGAATCTGGAGCAAGGCCTTCAGGGCTGCCTCCTAAGCATAACCTGCTTTTATTACAAATAATCCTGACTTCTACCATAATTGCCTCTTTGCTTATCTTTATTGTATTATAAAAGTGAACAGAAAATGCAGAAGTGCAAGAATTATAAAGGGTTTTTGTTTACAAACTGTGCTTACCAAATTAAAAAAAAAAAGCAACATTGAGTATTTAAAGCAAAAGACCCCCAAATTAATAAGGTTTGCAAATGGACACTTCGTCTCTTCATGGTAAAAAAAAAAAAAAAAAGGCAGTTTTCTCATAGGACATGTATCAATCTTTTTAAAATTAGAGGTATTGTCAGGAAGTTAGTAACTTTATAGAAAATGTCTTGGCTCACTAGACAGAGCAACCGGGGGTGGTGGACATGAAACTCGGGATGGAAAGTATTTTTCTTCTGCTTGATCTGGAACAAAATGTGCAGATTATTTTACTCATAATAAAGGCAAAGTAAAATGTCAGGTTTTCTCTCACAGTTACTGCTTGTGGTCAAATTATACTCTTAAGATGTGAATTTGACCATATATTTTTTAATTTTTGTTTTAAAGGTGTTTAAGTATTCAGAATCATTATTTTAATTATCTGACCAATTTTATCTACATAGATGAACAAGAGGTAGTAATATATGAGAATCTTCTTATTGTATGCTTTCCAAAATTAGAGCCATATGGTATGAAGGTTTGAGAGTTAACTTCCTTCTGGGAGCTTGGCAAAGTCTCTAGGATCATGATTTTGATCACTCATACTTTAAACATATTTCAATTGCTTTAGAAGCTCCATATTTCCATTCTCCTCTTCCCAGAGTCTATTACAGATATGCAGAGTCAATTTTAGGTACGCAGTACCTAAAATTGTGGTGGTACCCTCAAGTTTATCCTTGTCCCATGTTTGAAACAGCTTCTATGAACAAAGTAGGAGGTCCCAGGCTGTGTTCCTGAAAGGACTCGTACCAATGCCACATACAAAGGTTATTTATTTGTTCTTCAATCATGAGATTTTAAACCTAATCAAATGGAATTTGTCTTTATGACATTTCTGGCATGAACATGCTATAATTTTGAATTTAACTAAAATTTTGAATTTCTGCAAGTAAATATGTGGTCATAAAAAGTAAAAATAAAAAGTAAAAAATAAAAAATAAAGCCACTTTAAAAATAACTATTGTTCTGAATAGTTTTGTATATGAATAAAATAATAATATATAATAATATCACTTGACAATTCACTAACTAGCATTTGAATATATGTTAAAAATTTTATTGGATTTTTCCCCTGAATGTTGAGAATTCAGTTCAAATGAGATAACATTTTTAAAGCATATTATTCCAGATTGCACAATTCTAGCATGTCATATTAGGAAATAGATTTAAAATGGGGAAAAAAAAAGGATTTTGGAATATGTCCACACTATAGTTTGAATGCTCTCCAAAACTCATGTTGAAATTTAATTGCCTCTATGAAAGTATTAAGAGGTGGGACCTTTAAGAGATGATTAGGACATGAAGGCTCTGCCTGTGTAAATGGATTGATATTGTTATTACAAGAATGAGTTATCCAGAAAGTAGACTTATTGTAAGCCAGACCCCAGGCACCTCTTACCTACCTCTGTCTTCTACCATGTTATGAGGCAGCAAGAAAGCCCTCATCAGATGTCAGCACCTTCTAGAACTGTGAAACATAAATTTCCTTTCTTTATTAATTACCCTGTCTGTGATATTTTGTTATTACAACACAAAATGAACTATGAGAGCCCAATAACAGTAATTTTGAGAAGTACGTTAATAATAGAACTTTGAGATTAGTAGAGTCATGAGTAATTAATCCTGTTGTGTTAATACAGAATTAAGCAGTCTATTCTGCAGAGTCCTCCAATTCAAGAATAAAAGTATCCTGGAAAGTTGTCTGGGAGATTTCTACAATGCCAGCTTATACTGAGAAACCTGTACCCAGGAATTTATTCTCCTTCATATCAATAGATGTACTTACAAGAGTCATTTGCTGAGCTGCTTTCGATGTTTATTCCAGAAAACTGTTTCTGATACCAGACAAATAGCTGGGGTCTTGAAGCACCAGTGAGTAAAATGTAACATTAGTCTCTTCATGATGGAAAATGGCGTGGAGTATAAAAATTAAAGTGTAACATTTTACCCAAGAGTGCCTCAAGTTCCCAGTTACAAGTCTGGTATCAGAATTATTTATAACTCTGCAATGTTATTGATAAGGCAGAGTGGCTCCTGTTAAGCGCTTGGACACCATCATTATCAGAATACAGGAAATTGGAGTCATCTGCTGAGATATAATACTCAGTTATATCTATAGGTTCAGTCATTAATTATTCTGAAAATAAAAATATGTTGTGGAGAGTGAAGACACCACAGATCTCTGAGACTTTCTAATTCATTCCCTAAGAACAGGCTAAAAGCAGGTTACGATTGGTACTAATTGATTAGGATATTTTAAAGCTAGAGAAAATATTTTTTTTAAAAAATGATAAATTTGTGTATTGTTGTTTTGGTAGTCTTTGTAAATATCCATGATAGTGCTTTATTACTATTCTGGTAATATAAGGAATTTTTAACTCGGCAAATACATAGACAACCAGAATGAATTTTGCCATTTTTTATTAAGAACATTCTGTACACTTAAAAAATCAATTTCTTATTTTAACAGAAAGAAAACTAAATTCCAATTTTACTCTTTTTATATCCCCCTACATATCATTTTCTGATTAAAAACTTCACATATCTTTATTCCATCTTATAAATAAACCTTTCAAGATTGAGTCAAATTTGTCAGCATTTTAAAATTTTCCATTGCTTCTTCCGGATTTATTATTTGTAAGTATAAATGAAGGATAATACAGCTTACTTCCCAACAACCTTCTATGACTTACTGTACTCTTTCTTTTACCATCTTCTTTCCCATTCTGGCATGACCAGACAATTGGAAGATAAAAGTATATTATTTGCTCTTTTTTTTTTGTACTATCTAACTGTATGTCTCTAAACAAGATGGCTTGTTTTCACCAACTTTAGAACTCACACATATGGATTTGTATATACCTAAGCTCTTGTCTCTGGTCCTTTTACTAACAATGAGTTTATATGATTCATCCGTGCCATTATAGCCCAAGTTCATTCACTGTCGTTATACAGGTTAAATATCCCTTTTATGGGACCAGAAGATTTTTACATTTTGGATTTTTTCCCAGATTTTGGAATATTTGCACATACATATTGAGCTACTTTGGACCCCAAATCTAAACACAAAATTCAGATGTATCCTGTTGTGGAGCAGTTCACTCAGAAAACACACCAAGTCCCAGTTTTGTCCAAATTGAAACGTCTTTATTTTGTCAGCTGGTGACTACTCCCCACATGGCCCACAACTGTCTTTGCAAGGAACAGCCCCAAGCCTGAGCACTTTAGGATATTTAAGGGCAAAAACCATATCTGGGCCGACATAGCTGCAAGCAAGCATGTACAGAAGCTGAATTGGGCAGTCAGAGAGACAATGCAATGGGCACATTGGTATTTCTCACAGGACTTTCCAGGTTGGCATAACAGCACGCAAGCAGAAGGGAAGTGGGTCAAAATGACCCTAGTTCAGTACATGCTAAAGAATGGTTATTAGTGTCTAGACAATCACTCTCTGACAAGGTACATTGCCCAAGCAAAATGGTAACCAAAGAGAACAATTTTACATTGTATAAGAATTGCTATTTTGTATTGCCAAGTATGTTATACTATGTAACTATTAATGGGTACAGATGTGGGGCTTTCCCATGGGAGAAGCATTTCTTACATGATATGGAGTCTCAGGGTAAAATGGAGTCTATTTGGTCATTGCCCATATAGCCTGGCCCATACCATGTCCCATACACACTTAATAAAGACAGTATGAAGGTAATTGCATTCAATATGTTTAGTGGCTTACCTTTTGACGGCTACCCACCACAAAAGGTCAGTGTAAAATTTTCAACTGTGGTGTCATGTTAGTGCTCAAAAGGTTTCAGATTTTGGAGCATTTCAGAATTGGTATATTTGGATTAGGAATGCTCAACCTGTATTCATTTTGTGATTGTGCCAAAATTTTCTCCATTTTATTATTGAAAAATATTTGGGCTGTTTTCAGAGAAGCAATATTGTTATAAACATTCTTGTAAAATGTATCTTAGGACATAATTGCCCCAAGTTAGGGTAATGCATCTAGACGTGGAATTGCTTGGCCATAAATATGCATGTCTTCAACTTTATTGGATCAGGCTAAACTACTTTTGCAAAGTGGTCATACCATTTAACTTCTACCAGCACTGTACAACAGTTCCCACTCTGCATTCACATCATCATTTAGTACTATAAGACCTCAACTTGAATTTTAAAAAGCAATAGTATTGGTTTTTACTACTGTGATAACCATAGTCCTAGTGAGCAGTGGGGCTTCGACACTTACCCTAAGATTATTCAACCATTATTGGAAAACACACACTCTCCTTCTTTTCTAACTCCTCTGCCACCTTGATTTCTATCTCCTACCACTCGGGGACATACCTTGTCTTGATCCTCCTTCTTTATTCCTTGCCCCACCCCTTCCATTATCTCTTTTCCCAGTAGAAGGTTCCTACTGTTTCTGGAACTTTCTTGTCATTGAACACTATTTTTTCAGTTGACTTCTTTCCGTGACTCCATCTCTTTTCAGAAGTTACTTTTTGCTGTATTAATTATATCATTTGTTCTCTTAATTTCAAAAACAGATAAGTGGAAAATATCTCTGTATTGGACATTCCAATAATGGTGTCAATCATGTTCACTACCATTCTAAGGAGAATAGTCTCTGCCAGAAGCCTCTTGAACTACTGTGTTTTTACACATATGATCATCATATGACACAAATGATCCCTTCTCTGTTCATAGTTCATTGAACCAAGTGTGATAATTGGCCAAGGTGAATCAATCCATAAATGGACCAATAACTTAGGATATGGCATGGTCCCATAAGAAAAGATAAACCAACGCACACAAAAAATCATCTCAAAATAGATTAAAGACTTAAATGTAAGTCTATAACTATAAAACTATCAGGAGAAAACATGGGGGAATGTAAGTCTATAACTATAAAACTATCAGGAGAAAACATGGGGGAAAAGCTCCATGGCATTGCTCTGGGCAAGAGTGTTTTGGGATATGCCCTCAAACTGCAGGCAACAGAAGCAAAAATAGACAAATCAGATTACCTACAACTAAAAAGTTTCCATACAGCAAAGGAAGTAATGAACAGTGAACCTACAAACTGGGAGGAAATATTTATAAACCATACATTTTATAAGGAATTAATATCCAAAATATGGTAGGAACTCAAACAATCAAATAGCAAGAAAATAAACAACTAGATTAAAAAATGAGTGAAGGACATGAACAGATGTTTTTCAAAAGAATACAAACAAATGGCTAACAGCTATATGAGGAAATGTTCAACACTGTTAATAATTAGGGAAATGCAAATTAAAGCCACAAAGAGACACTACCTTGCCTCTGCTAGAATAACTATTACCAAAAATATGAAAGATCAATGTTGGCAAGAATGGAAGATAGTGCAGCCATTATGGAAATCAGTATGGAAGGTCCTCAAAAAACTAAAAGTAGAACTTCCAATTGACCCAGCAATGTCACTACCAGGTATATGTATTCAATGAAAATGAAATCAGTGTGTTGAGGAGATATCCATGTTCCTATGTTTATTGCAGCATTATTCAAAATAGTAAAGAAATGGAATCAACTTAAGGGTTGAAGAGATGAATAATAAGACAAATGTTACATATATGCTTGATGGTATACACACACACACACACACACACATATATATATATATATATATATATATATATATATACATTTAATGGTATATATACATGCATAATGACTATAATATATGGTATAAAATGAATATATATAATGGTATACACACACATATATATATATACATACACAGGAATAAACTTCAACCTATAAAAGTAAAGGAAATCTTGTCATTTGTAATAATGTGGGGATTATAAACATGCACAGAAATATAAATAAACAAGCACAGAAATATAAACACTGTGTCATCACATTTATGTGTGAATCTAAAAAAGTTAAATTCACAGAAACCCCAGAGAAGAATGTGATTATCAGAGGCTGCAGATGGAGGTGAAAGTTTGGGGGATGTTAGTCAAAGGATACAAAATTTCACTTAGGAAGAATAAGTCCAAGAATTCTATTTTACAATTGGTGACTATAATTAAAAATAATATATTATATTCTTGAAAATTGCTAAGAGATTTATTTTAGGTATCTTACCATAAAAAATGGTCAATATGTAAAGGGAATGCATATGTTAATTGGTTCAACTTAGCCATTTCACAGAGTATACTATTTCAAATATCACATTATACATAATATATGTAATCTTTATTCATCAATTAAAAATACATTAATTAAAAAAGATGAACCAGGCCAGTTTGATTCTTTGTCTTAAGAATTTCAAATAGTGAAATTGAAAAATTCATGAAAACAAGAAATTTGGCAGTAGAAACAGGAAAGATAGTGTTCAGAAAAGTCATTCTGCAAACCAGACATATGAGGAAGGAACAGAAAGTATGAATAAGTAGATACTATGAAAATAATCATTGCCTGGCAATGATTATAATCAGGATGCCTATAAAGAGTCTCTCTTGATTGATTTCTGACCTAACTACAGTGTTTTGTTAAACCTTCTCACTTCTTACCGGGCATGGTGGTATATGCCTGTAATCCCAGCTACTTGAAAAGCTCAGGCAGGAACATTACAAGAATGAGGTCACTTAGCAAGACCCTGTCTTAAAATAAGAAATAAAATAAAATGGATTGGGGATGTAGTTTAGTTATAGATGGTTTGCCTAGCATGTGCAAGGACCAGAATTTCCTCCCCCAAAAAACTCATTTCTTATGATAAGTTTAGACAATTTCTTTTTTTTATGTTGTAACAAAAAGCTCACTTAGAAAAATTCTAAACTTGTTATATTGCTTTTATGTGAGACCTGGAACTGATGTTTTCCCTCTTTAGACCCTTGGCCTTCAAACAAACCTCACAGGGCCCCCCTGGCTCTTATAATTTGCATGTGTTTTCATCACGGAAAGGTTGTTATGTTCAGTTTGTTAAAGGAACCACCAGCTGTTAGGTTTTTACATTTTTATCCATAAAGTTTATCAGAGAAACTATTTTTATGGAAAACACTACTAGGAAGGATATAGCACTGCATGTTCCCAAGTGGGAGTATTTGTGTCTTCACACATCCTGATGAAGGGCATCACCAAAGCCAAGGGATAAAAATACAAGTGCAGAGATAAGACACGGTAAAAATAAGACTTAAAATATGTGATCCTGAAGGGACAATAAGGATGGCTTATTTTAAACCTAAGCCAAACACTGAATAATGTCTTAGATGTAAAACTCCGCCCTTTCTTTGGTTTTAAAACAAAATAAACTCTCTTTTGGTTGGTTTATTATGATATTTTCCGAATCTCTTCATCCCTACTTTGTATTCTCACTAGTAACCTTGATGTGAGAGATGTATCAGCCACTGAATTTAAATAATTCTTATGGGCAAAAACTCCTCAGGAAGAGATCAGATTAGCCATCAAAAAAACGTATTATGGAATCACAGAAGTTACCGATGAGAAACGATTAAAAAAAATCAGCAAATGTAGAAACATGGTTAGAGAGCTGAGGTGACTTACTTGAGGATCACTCAGCTTTGGAGGAAGCAGGACCCAAGTTCAAATATTGTCTTATCTTTCTCCAGGGTCTTCCTTCTTTATTATTAACTTCTTTCAAAAGAAGTTTGATCATCCTTTGTCCAATCTTTATCTTCTCTGCTAATTTGAAAGCCCAGGGTAAATGACCTTTATGGTATGTTATGGTGACTTCTGTGTCCTGTGGTCATGAAGGCAAACAGGACCCTGTGCCTTGTAAAGGACACATGATCTGGTGAGAGAACAGGGCTGCACAAAGCAGGGGGAGACATTCAGGTCAGGGAGTGTGAGAGGCAGAGAAGCATGAATGGGCAGAAATGTTGTCAGGTAAGATGTGAGAGGTACAAACAAGAGGTGGCCCACTTTCTAGTTTCTCTTAGGCTTTCTATTGGCTAAAATGAAGGCAGTCTGATTTTCACTATATGCTGTTAGAAAAAAAAAAAAAGAAATGAAAAATAGATGATGCCATTACCCAGGCACATGAATTTTGGAAGATGTGAATGATGAGATTAGGGAAAGTCAAAATGAGATCTAAGCTTTGTGTTTCAGGAGATATAAAAGGAAATGGAAAGAACAGTCTTAATATAGAAAACTAGAAGAAGAGGGAAAAAAAGCAATAAAGAAAATTAGTATTAATTGAAAAGAATAGTATTTTTCTTCATTTTTGTTTTAATGTTTAGCTTCACAAAATATAACAGGAGTTGTGGCAATTTGGGAAGATGGACAGAAAACTTACCTTGAATCAGAAAGGAAAACTTCAATTCTCACACAGCTGCATAAAGTGATCAATTCAACATATAATCTGACCATGTCTCTGTCATCCCCCATTTAGTTAAAAGACCCAAATCCTTAACACATGCACAAGAGTGTGCCTCACGTGGTCACTATGTGCCTCTCTAATCTTCCACTCATATTCCACCAATTTCCTCCCTCCACCCAAGTTTGACCCCAAGCCATGCCGGCCAACATGGCCTTCTTTCTATCCACCCATCACCGTGTTCTTTCCTGTTCCCAGGCTTTCATAAGTGTTCTTTTCTCTGCCTTAGCATTCCTTCCTCCACCTGAAGCCCACCTTCACCTACTCACCCTTACTCATCCTTCATCTCTCAGTCAGCCTACCAATTTCTCAGGAAAGACATTCCTGGATTTCTGGGCCTTAGTCACATTCTCATGGTTTCTTTTATGTTTCTTTTATGACAATTGTGTTTCTTTTATACCATTAAGTTGTATGTTATGTGCAGCGTGTGACCATCTGAATAGGTCTCTGGCTTCAACTCAACTCTAAGGTCTGCCAGGCAGCCCTCATTTCTCTCTGCTCACCAGTGTTACCCCAGTGGCCATCACAATGCCTGCTGCATACTTGCTATGCCACAAAATATTTGTTTAATGAGTGCTAAATGTTATGGACCACCTAAAAATAATCTAATAAATAAAACTTGAAATCTGTACTTTTATTTATATTAGGAATGGAACATAAAGTGAATCATGGATCTTTGAACCTGATGACATTTCCATGATTCCAGAAGAACAATCGAGTGAGGTTGGAGGGACTTAATTATAAAACCAAGTGATACTTCTCTTCTGCAATTTAGAATGATTATTAAATGAACTAATAAGTAGAATGAGTATAAAAACAAGTAGTGAAATATGAAAAGTAAATTAGTTACTAAGTATAACGCATATGAAATATGTAAAATAATACAAGACCCGTAGAAAAAAATGAATAAATACAGCACATTCTTGTTATCATTATTGTTTTTAAAATCAGCAGAAATTTCAACTGCTTATATTGGCCTCTATGTTCATATATAATGGGGTTGAAAGGGAGGAAAGACACTAAGATATTTTAATTAAACCATAAGAAAGGCCATTGCAAAGCCTCAATAGCACAAGGCTAGGAATCCAGACATTGGTTCTTGTCTCGGGTCTCCTAGAAAAGACCTTTACCCATCTTAATTTTAATCCCTTCAAGCCTGCCTCACATTTTAATTGTGTGATGTTCCTAAATCACTTGTCCCTAATTGGCTGATTTTCTTTGCTTAGGACAGCATTTCAATTATTTTGTATTATGCATATATTTTCTTCATTTTCATGTGCTGCTTTAATAATAATATTTTCTGCAACTGTCTCACTTTAAAACTGTTAAAAGGAAATTTTACATTATTGTCATAAGTAGAAAACCAATATCATAGAGTTGCCCTAAATAGGAAGGTGACTTAAAATTTATTAAAATTACTATAAAATAATATAATAAATTCTGTTTGGATATTATTGCCTGGCAAAGATTCTTAGACCAAGATCTGCTGATGTTATGAAAATAGAGATAGATTACTGAAGTTTCATAGACATATCATCACCAAACTAAAATTCTCTCATTATACAAAGTACTGAAGAAAATTGAAAATAGGACATCCCTTTTACTAGGTAATTCACTGATATTTGATGTCATATAAAGGAAATACCTAAAGTCATCCAAAGTTCATCAGTAGAAAATAGCTACATTTTGAAACACAGATCTAAAACTTGGAGGTCATGGTAAGAATATCCAACCCCATCGGGTTTTTTTTTTTTTTTAAGAATAAAATGGAATGCAGTATCTGGAATGACTTTGTACACTTAAAAAGTCTGTATTATAGTCATTAAATATCCCATAAAAATGGGATAGCATTTATGTGTTCACTTTGCTTTTAATGTTGCAAGTGATAGCTATGAACTTGGAAAATCTAAGAAGGAAGTTTATTTTTAATAGAACAGTAATTCCATTTTAGCACAATCTGCTCACATCTCCCTCTATCTAGTGCTACCTTGTTCTAATCTTCAATGTCCTATCAGCATGAGATTCAATTAGTAGCTTGGTTAGACACCACCTCATGTGGAATGCCCCTATGGCAAGGCGTGGGCACAGTCCCAGCTCCCTGGGTTAATCCCACACAGGAGGGTGTCTGGGTTTGATATCAGCCAAGTACACAGTCCCTTTTTCAAAGGGGCTTTAAAAAGCAGAGTTACTATCACATCTAGTGAGACTTTGGGTGACTGCCCAGCACAAAAAGCAAAGATCTTTGGAAGTTAAAAAGCACAATGTCCTTCCTTTTTCTTTAACTATTAGAAATTTGAATACAAAATAGTGTGAGGAGGCCAAGCAGTAATAAAAACACCAGTAAAAAGAAACAGATGAATTGTTGAGGATCTGCTACCTTGTGAAGATGGACTGGCAGGCATTGTTGCCTTATCCGACCCTGCCTTCCCTCCCTGCCCAACCAAGACCATCTCCCATTCACAGTTTACATACATGCTTTTTTCACATACATGCATGTGCATGTGCATGTATGTGTGATGTGCACACACACATTCTAATATGGAAAAGACTACATTTTGTTCCAAAGCAAACTCCAAAAGCATTAGGCCCCAAAGACACATTTAAGCAGTTATTCAGTAGTTCATCCTTCACCAAGACTTTTAAAAAATCTCTTATACAGACAGCTGAGAAATCTAAAATAGCAGGAATCTTTTTCTGATCTCAGACAATAGATAGGAGCTAGGTTCACATAAATGCTAAATGTACTCAGCCACATTAATTCATGTTATTGTGCACTCCAAGGACCTTGTCAGGAATAGTTTTCTTCTCAATTTACAACAGGGCAGGTGAACAAGAAGGATGAAATTTTTTGATGATAGAAATGTTAAGTATGAGACTCAGATGGAAAGAAATGTCTCTGGAGATAGAAAATAAGGGGCCCAGGCAGCCCACAATTTCAGAAAAAAAAGAAGTAAAAAAGACAGACTACTGTGAACCTTAAGAGGCAGATAAGAAGTCAAGAATTCAGGAGAAAAGGGCAGGGGGCAAGAAGACTTCCCCCTCTATCAAAAATGCCTCATTCAGAACCAGGTGAGAGGATTCCCTATAGATATAGCTCAAGATTTACTGAATACCAGAATCATTTAGAGGACTTTCAAAAAACAGACTGCAGACTTCACACATGGAGTTTCTGCTACTGAAGTAGGTGAAGCTCCTGAGGCAGATCTTGAGTGTGGCACAAGGATGTACACTTCTATCAAGGTCCCAGGTGATGCTGGCATGGTGAGTCCAAGGGCCAGTTAGAGACCCACATTGTGGGCTGAGATTTTGCACCAAATATAGGATGATAGAAAAGAGATGAATTATCAGAGCCTCAAGCAGCCTGGATATGTCATTGATGGAGCCCTGTATTTCAGTTTTCCTTCTCTGCACATTTGGGTTGTATACCATTTTTTTCCCTTGACAAAACAATGTTGGAGGAAATTCTGATATTGCTATGGTAGTGTAAGCCCCTCATCCTTCCTGCTGATAACAACTATGGACTGTAAACAAAATGTAAAATCCCAACTACCTGAGGACTCTTAAAAATAAGCAAAACTTGGCAGATTGTGGAGGAGAGGCAAACCTTGGAGAAGTGACCTGCATGGAGGTAACTTTCCATTGACTTTCACCTCTCTCTGCCTAGTACATATGTCCTCAGGGTAGACCTCAGTCATGGAGTAAAGCTGCTTGGCAGAGGCAGCTAAAAATATGACAGAAACAACAGCCCCTCCTAAGCAGCCAGAGCAACCTTTGAAAGGAGCTCATCAAGGTTAGATTGTGCAGTAGAAATCACAGAGAAAAGAATATAAATATAAATAATATTTAAAAAGCATCCCTCTTTGAGTGTAACAACCAACATGTCTCAGCCTGCCCTTTATCCTGCAGGTATAGATCCAACCTAAACCAGCAAAGTAAAAAAGAGAGGAATTAAATTGAGAGTTGGACCACTTACACAAATCTCAACCTAAGTCCTGAAACATGCATGAGTGAAGAAGATTCAAAACAGTGAGCAAAATCTATAAAAACTGAACGCAGAATGAAGCGCTACCTAGAGTGCTTAAAGTTTAAATGCTTGGGTTTTTTTTTTCCATCCATGGCATTCACATTGGTTTGTAACATTTAACATAATTAGAATGTTGTATTATATGTGTGTGTTATACTGATTGAAATTTTTAACAGATTTGTATTGTTTAAAAAATGAAAGTTACTAGTTCTGCCTGACCAAGTGGTGCAATCATTGTTTTTTTTTAAATATTGTTGCTGATTTCAGAGGGATATTCATTAATAAATATGATGTATCCCAAGTATTGACCTCCAAAAAAAAAAAAAAGAAAGACAAAAAAGAAAAACTAAATATTTTTGCCCAATAATAAACTAGCTGGAAAAGAAATCAAGAAAGTCACTCTGTTTGTAATAGTTACCAGCCCTGGGCACACCCATGCCCCACCAGCAAACACACACACACACACACACACACACACACACACACACACAGAAAAAGCTTAGGAATAAATTTAACCAAAAAGGTAAAATATATCTACAGTGAAAACTGTAAAACACTGATTAAAGAAATTGAAGAAGACACAAACCACAAAATAGAAAGACATCCCATGTTCACGGATTACTACTGTTAAAATGTCTCATACTGCCCAAAGCAGTCAATAGACTCAGAGCAATTCCTATCAAAATTCCAATTGCATTCTTCATAGAACTAGAAAGATACAATTCTAAACCACCAAAGTTCCTTTTAGCTAAAGTAATCCTAAGCAAAAAGACCAAGCTAGTGGCATCACAATACCTGACTTTAAAATACACTACAAAACTATAGTAACCAAAACACAAAGGTACTGGCACAAAAATAGACACATACACAAATGGAACAGAATAGAAAACCTAGAAATTAAACTACACATTTAAAATCAATTGATTTATAACAAAAGCATCAAGACCATACATAAGAGAAAAGTCTCTAATAAATGGTCTGGAAAACTGATAACCATATGCAGAAGAATATTTCTCAACATATGAAAAAATCAACTTAAAATGGATCAAAAACTTAAGACACAAAATTACAAAACTCCTAGAAGAAAACAGGAGAAATGCTTCAAACTAAAAAGCTTCCATACAGGAAAAAAAAAAAAAAAAAAACAGTGCAGAAACAACTTATAGAATGGGAGAAAATATTTCCAAACTACTTACCCAATAAGGGATTAATATTCAGAATATATAAAGATCTCAAACAATGCAATGACAAAAATATATATTATAATAATTATTTTGTTATAAGTATTATATTATTATAATATATATTATAATAATTATTATTTGGTTAATTTCCAAATTTAGCATTTAGAAACCAGTATAAAAATTGAGCAAATGATCTGAATAGATTTTTTTTCAAAGAAAACATACAAATTTTTAATGTTTCCAACAGAAAGAAATAATAAACATATTAGGTGATAGATCTACTTATTAACTTGATTTGATCATCTGTGCATTACACAAGTGTTATGTATCACAATGTACCCATGAGTATGCACAATTATTCTGTGTTCATTAAATATTTTTAAAAGGAATATAGCAAAAGAATTGAAGTATAAAGCCTAAATAATTCAAAGAAAGAAAATAAATATAAAAGAAGAAGCCAATTAAAGAAAAAGAGAGACAACAGAGAAAATTGGTAAGGCCATAGGTTGTTCTCTGAAAAGACGTTTTTAAAATTGAAAAATCCTAAACTATATTGATTAAGATAAACATGAATCACCAACATTAAATAATGAAAAGGAGATGATCACCTCAGATCCTATAGATAATAACTTTATTCCAATAAATTCGACAATTGAAATAAAATAAAAGCATTCTTTTAAAAATGTATTAGTAGGGTCTGTGGGGGTAGTTCAGTGGCTGAGCATTTGCCTAACACATGCAGGGCCCTGGGTTCAATTCTATTGGGAACTTGAGGCCCAGATGTTCTCACTGGTGGATTATTTCAAACATTCAAAGAGATAATCGTGACTAATTTGTTTTCAGAAAATGGAAGAGAAAGAAATAGTGAAAAGCTCATTTTAAGAGCCCAGCTTGACCCTAATCCTAAAAACCTGCCAAAGGCGTTATAGAACAAAATCACAAGCCATTAATCCCCATGAATATAAACATACATGGGTTTTTAAAAAATGTATTCAAATCAAATTCAACAATACATAAAAAGGAAATACATCATGATGAAGCAGGATTTATCCTGGAAATGCAAGTTTTATTTAGCATTTGGAAACCAATACAATTCAGCAAATTAACAGAATAAAGGGGAGATCATATGATTTTATAAATGGATTCAGAAAAATACTTGTTAATTAGTAATGTTTATACATGTTCATGATTTTTGAAAACCAGTAGCAGTATGGAAATAATAGACAATGACCTCAGTTTAAAATGCATCTAAAAATTCTTATAGCTGCCATCAGATTTACTGGTGATAAGCAGGATTCCACCAGAGAAATCAAACCTCATAAAAAGTTGTCTCTCATTCCCCCAAATTAAACTCTCTCTCTCTCTCTCTCTCTCTCTCTCTCTCTCTCTCTCTCTCTCTCTCTCACACACACACACACACACACACGCATGCTAAAACGATGCACCATGAAGGAGAATCAGCAGACACACAGATAGGATTAGGGTCTGAAAGTCTTGGAATACTTGAACAATAATCTAAAAGAAATTATGACATTGTGTTTTTAAAAAATTACAGATCACACACTGTGAAGACAATTTTGAAATAGAAACAATTGGAACGTAAAATGAAAATTACCAACTTTGAAAGTTTTAAATCTCAGAGGATAAATTAGGTGACAGCTTGAACAAAATTTGAAGAAAATTAGTGGACTGAAAAATAAATCTTAGGAAATAACCCAAAGAAAAGCAGAGAGATGAAAAGATTAAAAATATAAAAATAAATTTAAGAGACATGAGGTACAAAATATGAAAATTCAACATATATCAAGATTCTAGAAAATATAACAGAAGAATGGAGGAGAGAAGACTATTTGTTATGAGATAATTATGAGATTTTTCAGAATGGAAGTCATAAATCCTTTCTATTCTATTTGTGACTCTCTTTTATTCCTTATTTAAGTATAGTGTGCCTCAATTCTTTTCTCTCAGTCATTATTGTCCTAAAATTAGTATTTTTATTGATTGGTTCAAATAATCAGTTTTCAAATTAATTCAAGGATAACAAAGTTTTCCACAAAAAACAGATCCTAAATAATTGAGGTTTTACTGACCACATTTAATCTGGGTTGTACATTGCCCTTATGTTTTATTTGGGTTTTGGTTTTTAACATGACATTTACAAATGTAAAAAACATTCTTGATTCCTGTTGTGGTTGAATATGAGGTGTCCCCCAAAAAACTCATGTTAGACAATGTTACAACATTCAGAATATTTACAGGGAAATTATTAGATGATGAAAGCTGTAATCTAATCAGTGGGTTAATTCATTTGCTGGGTTAATAATTTGAATGGCTTTCTGGGGGTCATTGTAGTCAGGTGCAGTGTGTCTGGAAGAAGGAGATCACTTGGGGTATGCACTTGGGGATTATATTTTGTCCCCAGCTCCTTGTGCTCTATCTCTGCTTCCTGGCAGCCATGAGTTGAACAACTTTCCTCCACCAAGCCCTTCTGCCATGATGTTCTGCCTGATCTCAGCCCAGAGAAATGGAGTTGGTGAACCATGGACCGAGCCTCTGAAACCATGAGCCAAAATAAATTTTCCTCCTTTAAATTATTCTTGTCATATATTTTGTTCACAGTGAAGAAGAGAAGACTAACTCATGGGACCACAGTTTTTAAATTTCTGATTTAGTTGAGGTCTCCATTTTTCCTTTTTAATTTCTTTTTTTAAAATTTGTTTTAATTAGTTACACATGATAGTACAATGACCTTGACATCATATATTTGAATCAGATGGGATATAATATCTCATTTTTCTGAGTATACAGGTTGCAGAATCACATTGGTCATGCATTCACATATATACACACAGTAATAATAATGCCTGTTTCATTTTACTATCCTTCCTATCTCCCTAACCCCTTCCCTCCCCTCCCATCACTTCTCTCTACCTAATCTAAGGTAATGCTATTCTTTTTTTTTCTCACATCTTCATACATGTATTTTGTATAACAATGAGGGTCTCCTTTCTCTCTCCCTTTCTCTCCCACCCCTCTTACCTATGTAGAGGTAATCTTCTTCCCATGCTCTTCCTCTCTTCCTTGGAAAGCTGGGAATGGAACCACCAATTGATCCAGCCATTCCTCTTCTTGGACTATGCCCCAAAGACCTAAAACACAGCATACCACAGGGACACAGCCACATCAATGTTTATAGCAACACAATTCACAATAGCTAGACTGTGGAGCCAACTTAGATGCCCTTCAATGGATGAATGGATTAAAAAATGTGGCATATATACACAATGCAATATTACTCAGCACTAAAAAATAACAAGATCATGGCATTTGCAGGGAAATTGATGGCATTAGAGCAGATTGTGCTAAATGAAGTTAGTCAATCCCCAAAAAATCAAATGCTAAATGTCTTCTCATAGGGAGTGACTCAAAATGGGGAAGAGAGGAAGAGCATGAGAAGATCACCTCCTTTTTAATTTCTATTGAATTATTTTTTTGTTCTCATCTTTATTATTTCCTTCTGTTTTCTAGTGTTTACTCTTTTCTTTATTTTCTCTTCTTACTTTTGTTTGAAATCTTATTTAATTTTTACTCTTGAATACTAATTTTATTAGAGTAACCTATGTTGAACACTACCTCAATACTTTGAAGAAGTTATTCCATTTTCTTCTGGCCTCTACTGTGTCAAGTCTTCAGTTTTTCTGATTATTTGTATTTCAGAAGCAGTATGTTTATGCTTGTATAAACATTGAATTGGAATTTTTAGTCCACAACATATGAGAAATTGTGTTCTTTTTCTCATTTCTAATATTTATTGCTTATGTTTTATCTATTGTTTTGCTTGACTAGGCTTTCTAGAATTCTGTTTTTCTTTTATTAACATTTGAAAGATACTGGTTTTGTTTTCATGAATTATATTCTTTTGATCATTATCTTCTTATTTTCTGCTATTTTAAAATAAATTTTCCACTTTTTCCAACTTAGTTTTTTATGCTTTTACTAGTTTTTTAAACTGACCTGTTGTCTTACGTTTTTTTTGTTTTCTACTAAGTAAATTTGAAATTCCCAATCATCCAGAAAGTGTTCAATCCGTTTGTTCTCTTTTCCCCAGCTATAGTTACCCTACTATGTTCTTATCCAATAAAGTTTTTATTTTAAAATAGCTTTATATTTACGGAAAAGTTGAAAAGATAATATGGTTTTCACAAACCATGCCTATTTTTTCCTACTACTAACATCTGATTTTAATGTTTGTCACAACTAGTAAACAAATATTGACACATTATCATTGTGTGTGCTTTATTCAAATTTTCTTAGTTTTTACCTAATATCTCTTTTCTATTAAAGAATCCCATCCAGGATACTGCATAACTTTTAGTCATGGTGATTATGACAATGTCTCAAACTTTTCTAGTTTTTGATGACCTTAACATTCTTGAGTTTTGTCAAATGTCACTCTGTTGGGATTGTTCTAATTTCTCATAATTAGTCTGAGGTTATGGGTTTGGGGAAGGAAGGCAACACATCAATGAGGATATGTCAAATTGATGTAAAAGTTAACTGAAATAGCTCCCAGTGGCCAAAGCTAAAACAATCAGAGCAACTAGCTGCATAACACAGCACTGAATTGCAACACTAAACATCAAATAAATATCGACAAATTCACACCAATACACAGAAGGAAAGAATTAATAAATAAGTGAGAAGGAATGGAACAGACCAATTTGCCTTGTCAAATTTCAAATAATTAGGAAATATTCATTCACCTTTCAAGGCATTGAACATAAAAATCCCTGCTCCTTATGTGTGGGACACACATAGTAACATCCTTTCAAAGAGTAAAGTATAGAAAGGGAGCACAAAAAGTGACCAATCCCATGTTGCTACCTGTCTTATTCCTTTTGTGCAGTAGTGACAAGATTCCTTAAACTGGGTGATTTAAAAGCAGCAGGAATGCATTGCTTATAGTCCCGGAGGCTAGGAAGCTCATGGTCAGCTACCAACAGATTTATTGTCTGATGAGGGCCTACTCCCTGCTCCATGATGGCACCTTCTCGCTATGTCCCCACATTGCAGAGGTGCAAAAGGGCTTCCTCAAGCCTCTTGTACAGGGGCACTAATCCCATTCTGCCTTGATGATCTAACCAGTTCCCAAAGGCCCACCTTGGGGGTCACCATCACCTTGGGGGACAAGTTTTAACACATGAACTTTGAAGAGACACACACATTCAGACCACAGCACTGCCCAGTTAGGTGCTGCTATTCTCACATTTTGAGGTCACACAAACATATATAGTGTAATTTGTGGGTTATTTTCTCTCTTTTCAATTTTCTCTAAATTTGCAGTTTTTTAATTGCATATGTTTGTTCTGTATTACTCTGTATACGTTTTCAAAGAGAAAAGGGATGATTAAAAACTAAGATGCCCCCATTCATCCTATTGGAGATACTCTGTAAATTATGAATGAAGTGACACTATGGCAGCAATTAGATTTTCAAATCATCTTCACTTAGGGCCACTTCTGTTCTGGTGTCAGGAAGAACAATTAAGACTCTTCCACCCTCCCACATATCTCTATGCCCTGCCCATTTTACTAGAATCCTTTAATAA
Organism: Urocitellus parryii; assembly: GCF_045843805.1. Lineage (NCBI taxonomy): Eukaryota > Metazoa > Chordata > Mammalia > Rodentia > Sciuridae > Urocitellus > Urocitellus parryii. Next base: position 72,878,829 of record NC_135538.1, on the reverse strand, counting down.
TTATAATTTTAAAAATAAAATATTATCTTTTGACAAAAAGTATAATAATACAATCAAATAAGTATGATGATTTTAATATATAGTTTTATGTTAAAAAACTTTTAGGGAGATTTTTAATTACCTCATTCTATATATGAAGAGTTGAAACCACTTATTTTAATGTCTGGGTTGAAAGTGCATATTCCGATATTAAAAGCAGGATGACCTCTCATTGTATTCAAAGTGACAGAATCAATATTCTAGATTGTATTTAATCCAGGTATCATTATTTTCCCTAGTAGGTCTTTGAACAAAGGGAGCTAGGATAGTATTCCAGAGAATATATTGAAGGTGATGCCATATTACTTATAAAATCCAAGTGTTATGACTTTCTGGGATATATGAACTACTTTATAACCAAATTTATTTTATTAACATTTAAGCTGTTAGATTCAAAGCAGATAGAAAAAAAGGAAGTGACCGAATTGCATAAGGCTGCAAAATGACAATAGGAGTTATGTAGACTCTAGTGGAACATACAATTTTAGGGCCCAGGAAAAGAAGAAAATGTTTTACAGTGTGTGGGCTGGTGCTTCTTTGTAAAATAACTATGGAGGGATTTACAAGAATGTTTGGCCTGCCACACTGAGAAGAAAATTGATCAAAGGCAGTTCAACTTTAAAGTAGTAAATAATAAGGATAGTATTTGTTTTCCATGATTAAAACTGAATGTTTTTGCCTCATGTACTATGTGATTTAAATTTTCTGGAAACTTCAAACTAAACCTGAAGAAAATAAGGCATCTCTCCTTTTCACATAACTTGTGATTCAATTCTATTCCTATCAATAGGCCAGTGGATACTTCAAAATAACCCCTATGATAGAATAATGATTGGCCTCTTTCCACAAGAGAAAACTAATTTATGCTTCACCAAAGCCTAGTATATTCATAGATATAGTATGGTGTCAGTCCTGTGCCTTGAGGTTTTCTGCAGAGTACAATTTCAATTTTAGACAGATAGATGTTCTTTGATAATGTGATTTTTATGTTCTGTGCTTGGGAACAAGTATAAAATGTGGGAGAAAAAAAAAACTCTTAAGTGAGCAAAATCCTTTGTGACAAGATTTGTGTCATATTATCTCAAGCATTTACAGGGGAACTGGATATACTGCCATGGATTCTCACACTTCACGTGTTTCTGATGGAAATCAGCCACCCCTGCCCAGTGTGCTTCTCTCCCCAGAGCCATCGTGACTTCCAGGGCCCCTGGATAGGGAAACGCCTAGACTAATGCTGCCTGGATTTTTTTTTTTTTTTCTAAAATGATCTAGGCTCTGCCTTTGTCTGTCTGCATATGAAGACCATTTGCATGTCGTGGACCTTTTGATTGTGTTACAGGAACTGCAGGAAAAAATAATGAATAGAGAAAGAAAGCTTAGGAGTAGTATGTTTTGCCCCATCCCATGTTTTCATGAACATAAGCAGCAAAGAATCTTAGAAAATATCAAGTTTATTGGGGGGCTTACATTTTCAGAGGTGTCAGTCCATAAAAGGCCAACTCTATTCCTTAGGACCTGAGATGAAGCAGAACAACATGACAGAGTGTGTGGTGGAGGAAAGCAGCTCAGGATATGATGACCAGGAAGCAGAAAGACAGCTCTGTTCTCCAAAACCAAAATATAAACCCCAAAGGCATGCTCCCAGTGACCCACCTCCTCCAACCCCACCCTACCTGCAGTTACCACTCAGTTAATCCCTATCAGGGGATTAACACACGATTAGTTAAGGGTGTCATAACCCAATCATTTCATCTCTAAATTTTCATACATTATCTCACACGTGAGCTTGTGGGGGGATATCTCAGATCTAAACCATAACACCTCCCCAAGGAATCTGCACTCTGGTTAATTTTCAGGAACGAGGCTTGTTTCTCATGGGTTCTCAAATCCTGCCCTGCACCATATCCCTTCCGTTCTCTGCTCAGGCTACTCCAGTGCTTCTGTCCTTCATCCTTAACTTGAGCTTATTATATGACATGAGCTTATCACAGTGCTAAAGTCTGAAATGCTAAGAAACTATGCTCTCACACCCAGAGACGACATGGGAGGGTAAGAAGGACGCCTTGCTGCTAGCATTTCAAATCAGAATCCTGAACATTAGAACCCATGGGAACATTATCATGGTTGCTTTCATAAATATTACAAATTACATATATTCTCGTATTTTTTCATGGGCTATTATGGAGTACCCAATTAGTGAGTAAAACATTATTTCTGTTGGAAAATGTGTTCCATATTCCCAGAAATGGACTTAGAGTATAATATTTAATAAGTAATCAAGTCATAATTTGCAGACTTCCAAAAATACATGAAGAAATTTTTCTAAAATATTAACTTTCAAATTAATCCATATTTTATCATTAATAAGTTCAATTATCCCAATTCTATTCATCTAGAATTTAAAGTCCTATTTTATAAAAATTAAGAACAGATCATAGGGAGGGACTAGGAGAGGAATAAGGAAGGTACTAGGTAATAAAATTGATGAAATTATGTTATATACATTTATAAATATGACATAATAAATCCCACTATTATGTGTAATTATAATGCACCAAGAATTTTTTTTTTTTTTTTCCTTTTTTTTTTTTTATTGGTCGTTCATAACATTACCTAGTTCTTGATACATCATATTACACGGTTGATTCACGTGGATTATGAACTCCCGCTTTTACCCCGTATACAAATTGCTGTATCACATCAGTTTCCCTTCCATTGATTGACATATTGCCTTTCTAGTGTCTGATGTATTCTGCTGTCTGTCCTATTCTCTACTATCCCCCCTCCCCTCCCCTCCCCTCCCCTCCCCTTTTCTCTCTCTACCCCTTCTACTGTAAATCATTTCTTCCATTTGTATTATCTTGTCTTACCCCTCCTTTCCTCTTATATGACATTTTGTATAACCCTAAGGATCGCCTTCCATTTCCATGCACTTTCCCTTCTCACTCCCTTTCCCTCCCACCTCTCATCCCTGTTTAATGTAGATCTTCTTCTCAAGCTCTTCGTCCCTACCCTGTCCTTGTTTACTCCCCTTATATCAAAGGAGTCATTTGGTATTTGTTTTTTAAAGATTGACTAGCTTCACTTAGCATAATCTGCTCTAATGCCATCCATTTCCCTCCAAATTCTATGATTTTGTCATTTTTTAATGCAGAGTAATACTCCATAGTATATAAATGCCACATTTTTTTTATCCATTCATCTATTGAAGGGCATCTAGGCTGGTTCCACAGTCTTGCTATCGTGAATTGAGCTGCTATGAACATCGATGTAGCAGTGTCCCTGTAGCATGCTCTTGTTAGGGCTTTAGGGAATAGACCGAGAAGGGGAATAGCTGGATCGAATGGTGGTTCCATTCCCAGCTTTCCAAGAAATCTCCATACTGCTTTCCAAATTGGCTGCACCAATTTGCAGTCCCACCAGCAATGAACAAGAGTGCCCTTTTCCCCGCATCCTCTCCAGCACTTATTGTTGTTTGACTTCCTAATGGCTGCCAGTCTTACTGGAGTGAGATGGTATCTTAGGGTAGTTTTGATTTGCATTTCTCTGACTGCTAGCGATGGTGAGCATTTTTTCATGTACTTGTTGATTGATTGTATTTTTTAAAAGAAGCAGAATTATGCATGCAGTACCTATTTAAAAGCATTGCTATCATTTATTTATTGCAAAAGATTGTTCACAGTGTTAGTCACCCTCTAAAGCACTCTCATTACTTAAGTAGACATGTGTTCTTTTTTTTTTTTTTTTTTTTTAAAGAGAGAGTGAGAGAGGAGAGAGAGAGATAGAGAGAGAGAATTTTTAATATTTATTTTTTAGTTCTCGGCGGACACAACATCTTTGTTGGTATGTGGTGCTGAGGATCGAACCCGGGCCGCACGCATGCCAGGCGAGCGCGCTACCGCTTGAGCCACATCCCCAGCCCTAGACATGTGTTCTTTATTTCTACCTTTATTTTTATTTATTTATGTATTTATTGTTGTTGTTGTTATTGATGGACCTTTATTTTTTATATGTGGTGCTGAGGATCGAACCCAGTGCCTCACACATGCTAGGCAAGTGCTCTACCCCTGAGCCACAACCCCAGCCCTCTACCTTTATTTTTAAGTCTGCTTCATTCTTCTATTTTATGATACTGGGCATTTAACCCAGGGGTGCTTTACCACTGAAGCTATATCCCCAACTCTATGTTTATTTATGTATTTAATTGTGAGCAGGGTCTCAATAAGTTGACAGAGCTTATCTCAAGTTTGCAATCTACTATTTCAGCCTCCCAGGTTGCTAGGATTATAGGCATGCACCCTCATGATCAGCTTGCCTTAGGGTTTAAACCATGAAAATGATAAACGCTGTAGGTGTTTTCTAGTTTCCTTCCAAGCCAAATGGAAAAAAAGAGATAACTGCAGTAGGAATGGTAAAGCCATCCCTGAGAGAGAAGCAGAACTGGGTTAAAAGAGGGGAAAGGAGAAAGGTCAGAGAAGGCGTTGATGCTCTGAATCCATGTCCACTGAAGACAATGTGGACTCATAAATCCCCACTTTATTGAAGCTCATGTGGCTTCCATCTTAATGCTATATAGCCACATGGGTCCTCATATTCACGGAATGAGAAAGGAAAGTGGGAGTTTCATTCACTGCAATGTCTTTTTTTTTTCCATTTGAATGTGTATTCAGCTGAGGGAATTAGTCTTCCTTAGCTCACATCTTACAAGACATTTGGATCCTTCTTGTTCACAAAGGGGAAGAGTACATGGTCATAGGACCTTCAGACACAATGTAGAGAGAGTGGACACTTTCCCCTTCTGTGGCTTTGGGTAAGTTATTTATTTTTCTAAACCTCACTTTCCAAGTTCATAGGTGCCCAGTGAGAATCCAATGAGATATTGTAATAAAGTACAACACACTTATATACATTTGATAAATCTTACCTGTGATCATATAAATTGATAGGATATAAGGCAGTGTGTTAGTCGTGCTCATCAATGTTTGAACAGTGCCAATAAGAAGAATGCATAACGGGCTCTGTGTAATGACTTGTAGAGACATTTTCCACAGCAAAAATATGTGGAGTTTCACACACACAAGTCACAACCTTATCCAGAAATCTCACCTTGAGACATATAAAGAACTACAAGAGCTCAATTCACAATAGCTAAACTATGGAACCAACCTAGGTACCTATTATGGTTTGGATGTGAGGTGTCCCCCCAAAAGTTCATATGTAAGACAATACAAGATGGTCCAGGGGAGAAATGATTGGGTAGTGAGAGTCTTAACCCAATCAGTGAATTAAGCCCCTAATAGGAATTAACTGAGTGATAACTGAAGTGGTAGAGTGTGGCTGGAGGAGGTAGGAATTGGGGTCTGGCTTTTGATATATATTTGTATCTTGCAAGCGGCATTCGCTCTCTCTGCTTCCTTATTAACATGATGCAAGCTGCTTTCCTCCACCACACTCTCCAGCCATGATATCCTGCTTCACCTTGAGCCCCAAAGTATGGAGGTGGCCTTCTATGGACTAAGACCTGAAACCGTGTGGCCTCAAATAAACTTTTCTTCCCTAAAATTGTTATGGTCAGATCCTTTAGTCACAGCAGAAAAAAAAAAAAAAAAAAAAAAAACCTGACTAAAACAGTGCCCTTCAACAAACGAATGAATAGAAAAAAAGTGTGTGTGTGTGTGTGTGTGTGTGTGTGTGTGTATTTCAACCTTAAAGAAGAATAAAATTATGGAATTTGCTGGTAAATGGATGGAGCTGGAGAATACCATGCTAAGCAAAATAAACCAATCCCAAAAACTAAAAGCTGAATGTTTTCTCTGATATGTGGATGCTAATTCACAATGGGGGAGAGGCTAGGGAAGAATAGAGTTAATTTAGATAGGTGGAGGGAAGTGAAGGGAGGGGAGGGGGTAAGGGGGTAGGTAGGATAGTAGAATGAATCAGATATTATTACCTTATGCTTATATATAACTATACGACTGGTGTGATTCTACATCATGTACAACCAGAAGAATGAGAAACTATACTCCACTATATATGATGTATAAAAGTACATCCTACTGTCATGTATAACTAATTAAAACAAATTTAAAAATTAAAAAAAGAACTACAATAGAAAACTATAATAGAAAAACTTCGCTCAGTGAAGAGTTCAAATGCTTAACTGGGTGAGACATTAACTGAATAATATTAAGAAATTTGTGGGGTCCCTGATTGCTGATGTCTCTGATGAAGTTACATCTTAGTCAAAAGCTTTGGAAGTCACTAGATTTAAACTTCCTTTCTGTCATTTGTTAACCTTAACATTTTGGATGATTTACATTGTTATTGAACCTTACTTTCTGGATTTGTGAATAAGAATAATAATAACTATTCAAGTCATTAGGAGGTTAGGACAAAAGTGTGTATAAATGTTTATAATATATATAATGTTTATAATGTACATAAAATAGGCCTCTTTGCGCTAGCCTGTTCACGTGCTTCTAAGGCATTGTGTAGTCTTGAGGTCACTGATTGGGTCGCAGAGGATAAAGCACTATTAGTAAGGTAGCATTGAGTCATCAGGCTGAATTGGAAGAGGGAATCCAGGAAACAGGATAGGTTCAGAAACACAGCCCATAGCCTGAGAGTCTGTGGAGGGTCCTAAGGAGGGTCTCCAATTCAAAGCTTTTAGAAAAGCCCTTGACTTTACTGCATCAGGAAAAATTGTAAAAGACTTTGAAATGGTAAATAAAATATTAGCAATTATCATACATAGCTCATCCATCAGGTTATCACTATCTTTTATTTTCACTGAACTATTTTACAACTCTATAATATAATTATAGCAAACCTTTAACAATACAAAGGATTCTTATTCCTGGAAAATGCACGTCTGGTAAAATACAATTGATTATATTTCTTTGGATAGACCCATTTTTGCATAAATGTTAGTTAATTTCAAAATTATTTATTTCATACATATGTATGTATATATATTTTTTCTCCTGTAATTCGTTCTTCAGCTGACCATGATATCTTACTGATTTCTTCACTGATTAATAAGTTAAATAAAATATTTGACACTTGTCAATTTTATATTTTTACGAGAGTCATGATTTTACCTTTTTAAAAGGGACTCTCTCAATTTTATGAAGAATCTCTAGTTTTCTAATTTTTTCAGCTAAGCCCAGATCTATTGAGTAATTCCTTCAAATCTAAAGGGACCTTGCTGATCCCAGACTTAGCAGCCTCACTGCAAGCATCTCCTGCCAGAAACATTATGGGGGCTTCAGAAGGAGGATTGAACACTCAGGAATCTTGAATTTTAAGTCCATGCTTCAGTGTCATTTCTCCTGAGAGTCCCTGAGGGAAGGCCCCTCTTCAGAGACACCAAGATAGTTTTTATGGTATTTCTGAAGATGGTCATTTCTCCCTTAATTAAAACTGCAGCTAAACTTCTTTTGATTAAATCATTTTGCAGCTCAACAGTCGTATTTCATTTAGTGAACCCGTGTATTGGGCTTCCAGTGAATTTGAATAGCAAGCCATACCCTCATTCAAAACTATTTTCCTTGATAGACAATCAGTAAATAAATCTTAGATGTGAATAAATGTGCTGTCACTCTGCACGACAGTTTTTTAAAAGAGCAATGTGGAATCCCAAACAAGTTCTGTTAGTGAAGGGGAACCTGTGAGGATAATCATAAAAAGTCTTTTCTAAAGCAAGTGAAAGGGCTGGGATGTAGCCTAGAGGGAGAGTGCTTGCCTTACATGCATGAGGCCCTGGGTCCAATTCCCAGAACTTAACAAAAAAAAAAAAAAAAAGAAAGAAAGAAAGAAATGAAAGCAAAAATAAAAAGTAATCTGTTTCAGTCAGTGCTTAACCACAATGTATACATCCCATAAGTATATCATTGATAATAATTAATAATTAAAATACTGGCGAGATCACCTTTCAGATCTGTGGGCTAGATTTTAAGAGTCTTCAAACCTGATCCCTGTTTGGATTTAGCTATATGTTTTCTGATTTAATCAAGACTGCCTACTCTCCCACAAGACAAGGGTGAGGGGGAAAGTGTTGATTCTTTGCCTCGCAATTCTTGACTCTCAGTAGAAAACAAAAAATACTAAACAAGTCATGTAAAGAATGTTGGTGCTGGAACATTCTTACCCAGTTTTATAGTAGAATTTTGTTTTTAGACTCCATTATATAATCAAGTTAAGGTGAGGAGATGCTGAGTTTGACTAGGACAGAAAAACAGTTATTCCCTGGTGGTCATGTGAGGGCCAGAGGTTAGTTTTTCAGGACAGATAGTGACACATTCTTAATTTCAATAGCCAATGAGACTAAGTAAAATTATAACACCTTCCAATTTTTTTTTCTACTTTTGTCTCATTGTTCTCTGGACATTATGTCTGTATTTGAGACTTAAAGTTAGCTTCAAGAAGGAAAAAATGAATGAGTTCACCTTTGGACAATTTAGCAAGAGCCAGCCATCTGGTTGGGCTTACTCTGTAGCTGCAGGATTGATCCTAGGACTCCAGAGATTAGTAATAGCCTTTCCACCTTAACTAATCTTTCTTCTCCTTCCTGTTATATGGTAGGAGAAATTGACCCTTAGGTAATGTTAAGGTTGCCTGATCATAGCTCTTAGTTTATTTAATTGAAAACAATTTCTTTCACTTGACAGTAATATATTATGAAATAAATATATATTATTATATTTGCTAATTTTCATGTTTTCTGTTTATTTGCATAAAAAATAATATCCTGATAAATTGTGGGTATTTTGGTTTCTCTATGCAAACTTTGCTTTACAACATATTGACTTTGGTACTCAAAATCTTGATTTTAATACCCCAAACCCTACTTGTCCTTTGCTTATACAGTTTTCAGTTGAGCAAAAATGCCCTTTGAACGTCAAACACTTCATTATGCAGCTAAGCTCACTCCTACTGAGTAGTCCCTTTAACTATTAGTGGTTTTTCATTAGAGTCATTTTGTTGGTTGAGGCTTTGAATTACTCATGGTTGATCCTCTCTTTTCTTAGCATTGAATCTTTTAGTAGGAGAACTCTCCTGAGACTCCCTGAGGGAAGGCACCCTACTTGTGCATCCTCATTCTCTTCTTAAAAATGTGTTCCAGTCTAGATACACCTATATTCAACTACAAATATGGAAACATATCACAAAATAAAATAAACTCTATGAAGGAAAAAACAGGTAAAGTGGCTTATTATAGATCTCACTTATCTTGATGGAGTAGAGCTCACTGCCAAGAGAAAGACTGGACTGCATCACAGAGGACCAGTCCTCCACCTGGACACACCATCAAGAGAGCTAGGATATCATGCTAAGTGAAATAAGCCAATCCCAGAAAACCAAAGGTCAAATATTCTCTCTGACATGCAGATGATAGCACACAATGGGGTGGGTGGGGGAATGGAAGTTCAGTGGATTAGACAAAGCAGAATGAAGGGGATGGAGATATGAAAAACAGTAGAATGAATCAGACATAACTTTCCTATGTTCATATATGAATATACCACCAGTGAAATTCTACATCATGTACAACCACAAGAATGGGATCCTAATTAGAATAGGTTATACTCCATGTATGTATAATATGTCAAAATACATTCTACTGTTATAAATATCTAAAAAGAACAAGTTTTTAGAAAAAAAAGAATACTAGAGACAGATGAAGCTTTGGATGAGGGAGCATCTGGGAGGGGAGAGTGAAGGAGGATGGACCAGACAATGATTGGTAAGTGAAGGAGAAATAACCAGAAAGGTTAGATTTCACCATCATTCAAGCTACTGAAGACTCCTTATATGACCCACCTGAGATGTGTTATTAACTGATAATGAGGGCAGAAGGGCATCCCAAGCAGTGATGGGCTTGGGGAGAAGAGAAGAGCATCAGAAAGGAAGAAATTCATACAACAGAACTGAGGGAAAGAGATTTCTAGCAGGGCTTGAAAGGTCTTTCCTCCATAAGAAAGGTGAATTAATGGAGATAACTAAAGATGATTTTAATTTTTTATGAAATCCTATTTCTAATTATCCACTAGTGCTTTTCAAACAATAAAAGATTGATTGTAAAATTCAAGAAAAGGAATTTTTAATTTTTAAATTAACAGAATAGCATTTGTTATGCAAATCAGATTATAACAACTTAATAGATAACTTGTTTGGTATTTAAAATGTATAGTTAAGTAAATACTGTATGTATTTTTAAAAAGTGAAATTACTTATTATTATAATTTTTAATAGTTCTTGTTAAACTCACCTTCCATATAATTTTGCCTTCCAACAGCTCTTGCAAACCATTTGAGAACTGACCTCATACTCTTGGAAGACGCTGGAACACAGAGACCATGAGTGTGGGCCCTTAGCACTCATGAGGCTGCTCAGCTTAGCAGAGATGGAATGTCAAAGCAATGAAGTCTTTCTCACAACTCTGCTTATGGGCAAGATAAAGGTGACAGAAAATGGTCTTGGGTCAGCTATACATTTAAAAGTTCTATTGAGATACCCTATTAAAAAGGAAAGGTAGTTTATTTTTAACACTTTGATTTTGTACTACTTTTGATTGAAGACTTCAGTATCTGGCAAAAGGTATATTTTTCAATGACCTGTGACAAATGAAGCGCTACAATTTCACCCTGAAGAAGTAAATTTAGATTAAGGAGCATTTTTCATAACCAAGTACCTGGGTTGTAGGAATTGATTTTCAAAAACAATAATAACATCATTTCTTATGGTAACCCCAACTTTTATTTCTGAATTCTAAGTACTGGCAAGTCAATCCTTTTCTAAGAATATATTAAAACTTTTCTCCTACAGCCCCAAATTAATAACAATGAGTTTCTTTAAATTTCCTTTTTGAAGAAATGTTATAAAAAGAATCTTAAAATCATCTTTTGTACTTGGCCATGTTTTTATTTTTCATCTGAAATAGAAGTTAAGAAACTGGGACAACAAAGTCCTTTTAAAAAGAAAAGGACTATTAAGTATTCTATATAAATAATCAGCTTTGTGAGATGGAAGAATCTTTAGATGTGGTTTTATTTAATCTTTGTATTTTCATGTGATATAACCAAGATTCAGAAACACAGAGCATAATCCCTTCTCTTGGCTTTTAGGCAAGTAATTTCTTCAATTATATTGTGTCTCCCATGGAATTATTGCTCAATTGTATTTTGAATGTCAGCTTTTTGAGTTGTAGCACTTATATTTTAACATGGCCAGATTATCATTCAAAGAGTATATCTTCCTTCCTCCCTGGTCCACCTGCATGCAGGTAATCATTGAAACTCAAGAAATAAAAGTGGTGACTAAAGACAGAAAACAGCTCTGGAAGTGAAAGCCTTGGCTAGATCCTAAGAAGATATGTACATTAATGAGCAAAAGAAAAAACAGAGGGAGACAGGAAGGTTCTTTAGAATTTAGAAGAAAACCAGTGACAGAAATTGGAAGTTGGAGATTAGTTAAGAAAGATAAGTGAGGAAAGCAGGTCTGAAGAAGAAGAAGAAAAAAAAAAGAGAAGGAGAGAAGAGCAAGTCTCAAGAGAAGCTAAAGAAGTAGAGCCAAGAAAACGTTAAAGACAAAAGGAAGTTGAAGGCTCATGTATGAGTGAAAAACAGAATGCAAATGCAAGAGAGAAAAGAGAGCACTGAGGAAATGAGGGCTGAGAGGAGGAAGAAGTAAATGCACTTAAGTCCCTGGAGGAAGGCCTTTGTTTCTTAGGGATAGGGTGGGGGGAAGCAGAAGATGCAAGATTGAGTAGATGAAATGTAAAGATGCTCCCACAGAAGAGCCTGGGTCTCAGTAGACTACTCGATAAGGCATCTGCCAGGAGGGTCAAGAAGAACAGAAAACATTTTAAAAAGTAATCACTAGGTTTTTGAAAGCAATTGCTCTTGCTTGCACAATCTGGAGATTCTCACAGAATCACTGTAGCCTTAAGGGGTACAACTCAGGGAACAAAGAGATGGATGCCCACATAAAGCAAGCCAAGGGTCTGGCAGCACCTGCATCCTCAACCCTTTAAACACCAATTTATTGGAATCAGTGTGTCAAGAATGTGACTGAAAAATTATGATGATCTCAGGATTCATAAGAAAACCCTGCCCACTTGTTCCTTGTGTGCACATACATGGAAGTGCAGGGAAGGAAGTGAATGAAAGCAGAGAGAAAGATGAGATACCTCCAGTCTAGACTCCATGCTTCCCCTGCCTGGGCTGTATCTCCATGTCTGTAGGAACCAGGATTCTTTCAGTCAGAACATGCCTGCTTGAGATACATGTGGGTGGATGGCTTTCAAAGATCAAAATAGATGTGAATTAGGAATTGCTAAACCAATAAATATTTTCTAGATTAAATTTTTAATTTTTTTAAGGTCACCATGGAATCAACCACTGACTCTTTTGGAAACATAAACCAGCTTGATCAGAAGTTAATTTAATTCTTAGAGCATGATCTGGAAGAGAAAACAGCATGAACTGTTTTTGTTTTTTGAATCCTGAATGTTTGAAGAGCTCATGTCAAGACAGTGTTTGAAGACATTTCTAAAACTTGAGTTTAAATTCAGTCTTTGTGAAGATTGTTTTAACTGTTTCATTCCGGGCACTACCACCTTGAAGTAGCTGTGTTCACACCTGGTGAGAACTTTATTTATGCCAACTGAGGTGTTTTAGCCCCTGGGGGGAAAAAAATGTGTAACTGAGGCATTTTAACTGGCATCCCTAGCAACAATTAATGTAAATTTTGGGCTTTCTGTTATATTTCAGAATATAATGAGGGAGATTTCAACTGGGCTGAGTTCCTCCAGAAGCAAAAATTGGCACGTTTGAACCTAAGAGAAATACCCAATGTCTCACTATGAAAGAGGCTTTTTTGAGAGAAATAGGAACATGCGATAGGAACAGAGAAATATTAAGCAGCTGGGAGCATTAGATCTTCATAAACAGTCACAGGAAAAGTCTCTTAGCATTTCTTCTCCATACCTTGGGGTTCCATAGATAAAGTTGTCTCTTTGCAGAATAGTACTTCACATTGCTTCGGAATTTGTCATGTATATGAGCTCTTATGTATGAACACAATCTGGCTCTAACCTGCTTACATTTCTACCCATATCTTTTGTCTCTATATCCATCTTCCTGCTTCGTGAAGTCGTTATTTCTTGTGAAAGAAAAAGCTAATTGTATGCCAACAATTTGTTTACAGCTTCCACACTGTAAAGTGATTTCCAGGAAGTTGCTGCCCAACCAAGGATAACATTTCCCAGTTGTCCTTGTCTCTAGACAAGAAACATGACTAGTCCTCACCTTGGAATGTGAAGAACTGCTAGAATTCATTCATGACCAAGGAAATTAAGTGGTTATACTGGATAAATAGGTATTCAGTCTGTATCTTGTTTTTCTTCACCATCAGCTGTATGTAGAACCCTCTGAGGCTGTTGGTGATGATACAGCCACAAGTTTCAAGGAGCCTAGATCCCTGGATTGCCTTGTGGAGGAAAGCCATAAGCCAACCAAAAGCATTCACAATGGGAATTTACTTAAGTTGGAGATAAACTTATAGTGTGCTAAGTCACTAAATTTTAGAGCTCTATTTGTTATAACAGCTTGCATTACCTTAACCTTTCTACATGAGTCACTCTCATTTCTCTTGCTTCTGTTAATGTGGTTCTTCTGTTCAAAATATCACTGTCCTTTCCCCTACATACATGATAGTGTTTGGAGATATATAACGAGCAAAATAGAGAGTCTGTTTTCATGGAGCTTGCAACATTATGCATTATAATTCATTCTTCAAGGAAAAGCTTAATGTTATCTGCCTCTAAAATTACCCTTGATCTGTCCCTCTTCTTATACCCCTTAGCAAAATTAATTGTTCCCCAATTCGTTTTCTTTTTCTCCCCCTCTGATTTGTTTTCTAGTGTAAATGAAGACCAATACTAAATTATACCATCTCCAAATGCCAGTCCTGGCTAAACATCATGGAGAAGAATAACATAAGTCTAGATACTTGGACCCAAAATTATGTGCATATATATTTTACCTTCTGAGTTGTACCTTCTGGATCCTACATGTCAGGGACTATTAGTGTTGGTCTCTGTCAGTGCAGTGTCAGGCATGGTAGAAAATCTGGTAAGTGTGGCATTGAGCAGACCTACTTTTCACTCACTATTCTTTTTCAAAAAGGGTTTTATAAAGTGATATTTATTTCCCTTTACTGATTCAGAGATACAAATATTGATGCTACAAAAACTAGCAGATTGAAGTGTGCTGAATACAGTTTATTGTTGGAGTGCTGCTGCAGACCCAAACATCCAGCCCTCCTACTTCTCCTGAAACATAATGCCATTTTTCAAAACAGCATATTAGCCAATAACTCTTCATCAAATCCTAAGAACAGGTGCTTTTTCTGTCTTGCCACATTTTTTTTTCCTGTTTTCTGAAGATTTTCTCAAGATAGGCAGTTGAAATCACTTATTAAATCACACACACACACAAAAGATCACAATAAAACTATTGTTCCACAATAGACTTGTGTATTATGGAGGAGGCAGTCGGCTCCAGAACTCTCCTAAAGCCCCTGGGCATGGACAAAAGGTACAGCAAAAGGTCAGGATGGGCCAGTGTGGATATGGGAGAGAGATGAGAATAGAGGTTCTGAGGTTATGGGTTCTGGAGTTGGATGAGCTCAGAAGCAGTGAACCCTGTTTTGATACCAAGCTGGTGACAGTCTCCAAGATGTAGTCTGACTGTGTGAAAGAATAGCTGGACCTTCATGTGACAAAGACACTTGTAATCAGATACTGAGGCAACGGGGTTTCCAGAGCACTTGACCATGAGTGTGAGGATGGAATGTCCCGCTGGGGACAATATTAGTCACTGTTTCTTACTCGTCTTCCATGTTTGCCCTGGGTAGCAGGACTGGTCTGCTTAACTTTTTGCTAGGTAGTTTTGTCCCATTATGACATAAAGAACTTTTCTTCCTGTTTTCTCAGTATTATTTCTCTTTTCATACATCAAGAACAAATGATCGAGTTTGATAAGTCAATTCTACAATTTTATTGTTGTTTTAACTTGTCAAGCCATGATCTTCAAATGTTCTTTGTTCTTGGGATTTGTGCTGTTTATTTTCTGCCCTTGTAATTTCAGATTTTTTTCCCCATTGTCATTTGATGTGATATTTTTCTTCTTTATTATTATGTTCTAGCAAAGAAAGAAAGAAAGAAAGAAAGAAAGAAAGAAAGAAAGAAAGAAAAAAGAAACAACACTATCCATTTAAAGCCATCACTCATCTCTTCTCATAAAATCAAAATACTGATTTTGGAAACTTCTTTTTAACTTAAAAGGTTCTTAGTGGGGAAAAGATCATTAAAATTGAAAGAGAACTGAGGAAAGAGGAGGGAGATAGGCAATAAGGAGTCCCTCATCCACTTCATGTGTACAGTCTACTGGACACTTGGCTTTCATATTCATTTATTCATTCACTCACTTGCTCACTCATTTATTCAACAATTTTTGAGCCCTAACTATGTACTATGCATTGTGATCACCCATGCAGATCCATAAACCTTTTGCTCACAAACCACCCTGAACTTAGCCAGGTTAGCTTTTCTACAAAGTCTTAAGAAAAATCAAGGTCATTTGTATAAAAAGAAAAAGGAAAGGAATTTTCATTTTGAATAACCTTTAGATATACATGATTCCTTGGCTGCACTGACGAGGGTGATCTTCCTGCAGTACAAATTACATCAGTCCCCATACACCCTCACATCCACACAAACACACATGCACAGACACACAGCCCTTCCCCTGAACACTTTCAAAGGCAACAGAAGGCAATAGGAGGAGTTTAAGCAGGATTGCATGATCAGATTTGCTACTTTTTGTCCTTAGAATAAAGTCAGGCTTCTGCTCATATTTCCAATCTCATCCATTTATCATTCCTTTTTTTTTCCTCTGTGTTTCTGTACATTTCCCTAGATTACTTCCTCTTCCCCATGTGACTCTGCACATACTATCTCTTCCTTTGCCTGAAATACCCCCATCATCTTTCTTTGCCTTTTTAATGCTGGAGCTTCTTTCCAGACTGGACTCAGATGTCACTTTCCCTGAAAAGTCCTTGCCACCCAAGAGCTGCATTGGAGACTTTTCTTATTTCCCCACGTGACCCAGCATATCCTGACCTGTTATTTGACTATCTGCTCAAGATGAGGAAAACCTCCATGTAGATGTGGACTGGGCCTTAATCAACCCTGAATCACTAGGGCCTGGCCTGGATTATAGCAAGCATCCTATAAGTGTTTGTGGAACTCATAAATGACTGGTGAAGGAAATACACTTATAATTAAAACTACAGACATCACAACAGGGCCACCTTCTCTATGAAGCATTTATGTTATCTCTAATAAGATGTGAAAATCTTGTCCCAGAGGTCTTCCTGCACGTACCTGCAGGGGAGCATTGATCACATCACTTTCTTTGTGATGTCTTTCTGGTTTGTCTCTTTGAAAAAAACAAATTCTTATGTGTTATAAGTCTCACTGTTTTGTCTTTAGATTTTTGAGAGGTCTGGGCACATCATAAAGACCCAATAAATGTTTCCTTTACAATTAAAAATTAAATAAATTAAGGATACTTTCCCAAAGACTACCTATTAAGAGGAAAGAAAGCTACATATGTCGATAGTAGTTTAAACAGATCATTCTATAAACATTGGCTTTCCTAATTCAAAGTTTACTTTTTCACTTCTCATTTCCAGAACAACATAGAGTCCATAAGAAAGAAGACACATTAATGATAAGACTGTAGAAGGTAACATTTGCTGGTTTTGGAGTTTCGTCATCTTCTTTCATTTGCCAATTAATTTGGTTCTAAAATGATAAATATCCTAATTGTCCGTATGTGCCAATATCTCATCATATTTTAATCCCTATATACTTTTTCAGTTTTCAACATCTATATTTCAATTTCTTTTAAATTACATGGATATTCTAAACCAGAAAAGGGAAATTAATTTCCATCATAAGGACTATGAAATACTGAAAAGAGAAACTTTTTAAAAATATAGGAAAACATAAGCAAACCATGGCTGAAGCACCCAATTTCTGCACTTTGGGAAATAATGTCCACATCCTGGTTAGGACAGGAAAGAATCATGTGGATGTTAAATCATTCTAAGTCTACTAGGTTAATATTGGGTTTCTGTAACATGCATACATTAACAATATATTGCTTATGACAGTTGTAACTGAAAATTAGAACCTAATTAAAAATAACAACAAAAAAGACAAACCAAGAATAGTGTCTAACTTGGAGTTCACTGTGACTTTAACAACAACTTTCAAACTCCAGAATTGAATGCTTCTTTAGTGAGATAATGTGAGCAGTGCCCTGACCATTTGCCCAATTCATGGCCAAGATGATAACGATATGGCTTGTAAACTGGCTATTACTTCTTGGCTGACCTTTTACACTACTGGAGAATGTACTTTCTTAACAGTGGCTGCCCCTAAATCTCAACGGACTGAGCCCTTCAAACATCCTGGAAATTCTCATCAGCATTTGTTTGCCCTCCTGGTTTATATTCCTTATTCTAACCAAGCTCTCTTAAATGCTCCAAGCCCTCCACCTCTCCTTCCTTCATGATGTGGCTGCATCTATCTAGCAAATTAAATTCAAAGTCAATGAGACAAGACAACCCTCACTCTTTGGATTGCCTTCCAATTGCCCATTCACATACAGATAATAAGAATAGCTCTTATGTTTAAGGCTAGCTGGGGAACCAGTAAAAGGTGAGATTTGTTTTTTACATTAAAGTGTTAGTGGGTACTGGTGACAATGTCCATTTATTGTGTGTCTGTTATGTACCATTAATTGCAGAATTGAAGGACTGTTTCAGTGAAACTGACATGCACATAGTAAATTTATTCTTACAATATGGGCAAGGGATACAGAGATGAACAGGAGCCATATATAGACTTCCTAAGAGGTATCAGGGAAGACTTTCTGAAGGACAGCAATATTGCCAAGGTGGCATGGGAAGGGGAGGGGTCTAAGGAATGGGAACAGTGTATGCAAAAGCAGATAAGCCTGAGACTGACTCCTAGCCCAGGTAGAAGACACTTGCTTTCCTACTCATCTTCCCAGCCCCAGTGTAAATCAAGCAAGCAAGCCACATTGGGCATAACTTTTGTTCATAATTTTTTTATAAAGATGAGATTGAATTAATATTGATATAAAATTCTGACTTCTTCAGTTATTGATCCAGATAAACATTTTATATGGTTTTTCATTTACTAGCCAAAACAAAAATTAGGAAAGGGATCATAATATCCATTGCATAGAAGAGTAAGCTAATGTTCAGGGAGGTTAGATGTAATGCACTCAGCAAGTCCCAACCTGGATTCAATCTGAGGTTTAAGCTTCAGAATCCGGATCCCTGTTTGCTTTCCTGCACCAGGCAGCCTGCACATTAACACAACAACAACTGAGAAGAAGTAATACTCTCTCAGGAAGGGGGTTTCAAAATAAGATTCCCAGGCAATCTAAAGGAGCTAATACAACCCTTAATTACTATTAGCAAATCTCCTCATGCTTTCTCCACTTCACATGACACTAAAATATGGTAGGTTTGGCTCCAAAGGGCAGAATTTGGGACCCCATTTGCTGTGACCTGGGGGGTGGTTCAATTCTAAATATTAGACTCAAGATTACATAATAGCTAATATCTTCCTTGAACTTGCACAAGTATTATCTGGTATAATTTTTGCTAGTAGGCTAAAAAGTTGACAAACTGGTTTTGCTATTATTATTGTCATTATTGGTTTATGGATAGGGATCTTGAAGCCCAAGGAGGTGATATACTTTAGTCAAGTCACATTGTGCAGTGAGCACATGGTAATGCCAGGAACAGAGCCCATGTTAGGCCACCTGCTGTCATGAAACAGAATGATAATTAAGATCATTACCAAGAAGTCAAAATTTAGACTTCCAGCATGCTGACAGGAAAGAGCAATTGAGGGAAGGAGAAGAAAGCACAGCTGCTGCTCTCACCAAATCCTGAACACAGGCCTGGAGAGAACCACAGACCTCAATAGATGCACTTGGTTTCTGTGACAGCTAGATAACTATGAGCACAGAGGCTACAGTGAGACACCATGTCTGTGGCATGTCCTCAGGCATCTGGGAGCCAAAAGCCATGTTGGAGACATTGGCCCAGCATCCACAGAGATGGGTTTAAAGTGCATTTCCAAATGCTCCTCTCCTACTGGGCTGGAGAACCAGCTCAGAGATGCCTGTCAGTGTTTAGGTTTGAAGCTGAGACAGTCTGAAAGGGCAAATAGCAGCACACCTCTCACTTCGCCTCCCAGACAAACAGTTCAGATTTGTCTCTAAAATTAAAGAGTTTTTTTTTTTTTCCAATTGGAAAGACCTTTTTCTAATTTTCCAAGGGATAATAAGAATTATTAGCAAGGAAAGAGGAAACTTTATTTGCTTTTATTTTTTCTATATCCATGAATAGAGAAAGTCAAATTGAAGTTTGTCAGAGATTCTCAGAAAAACTCAAAAAGGAAATAAAATCTAACCCCCAGGGAACCACAATCTTACCTGTATGTGTATGTGTGTTTGAGATACATGAATAAGTGAAAACCATAGAGTATTCTACCAGAATATATTTTTAATGTGGAATGTCCATTAATGCTTTTTTGGTCTGATAATGTAATATTTCTCCTTTTCTTTTTTAAAATTTATTTATTTATTCTAATCTGTTATACATGACAGCAGGATGCATTTCAAATCACACTATACATATAAAGCACATTTTTTCATGTCTCTGGTTGCATGCAAAATAGAGTCACACCATTCATGTCTTCATACATGTATTTAGGGTCATGATATCCATCTCCTTCCACTGTCTTTCCTACACCCTGTCCCCTCCCCTCCTCTCCTTCCACTTTGCCCTTTCTAAAATTCCTTCATTCCTCACATGCTCCCCACGTTTCTCCTTTTCTAATAATACGTTTTATTTTGGCATACTTGTGGACTCATATGCAGTTATAAGTAATAGTATATAGACACTTCAAGTATCTTTTATCCTATTTTCCCCAATGATAACATCTCATAAAACGATAGCACAATATCACACACAGGACAGTATCATCGAAATATGCAACAACAGTTCCATCAACACAATGATCCCTTAGATCATCCTTTTGTTGCCATATCCACTTCCCTCTACCTCATCTCTCTTTAACCCCTGGCAACCACTAATCTATTTTCTGTTTCAAGAATGTTATATAAATGGAATGACAGTTTGTAAGTTTGGTGTTGTTGGGTTGAATGTTCAATATATGTTAAGTAGATCCTAATGGTGGTGCTATTGAGGTCCAATTTTGTGTTAATTTTTTTGTGTGTGAATTTTCTATCTAGGTGTCCTATGAATTGTAGAGAGAAGAGTGTCGAAGCCTCCAGTTGTCATTGATTTGCTTATTTCTCCTTTGAATCATGTCAGTGTTTGTATCACATATTTTGCACTTCTGTTTTCTAATGCATATGTATTTGTGTTATTATGTTTTTTGGTGGACGGATCATCTTATAATCCTCTCTCTTTCTCTCTCTCTCTCTCTCTCTCTCTCTCTCTCTCTCTCTCTCGTAATTTTCTTTTTATCTGAAGTCTACTTTTCTTAATAACATAGTCATTCCTGTTTTCCTAAGATTAAGATTGGCAAGATATATTTTTCCCTCCTTTTATGTGAAATATAGATGTCTTACTTCCTTTTGTGCCCCTTTGCTCAGAAAAACTATCTTAAATACTCTCTCTACATAACACTCAGAACCATATCATACAATATTATGATTTTGTTTCAACAGTCATTAATAATCAAGAAAACTTGAATGGAGAGAAAAGGTATGAAGTACTTGTCTATAAATTATTGCTGCAATGTTTCTCCTTTCTTGACATTCCAAGGTCCCTTCTTCTATTGTTCCTTTTCTTTTATGGAACAAAAAATATAACACAGAATGCATTACAATTCATAGCACACATATAGAGCACAATTTTTTTCATATCTCTGGTTGTACACAAAGTAGAGTCACACCATTCATGTCTTCATACATGTACTTAGGGTAATGATGTCCATCTCATTCCACCATCTTTCCTACTCCCATGGTCCCTAAAGACAAATCACCCCGGGGCTAGGGATGTGGCTCAAGCGGTAGCGCGCTCACCTGGCATGCGTGCAGCCCGGGTTCAATCCTCAGCACCACATACAAAGATGTTGTGTCCGCCAAAACCTAAAAAAAATAAATAAATAAATATTTAAAAATTCTCTCTCTCTCTCTCTCTCTCTCTCTCTCTCTCTCTCTCTCCTCTCTCTCTCTCTCCTCTCTCTCTTTAAAAAACACAAATCACCCCACTTGAGGGGGCATGGGGTAATTAATGATGGTTGAATGTGATGATCATTGTTATCCAAAGTACATGTATGAAGACACAAATTGGTGTGAATATACTATTTATACAACCAGAGATATGAAAAGTTGTGCTCTATGTAATAAGAATTGTAATGCATTCTGCTATTATATACAAAAATAAATAAATGAATTCAGCAAAGTAGCAGGATATAAAATCAACACTCCAAAATCAAAGGCATTTCTGTACATCAGAGACAATTCCCTTTCATTCCCATTGGATATTTTGCTGCATGTAGGATTCTTAGCTGCTGGTTCTTCTCTTTGAGCACTTGATTTCTAGTGTCATGTCTTTTGATCTCACAGTCTCTCATAAGAAATCCACTGCTCTTTGAATAGTTTTTCTCCTATAAGTAACTTGTTCTTTTTCTCTTACTGTCCTCAAGATTGTTTCTATGTGTTTAGTTTTCAGGACTTTAATTATGATGTGTTTCTACATCTATTTCTTTAATCCCATGTAGATTTTACTTGGCCTTTTGAATCTGTAGGTTTCTGTCTCTTGTTAAAGTTTAAACATTTTCAGCAATTATTTCTTCAAGAACTTTCTGATTCCTTCCATTTCTTCTCTCCTTTTGATAATATAATAATTATTAATGTTAGATAAGAGTTCTAACATTATTAATGTTATTATATTTCTGTTCATTGCTTTTAACTTATATTTTACTGATTATCTTCTCTGCCTTCTCCAATTTGCTATTGAATTCATCGACTTTACTTTTTAATTTCAGTTGTTACATTTTTATTTTTTAATTTTCCATTCAATTCTTTTTCATATCTCCCCTTCCTTTTCTGTAACTCTCTATGTCCTTGCTGCGGCTTCCTGTTTTTCCACTGGTTTCCAGTGTGTTTATCATTGTTCAATGAAGCAATTTTACCACGACTACTTTAAAATCTTTGCAGATAATTCTGGCATTGTTGCCTTCATGAAGTTGGCATTTGTTGATTGTCTTTTTTCATTCAATTTGAAATATTTCTGGTTCTTGGTATTTAAGTACAAATCTTGACATTTGGGGTATTATGAGATTAGGCATCTTATTTAAAACTTCTATTTTGGGGCTTTTTCTGACACTGCCCTGGTAGGGAAAGGTGGACACTGCTATCCCCCCTTAGGTCTGCTCTGACTCTACCCAGAGGGGAGTGGGAGGGATCCTTTATTACTACTAGATAGTGACAAAGGACCACTAGTACTGAGGGGAAGGAGGCTTGTCATAGGCTGGTAGGTTGAAGTCCTGGCTGCTTATAGAAACTTCTATGACACTATATGTATGTGGAAATTAGTCTACTTGGCTACAACATTTCAGGGTGAACATTTAGGCTTCCCAGTCAGTTCACATGGGCAGAAGTGAAGCTACAGATTTTTCTGCGGTGTTGGATCGGAGTATAGCAATTATTGTCTAAAAGCTAGATTGCTCCTTTCCTGTTCTTTTGGTTAGAGAAAGAACAAGCTATTTGAGAATTTTTTGTGTTGTTGTTGTTTAAACCATTAGCATTTATGGTTGCTGGCTTTTCAGCTCCAAGCCTGAGATGTAAAAAGAAAACTCAGAGGACCTACCACTATGCTATTCCTGGGATGCCAAGGTCCTCACCTGGTTTGCCTTCTCTCCACCTTCCAGAGTCATCTCAGAGATGTTTGATATACAGTGTTCAGAGTTTTTAGAGAAACAGAACTTTGTCTAATTTTCACTTTTGCTTTTAATGCCCATCACACTTCTTTATAGTACAAGCTGAGAAATGTGAGAAAACATGGTAGGGACTCTGCTTTGGAAAAGCATTTAATACATGACTATTTATCAGGGTTACTGATGCCATGAAGCAATAGACAGGCTCCCTGCAGGAACTTAGGCACCCTGTGGTTTTAAAGTGGAAGGAGATACATACTGTAATGCAACAGCTTCAGAAACACTTTCCTAAGCAGAATGTAGTCGCAACAATAACAAGGGCAGATGCTCTGGGGTTCAGGTAACTTCTGTCAGACCTGGAAAAAAGTGGGGCAGAAGCCCATCAGTGGGGTTCAAGCCGAAATATCTTTCTGAGACCTGAAAATAAACATTCCTCCATGTCTTCAATCATCTGCAATAATCCATTTCCATTGTTAGTATTATCTTCTACCTTCTGTGGCCAAAATTTGGCTCAACAACAAGTAAAATTAGGCATTTTCCTCTGAAGTGTACAACATAAAAAGAAGCTTTGGGTGTGAAATGGAAAAAAGCAAATCTGCAAAGATTGTGATGATGTTTACAGTGCCCTGAGGCCCCTGCTGTGACAGCCATGTCACAATAAAGGTTTTTCAGACCAATTAAGCAGGAAGGTGCAGGAATCAAGCAGAGAGGTGCAGGAGAATGACAGAACTTAAAAGAGAATCTATACAAAATGGACAGTTCAGAAGAGAAGGGGTAAGGAAAAAAAATTGAGGTGTTTTTCTGAAATTTGCAAACAAAAAACCTAGAAGGGAGAAAGGATTTGTTCACATTAAG
The DNA here is from genome assembly GCF_045843805.1 of Urocitellus parryii. Classification (NCBI taxonomy): domain Eukaryota; kingdom Metazoa; phylum Chordata; class Mammalia; order Rodentia; family Sciuridae; genus Urocitellus; species Urocitellus parryii. Next base: position 72,854,846 of record NC_135538.1, on the reverse strand, counting down.
GAGACAATGTTTATTCTAACAATAAATAAATAATTTCTGGAAGAGTAAAATCTTCCACTTAGCTGCTATTACAGTTAAACCCTCATTGAAGTGGCAATAAAACTGCTGTGCTTTCCTCTTGGTTTTGCTCTCTATACCCACATCTGCATTTTTCATAGAAAGCAAAGTGATTACACAAAAACTATGTACATGAAAGAACATTATGCCTTCCGTATGAGAAAAATATTTAGTTTTGCGCTTTCATTTTTGTTTTGTGGCTGCTTTTCTGAGAACAAGGTCTAGAAGAGTGGTACATTAAAAATATCTATATACAACAAATTCAAACATTAGTCTGGAAACACAAAGCAGTGTGGAGACTTCTATGAAAAAGCACTAAGCTAATTATGACTGATATGCCCCAAGGCTGGTTGGAAGGGAGCATGCTGTCTTTAACATATCCTACAGGTAGTGAACACCCACAGCCCCAACCCTGCTGTTTGGGTAAAAGCCAGCCCTAGACACAATCTCTGACGCTGACTAGTGCTCTGTAATGACTGCGCGCTGGCCAGGAGTCATAGCCAGAGTCTGTTTTAGCTGGAAATGGGGACCAGGCCCTTTTGCTTCAGTGCTCCTTGCTTCTCTACCCCTTTTTGCAAGCTGTGCACCCCCTCTTCTGCTGCTGTCTAGGGTGTCTACCACTCTAAGCTGACTAAAGCTCCCTGTCATTTCTTGCTTCCTGCTGCTCCCTGTCTTAGATCTGAAGGTCTGAAATCTCTTTGCACCAACAGGTAGTCATGGGTTAGTTCATTCCATTAACATATAAGAGCAGTTAATCTGTTTTATCCTTCAGGCAGGGTAATGCCCAAGACTAGGTAGAATATTCATTCATGTTTCCGAAGGGTCTTTGAGAGTAAGGCGAGTAGTGGGATGCCTAATCATTATGGAAGCTTGTGTAAGAGAAATGTCTGATAGGCAGATCCAAAGTGCTCCTTGGATTTTCACTCAGGAAACAGCAGGCAAAAAATGCATTTTTGGCTGTCACCCTAGGCTGGCTTTCTTCTCACACCTTACTAAACAAGTCACTCTTGGGTAAAAAGGCAATGGCATTTTGCAATTTTATTTCATATTGCAATGGGTTTTGCAATGTTGTGAATCTTGGACAATGCATTTGTTTTCAAAAGAAGGTACCTCAAGGATTGGAATCCAATTCTATTTCTAAAGCCCATATATCCAGTCTAGTGTTCATTACTACTCTAGAAGTCATTATTAGTCTAGTATACATTACTAATAGGACAAAACAAAATGTGTCTTCTTTTCATCAATAAATGGAATGAGATTTTTTATAAAGCTAATCCTTTTCTGTTTTGTATATATAAAGAGAAAAATGTCATACTATGTATGTATGTTTAAATTTTAGTCATTTATTGTACATTATGATAATCATTGAAGGACAAATAAAAAGTTTAAAGAAATTTTAAGAAATTAAATTAAAAATTACCATTTTAATATTCTAATCTTATTATGATACAAGTTAATGACCTATCAGAAATAACCATGGTGACATGACTTAGACATAAATTTGTGTGTCCAAAACACATATGTTTCATTTCTGGAATTAAGTACTTATTTTGCCTTAAAAATTCTCCTTTATTTTGTGAACAAAAGGGAAATAATGATTTGCCTTTAGGGAAAATAATCTTTATTATCTTCATTATTTTCTATAATGATAATGGTCCATCGATTTTGGTTAAAAAAACATTATTCTCTATAAATTTACTAACATTACAAAATGGGCTCAGATTTAAACAGGTCAAGTGTATCAGTCAGGCTATGTAATGTTAAGTAACAATAACAACTTCAAAACTTTAGATTCCAGTAATTTATTTATTTATTTTACTTGTTCTTTTTAGTTATACATGACAGTAGAATGTATTTTGGCAGATTATACTTAGAGTATACATATGTATACATAGAGTATAACTTATTCCACTTAGGATTTCACTCTTGTGGTTTTATGATGTAGAGTTACCCTGGTTGTGTATACAAATACAAGGCTAGGAAAGTTATGACCGATTAACTATATTCTTTCCTATTCCCCTCCTTCCTCGCTTCCCTCTCTTTCCCTTTGTCTAATCCAATGGATTTCTGTTATTCTCCTCCCCAACCTCCCTTGTTTGCAGTTAGCATCCGAAAATCAGAGAAAACATTTGGCCTTTGGATTTGGGGGATTGACTTATTTCACTTAGCATGATATTCTCTAGTTCTATCCACTTACCAGCAAATGAAATAATTTCATTCTTATTTATGACTGAGTAATATTCCATTGTGCATATATACATTTTCTTTATCCATTCATTTGTTGAAGGGCATCTAAGTTGTTTCCATAGCTTGCCTATTGTGAGTTGAGGTTTTATAAACGTTGATATGACCATGTCACTATAGTATGCTTTTTTAAGTCCTTTGGGTACCAACCAAGGAGTGGGATAACTGAGTCAAGCGGTGGTTCCATTTCAAGCTTTCTAAGGAACCTCCATAGTACTCTCCATAATGGTTGCACCAATTTGCAGTCCCACCAACATTGTATGAGTGTATTTTTTTCTGTTCCTCTTTACCAACATTTATTGTCACTGGTGTTCTTTATGATTGCCATTCTGACTGGAGTGAGATGGAATCTCAGTGTGATTTTAATTTGCATTTTTCTAATTGCTTAGTGATGTTGAACATTTTTTCATATATTTGTTGACTATTGGTATTTCTTCTTCTGTGATGTGTCTGTTTAGTTCCTTTGCCCATTTATTGATTGGGTTATTTATTTTTCTGATGCTAAGTTTTTTTGAGTTCTTTGTATATCCTGCAAATTAATGCCTTATCTGAGGTACTGGTGGTGAAGATTTTCTCTCAATCTGTAGGCTGAACACATTCTTGATTGTTTCCTTTGCTGTGAAGAAGTTTTTCAGTTTGATACATCCCATCTATTAATTCTTGATTTTACTTCTTATGCTTTAGGAATCTTGTTGAGGAATTCGGTTTCCAAGCTGACATGTTGGAGAGCTGGGCCTACTTTTTCTTCTGGTAAGTGCAGGGTCTCAGATTTCAGTGACTTAAAGCAAAGATTGATTACTCTGTTTCAGATGAATAGGGAAGCTCAGCTCATCCTAGTGATTTGGGTACCCACATTAATGGAGCAGCTACCCTCTCAAATGTTACTTTTCCCCATGCCAGATGGAAAAGAGAATTTTGCAGGGTGTTTCCTTAGGGTTAAATGCTCTAGGCCATAAGTGATATATATCACTTATTGTCACAATTAGTTATAAGAGGACCAGAGTAGGCAGCCTCTCCCATGCCCATGCCAAGATAAAATGGGGGGAATGTGTCACCTGACTGGCACAGTGGGTGGTTTTTGCTTTCATTTATCCTCCTTGCTGCCTGTAAGACTGTCTGGATTTTATTGTGACATTTTTGTGCCTTACATCAATAGAATCTTAAATTTATTCTGTACAATATCAATTTTCTAGATCTATGATCCTGAGGTTATCAGACCATAATTAGAACTTCCTACTTGTCTTCTGAAGATTTCCTATGACCACAGTGGTGACAGACCCATTTGGTTTAGTTATCTTCATAATAAAAGGCTTGTACTTTCTTTTTATATACTCATCTATGAAAAAAAACAATCATATTTGAGGACTGAAAATTTTTATTTTAAAATTTTGCACACAGTTTTATAAATGAAACTTTCTTATTCCAAATTAAAGTGATATACTTTTAAAAGGATGTATCTTATGTTGACAGAGGAATGAATTTAAAAAACTATATTAACTCATTATTTTACTACGGTAATTATTGGTTGTGTTGAAATTGAACATTGACCTTTGTGTCTTAACACTTTTTTTTTTCCTGGAAGGCATTTTAGATCTCAGCCTATGTCTTCTTCAACGCCCTTGCATTGCTGTGCATGCCAGTGTGACTTCCAAAGATCAAATCCTGTATTTTTGTTGGAGAGTTACTCTCAAGATGTCAGAATCCATTTTACCTCCCCCGATGGGAAGCCAAGAGATTACAAATTAATAAATTAATGTAAGCCTCAGTCCTCTTAGCCCAAACTGTTAGCATGAGGGTAAACTACCTCAATCCCTTTGCCCTTTAGCTGGGAAAATTGCAGAGGTTCCTTGGGGGATCCAGATTTAGCTGTTCACAGTGGGAACTGGCCTAATTGGATATCTCTTACTGGCTGACCAAGTAATGGTCACTTCCTACTATCCTAATGGTACCTCTGTCTCCCAAATTAACTATACTTGCTCCATTCTTGCTTCAGAGACTGATTTAACCAAGAAATGACTAGATGCAAATTTAAAATAAATTTTAAAAATCATGTACAAAGGAAAAAATATCATCACCAACATGCACTCACAGGAATTCTTTGTGCAAATAAAATTCTTTGTACCCCTTTCCTGAAGCATTTACCACATGAGAGGTTTAAGAGAAATTCGTTAAAGAAAGCTTCCAATCTTTATTTCTCTATCAGAGACTCACAATGTATATTGATTGACACATTATCAAAGATTCTGTGAAGTCTTGAAAAAAATCTGTTGAAAATGTACTTAGAATTTCACAGACATGTTTCATCACAGAACATTTTTCCCCAAGAGAGCCTATAAATCACATTTCTAAAAATGCTTATGTAAAATGAGTTATAAGAAAAATCAAAATGTTCTTTTTTTAAATAATCAGATTCCACTAATTTATAATTTGAAAATATTCAATAGAGACTAAGCAAAAAATAATATTTTTAAGGAAGAGTGAATTTTGTAAACCTAACACAGATTCCCAATGATTATTCTTAATCTAGCTAAGAAAACAGCTTGTCAAAAGCATTAGTGGACCCATTGTTACCTAAGTACAGAGTGCCAACCTTAAGATACTCTCACCCACTCACTAAGGAAGATTCTTTATTTAGAAGTCCTAGTGAATCGGTTTGTTGAATATAATAAAAACAATAGCAGCCAAACATTTATCAAATGCTAACTATGTACTGCTAATGTATTTACATTATAAAAATATCAATATATAATATAAAAATAAAAATATATTATAAAAATATAAATACTTTATATTGCAGATGATTTTTCTTTCAGAATAGCTATTCCATGGGAAGGAAAAGAGAGAAATCATTAAAGTTAAGTGTGAAACACTCTAGTAATTTCTATTTGTCTTTTTTTTAAAGTAACTATTTCTGTTTTTCTAAGTCTGAATTTAGATGAAAGGTTACATAAGTTTGCTTTATAAAAAGCATTTTTTATTAAAATAAAACACCAGTCTACAAAAGAGCTAAAATTGTTTAATGCTGATATTATCAAATTTACTTTTTAATATTTTTAGTGAGAATGTGATGTCACTTTAAAAATAAGTTTAGCAAAACATGGAAAAGAGTAACTTTCAAGTTTAATTGGAACCATGTAGAAGCAAAATTTTAACATGCACCTATTCAGACAAGAAGATGGAATATTGTTATGCAATGAAAATTCTAGCAATTGATAAATAGAATTTTTTGGTATTAGAGATATTTTGAAATGGTAATTTATGTGCATTGTGATGAGAGTTAACAAGAGTGAAGTAATTTTTACCTTATCTAAGCAATGAACTTAATGAAATTAATTTATTTTAAATATTTCAAAAAGTATCTATAGAGCCTAAGGCACCCAATGGAATAATTTGAGCCTTTTTCCCCAATAGTTATTAAAAATTTAGATGATTTTGTGATTTAGCACAATTTCAATATTGCCTAGCTTATTTCATTAAGAGAGCACTAAATACAATTTTGGAAGTATGTATCTGTGGTCAAGTAGAAAAATCATTGAACTTAAATTCAGGAGAACTAACTGATCAAACTCTGTGGCTTGACAAGCCTGATAGCTACATAATTTCTCCAAACAACATTTTCTGCATCTGTGTAATTGTATGCACATATATATGCACATATACACAAATTAAAAATGATAGATAGTATATAAATGCAAACAAGAGTTGTCTTTAAATTCTACAGTGACAAACACAAATATGATGCTTCTAAGACAAAAAGCACTTGGCAAAATTATATTTCTCTATTCTTTGTCAGAGAATAACATTGATAACTGAGGATCTTCTTGCCTGTTCAGATTTGCTATAGCTCTTTGCTTGTTCTTAAAGCCAAATCCCGAAGGACTGAACCGTGTCAATCTTGCTTATGAAATATTATGTTAAACATTGGAACAAATTAATTGACCCTGGGGTTTTTGTTTTTCCCTTTTCCCCCCTCCTTGTCCTTAGTATAACCACTTTACATTTATTTGCTATGTTGTCAGATATTAAGATTGAGACTTGAATTCAAATGCCTATACTTCCACTGAATATCTGTGACCTGGAGCAAGTCACTTTGCCTATCTGAACTGCAATTCCAGATCATTACAAAGTTACAATAATATTAAATCAAACTCTATGGAGTTTCTGTAACAATTAGATCAGACAATGTATTTAGCATTTAACATGCAGACTAGGACTCTGTTACTGTTAACTCCCTTCTTTTCCTCCCAAAGAAAATGCTTATTTTGCGAATAAATTTGGTCCTGATTTTGCTCCTGGTGTACAGAAAATTCTCAATAACTGTCAGTTTGAGTGGAGGAATGACTGGTCACCATTCTAGGTTCTCAGGAGAGAAATGCCCTTCCAGCCTCTGCAGTCTGAGCTCATGTCCCCTGGAATGTAGCCTGACTTCACTTCCCAGCTCTTCTGTGCTCTAATCCTCCAGCATACCAGCTTTTCAGGCAAAATTCCTCCCCATCTCCACTGTCTCCTATCAAATATATTTTTTTTAAGTCTTTGACTTGCCTTGTTGAGCCTTCACTACTATTTTATTTCTTCTTCCCTTTTGTTTATTCAAATCTCTACATTTACTTTAAAATGCTTCAGCCTGAAGATGATGTTCGATCTAACCACCCATCGTGTGTGTGTGTGTGTGTGTGTGTGTATGAGAGAGAGAGAGAGAGAGAGAGAGAGAGAGAGAGGAGGGGAAGAGAGGGTAGAGAAAAACAGGAGGGGAGGAGAAGGGAGGGAAGGGGAGACGAGAGGAGAGGAGAAAACAGGAGGAGAGGAGAGGAGAGGTTTTAATGCACACTCTTGTGGAAGCTGTTGTCTTAATTGGGAAAATACTCCAGGGAGGGTTACCCAGAATTTAATCAAAAGCCTTCAGGACTCAGCCCTCTTTATTTTTCACCAATAGTAGAGGATTTATTCATTAGCCTAATATTTGTTGGCTAAAGGTTTTTGTGAGTCAAATTTCAATAGTAAAATACATGGATCAACTAGAATTATTTAAGAGCTATTTCACATTTTTTTTCATAAATCAGAGATAATAAGGTAAGGAGCCTTGAAGTCTTACACTCTTCAGGCTGACATTTGAAGCTTGGTTCCAAAAGTGCCCTGTATCCACTCCCAATTCAAAGAGTTCTGATGTCTGATGCTGTCTACAGATGTCCATAAGGTTAGCAGAGCCAAAGCATATTTTTTAACATAACTTTTATGCAAGATGTGATTGGATTACTTAAAAGGAAAAAGACATCGTAATGGGTTGTATGACTTCTCTTTATATCTGGATGATAAATACATGTATATGTGACAGTATTCTGTTTGAGTTGATTTCACTGTCTCCTATAGAGGAGGAGCCCTATAGTTCTCATGGGTTGTTGTTGTTGCTGCTGTTGTTGGGATGCTAGGGATTCAACTCAGGACTTAGGCAACTACTGTACCTCTGAGCTAGCCATACTTACCCACTTCTATAGTGATTCCAAAAAATAAAAATAAAATAAAATAATTGGAATAGCAGGATCATATCAGTTGTAAAATTTGGCCTAAATAGCAAAGTGGGACTTAAATGAACTTTTAAATAAAAGCAGGACCGAACCATCTTTTCTAGGAGGCAAAATCTGAAGGTGAGAAACAATATGATTTGTTCCCATGTTCGTGTAGATGCAAATTCTGTATAAAAGTGACAGAAGGAACTAGGGGGACTTTTCAAAACAGATCATGGTGCTGCATTAGTGAAAATGAGAACAGCAGGAGCAGCAAGACAGCCCGAATTGAGGAAAGATTTATTGTCTCTCCTTCCCACCATCTGACAATACCATACCGTGGGAAGCAGAATCAAGAAAAATGTTGTTGCCCTTGGTTGGTGAAAGGATGTTCAACAATCTTTAGAAAAATAAAAACTGTAAGAAGGGAAACTAGCTAAGTGATTTAACAGATAAAGGGAGCTCTCTCCTGTATTGACCACTGACCAATTTACTGAAGAACTGAGGCCAGTCAGAGCAGATTATGGACACTTCAAACACTCATTGTCATCAGGATTTGACACAGAGCATGAAGCTACTGAGTGAAGAAATTGTGAATAAATATAGAGTTGTAGAAAAATTAAAATCAAACAGATGAAGGCATATTGAAGCACACAAAATACTGGGCCAAGAGGATATGAGAGATGAGGTGCCAGTCACATTTGTCCTGAAATAAACTTCTGACTCTGTGCAACATGCCACATCCCACAGTTTATGTGCTGAGCACTACAGTTTCCTTTGGCGTAAAATCTTCCTGCCCTACAGATGGCATCTCACAGTTAACTCTCTTCCTTTCCTAAGAATTTATTTGTTTTTATCTTTCTTACCTCCTTTCTGAAAAGTGCTTTATGTATATTATTTGAATTACCTAATCCTAATCTATTTCTCACTGGACAGCTTGCTACTTTGCCTGCAAGGCCTAATTTTTGACAAACAACTGATGTAATGCCCCTCCCTATCTGTGGTTTTTGCCTTTAAAACTTATTTGAAATTTGTAAGACCTTGGAGCACATGTTCAACCTACTTATTTTTGTGTCTCTCAAATTGCAACTCAGATCAGCCCAAATGAACTCTTTTTTTGTTTCTTCATCAATTTGTACCTCAGTTTCTCTTAAGAGTTGGCACAATGTAAGTGCTATATAAATAGTTGATACACTATATTGTTAATAGAATAAAATTTTCAGACAAAAAAATCTGTATTTGTTCAATACAGATGCTTTTGTTTTTAATCATTTTCAATGTGTGGTTATTGAATCCCTGGATGAATACAAAGGACTGGCTATAAATAGAAAATGAAAATTTAATATGTTTAGCTGTTAAACAATCCTGATTGACATGTGGAGATAATCTTTGTTTTACTATCTATACTAAATTTATCTATACTAAAGTTCCATAAGTCATATAAATATATGATTATAAAGTTAAACGTAGTATTCAGCTATTTCAGGGTCTCAAAATAGATTATTTATTTGGAAAGATATCAAAACAGTTGCTTAAAGATACTTGATTGACATAAGATTTCAACTTGTAAAAAAGTAAACTGTAAAGAAATCATTTAAAATTATTGATGTAAAAATCTAGGTTTTGTTAGTAAGAATATAAAGGCCATTATTTGAATCCAAGTACATGTGCAAGCATGTTTGGTAATCTAGGTGATCATGTTTGCATGCTAGGCAGGCCTCATGTGTAACTGTGCTTATAACAAAGCACAATCTTTTTAAAATCATGGTCTTAACCTCAATAACAAAAAACAACTGCCCCCTGCCCTTTGGTGAAACTTAAATGTAAACATTGTTTGTCCAACAAAACTTGGAGATTTGTGCGTAAAATGTCTTTTAAATTTTGGAATACGAGATCCAACATGGCGGCCGGCGAGGAAGCAGCACTTTCAATATCTCCACATTAACGGGATCAGAAAGACCCATTAATACACCTAGATTCTGCCTACTGAGGAACTTCTAGCAAAACTCTGCTGAAAGGAGACCTGCTGGGAATTAGTAAGTTTATTAGAGGTGACAGTTTGTCCCAGACTAGTGAATCTTGGCCACGCGGCGCACAGGTCCAGTCCCGCAGCCCCACCTGCCAGGCTCTGCAAGTGGCCCTGCCTGGGCAGGGAACAGCCCCCCCCCCCCCCCCCCCCCGCTCTGCGAACGGCCCCGCCCACCCAGCAAAAGCCCCCCCCCCCCCCCCCCCCGCCCGCTTGGCTCAGGAGGCGACGTGAAGGGAGTCTAACCAAGCCTTTATGAATAGCGAACTGGGAACTAAAACCAGAGATTGAGTCAGACCAGAGACAAGCCAGTTCCACCCCTCCGTTCAGACACTCCGGCAAGGAGCCAGGGGCCCTCCATAGCAGAGAGGGGAAGTCAGCAAAGTTCGGCCAACGAGATTCCTTCCCAGCGGAATCTACTTTAACAGGTGTGTGACTCCCACCCACATCAGATACAAACAACAGGGAAACTTCAAAAATCTCTCCGTGGGCATGACCGTAAGGGCCAAGGGACTCCCGACCCCCAACTCCCCCTAATGCCAGTGACATGGGCGTGACTGTAGGGGCGGAGGGAAGCAGAGAAGACTCCCCACCCCCAACTCCCCCAACCATCAACTGAGAGGGTGTGACAGTAGGGGCGGAGGGAAACAGAGGACACTCCAGACCCCCAACTCCTCCTACCGCCAGCGGAGTGGTCGTGATTGTAAGGGCTGAGGGAAGCAGAGGGGATCCTCGACCCACAACTCCCATTACCACCAGTGGGGACACCAAAGGTCTTAGCCGCCAGCTTCCAAGGGCGTGCCCACCAAAGGGGTCCGGAAAAATTAAACTATTGACTCCCAGACCACAGCTCCACAGCACTGGGGCTTAGATGAATGACAGAGAGAGTGCTCAGTCGTTCAGGAAATAGGGCACGCGGTGGGACTGAAAGTGTAACTAAATCCTTGGGGAACTGCCTCCAGTGAGCAGGACCTGGCTGGCTGGCAGGAAGAAGGGGAGGAGGGGCCGTAGAAGTGAAATGGCTCTGGACCAACAGGATTGAGAGACTCCCAGGAGCCGCCTTACAGGGATTGCTGTTGACATATTGAGGGCAAAACTCAGCCTGGAGGGCACAGCTTTGCCTATGGGAAGAGAAGAAAATGGATCTCTAAGACCTAATTTTATTTCTTATTTCATTTTATTTTTTTCTCTCCCTTTTTCCTCTCTCTCTCCCCTTCCAAGTTTTATTGCTCTTTCCATTCTCCTCTATGCTATCTATCTCCCTCTCCTTCTTTCTTTTCAAGAGCACCTTCCTTCCACTTCCCCCCAACTTTCATCCCACGCATTACGTCCTCCATTTCGTGTAACTGTCTAAATGCAAATAGGTGAATGTTTCGAGGCTGTCTATAGTGATCCTAAATACCTAGCTCCTACCAACACCCTGATCCAATCGACAGTTAGTATCCCCCCTTCAGAAGAGCAATCTTCTAAAGTAGCCAAGACATACTAACCCTTATACCTGCATAGCACCTAACCTAAAGTCCTAAGAACAAAAAACAAACCACTATATGCATACAAAATCTGGAAGCCCTTTATAAATTGAATGAATCAGCTCTAAAGAACAATAAAGCCCAACATCTATAGGCATAATCTCCCACCACAAAGGAGAGACAACAGAGATAAACAAAGCCAAAACAAATGTATAGGAGAAAGCAGTTACAAGGCACTCAAACAGAGCTGGAAAGTAACGTGAACAACATGAAAAAACAAGGAAAAAAAGGATTACAGATAATGCAGGACAACTTAAATCTACAGGAGGACCTAGAAGCATCAGAAACATGGACAGGGAAAGAAATCAAGGCATACCTAACTCAGATGGAACGGAATTTTAGAGAAGACATGAGACAGCAAGTCCAAGAATTGAAAGTATATTTTGAAAATGAACTAAACAAACAAATTCAAACTGCAAAGAACGAGCTTTACCAGGAGATAGAGATCTTAAAAAAAAAAAAAAAAACCTTTGAAAGCGAGAAGATCCTGGAACAATATATTTCAATATATTGTTCAATATATTTCAAACGCTGAAAAATAATGGATTCCAACCAAGAATACTGTATCCAGCAAAATTAAGCTTCAGATTTGACAATGAAATTAAAATCTTTCATGATAAACAAAAGCTAAAAGAATTCGCAGCCAGAAGACCAGCACTGCAAAGCATTTTGGGCAAAATTCTACAAGAAGAGGAATGGAAAAATAGTGCCCAAAACTAACAGCGGGAGGTATCTCAGTAAAGGGGGAGGAAAATAACCAAAAAGTAAAAACTAGCCAAACTAAAATAAATAAATAAATAAACATGACTGGAAGTACAAATCATATTTCAATTGTAACCTTAAATGTTAATGGACTAAACTCACCAATCAAGAGACACAAGCTAGTAACCTGGATCAAAAAAACAAATCCAACAATATGCTGCCTTCAGGAGACTCATATGATAGGAAAAGACATACACAGGCTGAAGGTGAAAGGTTGGGAAAAATCATACCACTCACATGGCCCTCGGAAGCAAGCAGGAGTGGCCATACTCATATCGAATAAAATCAACTTCCAACCTAAGTTAATCAAAAGGGATAAAGAAGGACACTATATCCTGTTAAAAGGAACCATCCACCAACAAGACATAACAATTATCAATTTGTATGCACCAAACAGTGGTGCGGCAACATTCATAAAACAAACTCTCCTCAAGTTCAAGACTCAAATAGACCACAACACAATAATTATGGGTGACTTCAACACACCGCTCTCGCCATTAGACAGATCCTCCAGACAAAAGCTGAATAAAGAAACTATAGAACTCAATGACACAATCAATAACCTAGACTTAACCGACATATATAGAATATATCAACCATCATCAAGTGGATACACGTTCTTCTCAGCAGCACATGGATCTTACTCAAAGATAGATCATATATTATGCCGTAGGGCAACTCTTATTAAATATAAAGGTGTGGAGATAATACCATTCACCATATCTGATCATAATGGAATGAAACTGGAAATCAATGATAAAAGAAGGAAGGAAAAATCCTGCATCACATGGAAAATAAACAATGTGTTACTGAATGATCAATGGGTTACAGAAGACATAAAGGAGGAAATCAAAAAATTCTTAGAGATACATGACAATTCAGACACAACATACCGGAATCTATGGGACACAATGAAAGCAGTTTTAAGAAGGAAATTCATTTCCTGGAGTTCATTCCTCAAAAAAAAGAAAAAAACCAACAAATAAATGAACTCACACTACATCTCAAAACCCTAGAAAAGGAACAGCAAAACAACAGCAAATATAGCAGAAGACAAGAAATAATTAAAATCAAAGCGGAAATCAACGAAATTGAAACAAAAAAAAACCATTGAAAAAATTGATAAAACTAAAAGTTGGTTCTTTGAAAAAATAAATAAGATCGACAGACCCTTAGCCATGCTAAGGAAGAGAAGAAGAGAGAAAACTCAAATTACTAACATACGGGATGAAAAAGGCAATATCACAACAGACACTATAGAAATACAGAAGATAATTAGAAAGTATTTTGAAACCCTATATTCTAATAAAAAAGAAGACAGCGAAGATATCGATAAATTTCTTAAGTCATATGATCTGCCCAGATTGAGGCAGGAAGACACACACAATTTAAACAGACTAATAACAAAGGAAGAAATAGAAGAAGCCATCAAAAGACTACCAACCAAAAAAAGCCCTGGACCGGATGGGTATACAGCAGAATTTAATTTAATTTAATTCAAAGAAGAATTAATACCAATACTTTTCAAGCTATTTAAAGAAATAGAAGAAGAAGGAGCTCTTCCAAATTCATTCTATGAGGCCAACATCACCCTGATCCCGAAACCAGACAAAGACACTTTAAAGAAAGAAAACTACAGACCAATATCTCTAATGAACATAGATGCAAAAATTATCAATAAAATCCTGGCGAATTGAATACAAAAGCATATCAAAAAAATTGTGCACCAGGATCAAGTAGGATTCATCCCTGGGATGCAAGGTTGTTTCAATATACGGAAATCAATAAATGTTATTCACCACATCAATAGACTTAAAGATAAGAACCATATGATCGTCTCGATAGATGAAGAAAAAGCATTCGACAAAGTACAGCATCCCTTTATGTTCAAAACACTAGAAAAACTAGGAATACAGGAACTTACCTCAACATTGTAAAAGCTATATATGCTAAGCCTCAGGCAAGCATCACTCTAAATGGAGAAAAACTGAAGGCATTCCCGCTAAAATCTGGAACAAGACACGGATGCCCTCTCTCACCACTTCTATTTAATTTTGTCCTTGAAATACTAGCCAGAGCAATTAGACAGACAAAAGAAATTAAAGGCATAAAAATAGGAAAAGAAGAACTTAAAATATCACTCTTTGCAGACGACATGATCCTATACCTAGAAGATCCAAAAGGGTCTACAAAGAAACTACTAGAACTAATAAATGAATTCAGCAAAGTGGCAGAATATAAAATCAACACGCATAAATCAAAGGCATTCCTGTATATCAGCAACAAAACTTCTGAAATGGAAATGAGGAAAACTACCCCATTCACAATATCCTCAAAAAAATTAAAATACTTGGGAATCAACCTAACAAAAGAGGTGAAAGATTTATACAATGAAAACTACAGAACCTTAAAGAGAGAGATAGAAGAAGATCTTAGAAGATGGAAAAATGTACCCTGTTCATGGATAGGCAGAACCAACATCATCAAAATGGCGATATTACCCAAAGTTCTCTACAGGTTCAACGCAATGCCAATCAAAATCCCAACGGCATTTCTTGTACAAGTAGATAAAGCTATCATGAAATTCATATGGAAAAACAAAAGACCCAGAATAGCAAAAGCAATTCTAAGCAGGAAGTGTGAATCTGGAGGTATAGCGATACCAGATTTCAAACTGTACTACAGAGCAATAGTAACAAAAACAGCATGGTACTGGTACCAAAACAGGCAGGTGGACCAATGGTACAGAATAGAGGACACAAAGACCAATCCACAAAATTACAACTTTCTTATATTTGATAAAGGGGTTAAAAGTATGCAATGGAGAAAGGATGGCATCTTCAACAAATGGTGCTGGGAAAACTGGAAATCCATATGCAACAAAATGAAGCTGAACCCCTTTCTCTCACCATGCACAAAAGTTAATTCAAAATGGATCAAAGAGCTTGATATCAAATCAGAGACTCTGCGTCTGATAGAAGAAAAAGTTGGCTCCGATCTACATATTGTGGGGTCAGGCTCCAAATTCCTTAATAGGACGCCAATAGCACAAGTGTTAAATACAAGAATAAACAAATGGGACTTACTTAAACTAAAAAGTTTTTTCTCAGCAAGAGAAACAATAAGAGAGGTAAGAGGGAACCTACATCCTGGGATCAAGTTTTTACTCCTCACACTTCAGATAGAGCCCTAATATCCAGAATATACAAAGAACACAAAAAATTAAACAACAAGATAACAAATAACCCTATCAACAAATGGGCCAAGGACCTGAACAGACACTTCTCAGAGGAGGACATGCAATCAATCAACAAGTACATGAAAAAATGCTCACCATCTCTAGCAGTCAGAGAAATGCAAATCAAAACCACCCTAAGATACTATCTCACTCCAGTAAGATTGGCAGCCATTATGAAGTCAAACAACAATAAGTGTTGGCGAGGATGTGGGGAGAAGGGTACACTTGTACATTGCTGGTGGGACTGCAAACTGGTTTGGCCAATTTGGAAAGCAGTATGGAGATTCCTAGGAAAGCTGAGAATGGAACCACCATTTGACCCAGCTATCACCCTTCTCGGTCTATTCCCTGAGGACCTTAAAAGAGCATACTATAGGGATACTGCCACATCAATGATCATAGCGCACAATTCACAATAGGTAGACTCTGGAATCAACCTAGATGCCCTTCAATAGATGAATGGATAAAAAAATGTGGCATTTATACACAATGGAGTATTACACAGTACTAAAAAACGACAAAATCATGGATTTTGCAGGGAAATGGATGGCATTAGAGCAGATTATACTAAGTGAAGCTAGCCAATCCTGAAAAAACAAATGCCAAATGTCTTCTTTGATATAAAGAGAGCAACTAAGAACAAAACAGGGAAAAAGAGCATGAGGAAGAGATTAACATTAAACAGAGTCGAGTGGGAGAAGAGAAAGGGAGAGAGAAGGGAAACTGTATGGAAATGGAAGGAGACCCTCATTGTTACACAAAATTACATATAAGAGTTTGAGAGGGGAAAGGGGAAAAAAACAAAGGAGAGAATTGAATAACAGCAGATGGGGTAGAGAGGGAAGATGAGAGGGAAGGGGAGGGGGTATAGTAGGGGATAGGAAAGGTAGCAGAATACAACAGTCACTAATATGGTATTATGTAAAAATGTGGATGTGTAACCAATGTGATTCTGCAACTTGTATTTGGGGTAAAAATGGAAGTTCATAACCCACTTGAATCAAATGTATGAAAGATGATATGTCATGAGCTTTGTAATGTTTTGAACAACCAATAAAAATAAATAAATAAATAAATAAATAAATAAATAAATAAATAAATTTTGGAATACGATTTTTAAACAATGTATAATGAGAAGAGATTCATATTTAACCTTAATTCTAAAGAGTGATAATTTAGTATTTTCTTCTGTGACAATCATTACACAGAAATAATAAGCACAGAGTGCAAATGGAGAAACTGACGCATGATACATTTGTACTTCACAGAAAGGTTGAGGTTTGGGCTGGGGTTGTGGCTCAGTGGCTTAGCACTTAGGACGTGCGAGGCACTGGGTTCAATCCTCAGCACCACAAAAAATAAATAAATAAAATAAAGGTATTGTATTCAACTACAACTGAAAACAAACAAACAAACAAACAAAAGGTGTAGGTTCTACAGTAAAACTAAATAATTAAGTTGTATTTATATGCGATCTAAATATAGAATCAAAACTAAAATTCCTATTACAAAATATGTTAAAAACCACAAAAACTAGAATTTCTTATGAATTGATTTTAGCATAAGCCAGATAGTAGTCTAAAATATGTATCTATGTAACAATCTCCACTAGAATTTTCTGAGTAAAGTTTAATGTAAAATATCTGACACTTTTTTAAATTGATGGTTTAATAATTTAATTTAATATTGTCTTTTAATATTTATTAGCATTACCATTGATGATTAATGGTACTGAATATCTTTTGTATGCTTGTTTATCACATATATAACTTCTCCAATGAAATGTCTCTTACCCACTTTTTTAAATTGGAATGGGTTTTGTGAAGTGACAAAATTTTAGAAATGATGAAAAAATTAGTAGTTACCATGGGTTATGGAGGGGGCAGAAGCAGAAAAAAAGGGATAATGGCTAATAAATGTGCATGTGAGGGATCTTGGTGTTAATAAAAATGTTCTGTATCTCAACTGCTACAATGTCAATATCCTGGTAATAATACTGAACTACAGTTTCACTAAATGTTGTCATTAGGGGAAATTGAAAAAGAATACAAACACAGGGTTGCTCTGTTATTTCTTACAACTGTATATGATATTTATAATGCTCTCAAAATAAAAAAGGTTAATTTAAAAAATGGAATTGACTCAGTTGGGTGCTGTGATACATGCCTGTAATCCTGGTGGCTCAGGGAGACTGAGGCAGAAGGATATCAAGTTCAAAGCCAGCTTCATCAACTTAGTGAGGCACTAAGCAACTTACAGAAACCCTGTCTCAAAATTTAAAAAAAATAAAATGAAACTGTCTCGGGATGTGGCTCAGTGTTTACACACCTCATTTAAAAAAAAATTGAATTGACATGAAAAGTTTAAAAGTTTATAGCAGCCAGAAGCTATTCTTTTCTAGGAACACAGCAGTATCATGCTACACTCTCAAATTCAGAGCAAAATGAAATGTAGTAATCTATCTGAACATAACATAAATGCTTACACAACTTTGCTTAGCAGCAAATTATGTCAAGCAGTCTTATAATATAGTACTTTGCTCAGATGTAGAAGAATAATACATTCCAGGAATGAAAATAAATGTTTGAACTATGCTGAATGTTTCAAGTGTTACTAGAAATGTTTATATTGTTATTTTAACATTTTGTATTGATGGAGAAAAGAATACATAATTATATTAATGTCATTCAGATGCAAACCTTCATCATAACAAAAAAAGGAAGCATAATGATAGATACAATGATATTTAATAGAAATAGTGAAATACAGTACTAGGACTTAATTAGGTGTATCTCTATGAACTCAAGCTTTTTAGAAAATATCTTCTTTAGATATAACCAGTGAATCAAGCTAGAAGCAATGATCTCCATGGAGCTCAGCATGCAGTACTTGCCTCTTGGTCTCTTAGACTATTTTCCACTAAAGGAATCAGGGCTGTCTGGAGAAATGACTGATACCTTGTTCAAAGAAGTAATAGTATAAGATGAGTCTGCAATAGATTTTTATTTCAGAGAGCAAAGGGTCTTTAAAAAAATTAATGGGAAAATGTCCAAAGGATTCAGAAATAAGTCAAACTTGTAGCAATTTCAGCATGATATTGGGGATAATAACATACAATGAATTTATTTTAAAATCTATGGTCTCATAAAGGTACTAAAAATGCAACAATGCAACCCACCATTCTGTATAAATTACATATGCTATAAAAATAAGATAAATAAACAAATAAAATGTATAGAAGGTTGAAAAAAGTTGGAGGGAGTACAAATTACCATAAATATATTTTTGTCAAAATGTTTAACTTGTACCTAAACAAGTCTGTAGTCTTGACCTCAAAAAACAATAGGAACAAGGTAAATGACATTACAAATAAAGCAATCATACAAATAAAAAAATTATATTGAAGAGATATACTCTCGTGTTCAATGCAGCATTATTCATAACAGCCAAAATCTGGAACAAAGTGTTTATTCATGAATGAATGGATAAAGAACCAGAAGATGTAAAATGTGTGTGTGGGGGGGGGGGAGAGATACACTTACTATGTATATGTGTACACATACACACAATTCATTTATATAAAATTAGAATATCATTCAGTCATAAAAAAGGAATTCCTGTCTTTGCAACAACACAATTGAATATAGAGAACATTATACTAAGTGAAATAAGCCATATAGAGAAAGACAAATTCTATATGATCACATTTGGAATTTGAAAATGGTCAAATCCATAGAAAAGTAGTATGGTCCTTCCCAGAGTCCCAGGTGGAGGACATGTTGAGGAGATGTTGGTCAAGGGTTACAGACTTTCAGTTATAAGATGAATAAGTTCTGGGGATCTAATATATAGCATGGTGGCATAGTTAATAATACTTCCATGTGTACTTGAAATTTATTAATACAGTAGGTTTTTTTAAAAAACTGGAGATTGAACCCAAGCTGCTTAACCAGAAAGTCATATCCTAGCCCTTTTTATTTTGGTGGGGGGCAGGGTATTGCTAACTTTTTGCTTACCGCCTCCCTAGGTTGCTGAGGCTAGCTTTGAACTTGCAATCTTTTTGCCTTAGCTTCCAAGTTGCTGAGAATTCAGGCCACCATTACACCTGGCTAATAGAGTAGATAGATCTTAAGTGTTCTCACCAAACACACATGCAAACAGTAACTGTGAGGTGATAGATATGTTAATTAACTTGATTTAATTATGGTAATTATTTCACTATATACGTGTGTATAAAATAATCACATTGTAAAACTTAAATACATATAATTTTTTTCAATTGTACCCCAATATAACTGAGGGAAAAAAAAGACATTCTCCAAGATAAATAGCATAAACTTTCAATAAGCCATAAGCCATAGTGGAAGCACAAAAGATACTCTTAAATATTGAAAAATACGTAAGATACATAAAAACCAGAGGCAAAATGTGATTCTGGATTGAATTTGATTTTTACAAATTAGTTTCAAGGGAATTTAGGGAAGAACAATTGGGAAAAATATAAATCTGGTGCAGCTGTGTGATATTATTAAAGACTTATAAATTCACAAATGCAACGATGTTATTTTTGACCATGGAGGAAGACAATCTTATTTTTTAGACATTGAAATATATAGGTATAGAGGTTTATGTTGTTTGTAGTTTACTTTTAAAAACCTTCAGTGTAGACAATATGATTTGTATGTGTCTATCAGTTGGTTTAAATTTATACCAAAGAGGTGTTAAGTTGCCCTCATGCGGAATATGCTCCCAGGGTTGATCAGCTAATACTTAATGTAAAAGCCATATACTGTGGACAGTTACTGAAAGTATTTTGTTTATTTTTTAAAATCTCTGAGCAACAACTCAGTTTTTTTGTGAATTAATATAACAGATATTAGAATTGTTTGGAATTGCAATTAGTGGGGTAAAAGATAACTTGATTGGCTAAAGATACTGTGGAGAAACTCCTCACTTTTATAGGAACACAACATGAATAACAAATTCAATAAATTGAACCCTTAGCAATGCTGCCTTATGTGGGTCCCCAAAATGACAAGGGGCTTGAAAGAAATTAGATGTTCTACTTTTAGTAATCTACAAAGAACAGAAATTTATTTCTTACAGCTCTTGAAGCTGAGAAGTCTTAAGATGAAAGCTCTGTCCTTCCATGTATGAGGAGGGCTTTCTTGCTGTGTCCCCACAGGGTGAAAAAGCAGAAGGGGAAAGTGAACCTAGCTAAAAGAACCAGCACTTTTGTAAGGCACCAATCCCATCCACAAAAGCAATGCCCTCATGCTTCATCTTCTGAACACCCTATATCTTAATACTGTTGTGTTGGGTATTAAGTTTCAACAGACATTTTGGAGGGGACTCCAACATTCAAACTAGAGTGTTATTTCTTCACTCATAAAGGACCATGTTTCTCTGAAATTCACAGGTTTGACACACCATGATCTTAGATTGATAGAAAATTACCTTTCTAATCAGTTCTCACTTATTAACTGTAAATAGAGTTTATCATGTCTCTTGAAATAAAAGTCGATGCTTTAGAATCTGTCCTTTATTAGGCCAAAGACTTTTTTTTTCAAATATTAGAGATTTACATCATATAAAGCAAAATGTGTGAATAGCAGGGTGATTCATGAATGATTTTGTAATCATTTCTTTAGATTTATGTACCTTTGTTCTTTAAATATCAGCTGATCTGAATTCATATGCTCAGAAATAAGTAAAGTACAATGTTTTTTTTCCAAAGAAAACTCTTTCATTAGGTTCTTATCACTTCTCACTATTCAAAACCGAATATAATATAAATATACATGAAATTATTGTTTCTATTTGCTTTCTTTTTAAATTTTTTTTTTAGTTATACATTGACACAATCTCTTTATTTTGCTTATTTTTATGTGGTGCTGAGGATCGAACCCAGTGCCTCACCATGAGAGAGGTAAGCACTCTGCCACTGAGCCCTGACTGCTTTCTTTATATAGATGTTTTTATTAAATAAAAATTTAGCTTTATAATGGCTTATTACTAAAGATAATATAATTATATAATCAGAGTTATCATGACAATTGTTTTCTTCCATGCTAGATGGAAAGATAATCAACTTAGGCATATAATTACTCTCCCCTAATTGGAGTCATTTATGTCTACAGATTTAGAAATTAATGGGAAAGTCAAATTGATGCTATTCAACCTGAAAAATCAGTTCCTAACATAAGGTTTGAATAGTTGGGGGTACTCTAGTTTGAATGTTGGAGTCCCCTCCAAAATGCCTGTTGAAACTTAATACCCAACGCAACAGTATTAAGATATAGGGTGTTCAGAAGACGAAGCATGAGGGCATTGCTTTTGTGGATGGGATTGGTGCCTTACAAAAGTGCTGGTTCTTTTATTAGCTAGGTTCACTTTCCCCTTCTGCTTTTTCACCCTGTGGGGACACAGCAAGAAATCCGTTTTCATACATGGAAGGCCAGAGACTTCATCTTAGACTTCTCAGCTTCAAGAGCTGTAAGAAATAAATTTCTGTTCTTTGTAGATTACTCAGTCTATGGCATTTTGTTATAGCAGCAGAAACAGACTGTGATAAGAGATTATAAATCTTTCAAGGCCTGCAGATTCCTTTGAGTAATAACTGATAACAAAGACTGACACATTCCAAAGAAAACAAACACACATAAACTCAAAACTTTGCATTCAAAATCAAAGGATGAGGCAGCTGAAACCTACACACATAACTGGAAATAAGGATCCACAGGGTAAAGAAATACAGAAAAACAAAATTTAAGGATACAATATAATTGCTCTTTCATATCTAATACCACGCCAATGCCACTAAATGATCTCTTAGTAACATAAACATGTGTGCAACCTTTTTATTCCTCCTATGTATGGGTTTAACAGAAACTGACAGGTATAAAAACCTTATATGGCCATGTACTCCCAGCACTTTATTTCACAAATGAAACCTCACAGTTGATTTCCTCAAGATGATACTGCTAGCTAGTGGTGGAGCCTTATCTCAAAATTCATCAGCCAGAACTCAGGCCATACTTTCTCCTAAGGAGAAGGAAGACTAGATTTTCAGCAGCTGATCAAGTCCTGCAATGCTTCCTATCCAATTCTAGGGCTTGTGTATATGAGATCACAACATTGTACATGTTAGAAGTATTTGAGGTATGTATCTATTGTTTTACATATGCTTGGAAATGTCCTATCAGAGGGTTGCAAATTTGGGAACTGAGGTGAGTGGTATCAAAAACCTCACTGACCAGTGTAGAAATCAGCACCAGAATGAAATGGCTGGACCTTCTGTGCAAGGAGAGAAGGAATCTGCTTGTACGAGTTTGGTATGTTGACACCTAAGTCAAACGGTTTGATTGTTAAAGCATTGGTAATTGACTGGTTCAAGCTTGGAGTTTTATTATTCAGGCTTGGAGGTTCCTAGAGGAAATCTGTCAGCATTACTAGTGTAACAGCATCTTAACCAAGACCACTGAGACCAAAGCCAGAAACAGAAAGTTAATTTGTTAAATTACAATGAGAAAGATACTGTCACAGAATCTGCCCTCAGGGCAGAGGTACAAAGGAAGCCAAATCCTAATCAGAAAGTTGTTTCTGAACTTGGAATTCAAATAAGGGGAGTTATGTATACTTAAGGCAACAGACAAATGCAGTTCAAATGATCCATTTCACAGTAGGGATGCTGTTGCCTGTGGAGACCATAATATATAAATTTTATTCTCTCCTTAGGCTTTGTAATTTAAGTCTTAAGATTTTATTCTCAGATTCCAAGTCAAGGTCCTTCTTTTTAATCTCTTTAAAATTCAGTACAAAGGTAAATGCATAACATGCCAACAGGCTCTGCCTAAGTACAACCTTGTCTGTGATATTAGCAAAATGGAAGAATGAGAGGTCACCTGTGTGTACCCCTAACAAAAATTCTGCACCCATCTACAGATGAAAGTCTCTTTATGGTAACCTTGGATTTCAAGTGATAGATTGTGAAACCCTGGTGGAGCCTAAGACCCAGGAGAGTTCTTTTGAGAATCTAGACTAGCACCCATTTGGCAGAGCCCACTATTATGCTCCAAAATACATAGCTGTACATAGTCCCATTCTGCAAAGGGCCTGGTTATCGCCCTGCATGACTTTGAGCCTGCAACCACAATTATCTGCCAAAGAGTCCAGGAATCACACACATTAGTGCCTTGATAGAGAGGCTAGATATCCTGTTATCATGGGTCTCAGCTGTGGATCTGAATGTTACCCTTTAAATCAGCTCCAGTCCCTAAGCTGGTGTCCCAACTTAGTACTGCTTACACAGGGACCCAGAGGAATACTTATCCATCCTGTCCACCAGGAGAGGCTTGCCCATCTTTTTGCAGCAGCAGATGCAGAAAGGCCTATGTCTCACAGCCCAGGAATTACCCTGCCCATTAAAAAAAAAATGCTGGGAGACTCACCTGTCCTTTGTTCCACAGCAGATCCCAAGGGGGCCCAGTCTTAGCTCCAGCTTTTAAGATTTTTCCAGCTGGACGATATGCATAATAATAGACGACAGAGTACCTAGGAAGAAAAATACACGTGGATTTAAAATTATTCTAGAGGTAGCATTTATAATAAATAAATGAATAAAAGTGATTTCAACAAATCAATTATATTCAGAAAGTTAATCAATCATAAAAATATTAACCTATAAATATTGAATTAAAAACCTTCATTTCTGGCCCTCACTACTTAAATCCACGCAAGATTAAACACACGTACACAAATACACACACACAAACACAAAATAAGTAAATAAAAATATTGAGGCAGATGGCTGGTTCTCACTATATCTTCATTATTCAATTCTAAAGATTCTTCCTTTTATATTTTTTGCAAAATTATCAAATAAAATATACTAATTTAAGATAATATAAATGTAAGCCACTAAAAATTTAAAAATTCTTCAAAGTAATTTCATTAGTTTGTTCACTATTTAATGAATAGTGAACCATGTTATAGACACTTAAGATACATCAGCAGAAATAACAGACTGCAAGCCCTGACCTCTGTGAGTTTATATACAGTGGTAATCATCCTAGAGTAATTATCTCTACTTTAAAATAGAAAATATTAAGAACCATTTTTATATTATTGGTATTTCTGTAAGCATAAGAAGGGAGAAATACTGTACTTTGAAAACTATAATTTCTCCTGGTCTTTTATATTCATGTTCATACAGCTGAAAAATGTAAATTTTTATAAACAAACTGCATTATATTTATATAATGGGCCATTATAAAAGAGTATAATTTTGATACAGACAACAGCGAGGATGAATTTCAAAATCATTATGCTGAGCAAGAATGCCAGTCACAAAAAAAGCATATACTATATACTTCAATTGTGTGAAACTCCAGAAGAAATAAATCTGCTGCATAGTGGTAGAAAACAGATCAGTGCCTGAGGCTCAGAATGGGGGGAAGTTGACAGGGAAGAGGAGGAAATGTAGTAACTCTTGATTTTGATGTTGGTTACAAGAGTGTAAAAATTTGCAGAACTTGTTGAAATGTACATTGAAAATGAATTCATTTTATCATATGTAAATTATCCTCAATAAAGTAAATAGTAAAAATAAATCAATGTAATTCACATTAGTCTACAAGGGAAATTAGAATGCTATTAGAATTAACAGAACAAAGAGAAAACCATATGGTTATCAAATTAGATGCAGAAAAAGCACTTACCAAAACCCACTCACAATTTTATAAAAACAAACTTCTTAGCAAAGAAAAATAGAAGCCTATTAAAAAATGAACAAATCATAAACAACAAAATATCCCTCAGTAAATGTTGAATGGTTGAAATTTCCTCTCTGTGACTGAGTAGGCGAGAATATCTGTTTTCACCACTTTTTTTCAATCTTGTTCTGCAAGTTCTAGCTAGTGCAATAAGGCTAGGAAAAGAAATAAGATGATAAAAACCGAAAAAAAGAAAACTGTTATTACACATGACATTATTGCTTCTGAAAATTCAAAGGAATGTATGGATAAATGAGATTTAGCAATATCTTTGGATAAATAAGTAAAAATCAACTGTAGGTCTGAATGTTTGGAACAAATATTGGGAATAAGATTTTTACATATATCACTTATAAGCATCAAAAAATTCAATAAAGATGCTCCTCTACTTAGGATGTGATTGCATTTCAATAAACCCATCATGAATTGAAAATATCTGAAGTTGAAAATACACTTACTCCACCTAATCTACCAAACATCATGGCTTAGCCTCTCCTGTCTTAAAGATGCTCAGAACACAGTTGGATAAAATCATCTAACAAAAGGCTTATTTTATAATAAACTGTTGAATATCTCATGTAAATTATCGAATGCCTGAATTCAAATTGGGGATCACATGGCAGATAGGGGGCTGTATCTTGCTGTCACTGCCCAGCGATGCAAGAGAGCAGGAAACCACATAATGCTAGCCGGGGAAATGGTAAAAAAAATTCAAAATCTTGAGAACGGATATGATGAGACCTGAGATAAGATCTTACCAGAGATTGCATTATGTTCAGAGCTCTGTGCTCTGGCCTGGGAGAACTTCAAGCAAGATAAGAGACTTAGTAAAGGTATAATATTAGAAGGGAAAGAAGAAGGAAAGACACTCTCAACTGAGAGAGTGGATCCTCTCAGAGAGGACAGCGACAACTCACTTCTTTGTGAGCTCCGTTTTATTGGGGTAAGAGAAGAGATTTCTGGAAAATCTGAGCCAAGCACTACCTCCTAACTTTGGAGTGTCAGTAGGACCATATCGAATTTTTAAGTCCCTGCTGTACATCTTTCTACCTAAAGATAACTCTCAGTCATTGTGGCTTGTGTGAGGTCACAAAGGCCCTCTCTCTTCTCGTTCTGGCCCAGGTCAGGGTGACTTGTGCTCTTTACATCAAGGGAGGAGTTTTTGGCCATGCTTTGGTCAACCTTGACAAGGAAGAACACCCTGAAAATAACAAGCTTGTCAGTCAAGGGTTGTAACACGCTGTTATCTTTTAAAATTAGACCTGGGTTGCTATTATCTTTTAAAATTAGAGCTGGGTCACAATGGCCTTATGTGAGCTGCTTTGAAGAAAGACATACTGAGAGTTAACATGTAGGCTGTCATTTTGAATTAACCCTTCAAACTCCAGGTTTCCGCCACTCATGTCTACCTGCTACCTAACAATCTGAAGTACAATTTTACTGAATGCATATGTCTTTTACCCCATTATAAAATCAAAATCTAAAGTCAAATTCTGGTAAGTTGGGAATAATCTGTACCTAGTTTCAAACCTAATGAAAGATGTCTTCAAAGAAGCTTTAAAAGTTAATAAAATTAAATGCCTAAATAAAAGAAGTGATATATCATGTTCATGTATTGAAAAACTTACTTTTTAAAAAATATCAATTCTCCAAAATTTATCTACAGAGGTAGTATGATGTAAATCAAAATCCAAGCAGTTTTTTTTAAAATGAAATTCATCAAGTAGATTGTAAAATTAGACACAATTTCAAAGGAACAAGCATAACTAAATCATTTTGAAGAATATTGGAAGACTTATCCTATCAGATATCAATCCTCATAAAAATTACTGTAATTAAAGTGATGTGATGTTAGTGTAATGGGCAAAAAATATTCCAAAATAGAGAATCAAGAAACAAATCCATGCACATATGGTTACTTGTTTTACAACAAAGTATTGGATCAATTAGATAACCATATGTAAAAACAAGGATTGTCTAATATTTTCTCACACTATGCACAAAAAACATTCACAGATGGATTATCAACCTAACTATAAAAGCAAAGAATAAGATTTCTATATGTCAGTATTCAATAGCCTCCTGACCTTTAATTGTTAAACATTTCTTAAATAGAACACAGCAAAGTATAAACTTTAAAGAAAATATTAATATGTTGATTTCATTAAAATCAAGAATTTCTGTTTTTGCCATTAACAGTGTTAAAAGACACAATTAGTAGGACAGAAAGGCAAGTCACAGAGTGAAAAAGATATTACCAATTTTAAAAAGTCAGAATACACAAAGAACTCCTCCAAAACAGTAAAAATAATAACAAATTAAAACTAAAATGCATTTCACAAAAGCAAATATATAAAAGACTAATAAATACATAAAGATATTACAGCTCATTAATTAAAAGAATATGAATAATAGTCAGGGACCAATACCCAGAAATTTACATGGTAAAATTTAAAATTTAGTAGTTCCAAGAGTTGACAATAAATGGAACTCTCATCTACTACTGGTGGAAGTGTAATTGATGCAAACTATCTAGAAAATGGTTCTAAAGTTGAACTCATTCATTAAAACTGAGAAATTCCAAATCTATATATGTCCCCAAATAATTGCATATGTGATTACAGGCATTGCATATGTGCAACAAGCATACACAGAAATATTTAAAACAGAATATTTATTGTAGGCACAACTTGGGCTGGGGAATACAGCAAAACAGTATATTGTGGCATAATACCACAGTGGAATTTTGAAATAGTTAGTGAGACATGCAACAACATGGATACGTGATGCTGAGCAAAAGAAAACAGACACAATATGCATACATATGGATCCATGTACACACAAAGGCTTAAAGCAGGAAACGCTCATCTATGATAACAAAAGTAAAAACAGTCGTTTATTGGGGTCAATAATGAGTAAGAGAGCACAAGGTCCGTTTCCCAGATGCTTACATTCTATATCTTGATCTGATGGCAGTTAAATAGATGTGTTTACTTTGTAAAAATTAATGTCTGGACATTCATGATATTTGCATCCTTCTCTGTTATGCCTTAGTTTTAAACATTTATCCCTCAAAATGTATATAAATTTACAATAAATACAAACCAATTAAATTTGCCAGTTAAAAATCAATTATTCTAAATTGCTAAAACAACAAAATCTGGTTGTATATTGTTTGCCACAGATTCATCTAAGCCGCATGGATAAAGAATGTTGCAAGCAAAGACATAGAAAAATATATATCAGTGAAATAGGAACCCAAAGAAAAATGGAATAGCTCTATTAATTTCAATAAAATTAAAAAGTGACAGAGTATAAGAAATATTTCAAACCTATAATCACAGTAATACTTAACACATTTTTCTCCTAAATTAGTACGTTAAACAGATAAAATGTGTCAATACATAGAATTGAATAAGACAACTAGCAAAAATTGCCTTAAAGGATTTCCATAGAGTGCAATACTCAGTAATTAAATAATATACATCAATTTCAAACACTTTTAAAAATTGTCTTCCTGCTAGGTCACAAGCAAGATTGAACAAATACCAAAGAATTATTGTTGTACAAACTGCATCCTCTGAATAAATTAAAAATGTGAGAAATAAGAAACCAAAATATTGGCCTCCTACTTATCTGTAAATTTAAAAACACACTTCCAAATTACCCATGGAACAAAATACTTTAATTATAAAAACAATAACACTAAATCACAATGGAAATCCTAGCATTTTATGTTTATAGAATGTGCATAAAGAACTACATTCACAGCCTTAAATACTTATCTGAGAAAGAAGACTAAAACATGGAACCTACATGCAGCTTAAGAAACAAACTTTAAAAAAAATAGCAAAAATCACTCAAAGATGAGAAAAAAAATGTAAACATAAGTAAATCAGTATAATAAAAAACAAAGAATAGAGGGGATTACCAAAGTCAATAGTTGTTTCTTCTTAGGGGGAAAAAGCATTTAAATTTAAAAAAAGATCCAGTAAGATTGGTCAGGAAAGAAAAGAGATGGTACACACAAATATTATTTGGAATATCTTTTTTATTGTTTCTGATTAGTTATAGATGACAGAAGAATCCATTTTGTATATAATTTTACAAGCATGGAATGTATCTCTTCCTAATTAGGACCCCATTCTTTTGGATGTACACAATGGTGAGATTCACTTTAAAGGGGCAAAGCTATAGGTGTAGTAGATAAAAATGACAATATATAATAGAATTTTAGAACAATTCTATATTGATACATTTGGAAACAAATTTAAAAAAAACAGTTCTCTAGACAAATATAAATTATCAAAATTGTCTTTTCATAGCAATATTATATATATATATATATATATATATATATATATATATATATTCATGAGTTATAAAGAGGAGGACCACATCCTTTCATTCTTATTTGTCCTAGTTTGGACAATAACTTAGATGGTCACCTTGAAATAAAGGAATATTAGGGATTTGGGGGGAGTTCATGTGGATGCAGACTCTGATTAGACCACTGTGCGCAATTTTAAATAACTCAAATGGAGTAAAATCAACATTGGGAAAAACACCAGAGTGTGTTTGTCTTTGTCTTGTCACACTGATGAGCATCACCTGGTTTCATACTCCTGCTCTGCTTTTTAAAGGGCAGTGGTACTGTCAGGAGAAGACATTTTCAGGTTTCTCAGAGCTTCTTGGTTCTCAAGGGTTCCCTTCAGTTCTCTAAAGCTCTGCCTACAAAACCCTATCAGCTTATAGAAATATTAGGCTGACAACGTAAGGTGTTCTCCAGCTACTGAATATTTCTCCCTGAAACTCACTATCCCTGCCCCAACCTTCAAGCTGCTTTTAACCATTTGCCTCCTTATCAATATGGTGGAACCTTAGTCATCCGAGTGGAACTGAATGAATCTGACAGATTTGTCACCACAATGGGGAATTTTGAAACATGCAGCTTTCCAGTGAGTCTTTTTATATTTATGCTATAATGTTTTAATTTCATATTTGCACTTATGTCAAGGGCTAGGGGAGGAATATACTGTGTTAGCAACATCCAAGGAATTCATGCTTTAAATTAACAAAGATAGACTTCTTTTTCACACTTTGGTTCCATACTAGGTCTGCAGAAGTGTGCTGTTCATCTTGTCACCCAGAAATCCAGCCTAATAGAACAGCCACCATCTCAGAATCCCTAGTTGCTTACCAGAAAACTGACACAGGTCACCCTAAGTCAGCACTCACTTGCCAGAAAAGGTTACATGGTTTCACCCAAAATTGACACAGCTACTCATTCATACAGCCCTGTCTTTCATGTTTCATTGCAGGTATCTTAGAAAGCTGTTGTGTTAAAGCATCATTCTTATTCAAAATTTAATTTAATTTTGCTTTATTGTGTTAAGAACTCTTAACATAAGATCTACTCTCTTGAATTTTTAAATGTATCATAAATTGTTGTAACTTTAGATACAATGTTGTACAACAGATCTCTAGAGCTTATTCATCTGGCTTGACTGAAACTTTAAAATGTAACTTACATAAATCTATGAAACCGTATAGATCATGTACTATTCATTCCTTTTGTCAGTTAAATCTATAACAAACTTATGTACACACACGTGTACATCAGGGTGTGTAGTAGAGTAAAGCAAGAAAGACTCCTAAGATATCAGATTCAAGAAGGCATTTGCTTTTTAGGTCACGTCAGTTCAAAGGGAGAGACAGACAACTTTGAAAGAATTTGAGGGATGAGTCCAGCAGGTTCTGAAACAAATCCCCCCAAAAGAAGAAGAAACAGAAATCAGAGAGATTGTATCAGACTGTGCAAAAGATAAGTGATATATCTTAGAATAAGGAAAGACTATGAAACGAGTTCAAAAGAAAACAAGGGCTTGAGGAAGAAGAGAAGAAATGCTATGGGAGAACAGCATGCGTGACAAGCTCCTGAGCACTCAAAAATCAGGGGACAAAAAGACTTCATTGAGGGAAAGCATTTATTTTCAATGAAGGAATGTAAAAATACAGTTTGCCATTGTGTGTCTGCTTGAGATTAAGAAATTTGCATAAGATTTTTTTCTATAATCACCATGTATGTGGTGGTTGATCTCTGTAATTAATCAAACCCTCTTCCATGTAAATTGTCATCTTCAGTATGCTTCTTGGCCTTATTTATCTTTTCATAAGTCAATAAATAACTCTGGAGCTGGGCCCAGTGGCTCACACCTGTAATCCCAGCAGTTTGAGAGCCTGAGGCAGAAGGATCGTGAAGTTCAAAGCCAGCTTAAGCAATTTAGTGAGGTCCTAAGCAACTCAATGAGAATCTGTCACCAAATAAAATATTTAAAAGGGCTGGGAATGTGGCTCAGTGGTTAAGTGCCCCTGGGTTCAATCCCTGGAACCCTCCCCCCCCCAAAAAAAAATAGCTTTAGCCCTCAGTACTAATTGAGAATATAATTAAACTTGTCACCTACATTCATCTCTTCTCTTGCTTTATACATAGCTCAGCCTAGACTCTCCAGCCAAGAGAAAAGCCATGTCATGATTCAACATGCTTTCCTGGGTGTGCTTTGGGTCATAAAAATCCAAACTTAAAGGGTTGGTCATTAATTGAATTTTCATATTTTGTTTTTGGTTACAAAGATATAACAAATACAAATACGTGGTTGTTAAAATCATGTTTGAAAAATTCTAAATATTTTCCTTTTATTCTACTTCACACCAAGAATAAAAGCCATCATCAGATGTAGTTTCTGACATTTATTCTGCTCTTTACCTTGTCAAATGGGATTGAGTGTTTAAAAGGTGACTTTCAACACATGGAGTATTGGTGCTTCCATTGTGTTTCTCTATTCTCCCGTGGCCACTTACCATCTGGCAGGTATTATCAATGGTGTTGGCAAGACTCATCCTCCTCAGAGTGGCTGCAAATGTACAACCTGTTACTCAGTGCCTGCCAGCAAATAAAGAACTTCTCTTGTTTCCCATTCTGCTTTAGTTGCCAAATGAATGTTACTTTAATATCTAATAGCCTTAACCAGCTGCTAGGTTCTGTTCTTCCCGGTTATGATTCCTTGAGCTTTCCAGTTCCCATATTGTCCTGTCATTTCAGAGTAAGGCCCTCAGGGACACAGAAACAGAATCTCAAAACCATTGCCTCTGAAGCCTCATTAAGCCAAAGCAGTCACCTCTTCCATAGTCCCCAGACTGCAGCACCTTGGCAAACCAGTTTCTCATGTAAAGGTTTTTCTCCTCAAATATGTTTTGGAACGCTCTCTAATATCTTTGTTTTCCTCACTTCCCAATTGAGGTCTGCAGTTGTTTGAATGTTTTTGCCTCATCCACAGGTTATATTGAAATATGGGGTTTGATGGGACATATGAAATGAATGTCGCTATAGAGAGGGCTCTCAGGAAAGGTTTGCTCTTGTCCCCTGCCAAATGAGGAAGAGGAATCCTCTCCTCCAGAGAATGAAGCATTCAAAGAGCCATTTCAGGAGCAGAAATCAGGCCCTTTTCAAACATCAAACCTTCCAACACTTTGTTCTTAGACTTCCAAGACTCCATAATTGTGAGAAAAGGAATTTCTGCTCTCTATAAATTACCCAGTCTGTAGTATGATGCTATAGCAGCACATTACATACTAAAACAAGAATGAATTATTTCAAAGCATATGTATTGTGTTCCACTATGTGTCACACACTATCTTAGAAGCTTTGGATATATCCATTAGCAAACCACACATCCCAGTTCTGTAGTTTTTATATTCTAGTAGGAGAGATAAACAACAAATTTAAGGAGAAAGGAAAAAAAAAGAATAGAGTAAGACAAGGCAAATTTGGAATGTAGGGATGACACTGGAAAACACCAAGAAAGTTAGTCAAGGAACGGGGATATGTAACAGGCAGAGTGAGCAATCAGAGGGAAAGCCACTTTCCACCAAGGCGAAGGAGTTCTCCAGCATGGCTGGAGCAAAGGTGGAGGGAGTGGCAGGAGTGGTGGGGATGAGGACTGGGGCAAGGAAGACCATGAAGGGTCTGTGGCCTTGGACAGGGCACTCAGTTTCCCTCTGAGTGAGATGGGGAGACGTTGCAGAGTTTTAAACAATCAAGTGCTCTGACACAACTTACATTTTTAAAGTTTCACACTTTCTGCTGTGAGAATAAACTATAGGAGGCTGTGGGAAACAAGCAGGAAAGCCCACTAAGAAGTGAGCGCCACATCCCACCAAGTTCTCCCAAGAGCTTGGGCAGGGGCAGTAACATGGAGGGGGTGAGAAAGGTATGAGAGTGAGCTCAATGGACAAGTTGATGTTCACTTCAAGGGTAGTGGCCTGAGAACCAGAAGGATGAAGCTGCCATCATCTGAGATGGAAAAATCCTAGTGGAACAGGTTTGAGGGGAACAGATCAGAATCTCAGTTCTGAACACAGAAAGTTTGAGAAGTCCTTTAAACATTCAAGTGGATATATAAATTATAAGTTGGATCTATGTGTCTGGAGATTAGGAGACAGGCTAGAGATTTTGCTTCATTTTTTTCTAATCTAATTCTTTACTTAAAACTAATTTTAAAAATTAAGCCAAGAAATAAGAACATTTCAGACATGAAAACTGAGCAAGGGTAAATTTTTCTGGACTCCTTATATACAGAGTCTCTGAATATAGATCCTAAATAAAACATATCCCCCAAAATAAATTGACTTGATTTTTATTTGATTCTCCCCTTAACATTCTAGGGAATGAATGAAATTGGTAATGGCTTTTTGTCTATAAAAATCACCTATTCATTCATTCATAACACAAAGGTTTATTCAGCTCCTACATATGTGAGTCTCCTATTCCTCCCCATAGTACATTGTCTTGGTTGAACAGCAAAACTAGACAAAGCATCAGGGGGAAAAATCAAATCAAAGGAAGCACCTTTTACAACAAAGGCCAGAGGGACAGCCTGGAAATTATTTGACTTTAGAATAGCTACCCTGAGAGCATCTAATGTGAGAGCAACATTTCAAAGAACATAATGACAGCAAACAAAAGCACCAGGGCCCTGGGGCTTTCTGTTGTCCAGAAGGATTACTGGAGAAATATTTCACACATAATACATGTTTTATGTATTATGAAATTAGATTTTGAAAAATGAAAATCATCTCCATATATGCAGGGATTTTTAAAAAAAAATTTTATTTAATGGTGAAAGCAGAAAGTGAAGAAAGTAACCTAAAGATTACATTCCAGCATTTAAAAATTGCTTTTTGCTTTAAATTCTACAGACACAAGAATTAGAAGGGTAGGGGTTTCTTGTGGATAGAATACAGTAGATAGATGCTATTAGTAGTCCATTAAAAGGAAAAATTATATCTCAACAAATGTGATTTAGTCTCCCTGTATGCAGACCCTGGCTGGGAATATGAAGAATGATGAAAAAAAGCCTCTCTCCCTCTAGTATTCCTAGCACGACAGGATAGGGAACTTACAAATATACATAAGTGGCACTGAGTTAGGCAGACTGGAATAACATCATAACAGATGGTATATGGACATAGGGAAGGGAAAGATTAATTATGGGAGTGGTCTGATTTTGCTTCTTAGAGGTGAAGGGCTTAAGTTTCAAATAAGGTACTAGTGGTGAGAATCAGGAACAAGGATCAAGAGGACTTCCGTGGCAGAGATCTTGGACATAGATCTGGAGGCAGAAATGCAAGGTGTGTGTTATGGTTTGAATGTGAGGTGCCCCCCCCCCAATCTCCTACTAATGCAAGGAATATTCAAGGTAAAATGATTGGACTGTAAGAGCTGTAACCTAATCAATTCATCTTAGTTTAAATGGACTGACTGCGTGGAAACTGTAGGCAGGTGGGACATAACTGGAGGATGTGGGTCACTGGGAGTGCATCTTCCTTGTGGCCCCTTCCCTCTTCCCTCTCTATGCTTTCTGACCTTGCCATGAGCTGAGCACCTTTCCTTTGTTAGGCCCTTTCACTAAGATGTGCTGCCTCACCTTGGACCCAGAGCACTGGAGTCAGCCATCCATGGCCTGAAAGCTCTGAAACCATAAGCCTCAAATAAACTTTCCTCCTCTATGTTGTTCTTGTCAGGCACTTTTGTCACAGTGATGAAAAAGATGACTAAAACAGCATGTATGGAACAGCTAATGTCCCAGTGTTACCAGGGCATTTAAAAGGCAGATGCTAAATTAAATGTGTATATCCACACATTTATAAATATAAGCAAAAGGCTAAAAAATGGTACCTGGCATAGAGTAAAGATTCAATAAGTTGAACAGTAACTTTTATTCAAATATATATGTAATATATATTAGGAAAGTGTGATGCTAACTAAGTATAAGATGAAAATGGTTCAGGAAAAGTGAAAATTAGCAATTGTGAGTTGACACAGCTAGTACTAAATTTTTAACCTGTATGCTAAATTAATGATAGACTTAGGGCTTTTGAAATTCACTTTGGTTACAAATAAGTTTCATATATATTTAAAGTATATATATAAAGTATATATACAATAAGTATATAATTTATATATAAGTATATAATTTATTAAGTTTTCACATAGGTATACATCCATGAGACCATTACCATTATCAAAATAATGAACATATTCATAACAGGACCCCCCAAATTTGTGTCATATGTCTTCATAATTTCTTCTACAATTCCTTCTAATACCCAGATAACCAGTGATCTGCTTTCTGTCACTATAAATTAATTTGCATTACCTAGAATTCTACATTAACAGAATCCTAAACTGTTTTCTTTTTTTCCTGGGTCTGTTCAGTCAATGTAAATATTTTGAGAGAATCATATTAAAGCATGTATCAGTTCATTCTTTTTTGTTGCTGAGTACTGTTTCTTTGGACATACCAGTTTGCTTCCATCCATCAGTTGATGGGTTATTCCAGTTGAGGGTTATTACAAATAAAACTGCTTATGAACATTCATGCACAAATCTTTACATACAGACACATGATTCCCTTTCTCTTGAATAAAGGACCTAGGCATGGAATGGATGGATCACATTTAACTTTTTAAGAAACTGCCAAACTCCTTTCATTAGTTGTGAGAATTCCAATTTCTTCACATCCTCACCAAACTCAGTATGTATGGGCAATCTTTTAGAAAACTATTCTCTCTCACCACTTAACAAACACAAGCAGCCCTTCTGCTGTGATGGAATAAATTCAATGGATAATGTTTTCAAAATTTAAAAATAGCAGAATACCCATATTATTCAAAAATAATGATAAATACCAGTGAAAATAGCTTTTAAAAAAGTTGAGGAAGCTGACTTTTAGGAAATAGTCCAATAGGGTTGGGGTACCACTAGTATTTATTACCTTTTTAAGACTATCAGTGAATTTGAAGACAGATCAATAGGAAGTAGAAAGACTGATGTCAAATATGGATTATTTTAACAGAAACTAAAAATACTTTGAAACGAATAAGCCAAAGTAGTCTTAGGGTTCTTTTCAGAAGAGTATATAAGGGCTCCATTGCTCATGTTAAACTAAAATACCATGAAATCTATGTTAGTCAGCTTTCCAATGATGTGAGAAATACCTGAAAAAATGACTTAAAGGAGGAAAGAGTTATTTTGACTCACAACATTTCAGAGGTTTCCATCCGTGGTCATGGGGTTCCATTGATTTGGGGCCTGCAGTGAGGCAAAACACCATATAGCCTGAAGCACATAGTGAGAGTAAAACTGCTTCCTTTATGGCTGCAGAGAAGCAGCAAGAGAGCTAGGTACTGGGGATAAAATAGATACATCAGAGGCACATGTCCAGAGACCTACTTCTTTGCCTGGGCCCCCACTTTCTAGAGTTTCCACCACCTCCCAATCATGCCACAAGCTGGGAACCAAGCTTTCAACACGTGAACTTTGAGAAAACATTTAAAATTAAAACCATAACAGTATCTTTATCAGTTACTTTATATTTCCAAAATATGCTGTGGATTAATTACCATAATAATTTATTTTGTATCCATTAAATCAGGTGAAGAATTGTTGCAGGCCACCTGCTAATGAAAATGCTTAAGAATTGCCGTTTATCTTGAGCAGGGTTCACACATGAAGCAATGCATAAACATTGTAAAAACATGTACTTTTTATAGTCATCAGCCACATTTCATTAAAATATGTAGCTTTTGAAAGGTACTTGAACAGATTAAACTTAAATAACTGGAAAATGTTAGAATCATTTACAATTAATGACATATGCCTGTAATTCATGTATATTGAAGGATGTAGAACTAGGTATTGCTACAAAATGATTAAGAGCTGAGGTGGCTGTGTGAGGGTTAATTACATAGCCTTTGGCTTCAAAAACCAGGGTTTATATTTGACACCACCATTTACTAGCTATATGACATAGATATAAGTAACATCATAAAGCCTCAGTTTTTTCATCTCTAAAAATAGCACTAAAATGATTTCTAATTCTCATTTTAGGGAATATGCAATATAAGTTCCAAGTACATTATCTAGCCCAAAATGCTCAATAAAGTTTAGCTATTATTATTACCTGAGTAATCACAAAAGGATCCAAGAGCTAAAAACTGATCATTGTAGGAGGTTTAATTAGAAAATGTTTTGATTTTGTGAGTAGCCCATAGCAATTAGAGCAGTTAATTACCAAAATCCTAATATGACTTGTTAATTTACAGTGAGAAATAGATCTCCATCTCCTGGTGATATATGTGCAAATCAGTATGTGATCACTTAAGTTTCTTTTGAACCACTTTATAAGTGAATGATGAAGCCAAATCTCTAGTGAAGGCAGTGAAGCTAACATCAGTTCTGCAAACATTTTTAAGTTGTGGCTTGTAGATGTAATGTTATAATAAATTCTTCAAGCAACCAACCATATCTAACATCAATCTTTCTACTTTCTATTGATCTATCTTTAAATTCACTAATCCCTTCTGTCATCTCCAGTTTGCTATCAAGCCTACTTAATAATAGATTTTATTCAGATATTATATATTTCTATCTTAGAATCCCAGTTGGTTCTTTTCCTAAAACTTTTATTTCTCTGTTGAAAACTCTCTTCAATTATTTCAAGAATATTTCCCTTGATGTCATTAAGCATAGTTATAATGGCTACATTAGAATCCTTCTTTGTGATTTTCAACATCAGGGTCAGCCTCCATTGATTGACTTCTTGTGAGAATGGTACACATTTTCTTGTTCCTTTTTGTCAAGGATTTTTTTAAATTACAGCCTGACATTGTGAATATTAAGTTGTGGAGACTGAATTTTCTTAAAAGTTCTTTAAAGAGAGCTAATTTTGGTTTGTTTGTTTAGAAGCCAATTAACCTGATGGAACTAAAATTGAAAATTATGTCTTTTGAGAACTCAATTTTTAGTTCAATGTTTAAATCCTTAAGTGGGTTGTCTTTGCCTGTTGTTTACTACGCACATGTTTAATTCAAGGGTCAGCTAAAAGTCTGGGCAGAATTTGTGCAGAGTCTGCATTTCCTCCCTTTCTGGTTCTCTCCTTGATGCAATTCCACTCTCATTTTCCAGTGGCTTTGGTTGTACTGAAATCTGTCTCTTGGAAAGCAGAACTGCCAGTTTTCTATAAGAGTTTTTGTCACTGATTGGAGTTGATTCTCAATCTAAAATCCTTACAGTACAGGAAATTATGCCTCTATCATTCTCTTTGTTCAAATGTGAACTCCCCTCCAGAATCTGCCTCTGTTTCTTCCTCAGTGTCTTCATGTGGTTACTATTTTGTATTTTTTCCCGGGGTTTACCATTGTTTTCTATGGGAGCATCAGTCCAGAAGGAACTTACTTAAGCATACCAGAAGCACACACCCCACAAATTATACTTCAGTACAGTATTACTCAATTACCTTCCACAGGATTTTGTAGGATTAATGGTAAGAGGAGAAAAGACATCTGGACCACTCTCACATTTTTCCAAGGGAAAGGAACTTGAATCATATGTGGCCAGATTCCAGAACACTGATTGGACTGGGATTACTAGTAGGCAGGTCACTCTGTGTTTGTTTAAAATTCATCCTGACTCTCGAAATGGAGTTGATGTTAAGTTCCCTAAGAATAAAGCCCATATTGCTCTGCTTTCTTCCTCTTCTCTTCTTCTCAGAAGCAGTTAGATATTTTCACTCTTTTATCAGCAAATATCTAGTTGGATGTAGATTTGAGATTTGTGCTTCAGTGAAAGACAAGACCTCAGATCTAAGCAATTTGATCTTGTTCAGGAGTCCCACATTCTAATCTTAGAGATGAGCATCTTTGATATATTTTTTTAAAGTAGTGTACTGTTTTCCCTTAAGATGTTTACAGAATAATGGTTATTTAGGTGGTCCAATTTGGATGTTCTAAGTCTCCAGTCAAAGTCGTTTACTAGCCCTCAATCCTCTCATTAAGGCCCTAAGTAGTGAAACTCAGGGGACATGACAAAACCCAAGGTTCCTTGCCAAATGAGGCTAGACCCAGCTATGCCCCCTTCAGCCCAGTAAGTCTCCTGTATACCATGCAGCTGCAGACAGTCTATAATTCTAGATTACCAAGTCAAAGAATTTAGTTGCTTGAAACATTATGAACCTCATCACTAAGTTTAAATCTCCACTGGCTAAGATTAATCTATAATTTCAGAACTATTTATTTACCAATTCTAATATTGCAAAAAAAATTGAGCTTTTTGTTAGAAAATGTTCTTTTCAAAAAGAATCATTTGCCTGTCAAGTGAGTAAGATCACTACATTTCAGAAATGTTTTAAACTCACCTTAAATCTTGCCCAATTCTTAATATATTTTATTCTCAATAGCAAGCACTTAAATGACAATTTTAATAATCAGTTTGCTCTGCTTCCTGTATGTAGGACATTTTTGATTATTGGTGTGGTACTACTCCCTTGCTAGGAGGGATGTCATCCACTTTGGAGATAATCTTTTTGTTGTTGTTGTTTTAATTATCTCAGTTTGGCTACAATGAATAATTATAAATGATATGAAAATACATAACCACAAAACATTTGTATACAAATGTTCCTAGCAACTTAATTATTAATTCAAAACTTGAAATCAACCTCATGCTTACAAACCGATGAATGGGTAGGGATGGGAATATAACTCAGTGTGAGCACTAGACTAGCATGTGTGAGGTCTGGGTTCAATCCCCAGCACCAAAAAAAGAAAAAAAAAAGAATGAGTAAATAAAGTCAGTTGTACCTATACAAGGAATACATCTCACCAATAAAAAAGGAGAGTGAACTTCTGTTATATAACATAACAGACAAACCTCAAAAACATTATGGTAAAGGGAAAGAACCCAAAAGCAGAAGAATATATACTGCATTACTGTATTACTATGATATTTTAAGCAAAACTGAAGTGATCAATTGCCAGAGATGGAGGAGCAAAGTAAAAAGGCGATGAAGGGATTTGAGGAGGTAATAAAAATACCTGTCTTCCTGCCCCTGCCCACCGACCACCTCTTCCTTCCCTGCACACAGTACCATGAGGAAAAGGCCATAGAATACGATGGTCCCCCGCCTTCTCAGATGTGATTTCTCCAACTGCTGCCACCCCACCCCCATCCCCTGTGTCCACACACTAGGGGAGAGATTCCTTCTGGCCGAGGTCACCAGCTAAAAGTCATGTCTACACTGGCTCAAAGGGAGAGTCTCCATCACTCAAGGAGAATGAGTCTGTCAGCACTAGGTCAAAGAAAGTGAATGCTTCACACTGGCTCAAGGCTAGTGAGTCCCCATGTATTCTAGCTAAAGGCAAGTGAGTCTCCATCTGCACTGGAGGGGAGGAACAGTGTTCCAGGACTTGGAAAGGATGGCTGGTGGACTCCTGCCTTCGCCTGAGGCCTCTTCTTTTTTAATCAGCCTATTTTTAATTTTTGGAACAATAATTTTATTAACACAATTTGAAACAAATTTATTAAAAAACATCTCAGAAGAATGGAGAAAGGACAGAGGAGCAGGACAAGGGAAGTGTGTCAGCGAGAACAGTCTCTGATGTCTTCCGCAGGTTGGGGCAGAGGAGACTCCTGATGTCCTGGCGGATCCAGAAGTGCTCTTGGCTGGAACCCTTGCAGAGAAACCCGAGGTGGTTGCACATCTTGCTCCTGCAGCTGTTCAAAGTCCACATGACCTATGTGTCATGTCAGAATCCACAGAGATTCCCATTCCTACCCACTGATCCACTGGTTTTGTCTGTTTCAGCTCTTCCCTCCATTGGAGCCACACTGTGTATCAATCTGTCACATTTTTTCCCTCTTTCTTTGGAGCCACCTTACTTCTGACCCATGGCACACAACAGCATAATTGTCAGGCACAAGTAGCAATCTTCCTAGTCACCTCCATCCAGCACTTTCTATTGTCATGGGGTTGCCCTGTGGATGTATCTTAGGAAGGAATACTGCAGGCTGCTATTCTGACCCAACCTAAAGAGGATCATCCAGGGCTTGGGTGTCTAGGACAGAGCCTGGGAGTTTATATCAAGTGTGGGTGTCTTTGCATGCAGGAAATGCAGATGAATGCAGTCAGGCTGGCCCTTATAGTGTACTTCAGCCCTGAGTATTTGGCCTCCTTAGACAGCTGATGCTCACAGGACAAGGAGAATGTACAAAGCGCAGGCTCACTGGGACTCCTCTTTGGAAGGACAGGAAAATTGGAAAGATCCATGGGTATGGATGAGGTTTAACCATTGGAGGCACAGTCTTTCCCTTCTCTTTTGCTATTTCTCTTCTCTGCAGTGGTGCATGGTAACAGACTCTGAGTTTGAGGAAGACTCTGCTGGGTAAAGAATGTTATGGGGTCTATAAAGGGACAGTGAGAGTAAGGCATGATTGCATCTCAAAAACAAAAACAAAAAAGTCTTCACCATCACTTTCCCATAATAAGCTATTCTCCCTAGATCACACACTATGTCTAGTTTGCCTTTAGTACCTCCCACCATCCAGGGACATGCATTATATGGTGTTGCATTTTCTTTCATTGCATGCAGCAAAAAAATATATGCTTTGTTCACATTTCAAAAAAAAATGTGCTACCTATCACATGGTGAGTATGTAAGTGTCAGTATGGTTACAAAGCGTACCTTTTAGGTGAATCAGCACTTGAGTTCTTTTAATAATGAGAAGACAAAAGAAATAAACAAAGCAGGCCACTTATGCCAGGCCAAAATGCTAACCAATGCTCAAAAGAATTAATTTCCTTCAAAGTACAAGGTCTACATGTTTGTTGCTAGAAATGCCTCTTACTTTCTTTCCCAGACCATTAAATTTTATTTAACCACTAATTTTGAAAATAAAAAGTTGTCTCATGCCATTCTTACCCAATGCCCCAACGAAAGAATTAATTCAAAATTAGCTCATGATTTCTATTTGAAACATTTGAGGCGTCTTTATTTATTTTTTTATTGTTGGTTGATCAAAACATTACATAGTTCTTAATACATCATATTTCACAGTTTGATTCAAGTGGGTTATGAACTCCCAATTTTACCCCATATACAGATTGCTGTATCACATCAGTTACCCTTCCATTGATTGACAAATTGCCTTTCTAGTGTCTGATGTATTCTGCTGTCTGTCCTATTCTCTACTATCCCCCCTCCCCTCCCCTCCCCTCCCCTTTTCTCTCTCTATCCCTTCTACTGTAAATCATTTCTTCGATTTGTATTATCTTGTCTTACCCTCCTTTCCTCTTATATGTCATTTTGTATAACCCTGAGGATCACCTTCCATTTCCATGCGATTTCCCTTCTCACTCCCTTTCCCTCCCACCTCTCATCCCTGTTTAATGTAAATCTTC
The DNA here is from genome assembly GCF_045843805.1 of Urocitellus parryii. NCBI lineage: Eukaryota > Metazoa > Chordata > Mammalia > Rodentia > Sciuridae > Urocitellus > Urocitellus parryii. The sequence goes on along the minus strand of NC_135538.1, from coordinate 72,811,918 downwards.
TTCTCAAGCTCTTCGTCCCTACCCTGTCCTTGTTTACTCCCCTTATATCAAAGGGGTCATTTGGTATTTGTTTTTTAAAGATTGACTAGCTTCACTTAGCATAATCTGCTCTAATGCCATCCATTTCCCTCCAAATTCTATGATTTTGTCATTTTTTAGTGCAGAGTAATACTCCATTGTGTATAAATGCCACATTTTTTTATCCATTCATCTATTGAAGGGCAAGTAGGCTGATTCCACAATCTTGCTATCGTGAATTGTGCTGCTATGAACATTGATGTAGCAGTGTCCCTGTAGCATGCTCTTATTAGGTCTTTAGGGAATAGACTGAGAAGGGGAATAGCTGGGTCAAATGGTGGTTCCATTCCCAGCTTTCCAAAAATCTCCATACTGCTTTCCAAATTGGCTGCACCAATTTGCAGTCCCACCAGCAATGAACAAGAGTGCCCTTTTCCCCGCATCCTCACCAGCACTTATTGTTGTTTGACTTCATAATGGCTGCCAATCTTACTGGAGTGAGATGGTATCTTAGGGTAGTTTTGATTTGCATTTCTCTGACTGCTAGCGATGGTGAGCATTTTTTCATGTACTTGTTGATTGATTGTATATCCTCCTCTGAGAAGTGTCTGTTCAGGTCCTTGGCCCATTTATTGATTGGGTTATTTGTTATCTTATTGTCTAATTTTTTGAGTTCTTTGTATATTCTGGTTATTAGGGCTCTATCTGAAGTGTGTGGAGTAAAGATTTGTTCCCAGGATGTAGGCTCCCTGTTTATCTCTCTTATTGTTTCTTTTGCTGAGAAAAAACTTTTTAGTTTGAGTAAGTCCCATTTGTTGATTCTAGTTGTTAACTCTTGCGTTATGGGTGTTCTATTGAGGAATTTGGAGCCTGATCCCACAGTATGTAGATCATAACCAACTTTTTCTTCTATCAGATGCCGTGTCTCTGATTTAATATCAAGCTCCTTGATCCATTTTGAGTTAACTTTTGTGCATGGCGAGAGATAGGGATTCAGATTCATTTTGATGCAAATGAATTTCCGGTTTTCCCAGCACCATTTGTTGAAGATGCTATCCTTCCTCCATTGCATGCTTTTAGCCCCTTTATCAAATATAAGGTAGTTGTAGTTTTGTGGATTGGTTACTGTGTCCTCTATTCTGTACCATTGGTGCACCCGCCTGTTTTGGTACCAGTACCATGCTGTTTTTGTTTCTATTGCTCTTTAGTATAGTTTGAAGTCTGGTATCGCTATACCGCCTGATTCACACTTCCTGCTTAGCATTGTTTTTGCTATTCTGGGTCTTTTATTATTCCATATGAATTTCATAATTCTTTTATCTATTTCTACAAGATATGCTGTTGGGATTTTGATTGGCATAGCATTGAACTTATAGAGAACTTTTGGTAATATCGCCATTTTGATGATGTTGGTTCTGCCTATCCATGAGCAGGGTATATTTTTCCATCTTCTAAGGTCTTCTTCTATATCTTTCTTTAGGGTTCTGTAATTTTCATTGTATAAATCTTTCACCTCTTTTGTTAGCTTGATTCCCAAGTATTTTATTTTTGGGGGGATATTGTGAATGGAGTAGTTGTCCTCATTTCCGTTTCAGAGGATTTGTCGCTGATATACAGGAATGCCTTTGATTTATGCGTGTTGATCTTATATCCTGCCACTTTGCTGAATTCATTTATTAGCTCTAATAGCTTCTTTGTAGACCCTTTTGGGTCTGCTAGGTATAGAATCATATCATCTGCAAATAGTGATAATTTAAGTTCTTCTTTTCCTATTTTTATGCCTTTAATTTCTTTCGTCTGCCTAATTGCTCTGGCCAGTGTTTCCAGGCCTATGTTGAACAGAAGTGGTGAGAGAGGGCATCCCTGTCTTGTACCAGATCTTAGAGGGAATGCCTTCAATTTTTCTCCATTCAGAATGATGCTGGCCTGTGGCTTATCATAGATTGCTTTTACAATATTGAGGTATGATCCTGTTATCCCTAATTTTTCTAGAGTTTTGAATATAAAGGGATGCTGTACTTTGTCGAATGCTTTTTCTGCATCTATCAAGATGATCATATGGTTCTTATTTTTAAGTCTATTGATGTGCTGAATAACATTTATTGATTTCCGTATATTGAACCAGCCTTGCATCCCAGGGATGAATCCTACTTGATCATGGTGTATAATTTTTTTTGATATGTATTTGAATCCGATTCGCCAGAATTTTATTGAGGATTTTTGCGTCAAGGTTCATTAGAGATATTGGTCTGTAGTTTTCTTTCTTTGAAGTGTCTTTGTCTGGTTTCAGAATCAGGGTGATGTTAGCCTCGTAGAATGAATTTGGAAGTTCTCCCTCTTTTTCTATTTCCTGAAATAGCTTGAAAAGTATTGGTGGTAGTTCCTCTTTAAAGGTTTTGTAAAACTCTGCTGTATACCCATCCGGACCTGGGCTTTTCTTAGTTGGTAGTCTTTTGATGGTTTCTTCTATTTCCTCTATTGTTATTGGTCTGTTTAGGTTGTCTATATCCTCCTGACTCAATCTGGGCAGATCATAAGACTTAAGGAATTTATCTATGCCTTCACTATCTTCTATTTTATTGGAGTATAAGGATTCAAAATAATTTCTGATTATCTTCTGTATTTCTGAAGTGTCTGTTGTAATATTGCCTTTTTCATCCCATATGCTAATAATTTGGGTTCTCTCTCTTCTTCTCTTCGTTAGCATGGCTAAGGGTCTGTCAATTTTATTTATTTTTTCAAAGAACCAGCTTTTAGTTTTGTCAATTTTTTCAATTGTTTCTTTTGTTTCAATTTCATTAATTTCAGCTCTGATTTTAATTATTTCTTGCCTTCTACTTCTTTTGCTGTTGTTTTGCTCTTCTTTTTCTAGGATTTTGAGATGAAGTATGAGATCATTTATTTGATCATTATCATTTCTTTTTTCTTTTTTTGAGGAATGAACTCCAAGCAATGAATTTTCCTCTTAGAACTGCTTTCAATGTGTCCCATAGATTCCGATATGTTGTGTCTGTGTTTTCATTTAACTCTAGGAAGTTTTTAATTTCCTTCTTGATGTCTTCTAAAACCCATTGATCATTCAGCAACCTATTGTTCATTCTCCAAGTGATGCTTGATTTTTCCTTCCTTCTTTTATCATTGATTTTCAGTTTCATTCCATTATGATCAGATAAGATGCATGGTATTATCTCTACCCCTTTATATTGTCTAAGAGTTGCCCTGTGACATAATATATGGTCTATTTTTGAGAAGGTTCCATATGCTGCTGAGAAAAAAGTGTAACTACTTGATGTTGGGTGGTATAGTCTATATATGTCAATTAAGTCTAGGTTGTTAATTGTGTTATTGAGTTCTATTGTTTCCTTATTTAACTTTTGTTTGGTAGATCTGTCCAGTGGTGAGAGAGGTGTGTTGAAGTCTCCCATGATTATTGTATGGTGGTCTATTAGACTCTTGAACTTGAGAAGAGTTTGCTTGATGAACACAGCTGCACCATTATTTGGGGCATATATATTTATGATTGTTATGTCTTGTTGGTGTATGGTTCCCTTGAGCAGTATGAAGTGTCCTTCTTTATCCCTTTTGATTAACTTTGGCTTGAAATCTATTTCATTAGATATGAGTATGGACACTCCTGCTTGTTTCCGCGGTCCTTATGAGTGGTATGATTTTTCCCAACCTTTCACCTTCAGTCTATGAATATCTTTTCCTAACAGATGTGTCTCCTGTAGGCAGCATATTGTTGGGTCTTGTTTTTTGATCCATTCTACTAGCCTGTGTCTCTTAATTGGTGAGTTCAAGCCATTAACATTTAGGGTTATTATTGAGATATGGTTTGTTCTTCTATCCATATTTGTTTATTGATGTTAGAAACCCTGATTTGTTATCCTCTTTGACTACTTTCCCCCCTTTACTGTCCTACCTCCCATTGTTGGTTTTCAATGTTATTTTCCATTTCCTCTTCCTGTAATGTTTTGCGAAGGATTTTTTTAAGAGATGGTTTTCTAGCTGCGAATTCTTTTAACTTTTGTTTATCGTGGAAGGTTTTAATTTCATCTTCTATCCTGAAGCTTAATTTCGCCGGATACATGATTCTTGGTTGGAACCCATTTTCTTTCAGTGTTTGAAATATGTTATTCCAGGATCTTCTAGCTTTCAGAGTCTGTGTTGAGAGATCAGCTGTTATCCTGATTGGTTTACCCCTATATGTAATCTGCTTTCTTTCTCTTGCAGCTTTTAAAATTCTCTCCTTATTCTGTATGTTGGACATCTTCATTATAATGTGTCTAGGTGTGGATCTCTTATGATTTTGCACATTCGGCGTCCTGTAGGCTTCTAGGATTTGGGATTCTGTCTCATTCTTCAAGTCTGGGAAGTTTTCTCGTATTATTTCACTGAATAGACTGTTTATTCCTTTGGTATGGAGCTCTGTGCCTTCCTGTATCCCAATGACTCTTAAATTTGGTCTTTTAATATTGTCCCATAATTCTTGGATGTTCTGCTCATGGTTTCTTAGCAGACTTGCTGAGCTGTCTATGTTCTTTTCCAGTTGAAATACTTTGTCTTCATTGTCTGATGTTCTCTCTTCTAAGTGATCTACTCTGCTGGTAGTATTCTCAATTGAGTTTTTAAGTTGGTTTATTGTTTCCTGCATTTCTAGGATTTCTATTTGTTTGGTTTTTATTACCTCTATCTCCCTGTGAAATTGATCTTTTACTTCCTGGATTTGTTTGTCAATGTGATCTTTCATTGTCTGATTTTGCTGTCTCATGTCTTCCTTGAGACTCCAGATCATCTGAAGCATATATATCCTGAACTCTTTATCTGACATTCCATCTGTTGCAGCTATTACCTCTTCTAAAGTTGAGTTGACCTGCAATGCTGTGGTCCTTTCTTTCCTTGTCTTTTCATACTGCTTGTGTTTCTTTCTGCTTGGTGCAACTGTTGTGTTTTTGAAATTTACCCCCTATTTATTTATATTGCTCTTGTATAGTTGGAAAGTCTCCCTTGCAGGGCGGGTAGTGGCTGTGCTCCTCCTCTAATTATGGTGGTCTGTCTACCACGCTGATCGGTAGCAGGTCTGCCCCCCCTGCGGGCACGGGTGGCGGCTCTGCTCTGCCCCCACTCCAATTGTGGTAACTACCACACCCTGGGGTCGTAGGTCCTGATCTGGATGTGGGTGGCGGCTCTGCTGGGTCCCCACTCCAATTGGTGTGACGTGTCTACCACGCTGGCAGACCTCTAGGCTGGTGGGTCGCAGTTCTGCACAGCCCCCACTCCCAATGGGGGTACCTGACTATGTCTCCAACGGGTCGCTGAGCCCCCTCCGGACCCGGGCGGCGACCCTGCTCCACCCCCACTCCAACCAGTGTGACGCGACTGCCTCGGTGTTACGTTTCCACCACGCTCGCAAGCTACCTGGCCTGTCTTGCCAGTGGGCCGCAGGTCTGCCTGTCCTGCTTGCTCAGATGGCAGCTCTGCACAGCCCCTACTCCAAATGAGGTTACTTGACTACCGCGCCGCGGGGTCGCTGGTCCTATTCTAGGCGTGGGCGGCTACTCTCTTCAGCCCCAGCTGCATTTGGGGTGTCATGATACCATGACGGCGGGTCACTTGGCCTGCTCTGGGAGCAGGTGGAAGCTCCACTCTGCCCTCACAGCACCCAGCAGGACCCTGATTGAGAAGCAGTCACCGCTGGTTCCCTAGCCTTGGGCCAAAGCAGCTTAGGTAGCCAGAACCCCGCCTCTCCGATCCCGATACACTCTCCGCTGGGAGCTGGCTCCAGCGAGCGACACCCACGGGTTCCCCAGCCCCAGGCCAAAACTGTTCCGGGAGTCAGAACTCAGTCGCCCCAAGCTCAGCGCACACTCCACTTGGAGCTGGCCTCCACCGGCAGTCTCCGCAGTTTCCTCAGACCTGGGCCAGGTTAGCCCCGGGAACCAGAATCCAGCTGCTCAGTGCCCGGCGCACGCCTTGACAGGCACGAGCCTCTAGGAGTATTCTCCACAAGATCCCCAGTCCCGAGCCTGAGCAAGAAATCTGTCTGCTAGACGCAGGCAAATACCAGCCTGAAATCACCTGTTCCGTAGCTGAATGAGCTGAGATCAGTAGAACATGGGGATGATTACATCATCTCTCCGAAATGGCGGCTGCTGTCCTCCTCTGTGGTCCGACCAGTGTCTGGAACCAAACTGGGCCGCTTCTCTCCTCTGTCTCAAAGCCAGAAATCAGCACTAGGTGCTGCCAATGTACCACTGGCGGGAGCCCCCCGAATCCGTATCGCTGCTCCCCCGCTCCGGCACCTTGCCGCTCACTCCCCAGCGCGCGCCACAGACTCCAGCTGTGGGGCGATCGCCTGTCAGGCTATGCAACCCTCTATGCGGAGAAATGGAGCTCCCACAGCCGAACTTCGCACGATGGAAATCTGACCCCTAGATTCTGGAGCACCTCAATTTCACTGGACATTCCCAACAAGATAGCCTTCAGCCGTTTCACATCATCTTTCTCTCGCTTAGTGATGCACTCCCTTCGCCGCCATCTTCCGTCTCCCCTTGAGGTGTCTTTATGATCTGGAAGAACTTTTCCTATTATAATTTGAGAAACTTCTTACTATAATAGTGTTCCCTTTATAGTTTGCTAGCTTAAAAATGTTATTGAAATATGATATCATTTATACCATTTAATTTATATTTCAACCTTTGCTAATAGAGGTTATATCTTCATTACAGCTCCATATGATCTTATTACAAGATATGAATTGTCTTTGTACAGATTTTCCTCTGTATTAAAAGATCCTGTAGATAGTCAAATGAGAGTATTTTATGATAAACCTATTATCCTACTGCCTTTAACTTTTTAGTTTAAGGAAAAATCCCTAGCTAGTCATATAAATGATACCTTGTAAATCATAACAAAATATGTTTCATGCTAATTATTATGACTTAATGAAATGAATAACTTTCTGATTATCTGAAAATCTATCTGGGATCTTTTTATTTATTTAAAAATTTTAAGTAAAATTTATACATTTTAAAATTTTTAATTTTAAAGCTTAAAATTTATAATATTTTAAACCCTAACTGAACTTTTGCTGATTAATACAGAGTAATAAAGTTATTCCTTGACTATCTAAATCTGGAAATGCTGAAGTGCCATACAATGATGTGGCCTTATTTAAGAAAATAAGTTCTATGAATGCTTCATAAGTCACTATAATTCTATAAGATTATTCCTCTTTAAAAATGCTAAGTAAAGCAAACAAAATACAGATAAATGCCAATTACTCCAAGATCTGTTTTTGAAATCAGAGGCATCTACCTTAACTCTGACCTTCGACTTCTCCTCTTTTCTGACATCAACAGGCCCACACCTTCTAACCAGCTGTGTAGGAAGCATGCCAATCATTTCATGACCAGTGCGAACACTAACCATCACACTCTTCAACCCACAGCCAAGAATGACACAAATTATAATTGGCCCAAAGCCTTCCAGGGCAACTTCTTAAATCACCAATTTCTAATTTAAAAACTCACATTTTCCCTCACTGAAACAAACATGTTTTATAGGTTCATCATCACAAGCAATCTATCTACATTAAAGTGATTTTTTAAAAAAATCTTAGTGTCTCCATCTCCCACATCAATGCCTCCCATTCTCTCTTCGTGTACTCAGCAAAACAACCACCAAGCTGCAGTTCTTTGGTTCAGACCCTATGTCTGTTATACATCATGTATAACTAGTAAAACTATTTATAAAGAAAGCCAATATGTCACAAAGAGGGAGAAACTTATTTCTTTATGCTAGTTGACCTTTCAGTCAGCTGGGGTGCCTTAGTTTTGTCAGGATGTAATCATCTACTATTCACACGGAAATGCAAAGTCACAGCAAGTGCAGAGAGTAGATGTCCTAAGTCAGGCAAAAAGTGTGGTGATTATGAAGTTGAGTGATGTGTTCGTGCTCATTAAAATATTCTCTCTAATTGTGTATTTGGAGGTTTCCACATTAAAAATTAAATTTAAAAAAGACAGTGGGTTCTTTGAGTATAGCAAGTCACTCTGAAATCTACTATTTCAATGGGATCTATAAGAAAATAAACTTTTAAAACATTTTTAAGGTTGCTAAGCTGTATGAATATTAGCCTCCTATTTCCAGATATCTGTGGTCTGGAACCTTGCAGAAACTGGAACATCCAAAAATCAGTGGGACCAGGGTTCTCTTTCTAATGGAGAGAACAGAGCCCTCATTGCCATCTGTGCCACTGACCCCTCCTTCTACATTAAGGGGCTCTTGGGAGAATGTGCACTTCATTACCTCAAATGCAGTCTGTTTTTCTATCAACCATGATCTTCCCAGTGACAAGAGAAAAGAAAATAAAAGAAGTCACTGCTACTTACATTTGAATCCTATTTAATTATGAAAATTCTAGTCCCTAATCCCATGTTTTATATACATCTTATCCTAAGAATTCCAGATTGGTGAGGAAAATCTACTAAAATTTTTAAAACTAAAAGGTTATGTTGGAGCAATTTCTAAACAAGAAATCATGAACCTTTAAATATAATCATTTATTCTTTAAAAGACTTGCAAAGAAGATTTCTTGTTATTTCACAGCAGGTTTTTATTTACCAAACACATTTAGTTAACAAGAAATTTCCTTCCTATTCCTTAACTAGATTTCTCCACTAGAATTTACTCTTAGAGTCCCTTAATTCAACCGTTTTCATGAGTAATTATTTACTGCATTATTTATTAGTTATCATTAATTGAATACTGGAAACATACCAGAAATTCCTCTTAAGTGCTGGGGACATAATGATAAAACAAAAAGGGGGGGGAGTTCTAAAAGAGCTCATATTTAATAAGAGAAACAGAAGATAGTAAATAAGTCATATGTCAGATGCTGATAAGTGTTCTGGAAATAAAGAAAGCAGGGAAAGATGGACACTAGGGATGGGGTTTGATTATTTTATAAACAGTGGCTCAGAAATGCCCCATTGGTGATGTGTGATTCCAAAAAGCATCAAGAATGAAATTAAAAGTATCTAAAGGATGAGTGTTACAAAAGGGGGAGCTAAGGCAAAGGTCCCAAAGCAATAGCACTGTTAGTAAGTTCAAGGAATAGCAGGGAGGTAGGTGGGATTGGAGAAAAAGGCACAGATTGTGGAAGCTCTCTAGAGCCACAAATTTTTTAAATAAATGATCTTTTATTCTGATCCAAAAGGGAAGTCATCACATAGCTTCAATGGCTTCAACATGGTACAATATGACTTATCTTTTACAAAGATCCCTCTGGATATTGTCTTAAGAATGAATTGTAAAGGGGCAAGATTAGAAGAAGAGAGACCAGTAAGGGGGCTAATAATGTACAATCCAGGTAAGAGATCAGGACATCCTGGCCCTGGGTAATAGTGGTGGAATTGGTGAGTGGCTTCTAAGATAAGATCAACAAGATTTTTTGATAGATTGCATGTGGGGCATCAGAAATGACAAGCATGGTTCCAAGGTTTTTGGTCTGAGCATCTGGAAGCAAAAATTGTCATGTGCTGAGAATGGGAAGACCATGGGAAGGCACAGCAACACATGGGCCATCTTCATAAGCCTGAGTCTGCTGCTTCCTCACTCCTTTTCTCCCAAATTGCAAAAGGTACATGAAGTTTATAGGTATATTACAAGAGCCAACAGATGACAGGTGTTATTAATACTCCCTTAACAACCCCAGGATGTGTTTCCATGAGCACCTGCTACCTACTTTCTATGTCCCATCTTTTCCCAGAATCCAGAAACAGAAAACATGAGTCTGAAGACTGGTATATACCATGAAAAACTGTGGACTTAAAGTTTTCATCTAATTAAAAACATTCGGGATTCTTTTATGTCAAGTAAATCCAAGTCATTTAATTCCCCCTCCCCATTTTTGTTTTGACATTGTCATTGCTTTTTCTGAACACTAGGGGTGCCCTTTTGAAAAACACAAGAATTCAGGAACAGCTGTATCTCACTCAAGGTATAGGTTTGTTCCAAGAAAGCTTATGGGCTCCCACATATCCTGAGTCTACACTCCTTTAGTTTTATAGGCATAGATTGTCAGTGGTATGTGTGTGTGTGTGTGTGTGTGTGTGTGTGTGTGTGTGTGTGTATCAACACACATATATATATCCATTTCTGGCCTAGAAGTCAGAAATTCAGAATTTCAGACACTACTATCATAGGTTAACTCCCTCCTCAAACTGAGACCCAGAGAAGCACATCATTTTTTAGACAGAAAGCATAAATACTAAACCAATTTATCATTCAGTCATTACCACATTGCTATTTTTCTTTGAAAGAAATATATCCAGTACTTTGCCTCTAAGGTACTTTTTAAATCTTCATTCCCAGCATGTGTTTATCCCACTTGCTTTCCTACAAGTTGAAAGGCTTTGCTTCATCCAGCCTGGGCCTCTGAGAGAGCCATGCCTTGCCCCACAGAGCCAGGTCAGGAGTGAATCCACCCATGGGCAGAGCAGCCACTTCACTTGATCATGAACTTTGCTCACTTCACTTGATCATGAGCTTTGCTTCTGCAGCCAACAATTGTTTCTGGAGTCAGTAAAAAACTGTTTTCAAAAAGTTCCTATGTGCAAAGAATCATACTTGATATTATATAGAATAAAAACTTGAAAAAAATCTTTCTCTTGAAGGTATGAAAGCTTCACAACCTTTTCTGAAAAAATACTAATTGCTTTAAGTTAGGAAGTGTGTAGGGCTACAAAAGCAAAATCTATGGCTGCAAACTGCCCTCCGCTGTATCTGTAAGAGGAAAGTAAGCCTCACAGGAAACCAAAGTTCAAGTCCCTCCCGAAACCCAGCCAGCCTGGTACAGGTGTCACCTGAGGTCAGGGCAGTGGCAGAATCCAAGTGCTTGGGTTTCTCACACAGAGAGGAGGCAAGTCAGCAAAAATGAGGATCCCAAGGCCCAAAGCCATGGGTGGGTCACCAAGGGGGAAAGTGTGCAACAAATCCCAGGGGTAGCAGGAAGCAAAATGAAGAGATAGGTTGAGGCAGATCAAGAAGTGGAACCTGGGCTGAGCCCCTAGATAGAAACACAGAATATTCCTAACAGATAACCCCCTCCTCTGTGATTTCTTTCTGAATTCCCCCTTCCACAGGTTCCCAGCCCCTATACAGATTTTTTTCTTCTCAGTACCACCAAGTCCATAGTAGAAGTACCCAGGTGTGTGAATGTTTATGTGTCCACCATCTGGGAAGTTCTGACAGTGAAAGCTCCACAGGTACACTGAAGTAGACTGAAGGGCAGGAAGAAAACAAAGACCGCCCTTAGAGTCTTATCGCAAGACAATTGATTTTGTTTCCTATGACTAGTATAACAGATTTCCACAAACTTGGTGGCTCACAACAATGTCAGAAATCAAAATTCAGTTTCACCCTTCAAGGTTTCAGAAGGACAATTCCTCCCTCCAAAAATTCTTGGGAAGAATTCATTCCTCATCTCTTCCAAACTCCTGGTGGCTGCTAGTATCCTGTACCTTGTGGCTGCATCTTTTTAGCCCCTGCCTCTGCCCTGTTGGCTCCTCCTAACCCATGTATGTGTGAAATCTCCTCTTGTCTCTCTTATGAAAACACTTGCAATTCATGAATCCATGGATAATCTAGGATATTCTTCCCATCTGCAGATTCTTAGTTGAATCACATCTGAGAAGACCTTATTCTGCCTTATAATATGCACAGTTTCGGGGATTAGGGTGTGGATGTCATTTGGGAATCCATTATTTGACCTTGACAACAATGAGCTTGGCTACCTTTAAAGCAGAAGGCATGAAGTTAAAGGAACACAGGGGAAGGAAACACTTCTCTGAGAATACCTTTGGGTACAGTTTTGATTTGGGGGGGAAAAGTCTTAATGTTTAAAAATAAAATTAAATAAACAAAAGTGGAAAAAGGAAAAAATGAAAGAAATAACCAGCATTTCAAGTGAATAAAATAATCCCCCACCATGAGGGTGACAGAGAAAGTACTAATCCTAGCAATTTATGATCACAGTGCTTGAACAAACACTCTTGGTCTTGGGAGGGAAACATTCCTTATGCAGTATTCCAGCCAAGAATCTGAAAATAATTATGAGAAACATCAGAAAAACCTGAGACAAGAAATATTCTATTTTTATAAATATTGTATTCTTCAAACTGTTAATGTCACAAAAGATAAAGAAATCCTGTGGAAATATTCCAGTTTAAAACTGTATGATCTCACTTATATGTTGTTATGGTTTAGACATTAGGTATCCCCAAAGCTTGTGTGTGAAACAATACAAGAAAGTTTAGAGATGAAATGATTGGTTTATAAGAGGTTTAACTTAATCAGTGTAGGAATCCTCTGATAAGGATTAATTTGGCGGTAACTGTAGGCAGGCAGGGTATGGCTCCAGTAAGTGGGTCCCTGGGGGCATGCCATTGGGGTTTATATTTTGTCCTTGTTGAGCCTAGCTCTCTGTCTGCTTCCTGGGGCAACATCCTCAGTTGCTTCCCTCCTCCACACACTTCTGCCATGATGTTCTCCCTCATCTCAGGCCCTGAGGAATGGGGTTGGCTATCTATGAACTGAAACCTCAAAAACTATGAGTCCCCAAATAAACTTTTCCACCTCTGATTGCTCTCGTCAGGTCTTTTTGGTTATGGCAGCGAAAGAGGTGATTAAAACATTTGTTGAATCTAAAAGATGGATTTTGTAGGAGCAAACAGTAGAATAGTCTTTGCCAGAATCTGGAGTGTGGGGGGATGGGAAGATGTTGGACAAGGGGTACAAAGTTGCAGTTACAAGATGAACAAGTCCTAGGGTCTAATGTAGGCCATGGGTGGTGACAGATGTGTTAACTAATTTTATCATGGTAATCCTTATGCAATGTACACGTACATTAAATCATCTCCCTGTACACTTTGAATGTATTTGAATATATTCAGTCTTTGTTTCAAATTTTAATAAATGGCACCTGATTACACAACACATGCTTGCACATGCACACACACACACACACACACACAAAGCTAAATGTGGTACATGATCATAAGCTATATTCTATACTGGGTGAAAATATTTAAAAAGACATTATGTTTTAGTCAGCTTTTTCACTTCTGTGACTGAAAGACCAGACAAGAACAACTATAGAAGAGGAAAGTTTTATTTAGGGGCTCACAGTTTTAGTGGTCTCAGTCCATAAGTGGCTGGCTCCATTCCTTGGGACTCAAAGTGAGGCAGGACATCATGGTGTGGCAAAGGGAAGAAGCTCACATGATGATAAGAGAGCACAGAGAGAGACCCCCCTGGCCAGATTCAAATATATACCCCATAGCCACACACCCCAATGAACCATTTCCTCTGGCGATATTCCACCTGCCTCCAGGTACCATCCAGTTAATCCTATCAGGGATTAATTCATGGATTAGGTTAAGGCTATAACTCAATCATTTCTCCTTCAAACCTTCTTATATTTCTCACATGTGAGCTTTTGGGGGACACTACATCTAAACCATAACACATTATTAGTTCAAATGATAAGATTAAACCATGGACATTACAGTTTGGATCTTGGGTATCCCCAGAAAAGTTCATGCGTGAGGCAATACTAGAATGTTCAGAGGTTAAATGGTTAGATTATGGGAGCTGTAACCTAATCTATGATTAATCCCCTGATATGGATTAACTAGATGGTAATGATAGGCAGGTAGGGTGTGGCTGGTGGAAGTAGGTCATTAGGTGTGTGCCTTTGAGGTTTGCATTTTGTTTGTGGTGAGTGGAGTTTCTCTCCCTCTCTTTCTTGGTTTCTTCTTCTTGGCTGTCATTCCTGAGCTGCCTTCTGGCTCACCTTGGGTTGGGAGCTCTGGCGTCCAGACATTCAGGGATGAGCCTTTGAAACCACAAGCCAAAATAAATTTTTCCTGTTCTAAGCTGTTCTTGTCTGGTCTTTTGGTCACAGTGATGCAAAGCTGACTAAAACAATGGATGATAGGTTATGTAAGAGTATTGTATTAATATTGAATTTCCTGAAGTTGGCAACATACCAATTTTATGTAAAAGGATCTTTATTCTTAGGAAATAACACAGAAATATAGGGAAAATGGACTATGATGCATGTAACTTACTAGTAAATAGTTCAGAAAAATGTGTGTGTGTGTGTGTGTGTGTGTGCACGCACACGCATGGGCCAGCTGTAAAGACAGAAAGAGAAAGGAGAGAGCACATACATGCCTGAGAACTCAAGCACCATCTAAATCAGTGACAAAGTGAATAGAACCAAGTGTTATAGGTAGATCAGTCTGGATACAGGCTATACTGATGTTCTTTGTACTATTCTTATTCTTGCAACCTTTCTGTGAGTTTTCTTAAAAAAAAAAAAAAGGTACCAAGCCAGGTATGCTGGCACACACATACAAACCCAACTACTTGGGAGGCTGAGGCAGATGAATCACAAGTTCAAGACCAGCCTGGGCAACTTATAAGACTCTGTCACAAAATTTTTAAAAAATTAAAAAGGTTAGAGAGATGTAGCTTGGTGATAGAATGCCCCTAGGTTCAAACCCCAGTGCAAAAAAAAAACAACTACAGTTCACTATCATCCTTAGGCTGTTAGAAGATGTAGCAAAAATTACTGAGCCAACAAGAGCCCTATAAAATGAATGGGAAGAGCTTTTAAAAGAAGGCATCACTTCAGACAGATTTATGTTGACTCTAAACCTCAACTTTGTCATAAAATTCTGCATACCCCACAGCAAAACCTCAGGATCATCTTCAAGTTTCTCCCTCTTCTGAATTCAAGTGTGCATGAGTCATATTAAGCCTACCCTTTACAGAAATCCTTCCAAATAAAAGATAAGGGTAAAGGTAATGAATGTATTAAAGATAAGAAAAAAACAATTCTAGCAAAAACTTAGTCTAAAGAACCATAACTCCAAACTGTGTGCTGATGTCTTATTCCATTACAACACAGCTTTATTTTATTTATCACAACTCTTAGCAACTGAAGAGTTGTGATAAATAAATCCCTGAATAATAAGGCTGAGGTAGGTTATAAAAGGGTTACTAATTATATAAGCCAGAGAAAATACAAACTTCACATAGAATTGGATCTATCAACTTTGGATCTTCTATATTAACCTTGAACACAAACTTTCTTGTTACAGGCTGAAAGCAAATGCTTAAACAGTATTAGGGATGAAATTATATCAGGGATGAGATGTTTATCACATTACCTGTGAAAGAAAGTGGAAGAAACATATGGACGGGGAGAGAGAGAGAGAGAGAGAGAGAGAGAGAGAGAGAGAGAGAGAGAGAGAGAGCGAGCCAATATGCAAGTCTGACTAATCCTTGACCAACCTGGAAGGGGACTCTGAATCCACAATTAATTGCCCTTCAAAACTGTACTGTACCATGGAGGACAAATTGGACATAGCTTTACAGTGCTGCCTTCCTAGCCACTGGCTGGCAGATAACCTGAGAAGGACCTGACTTGAGAGGAGGTGGCTGCTTAGAGTGGAAACAGATACTGAGAGTCTGCCAGCTGGAGGCAGAGTGCTGACCACCCTCCCTATAGCTGGGCAGCACATCCTTCCTTTCAGGGTGATTTCTTGGGGGCACCTTGGGCCTTTATACATCCTCTGAATTCACTCATCAAATTTAGGGCTGCCCCGTAGAGGAAAAGACCTGGAGAAAAGTAGTTCTCTAGAGCTGAGGTGAGGCCATCCCTACAGAAGCTAATGGCTGGGATCTGTGTCTAGACCATGCTCCCTTCAGCTGAGCAGCAAGTCCTTCTCCAATGTGAGGTCTTTGTTACATATCTCCACATCTACCACATGGTCTGAGTCATTTTCAAGAACACTGGTTCAGATGGGCCTTGCTTATAACTCCTCAACATCAGTGTCAGTCCATGACCCTTCCTTCCCACCAGGGCCTTTATTCCAATGGGAGTCTCTAGAAACTAGGTATTCGACTCGGGTGAACATGAGTGGCTTTAAGTTACAGAGCATCATAGTGCAGTTCAAAGAAAGAAAACCAACCTCTGTCTGGTTTATTCTGGTCATGAGAGTATAAGCCTGAGTTGAGACACAGATGACCTAACCATATTAATAACATACTCATAACATAAACGACATATTAATAACAAAGAGATGCTATTCTTACACACAGGACGCTGGGAGTCACCTGGGAGTGATCTCTTACTGTTATGAACTTCTTAATAATACTCTATCACCTTAATAGCACTATTGGCTACCTTGAGTTTTAGTTATTAACATTAATCTCCTCTTCACTACTAGCAAATAATACTTACATTATGCTGTTTATTGAACCTATCACCTATCTATTAGGTACTAAAGAACTATTTTTGCATGTATTCATTGCATAGTACAACAATCTTCAATGTTTCCCCCCAATGATATGACAAAAGACGTTCACTGTTATAACATTCACTCATAGGCATGCTCATATTTTAGAAAAAAATATTTTTTCTGAGAAGCAAAAATACTACAATAATCTACCAGAACATAAGTAACAGTGGCTGTACATGGGCTACAACATGCAAAATAGATGTCAGTTATGAGCAATTTCAAATATGCTGGGTGAGATTAATCTGGGGAAGATCTTATTCAAATGAGGTTGAAAGAGAAAAGCCTTTTCATCTCAGTGGCCATAAAGTGGTCAATGGACAAGAATAGACAACTGGTAAGTAGGCAATGGTCAGGCCATTTGCTTATCTGTAGTAAAGAAAACCAAAGCACCTGTGACTTATTCTCAGTAGGCAGAATGAGGAAAAATTTAGGATCTTAATGTAAGAAAAAAATTCTGTTTGTGTTCTAAGTACTTGAAAGTCTGAGAAGAGAAAGTAAATTAAAGCAATATACAAAAGATGATCCTTGCATCTTCAAGTCAGTTGGGACCAAAGAAGAGGACCTTGGAAATGGAAGGTCAGGAAGTGTTCCTTGCAGTGGCTCCATCCCAAGATGATCAGGACCCACCTGCAACATTGCTGCCCACCTCTTTCTTTAAGCATTCTCTTCTCTCAGCTCCTGAATTACACACTCTTAGTTTCATTTCTTCTTTACTATCTCCCAGTCTTCCCTATTGACCCCCCTCTCACTCAGTTCTTTAAAACTTCCCACTCTTTAGGGCTCTTTCATGCCCATTCTGACAACCTCTCCATGAGTAACCTCATTCATGTTCTTAACCATGATTTTCATTCATGCATCAGTGTGTTCCAAATCAGAGCTATATCCTCAGCCCATCCAAATCAATATCTCTAGTCCATGAGGCCGAGGGGCACATACTCAATTTTCTACTGGATATCTCCACTGATGGGTGACACTCATGTTCAACCCCTAAAGCTCTTTCTCAGTGTTTTCTATTTTGTCAAATGGCACTATCCTGCATACAACTCCTCTACCAAATGCCTGAAGATCATCTTTGACCACTCCATCACACACCATCCATTTCTCCTGAATCCTCAAGTCCTAATTGTTTCCCCACCTAATATTTCCTGACTAGATCGACTTCTTTTTATCCCTTAGTTGCCTCCATTGCTCACCAGCAGTTTTCTGGATGATCTCTCTGTACCCCAATTGTTTGTCCCTACAAACTGTTCTCCACATAGGAAACAGAATAATCATTTAAAATTTGAAATTGATTCAGATAATTTCCCATTTAAAGCCCTTATGTGGTTTCCCATAGCTCTCAGGATTGAATCTCGAATCATCAAGATATTTCATTTTATGACAATTTTCTTAGCTCTTTTATTCTGGCTTATGCTCTGCTTTCAGTGCCTTGAACATGCCGTGTCCTCATGTCAGGACATTCAAATATACCATTTCCAGTTTTTACAGCCTTCTTTTTTCCCATTCTTACTTAAGTTATTCTCTATATGTCCTTCCTATTTCAACTTAAAATGAGTTCTTTTTATATCCTCCTTTTTTCTCTCTCCTCCCCAGTCTCTTCTCTCTTCTTTCCTACCCTGATCTGTGCCCTAGAAAGCTGAAACACGTGACGAGCCTCCCTTCCTCTGTGGTTCTGGCTGGAATGGCCAGTGGGAAGCATTTGTGGGGAACAGAAGGCAAGAAGAGAGAGGGTTCAAGGTGTTCCTTCCTTTGCTCCCTCCCTGCTGTATCCCAGGGTTTCTCTCCAGGTGAGGTATATACAGGCTTCCTAGGATTACTGATCTCTACTCTAAATCCAGGTCAGTTCAATAACCATGTTGAGTCCTCTATAGACCACCTCATCTTTTTAATGGAATTCTGATGGAACTCTAGTATGCTATCCCTGGTTCCTTGGTTTTTGCTCTCCAGTCTTTACTTTCTCTGAGATATCACTCTCCAGCTGTGTATTGAAGAACTTAATCAGAAGACTTTTCTTACACTTATCGTAAGCCCCATGCAGAGCTCTGTAACTGTCTTCTCACTGTTGCACCCCCAGCACCTCACACAGTGCCTACCGTGCTGTATCATTGACTATATATTTGTGGAACAAAAGAATAACTTTGAATGGTGATTGCGGACTTCAAAGGAGTGAATTAAAGAAAACTGTTAAGCAACAAATGAGCAAAATTTTTCATCCATCACAACACATTTGAATTGCTCAAATGAAATACTACATGTGAATAAACTGTAAATAATATAACACTATTTTATATAATTTACATGCATTTTAATGGTGAGATAAACTACTTCAAGTTCCCTCTGTTTATTTTCTTGCTGTGTTTAGTGAGTTGTTCAAGAGTTGAAGAGAACAAGCTGGATGGATGATGAAGAGAACATGGGGAAGGAGAATAGGCCCAATGCTCACCTGCTGCTCGAGTTGTAATACATTGTCAGACAAGTTCCAGTAGAACTAAGAATAACTGCAGCCAAAGATATCTTGCCTGGTATATATTTCTTAATGAGGTTGAACTTTCAGGAAAAAGGGATACAATCTTCTTTTAAAATTTGGCTGGTAATATTTCATTTCACTTACTTAATTTGAAAGAAAGATAAGTAGACTTAGAGGTTGTGTATACTTACTGTCAAGGAAAGAACACTAACTCACGACAAAAATTAAGTTATGGGAGGCAGAAATATTGAGATATTGATATACCAGGGGCTGACAGCTTAGGCATGCAAAGCCCCATGCTAGAACAACCCTTCTGAAGGACATTGGCATCCCCAAGTCTGCAGGTTTAGAAGGGCTAAACTGTATAAGAGATCGTTGACTTTAATTCCTTTCTTCAACAAGTTGTTCTCAGGCTTCTTTAGGAAACTCAAGACAGACTATAGGGATCATTAGAATTAATAAATGTTAAGATATGATAAATGGTCCTTCACAGGGGACAGATAGGGATTATTCATCTACACTCATGTTGCCATATTTTTCCTAAGTTGAACAAGAAACACAGGAGACTGACCCTGAGTATGCAGGCACACCCATCTTTGACTGCTCTAGTGGGCCTGTTCCCCCCACTGATGTCATTTTATAAACATTACTAAGTTTCACCTGCTTTTATTGTTTCCACATATCTGCAGTCATCCTCAAGGAAACCCTCACCATTCATCTCACTTGAACAGTTGCTTGTGTTTGCTCAAACCAGACATCCACTCTACCTGGAGCAGGTAGGACTCTCAGGCATCTTCCAACCGCACATCATCTCCATGGGACTCCAGCAAATGTTCCTGCGCAAATCCTCTGACTTCTATAAGAATTAATGTATCACACGCCAGAGATGAAAGAGATCTACTAGACCTAGATCATTTTACCCTCAGGAAAGTTAGACTCATCAAAACAAGATAACTTGTTTGTCCCTCAGAGTTGGAGTCTGGAAGATATTTTGCAGAAATTGTTAGACGTGGCCACATTTCTAGTGTGATCATAAGATCATTTCCTTGATCCAAAGAGTGAAGTTAATTTCTGTCTTTTCTCCTTGCTTCTCTCCCTCACCCTACCATCCTTCCTTCTCCTACCTCTTGGTTTCTCCTCTTTATGTAGTTTTTTTAAGCATTACAGGTTCATCAAAAACAATTTAGAAAAATACAACAAAAAATAATAATAAGTTATCCATAATTGCATCCCATGGAGTTAGTGTACTTTCTTTGAATCTTTTTTTCTGTATATACATGAATTTACATGTTCATAGTACCAATTCAAATACAGACTGTCTCTGTAGACCCTGGATACCAGTACAGGTAACCTCAAGTAAAGAATACTGATAGAACTCATTCTAATTTAGGATTTAGAATGAAGCCTTCCCAAGCATACATGGTGAGACTGAATTATGCAAAGAAAAGTGATCAACAGTGAAATCTGGTATCTGGCCAGTAATGAGGCCTCATCTGCACTCATGCTAGGGAAGTCTAGAGAATCTCAGCCCACAAACATTACCAAATGGATATCACACCCTGTAATATAGTTTTGTATCCTGAATTTTTAAATTTTAATGTTGTAATATTTCAAGATATTCAAATACTTTGAAAACATACAGCTACTTTGTAACGATGACACTTGGTATGAGCTCATGCTAGACTAGAACAACCATGGAACAGAGTTCTAAGCCTTGGCTCTGGAGAATCCTGGGTTTAGGCACTCTCACTCAGGCATACAGCGAGGGTCCCAGAGTGACAGGTATTCTTTTATCATAAGCCCCATGCAGAGCCTGTAACTTCATGATGAATTAAAAGTGAACCAGAAACATTGGAAAGTGCATTCCATGCATAAGCAGAGATTAATTTCTTCTAGAGCTCAGGGGATCATACAGTCCTTACTGGGATTTACTCCTTGCTTTCCTGGAGCTTACATCAATATTCCCTGACAGTCTTTCATAATGAAATTTACTATATGTGGTGCTATGGTGCTATATGTTTTAAATTTCTTTTCCCTTTATCCCCACAAAATGTGCCTTGTCATCGGAAAAACAATAAAATAGCTCGTCTTTAAAAATGCTTATCTAAATCATTCTCACTATTTCCTCACTCTACTTTCTTACTGCCAACTATTCCTGTTCGCAAAGTGTGTCTATCTTAAATCTATTCCAGGGAAGGTGGAAGAAAGAGCCAACTATAAAGCAGAGAATAAAAACGAGGTGTTAAAGCTAGGTCACATTTATGCAGTCCCCTCATGCTCTGTGATGGCACCTTGCCTTATCAAGTTACTGTCCATGCCACACTGCCACTTGCTGTCCACACTTCCCCTCCATTGGAACATCTCCAAGTTTTTTGAACCAACCCTGTTACTATGTACCTCAGGACCTTCACCCAAGCTAAGCTTCCTACTGGAGTTCTCTCCCCTCTGTCCATACTTGCTAAAATGGCAACTCTTCAGGCCCAACACCAATGTTTCCCTCTGAAGGATGCTTTCTTAACAAACCAGCTGAAATCAAATCCCCCAATTACACTCAAAGCCCACTAGATTTCTTCTCCATAGTACACATCACAAATGGATTAAATGTTTACTTACATAATTAATTGCCTGATGCTTGTCTTTCCCACCATACCATAAATTCCATGAGAGTAGAAACTCTCCATTTCAGCCCACCAGTAGATCTATCATCCCTGGCTCAGTGCCTTTCATAGATAAGGGTTCAATAACTGTTTAGTAAACTAATGGATAAATAGCAATATGTCCACAAATGAGCATTGTATTTAGAGTTCCTTTGCCAGCCATGTAAATTAGCCCTAAGAATGAACATTGTTTCACTGAACCCATTATATATCTCCTTTCACACTGATAAGTTGAAGTTAGAATTTGGTATTGAGTGTCACTAAATTTTTAAACGGTGTCAAGGACTAAACCTTAGCAAGAAGCTATGAAAATGTTTAGACACATAAATACTGTGGGATAAGAACATATTGCACAAATTCAGAAAATAGATGAATTTGATAATATCCCTCCAACATCAACATATTCAGTAAGTACTTGGATGTATTGGAAAATTCTCTGATTGCAAGAACAGGAAGTCAAACATTATTAACTCCTGTACCAAAGCCCAAAGATCATCAGAATCCAAAGCCAGGCTATCTTGCTCACAAGTACACATAGTTCACAGGAAAAATAGAACACTTGGTTAGAGCCAATATTAGAAATCAGATTAAAGGACCCATATCTGTGCAACTATTCACTCTTCCTGTATTTTTCAACCCAAACTGTCCTCAGTTGTCTTTTGTCTGCTCTCCATCCTGCCCTAACTCTGATTTCTCACTTAGATCATGACTCATTGTGTGCCAGAGTTTGCATTGCACATTCTTCCCCCCAAAGCACAAGCAATTTATGTGAGCTGGTTTAGCACATGGAAGAAGGGGCTGTGGGCACAGGAAGTCATTCAAGTTGAAATGAGGGAGAATATCCTAAGATTAAAGGAGTTCCTTGAGAGAGTGGTATAACTGAAAGAACAGGACAAAGAGGACTTGGAAATAATCCCATGTATCAGAGAAGAAGAAACCTACTTTAGCTGGAGGTGCCAAAGATGCAAATGTACCAACATTTGGCAATGACTTGACATCTAGACAGAACACAAACAATAAGTTGCTATTAGACTAAAGAGGTGGTGGCACAGGAAGAATGAAGAGAGAGTGATGGCAGCAGAGGAAGTTGTGGTCTTTTAATGACAACTTTGATTCAAATGCACATGAGAATGTCAGAGAATGTTGAATTTGAAACTCATTCTTCTCTTCAATCAAGAAACCGTTCTCCATAAACTGAAGAAGCAAAAAAAAAATTAAGCCTTATGCACATTTGCTTGAAATTATTCCTTTGCAATTGCTACTCCTAGTAGCAAATGTAAGTAGGAACAGAACTCTAGGGCTGGTACAGAATCCTAGTGACATATTCTAAGCTTCCCCCACCAGGTTATTCAAACATTAATATAGAAACACTGTGGACAGATTTTGCAGATGGAATTTAAGGTTACTAATCAGCTGACCTTAAAAAAAGAGATTATCCTGTATTTTCTGGGTGGACTCAATGTAAAAAGGTGAAAGAGTCAATTGGAAAAATGAAGCAGAAAGGGGATGGTTACAGGGGTGAGAGACACATAAAGCCTGACAAGGACTTGACCAAAGTGAGCTGGCTTTGAAGATGGAAGTGAAGGCAACAAACCAGGGAATGCCAGTGACCTCTAAAAGCAGAGAAAATTTGTACCTCACCAACAGCTGGTGTGGAATTGGGGTCCTCATTCTAGAGGACAGCCATGTCCCTGAGCTTATGCCTGCAGGTCCCACACCCTTCACCTCACCCAACAGCAAGACAGCCAAACAGATGAGAGAATCTTTTCTAAGTGTCTTCCATACAAAATAATCCTGGTTTATTCTGCATCCATGCATTGATTCTTTTGAAGCATTTCATCCAAGATATTAGTGAATTTCTTCCTTCATTTAGAACTGAGAAACTGGATAAAATAACTTCACAATGTCTTCACTGCTAAGTGATATTAACAGGCTGAAAACTTGCTCATGAGACTGATTTCACCTTCATGGCATCTTGTAATGAGATATGTAATTTGTCAAATAATTTCCAAAGTGCACTTAGATTGTCCTATTTAAAAAAAAAACCCTTTTCCTGTGCATCTGACAAAATACAGCTTATACTTCACCGAGTATATGGAGTTCTCTCAAATCTTTGCAGCTGCAAATAAAGCCAGACATCGCTTCATAGCAAGTGTATGTTCTGAGAAATGCACCATTAGGTGATTTCGTCATTGTGAACACATCATAGAGAGTACTTATACAAACCTACATGGTATAGGCCAGTCACTCCACATGGCCCCTTGATCACTATAAACACATGACCAAAGCATTGCACACCACCAGGCAAAAAGAATACCCATTCTATTTTAATCTTATTGGACCACCATTGCATATGCCAGCAATCATTGACTGAAACATCATTATATGGCATGTGATTGTATTCCCCTTGTCTCATATATTAACCTCTATTATTCCTTTAAACAGAGCTTAGCTGATGTAAGCCAGTCATTGGTATATGTGCCTGCCTTTCCAATAGAACTATAAGGCAACACTACAATGTACGTCTAGCATAGTGCTGTGCACAGTGTTTGGCCCATGGCCAATAGGTACTTAATGAGCAGTTTCCTTCCTCATGGAAATCAGCAGTGTCTAATTTATCTTTGCAGACTTCTAGCAACCCAGCAATGTCATGTATATGCTCAGAAAGCACTTGTAAAAGTGGATAATGTTTGACTCCAAATTATAAAATTCTAAATGAACTAAGGTCATAATATGATACCTTAGATCTCAGTATGCAGCTCTTTTTAAAATCATTTTTAATAGGATCTAAAAATGTAATGTGTAATTTAATACTTGACCTGTTGTGATAATGTCCATCACACTGACGTGATGATAGTGATACCATATCTGTTCATCTGAAATCACAGATGCTTCATATATTTGTTTATTGTATACTCTTTACCTTTCCAAAACATGATCACTTGGTTCAAAGAATTACGGCCATTTTGGAGTCTCTTCAAACTCAAGCATACATAATTTCCTTTTAATGTCACTCATATCAGATCCCAGATTGCCTTTATTTGCAATCAAGAAAAAAATTCATTCCTAATTACATATTGAGGTAAGGAAAAATCCTACTCCTAATAACTAAAATGCAATCTACTTCTGTATTAAAATTTTACTTTGACTAGACTATTTCTATTAGCTCCCCTATTCTGTGCTCTATTTCCATGAGGATGACACTTCACTATCTTTCTAGCCTTGGCCGCTCACTGCCCACAATACACTCCTCCTAGAACTTCCAGCCAGCACCCTCTATCATTCTCCCCATTCACTCATAATACACAGCACCCAGTCCTCACTCCCCATGTCACTCATCCATGCAGCATCATTGTGTTCTGAGTCTTCCAGGCTCTATGAGCTCCACAGGCTTAGCAAAAAAGATCCCCTATATTCTTTCCTCTCCCTGAGGTCACCACAATGTTCACCAAGTTCATTCCATTCTTTATTCCCAGTTTCTTCTTTTTCTGCATCAACTTGTAAGTTTTGGATCCTTTTTCACTTCACAAAATAAGCTCTTATAAGTGTCCACACTATTCCTAAAAGAGCAATTTTATCAGGTGTCCTTGCCCCTAAACTTCAAAGACCTCTCAGCGCCAAAATAAAATCTTAATACAGGCTAATGTATTTGTCTATATCTAAATTCCACTAGAACTTGGCATAAACTGTTTTTTCCACTAAGTGCCTTCAAAAATCAGTTGTTTTTTCTCAGAGTCACATCATTTATTTTCCCTTGTACATTCTCAAATTTCTTCTTTCTCCAAAAGCATTCTTTCACCCACCCAGCTGGAAAACATCTCTTCTTCTACAAAATGTCTCCACTTCAGTGTTTATTCCACTCGTTCAACAATAGTTACCTATCTCCTCTGCCTTATCTTCTGTGATTCAAGTTGCCACTGTCACTTAAATTTCCTCATATATATCTTTGTGTCTTCAACTAAAGTGTAAATGGTAAAGATGGAGGGTAGCAGGGATCCAGAGATTTATCTTTTGTATACTTAGAATGGTGTCTGGCACATAAGTAGACATTGCATTAATAAATGTTGGTTGGATTTCTTAAATTATTCCTCTTATTGCCTTAAATAAGCTAGCTTCAGGATCTGAAATATTCTCAATGTTTGGTCTGGTTTGAATAACAAAATGATAGAAGAGCAAATGAGGAATGAATCCGTTTCCCCTGACATGTATTGTCTGTTTTTCAACAATAGAATTTTGTTCCTGCTGTGAATGCCAGGCTTTGCATCATCCTTTTCTCATTTCCCATTCCCAAGAAGCACAGCCTGCTGACGCAGTCTTATTCATCAGAGGTATTTCCTGGAGAAGGAAAAGATCATCATCATTTTTGTGCCTCTGTCTTTTATCTTGAAACATGGAATGTAGGCTTTAGCACATTCAGAGGAATTTGCTATAATAGGTGACATCCAAGTCAATGGTTTTATTGTCATATATCTGATGAGATGGCTGTTCGAAAACAAAACAGAGAATGCATAAATAATACTGTCCCTTTTGCTCATTACAGCTTCTTTGAAACTTTACCATGACAATTATTCATTTGTGGTGAGGAGGATGCATGGATTCCAACTTTGCTAACCACCCACCCCACTAATAGTCTCATAAGTCTCCCAGAATTGTCACACACCACCACTGGCAGTGGGTCAAGAAGAGCAAAGGACAGTGCATACAATCTGAGATGGAAAGAATTGATCCAAAGGTGAAACAAAAGAGAAGAAGCAACTCAAGAATTTTTATTGGTTGGTATGTTTTAAATTTTAAAAAGAGCATTATGAAACCTTTATTCACAACCCAAATTTTCTTGATATGCAAAACTGCAATGAGTCCTGGACTCCTGGGAGAGGTACAAGATAATACTAGAGCTCTGGTTTCTGCAGGATTTCAGGTGCCTTACAGTTCTATCAGCTCCAATATGCACCTAAGAGTTTTGGATTCCACCCCCACACTTTACAATACATAAGGCTAGAATCAATGGTATTTCACCTCCTGACTTCTGAACACCATAACCTAATCATAACTAGAAAAGAGTAATCCTTGTTATATCAAGGCATTGTTCTGTAAGTGAAGGCTCTTACCTGGTTTCCTCCTACTAAAACACAGAATATTGTCTGAACTAATACACTGGGTCCAAATGTCTATATGTGATAATTTCTGAAGATTTCTAATTTATGGGTATTTTTTGGACAAGGATAAAAGAATCTACTGAAAATTACCTGATTGGTTTATGCTGATGAGAATACAAGTGTTTATAATAGTGTATTCATATTGTCTCATTTCATTATTTTTATTTATATATGCTCTGCTAGGGATCCAACCCAGGGCTTTGTGTATGCTAGCCAAGTATTCTACCACTGAGCTACACTCCAATCCCTTATTTTATTTTTATTTTTTAAAACACTTTATTTTTTAATTGTGTGTGGACACAATACCTTTATTTTATTTTTATGTGGTGTTAGGGATTGAACCCAGTGCCTCAAGCATGCTAGGCAAGCATTCTACCTCTGAGCCACAACCCCAGTTCCCCTTATTTTATTTTTAAAACATAATTTTTAATCACTAAGGCTACAGACCCTAATTGAAAATATATACAGGTTACCATACCTACCTTGTTAAACCAACTCAGCAAGATGTCTCCAGGCTTCTGATACTCTACTATGTTTCCTCCTCACCTAAGATTGGGAGATGAGCTCCTCACAGTGTCCAGCCCACAAGGTCTGCTCTGGAATGAGTCCTCTCCACTGTGTCCCTCAGTGTCTACGCTGGAGGTGGGCCTTTGCATTCCTGAGAATGCAGAAACTTTGCTATAGATGTTGTTGTTATCATCATCATCATCATCACTGTCATCATCATCATCATTATCACTATCATCACCATCATCATCTCCATCAATAGTTCAGTAACACTGTAGCTCTGTCTTTCAAATAGCACATTCTGTTTCTGTTGTATTCTCTTTTTTTTTTTTTGCATTGCAACAATAGAAAGAAAAATTTAAAGCCCTACTGAATTCTCCTCTTGTTTTAAGTCAAACTGAAAAACAGATTCCCACTTGCACAATATTTTATACTTCCTATATAATACCATTAACAATCCTCAGTTAAAGAGCTTAGAACTTTGCTTTATGCCCAATCCTTTCTAGTTCATACATACAACATATTAGGGCTATGAAAGAGAAGTTTAATTTTTAGAAAAACTTCTTTTACTAGATATTATATAGTTAGCACTTGACTTTTTCCAAAGTTAATACTAATTTTATTAATGTTATATTAATATAAATGCGTTACTTAGTACCATTTGAAATAATGCTAACTTGATTATAAGATTGTGATAATTAACAATTTGATTTAATTTTTAATGGATATTGAAATAGAAATCTAGAAAATTAAGTATAAATTAAGAGATCAATGAGAAAAGACACTGGAAAGAGCCCATAATTATGTAGAAGTTCAATTATATGAAGAGTTACTAAACAATGGGGCCACATGAAGAACTTCAACAAGATTCTGTATCAAAGTATGTTCTTCCATACAGAAGTGTACCAAATTCTACCAATTCCGGGTGTAGCCTACAATCTCATTGTACTAATGTGTAAATATTAAGATATTGAGTCTTTTAATAAAGAAAGGCATTGATATGAAAGACCATCAAATGTTTATAGCAACAATAAAAAAATGGATGTTGTTATGGTTTGGATATGAGGTCTCCCCCCCCCAAAGTTCATGTGTGAGACAATGCAAGAAGGTTCAGAGGAGAAATGATTGGATTGTGAGAGTCTTAACCCAATCAGTGAATTGATCCCTGATGGGATTAACTGAGTGGTGATTGCAGGCAGGTGGAGTGTGGCTGGAGGAAGTGGTTAATTGGGGGTGTGGCTATGGGTTATATATTTTGATCTGAAGCTAGAGTGTCTCTCTCTCTACTTCTTGATCACCAAGATATGAGCTACTTCCCTCTGCCACACGCTCCACTGTGATGTTCAGCCTCACCTCAAGCCCTGAGAAATGGAGCCAGCCTTTTCTGGACTAAGACCTCTGAAACCGTGAGCCCTCAAATAACTTTTCCTCCTCTACAATTGTTCTCATCAGATCCTTTAGTCACAGAAGCAAAAAGCTGACTAGAACAGATATTGAGCCAAAGGTGGTTTGCTGATACTGCAATCCAAGCAGTGTCTCATATTTCTAACCTGCCCCAGGTGACATTTCCAGTTAACTCACCTAACGGTTAGGACAAGCAATCTATAAAACCATAAAGTTGCCTATAAGTTGAATACATGTGTGCATGGGCAAAACTTTGATAAATCTGTAAAAGTATAATTATTTTTCTCTGGAGAAATTCCTAGAATTCCTCCCGTAAAATCTTGAATTAAAAGATATCAACTGTTTTATCAGGCAATTTCCCAAATTATCCTAATTATCCAAACTTCCCTAATGTCCTTTAGTATCATACTCAGTATCTAGTGGGACAACAAATTTACCACACTACACTCAGAGAAGCAGATAAAATATAATATCTTTCTCTATATATGAAGTAATCTTCCCTATGAATGACTACACATAGAATAATATTTAGAAACATTAATTTAAACCCTATGCAATGCAATAATTTGAGTAGTTCCTTTGGTTAAATTCTTTGTCATCTGAAGTGTTAGTCTCAGATTTCCCTACCTACACCTGCTCTACAAAAGAGGAGGATGGATGAAGGAGAAGTAACAGGAAATAAAACATAAGAGGGGCAGCTAATGAAGGCTTCACATGACATTTTAAGAAATTGAACATTGTTTTATGAGCAATATGAAATCATTTGTGAGGATTTAGTTTGTGAGTTTGGGATGCACACTGATAGTTGGCTAACTCAATATGTATTCCCACCTTTTCTTTTTTTATAGAAAATATACTTTTTATTTTTTAAAATTTTAATTTGTTGTATATAACAGCAGAATGCATTACAATTCATATTACACATATAGAGCACAATTTTCCATATCTCTAGTTGTACACAAAATAGAGTCATACCATTTGTGTCTTTATACATGTACTTAGGGTAACGATATCCATCTCATTCCACCATCTTTTCTACCCCCAGGCCCCCTCCCTTCCTCTACCTCCCTTTTTCCCTATATAGAGTTCATTTAATCCTCCCATTCCCCCACCACCACATTATGAAGCAGCATCCTTAAATCAGAGAAAACATTTGGCATTTGGTTTTGTGGAACTGGCTAACTTCACTTAGCATTATATTCTACAACTCCATCCATTTACCTGCAGATGCCATGATTTTATTCTCCTTTAATGCTGAGTAATATTCCATTGTGAATACATACCAGTTTCTTTATCCATTTGTATTCTGAAGGGCATCAAGTTGGTTCCACAATTTAGCTATTGTGTACTGTGCTGCTATAAACATTGATGTGGCTGTGTCACTATAGTATGCTGTTTTTAAGTCTTTTAGCTATAAACTGAGGAGTAGGATAGATGGGTCAAATGGTGGTTCCATTCCAAGTTTTCTAAGGAATCTCTATAGAGCTTTCCAGATTGGTTTCACCAATTTGCAGTCTCACCAGAAATGTATGAGTGTGCCTTTCTCCCCATATTCTCACCAACACTTATTGTTGTTTATATTCTTATTAGCTGCATCCTGACTTGAGTGAAATGAAATCTTAGAATAGTTTCATTTGCATTTCTGTAATTGCTAAAGATGTTGAACATCTTTTCATATATGTCTTGATTGATTGTATATCCTATTCTGAGAAGTAACTGTTTAGTTCCTTGGCCCATTTATTGATTGGATTATTTGTTTTTTGGTGTTAAGATTTTTGAGTTCTTCATATATCCTAGAGATTAGTGCTCTATCTGATGTGCGTTTGGTAAAAATTTGTTCCCATTCTGTAGGTTCTCTATTCACCTCACCCATTGTTTCTTTTGCTGAGAAGAAACTTTTTAGTTTGAATCCATCCATTTATTAATTCTTGATATTAATTCTTACACTACAGGAGTCTTATTAAGGAAGTCAGGGCCTAGTCTAACATGACGGAGATTTGGACCTAGTTTTTCTTCTAACAGGCACAGTGTCTCTGGTTTATCCTAGGTCCTTGATCCACTTTGAGTTGAGTTTTGTGCATGGTAAGAGATAGAGACTTAAATTTCATTTTGTTGCATATGGATTTCTAGTTTTCCCAGTACCATTTGTTGAAGAGGCTATCTTTTCTCCAATGTAGATTTTTGGTGACTTTGTCTAATATGAGATAACTATAGTTATGTGAGTTAGTCTCTGCATCCTTAGTGAAGTTAGCCAATCCCACAAAACAAAATGCCAAATGTTTTCTCTGATATTTGGATGCTGATCCATAATGGGAGTTATTGGGGGAGGGAATAGGAGGAATGGAGGAACTTTATATAGGGCAAAGGGGAGGGAGGGACAAGAAGGGGGCAGGAGAGTATAAAGGATGGTGTAATGAGATGAACATCATTACCCCAAGTACATGTATGAAGACATAAATGGTTGCAACTCTGCTTTGTGTACAACCAGAGACATGAAAAATTGTGCTCTTTATGTGAACTATGAATTGAAATGCATTCGGCTGTCATGTATAACAAATTAGAATAAATAAATTTTTAAAAAAGAAAAAAAAAAGGATAGCTGGGTTATATGGTGGTTCCATTGGTAGTCTTTTGAGGAATCTCCATACTGATCTCCACAGTCATTGTACAAAATACCAAAAATGTATACGTCTTTCTTTATCCCCACATTCTCACCAGTATTTTATTATTATTTATATTCTTTATGGTTGCTATTTGAAACAGCTTTTGCATTACTCTGACCAAAATATCCAACTATTTTGAGGAGAAAAAAGTTATTTGGGGCTCAAGATGGCCAACTCCATTGCCCTGAGCCCAAGGTGAAACAGTATATCTTGGGCAAAGGGTTCAGTGAAGGAAAGCCACTCAGCGCATTTTGAGGTCAGAAGCAGAGACAGAGAGGGTATTATGGCATCATCATACATGCATACAGCATAATTTGGTCAATTTTATTTCCAAGTTTTTCCCCTTTCCCTTTCTTCCTCTCTCCCCCTTGGTTGCCCACATCTCCTTTATTGAACTCCTTTTTTATTCTTTTTAAAAATCTCTCTAGTTTGCATATGAGGGAAACATTGGACCCTTGACTTTCTGAGTCTGTCTTATTTCTCTTAACATAATGTTCTCCAGTCTATCCATTTACCCACAAACTACATTCTTAATCATTTCTCTATTAACAGACATCACAATGAATCCAATTTTATATATAATTAGAATGCACTAATATATATTGTGAATATTATACACTCACACACACTGGAAGAGTAGAGAAACAGTAATAGGAAAAAAAGAAGGGGAAGGAAAAGGAAATGGAATGAATTAAAGCAATTTTTGTAGTGTGTGTATATATAAATATGTTACAGTAGACCCCACTAATATGTATAATTATAATGCACTAATAAAAACATTAAAAAGAATTGGTTGAAATCAGTCTTAGAAGCATATTCCCTTGGGCAAGTCAATTGTCAGTTGTCTGATATTCTAAATCCAGTATGTTACTGACCGACTGGCTTTCATAGGCATGTTTAACAAAGTGAGTTGTCACTGACCAATAACAGATGTTTAAAACCAATTCTGAGGTTTGCTTATTAACACAGCTATAGAACTGTGATTGATTGACTACAACATTTAAAATCTGTTTGGGTGACTATGACCAAGACTATGAAGAACTAAACTTTTCCTATGAGTGTTTGACCTTTTGTACATTCTAAATTAAATGCTACAAAGATCAAATAGGCTAAAAATTGAAATGTGTCCATTGGGATTAGAAATTTTAATAGAGTAGATGAGGAACTGAAATAGTACAAAGCTGCTCTAAACTAGTCATACTTACAATTTTCTCCCAGAGTAGGAAGACTGAAAGAGGAGTGGGAAAGTCGAGCTAGCATTTATTGATGGGCTATCACATGCAGGAGGTTGTGCTAGATACCTGACATGTGTTATCTTATTTGATTCTCACAACCCCATACTATAAGGCACCTTTTAGGAACAGTAGTAGTATTCTGAGACTCTTTCCCAATGTTAAAAGCTCAAGATTGACAGAAAAATATCTGGGAACCAGGCTGGTATGGCTTTAAAATCTAGGTTCGTGCCTTTGTACTACATTGCTGCCAAAGAGATGGAGTAAGCTAAGAAAAGGACCAGCTCCATCTCATGCAGTCTTCTTTTCCTCTTAAACTGCTCTGTCAACTCTTGCAGGGCAGAGAATATGTACCTCCTAAGAAGTAGGCAACAACAAAGCCATGGCATTGTTTACACTTGAAGAAATCACAGAGCAGGTGACTAGGTTTATTCATCAAGCATTTTAGAAGAATATACTTCTCTGAATGTTTTATGTTAAAGTCTATGAAAACTGTGCCATGCTTGGCCAAGTATTAAGCAAGTTATTTTCTTGACTGACAGCTATTCAAGTATTCATTTCCTTACATTACAAAATGACACTTTGTATAATAGAAATCTACAACTCATGAGACAATACTAACAATTTTGAAGTTAAAAGGAGTCACTCAGTAAACAAAACTCATATTGGCAATTTAGTGAAAGTTTGTTATTACTGTTTATACTTCTTAATCCCTCCTGGGATTATTCCACTTTCATTCTGTGTGGTTGTTCATCACAAACCCAGATGAATTAAAGAAATACATAATGTCCTTGAGCTTCTGATTACCTTCTGTCTTAGGGAACATTTAGGTTGACACTGACTTTAAAAGGCTGAAGAAAATCTACTACACAACATGCCAGCTCTAAATCCAAATTGTTTTAGACTGTCATGCAGTATGACCTGTTGCAAAACGACAGAGTATGTACTGAGTTGGCCGTCTCTCCAAAATACCAGCATGGGATTTCTCATATCCCCAAAACATCTTCACTGGTTACCTCATATATTGAACCATTTACCTCCCAAGTGTGTCATCAGGTGATGGTAAGGCATTCAGCTACATGCAGGAAGAGTCTGTCTTCCCATCAAGACAATTTCCATTTTATAACAGCATGTGGGACATTCTTCTTTTGTGTTCTGTATCATGCAGTTTTGTTGTCTACAAAAGGTGTGCAATATTTAACTTATTTTGTAATACAAAATAAATTATTATAGTGAATTTCTTATTTTGTAAGAAATTCACTAGAATAATTTTCAATCATCACATCATTTCCCTTTGATTTTTGCATTTATAGCATGCTAGAAAGAGACTGGAGAAAACCTGAATATGAACAGCTATAATGAATGCAATAAGAATTATTCAATGAAATGTTCAGTCTTCATTATTAAAAACTACCACTTAATTCCACCAAATTCTATTCATGAATTAGCTGAGAATTTCCCTACATTTAAATTAATTTAGTCATCTTTCAATGCATGTCCTAGGAGGATATAATCTCCCTATGGCTCAGTAGCTCCATATGGAGCCCTATCAGCTCCTCACCCCCTTGATTAATTCTATCATAAAGTATGAAGAATAAAGTTTTTAGAAGATCATAAAAAATCAAGTCCCTCCCTCCAAAAGCACCATACATCTCTACAAGGAGAATGAACAGCTTATGCTGCATCTACACATTTACCAAAGGGAAAGACCTCTTGCTACATGATCTAGGCAGCCTAACACTGGCTGCTGGTGGCAGAGGGATCTATAGAACTAAAGTGGCAGAGTGAAGAGTCACTCTAGGATAACTAAGGCAAGGCTCTCCAGGACATCACCAAGGAGAAAACAGACAGTGGGGTGGGAGAACGCTCAATTAGGGAAAAGGCTTCCTAAAATCAGATGGGTATAAGCCATGTTTATTATTGATCAGCAAGGCAAATTCCAAAATGAAAGAGACTCTCTTTCTCAGGGTAGTCCTAAAGGAATTCCAACAGGAGACATGAAAGTGAAGGGCATTATTATCAGGTTCCCCTTTATAAAATCCACAATTTTAGCAAAGCTTTCTATTCCTCTGAATGAAGAAGGCAACAGATCCAAAGTGCCATTCCTCTTGTGGATCCCTCCATCACTAAAAGCAAACAATGTGTCTGATCCACAATTACTTGAAAATAATCACAGCAGTTGCAATGCAGCCTGACCATTAGACATTTTTCCTGATCTCCCTTCTTAAACATAAAGCCCTAGAGGGAAAAATAATTTGCTATTTATCATGCTATGAAAAAGATTGTAAGTGAAAGTCCTGTATCTAATAACAGAAAGGCTTTCTGACTCTTCACGGTGGGCTCACTGGGCAGCAATTGGTATGGAGACCCAGGCTGAATACCCTATTTGAAGGTCTTAAAACTTTATTTGTTGAAGCAATTTCTCCTTAGACAAGAAAGCCTGAAGACCTATTTCTTATATCTAAATGTATGTAGCAGATGTTGTCATGCAACCAGACAAGTTAAGAAGCAAAAGTCAATGAGCTCCTCAAAAATAAATAGGGTGAAACATCCACTGAGCCAGAACTAAGGAGGCAGGCAAACCAAAACTTCTACTTTGTTTTGCTTCTAACCCCCTTGTCTCTAAACCATGTAACATTTTAAGGCTCAAATAACTTAAAATCCACTGTAAACTGGTTTCAAATAAAGCTGCTCTTGTCGTGTGTCTTTGGTTCGTATTTTGCTATTTTCCAGAAAAAAAATGTATCTTTCCATATTTGTCTTTAATGCTATATATAGGATAGAAGATGAATAGCTATACTTTATATCTATGCCAAGATTGAGGCAGAAAAAGAAAATGTTAGCTGTATTGTATCTGTTCACTCATCTGCTTTATTTCTCATGTTTCTGACATAAAATGGAATCATTTTATGCTTGAAAATTGCTCCCAGATTCTCCTGTGAAAGTGCAATCAATGTAAAAAGCAAGATCACAAAGCAACAAGAAAGCTTATTTTTCCTCCTCTTTAATATTAGACATGTGGTCGATTGGCCAGCAATCAACCCCAGGGTTGGTTCAACAGTCTTCTCTTTATTTCTGTTTTAGTTAAAACTTCACCTGTTCCTGAGGAATCCCTGATGAACATTAGAATAATCTGATATTGTTTTGTTGTTTTTTTATTGGTTGTTCAAAACATTACAAAGCTCTTGACATATCATATTTCATACATTAGATTCAAGTGGGTTATGAACTCCCATTTTTACCCCAAATATAGATTGCAGAATCACATCGGTTACACATCCACATTTTTACATAATGCCCTATTAGTAACTGTTGTATTCTGCTACCTTTCCTATCCTCTACTATCCCCCTTCCCCTCCCCTCCCATCTTCTCTCTCTACCCCATCTACTGTAATTCATTTCTCTCCTTGTTTATTTTCCCATTCCCCTCACAACCTCTTATATGTAATTTTGTATAACAATGAGGGTCTCCCTCCATTTCCAAATTCATTTAAAGTGTACCAAGAAATAAATTAGCCTCCCTCTTCTCAATGTCATAGTATTCTTAACAACTAACAGATACTAGGACATTTCTCGTAACCTTTGAATGAAGAAGTGTGTATAGTTTCTCCACTCAACTAAATCACAGAGAAGTAGATTATGAGAGTGTCTACTCTCCTCTCATCCTTCATCACATTGTCAACCCTCTCCCAACTACTATAAGGCCGAACTCAGCCTTCCTCCACACTATTCCAGATACAGGATCTTGCTCATTTTCTGTTCCAGTTCTTTCCTCCTCTCTTGAGCTCTCTCCTTCCACTTTCCCTTTTGGTCCCCATGAAGTGCATGCCCTCAGTGATGACCCATCCTGTGGATGAAAAGGCTTTCGGTAAAGCAGCAATCTGCTGAGATTTTTCTAGAATTTTAGATTTTGCTTGGATTTCTCTTACTACTTAACATAATGAACCAGTGTTTTGTTGAAATTCAAACAAAAGTTTTGTCTTCTTCACATAAATCTTAAATACCCTGAGTACCTAACAATGTAAATGACGAAATCAGAATCAGTAACTCACAGCCTCAAGGTAGATACATTAATGACAAAACATGGACTTTCAACCTGTGGACTTGGAACACAGGAAAATACATTTTTATAAATAGAAGCTTTTGAAGATTTTCTTTAAAAATAACAACTTAAGAAAATTATGATACTTGCTTGTAATTCAATTTGAAAATCTTCAGTAGCCGAAGGGATTGGATCAGCCAGATTATTCATTGTCCTGGGTGTTTCTGCAATGTCTGTGTCCTTGATTGGTTCTGTACAGTGACCCTAGTCAGCACATAAGACTGGGAAATGAGGATTTCTCCTAATTACAAACTGAACTGTTATGACTTTCTATGGCTTCTTCAATGCAGTCTACATGTAACCTAGATTTACAGAAATAAATCCTTATAAAAAGAAAACTTTTATTTTTTTTTCTTTTTTTTCTATTGGTTGTTCAAAACATTACAAAGCTCTTGACATATCATATTTCATACATTAGATTCAAGTGGGTTATGAACTCCCATTTTTACCCCAAATATAGATTACAGAATCACATCGGTTACACATCCACATTTTTACATAATGCCCTATTAGTAACTGTTGTATTCTGCTACCTTTCCTATCCTCTACTATCCCCCCTCCCCTCCCCTCCCATCTTCTCTCTCTACCCCATCTACTGTATTTCATTTCTCTCCTTGTTTATTTTCCCGTTCCCCTCACAACCTCTTATGTGTAATTTTGTATAACAATGAGGGTCTCCCTCCATTACCATGCAATTTCCCTTTTCTCTCCCTTTCCCTCCCACCTAGTGTATCTGTTTAATGTTGATCTTTTCTTCCTGCTCTTCCTCCCTACTCTGTTCTTAGTTGTTCTCATTATATCAAAGAAGACATTTGGTATTTGTTTTTTTAGGGATTGGCTAGCTTCACTAAGCATAATCTGCTCTAGTGCCATCCATTTCCCTGCAAATTCCATGATTTTGTCATTTTTAGTGCTGTGTAATATTCCATGGTGTATAAATGCCACATTTTTTTTATCCATTCATCTATTGAAGGGCATCTGGGTTGGTTCCACAGTCTAGCAATTGTGAATTGTGCTGCTATGAACATCATCGATGTGGCAGTATCCCTGTCGCACGCTCTTTTAAGGTCTTCAGGGAATAGTCCGAGAAGGGCAATAGCTGGGTCAAATGGTGGTTCCATTCCCAGCTTTCCAAGGAATCTCCATACTGCTTTCCAAATTGGCCGCACCAGTTTGCAGTCCCACCAGCAATGGACAAGAGTACCCTTTTCCCCACATCCTCACCAGCACTTGTTGTTGTTTGACTTCATAATGGCTGCCAATCTTACTGGAGTGAGATGGCATCTTAGGGTGGTTTTGATTTGCATTTCTCTGACTGCTAGAGATGGTGAGCATTTTAAAAGAAAACTTTTAGACCACATCTATCTGTAGAATTAAAAATGTTTCTGACGTGTAAGTTGCTCTGGCCACACCAGGAGCTGCTGTAACAAAAGACCATAAACTGAGTAGCTTATAAACAATAGAAATTTATTTCACACAGTCCTAGAGGCTGAGAAGTCAATAGATTTGGTGTCTGGTAAGGGTTCATTTTCTGGTTCTTCAATGTCATCATGTCCTCACATGACTGAAGAAGCAAGGAAACTCTCTGGATCTCTTCTGTTAGGATAATAATTGCATTCATGAATTTCACTCTCAAGTCCTAATCACCTCCCACCTTGGGAATTAGAATTACAGCATATGAATTTGGGACAGACCCAAACATTCTGACTATGGTAACTGCTAACATATCTAATGAAAATGAACTGTGATAGTACTTAGATTATCTACTCTTTTAATAGAGAATCTTGGTTTATTCATGTGTGTGTGTGTGTGTGTGTGTTGTCCATCTGCCTTCACTGTCACTTTGACTTTGTCCACATAGTTTGCTAACAGGTTTTTCTTGGTGTGAAATTTGTAAGTGTGGATGGTTGGATGGTTTATGTTGCCAGCATAAACATGTGACATTAACTTTGGCAACATGAAAATGTGTAACCTTAATAAGAGTAGTTAGAATAGAAAGAATTTAAGCTAAATAGAGTAGATAAAGGAAAAATCAGAAAATAATAAATAATAAATAATAAATAACAAATATTGACATGATAAAAAAATTTGCTGGAAAGAGAAACAGAAAAGGGATCATAGGTGGAGGGAGATATGCAAGAAGATTTGTTAAAGATACGATTCCTTGGAACATATGTGTATGAACACTCATAAAATATTTATTATATCATTTTTATTGTGTCATTGATATAAGAAGCAGGAAGAGAACAGAAGGAAAAGGATGATCAAAAGCAAAGGGGCTAAGAGCCCTTAACTGTGAATTATAAATTCAGTCTCTACCTCCAAACAAACAGAAAAAAAAAATCTTTAGAATTAAGTATTAAATTGTTCCACTTCCATCAAAAGAAAATAAAACAAATATTTGGAATCTAATCTCAGGGAAGGGAAACCCTTAAACTGGTAATTTATCTTAACTTAAAAATCATCTTCTCAGATTATAACTAGTCATTTCTGAAGCAATAATTCAAAACTACATATTGAATTTCTACAATCTTAAGCATTTACTTCATTATAGGGGATTGATAAGAACTACTAAGAACATTGGAATTTATTTATTTTTTAATATTTTTTATTGGTTGTTCAAAACATTCAAAGCTCTTGACATATCATATTTCATACATTAGATTCAAGTGGGTTATGAACTCCCATTTTTACCCCAAATACAGATTGCAGAATCACATCGGTTACACATCCACATTTTTACATAATGCCCTATTAGTAACTGTTGAAAGGTAGCAGAACATTGGAATTTAATAAGATAAATTAGGCTGAGCTACAAAGATCGAATGTCAACATGAGATGTGAATACAAGAGAGCCCACAGAGTTTTGAGATGCCTTTGTACCAGCCATAGCTCTGTGTGCTAGAAGGTCAGGAAAGGTTGCTGGCAGGAGGGGAGGGACCTGGCCAGGATGTGGAGTAAGAGTAGAACTGGACTATGTAGTGAGGATTTAAAGAAGCATGTTAAGTAAAGAGACTAACTTAAGCTTACTATTGGAAATGGGTTTGCAGCCTGCTGGGGCCTGATACATAGACCAGCAGGAAGGGCATTTGGAACCTAGTGGGAGGTTGAGTACAATAAACAGTGAAATTGTTTCCAAAACACAACCAGAGACCATTTATTCTGTGTATTATTGAAGAATAATAAAAGGAATATTTATCATTGTAGTTCTGAGTGTTTAAATTGGATATAAATGCTACATATGTCATAAATCTGAAGGCTGTTTCATCGAATGGTTTGTTTTTGTTCCCTTGGGAAGGTGGCTATGTGATTACTTAAGTTTCAATTTCTCCTTATTTGGGATGGTTCCTACCATTTGTGACTTCATATTCTTTGGTTACTATGGTTTGAAAAATATTTCCCCTGTTTTACAGCTCACAATCAGTGAAGTCACATAAACTTATTAGTAATGCCATCAAATTTGAGAATATTTCCATTGAATTTCTTTTTGTGGTGATGATAGTGGGGTGTGGCGGAGGGTGTGGGTGTGCTTCATATATAAGAGCTACTACTTGGAAGAAATTTTGCCAGACAAGCTTCCGGTTCTACATATTTCAAACCTAGTTTCTCCTTCACTCTCAACATACATCCAGAGCTGGAAACTATAAGGCATCTCAGTATAACCTCTAGCCCTGCACCAGAGGGTGAGTATATTGCCGCATCAGGACAGCTAGCTATAGCTAACCCATAGATATAAGTAACTGCAAGCCATGTACAATTATCTTACTAGACCCAAATGAAGACCAATTCCCCTTCTCTAGATACCAAAATGCCTGATATCACTCCAGAGTCAGTTAACATGAGGGAAAGTATGATCCACTAAGTAAAGAGTCAACAGTGTTAACAAGTTAAGGCATGTTTTAGTCAGCTTTTTCAATACTCTGACTAAAAGATCTGACCATAAAAATTGTAAGGAGGAAAGTTTATTTGAGGGCTCACAGTTTCAGAGGTCTCAAGTGCATGGACAGCAGGCTTCATGCCTTGAGCATCTAGGTGAGGCCAAACAACATAGTGGAAGAGTGTGGCAGAGGGAAGCAGCTCATATAATGATCAGAAGGCAACAAGAGAGACTCCACTTGCCAGGTAAAAAAATATACCCCAATTCAGGCTCCCAGGGACCCACCTCCTCCAGCCACACCCTACCCACCTTCAGTTACCACTCAGATAATCCCATCGGGGAAATTAATTCCTGAATTGGGTTAAGACTCTCAAAAACCAATCATTTCTCCTCTAAACCTCCTTGCATTGTCTCACACATGAGCTTTTAGGGGCTACCTCACATCCAAACCACAGCAAGGTAGAAATGAACACTATTACAAATGTTATAAATATT
This sequence comes from Urocitellus parryii, assembly GCF_045843805.1. Taxonomy (NCBI): domain Eukaryota; kingdom Metazoa; phylum Chordata; class Mammalia; order Rodentia; family Sciuridae; genus Urocitellus; species Urocitellus parryii. Next base: position 72,770,964 of record NC_135538.1, on the reverse strand, counting down.
ACAAAGTCCTATGACCAGGAGGACTTGTCAGGCCACTTTCATGCCTTGAAAAGGGCCCTGCAAAGCTTAAGCTTTATTGGCTTCATGTTAAATCCATCTTGAATAGTTTTCATTTTATACTGCATTTAAATTGTAAAGTAAAAAATAATAATAATGAAAAAAATTAAAGTTCATGTAACCCCTAGCTTACTTTTAAAAATATTTTTGTGGTACTGAAAATTAAAACCCAGTGCTTTCTTGTATACTACTGCTGAGCTACTCCCCACCCCTCTGGTTCTCTTTACTCAGCATCTGGTGATTTCCATGTGCTCAATAGGATATCTGACATTTAAATAATACAAATTATTATAGCATATGGTCCTTGACAAGGTTCTCAGTACACATACCCTTGTGAAACAACTAAAGGATACTTCCTAATGACTTACTGTTCACTGTTGTCATTTGAAGAGATAGAAGTGATGAAATAGCAGAGTGTCCTCAACTGGATGGTGATGAAATGATCAGGGAAATCACCCTACAGAGATATGGTTGGACCCCCCTCTGTAAGACAAATGCACTCCACCATAGAGGACCAGTCTGAGGACAGAGCTTAGTTTTTCACCACTGAAAAAAATGCAAGGAAGAGGGATGTAGCAAACCAGTCAAAATCACTAAGAATATCTCTCAATGTATTCTAGGAGTTACTGTAACAGACTCCTTTTCAAAAGAACAATGTTTCCCTTTAATAGCAGTCTGCAGACTGGGCAGCAAAAACTTGCAATCAACATCCATCTCTATTACATAAGTTTTCAGTGTAATAGATTTCTTTGTATCAAAATAAAAAAAGCAAAGCTGGCATGGGCTGAAGGCCAGACTATGGAAAAATCCCCATTTCACTGAATCAAATAGTATAATGGTATTTGATAAATTGGTGATTCTATCTGTAGGGCTCATTACACTCTGAAACTAGCAGTTTTCTGTAACTTTTTTATCCTTCCACTTTGGAATATTCGTCCCTTTCATCACTTGGCTACTATAAAGCAGATTCTCAAAATTATTGTTTACAATACTCTTTTCTTTGAAGCCATCTTTACAGACATTTTTTCTTAAGATAATTTTGAAATAATACCAGTGCACAGAGTGAAAATTGAACAGCCATCTCCCAAACTTCGAATAACAAGTGCTAACTCCATCTTTACTTCATACTCTATGCATCATAATCTATACTTATTCAAAAGAACACAATCGAAGAAATATAAGAAAACAAAGTGAAACAATTCATATGTTCCATATGAATATTTATCCTTGAAAAGAGCAGTGCTTCATGTATACTACTGCTGAGCTATTCCCCACCCCTCTGGCTCTCTTTACTCACCATCTCCAGTGAATATCTATAGTTACAGCTTGACAAATGTTTGCTGCCTGGAGGGGATTATAGTTTATAGAATCAACTCCTCCATTTTTCTCTTTTTTGGGACTTCTAAACTAAACCAAGTAATCATAAAAAGCTAAAAAATATTTTTAATACTAGAACTGCTTGAGATCCATTAAAGGGTGTTAAAACAAAAGCTTTCTAGAGAAAAAAGTTTGTTTTTTTTTTTTTAAAGAAAACACTTTGGGTTTTTTTAAAGCCAATTATTTGCATGCTAAGTTAGTTTTCAGAAAGAACTACTGAATTCACATGATAGAACTATTGTCATTAAAAATTTTGGTTTGCCCAAATATTGAAGGGACATAAAAATAAGAGCAATTTAATTAACAGGTAAATTGGACACAAGCAATTTATTTTATGCTCATTTGCATTAACTAAAGTAAATTAATTAAAGAAAAAGTTCAGCTTCAAAAATTCTAAGTTGTTTCACATTTTCTTTTTTTAAAAAAAACTAATATTTATTTATTGAGTCTGAAACAAAATGTAATAAAAGCTTCTGTAGACATTTAAGAGCTTAATTTGTCTGCCTATCTTTCTTTTCCTTCATTTTCAAAATCTATGCAGTTTATTCTCCTCTCTCTAAGCAAAAAAAGAAGTTTTCAGGAGAGTTTTTTAAAATTCATCCCTATCATGTACTTGATAACTTTAGATGATTCCCATCAAAATGTTGAAATTAAAATGGAGCACTACTAATAATAAATAGACCAAAGAAATTGTAACTGGAAACACTAGTCTATAACTGTGTTAAGTCTGACTAGCAATAGCCTCCCAGTCTAAGTGTCTGGATTTGAAATTATCCCCTCCCTGACCACACACACACTATCCCGGACATCTCCCGAGGGGCAAGTTTAAGAGACTTTGGCCCTGCTGCTTTGCCCCAACTGATTAGTTTGCAAACTTGGAAGAAACCAATCAATCCTATGTGGTAGGTTGAGCCAGCCAGACTGTGTGTCTTTTTTTATTTTTAACAGAGACCACCAAAACATTATGCATACTATAGAGGAAGGTTATGTGTTAACTTAGTTCCAAAGTCAGCACCACATACTAGCCCAAACTACCAGAACAACAGAACTGAAAAGGTCAGTCTGGAGAGGAAAGCCAAAACCAAAAGAAATGAGTTAACCCAGCAGCCTGCACAAACACTCAGATTTCTCTCTGGCCCAATTGTACTTATAATTTGAACCTCAATCCTAAAATTAAATAAATGACTATTATTTGTGCAACCATTTTCCCTGGTATTTACTCAAATGAAATGAAACTTTACATTCGAAGTAAAACCTGTTCTTAGATGTTTATTGCAGCTTTATTTATAATTACCAAAACTTGGAGGCAAACAAGATGTTGTTAGTAGGTGAATGAATAAATAAACTAGTATATCCAGGGTTAAATGAATATTATTCTAAAAAGAAATGAGTTACCAAACCTTGGTAAGATATGGAAAAATCTTAAATGTGCATAAAATAAACCAGAATGAAAAGGCTACATATTGCATGATTCCATCTCAATATCATTCTGGGAAAGGAAAATCTCTAGAGAAAGTGAAAAGATAGTAGTTATGAAGGTGCAGAGGAAGGGGAAGCATAACAGGGAGCAGGGGCAGGATTACCACAGGTGGAGCTCAGAGAAATTTTAGGGCAATGACACTACTGTGTAGGATATTATAATTCTGGCTATCATTATAGTACTAATGTGGAATCTGATACTGATACCAGGGGACATTGTGGGTCTGTGTAAACAGAGGGTAAATGGGAACTCTGTACTTTCTGCTCAAATTTGCTATAAACCTAAAACTATTCTGAAAAATAAGCATTAATTTTTAAAGTGAAAATTAGAGCAAAAGTTTAAAATATACACATTCATATTAAGAGAAGTTATCTCTGAATGAGAGAATTATGGATTCCTTAATTTCTTTCCTCTTTTTATTTGACAATTTTGGGGACTTTAAGAAAAATGTTTTCAGGATAAAAAAAAGAGACACTCGAATACCCATTAATTGTGGTATTCATCAGCCTAGGTGTCCATCAACAAATGAATGGATTTTAAAAATATGATGTGTGGTGTGTGTGTGTGTGTGTGTGTGTGTCTGTGTGTCTGTGTGTGGGTAGATAGACAGAGAATGAGTATATACACACACAAACAAAAACAGCCATAAAGAAGAATGGAATTATTCATTTGTAGGAAAGTGGATAGAAACTGGAGAACATTGAATTAAGCAAAATACGACATACACAGAAAGACAAGTATTGCATGTTTTCTTTCATATGTGGAAACTAAAAAAAATAAAATAAAATAATGACATGAAAAAAGAAGAGGGATTAAGGAAGGGGAAAGAAACTGTGGAAAAGAAGGAAGGGAGGAAGGAGAGAGCAAAGGAAGATCATAGGGAAGATAAAGATGATCAAAATACAATATATGTATATATGGAAATAACACACTGAATCCAATTAATTGGCACAATTCATATATATATATATATATATATAATTATAATTTTAAAAGAAAAAACATTCCTTGAATATAGTGAGAGTTTTTTTAATTGCATTGAATTAAATTCAATGCAATTAAAAAAACTCTCACTATAAGTAAATTCTAACATTCTAAATTGAATGGTATTTACTTTATGTTTCACACTATTTCTGATTGAAACATGAAGTATGATGATACTTTATCTTATTCCTCCAGTAATGACAGTCTCACATTTACTGATGAGTAAAAGACAAAAAAAAATCCTAAAAGCATTTGATTGAAATAAAGGCAAGTTATTAAAATAAAACAAGAACTCTAATGTTACCCCATAGATTACTTTTTTCTTTTCTTTTTTCCTTCTAATTGAAGAAAAATACTAGTAAACCAGAGAAGTAACTGAAATATTTTGGAAATGAATTTCATTATTAGATATATACTAATGGCATCTTTGAGATCATGGTGAAAGACATGGGAAGATAAACTAGTTAGATGGCTAAAGAAGGATTGCTGAACACCGTGGCCCTCACCTCTAATTCCAGCAGCTCAGGAGGTTGAAGCAGGAGGACTACAAGTTCAAAGCCAGCTTCAGCAATTAGCAAGGCCCTAAACAATTGAATGTGACCCTGTCTCAAAATAAAAAATAAAAAGGGCTGGGGGATGTGGCTCCTCAGTGGTCAAGTGCCCCTGGGTTCAATCCCCAATAAATATCTCCCCCCCGCCATAAAAAGCAGAGTCTGTCTGTGTTATAACCTGAGCTCCACAGGGCAAGCAGATGACCCAGAACAGGTTACTTGGTTTTTAAGCTCCAAGTTTTTCAACAGTAAAAAGGAAATAATAACACAATGCTATCTTTTTGTCAGTGTTGTATTATATTAATAATGTATTCAAAGAAATTATTGCATCTTGCACGTGGTAATTATCATAATAGTACAAAGTCATGGACTGATTTTGAACTGCTGAAATGTCATATAATTTGTGTCCTAGAACTATGTTATTTTCTATGACTTTTCTAACATTTTTTTCAGTGAATAAATAGGCAAAATAACATGATAATGGTCACTAAATGTCTTTTGAACACAAACTTAGAATATACTTAATCCAACAAATGATTGAACAAAATTTTAGTTTTAAAAACATACTTTGATGATATCTAGAAATGTTAGAATAAAATTTAGACAAAGATAATGTCAAAATGCTAAATTTTTGTTCAAAAAAAATTCAAGACACAAATACAAAGCTTGAAAATAATTCCCTGGATTCAAGTGAAAATTGGGGAGGGAGGGTTAGTCATTCACAGATCCACATGAACCACAGTACAATTTTGGTTACTCAAAACTTTAAGATTCAGAGATCAGAGAACTTAAATGCTAGAGTTGAAGTAGGTGGCCAGGCCGACTAGACAATCTGACAAAGTTGTTTTTAATTTTAATAAACTGTTTACTGAAACAGAAAATCTTTGACTTGAAAAGAGGAATACTTATGTAAGCAAGCAAGAACTCACTATGCCATTTGGCAAAATATTTGGAAGGAAGTGGATAGTGCAGTATTTGAATTCAGAAGGTGAAACCAGAATCATATGAAATGGAAAGAGAAGAGTTTCATTTTGTTAAGGTCTGTAAACAAGTCAGGATGGCGCCTGGCATTTTGCCAGAGGGAGTGGTTTGTGAAGTAACTCCAGTGAGCCATTAAGTGTGGAGATTCCTTATTGGTTGACTGCTGTATCTAGTTTATTTTAATTGAGATAAGCTGTGCGGAATGTATAAATACCTCTGTTGTCCTACAATAAACAGCTCCCACTCCTGCTGTATCAATCTACGCAAGTTGTTCATCAACCCCCCGGTTATTTTGCTGCAGCCGGACTGTGGCATCATTTTAAGGAAAAAGAATTAGCATTGCCTGCCTGTGGTTCAGGGAAGGTCAACTCAGAGATGAGATATCCTTCACAAAGTAGAGGACTATGTAGAAAAAAACACTGCCCTGAGGTGGGAATTTGGACAAGATGATTTCTTGCTTTTGCTGCAGCTCTAGGACACCAGGGTTCTAAGATTCAGGTCTCTATTCATTTAAATTTACTGAATTTGACTATTAAAAAGGATTTTTCAAATGTATAATATGAAGTGAAATATTGAAAGGCAAAAGAAACAACCTATAATAAACTAAGAGCTATCTCCTTGGAGATTACTATATTACCAAGTGTAATTACATGTGCCAGGTCTTCTCCATCTAAAATGGACAAATGTACTGCAGCGTCTCTCTTTGAGTGACAGAGCATTTTTCCTTTCCTTTTTTTCCCTACAAATTATCCTCATTCATTCATTATTTCTGAAGTATTCAGGGTTCTTCTCTAGAGTAATAGAACCAATAGAATCAATATAATCATAAGAGAGTATTTATTAGATTGGCTTACACAACGAGAGTCTGAGTAGTCCCATAAAGGAACTGCAGGCTCGGGAGCCAGGCAAACTCACAGCTTCTCAGCCCAAGAGCTAGAAGCCCAAGAGTCACCCATGTAAATGCATATTCAAAGGCTGAAGAATCTGATATCTGCAGGCAATGGCAGCAGCAATTTTTTTTTTTTTTATAAAATGCCCTCACACAAGTAGGGTCATGGGTCATGTATTCACAATCTTTCCCCTTCCTCGTTCTCTGACTTTCCATCCAGGTTCCCAGTCTATTGGATGGTGCCACCTACATCCAGGGCAGGTCTTCCCCACAGGCCGGTATTCTCTAGAAAAAACCTCACAGACACATCCAGAATCCTGCTTCACCAATTTTCTAGGCATCCCTCAATCCAGTCAACCTCCAAGATTGACCATCACCAAAAAAAAATGCCATTGCTCAGATCTGATGTATGTTCCAAAGGTCCATGTGTTCAAGGCCTGAACCCTAGCTAGGTGCTCCTGGGAGGTGGTGGAAACTCTGAGAGGTGGTGTCTAGTGGGAAGTTTGAGGTCACTGGGGAAGCCCTCCAAGGAGAGTCCTCTTTTACCTTTTTGCTTCCCAGCTATGACGTGAACACTTTGCCCCACCACACGTCCCTCATCATGATGTGCTGCCTCGCCATAAGCCCAAAAGCAAAGAATCCAACTGAGCAGAGATTAAAACCTCTAAAACTGTGAGCCAAAATAAGCTGGTCCTCTTTTTAAAGTTATCTCAGGTATTTTGTAATGGAAGCTGCCTAACACAGCTTCACCTAACAGGCTCCTCAGACTCTTCTTCACAAAGCAACCATATGACTGGGAAGCATAAGTCTTCCTCACTCTTCCAACTAAAACACTGCAAATATTTCTCATTGCAGCTGAAGTCCAATACAAACTCCTTTCTAAGACTTAGGATAACTTGGCTGCTGCCCACATTCAGTCCACAGCCACCTTTCCTCGCAAGGATGCGGCAACACTAGCTCCATCTTGGAGGTACCATTCCCAGCGCCTAGAACACTAGGCTCTGGGTTTAGTTTTCAGCTTCAGTGCCTCTTCTGAGTGACTTATCCTAAAGGACATCAAAAAATAGCCCTGTCCCTTCCCCTGACTCATTTTCTTAGCTCCCTGTTGGTTTATTTGTTCTCTGTATAACTTTTATCCTAATTGGTACTGCTTTCATTTTTTAGCTTGCATATTTTATCTGTCTTTCCAACTGGAATCTAAACCCTCAATAGGAAAAAAAAAAAAAAACACTGCTCTTCTTGGTTACCATTTTACCCCTACACTGAAAACAGTGTTGGCACATGATAACAGCTCAATAATTACTAACTTGACAATTGGAAGAAATATCCAAACAGTTAAGTACTACAGCTATCAATCCAATGCATTTCCACTGGCCAAGTCGCTTACATCTCTTCCCCAGATTAATTGCAATTTCCTCCTATTTTACTCTTCCAACCATCCTTTTCTCTGCCATCAGTCCCTTTCTCATACTCCAGCCAGGGAAAATTTTAAAATACAAATTAGATTTAAATATTCTATTTAATGTTATTTAAGAACTTCTCATGCTAATCTGACAAAAATACTAACACTACCTATAATAGAAAACATTTATTGAGCAATTACTACACGCCATACATTTATATTAATTTGGTCCTCCCGAAAACTATTTTGAGCTACATACTTTTAACCCTATTTTTGTAGATAAGGAAGCTGAGTCATGGTAAAACTAAAACTCTTCTTTTTTATTTTTATGTTTTAGTTGTAGATGGACACAGTATCTTTATTTTATTTATTTATTTTTTATGTGGTGCTGAGGATCAAACCCAGTGCCTCACATGTGCTAAGCAAGTGATCTACCACTGAGCCACAGCCCCAGCCCCCAAACTAAAGGTCTTAACATAGTTCAAAATACCTCCACAATTTGGCCAGTGCCTGTATCCCCAACCTTATTGTATACATCTCCACTTGTATAAAGTGAGTCACTGTTAGCTCAAAAATTCATGTAAAAGTACCACATTTTAACAAGAAACATCATAGGAATAAAATTTATTTTACTTTTAATACCAGACCACATAGTCCTTCACCTTCACAAGCCCCTGCACCTCGGATCCTCTTTCTCACATAGCCTTTCCCCAAACCTGCTATGCCACTTGGTAATCCCGCATAGATCTAAACAAGGTCTTCTGGAATCCTGCTGCAGTCACTCCTCTAGGATTACTATCCACATCATCCTAATCCAGAGTCTTCCACTAAACACCTGTTAATCTCACTGTTTATGATATGGCCACTTGATAAATGAACTGTCTCTTATTAGTTACCTGTTTGGTTCCTTGAATTATCTACCTTTTTATGTACATCAACTTATCTCCCAGCAACAACACAGATACCTGAGAGCAGGGCTCATGTCTTACCCTTTCTTTTCCTGCACAGTCCTAGCACATCGTCAGGACGTGTGCCTTCCAGGTGCCTAATTGGTATCCACTCTTTGGCTTGTCGATTGGTCTTCTTCCCACTTTATATGATCCTTGTCAGCAGAGAGTTAGGAAATATCTGCCATTAAACTTCCAAATATTTAGTTATGCGGCATGAATCATGGTATTTCCACCTCATACTTGAAAGAACTAGTATTCTACTAATTATAGAGTGCAGTCAAGAAAAAAAAATTGCAGCTTTGTGTGTCCGTGTGTATGTGTGTGCTTAGAATTATTTCCACACAAGTTCTGCCATCAAGAAGGTAGAAAAACACTCAGCACAGCTCCCTAAAGCTGTGTTTTGCTAGCGGTTGACACATCATCATATACGTGTCTGCTATGCTTCTGATAACACAGCTTCAGAGAGTCTGTTTCTATGGTAATTTTAAGCTTATATAACACCAGCCTCTCCCAGTCTTCATGAACATTTTTTTTAAGTTTGTGAAAATTACATACACTTCAACTTCAAAACTGATTCCATTCATTGTGTGGACATTAAGACAATAATTATGAAATAAAACCATGCAACTGTATGAAAATACTTTTAAAGTTAAAAAGGAGGAAAAAAGTGGATTTCAGTCTGAGCCAAGATCACAAGTATGGAACTTGCTGGAGGTGCTCTTTGGTAACCTGTTCAGGAGCCCCATCCCCTAACAAGACCACATTCCCTGCAGGGGCCTACCCTTTGCCACAGGCCATGTCTTGGTCCACTTGGGCTGCTATAACAAAATACCATAGACTGAAAAGATTATAAACAACAGAAATTTATTTCTTACAGTTCTAGGGGCTGAAAGTTCAAGATCAAGGTGCCCGTAGGTTTGATGTCTGGTGAGAGCCCATTGCCTAGTTCATAGACCGCTGTCTTCTCACTCTAACTTCAATAGAGTAAAGGCCTTTGGACCTCTTTTATAAGAGCAATAATCCCTTTCAAGAGAGATCCATCCAAAGACTTAATAACTTCCCAAAGGCCCGGTCTCCTAAACCCATCACCTTGGGAATGAATATTACAACAGATGAGATTTGGAAGTACACAGACTTTCAGATGATAGTTCTATATGTTCAGAGAAACCTGTGCCCAGGTCATTCCCAGCCCAGGGGTGAGTCACCCCTAGTCTAAACCAGAGGTACTTAACCTGGAAGCTTTGGAGGTATCCATCTAAGCTCAATTCCCTACCTAGTTTCCTCCCAAACTTTCTTCCCTCCAAAGTTGACAGTTCTGGGGCAGGGTCCTAGCATCTGGTATGCCTTTAAAGCTCCTCAGGTGATTCTAACAAACAGCCAGGATTTAGAGTTACAAGTCTGAGCCAGTGGTTCTCAAATTTCAACCAGCCAAGGATCACCTAGAGGGCTTATTAAAACACAGAGTGCTGGGCCCCAACACCGAGTTTTTGATTCAGAAAGCCTAGAATGGGGTCTAAGAATTTCATACCTAACAAGTTCCCACTGATTCCAATGAAGCCAGTCAAGAACCTTGAGAACTCTGGTCTTGAGAGAAAACTCCTTTTAGGATTATTTTTTTTTAACATTTGGAATTATGGTAATTTTGCTACCAGCCTGAAGATGGCACCAAATGCAGAAGAGGGAGGAGTCACTGAGCTTTTCTAAAAAGGGCAGAGGCAACCTGAAATGGCCCTGCACCTGCCCTATCTATACAGTTAATACGTGAGTTTAAAAAAAAATCTATTTTTCTATTTATTAGAGATGAGGCTTCTGTTGCTTATTGTTGAAAACATATTATGTGATGTCTAAGATAGAAACAGTTGTGTTTCAAATGATAATATATTGTCCCAACAAGCTTTTTATAAAGTGAATATTTGAAAATAATCTACTTGAATAAATCTGCACTATAGAATAAGAGAGAAGAAACATGAGTATTTTATCCACTTATTCCATTTGCATAATAATTATTGGGGGCATGTTTTTATTTTCCAAATGACTTCCTCTTGAATACCTCTTACAATGGCAAGATACCAACTTTGAGACCTTTGAATTTTCAGAGAAAAATGACTATAGCAATGTCTCCAGATGAAATGTTTTTTGAACAGAGACACTGGCCTGATGTTAAGAAGTTCATAGCATTAAGAGACAAATAGAGCAGGCACAGTGGCACATGCCTGTAATCCCAGTGGCTCAGGAGGCTGAGACAGGAGAATCACAAGTTCAAAGCCAGCACCAGCAAAAAACGAGCCGCTAAGCAACTCAGTAAGACCCTGTCTCTAAATAAAATACAAACTAGGGCTGGGGATGTGGCTCAGTGCTTGAATGTCACTGAGTTCAATCCCTGGTACAAAAAAAAAAAAAAAAAGACAAATAGAAGAGCTAGTACTTCATTATGACTATTGGCTTGAACCTCCTTCTGACTTTGTCTGGTCTCAGCCAAATGGGTATTCCTTGTGCACCCTAAAACTCCTTTTAATTTGCTGGTGTAAAAATCCAAATCCCTTCCCTTATCCTGCAATCCTGCTTGCACCACGATCTTATTATGGCATAGAAAGCTGTTAAACAAAAAATTGCTAGTGGGTGAACCTAACACCCATTTTAGTCTTGCCTCTACTCCAGAGAATTAAAAGCTAAACATCTACTTTCCAATGCAATGGGAAATGCACATGTGCTGCTGCTCTGGCTAACAGAAGAAAAAGTCTTCTATAGAGCATATAGGAAATTTTACTTGACTGAAACAAAGGACTCACAAAGGATCTCAAACAACAACACTCATATGAAAAGAAAGAGAGATGGGATTTTGTATATTTTAAATCATATAGGAGGAATAATGTTGCTAAGTGGAGATAAATTTTATTAAAATAACTTACTAAAAAACAGCATCAATTAGTACAATCAATTAGAATTTGGAAGTAAAATATGGTGAGAAAGTGTTCCATGATCCGATGACTGCCAGGCACATTGGTGACACGTCAAACATTCCAAAGCAAGTTTCTTCATTTTTAATAGCTATCACTTAAAAATTAACTACTTATACCCATACAAGAGGAGAATAAATCGTTGAGATCTTTTGTGACACATTCTGCAATTAGGAATTTTTGTTTAAAAGTTCATCAAGAAATGATATAAGTTAAAATAAGATGTTTCCTAGGTGTTTATTGAATTGGTTTTCTTTTGGAGGTTGAGCTGGCTTTTTTCCAACATCTACTTCAGGAAATTTCCAGGGCAAAATTACTGCATTGGAAAAAAAAATTACTGCATTGGGCTCTAAGGAATAAAACTTTGTTGCTTGTATCATTAATTTTTATTGTGCTTAAGCAAAGCAAAAATACTATCTTGTGCATGTGAATTACCTTAACTCACTTCTTATAAGAAGTGGGATTATTATTAGGATAGTCTAATCTGAAAAGAGAATGTCAGCTCTATTGTCCAGTTTACCTATATGTTAAATAATAAGATTCTAAATTTAACAAACAATATGGAAATTTACTCAAGAAATTGGTAAAGTAATCATAACCTCATGCCTACTGCCTCCAGTAACTATCAAAATTTCACTAAAAGCAGCAATATTTAAGAATTGCCTAAACCCTGGATAAGATGATCCACACATTGTAAACTTCAAATTGCTCTAAATTGAGTTGGAACTCTGAGAGCTATTCAGCTTGACCACATTCTCTGATCTCTATAGAACTGTTCATACTGAATGAAATGTGCTTAATAATTATGTCAGTCATGTACTTTAAACAAAGCTCGGAGAAACAACCCTGGGATATTCGTTGTCATCTTACTCTGAGGATGTTACTGATGGTTTATTAAATTTCACAGAACAATCTTTATGAAAGCACACTAAACGTCCCCATGGGAATCAATATCATGAATAGCTATCCTTTTGTGCTTTTCACCACATGCACAGAAAATTGTATATTTCTCTATATATTTTTTTCTCTTTCTCTTCTTCATCAGCTGCTAAAAGACTCAATGGCGAACCTGTGGTCAAGTGCAGCCACTCTGCAGGCCTTCATAAGCGTCTTGTGTGTGAACTTCATCCCTGCTTTCACCTGTTTCTCTCTCACTTATTTTTAACTTGTACATAAAACATAATTATTTTTATTTAAACATAAACATTTTTACTTAAACAAACATTTTTATTTCTTATAATTTACTCACTCTATTTTTCTCCTGATTTTTGTTTTGGTTTGCATATTTATAAGTTGTTTTATAACTCTTTGGAATAAGTCAGTGCAAAACTGCTACAGCCCATGCCAGGGAGTATCCCAAGGTTTTTCTGTGAGAAAACCCAATATTGGTAAGCACACAACAGATTCATCCTTATTTTGAGGATAGTAAGGTGGACTGATGAGCCACTGCAGATCATTAACTTAGTATCCAGGGAAAGACACAAACATAATCCAGCACAAAACTCAAAGTTATCTTTAAAGAGAGTCACCCAACAAATCAAAAACTCAGGAAAGCGACCCCAAAACAAAGGAATTTACAGCTTGAACAAAAGACATACCCTGCAAAAATACAAGGCATTCACGTGAGAATCAAAGCTGAGTCCAGGAAACCTATAGGAACAAACAACACACTGAATAATAGTTCACGATCTGTTTTAGCAGCAAAGACTAGTCCTTAAGGAGTATGGAGCTATGAGTAACATAATTACTGATGGAATGAAAGTAAAGGGCTGAAAAAAAGACAATAAAAGAATTCCAATGGGTAGATCACCAAGAAGAGCAAATGTGAGCTGGTTTAGTGAACAGAATCAGGGCATTCCCTTTCCTGGAGAAACACTGGCAAAGTCTTAATAGCCAATATTCTTTCGATGTTCTTGCTGCATATCACCATTCCATATGCTTCATATCATTCTGCCTCCCAGAAGCAAGAGGTAAGGACTGGATATAGCCAACCAGGGCTATAGCTGACCTCTAGAGGGATGAGAAGAACCATTTATTAAGACAGTGCTGCTTCCTCCTGCATGAGTAGCTGCTTCCCCCATTTATTCCTTTGTTTATTCTGAGACTACTGGTGGCATTTCCAGTTTCTCTCCTGAGAGAGCTGTAAGATGGGTTGGAACCTTTAAATTAATTCCATGACCATGTTTTACCCAAAGCTAAAAATTTACCTCCCATTATATTTCTAATTATGCCTACTCCTAATATCTAAATAACACAGTGAAGATTTCAATAAGCCTAAATAACAGGGGAAAAATTAGTGTAAAAATATGCCTCTACCCCTTCTACTGTAAATCATTTCTTCTATTTGTATTATCTTGTCTTACGTGAAGGGGTAGAGAGAGAAAAGGGGAGGGGAGGGGAGGGGAGGGGGGATAATAGAAAATAGGACAGATAGCAGAATACATCAGACACTAGAAAGGCAATATGTCAATCAATGGAAGGGTAACTGATGTGATTCAGCAATCTGTATACGGGGTAAAATTGGGAGTTCATAACCCACTTGAACCAAACTGTGTAATATGATGTATTAAGAACTATGTAATATTTTGAAAGACCAATAATAAAAAAAATATACGCCTCTAATTTGAACAGTACAAATTTTCCTATTAAAATTTCCACGTGAAAATCGAAGTCTAAAATTACAAACTCTAATGAAAGACCACACAAATAAAAGTCCAGAATTCTTCCTTCAAAATATCTTATTCAACTCCACTTCAATGTAAAGCTTCTTTTGGTTGAATGGAGTTCCTTTCATGGCAGAACCTGGCCTTTCCTCTAGAAATCCATGGAGCTCCCACAGCATCCCCTAAAGGTAGTGACCATCAAGCAGCAAGGACTGCATGGTACCTGGGGGAAGGAAAGTCATCAGCAGAATCACTAGAAAAGAGTCCCCAGGCTCAAAGACTGAAGAGAGAAACTCTGCTGGCCATCTAAAGTTCAGTCTGTGACCCAAACTGGGACAGAAGTCTCCCATGGAGAGAGATGGTCCCCTATGGCTTGGGCCATGCTGGGGAGGTGGGTGGAGCAATTCCACCAGTGTCTTCTTGGGCACTTAAAACATTCCTGCCTTCTTGCAAAATTTAGAAAATCACTATGTCAACCTCCCATGACATAAGGTCTTACTCGAGACTGTCTTCCCCATTCCATTTCCCTTTTGAGCCCTTCCTCCCTGGTACACATGCTGCACTGAGTTGGAGTTCATTCTGGGAACCTTGGCTCTTGAGACACAGCCTCACTGTGATATCAGAGCAACCCACATCTGCAGCATGTGTTCTCCACAATCCTCTCTCTTGCTCTTGTCTCTGTTTTTTTTCTCACGATGACAAGGTCTCAAGACATTTTTTCCCTTACCATGGTGGCCGTGGTCAGTGCCTCCTGCTCTGGAACAGGCCTACAAAACCTGTTTCTTCAAATCATATGATCATCTCAATAAATTCAGAAAAAGCATTCAACAAAACCAGTACCCATTCATGTTCAAAACAGTAGAAAAACTAGGAATAACAGGAACATATCTCAATATTGTAAAGGCTATCTATGCTAAGCCCCAGGCCAACGTCATTCTAAATGGAGAAAAATGGAAAGCATTCCCTCTAAAAACTGGAACAAGACAGGAATGCCCTCTTTCATCACTACTATTTAACATAGTTTCTGAAACACTGCCCAGAGCAATTAGACAGAAATTAAAGGGATACAGATAGGGAAAGAAGAACACAAATTATCACTATTTGCCGACAATATGATTTCTATACCTAGAAAATATACTTTGTATACAACCAGAGATATGAAAAATGTGCTGTATACGTGTACTATAAATTGCAATGCATTCTGCTGTCATATGTAACAAATTAGAAAATTTAAATTAAAATTTTAAAAAAATTCAAAAACCTGTTTCTTCAGACGGGTTGCTCCCACATTGCCACATCTGTCCCAGAAGGATAGTTACCTTTGATAGTCTCCTGGGCTGAAGCTTCTGCCGATGCTTTTAAAGACTGTGACTTTGACAGCTGAGTGTTAACCAATAGGTTTTCTGATATGTGTTGTTGAGAAGTCTTAAAATTCTCAAATTTTGAATTTTCCAACCAGGCCATCTGTTCTATTACATCTTTCTTGATAGTAGTAAAAATATTTCTAAAGTTTCCTGATGTTTAACTACTCCTTTGAGGTGAGCTCAGTTAGTTTGTATCATTCTAAACTGCTTCTTCTGTAAATCATTTCTTCGATTTGTATTATCTTGTCTTACCCCTCCTTTCCTCTTATATGTCATTATGTATAACCCTGAGGATCGCCTTCCATTTCCATGCGATTTCCCTTCTGTAAAAATGATTTACAGTAGAAGGGGTAGAGAGAGAAAAGGGGAGGGGAGGGGAGGGGAGGGGAGGGAAGGGGGGATAGTAGAGAATAGGACAGACAGCAGAATACATCAGACACTAGAAAGGCAATTTGTCAATCAATGGAAGGGTAACTGATGTGATACAGCAATCTGTATACGGGGTAAAATTGGGAGTTCATAACCCACTTGAATCAAATTGTGAAATATGATGTATTAAGAACTATGTAATGTTTTGAATGACCAACAATAAAAAAAAAGATGCAAAAAAAATAAATAAAGACATGTCACCTAATGATGAAAATATTTTGTGCAATAATCTTGAAAATTACAGCTTCTCTGCACAACTTGGTGAACAAATGAATTTCACTACTGAATGTCAAACTGTAGCATTTGTAAGATGATCATTTGCAAATGATATTAAAATTTAAGAATATTTTTTCTACTGTAAAACACTGCCCCCAAACAAGTAAAGGACAATATAATTTGGTGTTTATTTTCATCTCTGAAAAAAATTAAAAAAATTTAAAAATAAAAAAATAAAAATAAATAAAAAAATAAAAGTAGGGCTGGGGATGTGGCTCAAGCGGTAACGCGCTCGCCTGGCATGCCCAGGGTGCTGGGTTCGATCCTCAGCACCACATAAAAATAAAATAAAGATGTGTGTCTACCGAAAACTGAAAAATAAATGTTAAAAAATTCTCTTTCTCTCTCTCTTTAAAAAACATTAAAAAATAAAAATGTCAAAAAAAATAAACTGCTTCTTAAATTGATCCCTTTCCTTTGCTGCTTGTAATATAATAATATTTGCTAGATTTTTACCATCTTCTTATATTTTATTTTCCCTTTATTTGGCATCTAATTCTTTGTTCTTCTTACATACTTCTTGAGGCTCTTTCTGGGGAGCTGCATATTTCTCCCTACTTCATCAATAGTGAGAAGGAGAAATAAAGACATGGGCCCCATTAAATGCAGATATAACAGGAAATTAAATGTGGCTTTTTCTGCTATTGGGAGACTTTGGTACAGACCTCAAAGACTCAGAAAAATAATGTCAAGGACTCCTTACAGATAGGTACTAGAATACCTGTACTGAGAAACTCAGGGACAGAATATCTTGTTCTGTCAATGTTAAAATGGGAAAACTGGAAATCCATATGCAACAAAATGAAATTAAATCCCTATCTCTAACCATGCAAAAGTCTCAAGTCAAAGTGGATCAAGGACCTAGGAATTAAACCAGAGACATTGTGCCTATTAGAAGGAAAAGTAGGACCAAATATCCATCATGTCAGATTAGGCCCCAACTTCCTTAATAAGACTCCTATAGTACAAGAATTAAAATCAAGAATCAATAAATGGAATGGATTCAAATTTAAAAACTTCTTCTCAGCAAAAGAAACAATCAGTGAGGTGAATAGAGAGTCTACGGAATGGGAGCAAATTTTTACCATTTGCATATCAGATAGAGCACTAATCTCTAGGATATATAAAGAACTCAAAAACGTAATTGCAGGCGATGTTGAAGATGCTAGGAGGAAGTACTTCCCTGCAGGATTGTGCGTATACTGTGAAGCATCTCACACCCCTGTAAATGATGCAATGGAGGTGTTTCCCCATTATTTCAGACCAAGTGAGAGTAGCTTTGATGGATCCCCTGGAAGAATCACCAAATATGCCCCGGGTATTTGAGTGAATGGGGATTGACTATTGCCAATAGGAAACAAAGAGAGGTTAAAGTCAGAAACACCTGCCTAATACTGAGGAGAAAGAGAGTTTCACTGGGCATGAGGTACATGAGAAGGGATGCCTAGATTTCTCGTGGCCGAAGGGACAAATTGTGGGGAGTCAGCTTCTATTTACTTTAAAAGGTTCATCTCTCTTCCTAGAAGGGGGAAAGGAATCAGTTGTAATTTCATGTGTCAACTTGACTGCAATAGTTTTGATCAAACATTATTCTGGGTTTTCCCATAGGGGTATTTTGAGTGAAATCAACATTTAAATTAAATAGTGAATTAATCAGATTTCCTTCCCTGATTGATCTTTATCCAATCAGTTGAAGGTCCTACTAGAACCAAAAAAAAAGCTGACCCTGCTCCCAAATAAAAGGGAATACTTCCTGCCTTACTGCCTTTGAGCTGAGACTTGGGAGTGGGGGTACTTTTCTTTCCTTTGGGCTCAAACAGAGTAGAGATTGGAGTTCAGGGCAGGACCCTATCTGCTCTTGCATGAGTTTAAGGGTGGCACCACACATCCACTCTCTCACACACAAGCACCCCAATAACATTAGAACCTCACAATCTCCCCCCAAGTGTATAAATTCTTCCCTTTGTTCATTCCCTTAGCTCAAGCCCAGTAGTCAGTCTCTCACCTAACAAAGCAAGAAGGGTCTGGTGGCACCAAGAGAACAGAAGCCAAGCAAAGGCTCCAAGCCTGAATGAGGACCAAGTTAGGGGAGGAGAAAAGATATCAGCTGAATGAAGTTTTGATTTTGAGTTATTACACTCAACTGAACATATTAATTTTTGAAATGAGCCTATTCTTTGTTTCAGAAAGTTCTCAAAGCCCTATGGTCTGCCTTGAATTTTTTATCCAGGAGTGTGAAAGAATAAAATCAGAAGCCAAGTTCAAAGGGAGTGATAAGAAAGAAAAAGTTTGCTTTAGTATGTCAGTTATCTGAACCCAAATTGGTCACTACAGCAGTTACACACGCATTCCTTAAAGAAATATTAATGTGGTAGCAGCCGAGAGGTTCAGTAAGAGTAGATAACTTGGTTCTGATCATCATCTGAGGATAAGACAAGGTTGTGGCACAGGTACATGTCTGTTCAATACTTAAAATGTTATATAATAAAAAATTCTGGGGTAATTGCTCAGAGCTGAATCACTGCCATAAACATAATTATATAAACACAACTTTGTAGGCAGTAGTGCATTGTGCCTGCTTCTAATATACCCAGAAGGATACTTCTTGAGGTGTTTTCAGGTCAACTTCTGTTTAGGACAGAAGGGTACAGTTTGGAAGCAGGAATCAGACCTCATCAGAATCCCCAGGTGTGCCTCAGCATTACTATATTTTTTTCTGCCAAGATCTTTGGAACTGTATTTTGTCTTATAGTTTTAGCACATAAGCAGATTCCAAATTGACCTTGCAGTGTGGTTTTTTCAGTGGAAGAAATTTTTGTACACAACAATACTGGGAAACTTTTATGGGTGCTTTAAATTTTTTGCATAATATTAATAATCAGTGTATAATGTAACTTAAATTACTTCAACTTGATGTTTTCTGGTATAAAATAAATTCACTTAAATCCCTGTGTTTGAATTATCACTCTTCTTTATCTCAAGGAAAAGTTTCCAAGAATCACCTACAAAAACCAATGAGATTTTTTATTGTGCATGTCTGTAACTATTTGCTGAGTGGTGCAGCATGGTTACCTTTTGCTAACAGCCTGTTTACAATTTTTTGCTCTTACATTTTACTGTATAAAATGAGAAGCTTACACCACTAGTGTGACTCTACCTAAAGACACTGTCTTTTTATATTGTGGGAATTATTCCTATAAACATTCCCAGAAGAGTAGGCTTGCTTATTGCTTTTAGCATTGAGTTTGCTATATTTTGTGTCTATTTTCTGCATCATGCTATCATATCCTTAAGCTTTTGCCTTACCACAGAAGAACTAAAAGATACTAGAGATGGAATGGCTAGAGACAATCTTTCAGTTAATACTGAGCCATATTTATTAATATTTCCAACATGTAAACTGACTAAATCCAAGTGATAAATTCTACCAAACAGTAGAACTGGAAGGCTCATTATTGAATAAGCTATAATGACATCCACAACTCTATCTGGAAATAAACGGTAGACTGAAGCAATACAAGTAGTTAAGTTCCAGACTGAAGAATTCAACTCAAGTTAATTTGTGTAGCTATACTGACTTTTGTACTTTTTCATATGAGTAGTTATTTGCTATGACGTTGGACAGCCCTGATTTAACATTATGCAAGGGTATTTGAGGAGAGTGCTCTGAGGACCATAACCACAGATGATATATGTTCTCATTCTTGTTTTATTTCTATAAAGATATTACATCTAAAATATGTTTTAAACTCATCCCTGCATTTCTTTAAATTCTAAACACACTAATTTCAACAAAGTATCTTAAGGACAAATATTATTTTCTTATTCCTCTTCAGCTTTTATATGCATAATAACTCTTTAGTTGATTCTGTACCATGACTGAATAATATCATGTATCTTATTGTAATAGCCACTAACAACCCCATCTTGCTCCTCTTTATCCATTCTTTCATTACTAAACCCACCAGCTTTCCATGGTTGCGTTGAACTCCTTGCCTCAGTTCCTAAAATCTATGACCATGATCAAGATATATAGGTATATATTTAGTTAACATAATACTAGTGGTGTAAGCTTCTAATTTCTTACAGTAAAGCATAATAGCAGAACACTGTAAATAGGCTCTCCAGATAAACTTAGTAAGATTAATAATTAATAATAGTAATTAATAATTCAGAGCTAACTTGAGATCCTATGATGGGATGGTAACTATAAATGCTTGTGAAAAAGCTACATAATTACAAGAAATTAGTCCCACCAGTTTTACCCTAAAACTGAAATTCAGTTCAAAATAACATGGAACAGAACAAAACTGGAAGCAATACAAGTAGGTTAAGTTCCAGTATGCTGCACCTATTGAAAAACATTAAAAAGTGAAAAATCATTTTAGCATTTAGTTGAAGAGTTAAAAACCAGAAGATGAGGACTGTGCCAAAGTCATGAAAAGTGCCAATTGAAGAACAAAACATGGGGTTGTGAACAAGAAGCTCAACTTAGAGATGAGCATGGCCATGGGAAATATGGGCAGGACACATGAGAGACCCATTAGCCATGAGATGAGAACAAAGAACCTGAGCTGTCAGCTACCAAAGTGAATCATTGGTTTAAAGAAGTGAATGCAATGTCAAGAAAGGAAAACTAGGTTTCTATAACTAGGGAAAGCAAATGTCTGGAATGCAGCAATCAGAATATAGCAAAAGCTTTAATGAGCTGATAAAAGGAATAGAACATATCCAGCAGCTCTCTGAGAGAGGAGAGCTGAAGTTGTAGGGTGTAGTCAGATGATTCATTTATCACAACATTCATACAGCAGAGTCTCTTATCCAGTTTAACAAGACTGGACCAATAAGTTGGTTGGTTGATAGAAAGATACAGTTCAACCAAACAGTAACTTAAAAATGACATAACAATTATATATTTACATAAACCCTCTTCTATTACCTGTCATATTGTCTAAAATATCAGTCCCAATCTCCTTGAAACATTAAAGTGCTGGCCAACAAATGAGGTTCCTTTGCACAAATAAATAATTTTGTTACATAATAAGCTCAGTGCTACATGTGGCATAATTTCTGATATAATGGATGGTCCAAGAATATTAAAAAAGCAAAATTTTCTTTAATTGTAATAAAAATTACATTATTCTTTAAAATGGTAAGTAATGATTATTTATTTCACATGTATTTCATTTTGACTGAAAACATATAAGAGCATCTTAATTCACCAAGATTTAATTTAGAATGAAATCTTTCATTAGCATTGTAATTCTGTGTTATCTGTCTATAACTGATAATACATCATCTATGATGTACAGTTTCAATGTCTTTTAAGTGAACCAAGAACCTAAAGATATTTTCAATGCAGTCTAGTGAAGAATCAGATTTTTAGGACTACATTTTCCCCATTCCCCAGCATTTATATCTCTTGTGTGTGTGCTGGCAATATTTTATTTATTTTATTTTATTGGTGCATATTAGTTAGGCAGAACAATCAGTTTCATTGTGGCATACAGGCATATAATGTAACACGATTGATTTCAATGTCAATACCTCTGATTCCCTTTATATCCTCTCTCCTTTTCTCTGTGTTCTCTGCACACGGAGAAATGGTCTTCCTTCTACATTTATGACATACTTTGTTTTTCTTCCTTCTAGTTTCCACATATGAGAGAAAACATAATTACTTGTCTTTCTGAGCCTGGCTTATTTTGTTTAACATAATGATCTCTATTTCCATCAATTTTCCTGCAAATGACATAATTGTTCTTCCTCTTTACAGCTGATTCATACATCATGGTGTACATATATCACACTTTCTTTATCCATTCACCTGTTGACAGACACCTAGGCCGATTCCATAACTTGGTTATTGTTAGATGTGCTTCAGTAAACATGGGTGTACATCTGTCTCTGAAGTATGCAGCAATGTGGACTTTAATTCCTTTGGAAAATTACTGAGGAGTGATATAACTGGATCATGTAGTAGTGCTATTCTTTTGAGGAACCTTTATACTAATTTCCACAGTGTCTGTACTAATTTACATTCCTATGAACAGATATAAGGATTCCTTTTTCCCCAACATCCTCCACCAGCATTTATTGTTATTTGTATTCTTTTTTTCTTTAAAGAGAGAGAGAGAGAGAGAGAGAGAGAGAGAGAGAGAGAGAATTTTTTAATTTTTTTCTTTTTTTTTTTTTTTTTTTTAGTTTTTGGTGGATACAACATCTTTATTTTATTTTTATGTGGTGCTGAGGATGGAACCCAGCGCCCCGTGCATGCCAGATGAGCACGCTACCGCTTGAGCCACATCTCCAGCCCCTGTTATTTGTATTCTTAATATGCCATTCTGACTGGGGTGATATAGAATCTTGATGTGGTTTTTATTTGCATTTCCCTAATGGCTAAAGATGATGAGAATTTTTCTAAATACTTATTATCCATCTGTATTTATTCTGAAAAGTGAGAAGTACCTTTTCAGTTTATTTGCCCATTTGTTTAATGGGTTATTTGGTTTTCTGGGTTTGAATTTGTTTTACTTTTTCATATATTCTAGATTTTAATCTCTGTCCAATGAGTAGTTGGCAAAGATTTTCTCCAATTCTATAGGCTGTCTTTTTATTCTGTTATTTGTTTCCTCAGTTGTGTAGAAGCTTTTTAATTTAGTGCTATCCCATTTATTAATTCTTGCTGTTAATTCCCGAGCTATAGAAATTGTGTTCAATCATTGTCTGGACCTGTATGTTGAAGTATTTCCCCTGTTGTAACATTTCTGATCTGATACTTAGGACTGTGACCTATTTTGAAGTGTCACATATATATTGAGTCAGAGATGGGTTTTCAATTTCATCCTTCTACATATGGATGTCCCATTTCCCCAGCACCATGTGTTAAAAAGGCTCCATTTTTGCTCATGATTGTTTTTGCTATTCTGAGTCTTTTGTTCTTCCATTTGAATTTTAGAATTTTTTTCTAGTTGAATGAAGAATATTATTGGTATGTTGGTGAAGATTGTATTGAATCTGTGGATCACTTTTTGTAGTATGGCCACCCGAACAATATCAAATCTGTCAATCCATAAGCAAGAAGGTTTTTTCATCTTCTAGTCTATTTCTTTTTTTATAATTCTATAATTTTCCTTGTAGAGGACTTTCACCCCCTTGGTTGGGTTTATTCCAATGATCTATTTTGTTTTATTTTATGCTAATGTGAAAGAAATTGTTTTTCAGATTTCTTTCTCAACAGGTTCATTATTGGCATATAAAAAAACTATTGATTTTAGTATGTTGATTTTGCATCCTGCTATTATGCTGAAAGTGTTTATCAGATCTAGAAGTCTTCTGGTGGAGTTTTTAGGAGCTTTTATTTTTCTAAGACTAGTGTCATATCATCTGCAAATAAAGATAATTTGACTTCTTCATTTCATACTTGTGTCCTCTTAATTTCCTTCTCTTACAAAATTGCTCTGGCTAAAATTTTAAGTACTATATTGATTAGGAATGGTGAGAATGGACATCCTTGTCTTGTTTCTGATTTTACAGGAAATGCTTTTAATTTTTCTCCACTCAGTATGATATTAGTTTTGGGTTTGTCATATGAAGTCTTTATTAGGTTGAGGTATATTTTTTTATTCCTAGTTTCTTCAGTATTTTTATAATAAAGGGATGTCAAATTTTGCAAAGGCTTTTTTTTGCATCTGTTGAGATGATCATATGATTTTTATCTTTCCATTTATGTGGTATTTAATTTTTATTGATTTGTGCATATTGAACCATCCTTGCTGGTAAATGAAACCAACTTGATTGTGGTGCATGATTTTTTAAAAATGCTATTGAATTCAGTTTGTAAGTATTTTATTAAGAATTTTTGCATCTATTTTCATCGAGGCTATTGGCCTGTAGTTTTCTTTATTTTATATGTCTTTATCAGGTTTCAGTATTAGGTTGATACTAGCTTCATAAAATGAGTTTGGAAGTGTTCCTTCCCTTTCAATTTCAAAACACAATTCGAGGAACAATAGTATTAGTTCTTCTTTAAGGTTTGGTAAAATTCAGCCATGAATCCATCCAGTCCTAGGCTTTTCTTCTTTGGAAAGCATTTTATTACTGCTGTGGTTCCATTACTTGCTATTGGCCTGTTAGGTTTTCTATATCCTCTTGATTCAATTTTGGTAGGTCATCATGTGTGTCTAGAAACTTATCAGTTTCTTCTCAATTTTCCAACTTACTGGAATATAAGTTTTCAAAATAGTCCCTAATGATCCTCTGGATTTCACTGATGTCATAAGTAATATCTCCATTTTCATCTTCAATTTTATTAATTTGGGGCTTCTCTCTTTTGTTTAGTTCAAATAAGGATTTACCCCTCTTTTTTACCTTTTCAAAGAACCAACTCATCAGTTCATTGAAACTTTATATTGTTCTTTTATTCTCCATTTCATTAATTTCAGCTCTAATCTTTATTATTCCTTTCCTTCTATTGGTTTTAGGATGGGTTTGTTTTTATTTTTCTAAGACCCTGAGATGCATCATTAGGTCATTGGTTTAAGCACTCTAGGATTGAGGGCTGAGGATATAGCTCAGTTGTTAGAGTGCTTGCCTTGCATGGACAAGGCCCTGGGTTCAACCCCAGCATCACAAACAAACAAACAAAAACCTCTCTGATTGTTTTATGTAGGCATTCATAGCTATAAACTTCCCTCTTAGAACTGCCTTTGCTGCATCCCACTGATTCTAGTACGTTTTGTTTCTTTTCTTTGAATTGCTTGTTGTACTTACATATTCCTTCTCTCTACTCTACTGATCTTTCTGCTACTTACTTATAGTTTTATTTTTAATTAGTGTATTGTGGATATATATGATGATGAGATTCACTCTGGTCTAGCCATATATGTACATGGGAAAGTGAGGTTAGAATCATTCTGTCTTTCCCTATCCTATCTCTCCTCCCTTCCCTTCATTCCTCTTTATCTTCTCAACTGACCTTTCTTGTATTCTTTTTATTATCCCCCGCCTTATTATTTTAATTTAATTCTAAGAATCTTTATTTTTATTTTCATTGATTTTTTAAAAAAAATAAATGACAGCAGAATGCATTACAATTCTTATTACATGTACAAAGCATAATTTTTCATGTCTCTGGTTGTATATAAAGTATGTTGACACCAATTCGTGTCTTCATACATGTACTTTGGATGATGATGTCTATCACATTCCACCATCCTTGCTAATCTCCTGCCTCCTCTCTTTCCCTCCTACCCTTCTGCCCTATTGAGAGTTCATCTATTCCTCTCATGCTCTCCCTCCCTACCACACTATGAGTCAGCCTCCTTATATCAGAGAAAACATTCAGCATTTGTTATTTTGGGATTGGCTAACTTCACTTATCATTATCTTCTCCAACACCATCCATTTACCTGCAAATGCCATGATTTTATTCTCTTTAATTGCTGAGTAAAGAAGCAGGTGGCATCACTATACCAGATCTTAAACTATATTACAGAGCAATAGTAACAAAAACAGCATGGTATTAGCACCAAAACAGACTGGTAGACAAATTGTACAGAATAGAGGACACAGAAATTAACCCACAAAATTACAATTAACTTATATTACACAAAGGTGCTAAAAACATGCATTGGAGAAAAGATAGCCTCTTCAACAAATGGTGCTGGGAAAACTGGAAATCCATGTGCAACAAAATGAAGTTAAACCCCTATCTCTCACCATGCACAAAACTCAACTCAAAATGGATCAAGGACCTAGGAATTAAACCAGAGACTCTTCGTCTAATAGAAGAAAAAGTAGGCCCTAATCTTCATCATGTGGGATTAGGCTCCAACTTCCTTAATAAGACTCCTATATCACAAAAATTAAAACCAAGAATCAATAAATGGGATGGAATCAAACTAAAAAGTTTCTTCTCAGCAAAAGAAACAATCTGTGAAGTGAACAAAGAGCCTACATCCTGGGAGCAAATCTTTACCCCTCACACATCAGATAGAGCACTAATCTCTAGGGTATATAAAGAACTCAAAAAGCTAAGCACCAAAAACTCAAATAACTCAATCAACAAATGGGCCATCGAACTGATCAGACACTTTCCAGAAGAGGATATACAGTCAATAAATATATGAAAAAAAAATGTTCATCATCTCTAGCAATTAGAAAAATGCAAATCAAAACTACTCTACGATTTCATCTCACTCCAGTAAGAATGGCAGCTATTATGAAGACAAACAACAAGTGTTGAAGAGGATGTGGGGGAAAGGTACACTCATACAGGGCTGGTGGGACTGCAAATTGGAGCAGCCAATCTAAAAAGCAGTATGGAAATTCCTTGGAAATCTGTGAATGGAACCACCATTTGACCCAGCTATGCCTCTCCTCGGACTATACCCAAAGGACTTAAAAACAGCATACTACAGGGACACAGCCACATCAATCTTTATATCAGCACAATTCACAATTGCTAAATTGTGGAGCCAACCTACATGCCCTTCAGTGGATCAATGAATAATTATAAGAATTTTTAAATTTACCTCATGATATATTCAATGACCCCACTCATCACTCAAAAGTATATTTTGTTGATCTCTATGTGTTTGTGGCTTTTCTTATTGTTGATTTCATTCCATAGTGCTATGAAAATGTACTAGAAATTATTCCCATATTTTGTATTGAAAAAAGACTGAGAAAAAGTTAAGACTTACTTTATGCCCTAATATATCATCTATTTTGGAGAAAGTGCCATGAGCAGCTAGAAAGGTATATGTAGGTGTTGATGGGTGAAATATTCTGTGAATGTCTATTAATTCTGTAGTATCTGTTGATTTTTTTTTTATCTATCTACTAGAAATGAGTATATTAAAGTCACCCACTATTATTTATCGGGCCTATCTGTCCCTTTAGGCTGAACAGTGTTTGTTTTATGAAATTATATACACCAATTTTCAGATATAAATATTTACATAATTATTTCTTCTTGTTGGACTGTTACTTTTACCAATATGTAAAAGACTATCTTTGTCCTTTCTGACTAATTTTGGCTTGAAATCTACCCTGTTGTATGTGAGAATAGCTATTCCTGATTGCTTTCAGGCTTTATTTTTATGGAATATCATTTTTTATCTTTTTAGTCTGTGAATGTCTTTCTCCATGAAGTGTATTTTTTACAGACGGTATTCACTAGATTCTGCCATTCTATGTCTTTTATTGAGAATTAAGACTATTTGTATTCAGAGGTATTATAAAAAAGCTCTGTGTAGCTTCCTGTTCTTCTGTTTTATTTTTAAAATTTGATTTGTTCCTAATTCTCATTTGCCTATTTACTCTTCTAATATTTATTTTTCCCATGCCTTCTTGGTTATTTTTATGTTGTTCTTTTGTATTCAGGATTCCATTAAGAATCTTCTGCAATGCTAGTTTAGTGGTCACAAATTCCTTTAGTTTATGCTTATCTTGGAAGGTCCCTATTTCTTCTTTAATTCTTAAAGGTATCTTTGCTGGATATAATAATCTAAGATGGTAGTTTATTTTTAAGAACTTGAAATACATCATTTTATGTCCTTGTGGTCTTCAGAGTTTCTTCTGGGAAATCTGATCTGATAAAGATAAATCCTATCAGTTTACCTTTTTAAGTGACTTGTCACTTCTCTCTTAAAGCTTTTAAAATCCTTTCTTTGTTCTGAATTTTTGGCATTTTAACTATAGTACATCTTGGAGAGGTTCTTTTCTGATCATGTCTATATGAAGTTCTAAATGTCTCCAGTACCTGTATGTCCATCTCATTCCCAATAATAGGAACATTTTCTGTTATTTCACTGAATAAGTGTTCTATGCCATTAGCCCATATCTCCACTTCTTCAAGACCTATGAATCTTACAGTTGGTCTTTTAATGTCCTAGAGCTCTTATATATTCTGTTAATAGTTTCTTTTGGTTTTTAATTACTGTTTGAGTGTTCTACTTCATATGCCTTGTCTTTGAGTTCTGATATTATTTCTTCTGCTTGATCTAGGGTTCTGGTGAGACTCTCCACTGAATTTTTTATTTGATTTATTGAGTTTCTAATATCCAAAATTGCTGTTCAGTTCTTTTTCAGAATCTGTCTTTATTTAAATGCTCTTTCATATCCTGTATTATCTTCCTCAGTTCATTCTTTAGTTTTTAAAAAAATCATTAATAATTTTAATAGTGAACTTTTTAAATTCTTTTTCTAGCATTTCTTCCACTTTGTAATCTCTGGATTCAGTTTGGGGGGGTGAACTTTTGGTGGTATCTTATTACCTTGTTTCTTCTCATCTCCTGTTTTTATGTTGAGATTTGCACATCTATTAGGATGGCCTTCCACTATCATGTAAGGGCCTTTTTAATAAGCTGCTTTCTCTTTACAATGTGTCCTGGTTGGGAGTATATCTCACATTCAAGCTCCACCAATGTGTTCAAAGTGCTATGTTCAAACCTCAGCACTATTCTGAGAGGAGAAAATAACTACTAGTAACAGCAACAGCTTAAAAGCAAACCAGATACTAGCATATAATAAAAACTTATTGAAAATATTCTCTACAACTCCACTAATCAAAGAGAAGTAATAATATAGAATAGGTTAAAAAATAGGCAATAAAGAATGTAGAATTTGTATTTAACTGTATATAATATAAAAAGAAAACACCCCCACCTAATTCTATAGCAATAATTTTTATGTTCTATATAACTAGATATTTAACTAAATATTAATTAAATACTATTTAGGTGTATTGGTCATTTGAAGAAAGCATCTTACTTTTATCTAGTATTTTACACAAAAAATAATTCAGCAATGATCCTTTTTTCTTCTGCATTCTTATCATTGGTTGTATAATATTTAATTAAATTCTGAAAGTATAGGATTAGAGTTATAGTACAACTAAGATAGCTGTTTTGAAACAACTTACTTTTGGTAAGCAACAACTCAATGGAGAGCATGATTATTTTGGCAAATTAGTTTAATGGCAGTTAGTTAAGGGACAATAATTTCATAGTATATTTTCTAAGTGTGTGTTTAGATTAATAGAAAGTCCAGGCATAGGCATTAGAAACAAGGTTTACTTATCTAAAGGATAGAGAAAAAAATCAACAATATGTTGTTATGGCTTGAATGTGGGGTGTCTCCCCAAAATTTCCTGTGTTAATGCAGGAATGTTCAGAGGTGAAGTGATCATATTGTAAGAGCTGTAACCTAATCAGTCCATCCTGGTTTGAATGACTGGGTATAAACAGGTGGGATTTGGCTGGAGGAGGTGGGTCATTGGGGGCATGCCCTGAAAAGATCCATCTTCCCAGCAGTCCCTTCCTTCCTCACTGCTTCCTGAACTGAGCATCTTTCCTTGACTGGGCCCTTCCCCCATATATGCTATCTCCTCTTGGGCTCAGACCAATGGACATCAGCTATCTATGAACTGAGAACTCTGAAACATTGAGCCCTCTACACACCCACCCCCCCCAATTTTTCTTCCTCTAAGTAATTTAGGTCACAATGACAGAAAAGATGATGAAACCATATGCAATAGAGATATCAGCAGTCAGAATTGTAATCACATAGAAATCCAACTGTTACTACCTAAGTATACAGTGAATGAGAGTCTCCACTGCTCTCCTCCAAATTAAGCCACATATGCATAAGCCTTAGGTACTTATTCATGTACATATGGATATAGCAGTTGTGTAAAAAGACTAGTCTAGATATGTGTTTGGGACTACATTATCTAAGTCGGATGTAAATCATCAAACTAAAATATCACAACAAAATCAGGTATAGAAAAACATATGGATTCATAGACACCACTGTCATTTATCACCCTGGCCCTCCCTAGGTTAAAACAGCAGTGATTAGTACTTTTGCAGAATTTAGAGCTGCTGAAAATAGAACAAAGATCAGTTAAACACATACAAATGAAACAAAGTGTGATTCACGGTAGTAACAAAACCTGTGAATTACCAGATATCTCTGTGTCTCATATGCTGCACTAGTTTTTTTATATGTATGATCTCATATACATACCCAAACACTAGTATTGTTATTATTTCCTTCTTCATACAGGAAAATTGAGACTCAGGGTTAAGTCCCTTGCCCAGAGTTACACAGCTATTTAGAAGCAGATAAGGAATTCATTTGTTCTAGTGAAGCACTGGAATTCTCATAAAATACTGGAATTCAGTATTTTCAACAGGTTTCCTAGTGATTCTTTGCATCAGAGAAATTTAGGAACCCTTCTTTAGTCTAATTGCTCCAAGTGTGGTCCAGTGATCCACGGCATGGGCATCCCATACCTGGGTACTTCTTAGATGTGCTGTATCTTAAGCTCCACATATACCTACTAAACAGAATCTCCCTGTTAATAAAATGTTCATGTAATTCTTCTACAGCTTAAAGTGTGAGAAACACTGTGCTTCTACAATCTAAAAGTGCAAATGGATCACCCTGGAATCATGGCAAACTTTAGATATTAATATAGTAGGTCTAAGGTCTGAATTGGGGTAAGATTCAGCATTTTCACAAATTCCTAGGTCACTCAGGTTGCAACAGCCTAGACTAAGGATCAATGAATGTTATGATTAATACATGTTAAACAAACAATGAATGATGACTGGATAGAATATAGATTAACAAGGAATGGGTCTTAAATGAGATGGATTAGTCACCTGAGTGTTTTAGGGTATGTCAATACTTTTTAGTAACTTTAGTCCTGCCCCCACCTACAGCCATACCCCCATCACTTCTTTCATGAATGGATGGATAACTTTCCTGCTTTATTTCTCCCTCTGGAAAAAAGCTTCTGACCAGGAAGTTTATCAGTGGAAAGGGTCTGTCTGTTCAGAGTAGTCTTCCTATTCTACATAGTGTATCCAAAGCATCATCTATTTCCATCATGCCATCATTAGTATAGTGTAACATTAATTTGTGAGCAAGTGATGGCATGATTAGTCCACATCTTTTAAAACATTATTTCTAAATTTTTAAATCTGTCAGCTTTCATGCTAAGAATAAATTTTGTACAAATATGTGACAACAAATCCCATCATATGTACAACTAGAATGCCCCAACAAAAAAATACAGGAGAAAAAGAATAAGTTTGTAATGTAAAATCTTCAAAATAAGCCTCTACTTGCCGCACTATTAGATGCCAAAAACTTATCCTTTTTATTATCTATCTTATAATATTAACCAGTTTTAATAAATGCCCTTAAAGATTTTGTTTCAAAAGGAAGTGTATTTGCAAAACATGATGTTGCATAGTTCTAAGTGAGTAAAACTGAACTATATACAATTTAAAATCTACATTTTAATATCAAAATGATTTATTGTGAAGAATAGTTGTCATTTTATCCATAAATACCTATTTCATTAAAAAATAAAGTATTCAAAATTGAATGATACTGTTATATAAAAATGAAAAAAAGTGGTATTTATCACTATATACTTGAACATTTGAAGAACCTAGGAATATTTATGTTGCAAAGGAAAATCTGTCACATTCAAAACAAATAATATATCAAAATATATGTAAATATAGTCACTACTGAGTTAAAAAAAATTATGTCCAGTAAAGAATTCAGAACATAGGGCTTTTCATTTCTTGGATGAACATTATTATAACATCAGACACATCTACTTAAACATTTGTATTTTGCGCATCTTAACAAAAGATATACATTACTTGGTTTATAATTTGATGAGTATAATCCAAAAACTTAAGAATTGAAATTTCTACAAGAAACTATTGGATCGATGGAATATCACAGATCCCCTCTTAAATTTATCACCTTTAAACATCTGGTAATCTTCTGAGTCTTTTGCTACCTCCTTAAAGTGTCTCAGTCCTAAAACTCTCCATCAGCCTTATTCCACCTTGCTGAAATTACTTTCAAACACTATAAGTTTCTATTACTATAACAAATTCCTGAGATGATCAACTTATAAAGAATTATTTTGGCTCACAGTTTTAGAGGTCTCAGTCCATAATTTGTTGACACAGTTGCTTTGGGCCTATGGTGGCACATCATGGCAGAAATACTTGATGCAGCAAAACTGCTCACTCATGGCAAAGAAACATGCCTCACAATACTGGAACTGACTTTATCAGGTATAAATCCAAAAGAGTCTGAAAGCTTTTTTGCACGGCTGCTGATTGAAATGAAAATTTCACACAACAATTGACTTGATCTGAAAATTTAAGTCTATAAAAAGAAAATTGAAATACAAGTAAGACTAAGTTTTAGAGTTTTCTATTAACTGTTTCTCCAGTGAGAGTTACTATAGAATAGGCATCCTCAAATTCTAGAAAATTCCCTAGCTTCACCTGCAGAGAACAAGTGCCTCAGAGAAAACCTATCCAAAGAGAAGAAGTGCCATGACTTAGGGCAGGTCAGTGGTCAGCACCTAAGCAAACAAATCAGCTCTCCCAATTAAGTGCTCTCCAGACACAAAACTTGGCAGTTACTAGGGTCCAATGTCCACATGCTGACCCAGCTCTCTGCCCTTTGTTGCTAATGAAACTGCCTCCCTGATGCCTCCATGTGGTTTAAAGGTAAATGAAAGAGGAATTGAAGCAGGCCAGACAAGAAGGACAAACAAACATTTAGTCAAAATTTTACACTTGAAGCCTAGATTTGTTATGATTTTTCACTGGAATTTGATTTTAGCATATTTTGAATATATGCTAACCTTTAAAATCTAAACAGAATTTCATGAAAATGAATACAAGGAAATTCAAATGACTAAAATCCTTTTGTATTGTTACAGTGTAATTTTATTTAGGGAGATTTGTGCTCATTTAATAAAATGCCATTTCACACAAAAGTTCTAAAGATTGGAGAGCTGCAGTTGCACAGAGCTGTGAATAGAATCATTTTTGGAAGAGCGACACTCATAACAATTCCAACTAAGGAGAATAAATGGCACATTTGTGCATGTTCGTGGTCATAGTCATCACTCTGTCCAAAAAAGAAAAGTTATTAATGTTTGGCTTATGCATGCACAGATGCTAAGTATCTCTTCTTTTCTCTGTTAAATTGGTGGTTCTCAATAGGATAGATAATAGAAGCAGATCACTGAGAGAAGCCTGAAGGGGATTTAATATACCTGGGGAGGTTTCTAAACTAAAACACTGTCTCCCCACATGTGTCAGAATCAGAGGCAAAGGAACAGAAAAACATACGTAATTTGAAAACAAACAAAAATTCTAGGTGATTCCACTATCCGCCAACACCTATTTTAAAAAAAAAAAACATAAAATAAAACTCACCATTAAGTACTGGAGGATGACCATTTCTGGCAAACCAAGGAAGGAAATGACAATGTTATAGTCATATGACTGAGGATTTTAGAAGTAGAAAAAACAGAGGTGACAATGCACAAATCCCTCATTGTATGGTTGAAGGAAATCAACATTAGAGAGGTTCAATTGCTCAATGTTAGAGACAATTTGTACAATTAAAAGAGGGGTTTTTTTTCCTATAACAAATCAATGCTCAAGAGAGTTGAATAAGTGAACATTTATTTACTGTATCTTTCAGCAACAATTGTTGAGCATTTACTCTCTGATAAGTATTACAATTGCATACATTATTTCCAATCCTCACATCTATTCTATGTGAAATAATTATTTTTTCTCTATTTTATTCATTAGATAGGAAAAGATAAAGGCAGAGAGAGGTTAAATAATTTTCCAAAAAAAAATTCACTGTTTTAAGTACTGGAGGATGACCTGGTAGAGACAGGATTGTTAGAGGCAGCATTTGAACATAGACCATCTAACTCCAGAGCCTGCACACCTAACCACTGTAGTGCATTCCTGTTTGCTACTTCCTGTGTACCTGGCACTCTCCTAGCTTCTGCAATACAGATGTGGAGAACATCCTACTTTCATGGACCTAACATAAAAAGAAAAAAGGTAAGTCAACTATCGTATGTAACTTTCATATGGGAGCCTAGGCCTAGGGTAGGCCCCGGTCCATCCCGCCACCAGCAGACCACTGCAAGAGTTCAGGACCAGTCCAGCTCCAACTCCACCAACCTGCACAGGAGCCCAGGCCCTGAGTAGGCCCGGGTCCATCCCAAAGAAGGGCAGGCCCTCTGCCTGGAGCTCAGGCCCTAGGCCAGAACCACCTCCACCTACCTGTGTGGGATCCCAGGCCCCGGGTAGGTCCAGGTTCGCCACCCTCCCCACACCTAGGAGACCAGGTCTAACCCACTGCTTTCTTGGAACACTGAAGACATTTCTATAGCCTATTCCATGCAGTAGCCTCTACTTGTGACAAAAAAACAGGGCCTAGAAGAAGCTGCATCTCAGAGCAGGTATCCCAAAGCCACTGTAAGGCCACCCTTTCAGACCCATCTCTGAAAGACATTGCATCCATTTGGGGCACCTCCATTGCTATCTCAAGTTACCTCCACTGTTGCCACTACCACCTATAGTTGCAGTATCATTCATCATGGAACACCAGTAGGGTCTGGAAACCTAACACCAAAGTGAGATAGAGATAATCTGTACAGATACTACAAGATTATAGGGTAGAAACTGTAATAACTCAGATCCACACTGGAAGTAAGGAAATCACATAGACAACATGAAAAAATAAGGGAGGAAAGTGCCCCAAACAAAACAGGACAGCACAATAACAGAACCTATGGATAGCACAGATGATGAAATGTCAGAGAAGGAGTTCAGAAGGTTCATAATTAAAATTATCTGTGAATTAAAGAATGACCTAAATGAGCAAATACAGGCAAAAATTGATGACTCCAACAAAGAGATAAGAGAGCAAATATAGGCATCCATTGATCACACCAACAAAGAGATAAGGGAACAAATAAAGGTAGCAAAAGCTTACTTCACAAAAGAGATAGAGATTCTGAAAAACAAACACAATCAGAAATCCTTGAAACAAAGGAAACAATAAACCAAATTAAAAAAAAAAAACTCAATAGAAAGCTTCACCAACAGACTAGATCACTTGGTAGACAGAATAATGAAGATAAAGTATACAATCTGGAAAACAAAGTTGACCACACAGTGAAGATAGTAAGAAAACATGAACATCCAAGCATTATGGGACAGCATCAAAAGACCAAATATCAGAGTTACTGGAATAGAAGAAGGCACAGAGTTTCAAACCAAAGGAATGTACAATCTTTTCAATGAGATAATATCGGAAAATTTCCCAAACATGAAGAATGAATTGAAAAATCAAATACAAAAGACTTACAGGACACCAAATGTACAAAATTAGCATGTATCTACACCAAGTCACATTATAATGAAAAAGCCTAGCATACAAAATAAGGATAGAATCTTAAAGGCCACAAGAGGAAGGAATCAGATCGTGTATAGGGGAAGACCAGTTCTTATCTCAGCAGACCCTCAAAGCCAGGAGACCATGGAACAGCATGAAAGAAAATGGATGCCATCCAAGAATCTTATAGCCAGCAAAATTAAGCTTTAGATTTGATGATGAAATAAAAACCTTCCATGATAAACAAAAGTTAAAAGAATTTATAACTAGAGAGCCTACATTACAAAACATCTTCTGCAAAATATTCCATGAAAAGGAAATGAAAAACAAAAATGAAAATCAGCAAGGGATGTATTACACTGAAGGAAAAACTAATCAAAGGAGAAGTCAAGTCAAATTAAATACTAAAAATAAACCAAAATGTCTGGGACTACAAACCATGTCTCAATAATAACCCTGAATGTTAGTGGCCTAAACTCACCAATCAAAAGACATAAACTAGCAGTTTGGATCAAAAAAAAAACCAAACAATATGCTGCCTCTAAGAGAATCATCTCATAGAAAAGATATCCATAGACTAAAGGTAAAAGGTTGGAAAAAATCATAACACTCACATGGACTGCGGAAGCAAGCAGGGGTTTCCATGCTCATATCAAATAAAGTAGACTTCAAGCCAAAGTTAACCAAAAGGGATAAAGAAGGATACTACATACAGCTCAAGGGAACCATATGCCAACAAAATTTAACAATTATAAATATATATGCCCCAAACAATGGAGCATCTATGTTTATCAAAAGAATTCTTCTCAAGTTCAAGATTCAGACCACGATACAATAATTCTGGGTGACTTTAACACACCTCTTTTGTCACTGGATAGATCTTCCAAACAAAAGCTGAACAAAGAAACTATAGAACTCAATAATAAAATCAATAACTTTGACATAACCAACATATATAGAACATTTCATCCTTTAATGAGTGAATACACATTCTTCTCAGCAGCACATGGATCCTTCTCTAAAATAGACCATATACTATGCCACAAAGCAACTCTTAGCAAACACACAAAAAAAGTAGAGATATTACCCTGATTCTATCTGTTCATAATGGAATAAAACTAGAAATCAATGATAAAGTAAAAAATAAAAGCTAATCCAACACCTGGAGACTAAATAATATGTTGAATGAACAGTAAGTTGCTAAAGACATCAAAGAGGAGATTAAAAAATTCTTAGAGGTAAACGAGAACACTGATACAACATATCAAAATCCCTGGAACACTATGAAGGCATTACTAAGAGGAAAGTTCATTGCATGGAGTTCATTTCTTAAAAGAAGAAAAACTTCACAACTAAATGACCTAAAATTATATCTCAAAGACCTAGAAAAAGAACAAAACAACATCAAAATTAGTAGAAGATAGGAAATAATTAAAATCAGAGATGAAATTGAAACAAAAGAAACAATTGAAAAAATTGACAAACAAAAAGTAGGTTCTTTGAAAAAATGAATAAAATTGACAAACGCTCAGTCACTCTAATGAAGACAAGGAGAGAGAAAACTCAAATTACTACTGTACATGATGATAAAGGAAATATCAAAACAGATACTACAGAAATACAGAAGATAATTAGAAATCATTTTGAAAACTTGTACTCTAATAAAATAGAAAATATTGAAGGTATCAACAAATTTCTAGTCTTATGATTTGCCCAAATTGAATCACAATGATATACATAATTTAAACAGATTGATTTCAAGTGATGAAATAGAAAATGTCATCAGAAGCCAAGCAATTAAGAAAAGCCCAGGACCAGATGGATACATAGCTAAGTTCTACAACACCTTTAATGAAGAATTAATGTCAATACTCATAAAATTATTTTGTGAAATAGAAAAAAAGGGAGCACTTCCAAACTCATTCTATCACCCTGATTTCAAAACCAGGCAAAGGAAACTGTTGAGAGCCACAGCCAAAGGGGCCCAGCAAACTTCCAGCTGCCAGCAAACTTCCAGCTGCCGGCTGATGATTGGCTCACAGCGGCCCCAGCAACATCTAGCTGATTGGCTCCTCTGCGGTGCTGTTCATTGGGCTGTTTCCCTGCCCTTCAGACTGCCAGCTGATGATTGGCTCACAGCGGCCCCAGCAACATCTAGCTGATTGGCTCCTCTGCGGTGATGTTCATTGGGCTGTTTCCCTGCCCTTCAGACTACGGAACTGCTCATTGGGGGACTTCTTTGGCTCCGCCCATGCGACCCAGCCAATCGGCCTCAAGAGCAGGAGCATGGGGGAGGTGTGGAGGTTTGTGGGGGTGAGAGGCGTGTGGAAGCCGGTGGTGGCAGTTGGGCTCTGAGGGTTTTTTCCTTTGGAGCTGTTTTGTTTGGCGTTTGTAGTTCTAAAAATAAAGTTAGTTTCTTTTGACAAGTGGCTCCTGAATTGTGCCCAGCCAGACTGCGGCAAAAACCACATCAAAGAAAAAAAAAAACTTCAGACCAATATCTCTAATAAACACAGATGCAAAAGTTATCAATAAAATTTAGGCAAATACAATACAAAAACATATCAAAAAGATAGTGCACAACAATCAAGTGGGGTTCAACTCAGGGATGCAAGGTTGATTCAACATACGGAAATCAATAAATGTAATTCATCACATCAATAGACTTAAAGATAAGAATCATATGATCATCTCAGTTGATGCAGAAAAAGCATTCAACAAAATAGAGCACACCTTCACATTCAAAACACTAGAAAAACTAGGAATAACAGGAATATATCTCAACATTATAAAGCTATCTATGCTAAACCCCAGGCCAACATCATTCTAAATGGAGAAAAATTGAAAGCATTCCCTCTAATAACTGGAACAAGACAGGGATGCCCTCTTTCACCAATTCTATTTAACATTTTATGAAACACTGGCCAGAGCCATTAGACAGATGAAAGAAATTAAAGGGATACAGATAGGAAAAGAAGAATTCAAATTATCACTATTTGCCAATGATATGATTCTATACCTAGAAAACCCAAAAAATTCCACCAGAAAACTTCTAGAACTAGTAAATTGTAGGAGGCCATCCTTGCAGGTGATTTGAGTTATCTCCCTGGCTGGGCGAGAGGCTCTTAGACACAACTTTGTGTCCAGAGCTTTCCCCACCCTTCTCAGGTCCGAGGGCTTGTCCTTGTGGAGGCGTGTCTGGCCATAATTCCTGAAGACCCAATCGTCGCACCTGACCTTGGGACACTGCCCCTCTTAATCTTCATTGGATGGGATTTTCCCCAGAATTTTTTGTTCCCCAATAAAAGTCCACTCCTTGTTCTCTCTCTCTCTCTCTCTCTCTCTCTCTCTCTCTCTCTCTCTCTCTCTCTCTCTCTCTCTCTCCTCTTCAGTAAACCTCGATACTCTAATAGGTAGCTTGAGGCTGAAGGTAGGAGAAGCCATCCTGGAGCTGGTTTAAAGGTAATTAGAGTCTGTCTCTTTAATTCAAACTCCCTTTTTGGATTTCTCACGTATCTGAGCCTTCATTTATGAAACTTGTGCTGGCCACGGGCTAAAGTAAATGAATTCAGCAAGTAGCAAGATACAAAATCAACCCCCATAAATCAAAGGCATTTCTGTATATCAGTGACAAATCCTCTGAAAGATAAATGAGGCAAACTACCCCATTTACAATAGCCTCAAAAAAAAAATACTCGGGAATCAACATAATGAAAGAGGTGAAAGACCTCTACAACAAAAACTAGAGAACACTAAGAAAAGAAATTAAAGAAGACCTTAGAAGATGGAAAGATGTCCCTTATTCTTGGATCAGCAGAATTAATATTGTCAAAATGGCCATACTACCAAAAGCGACATACAGATTTAATGAAATTCTAATTAAAATCCCAATGACATTCCTCATAGAAATAGGAAAAGCATTCATGAAATTCATCTAAAAAAAAATAGACCCAGAATAGCTAAAGCAGTCCTTAGCAAGAAGAGTGAAGCAGGTGGTATCACAATACCAGACCTTAAACTATACTACAGAGTGATAGAAACAAAAACACCATGGTATTGGCACCAAAATAGACTGGGAGACCAATGGTACAGAATAGAGGACACAGAGACTAACCCACATAAATACAGTTATCTTATATTGACAAAGGCACCAAAAATGTACATTGGAGAAAAGATAGCCTCTTCAATAAATAGTGCTGAGAAAACTGGAAATCCATATACAACAAAATGAAATTAAACCCCTCTTTCTTACCATGCACAAAACTCAAAGTGGATCAAGGACCTAGGAATTAAACTAGAGCCACTGCACCTATTAGAAGAAAAAGTTGGCCCAAATCTCCATCATGTTGGACTAGGCCCCAACTTCCTTAATAAAACTCCTACAATGCAAGAATTAAAATCAAGAATCAATAAATGGGATGGTTTCTAACTAAAAAGCTTCTTCTCAGCAAAAAAAAATAAAATAATAATAATAATAATAATAATAATAATAATAATCAGTGAGGTGAATAGAGAGCCTACAGATTGGGAGCAAATTTAAACACATGCACATCAGACAGAACACTAATCTCTCAGTATAAAAATAACTCAAGAAACTTAACACCAAAAAAACAAATAACCCAACCAATAAATGGACCAAGGACCTGAACAGACACTTCTCA
This sequence comes from Urocitellus parryii, assembly GCF_045843805.1. Taxonomy (NCBI): domain Eukaryota; kingdom Metazoa; phylum Chordata; class Mammalia; order Rodentia; family Sciuridae; genus Urocitellus; species Urocitellus parryii. Next base: position 72,730,674 of record NC_135538.1, on the reverse strand, counting down.
GGAGAGGATATACAATCAATCAATAAATACGTGAAAAAAATGTTCAACATCTCTAGCAAATCAAAACTACTCCAGGATTTCATCTAACTCCAGTCAGAATGTCAGCTATTAAGGACACAAACAACAATAAGTGTTGGTGAGGATGTGGGGAGAAAGGCACACTCATACATTGCTGGTGGGACTGCAAACTGGTGCAGTCAATCTGGAAAGTAGTATGGAGATTCCTAGGAAAGCAGGGAATGGAACCACCACTTGACCCAGCTATCCCACTCCTTGATGTATACCCAAAGGACTTAAAAACAGCATACTACAGGGGCACAGCCACATCAATGTTTTTAGCAGCACAATTCACAATAGCTAAACTGTGGAGCCAACCTAGATGCCCTTCAGTGAATGAATGGAGAAAGAAAATGTTGTATATATACACAATGGAATATTACTTAGCATTAAAAAAGAATAAAATCATGGCATTTGCAAGTAAATGAATGGAGTTGGAGAATATAATGCTAAATGAAGTTTGCCAAGCCCAAAAAGCCAAATGCCGAATGTTTTCTCTGATATAAGGATGCTGATTCATAATGTGGTTGTGTAGGGGGAGCTTAGGAAGATTAGATGAACTCTACATAGAGCAAAGTTGAGGGAGGTGAAGAAGGGGACATGGGGGTAGGAAAGATGGTGGAATGATTTGGACATCATTACCCCCAAGTGCATGTGTGAAGACAAAATGTATACAACCAGAGATACGAAAAATTGTGCTCTCTCTATATAATGTGAATTATAATGCATTCTGCTGTCATATATAACAAATTCAAATTTTAAAAAAATTTAAAAAGTAAAAAAAAAAATATGTAACTTTCAAATTTTGTTAACAAGGTATTATACGTAGGAACACCTTTATCTGTGAGATTAGGAAAGAAATGACATCTAAACTGAGGCTGAAAGAAGGTCATTCGTGTGATAAGAATATAAAGCGTAGGAAATAGCATGTGGTAAGACCCTGAGGTAGAAGAGTTCAGCCTCCTCATGAAACTGAAGGGCCATAGTAACTGGAATGTAGGTGCTGTTCAGAAGCATGGTACCAGAAAAAGCAGGGAGTCCTGTGGTCCCCTTCAAAGAGTTTGAAGTGGTTGGTGCAAATGTCCTGGGAGGGGAAAGGACACACCTCCTGTTTCCTTGATGCATAGGCCACCTAAAGATAGCATGTCATTTGTCTCTTCTTTGCTATCATCTGTGAGGGCCTTTGTCAGCCTCCCTTGCTCTGTGTGTGGCCTTCCTTTCCATCAAAACTACTGCCACCATTCAGAATGGCTTCAACATGCACATGAGTACCTGTGACCGTCATTTTCTTAAGAGACTATGTACGTCACATCACAGTACCCCAGTCACCCCCACATACCGTTATATCCTAGGTCCTATGTCTTATCATTGGAAATTGTTCCACATTCAGAATCTCAATTACAAACATTTCATTCTTCACTCACCACCTCTAGTCCTCTAAATTACTTATTTAATACCTCCACTAACAAAATCTTATTAAGATCTTTATTCTGGGACTCCATGGTTTTCTATCAGGCCATCTTCTTTGCCCTATCTCCCTAAATGGAAGTGCCAATAGAAAATAAAAGTCCTGGTTGGTGCCAAATTTATTATAGTTAACTAAACAGATGAACATTTTTGGAGAAAATCACACATGTAAAGTGACCGCTTCATAGACCATTCATGACCATGCCTCCCATGGGCCTTCAAAACACCAGCATCTGACTGTTTTCCCCAGTTATTGTGCCATTCTCCCTCAAGATGAGGATTTTACACTTTTCCCTCACTCTTTGACTTTTCCCCATTCCTCTGTGACCTCACTTCAGGTTTTATGGAGGAAATAAGTACCACCACACAGGAACTCATTTATCTTCATATCACTCAATCCATAAACTTTCCTGCTTTTAAGAATAGAGAGGGTGCCCTTCTTCCTATAAGAGTACAGACCTTAATTTGGAGGATCCCATCTCTCTCACTTTCTGAAGGGTTTCACTCTAGCATTTTCCCTTCCCTGCCCCAGATAGATCATTAATTCTCCATTCCTACTGGGCTATGCCCACTATCTTAAAATCTCTAGAATGGACATATTGTGGCACCCAGAGACATGCTACCATTGGGCTACATTTCCAATGCTTTTAACTTTTCTTTTGAGACAGGGTCTTGTTAAATTGTCTAGCCTGGCCTCAAACTTGCTGTCCTCTTGTTTCAGCTTCTTAAATTGCTGGGATTACAAATGTGTCCTACTATATCCAGCTCTAGTGTTTATTTTAAAAAAAGAAAGAAAGAAAAGAAAAATGAAACAATGCACTTAATGTCCCCTTCTCTAACTCTCTTTCCAGTAGAACTTGAAATTTCCCCCTTCCTCAGCTCCTGTTCACTCCTTCATCCTCTAAGCTCTATCTTCTGACCCTTAGAACCTACTGATAGAGCTTATCAAAGTCATCAATGCCAACAACCCATTGCCAAATCTTGTAGTCACTTCTCTTTCCTTATGTTATTCATCCATATCATTTGATATGACTAGCTACTCCTAACCTGGAATAACTCCCTCCCTTGTTTTTGTGACAATAACATACTCTCTCAGTTTTCCTTTTACCTCACTGAAAGCCATCCTCAATCCTCTGCCTAGATTCTTTTCCATTTGATGTTTGATTCTTCTACCCTTCCTAGTCTGATTTAGTCAGTTTGGCATCTCTGTGATCAGAAGACCAGGCAAGAACAAGTTAGAGGAGGAAAAGTTATTTTGGCTCACTGTTTCAGAGCTTCAGTCCAGGTTATTCCAGGTTAGGATTCCAACTCAACTTCTCTTGAGGTGAGGGAGAACTACATGGTGGTAGAGGAAAGAAGGAAAGAAGCACAGGACACAGCAACCAAGAAGTAAGGGGGTGGATTGAGTGAGCTCTGCTCACCAGGAGCCAAATGTAAACAACAAGGCTTCTTGAGACCTACTTCCTCCAGACACATCCTACCTGTCTATAGTTACCACCCAGTTAATCTGTTATCAGTGGATTAATCCACTAACTAGGTTAAGACTCTCATGACCTAATCCTTTCACCTCTGAACATTCTTGCATTATCTCACATATGAGCTTTGGGTATATACCTCATATCTAAACCATAGTACTCATCTAAATGTAAGGTTCCCCACTACTTTCTTCTAAGTTTCCTTCTCTCTCCCACTTCTTCTTTCTATGATAATTAAATAGCATTCATGTACTGAGGATTTCTGAATTCACATGTCTAATACCCAACCTATCCTCTGAACTTTTGATGTGTATATCAATTGCCCACTTGGCATCTGGAAAAGGATAACAAAATTGGAAATTTGTTAAAGGCAGTAAGACAAATTTTATTCAGATACTGTAGAAGAAGAGAAAAAATTGAGTGCAAACAGATCTCAATTCTACTAAAACAGAAGGCATGAGACATTTTAAATACCAAAATGCATGATAGGAAAAGAAATAAAGTGTTTAAAAGAGGTATATAAGGTCCTTGCTTAGCATCTGGATGGCCATCTTAAGTGACAGCCACTGTTAAGTTTTGATTTCCCGCCCAAGGGTGTTTCTAAGAAAGGCTCACCACTCCCTTGTACCAACCCAACCCCTAACCACCTGAAGGTAGTTTTGCAAATTAGAACACAATGTCCACCAAAGTTAGGTCTTACCCTCCCACAGGAATTGAAATGAGGAAAGCTGTCTCCTTGGATGTTTGCATTCCAAACAGACCACTCCCAGATCCTTGGGAAGACATTTCTGGGTGGCATTTAACTTTCTAGTTAACTTCTAAAAGTGGCAGAGAAAGGGTTTACAATTCCAAGTTTTCTAAAATAACTTGTTCTAAAGAAAGGGAAGTCAGGGATCTACAGTCAGGTTTGGGCTGGAACAAACAGTAAATTCTTGCAGTACTATTGAGTTTTCTCAGGCTGGCATTTTAAAGAGGCTGGGGTCTTGTTAGGGATATGATGTGGGGCTGATAGAAGTTATGTAGAGTTCAGTCAAGTTTCTTATTACAGGAAGTTGAATGAAGTCATTCATGCCAAGAGTTCTGTGAGTCTCACATTTTCATCCCATATTTATTGGCATCTTGGAATTAATTTCATCAAAATGCACCCCTTAATTGTTTCTCCATGATCCTGTCCCTTGTTGTCCATCATTGCTTCATGTCTTTTCTTTACCCCCACCCACAGCCCAACAAACAATTAGCAAATTTGGCATTGATCAATCTGGTTGTTCTCTTCCTCTACACCACAATCATCCAGGTTTAAAGCACCATCATTTCTCCTTTGAGGAGCTCTGATTTTTGTATACATACTTGCAAAGGGAGCCATTATTGATCAGGTCAAGTGTCCTATGCAAAGGTGGCAGGGCACTATCTATAGGGAACTATGGAAAAGTTATTTATATTTCCAGAGTAAAAGCAAGTTCTTTTAGTGTCAAGGTTTTTAGCCCCATGTCTCCTCCTGACCAGCAGGAGAAGCAGGGAAAGCACGCCCCGACCAGGACAAGCCAAGAAAGGTACACGTCGACTGGTGGCCCGCACCCAGCCCTCCCTCGGCGGAGGACAATCAGACGCGCCAGGAAGACGAGTAGAAGCAGAATCTCGTTTATTGAGGAAATACACACAACTTATATACTGCACAGGAACCAATCAGGATAAAGGTCAGAGGGGTGGAGTGAGTACACATGTACACCCATCCCATAGTCTGTAAGGAAAAGCACAAGCTGTCCACGAGGGTGGAAGAGTCCTGGACCTATCTTGGAAGTGGTCCACCTTTTCCATCACCACCCACAGCACCGCCTCCTGGCTGATTTCCAGGAGCCATCCCAACCACATGTGTGGCCTCAAGACCGGAAGCGGGCAGCAAGTCATGCCCTACAATTTAGGTTCTAGGATATGAATTGTGTTTTCCCAATCTATGGCATTTCCTCTTCTTCAACCATTTCCAGGCATCCTCATCCTATCTAGTATTATCTATTCTTTAGCCTTTTTTTCATACTATCATGTAAGACTGTTGCTGGTCCTGCCAAGTACCAGTTGGTGACTCTATGTGTAATAATACAATATTGTCTTCTAAGTATAACCTGACTGCCTCTTTCATAACCATGGAATTTGTTTTTGCATTTATTAGTGACCATAAAAATGTGACAGTCTACAGTGTATATTTAATACATGATTTGAAAAGCACATAATTACTATAAAAGTTTAAACCATTTCAACAGAGTTTTTGTGTGAGTAAATCCCCACAACACCTTATTTGTTAAAAAATAATAAAACTAATTATCATTCACATAATCTTTGCATTTATGAATTCTAATTCCTACAGTGAACAACACTTAATCAAAATAGCTCTGATAATTAACTCAGTTGGAAGAATTCTTCTGAGCACTTAAGACAGAAAAACAGCTTTTCACTGTATTGATGGAGTTTTGAGTCTTAGTCAAAATAATTGAAATTTTTACAAACAAAAAAATAAAAGGAAAGACACAATGGAAATTGTTTTTGATTAAAATGTGAATTTCATATTGTAGTAGGTTTTTTATTTTCAGAAATACATTAAGATACTTAAACATCAAACAGCACCTTAATTTGATAACATTTGTTTATTTATCTCCAGTCAAGATTCTAAAACTTAGCACTATAAGTGCAAAATTTTTTTTCTTTATATTTTCAAGAGAAATAACTGGGTCACCTTTAGTGTTACTTATGTGCAAAATCAACTGCTTTAACTGAAAAATAATATCTTTTAAAATATCACTAAATTTTAACCTCAAAGTATAAAAATGATAATAGTATAAACACTACATATATTTAAGCATAGTTAATCCACACTTCTCTAGATGTTTATTTTTCAGTTTATGAATCTAGCAGATTTTTGATTGCTTCTCTGTCTTCCTTTCTATAGGCCTTGGGTCACCTCACTCTTTATTTCCAGCTAATTTAAAATGAACAAAGGTAACTAAGGAGACAAAATTCAATTACCCTATACTTTCTAGTAATAATTCACTTGGGATTAATGGCCAATAAAAGGTTTTCATTTACATGTACCAAATTTCTTCCATATTAGCTTTGGTCCTTGGCTAAAAACAACTAAGTAATGACTGTAGTTAAGAAGTTTCTTTTAGTTAGTATACATTCATCATATGCCCAGCAACCTCCTTCCTAGGCATTTATCCAAGAGAAATAAAAGTATATGTCCATATAAAAACCATAATTGTTTATATCAGCTTCAGCTATCATCACTAAAAACTGGAAAAACACAAATGATCTATCAACTGGAGAACAGATTAAAAATATTGCATGTAATGGAATACAGATCAGCATTAAAATGGTATGGATCACTCATGCATTCAACAATATGGGTGAATCTTAAAGATATTATGCAAAATAAAAGAAGATAAACCCCAAATGGTACATACTGCATAATTCAATTTAAACATAACTTAGGAAGACACAAAACCAGACCAAAACAGATTAGTGGTTATCAAGGTCTGGAGGCTGAAACTGAAATATAATGACGAAGGGTCACAGAACTTTTGGTGGTGATAAAGGAGTTCTACACCTTGATATCAATGGGGGTTACAGAACACAGCATACATTTGTCAAAGTTCATTAGAACTGTACACGCAACAAGGACAAATTCTACCATACATACATTCTCCCTAAATGAATTCACTTCTTTAAAAAGTAGAGAACATTGTTAGTGACCTCAAGGAACTTACGGATGGTGGATAAGCCAAGACCAGAGGGAAAAAATGATTCACAGGAACCAAGAATATATACTTATAAGACATGAGCTGTTACAACCTTCCCTTATGTGATTTCTCTTAGGACAAGTGGGATGTAAGAATTACCATGTTTGTGTTCAAAACACTAGAAAAACTAGGGATAACAGAAACAAATCTCAACATTGTAAAAGGCTATCTTCACTAAGCCTCAGGCCAACATCATTCCAAATGGAGAAAAATTAAAGACATTCCCTCTAAAAACTGGAACAAGAGAGGGATGCCCTCTTTCACCACTTCTATTCAACATGGTTCTTGAAACACTGGCCAGAGCAATTAGACAGATGAAAAAAATTAAAGGGATATGTATAGGAAAAGAAGAACTTAAATTAGCACTCTTTGCTAATAATATGATTCTATACATAGAAGACCCAAAAAGCTTCACCAGAAAACTTTGAGAACTAGTAAATGAATTCGGCAAAGTATCAGGATATAAAATCAATACCCATAAATCAAAAGCACTTCTATGTATCAGTTACAAATCCTATGAAATCTGATCAAATTCTTAAGACCTAAAACAAAAAAAAAGTCTTTAGAATAAGGGATACTTACCTTATGGAAAGAGAAGGAAGGTATTCTTTTCTAGATTAATCTCACGGTACCTGCTGTAATTTTACCACAATGATGCAGTTACCATATTTCTTACCTCTGAAACTTTGGTCTGCCCCTGAAAAGAGGACCCAAATCACTATTTTGGATTGGTGGCTTCCAACTTTTAAATAAGCAATGCATTTATTTATATAGGTTTTCCTTTTTTCTCCATAAAAAATCCTGGTCTGCCTGGTGCATACTGTCTTGGTTTACCACATTGTAGAGTAGTATGTAGGACAGCCAATGACCTCCCTTCCACTCCCTTTCTCTGCAATCTACCATCTACTGTAGCTGATAATTAAACACAGAATTTCAGGTCTCAAGGTGCTCACCAAAAGATAATCTTAGAGATACTGCCAAACAATGCCATCCCCAAATTTAAGCAAAGAAGATGAACTTATGAGAATTGTCTCAATTCAGAATTTTCAAAATCCCATAATAGACCTGTAGTAGGAAATACATATTGCTTCATGACCAGTACACAAAATGATAGTAAATATTGAAACATTTCTCAAAACACTCTGATTTTTCTGTTACATCCTATTTCTATTTATTTTATTATTTTTTTAAAAGTTGGTTAATTTTAGAACCCACTAGCAGATATAACCTATAGTTTGATGATCACTGCTATAAAATATATGAAACTTACCATTCATCAAAATATTATGTAATCTGAATAGGAGTAGTTCATTACAGACTGTTTCCCCTTGACCACATTATAAGTGCCCACCATATTCCCAACCCCTTGAACCTGAATTTATTTTATTGAGTTATATTTTGGATTAATGCCATAAGGCCATATGAGTGATTCTGTGTTAATTTTTGAGAATGTTGTTGATGATTTTGTTGAGTGTGTTACACAGTGCCCCTCAAAAAGGATCAAGTGTAGAAAAGCTCTTTTGGTCTCACTGTCAAGAATAATGCTGATTACCCTAGGTTAGCTTATTTTTTTCTTTATGGAAAAATTTGTTTTTCCATACTCACATTGACAATTAGAAGCCTTAGTTTCACATCCACCACCCACTTCTAATAAGAACATGGGATTATGTGGCTACAATTTAGGTATTTAATCTCACTCCTGATTTCATTTTACTTTTTCTACCCTTTACTTTTTCCTTTGCTTTACATGTCTTGCTAGTCTTATATTTACTGTAACTGAGAGAGAGAGAGAGAGAGAGAGAGAGAGAGAGAGAGAGAGAGAAACATGTTTATATGCCACTTTAAAGCTTAGTGAAACACAAGAGAAAAGGAACAAAGTGAGGGAGAGAGAAAGAGAATACTTTCATTATATAGTTTTTAAGTCTTATCCCTTATATATTCAAACTGAAATTATATGAAGACACAAATTCAGAATACTTTGTCCTAACTGTATCAGAAATAATGATTAGAAAAGAGACCATTTGCTGTTATTTTAATTAATATAAATTGACTTTAGAATTTTACTTAAAACTAAAGTATTCCATATGCAATTATAAATACCACCTGGACTATTAAGAAATAACTTCAAGAAAAATCTGTAATTGTATACTATTTGCCATAATGCCAAAGAGTACAGTATTTTCTTCATAGCTAAGAGAACAATGTAGAAACATTAATGAGACCCAAACTGAAAGAACAACTTCTTCTGAGAAAAGAAAATAACATGTATTTTACCAGTGGCCAAGGTGGCTGTAGCTTCAAATACATTTCTAAATTATGAAATAAGTCAGGATATTAGAAGACAGATAAAATCAACTGTGAAAATGTATTCTTGGCTCTCTTTTTTTAAGCCTTCCTTGAATTACTTCAAAACCAAGGAAATTGTTTGGTAGCATTGACAATGAAGTAAAATTAATTTTCTGGTGATGCTTTGGAAAATCAAATCAAACATAGATTTGTTTAAGTAACACCCAGCCTGAAAATTTGATTTATTAAACCTATATTAGTTGAGTAAAACGAAACCTACTATCCATCCTGCTCTTTTTCAACCAAGCCCAATGATCTTGCTGTATTATATTTGTGACTTTGAAGATACTGGTATGTCAGTGATAGATGACATTACCATTTTCTTTAATAGCCTGTTTTCAAAGTTAATTAACTATTCTGGTGATACTTTAATCTCACTCATCCACACCCATCTTACTTCAATCCAGTTCATTTCTTTCTTTTTTAACAAACACATGTTGAGACATACATAAAGGCAAAAAAGGCAGATGGGGAACAAAATTAATCTTATGGAGCAATTTAAGGATGAAGATATTTCTAAATATTTGGTAAATAGTTCTCTCAATAAACAGTAATGAGAAAAGAAGTGAATACAAATATTGCTATTATGATCACAATATCAATTACTTGAGAACTTTATGTATGAAGAAAATGTTAATACAATTAGGTTTTAGTTATGCAGAGTAATAATGTGATAGCTGAAATACAGCCTTGTTGGAGAAAAAAATCAAGTAAGAAAACGAGGAAGAATTGCTCCTGCCATCCTGTAACCTTTCTTTTTAGAATTATGCCTTGGGTTCCTTCTCAGATCTTCTAATCTTCTTTGTCATTCTTTGGTCTCCATGGGCTTCAACCTGCCCTCATCCCCTCAATCCAGCCTCCAAACATCAGAGTCCCTCAGCACTAAGTCTTGGCCCACTTCTTTTCACAATATATGTCTTACCTAATCACAGCACAAGGGCCAGGCATTTTATAATTTTTACTTTCCGTCTTTGCCTTCCCTGTGCTCTGAAGACAATGAACATTCCCTGACATGGTCTGCAGGGACTTGGGTGATGGGTCACTCACCAGTTTTTTAATATTTCACACCACTCTCTGCAAACTTCCCATACTCTGGCCATACTTCCCTTTTGTCATTTCTTTGTATGCATTTTTCCCATTTCAGGGCATTTGGATTCCTATTTTTCACTACTATCTCATGGTTAATTTTTTTTTTCATTCTTCAGTCTTAACTGACATGTCCTCTCATGTCACACAGTTTAGAGTTGTAGTTCCCTCTTCTCTATCTTTCATATATCTTATTATGAGTCTCATTAGAGAAGGTTCCATGTCTGTTTCATTCATGCCTCACAGTAGTTAACTCAAAATATTTTTATTGCATGAAAAATCAGTTCATACCACTATTTCCTGGTGTCATGTGAAAATATTTGCAAACATACAAGACTACCTTTCTATTAAAAAAAATAGACATTTATCTAAAATACCAGGTGAAACAATTAATTTAAGAAATCAGATCTTCCTGTCCTCTCCATTTGACTTTTATATAAACTTGGCTATATATTTCTGCAGGAGAAACAATTATTAAGAAATAATTAAATGTAGGGTTAAAATCGAACCAAATCTCTGAAAACTACACTCCATTCATCATACTTTTTAAATACTGGAATGTTTTTGAGTCTGTGTCTTGGATACTGTCATAGGTATGTTCCTTATCTTGTCACACTTAATCCTCACAACCATCCCATGCCTTAGAAACCATTGTGCCTGATTAATAGATGAGAAAACTGAAGTTCAGAATTGTTCAGTGACCTACTTAAGATCATACAAGTAATTAGGACAGAAACAGGATTCAGATTCAGCTGCCAGTTCTATAATAGGCACCTTCTGAAAATACACATTTCTTCCTAATTATAATGTTAAAAATAAATCAATAAGTACCAATGCTGTTTAACTAAAATTTTAAACATTGAATAAAAAAAAATGTGTTCACTTTGACCTACATCTTGAAAGAAGGGGAAATGTATTGGTTCCAACATGTGGCAAGTACAGGACAGAATTCACAACATGCTATTTCAAGGATTCCTTGAATTTTAGTTTTAAGTTATTCTATCCCAAGGCAAATGTTCTTTTCATAAAAACCTATAATTATTTTTCCTTGCATGAATTATTTTAATATTTTAATGATAGCAAATACCTATTCCTAGCATGTTTTTAAAAATTTTTTCAATGGCAAATAAACTACCTTCTCTTTAAAAATTAGTCTTTCAGTTGCTATTGAATTATGATAGGCATAATCCTTTATTTCCCTGGAGCTGAATTTCTATGTCCTGCTCTGTTTTAGCAAGCTCACCAGTGCATATAGAGTACATACATCTGGATGCTCAAGTTGGGGCTGTTTCTTTGCATTTCCACATTCTAATGAAAAGATAAGTCATCAATAACCAGTTATGAGTTAAGAATTCCATCTTTTTTCTCCTCATAGTTCCTGGAACATGGTTGCCACTTATGTATTATTTGTTGAATGAGTAAATGAATGCAAATTATCAGAAGGAAGAGGTACATTGAATTTTGTTTTAAATATCAACCATTTCTGTTTATCCAAGGTCTATTGATTTTTTAGAAAGCTGTCCTTTTTCACATAATTAATATTTTAACACAGAGTAATTAAAGAAAATTTTATTTTATAACTTTATATCCACTATAAAAATCATCCCTTGTTTATTATAGAAAATAAGAAAATGTACATATGCAAAATAAAATGAAATTGAAATGACCAATAACACACCAGTACCAAAAAAATGACAAATTATTTCTTTTCTAAAAACACAATATCAAACATACAGATATAATTAAAATACTAATTTTATTATCCAATTTGGCATTGTTAATCCTTTGCTGACAATGATATTTGCTGTGAGCTATTTTTAACTTACTATCTATCATGTACTGAGATAGTACATTGTACCATGTGCTCTGCATGAGGACCTCTATATTAAGTATTGTCAACATTTTTTTAAAGCTCAGGAAGCAAATGATTAGGAAGGTTAAATAGTTTTATAGAGGTAATTCAATACTAACATGGGGCAGAACTGGAATTCCAGCTTAGGCTTATCTGACTGGAAATTCCACACTAATTCCACATAGGATTTGGCTCCCTGTATGACATTGCTGATGTTAAATCATTTCAGACAGAGAAAAGTGGAAGTTGTATGTTATTTCCAAATAATAAAAACAAAATTCACTTTTATTATTACTCTCAAATCAAATCCCATGATAAATAAACATTAAAATGTCAGTTAAAAGCAGATACAAGAGAAAGGGGGTTCTCTTATATCCTGATTTCCATGTTACAAGCAGGAGACTTTGGATAAATCATCTTTACTACAGAATTATTCCCCTGTTGAAGAATAATATTGCTCTGACCTGCATATTTCCTAGGGATTTGTGAGGATCAAATGGAGTGTATAAAACTGTGAAGGATATAAAACATGATTTTTATATGTGACACTTCTAAATATGAAAAATCTAACAAGGCACATTCCTGAGTTTCAAATGTGAAAGAGTAGCAGCTAGCAGAAATTAGTGTATATGACCGTAAAGAGCCCTCCACTGTGCTGTTAACTGAGTTTTAGATAATCATGTCAAGGCCAAAGCCAATTCTTCAGAACCCTATAATTAGCATTTCTGACTTGGCCTAAGGACCAGTAGCCTAAATGTAACCAGATGTTTTAAAATGCTTACACAGAAATTTAACTTAATCTGCAAAACTCATCACCATTCCTAGAAAAGAGCTCGAGGCTGTTTAAGAAATTATTATTGCTTTACTATCTAAAAGTACTAATTGGAATTTCAAGAAGCTCAGAGCACTCTGTGCAGCCTTCATAAATTTAAGGGAAAAGAAATATTTTTACTGGCAAAGTATCAAATTTCAAGAACACTTGCAACAACTCCTTTAACAAGATCTTAGAAGAACTCTCTGAGTTGTTCTTGAGTATTACTTTCTTTTCTATACAGTTTTTCTGGAATAGTGGTTATTCAGCGGGGAGAGACCATCCCTTTTCTAGAAATATTTTTCCAATGTGAATTATATTCAAGAGTTTTCTGCCTTTCCATTCCTTTAGCATGTGAGGTAATACGAGTGCACCTATTAGACAATAGGTAAAGCACTGGGCAGAGAAAGAATCTTTATGACCAATTCCTCAGATAGACATAGAAGACACTGTTCTTTCTGTTCTTCAAGTCCAAGCAATAATTGAAAGGAGACGTGAATTAGCACATAACTTATATGATTATGCATCTTTTCCCTTACTGCTATAGTAAAAGAAGATGTCTTCAATAACTAATGTTTATTTAACTAAAGAATTTGTATAGCACATTGATTGAATTTTAAATTTGGTTTTAAATTGGTATATGTTCTTCTCTGATAAATAAGGTAAGCCTCAAAGAACTAGAGTATCTTTTTAAAAATTCCTAACCTTTTGTCATGGTTAGTCAGAACATCTTCCAGTCCACCACCATCTCCAGAAAGTGCTTGCCTTCACTGCCCTTAGCTACGACCTGATCTCCAGTTCCTTCCATGGCAATATCTCTCACCTACCCCCATACTGCATGTTCTTTCCATCACTCTCTCTGAGAAGTGGGTAGCAACCTCCTCATTTTCAAGGAGGCCCTTTATCTTTTTGTATTTGCTAACTTACCTTTATCCTTCATCTTCACCTGTTCCCTTCCTGTCAGATAGAGATCTTTCTTATCTTTAAAGAGAAAACAAAATTAATCAGAAACAAACAAAGCAAAAAGTTCACCTGTTTTATTTCATTCCCCCATTAAGTTATCATTTCATGGTATGTTTCTTGACATCAGCCCTTGAAAAAGTTATCTACACTCGTCCACTCATTTTATGAACTTCTTAGCCATGTGCTATTAACCTTGAAATCTGTACTCCTCTTTGTTAATCTTCTAAACATTCTGTCTTAAATGTCTTTAAGGGACTTATAGTCACAAATCAAACCCATTTTCTTAATTCGCATCCTGCAAGACCTCTTGGAAACCTAATGCTATTGACCTTTGCTTCCTGGATATTTATCTTCATAATTAACTTTTTGAAAATTTCCTAATTCTAATTCTTTCTTGTCATTCTGACCTTATATCAGTTTATCTCATTCCATTTAGTCACCATTAGATATTCATTCTTCTATAGTTACATTTTCAGATTATTTGTATATTCTCATTCTACATACTCTATAATAATCTGTATGTGTACTTCAATTAATTCTGTTCATGTTGATCATCTGCACATCTCTAATATATCCTGATTTGTTTCCTAGACTTCAAATCCAAATTTCCATCTCTGTGCTGGACACAGTGAAAACATACCGTACATACACCTCAGACTAAGCTTGGAGGCATGATCATTGAGAAGGGTGGACATCAGGTTCAGTGGTAGGCAGGCCTCCAACTATGGCCCTGTTTTTTTATGTGCTGTGTTACTTTGAAGAGGAATTAACTTCTCCCCATCACATTTGCTCATCCATAAATTGTGGGAAAAATAATAATCTTATGGAGATTAAACAAGATTTTTCATATAAAATGCTTAGCACAATACCAGAATTATACTTAATGCTTAACAGACAACCACTACTGTTGCTGTAGTTGTTGTTTTCTCATCTGAAAGTTAAACAACCAGACTGACTTTTTCTCCTCTTTCCTGTGTCTCTGAATAGTACAACACTCTACCATTTATACTTTCTAGAATTCTCATTGTTGTCTTTATCTCTTCCCTCTTCTCCAACAGCTTCTTATCTTATCAGCACATTTTGTCAATTCTTTCTCTATACTGTCTCCCATAACTTTCTATTTATTCAAATGTGAACAGTTCAAGTCCCTTATCCCTGGATTATTGCAAGCGACTCCTGTGTACTGTAATCCACTGCAAACTTAACCCACTGTTAGTGCCTAAAGAGCAAGTATTCCTGTTCCTCCAAAATGAGACCCAAGTGCTTCTTCAGCTCTCCACCTCCTGAGCCCTCCTGCCCACCCCCTCCCCACAGGTATCCTCAGGTCTTCCTGTGCCTTTGTTTTTACTGTACCCCTAGCCTGTGAACACCTTTCTAATCTAACTGGAAATGCTTTTACTGACCCACCTTCTGAACAAAGTCTCCCCCAAAGTATTCATAGCTAATATTATCTGAAAAAAAAAAGTGATCTAAATTTCTCTGTTTTTTTATATGGAATGTAAACATCCTGGGTAAAAACAGGGCAAAATATTAACAGTGGACATTGTAAAGGTGCAATGGTTTGGAGACATGTTGAGGATCTTCAAGAAATTCTTATTGTTTATATTTTCTAAATTGTTCAAAAGAGTTGAAATCTAGAGTGCTTTCTATGCACTAAAGTCTTCACATGCATTAACTCAACTAATCTTAAGTACAATAACAACAGAATCCTCTGATGTAAGTATTAGTGTTTCCTTCCTGTCATTGAGGTATGTGGCAGTGAGGCAATGTTCCAAACTCACAGGACTGGCAAGAGCAACCTGGCTCCAAAGCCTGACTCCACTGAACTGCATCAAAGATTTTGATCATTAGAAAAAAATACATTAAAATACCTTTTCTTTCTTGTCTCTGCCCTGTGCCCACCCTTACTCAGCCCCTAACACCATCAAATTCCAAAATTTCCTTCTAATTTCCTTTAGGAAGAACAATCACAGCGAGGTGTTAAGGAGAAAGCAATATGATTAAGAAAATTTGCATGAACTTGTGAATTAGCAATTGCCATCTCGAAGTAATTGCATCTTAAAAGGGATGCTTGTTAACATAAGTGAATCACTAATTAGTACAATTTCTGTCGCTATGACAAAGCGACCATCTACCACTGGCAGTGTGTGGAAGGGCAGAAGAGTATCTTTGGAAAGAGATTTTTCTCCTAACTCCTTAAGTACACAGGCTGCCTCATGCACAAGAGCTCCTTCAGTTTCTTAAACCCATCCTTCCCACACAAGTTTGGTTCAAAGAACTCATAGTCTATCACTCGGAGGCCTGTGTGAAAGTCCATTCTACCATTCTGATGCTTCAGAGGCAAAGAACCAGGCTAAGGAAACAAAGGTCCCAAAGTTTGTGCCAAAATGTATCAGGTTGGAATACTTGTGTGCTAATAAGTCCACAATATGAAGCAATAGATACGATTATATTATCATATTTATTCTGTTAATAACTTCCATGAGAAAAACTTTCCAGGATAAAGATCTAGTCTAACTTCCTTTGGATCTCTCATAATTCAGGAGGTGAGTTTTATGGCTATGATATTTTACTTGCCCTGTATTGGTTATGTATTGTTGAGATATTTATATCAAGGATTCTGTTTCATGTTTGTGACCTCAAAAGAACGCTGCAGGTCATATGATATTTTCTTCCCCCTACCTTATTAGGGATTGAATGTCCATCAAGAACTTAGCATAGTCCAATTCTGAGGGAAATCTGGTGGACTGGGTACAGAGGTATCAACATTTGGTGAGTTGTATTAGTTGCTTGGGGAAGTAGCTGGCTGAAACAATGCTAAAATCTCATTTCTGTTTATTTAATTAAATTAAGTATCAAAAAGGTGATGCCAGAAGCACTTCTGGTAAAAATATTAGAAATATCTTTCACTTAGATAGATGGATCAATTGATCAATAAATCAGTTAATTGATAAATGTCCTTTGGAAGAGCCAGTTGTAAGAGAGGATATGTATTTCTTTAACTCTTCTAAGTTCATGACTGGAACTCCTATAATAAAATATGGATCAATAAGAGAAAAGCATAAAATTTGATCTAATTTTTACATGACATGGGAGGAAATGAAGACCCAAAGAGGCAATTAAACCAGAGTACTTTATGTAGTAGGGTTGATTAAGAGTGGTCAGTCCTGGAGAAATATGATCCAAATAGAGTATGAGATAAATATCAGAGAACTGGGGAACCCATCAAGGCCTGTTCATTCAGATTCCTCTCTTTATTTCTTCATCTTCTGAGATAAGGATGCTCTTCTCTGTTGAGAGCCACAGCTGAAGGGGCCCCAGCAAACTTCCAGCTGCCAGCAAACTTCCAGCTGCCGGCTGATGATTGGCTCACAGCGGCCCCAGCAACATCTAGCTGATTGGCTTCTCTGTGGTAATGCTCATTGGGGGACTTCTTTGGCTCTGCCCACGTGACCCAGCCAATCGGCCTCAAGAGCAGGAGGATTGTGGGAGGTGGTGAGGCTTGTGTTTGGGTGAGAGGCTTGTGGGAAGCCGGTGGTGGCAGTTGGGCTCTGAGGGTTTTTCCTGAGGAGCTATTTTGTTTGGCATGTGTGGTTCTAAAAATAAAGTTAGTTTCTTTTGACAAGTGGCTCCTGAATTGTGCCCAACCAGACTGTGGCACTTCTCTACAAGTTTGGGGAGAGAACTTCTCACATGAGACTCTAATGACCTGGTTCAGAGAAAAGGCCGGGGGAGTGTGGGAGGACAGAGAGAACTTCCAGCTTCTACAAATTCCTTCAGCTTAAAACATTCAATATGCCAAGGTGCCATATTGAATGTGGCAACGACACAGAACGTAGTGAGGAAAATGCAATCAGGAAAAAAAAAAAGAAAGAAGTTGCTTCTTCCTTCTGAGCATTTTTGAGAGAGTTTCATTGTTATTGATATCCAGAGAATTGAGTACAGGCAAAGCTTTGCTCTATCAGTCTTCTGCATGGCAGCACCCAATGTAGTGGGAAGAGGATAGCTGGATGGAGGCAAAGCTGAGAGAGAGAGAGAGAATCTCAGTCATTCAAAAATCCCACATGTCCAGTGAAGTCCAGAGTATGTCACAAGAGTGAATTTAGACTGTGACCCACAGTCTTGCCTACCCTCAAGAACCGTCAGGGGAAGAGGTGAGGTGGCTGGGCAGGCTGAGATTGCCCAGAAATTTTGAGTATGAGTTTACTCCTACTAAATGCTTTAAAGTTATATTATTCTATGCCCTTTTATTATTTACAAACTTCTCTATCACCATCTCCTATCCCCACGTCTGACCACACGTTGGACAGGAAGAAATTTTTTCATAAGTTTGCATGAACTTCTGCTGTATTAAGCTATCAAGATTCAGGGATCATTTGTTACTGCTGCCGTGGCCTACCTAATCTTGACTAGTACAACGGTTGCTTATGAAACTTTGCCCAGATGGTCCACATATACAAAGCATACATATGTAAGTATGTACCCATGTAGAAACACACATCATACTCACACATATACCTCACAGGAGGAAATAGTCCCTAGAAATTTAGCCAGGGAGAGCCCCTTACTACAAAGCAAAGGTGTAAATTGAAGGCAGCTGTAGAAGAACAGTTCCGAGAACATGCACACACAGGTGACATGGCTTCACATCTGGGGCATCGGTTTCCTAAACTGTGAAATGAGTATCATCATAATATTTCCTACCTTAGAGATTTGCTTTGAAAGGTTCAGAGTAAGCATTTCATAAATGCTGCCTATTATTGGTGATCTTAGAGATATAAGAAAAGCCACATAACAAATATTTTCCTTTGCTTTTGTGATGCCTGCTGCCACTCCCACCCCCTCTCTCTCCCCTACCCCTCTCTCTCTCCACCGCCCCTCATTCTTTTAAGGAATGAAAATAAGCAAGTTAAAAATAATAAATAACTCGAAGGGAGACAAGTAGAGGAAGGGTGTTCAGGGGAGGGAGGAGGAAAGGGAAAAGGGAAGTACTAGGGAATTAAATGGAGCAAATTATGTTGTATGCATGAATCTGTCACAATGAACCCCACTATTAGGTATGGCACACTAATAAAAACATGCAAAAGAAACAGAGGTAAGAATGAAATCATTTAACTTAATTTGTTATGTATGACAGCAGAGTGCATTGCAATTCATATTACACATATGGAGCACAATTTTTCATATCTCTGATTGTACAAAAAGAAGAGTCACACCATTAAGGTTTTCATACATGTACTTAGGGTAATGATGTTCATTTCATTCCACTGTCTTTCCTCCCCTTTACCCTATCTAGAGTTCATCTAACCCTCCCACACACACCTCCTACAACTACATTATGAATCAGCATCCTTATATCAGAGAAAACATTCAGCATTTGGCTTTTTGGGATTGGCTAACTTCACTTAGCATTATATTCTCCAACTCCAACTCCATCCATTTACCTGAAAATGCCATGATTTTATTCTTTTTCAATACTGAATAGTATTCCATTGTGTATATATACTAAATATTCTTTATCCATTCATCTATTGAAGGGCATCTAGGTTGGTTCCAAAGTTTAGCTATTGTGAAATGTGCTGCTATAAACATTGATGTGGCTGTGTCCTTGTAGTATGCTGTTTTTAAGTCCTTTGGTTATAGACTGAGGAGTGGGATAGCTGGGTCAAATGGTGGTTCCATTCCCAGTTTTCCAAGAATTCTCCATAGTGCTTTCCATATTGGCTGCACCAATTTACAGTCCCACTAGCAATGTATGAGTGTGCCTTTGTTATTAATACTTGCCATTCTGACTGGAGTGAGATGAAATCTTGGAGTTGTTTTGATTTGCATTTTTTAATTTCTAGAGATGTTGAACATTTTTTCATACATGTGTTGATTGATTGCATATCCTCTTCTGAGAAGTGGCTGTTCAGTTCTTTGACCCATTTATTGATTGGGTTATTTGTTTTGGGGGTTAGATTTTTGAGTTCTTTATATATCCTAGAGATTAGTACTCTACCTGATGTGCAAGTGGTAAAAGTTTGCTCCCATACTGTAGGCTCTCTATTTACCTCACTAATTGTTACTTTTGCTGACAAGAAGCTTTTTAGTTTTGAATTTGTCCCATTTATTGATTCCTGATTTTAATTCTTGCATTATAGGAGTCTTATTAAGGAAGTTGGGGCCTAATCCTACATGATGGAGAGTGGACCTACTTTTTCTTCTAATAGACACAATGTCTCTTGTTTAATTCCTAGTTCCTTGATCCACTTTGAGTTTTGTGCATGGTGAGAAATAGGGTTTAATTTCATTTTGTTGCATATGGATTTCCAGTTTTCTCAGCACCATTTGTTGAAGAGGCTATCTTTTCTCCAATGTATGTTTTTGGTGCTTTTGTCTAATATAACTGTAATTATGTGGGTTAGTCTCTATGTCCTCTATTCTGTATCATGGTCTACAAGTCTATCTTGGTACCAGTACCATGCTGTTTTTGCTCTGTAATATAGTTTAAGGTCTAGTACAGTAATGCCACCTGCTTTATTCTTCTTGTTAAGGATTGCTTTAGATATTCTGGGTCTCTTATTTTTCCAGATGAATTTCATGACTGCTTTTTCTATTGCTATGAGGAATGTCACTGGGACTTTGATTAGAATTGCATTAAATCTATACATTGCTTTTGATAGTATGGTCATCTTGACAATATAAATTCTGCCTATCCAAGAACAAGGTAGATATTTTCATCTTCTAAGGTCTTCTTTAATTTCTTTCTTTAGCATTCTGTAGTTTTCATTGTAAATGTCTTCCATCTCTTCATTACTTGATTCCCAAGAAGTTGTTTTTTTCTTTTTTTGAGGCTATTGTAATTGGGGTATTTTTCCTCATTTCCCTTTCTGAGGACTTGTCACTGATATACAGAAATGCCTTTGATTTATTGGCATTTTACATATATTGATTTTATATCCAGGTACTTTGCTTAATTCATTTACTTGTTCTAGAAGTTTTCTGGTGGAATTTTTTGGGTCTTCTAGGTATAGAATCATATCATCAGCAAATAGTGCTAACTTGAGTACTTTTCCTATTTGTATCCCTTTGATTTCTTTCATCTAATTGCTCTGGCCAGTTTTTTAGGAGGCTGACATTTTTTTAAATATAACTGATAAGTTTTATACTTTATACTTTAATCGATGTGTCTTTTTCTCTGTTATTTGTGCCAAACTCAGAACCAGCCCTCTGCTTTTTAAAAAAATCTAACAGAATCACATTTTTGGATTACGAATATTTTAGCAGATCTTAGACATTTTTTTAAAAAAGGAGTATGTCTTTTCAGAAAATGAGAACAAATGATAGTGACTTACTATGCCAGTTAATGACTATTTCCAGAAAAAAATATACAATGCATGAAAGATTGCAATAAGAAGAACCAACAAGTGCAGTTTCAGATAAAGTTTTGACTGTAAAATGAAACATCCAGACATTCATACAAACCAGTTCTCCAACTTAATGTCACATCTCGTCCATCATATTTATCAAACACTTCAGCACTGATGAAGCAGTCAGAATTTTTAGAAGAGCAGCAGTGGTGCCAGCCTTGTGAGTAATCTAGGTGCTACCCTAAACATTATTTCAGTCCTTTATTTCATGGTTCTTTCCATTACTTGTGTACTCCATTTCCACACTGGAATAAAAGTGAAATAATTTTGTTTCTGCCATTACAGAAAATTGAGAAACTGAATCAAGACCATATTTTTGAAGAAAACTCTAAATGTAAAATGTGATTGATTAACCTTTAAGTGCCCATTTAAGATAGGTATAACAGAAGGCACAAGCCATTCCCTCTACCCAGAATGTCTCTGTTCCTGGCCCACTGGTAACCACTCCTTATTATAGCTAAACTCCCTCCTCTCCCCAGCCCTTCCTTTCCTCCTAACTTCATTCTTCATGCCCTGAACTAGCTGTTCCCTCCTTCCCCTCTGTCCTGTTGTAATTGGACAGACTTGCCCAGCTGCCCTGCCCACACATGCTTTGTTTATATCTCTCCCGCACCACAAAAGCAGGGTTCATGACTCACACACCCAGGAGTCCCCAAAACCTAAAAGAAACTTAAATTTCTATTGAATATCACAGAAATAGGGTTTAATTAGCTGACTCTGTAGACAGGGATTAGCCTGTATACACACTTAATATAGTTTTTTTTCCCTATGCAGCTATCAAAATGCAACACTTAGGGCTTCCAAACTGATAGATTTTGGAGGAGTTCAGTTTCTTCCCTAAATAGGGAGGGACTAGAGGACAGCAGTTTTGTGTCATCTACTCTTGTAAGTCCTCACATCAATCTTAAAAATGTCTTTAAAGACAATGAGTGCTATTCACTGAAATTAAATCACCATGGAAGGCATGAGAACAAGGGGACCCCTTAGCAACAAGTGAAGTTAGGGCCTCAGTGTGTCATGCGATTCTGATCTTTAGTCCTGAAATAGCCAATATATTTATCCTTTATTGGCCCCATCCATCATCACTCTATGATTCCGGGTCCAAGCACAGAGGTGTTCTGTTAAGTCAAACAGATTGTCAAAGTGTTATCAAAACTGCAACAGCATTGCAGGAATGTCAGTTAAAGCCTGCAATGCCACACTGTTCTTCTACAGATTATGTTAAAACTGTGCATTTTCTTTATAAGTTTCCATTACAATCATAGTCCTCAGAATTCAAGTGTCAGCACCAATTTCTTAGCCATTATCCACATTTCCCCCAAACCCACTAAATGGATATTTATTTCCCTTAGAAACTTAAAATACTAAAATTCCCCACAACTTTCCTTTGAGGAATGCCCCTCTGTCAAGTGCGGTATTTCCAGCCCCCCCACACACTAAGGTACTTTGTGAAACACTGAGAAGGTGCCCAACAACTCATCCTTGTGTAGCCTGCAATCTGGTTCTGTTTCTAGAGATGCTAAAATAAAAAGATATAACAGAATGCAACATCCTGATGGTTTTCTTTTTTCTATTTATTTATTTACTTTTATACTTATTTTGTCCTCTTAATATCAAACAGAGAATGACAAACCTACAAAGGCTTGACCCAACCTCTCACAATATAGTTGGATAAAGCCACTCATCACCCTGTGTCTAAATAAAATATTTTTTAAAAGGGCTGGGGATGTTGCTCAGTGGTTAAGCACCACTGGGTTCAATCTCCACTACCAAAAAAAATCACCAACTATAAGTCACATGTCCTTGAGCAGCTCACTCCACACCACTGAGCCTCATTTTCTCCATCTGTAAAATGGAACAATTACTCTACCTTTTTATTGAACAAAGGGTTTTTTTTGTTTATTTTATTGTTGTTTTTTATTTTGTTTTAGGATTTACTGTAGCAATTATGTGAAATGTGCCTTAAAGACACGAGGTAAAATGCAAAACTAAATAAGGGGCAAAGGATATATCAAGAATTTTCCCTAACCACAAGAAGCCCATAATTTGTAAGTGGATTTTAAAAACATTTTTCTGGGTGAACAAATGAGTTACCACCAGTGAGAAGAATCTTACTGCAAAGATGAGCCTAGAGAGATTTCAATAATTGCTAGAAGGGCAGTTCAGAGGCAAGGGAAGTATTGGCAACTAAGTGGTAAAGCACAGAGGAAATTTTCAGCTATGATTTCAAACAGAGGAGTATGTTTGATGACGAAATTTTATTTCATGCTTTGCAAAGATATTGACTTATGTTCCCTGATGAAGCCAGGCACCAGGCTCAGTCTCAGCAGTTGATGAGGGACTATGGCATAATAGCTAAAGGTCATCTCAAAAATGACCCAAGTTCTTTACACCAATTTCTTGAACACTGTGGGGCTATATGGAGATTAGACAAACCAGGATAAATTCTTCCTTTCTACCCACCCTGTCCCTGGCACTGCCCTCATATACCACAGCAGTGCCAGCAGTGCTTGCATTAAATTCTGTGGGGAACACTTCTTGTTTGTCTGAGAATTACCTCCTCCTATAGAAACAGCCCATGAGAATGTCACTTCTCCCTGCCACATAGCTGGAGATCAAAGCTTCTGCAAGCACAACCTCCATGCCACCACTCGCACCACCCTCCTGCACCCAGAGCTCTGGAAAGTATCTTTCCTCTTTGGTTCCCAATGCTTTCTCCTGTGATAATTATAATAAACACCTTCCTGTCCTCTACATTTCTAAATAATGGGGGAAAGGCTTAGACACCATGTTAATTTTTACTGAGATTATATTTAACACACAAGTTTGAAGCTACAAATATGAGCACAGGGGCAGAGGAAGCTGGCCTGACATTGGACAGGTTAATATGAGCAGGAGGCTGGTGTAGGGGCGATGGTCACAGATGAACACAGAGTCCAGCAGCTCTGTAGTGTGTCTGGCCACAAAAGTTTAGATGGGGTAGTTATTGCAAAATAGTTAAATCTATTCAAAAAGGAATATGTGAGCATGTTTCATTTGTCTTTTAAGCATGGGTCTAGAAATCTTATTCAAGAGTTCCACATGAGGATCACAGACATTCAAATGTTCTTAACCACAGCACTCACATACTCACTCTCTTGCAATCTCTCTTTCTCTTTCTCTCCTTTTTATAACATGTATTATTTGCCAGGAACTACTCATAATACTTTATGAATATTAAATAATTTAATTTGCTTCACTTTGAAGTTAGCCAATCCCCCCCCAAAAAAATGTTGAATGTTTTCTCTGATATAAGGGGGCTGACTCATAGTGGGGTAGGGAGGGGGCGTGAGAGGATTAGATGAATTCTAGATAGGAAAGAGCAGTGGGAGAGAAAGGGAGGGGTTAGGGGATTAGTAAGGATGGTGGAATGTGATGGACATCAGTATCCAAAGTACATGTATGAAGACACGAATTGGTGTCAACATATTTTATATACAACCAGAGATATGCAAAATTGTGCTGTATATGTGTAATAAGAATTGTAATGCATTCCGCTGACATTTATTTTTTTAAAAAAATCAATTAAAAATTTTAATTTGCAAAACAACACTAAGTAACAGTACTAGTAATATCACTGGCGCAGTCTGGCTGGGCACAATTCAGGAGCCACTTGTCAAAAGAAACAAACTTTATTTTTAGAACTACACATGCCAAACAAAACAGCTCCTTAGGAAAAAACCCTCAGAGCCCAACTGCCACCACCAGCTTCCCCAAGCCTCTCTCCACACAAGCCTCACCACCTCCCACAATCCTCCTGCTCTTGAGGCCGATTGGCTGGGTCGTGTGGGCGGAGCCAAAGAAGTTCCCCAATGAGCAGCTCTGTGGTCTGAAAGGGCAGGGAAACAGCCCAATGAACATCACCGCAGAGGAGCCAATCAGCTAGATGTTGCTGGGGCCGCTGTGAGCCAATCATCAGCAGGCAGCTGGATTGCTGGCAGCTGGAAGTTTGCTGTGGCCCCTTTGGCTGTGGCTCTCAACATCTCACCATTTTTCAGATGACAAAATTGAGGCACTGAAAAGTTAAGTGGGACAGATAGGGTTCAAGCACAGGTTATCTGGCTCCAGAATATAAACTTTTAAGCACTACATCATCCTAACTCCCAATATATGGCACGGCCTTTGTAGAGATGCCCATGAAGCAGGAACAGAAATATTCAAGGATAGAAAAATGAAACAGAAGTCAGTCTTATTACAGAAGATACAGGAAGAACTATTTCAAGGGGCAAGTTACCAAATGTGTTGATGTACAGAAGGATCAAGTCAGAAAAGACCTAGAAAAGCATCCCTTGTATTTGACAATCCAAGAATGACTGTTGACATGTACTGAACCAGTTTCCATGGAGTAGAGAAGCCTGAGCCAGAGTCCACATGAGGCTGCTTGGGCAGGTTTTGCTCAGAAGGAAGAAAGAGAGGAAAAAGAAGTGATGTGTCCCCTTGAGATAGAGAGTGATCATGAGGAAAATCTCCTTTCTGCCTTCTTTACTCCTCTCTTCTCCATTCTTAATGCATCTCCAAGAAAGAAGTTATAACAATGGTGAAGATTGTAATGAGGCCTTTTGTGAAGTGGACATAGGCACAAAACAAGCTTAAGGGAAACACTCTGTTTGCAAGACTCCTCACTGGGAGAGACTGAGGACACGTCTGCTTAAGTGAAGAGATGGAGACAGGCAGGAAAAAATGAGGCTGCCCCAAACCGCAAACACGAGGGGAGAAAATGTGGCCTGAACTTAAGTCATACAACCAGATTTCCACACACTGCTGCAATCTTCTATTTGTCACTGGGATGAGGTACCACCAGCAGCTCAACTTAACCTCTGGGAATCCATTTCCCTCTAGAAAGTGAGGGATGTAATCATTTCTGATATCCTCTACATTTTTAAATTCTGTAATCCCATGAATATTATCCTAAGTATAGCATTGATCAAAGAGTGCCTCATTTCTCCCTCACCAAAACTCCCCTTTCCCCATCATCAGTGTCCATAGTTACAGGGATAGAAAATAAATCCACAATCCTAACTAAGGCAGCTCCTCACACCAGACTTGACAAGGGAGAGAAAACATGAAGTTCAACAACTGGCATTCTTTCCAACTCATTCTGAGACCTCCTGGCAAAAAGCTTGAACAGTTTAGTTTCACAATGTCAGCCTGTAGAAATAAAAGCCTATAGATTTTCTTAAAACCATTATCTGCTACAAATAAACAAAAATAGAAAAATCATGTTAATTTTTTAAAAAAAACTTTGCAGCAGAGCTTATGTGACATAAGAAACACATTCTATATTGCAGAACTTCTGACTCTGCTACTTGAAATATCCATTTGTAAAAATACAAGAAAACATTATATTTGGGTCCTGTGGTTCACCAAACTTACAAAGAAGTAGAGAGAGAAACTGAAGTAAGGAAGAGAATTTTTTTAATTCCCTGTTTTTTCAGGACCAATGTCAATAACCTAGAAAAAAAGAAAATGAAAAATTTCTTCCACCCACTATTAAAATGGCCTTTGTAAATTTCAGATTATTAACATAAATAATATATAATCAGGAAAACCTTTAATGTGAAGTTGTACTCTTTGTGTCTTTATATACCTTGAAAGATACCAGGCAGAACTATAAATGAAGTAATATATTCCTATTATGTTTGAGTTCCTGGATTTAATAGATTTTATACATAAAAACTATATGCACAGATTCAAACACATACTAATTACTCAGTGTCTGACCTTGCTAACTCACAAGTTAGTGCCTGGTAGTTACAAACCTAACACTAAGAGTTCAATCTGAATATTAAAATCAGTCAGCCTCATTTGATTGCCCTTTGGGCATCATGCAGACACATGCTGCTCATATTTGTATGGTGTCGGAGACAGAAGAATGGCTGGACAAGGGCACTACAAATAGTGCAATTACTGCCAGCAATAGTTCACTGATCTCCCTTTATAACTACCCAGACATGATCATGATCTCTCTATATAAAAAGCAGCTAATAGTAATATTTCGAATACTATAGGTTCACAACCAATGGGCATAGCTCCCTAACTTATGGATGATGATTATAAACACAAGCTCTTGAAGATCAGTTATTCAAGCTGGAAAGATGTTCTGACATCAAGGAAAATATCTTTATTTTAATCCCTTTCAAATTCCACTTTCATTGTGTCTCCCCCATGAGAACATATCATTATTGGCTTGTTCCAAACTTCTTGGAGTGCCAACTTTATAATATCATTTGAGGTCCTGTTTTTTTTTAATAAATATCATTAATCCACTTGTTATGGAATACTGCCGACCTTGAGGATATCAGTGTTAGTGGGTATAAAAATATGTACACCCTCCCACCATAGGGTTCATTTGAAGGATGGAGCCTAAAAGGTCATCATCTCTGCCCCTTCTGCTGATGCCCCCATGTTGGTGGTGTACCAGGAAAAGTACGACTCCCTCCAGATTATCATCAATGCCTCCTGTATCACCAATTGTTCAGCCCTCCTGGCTAAGGTCATCCATAACTGTGGCATCATGGAGGGAGGTACTTAGAGGTACCTGGTACTTAGAGGACCATAGATGGCGTCTCTGGGAAACTGAGACATGATGGAGGTAGAACTGCACAGAACATCATCCCTGGGTCCACACATGTTTCCAAGCCTTTGGGCCAAGTCATCCCTGAGCTCAATGGGAATCTCACTGGCATGGCCTTCTCCACCTCCAAAGTGTAGGTAATGGATATGACCTGTCACCTGAAGAAAGCTGCCAAATACCATGACACCAAGAAGGTGGTAAAGCAGGCATCAAAGGGCCCCTAATGGACATACTGGACTAAATGGAGGACCAGGCTTCCTCCTGCAATGTTAACAGAAATACCCACTAGTCCACCTTCAATGCTGGACCTGGTCTTGCCCTCAATGACCACTCTGGCAAAAATATTTCCTAGTATGAAAATTAATTTGGCTGTAGCAACAGGTTGGTGGATGTTATGGTACACATGGCCTCCAAGGAGTAAGAGCCCTGGACTACAAATCCCAGTGAGAGCATGAGAGGAAGAGAGAGGCCCTCACTGCTGGAGGATCCCTTTCCCAGCTCAATTCCCCAACACACTGAGAATCTCCCAGCTTCTCTCCCATGCCTTTCTCCCGGTCCCTCTCATAATATGAATGTAGTGATGGATCATCTTATGGTGTCCAAGGAAGTGATTCTACTTCAGCTGCAGTAGTATGAAATTGAAATTCATTAAAAGGATTAAATTAACTGAGTGTTATGGTTTGGATGTGAAGTATTCCCTCAAAAGCTCATGTGTGAGACAATGCAGGAAAGTTTAGAGGAGAAATGATTGGGTTATAAGAGACATAACCCAATCAGTGGATTAATCCCCTGATAGGATTAATTGGGTGGTGACTGAAGGCAGGTAGAGTGTGGCTGGAGGAAGTGGGTCCCTGGGGACATGCCTTTAGGGTATATATATTTGGTATCGGGCAAGTGGAGTCTCTTTCTGCTTTCTGATTATCATGTGAGCTGCTTCCCTGGCCACACTCCTCCACCATAATGTTCTACCTCATCTTGATTGATGCCTATGGACTGAGACCTCTGAAACTAGTAGCCCCCAAATAAACTTTTCTCCTCTAAAATTGTCTGATCAGATCTTTTAGTCACAGCAGAAAAAAAAACCTGACTAAAAAACTGATTATACATTGGATATCATTATGGTGTCATTATTCTTATAGATACACAGAGCTTTCATTATTTGGTGCATCTCACACCACATTTCTGTTCATTAAGGGTCATCTTGTACTAATTCTTTAATTCAGCCTATTATATCAGGTTTCTTGAAGAATGCCAGGGGTTCATCTAATTATATAAATACATACTGGAGTTGTACAGACTGTCTCCAGCTTTATAAAAATATAATAAGTTAAATAAGCATTATTTAATTAAAATCACCAGAAAAGAGGGAAAATAAGCAAGTAATAATGAGATACAGAAAAACCACATCACTTCTAACCAGTACTGTTCAATACAGACACAAGAAACCCCACCAGCAGGAAGTCAGTCTCCACTGGGGTATGGTTGTGTTATAAGATCTTAGAATTTAGTAGATACATCCTAGCAAGCCATTGTGTTACTATTATCAGGAGTGCATCCACAGTTACTTTAGTAATACCAGAAGAAAGAAATTGATCTTTTGTAACAAAGTACCTCAAAGGAAGCAATGCCAGAGTAGTCTTAAATGAAGTAGAGGTTGCTTACTCTCTCCCAGAACAGTCCAGATGTAAATAATCCAGACCTGGTGGAGTCAACTCTGCTGTTCCCTACACATGATTCTCAAGATCATTCCAAAGTCTCACCATTCCACAACTA
Organism: Urocitellus parryii; assembly: GCF_045843805.1. NCBI lineage: Eukaryota > Metazoa > Chordata > Mammalia > Rodentia > Sciuridae > Urocitellus > Urocitellus parryii. Next base: position 72,701,031 of record NC_135538.1, on the reverse strand, counting down.
GTGACAGGAAAACAAGAATAACTAGCACAAGCAAAAGAATATTGAAGGAGATGCCCCAAACCCAAACACATTCCTCTGCTCACATCCTATTGGTCAATAGTTGGCGAGAGAGGTGAAGAAATGCCATGCCTAGCTAGCTATGAGAATTTTCTTGGTAATAGGAGCAGGGGTGAAAGGTAAGATTTAATGTCACAACCCAACCATCTGGTCATTCAAATTTTCATGCATGTTGTTTCTTGAACATAAAGAACACACTTACGCTATCCCCAAGTCCTGTGAATTTTTCCAGCTTAAAACCTTGGGTCTTTGAGTGGTGCTAAAGTCCTTTCCATCAGGTTCAAATAAAGTTCCTCACATTGAATCAGCCTATAAACTAACACACAAGTCTCTGCTCTGCCCCACTTGCAATGATAGAGAAGGGAAGGGACAGCTGCAATAACACATGCCACTTGTGAATGAGGGAATGGTGTGCGCACAGCAATGGCTGATCTACAGCGATCATGAATCTGTCCAGGTGGAATTTGTGAAGGCTCCCTGTCTTATAAGTACAGCGTTTTTCTTGGTTGAAATATAGTTCTACTTACTAAGAAGAACCGCCTTTGTCAGTAACCCTCTGTGTCCCCTGGCATTGCTGTCTGGATGGTTTGCTCTCACCCACCACTGTAATGACCTCACAGCCACACAACATAGATGTTGACAAATATGCCAGTTTTCTGCTGACCCAGGTGCAGAATGAAGGGGATGGATCAGAACAATCATAAGCTTATGTAAGCCATATGTACAATTTCTTTGGCACAACCATTTCCTCAAAAATGGGATAGGCTCTTGTAGGTTTGCTTCTGCCAAGCTCCAAGTACATTTGTCTTGTCCTTACCTGTCTTGAAAAGAGCAGCAAGTCTATAAACATGGAACTTCAGAATTTTTCCATGTAGTTACCCTAGACTATCAGAATCAGTAGCCATGTGTTCTATCTTCCCCGTGCTGTAGTCAAAATAGGATCAAGTTTTTTTTCAACAGCCAGCAGGTGGCATTACGACAGTCTATAACACCCGTTGCCTAGCAACCCACTGACAGACTGCCAAGCATAGTTTTTGTTATTGTTATGTAGCACCTCAGTCCTGGGTACTACTTTCTGCATTAGTTAGTTGCCATAATAAGAAGACCCCAAATATTAAGAAAAAAAGTTTATTACTTTCCCACAAGGCAGTCCAGAGCTGGCAATGTGGCTCTAACATTGGCAACGCGTGATCTTTAAGGTTGCACCTGTTCTCAATATTTCCCAGCTATCAGGAAGGGGTGAAAAACAATCCAAGATAAACAGTACTCTTTAAGGATGAGACCTAGAAATTACACATATTTCTTCCCACCACTCATTGGTTTAAACTTACTTACGTGACCACAACTTGACAAATATGTTCTCTAGCTGGAGTGACCACCTGCTCCACTAAAACTGACTGGAGGGGAATTCTATTGCTAAAAGGGAAAGGAGGAACAGTTAGTAAAGAGGAGTCAGCAATCTCTGCCCTATGGAAACTTCTGGATCACAGCTCAATTTTACTCTATGCTCTGACTCCCCACTTAAACATAGGTTTCTAAGGGTCTGCAAAGCAGGATGTGCCATGTGACATCAGCCTCCAGATGCAGACTCACCTTTGATGCATGTACACAGATCGTAATCTATGCACATGGCACAGTCCCCCTCAGCCTCCCATTCACCATAACATTCCACATCCAGTTTCAGAAGGAAGAAGGACGGAAACAAACTAGTATAAAAGTCAATTGCCTCCCTTTTGGAATGTTTGTACTTGAAGATTTCCTTTCTTATCTTTTCTTCATGTTGAATTTCTTTTCATTCTCTGCTTCCCAGCACCCACCCATTAGCCACAGCACTGTCTCCAGATAGATGATAAAAAGGATGGGCATTGCCAACCTTTCAAGTCCAGAGTATTGTCCTCTTCAGGTCCCACAAATACCAAAACCGTGACTCATAGGAATGTGACTTGATCATAATTCATATAAACACGGTTTATACATTCCAAGACAAGATGGAAAGCCAGCCTGCTGATGACACACACTACCCCTTACGCACAGTGCCCAGTATGCCTTTTGAGTCTTTTTTTTAAGGCTATTTAAACACACTTCATCTCCAGGACTATAATTCTGTGCTTTTCTTCTGATCAGTAATAAACTTACTTCCCAGTTACCTTGATACCAGGAAGTGCCTATCTTAGGTAAAGGACTTATGAAAGATCTATCACCCATTTTTAATTAGGAATAATGTTATTACGCACCAGATGCATGTGAATTTAATAGTCAAGAATCTGTCATCAAGAGTAAGCTCAGAAGTGCCAGGGGTATAGCTCAGTGGTAAAGTTCTTGCTTGAACCTAGGTTCAATCCCCAGCCTCAAAGAAAAAGAGAGAAAGAGAGAAATCTATTTCAACCAAGCAAATCTATCCATAGATCTGCAAAGGAATGGTACAAGCCATGAGAAAGTGACTCAATCAAAATCTTTCTGAAATGCTCTACCTATAACATACTTGACCCCAGATGACGACCTCATCTGTCCCTCAAATTTTTATAAATTCATTTCTAATTCTGCCATTTGTGAGCTGTTCATCTAGAGGGAAAATGAGGTGATCTTGGCAGTTATTTTTAAAAACTCACAAATGGCAGTTGCCCCACAGTAATTAAAGGAATATGATTGCTCTTGCCTTCTTATTTCCTTTCAGGAATCCCTGTTTAGGAGGAACACTCACATATCGAGATGACCAGCACCCTACCAGGGTAGGTTCCTGCTCAGGAGGTGTGAGCCACCTGGGAAACAAAAAGTCTGAAATAATTACTAAGAAATAAGAGGCAGAGTCAGAAATTAGATATAAAAAAGGAAGTATCTTCCAGTCCTAATAGGAGCTGCAATTGAACAACTGAAAAAGGGCCCTAATTCTTTATCTAAGGGGGAGTACATCAAAGGCAGGGGTAAAGTTTCAGCAGGAGGAGTCTTGGTTCAGTGCTTGCTTCTCAGTGTAGCAGGGGTCTTGCAGTAAGCAGGTTGATTGGCATTTTTGGCAAGCCACACCCATCTCCAAGAGGCTGTCTGGTTCTAGCAGGCCACCTCATCTCTGATGCTGTGCTTAGCTTGAGATGGAGCTAGGCAAGATTCCACATGAATCAGGCATTCTCAAACCAGCAGGGTTGCTGCTGGGAGTTCCTGATACCGGGTTTTCCTGCCTAATGGCTTCAACATTGCTTCAGTTCATGCATAGTTCACAGATGGCTTTGGCACACACGCATGTGTGCATACATGTGTGCAAGCGCGCGCGCACACACACACACACACACATAGGTGAACGTGCATCAGAAGACCAAATACTGTCAACATAATTATTTGTATCATATGAGTGGACAAATATGCAACATCCCCCATCTACACCTTTAAGAGATCATTTCAACCAATCAGCACCCCTTCCCACAAAAGCCAGTAGCATTAAAATAATTCCTTATGCAAAACTGCAGGAAATTGTCATCAGTTACAGTTGCTTCTCAGAGTGAAACCAATTCAACACACACACACACACACACACACACACACACACACACACGAGGGCCAAAGTCACACAGACGTATAGTGGTACATGTAGAACTAGGTCCAAGCCTCCTATTTCCAGAAGTTGGTGCTCTTTGTTTCACAAGGTACTGTGATGGCTAATTAGTAAATTAACAATATTTGCAACAGCTTTAAAAGTATTTCCTGAAGGGAAAATTATTGAAAGAAGAAGGGAAATCAATTCACAGTTCCCTAGGTGACATTTTAAAAGATTTGTATTACAAAAATGTCTAGAAGTCCTTATATATGGTGGGAAGGTAAAGAAACAGCTATTAATTAAATGCTCAGTTTATAATACATATTATATTGTTATTGGGTTAAATTTATGCTTGTGTATTTCATGAACTGTACAGTATATTCATGCTCCCTTACATAATAAAAGTTCATGGACTGACAATAGCAGTTTCATAAGCCTTTTATAAGTATAATGAGCAGTATTCTGACAAAGCAAGCAAAATGGATGGAGTTAGTCCTTATCTTAATGGACAGACTAGTTGTTGACTTCTCTCTACCCTCATTTTCTCATTACTAAGTTGATGGGGTCTCTAGGTCCCTTAAATTAGTCAAGCCCTATTATTCAAAAGATAATTTTTCTGATTTTTAAATTATTATAAGGTCTTAAAATTAAAGCTTTCTTTATAATACACATAAAATATTCCATTTCACACTGTGATTTTAAAATATATATATTCTTATACTTTTAAGCTGACATTTAAATTTTATATAAATGTAATAGTTACAAAGATACAACTTCTAGAATATTACATATGAAATTTTAAATATATTTTAAAATATACTTCGAGTTGCAAATTTATCCCATTTAGTTTATGAAACATATCAGCTATATAAAACCTCATTGGCAAAACCAGTTCTCACATAAACAATTAGTCAAATCAGACATGTGTGTGCTGTGAAAAACCCAGCTTCACTTTGAATTAAAGGAAAAATGTCAATTTGTGCTCCATAGCAGGAATTTTATTTCTGAATTCCAATTCTAGTAAACACCAAGACAGGTGAGCATTGAGCCTTTGTTTGTTATCTGAATAAAAACAGGCATTGCAAATACACAAATGTATACGCACACACACACACACACACACACACACATACAGTTCAGAGATGCTCCTTAACTTATATGGGTTACATTCTGATAAACCCATAATTAAAAGTAGTTGGGGGCTTGGGTTGTGGCTCAGTGGTAGAGAGCTTGCCTAGAATGTTTGAGATAATGGCTCCAATTTTCAACACCACATGTAAATAAATAAAGGTCCATTGACAATAAAATATTTTTTAAAAAAGCATTTGAAAGTATCAGAAGTTGAAAATGCATTGAATACAGCTAACTTACCAAACATGACAGCCCACTTTAAAGAACACTTACCTGGCCTATTGTTGTACAAAACTATCTAACATGTACCCCATTTTATAATAAGGCGTTGAATCTCTTGTGTAGTTTATTGAACACTCGGCAGAAAGTAGAAACCACAATGATTGAATGGGTGCTCACCATTAATGTACACAGTTGAAAACACACTGGGCCTGAGGAATGTTTGAAGCATTGAACTAAAATTAACTGCTGTATGATGAGGATGCTATAGTGATAGAATCATCAATTTCTCTCTTCTAGCCAGGCACAGCGGTGCACGTCTGTAACCCGAGTGGCTCTGGAGGCTGAGACAGAAGGATCAAGAGTTCAAAGACAGCCACAGCAATGGTGAAGCACTAAGCAACTCAGTGAGACCCTGTCTCTAAATACTATACAAAATAGGGCTGGGGATGTGGCTCAGTGGTCGAGTGCCCCTGAGTTCAGTCCCCGGTACCCACCTCCAAAAAAAACAAAACAAAACAAAACAAAACAAACACACACATATACAATTGCTCTCTTCTGACGAGGCTTGAGAATCACTGGTAAAAGGCACTGGGGGCATCAACACTTGTTGATGGATACAGCCACAGTGTTTTTCAAGAAGATAATATGTTTTGATTGTACATCTGTTTCTTCTTTTCTTATCTATTTATCTAGCAAGAGCATCCTGCATCTGCCTGTCAGTTCTTGTGAATCTCTCATACCTGACTTTCATTTCTTCTAGATTCACAGGTCACTGCTGATAATAGCAAAAGCTTCCACCAGTTTCTTTGCTGTGAACTTTCTTGGCACCTTGGGTATGTATAACTGCTTCTTCCTCTGCCTCATTGCTTTACTCCTTTATCCCTCCAATTCTATCAGCTCCTCACTAAAAACCTCCTCAACCTCTAAATCAAGGAGCTTGTGAATACCCTTTTTCATCAATGTCCAACTCCCAGCTGTTTCCCAAGCGTTAATAGCTTGTTATTTATAACTTAATCAACAGCAGTATGTGCATTAAAGTCTGAATATGTTCACACTTGTCTTCAAAACTTTCTTCCAAATACCATTCATGCATTTCTATGTGACTTCTTCCCATGCTGCCGCAATATTCTAGGTAGCACTTAGAGTGTTAATTTTTTTTCCAAAACTCTCAGAACATTCTGCCAGACTCAGTTGTTTCAACAGCCTGTTGCAATATATAATGTAAGTAGCTGACTTTCAGTGCAGTCATTGTGTCTTCATCCATTAGTTGAATGGGTGCAGCTGTGTTCTGCAGCAAATGCACAACCTTTACATCAGGGTACATGTTACTGTACACTGTGGATGCTCCACAAAATTGTCTAGGCTCAGAAGACTCTTAACTGAGATGTTGTTTTGCCCGCAATATTCTTTTACTTTCAGAGTCAAATAGCTCAAAAAATAGTCTTCAAATAATGCTAACGTCACCCAGGCTTTCTTCTTATGACAATATTAAGTGGAAAGCATATGCTTGCTCACATTCTTGAATGCTCTAGGGTTCTCCACATGGTTGACTAGGAAAGGCTATAATTTGAAACTGACAACAGTTTCACCCCAAAGCAGTGTTACACAGTCTTTTTCTTGAAACCTGGCATTGTCTTGGACTCTTGATGAATGTATGCACGTTCTGGCACACATTTCCAAAACAAGTTTGTTTCATCAACCTTAAATATTTGTTCTGGCAAATATCTCTCATCCACAGGCATCCTATGCATCCTATTCAGTTCTTCCTTAAAAGCTTCAGCACTAGCTGGGTACAGTAGTGCACACCTATGGTCCCAGCTACTGAGGAGGTGAGGCAGGAGGATCCCTAGAGTCCAGGAATTTGAGATCAGCCTGGAGAACACAGCAAGACCCATCTCAAAAAGAATATATATTTATGAGAGAGAGAGAGAGAGAGAGAGAGAGAGAGAGAGAGAGAGAGAGAGAGATTAGCACTTTGAATATCAACTATTACTGCTGATCCCCACATTATGACAACTACACTTTTTGAAATATTGGAATCACCATGATTTTCTATAAACATTTGCATATATGTAGCATCATTTTTTTAGAATATGAAAAAAACCTCTGACCTTAGCCTGGATTGTCAGTGAGCTAAGCAGTGTACATGTCTTTGTCTTTCTCTCCATTCACATGACAAATAATTTTTCCATATCATCAATCAGCACAGATCTTTCCTTTGTGATGACAGTGGAATCAACCAATGTTGACAATTTCATGACATCACTAATTCATTTCTAATCCTTTAAGACATCAAGTCCTAACTCACATGCAGTGGTGCCTCCAGTGCCTTGCTATCTTCATGCTGACCAACTATCTTGAGTTTCATCTAAAAAGGAATTGCCTTCCTCTTCTTCTCACCAGAAGTAGGAGACACAGATGTGCATTTTATAGACATCATGGGATGTGAAAACACAATATTCAAAGAGGGCTAGAAAGACAGTACACCATAGATTGAGGGTTGTTTACCCTCATGACTGGGTGGCTGACTGGGAACTGTGGCTCACTGCTGCTACCCAGCATCACAAGAAAGTGTCCCACCACATATCACTAGTCCAGGAAAAGATCCAGTTTAAAACTGAAAGAAAGGTTTCTACTGAATGCATATGGCTTTCATGCCATCTTAAAGTTGAAAAAATGCTAAACTGAAGCATCCTAAGTTGAGGATCATCTGTATATATAATTTTATTTTATCTTTACCAGATCTCAAGATCTCACTCAGGAGCTTTATAGTTCCAAACACCCCTTTGTTTATAATGGCCTTGAAGTTTTTAATATCCTGGGAAATGCATCAAAATGAGATCAGGATGGGCAAAAGGTACACACTTCTTTTGCAAAATAGGAGATGATCACAGTGAAAAGGATGGTGGAAAGGAGAAAAACTGACTCTAAGAATTGTGCTCAAACAGATGAGCTTTAGGAAGGAACACAATGGAATTTGATCATATACAAAATTAAAGATGTCCAAGCCATATACTCTTTAAAAGTCTTCAAGTACCATCAGGAGTATGCATAACTGGACAGGGATTATTCTCAAGTTTAAAAAAAAGAAGTCTTCATTTTTAAAAAAAATGAGACAGAAAGAAAATTTCAGAGAGCATTTACTTCTCTAAGCTTGTTTATCCTCATGTCCTCAGTGCAAAAACTGTTTCTCATAACCATGCACACAAATGGCAAAGAAGTTCCATCTTAGGAGCTGCAACTACTAGCAGGAGCTTCCTGTTGTGCTTGTGACAGTTTGTGATGTTGAATCTGTGCTCTTCAAGGAAGAGGACACAGTCCATTGGCTATATCTGGAAGGATGGGGAAGTGACAGCATAAGTGCCATATTGATCCTCCCACCTTCAGTTCAGAATAACCTAACCGAACACCATTATTTGAATTTTATTTGGTTAACTATCTTTGATTCCTGCAATTCTGAATGTAGGTACATTTGAAAAATACACATTTCAAAGAGGATGTGCACAAGATTTTTACTTTATCAGACACATGATATGTCAATTTTCCCCACAGAAAAAGAAATCCCAGCACATTTTTCAATCAAGAAATACAAGATTCACGCATTCACTTAGTAGCACATCATCTTAGAAGAGCACAAATACACTTTATTCAAGAAAATGAATTAATTTAGCATGGGTTGAAAAATGAAGTGAAAGGGGAGTAAGCAATAAAAAGCGTGGACTAATTAGAAGGGACTTTGTCATGAAAGACCTTGTAAAGCCACAGGACTGATTTCTTTATGCCATGGAAGACATGAAAGCTTCCACCTTCTTGGAAAGCAGTATGGAGATTCCTGGGAAAGCTGGGAATGGATCCACCATTTGACCCAGCTATCACCCTTCTCGGAATATTCCCTGAGGATCTTAAAAGAGAGTACTATAGGGATACTGCCACATCAATGATCATAGCAGCACAATTCACAATAGCTAGACTGTGGAACCAACCTAGATGCCCTTCAATAGATGAATGGATTAAAAAAATGTGGCATCTATACACAATGGAGTATTATGCCGCACTAAAAAAATGACAAAATCATAGAATTTGCAGGGAAATGGATGGCATTAGAACAGATTATGCTAAGCAAAGCTAGCCAATCCTTAAAAAACAAATGCCAAATATCTTCTTTGATATAAAGAGAGCAACTAAGAACAGAACAGGGAGAAAGAGCATGAGGAAAAGATTAACACTAAACACAGACGAGTGGGGGGAGAGAAAGGGAGAGAGAAGGGAAAGCATATGGAAATGGTAGGAGACCCTCAATGTTACACAAAATTACATATAAGAGGTTGTGAGAGGAAAGGGCGGGGAAACAAGGGAGAGAATTGAACAACAGCAGATGAGGTAGAGAGGGAAGATGGGAGGGGAGGGGGGATAGTAGGGGATAGGAAAGGTAGCAGAATACAACAGTCACTAATATGCCATTATGTAAAAACGTGAGTGTGCAACCGATGTGATACTGCAATTTGTATTTGGGGTAAAAATAGGAGTTCATAACCCAATTGAGTCAAATGTATGAAAGATGATATATCATGAGCTTTGTAATGTTTTGAACAACCAATAAAAAAAATAAAAAATAAAAAATAAAAAATAAAAAAAGCTTCCACCTTCTGATATAATCAGATTTACACTGTAGGAAGCTCCCTCTGGTGGCAGTGCAGGGATAGATTAAAGGGCAGTAAAATCCGAAAAGCACTTGGGTGGCTTGAGGGATTCTAAAGAAAATATTGAGCAGAAATAGAAGTAATTGCAATGAAGAAAGAGAAAAGAGAAAGAGTCAAGATTTAAAATATAATCTCCCAGATTTGATATTCTAGGTGGTGAATGATGTGTCGCTAACTTTGGGACTAAAAAAAAAAAGGAGAACAGGCTTGAAATCAAAGACAAGGCATTGAAATTTGAACACACAGAGTAGTACATTTGGGTCTATAGCACAGAACAGAGATCAAAGACAGAAACAGAGATGATTCTATCCTTGGAATAGCAACAATAATCGAGGTATGGGAGTGGGTGCAGTGAATGTGGGAGACTGTGTTTCAGGTAAAAGGAGGGTTGATAGGAATGGTTCAGAAAGAGGTGCCTGCAAAGTGGGTTGAAAGAGAGGGACAGAGAAGGGGAAAACCAGAGCACAGTGGGGTCATGGAAAGCAAGGCAGGAAGTGCTTCTGAAAGACAGTAGTAAAAAATATAAAATGTCTACTTTGTGTATAACCAGAGATATGAAAACTTGTGCTCTGTATGTGTAGTATGAATTTTAATGCATTCTGCTGTCATATATAACAAAGTAAATTTTAAAAAAAGAATTTAATATTAGTTATCCTTACCAAAAAATATATATATAAAATGTGTCTTAGTGGAAATTAAGAAAGAACAAAGGCATGAGGCAGAATGTGTCAGAGGGTTGTTTTTTTTTTTTTTTTTTTTTTTTTCCTGCCCTGGTGAACTGAAGAGCCAGTGCAGTGGGTTGACAAACAACAAGAACTGAAGAAAGCTGGGTACAGTGGGGCATGGGAGGCTGAGGCAGGAGGAGCAAGAGTTCAAAGCCAGCCTCAACAAAAGTGAGACACTAAGCAACTTCGTGAGACCCTGTCTCTAAATAAAATACAAAATAGGGTTGAGGATGTGGTTCAGTATTTGAGTGCCACCATCACCAAAAAAAGAGAGAGAGCTGAATAAAGAGGAGATATTTGGAGCAAAACAAACTTCAGTAGTCAGAGAGGTACACACATGGACATATGAAAGTTTCCATAAAGGAACATTATATGTATTTGAAGTGTACAGCATGATGTTTTAATATACATACACAGTGAAAGAATAATTAGTCATGCAAATTAGCATATCCATCTCCTGTCTACATTCTTAGCAAATTTCCAGGATACAATATAGTATTAACTATAGTCATCATTCTGTACCACTACACTTACTACAACTTTGTACCCTTTGACCAACATCTCTCCATTTCCCCCACTTCTTCACCCCTGGTAACCATCATTCTGCTATCTGTACCTATGTATTTGACTCTTTTAGATTCTACACATAAGTAAGATCATGTAATTTTTTTCCTGTGCCTGGCTTATATAACCTAATGTAAGGTAGTCCCAGTTCATCCATGTTACCACAAATGGTGGGATTGAGGCAGGTTACTGGTTTTCTTTTTAACGTGAAAGATTTGGAAGACTTTCTAGAAATGAAAGTCTTTTCTATCGAGAAGTCAGAATAGGAAGTTTTGGACTCCACTTCCAATTATCCACAGACTAAAATGTGCTTTTGAAAATCCCAATACTTGGAAACAAGCCTGAGACGTCCACGTACTCCACAAATGAATGAAAACTAAAATATAAGAGTAAGAAAAAAAACTCTTACTTTGGCTATGCTGTGCTGCTCTGCTTTTCCCTCAAGCCTGCACAACATTAGATAGAGAGGATTGTCCAGGCCCACAGTTTTTATAGGAGGAAAAGAGAAATAAATGGAGGTAGTAATCCAGTTTCCCTCACACCTGAGACACTTCCCAGGAAGTCTACTCCAGGCTCACCTCAAAGGAACGCTAGGAATAATGACATGGCTAGGCCAATCAGGTATAAACAAAGAAAGGAGACAGAAGTCACAGTGACCAGCATGCAGCTCTTGGTGGTATCTCTATGATACACCCGCCATTGCAGCCAATGAATCCGCCCACAAAATTAAATTAAGCAGGTCACTTTCAGAAGTATAGTGGGAAGTACAACCTTACTTGAATCTCTAGATGGCTGGTCCACATGCCCAGTCTCTAAATAGCATAGCCTCTGGCTCTGCCCATCCTGAGCAGCAACTATAACTTTGGATCCTAGCCTTTAGCCCCTGAACAAAGGCAGATATCAAGTAACAGAATCACCTAGCCAGGGCATACCTCCTGTAACTGGCCTGATCAGCAAACACAGCAGTACATGAGCAGCAGCTCTCCCTGAAATCAGAGCAAAGGCAATAACCCACCAACTAAAGAACTGGTCTGGTATGGATGTGAGGTGTTCCCCAAAAGCCCACATGTGAGACAATGCAAGAAGGTTCAGAGAAGAAATTATTGGGTTATGAGAGCCTTAGCCCAATCAGTGAATTAATTACCTGATAGGATTCATTGAATGATAATTGAAGGCAGGTGGGTTATGGCTGGAAGAGGTGAGGAATTGGGAGTATGCTTTGGGGTATATATTTGTATCTGGTGAATGAAGTAGCTCTTTCCACTTCATCATGTGAGCTGCTTCCCTCTGCCACACTCCTCCTCCATGACGTTCTGACCCACCTCGAGTGCTGAAGAATGGGACCAGCTGTCTATGGACTGTGAGCCCTCAAATAAACTTTACTTCCCTAAAATTGTTCTGGTCAGATCTTTTAGTCACAGCAGTGAAAAATCTGAATAAAAGAGGAACCCACAAACAGCTCTGCTTACTCATGGTTGTTGACTAGACTAGTGAAGTTGTACTCCTGCCAAATAACACCTATAAAGGACGAAAGAGAGGGTAGTTTCCTTAAATGTGCAGACAAAAATAAAGGATGTAGGGAATACAAATAATTAGAGAATCATAACACCTCCAAAAGAAACTAATGACTAATTTAAAAATAAACTCATAACATTCCCTAAAGAAATGGAGACCTATGAAAGGTTGACAAACAAATTGGGACCCTCTTAAGGAAGTTCTGCAAACTACAAGAATGCATAGGTAGAAAATTAAATTTGGAAAATAATACTTGAGAAAAATCAAAAAGTTTGATGAAGAAAAAGAAACCACAAAAGAATTAAACTTTAGATATGAAGAATGCAATGATTAAGCTAAAAAACTCAATAAAAGCTTGAGCAGCAGATCCAATGAAGCACAATAACTGAGCTCAGAAATAGAACATTTGAAATTATTCAGGGTAACAAAAAGACAAAAGAATGAAGTAAACCCTAAAAGAATCATGGGACACCATCAAAAGTCCAAATATTTGTGTAATAGGAGTTGAAGAAGGAGAATTAATATTAAGTCTTAGGTAGCTTATCAGCCATAAACTGGTAACCAGGGAAAAGACAATGAAGGATAACTGAAAACCACAGAGAACCTTATCTAACAGATAAGCTAGAAGATGGGTTTGGTATGTTAAACATCCCCCAGCCATAATTATATCCCATTAGGAAAAAAACATTGTTTCAAGATTGTGTCACCCCCAACCAGATGGCCTGGGGCTCTTCTTTTTTTTTTTTTTTTTTTTTAGTTTTATTGATTTTAATTTTTTTAAATACACAACAGTAGAATGCATTACAATTCTTATTACACATATAGAGTACAATTTTTCATATCTCTGTATATAGAGTATGTTCATGCCAATTCATACCTTTATATATGTACTTTTTGCATTACAATTCTTATTACACAAATATACCACAATTTTTCATATCTCTGTTTATATATAAAGTAGGTTGACACCCAATTCGTGTCTTCATACATGAACTTTGGATAATGATGTCCATCACACTCCACCGCCCTTGCTAATCCCCTACTCCCTCCCTTTCCCTCCCACCCCTCTTCCCTATCTAGAATTCATCTATCCTCCCATGCTCCCCCTCACTACCCCACTATGAGCCAGACTCCTTATATCAAAGAAAACATTCGGCATTTGTTTTGGGGGGATTGGCTAACTTCACTTAGCATTATCTTCTCCAACACCATCCATTTGCCTGCAAATGCCATGATTTTATTCTCTTTTAATGCTAAGTAAACTTCCATTGTGTATATATGCCACGTTTTTTTTTATCCATTCATCCACTGAAGGGCATCTAGGTTGGCTCCACAGTTTAGCTATTGTGAATTGTGCTGCTATAAACATTGATGTGGCTGTGTTCCTGTAATACGCTGTTTTTAAGTCGTTTGAGTATAGACCAAGGAAAGGGATAGCTGGGTCAAATGGTGGTTCCATTCCCAGATTTTCAATCTCCATACTGCTTTCCAGATTGGCTGTACCAATTTGCAGTCCCACCAGAAATGTATGAGTGTACCTTTTTCCCCACATCCCCTCCAACACTTGTTGTTTGTCTTCATAATAGCTGCCATTCTGACTGCAGTGAGATGATTATCTTAGAGAGTTTCAGTTTGCATTTCTCTAATTGCTAGAGATGATGAGCATTTTTTCATATATTTGTTGATTGATTGTATATCCTCTTCTGAGAAGTTTCTATTCAGGTCCTAGGGCCATTTCTTGATTGGGTTATTTGTTTTTTCAGTGCTTAGCTTTTTGAGTTCTTTATATACCCTAGAATTAGTGCTCTATCTGATGTGTGAGGGGTAAAAATTTGCTCCCAGGATGTGGGCTCTCTGTTCACCTCAGATTGTTTCTTTTGCTGAGAAGAAACATTTTAGTTTGATTGGCCTCTTCTTATCACTGGCAATCAAACATCAAGATCCTCACAAAGAAAGTTTGCTGAGGGCTTTTCAAGGGGCAATTGATCAATTAAGGCAGGCAAGAATTTGAGGTACAAACAGGGGACTCAATTTCCTTTAACTCCAGCTCTCTGAGCACCATGTCATTCTCTCTTCCACACGGTCTATGTAGTTCAGTCAAAACTAGATATCCATATGTAGAAGAATGGAACTAGATCCCTATCTCTCAGACTGCACAAAAGCCAAATCAAAGTGGATCAAAGATTTAGGGATTAGACAAGAAACTTTGCAACTGCTAAAAGAAAGCATGGGGTTAGCACTTGGTCATATAGGTGCAGGTACCAACTTTCTCAACAAGGTTCCTAAAGCTCAAGAAATAACAAGAGTCAATAAATAGGATGCCATCAAATTAAAAAGTTTCTGCACAGCAAAGGAAATGATTATGAATAGAGAGCCTACAGAATGGGAGGAAATCTTTGCCAGCTGCTCCTCTGACAGAGGACTAATATCCAGAAAATATTTTAAAAATTCAAAAAGTTTAACACCAAAAAATAAATAAATATATTTATGGGGGATGTTTTAATATACCAAACAGCCCAATTAATAAATGGGAAAAACAACTAAATGGACATTTCTCAAAAGAAAAGCCACAAATGGACTATAAATAAAAGAAAAATGCTTGACATCTCTAGCAATCAGGGACATGCAGAACAAAACTACACTATGAATTCAGCTCCCTCCTTTCAGAATGGCAATTATCAAGAATACAAATTATAAATGCTGAGGAGGATGTGGGGGGAAAGGTATACTCAGACATTGCTGGTAGAACTGCAAACTTCTACAACCACTCTGGAAAGCAGTGTGGAGATTCCTCCAAAAACTGAGGATAGAACAACAATGTGACCAGCTATCCCACTCCTTGGTATATATCCAAAAGATCTAAAATCAGCCCACTATAGTGATACAGTCACATTAATGTTTTTAGCAGCACAATTCACAATAGCCAAATATTGGAACCAGCCCAGATGCCCATCAATAGATAAATGGATTTTTTAAATATTGTTATAGACACAATATAGTTTTACTCAGTCACAAAGAAGAATGAAATTATGGCATTTGCAGGTAAATGGATGGAACTGAAGAACATTGTGCTAAGTGAAATAAACCAGACTCAGGAACTCAGGGTCAAATATTGTTTGTCATATGTGGAAGCAGAGCAAAATAGGTAAAGAGGAGTGGGGATCAGATATCATAAAGGTACAAGGAATATCAGTGGAGTAGGAGAGTAAGAGGGAGAGAAAGGGACAGGAAAGGGGATGGAATGTGTAATGAATTTAATAAAATCATGCTAAACGCATGTATAAATATAGTACTGTGAATTCTACTTTTATGTATATCTATAAAGCACCAGTCAAAACTGAATAATTAGAAGAGTGGAAAGAAAGATCAATAGAGTACAGGAAGAAGAATATAAAAAAAGAAGGAGCAAAAGGGAGGACAGGCACATGGGACTGAAATGGGACTAAATCAAATTCCACATATGTATGATTTTGTCAAAATGAGCCCAACTATTATGTATAAATATAATGCACCAATAAAAGAGAAAAAATGAGTGTCCCCTTAAGAGTGTCCCTTTTCCCTTTTTCTATCTCTTCTAATAAACTCATGCTTATTACTGTGAGCCCCATGTCTGAAATCTTTCTGGAATGATTAGAAGACTAGGGTTTGAAGAGGGGGCCTCCATAGCTGTTTTGGTTTACAGTAGGCTGCTATCCTGTAACAAAAAGACCAGAAAATACATTTTAAAGAACAATAGCTAAAAGTTTCCCTAATCTGGGAACAGATGCCAACATCTAGGTGCAGGAGACACACAGAGATTTTCAATCAAATCAACCCAAAGGGGGAATTCACCCAAACATATAAATAGTCAAACTATCAAAAATTGAAGACAAAAAAAATTTCTGAGACCAGCAAGAGATAAGGAAAACATACATACAAAGGAGCCCCAGTGCAACTATCAATGGATTTTTCAGGGGGTGGGGGTAAAAAACTTGCAGGACAGGAGAGAATTGAATAATCAAAATGTTGAAAGAAAAAGGCTGCAACAATACTTTACCCAGCAAAGCTGTCTTTCAGAAATGAGAGACAAACAGAAATTTTCCCCCAGGTGAACAAAAGCTAAGACCCACCCCCACCCCCCTACTTACAGGAATTTCTGAAGAGAGTTCTTCAAACTGAAATGAAATATCACTAATTAAGAACATGAGGTGGGGCTGGGATTGTGGCACGGCGGTAGGAGCACTCGCCTAGCATGGGCGGGACCCAGGTTTGATCCTCAGTACCACATAAAAATAAAGGCAGTGTGTTGTGTCCATCTATACCTTAAAAAAAAAAAACAAACATGAGGGCTCGGGTTATAGCTCAGTGCTCACCTTGCATGTGGAAGGCACTGGGTTTGATCCTCAGCACCACATAAAAATAAAATAGAGGTATTGTGTCCATCTGCAATTTAAAAAAAAGAACATGAAACACACAAAAGCACAAATTCGGTGATATAGGTAAAAGAATATTCCAGGACTGTAATGATGGTGGATATAGCAATTTTATCCCTAGTACAAGAGTTAAAAGGTAAAACTTAATAACTATAGCTAAAATAAATTGTCAAGGGATACACACTGATTAATATAAATTCTAGTATCAGAAACATAAAAGGTGGGAGGAGTAAACATGTACAGTTTGTAATCAAAGTTAAGTTGTTACCAACTTCAAATAGGCTCTTGGGGTTATTTAGAAGTATTTGAATTAATCCCATCTGGAGTTTTACAGCAGGTGTAGGTAGTTGCCAGGCAGATGAGGAGGAATCGTTCCTGTGTATAGGACTCAGAGGCTGAATAGTAGGATGGCTTCTGAAAACCACACATGGTCTAGTCCTGCTGCTTCAGAGAGTGTGGGATATTTTACCAGAAAAGATTAACAGGAGCCAGACCACATGCAGCCTCATGGGTCACACTAAGAAGCTTGAATTTAATTCTCTAGGTAATGGTAGCTACTAAAGGACTTTTGACAAAGAGGCTGCCCCAGATTTCTTTGCTTAGTCCAGGTAAAAAAATAACAGAACTTGATGAAATGGCAATGCAACATCAAGAGGAAAGATGGAATTAATACATGTGTAGGGTACAGAATGGACAGGTCTTGGTGCCTGGCTAGAGGCTGGTGCTGAAGTGCAGCAGGGAAGGGAGAGACAAGGAGAGTATCAGTCCAGGTAGACCTTTCTTGGGTAAGGACCCAGTCCATAGTCTGTCATGGACTCTGTCCCCACCTCTACAATGAGGGATGAGAGGTGACCTCTAAGGTCCCTTCTGACACAAACATGTTATAATCCCATTCTATGATCTAGCCTTTCTAGAACACAGAGAAAGAACCGTTCCAGTGTTTTCAGTGTTAGACAAAAGGTTAGAGGGACAAAGATCACAAGGTCATTGACAAAAAAAAAAAAAAAAAAAAACAACCCAGGACATTGTTAAGGATATTGAATGCTAGTGGCCACAAATTCTCAATTATCTTTTCACATGGACTTATTTGGCAAGTTTAAGACCTTATCTTCTATCCATGTCATGTCAGAAAGGAAATAAGAATGTAAGTTCTTCACTTCTTTAAGAAAGATATCAGCTTCTCATGGTACTTTGTATCTGCTCCTGTGCTTGTTTCACCTTAAGGAAAGTCAAATGTGACTGCTTGATTATAATAGTCTAGGCAGATGGAATATTGTTCTTCATTGGAAATGAATTTCACCCACAAATTCTGAAAGCCCAGGTAGTGACCAATAGCACAGAAAGTGCCTGCCACATTTTCTTCCTTTATAAAAGGCAAACAATCCAGGAAACAACACATCCTTGAGGGTCTTGTCTATGTTACAGGACGTCTTTAGCTTAACTGGATTTTTCATAAAGCTATTTTTTTTCACATTTTTCTTACCAAGACTTGTTTACTTGCTTAAAATAGCAACATTTCCTTCCTTCCTTTATAACTTCCACTTTTCTTCTCCAAACTAGAGTTTAAGTATTTGATTTTTCATATTACCAGACAATAGGCCTGTATCCAAGTTACTTCACAATTATAAGTTAGAGATCATTTTAGGTTATTAGGGACTCAGAATCTATGATTCTTTATAAAATAGTTCCCTGTTGAGCAAAAAATTGTTAATGCTTCTACCAAAGGTAATTAACAAAAACTTATCAGCAGGAAGAGGTTGATAATTGTAATAAGATCAGAAATTACCTTGAATTCCAATAACAATTAACCAAGAAATGTTTTTAATACAGGAAATACTAGAAATTTTAGTCTGTGGGTTATAGTACTTCTGAGAGAAAAAAAAACCTGCAAATTATTAACGCATAGTTTTAAATTTTCTGACCCAACTCCATTCACATATGCAACAAATTCACTTCTTTCACCAGATGCTTTCATTCAAAAATATATTACACTCCTTCTATGAACAAAGTACCCAGTTTACAGAAGGAAAAACCACTGGTGAGGCCCCTAACCTCATAGACATTAAAGACTTCTAGTGGTGAAGACAGAGAGTAAACAGGAAAGAAGGGAGTAAAAGAAAAGAGATTAATTGGTGTTTATGATCTGGTTTTTTTTTTCAGCATTGATCTGATCCCCAGCTCCAGCCTCAGCTTCTTCTACCCTCCAAGATAGAAGTGCTTCTATTGCCTGCCAGCTATTCAGCTTTTGATTATGCTGATGGAGGTACTAGGCAAGGTAGCAAGAAAAAAAGAAAGAAAAGAAAAATGAGAAAGTCTAGAGATGTTAGTGATATTTAAAGTATAAGCAACAGAGCTACTTCTGGGAATAATCACTATTATAAAAGATTAAACAGCCGTAGGCCATGTTTTGACCACTCTTCTGACCATGATGGAAAAGCAAGGACTGACTTCATCTCCCCGCTGAAAACAACTAAAAAACAAATGTACAAGATATATAAAACCACAGCTTTACATTTTTCTCAAGAGGAGGCCGACCAACTTTTGTGTTCTCATAGAAGGCTAGATTTCTTTGATGAGAGCCTTAAGGCTTGGCTTTACTTGTGTTGCAGTTGGATAGCTACCTGTAGAGATTTGGGACCCAAAGTTCAGTATTCACACAGCCTTAGACAAAATGATCACCTCATATTTGTGCAAGGAGAGCATCTTTGCCCTGACAGGAAGAAAATTACCATTATAGAGTCCAAAGTAAATCACTCTTAGATATTGTCTCCTGCTCTCTTCCTGTGGTACAGAATTTAGTTGCCTAGCCAGACCTGTCTGCAAGGAAGTCTATGAAATACCATCTCTATCTAGGCAGTCATGTGTCCAAATAAGACCCAGAGAGTCTATTATAAAAGGAAACAGGTGAGGCCAGATTCAGAGAAACCTTAGTCTCTGCCTAATATAGTCAGTACATTAGGCCAATGTCAAATGATTACAGCAAAAAAAAAATTATTGCAGAGAATCATATTTTGAGCTTGTATAGCATCTCTCATATGAATTAATAGAATGATTAACTGAGTATTAAAGATTTTGTCCTCAATCTACTGCTATTTCAAGAAAGTTGGAGATTCAGTCCTTAAACACTGTTATCTAAATCTAGAAAATATCCAAATTAGGTTGCTAAGCTACTATTTGATTTGACACTAAGTTAAAAATTTAACTGCATTAATCTTTAATAATAGAAGAGAAACTGCATAATTAACCCAAGTAATGATTGTAAGAAGTTGTAGACTAGCCAATCGATTAAAAAGGTTGTACTTAAAGAGTAATAAAAGAATAAATAAAAATCGGCATTTCACTTCTTTCCCTATTTCTGCTCCTTCTCATAGACTTGGTAATCTTTTCAGGCAAACCTTAGAAGAAGAAATATATGCAAGAAGTTTGGATGCAACGTCATTCTAAGACATGGAAAACCTGATAGAGTTAAGACAGGACAGTTAGATTTCCAATGACCAGGAAGCAGAGATATGTCCCTCCAGCCTCCTGTTCTCTAGCTATAACGGACCATCTGTTGAGTATCTACTATGTGTTAGGTGCGATGCTAGGCAATGGTGTCACAACAGGAAAGGAGCATAGTTAAAACCTGCAAAACACCACAGTGTTGCAGCAAAATAAATAAATAATGGACTCTTTCATTGCCATGTGATGAGGACCAAGTCAGCATAAGTTGAGACTCTTGCCACAGTTCCTCATTGTGCTTACTTATTCCCCCTTGGACTTCTCTCTGTCAGTAACAGACATTCCCTGAAGAGAGAGGTGACACTGAAGGAAACAGGGGGAAAACAAGTGTTTGGGCTGTAAGATACCAGACTCTTGAGTTTAATGACATAACTCCTAAAGGAATTGGGGGTCAAAGTATGACAATTGGGAAGACCAGATATGGGAACTGACTTCCCCATCACCAGTCTGACCTGGAGAGAAGGTGAGGGCTTGGGAAGCTCCTGATAGATGCCTCCATGTCCTGCCTGGAACCAAGGCTCTGTGGCACATGGTAGAAACTCCAGATGTAGATTTGGGAATCTAAGGGCTTGGATGACTAAAAAGAGGGAACTAAATTGAACAGACACTGAGATAGTCTGTCCTCTTTCTTCACTTGCTTCCCAGCTAGATTTGTACTTTTCATGAAAGAGACACCTCTCTGGGAAATCTGGCCACCCAAGGGACAAATTCAAAGACTTTCTTCCCAAATTCCCTAAAGAAATGGCCCTGTCAGTTCTACTCTACCATGAAGTCCATGTTTTAGTCAGCATTTTCATTGCTGCAAATAAAAGAATCCACGAGCACAACTGTAGAGGAGGAAAAGTTTATTTGAGGGCTCACTGTGTCAGAGGTCTTAGTCCATAGAAGGCTGGCTCCATTCCTCAGGACCCCAGGTGAGGCAGAACACCATGGCTGAAGAGTGTGGCAGAGAGAAGCGGCTCACATAATGATCAGTAAGCAGAGAGACTCCACTCTCCATATTAAAAATATAAACCCCATAGCCACATCTCCCAATGAACCACTTCCTCCAGCCACAACCCACCTGCCTCCACTTACCACTCAGTTAAACCCACCAGGGAATAGACATTATTATTGCTGTATGTATATACGTGATTGTATGACCAATGTGATTCTGCAACCTGTACAATCAGAAAAATGAGAAATTATACCCTATTTGATTCAAATGTATGAAATGTCAAGATCATTGTACTGTCATGTATAACTAATAAAAAAATCCCACCAGGGACTAACTCACTGATAAGGTTAAGGCTATAACCCAATCATTTCTTCTCCAAACCTTCTTGCATTGTCTCACATATGAGCTTTTGGGAGACACCACATCTAAACCATAACACTACACTATAGAATGCTCTAGCTACATATGAACAGCTTCCAATCAGCTATAGAGATCCATCCTTTAAATGCAAAGAGGCAAGCAAAGGTTATAGAATTGCTGAGAAATATTTGCAGTGGGAAGAAGAAAAGAGGGATTAGAGAGAAGCCAAGAGAAGTGTGCCATGACAACTAAGAGACACAAATATAGGGCTTACTCTATTTTACAAAATTGCTAATACATTTCCTGTTTGAAGATCCAATGACTTTTGTGTTGCTCAACAAGGATCAACAAAATACAGTCCATGTATCCAGCTTACCCTTTGGCTTGATAAATAAATTTTTATTGAAATACCATCATGTTCACTATTTGCATATTGTCTATGGTTCTTTTCGTATTACAATGACAAATTGAATAGTTTAGAAAGCGCCTATATGGTCTAAATGTACCTATTAGTTGGCCCTTTACAGAAAATGTTTGTGAGTACCTCTTTTACAAAATAGATTATTTGAATGGTCTCTTCATTCATTCAATATTTTTTTAGTGTCAACTATATTATGAAAGGAGAAACAAAGATGAGTAAGAAAGATCCCATCCTCAAGCAACTTACAAGTTAGGTAACAAGATCTGGCATTTATATAAATAACCATACTAAGGAGTAGATAGTTAAAAGTGCTATGTGGGGTGCAGGGTACATGCTATGGCAGTTAGGAGAAAGGCAAATATTTATATAGCATAGGGACTCGGAGAGAATTCCTAATGTAGATTATAATTAAGCTGGAACCTACATATTAGATATGGCCTTGAAATCTTTACCATCTCTTATATACTTTGAAGTATTTCAGATATTTTCTTGAGGCTACAAACTTCTCAATTCAGAGATTTTAAAAATAATTAAACTATTATTCTTTTTAATGCTACCTTTCATATAAGCTATTTGTGTCATTATTTTATTTAAGTGAAGTTCCAGTTAATTCTTATTGTCAAAGATCTTGAAAATTTTCTCTAAGGGAAGTAACAATGAATTTATATATTTGGGTAGAAATATTTATTATGAAATACTTTATGGCAGGAAACAAGGAATGATTAGGTCAAAGTAATTACAGCCAAGCTGTCCCTCTAATCACAAGGTACTTTCAGCTATGTGTTATGAATTTAATTTCACAAAACATGTCATTTATTATTACTATCATGAAAAACTGTATTTAAAGAACATCATCATTCCATATAGCAACAGAAGACTAAAATGTTATTTTCAAATGTTTGAGTTTTTAGATTGCATTAGAAGCAAAGATGACCATCTCTTCTGAGCTTCATATATATGAGTAAGCTGAAACCATTTACCTCCACCTATGTGGAGTGATAATGTGTGACCTTCTTTTAAAATATGACACCCAGCTACTGAATACTTCACCATGGAGAGACAATCTCCTCGTGCTACAGGTATCCCAGCTCTTATCTCAAGATGCCCCCTTTGAGCACTCTTGCTCCCACCTCACTGACTAAAAGCACTGACTAATATTAATAATCAACAGCACAGAAGGAAAAAAAATAGAACATTCACCAAGTCTTTATGAAAGACTCTGAGGGAATGAGAAAAGAAACAAAATGTCACCTCACCAGGACTCTCAGTCCCTGTGACATTCAAACACACTTCAAGAGAAGAGACATTGCTCCCACATTTAATTCCTTCAACTTTCTTCTACACCTGTTTTGTCCTCCACACCTACAGGAGATAAAGCATTTCCTCACTATTGCGTCCAAGATGGATGCAAATCAATGATTTTTTAAAATGAAAATACAATTTGATGAGTTTTTCAAATAGCTTTATTATACAGGATAAGTTTTAAGTATAGAATCCTATGCAATAATCTGTGATAGATAGATAGATATACACATATACACAAATACATGTGCTAAGTAGAGTCTATTTAGTATTTTAAATACCATGTAAATTATTTTCTTCCATTTGTGCTGACCTTATTTGGTTGAATAAGCATTGTTGATATCCAGACTATATAATGAGCTCAAATAACTCAATAGCAAAAATCAAATAGTCGTATTTTAAAATGAGCAAAAGAACTGACAAGAAATCTCTTGAAATAAAACATATAATAGCCAGCAGCTATATGAAAAATGTTCAGTATCACTAATCATCAGGGAAATGCAAATCAACACCATAGTGAGATGTCACCTCACAACTGTTAAAATGGCCATTATCAAAAAGACAAAAGATAGAAGTAGGGGAGAATGTGGAAAAAAGGAAAAACTTATACGCTATTGGTGAGAATATAAATTAGTACAGCTACTGTGGAAAACAGATAAAGGGGGCTGGGGATGTG
Source organism: Urocitellus parryii (assembly GCF_045843805.1). NCBI lineage: Eukaryota > Metazoa > Chordata > Mammalia > Rodentia > Sciuridae > Urocitellus > Urocitellus parryii. Next base: position 72,676,982 of record NC_135538.1, on the reverse strand, counting down.
ACTCAGTGGTAGAGAGCTCACCTAGCATGTGCAGGGCGCTGGGTTCTATCCTCAGCACCACATTAAAAAAATAACATAAAGGTATTGTATCCAACTACAACTAAAACTCAAATATTAAAAAAAAAGAAAGAAAACAGCATAATGGTTTCCCTAACTTTTACTAATGGAATTCTGACACTTTACCTCAAAACTGTAGGCCAAAAAAAAAAAATCAAATTTAAATGATAATAAGAAGAAAATATCATTCTCTTGTCCTCTATAGTTGCAGAAAAACATTTGATTATGATAAAAATTGAGCTTATAAATGTAATTACTAATAAAGAAATCTTGTAGAACATCTGGGCTTCAAAGATAATTGCTGTGCCCTATAAAATTAACCTCTGATAGCTAAAAAAAAATCTATAGTTGGAATCTATTACCTTAAAAATTAATTTTCTGGTTGATATTTACACAAATTCTTCCCCATTTTCTCAAGACTTTCCCAGGATTAGCACCAAGAGTCTCACATCTCAGTATAACCCTAAGTCCTAGGTAAACCCAGAGGGTTAGTCACCCTGATTGACAACCTGGTATTTGGGAAAATACAAATGGATATGAATTTTCTTGGTAAAGTCATAAGAGGATTATTAGTGCTTACCTCTTCTCCCTCAAGCAGGAAGATATTAAAACCTATAACTGCAATATTCCTTTCTTAAGGAAAGTAAAGTGTCTCACTTAGAGTAACACAAACAACAGTAAACAATAAACTTTCATGATAATATTAAATAAATCAATATAGCTGAATTCCATAAAATCGGAATACATTTTTGTGATTTTTAAGTACTAACACTCAAAACACATTAAATAATCTACCATGTAACAAAATAGGTTGATGATTAATTATGATTAATTTTAAACTGCTAATTAGAAATAATTTTGATATTCTCCTAGAATTTAGAGGGGGTGTGAGTAGACTTGTTTAATGAATTCAGTACTATTTAAAAACTGCCCCAACTAGGATGAACTGGGTGGAGAGTAGAATCAGTAGTTTCAGTATGAATTCAAGTTTAGCTTAACATAAAATCAGATGGATAGATATGACAACAGGTATAGACTTGTGTACATACATCCATATAAATATGTGAGCTAGTAATGCAATATATTACCTAGCTCTAGTCTCAGAAAGGAGGTCAAAACAAAGATACCCCATTAGCAGTTAGCATACCCATTGTCTGACCTTGGACACAAAATGAAATAGCTTCCAATAGCCACAGCTGAAACAATTTAAACAAAAAATAAATGATGTAACATTCTAACTCAAAGTAATTTTATCAATATGAGATTCTGCTAAATTTTTAATAAAGGAATAAAATAATGAAAGAATTCAACAAAAAAAGCAGGTGCCAAAAAATATGATTCAAAATAAAGTTTAAAAATAGGAAAGTAGTTGGAAGGTTCTGGAAATTTATTAATTTTGATTAATTTATTTTATTATTTATTTATTTATTTTCCTCTTGATTAATTTATTTATTAATTAATTTTCATCTTGATTAATTTATTAATCAAGATGAAAAAAACAGAGGATGCTCAGTCCCCGAAGATGCCAGAATCAGAATAGGGTAGAGCTGAGGGACAGGAATGAAACAAACAGTATAGGCTCCAAATTAATATGTTGAAACATTCATTTCCCCCATTGCCTTCCACTCTCCAGATATAAAATCCTGGACACTTCTTTTTATTCTTGAGAAGGTGAAGGGAAAAGATGATCTATAAGACCATAGAATCTTCAAAGATAGTCAAGAAATATGGCATCCATAAAACAAGAATTAGGTGTTGGTTATCCTAGCTAAAAAGGAGTTCTGGAGGTAAAAAAAGAACTGGAAGATGCAAATTTTCTGTGAAACAACACTATAGAAATTCCCAAAGATAATAAGCACAAGTCTCTAGAATAAAAAAAATCCCATGAGTGTCCAACATAATTAATAAAAATTTTGATATCTAAAGTGCTTAATTAAATATTTTGTAATACCAAATTTGAATATGATGAATGATAAAATACAGGTTATCTACCAAAGAATAAGAATAACATAGGGATTCTTACCAACAACCCTGGATCTTATTAGAGGACAATAGACCACAGCCTTAAAAAATATATGGAAAAATAATTTTCAAGAAAGTATTCTCTACTTTAGATAATAATCATCGGTCAAATGTGAGATAAGGATTCTTCGCAAATACATAAATTCTCCTCAAGTGCATCTTTTCTAACTAAGGATTCTCCCTGAAAATATGCTCCAACAAAATAGAACTCATCAAGAAAAAAAGGATAAGGAAAACTGAAGTGGTTCGTCTAAAACAAAACAAAACTGATTAAGAAAAGTCACAAAATGACAATTAAATAAAAAGTCCGGAAAATAATCAGATCAACAATCAATAGCAAAATGAAACATGACTCCAAATTCACTCCAAGGCCTTCAGATGTGTGGATGGAACTGGGCAAACAGAAAATAATTATTGGAAACACAAGAAAAATTTTTTGAACTGTATAATAAATAAATAAATAAATAAATAAATATATATATATATATATATATATATGTGTGTGTGTGTGTGTGTGTGTGTGTGTGTGTGTGTGTTGATTTTTGATAACTTAATGTATTAAGATAACTAGCTTTGGTAAAACTAGGGAAGAGGAGGTAGATGTCCCAAGCAAGATAAATCCTCAGCAATCAAAACAGAAAGTCAGGTTAGGAATACAGCTCAGTGGTAGAGCACTTGCATAGCATGTGTGAGGCCCTAGGTTCCATCCCCACTACCACACACACACACACACACACACACACACACACACACACAACAGAAAGTTAACATATTATGTATTCATATATTATTATGTTATACCATATAATATCGTTTTGGAGTACTAAGGAATAAAGAAAAGATTCATGGATTCAAAAAGCTTTGGGTTAATTCCAGCTTATTTTCTTATCCATATTTTTCCTTTCATTTACTTTTAAGCAATAGACATTCGTTTTGACCATCTCTCTGGTTTCAGGTACCATTCCAGGAGCTGAGGAATAGCAGTGATCAAAATCGAATTTCTTGTTTCATGATGCTCATTCTGCTCTGAGGGGAGCAGACATTATAGCAACAAAATAGAGAAGAGGTCAGGGTGTGATAAGTTCTTAGGATGAAAAAGCATGAGAGACAAACATAATTGTTTCATAGTAAATGCTGAATTAATTAAGCATTTTTAGTAGTTTCCTACTTCTACTAACCTACTAGGATTTCCCAAACCTTAGAGTACAGCTAGTCTCACAGTTATTTTAAAATTAAAAGAATAAATCAATAATCATTTATATATTCTTCACTTAAAATCATTGATTCTTAATAATTTGCTGCATTTGCTTCCTCTTATTCTCAGACCTGTAGTAGATACATAAATACATAGATACCATCTACTGTGTATTTACAATGTAAAGTGTTTAACTTTTTACTGATCCATTTGAAAATAAGTTGTAAGCATCATAACTTCATTTGTCTTTAGTATGTATCTCCTAAGAATAAAAATACACTCTTACTTAACCACTATCCTATTATTTCACCTAACAAAAAAAATGAGGTGTGTTGCTACTTGTTGGAGTATAATTGCTTCTGTGGCATTTTAGTGAAGAGAACAAGATATATAACACACACATATGTAGATGATAATATATATGAATACAAATACATATATGTACATACACACATATATATAAGTAACTAGTTTATACCAATATCTACCATTAATTAAGTCCAATATCCAAGATCTTCCTTAAATACTCTATTCCATATTTGTATCCAATTTCTCTTACAGTAAAAGTTTTTATATCCATCCCCCCAAAAAATTATATATTCACTCATTTGATCTACTATACAAAATATTTAAGAATTACAAGACCAACGTCATTAATAACAAACCTAATCAAAAGAGTTCAAAAGTGCTTTGGAGAAACAATCAAGAAAGTGAACAGAGCCTACAGAATGAGAGAAAATCTTTACCACAAGCACTTCATATACAACATTGATATTAAGATATATGAAGAGGGGATGGGGATGTGGCTCAAGCAGTAGTGTGCTCGCCTGGCATGCGTGTGGCCAGGGTTTGATCCTCAGCACCACATACAAACAAAGATGTTGTGTCCGCTGAAAACTAAAAGAAAAATAAATATTAAAATTCTCTCTTCTCTCTCTCTCTCTCTCTCTCTCTCTCTCTCTCTCTCTCTCTTTAAAAAAAAAATATGAAGAACTCCAAAAATTAAAACCAAGAAAAAAAATAACCCAATCAATAAATGGGCTAAGGAACTGAAGAGGCACTTCACAGAAGAAGAAATATGAATAGTCAGAAAATATATGAAAAAAATGTTCAACATCTCTAGCAATTAAAGAAATGCAAATCAAAAGTACATCGAGGTTCCATCTCACCTCAATCAGAATGGCAATTGTCAAAAATAGAAGTAACAATAAATGTGGGTGAGGATATGGGGATAAAGGTTCACTTATACATTGCTGGTAGGACTTCAAATTTATGCAACCACTCAAAAGTAGAATGGAGATTCCTTAGAAAACTTCTACCTACAGGAATCACACATCAACAAGACATAACAATCGTAAATATCTATGCTCCAAATAATGGGGCATCTATGTATATCAAATAAACCCTTCTCAACTTCAAGAATCAAATAGACCATAACACAACAATACTGGGTGACTTTAACACACCTCTCTTACCACTGGATAGATCTTTCAAACAAAAACTAAACAAAGAAACTATAGAATTCAATAAAACAATCAACAATTTAGACTTAACAGACATATATAGAACATTCCATCCATCAATGAGCAAATACACCTTTTTCCTCAACAACACATGGATCCTTCTTCAAAATAGAGCATGTTATGTCACAAAGCAAGTCTTAGCAAATACAAAAAAATAGAGATACTACACTGTGTTCTATCTGACCATATAGGAATGAAATTAGAAATCAATAATAAAATTAAAAATAGAAGCTACTCCAACATGTGAAGACAAAATAGTATGCTACTGAATGATGCATGGATAACAGAAGACATCAGGAAGGACATAAAAAATGTTTTTAAAGTAAATGAGAACTCCAATAGAACATATCAAAATCTTTGGGACGCTATGAAGGCAGTGCTAAGAGGAAAGTTCATAGCATTAAGCTCATTCATTAAAAGAAGAAAAAGTCAACAAATAAACAACCTGACATTACATTTAAAAGCCCTAGAAAAAGAGGAAATAATTAAAATTAGTGGGAAAATCAATGAAATTGAGACAAAAGAAACAGTTCAAAAAAATTGACAAAACAAAAACTGGTTCTTTGAAAAATTAAATAAAATTGACAAACTCTTAGCCACCCTAACAAAGAGAAGGAGAGAAAAAGCTCAAATTAATAAAATTGTGATGAAAAAGGAAATATCATGACAGACACTATTGAAATACAGAAGACATTAGAAACTATTTTGAAAATTTATACTCCAGTAAAATAGAAAATCTCAAAGACACTGACAAATTTCTAAAGGCAAATGATCTACACAAACTGAACTAGAAGAACATACACAACAATCACATCAATTTCAAGCAAGGAAATAGAAGACACCTTCAAAAACCTACCAACCAAGAAAAGCCCAGGACCAGATAGATTCTCGGCTGAGTTCTACAAGACCTACAAAGAAGAATTAATACCAATACTCCTCAAATTCCATGAACAATCACATCAATTTCAAGCAAGGAAATAGAAGACACCTTCAAAAACCTACCAACCAAGAAAAGCCCAGGACCAGATAGATTCTCGGCTGAGTTCTACAAGACCTACAAAGAAGAATTAATACCAATACTCCTCAAATTCCATGAACTAGAAAAGGAGGGAATGCTTCCAAACTCATTCTATGAGGCTAGTTATCATCCTAATACCAAAACCAGACAGAGACACATCAAAGAAAGAAAATCTCACACCAATATCCCTGATGAACATAGATGCAAAAATTCTCAATAAAATTTTGGTAAATCTCAATTTCAAGAATCAAATAGACCACATATTTTAAAAACTGTACCATGTTCAAGTGGGGTTCATTTCAGGGATGCAAGGTTGGTTCAACATACAGAAATCAATAAATGCAATTTATCACATCAATAGACTTAAAGATAAGAATCATATTATCATATCAATTAATGCAGATAAAGCATTTGATAAAATTCAGCACCCTTTCATGTTCAAAACACTAGAAAAACTAGAGATAGTAGAAACGTACCTCAACATTATAAAAGCTATCTATGCTAAACCCAAGGCAAATATCATTCTAAATGGAGAAAAATCTGAAGCATTTCCTCTAAAAACCAGAACAAGACAGGAATGCCCTCTTTCACCACTTCTATTCAATATAGTCTTTGAAACTCTAGCCACAACAATTAGACAAAGTAAATTAAAGGGATACAAATAGGAAAAGAAGAACTCAAACTATTATTATTGGCTGACAACATGATTCTAAGAGGATTCAAAAAATTCAACCACAAAACTTCTAGAATTCATAAATGAAGCAGCAAAATAGCAGTTACATAACCAATACCCATAAATCAAATGCATTTCTATACATCAGTGATGTATCCTCTGAAAGAGAAATAGCCTCAAAAAAAAATGCTTGGGAATCAATTTAACAAAAAAGGTGTGAGACCTCTATAAAGAAAACTACAGAACACTAAGGAAAGAAATTGAAGAAGACCTTAGAAGATGGAAAGATCTCTCATGCTTTTGGATAGGCACAGTTAATATTGTCAAAATGAAGATACTACCAAAACTGTTACACAGATTTAATGCAATTCCTATTAAAATCCCAATGACATTCTTCACAGAAATAGAAAAAGCAATCATGAAATTCATTTGGAAAAATAAGAGACCCAGATTAACCAAAGAAATCCTTAGCAAGAAGAGTGAAGCCAGAGGCATCATAATACTAGACCTTAAACTATACTACAAAGCTATAGTAACAAAAACAACATGGTATTGGCACAAAAATAGGTATGTAGAGCAGTGGCACAGAATAGAAGATAGAGACAAACCTATATAAATACAGTTATCTCATACTGGACAAAGGCACCAAAAACATACATTGGAGAAAAGATAGCCTCCTCAACAAATGGTGCTGGAAAAACTGGAAATCCATATGCAGCAAAATGAAATTAAACCCCTATCTCTCACCATGCACAAAACTCAATCAAAGTGGATCAAGGACCTAAGAATTAGACCAGAGACCCTGTGCCTAATAGAAATAAAAGTAGGCCCACATCTTCATCATGTCAGATTAGGCCCCCACTTCCTTAACAAGCTCAAGAAATAAAATCAAGAATCAAGAAATTGGATGGATCCAAACTATAAAGCTTCTTCTCAGCAAAAGAAATAATCAATGAGGTGAAGAGAGAGCCTACATTTTGAGAGCAAATTTTTGCCACATGCACATCAGAGAGACCACTAATCTCCAGGATATATAAAGAATTCAATAAAACTTAACACACACACACACAAAAAAAAACAACCCAATCAATAAATGGACTAAGGAGCTGAACAGACACTTCTCAGAAGAAGCTATATAATCAATCAACAAATATATGAAAAAATGTTCAATATCTCTAGTAATTAAAGAAAGGCAAATCAAAACTAATGTTTCATCTTGCTCCAGTCAGAATGGCAGTCATCAAGAATACAAGCAACAATAAGTGTTGGCAAGGATGTGGGGGGAAAGGCACACTCATACATTGCTTGTGGGACCACAGATTGGTACAACCAATCTGGAAAGCAGTATGGAGATTCCTTAGAATTCTTGGAATAAAACTACTGTTTGACCCCACTATCCCATTCTTCAGTCTATATAAAGCACTTAAAAACAGATAAATACAGTGGCACAGCCATTTCAATGTTTATAGCAGCACAATTCACAATTGCTAAACTGTGGAACCAATCTAGATGTCCTTCAATAGATGAATAGATAAAGAAATTGTGGTACATATACACAATGGAATATTACTCAGCATTAAAAGATAATAAAGTTTTGGCATTTGGAGGTAAATGGATGGAGTTGAAGACATAATACCAAGCAAAATAAGCCAATCCCAAAACACCAGGGGTCGAATGTTTTCTCTGATAAGTGGATGATAATCCATACTGGGGGAGGGAGCATGGGATAAGTGGAGAAACTTTGGATGGGGCAAAAAGGAGGGGGTTATGGGGAAGGGATGGGAAAGATGGTGGAATGAAATGGGCATCATTACCCTAGGTACATGTATGATTGCACAAATGGTATGACTCTACTTTATGTACAACCAGAGAAGTGAAAAATTCTGCTCCATTTGTGTACAGTGAATCAAAGAGCTTTCTACTGTCATGTATGACTGATTAGAACTAATTAAAATAAAGAGAAGTAATGGAGGATATCAAATTCTTTTATGTTAAAATTAATTAAACCATTGAAATAATAATAATAAACCTGGAATGGAACCACATTTAACCCAATTATCCCACACCTCAGTTTACACCCAAAGGACTTAAAATCAGCATACTGCAGTGACACAGCCACTTCAATGTTTATAGCAGCTCAATTCACAATAGCCATTCTATGGAACCAACCTAGGTGCCCTACAACAGATGAATGAATAAAGAAAATGTGATATATGTATAAGTCTATACATACATGTATATATGTATATAGAGACTCATATGTATATAATGTATATATATGTATATAATATATATCAGCCATAAAGAAGAATATTTTTCAGCCAAAAAGAAGAATGAAATTATGGCATTTGTCAATAAATGGGTGGAACCGGATAATAGCATGCAAAGTGAAATAGGCCAGTCCCAAGAAACCAAATGCAGAATTTTCTTTCTGATATGTGGATGCTAACCCACAACAAGGGAGGAGAAGATTAAAATTTCACTGGATTAGACCAAGGGGAATGAAGAGAAGAGAATGTTGATGGGAATAGGAAAGACAGTAGAATGAATCAGACATAATTTTCCTGCTCTTATAATGAATACACAACCAATGTAACTCCACATCATGTACAAACACAATAATGGGATCCTAACTGGAACAAGTTATTCTTATTCTACACATGTATACTATGTCAAAATATACTCTAGTCTCATGTATATCTAGAAAGAACAAATAAATAAATAATTTAAAAGTGCTTTGCAATTCTATGTCCTTGGAAGAGATTTCTCTAAGCATATGTGAACAAAGTACTGTTTTCAAACATTATCTGAATTAATTCCTTTTTCTGTGTAGTTCTAATATAAATTTTAAATATAGTAAAATTGTTTGCATTTGGATTCAGTTTTAATGTTTTCTTTTTATTTCATTCTTTTTACAAGTTTATTTTTGAATACATAAAATACTCACATGACTACATAAGATATTACAGAAGTCAAAACTATTTAAAAGTATATTTGGGGACTGGGGTTGGGGCTCAGTGGTAGAGCACTTGCCTAGCATGTGTGAGGCACTGGGTTCGATCCCCAGCACCCCGTAAAATAAACAAATAAATAAATAAAACAAACAAAATTGTAAAAAAAATAAAAATAAAAGTATATTTGGAGAAGACTAATTCCAAGCCCCATTCCTTCCCTCAGTTCTTGCCTCTCTGCATGTAACCACATTCATTGGTTTCTAGTTTATCATTCCTGTGTATTTCTTATGAGTAATTTAAGAACCCTGTGTGTAAGTGCATACACTTACTGCCCTTCTTTATTATCTAAAAGGTAGTGCTCCACATACCCTTTCTTTATTTAACAATGTATCTTGAAAATCATTCCATGTAGTTTCACAAAGACCTTCCTCATCATTTTGTAGTGGCAAATTACTACATTTGTGACCATTCAACTAATTTTCTAAAAGTGGGTGTTAGGTTGTTTTCAATGTTTTATTAAAATAAATCATTTTTCCATGAGTAGTTTTATGACTTTTCATTTTATATTTGTAAGTTGTATCTTCAGCAAACACTATTTTTAATATTCAGCCTAAGATATGCCTAAATCCTAGAAAATGATTATGATCGTGTCATGGTTGTCTTTCTGATATCTAATTTCTTCTACCTCCTAACAGAATCCTGGTTTAATTGTCAACTGGAAAAACCATATTCCCTACCCACTCTTGAGAAGGTAGACTCCATGGGACAGGGATCCTCTTGCCTGCCCTCTGTTCTCTGTATTCTTTTTGTCTAAACTTGAACAAGTTATCTGGAACTCCAGCTGCTATTTTAGGCCATGAGATAAACTCAATACTAGAATCTAAGGAGAAAAAATAAATGGCATAGCAGATAAAGAGAAGACTGAGTTCTGGCTCCAATTTATCTATCTCTAGACTTCTTTTATGTAAGAGAAACAAACACTTATATTGCTTGAGTTATTCATTTGGATTTTTCTTATTAACAGTCAAATAAAATCTTTGCTTATAAGAGACTGGTAGAGTATTACCAAGAACTTAAGCCAGAATGTGCCTTGGTTCAGTGGAGGCAAACAAGCTGGAAAGCCACTGACCTTTAACAGTGGAGTAGCAAGTATGGGTCAAATTCTTGCCTCTGTACTTGGGATGAATGTCTATGAGCTAATAGACTCCAATGTTAGGGGAACTGTTTGTATATTATTTGTAATTATATAAAATGATCCATTTATTTGCCCTCTCTCACTTTTAGTAAAACATTCAAGGAATAAATAAACTTAGACCAAAGCTCTTTAGTCCAAAAAAGTGAGATTAAAGGGGACACAGCTTTTAAGATGTTCTCTGCCTGAGGTTGGCTACTGAAGTTGTGTAAGAGACCCATTTTAAAGCCTCCAAACTATAGGAGCAACCACTACTTCCATACTTTCAACCAAACTAGTATTAAGAGGTGCCTATAAAACTGCAAGCTTAAAGATTTAAAAGGGACGGTGAGCTTGCTGGCCATGACCAGACCCAGAGTGTGACTTCCCACTGGAATCATTATTTTAAATGTCCTTAAGGCATCCGTCCTGGAATTGCAATAAAGTGTTGAAGAGAATGCCAAAACCATAATTAAAAATGAGACTCTTCAAGTTTTAGAGTTATGGACCTGTGGGAGAGCCAGGGTAGTGTCATCCTCTTTGAAATGTACACAACACCACTGCTGCAGCCCAGAACTGTGACTTTGAAAAATATCTCTGCCTCCTTGACTTATGTCTTACAGAGTTTGTAAGTTGGCTTTCTGTCACTGTAGCAAAATACCTGAAAATAACAACTTAAAAGGAAGAAATATTTATTTATTTTTTCAATGATTGCAGAGTTCCGACCATCGTCATTTGGCTAGATTGTTTCTGTGTCTGTAGGAGGCAGAACATCAAGGCAGGGAGGACAAAGTAAAACAAAAGTGCTCACCTCATGGTAGCCAGGAAGCAGGAGTGGAACTTGAAGGATGGGTAAAACTTAACTGCAAATCATTTCAAGCAGAATAAAGAGTACACACAAAGAACTAGGAGAGAAAAGTCTCAGGTCTGCCCATAGAACTATGGACTGGTTTGGCTGAGCTTTGGGCACAGTGGAGGGATACATTTGGAAGGGCCATGGATGCAAAACTGAGAAATTTTAACTCTGTCCTATAGGTAATAAGAGTTCTTACAAAAGAAGGGGCACTGTTTACAAGCACTGTTTTAGAAACAGTTTATACAATGCTCAGAACTTAATCTTGTAGTCAAGGAGGGCCCAAAAGGAAATAGCAAAATGAAGTCACTCATAGCTAAACTATCAAGCCTGTCAGTACTCACCAGCATTCAGTGATAGCTGGGTTTAAATTCCTATTGTTAGTTTAAAATTTCCATCTATATTTCTACAGAATGAGACTAGCACCCATTTGGGGACTTAGGTGGCATACAATGGATTATCCTTGGCACTTGTGAACTTTTAAAATCTTGCCTTTTTTCCTTCCTCATCATCTGTCTGGATTAAAACATGTTCAAATGCATGGCTAAATAACTATGAAAGTGTTGGAAGTGCCAAAAAAAAAAATACACAAAGACAGAGGCTCTTCTATGTTTATTAAGCAATTTGTTAATTTTTCGTATCCATTTTTCTATTCTCTATTAAGACTTAAGAGAGGACATGAAATGCTGTCCTTAGTCTCATCTAAGCCCATTGGTTTGTGTTACCTCACACTCTGGCAATGTACTAGGACTTCTCTGAATTTTGGACAGTGTGATCCTGAAATGTGGTATAACCTCAGGTGATTTATGAACAGTCATTATATCTGTGTCAGTGCAGACATCTCAGCCTCTAAACCATCAACTCTGGATTGCAAATTTGATCTACCAGTTAATAAAATTTGGTCAAACAAAGAACATCAGAACTTTCTTTGAAAAGGGATTAGAAGGCCTTCTGCTCATGAGTGCCAACCTGCAGCAAGTGACAGAACTGGAACTTCCCTCAAGCCTTTTGCAGAACATATAATGCACTCAATGAAATTTAAATTTCACTTACATAATAAGCAATCAAGAATGTAGATATACAGAGCCCATATTCTAGAGTTATGCTGTTTAGATTTGGAAGCTGTCTCCTCTACTTACTAGCAATATGGTCTTGGCAATTTATTACTCTTTTTTGGCCCTAGTTTCCTCTTCTATAAAACGAAGATAATAAGAATTTTCTCTGGAGTGCTTGGGAAGATTAAATAAAATATATTCCACATAAAGTAGTGCACACACTTAGAATGCAAGTATTAATTGCTTTGGTTGATACATCTTTTACCTTCTCTAAGCATTAAGTAATAAGAATATGCCTCTCATGACTAATGATATTGCCAACCTCTCGCAATGCCAAGCTCTACCTTCTTATAAGCATCATACTTACAAATTTTTTTTAAAGAGGGAGTGAGAGAGGAGAGAGAGAGAGAGAGAGAGAGAGAGAGAGAGAGAGAGAGAATTTTCCAACATTTTTATTTTCTAGTTCTTGGCGGACACAACATCTTTGTTGGTATGTGGTGCTGAGGATCGAACCCGGGCCGCACGCATGCCAGGCGAGCGCGCTACTGCTTGAGCCACATCCCCAGCCCATACTTACAAATTTTACTGGCTCATCATTTTCCCTTTAATAAAGTTGTTTGGAGACTACAAGATCTTAGAGAGGTAAAGATAATCATGATATGTTTCAATTATTATTTTTCCTAAATCAAATATAGATGTATATATATTTATTTAGAATTTTATACTAGAAAACAGACTGCCTGAAGGCCTCTGAGCCTTATCAAACATACACAAATGATGACTGGAAAATATAAGGTAAGAATAACTCGAATCAGTTGAACAACTGAACAGTTGCTTTCTTACTCAGCTGAGAACAACAACTACCATATTTTAATTGTAAATTATCTTTAGTTTTATCCAGATGCATAATTTGCATTAATCCAACCAAAATTCTCATCAAATGTCTATAATGCAACAAAAACTAATATTTTTTAAATTACTATATTAAATTCATTTTGATTCCTCACTTATTGGGGATGATCAGTCTCACCAGCATTGAGTTATTTGCAAAGGAAAGGATTGTATTTCACAGCCTAACTTTACTTTCCATCTCATTATTAAAATGCAACACACACACACACATATGCATACACACAAATATGAAGCAGCTGATTCTCTTAAAACACAAATTCAAGAATTCCATTAGATCATGAAAGCATTTGAGATTTTTTTAGATCACAGCTTATAATTAAATGTCATAAATGTCAGTGAATGTTTTTAACCAAGCACAATATAAAACATCAGTATAAAATCCATTTCAACAAATAATGCTCTTTTTTGTTAAATGATTAGAGAATTAAAAGGTGACTCATTAGCTAAACGGGAACAAAATTACAACCTGTCCTTACCTACATAAACCTGTACCACACATTTAATAATGAAAGAGAGTAGGGTCTACAGCTATTAACCCCCTTACATAATAGACAATCAATAGATAAGAGGAAGACATCTGAAAGAATTGTCCTTAACTTCTATGTTTCAATTTGGCAGTTCCTGGGAGTGTTTAGCAGGGATTCCCCCGTAGTACTCAAAGGCTTGGAAGCTTTCCCCAGGCTTGGCAGGCTGAGGGGTTCTCCATTTAGAGCTTTAAGGCACTTCAAAAGGCCAACCTTCCCCTCAGGAAGTCAAGCATCCATTTTACCTCTTCTCACTCTTCTCCCCTCCCCTCCACCCTAGAATCCATTTACCTCCTGTCACTTACCAGTTGCACTCAGGCCAAATTTGTCTCCCTCTTCTTAGATTTCCAAGCAGGTCTGGCTCATCTGGAGATCAGGGTTGGGGAAATGAGGCAGAGAAGACCTCCCATTAGGGCCTAGCCCAGATTGGATTTTGTACACACTGTTAAAGCAGAACTTCTCCTGACATCTACCTGTTTACTTTTGGGCTACCAAACAAAAGGAAGCCTCTGTCCCTTTTCCAGCACCTTTTAAGTTGCATTTAAAAGGCCCCATTTGTTGGAGGTATAGCTCAATGGTAGAGCACTTTTCTAGCATGTGTGAGGCCCTGGGTTCAATCTCCAGCACTGAGAAAAAGAAAAAGACAGTATGAATATAAGTTACCTATACATTAGCTTATTTCAAGCTCCAGAAATGGGGGTAAGCAGGAGGCAGGAGAACACAATCCTGCTCCATGTATATTATGATTATTACTAAAAAGAAATTCATAAGACAATCTTTAATTATATGCTAATTTAAAATGAAATATTTCTACCTGAATTCAAAAAGGATTAATTCCTAAACAAATTATAAAAGTATATTAAAATACGTGAACTGATTCAAGAATCAAAAGATTTGTCATAATTAATCATGCTGAGTGTAACTTTCCCTGATGAGGTGCAATCAAGGAAAGGCTTGAGGCTAGCATCACAAGTTTTGAATTTCAGTTCCTGTTCTGTTACTGGTTAGCTCTGTGATCTGTGTGAAATGTATCATTTTAAAGATTTGTATAAATGTAGGACATGAATCTAAGAGTTGTAGGAACACTCCCATGATAGCTGGATCCTTGTGTGTTCCCCCACATAAAGGAAATGTGTGGAACAAAATATGTCAAAATAATTGGACTACTCCCAGAAGGGCTAGTTACTAGGCCTACTCTGATGTGCCCTACTGTCACAGCAGAGACCTGTGGAGCCATTGCCAAAGCAGTCAAGGGAGTTCAAAACGACCAGTTCTTGCAGGAAGTATTTCAAGTGAAGCTTGCAAAGTGTAGATCGGAGTTTATTAGAAAAATGAGAAATGAGAATAATGTATAGAATAGGCTCTGCACTGATGGCGTCTGGAGAGAGCAGCATGGCCCTTACAGAATCTGGTGCTTTCAAGGATTTTATGTCCCTTTGTTTTTGTCCTATTCTCTCTTACCTCCTTACACAGTTTATTGTTCTATTTAGCCCTTAATGAATTTTTTTTTTTTTTGGTGAGGTTCTGTGATGACCTTTTCACAAGGTGTGAGTATGACATAGTTGAGGTGGTGACTTGGTCACAAAAGGAAGAGTGTGATGACCTAGTCACAGGGGTGTGACATGAACTTAAAATGAAAGTTACTTGAAGGGGTTATAATGCCTAGGACTGGGAGAAGTTTGGCACAATAATTCCCATTTTCCAGATGTTAATTTTGATAGGGTCCCCTAAGTTCCCTCTCCTATGACCTATGAACTCTCTGATGTATCTGCCAGTAAAGCTACCACCTTTGCCACCCCTCCTCCACCCACTTGTTCAGGGCTGAGTAGCTCTAAGACTACCAAAATGTATCACTTCATACTTTTTTTTTTAATTTTATTTTTTTTATTGGTTGTTCACATTACAAAGCTCATGACATATCATATTTCATACATTAGATTGAAGTGGGTTATGAACTCCCAATTTTACCCCAAATGCAGATTGTTTCTCAATGTCTTTTATTTCCCCTTTGCAAATTTTAAAACAGTACTGAGAGAGTAGGCAAAGTGCTGCTAATTGTAATGAAGAGAAACTAGAAAACACTCTCTGTATGCATGTGTTGGTGTGGTTGACAATCCTACTTGTTGACAGTAGGATTGGCTTTGTGAGGTCACTGCTCTAGACAGAATTGTGTTCCCCCAAAATTAATATGTTGAAGCCTTAATCCCCATGTGATTGTATAGGAGATGGGGCCTTTCCCGGGATGATGAAGGTTAAATGAAAACACAAAGGAACACCCCTGTTCCAATAGAACTGGCTAATTATAATTCCTTATAACAAAGGAAGCCACAACAGACATCTCTCTCTGCCATGTGAGGACACAACCAGAAGGCAGCTGTCCTCACCAGAAATCAAAGCTGCTGAAATCTTGAACTGTGAGAAAATGAATTTCTTTAGTTGAAGCCATTCAGCCTGTGGTATTTTGTTAAGGCAGCCTGGGCAGATTAGGACAAACATTAAATATCTGAGAGGGCAAAAGCAGGGCTGCAAAAACTTTTGTGCAAGCTTCAAAAAATACAAATCCCTAAGCTACAGCCTCAGAGACTTTGATTAGGTAGGTCTAGAACAAGGTCTGATCTGGCTTTATTTTGTTTTGTTTTGCATTCCCCCAGATGATTTTGATGCCCAGCCAATTTAGAAATCACTGCTCCAGGGTATTCAGAATTCATAGGGAGAATAAATGAAATCCCCTCCTCCTGCTCCCAAATCTGTCTATCTCCCACCTACCCATTTCTTACAAGTAAAGTAGGTTTAAATATCAAGCTGTTGAATTAGAATGTAGAGATTTTCTGATGAAGAACAAGAAACTCTTACCCTCGAATCCAAATGTCAAATGGACCAGAGAAAGTTAAAAACCCTAGGAAACCACATCAATTCTGTCTGCTCACAGGTTCATAATAGCTCTCTAGGTGCTGGAATGTCCTTCTGGATTGGTCTATTTACTTCCTTTTCACCTTTGCTTTGAAAACAATCACCCTTGTCATGAATAACTCCAATCTCTAAATAGAGTATGGGAAGGTCAAAATGAAGCCTTGGATTTGTTCCTCTGGAACTGGGATGTACAGCAAATAGCCTGACAGAACTGGGCCTTGGAAAGGTCAGCTCTGAGTCTTTGTCTCCTTCACCAAGCAGCACATCCCAGAGGGGAAGGCCTAAACCATCTCCCAAGGGAGGAACCATTTAAGTGGAATACCAAGGACCCTTTCCCACAAGAAGAAGGAAGGAGGAGTTGCAAATTCACTGAGAGGTAAAATATCGCAGCATTCTACAAACAGCATTGGGGTTGTGATATGTGAAATTCCTAGAATTGAAATTTTAAGAGAAACTCATTTGATCTATTTTCCCTCCAGGGACTCATTTTGGAAAGTACTTTGTTGATAATAGGTTCCAGAACCTAATGTAGGTAAATTTCAAAAACTTTTTTTTTTTAAACAGCCACCATTTCTGAAAACACTGCAGCAAATTTCCTCTCTACAAATAAGCAATATACATGGAATTCCTCACCCACTTCTGAATTCAGGAATTCACTGGACTGAAGAAGGTTTGAGAATCTGTCAGACCTAAATTTTTTGCACCCCAAACTGAAAGAAAATCAAAGATGTCTCCTTCATGCTTTTACTTCCTACTTCAGTACGTAACAAGGTCTTAGACTCCCTACTTACCAAAAGTCCAATTAGTAACTAAAAGCAGGATTAAAAACATGGCATCTCTGCCTCCGTTTTTTTATCTGTCTCCCTTGCTCTGAGTCAGTCACCTTGGATTCCAGGAACAACATCTCGTGATGAGTCCAAACTATACACCAAACAACAGCCACTTTCTGATTGCCAACAAGACCCCCCTAACTCATCCTGAGTTAATAATCAGACACACCACAGTTTGACCAAAACTGCTTGACTATGCATACTTCTGGTCCCCTCCTCTATATAATATGGAAGCTCATGTGAGTACCTTACATGTGAGTACCTTACATACTCCACTCTTCACTGCCAAGACAGGGCTAAAAACACTGGGACTCTTTGTCTTCCTAGGATAACTATATTGACTAAAATTCCTTTCCTGTCTTTCATCATTATTTCTGCATTTGTGGTTTGGATTGAGTGGCCAGACCTGATTTGTTGAGACCCTCTACCAGCCCACCCCTGAGTCAAGCCTCTGGCTTAGAATTCCAGTAACCAGTATCCTTTCCAACAATAAAAGCTCACACTTTTTCTTTCTCCTAGGATCATAATGTCCCCTTCACACTTGGCTTTGTATAAATATTTAAGGAGGAAGCTAGTCACAATGTACTAGTTTTGAAATCAGAAGAACTGCAATCTAATTCAGACCCTACAATTGACCAGATGTGTGATTTTTGGAAAAGGTCATATATATCTTTCTTCTCTAAGCCAGTATCCTCATCTATACATAAATAAGGACACTACATATTAATGTCTATGGTGTCTAATTTCTCTAAAGTTTTCTGAGATCTGGTAAATGAAGTTAGAGAGAAAGAGATTCACTTCAAATCATTGCTTATCTTCTCCAGGCTTCAATACTAGAAAAGCAATGCCTGGTTTCATATCTCTTTTTGGTAACTCATTGGCTTCAGAATTTGGAGGAGGGACCTCTTTGAAACAGTCTGCCAATCTAAAATACGAGGATAATATTTTATCCTTTCCTCAAAAGACTACACAAGGATTAAGTGAGTTAATATTCATATTTAAAGCAGTGTGACACATGATAAGAGCTCAGTAAATGTCACATTCTATTATTCTTATCATCATTATGAAGCACCTGCTTTGACTTCTCCCCATGATTCATGAGGATCAATTAAGGTCATGTATACCAGAATGATATGCAAAATGCAAACATTATTTAAAATTAAGGAATAATTTTAACTGGATAAAAAGTGGCATATCCATACAGTGGAAACAGTTCAGCAATTGAAAAGAAGGAACTACTGGTAGAAGGTACATTTGGATGGATCCAAAGACTTTTTGCTAAGTAAAATAAGCTGAACAAAAAAATAAAGAATGAATATTTGTATGAAATGTCAAAAAAAAGGAAATTTGTAGAGCCAGAAAGCAGACCAACAGTTGTCTAGGACCGTTGGTGGGCATCAGAGTTGCCTGCATATGGGCATGATGGCCTTTAGGATAATGGAGACGTTCTGAAAAATTTACTAAATCATTAACTTTTGT
Organism: Urocitellus parryii; assembly: GCF_045843805.1. Taxonomy (NCBI): domain Eukaryota; kingdom Metazoa; phylum Chordata; class Mammalia; order Rodentia; family Sciuridae; genus Urocitellus; species Urocitellus parryii. Next base: position 72,657,806 of record NC_135538.1, on the reverse strand, counting down.
ACACTGACAATGGGTGAATATTATGTTACAGAGGGCATACCTCAATAAAGCTAATAAAATAAAACAGCAAATAAATATACAGTGTTATCACTTATATATTGTTTTGTAAATACTTAAAACATGATTTGAAGTTGCTGGATCTTGTGTAAAGAGTAGAATTCCTTTGAAAATTGTGAATTTCTAAATATACTAAAATATCATTCATAAAAATAAATAATAAACACATTTTAAGGCACTCTGTAATTGATCTACACATACCCACCCTGACAGCTATGCCTAAGTCAGGAATCCCCTGCTTAATTGTCTTGACTACTTCCTTCTCCACACACAGCCCACTCATTCCCACAATTAAACATTTCTTAGAGCTCTATCAGCCCATCTCTGGAGCATACTGACACTGACTGGAAAAGAACAGACTTTAGAGTCAGGCAGTCACAGGTTCAAACCTCAGCTCACCCACATACTACTCATGTGACCTGAGCCCTTCCTTTTCCCTGTCTGTAAATTGGAGAAAATAATGTCTATTTCCTAAATTTATTTTGATTGTGATGAGATAATTTATATAAAGCACCTAGAATAAACTCAATATGGTTTTCTGCTATGAAAAAATTTTTTCCATTTTTAATTAATAATTTAATATTCATTGTGTATCAAAGTGTTGAGGAAGTTTAAAGAAATGGAGTTTTAATAATCCTTCAGCAGAAACCAAGTCTGGTGGATGGCAGGTGTTTTTCCTTGGCTTTTGCAAGAAAATGCACAGCACATGGTTATTTTAGCTTTTAAATTCTGGAGCCTGAACAGGCTGGCCCATGGAGCAGGGTCTTTGCAATGCCAAAGTATCCTTTTTCATACAAGAGGAAAAGCTCCCAAGACTGAGAAAAAGAGTTGGGAATCTTCCTTCCTCACGAAGGTCACTTAGAGAAAGCTGCCAGGAAATATAGATCAAAGGGATGTTTTTCTTTCTCTCAGTTACGGATAGCCTTGGGTGAGTAATAAATGAAAGAAAAAAAAGATTTAAAGGAAAGCAAGGTCTAAAAGGAAAAAGTCTAAAAATCTTAGAGAAAAATAAAGCTCCAGGAGATGAATAAAAGAATATCCTAGGACAAGTATGCTGATATACAAATACAGTTTGAGGAAATGGCCAACAAGATGTACATACACACCAATTCCTACTGACCCCCCAAAATGTTATCTCCAGCTCCAGGTACTAAAAAGATACTATGCCAATGGCTTATAGCATGCTCAAATATAACAGGCCCCAAACTTAACTCTAGTACTTTTTTCTTCTATCCAATTGCCTAAACAGGAAATTATTCTTACCCCTTTTTTCTCAGCTCCCAAATGCTGCTCTCCAACATTTCATGAATACAATAATAAGCTAAAGAATAATGCTGAAGAGCCAATTTCTAAAGAAAATTACTTTAAATTATAATTGAAAATTTCTCATTCACTAAACATTGATTAAGCACCTACTGTATACCAAGCACTCTGTCAAGTAGTCAAGGCTAAAAAATAATGTAGTTCATTAGCACATATGAATGGAAGGAAAAGTTAGAGGTGATAATGAATAGTATGTTGAGGCTGAGAAGAAGCTCTAGAGTGAGGGTCCAGAAGAGGAAGGTGATGCTTAGAGCACGAGAGGGCTGGCACTTCTTACTCTGCCATCACTGGGAGACAGGGACACCAATACAGATACACTAGAGCTTTGGAGGTAAGACTTCAGACTTGTATAACGGAATAGAAGATTCTGATGTGCTTTGGCTTGAGCTGATGATGAGCATGATTAAAATTCTACAGCTCTGTGTGCCAAGGAAAGATAATTACCTAATCCAAAAGCCCTTAAACACCAAGTCCAGTGTTTAAAATTCCTTCATTATTCAAATATCAGAGAATACTACCTAAATGTTTCTCTTTAATTGTCCTGTATTATTTACATTTAACTATTTAACCTCTTTAGAATTTATTTTGCTTTATAATATAATGCAAGGGTTTCAAATTATTTTCACCCCACTGGTAGGTCAATGCTATCAATATTTTTTACTTAATAATGTGCGATGCCTTTCTATCATGTTTTAAGTTCATACATATTCAAGGTCCCTACTGGTGTCATCTTATCTATCCTTTTTAATTGTATTTGTTAAAGTAGTATTCTCTTTAAAAATCATTTTAGCTTTAAAAAGGCTATACTACTTCACCTAAGATGATTATCCTCCAAGTGTTTCCTTTTTCAAATTTTTCTTTGCTTTTCCACTAAGTTTACAATTTCAGAGAAACATTATTATTATTATTTTGTCAATGCTTTATTCACTCAAATCACTCAATACAACTTCACTGTATAGGTTCTTTTTTTTTTTAGTCATACATGACAGCAAAATGTATTTTGACAATAAAACATACATCAATCATATTGTCTATTCTATTCTGCTGCCCTTCCTATCCTCCCTACTTCTCCCCTCCTCTCCTATCCTTTCTCTCTATCCAATCTAATGTGACACACTTTTTTTTTCTTTTTCTCATCACAACATCATATATGTATTCTGTATAGCAATGAGGTTCTCCTTCCATCTTCCGTGCAACTCCTCTTCTCCCTTTTTTTCCCTCCCACCTCTCTTCCCTGTTTAATGGTAGTCTTCTTCTCATGCTCTTCCTCCCTATCCCATTTTGAGTCACCCCCCTTATATAAGAGAAGACATTTGGCATTTGTTTTTTAGGGATTGGCTAACTTCACTTAGCATAATCTGCTCTAATGCCATCCATTTTCCTGCAAATGCCATGATATTGTTATTTTTTACTGCTGAGTAATATTCCATTGTGTATAAATGCCACATTTTTTAATCCATTCATCTATTGAACGGCATCTAGGTTGGTTCCACATTCTAGCTATTGTGAATTGTGCTGCTATAAACATTGATGTGGCTGTGTTCCTGTAGTATGCTCTTTTTAGGTCTTTTGGGTATAGTTCAAGAAGGGGAATAACTGGGTCAAATAGTGGTTCCATTCCATTTGACCCAGCTTTCCAAGGAATCTCCATACTGCTTTCCAAATTGGCTGCACCAATTTGCAGTCCCACCAGTAATGTATGAGTGTACCTTTTTCCCCGGATCCTCACCAGCACTTATTGTTGTTTGACTTCATAATGGCTGCCATTCTTATTGGAGTGAGATGGTATCTTAGAGTAGTTTTAATTTGCATTTCTCTGATTGCTAGAGATGGTGAGCATTTTTTCATGTATTCATTGATTGATTATATATCCTCTTCTGAGAAGTTTCTGTTCAAGTCCTTGGCCCATTTGTTGATTGGATTATTTGCTTTTTTGTTGTTTAACTTTTTGAGTTCTTTGTATACTCTAGAGATTAGAGCTCTATCTGATGTTTGAGGGGCAAAAATTTGTTCCCAGGGTGTAGGCTACCTATTCACCTCACATATTATTTCTCTTGCTGAGAAAAAACTTTTTAGTTTGAATTCGTCCCATTTGTTGATTCTTGGTTTTAACTCTTGTGCTATAGGTGTCTTATTAAGAAATTTGGGGCCTGCCCCCAGGTGATGAAGATTAGGGCCAACTTTATCTTCTATTAGAAGCATAGTCTCTGGTCTGATTCCTAGCTCCTTGATCCATTTTTGAGTTGACTTTTGTGTGTGGTGAGAGAAAGGGATTCAATTTCATTTTATTGCATATGGATTTCCAGTTCTCCCAGCACCATTTGTTGAAGATGCTATCCTTTCTCCATTGCATGGTTTTAGCACCTTTGTCTAATATAAGGTAGTTGCAATTTTGTGGATTTGTCTCTGTGTCCTCTATTTTGTACCATTGATATACCAGCCTGTTTTGGTGCCAGTACCATGCTGGTTTTGTTACTATTGCTCTATAGTATAGTTTAAAATCTGCAATCGCAACACCACCAATTTCACTCTTCCTGCTTAGAATTACTTTAGCTATTCTGGGTCTCTTGTTTTTCCAGATGAATTTCATGATTGCTTTTTCTATTTCTGCAAGGAATGTCATTGGGATTTTGATGGGAATTGAATTGGATCTGTAAAGTGCTTTTGGTAATATGACCATCTTAATAATATTAATTCTACCAATCCATGAGCAAGGTAAATCCTTCCATCTTCTAAGGTCTTCTTCTATTTCTTTCTTCAGGGTTCTGCAGTTTTCATTGTATAGCTCTTTTACCTCTTTTGTTAAGTTGATTCCCAGGTATTTTATTTTTTTGAGGATATTGTGAGTGGAGTAGTTGTCCTCATTTCCATTTCAGAGAATTTGTCACTGATATACAGGAATGCCTTTGATTTATTGATATTGATTTTATATTCTGCCAGTTTGCTGAATTCATTTACTAGTTCTAGAAGTTTCTTGGTTGAATTTTTTGGGTCTGCTAGGTATAGGAGCATGTCATCGGCAAATAGTGCTAATTTAAGTTCTTCTTTTCCTATATTTATGCCTTTAATTTTTTCATCTGTCTAATTGCTCTGGCTAGTGACAGAGAAGCATTATAATCTTCTACAAATTCTCACCATTTAAAAAGAATACCTTAGTCTTCTCATCCAGGTACATAAGTATGTCTCCACTAATTCAGGTTTTCATTTTAGCCATTGATAGCATTTGTTGGGCTTGAGTGAATTTCAGCATTAGGGGTCCTAAGTATAAAGACCAATACCTGGGGCTGGGGATGTGGTTCAAACAGTAACACGCTCACTTGGCATGCACAGGGCACTGAATTTGATCCTCGGCACCACATAAAAATAAAATAAAGATGTTGTGTCCACCAAAAAAAAAAAACTTGAAAAATAAATATTTAAAAAAATTCTCTCTCTCCTCTCTCTCTCTTAAAAAAAATACCTAAAGGACACTCAAAGAAAGAAAGGGAAGGTAGGGCTGGGGCTGGGGCTCAGTGGTAGACCACTTGCCTAGCACATGTGAGGCACTGGATTCAATCCTCAGCACCACATAAAAATAAATAAACATATTGTGTTCATCTTCAACTAAAAAAAATATTTTAAAAAAGAAAGAAAGGGAAGGCAATTTAGACATAATGGTTCAATAGGTTGGGGATACAGCTCAGTTGGTAGTGTACTCACCTTGCATACACAAAGTCCTGGGTTCTAATCCCCAGCACCATACACACACAAAAATAGACATCATGATTCAAAAACTAGAAATACCAAGAGAGAGATGTGTTCAAAAGTCCAAGGGCAGAGAAAAAGGAAGACTGTAGTTAACAATGCTAAAACTGATAAAAGGGATAAGAATTAAAAGGCAGCCTCCAAATTTGGTCATTACAAAGTCATTGATGATTTATAACAAAGTCCCATTCCAGGAATGTGGAAACTGACACAAATGTAAAGTAAGAAGTTGGTTAAAGGTCAATCTACTTTAATTGATTAAATGGATTCTGAATACTGAAGTATAATAGAGCTCAAATGATTGACACTTACGTCTAAATGTTATCAAGCAGGATGGTGAAAAAAAGGAGGGAGCTGCCATAACATGGGATGACTCATCTCCCAAATCACCAAATTATTACTATGATCATAGAACAAAGACTGCCTGCTTTGTCTAGGACTCAGGAGTCGCAGATACAAATGAATTCTCCATTACAAGAATGCCCGACATGGAAAAATCTATGCTCCAGTATACAAATCAGTTTTACAGGTAGCCCCTCTCCCTCATACTAACTTTAAAATTTCGATCTGCATATCGAACAGGTTTGTTCATGTGCCTTCATAATTTCCACTTGTAAGTCATTTATTGGATAATACAAGGGCAAAGGAACATAACTGTTCAGAACACACAGTCAGAGCATATCACTGCTGTTCCATATAAAGAGGATCAGGATGGTGTTTTAGTTAGTTTTTTTTTTTTTCTACTATGACTAAAAAGGACCCAACCAGAGCAAACTTAGAAAAGAGAAAGTTTATTTGAGGGCTCACAGTTTCAGAAGTTTTAGTCCATAGAAGGCCAGCTCCATTCCTCGGGGCTCAAGGTGAGGCAGAACATCATGGTGGAAGAGTGTGGCTGAGGGAAACAGCTCACACGATGATCAGAAAGCAAAGAAAGAGACTCCACTTGCAGGATACAAATATTTACCCCAAAGCCACAACCCCAATGTCCCTACCTACTCCAACCACACTCCACCAGCATTCAGTTACCACCAGATTAATCCTATGGGGTGGTTGATTCACTGATTCAGTAAAGGGTCTCATAACCCTATTATTATTTCTCTTAACCTTCTTGCATTGTCTCACACATGAGCCTTTGGGAGACGGCTCACATACAAACCCATAACAGGATGGTGAGTTTCCATCTATTGACAAGTCCCTTAAGTCCAAAGAAGCAGGCCATGAAGTCAGGAAGAAAGATTAGCCCTGCAGCTAGAGGACCTACTTTTACTCTAAATACCTTCCAAATCCAGTTTAGCACCAATTCCTCCACAGAGGTTGCTCTGCTCCTTCAGCTTTTTCATATAGTAATCCATGTAAATGACTTGTCTACCATGGTCTTTGAGTTCTTGAAGGCAGGGACCAACTCTGACTTATCTCTTTAAACTTCTAAGTTGAAAGTGTTCAAAGCATATTTATGGACAATATGTCAATTATTTTTAATCAGTGAATGATCTTCTTATCAGGATGACTTTTGATGAAAAATTGTGTTGATCATGAGCCACCATCAATACCACTAGAGTTTGAAGTTTCTCCCGCCTAATCTGTCTTACTTGTTTCCTCATAGGAACAAATATAAATATATACCAGCATGGAGGAAGAGTCCATGTATGGCCAGAAAATGGGGCATTTTATGAATGCAAGACTAACTTGCCAACTCCTCCCCCTGCAATTTAGACCCAGATGACAACTTTTAATCAATTAAGCTAGTCTACCCAGAGTCCTTATTTTGCCCCCTATATACTGAAGTTGATGAATACAGTTAGCAAATAAGTGTCAAACAAATAAAGAGAAAATTCTCTCTCTAAAACATTGCAGGAGACTGTTGTCAATTTCATAATTTGTTCACAATATTTTGTCACTCTCAGGTCCATCTCTACCAAGCGCCTTGGAATTCTTTCTAGAGGAGGAAGCCTACTTTTTACCCAGTTGGCATCAAGCTTACCTGACTTGGGTAGACTTGATTTCACAAATGAAATGTGAGCAGAAGTGATTTATCTTACAATTAGGCAAATGCATTAAAAGCCATTGTGATATTCCACCATTACTCTTCCCTATACTGCTTGGGTTCTAGAATATGTAGAGTGGAGCTGTAGCCAATCCATGGCTGTGGAGTGAGATTTTAAAAAGGAAAGAAAGAAAAAAAATAACTTGGCTGTAGTAAGCCACAGAGATTTGTTACTGCAGTAGAACTTAAAGAAAGCTAACAAATGAAAAAACCTACCTGGAGACATTTCATACTCTCCCTCTGGCCTTTGTCACTCCGCAGACACAGAATACAGCTTGAAGCTCAGGCTTTGAAATCAATAGTAAAATGAGATAAGAACTATGCCATTGGGTTTTGGGGATTGTTTAGCAGAAGAATGGTTTGAGCTCCATGAAGTAAGCTCCCTCTTCACCCTATCTACTTCCTTTCCTGGTTTATTCCCACTTTCACAGTGGAAGAAGAAAACTACAGGGTCTTGAGTCTTCCCTCTACTCTCTACTCGTTTGATGAACAAATCAAGCACAAGGCTTGTAATCTGACTCCTAGAAAGAAAATGCAGTGTGTGCAGGTTTGCTCCCTCCTGTGAGTGAGCTTCCAGCACCCAAGTGGAAAGCAAACTAATGTGATCTGAATGAATATTGGGGATTCAGGTGAGCCACCGTTCATCATTTTCCCCACTCCCCACCACTACCCAAAACCTGTCCTTCCATATGTGCACAACCACCATCATCACTTATGGCTATTATTCTCTGATTCTAGATTCTAAGTCTGGATTAGATGGCCCTCCTTTGTGCACACTGCATTTGCCCCTTCTCCCAACTATTACTCTGGATCAGATTTACTAGGTTGTGAATCAGTCTTTCCACAGAACTCTAGGATCTGTGTGACAAAAAAACTCTGATTCCCTTAAAAGCTGACTCATGCTTGAAAGATGGCTGATATTTATCAACATCTAACTTTCAGTGAATGAATTTGGTAAAATAATTCCTTCATGAGCTGATAAATGTATTATGCCAGTTTCCCAGAGCTCCACTCCTTACAGTTAGTCTTTTTGTTGTTTTGTATGTGTATGCGTTGTGCTGAGTATCAAACCCAGGGCCTCACACATGCCAGGAAATCACTGTACACTGAAATATGCCCCCAGCCCTTTTTATTTTATTTCCAGATAGAGTCTCAATAAGCTGCCCAAGCTGGCTTCAAACTTGCTATCCTCCTGCCTCAGCCTTCAGGGTAGCTAGGATTAAAAGTGTGCATCTCCATAGCTGGCAAATATAAGTTTTTAACTGATAAGGAATTCTCCATTATGAAATGGGGATGTGACATAGACATACCCACAATCTTAAAGCACACATAGAGATCATTAGATATTCATTGAGTAATTCACAAATTGAATTTTCAGCTCCTGGTTAAGTAAATGTTGACTTATTACCCCTAGTAAAGTGTATCCCAGATGTATATTGATAGCTTGAGAATAACCATAAACTTCATAAAGCTGAAATCTACCAAAATAGAGTATTCTGAGATATATTCAGGATAGTTTCCAAGTGTCTAATACATATTTTCATAAATGTTTACATTGTAATAACCAAATACTAGGTAAGATAATTTCCTTTAAAAAAACGAATGAATTTAAATTTCTTTCATCTCTTGGAAGGACTCCAAGGTTTCCAGGGTAGAACAATATATTCAATAATACTCACTCTTGGGATACTTAAAAAAAAAAAAAAACAGTCCTATGAGATTCTTTTTTTTTTTAAAGAAGAATGTTTCTTTTTCTGTTTATTTTTACCTAACACCTTTATCATCAAGCAAATTTCAAGATGTATCAAATCTCTGGTAAGGGAAACATCCTTCCACCCTTATCCTTTTGCTATACTTTAATATACTTTAGCCAGTTCTCTTGCTTTAATGGGCTTAACAGAAGCAAATCACAATTTAAAACTGTAGTTCACCGGGCTTCCTTTCTCTGTTCAGTGAAATTCCCCTCATTCAGCCCCTGCTGGTCTTGAGAAACACTCCCAAAGGCAGAAAAGGTACACAGGGCTTGCTTATTTAATTGAAGAAGGGTTTCATTTTAGAATTGTCAAAATGAAAAAAAAATTTAATAGCTCTTCAATTCAAACATAAGACCACAAGGGAGAAGCAAGTATGAGGCTAGTGTTTGGGGACGCTATGCAGGTTATCTATATGGGTTCCCAGGTCCTTTCAACTCTAAGATTGCATCCGGCTGTCTGTAAATCATATTGGCTACATGAGTGTTTCTAATTCATTTTATGGCTCCTCGCCTTTCAGAGTTCTACATCAAATAATCTGATTTCTTTTCACAATGTCAGGGAATCAACCTATGAAAAGCTTCAAGGTTTCAATCACTCAAGTTCGAAACAGAATACAGCTAACCAGCCCTAAGGAAGAAGCTTCCTTTAGGAAGCCAGAATTCAGGGAGACAGGGACAAGTTTAACTTCTCTGGCCCTGCAACACAGACAAGAGCTCTTCTTAGAAGGCTAGGAAGAAAGCCCTCTGCCAACATGAAACGTCAGCCCTTCAGGGGAAAGTTCCCGCCAGAAAAAATAGCTGCAGATCAGCAGGTCCCCTCAGGTCCAACCACCCCACTCCCAACCCAGCCTCTTTTCTCTGCTTTCCCCACCTCTCTGCCTCACTTTCACTTTGACCCACCCCAATTTCTTCCACTGCTCCCTCCCCAACTTCTCAACCTCTCCTTAATGCATTCCTTCCTTAGAGTGTTTCCCTCTGAGGAAATGTATTTCACCTCCAGAAGGTTTGCTCAGAGGAGCCACAGAGAGGCAGCGTCCAAACCCATCAACTACTCCCTCTTTTCCACTCCTTCCTTCCTTCCATAGAAGATAGGAATAGGGTCTGCCTATTTTTGCACGAATTGACCCCTTCTCCGCCTGGGCTGCGGCCAGCAAAGGGCACAGGAAAGGAGAGGCTTGTCCACACCTAACAACCTTGTAGGCGAGGTTTATAGCGTGGACAGCGCTGCCCTCTAGCGTTTGCAACCGCGAGCCCTGAGGACTCCACCAGCTCCAGAATTTCTCCTTCACAGCCTAAGCAAGCCCTGGAGCACCTCGGAGCTCCGACCCTAGTTCTCCTGCACCATCACCCCCTGCATTGCATCTCGCCTCACCTTTCCATCCTACCCACCCCCTTTATCCACTTAATGGTGTCCTGAGCGCCTACAACCCGCGGCTGATTTAATAGACTAGCCTCTGTTCCTGTTCCTCCTCCTCTTGCCCACTCTGCCTCTCGCCTCCTCTTCCAGTCCGGACGCCTAGACTCCAGGAAGCGCAGCTCTGCCAACCCGCGGGGTAGCCGGGTGCGCAGCACTCCCGGGTTGGTCTAGCCGCAAACCTAGGGTGCACTGGCACCAGCAAGGACGCTGAAGCGGAGGACGCCCAGAGACTTAGCACACCCCACCCGAGAGCCGGTCGTTTGCGAGAACCCGCTCTTAGATAAAGCTCCAGTGCAAGAGAAGAGGATTCCGAGTGAGACTTCTGGAGCCAGCGGGACACCCCAGTTCTCTCCCAGTGCGACGCAGCTGCACACATCGTCCACAAGGTGAGGTGTGCACACCTTTGGGGGGGCTTCCCTTTCACCCCCACCTCAGGATATGGCCTTAAGCTTGGGCTTGGGGAATTTTGCCCCTCTGAGGTGCAAAAGTAGCTGGAGTTGAGTCTTGGAGTGTGGGGAAAAAGACCGTAGGGGGTCGACTGAGCACTGTGCCTGCCCCCTGGACTTAGTACGGATTGCATTTCTCCTCCAAACAGTCCCACAAATGTGTGGACCCGAGTATGACATTGTGCATAACTGTGCTTTAAGAATGTTAGCCTGCATCCTTGCAAAAGGATTCAAGGCAGCTTAAAAATTAAATGAATCTGCAAAGAATGGTACCGGGTGGGAGACGTTGAGTAGAAATGGTGTGCCCTAGGGACCGCAGATGGATAGACAGGTAATTTCAAAGCCAACAATAATTGAAAAACCTTTGATTCCAAAGGACTACGCGGTTGGTTAGCCCTCAGAAAATTCCAGGTGGGGTATTTTACAAAATAAAGCTGGGAAGTGGGAGTTAAGGTGGGAAGTTTGGTCTTAAGCTATTTCCTTCCAACACTGTAAAGTGAGATGCCAGGTCCCCACATAAAAAAAAAAAATGAAGATACTATCACAGTATCATACATGGTTTTGAACTGTTAAAATGAATGTACTTTGACACCTTTCTGCCTGTGTCCAGTTTCAGAAAAGACCCAGCACTGCTTGTCCTTGAGTTGGAAGGATGAAGCAGAAGGTGTCAGCATCCCAGGATGCTCTTTCCCACCCATCCTCACTGTCCTTCCCTGCCTCCTGCGCCAAACCTCTCAGGGAGGGAGGGGGCCTGTAAGGAAATAATAAATGATCAAATGAATTGGGGGAGGGATTTTTTTCCCAAATAATCCAAGATTCTTTTATCATTCCTCCTACATCTTCCCTCAAAATGCCAAGCAGAGCATATACCTGAACTTGAAATTGCTTCAGAATATGTATTTGCCATAGTTACACGCTCAGACATGATATTTATCATCTTAAACACCCAGGGTGGACTTGCAAGTCAGGAACTTCTCTGACTTAACCTTGTGCAAGAGGGAAAAAGCAGGCATGTGGGTCTGGCTCCCTGGGGAGACCCTTTCATAGGGAGGATATACCTTTGAAATACAAAGAGGAGATTATGAAACAATCTTTCTTTTCTTACTGGTGCACTTGTTTTCCTGCTGAATTAAATGAGATGACCCTGTTTTCAACAATTAAATGAACAGAGGCATTTGAGGCCCACTTAGCAAATGTACAAAATATATCTGCTGGTTTTTTTCCTCCCTTCAGAATTTTAGCCTCCAGGCCACAGCTGTGATGATGGAGTAGACCTCTAAAGTAGAACTCAGCTCAGTGTTTTATCATGTTTAAAATAAAATGCATTGCTTATTCCTAAAATTGTACAGCACCTCACAACTAATCATTTTGCTGCACAGAAGTGAGAGAAGTACTTTTGTCCAGGTTATTTCATCACTGAGAGAGCTGTAAAGAGAAAGTTGTTCAAATCCTAATGCTTCATTATTGATAAAACTTAACTATTATGTCATCATCACTTGATAAGCACTGTGGAAGCCCTAAGGACTACTACAGATCTCTGTATACATTGAGACTTTTAATGACAGAGCTGGAAAGTAGTTTTTAAAATGTAGCCATGACTAGGGGATATGCATGCTGAAATATTCCTTTAGGTAGTTGTTCTTTTCAAGAAGATTGACAGAGGTGTATATTTCACAGATCTTTTTTTATAATAGAAGTGTTCAAATTAACAGTGTATATCCACCAGCTAAGAAATTTTAAGTTCTGCAGAAATCAACAACCCAAACATAGCACATTCAACTTCCTATTCTTTTCTCATTGCCTGCCAATGGTGACTTCACCCAAGGACATATTCCCAGACCAAATGCTACTGGGTATCTTCCTTAGCATTCCATTTCCTTGGGAAGTATTGAGACGTAATACAGCCTCCCTGGAAACTCTTGAGAGGCTGGATATCACCTTTGTTAGCTATTCTGGCATCCATTGAAAATATTTGCTTCCCATTTCTTCTTCTGTATGCCTGGTCAGCAGCAATCATGTAAATAAATTTGTATTATTTTGATAGAAATAACCAAGTCAGGTATTCTCAGGGGTGGTATCTTGGAAGAGACAAAAATCCAAGACACATCTCTATTCCAAGTGATATTGTAATATGTTCCTTTCCCCGTATGTAATGGAATTGTTATTAGAAATGGAAGTAAGACATGTCATTAGCAGCACCTTGTTGCAACCTGGTTCAGCAACTTCCCCATCAGCATACTACCCCACCGCCACCACCATCACCAAGATATCAAAGGTTCAAATGGAAGGAGCATCCCTTTGCAAAAAACCTCAGTCCCTGAGCTTTCGGGGCATCTTCTCATCACTCAAGTATCCAGTCCCTTACCCCTCACCTTTTTACACAGGGTGGGTTTTTGGGTTTTTGTTTTAGTTTTTTTAATTTTATTATTTTTCATGTTTTTAATTGACTTTTTTGGAATTTTACTATCCTTTAAAAGTAAAAGTTCTAAATCTAATGTTTTAATGTAGGAAAGCTTTGCTTCTATTTCTGTTAAAATAAGCTAGAAACTAGAGCAGAATCTCACTCAAATTGGAATTTATTGTTCACACCATCTATATGTTATCAAGACCATCTCAGGGCAGAGACAAGACTGGCATCTCATGCTTTATGTGTCTTTCTTTTCTACCTACCACATTTTTTCTATGTGTGAAACTAGATGAACATTAGCTTCAGGAAAACAGTGACATATGCTATATGGATAAGAAGGGAGACAGAAGAGTGAACAGGGAAGAGAAAAAGAGGAAGCATTTGGTTTGGGCTGGGGCAGCACCTCTTCATCGTGGCTGAGTTCTTTGTTTTTGTCTTTGTTTTGTTTATTTTCTGTATCATGGTCCCTAAAACTTGTGGACCAGGTCAGTCAACTTACCAACATCTATCTCCCAAGAATAAAAGGATTTCATCAACATCACATCTACTTTTCATAATTTGGTATTTGTTCTCATATTTTGTGGATTAAGAAACTGAGAACCAGAATTAATAGAGATTATTCAGTCAATAACTTGGTATATTCCTGGATCACAACAAATAAGTAAAATACTTGAGAACTCCAGCCTTATCACAGTTTGGTTTTGCAGAAGTCTCCCACCACCCCATCCCCACTTATATGTTCTCAGACCCTCAGTGGATGCACATAGCCACAGCTGGTATTAAACCCTATACATACCATGTTTTTTTCTCCTATAGTTCTACAGCATTGCTACAGAGTACCAAAGTTAATCTCTCCTCCCACATTTTATGTCTTTTGAATCTCACATTTAAATTTTGGTGACATTATTGAGTGAAATGGTATTAATTAAATGCAGGCACTATAATACCGTAATAGTAGATCTGATGACCTAGAGAGTTGCTGATGACTGAAGGGCAGGTAACATATACATGGTTACATGGCTATGCTGGACAAAGGGATATGCTTCTGTCCTGGGTAGGGTAGGATGGAGCAGGTTGGCATGAGATTTCATCACACTATTCAGAATGGCACATAGTTTAAAAAATTATGAATTGTTCATTTCTGGAATTATCCATTTAATGTTTTGGACCATAGTTAGCCACAAATAACAGAAACTGTAGAAAGCAAACCTGTGGATAAGGAGGAGGTGTTGCTGAATTTTTATTTTTTATTTCTAGTTCTTTATCTTGTTTCACTCATTGAGGGTTATCTGGCTTACTGTGGTCTTGTTCTAATAGATTTCAGTGCTTTTATTTCCTGGCTATATTCCCCTAAACATGTCAAATGAAAAATGCACACAGCAGTGAAACACTCTAACAGGTTTATTGTCAGAACTCTCTCCTGTTGATCAGTTCTAAACATGTGCAATTATAGGATTAGGAAGTCAAAATCCTTTGGAAGAAGCTGTAAAACCCAATCCTTCCACATCTGGACCATTTGAAACTACAAGTTGTAAGAGGAAAGGGCATCTTAAGATCCTAGTTATCAGTACCGACCAGATGGAAGGTCTTTATGAAATTTAGCCTGAGAAGGAACACATTTTTATAGCAAGAGGGTAATATTTTGAGAAATAACAACCAGCACCAACAGCAGCTTGCAATTCCCAAACTCTCAGGTCTTTCTAATGACCCCATCTACTTCAAGTGTCCAAATAAAGTAAAAGCAGACCCCATGAAATGTTTTTCCTTAGATGCAGCTGTTCTTTATCCCCTCATCAGATAATGGACATATGGTGATATTTCCAAAGGATTTAGGGAGGATCTGATTTGAACATTGAAAGTAAGGGTTTTGTTAGGACAGCTTAACCAAAAAAGTCTAATTTCTGTCAATATTAGCATCCTTGCTTGAAAATTGAAGGCAATCCAGTCTTTTTAAAATAATTTCCACCAAAGGGCTGATAAAGTTGATAGGCAATACCTCCTCAAAATAATTTCACTTTTTAAAATAGCCTAATAACATTCAAAGCTATACATTTCATCCATCTACTCTGGTGGGAAGAAGGAAAAGAAAAAGAAGTTAACTTATGCTGAGTGACTGCTATGTTTCAGGAACTGTGCTAAAAGCTAAACATATATTCTTTTATTTAATACTCGAGGAAATCATTTCAAGGTTAG
Organism: Urocitellus parryii; assembly: GCF_045843805.1. NCBI lineage: Eukaryota > Metazoa > Chordata > Mammalia > Rodentia > Sciuridae > Urocitellus > Urocitellus parryii. The sequence continues at coordinate 72,642,422 of NC_135538.1, read as the reverse complement.
TATTATCAAATTCATTGGTCACTTATGGTTAAAAAAAAACTGTCCTTATAGGATGGGGCTGTAGCTCAATGGCAGAGCACTTGTCTCTCTTGGCTGAGACCCCTGGATTCAATCCCCAGCACCACAGAGAGAGAGGAAAAAAAACTGTATTTATCATCAAACTATTTGATTTGATGTCCTTTTCAAAGAAGCACAATGAATTCAGAGTGAGATAAGTTAAAGCAACTTTACCCATAAGCATGGGGGAATCATTATAGGGTTTTAAAGGTATTTATAAATAATAATATACATATAAAGAATAATAGAAATATTATAAAGAATAATAAAAATATTATAAAGAATAATAGAAAAGAAAAAATCATAGATGTTAAGCTCCTTGACTTTTCTCAAAGTGAACAAACCCATATAAGAAATGGAACATCAACACCACACAAATTCCCTCTGGTCCCACCTATTCATTACTTCACCCCCCTGCCTAATGTATCACTACCTGATTTCCAACATAATAAATTATTTTAAGATTCACATGTATATACACACATATATATAAATGATTCATATATGTATAAATGATATAGAATGATTTCTTTTGTAATTGGGCTTAATATTATACTCATGAAATTCAGTTTTGTGGATGGTTATACCAGAGGTTTGTTTATTTTTTATTATGTTGTATAGCATTATGTTGTATGAATATGCCATAATTTAATTATCCACTCTAATATTCATGGGTATTTGGGTTGCTTCCATGTTTTTGCTATGAAATAAAGTATTTCATCAAGATATTTTAAGCTCTTTACCAAGATCTTTAGTTTTGTGTTCTAGAGAGCTCATTCTGGCTGCAATAAGGAGCTGAAGGGGATGGGTCTGGCTCAGACATTTGCCACAACAAGAGCCTGAATCAAAGCAGTAGCAGTAGACATGGAAAAGAGAAGCAGAATCCAGCTGAATTCAGGATGAGGGACAGAGGAAAATGGACATGAGGAGGAAAGGAAGTATGGGATGTAAGCAACACCCACAATTCTAAACCTGATGGATGATGTTTCCTTTCACTAAGAGAGTGATCAATAACATAATTATTGAATCTCAGAAATGCAATAGAATTGCCCATGGTGATTCCAAATCTGTGCTGCTATTACAAAGCACTGCTTTCCCCTACCTGGCTCCCACCAGGCCTGTGCTCCCTTCTCCAACAACAGTCCCCCACTCCACCTCAAATGGTAATGGGTAGTCACCTAAAAAAGGACATGAACTACTCCATACTTTCTGAACTGTTGATCCATGAATCATTTGCTCTTCCCTTAGTTTTGTCTCCTTTTAGCAGCACAATTACCAAAATGAGGGAGATGGTGATGAATCAGCTAAAATTTTGTTTTACCTTTTAGACTACAAGACAGAACTCAGAGTGAGTGAATAGAGATAAAAGAAGAAGAATGTGGAGGCGCTGGTCATGATTCTCAGTGGCTCAGGAGGACAGACATGTACCTCAAAATGTACAGAGGGTCAGATTCCAACATTTCATGGAAAAAAAAATTCTAACACTGTCTGAAAATACAATGAGACTGCCTATGAGGTGTATAGTATGAGTCCTTGGGAAATGATTCAGCGATGTATTTGGGAGCATGTGACAGGCATGTTTCTCTAGGATGAAGACCCTGAGATGGGGTTTAGTATACAGGACATTTATTAGTAAATACCCTTCAGAACCACACCAGAGGAAGGAAAGGAATCAAGATTGGGCAGAGGGACAAGGTGAGCTGTCAAATGGGCCCAGCACCAATCTTGGCTGGCCTCACAGGAAGCTCTGAGCAAAAGTGATCCATCAAAGTTGTCCCAAACTGGGTCAAAATGGTTGGGCTTTCCAGCCCTTTCCTCTCTCAGTCATTGGATGTAATCTGCCCCCCAAAAGGGCACGACCTGGGGTGAGGCAGCTGTCTGCAGCTGAGGACATTCCTGAAGGAGCTGAGAGCCAAAGACTATTCTCACAGTTATCCCAGCAGCCAAGCTTCAGGTCTTTCCTTGAAGGAAGGATATGGGTATGTCTCTCTGTCTATCCTTGCTCATGCTAAACATGTGCTCTGTACCACTAATCTATAGCCCCAGGCCTCAGGATTTCTTTTTTTAACATGGATTTCAACCATAGAGGATTAGACTAAATACTGTTCCAGGCTACACCCAATTCTGAGATTTGCCTTTATTTATTTCATCATATCCAAGTTTCTGAGCCACTTAAGTATTTATAAATTATTGTAAATAATATGCCATTTCATTTTTAATCTGTCCTCCCTCCCATTTCAGACAGTTAATAAATCACTTGATCCACTCAGTTTGTGAGAAGTAAAAATTCCTATAAACTTCCACGGCCCCTTCATGAATAATTTCTATTCAGAAGGTAGAGAGCATTCTTGTTTAATGTGAACTTTCTTCAGTAGAGACTTTTTGGATGATTGTAAAGGGACCATGTGTTTGTGTATGTGTGTTATGTGACACTCATATTTGAGCTTGAAATATATTTTATTATAGCTGCTTTTATATGACTAGACCTGTATGACAACTGAAATATAACAGAAAAACTGCTCATGAAAACCTCCCCTTCTTCTCTGCCTATGCAACTCTGTAACACAGTGTCTTGCACAGAGACTTTACACTGTGTGCTTTTGGAAAGAGGCTGACTGATACTAGGGAGGCACTATTGGAAGGTAGTGGAACTTTAACAGGTCAGCCTAACAGGGAGTCCTTAGGTCATTGGAGACAAGCCCGTGAAGGGGATTGTAAGAACCCAGCCTCTTCCTCTTTTCCTTTTCTTCCTGGTTTATGAGGTGAGTCGTTTGCTTTCTCTCAGAAGAGAGTGCTGGAGAAAAGCCTTCCTCATATCAGATGCTGCAGCCCCTTGCCTGGAGGGATACCTCTGACCTCATGATTTATTCTGTCTTTGCTCTTAGTGCTGCTGCTCCTGGCTTCCCACCAATTGTATTTAGTGAATTTCTACCAAGAGTCACACCACAAAGTTCTTATGGCTACAAAGAGCAGAATTACACTTCCTTTTTGTGCATTCAGCCCAATTCTAATCCTGAGTGTGATTTGTTTTCTCCCTTACTTTGGCATCCTTTCAAAAATAGTTCTGGTGTCTGCAAAAGCATCAGTGTACATGATTTTAGGAAAATGTTAATGGACATTTGACCTTCATTCTGTTAATTTTCTCTAATGTTCTTATTCCAATTCTCCAGTTTGATTCTCTTGGTTGTAATTTGATAGTCCTCTTCACTTTGATATTATCATGAGCTAAAATAAGTTCTTTTGACCATTCTGTGCCTCAGTTGTGCCTTCTTTATGGCAACTCCTGTCTTAATAAACCTATTGGCAGTCAAGGAAAGACGTGCTTCATGTGCTGTGAAGAAATGGTAGGTATTATTACAGCTACAAACTTCCTTATTATTTCTGAGAGGGGAGATGCAGAAATAATCCACACTTAAATTGGGGTGAATTGTATGGTGTTGACCCTGTAGAACATAAAGGGAGATGGGTCCTGACTGAGTTCTACAACCCTGAACCCTGTTGACATGAATTTGTTCTCTCTTAAAAATTTTGCCTCATACAAGTATAGCTTATGCCCAGAGAATGCCCTTAGCACTACCATCTTCAACAACTGAATCCCTAAACTTCGAATCCCCTGCAGGGTTGAATTCCTGAAAAGAGATCAGTCCCAGGATGTGATTCTGAGGTTACATTTGTAGTTGCTCAGACCCAGAGAGTCACATGATTTGTGTATGATCTGTAGAGATGTCTCTCAGGCCACAGTGTGCAAAACAATGGAAAGTGCATTAAAACTCAGAATTCCCCACCTTCATCTGTAAACCTTCTAATCAACAGGATGGGATAAGGCCAAGAATTTGCATTTCTAAAGAAACTCCCAAGTAATGTTGATGCAGCCGGCATGCAGACTGCGCATTCATATAGCAAGGATCTACATGGTTCAGGGTATGTACACAACTAAATGCATTTGTTACAGCAAATGAAAAGGAAAAATATAGACTCAAACTTACTCTCAAAGAACTAGCCCTGATTGCAGATACAAAATCTTTAAGCAAAAAAAAAAAAAAAAAAAAAAAATCATGCTACTGTCATGATGCCAATATTTTATTACCAGATTTTTCCTTATGAGGAAATCAAACTGCCTTTTATAATGAGCAAGAATTTCACACCAATAAAGCAATGGCCATTTTGGAATTGACAACAAGTTTATAAAATTTAACATTTATTCATAATTTTAAAAAATCTCGGTAAACTAAAAAATAGAAAAGAATAGTTTTTTCACAGTAAAGACACTTTGTCAAACAATAAACCAACCTGATGTTATTGGTAAAACACAATAGAGATCTGAGAATGTCTGCTTTTACCATCATTTGACATTTATCTGAATGTTCTAATCAATGTGATAAAGGGAGGAAGGAATGAAGAAGGGGAAGGAGGAAGAGATTTTATAAATATTGGTCAGAAAGAAGTTATATTGCTATTTACAAATGGCATGATTACTTACAAAAAATCAAGTGAATAAATTTAAATGCCTTTAGAAGAGAATTAACTAAGATGGCTACCTACAAAATGCACAAAGTCCAATAGCTTGCTGGTTATCAGCAATTTAATACTAGAGATTTATAATGAAGTTGCAAAATAGTGGGCAGAAAACATGCCTAAAAGTTAAAAAAAAAAAACTGTCATTGGAGTCCAGAACAATGAGAAATGCCAAAACTTATCCTTCTGAATTCAATAGTATTTATCACCCCACAATTTCTGACAACAAAGTTTGTTATTGTAATTAATTGTCTTCTGTATTATTATAGATGAACAAGAATTATACACTTAGGTAACATCCATCTTAAACGTTATTACATAGTACAGATTCTAATGTTGAACGTGGCCCCACTCAAAGAAATATTTGTCACCTGGCACAAGAATTTGAAGTGGAGTTAATCCATAAATACAATCCTATCATACAGTTTAACACAACTAAAGAAGACCTTGAGGAAAAGCTAAGAGCGAGAGATTCCAAAATGGAAACCACTGTCTTTTCATTATCTAATCTCAGAAGTGACGTCCCATCACTTCTGCTGTATTCCAGTCACTGAAAACAAGTCAGTGGATCCAGCCCATAATCAAGGAGTAGGTATTACACAATGAATCTAGGGAAGACCCAGATCATTGAGGGCCGTCTTAGAGGTTGTCAGCCACAATAAATTCATGTGTGAAAAGCTGTTTGATAAGGACTCAATTCTCACAATTCTCTCAATTCTTACAATCTCCCAATAATGCTCTTACACATAAATAATCTATGTATAAGAATCTATAAAATATAAACTTCCATGCAAATTCAAGATTTTATTCGTTTTATTTATGTTGAGAATGTAATTCCATATTTCAGATAGAAGAACTGGTGATATGAGACCAGCAAACAAAGAATTAGAAGCCCTGAATTCTATACCTTGCTCTATATCTGACCTTGGAAAAAAGATTTTATTTGTTTCATTCCTAATCTTCTCAATAGGAGTAGTGATAATAACAGACTTACCAGGATAAAATTATATATATGTAAAATTATGCTGAAATCTAAAGGCATAAGATGATGAAGATGATTACATATTTCAACTGTTGCTCCTTGATCCTTTGTTGACAATTAAACAGATGTGATTTTTATCAGTTATGTTTTAAGCATATGTATCAAATCCAGATACTTCCAATTTCCACAATAATTTTATATGGTTTAATTTTATCTTGCTTGGCATATTAGATATCCTCCCCTGAAAATTGGCATGCAAATCACATTTGGGAGAACTGAGACATACTTTAAATGCACAGAGAGGGTTTCCATATATCTAGCAGGATTTTGCAATGAACATGTGATATTGGAATATAATTGCTATTTTTGTAATATAATTATCCTTATCTTATTAGCCTGAATTTTCTGACATTATATCAAGTGTTCTTAAATTGGATGCACCGGTATAAATATTCTTCTAGCATATAATAAAGCCTTATGTTATAAAATAAAGAATTTGCAAAGCAGCATTTTGAAATTGGCAAATATAACCAACTCTTGGTTATTTCAAAGAGTGCTTTTTGTTTGATTCTTGCACTATCTACATTTCTTCTCTCACTTTAAATTGACACAAATTTAGGGGATATGAAAAAGGTAAAGTTCAAAGTCCTTTATTCAAACTACTATAAGACTTTTTTTTCCTTAGAAATATATTACATATCCACTGCAGAAAATTTGGAAATGCAGGAAAGAATAGAGAATAGGAGTAAAGTTACTCATATTGTTACCACCAAGGAATATTCATTATTGAAAATTTTGTTGAATTTCTGTCCCAGTGCTTTTATTCTATATAGATAGAAAACAGATGTTTGTTTTTCAATAAAATCAGGAGCATACTATGTTTTTTCTCATGCATTATTTTTTCTAACAATATAGCTTTAGTATGATTAAATATGCATTGAAACATCATTTCTAACAGTACACAGTAATTTTGTCACACTGATATACTATAACTTATTTTACCAATCATTAATATTGGTCTTCAGGTTGTTGCCATTTTTAAAAAATACTGCAATGTTACAGCATGAAAAGAAAACTCCCACATAAATTTTTGTCCTTCATTATTCTAGTCATCTTAGTTCTGTAGCAAAGGAGTCCTTGAAGTCCCTAGGGAAGAATGAAGTTTGGTAATTTAAATGTGGGCAGGATTTATATACACACCATAATCTTTTCTTCTCCCTTCTCTACCACTGCCTCCCACCCCGCCCCCATTAGCAGAAATTTATAGGAAATTAATGCTGGAAATTGTCGAATTAACAATCTAATTGAGGTGGCCACCTGCCATTTTATTGCCAGCCCAGCTCCCATCCCCCTTTCTCTGGTAGTAGTACCCTGATTTTCCTTGAAGAACCATCTCCTTACTCACATGGTTCAGGTCCAACCGAATGTACTCTTGGCTCCAAGGGGTACACGTGACCCAGGCCAATCAGAACATCTCATTCTCCTGGTCACTGTGATTGGTTCAGGGATGGGCCCATGATCCAGGACACACCAATCAGAATAGGTGAGACCTAGAGATTTACAGGCTGCAGAGATTTGACCTCGAATTGCTGGGATCCAACCTAGGGGAGAGCCTCCTAAGGATAACCTCTAAATAGAAGAAAGAAAAACTGAGAAATGGGGAAAGATTCTGTATTATACTGAGCAAATAAATTTCCTGTTTGCTTATACCAATTTAAGAATGTTTCTATCATTTATCTTTCACGTACAACCAGAGAAGCAAAAAATTCTTCTCCATTTGTGTACAATGAATCAAAGAGCTTTCTATTGTCATGTATAACTGATTAGAACTAATTTTTAAAAAAATGAAAGGAAGAGAAGGTCTTTACCGGTCCAGAGATCCTAACCTAGCAATTGATGAACATGAGTTGTGGTTAAGATTATTTAAACATGTAGAATACGCACATACACCACTACTTTGTGAGTTGTGATTAAAACAGATTCTAGTTCATCACTCACAGTGTAACTGAGGCAAAGTTGCATAAACTTTCAAGTAAGTTTCCTTACCTATAAAAATTAAGATAATGCTAATACTTGCCTTGGAGGATTTTTGAAGATAAAAAAAGTTAACGTGAAAAGTTGTTAAAACTGTGCAGGGCATAACCTAAGTGCTAAGTGTGTCCTGCTGCTATTGTTATTTTTAAAGGTAGAAGGTGAAGCACATGAGGGTGCATGAAATATTTCACGTGGTCCGCACATTTGGCCAAGCTAAAATGCAAACTGGTCTTCTCTCTTCTCTGCTCAGTGTTCCTTCTCAGGAGTTAAACATATCATCATCTTTATGACAGATTAGAACATTAAGCTTTCAAAGAATTTCTGTCCCGCACATGAATATTTCTGTCAAAGTGAGAAAGGTCTGGAATCCATAAAATAGGTTTCCATCACTAGCCATTGTTAGGACTGTAGGTTATAATAACCTGTGATTGAAAAAAATATGATATCTCTTATAATAAACAATTAAATTTCTTTTAATTAATTTATTTTAATTAAGATTAAAATGTTTTATTGTAATTTCTATTATAACAATAACTGAAAAAGAAATACTCATTACTTTTCATAGTTTTTGAATAAAATATATCTTCCTGCTAAACTAGTTGCTTTATGTTTGAATCATTCAGCTCTCAGTGGGTTCCCATTCCCTACACTAGTGCTGAGTGATTGTGTTTGCTGGAGGAGGCAGCTGGTCTCTCCCAAATGTAAATCAGATTTCATCATGTCTGGCTCCCAGAGAACATGGCATATGGCAAATGAATACACAGCTGTCTGGTGAATTTTTCCATCGAGAATTAGTCTAATACCTAAATGCACAGTGAATAAAATATTCTCCAAATAAGAATATTATGTTCAAATTTATAATTATTGTTAAATATTAAGAGTTGGGTCATTCCCTTGAATTATAACAAAATTCCTCTATCCTACTTGAAAAAGTTACTTAGTATTTAATGCCATACTGTTACTTAGTATTTAATGCCACACTGTTCAAATCAAGCGTGCCTTTTAAATTCTATTATCAAAGAATATCTTCACAGAACTATATTGCCTGTTGTTAAAATACAAACTATTCTTTGGCTGGAGAACTTTTCTGTGAGGTCTTAACAAAGTTTGGATTAGAGATGGATTGCATAGAAAAATGATGGTGAGGTGGGATTATCCATGGCCTGGGGGTGTGGGTGGGAACCTAGGCTTTGAATAGTCAGACCATAATGCAAACATAGCTGCCACTTCCAGGCTGCAAAGCATTGAGCAAGGTATTTAACTACTTGTTGCCTTATTTTTTCAACGGTAAAATGATAATAATATTGAGTAATGATAATGTAAACCTCATAGGATTGTCAGGCTCAAAAGAGAGAAAATGCTTTTAGCATAGTACCTACTGTATAATGAGCACTCAAAAAAACCTGCTCTGTTATTGGTTCTAAAGTTTTGCCAAATTAACTTTGTAATGCTGGGCAGGTTATCCGAACTTCGTGGGCCTCAGTTTTTCTATCTTCTAAATGAGTCAGTTGGAGCAGCTTTTAATTGCTAGCAGGTTTAAAATGTTATGACAATGCCAATAGGTGCTGGGAATAAGTTGAAAATTTACAACAGGGTTGAAACCTGGAAGAACTTTTCAAACCTGTTTTACCACATTGAAATTAAGCTGAATCCATTCTGCAAGGGCAATCATCTCCTCAGGTAATCCAGCAAGATTCATCTTTTCATGACTTTTCATTTACCTATTTGGGGAGGAGTGTTCAATAGCTCATTCAGAACCTTCCTTGTGAAGGCAATTTTAATAATAATATTGTCATTCTTTCAGATTTCTTAGTGAATCTTCGTCATAATCAAAGAATTCATGATGTTGATAACAGACAAAAGTAATCAATTCAGGTATTGCCTTGGTTACTAAGGACCATCACTTCTTCTTGATTGCTTTGGTGGGGTGCATTACTTGGTTGGGTGCATTATCTAGTTGTCACCATTAATCAAGACAACCTGGAAATCTTCTTATCAGCCTTTAACTATGACTTTACCAACACGGTCTTTGAAGTATTTATGTTTTACTTTTCATAAAGGTTTTTAAATTAATTATTTGTCTAGACTCCACCATAAGAAATTAGTTTAAATAGCATTACTTTCAGATTAGATCTCTGAAAGCCTCCATACATCATACATTGTTAAATCTAAATTGATAATTTTTTAAAGATGCAACGTTTCCATTTCCTGTGTGAATAACTGTGACTCTATTGACTTACAAACTCTAGGAAGAATTACTACTGAAGAAAAAGACAGGATAAAGGAACTTTGGATGTTAAGCAGACATAAACTTTTAAACTTATGGTAATACTCTTCTTACATCACATTTGTGTTAACTGATATTTATATTCATTTTTGAAAAATGAATTATAGATTAATGAAGAATATATTCAAAACTCAGCTCACAGGAGAAAAAAAACAATACTTACATATTCCCTGGGAAATTTTTTAAAATGTTTTCGCTTCATAAGATAAATGAAATAATGCAAATAAGGATGTCACCCAAATTTTAAGTGGCACTCAATATTTTAGGTCCCCAGATTGACTACTGGCATCAGTACCATAAAATTAACCAGAAACCAGATACAGCCAGACACAGGCAAATCATGTTATTGTTAAGAAACTCCTAGTAACTGCCTCTCCCATTGATGTGATTTTTTTTTCTATTTGAAGCTCTCTTGATTACAAGTAATAGATTCCCACTTTAAATTAGCTCAGTCATTAAAGGAATTTATTATAAGATGCCAGAATATTTGGTGGAACTCAAGAGCCAGAAGTAGCTACTGGGAAATTATGGGGAACATGTACATGCATCTCTTTCCTTCCCTTCCCTGCCTTTCTCCTTTCTTCTTTCTCCCCCTCCCCAGTTCCTGTATGCATGTGACCAAATGCAGGTGTTTCATAGGGAGGTTATGTAGTACAAACTTGGTTGCTTGCAATTTAGTTCTCTCAGGAGGGAAATAATATGCAGAAAAAAGGAGAAGCTGTGAGGTATAGGTATCCCCAGAAATTGTGTATTCTTCCTTTTGGTAGACTAGTGCACACACAAATGTACACCCACATTCATGTCCCTACGTTTCTTCCCATTTATTGAAATATGTCCCTGCCATGCATGATTAAAGCATTTTAAATTGAACTACACCTTCATTCTCCCTCTTCCTAAAGGGAGATAATCCAATCAGTTTTCTCTAACAACTGGGTCTAAAGTGTCACGAATGGGATTATCTTCGTTAGTGAATGATTCCCAGATTAGTCCAATTTTCCTTAGACTAGGCTCCATTTTGTGCAGACAGAATTTCTTTCTATTCGGCAACTCTATAATTAAATTGCAAGGTTAGAGAGCTATTAGTAGAACTACAAACACTTTCACTCAGAGAAAAAAAAAAAAAACAAGCAAAAATCTTTGTTGCAACACCACAGACTGGTTACCAGATCAGAGAACGTATTGCAACCTGTGGAAAAAGGATTACAAGGTCAAAGATAGGAGAAATATTTTATAACATCCATTGGTGTTTGGATGGGTTTCTTGCTTAATCAAGTGCTTCACTACAACAAAATATAAATGAAGTCAATCTTTCTGCATGTTGTCCTGACTGGCTCAGCTAACCAATTTCATATTCTCTCCAGCACTCTGTTAATTTTAGCCCTCTCTTATTGATGGGATTTCTCTTAGTTGATGATCTTTAGTTACAAGTGAAAACATACAGAGACACAAAATCTCATGCTTCAAATACGCTCAGGGAAAAAAATAAGTTGGAAGGAGTTTATTGGAAGGGAACCAGGATGTATCAGTTTGCTTTTACTTCATAACAAATTACTTTAAAACTTAATGGCATAAAACAGCACCCTTAATTTAACTCAATTTTAGATTGGCTGTGTAGTTTTTCTGGTCTGTTCCTGCTCATCTGGTGTCTGGTGAGATGGCACATGCATCTCACATAGCTGGCAGGTCAGTTACAAGCCAGATAATCTGGTGTGTTCTCACTTAAACCACTTCTGGGGGCTAGCAGTCTGTCAACTGGTGCAAAGGAAGCCAGTTGTAGGGAGGGATTGGACCATGGGGCTCTAGGCATCCTCACTTAGTAGTCACAGGGCTCATTAACAACAACAACAACACCAAAAAAAAAAACAACAGATCTTGAGACCTAAACCAAAATTCAACAATTTCATTTATGTCACATTCTGACAGTCAAAATAATTCGTAAAGTCAGCTTAGATTCAAGGAACAAACACCCTCCTCTTTCCTCACTGCAAAATATTATGGACATTATTTCAATCTACAAAAAGGGACTATTTCAAAGAAGTCAAAGATGATGCTAGCCAGACACCACAAGGAGTGCCTTGGAAACTGGGAAGCTGGCAGAGCCTAGATGTTACCTTTTGTTTAGGCTGTCTGACTTTCCGATGGCCTCTGGCTCTGCTTCTCTCACTAAGTTAACTAACTTTATTCTATGGTCTTCTTTTCTTTGGTATATATGTATACAAGAGCAAAGAGGACTGCCCCACAGTTCCCCCACATGCCCATCTTCAGTTCAAGAGATCTACCTCAACCAGTTCCCAGTTCCAAGGACAAAGGATCTGATTGTCCCAGCTTTGGGGCAGAGATTCACCCCAGCCTTTCCTCTATGTCTGGATGGAAGTTCATAGACTAGTCATGTGGTTCCTGGGAGCCCTCCCTGTAGAAGAAGGTGATGTGGAATCCTTCTAATAGGATGAGAGACCCAGGAGACACTTTCTCTCACAGTGTGTAATGACAGCCTCTGTGCCACGAAAAAAACCAGCTCTCCATATGAAATAAGCATTCAATTTTCAAGTCAGTAGCAGGCAAATGCAATGAACATTTAAAACAAGCTTGTCACTTTTTTTATTATTATTCCTTCTGAGTCCAAAGCACCTGTAAATACTTTTTGTTCTTTTAGAAGGTTTATAAGCAATGTTTAATGGAAATCAAATTTGGTCTGCATCAGATTTCTTTTTGCTTTTTTTTTTTTTTCATTTGATTTTACCCTCTTATCTCGGGAACATTCCCCAATGAGAAATATTTCAAAGCACATCATAGGATGTATCTGGGAAATGAACACAGCATAACCCAGACCAAATGGACTGTCTACTCCCTGAAAGTTTGGTTTTTCAGTAGCTTCCCTGATCCTGTGTCTCATGGCTTCACCATGCTTTCCCACACTTCCTAGAGATCCAGTATCCAGGTCCCCTCCTGGTCTTGTCAGAATAGTGTCTTGCTGGCCCTCCTGCTTCATCTCTGAAGAGGGAACATGAGTCTCATTCAGGTTATTTTCCCATCTGCACTTACCAATCATGGAACCTTAAGCAGGTCTGCCTATCAATTTGTTTCCTGAAAAATTCAGATTTTAATTATTACCTCTTATTGCTCTTCTGTATGTTTGTTATCAAGATCAAATGAGACCACATCTGCCATGTGGTAACACCTTAAAAACAGTAGCATACTCTGAACTGGTAAAGCAGTGGAATTACTCTCACAGATACTTGGTAGTGAGATACATTGCCATGGGACAATTTATGCCTACGGTCCTAGTTGAGACATAAAATTCAACCTCAGAAATGTAGGTGACTACGTGTAGAATTTTAACTCCTCCACCCATAAGACCCTATGCAGAACATTTAGCCGGGTTGTGCTTGGATTCCTCATCCACAAAAATTGTGATATAATAAGGAGATGCTATAAGTGCTAAATTTGTGGTAATCTGTTACACAGCAATAGATAACCAATGCAGCATTCAATCTTAAAAGAAAAAAAAATCCCTGTTGAGTGTGTGTTAGGCTGAATGGGAGAATGTGACAGAACATGAGTATTAAAAATGAAACATCCTAGAATGAAATACATTTTAAAACATATTCTTTAAGTCTTAAAGATCTGGGATTCTACTTTCTTGCCATGTGAACTTGCACAGACTATTTACAATGTTTTTGTTGGTATTTCATTTCTTTTGTTTTTTAAATAGAATAACTCCACAAACTGTGAAGACCTATGAGAATAAAATGATAAAGATATTTAAAAATACTTAGAATATTGGTTTGGCCATTGCTAGCAGACTGCAATGTTGGATTCTACTTATTTGTTCGTTTGATTCTTTTTTGGTCTTCATTGAGTTGAGTGACTGAGTTCTATTTTATACCAACCTTGTTGCTCAGTATGTAAAACAATGTGGGAATTGGCACCATCGTTAGAACAGTCCATCTCCAGAAACCCAGTATGCCTATGGCACGAAGCACAGAGACGAAGACTGCTCAGTACAGTCTACCCAACTAAGTTTAAGAAGCCTTGGAAACAGATGTTTGGGGGCATTCCTAAATAACTGGAGGTACCAGCTCAAATTTTGCAGAGGTAGAGCTGGCATTAAAGGACTTTTTAATAAAACAATAAGCAGTCAATATTTTTAAAGCTAATTATTTCCTGCCTTCTGAGGTGACTACTTTAGAAACATATTTCAAATAATTTGACTCTAAGAATTATTTATTTATTTATTTATTTATTTTAACCTATTAAAAAGTCAATAAAGGAAAGGATTTTTTTCTCTCTTAATAGTTATATAGAATGACCTCTATTAGGACATTTGGAAATTTATTATGATAGATGCTGACCAAAACCATATGTGTTTTGGTGAAATGTTGTTAGAATTAACTCAAGAATTTAGAATGAGTTTTGCCTTACACTGTCATTTTTCACCCTACTTCCTAACTATTAAAGGACTCTCCATGGGTACCTTAGACTCACCATCTCAGTCATGTGGCACTGGAAAAAGAGCACAAAGGAGCAAATCTCCTGAGTCAATTCATCTGAATGTTTTAATACTTTCATTTGTTTTACAATTTCCTACAAAGTAAATTATCTTCCCAATGGAAAAAAAGAAAAATTATATGTATTTGCATGGAAAGATTTCAAAAATATATTTTTTATTTTCCTATTTTTATTGTAATATAATGTTCAATGGAAAAAAAGTATGTAGTGGAATGCAGATCTTGGAATGCAGATTTTGTATTCATAAAAATGCTTGGATAAGGATGTTCAGAGTGCTTAACGGTTAGCACTGGAAGTTCTTGGAAAGAGTGTGGAATATGAAGGCAGAAGGGAGCCACCTTTAGATTATATATACTTCATATTAGCAAAATTCTTTACATTTAGGCTATATTCATATTTGATTTTTAAATTGTTTTTAATGGGGGGAGCAATAGAGATAATTTTCATTTACAAGCCCATTGGGTTATACTTAAAAATCACCTCATCAGATCCTTGACTATTCTATGTAAAGCATCCCTTTCCTCCAGTCTGTCCTTTTTTCCCCTCTCATAACACTTGCCACAATCTAAAACTAATTTATATAAATGTATATTCACCTGTCCCCCAACTAGAATGCAGATTTCGCAATGATAGAAATCTCATCAGTCTTGTTCAATTTTTATTCCCCAATGTCTAGAAGAGAATCCAGCATAGAGTAGATGGTTAATAAATATCCAAATGAATGAGACAGATGTCCTTATACCATTATTCTAAACTATATACCTCCAAAAGGGCAGAGACCATTTTGAGAATTTTCCAAATATTTAAGTTCTGCTTCCCTTTTGATATAAATTTCATCTTTGAATCACTTCCTTTTCCTCACACTTATAATAAGCAGTTAAGATAAGCCACACAGCATCATAAATGCTTTGCTGCTTAGATATTTATTCCGCCAAATATCTTAG
Source organism: Urocitellus parryii (assembly GCF_045843805.1). Taxonomy (NCBI): domain Eukaryota; kingdom Metazoa; phylum Chordata; class Mammalia; order Rodentia; family Sciuridae; genus Urocitellus; species Urocitellus parryii. Next base: position 72,627,094 of record NC_135538.1, on the reverse strand, counting down.
TTCATCATCCCAAGTTCTGCCTTCCACTGACTCTCAAGTCCTAGGACATGGATGCAATTCAACCAAGCCCATTGCCACTTTGTTACAAAGTGGTGTCCAGTGTCCAAAGTGGTGTCCTCTGGTGTACAGTATCTTGTTTCTAATTCCTCATTTCTGACTGAGACCTCATCATTCTTCACAGACACAACCACTATAGCAATCTATAAGAAGAACAAGACCTTCTCTTCAACTCTTCTCTTCTTCTGAGTCCTCTCCAGATCACCCTTTGTGCTCCATTCTATGGCAACACAGTTTTTCCCAGAATTCACTTCAAACCTGATCCAGCCCCCACCCATTACCCAGTTCTAGAACTGCTTCTGTATCTTTAGATATTACAACACGCCACTTCTCTGGTACCAATTTTTATCTAGGTCCATTTCATAATTATAGATAAAAACATAGGTAATTTATAAAGAACAGAAATTTATTTTTCACAGTTCTGAAGCCTTGGAAGTCCAAGATCAAGTGCTAGCATCTGGTGACTGGTAAGGGCCTTCTTGCCACACACTCACAGGGCAGAAAATCAGAAGAGAGCAAACACACTCCCATGAGCCATATTTTTATTTTAAACAATTGTTTTTATTTGATTCTTATGTAAAAATTAGACATGACAGTGATATAGGTCTTTCCAACATTAAGTTTTATAAACTACAATAGAAAAGTCAAGCACTCAAAGCCAAGGCCATTTATTTCATGATGAAATATGAAAAATAAAAACAACTGTTATGCTGGAGTATGTGAGGTTCCCTGTGGGGATGTGGAGGGTGGTTTATGTATGTGTGCATGGTTGAGGCACTAATGATAAACCTGGCTACTGGACATAGAGTAAATGGCTATTTGGGTCACTTTCTAGACAAGAGGTCTGTCCAAAGCCAAGACTACAGATGAAATGATCCAACCCAAAGTAGGCAAACTGAAACCCAAAGTGAGAGAAGTGAACAACAGAAGATGGGTCCAGTGTAGAGTGGGGTGGGGGAGTTCCTGAAGCCCTGCTTTGTAGTTTCCAAAGCAGAAGATAAACAGGGTGTGAGGGAGAAGGGCAGACCTAAGGCTTTTTTTTAATATAGTTGTAACAATTTTGTTTATTTAGCATCTTTGAAATTTTGTGACATTCAGAGAAAAAATTTGGTTGGGTTTACCAAAACAAGATCACAAACTGATATTAATATTGAACAGTAAGCAATCTGAATTTCAGAACAATTTTGTAACTCATGCAAATTGAATTAGGTGTTAGGTAAGGAGTTTGCTTAAATAGTGAAATGTTTACCCTTCCAGAAGGATTGTGTAATCTTCTGAGACATCTGAAGCCTAAATATATACACATACATTTTTAACTTTATAGTTATTTAACAGAATGCATTGTGTTCTATAAGAGAGATGTCTATGGAGGATATTTCTAAAAATTTCCTTTTAAGTGTCTATAAAGATTTGAAGAACAATCGCATCATAGCTCTCCCTGCCATTGTTTTATACAAAATTCTACAAAATATACATAAATTGGATTCTAAAAGCCTAATTACATTTCTTTAAATACTTAACATTTGCAAAAAACATTGATGAGATTTAATATTAAAAATACACTTTTAAAAGTTTATTAAATATAAATGTTCACTCTGAGAATACTTTCTTCAAAACTTGTCTCCTGAGAAAATCAAAAAAGACAGTTAGTAAGGAGCTGTGAAAACAGAAGTATCATAGAATATCAACCATTGATATATTTATTTGTAGACTGTAACTTATTGGTAATTTAATTCTGGAACTGCAGCTGCTACTGGTCCAAACATCATGGAGAAGCTGCCAAGGAGGTAAATTAAAAAAAAAAAAAAAAAAAAAGAGCTGCCAGGAATTATAAAAGTATTGCTATCATTCCCACATTCCTGTCAAACTAAAGGATCTCTACTTTCCCTACTTTGCTAAAAGTTTGCTAAAGGCTTAAAAGTCCCCTGAGAATTGCTGCATTCAGACCACACTGCTTTGCTAAAGATAACAGATACAGTCAACATAAAGAAATCAATGCACAACCAAGTCATGATAAAAACACACAGGAAAGACCAGAGCACTGTACAGGATTCCACTGACAAAACAGAATCGCTGTGAACACATTTAGAATTACCCTATCTGTCTAAGACAGATAATTAAATAATTAAACTATAATTAGAACTTTTCTTTTATTCATCTTTCATCTAACCATGTGTATTTCATCCTAATCTTGAATTTCATCTTGAAATTGTAGGGGATAGAGAAATAGCTAACTAAAAGTTTCTAGATAAGACTCATGGTAAATTATTTTTCTTATTTATTTAACTTGTTATAAATGACAGCAGGATGTATTTCAATTCATAATATGCATGTAAAGAATAATTTTTCATATCTCTGTTGTACACAATGTAAAGTCATACCATTCATGCCTTCATACAAGTACTTAGACTAATGATGTCCATCTCATTCCATCTTCTTTCCTACCCCCATGCCACCTCTCTTCCCCTCCCTCCCCTTTGCCCTATCTAGATAGAGTTCATCTGTTCCTCCCATGCCCCCCCCAAACCAATTATGAATCAGCATTCTTAAACATTCTGCATTTGATTTTGGGGGATTGGCTTACTTCACTTAGCATTATATTCTCCAACTCCATCCATTTACCTGCAAATACCATGATTTTATTCTCTTTTAATGCTGAGTAATAGCCCATTGTGTATATATACTATAGTTTCTTTAACCATTCATCTATTGAAGGGCATCTAGCTTGTTTCCACAGTTTAGCTATTGTGAATTGAGTTGCTATGAACATTGATGTGTCTGTGTTACTATAGTATGCTGATTTTAAGTTCTTTGGGTATAGACTGAGGAGTGGGATAGCTGGGTCAAATGGTGATTCCATTCCAAGTTTTCTGAGGAATCTCCATACTGCTTTCCATAGTAGTTGCACCAATTTGCAGTGCCACCAGCAATGTATGAGTGTGCATTTCCCCCCACATCCTCACCAACATATATTGTAGTCTGTATCCTTGATAACTGTCATTCTGACATGCTTGAAATCTTAGAGTAGTTTTGATTTGCACTTCTCTAATTACTAAAGATGCTGAACATTTTTTCATGTATTTGTTGATTGAATGTATATCAACTGCTGAGAAGTGTCTGTTCAGTTCCTTAGCCCATTTATTGATTGGGTTGTTTTTTTGTTTTGTTTTGTTTGTTTGTTTGTTTGTTTTTTAGTGTTAAGTTTTTTGAGTTCTTTATATATTTTAGAGATTAGTGCTCTATCTGATGTGTGTGTGGCTAAAATTTGCTGCCAAAATGTAGGCTCTCTCTTCACCTCATTGATTGTTTCTTTTGCTGAGAAGAAGCTTTTTAGTTTGAGTCCATTTATTAATTCTTGATTTTATTTCTTGTGCTTTAGGAGTCTTGTTAAGGAAGTCAGGGCCTAATCCAACACAATGAAGATTTAGGCCTACTTTTTCCTGTTAAGTTCAGGGTCTCTGGACTAATTCCTAGGTCTTTGATCCACTTTGAGTGTTTTGTGCATGGTGAGAGATAGGGGTTTATTTTCATTTTGCCACATATGGATTTCCAGTTCTCCCAGCATCATTTGTCAAATAGGCTATCTTTTCTCCACTGTGTTTTTCAGGCCTTTGTCTAATATGAGATAACTGTATTTATGTGGATTTGTCTCTGTGTCTTCTATATTGTACCATTGGTCTACATGTCTATTTTGGTGCCAATACCATGCCATTTTGTTACCATAGCTTTGTAATACAGTTTAAGGTCTGGAATTTGATGCTTCACTCTTCTTGCTAAGGATTGCTTTGGCTATTCTGGGTCTCTTATTTTTCCAAGTGAATTTCATGCTTGCCTTTTCTATTTCTATAAGAAATGACATTGGGATTTTAATTGGGATTGCATTGAATCTGTATAGCATTTTGGGTCCAAGGCTATTTTAAATTCCCACAAGCCATTTTTATAGAGGCATTAAGCCATTCATGAAGGCAAAACCCTCATGACCTAAACACTTCTCAAAAGGCCCCACCTCCCAACACTGTTACAGTGCTGCATTCAGTTTCCAGCACATTGTTGGCAAGACCATTCAAGTCATAGGAGAAGTAAGTTTGAAAAGCTTATATTCTGCATTCACGTTGTTCCAGGTAGTGAATGTAATTCTCTTTAGAACTCAGATACTTCTTATCACAAGTATCTTTAAGTTCCATTGTGGTGCAGGTCAAGGGAGGGGAGAGAGGCCAAGGGACAACCACTCAAAGAAATGGAGGCCAGGTCAGGTATCAGAGAACTGGAAACTGGAGGAATTCTAGTTTATTTTAACATCTCTCTTGGTAATTTGGAACAAGTCTTTAAAGTCTAAACCTCAATTTCTTCTGATTTTTCCCCAGACATTTAATTTCATGGGATTCCTAATCTCAGGAACTCTCCTGGCCATAATGGCCTCAGAACCCTCTCCTAATGTCTACTGTGTGTTAGCCCTATATGCCTTTTATTATCTGCTTCTGCTATTATTGATTTTTGTGTGTATCTTAAGAAATGAAAAACTCATATTAAAATGCATTTATTTTCCCCACAATGATGAGTTAGACTACAGGTTCTAAACTGCTTTACATATAGACTGTATGTTTATCTAATTATAAATAGAAAATAATATTGTGCCAGTGATAAAAATGAAGTAGAAACTATCAAAAAGCCTGGTCCTATTTCCAAATACCATTATTTTGGTTTTAAATCAGTTTCCAAGAATTTGGGGAGTCTGTTTTTCTTTTTAATATTCGTGCTGCTCAGCTGACTCAGAAAATCTCTTGTTGCTATGGAAGTCGGATGGATTTCTTTCATCCTCTTTAAAATTGTATCTTCATGCCTTTACAATTAAAAGTCATACCTAATTATAATGCTAAACTACAAAATGTGAGATCATGTATAAAATAAAAGGGAATTTTTTCCTAAGCTTATTATTTGACTAGACTTTAACTCTTTCCCATTCTTTCACATTCCATTTGAATAAAACTAAAGCGTGACTAAAATCAATTATGTGAGTTTAATTTGCCCAGATTTGGGGGTAAATTTTTATTACTCCTTTCCTGAGCATCTGGTTATTCTAATTAATCTTCTCCTCCTTATCAGTGGATTTAATGATTCACTTCCATGCCCTTCTTTTGCCAAGTGCGTCAGCACAGTGTTGTTAGCCAGAGGTGTCTCCATGGCTATTAAGAAGCTCTGACTCTGAATGAAAAAACAGAAGCAGTGTGGAGAGCAGAAGAGGGATGAGGTCATGCCTTTGACAACCTTTATTTTGCTCTTGGATTTTGGAATGCACACACATGCACCCTTACAGATATATGACTATATATCTGCATATATGTGCATCCTTATATTGGAAATGAGGAGAAAGTGGGGATCAGAGCAGATTCCATATTTTAACCTTATCTAAATTCAACTCCTTTGCAGAACTTCATCTGAATCACCCCTTTTAATACATGCTCTCTAATTACTCCAAACTCTCTTAGTACTTGGTTATTACATGCCTCTGCTGTCACAGTAGAGTCTCAGCCTGACATCACAGCAGGGAAGATAAGTAATAAATGCATGAACTTGTGGCACAAGTTCTGGGCATGTAAGCTCTTGACTGGCATTGAGGAAATTGTTAAACCTGCTTAAAAAAATTAAGAGTATGATTGGAAGCCTAGAATTAAAAGTGGAGATAAAGTAAACCAAGATGGAATACATGACAACTGTCTATTGAAATGGCAGACAATGTCCCAGGTACACTGCAGTTCCTTGGTAGATTAATATTACTTAAATTAACAGAACTGCAAATAAAGGAACTTTCCACCGGATTCCTAGCATCATGACAACTGAGGCCCTGTGGTGTAATGAAAATGTGCAGGGCCTGAGCTAACATGGACCTGTTGAATATCGTCTCTACCTCTTTCTAAGTCTGGATTCTTCGGCAAGTGTGGGAGGTTTTCCAAGATTCCTATAACCTCTTATCACAAATGCTTTTCTTATGATGTGAGATTAAACCTCCTCCCACTGAGAGGTAGGCTCTATGTCTCCAACCCTTATCAGGGAGGGCCTATGACTTCAGTGGACTTGGCACTACACAACTTCTGAAAGTAAGTCATGAAAAGCAAGACAGATTTTCTTGATCCTCTTGGATTGCCCCCTTTTGAATCCCAGCCACCATGATGTGAGGATGCTTAGAGTTCATATGTAGGTATTCTGGCCAATTATTTCAACTGAACTCCAGCTGACCATCAGCATTCACTCCTGAGTAAGCCTTTAAATGCTTCCAGGCATTCCCAGCCCCAAATCATTTCAGCAGAAGCCCTAGACATCATAGAGCAGAAACAAAGTATACCACTGTGTTGTTTCTCAATTCCTGACCTCCAGAATACAAAGAAAGTGGTCATTATTTTACACCATGTGTAAGGTATGTTGTCATAGCAACAGATAATTGGCCACTAAAGTTAGTTCCATCATCTTCCTTGTAAAGTTGTTGAATATTAGAAATGATGTGCCTGGCACAAAATAGGTGCTTAGTGAATTATGTTGATTCATGATTATGGTCCTCATACATTTTTATTAACTATTGTCTCTTTGAGACCTGACCTCTTCCACCCTCCATATTTGTCCTTCATGGTTGAAGATGCATGAATATATGAACCCGAAGCTCTGTATAATCTATTCTCTTTCACAGCTGGCCATGGAAGAACCAGTCCTTTGGTTGGAAGTGGTACCAATGATTTGCCCAACCACTCAATTATAGACAATGTTACTTTTTAGACTTATGTTCCTCTATGAAATTTAATAAGTATTCATTAATCAAAGCACTATACATGATGACATGGAAGATGGAATCCCTGCTGAAAGGAGATAATTAAGAAATCAAAGTCATCAGAGAGACCCAGGAGGATTTCTAACATATCCATTCCTTTTAGTCTTGAAGGAACTGAAATCTGGAAACACGGGCCACTTTTTCAGGGACACACATCATTGACAGCAGAACCAAGCCCAAGCTCCAGACTCCTTACTTTCGATCTTTCATTCACTCATTGCTTCAGGAAATATTTGTTGAACACATGCTACCTTTCAGCCACTGTGGATTAAAGGTGAATATGAAACATGCTTTCTGGAAAGGAGCTCACAGTCTGATTGGGAGACACAGTCACAAAAGCAGAGAAGAAGAGCCCAGAAAAAGTGCTGCAGGGCTGTGAGATGGGTGGGATCCTGGAAGAGAACAGCTGACTCTGTTAGGGAAGGTCTCAGAGGGAGGTGAACATGGAAGTTTCCAGGCAAAGAAAGAGCATTCCAGGTAAGCTTAAGCAACATATGTGAAGCGCAGAGATACAATTATGCATTTTCATCATACCAGGATTTCTGAAGCTCAGCTCCATGGATATATTCTTAAAGCACCGAGAGAATTTTCAAATAATTTCTTAAACAGACATAATTCTTCATAACCAAAGACAATGCAAGGCACATAAAATGTACATATTCCCTTAAGAAATACAGAGCTTCTGAGTTGGAGGAGACCTGAGAGATCATTTATCTCAATCCCCACGTACCCATGTAAAATGGCTGAGGAGTGAGATAGTATAATGAGCAGGAAGACTGTGAAACCAGAGACATTGCTAAAGAACAAGAGCAATTAAAGGTTAAAATTAGGTTATTATTATTCCCTTTGATGCCCTTCCCCCATGACACATCATAAAATATAAAAGCTAGGGGAAGGAAATAAAAAACAGAAAATGGGAAGACTATCCCCTCTAGCCAGCCTATCACAATTATAATGAGATATTTGAAAGAAGAAAAGACACCTCGAAAGGGCACCATTATTAATGCCACTAAAAAGGAATTGGAAAGTTGCAGTTTAAATCTTTGGTTTTGTGCCAGTTCTCTTTTTTTATATAAATATCAATTCTCACAGTGAGTTATTGCACCTTAATTTAGTTAGGAATATATTTTTAAAATGGCTTGCTAAGAGCTGTAATTCAATGAACAGAAAGTATTACCAAGTTGTGCAACGATCCATATATAGCTATTATTATTATTTAACATTCACTAAACACCCACAGTGAGCTAAGCACGGTACTAAACTTTGGAAAGATGTGGTTCCCACTCTGGCAAGGAAAGATTAAATACTCAAATAAGAGGAAAGCCTAAGTCTACTTGACATCAAGGAAATTTATTTTTTCTACTCCAATCTTTCCTTGCTTCTCTTGTCAAATTAACATAATTCAAGATATTAGACTGGTATTAATAATAGTGATTCCTTACTTGTGTTCAGTACTTTATACTTTACAAAGGGTTTTATATACCCATCTCATTAGATAACTTGGCATATAATCTCTGAAAGATGCAAGCATAAGAGAGGTGCTTCATTTCAAGAGCAGAATCAGCTGGCTTGTACTTTGGGGAGGAGAATGATCCTTTGAATAGGCAATCTATGCACAAAAATTTGTGCCACCTACCTCTGTCTTACAGTCACCAGTTTTCATCCCAGGAAGTAGTCACTAACAAATTTCTCCTATATGTCATTCCAGAGATATTAAAGGAAAATCCAGACACATAATTTATACATGTAAAACCATATTGTTATGCACTGCAATTTTTTCTCTTATATTTTGGAGATTATTTCATACTGCATTATTATTTTCAATAGCTGTATCATATTCCAGATATAAGTACGCCATGATTTATTTAACTAGTGTGCTATTTACTAAGGGATTTTTGTTTTGTTTATTTATACAAACTTCTGCTATTACAAATTATACTTCAATATGTGAATTCAATATGTGATTTTGATAGCCAAATTTTCTCCAGAAAATATATATTGATTAAAATTCTCAGCAGCAATATAAGAGCATCTTTCCCCCTCACACATACTACTATCAATATATTGTGTTATCAAAATTTGGGATCTTTGATAATCTGATAAGTAAAATAATAGAATCCCGTAGTGGCATCATTTTTACTCCTTCTGATTTTAAGACTATTTGAGCATACATTCATGTTTTTTAAAAAGCATTAGTATTTTCTTTTCTCTGAATGCTACTTATATCCTCTATTAGTTTTTCTTATGAAAAAGAAAGTGGTTCTTTTTCTGATTTTTAATATTAATGAAACTATCTCTAGGTAAGTAATCTTCATTGCAATATTTTTTCTAGTATGGAATTTGTCTTTTAGCTCTGTTAATAGTACTTTCACCTTGCAGAATTATCTATTTTTAGTAAATTAGTGTATTAGTCATTTTTTTCTTTGTGGCTCTAGATTTTGTTTCATATTTATAAGGGTCTTTATTAATACAAGATTATTTTTTAAAGAAAGTCCAAAGTTCTCATCCAGCACTATGAATTTTTATGTAAATTATTGATTCCTTTGGTATTTATTCTGGTCGGAAGAAGGGACCTTTTACTTTTATTTTTGATGACTACTAAGCAGTCCAAATCTACTCATGGGTAATTTACCCCCACACACAATTTGAAATGCTACTTCTGTCATACACAGTTGCCCTCAGTACCGAAGAAAGACGAGTTCTAGAAACCCCCACATATCCTAAAATCTTCACCTGCTCAAATTCCTCGTGTTAAGTGGTGTAGTATTGACATATCATCTATGCACATCCTCCCATACACTTCAAATCATCTCTAGATTACTTACAAAAACATAATACAATGTAAAAACTATGTAAATAGCTGTTATGTGTGTTATTTAGGCAATAATGACAAGAAGTCTGTACATGTTCACCACAGATGCAATTTTTTCCAAATATTTTCAATCTGCAGTTAGTTGAATCCAATGATGGGGCACTCGCAGATACAGAAGGATGAATTTATCAAATTCCTTTATAGAGAATAATGCTTTGGGGCTAGGGATGTGGCTCAAGCGGTATGCATGCGCGGGGTTCTGGGTTCGATCCTCAGCACCACATAAAATAAAGATGTTCTGTACACCAAAAACTGAAAAAATAAATATTAAAAAATTCTCTCTCTCTCTCTCTCTCTCTCTCTCTCTCTCTCTCTCTCTCTCTCTCTCTTAAAAAAAAGAATAATGCTTTGTTTAGGCTGCCATTATTTAGTTTACAGATCTAGAAATTCCCTTGGGTCACTTCCCCAGAGTTAATTCTTGATAAAACTACGAAATCCAAGTAGATATGTATAGTAAGGAATACCAAAAAAAAAAAAATAACATGCAGGAAACAAACAGAGTGCCTTGCTGGAATTGAGAGAGCAAATAGGAACAAAGTTAGGATAAAAATATAAGACCCCGAGGGGGGATGGTAGGGGATAGGAAAGGTAGCAGAATACAACAGTCACTAATATGCCATTATGTAAAAATGTGAATGTGTAACCGATGTGATTCTGCAATTTGAATTTGGGGTAAAAATGGTAGTTCATAACCCACTTGAGTCAAATGTATGAAAGATGATATGTCATGAGCTTTGTAATGTTTTGAACAACCAATAAAAAAAGGGAAAAAATATATAAGACCCCACAAAGGATTCTTTAATGATGCAGAAGGTGCTGGAAGGATATTTATTCCAGTTCCCTTGTGGTAAAATCCAAGATCCATCACATGAGCCCCAGGACACTTCTGATCTTGCCTGTACCTACCTCTCTGGTCCAGTATAGAGCTCCTACCACTTCTCTTTCAGGTTTGTGCTTGAACAGAATTTCCCCAAGTCTACTTCCTTGACCTGGCCAACACTGAGTCAAGCACTCCTCTTGTCTCTGCAGCCTTCTGTACATTGACTGTACAGGCTAATACTCCAGTCTCTTGAAGTTTTCACCTCTCTGATGGACATTATCATTTGCTCCCAGTTCCTATTCATCTTTCTCCCAGTGACTAAATGTCTGCCTTAGTGCCCTTTCTCTTACACTAAGCACAGGTGATTTGATGACACTGACTTACCCAGGACAGAGGATCCACACCTGACCTAGGGCAAAGCCACTTAGCACAGTCATACCTCAAGTCCCAGTGATTTGTTCAGTAAGAGGTGTGTGCCCAAGAAGAACTAATGCAACACATGAAACTTGGGCTGAGGAACCTGAACAGGGACTCATATCAGAGTCGTCTTACACCAGGAGTTCGCAGAATGGACCAGAAATGAATCAAAAAGTGGAGAGAGAGAAAATTGTTTAAAGCCCTAGCTCAAACCAGAAACCAGTCTTGTCCCTGAACTATTTAATTATGTAAGTTAATACCTTCTCTATTTTTCCTCAAGTCATTTTAAATTAGGTTTTCTCTCACTCCCAGATCAACCTTCTTAAGACCTCCTAAAGGTGAAGTTTCTTAAGGGCAGAAACTGTGTATTAATGCTATTGTAATCTAGAGCTCCATGCCTGCAGCACAGGAGCATTCAATAAACATACAGGGGGAAAAAAAGAAAGAGAGAATCTAAGATTTTTTAAATCCTAATGTGGCAATGCTTCCAAATATAGATAGACCACTTGCAAGGGATCACTGAGCAACTGACTACAGAATCTAGATACAAATCCGGGAATAGCCAGGTCAAAATCTTTGGTTTTCTTGTCTATAAAATTATAATGACAATCAATACCTGCTTTGAGGTCTGACGTAAAAATAATGATGATGGTAATTATATATATACAATACTATTGTCTGTTAGGACTAATTATTTCACCTTTTTTCTCCCATAAGCTCATTGTTCTTCAAAATCTTTATGGGTTATAAATAATACATAGAACTCTATAAACTTTAAAAGGAAAGCATCATGGGTAAAATGATTACTTTGATTTCTTTTTTTAAAAAATGTTTTATTCAATTTCCAATTATCTCTCCTATGAGAGAGTGCAAAATAGTGGATACTCAAAAGTCATTAATATATGTTTGGGGACCTTGGTCTATGATGGATACAGCAGTAAACTTTCCTTCCTAATTGCATTTTGCCTTCAGTGGCATCAAAATGAGCTTGAATTGTCTGATCATATGTTGACCAGATGGTAAAGAAGGAAATTATTGTGCTGTACAAGAATAGAAACCATCTTTAAATGTTTTTTAAAATGCTTCCGGTAACCCATAAAGCAGATAATCCACAAAGAAGATAACTGAATGGCATATGTCAATAGAATATGAGAAAGTGTTTTGTACTACTGTGTCATTACAATTTTAACATAGCATTATGTTTTTTATTTTGCAATAAATAAAAGTAATCTTATCTATTTCAGTTAGTGGAACTAACTGTAAAATTTTATACCTCTGGAATATTCTCCTCTTTCAATTACCTTCTTAAAATAGCATAAATGTTGGCTGAAGCATTATTCATTCTATTCATAAGTCAATGCTGCTGAAATTGTGTTAGTGAAATGTATTAAAAATTCTTTATGTATCTTTTCATCCTCCATATTCTTAGTAACATGAAAGTTAAAGGCCACACAGAATATTTGAGGATATACTTTGGGTATTCTCAGGAAAAAGTTAACTGGGTGAAGCAATCAACTTTTACAAGGTTCTGGTAGCCTTTTCATTATAATTGGCAATTCTGTACCTTGATATATTACTTCTGGAGGGAAGTTTTCCAATTTTTATTAAAAAAAATACCTGAAACATTTACATTTGACTTGATTGCACTTTTAAGAATTATTTGACCTCCATAGTAGCTGGGATTACAGGCATATATTACCACTCCTGGCTTAAAAAAATAGAGACACATACAAAAAAAAAGATAAATGTCATTATAGTACTATTAATTATAAGAAAAAATATGTAAATTTCTAAATGGTATATCTGTACTTTTAAAAATCATGTTTTATGGGTTGGTGTTGTGGCTCAATGATAGAATACTTACCTAACATGCATAAGACACTGGGTTCAATACCCAGCACCACATAAAAAAGATAAAATTTTTTTAAAAGGCATTTTAAAAAATAAATAAATAAAAATCATGTTTTTCTAATGTTATTTCATAGCCATACAAGAAATGAATGCAATATAATTATTACTAATTCTTTTAAAAGGCAGAAGACTGGGAGTAGATCTCAGTGGTAGAGTGCTTGCCCAGCATGCATGAGGCCCTGGGTTCCATTCCCCATACCCACCCCAACGCCCCCCAAAAAGCAGAGAATTGCCCAGATATCTACATGGATTGTTTGTAAGGGGAGACAAACAATTGGGAAGAGCATTTGCCAGTGTTAGTTGGAGTTATAAGGTAGTAGATAATTTTTACTTCTAATTTTCAACTTGCTGTACCATCATGAATTTCTATAATAAACCTATATGACTTTTACAATAGGGTATTTTATTTTAATAGCTAGATCCTAGTTCCAAAGCAGATAGATGAGGTAAACATTTCTCTTTAAGATGGTTTCTAAAAACAGCCTTGAAGTTGGGAGCTAGTTTTACAACTCCTGTTTCTAATTAGCTAGTTCTTTATCATAGTTGTACTTCACAGGTTGGTCTGGGGAATAGAAATTCTCTAACAAAGTTGGGTATCTCCTTACTGTCAGTAGGAAGATTTACTTTCCTATAGAAAAGTTATATTCCATCCTACCTTTTACCTTCTCATCTTAAACCCTTTGCTTTAAACCACACATAGGTTCTATTTCCCTTGTCTGGAAGCAGAATTATATATTAGGAGGCTGTTGTACTAGTCTGAGCAGAAAATAAGAAGATAGAACCATGGCAGTAGCTCAAGGGCAGGGGACTCGATGGAGATTCAAAAGTCCACACAGCTCAAGCATGTTCTCTGCCTGGGATGATTTCCCTTCATCTCTGATCAGATCCTCCCATCCTTCAAATTTCCATTCAAATACCTTCTTCTCAAAAAAAAAAAAAAAAGAAACAGCTGTAAATAATTTTCCCATTTTTGATTTTCAGTTTGTACCTACTTTTGTATAAATAGATAAAAAGATAAATGTTTTATTGTAAAACAGAGAAAAATTAGTAGATACCTACAAAGAACTTTTTCCTTAAATCATTTGAGAGGAAGTTATCATTCTAATGTGCCATCGACCATAAATTTATATTTCCTACCAAAAAAAAGAGACATCTTTCCCATAACAACAGTATAATTATCAGAATCAGAAAATTAATAGTGAAACAGCGACGCCATCTATTCCTCAGCCTGATAATGGTATTTATAGCAAAAGGATCCTGTTCAGAATCAAGTGTTACATTTAATTATCATGTCCTTAATTTAGTTCAATTAGGAGTTATGTCTCATTCCTAACTTTCATGACCTTGACACTTTAGACAATTACAACTAGAATATCCATTAATTTGGGTTTGTCTAGTGTTTCTTCACAATTAAATTCAGGTTATGCATCTTCCGTAGAAGTATCACGGAAGTGCCATGTTCCTGTTGAATAGTATATTATGGTGATTTCTTCTATTATAGGTTATGTTCACTTCAATTGTTTAAGATGATTTCTACCAATTTTCTCAAATATGAAGTTACTCTTTCCTTCTATGTAATTTATAATATTTTTGTGTGGACACACTTTGAAACTTCTAATTTATTAATTCATTTGTTTTTTTTTTTTATTGGTCGTTCTTAATACATCATATTACATGGTTTGATTCAAGTGGATTATGAACTCCCGCTTTTACCCCGTATACAAATTGCTGTATCACATCGGTTACCCTTCCATTGATTGACATATTGCCTTTCTAGTGTCTGATGTATTCTGCTGTCTGTCCTATTGTCTACTATCCCCCCTCCCCTCCCCTCCCCTCCCCTCCCCTTTTCTCTCTCTACCCCTTCTACTGTAAATCATGTCTTCCATTTGTATTCTCTTGACTTACCCCTCCTTACCTCTTATATGACATTTTGTATAACCCTGAGGATCGTTCATTTGTTTTTCATCAGTAGACTCACCATTCATTTTATTCTATGAGCTAAAATTCATTACTATCATTATTTATTTGGAAGCTCAAATTGATGAGATTTGGCCACTGGAAACTCTTCAAAGTAACCCCTGTGTCCTTTGGTATATTCTCATCCTTCTTTGAGCATTTCCTTGCTTTTTTATTTTTTTTTTTTTCATTTTCTTTCTTTCTTTATTTGGTACTAGAGATGAAATCCAGGACACACTACCACTGAGCCACATCCCTAGTCCTTCGTCTTTTTAGTTTGTTATTTTGACACAGGTTCTCATAGCAGTCCAGGATGGCCTTGAACTTGCAACCCTCCTGCTTCAGTCTCCCTTATTAAATGTTCAAAGCTTGTTTGTACTTTCATTTCCCCAGACCTGAAATCATCCATCACCATAAGTATTCCACATTCCCTTAAGAATGATATTTAGAAGCCAAGGTCTGAGTCCTTGGAGTTCTTACTCCACTAAGGGTGTCACTGTTCCCAAGACCGCTCAGTGGACAGAGCTTAGGAGTCTTGGAATACATGTATCTACACATACATATAAATTCCCACACATTGACATCTGTAGTTATTAAGACATCTATCTACTTATATTGGAGACTGTCATTCATGGCTAAATATTTCAACTCCACTGGTTTTATTTCCAATATTTTCCCTTCTGTATTTTCAATTCCTTTTTCCAGCAGTGAAACTTGCTTCCCATTAACCTTAATATAATTTCTGGCTTAAACACTTACCCTACATGAAGCTACTACTTCCCTCGCAAAGATTTCCTCTTTATTTCACTCAGGATGCGACCACACAAGAATGTCCTACCCCCAGCCATTCTCTGAAAACCCCATGTGAGACTCCTCACTCCCATGTGAATTCGCTCATCACTTGCTTGGACTCTGATACCCACTTCAGGCCACCTTATGTGTGAACCCTCCTCACCCCACCAGGCTGCCCCATAAGTGGACACCCTCTCAACTCTAATTACACATGATCAAATTTTTAATTGAAGCAAAAAGAGGGGCTGGTAAAATTTTTAGTCAGGTATATCCTAATACCTTAAAGTCCTTGGTCAAAATATTAATTTGTTAATATATTTGAAATGTACTGTTTTCTATACATCAGACCAGTCATTAATATGATTATTTAAAAGAGAAAATGTATATTTTTCATTATTAAATATTACACATACACACTCACATTCTCCCTCCTCTGCAGATCAATAAGTGGCAAAAAAGAATCAAATTATTAATATTTTAATGCAAAATTTTGCCTATCATCACATTCTGGAAAGATTTTTCTGATGAGAAGGATGATGGTAGTAATGAAGGGAAAACAAGGAATAGAACAAAAAGGGAGAGCAATGAGAAAATCAGAAAGAGAAAAGGAGGGAATTAGAAAGGTGGCAAGGGGGGTATGGAGAGGGCATGTCCAGCAGAGAAAAGGCCTAAGAGGGACACTAAAAGAGAAAAGTGCATAGTGAGTGCCCTTAAGGAGAGCCTGATTCAGCCACCAAACCCTATCATCAGTGCTAAGCAGTACCCTGTCAAAAGGAAAAAGGAAAAAAATGTCATCTACTCCAGAATTCCTAGCAAATCTAAGCAAGTAAAGGAGAAACTGCTACTTCATATTTTTTTTTTCAACACACACAAAGGAGTGAAACTGACATGGAGAAACTTGGTGCAGTCAACTGTAGGGTTTTATCTATATATTTGCTTATGGGCATGTTTAAAAAAGTGCTATTTTGAGAGTCACCTTTAGAAACTACTCATCAACAGCTTCAAAATAGTGCAAAGGTTCTCAGTGAGTCAAACTTTGATGAAGAAAAATATTAATATTATATGTATAAAGAGAATGCCTGCAATATTTAATATTGCATCGGCTTTGCTGTAACTCGTGATATCAGTGTGTCTGACTCAGAACTCTACAAAACATCCCCAAAAACATCCTGTCTGGTGCTGGGGTCTTATCAGAGCCATTGCCTTTTTAACAGTCTTGGTTCAAAAGAGTATAACAGAGAAGCCAGTGAAATAGAGGAAGAGGATTGAAGGGGGAAAGGGAGGAATGATGAAATGATCAAATATATATGTATATTTATATAGTACATATATAAATATACCACAGTGAGTGGTGAATTTCACCTTTATGTGTATCTATAAAGCACCAATTAAGAAAAGCTATAAATAAAAAGAAGGAAGACCAGTAAAGAGAACCAGGGGGAAGAAGAAGAATGGGAAGGGGAAGTAATGGGGCCTGAATTGAAACAAATTACATTAAATGCTTTATAGTTATGTCAAAATGAACCCCAATATTATGTATAACTATAATGCACTAATAAAAAAAAGAATAATTCATTGATGATTTTAAAAAATAGTATAACAGAATATGAATTTATTCACTACTACACCTAAGTTTGCTGAATCTCCAAAAAAGTAATTCTTTAAACAGAATAGAACTAAAGGAAAAGTTTACTCTGGAAGAGTATCTGAGCCAGGTGCAATGGCACACACCTGTAACTTCAGCTACTCCAGAGGCTGAGGTGAGAGGATCTCAAGTTCTACGTCAGCCCCATATAGCAACTTATGTCCCAAAATAAAAAGGGCTGAGAATGTGCCTCAGCAGTGGAGTACTCCTGGGTTTATTCCCTAATACTGAAAAAAAAAGAAAGAAAAGAAAAGAATATTTATTCATAAACCAACAGAGTTTGGCTTAATTAGCAAATAATTGTAGCTGAGATAAATCATTTTATATGCTTCCTACAGGTGTTATTTAGAGACTACTAAAATATCAGTAAGGAACATTAATAACTTTCAGAAAACCCACTTTTCTTTATTCCTAATACAATCTTGATTTTGTTTAGATCTTCCCTCTCCACCCACAAAATGACTGAGAAAAATAGATCTAGTGTCAAATTGTCCTGTTTTGTTGAAGCCAGTAACACATGGCATTGCTCTGGCTACTGTCATAGAAGAGAAGTCATATAACCACATTGCCTACAATGCTCCAGTCACAGTTGAGGGGGAAAAGGCATACTCTTAGATCATGAGCAAGAATATGTATCACATCAGGTGCTCATGGTAGGTATTTTTCAATCATAAAAGGACCAGTCTGAATTCCAAGCTGTCTAGAGTAACAGATCAGAAATATGGGAGGAATTTAGGTCCCTGGTGACATCATTGAATCAGAGTCACCAACCTGACCAAAGCTGAACTCTCATGAGAGATAATAGACTTTACTATACAATTCTTCACTGAATCAGGATTTTACATTTGCAGCCAGGAGCATCCTACTGATTAAACCTATTTAAGTTCAAGGCCAAAAGCCAAAATTGTAAGTAGACATCCCTGACAACCTGGCAATGCTGAGAAAATTTCTACAGATTAAGAATTAACAAGTTTCCTTACCTCTTCTGCAGAAAAAAAAAATCTGAAAATGACTGGAAATCTTGCAAAGTTTCTCTTGCAGATTCCTTCTGTTCAGACAACTTCAAAACTAAAACATGGTCTTGGAATCCTTTCTTTTCTGTTTTAGAATCAGTAATGACAGCTTTGCAAAGGTAACTTCATTGAATTGAGGACAAAGGAAATGATGCCTTGTAAATTCAACCCAAAACAGTGTTAGAGAATTCTTTGACAGCTACCGAACTCTGAATCAATTTTTAGCCCAGCTGCCATCAAAATAAAAGTGTCAAAATCACTTGTATTTCTGGGATATCTTTTATGCTGCTATATAAACCTCTTTTTCAAGTTTAACATCAGAAGACTTAATTTGGGGCAAAGTTAATGTTTACCTTAGGGATTCTTTTTTGCACAATTCAGATTTGTCTCAATTTTTTCCAGAAAGTCTCCACAAAATTTACATGTTTCTTCCATGCCCAAAATATTCTGTGATCAAAATCAAGTTTCATTTTAATAAAATTAGTTACTTAATCACAGACTCTCTTATCCAGAATCACGTTTTTCCTTCTATTAAATCCATACCTAGAACCTTCTAATTTCTCTTTCTCATCTGTTAACCCCTTTTTTATTCACATTTTGAAACAATCCTTGTAAATTTCATGAAAACATAAACCGTGTTTAATTATATAGAATTATACTGTTGTAGGGACAGATAAGCAAAGGCACCAAAGACAGGAAAACAGCTTTATTTGGCTGCAGCCAGATTCAGAGGGCACAGCTTCTGCTGTAATCAATTAATCCCCTGAACCCCGAGGTCGGTAGTTTTTTTAGGTAGTTTCAGAATTTTGTACCCAGCATGTAAGGGGAGGGGCTCAGAAGTTCACAGTCTGCAGAAGTTCACATAAAAGCAGTTTTTATTCCCCCTCTATTCTGGGCAAGTTAACCCTTCAAGGACAACACCTGAGATGGGGAAAGTTTCTTTCCTTTCTTTCCTCCCCCTGCCAGCTGTTACCATGGAGCCCAATTGGTAACTTCTCTTATCTTAGAAATGTAGACAACACTGTGAAGCCCCAGCTCAAGGCCAGAGGCCTTGTTTACATATTTCTACAAACTACTATACTGGATGAATGATTGTGAAAAACTAGTAAGGGGGTGTCCAACACCTGGTGTGCTGATTTTTCCCAGCCATTGGCCAAGTAAAACAGGGCAATATGAAAATAGGAAGTTTATCTACATTGAACTCTTTTGTAGAGACTCTTTGCTGACAGTCCTAAAATCAGCCATGGTGAAGATTGCTGAAGAAGGTCAGATAAGACTTTTCTGCGGGCCTGGGTAGGAAGGGGGAAGACCTGAGAGCAGCTCAGGTGGATCTGAGAATGAGAAAGGAAATGTAAAGGAATAATGGGAAAGGGGGTTGGAATTTTCCCTAGCAAGAAAAACTTGAGCAGTAGAACAGGTAGAGCAGAGGGGAAGATGGGAGTGAATATCCCAAAAAGCCTGTAAAGGGACTTTAAATTCTTAGTAACCTGTTTTCAGTGATGACAAAGCAACTTTAAAGGCCATTTTCACCAGATTTTGGATAGGGGTCTGAGGGTCTTCCTCAGCTCATTTGAGCTTTGGGTTATCTGGTAAGAGGGCCTGGTGGGACCGGCTGTGGGCACTGACAGGAGAAGAGAGAATGGGTGGGTAGAGGGATACCTTCAGTACCTGCTACTTCAGCAAGGGGGCAAGGGTCTGAGGAAGGGCAGTGGTGTAGGTTTCTGATCTAGTAATTGGAGGGGAGAAATCAGGTTGTTGAGGTGGGGGTGACTGTGGAAGGGCTCAAACAGAAGGTTGAGGGTGAGGACCTATTTGAGCTGGGCAATAGGGTGGGGATTCATCAGCAGGGTCAAAAGTAATGGATGAGTCCAAAGGAGGAGAAGGTTGGGGATCGGTGGTTGAGGGGTTGGTTTGCAAGCTAGAAGAATTTGTAGAGGTTTGCAAGAGGTGCAGAGGTGCAGAGAGCAGGATTGGATCGAAGCAAGGAAAATGTTTGAATATAGGAGATCTTCACCCATTTTTTCAAATGCTCACAGTAGTTGTAGAGATCCCTTAGAATAGAGGGATCCAGAGACCCAAAAGGGGGTCATTTATTTTGGCTGTCTAGGAGATAAGTAAGTCAATCCTGGGTGCTATATTTGATCAATTTGAAGGGGTTAATATCTGGTGTCAAGGAGAAGGGTTTGAGGTTGTCTAAAAGGCATTGTAAGGGAGAGTTAACGGGCAGAGAGGATGCATTACCCATGTCTCAAATGTAGTATAAAGGGAGAGGGAAGGGGACACAAAGGTAGTATAGGGGAAAAGGAAGGAGACACAAATGTAGTATAAAGGAGGGGAAAGGAACTGACTTATTGGCAAAAGGGGCATTCCCACTAGAGCCAAAAATCAGAAGTGCCTAGTGGCAGGTTTGAGCTGCAGAGATTGGTGGTCACTGAATCCTAACAGTCGAGGCTGCCATCCTGGGTGGGGCCGGAGCCATGGGAGACCTTGGACAAGGCTTTTCGGGACCCCTCCTGGAGGGACCAAAGACTCCCGGGGCCAGAAAGAGAAGAGAGAGGCAGGAGAAGAGAGAGGAAGGGGAGAGTAAGCGTATCTGTAGCAGCCGAGTCTTAGAGATGAGAAGACTAGGACTTTATGAGAGCCACCAAAACCGTGAAGGTCTGGGTGGGGTGCGATTTTCAGTTCCCGGAGGTTACACAGTCCTTTGAGGGTGACCTATAAAGCCTATGCTGGGGAAGGGGAAGGGAAATAATTTTGAACCCAAGAGTCGAATCTGCCCAAGGAAGGAGTCCCTGAGGGCCACCGTGGCCTTGAAGTCTGTGGTGGGGTGTTTTCCTCTCCTCAGGTGGGCAAAGAGGTTTGCAGGAGGATCAAATCCTCCTGACACCACCATTGGGTTTAGGACTTCAGGAAGGGGAAACTCACCTAAGGGTGTCATCTTCTGCCTTCAGGCAGATGGAGCAGGGGTCAGATGTGGGTTTCCATTGCACCAGACAGGTGGGGGTCGAGTATTCAGCCTTGAGTGGGGTTGAGTGTTCAGGCAAACAAGCAATAAGGAACCAGACAGGTGAGGGTGAGGGTGGAGTGTTCAGCCCACCCTGCAGCTGACATTTGTTTAGCCTGCTTCGAAACTAACAGTTGCTACTTCTATTCCCAAATGTGAAGGTAGCCTGGGAGAGTCACAGGTATAGGAGAAGGGCACCTGACAGGAGTTATGGCCCTGAGGAGAGAAATACAAAAACTGCCAACCTACAGCTCAACAAGAAAGGGGACAGGGAACTAAATACCCAAACTCACTCTCTTCGCAGCCTTTGACCTCTCATTCACCAAATCCATACAAAGTTGAAAGACCTCAATTGCCCTGCTCAGGGAGGTCAGTCCTCAATGCCAGGAGGAGGTCAAAGGTGAAGAGAGACCTAATAGAGCAAACAGACATCCACAACACAGACTGTACACAAATAATAGTACAGATGGGACTTGAAGAAATTAAGGCATATATGGGCTGGAGATATGACTCAATGGTAGAGTACTTGACTAGTATTATAAAGCCTTGGGTTCAATACCCAGAACTAGGAAAGAAGGAAAGAAAGGAAGAAAGAGAGAAAGGGAGGGGAATGGAGGGAGAGAATAAAGAAATAGAGAGAGAGAGAGAGAGAGAAGAGAAGGGAAGGGAGGGAGAGGTGGAGGGAGGGAGGGAAGAAAGAAAAGAAAGAGGGGAGGGGAGGGGGAGGGAGGGAGAGGAGAGAGGAAGGAAGGGAGGGAGGGAGAGAGGAAGGAGGAAGGGAGAGAGGGAGGGAAGAGGAAAGGAGGAAGGAAATAGAGACATCTGCTTCCACAATAACTCTGATACACATTTTTGGCAAAGATATTTATTTAAGAACCCTTTCCATTTTGTTGATGCTAGTTTTTAGTCATTATACTTCACGTTAACAACTTTATGAATATGAACAAATGCATATTTTATAATTATTAACTTTCTAACAGTAAAGTCAATTCTTTTCCCTCAAGCATAAATACTCTTCTAGTTCCATAGCCTAAGTAGTTCTTTATTACTGTTAAACAGCAGCATTTATACAAACTTGCAACAATTGCTTTAATTCTATCTCCAAACCATACTATTTTATATTAGATTTGCATTTCTCTTTTGAATTGTCTTGAACATAAATTTTTTTCTGGCATGTCAGTATATGGTATAATTAATAGGACCAATGGATTGAGAGTCCAACTGTTGAGGCAATATGAAATGACACCACTAGCCTGTTATGTCTGTCTTTGCAGTAACAGATGGTGTAAGCTATGGTTCAGTGGAAAGAGTCATGGACTTTTGGTCTGGAGACAATAGTTCAGAGCTATCTTTTTCATTAAAAAGCTGTAGGACTTAGCCATTCCCTTCACCCATCCAGCTGCTCTTCTGTGGACTAAGGGGCCAGGGCCAGAGAGGTGCTTCAGTGACTTCCAGCGTTATAGTTCTTTGATTCTCGTGCATGTGCCTGGTTTTCATACCGTATAGGAACCATAATTTACTGTTTAATGGCTGCACTAATTTGAAAAGGGCTTTTTAAAACTGACATAGCAAATGGTAGATACTCTATTTTAGATAAAGAAACAGCAAATGACATTAAAATACAGCAAATCCTCAGTGACTTTTTGTGGGTCTAATAGGTGTAGCCTCACATGAATCTCAGACTCTCCCTGAATTGCATAAAGTATGCTTACCATTTCACAGTAAATACTTACATGCCTAAGTAATGACTTCATAAAGCTTTGAGACATGAAGAGGATAATTCATACCCTAGAGTTGATCTGCACTCACAGAAGTCAAGTAATTTAACCAAAGATAATAACTAATAAGGGAGTGAGCAGATTTTTTTTCAACTGGGAATTGAACCCAAGGGCACTTAACCACTAATATATATCAACAGTCTTATACACACATGTACACACACACACATATACATATATATACACATATATACCCACACATTTCATTTAGAGACAGGGTCTCACTGAGTTGCTTAGGGCCTCACTAATTTGCTGAGAGGCTGGTTTTGAACTTGTGATCCCTTGCCTCAGCCTCCCAAGATGCTGAAATTGCAGCTATGCACCCCTGTGCCCAGCAAGGAGCCAGAATTTGAACCTAACCTAAGACTCAAGCCCGTGTCTCTCTCCATCCTTGTTACCCCAGTACCTCCAGAAACTCTGACCAGACATCCTTCATTTGTTTTTCACAGAAAATGAAACTTTTCACTTAACTTTGATTTATCCCTTGAGTAGTTTCTGTGCCCTCGGAGCCCCTCCCCTTCTCCTCTAACACTGTCTGCACTCCCTGGGGCACAAGAACCAGGTCCGCTTGGCCAAGTCTCAAATGTCAGTGTTCTCCAGCACTATAACAGGACCAAGTGACATATTGATGTGGCTTGAATGTTAGGCATTAACAGCCCTACATCTTGTCTCTATTCCTAATTACAAACCAAATTTTTCCATAAATATTTACCTCCTCTCTCCTTCCACCAAAATTACACAGTTGTATGAATAACCTGCTCTCTGCTTCAATTCTCTCTGGAAAACATCCACTTAACATTGTGGATTGTGAATCATTTTGCTATAAGCATAATGTGTTGCTATAGTGTCTAGTGGTAGATAGCAAGACATTGCCTTGGAAAATTCTAAATCTTTACTGAGAAATGAAGAAAAATGGGAGGCACTCCCCTAATGAATTCCCTTTCTGTCTTGAATTGGGTATCTTAGAAATAGACTCTGGGATGAAGAATTGTGTGCAGAAAATTGGTTGGAAAGTGTTCTTAGGAGTGACACCTGAGAAAAGAAAGACATAGAGGCAGAGAGGATCCAGGAATGGGTCAGCACTGGAGCAGGTATGGGCTGAGCACCACTGTATACACTGCACCAGTTCAGACTGTGGACCCAAGTCCACCTGTGTCCTCAGTTTAATTACTCCTTCCTCTTCTAGACAAAAGATTTCTAAGATTCCAAGGAATCTCACTATGAAGAATTTAAAAGAATCCTGAACTCTCCAGGGAAACTAAGTGGAATAAAGAGAGATTATAAAATAGGAAAATTCTAAAAATAAAAGAAGGAAACTGGGTAATTTGAATGAAAGCCAGTCAGATCTACAAGGAGTAGAGCATCTTATTGATTCATTATCAACCCAAATAATTTAATTATATTCCATTACCATGTGTTTTCACATCCTGAACCATACAATGTGAAGTCTGTGTTATCAGATTAGAGAAAGAGGAAAGATAAGAAGTAGATGGGGAGGGGTGGGTGACAGGAGACACAGAGAAACCACTCCTCAAACCAAGCCAAAAAGTGCTTAGGTAAGAATGATAGAATGCATTGTAAATTAAGACATAGCTTTAAGATGTTAAAGAAAATATGTAAATTATCTTTTGTTTTAAGTAAGCCAACTATGACTATCCTAAACTATTAATAGAAATATCCTTCTCTTTCATTTTTCTAAACTTGAGCCATTTATAATCTGTAACACAAGAAATAATTTTAGATCTAATTTAACATGTAACTCTTCATTATTTCAATTGAATTTAACAAATCCCAGAAAGAAAAGTCTTCCCCAAAAGAATAATGTCTGCAAAATGATTATTTAAGAGCTGATAACTTAGCAAGTACATATCACTACTGCTGGACTCTTCTTGTCAAAATTTAAAGATTTTTTTCCAGGAAAAAAAAACACCTCAAATTCCAGAATAAGAAGGCTTTAGTGACTGAAAAATATTGGGGAAAATGTAAAGCTTTTATTTGAAAGTATCAAGACCCTACTATCCCACTCCTGGGTGTTTTCCCAAAGGATCTAAAACAGGTATACTACAGCAACACAGCCACCTCAATGTTTATAGCAGCACAATTCACAATAACTTAATTATGGAATCAACCCAGATGCCTGTCTATAGATGAATGGATTAAGAAATTGTGAGATACACACACACACAATGAAGTTCTACTCAATCATAAAAAAGAATGAAATGATGGCATTTGCCAGTAAATGAATAGAAATGGAGAATATCAAGCTAAGTGAAATTAGCCAAACTCAAACTCACAGGTCAAATGTCTTCTCTCATATGAGGGAGCTATAGTAAAATAAAGGAAAAGGGAGAGAAGGATGAGATTACATAAAGAACCAATCAAATACAAATTAAAAGACAAGTAGAAGGAAAGGAGAATGAGAGAGGGGAGGGAGGATGGGAGGAAAGAAGGAAGACCATGAACTGAAATTGATTTCCATGCATATTTGAGACATAGAAGAAGACCTTAGAAGACCTTAGAAGATGGAAAAACATACCCTGCTCATGGATAGGCAGAACTAACATCATCAAAATGGCGATATTACCAAAAGTTCTCTATAAGTTCAATGCAATGCCAATCAAAATCCCAACAGCATATCTTGTAGAAATAGATAAAAGAATCATGAAATTCATATGGAATAATAAAAGACCCAGAATAGCAAAAACAATACTAAGCAGGAAGTGTGAATCAGGCGGTATAGCGATACCAGACTTCAAACTATACTACAGAGCAATAGTAACAAAAACAGCATGGTACTGGTACCAAAACAGGCGGGTGGACCAATGGTACAGAATAGAGGACACAGCAACCAATCCACAAAACTACAACTATCTTATTTTTGATAAAGGGGCTAAAAGCATGCAATGGAGGAAGGATAGCATCTTCAACAAATGGTGCTGGGAAAACTGGAAATCCATTTGCACCAAAATGAATCTGAATCCCTATCTCTCGCCATGCACAAAAGTTAACTCAAAATGGATCAAGGAGCTTGATATTAAATCTGAGACACGGCATCTGATAGAAGAAAAAGTTGGTTATGATCTACACGCTGTGGGATCGGGCTCCAAATTCCTCAGTAGGACACCCATAGCGCTAGAGTTAACAAATAGAATCAACAAATGGGACTTACTCAAACTAAAAAGTTTTTTCTCAGCAAAAGAAACAATAAGAGAGATAAATAGGGAGCCTACATCCTGGGAACAAATCTTTACTCCACACACTTCAGATAGAGCCCTAATAACCAGAATATACAAAGAACTCAAAAAATTAGACAATAAGATAACAAATAACCCAATCAATAAATGGGCCAAGGACCTGAACAGACACTTCTCAGAGGAGGACATACAATCAATCAACAAGTACATGAAAAAATGCTCACCATCGCTAGCAGTCAGAGAAATGTAAATCAAAACTACCCTAAGATACCATCTCACTCCAGTAAGACTGGCAGCCTTTAGGAAGTCAAACAACAATAAGTGCTGGAGAGGATGCGGGGAAAAGGGCACTCTTGTTCATTGCTGGTGGGACTGCAAATTGGTGCAGCCAATTTGGAAAGCAGTATGGAGATTTCTCGGAAAGCTGGGAATGGAACCACCATTTGACCCAGCTATTCCCCTTCTCGGTCTATTCCCTAAAGCCCTAACAAGAGCATGCTACAGGGACACTGCTACATCGATGTTCATAGCAGCTCAATTCACGATAGCAAGACTGTGGAACCAGCCTAGATGCCCTTCAATAGATGAATGGATAAAAAAAATGTGGCATTTATACACTATGGAGTATTACTCTGCATTAAAAAATGACAAAATTATAGAATTTGGAGGGAAATGGATGGCATTAGAGCAGATTATGCTAAGTGAAGCTAGTCAATCTTTAAAAAACAAATACCAAATGACTCCTTTGATATAAGGGGTGTAAACAAGGACAGGGTAGGGACGAAGAGCTTGAGAAGAATATTTACAGTAAACAGGGATGAGAGGTGGGAGGGAAAGGGAGTGAGAAGGGAAATTGCATGGAAATGGAAGGCGATCCTCAGGGTTATACAAAATGTCATATAAGAGGTAAGGAGGGGTAAGTCAAGAGAATACAAATGGAAGACATGATTTACAGTAGAAGGGGTAGAGAGAGAAAAGGGGAGGGGAGGGGAGGGGAGGGGAGGGGGGATAGTAGACAATAGGACAGACAGCAGAATACATCAGACACTAGAAAGGCAATATGTCAATCAATGGAAGGGTAACTGATGTGATACAGCAATTTGTATACGGGGTAAAAGCGGGAGTTCATAATCCACTTGAATCAAACCGTGTAATATGATGTATTAAGAACTATGTAATGTTATGAACGACCAATAAAAAAAAAAAAAAAAAAAAAAAAACGTATCAAGTCAAACTCAGTGGCATTGTCGGTGCTGAAAACAATTACTTTTATCATAATGCATTATATAATAAATATACAAATAATGCTATTATGTTAATCTGACCAAATAAATTAATAACTCAATAAACACTCTAAAGTTTTGGGAATATATCATTATAAAAATAAGGAGGTATTATTTGTTCACTTAAAATATTTCTCATAAGTTATAGTTTCCCAGAAATCATACAAAATGCAATCTTAAGTCTGTCTCCAATATTTTATTTATTTATAAAATTAATATTTTACATTAAATAAACTATGCTGTGAACAGGTATAAGCTTGCAGAAGGCAAGGTTTATGGTCTGCTTTATGTAAAATATATTCCCAACAGCTGGAACACTAACTGGCACAATGTAGGCACTCAGTAAATGTCTGTTAAATCAATAAATAAGTTCAAGGTCAGTGAGGACTATAAGACAGCATTAAGAACAGGAAATGCCCCTGCCATTTAATGAATGAATTTTATCTTAGAAAGAGAAGTAGCAGTATGTAAAGCAGAATAGTTCAATCCATATTTGGGTTAACACTAAAACACTCCATTGACATCAATTCAAATTCTATTTACAATCTTGGATTCCTACATAAGTGTTGTGAAATCTTTTAGAATGGCACAACAGGCATAAGCCCAGAACCACAACAGCTTTGTTTCAATAAAGAGATAGTTTGTTCATAAAATTTCTTTGCCATGAATTATTCATGCTAGGAAACCTGAAAAATGCTCACCGATTCAACTATAATGCTCTTACTTGACCAAGAGATTGAATTGGACTTTGAAAACAAGGAGAGACAAGAGAATTGGGCAAGAAATAGCCCACATGGAGTCAATGATCATTCCATGAAGATCCTAAATATCATATCATCATCACCATTATATCATGTGCTGTACAGTTCACAAAGCTCATTGATATCTAATGTAGCATCTAATTTGATTCTCACAACAACCTGTGAATCAGGAAATACTATTGAATCATATTGGATGTCGGAGAGTACTAATCAGAGCTTTAAAGATCTAACCAGTTGAAAAATAACAAATAGGGGCTGGGGTTGTGGCTCAGTAGTAGAGCGCTTGCCTGGCACATGTGAGGCACTGGGTTGGATCCTCAGCACCACATAAAAATAAGCAAATAAAATAAAAGTATTATGTCCATCTACAACTAAAAAAAAAAAACATTAAATAACAAAAATCACCACCATGGGTGAAGGGAGAATAGATGTTCACTGAGTTAGACAAAGAGAATGAAGAGAGGGATGGGGGATAGGAATAGGAAGGACAGTGGAATTAATCTAACATTATTTTCCTGTGTACATATGTGAATATACCACAGTGAATTTCCACATCATGTACATTCACAAGACTTGAATCCTAATTAGAATAAGATATACTTCATGTTTGTATAAATATGCCAAAATTGACCCTACTGTCATGTATAACTAAAAAGAACAAATAAACAAATAAATAAAATTTAAAAATCACAATCATAATAATGAGCTATCCTCTAAATAGCACTTATTATGTATCAAGTATTATTTGCATGCTTTATATCGGTTAAGTCATTTACTCCTCAAAATAACAAGTTTCCAAAAAGGGATCATGACATCAGCTTTTTCAAAGGTGCTAGGCAAATTTACTACACCTGATATTGAAATTGCACTTTTTGCCAGTCTCTTCTGTTGTGAAGATAATCGGGGAATGACTACCCTGACTTTTCCTCCAAAAATCACGCTATAAAGCTGAAACAGAGAGAATTAAGAACCAAGTGAGCCAGGTTTACCTGACCTGGTGGCTGCTTGCCAATGGAGCCTGAAAGTGTAGGCCTCAGCCTCATCTGGGCCCAGGTATCTCTGAGCTGATGAGAAGGTCAGGGAAAGTCAAAGTCAGGCTTCCCCAATCTCCCCAATCTCTCACAAGTTTTTTGCAATGGGTGGAAAATTGTCCTCAAAATGCTGTTGATCTCACTTGGGAAGTAAAGCAGATCTCTCCATTCCTCTATGGAGAAACTGCAAGGAAGAAAATTCTATCCCCAAAATCTTCAACAGGGAAACTGAAAAACAGGAAGCCTTACTACTTCCTTCAAAGTCAAAGAACTGGAAGGTAGCAAAGATAGGCCTTGAGCCCCAGAGTCTGATGGCAGAGTTCATAAAGTGTTCACTTCACACAGCACTGGAAACTTTCAACTCAAACAAATTCAACAAAAAGCTTCAAGGCAAACATTCTAAAACCAACATCCTTTACACTCTTCCAGAAATGTTTTCATGGTTTTAGTGTATTCTCTTTTTCCCTTAATTTCTTGTCACATACTTTGAAAACATCAAACCATTTCTTTCTGAGCCTAGCTAACTGATAAAATGAGCAACACAAAAAATCTGTTATTGTACTTCATTTCACATCAAGATATTAAAATTTGATGCAGTTTAACTTTGGTTTATTTCTGTTGGTTCAACAAATACTCCTTATATTGACTAACAGGCTAATACATCTTTGATTCATAGAGTTAACCAGTGTATCAAAAGCACTAGTGTTTTGCTTTGGGTGACTATCAGACTCAGGAGCAGGTGCTACATTATCCTCTTGTTTGTATTTCTACTAGTCTTCATTCAACAAATAACCCAATATGAAACTGCTTATTAGTTTATTTTCCATTAAATGTATACACATAATTAATATTTGCTGATTCATGTAGTATTTACCTTACTGTTTATTAACAGATGCAAATTTCAAAGTATGAATAAATTTGACAGCATATTTCCACCAAATAGTTTCATCAATCTAATGCAATTAGAAGTGGTCTTTAATTCATTTGTGGCAGGGATTGTGAATGACTAGCTTGAATGATTTATTGTACTCCTAAATTTTTTTTTAAGAATTCCACTATAGGAATTAAGACTTTGGTAATTATCCTCTCATCCAGCTTCTGGTCTCTTGAACTATTCTTCCACCAATAAATCTCTGCTTTCAATTATAGTAAGAGTAGAATTTTTGGAATCAGGTGGAATGAAAATTAAGATTCCATATGAGCCCACCAGTCTTGGCTGCTGTTATTATATATACAAGAACAGAGTATTTTTGCTTCTACTGTAATGTTTCTTAATCAAATAAAAAAAAATAATGTTAAGTAACTTTAAGACCTTAAAAATAATGAAAAAAAATCACTGTAACTTTGAATAAGTCAGTAATTATTTAAGATAATGATATATTTCTCCTCTGTTTTCTACTCCCTATGGATAGACTTTCATGTATACCACATAAAATGTATCCCATTTTTTCTTATCATTTGTTCAGGAGTAAAATTTATCCAATTTTTCTTTTTAAAAGTCAGTGAAATCTATCAGAATGGCAGCTATCAAGAATACAAACAACAGTAAATGTTGGCGAGGATGTGGGGGGAAAGTCACACTTATACATTGCTGGTGGGACTGCAAATTGGTGCAGCCAATCTGGAAAGCAGTATGGAGAATCCTTGGAACATTTGGAATGGAACCACCATTTGACCCAGCTATCCCACTCCTTGGTTTATACCCAAAGGACTTAAAAACAGCATACTACAGGGACACAGCCACATCAATGTTTATAGCAGTACATTTCACAATAGATAAATTGTGGAACCAACCCAGATGCCCTTCAGTAGATGAACAGATAGGGAAACTTTGGTAAATATACACAATGGAATATTATTCAGCATTAAAAGAGAATAAAATCATGGCATTTGTAGGTAAATGGATGGAGTTAGAGAATATAATGCTAAGTGAAGTAAGCCAATCCCAAAAAACCAAAGGCCAAATGTTTTCTTTGATATGAGGATGCTGACTCATAATGGCAATGGAGGGCGGGGGAACATGGGAGGAATGGAGGAACTTTAGATAGGGTAAAGGGGAGGGAAGGGAAGGGAAGGGGCAAGGGGGTAGGGATGATGGTGGAATGAGTTAGACATCATTACTCTAAGTATATGTATGAAGACATGAATGGTGTGAAAATACTTGTGTACAAACAGTGACTTGAAAAATTGTGCTCTATATGTGTAATATGAGATGAATTGCATTCTGCCATCATATATAATAAATTACAATAAATAATTTAATTAAAAAATCAATGAAATCTGTCCCCACTAAGCCTCCTAGAGACAAAGCATCTTAATTTCAGCTAATACACCTTAATTTTGTTTCTCAATGTTGGGGTAACTTTACAATTGTATCCATTACTTATATTTTTAATATCAGTGCCCATGAAAATGTAACCAGAGCATAGTAAAATCTTAATAATCATCAAAAATGCATTTCATTAGTTTCAAAATATTTCAAATCAAAATTTTTCTCTAACCAATGCAAGAGTGATTCACCAATAAGAGAAAACAGGGACTCTAACTTTTAAAATTTAATTATAATTCTTTATTGACTACAATCCTGAGTACCATAACAAATAAACCCTGAAATGTTAGTGGCTTGACACAGCAAAAGTATATTTCTTGCTGGAGATAATGATCCAAACTGGAACTCATTATTGGGAGGCAGTTTTTCTCTACACGGTGATTTAGAACATAAGCTCCTTCTATCTTATAGTCCCACCATTCAGGACCTCATGGTTTTCTGTGTTCAGTCAGTGGAAGAAAAACACAAAGAAATAATCCTGCTTCTTAGAAGCTGTCATCCAGAAGTAACGCAAATCACTTTTGTTCATGTCACGGATGTGAAATAATTACAAAATCAAACTAGATAAAGATTGGGATGAGTGCAGAAAATAGCTAAACCTAGATTATGGAATGGGGAGCACAGGTTTTGACGTCCAGCTCACCATCACAACGACAAACATCATCAAACAAGAATATATCTGTAACTATTTTGGATATTGTATTCATAAAGATAGTATATGCCATGTGACAACAAAAAACTAAGATTCATTCACTCATCGTTCAGCAAATACATATAGAACAACTGCTGCCATTGGCTGGGCTGTGAACGGAGGAAACAAAGATAGTACTCCCAATCCAATATAAGAGACAAGCATGAATACTGCAGACTACCCCAAAGCAGGTCAAGTACATTTTAAGGATTTCATGGAGAAGCACCAAAAATAGAGATGAGGCAGAACAAAGCAAAGCTTTTGAAACAATTTGATTCTTCCTGTGTCCTTAAGAGGTATTAAAATTGTCATCCAGGGCTGGGGATGTGGCTCAAGCGGTAGCGCGCTCGCCTGGCATGCGTGCGGCCCGGGTTCGATCCTCAGCACCACATACCAACAAAGATGTTGTGTCCGCCGAGAACTAAAAAATAAATATTAAAAAAAAAAATTCTCTCTCTCTCTCCTCTCTCACTCTCTCTTTAAAAAAAAAAATTGTCATCCAAATTAAAGTACAAAATTTATGGAACTTCCTTGTACTTAAAACTGTTCGGTATTTTAAAATTACACATAGAATTCCTGAGTTTTTCAAGTCTCAACTTGGTTCCTGGATATTCAAACTAATAACTATAAAGGAATGTCTGAAAAGACCTCACAAACGGGCTGGGATTTAGATACCTTGGAACAGAAATAGGGTTCAAATAAGTAGAAGAGTGGAGGGAAGGGTTTTCCAGATCAAAAGGAACTGGGGGCCCTCTTATCAGTTGAGCTCAACTCAGATCCATCTTCCCCATTGGATTGTGGACACCTCAAGAGCAAGGACCACAGTCATCCTTTAGCCCCAGGAGTATCTGTCCAGTTACAGGGATCTACCCAGGTTGGGAGAACTGAACAAGATTGAATGTGTGCATTTACTTGCTTCATATGAACTCTACAGTACACATTACAACAATGGGGACTTTAAAACCAAATCTTGACTCTAAAAACCATGTGTTATCAAGTCAGACTGGAATGTGTGTAATGCCGTTGTCTACTAAGTATTGGAATGCTTTTGACTTTCCTCACAAACCAAATTTACTAGAAACGTTTTTTCTCTGTACATTTCTCCTTCTATAATCCCCTCTTACTTTGTGCATGAGGTTACTTTTCTCCATATAATCTTCACCTCAGAAAACTGCCACTACCAGTTCTATCAGTCCTAAACACGTGACGAGTTGGTAAAACTGTTAGTTAAAAGTTCTTGGTGGCATACTTCATACTTTGTAAAACAAAATTATGATAATTTCTCATGAATGCTATTTATTATTTATGTTATTTTGGAAAGGGAAAAATTTATGTCACTACCTTGGTGGGCTTCTTATACTCATTAAAAATAAGTGTGAAGTATTGCAATTCTATCAGCTTTCTCGCAAAAGCTTGAATTTGTAAGTGTGATGATTGGAAGAATTTGCTTTCCTCTAAGAAGAGTTGGTATTGAAATTAAAGTGAACAAGGTAACAGTCCTCATAGTTGAACATGGAGGTACACACCTATAATTCCAGCTACTCAGGAGGCAAGGCAAGAGGACCTTAAGTTCAAGGTCAGTTTTAGCAACTTAGACTCTGTCAAATTTCTTAAAAAATTAAAAGCTGGTTCTATAGCTCAATGGTAGAATATCCCTAGGTTCAATCCCTAATACCTTAAAAAATGATCCTCAAGACCTTTGCTACCTTTTGGAAGGACAATATTTTTAATTTTTGGGAAAAAAATACTTAATTTTTTAGATACCAGTCTCGTCTAGTTACCAGTGATTATCATTAATCAATCATAACCATTTCACTTAGTCTAGCTATAACCTCTGAATCCTCAACCCAGCACCCATGAGTTGGAGTGTATATGAGGTGAACTATTTGCCCTTCCTATCACAGCTGAAAAACGTCACTTGTAGCAGTTTAAAAAGAAAAGCTAATTATGTTCATAAATATTTACAGAGATATCAGTGCTCTTTCAAAATCTGATTAGTGCTACTAATCCCTACAGACTCTTTCAACACTTTGCTGGGAAATAGAGAAATTCAATTAACTATATTCTAGAAGCAACTGTGGCTAATAATAGATTGGCTACTGAGAAGATTCATCATGGGTAAGTAGAAGCATAACAAAATCCTCTTGGTCCCCTAAATAACCATAATATTGAGGAAGGGAAAAAAGGGAGGCAACATTTTAACAAAGTCATTATTATAAATGTGGGAATCAGACAACATTTAAAAAATGTCTACACAAAAGGAGGGCAAAATACATTAGCTTTTTGTGGCAAGATAGCCAAATATAAACTAAGCAAATAAACATAGGACAAAAATGTTCCTAGTTCTCCCCACACCTATGGCAATATCACTCATGAGTTCATAGCAGTTCTCATGCTGAGCCCATATGCAACCCAAAGCAACCCAAGCTCAATGCATCAGCAGGTGCAGTCACTAATGCATGAAATAATGCTTGGTTGTCATTCCCAGTCTTGTTTCTGTAGCCAAACTCCCCATTAGTTTTACTGTATATATTAAGCTAAGGCTCTCCATAGCACACAGGAATCATAAAACTTGCCACAAGTTAGGAGTAAATCAGATAAATTTATCGCATCCAACCACACAATAACAAAAGAACAAGAAAATTGTCTAATATTCCTATAATATTCCATAATATATAGAGCGCTTTGCCATCACTGTCCAATAGAATTTTGAGTAATTATTCAAATATCATTACCTGTCCCATCTAACATGGTAGCCACTAATTGCATGAGCTCAGTGAACACTTGAAAAGTGGCACTGATACAACTGAACAACTGATTTTCAACATAATTTAATTTATTTTTTATTTATTTATTTTTTTTACCTGTCTGAGATTTTATTAGCAGGACCATAGCAGTCAGTCTCCGAAGAGGAAGAAGGAGATAGAGAGGGAGGAGAGAGAGAGAGAGAGAGAGAGAGAGAGAGAGAGAGAGAGAGAGAGAGAGAGAGAGAGAGAGAGAGAGAGAGGAAGGGAGGGGGAGGAGAGGGGAGAGGTAGGAGAGGGGAGGGGGGAGAGAGAGGGGAGAGTAAGAGAGAGAGGGAGAGTAAGACTGTAAGAGTAAGAGCAACATAATTTAATTTAAATGTAAATACCCATGTGTCTTAGTCCGTTTTGTGCTGCTACAATAAAACACCTAACTGGGTAATTTATAAAGAACAGAAATTTCTTTTATTATAGTTCTGAAATGAAGTCCAAGATTAGATTCAGTTGTCTACTGAAGACTGCATCCCCCAGAGAACAGAAATGCTGTGTCATCACATAATAGAAGACAGAGTAGCAAGCTCGTCAGACATGTGAAGCCCTTATATAAGACTTTAATACCATTTATGAGGTAGTGACCCTCATGGCCCTACCACTTCTTGGAAGCCTCACCTTTACTATTATCACATTGGCAATACCTGAATGGATTACATTTAAACCATAGCACTGTGCATAACTGCCATATTAGATAACATGGGTATATATTATATTGTTTAAGCTTCATAATAATATTGCCTAAAAGGGTATCGCCATTTTAAAAATGAAGGAAAAGAGGAATGGAGATATTGCCAATATCACAGAAGCTGAAAGATGACCCAATATATACTTGAATCCAGTTCTTTTAAAATAAAAGCTCTCAGTTCTTTCTCTGGTACCATATCAAGCTCAAGGCAAAAATGAATCATATGAAGACCATCTTCTATAACAAGTGCTTTTTGACAGTCCTCTAGGAGTCCACACTGGGCAGTACACTACAAAAAACTAACCATGAGAATCTGAGATTTTCCCCTATTTGTAAGCTAACATATTAAGCATGGTAATATGTTATTTAAAAACATATTAAAACCAGAAAAACATAAGAAACACCTAGATCGGATACTATTATTCACAGCAATAACATAACCACAATATCAGCATTTTCTTGCTTCAATTTCCCAAGCCCAAATACCCACAGAGGGAGACAAAGACCAGATGACTTTTGTACATGCAGTGGGTTCCCAAGTTACATATTGAGTTTAGAGAACCTAAATGCTTTATAAAAGGTAGTAAGCATGTCCACCCCTTACTCCAAGAGTGCAAAGAAGCATTATCTTTATCATAACAGACATTAAGAATGCCACCCCTTCCCCATCTCTGTCTTCCAAGGATGGTCTGTATACAAACACCCTTGAAGAGATAGTCTGAAACAAGGCAGTCCCAAGACAGGTATTAACATGAGAGAGCTCATACCACCAAGGACGAGTAACAAACCAAGAGGAAACAAACTAGAAAAGAGAGAGATGGCTAATGTGAGAATCAAAGTTTGGGTATAAATGTGCATGTTTTTGATAGAAAGACTATATGTTCCCATTCAAACCATTAACTTTTTTTATTAGTTGCTCAAAACATTACAATGATCTTGACATATCATACATTTGATTCAAATGGGGTATGAATTCTTATTTTTCCCACATGAACAGATTGCAGGATCACATTGGTTATACAGCAACATTTATACATACAGCCATACTAGTGTCTGTTGTATTCTGCTGCCCTTCCTATCCTCCCTCCCCTTCCCTCCCCTCTCATCACCTCTCTTTACCCCATCTACTGTGACACATTTCTCTCTCTCTCTTTTTTTTCTTCCCCCTCACACCATCTTATATGTAATTTTGTATAACAATGAGGGTCTCCTTCCATCTTCCATGCAATTCCCCTTCTCTCTCCCATTCCCTCCCACCTCTTGTCCCTGTTTAATGATAATCTTCTTCTCTTCCTCCCTTCACTGTTTTGAGTCTCCCCCTTTATATCAAATAAGACATTCGGCATTTGTTTTTTAGGTATTGGCTAACTTCACTTAGCATAATCTACTCTAATGCCATCCATTTCCCTGCAAATGCCATGATTTTGTTATTTTTTGGTGCTGAATAATATTGCAACTACCATATATTAGACAAAGGTGCTAAAAGCATGTAATGGAGAAAGGATAGCATCTTCAACAAATGGTGCTGGGAGAACTGAAAATTCATATGCAACAAAATGAAATTGAATCCCTTTCTCTCATGCACAAAAGTTAACTCAAAATGGATCAAGGAGCTAGGAATCAAACCAGAGACTCTGTGTCTAATAGAAGAAAAAGTTGGCCCTAATCTCCATCTCGTGGGGTCGGGCTCCAAATTCCTTAATAGGACACCTATAGCACAAGAGTTAAAATCAAGAATCAACAAATGGGACGTACTCAAACTAAAAAGTTTTTTCTCGGCAAGAGAAACAATAAGAGAGGCAAATAGGGAACCTACATCCTGGGAACAAATTTTTACTCCTCACACTTCAGATAGAGCTCTAATCTTCAGAGTATACAAAGAACTTAAAAAACTAAACACCAAGAAAACAAATAACCCAATCAACAAATGGGCCAAGGATCTGAACAGACACTTCTCAGAGGAGGATATATAATCAATCAACAAATACGTGAAAAAATGCTCACCATCTCTAGCAGTCAGAGAAATGCAAATTAAAACCACTATAAGATACCATTTCACTCCAGTCATAATGGAAGCCATTAGGCAAACAATAACAAGTGCTGGCGAGGATGTGGGGAAAAGGGTACACTTGTACATTGCTGGTGGGACTGCAAATTGGTGCAACCAATTTGGAAAGCAGTATGGAGATTCCTTGGAAAGCTGGGGATGGAACCACCATTTGATCCAGCTATTCGCCTTCTTGGACTATACCCAAAAGACCTAAAAAGAGCATACTACAGGGACACAGCTACATCAATGTTCATAGCAGCACAATTTACAATAGCTAGGTTGTGGAACCAACCTAGATGCCCTTCAATAGATGAATGGATAAAAAATAATGTGGCATTTATACACAATCAAACCATTAATTTAATGTGAAAGTGAATCTGAAAAACAATAGTACTATGTGAGTGTAAGGAATTATTGACATTTTTATTGGATACCAACAACACATTTTACAAATTAATCTTCCACAAATTAGAGTACTTAACCCTTTAGAACTGATCATATACACCTACCACTCTTCTAGTCACTGTTCAAGGTAGCTCTCTGTTCTGAGGATGTTCCAGGACCATGCTCTGTTACCACATTGCCTCCCGAATGTCTCTTTTCCTAAAACCAGTTCCAGATCCTCTTTTAACAATGAACTGTTCTCTTTGTCTGTCTTCCATATACCATCACTAAAATCACCAAATTCTTTCTTGAACATATTGAATAAAAATGTTCACTGCCTTACATCCTGATGAGAAATCATTTTAGCTGATGTTTCTTGCCCCAACTTGAGAAGCTATCACCATATCATCTCAAATATTTATCAGTTTTTTATGGTAAAATAATTTAAACTCCTTTCTTCTTGCTCTTTAAAATATATACATTATCATCATCTGTAGTTATCTATTGTGCAATGACACACCAAAATTTCTTTTTCCTATCTAACTATAACTTAATATTCATTGATCCTTCTTAAAAAGGAGTGACTTCTAATCATTTTCTTCCTAAACTATTGACTATAACTTTATAGAAGTTATCAACCATGAGAACAAATCACCATCATTCTCTAGGATGTTAGACCTGAAAGATGCTCAGAAATAATGAAATCCTAATTTTAGAGATAGGAAAAATGAGACCTGAAGGTATAAGGTATCTTTTTCAGGATCGTACAAACCAATCATCAATAGATGTGAGATACAGTTGCAGAAGGACTTTGTTTTGACCCCTTCATTTCTACACAACACACTGTCTTCTTCTTCTCAACCTGAAGTAGGTTAAGCCAAAGCGAGATGTATGCAAACTTCACCTCATAAACCGTGGCCTTGGAGGCAGGTGGGGCAGAACTAAGTGGTCTAAGAAGCAGTGCTTCCTCAGGTGGGAACCTGTAGGAAACCTCAGCCCTGCAAGCAGCCAGCTAACGTCTCGTTAATTTGCCACAAAGACACACTATACTACGAAAGAGTCAAAATGAAAATGTGTGCCCAGTACAAGAAAGAACCCATATCTTCTGTGGAGAATACAGTACTTCAGCAGTGTCATTAAGCTGGGTCAAAAAAAGTCACTTCATATATTTTTTAAAATGCTAATACAACCTCAAGTACCAGCTAGCTTAAATGACAGGCACTTCATTTTTATTATTCTCAGCTGAAAAGTAAACAACACTCCTACAGCTGTCCTTCATATTAAGACTTTATTTGCCTGCAATAGAGACTTTATTGACTAAAACCTTATCTATATTTCACAAGACAGATCATTTTTCCCCATCAGCTTTCAAAGAGATGTTGTTGCCAGCCCATATAACAAAGGAAAATTGTGATAAAAATAGGGAACGACATAGGAGCTAACTGAAAGAGCTCTCAATGGCCAAAGATAGAACACTGTGAACAATAAAATGTTGTTGATTATAACCCACAGAATAAAATAAATACCCATGAGTTCATAGTTGCATAAATAAATGTAAAGAGGCATCAATAGCACATCTATAAAAGTAATTTCCCCTAACCTAGAGGCTACTGCCCCTGGGACAGAATTTTTTATACATATATACATGCATACATACATACATGTGACATCAATATAAATGACTGAATAAATAAAGTAGGGAAAAGAGATAAATCTTCTTTATAGAAGAATTCCAAACAGTATATATATATATATATATATATATAGTATATATATAGTATATATATAGTATATATACCATATATATACCATGTCAGTACTCCCCCTCTCCAGGAGTAGAGTCTAATTCCCCACCTCTGAGGGTGAGCTACACTTACCGACCAACTTCTGAAAAATAGGACAAAGGAAAAAATAGCAACTTTATGGCTGAGAGTCCTGGCAAACTCTATAGAACCGAGTGATAATGGTGAATATCATGTTCTCTGCTATCATGAAAAGGGCACTTTACCTGTATGATATGCTTTAAAAAATCTACAACCTCAGTCTAATCATGAGAAACTCATCAGACAAATCAAGATCAGAAGAACTTCATTTTACAGAATACCTGGCCAGCACTCCTCAAGACTGTCAAGGTCTTGAAAAACAAGCAAAAATTAAACGCTGTCCAATTTAATTCTGTTTATAAATATGTAAGGTAGATATGATTATGCTCATTTTTCAATGATAAAAATTAGGTTTACAAGGGTTAAATAATTTATCCAAGGATAAATTATTTGATGTGTTAAGGTAAACGATATTACTTCCAAAATATCAGTGACTTAACACAATAAAATGTTTTCTTTTTCACTTATATTATCATCCCATGCAAATCTATGGTAGTCATCTCATATTCTGCCCTACTTGACTATTCAGGGCTCCAGGAAACTTCCATCTCATGGTTTTGCCATCCTCTGTGCCTCTGTGCCTAGGGACCTCTCCATAAAGTTAGATGGAGACTGAGTAAGGATAACACTTTAAAGGTTTATGTGGGCAAGTATTAGCAGTGGCATATGCTATGTCTGCCCAAATTCCACTCCCCAAGAGAAGCACCAGAAAGGGGACAGCTTAGCAATAAGGAAAACTTTAAGACACTAAACACTGTATTCCAAGTAAACACACACAAACCACACACACAGAAATGTAACTCTATCCCTTCTCCTTCTAGAAAAGGTCAAATTTGTAGCCTTCCACACATACCTGCCAATAATTAGACAGTAAGTAGGCAACACTCCTCTTCTCTCTGAGAGCAACATCAGAGAAGGGGTGCTATAATATAAGATTTAAAGAAAGATGCAGAATCTCATAACACTATTTAAAATGTTCAGGTGGTAATTAAAAGCCACTTATCATATTAAAAATCAGGAAAATATGGATTTGAATAGAAAAAAAATCCACACTTGACAAAGATTATTTTAAACATAATAAAATAAAATACTTTCCTGAGCAATTATAAGCATACTCAAAAGAAAAAATGAATTAATATATAGTCTTGGCAAAGGAATAAAAGATATAAAGAAGAACTAAGTAAAAAGTATAGAATGGAACTACAATTACTGAAAGTATAGGGCTCATTAGCAGAACTGAGAACACAGAAAGAGGTCAGTAGACTCAAAGATAGAACAACTGCAATCTATCAACATAAAACATAAATCACAATCCAACAATATAAAATTTTGCAGATAAAATGGAAAAAATGAGCAGAGCCTTGGGAATTTATTGGAAGGTAATAAAAGAACTAACATTCAAGTCATTAAAATCAATATACTATGGTAATGCAGCCACAACAATATTTACTGAAGCTCAATTCACAATAGCTAAGGTCTGGAACCAATCTAGATGCCCATCAACAGTTGAAGGGATAAAGAAAATGTGGTATATGTACACAATGGAATATTTCTCGGCCATAAAGAAGAATGACTTTATAACATGCTCCGGTAATGGAGAGATACGGAAACTATCATGCTAAGTTAAATAAGCTAATTCCAAAAAAAAGATCAATGTTTTCTCTGATGTGTAAATACTAACCCACAAAACAGTGGGATGTGGCGGAAGAATAGAAGTTCAGTGTATTAGACAAAGGGGAATGGAGAGAAGTGATATAGAAATAGAAAAGACAGTGGAATGAGTCTGACATAACTTTCCTATGTACATATATGAATATACCACAGTGAATCTCACCATCTTGTGCATCCACAAGACTTGGGTTTATGTTTATATAAATATGTCAAAATATATTCTGCCAATAAAAAAGGAAAAAAAAGAGGGGAGAGCTTTAAAAACAAAAAACTATTTGAAGAAATAATGACTAAAAGCTTCCATTTTGCCAAAAGATAAAAATAGATCCAAGGAGTTGAGCAAACCAGAAGCATGAAAACCCCAAAGAAATCCTTACCAAGAAACATCACAGTCAGACATCTAAAAATTAACAGCAAATGAAAAAATCTTGCAGCAGCAAAAGAGCAATGAAACCATACATACAAGGAAAGAAAATCTGAATGACAGTGGATTTTTCATCAGAAACCATGGAGACCAAAGAGAAGTGGCACATTTTTCAACTGCTGGAAGAAAAGAACTGTCAGCAAAGGATTCTATATTCAATGAACATGCCCTTCGAGAATGAAGAAAGGATCAAGATGCTCTCAGTTGCAGGGAAATTAAGAACATGTGTCAGCAGATCTACCATAAAAGAACAGTTAAAGAAAGTTCTCTAAATAGAAGCAAAATGACAAAAGAGGGAATCTGGGAACATCAAGAAGGAAGAAAGAACAATGCAGAGAGCAAAAACACAAGTAAATAAAATATACCCTCATTTTTCCTCTTGTTTTCTATATATAGATTTCATTGCTGAAGCAAAATTATAACATAGTCTAATGTGGTTCTCAATGAATTAAGAAGAAATATTTCAGACACTTTTATTTAAATGGGAGAACATAAAGTGATGTGAAGGAAAGTCAACTTTCTGTAGTTGATGTTATCTGGAAAATGGCAACAAAAATAGACTGGGAGGAGTTATGTATACAAAATGTAAAACCTAGAGCAACTACTAAGCATTACAAAGAGATGAATTCCAAAACCCTGTAGATAAATCAAAATTAATTCTTTGCAAATGTTCAGGTAACCCATAGGAAGGCAGGAAAAAAAAGAAGAGAAATGCAAATAGGACAAATGAAAAACAAAAAATAAAATGGCAGAATTAAAGACTAGCATATCAATAGTTGCATTCAATATTCAAAGGTCTAAGAGATTAGCAGAGTAGATAATAAAAACAATACCCAACTATATGCAGCCCACAAAAAAAAAATCCAAAAATAACTGTATGACTAGGTAGGAAAAGACATACCATGAAGAGATAAAGAAAGCAGAAGTGTCTTTATTAATATCAGATAAAGTGGACTTCAGAACAAAGAAAATGACCAGAGGCAGAGAGTGATATTATGTAACAATAAAAGTATCAATTGACCAAGAAGATGGTGATTGAAAATAAAATAGCAGCTGCAAATAAGCAAAGAAAATTTCATGGAACTAAAGAGATAAATGAACAAATCCATAATTACAGTTGGATACATCAAAACTCCCTCAACAATGGATAGGAAAAAAAAAATGCAAAAAAAAAAAATCAGCAAGCCTGTAGAAAAAATCAACAATTATCATCAAGCAACAATATCTAATCAATGTTTATAGAATGCTCCAAACAACAACAGGATAATCATTCTTTTTAAGGGCCCATGATTGAACTTTCCTTAAGCCATAAAAAAGACCTCAATAAACTTAACTAAAATCACACCAAGTATGTTCTCTGACCACAATGGTACTCAAATAACAGAAAACAAAATGTTAAGAACAGAATCTTCACACACCTAAAAATTAAAGAGCACATTTCTGAAAAATCCATAGGTCAGAGATGAAGCTCAGTAGAAATTTTAAAATACATTGTATTGAATTTAAAAGAAAATATAGCATTAGGATGTGCAGCTAAAGCAGTGCTGAGACACAGCATTAAAATGCTTACGTTAAAATGAACAAAAAACTCTCAATAATCTAACCTCCGATCTCATGAAACTAAAAAAAGAAATGATAAAATAAAGCCAATGCAAGGCGAAGGAAGGAAATAACAAAGATAAAAGTGAAAGCCAAAGAGATCAAAATCAGAGGAACAATAGAAAAATGAAACAAAAGTTCTTTGAAAAGTTCAATAAAATTCACAGGCTTCATAATCGTCAAAGGAAGAAGCAAAAGAAAAGACACAAATTATCGATGTCATTAATTAAACAGGTAATATCATTATAGTTCTGAAGATTTTAAAGTGAGCCGGGTGTCTTGACTGCATGCCTGTAATTCCAGCATCTCTGGAGAATAGCAAGTTCAAGGCAAGCCTCAGCAATTTAGCAAGGTAGTGAGACCTTGTCTCAAAATAAAAAATAAATAAAAAGGGGCCTGCACTGCTACCACCATTGCTGCTGCCTCTGTTTCCTCTGGTGCCAGCCTGAGGTCACCTGGAGGTCTTCTTTCTGAGTGCTGCTGCCACAGAAGAAACCACTGCCCCAGATGCAACTGAAGCCAACACTGCTGCTCATCCCCCACCCCTACCCGGGAGATCACCTGGTGATGCTGCCCTCACAGCTACAGTTGCAACTGCAGCTGCAGCCACCGCCACTATGGCTGCTACCATGGCCTAGAGGACTGCTTTGGGGGAAACTCCAGGTTTGGCTGCTCATGGCTGCACCCATTTTGGGACACCAGCCAGGGCGTGGGGCCTGGGTGCCAGCAGGTTTATCACCACAAGAGCCTCTGTCTGGGGACTCCAGCTGGGATCTGCAGATCCAGTGTGGGGGTGCCTGCAGGTTTGGAGGAGTCTGGTTTCTTCCAGCTGGGAGTGCTGGTGGTCCTTGTCTTGCTACTGCATCTCAGGGTTGCTCCTTTGCATAAGTGTATCCCTGGTGGTCTCTCTGCAAGTAGGAGCAGAGTTGAGATCCTGGGACTGCAGCTTGGCAGAGCCTGAGGTATCTGAAGCCCAGATCAGTGGGATAGAAACTGGGTTTACAAGGGCTGATCTGGGTTTGGTGATCCCAAGGGATGTCAGAGACAGGGCTGAGAAACTGTTGAATACTAACAGAGACTGTTTG
This sequence comes from Urocitellus parryii, assembly GCF_045843805.1. Classification (NCBI taxonomy): domain Eukaryota; kingdom Metazoa; phylum Chordata; class Mammalia; order Rodentia; family Sciuridae; genus Urocitellus; species Urocitellus parryii. The sequence continues at coordinate 72,582,141 of NC_135538.1, read as the reverse complement.
GTTTTCCAGAAAGATTTATTTTATTTTATTTTTTGATTCACTAATCTCTCTACCATATTTGGAACAGGATTTTTTTATGCATCAATGTGTGGAGGACAATGATATATGAATGGTGTTTTGCATTTTTGTTGTATTCTTATGTCTTTAATTTTTTTCTCTTTGTTCATATTCGTCCTCTCTCTTGTCTATTTTCTTGGATATTTTTCCCCAACTTTTCTCCAACCAACAGCCAATCTCTGTCAGCTTCTCTTCCACTCTTCCTGTGAATTTTTACTTCTAGCTTCTCTCTTCCTCCCTCACGAATATTGCATACTACACTACCTCTGTTCTCTTACCCACCATTTGAAATTGTAAATAGTTTTGACAGATATTCTGTTTGTACTATAGATAGTTATTGAACTGATCATTTTTGTTTAATTCGAGAAAGCAATAGACGCCTCAGTGAGAGCTGTTAGGTTTAAGGCTATATACTGTGTACACTGGGTACTGTTGATATTGGTCTCACCAGTAAAGGTGAAGGGCTGGAAACCTTCAGGGACACTATAGGTCTACAGGATAGAATTTATCCTACCTTAGATCCATACTTTTAGATGGGAAAACACACTAACAACATAAAAAAACAAGGGAACAAAGTGCCCCAAACAAACCAAGATGCTTCAACAACAGAAGCCACTGGTAACACAGTAGAAGAAATGTCCAAGAAGGAGTTCATATTGTATATAGTTAAACTGATATGTGAAGTAAAGAGTAGTATAAGGAGTGAAATCATAGAAAAAATAAAGAAAGTAAAAGACCACTTCAATAAAGAGATAGAGATCATGAAAAAAAAAAAGCAGAAATCCTCAAAATGAAGGAATCAGTAAACCAAATTATAAATTCAATAGAAAGCATCACCAACAGACTAGACCACTTGGAAGATAGAACCTCAGACAATGAAGAAAAAAATATATAATCTTGAAAGTAGAGTTGAACATGCAGATAAGATGGTAAGAAACCATGAACAGAACATTCAAGAAGTATGGGATAACATAAAAAGACCAAATTTAAGAGTTATCAGAATAGATGAAGAAGCAGAGAAAAATATCAAAGAAATACATAATCTTTTCAATGATATCATAGCAGTAAATTTCCCAAATCTAAAGAATGGAATGGAAAATCAAATATAGAGGCTTACAGGACCCCAAATGTACAAAATTACAGCAGACCCTCACCAAGACACATTATAATGCGAATGACTAACACAGAGAATAACAATAAAATCTTAAAGACTATAAGAAAAAAAAATCAAATTACGTATATGGAGAAACCAATTCAGATCTCAACTGATTTCTCAACCCAGACCCTCAAAGTTAGGAGGTCTTGGAATAATATATTTCATCAAGCTCTGAAAGAAAAATGGATGTCTGGGGCTGGGGATGTGGCTCAAGCTGTAGCGCGCTCGCCTGGCATGCGGGCGGCCCGGGTTCAATCCTCAGCACCATATACCAACAAAGATGTTGTGTCCGCCGAGAACTAAAAAATAAATAAATGTTAAAAATTCTCTCTCTCTCTCCTCTCTCCTCTCTCACTCTCTCTTTAAAAAAAAAAAAAAGAAAAATGGATGTCAACCAAGAGTTTTATATCCAGCAAAATTAAGTTTCATATTTGAAGATGAAATTAAAACATTCCATGATAAACAAAACTAAAAGAATTCACAACTAGAAAGCCTACACTACAGAGCATTCTCAACAAAATATTCCATGAGGATCAAGCAAAATAATAAAGTGAAAACTAGCAAAGGAGGATCTACACTAAAGGGACATTCAACTAAATGAGAAACTAAGACAAATCAAAAACCAGAAATAAATCAAAAAGACAGGGAATACAAATCATATCTCAATAATAACCTTGAATGTTAAAGACAGCCTAAACTCATCAATGAAAAGACATAGACTGGCATATTGGATTAAGAAGCAAGACCCAACAATATGCTGTCTTCAAGAGACTCACCTCATAGGCAAAGACATCCACAGGCTGAAGGTGAAAGGATGGGAAAAAACTTATCACTCTTATGGATTGCGTAAACAAGCAGGGGTTTCCATTCTCACTTGAGATAAAGCAGACTTCAAACCAAAGTTAGTCAGAAGAGAGAAAGAAGGACATTTCATACTTCTTAAGGGAAGTATATATAAGCAGGTCATAACAATTATAAATATTTATGCCCCAAACTATGGAGCATCTATGTACATCAAACAAACCCTTCTCAATTTCAAGAGTCAAATAGACCACAATATAATAATACTGGGTGACTTTAACACATCTTTCACTCTATAGGAAATAACTTGAATAGCCCTACTACTGTTAAGAAAATTGAATTCATAATTTTAAAACTCCTAAAAAATTAATCTTCAGGCCCACCTGGTTTTACTGAAGAATCATACCAAAGGGGTAAAGAAGTAACATTAGGTCTATACAGTCTCTTCCAGAGAACATAAAGGAACACTTCCCAGTTTGTTTTATAAAGTCAGTATGCCCTCATTTCAAAACCAAAACAAGATAGTACAAAACATTACAGACCAGTATCCTTCATGAATATGGATACATAAATCCTTAGCAAAATGTAACCAAATAGAAGTCAGTGAAAGATAAAGTGAATTACATACCACAAACAGTGAGATTTATTCCAGGAACATAAGGCTGTATAATCTACCAGATTAACAACAAAGGGTAGAAGAAAATAAAATGATGGGTATCAATTAATGCAAAAAAAATCAGTCTAGGTGTCCATCAACAGGTGAATGGATAAAGAAATATGGTATGTATACACAACTGAGCATTATTCAGGCACAAAGAAGAATGAAATCATGCCATTTGCAGCAAAATGGATAAAATGGAAGGACATCCCTCATGTTAAGTGAAATAAATGAGTTACAGAAAGATAAGTGTCAATCAAATGTGAAAATTAAAAGAGAAAAAGAAAAAAAAAGTCAACATGAAAGTGGAAGAGGGATTACTAGAAATTGAGACATCACCAGAAGCCATATCCCAATCATAACCATCTCCGTCTCCTCCAAAAATAATCACTCTCCTGACATTTAGCTTTTCTTTAAATTATAGCATCCACGAGTATAACACTAATAACAGTAATCTAGTTTTTACATATTTTTATGTTTATGTCTTTTAAGTTCCTTTTAATCTACATGCTACACCTTCTATTCCTTTTTTCTCTGCAATTTATTTTTAAAAAAAAATTAAGAAATTGTGGATTTTCCTAAAGGTTACATTTTGATGACCACAGTTGTAACATAATTAAACACGTTTCTTGGTCCTCTGTCAGTCCTTCAAATTAGTGATGGGTATAACATGCTTAAAATGGAATACACTGATTTGGACAGTTTCAACTGCTTTTGCAATAGCTACTAGGTGACCTATGGATTTCTAGAAGGCAAGACAGGAAGGTATCAAATCTCAACCTATCATGTAAAACTAGGAAAAGCAGTTAAGAGAGAGACAGGCTCAATTGGAGGAATTGAGGGCAGTATTCCTGTCTGGATGTAAGAGCTGTGTGCATAAACAGAAAAAAAAAATTGGAGCAGCAGAGAATGAATTACCAACAGGAAGTGGCATCTGTAGAATGTTTGGGAGGACATAGTAGTCAGGATTCACAAAGGCCCACTGGGTAAATGCTGGGATCTAAATAGGGAAAAGTAAGTATAGCTGAGGTATACTTCAAACCTGGTCCTTTGAAAATACCCTCTCAACAATGGTACTTCTGTGTAGAGTACACGAGTTGATCAGGAATGCTCAGGGCTACCAGCAATTTATAATGGGCAGAGACTGGAGATGGACACAGCAAAAGTTCCAAGCGTGAGAAGTGACTAGCTTAGAGGTAGAAATTAAGTTGCATTACAAAAAAAAAAAAATAAAGACCTCTAGAAGGGGATTGGGGGAGGAAGGAAGAATGGGGAAAGACAACTGTGAAATAAAATTGACCAAATTATGCTATGTACATAAGCGAATATACCACAGTGAATTCCACATTTAGCTATAGCTATAAAGGATCAATTTAAAAAACAGTAACTAAATAGAAGGAAGACCAACCGAGTAAAGGAAGGGGAACAGGGCGAGGGAGGAGGGGAGGGAAAGAGGAAGCCCTGGGGACTGAATTGGAGCAAGTTATATTCCATGCATGTATAATTATGTCAAAATGAAGCTAACTATTATGTATATAATGAACTAATACAAGCATTTTTTAAAAAAATAAGTGGGAACAAGAAACACTAAGTTCCTGACGGCTGACTCTCAATTTAGTAAGGGCACTAAATACTTTATGCTTTAAAAAGTAAGAAGTGTTTTTACCATATAGTTCACATTGTACAGTATGGAGTACAATTAATTCTGTATTAAATAAAGAAACCAAAAAGTCCCCTAGTGAAAATAATAGAGAAACCTCTCCTTATATATGAGTGTTTGTGGAGTGGAATATATCTATCACCCAATGCAAAATTCCCTGGGAAAAATCATATAACAAATGATGCCAAATACTTATATACCACTTTCAATATACTGGTCATTGTTCTAAGCATTTTACAAGTAGCATAAAATGTTCTAAGCATTTTACAAATGGGCTCATTTGACCTTCAAGTCACCCTAACCTTCATGAGAAATGTATCATTATCCTCAGTTCAAAGAAGATAAATCAGCTAAGGAAATAGGAGAAGGCTAAAGAGCTTACAGCCAGGGTTCAGACTCCGTGTGCGGCTGCTACTCTGAGCTTCTTCTCCAACACTTCTGACCCAGTCACACTGTATAGAACAAAGTAAAACAAGATTTATGAAGTGAATTTCCTTTTCTAATGGGGGAACTTGATCCAAAATATAAAATCTTCTCTAAGAGAATGTTAAGGTAAGCAGGTGCCAGCCAACTTACCCTTCTAAACAACACTAGATGCTTTAGATACTCCTCCTGAATGAGAAAGATGTTCTTGTCCCTCTCCCTCTATTTGCAAAGGCAGATGCCCCTGAAGAACAGCCTGCCAAATCCTACTTAACACCTCGTTTCCTATGAATTCATCCCCTAGTGCTCTGAATTTCCCTGGGATGGCATAAACCCCAGGCTTCTGAGTATTCCAGTTAGCAGGAAGCCGTGTGCACTAATCAATTTGATTTAGAATGATTCTTTTTGTTCATAATTTTAATGAAAAAAAAAAAACCACTTCAATATTGGACTGCACAAGTGTTTTCCATGTTATACTTACAGCAGAAACTGAAAGTTACAAATTCCCAAGAAATTCCTGCATCAATTTTTGAATCACATGTATTTGTTTTTAGCTATGATTATTGCAGTTAACTTTCCCTTCCAGTGGACTAATAAATGCTTGGTGTAGTAACATAAGCATTTGGATCAGTTCTGCAGAGCATATTTTGAGTTAAGTGTTATCATAGCCCCTCCTACACCACTGTATTAAAAAACTAAAGAGACTTAAGAGATTTCCAGGTGGTATTTAGCCAGCACTGTTCTAATTAGAAATCACAAGGCCTACTAAGAAAGTGGTAGTGGTGATAAAATCATGTGTGATTTTCTTAAGAAGGTAAAAGGAACGCAAGGCAATTGAGGTTGAATCATTTCCTGAGTGTGCCTGTTATCTTTGACATCTTCACTGTCCACAAAATAATCTAAATGGCTAAGAATCTTTACTTACCTGGTGCCCCCGAAACCCCTCTGGTGGACTCTCATCAGCCTCCTCCCTTACTGCTTTTCTTCTTCCTCTCTTACATGTCACCTGCTCCAAAAAACACTGTCTCAATAGGAGGGGTATGAAGTGTGGCAGCAAAGAAAATGGTAATCAGCCTAGTTATAAGACAATCTCTCATCTTAGAAAACCACCACCACATCCCCCACCACAGCTATGACCTAATTTCTGTACTCCTTTTTTCAGCAAAACTCTTGAAATAGGTGTTCTTATTCACTATCTCTACTTCCTCTCCTCCCCTTCTTTCTTGATATCACTACATTCAGCCTTTCATTTCCATCAGTTCACCAAGCTGTTCTTGTCAAGGTCATTGAGGTCATCATACTGCCCAGTCCAGTGCTCAAGTCCCTATCACTGTTGGCAGCATGGACACAGTTGATCACTCTGGCTTTCTTCACATGTCTTGAAATAAAATCTCCTCTCATTGGTCTCTTTCACCTCAGTAGCTGTGCTTCACTCTCTGCTTTGCTGGTTCCTCAACAGTGAAGAGCTCAGGGCCCATTTCCAACACCTGTTCAATCTACAATCAGCCCCCAGATGTCTTCCTGGACCTAATCTCACCTAGCCATTCCCAAGAACGTGTTCTATATGTTGCTGTGGAGCAAACGTCAAGATACAGGAATAAAGGGAAAAAAATAAAAGATGGCAAGCTGGATGTGTGCAGGAGTTGAGGGTGACTGAAAATACAAAGTCACAAAATTTAACTCCTACTCCAAAAGGCCTGGGCACAAAATAAACCAGAAAGTCACAATGGAGAGGTGAGAATGGAGATCCCCAACCTGTAATTTTGTGATAATTTAATTAGAAATAGATAAAGATATAAATTGGGCATCTAGGGGATAAAAATTGACAGCCTGCTGGGAGCAAGGAAAAATAGTTACAAAGCAAGAGAGAAAATGATGTCATCAGAAAAATGACAATTAGGAGATAAGGGAGTTCAGTGAAGAGAACAGAGTTTGAAAGCTCTCTAAAGATGAATTACTTCTGATATGTTTAACGGCCTGCTTTCAAAATAACTGTCTTTCCTAATTGCTTCTACTATAAACTGACATTTATAAAGTTTTCTGTCCTTGATCCATATCTCTCTATATACTCTGAATCTTACCATTAATGAAAAAGCTTTTTTGTTGAGAATTACTTTAACCAACAAATCTCCAGAACCCAAGAAAACATAACCAAGGATTAATAAACACAAAAAAAAAAGAAAAAGAAAAAAACTACTTTCATTTTGTTAAAGAGATAGACATCAAAATGAAGAACTAAACACTTGGGGCACTGAGAAAAATGCAGAGAGGTTGACCCAAGCAGATAAATCAGTGGCCCAATTGGAATCTGAAGCAGATCTGTCTGAGTCCAAAGCTTATCCTCCTTCAATTCTTCAGCCTGACTCAAATACAAGTTTAAACTGTTTAGAAAAGGAGAGAAATATAACAGTGTAGGAAAAGACATTCAAAAGAGCAAGGGGTTGGTGGTGCAGCAAACCCCATGGCAGAACTAAAGAAACATCTTAAAGCAGGTACATCCACAGAAACCCTGTACAAGCGAATGAAAAAGACAGGCAGAAAGTATATCATTTAGCGGCAGAAAGACACAGACCACCTTAAAACAATTGTCCCCTTTATAGTCTTTAGTGAAATCATTGTTATTTCATTTTATTTTCTATATTTGAAGGATAAATGGCTCCCATCTTCCTCTCCTACAGGTTTTGAGAGTTTTGTTGTTTTGGTTTGGTTTTTGTTTGAGAATCAGACCCAGTGCCTCACCCAGGCTACGCAAGCGCTCTACCACTGAGCCACAACCTAGCCCGCTTGGTTTTGGTTTTTTGTTGCTGTGTTTTTGTTTTTTGTGTGTGAATTCTGTGAGTAGGAGAAATTTTATCCAGGGATAGACTTCACCCACAGCCAGGAGATTTTTATTTCTACTTCCTGACTTGGGGTTCCTACTCCTTCAAAGGCTCCCATTTGTCGCTGGCTGGCAACTAAAAAACCACACAAACACAGAAATACCTTTTTGGGGAGTCAGGTACAACTCTTAAGACCTCAGGTGTCAGCTCCCATGCTGACATGGGGAGCAAAGGAGGCTAGAGGCAAGAGAGAAAAACCTGAAACCCCCCTATTTATTGGGGATAAGCCATTCATAGAATATGCCACCCAAATAAGGCAAGGGATTGAGTTTCAAAGGGTGGAGTCTTGCTTGGTGAAGTCTTGTGGTTGACCGACATCTTGGAAAGCCACACCCATCTCAGGTGCTGTATGGGCTCACAGGTAGAGCGAGAGAAAAGGCATACACACTGTCGCACAGCCCAATCAGGCAGCAACATCAGGACAGTCTCCTCATAAGCTCAAATGTGCATAGCTCACACAGAGATTTGTTGGCGTTCCCCTGGGTGATCTAGATCATTGTCAAAGGGGGAGATCCTAAAGGAAAACACAGCCTACGGATGGCTCATGACACCCATTCATATTCACTCCCTGCTTTTTTTTTTATTATTTTTTTTAATTTTGGTTGTTCAAAACATTACATAGTTCTTGATATATCATATTTCACATTTTGATTCAAGCGGGTTATGAACTCCCATTTTACCCCGTATACAGCTTGCAGAATCACATCAGTTACACTTCATTGCTTTACATATTGATAAACTCATGTCTGTTGTATTCTGCTGCCTTTCCTATCCTCTACTATCCCCCCTCCCCTCCCCTCCCCTCTTCTCTCTCTACGCCCTCTACTGTAATTCATTCCTCCCCCTTGTACTGTTTTTCCCTTTCCCCTCACTTCCTCTTGTGTGTAATTTTGTATAACCCTGAGGGTCTCCTTCCATTTCCATGCAATTTCCCTTCTCTCTCCCTTTCCCTCCCACCTCTCATCCTTGTTTAATGTTGGTCTTCTTCTCGTGCTCTTCTTCCCTAGTCTGTTCTTAGTTACTCTCCTTATATCAAAGGAGACATTTGGCATTTGTTTTTTAGGGCTTGGCTAGCTTTGCTTAGCATAATCTGCTCTAATGCCATCCATTTCCCACAAAATTCTATGATTTTGTCATTTTTTACTGCAGAGTAATACTCCATTGTGTATAAATGCCACATTTTTTTTATCCATTCGTCTATTGAAGGGCATCTAGGTTGATTCCACAGTCTTGCAATTGTGAATTGTGCTGCTATGAACATCGATGTAGCAGTGTCCCTGTAGCATGCTCTTTTTAGGTCTTTAGGGAATAGACCGAGAAGGGGAATGGCTGGGTCAAATGGTGGTTCCATTCCCAGCTTTCCAAGAAATCTCCATACCGCTTTCCAAATTGGCTGCACCAATTTGCAGTCCCACCAACAATGTACAAGTGTACCCTTTTCCCCACAACCTCGCCAGCACTTGTTGTTCGACTTCATAATGGCTGCCAATCTTACTGGAGTGAGATGGTATCTTAGGGTAGTTTTGATTTGCATTTCTCTGACTGCTAGAGATGGTGAGCATTTTTTCATGTACTTGTTGATTGATTGTATGTCCTCCTCTGAGAAGTGTCTATTCAAGTCCTTGGCCCATTTGTTGATTGGGTTATTTGTTATCTTATTGTCTAATTTTCTGAGTTCTTTATATATTCTGGATATTAGAGCTCTATCTGAAGTGTGAGGAGTAAAGATTTGTTCCCATGATGTAGGCTCCCTATTTACCTCTCTTATTGTTTCTTTTGCTGAGAAAAAACTTTTTAGTTTAAGTAAGTCCCATTTGTTGATTCTAAATGTTAACTCTTGTGCTATGGGTGTCCTATTGAGGAATTTGGAGCCCGACCCCACAGCATGTAGGTCGTAGCCAACTTTTTCTTCTATCAGATGCCGTGTCTCTGATTTGATATCAAGCTCCTTGATCCATTTTGAGTTAACTTTTGTGCTTGGCGAGAGAAAGGGATTCAGATTCATTTTGTTGCATATGGATTTCCAGTTTTCCCAGCACCATTTGTTGAAGATGCTATCCTTCCTCCATTGCATGCTTTTAGCCCCTTTATCAAATATAAGAAAGTTGTAGTTTTGTGGGTTGGTTTCTGTGTCCTCTATTCTGTACCATTGGTCCACCCGCCTGTTTTGGTAGCAGTACCATGCTGTTTTTGTTACTATTGCTCTGTAGTATAGTTTGAGATCTGGAATCGCTATACCACCTGATTCACACTTCCTGCTTAGTATTGTTTTTGCTATTCTGGGTCTTTTATTCTTCCATATGAATTTCATGATTGCTTTCTCCATTTCTACAAGAAATGCCGTTAGGATTTTGATTGGCATTGCATTAAACCTATAGAGAACTTTTGGTAATATCGCCATTTTGATGATGTTAGTTCTGCCTATCCATGAACAGGGTATGTTTTTCCATCTTCTAAGGTCTTCTTCAATTTCTCTTTTTAGGGTTCTGTAGTTTTCATTGTATAAGTCTTTCACCTCTTTTGTTAGGTTGATTCCCAAGTATTTTATTCTTTTTGAGGATATTGTGAACGGCGTGGTTGTCCTCGTTTCCATTTCAGAGGATTTGTCGCTGATATACAGGAATGCCTTTGATTTATGCGTGTTGATTTTATAACCTGCCACTTTGCTGAATTCATTTATTATCTCTAATAGTTTCTTTGTAGACCCTTTTGGGTCTGCTAGGTATATAATCATGTCATCTGCAAATAGTGATAATTTAAGTTCTTCTTTTCCTATTTTTATGCCTTTAATTTCTTTCGTCTGTCTAATTGCTCTGGCCAGTGTTTTGAGAACTATGTTGAACAGAAGTGGTGAAAGAGGGCATCCCTGTCTTGTTCCAGATCTTAGAGGGAATGCCTTCAATTTTTCTCCATTCAGAATGATGCTAGCCTGAGGCTTAGCATAAATTGCTTTTACAATGTTGAGGTATGTTCCTGTTATCCCTAGTTTTTCAAGAGTTTTGAACATAAAGGGATGCTGTACTTTGTCGAATGCTTTTTCCGCATCTATCGAGATGATCATATGGTTCTTATTTTTAAGTCTATTGATGTGGTGAATAACATTTATTGATTTCCGTATATTGAACCAACCTTGCATACCAGGGATGAATCCTACTTGATCATGGTGCACAATTTTTTTGATATGTTTTTGTATCCGATTCGCCAGAATTTTATTGAGGATTTTTGCATCTAGGTTCATTAGAGATATTGGTCTGTAGTTTTCTTTCTTTGAAGTGTCTTTGTCTGGTTTCAGAATCAGGGTGATGTTAGCCTCGTAGAATGAATTTGGTAGTTCTCCCTCTTTTTCTATTTCCTGAAATAGCTTGAAAAGTATTGGTATTAGTTCCTCTTTAAAGGTTTTGTAAAACTCTGCTGTATACCCATCCGGTCCTGGGCTTTTCTTAGATGGTAATCTTTTGATGGTTTCTTCTATTTCCTCAATTGATATTGGTCTGTTTAGGTTGTCTATATCCTCCTGACTCAATCTGGGCAGATTATATGACTTAAGAAATTTATCGATGCCTTCACTATCTTCTATTTTATTGGAGTATAAGGATTCAAAATAATTTCTGATTATCTTCTGTATTTCTGAAGTGTCTGTTGTGATATTGCCTCTTTCATCCCGTATGCTGGTAATTTGAGTTCTCTCTCTTCTTCTCTTCGTTAGCATGGCTAAGGGTCTGTCAATTTTATTTATTTTTTCAAAGAACCAACTTTTAGTTTTGTCAATTTTTTCAATTGTTTCTTTTGTTTCGATTTCATTAATTTCAGCTCTGATTTTAATTATTTCTTGCCTTCTACTTCTTTTGCTATTGTTTTGCTCTTCTTTTTCTAGGATTTTGAGATGAAGTATGAGATCATTTATTTGTTGGTTTTTTCTTTTTTTAAGGAATGCACTCCAAGCAATGAATTTTCCTCTTAGAACTGCTTTCAATGTGTCCCATAGATTCCAGTATGTTGTGTCTGTGTTTTCATTTAACTCTAAGAATTTTTTAATTTCCTCCTTGATGTCTTCTAAAACCCATTGATCATTCAGTAAACTATTGTTCATTCTCCAAGTGATGCATGATTTTTCCTTCCTTCTTTTATCGTTGATTTTCAGTTTCATTCCATTGTGATCAGATAAGATGCATGGTATTATCTCTACACCTTTATATTGACTAAGAGTTTCCCTGTGACATAATATATGATCTATTTTTGAGAAGGATCCATGTGCTGCTGAGAAAAAAGTGTAGCTGCTTGATGTTGGGTGGTATATTCTATATGTGTCAATTCACTCCCTGCTTTAACATATGCCTCACTGCTCCTGCCACCATCTTTGCCAAAATTATTTTCTGCTAATTCTGATACACATCCATCGAATGTCCCTTCTTAAAACTGGTATAATATCCATTTTTCTTCAAATCTTCCTGAACCTAATTCCGTGGACTCAAGTCCATGGACTCAAATCAGAGAATGTGAAGAACTTTCTATCCAGCAGCCTTCAGCTGCGAATATCCCCATGCAGATCTTGATTGCCAAGTTCACATGAGCACACATCTATATTTGACCTTAGCTTTCTTTTAAAATGTCACTATCTCACTGACTGACCTGCTTTATCGCAGTTCTCTGGGAGATAGATATGTATGTACATACATAAGTATGTACATAGAACATAAATGTTAACTGAAACTAAACACTTTAAATTTCTCATCATATATGTATTTTCATTTATTTGATCATTATTTAATTTTATTATTAACATATTAATTGAACATATCAATTGAAAGGAAAGTGAGAAAGCAAGAGATGGGTGAGCGACAAATGAAGGATGGAGACCAGTCAGAGATCCACACAAAGGTTTATTTGTCTAAGCTGCCAAATAAAGGCCATCCCTCTATAGAGTGGAGAGAGGCCCCCGAGATGTTTGGGTGTTCAGCTTTTGTGGGGTAGGGGTTTGGAGGTGTAGCTGTGGCACTATGGGATAGGCTCAGGGGTGCTTGCCTCAGAGCTATGCAGGTGGGGAATAACATGGGATTGGCTTAGGTCAATGGCACCATAGAGCTTTCAAGAGTCAAGGGGTCATGTCCTTCTGGATTGGCTTAGGGTTATGCTATCATGGAGTAGGTCACTAATGGGGGTGGAGAGAGTTCAGGTAAGAGGAAGTACAGAAAAGCGATACTTATCTCACAAGATGGCAGTTAACATTTAAGATGGCTGTTCAGATGTTAAATCAAGACCCTATATCAATGAAGTTCAGTGTGATAGTTCCATACGTACAAACAGTATGCATTGATTATACCCAATCATCCTTTTCCCACCTTCCTCCCCCACAGTGAATTCAGGTTTCTGTTTATTTTTGGTTTGCATTGAATTTTTGTTTGGGGGAGTTATTTGTTTTGATTTGTCTTGTTTGTAGTGCTGGAGATTGAACTCAGGACCTCATGCATGCTAGGCAAGCACTTTACCACTGAACAACATCCTACTCCCAATAACTGAGCTTGGTGATTGGTGCTGTTTCATAGCTGACTTACTTATTCTGAGAACAATTTACCACAAATATCAAAGTTATAATATATGCTTTTTTCTCTCTTTTCTCCAAAGAAATGCACAATGGGATATTTAAAATGTCAGAATTAGACAAAAGTGTACAATCCCATTGTGACCCTAATGTACTGTTGGAGTTGAATATTGCTGCAAAAAGTTTAAAATGTGGTTTGAAGCCTATTCATTATAAACAGTACAATTTTTCTTCTTTAAAGAAATGGCACTAGAATTTTTAAAGTCTTTGATAATATGAATATATTCTTTTGAATATTAAAAACCCTTTTTAACTTGTAAATATAAATAAGAAACTAATTTAGGTGGCAAAATAGACATACAATTTGTAATCTGTTCATCAGAAAGAGTTTGAGGATTTAACTGTAAAAAAGCATTCTTTGAGAAATAATGTGAAGATGGACTCAAAGAGAGGATTAAAAAATTATATGTAAAATGTGTGGTATTTTATGAAATCCAAAATATTATCATGTTTTCTAGGGAAAATGTGGCTTTTTCATTCATTAACCAGTAGCATTTTATTTTTCAGGAACTTTCCATTCAGAAGAAATGCTGTGGCCCTTCTCTTGACCCACAGCAAACGGTGCACAATAAACTGCATAGCTGAAGAAATTACAGACTCCTCACAAATGAGAGACATTCAAGGCTGCATAGTCTCCAGCTGAAGGAAAATAACTAACAGCTTCTCCGCAGTGTAGATTGGAAGACGGGGAAGATGAACCTCACAAACTGTACCACAGAAGCCAGCACCACTGTAAGACCCAAGACCATCACAGAGAAGATGTTTATTTGCCTGACTCTGGTGATTATCACCACCCTGACCATGTTGCTGAACTCGGCTGTGATTGTGGCCATCTGCACCACCAAGAAACTCCATCAGCCTGCAAACTATCTAATCTGCTCTCTGGCGGTGACAGACCTCCTGGTGGCAGTGCTGGTCATGCCCCTGAGCATCATGTACATTGTCATGGACAGCTGGAAGCTTGGGTACTTCGTCTGTGAGGTGTGGCTGAGTGTGGACATGACCTGCTGCACCTGCTCCATCCTCCATCTCTGTGTGATTGCCCTGGACAGGTACTGGGCCATCACCAATGCTATTGAATATGCCAGGAAGAGGACAGCCAAGCGGGCTGGACTGATGATCCTCACCGTGTGGACCATCTCTATCTTCATCTCCATGCCCCCTCTGTTTTGGAGGAGCCACCGCCAACTCAGCCCACCCCCCAGTCAGTGCACCATCCAGCATGACCATGTCATCTACACCATTTACTCCACACTTGGGGCATTTTATATCCCCTTGACTTTGATCCTGATTCTCTATTACCGCATTTACCATGCGGCCAAGAGTCTTTACCAGAAAAGGGGATCGAGCCGGCACTTAAGCAACAGAAGCACAGACAGTCAGAATTCTTTTGCAAGTTGTAAACTTACACAGACTTTCTGCGTGTCTGACTTCTCCACCTCAGACCCTACCACAGAGTTTGAAAAGATCCACACCTCCATCAGGATCCCTCCCTTCGACAATGATCTAGATCACCCAGGGGAACGCCAGCAAATCTCTAGCACCAGAGAACGCAAGGCAGCTCGCATCCTGGGACTGATTTTGGGTGCATTCATTTTGTCTTGGCTGCCATTCTTCATCAAAGAGTTGATTGTAGGTCTGAGCATCTACACTGTGTCCTCTGAAGTGGCTGATTTTTTGACATGGCTTGGCTATGTTAATTCTCTGATCAACCCTCTGTTGTACACGAGTTTTAATGAAGACTTTAAGCTGGCTTTTAAAAAGCTCATTAGGTGCCGAGAACATAGTTAGATTGTAAAAAACCCAAAAGTGTGACTTTTACCAGAGCTCATGAGTGAACGGGGGTATGGGGTACAGCTTACTAATTCTTGAACATACTTGGTTCAGGAGAGTTTGTAAGTATATGTGGTCTTGTTTGGTTGGTTTCTTTTTCTTTTTTTCTTTTGTTATTTGGTGTGCTGTTTTCTACCTCTGGTCTTATTTGTGGTACCTCATTTCAAATAAACATTATCATATAAAAACAGAAATTATATAGAAATAATAATAAAGTGAAATAGTAAGTACTTTTTGTATATTTTCTCTAGCCATTTCAGTTAATCCTGCAATTAAAGAATGCCCCCATAAATTTATTTGCAGAATTTCTTACTGCTTATAAATCAAATATCTGATAACTTGCCCTCGTGTGGCATTAAATCTGAGGTTATAGCTGTATGTGCATACATATTCCAGCAAGAATTGCATGAATACACAAAGAATAAAAGGAAAGTGGCATTTTGTCATCTGTTCTTGGAGACCTGAGCTAAAATCATTTACTGTGACTACATAGCCTACTCTTTCCAGGCACAAATAGTACATCTGGCATGTTCTCTTTGGTTCATAATTAAATAGGTTTTCTTGTTCTCCAAAAAAGAATATGCAATGATTGAACTCACACTTTCTTAACCCCTTTACTATGAATATGAAACATAAGCAAATAAGAAATCATCTAAATCTACTTTGGTCAATGCATTGCAGACAGACAAATTAGGCCTTCTCCCATTCCAAAAATGTATTCCAGGTGAGCCTCCCATACACCCTCTCACTCTAGCATGATTCAGGTACATGTCAAGTTTGGGGAACTTTTGGAGAAGCTTAACGCAGTGATCAAATGAAAGAATATATTATTTGAAGAATTTTGTTGGAGAATGTTACTCCAAATTTAAATTACTCAATTGAGCACTTGGAAAGAGATAAAAAGTTGAAAATCTGTTTACAGCAAAGGCCACCAATTAGGAAATGAGCAAAAAAATTTGTCTCCCAGAATCTCTGTGGCTTCCACGATAGACTGCACCCTGGGACCAGGAAAGTGCAGGTGGACCTGAAGCCATAGACAGAGTGGGCTGCCTCAGCACCCCTGAGCTAGAGTGACTGTTCTAGTCCTATGGAGGAGCTCACCACTACAAGGTCAAGAGTGATGACAGGAGGACAGAAAACCTGCAAATTCTTGTGTACGGCTCCTTGCCTCTCATCCAGGGCCTCCCCCATTTCTTCACTCTTCTGAATTACTGAGAAGGCATGGGTTTGCCTCCTTACCACTTCCATTTAGCCCTTAAATCTATCCCCTCTCATCTTTTCTGTAATCTTGCTCCTTTCCATTCCCCTGTTCTCCCTCCCCCCTCCTCTCCCATCCCACCCTTTTCTTCTGCTACTCTTTTTTGTTGTCATCTTTTAACTTTGCTTAAGTCTTTTGATATGAATATCAACTTTCTCTGGCCCTTCATCCCCATCAATCTCCAGCTTCATCCCTCTCCTAACTCTTTCGCCTGGGTTTCTTTGATCATTAATCCACTTATGCCTCTACTTCTCACCTTCCACTGACTTTTCCATCCTTTGCCATCTGAATGCACCTACCCAGTTCTCCTCAATCTGATCCCAATGTCACCAGTGACTTGCCAATAGGCAAATCCCATGGCTTTCCCTCCCTCCTTATCTATCTATCATTCTTTCATCAATTGAAACATCCCGTTCCTGTTTCAACCCCTGCCTTCTAGAATATTTTGCTCTCCTAGTTACCCAATTTTCTTCTTACCTCCTCATTCTTTGTCTCCTAATCCTTCATCCTGGGGCTTTGTATCTGTATCTTCATATTCCATCCCAAATTCCACTATTTTAACTATTAGATTCGTGTAACTTTAATTCTGATCTCTCCTTCTCAAACTCCAGACCTGTGAGTTATGTCTGGTGAGCACCTCCCTATGAATATTTTACTGGTACCTCAAATGCAGCCATTCTAAACTAATGCATGATCATCTTCCCACACACAAGACTCCTGCTTCCATTTTATGCCTCAGTCTCAGGTAACAGAATTACAATAATTTTTGTCATTCATATGAGGTAAACGTGATTCTCTCTCTTTGTCACAAGCAGGTCTCCACATTCAAATAGTCTTAATGTTTTGTCTATTCACCTCTATAAAATTTGACATTTGTATATGCCACCTTCTTCTCCAATATTTTTGTCCTTTTCTTATCAGATTAATCTGCCTCTGGACTCCTCCACCTGCAATTCTTTCCCCATATACCTGCCAGAAACATTTTCCTATAGCAGTGTGAGGTTCTCAGAGAGCTATCTCCAGACAAGCAGCATTAACATCACCTGGGAATTTGATAAAAAATGCACAGTCCAGAGCCTCACTCAAGACCTACTGAATCAGAAATTCTGAGAAATAAGTCCAGCAATCTTTATTTTAATAAAAATCTCCATGAGATTCTAATACACACTAAAGTTTGAAAGTCAGTATCTTAAAGTCTACTGTTGATTTTAAATTGCAGTTCTTAAAATGCTCTACTCTTTCCCCATCAGTAAAAAGTTAAGGTCTCTAGGATAATATCCAAGGCCCCTTCACTAGGTAACCTCAAACTACCTTCCTAGAGTCCTATCTCACCACTTCTTCCCATGCACCTCATACTCCATACTCCAGAAAGTTCTGAATATTACATGTGCTTCCTAAGCTCCCCTAGCTTCATTTCTGAGCCCACAACTCCCAGGCTTTCTCCACCAATACTTCAACATGCTCAAATTCAATCTCTTGTCTAAAAGTCTTCCTGAGAACCTCCTTCTTCTTTCCCTGTCCCTAAGGAAGTCCTCTCTCACAGCTCTATGCTCCACAGAACCTCACTTGTACCTTTATGATTATATGTATCCTGTCTTCCAGTGTACTTGTTTGTGGTGTGTACTGTCTTCTCTGGTAGATTGTGAGCTCCTTGAGAGCAGAAACTGTGCCTACTTCCTCTGTGTATCCCTATGGACTCTTATAGTGTTTTACACACAGTAGGCATTCAATAAATGTCTGTTAATGTGAATGAAATTAAGTTCAGAAAAGAAAATGTAAATGTGCTGACTTCTCTCACTAAGGAGATCAAACTTCTAAATCTCATGGTGCAATACTGACATCCTTCATCCCCAAAACATAACCCTACTATCCTAGTTTGTTCCAAAAAAAATTGGGGATGACTTATATATGGAAAGAAAATGGATTTCTCACTGAATATAAGTGAATATCTTTTATTGGTTAGAACTCCAGCTAAGCTGCTTATGCGCTCGTTCTCTCTCTCTCTCTCTCTCTCTCTCTCTCTCTCTCTCTCTCTCTCTCTCTCTTCTAAAAAGCCTTCCAAATATAATGGCTTAAAAAAAGCAGAAGCTTCTTTCTCTCACCCACGACAGTCAAGAGATAGAAGGGCATCTTAGAACAAGTGCTCCATAAGGTTATCCACAGGGACTGAGGTTCCTTCCATCTTGTGGCTCTGCTTTCCCCATGGGGCTGATCTTCATCTGCATGGTCAAAGCTTAATCTACATCACACCCATGTTCCTGTTCACAAGAAAGAAGAGAAAGAAGTGGACAACAGATGATTTTCTTCTCTGGAAGTTGTGTGGAAATTGTGCACATCACTTCTGCTTATATCCCATTGGTTATTTCTTGGTCACATGGTCACACCAAGTCAAAAGAAGGGCAAGCAAGGAAATTATCTAGCTGTGCAGGCATATACTTTGCTAAAAATAATCAACTGGACTTTAGAATTAAAAGAGGAAGGTTAGAATGAAAACAAGTTGACAATGAGCAGCCTCAGCCATGAGGGGATATTGTTTTCTACAAGAACAGCTCAAATAGTACTGAGCAAGTCACATGGCTGCCCAGCTAGTGATGATCTATGTACAGGGATGCTGATATTCAATTCTAGATGATTTAACCTAGATTATGCATATGCTGAAAATCCAATATTTATCATGTCTATTAATATCTAGGAAGTATATAAGCAAATCACAGTGCTTTCATATCATCCTTGAAAATCTTGACAATTATAAGAGTTTAAAATTTTAAGAATCTAAATAAATAAAAAGCAAAAAGCAGATGCATAACTAATTTCACTTGCTCATTTTCACTTATTTCCAAATTACTTATTTCAATCACAAGTATTTCTGCCCTTACTAAAGAAATAACTGCATGTATTTCCTAATATAAAAAACTTGCTGGGGAAAAAAATGTTATTTGGTTTGCTCATTTAACCAATAGTGCCATTTGCTATTGATGACTATTTCCCTTTAAATTAAAAGCCTAAGTAAAGTTAACAGTACCTTCTAGTATGCAAATATTAATCTGTTAAAAGTAAGCCCCAGGGGTGACAGATATGTCAATTGCCACCATTAGAAATTAGAACTCTGTGTGTGTGTTCATGTGTGTGTGTGCATGTTTTTTTTTTATTTTTTTTAGTTGTCAATGGACTTTTATTTATTTATATGTTGTGCCAAGAATCAAACCCAGTGCCTCACCTATGCTAGGCAAGCGCTCTACCACTGAGCCACAACCCCAATCCCATGTGTATGCATGTTTTAAGACACAGTCTGTGTTGCCCAGGCGGGCCCCAAATTCCTAGAGTTAAATGATCCTCCTGCTCAGCCTCCCAAGTAGCTAGTACTACAGGTACACATCACTTTACCCAGCTCAGTTTTAGGATGTAAATCACTCCCAGATAGAACTGGCAGATTCTTTAGTTATATCTGCTTGCATTAAGAACTCCTATTTGCATTACTGCCACTGTTTGCTTTGAGTAGTAGTGTAGGTTTTCTATACTTATGGACTTTGGTGTGCAAACTCTGCTAATGACCTATGAGGTAAGTTCCCAAACAAGATTCAGCAACTGAGCTGGCTACCAGCATGAGGCATAAAGATTCAACCATCACATTGGTCTTATTCTACTAAGATGTGTTTGCTGTCTTTGCTTAGTTTTTAAGGTTTTCTACACACTACTTTCACCTCCATTATATACTGCATTTGCAAAAACAGTGAGAACATCAGGGAAGTCAGTAAAGAGAAGCATATGACTCTAAGAGAAATACAAGGCAACTTCTGAAGTAAAAGTACAGGAAAAAATAACAACCATTTCATGGGCCACCTGAATCCACCATTTTTCAGTTTTCATGGGTCAATTCACTTACAATGTGAAAGTCATTGTGCCTAAATTATCAACTATAATCAATGGGAAAGAAGAAAAATTGATTAATGAGATGGGAAAATGTCTGAGCACCACATAGTTGTTTTAAACGGTTTTAGGTTTATATGAAGGCATTTTAGTTATCTCCTATAGAAAATAGTAATGACATTTTATGTTGATTCAAGGAGGCTAAATCCTGCAATGTGAAGGCAGTCTCAATAAAGAATTGCCCCATCCAAAATATTGATATCCCCACCTGCTGAGAAACTTAGAAGTATCAGCATCAACACAGATGTTCAGAAACTTGACATTAATTCAGGAGTTAGGGAGCAGTTATTTCATAACTTAAAGATTAAAAATTATATACACATACACACACACACACACACACACACACACACATGTTGCTTATGAAGTTCTATTGCACACCATGAAAGGTTTCAAAGGTCTATTTGAATTTTCCCAACATCAAAGTGAAAGTCCAGCAAACAAATACAGACCACATCAGTTAGTTTCCCCCGACATTGGCAGATATAATTAAAAGAGGTAAAATAAAATAGCTATCAACAAAGATAAATATATGCATGATATTAATGCTTCCAAAGACTGACTCTCATCCTTGTTTGTTGGAAAATCTTCCAAAGACTGAATAGGAACTCAACAAAGTGACTCACACTTGGAATCAAAGGGGAATTATGGATACCTTTTCAGATCTTAAATAGTTTGTAAACTGAAGAATTTTTCTTAAATTGAAGAGGAAGCAAGAATTCTATTTACTCAAAAATTCTCAAATAATGATGTTCTGAAGTGGAATCTCACACACCTGTCAATAGAAAGAGACATTTCAAATGGTAGAAAGAAAGACATTGGATATTACTGGGACTCCTCTTCAGTTAACCAGAGGTCCTCCTGTCTCCCCATGAACCACACCCCAAATAATATACAACAGGCTTCAGCCTATCAATTTAAAAAGTTTCAAATTATTTCCTTCAGTATAGGAATCACTCTGAGGAAAGAATTGCTTCAGAAAAAATTATCTACTGGTTCCCTGAAAGTACCTAGCACAGAGCATGTTGTGTAGTGGCATTCAACTTATATATGTTTGTTGACTCTAATTGAAATGGATACATTGATTATAAACAAAAAATTTAGAAGTAGAACTACATAATAGGTAAGGAAGGTACCTTCTCATATGGAAGCAGAGTTTTCAACATTTTTTGAAGAAAGGGGAACATCAAGACAATTATAATGATACAAAAGAAACAGCAATGGGAGGATTTGGGAGATGTTATCAGCAGTGATTTAGGTAATCAAAATACACTGAGCATCTGCTTTAAGTAAATTATGAAATGATTTAATTGAAAAAGAAAAAGAGGCATGAGAGCAATGATATAAACAAAACAAGAATTTAGCAATCGAAAGAGCAGTGGTTGGAAGATTATATCAATCTGGTTTGGGTCCACAAACATTAATTCAATATCTTACAGGAGTTCAGCATCATACTAGGTACTGTGACCTCAGTATGGGGGATAGGGGGAAAAGAAGGCAGATAATCCAGGTATTTAACTATGAGACTCAGATCTAAGGAACATATTTTTAGAAGATTGTATGTATATTTATTAATATTATATTTATATTTATTTGAATAAAACAGGATTCAGAGAAAAGTATAAACACTGCCTTTGCTTAAGAAGAAGAAGGGAGGCACAGGAGAGCATCTTAGGGGAAATGAAGGCAATAACAAAACCACAGAGAATGGTTAAGAGAAGGTACAGTTCTTCAAAGAAAATGTAGAAACAAGAATATGCATAAGCAAAAATACATATTCTTGTATTGTTGGGCACAAGAAATAAGATCACATGGGCTATCACATTTTTCCAGTTTTACAGCATTCAACAATGACAACACAAGACACAATTTAAGAAATGTTAACTTATGAAGGCATTCAAAGAAAAGATGCTGGAATCAAGCCTGAGTTACAATTTGATTGACAAAGGATAATAACAGCAATATTACAAAATAATTTATGTAAGTTAGCAAGAAATATGCGGATCAAACATGCATTCAGAGGTACAAAGTAGTCACATAGACCGACTAAGTCTGAAAACCTTTCACCATCCTTTCTTCCTGTATTTTGGCAGGTAAGGGTGATGTTTTATAGAGAACACTAAGAAAAATCAAAATATAAATGGTATTGACAAATACAATAAAAATTTTGAAGTTGCATGTGGATGTTCACCTGAAAACTTTACTTGATTTTTCTTATTTATCATTTTTTCCACTAATGAAAAACTAAGGCCTAATAGGGGAGGAGGGACCAAAAACAATGTCCTCAACCTCAGTAAGAAAAGCAAAAGTAAATGTGATATAGACAGGTGTCACTGGCTGAATGGTTAGAAGAGTCCATTTAGAATGTAATGTTGAAGCATAGTGTCAGGTGTACTATGTATGTATATGTTGTTTCATGTATGATTGTTAGACGCAGACGCTATACAAACTGAAAATAGGAGGATATGAAGTTCTCAAACTCATTACTAATGCTGGAAATCATGATTAGTTTAATTTCCAAAATATGTCTCTTTTTTAAAAGATCTTGACTGAAAATGACTGCTCTGACAACAAATGGTTACCAGGTACAGCCTCTTATGAACCAGTTCCTTTAACAAAAACCACCATGTGGCATCATGTGACCTCTCCAACCCCTCCTGCAGCTGCTTGGCTCGGAACAGTTGGGCTGCCATGCAACATGAGGGGGTCTGGTACTAAAGCTCCCCACAGATAAAAGTTGATTAGTTATAATGATGGCATTATTATTCTCTCAAGAATTTGAACTAAAAATATGTAAGTACCTGACATGGCTGCACACATCTATAGTTCAGCAACGCGGGAGGCTGAGACAGGAGGATTGCAACATCCTAAATAAAGAGGGCTGGGGATATAACTTAGTGGTAGAGCACCCCTGGTACAATCCCCAGCATAGCAAAAATGTGTGTGTGTGTGTGTGTGTGTGTGTGTGTGTGTGTGTGTGTGTACATAAAGAGACATCCTATGTCCTTGGAAGCAAAAGAAGATAAATGAGCAAACAGAGCCTGAAACAAAACAAAGCAGTGGACTCACATCTAAGGTAGAGCACACAAATGGAGCTCAATTCCTGCTGCTTGATAAACCAGCAATTTCACTAGTCTACTAGAGATGCTTCTTCTAATCCCAAACAACCTTCCTGTTCCTAATCTATGCTCCAAATCTTTGAGGTTTAGATGTAAGAATATTCCAGAGATCACTTTTCTCTTACTGTAATAATCACCCTTACAAAAACACCATTATTTGAGATAATATACATTTTTCTCTTTCTTCCAACCAAAGAAGCCCTGACACAGAGCTCCAAGGTCTCCTAACCATGAACTTCTATGGCAGGGATACTAGTTCCATTTGAACAACAAGTACATTTGGACCAATATTGATTTTTCCATTATGGAAATGTACATAGCTTCTGTTACTCTGTGAAACTGAATTTTTCCACTTACTTTTTAATTACATGTATGTCAATTCTATTCATCAGAGAATTTGTTATTAATATTTTTGGTGTGGGGGGGGGTCCTTGGCTAAATTGATCTGCCCTTTCCCCAAAGAGCAAATTATCTTGATTTTCCCTAAGTATTGGCCTTGGAAATGGGAAGAAATGGTAGAGGGCAGGAGGGAGGAGCAGAGGGCAGGGAGATGAAAATACTAACAGGTATCTGTAAAGGGTTTGTGGACCAGGCTTTGTCTGCCCCATTTGCATTCTATCTGGGTTTTTCAAGGGCTTTGGGGGAACAAAATCATGACATTAATAATCGCCAAGTGTTCACATGGGCTTAGCTCAGTCACAATCATCTGAGGAACAGGATCACCTCCCTTAATCTTATTTTTAAAATTGTAGTCAATCTGAATGTACTCCAGCATAAAAACGGGCATTTTTTTCTAGTGAGGGAAGTTCCTTTTCTAATGAAAAATAACCAAGAAAAGTTACTAAAATTCAATAAAGGTAGATAGAGAAGGAGATTTAGACTACTAAAACTTAACTTCAAGATAAAGTTTATTCAATCAGCAGACATTTATTAATATCTGTATGTCAAGCTTTGCAATATATTGTATTGCGAATAAGACACAGCCCTGACCCTCAAGGAAAATATGGCCTGTTGGAAGAGAAAGCTAAGTGAACAAGTAAGTGACTGCAATGAAGTGTGATCTATTCATAATAGAACTGTGTGCAATGTGCCATGTGAGCACAGAAGAAATAAACAGTTCCTGGGAGATAGGGAAGAAGAGCCTGAAATAGTCACATTCTAAACTAGAAAATTATATAAGAGTTGACTAGCCTGACAATTTCTTCAGATAAACAGCACAAACAGAGTTAGAAATGGAGAATGAGAAGTGGCCTGTGGTGGCCAGAGTGTATGGCAGGAAGGAAAACAGTAGGAGAAGCAGCCAGTCAGACAATCATGTCCACAAGGATCCACAAAATAGCTTGCTAAGGGCATTGGATCTAATCCTTCCAGCAGCAGAAAAACACCCAAGGTTTTTAACCAAAAGAGAACATGATTTGACCTGAAGGTCTGAAAGCATTCTTGAATGGGAGACAGAGAATGAAGACTGAAGCCCAGGTAGACAGGTGTTGGGAAAAGCCAGAAAGATAAGGTGGAGTCTATACTAAAAAAGAGGAAGTAAAGAAGAGAATGGAGAGATGCTAGAGATTTCAGAAATTAAACTGGAGGACAGATATATAGGTAGATTTAACTAGAAGATGACTTTTTTAAATGGAAAGAGAATAAAATTTTAGACTGCAAAAGATACTATGTAGTAATTTCAGCAACAGAACATAAATTTGAGGATAGGGAGAAGACGACTAATGGCCTTCTTTCCTAAGTAGGCCAATACTTGTCCCACTTTGGAGATTGTCTACCCTTGTTTAATCAGTCAATGGGGCAGAAGATCTCTTCTAGGAATTAACAATAGCATCAGAGGTATTAATTATACACCTCATTTGTCTCCACTGTTAGCACTACTGTCTCATTGAGCCCTTATAAACCATTAACAATTCACTTAAGCAAACAGCCCTCACTCCAACAGTTATTCATTTATCTTTCAACAAACATTTACTAAGAACCCACTATGTGCCAGGAATTATGCTAGGTTCTGATATCCAGTGAGGTACTAGGCAATACAAATTCCTTCTCTGACTGAGATCTTAGTCCAAATGAAAGAGTGAGATAATTTAAATCGTGTTTTCAATACAGTGCCTCAAACTTTAGAAAAGAGAAATGTTTCTCATATTTCTGATTCACAACTAGTTCATTGATTGTCCTAATCAAATCCCTAGATCTTAAAGTTTTTCTCTAAGCAGGATTAAAAAGAGTAATTTCACACCATGTACAACCACAAGAAGGGGAAGTTATACTCTATGTATCAATAATATGTCAAAATACAATCTACTGTCATGTAAAACTGCAAAGAATGAATAAAAAAGTTTTTTAAAAAATAAAATAAAAGAGAGTAACTAAAGTAGGAGAATTTAACTGACTGGGGTCCTGAGTTCATGTAACTTTTCTTTTTAAAAGAAACAAAAAGACCAAAATAAATGGAAAGAAAATGGAAAAGGGAGGAAGTTCCTCCTATTTAAAGTTACTATCTTTCTCACCTGACCGAATTGGACATTGCAAATCCAGAATCCTCACAGATGCAACAGCAAGACAGAGAACCATAAAACCCACAATATGGAACCATCCATCAAATACCTTTTCCCAGGGAATGCTCTTTACTTTGCTTTTAATACAACATAAACAATCTAAAATGTGTGCTTAATTTCCAAAACATATGCTTACACCACTAACAGAAGACATTTAAACGTACACTTAAATTTGCATGAAAAAAAATGGATAGACCAAATGCCATGAGCTTTATAGTTCACTGCCCTCCAGGATCCTATAATTTTCAGTCCTTGTTGTCTTGGCAAAGCCTCAGAGAGTGACCACAGATGAGGAAGTACTCCATACCTTCTCATTTGGAGGATAGGTCCTATACTATCAAGGAAAGTCACAGATTATAATTTTCCATTCCTTAGCTTTCATTACATTAGTAACCAAAAAATGTCTTACAGGACATATCTGAAGGTCAACCCTTACTATGATTTTATTCTTTAGGCCTTTTCCCCACTTGTTCTTAATTTTATTCAGCCAAGGCTGGCCCCCCATAAGGACTTCTATAAGTGAAATATGCTTTCTGTGTTTTTTTTACTCTTTTGATAACCATTGGACAGCAGGGCCTTCCTTTTGCCCCTGACTGAGCCAAAAGCCCATGCTCAGAAAACACTTTTTTCTCTGTTCCTCTGGAAAGAGATCCCTCAAAATCTTAGAAAAATTTTCCCCTGCCCCATTCCATACAGCATGTAGTCTCAAGAAGGCTTTCAACCACAAAATCCCACCTCCAGCAATGACTGGGCATGTGACCATGGCCTGGCCAATCAAAATCCTCCCTGGGATTACACATGGTGCCTGGGATTTGTAACTGTGGAAGCCCAGAGCTGCCGGTAGCCACATTCTCTGCTGTTTGAAGCACCTAAACTTATAAGACCAACACAGAGGCAGACGATTAAACGAGAGTTGGAAATAACAGCATTTTTGTTAATGAGGAATTAGGGCAGCGAATTCCCTCCATCTTTCTAAAATCCTAGAGTTCTTTTTTGTTTGGTTGGTTGGGTTTGGTACTAGAGATTGAAGCCAGAGGTGCTTAACCACGGAGCCACATCCCCAGCACTTTTTATTTTTTATTTTGAGACAGAGTCTTGCTAAACTGCTTAGGACCTCACTTAGTTGCTGAGGCTGGCCTTGAACTTGTGATCTTCCTTGCCTCAGCCTACCAAGCCACTGGGAATATAGGTGTGCACCACCAAGCCTAGGAAAATCTTAGAATTCT
This sequence comes from Urocitellus parryii, assembly GCF_045843805.1. Taxonomy (NCBI): domain Eukaryota; kingdom Metazoa; phylum Chordata; class Mammalia; order Rodentia; family Sciuridae; genus Urocitellus; species Urocitellus parryii. The sequence goes on along the minus strand of NC_135538.1, from coordinate 72,554,987 downwards.
TTAAAATGTGTCTAGTTTTTTTTTTATTGGTTATTCACAACATTACACAGCTCTTGACATATCATATTTCATACATTAGATTCAAGTGGGTTATGAACTCCCAATTTTTACCCCAAATGCAGATTGCAGAATCACGTCGGTAACACATCAGAATACACCAGTTACTAATAGGGCATCATGTAAAATGTGTCTAGTTTAATAAGTTACTTCTCTCAAGTAACATATTTGGAATTAAATTGAGGCTCAGTCTGGTAGAATGAAAAGAATATTGAACACAGAGTAGAACAATGCATATTTAAATCTTCATTCCAAAATTATTAGCTTAGTGTTATCAGGAAACGTGTTTGATCTCTCAGACCCTCAGTTCCTTCATCTATAAAATTAAGGTAGAGCTGGGGATTTAGCTGAGTGGTAGAGCACTTGCCTAGCATATGTGATGACCTGGGTTCCAACCCAAGCATCACACATGCAAATACACAAAAGGTAAAATTACTGACTTTCCAGATTTCAGGAGTTTTAAATTACATAATATTCAATAAGATGTTTGGTGAATTACAAAGCCAGAGAGAGGAAAAAAAAAACTGACAAGGTGGAAAGTAAAATTAGAACACCTCTGAAACTGCCTAAGATCATGCAATGATGTTCAAAGTGCTCTATTTTGATAAATATTACTAAGCCAATATCCATGCAGAAACTGCATGGTACTTTTAATCCAAGTTCAGAATTGATAAAGAGAGCCCTCCAGAGTTTGATATAGGATTAGCAGTGGCATTCCCAGAAGAAAGGATAAGGAATTATTTGTTGCATTATGACTAGAAAAGGCATTGGAGAGAATTTATGATCTCCCGTATTGAAGACATAAGGAAGCAGAGGCACCAAAACTAGGTAAATATTTCAAAAGTCAGAAGTCATAGCTTTTATTTTGAAATTTAACACTTCATATTCTTCCTAAGAGTGTCCTATTTAGCAATTATCATTTTGATATAAATAAGATTAACTCTTATTTAAAATACATAACTAAAACATGTCTGTATTGATCAATACACAAACAACATTTACATTGTAGAATGAGTTTAATACAGATGCTTTGGCTGAAATTGTCTTGCAACTACATCAGTGTTTTAATCTTATCAAAATCTCTTTTTGTGACAATTCCTTGATGCCCTCTACTGGCCGTGATGTTGTGTACAATAAACATTGTTTCTGCCCAGCCTTCTGATCTACTTTACCACATGCCTGAACATAAGTTTAACTTGAAGGAAAAAGGAAGTAAATAAAAGAACAAAGGAATATACAACATCAAAAACATTTGAAAGCATCAAAGACATTTAAGCAATGAAATAAACCCAAAACAAGTCATGACTGGGTAAATTTTCTAATGTTCAACAATTGTGACATTTACTAGTTTTACCTAATATTTGTTTTACCAAATACAATAACTATGCTGTGAATTTTTCCTAAAATCAGAGTCTATAATCATTGTCTTTTAAGGATTACAGGAGACATAAAAATAGGAATAAATGCACTGACCTCTCAGATAACCTTATGACCAAAACAGGCTCAATTAATATATATTTCTGGTTCTCATACAATTTTATACACACACATGCATGTGCACACACATGCATCTCCCTTACAACTTAAAATCACACTTTTGACACAAAGAAAAATCACAACATTTCCTAAAATGAACCAAATTATCATCAGCCTAAGACCATAGCAAATCAAATCATAATGGTTCCCCAAGACCCACTTACAATACTGCTGACATGCTCTCTTTGGGGCTTCTGGTCCCCCAGTCTCTCAAAGGTAAACCTATTGATTCCCCAGTGAAGACCCAGCAATCTCTACTGACCATCTAGGCATTTCAATACCTCAGTGGGGCTCTGTTCCCTTTTTCACCCTTGCCATCAGTCAGACCTGAAGACTATGCTCCCTGTAAGACATCTCTTTTTGTCCCAAGGCACCCCAGCTTCTCATCTCACACTTTGCTTTTAATTCCTACTCCCCTTCCCTTTATTCCACTTGTCCTTTATGTCCCAGAACAATGTCTGTATTAACTTGCTAAGACTTCCATAATGATATATCACAGATTGGGTATCTTAAATAATAGCAATTTATTTATCACAGTTCTAAAAACCAGAAGACCAAGATCAAGGTGTCATTGAGTTTGATCTCTCCTGAGATTTCTCCTTGGCTTACAGATGGCTGCCGTCTCATTGTGTCCTCACCTAGTCTTTCCTCTGTGTGCAAATACCCCTAGTGTCTTCCATATGTCCAAATTTATTATTCATAAAAGGTCACCAGTCAGATTGAATTGGCATTAGAGCCCACCCTAACAACCTTATTTTAACTTAAATACTTATTTCCAAATGCAATACTGAGGTTTATAGTTTTAACATATGAATTTCAAGGAACACAATGTACCCCATCACACTAATGAATACCTAATACACAGACACCAAAGCATATGACCTCATTTCCATGTGATGATAAAGGATCACATGTTCTGCCCATAGGTTGGAGTTATTTCTATTTTCCTACATAAGCTAAGCTTCTGACTATTGCTTGATTCTACCCAAAGTTTCTTCTCCCCTGAACACAGAAACTTATTAGCCTTGGGAAGCTCTTCACAGTTCACATTAACCATTATATCCATTCCTCTGGTCTACTGGGTAAAGATTGGGCTGAATCATAGTTCATCTATTTCTTTACCTACACCATGTTGATGACATATTACTATATATAAAGATAATAGTTAAAAAGTTTATGATTGGACATCATAATCCAAAGCACATGTATGAAGAATTGAATTGGGAATCAACATATTTTATATATAAACAGAGATATGAAAAATTGTGGTATATTTGTGTAATAAAAATTGTAATGCAAAAAAAGTACATGTATAAAGGCGTGAATTGGTGTGAACATACTCTACATACAAAGATATGAAAATTGTACTCTATATGTGTAATAAGAATTGTAATGCATTCTGCTGTCATGTATTTTAAAAAAATGAAATCAATAAAACTAAAAAAAGAAAAGAAACAGCAACAGGGGTGTACACTGGCTGTTGCTCACAGCAACAACAACAAAAAAGTTTATGGAGCTGATGACATGATTCTATACTTAGAAGATCCAAAAAACTCCACCAGAAAACTTCCAGAATTAATTAATGAATTCAGCAAAGTAACAGGATATAAAATCAATACCCATAAATCAAATGAATTTCTACACATCAGTGATGAATCCACTGAAACAGAAGTTAGGAAAACTACCCCATTAACAATGGCCTCAAAAAAAAAAACTTGGGAATCAACTTAACAAAAGAGGCAAAAGACCTCTACAATGAAAACTACAAAACACTAAAGAAAGAAATTGAAGAGGACCTTAGGAGATGGAAAGATCTCCCATGTTCTTGGATATGCAAAATTAATATTGCCAAAATGGCCATACTACCCAAAGCACTATACAGATTCAAAGCTATTCCAATTAAAATCCCATCATTTGTTAATAGAAATAGAAAAAGCAATCAATAATGAAATTCATTTGGAAAAATAAGAGACCCAGAATGACCAAAGCAATTCTTAGCAAGAAGAGTGAAGCAGGAGGCTTCACAATACCAGACCTTAAACTATATTACAAAGCTATAGTAACAAAAAGAGCATGGTACCAAAATAGACATGTAGACCAATGGTACAGAATGGAAGACACAGAGACAAACCCACAGAAATACAGTTATCTCATACTAGACAAAGGTGCCAAAAACATACATTGGAGAAAAGATAGATAGCCTCTTCAACAAATGGTGCTGGGAGAACTGGAAATCCATATGCAGCAAATTGAAACTAAACCCCTATCTCTCACCATGCACAAAACTCAACTCAAAGTGGATCAGAATTAGACCAGAGACTCTGTGCCTAATAGAGGAAAAAGTAGTCCCAAATCTTCATCATGTCAGCTTCGGCCCCAACTTCCTCAACAAGACTCCTAAAGCACAAAAAATAAAATCAGGAATTAATAAATGGGATGGACTCAAACTACAAAAGCTTCTTCTCAGCAAAAGAAACAATCAATGAGGTGAAGAGAGAGCCTACAGTTTGAGAGCAAATTTTTGCCCCACACACTTCAGATAAAGAACTAATCTTTAGGAGGGGGCATGGTGGTAGGAAAGATGGTGGAATGACATGGGTATCATTACCCTAGGTACAGGTATGACTGCACTTATGGTGTGACGCTATGCTGAGAGCCACAGCCGAGTCGGGACCACATGCTTTGTGGCGGCTCGGTTATTTGTGCCCAGCCAGACTACGGCAACGCTACATTGTGTACAACCATAGAAATGTAAAGTTGTGCTATAATTGTGTACAACGAATCAAAATGCATTCTGTTGTCATATAAACCTAATTAAAATTTTTAAAAAGTTTTATGGAGTTCTAACCATGTCCCAGGCATTGTGACAGTACTTATCATGCACAATTCTCACTATAACTCTGTAAAGTTGGTATATAATAGATGCTCAATAGTTATATAAGTAAATTAATGAATGAATATTATTATTGTCTTCATTTTATAGATGATACAATGTAGACTTATAAAAATTAAGTAGCTTTCTCATGATCATAAAACCAGTAAGCAGCAGAGCAGGCACAAAGAGCTTCCTAACTCCAAAGCCCACGCTCTTAGCCAACTCATGCACTGACACGCCTTGTGCACATCCCCAAGCCATCTGTTTCTCTGTCTCTCTAAGGGCTCAACCTTGAATGTTAGCTCATGATTCAAAGAGATAGGACAAGTGAAAAATATTCTATGACATTTAAAATCGAAATTCAACTACTAGATAGGTATATTACATAAAGTTTAAAAAGATACTCAAGACTGAATCACTTTATTGCTTGTGGAAGTTTTAAAGCATACTCTTCAAACTGCATGATACTACTTTAATCTCAGGATGAGGTCTATGTCCCCTTACTGTCAAGCTAGATGGGTTTATGACTACCTAGGCCAATAGAGTAGGATAAAATTATACTCTGATAGCCAAGTCTAGATCAGAAAAGAATCACCAGTGTTTTCCCTAATCCTCTCGGAATACTTGCCATGAAAGAGGTCTACCTACCGTAAGAGCACCATGCTGGAAAATACAAGTGTAAATGTTCTGATGGACAGCCCCAGATAAGCTCCCAGGTGACAGCCAGTATCTACTGCCATGAGCCCATTCAAATAAGGCCTTCAGAAGACTGCAGCTCCAACTTTTGATAGCAAGTGTGTGAGACATCTCAAGCAAAAACTGCCTACCAAGGCTGTTCTTAAAATGTTTGCCCACAAAACTGTAAGCCAATAAGAGGTTGTCATAAATGCATATGTTCTGGAGTAATTTCTTATGGGTCAATAGTAAACAGAATATCACTCCACCATGTTTTAATTCCTCTTGTTACTTCAAGCTGCTAACCTTGTCGCAGTTTCCTCAATACCAGAAAGCTCCAGCAATAACATCCAACTATCATTTAGAAGTCTGTAGGATAAATTTCCAAATAAAGCACCTCTAAAAGATAAGAAACTCACAAAACTGAATCAGAAGAATATAGATATATTTCTGAAATTTAGGTAGATTGATTTTTACTTTTTGAAAAGGAATAAATGACACATTGTTTGGAATAAACATACAGAGGAGCATAAGTGGACTCAAGTCTTATGTACTCCATAGGAAAAAGGCTCCTTCTCAGACCATTCTCCTTCCCAAACATATGTCCCATTTGAAGGTGTCTTATTCCATTGTCACTATATTTCCCCAAACTCAGCTGTGAAAATTTCTCCAGAGGTACCCAAGGACCACACCCTTAAGAAGGTACCCACACATATGCCCATCCAAGGATATTCCAACTTTAGGATGGTACACACAAGTAGGACACAGGACTCCACACACATGGAAATAGGCATCTTTGTACTCTCCTAGTCTCAGGAAATCCAACTTTTGAAGGTTAGAACACAATCTACTTCTCAAAGCAAAAGTTTTCACCCCAATCAAGAAAAAATGTATCCTAATTTCCTTGGAGATTTTCTTGAAAACATGAAACCTCTCTTGGATTGTGTTCTTCAGGTGCCATGTTGCTGGAAATGTCTTCATTGATCTCTGACCCACAGAAAGACTAATATGTGCAACCTACAACTATTAATTTGTTACTCCCTTCCTGATGGCATGGAAATTCCAAAATTTAAAAATATAACAAGTCCCCAGTAACAATGTGGACATCAGTGCCCAGATCTTGGTTTCTAACATCATTCTCCAACAAAAGGAATGGATGCTCCTTAGAAAAATGGCTCATTCTAGAACTGGGATAGAAAGTATACGAGATAAGTCTAAAGTATATTGCAGTTCCAGAAAACAAAGGTATACTCAAAAACCACAATGTACATATGTCAAAATAACAAAGGAATTAATTAATAAAGCTCCCGATGGCCAAAGCCAGAATGATTTGAACAACAAAGTATATAATATAGTATTGTATTAGAGCCCAAAATATAAAATAAATATCCATAAGTCTATAATGATATAAATAAATGCTGAAATAAATAAGTAGGTTGAAGGGAAAAAATTTCATACAGAATTTCAAATAATCTATGTGGATACTGCCCCCGCAAAGACTCCCCACCTCTTCAGTGACTTTATTCCAAAGAGTATAGTATGGAAGTGGGAGAAAAGAGTAAGCATGAAAAAAACCTAATAAATACCACCTCAGCCGGGCAATCAAGGTTAATGTCAACAGTGATAAGTCATGGTGACAGCATGTAGCTTTAATATGATGTGCTGAGAATAGTGTTCTTTGTCTCTATGGTATTCCTCCCAAAAAAACCATACCCCCATCTAATCATGAGAAAAATTCAGAAAGTTTGGATTATATGCTACAAAGTACTTGACCAGTACTCCCCAAACTGTCAAGGTCATCATAAACAAAGTCTGAGAAACTGTCACAGTCTAGAGGAGACTAAGGGGATCTGACGACCAAATGTAATATAATAAACTGAATGAGATCCTGGGACAAAAAAACAAATATCAGGCTGAAAAGCAAGCAGATTTTAAAAAGAACAAGTTGAAACTGAGGAAATCTAAATAAAATGTTCACATTAGTTAATAGTTATATATCATTACTGCTGTACACATAATATATACAATAGTTGTGACAAATGTATGGTGCTGATATAAGATGAAAACAATAGACAGAAATGGGTCTGGTGTTCATGGGAACTATCTGTACTATAGTTGCACTGTTTTGTAAATCTAAAACTATTCTAAAATTAAAATTTATTTAGAAAGAATAAAAAGAATACCTGTTGCCATCCTACCAATTTTTCACAATATTTAAAATAGTTTATTTCATTATTCACTTACATATTTAACTATAAACTCAGTTAACATATCATTATTCTTAGATGTGATAATTAAACCCAAGAGTCAAGTGCTGCACTGTTCATTGAACACTTTGTTAATGTGTATTGTCTAATGTTTCTTGTACTTTGTCATCCTGTATACATACCCTATAATGAGCTCTCATAATAAAACAGGTGCCCCAAGATAGCATTTGGTGTACTTATTATCTCTGCCTAACTGTCCCCAGTATCTCATACTGCAAAGCTTACAGTTATAAAGTATGTTTTCTATCTTAATTATAAGTTATTGATGGCTTAAATTTACTTTCATTTTGATAAATCCTATAACATTTCCCTCTCCTTCTTGATTCCTGTCATTCTTCTTATAACAGAATGCTAAATGGGACATTTACTAAACTCAGTTAAAATGAATAAGAAAAGATGTCCCCATGTGGCAAAAAAACAGAACTGGTTAAGAATCATCCAAGAAATCAAAAGTGCAATCCTTAGCACATCACCAGGAAGGAGAGAAAGCTAATAAATCACTTAAGGTTACTGGTGAGTCCTCAAACAGAATGGTCAGATATTATACTTTCAAACTCCAATCCACATTAGCAGAAACCCATCCCCAGCACTAGGCCAAAAACAGGGCTTTCAAAGAGCAGTGATGTGTACAATGAAATGAGGAGTCCCTAGTTGAATGCTTGCTGAGCAGCAGATGTATGTTAGTCTTCCCTGGTGTAGCCACAGGAGTTTAACCTGTGTCCTCCAGACTTGGAACGTACACATCCTGGGGACTGCCTCTTATCTGGAAAAACTTAACATGAGAGGCTGGCTAGAATGGCCTTTGACAGCAAGGAACTTCACAAACTTCAAGGGAATGTTGATAGTTTGAGCCAGGGAAGGGGACTTGATTTCTCTTAAAGGTTAAAATGTTCCATAAGGAAAAAAAAAATGAGCACTTGGGCAGGAGCCATACAGAGAGCACCAATTCCAAATTATAAGCCCACCAAGTGAGGCAGGATCACTCTGTTACAAATGACCAGAGTTGATCTTGAAACTACAGAAACTATCCTACCAACATAGATATTTTTTTAAGTCTGAAAACAAAATATCTTAATAGATCCTGTTTGAATTAATATTAATAGTTTTCTTAAGGCAAAGAAATTAAAAACAGGTAGCATTTTAAAATAAAAAGAAAAAGGGAATGTTATTATCATTATTATTATGCATCCTGCAACACAAAATGGTTTCTGGAAGACCAACTTTAACCTTAGAATCATACAAATTGATTTTTAAGGGAATGGAAATCATAAAAGTGTTTTAGAAAAAAGGTAGAAATCACCTTTTAAAATCATATTACTTCTTCCTGGAAACCAACTATTATACAAATATAAATTATAACACAAATTTATTCAGGAAAAAGAGCTCATTGGTATAGATCAAACAATGTCCATCAACCAAATAATTTGCTTACTATGCAAATAAATGTGTCAGTCTGTGCCATTGTCTATACATCAGTCATTCACAAACTTCAGAGAGAGCCCATGAATCAATACCCTATTGACTTGCCCATGAACAAAATTTACAATAGTCCTTGCCAAGATATACCAAGGAACTATCCCCCAGAAACTTGGGAACTGTATGTACACCACAATGGCAAAGTCAAGATCTGGGATCCCACACCTTTTAAAGTAATTGCACTAGAAATCTGCAAACCCCTACACCTAGAATTTAGTTGTAAACAAGACACACTAAGTATCTGTAAGCCACAGCCCATGTGCTCTAATGTTTTTCATTTTGATGGTCACTACCTGAATTAGTCTGCTCAGGCTGCAGAACAAAGTACCACAGACTGAAACAACAGAAATTCATTTTCTCAGAGTTCAAAGCCTAAAAGTCCAAGATCAAGGTGCTGGAAAATTCTGTTTCTGCTTAGGGCTCTCTACCTGGCTTGTTGACAACCAACTTTTCATTTAGTCTTCAGATAGTCCTTCTTCTGTGCTTAAATGAAGGGAGAGAAACAGAACTCTGGTGTCTCTTTCTCTTTTTATAAAGACATTAGTCTTATCAGATTAGAGACCCACCCTTATAATCTCATATAACCATGCAACTGCTTGGTTACTGAAGCTGTATTGCATCTGATATTTTTTACAGATGAATCCTATCATCTTTCTCCCAAACTTCATGTGTTGGAAACAATCCTCAGTGCAACAGTTGGGAGCTGGGGTTTAGTAAGAGATGATTAGGTCATGAAGGTTGTGCCTTCATGGAATGAATTAACCTCATTATCATGGAAGTGAATTAGTTACAGCAATGTTTGTTATAAATGTGAGTTTGGCTCCCCTCTCTTGCTCACTCTCATGTGCACTCTTTTGCTCTTCTGCATTTCACCATGGGATGATGTGACAAGTAGATTCTTATCAGATGTAGCCCCCCAGTCTTGGGCTTCCCAGCCTCTAGATCTATAAGAAATAAATCTCTGTTCTTTATAAATTAATCAGTCCCAGGTATTCTGTTAGAACAACACAAAACTGACTTAGACACTACACCTTTCCAAAAAATGAGGTATGAGGGTATTATTGGTTTGAATCTGTCCCCCAAGGCTCATGTGTTGAAGATTTGTTTCCCAAAGCAGCAATGCTCAAAGATGGGGATTTTAGGAAGTGATTGGATCTTAATACTCTGATCTCATCAGTGAATTAATCCATTAAGGGATTCAAAGCTGAATTGATTTGGGGGAGGTAGAAACTATAGGAGGTAGTGTGCAGTTGGAGGAAGTGGATCCTTGGGAGCATGCCCTTGGGAACTACATTATGTGTCTTCCACACACACACTGCATTCTGGCTACCATGAGCTGAACAGCTTTCCACCACCATATCCTTCTGCCATCATATTTTGCTTCACCTCAGGCCCAAAGCAATGGAGCCAGCCAACCATGGGCTGAAACCACGAGCCAAAGGAAATCTTTCCTCTTCTAAGATGTTTTTCATGTATTTTCTCACAGCAATGAAAAGATAACTAAACTGACAGAGGATCATACTCTGGCCTTACTCTAATATTAGGCAATGCTGAAAACTTTCCTTTCAGTTCTGTGAATTAACAATTCTCAACTCGATGGAATGCAATATCTTATTCCAACTTGCCTTTACAACTGCCACTCTATTAAAAGTCATCTATGGTATAACTTTAGACACAGAAAGCAAGAAAGTTTGCCCTGAATCGCGTAAGGTAACCATACTTGAATCTAGGCAGTGGCTCTTAGCACTTTCCAATCTGGACTTAGAGTTCTAACAAAGCAGAAAGGCTGAATAGCACCCTCTGAACTCCATGAAGTCTAATAATCCAAACAGCATTCCCCAAAGTGACTCAATACAGTATTAATTTTAGTAGAAGATAGCTATAATTTGCCATTGAGCCTTTCTTGGAGACAACTCTAAAATTTTAAAAACAATATTAAGTTTGGGTTGTGGCAAAATTATACAGCCAAGTATCCCCTGCTCAGTTCAATGGTGATCTTAATAGACCATAAGCAGTAAGTTGAAAAATGACTATGTAGGCTTACTTTCCTTATATGTGTATCCTCCTTGTCATGTAGGTTTCAGTGACCTCAAACTTGACTCTGAAATTGGTCATGTGACAGGTTTTGACCAATTCGATGTTAGTAAACAAGATTCCAATGTGTTTTGTTTGTTTTGTAGTGCTGGGGATCAAGCCCAGAGCTTTGTGCCCACTAGGCAAGCACTCTCCCATTGAACTATATCCCCAACAAAACAATGTCTGACAAGCACTTGTCCATTTATATTGTCTCTCTGACATTGGTAGACTACTACTACCACCACTACAACCAGAGGCCTGAACTTGTCTACTAGATGGTAAAGGGTCAGCCCTACCACGCAAGCCAGGAGCCACCAGACCCCTTCGAATCAAAGCTGACCAATAGTTGACATGAAATCCAGGCAAAACCAGAAAAATCATGTAGAGCACATCTCAGTCCAAACTGCTGATGCAACAAATTTTGAGCTAAATAAATGACTGTTGTTTAAAACCACAACATTTTTCAGAAGTTTGTTATTCATTAAAAACTAACTAACACATCATGAGAATTCAAATAATAGCAAGTCATTTCCCTTACCCCTTGACTTTAACACCTGTGATTTCTGGTATAAATTGGTCATCTCTAGGTCTTTGTTTTTCCTAAATTACATGGGATTATAGGACAGCAATCTGGAAACCAATTCAGAAATTTAAGAGACTGTCCCATAAGTGGGATCTCAAGAGAATAATTAATTTTCACCATCTGGGTTTTACTAATACTCAGCTTTCCTAGCTCTGTAACAAATTCCAAATAGTTGGTATATAAGCACCAAGGTCAAGAATCTTTTGCTTGCAAAGTCTTTTGAAATCCAGACAACAATATTTTTTTTTTTTAGCAGAGTTAGAGTTTTTCTTTGTTCTAGTTGTTTTAATACATCAGGCAGGTGGGCATACTATATCCACAAAAAAATAACATTCAAATTTCAATCCAGCTCAATGGAAATATGTTGGACAGTTACTTTGCATAATCATGCACTAAAGTCCCCAAATAGCTCTAAATTTTACACTAGAGATTCCAAAATTGAACTAAGGGGGAATCATAAAACTAAGTGTAGTACATCCAAAATAAACATTCACTTATGTCACTGATGAAGTCATTATGTTTTAATGCTATTACAGATATAATTATTATTATTATTATTATTATAGAATTTGCTTTTTCTATCTCCTATCACACAATATAATGTTTTGGAATTTTTAATACTTTATAAATATCTTGCTCAACTTTAAGGACACTTGAATAGATTTCTCAAAAAAAAAAAATTCCTGGCTGGAATCCACTTCATAGCAAAAATTATACTGAGTGATTTTTCTCATCATCCAATGAAGATGGAAAAATTGACAATGTAAGTAGAGACTCATCAAACAAATATGCTGGGAAGGATCATTGTAGCATTTTCAAAGTTAAAATTCAGCCTTTATTAGTTTTTGAGTTTTATTTTCTGCCATTTTATGCTTGTTTTGGGGTGGGGGGCATTAAAAGAGAAAGCTTTAGTATTCTCAGTGGAATCTGAACTGAGATCCTGGACAGCTCCTTCCTGAAGAATGCATTTCCACCAGCATTTCAGGAACTCTAGTCATTTCACACCAAACTGTAAGGAAGTAAGAAATGTCCCCTTTCAAACATGGGGGTCTGAAAATCAATCAATCAATAAATAAATAAATAAATAAATAAAGCATAGGGGTCTGGTAGATAAGTGTCTTAGCTTTCCAGTAAGGTTTATTTTTGTTCACAGATCTAGAGATTTCAATCCAAGATTGGTTGGACCTGTGTCGTTTTGGGCCTACAGCAGCACATAGGTGGAAGCACATAGCAAAGCAAAACCTCATGACTGGGATGCAAAAAAGAAGAAAAAGGAAAAGGTCAGGTCCCACAGTTCTCTTCAAGGGCACACCCCCAATGACCTAACACCTCCCACTAGGCCCCGCCTCTTAAAGTCTCCACCACATCCCAATCGTGTCAAACCTCAGATCAAGCAAGCCCTTGGGCCTCTGGGGGAACATTCCAGATCCAAATGATAGACAGGTCACTAAAAGGTGGTAGGTTTCTAATTACAAGCCAGTCATTTGGTTTTCCAAACCTTAGAAACTTGATGGAATAAAGACAAAATTTATAATCTCAAGTCAAATTGATCCAAAATTTTGTATTAAAACACTAATCATTTTACTTGTGTGCTGAAGGAGGAGGAGGCACTAAGGGAAGAAAACAGAGAATATTTAAGGACATATACCTAATGAAAAATGAAAATTGAATTCCTCTCTCCCTATCATCTAATCATTAGATATTATTTAACAGCTTATTAAATTCTGGGAGGAAATAGAGTAAGACTAATTCATATTAGAAAATGATACCGACAGGCCTAAGAGAACATTGTGAAAAGTGCACTCCAACTGATCTGCAGTTAAAATGCAGTAACTTCCTGTTGCTTCTATAGTGAACTGGTCCTACCTGGTCACAGATTTGAGATCATATTATACAGATAACCCAATGAATATCAACTCATGAGAGCATCTTTCAGAGCTGGTGGTAAAAGAGGCCTGGTCTGTTCAACCTGGAATTTCCATGGTTTTACATTATATATGGCTCTGCAATATTACATATTGCAACCTCAATCCCTCAGGATATTTAAGAGTGGATAATTATAACACTTTTATCCATAATCCAGTAATTAGGTAGATGGAAAACAACACAGTGAGACTTTTTGGTGGGTGTGAATTTATTACAGAAGATATAACCTCTTCTAAACTCCTAATAACCACCAACCATGAGCTCTGCATGCCTTATCTCAATTCTCACAACAATCCTATGAGGTAGATGAGACATTGAGGATAAGGATTGAAAATTACTCACCCCACCCATGGTCACACAGATTATAAGTAATTGAACCGGGATTTAAGATGAAAAGAAATTTTGCCAACTACTACATTCTAACCAGTACCTTTCTCTTAATAAAAGAAGTAGTAATGAGGGAACTAGAAGACCTTTGATTTTGTAGTTGTAACTCACAGTTAGATAATTTGCTTTAGAAAAGGCAATGTAAAAAAAAATAGTTGACTTGTACTACAAATAAACTCCTGTGTGGTATTAGAGTTGATCCCTAGAGATATTTTCCTATGTCCTCAGTCACCAAGCTTTGATGCTACTAATCAATGGAACCATATGTCAGCTGGGTTTATGGCATATGAAAACTACCCAAGAACAAACAGGAGAAATAATATGGTGTTTCCAGGAGCAAGTGAGAGATTATTGATCATCATGCATGAGAGTTCACACACCTGCTTTGCTGTAGGTGAGTGGGTAGGTGAAAAGAAAAACAGGTTGGTAAAACAAAGCTCATGTAAGGAGGTGGCCACTCTCCATGCTTTGGGCAAACTCAATTTATGAGTATAAATTTGTGCCACAGAGCTTGCCACCTAGCAACTGTATAAAACCATCTGTACTTACCTAGTAACTGCCCAGAATAACTGAATAATTCTGTTTTCAGAGTTAATAATATGAGATGACACTAAAGGAAAATATAGGAGAAATTACAATGAGATAGAAACTTTACTAATGCTGGACTTAGCATTCTGACAAAGCTTACTCTAATTAGACAAAATCGTACCTCTAGTATATTTTCCAGGATATTTTTGAATTTACTATTATTTTTAATAATCATCACTTATAACTCCATTAAGCAAAGAAGCTGAAATTGGCCCTACTTATGGGATTGTGTACAGTCTTTACGGCAATATTCTATTGTAACTGCCCCTTCTCAGAGTTCTTCACTGGCTCCTCTAATTCTTCCCCATTGAACAATTGGAACTCTCAAAGAACCTGTCCTTTACCCACCTTTCCTTTCCTGTTCCCCTGTTCTCTTGACTTCAGTCATCCCATCTCAGGATCAATTCTGAGTCTGTGCTGCCAGCTCAAATATCTCTCTTGAGCTCCAGGCAGCTGTTTCCATCAGTGTGTTAGACATCTTCAGTTACTAACATGCATACTTATTTATTTATTTTCAAAGTTATTAAAATGGCCTAGAATGGCCTAAAATGGCCAGGAATAATCCCACTGCCAGGCCTTTGTATCTGCTGTTTCCTCTGTCTGAAGCACCATTTTTCTGTATGTGCATGGTTCCCTCCCTGGACTCCTTCACATCTTTATGTAATATCAGTGAGTTCGTCCCAATCTCTGCCTTCCTCTTCTCCATAATACTTACCACTTCCAAAACATATATTTTGCTGATTTGTTTTGTTTATTGTCTATCTCTCCATGCAAGCTCCATGATATCAGACTTAGTTTTTGTCTGTTTTGCTCAAGACCATATCCTTGGTGCCAAAAACAGTAACCGATTAAAAAAAAAAAAAAATAGGCATCCTATTAAGTGGAATGAATGCATGAATGAACAGACAACTGCCTATCTTCACCTCACATAAAACTCTTTCTTTGCCTCAAATCTGCTCCCCCTCCTTCTCATATTTTTTAGAAGCATCTGCCTTCTCCTACTCATCCAGACCAAAAATCTCAATCACTTTCAATAATCCCTCACTTTATCCCTTTATTCAATAAAGTGTCAAATTATTCTACGTGTTTCTAAATCTCCCTCACCTATTACTTCCCATCTATTCCATTCTGCTTTTTAGCCCTTGACCCCTGACCTCAGATGCCTATCACAGACAGGCTGTATAACTGCAAGCTTTCCTTATCTCCAGCTCAGTCTCTATTCTTCAGTTCATCCCACACACTGACCTAGGCCAAGGTTTCTAGAATGCACATTAGGCTATGTTAGACCTCTGTTCTAAATCCTTAGCATGGAATCTAAGGCTGTTCATAATCTAACCTCAAACAGCCCCACAGCGCTCACCTGTCCGTGTGCTCTGTGCCAGTCACATTGTACAACACGTATCCCAACATATCCCAAAGAAACCGTGCACCACTGTAACTCCACTGCTGTGTTGTTCCCTCAGCCATCCTGGCCAGCTCCCTTGTCACTTCTAAAAGTGTTCCCAGATATTTTCCCACTCACCATGTTGATATGTCTTTTCTAATACTTACTCATTTAATCCTAAATGTTAAATGCTTGTCTCTCGCCACAAGCCAAAATCTCCTTCTGAACTGGGAGCAGCCATCATTCACTTTTATATGACACATAGTGCCTAGTCTCGCGTTTTGTACATGGTAGGTAATAAGGAAGTATGTACTGATCTGCTGAATGAGACTTGAGTACACACTGAAAATTCCAGATCATGTGATCAGATAGGATTCTCAAAAAGGTCTCAGAAAAGAGGTACAGGTTTAATTAGGACACAGCAAGGATTAATTTCTGCTCACTGTTCAAACCAGATTATAGGATATCCCGAAGGAAAGTCTGCCTCTAGATCAGCATGGCCTGTGCTTTTTTCAAACACTTGTCAAGATTATATGGGCTGAACGAGGCCCCCCAGCCTCATTCATAGTATTGCACCTATCCATCTCATTCTGGCTTGGGCAACTACAAAGCTATGAAAGGAGGCGCTACTCACATAAGCAAACGGAAATAAAGAAAAGAGGGAAGAAATTGGTGTAAAGAGCTCAGGGGATGCAGGAGGGATGTTTCCATACAGTCCATCAGATTTTATTTTATCCTTTTTTGTTTCATCTTATTTCATTTGTTACAGGTAAATATGTAAAATAGTGTGTAAATGCAGAATGTAATTATATCAACAAGGCTTTTTTTTCTTCTTAGTGTTTTCCTTCTTTGCCTGGCTCCCCCTCCCTCTACTACTCTCTTTGCCCTAAGTAGCACATGCTACTAGCCTAGTATTGAGATCTACCATAATTTTCTTTTTTTCTCAAAAAATCATGTGAATTAACTATTAACCATACACACACAGTGGTTTGTGTCTGTTTTATAAAAACTGGATTAGTTAATGTGCTCACTGGCATCTTTGCTTACATGCTTCAAAGCAATTGGAAGGGATCTAGCTCATGCTTTTCAGTGGCTATATAAAGTTCCATGATCTGGCTGCTGCATGGTGGGTATTCACTTCAGCTCTAGATTTCTCTATTATAAACGATATTATGATAAACATGATGTGTATATATATATATATATATATATATATATATATATATTAGTGTAAAGGCTAAAACAATGAATATTTTCACCTCTGTTAATGAGAGCACCCTTCATTCTGTGTCTCCACCAGCACTGGGTGTTAATGAGCTTTTCCATTTCCATCTGTCTTTGTTAAAATGACATCTTGGTGCTACTTTAACTTGTGTCTCTGGATAGTTAGTGAGTTTGAGAATCTTTTCATATATTTGCTACCTATCTGAATTTTCTGTGGATTGCTAGTTTATGCTTTTTTCTCTCTTTCTATAGGAGACTTTTGGCAACTTCCTTCAATTGGTAAAAGCTCTTTAAGATATATATCTCCCCTCTGAATGCCCTCTATTGCAACAAAAATATTGTAAATATTTTCCTAGGGCCTTCATTTGCATTTAACCTAATAGTATGATTTGCCATATTTATATAACCAAACAGTCTATCTTTTCTCTAACAGTGTCTAGGCTTCCTGTTATAGTTAAGATATCTCCAGATTTTCGTTAAAAAATTAGTATTTTTATATTAAATTATTAATCCATTTAAAATTCTTTGCTGACTAATATGGAGATAAAAGTGAGAATGGAATTTTTCTTTTTCCATATTAAAAATTAGTTTGTTGAAGCTGGGGATATAGCTCAGTTGGTAGAGTGTTTGCCTCAGATGCACAAGGTCCTGGGTTCTATCCCCAGCACCACCAAAAAAAAAATTAGTTGGTCTGGTACCATTTATTAAATAATAAGTAATTTGTCCTTTCTAAATAAATTTGACATTTCTATCATTTTTTCATTTATTTAATTTTCACTTATAATGAGATATAGTTTCCATTCTGATTCATTCTGTCCCATGAATATGTTTGCATTTTTATAGATCAATAGCATTTTATATCCATTAAAATAAGTCCTTTCTCACTATTTTTTCCCAATTTAATTTATTTTAGAGCTCAGTTCTCCATAATAATTTTAAATTGTTTTATCTAATTCTCTAATTCTCTTTCTCCCTAAGATTCTTTTTTTAAATTCTATTTGGAATTGAATTAAATTGATTTATTAGTTTTGTGATAATTGACATTTTATGATGTTGTCTTTCAATCCAGTAAAATGGTATAATAGTATCAATCAGGTGAGTAAAATGGTATGCATTTTCATCTATTCCAATCTTATTTAACTGTTTAATCTCTTCTCTCTATCAATAAAACCTTGAAAATACTTTTGCTTTCTCCCTTCCTCCCCCATGACATCCCCAATCCTCAATGATATTTTGAAAAAAATTGAATTTTTATGAAAATTTTAACATTTTCATTTTTGGAACATTATTAGCACTTACTTTGCTATACTCATTTATTTATTTGCTAGACATTTATTGAGCACCTACCATGTGGTATGCATCATTATAAGGACTGAAAACACATCAAAGGGAAATTTTTCTGATTTCACAGAGTTTAGGTTTTAGTACGGGAGATACATGCTAGATCAAATAAACAAGTATATTCCATACTACATTAGAAGGTGACAAATCCTCTGGAAAAATCCAAAGCATGGAATAAGAATGGAATGCCACAGCACTGGGCATTGAGTGGCATGTGCATAAAATGTTGAACAGCTTACTTAGGGAAGGCTTGAAGGAGAAAGTGGCATTCAAGAAAAGACCTGAAAGTGGCAAGGGAGAGAGCCATGTGATGTCTGAGGACAAACAATCCCAGCAGAGGAACAACAAGTAAGAAGGCACTGAGGAGGGCTCATGCCCATCCTACTCAGGAGCACCAAGACCAGTGTGACTGCATCAGAATACAGGAGCATCTCAAAGGAGGCCAGATTAGTTGGACTTGAAGCTACAGAAATTGTGGAGGTCTGGTCAGATAGGGCCCGAACTGTTATCAGGACCAAAATCTCACTCTGAGGAAAACGGCAAAGCCACTGGACAGTTCTTAGAAGGAGCACTATGACTTGACTTAATGTTTAACAGGACAATTAATCAGTCTGACTGCTGTGTTATGAGGAAAGCATAGAGAGAGTAAATGAGTTAAGAGGTGATTGCAATAATCTAGACAAGAGATGATCACCATATGGTCAAGGAGACTAGAGATTACCAGTAGTCAAAATAGGATATATTTTTAAGACAACAGAATCAGTGGGATTAGCTAAGTGATTAGATATGGTGCATGTAAGGGGGTAGGGGAAAGCTCAAGGATAACTGATAGGATTTTACCTGAGCAACTAGAAGGATGAAATTTCACTAATTAAAACAACAAAACTAAGAAAAACAAGGTTCTGAGGGGTAGGGGTTGGTAATGGACATATCTATTAGATTTCCAAATAGCTATGCTGAGATGATTATTGGATATACCAAATTGGTATTCAGAAGAGAGTTACAGACTAGAGATACAAATTTAGGAGTCATTAGCATATTATTGATACTTAAAAGTGTATAACCGAATAATAGTATCAATCAGGTGAGTAAAACTAATGAAGAGGGACTGGGGATATAAAACTCAGTGATGGAACTTGTTCTTAGCATGTGTAAGGCCCTGGGCTCAATCCCCAGCATCCAAAAATAAAAGATAATTGAGCAGGGAAAGTTCAAGGATATTACCATGAGAAACATCAAAGTTAAAAGATGGGGGAAATTAGGAAAAGCCAGCAAATGAAAAGTAGCCAATGAAATAGAAAGAAAACCAGAAGAATATGGTATCTTTAAAAGCCAAATGAAGAAAGTATTTCCAGGAGAGAGAAGGATCAACTGTTCCAAATGCTGTTAAAATAATGAAGACAAAATTGGCCAGTGGAATTAGCAGTACAGACATCATTGATGATCTTAACAAGAGACACTTTGTTCATGTGAACGGTGCTGGGGAAGATTTTGCAACAACATGGATAGATCATTATATTATATGAAATAATCCAGGCATAAAAAAGCAAATACTGCATGATCTCATTCAGATGTGGAATCTAAAAATTTTAACTTCCTAGAATCTAAAAGTGGAATAATAGTAACAAGAGGCAGGGGAGCATTGGGAGAAGGTTGGTCAACAGGTACTAAGTTACACTTAGGAAGGAAAAATAAGTGCTAGTGTTCTGTTACATGGCAGGGTGATTAGATAACAATAATGTACTGTACATTTCTGAACAGCCAAAAAGGGTGTTGACTATTTTTCATCACAAATAAATAATAAATCTTTGAGGAGACAGATATGCTTACCCTTATACACATACACACATACACACACACACACACAAACACACAAACACACACAAACATGCACAGCAGAGATTTGGACAGCCTCTGAAAAAGAAAGTGATGTATTTATTGAAATTGGACATGCATTTATGTCTACATTGTTAACTATAATTTCATTTGTATCTTTTTTTAATTGTTCATTAGCAAGATGTAAAGGACATCTTCATTTCATGTTGAACACTTTTTTCTCAGTAGATATCTACTGAATAAGTAGGTATGAGTTTCTCAATCTAACATTTGCTGGAACCTCACTGGATAATATACTACCAGAATGCTAAACCTAGTACACCCTTTGTCCTCCTCAAACTAATAAACCATATGTTTTTGAGTGGAACATCAACAATTTCAATTGTTTCCTGCTAAATAATGAAATGAAATAGCATTAATTCTATTTCAGAGTCCTAACTGCAACTTAAAAAACATTTGCTAATTTCTAATTAATTAGGGAGTGAGGAAAATGTGCCACATATAACAGATGGCCCTACTATATGATGTTGTTATCAAAGAACCAATAGCCCTTTCAAACTCAGATTTCAAAATTGGTCTGTATATAAAAAGAATGGTAGCAGGGAAATAATGTAATCCAAATATACCAGGTTTTGGTAGAAATTGTTTTCATGACAGAACTGCATATGAGATGGAGATCAAACACAAAAGAAAAAGAAGCAGAATAAATATTGGAGGAAAACGTGTTTATAGCTGATGGATTTTGTGAATAAAGAGAAAAATGTGAATTCCCTTTTGTATCTCATGCCTCAAGCCATTATGAAGGACAAACAATATTGCTTTTCAAAAACGAGGATTACAGTTTCACCAACCTTGCCGCATATTTAGTTCTTTGATTACAGGTTTAAATATCTCTATGTTTAGAGCAAATATTTTCACCTATTTAAATTTAAAAAACAATGAAATCTATCATGCAACACATTAGCTAAAAACTCACGTAGCAGAGTGTGTGCAAGGAGAGAAAATTCTATTGACTAAAGTGCAGAATATAATTAAGGTGCTTCCTTGACCCCTAAGTAATAAAAAGGTGTGGTGAGGGGGAGAAAACTTACCACTTATAAATCTGTGAGCCATCTGCTGGAAACCAGACAATTAAAAACAGAAACTACTGTTAGCAGACACTGTCCTTGAATCTTTGCAGGAAGATCATTTAACATTGAAAACAAGAGAAACTATAGATATGTTATTCTTCTCAGTTTTTCAGCCAATATCAGACAGATATTGTTTAAAAATCTCTCTCAGGCTTGATACTTGGCTTGGGTTACCTAGCATGTGCAAGGCCCTGCTAGGCAATCTCCAGCACCAGAAATGTGCATGCATGTGTGCAAAAACACACACACACACACACACACACACACACACACATACAAAAAGTATGAAAAGATTATAAAATGCCAACAAATGGCTTTTTTCCCCCTTTCTGCTTGTCTGTATTTCTAATTTTGTTTTAAAGATGCTGAACTACTTGTACACTTCTTAGGGTTAAGTTTGCAAAAATGTTTATACATAGAAGAGAAATGGGTTGCTAGCCAAATTTAGAGTATCTGTACTGAAAAATTAAAGATTATTTCATCCAATTTTCCCATGTTACACATAAAAAAACTAAGGTAGAGAAAAATTACGTGTCAGTTTTGTTGACATAAACTGAATACAAAGACCATGTAAAATGATAGTTCTCAACCCTGACTGACTTAAAGGATTAAAAAAAGAAAAATCCATGCCTAACTGGCCCCTACCCCAGACTGACTGATTTAGAATCAAAGTTTCTGTTCACTAGAAATTACTGATTGCCAACACTGTCTCCAAAGAATCTTAGAAGAATGGAACGGGGGAGGGGGCACTATTATGTAAAAAAATACAAGCCAGAAACTTCAGCAAACATCTCTGCTGAAAAATCCATTTAAACATCCATTTATCTGTTAAGTGTGTGCTTCAGTTCATTCCAAAGTAGATTGTCAATAGGGGCACTGTATCTGTCTCTTTTGCTAAGGTTGCAAGTGCTCCTTCTTTGCATGCTTACGTAATTTCTATTTCAGACTCTTCAAGGTATAACAAGAGTAATATTTATTGAATGCTTACTATGTGCCAGGCATTGTTCTACATGTTTTATTCATTTAATTATCTCAAGCCAACATAGGAAGGCAGAATAAGTGCTCCTTGTCCAAGCTAATAAGAATAGTTATAAATGTAATAGATAAATGATTCAATTTATACAAGATAAGTTACATAGTAAACTGCACAGGTGAATTGAAGGTTTCAGAGTGGTTTGAATAAAGAATAGAGGTGCTAGAATTCAGGTTTCATATAGCTGCACTGAACATGTTGAACTAAAAAAACAACATTGTGACAGGCTTATATTCACTTTCCTAGCAATATATATATATATCAACTGAAACAGTTCATTAGGATAAATATAACAATCAATATCCACAAGTTTTTTGGCTGAAAAAATTTTAATCTTCAATATTGGAATACACCATTAAATATTAAATATATTAGTAATTTAATATGAATTCATTTTTTAAAGGCACAATCATAGGTGCTGGGTAAAGTGGCACACACTTGAAATCCCAGCAACTCGCGAAGCTAAAGCAGAAAGATTACAAGTTCAAAGCCAGCCTCAGCAACTTAGGCCCTAAACAACGCATCAAGACCCTGTCACAAGATTTAAAAAAAAAAAAAATTAAAAGGGGCTAGTGATGTGACTCAGTGGTTAAGCACCCCCTGGGTTCAATCCTGATACTAAAAAACAAAAATCAAACAAAGAAGGTTGGGTATGTAGTAGAGTCCCTGCCCAGCATGCATGAAGGCCTGGGTTCAATCCTCAATTAAAAACAAAAAGGAAAAAGGCATAATCATATCAATTGTAATAAAGACTCAGATGATAGTTCACTATGTTCAGATCAAAAGAATCAGATTCACAAATGATAAATAAAATCCAAATGTTGGTTGCATTTTATAATAAATTCAATGTTATAAGTTTTGTTTTAGCAAAATATCACATCCCACTAAATTAATAAACAGTATTTGACATGCTTTTATACATATAGACATTTAAATATTAATATAATAAATGCTTTAAGTCAACACTGAAGATCTATAAAAATTTGCCCTTAAAGAGGACTAATGTTTTATTCCAGTTTGAGAAACACTCAATGACACCTAAAATGTTTTCCTGTTGTACTTTTCTATGACTCTTTTTTCCATCACCAAGTACCACATTGCTAGCCAGACATCTTGCACAAGCATTTTGATGGTGACCACAAGCAAAAAAAAAAAAAAAAAAAAAAAGAGGATGTGGTTTAATCTGGGCAAAGCTGTCATCACAAAGGAGATACTAACACAAAGCAATCAGTGCTGAGACATACAGGTCATTTTTAGAAAGGAAAGACAGCATGTGTACATATTGTATAGAATCTAATTCATCCACTGCATTCAAAAATATTATTCTAAAAGAATTATTTCATGAATAAAAATGAACACAGTGAGTTTTCCTAAAATGAGATTGAATGGAAAGTTAATTAATACAGTCTGTTCATGATACCAGGCTGTTTATCAACGACCTGCCATTGGAAAGAAATGTCCAGATCTATCTTATCTAAAATTTTCAGGGAGCTCAAGGAAAGTGGCAGGAAGCCTTCTTGCTTTGCTAGACATGATTGCTCATGCTGGCTCTATTTTTCTTCTTGCTATAATAGCTAGCAGTCGATCTAATTAATGCACATTTCCAATGCTTCTCGCCTTTGAACCTCTTTGAAAGTCTCTGACAAGAGCTGAAATTTTTACTCTGAAATGCAAGAATGTTGCTGATAAGTCTCAATATGTAGCTATTTGGGGGGATTCACATGAGCTTCTTTAAAAAGTTGTGGTTTCTATTAATGCAAATAAATCAATAAATTTATCAAGCTCAGCAAGTAAGAAATATTGCATCCACTCTCTTGTCCTACTTGGGTTAAATGGAAATATTGTGCAGAGAAAGAAAAATTCACATGACTAAATTCAGGAGGAATCAGCTTATTTACAATTTCTAACTTTTTAAAACCAAAATAAACAACCGAACAAAAGTCTTGTGAACTACTGAGGTTGGCTTTGTTAGTCTGGTTGTATGCTGGAAATTGGAAGCACTGAACAGAGAGACAGGGGGAAGGGGAATGTCTTTTTTCTTCTTAGTTTTATTCTCAGCATAATAAGGTTTTCTCTTTTCTTCACAGAGATATTTGGAGAATCATAATGTATAATATGCATGAAATGCCTGCCACAACTTCCTTTCTAACCTGTTTCTATTGCTGACTGATTAAGCAGGAAAGGAATTTTTAAGTAAAAGAATTTGGGATAGTTCAAAAGTCATGGGAAGACTAAAGAAACAGTCCCTGAGCTAAATTTTCAGTAACATTAAAACCCTAGGGCTGGGGTTGTGGCTCAGTGGTAGAGCTCTTGCCTAGCAAGTGCAGGGCCCTCGGTTCAATCCTCAGCACCACATAAAAATGAATAAATAAAGGTATTGTGTCCAAATACAACTAAAAAAATAAATATTTTAAAAAATCCTACACTTCTCCACAAGAGATCTTATTTGAAAAATATCAGAGCTATATTTCCAAAGGCCAATGTGAACGTGCATTTTTTTAACCAAACCCCAAACAAAAAACTTTGTGTTTTGCTTTGTTTTATTTTGACCCACAGTTCAAATTTTGGCTAATCTTCAATCACAAAGATGGCTTTTTAGGTGACTAATCATCCCTAAGCACAGCACAAAGAGCCTAGTTCAGGGACCAGACTACAAGATAGGAAACATTGCTGCCAACTGGTGAGAGAAAGAGAGGAGGGTGAGAAGAAGAAAGGACTGGCTGGTGTGTGACACAGAGCCAGGAGGGGAAAGGGACCACAGGCTTATGTGTATTCTGTGTTGTCTTAAGTTGGATTCAAAACTCACAAGAAAATTTACTGCTTAAGAGAGAAAGAAAGGCAAAGAACCAGGAACAGAAGGAGTCAGGTAAGTAGGTTTTTCTTCGTGGCATTGGTTCCAAGAGGAAAGAAGGAAGAAAGGGGACAGAGAGAGAAGGAAATGATGGGTGGGAACAGTAAACGAAGATAGAGAAAAAAGAAAAAAATTTAAGAATCAGGATAAAACACTTCAGGCAAACAAAAACAAAGAGACCAACCAACGTACTGCCTCATTAAGGAAATTCCTTTATTCAAAATGAAAACTATGTCAGATAAAAGATCTAAGGTGCAAAAGACAAAGAAGTGTTCTACCCATTGGGAAGGTTTTTCAAGGTCATCCCTAATGCGGTTGTTGTCTGTTTTCAGTTTGCACCCATATAAAATCCATACAAGCAAATTAATTACAGAGAAGATAGAAACTCCCTTTCCTACATCTTTTCTTTGATGGTGGCACCAACCCTAAAAAGTGATAATGTTTTTGTCTTACTATCTTGGCTTCTGGCTAAGGTGAGACAGGGAAGCAATTTCAGTGGTTTCCCCTGGGCTTTTCCTGTATGATAGTTCTTAACTCATAGGCCAACTCCCAATTTGGAAGACTGGAAATTGACCAGAAAGAGCCTCAAATAGAATTCTGATTCATAGAAAATCTTAGCCAGGCTGAGCTAAAGTTATTCATGAGAGGAATCCCACAAGAACAAAAATGACCCAGTTCTGGTACCCATTCTCTTCTTAGTCATTGATTGGGAACAGCTCGTGGGAAGCCTGTCCTGGCTTGATCCAAAGATACAAACAGTGAGAGTTTGTCAATCATCCATGCTGCTCAAAATTGATTCTCCCGAAGAACATTTGAGCAGACCACCTTCCTGTCCACCACAGAAAAGAAATGGCATATATGTTCTAAGAAATGTGTACAATAATATCTATAGTGTAGTGTTTATAACCACTCAAAGGAAAAAACACCTCAGACATCCAGGAGGAGGAATGAATACATGGTGGCACACACATATACTGGAATATTTGGCAGTGAAGAGACTACAATGCACTGACATAAACTTATCTCACAATGTTATGCCATAAAATTCAAATACAGAGCCAAGCATGATGGCACATACGTATAATCCCAGCACTCAGGAGGCTGAGACCAGAAAATCTCAGTTCAAATCCAGCCTAAGCAAAAGTGAGGTGCTAAGCAACTCAGAAAGACCCTATCTCTAAATAAAATACAAAATAGGGCTGGTTTTTCAGTGGCCAAGTGCCCCTGAGTTCAACCCCCAGTACCTTAAAAAAAAAAAGAAGTACAGAAAAAAATAAATACTGTATATTTTAATTTTATCAAATTCAATTATAGGTAAAAGTAAGTTAAATATTCTTAATGATATACATCTGAGTCATAAAACCATGAACAAAAGCAATCAATTAAAAATGTGAGAATAATAATTACTCCTGGAGAGAAAAAACGGAGAATCACAAAGAGCTTCTAAGGAACTTATAATATACAGTAAAAGTATCTTTCTCTAGCTAATGAGTTCATATAAGGGTGTTCATTTTAATATTGTTCTTTAGACTGTACTTATGTGTTTTATAGACTTTTCCTATATATATTATATATGTTATATATATTATATATAAATACATATATAATCATATATATATATATAATTTTACAAGAAAAACATTAACATAACCATTTCGTTAAGCATGAAAAAAAGCATTTGAATTTTTTAAAATCCTTTTAGTGAGCTAGATATAGAATGAAACCTTTTCATACTAAAAAGACTGTCCAACAGAAACTTAAAGCAAGCATCAAACTTAAGAGTAGAACATTAAAACATCCCCCTTAGGGTAAGGAGAGAGGCAAGCATGTACTGTTATTACTAGTCCTATTCCTGTAGGACAGGCATACGTTTTGTTTATTAATTTGAAGACATTTAACTCATTAATGAGTAGCTGGTACTTAGCACTTCATGTGTCTTGTTGACAAAAAACAGACTTAAGTTCCCACCAAAATGTGACTATGCATATTTTTAGGAACAATTGCAAATATGTAGTGCCAAAATATTTGCAATTGTTCTTAGTGCAATTGATCCTAAATTGCTTTCTAGAGAGTAGTTCATGCCTCCAAAAGAGTGAAATAATGAAGTAATATGGGGACAGTGAAAAGAGTGTAGACTGTGAAATCTGTCAGATTTGTGTTCCATTTCAGCTCAGTCACCTCCAAGTTGACCTTGACCTTAGGCATATCACTTAATCTTTCCATTTTTATGGTTTTTGCATCTTTAAAAACTAGGATAACAATGCCTACTTTGCAACGATATTGTGAATCTTTGAACTAATATATGTCAAGGGCCTAGCTTAATGTCTGTATATAAAAATCATCAAAAATAGTCATGGAGGCTGGGGTGTAACTCCATTGTAGACCACTTTCTCAGCATGTTCAAGGCCCTGGCACCATAAAAAACAAACAAGCAAAAAATAGTTATAGTTGTGGTTATTTTCCTAATTTCACAGAAACCAGCTAAATTCTTGAAACTGCTGATTCATGAAAGTGCTGATTGAACAGAGAATTCCATTGGGCCCTGTCCCATTCAACATGTTTATAATAGCGTAAGACATGGTTAAAATGATGATTAAATTTCTAAATCACATAAAACTGAACAAGATACAATGCTTCAGCTGTCACCCAAAACACTGGCACCAAAGACTACAAGATGAAATTTGATGGGAGTTCAAGGAGGGGCCTGTGTTTGATCTTCCTGACACCTACACTTGAAACTGGATTAGCAGTGTGTCTCATCTAAAAGACCCTCTTGACTTGAGTGTGAGATGAGCTAAGAACATGTGAAGTCCTGTAACAAATGCTGACTTGGTTTCCTTGATGAGATGGCAGTGTCCCAAAGAACAAAACAGATAGCAGGCCCCAGCTGCAATGGACAGAGAAGGCTACTCTCTCCTCATTAAAACACGATTACCCTTCTCTCATGAAGTGGGAGTGGGCACATGCAGATTTAGATTACATTGCTATTGGTCCAATTTTTAAGTTACCAAAATTTCTATAGCAATCTCAGGAAATAGGAACACTTATGAGTATTTTGTTTGTTTCTTTGTTTTTAAACACCTGGTGGCAACAATTTAAAAACTACTCAAAGGAACAAAAAGTAAGGAAGAAGAAAAGGAAAGGGTTATAGTAATACTGATTACAACAACATGTTCATATTCTCATTTTTGAAGTACTAAAGTTTTCTATTTTATTTAAAAGGAAACTACTGATAATAGTCACTTCTGATATTTTCTTCCATCTCCAAACTAATTTTGTTTTATTTATAATTTTTTAAAAATTGGCTACATACTGCCACTGGGTGGTGCTCAAAGTCCACAAAATCATCTTACAAATGCAAAAAGCAAGCAAATAACAGCCAACCACTGACTGTTTTTCAGATACATTTAAAATATTTTTTCTTTCTTATTGATGCATAAAGAAGCAAAAACACTGAAGGAGAGGCAGTGGCCATCTTTAGAAGGAAAGAAAAGATCCTTGCAACTGGGGGGAAAAAGAAAAGGCAGTCACCTAGGAATCGAGGACAGAGGTTATTGAAGTGGTTTTCAGAGATCAATAATGTGCAATCTTCTTTAGCTAAGGGTGTGATTGGCAGCTTACAATAATGGCAGAATTAAGAACCTTGCACAGATGTTTTGTTTTGTTTTTAATCAGCTTTCTTTAAGTTGCACGGAAGCTCTTGCCACTCTTGCAGCTATATTTTGCACAGATACACTGTGGAGAATGTGTGCATGTTAATCTAGGGTGTATGTAAAACATATTCCTGTAAGAAGGCCCAGAGGCTGCCCTTGGGACCAGACAGTCCATATGGCTCCAGCAACTATCGCCTTGGGAAAATCAAATGCAAAATGCCACTCAGACAACCAATTATTACACTATTTTAGATAAGGCAACTTGCACTTTCCCCCCTTTGTCAAACTCCTGAAAGGAAAGGTTGCAAACCAGAGTAGAAAAGAATAATGAGCTTTTTCATTATCTATACAACATGGGCTGAAAGGTCTTTTGACAAAGAGAAGATGCAAATAGGGTGTGTCCCCACTGGCTCCAACTCTATTAGCATTTTCTTTTGTAGTTTTACTCACATTCTTTCCAATTTTCAGTATTCTTTTCCTGTGCTGATTTATTTAATACATGTTTAACAAAATATACTTAAGTAATAACAATAACTGGTGGTACTGAGTGATAACAAAATAGCTAACACTTCAAAGTCATTTATTATATGAACATTTTGCCTCCTCATCCCTTTTAATATAGCAACGCTATGAGAACAGAATCATTATCATCCCCATTTTGCAGGTATGGAAACAAAGCCTCAGCAAGATTTAGTAACTCTGCAAGGATTCACAGCTAGGAAATAGCAAGATCCAGCTCAGATGCCTTTATGCACCAAAATTTATGTTCTTCTTTTTATAAGCACATTTCACTGAGATCCAGATCAGCAATATCCTTATTCAGCAAGAGAAGATGTCGGGGTTATGAACCATTTTGCTGACCCTGTACCATGAGCCCCTGGGTCCATAGAGCAGCAATGTAATCTGAAGTAAAGGAAGACAATGCCCTGGTCTTACGGAGGGGGAGGTTCCCCCACCCAAATTAAGCTCCAATGCCCTCTGCTCCATGCAGAGAGGCTCAGCAGAGTCTAGATTCTACCACTGCCCTTGTAGGGAAGTTCAAACTCTCTCTGAAGTTTCAATAATTGAGTCAGCTGAAGCAAACCAACAACAGACAGATCAACAGGAGAAAAGGCACACAGACTTATTACCATGCACATGAGCACAGGAGCCACATAAAACATGAAACTCCAAGAAAGGCCAGTGGTTAAATGCTTCTTCCAAGGGGAAGGAACCAGAGACTGCAGACACTTTGAAAGGGGGGCAAACAATAATGGGGGGTGGAGATCAATGAGCCTGGAAGAGCAGACAATGGCCTGGGACAAAATTCCTCTGGGCTTTAGGTGTGGTGTTTGATTTCCAGTCCTCTCATCTGAGGTGAGTTTAACCTCCCCTGGTTAATGAAATTTCAGGAAGAAGATTGAAAACAGTTGTGGTCCTCTTGGGGTCCATCCAATATTTAGTTAGATAAGGGAACTTCAGAGAAAGCCCTCCTCTACATTTGTGGCTCTTTAACTCTTCTCAGTTGACTACAAAGTCACATATTTGGGAATGTCATTTTCTGAGCCCAGTGCCCTCCATTTCCAACCCGTGGCAGTAGCTGGAGAGCACCCCTAAATCTTAGTGGCTATGAGACCCTGGGTAGGTTACTTAACCTCACTTATACTTTTAAACCTTTTAAAATAACAATAATAACTAAATCCATAGGATATTATGTACATAATGTACACAATGTTCCCAATGGCACTTGACACACTCTACAAGCTGATAAATGTTGACCATTATCATTATCATTGATTCAAGATCTCTAAATCTGCACCCTCTTCCCTCCTTATCTTCTCCTCCACACACGACCATTGTCTACCTACCATGTGAGCTCCCTGCCCTTCATCCGCATCCTTCCCCTTCTGAATCCTGCACCTGACTGATAGATCAGTGCAACTAAGATTATGATATTCTACATACTTGTCACAATTTGTAGTTATATACTTATTTTTTTTCATTTGTTTACTTGCTTATTTCCTATCTTTGCCTCCTAAATATAAACTTCTCAAGGGAAGGATTACATTATTTTATTTACTAATATATACCCAACACCTAGCACAGTGCCTATTATAAAGCAGATACTCAAAAAATATTTGTTGTTTAATGAATGAATGAATATGTGATGTGATGGAGTCTGACATGCATCAGAGAAAGTGAATCAAATCATTTTGTTAGGGGAAATCTAGTAAGGTATCACAGAGATGGAAACATGAACTGAGTCTTGGTTATGTGATAGGATTTTCCCAGGCAGTGAAGCAGGAGAACATTCTAAGCAGTGAGAACACCAAGGCAAGGGCCAAAGGCATGAAAGGATAGTGTAGGCTGGGGCTGGGACTGGTGCTCAGTGGTAGAGTGCTTACCTAGCCTGCACTAAGTCTAGGTTTGATGCCCAGCACTGAAGGGGGAAAGGGGATATGTGGGGAAACAAGGTTTCAAGGTTGGAGTGGAGCTGATTGTGGACAGTCTTGTCATTTGATAAACAGGCCATTAGCATCCATAAAAGGAGTCAAAACAGTAGAGTAGGGGAAACAGAAATTAGAGTAGATGGAGGATTTTCAACTTTTTATTTTGAAATAATTTTAGACTTGCAGAAAAGTCACAAAAATATATACTCTTCACCCACTCCTCCCGTGGTTAACGTCTTGCAAAACCAAAATATAATTTTCAAAATATAGAAATCAATGCTTGTACAATACTAGTGATTAAGGACAGACTTGGTGTGAATTTCACCATTTCCCACTGAGTTCTTTGTGTCTTCTGGGACCCAAACCAAGAGTCCACCTTGCCTTTAATGGTTGTGCCTCCTCCCCTCTGTGGCAGCTCCCCGTCTTTCCTAGTCTTTCATAAGCTTGACATTTTCAAGGAGTACTAGGCTGTCATTTTGTAGATCATCTCTCAATTTGGGTTTGCCTGATACTTTTTCATGATTAGATTGGGATTGGGCTCTTCTCAGGGCATCGTTCAGGGGGTTATGATGTGGAAAACACTTGATTACTGGTGATGTTAACTCTGGTCACTTCGTTAAGATGGTGTCCACAAAATTTCCCCCCTGTAAAATTATGATTTTTCCCTCAGTGGAGAATATATATATTGAAGTGCTTTTATAATTTTGTTGTGTATATTTAATGTATAAATATTATGTTACAAGATACATCTAGATAGGAAAATGATTAATTTTGTTAAATAAATGTTATTATGATCAGGCATGGTAGTACATATCTATAATTCCACAGATTCAGAAGGCTGAGGCAGGAGAATTACAAATTCAAGGCCAGTCTCTATAAATTAGAGAGACATTGTTTCAAAATAAAATTTAAAAAAAAAATAGAACAGTTGGGATGCAGCTCAGTGGCAGAGGGCTCATGGGTTCAATCCACAGCACTGTAAATAAGTAAATAAATAAATATCATTATGTGTATTTAAGGTATAAACATGATGTTATAAGACATATGAATAGTAAAATGAACACTATGATGAAGCAAATTAACATATCCATAATTTTACACATTTTCTGAAATAAATACTTGACCATGCAAATATTTTGTTCTCCTCAAAATTCTACCCACTAAGGTGAGCACCAACAGTGGATCTTGCCTACAACAATTGCTATTGTGGTAGTTCTATTTTCTTCATTCCTTTCACATCAATGGGAATTCTTCCATAAGGAAGAAGAAGTCTCCCTTCTCCCTATTTATGTAAATATTTTTCATTCATATTAGTATGGATTTGTGTATATCTATCTTCTGAGTTATAATCCATTACTATTTCTATTTTTTTTTTTTTTGCTCAAAACATTCCACTTTTTGGCCATTGGAAGTTCTTTTAGGTCAGTGGCTGTGCCTTTTCAACAATCCTCTATCAGCAGAAGTTTCTAACTTGGAGATTTTATTTCATCTTTTAAAATGAAATCAACCTACTGGGTTGACCATACCTGTAGTCTCATGAACTCAGGAGACCTAGGAAGGAGGATGACTTGAGCTGAGAAGTTCAGGTACAGCCTGGGCAACATAGTGAGAGCCTGTCTCAAAAAAGAAAACAAAATTAGCCTGTGCAAAGATTCTACTGCATGTGCAATACTGAAAAGACTTCTCACCCATTTCTTCTCCAATCCTTGGAACAGACTGATGAGGAGACTTAGAAAATACCAGAGGCTACTATCAAATGGACAGTATAATTTTGAATTATCTTCTGCCATCATAGGAGTGACTGTGAGGACAGGTGTGAGAAGAAACATGCTGTCCTTGGGACGGTGCCTGAGTCACGTGTGGAGCCCTGCAGATACCGTCTCCTTCAAAGCTACAATCAGTACCTGTTATTGGGTCTGTACAGAATCCTTCAAGTCAGCTCTGTTGCAAAATGGGGGGAAAAAGAAAAAAAATAGAGTTACCCCAGCACAGGAGGTTTTGGAAATAAAGTTTTTGGAAATGCAGCTTGCTAACCCTGCTTCTAAGCTGCCCTTGGCCATAGAGTCCTTGTCCTTTTGTAACAGAACTTCAATCTGCATCTCCCCTGAAGTTCCTGGCTTATCAACTTGCCCCTCAAAATACTTCTGGAAAAGAAAGCCAGTCATCTGGGCAATGTGGGTCTGTCTGGGCAGCTTAGAGAGTTCAGGGAAAGCTAATGGGAAAGAAAGAGACTTTAATATCTCCAGTGTAGGGTAAGCAAGTAGATCACCTCTGACCCCTAAATTCCACCACAAATAGCTGCTTTCCATTCCTATGTTGTTATTGGAGTTGGGCCAAACTATAAGATGGAATTATGTCATTTCTATTCTAAAAGATAATCGAAGATTTACTGAGATTCTGACATCAGGAATGAAAGAGTCTGGAAATTTCAAAGGTTGATGCAACTGGTCGGCAGGCACCCTTGAAAACTGTGGACTCAGTGCTGAATTACTTCCAAGACATGGTACGGAATGGAGTATATGCAAGAGAGCCTGAGACCAGCCTAATGGGCCTGATTATCTACCACGCCTCTGCCTCCTTTTCTCACTCTTTTCCTGCTCCTGAGGGAGTAGGAACTGTGAAATATAGCAGCAAAGAGGTCCAACTACAAACCCCTCATGTGAATGAATTACCAGCACACTAGGCACATCGAGGTGAAAAGAAACAATTTCCTTCAAAGGTCAGGAGTCACTGGTTTCATCCCAGTTGGGCCAATAACTCTTTAAAACCTTATCAGCAAATTATTTTCACCATCCTATCCAAATTCAGATCTCAAGTTCACACAAAGGGACACATTAGTAAATAAGCCCATAGATACAAAAGTACTTGTATGTATTTACTTGTCCGTCTTCCAACCACAGGAGAGAAAATGGACTTGGCAGGAGACGCCTATGAAAGCACTTATAAACATCTTTATGCTCACTAATATAAAACAACAAAGAGAGTAAATCACATGAAAATAATGTTAATGGCATTCTACACATCTTAAATTAGCAATAACAAGTTACTATTGAATTAATTATATTTTCCAGCCTCTGTTTGCTAAATAATTCTTAGGATCTCCTTTCCTGATTGTTCTGTAGTTGCTTTTGTGTAGACTTTGTTTTGTTGCAGATGGCAACCTGTCTTTTCTCCCCACCACCCCATATTTCTAGTCCCCAAGCCAACTGCTTCCCCCACCTTTTATGTGATGGCACACAGAAGAAAATACAGTGATCTAGAAGGCATTTGGGGGATGTCCATATGTCCATATGGAGCTTGGTTTTAATTTTTTTAATTATAGGTATGAACAAAAACTATCAAATTTGTATAAAACTTTCAAATAAAATATTCTCAGAATTGTCACTGAGAAATTTGAACATATTTTTATCATTTTATTAGATTTTATGGTGAATATGAAATTCATCAAGACTTTTCAGTGAAAATCAGCAAAAACCTTCATGCATGTAGGTAATAAAAAAAACTTTTAAAGCCATTTGTTTCACATTTATTCAGAACTTTATCGTAGTTTAAACTTTACATTAAGGGGCTAATGGCTTTTCTTTTTCTTTCATGACAAATATGTCTAAATTCTTGTAATAATGTGAATTGATTTTGAAATTTAATTTAACTTATTAAATATTTCTAAATAATATTTAAAGGCTAGGGATGTATCTCAGTGGTAGGGTATAGCATGTGCAACACCCCAGCCTGTGTTCAGTCCCCGGTAGTGAAAATGGTAATGTTGTGGCTATAATTTGTAGGGTGTCCCTGCATTAGAGCCGCCACTCCAGCTAGTTGAATGCCACTAAAAGAACACATCAGAGGCACACAAACATGAGAATCCCACAAATATGAAGACAAACGTGCCCAGCAAACTAGACCCACCTGCCAGGCCTTCCTAGAAAACACAGGCTCTCCCCAGCCTCCCGCTCCAGTTCTTCCAGAAGCACCACAAGCCACTTGTCCACAAGGGGCAGCCGTGAGCTCTGCAGCAACTGAAGAAATAGATCCCATTTGCTGTTCAGGAGAGCTACTCTTTGGTCCAGTTCATCTTCACTGTCCTGGGGTTCACTTGTGTCTTCAGCTTCAGGAACCACCCTCAGAGCCCACTCTGCTCATTCAAATGGTGAGTGCATCTCTGATGTTTTGACTCTTTCACAGCAGAGTGGCTCACGAAGACACACAGTCACTAGAATAACTGCAGTGATAACTATCATTTAATTTAGATAATTAATAAATTCTCTCCCTAATACCAAGGTGAAGGCTTTAGTTCCTCCTGACATAATAACTTCAACCCAAGCACCTGCCTGCAGCCCTTCATACACAAAGCCTTTCCTCCATCTCCACAAAGATGTGGTGCATTTTTAGGTAAACCCCAGGCTCCGACTCTTCCTCCTCCTTTATCTTTCTGAAAAATTTTGGACAGACCACTACTTCT
Source organism: Urocitellus parryii (assembly GCF_045843805.1). Taxonomy (NCBI): domain Eukaryota; kingdom Metazoa; phylum Chordata; class Mammalia; order Rodentia; family Sciuridae; genus Urocitellus; species Urocitellus parryii. Next base: position 72,519,201 of record NC_135538.1, on the reverse strand, counting down.
GCTCTGCCTCCCACTTATCTATGTTTACCCTCAACATAAGTTGCAATTGTGGAAAACTAGTATAGAAATAAATTGGCACATGCTGAAATTCTACTTAACTATTTTTGACAGACAATTTACAACTAAATGACTTTAATTCAAATGCACCTTCTGATCAAGAGCATTTGAAGGAATGGAAATGGTTTTAGGACTTTCCACTTTGCGCTCCTTCTTTCGGCAAACATCCCATTAACGGAAATGGTCTTAAAACAGAATGTCTTTGTTGGAATCCTTTTTAGAAATTTTCAATTTCTAAAATTGATGCTTCTTCAGAGATTCCTCTCCCGAACCCATTTTTCCTCTCCCTCCTTCCCCAATTCTGGGCTTGTGAGTCCTTGAGAGGAGTGAGGGCTGGAAGTCAGGGTCAATACCAACATACTTCTCAGAGCATGCACAGCTCTAGGGTTCGACAGGGAAATCATTTAAAAAAAAAATCCAACCACTATTTCCTTTTTATGCCTCCCATTTTGATGTTTGATGCAATAATTAACTTCTCTCTTTGCTCCAAGAAAGCTCAGACTCAGCTTCAGTTCTTTCTGAAAGCAATGTTTAATGTTTATAATTCCATATGCTACACAATTTTAAATAGGAGACTATAGAAATCCTACTAGCTTTCAGAACAGGGAGAGAGCTTTGTGTTTCTCCTCCTGAGGGCTGAAGTAAATTTGAGTTACTAATTAAGTGCAAAAAGAAAGTGTCAGAAGAGTCACCAAGTAACTCGAGTAGTGCAAGGAAGTCCAAGCTTCCAGACAAAACATCAGTAGACAATTCACAGTTGAGATTTCATTTATTTTAATACAAGGGCACCTCATCCTGCACCAGTCTCCAAGAGCATTCTATTCAGTGTCCAAGGAAAAATAGTTTCTTTGAAGGAAAATCAAAACCTTCATGTCTTTGGAAAGAAATAAGAGTTTCAAAGAAGCAGCACAAAGCTAGAGGTTTCTCAGTCTCTACACAACCAAACCTTTTTGTGTCTTCAGTCATTTATCCAGCTTTCAAATGGACATGGTGCCACATGCCCTGATTCAAAGTCTGCAAGGGGTTGAGCAAGACTCGTTGACACATTAGTCGTGGAAAGCTCTGAGAAAGTAAAAGTGCTGTGCTAATGTCACATGGTTTAGTTTTGTTTAAATTTTTATCCGATTTAGCAGACCTCTGGTCTCACTGAGGTTTGTGGTTCTTAGCCATTTTTTTCATGTTCATTTACACATGTATTTTTTGTTGTACTCTTCTTTATCATATTCTGGGCATCTCTTCTAATTTCCCCATAAATAGAAAAGCCAAACAAAACTGCACTTGGGACAATATTTTCTCCAGAAGAATAAGAATAAGTAAGACATCAGCAGTGGAACTGCAGGAAAAGTAGGAAGAGAAATAATGTTAACAAGAAGGAAGAACTCAGGTGTCAACTGAGATTTTTATCACTTTTGGAGAGATATTATCTCTCCAAAAATATAAGAGTCACATTAGGATAATGAGACTATTGGCAGAGTTGTCATGTAAGGTTGCACAGTTTGTGTAGTGCATGAGTACCCAGCCAGGGAATTAGGAATAATGAATATCCACACCACTCTCTGCCTCTACCTGAAGGGAAAGGCTTTTGAAATTAGGGAGCCGTTACTTAAGATGCTGCGCCTGCCCAAAGAGGCCATCTTCTTCCAATCTGTACAAAGGTTCCATCTAAGCTAGACATCTTAACTATGGGTGATTATTAGATTCCAACAGTGAGGGACGAGTGCAGCAAGCAGGTAGAGGGATTTTGCCTTCTTCTTTAACCCTTTTCTGTCACCTCTGGAGCTACAGATTTTCCCAGCAGCCCTCCTCACCTCTCTCCCTTCCCACTAACATTTTTCTTCCCCCTATTTTTTATGCAATCTCATTCTTCTTTCTCTTCCTTCCCCTCTTCTCTCCCTCTCATTTTTTCTTGCCCTTTACTTTTACATTCAGGAGACAGACTGATGGACAAGAACTGTTCCTGTCTCATTGATTTCCTCCTTGAGTCATAAACATCGGTAATATCTCTGTAATCACCGGAGTTTCTGCTTGTGGTCAAATCTTAATCCAACTACATAGTAGACATTTGCTTCTTTAATCTTTTTAATATTCTGCCAAAATTCCTGTTATGGTTTAGATATCCCCTTAAAAGCTCACATGTGAGACAAGGCAAGAATTCTCAGTGGTGAAATTATTAGATTATGAGACATGTGACCTAATCGATGGATTAAAACAAAGATGTGGATTAACTGGGCAGTTACTATAGGCAGATAGGGTGTGGCTGGAAGAAAGAGGTCACTGGGGGTCTTCCTGTGGGGTACATATTGTGTCACTGGTGAATGGAGTCCTCTCTCTCCCGCTCCTTCCTGGTTGCCTCATCCTGAGCTGCTTCCCTCTGCCACACCCTTCTGCCATGATGTTCTGCCTCTCTTTGGGCCCAGAGATGCAGAGTCTGCTGACCATGGACGGAACCTCTGAAGTCATGGGCCAAAAAAAAATTTTTTCATGTCTAAGTTGTTCTTGACAGATCTTTTGTTCACAGCAATGAAAAAACTAACTAAAGTACTGCCCTGTCCTGAGTAACCAGAATCCAGGAACCGCCATACAGACAGAACCAGTAGCCTATTAAATTAACATAGCTTGTGACATTGATACCCACCTGCATCACTACAGACAGATATGTTGTCATTTAAAAGGAAGGTGCTTGGTATTCTGTGTCTTGGCCGTAAGGTCGGAATCTCACAGGGGAGCTATCTGGCTGAGATGAATCACAGGAAACTTTTTGACAGAAGCACCCCTCAAACATGTGCGTATTCTACCATTAGTACTTTTTTAAGATATTTTTCACAGAAGGGCTTGAGACAAAATTACCAGCCTCAAATTTCTGCCTCTCTTCTTCCTTGATGCTTATATACTTCAGATTATGATCTTCTCTCTAGAGGGTTCATATCAGAGTTTTCAGATTGACTGTCCCAAAAGTCATAACGACCATTCTCTCAGTCAGATTCATCCAGAATCTACCCTTGGTGGCCCAGCATCTATTCTTCATGCCCCAAACCTTCCCAAGCAGTTCCTGCCATTTAATTCACCACTAATGACCCGCAAGACTGTCTCTCCAGTTTTTTTTTTCATTTCTTTTCTTTTTTTTTTTTTCATGGTACTGGGGATTGAACCCAGGAACACTTAACCACTGAGCTACATCCACAGCCCTTTTTTCTTTTTTTCTTTCTTTGAGATCTGGCCTGACTAAATCACTGAGGCTAGCTTTGAACTTGCAATCCTCCTGCCTCAGCTTCCCAAGACACTGGGTTTACAGGCTTGCACTGCCATGCCTGGCTGCAGTCTTCTCTTAAACTCCATGTCCAGGCATGTTCACACAGTGTTTCTCAAACACTTGGGAGTTTCCCAAACTGAATTTCCTATCTTGCCTCTCTGCTGCCCCAGACCACGTCCCAAGTGCTGACAAGTCATTAACCGTCTGGGAATCACACACACAATCATGTCTTCATTCCTCCTAATGCCTCCCAAGTCTGTCTTCCTTCTGCACTCACCCTCACTAACAGTAGACGACAGTAGATTATCACTGTCTTCTCTTTGCAAGACAGTTACAAAAGCCTCAAAGAGTAATACTGGGTCCAGCATCTCACTTCTTCAAATCCCTCTTTGTTTGCTGCCAGAATGATTTTTCTAATGTGAAAAGCAGAGCATATTTTTCCTTTAATAAAACTTCTCATACTCCTCCCTTAAGGACTCCTACTGCAAAGAGAACAAACAGGTGGTTTGGGAGGGGTCAGGAGATCAGGATCTGGAAAGCCCCACCCACAGCCTGAAGTTTCTTTTTAAGGCATTGCTGGTTTTTTTAATCCTAGTTTGGCAATTCTCTGTTATATTCTATGTAATGCATGATTTTTTTGCTGTTTTAAATGAAAATCCTATTTCCCCAAATATTCAAGCAAAATTGATCTGTAGAAAGGTACTTGTTTATTCTGTCTTATCAGAAAAACCTGAGGCCCTCCAGTTTGAGAAGACAGGATCCTAGTTGAAACCCACATTACTTTGCATATGTTACAAGGAATTTCTTGACAGATGCCTGTTGTCCCTACAGCTTCAGCCCTCCAGCAAGCTTCCTGAAGTCCAGTTACACTGAACCTCTGACAATTCTGTGACTATCATACTGAGACATTCAGGAACCACCTTAGTGGAACGGAGGCTGAGACAGTGAAATAAACCCCCAAGTGTATTGAACTGTTACCCTTTGTGGTGTGACATGTTGCTTCTCTGTCCCTGTATTCTTCTCATGAAACCCTGATAAAACCACTGAAGCAGACTATTTACACATGATGAAATTGTTACCAGGGAAACCCTAAATAAACCCGCTAGCTTTACTTGTTCTTAGTTAACTTAAAAATCTAATTTTGGAGGTCATGTAGCTGGACAATACATTGTTAGTTTCCCACTAGCTTTACTGTACTAACACCTCTGATGTGTGGGTTAGGATGGTAATGGTTGCCTAGGTTACTTTTCAGGGACTTGAAACTAGAAACACTGACTCTTGGGTTTGCAGGTGTCTGATGAGTGACTAGAATGAGATCTCTTCATATTATGTCTGTCCCCTTTGCTGCCTTAATAATTAGGGTCAGGTTCTACTTGTTGACATTTTTGCTTGCCCATTTAGAACTGGTATGTGTTTTCTTGTCCTTCAGCCCTACCATTAGGTCCAGATCAAGGTACAAGACCAGGATGTTTGCACAGGATGATGGTTGCAGGTACAAGAGTAACTCAGCAGTTCTAGAACAAGTTCACAGCCTGCCTGTCTTATGCAAGAAGAAATATCTTCTGGAACTGTGCTCCTGGCCAGTAGAAAATTACCAAGCTCTGGCCCATCCCAGCAAATCAATAGAAACTCACATGTCCCTTTTTTCAGGTAGCAGCTGTGGGGAGCCATTCTCACGTGTGACTAGGCAACTCCCGGTTTAGGTCTGAGGCGCTCTGGCTAAACTGTGTCGGAGCTTTCCCGGCCCTCTCCTGGTGCGAGAGCCTGTCCGTGTGGGGGTGTGACTGACCACTGACCCTGGGGCCAATCACTGACCCTGACCTTGGAGTGCAGCCCCCCTCAACCTTCATTGGATGGAATTCTCCCCTGAATTTCTTGTTCCCCAATAAAAGGCTACTCCTTGGCATGCTCCCTCTCTCTCTCTCTCCTGCTAGCCCTGAGTAATCCTTGTTGCCCTACCGGGTGGTTAGAGGTAGGAACCAGAGGGGAGCCGTCTCAGACCTGGTCATAGAAAAAGGTAACTGAGTCTGTGTGTTTATTTCGATCTCACTAGTTAACTTTTATGCCAAGAACCTCTTTAATGAAACCAGTGCGCTGGTCACATGGTGGAAAGCAGCCTTGTCCCTTGATCAGTACTATCTCCCTCCATCTGAAGACCCAGTTACCTGCTTTGGCTGAAGCGCAATTAAAGCCTTGCCTGTGTATTCATGCTCACTTGACTTGATTTTGTTTCTATCACCAAGTCAAAAGCTCCCTACTCCAATATTGGAAACAATGCTATTTCCCATTTCAGGATGTTTGCTTCTGCAGTTTTCTCAAACAAGAATGCACTCCTTCACCCATTTCTCTATTTATCTTCTAAACCCAGCTCAAGTATCACCTTGCCTTGTGAATTTTACCACAACAAACCCCAGCAGGCTGAATTAGCCATTCCTCCCTTTATACCACCTGAGTCCAGATCCCTCCCTTGACATGCACCTCACTAGATCGTGATGTGTTGTTCACAGTATGCACTGGACTTTGCAGTGCTTCGGGAAAGGGTCTGTGTCTTTCATCTTGGCCTTCCCAAGACCAGTTCCATGTGAGACACATGATGAAATGGGAGGTCCTATGGCTATGATATACTGTTCATTTGGGTTGATTTGGCTGATCTGGATGACCGTGGGGATATTCCTCCGTCTCTCCATACTCTTTTAGTGTCCCTCTGTCAAATAAGAGGAACTCAGACCAGCAAGGATACTCCAGTCAAGTATGTGTCAGGAGCTCTCCTCCAACCAATGAGCCCTCCAAGTATGTGTTGAGCCCTCCAGACTGGACACACAGTAGGTGCTCAATAAATACCTACCATACATTTGGGGTTTTGTTCATTTGCATTTTGGATTGTGTGTGTGTATGTGTGTGAGTGTCTGTGTTTTGTTTGTTTGTTTGCAGTACTGGGCATTGAACTTAAAGCCTCCACTCATGCTAAGCAAACACTCTACCACTGAGCTACCTTCTCAGCCACTCTGTTAGACATTTGAATGAACCAATTATTAGCACCAATGTTCTCTCAGGTTATGCCCCCTTATCTTTTTTTCAACATTACAAAGAATCTAGAAATCTCTGAATCCTCACAACCCAATTGAGTGTCAACATAATGCACTCAATAGATGCATAATAAATAAATGAATGAACAAAAGAACTAACATCTTCATGTGCATTCCAAAGCTTCTTAAAAAGTACATGCACCCATTTTACCTTTTCACTTTGATATCAGGTGTTTTCCAGCATACCAAGGAACTGGTTTGCCACACAGAAATAGAATTTAACAAATCAGTGATGGTTGAAACTTTTTTGAAAACTTTATTTGCTACTAATGTTATATTCTAAAATTTCAGACTCATGTTTCAAAATTTTGATCTTCTACAGGAGAAGAGATTTTGGGGGGCTTTGATCTCCACCATGGATAATATGATTTAATGGATATGAAACTGTTGTCCCCAAGGCAAGGATAACCCTGTTTCTAGGTATACATGCTCAATAAAATATGAATTTGAGGGGCTGGGGTTGTGGATCAATGGAAGATCACTTGCTTGGCACATTTGAGGCACTGGGTTCCATTTTCAGCACCACATAAAAATAAATAAAATAAAGGTATTGTGTCTATCTACAGCTAAAAAAAATTTTTTTAATCATGACTTTGAAGCATGGTACTACTCTGAAGCATTTTGCTAGAACTAAGTGAAGGTGCTGGTATTCTACCTAGCCCACTGGTAGTGCTCAAAGGATGTCTTGCTCCTCACTTATTCATTCTCACCCAGCCCTGATCATGGAATATAAGATCTGATGCATCTGAAATTTCAAAGTAATGCTGTTTTAGTGGAGAGCAATGAGAACTTTCTAGGACCACCATTTAGTTATAGCCTGGATGCTGAAAACTAACAGGATGCACTTTTTTGTGTGTTGTTCTGGACATAAACCAAGTAGATAGAAACTTCAGACTGGGATTATCCTTCCTAAATTCTAGAGCAATGGTCTCTTTTATTTATTTATTTTTTCTTCTGGTGTTGAAGACCAAACTCAGGTCCTCACATGTACCATGCAAGTGCTCTACTGAGCTCTACCCCAGCTATGTATGTTTTAATTACATACTTCTACCAGTAAAAAGGTTCTGATCCAGTAACCTCAATATATGCATGATTATTTGTTTATAAATTGTATACATGTATTACCCTAGTAATGGATTTTTATGTTTTCATAAAATCCATCAAAATGGAAATTTAAAGGATGATTTAAAAGTGAATAGATATAGAAGATCTCATATTTTCTCCTCTGACCTCAGTGGATTTTCATAATTGGCCCACTAGTTGAAAGGACTCACAGCAGCTTCTAGAAGGCTTGGTGGGAGCAAGAATCTCCAATGTCAACTCACTAAATAGGCCAGGTTCTAAATCACCCATTGGCTCACTCCTTTCCACAAGTCATTTCAAAAGCAATTGGCTTTACTTTTATGAAAAAAAAATAATAATTCAATGAATGATGATTTTAAAAGCTTTATTTCCAATGGAATCAGCTTTTTATGGTCATGCTAAATGCTATAATTCATTCCAATTGAAAGAGCTAGGCTGCTGATTACACCACCGGATAAGGAGACAAGCAATGAAGCGGCAGTGTGTCCTTGAAGCACGTCAGAATGGGCTGATGAGGGAAAGGAGGGCTTTATCTTGCAGGTTAAAATGCTGAACAACTTAATTTTCCTTTTCACCAAATCATCAGTCATCCGCACGGCACTTTAAAATATGTTTAAGATTTGTGATAATAACAAGTGCTGCAGTGACACTCGGTATGGTTCTCCACTCTGGCATGTCCCATTACCGTGGCCTGAAGGGAAAGCAAAGAGGAGAGACAGACAATAAACCAGGATAAATAGGCAAAATTGGAAAATGTTAAATTGTAGCCAACTGAAGTAAATAGATAATGTTTGCATATTCTCCATTTCAGGATATATTTTCATTCTAAAAGATCGAGTTCACATCATGTAAGTAGGCTACAATTTCTCCCAACCTGTCATCCACACCCTGTTCTCATTCTGAATAAATCCAGCCCATATCCACAAGGCAAATGATGTCTTTCTTTTTTTCTTCATTCCTTCCTTCCTCCTTTCTCCCTCCCTCTACTTTTTTTCCTTTCTTTTCTTCCTTCCAATGTTGGGGATCCAACTTTGCGCCTTGTGCATGCTAGACAAGCACTGTGACACTGAGCTACCTCCCTAACCCCTGTCCCACCCCCCCCCCAAAAAAGCCCACCAATTTATTTTTATTTACTTATTTATTTTTCAGTAGCAAGGATTAAACCCAGGGCCTCATGCATGCTAGGCAAGCAGTCTCCCAATGTACTATATCCCAGCCCCCTGACTATTTTTTTTTAACTTTTAACTTTTTTCTTAGCATAATAAATATTGCAGGTATTGATGGGTTACAATATGATAACTTGACACATGTACAATGTGTAATGATCATGTCCAGGTAACAGCATTTTCATCTTTTTAAACACTTGTCATTTTTTTGGTGTAGAAAAACTTTAATTCTTTTCTTCTAGTTCTCTATAAAAAAAATATAACAAATTGTTGTGAACTATGGTCATCCTACTCTGCTGTAGAATGAAAGGATTTACTCTTCCTGTGTAACTATATTTTATTACCTAAACTCCAACCTCCTTACACCTTTCTTAGCCTTTGGAGGCTACTATTCTACTCTCTTCTTTTATGAAACCAACCTTCTTAAATTAGTTGACTTTTAAGTAAAGTGTACAAATGCAACCCCTGACTACAAATGACCAAGAAAAGATAGGTCATTAGATACCTTCAGCATTAAATGCCATGGATATGCTCTATAGCTATGACTCTGGTGGGCTATTAAAACTTTTCTAATGCCCTTGAAGTTCTTACCTTGGTAAAGGATTTGGCCACACAACATGTGGCCTCTGAGGTGATGTTCTTTGGTACCAGCATTGTCTTCTTGGATCTTGCTGGAGTGGGGTATGCCCGAGAGAAGCAGCAGCCCATGCACTGATAAATGGGGGCACCCAGCTTGGAGAAATATTTGTTTTCTTTTAGCTTACATTCTGGGCAACCTATCAGACAAGATAAAACAAAAAAAGAAGTCAAATAATCCAAAAAGGATTTGAAGAGAAACTATGAATTTTTCCTTATTATGGGATAGCAAATATTCTTTTTCTCCATGGAGAATACAGAATTAAGTAAATACTTTTGGCTGTATGCTGGTTTTCATATATAATATATATTTATACTGATTAGAGTTATCTTCCCAGGAAAACAATTTTTGCAGAGCTGCATGGGAAATTTTAGTTGTAGTGGTTTGTCTCTCTTCAAGCATGGAATCTTTATCCTAAAGCTAATAGTATGCTTAGAGCGAGCACAAAACTTGACAGATGAAAATGCTATGTTTATCCGAAAGGAGAGTTTTGCCCAGAGGCAAAATATTTTCCCCTTTAGAATCTGCTATTGTTTTTTTCCCTGTAGAAACTCCAAATACTGACAGAGAAAAATATGTCAGAATTAAGACAGCTTGGTGAGTGTAGATAGAGAGCCTATAGATAGAGAGCCTAATATTACAACAGGCATCTGCACTTGGGACCAAGGATTAAAATATTACCATTCATCTAGAGAAAAAGCATAACCAGCAGTAGCTTACAATTTCAAAGCTGATGGAATTATATCAGCCACTATATGAGATTCTCAAACAATACAGCCAAATTTACTGCATAAAATGGTTTTGTTTTTCTCACTTGTTAACTGATGTGAAAATTCATCGACAGAGGCAACGTTAAAATCTTCTCAAATCTTCTGAGAGAAATGGAAGGGTGGGGGACTGAGCTAACTGAGAGCATTTTCTTCTTGTAAAATCCTGATAAAGAATAATAAGAAATCTATTTCAGATGAAAATGTACAGGCTGCTATTTAAGTGGATGTGTAAGATATCATTTTCACTGTACATTTTCTGAACCTAATTTGATTTTATGTTCACTGTCTACAAGTGCCTTGATATGTAACCAGCAGTGAAGATTTATCACATTTGAAAAGGAGGTAGAAATGTGATTAATGGAGTTATTGATGTACATCTAGAAATGCACGTTGTCCTTATTACTTCAAACACAAGTTTGGTCACGTACCCTGCATTGCAAACTCTCCATCAGGAAAGGAATGGAGAATATGCAGAAACACAGACAATGTGACCAGAATGACAGCTGCATATTTTCTGTAATAATCCATGGCTCTTCTGAAATAAAGACATGACAAAATCATCATCTTCATTATCACCATCATTGTCATATCATCATCATCATCATCATCATCATCATCATCATCATCATCTCAGATTACCAGTTGTAACAACAATCATCAGTTTTAACCTTATTATTTATAATAGTGACCAAAGGATGTTGCTTTCAGCTTTCAATATACTCTAAAGCCACATAAACAACAAAAAAACCCACAAATGTTCTTTTTTTATTTTTTAATAGTTGTAGATAGACAGCATACCTTTATTTTATTTATTTATTTTTTTAATGTGGTGCTGAGGATCAAACCCAGTGCCTCACACATGCTAGGCAAGCACTCTGCCACTGAGCTACAGCCTCAGCCTGCAAGTCTTCTTTAGGAAAGAGATAGGAAACTGAATCTTTCCATTTCTCACATAAACAAGTGAATCTGGCTTAATAATAACAATAATAAATTCTCTTTTAAAATATGCCATCCCTTGGGCTGGGATTGTGGCTCAGTAGTAGAGCACACAGTGGTAGAGTGTGAGGCACTGAGTTTGATCCTCAGCCCCACAAAAAAATAAGTAGAATAAAAGTATTGTGTTCATCTACAACTAAAAATATTTTTAAATAAAATTAAATATGCCATCCCTTTAAGAAGCCTCAGTGTCCTCATTTGCAAAACAGAACTTAAACTAGATGATATCTAAGATGATATATACATCCATATAAACTTACATATGATATATAAAATATACAAGCATTTGAACCTATCCTTTCTATTTCTATATCCCCAAGCTGGAGAATTTGGGGGTGGGGGGGTGAATGTTAGTCCCTCCTGCATTTTATTCACTGATGGCAGGTGATCTGTAAGTCTCATCAATGACTAGATACCAACCTAGCTGTATGGCAAGGGCAGACAATAGAGAGTGTTAATCAAAGTTCTCTATTTAGAGCTGGGTGCAGTGGTGCACGCCTATAATCCAGCAATTTGGGAGGCTGAAGCAAGAGATTAGAAAATTCAGTCAGCCTGGACAATTTAAAAAGACCTTGCCTCAAAATAAAATAAAAAAGGAAAAGGGTCTAGAGACTTAGCTCAGAAGTAGAAGCCTTCTGGGTTAAATTCCCAGTACTGGGGGAAAAAAAATAGCACTCCTTGCCTTACACCTGTCAACCAGTTTTACCTAAGGATTCTGAGTGCTATCCAAGTCAGCTAAGGTATTGACCATATCCAGGCATTGACCTCACTGCCCCTGAAAATAAGGAGACAGAAAATTAGATTTTATCCCAAAATGTCTAGGGAACATCTCATGTGAGAGCAAAGGGGTAATTTTTTTTATCCGTGTTTTTAAGTGAAAGTGTTATGGATTATTCATGTCCAATCCATGAGAGATAAGAGGCAGAGTCATTTACTAACTAAAAAAACAATTCAGAACATTTAAAGGCAAAAACAACACCAATTACAGTAGAAAATATAAGAGGAAAGAACAGTTCCCAACTCATTTAATGAGGCAAGGATTAACCTGACACCAAAACCAAAGACAGTACAAAGAAAGAAAACTATAAACAGTATCTCTCATGAAATGAAATGCAAAAATCCCAAACAAAATATTAGTGAACTGAATCCAGCTATGTACGAAAGGAATTAGACTAACATGACCAACTGGGAATAGTCAAAGCATGCAAGGCTGATTCGGTATTTGAAAGTATAATCCACCATATCAACAGGATAAAGAAAAAAATTATGATTATTTCAACTGACCCAGTTAAAACATTTGACTATTTCTAATACTCTCATGGAAAAAACTTTCAGTAGAGGCCAGGGGTATAGCTCAGTGGTAAAGTGCATGGCTCTGGGTTCAATCAGCAGCATCCAAAAAAAAAAATTTCCAGAAAATCAGAATTAAAGGATTTTTCTCAACTTGATGACTAACATTTACAAAAAATCTATAGCTAACGTTATACTTAATGTTGGGGAGAAAAAACTGCTTTCCCCCTAAGATTGTGAACATGGCAAGATATCCACTCTCACTTCTTATTCAACATGGTATTGAAAATTCTAGGCAGTAAAATTGGGCGAGAAAATTAAATTAAAAGCATACAGATAAGAAATAAAATTATCAATACTCATAAATGACATGCTTATCCATGTTTTTAAAAAATGAAACTCCAAGGAACCTATGAAAAAAGTTCCTGGAACTAGTTAGTAAGTTCAACATCATATGACACAGATCAATATATAAAACTCCACTGCATTTCTATACACAAAAAAAATTGTGGAAATAAATTTAAAATACCATACCATTTACAACTTACCAAAGGAAATAAAATACTTAGTTATACATCAAACAAAATACATCTGGACTTGTATGCTGAAAATTACAAAATTCTGATGAAATAAATCAAAAGACCTAATAGGAAAACATAATTTTCATGGATTGAAAAAGTCATCATAGTTAAGATGCCAATTCTCACCAAATTAACCTGTGCCTTTAAATGAAATGCTATCAAAATCCCAACATTGGATCTGGGAATGTGGCTCAGTGGTAGAACACTTGGTCCAGTATGCATGAGGCTCTGGGTTTAATCCTAGAACTGAAAGGAAAAAATTCCCAGAATAGTTTTTATAGATATAACTAAGATTATTATTATTACTTGATAATAATATTGAAAGGCAAGGGATATAGAATAGCTAAAACTATTTTTTAAAGTAAAAACAATCACTGTTTTCAGTGTAAAGACTTCTCAGGAATGCAAGTGTAGCTGAGTGATAAGAGTGCTTGTTTGCCTAGCAAGTGTGAGGCCCTGGATTTGATCCCCAGCACTGCACAAATAAATAGATAAATAAATAAATTGGACACATTATATAGCTAAAGTAATCAAAGCAGAATGATTTTGGCAAAGGGATAGATACATAGACCAATAGGGCAAAGAAGAGAACTCAGAAACAGACCTACATAAATATACATATGCCCAGCTGGATGGATATATATATAATATATATATAGTTGTAGATGGACACAATATTTTTATTTTTATTTGTTTATTTTTATGTGTTGCTGAGGATCTATCACTGAGCTACAACCCAGCCCCCCAGCTGGTTTTTGACAAAAACAACAAACTAAGTATTTCAACCTTTTCAACAACTGCTGCTAGAGCTGCTAAGCATACACAAAAGGAAAAAGAAGAAGATGAAGAAAATTTAAGTTAAACCTCATACTATATATAAAAACTAGAGCAAAATGGATCAGGACTTAGGGCTGAGTGAAGAGAGAGTTTTTAGATTTGGCAGCAAAATATGACCCATAGAAGGGAAAAATGACAAATTGTATTTCATCCAAATTAGGAGTTAATCCTCTTTTTTTTAAAAAAAATATTTTTTATTTATTATTTTTTTTTAGTTATCGGTGGACACAACATCTTTGTTTGGTATGTGGTGCTGGGGATCGAACCCGGGCCGCACACATGCCAGGTGAGCGCGCTACCGCTTGAGCCACATCCCCAGCCCCAGTTAATCCTCTTTTAAAAGGAAGAAAATATAAGTCACAGACTTGGAGTAAGCATTTCTAAGCCACGTATCCAACAAAGGAGTGGAATCTAAATCATATAAAGAACTCCTGAAACTTAGTAGAAAAAAAAATATCCAGTTAAAAAATGAATATTGTGCTGGGCACAATGGTGTATGCCCATAATCCCACCAGCTCAGTAGGCTGAGGCAGGAGGATTGTGAGTTCAAAGCCAGCTTCAGCAATTTATAGAGGCCCTAACCAACTCAGTGAGATCTTGTCTCTAAATAAAATATTAAAAAGGGGTGAGTATGTGGCTCAGTGGTTAAGTGCCTCTCAGTTCAATCCTCAATACAAAAGAAAAAGAAGAAGAAGAAGAAGAAGAAGAAGAAGAAGAAGAGGAGGAGGAGGAGGAGGAGGAGGAGGAGGGCGGCGAAGGCGGCAATAAAGGATTTATAGATGAAAAACTAAGCATACACGTTCAGCATTTTCATCCATTAAGGAAATGCAAATTAAAACTGTAATTATCAGAGTGGCTAAAATTAAAAATATAACACCAAATGCTGGCATGGATACAAAGAAATAGGATAACTCAGACATTGCTGATAGGAATGTGAAATGTTACAGCTACTCTAGAAAACAGTTTGACAGTTTCTCATAAAACCAAACAGATACTTGCCTTATGACTCAACAGCTACACTCTTTTGGCATTTATCTCAGAGAAATGAAAAATGCGTTCCTACAAAACTTGTGTATAGATGTTCATAAAAACTATTTCTAATAGCCTAAAACTGAACACAACACATAAATTCCCTTTAAGAGATGAACGGTTATATAAACAATGGTACATCCATACCATGGAATAATAGACAGCAACATAAAAGATACACACCGAAGCTTGCATGGACCTCAAGGGAAGTATGCTGAGTGGAGGTTGCATGCTATAGAGTTCCATTTATATAATGCTGTTGAAAAATAGATTAGCAGTTTGAAGAAGTTAATGTAGGAAAGAAGTTGAGGGAGTCTTGTGGTGATGGAACAATGTGCATCTTTATTGTAACATCAATCACACTAGTCTATACAAGGGACAAAATTGCATAGAACTATACACACACACACACACACACACACAAACACATTCACGAGCGCGTGATACTAGGGAAACCTGAATAAGCTCTGTGGTTTGTAGCATTGTCAATTTTCTGGATTGACATTGTACTATAATTACATAATATAATCATTATTGGTAGAAATTGGCTGCAGGGTGTATGGACCTCCCTATATATTTTTACATTTTTTTGCAATTTCCTTTAAATCTATAATTATTCAAATTTAAAAACTTCTTTTATTTTTTAATGCAGAATGAGGTTTGAGATCACATATGATGTCAGGCACAGTGGCATACATCTGTCATCCCAACTACTCAGGAGGCTGAAATGGGATCACAAGTTCAAGGCCAGCCTGGGAAATCCTATATACATATATGAATATAACACAGTGAATCTCACCATCTTGTACATACACAAGACACTAATGAAAAAAAAACTGTAAGTAAACAGCAGAAAGATCAGTAGAGCAGAAGGAAGGAAACAGGGAGGGAGAAGTGAGAAAAGGGAAATATTGAGGACTGAATTAAAAATATTATATTCCATGCTTTTATAATTATGTCAAAATGAATCCTATTGTTATGTATAACTAAAAAGAAACAATGAAGAATAAATTTAACAAGTTAATCAGTGGAAAAATAATAAAATATTTTCTAAGAAGGGCTGGAGAGGTAGCTCAATGGTAGCATACTTGCCCAACATACATGAGGCCCTGGGTCCATTCCTCAGTCACACAAAACAAAACAAACAAAAAATGTGTGTGTGTGTGTGTATGCGTGTGTGTGTGTGTGTGTCAAAAACTTCTAGTGATTTTTCACGTAGACTGATGTAATATAACCATGTTTTTGATAGATATTTATATTAATCCCTAAAACTAATTTTTAAGTATAATTTGTTGCCCACAATCCCAGCCACTTGGGAGACTGAGGCAGTACAAGGCAGAACAATCACAACTTAATGAAACCCTGTATCAAAACAAAAAAATAAAAGGATTAGGAAAGTAGCTCTGAGGTAAAGTTCCCCTGGTTTAATCACCAGTACTAAAATAGTAGTAATAATAATAATAATTTGTCAGGCAGCAGAACAGTTTATAATATAGAAATACAAACTTGTAATTATGGAAGTGAAAACATATATATGTCAGTATTTCCACCTGATATATATAACCCTAAGTGACTTATATATAACTAAAGTTTTATTTATATATACATGTATATTATATATCACTAACATTGAATAAACCCTGTGTTAAGTCAGTGTGATCTTTAGACCCCCAAATTCTTTCAATGGTTCTGAGGTCAAAATGATTTCATAATAATGCTAAAATGTTGTTTGATATTTTGCTTTTCATCCCCTTGAGTGTTCAGAGAAATTTTCTAGATGCGGTATGGCATGTGATGTTCTATCAGATTGAATAAAGAAGCACACAAGTTCTCTTTCTGGGCCAGACATTAAAAAAAATTTGCACTCTTACCAATGCTTTTGTTTTGCAAATCATCATTTTTAAATACACATATGTTATTTGTGTTTATGTACAAGGAGCTTATTGTTTTTTAAATAAATAAATATTCTGAAACTTTTTCTACCATAATTCCAAAACTATTCAATACTAGTAGATACTACCTCATAAACCAAAGTCTTTTAGACTCAAAAGTCTGAGAATTACTCCCTAAGGAATATAAAAGCCATAGGAAAAAAATCATGGGATTAAAACTGATTTCCTTTTTAAACTAGTATCATTTACATGCTTTTTAAACTAGTATCATTTACATCATTTACATAACATCTCATATGTTATGAAAATTCAGCCATTATGCAATGAACAAATATATCAAAATTAATTCAGAGAGAAACATTTATAACAAGATTGCAGAATGTAAAAACTTGAAGCCAATGCACTTTTTTTTTTTCAGTACTATAGATCAAACTCAGAGCCTTGCAGCATGCTAGGCAAGTGCTTTACCACCGAGCTACATCTCAGCCCCAAGGAACATTTTAGAGTTTGCTTTATGATAAAGTAAAAAGGAGATTGAAAAAATGGAATCAAAGTTACTGTTGCTATGGCTTACAATAGCAGAAACTGCTATCTTTTTTGTCTTTATTTTTAAAAAAGATGATTTAACCTAGCAGAAAGAAATTAATCCTCAAATTCTAGGTGTTTTGGAAAGTTTTGTTTATTTATTTAGCCATGTTGGGGATTAAATTTACAAGCTGGTAGATGCTAGGGAAATTCCCTACCACTGGGTCACACCTTCAGCCCTGAAAATATCTTAATAATTTTTATCATCCCTATCACCTTCAGATATTTATGTTTTAGAATTTGGAATAAAAAATTAAGAATGGAGCAGGAAAAATAATTACACTCAGCTGGAATTTAGGATATTTTTCAAAAATATGCACAATGTAAAATCAGATTTACTAATCTTAGCCTCTTGTGATATTCCAAGAGAGTACCTTACAAAACATCATGGACCCTGTCTTCAATGTCCACTCAACATGTCCTTACCTCCTGCCACATATCTCATCAAAATAATGAGAATCCAAAAAAATGTGTGTTCTCAACTTGTACTGGAAGACCTTTCTCTCCCTTGTCAGTCTATCCCCAGAGTTCTTTAAGGAGCTGCCCAATTGCCAGCTTCACTGTGAAGATTCCACCCAAACTTAAAGCCAGAATAAATAAATGTCTCTACTGCATTCACATATCACTTTGCTTATAGTTCTTAAATGATGTCTCATGGTCCAGCCAGTTATGTACCTGTTATCTCTCCATTCACATGAAAGTTTCTTAAAGATAAATGCTATGACCTTTAATCCACCTCCACACTAGCATAAGGCACAAAATAGATGCTCAATACAATTATGTTCACTTGAAGTTTTTGAATGGTAATAGCAATGTCAATCATAAGTTGCTAACACAGAGTTGTAATTCACTATAAGGAACAAGATAACCCTTGAATAACAACTAAAAATAAAGGTTCAATTAAATAAAATATTTTCACATAAATTCATTAGTAATGGTATGCTCTGGCTTATGTAGTTGGTAGCTGGCTAACATGAATTTTATGCCATAGGCATAAAATTTTTATTTTATCATTTTATGATAAGATATAGAAGTAATATTAATTTAAAATAAACCATTAACATAATTGGGATTTAAATTGGATGTATCAGTTTCTAGCAAATTATGCATACCACTTTATGTTCTTGGAATAAAGTGGCAATGAGCAAAAGATAGCATTGTTGAAAATATAAAAGAATGTAATTATCATAAACCATTATTAGTTAGCATGTTTACATATTATTTATTGTGAGATATAATTAATGTATTAAGTGCTTTATGAAATAAACACTATACCAATGAACCATACACACACATACACATCTATATGTATATAAACATGCATGTGTGTATATGTATATATGTATGTGTATATATACATACATACAAACTACATATGTAGTTTGGTGTGGTGGTTGTTTCATGGTAGTAGGGATGGAACCCCTCACAACTACTAGGTAAACACTCATTGAGTTACACATCCCCAGCCCATATTATTCCAAGAAGGTTACAAGTGCTTCAAACAATGTGGCAGCCTGCCCTTCACTTGCAAATATGTTGCCATTGCTTCTCACTGTCAGAGAGTGGTGAAGTTTGTGGGTTTTCTAATGGTGATGATAGCTGGGGTGATTCATCTCTGCTCTGAACACCAGGAAACCCAAGTGACTCATAGCACATTTTTGAGATGACTAGCTAGGATTAAAGGTGTAGTCCTATGTTAACCCAACAGATTAAATCTAACTGACTTCTATAGGATTGACCTATGGCTTCACCTCATTAACTTTGTCTGATCTCGCAAACTAAGGAGAGGAAAGTAAGCTGCCTTTGGTGATTGATCACTAATGAGAGGGAGACCCTTGAAGGAAAAGCCTTGAGTCCCAGCTCATAGCCTGCCATGAGAAAGGTATTCAGTAATTGTTTATCAAACAAAGTATAGGCCTGCAAATGTCAGCATTTTGCATGGTCCAAAGAAGAGAGAAACTGTTCAGCTTAATGAAAACTTTGAAGGTGAAAAGTTAAGGAAAAGTGGAATGTTTAGATTCCATCCCACCAACTTCCACAGACCAAGCCTCTGAACTTCTATAGGCTCTGACCTCTACCTCTGGCCAAACAACCACCTCTGACAGCATGTGGATAACTATAAAGTGCCTGAGTCAGCAGTCAGGAAATTCACCTTGAAGCGGGTCTGACTACCAGTTTTCTTTCTTCATGTGCCCTAGGCCCAGGAAGTGGGTCTTTCCCTTACGGTTACATTCTGAACTCTCAAGTCAGTATTGAATGTCTTTCATGATCCAGTGCTCCACACCCCTAACCTCAACAATCCTCCAGGTTCCCTTTTCTTCTGCACAGATGCTCACGTGTTGCTTTTGGGTATTAGTGACTGAGAGTTTTTTCCAAATGAGGTGACCAAGAATGGTTGGGAAATTGGGTGGAAGAAGACAGACTGGTTAATATCCCCCACAATCCACCTCATACAATCTTTGATGTGGATAATGTCTCTCTTTTAAAAAAAGACATTTTAGATACTTTGACAGGAGTTTGAATGCTATAAAGCACCAAATTTACAGGTCTAACTGAATGCTTAGAAGATGTAAAAAACTGTGAGTAAGATCCTGCTACATGCCAGGGAGTGACACAAGCATGGACAATACAAATATGAATAAGTTTCTTGCCATCTGAGGAACTCAAAGCACAATGAAGGACTCAATACAAAGGCAAATAACTATGAATTGAAGCAATAACTGCTATAATGAAATTATTTGCAGACATTGAGACATTTGGTAGGCTGGGAACAAGAAAATGGACAGATAAAAAACCATGAGAATGTGTTTAATGGAAAAAAGAAACACGACAGCAGTAAATGTATGTCTATTGTTTTGACATTCATATGGGAGCTTCATATACTCACCATATACTCAAGCAACTTCTCCAGGAGGTAAAGATATCCCCAAAATGCCCCAGTACCAAAGGAAAATAAGGCCAGTCTCACAACTTGGCAGCACTATTTGGAACAGGATTTAAGTTTACCAACCACTTAACAGTGTTTTCTGCTCACAAACTTTTTTTAAAAAAGCCAACTTGTTTTCCAAATGAAATGGACAGAAAATAACTTTAAAAGGGGGTGGTGTTACCATAGATAAGAATAACGTATAGAAGAGTTTATGAAGCTCTACAAAAATTAGACCTACAAAAATTTAGTCAATTTGACTAAATTTAAGGACTTCTAACATTCTATTTTAATTGCTACTTTAAAATGTTTCACAGTGCTAACATAATTATGTAATTAAAATCTTGGGTTTTTTCCATTATCCTTCTGGTATTCTAGCACATCAGCATTTTCAAAAATTCTTGGCATACTAAATATATATTGCAAAAAATCAACAAGAATTTTAATGTGACAAACTCTATACCATAGAATATTGCTTTAAAGGAGAATTTCAGTCAAATGTGGCAGCATATACCTGTAGTCCAATTTACTAGGAGGCTGAGGCAGAAGGACCACTTGAGCCCAGAGTTCAAGACCAGTGTGGGCAACATAATGAGACCCCCCCATCTCAAAAACAAATGTAAATAAAAATAAAGAAGAATTTAAAATATTTCTTATTTTAAAATCAATACTATTTTAGTAATAAATGCATTAGGGTTAAAACAAGGTGTGATGTTAATTTATCTTTCAGAAAAGCAAAATATCCAAAAAAGTTATATGAAGCATTTTAGTAATATCAGAATCTTTCTTACTACTTTTTAACTTTTAAAATATTTTTAATACCTTTGTTTATTTATTTATTATGTGATGCTGAGAATTGAACCCAGTGCCTCACATGGGTTCAGTGCAAGGCAAGTACTCTGCCACTGAGCCAAAACCCCAGCCCACAACTTTTTAATTTTGTGCATTATTTTTTGTGATGTTTATTTGAGCTGGTTTCATGTAATCTTTTAACACATTAAGTTGTCATTCACATTTAAAAGCATAAAAACATTTAATCTGCCTAAGGCTTTTCAATAACAGGATAAATAGGACTTGATTGTTGTTTAATCAATCCCACACCTTACTTAACAAGGACTTTCTTCTGTGGTAAAACAGAGCAGAGGGGCTGTGAAGAGAAGTCCCTCTGTTCATTGCCCCAGTATTTTTGTCTCTATAGTAGTTTGTAACTGTCTCCAAAATCTCTCCCAGCAGTGTGACCTTGCCACTCCATATCAAAAGGTGTTGTGTCTCCTTTTGCACCCCATTGGATCTATGCAGGCCCTATTACTGTGGAATATGCCAGGAGTGACACTGGTAAGTTGTAGATGTTTCCTTTAACTGGCCTGGCAGTTCTTGATTCCTGTCTCTTAGAAACCAGTTGATATGTAAGAAATGCTACTAACCAGGGACCACCATAGGATAAGAAGGCCAAGGCACATGGAGAGACTCAGGAGGAGAAAAGGCCACAAGGAGAGAGGGAAAAAAGCCCAAGAAGTAAGGAGGTACCACACAAGTGAGTAAAGAAGCTGTCCCCAGTAAGCTGTGACATGACACTAGCCGCAGCCACTCTCTGACTGCACAGGAAATCCAAGTTAAGACCTGCCCACCTGAGCCTGATCTACCAATGGAACTTTGGGAGAGAACAATAATTGTTGTTTTATCCAAGTTTTCAGCACTTTCATGCATGGCAAGAGATACAACAACTCTTTAGTTTAGTTTAGGTTTGGGAGTGCTAAGGTCAAACTCATGACCTCGTACATGCTAGGCAAGGTACTTGATCCAGCTCTTAGAACAATTTTTATGATAACAATTTCTCCAAAATGTAAAAAATGTTGGAATTAGCATTCAATGTAGTATCTGTAACACTGTTTTGGAAAAATTATATCTTATATTTTAAAAATAAAACTTGGAACTGGGTATGTAACTTAGTGGTAGAGTGCTTGCCTAATAGTGTAAAGCCCTGCATTCAATCCCTAGTACCACAAAAAATAAAAAATAAAAATAACACCTACCACTAACTGCGTATTAGATATTCTTTTGGAAATCTTGCACCCAAATATATAATGATCCTGTGTGGTATCACTCTCTTGGGTGTGTGTGTGTGTGTGTGTGTGTGTGTGTGTGTGTGTGTGTCTATCCCTAGGGATCAAACCCAGGGCCTCATGCTAGGTAAATGCTCTACCACTAAGCTACATTTCCAGCCCTCATTCTCATTTTTACAGATAAAGATATTTGTAGCACAGTAATAGGACACTTGCCTAGCAGACATGAGGCCCTTCGATCAATTCCCAAAAAGAGCAGGAAGTGTATACTTAGAGGTGGAGTAACCTAGAAAGTTTTACATAATTAGCTACCGGCAGAACCAAGATTTTAAAATGTCTCTACAATTCCAAACTCCAAGCTCTGAACCACACTTCACTACACTGCCCTCAAATCATGATATTTTACAATGAGCATCTTAAATATTTTTTTTCAAATGACTTACCCCTAAATAAGATGCTAATGTCTGTTTTTACAGCAAGATTATTATGTGACAGCTTATATATAAGACCATGTAACTTTCAACTTAAATATCATTTGACTTCAGTTTCTTCAAAACTTTTGCTTGGTTGTTTTGTCTTTTTGTTGTTGTTGTTGTTGTTGTTTGTTTGTTTGATTTGAAGTGAGATCAAATCCAGGGCTTAGTACATGCTAAGCAAGCATACCACTGGGTTATATCCCAAACCCTTTAAAACTTAAAAAAAAAAATATTTCATTTGGACAAAGAGGGATGGCTCAGACATTTAATTACTGATATAGTTATAAGGACAACTGTCTGATTGGTGGGGAGCAGGGAAAGAAGGAGAAGATTTGGCTTTGATATACATTCACTTGTATAATTCTCTTAACACTTCTGTGAGGAAGACATTATATAGCACCTATTTCATAAAGTAGAAAACTGCATGCCAGAGAATTTAAAAGGCTTTTCAGTCATCCAGAAAGTAATGTGGTCCTAAGATAGTATCCTTCCACTTGCACCACCCCTATAGCCTAGAAGTACACAGCTGATTTGTATCTCCCTCTGTTACTTTGATTCACACATGGATCATTACATTACAGTTGTCTTTTCTAATTGGATTTCCAATTTTTCTCGACTCCCCTGGTTCATGCAAGCAACCCTTCTTAAGCCCCAGAGTATTAAGGATGCTAGAGAATTTATATAATATTCCCTCTGAGCCCAGTGAATAAAAAAATCACTGGATTACTTCCAACATTACAATAGTACTGCTGTAATGTTACACACCAAAACTAGAACTGGCAAGACTATAAATTAATGGCAAACTACTCTAGGCTTTATAATCTAGAAAAATGGAAGTTTGAGGCTTTGAGCCAACTGGTCTCAATGGAAATATTAATTGAATCCTGTAAATTTTCTTCTGTGAAAGCAAAATAATCTTGATCCACTTTGGGGGAAAAAATGTATATTACCTTCTAATTTTGCCATTTCTGTTCCTAGCTATTTGAGTTTTCATGTAAATTTGAGTCTTACATTAAAAAGAAGCTTACAATGAAGCCAGGCATGGTGGCACAAACCTGTAATCCCAGCAGATCAGGAGGCTGAGGCAGGAAGATCAAGAGTTCAAAGTCAGCCTCAGCAACAGAAAGATGCTGAGCAACTCAGTGAGAATCTGTCTCTAAATAAAATACAAAATAGGGCTGGGGATATGGCTCAGTGGGTGAGTGTCTCTGAGTTCAATTCCTGGTACCAAAAATACTAATACCAATACTAATACTACTACTAATAATAATATCATACAATGGAACTAAGCACCACATACAAAACAAAGATGTTGTGTCCGCCAAAAACTAAAAAATAAATATTAAAAAAATTCTCTCTCTCCCTCTCCCTCCCTCCCTCCCTCCCTCTCTCTCTCTCTCTCTCTCTCTCTCTCTCTCTCTCTCTCTCTCTCTCTCTCTCTTTAAAAAAAAAAGAGCAAATGAGTATGTTCCACACAGATTCTTAGTTCCATTCAGAAACTCATTGGAATGGCCAGTTAGACTCAGGAAAGTGATTTATCATTGCAAAGTCATCAGAAACAGTTGGAAGAATACTACTAAGGGTTCTTTTTTTTGGGGGGGGGGCAGCATTTTACAAAAGAAGAAAATGGAAACAATGTTGAAGAAATTCCAATGTTACTATTTGAAGTCTGCATGAGAACCTTTATTCAAAATGTAATCAGAAACTATGGTCATTCTGCTGAACAAGTTAACTACTTTATCACTAGGTCAACTTGCCAGATGTAGTTATCCATCATTTAAAAATTGATAATAAAACAATATCAGCAGCTTACATAATGTTTACTTGCCCTCTGCCTGGCTTCTGAAAGCTAAGGGAAAGAATGCCTTTCAAATGACATACAATAATTCTTGAGGAAAATTTTAGATACTGACAGGCACTATAGCAGCTCAGCAGGAGACATTTGGTTTCTGGCTTCTGATAATATCTTAGTCTATGGTCACCAGCCACAGTTTCACAGACTTCCTCCCAAATCAATCATGAGTGCAGAAAAAAAGAATGATTAAATGCCTAATTTTCTTCTTACTCTGTTTATGCACACTATTCTCAAATTCTCTGAATTTATAGTCCTCTGTATTCTCAAATATTTTACTCCTCAATTAAAATACCCCAAATTATTTTATTCATATTACCTTTTTCTGGACTTTTTGCAGAATGTGTTCAGGGCAGTTGCTGGTGGATCTGAAGAGGAATTTTAATTTCGTCTGGTGATTTCTCTGTAACTGCAGTTAATAAAGTCCTCACCTGTCTTTTATACCAGCAGAGTAATAAAAATTGCATGTTCCCACCTGCTTCTAAGCCCAGGGATTACGGTAAATTCCATCCAATGATTGAATGGTACTTGGTGTAATTACTATGACATCAATTTGATCTTATCTTGTTTCAATCCTTAGATCATTTTTGTTTTGAGCCATTTTCAGGCAGTGGTGACCGCAAGGTCAGCTTATGAAAAAAGAGTGTTCGGTCATTTTCTACGTAATTTTATCAAGACATGCACACAACATCCTGAAAGTTGACACTTTCCTATAAACAAAACTCTAAGACTATCACATTTAATTAGCTAAGTACCTGATGTTTTCTTAAAACCAGGAGAAGAGCTATAAATCTCAGATAACAGATATGCAATGTTTCCAGACTTGCTACATTATTCCAGAAGGAAACAGAAAAATAAAACACACCTATTTAGACTTTTCTAAAATTAATGTGCATCTGGATTGAATAAAGGCAGAAGGCAGTTCTGAGAAGGACTGAATGGTCCTCAATATATGTGCCTCTTTTTTTCTCATTTTGCTTTTGTAAAGCTCAGTTCCTGCCTGAACAGAAAACACATGTGTTATGATCAGCCACTTAGAACACTTAACTACAAGGTTCTCCTAAGTCTAGTGTGTCCCTAAAACCTACACAGCTCCCCAGGCTGCAATGTGGTTGTGGCTGCTTTATCCCTGAGTTGTGACCTTTCAAAGGTTCCTGCCTCCATATACTCTGCTTAGTGCTACTTCTGTAGGAACTGGCTAGATATGAACTACCAAGCACCTCCCCAGGAAGAAGCTTAGGAGATTCATGTGATATAAAATGCAACTCTTTGTTTAATGTAAACTGACCAAAGAAAGCAAATTTGTTCTGTTATTTGTTTTCAGGACTAAATGATTTGTTTCCATTCTTAGACCTTTTCAAATTTCCATTATCTATTTCTGGTATCCACCCCACCTTTTTCTGGTGATGATTGCTGTTCCTTTTATTCATGAATTTTCATCACTGAAATCTCAAAGGTTTAGCCAGATATTTTCAACATAGCCCATCTATTTGGGAAATCTGGAGACTTCATAATTTCAAGGAAAGGGAATCTTTCAAGTCCTTTGGAAAGATCCCTTTCCTCACTCACTTTCACTCAGAAATTTTATTCTTTATTCTGTCCTTTCTCCTTCATTTGTGCCTTCTTTTAATCCTTCTTTTTTATTCCCCTTTTTAAATTTTTTATTTGTTCTTTTTAGGTATAGTAAAATGTATTTTGACATATCATACATACATAAAGTATAACTTCCCATTCTTATGTTTGTGCATTATGTGAAGTCACACTGGTCATGGATTTATATATGAACATAGGTAAGTTATGTCTGATTCCTTCTACTGTTTTTCCCATTTCCATCATCCCTCTCTTCTTCCCATATCCCCCTATCCAATCTGGTGAACCTCCACTCCTCCCTAACCACTACCTGTTGTGAGTCAGCATCTGCATATCAGAGATCACATTTGGCCTTTGGTTTGGGGGGAATTGGCTTATTTCACTTAGCATGGTAGTCTCCAGTTCCATCCATCTCCTGGAAAATGCTATAAGTTCATTCTTCTTTATGATTGAGTAATATTCCTTTGTGTATATATACCACATTTTCTTTATCCATTTATCTGTTGAAGGGCACCTAAGTTGGTTCCATAGTTTAGCTATTGTGAATTGAGCTGCTATAAACATTGATGTGGTGGCATCACTATAGTATGCTGATTTTAACTCATTTGGATATAAGCTGAGGAGTGGGATAACTGGGCCAATTGATTTTCCCATTCCAAGTTTTCTAAGGAATCTCCACACTGCTTTCCAGAGTGGTGGCACCAATTTGCGGTCCCACTAGCAATATGTAAGTGTACCTATTTCCCCACATCCTCACCTATCACAAGGCTGCCAGCGGCTTTGCAGGGGTAATTTCTTCTTTCCAGGAGGGGATAAGCCCCCTGAGAAAATAGAGTCTGAAATAATTAGTGAAGAAATAATTTAGTGAAGAAATAAAAGACAGAGTCAAAGAATAGGTTTTCTTTGACCTGATAGGTCCAGCCCACACAGGAGCTGGAGCTGAACAATTAGAAAATGGCTCCGTTGGTTTTATTTAAGGGGGTATCTCAGAAACAGGGATAAGGTTTCAGGGTGGAGTCTTGCTTCATGATGACTTGCAGTCAACAAGTTGATTGGTATCTTGGCAGGCCACACCCATCCCTGAGAGGCTGTGTGGCTATATGGCTGCAGCAAGTCACCCCCATCTCCGTTGTTATGTGAGACCTTTTTGGCAGAGCTGAATAGAAATTCACATGTATTTGGTCAATCTTAACCAGTGGGCTTGCCACTGGAATTTCCTAAATACCAGTTTTTCCTATTCAGTGGGCTTCCACACCGATTTGGTTCACACATAGTCCACGGATGGCTCTCGACTCTCTCCGACATTTATTGTTCCTTGTATTCTTGATAATTACCATTGTGGCTGGAGTGGGATGAAATCTCACTGTAGTTTTAAGTTGCTTTCTCTAAGTGCTAGTGATGTTGAACATTTTCTTCATATATTTGTTGACCAATTGTATTTCTTCTCTGAAGTGTCTGTTCTGTTCCTTTGCCCATTTATTGATTGAGTTATTTGTTTTTTGGTGTTAAGTTTTTTGAGGGTTTTTTTTATATATTTTCAGAGATTTTTCCAATGTCCTGTTCCATATCCCCTGAGCTCTGTCTGATGTGTGTGTGTGTGTGTGTGTGTGGTAAAGATTTTCTCCCATTTTGTAGGCTCTCTCTCTTTGTATTCTTGATTGTTTCCTTTGCTATGAAAAATCTCTTTATTTTGTTTATCCCCCTTTTTTATCTGGGTGATTAAGTAGAAATGATATTTCTGTGTGCTCTTATTAAATTATTTTAATTGACTTATGATTTATTAGTGGATTTTATTTTTACTTCACACTTCTATTTAGAAATTATGAACACTAAGGATTTCATATGAAAGTTTTTATAGTTTTTGTATCTTTTTAAATTAAGCTAAATAAATAGTTTTAAAGTGTTGTAAAAATGGCTCCTTCCACACTTGATCACTTTCCCCAGATTTCCAGTTTCCCTACTCAAGAGTAATGTTTCCAGTGTTTTATGGGGTATACATATAAGCAAATCATACATAAGTCTCTATCCTGTCCAAATTTACCTTAAAATAATGGGCAGAATACAAATTTGGAAAAAAATGTATTTGTACTATGGTTTAGAGAATTTCTTTCTGTTAATATAGTCTAGATTATACTTCTCTGTGCTTTCTAAAATAAACACATATTACTTTTATAACAGGGTCTTAGAGGCTGCTTTTGCTAAAAATACTCTTCACTTGGGCAACTAAAGCAAGGTAAAAGTTTAGTATGTTTTTGTTCTGCTTTGTTTTATCATGCTAGAGATTGAACCCAGAGTATCACTCACAGTTGGAAAGCACCCTATCAGGGTTATATCTCCAACCCTTTTCATTTTATTTTGAGATAGGTTCTCATTAAGTTGCCCAGGCTGGCCTCAAATTTGTGTTTCTCCTGCCTCAGCTTCCAAGAGGCTGGGATTACAAGTATGCACCACCAAGACTGGCTGTCTCCTTTCTTCCTTAAACTTGGTCAGATTTCTGCTCAACTCTGCATAGACATGTCAATCACTTAAGGAGTGCTCATCTAAAAAGCAATAGTCCAAGATGGATTAGCCTAAATTTACCTAAACTTTCTCATCCTTCTTCATGGTTAAAAGCACCAAGATAAGAACAAACAAGGTCTTTTAAAGATTTTCAGAGATTTTCCAACGTCCTGTTCCATATCCTCTGAGCAACTATGTCTAGAAATCTCTTCAGTCATTGCCCCAAATCTGCCAGGAACAGTGAACCTTGTGGGTAGATCACCCCATAATGAAGCTGCCCACCTAAGCAAGAGAAATCTTATGGAAAACAGATTTCCTGGTCAAGTAATAACTTCTCCAGGATCTCAAAGAACCAGAACTGAGATAATGATCAGTGAGAATACAGTTTGATCAAGACTGTTTAATTATGCATACCTCTTGCCCCTGTCTCAATTCTTCTCCTATTTAAATCTGACGCTCCTACCAGTACCCCAGAAAGACAGGGCTGAAGACACTTGTTCCCCCTTGTTTTCCTGGTGTACCTTTACTGAGTAAAATTCCTTCCCTACTTCACCATTGCTTATTTTCTGTTTGTCATTTGGGGCAAGTGGCCAGACCTGGATTGTTGAGACTCCCCAAAGTAAGCCCCACTCACCCCAACCGAGAACTCCGGCAACTTTTATAATTGGAGAAAGTAGAGTTACCAAAAATTTGCTCTTAGGTTTTACTGTTTTGTTTGGGTACTTCGTCATACTTTGACAGTTCTATCCCACACCTGGTCACTCTATTTCTCTGGATATCAGCAGGATTGATGGGTGAAACATATAAACACCACTCCTCATTCATCTCCCAGAGGCTAAAATATGAAGTATCCTTTACCAAAAAGATAAACCCACTGAAGATACTGGCGTGGCTCAGGGCAACTCACCACCTTCTCTAGATGAAGTCCTGAAAGCACATCGTTTACAGAGAACAGGTCAAGAACTTCCTTATAAAGCACTATGACACAGTAATTGAGTACATAGAAGCCATGCTAAACACACAAATTTTTCCCTAATGAAGTATTGTCATTTATACACTGAATTTTTAAAAAAATAAGTACTTTTGTAAATGTTTTATATGCTTACTAGATTTTTTTATTAAATGTAATTTGATCTTTCTAATAGTGAAACATGATTATCACAAACATTATGCTATAATTAGAACAGCTGAGGAATATAAAATCCTTGCTTTTTAAAGTTCTTTTTTTCTCAGTAATTTCTTTTTTTTTTTTTTTTTTTTTTTTTTTTTTTTTTTTTTTTTTAAAGAGAGAGTGAGAGAGGAGAGAGAGAGAGAGAGAGAATTTTTTTTTTAATATTTATTTTTTAATTCTCGGCGGACACAACATCCTTGTTGGTATGTGGTGCTGAGGATCGAACCTGGGCCGCACGCATGCCAGGCGAGCGCGCTACCGCTTGAGCCACATCCCCAGCCCTCTCAGTAATTTCGATGATACATGATACAATTTAAAACTTTCGAGCAATAGAAGAGCACACAATGAAAATAAATCTTCCTCCTACTCTAAAATCTTCAGTCCCATTCTCAAAGTATCCATTTTAATTTCTTAATGTTTCTAAAAATTTTCTATGTATAGACACACATGTTCTGAAGTTCTGCTGTATAAGATGGAAACATAAGGTACACATTGTTCAGTACCTTGCCTTCTTCTTTTTAAACCTAACAATATCTTGATACTTTTTTCTATATCCAAATGTGCATATCTAACCCACACTTTTTAATAGCACAAAGTTATTATGGATCATTAAATATTCAACCAGGGGTTAAGGATGTAGCTTAGTGGGAGAGCATTTGCCTAGCATGCATGAGACCCCAGGTTCATTCTCTCTCTGTGTGCGCACATACACACACACAAAGAAAGAAAAGAGGAAAAGATAGAAGGTTAATTTTCAGCCAGCCACATACTAATGATCATTTGCTGCTGAGGATATAGATTGGTGATAGAGTGCTTGCATTATTTCCAGTTTTTCATGATTATAAACAATACTATAATTATCATCGTATTCTGGTAATATGTATAATTGTAGTTTTAGGAGAAGTTGGTTTTTGTTTTTTTAATTTTTGTATTTTGGGTGATAGGGATTGAATCCAGGGCCTTGTGCCTACTGAACACTAGCAAGGCAAGATTTTAGAGATAGAATTACTGCATCAAAGAATGAGTAGTTTAAACTTGAATGGAGACTTCTACAGTGCTCATCTTCATCCCTCCTCAAAAGTGATACCCTGAAATATGTTAATTTTTATGAAATTAATAATTAAATTAAATAATTAAATTTAAAAAGTTATCTTATTTTTATTTGGATTTACTTAATTTTGAGCTGGGGCAAACATTTCACTAATTGTAGGTCATTCATGGACATTTCTTTCTGTGAATTGTCTTTGAAAAATCTCAAAGTTTTAATTTTTAATCTTTAAGTTTGATTTTTGGCTTTTCTAAGGTATTTTTATAACAGTTTTATGTAGTCATATTTATCTATCTTTTGCTTGTTAGACTTGCAGTTTTTAAGTAATGCAGATTTTTTTAAGTGCCCATGTTTTATCCTAGAAAGTTACAGTTTTATGTATTCAGATTTTTAATTCATCTATAATTTACTTTGGGATGAGAATCAAAGTAGAAATCAATCCTTTCTTCACCACTATTTTTTTTTTTTTGTAAAATTGGAATTGAACTCAGGGACACTCAACCACTGAGCCACATCCCCAGCCCTATTTTTGTATTTTATCTGGAGACAGGGTCTCACTGAGTTGCTTAGTCCCTTGCTCTTGGTGACGCTGGCTTTGAACTCTTGATCCCCCTGCCTTAGCCTCCTGAGCCACTGCGATTACAAGTGTGTGACACCACACCCAGCCTCACCTTTAATTTTGAATTCTACTAAATTACCAAATATTTGGGTGTCTATTAATAAAAAATGTTCAATAGATGAAATTAAATGTTTTAAATTTGTTAATATGATTACAGATTTGATTATCTAGTGCCTATTTACCAGCGTGCATTATCAAAGAGAAATTAGACATAAGTCACATCTGTTAAGTTGCACTGGGATTTTCCATCAATGATTTTTTGCCTTGTCATGAGCCAATAACACCCTGATATCCTTATATCCACTGCACTCTTCACTGTCATGCAGCTTTTTGTTTCTGGAAATGTGTTCCACATTTCATCTAAAATAATACTTACCAGGGTGTTTGTTTAAAATACAGATTGCTGGGGCTGGCGTTGTGGCTCAGTGGTAGCTCGCTTGCCTAGCAAGCGCGAGGCCCTGGGTTCAATCCTCAGCACCACATAAAAACAAATAAAGGTATTGTGTCCAACTACAACTAAAAAATAAATACTTTAAAAAAATATAGATTACTGGGTTTCATCTTGTACCTACTGCATCAAAATCTAAGTTGATCCCAGAAATTTGTACTTTATTTGGCAGTTTGAGAACCATGATTGCATCTCTTAGTAAGCCAGAAATGTAGGTAAGAAGCAATATGGTTTGTTTTCATCTTCGAATGCCCCTGTGGCATAACTAAATTGAAAATGGTAAAGCCATTTGTTCAGCTATGTGAGCTTCACTCTGCACAAATAGCTGAGACATCCAGCAAAGGAATCTGCCCTAAAGATAGCCCAAAGCACCAAAACAACTATCCCCTAGTTACAGACACAGAAACAGGCAGCAGACAGTTTCTTGTTTGAGATAAGCTTTTTAATCAGCTGCAGCAGCAGCAGGTAAGATGACTGACAGTCAGAAAGGATAACCTGAGACGTGATGTCTAACACACACAGAGCAACAAAATCTACCCAGAACTGATGGACAAGAAGCAGACTCACTTGACACATGAAAGCAGCCAAGAATATTCTCTGCTCTTTCAGTCAAAACAGTGTGGCTAATCAATAATGCAAACATCCTGTTTCTCAGGCTAACAACCTCTGTCACTTGAACCCTCAGAGAGATAAAGAAACTGCTGGAACAATTATATGTAATCTTCCTTTGGTCTGAAATGTCAATAGACTAGGCAAATAATGCAAAGATAGGAAGGAAAATCTCACAGGTGAAAAGTAATTCGTTTAACATTTTCCCATTTCTTTTTGCTTTGCACATGTCTCCTCCCACTTCCATTTCAGAAAGATTTCAGTAATGGGCTATCAATGAAAGGCTTCAGAGAAGAAACAAGTTTTATGCAAGATTGGGAAAAGAAGCAATTGTATCAATAAAGTGGTTCAGTTATATTTATAGCACAGTATGGATGGATGAGGGAATGATTCCCAAAAGAACTTCTTCCCCCAATTTTGCAGGGGAAATCTTTGGATATAGTGGATGTGGTAGGGGTTTGTCTAAAAATCTGCATCCCCTTGGATTGGCCAATTTTGCTGTGAAGAGTAAGGACACAGCAACCTGTGCATTCTCCTGTGTGTCTGTATAAATGGCCATGTGCAGCTTTAAGACAGAGTGAAGAACTTGGTCATGGGGAATCAGTGCCACTTTTATTAAAGAAAGGAGATTTTCTTTGGATGATGATTTTAGTATGAATAACAGGAATCTTATGATTATGATTTGGAAAGTCCAGCAGTACCAGTTGGTCCAGCTTAAAGCTATTCAATAGAAAATATGTTTAAGGGGAAAGAGGGAGACCCAGTCATAAACATTATCCAGACAGGCCTCCTTAGTCATTCCACAATTGTCCTCATTCCTGAACTCTGGCTGAATCCGAGGATAGGCAGATTCATTGTATACTCTCAGCCTCTAATAATTGCCTGGACCTCTCTGGGGCAGATGCAGACATCCTTCAACAGTAGGAGCCTCTATCTCTCTCAAAGCAAGGTGGCTCCAAACTTCTCCAAACATTTTAGAGGCAGGATGAATCAGCTACTATCCAACAGACCTTCTGCATACTCACACATTCCCCATACTCACATTTCCAGGGAAAAGAGGGAATACAGGTTTTCCAACTTTATCTTTCTTGATGCCTGAGCAGATTGAAAGGACCCTTGTGCCATATTTTTCTCTCCAAGCCCATTCTTCACCAGAGTTGTTTTAACTTGGGTCATTCTTTGAAACATTAAAGTGGGTTCCAAAAGAAAATGAAGTGAGGAGTAAGGGAAGGGAGGCAAAGAATTTGTGTATACCAGAAAATTGCCAAAGGAATAGAATATCATAAAATGTAGAATGGGAGATGTTGATAAAGAGAGGGGCAGAAACCATTGTGAACACTGACTCCTAGATTTCAGAGATTTGAGACATCACTATCCTTATTTTAATATAATATAATCCTCCTCCTCCCCCCAAAATGCCATATTTTTAAAATCAATTTTGAGAATTGCTCATATTGTTTGAGATAATTAGAGACATTCTGGATATATTTCCAGAAATGAGGTTGCTGTGGCCTAATGCACAAAGCACACAAATAGACCCTCAAGCTTCATGCCAGTATCTTAGTTTGATGTACTAGCTGTTTATTGCTCTGCAACCAATTACTCCAGATTTAGCAGATTAAAACAACACGCATGTTATTTCATATAGTTTCTGAGAGTCAGAAATCTAGGGCCATCTTAGCTAGGTGACTCTGCAATAAGATCTCTTATGAGGCTGCAGCCAAGTTGTCATATGGTTGCAGTCATCTCAAAGCTCAACTGATACTGAAGAATCCACTTTCTATCAAGCCTCAGTTCCTTGCTGGCTATTGGTCAGAGACTTCCGTTCCTAACCTCATAGGCCTCTCTGTAAGGCTGCTAACAACATTAGTGGTTGGCTTTGCTAACAAGTATAAGGAGTAACTGGAACTTTCATACTTTGTATGAATATGAATAGTACATTCACTTTAGAAAACAGTTTGACAGTTGGTTATAGATGTAAATATAGCATACATTCATATGTGTGCATATACACATTTATGTTATGATCCAGCAAACTCTTTGCTAGGGATTTATCCAAAAGAAACTAAAACACATGTCAACAGGAAGACCTGTACATGAATGTGTACAGTCACTCTATGTATAATAACCAAACGCTGAAAATGATTTAATTGTTCCAATTCATAAATGTGCATAAAAGCATAGCACATCCATGCCAGGGAATGCTGTTCAGCACTAAAAAGAAAACAAGTTATTGACACATGCAATTCCATGGATGAATCTCAAATTTATATGTCAATCAAAAAAAAAAAAAAGCCAAACACAAAAGACTAATAATACAATTCCATTTATATGATATTTTGAAAAGGACAAAACTATAGGCACAATGTCTGGATTAGTGGTTAGTGGTAGGATGAGAGGGTTGACAAAGAGACACAAAAGAAGATCTTTCTGTCTTCAATGAGTGGTAGTTATATGACTGTACGTTTTAGTCTATACTCAAGCCTATATCCATGTCAAGAAAGAACATAGTTTGCTATACATAGATTATATATCAGTAGACTTAACTTTAAAAAAAAATAAAAAGAAAGAAAGACTGGGAGTGTGAGGACTAAGTGTGTAGCTCAGTGGCAGAGCACATGCTCCGCATGTACAAGGTCCTGGATTTAATCCCAGCATCTGTGGTGGTAATAATAATAAGAAGAATAATGGAATTCTACTCAAAAGTAACAGCAAGAGAAAGGCATGGAAGTATAAGAGTGTGGTATGTTCAAGAGATTGCCAATAGTTCCATGTTATAAGGTCAGGACATTCAAAGCAAGAGCAAGCAATGGAATCCTCAACATTTCACTTTCATTTCCAGCTTTTGCCCCGAACTCAACATATGCCACCCAAAAGACTGCATGCATCCTCCTCTCCCTAAAGAGTACTATCATGGCTTGTCATTTTCTTAACTCCAAAGTTTCCCAAATTCTGAAAACTGGAGCATTCTTGACTGCTCTCTTTACCTATCGCACCAAATTCATGAGACTGTCTTGCAGAACCATGGTTTTGGTGCTTCTGGCAGCACGATGATGACACTAGTGGTTTTCTGTTTCCTTCTTATCCCTCTGCTCACATAAAGTTCAGGCTTTTATCTCCTCACCAGGTTTGGCATGCCAGCCCTCTAACTGGTTTTACTTTTTCGGGAGTTTGAACCCGGAGTTTTGTGCATGCTAGTAAAGTGTCCTTCAACTGAGCTACATGTATATCCCCAGCCCCTCTAACTGGTCTTGGTGTCTTTGGTCTCTCTCCCTTCTGCAAGATCATTCTTCTGAAAATACCAACCCCGTCCCATTACAAAATCAACTCTAGGTCCTTCTCAATGAAAACACTCCCTCTGTCTGATCCTAATCTACTTTTTAAATCAGGTTGCTCACTGCCAGCTAGTTTGATTCATTCATTCTCCTCTGTATGCATTTCCTTTAAGATACATCTTATCATTCTGGGATGCCCTCTCTCTTTATATATTTGTTTGGTGTTTTTCTTTCTGTTTGATATGGGGTCTTGCCATGTTCCCGAGGCTGATTTCAAATCCATGGGCTCAAGTGATCCCTCTTCCTCAGCTTCCTGACTAACTAGAACTACCAGATGTGCAGCCGTGCCTGCATTCCTCTCCATATACTTAAATCCCCCTCTCTGAGGGGAGGAGGAGAGAGAAAGGAGAAATACCAAGCCAAATTATATTGTTATTCTGTTTGCATGCACAAATATGTAACAATGGATCTCACCATTATATATAATTACAATCTAGCAATAAAAAATATGGAGGGAAAAATCCTTTTGTGAAGGAAGACCCAGCTCAAGTCCTACCTCACACTTTCATTCTCAGTGTAATTCTTCAAGTCACACTTTCTTCCTTCTCCAAACTTTACAGCACTTATTTTTCCTCCTATTTTAGTGTTTATATTGATAATAAAGCC
This sequence comes from Urocitellus parryii, assembly GCF_045843805.1. NCBI lineage: Eukaryota > Metazoa > Chordata > Mammalia > Rodentia > Sciuridae > Urocitellus > Urocitellus parryii. The sequence goes on along the minus strand of NC_135538.1, from coordinate 72,482,700 downwards.
CTTGAAAGAGTTCAAGCACTTTCCTCTTCATCATCTTGTTTGAAGTCTTCTCAACAAATCTGTGGGGCTATTTCTAGTTCACAGATAAGGAAGCTGGGGCTCTATAATTTACAGTGGTTTGTGTAAGCTTACATGGCTAAGTAGTAGGATTTAATACATTTTTTTAATTTTTATTATTGGTTGTCCAAAACATTACATAATTCTTGACATATCATATTTCATACATTTGATTCAAGTGGGTTATGAACTCCCATTTTTACCCCGTATACAGACTGCAGAATCACATCGGTTACACATCCACTGTTTTACATATTGCCATACTAGTGTCTGATGTGTTCTGCTGCCTTTCCTAGTCTCTACTATCCCCCTTCCCCTCCCATCTTCTCTCTCTATCCCATCCACTGTAATTCATTTCTCCCCCTTGTTAATACATTTTTTAAATGAAGACAGAGTCAGAAAGTAGACTTAAGAATCAAAAGGAAGTTCAAGACTGTTTTTAATGGGGAAAAAATTACTTAAAATCAGAATTTGGCCATAATTATATTCATATAGACCACCCTGTCTATATGTCTAGTAGGTTACATTATGTCTAGTAGGTTACATTAAACGTAGAGCTTAATCTAAACAGGTCAACAAATACATTTAAAAAAAAAAAAAAAAAAAGCTTAAAGCCTGGAAACGGTACCCTCAGTAAGCACTTATTTCTGCTTTTGCAACTCTGGAGCAGTGTGGGAGAATTAACTGCTGCATAAAATGTGGAATTAAAATTAAAAAGCTCTTACGTATATTTTTAGAGAACAGAAACAATTAAAATTAAATGTAACTCAAAATCCAGTTAGTAGCATTGGCATTTAAATTGGCTGTTTAATTAGCAAAATTCTATATGATTAAAGTAGTCACTTGAAAATGTCTTTTATATGCTCCAGTTCTTAGATGATCTACATAACTTGATCTTTGTGTTCCCCTCTGGAATTGACTTGTTTTGCAGTTTGAGTTAACGAGCATCTGGACTAATGGTTTAGAAGGGAGCTTATCAGAATGAAAGCAGAAAGTGAATCTTACTTGACAATAAAATATACTAGGCCTCAAAACATTGTTGCTTATTTCCAGTGTGTAAAGGAATATAAGAGAGAAATCTTTGTCTTCCTGTTGAAGTCTCAGGACCCTCTCTTACATTCTGAGTCATTGGGTAGGTTGATGTCTTTCATGATGTTAATGAATCTTGAGAGTTCTTGAGGTTGTGTTCCTGACCTAAAACATTTTAGAAATAAAAATCACTTTTTTTTTTTTTTTTTTTTTAGGTACTGAGGATTGAACGCAATCATTTTCTACCTCTAGGCTATATCCAAAGCCCTTTATTTATTTATTATTTTTGAAACAAGCTCTCACAAAAATGACAAAGCTAGCCTCAAACTTGCAATCCACCTGCCTTAGCCTCCCAAGTAGCTGGGATGAGAGGCATGTATCACTGTTTTGCAAGTTTAAAAGACACACTTTTAAAAAAAAACTCCCTTACACACAACCATAGGAAAATCTTTGAGAAAGGATATCTAGTTCAATCCCCCTTTTTTTTTCTTTTTGTTTAGAACTAGACTAAAACAGATAAGATTCCAACCCGGTTTTTTTGTTATGCTAGGAATCAAACCCAGGACCCCATGCATGCTAGGCAAACACTGTACCACAGAATGCCTATAGTTTTAAAATTCCCATGGCAGAGCCACCTAGATACTACCCAAATACATTTTTTTTCCTCCTGTACATCTAGAGGACTACAATTCCCAACTCCCTTGTACCTAAAAGTGGAACCATATCATCAGTTCTTACAAATGAAATGTGAGAAGGGATTTAAGAGTGGTATGCCTTCCCAGAATGCTCTCTGCTTTCCTCTATGGGCTACTTGGGGATGCCAGGGTGCACCTGAGTTACATTTGAAGGTGGCAGAGCCTGATCTTCAAAGAACTGCCTACAGACCCTTCTACACATTGTGCTACACAGCCTCACACCTCTGAACCCTCACTTCTGAATGCCTTGATCTTCAAAGTGAACAAGAAATGAACCATTATAATCACAAGCTCCTAGTGTTTTTAAGAATTCTTACTAAGCTATTTCTTGAGTATTGTCCTACCTACTAACTCTCCCACTATGACTACAATCCATAGTGCGGTGTCTAAACAGTATTGCCCCTTTATCCTTGTCATCTAGTTTCCTATGACAGAGACTGAGGGATTTTGTCCCTTTTAGGGAGCAAGAATATTTTTTGTTCAAATCTAAGAAAAATTCAAATCCCATCTCCCTAGGAAAATAAGCAAACACACAACGTGCTCAAAATTTCACCTAAAATTTCAAGATGTTTTCAGAACTTCAGATAGGCCCCAGACTAAGAACCCTGATTTTAGCAGTTATTGTGCCAGCAATTTAGAAGAGCCCTGAGAAAGCAATAAATACATACTAGGCCCAAGTTTTCCAATTTTACTTATCTTCCTTTTCATATATAGTTGCCTATTTCTATTCTTGCTTTTGATCTTTGAACTTAAAAACAGAAAATTTAGGCCTTCAAATTGATTTTTCTCTCTCAAAGCAGAGATGTCAGTATAATAGTCCTAATGCCAAACATCGATTCTGTGACTATTCTTTTTGATTTCTTTATTGATTGTGAGCAGTCTCTGCTTGAAAACTCACAGCAATGGGATAGTCGATATTCTCTGCCAGGCACTGTGCAATGGTTTTTGGAAACAGAATCTTAACTCTCTAGCCTGACCCTAAGACCTTTTTAATTTTTTGTCCTTGTCAATCTCTCTAACCTCACCTCTCATCTGACTCCTACATAAAGTTTTTGTTCCAATAATATCACACCGCTCACAACGCACTGAGTCTACCATGTTCTTTGATAAATTTGTGACCTTTCCTGGAATGTCTTTTCCCTTGACTATACGAAAACTCACCTCTAAGATGCAGCTTAAACATCACCTTCATGGGAATCACCCTGGTTAGCTCACTCTTTCTGAGTGAAGCATCTCCTCGAGAGTTCCTAAGGTCTTGTGCAGGCTCCTGCCACGAGATGCATCACACACAACTAGGATTTATTGCTCTTCCTCCCATTGAATTGCTGCTCCTTTAGGTTAAATACTGTCTTTTACTGCATATTCTGTATTAGCCCAGTACCTGACAAAGATTGAAGCATGTCACATTCTCAAAAAACTCACCTTCAAGGCAAGTAGTTAGGGATACATGAAGGAAAACAACCCATATACAATATCATGTGTTAAACATGCCAATGGAAGAATACGTATGTATTCTGGGAACCCATGGGGTAGAACAATTAGTTCTGGCAGAGAAGAAAGTGACAGAGAAGGATCATTGATCACCCTGACCCAGGAATGTAGCCTAGAAAGTCTTCTTTGTGAACATGACAGACATACAAATTTGATTTCTGTGACCTTGGTTTGAAAACACTGGAGTGATTTGCCCCAAGTGTAGCAAGAGCTTAACTGAATTCTGAGAGTATTGTATTAGTTAGGTCTTCTTTAGTTGTCAGTATTAAAAACTCATCTCAAGTGGCTCAGCGGTAGAATGCTCACCTAGCACATGTGAGGCTCTGGTTTCAATCCTCAGCACATATAAAAATAAATAAAATAAAGGTATTGTGTCCAAATACAACTAAAAAATAAATATTGAAAAAAAACTTAATCTCAAATTAGTTTAGGCAAAAATAAACTTTTGGAAAGATTGTGATGTCTTATAAAATCAAACCATAAGATGCAAATATACACCTGGACTTCAATCTCTATTTTTTAATCTTAGTTTGTTTCTCTCAGGCAACTCCATTCAGTTCCTTTATAAATAGCCTCTTCCATTTCTCAAGAAATATGACTGCTGATGGATCCTAAACTCCATTAAGAAAACTATGGAAGAATTCTTAAGTACTCTGGGAACAGAGGTCAAAAAAAAACATCTAGGAGAACTCTGACCGGATTTAGGCCAGATTCTCACCCTTAGACCACCATAGTAAACTGAATGATGCCCTCTCAAAGATGCTCATATCCCAATCCCCAGAATCTATGACTAGTTACCTTACATAGTAAAAGGGCCTTTGCAGATGTAATTAAGTAAAGAATTTTGAAATGGAGAGATTATCTTGGACTGTCTGGGTGGGACCAATGTAGTCATAAGTTTATTTTTATAATAAGAAAGCAGGGGAATGAGAGGAAGAGATAAAGATAGAAGCAGAAGTAAGAAAGGGGAGAAGATAATATACTGGTGACCTCAAAGATGGAAGTAGGTGTTGGAAGGGCAGAGCAGTAGTACAGTCAGTAATACAGTGCTCATTTAGCATGAGTACAACCCAGAGAGAGAGAAAGAGACTCAGACTTTTTTAAAAAGAGAGAAAGGGTTCATGAGCAAAAAAAAAAAAAAAAAAAAAAAAAAAAAAAAAAAAAAAAAAAAAAAAAACACAAACTATATATATATATTGTAGGCAGCCTCTAGAAGCTAGAAAAGGTAAGGAAATAAATGCATTTTCCCCTAGATCCCTCAGAAGGTAGGACTGCTGACATTCGTTTTAACCCAGAGAAACTGATTTCAGACTTCTGACCTACAAAACTGTAAGGTAATAAATTTATGTTGTTTATAGTCAATTCATTTGTGGCAATGTTAGCAGTAGCAATGGAGAAGTAATATGCCAATCAAATATGATGAGAGAATATGGCTAAGGTTTGTCCAGCTTCAGTTCAAATTCAATTCTGCCCTACATTAATTTTCTACTGCCAACATTGCCCATAAAAAGTCTATGTTCTAATCTACATTAGAAGGTCAACAATTTTTGAATTTTTATTTTTATTTAAGCTACTAAACTCCTTGAGTATAATCCTCAATATCTAAAATTATAATAAGATGAGTTGGTAAATTGAAGGAAAGGATTTTCATATGTAAATTTCTAAGTCATTTTAATATATATAAATCACATGTAGTATAACAATTCTTCCATTGCATACATTATGGTAGTATTGCATACATGATGGTAGTCCCATTAAACTAAAATGGAAATGAAAAACTCCTATTCCCTAGGACATCATAGCTATAATAATGCTGTAACACAACTCATTATTCATGTGTTTGTGGTCATGCTGGTATAAACAAACCTACTGCATACCAACCCAGTTTGGGCTTGAACTTTCATCCTCTTGCCACAGCCTCTGGAGTAGCTAGAATTATATGCATGTGTCACTTTGTTGGGTACTCAGCCCAATTTTAAGTGCCTTCTGAGGGCCATAAACAATACTATGGTAGCATAAGAAATATATTTGGTCTTTGTCTCCAGTTCTGTCTCACCTGAAACCTTTGGAATTTCCTGAGTGATAAAAGAGAAACAAAAGAAAGACATGTCTCTTCTGGACCTGGTGGCACACATCTATAATTCCAGCTATTCAGTAGGCTGAGGCATGAGGATCATAGGTTCCTAGCCAGATTCAGCTATGTAGCCAGACCCCATCTTAAAATAAAAATATAAAAGGGCTCGAAATATAGTTCAGTGGCAAAGTGCTTACCTAGGATATGCAAGTCTCTGGGTTCAATCCTCAGTACTGGGGGGGAAAAAAAGGACACATCTCTCATACATCCCAAAACTCACTATATTGTATTGCCTTAAGAGAAAAAATTGCAGAGTGAAAGGAGAGAAAAAAAGAGAATTCAAAATATCTCTGTTGATGAGACTATCTTTAATTAACACACCCAAAACCCAAAGTAGATCTTATCACTTTTCCATGTTTGTTTGTTTTTTAGTTTTGTTTGTTTGTTTGTTCCTCCTCCTCCTCCTCCTCCTCTTCCTCCTCCTCCTCCTCCTCCTCCTCTTCCTCCTCCTCCTCTTTCTCCTCCTTCTCCTCCTCCTCCTTCTTCTTCACAATTCTGGAGATAGAGCTCAGGACCTTGCACATGTTAGGCAAGTGCTCTCTACTTGTTGAGTTTTTATTCAATAAAGGCCCCAGCCCTTTAACCCTGTTTCTGTTAAGTATAGGACAAGGTGTTAGAAATCTTTCATTCTTTACATATTATCATGAAATGCATCCTCCCTGACTACAGACTCCTCTGAGAACAAAACAGACTAGCCTTAGTCAAACAAATGGCAATCCCTTGTTTCATTCAGTAATAAACTTCTAGCAAACCTTCATCACTAATCTAAATATCTGTCTTGGCACTGACATTAGGAAGGAAGATTTTAATTACTGTGATGCCTATTAGCTCTTCTATTTGATTCAAACATGAAATCATATTTTTTTTCTGTTGGAAATTAAATGTGATTTGATTTATTGGTTTCACAAAAGGACTAGTTTATCTAATATAATATCAGACATGTGCCATAGATTGAATTAACTGAACCTGAAGCCTCAAGGATTCTGAGTATATCGAGAGGTCCCTAAATGAAAGAGCAATATTTACTGTACAAGTCTTAGTCTCCTTTTTAGGAAACTTCCAGAAATGAAGTTACTCTAAGAACTAAGTAACACAAATATGTTATAAGTTAGATGTTTTCTAATTCCGTGATTTCAACAAAACTGAAGGAGCATCTAAATGGGTTGTCATTGAGATTATTAAAAAAAATAAAATGCAATATTTATAGTACATAACTTGAAATAAGTTTTTAAAATGGAGTGATGCTGCCACAGTAAAATATTCTATTTCCATTACTTACTTATGGGAATAAAGATTTCTCAAAGCTTAATCATTAAAATTAAAACATAGAATTGATGCTGAAAATGTCATCTTCTTTTAGTGATAAGAAGTGATAAGTAATAATTAACCACACAGATGGGCTTAAAATGGGTGGGAAAAATCCACATCATAGGGTTACTGGGAAGAATAAATAAACTAACACAGAAAAGACTTCGACAATACCTGGTACATAAAAAATGATAATACACATCAACTATTGCTGCTATTATTATCACTATTAACTCCTGCATTTGGCATAGAGGTGACAATCATATGAATTACATCTATCTCCACATGCATTTCCAAAATGTTTTATGTTAATAATTTATTAAATCGTAATATATGCATGTTGTTTTGGCAAATAGGTACTTTAAATAACTGTAATGCTTCCTCACTCCAGAAAAACATGTTTAACATTCAGCCCTACAAACATAGAAAATAAAAGTGTTTTAAGTTCAATTTTTATACACATTTTTGTGGCTGAGAACTATGGCAAGACTATTTATCAAAGATTTTCAAGCATCAAAATATATTACTTCAGACTGAAGTTACACTGTAAATAAATGCAATAGAATAACTGTACTGATGGGTAGATATATTATGAAAATATTAAGAGTCCTTCCCTGGAGCTCTGTCTCTGATTTTCCACTCAACTATACAACCACTTTGTTACAAAGCTTTCTCATCCAATGAACCTCTTTATCATCAACGTTACCTACAAGAGACGGAGCCCCTGAACAATGCCTCTACACATGACCTTGCATTTTTAGTTTATATTTCCAAGTATCTCTGGAACAATTCCAGTTACTATTCTCCTAACCACCTCAGACATAAACTTATTCAAACCAAGCTTATTTCTCTTCCAATCTCCTACTCTGTGTTTGTTAGTACTTTTTTCCCTCTAATGCTGGGGATCCAGGTTTGGTTGCAACTTTTGAAGCAATAAAGTGCCTTTACGCATATGCTAGGCAAGCTCTCTGCCACTGATCTACCCCATGCCCATATTTTGTTTTTTGAAATAACAAAGAGCCTAATATGAATAAGGTTTTTTCAAAGGGAACTTATTGGCTCATATAAATGGAACTTGAAGTAAGAGAGAAAGTTGGGTCATAACTGGATTTGGGGCTGTCTTTCTTAGGAGCGCAGCCTCTTCTACCACAGTAGTACCACCCACAGACTGACTCCACGTGACAGCAGATGGCTGCAGCAGCACAATATTTAACAACCTCAGAGCTCTAAACTCAGCAGGCAAGAACATCTGCCTCCCTCCCAGAAACTTCAGGAAAAGACTTCTAGAGTCCACCTAGGAGGGGCTGATAGAGTCAGATGCACTAGTGCTACACAACTGAGATTCCAAGAGGAAGAGGCCCCCAGAAAGACTCATGGGCTGTATCTACTACCAGGCAATTCCAATGCCAGGTCACAACTCAGTTGTCCACTTCCATTTCAAGCTGGTTTACACTTTGCTAATAGTATCCCTGCTGTTCTTCTGATAACTTTTGACTCTTCCTCTTGTTTGAGGGTCATACTCATTTGGTCATTGGAATATGATGGTGAGAAAGAGTAGAGACAGCCTCAGCTTAAATTCTACCCTCTACTCCTTACAATGTCTGTAAATTTGGGCAGGTTTACTTAACTGCTCTTTGCCTCTGTCTCTTGATCTATTAAATGTGGGTAGTGATAGTATCCACCTCCTAGGACGGTGCCTGGCACATTCAAACTGTTCCATACATGCTATTACTATTATTATTATTTCCTCTACACATGGCACAAAGCTCATAAAGACAATATATGGAAGGATTTTAGCCTGTGCATGGTTCTACACTACTTTTCTAGCTTTACTTTCTGTAATCAGCCAACATCTATTTACTCTGGGGGTGGGGGGCTGCCATCTACTTTTCCCCATATTCTCAGTGTTTGCCATTTTCTGCTTCTCTATTTTGTTTAGTTGGTTCATTGTTCCTGAAAGCCCCCTGCTTGGTGTATCTGAGCTCATTGGGGTTTTGGTGTTGATATTTATGGTTCTTTTGCTTTGGTGTTAGGGCGTGCTAAAACAATTGCAGGCTTGGTTGCAACTTTTGAAGCAATAAAGTGCCATGTAACAGCATGCTTATTCCTAACCTGACCTTTATTAATAACCAATGCAGCCTCTTTTCTAGCAACAAATTTGAAGTATTGCTGAGACAACAGAGAAAGCAAGAGAGAATGCTGCTGATAGACAAAAAAAAAAAAAAAGAATGTATACACTTCAACATAAAATTTGAGCAAACAAGTTTTTTACTGTTTGGAGGGCCAACTAGAGTTTGATAAAGTGGGTTAGCACTCTGGAAAATAGGCTATAGAGTCTTTGGGCCATCTAGGGGGCATCAAAATGTGTTCTAATAGGATTACTTATCTCTGTGCCTTCACCAAAGATAGGAATATTTGGGCAAAAAAAAAAAAAAAATGGGGAAAATTTGAACATGTCCTTCTAACCAGCATTACAAGTCAAGATTGCCCCAATGGTTCTGGGCCTGTGGTCCCTGGGGTATGCCTTCACAATTAACCCCATAAAGGATGCCATTTCAACTCCTGTGCTTTCTATATGTTGTACAAATAAGTTTTTGCAACCTTAGAGACAGTGGAAATCGTGTAACTTGATGCACTCTATAGTTCTTAGCCAGAACTGAGTTTTGGCTTTAAAAAAAAATAAAAATTCATAATCCCACAATCCTACATCCGAAATCTGAAAATCTCTTAACACTAAAACTTTATTCATAATTCACTTGGCAGTAAATCCTGACCCAATCTGGATCCATTTAGCGATAAATCATCTTTCAATACGAGGAGATGTTTTATGATCTTTATTCCATCTTGTGCAAATCTTCACATTTTGTTGAGAAATATTGGCATGACTGATGATGGGTTCCTTTTCTGAATTTAATGGGGGATATAAAACCTAAGGGTTTTAGATATGAGATTATGAGCCTAAGCAGATAGAAAAACATCTACAAACTTTTTTTTTTTTTTTTTTGCTGTCATTTGATCTATTATTTGGAGGAAGTGGTTGAGGTCAGGTCTAAAAAACACTTCAAATAAGTAATAATGGACAACATGCAATTAATTTATCTCCATTTCCTGCTTACTAGAAACTTTGTAGGATCTTCTACCCATGCATTTCAAGGAAATGTTGGCAAACTTGTTTGATTTTCTGTGGATACTGCATGTCCTAAAGGTTATCATGTTTGTGTATGTATCTGCTTCTTCATCCAAAATTTAAAGCTTTTCTGCTTTTGTTACCTAACTCTCTACTATCATCCCCAGAAAGTCAACATATGCCTGAACAAGGTGGTCATTCACCTGCTCCTCTAGAGGCATCCAGTTTTTTTGTTCTAAATATATAACAGGATGGTTCAAAGGTTTGGAGTTTTATGGTTTTGGTTTTTGGTTTTGTTGTGTTGTGTTTTTTTCCATCTTGCTTTCTCTAGGTAAAGTTTTCTAAAATTTGTTCTCCTAATCTGCCATCAATACCTTTATTATTTTCTTCTTTTTAACTCTTCTTAAATCTTCTCATAATCATTGACTTATTTTAGAAATAAATCTTTCATGTTTATTGAGATGCATGCAGAAATGAAGTCAAGTATATTAGAATTTCATATAAAGGGAACAAGCAACTGGGGAAAGATGACTGTCCTTACAAGTCTTCAAGCATGATTTCCAGCTATTGTAATCATGCAGGCATCACCTCATTCTGAAGATAAAAACATGGTCCCCTTGGGCTGGGTTGTAGCTCAGTGGTAAAGCACCTGCCTCATTTGTGTGAGGCGTTGGGCTCCATCCTCAGCACCACATAAAAACAAATAAAGATAATGAGTGTTTATCTACAATTTTAAAAAATTAAAAAAAAAACACAGTCATCTTTATTTGTGGGTTAATGTGACTTTTTTGCCCCAAAGGTAGGGTTTACAATATATGGATCTGGTTTAGGAATGGCTTAAATCACTCAAGCAGTTTCTCTGTCCTGTACATGCCCTCCTACACAGTTCAAGTCACTGACCAACCTGGAATTAATTGAATCATTCAGTCTGAAGACACTGAAGATTCTCAACAACACACTTCCCAAGAAGGCATTGCTATAGTCTGCCATTGCTGTGTAGATTGTTCAAATTGTAAGCCTTGTATAAGCAGAAACCTAAAAAGCAAAATCTCTTGAGCTCTAAGTGTAGGTTACTAATTAGAGATGCAGAATTATTCTTATGCAAGACTCAGATAAAATTTGTGATGTGACAAATTGTAAAAGCATGATCCTAGCAGAGGAAGATGTGAGACCTCCTAATTCCTGAATTAACATTCAGAGCTTCTTTGTTATTTGTGCCTAGTTCTGTTCTCTAAGTGATACTTTCATAAGTAGTAACAATAGCATCTTGTGACCAGAACAGCTCCAGCACAGACATGATTATATTGAAATAGTAAGAACCAGTAGTTTATGCTCATCATAACACTTTCCAATAGACTAAAAACCAATAACACTTGACACATTCAGAAAACATCCTCACAGAGGCAAATGCAATGTTTCTTAGTCAACTCAGACTGCCAGAACAAAATTCCACAGACTGGGTGGCTTAAACAACAGAAATTTATTTTCTCACAGTTCTGAAGGCTGGAAGTCCAAGGTCAAGTTACCAGTGCAATCATATTTTTAGCAGAAAGAATGAATGAAAGTAAAATAGAGGAGCCAGGTACAGTGGAGTATACCTATAATCCCAGTGACTCTGGAGGCTTACGCAGGAGGATCTCAAGTTTGAGGCCAGCCTGGACAACTTACCAAAACCCAGTCTCAAAATAAAAAAAAAAAAAAAAATCAGTGGAGGAGCACACCTAGGTTCGATTCCCAGTACAGAGAGAGAGAGAGAGAGAGAAAGAGAGAGAGAGAGAAATTCTTCCTGGCAAACGCTCTGGTGTCTTTTCTTACAAGGCGCTAATGCATCATGTAGGTCCCACTCTTATAACATCATTTAAATCTAATTACTTCCCAAAGGCCCCATTTCCATATAGCATCACATAGGGTTTAAAGCTTCAGCATATGAATTTTGGTGGAGATGGGGCAGGCACATTTCAGTACATAGCAACTTTGTCATACCATTTCTGGTTAAGAAATGAAATAGTTATGCAGAGTCTTGTTTTGTGGGAAAGGCACCTAGAAGGCATGATAAAACAACAGAGGCTCAGCCAAGAGGTACAGGTGAAGAAGCTTTATGGGCACCTACACACAAACACACACACACACACACACACACACACACACACACAAGTTCATGGTATGACATCTGAGAAATTCCCCCCAAATGATCTTTAACAAAAGAAGCAATATAGACACACAAGTGCCTGGGTTTGATCCCCAGCACCACAAAAAATATAAACAACAACATCAAAAACCTTATCTGTCTATTCTTTTAGATAAATTTACATTTCAGAGTAATCCTGGTGTATTTTAAACAATGCCACATAATGATTAACCAGAAAAACAATAAAGAACAGCAGTAATTCTCCCCTGGCTCTTTGAGCTGATGAAGCAAAAGTATACATACAACTACAATGGACACTTCACAAGGAACACTCACTCCTCTGCCATTACTGGATTCAATCAGCTAAGGGGAAAAGGAGTTGTTATTTATCATAGTTTTCAATTCTTTCTCATTCTACACTTCCATGCTTCAGAATTGGGTTTGGACTTGAGGGGATTCCAAAAGTAATAGACTGATTTTGAAGACCTGTTCCTTTCTTGACTGATTTTTGAGGATTGTTTGTTTTATTTTTACTAATAACCAAATAGGTATCCTCCTGCCCAAGACCTCCATGAATCTTAGCTTCATTCTGCTCTGATATTTTTCTTTCTATGAGATATATATATATATATATATATATATATTTTTTAATTGAAATATATATATATATATATATTTTAATTGAAGTACTGGGAATTGAATCCAGAGCCTCATGCATTCTAGGCAATTGCTTTCCCACTGAGCTACCTCTCTAGCCCTTCTTATCTTATTCTGAGACAGGGTCCTGCTAAATTGCCCAGATATGTATCAAATTTGTAATCCTCCTGCTTTAGCCTCCTGAATAGCTGGAATAACAGGCATGTGCTCCTGTGCCTGGCCTTTTTAGGACTCTTAAAACATTGATTATGTATGTATTATGCAATAATTCCCTCTATTGTTCTCTTAGATGGCCATGTACAGCGTTAAAAAATATTTGATACATGGGTATCTTTATAAATAGCTCTAATTCATTACTTATGTATCTCTTTACGATTTTTTAAGAGATGGATTGAAAGCGAGTACAAATTGTGTACAGTTGGACTTCTTAGAAGTCTCTTTATTGTTTACACTAATCCAAGAACCTTATCTTAAGTTGGAGTATAGCTCAGTTGTGGAGCATGTGCTTAGCATGTGCTTAGAGTGTGCTCAGCCTACACAATGCCCTGGGTTAAATCCCTAGCAACACCATACACACACAGAAAAAAAAAAAAAAAAAAAGGAAAGAAAGAAAATGAAAAAAGAAGCAGGACACTTGACACATCCACTCTTGGATGCCCAAATTTATCTGGAGAGTCAGTCTATCAAGATTATTCCTCTTCCAAGACAAAGCTTTGGTTTAGAGAAGTTCATACCTGTCTAGGGACCACTTACTAGCATTTCACTCTTAGGGTTTGTTTTTTTTTTCTTCAATGATCTTTTCTTATTTTAGAACAAAAAGAGGTTTTTGTCTTTTAATTTGCTCTCAGGAGTTGACAAAAGATATTTTGTTTGACCAAACCCTATTCCAGCTCCTGAACTTCTTAAAGACCTATCTGTGCACTTCCTACTAAAATTCAGTTTTAGCAAAGAATCTGTTAAGTCAGGGATGCCCTCCTTGATATTTGATCACCTTATATATATGATCAGATTCCTCATCTTCCCCAACAGGTAAGTTTGGCTCACTCTAGCCTGTCTTTAGCAAGACTCCTGTTAGGCCTATTTAACCAGAACCTTCCCTTACTCTGATGTTTTTTCTCAGTAATCTTCCATCCACTGACACCCTTCCCTGCTCTTTGGCTACAAATTCCCATTTCCTCATCTGTATTTTGAGCTGAGTTCAGTCATTTTTCTCTGCTGCAAAATCCTATTGAAGTAGTCCTAATGCCTTTCATGATGATCCTGAATAAGTCTTCCTTACCATGCATTAACAGATGTTATTAAATATTTTTTTCCTATGATGCTGGTAATGAAATTCAGAGCCTCATTCATACTAGGCAAGGGTTCTACTAGTGAGTTACACTCCCCTGAATACTTTTTCTTTAACAAAATAAAAGAGTGGTGGCAGAATGGAACTCAATAATCAAGTGGCTTTCAAATCTTTCTGCTTTGTCATTGGGCCTGAAATTTTGAACTTAAAAAGCAAGCAAGCAAATAAAATCAGGAAATTATTGCCTGGTGCCTGGTCCTATTGTGATGACTTTAGGCAATGGTAGGTAATGGTGGCCTACCATCCAGTTAGGAGGTAGGTTAGGGAACAAAATAAAATTGGTTCAATGTCAAAGGTAGCCTAATAATTATTGAAGTTCTTATTAAAATAAAGCTTGTGAGAAACAGAATTTACAAATACATTTAAATTGTTATTGTTAAATGAATCATAAAATCAAGTTGGTCACATTCCTTCAGGTTTCCTCAGTTCTTAACTCATCTTTTTTTCCTACGGAAATCCATTAACAATCTTTTATCTGTATATGAAATTTTTATCATTTGATTGCTGTGAAAAGCAGTGGTTTGCTTTCAGCAAAGATGACATTTTGCCCCTAATCAAGTAAGAGAATAATGCTCTAAGGAGCTGCTACTTGGTGTTAAAAAAAATGGAGACTTTGCGTCTCTGAAAAAGAATGTGTTTGCAACCATTGATCTTAAGGAAGATTTAGAATAGGAAGTTAAATTTGCTTGCTAAATTCATCACCACATAATTCTAGAAATTAATTGTAGATAATGCAAATGTTTGTGTGAATGAAAATTATCTATCTATACAAAAAACTGGAGGAAAGTGAATTTAGTTGCAGAAGATACATGTTATAAGGCTATTCATTAAAAAATGATTAATATTATGTTCTTCTTCCAATATTTTCTACATTCTTATTATTGCTAGTCAACTATATTACAAGAGAAATTTATTACATTCATTGTATTCCCATTAATATTTTTAAAGTTAGTATTATATTGCTTTTCCACTTTATCATTGCACAGCTATTGTTTTTCCACTAAGCAATGATTCTCACCATAAGGCTGAAATCAATACACATTTAACAAGTAATATACATGGGTTTATCATCAATCAAAAACCTCAAGGACCTAACACTGAACATAGTAAAATTGAGTATTCATTTATCCTTGTTTTTGTATTTTGTAAAACTTTTTAAAAAAGAGTTTGGTTTATTTTATTAGAAAATAATGCAATTCTCAATATTAATTGACTAAAATTTTTAAAGAAATATAAGTCAGAAAAAATATTTACTGCACATAACTAGAACAAGAACATTTATAAGCCTTTTCTCCCACATTCCTTCCCTCTGGTATTATAGTACAGCAGGATATTTTGAGACTACTATTTTGCTTTTGTGTGATTTTTACATAGAAAACCTTCACTTAAAAATGGTTTAGAGGCAGGAACTTTGCTTTCCAGGAAAGCAATATCAAACTGATATTTTCAGGAAAAGCTGCATGAAACACAAAGTTGCCTTTCTTTTTTAAACTTGCTTTTGATAACCTGATTATAATAGTTATACTTAAGTCAAAAGACTAAAGTGAGATAAGCTATAAACTTGGAAGTCAAGATATTAAAGCAATTATAACACCTGAATTAGAATATGTTACTAGTCAACATTTCAATATTAGATATAGAAAGGGAAAGCTAAAATTCAGGAAAGTAGAAAACATGCCCATAGATGGGCCTTCATATCAAAAGAATATTACTACCAATTAGAGGTTCATATAACAAAACCCAGACAATTCCAGGCATGAGATATATAGAGATGATAGAATTGAGTTCCTACCATGAGAGCATACCAAAATTTTCATACATCTCTTGGCTTGTTTGCAAAGTGCCTGAGAATTCTTGCTCCCTGTAGTATCATCCTCTGTAATATAGGTACTTACTCCTTTATACATTAGCCCATTAGTCCAACCTGCCCTACTGTTACCGCTGTTGACCAGTGACGAGTCCTTGCTTCCCCAATGTTGAAGAATAACACCAGAGAAGCATGCTGAGGCAATGTCAGAGACGAAATTAGAAGTTTAGAAGTTTATTAAAGGACAGCAGAAAAGACTTCTCCCGGAGGAAGAAGGGGACTCAAGAGGTGGAATCCGTGGAAGTGCGGTTGTCTCTCCATTTTATAGTTTTTGGTGATGGAATGTAGGTGGGAGGGCCCGAGGGGTGGGACATAGGTGGGCCAAAGAAGTAATCTGGGCTGGAAGGACTTCATTATCACTTCTTTGGGATGGGCTATCTTCAAATCTGCTGGGGCCTGTTTCCTGGACTTTATTAACATTTCAAGAGTTGCTCAACTTTACCAGGAATTCATCCTCAAGGCCTCCATTTTAGATTTCACTCAATATTAGACCCGATTTATCTAACTACACTGACTACCTAACTTTAAATCTGGCTTCACTACTTCTTGGAGTTCTGGAAAATACCTGCAGGTTTCTCTAACTTGCTAGGAGGAATTTCATGGTTGAGTTTTTCCCAAGAAATAATGCTCACATGTATTAGGACGACACTGCATTAACAGAAATAGAATGACCCTCCCTTGATTAATACAAGGAAAAGAAAAAAAGAGAGAGAAAAGGAAAATTTGAAGCAATTCTTTTTATACCTTACTTATAGTGAATTCACTCATTGTTGTTGGAATGTCAATGTTGGATGCACCTAACACTGAACATAGTAGGTAAATATGTTTTCGAATAGAAAATTTCCCAAGGAATGTTTTGATAAAAGGGTAAAGAAAAAGAAAGAAAGGGATTAAACACTTAAGAATAAAATTTAACAATTCAGAAATAAATCTCTGCATAAATTGGGAATTATGTAGGATTAACTGTAAACTCCCTGAGTTCACAAAATTCCATAGTCATTTTTTTACTCCTCCATAGAACTTCCTCAAAGAGCTATCCTCCCTGCTTCCGCCCTTTGGTGTATAAGAGTACAAAGACCAACAAATGGAAAAGGTATAAGGACCATTTAAAATTCACAGTTTATGTAAAGTCAGGGCCTCTGGTCAAAGCCTCAGACTTCTTGGCTGCCCTATAACTGATACTTTTCATAAAATATGACACAAATTAAATGCATGGTAACCCATCAAAAGTTATAGAAGCTGCATTAGGGTAATGCTATGGTTTAGATACTAGATGTCCCCCCAAAACTCATGTGTAAGACAATGCAAGAAAGCTTAGAGGCAAAATGATGGGTTATGAGAGCTTTAACCTAATCAGTCCATTAGGACTGATAGGGATTAACTGGGTGGGAACTGTAGGCAGTTGCTGAGTGACTGGAGGAGGTGGGTTACTGGGGGCATGCCTTTGGGGTTTGTATTTTGTCCTTGGTGAGTGGAGCTTTCTTACTGCTTCCTGATTTCCTTGTCCTAACACATTCCTCCTCCACAAACCTCATTTTGGTTATTTTGGTCTGCCTACCCCTTGGGCCCAGAGCGATGGAGTCAGCCATCTATGGACTGAGATCTCTGAAACTGACTTCCAAAATAAACTTTTCCTCCTCTAATTGCTTTTGTCAGGTCTTTTGGTCACAGCAACATTAAAGCTGACTAAAACAGGTAACGATTATCATTCCAAGCCTTAGTTAGTATTCCTTTAGAATAGGGTGATTTTTTCAGAATCTTACATGCTTGCAACTGAAAACAGCTTTTATGAATAAGAATAAGGTAGATTCTTACCAGATCAATACCTTGTTTTCAAGGAGTCAGTTTCTCATTCTATGTGACTATGGAAATCAAATTACACAAGAAGGCAATCTTCCCCAGGGGAAGCTGGTTACACAGGTGAACTTTCTGTTACTGCTAGTGAAATTGAAATTGTAAATCTAACTCTGTAGATTGAATTCAGCATACTCTAATGGGCATACACATAATTTTAGTAAGTTTTAGTTTAATAAAGGGAAACAAAGTACAAATAACATGATTGAAAGGCTTAGTTGGCCTTCAAGTTTAAGTCATTAAATCAATGGGGAAATATTCTCTGTATCAAGAATCTCTCTTCTATTTAATGTAGTATTCTTCACCTCCAGCAGCACATTAGCAGTTGATTTTGATACAATATTTTATTACATGTCAAATTACTCTTATTTTTTCTCTTATCTGCCTGAAGTATGTCTATTTTAAATTCTAATTATTGCTCCTAATTACTCTTAAATTAGCCAGTTTAAAGAAAAATTTTTTTCCTTTCTTCCTTTTTCTGATATTAGCATTAGTTTCCTACAACTACTTTAAAAAATTTCTCCAAATTTAGTGGCTTAAAACAATACAAATTTATTATCTTTCAGTTTGGGAGGTCAGATATCCCAGATGGGTCTCACAGTGCTAAAATAAAGGTATCCATAGGGCTACATTCCTTCCAGAAGCCCTAGAAGAGGGGCCATATTTGTGGCTTTTCCAGTCTTTAAGACTGCTGTAATTCTTGGTTTGTTACCTGCTTTGATCATCAAAGCCAGCAATGCTGGCCAAGTCTTTTTCACATAGAATCACTGACATCCTCTACTGCCTCTCTTCCACATTTAAAGGACATTTGTGATTACATTGTGTCTACCTTGATATTCCAGACTAATCCCCTTAGATTAGAAACCTTAATTTCATCTGTAACCTTAATGTTTCTTGTCATGTAACCTAATACATTAACATGTTCTAGGACTAAGATTCCCTAGACATTTATGGGGAGAGGGTGTCATTATTTTATTATGACTAATATAGCACTATAGTACTTATGGTAGTGTAGCATATCTTTCCAGACTCCTTTTGGGATGAAAATATATTTCAAATTTAAAAGGTGTCCTTTTAGGTCATAATTTGTTCTGGATTGCATTGTATCCTCCACAAAGATACATTGTAATCCTAATCACCAATACCTATGAATGTTACATTATTTGTAAATAAGGTCTTTGTAGATATAATCAAGTAAAGATGATGTCATTTGTACGGGTCTTTAATCTAATAGGCTTATAAAAAGAAAAGAAAAGAAAAATGCAAGTGACACATAGACACATAGACAAAATATGCCTAATCACACAGGGAGAATGCCATGTAGTAACAGAGGCAGAAACTAAAACAAGAAACCAAGGAATGCCTAGGATCATTAGCCACTTGCAGAAACTAGGAAGAGATAAGGAAGGATTCTCCCTACTGGTTTCAGAGGGAGCATGGCCCTGCTTTTGAACTTCTAGACTCTAGAACTATGAGACAATACACTTCTGTTGTTTTCATACATACTGATAGTTTTATGCTACTTTGTTACAGCAGCCCTGGGAAACTCATATGCACACTCTCTAATCTTTTTATCACCTTTATTTACCTTGTATGGATACTTTGTAGTCCATTAGTCTCTTTTTCATAATAATCTCCCAAGTTCGCAAAGCTTTACACAAACTGAGTTTTACCAAAGATAAGTTAAAATGAATTCCTGCATTTCCTCAATGTTCCCTTGTTTAGATGTGTTCAAGTAATTCCTTCAGTTTTGGACAATTTTCCATTGCATTGTAAGTTTTTATACCTTCTAATCAAGTCTATACCATTCTCAGCAAGCTAAATAAATTATACATTTAATTTCATTTTTGATACTCTTACTGCTTTTAGCAACCTGACAAGAGAAACATTCATTTCTCTCTGTACATGTCTATGTAAGACACAGTTGCAAGAACAATGCAAAAATAGAAAGATGATAAAACACTACTCATGCTTTAATGACCTTATTTTCTGATACATTAAACATCTTTGGAGCATCTCACCCTGAATTGACTTCCTCTGAGGACTGACTAGCACACAAATACAGGCCTTTGGCAGCTGTGCTTGCATGATATGACCTGTCTCACTACTATAACTGAGTGGATTAGACTTGATACCCATCTCATTCTCTTTCTCAGGAATTTGGAGTTGGGGTGCAAGGTTATTGGATCTGTGTGTGGAACTAATTCAAAGAAAATAAAGAAGTGCAAATTTGAGAGGTACATCACTTCTGGGAATAGGAGAAGCAGACAATACACAAGGCCAGAAAATGAAGCTAATGTACAGAAAGAAGAGTCCAGAATGAGAGTAACTGGGGCAGTGTCTTCTGTGTTTCCTGACAGGCTTCCAGTCTCTGGAGAGCCCTCACATGTGAATTAATAATTTTCCTCCTTTTTATTTAACTTATCATGGAAAGAGTAATAAATCAGTTGCAACCAACAGAATGCTAAGACACAGGAAATTAAATAGCTATAAGACAAACTAAAAAAAGAAAGAAAGAAACATCTTAGGTAAGTGAAATGTAGATAGAGAACACTTAAGCATGCATAACTGGAAAAAGTTTATGAATGTAAGTGGGATTCAGAGCTAGAAATATATGTTAAAGCTACATCATTTGGTGGCTATGTTAGCACCAGTGACAATTTTTTGTTGTTGTTTTTTCTTTTTTGTGGTACTAGGAATTGAATCCAGGGGCACTCTACCATTGACCTATACCCCAGCTCTTTTTTCATTTTTTTAATTTCAAGACAGGATCTCACTGAATTGCCCAGGCTGACTTCAAACTTGCAATCCTCCTGCCTCAGCTGCAGAAGTCACTGGGATTACAAGTGTACACTGCTGCACCTGATACAGGTAACATTTTTGAGTAACAGTGACATAATAACCATTCATATTTATTGAGTACTAATTGCCAGGGATGAGCATTTTATGTGCAGATTTTTATTCATTCACAATTATAGGTTGTAGGAATTATTATCTACAATACAAATAAGCAATTAGGAAATGAGAGATAAATAGCTTACCTAATCCCCTACACTTAGCTGTAGATAGGGAGGTTCAACTCTTCTAGACTGTGCTGCCTCAAAAGTAAGTAATCCTTGGGCTGGGTTGTGGCTCAGTGGTAGAGCACTCACCTAGCATATGTGAGGCCCTGTGTTTGATCCTCAGCACCACATAAAAATAAATTAATAAAATAAAGGTATTGCGTCCAATTACAACTAAAAAATTAAAACAAAATAAATAATCATTTAGAATGAAAACACTTACTGGAAATGCTTAGTACAAAATAGGTAGGGCCAGAAGGTAAAGAGGCAATTAAGAAAACTTTCCTAGGAGAAACTTAAGATAGCCATTGGGAGATGACATTGGGAGTGAGGGAAAATGATATGAACGTTTCATTGGCCAGTGTGAACACACATGGCACATAAAGAGTCAATGCTGAAATGAAGGTTTAGGACCTAAGCTTTGGAAAGACAGTAATGCCTGAATAAAAATAGGACAATGGGGTGAAAACTAAGTCTGGTTGAGAGCTAGTTAGGGTTGATGACAAAAAAAAATCTAAGTGGAGTTGTCCAACAAGCAAGAAGAGACTGGAGATATTGATTTGGGAGTGAGATACATAAAAAGAAAAATCCAAACCATGAACATAAATTAAATTACCAACACAAAAAACTTAAAAAAACATTTAGCAATCAGAAAGAGTCTGTGGTGAGATCAAAGATTCAAAATAACCAAAACATACTATATCACTATATACAAAAGCAAGGGGAAAATGTCAATCATTTAGTATCTTGAGCAACTAAAATACAAGTTCAGATCCTAAGGATCTTAGAATATATGAACCCCCAAATAGAAACTTAGAAGTTCAACAAACAGTAGTAAATGTGTTCTAGGGAAGTGTGCAATGCTAGAAAATGGCTTTATGAGGCCCAAAGTAGAAGTAACAAGCATGGGCTTTAATTCAGGAAGGCCTTGCTGTAGATTTTCTGTGTATTCTACACTGCACATCGCAAAGCATATGTGTGAACCTGCAATCATCTTTACCAGAGTAAGATGCTTTGCATTTACTATGCTTTGAAAGGAGAGCATTTGGAGTAACTGTGAATGTTCTTAATACAAAAACTTATACAGGGAAGTAATGGTGGTCAGTTACTCTTTTAAAAAATAATCTTTTGCTTCCCATATAAATAGCTCAAGTATATGAAAGATGCAAAATACTCGAAAAGACAGTTTGCCATAAAACTGGTTTTGTTAGTCATAGCTTTATAACTTCAAATAAATATGTACAGAGCAACTTCTAGTAATTCTGTGAGGAGCAAGACATACTGATCCTTTGGAAGTTAAAAAATAATGTTTTGACTCTAATCTTGAAAGTGCATTAGAAGCACATTTGGTTCATTTTGAAGTCCTGGTTTTATGTATTTGACAGGAAAAGAAAACATAAATTTCTCATGTTTTCTTCTTTCAGTTTTACGCCCCTGCTGTGTTGTGCCAGTCAGCGCTTGGCAAGAAATGATTCTTACTTTCTAAATGATGCACCAGTGCCACAGATAGCTGAGTGCTTATGAGAGTTCTGTTACTTTTCTGTGCTTGAAAAAGGGCACAGAAACAAGGAAGGATATTCTATAGTGTAGTAGAAATGACAGAAGGATATAGGTATCCTGAAGCAGTAGTAAAGGAAGTTGCCTCATTTCTCTCTATATTGGTCTTTCTTCCTTCCTTCCTTCCTTCCTTCCTTCCTTCCTTCCTTCCTTCCTTCCTTTCTTTCCTTCTTTCTTTCTTTCTTTCTTTCTTTCCTTCTTTCTTTCTTTCTTTCTTTCTTTCTTTTTTGTATAAAATAAGTAACTCTGATTAGGAATCAAGCCATTTTTCCCTTGTGTCACTAATTCAAAAGGGAAATAATATACTAGAAAGCTGTTCTATTGGCAGAAATATTAAAGAAGAAAGAAATATAAACCCTGTATTTATTTTCTTCTGTTGACTTAGAATAAGTTGTCATCTCCAAGATTTGTTTTATTTTATTCTATTTTTTTTCTGTTTTAGCTCCTAGGGTTTTTTGCTTGCTTGTTTTAGATTTTTTTCTTTTTAGTTATACATGACAGTAGAGTCTATTTTGACCTATTTATACAAACATGGAGTGTATCATATTCTAATTAGGATCCTAGTCTTGTGGATGTATACAATGCTGAGATGCACTGTGGTATGTTCATATATGTACATAGGAAATTTATGTCAGATTCATTCTACTGTCTTTCCTATTCCTATTCCCCCTCCCTTCCCTTCATTCCCCTTTGTCTTATCCAGTGAATTTCTATTCTTCTCCTCCCTAACTTGTATGTTAGCATCCACGTATCAAATAGAATATTTGACCTTTGTTTTGGGGGATTGGCTTTTTTCACTTAGCATGATAGCCTCCAGATCCACCCATTTATTGGCAAATGCCATAAAGTCATCTTTTTATGGCAGAGTAATATTCCATTGTGTAGTATGTACCACATTTTCTTTATCCATTCTTCTGCTAATGGGTACCTAGATTGGTTCCATAGCTTAGCTACTGTGAATTGAGCTGCTATAAACATGATGTGTCTGTGTCACTGTAATAAGCTGATTTTAACTCCTTTGGATGTATATATTGAGGAGTGGCATAAATGGGTCAAATGGTGGTTCCATTCCTAGTTTTTTGAGGAATCTCTGTACTTCTTTCCAGATGATTGCACCAATTTGCAGTCCCACCAGGAACGTATGAGTGTACCTTTTCCCTACATCCTCACCATCATTTTTTTATTACTTGTATTCTTGATAATTGCCATTCTGACTGGAATACAGTAAATTCTCAATGTAGTTTTAATTTGCATTTCTCTAATTGCTGGAGTTGTTGAACATTTTTTTCATATATTTGAGAAGTGTCTGTTTGCCCATTTACTAATTGGTGGGTTTGTGTGTGTGTGTGTTTGTTTGTGTGTGTGTGTGTGTGTGTGTGTGTGTGTGTTAAGCTTTTTGAGTTCTTTCTATATTCTGGAAACTAATGCTTTACCTGAGGTGCAGGTGGCAAAGATTTTCTCCTATTCTGTAGGCTTTTTCTTTACATTCTTGATTGTTACCTTTGTGGTGAAGAAGCTTTTTAGTTTGATATCATTCCATTTACTGATTTTTTATTTTATTCTTGCACTTGAGAGTTGTTGAGAAAGCCAGTTCCTAAGCCAATATGTTGAAATATTGGGCCTACATTTTCTTCTAATAGGCACAGGGTTTCATACCTAAGGCCTAGGTCCTTGATCCACTTTGATTGAGTTTTGTGCAGGGTGAGAGATGGGGTTAAATTTCATTCTACCACATATGGAATTTTATTTTATTTTTGAGATGGGGTTTTCCTTATGTTGTCCAGGCTGGGCTCCAACTTAGGATGCTCCAGCCTCAGCATCTCAAGTAGCTACAATTACAGGTATAGTTCATTGTGCCAGGTTCCTAAAGTACATTTTAATATCTAAATTAACAAACAATTAATTTCTGACGTAGTATAATTGCAAAATTTCATATTAGTGTTATATACAGCCAATAATTGCTTAAATAGTATCCAATATTATTTTATTATACTGTTAAAAAATGATATTATTTTAAAACTATGGTGTGTGTGTCAGGGGGGCAGCGGGGAGAGGGAGAACTGGGGATGGGACCCAGGGCCTTGTGCATGCTAGGTAAGTACTCTACCATTGAGCTATATTCACAGCCTCAATTATGATATTAGTTTAAATTTTTGATAAATCACAGTTTTACTAAGAATTTCTGGAGCTGGGTATGTAGCTCAGTGGTAGAGTACACGTTTAGCATGTGTAGTTCATAGGTTTCATCCTGGCACTGCAAAACCAAACCAAAAAGAAAAAAAATGACGTTGATGGGAATATAAGTTGATTGAACACTTTGGAAGGGCTATTTGGCCATCTGGCAATTAAAATCACATATTGGTCTTGATCCAGTAATTCCTTGTTGGAAAACTTTCCTATGGGTATCTACTTGCTCAGATAATCAGATATATGCACAATTGGAAAGTCACTGCAGAGTTTGTGTTTTGTTTGTTTGTTTATTTGTTCGTTTTGTTTTGTTTTAACTAATGACATCCTCCTGCCTCTGCTTGGGGAGCAGTTGGGATTGCAGACATGTACCACACTTTTTAACAGTAAAATAGAAAATGCAAGATTGGGAGTGTAGCTCAGTGGTAGAGCTCCTGCCTAGCATGTTGGAGACCTTGGTTTTGATCCTCGTACTGCAAAAAACAAAACAAACACACACACACATACACACACACACAAAAAAAAAAACATTAAAAAAAAAAGGAAAAGTCAAACAACCTAACCGATCATCAAGGAAATGATTAATTAAGTTACCTTTTTTTATACCATGTCATATCATATAACCAATAAAAATAATATTCATGAATTTCTATTATTATTAAGGAGAAAAAAGAGAAGAATATAGGTCTGCTATGTGACTCAGTAGTGGAGGGCTTGCAGCCAGCATAAGGGCCTGGGGGTGGGGAGGCGAGGTGGAGAACAACCCAAAAGAGTGGTATAAGCTGATTTGTTTAAGAAAGTGGGGTGATGCTATGCATATAAATGCTTATATATGCAGAAGAAATTTTAAAAGGACAAGCAAAAAAACCTGTTGATAGTTTTTCAGTTTAGTGATGGGGTAGGACTAAACATCAGAAATGTGGGAGAAAGATTTTTGTTTTTCCTATTATGTCTTTTTTTACTTTTGAAAATGTTACCACAAATATGAATTATAACTGGGTACAGTGACACATGCCTGTAATCCCAGTGACTCAGGAGGCTCAGGCAGGAGGATTGTGAGTTCAAAGCCAGCCTCAACAAAAGCAAGGCACTAAGCAATTCAGTGAGACACTGTTTCTAAAAGAAATAGGGCTAGGAATGTGGCTCAGTGGTCCAGTGCCCCTGAGTTCAATCCAGTAATCCCCTCCCCCAAATTTTTTTATTTATACCTTTAAAAATTAATGGCACCTAGTTCTCAATTACAAGAGCTATTGGAACTATGGACATTTGGAATTCACAAATCACTTTTTTAGCTATCTTTTTTCTCCATTGACTCATGCATGTATAAAAAGAAAAATACATTTTATTACAGTGAATAAGTACAAAGAATGTTTTTGAACTTTCTTCCTCCTATTCCTGCACATCCCTCTGATAAGGCTAAGAGGTAATAAAAATCTTGTTCTTAAGTAACCTTCTTAGAGAACGTTGGAAGAAGAGATTGAAAATATATATTCAAAGAGAACCCACTTATTATGTGCCAGGCTAAACCTTAGGACCCAATGATTAACAAAACAAGGACTTTTAATAATTAAGATGATTAGAAAAAAGTGCTATAATTGTGGGATTGTTGTTTTTGAGATAGGGAATCTCACTATGTTGCCCATGCTGGCCCCGAAATCCTGGGTTTAAGTGATCCTTTCCCTTCAGCGTCCTTCTGAGGACTACAGGCATGGACCACTGCACCTGGTACTAAAACTGTTTTAAAGTGGTACATGCTCATTAGTAAGTAGAGTAAGGACAGTGTTTAGACTTTTTTTTTTCCCATAAAATTGGTGAAAGGGCATTGTGTTGGAAGGAAGGAAGAAGACAGAATTAAACAGACACAGATCTAAAATAGCATGATTTGAAAGACCTTGGACTTATTATGATCAGAAATGCAGGTTTCCAGAGCCTGACCTCAATCCACTAAGTCAGACTTTCTACAGGTGTGGCCTGAGAATCTATATGTATGTCAAATTGTTTAAGTACTCCTTACATAGACTGAAGTTCAAGATGTTTTGCTTTTAGATGATTCCCACTCTAAAGAATAAGTCCTACTGGTGTCAGAAATAATCTTCTTATGTCTATTTTCTTCTTAGATTTTGAGGAAGGTAGTAAGGGTTCATATTAAACAGTGCACTAGATGTTAGGGATAAACTCATAGTGAAGAGATTGAGGGGCTGGAGGTGTAATATAGTGACCGAGCATTTGCATAGGCCTTAGGTTATATCCCCAGCACTGCACAGAACAAACAAACAAGACAGAAAGTAAAGAAATTAAGAAAAGAATCAAGCATGTTTAGAAAATTTGTAACTAGAAATTTAGAATCTTTTAGAGGATAATTTTTTAAAATTGATACTATGACAAAATATAAGAGCAAAAACAGTTTGTGAAAGAGAGAGATGAACCCATCTGTGGTTCCTCCGTCACAGTACACCAATTGAGCATATATCATGTCTTCTTTTTGGTTATACCTGTGTAAAATTTCCCTCTCCCCCTATTGCTGGGTATCTAACTCAGGGACTCCTACACACTAGGTAAGTGCTCTACCACTTACTTTGATCCTTTGTGCAATAATTTTTGATGATACTTTATTGATGAAGCATACACCTCACAAAATATTTTAAAGATAGCTACATTGAAGGATATTTCTATTAGTACCATGTAAATCAATAAAACTCTTTAAGAAGTCTAAAATAAGGAGACCTGTGCATCTCCAAATTAATTGCACCTCAACAATCTTATTCTTAAAAATCCAAATGGCATCAAAGTAGTGTTCTCTGATTTGTTTTAAACTAACACTAAATTTCAGGATTTGTTTGTTTGCTTGTTTGTTTCTTGTTCTGGGGGATCCAAGCCAGAGTCTTGTGCATCTAAGACAAATATTCTGCCACTGATACCCCCATCCTTCAACACGAGATTTATGATGAGGTAAATAAAATACCATGATTAAAATAGAAACATAAAGTAAAGACACTTTCTATATTTTTCTCTTTGCTTCTTTGGAGAAATGCTGTGAACCAATTCAAAGATTCTGTATAGACACCGATCATATACCTTATTTATGCTTCCAAGGTTTTATTTTAATCTTGGTGAATTCAGAAATTTGGATAATTGAGTTTCTACTAAAAGCATTTTCTTAAAAATGTTATTTCTCTTTTCCATTTAGCTTTTGCTTATAAGGATGGGGAGGGAATCCAAATAGTCAACAAAAATTTATTCCGTATTTAATTATGTGTTCATATAAATTTGTTCTCTCTCTCTCTCTCCTGTGAAGATTGAAGGGCAAAAATGAATCCTTTTAAATGTGAACCTAATGTTTCCTGTGCTTTTGGATTCATTCCAATATATGCCCAGCACCTTCCTGGTGTGTTCAACACTTTGATTTCTTTACCATTCTTCTCAAAGAAAATGTCTTCCTTGGAAAAGTGGGGAGTTTTTAATGCCCCAAACGCTTCAATCCACGCTAACTCTTTGCGTCCGTGGGCATAGCCTTGATTCCCAGACTCTGGAGAGACTTTCTATTGGATCCAACTTCAGATAGACTTTGGCCCTCAAGTCTGAGATCCAAAGACTGCCTATCTGGGTCCCGGCCGCCCGCCCTTTGGAAGACAGCACGTAGAATCTGCCCCAGACACGACTGCAGTGTCAGCATCGTAGCGCCGCATTGCTGTGCTCTCATCGCGGCCTCCGCAGCACAGATTTGAGCCTCCTCTCCCCGCCGGTTTCCGGAGGCCCAGCCCTCCGCCATGGCCTGGAAAGGCTCCCAAATTCCTCGGTCTGGATGCCCCAGGAAGCCTGTGCTCCCAGGTCAGGAGCCACAGCCACACTGTGGGTTTGGTCTGCGGCGCTGGGTGGAAAAGCCGCGGTTGCAACGACACGGCTTGGCCTGGGACTCGAAAGCAAGAGCTCGCCCTGCTGCGGGGCTGTGGTGCGCTCCGCCGGGACCCGAGGAACCAAGTCTGGTGTCTGGCGGGTGGGGAAGCGCAGACAGGGTTAGCGGAGCAGGATGGAGTGACTTGATGGCCCCTCCGAACTCAGGCTCGTGGCCTCATGCTTCCAGGGTGAAGGCCGAGGAAGGGAGAAACAGCGCCCCGAGAGTGGCGCGCGTTCTCCGCCAGTCCCCTGCTCCATTTTTTCCTTGCGTTTAGGGGCGAGTGTCGGGCCACCAGTTTCTTTGGGTTGGGGTGGAAAAGATCTGCCCGGCCTCATCCCCTAGGGATCCGTAGTCTCCAAATGCGGGATCGCGGCGTCCTTGAAGCAGCCCGCGGAGCTCTGCGGCGCCTGCTCGTAGTAGGCACTAGCCAGCTCCCTTCCTGTCCTTAGGCCCTGCTGTTTCTAGAAAAAGAGTGCACCCGTCTGTGCAGTCTGGGTGCGGCTTGGTGAACCAGAGAAGCCAGCGCGTGCGGCTCGGCAGCAGGCACTTTTGTCCCCTTCTCCAAGTGCCTCCCCAGTTTTATTGATCGAAGAGATGAGGGTACTGGTCGGTATCTGTCTCCCAGATTTACTCTCAAATCCAGTCTGTTGGGAGTAAAGGCCCACATAATTACACCACGCCCATAGGAGTTGCGCGGTGTTCAAAATGGGCGGGTACTCACTGCACAGTTACTGCTTTGGAGACTAGGAATCTTTTGATCTTTTGGCCCAGGCTTATCCTCGTTTTTTTTTTTTTTTGTTTTTTTGTTTTTTTTTTTTTTTTGAAAGGGCCTTTGATTTCCCCCAGGAACTTAAGAGTTTAGTATTTAAAGAACAAATGGACGTAGGCACAGTAAGTCTTGTGTACTTGTTGATACACCTTTTCTATGGATAATGAGACTTCTGAGACTTCCAAGGTAGGGTCTGCCTGTCAAGAGTTAGTATTTCCAATCCTTCTCATTTAATTAAAAATAAAAAACCTCACTTCTCAAGAGACTCGTTGCTGGACTTCTGATCCAACCAGCTAGCATTTCAGTCAGAGTATTTTGATCTGAATTAAATTTACCAGCATTTTCAGGAAAGAACGCTTGTTATATTGTATATATTGCTATTGCAGGTCACTATTCCATGAAACTCAAGGCAGTGATAGTTTTTATCGACCTCCAATTTTCTCAAACTGAATACTGCCTGTGCATATTTAATCAATAAGTATTAACGGTACCATTTACCTACAATCCTTACATTTCCTGGAGGCTCTAAATATTTTTTTTACATGTATGTAAAGAGGGAAGGATGGAGGAACAGGGAGGTAAAGGATATGAGTGTGCATGCTAATGAACACATATCTATAATAGTGCTTAGAATCAATTTGCTTATAAGTATCAAGTTTGCTTATCAAGTATCAAGTCTCCTTAATTTTAGGGTTATCATGGGCTGGAGGAAGGAATGGTCCACTTTTTTGATTCTTATTCCCCCTCCCCCCAATGCTAGAGTTTGAGTCCAGTGCCTTGCATGTGTATTCTACCATGGAGCTACACCTGCAGCCCTAATTCTTTTAAAAATAAAAACCAGTATTTTGGTATATTTCTCTTTGGATATGTTTTTCTCTCCTACTCCCTTTTTTCTTCTTCCCACAGATTAGGTACAATTGTACATATCAAGTGTAATTAGCCACTATACTTGAAGTGCAAATGCATTTTATTAACCTTTGATACCTTAGATCTCCTTGGATTAACTGGTATGTTTGGCTAATCGCACATTTCTCATTTTTCACTGGATTTCTAAGATAACAAAAACTGATTTAGACATTCAAATGAAGTTTCAATACTTGGAAAATGAGCTGCAAATATTAAAAATCATTAGTTGCAGGCTGGGAAATGTAGCTCAGCAGTGGGGAAAAAAAAAAAGTTTACCCCACCAGCAGTGGAAAAAAAAAGTTTAGTTGCTTTTTCAGCTCTCAGTGATACTATTACATATTATACCCTTTCTCTTTTAAATGTACTTCCAGTGTCTACCACAGTAAACATTTGAAGATTCTATCTTTTTTTTAAAAAAATATATCTTTATTTTGTTTATTTATTTTTATGTGGTACTGAGGATTGAACCTGGCGGCTAGCATGTGCTAGGCAAGTGCTATATCGCTGAGCCCCAGCCCCAGCCCCTGAAGATTCTATCTTAATAAGTAATACTGATAATGTTTTTCATAAGGCTTAGTTGTGCCTGCTCTCCTTATATAATGCCACTTTTAAAACATGACCATCACAGACACATTATAAAACACTCATCCTGGACAACACACTATGTAGAATACCAAAAAAACCTCTTGAAAAGGACACTGCACTCAATAGGTATTTGTATTTCAGATGCTGGTACTAAAAAAAATCAGAACATAAGAGTGAAAAGACTAGGTACTCCATCAATATAATTTCTGAATTTCTGTATTCAGCTGTAAGAATGGCCTCTTGTTTAATGCTGATATTAACAAAACAGTAGTTTTGTTATGAACGTTAGGGTTAAACACTTGATTGATGGGGGTGCTGGGGACTGAAAACAGGAGCTCATACACACTAGGCAAGCATTACCATTGAGCTATAACTCCAGTCCATCTTCTATTCCTTTAATGTCAAGAATTTCATACCTTCAAGTTTGAATATGGTTCAGAATGCCATCACTATTTGTAGCACAAGGGAAGAAATGCTGCTATTTATAATAATTTTTGACAACCTCGTTCTTTTATTTTAGCATCAATTTTCTCTCCTCCATTATGATTTTAATGGAGTCCTTGTTGCTGCTTTTTTTTTTTTCCTTGACCTACTTTCTTTTCAAGAGCTTTCATATATAGCCTGCTTTCAGTGTTGGTGATTTTTGTAGTGAGGAGTCTTAAATCACCGAGAAAGAGATTAGTTGGTTACTTAGTTTTAAAATGTTTCTGTGGTTTAAAAATCATCTGGTTACAACGTTCATAATTTTAGTCTTGTTTGAATTCTTTCAAAACTATGCTCTTCGTGAGTTTGCTCCGTTCTCCAGTATGAGGATTAAACCTCAATCTGCTCTGATCTGTTATTTTTCTTTGTTGCCGCCACAGCCATAGAGAATATTTTTCCAGGGGAGAGGTGTTCTTGGGGATGAAGAGAGGCCAGTTGGACCAGAACTGTTACTCAGGCATTGGGTCTCTCCTCCCCTCCTCCCTCCTCCCAGCCTGTTGAGAAGTCAATTTTGACAGTTCCGAGTCCGGCTTTGACTCACGCTGGTGGTTCATGGGTGGGCTTTACGTTCTCCCGCTCCCCTTGCATCTGGCCTGCTTACAGGCCAACCGCAAATGCAGCTATCGCCCCAGGGTACCCAGAACTCTCCTCCCGCCGTCCTCTTGGAGGACTAGTAGGCCACAGCCGACTTCAGGGACTCGGAAAAGCCACGCCGGGACCCGGACACTGGAGAGGAAGCCCCTCCCCAGGCTTTTTCCCCTTCGCGGGGCCCACGTGACCAACAACAGGCCTCACCGGCCCGCCCCTTTTCGGCCGCTGCAGCCCACTTCCCGCTTGGGGTAAGTAAAACGCGGTTTTCGCACCGCCTCAACCCCGCCCTTCTCCTGTCCCCTAGCCTTCACCTCCCTCCGGCTTTCTCGCGCCACTCTCCCCGCCCCCATGCTCCCCACCGGGCCCTTTGTACGTGCTCGGCGGCGTGCGAGCGCGCCCGGCACGTGACCCCGCCGAACGTGGCATTGTGTTATCACGTGACCCAGGTGCGTACGCGACGGAGCGGGGTGTGAAGATGGCGGACGAAGAGGCCGAGCAGGAGAGGTTGAGTTGCGGTGGAGGCGGCTGCGTCGCGGAACTGCAGCGCCTGGGCGAGCGGCTCCAGGAGCTGGAGCGACAGCTGCGGGAGAGCCGGGTACCGGCCGTAGAAGCGGCCACAGAGTACTGTCAGCAGCTGTGCCAGGTGAGGACGCCCGGGGGTCCCCTCCCCCTTTACCCAGCTAGAGGGAGAAGAGGGCGAGCAAGCAGCGCCAGGCGGCCGAGTGGTGGTGGTCGCTGCCTTGGCATCGTCTGCGGCGCTGCCGCCAGGGCGAGAGCGGGGAGTACGAGGAAAGCGCCTTTGTGTGACTGCCGCTGTGGCGGTTGTTGTTGTCTGCACCTCTCGGCTGGGGGAAGGGAGTTGTGGTCTGGGCGGAAAATTCCCCCTCCTCTTCCCCTCCCCGAACTCGGGACTGCGCGGTCCCCACAGCTGAGATGTAGAGTGCGAGGCTTGGGAGAGTGTAAGAGGGGAATGGAGGCCAGCTCCTCTTCCTCTTCTCATTGTGCACTGGGGATTACGGTGCTCTGCGCCTCTGCTTCCCACTCCGACGGGCCTCCGCCCCCCCTGGTTTGAGTCCTTTGCTTTCGCCTGCTTTTATGCGTCCCGCCCCCGGCCCCGGCCCGGGCCGCGTCCTGGCTGTCGCGGGCCTTTGTTGTTCGAGTTTCGCCCAGCGACTGAAGGGGTCTTTGTTGATGTTCCGTGGGGGCAGTCCCTGCCGACCCCTTGTAGTTGCGCGAGGCGTTTGGAAAGGGGGTGGTGGCGGCAGACGTTGTCCGTTCCAGTCTGCTTGCTTGGTGCACTGCTTCCAAGATAAAGGTTGATCTCCTGGGTGGGGAAGAGTTGTCTCTGCACACCTTTCCCGGAGTCGCTAGTCCCTTTGGGGCAGCTGTTCCAGAGCCTCTCTTTTGCTTTCTCCTTTCGAGGAGTACGATACTCTCCCCTCTGCACCCCAACCCATCTCGCATTTCTTTGAATCTTTCCTATTGGCCTCTTGGTGAAGGGGCAGAAGACTGAGGTTCATGTGGATCTTTGCTTTGGTTAGTTTCAAATCTTTCCATTTTCTTGCCCAAGGACACTGCTTAACAGTGAATTCGTTCTAACCAGTATTTGGAATGTTAGCGATACTGTTTGCTCATGACAGAATATGGAGAGTTTGAGTCTACATTTGTGCTTATCACCAGCCCTCGTGTTACATTTGAAATTCCAAGGTGCTGCTTCTGACTATGGTGAAGATTTTGGTTCAGTTGTATAGTCGAGGAGGGAAAAGACAGTTTTTACAGGCTACATTTAGTTAACTTGAGAATATGTTCTTACGGAGAGTTTGTCTTGGAAATATTGAGCTTAAGTTCGAACAATGGTAGACCATTTTAGCATTTCAGAGTAGATTACATTTTTGCTTATTTTTAAGCCTCCAAATTCTGAAATCTTCTTTCAGAAAAACAAGATCAGGGATATTTGATCCTTACAAAAGAATCTCAATTGCAGTATGCATTTTATTGTCATGAATGATTTGATGGCCATTTGTTTTTCAAAAAGGAACTTTGTGAGATCAGGTGGTGGCTTGTTTAGAAGTATAAGCAATCAGAAAGTTCCCCACTTAAGGTAACAGGTCTTGAGTAGATATTCTGTCATTCCTTTGAATCCTCCCTTTTTTTGGCGGGGGTGAGTCGGGGGACTGGGAATTGAACCTTGGAGTGCTTTAGCACTGAACAACATCCCCAGTCCTTTTTCTATTTTTTATTTCTCCTAACTTGCTGAGGCTGGCCTTGAAATATTCTCCTGCCTCAGCCTCCTGAGTTGCCGGGATTCCTTTGAAGCTTAGTTTTAAAGAATCATTTCAAATTGCCAGTTTCTCTGTCTTGGAAGTACCCACTTAATCATCATCATCATCTTCTTCTTCTTCTTCTTTTTAAGATTTTTTTGTTGTCAATGGACCTTTATTTATTTATATGCAGTGCAGAGAATCAAACCCAGTCCCTCACACATGCTGGGCAAGCATTCTACCACTGAACCACAACCCCAGCTTCCCTCCACTTAATCTTATTTGGTCTTTAGATATGAAGATTTATTTTAAATATTTTTTAAAAAACTCAGTAAGATAGCTACAGTAGAAAGTGTTTTGTAAGTAGGGTCACCTTTTTTTATATTTATTTATTTTTTTTTAGTTGGACACAATACCTTATCCTATTCATTTAATTTTATGGGATGCAGAGGATGGATTGAACCCCCAGGGCCCCAAGCATGCTAGTAATGAGTGCTGTACTGCTGAGCCACAACCCCAGGCGCCCCCCCCCCCACCACCTTTTTAACAAGTGAAAAGTGTATGTGTTCCTAATACTTGTCAAGCTTTGCTTAAAAGTGTTTCCTCCTGATACTGTCCACTGATGATATTAAAGCTAGTTACTATACTCTTGACCAAAAGTATTTATAAACAGGATTAATAATTTAGGGAAAAGGGGATCTCATGCAGACTGCACTTTTTGAAGGTTTGTGACAATATAAAATCATTGCCTTAAAATTTTTTTTAGTGAATGAGATTTTAAAAACCAGTGTGAACGTGACTTCTGGTATTAATTTTGTTAAGTGATTAGTCTTACCACACATAAATTGTTTTTTATTGACTGGTGCTGACAAAAACAAAATAGTAATGAAATAAACCTCCAGTATGTTTCCGAAATTATAAAATATGCCATGCATGTCAATCCCACAATTATTTGGATACACTTAAATATGATTATTATTTTAATAGGGTCTTTGGCTTTGATTCCTTCTACAGCATTTGCTAGATTTAAAAAAATAGAACCTATTAATTTTAGTAATCCTGTAGAAGGGGAGGTAGCATGAAACATTGTGTCTTTAAAATTGTATCTTGATATCAAGTTGAGCAAAGCAGTGGTTAACAATTATATAATTTATTGGAGCAATCTAAATATAGTATTTGAAATACTAGGAACTAAAAATTATGTCTTGGTTTCTAACCTTGAGATTATTATTAACATTTTTGTTTTTCCTGTGAAACTGGGATATTCACATGCTTCAAGAAGGCAAAAACTTTAGTCAGAATTAATGGGCTTCCAGAGTTAATATTCTATCATTGTTGATGCTCAGTGATTGTGTGATCTTCCCTGTTGCATTTATTTAAAAAGAAAAATGAATGAATTAAGAGCTAGAGATGTAGTTTAGCAGTAGAGCACTTGCCTAGTATGTGTGAGACCCACCCTGGGTTTGATCCCCAGCATTGCCAATAAAAATAATATTTTTAAAAATTTACACAAAATAATTGTAGATATATATGGGATACAGTATGCTTCTTCAGTACCTGAATATATTATTCACTGATCAAATCAAGGTAATTAGGATATCCATCACCTCAAGACATTCATTTCTTTGTGGTAAGACCATTCAAAAACCTCTCTTCTAGCTATTTTGAAATACACGTTTTTGGTATCTGTGTTACCCTACCATGTGCCAGAGATCTTATTCCTTCTATCTAATTATCTCCTTTCATCCCTCTCCTTCTTCCCTTCCCTACTCTCTGATAACCAGAGCCTTTTTAGATTCCACATATGAGTGAGTGGTATTTGTCTTTCTGACAGGCTTGTGTCACTCAGTGTAATGTCCTCCAGGTGTTGCAAATAACAGACTCACCCTTTTTCACGACTGAAGAGTATTCCATTGTGTATATACCACAGGTCCTTTATCCATTCATCAATCAATGGATATTTAGATTCATTCTTTATCTTGGTTTATTGTGAGTAGTGCTACCCTAAACATGGAAGCATAGATTATCTCTTCAGTACACCACTGCTTTCATTTCTTTTGTATATATACTCAGAGTGGGATTGCTAGATCATATGGTAGTTTTTGTTGTTGTTGTTGTTGTTGTTTTGTTTGGGTTTTTTTTTAGTTGTCAATGGACCTTTATTTTTTTATTTACTTATTTGTGGTGCTGAGGATCGAACCCAGTACCTTATATATTCCAGGCAAGTGCACTACCTGAGCCACAGCCTCAGCCCAGTAATTCTGTTTTTAACATTAGAATGACTTAGAATAAGAATACATGATAAGAATACAATGACTTAGAATAAGAATACATGAAATAGAATGACTTAGAATAAGAATACATGATATCCAGAATCAATTTCTTGCATTTCTTGTCTTTGTAATCACAGCCATTAACTGGGGTGAGGTGATATATTATTGTGGTTTTTTTTTTTTTTTTTTTTTCATGATGGATATTCAACCCAAGGCCTTACCCATGCTAAGAACATGCTCTACCACTGAGCTATGCCCGGTCTCCTTATTGTTGTTTTGATTTGCATTTCCCTGATGATTAGTGAAGTTGAGCATTTTTTCATATACCTGTTGGTCATTTATGTCTTCTGAGAAAATTCTATTACAGTCTTTTGTCTTTTTTTTTTTTTTTTTTGCTATTCTATTACTTTTGTATTCTGAATATCAATCCCTTCCTTATCAGTTGTATAGTTAATACATATATTCTCCCTTTCAATAGGTTGTATCTTTACTATGTTTTTTCCTTGGCTGTGAATGAATTGGTAATCCCAGATTAAAATCCCATTTGTTTAATTTTGCTTTTGTTTCCTGTGCTTTTGGGGTCATATCCTAAAAGTCCTTTGCCTGGTTCAGTGTAATGTAATATTTCTCTTATGTTTTCTTCTACTAGGTTCATAGTTTCAGGTTTTACACTTAAGTCTTTAATCCATTTTGAGATGTTTTGTATGTAGTGAGAGACAAAGGACCAATTTACTTTTTCTCCATGTGGGCATCTGATTTTCCTAGCGTTATGTATTAAAGAAAGGGTTCTTTCACCAGTGTGTGTTTTTGGCAACTTTGGTTTTTTTTTTTTGTTTTTTTACTCCACTAGGATGTAAATTAATAAGAGATCTATTTGCTATAGATATGAATTACAAATGAATTTTTATTTTGGCAAAAGGTGAGCTAAAAAATATAGTGCAGTAAAAATAGAATTTGCTTTTGATCCTTAGTTTGTGGATTTTCTCTTTTTTTTTTTTTAAGAGAGAGTGATAGAGAGAGAGAGAATTTTTTTAATATTTATTTTTTAGTTATCGGCGAACACAATATCTTGGTTTGTATGTGGTGCTGAGGATTGAACCCGGGCCGCACGCATGCCAAGCAAGCGCGCTACCGCTTGAGCCACATCCCCAGCCCCGATTTTCTCTCTTTTTGAATGATGTAGAATAGTATCAGAGTTCTTGGATTCTGAAAAATAGAATAGAAATGAAAGGCATAAGCTGTTTTTAAATTGTTAACAGAGTTTTTTTGTTCTCTATATTTAGAGTTGCTTCCTGGAAACAAGCCCCACTTTTGTTTATTTTAATGAACATTTGCTTAAAGCTAAAGAGAAGGTAAAACATGGGCCTGTGAGAATACCTGTCACAAATTTTAAATTTCCTTTTATCTTTTAAACGTTTGCTTTTATATGGGTACCACAGGTAACTTTTATTAATTTTCTTAACACTGACTTAGAATAAGAATACATGATATCCAGAATTAATTTCTTGCATTTATTTGTTTACTATATTTACCAGTATTAAAAACTGGTTATAAAAATCTCCTGAACTATTGTATTATGCTGTGCCAATATTTACTCATTCAGCATTTTTGTTGAGTACCTGCTATATATGGGCCAGGCATGATCATGGTCACTAGCTTCAAGGAGCTTACAGTCTCTGAAAGAAGATAGGACAGATAATTGTAGTAGAATGTGATTTGTGTCTTTTATCTCTGAGATGAGTATAGTACGGTGGAAATTTATTGATTTGAGAGTTTGAATAGAAATATTTCAACGGAAGAGTTGTTCTGAAAGGATTTTAAAATAATCACTCACTGAAAAAATTAAGCTTTGTAGTAGTTGAACCATGATTTGTCAGGGTGTAGTGTTTGCTGACAGCATTATATTCTGGGCAGGATGACTGGTGGATTTAACAGTGCCTGGGATCAAACCTGGACCTTTGGCATGTTAGGCAAGCATTCTGTGACTGAGCTATCCCCGCCCCTATCCTGACACCTGTTTTAAAGCATTGAACTGCAGTTGTGGAAATGTGTATTGAATATAAATATAAATAGTGTCTTATATATTTATAATTTTTTAGTTCATATAACTAGTGCTTCTCAATTGGACTTCCAATTTTCTCTTCCATAGCATTTAGAAATATGCAGGTTCAGTTTTTTGGTTATTGCAGTGACTAGGGGTATGGTAACTGGCATATAGTGCTCTCAAGTGTGGATGCTAAATTTTTTGAAGTGACCACAACATTCCTTTCTATTGGAAATTTATTTCTCTGCCTAAATATCCACAGTGCCCTTTTGAAAAATATTGAACAGAAAAAAAAAATATATTCAGGAGATTATTTTTTAGTTATGCTTTTTTTGTGTTAGTATACCTATGCTCCAGAAATATGGATTTGGGAAGTACAGATAAATGATCTTCAGCCATATTTAAAAATAATTTATCCTGAGCATGGGAGGTCAAGAAACTTTATTTTTAAAGAAGAATCGTGAGTAATTACTTAACTATTAAATCGTTACTTTTAAGAAAGCATTTATATGCAGTGACGTAGGTTTATATGTTACAGGAGATATAAGATACAGGAGACTCCACTAGGATGTAAATTAATAAGGTAAGATTTAAATATTACTTCACGATGACGGTTGAAGAGATGTCAAACAGTTAACAGTATTGTTAACTAACATTCACTTTATTTTAAATTCCCTAGTTTTTAATTTTTTTTTTGAGAAAAGATCTTATTATATTGTCCATGCTGGTCTCAGACTCCTGAACTCAAGCCATCTTTCTACTTCAGCCTCCAGACCTCCAGTCTCCTTCCACAAAGGCAGTTTTTTATACATCTTTCCGGAAATATTTTGCTCTTTTTCTTTATTTTTACTATACTGGGAATTACCACTAAGCTACATCCCCAATTTCATCTTGTTTTTTGTTTTATTTATTTATTTATTTATTTATTTTTGGCCACATCTTCAAGATCATCCAGTAGCTGCTCATGTAATTGTGTAGTTTTCTGTTCTACAGCTGCATAATAGTTGTGGTCTGTGGTTGTATCTGATTAGTTACTGGTGAATATTTAGGTGAATACACTAATTTATGTATAGTCATTTCAATAAAGATTTCAAAATAGGTAGTAAGCAATTCAGCCAAGGATAATAAGGGAAGATTTTACTGAGGAGGTAAGATATGTTTAATAACCTTTATTAAACATTGTTTTAGTGACTTATTAAATAAAAATTAAAATTGTAAGGTGAGATACTATTTAAATTATTTGAAAATTTCTTTGTTTCATCAGTTTGGTGCAAGCTGATTCTTTTATTTAGCTGCATGTTTTGCTTATGTTTAATTATAGAGACAAAGTATTTGAAACTGCTTAAGCATTTTCCTTAAGAAATTAAACTCTTCTTTTGACTATTATAGGCTATCTTAGGTTAATTTGTAGGACACATCAAATCAGAAGAAAAAAATGACTTGGTTGTTAATTAGTGATAATTACTTTAGGTATTGAGGGAGTAATAAGTCATTTAAACTTTAAAAGTTTAGTTAATACTCATGGGAAATAATTTTTTGAATGTTCATAATTAGTGTGATTGCATGTTGGAGATATTAAACTTCACTTTCCAGAATATGCTTATACCAATTTTAGCAAAAGAGAAAACTTTACCTGGCTTTACTTTCCTGCATTTTGATACTTTTTGGTTTTAAATAAAATTGAAGGAAAAGAAGATACATTCTGTAGTTGCCTTTCTTAATGTTATTCGTTCGTTTGTTCATTTAGTGGTGCTGAGAATCAGATTCAAGGCTTTATACACGCTAGGCAAGCACTCTGTCACTGAGATACATCCCCAGCCCCTCATAGCATTTATTTATAACTTCCAGAACAGGTTTTTTGAAAAAACAGTTTTGTTGTGTTTGTGCTGCTGGGCATTGAACCCAGAGCCTTGTTTGTGGTAGGCAAGTGTTCTACCATTGAGCTACACCCTCAATCCCAGTTATTGGTTTTTTTGAGATTCTGTCACACACTAGAGATTATTTTTCCCAAACAGGATAATCCTACTTATACAAAATGGAAACTTTGCTTTCATTCATGTGTTTGTTACATATGCCACGGATCTTTAAACTACTTTTTTTTGTTTGTTTGTTTTTTCTGTAGTGCCTCTGGATTCATTGTTTCCCTTTTGGCATTGAGAATTGTATGGTAAACCTCAGAATAAAAATGTTACTTTTCTTCCTTATCTTTACATTAAATAAAATTAGTGGTTTCAAAGTACATGTACTTACCCAAGAAGACTTGTTATTGTTCACCCAATTACATATTTTTTTCTAAAATTTATTTATAGCCACCTATTTAAATTCTTCTATGTGGAAATATTAAGGGTGCTATAGAAAATTATGGCACGGAAGTCTTCCCTCAAAAACGACATTTTATCTTAAAGGGATTTGGATAACCACAGAAGGGGGAAGGATGAAAATAAAAGCTCAGAGAAATGGAACAACTATTCTGTAATAGTCAACTTTTTCACCTCTGTGACCAAAAGACCTGACAACAGGTTTAGAGGAGAAAGGGTTTATTAGGTGCTCACAGTTTCAGAGGTCTTGATCCATAATCAAGCCCACTCTGTTACTCTGAGCCTGAGGTAATGCAGAACATCATATTGGAAAGGTGTGGAGAAGGAAAGCAGCTCTGGACATGACACCAGGAACCAGAGATTCCCCTAACAAGGAGCAAAACACCCCAAATGCAGGCCTCCAGTGACCCACCACCTCCAGTCACATCCTATCTGCCTATAGTTAACATGAACATGCAGTTAATCTCTATCAGTGGATTAATGCACTGATTAGGTTAAGGCTCTTAGAACCAAATCATTTCACCTCTCAATTTTCTTGCATTGTCGAATGCATGAGCTTTTGTTGGGGGATGCCTCATATCTGAACCATAACATATTCAAACTTATATTTGGAGGAAAACCTGGATAGAAAGAAAAGCAACCATTTGTATTTTTGGTGTATTTTTTTTTAGAAAGGAAGTTTTTTTTTTTTTTTTTTTAAGAGAGAGAGAATTTTATTTATTTTTTAGTTTTTCGGTGGACACAACATCTTTTTTTTTGTATGTAGTGCTGAGGATCGAACCCCGGGGACACACGCATGCCAGGCAAGCGCACTACTGCTTGAGCCACATCCCCAGCTCCACCATTTGTATTTTTGATTACAGGGGTTTGGGTCTCCTATGTAGTTCTGAAGTCCAGTGGCATATTGTCTGGAGCAAAATGGTCCCAGATACCCTCACTCTGGTGTCTGGTTATAAGGAGAGTTGGTCTAGGGACCTCAGTTGAACTGCTTTATGTCTCTATGCTTATCCTTATCTTCTATTAAGGTAACCTGGGTTTCTGTTAACATGGTAACAGGAAGAGAGTGACCCCTATTTCACTAGTGCTTTATTTTGCAAGCTATTTATGTTTGCTAATGTTCTGTTAGCTACTCTAAGTTGCACAGTTAACTTTCTTTGTGGAGAGGGGAATACACAGTATTATGGGTACTAGAAGATGTGATTTTTGAGGAACATTTCTATAACAATCTACCACATATTTTATTTCCCTTTGTGCCCCACTGCAATTCCTGCCACTTTTATAGGTCAAATTTAAATTTTTCCTCTTGATAATACTGCCTCTGCTTGCTTTCTTGTCATCTTTTGTAATAAAAGCACATTAGACTACCCCTTTTGTCTTAGGTTGGCCTTCTAATTTCAATCTCTTATAAGAAAGTTGTCCTGTCCCATCACTGTGGCTCTGAAAATTTTTTAGAATGACCTCTTTATTTACCATGGTTCTTTATCTTAATATTAAACCTAGTCTGAATTTGGCAATTTGTATTTTTTCCTTCCCTGTACTTTCTAATAATAGCATCCTAGTTGTTCTGATCTTAAGTCTTCTTTTTTCCCCCATGAACTTACCTCTTTTAGTTTGTGAAAGTCCGCAAACTCCTCCTTTTGTCTTTCTGCCTCAGTGGCAGTTCATTACTTGTAACAATGTTTGTCTTAATTTTAGTTTGTAGGAACTCCCAGAGAATGGGGTAGATCTCTGAGTTACAAATTTTAATTGTACTCAAAAAAGTAAGTTTTCTCACTTTACTTAATTGCCACATTGAAACAAAATTATTATAAAACAATACTATGTATATAATGCATTGTTTTCATTTAATTAAAAAAAGTTCCTTTTGGTTTTGTGATCCATTAATAGATCATAACCAGTAGCTTGAAAAATAGTTTTAGGGTTTTAGTTTGGTAGTAGCACAAAGCCAGACCATCGCTAAATTTAAGGTGGCCTTTTGACAAGAACATGCTTATACTTAATTCAGCATCAACATTAAATACAATTTCAGATTTCTTATAGATGAGTGCTGAGTGCAGGAATCCATCATGTCCATAGAACCTAATTGGAGAAATTAGGTTCTATGGACATAAGGTTCTATGAAACATAAGATAAAATCTGAATTTAAGACCAGTGCTCTCACACTGTTTACTTTTTTCAGCCTCTGTTAATTTTCATTGTTCTTTACAGGAATTTTCTATTTCATCTAAATTGGTCTGTTCCTGACAAGTGTATCTGTTTATTACTGTTACAAAGTGGAAAGCCAAATGGATTTGAGTTTGCATATGAGCCTCCAGTAGGGTCTGGGAAAGATATTTAGAGAAGTCATGCTTTCTTTGTCTGGAAAAAAAATAAGGGTAAATAGATGATACTACTTACCCCATATGGGGTAGTTATGAAGTACCTATCACATTGTCTGGCACAAGACATAAGCAAGTAGTTCTTGAGACATTCTTCTTAATATGTGTACCTTAAAGCTCAACATGATCACATGTACATTTTTCTAAATATAGGCAAAAATGTTTGTGTTGAGATATAACTCAGTGATGCACTGGTAGCAGTAGGCCCTGAGCTCACTCCCTAGCACCAAACAAACCTAAAGCTTATATTCTAACTACTGCTTCTTTAGTAATTAAGAACCCTAGAATATGAAGTTGAATATGTTGACTAGATTAGTCAGATTTAGTGTAATTCATTATTATGACCTATTTGTAAAATATTTATTAGAAGATGACCTGATATTGTAAATGCTGCTTAAGGAGAAATTATTTTGAACACCAAGACTTTTGAAGATTTACATATCTCTTTCTATACATCTATCTTTGGTGGTACTGGGATCATATGCAGAGCCTATGGCGCATGGTAGTGAGTGCTCTTGCACTGAGTTTTACCCCTAGCTTGAGGTTTTGCCTATATTGGATGCAGATATTTGTGGTGTGGCATTATTTTTTTCCCCTCAAAAGTCATCTTTTATAGATTTTGTTTGATTTGACCAAAACACCCTACATTCTAAGTTCAGACTTTAATAGACTTGTGTCTTTGGTATCGTTGGGGCATTGGTCCAGGACCCCTTATGGATAACTGAATCCTCAATGTTTGAGTCCTTTACAAAAATTGTGTAGTGTTTGCATATAATTCATGTACATCTTCCATCTGTTTTAAATCATCTCTAGATTACTTATTATAACTAATACAGTGTAAATGCTATGAAAATAGTTGTG
The DNA here is from genome assembly GCF_045843805.1 of Urocitellus parryii. Taxonomy (NCBI): domain Eukaryota; kingdom Metazoa; phylum Chordata; class Mammalia; order Rodentia; family Sciuridae; genus Urocitellus; species Urocitellus parryii. Next base: position 72,438,835 of record NC_135538.1, on the reverse strand, counting down.
TTGCTTAGTGAATAATGACTTGGGAAAAAATATACAGGTTCAGTACAGATGCAGTTTTTCTTCAATCCTTGGTTGGTTTCAAGTGCAGAAACATGAGTATGGAGGACCTTCTATATATTTTACTTGACATTACATTGGATAATGTAAATTAAAGTCTTGGGAGTCTAAGAACATTAGTTTTAATTTTCACTTCACTGTTTATTGTGACTTTTTCTTTTGAAATGGTGGTGGTAACATTGTTTCTTTATCTTTGCCATGGTGACCTTTTGTTCTAAAAATTGATCAAAGTAGAGAAACTTAAAATGATTTTTGTAATACAAAGTGACACTTTCATTTACCCTTAGGCTACTGTGGAAACACCTTGGATGTTTTATGGATGATTTTAAAACATTGATAATTCCACTATTATCAAGTCATTTGTTATCACTTTGAAAAATAACGTTAAATTACTGATTGATCAACTTGTTGAAAGCGTATATTTTAGAGAAGGTGGAATAGATTTTATAATAGTTTATAAAACATAATTTTTCCAGTGTGGAGCAGGTTTCCATTGATGTATGTGGATGTGCCAGAAGATTGTTGGCTTTACAAATTGAAATCTTCCCTTTATACAAAAACAAAATTTGTTGTTGATGTTGTTTATGTGTTTTTGTTTGTTTGTTGTTTGGCACTGCTGGGGACTGAATTCAGGGCCTCATGCATGTTAAGCACTTGCTCTACCACTAAGCTGTCCAAAATTTTTAAACCTAGGATTTGAGAAAAAGTAGGATTACATAGTAATTAAAAGTATAGATTTTGAACACATGGTTTTGCATTCAAACTTTGTGGGGACATCATCTGGCTTGCTGCTGCTGCTTTTTTTTTTTTTTTTTTTGCCTGGATAGATCAGAGATAATAATAGCTGCCTTAAAGAAGCTGTTGTGATTAAGGCATAATATTTACAAATTATACTAGAAATAGAGTAAATGTTAGCTTTTTTTTTAGTTGTAGATGGACACAATACCTTTATTTTTATGTGATGCTGAGGATCAAATCCAGTGTCTCACACATGCACGGTGCATGCTCTACTACTGAGCCACAACTCCAGCCCCAATGTTAGCTTTTAATATAGTTAAGAGGAGTTGATTTAAAATTTCCTCATCAAACAACATTAATTTTAGCAAATTACTGTTTAGTTTTTTACTTGGATAATAGTATTTAAATTAATAAAGGAAAACTTAACTTTCCTCCAGTCTTTCTGATACCTTGGTATATAAAACAAAAATTATCTCTGCAGAACAGTTTTGACAGTTGGCAATCTAGAATGTAAACACATCATTGGCTGCAGTTGTGGAGTTCAAGCATTGTTCTCTTCTTACATATTCTTCCTAAACAGGTGTTTCGCCTTTACATTTTCTCATTCTGCTGCTTTCTTCTATGTATGCTCCCAAAGATAATGAATGTTTTTATCTTAGAAACATACAAAAACTGTCATTGAAGACTTTTGTATTTTAAAAAAAATTGTGCTGCTTATTCTTTTTTAAAAAGGTATTTATTTATTTATATGCAGTGCTGAGAATTGAACCCAGTACCTCACACATGCTAAGCAAGTGCTCTACCACTGAGCCACAACTCCAGCCCTGTTTATTCTTATCTTAAATATTATGGCACATTGAATAAACTCATTTTTTAAGATTTTAAATCAATTATATTTCTCTGGAAGCATGGCACTGATGTGTATATCATATAAAAACAGAAATTGTGCTTCATCAGAGAAACAATAAATATAGATGATAATAAAATTAAAACAGTTCCATGAAAATGCTCACTGCTGATGTTGAATTCTTCGTGCTGAGAATCAAGCCCAGTGCCTCACATATGCTAGGCAAGCACTCTGCCACTGAGCCACAATCCCAGCCCCCTTATCTTCATTTCTTCATCTTCCATTGTATTTTGAATTCTATTTTAAAAATAGATTTTTAAAAAGTTACTTGCATAGATCTATAGTACAGATTAACTGTAGACCAGAATAGCTGTCCAGAAACCCAAAGATTATTTCATGTCTTTGTTTTTAAGAAAAATTTTCAGCATTTCAAAATCATGTTTTCTTGTTAAAATGAAGATTTATTTATTTTTACTTCTTTTGGAAAATTAGAAGGTCTTATAGAATTAGGCTTAATACATGGTTACAGGGACCAAAGTGGCTGTTTGTTCTAGCTCCTGTTGGTTAGCAGTTTAAAATATATGTGACTCCATCTAAGTTTGTCTTCTTTCAGTTTACCTTTTTGACCTCCCCATAGTTGTCTATTCTTAATATTCCTTTCACAGTAAATGGTAACTATTATTATTGTATTTAAGAATCTATCTAAATTTTTTTTAAAAAAATTGTGAGTTTCCCTTGTAGAGGAGAAACAAATAATCTTTTCCTCACCCATCACTAATTTTATGGTTGAGACACCTATAACAGATTGCAGATTACCAAATGAAAAGTATACACATTTAATTAAGGTAAGATTTATGTGACATAGAATCTTTCAGAAATGAAGGTCTAAAGAAACAGAAACCTGTGTATTTTTATCCTTAGGCTTGATGAAGAGTGTGTGGTCACAGGGAGTATGATTGGACAAAGAGAGTAGAATCTAGAGGAATTTACCAAAGTCTATTTTGCTTAATTTCTTCTCTTTGTCTCTGTCTTCAGAGATAAGGACATTCCTTTCCTCTGGAAATACAGAGGACACCTCTAGAATCAGGCTCTTCTGACATTCTTTAGAGAAAGTCAGAGAATTATTTTATGTCCTTGTATTAGTCAACATTCTCCAGAGAAACAGAACCAATAACATATATTTTAGTATAGGAGGGGGTTTGTCAGATTGACTCACATAAAAGCTTGATAATGTCTTTGTGCAAGCAGAAGGGCCAGAGATATCAGTAGCAGCTCAGTCCAAGAATGTGGAAGCCTCAGAACAAGAGAGACTGATGATGCAGTCCCCGGTTAGAAACTGAAGGTTTCTGATTGCACCCCCACCCTCAGGATCTTCAAGTCTTGAGTCCAAAGATGAAGAACTTGGAGTCTGGTGTCCAAGAGCAGCAGCAGAAAACGCACCCACTCTGGATGAGAAAATGAGAGAGAACAGGTTTCTCCCTCCTTCCACTCCATCCAGGTCTGTTGGATGATAATACCCACATTCAAGGTGAATCTTCATTCACTTGCTGACTCCAGCCAGTCTTCTCTGGAAACATCCTCACAGACATACCCAGGACTCTCCCTTATCAGAAAGCAATTCATAATTAGGTGTTGTGGGGCATGCCTGTATTCCAAACTACTCAGGACACTGAGGGGGGGATTCAGCAGGAGGATTGCTTGAGCCCAGGTCTTCCAGGCCAGCTTGGGCAACATAACAAAACCTGCCTCTTTAAAAAAAAAAAAAAAAGATGGTAGTTCATATGGCTTGGTTGATTAACCATGCTTATACTACAGTTTACATAGTCTCCCTTATCTCTATGCATTTACTTTCTCATTTTGTGTTTTCTTTTATCAGCTTCATTTTACCACATCTCCTTCCCTCAATTTGTGATAAGGCTATTAGTTATTTCAAATACTACATTTTCCATCATGAGCTTCTCTGTACTACTGACTCATTCTTTATTTTTTATATTGAATGTGTATTTTTCATTTTATTATCATAGTTTTTCTGTTATGGCTGTGTTGCCCCCCACGTTAGAGCTCCTTAAAAACAGGGAATATACTTTACTGAATTATAATTAAATCTTGTTGAAGGGTTATATCCTTTTCTCAAAAGGGGGTTTTATTTGATGGGAGAAAGGGTAAATTGTGTGTCTTTAAGAAGCCATTCTTTACTAAATTGATTTCTTGACCCTTCTTGTTTTATCTCAGTTCTGACATTGGGTATTTATATTCAGTGCAAGGCTTCATTTTGATGACATATGTATAGTTCTTATAAAGTAATGTGTAAGTATGTAATATGTGGTAGGGCCTTAATAGCTTACATTTAATAAATGTTGACTATATGCCAGGAACTATTAAGTTTATGTGTGGGTATGCAAGAGAGAGAGAATGAATTAACTCATTTCATCTTAATCCTTCAAAATAGGCACAAATAGGAATATTCTACCTATTTATAGATGAGACTACCAAAGACACAGAGAAGTAAAATAACTTGCCCAAGTAGCTAGAATTTAATTTTCAAAAAACAAAAAAAGCAAAACCTTTTTCCCATCTTTTAGGGGGAATATTTTGGTGTAGATTGTTGAAATTTGTTTTTAGGATACTAAGGGAAGTTTGAAACTAAGCCTTAGTGAAGTCGAACTGTAAATATAAGCATTTTACTATTGCAGTTGAGTTTGTATAATAATATTTAAAAATGTGTTAGCTTTTTTTGTTTGTTTAGCAGTAGTGGGAATTTTATCAGTTTTGAACTTACTTGTGTAATTTCAGGCCTTTTAAAGATAGGTCTTTAAAGTATATAGGTCTTTTTATGTATAACTAAAATGAGAGCAATTTGTTGAAGAAATTTGTTTCCCAACTTTAAATATAAGACCAGTCATTTATTTTGTTGGATTAAGGAAAAATAAGCCTTTTGGGCATGTTGGTTCACTTCTGTAATCCTAGCTAATTGGGAGGCTGAGGCAGGAAGATCTCAAGTTTGAAGCCAGTTGAGCAACTTGGTGAGACTTTATCTCAAAAAAAATAAGTAAAATAAAAAAGGATGGGAATGTAGTTCTGTGGCAAATTGCCTAAATGTGTAGCAGGCTCTGGGTTCAATTTCCAGTACTGCAAAACAAAAAACAAGCCTGCACTGGTGATATGTTTGACTTTTTTATATGGTACAAAATAATATTAAAATCCATGGAAAAAGTTAAGTCAGTGTCTACAACAGTGGTCTTCAAATTTTTAAATTGGGTGCCCTACCAGCAAACATTGAATATGAAACCTCAATATAAGGGTATCAAATTAGATCTCAAATATGCATATTCATACTCATAGGTACTAGTTCAGCTTATACATTCAAGTCCATTTATTAAATAATAAAGTTTTTTATGTTCTACACAGATATAATAGAAGTTTTTGTTTGTTTGTTTGTTTTTGCCCTACTATCCTTCATTGTACATTCTCTGTTCGGAAACCATTAGTTTATAGTGCTTTGAATAGCTAAGATTTCTGAGATTATTACCAAATAACTGCCTGATTTATTTGATTGATTTCCTCAGTATACTGGAGAAAGAACATCAGTGGCCCATTTAGGTGTTTTTCTCTTTTAGTCAAATTTAATGTAATGTCTATTTCTACTTTATTGCTTCTAGGGTCTTTGTTCTCTATGAAGGTCCCCTAGTATTAGGTGTGCCAATAACCATGTTCCTTTATCTACTCTGAATGAACTTTTTATTGCTTGATCTGCATTGATGGAGCTTGACCTTTTACACATCATCCTCTACCCCTCACCCCCTACCCCCAGTATGTGTGTGTGTATGTTGTACTAGGAATTGAACTGAAGAGGGCTTTATCACTGAACTATATCCCTAGGCCTTTTTATTTTGCAACAGGTTTTCACTAAGTTTCCCAGACTAGCCTCAAACTTAGAATTCTCTTACCTCAGCCTCCCAAGCCTTTCTCTTGTATTATGTTAAGTTTTTCCAGTAGAGGTTGTTAGAGGGACAGTGTGTAAGGAAGAGCTTCTGTTACTGTTTATTCTTTGTCCTACTTAGTGGCTTGGGTATGGAAGTGTCCTGTGGCCCTCCACTGTAGGTGTATGCCCAGAATGGGTGGACCCTTATAGAGTTCACAGTGCCAGCTTCAACGTTTTCTAGAGATAACACTACATATCCAAATATCATATCTTCCTGCTGGAGATTGAGCTGATAACACCCTAATTCCCCGCTGTGTGTTTTCCTTACACCCAGGAGGGTTGTTTCCTCTGGCCCTCAGTGTCACAACTTGTTTTATGTGCTCAACCATCAGCCTCTTTGGCCCACATAACTCAACAGGTAGAACTTTGCAATCCAGTGAAGTTCATCCTTGACTTTTCCAACCTAATTGTAACCCTCGCTTTGGGGAGAGTTCCCTTCTAAATTTGTTCCTTACATATTCTCAGCCCTTGGGTATTATTTTTATATTTCATTTTTTGTTTGTGTGTTATAATTATATATAATAGTAGTCCCTAAGGTATACTTTAGAGTACTTTTTACACATTTATATTCATTCTTCTGTTGCAATTAATGGTTCTTTGTGTGAAACTTACCCTGTTCGGTTACTGTTCAGTTATTTTTTTATTGGCCTTTATCAGATAGATGCAGTGAACTAAAGTGAGTTAAATTATGTATTTTTTTGCATGAAAACTATACTGTAACTTCTATCCCCCTCCCCATATACATTGCATATTTGATCTAGCCCATGGAAACTACTTTTGGTATTAAAAAGAATAAAACACCATGGTTGGATAATAGCTATGCAAGAATGGTCCTTAAAAGTGATTGATCCCCAAAATAGTTGAGATGAGAGCAAATGAAATAATTGTCTATGTTTTCATAGTTAAATGTCTATTATTCCTTAATTTAAACAATCAGGAAACATCAAACAAGAACTTTGAAATCTTTTAGGTTATTAGTACATTTGGGAACTTAAGAATTTCTATCTGGTTGTTTCCTTTTGAAAAACTTGTCAAATGATAGTCATGTGAATTACCTTTAAAATTTTTCCCCAGATGAGAGGTTGAGTTAAAACAAAAACATACCTACACTCCTAGAGGATGTGAGACTAAGGGAAGCAGGTACAGAGAGCTATTGTGTTAATTTATTAGCACTAACTTGTTAAATGGTTTATTTGTAGATATCTAAATATAATAGTGTTCTGTTTGTTTTTGTTTTGCTTTTTTTTTTTTTTTTTTTTGGTACCAGGGATTGAACTACTTGGGAGCACTTGACAACTGCTTCACATCCCCAGCCCTATTTTGTATTTTATTAGAGACAGGTTCTCACCGAGTTGCTTAGTGCCTCACTTATGCTGAGGCTGACTTTGAACTCCTGATTCTCCTGCCTCAGCCTTGTGAGCCACTGGAATTACAGGCAAGCTCCACTGCACCTGGCTTCTTGTGGATGTTTTAAATCCCTAACTTTGCTAATTTTAAGACTTTAAGATTCCTTTCATATTTTTAATAACATTTATTGTATATTTACAGTTTAATGTTACTTTTATTTCCAGGAATTTTTCTCAATTCATTTCTAACTTATAGCTTTTGTGCATTCTGGTTCTGCTTTTTCTTTGAAATTATATGTATTTAAAATGGATAATGAAAATGTTTCTAGAAGTTGAAGGAGAAAAGAATAAAAGTGAATTAATAAATTATCAATTGTGTGGCACGGTTTGTTAAATTTGCAGCATTTAGTTGTCTATACTAATAACTAATAAATCTGCATATTGTATTAATATTATTATAAAAAATTCAGTGAGGGGCTAGGGATGTGGCTCAAGTGGTAGCGTGCTCGCCTGGCATGTGTGCGGCCTGGGTTCGATCCTCAGCACCACATACAAACAAAGATGTTGTGTCTGCCGATAACTATAAATAAATAAATAAATAAATATTAAAATTCTCTCTCTCAAATAAGTAAATAAATAAGTAAAATAAAAAATAAAAAATTCAGTGAAATAGCTGGGTGCTGTGGCGCACACCTATAATCCCAGCATCCTGAGAAACCTGAGGCAAGAGGATTACAAGTTCAAGGCTAGTCTCAGCAATTTAGTAAGGCCCTGAGCAAATCAGTGAGACCTTGTCTCAAAATTTTAAAGGGGTGGCTGGGGGCCCAGAGATATGGCTCACTGGTTAAGCACCCCTTGGTTCATCCCCTGGTTAAAAACACACACACACACCACTCACACACACCAGTAAAGCAGCAGGACAACAGAATCTCTTTGAGAAGTTTCCTACATCTTGTTCTATTACTTTAATTTTATTCTTTGGGACAATCTTGGGTAGACATATTGTTGAAAGTAAAACTGATTGCCTAATGGTCATCTTCCCAATGAAACATTCATTCAGTTAATATAAAATAAATCAAATTTTAAAAGCAAATGATATGTTCTGCATAGGAACTGATTGTTTCTTAAAATTAGATTATAATTTCTACATACACAGTGAATGTTATTGAAAAGGAAAAAATGCTTTTCAAAAAAAGTTACAAATAGTTATTTTGCCCTTTGCAGTTGAAATAATAGTGCTGTATCCAACTCTCTGACACCCAAGTTTTAGTAAAGGTGTGATGCACTAGAAAAAGTTTATGATTATGAGAAGACAAATCTTATGATCGTAAAGGAAAATAGGATGCTTTCCAACGGTAAAAGTAACAGGGATTTAAAATATATATTGCTATCGAATGCCTATCTCCTTGTAGACTGGCCCCTACAAGGAAATGTAACTTGAAATTCAAGCATTTTGTACAGTGAGTTCCATACATATGTAGACAGTTTCCCATTAGTCACACCTTGCATTTGTATGGTGCATTTGTTACAACTAATGAACTAATGTTGATATTAACAGAAGTTCATACTCTATTCAGATTTCCTTAGGTTTTTATGTTTTTTGTTTGTTTTGTTTTGCTTTTTGGTTAGTTGGTTAGTTTGGTTCATTGTTTGGGGTTAAACCCTGGATCTTGAGCATGATAAGCAGGTGCTTAAGGTACATTCTCAGTCCCAGATTTCCTTAGTTCTCCCCCGACCCCCCCCAGTACTAGGGATTGAACCAAGGGGCTCTCAATCACTGAGCCACATCCCCCAGCCCCCCCCACCATTTAACTTTTTTTTTTTTAGTTGTTGATGACCTTTATTTTTTTATTTTATTTTTTTAATTTTAATATTTATTTTTTAGTTTTTGGCGGACACAACATCTTTGTATGTGGTGCTGAGGATCGAACCCGGGCCGCACGCATGCCAGGCCAGTGCGCTACCGCTTGAGCCATATCCCCAGCCCAACCTTTATTTTTTATTTATTTATATGTGGTGTTGAGGATCGAACCCACTGCCTAACACATGCTAGGAAGCGCTCTCTCAACTTAGCCACAACCCCTAGTTTTTGTTTTAATGTTTTTTCTGTTTAGGACACTACACATATTACATTTAGTTGTCTATCTCCCTAGGCTCCTCTGATCTGGGATGATTTCTTAAATTTGATCGAACCCACTGCCTAACACATGCTAGGAAGCGCTCTCTCAACTTAGCCACAACCCCTAGTTTTTGTTTTAATGTTTTTTCTGTTTAGGACACTACACATATTACATTTAGTTGTCTATCTCCCTAGGCTCCTCTGATCTGGGATGATTTCTTAAATTTGATTTGATGATATTACAATTTTTAGAAGTACTGATGATGTTTTATATAGAATATTCTTCAATTGGAATTTGTCTGATTTTTTTTTCTTACAATTTATTCTTTCTTACTGGTTTGGATTTTCAGCACCGCATATAAATTAAGGTCCATTGATAACTAAAAAAAAAAATTATTTGGAATTCTTTCACATGGGTGATCTTTTCTCCATTTATTCAGTGATTTCTTTATATCATAATGTACTCTTGCTATTTATGTTGTACTCTGGGTTATAACCAGTACTTTTAATACTCAAGTTAGTCCTGAGCTTTGGCCATTGGGAGCTCTTTTGGTAGACACATGTTCCTTTGACATATTCTACATTCTTGTGTGCATGTGTGTATATGCATGCACATAACATGCTAGCACAAGTCTTCAGCTTTAGAAGAAAATTTGTGAAATAAGTATTAGCTTTCAGATACAGACAATCTCTTCATTTTTACAGGCTCTTTACCTGTAATACTCCATAATAACTAACACAATTTAACTTTTTTTTTTTTTTTTTAACTCTCAGCTTTCTTCATTGAAGTGCATTGTCAAAATACAACAGAGTCCAGATTTTGGGCTGATGATGTAGCTTAGGGCATCTTAAGCATGCACAAAGTCCTATCCTGTGTTCAAAAAGTTCTTGCACCAATGAAGATTGCTTTTGTTTATGTACAGAGGAGTTTACCAGGAAATGAAATTCTTAGGTCAGTGGACATACTTTTTTAAGAAGACAGCAAAAAAATTCCAGTTAATCTTTGAATCTTTGTTTTACGTTTGATCAATTTAAATTTTATTTGTGACATACAACTTTCTAGAAATTAGACTGTAATATAGAGTTTTTGATACACTAAGAACCAGTGAAGTTACTGGTTGGTGTGGGGTCACTGGTCTAACATATCCATGGAAATGTGATTTAACCATTAACATTCTTCCAAAGCAATAAATAGCTCTTTAGGTACCAAAGGCATCCTTTAACTCAGACTAAATATAACACTTTTTTGTGATTAGTTTTTGTTAACTCTCCAGCACATACTATTGATTGTCTTTTTCCTTTTTTTAATTTTTTATTTGTTTTAATTAGTCATACATGACAGTAGAATGTATTTTATGCACTTTGATATATCATTCATAATGGGATATAATTTCTTATTTTTCTGGTTGTACATGTTGTAGAATCACATTGGTCATGCAATTGTATATGTACATAAGTTAATAATGTCTGTTTCATTCTACTATCCTTATTCCCCTATCCCCTCCCCTCCCTTCACTCCACTCTACCCAAAGTAGCTCTGTTCTTCCCTAGTGCCCCCGCCCCCCCCCATCCCCATTGTGAATTAGCATCTATATATCAGAAAACGTTTGCCTTTGGGTTTTGGGGATTGGTTTATTTAGCTTAGCATGATATTCTTCAGCTCCATCTATGTACTGACTGGGGATATAGGTCAGTTGGTAGAGTGCTTGCCTAGCATGCACAAGGCCCTGGGTTCAATCGCCGCACCACCAAAAAAAGTCGTATTATTATTATTATTTCCTTTAAGTCATTGTTCATTTAAATGTTGGAGCAATACGAAGATATTATTTTTCTTATCCTGTTCCACCTTTCACTCCATGGGTAATTAATTACAAAATTAATATTATAGACTTTTTTCTTTTTGACTATTTTTAGTTGTAGATGGACACATTATTTTTATTTTATTTATTTTTATGTGGTGCTGAGGATTAAACCCACATATGCCAGACAAGCATTCCATCACTGAGCCACAACCCCAGCCCTCTAGACTGTTTCTTATGTAGTCATGTAGATATAATTCATTTAAATGTTCATACTTAAATAGTGAGATCATATATTCTATGCTATATTTTTTTTCATCTAATAATATATCCTGGACATCATTCTAGAGGAGTATATTTAAAGCAACCTTATTTTTTCTATATAACATTCCATAGAATGCCCATACCATAATTTATTAAATGATCTTCCACTGGTCATACTTAGGTTTTCTTCCACTAGTCAGACCCAGTGTACAGATAGTGTCACTCTACCCTTTTGGTAGTTTACTCCTTAGTCATAATTTTGCTTCCCATGATTTTAGCTATCTAACTGAAGTCAGAAAATATTAAATGGAAAATTGCAGAAATAAACCATAATTCTTTTGAGCTGTTCTGAATAGCCTGGTCAAACCTTCATCCTCTCCATTCCACCCAGGATGTGAATCATCTGTCAAGGGTATCCACACTGTATATATTACCTACTTGTTATCACTTAGTAACTAACTGGGTTATCAGATCAACTGTCATGGTAAAACAGTGCTTCTGTTCAATTTTAACCTTTATTTTACTTGATAATGCCCCCTCAATGCAAAAGAGTAGCAATGCTGACAATTTTGACAATTTCAGTTTCAGAGAGAAACCATAAACTACTTGCTTTAAGTAGCAAGATGAAAGCTCTCTAGATAATAAGGGAAAAAAAGTCCATATGTGATGTTGCTAAGATCTATGATAAGAACAAATATTCTATTCACGAAGTTATGAAAAGGGAAAAGAAATTTGTACTGACTTTGCTGTCATATCTCACACAACAGTGGTCACAGTATGTGATAAGTGCTTGGTTAAGGTGAAAAGGGCATTAAATTTGTATATGTATACATGGGGGAAACATAGTAGGCCTGTTTAACTATGTGCTTCATGTTCAGACATTTAGAAAAAGCAAACAAATTCATGCTTTGTTCATTGGTTTCATCAGCGACCTCAGGCATCCACTGGAGCCTTGAAATGTTTTCTCTGTAGATAAAAAGGATTACAGTATATCAGTATTTTTGCACAAAGGTGACAATGTTTGGTTAGGATTGTACCCTGGAACCAGAATTTTGGTTTACAGGGTATGCCCATATGAAATGTTTGGATTAATTTCTAGAAGTCCATATTGATAAGTATTCTACAGCACAGGTCATTTTTTAAAAAGATTTATAATTTTTTTGCCAATTTGTAGGTCAGAAAAGTACACTAACATATTTGACTGTAAATACATTCATAACTTCTTTATGGTACAATTAAAAGGCAGACAAGAGACTGGGTGAAAATGTTTGCAGCATAGTTGTTTTTATGGTTTGAGAGTATAATTTGCCACAGGATGAACTGCAGTTTCTTCTTGAAACTTTTGCTATATATGAGGAGGTCCAATAAAATTGATATCTTAGTAGTCTGGATCCAGTGCAACAATTCTTTGGTTTTTAAAAAATAAGTATAAATCCAGATGGTTTTTATGGTTATGTTCCCTCCCCAATGCAGTGAAAATAGCTTTTTGTGGTAAGTCACTTAGAATTCCACCATTATTTTATAACAGCTAGTGACTGTGCTTTCATGCATTTCTGTATGCATTATTTAATTTTTGCACAAAAAGATCATTTTACATGCTTTTATTATGGATACTACTCCAAACTCCCTAACCCTTCTAGGAAACTCTTATTAACTTAGGTTTGTGCCTTTCTGTAATTTTCTTTTTAAGTTCCTGTGGCTCTGCACACACATATATACACATATGCAGGAGTTGTCTTTGCCAGTTATGTTTTTTAAAAATGGGATGATGCACTTTATTGTATTTAATGTTTTATTAAATAACGGCTTATTTGACTCCAGTTGCCTCTGTAATATTCCATAGAGTAGCTATATTAGAGTTTACTTATTAATTTTTTATGAACAGTTACTTTGTTTCCAGTTTCTTATGTTTTTTTGGTACTGGGGATTGAATCCAGGTGTGCTTTACCACTGAGCTACATCCCCAATCTTTTTTATTTATTTTTTTTTTATTTTCAGACAGGGTTTGAGGGTGTCCTTGAATTTGTGATCTTCTTGCTTTAGCCTTGCAAATAGCTGAGATTACAGGTATGAAGCACCACTCCTGGCCTGCTGCCAAAGATGGAGAAGGTATGAGGGATTAGTAGGGACACTTAGATCCTGGGAAATTCAGAGTGGAAAACTTGCTTGTATCTTGAGAAACACAGTATTTATCATCAGAATAAACATTCAGAACTTCTAACAAGTGTGGAAAACAAAAATAAACTTGGTAGCACAAACAGGGAAAAGTATAATAAATGATAAGTATTGAAGGAATAAAATTAGCTATTTCATAAAATTGGTTTAAATTCATTCTTAAAGATTAAAGTTGTTTACACTCCAAAAAGAGTGAAAAAATTATAAAGGAAACTAATAGAAAGTAATGTTAAATAACAAAGCAATGAAATCTTTATTGAAAACCAAATATAAACTTGGTTACCTGTTATTCCTACTATTATTTAACATTATGTGAATGCTTTAATGTAATTTTAAAAAGCTATGCAAGAGAATTTTGTGAAAAGGGGGATTTGCCTTACCACATTTTAGAACCTAATAATATGTCAGCAATTATAGGAATAGAAAAATATATGAGAATACAGTACAGATTAGGAAGTTGGTGTATGACAACATAGTGTTCAATTCAGTGGGAGAAGTTTAAGATAAAAGGATTTGGGTATGATCTGTCCAAAGAATAAATAAAAATAGGGCCCCCTTCCTTCACTTTATAAATGTACAGAACTGGTTTTTGGATGGATTAAAGATGAAAATACTGGCACTCTTGCTAGGTATACTCTGAGGTACTGTAAAAATGACCTTGAGAGCTGAAACTACAAAGTGATCTTAATTTTATCAATTGGAAATTTTATGATTTTATTATGACTTAACATTTTATCAAACTATTAAAACTTTCTTACCACTGGTATAAATGTACAGAGAAATGAGGAAAAACAGTAAATTATGCACTGAAAATACACAAAAATTATAAAATAATACGTTGCTTAATATTTAAAATTATTTGGTTATTCTTCTTTGTGTGGTTCTGGGGATGAAACCCAGAACCTTACACACGCTAGGCAAGCACTTTGCCCTGAGCTATACCCCCAGCCCTAAAATTATTTAAAATATAGAAAAATTGAAAATTAAAGCATACTATCTCATAAAAGAATTTGTGAAGAGTAGTTTCAGTGGTGTTGCCTTCTCATGTAATTTAAAATACAGAGCAAGAATTTCTTCCATTGTTATCAAAATTATCATATTCTTTTCTAAGTTTATATTAATGCCCAACATTTTATAATTTGGATTTCCAATTTTATGAAATTGCTTTAATGTGAAGATATTACCTCTGGGACATCTTCATTCTGTCACAACCACTTTTCACTCTCACTTCCAGCATTGTCATTTTTTTTTCTTGGCTTTACTTTCATCTTTGTTGGCTAATTCTTTGTTTGATTTTATCCATTTTTGTAAAATGTCATGCGGATTTATCTCTGGGAGACAGAAAGACAACACAGTTACACAGTTTGCTATGTGTTTGTGCACCAAGTTAAGAAATCAGTGACCAATCACTGAGAGACTTTGAAAGAAGAGATGTGATTACAAATTTATTTCTAACTTTGAAGAATAATGTTTTTCCATCTTCAGTTTGGTTTTGTGCTAGGGTTAAAGGGGTTTTCAGGTTATTTCTATTTTAAGAATATTTTAAATATCTTTATAATAGATAATTCTTAATTGTTAATTTTTCCTGAAGAAGTAAAATGATTTGAACTATTGCTCTTTTAAGCAATGTCTAATATATATTGATCAGTATTTTTTTCATTGATTTAAAATTCGCTATATAAATATGAGGAGTTAAATCGGAGAGAACATTCAGGCAGCCAGAGATTTATGTCCTAAATGGCACTACTCTGCTTAAAATCTCAATCTTTTATTTATTTATTTGATACAGGGGATTGAACCTGTCAGGGGAACTTGACTGCTGAGCCACATCCCCAGCCCTATTTTGTATTTCATTTAGAGACGGGGTCTCATTGAGTTGCTTAGTGCCTCGCAGTTGCTGAGGCTGGCTTTGAACTCTTGATTCTACTTAATCTCAGTTTCCTGAACTGCTGAGATTACAGTCATGCACCCTCCACCTGGCTTAAAATTTCAATCTTAACCAAAACATTGCATGTTTAACCATGTGCTTCATGTTCAGACATTTTGAAAAAATGCTGACAGAAAATCATGTTTTGTTCATTGTGTTGAAACAGATTTGTGTGTGTGTTTAAAGCAATAGCAGGAATGATAGTATAAACTTATAGATGCATAAATTTGCATCTATACAATTCCCTATCATACTTGCTTTAGCTGCACCCTACCCATATTGATATGTTGTGTTTTACTATAGTTTGGGTCTGTGTATTCTCTGATTTATAATTTCTTAAATCTATGACTTAGAAGTACTTTTTAAAATTTTCAAGTTCGTGGTTTTCTTTGTAGGGATATTCTTTTGTTAATAGTGTCTAGCTTTATTGCATTGCATTCAGAGACTGTGAAATAATTGTTATTTCTTGTGACTACGTGGCCTCCTAGTTTGTGGTCAGTTTTTATAAATTTTTGTATTTGTAAAGAATGTATAAATGTAGGTTTCTTTAGACTTTCCTTTTTTTTCTTAGCTTAATTTTTTGATGATCAGTTTCATCTTAATAGAAATTTCTCCTAAAGCCATCGCATATGCTGTAATAATTCTTCGGACCCATTGCACAGCTACTACTAGCGGGGGAGGAGTATCTTACTTCCTTACCTCTCTTTCATGTTAATTTTCTGGATATCATTTTCATAACTTTCCTGGCTTATTCCCTCGTTTTGATGAAATTTCTCCTCAGTAGCATCCTGGAGGATGGGGGATATTCTTAGAAAGTTAAATTGTTGCAACTTGAATGTCTGAAAATGACTTTTCTGTCTTGGTACTTATAATTGTTAGATAGAAATAATTTCTTTTCAGTTTTTAATGCAGTGCTTTATTTTCCTTTTGCTTCAGTGTAGCCATTGGAAAGGTGCCATTAACTCCCTGCCAAACTTACTTTGATAATTTTCTTTGTCCTTGAGCTCTGACATTTTCTGAAAAAGTGTTTTGGCACAGTTCTACTTTGAGTAATTGATGAACACACAGTGGGTATTGTCATTCTTAAAATTGATGTCCTTATGGTCTAACTTGAACATTGTGAATTAATTCTTTAATTCTTCCCCTCTGTTTTGACATCTTGACTCCTGTCATTAATTATGGAAGTTCTAGTATTCTCCAAATCTTTTTCTTTTTTTCCTATCACTTTTACTTTACTTTCTTGGGAAATTTCCTCAGTTTACCTTTCAGCTCTCTTAATTGAAATTTTCATTATTATGTTTTTAATTTTCCCTAGTTTTTTTCCCTATAAATATTCCTTTATGATGTGTAATATGTTCTCTGGGTGTAATCTGCTCTCTCATCTCTCTGAGGATATTGATAGTTTCTTGCAATTTTGTCAGTCTATACTGACTCTAAGTTGCACTTTTCCCATTTGTTTGATCTCTTTCACATGCCAGAAGCTTTCCTCAAATGTCTAGTGGTCTTTAGATGTCCACTACTGAAGGTATACCATTAAAGAACCGATTGAAAGCTCCAAGACCATATGTGGAGTTTGTTGTGCTCTTCACCATAATGGGATCTAACTGGTAGTCAAGGCCTGGTGTCAGAATCTAGGTCTTTTCTCTCTGAGTTTGAGCTCCCACCTGAGGACTAATATTTTCACAATGAGTTCGAGAACAGGAGATGAAAAGGGAGATGGCTCTGTGGTTCATATGTAAAGTTGACTTAATGCCTGGAAAATAAAAGATAGTCCCCTCAACTGTGCCCACAACACCTCTTTAAAAACTCCTGTGCTTGGGGTGTAGAGTAGTAGTAGGTGCCTAGTTTAGATCTCTGAGTTATGAAGAGTACAAACCTGGACATAACTGCTTAAACATACTTGAAACCAATATTCTAATTTTTAGCATCACCTTCACCCCCATTTCCAGAGGCACCTACTCCTAAAACCTGAGCTCTTTGGTGATTCTTCAGAGTTAGTTTAGTTTTGTTTTGAAACCTAAAGCCTATATAGAAATCACTTTTCTTGGAGTGCCAATCTTACATTTGCTTTCCAGACTTTTTTTTTTTTTTTTTTTTTGGTGAGGGGTCAGGGTGTTGATGGGAATTGTGACTTTGCACATACTAAGCATGTACTCTACCACTGAACTACTACTGTACTCCTAGCTCTTGCTTTCTGATTTTTGAAATATTGTATCTCTTTACTCCATTCCTGTTTACTTATGTCTTGTGGGTTTATGCTACTTTAATAATTACCATAGTTTTAGTGAGGTTTGGGGAGAAAGTGGTACAAAATGTATGTCCACTATACCATTTTTATGTAAAACTTTAAATAAAATTTTATAACTTACATATCTATCAAATTCTCAGGGTTCAAAAGGTCAGAACCATAAAACTTTATTTCCCTTCTTTTAGTTGTGTACAGATGAGTTTTACAAAAGTTACATGATGTGTGATGTTGCAAAAGATTAAGCACAAAAATCCCACTCAATTTTATTGTTAGACATTTAAGAGATTTAACAAATATGAAGCAGTGCCATTCTCCACTCTTTTTTTTTTTTTTTTAAGGAAACACTTTATTTTATTTTTTGGTACCAAGGATTGAACTCATGGTTGCTTAACCACTGAGCCACACATCCCTAGCTCTTTTTATTTTTTATTTTGAGACAGGGTCTTGCTAAGTTGCTGAGGCTGGCTTTGAACTTAAAATGCTTCTGCCTCAGCCTCCTGATCCACTGGGATTGATTTACGGATGTGCACCACCACGTCAGGCAGGAAACACATTTTTTAATTAAAAATACTTTTTTGTATGTGTTAACATGATGGGTTTATTATTTTATATCCATTTGTATGAAGTATTCATTTTTATTTTGAATGTGGTGAGTATCAGTAGTTATAAATGACATAAACAAAAGCTCTGTGAGATCCTCAGTAAAGAGTAGTCATGAGATCAAAACATTTGTAAACCTATATATTTATTCTCGAGAATTCTAGATGTAGTTGTAGCATGAGTACCAAAGTATAAACATATCCAATGCTTTATTAGTCTTACTTTACATAGGACAATAATGTAATTTAATCCTCATGATCATTAAATTAAATACCTCTGTGGTCTTCTCTTTTGTTTTCTTTCCTCATAATCCTTAGGGGAACTAAAGGAAGCTACTGAAAGTTAATCCATGCTATCTTCACCCCCAGAGACAATATGTTTTGGTCTTTGCTCATATAAATAATGAGAAGTTAACTTAAGAGCCAAAAGTGTTCTAGTACCCCCCAAAAATAAATTTTTTGGACATGTTTATAGTCCAAATTAAATATAAAACTGGACTTGGGAAGTAACTCAGTGGTACGGTGCATGGTTAATATAGACAACAACACCCTGTGTTTGATCCCCAGTACCTCTAAAACTATAAAATTTTGAGTATGGGGGGGGGGGACAGAAAATCTTCAGAACTTAGGGTTAGGTAAAGATTTTTCAGATTTGTCACCAAAAGTATTATTCATAAAAGGAAAATTTAAGTAAATTGAACCTTTTCACAATTAAAATTTCTTGCTCTGCAAAAGACAAGCAACAGATTAGAAGAAAACATTTGATAATCACATAGTCAAAACAAGGTTTTATATCTACAATTTATGAAGAACTCTTCAGACTCAACTGTAAAGAAAAAAATGAGATCAAAACGTTTGTAAACCTATATTCTAGAGAATCCTAGATGTAGGTTGTAGCGTGAGTATAGCACTATAAACATGTCCAATGCTTTATTAGAACAGTTCCATGACCACAGGGCTCCCTTATGTAATTCTTTTATAATTCTACTCATCCCCTCAGAAAATGGGCAAAAGACATGAACCCAGACACTTCAATGAAAAAGAGAGATGACAAATAACAACATGAAAAAATGCCCAACATCAATATTAAGGAAATACAAAATAAAACCACTGTATCCATCACATACCCATCAGTAATGGTTAAAATTAAAAAAAAAATAGTGATAATACCAAATGCTTTCAAGGATATGGAGAAAACTGAATCACATGTTGCTGGTGGACATGTAAAACTGAACCGCTACTCTAGAAAATAGTTTGTCAGTCTCTTTGGAAACTACACACATACTTACTATATAACCCAGCAGTTACACTATTGAGCATTGATTTCAGAGAGGTGAAAATGTATGTCAACTCAAAAATCTGTAAAAGAATGCTCATACTAGCCTTTTCACAATAACAAGGAAACAGCCTAAGCATCTACCGGGAGGGAAATGGTTAAATGAAATTTAGTAAAAGAAACAAACTACTGACATGAACAACTTAGATCTCAAGGGAATTGTGCTGAAAAAAAAAATGGCACACTATATGATCCCATTTATGTGGCACTATTAAAATAAAATTTTGAGAGAGATGAGGAACAGATTAGTATTTGCCAGAGGTGAGGAACAAGGAGAGGGAATGAGTAGAATTATATAAGGGAGCCCTGTGGTCAAAAACTTTTATATCTTGATTGTGGTGGTAGTTAAAGGAGTCTGCACATCTGGTGAAATTGCATAGAGCTATACACAGACACACAAACACACACACAAGTAAGTACATGTAAAACTGGTGACACCTGAATAAGTTGTAGGAAGTGTATTAATGTCACTGTCCTGGTATTGATTTTTGTTAGTTACTTAAGATGCCATCACTGGGGAAAACTAAATGAAATAGTTCTAGAAGCTCTCTGTTCTTTTTTCCCCCCCCAACTTCTTTTGAATCTATACTTATATCAAAATAAAAAGGTTTTTTTAAATAAAAAAAACCTCAAAGTGTGCATTTTTGTTTCCAAATGGGTAAAAATTGGCTCTTAGGGAGCAAGACTTCAGATATACAATGGATGTTACCCATAAACAGATATACAAATTTGTCTTTGTATCATTGGGAATGGAAACAATTAGGTGGGAAAGTCAATGTCCTTATGAGAGGAAAATAATGGAAAAGAGGTTGAACAAACCACTATGCTAGGCATAAAACACCATCTTTAAACCTCCCTTTTGCTTGTATAATAGGTGTGGGGCTTTGGTTCCTCCTTCACTTAATAGAATTCTGATTTTATTCTCACATTTTCTTTCCTTCACATGGCTGTGCACTTTGGAGAAGCAGGCCCTAGGCAACATCCAGCCTTGTAGAGTTAGATTCTGATTTGCTTTAAATTCAGTCATGGGATTTCATTATGACTGAGCAATTTTCGTTCCTTTTGGTTCTGGGAGTCAAACTCATGCCTTTGCTCATTGGTAAACATACTTTCTGCCCCCAAGCTACACTCCCAGACCATGACTGAGTGTTTTTTTTACATACATGTGTGATGCACTACTGGCCAGTGAGATCGGAAGGTAACCTATTGATTGGAATTGGGTTTGGGATTTCTGGGAAAGGCTTTCTTATTCCTAAAAACCATAGTCACTTGTAGAGATAGTCTTTTCTCTAGTTATTGCCGAGTTTGGTTAAAAAGCCTGTTACACTTTCTTTGAGACCCAAAGTGTTAGAGAGGAAAGGGAGAAGGTACCATGTAGTGGTAGCAGATTGAAGAGATTGGTGGGTTCTTGAAGGTATTATTAAGCTACTAAACTAACCATCCTGGAATAAGTTCTTATGTGAGAAACCTTTTTTATTATTTTTCTGCTATGAGTTGGATTTTCTTCCTTTCAAGCAAAAGTCTAACCAATAAAGCAGTCAAGTTTTTTGATTCTACTATAGTTAGCAAATTCAAAAATGGTGCTTACCTCACAAAATTGTGAGGAATAATTGAAATATTATGGGTGAAAGGCACTTTGTAATTATAAAGTAATTTCATACATTTATATAGTTCAGTTACATTACCACAAATAGTGGTAAGTGGATAGAATGTTGCACAGCAAATGAGGCTACCTGTCTTTGCTATTTACTTATTTATATTGTGCATGTCACTGTACCCTTTAATGACTGCACTGTCAAAGTTTTAAATTATTCATTAGTAGTAGTAGTAGTAGTAGCAGCAGCAGCAGCAGCAGCAGCAGTCATAGTAGTTAGGGATTGAACCCAGGATGCTTAACTGCTGAGCCATATCCCCAGCACCCCCTCCCACCTTTTTAAAATTTTGAGTCAGGGTCTCACTAAATTGCTTAGGGCCTTGCTAAATTGGTGAGGCTGGCTCAAACACAACAATCTTCCTGCCTTAGCCTCCTGAGTCACTGGCATTACAGGTGTGTGCCATACCCCCCAGCTAATTATATGATTTTAAAATCTCTACTGACTCTGAAATGAATCTAATCATTCTTGGATTCTTGCCTGAAAGTCATGTACAGGTTAAGACAATAGAGTAGATACAAATTAGTAACCTTTTTTTTTTTTTTTTAATTGAAGAAAGCACAATTTCTTAACCATTTGTGTGTTTTGGTACTATTTCACAGTGGTTCTACTGATCTTAGTGGCTTGAAAACTGTCAATCTACTTACATGAATGTCAACTCTCAAAGCTTTAAACTGATTATGGATATTCACTTTTTAACCTAAATTGGTAATTTGTTCTACATCTAGTAAGTATGAGTGCATCATCAGTTTTCTTTTTCACACTGTCTCTCAGCATCCTTTTCTTCTGTCATCCTCGTGTATCCATTGTTTCTACATGACCTACAAATACCCACTTAAATGCTCTCTGTCTCACCAGTATCTGCTTCTCTCTCTTCCTTTATCTATAAAATGAGGTGAAAGAAGATAATTTTAAAAGTATTTTCTGGTTTTTGTATTCCATTACTTAACTACTTTTCTAATTTAAATCAGATTCTTAATTATTTATTGCTGCTGGGGCTTGAACCCAAAGCCTTATACATGCTAAGTATATACTCTACCACTGAGCTACACCCCTAGCTGCACAATTCATAGTTTTTTAAATTAAAAAAAATATATATTATTTTATTTTTGAGATGAATTCTCAATATGTTGCCCCAGACTGACCCTGAATTCCTGGGTTGTACAATCATATTGCCTCAGCCTCCTTAGTATCTGGGACTAAAGGAATGCATCACTGTATCTAATTCTGAATTTTTTTTTTTTTTTGTAGTTGTAGATGGACAGAATGCCTTTATTTTATTTGTTTGTTTTTCTGTTGTGCTAAGGATCGAACCCAGTGCCTCACACATGCAAGGCAAGTGCTCTGCCATAGCCCCAGCCTAATTCTGATATTTTTAATAAGTCCTATCAAGAAGTTTTTTGGGGGATGGGTTGTTTTGTTTTGTTGTTGTTTTTACTCTTGACATCAATTACAGAGTCTTGCACAATTTCTAACTTTGCAACACCAAAATTATTGTCTTACAATTAAATTCAGTTCCCACACTAACTTCCTGGTGTTAGCATTAACCCCCGTCCCCCACCACCACCACACATAGGCTTAGGCCTTGCTCACTTCTTTCAGGGGCCACCCTTGTGTCAGATTCTAATTGAAAGAATCAGGGCCTAAGGTTACTTGCATCTCTATCAGATGTGGCTACAAAGTTTGGAGGTCCTACTACCTCCTCTTAAGTTTTGATAGTTTGCTAGAATGACTCACAGAACTCAGAAAAATGCCATACTTACTATTGTAATTTATTATAAAGAATACAGATGCAGAGAGCCAGAGGTATAAGGGCAAGATCCGAAGGTCCCAAGTACAAAAGCCTTTGTGCCTCTAGAATTAGAGTATGTAACCCTTCTGGCACATGGATGTGATTGCCAGCTAAGAAGCTCCCTGAACCTGTTGTTTTGGGGGTTTATGTTGTTTTCATTACATAGGCATTGTTGATTCAATCATAGTTCATTAGAGATTGAATTCGTTCCAGGCCCCTTCCCTGATAGTCCCAAGCTTCTAATCATGTCATGTTGGTGACCAGTTCCCATCTGAAGCTATCTGGGTGCTCCTGAGCCAAAAGCTCCCTCATTAATATGTAAAAGACATCTTCTGGTTGGGTATAGGATATTGAACTCAGGGACACTCAACCACTGAGCCACATCCCCAACCCTGTTTTGTCTTTTACAAGGTCTCACTGAGTTGCTTAGCACCTCACCATTGCTGAATCTGGCTTTGAACTCATGATCCTCCTGCTTCAGCCTCCTGAGGCACTGGGATTACAGACGTGCCACTGCTCCCCACTAAAACATTCTTTATGACTCAGATTTCAAGGGTTTTAGGAGCTCTGTGCTAGAAACTGAAGATTAAAACCAAGGTTTTTGGGTTTTTTAATGCCATACCTTTATGTTTATGGCACAAGCCTGAAAGACTGATAATGAATTTAACAGCCCCTAACATGGAATGGTTGCATCATTGAATTCTCTATTTTCTTATATAGTCTTTTCTGGTTCATGTTGATTTTAACCAGGAACCAATTGTGCTAATACAAGTTTCCATCTTCTAGCAGTCCATGACTTGCTGTCACTGTCATTTGAGTGAAATAATTGGTCAGAAAGATTGGAAAGTATAACCATTTCAGATGTGTAAGAAATATATTTGAGGGATTCTCAGAAAAAAGTTGGAATTCTCTTGCAAATGTGAATGTGGATTGGCATGTGTAAAATACTGTTATGACTAATCAGGTATGAGTCTTTAATTTCTCTTTTCATAATGAAGCCTAAATCATCTTGGGAATAGGGTAGGCAGCCTCAAATAATTTTCCATATTTTCTATAGTGTCATTCATTCAAATTACATTTTAGGAACTTCTTACCTCCTTAAAGAATACTTCGAGAGTACCCCCTATACAGAAACACTGATTTTTTTTTTTTTTTTACTCCTCTAGGATCTAGATTCCTACCTTTCATTAAAAGTTTATAAAGATCACAATGGACACAACTGAAATGCAGGTGATAATCAGAAACTAATTTGAAAATTTATACTCTAGTAAAATCTTGAAGACATCAACAAATTTCTAGAGACACATGACCTACCCAAATTGAATTAGGAGGACATAGAAAATTTAAACAGATCAATTTCCAGCAATGAAATTGAAGATGCCTTCAAAAGCCTACCAACAAAGAGAAGCCCAGGACCAGACAGAATCTCAGCCAAGTTCTATAAGACCTTCAAAGAAGAATTAACACCAATACTTCTCAAATTATTCCATGAAATAGAAAAGGAGAGAACCCTTCCATACTCCTTCTATGAAGCTACTATCACCCTGATACCAAAACCAAACAAGGACATATTAAGGAAAGAAAACTGCAGACCAATATCCCTGATGAACATAGATGCAAAAATTCTCAGTGAAATACTGGCAAGTCATGTACAAAAACATATTAAAAAGATAGTGCACTACAATCAAGTGGGATTTATCCCAGGGGTGCAAGGTTGGTTCAACATAGGGAAATCAAGAAACGTAATAATCACATGATTATCTCAAAGATGAAAAAAAAAAAAACCCACACATTTGATAAAATATAGTATCCCTTCATGTTCAAAACACTAAAAAAACTAAGAATAGTAGGTATACCTCAACATTGTAAAAGCTATATATGCTAAGCCCAAGGCCAAAATCATTCTAAATGGAGAAAAATTGAAATCATACTCTCTAAAAACTGAAACAAGACAGGGATGCCCTCTTTCACTACTTCTATTCAACATAGTCCTTGAAACTTTAGCAAGAGCAATTAGAAGAAAAATTGTGCTCTATAATGTGTAGTATGAATTGTAATGCATTCTGCTGACATATATAACAATTAGAATTGAAATTGAAATATATAGGTGTATGTATATAAATATTGGAAATAAACTAAGGAAAGAAATTAAAAGAATATGAATAGGAAAAGAAGAACTCAAACTATCACTATTTGTCAATGACATGATTCTATGTTTAGAAGACTCAAAAAACTATTACACATGCCAATCAACATTTGCAAGAGAATTTTAACTTTTTTCTAAGCATCCCAACTCCCATAAATCAATTGCATTTCTATTCATCAATGATGAATCATCTGAAAGAGAAATTAGGAAAACTATCCCATTCACAATAGCCTCAAAAAAAAAATTGGGGAATGACTCTAACAAAAGAGATGAAAGACCTCTCCATTGAAAACTACAGAACACTAAAAGAAATTGAAAATGACTTTAGAAGATGGAAAGAGCTTCCATGTTCTTGGATAGGCAAAATTAATATTGTCAAATGACCATATTACCAAAAGTGCTATACAGTATTAATCTAATTCTTATTAAGATTCTGATGATGTTCTTTATAGAAATAGAAAAGGCAGTCTGAAATTTATTTGGAAAAATAAGAGGCCCAGAATAGTTAGAGCAATCCACAGTGAGAAATGTGAATGAAGTAAGAGGCATCACAATATCAGACCTTAAATTATATTATACTACCAACGTAAATACAGTTATCTCAGATAAAGGCACCGTAAACATACATTGGAGAAAAGATAGCCTCTTTAACAAATGGTGCTGGGAAAACTGGAAATCCATATGTAACAAAATGAAATTAGACCCCTCTCACCCTGCACAAAAGTCAAAGTGGATCAGGGACCTAGGTATTAGACCAGAGACCCTGTGCCTACTAGAAGAAAAAGTAGGCCCAATCTCCATCGTGTCAGCTTAGGAACCAAATTCCTCAACAAGACCCCTAAAGTCAAGAAGTAAAATCAGGAATCAAAAAACTGGATGATATTAAACTTAAAAGCTTCTTGACATCAAAGGAAGCAATTAAGAACATGAAGAGAAAGCCTTCTTTGCCACCTGCACCTCAGATAGAGCATTAATCTGAAAGATACACGAAGAACTCAAAAAACTGAACACCAAAAATAAAACACCAAATAACCCAATCAATAAATGGGCAACAGAACTGAACAGACACTTCACAGAAAAAGAAAGACAAATGGTCAGCAAACATGAAAAAAATGTTCAATATATCTAGCAATTAGAAAAATACAAATTAAAACTACGTTGAGATTTCATCTCCAGTCAGAATGGCAAAAATAAAGAATAAAAATAACAATAAATGTTGGTGAGAATGTGGAGGAAAGAGTACATTTGTACAATGCTGGTGGAACTGCAAATTGGTGCAACCACTCTGGAAAGCAGTGAGGAGATTCCTAAAAAAAAAAAAAAAAAAAAAGAGAAGAACAAAAACTTGGAATGGAACCATCATTTGACCCAGTTATCCCAGTCCTCAGTTTATATATAGAGGACTTAAAATTGGCATACTATAGTGGTGCAGCCACTGCAATATTTATAGCAGTTTAATTCACGATAGCTAAACTATGGTACCAACCTAGGTACCCTTCAACAGATGAAAGGATAAAAAAATGTGGTACATATACACGGTGGAGTATTATTCAGCCATAAAGAATAAAATTATGGAATTTACCAGTAAATGGATGGAACTGGAGAATATCATGCTAAGTGAAATAAACCAATCCCAATAAACCAAAGGCCTGATGTTCTCTCTGATATGCAAATGCTGACTCACATCTGGAGATGGGGGTGAAGGTTCCCTGGATTTTACAGGGGGTAGTGTGAGTAACGGAGGTGAGATGGGAATAGGAAAGACAGTAGAATGAATTGGACATAACTTTCCTATGTTCATATGTGAATACATGACCAGTGTAACTCTACATCATGTACAACCACAAACATAGGAAGTTATACTTCATGTATTTTTGATATGTCAAAATGCATTCTACTGCCATGTAAAATTAAAAACGAGTAAAAGATTTTTTTTTTTTAATTTATGAAGGGTTTTATCTTCAGATTTCTGGGTATTTCAAATTTAGGTGAAGCTAGGGAACTTACCTCTGTTTCTTTTTGTCCCCATAAAGAATCTCTCTGATTGCTAGAGATGTTAAACACTTTTTCATATATTTGTTGGTCAATTGTATTTCTTCTTCTATGAAGTGTTTTAGTTCCTTAGCCCATTTACTGATTGGGTTATTTGGGTTTTTTGTTTTGTTTTGGGGTTTTTTTGGTGGTTTTTTGGTGTTAAGTTTTTTGAGTTCTTTATATGTCCTAGAGATTAATGCTTTTTCAGAGGTGCATGTGGTAAAGATTTTCTCCTAATCTGTAGGCTCTCTCCTCACGTTATTGTTTCCTTTACTGAGAAGAAGCTTTTTAATTTTAATCCATCCCATTTATTGATTTTTTTATTTTTCTTCTTGCACTTAGTAGTCTTGTTAAGGAAGTCAGATCCTAGGCTGACATGGTGCAGATTTGGGGCCTATTTTTTGTTTTTTTTTTTTTCCTATTAGGTGCAGGGTCTCTGTTTTAGTGCCTAAGTCTTTGATTCACTTTGAGTTGACTTTTGTGCAGGGTGAGAGATAGAGGTTTAATTTCATTTGCTACATATGGATTTCCAATTTTGTCAGCATCATTTGTTGAATAGACTATATTTTCTCTGGTGAATGTTGTTGACACCCTTGTCTAGTATAAGGTAACCATATTTATGTGGGTTCGTCTCTGTGTCCTCTATTCTGTATACACATACATTGCTGGTGGGACTGCAGATTGGTGCAAGCACTATGGAAAGCAGTATGGAGATTTCTCAGAAAACTGGGACTGGAACCACCATTTGACCCAGCTATCTCATTCCTTAGTTTATACCCGAAGAACTTAAAATCAGCATACTATAGTGACACAGCCACATTAATGTTTATAGCAGCTCAATTCACAATAGCTAGACTATGGAACCAACCTAGGTGTCCCTCAGTACATGAATGGATAAAGAAAAATGTGGTATATAAAATATACTACAATGTGGTATATGAAATATAACTCAGCTTTAAAGAAGAGTGAAATTATGGCCTTTGCCAGTAAATTGGAGTTGGAGAATATTATGCTAAGCGAAATAAGCCAATCCTACAAAACCAAAGGCAGAATGTTTTCTCTAATATGCGGATACTAATTCACAATAAGGCGGGGGGGGGGGCACTAGGGAAAAATAGCATTACCTTTGATTAGGTAGAGGGAAGTGATGGGAGGAGGGGAGGAAGGGATGTGGGGATAGGAAAGATAGTAGAATGAAACAGACATTATTACTATATATATTACTATATATATATGTGTATATATATGACTACATGACTAATATGATTCTGCAACATGTACACTCAGAAAAATGAGAAATTATGTCCCATATAAGTATGATATATTAATGTGCATAAATGCATTCTACTGTCATGTGTAACTAATTAAAACAAAAATTTTTTAAAAAACGTCTATTCTGTATGATGAAGGATTTGAATTTAGTGGAACTGTGAGGTAAGGTTGAAAATATAGCTCTGAAAGCAGAATGGTTTCCAGGCACAATTGTGAAAGATTTGTTTTTGTTTTTTCCTTATTCACTTCAACTTACCTGAAATTTTTGCTGTTGGAATTGGTTTTGGACCTAATTGAATGTCTCCTGTCCCATCCATCTCTACATCCCATACTGTGGCTATAGTTTTTCTGTCTTTTCTCTAATTATTCTGATTATCCATATTTGCCCTCACTTGTTAGGGTGAAAGAAAAGGAGAGAAGATCAAGGTCTCTTCTGAGAAATTGAGCTGTTACTATGTTGCCCTTTTATTGACTAGATGTATCTATTCTTTTCTTCCTTACTCTGTTTGATCATTTTCTACTGCTATTTGGATGTTAGTAGAGAACACAAGGTATTGTCTTTTTTTAAGTGGTTAGATCATAGAATGTATTTCCCACCTTTTTTGCTTCTTTCATGCTTTTTATTTTAATAGCTACTTCTGTATGCTGGAGGATACAAACCTTCTGGATAAAAGCCCTTCAGGATATCCTGCCCTGCCCGCTGACCACCACATTTTTTAAAGGAAAGGATACCTGAATTTCCTTATGTGTGATTAAATGTGTTTTAAGCCCTGAAATATGAAGAGGACCAATTATAGCAATCTTATATTGTTTTTAAAAAATTTCATCTGAGTCCTGTTTCATTTAACATAACTGGAGAACCTATTATATAGTTTTTAGTAACTCATTATTTTAATAGCTATAGTGTCTTAATATGTATATTTCTGTGTACCTACTGCTACTAATTTCTTCTCTTTGTTTGGTAAGACAACATTTTCAAAAAGTGATTATAGTTTGGACACCCATAGTCCCAGCAACAGAGGAGGCTAAGGCAGGAGGATCATAAGTTCGAGGCCAGCCCCAGCAACTTAGTGAGATCCTGTCTCAAAATAAAAATGTGTGGTGATAGAACATCTCTGGATTTTATCCCATCATTGCAGAATAAATCAATTGATAATCAAGATTGAGTAGAATTTGAGGGCTAGGATTGTGGCTCAGTGGTAGAGTGCTTGCCTCACGTGAGAGACACTGGGTTCGATTCTTAGCACCACATATAAATAAATGAATAAAATAAAGGTCCATCAACAGCTAACAAAAATTTTAAAAAGCACAAAAATTAAGTAGAATTTGAAATATTTACTTTATTGGTGTGATGAATGTTTTTAGTTTAAAAATCCAACACTATTACAAAAATCATTTGACCTTATAATCATTCTTTAATATCTTTAATATTGGCTTTATATGTGAGGTCTTTAGATTGCTTTTTGATAGGTTTTATCATTTAAAAAGTTATGTTAGGCAGCTGCAGTGGCACATGCCTATAATCTCATCTACTCAGGAGGCTGAAACTGGAGGTTGCAAATTCAACGCCAGCCTGGGCAACTTTGAGAACCTGTGGGGTCAGGGGAGGACTAGGGATATAGGTCAGAAGTAGAGGAGGGCTCCTGTTAAATCCCCAGTACTGCCAAAAACAAGTGAAAATTTGTTGTTGTGTACTTTTTTTTTTTTTTTTAATGGACCAAAAAAGTAAATGTCTTCTTTGACCATACGTGGTTGAATTGTTATTAGGTATTGGATCTTCTACTCCCTGTACAAAAAGTAGAAAACAAATGTTCTTTTAAAAATTCTTCACTGCATGTCTGGTCAAATGTAGCTTGCCCAGGTGCCTTCTTTTTAAAATAAGTTAAATCTTAGCAATTCTGGGGTGAAAGGTGACATTTTGTCTAGGGAAGAAAGTAGATGATAATGCTTGCACCGTTTAAAACTAGTGTTGATGAAATGAAGCTATTGCTGGAATTAACACTAATCTTCTCTCCTACAGAGAACTGCTAGAAATATGACTAGTCTTTATTTCTTTTAATATTTAGTATAAACTATTTTTTTTATAAACTAAGAATGTTATTTTTAAAAATTTCTCAGGGAGGAAAGGAAAACAGTTGAGGAGTCAGTGTGTATTTTGATGTACATTTTAAATATTTTTTGTTGTTGTTTTTTCTAAAACAGACACTCCTTGAATATGCAGAGAAATGGAAAACTTCAGAAGACCCCTTACCTTTACTGGAGGTATACACAGTGGCTATCCAAAGTTTTGTTAACGCCCGACCTTATCTTACCTCTGAATGTGAAAATGTAGCATTGGTTCTGGAACGCTTGGCATTGTGAGTAGACCTTTGAGTAAATAAAAAACTGTATTTAGCTTTTTTTTTTTAATTAAAAACTTTATCAGATCTTATAATTCAATTTTAAATAGATTATCTATAGGGAGTCCACCGATAATATTAGAATTAGTGATATTATTTCACTTTGAATTTTGATAATTATTAATTAATAATTATTTGTATCTTACCAACTTTTTGTTTTTTAGAAGCTGTGTTGAACTTTTATTGTGTCTACCTGTTGAGTTATCAGATAAACAGTGGGAACAATTTCAAACACTGGTACAGGTGAGAATATTTACCTATGAGATTTAATATGAGTATATTGTATGTCAGTTTTCCTTATTCTTAAAAAATTATTTGACTAAACTATAAAACATCTAGGTAATGACTGATATCAGTTGCTGCTTTTATTAACAGTGGTGTCTTGCATACAATACATGCTCAAAAAATGTTTGCCAAGTGAATGTATCCATTTAGATAGACAGGTTGAATATTGCACAAATCTTTAAAATCAGATAATTAGGACTTTATCAAAGCAGTAAAGGAAGACAAAATAAAATGCCCTGATTTGGCTTCAGAACAGTTTGACTATTTGCCAGAAATATGTACTGTGTTTTTAGGAATTTAATGTGTCTAATTTAATTCTTATGGAAACTTTGTGGGAATAGGTATATTTTCCCCATTTTAAAGGTGAAGAAACTGAGGCTCATACTCTAAAATGTTTTATCTGCTCCATATTTATACAGTTAATATCATAGTTACTTGAACCAAGGTTCTTCATTCAAAGTCCATGCTTTTCCTTTTATATGTGAAAACACATGCTTTATTTCTCAGTGCCATTACTGCTTATGTATAGTACTACACAATTTAACATATAGTTTTCAGTAGTATTTTTAAGAGCATTAAATTTTATTTCAAGTACTAGATTGTGTTGACTGTACTATTTTCAAGTGAATTTTGATTAATTGCTCAATTAAAAAGTATTTTCTTGCTAGCTGGTTTCAAAAGGTACAGTTTCCCTCCCTCCCTCTAGCCAAAGTTTTTAAAATATTTTTGGCATTATATTTTTTTGTAAGAAGTATATTTAAAAGGATTAGCCTTATATTTTGGAAGCATATGAAATAAGCTATGGAAATAAAATTTTCTATTTTAATATTAAAAGTCAAAATATACATCCAATGCAAGCTTCTTGAAGGTAGAATGCTTAGAGTAACTTTGTTGAAATGATATTGTCTTGTCCTTTTTGTCATACTGCAGCTAAATTTTTGATTATGCAATTTCTACTTTGGCATATTCGTAACTTGTGTCTTAGTTCCCTCCTTCCCAGGTGTTTATTTTCGGGTAAATAATTATTTCATAACTTTTCCTCATTTGACATTCAGATGTATCCTACTACCAAGTTAATTTAAAAAAAAAATTCATGCTACTAATTTTGTTTGCCAAATTAAGATAAACTTTTAAAACAAAAGTATTAGTTGATACTTTTTCATATAGATTATTAAGAAGGAAATCATGCTTGTGTGTGTGTGTGTGTGTGTGTGTGTGTGAGAGAGAGAGAGAGAGAGAGACACACACACACAGACACAGACAGGCAGAGATATGCTGGGGATCAAATATGAGGCCTCACATCTGTTAGGCAAGTTCTCTACCACCATCTACACCCCGGTCCCAGGAAATAAATGTTTTTAAAACCCTGTATCTTCAACTATTGCTCAAAGAAAATTCCTTATAAAGTATTTGAACTTTGTTAAAATGAGAAGATTTTGAGGAATCATGTTTTTGTTTGAATATAACATGTAGTTTTAGGAGTTTCCATGACACTTTAAAGACTTGCTTAATAGCATTTATTTTATTTTCCCTGTGTTTTAATTGTTCAAATACTTCTTTATCCCACCAGAGGGTAAGCCCCATAAAGGCAGGAGCTATTTGCTCTCTTCACCAATACTTTGCTCATAGAATGTCTCAATAAACATTTTCTGAATGAATAAAAACAATTGGTCTTTGGTGGATTGAAGGATATGCTGAGTGCATGAACACTTGGAAACAACTAGTAAGCAAGGTTCAGTATCATCTTTAATGTAAATTTGCCAAGGCTGTGTAATAAACAAATGAAAAATCATGGATTTAGTTATTTCCATAAGTTCCTTTTATGGTGTGTATATGTTGTGACTTACACCATGGTGCAGATCTTTCTATTAATAGTATAAGAATTTTTAGGGAAAACAGGATATAAAATATGTAATGTCTTTAATGCTGATATTCTGATAGTTTCCTTGAGAATAAACTTTACTTTTGGTTTAGATTTTGGAAAAAAAAATTATGTGAGCTTCTTTCCATAAATATATTTATTTAAGATATACAGTTGATCTATTTCTTATCTTTGTAATTCATCATTAAATGTGAGAAGTAATGGAATTTAGAACTTTGCAATGTGACATGAAATTTTTAAGATACGAGTCTTATTTTCCAAAAGTTTAGTATTATATTTAAAACCTGATAAGTTTGCTTTAAAAAAAAAATCTGTTGTAATTCTTTGGATGTTTATTTAATATTTATAGGTAGCTCATGAAAAGCTGATGGAGAATGGCAGCTGTGAATTGCATTTTTTAGCTACTCTAGCTCAAGAGACTGGGGTGTGGAAAAACCCGGTACTGTGCACTATTCTTTCCCAGGAACCATTGGATAAGGATAAAGGTAAATTTTCTAGAGAGAGAGAAAAAAAGAATTATAGATTAGAGAAAATAAGTAAAGTTGGTTGGATATAATTCATCTGAAGATATCCCCAAAAAGGTCCGTTAATTAAATTTCATCTGAGGTACTTTAGGCCTTTCACCTTTATTTTATTTGGGGGATGATGCATTTATAGGATTGTAGAATCTTAAAATAACAGACATATTACAATTTTTTTCTCAGTGTCGTTTCAACAGAGGGGTTGTTCCCTCTGTAACATCCTGACAGGTGGCATATGATAACTTATTTGACAGATGGAGAAAGCAGAAATCAGGTAGTTAAATGATTTTCCTCAAAATATCGTAAAAAAATAGTGCTGGAATTCTCAAGTCTTATGTCTCTAAGATTAGTATTCATTCACAATTTATTACTCTTATTTTATTGTACGTTGTTGTTGGATTCTAGCTAAGCTCAAACTGTTAGGCGTCCTATTGGAAGTAGATGGCTAAATTAACTTAAAATATACACACATGCTCACATGTACATACATATATAATCAAATTGTATATATCATGAAGACAAAGCATAGTTGTTGTCTTGATACTTTTCTTAAGATTTAGAAAAATGTGCCCAGATTTCACCCTAACCTTTCTCAGGGTATTTGGAGAAATATATAAGAAGAAATTAACACATCCAATGAAATAAACATGTATTTAACACTGTCTGCTTCTACCATTTATTTTTGCTGTTTTTCTTGTTGATTGATTGCAAACTCTACATAATTTTATGATGTGACTGAAAGTTATGAAGGCTATGAGAAGGGAGTATTAAGAGTTCATAACTGCTTATGAACTCTTCTGGTACTTGGATATTTACCAAAAAATAACCCAGCCCATGTTCAAACTTTTCTTCAGGCAAATTGTTCTTTCCCATCTTCCTTTTCTACCATTTTATCAGTGCTTTCCCAATAGTTCTAGTAGTGTTACCCTTTTCTTGGTTCTCACTAGAACTTTAGCATTGTTAGCATTTCCTTCCTTCATACATATTCACAGATTTGCTCTAGTATTAAGACTTTGGAGAAATGGAAAATCAATACTGACTATTTAAAATAACAATAATGATGATGATATTAAGAATCTTAATTGGGTTTTTGTTTTGTTGTTGTTGTTAGTTGGGGGGGGGATGCCATTGACATTTTAGATTTTATCCCTAAGAGATTAACACCAGTATGTTTTATTTCTAGCATTAAATTTCGCTTTCTAATCTTGTCAGCTTTTTGGAAATGATGGGGTGTTATGTATTAATAGTATGTCGAATTACATTGTCTAGTCCCTAACAGTTTGGAAAGTGCTTTTATGTGCATGGTTTAATTTAACCTTCACGATAATCCTGTGATAAAGTTAGGATCTTTATTGTCCCTTTTCTGTGTTTTATGAGATAAAGAGGCTCAAAAAGATTAGTTGTGTTTTTAGCATCACATTGTAGTGATGAGATGTGGAGCCAGGAATTAAAGTCAGATCCTCAGCTTCACTCTTCTTCACTCTTCGCCCTGACACATCTAGCCTAATAAAATAAAATTGCACCTAACCTAAATATTTTTTTCCATTGTCAGTTTATAAATAACATTTTGCCAAATTCACATGTTATTACTAAAACAGGAAAAAAGAACTTTTACCTTATTAGATTAAAACTTTAAAAAAATTATTTGCTTTATTTCTTTGTTTTGAATGAACCTAACATCATATCGTTAACAAATGTCTCTTCCTGTCTCTTTGATGCTTTTTTTCTTGATCTTCATATGACATAATTTGGACTGTAGAGCCAGGAGGAGTTTCTGTAAAGCAGGTGGATTATAGATAGATAGCCAGATTCTAACAGAGCTCATAAAACAACCAGAGAGTGTTATTTGAGAGACTTTACAACCATAATCTTTACTTGGTCCTCTGTTATTTAGAATGTTTCTTTTGTGAATAATCACATAAACCAGAAGTGTATTTTTATTTTTTTCTGGGAAAAAATTGAAGAAATTAACTTTTTGTATCTACATACTAATTTATTTATGTTTTCAGATTTGGTGATATAAGGATGGGGTAACTTATAGCTCTTATATTCTGTATCTAGCCCCTTGATTTAGCTTAACTCTAGCCTAAAACTAGATTCTAAATTAGAAGTTAAGAGCAAGACAAGCACGGTGGCACATCCTATAATCCCAGTGATTAGGGAGACCAGAGCAGGAGAATCGTGAGTTCAAAGTGAGTCTCAAAAACAGCAAGGCCCTAAGCAATTTAGTGAGACCCTGTCTCAAAATATAAATCATAAAAAAGGCTGGGTTGTGACTCAGTGGTTATACCCCTGGGTTCAGAGACTAATGAGTCTGCCTATAAAGGCTATGCTTATAATTTGTTACTAGTGAAACCTTTCACCTTTTTATTTTCATTATTTATTTATTTTTGGTACCAGGGATTGAACTCAGGAACACTCAAATACTGAGCCACATCCCCCAGCCCTATTTTGTATTTATTTGGAGACAAGGTCTCACTGAGTTGTTTATCGTCTTGCTTTTGCTGAGGCTGGCTTTGAGCTCCATCCTCCTGCCTCAGCCTCCTGAGCTGCTGGGATTACAGGCTTGCACCACTGTGCCCAGGTTCCTTTGAGGTTTAGATGTGGTATTTGAACATTGGATAATCTGCTTAATCCTGATTGTTTTAATTCAGTTTTTAAATTGATTAAATTTAGACCTGCTAAATTTCATATGAACCAAGAAAATTCTCTTTTATTTGGAAGAGTGCTAGTAGGTAGGACTCTAAATTAAAGATGTTGGTTCCACTTTGATGTTTTAGCATTCTAAAATGAGGTAACTAATAACTAAACCAAAATAAGTTAAGTAGATGGTTTTGAATATGAAACAAAATTTTTGTTTACTTAACATATTATGTGTTTGTATAGTTATAGTCTCTGGATTGGAAAGGTATTAATACTAGTTATTTCCTACCTAGTTTTAACTCCTTTCTAAAAAAGCATCATTGAAAAATAAAATCATATTGATCACTTCTGGAGACAACCATCATATGGAACATACCTAGTTATCTTTTTTAATGTAGACTGAAAATCTTCATGATGTGGCAT
The DNA here is from genome assembly GCF_045843805.1 of Urocitellus parryii. Classification (NCBI taxonomy): domain Eukaryota; kingdom Metazoa; phylum Chordata; class Mammalia; order Rodentia; family Sciuridae; genus Urocitellus; species Urocitellus parryii. The sequence goes on along the minus strand of NC_135538.1, from coordinate 72,402,349 downwards.
GATTTTAAACCTACAGTCATGATTCTTTATTTTGAAGTACATTTTATGTTCATTATTCTCTTTAATGTGTAATTCTCAACACTTACTCATATCTTAAGTGTGATTTGGTGAGCTTTAGGTCAGTGATACTATACTCACTCCCTTCATCCTATTTAAACTTAAGTTAGATTTACCTGAGATAAAGTTATCTTTTTGGGTAGCCATATCCTTCTCACAACTCAAGGAGGTTACTAAAATCACACAAACAAAATTCTTTTAAACAAATACTACTCTTAACTCATTTGTCAAAATAGTTTTGAATCCTGTATTATGCAAAGTTTTTGTCCTTCCCAATTTCCTTTCATTAGCAGCTTTACTACCTTATACCCTATTGGCATCCAGGTCCATGATGATAACCATAAAAAGATCATACTCAGAAACAGAGTCTTAGATCCTTATAGAATTTTCTCATTTTCTTTCTGTTCTTTTTACCTTCTAACTGCTATCATTTTATCAAGTGTACCTATTTTTTTTTTTAAGTAAACTTTTGAGGAAAGACCATAGGCAGTATTTGAGTTCTCTTACATAAAAATGTTCAATCTGGAGGTTAGTTTGACCTTATTTATTATTTTTAAATTAGCCCTTTTATTTTAGAATAGATTTAGATTTCTATAACAATTATGAAGCATTTCCTGTACACCCTACAACCATTTTCCACTATTTAATATCTTACATTTTACGTTTGTTATTCTGTTTAATGTACTATACTGTATTTTTTTTTTCTTTTTTTTTTTTTATTGTTGGTCGTTCAAAACATTACATAGTTCCTCATACATCATATTTCACAGTTTGATTCAAATGAGTTATGAACTCCCAATTTTATCCCGTGTATTTTTTAACACACAATAATCCAATATTGATATTTGTTAATTTAAGTCCATACTATCTATATTTCCTTGGGTTTTTTTTTATATATATATATATAATGTCCTTTTTCTGTTCCAGGATCCCAGCCAGGATTCCACATTACATTTAGTCGTCATATCTCCTTAGGCTCCTCTTGGCTGTGACAGTTTTTTAGACTTTCCTTGTTTTTGATGGCCTTGACAGTTTTGAGGAATACTGGTCAGGTATTTGTAGAGGGTCCCTCAGTTGGGATTTGTTTGTTGATAATTCTCATGATTAGACTGGGGTTTGGAGAAGAAAGACCACTGAGGTAAAGCACCATTGTATTCACATTATGTTAAGGGTACATGTTATCAACATGACTTATCCCCATTGATGTGAACATTGACCACTTAGTGAGGTAGTTATGTCTCAGAATTCAGTAAAGTTACTCTCCCTCACTACCTTCCATGCTGTACCCTTTAAAGGAAGTTAGGATGTGCAGCCCACACTTAAAAGGTGGAATGTTGTCTTCTGTCTTTGTAAGGAGTGGTGTATATCAAGACCAATAGGATTGTAAACAGATTTCACACACCCGCATAATTCATTCATTCATTTATTCATTCACTTATTTATAAGTAACAGTATGGAGTCATGGAAATTTATTTTATAGTTTGGTCATAATCCAGTACTACTTTATCATTCAAATTATTCCAGCTTTCCCCAAGGCTTTATGTGGTCCTTCATCCATACTCTATTGTTATGGTTTGTGTTTTAACTACTTTTCAGCTTCCTGGCATTATAAGACCTTGCAGGCTCATCTTGCATATTTCTTGACCCACTTGTAGAACTGGCTATTTTTCCAGGGAATCATGATTCCTTTTATTGAAGAATGGTATTAGAAACCAAGATATGGTATCTAGTATACTTTTTTTCACTTTGTTATCATTGCATCTAGGTTCTCTCAGTGGACAGAGCAAAGAAATATGTTTGTGTACTACCATGTGTATATATATATATATCTATAAATATTTGTACAGTAACCAGCTATTATCTATGTTAAACCAAATTTGAGTTCATACTGTTTCCTACTCCACTCCATAACTATAAGGATCGTTCTAACCTTCCCACTTATCTGTAACCACCAACTTCAATAGAAGGTCACATGATTGGAAGCCTTTTCAGACTGGTTTCTCCTGCCATTGACCATCCATTCAGTCCTGGAGTACAAGTAGAGTGATTTCAGAATTGATAAACTTGTACACTTGTGGGAAACAGTTTTGTCATTTAGAGTACAGTGCTTTTGTAAAGTTCCTTTTGCCTTTATTCATGCAGAATTCACTCATTTTTAACATCATTTGGGTTAGCATCTTATTTTTCTTATGTGTTCAGTGAGACTTTTTTCATACATTTGTAATACAATTAGATTTTTTTTTCATCTGGGGTTGTCCCAACCTCCTAAAGTTGAAACATTTATATACCTTAAGATTCCCCTTTATGCTATAAAATTCTTTGGGTTTTGACAAATGCATCTACCTACTATTACAATATCATAAAGAATCATTTCATTGTCATAATATCAACTGTGTTTCATCTATTCAACCTTCTCTTAAAAATCTAAGAAAAACTAATTTATTTGCCGTCTCTGTAGTTTTACATTTTCATTCTTCTTCTAAATAGCAGTATTCGTTAAACATTCATCCATGTCTTTATGTGGCTTAATAATTCATCTGTTTTTAATACTGGGTAGTATTTTATTGTAGGAATGTTTATTCACTTATTAAAGAATATGTTGTTTGCTAGCATTTTTGGTGATTTGAGTAAAACTGCCATAAACATTTGCATGCAGGTTTTTGTGTGGATGTGAATTTTCACATCAGTAGGATTACTGTGTATGGTAAGACTTTGTTTAGCTTTCTAAGAAAATGCCTATCTTTGAAAGTGTCTATACTGTTTTGTATAGAATCCATTCATTTCTAAAGTTATTTGGGTTAGTATTTTATTTTTCTCTTCCTTTCAGTGAGACATTGTTTTTTCATACATTTTAAATAGTTAGATTCTTTGTCACATTCTATGTTTCATCCAGGGCTATTTCAGCCTCACAAACTGTCCCAGTCTCCTCGGCATTGAGTAGTTTGTATCGCTCCAGACCTTCACCAGTAATTGATAGTGTCTGGTTTTTTGGGGTTTGGTTTGGGGTTTTTTTTTTTGTTTGTTTGTTTTTTGTTTTTTAGCCATTCTGATAGACACATAGAGTTAGCAAATTGTTTTAATTTACGTTTCTCTAATGATAAATTACATTAAACATCTTTTCAAATGCATAATTGCCATCTGTATATCTTTAGTGAAGCATCTGTTCAGATCTTTTGCCTATTCTTTAATTGGATTGTTTTCTTATTGAGTTTTAACTGTTGTTTGTATATTTTGGGTGCAAGTTCTACTCAGGTATGCTTTGCAAACTGTTCTTTCTCTCTGGCTTGACCTTTCTCCTAAAAGTGACCTACAAAGCAGAAGTCCCATATTTTAATTAAGTCAAATTTATCAATTTTTATTTAATGAACTCATGATTTTTTGTTTTACTTAAAAACTCATCACCAAATTTAATATCATATAGATTTTTTCTTTCCTTTTTTCTTAAATATTTTTTAGTTGTAATTGGACACAATATATTTATTTTTATGTGGTGCTGACAATCCAACCCAGTGCCTCACACGTGCAAGGCAGCCACTCTACCACTGAGTTACAGCCCCAGCCCCTTTTCTTTCATTTTTTCCTAGATGCTTTATAGTTTTCCATTTTATATTTGGGTTTATGTTCTATTTTAACATAATCTCTGTGAAAGTACAACCTAATTTATGCTTAATGAATCTGTATTGACTCTTACTATTCACTTATTTTTCTGAATAGTCACAGCAATTTTTTTTCTTATTTTTCCACAGTTTTAAATTGGTGCATAATGTTATACACAAGGTGGCACTTGTTATATATTTGTGTATACAATTTGACCCATATCATTTCCCAGTATTTCCCCTTTCCCTCTTACTAGCCATTTTTTAATATAGTTAATTTTTAAACTTTTATCCAGGATTATATCTCATTCTACAGTTTTGCAAACATACCATCAGCCTTATTTTAAAAAATTACCTTTCCCATCTCTTTCCTCTTGTTTTTTATTGTTATTTTTTAATCTAAAATTGAGAATCAAGAATTCTCCTATTCTTTCCCACCATAAATAATATACGCTTTCCCCAACTTAAGTATCGTCTCCTCTAGTTTTAATATTCTCAGCACTTTTGGTGGGCAGATATTTAGCTTTTAGGTTTTAACTTTACTTACACTTTGCATGTATTAGTACCAGGTCTCTTACACTCATAGTGGATCCTTGATCCTGAGTTTGCTTTTCCTTTTTTTGTATATGTCATTCTAAAATATGAACTTACAACTGGGTGTGATGGCACATGCCTTTAATTCCGGCTCTTGGAGAGGCTGAGGTAGGAGGTTCCTAAATGGGAGACCAGCCTAGGCAACTTAGCAAGACCCTGTCTCAAAATGAAATTTTGAAAAGGTGTTAGAGTGCTTGCTTAGGATATGCAAGATCCTGGATTCAGTTTAGTCCCCAGCATCGCAGAGTAGATAAACTTAGCACTCCCTATGACAGTCACACTGAATTTTTAATATAGTTAATTTTTTAACTATATTTTTTAAACTTTCCCTTCTACATTTTTGTTGTTGTTGTTGGCATCGGACCTTTATTTTTTTTATTTATATGTGGTGCTGAGAATCAAACCCAGTGCCTTACACATGCTAGGCAAGCGCTCTACCACTGAGCCACAACCCCAGCCCTCTCCCCTCTACTTTTAATTTAGTTGCATAAATTGCATTTTGTCAATACTTTCTTGAACCTTGAGCCCTGCAGTTCTCTCTAGCCTCCCACCCTCAGAATCTTTTGCCTTTCAAGGGAAATTTCTAAAGCTTAAAACTTGTTCAAGCATTGTTTCTACCTCTTAGCTTTCAAGAGTAGTGCAGCTATAAACATGGGAGTACATGGATCTCTTTGAGACCTGTTCTTTTGAGCATACACCCCAAAATGGGATAGATAGATTAGTAGTTCTGTTTTTTAGTTTTTTTGAGAAACTGCTCTGCTATGTTCTGTAGTGGTTATATCATTTTATAGTTTCATTAATAGTTCATAAAATTCCAGTTTCTCCACATCTTCAAAAATAATTTTTTTCATAGTAGCTATTGCAATGAGTATAAGGTAATATCTTATTATGCTTTTGATTTGTAGTTCTTTGAGGATTTGTTAACCATCTTTTATCATCTTTTTGGAAAATATCTATTTGAGTTCATAGATAATTTTTGATCATATTTTTTTCTTTGTGAGATACAATTCTCTATATATTCTGGTTAATAATCCTTATCAGATAATGTCTTCTCCCATTTCTTAGGCTGCCATTTTACTCTGTTAATTGTGTCCTTCAATACATGAATGTTTGTTTGATATAGTCTCATTTGTCTATCTTTGCTTTTGTTGAGTAAACCTGTGAAGTTGTAGCCAAGAAACTATTGCCTAGTCCAATGTCATGAAGTTTCTCCACTGATTTCTTCTAGGAGTTTTCTAGTTTCAGGTCTTAACTTTTAAGTCTTTAGTCCATTTTGATGGACTTCATTTTTTTGATACCTAGTTTTTCCAGCACTATTTGTTAATAGATTATCCCTTTTTCCATTGATTTGTTTTAGCACTCTTCAAAGATCATTTGAACAAATATGATAGGGTTTCTTTCTGGTCTCTAGTCTACTGAATGGTCTCTATGTATATTTTTATGCCAGTGTTACATTTTTTGATTACTCCAAATTTATGTTTTGCAGTCAGGTCATGTGGTACCTTCAGCTTTGTTGTTGTTTTCAAGTAATTTTAGCTATTAGGGATTCCTTATGAAAAACTGCCATTGTGATTTTGATAGGAATTATATTGAATCTGTAGATCTTTTTGGATAGTATGGATGGGTATCTTAACGTTATTAATTGTTCCAGTCTATGAACAGAAACTGTCTTTCCAGTTATTTATGTTGTCTTTAATTTCTTTCAGCAGCATTTTATAGTCTTCTGTGTATAAGTCTTTCATGTTGTGATTAGGTTTTTTACCTTTTTTTTAACTATTTTTACTATTAATAGTATTTTACTGTTTTTGATGCTATTGCAAAAATTTTCACTGTTACCATATAGAAGTGCACCTTATTTTTGTGTGTTGATTTCTATATTTTGCAACTTTGCTAAATTTATTATTTAAAAAAATTTAAATGGAATCCTTAGGGATTTCTACCTATAAGATCATGTCATCTGCTAAGAAACAATTTTGTTTCTTCCTTTCCAGTTTGGAGCCTTTTTTTTTTTCTTGATTGATTTCCAAATTGTATGTAAGAGAAAATACTAATTATATATATCTTTTAAAAGGTTAGGTAATGCAGATTCATATAGGTCATGGTGAGAATTTGGGGATTTATCCTTTGAAAGCCAAAGGTTTTTTTTTTTTTAAAGGGAAGAAAATCAAACATGTACTTTAAAAACTGAACTAAGGGGGCTGGGGTTGTGGCTCAGTGGTACAGCACTCATCTAGCACATGCGAGCCATTGGGTTCGATCCTCAGCACCACATAAAAAGTAAATAAATAAAAGGCATCGTGTCCATCTACAACTAAAAAAATATTTTAAAAATTTCTAAAATAATACTGAACTAAGTACTCTGGGTGCTGGTGGAGAAGTGATAGAGGGGGGAAGAGATGATGCAGAAGACTAGCAGGTGGCTACTGGGTGGTCTGATTAGGGATTTGGGTTGTGGGGAGAGAGAGAGAGGACAGTAGAGAAAAAGTGAACAGAATCAAGTAGAAAGGCAGAATTAGATATTGGGTTGGATATATGGGTGATATTCAGAAGAGAGCACTTTTAAGTTCTATATTAAGTTTCTGACTTGGGCACAACCAAGTAGATTGAAATATAGAGATGACATATTCTATGGTGTAGAGATTTTTGTATGGTATGTGATAACGCTCAAAAGCAACAAGTCAGAGATGCTGTCTTGGCATGGAACTATACACTCAGTAAGTTGAGTTGACACTACTTTAGGGGAATTCAGGAGACTAGGATACGCTGTGTTACGTAATACACAGTACTCATACAGTTATTTATCTCAAAAATGTATAAATTGTAGTGTCTTTAAAGTTAATTGTTGGATTAAAAATTAATATTTGCTTATTTAGCATATAAAAGTGGCATTTATGGGGAAAAAGCTATTTTTAACATGTATTTACATTGCCATTTTGTGTCATCCAGCTGTCTTGATCGGCTTGAATATAATAAAAACTGCTTTTCTCATGAAGCACATAAATGCAGAGAAAGTAGATAGAAAGGCACGTGAATAAAATTAAAATCTTTTATGTGAGGTGAGAGTGGGGAAAGCAGATTAGAGAGTGCAATTTGACATCTAATTGTTAAAATATAAAAATCATAAAACTTTTTCAGAAGTCTGGCAAGCACTAAAAAGGTAGTCTAGTTCTGGTTCTGTCATTAGATGGCTTTAAGACTCTAGGAAGTCTCTTGCCTTCGGTGAGCCTCAGTTTACTCATCTGCCAAATGATGTAGCTGGACAAAATGATCTATAAAGTCCCTTCTGCTCTAATTGCTTTGTATTTCTTGGGAATTCATTTTGCCATAAGTGTGGCAGGGATTTCCCATCAGGAAAAAAAAAACTATGATTTTGAAATGTTTAATATTAATATATAGTCTGAATACATTGATTTAGCAGAAAACATATTAGACACAACTTGTCAGTCTAACTTAAATGCTGCTGTTTGAAATTTCTACAGACTAATTTTTGTTAGATACTTGTCACCTTTCGAATTTATTTGCCATGATCTTTCAGATTCTTTTGATTATGAGTTTTTTAATGAGATTATTTGAAATAATTCCTATACGTTGTCTTTGTAGAGTTTCCTTTTGATAGCTTTAATTTCCTAATACAATTCTATGTTAAAAAAAAAGTTAATCACTGTTGATTGCCAAAAAACCTTATTTCAATGTTGTTTTTCTTAAATCTTTCCTCTAAAATCTTCGCAGATTTTGCTTTAGTAGTGAAACTTAATTGTAAAAGGTATTTTAATATACTTATCCTGATAGGATCATGTCCTGAAAAATAAAAGTAATGCCATTTATTTCAGAAAGATGTATAGCTATAGGCACCATTAATTTAGGCATTTAGTTTATCCATGTTATGTTTTTAAAAATTTTTTGTTTAGTCTAATGTAAAGAATAGAGGATAGTTACAGAGGTCTAGAATTTAAGAAAAGGATGAAATTTGGGATCCTGTGTAAAACTGTTTGTAGGCTCATGGTTTTAATATTAAGGAACCATGATTATAGTACTTTACAAAAGAATCTTTTTCATAGTAGAGTGGAGTAGAGTTAGATAGAAAAATAAAAGTAGTAAGTAATAAAGAGGAGCACTGGATGTTTAAAGAAGGAAAGAACATCTTTCTCATTTTTCCTCTTACAGTATGCAAATGATTTGTTACATGTATCTTCTGGTCTGTTCACAAGTAGAGAAAATAACGTGTTTTATTTACAGGGCATTTTAAATTTTATTGCAAAAAGCTTTTTGAAGATTTCAGGGTAGTCATCACCAAATAAATATTTAAACATAATTCCCATCATGGTAAAGAAATCAGGGAAATTTTAAAAATTTGTACTTGTTAAAACTTAAATTCTTTTTGATATATTGAAATTTTTATATATAGGTGACCAAGAAAGCATTAGGAAATTCACAGATTTGAACAGAAGAGAAGTCTGTTATGTATAAGTGAATCTCAGGCATATCTTAAGGTTTATCAATTGATGTTTTAAAAATAACCACACAAGTTTGTCTCTTGGCAAACTTTTCCTCTTATTTTTTTCTGAAAATGCTTTAATTCATTCTAGAACATCTATTAAGAAAAGATAGACCTCATCTTTGTAAAATTAAAAGCACATCATCAAAATTGAACAACATATTAGTTTAATTTCTCCTTTTAGAATATCCAAATATCCTTTGTGGTTGCCCAAATAATTATGTAATGCCCTGGCATTACAAATTTTAGGGATACTAGCTTTTGTTTTTAAAGAATAACTGCTATTGGGAGAATAATTTATTATTTTAATAATACCAGTTAATTAAAATTTAATGCACAATTATTTTTATCATGAAGAAGTTTATTTAGCTCATTCCAAATGATACTCTAAGGGGCAAAAATATGGACTTCAACTTCAAAAAGTTAGCAAAAAAATCTTTTCTTGCTTAGAAGATCAAGTATTTTGGATAGCCTTACGGCAATAGTGAAAAATTGCAAGAAACAGGTTTAGTTCCTATCTTAAAAAAAAATATATATATATATATATATTCCTTATAAGTATTGTATTGCAAATGAATTATTACCAAATGTTAATAATCTATTATGTCTTGTTTTTTAAAGTGAATGAATTTTTAGCTTTTGAGGGTCCCATCTTGTTGGATATGAGAATTAAACATCTAATCAAAACAAATCAGTTAAGTCAAGCAACTGCTCTAGCAAAGCTGTGTTCTGACCATCCAGAGATTGGTACAAAAGGTAGTTTTAAGCAAACTTACCTTGTCTGTCTTTGCACATCATCACCAAATGAAAAGTTAATCGAAGAGGTGAGTATATTTTTTGTTAGTAATTATTTTTCGAAGTGAAGAAATTAATTTTTAGACTAGAATGTCTTTGACTTCCCTTTCTTGTAAACAGTTAAGGGACCATTGTTGTCTAGCTTATAAATTATGTGGATCTTTTAAATGTTTTGGCTAAATTAGGAAAAAGTTGTGGAAACTTAAATTTAGTAGAATATTTATATTTGGTGGTATTTGGACCATAATTTCAGTTTTATCTGACTGTAGGATACTTGCAGATCTTTTTAATTGACTACTTTAAAAGGGAAAGTGTTCCTAAAAAGAAATCATAAATTCTATCTATGTGTAGAATATGTAAGTATATAATATATGAAGATATGTAATATTTTTAAAAGTAAATATTTGCATATTTAATGTAAAACTATTTTGAGACATTATATGTTTTAATTTGGCATAGAGCATAATATTTATTTATGTTTCATAACTGTGAATAGAGTCATCATCTAAATTGGAAATTTGCGTTTTTAAACACTCAACTAACCTCAGAATGAAGTTGGAGGTAGAGTAGGAGAATTAAAAGTTGATGAATAACAACTTATATTTAAAGAATTTAGCCAGGTGCAGCGGCACATGCCTGTAATCCCAGCAGCTTAGAAGGCTGAGGTAGGAGAATCACAAGTTTAAAGCCAGCCTCAGCAAAAGGAAAGTGCTAAGCAACTCAGTGAGACTTTGTCTCTAAATAAAATACAAAATAGGGCTGGAGATGTGGCTCAGTGGTTGAGTACCCTTGAATTCAATCCTTGGTACCCAAGAGGAAAAAATAAAAACTTAGATAAAGAAAACAGTACTACATTAAAGAGTGTTCTGTGAGTTCCGAATGCATACAAGTGTCTTGTATCTCTGATAGACATTGATTGCCTCCAGAGCAGTAGAGAGAGAACAAAAAAAGAGATTGTTGGGATAAACTTGAAGATACCTTGAGAACTGCTGAGGTTTGTAGCAGAGAAGACAATTAGACAATGTATGATCTCCTGAGCACACAGAGATTATAATCAAAGTTCAGAAGCAAGAGAACCTCAGACAGAAAACTGAATGCCCAGATGAGGTTAGATGTTGTAAATGTATGGTGATTGTATGATTTTTCTTGATAAAAAGTGAAATTTTTCTTCCTCACTTCATAAAGTGAAGAAGCAGGTAATAGGATTGGATCAAAATAAGAAGTAGGGATTTTGGATATAGTGAGGATATTGGGAATACTGGGAAGAGTTCTATGGTAATTTCTAGGCTTTGGATGGAGTAGGACCTTATTCTTTATTTAACCTAGGACATTATTCTATTAGTTTGGGCATTGGCTACTCTATAGATTCATTTTCCTTATGACTTTTTTCTTTTATTGTCCAGGAAATTTTCTTTTTAAATTGCTAGGTATCAGGAGGGCATGTGGCTCAGTGGTAGAGCACCCTGGGTTTGATTCCCAGCACCATCAAAGAAAGAAAGATAAATAGCTACACATCAGAGCAAAATTGAAGGGGTTTTTGTTGTTGTTGTTTTGTTTGTTCAAGGTAACTAGACAAGTTAATTAACAGATTTATAAATTTTTGGAAAAAAGTCTTTGAAATGTGTGTATCATCATTTTTATTAATTAAACAGTGTGTGCTTTATAGGCACTGGGAAGTAAAGGTGAGTAAGGCATAGACCCTGCCCTAAAGAAGCATACCTTCTAGTAGGAAGGTATCTAAACAGACTGTAATTTGATTTGCTTTGAAATTGAAGTCTGTGATTTTATAAGTTCAAGTAAAAAATCTGCCTTTCTAGCTCTCTGAATAATCAGGTCTTGAAATACTGAGCCTAAATTCCCTCTTGGTATAATTATCCAGAGTTGAGTAGTAGCAACCCAGCCTGCTCTGGGAGATGGTTCTGAAAATTTTCTGTGAGGACCCTGGCTTCCTTTGATGTCATGAGAGGATGTTTTGTTTTTAAACTCCTTCTCTTGTTAACATTAAGATTTTTTTTTTCATGTTCTTAAGCAGAATCACTAAGGTCACTGAGTATTTCATCCCAGGAGAAAAAAACTTGGTAGTGCAGAACAGGTTAGCATATAAGTAAATACATATTCCTTATTAAAAAGTCCCCTTTTCTTAAAGGTTATTTGGTTGCTCTTTTATGTTTATATTACAAACACATTAGAAGCTTACTCTTCACTGTTCCACGAGAGGTAAGTGAATTAATATTGGCTGTTACTGAGGCCCATTATTTCTGCATTTTAGAACAGTTGCCCAAAGACATTGCCCCCCTCTAGCATGGGTATGCTTATGCATATATTTTCTCTTTTCTTTTCTCCCTTCTTCTCCAAATTGTTCATTTACTTTACTTTGGTTCTTTATAAGCATTTGAGTTTTTTAATCTGTTTCTTATAAGCATTTGAGGGTTTTTATTTTTTATTTTTTGGAACCTGTTCCTTAGGGAATAGACTTTGTTAGAAGGAGTCAGCCATGGCCTGAATTGTTGATCTTTTTGAGGAATCCTTGTGTAAGTGTCCAGTAGGCAAGGTATTGACTATTTCCAAGGACCCTTTGAGTGTGATAGAAATAGCAGCTAGCTGTCACAGGGAGGGGTTGGGAGAGGTGAGTGTTAATTTGGCTTCTCTGGAAGGAATGAGCTTTGGTCTGATGCTCATATAGGTAGTAAAAATAAAGTTTGGCAGTGTTTTGTTGAGTTTAGAGACAATGTTTCTATTGGTTTTACCTTTAAACATAAAAGTAAATTTTTCTCTTGTCTATCTCTAATCATCATTTTCTTTCTTTCTTTCTTTCTTTCTTTCTTTCTTTTTTTTTTTTTTGGTTTAATCATCATTTTCTAATGTAACACATCCCAAAGTAATCATTAAGTTTGAAAATTGATATATAAGGTATTGGGGTTTTGTTGTTGTTGTGTGTTTAGTTTGCTTGTTTGTTTGTTTTTAACATTTTCCTATGCATGTACATATACTTAAAACCACATACTGGTACCCTGGCTGCTAGTCACTTTTCTCCTTTTTATTGACATGTTCATTTTATTTCATCTTCATTCTTTTTTGTGGCTGCATAATCTTATAGTATGTATTTGTAGTATCTTTAACCAGACAGCTGGACACTTAGTTTATCTTGTACATATATTGTTACATCCTTTTTGCAAGTATATTGGTAGGGTAAATTTCTGAAAGTGGAATTGTTGGATCCAAGAATCTATACATTTTAATTCATTAGGGCCAAACTGTCACTCAGAAAAGATGATGGCAATTTAGGCTTAAAAAAAATATAACAGCTCATGGTTTGATTTTTACATTTTCTTAGTTATGATTCCATCTAAGTTATTTTCTATACTTAAAATGATTGTATTTTAAAAAGCAAATCAAATAGTCTTAAAAGTATTCTTGATATATAATTAGAATCAAAACATTTTAAGAGTACACTTGGTAAAGGTATATAAAATATTAACAAAATGTTTTATATTTTTTTGATACCTTGCCATATTAACACATAAGATACTATTTGTATTTTTAAATGATTTTTCTGCATCACAAAGGGATTGTGCATCATATGTCTTTAACAAATAGATTATTCTAATTGGTTTTAAGTTTTTTATTTGGAGTTCTACATTTTCTGGTATCAATTTTGCCCATTTCTCAAAACAATACAGAACGTAGGTAATATATTGGTAATCTCTGAATTGTGTTGCCTTGGATTTTTAAAACAAATTATTGTGTATTGCTGATCATATTTCACTTTTTATCATTTTCATTCAACCATTCATTAGTTTTAAATATAGTTTCATTATTTCTGCCATGTCTTTATATTTTTTTCAAGAAGGTCTTCTTGTGGTAAATCAAGGAAGTGAATGCCCGCAAATGTACTATAAAACTTGTTTCATTAGTGTGCCTGTTTTTAAAAAATTAAGTTTTCTGTATATTTGAATATGACAAATTTTTCACTTGGCATTTTATATACACACATAAATATACATGCATTTACATGAATGAATACACATAGGTGATTATACATAAATACAAGTATGTACTTTTAAATAGTAAGAATAAGCTAATGGGAGTGTTTCCACTGGATACATACAATTTTCTTTCCTTATAAATAGTATATACATCTGGTACCATGTGAGCATTTAACAGGAATGACTTAGGTTTTAGAAGAGCAATAAAAATGATGATTCAAAATAAATGAGACTTTCAAGAAACAAGGATTTGTATTAAATCTGAACAAGTAAATCTATATTTATCAATATAGGACCTCAGTATACTTGCCCATGTAAAAATTTGGGAAAGAGTATCGACCATGAAGCTAAACCTGAAATACTTGACTCTGCCACTAAATATAACTTTAAGCAAGGACTTAACTTTTCTAAGCCTGTTTTCTAAAAGTATTATAGTATATCCCTAATAAGAAAGTCTAAAATCTGAAATGTTCCAAAATCTATTATAACTTCTTGAACACTGACATAAGTGGAAAATTCCACACCTGATCATGTACAGGTTGGTCAAACACAGGTACAATAAAAATATTATATAAAATTTCCTTCAGGCTATGTGCATAAGGTTTATATGGTAAACTTTTAATTCCATGTTCAGATTTGGATCCCAACTCCAACGGATCTAATTATGTATAGGCAGATATTTATAAATCCAAAGTCTGAAACACTTCAGGTTCCAAACAGAATATCAGGTTTCTAAACTGGATAAGAGACAACTCAACCTGTTCCAAAAAGTTCTTGTGGAATAGCATTGCTATTTCTGAAGTAGCTGGCTCTAATAAATAGTAGTTATGGTTTTTAACATTTTATGAAAAAAGTAAAAAAAATAAACTTGGAAGTTGACTTCATAACATTGGTCTTCATAAGTATGTCAGGTTAACTGTTTAAAATTTAACACAACTTTTGGGATTGGGGTACAGCTTAGTGATAGAGTATTTGCCTGTCATGTATAAATTCCTCCGTTCAATCCCCAGCACTGCAAAAAGTAATAATGACAATAAATAAATAATATGTTAGACCATGAAGGAAGCCTCAAATTTTAAAAATGGTTTGAATGATTAAGTTAATACGACTTTTTTTTATTAGTTACAAATGACAGTAATACGACTTTTAATAAAAGATAATGTGATGAAATGGCAAGAGCTTAGGTCTTTGTTATTTATGCATGTTTTGTTTTATGGCTGTACCTCTTAACTGTTGGACAAATTATATATAACTTTGAAACCCCTATATTATATATAAAATATTAAATGAAAATATCTACCTAGTGGAAAATTATAATTATGTAGTAGTACATGGAAAATGTCTGACAATGTTTAACATTTTAGATGTTGTAAAATATTTGTTGTATAAACATATATCCTTCAGCCCTTTTTCATTAAATGGTATTGCTTCTGGATGAAGACTTGTTAGAAAATGGCAGACAGAGAAGTATTGGAAAGAGCACTGCATCAAAGGTGTACCAAGACTTAGGTTTTATTATTTACGCTGAATCCGATACTAACTTCATTAATCTTTTCCGTGGAACACAATGATTTATGATTTGTATGCTATTCATCATATTCCTTGTCTTATAGCAAATGCCTATAGAGATCATAGGCCCATTCTGTTTGTTTTATATATCAAAGTAATGAGGTAGTATTGTTTTTTTTTTTTAAGTTAATAAATGGGAATATATTGTTAAACAAAGCAAGTTGCCTTTATCTAAGGATACATATATGTTTGCTTGGCTATTGGCAAACTTAGAAATGGAGAAAATTTATGTGAAAAGCAAAATATTGGACATTTATAGAAAATATAGCTGAAATGAGGTGACCTTATTTTAAAATATAAAATGATTTGTATTACATCCTCCTCCCTTGCATGAATAGACACTAAGTTTATTAAACTATATCCAGTATAACTCTTGTCTTTCTACTGGTTCTAATGCTAATTTAAATCAGTGAATAAAAGGGGAAAAAAGTGAAAAAGTAATGCAGTATTTCTTTTTCAGTATCATGGATCTGGTTTCATGGGTTAAAAAGTTCTTATAATTAAATTATTTATTTATTTATTTATAAATAAATTATTTATTTATTTATTATAATTATTCTTATAATTAAATTATTATTTATTAATTCTTAAAATAGCTATTTTCCTGTATTTAATACTCTCTCAAAATTGCTGCATTAGTTTTTACTAGCTATGAGGAAAGATTATTTTTTGTACAGCCCAGTCTTTGTCCTAGTAATGACCAGTTATGACTTGACTCGATAGTGTATGAGTAAATGAAAATTATTTGTAGATACCTAATACAAAATTGAACATATTTTTTTATATATAATGTATATGTACATGTCTCTGTGTGTCCCCTAGTAGAAAGCCATTTTATTGCATTATTTCTATTTCCTTTCTCTGTAGATTTCAGAAGTTGATTGCAAAGATGCACTAGAAATGATATGTAACTTAGAATCTGAAGGTGATGAAAAAAGTGCTCTTGTTTTATGTACTGCGTTTTTATCACGTCAGCTCCAACAAGGAGATATGTACTGTGCTTGGTGAGTTGATTTTTTTTTTTTAAGAAAAATTTATTAAATAGACTATGAAATAGGTATTGGGCATTCAGATAGCTTAGGATTATTTTTAAAGCTTTTTTGTCATGTCAAGACAAAATACTTGTTTTGTATATTGCATGTGTGCAAGTTGATTATCAAATAGTTGATGTTTTAAAGCTTTTAGTATTAAGGATCACACAATTCCTTAGCAAGCATCTGGTCAGCAAATTTTTAAATGTTGAATGATGAAAGGTTTATTTGTCTAATTCCACCATAAAAAATTTTTTTTAGCTTTGTAAAGCAGCCTGTGATTCAGTGTGTTTATTTTTTCCTTTGTGTATTATATACTTTTAGGTACTTAACCAGCTGCTACTACTTATATAAAAGTTGTTCATTTTCTATATATGAGAAATCATTCAACTTTGCTAACTTTTTCATGTTCCCTTCAGTACACACTGCCTGGTATAGTACATTTCCAAAGTGGGTAAAACTTGCTAATATAATCCTTTGGAAGTTACAGGTCAAAAAGATGTTTACTTCAGTTAACTTACAAAACTTAAGGCCAGTGGTGTCAGCCAAGACTGACAGTCTATCTAGCATAATTGTCTTTAATGTTGTGTTGGTATTATACAAATACAAATTAAAAATTGGTTTGTAACATTCTGACATTTAAGACTATTTATCAAATGACACATGACAAACAAATATAAAATTGTAATCAAAGAAATTAAAGTCTAAAATTATCACTGAGCAGTTTAGTTTTGTTATAAAGGCTTCCTTATGGATGTGGCATGAGATGAAAGAAATACCAAGGAATCAATCTCAAGGATGTTTAAAGCAGAGGCCAATAGGGTCCATCACAATGATGCATTAAATTAAGAAGATGGTGAATTGGGAAGAAAGTCACTCTTTTCACATACAGTCACACATTGCTTAACAAGATACATTCTCAGAAATGCATGGTTGGAGACGATTTCAACATTGTGTGAATATCATAAAGTATACTTACTTTACTCAGAAGGCTACAGTGGTACTACATCATGACTATGTAATCCTAAGGGACCACAGTCCCATATGTGGCTGTCATTTAAAAATCGTTACAGGATACATAACTATACATAATTTAAGTTTTCCGAAGAGATCCAAATGGAAAAGTCTAACTTAATCTTACAAGACCAGAGAAACAAAGTTCACAGTTGTAGTTAAAGTTTACATAGTAAAAGTTAGATGTCGTTTAAAGTTACCATTTATATAATTTTCGAAATCCTTGATATATAGGTGAAAATCCAGAAAGCAAGCAAATCATTCAAGTGGGTAGTAAAATAGAGTTTTTAGGATTGGTAATGAGGAAATTATCATAGGAAAGAAAGAACTGTGTTGGTGAAAAAAATTGAAGCAAGGAAGATCTTTGTGGAAATTAACTATGGAGGACAGAAGCAACATGAGATAGGTAAAAGGCAAATTTGTCACTTCTGTTGGGTTATTTTCTATGAAAAATATAAAATTGTTGCATTTAAAATAAATTTCAAAATTAATATTTTTCAGAATTTCATTATTTTCCTGCCATTGAACCTATTAGTTTATTCCAGGTTCTTCATCATCATTGGTTCTTTTATTCATTAATAATAGAAGCATTATTGGTTGATTTTAAATTTGTTAGAAGATAAATGTTGTTTTTGTTTTGTGATGGTGAGATTGAATCCAGGGCCTTACAAATGCTAGGCAAACTCTATCACTGAGCCATTTCACCCCGAATTCTAGATAAATGCTTTTAAAAAAGTCATTGTGCCACTGATACCATATATATATATATATAAAATAACACACATCCCTTTTGTACTTTTATATTACATAAAGTTCATTGGGACTTAAAGTTATCATTTATAACTTGTTTAAAGGTTAAGTGCTTTCCAAGTAAAAAATTAGTGCTACTGTGGGATTGAAAAATATTGATCAGTGAAAGGGAAAATTATATTTTATTTAGTCTTTAGAAAATGAAGATCTATTAATCTTGCACATACACTTAACTTCTCGTGTGTAATTGGATAATTGGAGTCCAAAACCAGTTTTAATTTCAAATGTAATGACTACACTGACATAGTCCATTGATTATTACATTACTACTCTGACTTACCTTTTAAACTTTTTTTTTTTTTTTAAGGGAACTCACTCTCTTTTGGAGTAAATTACAACAAAGAGTAGAACCATCTATACAAGTGTACCTAGAAAGGTGTCGTCAACTTTCTTTGTTAACAAAGACTGTATATCACATTTTCTTCCTGATTAAAGTTATTAATTCAGAGGTAAGAATAATTTAGATCTCTTCTTAATTTCAAATATATAAATCATCTTTAATAAAAGACAAACTTATTATCTTGTCACTTCAGTGATTTCATCCCCCCCTTTTCATTTAGCACTTTGGACATTTTCTTATTAATTCTTTTAAGACATTTGATTCAGAGAAACTTAAAAATGAAGTTGAAAATATAAAGCTTGTTCCTAGCCTTTAGAAAAAGTAATATATATAATAGTTACATTTTTTTGTTCTTTAATTTTGTTTCTAGTTCTTTTTTTAAAAAAATGAAGTACCTGATTTATTTTTTAAAAATGCAACAAATTTTTAAATGAGACAACATATCATTTTCAAAAAGCATCAATAAGTGAGTATGTTTAACCATACTCAGCTCAAAATAGAGCAAATAATTCATGCTGTGTGAATATTCTGTATTCTAAGGCATGTTTACTGAACTGGCAACAGAGAAAGTTTGTTGAAGGAAGATAGAGGAACATTGTCTTGTAAGAATCAGAACCTAGGGCTCCATAATCATCTGACATACGCTCAAGGTTATATCTATGGTTAGAAATGTACATGATAGGAACTCTAGGGATCTTCCAGATTCTTTGTTTAAGGTCATGGTTAATTGTGGCCATGATGTCACACTTTTGCTGAGTTACTCTTTGTACTAAGCAGTCATCTGCATATGTTCCTTTATGCGTGCATGATAATCGATCAAACCATGGATTCTTTGCAATCCTTAAAGCCACTCGATAAAGCCACTTGTCTCTGAGAGTAAGCATTCACTTCCTGGTCACCTTGTTCTCTTGCTTTCTTGTGTTATGTTTTGTACCCATTGTTTCTAGTTCTTAATGCTACTTTGTTAATTTGACACTCTGGAAATTCAGAAAGTGTAAAGAGGAGTGATTTGAGTTAATAGGTAACCCTCTTTCTTCAAAATTTCAGAAATTACTGAAGACTGTCAGCTAGCCACTCAAATACGAATTTAAAAATAATTGTTTCCTTTTTAATTGTTCTGCAGAAGAATTGGAGCAGGTAGCTTATTGCAAATTTTAATCTTTCCTAGACCCCTTGAAGTTAAAGACTTGAAAGATCCAGCCTTGCCCCTAAAGATTTCATAGTCCGTTGATAGAGACATAAACAATTGATTTGTAATATGGGCCCTTCTAGTGTAGTGAAATGTTGAGACCCCTGGGAAATCACATTGTTGAACACAGTCCCTCATAGAGAAGTGGTTCATTTAACCCATTTATGTGTTTTGATACTCAAATAGTAATGTCCAGACAAGAGGGAACTGGAGTTCCAGTCATAGAAAAAGCATATGTTCTGGGTATCAAGACAAGTGAGAGAAGGGAATATTTGGGATCTATAGGCTGGAATAAAGGTGGGTTATGGGAGGGGCAGAGAACTGCTAAAATAGAATAGAAAGGTCAGATTGTGAAGGCCCCTTTTTATTCCATGTTAAATATAAATTTAATTCTGAAATGCCTAGTTAGCCTTTAAAATTTTTTAAAAGACATAATGCTATGGGTGGGCTGAAAGGAATGTCCTATAGGGAGCTAAAAGTAACATAAAAACCCTGGGTAACTTTAGGTCAAGGATACTAGGTAGCCAGAGGAAATGAACAAAAAAGGCTATGGAAGAGAGTACCAAAGACAAACTTTGCTTTTGTCAGAAACTTGCTTGATGCTGTTCTAGTGCCAGAAAGGAAGTTGAAGCTATTTTTCTGAATTTATACCACTTAGCTTTCTGCTCCATTGACTCATAAGTTTAAGCTGGTATTATGATTTTTATGGATTAATTACTCTAATCACATGATACTATGGAAAACTGTTAAGAATTCAAACTCAACTTTAAAAACATACTAACTTGGTCTAAGGGTTGTGGCTCAGTGGTAGAGTACTTTCCTAACATGCAGTGAGGCGCACTGGGTTCTATCCCAGCACCACATAAAAATAAAAACAAATAAAATAAAGGTATTGTGTCCATCTACAAATAAAAAAAATTTAAAAAACATACTATATAATATGACCAGTTTGTGATTCAAGTATTTTCTATAATCTTATTTTTCCAGTAGGCATATATAAACAAAGATAAAAACTCAGAAGCATAAAAATGTTGATATAGTCTCTTTTGTTGGCATTATTTGTTCAGGTAAGATTTTTTAAAAGAGAATTTATTAAAGCTCTTTACCTTTAATGAATTGAAAGTCGACCTTTGAGTTCAGTAGCAAACCAGAATAGAAATGTCACTAGGATTCCCCTCTGTGATAATTTTAGTTGGTTTGTATGTTTTTTTAAATCAGTTTTTGTTATTTCTAGAAAAAGCGTTTAGCGTTCATATGACAAAAAGTAGTTTTTCTTTTGTAAGGCATTCATAAGTCCTCTGATCTCTGAATGCTTTCTTAAATTCAATTTTTTTCTCATCATTTCCTAAATTTTCTAAATGATCACGGCTTTGGAAAACTGAAATTCTCATCCTTTATATATGTACTAATCCTTCTGACCTTTATGCGTTTCTTATCCCTTCAGATCATCTTAATGGTTGGCTTGGCTTTTGATTACTCCAAGACTTCTTTGTATCCTCCTCTCTCATATGCAGCTTCACTGAGTACACAGGTTTTCTTCTTTCTTGTATATCATAACAGTAGAGTGGCCTGATTGTCTACTATTATTACCAGTTCATAAGGCAAGAAACAAAAGATGAAAAATGTTTAACTATAAAAATTATATACCTCAGATCTATCTCAGAATTTCTGTGTAGAATAATTATATAGGTTTATGTGAAAGCTAGAAATATCCATATGTTCCTGCCTCTTTCTCACTTTACCTTTCTTTTCTGTCACTTATAAAATAGGTCTCTACATATCTATCCTTCTTGTCTGTTTTCTTCTTATCTTTGTCCTTTGTTTTTCTAAAATCAAGGCCAGTTCAGTATTCTGTTCTTTGAACCTCATGCCTTTTTTGCTCCATAGATGAGCTTTGATTTCTTTCTTAACCTGTGAAAATACAATCTCTATCACTTTTCTTTTACTTTTCCTTCATGCCTTTTGAATCCTATATCTCATATATTCTCTTCCAGTACATGTGGCCATTTCCTGTGACTGGCTTGAATTTTGTATGTAAGGTTTTTGTTGTTGTTGTTGTTGTTAGTTGATTGGTTTGGTGCTCTTTTTTTTTTTTTCTCCTCCTTTCCTTTTTGTCTTTAAAATCCATTTTTTTATCTCTTTAATCCTTGTATCAATCAGATGACTCTTACATTCTTCATTACTGTATCTGTTAATTGTTCAGGATGCTAATTCAAAAGAAAAAACTATTGGGCTCTGTCTCCTCTTACTTCTAATTCTCAAGCTGGGTCAGCCATAAGGTAAGTGATGTGACATTCAGATTTATGCTAGCACTAGAATTCCCTATTAGTGATCAAATGGTTATTTTTGATAGAAGTGAAAATTTTCTTTTGTTACTAACAAGTTAGGTGATCTGAGGACATGCTCCATTTTGTAATTAGATTAGAGGGTTTGTTTCAGAAGGATTGCAAGTATAAATTTAGGAAGTAAGATTTATGATAAAGATAACATTTATTGTTTAGTATGTGCCAGAGATTACATTGAATTATACTTGGTATTTCAGACAATTTCCTTTAAAGCTCGAAGCAGCAATTTTATGAAGTTTAAGTGCTGTTTTGACTTGTTTTATAAACGAGCTATGAAAAGTCAGAGATGTTAAATAACTTGCAAGTTTGCCTAGACTAGATGATTTTATACCCAGATCTTGTCTTAGTTTGCATTACTTTTTTTCTTTATACATATATTTTTCAGTTGTAGGTGGACACAATACCTTTATTTATTTATATTGGTGCTGAAGATCTCAGGGCCTCACACATGGTAGGCAAACATTCTACCCCTGAGCCACAATCCCAGCCCCTTAAGTTACTTTTTTTTCCTCCTGTTTTTTTGGTTTTTTTTTTTTTTTTTTAATGCAATTCATTTCACACACACACTAGAGTAAGCTGCAGTAATTTGGAAGGGACATCTTTTTATATGTTGCTCTTGCCAGATTTGAGAAAAGCACATCTGGTTGTTAAAAACTAAATTAAAAAACAAATCTCTGTTTAGTATTGATTAAGTTAACATTTCCTGTTTGTTTTTTTCACAGACTGAAGGGGCTGGACTTGCTACCTGTATAGAATTATGTGTAAAAGCTCTTCGCTTAGAATCTACAGAAAATACTGAAGTGAAAATATCCATTTGCAAGACCATTTCATGTTTATTGCCTGATGATCTGGAAGTTAAACGTGCTTGTCAACTGAGTGAATTTCTTATTGAACCTACAGTAGATGCGTACTATGCTGTGGAAATGTTGTATAACCAGCCAGACCAGAAATATGATGAAGAAAATCTTCCAATACCAAATTCTCTACGCTGTGAGCTCTTACTTGTTTTGAAAACTCAGTGGCCCTTTGATCCAGAATTCTGGGATTGGAAAACTTTAAAACGACAATGTCTTGCACTAATGGGAGAAGAAGCATCCATTGTGTCTTCAATTGATGAGTTAAATGACAGTGAAGTATATGAGAAAGTAGTAGAGTACCAGGAGGAGAGTAAAGAAACTTCTATGAATGGACTTTCTGGAGTAATTGGTGCTAATTCTGGCCTTCTTAAAGATATTGGTGATGAAAAACAGAAGAAGAGGGAGATAAAGCAATTAAGAGAAAGGGGATTTATATCTGCTAGGTTTAGGAATTGGCAGGCCTATATGCAGTATTGTGTGCTATGTGACAAAGAATTCCTTGGTCACAGAATAGTACGACATGCTCAGAAGCATTACAAAGATGGGATTTACAGTTGCCCTATTTGTGCAAAGAACTTTAATTCTAAAGAAACTTTTGTCCCTCATGTCACATTGCATGTTAAACAATCTAGTAAAGAGAGACTAGCAGCTATGAAACCACTAAGAAGATTGGGAAGGCCTCCTAAGATTGCGACCACCCATGAGAATCAGAAGACTAATACTGTGGCTAAACAGGAACAGCGGCCAATAAAAAAGAATAGTCTCTATTCAACAGATTTCATAGTGTTTAATGACAATGATGGCTCAGATGATGAGAATGATGACAAAGATAAATCTTACGAGCCAGAAGTAATCCCAATCCAGAAACCAGTACCTGTTAATGAATTTAATTGCCCTGTAACTTTTTGTAAAAAGGGCTTCAAGTACTTTAAAAATTTAATTGCTCATGTAAAGGGGCATAAGGACAATGAAGATGCCAAGCGCTTTCTTGAAATGCAAAGCAAAAAAGTTATTTGCCAGTACTGTAGAAGACATTTTGTAAGTGTTACTCATCTCAATGATCACTTACAAATGCACTGTGGCAGTAAACCATATATCTGCATTCAGATGAAATGTAAGGCTGGTTTTAATAGTTATGCAGAACTTTTAACCCACCGAAAGGAGCATCAAGTCTTTAGAGCAAAGTGCATGTTTCCTAAATGTGGCAGAATTTTTTCTGAAGCTTATTTACTATATGATCATGAAGCACAACATTATAATACCTACACTTGTAAGTTTACAGGTTGTGGTAAAGTTTATCGTTCTCAGAGTGAGCTGGAAAAGCACCTGGATGATCATAGTACTTCTCCTGAAAAAACACCGCCTCCTGAAGACCAGCTTAATTCATCTGGAGATTCTCTTCAGCC
This sequence comes from Urocitellus parryii, assembly GCF_045843805.1. Lineage (NCBI taxonomy): Eukaryota > Metazoa > Chordata > Mammalia > Rodentia > Sciuridae > Urocitellus > Urocitellus parryii. The sequence goes on along the minus strand of NC_135538.1, from coordinate 72,378,265 downwards.
TTCCAAAGTGAATCAGAACACAGAAGAGAATACTGAGAAAGAAAGATCTTTGCTTCCTTCAGAAAATAACATTGAAAACAGCTTACCAGCAGATACAAGTAATGCTTGGGATAAAAGCAAAGCAGAGTCAGTTGTGACCAAACAAGACCAGAGTTCTTCCTCTGACCTCAGGCAAGCTAATGGACCATTGCCAAATGGTTTAGAAAACCCTGCTCCTACTCCTCTTCTTCAAGCCAGTGAAGTAGCAGTGTCCATCAAAGTATCTCTGAATCAGGGGATGGAGGATAACTTTGGAAAGCAAGAAAATTCAACTGTGGAAGGCACCAATGAGCCACTGGTCACAAATGTAAACACACCAGTTGAAGATACTTGTAATGATTTGTGCCATCCAGGTTTCCAAGAGAGAAAAGGACAGAATTGCTTTAATGAAGGCCAGATTGCTCAGAATAATCTAGTAAATTCAGAAACCCTTAAAATAGGTGACCTTAATCCACAAAACTTAGAAAGACAAGTGAACAATTTGATGACCTTTTCTGTACAAAATCAGGCAGGATTTCAAAACAATTTACCAACTTCTAAGTTTGAATGTGAAGGTAATGTTAAAACACCACCCAACCTTTATAACTTACCTCTTAAGACATTAGAAAGTATCACATTTGTTCCATCACCGCCTAACCCAAGTAGTTCAATAGGAACTCCAGCAGTGCCTCCAAAACCTCCAGTTCAGAAATTCAGCTGCCAGGTCGAGGGATGTACACGAACCTATAATTCTTCACAGAGTATTGGGAAACACATGAAGACTGCACACCCTGACCAATATGCTGCATTTAAAATGCAGCGAAAAAGTAAAAAAGGTCAGAAATCTAATAACTTAAATACACCCAATAATGGAAAATTTGTTTATTTTTTACCATCACAGGTGAGCTCTAATAATGCATTTTTTACACCACAGACCAAAGCCAATGGGAATCCTGCTTGTTCAGCCCAGTTGCAACATGTCTCACCTTCAGTTTTTCCAGCTCATTTAGCCAGTGTGTCAGCTCCATTGTTGCCCTCGATGGAAAGTGTTATAAACCCAAATATATCTTCTCAGGATAAAAGTGAACAAAGTGGTATGCTGTGTTCTCAAATGGAAAATTTATCAAATTCAACCTTGCCAGCACAAATGGAAGATCTAACCAAAACAGTTTTGCCTTTGAATATTGACAGTGGTTCAGATCCTTTCCTTCCTTTACCTGCAGAAAGTAGTTCAATGTCTCTATTCCCTTCACCAGCAGATAGTGGGACAAATTCTGTTTTTTCCCAACTGGAAAATAATACAAATCATTATTCCTCACAGATTGAAGGAAACACTAATTCCTCTTTTCTAAAGGGGGGTAATGGTGAAAATACAGTTTTCCCTTCACAAGTAAGTGTTGCAAATGACTTCAGTAACACCAGTGCCCAGCAGTCTGCACCTGAAAAAGTGAAAAAAGACCGAGGGCGTGGCCCAAATGGGAAGGAGAGAAAACCCAAGCACAACAAAAGGGCTAAATGGCCTGCAATTATCAGAGATGGAAAATTTATCTGTAGCCGGTGTTATAGAGCTTTTACTAATCCAAGGTCACTGGGTGGACATTTATCTAAGCGATCTTATTGTAAACCACTGGATGGAGCAGAAATTGCTCAAGAACTTCTACAAAATAATGGACAGCCTTCTCTTCTTGCCAGCATGATTCTGTCCACAAATGCAGTAAATTTGCAGCAGCCACAACAGTCTACCTTCAATCCAGAAGTGTGTTTTAAAGATCCATCATTCCTACAGCTTCTTGCTGCTGAAAATCGCTCATCAACATTTTTACCAAATACATTTCCTCGATCTGGTGTGAATAACTTTAATACCAGTGTTAGTCAAGAAGGAAGTGAAATTATTAAACAGGCTTTAGAAACTGCTGGCATTCCCAGTACCTTTGAGGGTGCCGAAATACTTTCTCAGGTTGTTCCAACAAGTTGTATCTCAGATACAGCACAAGTAAATGCAACAGTGATGCCAAATCCAACTGTACCACCCTTGTTGCAGACTGTATGCCATTCAAACACCCTCCTGACAAACCAGAATCAGACACCAAATTCCAAAACTTCCACCGTGGAGGAATGTAGCAGTTTGCCTGTTTTTCCAACAAATGACTTGCTACTGAAGACTGTTGAAAATGGTTTGTGCTCTAGTTCATATACTAATTCTACTGGTCCATCACAAAATTTTACCAATAACAGTTCACGTGTTTCAGTTATAAGTGGTCCTCAGAACACAAGATCCAGTCATTTAAATAAAAAGGGAAATAGTGCTTCTAAGAGAAGAAAGAAAGTTGCTCCGCCACTAATTGCACCTAATGCTTCCCAAAACTTAGTACCCAGTGACTTAACAACAATGGGACTTATAGCAAAGAGTATTGAGATCCCTGCTACTAATATTCATTCAAATGTAATTCCAAATTGTGAACCTCAGAGTATGGTGGAAAATCTAACACAGAAATTAAATAATGTTGACAATCAGTTGTTTGTGACTGATGTAAAAGAGAACTTTAAAACCAATATTGAGTCCCATTCAGTGTTAGCCCCTTTAATAAAAACTGAAAATGGTGATTCCCAGATGATGGCTTTGAATTCATGCACAACTTCAGTGAATTCTGATCTGCAGATTTCTGAAGACAATGTTATACAGAACTTTGAAAAGACTCTTGAAATTATTAAAACTGCTATGAATTCTCAAATACTTGAGGTAAAAAGTGGATCTCAGGGTGCTGGTGAAACATCACAGAATGCTCAAATTAATTATAACATTCAGCTTCCTTCAGTGAATCCTGTACAAAATAACAAATTACCCGATTCTTCTCAGTTTTCCTCTTTCGTAAGTGTAATACCAACCAAAAGTAACATTCCTCAGTCTGAAGTATTGCATAAAGAGGATCAAATACAGGAAATTTTAGAAGGCTTACAAAAATTAAAATTAGAAAATGACCTATCCACTTCATCCCAGTGTATATTAATAAATACATCAGTGACACTGACTCCTGCTCCTGTTAAACCAGTTCCAACTGTCACAGTTGTTCAGCCAGTTTCTGAAATGATACACATTCAGTTTAGTGACAAAGTTAATAAACCCTTTGTGTGTCAAAACCAAGGCTGTAACTACAGTGCCATGACAAAGGATGCACTGTTCAAGCACTATGGTAAAATCCACCAATATACTCCAGAGATGATTCTTGAAATTAAGAAGAATCAGTTGAAATTTGCTCCATTTAAATGTGTAGTACCTACATGTACAAAAACATTTACAAGAAATTCTAATCTCCGGGCACACTGTCAGTTGGTGCATCATTTTACAACAGAAGAAATGGTAAAGTTAAAAATAAAAAGGCCTTATGGAAGAAAATCTCAGAATGAAAATTTGTCAGCCCCACGAATTACACAAGTGAAAAAACAGCCAGGTATAACAGAGGAAAACAAAAGGGAATGTCAGCCTACCCTAGAATTGGGATCAGCAACAGAAAATGCTCTCAGTAATGTAGCAGTGATCCCAGAAAAACAACTTGTAGAAAAAAAAAGTCCTGAAAAGACAGAAAATTCTTCACAACTGGTTGCAGTTACTTCTGACCAATATAATATCAGTTCTCTCACAAATATACAAACCAAAGGACGGAAAATTAGGAGGCATAAAAAAGAAAAGGAGGAGAAGAAACGGAAGAAGCCAGTTTCCCAGTCCCTTGAATTTCCAACACGATATAGTCCCTATAGACCTTATCGATGTGTTCACCAGGGATGCTTTGCTGCCTTTACAATACAGCAAAACTTGATTCTTCATTATCAGGCTGTACATAAATCAGATCTTCCTGCATTTTCTGCAGAGGTTGAAGAAGAAAATGAAGCTGGTAAAGAAATTGAAGAAACTGAAACTAAACAAACCATGAAAGAATTTCGATGTCAGGTGAGTGACTGTTCTCGAATTTTCCAAGCAATTACTGGCCTAATACAACACTACATGAAACTTCATGAAATGACCCCTGAGGAGATTGAAAGCATGACTGCCTCTGTGGATGTTGGGAAATTCCCATGTGACCAATTAGAGTGTAAATCTTCATTTACAACATATTTGAATTATGTTGTTCATCTTGAGGCAGACCATGGAATTGGATCAAGGACAAGTAAAACCGAAGAAGATGGCATATATAAGTGTGATTGTGAAGGCTGTGACCGTATATATGCAACTCGGTCTAATCTCCTCCGACACATTTTTAATAAGCATAATGACAAACATAAAGCTCACTTGATTCGCCCAAGAAAATTAACACCTGGCCAGGAAAATATATCAAGCAAGGCAAACCAAGAAAGAGTAAAGTCTAAACATCGGGGAACAAAACATAGCAGATGTGGAAAGGAGGGAATCAAAATGGCTAAGACCAAAAGAAAGAAAAAAAATAATTTAGAAAACAAAAATGCAAAGATTGTGCAAATTGAAGAAAATAAGCCTTATTCTCTGAAACGTGGAAAGCATGTATATTCTATAAAGGCTAGAAATGATGCCTTGTCTGAGTGTACAAGCAGGTTTGTAACCCAGTATCCGTGTATGATAAAGGGATGTACTTCAGTTGTTACAAGTGAAAGCAATATAATTAGACATTATAAATGTCATAAATTATCTAAGGCATTTACATCACAACACCGCAATCTTCTCATTGTTTTCAAACAGTGTGGCAACTCAGAAATAAAGGAAAATTCTGAGCAAGAAGGTGCTATGAATGATGTGAAAGATTCTGATACATGTGTATCAGAGACCAATGAAAACTCAAGAGCAACTACTGCTCCACAGAAGGAAGTTGAAAAAAATGAAAAAGATGAAATGGATGAGCTAACGGAATTGTTTATTACAAAATTAATAAATGAAGACAGCACAACTGTGGAGACCCAGGCTAATACCTCTTCAAATGTAAATAACAGTTTTCAGGAAAATAACCCCTCCCAGTCAGAAAGACAAAAAGCAAGCAATCTGAAGAGAGTTAATAAAGAAAAAAATGTCTCACAAAATAAGAAAAGGAAAGTTGAAAAAGCCGAACCAGAACTAACAGTTAAGTTAAGTAACATGCATAAAGAAGAAGAAACTGCTGTTGCAATTCAAACCACTGAGGAGCATCCTGCTTCTTTTGACTGGAGCTCATTTAAACCAATGGGATTTGAAGTATCATTTTTGAAGTTTCTTGAGGAGTCTGCAGTGAAACAGAAGAAAAGTACCGACAAAGACCATCCAAATAGTGGAACTAAAAGAGGAGCCCATTCAAATTCAAGAAAAAATACTGATAAGACACTTATGACTAGTGGAAATCATGTGTGCTCTTGTAAAGAAAGTGAAATCTTTGTACAGTTTGCCAATCCATCACAGCTTCAGTGCAGTGATAATGTAAAAATTGTTTTAGACAAGACTCTTAAAGATTGCACTGAGCTTGTCTTAAAGCAACTTCAGGAAATGAAACCTACCGTCAGTCTGAAAAAACTTGAAGTACATTCAAATGATCCAGATATGTCTGTAATGAAAGAAATCAGTATAGGTAAAGCCACAGGCAGGGGGCAGTACTGATAACTAATGTACTATAAATACATCATTTATAGTTGTATTTTAAATAGGAAGCCATCAAGCATGCTGTAATTGTGAAACTTATTATTTTTTGTTGATGTGAATTAACCTGGCCAAAAAAAAAAAAAAAAAAAAACATGACATTTGTCATGTAAAACTTTTTTTTATCCCTATGGGACTTGAGGAATAGAATCAATACTTCAGTTATTGTAAATATTTGAGTTAACCTCAAATTTCTATCTCCCAGTTGCCCTTTTCATAAACCAGACTGAATTATCTGTGTGATTGGTATGTTTCACCAGGTCACTGCTCATGTATAACAGTACTCTTTATTTGTAGATACCTTTTTTTGTATATATTTATTATTGTAAATCATTTGCTGCCACCAGCAGTCTGTAAGTCTAAACTATTAAATGATACATTTATATTTGGAATTTTAATTTTTAACTAAGTGATCAAATTTTTAAAACTTCTTTTATTGTTTTAAATTAAGAACTTTTTGAACTAAAACTAGAAACTTTGCCATAGTTCATGATTTTTTTTTTTTTTTTACATGAAACATTATATTTACAAGATGATCTCAAGACAATGTTTCACAAAGTAGGCACATTGTATCAACACTTGGCTCTGCTTTGTAAGTTTGCCATCCGGGATTTTTGGGTGGTTTTTGTGTGAAATTAAAGCAGATTCTTTAGTGGTTTCCTATAGCAACAGTTTTTTTTTTTTTTCTTTCCTCCTTTTTCCATGACTTTTGATTGGATATAGTTACTATGAGTCCATGACATATGATGGCAATGTGAATTTAAAAATTTACTACATTGAAGATTTTAAACATTGGTATTTTAAAAAATCCTTTGTGAATGTGATAGAAACTAGTAGTGTGGAGCAGTGTAAATATTTGAGGTGGTGATTTGTGAAGTAGCCCAGTATTGCCTTAAATAAAATCACATTTTGTTTCTTGTTTTATACATGTGATCTTATAAAGGTTTTTCCTCCCATTTTCTGAGATTTATAGCTTGGTGTATAGCTTTAAACTGTATAAACTTTTGTGGAAATAATTTTTTAAACATTTTTATAAATCTTAAAATTGGTATCATCAAAGTGAGCCCATCTTGTGTTTATAAAATGCAAGAATCTTAACATTTATAGTTACATAGATGAAACACTTTCTATAAGGAAGTTGAATGTTTTGATTTTACTGTTTATAGATGTTAGATTGTACAGATATGTCTGTATTTTCTCACCATATCTAATGATACTTTTTTTCATTAGATCACTCTTCAAGAGCAGTATTAGTTGTTATAATTGATTATTTTGATTATTCAGTATATAGTTAGCTCTTACAGTTTTAGCTTTATTCACCATATTTATACTGTGGATTCACAGCCAGAGGTAGAAGTTATTTCAGGACAGTTGATGACCTTCATTTAAAGTCCAACTAAAATCAGTACTGGAAAAAAAAGAAGACATTCTTTCACTATTACTTTTGTTTGCCATAAATATTATATTGATTTTTTTATGTTGTGTTTGTTATAAAAGAATTGCATTCAAAATATACTGGCCTGGGATATTGATGATATTGTAATGATACAAAAAAAAATGTGTATATTCCCTGTGCAGCATCAGATTTGCAGGAGAAATGAAGCACTTAACTGAAATTGCTGGTACTCTGAATAAATAAGCATGGTCAAGGAGTGAACTATTTTCTTTTGGAAATATTTTTTTAAGTTTTATTATTAAAGTATTATAGCTTAATTTTTAGGCTTAGTGGATTATATTGAGTAGTTGGTTTCACTACCTTAAGGTTTATTATCAATATGCATAAAACTTGACACATTAAAATCCCTACCCTTTGGTAAGCCCACTGTTATTTATTAAAATAAAAGTTGTTTTCATGGGTGGTTAATACATGTTTTTTCTCTAAACAATAATTTAACTGAGTAATTTTAATATTAACTTTTTGTTAATTGAATATTTTCATACAGTTTTCTTAGAAGTTGACCTAGCTTTTAAAGGTAGGCACCTAGTAAAAATGCCTGATATAGTATAATAGCAAATAAGTTTATTTCTGATAATCATGATGAGCCATTGTTAAGTGAAAATGCCAATGTGTTGGGGCTTTTCTTTTGCTTACTAGCTTGAGAAAATTGACCATTATACAATTCTGTAATTGTTCCCCTGAAAGGGTTTGCCAACATTGAGTGATTTTTTTTTTTTTTAATTTCAGATATTGTATGTTGAAAGTATGGAAGAGTGGGCTTTTTAGCATGGAACAGAAAATTCAAATTATAATATAAAGAAAATATGAATTTATAGAGTAGCATGTTGGTAAAATTAAATATGGAATGTAATGCCTAAGTATTAAAAAAAGAATCAAAGTATATTTTTTTCATGGTATACTTTTCCTCAATCTATTCTCAATCCAAAGGATTTTAATACTACACTTAACAAACATTATTAATATTCAATACATCATTAAGTTAAATGTAACTATTTTGGAACTTTTCAGCAGCTGAATTTACTATAGTTAAATTATTTTAAAGGGCTTGAGAGGTAAGAATTGTAAGCTTCCTCCCCCCGGGGGGAAAAAATGGTTACTGAGTGTATTTAGGTTGAACAACTTAATCAGTTACAAATTTTAGAAAGGAACCAGAAGTAGTGTTAAATGTAAATGGAATTGGGAAATAGATTGAGGTTTATGAGAGATGGCAAAACATCATGCACATGCAGTCTTAAATTAGCCTTTTTCAAAATGTTTATTGTAGTGTGACATCAGGGGTAAGGATAGTATAGTAAACTATGTAATTATAGGTCCCTCTTAAAATATCCAGTGCACATTAGTATATTTAAGATTGAGGGCTGGGGCAATACCTCAGTTGATAGAGTGCTTGCCTCACATGCCACAAGGCCCTGGGTTCAATCCCAGCATCACACACAAAAAAAAAATTAAAAAGCCTTGTTTGTTTTTTAAAACATGTTGAAGTGAGAATTTTTCAGGCTTAATGGACCATGAGAGTATTTTTCTTTAAAAAAAATTATATATATATATATATATATATATATATATATATATATACACACACACACACACATATGTATATCATAGTTGTAAATAAACACAATATCATTTTATTTATTTTTATGTGGTCCTGAGGATTGAATCCAGTGCTTCACATGTACAAGGCAAGCTCTCCCAGCTCTAGTATTTTTCTTCTTTGATGTTAATGTTTAGGTATATCCCACTGAATTAGTATCCTTAACAGACTTGGGAAAATGATGGTCTAAAACGGCTTTCATGCAGCCAGGATTGGTGATTATTATGATTGGTCTCTTTGTCTGCTCCACTTGATTCTTGTACTGTGCTAATTCTTAATGTTTTGAATATCATTCTGTATTCACCTTTTATTAAAATCAAGTCTCTCTACTTGCTTAAAGCCCCTGCCAACCTCTTCAGATATTCTTAACCCCACTTACCATTTCCTACTGTTTATATTTCCCCCTCACAAAGCCCTCACACATAACTATGTCTAGCTAGAATGTTTATTCCTTTATTTTTAATGACTAACTATCCATCAGTACTCAGCCTAAATGTCACCTTTTCAGAGACACCCCCAGATACTCTATAATAAGATTATACATACCCACAAGTGTTTTTACTTTTTATATTTGTTAAGTTTACTATCTATCCTTCCCATCACTACCACTTGATGAAGAAATAATAGTTTTTTTCACTGGCCTTACTCATTTCAGTGAAGTGGGAGCCCTACCCCCTTTTTATCAAAAACCAGTCCATCTTCTAGATTCCTACCCCACTCTAACCTCTCAAGCACTTTCAGTTAACTGCCTTTTTTTTTTTTTTTTTTTTTGTACCAGGGTTTAAACCCAAGGGGTGCTTAACCACTGAGAGACATCCCAGCCCTTTTTAAAAATCTCTTTATTTTAAGATGGTCTCACCAAGTTGCTCAGGACCTTGGTAATTCATGGAGGCTAGCTTTGAACTTTGGATTCTCCTGCCCCAGCCTCCCAGGCATGTTGGATTACAGGCATGTGACACCACGCCCAGCTGATCAACCTTTCTTTACTGCCAGATTCTCTTCAACAATTTGAAAGGCCCTAGTAGCTATTGTTCTTGAAAGAGATGACAGAGACATTTTATTTCAGCTAACCAAAACCCCATTTGTCTTGTTCCAATCACAACTAATGTATTTTTACATCATTTTCTCACTTGTTATTTACCACCTTTTTTTTTTTTGGTGGTGGTGGTGGTGCTAGGGATTGAACCTAGGACCTTGTGCATTCGAGGCAAGCACTCTACCAACTGAGCTATGTCTCCTGGAACTCCTAAAATTACTCTTACCAGGATCACCAGCCTTTTCTATGATGTTTCACTGGTACTTTTAATGCCCTCATTTACTGCCTTGGGAAAATTCAATAGGGTGATGCTTCTCCTTGACATTTTCTTAGTTTTCTCTTTTTGGCTATTCCAGCTCTGATTCTATCCCTACTTCATTTCTCAGTACCTGGGCTCTGAGTCATTGGTCTTTCTATCCTCCTTTTGGATACTAAACAAAAGGATATCCTCCTTTTGTATACTAAACTCCTTTGGAGTTTAGTATACAAATGAACCAATTGTGCTCAGATTTATATTTCTTAGATCAAACTTCATGGTATTTATAACTGCCTACCGCAGAGTTGAACACATTATATCCAGACAATTATTTTCTCCAACCACTTTCAATCTATTCCCCTACCAATATTCCTTATTTGGAGAAGTAACGTCTCTTGCCTGTTTGATGTTGCCATCATTAATAGCCAATTCATGTCATTACCCTGTATTTAGTCACAATTATGGTCACTTCTACCTCCAAAGTGGAAAGCTGCTTCTTTCCATGTCATAACATGAATCCAAATCACCATCACCTCTGTAACAGTCTCCCTATTTTCTTCCAGAATATTCCCACCATTTTTTTATTGTTTTTATTTTGTTTAATTTAAAACAGTTTCTCTCCCCTGTCTCACAAGTTGGCCAGTATATGCTACTTCTGGCTTCAAGTAATTGTGAATGGTGATGCTGTTTACCAAGATAATATAGAAAGAATAGGCTTAGAGGAGAAATTAATGTTGAGTTTGAGGTTCCTATTAGGTTATCAAGGAAGAGGTATATTGGTTGATTCTTTATGGGAGTCTTTTCTTGAAGGATTGAATCCTATCTATGTTGACCATATAGCCCATCATCTAGATTATACTAAGCAACTGATACATTCTGTTGGAAATGAAGAAACAAAGTCAGTCTTTAGATCTGTAGTTGAGATATAAAGTTTGGGGGTTGGCAGTTTTTAACTGTATTTGTAAGCAATTTTTATTATTATATTATTAATATGAGAGAATGTTGTGTCCGGAAAGCATGTAGGGAAAGATAATCAAGGAATGAGCCCTTAGGAATACCAACACTTAGTGGGCAGAAGAAAATAGACCAGCAAAGAGAACTTGGGGAGGAAGAGTCAGAAGAGTGCCAGAAAAGCCCATGAAGGCACAGAATGTCAAGTAGGTTGGTAAAAGAGGTAGATAGTCATGCCAAATGCCATTGAGAGATCAATTAGGAAGAATAATCTATTAGAATTAAATATTGATGGTCATTTTCGAGGAGTTTTAGTGGCTGCTAAGTAATGTTTATTTTCTAATTAAGTTTAGTTGAACATAGTGAATTGTATACTTCTACCTATTAAAGATAGGTAGAACTTGAAGTATAGCAGTAATTGGAACCTCATCCCAAGGACAAAAAGTGGGAATACTGTGTTCCAAAGTTACACAATGCATCCAGGCTATGTGGTGCATGTATGGGGTTTGTGAAGGGTTAGGGTTACACAATTTTCTTGGTCCAGTCATTGTCTTGGCAGACCAGATTCAGTTAAGAGAAAGTTGTATATAAATTTGTGAGCCAAGAAAAAGGCAAGTGTTCTGTAGAGAGTTCTTTTTAGGGAGCATAATGAACAAGAGGAGAGAAAATATAATAGTAGGAGTCAATATAAATAGTAGAGGGGTTTTTTCCTAAGTATCCAACAGGAAATATAAGCTGTATAATTGAACTTCTCAAGTCCAGTGCTGCATTGAATCTGCTATACCTGACCTTCCCAAACATAGGTCCTGTGTATGATAGTAAGAAATTTAACTTTTTAATCAACTGCTACTATGTGCTAGGTGCTAAGAATTCTTGTATTTCCATTTATTCTTGTATCAAATCAAAGACTTAAATTCTCTAATCCACATTTTACAATAAAAAAAATCAAGTATGAGGAGATGCTAGATATCTTCACTAAAGTATTTCACAGATAGTGTATGGCAGGACTGAGAGTTGAAACTTGCAAAACTGACTCCAGAGCTTCTACATTCCTTAATTTGAAGAGTATAGGCCCTCAAGTGAGATAATAGGTTGTTCTGTATTCTTTGCTAGAAGATGTGAAATATTGTTGTGATTTCTAAAAAGAATTCTCTCTAGATGACGAGGAAGATTGCTTATTTGTATTAGGATCTTTTAAAACTACATTTAATTTTATGTGAATTTTATTCATTATTTAATATTGGTTCCAAAGAAAAAAAGAAGAACTCCTGGAACCCAGTCTGAAACCATGAAGGAGGTGGCTGTGTTGATAAAGGTAGGGAATATGGAAGAAAAAAGAAGCTGTATACTGCAATTGTGAATGCTTAAACCAGAGAATTAGCAGAAAACATGGAAATAAGAAGCAACTGCAGGAGCTGAGTGGATTCTGACACTCAGCTATGGTCAGTTGTAGTTACCAGGTTCTTTTTGTTCTCCAAAATAGCTATGAGTGTGGCAAAAAATATATAAATTTTGCAAATTGCATGTACCCAACCTTTAGTGCTACTATCCCTAGATCCCCCAAGGATGGTAGGTTAGATAAGAGGAATGGTGGCAACAATGGCCCTTGGGGGTTTTCAAGAAGTCATTGGGCTTTTGTGGTCATGTGGTGGATTTCAAACTATTGAACAGATTTCCCCAGGAAACACTTGCTTGGAAAGAGGAGACTGTGAGTCATCATCAGAGGGAAATGCCCCCTTCTTGCCAAGTCAGATTGGCCCATTTTTTTGTGGAAGTTAGATGTTAATACCTTGATACTTATGGTTTGCTGGGGAGGTGGGTATACAGGGAATCAACCTCTTTGACAGTCATACAATCCAAATGTCCAAATAAGTCACTGTTGGCAGTCCTCTTTTGCAACCCTAAAAAGCTGTTAATCTCATTACATTTACTTACTGAAATTTCAGAAACAATGTATTTAGAGTGGGGATATAGCTCAGTGGTAGAATGCTTGTCTAGCATGCACAAGACCCTGGGCTTAATCCCGAGCACTGCAAAAACAAATTGCATAGGTATAATATATGTCTATGTGTGTATATATTTACTAATCCTACTTAAGACAAATCCATCTCAGCTGCAGAATTAGAGAGTTCTGTAGTTACAGAATTATGGTGTTCTGGTGAGCATGTATACCCACAAAGATTTTCTAATCCCATGTTGGTAATTGGGTTTTCATTTGTGCACTCTAAAATGTAATTCTTATGAAAGCCCCGGCCCAGTGAGAATAACAGGAAAATTAGAATTGTGACTTTATGAAAATGGTCAAATGGGGGGGGGGGACAGCAAACCTATAAAGCAGGTCTCCTGACCCTTTGTTCAGACTCCTTTATCTACTGTTATGCTTGGTGATAGTGTAGCCATTTCAAAGCTGAAGACTTTCAGGGTCTCACAGGGAAAGGTTTTTGTTTTTTTATGAATATTGCAAAATAAGAAAAAGTTGTTGATGTCTTACAGTTTTGAAAAAAGTTGATGTTTTAAAGTTTAAAAAACTCTGTTGTCATACGTTGATGTCTTAAAAGTTTAAAAAAAAAAAAAAGTCTGCAAATTACCAGTATAAAATGAGATATTAAAGCAATTCAGGTTTTTTCCAGTAAGGTTTTAATCCCAAACCAGCTTCCAGCTACAATAGATGAGTCAGCAGTTTGAAAGGCAACAGTTGCTCTGCCAAAGGTGAAAAATCAAAGTATCCAGAATGTTGTGTGATGATAAAGGATGTGGGCTTTTCCAGCACAAAATAGTAGTTGGTCATGTATAATTTTTGAGCTTTAAGTGAACAGTTACAAAGCTTAACTTTTTCCCCATCTCCCAAAGCTTTTATATCCCTCACAAAGAAGAGAAAAACTGAAAATTGACACTTTAAGCTAACACTGACTAGTAGCTCAGGATCAGGGTACATTTAGCACATGTGAAGCCCTGGGTCCAATCAGCGCACAAAAAACTAGGCTGGAACCAAGCATTTCTACTTAACCTTTGTTTTTTTCTTCCCCTTTTTGTTGATTTTTTTTTTCTTGCTACCAGGAATTGAACTGAAAGCCTCACAAAAGCTAGGAAGTGACCACTGAGCTGCATCCCCAGCCCCTCCCCCACCCCCTTTGTGAAAAAGCTGTAACATCTGTGTAGGCAGCTTTTCTGAGAAGAGCTTCTTGGAAGTGAAGGGCAGACATGCTCCAATAGAGTTCAGGACTTATATACATACACAAAAGTAGGCGCTGAGTACAGCTGCAGTTACAGCCCCACATATCCTGACTGAGCTCTTTACACACTAACTCATTTAACCAAAACTGTCAGGAATTTGTTCAATAAGGCACAGTAGTTCACACAACTAATCCCAGCCACTCAGGAGACTAAAGCAGAATGATCATAAATTCAAGGCCAGCATCAGCAACTTAGTGAGACCCTGTCTCAAAATTTAAAAAAAGAATTAGCTGGCACTGGAGATAATGCTTTTTTAAATTTATTTATTTATTTATTTATTTTAGTGCTGAGAATGGAAACCCAGCACCTTTCACCTGCTAGGCGAGTGCTCTACCTCTGAGACACAACCCCAGCCCTCAGTTTTTATTCATGTAGTGCCACCTGAAAACTATCCCAAGAGACCTACATGTTTTCGTTGATTCAGGTTAACAGTCTAAGATTACCGATTAAAGGAAAATGTATATAGTAGTTGATATATACAGGTATAGGTACACATTTTGTTGATTTTTTTTAACAAAAACATGGTAAATAGGTACACATTTTGTTGATTTTTTTTTTTAACAAAAACATGGTAGTACATTTTGTAACGCTGACAGAAGAAAGTTCATGTCACCATTTGACATATTATGTACATTAAAGTTCTGCTATCACCTTCTTATCCCATCTCTATCAGATTTCAAGTTCAGATTGGCCTGGTTAAAAAAGTTGCCTGGGCTGGGATTGTGGCTTAGTGGTAAGCACTCGCCTAGCATGTATGAGGCCCTGAGTTTGATCCTCAGCACCACATAAAAATAAAACAAAGATATTGTGTCCAATTACAGCTAAAAAATAAATTTAAAAATTGCCTACCCTCCTTTTCAGTGAATGTGTATGTATAATCTACACAATAAATATTCATGTTTTTTGAGTCCCTTTCTCAGCACATTTTTTTAAATCACATGATTTGTTTAATTTGTTACCAGCCAGTATCTATCTTTCTGACAAAGTTTGTCAGCTTTTGCTAGAATGCAGTCAGCCTTCATTGAAGGTGCAGCTAATTTACAAGCTACATGTAAAAATCTGGTGTGTGTGTATGTGTATAAGATGATCAGTTTTGTAGGCCTTATATAGAAGTTCAGTATTGAGTTGCACAGGAGTAAGAGGCCACAAGATGGCATGGTAACATTGTAGAGTCAAGGAAGGTCTGGAAATTAAAACAGAAGTTGTCTTTCCATTATTTTTCATTTTATGTTTTATAAGGACATGGGATAATATGTGATAGTCATATTTTTAAGTACTTAAGTTGAGTAGTTATTAAAATATATTTTTTAAAAATTGGGAGGTGTCTTTGACAACATTAGCTGTTGGTCTATTTTAAGATAAGTATAATCCAACCCTCATTATAGAAACAAGTTAGGGCCACTTTGTATTGATTGTACATATTCATTTATCTAATAAGATAATGATTGTAATACAATTGGTCATTACATGGAAATGTCAGTATTACAAAGGTCTTTGAAAAAGTTATGTACAAGAAACTCTGGAAGACTTGGAGTTTTTTTAAAAACTACATTCTTGCTGTGTCACTTCGTGTAACATTGGACAAGTCACTATCATTCTAGATTGTAGTCATCTCATTTGTAAGCATTTTTAAGACTTCTTTCAATTCCAGAATATTACAACACTTGAGTTTTTACAATATAGTTAGTTCCTAACTAACTATATTGAAGGAAATGTGGAGATCTTCTAACTAAACATTTTCAGGAATATGTTCCCTGTTGCTAAGCAACCACTGTGGGTTAAGCCCTGAAGAAAAAGTGATGAAAGGGCTGGGGATGTGGCTCAAGTGGTAGCGCGCTTGCCTGGCATGCGTGCGGCCCGGGTTCGATCCTCAGCACCACATACAAACAAAGATGTTGTGTCCTCCGAGAACTAAAAACTAAATATTAAGATTGAAAAAAGAAAAAGTGATGAAGGATATGGTTCTTGCCTGCATTTAAGATGCTCATAATTTAGAAGGAGATACAAATGTATAAGCACCTGTTCTGAAGCCCTATCAGATAGGTATTACCTGTTTCCATTTTATATTATATTTTCCTCACTAGCAGAAATATTTGATCCAGGCATTGAAGTAGAATTTCTCAAGACGGAGAAAAGAAAAATGAAATCGCATAAAATATTGAGTGAGTACTTTGCATGTCACTATAATGCCATAATCCTAAAATAAAATATTTTAACCAGTTCTGTGGAACTGCCTAAATTGTTTATTATGGTGAGCTATCTTATTATACATGAAATTTGTTCTAGGTGGTTCTTCTAATCAGAGATCTTTCTGTGGACTCAGGTTTATGTAGTGATATAGCAATACAGAGTCTCTACTTGCCATTAAAGTACTATAATCATAGGCTCTTGAAGGAAAAGTGGAGATCATCTAACTAAACCCTCCCATAAAATCCAGAAATTTTCTTAAACATTCCTTTCAGTGTTGTTTGATTATACTGTTTTGTCAGGGGATCATTTCATTGAAGCATTTCAAATTAATAGGGTATTCCTGTGTTAGGCTAAAAAATATATATAGCTCTGATTTTTATCCATCAGTCCTAGTTCTTACCCATTATAACTTCTGAACACAAAATAAGCTGTTTGACTTTTAATCATTTTAAGTCATTTCCCTGTAGTCTAGATACAAGCATCTGCTCGGGTTTAAATTAACCTTTTAAAAAAATTAGTGTTATACTATACTTAGTTTATCTTAAGGTGGTGAACAGTTTATACTCCAAGGATATTATGTTGTGAAATATCAGTCCTGTTTTCATACTGAAAGGATTGATACAGAATTATTGTTCCATTGCACCTGACTTGTTCTGAACAGAATTCTGAGATTTATTTTTTAATCATGGCTCAATTATTACTCCACCATTTCTTTTTATTTATTTATTTATTTGTTTGTTTGTTTATTTGTTTGTTTATTTATTTTGGAACCAGGCATTCATTGAACTCAATCACTGAGCCACATCCTCAGCCCTATTTTGTATTTTATTTAGAGACAGGATCTCACCATTGCTGAGGCTGGCTTTGAACTTTCAATCCTCCCATCTCAGCCTCCTGAGCCTCTGGGATTACAGGCATGTGCCACCATGCCCAGCACTCACCATTTCTTGTGTCTTCAGTAGATACATGCATGCTCTTCCCTTAGTCACTAATGCAAACTTAATCAAGAATGTTGGGAGCTTACAAGTAAGAAATTAACATGCAATGACTTAGGTAGAAGTTAGTTGTCTCATACCAACAAATGAGGTAGGAGATAAGCAGTTCAGGGCCAGTATGGCAATCCCATAGTGGCATCAGTGCCCCATGAGTCTGTTCTTCTCCTCCTCCTCCTCCTCCATCTCCATCAGATCTTGCTTCCATTCTCAAAGTCACCCCATGACGGATATTTACTGCAGCTCTAGCTATGATGTCTTGGTAGGACAATCAGCCCCATGTTTTAAATGACTTTCCCCAAAGCACCAGCCAAAAAAAATCTCTATTGCTTTGGCAAGAAGATAGTTCACATTGCTACTTTCACATGCAGAGACTTGGAAATGTACTTTGTTAGATAGGCACACTGCCATCCCCAACAAAATCAAGGTTTATGTAGTGATAAAAATATTTCACAAGGAGAAGAGTAAATATTAGGTAGATGAGATATGGGAGATGTAAGGGGAACACAAAGTCTTTCTAGAAGAAACATGCTCTTAAATACCAGGGACCTAACCTGTGGGGGTGCAGAAGCATGAAGAGATGAATATAAGACCAAGTCTTTAAACTTAGTCATAAACAGTATTGAAAATGTTATCATGTTAACATAATTAGTAGCAATCTAGGAAGGTTGCTTTATCAGTATTGCTTATCTTCCTCAGAAAGTCATATCTCAAATTACTCTTTTTTAAGGTAAATACCTTTTACAACTGAAAACTTGGTTTTGCTAGTGATTACTACTTGGTTTAGTCCCAGGGAGTTGACAATCATCAGATTAGTTAATGGAGTTTTTACCACTAGAATGTGGCATTTGTTTTGCTTAATATTTTTCTCCTGTGGTCCCAAACTGCAACAAAGGGTTTCAATAGTGACATTTTCCTAGAATGGTAATCTGCAGTTCCCTTCTTCAACTCCCTTGTATTCTTTTTTAAAAAATTATTTTAATTAGGTATATATGACAGCAGAATGCTCCCTTGTATTCTGAACAGACAAGTAGATTTCTACCTCACAGCTTTTTCATCCATCTCTACTCTGACAGGAGGCATTAATATCTAAAAAAAAATTAAGATAAAGTATTAGGGATGGGGTTGTGGCTTAGTGGTGGAGCACTCACCAGTATGTCTGAGGCACTGGGTTCTATTCTTAGCACCACATAAAAATAAATAAAGGTTTGTTTCTAACTATAACTAAAAAAATATTTTTAAAAAAGAATTAATAGAAATTATATACATACATATATATAATATATATCCTTTTTCTTTGAAAATTCCCCACCCCCCTTTTTTTTTTTTTTTTACTAGAGATTGAAATCAAGACCTCATGTATGCTAGGCAAGCACTGCCTACCACTGACTTGCATCCCCAGTTATATTTTTATTTTGAGACAGGCTCTCACTAGGTTGCCCAGACTGGCATTGAACTTGCAATCCTCCTGCCTCAGCCTCCTCAGTACCTGGGATAACAGGTGTGTACTGCCTTACCTAGGTTTTTTTTTTTTTAAAGAGAGAATTTTTTAATATTTATTTTTTAGTTTT
The DNA here is from genome assembly GCF_045843805.1 of Urocitellus parryii. Taxonomy (NCBI): domain Eukaryota; kingdom Metazoa; phylum Chordata; class Mammalia; order Rodentia; family Sciuridae; genus Urocitellus; species Urocitellus parryii. Next base: position 72,359,335 of record NC_135538.1, on the reverse strand, counting down.
CAGTGGACACAACATCTTTATTTTATTTTTATGTGGTGCTGAGGATCAAACCCAGCGCCCGGCGCATGCCAGGCGAGCCCGCTACCACTTGAGCCACATCCCCAGCCCCTTACCTAGGTTTTTTTAATTTAAAAATAATAATTATAGAAGATTTAATCTCTCTAAGCTAGGGAAGGACCTGAAACACCACCTTTAAAATAGGTGGAAATGTTGACCTATGTAGCATCCAGAACTCATTTCACTTTGCTTTCAAGCAATATGTGAGAAAATTATCTCAGTATAGGAAAGTTGGTCAGATTATTTGACAGAGTAGAAAGAAGATGGATCTATGGATAATTCTCTGAACTCCTGCACAACCCCCAGTATCTTTTGTAGATGAAGGAAGTATCCTTTGTGAAAAAGGATCTGTTTTTAATTTTGTGATACTGGGGATTGAACCCATGAGCTCTCTACTGCTGAGCTACATACCCAGTCCTTTTTATTTTTTTTATTTTGAGGCAGGGTCTCAAAAAGTTTCCAAAGCTGTCTTCAAACTTAGGATCCTCCTGCCTCCACCTCTCCCAAGAGGCTAGGATTACAGGCCTGCACCACCATACCTGGTTCCCAATTTTATTTTAGAGAAAGTATTTCTGGTAGACCTCTCCCACAACACCTGCCTCAGGCTGTTGTTATAAAAATTCATGTGTATGCTGACATTTTTCCTTTCACATGATCCTCTACTGTTTCTTTCCTCATCCATTTTTAAAAAAATTGAATACCCCTCTTTTGTCCTCTGTGCAGTATTAAAATATACAAACAAAATTAAACTAAATTAGGAATAAGTTGACATCAGTATTTAAGCAAAGTGTTACATGTATGTGACAGGATGTGAGCTAGAATAAGGAGAGTCAGGGCACTGTGGGCTTTTTAATTATTTATTTAAAGCATAAGAACAAAAGTAATGTGAAATAATAAGAATAAAAAGACAAAGTTAAGCTCTTCCTCTTGTTGAAACCATTGTTGAGATCTCTATAGTTTCTCCCTATTTATACAAATACATGTACACTATCAAATTTTGGACGTTTTGAAAGGGTCAGTACAAGAGAAGTGTTCTACCTCTCTTACTATTATATAGGGAAAGAAATGTATGCAGAAAGTAATTTTATTAGGATTCTCAGTTGCAGAACACAGAAATCTAACTTGAAACAGCTTAAGCAAAAACATTATTTATCTTTCATATAAAGTGGAGCAGTGGGGCCAGGCTCAGGACCAATAGGATCGAAGAATTCAAATGTCTGCCTTTTCCCCTCCTCTCTCATCTTCACTGTCTACTGGCTTCATTTCTGGAGGACCACTGGAACCACGGCTACTTGCAGCTGTGGGCATTCTTTTGTAAAAAAAACTTGAAAAAAAATTCTGTCTCAGAAGGTGGGTAGCCCAATGTCATGCTCCCAGGTACTCAATAAATACTAATTTGTTGAGAAACTGAATAACAACAAAATATTGACAAAATTCTCTTAATCAAATGTTTGGGGTCTTCACTGACACTACTAAGCTGGTTATAGGAAGCTTATTTTGTAAGTTAAAAGAAGTATCAATCAATAAACTTAGAGTACACATCCCACCTTTCTATTTGAACAGTTTCATTTCCATTGTCCTTGCTCACATTACCTTTTGATCTCTAAAGTAGAGAAGCAAGCAATGTACATGCCCAGGCAACCAACCCCCGTAACTTGGGCAGAGCTTGTGGTAACATGGGAGGAGGCTGAGCTCTCTAGACTTTTTTTGCAGTGAACTCCTCAGACCAAAAAGTCCCCTGTCTTTATTCCATTTCTCCCCTGCAAACATATTTTCTAGATTCCATGTCAGGCTCAGACCTTAAAACCTTAAGCCTCTTTAACCACATATCATTTTTAAAAACCAGGGTTACCTGCATTTATGAAGGCTAGATGTTTTCTTGTTAAATGGTAAAGTATATGATTGTAAGTTCTTAAGTCCAGCAGTGATCTGTGGTATGAACTAAAGAAAGAGAAACCACAAAGTTCATCATCTTTCTGTTTTCCAAGACTTTAAGATAAAGATTATGACCACTATAGGTGACATGGTCTGGAGACTACATAATAACCCGAAAAACCTTCGCTGTGCATATTGTAAGGAGACATTTTATTCTGAGGTTGTCAAGATATGGAAGACATGAATAATTGGTTTTAGTTAAAATTGCATTTTATAGTGACTTTCTGTTAAGAAATTCCAAAGGGAATAGAATGATTTCTGAGCTATCTTTACAAAGCAGTGTTGAAAATCTTGTTCTAAAATTGTCAGAACAATTTTTTTTCATAGAATAATCATACTCTGATGAAGTCAAGTAAAGATATCAATGGCACCCAAATAACATGGCAAAACAATTTTTATTCTAGAGCAATGCACATATGTTAAAGTATCAAATTCAAAGAGTATATTATGGATTTAAAAATAGAAAAGTAAAAAGTTCTAGTCTTAAAAACAGATGATAATGATTTTTCTTTCTTACATTATTTGATCCACTGTAATAGCCTAGTACATGTTTTATTATCCTAGAGATGTGCTACTATAAGCAAATTGTGTCATATTTATAGTTACATCATACTGTTCTGGTTATAAAAAGGTCTAACAATATGGAAATTTACAAAGTATTTCAGTGTTTTTATGGTTAAAGAAAAGTGTAAAATGATTACCAAGTGAGAGTATTCTTTTTCTGTGACTTCCCATGCTCCCTATCAGTGTTCTGTTGTCTGTGGTACTTGCCTTCCCCCATGACTAAAGACTTCAGTAGGTTATCTTCCAGTAGGATTTGTGCTTAACTTAGAGATCACTTAAATGATGGCTTTTCCTCCTCTCCCCTGGCCCACTTATATCCAAGGACTCCTAAACTGATGAATCCTGAACTCTGGGCCTTCTCAGGTCAGGCTTTCTCTTCTCTTTGGGGGTGCCTCTGTGTGCCCCATATAGCTGCTACAGTACAGTCCTTCTCTATAAAGGTTGAGTATAAAAGTGAGTGGAGCCTTGCCGGCCAATTGGAGATCACCAGTGTCTTGTCAGCTTGGAGGCCACTATATTTGTCAAAAGGGACACTTTTTTATTGTTCAGTTCATTGTGCATGAATTGTAGTAAGGTTGTTATAGAAAAATAAAAAGCTAATATAGAGATTCTTTTCTGATAGATCTAAACTCTTGAAAGAATGCTGTTGGTTGTATTTCTCTAGACTAATTTGCAATTAACTAACTGAAAAACAACTTGTGTATAGACATAAAAGAGATCCCTACCACAAAATAATGAGTCCTCTGTGCAGCATTCACATCTGAGAGCACATTGAAATAGTCTTTAATTTCAAATAATATCACGGCTAACACCCTTGGTTTTCCAAGCTACTTTAGGTCTTGTTTAGTAGGGATACTAGTTTTCTTTATTTAATTCTCTTGTGTACAGTAAGGTAGCTTTGCTTCAGGTTGCTAGGGTGTGCCTATGCCCAAGCCTGCATCACGATTCTGGAGTAGAAGAGGGTCCCCTATTTCACCATATTCAACATATCTGAGGTTGTGGCATTCAACACACTGAGGAGTTGAACTTTTTAGAATTTTTTTGGAGACAGCACTTTAAATAAAGCACTTAAGAACCAAAAAGCTCAGTTCAGTGAAATTTAACACAATGCACAAGCAAGAGGTAAAGACCAAGAAGAAGATGAAGATGGTTTTCTCAGTGGGTTTGGAGATGAAGCAGTCTACAGTGTTGGGACAAGGCTTCAAATCGCACTTCATAAGGTAGGGGACACTAAAGCCCCTATACAACTTATAAAACAAAACAAGGAAGCCAATTTCAAAACCAGTTTTGACAATGAGGCTAATCAAATAGGTGTACCATAGGCCCCCATCCATGGTGCCTGGGCTGTCATAGAGTTTCTTTCCATGCTTTTTTTCTCTTCCCTCACAATAGGCCACATGTAGAACTACTAGGAGAGAGGGCGTGGAGACCATGATCAGCTGTAAAGCCCAAAGTCTGACCTGGGAGACCGGGAAGAAGTAGTCAAAGCACACATTTCCACAGCCAGGCTGTCTAGTGTTGCACTCAAACTCTTTCTGCTCATCCTTCCACACGTGCTTTGCAGCCACTATGTAGACCAGCAACCGAAGGATGAACATAACAGCTAGCCAGATGCGCCCAATCCCAGTTGAATATTTATTTACTCCACTTAGGAGGTCTCTGAGGAACATCCAACTCATGACTTAAGCTCTCAAAAAGGCAAGACTCTGTGAAAGAAAACAATTTTATTGTGATTCATGAATTTCTATTCTGTTAATTATTTGAGCAACTTTGGAAGATAAACTCCAAAAGGAGATGACACAACTGATCCATGGACACAACTGAGATCCCATTCCCACTTTAATTTGGAATTTTATTTTATTGCTGTTCCCTCAACCCCATTTTCAAACAATTCTTCTTGGCAAAAGTCTCTACTATTTCTCTAGAAAAATAGAGGGGTTATATTACTAATCAGAAAAGATCTAGATATGAATCCAAGGGTGAACCTGGTAACTACATATCCTTCCCTTGCCAGATTATTGAATCTGTAGTCTCTATTCACTTTCTCTAATTTGTTAGTAACCCTCTCCAATCCTTAAGCACCATTCCCTGTCCTTATATGCTCCTACTTCCTAAATTTCACACCCCTGAGCTTGCCTACAATTTGAAAATACAAGGGGAAAATCTCCAATGTGAACTTCTTTGAAACTCCTGCTTCCTTTCTCTCCGGACAGACTTACACCCACACCTTATGTAATAGTTTGGATGTGAGATGTCCCCCAAAAGCTCAGACAGTGCAAGAAGGCTTAGAGATGAACTGGTTGGGTTATGAGAGAGGGACTAAAACTGAGTGGTAACTGAAGGTGGGTAGGGTGTGGTGGGAGGAGTTGTGCCTTTGGGGTATATATTCTATGTCTGGTGGGTGGTATGTGTCTGTCTCCCTTCCCCTCAACCCCCCTCCTTCCTGCCATGATGTGTTGAGCTGTTTCCCTCCACTACCCTGCTCTACCATGATGTACAATCTCACCTCAAGCCCCAAGAAATGGAGTCAGCTATCTGTGGACTGAGACCTCTGAAATTGTGATTCACCCAAACAGACTTGTTCCTCTAATTGTTCTTGTCAGGTCTTTTGGTCACAGCCATGAAAAAGCTGACTAAAATACCCAACTTACTGTTTCTACCTAGTTTGGAGTGATCAGTCTCCTCCTTGCCTCAAAATAACAATTTCAGCTTTGCATCCCATTCTTATCTGTTCTCTCTGTTGTGTATTATGTGTCTTCAACCTCTCCTGTCCTTCATCTCTCAGTGTACAAGTAAGTATGTGCTGTCTTTTTAGTTGAGAGAAGAGGATCTTCATAGCATTATCTGTCAACCTTTTATCCCTTTTTTCTACCTTTCTCAACAATTACCCTTCAATTCAGTGAGTCTACTTTTGTTGCTCACCATTGTACTTCCCAATTACTACTATCACTTTAAATCTTCTGGATTCTTTGGCTGTCATTTAATTTTTTGGTGTTGTGACAATGTCGTTGTTGGTAAAGATGGAGCCCTGAGCGCTTCTCTTCTGGGAGCTCAGGATTGTTGGTAAAGATGGTGCCCAGAGTGTTTCTCTTCCAGGAGCTCAGGTCCATGAAGCACTGAATGGCGCTGGAACCGTCACCTCCAATCCCTGTGAATGGAGTGAACTTTGAATGGCACACCTCCAATCCCTGAAGTGGTGCGAACTCTCGGCCAATGAAGAAGTAACAGCCCACTCGCATTGCTCCTCCTCATCCTGCGTTAAGCCCATAAATATCAACACCCTGTTCGTGCTCAGTGCTCACTCTCTTACTCTCCCTTTCTCTCTTAGTCTCCCCTCTCTCTTTTAATTTTTTTTTTGAAAGAGTGAGAGAGAGAATTTTTTAATATTTATTTATTTTTAGTTATTGGTGGACACAACATCTTTGAATGTGGTGCTGAGGATTGAACCCTGGCCGCACGCATACCAGGCAAGCGCGCTACCGCTTGAGCCCCAGCCCCAGTCTCCCCTCTCTTACTCTCTCCCTCTCACTCCCCCCTCCCCTCTCCTCTCTCTCTTCCCCCTCTTCTCTTTTACTTTACCTCTCTTACTCTCCCCCTCTCTTCCTCCCTCCCTCCCTTCCTCTCTCTCCCCCCCTCTCCCCCCCCCTTCTCTTCTGCTACTGGCCACTACAGTCCTGCTAATAAAATCTCGGACAGGTAAATGGTTGTTTTGGCTTGTTGAGTTTATGGAGCTTTTCCACCGTTTCTTACAGTTGCACTTGTGTTCTTGAAACTCTATCTTGTCTTTCTGTTGTTCTGCCTCCTTTGATTGTTTTAAAAATTCTGTCCCCTTCTGACTATCACCTAGATGGCCCACAGACATTCCAAACTTAATATGTCCACACTGAATTTATTATGTTCCCTGTCCTCTGATTTCATTATCTTGTTGCATGGTATACCAACACCCAAGCACCCACATCAGAAATTTCATATTTATTCTAGACTCTTCTCCCATGGCCTTATATAAAATTTCTTACCAAGTTCTTATAATTCAGCCTAAACATCTCTCAAGTGCATCTCCAAGTCACTCACCTACACAATCCTCTCATTACTTCCTGTCTCCAGTCTTATCTCCTTGCCTCTCCTCAGTGCTGTTTGGTTCTCTTAAACCTTTCATTAACCTCTCTTACTCTTTTCTCTGTAAAGGCCAATAGGAAAGTGAGGAACCTTGTTTTTCATTTCAGTGACATTGTCTTTCTATCACTGCTTCCATCTTGTCTTATGACTGAACTCCATAGGATGGTCCTGAGTTTTTATTTATTGGGCCCATCAGATGCTCTGCACTGTATAGTGCTTTTTGAAGTGATCTGTCACAACCACCTTGAAATATAGGCTTTGTTTTTTTTTGTCTGTCAGTTTTATGGTGGTGGCCATTTTGTTCTTCCAGATGAGAAGGCAGTTTCCGGGAAATGAAGTCACTTCCCAAGGATACAGAGTAAGATACAGAGCAGGGTTCAAGTTCAGTTTCCAATACTCTACAACAGGACTTATCAACAAAGGCACCAGTGACATTTTGGGCTGAATAACTGTTTCAGCAGCTATCCTGTGCATTGTAGGATTGTTTAGCAGCATCCTGGCCTCCAAATGACTTGTAACCTCCCTACCATTTATGACAAAACCCTCCATACATTTCCAAATGTACCAGGCAGGGGTGGGAGGCAAAATCTCCCTAGTTGGGAATCACTACTTTTAACTTCCTACAGTATCTAGAAGATGTGGGCTGGAGTTCCAGGCCTGCCACTAAATTACCAGGTAAAAATTTTGTTATTTCTCAGGTGAAAACATTTCCTTTTCAAGTCCCATTTCCTATTGCAAAAATTAATTCCTTTTTTGTTTTCTCCATAGACTCAGACAAAGGAGTATCATGGAAATGATGCTGTAATGAGATCCAGGGAATTAAGAAAATTGGGATATTGTTCCAATAGCACACCTGTCAGAACTGATCCCATTATCTCATACAGAGCGAACTATACAGAGCAAGCCCACATACTAAAGCTGTGAGAAGATGAAGGTTAAGAGCTATTTTCAGACAAAACAAAGATACATGTACACAGTGCTCTATTCAACAGAGAATGTATACTTCAATGTCCTTGGTTTTCAGAACACAAACAAAATTACATTAAATAAAAAGTATCCTTAAATCTACCTGAAAGGTTAGTGTCTTTATGAATCGTTAAAACAAAATCCCATAGATTAAAAAGGGGACAAATGGTTCCTATGACATATCTTTGGACATTTGTCCATATTACTCAAGGAGATGTTCATGTAATGTTACAAAACATTTGAAAGTACCCTGCTGGATGTTTTAGAGAAGGAAGGAAGGTAAGAATAGATCCAGACTGCATTGTTGAAAAAGAAGCTGTGAGAGCCAAGCATGATGACCCATACCTGTAATCCCAGCAACTTGGGGAGCTGAGGCAGGAGGATTGCAAGTTCAAGGTCAGCCTCAGCAACTTAGCAAGACCCTGTCTCAAAAAAATAAAAAGGATGGGATGTGCCTCAGTTGTAAACTCTAGTACCCAAAAAATGAATGAATAGATAAATGAAAAGCAGTAAGAAAGCAATTGATCTTTGACTAGAATCAGACAACTGGCACCATCAAATGTCAGGATTATGACTTTCATTGGACAGATAAATGCCCATCCTATTTTCAGACATTTTGCTGATGGAAGACAATGGCTTTTCTCATGATAGAGTGGTGCCCTAACATTAGTTCACTTTTAACTGAGGTGATTTAGCATAGTTGGTAAGAGCCTGAGCACAGTGTAATTTATATCTCTTCTTAGAGGAAACCAGGCCTAAAAGGCCAAATATTATGTGATTCTTCTTCTATGAAATATCTAGAATAGAAAAATTCCATAGAGACAGAAAGTAAAGGTAACCAAGAACTGGAAGGAAGGAAAAATAGGGAATTTTTGCTTAACTGGGTACAGTTTCTGTTAGGGGTGATGAAATTTTGGAAATAGTGATAATGGTTGTACAACACTATGAAAATAATGTCACCAAATTATATACTTAAAAGTGATTAAAATGGCAAAATTTTGGCTGAGAGTGTAACTCAGAACACTTGCCTAGCATGCATGAGGCCCTGGTTCAATCTCCAGCACTACAAAGTAGTAGAGGGGGCAAACTTTTATACATTTTAGCTTAATTTAAAAAGCAAGAAGAGCTGGATTGTGGCTCAGTGGTACAGCAAGCACTTACCTAGCATATGTGAGGCATTGGGTTTGATCCTCAGCACCACATTAAAAATAGTTATTAAAAATTGATGAAAAATAAAAAGCAACAAGTGAATGAGTGAAAGGAAGCATCATTAAAATATAAAGAAATAACAGGAGCCCAAATAACCTAAATATCTAAAGAAAACATTTATTTTGGTAGTAGAAATAGGGATAAAAGAAAGAAAAATTATTAATGCTTACCAATGGATAAGGTTCATTTCATGATTTTCTGCATTACCCATATTTTTTTACAATAAAGGTGTTCAAAATTAAATCTGAAAAAAAAAGACCTAAATGAAGAAAAAAAAAGTCAGCCATCACTTTTTCATGTCTTTGTGTGTGTGTGTGTGACAATTGAAGACAGCTATTTGTAGATTATGTGTTTTACACTCCAGCCAATTAATATATATCTGGAAGATTAACATATAGGAAGATTACATGGTGAATACTTCAGAGTTTTTCTTTCCTATATATGCATGTCAGTGACTAACTTAAGTACTTCTCATCTCTGAGCTCCAGCTGACACCTCCTCATCCAAACTAGGATGTCTAAGAAACTGAAAACATCCAAAAGTGAATTCTTGCCTGTACTTACTCCACCTTTCATTGCCCCCACCCCCAATGCTCTCCTTTCTCTTCAATCTGCACCATACAGATATTAAAGCCAGAAACTTAGGAGTTGCTCTTCTCCTTTTTCTCTCCCACAAACCTCATGTCCAACTGATGTTCCAAGGCAAAATTTTGACTTTTCAGATATGTACCAAAACTTTTTACTTTATTTTGTTTATTTTTATGTGGTGCTGAGGATCGAACCCAGTGCCCCATATGTGCTAGACAAGCACTCTACCACTGAGCTACAGCCCCAGCCTGCTTCTTATTTTTTGATCTGCACTGTCACCACGTTAATCCAAGCCACCTTCCTCTCTTGCATGAAATGTCATATAACTTTCTGTCTCCTCTTTTCTCATTTTTGGTTCTGTTCAACCCGTTATTCATCCAAAACTAGGTTAATATTTCAAGTGGAGATTTTATAGCCTCATTTCTGTGTTTAGTGACCTACCATAACTTCCCACTTTTAGAAAAAAGTGAAATACTACCTAGATAACAAAGGTCTGGGAATGAAGCTTTTTCTATTTCTTCTACATTATCCTGAACATCTCCAGAGTATACTGGATTCCAGATGTGCTCTCCTTCTTTCAAATTCTCTATTAGATCCTACTTCCACACTTTTCCACCTGCCTACGCTGCTCTTATCCCCTTCACCTAAATCAGAAAGACTTCCCATGAGTCCATCATTCTAAATTAGATCTTCCTTAGTATTCTTCATGATATTGGCTTCTTTTCCTCCATACTATTTATAACATGTAATCGCATGCTTCTTTATGTGATTAATTTCTGTACACAACATGTGTTCTTTCAGAAAAGAGACTAGAGGGCTGGGAGTATGGCTCAGTGGCAGAGTGCTTGCCTATCATATGTGAGGCACTGGGTTCTATTCTCAGCACCACATATCAATAAATAAAATAAAGGTCCATTGACAACTAAAAAAATAGATATATTTAAAAAAAGAAGAAGAGACTGGAGTGTTTGAGTAAATAAAATGTAAGATTCCCAGTAAAATTTGAATTTTAAAAATATATGTATCTGGAATAATTTTCCAGCATAAGTGTAAGTGTGCCATCCAATATTGGCGATTACTTACACTAAAAACAAAACAAAAACCAAAAAAAAAAAAACAAAACAAAACAAAAAAGCCTGTTTATCTTAAATTCAAATTTAACTGAGAAATCTGTATCTTACCTGATAGCCCAAGCAAGTACTTGACTGTTTGTTCACTATTGCATTCTCAGTTCAGCCATTCTTCACCTGTACCCAGCCTTTCTGCTCTCCATTCAAATTAAATGTTCCCCCATTCTCCATTAAGCCCAGGGTCCCTGTTCTGAGGGTTCCTCTTCCCATAACTCCCAGATGGATTTGAGATAAAGATCTTCATGCCTCATCTCTGTAAGAAAAGCAAGTGGGGAGTGTCCTTAACTCCCTCCTAAAATCCATCCATCCTGACTGCTAAAGTGTTATTTTCATTCTGCTGCTGTTCTGCTCAGGAATATATTATAGCTTCTATAATATTTTTGGAATTAATGTCAAATTCTCACTTTGATGTTCGAGGTCCTGTCTAATCTTGATATGTATACCAACATCATTCACCAATTACCCATTTTGGTCTGATGGTTCATCCCCCTGCCCTATCTACCCCTCTGCCCTATCTCAGACACACACATCATTGTGGGCAGCACTTGCTCACGCTTCTTTTTCCTCCTGTCTGCCCTCAAGCCCTCCTTCCGGCCTCAATCTTCCAAATTGTAACTCCTCCCTTTTGGGATTATGTAGCCCCTACCCCTTAGCACATATTTTAATACTCAATGATATATCATTTTAACCAGTCATGTGCGTGTGTTCTCCCCAAAGCAATTTATTTGTTGCTTGGAGTCAGAGGTCATGTTTTCTCTTTGTTTTATGTTCTCCAAGTGTTTAGCATAACATGGCTGTATAATAAATATTTATTAACTAAATTTAGCTAAAGAAGCAGCAAAGTTGAGCCTGAGGTGAAGTATCCAGTCTTTAATTTCTTTGCTCTTTACCATGGAATAAATCACTCACACAATCTTCCCTTGAAGAGGGAATGGACCCTTAGCTCTTCCTGTTAAACACACTAAAAGTTAGAAGATGGCGATATAATGTATTTATAAAGATGGGGATATAATATATCTTGTATTTCTTTGCTATCAGAGCTGATATTTATATTGATGACTAGTAAAGAATTATTTGGTTAATTACTCAAGTAATTTAAATGATGAATTACAGCAATGAGTAGTTTTTATTATTATCAATGTTGATTCAAATATTTCATAATTCATTAAAAATATCAAGTGGAATGTTTCTTGGAAATGAAAATAGAGGGTTGCAGATGCAATCCTCAGTAGTAATTACTAATGGTTTTATTGCTCCCCTTCACAGCAGATAACCATCTAATCAGAATGGGAACTTTGGAGTAGAAGAATTGCATAAATACAAAGTTCAAAATCATGATCCCCTGTGTGCTATATATTCAGGAGTAAAAACCAAATGAAAATCTAGAGGAAATAATTTTATATAGGTCAAATTCTAGTCTCCTAGAAGGAGCTCACATAAGCATAGCATCAGCAGATAGATATAAATGAGTAAATTTATCTGACATACAAGGATAGCATCTGGAGCATGGCACATATCAACAATGTAAATGCCATCATCATCATCATCACACTATCAACAATGTAAATGCCATCATCATCATCATCACACTTATCAAACCAGCAAAATCGGAAGGACTTTTCAAAATTCAGCCAAAACACTTCTGCCAATTATTCCAAAGTTCTACTAACTGATAAAGAGAAATTAAGAATACAGTCATGGGCTTTTACAAAATATGTTATTCCAGAGTAAAAGCACAATCAGGCTAAATTAACTCAGAGTTTGGTGATGAATACTGTCATGAAATGGATAAGAACTGTAAGGGGGAAGGAACAATTAGCCATTCAGAGAAGAAATTCACCCCAAAGAGATCATCTGTCAGTATTTGTGGGGAAACTGGGAAAAAAACAAGATCCTGTGATAGCAATTAAAGAATAAATGAGTAAAGCAGACGGTAATGAAAAACAAGTAGAAATGAGCATGTGGTCCTGTGATGACATGGCAACCAAGGTTAGAAGAGCAGAGATTTACATAAAGGATCGATGTAGAAACTACATAGATCTTCTCAGTGCATAGTTCTATGCACAGAGGAAAGACTAATGTACAGACAAAATATTTAAGAACCCTTCTGCAACAGGATCCTGGAGTTTCTGGAACAACTGCTATTGCAAACATGCTAAGTGATTGTCACAGCTATTGAGAACTTGTGCAGCTCTTTAGGTGAAGAAAATGAATCACAATAACCATACTGTAAGGGCAAGGAGATCATTCATCTGTTTTTTCTACATCCTGGATTAAACACCCATAACAATTATTTAACTCTCAAAACTCCAATTTCTTAAGAAACCTTCTGAGCAATTATTTTCTTGCCAAGATTCTTTTTTTTTTTTTTTAAGAGAGAGAGAGAGAATTTTTTAATATTTATTTTTTAGTTTTCGGCGGACACAACATCTTTGTTTGTCTGTGGTGCTGAGGATCAAACCCGGGCCACACGCATACCAGGCAAGCGTGCTACTGCTTGAGCCACATCCCCAGCCCTTGCCAAGATTCTTTATGCTCTGCAGGAAGTTTTCTTGAGGCTACATACCAGAGTTCCAGTTACTGGAGAGGCACTTTGTTTTTTTCTTAAGTGGTACTGGCACTTTTTTTTTTTAAGTGGTCCTTGAGATTTAACAGTTGAACCCAGGGTGCTCTAAGCTACCCCCAGCCACCAGTCCCTTTTTAAATCTTTTAAGTATAAGATTTGAGGGGCTGGGGTTGTGGCTCAGAGGTAGAGCACTCGCCTAACATGCATGAGGCACTGGATTCAATCCTCAGCACCACATAAATATAAAATAAAGATATTGTGTCCACCTATAACTAAAAATAATATATTAAAAAAAAGAATAAGATTTGAGACTGGGTCTTGCTAAGTTTCCCAGGCTGTCCTCAAACTTGTCATCCTCCTGCCTCAGTGAGTTGTTGGGATTATCAGTGTGTGCTACAACGCCCAGCTTGGAGATACACTGTATAAATCAAGTTCACCTGGCCTTGCTTAATGTGAATATGTGTTTTTTAGAGCATATTCAACTCTAGTTAAACTATTCCCCCAAGTTTTTGAATCTTTGGGAATGAGCACCAGCCCCTGACTGTAGGGACAACCGCTAGCATCCCTGTTGAACACTCCTTTCATTCTTCTCTTATTACAGGGTGAGTCTTGCCACTCCAGCATCTTCTCTCCTACACAGGAGCTTCACCTCTTTTTTGGTTCAGTCAATGGCAAATGAGCTAATCTCAAGAGAGGGAGGACAGGCATGGCTGCCCTACTAAGTGCCCTCTCTGTGCTGTGAATGAGCACAATCACTGTCCAAAAGATCCTTGCCCTGCAAGGAGCCAGGAAACTGATTTGTAATTACCAGAAAGTGCTGTTTTGAAACTTGGGTTTGAGGGGCACCAGATTTCCAATCACCTTACAGATTGCCAATGATAGTCCCCCCAAAAGCCATCAGCCTTCACACTTGGCTCCTTTCACATAAGTAGCAATAATACCATCCTTGAATAGCACTTGATCATTTCAGAAGCACTTCACCACAGCCCAACCCTCACCGCCATCCTTTGTGGTAAGCAGGTATGTGGTAAGGTGATAAAGAAACAAAAACTTAGAATGATAGGAGATTGATTTAAGACTCCTAGAGTCAGCAGCAGAACACAGGTCCTATATGGCTAGTCTCCAGTTCCCTTTGAAGTGCTGGGTTCTCTAGTTGATCCACAACTCCGTTCTAACTTGCACACAAGTCATTTAACTCTTAAAAGAGTTTTCTGTCAAGGGTTTTTTTCCATATCTATGCTGCCCTGCATGCTTGACACTTACAAGCTCTGTAACTCCCTATCTAAATACAAGGCATTTTCATTTTGGGAGATTGCTTACTCGGAAAATCCTTAAAGTGATATTTTATAAACAGTGATCTGCAGCCCTCAGAGGGTCTGTTATATTCTCAAGGAGGTTTATATGTGTGTTATTATTTGTATACACACACATAGATACACACACATACAAAAGCAAAAATACTAGATGGTGGGCTCATAACCAAGGACTGCCACAGGATTTCAGCATTTCTGCATTCATGTTTATGAAGATTCAACAAACTACATAGCCCTCAGGCCAGAGTAGCCTACCTCCTGTTTTGTAAATAAGGTTTTTTGAGACAGCCATGTCAATTCCTTTATTATTGTCTATCACTGCTTTCATGCTACAACTGCAGAGTTGAGTTGCTGCGACACAGTATGGCTCTTACAGTCTGAATTATTCACTACCTGGCTCTTTGCACAAAATATTTACATTGTGCTTAAAATCATATTGAAACCAAGTACCAGAATTTTAATTATCTGGGCCTATGAAAAATAACACATGATGGAAAGTATTCAAGATAAAGACAAATGAAGCCATAATAGATTGGTCTACAGCATGAAGGGATCCTGCTAGTGGTCTAAATGGAGGCAAGAGAAAAACAAGCTATCATCTGGCCCACAGAACAGGCAGGTCCAGATTCAGAGGATCCAGGCTTTTGTAGACAGTTATGGATTCCCTTAATGAATAATGATTTAGTTTCAACAAAACAGTATCATTTCACTAAACTTTTAATTGTACTGGCTTTGTGATGTTTGATTTTTCTCTTGTAAATATATATGCATAAAAGCCAGAAGTCTAGGGATTTTACATATGGTTTTAGGTTTTATGCATGTAAATATCAATATACTAAAACAATAAATTGTCAATACTGGTAGTCCATGAAAAACACTGAGTAGAAAGAGCAAGACTCACACAGGCCAACACTACACATACACATCACTTGCAAGGTACTTTAATTCCCTGTATAAAAATTGCTTTGTCATTTTTAGAGGAGACCCCCCCCCATTAGGAATATGCTAAGCCTCTCAGACCACATGAAATAGATAGGTCACTGAAAGCCCCTGGACTGTTCCTCTGTGCCCTGTTATCCTGCTTATCACATCTGCCCATGTATGGTGTGCTCAGGCCAGAAGTTCTCACCTGGCCACAACCTATGAAAGCCCTCAAGTCAATCACATATTCCAAATGGGCAACTTTGCTTCATGATCGTTTATTCAAAAAGGACATCTTTCACAACACAAAGCTGAATGTCAATATGTTAAGTTTGGTAACAATTAGGAAGTCGTCTTTTACTGAAATTTTCTGGAAAGAAGTAATGACTACCCAATTATAAGAAATGTAATATCCCGTTAAATAGACAAATCTTATCAGAAGGAAAATAAACTTACCTTTTGATACAGATGTGGAGATTTAGAAGCAATCCAGTCAGTTACTCATTTGATATTAAAAAGCATGAATCAATTACACTGTTTCCCTGAGAACAGTGGAGTGCTTTAAGCTCAGGAAAATGGAGTCTATTGGTTTCCAAGGTAGTGTTAGCCAAACAGGTGTAACCTGATCATTTGTTTTGATTCATAACTTAGATGAGGATTCTTGAGTCCTGCTATTCACAATATATGTTAAAAGAGAATTGAAACTGGAAATAAGAATTCAAAGTCGCTCATGTAGTCAGTTCATTGAATATTCTTTATTATAAAACCTTGCCATTATCCAAACAAAGCAGCTAAAACAATGAGACTATCTCATCTCTCCAAATGATTTTCCAAGGTTTTATCAAAAGCTATCTACAAAAACTCAATAGGTGAAATAATAATTTTAGTTAATCTATCTTTAATGAGTTTAGTTTAACTGCATATGTGCTAGTCTTAGAAATTCAGAAAGTAGAAAGACATAGTTTTTTTTGTTAACATTTGTATAAGTGTAAAGGAGACTATTACAGAGGGAAAAACTAAGAATAGAAAGAAAAGTGAAAAGCATTTTCCCAAACACAGGAATCATTGATAACAAATATTTTCTGTGTATATAATGAATAGATATGGGGGGCATTTTATAATACTTTATCTCTCCCCACCCCCAGTCCCACCCTCACATGCCCTGGTTACTGGGGGTTAAACCCAGGGCATTCTACCACTGAACTCAGTCCTTTTCATTTTATTTTGAGGTAGACTAACCTGCCAAGGCTGGCCTCAAACTTGTGATCATCCTGCCTTGGTCTCTCAAGTAGCTGAAAATACGGGTGTGTATGTCATTGCACCCTGCTAAAATACTTAATCTTTTCCTGGAAATGTTTGTCAAAATCAATTTATCTAAAATTAAAAATATATAAAAAATGAAAGTGACATGATTTCCCCTTAGAACCAGAAGAGCTTAGAAACAGAATTTTACAGTTGGAAATGATATTGTAGATGTCAAGAAATTTAACGCCTTCATTAAAAAAACAAAACAAAACAAAACAAAACAAAAAACATACACACAACCACAGAGAAAGTGGCTTGCTTTATGTTTCAGGCCAGTATAGAAAAGAGCTGTGGGCTAGGCGGGGTGGTGTATGCCTGTAATTCCAGGGGCTTGGGAGGCTGAAGCAGGAGATTCAGGAGTTGAAATCCAGCCTCAGCAATTTATTTAACTCCTTCTTTCTGATTTCAGTTCGTTTATTTTGAGGTGCTTAGTGGATTTCATTTTGATATCTGCCTCTTTGGTATGAGAATGTGGCCCTACAAGATAATCAGTAAGAGAAGAGCCAGAGGCAGAATGAGGCAGTATAAGACAGGGCCTTAAATAAATATTATTTATTTAATATTTAAAATATGAAGGGGTAGGGATGTGGCTCAGTGGTTAAGCACCCCTGGGTTCAACCCCAGTACCAAAAAAAGAAAAAGAAGAAGAAGAAAGAAAAGAGCAGGGGATGCTCTTTACTCTGCTATTCACATCATAGATGTGAGTTTCAGTGCAGGTTCTGGTGGCTCCTTATGTTCAAAATCTTTAAAAGTGTCTCCAAATGTCCATATATTCAATCCAAAATTCAAAATGGTACAGTTTATTTTTAAAGCTCATCATTTAATAATTAGTTATATTACTGGATAAACTTTCTCATAGCCAATAAAGCAATTTTGTTTTGTTTTGTTTTTACAGAGATCTAAGGATTCCAGAATATTGTCCAGTTCCCAAAGGGTTACTATCATGGGGAAACCCTAAAGCCTCATCTCTAGAATTTTTCATCCCTTTCAGTTTCCACGCTTGTTTATAGTTAGCAATTGCCAAACTTTATCCATGACCTTACACCATTACCTGTTTGTGCTGAGACACCTGCTAGGAACAGTTGGGCTGAAGTAGTTTGTTGTTAGGACAACCTTGAAGGTGACCTTATTGAATCCCTGAGCACTGATGATTCAGAGGATGCAAGCCTTCCAATAATGTCAGCATCAAACAAACAAAGGAAGAATGCAGCAATTCAATATTGCAGAAGTGTCATTTTCTAGTCAAAGATCCCTCCAGGGAAAGGAATCTTTGCACAGAAGCTGGAGGAAGGAGAAATTGGCAGGGGCAGAATGCAATTGGGAGAGGCTCTATAGACAGATGGAGTTCAAGTTCCATCTTTATACAATGAAGTGTTCTCTGTAGAGTGTCTCTGATATACTTTTGACACAGATTTGAAACTTCCACCTCTGTTTTTTGTTTGGGAGAAACAAATATAATTAAGACTGCAAAAAGAGTGGAGTACTGTAATATAAATAATATCATTTGAAGTCAGAAAGCTAAGAGTGGACAGAATCAAGAAAAACAGAACAGGAACAAGGATGGGAAGAATAATACAAACTTGTTAAACCATTTCTTTCTGATTTCAGTTTGTCGGTTTTGAGGTGCTTAGTAGATTTTATTTTGATACCTGCCTCTTCGGTGTGAGAATGTGGCCCTACAAGATAATCAGTAAGAGCACTGCCAGAAGCAGAATGAGGCAGTATAAGCCAGTGCCTTGAAATGAACAATGTGTCTCCCTGGAGGAAATACACACAACTAGGTGAAAAACCAGCCTCTACCTCAGAGCAAAGCCTATCCAAGGAAGGGGGCGTGACCTTTGTCCTTGGAAAGACCCACAGAGCACTCCTAGGCACATACCCACCCTGTTGAGTTGTTTATCTACAAATAACAGGAGAGAGCTGCTGAGCCAGGTGTCCCTGACTCAGGCTAGGTGAGGACCCATAACAACCCCCTAGCAACCACCAATTAGCATGAGACGGGGCAAATACCTGGGATGCCAGATGATCTTCAGTAATTTATGGTGGTTGATAACATGTTGGGAAACCTTGTAGTTTAGCAGTACACCCCTCATGGCCTAAAACAATCAATTCAAAAGAATCCCCTTCTTGTACTAACCAATCACCCTTACCCAACTTGTTCCTGCCAGTGATTGTGCTAAGCTAATCAATGTTAAGAGTTGTTGTTTGATTTTCCCACGGTGTGTGATGATTTGCTAAGAGATGCTATGATGCATGTGAAGTCCCTGCCTTCCCCAAAGAGTATATAAAACTGCTAAAAACCCTGGGCTTGGGGCCTCTCAGGGTCACCAATTGCTGTGTGTGCGAAGAGGACCGAGCTAGCTCGCAATAAACGCCTCTTTGCTGCTTACATCAATCTTGGTCTCTGGTGGTCTTTTGGGGGTTCCGAATTTGAGCATAACATAGGACTGAGGAAGAGCCGTGTTAGTGATCATTCTGTAAAGAAGGACTAGAATTGTGTTGAATGCAAGTGCCACAGGAAAACATCACCAAGGTTCTAAGCATTAGCACCACAACCAACTTCAGTGATGGAAGGATAAGCACTACCATACACTTGGAACCATAAAAGCATCACACTGTGCTCTGAACTTGACCTTTGTGCTTTCTCACCATTCTGTCCCCATCAAGAGACATTAGGATTCTGATATGTTTTGTTCTAGTTAGAGGCAGTTGGAGCATTGTGCTTCATTCTGATTTTAAAAGGGCCTTTGACAAACTCAAGTAGCTCTAGAAGATGGTGACCAGGATAAACAGGAAGTCTCTAACCATATCATAAAAAGAAGAATGGGAGTAGTGATACCGCTGGTTATTGGTGAAGAGTCCTGCTTCCCCACATGTTGAAGTTTGAATATCAGAGGAGCACGCCTAGGCAAGCATATGAAGCAGGGTTTATTTAAAAAGGGGTAACATAGACTTCTCCCACTAGGGAGAAGGGGGCCATAGCTGGTATCCTGGTATCCCAAGAGGCAAGGTGTTCTGCCCTTTTTATATGTCCTAGGATTCCTTTGTTCTCCTGTCTTTCCCCACTTATCTCTCTCCTTCCTGCATGCCTTGACTAGGCCCAGGAAATGCTCCAGAGGGATGGTCAAAAGGTGGGAAATAGGTGGGCTAAAGAGGGAAGGGCAGAGTGGAGTAGACAAGGACACATTAACAACTTTATAGCTCCCAGGAGGGAAAGGACATTCCTGGGACAGTTACCTTGGAAACAGGTTGGAGCAGGAGCAGGTTCTTGATAAGATCCTTCAGGGGACAGTCTCCAATTTCCCAGACTCACACAAAATTGGCTTCTTAGATCTGACCTGACTCAATTTACCTATCTATACTGACTACCTATCTTTAAATCTGGCTTTAGTAGCTGAAGATGGTTAGCCTGGAGAAGCAAGGTACAAGGTAAGTTACTTACTAGAGTTTGATGGCATTTTATTCCAAGATTTTATTTTATTTTTTTGCAATAGAGATTCAATAGGTTCCGAGTTCAGACCAGTGCAAAAATCATAGATCTCTTTCTTTCTTAACTTTGTGACCTTGCTCAAGATGATTGACTTCTCTGATCCTCCATTTTCTTCTCTGCAAAATGAGAAAGGCACTCCACACTTCATAGGGTCTTCATAATGGTTAAATGAAACATTAGCCACTCAGTCAATGATACGGCTATCATTATCTTTGAAAGCAATACTCACCTTGAGCTGTGAAACATACTGCCCCCTCTCCAAAAAAAATGACACAAAAGATGAGAGAAGTACGCATAGATTTGAAAACACAAAGCATAACAAACCTGTTGTTCTGGGCAACCAAACACTTATGGGGAGTACTTGCCCCCCCCCCCCATGTCAGAGCAATAGCTTTTTGGTACAATTTGCAAACACAAGATACCAACATTTAGGAAGAAGTTTATCAGAAGCTTGTGGGAGATTTGTAGCAGCTAAAGCAATTCCAGAAATTCAATGAACATTTTTTAATAATGACTGATATTTGTGACATCAAGTCTGCCAAATGACAAATGCTTTTTAGATTTCCTTTTCTGGTAAGAATGTATTGAGGGCCTCTGTGCCTCTTTCAGTGCCAAGATGATTCATCCATCTTCTGACTGATGTAAGAAAGGATTGAGGGGAAATATTCCATAGATACAAAATATTGGAAGGGCATAGGAATGTCATATTTAAGTATCATTTCTAAGCCTAAAATAAGTTTTCAAAACTTTTCAAGTGAAAATGTAAGACTTGTCCTCTTGATTTTAATTATTGAGTCCTTCCTGGCAGCACAGAGGCATGAAGGGGCTTTCCCCACTCCACAGCTCCAGGCCTGCCTGGCCAGACACCAGCTTTCCTCCCAGTAATTAAAAAGATTTGTATTTCAGTATTCACACTTAGAGCATCAGATGTTTTCTAGGCAATTTCCACATCTAAGAAATGTTTCGAGATCTTTATTTTTTCTAAGAAAGAATAACTCACCCATTACCTAACATCCATTTACATCAATTTAGCTACCACTGATTCAGACCTTTCAGCGTTTGACAAGGGTCTAAGTTGATGGATGCATGTGCCTCCAGCCCTAATTAGTTTTTTTGTAGTTGTTGAATCAACAAATGAAAGGCCATATTTCACTTGTCAGCAGTTTGTGAATCTTTATTTATGAAAACAAGTGTGCAGTATCAGAAATATTTACAGCCAACTGAAGTGTTCACTGTATATATGGTTCAGCAATTATTACACTTGTATAAAAGGTAAGCCTAGGATATTATCTTACTTTTTCCATATTAGAATTTGTTAAATGCACAGTAATTTGAATGGCTTTGTGTGTACATAGATGTTAATGCAGATATTGGAAAACATTCTCTACCAATTATTGCCAAATAAACAGTTCTTCATTGAATCACTCTCTTATAATCCTCAAAGAATACTGTTTTCATAGTTAAATTTCAGATGTAGACATTGATGCAGACAGTAAAGTCCTGTTCCTCATAGAATAAATAAATCTATATGTCTTAAATGTAAACTAAAAATTAATATGAAACAAATAAATACATGAGCAAGGCCCTCCCAGTCCAGTGTGGTTGGAATAAACTCATTGCAACTATAATTTCATTATGTCCTCAGGAATTGCTAGCCCTGATTATAAAGCAGAAATAAAAAAGTGTTGGGTAACAGTGTCTGATGTGTAATAGGTATTTGATGATTGCTAGTTAAATTTAAGTTGAAAAGCCAAAGTAGTAAATAATATTTGATGAAACAATTTGAGATTACTATATGAAAGAGGATCTCAAGGGCTAGGGCTGTGGCTCAGTGGTACTGAGTGCTTACGTAGCATGTGTGAGGCACTGGGTTCAATTCTCAGTACCACATATAAATAAATAAATAAAATAGATGTTCATCAACAACTAAAAAAATTTTAAAAAATATTTTTTAAAAAGTAAGAGGATCTCAAAATGTTAAAGTTAGAAGCATTATTTTTTCAGTTCATTTTTTATTCCATTTTCTAGTGAAAATGTTAATGCACAATTTATAGAAAATGAAATAACGAGGTCAAGTACTTCCTCCAGTATTTGACTAAGCTTTAAAAAAAACCTAGATGAAAAAGAGTAGTTTAAAACATTTTGTTGTTATTTGGTTCTGATGAGAAGCACATACTTCAAACCCTATTCAGGATTTGAGGTCTGTCAGTTATGCCACTCTATATATTGCCATAACAGCTCAGCAGATGGTATTCCATAAGGCAAACATGGACATAAAATAGCTATCCTTTCTTCTGAGTGATAGACCCAATCTGATTTTCTCTTAAAATTGGGAGCCATCTCGCCACAAAGCCATGAAAAGCTAATTTCGGCTTTACTATAAATTACTGCAAATTCTGAACCTACTTGGAATGTCTGCCCGTGCCTTGAACTCACCCATGCCTGGCTCTCTGACCAGACAGCAGCCCTCTCTGAAACTTCAGTGACGCCTCATCAATCTTGGCCTTCCCCGGCCAGATACTGACCCTCTCTGAGGCTCTAATAACTTTCATAAATTCTGATGCCAGGGCCAGCAAAAATGTTATGCTTGTCAAAGTTTTGTTATCTGTAACCCCCCTTTGTGTAACTTTCTGGGCTATAAAGAAAGCTGCTGTGTTGTCTTGTTCCCGCAGTTTTGGGTGGGAGAGGCAGCCAGGCAGGTCAAAATAATAAACTTTCTTTAATTTGATTTTAATTGGAGTCAGTGGTCTTTTCTTATGTCCTGGTCTAACACTGAGGGTTGATGGCCAAGTATGCTTGCATTTTTCTCCTTGCAGTATGATTAACACAGACAATATACACTCAACCTGTATAAGATAGTCATAGAATCCAGACCATAGCACCCAGACCATGTCACTGTGCTTCTTAGCCATGCCCTGAATCATAGAGACCACCGACATCCTTGGACTATTGGACAAGCTGAGTAGAAGTAAACACAGGATGTATAAAGGTCTCCTACTAAGCATTTGAGAGAAAGAAGAAGGATTGAAGATATTTCAGTTTGTTTGAGAGGAGGAGTGGGGAGCAGAGGAAGGCAAAGCTTTGTTCATTTCAGTCTTCTGTGAGAATAATAAAATTCACCACTTTTGGTCTCTCTTTGAGAGAAAAAGGAGTAGCTAGAAGCAGCATCATCATAGGGTGAATTGTGTCTCTTATAAAAGCTTAAAGTGTTGAAGAGCTAACCCTCAGTACCTTAAGAAAGTGACTATATTTGGAGATAAGGCCTTTAAAAAGGCGATTACATTAAGCTCAGCACAGTAGTACACTTCTATAAGCCCAGCAGCTTACAGAGAATCACAAGTTCAAAGCTAGCCTCAGCAACTTAGTGATACCCTAAGCAACTTAGACCCTGTATCAACAAACAAACAAATAAACAGACAAACAAAATGGGCCAGGGATGTGGCTCAGTAGTTAAGGGCTCCTGGCTTCAATCCCTGATTTAAAAAAAAATGATTATGTTTAAATTAGGCCTTTACAGTAGACTAAAGTAGCTAGCTGTTGCCCTTAAAAGAAAGAGAGATTTTTTTTTTTTTTTTTTTTTTTGGTAGTGGGAATTTAACCCAGGGCCTTGTGTTTGCAAGGCAAGCATTCTGCCAACTGAAATTACAGCATTTGCCAGTAAATGGATAAACTAGAGATTATCATGCTAAGTGAAATAAACCAATCCCAAAAAACCAAAGGCAAATGTTCTCTCTGATATGTGGATGCTAACAAAAAATAAGAAGGGTAAGGAAATAATAGAAATTCATTGGATTAGATAAAGGGGAATGAAGGAAAGGGAGGGAGAAGGGATTTAAAAGTCAGTAGAATGAATCAGACATAACTTTCCTATGTTCACGAATACAACAGTGTAACTCCACATCGGTACAACCTCAAGAATGGGAAGTTAGGGCTGGGGTTGTGGCTCAGTGGAAGCGTGCTTGCCTTACATGCCTGGGGCACTGGGATTGGTCCTCAGCACCACATAAATAAATAAAGGTATCGTGTCCATTTACAACTAAAAAAATTTTTTTTAAAAATTGGAAGTTGTACTCCATGTATGTATAATATGTCAAAATACACTCTACTGTCATGTATATGTAAACAGAAAAAAATAAAAAAGGACCTTATTAAGAAAAAAAAAGTTAGAATACACAAAAAGAAATAAGTGTGTGTGTGTGTGTGTGTGTGTGTGTGTACAGAGGGTGACTAGCTGCAAGCTGAGAGAGAGACCTCAGAGGAAACCTTCCTGCTGGGAACTTGATCTTGGACTTTCAACTTCCAGAATAAATTTCTATTGTTTTAAGTCACCCAGTCTATGGTATTTTATATGGCAGATAAAATAAACCAATGTGAGTAAACTGGACTGAAAACTTGCAGAGAAAGAGAGAAGGAATTTGGGGAATAACTATCTCTTCTCCCTCCCTCTGGAAGACCTACTACAGTGAGACTGTTGGGGTGAAAGGGGTTGATGCAGTACTGAATCTCTCCAGGACTTGTGTGCATTTTATGAAGCCCAAGGTCTGAGCTCTTCTTTCCTGGTCTGTGATTATTTCTTAAAGGTAGGTGGTCTTTAATTGTATTTAAATACAAGGTATATTTACCCTGAAAATAATGAAGCTTAAATTTCATGGCCCCTCCAAGACCACTGGTGTGCCCCCCAGCAGTATGTTTTCATAGTAACATGTTTCTCTAAAATCTGAATATATATTTAAATTATAATTAGTTGAGATAGATTCTCTTTCAATTCCAATTTCTCCCTCATTGCACTTCACTTCTGCCAGATGGAGTGGTTCAGGATCCAACTAAGGGTATGGGTAGGACAATTTGGGTTTAGTTTTGGTTTAGTGAGGTATATTTGTGGCTCACATTCATTCACGGTATTAATTAAGTTCCTGCTACATGTTCTGGTTTGGGGATTGCTCCAAAAATGGTTCTACCTCCCACTGTAATAACTTACTCAATGTTGTAACCAAAGGTGCAGAGATCAAGGTCTCATTGCAATTTAAAGGTGTCCAATAATGCCCAATTTAAAAAGGATGTGTGTTAAAGAAAAGACAAAGATTTGAAGTCTATCAAGGCAGAGTTTAATTTGTGGAAAATTTTTCCAAATATGAAGAAACTCAATGGAGATTTCCTCAAACTAATAGTAATCCCCTATTTATATGGGATTAGCAGAAAGTGAGAAAAATTTTGATTACCAGAAAATAATAAAAAATTTTAAATTATTAACAATTAAAAGAAAATTCTACCAGAAAAAATATTGAATTATAATTGCTTATTCTTTTTTAATTTATTTTTTGGTTGTCAATGGACCTTTAATTAATTAATTAATTAATTATTATGTGGCTCTGAAAATCGAGCCCTTACACAGACTAAGCAAGTGCTCTACCACTGAGCCACAACCCCAGTTCTAATAGTTTATTCTTTAGAGAAAGTTTAACAAATTTATCATCATATGAAGAGGCAGACAATAAAAGATCCTTAATGAACTAACTCTAATAAAAGTTAGAAGTATTCCCAGGCTTACATACAAAAACACAGTATAGCCCGGCAGGCGTTTCTAGTGGGTGAGCACAAGACAATGGTGGACCTCATTCCTCCTGAAAAGAAGGCATTGGGAGCAGATGAGGAGTCTGGATTTAAAAATTAGGGGCTGGGGATATGGCTCAAGTTACTTGCCTGGCATGTGTGCGGCCTGGGTTCAATCCTCAGCACCACATACAAAACAAAGATATTGTGTCTGCCGAAAACTAATAAATAAATATTAAAAATTCTCTCTCTCTCTCTTTAAAAAAAAAATTAAAGGATTTGTGGAGGCATTTCTTCTATTCATCTAGTTTTCTTATGAACATTCTCTGGAGAAGGGGTAGTCTTGAACAAGAGGAGGAGATAAGTGTTTGTACAACTTTATCGCCAGAATTAAAGAGGTTTTGATCAATCCATAGTAAGTGAAAGTTTCTGGTCCTTGAAAGCAGGTATTGGATGGAGTCAGAGACAATATCAAAGGAAATGGAAGAGAACTCTTTTCATTAGCCATGACAGATTAATAATAGGTGGCAAATCAATCCTCTAGCTGAGAACAACCAGAAAAGCTGAATATAATGTAAAAACAAAACAAAACAAATTTGTTTGAGGCATCAGAGAGCCACTAATGTAATCAAGACTTGTGGAGCCAAGATCACCAAGAGAAAGGAAATTGGTGGATTTTGCCCAGTATTCAACCAATCTGTTTCTCTTAAGTATTCACTAATATAAAAGGACAGGTCAAGAAGAGGAGAACTAAGAAAAAAGTGGACACAGTCAGACTGAGAATCTCAGCAGAGTTAATGGCATATCATGGTGCTACAGAGTTAAAATTCATCTTTAGAAGTTTCCAAAATTTAGAGACCCTGGTATACACCCTAGACTTTGAATAAGAAAACAGGAAGTAGACCAGGCCTTAAAAAGGCTGAGTTCCCACTCTCAATCTGATTGATTTCTTATTAGATGAAGATGACACACTCTTATTCTGTCTCAGAAACAAACAAACAAACAAAAAAAAAAACAATAATAAAGCTCTAGAACTTCTATAGTGCTAAGTGGATAATTCCATGGATTTAAACAAAAATTACCAGACATACAAGAAGACTGGACTAAGAAAAAACAGAATATAGAAATAGATACACAAGTATCTGGGCACTGATGTTATAGATACAGACTTTAAAATAGCTATTCATGTGTTTAAGAAAATAAATGACAAAATGGAGACTTTTAAAAAAATGTTTTATTTGTTCTAATCAGTTATACATGATAGCAGAATGCTCTTTGATTCACTGTACACAAATAGAGCACAAGTTTTCACTTCTCTGGTTGTACATGAAGTAGGGTCACATCATTCGTGCAATCATACATGTACCTAGGGTAATGATGTTCAGTTCATTCCACCATCTTTCCTACCCTATACCTTCTCTCCCCCTCTCCCTCTCCTTTGCCCAGTACAAAGTTTCTCCACTCATCCCATGCCCCACTCCACCCCAGCCATTATGAATTAGCATCCACTTAATAGAGAAAACTTTTGGCCTTTGGTATTTAGGGATTGACTTACTTCGTTTAGCATGATATTCTCCAGCTCCATCCCCAAATGGAGAATTTTATCAAAGAACTAAAATACATCAAAAATCAATTAAAATTCTAATTAATGTCCAATAACTAAAATTAAGAGTAGAATAACTGACTTTCTTTTTTTTTTTAAAGAGAGAGGGAGAGAGGGAGAGAGAGAGGAGAGAGAGAGAATTTTTTTTTTATTTTAATATTTATTTATTTATTTTTTATTCTTGGCGGACACAACATCTTTGTTTGTATGTGGTGCTGAGGATCGAACCCGGGCCGCTCACATGCCAGACGAGCGTGCTACCACTTGAGCCACATCCCCAGCCCAAGAGAGAGAATTTTAATATTTATTTTTCAGTTATTGGCGGACACAACATCTTTGTTTGTATGTGGTGCTGAGGATCAAACCCGGGCTGCACGCACACCAGGCGAGCGCGCTACCTCTTGAGCCACATCCCCAGCACGAATAACTGACTTTCAACAAAAGTTAAAGAGAGAATATAATTAGTAGAAAATAATCTGAAAATAGGTTGAAAAGATACTGTTTAAATGAATGTAAAAGACATTTGGAACAGAATAAAAACTTAATGTGGAAGTAAAGTCCTGCTAGCAGAGAAGAGAAAATGGGAAGAAATAATATTTGATTATTGGCCAAGAATCTTTTAAATTATATGAAAGTTATTAAGATACAAATTCAAAAAGCTTTATCAATCCCAAGCAGATTAATACAAAGAAAAATGTACTTGGTATATCACAGTAAGACTACTAAAAATCAAAGACACAGGAAACCTTAAAAGCGATCAGATAAAAATATACACTACTTTCAAGGGAACAAAATAAGTCTAATTATTAATCAATTAACAGATATAAAGAACTTTGGGAAACAATGTTATGACATATATGAAGTTCTAAAAAGAAAAGAAGTGACAACCTAAAATTTTATACCCAAATAACAATAATTTTATAAGAAACACATCTTTCTTTCCTCCCAGAAAAGTCAAATTCATTATGAATAATCTGTAATGGATATTGTGACATGTCCACTTGACTAGCCTGAACCACTTTTCCAGAATTCCCTTTCTTGTATGCTTCTGACTAGGGTGGGTAATAGGAAGATGCTACCAACACTCCATACCCACAGGTTTTTGCATGTGTGAATTCAACCACATTATAAATATTCTGAAAAGAATGCATTTGTACTGAATATGTACAGGCTTTTGTTATTGTCATTATCCTTTAAATAATATTGTATAACAACTCAGCATTTACATTGTATTAGGTATTGTAAATAATATAGAGATGATTTAAAGGGTGTATGAGAGGATATGCATATATTACATGCAAATACTATACCAATTCACATGAGGGACTTGATCATTGCAGATTTTGCAAGGGGTCCTGCAATCAAGGGAAGGCTGTATTCACCTTGTCAAAGACCTTATAGACCACCAGAAAATTCTGTTGATCAAACAAACTTTATATAGCCTTATCAGTGTCTCTAGAGGGGTAAGTTAGAGAAGAGTATTTATGAAGTTTAGGATTCTGGATTCATAAAGCTTAAGGCATATCTTGCAAGGTGAGGAAGTGATTGAAATTAAGTGAAGTTCATGATATAATATTTTAGGTCTGATGGGCATGCAAGACAACAGTCTAGAGAAGTGTTTATAAAGAACATATAAGTAAATTGTTTACCCAGATAAGCAAACTGCTTGCCTGTAAAAATTGGCTTGCAAAATTTTCCTGGTGCAAACACTAAAGCATTTTATTGGTCTACAATTATATCTTCATTGGAAAGAATTTCCTGGGGAATAAAAGCGGTAACATTGACATGAGTGGTTTCAGTTCTTAGTCCCATCAGTTAAATTTATATTCATACAGGTTGCCACAGTCTGGCTGGGCACAATTCACGAGCCACTTATCAAGCAAAAACGAACTTTATTTTTAGAACACACACTCTGCACCACAGGAGCTCTTCAGGAATTCCCTCAGAGCCCAACTGCCACCACCGGCTTCCCACAAGCCTCTCAACCGCCCCCCCCTCCTGCTCTTGAGGCTGATTGGCTGGGTCGTGTGGGCAGAGCCAAAAGAGTCCCCAATGAGCAGCTCCATGGTCTGAAAGCTCGGGGAAACAGCCAAATGAGCATCACCACAGAGGAGCCAATCAGCTGGCAGCTGGAAGTTTGCTGGGGCCTCTTAGGCTGTGGCTCTCAACAGCAGGTCATTTCAATTCTCAATACAATAGAATATTATATAGCAAAGGAAACAAACAATTGACTGAAATGCATGGATATGGATGAATTGTAAAACCTAAAGGTGAAAAGAACCAATACATGGTAATCGAAGTAAAAAAAAAAAATGGTTAATAGGTGTTATAGTTTAGACATGGAATATCCCCAAATAGCCCATGTGTTAAAGTCTTAGTCCCCAGTCTGTGGTGTTATCTGGAGTAGGTGGTACCTTTAAGAGGTGGAAATCAGGAAAGGCAGTTAGGTTACTGGGGGTATTCAACCAGCTCACCCCTTCTCCTCTCTTTGTTTCCCAGCCACCGTGAATTGAGCAGCTTTGACCCACCATAAGCTCCCTGTTGTGAAGTTCTGCCTCACCACCAGCCCAAAAGCAGTGGTGCCGACTCACCATGGACTGATACCTTTGAAACTGTGAGCAAATAAATCTTTCCTACTGTAACAAAAAGTTGATTAACATGCGGGACAGCATACTAGTTTATATCATATAGTTATTGAAAATACATGCATCAACAATATTAAAGAAAATCATCCCTCACAATTGAGTAATCCTACTACCCTTTTTGTCTGATTCACTTACTTTCCATTATAATGTGCCTGAGCCAGTTTATCTTATTTCATCAGGCTTTCTTGGGCTAATGGAAAAGCATTTTTTGCCTGTCTGCCTGTCAGAGTTCTACTTCTTACAGAAAGAAACTGTGCAAAATAATTAGATATGACTGGAAGAGAGACAAGGCATCCCTAGTGGCTTGGAGAGAGAGGCAGAAGTTTGGCAAGTCTTGTTAGCATGTGAGACTGTTTTCCTCCAGAGATTTCAGTCTTTTCATTGTGAATTTTTAACAAATGCTGTCACTAATCAAGAAAAGCACTTAACTTATCAGTTTACCTTAATTTGGCACAAAAGCCTACCACCCATTTTCCCTGAATGTGGTGCATTCACAGCTTTGCTGTGAATAAAAACACTTACTGCAAGCTACAAATACCCTTCCCTTATATGTCAACTGTTGTATAACAACTTCCAAATGACTTGAGGAAAGCCCCATGAAGAAGATAGGGAGGAGAGAAAACAAGGAAATCATTATTATTATTATTATTATTATTATTATTATTATTATTTGAACTGGAGACTTTGTAGTTTTGTTTGAGGCATTATGTGACCCTCTTTTAGAACTTTTAAAGAACTTTCTTATAATTTATGCCGCTCAGTAACTAAAGTATTTGTTTTGTACCCTGAATGGAGTTAGAAATAATTAGAATACATCTTCTAATTTCCCTAAAATATCTGTATTTTTTGGTGATTCTTGGAAAATGCCTTCTCAGAATAAATAGCAAGATATTCAAATAAAATTATCCTAATCAATTGTCTTTACACTGATAATAATCCATGGATTTATTATTAATACCAATTGTATTTAAATCTCAATCATCAGAAATGATTGTTTTGTCTCTTTTGTTAGAAGTGTAATTGGATCCTAAATTTAAATTTTCAGAGGATTTTCTTACGATGAGTTAAAATATTCTACATCCCTCTCCTCAAAATAGAAATTATTTAATAACAAGTAATATCTTATCTAGAAAATGGAAAAGAAAATGCCCTGTCATGTAGGTTAATGGTTCTCAACATGCAGTTTGAGGACTAGGAGCAGCAACATTACCCAAGAACTTGATAAAAATGGAAATTCTCAGGCTCCAATCCAGATTGGCAGAATCAGAAGCTTGGGGAATGGGATCTTGACTTTGGTCTGTGTATCTTTCATCTTCAGTGGGTTTGTTGGAGCATGCTTACCAGTTCAAATGCTTTTATAGCTTCTTTTGGATCACATTTGCTAATATTGTATTAGCCATACAAGGCTGAACCCAGAGTCAGAGTGGGAGGGCATGAGGAAGGGTATGGAGAGTGTGGACACAGGCAGTGGGGAGAATTGGGATTATTTTTTTCAAATTACCATAACATGCTTGATTTTTACATTTGTCAACTAATTTATTCAAGGGAATTAGATATCTTTGGCTCACATTAATAAATCATCTACTTTGATTCAGCTTTCTGAAAGATGGTTTTTAAAAAGGCAGCATTTATATTTTTTAAAAAATCTGCCTTTGACAAAACACTGATCATGTGTGATTTTTATTAGATATTATAAGTCAACCGTTAATGCTTGCCTGGAAAAAAAATAACCTGTGTCACCAGATATCTCTTGGGAAGGATCCCAGACCATTACAGTCATCTCAGGGCACATTTAGGAACCACTAAGTATTACAATGGCTATCTTTGATCAATTTTAATGTTTTCACATAGACAAATTTCTGCTTTATGCAATCCCATTAAATATAAAAATCTTCTGTTCAGTATTATTAAATATTTATGATTGTGTCCAAAATGAAGATTATGAAAGTAACCAGACCAGCATCACTCTTCAAAGTAATTTCTTGAAAGCATCATAAAATGGAATGAATTATTGTTTACTCAGATCATTTGAATTGTATTTGTATCCAAGAAATTTACAAGTTAGGCTTTTCTCAGCTGTCTTTACCACAGTTGATGCTTTTTCCTTGTATTTTCTTATGTCTCATTTATTTTTTCATCTGATTCCTTTGGATTGGTCATGACTGTAATAGCATTTTTATTTCCATATTGATATTTGGCAAGTTGTATATTAGTGAGGAGAACCCTAAGGATGAGGAGAAAATTAGGTCTATTGATGATGCAGCACAATGCTTTGTATCCTTGCATATTGTTCTCAGCTTCTGGGCAGCTCTTCCATGGAAATTTAACTTGTTTTGTCAAAAGATTGCTCAATAATACCCGATATCAATGAACACTGAAAAAGTAAGCCTCACATCAAATGTACATTTAATTTTACTTAAAAGAACAAATTTTATATTCAAAATCCAATTGACAAAGCTTTACATAAACTCATGCCAAAAATCTGTGTACCAGTTACTCTGTTAGTTTAAATATAACCTGTAATCTGGTCTGGGGTTGTGGCACAGTGGTAGAGTGCTTGCTTAAGCACATGTGAGGCACTGGGTTTGATCCTCAGCACCACATAAAATAAATAAATAAAATAAAGGTATTGTGTCATCTACAACTAAAACAAAATTTAACAAATGTAAGCATTAACAAGGATGAGCAAACCAGCATCCCTATTCATCTTGTTATCTTAATCATTACTGCATAATCTTGTGTTTAACAATCTGAAGGCCCTAACAGAAACGGCAGAGGATTAACTGTACACTTAAATTATTCTGTCCTTAAAGTAAGGGTAGACAGAGCCTTGACCTAAGTCTTCTTTTCTAATTTGTAATACTCCCCATTTTCATTAAATAAACACATATTTCTTGGCGATGGTCTCCTATTATTTGTAGAAAACATGAACATGAAACGGAAAGGTTATTTGAAGCTGGAAGGCTGAAGACAGGTCAATAGGAGAAAAGAGGGGAGGGGGAAATGTCCCTTGCAAAACTCCAGCCCACAAACCCCGCTGTGGCAGGTCAATCTCAGGAGGTAGAGGCTTGGGCAGGTGGAGCCTAGTTATCCCTGCGCCTCAGCACTGCAGCCTCCGAGATGTAGGTGGCGCTGCAGCGTGGGCCGGGTCGAGCGCGCTCGGCTTCTCTCTCTCGCAGGGGGCCGAGCAGTCGCAAGCGCGGAAAAGGGGTGACCCCGCGGTAGGTGAACGGTGGCGGTGGGTTTCCGGGTGGAGGGACGCTGGCTGGGAGTGGGCAGGGCCGTTGCTTCTTTCCAGTGTTACTGTCAGGTGCCGCGTACTTGGTTGCGTTGGTTCAGGCAGCCCGACCCTTCCATTCCGGGACTACGTGAGCCGCATGCCGGGTCTCGGAAGTATGCGGCCGCATAGAGCCCATTTCCCTGACCCTTGCGACTTTCTCTGCTGTTTGAGTCCCAGCTCACCAGGCTCTCTCATTTAGGGGAGTGTAGTTTTGTTATTTCACAAGATTCCCTTTTCTTTTGTAGCGGTGCGTTTTCAACCCCCTAGTACAGTGTCTGGAACTTAATTGACTGCAGTTTCTCCTGGAGGCTTCAAATGCACCTATCTTTGAGTAGGTCCTAAGTAATTAACGGAAGTGTAGGTACTACTTTGCGGGGAAGCCAAATAGGTTTTTCAGGATATCTGCAACAAGCCCTTGACAAAATATTTCTCCTTTTTTCAGGTACAATAAGTTCAAGAAATGGAAAGAGATTTTAAAAAAAAAAATTACACTGCAAAGAACATATAGGACCCATTTTTTTATTATTACAAATGTTGTTTTAATAACTCACACATGCAAAGTCCATGTTTTCTTTCAAGTCTAAAGTGAGATGGTATGAGGTGATGGAGTAAGGAGTGGGCTGGAAGTGGGGTGACCCTCCTAGCAAAGAGGCAATCACTTTGAGTTTGGGTTTCTCTTTGTTTAAAGGAGGATGGAGGATAAGATGACAGTAGTAACTTTTTCTGGAAATCTAAAATCTATTATGCTTTAAAAAATGTTTTCATTTAATTCGTATACATTCGCATCTGTTCTGTGCAATAGACAGTATTACTGCTTTCATAAAGGTGAAGTCTGGAAATCAGAAGTGAAACCTACTCAAAATCACAGTTTAGAAGTGGTAAAGTTGAAATTTGAGACTGTGCTAAATTCCCTCAAGCCATAAAGTCCTCTGATTGTCCCAAACCTGTTTGTACTAATTGAAATTATTTTTTTAAGTTATTCTGACCCAGATATCAAGATATCGTCTTATCTCCTTTTTTTTTTTTTTTTTTTACAATACAGTTCCTCATGTGTACTAATCATCAAGTTATTTAAGTATTAAGATACCTGGTATATGAAACTAAAATATATTTATACTCCCAATGAAATATTTTGTTTATTTTAAAATTTCCTGATTCTTCTAAAAAAAAAATAAGAATAAGTGCACCTGAATAGATTGTGCAGTCAGTAGTGCCTGATTTATTATTTTGCAAGTGGTCCTGCACACAAATTAGTCACCAAATTAATTAGGAGTGGTGCAATGTCAAATTTCTATCATTCCTGATATCCTGTGTGTGTGTGTGTGTTTTATGATTCCCCCATTTAAATCTAGATTCAAAATAAACAGATTATAAAAGGGAGTATAACTAAATATTTGTTAAGGTTATATGCAAATAAGTGCTAATAACTCCTGTGTGTGTTGGGGGGAAGTTGGAGAAAGTGATGGGAAGACTTAGAAAGTTCTGATGGAAGTATGCCTGATGTTAACTGGTTTTGTCTTAGGTATAGTTCACTTGAGTGGTAATATCAGTTATTGCTGTGTTTTTAACTTATAATTATTTTATTTTTTTGGTACCAGAGAATGAACCCAGGGCACTTAACCCACTGAACCATAACCCCAGCCCTTTTTATGTTTTTTGTTTTGTTTTGTTTTTTAATTTTGAGACAGGGTCTTCCTAAGTTTCTTGGGGCTTGCTAAGTTGCTGAGGCTGGCTTTGAAGTCTCTATCCTCCTGCATCAGCCTCCTAAGCTGCTGGGATTACAGGTGTGTGTCACTGCACCTGGCCTTAGCTTAAAATTTGTGCAACTTTTTGAAGTGGAACTTAACATTAGTTCTTCACTTGAAAATAGCAAGTCTGCTTTTACTTCAAGATTAAAAGTTTGCTTGTTGATATAGAACTTTGTTTCCCCCCCAAATCCTGGTGATTTATACATCTATGAAGAGTCAACTGAGATTTTTCATGCTGCACACTTGTTTATTCAACCAGTACATCTCTAATTCCCACATATACACAGTTCTGTGGGCCAGGCATGTACAGAAATACAGAAGAACCTTCTCTTATGGGAAAATATTTTATTCTTTTAATTTTTTATAACTACATATAACAAATTCTTTATGACCTCAGTAATCTGAGTGTTAAGAATTCTGTATTAGGAGCTGGGGCTGTGGCTCAGCGGTAGAGCACTCGTCTAACATGTGTGAAGCCCTGGGTTCAATCCTCAGCATCACAAAAATAAAATTAAAAAAGGTATTGTGTCCACCTATAACTAAAAAATATTTTTTTAAAAAGAATTCTGTATTAGATGTATAAATAAGTTCAGGACATTTAAAAAATAATCTAATGTATTTTTATACATATAACTATGTATTTGATGTGTAAATAAGTTTAGAAAACTTTGGGAGAACAATTGTAACATCTTCAGTTTCTGGCTCAAAACAGGAGAAAGGACCATAAAACTGAGATGTCTTCTTACTAAAGAATGCTAAAAATGAAAAATGTTACTTTCATTAACTCCAGAAAATATCAAAAACAACGGAAATTGTAGCATATTAAGTTTTTAAAAATATACATGTGGGTTTCCAGTCCAGGTGGTGTGTGTGTCTCTGTGTGTGTGTGTGTGTGTGTGTGTGTGTTGGGTGCTGGGGATCAAACCTAGCCTCTCACTCCTGCTAGGCAAGTGCTCTACCACTGAGCTATCCTCCAGCCCCAGTCCACATATTCTTTGTTATTTCTAGTGAAGAGTTTAGTTTAACATAAATGATGTATTATTAATAAGAATTTGGATATGGATGTTGCAATATAAGTGCTACCTTGATTGCTTATTTCCTTGATTCTTTATGAAGGAAAACTAGGTTCTTCTAAGGGAAAAAGAAGATCAAGGAATCTTGTAACTGATATTTAGCCATTACAATTCAAGTTAGAACCCCAGATAGTTTTTTAATAGACACATCTCATATTGGTTGAATTTCATGATATTAAACATTACTGCATCCCTTTAATTTTAAAATACAGGTTGAGCATCCCTAATCTGAAAGTCTGAAATACTCCAAAATTCAAAACTTATTGAGTGCCAACATGATGCCTCAAGTGGGAAATTCCACACTTAATCTCATATGACAGCTTGCAGTCAAGACACAGGTATACAACACAGCTTATTCATCATCCCCAAGGAAAATAAGACCCTCCTTGTCTTCAGCTGCAATATATCTTTTCTCCACACACCCAGATTCTCTCACAGAAGCACACCCTCAGAGGGTTATAAAATGACGTGTGCAGGCCCATTGTGCCAACAGCAGATTCCCCAACATGTTCCACATGGGGCCAAGACATACATGCGTTGTTAGCAGTAGTTTTTTGCATATTCTTTGCTCTACAGTGTAAAAATATTATTGAAAATGTCAAAAAGGCCTGCAGATGTCCCTGTGAGTAACAATGATAAGAAAAAGAGGAAGCATTTATGTTTATCTATAGCACAGAAAGTCAAGCTATTGGAAAAACTGGACAGTGGTATTAGTGTGAAACAACTTACAGAAGAGTATGGTGTTGGAATGACCACCATATATGACTTGAAGAAACAGAAGGATAAACTGCTGAAGTTCTATGCTGAAAGTGATGAACCAAAGTTAATGAAAAATAGAAAAACATTGCATAAAGCTAAGAATGAAGATCTTGATCGTGTGTTGAAAGAGTGGATCCGTCAGCGTCGCAATGAACACATGCCACTGAATGGTATGCTGATCATGAAACAAGCAAAGATCTATCATGATGAATTGAAAATTCAAGGAAACTGTGAATATTCAACAGGCTGGTTGCAGAAATTTAAGAAAAGACATGGTATTACATTTTTAAAGATTTGTGGTGATAAAACAGCTGCTAATAACAAAGCAACAGAGAAATTTATTGAAAAAGTGGATATCAAAAAAGTTTTTCATATCAATAATCAAGCTCCAGTTGTTCATTCATTGACCAATGGTGAAATACCTGAAATGGTTCTGCATCAAGGTGAATGTGATAATAGTGATGACAAAGGGGATGTTAACACTGCAGAGAAAGTGCCTGTGGAAAACATGGTCAGACTGTGTGATGGGCTTATTAAAGGTCTAGAGCAGCATGCATTCATAACAGAACAAGAAATCATGTCAATTTATAAAATCAAAGAGAGACTTCTGAGACAAAAACTGCTGCTAATGAGGCAGACAACCCTGGAGAAAACTTTTAAAAAAGCCACCCAGCACAATGCCTCCTCATCCCTACAGGAGCCACTTCCTGGCCCCTCGACAGCTTCTGATGATTCTTCTCACCTAAATAAATAAAATAGTGTACAACAGCCTTTTAATCAAACAATGTTGCAGGTGGAAACTGAAAGCTGCTATTGTTTAACAGCTGGTGCCACTGTGCTGCTTAGTTACCTTAAACATATTACTTCTTCACTATATTAATTGTATGTCCTGTTTTTTCCTGTTAGCACTTATGTGTGAATGAATACATTAAAATGATTGCTCTCTAGTAGCACGTGAATTCAGAGTGGAATGATGGTGATGCCAAATAGCCACAAATTGTCCATATGGGTAATTGAGATAGTGGCACCTTTGCTTTCTCATGGGTCAGTGTACACAGACTTTTTCATGTATAAAATTATTTAAAGTATTATGTGAAATTACCTTCAGTCTGTGATAAGGTACATATGAAGTATTAAATGAGTGTTTGTGGTTAGACTTGAGTTTTATCCCCTATCTCATTAAGTATACAAACATCCCAAAATTTAGATAAATTCAGAGACACATCTGGTCCCAAGCATTTCAGATAAGGGATATTCAACTTGTAGTGAAAATTTTGTTGGCTGTAATGTGTGTGTGTGTGTGTGTGTGTGTGTGTGTGTGTGTGTGTATTTTCCCCTCTGAATTCCTGACACATTGTCATTGCCATCCACACAGTGTTCATGATAAACTATGCTCTGAGGACTCTTCTTTGCTCTATAATAATGTGCTCTCCTTACCTACTCCCCTATTACCTTGTTTTTCTTCCCCATGAACAACTTTAATTCATTTTTATAGGATATCATTGTTTTAATGACATGGAGCTGTTTTCATCCCTTTGTGTCAGTTGCTGTTTAGAAAGCCTTGCCTTTGTAAATTTGCCTTTTTAGACCATCTTAGTATTTTTAATTTTTTTTAGTTGTATGTGGACACAATATATTTTCATGTGGTGCTGAGGATCAAACCCAGGGCCTCACACATGTTAGGCAAGCACTCTGCCACTGAGTCACAACTGCATTCCCTCTCCTAGTATTTTTATCTAATGTCCTAGTAGTAGTAAACTGAGCGTGTGGATTCTAGATTCTATCCTAACAGTATGGCCATATGTCAATCATTTCCTGCCTAATATTTCTTACAGATATATCCTGTTGGTAGACTGAAATGCTGTTTACACTTCACTATTTTTTTCCTTTTGAATTTTCTCTTTCCCCAACATTCCTATTCAAGTGTACTTTTTAATACAAGGAGAAACATCATTGATATCTGGCTTCAGCACTTGGTGGCCAGTATTTGTTACTTAACTTCTAAACACATTTGTCACATCTTCCATCCAATCATCATGATAGGAAGGTTCAAAGGGGTCTTTATTAGAAGAGAAGAGTGATGATAGTGGAAACAGTAGATTGCTGTCACAAGGTAGGAGAAATAGCAAAGGTATTTAGCATCATTCCCCCTACATTGTCCATTATTTTTAAAGATTGAGCCAAGATTGAAGAGAAAGTTTAAAAATATTTTAAGACTAAAGCAGAGTTGAATGTGGGTCCTTTGGGGGTAGTAACCAAGAAGTTCATGCAGGAAATGAGCATTTAATTGTACTATTTCTGCAACATAATGCCTCAGGTTTTTACTAACTTGGCCATAGTAAGTTTCAGCTGACTGAACAAATTTTAGGCGCTTTATGGAATTGCTTCAGATGTTGTCTGTAGTGAAGAAAACAGTGTTTCAGAAAATTAGTAATTTGTGTGTAGGAGAAATTTTAAAAACAAAGACCAAACAATTGCTGGTTACAGCTTGAATGGTGTTTTAAATGCTGATGAAACAGGTATACTCTACCAGTTTGTGACTTTCTTTTGTGCTTTATGACAGAGACGATATTTTAAAAGGAAGTAAACAGATTGGTAGTCGCTATATTCTGCTATAGAGTGTTTTGGACCACTCATCATTGGCAAGTCAGCTAACCCCCATTGCTTCAGAATTGTTCATTTGTTCTGTAATTAACAAGCCAACACACATGCCCAAATGATAACATTTTTTTTAGGGAATGGCTGAGTAGGGAATAGCTGAGTTAAGTTGACAAGAGAATGAAAGGAACAAAATGCGGTATCCTCTTGCCGGTAAGAAATCGCTTTGCCTACAACATATTTCCATGCTTGGATTGCATATAAGTTGAGTTTTTCCCATTGAATTGCACAGCCATTCTTCAGCCTTCAAATCCGGGATTATTCACACAGCAAAAGCTTGCTACTGGAGCCAGTTGCAGGAATAACTAAATTTAGACAAGGAAGAAAAAGGCTGAGAACATCAACATGAAGCAAACCATTGACATGGTTGTTGAGACCCAGTGGTCTGTAAAATCGTGTACAATAGTAATATGTTGGCAACTAACAGGCATAATTCCTGTAGAAACCTCTGAGGTACACGTGGAAAAAGATACCAACTCAACATGGTATTTGAACCAATCCTAGTTCTAAATTGCTACTGATTCTGGTATCCCCAAACAGCTATATTTTGAAGACTTCATGGCTACAAATAGCAATTTATTTCCCAAGTGTTTGCAGTACATGAAATTGCTACAGGGATTCTCACTTATTTAAAAATGGAACCAGAAAGCCATGATGGTAAGAAGATGATGACATCAGCAATGATAACTATAACATGTATGGGGACCAAGAGATAGAACAGCCAACAATGATCTAAAGCCTTTGCAAATATAGAACGTGGAGAATCCCTTCCCTTCAGGCAGATGTTTCTATGAGGTGTTTACCCTATTGAGTGGTATAGATTAATGTTTCAGGAGCATTGCAGCATAAAGTGTTTTGAAAAGCTAAGCACCTGATTTCCTCCAAGACTGTTAAGTTGCAAAAAAATGTTGCTTTTAAAGTATATAAAATAGAAGACTTAATAAAGA
Organism: Urocitellus parryii; assembly: GCF_045843805.1. NCBI lineage: Eukaryota > Metazoa > Chordata > Mammalia > Rodentia > Sciuridae > Urocitellus > Urocitellus parryii. The sequence continues at coordinate 72,318,913 of NC_135538.1, read as the reverse complement.
ATATTTGTACAAAGCAACAATTAATGTTTAAATGTGAATTTTATTTTTTATTTTAGGTACCAGGGATTGAACTCGGGGGCACTCAACCACTGAGCCACATCCTCAACCCTATTTTTTGTATTTTATTTAGATACAGGCTCTCACTGAGTTGCTTAGCATTTTGCCTTTATAGAGGCTGGCTTTGAACTCAGGATCCTCCTATCTCAGCCTCCCGAGCCGGTATGGCCACTGTGCCCAGCTTAAATGTGAATGTCTGACTCTTATTGACTTTTATTGTCATTAATTTCAGTTTGGGAAAGGTTTTTTTTTTTTTTTTTTTTTTTTTTTTTTACCTCCTCCCTTTCAAACCCCGACTCCCACCACCACCACTATCCCAGTATTAGATGGCAGGAATGATACCTGGAAGAGAAAAACATTCTCAAATTGTTGACTATTCCAGCTAGGACAAAAGACACACTTCAATTTAATAGGATAAATTTAGAATAGCCATCTATTCTAAATTTATCCTATTAAATCTAAATATCCCTTCATCTCTTGATGAAGGGATATTTAGATTAAGGACATAGCAGAGGATGACCTTCCAGGGAGTTGCTAATAGACAGAGGGAGAGTGAATAGAAACAGCTGCTTCCTCTTCTGCTTGAGTGGGCCAGTGGAAAAAGGCAGAGGATGAGGGGAAATTAGGCCAGGGGTAAAGCTGTAGGAGATATTAAGCAAAGGAATGGTATAGTACTTCCCTCAGATGGGCTGTTGGAAGGTGAGAAAAAATGAAAAGAAGAGTAAATAAAGGAATGGATTACCCACTGGCCTCTCTTTCCCTTAGCCCTTTCTTCTTTTTCTTCTTTTTTTTTTCTAATTAGTTATGGATGGACACAATGCCTTTATTTTATATGTGGTGCTGAAAATCGAACCCAGTACCTCACACATGCTAGGCAAGTGCTCTACCACTGAGGCACAGCCCCAGCCCTGACTTCTTACAACAGGTAACAATCTGACTCAGACCAACAAACCATTCTCCAGACTTCTGCCCACTTTACTGGAGTTTAAGAGATGAAAAAATAATAGTAATAACCATTTTAGCAAACCAAACTTAAAGTGCCACTTACAATCACTTTTGATGCATACCTGGAATTCAAAAAAAAAAAAGAATGAGTAGGGCTGGGGCTGTAGCTCAGTGGCAGAGTGTTTGCCTAGCATGTGTGAGGCACTGGGTTTGATCCTCAACACTGCATAAAAAAATAAATAAAGGCATGCTCTCCATCTACAACTATTAAAAAAAAATTTAAATGAGTATAAGAATGATCTTTTAAATTTGTTCTAACTAGCCATACATGACAGTAGAATGCATTTTTGACACATCACACACAAATGGAGTATAACTTCTCATTCTTGTTGTACATGATGTAGAGTTACACAGATCATGTAATATATGCACACAGGGTAATGTACAATTCATTCTGCTCCTACCACCATGCCCCTTTCCCTCTCTTCACTCCCCTTTGTCTAGTCCAAATTACCTCTATTTTTCCCCGGCCCTTATTATGAATTAGCATCCACATATTAGAGAAAACATTCATCCTTTGGTTCTTTGGGATTGGCTTATTTTGCTTAGCATAATATTCTCCAGTTCCATCCATTTATCAGTAAATGCCATAATTTCATTATTCTTTAAGGCTGAGTAATATTGCATTGTGTATATATCACAATTTCTTGATCCATTCATCTATTGAAGGGCACATCAGTTGGTTCCATAGTTTAGCTATTGTGAATTGAGCTGCTATAAACATTGATGTGGCTGTGTCACTATAATATACTGATTTTAAGTCCTTTGGGTATATGCTCAGGAGTGGGATAACTGGATCAAGTGGTGGTTCCATTCCAAGTTTTCTGAGGAATCCCCATACTGCTTTCCATAGTGGTTGCCCCAATTTGCAGTTCACTGGCAATGTATGAGTGTACCTTTTTCTCCACATTCTTGCCAACATTTATTGTTGCTTGTATAAGAAATATTTTTTAAAAGAGGTTTATCAAAGAAACAAGTATGAAGGAATAATGTATTACTTTATTTTTAGGTAATAAATCGCATTAGTCAAGATGTCTTCAGCACCTGAGCCACCAACACTTAAAAAGGAATCACCCAAAGAGAAAGACTTTCCAAATCCAGGGCTCAGAGGGGTACGCACGACGACCTTATTTCGAGCTGTGAATCCAGAGCTCTTCATTAAGCCTGTAAGATAATACATAATCCAGGATAAGACTTTATGTTTAATTAGGCTATCTGAAATGGAAAGTTCTTTTTCTGTAGCATTTGATTTTATCATGGAAAGTTTCTATCAGTAAGTCCTCTCTATGAATAAAAGCAAGTGAAAAAAATTTTTTAAATCCTGTTTCATGTATAAATACACAGATTAAAATGAAGTATTTTGAGGGCATTTGAGAATTATAATGGAAAATGATTATTTTAATGGATCAGCTTCTCAAGATAACATATTAATTTAATTATTGCACTATTTTGAAGGTAATTCTTTTTTTAAAAAAATATTTATTTTTTTAAAAGTTGTAGTTGGACACAATATCTTTATTTATTTATTTTTATGTGGTGTCCGGGTTTGAACTAGGGCCTCGCCTGTGCTAGGCGAGCGCTCTACCACTGAGCCAGAACCCCAGCCTGAAGGTAATTCTTATAGTTTGATCATGTACTATTTGGTAAATAAGACCTTTCTTTGTTTTTTTTTTTTTTTTAAAGAGAGAGAATTTTTTTAATATTTATTTTTCAGTTTTTCGGCGGACACAACATCTTTGTTTGTATGTGGTACTGAGGATCGAACCCAGGCCGCACTCATGCCAGGCGAGCGGGCTACCGCTTGAGCCACATCCCCAGCCCCAAGACCTTCCTTTGAAACAAACAAAAATGGAAATTCATTGTTCTTACTGCATTTCCAGCTTTTATTAATCATTATTTAAGCAATTTTACATTTTGTGAAAAAAATCCAAACCATACATTTGCACGCTGTCATGGAGATAGAAAATCTTTTATATTCTTCTGTAAATTAATGAATATATTTGATTGATGAATTTTATTTTTAAATAAATGTAAATTCTATTTTATAAGTAAATGAAATCAAATTATATTAAATCTGATTAGAGGGCTGGGGATGTGGCTCAAGTGGTAGCACGCTCGCCTAGCATGCGTGTGGCCCGGGTTCGATCCTCAGCACCACATACAAAACAAAGATGTTGTGTCCGCCGAAAACTAAAAATTAAATATTAAAAAAAATTCTCTCTCTCTCTCTCTCTCCCTCTCTCACTGTCTCTTTAAAAAAATAAATAAATCTGATTAGAATTTTAATAGCAGTTGCCAATGTAAGCTGTTTTAAAGCTAAATAGGTCAACTTAATTAAATTAAGATAGATTGTTTTAAAGACCAAACTAATGTGTTTTTTAAATTGCCAATAGAATTTCAAGAATTGCAAATTTAAACTGCTCTGAGTTTGCAGCTTTTTTAAAGATATTCATTCAAGTCAAAAACTTTAACTCTTATTCTTTAGCAATTACGATTTGAAGTAGTACAATAGTCACCCCTTACCCCTTATCTGAGTTTTTGCTTTTCAGAGTTTCAGTTATACACTGTCAGCCATGGGCCCAAAATATTAATAGACAAAACATTACTCTGGAAACTCCTGTATTTAATTTTTTTTTAAAGAGAGAGTGAGAGAGGGGAGAGAGAGAGAGAGAGAATTTTTAATATTTATTTATTTATTTTCTCGTTCTCGGCGGACACAACATCTTTGTTGGTATGTGGTGCTGAGGATCAAACCCGGGCCACACGCATGCCAGGCGAGCACGCTACCACTTGAACCACATCTCCAGCCCAACTCCTGTATTTAAAAGTTTTTTATTTTATTTTATTTTATTCAAGGCTACATTGCTTTGCTTCTATGGTCTTGGGTCTTCCACTAGTACATCAAAGTTATTATAACAGTATAATATCTGTTCTAGTCACTAAATTTAGACTCCCAGAAAAGTGTGCACATTATTATTACTTCTATGCCTAAAATAGGTTATAAAAGGCTTTTTGACAGTTATACATGTCTTGGGCAAGAAAAACACCTTCTGTTCTTCATTCCTCACTTTCTAATTAAATAAGCTACTATGAGATTTGAAAGTGGAAAGACTTGGACAAGATAAATTAAGCAACTTCTTTGCATCACATAGATACCACTGAAGACTCCGTACCAGACCAATGTCCATGCCTCACTCCTCTCTCACGTGTCACCTTCCTGAGGGTGGAGATCTAAGATGTCCAGGCTGTAGAGTGGAGAAGCAGGAATCTTCTATAATCTGTAAACAAGAGTCAAGCTAATTGAATAAATAATTGAGTAAATGATAATTGAAATATTGCCATAGGAATGCTAGCCTGGTAATAAAGACTTGGTGTGTCAAGAGGAGAATGCAACAGACAGCTGAATCTCCTCAAATTATTGTCCTAATGAGACTTTATATTTTTTTTTTTTCTTTGACAGAACAAACCTGTGATGGCTTTTGGATTGGTCACCCTTTCACTTTGTGTGGCTTATATTGGTTATCTACATGCAACACAAGAGAATAAAAAGGACCTCTATGAAGCAATTGATAGTGAAGGGCACAGTTATATGAGGAGAAAAACTTCTAAATGGGATTAAAGGGCTGGTTACTGCACTGGAACTTTATTAAAGGCTCTGAAATCTTCAAATGAAAGCTTTTCGAGTGTACATAATCATATTTCTTATTCTAGAATATGTTAATGAGAAGGGAGCAGTTGTAGCCAAATGACTACAGTAAATTTTTTCCCTATACAGCTGCAGCCACTGTCTTATTTTCTTTCCACAGAAAGAGCATCTGAGTATTTCTCTTTTATTAAATCCTCTTTTTTTAAAAAAGACTTGAGGATAGAGTCATTTTTGTTAATTATTGAGCTCTGTGTGATAAAAGTACTCAGTGCTGTTAAGTGTGCATGGACATTTTAATGTTTTAAGGTGAGTCGTGCTTTGTAGCTATTATGAGAGCTTTGTTTTGTTCTGTTGCATGCAAAGAAAATGTGCATGTTCTACATGGCATAGAAGCTGTATTTGTAAGGAAGGAGAAATCATAACTTTAAATCCTGAAGTCAACATTAAGGTATGAGAAATGAAAACTGAGTTTGACTCTGACAAATAGTTCTTACAGTCACAGATGGCTCCTATATTTTGGTTTCATTTTCAACTGTTTTTGGTTCAGAATTGTATTTAAGTTAAAAAGATATCCCCCTCAGTTACTAAAATAATGATTGAGAGAATAATACCAAGTAATTGAAATTTTTCTTTTTTAAAAAAGGTTATGAGGTATTTATTTGACTATAACTAGATGCTACTTGTTTAGTTTCTATGATGTTATAAGCACAAGACCAAGTATTCTTCTAATTATTTAAAACTACTCAATAGATGAGAAATAGACAAGGTTTTCTTACTATGCTAGGCTTCCTTATATAATTTTAATCTTCCTGATAAGGTTCTGGACCTGTTTCATTGTTAGATATTTGCCCCTTTCTTCAAATTACTGTAGTTGAGGCTCAGCAGTAAATCTCATCCCTGAAGTTTTGTTTCTTTTGTTATTACCAAGTAATAATAATAGCACAGGCAGTTTGTCTTCATCACATTGGTTTTAATTTCTATCTCTTCAAGTTTTGCAAGGTATGTAAAGATGCAGTTATGTCTGAATTTGTAGGTGTTAAAGAACATAGCCATTTGTGTTTATCTACATGGATCTAATTAAATCTTTATCACTAAGCCCTAAATATTTCTTTGCTATACCTCTCCATATAGTATACTTTGTATCATTTAAAATGCACTTATATGATACAAGTGCCTTTTAATTTAAACACCTTTTGCTTTTGATTTTCTGTGTATTTTGATTATCATAGAACTAGGATTCTTCTGTTTTTAGCTTATGTACTTATTGTCATGTTGCCATCTTTTAGAAGTCTTTTATGATTCAAGAAAATAAGTTCACATTCAGTATAAGGGGAGATATTACTTGGGTGAACAATTATCGCAGTCCAGAAGGGCCACAAAACTATATATTATGAAGCCTTAAGCCATGTCTGTGTGAAGGAAACAGGGTAGCAACAGATACAGTCAAGCACAAAGCTGTGGAAATTATTGTGAGGGAAGAATCACACTGAGTTTTAGGAATGAATACCTAATTATAAGACTTCCTACAGGCTGGTTACAGGTTATATCATTCTTTGTGTGAGCAGAGTGTCAAAGGCAATGTATTAATGTTTTCATTCATTTTCTGTTGAATGGGCATAACAACCCCAAATAGAGTACCCTTTGAAATAGTTATAGGATTTTGAACATTGGACTTCACCTAGTCCAGTTCTGTCAATTTACAGTTAAGATAACCACTGAGTGTTCACTTTGGCAGCACATATATTAAAATTGGAATGATATAGAGATTAGCATGGCCCCTGCCCAAGGATGATGCACAAATCTGTGAAGCATTCCATATTTTTATGATTAAAATTATTTTTTACTCCTTAAAAAAAAAAAGATAACCAGCTAAGAAGAGTTAAAAGATTTACCCAATATCTCCAGTAATTCTCAGGACAGGAACCTGAATGTCCTTGCTCCAAAAGTCTAGGGAATCTTTTCAACATATTAAACTCCTCTTATGTATAAAAATCCATGTAATAATTAAGTAGTTATATTAGCCCTTAAACATAAGATATTTGAGTCTTAAATAAAAAAAACCCTATATTTTAGAACACAAATATGAAAAAGATTATTAATTGCCAACTCCCCCACAAGATTATCAGAACAAATTGTTGATCAAACAAAACTAAGTTTATTAAACCTACTGCACTAAGAAGCCTCTTTATCATAAAGTCAGTTGTGTTTAAGAATGGGATATGAGATAGTCAGAGGAAGATATTTACAGTGCTTTGGAATCTGAGTTCAAAGGGATATATATGTGTGTGTGTGTGTGTGTGTGTGTGTGTGTGTGTGTGTGTGTGTACGGAGAGATAGACATATACCTATCTATATATTATTTTTAAATAACTTTTAAATAACTTGTTCAGGGAACAGTGTGGTAATCTGCTTGAGTGGGAAAAACTGACATAAGTTATGTTTTGAAGCAAGTCTTGGTAAGTAAACTATTGTTTAATAAAGGGCAAGTGGCCTTTTTTGCCCAAAGGAGTAATCTTTTGTTGTGAGAGGAGAACTAGTTGCCTCAAATCAGTGAGGTGTTGAATTGGTAAATTGGTTTCTAAGAATTTCTTAAAGCAAACAGTGAAGTAAGTTATTTATTGGCTTTACCACTTTATCTTCCATAAGGTGACAGATCCTTCTAGTTTACCAGGCAATGAGGGGTTCTTGGGATGCAGAACTTTAAAACAGGGACAGCTCCAGATCAATCAAAACCAATTGGTTATTCTTCCTTCTGGGCAGAAATTTCCAGGAATAGATAAGAGAATCAAATTGATACAAGTGACCTCTATTCTCAATCCAGACAATTAACTTTGTGGATATAGTGGTTTCAATTTTTGGTAGGAATTCATCTCCTTTTAAATTCCTCTCCCAGTCCCAATTAACCATTTTCCTGAAGTCAATCCTGGCACCATTTGATAGAGTTTAAGTCTTCAGCCAGTTACTATCAGGTCATACAAGTCAATATAAATGTGATTCATAAAGGAATTACAGTGAACTGTCTTTAACACGCTATGCCATTAACATAGACCAAACAGGTTTATGTCTTTCTACAATGTCAGAATTTATTGAATAACTATAAATTCACAGGCTAAACCACTTTCATCAGTGGCAAATCACTAAACACTTGTGGATCACCTGGTAGTCATAAACTGGGCAATCCCAGCTTCTTTTATTCCAGTCTTAATTTTTTTCTTTCTTCCTTTTTTTTTTTTTTTTGTGGTACCAGGGATTGAATTCAGGGGTACTCTACCACTGAGTCACATCCTTAGCCCTATTTTGTATTTTATTTAGAGACAGGGTCTCACTGAGTTGCTTAGCACCTCACCATTGCTGAGGCTGGCTTTGAACTCCTGATCCTCCTGTCTCAGCCTCCCCAGCCACTTGGATTACAGGCGTGTGCCATAGAGCCTGGCCCAGTCTTAATTTTATATAATTTACATATATATGTATGTATATGTGTGTGTATATACATATATGTGTATATAAACATATGTGTGTATGTATGTATGCATGTATATGTGTATGTGTGTGTGTGTGTGTATATATATATATATATATATATATATATATATATATATTTTTTTTTTTTTTTTTAGGCCAGAAGCTGAACTGAAAGCAAAGGCAAAGCAGAAGATATGAATGCAAAGAGTTACTATAGGTAGATAAGAAAATGAACCAGCCAAATAACTTGTTCAAGGCACATACATGTCAATGCACAGGAACTTATTCTATGTCAAGGTCTTGAGAAGGCAGTTTCACAGTGTCAGTTTGAGATGTAAGCTTGGAGTATTCATGGTCCACACAGGCAGGAGAAACCACACTCTGCTAAAGCCAAAGCACAGAGCTTTGGACATTCTTCACTCTGGTGATTTTCCTGAGCAAGGCTCATGATGAGTGAGTAACAGGGTCAGGGTGCCATCATGTTCGGTTTTGCGGGGGGCTCCTGTTTTTATGGGTCTCAAGTGAGGTTTCATCCTTCAGTGGTCTGCTGTGTTTGATAATCTCATAGGCCTGTTTTTTTTCTATATGAGCTCAATATGCCTATGCATCTATGTACTTCTGATAAATTTTAAAAATTCACAGGTAGTCATTTTTATTGGCACAATTAACATATCAGTTTGTGTCTTATGGTTGTTCTGGGCAGATGGTGGTTGTTTACTTACACAAACAAGGTGTAAAGTCATTCCACCTTAGCACTGAAATTCAAAATGGAAGTGTTTATAGCAAACTACTGCTTTATAAAATGTTGGAATAACTTTCAGTTTGCAGCTAGCAGCTATGAGCAGCTCAGAGTGCTAGGAAAACCTACGCTCATACAGGCCTGACAGGAATACTTGCAAGGGCACTCTGCTCTAGTGAGCCGTCAGTAACCACATCCGCAGTGCTTGAAGTTAGCATTGTCAAGTTACAAGGCAAGGAAACTGATAGTTAGGTGCTTCAGGGCATGAAACCCCCAACTCATAAGGTCCCCTATCCTAGGGAAAATGATCCTTCCAATCTGCCTTCCACTGCAAAGCAATATTTAGAGCTTCCTCATAGTGCAGCTACATTAATAATAAGATGATTGGTTTCTAGATGTTATATAACCTGCTTTCTTATGTATGATTGGAAGATGCATTCTATATTAATTGTAATCACTTCTGCATTAAACAAGCTGGTTGGACTCAACTGCGATTGTCACCTGCCAGCTCTCACTAAACTCCCAGTGTCTGTGTGTTGACTCCACGCCTCTACTCCCCAGGACTGAGGTAGCCGAGTGACCAATTGATCACACCAGTGACCAGAACACATACAATAAAATGGAGGAACACAGTCTTAAGCACAGCTTGAAAACTGTTATTCTATACATCATGGAGAACTCAGAGCAGAGCAGAGCCTGCTTTTGTAACTTTTGTGACAAACTTAGTCCGGGGTAAATCATTTAGTTCTCACCAGGGTCCAATGGGAGTTCTATTGTTGAAATTAATTTCATTGATGACATCAATTCAAGATCAGTCCTGCCTGGTAGATGCTGTGTACTACTTTGTTGGACAACTTTTAAAAATTTAGTCACTTAGTATAATCAGGTTGCACAGATGTTTGTAATAGTCAGAATTTCTAAGAATGTTTTTCTAAAATTATAGGTACAAATTAATTAGCTAGGTTATTTTAAAAACCAGGCTTAGTCATTTTGAATACTGACTTATGGACTAATTTTTCCTTTAATATACTGTGATATTTATGTTTTATTGCCAGGTCACCAAAGCATCACATTTATAAATAACCTGAAAAAAATAAGAAACTACCTTGGTCTTGAAAGAAATTCATTCTTTTTTGTTTGTTTGTTTGGAAGAGCTGGATACTGGAGATTGAACCCAAAGACTCTTTACCACCAAGTCACATTCCCACCCTTTTTTAATTTTTTTTAATTTAAGACAGAGTCTTGCTAAATTGCTGACACTGGCTTTCAACTTGACAATTTTCCTGCCTCAGCTTCCTGGGCCACTGGGATTACAGACGTGTGCCACTACAACCAGCTAAAAATCCATTCTTTAAAAAAAATTTTTTAAACAAAGTGTCATCAGCTGAATAATGTTCTCCTCCTTTGCAATGATGTCCAGATTCTAATCTCTGATGCCTTTTGTGAATATATTACTATATATAGGGACTTTGCAGATGTGATCAAGCTTTGAATTTTGAGATGCGGAAATCATCCTAGATTACCTCAATGGGACTATTGTAATCTCCAAGGTCCTTAGAGGGAGGCAGAAGATCAGAGGAGGAATCAATGTCACCAGGGAAGCTGGAAGAAAAAGGCAATATGATCCAAAGCCATGGACCCAAGGAATGTGGATGGCTTTCAGAAGCTAGAAAAATCAAGGAAAGAGATTCTCCCCTAATGCCTCCAGAAGGAACCAGAAATGTCCCTAAAAGACTCATTTTGGACTCTGACCTTCAGAATTCAAGAGAATAAATTTATGTTGTATTTAGCCATAAAGATTGTGTTAATTTAGTCCAGCAGCAACAGGAAACTAATACAGAAACTATCTGGAAAATCAGTGGCTGCATTATGTTCCCTTTTGTCATTATTTCAAGTTGCTTTTATGAGCAAAGCTTGTCTTACCTGGCAACAGTTGCTAAGTGTGTTAACAATTTATGCTAAAGGCTGGAAGGGAGCAACTACTTAAATCCTCCCAAATCCAGTGCCCATACTTTATGTGGCAGAGGCTTTTAGTACCATTCTTTAAATTAGGCACATAACTACATAATCATGGTAAATCATTTAGTCCTCACCAGCCTCTAGCTTTATCCTAAAACCCTGAATGTCTTGCAGCTTTCTTAAAATTCTAGCTTCTCTTAAAAATAATTTTCCTGATCCTAAGATTATTTTAACTGGAAATAATAGAAGACATCTGAAATTTTAACTATGATCAGAAATACAGATTATACAAACTTTGTTTGCTGTGCTTTTTGTAATAAAATAATTCCACCAGCTCCTTTTGGAGAAACCTTCAAACGAATCCATGATTACAAGCCGTTCAAGACACGCTATTACACTCATAAAGATATACTGGGTAAGTGACTATTAGTTTTCCTTTGTTCTAAGCATCATATATTATTCTTTCTGTTATGTGGGCTTTTATCAGCTTTTCCCTGTTCAAAGTCGCTTGTCTACCATGAAAGAATATGTGTTGGAATTTAGCAACTCCACTTACCAATTGTACTCATTAGGTAAGGTATTTAGCCTCTCAGTCTGTTTCCAGGGTCAGAACTCAGCATATATATTTTTTCTTACCTTTTAATTACTTTTTATTTTGAAATATTTTGACTCAAAGTTGCAAAAATAGGTAGAGCATTTTGATGACATTTTTGATCCAGCTTCTTCCATTGGTATTTTACACAATCCTGGTACTTTGTCAAAACCAGGAAATTACCATTGGAAAAATGCTATTAATATTAACTCAGAGACTTTATATGCACTTTTTCCATAGTGTGTATTTTTATGACATTGATTGCATGTGTATATTCATGTAACAAACTCTTTCATTTCCCCTAACTCAAACTTTGGAAAGCATTAATCTGTTCTCTATCACCACCACAGTTTTATCACTGTGAGGGTACTGTCACTATAATTTTGTCATGATTGAGTTTGCTACCAAACAATCCCACAGTATATAACCTTTTGAAATTGACTTTTTTCACTCAACATAATGACTTTTAGATTCATACAAGTTGTTTGTATGCAGTTTCTCAGCATATGCATTATTAAAAAGCTCTTCAGGTAACCTATTGTATGAGAATAACAAATATAAAGTAAGGAAATTTAAGCATTAAAAGTAATAGCAACCTACATTTGTATCGCATTTTTATGAAATTCCACACTTTAGTGGTCCACACTTAGTCACTTTTCTTCCTAGGTCTTTCATAACTGTAGCTACACAGTGTTGAGATTTTTCATAGTGTGTCCATCTCTACCATATAGTATTTGCCCTATGTTTTAAAACTCACTGATGACCTAGTGGCAAAGACTATATTTCCATACATGCATTTTCAGTTGCCGGTGACAGAAACACAACTTAGATTATACTGAATAAAATGAAATTCTTGACCCTTTGATAGAGAAACTTGACTTTAGGCTTTCAATCTGCCATGATTACTTTCTTAGTGAGTTGGCTTAATTGTTTACTACTGCAGCCAGGCTTATGCACCTGGGAAATGAGGGGGTGGACTCAAATAGCTTTAAGTATCTGTTATCTCCATCTTAGAAATCTCAGAGGGAAAAGAAATATGTTCTCCTTAAATCCTTATATGAAGTCTTAGAGAAGAGCATAGATAGCCAGGCTTCAGCACATGCTCAATCCTGGGCTAATTTTTCTGACCTAGAGAGGGGTGGAAGACCAGAAGTTTGGATGCTGCAATTGGCAGTCTTACGGGAATGATCTCAAGTGAGGGAGGGAATTTCTTGAGAGAAGTGGGTCCTATTACCAGAGGGAGAGAAGAGGTGCTAAGCAGATAAACACACATGTCCACTTGTATTGCCAAGCTAGGCACCACAAGAGATACAATGCACTATAAAGTGTGTTTTGTAATTTTAGGAGGCTGATCATCAAAACATAATCACATGAAAAGTTAGTAATTCAACTTATCTAAGATGTGAGAATGAATGGAATGAAGAGTAAGTACTATAAGAATTCAGAAAGAAAAAATCACTATGTACAGTTTCAGCACCCAAAGGTTATTACTCCTGTAACAGCTTGTGGGCCGCCTCTGACAATCACTCAGTTGTGAGAAAGTGGGCAAACCCTGTGACCAGCTTGAAGGACTCATGCTCCAGGGCCAGCTCTGTTCTTACCTATCTGATATTACATGTTCTCTAACCCCTAGACTTATGATCTTTTCTGGGTAGAAAGGGTATTATTTTGGGGTTTTTATTATTTGGAAATAAAGTTAGATCATTGACAGAGAAATAATAAACCACTCCTTAGCTCACACTACATCTGAAATAGGTAAACCCACACTGAAGAAAGGCATGTATATAATGTAAGGAAGACATTCGGCTTCTACTCTCCTGATGGAAATAGCACCAGTACCCAGATAGGATCAAGGAGAGAGGAGTTGAAAATGTACTAATATATTAATATATCTTGGATATTCATTCACCATTCTACTTTGTAAAAATATGCTTTTTCAATAGGCATTTATTTCACTTTGCTTCCCTAGTTGCCTACTGTGTAGTCTGGGCATGATGAGGGGAATGACTGTCTATTTAGGCCTAATAGTGCTGAGTTCTCTCCTGATCAGTTAGGGAAAAACTTACCCCCTCAATAGGAATCTTTAAAGAAAATGTTGTTGGCAGCAACATCAATGTTTATAGCAGCACAATTCACAATAGCTAAACTGTGGAACCAACCTAGATACCCTTCGGTAGATGAATGGATAAAAAAATAATGTGGCATATATACACAATGGAATATTATTCAGCAATAAAAGAGAATAAAATCATGGCATTTGCAGGTAAATGGATGGTGTTGGAGAAAATAATGCTCAGTGAAGTTAGCCAATCAAAAAAATTAAAATAAACAAATGCTGAATGTTTTCTCTGATATAAGGTGACTGACTTATAGTGGGGTAGGGAGGGGGAGCATGGTAGGAAAAGACTAACTCTAGATAGGACAGGGGTGGGAGGGGAAGGAAGGAGCAGGGGGTTAGCAAGGATGGAGAAATGTGATAGGCATTATTATCCAAAGTACAGGTATGAAGACATGAATTGGTGTGAACATACTTTATATACCAGAAATATGAAAAATTGTGCTCTATATGTGTAATGTTGGCTAGGGGTGTAGCTTAGTGGTAGAGCATATGCTTAGCATGCTGGATTTAATAGAGCACGCACGCGGGCGCGCACACACACACACACACACACACAGAATTGACTTCTCCTAAAAGGCTATAACTCCTAGATGGCCCACATAAATAACTAGGTAATGATGGAAGGGAAATCCAGGAAATGATCTATGGAGGTTTATGATCATTTCTCTTTAAATACACAGATATTGGGGCAAATATTCTGAATAAAGAAGAGAGGTATCAAGAGATCTCATTCAAAGAAAGGATTGTAAAAGCAGAAGCTAAAGTATGGAATCAGGTAAAAGAAGTAGAAATCAACCTAAAATACATCTTTATAGTTCTTTGGCAGAAAGACAATTCTTTTCAGAATTATCTGAAACAATACTATATAGCTCAGTAGGCAAGAGCATAGTCTACAGAGTCAGCTAGAAAGGCCTGAGTCCTGGCTAGCTATGGGAACTTAGGCAAGTTCTTCAACTTGGCTTCTTCATAGATAAAAGAGAGATAATAATAATGCCTATTTTATAGGAATGAGGGCTCAATGAAATAATGTGCCTAGCACACATGTGGGTGCTTTATAAGAAGAGGGCCCTATCAGAAGCTTCCTCTTTGTGTGGATGACTCCTGCCTTCTTTATTCTCATTTGTTTAAACCTCAAGAGGAAAAGGGAATACTTGTAAAGTGATTATTATGGTCTCACATTTAATATATATCATCCTTTTGTGTGGTGTACAAAACACCTGAAATAATGTCCATTTTTTTCAAATGGTTCATCTTGGCCTACTCCTCTTCATCAAGGGAAAAATCTTCATACTGCCAGGCCAGTAGTCCTACCTTTCTATGAGGCCGAGGTGGGAGAATTGCTTGAGCCCACAAGTTCAAGACCAGCACAGGCAACAAAATTGAGACCCCCATCTTAAACAAATGAAACCCCAAATTCTTGATACTGCGTTCATATGATTGCTGAGTATCATAGAGGCAGTTTGAATGTTGGGACTCACAGAGGTAATTGAACAGTGCAGCCCCCACTTCTTCAAGTCATAGGTAGAATAATATACATGACTTCTTAAAGAGAGTTAAAACTCCTTGAGGACAAAACAAATCACAATTCTTAGAATATTATTTTTTGATTTCTTCATAAAATAGACATTATAGCTAATAGTATTAGAATTGCCCAATATTAGTGCCAGCAAAAGTTTTGTATGAATATATTTTGAACATAAAAAAGTAATGCAAAGAGTAACATATCAAAATTTAAGTACTTGTCTATTTTTTTACTAGTAATGAAATTTGAATTGATTATTAGTCATCAGTTACTTATGCATTCTAATATAAGTGGATGCTTTTGTAAATAGTCTACAGTTTGAAAATAAGTTTATCTAGTTGTCTGGATATTCTCTTCAAAAATACTAACAAAACTTCTTTCTGAACCCCTGAAGCAGGGGATCTGGATAGTATTCAGTCTCCCTACTCAGCTTGTAGCTTTGCATGTCTGGTCTCTGTTCCTACATTTTCTATGATAAGCATAAGTTACTTTGCTAATTAAGCAAGTAAAAAATAGAGTGCCAAGGAGAAAAGACAGTGCAGCAGCATATATACAATAAAGCTGTAGTATTGGAATGTGTTAGGATCTCTAGTGAAGACAGCCAGGGCACTATGGGAAGTTTGAAATGGGAATAGAGTAAGTAATAGGGCCCCATGGTGTTGCTAATTTTTAGTAAACGTGAAAATCAGATTGACCAGCATCCCATATAGTGATAGTTTGCCCTATTTTCATCCTGAGGTATTAATAAATAATTGGACTATTTCTTTCAAAGGCTAATGAACTCCAAAAACAAGCAGTGGATAAAGTATTTGAAGATCTAACTGCCAAACATAAATTTGAAATTCAGGTTCTGGAAGAGAAACATCAGAAAGATTTACAGGTTTGTTAGAGTGGTTTTGTTGTTGTCTTTTAAGAAATGCTGAAGTTACAAAAAAAAAAAATCAAACGATAGCTCAACCTTACTTATGTTTACTATTTTGGCATTTTATAAGGGTGCAGATATTTATAAAATAGTAGCATAAAATTATATCTTAATGTGATATATTTGTAATTGACTGGAAAGAGCATTAAAAAAAAAGAAAAAGAAATGCTGAAGTTAGTAAAAAAAAAATTACTTGACAAAAGAATGAGAGCAAATACCTTAATATGTAAAGTCTGTGTGGTGTTTCATAGAATTATGGAGAGAAGCCCTGGAGATTCACAGAAGAGATGCTGAGCTCTATGGAGCAGTGATATATATGTGAAGGAAAACTCTATAGCACTGAATGAATGCAACAGGCTATTCTTTCTCCTGGACTTACTTTTTCCTAAATTTGCATGTGCTATACTGCCAAGAGGGACATGGTTCAGCCCAGGGCTGCAAATGCCCCAGTGTACTGTTTACTGATCCTTTAAAGAACTTAGAGGACTCAACAGAGAGGTTTGAACATTTTATAACTTATATACTCCTCAGTGGTAGCAGGTCAAGGTATTGTGGAATGCTGCACCATCCCTACAAGTAGAGGGAATGTATACAGTAGGTTGCATGCCAACTGTACAGGTGGATTTCTTCAGATTTTTTTTTAAAGACTTTTTTTTTTAGTTGTTGGTAGACCTTTATTTTATGTATTTATATATGCTGAGACTTGAACCCAGTGCCTCACACATGCCAGGCAAGTGCATTACTACTGAGCCCCAGCCCTCTTCAAATGTTTTGCAAGTATATTCTTTTACTTTACAACCAAGGTCATCCTGTGTTGATCCTTACCTAAAGATTGGAGATAAGGGGCTGAGGATATAGCTCAGTAGGAAGAGTGCTTACCTCACCAGCACAAAGCCCTGGGTTCAATCCCCAGCACACACACACAAAAAAAGATTAGGGAGATAAGAGAAGTGGCCAGCTTCTCCTCTCCATTTCCTTCATTATCTTATTCCTTAGAGTCACTGTCAGCTTTCCTAGGCACTGATTAGTGTTCACCCCAACAGACATCTGAGTTGTCTCTGAAGTATTTTCTATAAGAACAGCAGTCACAAGATTGAGAAACTAATGTGACTCCATTTTTGAAAAACCAGCCTCTACCTCAGCAGGGCCTGTCCAAAGCGGGAGGGGTGACCCTTGTCCTTGGAAAACCTAAGCACATAGCTACCTTGCTGAGTCATTTATTGTACCAGATGTCCTTGACTCAGCAAATGCAAGTTCCTGAAAAAGACCAAAAGAATGCCTGAGGCCTAATTCGGACCATAGCAACAACCAATCAGAGTGAGACAGGGAAGATACCTGAAATACCAAGGGCCCTCCCAATAGTTTTGGTGATTGATAATAAGGCTAGGCAACCCTGCAAGTTTAGCATATACACTCTTGCAACCCCTTGCAGCCTAAACCAATCAGTTCAAATATATCCACCACTTGAATTAACCAATCACCCTTACTCACTTGTTCCGGCCAATGAATGTGCTAATCAATGTTAAGAGTTGTTGTTTGATTTTCCCGAGGTGTGAAATGATTTTCTGTATCCTCCCAAAACCTATAAATCCTCATTGAACTAAGGGTCAGGATTCATTCCTCGGGATCACTGTGTCAGAAATGGTTGTGAGTCCAGGCTCGAGCTTGCAATAAAGACTCTTGTGTAATTGCATGAGATTCAGCTCCTGGAGTGTTATGCTTGAATTCGGGACCCCCAAAAGACCACCAGAGACCAAGATCAATGTAAGCAGCAAAGAGGTGTTTATTGCGAGCTAGCTCCGTCCACCACACACACACACACAGCAACTGGTGATGCTGAGAGGCCCTGAGCCCAGGGTTTGCAAGTTTCATACATTCTTTGGGGAAGGCAGGGACCCTACATACATCATAGCATCTCTTAGCAAATCATCACACACCACGGGAAAATCATAAAACAACTCTAAAACATGATTAGCACATTCACTGGCAGGAACAAGTTGGGTAAGGGTGATTGGTTAGTACAAAAGGGGGATTCGTTTGAACTGATTGGTTTAAGCCAAGAGGGGTGTTCGTGCTAAAGGTTTCCCAACATGTTATCAACCATCATAAACTACTGGGAGGATCATCTGGCATCCCAGGTATTTTCCTGGTCTCATGCTGATTGGTGGCTGCTAGTGGGTTACTATGGGTCCCCACCTAGCCTGACTGAGTCAGAACACCTGGCACAGCAGATCTCTCCTGTTATTTGTAGATAAACAACTGGGTGGGTATATGCCTAGGAGTGCTCTGTGGGTCTTTCCAAGGACAAGGATCACGCCTCCTTCCTTGGACAGGCTTTGCTCTGAGGTAGAGGCTGGTTTTTCATTGAGGTCTATTGGGGTCCCACGAATCTGTCATTACAAGATGAGAAGGAACTCTTTTTTTAAATTTTTATTTATTTATTTTTAGTCATACATGACAGTAGAATGCATTTTGATAAATAATACATACATGGAATGTACATACATCAATCATATTGTCTATTCTATTCTGCTGCCGAAAAGGAACTCTTTTTTAACCTGCAATCTGTTCAAACACATGATTCTAGATAACTAGTAAACTTTCCAGGCAGAGGTCCTGGGATTCATTATTTAGTTCTGTATCCTGTTTACATCTGATATGAATGTAGAAATATTTTCACATTTGGCCAAGGGAGAAACAAGGAAGGACAAGGTGCATGGGCAGAAGCTGGAGGAAAGTGGCAGAGACCTAGCCCTAGGTATGGACTAATTTAATAAGAACTATAGCTAACCCTGGTACAATGGTGCACACCTGTAATCCCAGTAATTTGGGAGGCTGAAACAGGAGGATTGCAAGTTCAAAGCCAGTCTCAGCCAAAAGTGAGGTGCTAAGCAACTTAGTGAGACCCTGACTCCATCTAAATAAAATACAAAATAGAGCTGGGGATGTGGCTCAGTGGTCAAGTGCCCCTGAGTTCAATCCCTGGTCCCCCACACACACACCAAAAAAAAAAAAGAAAAACCATAACTAATGAACAGTTCAAGGTCTGTGGGCCCATCTATTCATTGATCTGACAGTGAGCATCTACCAAATGTTATCTCTGTATTAGTTGAGATTAAATGGACTGTCCTTGCCCTCAGGGGACTAACAGAGAAGAGAGCTCTTCCCCTGGGTTCTAATACTAGAATGGTCTCTGCTTGGCTCCAGTGGCCCAATACCACCAGTCTTGGCAAGGTCTTTTAGGGGTGGCTGCAACATCTCACTACCCATGCCCAGTTCACATAGGAAAATGCCATGGACCACCATGTCCATAAGGTAAAAACAAATCAGACACTCAAGAGAGGTCCAGATATTCATTGTCATAAAACCTGAGGAAGTTTCTGAGAGACACTGTGTAAAAATGCTTGTCAGATATTTGTACATAAACAGATATTTGTACAGTAAACACAGTGGGATTCATGAAGTTTGTTTTCTATAATATCTTCAAAATGTGGGCTGACTCATTCAAGATATATTTCAGTAAAAGCAGTTTTATCCGGAAATCTTACACTGGATAAGAACACTGTCAAACAATAGGTTGCTGAATGAAACAATAGTACATAAATGTACTCTATACGCTAAGTGAGGCAGTAGCAAATAGATTAAATGCTGGAAACTAGACAAAAGGGGGCTCACTGACAATGATTTGGATTTTTCTAGGTCATTACATAAAAGAGAGACTGAGGCTTAATTCTCCAAATCCTAGTTCAGAACTCATCCAAAATAAAGGGCTGAGATGTTATTTTTTAAATTCAGTTATTTAAGGAGAAATATGTTATGGTAATATGATAGCTCACCTATTTAAAGCTCTACCATCTTGCAGTCTCAATTACTGAAAATATACTTAAGGGCTGGGGGGATATAGCTTAGTTGGTAGAGTGCTTGCCTTGCATGCACAAGCCCTAGGCTCAATCCTCCATACCACAAAAATAAATAAAATACAAAATAGGGTCAGGGATGTGGCTCAGTGGTCAAGTACCCCTGAGTTCAATCCCTGGTATAAAAAAAAATACATATATATGTATTTTTTTTTCTTGAAAACACAAATAAGTTAAGATATCCTCTGCAGAGTTTAATAACACCACAAACAACAAGAGAAAACTCAGGCTTATTTCCTGTAGTAGAACTCCTCCATCCTCATTCAGATGTCATTATACTTACTTGACATCCTGAATCCAACAACCTTGGTGGTTTGCTATTTTAAACCCAAAATAGATTAAATGCTGGAAACTAGTCAAAAGGGGGCTCACTGATAGTAGTTAGAACAGACAGTCCTCAACCCAAGGAGGCATGAGAAGAGTAAGAAAAATTACAAAGAGCAGTTACCAAGTCTCAAACAGCAGTTCATTCTGAAGTCATTTATGGCAGAGACAAATGGCTCTGTGAACTTGAACAATTATTGAGTACCATATGAAATTTTTACCCTAGTACAATCATTCATCTTTGTCTACTGAGCCCAGATGACCAAGAAAACATTAGTGTTTTATTATAGTCTTTTTATAAGGTAAACTGAGTGGTTAAAGACATTTTCACTCAAAATATTTAATTTTCAAGCAGTCTTAGAGACAAAGCCTTTTGCTATATAGAAAATGTAGCTTACATTCCTAAGTGGCCAATATTTCCCTATAAAGATTTTTCAAATCTGTCAATTAAGGCCATTCAGGAGAAATTCTTCAAGTTGGTTTTTCTTATCTCTTAAAAATATTCACCATTGGAGTAGCCAAAGTAAGAAGTTGAAAACTTTTCTTCTCTTGAAAAAGCTGTTGTCTAACAAATATTTTAATTGTTAAAATATTTTTCTAATAAACTAAGAGGAATTTCATTTTTCTGAAAACTTTCAACTTCTGCTGAGGATTCTGTCTGGATACATAGTAATGGAACCAGCTTCCTAGGAGCCCCCCACAGAAAGTGTTTTGAAGGGTGTTAGGCAAAATTGAACCAGGAAAACTTTATTGGTTTTATTCCTTTCAACTTTGGGTGATATTTCATTTGAAGAAGATATTCTGCAGTAAAGAAAAGTGAAGAAGGAAAGAAGGCAGGCGGCCAGATAGGCAGGTGGAGACAGGGAGGCTACTATATCATAAGATTTTGCAGTGTTTCTGGAATGAATAAATTGATAAATTTCTTGAAAAAGTCCAATATAACCAGCAAGGGAGAAACTGGTCATTGAGTGCCGGGGGCCAGCCCCGGCGGGGTCCAGGGAGTCCTGAAGGAGGAGTGGCGTCGGCGAAATGATGAGACAGGAGTCGTTCCCTTTGAGAAATCTTCAGAGAGAAAGCTAAAGCTGCTTTCTCTGGGTCCCCTTTTTATTACAATTTTTCTCATCATTATAGATTCACAATACGTCATTGATTATATAACTTAAAACTTTGCCAAGACATGACATTTCCTTAACCATGATTGAGGGCACACTGATCTACATTCTTCCAGGATATGACCCCCAGCCATACAATCATCAAAGTACAGAATCATCAATAAAACATGTCACCAATTTACATCCTTCAGATTTTCCCAAGATTTACTATTTTTCCCAAGATATGTTATTTCCTTATTAACTAATGCCAAACTACGTAACCAGACTCTAAGTCTCCTAGCCAATCATTAACCTAAAGTACACCTGTACTTTATTTTTAATCTAAAATTCCCATCTAAAAAAGTCCCTTTAAATCTTATATTTAAAATATCCTAAAGTTTATGAATCATCCTTAAAGCATATCAGAAACCTATATAACTAAAGACTTAAGAATTTCTAAACTTAAGAATCTAAATAAAATATTTTTAACATTATTCTAAAACTGTGTTTTATGAAGCTATTTTAATTAATTCCTAAATTTATTCTCATAAAACTGGTTGAGCTGCTTTCTCAGGAGAGTTTCTTTTGTTTCTCAGTCAAGGTACACTAGTTCTCAAAGAATTTGTTTCTCAGTCAAGGTGCACTAGTTCTCATAGAGTTTGTTTTTCAGAGAATGATTGTTGTCTGTTATTAGGTTTGTCCACAATGTACTAAGATAGAAGAATAGCCTTTTATTTTGTCCTTGATATGCTGAGGGGATAGCAGAATAGCCTCTTTGGCATGAACTACCTGTTCTGTTCTAGCCATCTGAAATTTAATTTATTTGGCATTTAACATACTCATGCCTCCTGTGAGAAACATAAGCATGAAAATGCAAAGTCCCAATTACATAAAAAAGGGTCTCATGGTTTCGGTTACCCACCAACCAGCGAAATGATGGCTTTGCCAGCATTCATCCTCACTGTGACCCTGTCAAGACAGTGGAAGAGCGGCTTTGCCAACACTTTTTCTCACTGTGACCCTGTCAAGACAGTGAGTGGGGGATCGCCTTCACCAATTGAGAACCTTGGTTTTCATTCCTAATTCTTCCACTGACTTGTGTGAAATAACTTTATTTATGTTCTCTTGATATCTTCCCTAAAGTAGAGATAAAAGTTTACCATTAAATGAAAGTTTTGAAACTCTTGGACAGAACCAACTGCTCCTTTCTTGCATGTATTCCTACTACAAGACTCATTGCAAAATTAGTTTGTTGGTCTCTTCCACTGATAGTGAATACTCTGAGAACAAGTGTTTTACTCAGCTTTTCATCACTGTGACCAGAATACCTGACAAGAACAACTTAGAGGAGGAAAAGTTTATTTGGGGCACACAGTTTCAGAGGTCTCAGTCCATAGATGGCTGACTCCATTGTTGTTGGCCTTAAGTGAGGCAACACATCTTTAGGAGAAGGGCCCAAGGAAAGCTGTTCAGTTTTTGCTGGGGCCAAGAAGCAGGAAGAAAGAGAATGTAGGGACTGCAGAGAAGCTGTACATTTCCAGGACATACCCTACCTGCCCCCATCTCCTCCATCCACATTCTACCTGCCTATAGTTACCATCCAGTCAGTCCATTCAAACAAGTATGGACTCTTTAGGTTACAGCTCTCACAATCCAATCATTTTACCTCTGAATATTCCTGAATTAATACAGTAACTTTTGGGGAGACCTCATATCCAAACCATAATATTCAGCCACATTTCTAAAATGTCTACTAACAGAATTTTCCTTTACAACTATATATGAGGTTTTATTTTTTCCCCACAAATCTTGGTTTGACTAGTGCTTCCTTTCTTTGTTTGTCTGAAAGCCATTCACAGGTTCTCCTAACCACAGAGCAATGAAACACTTGTTTCTGTCTCCTTTATGAAAGAGAAAGTACCTCCCAACACAAATGAGCTTGAATATTCCAACAGCAGTGGGGACTGGAAGGCAGGTTCCTTTGACTGTAGTAATGTACAACTGTTTTCTGCTTGAGTCTCATGTTCTCTCCTACACAGAAGTTACTGAGTACAATAATTATTGCACCATTTCCCAGGACTTACTAAAGCAGAATTGTATATTGTCTTTCTAAAAAGTTGTAATGATAATATGACAATTAAGAAAAAAAGACCTTTATTCTCACCCCTCCTTTTTGCATATTCCGTTTCAATATGTTCACAGTATATGTATCTATGTACATAGTTTATAGTTTCCTGATTTTATTGAACATCACATAAATGAAAGTTTTACATATCATGCACAATATTCTTTTAAATTATCAGTGTTATCAGGTGCACACTTCTTCAGGTGGATGAATCTATGATTTAGATTACCTCTTAGGATTCGTTTTAAGGGATTGGGGATTATAACTCAGAGGTAGAACACTTTTTTAACTTGTGTGAGAACCCTGTTCAATCCCTAGCACTTTAAAACACACACACACACACACACACACACACACACACAAAACAAAAGTTAAAATATTTTAAAACATCAAGGCTGTAACATCTAAACCAAGCATTCCTATTGCTTAAGGACATGGAAGCTAAAACCAAGACAGAAATGTTTCGAAACATGAGTGACGAAATGAAGAGAGAAAACATGGCTGCAGAACAACGCATGGTGCACAGAATCCAAAGAATTATGATGGAGTGCCACAGGGAGAAGATGGAGGCTGTGGAGAAAGCCAGGGAAGAAGAAAGACGGATCGCTCAGGATCTTTTAGAAGCCCAAAGAAGGTATTCCACAGATTACATTTGCAAATTAGTATTTGACTCTAATCAAAATCCACCTGAAGAAAGGGATAAGGTTAAGGTACATGGGTGGATGTTCCCCATTTGGGGAATTTTTACATTTTTATTATGAAATATAGCAAACATATCTTACAGAAGGTGTGTGTGTGTGTGTGTGTGTGTGTGTGTGTGTGTGTGTGTGTCTGTGTGTCTGTGTGTTTTAAAGCAAAGTAGTAACAAGTACTGAAGGACCTGATACCCATCTTATAAGGGGACTGAAAATTACCAACACTTAAGAAGCTTCCATATGTTCTCCATATCCATCTCCCTTCTCAAGAGATAACTACACTTAAATATTATGTTTTTCCACTCTGGATCTCCAGTTTTAAGAAGCTGAGGAGAGAAATCAAGAAACATTTCCCCTTAAATACCTAAGTCAATCTTTACATCCTCTATCCTAGTTCCTATGTGGTTATATTACTTCTTGCTTTAGCAAAAAAAAAAAAAAATTGACTTTGTGGACCTGTATAGAGCAAAATTTGCATATCCCAGCTTAATGCTTCCTCATCCCTCCTTGCCTCCAGAGAAAATCATTTTAAATTATACTTTGTATCCTTCCATACCCTTTTGATGTAAATATGTATATAATCACATGCTTGTGATAATCACATATATGTACATATTAAAAATCATTTTACACCCATCACAATATATGTGTGCATGTGTTTGTGTGTGAATGAGCATCAAGGGAACCTTTCTAGGTACATAATGAACATTTGGTGGAATAGGACAGCAGTGAGGAGCACAGGAATTGTCAAGTGAAAAACAGTTTCCAGATACAAGTGACCTGCCCAAGATCATAGAGCTGCAGCATAGAACTGAGACTGAGACCTCCCTGTTTGGCCTCCTAGACTGTGGCCTGTCACTTTTGTTTTGCCATTTGAGTTAACAAGCACATACATTTGTATATAGTTGATCAGTGAAATCTTTTTCATTAGAACCATTAGAACAGCACTAAAGGTAAAATCCTGAAGGAGGATAAAAATCCTGAAGGAGATAAACAAGAATGAGGGGTACAGTTGTGTCAGTTTCAGGGGTATCGCCCTTTCTGCATAGATTGTAAATCATTGTGGATGTAGAAGAGGAGAGTGAGAAAGGATTTGAGGAGGGAGATAGAGAATGAGTTGTGGTCCAATGCCATGGAAAATGGACCCTCTTCTCCCCTTTTCTGTTCCCTTTCCATATGCAGTGGGTTTTCCTCCTGAGGAGCCTCTGGGTCCACTCCTCATACACATACACATACCTGCAGTCTCCTGATCTCTCCCTTGCTCTATTGCTTTTGCCCCTTTCCACCACTTTCCTGTGTTTAACTGAAATAAGATTTTCAGTGTCCATCTTCTACTGAATCAATAGACTGAGACTAGGGAACTGCTATGTCTGTTGTTTATATCCAACTGAAATGTCTGTTTTGTTCACTGGGGTTTTCCAAGTGTCTGAAAGAAAACCTGATAAATGGCTAGTATTCTTTAAATATTTATTTAACAAATGATTCAAATTTGTTCTGCTTAAATGAACCCTGCATCCATACCAGATCTAATTTCTAGATATTGCTGGATTCCAGTGTTGTTTAAAACATTTATAGAAATTAATGTATGTAAAGAGACCACTAATTAGAATTCTATCATAGATTCTTTATTTGACTATAAATTTTCATGCAAGACTTAAGGATTCAGAATACATATATATTTTGAGAAATTTGTTAAATGCACAGACAACTTTTTTGTGAATTAAGGTGATTAGATTCTAAACATATTACTCAGGATACATGGGACTTTTAAAGTTTTTTTTTTTAATATCTCAGCTTGAGTAGTTTCTAATTATATTCTAATCTAAGGCAAGACGTGAATGAAGGAACTGCTCAAGAATTTTTGTGGTCATGTAATTCCTAGTGACAGCTACCCTTTATTCAGTACTCAGTATACAAAAGCCCTTTGTGTACTTCTCATTGAATTCTCATATCCCTTCCTGGGGGCTGTCATCCTGTATATCATCAGATTAAGACCCCCAAGTCTTACAAAGAAACTAAGCAAACTCCCAAAGGTCACATGGAGAGGAGATGATAGGGCCTGATTTGAACCCTGGCCTGTATGAGTCCAAAGTTTGTGACCTTCCATTAGGCTACCTTGATCTACATGAAGTTATATGAGTTATCTAGAGGATTTGTATTCTTCTTCAGAGCTAGTTAGATGCTTTCTGTGGATGTGGCACTGAAGTTCTGGCACATTAGGTGAAGTAATTAGATGAGCAAGTCTGGATGTACTGGCATAGGTAACACTTAGATTCTGGAGGAGTTTGAAGTCCTGGAAAGATAAAGTGTGGATGGGGTAGTAGAAAGGTAGGTTTTTTTTGAGAAAGTTGTTCTTGGGTTGGTCCTTAGAAGATGGAAGATCCCACTTTGAGAGAAGCAAAAGAATGAGAACAGAAAGAGCAAAAACATGGAAGGAGAAGGTTTGGTGTATAATGAGGCAGAGCCAATGGAGAAGCTCAAGGGTAATAATAACCCTAAGATCCAAATGTGCTGCAGAAGGCTGGCCTCTAGAGTTGTTCCCCACCTGCCCATATCTTCTATAATACCTATAGCACCAGCTTGAGGGTATCATTAATTCTCCTATGAAACCAGAAAGCCATAGGTTCCTTATGTCCAGGGTAGAAAATCAGAATTGAAAATTGCAAGCACAATTTTTATACTTGATTGAAGTAGAGCTAAAAGTTGTAGTTCAAATGAAAAATGGATTCATAGCCTAATAAGGCAAATTATCTAATATGTTATACTTTGCTCTACTATTATGTGTACAAATGACTTTTGGGAACAAATCTCATCATGATTTAGAAATGAAATACTGGTTCTTAGTGTTTTAAGATCCAGGATTTTTACTGATAGATGTAGAAAGGAGGTTGAACAGTAGAAATGTGTTAGTCAGCTTTTCATCATTGTGACCCAAAGACCTGACATAAAACAACTTAAAGCAGCAAAAGTTTATTTTGCTTGTTTTTTTTTTTTTTTGGTGGTGGTGTTGGGGATTGAACCCAGAGTTTTGTACATGTGAGGCAAGCACTCTATCAATTGAGCTATATCCCCGGCTGGGGCTGGGGCTGAGGTAAGGCAGAATATTATGGCAGAAGAACAAGGCAAAGGAAGCTTCTTAGCTCATGGCAGCCTGGAACCAGAGGGTGCCAGGGAGTTTGTGTGTGTGTGTGTGTGTGTGTGTGTGTGTGTGTGTGTGTGTGTGAGAGAGAGAGAGAGAGAGAGAGAGAGAGAGAAGCCAGGGACAAGATATAGTTCCCAAGGGCATGTCCCCAAGGATCCACTCTCTTCTACTAGGTTCTGTGCTTTCTACCTTCTTATTTATTTATATGCAGTGCTGAGAATTGAACCCAGTGCCTCACACATGCTAGGCAAGTGCTCTACCACTGAGCCACCACCCCAGCCCCACTTCCTACCACTTCTAAATAGTACATTCAAATTCTGAATCACTCAATGGATTAATCTACAGATGAGGTCAGAGCCTTCATGATCCAGTCCCATGTGGCCCATTTCTGAACACTGCTATACTGGGGACCAAGCTTTGGGGAACAATCTAGATCAAAACCATAACAAAAACATGTATAAGAAAAGTTTAAAAATTTTGCTTAATAAGTAGAAGAGAAGAAATGCTTAGTGATATATTTCTTTAAATGTATGAGCAAAATATCTTGTACCATGTCACCAGCCTTCTAAAAATAATGAGAACTAAAAGAGATCCTAAAGAGAGCAGATTGTAATTGTTATTACAAATTTTCTATGCTTTATTTTTTCCCCAATAGCTTAGTAAATTTGAATTATTATATTTTTGTTTTTTTCAGGGCTGGGGTAGCTCAGTGGTAGAGCACTTACTAGCACATGTGAGGCACTGGGTTTAATCCTCAGCACCACATAAAAATAAATAAATAAATAAATAAAGACTTTGTGTTTATCAATTTAAAGAAATAACCTTTTTTCATTCTTCAAGAGTCCATTCTTGAGAGAGAGAGAGAGGGTGAGGGAAAGAGAGAGAGAGAGAGAGAGAGAGAGAGAGATCATTCTTTAAAACATCAGACTGAATTCTATAGATGTGGACACTTACTGTAACTGTTTTGAAAATAGTTACATTTCTAACCAGCACCATTCTGAAATGTGTGAATTTCAGAATTTCAAGTCTATAGTCTTTGAGACTATGAGTCTATGAGATAAAGATGGAAGATGGACCTCACTGCTTAGAGAAGGAGCATAGATATTCATTTAATCAGAATGGATATTGGAGGTTATGGAGCTGAACCAGCAGCTGGTGAGCCATCTCCTCCAGTGACAGGAGTGTTACTTGCTATTGGAGGCTGTTGGTTCAAGCGTTAAACATTGCCACTTGTCTTGTTTTTCCTAATGTTGATCCAAAATGTTAAGCCTCACCTTCATTTCCACCCTTGGCTTCTGGCTCTGCCCTCCACTCTGCATAGCAATCCTTCAAAATATTTGTGGAGAAAAAAATTACAATAACATCATTGTAGAGTTTTATTATTACAAATAAAGAAGAATATTGTAAACAGCTAAAAAAAATATTTGTGGAGAGATTATTCCAAGATTTACTTTGAAGAAGGAAAGGAAAAAACAAGAGAGCACTAATATACCCACTTCCTTCAGTCCTTATAGAATGTGCTTTCTAGGCGTCTCTTTTAGAGGAAACATTTTAAATATATAATCATAAGAATTGACTATTTTTCTGGCAAATAATTTGCTTATGTTTAGAAAATTTTTAAAGCATAAATTCTTTTAAGCTTTTGCAATACTTCAACTTAGCTATTTTAAAATTCGATATTATTTGGCACACACACACAAAATATATCCACTCCAACTACCATGTTAAGGAGCGAAAATATAAAGATGAATGGCACTGAAGATCACAGCCTCTATGCACTATGCCCCTCCCCATTCCTGGCTTTAACTGCATACCTTCAGGAAATCATCAGAATAAAATTCAGAGACATCCTGACTAAAATCAAAAGGAGTAAATCCCAAAGGTAAAAAATCTGGGCCCTGAGGTAGGCTAGAAGAAGTTGGAAAGGACATTCAGAAAATACCAGAACTTTCTGAGAAGAGACTTTGATTTCAGGGAGTTTAAAAAACAAAAACAAACAAAAGACTGTTCATGCCTGGGGCTGTAGTTCAGTGGTGGAGAGCTTGCCTACCAATTGTGAGGACTGGGTTCCATCCTCAGCACCACATACAAATAAATAAATAAAAAAGTATTGTGTCCATCTACAACAAAAAATTCTAAAAAATAAAACTAAAAAATAAAAAAAAATATTGAGGGTGAAATTAGGAGTCATCTAAGATAGCTCTATGGAGACTTGCAATGGCCCCTACCTGAACACCTCCTGTGTGGGGGCAACCCAGAAAGAAAATCACCCTGCCTGTTACAGAACTGTGACTTTAGAAGAGCAGAGTTTCTTCCTTGGGGACTTAAAACCTGATCGAGGAAGGCTCCTTCTGGCTCTTTCTGAACTAAGCTCCATGGCCCCTGTCATCACGTTCACAGTCTCACCAACAACCCAAGGGTTTTATAAAACATCAGACTAAACCCTAAGGATGTGTGTGGATGTGCAATCTCAACTGTACGTACAATGTCACTTCTACTAATGCCACCTCCATTCCACTGGGGCCAGAGTTGAAGGCCAAGAAGTTGGGTTAAATTCCTCTTTTTCATGCATTCCTTATATCCTAGCAGTAGTTGATTGCTGGCAGTTGTGACTCTGATATTTCTTTGTTTATGTCTCCTCTCCCTCTCTCTTGTCATTGCACCTCCAGAATGTTACAAAATGGTACTGTTTGGTCTCTCTGACTCACCCCACTAATATTTAGTTCACTCACTGTTACTGGAATAACAATCCTAAAATGTTACATTCATTGTGTTACCCTCTCAGTGAAAAATTTATAGTGATGTCTCATGAGATTGAAGCAGGTATTGGTTAAGGGTAGGATCTCTTCCCCTTGCTCAATTCCCCTTGCAATATTAAATAACTTAATCTCTCTAAGGCTCAATTTTCTCACCTATCACATGTGAATAATAATAAATAAAATAGTACCAGCTTCTTTGTGTTCTTATGAAAATTAAATGAGATATAATAAATATAAAATGTTTAGCAAAGTCCCTGGGACACAGTGTCCAATGATACACTTGCTATCAATAATGGATATAGCTTAGTTGGTGGGAAAGGAAGAAAAATAGTCTAGTAACTAGAGAAGCTAAGGACAATGATGTTTAGTTCAAGGCTGTCAAATTTAAAAGTCAAGATGGAACAATAAGAGATAAGAGGATTAATTGCATCTTGGAGGAAGGAATTTGGACAATAGAGTAAGTGGTAAATCTTGGAAAGGCTATGTTAAATTGGGAAGCAGGAGGGATTTTATTAACAGTTGTAAGTATTTGAATCCAACATTTGCAGATTTATTTATTCTCAGATCTTCAGAGGTTCTTCTCAGACTAGGTAAACTATAGAAATCCACTAGAGATTTATCATAGTGGCTGAGAGTTTTTGCCCTGAATTAAGACTGCATGGGTTGTGATGCTGATTTTGCCACTTTTACTAAAAGTGAAGATGGACAAGTTATTTAAATTGAGCATAATAACAGAACTATCTCACAGAATTGTTTTTGAGAAGTCAGTAAGTTAACATGAACAGAAGTTTGGCACCTGGTAAGAGGTCAAGGGTTGGCTGCTATAAATTATATATAACTATATACATTATAACCAGACATCTGAATCATTCAACAGTGCTTCTGAAAACATAGTCCAAGGACCCTCAGGGTCTTTGAGACATTTGGGGAGTATCCATGAAATCAACAATACTTTCTTGATGATTCTGCTTTTTTCACTTTCATTTTTTAATGAGTGTATAGTGAAATTTTCCAGAGGTTTTATGGTGTATAATATCACAATAGATTGAAATAATATGAAAGCATAGCTTTGATGTAGCCAGACTTTAAACAATATTAAAAAAAATTATGCCACTCTTCTCACCAAATATTTTATTGTTTTAGAAGAGATGGTTTTCACAAAAATATTTAAGTTCATGTGCAATTGATTTATTGTTATTTTTACATTAACTAACAAATATTTTTAAATGTCTATATTTAGTTTCTAGTACTGTCAATAGATACAACTCATATAAACAAAAGATCTTTGGGCCCTTAGTAACCTCGAGTGTAAAAGTGTAACTTTGAGTATAAAAGGGATCCCGAGACCAAATAAATCTGAAATGGCTGTCCTTGAACACCTCTCAGATAAAATCAGGGTTAAAGCTAAATCTAGCCCATAGGTATAGAGTTTTCTTCCCTTGGCTAAAATCAAGTAGCTGGGTTGATATATTTTCTCTAGGAGTATGTAAGTTTGAAACTATTTCTTTTTTTTTCTTTTTATTTATTTATTTATTTTTTTAATGTTGGTTTTTCAAAACATTACATAGTTCTTGATATATCATATTTCACATTTTGATTCAAGCGGGTTTTGAACTCCCATTTTACCCCGTATACAGCTTGCAGAATCACATCAGTTACACTTCATTGCTTTACATATTGATAAACTCACGTCTGTTATATTCTGCTGCCTTTCCTATCCTCTACTATCCCCCCTCCCCTCCCCTCCCCTCCCCTCTTCTCTCTCTACCCCCACTACTGTAATTCATTCCTCCCCCTTGTACTGTTTTTCCCTTTCCCCTCACTTCCTCTTGTATGTAATTTTGTATAACCCTGAGGGTCTCCTTCCATTTCCATGCAATTTCCCTTCTCTCTTCCTTTCCCTCCCACCTCTCATCCTTGTTTAATGTTGGTCTTCTTCTTGTGCTCTTCTTCCCTAGTCTGTTCTTAGTTACTCTCCTTATATCAAAGGAGACATTTGGCATTTGTTTTTTAGGGCTTGGCTAGCTTCGCTTAGCATAATCTGCTCTAATGCCATCCATTTCCCACCAAATTCTATGATTTTGTCATTTTTTACTGCAGAGTAATACTCCATTGTGTATAAATGCCACATTTTTTTTATCCATTCGTCTATTGAAGGGCATCTAGGTTGATTCCACAGTCTTGCTATTGTGAATTGTGCTGCTATGAACATCGATGTAGCAGTGTCCCTGTAGCATGCTCTTTTTAGGTCTTTAGGGAATAGACCGAGAAGGGGAATGGCTGGGTCAAATGGTGGTTCCATTCCCAGCTTTCCAAGAAATCTCCATACCGCTTTCCAAATTGGCTGCACCAATTTGCAGTCCCACCAACAATGTACAAGTGTACCCTTTTCCCCACAACCTCGCCAGCACTTATTGTTGTTCGACTTCATAATGGCTGCCAATCTTACTGGAGTGAGATGGTATCTTAGGGTGGTTTTGATTTGCATTTCTCTGACTGCTAGAGATGGTGAGCATTTTTTCATGTACTTATTGATTGATTGTATGTCCTCCTCTGAGAAGTGTCTATTCAAGTCCTTGGCCCATTTGTTGATTGGGTTATTTGTTATCTTATTGTCTAATTTTCTGAGTTCTTTATATATTCTGGATATTAGGGCTCTATCTGAAGTGTGAGGAGTAAAGATTTGTTCCCATGATGTAGGCTCCCTATTTACCTCTCTTATTGTTTCTTTTGCTGAGAAAAAACTTTTTAGTTTAAGTAAGTCCCATTTGTTGATTCTAGATGTTAACTCTTGTGCTATGGGTGTCCTATTGAGGAATTTGGAGCCCGACCCCACAGCATGTAGGTCGTAGCCAACTTTTTCTTCTATCAGATGCCGTGTCTCTGATTTGATATCAAGCTCCTTGATCCATTTTGAGTTAACTTTTGTGCTTGGCGAGAGAAAGGGATTCAGATTCATTTTGTTGCATATGGATTTCCAGTTTTCCCAGCACCATTTGTTGAAGATGCTATCCTTCCTCCATTGCATGCTTTTAGCCCCTTTATCAAATATAAGAAAGTTGTAGTTTTGTGGGTTGTTTTCTGTGTCCTCTATTCTGTACCATTGGTCCACCCGCCTGTTTTGGTACCAGTACCATGCTGTTTTTGTTACTATTGCTCTGTAGTATAGTTTGAGATCTGGAATCGCTATACCACCTGATTCACACTTCCTGCTTAGTATTGTTTTTGCTATTCTGGGTCTTTTATTCTTCCATATGAATTTCATGATTGCTTTCTCCATTTCTACAAGAAATGCCGTTGGGATTTTGATTGGCATTATATTAAACCTATAGAGAACTTTTGGTAATATCGCCATTTTGATGATGTTAGTTCTGCCTATCCATGAACAGGGTATGTTTTTCCATCTTCTAAGGTCTTCTTCAATTTCTCTTTTTAGGGTTCTGTGGTTTTCATTGTATAAGTCTTTCACCTCTTTTGTTAGGTTGATTCCCAAGTATTTTATTCTTTTTGAGGATATTGTGAACGGCGTGGTTGTCCTCGTTTCCATTTCAGAGGATTTGTCGCTGATATACAGGAATGCCTTTGATTTATGCGTGTTGATTTTATAACCTGCCACTTTGCTGAATTCATTTATTATCTCTAATAGTTTCTTTGTAGACCCTTTTGGGTCTGCTAGGTATAGAATCATGTCATCTGCAAATAGTGATAATTTAAGTTCTTCTTTTCCTATTTTTATGCCTTTAATTTCTTTCGTCTGTCTAATTGCTCTGGCCAGTGTTTCGAGAACTATGTTGAACAGAAGTGGTGAAAGAGGGCATCCCTGTCTTGTTCCAGATCTTAGAGGGAATGCCTTCAATTTTTCTCCATTCAGAATGATGCTAGCCTGAGGCTTAGCATAAATTGCTTTTACAATGTTGAGGTATGTTCCTGTTATCCCTAGTTTTTCAAGAGTTTTGAACATAAAGGGATGCTGTACTTTGTCGAATGCTTTTTCCGCATCTATCGAGATGATCATATGGTTCTTATTTTTAAGTCTATTGATGTGGTGAATAACATTTATTGATTTCCGTATATTGAACCAACCTTGCATACCAGGGATGAATCCTACTTGATCATGGTGCACAATTTTTTTGATATGTTTTTGTATCCGATTCGCCAGAATTTTATTGAGGATTTTTGCATCTAGGTTCATTAGAGATATTGGTCTGTAGTTTTCTTTCTTTGAAGTGTCTTTGTCTGGTTTCGGAATCAGGGTGATGTTAGCCTCGTAGAATGAATTTGGTAGTTCTCCCTCTTTTTCTATTTCCTGAAATAGCTTGAAAAGTATTGGTATTAGTTCCTCTTTAAAGGTTTTGTAAAACTCTGCTGTATACCCGTCTGGTCCTGGGCTTTTCTTAGATGGTAATCTTTTGATGGTTTCTTCTATTTCCTCAATTGATATTGGTCTGTTTAGGTTGTCTATATCCTCCTGACTCAATCTGGGCAGATTATATGACTTAAGAAATTTATCGATGCCTTCACTATCTTCTATTTTATTGGAGTATAAGGATTCAAAATAATTTCTGATTATCTTCTGTATTTCTGAAGTGTCTGTTGTGATATTGCCTCTTTCATCCCGTATGCTAGTAATTTGAGTTCTCTCTCTTCTTCTCTTCGTTAGCATGGCTAAGGGTCTGTCAATTTTATTTATTTTTTCAAAGAACCAACTTTTAGTTTTGTCAATTTTTTCAATTGTTTCTTTTGTTTCGATTTCATTAATTTCAGCTCTGATTTTAATTATTTCTTGCCTTCTATTTCTTTTGCTGTTGTTTTGCTCTTCTTTTTCTAGGATTTTGAGGTGAAGTATGAGATCATTTATTTGTTGGTTTTTTCTTTTTTTAAGGAATGCACTCCAAACAATGAATTTTCCTCTTAGAACTGCTTTCAATGTGTCCCATAGATTCCGATATGTTGTGTCTGTGTTTTCATTTAACTCTAAGAATTTTTTAATTTCCTCCTTGATGTCTTCTAAAACCCATTGATCATTCAGTAACCTATTGTTCATTCTCCAAGTGATGCATGATTTTTCCTTCCTTCTTTTATCGTTGATTTTCAGTTTCATTCCATTGTGATCAGATAAGATGCATGGTATTATCTCTACTCCTTTATATTGACTAAGAGTTTCCCTGTGACATAATATATGATCTATTTTTGAGAAGGATCCATGTGCTACTGAGAAAAAAGTGTAACTGCTTGATGTTGGGTGGTATATTCTATATGTGTCAATTAAGTCTAGGTTGTTAATTGTATTATTGAGTTCTATAGTTTCCTTATTCAGCTTCTGTTTGGAAGATCTGTCCAGTGGTGAGAGAGGTGTGTTGAAGTCTCCCATAATTATTGTATGGTGGTCTATTAGATTCTTGAACTTGAGAAGAGTTTGCTTGATGAACATAGCAGCCCCGTTGTTTGGGGCATATATATTTATGATTGTTATGTCTTGTTGGTGTATGGTTCCCTTGAGCAGTATGTAGTGTCCCTCTTTATCCCTTTTGATTAACTTTGGCTTGAAATCTATTTTATTTGATATGAGTATGGACACTCCTGCTTGTTTCCGCAGTCCATATGAGTGATATGATTTTTCCCAACCTTTCACCTTCAGTCTATGTATATCTTTTCCTATCAAATGCGTCTCCTGCAGGCAGCATATTGTTGGGTCTTGTTTTGTGATCCATTCAACTAGCCTGTGTCTCTTAATTGGTGAGTTTAAGCCATTAACATTTAGGGTTATTATTGAGATATGGTTTGTTCTTCCAGCCATAGTTTGTTTATTAATGCTATTAAACCTGATTTGTTTTCCTCTTTGATTATTTTCCCCCCTTTACTGTCCTACCTCCCACTGTTGGTTTTCATTGTTGTTTTCCATTTCCTCTTCCTGTAGTGTTTTGCCAAGGATTTTTTGAAGAGATGGTTTTCTAGCTGCAAATTCTTTTAACTTTTGTTTGTCGTGGAATGTTTTAATTTCATCTTCCATCCTGAAGCTTAATTTCGCGGGATACCCGATTCTTGGTTGGAACCCATTTTCTTTTAGCGTTTGAAATATGTTATTCCAGGATCTTCTAGCTTTTAGAGTCTGTGTTGAGAGATCAGCTGTTATCCTGATTGGTTTACCCCTAAATGTAATCTGCTTCCTTTCTCTTGTAGCTTTTAAAATTCTCTCCTTATTCTGTATGTTGGACATCTTCATTATAATGTGTCTAGGTGTGGATCTCTTATGATTTTGCACATTCGGTGTCCTGTAGGCTTCTAGGATTTGGGATTCTGTCTCATTCTTCAAGTCTGGGAAGTTTTCTTGTATTATTTCACTGAATAGATTGCTTAATCCTTTGGTTTGGAGCTCTGTGCCTTCCTGTATCCCAATGACTCTTAAGTTTGGTCTTTTGATATTATCCCATAGTTCTTGAATGTTCTGCTCATGGTTTCTTAGTAGACTTGCTGAGCTATCTATGTTCTTTTCAAGTTGAAATACTCTGTCTTCATTGTCTGATGTTCTATCTTCTAAGTGATCCACTCTGCTGGTAGTATTCTCAATTGAGTTTTTAAGTTGGTTTATTGTTTCCTGCATTTCTAGGATTTCTATTTGTTTGTTTTTTATTACCTCTATCTCCCTGTGAAATTGATCTTTTACTTCCTGGATTTGTTTGTCAATGTGATCTTTCATTGTCTGATTTTGCTGTCTCATGTCTTCCTTGAGACTCCAGATCATCTGAAGCATGTATGTCCTGAGCTCTCTATCTGACATTCCATCTGTTGCAGCTATTACCTCTTCTAAAGTTGAGTTGACCTGCATTGCCTGTGGTCCTTTCTTTCCTTGTCGTTTCATACTGCTGGCGTTTCTTTCTGCTTGGTGAAATTGTTGTGTCTTTGATATTTTCCCTCTATTTATTTATATTGCTCTTGTATAGTTGAAAAATCACCCTTGCAGGGCAGGTAGTGGCTGTGATCCTCCTCCAATTAGTGTGATCCGTCTACCATGCTGGCAGGCCCTAGGTTTGCTCTGCTGGTTGGTCAAAGGTCTGCCTACACAGCAGGCGCCAGGGGCACCTGTGTCACTCCGTAGGTTGCTGGGCCTAACCTCCCGATGGGTCGCAGGTTCCCCTAGCTTGCAGGCACTGAGGGAGGGGCCGGTTCCGTCCCTCAGCAGGCCGCTGGGCCCGATCTGCCGGTGTTCACAGTCCCGCCTACCTTGCAGACACTGTGGGAGGGGACGGGCCTGGCCCTCAGCCGGCCGCCGGACCTGTCCTAGTGGGTCCGGTCCGCGTTCCCCGCAGGCGCGTGTAGCTGCTCTGTCACTTGGCTGGTTGCTGGGCCTGACCCGCCCGCGGGTTGCAGGTTCGCCTAGCTTGCAGGCACTCTGAAACTATTTCTTCATTTAAAAAAAATTATTATTTTTTAGTTGTCGAAGGACATTTATTTATTTATTTATTCTCCTTAGAATTAAACCCAGTGCCTCACACATGCTAGGCAAGCGCTCTACCACTGAGCCACAACCCCAGCCACTATTTCTTCATTTTTAAGCAAAACTATTCATATTTTTTTCTGGCTAAAGTGAATGCAGGTCCCCAAATGTACCATGAGACATTAGACTAGAGGCCTTGCTCTATCCCACAGTAGAGAAGCTGAATAGCCTCCTTGTTATGAAAAAAAATTTTTGATTCATTGCTAATGCTCTCTACAGCAGCCTGTCTCATCTCAGTAATGTAATGATTTCTTATACATCTGTGGATATAGTGAAAATCAATCTGTTTTTAGTAGGTAATCCATCTAATTAATAAATCTGTATAATTTTTTTTGTAGCAAGGCCATGGATGAACTCCGGAATACTGGTGCATCCATCATTAATGACCAGAGGATGAACTTTAACCAGATAATAAGAGAAAAGGAACATGAAATGAACATCTACTATGGCATAGCTCAGAAACAAAAGCAAGAAGAGGCGCAGGAAGTGCTTCAAGAAGCTGAGAAAACACACCAGGCCACTCTTGGTAATGTGATGGATAAGCTGGTTAACACTCAGGAGGAGCTGCTGTCCATAGTAAACCAACTGGGAATCATGACAAACTGGAAAGATTTTCTGGAAGAGGAACTACAGGAAACCAGAGCAGCATTTCAAAAATACATTGATTTTACGTTTCCTCAGCTTTCACCAGGACAAGCCGATTTTATTATGCCAGAAAGAAGGAAAACACCTTCCAATCTTCTTATGGACAATGAAGCAACTCTTGAATAGAGGTCTTTAGCTGAAATGTCTCCACATAAACAGCATTCAAAAGGCTTAAATAAATTTATTTAAAACCACGATTAACCCCTGGTATTGTACAGGGTACTATTGGGCTATATACATTGCATGGAAAACCAAAATACTTAAAAGCACATTCCAGGTTATGATGAATGGTTAATTTGAATTGTCAACTTGATTGGATTAAGAGATGCCAATGATTAAAAGGCTTCTGAATGGAAGGAACATAAACTTAGATCAGGCTAAATTATTGATATTGGCCCATTTAGCAGAGATTCTAGATGTAAGGTAATAATAGCTCAGTGTTTAAAAGGGTACTAACAGTTTGTGTGGCTGGTTGGCTGAAGTATGGGTTCAAAGATGGCCTAGTATAAATGAGCTGGAAATGCCTGACATCCTTTGGTTTACTGTTAATGAGGGAATTCAGAGGCTCAGAGAGATTGGAATGCTGGAATAAGTCTGTCTCCCCATACTTGGAGGGTCCAGAAGTTGTACCCTTCACCAAAACTATAAGAAACAAATTTGTGAGGTGTCATCAGCATCCTTGAAGAGCTCTGTGGTTGCTCTTCTTTGCATGCCAGACATTACCGTGGGAACTGTGGTCTCGGGGAGGAAGGGGCCCAGTGGCAGCACTCAGTTGCCAAAGACGGGTAATCATAGTTACCATAATGGACAGCAAAGGGGAAGAAGTGGATGCAATGTTCTGACTCGTATCGTATAGATCTCTGGCATTGTCTAATTAATCATAGTGTCTCTAGAAGCCAAATAGATGGAAAACCCACCAAATTCTTACTTGACTAATATAAGCAGGAAAATTCCAGGGCAAATTTACAAAAGTCTGCCCTAGATCATAACAACAGAGAATCATGATCCCTCAACCGCTTCCCATATATGTGTTAATTACAGATTTAGAACCCCTTGAATTAAGGGGAGGCTAGGTCCCCTTGAGGAAGGACCCTAGTACAGTACCAAAAATCTGGTTTTTTACTGTTAATCTTTCTCCCATCCTTCCTCAAAGAGATCTAAGGCCTTTTACCAGGGTAACTGTGTATTTGGGGAAAAGGCAATGATCAGAACTTTCAGGAACTACTAGACAGCTCTGAATTGATTCCAGGAGACCCAAAACGTCATTGTGGCCCTCCAATAAAAGTAGGGAGGCTTATGGAGGTCAGGTGATCAATGGCGTTTTGGCCAAGGTCTGACTCACAGTGGGTCCAATGGGCCCCCAAACTCATCCTGTGTTTATTTCCCTAGTCCTAAAATGTGTAATCGGGATAGATATACCTAGCACTTGGCAAAACTCCCACAATGGTTCTCTAACCTGTGGAGTGAGGACTGTTATGGTGGAAAAGGCTAAATGGAAGCCTCTGGAGTTTCCTATACCTGGGAAAATAGTGAATCAAAAGCAACATCACATCACTGGAGGGATTGCAGAGATTGGTGCCACCATCAAGGACTTGAAGGATGCGGGGCTGGTGATTCCCACAACATCCCCATGTAACTCTCCTGTTTGGCCTGTGCAGAAGATAGATGGGTCTTGGAGAATGACAGTTGATTATCACAAGCTTAATCAGGTGGTGACTCCAGTTGCAGCTGCTGTACTAGATGTGGTTTCTTCACTTGAGCAGATTAATACATCTCCTGGTACCTGGTATGTGGCTATTGATTTGGCATGTGCTTTTTTCCTCCATCCCAGTGCATAAGGACCACAAGAAATGATTTGCTTTCAGCTGGCAAGGCCAGCAATATACCTTCAACTGTCCTGTCAGCTCCAGCACTGTGTCACAGCTTAGTTCACAGAGACTTGTTCATCTTTCTCTTCCACAATGTATTACACTGGTCCATTATATCAATGACATTATGTTGATTACTGAGCAGGAGGTAGCAATCACTTTGAACTTGCTAGTGGAGCATTTGCTTATCAGAGGATGGGAAATAAATCCCACTAAAATTCAAGGGCCTTCAACTTCAGTAAAGTTTCTAGGGGTCCAGTGGTGGGGCTTACTGAGATATTTCTTCTAAGGTAGAGGATAAGTTATTGCACCTGGCCTCTCCTACAAATAAGAAAGAAGCACAACACCTGGTAGATTTGGGAGGCAGCAGATTCCATACGTGGATGTTACTTCAGCCCATCTACCAAGTGACTAGAAAAACTTTTTGGTTTGACTGGGGTCCAGAACAGGACCAGACTCCTATGCAGGCTGCTCTGCCACTTGGGCCATATGACCCAGCAGACTCAATGGTATTTGAAGTGTCAGTGGCATTGTCTGGAACCTTTGGCAGGCCCCCATCGGTGAATCACAGAAGAGGCCATTGGGATTTTGGAGCAAGGCCCTGCCATCATCTTCAGATACCCACTCTCCCTTTGAGAAACTGTTCTTGGCCTGCTACTGGGCCTTAATGGAAACTGAACACTTGACTATGGGCCACCAGGTTACTATGTGACCTGAGCTGCCCATGATGAACTGGGAGTTATCTGGCCCAACAAGTCATAAAGTTGGATGTGCACAGCAGCACTGTATCATCAAGTGGAAGTGGTACATATGTGATCCATCACAGACAGGACCCAAAGGCACAAGTAGGCTGCATGAAGAAGTGGTCCAAATGCCCATGCTTCCTACTTCTGCTATGGTACCTTCTGTCCCTCAGCATGAACCTATGGCTTCATGGGGTGTACCTTATGATCAATTAACAGAGGAAGAGAAGACTAGGGCCTGGTTCACAGACAGTTCTGCAAGATATGCAGGTACCACCAGGAAGTGGACAGCTGCAGCACTGCTGCCCTTTTCTAGAACAATCCTGAAGGATGGTGGTGAAAGGAAATCTTCACAATGGGCAGAACTTCAGGCAGTGCATCTGGTTGTGCATTTTGCCTGGAAGAAAAAAATGGCTAGATGTGTGAATGGGCTGTAGCCAGTGGTTTGTCTACTGGTCAGGGAACTGAAAAGAACATAATTGGAAAATTTGTTACAAGGATATTTGTTGGAAGAGATATGTGGATAGACCTCTTTGGGCAAAGGATATGATGATATCTGTGTCTCATGTAAACACCCACAAAAAGGTGACCTCAGCAGAGGAGGACTTTAATAATCAAGTAGGTAGGATGGCCCAATATGTAGATAGCAGTTAACCTCTTTCCCCAGCCACCCCATCATTGCCAAGTGGGCTCATGAACAAAATGGTCATGGTGGCAGGGTTGGCAGTTATGCATGGGCTCAGCAGCATGGACTTCCACTCACCAAGGTTGGTTTGGCTACAGCCACAGCTGAGTGTTCAATCTGCCAGCAGCAGAGACTGATGCTAAGCCCCTAAAATGGCATCATTCCCTGGGGAGATCATCCAGCAACCTGGTGGCAGGTTGATTATATTGGACCACTTCCATCATGGAAGGGGCAGCTGTTTGTCCTTATTCTGGGTATGGCTATGCCTTTCCTGCGTGTAGTGCTTCAGCCAAAACCACCATCTGTGGATTTACAGAATGCCTATCCATAGTCATGGTATTCCACATAGCATTGCTTTGGACCAAGGAACTCACTTCACATCCAAAGAATGAGGCAGTGGCTCATGTTCATGGGATTCACTGGTCTTGCCATGTTCCCCACCATCCTGAAGGAGCTGATTTGATAGAACGATGGAATGGACTCTTGAAGATGCAGTTACAGTGCCAGCTAGGTGGCAATACGTTGCAGGGCTGGGGCAAGGTTCTTCAGAAGGCTGTCTATACTCTGAATCAGCATCTACTATATAGTACTGTCACTCCTATTGCTAGAATTCATGGGTCCAGGAATCAAGGAGTGGAGACAGGAATGGTACTACTCACCCTTAACCCGAGTCACCCACTAGGAAAGTTATTGCTTCCTGTCCCTGCTCTGTGGGCCTAGAAGTCTTAGTTCCAGAAGGAGGAATGCTTCTGCCAGGAAATACAACAATGATTTCATTAAACTGAAGCTAAAGACTTCCCCCTGGCCACTTTGGGCTCCTCATGTCTCTGAGTCAATAGGCTAATAAGGGAGTTATGGTGCTGGTGATTGATCCAGGTTACCAAGGGGACATTGGACTATTATTTCACAATAGAGGTAAGGAAGCATACTCCCGGAGAGCAAGAGATCCCTTAGGGTGTCTCTTTATATTACCCTGTCAATGGGAAACTACCACAACCCAATCCAGGCAAGACAACAAATGTCTCAGGTCCTTCAGGAATTAAGGTGGGTCACACCTCCAGGTAAAGAACCAAGACCTGCTGAGGTGCTTGCTGAAGGTAGAGAGAATACAAAATAGCTAGTAGAAGAGTCATAAATACCAACTATGGCCACATGACCAGTTACAGAAACCAGGATTGTAATTGCCATTGATATTTATTTCCTATTCCATTAAGAATATGTTTGTGCATACTTACACATGCATTAAGAGAAATTGATTGTTACTTTCCTGTTAATCATCACGTAATGTAATATTAATTGGCTTAACATCAGTAATGTTTTTGCTTTTTTTTTTCTTTTCTGGGAAAAGAACTAGTGCGTTTTCTGTTGTCAGAAGAATAGTTATGCTAGGTGGAATTATGACCTTGTCATTTTGTTTATTTGGAGATTAAGTGTGATGTAAAGAGTCATATTTGGATATCAAGTTGACAAAGAGGGGACTTGTTAATTTGAAATGTCAACTTGATTGGGTTAAGAGATGCCAATGATTAAGAGGTTTCTGAGTGTGTCATTGAGGGTGTTTCTAGGTATGATTGGCATGTGGAATAGCCAACTGAAGTGGAGACCCCGAGGATGGTGACTTGGACAAAATAAAAGTTGGAAGAACAAGGAAGCAGCAGCAGATGCAAGCTCAAGTCTTCTTATTTTTTTTAAGACACAATACCTTTATTTTTATGTGGTGCTAAGGATTGAACCCAGTGCCTTTCACATGTAAGCACTCTACCACTGAGCTACAACCCAGCTCTCGATCCTTCCTTTTTTTTTTTTGTCTTGTTTTTACTTATTTATATATAACAGTGGAATACATTACAATTCTTATTACACATATAGAGCACATTTTTTCATATCTCTGGTTGCATATAAAGTATATTCACACCAATTCATGTCTTCATACATGTACTTTGTTTTTTGTTTTTTTTTAGAGAGAGAGAGAGAGAGAGAGAGAGAGAGAGAGAGAATTTTTTTAATATTTATTTTTTAGTTTTCGGCGGATACAACATCTCTGTTTGT
Source organism: Urocitellus parryii (assembly GCF_045843805.1). NCBI lineage: Eukaryota > Metazoa > Chordata > Mammalia > Rodentia > Sciuridae > Urocitellus > Urocitellus parryii. Next base: position 72,275,352 of record NC_135538.1, on the reverse strand, counting down.
ATGTGGTGCTGAGGATCGAACCCGGGCCGAACACAAGCCAGGCAAGTGCACTACCGCTTGAGCCACATCCCCAGCCCCCAGACATGTACTTTGGATAACAGTGATCATCACGTTCCACCATCATTTCTAACCTCTCCTTCCCCTCCAGCCCCTCTGCCCTATCTAGAGTTCATCTATTTCTCCCATGTTCCTCTCCCTATCCCACTAAGAATCAGCTTCCTTGTATCAAAGAAAACATTGGGCATTTGGTTATTTGAGATTGCTAACTTCACTTAGCATTATCTTCTCTAACTTCATCCATTTACCTGCAAATGCCATGATTTCATTATATTTTATTGCTGAGTAAAATTCCATTGTGTATATATACCACATTTTTTTAATCTGTTCATCTATTGAAGGGCATCTCGTTTAGCTATTGTGAATTGTGCTGCTATAAACTTTGATGTGGCTGTGTCCCTGTAGTATGGTTTTTATAAGTCCTTTTGGTATTGAGCAAGGAGATGGATAGTTGGATCAAATGGTGGTTCCATTCCCAATTTTCCAAGAAATCTCAATACTGCTTTCCATACTGGCTGCGCCAGTTTGCAGTCTCACCAGCACTGTATGAGTGTACCTTTTGCCCCACATTCTTACCAACACTTATTTTTGTTTGTCTTCATAATAGCTGCCATTCTGATTGGAGTGAGATGAAATCTTAGTTCTCCTTTAAAAGTTTTGTAGAACTCGGCTGTGTATCCATCAGGTCCTAGGCTTTTCTTGGTTGGTAGGCTTTTGAAGGCATCTTCTATTTCATCACTTGAAATTGATCTGTTTAAATTGTGTATATCATCCTGATTCAATTTGGGCAAATTATGACTCCTGACAACTTTATTTATTTTTTCAAAGAACCAATGTTTTGTTCTGTCAATTTTTTTTATTTTGTTTCAATTTCATTTATTTCAACTCTGATTTTAATTATTTCCTGTCTTCTATTGGTGTTGATTTGTTCTTCTTTTTAGGGCTTTGAGATATAATGTTAAGTCATTTATTTGTTGACTTTTTCTACTTTTAAGTAATGAACTCCATGCAATGAACTTTACTCTTAGAACTGCTTTCATAGTGTCCCAGAGATTTTTTTTCCCAGAGATTTTAATATGTTGTATCTGTGTTCTCATTCACCTCTAAAATATTTTTAATCTCCTCCTTGATGTCTTCTGCAGCCCATTGTTCATTCAGTAGCATATTATTTAGTCTCCAGGAGTTGGAGTGGACTTTATTTCTTATTTTATCATTGATTTCTAATTTCATTCCATTATGATCTGATAGAATTCAGGGTAATACTTTTTGCTCTATTTTTTTATATTTGCTAAGAGTTGCTTTGTGGCATAGTATATGGTCTATTTTAGAGAAGGATCCTTGTGCTGCTGAGAAGAAAGTGTATTCTCTCATTGAAGGATTAAATATTCTATATATGTCAGTTAAGTCTAAGTTTTTGATTGTATTATTGAGTTCTATAGTTTCTTTGTTCAGCTTTTGTTTGGAAGATCTATTTAGTGATGAAAGAGTTGTGTTAAGGTCACCCAAAATTATTATCTTGTGGTCTATTTGACTCTTGTACTTGAAAAGAGTTTGTCTGATGAATGTAGATGCTTCATTGTTTGGGGCATATATTTATAATTGTTAAGTCTTGTTGGTGTATGGTTCCCTTGAGCATTATGTAGTGTCCTTCTTTATCCTTTTTAATTGACTTTAGTTTGAAGTCTACTTTATTTAATATAAGGATGGAAACCCCTGCTTGCTTCTGCAGTCCATGTGAGTGGTAGATTTTTCCCAACCCTTCACCTTCAGTCTGTGGATGTCTTTTCCTATGAGATGAGTCTCTTGGAGGCAGCAAATTATTGGGTCTTTTTTTTTTTAATCCAATCTGCTAGTCTATGTCTTTAGATTGGTGAGTTTAGGCCATTAACATTCAGGGTTATTATCGAGACACTATTTGTATTCCCAGTCATATCTGTTTATTTTTGCTATTTAATGTTTTTGGTTTCTCCTCTGATTAGATTTTCTTTTAGTATAATATGTCTCTATGCTGGTTTTCATCATTGTTTTTCATTTCCTCCTCTTGGAATATTTTGCTGAGGATGTTCTATAGTGCAGACTTTCTAGTTGTAAATTCTTTTAACTTTTGTTTATCATGGAAAGTTTTTATTTCATCACTAAATCTAAAGCTTAGTTTTGCTGAATATAAGATTCTTGGTTGGCATCCATTTCCTTTCAGAGCTTGGTATATGTTGTTCCATGATCTCCTGGCTTTGAGGGTCTGGGTTGAAAAATTTGCTGAGATATGGTCTCCCTCTATATGTGATCTGATTCCTCTCTTGTGGCTTTTAAGATTCTATCCTTATTCTGTATGCTAGTCATTTTTATTATAATGTGCCTTGGTGTACATCTGTTGTAATTTTGTACATTTGGTGTCCTGTAAGCCTCTTTTATTTGGTTTTCCAATTCATTCTTCATGCTTGGGAAATTTTCTTATATTATCTCATAGAAGAGATTGTGCATTCCTTTGGTTTGAAATGCTGTGCCTTGCTCTATCCCAATAACTCTTAGATTTGGACTTTTGATGCTGTCCCATAATTCTTGTATGTTCTGTTCATGGTTTCTTACTATCTTCACTGATCAACTTTATTTTCCAGGTTGTGTACTTTGTCTTCATTATCTGAAATTCTTTCTTCCAAGTGATCTAGTCTGTTGGTTATGCTTTCTATTGAGTTTTTTATTTGGTTTATTGAATCATTCATTTCAAGGATTTTTGGTTTGTTTGTTTTTTTCAGAGTCTCTATATCTCTCTTGAAGTAATCTTTTGCTTCCTGTATTTGCTCTCTTATCTCATTGTTGGAATGATTAATTTTTGCCTGTATTTGTTCATTTAGGTCATTCTTTAATTCACAGATCATTTTAATTATGAACCTTCTTAACTCTTTCTCTGACATTTCATCAACTTCGCTATACATGGCTGCTGTTATTGTAGTATCCTGGTTTGTTTGGGGCACTTTCTTCCCTTGTTTTTTCATGTTGTCTATGTGTCTTCCTTTCTTGCACTGTGGATCTGAGATGTTACAGTTTCTTTCCTATATTCTTGTAGTACCCATGCAGATTGTCTCTACCTCACTTTGATGTTGGGCTTCCAGATCCTGCAGGTGTCCCTCAGTGTATGCTACTACATTCTAAGGTTGGTGGTGGCAATAGCAGAGGTAATTCAAGATAATAGTTAAGGTGCCCCAAGATGGAAGCAATGTTTTACAGAGAAGGGGCTGCAAGACTGGGCCTCACACTCCCTTTGGGATGCCTGCTCTGAGATGCAGCTACTTGTAGGCCCTGTCTGTTGTCAAAAGTTAGGGGTTACTATGTGGGGAAGGCTATGGCAATGACTGCAGTGTCCCAAGATGGAAGTGGATTAGGCTTAGGCTCCCAGGTGGGGATGGGGGGGATGAATTTGGACCCACCCTGCACCTGGGTCCTGCACAAGTCAGTGTGGACAGATCTGGGCCTGCCTGACTCTTGCAGTAGTCTGCTGGACCAAATGGGTGGTCCCATGCCAGAAGCTAGGCTCTGGTGGGTGTCTGCCCCTTCGGTGGAGGGATGGACCAGGGCCTACTTTGAGCCTGGGTCCTGTGCGGGCTGGTGTCCCTCAATCCTTATTGAACAGGTTCTTGATTACTGCTGTGATCGCCTTAGAATATCAGACTTCTACTTCTTCACTCTTCCAAAGCAGACTCTGCCACTGATTCTCCAGGGAGTTTCCAGAAGTGTTCGATCTTAGACTAGAGTAGCACAGTTAACCCTCTTGTTCTGGGGCTTCAGCCTCTTGGACAGCACAACTACTGGTTTCCAGCTTTCCAGCCTGCAGACCGCCTATGGACTGACTATCTAGATTCTGGTGAAGTAAGACAATCTAATAAGTCCACTTTTCATAATCATACTTCCTGTTGATTCTGTTCCTCTAGAGAACCCTAATACAAATACCAAGTCTAATGTAGGAGAGAAAACAGGGAGCGGAATTGTACTAATAAGGAGGGAAATGTTTCTCAGGGAAAATCTAAACACTTTTGTGTCTAACTTTGTTCACTTCAAGGTCAGACATAAGTATTTTAGCATCTGTTGCAGTGAAGAGACACGTCCTTACATTGTTCCTATTGTGGAGAGGTACATTAACTTCTAGTAGAAAGATTATTACTTGGGAAACTTGGATAGCATTGTGCTACACGACCCGTGCAGCACCAGTTCTCCATACGCAGGCTGTGAGCAAGCTGAGAAAATAAAAGTCCAAAGAAATATTAAGAAATAAGACAAAAGACACAAAAATAGCTGAATAGCAGGATCCAATAGGGGCCAGTTCTAGTATAAACTGGATTTAACAATAAAATGGAGCTCTTTATTTATATGGGTAGGAACACCAATGGGATTAAGTCTGAAGAACTTCCTGAGGATTTGTTTACATTAACCAATGTTGGATTTTGTAATGGTAAAAGTAGCAACTTATTTACAATTGCATCAATGCATTCTATTATTATCCTCAGTGTTTAACTTTCTGAAATTTCAGGACAACTGCAATTCAGACTAATTGGTTAATAACATTAGGATAATGCTTTACACTGCTTTTTCATGTACATTGTTCTCAAAACAATTTTTAAGACAGGACAGAGGCTGCTATCCCATTTTGTTATTGCTGTTGTTTATAGATGATAAAAATGGCCATGTACTAACTGACATGGTAGGTATTTTAAACACGTTTATTTAATCCTCACAATTACTTTTGGGAGTAAACTTTATTGCTTCCAATTTAAAGAAAGGGAAACCAAGGCTCACAGAGATTAAATAACTTTTCCCAGAGCACACTGGCTAGTGACAGAATTAGAATTCAAAATATTACAAGGTTCAGGCAGATGGATACGTGAAATAGAGGTTTTCAGTACTGAATATATAGTGACAGCAACCAATGGCACACTGAGCACATTATGCATAGACTCATTCATGAATTGGCCAGGTGAGGTGGCACAAAACTGTAATCCCAGCAGCTTAGGAGGCTGAGGCAGGAGGATCAAGTGTTCAAAGCCAGCCTCAACAACTTAGTCTGAAGCAACTCAGTGCCTGTCTCTTAAAAAAAAAAAAAAAAAAAAAAAAGAAAGAAAAGAAAAGAAAAAGAATGGACTCATTTATTTGTTTAGGAACAAGTATTGTAAACATCGTAAATAAAGTTGGAAATACCAAGGAACAGGTAGGTTAAGTAACTTTTTAAGACCATGCAGCTAGTTATGGTCAGAGCCCCTTTCAAATCCAGAGGGTGTAGTCCATGAGCCATCCTTTTGCTTAGCCTGGGCCTTGGTATCAATTCTCTGTGTGTATGGGTAAGGCTTGTGTTCTTTCCTCAATGTCACACATCATATTTGTGCCTAGAGGTAAAAGGGAATTATGCCTATTGTATCTGATTGTTGTATCTGATTTGCTAGTTACCGTCCTCTGAAGGAGTTTGCTCCTTGGCTGTAGTTACTCCTTTGGCATCAGTGACATGGTGAGTGACATGAAAAGAGAGCAGGTAGTTTTTTGTTTGTTTTGAAAAAGGAATCTGGATAGTTCTGAGAAGGGAAGAGTTAGGGATCTTGTTTCTATCCTGGTCTTTGACCCCTGGTCAATGACAGAAGACTCTCCCATCCTCTTCTATAGAGCCACAGTGCTAATTACCCCTTGTATCTTGGGGGTGATCTCAAGGGATCCTGTCAGGACAGACTGACCTGATCTTAGCTTATTACCTGGGATCAGAGCAACTCATGGAGGAGGTTTTGCTTCAGTTCACTTGTTCTTGCTCTGCTCTGCTCTGCTTCCCCAAGGCCAAACTGAAACTTCATCTTTGTTCTTTCCCAAATCTTTCACTTGATTTGATCATCTCAGTCCACAGTTCTCTTTTTAGCCTGAATGTCTTCCAAATGACACAGCCTTGAGAATTAAAGTTCAAAGTAGATAGAGCTAAAAAAGCAATGGTAAACCTAATAAGATGATCTTGGTCACATTCCTAGTCATCTCATTATTTTGGGGGGCCCCTCAGCTGTCTTTTGTTTCTATGGTACTAAATAAGGATGATCTCAACTGATTAAAAAATGATGGAAAATAGCACAGTACCATGTACTGAGCATCTACTGTGTTATCAGGTAGTAGACTTCCTACCAATTGTTGTCTTGTTGAAATCTCACAGCCACCTGGAAGGTTTCTACCATTGCTTCCATTTTGTAAATGAGAAAACCAGCACTTGGAGAAGTAAAATCATTTGCTGAAGATTGCAAAAATGGTTTGAGAAGTCCATGTGTTTTTCACAATGACAGCACCTCAGCCTACTTTAGTGTCAACAGAAACATTGAGGAGGATGCCCTGTTTCTAAATACATTGAAGATGAAGTTGGAGAATATCATGCTAAGCAAAATAAGCCATTCCCCAAAAACCAAAGGCCAAATGTTTTCTCTGATATGTGGATGCTGATCCATTATTGGCAGGGAGGGGGACATGGGAAGAATGGAGGAACTTTGGGTTGGGAAGAAGGGAGTGAGGGTAGGGTAGGAAAGATGGTGGAATGAGATAGACATCATTACCCTAGGTACATGTGTGATTGTACAAATAGTATGACTCTATGTACAACCAGAGAAATGAAAAATTGTGCTCCTTTTGTGTACAATGAATCAAAATGCATTCTGCTGTCATGTATAACTAATTAGAACAAATAAAAAATTTTAAAAATACATTGAAATTGTAGCAGAGAATTTTCAATCATTGTTCAAAACTTTAACCCTTCCAGTGAGCCTGGGCTGTGTCATATCCCAAGTCTAGTTGTGCCAGGGCAGTGGGTTAAGTTGCAGATGCTGAGCCCCAGAGATCAATGTATGGAGGAAAAATCCCTGCAGCTCCCTTCTAATGTCAAAAGGGACAGAGTCATAAGTGCTGGAGAGGATGTGGGGAAAAGGGCACTCTTGTTCATTGCTGGTGGGACTGCAAATTGGTGCAGCCAATTTGGAAAGCAGTATGGAGATTTCTTGGAAAGCTGGGAATGGAACCACCATTTGATCCAGCTATTCCCCTTCTCGGTCTATTCCCTAAAGACCTAATAAGAGCATGCTACAGGGACACTGCTACATCGATGTTCATAGCAGCACAATTCACGATAGCAAGATTGTGGAATCAGCCTAGATGCCCTTCAATAGATGAATGGATTAAAAAAATGTGGCATTTATACACAATGGAGTATTACTCTGCATTTAAAAATGATAAAATCATAGAATTTGGAGGGAAATGGATGGCATTAGAGCAGATTATGCTAAGTGAAGCTAGTCAATCTTTAAAAAACAAATACCAAATGACTCCTCTGATATAAGGGGAGGAAACAAGGACAGGGTAGGGACGAAGAGCTTGAGACGAAGATTTTCATTAACAGGGTTGAGAGGTGGGAGGGAAAGGAAACGAGAAGGGGAATCGCATGGAAATGGAAGGCGATCCTCAGGGTTATACAAAATGACATATAAGAGGAAAGGAGGGGTAAGACAAGATAATTCAAATGGAAGAAGTGATTTACAGTAGAAGGGGTAGAGAGAGAAAAGGGGAGGGGAGGGGAGGGGAGGGGGGATAGTAGAGAATAATACAGACAGCAGAATACATCAGACACTAGAAAGGCAATATGTCAATCAATGGAAGGGTAACTGATGTGATACAGCAATCTGTATACGGGATAAAATTGGGAGTTCATAACTCATTTGAATCAAACTGTGAAATATGATGTATGAGGAACTATGTAATGTTTTGAATGACCAACAATAAAAAAAAAAAAAAAAAAAAAAAAAAAAAGAAATCCTAAAAAAAAAAAAAAAAAAAAAAAAAAAAAAAAAAAAAAAAAAAAAGGGACAGAGTCATCTACATGATTCTGGAGAGAAATCAACTGCCCCATTGCTCAAAGATGAGAACCTTGAAGTCAAGTGAAAACTGAAAGTATATTTTTTAGATCTCAGTGGGACCCTTACACCAAGGTTTTCTAGTGAAATTTGATGGAGACTAAGATTAAATCAGGCCATTTTCAAAAGGAAGAATTCCCCAAGTGAACCAATTTTTAGCATAACCTGACCTAAGAAAATAATCACAATTCTCCTGGTATCATTACTTTGAGTAATGAATGGTACCATTATAAACCTTAGATTTTTAGGTCCCATGTAAATTGTTAAAATTGTGTATACTTTGGAGATTTTTTTTTTAGAGCTTTTAAAAGTGCATTTTTCTCAGTTGTCTTAGATGCTATCTGTGCAGCAGGAATGTATGCAGTTCTTATGGCTTTTGATAATTAAGAAGTTGTGTTAATTCCTGGAGGCCATCTGGGAACTCAACCTACAGACTAGAAGAAATTACCGCAGTTTAATTTTCTGGAATTTATTCTACCAAGAAATGAATTTTGTTTTTAGAGGGAAGAGACTTCTGTGCAGGGGAACAGTTGTATAGCATCTCTGAGACAGATGGAGAAGCCCTCACCCCAGGCACAAAGCGCAGGGGGTTTGCTGCTTTGTAATCACTGGACTTTTATATTTCTAAGAAGTTCTTCTGACAGTTTCTTTCTCTTAGTCTGATTCCATTCAACCTATTTAAATTTTGCAAGTTCTAGCTTTGGGGGCCTTATTTCTACTGACACAACATAGACACTAGAGTACTGGCAAAACTTAGGTTCATTTACAGATCAGAGGATTCCAACATTCTACTGCCTCTATAAACTTCTTTTTTTAAAAAAAATCCAGGGCTGGCCTTGAATTTCCAATCCTCCTGCCTCAGCATCCTGAGTTGCAGGGATTACAGATGCACACCACCACACTTAGCCAACAAACACTTTTTCGTGTTTAGCTGAGATTCCTCAGGAAAGGGAAAGAGTATTGCCATTTGTCATTTATTTGTATTAAGTCAGACAGCTTGTGAGGGCTTCACCTGCTTCATTCAACTGCTGCAGTCTAATAAAGGAATGCTAGCTCTTTCAGGTCAGGTATCCTGCTGAATTCCATTTGACACTTGCAGAATCATATAACAAATTTCTAAGTGAATTCAAATTGGAGGACTGAAAATAAGGCTTTTTAAATTCAGTTCTAAATAGAAATATTTGAACACTGAGTTGAATAAAGTTAATGTTACCCCTTTATAGAAACTGCATGTTAGTAGGCCTTAAAGTTTGTATCCTCAGGCATTAAAGAAGAGAAACACAGTTCCAATTTGTTGAATACTTCATGTGAGGAATTGGCTTTATCCATATTGTCTACAACCCTCAGAAGTAAGATTAATTATTCTCACTGTATCCATGGGTAAATTGAAATTTATCAAGATTAATTTACCTAAGGTCACACAGCTAGAAAGTGATAGATTCTGTCCCCTAATGTCCTACTGTACTTCTATGTCTATTATTATTCTATGATATATTATAAAAGCTAGCATTTATTATATTCTAAGTATCATGTATAATATTAATTTACTTAATCCTTGCAAAACCTATATGACACAAAGATAATTACAACACTATTTTATCATAAAGACACTGAGGCACAAAGAGAGATTGAATATTTCCCTCTAAGTTTACTAAGCCGTTAAGTAGCAATTCAGAATTCAAACCCATCTTTATGTCTTATTCTAATAATTCTGTATATTATATGATATATTTCTTATCATAAGAACTTTCTGGGGCTGGGGATGTAGCTCAGCAGTAGAGCGCTCGCCTAGCACGTGTGAGGCCCCAGGTTCAATCCTCAGCACCACATAAAAATAAATAAAATAAAGGTATTGTGTCCAACTACAACTAAAAAAACCATAAATATTTTAAAAAAAAGAACTTTCCATCCTACCCACTTTGGGTATCTATTTCCTACTGTTGGGCTTTAAGGCTGAACAGAACTTACTCTGCTGAGGATCTAAATTGGACACCAAGACGAGGGAGTATGCTTGACATATCACCATATGCTATACAAGTACCTTTCATGCCTTCGCCCAATTCGATGTCCCCAAGAAGAACTGTTTGTGTCATTTGTCCCTTTTTTTGTACCAGGGATTGAACTCAGGAGCACTCAACCACTGAGTCACATCCCCAGCCCTATTTTATATTTAGAGACAGGGTCTCACTGAGTTGCTTAGCACCTTACTTTTTGCTGAGGCTGGCTTTGAACTTGCCATCCTCCTGCCTCAGCCTCTTGAGCTGCTGGGATTACAGGCATGCAGCACCTTGCCCATTTTAAGAAATATCACTTAATTATATAATAGAATTATCCATAGATGATTCTATAGATGTAGTTCTTAATTAGATTGTAGTTTTAATTCAGTTATAGTTTTTAATTAAATATATGTGATATTAATTATCAATTTTGTTTATTCAGCATGAATCAGGAAGTTACTTACTATATGTTGAGTGCTACATTAGGTACTTGGGTCCTTGGCACATGAGATAGACAGTAACCCTTATCCTTAGAGAATTCAGCTAAGTAGATGGAAAGACAATGAATATGTTTAAAGGCTGGAGAAGGAACAATAGGTGGGCTTGTGCCCCACTTCATAAGTGAGATTACATTGTACGGTAAGTGTTGACACTTGCCACCAGTAGCACTCTAGTCTGGCTGATATTTGCTTAGTACTAAGTCCTCTCCACATTAGTAAAGAAATGACTTGATTGAAAATTTGCTTAGAACATGCAAAGTGGATTCCAAAATCTCAAGGACAAATTTCCTATTTCTCATATGTATTTTTACTTCTAAGTTTGTCAGTTGGCTAAGAGTGGGTGGTTGTTTCTTCTCTTGGTTTAGACCAACAGTTTCCTACATGACAAAACAGCATTTTTGGGTTCTTTGGAGCACCAAGATGATTCCAGCCTCTTTAGCAAAGCCCTTGGAGCATATAAAACAAAATCCTACAATTGTAGTCACCAGCTCCAGGGAGACCAAGTGGGTTAAAGTCTGCCTAGAAATATGACTTTTTTACTTTGCATTTATCCCTTAATTTCTGAAAATTAATAGAGTGATTTAATATCCTTTGCTTATTTATAAATAAGAGGGGAAATAAATAAAAGATGATTAATTGAAATAAGTAACTGAAAATGAAAGATAACCTTTTGTATTAATATGATTTTTTAGGTAACTTGGATCAGTTAACACAAAGCAATCATTTGTATATTATCCTCATGTATTTCACCAAGCAACATTTTGTTTTGTTTGTCATGAGACCCAGAAGACATATTCTTAGTGCTAAAAACATATGTCCAAGCCAGGCTTAATGGAACCTACCTGTAATCCCAGCTATTTGGGTCACAGAAGGATTCAATAGAAAGGCAGGAAGAGCACAAGTTTGAGGCCAGCCTGATCAAATTAGCAAGACCCTGTTTCAAAAACTAAAAAGGGCTGGGGATGTAGTTCAGTGGTAAAGGTCCCCTGGGTTCAATCCCCATTACCAGAAAAATACACACACACACACACACACACACAGATATAGACATAGATATAGATTGATTGATTTGGGGGTCCTTGGCATTTGAGCCCTCTTGTCTGGCTGATATTCTTGTTTAGTACTAAGTCCTCTCCACATTAGAGAATAAATGACTTGTTTGCAAAGTAGATTCTAAAATCTCAAGGACAAATTTCTGTGCGTGTGTGTGTGTGTGTGTGTTTGTGTGTGTGTAAAATAATAAATCAAACCTTATGTCCACATAAGGACCTGTACTCAAATGTTCATAGCAACTTTATAATGGCTCTCAATGGAAATATCCCATGTCACATCAATTGGCAAATGGATGAACAAATTGTGGCATAGTCACACAATGGAATATTACTTAACAATATAAAGAGTAACTTATTGATATATGCAACCACAAAAGGAATCCCAAAAATATTCTATAAATTTAAAAATTAGTCTTCAAAAGAATACTACTATATGATCCAATGTAATCAAATGACCAACCAGTTAATAAGTGGATGGCTTTGGAAAAATTGCTTAGTGAGCTTCAGGTTTCTCATTTAAAAAATGGAAATAATAATTGTACCTGGCCCACAGGGTCACAGAAGGATTCAATAGAAAGTGTAGGATATGAAAATTATTCTAAATGTATTTTTCACCCCCATAGAAATGAGGATATGACTATGAGTCATATATAGTTTTTTTTAACTCCTCATTCAGATCCTACAATATGCCAATTTGGTCATATTTGGTTTCTTTAGTGTTTTTATGTATTCCTATGTGTGTGTGAATTATACTTTATGCTTGTAGACTTTAAAGTATATTGTAGGTAGAATTTTATTTTGGCTTTTAAAAAATTTTACTTTATAAAACACTGTACTTTATAAAACATTATTCAACATCGGAATTTTGTATTTAAATTTTTTTCCTCTTTTGCCCCATGGAGAATATTTATTGACTACAGATGTTAAGCACATTGCTAAAGAATGTAAAGCTGCAAGATAGAATATGCACTTCACCTGTGTGGTTGCATAGACACCAGTTGTTTGTCTGAATCTTACAGAGCTCAAGTGGAAAGTATACTTACACATTTAAAGGTCAGAATCACCAAATATAGTTTGAATTGGAATGACTGAAAAATTGTTCCAAGATTATAAGACTTCTAAAAACAGTTCATCAAAGCTGTATTTTGGTAAGTCCCTTGAAATTATGATTTTGAACAAACTACTTCAAGTTATGCTGTAACATGAACTGATAAGGGGGAAAAATTAATAGAAGGACATAAGGCTTGCCCAGGTGCAGACCCTAGAACAACAGCCCAATCCAGAGATGAAAGAAAAACTAAGCTAGCACCTGCAACCAGAAGTCCAGGAAGAAATAACTCAGAAGCAAAACAGGAAAAGACTTTTTCAGTGAGCAAAATGTGTTAAATATAATAGCTGAGGGCTGTGGTTGTAGCTCAGTAGTAGAGCACTTGCCTAACACATGTGAGGCCCTGGGTTCAATCCTCAGCACCACATAAAAATAAATAAATAAAGGTACTGTGTCCATCTACAACTAAAAAATATTTTTTTTAAAAAGACAATAGCAGAGATTGGAACTGAAGTATATGAATGTAATAGGAGCCTACAAAAATATAACAGGATGGTGCTTCTTATTGTTACTACTAGTGGTGGCAATGGTGGTTTTGGTATTGATATTGTTTTGAAAGGTAACAGACAAACCGATTCAAAATCTGGACAAATCCATAAGCTGCAAGAATAAACACAATGATGGTGCACTAGCTTTTTCACCATATATCAGTAGAAACCCAAACTGGACACAGGAATCAATGGTACAGATTAGAAGTTCTAGAAGTAGACACAGCGGTACTTACACATGCATTTATTGATTTCGTTTATGGCAAAGATGGCATTTTGGAATAGTAGAAAAAGATGACTTATTCAATTAATGATTTGAGGACAACAGGGTAGTCATTGAGGGCGTAAATTATTGGATCTTCTTTCACAATACATCAAAACGTATTCCAAACAGATAAAACAATAATGAATAAAAATGAAAAGCAAAGTGTGAGAAGATGCCATGTAAGAATTTTTTCCCATTTTCATAGGTGCATTAAAATTACATATAATGGTGGGTGGGATTCATTGCTACATATCCATACATGTACACAAAACTTAACAATATACTTTGGCCAATATCATTCCCTATCATTTCCCTTTTCCCTCCCTTCCATCCTCCCTCTGGTCCCTTTAATCTACTGACCTCCCTTTGATTTTCATGAGATCCCTCCCCACACCTTTATTTTCCTTTTTTTCTCTCTAGCTTCCCATGTGAGAATTTTTAAATAAATTGAATTGAAAAGAACCTTCTATGATTAAAGTAAAACCTAGAAGGAAAAAGTAATAATTAAAAAGTGGATGAATTTACTTTGTAGAAAAAAATTTAATTGTCCTAATTTAAATACCATAAGCAAGGTCAAAACAAACCATGAGCCAGAGAAAAATATCTGCATTTCCTATCATAGACAAAGGGATAATTTATGTACTATATACAGAATTCTTAGGATTCAATAAGAAATAGATCAACAACTTCATAGGAAATATATATATGAAATACAAAAATAATCAAACATCATTAAAATATAGGATTTTCCAACCAATCAAAATCCAAGAAATGAAAATTAAAACTTTACTGAGAAGTCATTATTTTATCTTTCATACTGGTAAAGACAATAACAATAATTTTAAAATAGAACTACTGGTGAAATTATGAAGAAACGAACACTTGTATGTTGCTGGAGGTATAAGGTAAATAGTACAATTTTTTTTATGACAATTTGGCAAATCAAAATGAAAAAGCATATTTCTTTTGACCCAGAAATTTCACTTCTAGGACTTTATCCTATATATGTTTACATATAAAATAACATATGGACCAGATTTTCATATAGTATTATTTGTTTAAAAAAAAGAAAAAGAAACAAGCTAAATGGCCTGCCGTGGTGGGGCACACCTGTAACCCAGAGACTGGAGAGCCAGGAGGATCACGTGTTGAAGGCCAATCTCAGCAATTTAACAAGATCCAGACTCAAAATTTTTTAAAAACAGGGTGGGGGTGGGCAGTTAGTAGCAAAGCACCCTGTGTTCCATCCCCAGTACAAAAAGAAAAAGAAAGGGAACTGAGGAAGGAAGGTAGGAAGGATGGAAGGGAAAAAAGGAAGGAAAGACAAAGCAACCTTGTGAGCTCTGGGTTCCAGTCTAATGTCCCTCAGTTCAGCCTGAAGGACTCCCCTCACTCAGGGTATGTGTTGTGGTGACTTATTCCCTCAACTCTTGTCTCTCTGATGCTGTGGTTTGAATGTGTGTGTCCCTCCACATTCCTGTTGACACTTCAACCCCAGTGCGGCAGTTTGAGAGATGAGGTTTTTCAGTTGTTCAGGGAGGAAAGGAAAGAAGGAAGGAAGGAGGGAGGGAGGAAGGGAGGGAGGGGCTAATGGAGCTGGTTAAGTCCCAAAGTACTGGTGGCATTCACCTGTAAACCCAATGCAGAAGAGGGACAAGTTCAGTACCAGCCTGGGCAATTTTTAATTTATATTTTAATTTACTTGCAGTGCTAGGGATTGAACCCAAGGCCTTGTGCATGCTAGGCAAGCGCTCTACCCTTATGTTTCATCCCCCCAGGCTGAGTACTTAGTAAAACCTTTTTTCAGAGGAAAAGAAAAGAAAGGTTGTGTAGAGTATGATATAGTTTTACATGAAATAATAAACTTCAAAAAAAAAAAAAAGAGTGAAACAAAATGAATGCACTGATAAGAAATTTCCAAGGGGGCGGACCCACGGTGATGGAAGCTTCCAGTGTGCTGGCGCTGCCGGGACTGCAGCGGTTGGGCGGGTTGCGCGGGCCGCGTGGGCAGCGGAACCCGGATCGCGACCAACTGAACCGTTACCTTCTCTTCGCCCCTCTGAGCTGCCTACAAAGATAAGGCGGTACCAGCAGTGGCTGCGCCACCCGGCCCGCGATTCTGCTGGGGCCACTCTCCTTCCCCCGCGGCTTGGCAGCTGCCACGAAAGCCAGATTTTGCTCTGCCCGGGCTCCCGCCACACCCCTGCCTGCCCAGCGGACCGAGGAATCTAGGAAGAAACGCTCCAAGTTTCTCTTAAACGTTAGGACACTAATGGGTGGTTTGCTGAACAAATTTGCCTGTTTTAGAAAGCAAGAAAGAGACCTACCTCCTCTTCCTAACCTGAAGACTGCATTTGCAAGCAATGATGGCTCATTGGCATCTTCAGAGATGATGAAAAACATCCCGAAGCCACTGTCAGAGAATGAAGTCTAACAACTTTTTGAAAAGGCGTTGGAAGATACGAATTTACAGGTAAAAAGAATTTCAGCATCCAAAAAGAAATGGGGATACACAATATTAACAGTGCTTCTACCACGGGCAGTCTTAAAAGTAAGCTGACAGATTTCACTTCAAGAATTCATCTATGAACTGAAAATGGGGTTTGCAGAAAAGAGACTTGTTACATACCTAGAGTCCCTCTGTCTTTGACAAAGCAACCTTGTGAGCTCTGGGTTCCAGTCTAATGTCCCTCAGTTCAGCCTGAAGGACTCCCCTCACTCAGGGTATGTGTTGTGGTGACTTATTCCCTCAACTCTTGTCTCTCTGATGCTGTGGTTTGAATATGTGTGTCCCTCCACATTCCTGTTGACACTTCAACCCCAGTGCGGCAGTTTGAGAGATGAGGTTTTTCAGTCGTTCAGGCTCTGAGGCTCCAACCTAACAGACAAGATGTGTGCCTTAAGAGTGTTTGTATGGCGTGCACAAGGCCGAAGTTCAAACCCCAGCACTACCCATGAACAAAAGTACATTCATCAGACTGGGTGCAATGGCATAACCCTATAATCCCCCTAGCTACTCAGGAACTGAGGCAGGGGGATCATATGTTGGAGATCAGCAACCTAATCAGACTCTGGTTCAGTGGTAGAGCCTGTGCCTAGCATGTGCAAGGCCCTGGGTTCAATCACCAGTAGAAAGAGAAAAACAAAAGACAAAGGAAAGAAGGAAAGCCGGGACAGGCTAGAGGGAGTGAGTTCAACCTTTCATCCCTTCCACCATGTGAGGACCCAGCAACAAAGTGCCACATTAGAAGACCTGCCAGCCCTCTCCCCACACTGAATCTTCAGGCACCTTGACCTTGCACTTGTCAGCCTCCAGAACTGTGAGGAGTCAATTTCTGTTGTTAATAGTTACCCAGTATTTTCTTACAGCAGCATGAGAGTACCAAGGCATCTGGGAATGCCTCCATTTCTCCCACCTATGGGAAGAACACTTTGACCTACCACAGGATTCTTGTTTTGTCCTCCATCACTTTGAATATATCAACTCACTCCCTTCTGGGTTCCAGGGTTTCTGATGAGAAATCTGGTGAGGACCTTATGGAAAAATTGTGATGGAAGCTCCCTCCCTCCCAGCCTCGTGTTAATAACTTGCTCTATAGTATCTTAGGGAACAGAGCATTTTGTTAGAGCATCACAATGACTGAAGTGGTGCCATTCTTTTGACATTAATTATCCTGAGTTAAAAGAAAACGGAATTGAATACCTTGAGAGTAGATACAATGAGGTCTTCAAAAGCCAAAATTATTACAAATTTTTCAGACTCAAGCCATTGAAGTATTCTACAAACTTTAATTTTTAAACAACTAAATATCTGTCTCCATAGGCGCAAAAAGCTTCTGGAATCCTTATTAAAGTGGAAAAGGTCCACGGCGGGTTATGCCCAACTGTGATTGGGCCGTTTCTTGCTCTGATCTCACAAGGAGCCACTGTGAGGGAATTTGAAACACCTGTATACAGCTGTAGCTTATCCCCCCCGCCCCCCACACACATACACACATACACAGGGAGCTCTTGGTAAAGACCTTGCCTGTCAGACTCACAGATAGTTAGCTAGCTCATTTGGTAATTTGGTGGTTTTGCACTTTTGACTTTATCATAAATATATATTTTTTAACTAGCAATCCTTAGTTGGTGTTGCTGCTTCAGATGTGTAGTGAGAGTAGTCAGAATAGTGACTACTCTCAGCCAGCTCCTCCAATGAGGAGACCCTCACCAACCATTATAGGGTTCTGAGGGACATCAGGCAGGGTGGCTTTGCTCAGGTGAAATTAGCCTGACATCTCCTCACAGGATCAGAGGTGGCCATGAATGTCCTAATACACTTCCCCATCATCACATCCAAAGAGGATATAATGGAGCTGGTGAAACACCCAAATGTGATCCAGCTGTTTCAAGTCATTAAGACCAGTGAGAACATGTACTTCATGTTGGAGCAGACAGGTGGGGGACAATTAATGCAACACCTCCTGGAGGGGGAGGCATGGAGAGTGTTCAGGCAGATCGTATGCACCATGCTCTAGGGCCACAAGATAGGCATCGTGCACAGAGATCTGAAGCCGGTGAACATCCTGGTGGATGCGTGAGTGATAAACTCACCAGTTATGCAGAAGCTGAATGTGTTTCAGCAGAAGAATATGATAGCCCTACGGTGGATGTCTAGAGTGTCCTTCTATACTTTATGGTCACTGTGTGCCTCACATTTAACAGGACCACTGCTTGGCAGCTCAATGAACAGGTTGTACACACAGGTAAAACATGCCCCTTCATGTTTCCACCAAAGTATGAAGCCTCATCAGTCAAATACTGACTGTGAACCCCATGCCGAGGCCAATAGAGGACCATGGGACACCCGGAGTTGAGCCAGAATGGGGAATATTCACCAAGTCATTCTAGCAAGCCACTACAAACACCCAGACCCCAGAATAATGACAGCCATGTTTGACAGGGTTATGAACCCTACAATACCTGAACTATCTTTGGCAACCAGAAAATTTGATGAGGCAATGGCTACATATCTGATAACTCCAGCACCAGATAACTTGAAGGAGAGGCTTCATTTTCCAAGTTAAGCCTGTGCATTCAGAAGAACCTTGCCCATACTCCACCCACCCACCCTCTCCACCCAAAGAGGATTGCCAGTGAGCTTGCCCTTCTCGCCTCCTTCTTCTTGCCCTCTGTCAGCTGCCTGAGACCACTAAGCAATCAGGGCAGAAGGATGGTAGAAGAGCCAGCCTGCCTGCCATTCCTCTCCGCAGCCTGCATGTGAGGACCCCCACTCCCAGCACAGCCTCCCAGCGTGTCCCAGCACCCTCCACACCCAGCTCCTGGACAATCATAAGTGGGTGGGATGCAGAGAGCAGCAAGTCCTCCCAGGGTACATTGTCAGAAGAAAACTCCTCCTCTACCAGGCAACCCGATGGAGGGACCACATCCTGTACCCGTGATGACACCAAGGGCTAGAAGGGTGGCTACCTGTATTCTATGAAGATGTTGCTGCCTGTGGCCTGGAGGACAGACCTGTATTCAGGAACAAAGTGGCTCCAGCGAAAGTGGACAACTGAGACAGACACAAAACCAATGGACAGCTCATGGATCCTGACATCATGGCATGAGCCTCAGCCAGGCATGGACTGCCTCTGGCTTCTCCCTATGGATTCCAATCAGGAAGGCATCAGGAGCCGCCTGGAGACAAGGTGCCCCCTCTACCCCCACCTGGAAGAGACATTAGAGACTGTTTTTCCTAGGACACTTTCCCCTGCCTTGCTCTTCTCTGTCCTTTCTCCCATGCTTTTGGGATAGCAGAGAAAGTTCTTAATAAATTTGTATTTCTCCTAAAAAAAGAATTTTTTAAGAACATATGTTAAATGAATATGCTGTTAAGTGGAAAGTCAAGATGCAAAACAGCACATAGAGTATAATTTATTCACATATTCAACAAATACTTTTTGAGAATCTTCTGTGTTAGGCATCATACTATAGTTAGTATTTATTGTAAGTAAAATAGAAAAAGATCTCAACCATAGTGTAGTTTACCTCCTATTAAGGCAAACTGCCAATAAACAACAAATACTATAGAGTATATTGGAAACTGGAAAGTTCTATGGGTAAAAGAGAAAATAGAGCAGGGTATGGGAGATCAGAGGGCTGGGAGTGGAAAGAAGGAGGCAAGATTTGAACAAAGACTTAGAGGCGAGGGAGTTAGCCAAAACAGAATCTGAGAGAAAGAGTTCCAGGTGGAGGGAGCTAAAACCATTTCCAAGGCAAAAGTGTGTCTGGTGAGTGCAGAGAGACCAGGGAGTCTAAGCAGAATGAACCGGAATAACAGGAAGGAAATGGGAGCCAATCAATGTAGGACTTGTACAGACATTGACATATCTTCTGAGGGATGGGGAACCATTTTAGGGTTTTGAGGTGAGTGGCATGAGTTACAATTTAAAAGGATTCCTCTAGTGCTCTGTGAAAATAGACTGTAAGAGACAAGGTCGAAGTAGAGCATCAAATGGCAGTGGTTTCCAGGAGAGATTCTGGTGGCCAGGACATGGTCAGCAGTGGTCAGCACTGGGTGTAGAACATGAGTCAAGAAAACCAACCGAATAATCCGAGGCTGGGGTTGCTGTTGACTCAATGGGAAAGCTGCAGATGGAGCTTGTTTTGAGGAAAATATCAGGCATTTGGAATAATTATCAGACATCTAAATGATTAATCAATTTCATCTGCAGATGGTATTTAGTGCCATGGATATAATGTGCATATTGGATAAAAAAAATGCATATATAATAGATGCTCCTCAATTCACTGTGGTAAATTGATAAATTCATTGTAAGAAATATCAAGTAAAAACTGCATTTAATGAAAAATGCATTTAGTACATCTAACTTACCAAATATCATAGCAACACAGTACACCATAGACTATTGGTTGTTTTATCTTGTGATCCCTTGCTTGACTGGAAGCTGCAGTTTGATGCTGCTGTTCAGAATCCCTATAGAGTATGAGCATCATCTTGCTAGCTGGGGAAAGATTCAAATTAAATTGAAGTACATTGGCTGGGGTTGTAGCTCAGTGGTAGAGTGGTCGCCTTGCATGTGTAAGACACCACGTTTGATCCTCAGCACCACATAAAGATAAAAATAAAGGTATTGTGTCCATCTACAATTAAAAATTTTTTTTAAAAAAATTGAAGTACAGTTTCTAGTGAATGTGTTGAAAACTTTATAAGTCAGAGACTATATAATATCTCCACATGCACACACACACACACACACACACACACAGAGTAGGATATCTTTAAATCTCAATGTAAATATAGTGACATATTTGTGAGATAATATGCCAACTACTATTATTAAGTTTGGACTCATTAGGTAGTTATCTTGGACTAGGTTCAGAAAAGTTGGACCCTTCTTTTGACCTAGTGGTTAAAATTTAAAAAAATTATTAAATCATCAAAGGTGATAAAGTTTGATTCTCTGAAATAAGAATAAGAAATCTATATGAACCAGGTTGTCACGAAGGCCTCACTACCTAATATATAACTACAAGAATTACAAAGTGCTTTGTTAAACTGACCAACCTTCCAAGCTTAAATCTACTTCATTAATAAAAGGAGAGTGATGATATGGAACACCTAGAAGAAATAGTTTTAGTGTTAAAACTCTAAGCCAGGCATGGTGGTGTACTCCTATAATCCCAGTGGCTTGGGAGGCTGAGGCAGGAGGATGGGGAGTTCAAAGCCAGCCTCAGCAAAAGCAAGGCAATAAACAATTCAGTGAGACCCCGTCTCTAAATCAAATACAAAATAGGGCTGGGAATTTGACTCAGTGACTGAGTGTCCCAAGTTTAATCCTGGGTAAAAACAAACAAAAAAACAAACCTCTAAAAAGTCTCTGGCAAGTTGCCCAAAATGAACTTCTAAAGTACTTCAAATACAAATCATCAAAAATGTCCCTCATGCTATAATAAAACTTTAATGTTCACCTTGCTATTTATTTGTGGAACAGGTAGGGCAAGAAATGAGATGGGGGTCAGGGAGGACCCATGTTGAAAAGCTACAGGTAAAGAGAAGAAGGAAGACCTCAGATATCATTTTAATAAAGAACAAATACATAAACTTGCTTTAACTCCCAAGTGGTGTTTATGAAGATTTAACTTGTGTTCCATCCCTTCTGAAAAGCCAGAAACTCAGTTTTGGGAAATTTTTATTGAACACCTACCCTCATTTCTACTTAAAAGGAAAGCATGTGTGACCCTTTTTGGAGAAGGATTGTATTTGTGCTTAGATATCATTAAGGAAGTCGTGGAGGACACTGAGGTTTTCTGCAGAGGGAGAAGGGGATGGAGAAGACAGGAAAGGTGACGATGCTATCTCCTTCATTATGAACACATCTTCACAGCTTTCCCTTTATAATCCAGGGCAGAGGCCACCTAGCTTGCTTCACTGGTGCCTACTTTACATAAATTCAACTTAGTATTTCTGCCTCTGTTAAAAAAATTGTTTCTTTTTAAACATAGTATGTCCTATAAGAGAAAAAGTGTTGCCATTTTGTAAGGTCATAAAAGGTTATAAAAGGAAAAAACGAGAACATCTTGACTGGGGAAATTTTTCTGAACTTGAAAATGGAAAACACAGTAACATTTCAAGAAATCACTTTTGAATTTTAGCAAAATTAATTTCTTATGTTGCTAAGAAATCTGAGCCACAAATATATTACTTTTCTTCCTGAGTGATATCTACCTCCCAAAGGACCATCTGTGGTTATGATAATGTCACCCTGGTATAAACTTGAGACATTAGTGGATCAGATGGCTTGAGTCTTAATAAAACCCCAATAAAGTAATTTTATAACCTATTCCTATTTTCTTCAGTTAGAGAGGCTTTTCCTAAAAATACCATCAGTTTTTCTTTCAATTATAGATCCAAATGTATTTTTTTCCGTAACATCAATGTCACATTTTATGACCCATTGCAGAGAAATGCATAATTTGGAGCATTTTCTAGATGGCTGAAATTTAAAAGTACAGGCAGCCTTGAGGCCATATCACAGCTTTCTTAAAAGTTGGCATCAGATTCAGAGTCATGTTTGATGAATCCTTACACTTATATGCAGTGCCTGAATAAGTACCTATGGCAGATGGTTTTTATTTTTTTCCAGAACTTTGATTTTAGGCAGAGAAACACTCAGCAGTGACATATTGAAATCATGTCATATATGCTAAAGTAAAATCTGGTACCAAATAAGGAAGGTGACTTAATTCTTAAATGGAATAGAAATATAAATGAAATCTTTTAAAACCTTGTTTTGTTGTTGTTGTTGTTGTTCCCAGCTCTTAGGGAATTTTGATGAAGACAGTAGATTCAATCATTCACAACACATTCACAGAAAAACCTAGTGTCTATAGTCATTGTGCTAGGTTTGAGGGGCCTAGGGAAACATTAGACAGTAGTGGGAGGTGATAGGTTCACAAACTGTAAGAATAGAACACGATGCCTAATTTGGGGAGGGCCCAACTGAGGTATGAACAAAAGGCAGTGGGAATTCCAAGAAGCCTGGCAGCTAGTTTATCTCTGGGCCTTGAAGCACAAGTCCAATTTCAATTGTCAGGTCTGCTGAGGAAAAAAGTAGGGTCATCTAAGCAGAGAGAAATGTATGAGGAAAGGCACAACTAGGAAAATGTAATCTAGTGTGGTACCAAGAGGGGGCTTGTGAGAAATGAAGTCGGAATGAAAGATCAGGGGTTAATCATAGAGGCTTTCTAACACCCTGCTAGAGAATTGGGAATTTATTTTACAGGCAATATCATGATCATGAACATCTGCAAAATGGGCCAGAGGAAGATGTCCACAGCGACATCAGAGAATAGAGAACTAAATCAACCAAGTGAAACTCCACATCCCCAAGGCAGGAAGCTCCCCTATGGCTCAGTTGAGAGACATCTGACTATTAAGGAAAAACAGAATGAAAGCTTTTTTGCTATCATTATCTATTGCTGTAATTTGAAATGCTATTTTCTAATAGGATTTTGAGAGAACCTAAGTATTAACAAGATAACACAAGTGAAAGAACTTTGCAAATAATAAAGTCCTTTATATTTAATTCTTTCTTCTCAGATAATGTGGAACAATCTACACAAATAAAAGAATAATATAATATTAAGTGTATGAAGCAGAAATGTTTTATCCATGTAGAAGCTAATATTAAATAACATCCTCCAGAACAAAGTGAGAGGGAAAGGCCTGGTGGGGAGAGAGCAGAAAGGTAGGAGGAGGAAAGGAAGATGGGAAAGAAAGGAGAGAAAGTGAAGGTAGGTAGGGAGAGTCCACAAAGGACAGACACAGGGGTGGGTTACACTTAGGCACACAGCACGCAGGAAGCTTCAGAAGGTTCCTTCATTTGTTCACATCCCTGACAAATTCTTTCACATTCCACCATTCAGACACTTTCCTAAACTGTTTGCTCTTCTAAATATCAAAAAGAACTAAAGATTTTATTTGGATCAAAGTTTACATAATAACCCAACTCTCAAAGCCTACAAATAGATAATGATCTTAGGAGTTGCCTAATTTTTGCAAAAAAACCCCACAAAAAACAGTTTTTTGGATGCCTAGTTTTTAAAATTAATTAATTAATTTTTTAATATACAACAGTGGAATGCATTACTATTCTTATTACATTATATAGAGCACAAATTTTCATATCTCTGGTTGTATACAAAGTATATTCACACCAATTCGGGTCTACATACATGTACTTTGGACAATAATAATCATCATATTCAACCATCATTAATTACCCCATGCCCCCTGCCTTCCCCTCCCACCCCTCTGCCCTATCTAGAGTTCGTCTATTCCTCCCATGCTCCTGCTCCCTATCCCACTATGAATCAGCCTCCTTATATCAGAGAAAACATTGGGCATTCGGTTATTTGGGATTGGCTAACTTCACTTAGTATTATCTTCTCTAACTCCATTGGATGCCTAATTTTACTGCAGATATTTCGCTTTTCAAAGTGACTTCATATCTGTCATGAGCTTCCAGTTGTGTCTGAGGAGCATTCTCATCCCTATTTTATGGATCAGAAGAGGTAAAATGGTTGTAGGGTCTTCCTAAGTAAGCGATGTCAAGTAAGCGATGTCCATTTCTCAAAGGACTATCTGTGGCCAATATGATGTCACCTGGGTAGACACATGAGGACTTGAGTGACCAGATGTCTGGGGAGTGAGTAGACACTATATTGAGTTTGGATAAAACATCAATAACATTTCAAATCAATAATTAAAGAACCTATATTTATTTTTTTTTCTTCAGGGGATATGCAGTTTAGTAGTAGAAAAGACACGAGGCTGAATCAGAATACCTGAATTTTAGGAGTAATAATGATATAATTAGCTAATAAAAAGCGATGCTTTTAGTAAGCACTTAGCATGCCGGATTCTGCATTAATCATTTTTCAGCCTTGTCTCCTTTCACCTCAACCACAACTCTATGAGCTCAACACTATTTTTAAAAAATATTTTATTTACATTTTAGTTTTTGGCAGACACAACATCTTTGTTTGTATGTGGTGCTGAGTATCAAATCTGGGCCACACGCATGCCAGGCGAGCGGGCTACCGCTTGAGCCACATCCCCAGCCCCAAAACACTATTTTTGATAAGTGATATAATTAAGACTTAGAGAGTTGAAGTAGCTTGGCCAGTGAAACCCTGTCTCTAAATAAAATGTTTTGTAATGGGTCTCATTCCTAGAGCAAGGGGCTGAAAAGGAGGCATCTCTCTGGCAAAGTGGTTATCTCCAGTGTCGATCACATTTGGAGCAAGAGGGCTTATAGGAAACAGGAACTCTGAATTCTCATCACAGGAAACTTCCACCTCTTCTGGACCCACCCCTCTAGGGGCCAGTTTCTTCATGCTGTCGAGTGCGCACAGGCCCCGTTGTGTAACCAGACTATGGTGCTCTGTGCTGTGCTCTTTCCCCATTGGCCTGATTACTCTGGCATTTAGTCAAATCTGATGGAAATGTCCCAGTCTTGCCTCAGGATTGCTTTGAGTTTAAAAGGCAAGCAAATAAAAGCAGGGTTAAAGGTGAGCAGTGCCCCCACGAGGTTGGCTCAGTGATGGTGACAATAATTAGTGAGAAGAGCCATCCATGGTTGGGAATGTGCAGACCTTGTACAGAGAGTCTTTGTCCTGTACTAATCCTGCAAGATAAAGAGTTTTTGCTCAATAGCAGAGGACATCTTTCTCATGGTATATTCTACACAATTTCTGAATGCCCTTGCAAATAAACGTCCTGACACAGGAGGTATGAGATGATAGTATATAGATCAGGCATAGGCTGTGATCTCAGGCAAGGTACTTCACCTCTCTGTGCTTCAGTTTTCTCATTTACAAAATATGCATAATGGTACCTCTCTGAAATGACTTATTGTAAGAATTAAATAATATATAAAACATGTATCACAGTGCCAGGCTAATAGTATGTGTGCAGCATAAGTTCCCTATTATTCTATTAGTATCCTTTGGACTTGCTCTTTTATCAACCTGATAAATTGGGAAAAACTACCTTCTTTCTTGGGACTTATGCTAGAAAATTGGTAAACTATAATAAAACTATGACAATCAATCCCTAATATACTGTCACTTAGCTAGGTACTTTGGGAACGTCAAATGAATTTTAGAACATAGTCTCCATCCACTGGGTTCTTATGAGGAAGCCATGGAGGCAGATGGCAAGGGTTTAAATCTTGGTGCCATTGTTTAATACCCTTGATGGCCTTGGGCAATTAAAAGAAAAACTTTTAGGTCTCAGTTTCCTCTTTTCCAAAATGGGGATCATAAAAATACCTCTTAGGCTGGGCACAGTGGCATACACCTGTAATCCCAGCTGCTCAGGAGACTGAGGCAGGAGGAACGGTGAGTTCAAAGCCAGCCCCAACAACAGCAAGGTGCTAAGCAACTCAGTGAGTCCCTGTCTCTAAATAAAATACAGAATAGGGCTGGAAATGTGGCTCAGTGGTTGAGTGCCCCTGAGTTCAATCCCTGGTACCCCTCGCCCCCCCAAAATACTTCTTAGGATAGTTAAAAAATTAAATGAGTTAATTAAAGTGCTTACTAGAGTGTTGGCATATGGTAAATGCTATTTGTGTATGTCATGATGAAGCAGCGTTTGTTTGAGAAAGTGCCAGTTTCCTCAAGTTGTGGCTCAGGGATCAAGCAGAGTGTTAGGGTCCAAGCAGGCAGGAGAGGCCTCTATGAGCTAGAGGTGTGGGCAATATTCAGGGAGGAGTAAGACTTAGTTGACTTCCAGGTTGGGTAGGACTGGGACAGGCAAAAACGAGTCCAGGGGGAAGAATAACATTACAAAACCACCAAGAAGAAAATTGGCAGAAACATTTTTTGCTACAGACCATGTTGCTAATTCCAGCGTATCACACCCTCTTTGAGAATTTCAAAGTGTAATAAATGGATAAGAGCTTAATTATATTTTCTGACTTCCAAAACAGAGGGTACTGTGGTTCACTTTCTCCTAAAATTACTTGATGTCAGCTTCTTGAATTCTGCAAAATTCTCCATCTGAATCAATGCATGGTGGTTGCAGAGTTCTATTTTGACACCAGGTGGCTCCCTTACACATAGATGAGAAAAGCTCTGTGTTCTACATAGGAAATCATTTAAGTTATTTGAATAGTGGTCACATATTGTAATCATTGAGGCTGAATTTGGAAACAATTCTTACACTGCTATGAAAAATGACATAAATGACATTAATGCAGCAGGAAGGAACTTCTTCCTTCTTAGGAACTATGCTTATCTCTTGAGGATGATAATCTGATTCTTTTTCCATCTAGGAAAGAAAGTCAGAACCTTGGAAGAACACATTCCCATTAGTTCTCTCATAAAGATTGCCATTTGGCTTTAACAGTACCTCACTCATACATGCTATAGACATCACAAATTTGGAATTTTAGCCATTTCAAAATTAGAATTCAACTTTACTAACAGCACTGATATCCCACAAAAAGAAACTTTCCATTTCACCATTCCTTGATATTTAGACTGCACAGATCTCTGCTCCATCTCAGGGTCAGAAGTGGTCGTAGTAGTCTAGTGGACCTCCTGAAATTCCATAATTGGTAAAATAGCTCCATCCTGGCCAGCTTGGAAGTCAGAAAATATACATTAATATTCATTGTCCTACCCCATATCTCCATGTCCATCTGAGCTGTGCAAGATTCCTGTTTGGGAGTTCTGCTGGAGGAAGTACACAAATGAAGCAAATCTGGGCCGCCAAAAAAATTAAAATGATAGGATTACGGGACTAGATTACTTGGACTCTTCTGGTTCAATATGTTCCTTTTATGGTTTTATAAAATGAGGAAACCAGAAGGGTTACTTGGCCTATCAATTCCACCTCTGCCAGTTGATTGGCCAGCCTTACTCTCTTTTCCCTAAAACCACCCTATGAATTTCCTTTTATTTTTTGGTTACTCTCAGATGTTCTGTGAAGGATAGGCTGGAGGCAGCCTCATACTGCAGGAGGCTGGGAATTTGTCTAGAAGCTGCATTCACAAAGCACACTACTCCTTCTTCTTAGATTGAATAAGAATGAATGAGGAAGAATATGAGTCTGAAGAACCCACCCCCATGCTTCTGCTTAATGTCACCACTGTGCTGTATTCCTGAGCGCTTCTGTCCAACAGTTTGATTCAATGAGAAGATGGAGAATACGAGGTCTGAGATTGTTGAACAGGAGTCTCCCACTGCCCTATACCTTGTTCTCATCCTATCTTTTCCATGATCTGAACCTCTCAACATTTCTGGAATCAA
The DNA here is from genome assembly GCF_045843805.1 of Urocitellus parryii. Classification (NCBI taxonomy): domain Eukaryota; kingdom Metazoa; phylum Chordata; class Mammalia; order Rodentia; family Sciuridae; genus Urocitellus; species Urocitellus parryii. Next base: position 72,247,152 of record NC_135538.1, on the reverse strand, counting down.
AAAACCCTTTGAGAATCTGTTGAAACCTCTCTTCAGAAAATAATACTACCTGTATAAACAAAAGTCAGGTCCACACCACCTTTGAAGCTCCCCATGCACCTCTGGTTAAACCTCTGTTTTTCAGGAAGAGATGTATATCATTGAAAACACACACACACATACACACACACACACACACATACACACACACCCCACACACAGTCGCACACATGTATGCATGCACATACCGCCTATCTGCTGTATTACATTCTCCCTCTTTGAGATTTTTTTTTTTTTACAACAACTGCTACCATTTTTTCTTGAGTGATAACCTTGTTCCAGGCTTGCTCTTAAGAGTTTTCTTTTTTCTTTTTCTTTTGGTACCATTGATTGAACCCAGGTGTGCTTAAACACTGAGCTACATCCCCAACTCTTTTTTATTTTGAGTCAGTCTTGCTAAGTTGCTTAGCACTTTGCTAAATTGGTGGCTTTGAACTTGCAATCCTGTCTCAACCACCGGAGCCACTGGGATTACAGGCATGTACCACCATGCCTAAGAGTTTTCTGTATATTAAATAGTTTAAATACCATAATGACCAAATGGTTTATAAGCACTATTGTACAGATCAGGAAAAGTGAGAATCACAGATGATTTTAAATTTTATATGAAAGGGCAAAGAGCCAAAACTAGCCAATACTATCTAAAGAAGAATAAAAAGAACTTTGCTCTTATCAAGATTTATTGCAATGCTATAGTAATTTATATAATATGGCATTGATATAACACATTCTTTCTAGAGTATTCTAGAATATTCTATACTGTTCTAAAATATTCTTTTCTGAAACATGGAATAGAATGTCTGAAGAATATGGAAAATAAGTCCAAGAACATTTTCCCTAAGTTATTGTCATTTAAAATCCCAGGCCTCAGCCAGAGCAAAGGAACACAAAAGGAACTCTTACCTGACTGGCATCTGACCCCTCACCCTAATGGGTCACCTGACCCCAATACCTTAAGCCCCAGGAAATTCCCTATTCACATTTCTGCCCTACCCTAATGAATCAGCAGGGACCCCAATAAAATGAATCCCAGGAATCACCCTCCTGTCCCACCCTAATGAAGCCTCTATGACCCAGAACCCTGGCTTCAGCCTGCTCCCATTTTCTGACCCCAAAACTAGCCAGGCTAGTTGTTTTCTCAACTGATTCCACCCTCTGCTGAGTACTGAATAAAGAAAAGCCTGTCCATCCAAGGTTTGCTTCCTGTCTACCGCCTTCATCTTGTGTGTGTCATTTGTGCTAACAATGTCCAAACAGACCAACATACCATGCGTGTACATATACTTGATTAAGACAAACAAGAGACGGGGAAACAAGTGATGGGGAAAGAACACAGTTTCAAATAAATTGTTCCAGACCAAGTGGAACCATATGGAAAAAAATATCTATATGGAAAAAAATAAAAATTGACCAAACACAAAAGTAATTTCTATTACATATCTCAATGAAAAAGGCAAAACAATACACCTTGTTCATATCTTTTGAGTAGGCAAAGGTTTCTTTGAAGGATACAAAATGTACTAATCATAAAGTGAAGTTTGATAAATCAAATTTAAATGTCTATTAAGTTTAAATGTTTTGAAACATTGTTACACTGTGATGAACATGAAATGACCAGATTTTTCAGTTCATATTCTGTTTTTTTGCTTTTCCGAGTCCCTCAACACTGCCTTCTCTATTTCTTTCAGGTTTTATTCTCATCATGAGTTTCCTACCTTCCATCCAAGCAAGTCTCTTCCCACAATTTGGTCTTTATATCCTTCTTGTCTCAGAAATTTCTCTGATGTTAAAGAGTTTCTAATGTGTTTTACTTCTAATATGTCTATAAATATTAATACCTCCCATGTGCTGGGCACTGTTCTAGGTACCAGGAAAAAAGCAGTAAAATGAAGCAGATTTTAAAAATGCTCAGAAAGTTCCCATCTGGAAATCTTCCCTGAAGAAGTTACATGCAATACAAAAATATTGTATTTTGAAAGATGTCTGTTCTAGTGTCATTTATAATGGTGAAAACTTGAAAACATGGGAAATAATCAACAACTGGAGTACTTCAGTAAATTATAACACTGCCACTCAATGCATATTATGTAGTTTTTAAAAATAGTTCCTAATCAGATGTGAAAATGTCTGTTGTAACCTTGAGAGAAAGAACAGTGCAAGGTATGACAGGAAGTTAAAACAAACATGAATCAGTACAAAATGTTTAAGCACCCAAACATGTTAACAATGTTCATCTTTTAATGAAACTGCAGGTGATAAGGTTTTTCCTTAAAAAGCATGTGTTGCTTTTATAATGGAAAAATGTCCCAATAAGTGATTTTTAAGCCTAGATGCTTAATAGATACTTGATTGACTAGTCAAATTCTCAAGCTTTTTATACAGTGTGTACCTAATACTTACTAAAGCCAGAATTGTTTCTGTGTGCTGTCAAGCCTTAACTCACTAACCTGTCAAACCACCTCAATTATCCTCTCAAATTGTCAAGGCTCTCGTGTATTAATTTTAAGTGGAACACAAATCTAGCATAAGACTGTAATTTAAAAGATATACAGTATTTTGATGATTTGTCTGAAAACATTTCCTCTTCAAGGTTTTTAACTGTCAGCAAGAAATTTAAAATGGGTGTTCTGTGTTTCTGAAGTCTGATAGAATCTTGATCTTTTAATATCTCTTTGCACTGTTTACTCATTCCACAAAATAGTTAGTAGCATATTGTGTATGCCAGGCATTCTTCTAGGAGGGGTGGATACAAAGATGAGTAAGGTTGGGGCCCTGTCCCCACCCAAAGCTCACACTGTAGTAAAGGGGAAAAGATGTGACTACTAAGAGATGACAGGGAGTGTTAGGGACGCTCTGGTAGAAGTGTGCAGGAGGGCAATGGAAACTCAAATGAGGAAGTGACCAATTGTACAGAGGAGAGATGTTTGGATGGGAAAGAATTAACTGGATAGAACATTTGAACTGTTTTGAAGGGCACAATTGGGCTGGACAAGTATCAAATTAAAGGAAGTCACTTCAGTCAAAACGAATTTGAAGGAAGGAGTCCCCTGAAAGTTTGAGTTCAAGTGCAGCAGGGATGAGAAATGTCTGACAGAACTTTCTGCAATGAAGAAAATGGTCTCTATCTTCCTGTCCAATACAGTAGCCACCAGCCATATGTGGCTACTATAACTGAAGAACTGAACTTTTAATTTCATTTAATTTTAACTAAATTTAAATAGCTTCATTGGTTAGCAGCTACCATATTAGACAAGGCAGGAGCTGGGGATGTAGCTCAGCATTGGCCTAACACACACAAGTCCCTGAGTGCAACCCCCAGCACTGTAATAATAAAGTCGAAACAAATACACTTAGGACATTCTAGTAACAGGCCTGAGTTAGGGCATACAATTAGGGAAGGGAAGGGATAGGAGACATGCTAAGCAGGTAGAATGGGCAGGCTTATGACATGTCTGAGTGTGAAGGGTACAGTAAGGAGAGTGGTGGGATTACCATAAACAGGTTTGGGCATACTGTAAAATCAGTGCCAATTCATCATAATAAAGAATGCAGAGAACAGAACAGGTTTGGAGAGATTAGTGTTAATAATAATGAGCTTGAAGTGTAGAGGAGTCACTCAGATGATATGTTACTGTCTTCCTGCTTGTAACCCAGCCCTTCCCAACTGAGAGACAACTGAATTGAAATAATCTGATAGAATCCCCAGAGTTTATTCAGTTGCACAAAAACAACTGCTAAAAGTGGAATGCAGCTCTTTTAGAATTTCAGCAAAGCTGGAAGGAGATCAAAAAATTTTCTCCTCACAAAATTGAGGACTTATGCACTACAAAGCAAGGCAGATTCCTTGATAATTGAGAAAATATTCTTTCTCTAATAAAAGTTTAGACAATTTCAAACTGAAATTGCCCCACTCCTTGGCATATACCCAAAGGACTTAAAATTGCATACTGCAATGATGCGGCCACATCAATGTTTATAGCAGCTCAATTCACAATACCTTAACTATGAAATCAGCCTCAGTGCTGGTTCCATTCATCTGTTGCCTTTCAACAGATGAATGGATAAAGAAAATGTAGAATATATACACAATGGAATATTACTCAGTCATAAAGAAGAATGAAATTATGGCATTTGCTGGTAAATGAATGCAACTGGAGACTATCATGGTAAGTGAAATAAACCAATCCCCCAAAACCAAAGGCTAAATGTTCTCTCTGATATGTGGATGTTAACACCCAATAAAGGGGAGGGAGGAATAGAAGTTCACTGGATTAGACAAAGGGGAATGAAGGGAAGGGAGGGGGAAGGGAATAGGAAAGACAGTAGAATGAACTGGACATAACTTTCCTTTTTTCATATATGAATACACTACCAGTGTAACTCCACATCATGTATAAGAGTGGGAAGTTATACTCCATGTATGTGTAATACGTCAAAATACACTCTACTGTCATGTATATCAAAAAAGAACAATTAAAAAATTTAAACAACAACAACAAATTGAAGTTTGCCCTTGAGAGCCATGCAATAGTGCCCCCTAGGATGGGAAGATTCACAAAGACATAATTCAAATTGAGGCCCCATCCTCACATTCAATACCTGCTTTCCCAAGAAATTTAATGCTCTGGGTCAGTTAGCTCAGCTAACTCAAGCACTGGCAACCTTGCTGACTCTAGTTTGGGGCGTGAGAGGAAGAGGAGGCCAAGAGCAATCTCTCCTCCTGAGAAATGCATAAAGGGATGCTTCAGAGTTCATGGGATCCCAAGGCAGGAAATCCACAGCTGAAATAGTCACAGGAAGCACTTCTTCTGAAACCCTGTACTTCAAATACCTCTGCTTTTCTCCAAAATTATATTTTCCTTCTGAAATCTTTCAAACCCTTTGGTAAAGACATTCATTTAAAGACATCTAAAATTTCTCCTCTTTTTTCGCCCACCTTCTCCTATACTTACCTCCCTATCCCAATACTCTGCCAACTATGACATCCCAGTCTCTGTTTGTAGGTGCTGGGGACTCAACAAGATATTCGCTGCCCTCAAGGAGCTGTGGTCTATTGTGAGAGAAAGACAAGAAAACAGACTTCCATAAAGTAACTGAGCTTTGCCAGGGATAAATCACAGTAGGAGAAGTGGAATGGGGAGTGACTGCTTGATTGGTATGGAATATTCCTTTTAGCATGGTAAAAATATTTTGAAAGTAGGTAGAAGTGACTGTTTAGAACCCTAAACTCATAATTGGTGGGTCAGACAAACTTTCATAGAAGAGATGGCTTCCAAGGACATGGAGAGACTGACCAGGTGAAGAGGAAAGAGGTCATTCAGATAAAGTAAACTCTATGCAAAGGTCTTCAGGTCAGAGAGAACTGGACATTTTGAAACAACTCGTGAATTCAACATGGTCAGAGAATGGAAAGAGTATGGTTTGGTGGAAAAGGGAAGTAGTTGTGAGAACTCAGTTCGGGTGGAGGAGCTGAGGTCTAACCATGAAGGGCCTGGTATGGCTTCCCTAGGACTCTGGATTTACACAAGGCCCATTCAGAAGCCTTCAAAAGATTTCAAACAGGAGAATGACATAATCATATATATATATTTTTTTTAAGGCCATTTTATTATAGGTCTACTCCTCCAAGATGGAGGAAGGAGTGTAAGACCAAAGAAAGCAAGCTCAATTAGCTGCTTTTGCAGTAATCCAGGTGAGAAAAATATTGTTACTTTAATAAATGCATAAACTGAAATAAAGTGAATTAATTCAAGAGACATAAGACTTGGTCTTTAGTTAAGGATTGAGGAGACAGGTGTGGGAGTGGGTGGACAAAAGACAGAAGAAATTCACCTTCAAGCAAAGCTACACTGTTAGGCAGGAATTCAGGGATGCCAAGATGTGGAGGCAGGGTATAAAAAAGATGTTGCTGGACAACCAGTCAGGGAGAGGGGTCATCATGTCCCTGTTTGTGATAAGTCCTGTTATATGACAACTCCTGCCACTTAGGTCTTATTACCATGACAGCTGTCACCATAAGTTCCTTAATTTAAAATGACCAATAGGGTAAATTAGGCAGCATTTTTAAAAATTAAATTATTTATTTATTCTGATTTGTTATATATGACAGCAGAATATAATTCATTTCATATTACACAGGTAGAGCACAATTTTTCAAGTCACTGGTGATACACAAAGTATTTTCACACCATTCATGTCTTCAAATATGTACTTGGGGTAATGATGTCTAACTCATTCCACCATCTTTCCTATTCCCATGCCCCCTCCTTTCCCCTTTGTTCAATCCTGTTATCCCTTCCCCTCCCTCCCCTTTGTCCAATCTGAAGTTCCTCCATTCCACCCATGCTCCCCTGCCCAGAGTAAAGTAGACGGTATTCTAATCAGGTTTTCTAAACTAACCAAAGGGGAGAAAGTAGAACATATTCTAATCGTAAAGTGACCAATGGGAGCAAATGGGGTAAGGTCTTCAATCAGGAAAGAGAACACCTCACAGCTCAGCATATAAGACACTAACTTCCAGACATTGGGGACTGAGCCTCCCTCTCTTGCTCGGTATATTCCATTCTACTTAATGGAATGCTACTTTCAATACATCTGTACTTCTGTGTGTCTTGCTCAATTCTTTGGGACACCAAGAACTTGGACCCCAACTGGACACCTCAACAATGACACCACAGCAATGCATTCATGTGTGTAAATAAACAAACAAGGCAAATCAGAATGCATCTGTGTTGCCAATATGTTTTCCCTTGGGTCTCTAGAGTTGAGAATCTCTGCCACAGATGCTATAAAAGCAAAGGTTCTTATGCTTCGGATCCTGTCTTCCTGATTAAGACCATGTGTGTGAAACTGTGCCTGATTTATAATTCTAAGAAATAAGGGCCCTCACTGAAGAACCCAGCCGAATTCCATCTTAAGACTGGGAGCCATCTTGTCACAAAAATCATGAAAAGTTAATTTCTGTTTTACTATAAATTACTGTGATTTCTAAACTTGTTTGGGATTCCTGCCCATGCCTTGAACTCACCCATGCCTGGCTTCTCCTGACCAGATAACAACCCTCTCCAAAACCTCAGTGGCACCTCATAAATTCTATGTTGGGATCTGCATTTACTCCCTACCTTGAAATATCATGCCATGTAGATCTTAACCTACTATCTACCTTTGTATTATGCTTGTCAAAATCCTATTATCTGTAAGTTCTCAAGACACCCCCCTTTGCAACTCTTTGTGCTATAAAACCTTGTTCCTGGAGAGCTGGGGTGCTGTTCTCTGGCTGGGATTTCGGGTGAGACAGTCATTTGCCAGCTTTTGTGTACACAAATACAAGCTTGATTTAATTTGATTTAAAATTGGAGTTGGTGGTCTTGGCGTCAGGCAGGGTTCAATACCCACCTTTTAAAAGAGGCTTGGGTATGAATATGCCAGAATTCATTGATTCGTTTCTTTTTCATTTTGTTTTCTTGTAATTTTGGTTTCTTTTGTAATATGTGAAAGAGTAGTAACTTACATGCTTGGAAAATCCCATTTTCCTCTCCCTGATTTTGGCTATGAAAATTGATGCTAAGTTCTTCAGTTTCCTCACTGACTGACTGGAGTGATGGAGGAAGACAAGGGAAGTAAGAAATTAATGCTCTTACTCATTCTTTCTCTTACCCTTAAAGATGGATGAATCTCACACAGGAAAGTACATTTCTAAGGGCCTGATAAATGACCTTAGAGGCTATGCTATTTTAGTATCAGAAAACTCAACTGTGTGCTTTATTTTTCTTTTCCATACTTGTGCCCACGTAAGTAACTTCTAAAAAGGAATATGTGTAAGGGAGATGATTAAGAAATGCCCTTGTGAGCCTCTTGCCTGAAAGGATATGGAAAAGCAGACAAAAATAGCTCCTGCTTATCCCAGGAGAAGCTAGAATTAGGGTGACTTGCACTGTCTTGCTTGTTCCACAATTTCTTTCTCATCATTGCCCTGAAAACTCAGCCATTATTCAGCCTCTTTATGGAAAAGAAAAGTTAAACTGGAAAAGGAGAAAAAATCCCAGCTAATTACAGTACTCTGTGATTTTCACAGTTTTAAAATTGAAACGCCATGTATTTTACATAGGTTAACAGTAGCTATGTTAAAAAAAAAAAAGAAGACAAAAAGAAGAACAACAACAGCACAACAGAGTAAAAAGCACAATATCTGTATTTTTTAACTTTGGAGGATTTTTGTTTAAAATATAGCTCTGTTTTAATGGTTGGTAGCCAAAAAGCATAATTAAAAGTAGAGAAGTTCTACTTAATTGTGACTTTAATTTTTAATTATGAAATATAACATACATTTTAAAAAGTCAGCATAACATATGCATTGTGGAATAAATAATTATAAAGTGAACAATTATATAATTGTTCATTTAGTTACATATAAATTATATACTTACATATAAACAATAACAATTGTTTATATATATTTTAACCTGTACAGGGACAGATTGAAGATGAGGCTTTAGGCTTTTTTTTCTTCTTCCATGCTGAGGATCAAACCCAAATGCTGTGCAAACACTCTACCCCAGGCCAAAGATAAAGATTTTTTAAAACCAAGATCCTACTGATGTGTGAGCTTCATGAAATCTGTGAATTCTCGTAATTATATGCAAAATCAGGAGGTTTGTGCATTTTTTCCCCCTAGGGAAAAAGGCTAGAACTTTTCTCACAAGCCTAGAAGAGTTCTTCTCAAATTTTAACTCCTATTAGAGCAATAAAAATAAGAGAGCTCTGTGACTTGGCAGTTTCATCATCTCAGGCTAGTCTCTCATAGCCTCTGAATCTTGATTTCCGTATCTATAAAATGAAAACACAGTTCATTTCCTTTTGAGGACATTTTAAGGAACAGATGAGTTATTATCTATCTGTGAAATAGTTTTGTAAACTCTATTCTTCCTAATGTTAATTATATATGTTAGCAGATGGGCACTTTAGCTTAGGTTTTACAATTTCTAAAGAATTACAAAATTGCTGATGTTGACCCATGCAGAGTCAAATGCACTCACAGCACCTCTGGCTACACCCCAGTTGCAGACTATTCTTCCCATGCTGTTCCTGAACTGCTGAACAGTTTCTGAAGAAAATCACTTAAGTGGGCAGATTGCTTTTAACTTCATGATTCTAACCCACAGATGAGCATTCATTGCTTCCCAGTAGCTACTGAAAATTACTGAAGTCTTTGAATAAGCTCATTCTTCTATCCTCCTACATGACTATCTCCCATCATTTTCTCTTTGAGATTATTCAAGATTCTACTTCTAGAAGAAATATGAATGGTCAAAAATATATGAAAAATGTTCAATATTTCTAGCAATTAGAGAAATGCATATTAAAACTACACTGAGATTCCATTTCACTCCAGTCAGAATGGCAATTTTCAAGAATACAAATAATTGGTAGGGATGTGGGGGAAAAGATTTATTCATTGCTAGTGGGACTGCAAACTGGTACAACCACACTGGAGAGCAGTATGGAGATTCCTTCAAAAACTTGGAATGGAACCCAGTTATCCCATCCCTCTGCATATACCCAAAGAACTTAAAATCAGCATACTATGATGACACAGCTCAATTCACAATAGCTAAGCTTTGGAGCCAAACTAGGGTCCCTTCAACAGATGAATGGATAAAGAAAATGTGGTATATATACACAATGGAATATTGCTCAGCCATAAAGAAAAATGAACTTATGGCATTTGCCAGTAAATGGATGGAACTGGAGAGTATCATGCTAAGCAAAATAATCCAGTCCCCTAAAACCAAAGGCTGAATGTTCTCTTTGATATGTGGATGCTAATCCATAACAAGGGAAGGTAGGGAGGGGAAGTGTAGAAGTTTATTGGATTAGACAAAGGGAAATGAAGGGAAGGGGGGGATAGGAATAGGAAAGACAGTAGAATGAATTGGACATACTTTCCTATTTTCATATGTGAATACATGATCAGTGTAACTTCACATCATGTTCAACCGCAAGAAAGGGACCAAAATTATAATGGATTATACCCCATGTATGTATAATATGTCCAAATACATTCTACTGTCATGTATACCTAAAATAAAAAAATAAAAGTTTAACTAGGTATAGGAATGTGAAGAAAATGGAAATATTATTTGCCACAGTTCAGAACTATCAGATCCTTTGTTATTGATGGAAAAAAATGAAAACATGGCTTCTGAATGGCATTACATCAGTGATGAGGACCTCAGTTTATGCATTTGCTACATGTTATTGAATGTCTGGCATTAATAGGCTCAGACTCTTCTTTGAGAAAGATAGTGATGGTCTGTGTTGACAGAAGTTGGTCATGTTGACAATCAGATGGTCATGTGTCATTTTGATCTGAACATGTGTGAATGTCAGGACTGTTAGCAAGTTTCCCAACGAATTTAAATTGTTACATTTTGATAAAATAGAAATATATGAATCTGTAAAAACAACAACAACAACAGATTCTACTTCTGGCCATGATGGACACAAGAACTGGATTTAAATTCCTGCCACGAACAACTAGAAACTGAACCAGAACATCTAAAACAAATGTTTTCAGACACTGGAAAACAGCACAGTGATATGACACCTGATCAAGAGGAAACAAATGAGTTAAACACCATGATTTTCTCAACTATCTGTAAGGAGGCAATTTCCAGATCCCAGACGCTGGAAGAATTGAGGGAACAGAGGTCAGAATTCACAGATGCAGAGGAAGCTGGAATTTTCAGGCAGTTTTGAGGGGGTGAAGCTGATACAGGTTTTAAAAATCAGGTCAGGTCCTCATTCCCCCAGCGTTGAAGAGCACATACCAAGAAATGCCAAGGCAAGAGCAAAGTAAATTTTATTTAAGAAACAGGGGAGGGACAGGAAGAGGGAGAGACAGAGACAGAGACAGAGACACAGGAAAGAAGAAAGACTCCTCCAGAGAGCATGGGAACCAGCAGAGCTGGTGCTGGAGGGAGAGGGGGTATCTTGCCCCTTTATAGATTTTAGGTTTCCTTTCTTCTCATGCCTAACTGACCAAAAGTGACCAAAAGGCAGGAAGAGAGCCATCCAGGGTGTGATTGCTTGTGTTGGAAAGTGTGATTCTTCTGCTCCCCCAGAGGCTGTTAGCAACTAGTTAATGGGGAAGTGATATTTACCTGTTTCTTTTTCTTTGATAATCAATACCTGTCCTTTGCCCTGGTCTCATTGGTGAAGCTATGCAAAAACAAAACAAAACAAAACAAAACCCCCCAAACCAAAAAACTGAAGGAACTTCAGAAATCTGAGTGTTTCCTAAATACTTGGCTGTGCATGCATACATTGAAAAGTCACAGAACCAATTATAGAATGACCAGGGAATTGTAAGCTAGATAATTCCCAGAGCTGGCAGGGAGACTTGCAAACTCTGACCAGCAACAGTGGACAGTCCTTTGTGGAAACTAAAGAATTCAATGAAGACTGCTGGGTAGTCATTACATAGTGGTAGTGCAAAATTATCCCTGGAGTACCTGATCTTTTTGTCTACACCTAACCTACTAAATGCTTTATGAGGATTACTTTTTTATTCTCACAACAATTCTGAGATATATACTATTAAATATTTTATAAATGAGAAATTTGGATCATTAACAAGTTTGCAAATGAACTATTACCACAATAATACAATATACTAAGCCACTCAAAACCTCAGTGGTTTAAAACAATACTCATTTATTTTCACACATTTATAATTTGGCTGTTCTGTACTGGGCACAGTTAGTCATCTCTTTATTTCACTGAAAGGTCAATCCAGGGCTGAGGATGTAGCTCAGTGGTAGAATACTTGCTTAGCCAGTTTGGAGATTCCCCAAAAAACTAGGGATATAAACTCCATATGACCCAGCTATCCTAATCCTGGGAATTCTCCCAAAAGATCTAAAAGTGGCAAACTACAGCAACACAGCCACATCAATGTTTATATCAGCACAATTCACAATAGCTAAATTATGGAATCAATGCAGATGCCTGTCAATAGATGAATGGATTGAGAAATTATGTTATATGTATAATGGAGTTCTACTCAGGCATTAAAAAGAATGAGATTATGGCATTTGCCTGTATTGATGGAAATGGAGAATATCATGCCAAGTGAAATTAGCCAAACTCAGAAACTCAAAGGTTGAATGTTTTTTCTCATATGCGGAAGCTAGAGTAAAATAAAGAAAAGGATGATGGAAGAATAGAATAACATAAAGAACCAATCAAATAAAAATTAGTAGGTGAGCAAAAGGAAGTTTAGTGGAGTAGAGGAAGGAGAAATGGGGAGAACAAGAGGGAAAATGGTGAGGGAAAAGGAGGGATCATGAACTGAAATCAATTTCCAGTTGGATGAATCCTGACAAACTATATATATAACCATAAGGTTCTAAAAAATGTATATATATGAGCTTGCTTAGTATGCATGAAATTTTGGGTTCAATCTCCAAGACAAACAAACAAATTAGTTCAGGCAATTCTGTGCATATGCATCTCATTCTTCTCTTGGGACCAAAGAGCTGGTCAGTCTATGTTCTCATGGCAATTACACAAGCTCAAGAGAGAAATTATTAGTATTAGACTTATGTGGTCCTAATGCATTGACTCTGAATTTGGCACATCATCACCTCCATCAGATCTCACTGGCCAAAGCAAGTCTTATGGCTAAGCTAAAGGTCAAGGTGCAGGGAAGGATACTCCACCCAAGTCCGGGGCAAGGGTGTGGCTGCAGGGAGAAATAAAGAATTAGGGAGAATATAAAAACTAAACAATATTTCTAAAGTCATAACTGTTATAGCAGAGATTCAGTTTGGCTGCATATAGAATTTGTCTTAAGTCTTAGTGAGATTAAGTTTATTTTCTCTGATGTTACAGGAAATCTGGAGTAGCTAAACATGAAGCTGAAATGGACTCCTTGTGATTTCACCAGAATTCAGACTCCTTTTTAATTTTTGTTCTTCTACCTTTAGGGTGTGACCCTCATCTTCACATTCATAATAAGGATACTGGAGTTTTAGTCAAAATATTATTCTCATTTCAGAAGGAAAAGGGAGGATATAGACATAAAATGACAAGGCTTTCCCCAGATTCCTCATTCAGTGATTACATTCACATTCCATTGGCCAGGACCAAGTTACAGGACACACCTTGCTGAAAAGGGGGTTGAGAGATCTTTTTTGTTTTCAAGAGAGTACTATTGGGCTGGGGTTGTAGCTCAAAGGTAGAGTGTTTGCCTTGCAAGCGTGAGTCACTGGGTTTAATCCTTAGCACCACATAAAAATGAAGATATTGTGTCTATCTACAACCAAGGTGGGGGGATGAGAGAGAGAGAGAGAGAGAGAGAGAGAGAGAGAGTGTGTGTGTGTGTGTGTGAGAGAGAGAGAGAGAGAGAGAGAGAGAGAGAGAGAGAGAGAGAGAGAGAGTGAATATACTATCATTCTCAGTACAGAGTTAGTAAGGAGGGAGAAGAAAATGATACTGAATAGGGAATTAGCAGTATCAGACACATAAGGAAGTATTTATGCCAGGGTTTGTACTAGTTTAAAATTATACTTAACATGATGAAATTATTCTTACCATCTTAAAAATATTTAATGTTTTAACTTATAAGTAATATATACTTTACATATTAAGTATATTTGTATACTTAATTGAATTCCGCATCTATAAATAGCCAGAATTTTTTTTAAATTTATTTTTTAGAAGTAGTTGAACACAATACCTTGTGCTGAGGTTTGAACCCATTGTTTGTGAGGCAAACGCTCACCACTGAGCTACAACCCCAGTTCTGAACTTTTTATATATGATGTGCATGCGACTATAGTTGAGTTTATATTATGTATAATTTTTGCATTTGAATTTTAAAAATACAAAACACACACAAAGTTATTGTTCATATTATTTTTAATGATTAACATTTCTTTTTATCAATATTCCTTAAATATCAGATGTTTGGATTTCCAGTGTTGTGCTATTACAAAAATTGCTGCCTTGAACATCTATTTTAACATAGGCTTCATCTACGTTTCAGGAAGTTTTCTAGGAAGAAATAAATAAAATTTACTGCACATTGACCTGTGTATTCTTGAGTTTTGTGTTATGTCTACTAATCTCCGAACACCCTTAAGTATACTATGCGAATTGCGTTCACAATTTGAGAAAATTACTGTTTAAAAATAAGCCTTAGTTATTTGAGACTCTGTTGTTAATGTCTGTTCAACCTTGTTCCACACTTTCATATTTGAAGGTGAGCATAACGAACATTATTTTTAAGTGAGAAAACGACATTATCCCTACTCCTACACAGAGGGTCCTTATCCTGTGCTTCTAAAATGTGCAGTTTAATTTGTTTAAATATGCAGTTTCATTTGTAAACCTTGGGAATTTTGGAGCACCCCGTTACAGACCCCCTTTCAGTAACAGTGCATTAAATAAAACTGCATTATTTTTTAAAACTAGATACTTTTATAAGAAGCCTATTAAGGATCCCAATCTTTTCCCTCACCCCTCCATCCCTCCGCTTTTAAGTCATCCTCTAGGTTCCCGCGCTAGCAAGTTCATATTCTGGTTTAAAACCTTCGTGTCCACATCTTAACCTTTGAGGTGTGGCCCGAGCGAACGTGCCTTTCTCCGTCTGAGATTCCAGTCCTCCGGTTTCTTTGGTTTTAACTCTCCCGCCCTCTCTGGGGAAAGGAACTCCCAGAGGAGCGCGCCTCGCCCACAGGCCCCACCCACACTCGGGGCCCACCCACAGCGTTAGATCTCCATGGTAACGCGGCGGTAGCGAAGATCTCCCTGCGGCCGCGAAGGCCTCAGCGAAAGCTTGGAGGTAGGGTCGGCGCAGCCACGGCTTCTGCTTTCCGCTCCAGCCAAGGTCAGGCCACTCGGGGCTCCGCGCCCTGAACTGCCGGGGCACCCTGTGAGGAGCGAGCGTGGTGCTGCGGGCAGAGCCGGGGCTGCTGGAGGACCCCGCGGCCGCTGAGAGGGCCGGAGGGAACGGGGGCCGCTTCCGGCCGGAGGCGCCCAGGTCAGACCTCTTAGCCGCGCTGCAGGGGCGCCTGAGCCTTCCAGGCGCAGGTCTCACACCCAACCTGTGAGGGGCGTCCTTCACAGTCTCACACCCATGCCACACTTGCGCGGCCACGTTCTTTGGCTTCTTATTTCAAAACGACTGTTTTAACCGCTTACCTTATGCTATGCACATTTTTAGCTACTAAATATATGAATTCACTTAGTCCTCAATAACTCCGTTAGAGGGACTAATAGTTTCCTCCCCCCCCCCCCCAGGTGAGGGAACTATCTCCCAAAGGGTGAAGCAAGTGCCCAGACCTCAGTTATGGCCAGGTCACTTTGAAAGCCGTGTGTTCCTAGACAAAACGCCAAATGCCACTTACCTATCCTCCCCGTGCTGATGCTGAGCGTCAATTTTACCTAGAGTAGCGTTTGTTATTCTCTACAAGCTAAGTTCCTCAAACTGATAATCAGGAAAATGAGGAAGCTTGATTAAAACCTACCACTCTTTCCTGGTTTATAATGTCATCGAAAGCTTGGTCCTTGTCCCTGATGCCAATACAACAATGAGGACGTGGTTGGGTTGTTGTTGTTGAGATATTTATTTATTTATTTATTTATTTTTAATTGTAGATAGACACAATACCTTTGTTTTGTTTTTATGTGGTGCTGAGGATCAAATCCAGTGCCTCACTCACGAGAGGTAAGCGCTTCACCACTGAGCTACAACCCCAGCCCAACGACAGTTTTTGAGTAAAAGGAAAAAGATGTTTTATTGCTTTGTTAACAAATGAGAAACACGCGGGACTCCTGTTCCAGAGGCAGTGATTCTGCCCATCAGCCAGAATGCTGGGCTTTTAAAGAGGTGATTCAAAGACTAGGTTCCACTCAGTTGGAGTTTAATTCACTTGTTAATTTGGGAATTTCTGAAATCTTCTACCATCTCCCAAATCTGGGTTACTGCTTTCCTATGATGGGTGTGTACTCAGGACAAATAAATCTGCCTAAAATGGGCAGGAAAGGTAATCCTGTTTCCCTTGAGATTAGGGACAGAGTGAGATTAGAGGAGAGCTGGGAGAAAGGAAGAGAAAGAAACATGTCCATTTTAAAAATAATTTGCAGTGGCAGAGCAGCAAAGGCTATATTCAAATGGTAAAGTGGACTGCTGTTCCAATAAGTGAAATTAATAACCAGGAATTCATTTTTTCTATGATAATTAACTGATTTTTTTTCCTTTAGTGTTTTTTCTTAAATAGAGTTAATATTCCAACTTGGATGTGCAGAAAAGAGAATTTCAATGACCTGAACAAATTGTTTTCCCCCAAATTCCCTTAGATTTGAAAGGTCATTAACTGGATGTGCTGGAATAGCATTAATAAACATTTCCTTTTTTAGGCTGTACTGTGCTGCCTTCATAGGGGATCAGGGGGTTAAGTTTCTTCATTTTTTTCCTTCAAATAGTGCTAAACCTCTAAAGCCCTTCATTTAAAAAGATAAACAGGAGGGGCCTAGATGCTAATAATTAAATAGCAATAAGTTAACAAATAGTATTATGTCTCCTTATAAATAGTGGAGAAACCTGAAGAGAAAAATTAATATATAACTGCAATTATTAAAAAAACAAATCATTGTTTTATTTAGCCAGAATGCCTCTCACTCAAGCAGAAAGTGTTATAAAGAATATCATACGAGAAATAGGACAAGAATGTGCAGCTCATGGGGAGATTGTTTCTGAAACTCTGGTTGCTTTTATGGTAAGAATGACTGTTGTTGCAAATTATTTCTTTATTAACATTTTTTAGTGTGGTCTCCATTTTTCCCTTAAAATTCTGTGAAGCTTTCCTAGATGTTTTTTAGTTGAAAACAAACTGACCTCTTCAGACAAGTTAGTGAAAAATAACTTTTAAATGTCTGGAAAGCATGTCAATTTTTTTTTTAATTTGTAAGATTTTTAAAAATTTTTAGTTTCTCTCTCTCTCTCTCTCTCTCTCTCTCTCTCTCTCTCTCTCTTTGTGCTGCTGGGAATGGAACCCAGGACCTGTTGCTTGCCAAGTGCTTTACCACTAAGCTACATCCCCAGCCTCCCTGCTGCCATTCCCTTCCTTCCATACCTACATACTTATCATTTTTTCCTTTCTTTCCTTCTTTCCTTCCTTCTTTTCTGGACAGGGCCTTATTAAGTCACCCAGACTGGCCTGGAACTTGTGATCTTACTGCCTCAACTTGAGTTTCTGGGTGTATCTGTTATTGTTTGGTTAACTACTAATACACAATGAAAATATGATTAAATTTACCATAGTTTTCCAATCTAAAATCTTACCATTGCTTTTAACTTATTTCCCCATATACCCTTTTTAAAAATATATTTTTAAGTGTTAATGGACCCTTATTTTACTTATTTGCATACAGTACTGAGAATCGAACCTAGTGCCTCACACATGCTAGGCAAGCACTCTGCCACTGAGCTACAACCCCAACCCCTCCCCATCTAATTTTTCTAGCACCATTTTCAGATTTGATGTTTACTACTCCCTTTCTTCACCCTGTATTGAAGGAGTTGATGAGTTGGATCATAGGAAAAATACCTAAAAAATCATTTTTGAGTAATCAAGAGGTAGTTGTTTAAAAGAAGGAAGCACAGTAAGTTAATTTCATGATAATATAAAATAAAATTGCTTGATGAACTCTTCCTACTCTCAGGTGAAAGCTGTTGTCCTGGATCCAAGTAATGGCTTTAACATGGATAGAACCCTCATGAAAAGTGATGTGCAGAAACTTGTTAAGGTAATTATATTCCTCAAAACTGGAGTTATTTTCAATTTTAAATATAATATTTGTGTTACCATTATTGCCTTTAGCTGCATGAAAAAGAAAAACTTCACACAATAGAGGTACAAATGAAGGATTTATTTTTCTCATAAAATAATGTCTCGAGATGCATAGGCTATTCTTTCTGTCTTCCTGGTCTACCCATCCCCTTGACAGATGCTTTTCATCCAATTTTTCTTCCCATTTTTTGGTCATAAGATAGCTATTCTACTTGTGGGAAGAAAGAAGAGGAAAAGGAAAAGGGCAAATATAATATGTGTGCCAACTGGATCTGTTACTTTCTTTCCAGAGAATAATAGTTTTCTCAGAATCCCTTCCATATGCTTACATTTATTGGCCAAAAAGATACTTTATATGACCCTGGGACACTGATTTTCTTTTTTCATTCTCAAAGAAATCTTTGCCTCAACCCAAATTAGGACTCTATTAGGAAGGAGGGGCATGATCACTGAGCAGGAAATAGTGTCTGCCACAATATCTGAGTGTTACCTTACTAATTAGTTACATTGAGAGCATTATTAACTGGTTTGTCTTCTACCTATACTGGTAAAGTTAAATAGTAATAAATTAAGATTCATAATGATTCAGTGTAATTTATGTTTTTCAATCCTAAAGAATAAATTAAAGCCAAAGCAAAATAATCCATAGTTATAAATCAAATAGATGTGTCTGAAAACCAGTTTTTAAAAGGCAAGAACTTTAGACGTTTAATATTGTTCATATATTTTACATTTGACTCACTGAATTGAATTCCTTAATCTGAATTTCCTAAAAATTCAACTTTTTTATTTTTCTCCTGGGCTTAATGAACTTAATTCCTTCATGCAGTTGACTTGAAACAAATGTTCCCAGACTTGTATATGGATGTTTTCCTGGGCTCTTGAAAATGACATGGGATAAATTTCATGATTGCTTTTTCTATTTCTATGAGGAATGTCATTGGGATTTGGATTGCAATTGCATTAAATCTGTATAGTGCTTTTGGTAGTATGGTCATTTTGATAATATTAATTCTTCCTATGCAAGAGCAAGGTAGATCTTTCCATCTTCTAAGGTCTTCTTTGACTTCTTTCTTTAGGGTTCTATACTTTTCAATATATAGAACCTTAACCTCTCTCATTACATTAAGTTGATTCCCAAGTATTATATTTTATTTTTTCGAGGCCATTATAAATGGGGTAGGTTTTCCTCATTTCCATTTCTGAGGATTTGTCACCGATACACAGAAATGCCTTTGATTTATGGGTGTTGATTTTATATCCTGCTACTTTGCTGAATTCATTTACTAGTTCCAGAAGTTTTCTGGTGGAGCTTTTAGGGTCTTTTAGGTATAGAATCATCATCAGTAAATAGTGCCAATTTGAGTTCTTCTTTTCCTATGTGTATCCCATTAATTTCTTTTGTCTATCTAATTTCTCTGGCCAGTGTTTCAAGAACTATGTTAAATAGAAGTGGTGAAAGAGGGCATTCCTCCTGTGCCAAGCCCTCACTTGGTGCCAGCACCTCCCTTCCCCCTGTCCATCTTCCATGGAGAAGCCTGAGCCAAGCGTGACTCGGGGAAGCTTTTCAGCACTATCCCTGGGTTCAGCCAGCCACTTTCTTTCTCGACTACAGCAAACACCATCTCAACCATCTTAGCCTAGAGAATCAGCCTGAGGGGGCTGGGTGAAAAAATTGACCCAGTGAGCAAGGAACAGCTTCTAGCCAGAAACCCCTGCTCTGAGAGCCCATCTTTCTTCATCTTTCCCATTGATGGCTTTCAGCTTGACCCTTCCATCTCCCATGGGGGCAGAATTCTACGAGCACAATTCAAGGATCTTTCCCTCCGTTTTACATTGCTAATAATGGATGTTAATCTTGAATCCTTCAGCATCTCTTCCACTGAATTAGAATGGCTTTCTCATAGTTTATTTTAGAAAGATGTTCAATATACTAAAGCAAAAAAAAAAAAAAAAAGAGGGCATTCCTGTCTTGTTCCAGTTTTTAGAGGGAATGTCTTTAATTTTTCTCCATTAGAATGATGTTGACCTGGGGTTTGGCATAGATAGCCTTTTTGATGTTGAGATATGTTGCTGATATCCCTAATTTTTCTAGTGTTTTGAGCATGAAGGGGTGCTGCATTTTGTCAAATGCTTTTTAAATACTTGGGAAACCACTTAATTAAAGAGGTGAAAGATCTATATAATGACAATTATAGAACCCTAAAGAAAGAAATCAAAAAAAGACCTTAGAGGATGGAAAGATCTACCTTGCTCTTGGATAGGCAGAATTAATATTATCAAAATGACCATACTACCAAAAGCACTATACAGATTTAATGCAATTGCAATCCAAATCCCAATGATATTCCTCATAGAAATAGAAAAAGCAGTCAAGAAATTCATCTGGAAAAAGAAGAGACCCAGAATAGCTAAAACAATCCTTAGCAGGAAGAGTGAAGCAGGAGGCATCACTATACCAGAACTTACACTATACTATAGAGCAATAGTAATAAAAACACCATGGTGTTGACACCAAAATAGAATGGTAGACCAAAGGTACAGAATAGAGGACACAGAGACAAATCTACACAAATACAGTTATCTCATACATTGCTGGTAGGACTGCAAATTGGTGCAGCCAATATGGAAAGTAGTTATGGCGATTCCTTGGAAAACTGGGAATGGAACCGCTATTTGACCCAGATATCTGTCTATACCCAAAGGACTTAAAAACAGCATATTATAGGGACATAGACACATAAATGTTTATAGCAGCACAATTCACAATAGCTAAACTGTGGAACCAACCTAAAAGCCCTTCAATAGATGAATGGATTAAAAAAATGTGGCAATGGAATATTACTCAATAATAAAAGAGAAAATAAAATCATGGCATTTGCAGGTAAATAGATGGAGTTAGAGAAGATAATGCTAAGTGAAGTTAGCCAATCCCAAAAAACCAAATGCCTTCTCTGATACAAGGAGTGTGATTCATAGTGGGGTAGGGAGAGGGAGCATGGGAGGAATAGATGAACTCTAGATAGGGCAGAGGGGTTGGAGGGGAAGGGAGGGGGCATGGGGTTAGAAATGATAGTGGAATGTGATGGACATTATTATTGAAAGTACGTGTATGAAGATAGGAATTGGTGTGAATACACGTTATATACAACCAGAGATATGAAACATTGTGCTCTATATGTGTAATAAGAATTGTAATGCATTCCACTGTCACATATAAATAAAAAAATTAATTAAAAAAATAAAAAAGTGAACAGTTGCTACAAGTACAAAAAATAAAAAAACAAAAGAAAAGAAAATGGCAGGGGAAAATGTCACCATCCCCATTTTTTATTTCAACCAGCAGTTCACTTAGTGGAGGACAGGTCTATCTGCAGAAACTGTAGGGGTCAGGAATACGTTTGTAAGCCTGGAGCTGGGGAATATTTTGTCAGGATGATTATGTAGGAGAGATTCCATGATTTCACGAAACTACCTAGAGCTAGCTCTTTTCTCAGCTGATTTAAAATGTGATAGAAAGCTTGTTCTTGGCAATAGGGGAAATGGTTGTAATGGTTTGTCAGAAATTTTATTGGGAAGACATCGAGGAGAATTAAGAAGGAGCAGAAAATAAATTTTTCTTCTTTTTATGGCTCAAGAAGAATTGTTTTTCATTTCTCCAACTCAACTAAGTTGGAATGAATTGAACTCAATGTACCTTTAATGTCAGGTACATAAAAACTCAATGAATATCAAAATTCAAATGATGAAACTGGAAATTCATATGTAGCAAAATGCAATTAAACCCTGTCTATTATCAAGGATTTAGGCACTAGTACAGAGACCCTACACGTAATAGAAAAAGTAGGCCCAAACTGCCACCATGTCACTTAGGAACTGACTTCCTTAACAAGACTCCTAAAATGCAGGAAGTAAAATCAAGAATCAATAAATGTATCAACCCAGGCTGGGGCCGTGGCTCAGCGGTAGAGTCACTGGGTTCCATCCTCAACACCACATAAAAATAAAGAATAAATACCATAACATTAAAAAAAATACCAACCTAGGTGTCCTTCACCAGATGAATGGATAAATATATGGTATATATACAATGGAATATAACTCAACCTTAAAGAATGAAATCATGGCATTTTTCAGTGAATGGATGGAACTGGAGACTATCATGCTAAGCAAAATAAGGCAGTTCCCTCAAACCAAAAGCCCAATGTTTTCTGTGATATGAAGATGCTAATTCACAATAAGGGGGTGAGGAGAGTTACTGAACAATAGAATTACTTTGGATCAGGCAGAGGGGAGTGAAGGGAATGAAGGGAGGTAAAGATAGTAATTGGTGTGAATTGGTATGGGGGTACAAAGCACAGTAAAATGAATCAGACATTATTACCCTATGTGCATATATGACTACACGACCGATGTGATTCTACATCATATACAACCAGAAGAAGGGGAAGTTATACTCCATTTATGTATAATGTGTTGAGGTGCGTTCTACTGTCATGTATAACTAATTAGAACAAATTAGAAAAAAGGAATCAATGAATGTGATGGAATCAAACTAAAAAGTTTCTTCACAGCAAAGGAAACATTCAAGAACATGAAGAGAGAGCCTACAGAATGGGAGAAAATCTTTTCCACCTGCACCTCAGATAGACTATTAATCTCCCAGGATATATAAAGAACTCAAAAAACTTAACACCCCAAAAAACAAATAACCCAATCAATAAATGGGCTAAGGAACTGAACAGACACTTCATAGAAGAAGAAATACAATTGATCAACAAATATATGAAAAAATGTTCAACATCTCTAGCAATTAGAGAAATGCAAATCAAAACTACACTGAGATTCCATCTCATTCCAGTCAGAATGACAATCATCAAGAATACAGGCAACAATAAATGTTGGTGAGGATGTGGGGTAAAAGATACATTCATACATTGCTGGTAAAATTGCAAATTGTTGCAACCACTATGGAAAGCAATATGGAGATTCCTCAGAAAACTTGGAGTGGAACCACCATTTGACCAGTTATCCCACTCCTCGGTTTATACTCAAAGGACTTAAAATCAGTGTACTGTAGTGACACAGCCATATCAATGTTTATAGCAGCTCAATCCACAATAGCTTAACTAGAATCAACCTAGGTGCTAGTTCCATTCATCTGTTGAAGGGCAACAGATGAATGGATAAAGAAAATGTGGTATATATACATAATAGAATACTATTCAATCTTAAAGAAGAATGGAATTATGGCATTAGCCAGTAAATGGATGGAACTGGAAGCTATCATGCTAAGTGAAATAAGCCAATCCCAAAGAAAGGCCAAATGTTTTCTCTGATACGCAGATGCTAATTCACAATAAGTATGTTTGGGGGCTCAGGAAGAATAGAGGTACTTTGGATTAGACACAGGGAAATGAAGAAAGGGGAAGGGGTATAGAGGTAGGAATGATAGTAGAATGAATTGGACATTATTACCCTATGTGCATATGTAACTACATGACCTGTGTAACTCTACATCATGTACAACCAGAAGAATGAAAAGTTATATATTTATGTATGATGTGTCAAAATGCATTCTATTGTCATATATAACTAATTAGAACAAAAATAAAAAATTCAAATGATGGAAATTGTTTCCCTTTTTCCCAAAGTCACATGGATGAGCTAATTTTTTTTAATAAAGTCTAATTTTAGAACAGTACTTCTCTTACCTGGAGGAATCCAGGTGCACAGGTTTCCATTAAAGACAGTTATCAGATCCTCAGTCTTGCATTCTCCCTGCTCCTAAGAGGTGAGAAGGGAAGAGAGTAGGGGAGGGAGGTTAGTAGTGGAGAGAAGGAAAGAAAATTTAATTTGATCATCCAGTCTAAAGAAGTGTGACAGAAGGGGGAATGAGCCATCTATTTGGGATCAGGGGATGGGAGAACACAAATCAGAAGAAAAAATTTTGAAACAGGAAAGTAGAGCCATTAAAATTGGGTGAAGAGAAGAAGGTAGTTGCAATAGTTTTTTCTTTTTAGTAAAATGCATGTGACCTCCAGCATTGCCAAAGGAATATTAGTAAAATAAATAGTAATGAGGAACTCCAGGAGAGTTCTAGACTGGAGTATAAGCTTCATGGAACATTTATCCATGTTTTAACTGCTTGGGCTAACCACCAAAGTCAAGCTTCTTGCCTTCAACTAGACTATTAGCCACCTGAGGTGATTTAAGTTAACTCAAGGGAAATAACTTATCACATAATACGTTGTTGCTAGTTGGATAAAATATAGAGCCTGAAATCCTCAAGGAGAAAAAATAATAAAAGGAGCTCTTGACTTTTGCCTTTAATTTTGGAGCTATCTTAGAAGATACTTTAGTGTTTTAGAAAATGTAATAGAAACATTGCTATTATTTTCTAGCTTTGTGTGGCTCGACTACTGGATAATAAAAATCCATCTCTGGACACCATTAAGATGCAAGTCTACTTTGATATGAATTACACAAGTCGAGGTAACATTATCTATCTACTTCAATGCTTTTAAAAGTTATGTTGTATTTCAGGTGAGAAAGTTTCATTGGTTGACAATAAATTTAAATGTTTATGAAATTATTTTCCTTGTCAGTCTTTTGAAATGTTTTCCAACTTTGATGTATTAAGAAGTTTTCTGTCACTATTAAAATTATCTGAGATAACTTATACAAAGAAAAGATTTCCTTTGACTCACAGATTTAAGGTTTCAGTCCAAGATTGGTTGATCCAGTTTCTTTAGGCCTTTGGTGGCCTATCATGGTGGGGACATGTGACTCTAGAACAAAACCATTCACCTCATTGGTTGGCCAGTGAAAGAGTGGAAAAGAGTGGGGTCCCACAGTGCCCTCCAGGGCATGCTTTCTTTGAGCCCAAAGACCTTTCACTAATCCTTTTAAAGGTTGTACCACCTTCCAATAATACCATGGTCTAGAGACAAAGCCTTCAAAACTAAGTACTTTTGTATACAAACTATAATCTTTGAAGGATAATAATGATGAACATGCTAAATGAAAAAAATACCAGTGGCTTTTGTAAGTGTTAAAAGTCAATTTAAATTTTTATGCTCCTAAAAATTATTTCTCAGTCTATTGGTTTTTAACCTTCATAGCACTGATACATTATAATTAGAAATGAAAGCATCCAACTCATTGAAGTTAAGTTTTTAAAATTTGTATATTTTCTTATTCCTAGTTTATCATCTCATAATTCCTAAATTATGTAACTACCTGAAAATGAAAGAAATTGTGGGAAATTTAAATTCAGAATTTTATCATAATATAAATGAAAGTGCATGCATCAAAGACAAGTTGGGAATGAGAAAAAGGAAAATAAATTTCTCTGTTTTTTTCTTGCTGTAATGAATTCATTATTAACTATTTTTTTTGTCTCTAGGCATTAGTGCTTTAGTTATCCTACATAACTAATTATATATCTTGCTTTTTTGCTTAATAATAATGAATTTTGGGCTGGGGCTGTAGCTCAGTGGCAGAGCGCTTGCCTAGCAGGTCTGAGGTAATGGGTTTGATCTTTAGCACCATGTAAACATAAATAAAGGCATTCTGTTCATCTACACATACAAAAACAATTTTAAAATAATAATGAAATTTAAAGCAATAAAATAATCATGGAATTGAGGAAATTTAATATATGTATTTTTTATTTGCAAAAAAAGCTTTCAGTTTCTTTTGTGGTAAGATTTGGTATGAAGTGTGCATGATTGAAATGTGAATCATTGCCCTTGTAATAGTAATACAGGATGTCTTATTGAGTCAGTGGCAAGAATTGTATTGCTGGTAAAGATGGTCTTTTGCCTCAATTATGCTTTTACCTTAGCACAGCAAAGGAAGAAAGAGGAGAGACACAGTTTTTGATGTAATATCATATTATCAGTAATATTATTCAGAGAAAAATTTATCTGGAACTAAAATAGAAATACACATACTCTACCACTGAGCTACAACCCCAGCCCTTTTGTGTGTTTTGATAAAGTACTCTATTTAAATCACTGTATACACGTTTCCCACTGGATTTTTGTCTTGAGGTTACTTATTCACTGTTTTTAATTTCATTTTTACATCTTAAGAAAGTATTTGTTTTTAAACAGTACAGTTGCCATACTTAAGCAGTTTTTCTCTCATCCTCAAATGAGAATCCTAAATATCAAATGTATGCAATGTTATCATTTGCCAATTTTAGAAGAATTTCTTGAAGAACATCACCGGGTCCTGGAGTCTAGATTAGGCTCTGTTAGCAGAGAAATTACAGATAATAGAGCATGTGCTAGAGAAGAATTGGAAAGCCTTTACAGGAAGATTGTCAGCTATGTGTTGCTACGCTCTGGGCTTGGATCCCCTACAGACATCAAGATTGTCAGAGAGGCAACAGGTAAAAAATATAAGTGATTTCCATTGTATACGTGAGCATACATGATCATTATATTTTATAAAATGTGTTTAAGTGTTAAAAGATTGAAGTTCCCTTTTTATCTGGAAAAAAAATAAAGACAAATAAGAAGTTAAAACTTACCCAGACTCTTTTTATACGACGTGGCACCTGAAGGGAAGAACTGTTCATTTTCTTAGGGCTGTACATATCATGAGCCTATTGTCCTCTTTTATACTTAAAAATGAGGAATAGGCAAGATGTCTAGACCTCCTATGGCTTTTCTCCATAATTATCTAACAGCATAGATTTTTCTACTCCAAGCCCTATTTAGAAAGTTTGTTTTAAGACCTAGTGCCAAAAAATTCTAGCAGTAATTTGGATGCTTACTAGACAATATCATTAGTTTTAGTAGTCCAGCTCTGATGTATGATAAATTTTGCCATGCATTCATTCTGTAATCAGGTATCAGAAATGTGAAGCATTGTATAGGGAACAGTACAAAGCCAAGTCTCTTAACTTTCTGCTGAAGGAAAGAAATTTATAATCTAAGTTCTGATATCTTTATTCTATCAGTTTGTTTTCATATTCTGTGGTTTATTTTAGCTGCACTACAGAGTGTTTTTCCTCATTCTGAACTGGGGACATTTCTGACTCTTACTAAAAAGGACAAAGAACGCCAGCTGAAAGAACTCACTATGATTGTTACTGGAATTCGCTTATTTAACAGAGACTGTGGAAAAGGAGGAGAAGGCATTGATGATTGTAAGTGTATCATTAGGTTAATTCTAGGGGTTATGGATGTTTAAAATTCAGCCTGCACAGAGAGGAATATAATACACAATGCATGACTGGCATGCTGAGATTTAAGATTTGTAGTTTTGACTGTTCCTTAGGAAAAACTAGTGTCCATAGTGTGTAGTAATTTTTTTTTACTTTTGCTGAGGCAAGACTTTGAATTTTATGTACCATGAAGTTAGTGTGGGAAAGTGAATCAGTAAAGGAATGTGGTTCCTGCCCAAAGGCTAGCCTCTCCAATTCAGTGGAGATTTGTGTTTACTCCAAATCAACCGAAGAAAGTAAAACTCAGTGATATAAAACCAAACATCATTCTGGAAAGAAAACAGTTGTTGGTGCTGTTAATGGAATGAGAAGGTCCAAAAAGAGATATTTAGGCAAATCTTTAAATTGAGGAACATCTACTGTATTGTTATTACAAAAATAATTCTTTATAAATTTGAATGTGCTTTTGAAATAGTTAATTAAGGACCTACCAGTAGAAGTGATTTCTTATGAATTTGGTATTCCTGCAGGTGATAAGGTGTTGGTGTCTTTTACCAGACCACTGGTCACTAGATATCAGTACTAGCAGCAGAGTATTATTTATTTATTTATTTATTTGCAGAGCTGGGGATTGAACCAAAGGTCTTGTGCATACTAGGCAAGTGTTGTACCTCTGAGCCACATTCTCTAAGTTTTTCCATTTTAAAAATTTTATTTTTAAGCTGTGTTAAAAAGTTCAGTTTCCATTCTTTATAAACTTCCCTCCCTTGATAGACTATTCTGTTTCTTTTCAGCATCCAATGAATTTCTTACAAAAAATGCTTTTGAAATTTGTTTTTACAAATAGAAAAGAAGGTATATAGAAGGATTGATCAGACAGTGGCTTTTCTAGGGACCACATGGTCAACAACACATACTGTTGAAGCCTACCTTTTCTTTAAACTCGTCTGTTTTTAGTGGCACTCTGATAATATCTTTTGTTTGGATAGGTTCTTTTTGTATTCTTCATGCTGTGGGACCCATGAAACACATGGCTTACTGTTATTAAAAACTAACTCCACTCAGTGCTTAAAATATGACTACTTTCTGGGCCTTTTTTTTTTCTTAACTATTATTATTATTTTTACTGGGGATTGTACCCAGAAACACTTTACCACTGAGTTAATCCCTAAACTCTTTTCATTTTAATGTGAGACAGGTCTTACTAAATTGCTGAGGGCCTCACTAAATTGCTGAGCCTTGGCCTTGAATTTGAAATCCTCTTGCCTCAGGCTCCCTAACTCCTGGGATTACAGGCTGAGCCACCATGCCTGGCTCTCTCTTGTTCTTAACCACCCTCATACCTGTCTTTTATATACTTACAAACAGTGCCAGCTATTCTACATGAAGCAATCCCAGCCACCACTCAACATATTGATTCCCAACTTCAGATTGCCCAGGACCAGGTATATCGCTACACAGCCATCCTTGAGAAGGTAACAAAGAACCCACTCATGAGTAAAGAACTCGAGCCATATATGTTAAAGGAGGCATTGTATAACGTACGACAATATGAGATCTTCCTTCAGATCATTTTGGTGAGTTAATTTTACAAGTTCTGGTCTTTATACATAACCTCTTTAGAACCAAGTCACTGGGCTGGGGATGTGGCTCAAGCAGTAGCGCGCTCGCCTGGCGTGCATGCGGCCGGGTTCGATCCTCAGCACCACATACCAACGAAGATGTTGTGCCCGCGGAGAACTAAGAAAAAATAAATAAATGTTAAAATTCTGTCTCTCTCTCTCTGTCCCCCTCTCTCTCTCACTCTCTCTTAAAAAAAAAAAAAAAGAACCAAATCACTAATGAAAGGAAGCAAACTCAGTTGCTTCTCAGTTTATATTGCATAGGTAGAGCCAGAAATTAAAATAGAAATGGGAAAGTTGGATTTTGATTTTTATAGTTGTTGATTCTCTTTGGTACTTGATAGTATGATTGTTAACATGGTATGTTTAAGCAATAATATATGTATGTGTAGGAGAGCAATACCATGTTGTTTTATTCAGAAGAAGTGTCTAACATTGTTTGGCAGATAGTTGACACTCAATTTTTGTATAATAATTTGCTGTTCTTATAAAAACTGGTAGAATTTTTTTTTTTTAGTAAAAGAATAGCAAAGTTTATTAGAAGAGATAGAAAAAGGGAATACTCTCAAGGGATAGAATGGATCCCCTCAGAGAGGACTCTAATTTTTTCCATTTTAAAAGCTATTTTAAAAAATTTTGTTCTGATTTTTATAGAGTTCTTTCCCTTGCTAGACTGTTCTGTTACTTTTCAGCATCCAAACGAGTTTCTTAAGAAGAATGCTTTTGAAATTTGTTTTTACAAATAGAAATGAAAATATATAGAAGGATTGATTAGTGACTTTTCTAGAGACCACATATCAATAACACATTACTGTCAAAGTCTACCATTTTTTAAAACATGTGATAGTTATAATCTTTGTGATAGTTAAAATCTTTTTAAAAACAGCAATGCACTTTTTTTTTGGATAGAAACTAACTCAAAATCTTAAAAATATAAAACATATTTATATGAATGAATTGGAAGACCCTTTCACAGAGGAATATGCCAGGCCATCCTGGCCTTCCAGGGAACACAGTTTATTAACTACCCCTGTGTGTCACCAGGAAAAGCAAAGTGCCTGTTTTCCCTTTGCTCTCATACCATAATTAATCAAAGACTTCTCTGTCCTCAAAAGTTGTGGGACTTTATCCCTACTAGCAAGCAAGCAATTCTGCAGTGAATACCAACTGGGTACCTTCCAATTCATTTCGATTCTGAGACTATGCACCTGGAGACAGCATCAGATCCCACAAGTTGAGGGCTCAGTCCCCAAGACTGCCCCCTTCCCCTGCAATTTAGATGACAGTGTAAGTCCCAAATTGTCTTACCCATGCTTCTGACCCACCAGCTATAAATTGGGGTTCCTCAACTTCTTCCTTGGGTTTGATTAATTTGCTCAAGTGGCTCACAGCACTCAGGAAAACTCATTTATTAGTTTTTTTTTTTTTTTTTTAAATAAAAGCGATTATAAGGGACACAGATGCCTAGGGTAAGGCATGGGAGAAGGGGCACAGAGCTTCCAGGCCATCTCTGTCTTGGTGTGCCACCCTCTAGGAACCTTCATGTGTTTAGCTATCTGGGAGCTCTTTGAATCCAGTTCTCTTGGGTTTTTATAGAGATTTCATTATGTAGGCGTGATTGCTAATAGATTGGGTGGGGAAACTCAGTGAGGCCTGTATATTTAGATTCTTCTTAGCCTCTCTGTGCAGTGTTCCTTTCTCTAGGGTATGTGACAAAACTCCTGGAATGAGGAAGGTCTTAGTAACAGCTGTCAGACAAGTTAGAGAATTTCTTTATAGCCAGTTCTAAGACAAAAAGGCAAGGGAAGATTAGAATGTCTCTGATCTTCCTTGGGGAAGAGAAATTCTGATTTCTATGGCCTGCTTTGGGGGAGGGAGTTATAAGCCAGGGACTATGGATGTAAGCCAAAATATATATATCATAATGTCACAACTGTATGACAGCAAGCTATATTCCCACTTTA
Organism: Urocitellus parryii; assembly: GCF_045843805.1. Lineage (NCBI taxonomy): Eukaryota > Metazoa > Chordata > Mammalia > Rodentia > Sciuridae > Urocitellus > Urocitellus parryii. The sequence goes on along the minus strand of NC_135538.1, from coordinate 72,216,488 downwards.
CACATCCTCTGCTTTCTAATAACTCTGACACTCAGGGTTAATGGAACTGTCTTTCATATGAGTGAATACTAATTTCTTGAGGGATAGAATAGTATGTGTTTTGGCCCCCTCTTCCTAACTTTATTTTTAATGGCTTAGTACACTTTTGGATGTTCTTGGTCTGTCATCTCTCATTACCTAGCTATACAGTACAAAGAGAAGCATCCTGATGACAAGACTTCATTGCAAGAAACTAGGGGTCCTCACAACTGGCCTATTAATTGCCTTTGGAAAGAAGGACTGTAAATCAGTTATTCAAAATCAAATCATCCTGGGGCTGGGGTTGTGGCTCAGTGATAGAGCGCTTGCCTAACATGTGTGAGGCGCTGGGTTCAAGCCTCAGCACCACATAAAAATAAATAAATAAGTAAGTAAAATAAAGATTAAAAAAAATCAAATCATCCTGATTCACAGATATTCCCTTAACATTGATTTCAGCCTTATGTAACTAGTCAGATACCAACAGGGTTTTTAAATCAATTTGTCTTGAAGTGAAATGTTGGTTCATGGGAGTCAAAATTCACATTCACTTTTATTGTCTATATTTGGAGGGGAGATCCTTGGGAATAAATATTGTGAAGATGTTTCAGAGAATCTTGTTCATTGTGGAGTGTTTTCTCCCAGCTTTTGATCAGGAATCATGTTCAACCTACTAACTTGGTCTTAAATTCTCACTGGAGTTCCACCTCTTGCAGCTTAGAGGGACAGTGAATGGAGCGTACAAGTGACAAGTGTTGGCTCTGCAAGCAGATTGCATGGGCTCCAGTCCTGATGTGCTGCTTGCTAGATCTGCATCCTAAAGAAGTTGCTTAACTTCCCAGTGTCATGGTTTGCATATCTGTAGAATATTCTCCACTATGTAAATAATGTAGGACAGTATATTTACATAGTAATAATTCCATACATTTATGATCATGATGATGATTTCCATCATCATCACTGTTGGGGCCCTAGCAGAAGAGCTCTGATTCCATTTTGGTGGGGGAACAAGCTGAGGAGATGTTATTTTTCCAGACACTATCTCATTTCCAAGCTTCTTGCTGCTCATGTTATTGAGAAGGTTTAGTTTTCTTATTTTAGCACTCTTCATGGCTGTTTAGTACTACTTTAAGTTAGGGTTAGGACAAATTTTCTTAAAACTTTCTGACCCTTTGGTGCTCAAAATGTCTGTTGTTTTGTTTTTGAACTATCAGTCCTTCCCCATCAATCTTTCTTAGTTTTAGTTAATATAGAATGAATATTGGTTTAATCAGCATTATCTCTAGGCTACAAAATATGCCATTTTGTATTTAGCTGAGATTTTTTCATGTCTTGAAACCTATAAATATCCTTTTTCAAAAGTCACATTATCTAAAAGGATATTTGTAAAATTTTTTGAAGTATTGATTTTGATTTAAAAAAATTATTTCTTGCCAAAGCTGCATTCCGTTTACATAAACATTTAAAAAATCCAAGTGTAACTTGGGTAGTGAGTTATTTTATTTTGTTCTGATTTAGTTTTGTATCTGTTGCAGTGAACAAATTCATGTATTCTGGAAAAGAAAAGGCGGGCGGTGGCAGGATGGGCAGCAATCACAGTCTTGCTGACTGTCTTAGCTGAGAGAACAGAATTCCATATTCTGTGGGGTTTTTAAGTGCAAGGCAGTTACCAAAGAAAGAAAGCTGCTTATTGTTATTATGCAAGGAAAAATTGTGTCTGACAGAACATTTCTGAAAACCTGCAAGTCAAGATTTTTGTAGAAGGGCTGGGGATATAGTTCAGTTGGTAGTGTTTGCCTTGCATGCAAAGTACATGCAGGGATTAGGCAACACCCAGCATCTTGATTTTTTTCCAATAATGTAAGTAAAAAATCAGATGGAATGTGTGCTTAATTTATTTTATTGTACATTTAACATGAGATTTATGCTGTTAACACATTTTAAGAGTTCAGAACAATATTACTAACTATAGGCACTATGGTGGAAGCAGATCCCTAAAGTTTATTCATCTTGCAGAACTGAAACTTCATACCTGTTGATTATTGACTCCATATGTCCCCTTCTCTCTGTCCACTGGAAACCATCATTTTTCTGTCTTTTATGAGTTTGATGAGACTTGTAGGAAAATTGCCCATGGAAGAAAGTATGAGGACTTACAATCAAAAAAAAAAAAAAAAAAAAAAAAAAAGAAGAAGGAAGAAAAAAAAAGAAGAAGAAGAAGAAGGAAGAAAAAAAAAGAAGAAGAAGAAGAAGGAAGAGAGGAGATACAGAAATATGGTGGTGGGATCATATACTTTCCTTAAACATTTGAGTGTGTTATAACAAAAATGAACAAACAAACAGACAAAAGCAAAAAAACTTAAGCAATGGTATCCCTAGAGGACTAACATTACAACTAAAACTCTACTTTTGTAAATAAGTTCTTTTTGGTAAAATATAAATAGAGTTTTTGTCCTAGGCCATTACTGGAAAAAAAAGTCAAAAAGTTATTTGTGCCTGCCTACTCTGTGAATAGACCCTGAAAACATAGCTTGAGTATAGGGAATCTAGAGCATCTTTCATTGTAGGTTTTATAAGTGTTATGTGTCAGATGCAACTTTTACTTTGGAGAACATATGCAGATTTATTTCTGTATATGTGTGTTGTTGGCTTGTTGCACAAATCTAAAAAGCCTTTAAAGATTGCATTTTTACATTTGATTCCAAAAACAACAATAACAAGCATGGTGGGAAAAACTCTGGGGCAGATAAGAGACTTGTTAGATATGATAGAAAATGTTATATGGGAGACTGAACCCAGAGAATGCTTAAATAGCAGTGTGGGTAAAATTAAAGCAAGATGCATGTTCTATTTAAGAACAATAATAATATTTGATAATAATATTTGACATTTCATTTTTGTAATTTAAAATTATCTGTGTAGAATTTAAACTACAGATGTCCAAGGATTCAATATACTTTTTTCAAATAAGTGCCATTCTTTTATACTGTACTGATAAACCCAAACCATTGCTATTTCTGGTCCCATCTTAGGCACTGCAATATAATGGATAAAAGCTGGGCTCTCAGATGGTTTAGGGTAGAAATGTAATTCTACCCCTTATTAGTTATATATACTTGAGAAATTTACTTACCTTTTTTTTCCATTTTTGTTTTTGTTTTTTGGGTACTGGGAATTGAACCAGGGCTGCTTAACCACTGAGTTATATCCCCAGCCTTTTTATTGTATTTTATTTAGACACAGGGTCTTGCCAAGTTGCTTAGGGTCTTGTTAAGTTGCTGAGGCTGGTTCTGAACTCAGGATCCTCCTGTCTCAGACACTCACGCTGTGCCCAGCCTTACTTACCTTTCTATTCTTTGTGCCCCACTGTGCCCAGCCTTACTTACCTTTCTATTCTTTGTGCCCCACTGTGTCCAGCCTTACTTACCTTTCTATTCTTTGTTTTTCCTTATTCATATCTACCTCTTCTTGGCATTTATATATATTTTATATGGTGCTTGCAAATAAAACAAGTGTTTTATAGTTATTTCAAATTTAGCAACTTATTTTCAGACCCTCAATTTCTATAAAAATTTTTCTTTTAATGCTGTGACGTTTAAGAATTTCTGTAATTTATTAGTTCTTGATGTCAAAATAGTTTTCAGAGAAATACTTCATTAATGTTATCACTGGGTAATGGGGAAATAATAGCCGTATAACTATATAAAGTAGATTCATGGGGATCCACTTCTCAGGAATTAGATTTAATATTTTAGTATACCTGTGTACATTTAAGAAAAGTTATATTCATAGTATGTCAAAAGACTCACAAATCCCACAAATATTTCTGGGGCATCGTCCATATGCCAGTGCTATTCTAGTTGTTGAGGATTACCATAGAGAATAGAGCCCCTGTCACTGAGCTTACCCTCAGAGGATGTGGGGAACAGGTGGAGTTAAAACATGTGATTTTTTTAGTGAAATTATAAAAATATTAATGTAAATTATGTTGTCTTCATAGTCAGATATAATTACTTGTGCCCAAGAAGTGGAAATTATGATAAAACAGTTAGGAGCCCAATTGGAACTTTTAAAATCCACTGTAAAATCAAGAACAGCTATCCCAACATCACAAGTCTTTGTAAGTACTTGTCATCAATTTTGACCGTATTAAGGGTAAATTTCTTGAGTACTATAAAATTGGATCAGAAATCCTTATAATTATATTCAGTTATTTAACATAACAGTTTTATATAAGTTGATCCTGTTCTTTATAGTTATTTTATAGTAGTATCTGAGGTATATTGGATGAGAGCATTCTCTATGAGCAATTGCTGCTAAAGGAAATTCAGATCTACAGTGAGATAATATTAGTATTGACTATGATAACAGAAATAATCTGTAGTACTGTGTTGGAAATCTATTCATAGTAGCAGGTCAGAAGTTGCCTCTAGCACAGAGATGATGTAACTTGTGACCTTTCTAAAGAGACAGATAATAATCTCTTTGTTTACCATGAATGCTGTTCTATTGACTTTCTGATTCTCTGTACTATTTCTTGAATGAACTCAACAGCCCTTATCTGAACAAGCAGGTAAAAAAAGTTCATGTATATTATATAGACCATTTGAGATTCTTCTACCTTCTGCAGTTCTTTTCAATGTTTGGTTTTAAAAACAGAGAAACAAAAGGCTAAGTTGTTCAGCTTATATGCAGGGCCTGATTGATTTTTCATTTGTTCTGTAAATCAGTAATCTTTACTTTAAATAAAAGACATTTTAGTTTACTGATCAAAATCTTTAATTCAAAATCTTTTGAATTATGATTAGGCCAGATAAATCTACCATAATGAGTCATATTTAACTTTTTTTTTTTAAAAAAAGTATATTTATTTTTCCCTTGACCTTTTTAGATGAAATGTTCATAAAACTTTCTTAGGTCATCAAATGTGTGTGACTCTTTTTGACTAAATTAACTTTATAACCATCATACCAAAATAAAATGCTTTGAAATAAAATGAATTTATTTTCTCGTAATTTGTAAGTCCGGTTTCTTTCTAGTCTATTGTCTAGTTCCCTGAGATTTTTGGTTGACTTAAGGAAGAATTAATTTCTTTACAAATAACATTGTATTTATTTTTAAGAGTACAATGCTTTATAATTTTATCATATAGTTCTATTTTGAACTTTTTTTCTTCTTCTTCTAGCCCATCTTCATTTCACTGGCCAATCTGTGGACTAGCTTTCAGGATGAAACTGTTTTGATTAGCGTCCTCAGTAGTTTAACCAGTCACCTGGAGCCATTTCTGGGTGCTCATGAACTTCTTTTTCCTGACAGAATAATGCAAGGTCTTCTTGATGATGTGACAGTGAAAACAGATGTGTGTAGAATAAAAGAACATATGGGTAATGGAAACCATTATTTTTTTTCTAAAATTATCTCTATAATGAAGTCACTCTTTTGTTTTAAATTTTTCATGTTACATCTTTCTGATAAAGCATTAGACATCTTTCTTAATTATAAAATACTAATGTTCATTATAGACAGTGTGGCAAACAGAATATGTCAACTGGATAGCTTACTAGCTGGCAATAACCACTTCTTATGTAATTATTCTTCATGTTTTGGTTAACAATGATTTTTTGTGTGAATGTGTTTCTATCACAGAATTAGTAGTTTTGTTATTGATATGGAGTAGAAAAAGATATTAATCCTTACTGTATTTGTTGTAAAAAAAGTTTTATTTTTTAAAACATTATTTGTCAACCAACAATAAAAAAAAATAAATAAAACATTATTTGCTCTATATCTACTTTAGATTCATGTTGAGAATTTATAAATCGATAAATTTTAGTCCTTTAAAGTTAATTGAGCTTAAGCCCTTCAAGAGATGCATTGACTTTGTGAGTATCAAGTTTTTGTCAGGAAAAGAACAATAAGTTAATATTTAAAATGAGTTAATAATGATTTATTTGGAAATTTTAGTCTTCTCACTGGATGAAAACTTTTCCTGTGTTCGTTTTTCATTTTAGAAGATAGAGTACGTTTGACAGACTTCAAAAAACTGGAATGGCTTTTCCCAGAAACAACAGCAAATTTTGAAAAGTTATTAATTCAGTATCGGGGATTTTGTGGTTACACATTTGCTACAACAGATGGTCTTCTCCTTCCAGGTATATTATTGGAAATAATATTGTTTTCCTCTTCCCCAATTTTTTTCTCTGTATGAAAACTTTTTTGCCTCCCTTCTCCCAGCCCATCTTCATTGTACTGGCCAGTTTGTGGACTAGCTTTCAGAATAAACTATTTTGATTAGTGTCCTCAGTAGTTTAACCAGTCACCTGACATTGTCACTGACATATTCATATTTTAAAACGTGATGGAATTAGATGGTGAACTCTAGGAAAGGAGCTGCAAAAATGATCTAGACAATATCTTTGTCTTGGAGGTGCTTAGAGTATAATTTGGTACATTGACATGAACGAGAGACTTTAAATGAAAGTGATAGAATATGTATACAGAATGAGTATTTCTTGCCTGAAATGCTTGGATTTTGGAACATTTGCATACACACACACACACACACACACACACACACACACACACACACACACATATAAAGGGGGATATCTTGAGGATGAGACCCAGCAAAATAGAGAATACATTTGTGTTTCCTATACATCATATACACAGTCTAATATAATCTTAGTGGGCCTGAGTTTTAATTATGACCTGTCATATGAAGTTAGGTATGGAATTTTATACTCATGACATCATGTTGGCATTCAAAAAGTTTCAGATTTTGGAGCATTTCATATTTTAGATTTTCAGATTAGGAATGCTCAATTGTATTATAAAAAGTAGATGCTATGGTACCATAGAAAGGGAATAATTCAATGCCCCACTGAAAGATTACAGAAAGTCATACAAAATTACTAAAAATATATCATCTTCTAAAGAATTACTGACAGAGCAAAACTTAATGACTCATGAATTTATTTAAAAATAGTCTTTGTCATTTTGTAGTTATATTTCATTAACATAGATCACTATTTCCCTCTAAGATCCTACTAAGGAAATGGCTAATCTATTATGTAGATTATTAGAGCTTCTCCAAAATAGAGTAAATGAGACACTGAGATGAAATAAATTATTATCCAAAAAATACTGTATAAATTGACAATAAGAAGCCTGGTAGGGCTACAATGAAAACAGTTTGACAGAATTGTTACTCATCTACACTGTTAACCTCTTCCTTTTATTCTCTTTTCTTTTCCATACTACATTTGTTATGTTTCATAATTGGGTATTGCTCTTTTCTTTATGAAGAATTATTGGAATTGTGTGCATACATGCTAGAAAGGACATACAAGTTGGCTCATTTTTATGGCATTTTTTTTTTCATAGTGGAAGTGAAAAGGGTTTACCATGGGGACATGAGATAATAGTATTCTGAGGCCCTGTGACAATCAGTGATACTGGGGATAAAATAATCAAGAACTATGCAGAAATAAAAAGCAGTGGAATACAGGTGGTTTCTTTTCCTTCCTTCTTCTATTCATATCTCTCTCCCTTGCTCTATCCCTTCCTTCCTTTGTTCTAGAAGGAAGAGAATGGGGCATAAGAGACGCACACACAGAAACATGGATGTGGGTGGTAATGAAGAGGTAGCATGATGCAGTTGAAATGCTATGAGCTAGGATTCAGGATGATTCAGGTTTCTTGTCCTAATTGTACCATTTATGAACAGGTAACCTTTAGCAAATTTCATGCCTCCTGTGAACTCAGTTTCCCCTTAGGAAAACAGAAAGTATCAAGCAGGAGGTCTGGGGGGGTCTCATCCAGCTCCTAACAACTATGATTCTTTTTTTTTTTTTAAAGAGAGAGAGAGAGAGAGAGAGAGAGAGAGAGAGAGAGAGAGAGAGAGAGAGAGAGAGAGAGAGAGAGAGAGAGAGAGAGAGAATTTTTAATATTTATTTTTTAGTTCTCGGCGGACACAACATCTTTGTTGGTATGTGGTGCTGAGGATCGAACCCGGGCCGCACGCATGCCAGGCGAGCGCGTTACCGCTTGAGCCACATCCCCAGCCCCTAACAACTATGATTCTAAGAAAGAGGGAGAAATAGGAAAATATAAGGGCTTGCAGGACTGTGAAATTCAGACACCCCTCTGGATAAGCTGGTCCTGACTACTTCACTTCTGTTTATTGAATTATTTCTATTTACTATGTTATTTTGGGGGCAGCAGCCACCTGCATTACCTCAGAGGCATTCAATAGGACTTCCTTCCTTGCATTTGGGAGTGCAGACCACATGGCTTGAATGCCAAAGTGGCACTGGCTTACCAGTTATGATCCTTTTTAGGTGACTTCACTGCCTATCTGTCCCTCATTCATACTACTACAGCTGCAGTGGACTCCTTGCTGTTCTTGAACTTACTTTCTTTCTTTTATTAATAGGATCCTGCTATGTCATTCAGGCTGATCTTAAACTAGTGGGCTTAAGTAATCTTCCTGTCAGCTGAGTTCCTGGGACTAGAGATCCACACCCAGACTGTTCTTGAAAATTCTAAATTCACTTTCACTTTACAGCCTTTCAGTTGGGATTCCCTAAGACCTTTAAAGCTTTATCTCCTCACCCCATCCCCTCATAGCTGTACATCTTCCTCCTTCACTTTACCAAGTGTTCCCTAATTACCCAGTTTAAATATCCATCTCATCTCCTTTTTTTATTATGTGTTTAATGCCCCCACTATAATGCTGATCACACTTTGGCCTATTATATATTTCTGATTTGTTTAGAGCAGGGATTTTGTTTTCCTCCATATACTTAATGCCAAAAACTGAGTCAATAAATATTTGTTGAATAAATGAAAGAATAAATGAATAAGACAGTATTACTGCTTTCTATATAAATTTTACAAATTATGTGGATATTATACTATATTCTGTATAGAGTCTTTTCACAGTGGAAATATTTCACAGCATGCAAATTTGTATTTTGCAAAAGATGTCCCATTTTTGTAGTTTTCACAGTCATTTTAAAAACATACCTTTAATAGTTAAAATAGATTTGAAAAATCTGCTAAAGGACTAGCTTTTCATAAGGGATTCCTAAATATCTTTCATCCAGAGAGTGGATGGTACTTCTAACTAAAATAAGTTAAAACCATACTTTAAATAAAAACTAAAAAATAATTTAATATGAGTTTCACATAAAACATCGCTTAATAAAGTATGTAGTTTAAAGTTGTGAACTATAACATTTTAACAAAACTTTGTTAAAATAGGATGTACTAAGAATGGTTCTATAGGTATATGGCCAACATGAATCATTTAATATTTCATACCTAATTCAATTCTTTTCCTCAATTTTAGGAAATCCAACAATTGGAATTTTGAAATATAAAGAGAAGTATTACACATTCAGTACTAGAGAAGCTGCATATTCATTTGCAGAAAATCCTGAATATTATATTGGTTTAATTAAAGAAAAAGCCAAAAAAAATGCAGAGTTAATTCAGCTACTGGAACTTCATCAACAGTTTGAAACACTTGTTCCATATTCTCAGGTAAGCAGGAATAATATTTAAGAATTTATGAAATTTAGAAGTGTATTTTATATAAGTTATACTTTACTTTAGAATAGTTCCCAAGTTCAGGCAGTGACAAGTTCAGATTAGGGTCTTTATAGGTTATCTGAAAGGGATTCACATCTGAGGATGGAAAATAATGGAATATGCAAAGAATAATGAAATAAAATATAGAGTAAAACTGATGAATTAATAGATTTGAAAACTCTGAAAGAAAAAGAGTATTTAATTGAATAGTTGAGACTATAGTTCCACATCTAAAAATGAATAGAGTTCAGCACAGATAACATAGATGACAACGTACTTATATTCAGAGCTGCAAAACAATTTAATGGGTTTAATTCCTAGTAGGCTGAAAGACCACAAAATGGATCAAAGATATTTCTTGGGACTGGGGTTGTGGCTCAGCAGTAGAGTGCTCCCCTACCACGAGCAAGCTGCTGGGTTCAATCCTTAGTACCACATAAAAATAAATAAATAAAATAAAGGTATTGTATCCAACTACAACTAAAAAAATATTTAAAAAATATATATTTCTTGTATGCCTATGCCTGTTCTTTCATTCATTCATCAGATATTTATCGAGCCCCTAATCATGGCACAAAGGAAATTAGCTGTGAACAAAACAGATAAAAATCCCTGCCTTTGTGGAGATCACATTCTAAAACCGTATAATTTTCTTGTTCTTTTCTCTTTTGCTCTCATCATCATTGTATACCTTTTAATTCTTCATTCTGTCTCTCCTTTCTTTCATTTAGCTTTTAAACACACTAAAATAAAAACCATTTTGAAATAACATGATTTCAAATGTTTAGTGTTTGCTATTTTTATCCACATTTAACTATGAAGCAGATGAATTTTGGTACCACTCATCTGGCCAGGAGGGATCCAAGCAACTGTTGGGCTGGTGACAGTGAAGCACAGAGGTAGTCTGAATACATTGGTGGGAAGATCTGAAAGAAAGTGAGGGCTGAGTGTCATTTGGGGTGGGGGTGGGATGGAGATGTGGCGGTCAGGACTCTGGACAGTTCAGTTGTCATTGTTCTGAGAGATTGTGTGTCACTCTGTTTTGTGACATTTCGGTTTATTTTTGAATCAAACAATTCTGCTGAGAGATATAGCTTCCTCCTATTGTGGCAAGATATTGGCCTTGTCTGTTTAGTGTCCTTCTATATGGGGACCAAATGGTAGACTTACAATATTTGGCTCAACAGAGAGGTTACTCTGAAAATGATTGCACCAATTTAACTTGAGCATATGAAACTTGTCACACATAATCCTGCCAGCATTTGCTATTACTTAGTTTATAAGTTTGACAATTTGATTAAAGTGGTCTTGTTTCATTGTGTATTTTTCTGAAAGTAAGATAAAGTTCAGCATCTCTTTTTACATGTATTTAGTCATTCAGGTTTCCCCTTCGGTATATCAAGTATTCTGCATATCAATTCTGGCCATTTTTTTCATATATTTTCTGTTTTTAATTTGTTGATTAGCAATTCTTTATCTATTCTAAATATTAATCATTTATAAGCTATACACATTTTTCTAAGTCTGTAATTTCTCTATTAACTTTGTCAATGAAGTTCTTTATTGAAAACACCTTTTTAATTTTAATATAGTCATATCTATTAATTTTTCTCTTTAAAGTCTGTATTGTTTTTGAAGTCTTGTTTTAGAAATCCTTGTCTTTCCTAAGGTGATTGTTTTATATTTTCTTCTGTTTTATTTTTCATGTTTAGGACTTTAATGTATTTGGATATTTTAAAGGGTTTTGTTTGGTTTGGTTTTTGTACTGGAGATTTAACCCAGGGGTGCTTTACCACCGAGCTGCATCCCCAACCGTTTTCTTTATTTTGACACAGAGCCTTGCCAAGTTGCTGGGGCTGGCTTTGAACTTGTGATCCTCCTGCCTCGGCCTCCTAAGACACTGGAATTACAGATGTTTGTCACTGCTCTGTGCATAATTGCACAATTTTAAAACAATTTCTGTACTGATATCTTAAAGCTTTATAATGTGTCTTGATATCTGAATAGAGTAAGTTCTCTCACCCTGTATTCTCTAAAAAGTCTTGGCTTTACTTAACTCTTACATTTCATATATATTTGAGAAGTACATTGTCAAGTTTCATAAAGAAACCTTGAAGGAATTGTGGTTGAAATTGCCTTGTATATGTAGATAAGTAAAAAAAGTTCTGACATTTTTACAACTTTGTCTCCCTATCCTAAAATTTCAATGTAGTTTTATAATTTTTCCTAGAAACGGCTATACATATTTTGTTAGATTTATTTGTAGAGACTTTGTTATTGGTTGCTATTTTAAATGCTGTTGATTTTTAGAATTCAATTTTAATTGATTATTGCTTATATTATGAAAATGAGGTTAATTCTGCGTATTGACTTCATATTTAGCAATCTTATTAAACTCCTTTATTAGTTTCAAGAGTCTTATTGAGAGTCTATTGATATTTTGAGTCTGTTAGTTTTTTCAATATGAGCAGTCATAATATCAGCAAACAGTAATAGTTGTTTTACCCAGATTTTGTATATTTTTAAAAATAGTGTATTACTTTATTCAGGGGGAAAATAAAATGAGGGGACATCATGGTGAGAAAAAGAAGTCAATTAGAAAACTTCAAATTGGGGGGATAAATAGTTTTAAAATAGTAACACAAAATGAATAACTATAATAATTTTCTAAAAGAAGATGCTACTCTTTGAAGAAAAACTTTAGTTGCTATTGCAAAAAGTGTCTATATGAAGAAGAAATTGATTTCAGTAACATCAGTGAGAATACATTCTAGAAAATGGATTTAACTGGATATTAAATTCTGGTAGCAATTTACTGTCCCAGATGGTTATTCTGAGACCAGTATTTAATGAAGAAGAAAACCCTGTGGGGAATTCTGGATGATACCTGGAAAAATATTACACTGTGTATAAACCAAACTGAATTGTTTTCTCAAGCATTGTAAAGTTTCATATAGCAGGGTTTTTTTCTATAAACATTTCAATTTCATAGCAAGAATGGCATAGAATACTTAAACACAGGAAAAAGCTTTCATGCAAGATATCTAGCTCCTTGATATAATAATACATACAATTCAAAATGATTGCACTATCATTCCATCTAGGGCTTGTGTAACTAAAACATGATGGTTATGGAAATCACAGCCCCAGGGTATCAATCTCTAGAAAGCAGCTACCACTGCCTATGTTTTTTCTCTTTTTGCATTTTTTGCTAATCAACTTCACTGTTGTTGTTTCTTCAGTTTTCAGTCCTTCAACCTTTAGTCTTTTGGAGTGAAGAAAGTACTGTGTGACATTTAGAACTCTGATTACAAATGGTATTCGCAAATTTTCCTATTTGAAGACTTCCATGACTTTCCTAATCAAGTCATCATAGGATGTCTGACTTAAGTTTGTTTCAAAGCTAAAAAAGAAATTCTGGTTCTGTAGTGAAGTCAGTAGTCAAGTTCCATTCAATTTTATTCTATTCACTGAATTCCCTCAGTGATTTAACAATGAGCATTAATCACAGAATCAGTATTTTGGTCAGCTTTCTTGCTGCTGTGACCAAAAACCTGACAAGAACAATTTTAGAGGAGGAAAAGTTTATTTGGCTCTCTTGGTTTCAGAGGTCTAAGTCTGTAGAGGGCAAACTCCATCACTCTGGGCTAGAAGTGGGGCAGAACATCAGGGCAGAAGGATGTGACACAGGAAAGCAGCTCAGGACATTGCACCAGGAAGCAGAAAAAAGAGCTCTCCCTTACAACAACAAAATATAAACCTCAAAGGCATATCCTTAGTAATCCACCTCCTCTAGCCATACCCAATTAATCTATAGTTACCACCCAGTTAATCCCTATCAGGGGATTAATATACTGATTAGATTAAGATTCTTAAAATCCAGTCATCTCATCTCTAAACTTTCTTGCATTGTCTTACATATGAGCTTTTGGGGAATACATCATATCGAAACCATAAAAACCAGGTATTATGCCACTAATTATATTCTCCTAAGTGACATCCTCTGCTAAAACACCATCTTTCATGTAGAACTGATCCATAACTGCTCTGTCAGGCATCAGAGTTTTCAGGTTTAATCTGTCTGATTATCCACCTATCTGGGAAATCCAGAGTATACAAATGCCAACAGTCAGAATTCATGAACCCTGCTACACTTGTTCTACTTAGGAAGATTGCATTAAGAAACTCTCTTTGTTCCTGGAAAGCCTGGTGTGGGTAGCTGTGGTGACAAGGCATCATGAAATTCTTGGAAGTGTAAGAGAAGAGTTAAATGAGTCAAACCCACTATAATTCCTAGAAAGCTTCAACATGGGAACCAATATTTTCAGCAAATGATAGTATCACATCTTCAAAATTAAACATCACTTGGATGCAAGCATTTGACTCTGAGTACATAAGCTTCCTACTTGTCAGTTTTTGTCACACTTACAATCGAACATCACACATCCTTCAAAAATATGTCACACTCAGATCCTGGGATGGCAAAGACCTCCAGATCCTTAGTTTGTATTGGATTGCTGCCAGGAGAGCTCAGACCTCCAGCAGCTTCTCTGTCCCTTTGAAAAATGTGCAGCTTCAATCATTGTGAGACTAGAGAACAATCAACAGCTAAATGAAATCTCTTCTACCACTGCTACAGATTGTTTTAGGTATGTTACTGAAGTTCCAGTGTCCTTTAATTTTTACTGTTAATTTATGTTGTTTTTTAAAATAAAAGATTAATAAAAATTTCTCAGCTCTTTTTGGACTTGGAGAATAGAGGCAGATATAGTTAATCTCTGTAGTCTTTATTATTTCCCAGTTAGAAGTACTAGCTAATGTAAATCAAGGGCCATACTGTGAGCCCTATATGGTGTATATTTATATATATATATCCCCATATATATAAATATAAATATACCAGTGAGAATACATTCTAGAAAATGGATTTAATTGGACATAAAATTCTGGCAGCAATTTAATGTCCCAGCTATTCTCCAGTGATCTTCAGTACCTATGGAAGTTAGTTTTCTCTTTGTATTATCCATAGAGAGCTTATTGTCTCATTATTTACAATTTCCTTATATTGTACAACACTTCTAATTATGTTTTAGTGTGTTTTTATCAACCCTACCGCATCATATATAACATATGTATTCTGCTGGACACACACACATACAGTGTAGTATATATTTTATGCTTTTTTCTTACCTTACTGCACTGAAAAGCAACCTTAGTACAATATTAAATAGAAATGGTTAAAGTGGGTACCACTGTCTTCTTTCTTATCTCAGAAAGATATTTTTGATATTTCATGATTGTATTTCATTTTTCATGGATTTTGTTTTATCAGGTTAAGGTTTCCCTTTTAATCTTAGTTGCTGAAACTTTTTTATATGAATGGTTATTGAATTATATCAACAGTTTCTATGTTTTTTTGAGATTATGGTGTGACTTTTACCCTTTAATGTGGGTAAAAGTGATGAATTCCTGTATATTATTTTAAAAACTTTTTTTTAAGTTGTAGATGGACACAATATCTTTATTTTGTTTATTTTTATGTGGTGCCAGGATTGAAACCAGTTCCACGTGTGCTAGGCAAGCACTCTACCACTGAGTCATAACCCTGGCCCTGTATATTAATTTATTTCTAAGATGAAGCCAAAATTTTTTTCCTTGGATCAATATAACCTGGTCCTGGTTCATTTTATTTTAAAAAATGTATTCATTGGTCATATTTTTTATTTTTCTTTGGAAATTTTAAATTTTACATCTGTATTTCTGTGTGAGACTGACCTATGCATTTCTTTCTCCTTACTCGCTTTTCTTGTTTTGATATCAAGGTTGATATACATGTCTTAGTATTGAGTGTAAATAATTATATTTTCTTTTCTATGTTTATTTAGTATTGGAATTATCTGGTAAAGTATGCTTATAAAGCTTTCTGGGTCCCTTCCTACCCCACCACCCTTCTCTGGTGCTAGGATTGAACTCAGGGTCTGTGCATGCAAGGCAAGCACTTTTCCAGCTGAACTATATCCCTGTCTCCACTGGACTTCTTTGATTATAAAAATTATAACTACTCATTTGACTACCAATTTTAAATACTTTTGTGATTATAGGATTTTTCAAGTATAGTTCTATTTCTTTTTGTATTAGAGAGTTTAATTTTTCTAGGAAATTATTCACATTTAAGTTCTTTACTTATGAAGATTTCACAATATTCTTTTTTATTCTTCACATTATCTTATGTCTGTTTTAGGTCTAAATATAGTTCATTTTTAGTCTTCTCTCTTTTTCTTTCAATTAATCTTGCTAGAGGATTTTTACAGTTTTTTAGTATGTCATTTTATTTCAATGATTGTTCATTTTGATTTTAGTTTTGGTTAATCTTGCCAAAGAACTATTTTCTCAGTTTTTTTAAAGAATTAGCTATTGGCGTTGTTGATCCCATTTTATCTTTGCTTTCATTTCCTATTTTCTGCTCTGATATTTTTTATTTCCCTTTATCTAATTGCTTTATTTCATTCTGTTTATTTTCTAATTCCTCAAATAGATACTAAGCTCATTAATTTTTAGCCTTTTTATGCAATAAAATAAATTTTCTTTTCACTCTACTACTTATACTTCTAAACAGTTATTTTTTAAAGGAATTTTGTCCTTTAATTTTTAAAATTTTTTTTTAGTTGTTGATGGACCCTTTTTTTAAGAAAAAATTATTATTTATATGTGGTGCTGAGAATTGAACCCAGTGTCTCACACATGCTAGGCAAGCGCTTTACCACTGAGCCACAACCCCAGCCCTAAACAGTTATTTTCACCATTGTTTAGTTCTAAGTATTTCCTTTTTAAAGGATTTCTTCTTTAGTTTATAGGTTATTTACACTTATTAACTTATTATTTTATAAATGCCACATATATATTTCTTTTGAATAAAAATACATGAAAATATGTTATATGTATGTTATTTACATTTTATATATTATTTTGGAGGTATAATATGACTTCTTATCACAAAAAGCCTCAAAGTTATTTCTGGCCCCTAACATAACTAGTATGTTTCTTTTTTTCCAATTAAGACCAAATCAGTTTTCTTAAGTTAGTGGTTCTTAAATTTGTACAAGTTATAGTCCCTGAAGATCATAATTCTTTTTGATGAGCATTATAAGTGTCACTATCTTATGTTTAATACGTGTCATTTTGTGCCTCATTAGATACTATGTTATATAAAATTCTAATTTAGAAAAAATATTCAAAAAAAGGACCAATACTTTAAAATTTATGGAAGAAATATATATAAACAAATTTTTAATGAGTAATTTTTCTGCAGATTGGAACAATTTCATTTATCATTCTACTCTGAATTTAAAATTATTTAGGACTTTAATTTATAAGATGGAATCCAAACTCCTTGGCTTGGCATTCAAGGCCTACATGTCCTTTTTTATTTTTCTTTAATTCTCACCATGACCTCTCAGTGTCAGAAAAACAATGAGTTGTATACTGGTCTCAGACTTGTTCAAACTAACCTGGTCTTCTATTTGTTAAAAAAAAATTTTTTAAAGAATGTATAAAATTATGATTCTCATGGAGATATAAAAATGAACATGTTTTAAACAGTATAACCTATTTGTTGGTCAGTGAGAGAATCAGTCAGACTTTTTTTTTTAAGTACCAGGAATGGAACCCCCAGGGGCACTTAAACACTGAGCCACATCTCCAGTCCTTTTTTTTTTTTTTTTATATTCTATTTTGAGACAGGGTCTTGCCAAGTTGCTAAGGGCCTTGTTAAATTGTTGAGGCTGGCTTTGAACTTGCAATCTTCCTGCCTCAGTCCCCAAGCCATTAGGATTACAGGTGTGTGTCCCTAACCCCCTGCTCAGACAGATGTTTTGATTGGTTTAAAAGAGAATCCTAAAAACGCACACATTTTTAGACCAGAAATATTCAAATTAATGTGAAAATAAAGGCAACATTGATTTTTTTTTTCCTACATGGATAAAAGGAAGTCATTTGAAGTACAGACAGGGCCAGGGATGTAGCTTAGTGGTAAAGCACTTGTGTAGTATGAATGAGGCCCTGGGTTCAATCCTCAGTACCACACATACAAAAAAAGTTAGGACAAATTTTACATGTCTATAGTCAAAAATTATTTGGCCTTGTTATCACTTATTTACAATGTACAGAGTTGTAAAATAGCTCAAAGACAAAGCCTAGAATCAGATAACCATATGTTGTCTGTAGATCCTGCAGTTTCCATAAGGTAAATTTTCCCTACACACCTGGTTTTGTATTTCCCTTTCTTTAAGCCTATTTAATATCCAGCTGTTCTCTAGTGACCTTCAATATTTATGGAAGCTCATTTTCTCTTTGTATAGTTCATAGAGAGTTTATTGTCTTATTTATTTACCATTTCCTTGTATTATATAGTACTTTTAATCATTATGTTTTAGTATATTTTTATCAACACACCATTCATAAGATAATTTTAAAGGCCAACAGTGCATCAAATGGTAGGTACTTTGTGATTATTTGGTGCTTAAACTTAATGTATTCTCTCTCATCTTTATTATGATTCAAGTTCCTTAACTCTCTGCCACTCCCTCCAACACTGTCACATGCAGCATAACCATATCTTCCTTAGTCTGGAATTACTGAATACTGAATATTGGGCACCCCAGCCCCAAAACAGTACATTCCACTAAAAATAAAACCCAACCCTGTCTCTGAAAAGCCTTCAGTAATCTTCTATGTATAAAGTTCAAGATTTAAACAAAGGTGATTTATACCTAGCATTTAATAGCTATTTTTAATTTCTATCCATTTCTAACACATTTCCACTTAATCCACTGATTATGGAACATGGGGAGGAGCAATTGAATTTCTCAAGGAAAGGAAGGATGTTTTCCTCCTCCAAAATACAACTCCTACATTAAGTTTACAAATCATGCACAAAGCTATAATGTTCAGAAGAATAATTATGTTTATCTCATCAATTTTGAGTTTTATTTTCTCTGCTGGTATTAACAAGTAGATTTCATGTTCAAAAATTCTTGATTTTTAATTTATTTTCAGTTTTAGCTACATTTGTCTAGTTATCTATAAATAATGTTTATTTTTTATAAGTACTAATTACAAAACTCTTTTTTTAGGTGAGAGATGTTGACAAACATTATATAAAACCAATTACGAAGTGTGAAAGTAGTACACAGACAGATACACATATACTGCCACCAACAATTGTGAGAGCATATGAATGGAATGAATGGGAATTAAGAAGAAAAGCTATAAAATTGGTTTGTGACAATATTTTTAAAAAATATTCACAACTTGAGTAATTTTAATGTGTTCATAGATTTGATAAGTTATTTATATAAAATGAGTCCTATACAGTTCTTTGCTAACATAAAAAATTATGTTAGCCAGCTTTACTTGGTAAGATTGTCTTCTAACTTTAAGCATATATAAAGATACAGAAGCATGAAACTACTCTCAAATGACATCTACCAGTAACTACAAAGTGTCTTGATAGTTTTAAAACTTGGAGCTAGTTTGTAAAGCTCTCTTAACTTATTCTAATCATTTAAAGCATAGCCTTCAGTTTGGGAACTTTTTAGGTTAAATCATCTATTTTCTCCTCTTACTGTCAACCTTTTTTGTCGAGACGCTGGACTATCATCCTTTTGATTCTCAGTCACCCTAATCACAACAAGTGCCTTATTCTTAAAGCCTGTCTTTGAAACTCTCATCCCTATCCAACTCAGTGAAATCCCCCCAATTTGTATCTATTTATAGTTTCTTATAATTTTAAACATCAAATAGTTGCAGTATGAATGAAATAATTTGTAAAAATATTTGTAGCATTTTGTTAGTATGTTTTACCCATTTCTTTAACTGAAATCAGGTGTGGAAATAAATGAAGCTGTCTCAAATGTGAATCCATGGAGGCTGTTTACTCAGAGATAGCTGGGGCAAGGGAGTCAGCATCATTACTTGAGTTTGGCAAACTCAAAAAGCAGTCAGGGAATGGAAAAACTATAGTGAGAAAAGGGGAAAAGTTTTAGTTTTCTTGGATGAGGTTGATGATATGGGGAAACTGGAGGCAATCTAACAAGAAGCAGGGCATCTTATGAGATCTGGTTTGGTGAATATATTTGACTTTCTTTGGTTAATTAAGAGTTGGGGCCAAAAAAAGCGGGGGGGGGGGGAAGCTGGCCAAGTCCTGCCCATTCTGGGCCAGTTGCTATGGCTACAGAGGTTATCTTTTGGGTTCCCAGACTGGTTGATGTAGAGGTGTTGAGTCAGAGAGTTCAATTGTCATATATGATCTAGCCTTTGTTCCTCTTACATATTCAACCTCTAACAGCCTTCCCACTAATTAACATCATTTCTGTTGCCACCGTCTCTGGTGGTAGCTTTTAAGTTACCCAATTTCCTGGGATGAGGAAGGATCAGCTTCCTCATATATATATTTCAAACCAGTGTTCCGTTAGCATTCCTGTCAGTTACTCTTCTGTAGAAATGCCCACTTTCCCATATTCTTTTCTGTTATTTACTAAACTCACTTGAGTTCATCAAACACTTACTGGGTAACACTACCTTGTTCTTCAGGGGCTAATTGTCTAGCAAGTGATACTGTTACACTAAAAACCTTGGAAAGTGGTAAGAGAAGTGAAATAAAAATTCTGCTAAATTAGGTAACACCTTAAGTTGGTCTTGATATACAAAGAGTCAAATGTAGGGAGCAATGGTAGAACATGATTTTGAGAGGAAGAGGGGGCAGGATAAGTATGGAAATGTTAAGGCAATATATTCAGAGGGCTAAACTTCACATTCCTATCCCTAAATCACCACTTGATTCTTATTTCCACCTCAGACCTAATTATCCCCTAGAATTGCATCATGTTGAATGTCATGCTTCCTGAGTATTACCAATCCATCCTGTTGATTAGACAAAGCTAAGTTTACTGTTTTATAGCTGCCAGGGAGATACCACCTCAGCAGAACATTGGCAGTGTCTCAGAGGAGGAGTAGCAAATTCAGAATTTATTGAGAATCTTAAGTTTGTTAAGGCAGGTCTTTTGATGCCTTAGGTGGGTTAGAGGGTTGAATGGGGGTCTGAATAGTTTTGGGTAGGGATCAAGAAAAAGCAGTCCAGGGCTGGGGATGTGGCTCAAGCGGTAGCGTGCTCGCCTGGCATGCGTGCGGCCCGGGTTCGATCCTCAGCACCACATATAAAACAAAGATGTTGTGTCCACCGAAAACTGAAAAATAAATATTAAAAATTCTCTCTCTCTCTCTTTAAAAAAAATTTAAAAAAAGATAATGTCTAAATGGGTTCTTGCCTTTAGCTGTTTTCTGGATTCATTACCTTTAAAAAAAAAAGAAAAAGAAAAAGAAGAAGCAGTCCAGCATTGGTGGGAATTACGAAATGAAGATTTTTGAGACAAAAGATAAAAAGAATCTTTGAGCTTAAACTGTGTATTGATGCTTACTACTGAAGAGTTGACTGTCTTTTAGGATGTTCTTTAATAAACAGTCAAGTGATTTACTTGGGCAAGAGGCTCTTGGAATTGTTAAATTATTCTAGTGAAGACAATGAAATGATAAAATCACATTAATGTAAACTGTGTGTGTAGAGGAAGTAGTTTGGATTCTCAGTCTCCCAAACTCTGATGTGTTTCCTTTAATCCCAGGTGTTTCCTTTAGTCACCTTCTTCATTTACATGCTCTAATGCCTTCTGAGGTTTTCCTTGGTTTTTTGCATAATCTGATCAATCATTAGCCTCCTTATTTTTTCTTTTCAGCACTAGGGATTGAACCCAGGGCTTCACACAAGGTGGGCAAGTGCTCTACCTCTGAGCTACACCCCTACCCTTATCTTCCTTTTAATTATCTTCTCTTGGGGCTGGGGATGTGGCTCAAGCGGTAGCACCCTCGCCTGGTATGCGTGCGACCAGGGTTCGATCCTCAGCACCACATACCAACAAAGATGTTGTGTCCGCCGAGAACTAAAAAATAAATATTAAAAATTCTCTCTCTCCTCTCTCACTCTCTCTTTAAAAAAAAAAAAATAATAATTATCTTCTCTTTGCTTCCCAACTTGTGTAATATGTTTAACCTCATGTTTAATAATCAAGGGAGTAAGCAAAATGAAGAATATTGTAAAATATAATCTGAAAACAACAGTTTTTTAATACTAAAACAGGGTGAAGACTATTTTATAGACAATATAAATCTGAAACTTTTATCTTTAAAAAAATAAAACATGTATGGTGGAAAAAATCCAGGTCATATGAATCTCAAAATATAATAATAAAGGAATTAGAAATATTTTAAAAATTAATTGAGCTCATTGTAACTCTGGATCTGTATGTTCTTTTTGGGTCCATTTTCCACATTTTATATATTTTTCTACTTCTTAGTAAAGGACATTTAATTTTCTATTATGTTTTAAATTTTCTAACATTCTGATATTTTATAGAAAAATGCTGTGTTGGATTTCCAGCTCTGGGGCCCCTTCTCTCCAGAGAAGTCTAACTTTATATCTTTGTTGCTTGCACAATAAACCTACTTCTTGCTTGCTAAAAAAAAAAACCCAAAAGCACACACACACACACACACACAAAAAAAAACAGAAAAAAACAATGACAAAAATGAAAAAGAGAAAAATGCTATGTTAATCAGTAGAATAGAGGAAGAGGGAATGGGGGAGAGATGAGGAGGTACTGGGGAATGAAACTGAGTTATATTGTTATATGAATGTACAAATATGTAACAGTGAGTTCTACTATTATATGTAATTATAATGTACCAATAAAAAATTTAAAAAATTAAACTCATATTCTGATTTCTCTTAAATAACTCTTAAATAAAAATGCTGTTACAGGATTAAATTTTTGTCAGTTGAAAAAAAGATAGGCAGATAATTAATTGTACGTGATGATATTTCATATTCTGTTCTTCAGAGAAATGTTAATTCCTGTTTTCTTTTTCTGCTTAGGCCAATTTGCGTCAGAAAATTACTCACTCAGTACAAACTGATCTTAGTCACATGAGAAGAGAAAATTGCTCACAGGTGTACCCTCTCAAAGATGCTAGCACCCAGTCGAATAGGGAGGGCAGCACTCGAGTACCCAAGCCCCAGATTTACATAGCTGGTCTTCGAGGGGGACGAAGCAAAACTACCCATGCAGTCAAGGTGAACCTAACAAGAGCTGTTGATGAAACCTAGAGGAAGATCACATTTTTGAAAATGTTACCCAATTATGAACAATGACAAATACCTAAAAGTATTTTTACCTCCATGAAAATTAATTTTGTAGAAGATGGCACATGCTATTGCTACAACAAACTAGAAGTTATTTTCTGTAACACCTTTTCATTGTATTAAAGTTGGGAAGTCAAATTCTGTCCTTTTGTCTTTGTTTTATCTTTTAGAAAAAGTTTGGCAGCGCAAAGATTGAAATTATGCCATTTAGATAATAATAATATAAGATAATGTCACTAGAAGTGGAGACTATTTATTTCTAAAGTTGCATTTAATGTAAAACATTAAAATTTTAAAACCCAATCAATATTTTCAGTTTTACTAGCTATGTAATGATAGCATAGATTAAATTGCTGTATAATAAAATCTTACTGTTTGGAACAATTAGAGCAAAGGTCTGCAAGATGACTCTTTGGTTTTTGGTACTGGGGATTGAATCCAGAGACAGTTTACCACTGAGCTAAATCTCCTGTCCTTTTTATTTATTTTTTATTTGAGATGGGGTCTTGCTAAGTTGATGAGGGTCTCCCAAGTTGCCAAGGCTGACCTGCAACTTGCTTTTGCCTCAGCTTCCTGAAATTATAGGCCTGTGCCACCACCTGGGTAACATAATCACTCTTAAAACCTGGAAATTTTACCTGAAATCTGGATTTCTGGATCTTTGAAAAAAAAAATAGAATGTCTGAGAACACTTAACTAGCATTTCTCTAAATAGTAGCTTTGACTTTTCACTTGTAATTCTCCACTGTCTAATTCAATTCCCGGAGCCTTACAGGCCTATTTCATTCCTCTGTTTGTTTGCCCATTCCTATAGGCAGGTATGTTGAGGGCCCCAGTGAATTACTGATGATCAAATTTATATATATAAATATATATTAACATAATTATATGTATATAACAAGTTATGTATATGCACATATAAAAAATATTTATTTATTTTGTGGTACTGGGGATTTAACCTAGAGGGGCTTTACCACTTAGCTATACCCCCAACCTTTTTTTTTTTTCCATTTTGAGAAAGGGTCTTGCTAAGTTGCAGAGGCTAGCCTTAAATTTATGATCCTCCTGCCTCAGCCTCCCGTGTGACTGGAATTGCAGGTGTATGCCACACTTTTGGCTCTGATTGCTAAATTTAAGATCTGTAATTTTACTACTGCCTTACATAATTCTAATTCCAACTCATGGATAAGAAAGGTTCTAGATGGAGGGCCTGTTAAGGTTGCTTTAATAGGTTAATAGTTAGCATATTTTTTTGCATAAGTAATTTTACTAAGGCATTTGTATAATTGTTTTCTATTTAGGCTAAAGTTATTTATAACATGGATATTCTTTGAAATCCACTTTCAACAGAGATTTTTTTTTTTAAAGAGAGAGTGAGAGAGGAGAGAGAGAGAGAGGAGAGAGAATTTTTAATATTTATTTTTTAGTTCTCGGCGGACACAACATCTTTGTTGGTATGTGGTGCTGAGGATCCAACCCGGGCCGCACGCATGCCAGGCGAGCGCGCTACCGCTTGAGCCACATCCCCAGCCCTCAACAGAGATTATAACAAAGAACTTTAAACATACCTACTTGTAAACTGTCATGATTTTCATAACATTAAAAATAATGTTAAAGCAGGTTGGCTTGCTAACTGTTAAGGCAAATCCTTGAGGGGAGGGAAAGATAGGGTGATTGTAGCTATTATTAATCTTAAAAATTAAAAATTTGATTCTTATCTGTTCAGTTTGCCCTCATTTGGTTCTTCAAGATTCTAAAACACAGGCAGGCACAGTGGCACATGTCTGTAATCCCAGCAACTTGGTAGGCTGAAGCAGGAGGATTACAAGTTTGAAGCCAATTTTAGCATCTTAGACCCTATCTCAAAATAGAATTTAAAAGAACTAGCCGGTGTGGTGGCACATGCTTGTAATCCCAGTGGTTCAGGAGGCTGAGATAGGAGGATCGTGAGTTCAAAGCCAGCCTCAGTAATTTAGTGAGGCCCTAAGCAATTCAGCAAGACTCTGTCTCTTAAATAAAATACAAAATAGGGCTGGGGATGTGGCTCAGTGGTTGACTGCCCCTGGGTTGAATCCCTGGTACCAGGAGAAAAAAATAAATAAATAAACATAGAAAAAGAATGGTTGGGGTTATTTTAGGACTGGAATTAGAATGGTCAAATTAACAAAATTAACAAATCCTATTTGAAAAGCCAGCCTTAGTATCAGAAAGTCACTTCGTATATGCAAGAACCAGAATAAAGGGAGCTAGATCAGATTGTAAATGCATCATCTCCCAGGACCTCCACTGTCTATTCACTCTAAAGATTTCCAGCCCTATGTTGCAGATTGTTACCGTCATAACAGCATGTCACAGACTGAAATGATTCTTTTTGCCAAATTTCTTTCTTCCTCTTTATTTACTTCTATGATCAAAGGCATCACTCTCTACTCACTAGCATACATTAAAAACTTGATTCTCTTTCTCTCACATTCCCTATGTTTAACTAGTCATTAAGCCATGTTAATTTGGCTTGAGATGTCTTTAAATTTCATGTATTATAACCACTGCTATAGTTCAGGACATTTTCCTATTTTCTAGGTCACTGCTGCCTCTATTGCTTATATGATTCATTAGGGTAATACATATATTTAACACATAAATCTGATGATGACACCTGGCCTCTTCCCCTCAACCTTCACCTCATTTGCTTAAAAACCTATTAAGACTCGTGTCCATTACCTAGGAGATAAAGTATAAACTGCTTCCCATATTTTATAAAACTTTTCAAAATATGCTTTCCATTATCTTCTAGTTTCATCTTCTGCTCCTCTCATACTTTCTGCACATGCCAAGTTGATCCAAAACTCTTCAAATAGGTCATAGTCTTTAATGCCACCACTCTTACACTTCCTCTTCACTCTGTCACCTGGAATGTACTCCATAGTCACCATGAAATTTTGTTTGCCATCAATAGCCTGATAAGATTTTTCCTTTCATAGTTAGGTTTTTCCCCATATACTGTGAAAAAATTAATTGCTTCCTTCTTTGGATTTTCATTGGATTTTATTCCTATTATTACTGTAGCCCTTAAAATAAATTAGTGTATAATTTGGTGTTCATCTATATTGTTTCTGTTAGATTGTGAATTTCTTGAGATTTGAACTATTTTAGTCATCTTTATGTCTTTGGCATTTGTATAGTATCTTGTTGAATGAATGATTTTTAAAAAAGAATGAATAAAGGGACAAACTAGAACAGGGTTTTGATTATTTTAATATTCAAAAGCAGGAGTTGATAAGGAGTACAGTATTAAGTAAATATTACAAAAGGGAGTAAAAGAGAGGAAGAGGAGATTATTTTGGGGGGAAACTTTGGGAAATCAAAAGGGATAGAATTGGTATACTTTTTGCAGGATTTTGAGAAAGTTATGTTTGCCTTCTTGTAGTAGGACATTAGGAAACCACTGTAGATTCTTGAACAGCAGACTAATTGTGGGAGAGTGATACTGGAATTGGTGAGGGTTGCTTGGAAGCTATTGTAAGAATTGGGACATGCAGTAATATATGATGTGAAGGGACAAATGTTACATTTAATTAAGGGGACATACCATCTCAAGAAAGGGAAGGAAAAAAATCAGTTATCTCAAGGTTTCTGCCCTTGGATACCAACGATAATTGAGAGAGGCACTTGATCAAAAAAGATAGAAATATTCAACACTTAAACATTTGAGTTTAAAGGATCATGAGAATAGTATATAATGAAAGATATTTGGGGCAGACAAAGATAATTTTGGAATATATCCTCATAGGAATGGGAGGGAATGAGGTGGAAGAGGAGACAGAATACGATGTGTACCAACCAAGAGAGTAAGAAATATATATTAGGAATCTCTGTGGTCACAAAAAAGGGTCTAGCTCTATTTACTAGATGTGTTACTTAATGTCTCTTTGCCACAGTTTCTAGTTTCTTCGGTATAAATGAGGATAGTAATAGTATCTAACTATTCCGTTGTCAGGAGAATTAATAAATGAGTTAATACATGTGAAGCACTTAAGAGGTAAGTGCTTTGTCAACTTGGTCAAGGGAGAAGAGAATCTCCAGCATTAATTTCTACTGTACCCCCTGTCTGAGTCAGGGTTCTCCAAAGGAACAGAACCAATAAAATGAATATGTTTATATAGAATGAATAATAGAATGAATGAGTGTGTGTGTGTGTGTGTGTGTGTGTGTGTGTGATTGGTTTACACTATTGGAGGCTGAATAGTCCCACAATGATTGCATGTTGGAGAGCCAGAGAAACCAGTAGCTGCTCAGTCCAATAAACTGGAAGCCCCAGAAAAAGAGGGACCATTAATGTAGCCACAGTTCAAGGTCGAAGGCCTGGAAATTCTCTGAAGAATTGCTGGTGAGCGTCCACATGGAAAGACTGAAGAAACTGAAGTCTGATATCCATGTGTGATGACAGCAGCAATAGAAAAACCACCTACATGTGCTGGTGGGCTTCCTCCTTCTTCGTGTTTTGTTCTATCCATTCCCTCAGCCTACTGGACAGTGCTACCCACATTTCAAGGGTGGTAGCCATTCCCCTAGTTTGTTGTTCCACATGGCACTCAGCTCTGGAAACTCTCACAGATGCACCCAAAAATGTGCTTTACTCATTTCCTAGTCATTTTTCAATTCAATCAGGTTGACAATAAAAAATTAACCATCATACCCCCTTCTTCTTTCACTTTTTGTTTTATAGCTCTCAATTAGTACCTGACACATTATGCTTAGCACATTATGAATTTCAATAACCAAAGAGAATGAAGAATTAGAAAAGCTTGATAGGGTAGGCAACTGATGAGATCCCTTTTAAGAGCTGGCTAGAGTAAAAGTAAGATTTCAGCAAGTTAAACAGAAAATGGTAGAAGTAGGTACAGATTACATATCAGTGACTGTTGAGCAGGAAAAGAAAAATAAGATTAATGATAAAAGAGGAAGCAGAAGCAAGAGTGAGTTAAACTCAAATAAGAAATGTTTGAATATCAATAATTATTATTCATGTTTAACTCCCATATTCTGGTCACTGGATTTTACATTACTTCCTGTATCTTTTAATTTTTATCAACTATAAAATACAACATTTCTTTTGACTTGTTTCTAATAATATTAAGCCACAGAAAGAATTGTTTTAAATAACAATAATCTAGCAAATTAGTTTTTGGGTGATTTTCTTAATAGCAGAACAAGAGTAACATGCTTAAACTTATGGAAACAATTATATTTAGGTATCTATATTTGTCTGTGTATTGTTTATGATTAACTGCTTACTACACTTCAAACATTATCATACTTAATAACCTATTAAATATCTACTCTATTTGAATTTAGCATTAGTTACCTTAAGCCTTAAGGTGTTACTTATTGCTCTTTGTTTACGTTCATTCTTTTATTACCAATGGATGTACTATTGAGCTTCCTTTTATACAATTCATTAAGAGCAGACATAGAAGATACTGTAGTTTGCTAGTGACAATCAGGAATATCATTAGTGTCTCAAGTGGCAATAGCAACAGATGCTTGAAGTACTGTTAAGCTTGGCATATCGGACAAATGTAAACTTGTGCCTCATATCTTGAAGACTGCTGTTTCTTGCTCTAACCAGGGTTGTAAAGAAAACTAGGCATATATAAGAGAGACATGAAACCAATGTTTTTCATGAGACTTAGAATAATAATTTAATGAGAAAGTAAAAAAATAGCCCAGACTTAAGATTGTAAATATCTGCTTGTTTACTAATTGGGCTAGTATAACAAACACAAATAAAGTCAGCTGAAAGGTTAACAGGAGACAATATTTCTGCCAAGAATATGGTGAAGCTATAAAGTGTAACAATCGTCTTTGTTTATTTTCTTTATCACTGAAAAATTTGTTCTTTAAAATTGTACAATATAAGGAAACATGTTGCTTGAAATTATATCTGTAAGAATGAAACATTCTACTCTTGCTTGGAGGATCTAAGTTACTTTGACACAGAGTAGCAGTCTCAATGTCCAACTTAACTGGTAAAGGCTTGCTTCATGGAAGGGGCACCTGATTACAACATTCTACATATATAGTAACTTTGTAATTTCCAAGAAACAGGACCCTGACATTATAGTCCAGGTATGATGTTGACCTCTTTACACACAGCCTAGCTTTGATTGTCATATACTCTTAAATTTCACTTAAGTCCATCCTTCCCCCCAATTCTATAAATCTTATTTCCTTCATTTCCTGAGATATCTTATGGTTCCTCTGGTGTTCTATTTTCCTCATCAGAATGGGTCAATGAACTTGACCTTGTCTGAAGTTTGACAAGTTTGGGATGATTTTGTTAGGATAGGAGTTTAACAAAACCTAGTCAAGTTTCATATCCATGAAGTAGAATGTCTTTTGTAGCAATAAAAATATGTAAGAATTAGCTCACACTAATTAACACCCTCTAGTGAAAGCAGAGATTATAGTGGTTGAAATGCCTGCTTAATGTTTTTGAGGTCTGTTTTCCCAGGATCAGAGAGAATGTCTGGTTAGATACAATCAGTGGCAAATGTTGACGATAAGGACTCAAACTCAGGACTTTTGAGGTATATGTAATACCAATTGTACTAGATTTACGCAGGAGGTAACAATGGAAAGCAACGAGAGAAGTCGAATTTATAAAAGTTGTTGAAAGTAGCTTCTGTGCTTTAGGAAGTCTGCTAGCTTCTCTAATAGCTCTGACAGAAAAGAATCACCAAGGCAACTCCAAATTTTTATTTGCCATCTATGTGAGGACTCCAATTCCCAGAAGGCAATGCTCAGTTCCCTTGACTTCGCTTCCTTAGCCCACTGGGAGTTGAGGTTTAGAGAACTGCGTGTTGGACAGAGTTTCAACACTTGTCACGAAGTACTCAACCGTAGAAGCCTCCATCCTTTTCAGGAGCAGCGCGGATCCTTGAGCCTGATCTCGGTGCTCTGCAGGGAGGGAAGCCGGCTGGCTGGCGGCGGCGGGGCGCTCTAGGCCGAGCGGTGCCGTCTCTATGGTCGTGGGGGCGGTCCCTCGCGTCTTGCGCTGAGTGCGCGGAGGGGGTGCGCGTCAGTTCCGCGCCGGGCTGTCGGAGCGCCATGGCTGCTCCCAGAGGTGAGGCCGGGCTGCAGGGAGTGGTGGTGGTGTGGTAGTGCGGGCAACATTGGGCGGCAGGATACTGCCAGTGCTGCTCCGCACCTGTCGGGCGGCGGTACCCTCCGCGTCGGTGGGCCCTTGCGGGGCGTAGGCGTCGGGTGTCAGGAGTTGGTGTTGACTCGCTCGCTGGCGGTCAGTACTGCCAGATTCCCGCTGCGGCTACCCTCTGTGCGATGGGCTCTGCGGGCTAGACTGCGCCAATCTCCAGGAGCTGGTAGTGGGTGGGAATAGGATTCTGTCTGGCCAGGGCTGCAGAAGACCCGGAGAAGGGCCGAGGCGACGGGCCCGGGCTGGATCTGCTTCACCCATCATGAGACTGGACAGTTCCCTGTCCTGGTCGGCGCCACCCCCTGAGGTCTCGCCTGTGCCTTCTTCCCTACGGACGGACGGACGTTCAGAGACCTAAACATTATGGAGACATTAAAACAGCACTTTATCCATATCGAAATAGAAAAAGCTGTCATTAAGAGTTCTTCCCAAGGAAAATGTTGTACTTAGTTAGAAGGAACACTGGTATTTTGGGTGAAAAATGAGGTCCACCTCCCTCCCCCAAGGGATGGCACATTAGAGCAATAATATTTGGTCACTAATTGCCATTTAAAGAAGGTGAGTCTAATTAACTCGCAGCACTTGGGTTTTGCTAGAGGTTTATATAAGTTGGGACGAGAGCTGAATTTTTGTACTATAGATTAGTAGCTAGGAGAGGCTGAATGACACCTTTGTACCTTCTCCACCCTTTCTTCATGGAGCATTGAGCTTCACCACAAAATAAACGAGCAAATATTTAAAGAATACCTTTTTGCAAGAGTGCCAAGTTATTTACCTTGTTGGGAAGTCTACATTTATCATCAGGCCCTGCCCAGGGGCGTTGTCTGTAGTTGCATATGCTTCTCTATGTATTATTCCATTTCAAATAAATCTTGAGTGTTTCCCCCCCCCTCCCCCTTGAGTCTTTTGTGTAGCAATACAGGACATAAAGGAAAAAAGAACTGTTTTGATAACAAGTATGGAATGGGGATAGCAAGATTAATGATAGATTAACACTTAAAAATTACAGAAGTCAAATCATTACCCGAAATAATAACAATTGACAGATTCAGGCTTATTGCCTGTACATGTTCCTGAGTCTGATATACCTGTGGAAATGTATAATCCTAACAAAAATTAGTTTTCATAGCTTCCTGATATTCACAAAGGATTTATCTGAGATCAGGTATTACAAATAATGTCACCCCTAAAACATGATGGGAAAAAAAACCATCTAATTCCAGAGTGTAAATTTCTTTCTGGGACATTTCTAACACAGAAAAAAATTTTGTGTAGGAGCTAATGGGAGCTTTGTGAGAAGCAGGGCACAAAGTAGGATTAAAATGTGGCTGCCAGTTGAGTTGTGAATGTGGTTTGTAGTTACTGGCCTTGGGCATGATTGAATTCATAGGAAAGTTTAAAGTGAATCCCAAAAAGGTTAACATTCCTTATAACTGAAATTTCATTCCGGACAATTTGTGAATGGAATGTCAGAGGCAATCATACTTAAAATCTTAGTTTTAAAAAGTTGAAATGTTTCTAAAATGGCACTATATACCCAAATTCTACATGTTTTACAAGTATCTAAACTTACGATTACTTTCCTACTTATATAACCACTATGCAAATAGTTATTTTTTTTGAAGTTGATGACAAAATAATGTTCTAGGTCAGAATATGTTTCTAGGCTACAGATATTAGGTTTAGTGTTTAAACATTCACTCTTATTATTTTCAGAATCAGGACACTATATAAAAGCTAAAATAAAGTAGATTTGAATTTGGCAGTTCTAACCTCTCTTTGTGAAAGTATTGATAATCTAGGACACAGGTGGGCAAACTTTCTGTTAAGGGCTGATGATCTTTGTGTAACTACTCAACCCTGAAATTGTAGGACAAAATGTAGCCAAAACTAATTGTAAGGAGTAAGTGTGGCTGTGTTCCAATAAAACTTCATGAATGGATGCTGAAATTTGAGTCATATAATTTTTATGTTATAAAGTGTTTTAAAAATTTTTTTCAACTATTTTTTAAGAATGTAAAACTATTCTGAGCTCACAGGCCAAATAAAAATGAGCAACAGTGTTGTTTGCTCTCCCCAATCTAGAGAAGTGCTTTCTCCTGTACTGATTAATTCAACGTTATTTTGTTTTTGATTAATTTTTTTTTTTAGGTCTTCGGGATTGAAACTGGCCCTCACCTATGCTAGGCAAGTGCTCGCCACTGAGCCATACCTCCAGCCCTATTGCTGTTTGTTTTTGAAGTAATACATTTTTCCCTGCTGTTGGAAAGTTTTAGAACAAAGCAAGTATTGTAGTAGTCTCCTTTACTTCCTTTTACACATTGCTTTTTGGCTTCTCAGATCTTTTGGAAAGAAAGCTTAAACTTTAAATAAACTTTAAATAAGATCCATTTCTTCTGTTCTACCATAATACTTTTCAGTTAAGACCTGTAATTTTAAAAATTTGCCTGCTACTTACAAATTTTTTACAAATTTTTTAATTTACTCTTGGGAAAATATGTAAATCAAAGAAACTGTTTCCTTGGTAGGTTATTCTATGTTAACATATTTAAAGGTAATCTCTTTGAAATACCTATTTTATTTTCCAACAAAAGTCATTTCTGAATTGTGGTTAGGCTTCCAAAGCAGTGAACAACAGAACATTTAGCACAAAGGTTAGTTACAAAAAGAGCCTGGAGTCACCCTATCCATGTCTCTCTGATTCTTAACCTAGAGTTGGCAAAGCATTGACCCACTGGCCAAATCAGCCTCCTGTTTATTTTTGCAGTTGATCTCATGACAGAATACTCGAATTTGAACACTAAGTAAACAAAATAGAACCTCTCCCAAATAATTCCATTCTCATGACTGGATCACATTATACTAAATTATAATTTATATTACATGAAATCCCAAATTTTTTTCTTGAAAGAAATAATTTGAGCCTTGGGTGTTGGCAGTGTGAGAGTAGGAAGTATGAGAAAAACCTGGTACCCAGCTTGTGATTTTATTAAAATGGTAGAATTGACTCTGGTGCTTGAATAATAGCAGCTGCTAAGATATACTTGCAGGCAGTTTTTAAATTGAATGTCTATAAGTTGTGTATTTCCTGCATTTCAAGTTTTGTAGAGCTTTGTTCTTAATCCTCTTTTTTGTTATGAATTATTTTTTGTTTAATACAGTGAAATGAGAGGCTAGATATAATTTTTTGATTTTGAAAAAGTTCTATTTTGTCATTCAATTATCCCTTTTTATTTTCTGCTGTATTTAAATTTGAAATATATATTGCAATTGCTTTCATGCTTTGCTTTCAAAGTTTGTAATCATAAAGATAATTACAATTATAATTTATAATAAACTAGTTAGTATGCCACAGAACCTTGCAATCGATTGGAACACTGAACAAAATCTATACCTAAGTGGTATTAATATGTAAAGTCATCTGTGTTTCATGTTCAGTTAATGGAAGGTATTATTTCAAAATAGGATTTTTGACAACTTAATAATTTTCCCTAAATAATTAGGATATATATTTTTTTCGTCAAAAGTAATATTTCATGTTATATTTTCAAGAAGGTAGTGAGGTGTGTTGGTGGCTGATGTTTCAAAATTGCTGAAAAAAAGGGAAATTTTCCAACTTTGGTACCATGTCCTTTTAGATAAAAACCTCATTTAACTGGAATATCTATGGAATGTAATGTGTGGTTCTGGTTAACGAAAGTTAACTGGTGGGCTGGGATTGTGGTTCAGAGGTAGAGTGCTTGCTTGGCATGTATAAGGCACTGGGTTCATTCCTCAGCACCACTTTAAAAAAATAATAAGTAGATAAAATAAAGGTATTGTGTCCATTTACAACTGAAAAAAAAAGATTAACTGGCAAATACTCTAATAATGATTATACAAAGTACTTCTGCCTTAAAAAGTATGGTATGCCAGAGATAAGTTAGTGTTTTTTGACATTTGAAGTTTTTCACATGCTACATGTATTGTACTCATTTAAATTATATGTAGGTCTGCCTGGGCCTGGTACAAGAAATGAAATGTTTACTGACATTGGGACAGTACCTGGAATTAAATATATATGTATGTATGTATGTGTTTAAAATGTATTTTGTGCCAGAAATTGGAAAGCATTTTGGGCTATAAGTAATTGATTAGCTTTTATATACATAATATTGTCTGCTAAATAATATTTTTGTTTCACGTATTTTCCAGAAAATGTCAGTTTACTATTCAAATTATACTGCTTGACAGTGATGACCTTGGTGGCTGCAGCTTATACTATAGCTTTAAGATACACGAGGACAACAGAAAAAGAACTCTACTTTTCAACCACAGCTGTGTGTATTACAGAAGTTATAAAGTTATTTCTAAGTGTGGGACTTCTAGCTAAGTAAGTATAAACACTTTCAGTGTGTTAAATTATTATTTTCTTAGATAAGGTATTATCCTTACCTAAAAATTCAAGTTACATCATTTCATGTTTGATTGTTTTAGAGCAGTGTTTCTCAAATAGGGGTGATTTTGTCCTCCAGGATAGATTGGGGGATGCTGTTGGCATCTTATGAAGTCTGCAAGAATGCTGCTAAATATCCTATAATCCACAGCAGCTCTCTACAGTAAATAGTTATCCAGCCCCAAATATCAGTAATGCTGAGGTTGAAGAACCCTGCTCTACACCAGGGGTTGGCAAACTCTGGTCCATGGGCCAAATGCAGATTGCTTCCTATTTTTGTTGCAATAGAGACTGTATGTCTCAGATAGCCTAAAATATTTACTGTTTGACCCTTACAGAAAACATTGCTGACCTCTGTTATAGAGGATATAAGGATACTAATAAACATTTCTTAAGTGTTTCCTGTATGAAGTGCTAGGCACTGTGCTAATTGATTTTCATGACATCTTTTTTGTACTTGGGATTGAACCCAGGAGCACTTAACCACTGAACCATATCCCCAGCCCCTTTTAATATTTGTTTACAGATAGGCTCTTGCTGAGTTGCTTAGGGCCTCGCTAAGATGCTGAGGCTGGCTTTGAACTTGCAATACTCTTGCCTCAGCCTCCCAAGCACTGGGATTACAGACATGTGCCACTGTGCCCAGCTGATGGGGACCTCTTTGAATCATTAGGACAGGTCATAGTTCATACAGGCTCAAAATGTGTATTGGTGAAAGTGGGGAAGTGGTAAGGAATAGCATGTATGTAGGTTTTAAAGAAATAGACAAGTTACATTTAAGTAGTTCCAGACTCATTTCTAGATTCTTAAATTTTTATTGAGTAGTTTCTATGTGATAGTTTCTATATTGAATGCTGGTATATAGCTATAAATGAGCTAGATAAGGTCTCTCCCTTCTTGGAATATAGTTTTAGTGGAAGAGACAAAAAAAGTAAACACATGGTTTTAAATGATCACGTGAAAAAGAATGATTTGGGGAGGGAAAAAAGAACAAAAATTACTTAAAGTTGGATGATAGAAGACTTTAATGTATTTGAGTGTAAAACTTATCTAGTAGGCAGAGATACTGAGGAAGCCTAATTTATTAGGTTTGCAAGTACAGTAAAATCCTGCGTTATGTAAAATTCTTTCACATGAAGATTTTAAATGAGATGTCTAATCATACCTTTAAAAGGCAGCGTTTCACATGCAAATATCTCCATGTTTAAAATTCCAGAACAAGTTCCATTTAACAACCTTTGAATTCATAAATTAATAGAATCTTAAGGCTTAGCTCTTTTTTAAAAAAATTTTTTTAGATGTTGATGGACCTTTATTTTATTCATTTATTTATATGTGGTGCTGAGAATTGAACCCAGTGCCTCACACATACTAGGCAAGCACTGTACCACTGAGCCACAACTCCAGCCCAAGACAGCTTCTTTTAAGAAAAGTATAGGGTTCCCCAACTTTCAAAGCAACAAAAAACTGTAACTCAGGAATTAAATAGGACTGTCAGAGTATAATATTAGCTGTTTTAAATTTTAAATTTAAATGGTTCAGTTTATTTTGTAGCTGTTAAAATTTTCAGAAACCAATAAAAGAGTAAGAAGCCTTTGGTATAACAATAGTTGTGCTAGTTTTCTGCCAATCTACCTACATTGATTTTCTGTTTTATTTTGGTTCTTTTCCAGGTTTGCATTGCTTGGTGTTTAGTATTTCTTAGTTTTGATTAGTTATCAGCGTTATGAGTATGGTTAAGTTGTTTAGTGGAAATTTTTTTTGGTAATTATGTCAAAACAAAATCACAAAAATTTCTTAAAATTGATCAGGCTAGTCAAATGATGGTGCTGAAATAACAACAGTGTGGAAAAACCAAATACTATAATTCATCATCATTATCAATCAATAGTTGCAGTGTCTGTTGCCAGCAACTTGCACACAAAGACCAGGCACAGTAGGTAAAAAAGTAAAGAATTATGAGATAGAGTTTTGGTTTTGACATTTGATTTTATGTAACTATCAAGAATTTGGTCATGGAGAAGAATAATTTAAAACACAAGGAATTTATTAGAAAAGCAAGCACATACATAAAAAAAACTTAGAAAGTGTGAAAGAAGTGAGATGCATTTGAAACTAGTGAATTTTAGGCTGACTATTAATTTTCTTGGAGAAATTTACTGAAAAAATACTATTTATTCAAAATACATTGGTAAAAACTGAATACCAAATATTCATACAAGAAAAATGTTTTTTGGGGGAACATTTTTGGGTTTACTTTTATGAGGATATCTGAAAATATTAACTTACAGAAATGGTAAAAGAGTGAAAGATAAAGAATTATTATGAGGTCACAGATTTATGGCTGCAAAATGAAATGTTATAGAACATTGTGATTGCTTCTTCAGCAATATATGATAAGAATGGATAATGAAACTAAAGTACAACTATCAGTTTGGGAAAGATACATAGTAAAAATGCTGAAAATTGGTTGTGTATTTGAAAGGACAACTAGCTTGTAATAATTCACCTGAAGTATTTAGATTATGAGAAAGATGAATAAAATAATAAGACTCTTTGGGCCACTAAGAATGTATTGGACAGTTAAGAGTTGCTGCAAATGGAAAACTTCTAGGTTTAGTGGTTTGAAGTGTGCAAGAAAGTCAAAACAGACACTTCAACACCAACATTTCTTTGTGTACATGTAAAAGCAGGTCATTTAAAAAAATAAGTAGTTCAAAGGCAGACAAGGTGTTAAACAGTTTGATAAAAAACACAGTTTGGATGTCAGTACTTTGCTGTGATGGTGAGACTTCTATCATAGAAAATATTTGTTACTTGAAAAATTTATGAGATGATCTGTTATATACAAGTAATAAAAATTGTTATATTTGAAAACTTTTTCTTATATAATGCTAAAATAATTTTCTAGAGCTAAATGGTGAAATTAGTTTTTTCTTTGTATTTAAAGTGGAAGTAATACTGTTATCATTTGATGGTAAGGGTGACAGTGTTGAGATATTATGGGAGAATGTAGAAGGATTACATTAGAAATAACTAAAGGTCTTGGGTTACTATTTAAGTGGAAAAAACTTTCAAACGAAGTAAAAGCTTTTTGCTCTTACCCTATTATGAACTACAACAATTTTGTGGCATTGACACAACTATTATCCTAGAACTTCAATTTTATCTGAACTATGCAAAGTTTAATTTCATTATAGAATCCTTCAGCTTGGCTGTTTATTTAGCATGGTCTTTAAGTAATGCTTTTTTACTTAATAATATGTTTAGTCTTGGTTAATTATTAAAATCTGTATCATTTTATATTATATATAATTTTAGACAGGGTTGGAGGACAGAGACTCATTGAAGTGGCACCAGCAATTCTTAGCATTTTATAATTAAATTTCATGTACAGAGAAATATCACTGCCACATCCAAATAATCAGTGCTTCATTCCTCCTAACATTTTAAACATATAATCATGCTAAGATTGTTTCAAGATATTGTTAATAAAATGTAGTGGATCCTGTGCATTGGTGTATGTCTGAAATCTCAGCTACTTGGGAGGATGTGGAAGGAGAATCCTGTTTGAGGGCAGGCTGAGCAACTTAATGAGGCCATCTCACAATAAAAATAAGGGTTGGGAATGTAGCTCAGTGGTGAAGTGCTTGCCTAGTATGTGTGAGGCTCTGAGTTCAATTTTTAGGACTGGGGGAAAAAAAAAGGTAATGGGGTAGTTAGGTTCATTCATTTATTTAGCAGTTATTTATCAAGCCAAAATTGTAAGCTTAACACTGTTCTAGATGCAAGAAATAAAGTTGCAAACTAAAAAGGCATAGTTCTGCCCTCATAGAATTTATGGTGTATTGGAAACCAAATATAATAATAAGAAAAAAGTTGGTGGTATTAGGAAGGAAAAGTAGAAAGTACTGTAAACAAGTATAACAGAGGGACTTTATTGGATTGGGGGGTTTCCTCTTTGAGGAAGTTACAATTAGCGGTAGACCTGAAGATTGAATTACAAATTAAGTAGAGAGGGTGCAAAGAGAACAGAGATTCTTAAGGCAGAAAAATTCATCAGGGTATAAAAGGGTATCTTGTGGACCTGTTAAAAGATTTAGGGGTTTGCTCTTCAGCATAATCATTGAGCAGTTTAAATTGGGGACTAACATGGTAGCCCATTTTGCTTTGAGAGTCATATTGACCCTTTTAAAGGTATGGATTGGACAGTTTGGAAGCGCAGTGAAATGTCTGAGTGGGAAGGAGGGAAACTTATTATAATGGCCTATGATGACAGCACAGTATTGAAGAGAAGTTAATGGATTTGAGTTCTGCTCTGGACATATAATCTATAGGACCTAGAGTTGGGTTTGTGTAGTCAGTTCTCATTATCTATAGGAGTTATATTTTATGAAGTCATCATCAGCACTGAATTAGTGAATGTGAAACTGTTGCTACTAGGGGAAATACAGGTTTTGGTTCCTATGAGCCTTTGGTCACATTTTTTGTCAACTGATCTATATATAACCTTGCTTTATGTGTGTTTCATTAAAGACACTTTAGCACTCTAATTTGGATCTTAACTATCTCCTAAAGGCCCATGCGTTAAAGACTTGGTCCTCAGCCTGGCACTCTTAGGAGACAGAGGAACTCTTTAAGAGAAGTCTTTAGGACACTGAGGACATGGCCTTTTTTTTTTTTTTTAATCTTTTTTTTTTTTTTTTAAAGAGAGAATGAGAGAGAGTGAGAGAGAGAGAGAGAATTTTAATATTTATTTTTTAGTATTTGGCAGACACAACATTTTTGTTTGTATGTGGTGCTGAGGATCGAACCCGGGCCGCATGCATGCCAGGCAATCACGCTACCGCTTGAGCCACATCTCCAGCCCAAGGACATGACCTTGAAGGGTACTATGGGATGCTGGTTTCCTTTTTTTCTCTTTTTTTCTTGACCATTAGATGGGTGGTTTTGCTCTGCCATGCACTCTAACCATGATATGCTGGCCTAGCTAAAAGCAATGGAGCAAACCAATCATAGACTGAAACCTCCATAAATATGAGCCATAATAAACCCTCTCTATGATTAGCTCAGGTATTTTGCTATATAGTAACAGAAATCTAACACATTTAATACACATTGTTGATTAATAATCATTAAACTCATGGCCAAAAGCACTATCATTCATGTCTGAAGAAGCTTATCCATTATATATTTTTTCCATAATGCCATATTGTAGCCTTCTTACACTTAGAACACTAAGTAGCACTTTAGCCCTGTGCTTGGGGGCCATTTTAAACAGCAAAATGACTAACAAAAAGCATTAAAATTATGAAAAATGTGGCAATAATGTGCATGTTGGATGATGTGATTTTTTGGCACCTCTGAAAGAGCACTGCAATTATTGATTAGGGGGTTACAAATAAATTTTAGAGAGTAGGAGAATTCACACATACACAGTCTATGAATAAAGAGGATCGACTATAAGGTAAGAGAAAGGGAAGTATCCAAAATCATATCCATGTTTCCTACTATTATACCTGGTTAGTTGCTTTTTTCTGAGGAAGAAAAACAGATTTGGGGAAAAGAAAATACTAACAATTTAATTTTGAGTAGATATAAAGTTTTTAAGGACATTGGACATCTAAGTGGGCATGGAGAACAGGCAGTTTGATTTAATGGGTCTGGAACTCAGAAGACAGGTCTGGATTGAATAAATAAATCTGAGAGTCCTTATCACATAAAAAGTATTTAATAACATAGGATTAAAATAGATTGTTAAAAAGAGTGGTTTTGTAAAAAGTTTTCATACTTACGTCATTTGACTTCATACATGTTAAAGCATTCTCTTTTCTGGACAGGATAGCTAGAAACCCCAGAAGAAATATATCATGGGCTGGAGATGTGGCTCAAGTGGTAACGCGATTGCCTGGCATGCGCAGGGCGCTGGGTTTGATCCTCAGCACCACATAAAAATAAAATAAAGATGTTGTGTCCACAGAAAACTAAAAATAAATATTAAAAAATTCTCTCTCTCTAAAAAAAAAAAAACAGATGCAGTCTGTTTCAACAAGTGGAAGTTAGTTTCATTAAGAATAATCAGGAGAGTAAGTCTGATCTGAGGTTAGTGCTTTAGAACTTTGTGAAGAAGTAATTTGAGCATGCTAGGGTAAATATAAGGTCAATCAAAGAGAATAGATTAGACTCTTTGGGTGCCAATAATTTAAGCATAGGCAGTTGAAGCTTCAGTCATAATTCCTGGTGAACCTTTAGAGATCTGAAGAGTGAGAACTTTGAGCCTGAAAAGGGATAATATAATCTCTAGCAGATTGACCTGCCCAAATTATTTAGGTTCCAGGGCCAGTGTTTCTTAACTTTCTGTCACTATAACAAAATACCTGAGATAATCAACTTATAAAAAGAAAGGTTTAGTCTGGTTCATATTTACTTTGCAGTCCATGATAGGTTGGCCCTTTGCTTTTGCTTCTGTAATAAGGCAACAAATCCTAGCAGGAATACACGGTGGAATAAAGCTACTCACCTCATGGCCAGGAAGCGATAGAGAGCAATGAAGGGCTGGAGTCCCATTGTCCCCTTCAAAGGCATGCCCTCAATGATTTAAGGGCTTTCCACCAGGCCACATATCTTTAAGATTCTACCACCAATAACACCAAGCTGGAGATCAGGCTTTTAACACATGGTATCTGGGGGACAATCAACTATAGTGTCCATGTTTTAAATGAAAGGTCAATCTGTCAGAATCTGAGGTGGAAGAGGGTTTCTATAATTAGGAAATACTATTTAGACAGAACCTATGATGGCAATCTAGGTCAGATGGCTGAGACATTAATTCTCCTTGATTCTTTTTCTTCCCTTTATCTTTTCACTAAGGCAGATGTAGAAGGGTTGTAATCCCTAAGGCATGGGTGTCCTAACATTCAGATTAGTAGGCAAAACCTGTGTAGGCTGAAAAGTATAGCTGGCCCAATAAAATGCTGGAAGATAATAGCTTAATTCTGATCCTACATCTCTTCTTTGCCCTACACATTCATAATATTTAAAAGAGAGTAAACTAAAAATTATGAATGCAATTCACTTGAAACTTTGGGGATATTTAACTTCATGTAAAAAAGAAATTGGTTTCAGTGAAGAGTGCCTGATACATATTGGGGCAATAGAGACTATGGATTTTATTTTTATTTCTTTAGGGAAAAAATCAAATCACATTTTCTCAGGCCATGGGAAAAGAACAAAAGGCAGAGGTGCATACTTTGATGTGAAAGCTAAGAAAATTGTGATAAATACGAGGAGCCACTGAAAACATTTTATTGCTATAAGCTAAAATTGCTCTAGAAAAATGACTACTGTGAAAAAATGCATTTAACCTCATGATTTCATTTCTTTAGAAAGCAAGTAACTCCACATTGTAG
This sequence comes from Urocitellus parryii, assembly GCF_045843805.1. Taxonomy (NCBI): domain Eukaryota; kingdom Metazoa; phylum Chordata; class Mammalia; order Rodentia; family Sciuridae; genus Urocitellus; species Urocitellus parryii. The sequence goes on along the minus strand of NC_135538.1, from coordinate 72,174,564 downwards.
GATACCTGCTGTTAATCACCATCAAACAGTTATGAGAAGTGCCAAACATCCTTTTTTTTTTTTTTTTTTAAAGACTGCAGCAACTAAATTTATTGCCTTCAGACATTCGGAATCATTGCATTTGAGACTGGGTTAAGGAAACAATGTTTCATGTCCCCCCTTAGAGAAAGATGAAGGAAACATGCAGGTAAATACAGCTGATTTTCATTTCATTCCTGATTGTCCATGTCAGCTGTTGCTATTAATTGCTCTTATTAGAAATCTTAGGCTAAGGGAAAAGTTTTAATTTGCCAAAAGTGCCTAGAAAGTAACTGGCAGTGACAGGAGTAGAAAACAAGATGTCTGATCTCTAATTTTCAAATTATGAATTTTTCAGAACAATGAAATAATTGAAAAGTCTGTTGGTTAGTTAGGACAAAGAAAAGCATTTGAAAGTGTTAGACATTTAAGTAGTTTCCAATAATTTATTTTTTTAAATTTTAACTTTATTTCCAAATATTAACAGTTTATCCTGTGTCTTAATTCAGATTGTTATTTACAAATGTTAACATTTTTACCATATGTTCTCAGATTGCTATAACAAAATACCATAGACTGGGTAGCTTAAACAGTAAACATTTATTTCCCATGATTCAGAGGCTTGGGAAGAGGGAGTGGTCTAAATGTAAGGTGCAGGCAGTTCAGTCTTCTGTGAAGGCCCTTTTCCTGATTTACCTACAGCTTCCTCTTCTTAGAAGACACTAATCCCATCTTGGAGACTTCATCTTCATGACTTCATCTAAACCTAAGGCCCCCCACCTCTAAATACCATCAATTTGGGGATTAGGGCATCAATATATAAATATGGGGGCAGGGGATATATAAACAAATATCTGGTCTATAGCACATGACACATAATGATAAATCATACTTTTAGAATAAGGTCATTCGCTTATAATTATCAAATTTGAGACATCAATACTGATATAATACCATTATGTAGTTTGCAGACCTTAGATAAATTCTGTCAGTTGCCCTGCTAATGTCCTTTCTAGTAAGATTATTTTTCCTGAATTGCAGTCCACTCCAGGATCCCACTCTGCATTTAGTTGTCATATATCTAGCTTCCATTAATCTCACACAGTTCCTTTTTTCTTTTTCATGTGTCCTTAACACTGTTAAAAGGCATGGGCCATTTATTTTGTATAATATCTTTCAAATTAATTTGTTGACTGCCTCTTAAGATTACATTTAGGGTTTTTTTTTGCGGGGGTTAGGAATATCACAGAAAGATGCATCCTTCTCAGTGCAACATATTATGATGTACATGGCATTTATTAGTCCTGTTTCTATTGACTTAACTTTGATTTCTTGATTAAGGTAGTTATCTGTTGGGTTTCTCTGAAGTTACCAATTTACTTGTTGTAATTAACAAGTATCTTATGGTGAGGTAGTTTGAGACTAGCTAAATATTCTCTTTATCATTATGCTTTTATCCATTAGTCTTATTGTCCATTGATACTGTCAAATGAATTCCTGATGCCAGTTATGGTGGTGCATGCCTGTAATCCCATCGGCTTAGGAGGCTGAGGCAGGATTGGGTGTTCAAGGCCAGCCTCAGCAAATGCAAGGTGTTAAGCAACTCAGTGAGACCTGTCTCTAAATAAAAGACCAAATAGGGCTGGGGATGTGGCTCAATGGTTGAGTGCCCATGAGTTCAATCCCCAGTAACCCCTCCCTCCATAAAAAGAATTCCTAATATGCCATCATTTCCTAATATCTCAATATTCCTTGTGCATTTATTCATTGTTTTTCTACTCTGAAGAGCTCCCTATCAGCCCCAGTATAATAAAATAATGCTAATGGATTATTTTATTGTATGGGTTAGAATTCATTATTATTATTATTATTTTGATGCTTAGTACACCCCCCCTCCCGCCCCATTAGTTTCTGAACTGAACTTTTTAGCATAGCAAGTTTTGAAGGTTTATTTTGTATTTTTGGTGCTTCAACCCTGAATCATACATTTCTTCAAGGATTTCTTGTTCCTTTCTTTCTTTTTTTCCCTCCAGAATGGTATTTAGAAACCAGAATCTAGACACTAGGTGGTAATATTGCTACTGCATTATCCTTGCTTCTAGACCTTTCAGCAAATAGTTAGGGAATATATGCATGTGTGTATACACACACGCCTATCTACATCTCTGTATAACAATGAGTTACATATTGATTGATACCTACAATTTATGATTCAGCACTACAGAGTTTACTAATCTTCCCTTTACTCATAATGGTTATGAATCTAGTTTCCATTATCTTCAAGATATTTATTTTTCAATCCTAGAATACATAATAGTTTCAGAATTTCTAATACATACTTTTGAAAAATACACCTACTAATTAAAGTTCAGTGTTTGTAGTAGTGGTTTTTGTTTCTAGTTTTAGAGCATATAGTAAAAATGTTGTTTTAGGATATTTTGGTTAATTCTTTTTCCTTCTTCAGTATAATTTCATTATTCATTTGAAATAATGACAGGTATTTTTGGTTTCTGTTTCCACTTAATTTAGGATTCTTGCATTCTTATTGGTTTTACTTAGAGCTATTGCAGTTACTTATAACTTTTGGAATATGGAATTATACTTATTTCAATCAGAAGTTAAGTTAGAACTGCAAATATAAAAAGAGGATGTGGGTAAGAATTAATGGATAGCTACTTGGATAGATAAGGTTTATATGGTCTAATTGATGAATACTAGTTATGTGGAAGAGATTGCTGGATAATGTGTGTGAGATACACTGTATTTTCTTTTTTTATAATTAAATATTTTATCTTTTTTACACTTTTTCACGCATTTGTGTCATGTCAATCCATTAGAAATCTGCCTCATTCTTTAAAGCTGCATGGTATTCCATATATGGGTGTACCATATACACCAGTCTCTGTTGGTGGACAGAAACGGAAGTGAAACCACCTCAGGACAAAGTCAACTTTTTATTGTTTGCTACTCACCACAGTCTATGAAGACTAAACCTAGCAGATGTGTAAATGTTAACGTATGTACACTTTGGGTGTGTCTTAGTAATAAACCAAATGTATCTTAAATCTTTGAACTACTTACCTATATTAAGATCAGAGAATATTCTTTTACTCTTTTACAATATTATCTAGAATAAATTAATGGAGCTGTCAAATACCTATGTTACAGATTTTCTGGATCTATTTATTTCTCTTGTGGGATTATGTTTCACCAACTCTTTGTACAAATGCTATAATGGGTTCAGGGTCATGGGAAATAAGAGTCATATGTCTCATATGGTGGGTACTATTGTCCTCAAATTGACCACTTTATTGATTTTAATTAACCACATTATTGATTTTTATACGTAGCCACTCAAAATCTTTTATGTGAGTTAAATATATTAAACTTTGCAGATGATAAGAAATTTGTAAACAAAATTAAAATTTCTTACCCTCACAAGTAACTTGTGCTGCCTTCATTTTTTACAGTGCCTCGGTAAATTAGCCCAGGATTTTATGCCTTCTAGTAGTTCTCATCAGATCAAGAGTTGGAAGAATGAGGCCTGTTTTTGACCCAAAAATAGGTCAGAAAGAATTGGTTTCAGTCAGTTGATAGTAAATTTAGGTGGGGAGGCATCAGTGGAATCTCTCTACATTCAACATGGAGCTTCAGGACTTCTTCAGGTAACAAAAGGTTGCACATGAATTCTATTCCAATGATAAGAAACAAATAGTTCAAGTAGGAAATTTAATAGGGAAAGACTATATCTAAAAAGCTTTTTCATGATATATGATTCTAGCAAAGTCATTTGTTTTTTTTTCCCTCTTTCCACATTTTTAAATTGATGTATTATAGTTGTACATAGTGATGGGATTTGTTGCATATTCATACATGCACACAATATACAATTTGGCCAATATCACTTCCTAGCACTTCCTCCTCCCCTCCCCACTTTTTATCCCTGTTCCTGGTCCCTTTCCTTTAATGATCTCCCTTTGATTTTCATGAGATCTCTGCCCCCACCTTTTTTTTCCCTTTTTCCTCCCTCTTTTAGCTTCCACATATGAGAGAAAACAACATATGACCCTTGATCTTTTTTGAGTTTGGCTTATTTCACTTAACATAATGGTCTCTAGTCCCATTCTTTGTCCTGCAAATGACATAATTTCTTTTTCTTTATGGCTGAATAAAAGTCCATTGTGCATTTATACCACATTTTCTTTATCCATTTATCCATGGATGGAACCTAGACTGGTTCCATAGTTTGGTTATTGTGGATTCTGCTGTTAGGGTCCGCAAACAAGTCAAGATGGCACCTAGCACTTTGCCAGAGGGAGTGGGTTTGTGAAGTAAGGCCAGCGAGCCATTAAGATGATAGATTCCTTAATGACTAACTGCTATGTCTAGATTAAGTCAATTAAGTTAAGCTGTGTGTAACCATTATGATGAGGATTCCTTATTGGTTGACTGCTTTATCTGGTTTATGTTAATTAAGTTAAGCTGTGTGTAATCATTAAGATGATGATTCCTTATTGGTTGACTGCTGTATCTAGTTTATGTTAATTAAGATAAGCTGTGTGTAATTAGTCATGTATATATACCCCTACTGTCCTACAATAAACGGTTCCCACTCCTGCTGTATCAACCTTCACAAGTTCCTCGTCATCCCCCAGTTAGTTTGCTGCAGCCAGACTGCAGCGTTCTGGTGCTATAAACATAGGTGTGCATTTATCATTGCAGTATGATGACTTTAATTCAATAAATACCAATGGTATAGTGGTTATATGGTCTTTCTATGCCTAGTTTTTAAAGGAAACTCCACCCTGATTTTCTTTAAGTGGTTGTACTAATTTATAATCCCACCAACAGTGTAAAAAAATTGTTCTTTTTTTCTCTACATCCTCTCCACCATTTATTATTATTTGCATTCTTGATGACTGCTACTATGACTGGTGCCAGATGAAATCTTGGTGTAGTTTGATTTGCATTTCCCTAATTGCTAATGATAATGAATATTTTTTCACATACTTGTTGGCCACTTATATTTCTTCTTTTGAGAAACGTCTTTAATTCATTTGTCTATTGTGTTATTTGATTTGTTGAGTGTTTTTAAGTTCTTTATATATTCTAGATATGAATCCTCTGTCAGAAAAGTAGCTAGTGAAGATATTCTCCCATTCTGTAGGTTCTCTCTTCACATTCCTAATTATTTCCTCTGCTATACAGCTTGTTAATTTCATGCCATCCCATTTATTAACTCTAAGCATTATTTCCTGAGCTTTAGAGGTCCTTTTGAGGAAGTCATTTAGAGTGTACTAGAGTGTTGACTCTTTGTTTTCTTCTGAGCTGCATAATTTCTGGTCTAATTCTGAGGTCTTTGATCCATTTTGAGTTGATTTTTGTGCAGGGTGAGAGATAAGGGTCTAGTTTCAGTCTTCTACAGATGGATAATCACTTTTCCCAGCACCATTTGTTAAAAAGGCTGTCTTTTCTCCAATGTATGTTTTTGGCACCTTTGTCCAGGATCCGATAGATGACTATTATCTGTGTAGGTTTATCTATGTGTCTTCTATTCTGTACCACTGGTTTATGTGTCTATTTTTATGCCACTACCATGCATTTTTTGTTACTATAGCCCTGTAATATAATTTAAATTCAGGTATTGTGATGCCTCCAGGATGGCTTTTTTTTTCTTCCTATTAAATTTAATAAATTCGTTTTTAACAAAAGGTATTTATTAAAAGGTATTTTTTGATTTGACTCCCCCCACCAAAAAAAGCCAGGATAAACAACCTTTAGGTTTTATTTATTATTTCTATAGTATATTAGGCTGTAGTATATTTAGCATCAATTGTTTCTTAATAGTAAAACAAAAGGAAAGGTGATTTACTAGTATTTTCTGGTAGGTATTTGTTCCTGTTACTTTTATTTATTTTTTTTAAATAAACTTTAGTGAGTAAAGCTAAGCAGCTGTAAGTCTGTACTCTTAATAAATTAGCAGGATTTCATCTGATTAATACTTAATAATACCCCTTCTTTGAAACTTTGTGTGGTAAGATTTCCACTTATTCTTCCATATACCTCGTAAGTCTTTCTACTTTTTTGGTTGTTGTTGTTGTTCTTGAGCTTTTGGTCTTAAGCTTCTGTAACTTATTTCAAAACTATCTTATGTATAATTATGTAATGTTGCTATAATTCTGAGGTACTGCAGCGAAATTGGAGCTTTCTAGTAATTAGAATTCTGGTATACTTTGGCTTCTCTACTAATGTATTAGAGAAGGTGCCAGAAAAAGATACCTAAACCTTCCTGATTCTAAGAAAAATAGCTTTTAAGCATCCAATAAGTAGATTATGTATGGCCAAAAAAGATGAAAAAATGGTGGTTAATCCTTACACAGCACTTTACTGGTTCGTTACATGGAAGGAAAAAGAGTTACCAGATTGTCTGCAAAGCCCTTCTTACGTAAAAACTGAAAAAGTGGGAGGTAAGATATAGAAAAATTGACAGGGAGGAAAGGGATCACACAACCTTTATTCATCCAGGTCTTGTGGTTATACAGACTAGCAATTTGATCCTTAAGTGACCCATATTCTGACAGTACAGAGGCCAACTCTTGTTCTCTGGACAGCCAAAAAAGCCACTAGTACCATGAAGGTTTCCATCTCTGAGGGGTGGAGGTAAAATGGCATTGCCTTAGCTGGTGATTAAGGAAAGGAATAGTCACTATGTTGTAACCTATGAAGTCAGCTAGAAGAACTTTTTGTTAGAGATAAATGGATACAGGAGGAGGTGGAGTATGGAGGTATTTGTACAAATGATACCTCAGTAGTTCCGTTAGGGTGTGTTACTCCGATTTTACCCTTCTAAAAGTAGTTTCCTGTACTTCACATAGCCTGTATGATTTCATGTGATTCTGGTTAGTGAATTATGTTTACTTATGTTTCCTAACTCATCATCATTAAAGATGGTTTCTTGGGTTAGACCTCTGTGGCACTTTTTTTTTAATTTAATCTTTTTTTTCCTACAAATTTATAATTGAGAAAACATTCTTTAAAAAAATTATTCCCTATATTCCCTTTAACATGTCAAGAAAGTAAGTAGGACATCTGAAATTTTTTAAAGAAGCAACAAAGGGTTGGGGTATAGCTCAATGGTGGGGTGCTTGCCTACCATGGACAAGGTCTTGGGTTCTATCCCCAGTACCACAAAACAAAAACAAAAGCCAAATCTTTTCAGTAGAACAATCCTTTTGGTATTCCCCTTCCCACTTCTGCTATAGGTTGTAGTTCACTAACAAGTTATACGTGTATTACTTTTCAGCATATAGATTAACATTGTGGTGTGGAGGTTGTTGAATTTGGCAGTGAAAAATGATGTGTAATTAAGAAGGATAAGTTTTGTTTCTGTGGTCTAGGCCAAATTTACTGTCTTAATCATTTTCTTGGGGGATAGACTAATGCTACAGGTATAAATTTGACATAATGAAGTTTTGCTTACCCTCAGAACTTAATTATTTTTCCATTATTTAAATATGAAAAATTGAGTTTGCACCTGTTGATTTTAATTTGTTAACCCAAAATACAGAGGCACATTCTGATTACCATAAAATAGAGCTGTCTTACCAAAACAGTATTATGGCCCTCAATAAGGGTATTGTATGTTACATTCAGAACCATTTTGATAAAGCACTTTTTGGGAGATATTGATGCTTATTATGAAATATTGCTTTATTTTTATTTTCAGGAAATAAATAAACTGATTTACAGTACAGGAAATATGAGCCAGATTAGCCAATCCACCTAAGCAAAAATAAGGATAGTTAAGAGCATGCATAATCAATGTGCAGTCGGGTGGTAAACTTTTTGTACATTACAGATATAGGTTACTGTTGTTGAGATTAGTAAATTATTCAGATTTCTTATAGAATTATACAGGTTTGACTTAAATTTTGTGAGACTATGCATATATATTTATGTCTATTTTATAAGCAAAGTTAATTTACAAATAATGTTGACTTGATCACTAATCTAAGTAACTTCCATTCTATTGTAGCCTTTTTCTTTTTTTGCTCTTAAAGTGTAATTTGGGAAAAAAAAGACTATTAAAAATATGGTCTGATCAATTAAAAGAGTGAACTTAATGCAATATGGTAAAGTGGCAGAGGATTTTTTAAGTAGGTAATCTCTATTAGCAATTCTGTTTCCTGATATCTTATTACCTAATATTCTTAGAAACTCCTAGATATTTGACCAGAAGTTGATGGTCATGAACCTAGTTATCATCACATAGAAATTAATAATGATGGAGCTCCCATGTCAGTCTTTACTTCCCAGTTTTTGGAAATAGCCTGGTAGGCCCTGGGTAAGAATTGGATCCCTCATGGAAGAGGGAGGATTGAGGGAGGGGAAGTAAAAAAAAAATTAATAACAAAAGTAGAATTTTAAAAAATATTTTTTATGGTACTAAGAATTCAACCCCAGGGGTCCTCTATGTAGCATTGAGCTACATTGCAGCTCTTTAAATTTTTTATTTTCATAAAGGGCCTTGCTAAATTGCCTAGGCTGGCCTGAAACTTGGAATCCTCCTGCCTCAGCTTCTTGAATAGCTAGAATTACAATTACAGCATGTGCTTGGGAAATTTTAATTTTTAAAATGGGAATGTATCATTAATATGCTTCTTTGAATAAATATAAAATTAGTTGGAAATTATTTTTTAAAGTGTGCTACATTATATCAGTAGACCTAACACAGTATTACTATCCTATGTGATAGGAATCTTATTAAACCATGTTTTAAAATTTTCTACCTTACCACCCTTTCATCTCCTACTTTTCTTTTCAAAGAGAAACTGGTAGTCTGGGTAGATTCAAGACATCTTTAAGTGAAAACGTCTTGGGGAGCCCCAAGGAACTGATGAAGTTAAGTGTGCCATCATTAGTGTATGCCGTTCAGAACAACATGGCTTTCCTAGCTCTTAGCAATCTGGATGCAGCAGTATACCAGGTAAGCGGCATTAATGATAATCAAAGGCTCTGAATTTTAAAAAATACTTTTAGAGTAGGAAGGTTTTTATTCTTCATGTTATGAAATATTTTTTCTCAATACTTCTGTTAATGGCATCAGAAATAATATATTTGTGTTAGAGGCTAATTTTTGCTGAATTTATTAATTGTTTTTGTTTCCAGGTGACCTACCAATTGAAGATTCCCTGCACTGCTTTATGTACTGTTTTAATGTTAAACCGGACACTCAGCAAATTACAATGGATTTCAGTTTTTATGCTGTGTGGCGGAGTCACCCTTGTACAGTGGAAACCAGCTCAAGCTACAAAAGTGGTGGTAAGAAATAAAATGCATACCATAACTAAAATAGAAAGCTTCCTATCTTATATACTCAGACATCAAATTGTATGATTAAATTTCTATGATTTTAAATAAACTTTGCCTAATTGATAGACTTTTACCCCCTTAGCATTATACTATTATAAAGGATAGTAATACTTATTGTCTTTTATTCTTAGAGAAAAGTATTAAAGTGCATTTTATATTCAGAAGGTACCTTAGACAATATCCCCTTTCTTTTATGGATGACAAAATATAATATTTTCAAAGAGGTGAAGTAACTTGTCTGAAGATAGTTAGTAGCTAATTTGTGATTACAACTGTGCCAACTTCCATATGGTGAATATATTAAGAACTTGTAGACTTTTTTAGACTATATATATTAAGGAAGACTTTGCCCATCTAGTTTGCATTCTTTCTCAACTCAGTCTCTCATATTTTGGCACATATTCTGTCAATGATAGGGATGACAGGGGATGAGTATTCTGTTCGCTGACAATAATAGGCAAAAAAAAAAAAAAAAAAAAAAGCCCTTTAAAAAGTTTTTAAGAGTGAATGTTAAGATACATACCTGATTTTTTTTTTTTAAAGAGTGAATAGGAAATGAGACATGGAAACCATGTGTATAGACAACTCGTTTAAGAGTTGTTGTTTTTTTTTTTAAGATGAGAGAGAGAGAGAGAGAATTTTTTAATATTTATTTTTTTTAGTTTTTGGCGGACACAACATCTTTGTATGTGGTATTGAGGATCGAACCCAGGCCGCACGCATGCCAGGCGATCGCGCTACCGCTTGAGCCACATCACCAGCCCTACATACCTGATTTTTAAGAAAACACTCTATGCCTCTATCATTAATAACTGATAACTCTTCCCCAAGAAGAAGTAGGAAGAGAAACTCAAGTGAATGATTTTCTAAAAGTAAGGGATTTCTCTCTACAACTGAATACCTTGCTTCAACTTTTAACAAATGGACTGTGGTTCTCTTAGACATAAGAGAAGGCAGCCAGGAATGTGAAGAGAACTTATAAAAGTAGCAAGTTTGTTCCTCTTTAAATTGGTAGAAAACTGTCCATTTTCAGAAAATGTGTTTTAGATTAGTATTTATTACCTTTAGATGATGTGGAAGCATGCTCATGTTCTTGGTGACATTTCAAAACATTTATCAGATATGCACTACACATTTAATTCAGTTATAAAACTGTAGAGGAATAATTTGAGAGCAAACCTTTAAATGTTAAATATTAACTTTGATACCTCACACCAATAGAAAAGGTGTTAGGTTCACCTCACATAGGTAATGTATATAAAAAAGGTGTTAGCTAAAGCAAGTTATAGGGCAGGTTACCCTACTTTGGGCCACTCTAGAACATTCTGTAATATTTTAAGCAAGAGAGAACAAAATATAAACCACAAAGTCAAACCCTCAGTGACCCAACTCCTCCAGCCACACCCTAACTGACTACAGCTACCACCCAGCTAAAGCATAACCTGATCATTTCACCTCTGAAAATTCTTGCATTGTCTCACACATGAGCTTTTGGGGACACCTCATATCTAACAGTAATAGGAAACCACACTGTTTTCCAATGATGACCATTAGACATAAGTTCAAGTCATCTAAGTCTGCTTTAACATTTGGCTAGTACTCTATACAACAATATTAGCTATGATCACTTAGTACTAGCATTATTCTATTTCTGAATTTCTTGGTAAAGAGACTTCTGAACTTACTTAGCAAGGTATTCTTATAATAGCAAATCAGAAGTCTTGGACATCACTTCTCTTTAATGTTTTAAGGTATTTTTTATAAGGCCCTATTTATTCTGATTTTTTAGTTTCTTGATACTGTTTTGAAATTCCTTATTATATATTCCTCTTGGTGATCTGCACCTCAGTTCTTTTGTTCCTATAATCAGAATTCAGTGAAGTTGCCCTCAAGGAGTCATGTTGCTTTTTTTGTTGTGTTTTCGGTGATACTGGGGATTGAACCCAGGGGCCTTCTATAACTGAGCTAGACTCCCTATCCCTTTTTATTTTTTGAGATAGAGTCTCAAGTTGCCATGGCTGGCCTCAAGTCTATGATCCTCCTGCCTCAGTCTCCCAAGTCACTGAGATTACAGGCGTGTGCCACCAACCCCAGCGGTCATGTTGATTTCTTTATGTGTTCTTTTTAACTCTTCATCAGTACCTCATTCTTCAGAAACTCATAATATGTCTCGAACCATCATCCCACTAGCCATGGAATTAACTGGAAGTTTATTAAATTCTGTTTATTCAAGAACAGTGTGCATGTCCTTTAACTTGTTGTGTCTGGCTATCACTCATGCTAGGATAAAAAGGTTGCTTTCTTCCAAAGTTTCTGTTATGTCTACCTCATCATCTATCAGTTCTTATCAGAATTTAAGTCCAGAGAAGCTGTTTTTATCACTGTTTTTCCTAACTGTAGAGACTAAATTGGCAGGAAAGCAAGTCAAGAAGTTATTAGACACTGATTTTTACTAGTCTGAACTTCTCAGCAGATTTAGTGATAATCTCACAGTAAGATTTTTTTCCTAGTATTTATGCCAGTCTTGTGATCTTACTAGGAAAGCATCTATGTTAATCAGTTTATAGTATAGCAGTGGCTCTTAAATTTTAGCATTTATCAGAAGCAACTGGAAGGTTATTTAAAACAGATTGCTGGGCCCATTCCCATAGCTTATGGTTCAGTAGGTCTGGGGTAGGGCCTGACAACTTTCATTTCTAATAAATTCCCAGGTGATGCTGCTGCTGCTGGTCCAGGGACCATACTTTGAGAACCACTGGTCTACAGTGTCTTCTGTTTCTCCTTTAATCATCATACAAACATTTTAGACCAAGCTTTCTCTCTCAGGTACTTACTATCCTTACATTAGGCTTATTTATTTTGAACAAGGTGTATTCTTCTTGTTACATTATAGCCAAGTGTCAGCCCTCTAATTTCAGCAACATTGAAACAGTATCTTTCAGGAGAGACAGATGAAAACTCCTGGAGATTAATTTAGGGAAGAAAGAGAAAATAAAGTTGAAACAGTAGATTGGGGCCCTATTTACATATATCTATTGGCACATGTCTCCCAGTGTATATTTGTCAGTTTTCCTATACGTGAAATTATTTAACAGCCAGACCTGTGTATCATCATCATATTTATTAATTCAATATACAGCACTGATTTTGGTACAGAAGTTATACTATATTTGATAAAGAGGGGAGTCTCAAAACCAGCACTTCATCCTCAAGCTGTTAGGGAATAAATAAGTTCTAGGATTGATGCTATAAAGTGTATGAATTAGGGTGGTGACAAATGAAAATTAAGGTTCAGGCTAACTATGCAAAATTCTATGCTAGTTATTGGTATTAGGAAACAGAAGATATTCATGTCATATTATGCATATCTTATGTCTGATTTTAGGGATACATTTTAACTTAAGTGTTCTGGTTAATTTCTGGAACGGTCTTTATGTTTTGTTTGGTCCTGTCTTATTCTATAGAATACCTGATATGAATATACTTTTTGGTAGAACTGTACCACTGATTTTTTAATTCATTTGTGTGGACTGTTGGATAAATTCTATTTGTTAGCGACTGAAAGTAACTTTTAAATTAATATTTCAGGTGGAACAGAATCCATTATTAGGGTTTGGTGCTATAGCAATTGCTGTATTGTGCTCAGGGTTTGCAGGTAAGTTATGGAAATATCATTTTACCTGTTGTTACATTTTTTTGAAGTCAAAACTTTTAAAAATGGACCTAATTTATCTTGCTTTGTCATAACAATTTTATTCTCATTAAAGCTTTATCATCTTATAGTTTTGTGTCAGCTGTTATTTCTAGTAAATGTGTGGCCTTGTTTGACTCAGTTCAGACCTCAGTTATTATTCAGACTTGCAGTTAGCTTTCTAAGAACATACTTTTTTCATCTTTGACTATCTCACTCTAGCCAACAATCCAGAAGTAAATGAAAACAGACTCCTGAAAAATGGAAGAAATTGGCCTTCAGAGAGCTCAAAATACATTTTCTAATTTTCCTGTATATGCTAGCTCCAGTAGGATGTTATTGTTGACCAGCTTGGTGTCTGTTTTGCCTATAGCCTCAAGTTGTCCTCTGCTTCAACAGACTAGGAGTTACAGAACAGAAAGAGGAGGTGGATGGAGTATAACTCAGAAAACATACAAAATCATAGTATCTAAAAAGGGAGAGAAGAGAACATAAAATCACTACCATCAAGAAAACAGAAAGTCTGGGGACATATGTGTAGGGACAACTCCAATGAATAAAGAAAAGATAATGAATGCTAAAGTGCAATGTGAGAAATGAAATGTGTTTTAGAAATATTTTCAACAGAAATAAAACTTGAACCTCTTTAAGAATATATTAGTTATACCTATTTTTTTTTTGTTATTTGTACCTATTTCAAGTGTTAGGACTTTTTATTTTTGACTAGGAAGACAGGTAGAATATGGAAATATACTACTTGAAATAGGTGTTTTAGAAGCAGACTATACTTAATTAACCAGTATCATGCTAAACTTTTTTTCTTAGGAGCCAACAAATCAGAAACAGAAATAGTCACCCTTCCCCAAATAATATACTTTTGATTTTTAGCAAACTTTTTGAACAATTAAATACTTTGTGTCCACCGCTGTATTTAAATCAGCGCATCAATACACAATTGAGAATATTCTTCTATGCTGGGAAGAATTATTATTTGAATAACTAACTTAATAATTAGAATATTATAATCAGAAAAACTAAGCACTGAATAATTAAGTAGTTTTTGCAGAAATAAAATCAAAAGTAGAAATAAGTATATCTATTTTGCAGTTTCCCCCCCATTCTTTGGCTCTTTCTAACATACTTTCATAAAAAAAAATCATTTTTCATTAAACGTTTTGGTTGATGATTACTTGAGAACCAGTTCCTAAGTCTAACATGGTATTTATATCTAAAAATCTTAAATTCCTTGTCAAACATGCATTCATTTAAATAAAAAACTTAATACTGGTGTGCGACTTCTAGTCTGGGGAATCATACTAACTTTGAGTATCTCAAAACAAAAAAATGATGGACCCACAACTTGGGGAAAAATGCACATATACACAAAGTTTATTATCTAGTTTATGGTCCTTCTGACATTATATGAACTTATATAGGAAGATGTCTTTACTCAGCAAGTCCTATTCAAATTTTATTTTGGATATGTCACTGGAAAAACTCTTAACTGGTGATTTTATGGTTATTTTGCAACAAGGGTGTGATTAAGATAATTTAATAGTATAGTTTTTTTGGCTGACCAATGCGAGTCTTTTAGTGGCATTAATAAGCTTTTGTGATCTATCTTACTGCTACAATAAAGGCAGAAACTGTTCTTAACAATAATTTAATAGTCTCCTGTCAAATATAGCTTTTAAAGTTACTCTTAGTTATTAAACCTCATGTTTGGTGTAAAAGTGCACATTTGTAATATTCAGTATATCGTGTCATAACCTACATAATAAATGTTTGTGCCTCAAATCATATACTTTATATATCTCTGGGGTATGTTCTAAATGAGATGTTTTAAATTAATTCATAATAATATCTTTAATATATTCTTGTCTAATTTTCTTATTTCAGGAGTGTATTTTGAAAAAGTCTTAAAGAGTTCTGACACTTCCCTTTGGGTGAGAAACATTCAAATGTATCTGTCAGGAATTGTTGTGACATTAGTTGGCGCCTACTTGTCAGATGGAGCTGAAATTAAAGAAAAAGGATTTTTCTATGGTTACACATATTATGTCTGGTTTGTTATCTGTAAGTATCCAGGAATTAAAGGTTATGAGTAGATCCTTTTTACTTTTTTTTTTTTAAGGTTAGATATCTGCTTTAAACCTTTATAGCATTTGACATTATTCTTTTGATACTGTGAATATCAGTTCAAAAATATAATTTTGGTTTTATTGACTTTCTTTTGTGGCACTCTACCCCAAAACAATTTTCTTTCATAATCAAAGGTGTCAAATGTGATAGCAATAAATGTTTACAATTTAGTAATAGATTATTAAGCATCCAAGAAACATTTATGAAGGAACTACTATACTTTTAGTACAAACTCTCAGTTGACTGCTTCTAAGGAAAATAGTATTTTTTCTAGGTAAATTAGTGTAGCATCTCTGAATGAAATTAGCTCATCATTATGAAATGTTTTATTTATTTGAGTGTTAAGATTTTTCTCTTTCTCTATCTCAAGTTCTTGCAAGTGTTGGAGGTCTCTATACTTCTGTTGTGGTCAAGTACACAGACAACATTATGAAAGGCTTTTCTGCAGCAGCAGCCATTGTCCTTTCTACCATTGCTTCAGTGATGCTGTTTGGATTACAGATAAGTATGTCTTAGTTTATATTAGTTGTTAAAATGGAAGAACCTTTCACCTACTGATTCACTCATCTCATTAAAAATGGCAGTTGGCTGTGCTGTTTGTAGAAATTCCTAGTTTTCTTACTACAAATCACAATTATGTGGAATGTAAGGAGGCAATAGTTAGGCTTTTTAAATGGTCCTAGAGCTGAAGCTGAGGGATGCTGGGTTTTATGGGGACTGCTTAGTTATTAAAAAGAGCTTTTTTTTTTTTTTTTTTTTTTTTTTTTGCAATCATGGCTTCTCTGTTTCAGAGATGTTAGATACATGATGATCTGAATGATCAGGGTGAACAGTAGGCCCTCCCTATCTGTGGGTTCTGCATCCATGAATTCAATCAGCCATTAGAAAAAATTTGGGGGAAAAATGCATCTGTACAGACTTTTTCTTGTCATTATCCTCTGAACTATATCTAGTAGAGCAGCTATTTATATAACCACTTACATTGCATTAGGTATGGTAAGTAACCTATAAATTAAGTATACAGAAGGATGTCTGTAGGTTGCATGCAAATATGCCACTTAATATATGGGACTAGAACATGTACAAATTTTGATATTCCTCTTACAATAGGAATAGGTAAACAGTAATTTTGCAGAAAACCATTTTATAGTATGATTCAATGCCCCATAGATTCTTGGGGACAACTAATATGAATGGTACTCAAGAAAATGATACTTGGATTAAATTAGTTAGGATTATTTTGAAGAAAACAGAAAACATTTTCATCTCCTTCTTTAGCTTATATTTTCCTGTTTTGGACTTGGTTAGGTGTGAATTGGTTTTGAAAATAATCCAAGTCTAGATTTTTATTTTCTGTTTTATAAAGATTTATTTTTTTCATTTAAACATTTTTGTTCTCATGTAATTAATATAAGTTAAATATTATAGCTAGCTTTCTGACACCACTGCTATGTTAGTCCTTCTAATATAAGTTTCCTGCCATTCAGTTGGCTTCTGAACTACTTAAGCAGTAAATATTTTTAGGGTGCTTTATGCTATATAATCATTTTCACTATTGACCAGTTCTATATTATAAAACTAACACACAAGGAAAATCTATCAAATGTCTGTTAAGTATAGGCCTGGCCTGTATTTACATTTAATTTTAGAATTTATTCCTTTTACAAATGCAGGTAGATAAACAGTAATGCTGCAGAAAACCATTTAATAGTATGATTCAAATCTAGCTTGTACCATTTATTAGTTGTATAACCTTGGAGAAGTTACATAACCTATGTTTGTTTCGTCATCTGTAAAATGGGAATAACATCACTATCTCCTGGGGTTGTTTTGCAGGGAATCTGCCTGATTCATAGTAAGTAACCTGTATAAAGCTAACCACTTAAAACTTCAGTGTTAGATATCTCCAGACATTCCATAGATGTTTTTCTTACCTGATTTGGGTGATTTTTTTGTTTGTTAGGTGAACTTTTAATTGTAGTTCTGATTTGTTCTTATGTCCTTGCTCCTGAAGAAAATCTGGTAATAGTGTAAAATGCTTTCAGTTAACTATTTAGATGTAAGATTAAAAACTGCCCCTCTTTTTTGAAAGCAAAGCTGGTCTTTTCTCTTTAGGGGTGAATTAAAATCATAGCTTGATGTCATTTCTCTGCATGCCATTTTTTAAAAAGCTATTAAGACGCTGCCATTGTATACTCGATATAGAATATGGTTCTATTTTTAATGGAATTTCATCATAAGCATTTATTTATATAATGCTTACATGCCAAGTTTTGACAAGTGGTAATTCCGTTTTTTGTATTCTGATTTTCAGAATAAAGATTTAAAAAGTATTGCAGGACATGTAATTTTATACACTAAATCACCACTTTATCTCTTCCCATTCAGAAATTTTCAGTGGTTTGAATAATTGGTCACCTAACTCTGAATTTTGTTCAAGTGTATTTTACTCTAAACTTTTCCATATTTCTGATATCATGGAAAAGCCACATCACACTGTATTTTTTAAGAATATTTTTAAATTGTCAATGGACCTTTATTTTATTTATTTATATGCAGTGCTGAGAATCAAACCCAGTGCCCCACACATGCTAGGCAAGCGCTCTACAACTGAGCCACAACTTCAGCCCCACACACTGCTTTTATTTTTTTGCATTCAATGTATTTATATTTTATATTCAAATTATAGAAGCTATTCTTTCTCAGTGATCAGTGAATGTCACCCCTTTTTCCTTTGTGCTAGAATGGACAAACTTTCTAAATATTACCATCATAAAAACAGAATCTTTAGCTTTATTTCTTATGATAGTATAAATACTTAATTTAAAATTTTCAGAAATTTATTGTTATAGAGCTTTAAAAGCACAAACACAAATTAAACTTTTCTTTTTCTTTTTTTGCCTCCTTCTCAGCACTTACCTTTGCTCTAGGTACTCTTCTTGTATGTGTTTCCATATATCTCTATGGATTACCTAGACAAGACACTACATCCATCCAACAGGGTGAAACAGCTTCAAAAGAGAGAATCATTGGAGTGTGATTTGAGCCTCAGGAGAGATTTCTACTATCACTAAACTATTTGCATTAAACTAGAGCCTTAAGTCAATCTTGGAAGGTAGATTAAACTGAGAACCAATTAACGGTATGACATAAGAATCAAGAAGAAAGCTATATGAATGAACTGTTAATACAGAGATTTAACGTGAGCCTGTTTGGGTTCAAGCTGTACTGTTTAGAATGAAGGAATTTTATTACTGTATATATAAATAATGTATATTAAAAGTATGGAGATGATATGGTATTAAAATCATGTGAAGCTACAATATTCAAGTAACAAGGTGTGGGACAATGTTCAAGGGTTAAAGTGCCAAAGCCATTTCTGTACTAACTGTTCTCTTGTTCAGGTACCAGGGGAGAAGGATGGCCCTTCCTTGTTCTCCAGTTCACATACAATATTGTGTCCCAGCAGCAGTAAAGACCTAGCTCTTTAAAGAGTCAGAAACGAGACAAGCTGGTTCAGAAACAAACTTGAATGTGTAATGGAATCTATTTCATAACTCAGACGATGATTCTGGGTGGTGACTGAGTACTTAGTGCTGTATTTGTGCCATTCATTGTCTGGTTCATATTTCTTTCCTCTTAGAAGGTATACTTTTTTTCAAAAACATTTCTAATGTCACTTTTATACTTTTTTTTATAAAGTATGGTTAAATGTTGGGCTCTCAATAATTTGTTAAATTTCAGTGTTTTTAAAAAAGTTTCTATAATGTTAATTGGGAAATTCAGCAATAAACTTATTTATATGAATTCTGTTTAATCACTTTTTTTGTAATGTAGATATGACCATTAAGAATGCAAAAACATAGAAAACCAAACCAATTTCTTTCAGCATGTAGAATCATATCAAGGTTCTTTGTTCGCAAATAATATCTATAAACGTGGTTTAAGTGAAACAAAACCAAATAAATCTAAATAATAGCAATCAGAGTTATAGGGTTCTTGGTTGTAGAAATTAATGAGTCTTTTTTCAGGGACCTGCTTTTGTGAAGACTTTGCTCTAACCATTACTGTCCATGTGTCATATCACTTAAGATTCAAATTGATCTGGGAAGGAGAAAATGTCTCAGAAGTGTAGAGGGATGATACTGCATGCACATATAAAACATGTTCCTATTGTACATTTTTTTAATTGATTTTTAAAAAATAAACGACAGTGGAATGCATTGCAATTCTTATTACACATAGACAGCACAATTTTTCATATCTCTGGTTGTACCTATTATACATTTTTATTCTGTGGATGTTTGTGCTAAGGGAATTTTAAGCAGAAAGTAGTATGGAAGCTAACTCACTTAAAATTGAGACTGTAGGGATGAGTCTTCTAGATGAAGGTAAACCATACTTGCCAATATAAAACAATGGTTATTCCAACCGGAGAAACTTTGACTCATATTGTTTTTCTTCATAAAAAGAGATGAAAATTTTCATATTCAGAAAACTTCTACTAGCAACACTTAGAATGACTTACAAAAGATGTGAATGAAAATGCTGGCAGAGGATGGCCATGCTGATCAAACAAATCACATCCTACTCATCTAAATCAAGCTCATGTTATTGCATCAAGTCACACAAAATCTACATAACAAATATGTAGATACAGAAAGTTTTTTTTTTTAATTCCTCATCAAATACAGTTTAACTATTGGACTGCATTTTGTGAATGTCTGTACAATTAATTTTCTTGCTATTCAAATATATTCAGCCTGAAGTTAACATAGGAAGCTGCCAGTATGTATCAACTAAAAGGTAAGTGTGAGGTAGGTTCTCTCTGGGAGTTGTCAGCTATACTGCCAAAAAGATGCTTAATTTTTTTTTAATCTTATTTTTCAGAACTAGCCATGACTACCAACGGCTTGGGAGGCTGAGGCAAGAGGATTACGAGTTCAAAGTCAGCCTCAGCAAGAGTGAGGTGCTCTTGCTGTCTCTAAATAAAATATAAAATATGGCTGGGGATGTGGCTTAGTGGTCGAGGGCCCCTGAGTTCAATCCTTGATTCCCCCCTGCCTGCCCAAAATTAATTTCTGGAAGAATGACACTATAAGAAACGTCAAGTCATAGTTTAAATTCTTTATCCCCATTAGACCACGATATTTTGAGTTTAAAATGACACAACTTAGTTTTACAAATTCTAAGTACCTACTGACCATGAGGGAACTCACATTACTTTGTTAAGGATAAGGATTAAATAAGTTGGTAAGTCATACGTATTTCATCTAAAAACAAATAACTGAAATTCACTTAGCATTTTAAAACACCATTTTAATTACAAATTACATTCTACATACAGGAATTATTCCAAGAAGTTTCATTCCATTGGCCAAGACAGAACGGACAGCTTTGAAAAGATGAAGTCTGGCCTACAAAATAAACCAAAGAATGATTAGATGTTCAATAACATGCTACCTGTAAGTAAATAAATAAGAATGGTTTTAGAAGAGAAATAATTTTGGGGGGAGTAGAGATACTGGGGATTGAACTCAGAGGCATTCAACCACTGAACCACATCCCTAGCCCTAACTTTTTTGAATTTTATATAGAAACAGGGTCCCACTGAGTAGCTTAGTGCCTTGCTTTTGCTAAGGCTGGCTTTCAATTCTTGATCCTCCTGCCTCAGCCTCCAGAGCTGCTGGGATTACAGACATGTGCCACTGCACCAGCAAGTTTTAGAAGCAATTCTAACTTCTAATTTAAAGTAGGAATAATATTTCAAGTGCCCTAGAGTTTAGGTAAGGGAACAAATTCTTGAATCCCTTACAGCAAGACTAGTACAGAAGGCATTTATGGAGTGAGAATGGTTGAACTTTTTAACTCTATACCGGAGTAGGAAAATGTGTTTCTTAGTTTATGAACATTCGTTGTTAGACTCCAATTCTTAATTATTACCTGAATCAGAAAATACATTTCTATAATGTAATAATAAAATGTTATTTGATAAAATTCTACTAATATTTTGGAATCTTGGTCTGAGGCTGCTAAGGATTCCAGAGGAAAGACGCTCATTATAACCTACCCCAGCCACATCAGGAGGACTGTCTTTTATTTGGAGTGTTTTGTGTGCCACAGCTGCAAGATGACTAAAACAGAAAGAGAGAAATCATCATTGGAACAAGAAGAAATTTCCTGTTATCAAGTTCATGTTATATCTAATTCTTTTCCCTCAAATTGGAATAAGTCAAAATTTAGAAGCACTAAAGGAGGTATCCAAAGTTGTAAAGCTGAGACTGAAGTTCACTGCTTTTCTAAAACAAACTAAAACACAACTCAAGTTTTAAATTTTGGTCTTGGTTCTATTACCAAGTTCTTGATATTATAATTTCATTGCTAGTTTCTCCATTTATTTATTTTGTGTGTGTGGGGGGGGGCTGGGGATTGAACCCAGAGCCTTGTGCATGTGAGGCAAGTACTTTACCAACTGAGCTACGTCCCCAGCCCTCATTGCTAGTTTTACAAATATAGGTTATTCCTTTCTAACAACTTTTTACTTACTTGGACAATCTTTAAAATTAAAAAGTATAATATGCCACGGCGTTTTCCCTGTGTAGAGTGAGGAGGTGGGCTAGAGACTAGTTATCAATCCATTCTACACACACAAGCTACTCTTCTTTAAAACACCTTTTCTATTCAGGTATGGCAGCAAGTAGAACAATGTCCCAGAGAAATGATGCTTAGGATATTCATTTAATGACTGACATTTCCTAAGATTTTCTGGCTTTATTTCCTCTGTATATTAAGGAAAAAAAAAATTTAGTCAAGAAAATAGTCCTAAGGCTGGGTTTGGAGCTCAGCAATAGAGCACTTACCTAGCATATGTGAGGCACTGGGTTTGATCCTCAGAATCACATTAAAATAAATAATTGTGTCTAGTGTCTATCTATAACTGAAAAAAAAATAGTTCAACTAAGTATCCAATTTAGTAGATATTGAGTAAAAGCAAAATTTCCTTTCTTAAATAGCTTATGGGAGGGGCTGTGGCAGTGGCTCAGTGGTAAAGTGCTTGCCTAGCATGTGTGAGGCACTGGGTTTGATCCTTAGCACCACATACAAATAAATAAATGTATCATGTCCATCTACATCTAAAAAAAAATTAAAAAATTGCTTATAGGAAGTTAATACTGTTGCTATGTAAAAGTAGAATCAACTTCTATTCAAAGGTTTTAAAATAACCACAAAATTTCTATCGGAGTTTCACTGATTTGCCTCCCAATTCAATCTCTACCCTCTCTCTAGCTGACTTGATGTTTCTGTGCCTCTGCTTAAAATACTTTTATGGACCCACTGCCCTGAAAATCTAAATAGCAAAAAGTACATGGCAAAGAGGCGTGTACAGACATCATCTGTCATCCCTTCCAGGAATATCCTTGTAGTTCTTGCTCAACTCTGCTTTTTCCTTCTTCCTAGATACATGCTTCTCCTGATTAATATCTACTGCTTTCCCCTGAGAAGTCCCTTCTGATCCTCCAGGTCTGAGCTAAAATTGTCTTTTATGTTCACTCTATCACAACAAATATGCACTGTGCCGTAACTACCCAGATCATCGTGGGTAGTTGTCCCTATTCATTTGACTATAGTGACTATACTTTATGTCACTGATGAACAAATGAAACTGAATTGCTAATTGGCAAAAATTCCTGTAACTTGCAGCAAAACCATCAATTTTTTAGGGCAAGGGATCTGTCTATTTATAGGAAATCTTTAGATGAAAGAAATGTTCATTGTTGGATCAGGTCTCAAATGTCATTAATGCCTGAAAATAGGAAAATTATCAAATACCTTAGAGTTAGAAGGTAACTAACAATGTGCCTGGGTTGAAGGTCCTGAGATGATTTAAAAAGCACCTCGTCGAACCTAAAAGAAAGATGATAGGGAGGGCTGGCAGAGACAGACTATGCACACATTACTCTAAGTTGTTAAGAGACCTTGGATGAAAAGACTTACTTGATATCATTAAGTGTAGAGGGCATATGGAAAAAGACTTGTGCACATCTGAAGGTAAATGCATATTTTTCTTACAAATTCCTGATGCAGGGACTTTGTAAATCATCTTGCTACCCCTTAGGCCTAGTCCAGAGCAGACATATCATGGCTGTTAAAATGAATGTACAAAGCCTCCAGCCAACTTGAGGAACATAATCTACAAAATCTACCTTCAAGGCTAAGAAAATCAGGTTGTTTTATTTTCCTTCACAAATTAGCTGCCCATGAGTAAATTTTACTGTTTGGCAATCAAATAAAACTGCCTTATTTTCAGCTACCCACATTCTTCTTGGGACTGATCTATGTTAACAAGTCTAACAGGTATGGCCTCCTGCCCAGTGTGGGGGCATCAGACAGGCAGATTTATTTGAGACTGTGAGCTGAAGCCAGCAAGCAAGTGAAGGATGTATGGCCTTTTAGAAGCTGCACAAAGGGAGGATTTTTCCTTATCAGGGTGAGAAGGTGCTCTTTTCTAAAACCATAAGTTTATGCTTTTATCAGGCTTTACTTGCCCAAACAATGGGCTAGTAGATGCCAGGCATTTCTGCTAATTCAGAGGTGATAGCCTTTTTTTAAGACTCAAAGACTGATCTTGAGTAATGCCCTTCATCTTCTCTCAAAAGGCAGAAAAAACACTTTTGGGGCATACTTTTTAGTGGTCAGCAAAAATACCAACCAACAGTTAATTCAATTAGCAGAAGCAGACTTGGTAATACCAAAAAAAATCATACCTGAGAAGATGCTGGAGAATTGAAACAGACTGTGGCTCTTGTAAGCAAGCAGTGTTGAGGTCATTCAGATAACCAGATCCAAAAGTCTCTTCCAAACTATTATAAGTTAAAAACATCATAGACTTCATCTAAGGACACACACATAACTGTAGGTGATGAACATTACCTCAAATATACCATCTTGATCTCCTTAACATAGACCTAAACTTCAGTGCTAACATATTTAAGACCTGAATCCTCCATTTTCTCAATTGAGAAATTAAAATTGAATCTCAATTTGAATCCTCAAATTCTCGATTTGTTTCTATATCTGTAAAATGTAGGCAATAATACATTCTTTGGCAGCATGATTTTGAACTAATTAAGGTTAATATACATAAAGGCATTTCTTGTAGGTGCTTAATAAATATTTAAAAACAACAGGAGGTTTGTTGTGCTTTAACTGGTTTTGAATAGGAGATGCTAGAAAAACCCAACAAACAGGGCCTGCTATTGGTCTTGGAACTACAACACCCAGGTCCCAACCTAGGGGAGGGCAGTGGTTTCCCTGTGGTCTCTCTTCACCTGTGGAGGCGGGCATGCGTGTACTGAAGGAAGACTCCTGTATCCCCACGACTCTGGAAAACACGATCCCAGCTGAACTGATAATCCGATAAGAGTAAACCTCTGAAGTCCTACAATGACAGTAAATCTTTAGCCCTAGGATTTGTTCTAATACCAGACAAAAAGGTCTCATAAGAAGAGATCTAAACAGACCTGAATAATGAGCGCTGCGAGCCCAACCCTCTCTGCAGTCTCTTGTGGGTTCTCGAGTTCTTTAGTTGCTGAAATAGACAAAGGCAGCTCTCTTTAACCTGCCTGACACTGCCAAGATCACAGATAGAGGTGGAGGAAAAAATCTGCCAAAAATGCATGCTGACAATTAAAACCAAACAAGTTCAGAGTGGGCACTTTACCTTCCTAGTTTAGGCTAATTTTTACTTTTCCTGCCTCATTAAAGGGAAGAAATAAGAATTTATTTTTCCTACAGATATGCCTTGTAAGATATTAGAATAGCTGACACTTATTTTTCTAAGGGAGATTAAATAAATCCATAAGAGCTTGTGACCTGTCTCTAATTTGTAACATAGGAACCTCACACAATAACCCAGACAACAGAATGACGATGCCTGAACTGTCCATGAAAAGAAGATTAAGATTCTATTCAGATTATTAAAATAAACAATTCATGAGCAGCAGGTCTGTTACCTTGGGCATCTAAAAATCAGTGAAAGCTACTTTTGACATGGCCAGGGAAAGTTCAGCAGACAATTATATCACATTGCCTGAAAGTCTAGTAAAACATAAAAGTAGCATGTAAGGTATGACTTCAACAACAAAATGTGAATTTACTTTTAATGGAAGCCATATTCTGTAGCATCCTTAGTCGAATCTCATTTAAGACATCTTCCAGAAAAGTGACATCTCCCCTTCTTGTCTTCATTCCTTGGACTACTCCAAAGGGCACGTGGTGGCACCTGAAATTCACAGGCATTTAGTCAACAGAAAGCTAAAAAAGAACTGGTAATCCTGAGTATACCAAAATATTCTTCCCAGAGAGGAACACAAACTACCCCTCATGGTGAAGTTTTAAAAATTAATAAAATAAAACAAGATGTGACTTGTTGAAGCCCCAAACATACTAAACAGAGAGCTTTATTTTATAAGATAACCACTAGCAGGTGATTAAACTACTAGTTGCTTTTAAAGAGGGGAATTCAGAATTCTGAAAATCTAGACAGTGATGGCAAATATCTAACAAAAACATACTATCAGAACATAAATTAATATAAAAATCAACTCCGCTTCTCCACCCTAAAACTTAAAACAAAGATCTGAAGTCTGAATAAAAATCTCTCTAGGTACATTTTCAGGCTTAGCGGACCTAATACTTAGTGACCCTGGGCAGCAATTAAGAACCATGCAGACATTACCTTTCTGCCCAATCATATCCCATGATCTTCAGCATTTGGAATACTTGCTGAAAATGCTTTTTTTGCCCTTTATCTGTCTTGGGAAAAAAATATTTAAAATAAAAATACAGTAATAATTATACAAAACTAGGTTGGACCTGAATCAAATTAACAGTTTTGACAGACTAAAGTCATTGTCAATCAATATGTTTAATCTAAATATGAAAAGGGGATGCCTATAAAAAAATATCTAAACTGAGTACTCTTAAGAGAGGGAAATAAGGGCCATAGTACTCCATCAAGTCAAGAGGAAATATGAACTTTAATTTTCTGTGATTTCTATTTAAATCTCTCTCTCTCAGCTATTATGATGTTTATTTTCAAGAAGACCAAAGACAAACTTTAAAAAGATGTTTGAGTCAGGCATGGTGGTGCATACTGTAATCCCAGCTACTTTAGGGGCTCAGACAGGAAGATCTCAAGTTTGACATCTGGGCAACATAGCAAGACCCTGTCTCAAAATAAAATTTTAAAAAGTCTGGGGGTGTAGCTCAGTGGTAGAGGGCTTGCCACGGCATGTATAGGGCCTTGGGTTTAGTCCCCAGTAATGAAAAATAAATAAAAAGATGTTTGATGGCAACTTTTTTAATAAAAAGAGAGATTGCACATGAAATGGAAGGAAAGGGGAGAACAAACTAGATAACTCAGTCATTAAAACAAAACAAAACAAAACATTACTGACAAAACAGCTTGGATAAATCTCAAGAACATTCATTATAGTGGGCGAATAAAGCTGATCTCAAAAGGTTACATACTGTATGATTCCATTTATATTACAGGGTTAGGGTTGGAGGAAAACTAACTTTTTGGTGGCAGATCACCAGAAAGTATGCTTTGTGAAAGAAAAATTTCATGTTGTAAATGTGGTGATGGTTACATAAATCTATGCACATGATAAAATTTAATGAAAACCAACTCACAGATGAGAGGTGTAAAAATTGGTGAAATCTGAACAAGGTCTTTACAAATGTCAATGGTAAAATATTACCTTTGGGGATAGGTGGGTGAAAAGTACTGTTTTAAAACTTTTTGTGAGATAAACTATTAGAAAACAAAAAATTCTTTAAAAACAACTGCATTACAGTGCAATTTATTAATTTCACATAACAATTTTCCTGATTTATGCAATGTTTTTACTATAAAGCAATGTGAACTTTTTCATTTTTAAGTTAAAAAAAAATCTTTCTAGGGACTGAGGATATAGTTCAATTGGAGAGTGTTTGCCTTGCATGTACAAGACCCTGGATTCAATCCCCAGCACCATACACACACACACACACACACACACACACACACACACACACACACACACACAAGTCGTTCTAAAATAGAGGTTGCCAGGCTGGGGTTGTAGCTCAGTGATAGAGCTTTGCCTAGCATGTATGAAGCACTGGGTTTGATTCTCAGCACCACATATAAAAAAGGTTGCTACCTTAACTATATTTAATGTTGAATTTTGAGTTTGACAAAATTATTTTTCAGTATTTTTCAACATGGTATATAATTTCTATCTCTGCTCTTTTCATGATGTAGGGGTCATAACCTTTTGATCTTTATTGTGATTACTTACCACATAAATCATTGTATCAAAATTATACTTGTCCATTCGATCTATAGCAGCTGCTATATCTCTGAAAAAATGGCCATAAATTAAGAGTTATATAGATTTAATAATAACTAATTTTACCTATTTAATAACAACAAAACTTTTCTATTTAAGAACTACTATATTATCCAATAGTCCAAAATATAGGATACATGCTTGTATAGTCCTAATACATAAATACTTTTGATACAAAACAGGTTTAAGAAAAGTAGTAATAAGAAAAGCTCTGGAGAAACTAATAAATAAATAAGCAAAGCTCTGAAACAAGTAATAATAAAAACTATAATAGCTACAGGCAAAGTATCTTCTAGGTAAATGTTTACAAAAAAAAAAAACCCTAAGTGTCACATTTATGACAATTAAATAATTTAAATATAGATGATATAGTAGCTAAAGAGGTATCATCTAAGCACTCTTCTACTAGTACTATTAAGGATCTTCAAAATCTTGGACTACTCAGAAGCCATACCTTATAGTGTATATTAAAAGTCCATAAGTCCTTTGATAAAAATTACACCTACCTCTTTTATCTCTAATTAAATACGAAGTATTTACTTTGAACATAGTGTAAAATAATAAAAAGTAAACCATAAACTATAAAAGTATAAGTCCAAGATTATCAAAATGATACTAAAGCTGAATATTAAAACTGTTTTGGTTAATACATAATACTGGAAGGATTGAAAAAAATTCTTAAATCTTTTGAAATGTTGGAAGATTATCATCAGTACCCATCTCATGCACAGAATATGCATTCTCACTAAAGGCAAAAACTGGTTTCTGAGGGGCAAGACAATCTTGTTCTTTATACAGCTTAAATATGCTACAGTATACACAAATATACAGCAGAGCTGTGGCATTAAAAATTCATGAGGGTTGCAGTTAGGTAAACTATAGCTAACAAGATTCTTGAGAGGGATTATGATAATAAAAGGTTGAGAAATACTAGTGAAGAAGATTATTACAAAAATGATGTCACAACCTCATAGTCCCATTAAACTTTTGGTTTTAGCCAAGGACAAAATAAAAGAAACCTCTTGAAACAAAGAATAAAAGAAAATGTAAGAAACAGTTCTAGGTTGAGTTTATAGAAACTGAATTTGAAAGCTGGAAGAAATGCCAGGTGATTTTAGTCCAGGTCTGCCACTTCATAAAGCAGGGAACCATAGCCTGGATAGGGAAGTGATAGTTGTGGTGCCAGAACAAATAATCCATGTCTCAGACCCATGCTCTGTGCTTTTTGCAGTATTCTCCTGCACTTTTCTTTTCTGCTCCAACAACTCCTTTAATTCACATCCTCACATATAGAGGTATTCTATAAGGAACCCAGTATAGCAAAGGGAGAATTATTTCCCCAAAGAAAAAAGAGAAAGTACAGGTGTTAAAGTAAATATATAGAAATATCTAGACATAATGAAAGAGTGAAAAAGATTCCAGATCAGAGTAGCAGTGGGGACTCTGTCATACATCCTCTGTTCCAAGGAATTTTTTTCTTTTTCCCCAAAGTAGTAATATTGAAATTCTAGACCTAATGATAGTCCACAAAAACAGATCAAGATAGTTGTAGTCTTTCAGATATGAATTTTCATTCTGAATGGACATTTCTTTTAACCACTGGTCAAGAGATAATTTGCTGGCACAAAAAAAATTCAAGTAATAGAAACAGATGAATGTTCTAGGGATAATTAAAAGACTGGTTGTTTAAAGTTGTTTGCAATAAATGATTATAGTTACTGCCAATAATAATATGACTTTATGCTTCAAAAGTAGTTTGTGTAGAGGCTGGGGATGTAGCTTAACTGGTATGCATGAAGTTCTACGTTCATCCCCAGGACCGTAAAACAACAACAAAAGTGGTTTGTGACTTAGAATATAAAATTCTTGCCTGGGAGACACTGGAGCCTTTTGCCAGTAGTGCTTGGGTATGGTCATGCTTGCTTGTATGACTATTTATTGTTCTGACTCTTTTTCCTACTAGATTTATCCCCAAAATAATGTTGGGTTTAAACTCAGTTCTTACTGATCATCAGAGAATGTTCCCTTCCCTGAGATGAATCATGGAGATGGGTGAAAAAAAAAAATACACACACACACACACACACACACACACACACACAAAAGCAACAGGGCTACATCTCTCTTGGTCTACTTTACCATAATCATAATGAGTTCTGGTATTAATGTCCATATAAAATGATCTTTAATGTATGAGGACAGAACTAAGCTAACTTGGTCACCTTTTAGTACAATTGCCCACCATGTACAATTGTAAAAATACATAGTAGTTGATTATGAAGAAATTCAGTTTTATAGTTTGTAAAACAATGTA
Organism: Urocitellus parryii; assembly: GCF_045843805.1. Classification (NCBI taxonomy): domain Eukaryota; kingdom Metazoa; phylum Chordata; class Mammalia; order Rodentia; family Sciuridae; genus Urocitellus; species Urocitellus parryii. The sequence continues at coordinate 72,144,629 of NC_135538.1, read as the reverse complement.
TTCTAGTGTGGAAATCCTATAGATTTTTGAGGATGAAATGATTATTTTGGCATTGATCCTAGGAAAAGAACACCAAGTCATACATATGTTCCAATGTTTCCCCCTGCAGACGCAACAAACCTGGTTGCATAGAGAGAAGTCCCATCACTTCGCATTACAGTACAAATTGAAGAGGGGTCACCATTCCCAGAGAGATCTACTACAGCTGTTCCTTTTCTAGAAATGCAAAAAAGGCAACTCTGAAACAAATTATAACTTCAAAAAGTACATCTATAACATCACGTCTGGCAAATCAAATAGCAATAAGCCTTTTCAATTCAACCTATAACAAGCAATGGACAAAAAACCAAGAAGTAAGAACTCTGATTGAGAATCTATTAAAAGTGGGCATGGTGGCACATCCCTGTAATCCTAGAGGCTCGGGATGCTGAGGTAGGAGGATCACAAGTTCATAGCCAGCCTCAGCAACTTAGTGAGACCCTATCTTTAAATAAAATGTAAAGAGCTGGGATGTGGCTCAGTGGTTAAGCACCCCTGGGTTCAATTCCTGGTATTAAAAAAAAAAAAAGTGGGTATGACATAATTAATGTTTGGTCATGATACACACACACACATATATATATTTCTAAAATTGTTTTCTTTCAGTTGTCAATGGACCTTTATTTTATTTATTTATTTATTTATATGTGGTGTCAAGAATTGAACCCAGTGCCTCACACAAGCTAGGCATGTGCTCTACCACTGAGCTATAACCCCAGTCCATCCTATATTTTTAAAATCTGTAACACTGACTAAGTTACTCAGGTAAAAATTTTAATATGGCTAGTTTAAAAATGAGATTACAACTGAGTTTTAACTATGAAATATCATAAACTCTTTTTCTAATTGGATTTTATACATTAATATTAGACTAACTTTTAACATGCTAGAAAGTATTCCTCAGCATTAAAAACCATAGAATTTTATTGTATTTTTGCTTGACCAAAAATTAAAACTGATTTTTTCTTTTGGCTGTATTGGGGATTGAACACAGGATCTCACATGGGCTAGGCAAACACCTTGTTACATCCTCTGCCCTGGCCTCCCACCTTTTTTTTTTTTTTTTTTTCAGAAAGGATATCACTAAGTTACCCTGGCTGGTCTCTAGCTTGGAATACTCCTTCCTCAGCCTCCTGAGCAGGTTGATTATGTGTGTGCCACCACACCCAGCTGAAAAACTGGAATTTATATATAACAATTTTAAAATTTTCCTTAAGAGCATTACTGATGATGCTATTGACTACATTTTTCATGTCTTCTTTATAAAGATGACAGGAGAAATTTTGCTTTGGGACTATGAAAAGTGACAATTGTAAGCAACTGGTATGCTTCTGTATTACAGTTGCCTGGGCTCCTGTGATTTGCACTATTTCTCTGCTCAGCTGACAGGAAGCTAAAAGCTAAACTAAAGAGCAATTAGGCAAGCAAATGAAATATAAGCCATCTGAATTGGAAAAGAAGTTAAACAGTCTTTCTTCATAGGAAACAAGATCTTCTATATAGAAAATCCTAAACTGTTCACCAAGAAACTGCTAGAATAAACAAATTTAGTAAAGCTGCGTAATACAAAACTAACTAACAAAACCCAAAAGAATTTCTGTACACCAATAATGAACTAGCTAAAAGTGAAATAAAGAAAAATAATTCCATTTGCAGTAGCATCAACAAATTTAAAATACTTTGGAATAAATTTAAATAAGGTGAAAGATTTGTACAGTGAAAATTATAAAATGATGCAAGAAATTAAGACAAATACCTGAAAAGATAATCTATGTTCACTGATTGGAACAATATTTTTTAAATGTTCAAACTACAGATCTACAGATTCAGTACATTCCTTATCAAAATCCTAACATTTTTCATAGAAAAAAAATCCTAAAATTCCTATGGAAAAACAAAAGATCCCAAATAGCCACAAAACTCTTAAGGAAAAGAGAAAAAAGCTAGAGAAATTACACCAGTCATCTTAAAATCTACTAAAAATTATAGTAACCCAAACAGGATTATACTATTTCAAAAGAGACATATAGACCAGTGGAACAAAACAGAAAGCCTAGATAAAAACCACACATTTATAATCAATTGACCTTCAATAGAGATGCCAGGATTACACAATGGGGAAAGGTCCATCTCATAAATAAATATTATTGGGAAAACTCGATATTTACAAGCCGAATAATGGAGCTGGACCCTTATCTCACCCCATGTACAAAATGATTTAAAGACAAACAAAAGACCTGAAATTATAAAATTATTAGATTTCTTGCTTGTGATCCTAAAAGCCCAGGCAAAAAAAAGTAAAAATAGACAAATGAAACATCAAACTAAAAAGCTTCAATCAACAGAGCTAAGGAAAACAATCAACAGAGTAAAGAGATAATCTACAGAATGGGAGAAAGTATTTGCAAATCATGTATCTGATGAGGGGTTAATATCAGGAATATATAAGGAAAACTCAAATGTCAACAGAAAGAAAACAAATAATATGATTAAAAATGTACAAAGGACTTGTAGAGACAGTTCTCAAAAGAAGACACGAAAGGCTAACAGGTATATGAAAAGGTGCTTGACATCACTAACCATAAGGGAAATGCAAATGAAAACCACAGTGAGTGCTCATCGACCTCTTAGAGCAGTTTTTATCAAAACAAAAAACAAGTGTTGGTAAGGATGTGGACAAAAGAAATCCTTATATAATGCTGGTAGGATTATAAATTAGTACGTTACTATGGAAAACAATATGGTGGTTCTTTAAAAAAATTTTACAGGCAGAATTACACTATGATCCATTATGATCCACTATGATCTTATTTTTGGGTACACATCCAAAGGAAATGAAATCAGTATGTTGAAGGGATATCTGCACTGTCACATTCACTGCAGCTTTATCCATTATAGCCAAGATATGTAGTCAACCCAAGTTGTTTGCTAACAGGAGATGGATATAAGAAATGTGGCATATATATACACACACCATGGAAAACTATCCAGCCTTAAAAGAAAACCTTGTCATTTTGACAACATGGATAAGTCTGAAGAAAATCATGCTCAGAGAAATAAGCCAAACACAGAAAAACAAACTTATATGATCTCACCTATATGTGAAATCTAAAAGAATCTAACTCAGAAGCAGAGTATACCAGGGATAGGGAATGAGATGTTAAAGGGTACAAAGTTGCAGTCAGACAGGAAGAAGGATCTGGAGATCTATTATATGGTGACTATAATTAATAATAATGTATAATAAACTGAAAATTGCTAAGAGAATAGATTTTAAATGTCATCACAGCTGTGAGAGATGATTTTCAGAGAGTTCATTCTCATCACAGTCAAGTATGTTAACTAGCTTAAATTTAGACACTCAACAATGTATACATACATTAAGACATACATATACCATAAGTACATGCAATTTCTCTTTTGTCAATTAAAAATGATTTTTTAAAAATAAAATGATTCTACATAATATATTAAATATATACAAGAAAACAATACCAGTAGGGATGCACTAACAATACCTCTGACTTTATTTCCTACCCTACTACCTGATTTGTTCACTTTTACTCCTTAAATCCAAGCTTCCTTAAACCTTTTTTGAAAAGGATAGAGTTTTTTTTAAAAAAGATAAGGTTGAGTCTTAAGAAGTAGTTCTACTTCCTTTTAAAGTTACATCTTATCAGTTTGTGTGACTCAAGGCAGTTCACTTACATTTTCTGTGTTTCAGTTCCCTCTCATATAAAGAACAGATAATACCTTTTCTCCCACCCTTACCAGACTTTTGCTGACAGCAAAAGCATGTGGCAAAGTACTTTAAACAGAAAAAGAAAGAAAGAAAAAAAAAAAAAGCACTATGAGAAAAAGCCAGAACGGCTGCACCATGCATTTTGTTATTCTTATTGAAAGAATACAGCAACACCAATTTCAAAAAATGCGTAACTAAAAAAATCATAACCTGATCTTACATCGTTTTCTGTAGGAGTCCTTTACTTTCCAGCAACTTTAAGACTTCTTGAGATTTTTCACGATAAAATGATTCTCCTGAGTATTCATCAAAGTATATTCCTAAACGCTAAAAGGGTTCAGAAAGAAAACAAACAAAATGTTAGTTAAATCTCCAATTATCTTACAGTAAAACAAAATTAAGGAGGTTTTACAATCTGTAATGTAGATGGGAAAAGTAAAAATTAGCTCAAGTTACTCCTATTAAAAAGAACAATTTTTTTTGTTTGTTTGTTTTTTTTTGGTCCCAGGGCACTTAACCACTGAGCCACATCCCCAATTCCCTGGCCCTTTTTATATTTTACTTTGAGACAGGGTCTCAATAAGTTGCTTAAGGCCTCCCTAAGTTACTGAGGCTTGCCTTAAACTTGCAATTCTCCTGCCTTAGGCCCCCAAGCTGCTGGGATTACAGGCCTGCGCTACTACACAGGTCAAGTCCTCACAATGATACTGTGCTATTCAATATAAATTGGAATTAAGTAAAATAGAATTTACTTTCTTAGTTGTACTACTCATCCTTCAAGGGCTGAAACGTGACATGTGGTTAGCAGTTACCATAATGGACATCACAGATACAGAATACTTCTATCATAGCAGAAAGCCATACTATATAGCCCTGGAGAATGGCCCACATAACATCCCACCCTTCATCCTCTTTGATTTCCTTTCCTACTGTTCTTTTTTTTTTTTTTTAATATTTATTTATTTTTTAGTTCTCGGCGGACACAACATCTTTGTTTGTGTGTGGTGCTGAGGATTGAACCCGGGCTGCACGCATGCCAGGTGAGTGCGCTACCGCTTGAGCCACATCCCCAGCCCCTCCTACTGTTCTTTATCTTGCTTATTTACTTCAAATAAGTAGACTTCTTACAAAATCTTTCCTCACACTAGTCACAGAACATATATGATTGATCTTACCACCTAACACCATCTAACAGACTATATATATTTCTTGTTTACTTCACTCTACCTTTAACTTGTTTTGCTCCATGCTACAATGTAAGGTCCATGACAGCAAAAATTTTTCTCTTTTATTCATTGTTGAATACCTTCCCTAGCAAATGTTTATTAAATGAATGAATTTATAACCATCATATACAGGCCTAAGGAGGTAAAAGAAGAAAAAATTAAGTGAAGGCATGATAAGAGAGAGGATAGGAAAACCAGACTGAAAAGAAGTATTAGAAACTGTCATCTGACATCACCTCAGGATTATTTTGTAGCTTGAACTCCCAGCCCAAAGAACAACATTAGAGTCCTCATTTCCAACTCAACCAGAAATCTATTCTTAAATATGAGCTTAAGCAGCAGCTTCATTAAGCAATAGTGCCAGTGAGTTGTACCATATCACAGAAGGGTTCAGGGGGCAAACAGGTACCTGGTAAATCCGAATGTACTCTTCAATGCTCAAGTCCCGAAATCTTTGCCACAGTGAAAGTGCTTGGATGTCACCCAGTTCTAATCGTTGGAAGAATTCATGGGCCAATTTTGCTATATTTTTATTGTCTGCTGCTTCTTTATTAACTTGTACATAAACCTAAAAGTATAACAGTATGTTAAGTGAAGTTCATTACCAGATATTATTATCTCCAGTGAAAAGAAGAAAGCAAAGCACAATTCAGAGATTTCTCAGTTCTTACTGTCCTCATAATAGAGGGTAACATTTTTTCTTCTTTTAGCCATAGGCCCTTAATAAAGCCTATAAACCTCTTCTCAAAATGTTTCTAAATGTTGGCCAGATATGGAGGTACACACATATAATCCCAGCAACTCAGGAGACTGAGACAGGAGGATTGCAAGTTCAAGGCTAGCCTCAGCAACTTAGTAAGGCTCTTTCTCAAAATAAAAATAAAAAGGGCTGTCAATGTGGCTTAGTGGTTAAGTATCCCTAGATTCAATCCTGGATAGACAAAACAAAAATGAACAAACAAAAAAAGTTTCTAAATGCAAAAAATTCATGGAGTTACAAAGGAAAAATTACATTAAAATGCACTTAACAAAATAATTTTTAAAAATTTGTGATACAGTAATGGAAGAAAATGCCCATTTCTTATAGATAGTGAAAAAGCCAAAGTGAAACTTTTTCTTCCCACCCATATTCAGAGGCCCCTGGGTGAAGAAAGTCTGGTTTACAATGAAGCTCACTATTATGTGTAATTATGCACCACTACCACCACAACCCTGGTTTAGAGTAAGTCATTTCCTGTCTCCTACCTACAAAATGCTGATTTATTTATTTATTTGGTACCCGGAATTGAACCCTGGGGTGCTTTACCACTAAGTTATTTATTTTATTTTGATCTAGGGTGCTAAATTGCCTCAACACAATTCCCAATATTGCAAAAAAAGGAGACAAATTGTTTTCTTAGAGAACTGCAAGTTGAGTCAAATTCTGAATGTTAAGAGAAATATTAAAGAAATTTATTAACTAAAACTTATCAATAAAGTCAAAACTTGCTAGGTAAGAAAAATTCACATGAACTAATTAATTCATCAGTCATCAAATTTCTTCTCCTTAATACATTTTTAGTAGTGTATGAATAGTATTTTTAACTCTATTTATCCTCTTTTAACGTTTGGAATCTCTTTATTTGGTGTACATATATATATAATTCACATCTATTATGTCTTTTATCTTTATTCAAGAGTGATAATTATTAACTCCTTATAGATCAATATAAACTAGTACCTAATAAACATACTTTTTATGTTGAAAAAGTCTTTTTTTTTTTTTATACTTCAGTGGGTAGAGGTATTTACTAAGCTACTAATGTATATTTTGTTCTTGCTAGGTGTTTTCAACCTTATTCTATGTAGAGGACTCAGGACACTGAGATAGTCTGAAGAAGCAGGGGTAGGGTAGAAAGGTGTGGCTCTGGGGAGAAAGCCGGGAAAGAGGAAAAAAGAATTATCTAGACTGGGCAGAGGATGGGGAACACTTCCAGGAGTAGCCAAAGCTGGGAAGTCCCTGGGTGATGGCAGGCCCTCAGAGGAAAATGGTTCCCAGTTTGCCTACACAGAGAGGCTAGCCTTTAGGCCAGTAGACCTGGAGCAGAGCTGTGATCTCCCAGATGAACTCTGCCACACCAATAAAGTTGTGTGCCTCCAAGGCATCACACAGACTGGGGATGCTAAGCTTATCAGAGATCAGTTCGGACTGAATGCAAAAATAGTCCTCTATGACGGTCCTAGGATGCACAGTAGAGTCTAGGGAACTTTGTGTGATCTAGGAGGCTGGGAGTCCCTAATAATGACTTAAATTGACTCAAACTACTCTTAAAAGTGATAACTAGGCTCAGATTATATGAATGTTACTAAGGGGTAACATCCATGCTAACCCTAACAACAAAAAAGAAACTTTGAACTTTTGAACATATATATTTTACAGAATAAGAACTTCTAACTGCATAAGTATTCCCATGACAAAAATCAACTTAGTCTTAAATAAATAATTTTCTTTACCTGAGCTTGAAAATCGTTTTGAAAGTCTAATATTACGTAGAAAATATTGTCTCTTGAAGAATAGATTCTACTTCCATGTTTTTAAAAGCAAGAGCAAGTAAACATTCTAATTAATCAAATTAGTGCTTTGATCTTGCACAATCTTTCTACTTGCCACTATTTTTTCTTGGCTAATCATATAGGAAACTCAGGATCAGATCAGTTAATACAATATTATTAGTGATGCATTATCCTCCAATGTTCTAGTTTTCTTTACTAAATGCATATCACTGCAATTACCTCAAATCCTTTTAGAAAAGGGCAGGGGAGACATAATGATACAGAATGTGTGGGGATCAGTTTGAACTTGGGAAAAATTTATACTATTTGTGCATACTAGAATACTGAACACACTTTATTGGTATGATATTTATCACTTACAAGAGGTTGTACTTATTTCAGAGGAATTTTTCTATGATCATCAAAATCCATATGAATAAACAACAAGCTAAATTCTCAAACCTTCTTAAAAAGATCGATCTATCTATGTTTTTTTTTTTTTTTTTTTTGCACTGGGGATTGAACCCTGGGGTGCTTAACCACAGAGCTAAGTTTCCAGTCCTTTTTAAAAAATTTTTTAGTTGTTGAGGGGCCCTTGTTTTATTCAATTATTTATATGTGGTGCTGAGAATTGAACCCAGTGCTTCACACATGCTAGGCAAGCGCTATGCCACTGAGCCATAACCCCAGCCCTTCTCTCTCCCAGTCCTTTTAATTTTTTTTTTTTTTTTTTTTTTAAATTTTTAGACAGGGTCTCTCTAAGTTGCTGAGGCAGGCCTTGAACTTGTGATCTTCCTGCCTCAGCCTCCAGAAGTTGCTGGCACTACAAGTACCATCACGACAGGCAGATTACATATTCTTAAAGGTACCATGTTGGGAGTTATCAAATAGATTCTATCTAAAAAGAAAATGAGAAATGAATTTAAAGAAGTATTATTAAAACATAAAATGACATATCAATGACCCAGATTTAATACAAGTTAACTTTTCACCATAAGAAATTACTCTATGATAAAAATAAAAAGGCTTTTTGACAAGTGTTCCAAACTTTATGACTAGTGTGAATTTTAAGTAACAAATAAGTTATTTATCATCAGCCAATTCAAGGTGGATATGGGAACTGTTACAAATTTACTTTCCTGTTTCATAACAAAAATAAACAAATTAAAGACAATGTTTCAAATGCTGATCAACAAAAGCCCTGATTCTCTGTACAACACAGATGTCTGGTGAAAATAATGCAGTACAGGTAAAGAGAAAACCAGCAGTGAAACATTGGTACCAAAATGGAAATACAGTAAAGAAATGACTGAGTATTAAAAATACTCACCACAGAAAGAAATGCTAAATCTATTGTATAATATTATGTCTAATCTAGGAGAGAACCTGAAACTGGGGGATACTGATCATGGCACAATTTAGAGGAAGCTAGTCTACAAAATCTGCTAGTGTTATTCTGTTCCTAAAGGAAAATCTGAAAGGTATATAACAACATTAGAGTCTAGGGAACTTTATTAGGTAGAAAATATTTGCTAATTGAAGGGCCCCCTTCAGTGTCTCCTGTGGCATAGATAGTAACACAAAGTATCCCCATCTACATCTTAGATGATCAGAGTCAGGGATAGTGATTCTAACCTTGGTTTCTGGTGTACTGGTAAATTATGTCAGTAGTAGTTAAGCCAAATTCAGCACAAATAAACCAGAAGGTTTAAACTACCAAAACTGAAGTGCTAACTGTGTCCCTGGAACACTACTAGAGGATGAAAGAAAGGAAAATTCTATTTTTGTAATGCAACCAAAGAAAAGATCTGGGTCTGGTCCTTCAGTTCATTAGTGAACTGAAAACAATTAACAAAGTATGCTAGATTCTAATACATAGTAATTAGTGTATCCTATAATAATAATAATTGTTAATCTCTGGATTAACAATTAGGTTTTGTATTGCACAACAGAAATAAAAACAAGGAAAGGAGAAAAAGAACTATGAGATAAAATCCATTCAAACATTTATTGCAAGGCATTGTGTCTGGGGCTGGGGGTAAAATATCAGGAAGAGCTGAGATTGTGGCTCAGCGGCAGAGCACTTGCCTCGCTTGTGTGAGGCACTGTGTTCGATCCTCAATATCATATAAAAATAAATAAACAAAATTTAAAAAAAAGATCAGGAAGACATGGATATTCCTCTCAAAGAGTTCATGACTAACTACAATTTGACAAGGATGAAAAAGTGGTTCAACTAAAGGTTTGAGAAAGCAGATATTCACAAATAAGAAAGGGTAAATGTAGACTGACCTAAAAGTTTACTTCCCATAAGCTACTACTGACATAATTTACCAACAGACTAGAAACCAAGGTTAGAATCACTATCCTTGACTCTGATCATCTGAGATGCAGATGGGGATACTTTGTGTTAGTATCTATGCCAGAGGAGACACTGAAGGGGGCCTTTCAATTAGCAAATAAACACAGTTGTTATATGACTTTCAGATTTTCCTTTAGGAACAGAATAATATTCTTTAATATTTGCTTAAAGCTTAAAAAAAAACCACCATAAAGAAAAAGAAAAATGTCCTTATTACCCTGAAAGTCGATAATGAAAGATTTCCACAGTTGACAACTAATTCGTAAATGAAAACTGGATCTGCAAAAATTAGCATATATGTAATAGCCTGGAAGTGCTATTATAGGCTCTGCATGTTCTCTGTACTGGAGGAGAACAGGTGAGTGTTCTCATAAGTGTATTTGCTTAATTCCCAATAGCAAGATGGTGTCTACCTCAATTGCCTTTTATCATCTGTAAAACACTGATCCCTGATTCTATTAGGCACAAGACGAATAATGAAAGCAACATCAATGTTCCTTGAGATTTTAGTTGTTCACAGGAAAAGTCCTGCCCTTATAAGAGTATAGATCAACTAATAACCTCTAACATAGGTGCCAATCTCCCAATATTTTTATTGTTTGGGTACTAGGGATTGAACTCAGGGGCACTTGACCACTGAGCCACATCCTCAGCCCTATTTTGTATTTTATTTAGAGACAGGGTCTCACTAAGTTGCTTGGCACCTCGTTTTTGCTGAGGCTGGCTTTGAACTTGTGATCCTTCTGCCTCGGCTTCCCAAGCCACTGGGATTACAGGCATGTGCCACTGTGCCCGGCTAATCTCCCACTATTTTTATGAATCTCAAAAGGCAGAAAACATACTAAGCAGCATAAAAAGAAACATGCTTATGCTTCTTTGGAGTTTGAGAATAGATATGACTAAAATATTTAAAATATTACAGGCTGGACTCGGCATTCAGCGCGCAGTAGTATGGCGGCCTGTGCGGGGATGTCTGGTGGGAGCTCTCTGCCTTGGCCTCGAGTGTTGCTTTTCGGGGACTCCATCACTCAGAAGATGTGATGTTCTGAATCGTGGATTTTCAGGTTACAACACCAGATGGGCCAAAATTATTCTTCCATGACTAATCAGGAAAGGAAACAATTTGGACAACCCAGTAGTAGTTAACTAAGTCTACTGGGAGATGGAGACCATTAGTCAATTCTAGGAAATGCAAGTCTGGTTGTTAATTTATAGATTGAAGTTGGTGATTATAACATATAGATTCCAAGGCAATTGAGTGCAGAATATTTTTTTCTCAAGCTTAAAATTCCCCCTCACTATGCTGGACCAAAACACCAATATTTTTTGCCACTAATGTTTATAATAAAAGTTTTGAGATTCTTCAGGGAAAAAATAAATAAAATAAAATAAAATATTATAGGAAAAAAAGGCTTACTATTTGCAGGATTAAATACAAACTTCAAGTTGGGTTAGGAAAGAGATTTAAGGAGTAACTTTCAGGTGTCAGACTCTACTATAAATCTATAATACAAGGTCTCCAAGCAAATATTTGTATATTTTTGTGCCATGCAGTATCTCTATGGGCCTGGATTTGATAAAAGGTTTGCTAAACTTATGGTAAAAAATACCATTATTCAAATGCTAAAATCATAAAGTAGTAAAAATTCCAGGCACTTTATTTATAGATAACCAAGAATCATTAATTTTTAAAAAAAATTTTTAGTTGTCAATGGACCTTTTTTATTTATTTATTTTTATGTGGTGCTGAGACTTGAACCCAGTGCCTCACACATTCTAGGCAAGCACTCTGCCACTGAGCCACAACCTCAAGCCCAAGAATTATTAATTTTTAAATTCTTGTCTATCAACAAAATTTTTAAAGGGAAAGAGAAATCTAGTTAATATAAATCAAAATGTATACATTTAAAGTATAGTGAGGGCATGGACTCACGAGAAAATGACAAACCTTTAAAGGTCTTTTAGAAGTAGAATTTGTTCAATTATAATGGCAAAGCCAGCTGCAAAAGAAAATCATATAATGAAAAGGAAAATGAAAAACTGCTCTTGATGGCTCTGTCTGGGAAGTATAGTATTATTTTGGCAAATGCTCTTCCTGATGCACAGGCAGAACATCTTTTGATCTGACTCCCTGGTATGTCACATTGGCTGGCACTGTATCTGTGTTTTCTTGGTGAGGTCCAGAAACAGCAGAGAGAGCAATTGGGACAATGCAAAAGAAACTCATCCATGGAAATTACTCAGAGAGGAAGAGGTTTACTAATGAACTCCAGGAAAGATGGAAGCTAGAAGACAGAGAAATAAAGTATCAAGAGGACTAAATGAAGAATAGAAAGGAGTTTACATTGGGTAAAGAGTCAGGAAAATGAACTGGATGACAAAGGAAAAAAGTATACACAAATTCAGAGGGAAACACATGTGCCTTTCTCTACACTAAAAAAAAAAAAAACCAAAAAAAACCCCCACAAAACAACAAAACCAGAAACATTCATGTGTTACAAGTCTAAATGAATGACACTTATTACTACTATTAGAAAGCTGCAATACATCAACTGACAGAAAACAGAGAAATTTCTCAGTGTCTAATCTGCTATATCCTATGTGTTTATTCTAAGAAGATTCTATATCTGGGAAATAATGTCTCTGATCAACTAAAAAAGTAATAACAGAAACACTTGGATTTGGAAATGAAATGAACAAGCTAGAAATATGAAAGCAATACTTTTGATTTTTTGTTCCTTATTTTAAGGAACATATTTCTAAACCTCTAGGATCAAACTGGCTACCAAATTGCACAGAACTTTGATGCATTTTCTAAAATGGCTTCTTGCCAACTTACTTCAAAGAGATGCTGCAAAGGATTGGACTGGAGTTTTTCTTCATAGCCAAACAGTTGGAAGCCTGTTCCCAGAAGACCTACCATGATAATCCATAAATGAAAAATTATAAAATGGAACAGTAGAGAATAGTTGTGGCAGGAAAAGGGCAGTTGTATAAGATCAACATCTCATATTTATGTACCCTGAGAACTATTGCAAAATACATTTTCAACCTTCTGTTATCCTGTAAATGGATACTTAAATTCAATATATTGAATGACATAGGCAATACTGTATAATAAATAGATCACTGATATTACTTCACAGAAACCAAGACTATGAACTCAAAGGCAGGGTCTATAACTATTTTCATCTTTGTATTAACAGTGTTCAACAACTCCCTAGCAGACAATAAGAAACATTTATTGAGCAGTTACTCTGAGATGCTAGACACTCAAAATTTGTGAAAACAAACAGATGGGAAATGATTTAAAACTTTTTTTGAACTTGTAGGTGTGAAAGTAACACACAAAAGTAGTAACGGGCTTGGTGTTATAATATTAGTCCCCCAGCCCAGGTAATAGACATTAAACTTAGTTGCATTCTGCCGTTAAGCTATATCCCCCCCCACCGCCTTATTTGTTTATTTATTTATACATACATACACATACATATACAGGTAATTTAACCCAGGAGTGCTTTAGCACTGAAGTACACTCCCAACCCTTTTTATTTTAAGACAGGATCTCACTAAACTTAGGGCCTCACTAAGTTGCTGAGGTGACCTCAAACTTGCAATCTTCCTGCCTCTGCCTCCCTTAATATTAGTTTTTAAATTGAAGAAAACCAAAAAAGATAAAATTCAAAACATATCTGATTACTTCTTCCATTCATAGTAGCTAAATGACAAATTCTTTTATTTAAACACACATATTTTTTTTCAGTCTTTGATGATAAGTTAAGGGTTCAGGAATAGTGCTATTCTGAATTTTTTTTAATACTAAATAAGGTTTGCAAACTAGGAATGGAAATTCCCATTGTGGACTGTGAATATATATATATATATATATTTTTTAAGAGAGAGTGAGAGAGGAGAGAGAGAGAGAGAGAGAGAATTTTTAATATTTATTTTTTAGTTCTCGGCGGACACAACATCTTTGTTGGTATGTGGTGCTGAGGATTGAACCCGGGTCGCACGCATGCCAGGCGAGCGCGCTACCCCTTGAGCCATATCCCCAGCCCGAACATATATATTTTTAAGAGATTTTTGGGCTAGGGTTGTAGCTAAGTGGTGGAGTGATTGCCTCACATGCATGAGGCACTGGGTTCAAAATTCAGCACCACATAAAAATAAATAAATAAAATAAAAGTATTGTGTCCATCTACAACTAAAGATATTTAAAAAGAAGAGATTCAGCCAGGCGTGGTGGTGAATGCCTGTAATCCCAGAGGCTCAGGAGACTGAGGCAGGAGGATCACAAGTTCAAAGTCAGCCTCAGGAATTTAGGCGAGGCCCCAAACAACTCAGGGAGACCCTATCTCTAAATAAAATACAAAATAGGGCTGGGGATGTGGCTGAGTGGTTCAGTACCCCCTGAGTTCAATCCCTAGTACCAAAACAAAGAAAGAAACAAACAAACAAACAAAAAGAGATTCTTAAGAGGTTTTAATATAAAATAATTTCAGTTTGAAAGGACATATGTAGCCTGAGCTAAGAGAAATATGTAGTTTATTATTTTGAAAGTCAATCTGTTTCTACAACCATGTCAATTACAAAACTTCAGAAATAAAGGGCCTTGCTGAAGTACATTTTTCAGGCTCAGAAGAATGTGTAATGCTACTAAACATGGTTATATATAATGCCTTTGGAACTTAGAAATAATAACTAAAGATCTATTCACTTACAAGCAAAAAAAAAGGGGGGGGTGGGGAGCAGGGCATGGAACAATGAGTAGTGTGTTCTACAAAAGCAGAAATGGGAATAAGTAAAGGCCATTCCATTTAACATTCAATCTAATCATGTTTAAAAACTAATTCTGCTCTCAGGAGCCATCTGCCAACTTTCAAACGGGGATAGCTGAAACAGCAAAATTTTAACTCCTGAACAATGATGGTTATAATGGAAATGCTGACAGATCATTAACCACAGTAGTCCTTCAGAGAAAAACCACTATAATAAAATCCTGCAGCTAAAATTTAATGAAAACCATAATCACATATTTGCTAATGACTGTGAAATGCCTAAATCAGTTAAACTAATATAATGCGGATACCATCTATTAGTCTGACTGTTGAGCCTCAGGCCTAAACCTTTTACTACCAGCTGTTGTGAACTGCAGGTGCATTTTCAAAATCCAGGGCATTTTTCCTGATTCCTTCATAGTGATATTAGGGGTACTATTAACAGAGTCAACCCGTTCTAGTATCTGAAAAAGATTTTTATTACCTAAAGGATAATATTCATAAGAGAAGATCATGATAAATCTATGAAAATATTTCTTCAAATGAACTAGACTTTCTTTTAGAAACTATGAATTTATTTCACTGGATGTGGAACATAAGAGTATCAGTGAATTTCAGAACTGGCAACATGCATTGCATACTTTCATAGAAGTGTTAAAATATTACCTAGTTTTTTTTTTTTATTAGTATTGTAAAACACTTCCCAGGAGTTTCGTTCATCATTCTGAGTGCCTCTTATTTACCAAACATTACAGATACAAAAGTAATTAAGACACAGTCCACACTTTCACAGAACTTATCTAGCAGGGGAGAGAGGCCCACAAAAGAATGCAATAAAACAAAAGACTATATGAGTGGTGCTGGCAGGCAAGGGTGTGTCTGCACAACAGAGAATGCTTTACAGATGTGGACAATATGGCTGCATCTTAAAAACATGAAAAGTTTGTATTCACATGCTACCATCTCCTCACTACTGCTACCATACATCTTCACTAATCTTGCCCTCCCCCAGGATGACTGGTTTATATGAACTAGGAATAGTTCCTAGTTAACTGGCAAGAAGAAAGACAATTTGTGGTGCTTAACTGTTTGGGCTTTTTTCCTTTTGACTTCCATCCACTATCACTGTATAGTTACTACAACCAGCCTTATTTGTTTATCTATTAGTTTAGTTTTGGGGAAGCCAAAGTATCACACTTTTTCTTCTAGGTCATTTGTCCATGGTAATAACAGATCCCATTTCATGTGGGCTAGACCTCACTAGATTTATTAAAAAAACAGGAATGTGGTTGAGAAGTGTATATAGCTAGATTTATTTCTGCCCTCACCAATAAATGTATGCAATTTTTCTTTATTAAAACACTGATGGTGGGCTGGGGATGTGGCTCAAGCGGTAGCGCGTTCGCCTGGCATGCGTGCGGCCCGGGTTCGATCCTCAGCACCACATACCAACAAAGATGTTGTGTCCGCCGAGAACTAAAAAATTAAAAAAAAAAAAAAAAAAAAAAACACTGATGGTGGAATGTGATGATCATTATCCAGAGTACATGTATGAAGACATGTGGTGTGAATATACTTTGGATACAACCAGAGATATGAAAAATTGTGCTCTATATGTGTAATAAGAATTATAATACATTCTGCTGTCATATATAAACAAAACAAAATAAACAAACAAAAACTCCTATCTACTTCCCTACCTCAGGTCTTGCTCTAATTGTGAAGTTTCCTTCCCAAAACATGTGTGGTGAGAATTAAGTCTTAATAAATAAAATAAGATTATGGGCTAGGGATATAACTTAATGGTAGAACATGTGCTACACATATCTGAGGCCCTGGGTTTGATACTTAGCACCACAAAAACAATGTAAGAAACCACACAGTGCACACTATTGCATGCAGTGAGATTGTGCCAATAATCTGTTCAGATGAAAAAATGATGAGATATTTTAAAAATTAAACTTTAAAATGAAATGAAAAAAAAATCTCAAATGCACTTACCGAATTGCATACCCCAGTCTCCAAGGTAGTTTATTCTTGTTACTTGATGTCCTAAAGCTTCTTTGAGATTTGCTATAAAATTTCCTAGTAATCAGTAAAAAATATAGTTTCTTATTTTTGTTACTAATTTTGGCTTAAGAACTATATCTTCTCTATTGTCAAAGTATAACAAAAAAATTCTTTTCATAAAATTTGCCAACTCAATCTTTTTCATTAAAAAAATATTGTTTTCATCTATGCTATGAAAGGAAGTAAGGAATTACTTTTAAAAGGAAAGTAATTTTTCAAAGAATCTCACCATTTTTACAAGAACAGACTTTTTTCCTTCTTCTTCTTTGAACCCAGAGGCGCTTTAATGTTGACCTGCATACCCACCCCTTTTTACTGTTTTTTTTTTTTTTTTTTTTTCCTCTTTTTAGGTACTGGGGATGAAATTCAGGGGCACTCGACTACTGAGCCACATACCCAGCTCTATTTTGTATTTTTTAAATTTACAGACAGGGTCTGAGTTGTTTATTGCCACACTTTTGCTGGCTTTGAACTCTCAATCCTCCTGCCTCAGCTTCTCAAGCCAATAGGATTATAGGCATGCTCCATTATGCCCAGCTTTACATTTTATTTTGAGAAAGGGTCTTATGAAGTTGTTTGAGGCTGGCCATGAACTGCCTTAGCCTCCTGAGTTAGTGGGATTACAGGCATGCCCCACTATGTCCAGCTAAGAACAGACTTTTCAACAATGTTACTAATGTAGATTGGGACACATATTAGAATAACTGCTATTCCTAGTCAATTCCAAGAATAGAAAAATAACAGAATTTTAGTGATTAACAAGAAATAAATAATTTGGCCAGGCACAGTGGTGCTAGCCCATAATACCAGTGACTGGGAAGGCAGAGGCAGGAGGATCCCAAGTTTGAGGCCAGCCTCAGCAAGTTAGCAAGGCCCTAAAAAACTTAGCAAGACCCTGTCTCAAAATAATAAAAAGGGCTGGGGATGTAGCTCAGTGGTAAAGTGCCTGTGGGTTCAATATTGACAAAAGAAAAAGAAATATATTATTTGATTATACCCTAAGAACATGGGGAATAAATATTCTTTTTTTCTAAATAGCTTTTTCAATATCTTTCAATCACTAAAGTCCATCCTCTGCATCCTTAACAGTATGCAGTAGTCCAAGACTTTTACCTTCATGTACTGCTGATGTGGTTTGATGAGACTCAACATCTGTTTAACTCTCCCTTTGGTATGCCCTTATGTACTGAAGAGGCTAGAAACCTTTTTTTTTTTTTTTAAGTGTATTTCCCAGATTTTTTTGTGGTAGGGTTCCAGAAATCCTCTAGGTTTGGGTAATCAAACAGACTTTGCATGAGATTTAGAAGGGGAATGAATTACTTCTATTTTTTTCTGACAAGCACAGTTATAGGTTTTGTTTTTTTGTGGCACCACTAACAGAAGTGCTAGTGTACTCTCGTGACATTTAAGGGAGTTGAAAGAAAGGCTATAGGGTTGTTTCTTTTGCCTATATGTATTTTAGAAAACATGACACGAGCAGTAGCAGTCTTTCAATTGTGACCATGTCAGTATACTTCTATTTTCTACTCTCTCCAGTCCTGAAGATTGAATCCTGGGGTTGTTCTAACATCAACATACACCCCAGCATGCATCTCCCCATCCTCTGCAAACACTGTTTAATTTTTTGGGACAGGGTCTCACTATACTGCTGAGGCTGGCTTCATACTTGCATCCTTCTGCCTCAGCCTCCCAAGTCACTGGGTTTACAAGTGTGTGCCACCACTCTGGTGAGTCTAGAGCAGTAGAAGTAACAGCAGAAGAGCTAGGAGCCCCCTTAATAATCAACCCCGATGATGTAATTATGAGCTCCATTTTTGTCGGCTCAATCAAAAGCTTATTCAGCTCTCCTAACAACTTTGTAAACCACTCAATATCACATAATAAATCCTTTCCTGATTTAAGTTAAGAGTCAATTTTGTTTTCTGCAAATAAACCTTCACTGATACATGTGCCTGACTTAAATTACTACAGCTATTGTCTTTGGCAACTTCTCTATTTCTAGACCATCCAAATCTACATAGTCCCAGCAACAAGAACCCACTTCTTCAGCTACAACTCAGATAATGTCTATTTTGCTACTATCTTATCTATATGTTATCTTCTATATTCAATTAAATGTCTACACCTAGGCTTTTGGAATTAGACAAATTTTAAGTCCTGGCTACAATACTTACTAGCCATGTGATCTTGGGAAAGTTACTTTTGGTATTTAAGTTTCTTGATCCATAAACCAGATTAACAGTACTTTCACACCAGGGTTGCTGTGACATAAAGTGAGGTAATACATGAAAACACTTGGAATTTGGAATGGTAAGTTCTCAATAAGTAATACCTCTTCTTGGTTCAAATATTTTCTTTAACTATTAAAAAAACTTTACTGTATTCCTCTCTTAAAATGCTGCTCAAAAACTCAATGAGAGTTGACCCTATATCAATGATACTCTATGACATACGTATTAATTCCACCAATTTTTAAAAGTATTCAAGTATGAGTTAAGTGACTCTCTTGAGCATGCAATAGATTTCTACTCTGGAAGAGAGATTAGATGAGATAGACTTTAAAGTGCTTTCCATTTCTAATATAATATAAAACTCTAAGTTTTAAATTGGACTTCTGCAAAATGTAATGCTTTAAATAAATAAAACCATATTATACACTGAAGCATTACGCTATGCAGTATTATGGTAATCTCTGTTTAGAATAGTCCTGTTTTAACTTCCTGTCTTGCATATTTCAGTTAGTGCTCACTTTACTGAGATTTTCTTTCTTAAATATATGAAGAGAAAAATCTGGAGGATTACTATCATTCCCACATAACTATTTTTATTTTGCATTTTTCAGTTCTCCATATGCACACACATTTTTTAAAAGTTAAAATCATAACATAGATGCCAGTTAAAAACAATTTCTAAGTTAATCTTTGGTTTTGAAATTATTTTTTAAATTTCTAAACCAATTCTTCCCATTTCATGTAATATTTAAGTTGCATTAGGCTCATACTGATTTAAATTTTTCTGTCCCCCCTTTTCATTTATCATTAAACCATTACTATGTATTTACATATATTTTCCCAAAGGCATGTTTGGTATTTTATGTGAAAGTAAGCACTTACCTATGATGGTGGAACGCAAATGTCCAACATGAAATTTTTTGGCAACATTAGGCGAACTGCAAATAATTGCAAAAATTATTATTTTTTTAATTCTAAGAAAAAGAGTTCTATGAATTAATTAGGTCATGCTTCCATAAATTGACATAATTAGGTACTAGGGACTCTGGCAATTTAGGGCAGAGAAAAGGTAAAAATTAGACATGTAAAGATAAATTCGAATTCAGAAAGAATCATCTTAGTGACATTGATACTATGGTTCATGAATTAATAGAACACACAGAAATAGCTCACCTATAAAGCAGATATATTTAAGGATTGATTTAAAAGACTAAGTTTAGAGATAGTTTTGATTAACAAACAATACAGAGCACTGGGAATTGAGTTTAGTGTACAAGTTTTCAAATTTTTATTCTCTTAAAAAATGCTGAGGATCCTCAAAAGCTAAGAATGGAACCATCATATGACCCAGTTATACTACTCCTCAGTATTTATCTTAAAGAATTAAAGCCATTATACTATAGCAATACATGCATGCCTATATTTATAGTAGCACAATTCACAATACCCATACTATGGAACCAGTCTAAATGTCTATCAACAGATGAATGGGTAAAGAAAATCTGGTATATATACACAGTAAAGTTTTATTCAGCATAAAGAAAAATGAAATTATGTCATTTGCAGGAAAATGGATGGAACTTGAGAACACTATGTTAGGTGAAATAAGCCAGATTCAAAAAGTTATGGGTTAAATGTTTTCTCTCACATGTGGAAGCTAGCAGAGGAAAAAGGAAAAGGTGGTGGTAGGAAATCTCATGAAAATTAAAGGGAGATCAGAAGAGCAGAGAACAGTGACCAGGGGGAGTGGGGAGGGAGATGGAGAAGGTAAGAGAAAATACTAGAGAATAATACTGGCCAAATTATATTGTTATACTGTATGCATGAATGAATATGTAACAATGAATCTCACCACTATGTACAACGATAAGGCACCAATAATAACTATGGATAAAAGTATTAAGGAACCCAAAGAAATTTTGTTCATGAGTTATATATGCTAATATTCACTGTTATCAGAAAAAAAAATTTTAAATGTAATATTTTTTAATGAAACCTCCCAGAATAATTAGGACTGATTCATCATTCCAAATTCTCAATCAACAGATCAATCATTTCTATGTGTGCTCAAGAAGCTGACTGAAATCAATCATTTAACTATGGTAAATGCTTCTAGAGGACTTATTTTCTGCCATGCATTTTACATGCATTAATTCATTTAATACTCCAAACTGATCTGTTTTGTGTACACTTAAAAATGTCATTAAGTTTTTCAATATAAAGAAGATTCCAGCTAACATAGCTGGTAAATGAGAGTTTAAATTTTGTTTGGTCTCCAAGGCTTTGTTATATACCCTTTTAAAGAGTATTATAATTTAAAAACTTGATTCTACAGATATGTGCATACAATTACAGCATTACAAAACT
Source organism: Urocitellus parryii (assembly GCF_045843805.1). Taxonomy (NCBI): domain Eukaryota; kingdom Metazoa; phylum Chordata; class Mammalia; order Rodentia; family Sciuridae; genus Urocitellus; species Urocitellus parryii. Next base: position 72,123,279 of record NC_135538.1, on the reverse strand, counting down.
ACATATATGTTCATTCAAGCATTTAGGAAAAAAGTAAATTTCATTCTATAGACTTGAAAAAATACGTATCTATTATTTACCACCAAAAGAGAAAATCAAAGATTGCATTTATTCTTGCCTTAAAGTAGTCAGAAAACAAACAAAAAAATTGAAACACTGGTTTCCAAACTGGACAACAGGCAATCAAGAACTGTAATCAGAGAATGAGAGCAAATAAGATCAGTCACTGGATTGTATCACATTAATGTCTTCCCAGTAAATTTGTGGGACACAGCAAAAGCAGAAAAATCTGTAGCATGAAATGTTTATATTAGACAAAAAGATTTTAAATCAATAATGCTTGTTAAGAAACTAGCAAAAGTGGGAAAAACTAAATCCAAAGTAAGCAGGATAACTGGAAGTAATACAGATAAAGACAAAAGTCAATATCATGGAAGAAACAATAGACACACAGTTCTATAGTATAATTGTGGATTATGGTAGTAGATTCTATACTGCAGCCCTCCTAGTTTTCTTTTACCTGTTGGTTAGGTAACCCATAATAGCATAACCTATACACCTTTGCCCAAATTCACCAAATTATATGCTTAAATATGGTGAATTGTATTTGGATACTTATAATATCTAAAAAAAAAAAAACTTTCACAGATCTTTGTAGTTTTTTCCTAAGATTAAATAGAAAAACTGAATCTATCTACATCTTCAAGCTTTGACAGAATGTCCACTGAAATCATCAATTTGTCATTTTCTTACATCACATTCCTCCTGAGAAAGGAATACAATAAAATGGAAAAGATAAATTCAATTCCTCAGGCAACAAAATAACCATTATGAGTTACAATTGCTAAATCATTTTCACAAATAATTTACTTACTTTTGTTAAATTATTTCATGTAATTATTTTAATTTTATAAGAAAGAACAAACAAGAGATGAAAGAAATAAATTGTCCCATTTAAGATCACTGCATCAATTACTAATAGAACTGCTACTCCGACTTCCCAGATTCCCATTTTACTAATTAGACATGCCTAATCTGTTTTTTAAGAATAACAGCTCACATTTTGAAACAGCAGGCTGGAAAGGGACCTGAGAAAAAAGGAAGAAAGAAGAGAAAATGCTGCTCCAGCTAACTGTACTCTAGCAGATATGATCTGTACTGAACGGGGAAGACTAACTTAGAAGAGAAGCAACAGTAGTTAGTTTCAAGTCTTATACCAAGTCTATGAAAGACAGCCATGTACCCAGGCACTTTATCATACTGCTCCTAGATCTGACAAAAATAACATGACAACCTACACTCTGTTAGGGAGGCAGTAAAAATATATACAATCAGAGTTAGCTCTATGAACCTGGGCAATTTACTTAATCTAATATTATCATCTTAGTTTAGGGGAAAGTCTCTTGAAAACCAAGATTACAATTTTTGGTTTTTTAGAAAAAAATTCCCTTCTCTGTATTCAAGATACTATATATTAAAAAAAAATTATCCCACATCTCTCGTTTTCTTTTTTTTTTTCTTTTTTTTTTTTTTTTTAGTTCTCGGCAGACACAACATCTTTGTTGGTATGTGGTGCTGAGGATCGAACCCGGGCCACATGCATGCCAGGCGAGCGCGCTACCGCTTGAGCCACATCCCCAGCCCTCTCTCGTTTTCAAAAGAAATTCAAGAACATTTTTTTTAAAATAGTAAATTTTGAACCTGTTCCCCACCTGCTGTCTCTACTTTGAAATCATAATGGTGACTGCTGGAACATATGGAAAACTTCCAAGGGAGGGAGGAGCAATGACTCCCAACAACGAAAGATAAAAACCATCAGAGAGAAATGCTAGCTGATAAGATAGACTCTGCCTTCACCACATTCAAATGTTCACTTGAACAAAATTCATCCTTCTTTAATTGCTTTAGGAAAAAAGCAGAGAGAAGTAAATCCATAAACAAACTGCCATACAAAAGCCTACAAATACATAACTCAACAAGAACAGGTTATCTTTAGATGTTTTTTAAAAAGAAAAAGAAAAAAAGTACTATATGGGAAACATAAACTTAGGAAAAAAGCCAAGAAATCAGTGAGGAAAGGTATTTTGAGAACTCAGTTGGGGAGAAGGGATGGGGAAGGTGAAATAAAAATGCAGAAGATGTTAAAAGTGAAGACCAGTGGCAAGTTGCAAGAAATTTACAATGCTATTATTTGAAGGATAAAAGCATGGTAGTAGATTCTATACTGCAGACCTCCTAGTTTTCTTTTACCTGTTGGTTAGGTAATCCAAAGGAGGTTAACAATAATATGGTACTAAGTACCTCCCCAGAGAAGAAAACTGTGTCCTTCCTCAATTTAAAAGACATGAATGAAAAATAATTATACATTGCCATAAATTCTTTGCCATTTTCACCATTAAGAGATATAGCATACTTTCTTCCCTCTGAACCTGGAGGTGATCTTGTGACTTGCTTCAATCAGAAGACTCAGAGAAGTGATGTTCTAGATGCTTTCACTTAGAGTCCTGAACACCTTTGTAAAGAGGCCTGGCATATTGCTGGAGAGAATGTGGACAGAGAGAGAAGCCTGGACAATGCACTACCTTAGATTTCTAGCCTCACTAAAATCTCCAAATGACCAGTAGTTAGTTATATAAGTGACCTCAGAAAAGTAGAAGAATCACTGCATACATCTAGTTCATATGGTTCATTTTAATAGTTCATCCACTAAAGTGGTTGTTGGCACTAATCAATATCTGGCAAACATTTTCTTAAACAGAAACTATTTTTAATAGGCTTTTGGGCCATGTGATCTCTGTCTCAACTACTAAATTCAAATAGTTCTACTCTGCTCACCTGCCTCTGTAATATGAAAGGAACATTGTAGATGAAATACAAAGGAATGTGCATGACTGTGTCTTGATTAAACTATTAACAAAAACAGGCGGCAGTGTATTTTGTGTGTGTGTGTGTGTATGTGTGTGTGGTGCTGGGGATTAGAATGCAGGGATGGAAATGGTGGTGGAATATCTTGGACATCATTATTCAAAGTACATGTATGAAGACACAAATTGGTGTGAATATATTTTGTTTACAACCAGATATATGAAAAATTATGCTCCATATCTATAATAAGAATTGTAGTGCATTCTGCTGTCATATATAAATAAAAAATTAATAAACAACAACAACAAACAAACAGGTGGCAGGCTGAATTTTGTCCATGGACTAAAGTTTGCAAATCTCCTTTTAATGTTGTAGTGCTTTCTTATTCAAGAAGAGAGGACTAAAAGGATAGGCCACTTTCTTAGAGAGATGGATTTAGTGTAGCTCTTCTCTGGTATGAGGATGGATATAGGAAGTCCCTTTCCTCTTTGTCATGCAACAAACATTTAAATTCAAATTTAAATATGATGGTGCTACACTGAGAGTGTAAGATTCATCCATAACCATCTGCTCCATGGAGCAGTAGTTCACTCAATTAGTCCCATCATAAACTGTTATGGTTTGGATGTGAGGTGTCCCTCAAAACCTCATGTGTGAGACTATGCAAGGAGGTTCAGAGGAAAAATGATTGGGGTATGAGAGTCTTAACCCAATCAGTAAATTTATCACCTGATGGGATTAACTGAGTAGTAACTAAAGGTGGATAGAGTATGGCTAGAGGAGGTAGATACTTGGGGGCGTACCTCTGGAGTATATATTTGTATCTGGCAAGTGGAGTCTCTCTCTCTCTCTCTCTCTCTCTTCCTGATCATCATGTGAGCCACTTCCTTCTGCTACACTCTTTTGCCATGATGATCTGCCTCACCATGAGCCTAAGGAATGGAGCTGGCTGTCTATGGACTGAGACCTCTGTAACCATAAGCTCCAAATAAACTTTTCCTCCTCTAAAATTGTTCTTGTCAGGTCTTCAGTCATAGCAGCAAAAAAGCTGACTAAAACATAAACTGTCGAATCTGATTCTTATAGGACTTACCCTTTCTAAGAACAATAATGAGTGGCAGATAATACACATGTGGAATCTGAAAAAAAACCACTTTCTCTGCTTATCCAGTTGGTGATCATAACTAAGTTTAAAAGTTATTATTATAAATTACAATGAGGTAGTAAACATAAAATATTTCCCATATTGTTTCTTAAAAATTCTCCACAAGAATAAATACACAAAAAGACAAAAGGCCCTAGCAAGTTTCATCTTCCTAAGTGAAAAAGCAGTTCATCAAGACTTTTCATTGTTTAGGAAAAAAAAAAAAAAATACTATCTCATAGTTTTCTTGAGCTGTCAACCTGTCAGCTATACTACGAAGTTGTTAGTTCTTAGTGTTCCCTTTATATTTTTGGTTATTTCAGAACAGTGCAAATATTTGAGAGTTGTACTGACAGTATATTAGAAAGTAAAATGAAGACTATTTAGAGGCATATTAAAACTTCTAGCTATTTTCTGTTAATCAAAAGAATATATTACAGAGGCTGGGGTTGTGGCTCAGCAGTAGAGCTCTCGCCTAGCACGTGTGAGGCGCTGGGTTTGATCCTCAGCAACACACAAAAGGTATTGTGTCCAACTACAACTAAAAAATATATATATATCACAAAAACTGCAAGGCTGTATTCTCTGGTAATCAGCTTACTTTAAAATTCTTTAAAAAATGAATAAATAATTCTAGATATTTTTTAAACTGGAGGCCCCAAATCCATTTTTATTCATTTTATTAATGGTATAATGATTGATTCACCATGATCTTAAGAAGATAATATAATGTCACTATTTTGCAACTTTTCCACATGTAATTTAGTGAGACTCCAAAAGAAGGGGGTGGAACACTTCCTGTCTAGTCAACTTGATTAATCTACCCAAAGATGGATGGTCACTCACCTGAATTCAACCACAACCTTCCTTGGGGGAAGACCAGAGAAAAGTTCACTTTTTAGTCCATATTTTGAGCCATCTTCAATTACTTGATGTAACACAGCCTGAAATATAAAAGGAGTGGGATTTAACAATAGAATAAAATTGCAATGTTCTTAATTACTTTGTAACTAAGAATTAAATGTTGCTAATTTGTCCATTCTAATTGAAGAAACTGAAAATTTTATAGCGCTGTCAGCAGCATCATTTCCAGCAAAAACCTCCCTGTTGCTAATGCTAGTCACAGCAGTCTTTACAGGAATTAACTCTGACGGGGCTTTCTATGTTCACAAATCACACCTATTCATCCTTATAGTAGCCAATGATGTAGACAAAGATGAGGAAACTGAGGCTTAATGAGGTTAGGTAACTACAGAAGTCCCACAGTAAATAATAACAAAATCAAAAGCAGCATCTAGTGTTTATTAAGTGCCAAGGACTATGCTATGTATGGGATAATTATTTAATTCTTATATATAATCATGTATCAATTTATTTAATTCTTATAATAGCTTCAGAGATAAGTACTACTTCTAGAATGAGGAAAGAAAAATAAAGACAGGTTAAGTAACTTTCCTAAGGTACTGCTATTAAGTCATGTAGCAAAAACTTTTCCCACTCCCCAGTGAATGTGTTAAGTGCTGCACACAGTGTTGCAGCTCTTATGGTACTAAAGTTCACCAGCAATGGTAGGAAAACAATATAAAAACACATAGTTAAATGGCTATTGGCTACACAGTATAAAATAAGGAAATCCTGCAGAAACTTCTAAAACCTTCTAGGTTAATTTTTAGCTACTAACAGAATTGTTGTATAGTTCACGAACTTATACTTTGTTTTTTGCTAATGGTGATGATGTGTCTTTCAAAAAGTAGGATGTTGGGCTGGGGTTGTGGCTCAGTGGTAGAGTGCTTGCCTAGCATGTGTGAGGCGCTGGGTTCAATCCATAGCACCACATATAAATAAATAAAATAAAGGTATTGTGTCCAACTATGATAAATAAATAAATAAAGTAGGATGTAAGCTGAACACGGTGGCTCATGCCTATAATCCCAGTGATTTGGAGGATAAAGCAGGAGGATTACAAATACAAAGCCTGCCACACTCCGCAATTTAGTGATACCATAAGTAACTTAGTGAGACACTGTCTCAAAAGAGCTGAGGATGTGGCTCAGCTGTTAAGTGCCCCTGGGATCAATCCCTGGTACCGCAAACCATCACCACAACAAAACCTCCCAAAATTAGGTTGTGAAATTACTGTTGCTAAGCTTTTTATTCACTCTTAAATTGGTTTTGATTCATCAACTGCATTTTGAGTCCTAAAAATGTAGTTCATGATGTGAAAAATTTTATTATTAAAGAACTGGTTAAGATGGTTATAAGACAGAATAGGCAGAGATGGGAGCAGCAGGAAGTAAAATAACACATACAACAAACATTTAAGGTGCATCCACAGGTGGCTGCGGATTGTAGCTTAGTGGTAGAGCACTTGCCTAGCATGTGTGGAGTGAAGTCCTGGGTCTGATTCCCAGCACTGCAAAACAAACCACCAAGACCAAAAATCCCACAAGAAGACACATCCTCAGAGTGCTAGTTGGTTCAAGACTAGGAGTTTTTATATTATCTTTGTAGTCTCATAATCTTGAAGATGGGCAACATTTTCCATTTAATGCAAAACTAAGGTTCAGAAATAGTATTTATTTGTACAATGACACAGAGAAAATAATACTCTATACAATCAATAGGAAATAGAGAAAGGATTAATATACAGATGTTAAATTGAATAGTGCCTATCATATACTAGGGGCCCAATAAACATTAATACTTTAAAAACATGTGGATAAGAAGACTGCAAGTGGAGAGGTAAACATTAGTGAGAAGGAGTCCATATTCAGATTATTGTAAGTTTATTCTGAATTTTATCTCTGAATTTTCTTATGTTACTGTATTAACTGCCCTTTTGCAGGCCTAATATTTATTGTCTTATTAAAAGAAAAAGCTGTCTTATGATTTCTTCTGTATACATCTTATGTTTCGAACAAGACTATAGAATACCAGAGAGTAGAAACTAGCATCCCTTTCTTGGAGTCAATACAAAACTGATGTATTCATTCAATAAATATCGATCCAGTGTCTACTATATGCTAGACACTGCTAAAAAACTATGGAGATCCAACAGTGAAAAAATCAGATGCTATTAACCCTAAGGGGATAAGAGTTTAAAGGGAAAGTGGTATTAAACAAATAAAAGGAATTTAAATATCAACTATGGTAGGTTCTATAAAGGAGAGATATAGAGTGCTATAGGAGAATATAAAAAGATCAGAAATCTACTGCCAAGAAAATCTCAAGATCCAACAGGCTGTTAAACTCAGATGGCACTCCATGCAAAGATCAATATATGCAAAGGTTGTGTGTACAATGAGTTTCAGAGCAGGAGGAAGATCAGTGCAATTAAAGAAGAGAATGAATGTACAATGGCTGGACAATAACTCATTCTTACCTTTGTTAGTAGTTCTCTGTTTATTTTGAAATTCACAGTTCCTGGACCAGTGCTGATTTCACTCACCACTGTATCACATTTCAGCTAGAAAGTAAGCATATTATGAAATAGGCCCAATGAGACATACAGTTCTAATACTACAACTGGCTGACAAAGTCAAGCTGAGTTACCTCTTTCAGTCATTACAGGTGGACCTGGGCCTTAGCCAATCTTCAGTTCCTCCACTTTACTTAGGTAAATACATTTTCTTTTTTTCCTTATTAGAAATGCTATTTTGTATTCAGAGTATCTCCTTTCCCCTTTGTCTTTCCTTCACCTCAAATTCTCCATTTGTCTTACAATAAGCACTTCCCCTTACTCAAGAGCCACAGAACACGACATTGGGTCAGATCCTAACTAAATCTTTTGAACTAACACAAAGCATGTAAATAATTTAGTCTGTCTTCTCTGCTCATGCCCACCCTTCTTAACCACCTAGATGTTCAAACTCCTTGATAAACCTATAGAACTAAAGATGTGCCAGTGTTTACTGAAGAACTTCTAGTCTATATTTTTGAGACAAGAAATAGGAAGAAAGGGATTAAATATCCTAATTAGATTAATTCTACTCCTGGTGTACTTCCTAGTAAAAATCTTAGGTGATTTTTATTATCAAATAAATATCTACCAAGTTATCAAAGTTACTTTATCATACTCATTCCTCACAAATCTTTTTCCTTGACAGTGACTTTCATTGTTCCAATCTTCAGAGATCCCAGATACCTCTTGTGTCACAAATAATAACCCCATTAACAAAGCAACAAAACTTATCTAATATCTGTTTTTGCTGAGGATATTACACTAACAATTTAGATTTGGTCGGGCTGGGATCGTGGCTCAGCGGTAGAGCACTCACCTAGCACGTGCAAGGCCCTGGGTTCGATCCTCAGCACCACATAAAAATAAACAAAATAAAGATATTGTGTCCAACTACTAAATAAATAAAAAAATAAATACTAAATAAATAAATAAATAAATAAATAAATAAATATTTTTAAAAAAAATTTAGATTTGGTCATTCTCTACAATCTTTTAAAATAAATAAAACCCACCAGGGAACTTAGAAATACTTAAGTTTTATGAAATCATCTAAACACTTCTTCCCTGTAATCATGATTCCATTTACATTTAATCATTTCTTCTCATATTTTAATGTTCTTCTCAGAAACTCATTTTAAAAATTGCAACCCACAGCTCTAATTTATCAAGCTTGTTCTCCAAAATTCAGAAGTCCACCCAGCTTCAATCTGTAAATTTAATTAACACTTCAGTCCTACTTTGAAGTACTTAATCAAAAAATTGAACATTGTCAGCTCAAGAGGAATGCTTTATAAATAACTTGAAAAATCATTGTAACCTTATAGTAGTACAGGGCTAAAATGAATTTAAATGATATTTTCTAAGATAAAAAAGAAACACTATTAAATTCATTATTACAGATGAGAAACCCTGCAGAGCACTCTTTTTTCCTTTAAAATGCTAAATTTATTATAATGTTAAATAGAGATAATAGTGCTAAAATACCTTCTCTGCCAGTTTCTTGGCTTGAACTTGAATATCTGGTCTTATGTGATCATTGCTATTTTCCAGTAAAGAATCCACAGATAGCTGAAAGTCAGCTACTTCTCTAAAGACAGAAATTGAAATGAGAAAGAGCTGTTGTTATCTTAGAAGCATTACAAGTTTAACAAAGGTTAATCATTGCGTATTTTTCATATGAAAATGATTTTATCGAAAAAGGCATTTTGTTTTCAAAATTAAAAGCAAGGAAATTAGAAATCACCTTGTATTTATTTAAAAACTTTTTTCTTTTAACATTTTATAAAATTTTTCCTTTTCTGTTATGTAATTGTAACTTTATGATATCTCTGTGAAATAGACAGAGGTGTCTGGGAAATTAAATGTCTCCTGTCAAATTCTTCTTCTTTTTTTTTTTTTTAAAGAGAGAGAGAGAGAGAGAGAGAGAGAGAGAGAGAGAGAATTTTTTAATATTTATTTTTCAATTATCGGCGGACACAACATCTTTGTTTTTGTATGTGGTGTTGAGGATCGAACCTGGGCTGCACGCATGCCAGGCGAGCGCGCTACCACTTGAGCCACATCCCCAGCCCTCCTGTCAAATTCTAATGCAACTAAGCAGATGCAGACAAAAGTTCAGGTCTTTTGGCCTCTTCCTATGATGCTTCCTATACTACTCCAAATGCTTGCTTCTAACTCTTGCTCCCCCACTGACTTCCAAATGACAAAAAAAAAAAAAAAAAAAAAAAAAATATATATATATATATATATATATATAGAACTTGAGTTTCAACACGAGGGAAAAAAATTCATTCTGAATACTCAGTAGTTCATAAAACAGACACTGCCACTTATCCTTTTCATTCGGTTGATGATGAAACAATGCAAAAACAAATACAACACCAGCAATGAGTGAAAATCAACATTTGCTTGATGAGAGCAGTTCTGTCTAAGGAAAGAAAGTAGGGAATGGAATCAAAGAAGTACATTTCAGTGACTTGAACAGTATTTGTAACATTTTATTACTAAAAATCAAGAGCCATCCTTCTCCTCTCAAAAAATAAATAAATAAAAATGAAAAAATATGGAAAAAACTTAATTCAGAAAGTGACCACAAGTGTTTTATTATTCTCTACAAATTTTTCTGTAGATTTAAAATGTACAAAAGTTCAAGATCTACAAAATAGTTTTTAAATCAACATACATCTGTATAATTACACTAACATCTTTTGATGTTTAATAAGAGAATAGAGAATAGGACTTCATGAGTATAGTACGTGGTTTGTCCATTCTCTGTCTAGCACATATGTCACTCACATGAGAAGGGCACACTTTAGAGGGGCACAAGTGACTTCCTTATCACTTATGGTTATCAGGGAAATATCTAAAAATTCCTGTGTGACTTCTGGTTAACATCAGATTTTAAAAGTCTATGATAATCATTAAGAATTTTCCTGGGCCTTGTGAGATACAGTGGTGCATGCTTGAAATGCTATTGACTTGGGAGGCTAAGGCAGAAGGACCTGAAGTCTGAGACTAGCCTCAGCAAATCAGCAAGACCCTGTCTCAAAAAAGTTAAAAGGCTGGGGATGTGGCTCAGGTTAAGCGCCCCTGGGTTCAATCCCGGATACCAAGAAAAAACTAAAAAGAATTTTCCCGGGGGCCTTAATCCATTATTCAGAGTGGCTAACACAGACCAACCCAACTCATCTGCTGACATCTAAGCTGTCACCACAGACCCAAGTTCATCTACAAATCCGTGCCTGTGTGATGTTGGAGAAGTTGCTTAATCTCTCAGTACTCAGTAAAATGGTGATGACAATGGAATCTACTTCACAGTGTTGTTTAGAAATCAAGTCTTGGTTATGAATTATATTAATCCTAGTTATGATGTTAAATGAAAATGTTAAATAGTATCAGCACTGACCTCTGGGAAAGTCTTTTTCTACTTTATAGTACATGATAATTCAATTTTCTAAAAATCATGAAATTCTTTTAAGGTTTGAACGTATTTATTCTTACCAAAGAACTCTTCATAGTTCAGTCAAGTATTTATGCCAATCATGGGGAACTAAACTAGTTAACAACATGGGAATAACATAAAAAGCAGAATAACAAATTCAAAGATATATACCAATTATAGAAAATAATGTAAATAAAAAGTAGTAAGAGCCCTGATAATAATATTAACTGAAATACAGATTTGAATACATCAAAGATTAAATTATTGTATGTTGATACATACCTTGGATGTTTTAGAGAAGATTTAATATGACTCAGACTCTCAAACATCCAGGAAACACAAAGAAATCATACAATTTTTTAAAAAATAGTGTAAAATTATGAAGAGTTACAAGCATTTGTAAGGTATAACACACTAATAATTTAATTTAAAAATTGTATAATCTCCATGGAATCATAAATATTTCTAATTAGTTCAGTGGCAGAAGGACAAAAAAATTGATCCTTTTAGTTTGTTAACAATGATTAATACCAACTTATTAAACTAAGAATATTTAAAACATAAATTCTGAAATTATATGAAGGGTTACCTATCACTACCAAAGGTGCAAAAGAGAAGGAAGTGAGGGAGATCAACCAGATTTCCATCTACTTCCCAGTTGCCCCTTTTGGGGAACATTTTTTTTTAATTGGTTGTTCAAAACATTACAAAGCTCTTGACATATCATATTTCATACATTAGATTCAAGTGGGTTATGAACTCCCATTTTACCCCGTATACAGATTGCAGAATCACATCCACATTTTTACATAATGCCATATTAGTAACTGTTGTATTCTGCTACCTTTCCTATCCTCTACCATCCCCCCTCCCCTTCCCTCCCATCTTCTCTCTTTACCCCATCTACTGTAATTCATTTCTCTCCTTGTTTTTTTTTTTTCCATTCCCCTCACAACCTCATATGTAATTTTGTATAACAATGAGGGTCTCCCTTCATTTCCATGCAATTTCCCTTTTCTCTCCCTTTCCCTCCCACCTCATGTCTCTGTTTAATGTTAATCTTTTCCTCCTGCTCTTCCTCCCTGGTCTGTTCTTAGTTGCTCTCATTATATCAAAGAAGACATTTGGCATTTGTTTTTTAGGGATTGGCCAGCTTCACTTAGCATAATCTGCTCTAATGCCATCCATTTCCCTGCAAATTCCATGATTTTGTCATTTTTAGTGCCATGTAATACTCCATTGTGTATAAATGCCACTTTTTTTATCCATTCATCTATTGAAGGGCATCTGGGTTGGTTCCCTTTGGGGAACTTTTAATCATACACCCAAAAAGAACTTTTGGTTTTGCTTTGTCTATTTGAAGAGATAATTCTTGCATGTGAATTATGTATAAAAATTTTAAAACTGAAAACAACGTAAATGTCTATCAACAGTAGAATAACAGAATATTACAAAAAAAGTGATGTCAAGGAAAAAGGTTAAAAAAATCTTATATAGTTTTGTAGCTTTTTTTTTAATCTGAAAAACATATTCAAAGACAAAGAAATGAAAAATACACTAACTTCCTAAAATCAGTTACCTACTATAGTAAGATTATTGGGACTTTATTTTTCTTATTCTTCTGTATTTTCCTGAATTTCCTTAAAGAGATTGTTTTGCACTCTATAGTTTTATGAAATTAATCCCTCTTACTTTCATTTTTTGGGGGGGTGGGGATACTGGGGATTGAATTCAGGGACACTCCCACTGAGCCACATCCCCAGCTCTATTTTTGTTTTTTTGTTTTTTTTTTTCAGAAACAGGGTCTCACTGAGTTGCTTAGCTCCTCACTGCTGTTGAGGCTGGCTTTGAACTCATGATCCTCCTGCCTCAGCCTCCTGAGCCACTGGAATTACAGGTGAGTGTCACTGCTCCGGCTCTTACTTTCATTTTTTAAAAATTAAAACCAGTAAGTTTAAAAAAGCAATAGCTACTTTTCCACTAACTTCTGAAGGTTGTTGTGTTGGTTAATGTGAAAGCCACAGGCTTTGAGTACTACTGACTTATGACAATGCTCTCAATTCTAATAAAATCAATGTTATTATATAGGAAGTTCACCATAGCTGAAAATACATGGAGAACTAGCAGACCTGAGCAAATGGTTCATTTTATATTACCTAATCTATGCCAGCAAAAAACAATATTTCTTAATTCTCCTAGCACTTAATAGCATTCTAATATAAAGTCAGAAATATGGAACAGTGAGACTTGGTTTTTAACTGTAAGGGATACTCTGGATTTATTATAGCAAAACAGTAAAGGTTTCCTCAATATGGAGAATTTTAGACTTGTGGCTCAGAAAATTTTTGAAGTGGTTCTCAATATTTATTATTTATAAACCAAAATCTTAGTACTTTGGATTATTAAAGCAAAGGCAAGCAAAGGCAATCCTATTCAAAAGATGGGTCAAAATAGTTTAGTTTATTAGAGGTCTTTGAAAAGACATTAAAATTAAGAGATTACCCTTATTATGCAGAATGCAAATTACAGATTTTATGAAATAAGTAACTGATGTGGAAAACTACATAAATTTACATATAATTATGAGAGCCCCTTGGTCCCTTGTTGCCTCTGTTCTTGGAATTCACATAAAGGAAGATGCAGTAGGCCATTTTATAGGTGTTCTCTTTTACTACAAGGTCAAATGTAGCCTCTATCTTCCCTTTCCATTTATTTCTTTGTTCTATCCTGAGAACAGGAATATTCATCTTATGCTAAAAGTCTTGACATAATTAAGGGAATGAAATACAAGGACATATTGCTACCAGTAATTACATTGTTACCTCTTTCAAAACCTTGGGGCTCAATGCCTACTATGTGGCAAATATGTCATTATTAACTGACAATACGGTGGTCCCTTGGTGCCTGAGGTTCCAGACACCCCATAGATAAAACAATATGTAGATGTTCAAATTTAAACCTCATTACCAAAGACTTTGACACGACTATCACTGCAAGCATAAGCAAGCATAAAAATAATTAATGTAAGAATATTACCTGTCTCATCAGAGTATCCAATACAGATTTTAATTTTATTGTTGATTACACTAATAAGTTGAATATAATGAATCACATCTTATAATTCACTTCAAAGACTATTCCATAAATTGAAGAGTAACAATTTTTTTTATTCAACAAATTTGAGAACATTATAGATTGCTATAAATGTATTAATTATACTTAACTCTTTCCTGGAAATTGGAACTGCAGATATTGATTTGATCAAGTTTTCTGGTGGAAGATCCAGCACTCTGGAAAGCTAAGTCAAAAAGAACAAAATAGGGTAAGACTGTAGATAATATTTGTTCCATATTCATACTACTACTTAAAAATAAAAAGAATAAACAACTGACACGCCAACATAAATGGACATTATGCTAAGTAAAAGAAGCCAGATTCCAAAGATTATATAGTTTATAATTCTATTTACTTGACATTCTAGAAAACTCAAACTATAAGGTTGTAGAATAGATTTGTGTTTGCCAGGAGTTGAGGGTGAAGGGACGGTTTGACCATAAAGTAGTAAACAAATTCATTTCAGGATGAATTTTGTCTTTATAAATTTAAAACAAAGTTTAGGAAAAAGTATAGATTTTAGTTTAGCTATAAGAGGGAAAATGTGAATCAGAGAAACCCACAATATCATAGCAGCTCCATAAGAATGAATTAAAATAGCAGTTTTGCAGTAGCAAACTATGGCAGAAAGATTGTGGGAAAACACTGGTAGGCAACTCAGTGACCTAGCAATTAGGTTAAAACCAAAAATATTAGCTTCTACAATAGAAAGACAATAAAAGCAACAGATGGTGGCAGTGTCAGGTGTGCTTTGGCTCAGTGGGGGAAGGGAAGCACCTGTCAGAGCCAAAAGACATTTTCCCACTAGGTTTAAAGAAAAACCATGCTGCTGTTCAACAAGTTTGCAATCTGAGTAGAAAACATCAGAAATGGCAAGCTAATCTGGCACAGGGAGGATGCTCCACTGCTCCCCAGAAGAAACAGTTGAAGTAGGGAATAAGTGACAGCTTAAAAAAGACTATTCTGGACTTCCTAAGTGATAGACTAGGAATCCTGGAAGTTTACCTCGTGTTTTTTCTTTCTTTCTTTTTTTTTTTTTTTTTAATTTTTTTGGTTGTAGATGAACACAATAACTTTATTATATTTATTTATTTCTATGTGATGCTGAGGATTGAACCCAGTGCCTCACGCATGGAAGGCAAGCGCTCTATCACTGAGTTACAACCCCAGTCCCTTAACTTTGTATTTTCATGTTTCACAATTTCTTTTTTTGTCTTGTTCTTGGTATAGGCTTTTTGAATACCCAACACCAGTTACTTAAACTCTACTTTTCACCAGATCAGTAGGTGCCCACACCATGGGGCAGTCTGAGCATATAAGTGAGACTGTACCACAGACTAGGGAGAAATTCAGGGTGGCCACTCAGTCAGTCTGCAGAGCAGATAAGAATGAAGGGTGATTCTCAGATGGGAGAGTCTAAAATTAAAATCACAGAAAGAAAAGCCAATACTTAAAAAGAAACCTCAGGGCTGGGTTATGGCTCAGTGGTAGAGCACTTGCTTAGAATGTGTGAGGCACTGGAATTAATTCTCAGCACCATATATAAATAATAAATAAAATAAAGGTTCACTGATGACTTAGAAAGACATTAAAAAAAAAAAAGAAGAAATCATGAAATTCATTTGGAAAAATAAAAGACCCAGAATAGCAAAAGCAATTCTAAGCAGGAAGAGTGAAACAGGCGGTATACCAATACCAGACTTCAAACTATACTACAGAGCAATAGTAACAAAAACAGCATGGTATTGGTATCAAAACAGACGGGTGGACCAATGGTACAGAATAGAGGACACAGAGACCAATACAGAAAATTACAAGTATCTTATATTTGACAAAGGTGCTAAAAGCATGCAATGAAGAAAGGATAGCTAAAAACATGCAATGGAGAAAGGACAGCATCTTCAACAAACGGTGCTGGGAAAACTGGAAATTCATATGCAACAAAATGAATCTGAATCCCTTTCTCTCGCCATGCACAAAAGTTAACTCAAAATGGATCAAGGAGCTTGATATCAAAATAGAGACTCTGCGTTTGATAGAAGAAAAGGTTGGCTCTAATCTACATATTGTGGGGTCGGGCTCCAAATTCCTTAATAGATGACCCATAGCACAAGAGTTAAAAACAAGAATTAACAAATGGGATTTACTCAAACTAAAAAGTTTTTTCTCAGCAAGAGAAACAATAAGAGAGGTAAATAGGGAGCCTACATCCTGGGAATAAATTTTTACTCCTCACACTTCAGATAGAGCCCTAATATCCAGAGTATACAAAGAACTCAAAAAATTAAACAATAAGGAAACAAATAACCCAATCAACAAATGGGCCAAGGACCTGAACAGACCCTTCTCAGAGGAGGACACACAATCAATCAACAAGTACATGGAAAAAATGCTCACCATCTCTAGCAGTCAGAGAAATGCAAATCAAAACCACCCTAAATGCTTACAATGATATATTTTATGGTATATATATTTGCCCACATTTAAAAAAAAATTCAAAGAAAGACTTCTGAAATTAAGTAGTGACTCACGTAATTGTCTCTCGCCCAATATCAAATTAAAAATAAAAGGAACAAAGGAAATAAGAGAGAAAGTGAATAAGTAGGTAGCTTGGTTCTCCAGCAGCAAATACACAAAATATAAACAGCCCAAATTCATAAAACTTCAAAAGGGCTAGCAAGCCAAGGGAAGATTCTGCAATTTTGACACAGAATGGGGCAATACTATTTGATGAGCTACCTATCTTGGGCCTCATGTGTCAGAAGTCAGAGAAATTAAATAATAATTTTCATTAATAACTCAAATCTGGAGAGAAACAAATTGAATGAATTCCATTCGTCTTATGACTGGGAGATGCTGCCAAGCTACAGAAGAGAATGAATAAAATAGGGAAGGGAATTCTGGCACTTTCCAGAAAAAAGATTCTAGGGTAACACACAGAGGCCTTCCCAATTATGGGAGCAAACTTTGGGAGCAAACTTTGAGATGATGCTGTGTATGCAGTAAGAATCAGAAGGGATTTTTTTTTTTTTTTTTTTTAAGGAGTACTGAAAACATCAGGGCTAGTTAGTAAAAACTAAATATGCCCAGTCAGAATTCAGGAATGCTATGTAGGTCACTATGACCTACTGAAGAGAGAGACAAAAGAAGATAGAGTAGAAAATTATAGTTTATATTTTTGCAACCACAAAAGTGAGGAGAGCAAAGAACAAATGTATAAGGAATGAAGAAGTCACTCATGCAATAGGCAAACAAATACAAAGTTGGCTGGGCTGGAGATGTGGCTCAAGCGGTAGAGCGCTCGCCTGGCATGCGTGCGGCCCGGGTTCGATCCTCAGCACCACATACAACGAAGATGTTGTGTCCGCCGAAAAAACTAAAAAAATAAATAAAATTCTCTCTCTCTCTTAAAAAAAAAAAAAAAAAAAACAAAGTTGGGCAGAGCTGTCAAGCATGACCAACTGAAAAAGATCAAGCATTGCAAACAGGCAAACAAACTAAGGGAGAGAAAGGGAGGAGGAGGGAGGGCAAATTGAAAGACAAAATGCAAAGAATGCATCATATAAGAGATCAAATAACTCGGTCCAGAAGAAAAATATAATCCAACAAAAGACATTCTTTACAAATGCTCCAGGATTTGGAACTTACTCAGATTATGAATAGGGTAAAAGAGAACTAAAAGACAAAATGAAAAAAGATTAAATGGGAAGATAAAATTTAAATTAAATTATCAAACCTTCACCATAAAACTAATAACCATAATCACAAAGAGAATATTTATAATTGAAAACAAAAAAATATTACACAGAAGAACTAACATAATCAGAGAATTCAGGTTTTAATGAGTAGCCATTAAAGGGGTCAGAAAAATAAAATTTGGGACAACACAATTCAAAATTAAGAAAATTGTTGTTCTAAACCACAGAAAAGAACAAAGACTGGCAGGCAAGCTGACAGAAAGGCAGGCAGATCGATTCTCTAGCAGCAAACCTAAAAACAGAGAGACAAAGGCCAAAGTCACAAGTTTTGAAAGTGATAGTCAAGGGAAGAAAAAACAACAAAAAAATATTCTGAGGGGCCACACATGGTGGAAGCATATGCCTGTAATTCTAGCCACTTGGGAGGCTGAGGCAGGAGGATGGCAAGTCCGAGGCTAGCCTTGGCAACTTAGCAAGACTGTCTCAAAATAATAAAAATAAATTTATGTGGCTCTCAGTGGGTAAGCCCCCTGGGTTTAATCTCTAGTTAAAAAAAAAAAAAAAAAAAAGATTCTGAAGTCAAATACAGCAACCTCATTTGGTGGGACTTCCCACTTGATCTCAGCAGTTACAGAGATGAAATTAGAAAAACCCAAGAAAACCAAAACATATTCACAGATATATATATAGAGATACAGATTAGATAGATAGATAGATTATATATATATATATATATATATCTTCCTGAAGAAAGAAGGGATAGACTGAGAAGAGGGAAGAGAAAAAGACAGTGTAAGATTGTGTCATCAAGGTCACTGCTATAGACAATTGGGGCTAAATTTTTATACACAACACCTTTTGAATTGCTATCCAAAATAACTGTGCCATACTGGAGATAAGCCTATGCTAGGCCCAGCAAACTTCAGGCAGAATGAAGTACTGTTAGCAATAAGTGAATGTGTAAGCATACATGGAACCTCTTTACACAAATGGCAGCTGCAATCAGAGGTATGACCAAGGTGATGGGCAATGAGGCACAATATTCAATAAAAAGGAAAACTTCCCTGAAATAAAGAACCAAATCTAAATCTTAGTATATTACTGCAATTACATACCATTTAGCAGTAAAATTGAAGTAGATTTGTTTGCATTATTACAGATGAATCTTTTAAAATTGATCCAAACAACCCAAAAACTTCAAGCTTCAGAAAGATTAGTTTGATATCATTTATATTGTAAAGGTAAAATTTCTAAGCTGACTCTAAGCTGCAAGAGTCTGAGTTAAAGTGTAAAAGATTGGGCATTGTAAAGTTTCTAAATTGAAAGGCTTGGGCTAAAAATAATAATAATAGGCCAAGTATTGTTAAAATTCCTCTGCTACCCCAGGAACCTGTAATCTCTGTAGCTGTTAGAACAATACCTGAACTGCCCAGTAAATATTTCCATTGATTCCCTGGTTGTTTATTAGCTAAGGGCTCCAAATAGCTCAGACGTAAGCATCCAGGCCACAAAACCAATCAGTTTACATGTGTACCCAGCTCAGGGGTGACCAATCGCCCCTGCCCAGACTGTTCCCGCCAATAAATGTACTAATCATGGCTCAGGGTTGTTGTTCAATTTTCCCGCGCCTCAAGATGATTTGTTCTGATGTATGCAAAGCCCCCTACCCTCTCCAAAAAGTGTACTTAAGCTCTGCTTGACCTCTGCTCTGGGCTCTGGGCTGCTCTCCCTTCCTGAGTGAGCCTTGAGCCCCAGCATGCTGGTTCAATAAACTCCCTCCTGCCTATTGCATGAAGCTGGTCTCTTGTGTGGTCTCTTCCTCCAATGCTCTGCCGGACCCTTACAATATAATAGTAGTAACTTGCAAAATAATACTACTTAGGGAAATATTCATAGGTAGTGAGTGTTACTCACAAGCCTATAAACACAAATTTCAGGACAGACCTTACCTCTAATGTGAGAAAAGAGTTTGCAACTAGGGATGGGTATTGAAGCCAGATTTAAAGTTAGGTAGTCAGTGTAGTTAGGTAAATCGGGTCTAATATCAAGTGAAATCTAAAATGGAGGCCATGCTGAGAATGACTCAGGGAAAACAGGACAACTCATGGAATGTTAATGAAGTCCCGAAAAGGCCCTAGGCCAAAGTCCACCTCAAAGAAGTGTTAATGAAGTCCTTCCTGCTCAGACTACTTCTTTGGCCCACCTGTGTCCCACCCCTCGGGCCTTCCAACCTACATTCCATCACCAAAACTATAAAAAGGGGAAACAACTGCACTTCCATGGATTCCACCTCTTGGGTCCCCTTCTTCCTCCCGGAGAAGTCTTTTCTGCTGTCCTTTAATAAACTTCTAATTTCTACTCTGACCTTGCCTTGGCGTGCTTCTTTGGCGTTATTCTTCAACATCAGGGAAGCAAGAACTCGTCACCGGTCAACAGCGGTATCAGTATCAGATAACTTAAATAGTATTTTTAATATTTTATCTTTCAAGTTGGGTGGTGAGCAGATAGAAATTAATTATATTTTTCTCCATGATTAAATATTTTATTAAAAAAACAAATTATAGATCAAAATAAATTATCACAAAGAAAAGATAATAGAGAAAACTCAATACTGAAATGTATGCTGGTTAAGTTACTAAACCTAAAAAATAAAGCACACTATCAAGAAAACTCCATGGTAAATAAAATAAATATATTCTGTAGTCATGTTACCTAATCACAAAGATCCTGATTGGTTAAAGCAAATAATTTACTAATGATATTTTCATCTGCTCAGTTATATTATGTCATTTAATATGAATTAGCTGACACATAAAAATTAGAAAGCTAACAAGACTGGGAGGTTCTGTGCATTTGCCTCTACAGTATCAGGAGAGAAAATTCAAATTCAGAGCTAAATAATCTGGTATTATTCTTTTGTTGTTTTCCTAAAAAGATTTTGACATAATTTAATAATCTATTTTAATGTTATATCTAAAAAGTAATTTCTAAAAGTAGACCCTCCCTTTGATACTGAGCTCTCAAGATTTCTTTTTAAAGAAAAGGCAGCACAAGTCCTGTTTGAAAAGCCTGCTTGCAAAGAATTCAAGTAGGCCACATGCTGGGGAAAAGACTGGCAGTAAACATCTCACTCAATTCAATATAAAATGACCAAGAGACAAGTAGGAGAGAAACAGTTAATAAATAGACTCTCTATATTATAAATTTTGAGCAAGAAAGTTACCCAATGCAAATTAGAGAGATAGAGGAAAGTTATTAAACCAATTGTGAGTGCTAATGGCCCCATCACCCATGGCAGAGATTAATACTAAATTTGAATCAAGACCCTTTAAAAACACACTCCAAATTAAAATGTCTTTCACAATCCCTTATCTGTAGAGACTTCATTTAGCAAATATATTGAAATTTTAAAAATAGCACTTTGGCTTCTTTTTTATTTAAAGCAAAACTAATACTTGTTATTTAAAATGGCATTTCAGTAAGGAGTACATGAGGAATCATAACATTATACTTTAATGCTGGACATTTTCTGTTGTAAAATTTAAGAAACCCTAAAAATAAAAACTCATTACAACATAACTCAGTTTTTATAAAAGGTATGTCCATCAAGTCTTCCTTTCTATCTTCCTTTTTTTCTGGCTGTATATCTGCATAGAAATATATCTAAAAAAAAAAAAGTCAACATTCATGATGATGATTACTTATAACTGGGATATTTTTGTTGTTGTTTTGTTTCTTTTTTTGAAACAGGTTCTCACTAAGTTGCCCAGGCTGGCTTGAACTCCTGGGCTAATATGATCCTTATGCCTTGTGAGACCATTAGCACTCACAAGAACCTGGCTGTAGAAGGGCTAATATTTACTGAATATATACAAAAGGCTAAATACAATTCTAAGCATTCTATATGCATAATTTAGCCATATCCTTATGACCAGCTTATAAGTTAGCTAGATAATTTTCTAGATTTCACAGATGAGATACAGAGAACTTACAAATCAAAAAAGGATCATACAATGGAGTCTTCCATGGTCATCTATATATATACACATACATACATACATACACACTGGTACTGGGGATTTGCTGAGAGCCATAGCCAAGTAGGAATGACACATAGCATTTTTGGTTGAAAGGTGACCCCAGCAAGCCATTGAGATGATAATGATTATGTTAAGATCTGCATTCAATTGGAGATTAGACCCCTGCTGTTTGCCTTGGCCTGCTACTTTGGAGCTCTTGCAGGACTCCCGGAGAGTTCCCATTGGTTGGGGAAGTGAGGTAGGAGGGAATTCCGGAGGAGGGATTTCCTGTTGGTGTAGCATGTCCCCTTAGAAGGCCCCGTGCGTGGCATTTGCAGGAGTTTTTAAAATAAAGTTTGTTCCTGCTTGAGTGGCTCGTGATTTTGTGCCCAGCCAGACTGTGGCATTTGAACCCAGGGACACTTAACCTCTGAGCCACATCCCCAGTCCTTTTTTAATATTTTATTTAGCAACAAGGTCTCATTGAGTTACCTAGGACCTTGCTAAATTGCTGAGGCTGGCTTTGAACTTGCGAACCCCTTGCTTCAGCCTCCTGAGGCAATGTGATTACAGGCTTGTGGCATCATACCCAGCTCCATGATCATATTCTTAATTACTACACAGTGGTTACAACACTTTGCTGCAATTTGGAATGACTTGGGGATCTTTAGAAAACACTAATGCCATCCTCCCACGTGCAAATATTCTTTTTTTTTTTAAGAGTGAGAGAGAGGAGAGAGAGAGAGGGGAGAGAGGGACAGAGAGAGAGAGAGAGAAAATTTTTAATATTTATTTTTCAGTATTTGGTGGACACAACATCTTTTGTCTGTATGTGGTGCTGAGGATCGAACCCAGGCTGCACACATACCAGGCGAGCGTGCTACCGCTTGAGCCACATCCCCAGCCCCAAATATTCTGATTTAATAAGTTTGAGATGTGATCTGGGCAGAAGACTTTAAAAAAGTTCCTCAGCTGATTCTCACGTGCAGTAACATATGGGGATTTCTGTACTACCCCTTTTTGCCTCTGGGTCACCTGTGGGTAGACATTATCAAGCCTAGATGAATATCAGAATCACCTGATAATATGAAAACACCATCCCACCTCAGTCAATTGGCCTGAGTTTAGGTAGTTTTGAATGCTTCTCAGGTGATTCTAGTCTGAATTCAAAGCTTGAGAATCATTGCTTAGAGAGATACCAGTTCTCTTTTATTAGTCTGCTTTACAATGCTGTGACCAAAATATCTGACAAAAAGAAGTTAGAGGAGAAAAAGCTTATTTTGAGCTCACAATTTCAGAGGTTCAGTTCATGGCTGGTTGACTCCATTACTCTGGGCCTGAGGTGACACAGAAATATAGTGGAAGAGAATGGCAGAGGAAAGCTGCTTTGCTCCTAACTGCCAGAAAGGAGATGAGAGTAGCAGCAAAGGAGAGAAGATATAATCCCCAAGGGCATGCCCCCCAGTGAATTACTTCCCCTAGCCATGCCTCACCTGCCTACCACTACCACCCAGTAATAATTTGTTCAAATTATTAAGCCATCAAATGGATTAATCCATCAAGTAAATTATAGCTCTCAAAATATAATCATTTCATCTCTAAACATTCCTGAATCAACATAGGAGTTTTGGGGGGGATACCTCATATTTAAACTATAACACTCTCATTTTAACAATGCCCAGACCCTGCAAATATTTTTAATTAGAGGTGTATCTCTCAAATGGGGGGTGAGGAAGAAATTGAAAACCACAATCAAGTTCTCAAATGCCAGAGAGAATGGCTTTTAATTTACTTATATTCTCATATGTTCAGAATTATTCTGGAAATAATAAGACTTTAACTGTCTCTCAAATTGCATTCAGAGCTTTCTCTGATGGGAATGTGGCCTATGGGTTTCCTTAGCTGCAGAGTTTTTTTCCTCATCTTCAGGTAAAGCTGTTTCTTCCGGCATTGGGCTTTAGTCCAGGTATAAGAATCCACCCATCATTAACTACTTGGCGCTTCAAACTGATGAAAGAAAAAAGTTTCACAGAGAAGAATACGCCAAAAGGTTACTCAATGAAAGAAAAATAATAAAAGAAGACTATAACAGTAAAGCTGAAAATTTTAACAGAATAAAGTATACAAAATATTAGACATAATCCTTGAGAAGTAAACTTAACAACATGATTGAATGAGGAGCAAACCTGAGGCTGAAAGCTGGGAGCACTTCTTAAATGCATGTTAAAAGTGAAAACTCTCAACTGCTAATCTGGTTTCAGAACCTCAAACCAGAGATTCTAATACACAATATAATAATGACTAATATGTATTCAGTGCTTGCAATATACCAAGCACAATTCTAAGCCTTAAATTTGGAAACCTAAGAACAGAGATTCCAATAGAATCTTTAGCTCCCAGGGGCTAAAGCATTAATGAGCTTAGGGGCAGTTCTAAACTACTTGTTTCTCTGGCACACAAGTGCCGCAGTCTGGCTGGGCACAAATCACGAGCCACTGAAGCAGGAACAAACTTTATTTCTGAACTCCACCAGCACACTCCACACACGCTCCCCGGGAATTCTCCCCTAACGCCACGAGGCTCGCCCAGGACCCAGCCACCGGAAATATCCCTCCTCTAGCACTTCCCCAACCAATGGGAACTCTCTGGGAATCCTGAAGAGAGCTCAACTGGAACTCAATGGGAACTCCGCAAGAACTCGCTGGCTTCACCTCTCAACCACTACTTCTGGCAAAAATGCCATGCGTCATCCGAGTCGGCTGTGGCCCTCAACACACAAGCAAACATAATTCCTATCTTTAGTACCTAGATACTGATGATGAAGTCAAACAAATAATCAGTCTCGATCAAGACAGGTGTAAATTGAGTTAGGAGCTAAGCTTCCTGAGTTTACAATCAAAATCTATGGCAATTGCACACAAACTTTAATAGTGTTGATGAAAAAAGAGATCCATATTCATTAGCAATTAGACATTGCTAAAAGTGGTAGAGCTGACATCGCTTCCGTATTGTAAAATACTTAAATTGTCCATTACCCCTGGTTATTCTTCACCCCTGACTCTTATACAATGAGGTTTCTGTACATTTGCCACCAACAGCACATCTGTTTTCCAATTTGAAGAAAATTTTCCTTAGGAAAAGGCCTAGAATAGTTCCAAGACACAAACAAGAATCAAGCAAACTTTAGGGTTCAGAAGGGAACTTCCCAAAGGACTTGGAGGGCAAGTTATCACCAATTACTTAAAATGAAAAAAAAAAAAAACAGCATCACTTTCATACTTGTGATTTTAAGCAGAACTGAATGCTAGTGGGCTATAAGAGAGTAAGTGTATTAGGTTCACATCAGGATAATAAAATATCTGACACAGGTTACTTGGGTAAGAAAGATTATTTTGGATCATGGTTCTGGAGGTTTGAGTCCAAGATGGGTGGCTCACTGACTTAAGCCTCTGATGAGGGCACATCATGGTAGGAGCAGAGGATGGAACAAAAGCTTATATCTCACACCAGGAAAGGGGTTGAGGGATGGGAAGAGAGGGAGGACTGCCTACAGTCCCACAGTCCCTTATGAGGATAAGCCTCCAATAACCTAACAACCTCCTACCACACCTTACCTCCTAAAGATTCACAGCATCTCCCAATACTGTCACTCTGGGGAATCAAACCTTTCCATATAGGTCTTTGGGAGGGAGGTGCTCATTGAAATCATAGCAACTCAAATCATATACCTAGATAATTCAGTCAATTCTGTTGCTGACCTGAATGTGGATGAATATCTTCCCAAAATTTCACCTCAGAACTAGGTGACAATAATTGATCATCAAATTTAATTGCTTCTTGAGGCCACACCTAAAAGCTGATAATAAAACCTGTCAGTAGAGTCAAAGAGGCTTGTATTCCCATTTGCTTGTTAGCAGTGTATCTTCTTTACTAAATTATGGAGATAAAAGTTAATAAAGAGACCTTAAGGCTACTTAAAATGTACCAGTTACATGACAACTAAATGCAATTTGCGATACTACACTTGAAAAATCAACAAAACTGCAATGTAGACTGAAGATTAAAGTTTTATATCAATGTCACTGAATCTAATAACTGTACTAATGATATGTCAGATGAGATTTGTTCTTAAAAATGATAATGTATCAAGAGGTAAAGGAGCATGTATATGAATCCCACTCTCAAATGAAACAGGAAAAAATAATCTAGACAGAATGATGAAGCAAATGTGAAATGTCAATAATCAGCCAACCTAGTTAATCTAGGGGATATGGAAATCTCAGTACTATTATCTGTAAGTTTGAAATTACTTCAAAATTAAAGGTTAATAAAAGAACAAGCTGAACTTAAACTTACTAATGCCAAAGCTTTAGTAATGTTCATTTTCCAGCTATTGCTATTGCTATGAATAATAAAGTCTCATGTTTTCTGCCACCATCTCTGAACTATGGTAGGTTAACATGTAAATTAAAATCACAGACCCTTCAGTTCTTGACACGAAGCACTTTCTGTAATATTATCTTAATAGAACTTTTATCTTTTTTTCACCCCTGTGTACACTGAGAATTGAACCCAAAGATGCTCTGAAACTGAGCTGAAATCTCCAGTTTCCCCTCCTTTTTATTTTTTGACAGGGTCTTGCTAAATTGCCCAAGTTGGCCTTGAACTTGCAAGCCTCCTGCTGCTGTTTCCTGAGTTGCTGGCTTTATGGCCGGGTGCCACCTTGCCCTACTTCATTAAATCTTATCAATAGCCCTAAAGTTATGCAAAACACTCCATGTTACAAACATTCCATAAATAGTAGCTAATACTTATATCACCACAACTATTAATTTTATGTAACAATCCATAAACTCCATGTTTCAAGCATTCCATAAATAGTAGCTAATACTTATATCACCACAACTATTAATTTTATGTAACAATCCATAAACTCGAATCAACACCATCATCTTACAGCCATCAGGTTAATTTGCCAAGAGTTTGTCACGAAAGTGATAGGGCTGGAATTTTAGTTCTTTTCACTATTACCATGTCATCTCACTTTAAAATCATGAACTCATACAGTGAAATTATAGTTTTTATATTATATCTCAATATATATTCTCATGTTCATTCTTCAGGTATGTATATCTTCTATGTTCCAGGCACTTTGCTGAGGTGGGGGAAATAACAATGAATAAGAAGTGTTCTCTGTCTTCAAAAAATATTATAGAGGAAATATACATCAAAACAAAATAATTACTCACTTATAATGTTATTATAGAAGCAAACAAGGGACTGAGATGGAGAACTGGAGGATATACTCTTAAACTATATGTTATCAGCTGGGAATAAATCCAATGAGTTCCAACTACCATTTTTGAAAAATGAAGTAGTATAAAGCAAAAAAAGTGAACACATACACATTATAAGTACTATTTGTTAAACCTTTACCTTGCATAATGGGTTATGGCATATGCAAAGTGCATTTCTTTTAGACACAGGGAATAATCTATGCAATGAGAATGAAAAGACCTTGGTGGGTTAAAGAGATAGAAAATAACATTTTGGTTAGACCTTACAGAAAGAATAGAGGAATGAATTTAAAAAGATGTTTAAGTTCTGGTGTAGAGTTTGTGAAATGTAGAAGGATAAGTAATATGATTTGATTTACATTTTAAAAGTCACTTTTTTGATATATGTAAAATGGATGAAAGGGAGGAATAAATAGAAACAAACCCATAAGAAGTCAGTGTAGATAATGGTGGCTTGGTTTGGGATAGGGAGAGGAAGAAGCAGTAATGGGAAAGACTGTTTGGCTCCAAGATGTATTTCCAAAGTTAAAACTAATAGAACTTACTGAGGTGAAGTATAATCTAAATTTTAGTCATATCCAAATACTCTGGTTACATGAACATACCATGCTTTCCATATGTCAGTATGTCTGCATCCTCTCTTCTTAGAACACCTACACCTTGCCAACCTCCTATTCACTTGGCACACTGCTACTCATTCCCCCTTCAAGATGGAGCCCCATCATCTTGTTTTCCACAAAGCCTCCCATGACATAAAGCCTTCTTCTTTAAGTTCTCTTTTGCATAAGTTTCTAATATAGTGGTTACAGAGTGCACTGCAATTATCTGTTCACATCTGTTCCCCATGCTGGTCTGGAGCCACTCCAGGGCAGAAAACATTCAATTTCAACTTTGGGATAGTTGTTAGAAAACTCTAGGCTCATTATTCAAAGTCTGCTTAATAATTGTGTCATTATCATATAATATTTCCTTCATTCCTAAACTAGCAAAGAGCTCCTCATTTGTACAAGTACACACATTTTTATTTATCCTCAACTTTTACTCAATCCCTCAAACACTCCATAATCAGATAAATACATATTTGGTTAATTTATGTTGCCATATATATCCATAAATTCTTTTTTAAAATATTTTTTTCATTGTCAATGGACTTTTATTTTATTAGTTATATATGGTGCTGAGACTTGAACCCAGTGCTTTACACATGGTAGGCAAGTGCTCTACCACTGAGCTACAACCCCAGTCTGCACAAATTCTTTTTAGTGACTAGATTGTGCTTCTTGATTTCACAAACTAAATAGCAATTTATAGAAAAAAAATGGTTTTTAAATTAGATTTCAATTCATAAAATCACTTTAATTTACTATCCATGTGGCCTTGGGTAGGTTACTTAATATCTCCAGATCTCCATGTGTTCAATTGCATAATATTATTATGTAAACTACACCAAAGGGTTACCATGGGCTTAAAAAAGTCAAAGTAGCTTAATAACTATTTGTTCCTGTTCCTCCATCTTACCTTCTTTATGAGGAAGAATACAACCTTTGCAAAACTAAAAACAATTATGTTTCTGATCATAGCACTATTTTGACCTGTGGGTTGAGAATACAAAGCATCTGCTGAATACTGAGGACCCAAACTACCTACCTCAGAGACAGTTTACTCTCTACATTAACATGACTATTTTTTTTATCTTCATCAGCATAATGTAACAGTTCTGGAGACTGCTGCCTAAATAACTTGATTTTCACAGGAGCTTTATGGAAAATCTCAGTTCTTTAATAGAAAGCATCTTTATGTTGTAAGAACCTTTGCCCTGCCCTTTCCACCAATGACAAACTGTTTTATCAAGATCAGTATCCAGTTCTAATTGAGCCTTCAGACCCAATCCCCTCCCATACTCTGCTGCTGAAAGATCAGCCTTATCCCATACATAAGATTCTCAATAAATCTGATCTTGCTTTCCCAATTTAGGCACTAGGAGAAGTCTGATGAGGTGGTGTTTTGCCTTACCCCAGCAAGCAATAAACTCAGCTTTGACTTATTAAAAGGTGGTATTAGAGGAGCTAGCTAGCAGGGGACACAGCAGTACATCTATAAGCTTGAAGACAAAGACAGAAGGATTTCCCCAAAATGCCTACAAACAGCGAAAATGAGCTAAAGTAAATTATATACCAGGCAAAATATGTCATTAATAAAAAGGAAATGAATTTGTCAAGGCCACAATGGAAACTTTCCTTGCAACAAAATTACAAAGATATTCAGTGAATTTTAAAATTTCTTTTTAATAAATTCCAGATTGATTCTGCAGTTTTTACTCATCAATGCCTCCAAATCAAAAAGGCACAGACTCATTTACTTTTGGGATTTACCAAAATATTTCTAGGGTAAATTGTCCTAAGGACTGCAAGAGAAACAACAAGCTTTTATGCTAGATCCTTTTGATAGCAATTCAGATCCATTATCAACTTCACTAAGTGTGTGGAGCATTCATTTCTTTGGAGTCTAATCATGGCCCAAAGACATTCTATCCAGGTAGTGCGTCACCCAAGTAAAACATGGAAAAAGGTGGATTGAAAAGGGGGGAGGGAGGCGGCTGGGGGTGTAGCTCAGTAGTAGAGCACTTGCCTAGCATGTGTCAGGAACTGGGTTCAATCCTCAGCACCATATAAAAATAAAATGAAGGTTCATCAACAACTAAAAAATACATTTAAAAAATAAAAAGAAAAGGAGCGAGGGAAGCAACAAGTACCTTTCAAAGTTTACTTTTCACCCTGAGAAAACGATCTCTGCCTTATTCCTGACCCTCCACATGACTCTCCTCTGCACCTCGAGAGAAAAGGGATGAAGCTGCAGAAACAAACAGAGTTTCGCGGAACCGACCCTCCCACTGAGTGACCGCCTGCAGCTGCTAATGGGCTTGGGGTCCCCCGCCTCGCGGAGTCCCTGTTCCGCCCGCTAGAGGATCCGTACCTGGCTGGCAATGGATCTGCGGAAGCCACACGCCATTTCTGGCTCTGGCCTCGCTCCTCCCTTTTCTGAACGCCCCGCCTCTGCACACCGGAAGCCAGCCCCGGACGGCCGCGCCAGCTAATCAAAGAGCCGAACGGCCCGCCTTTAACCTTTACCCTGCTGCCGCGAGGGCGCGCGGGAAATCCTGAGTGTATCCGCAACCTACCGGGCGGTAGGACCATGGCCACGTCCTCCGTGTCCAAGGTACGTCTGGGCGGGTGCTCACCCAGGCCTCACCGCCGCCTCATTCCTCTTTGGAGAAGGGATTTAGTGGAAGTTATACAGGCCTCTCTGTTCCCTGGCTCCATGGGAGGGAGAGGCAGACAGTTCAGGCGTCTTTGCCTCAGGTTTAGTTGAGGCCAACTTTGGGGAACGAGGTCGCTGATCTGCCTTGCAATGCAGCCAGGGTGGGTTTTTAAGTCCTGATTCGTGGAGGTCGGATGCCCAGAGAATGTGCCCCGTTCTCCCCTACTTTTTCCTTCATGTTTACTGTTGCGCCAAAGCACTCCGATAGGTACTAAGATACAGAGGTAAACAAATTAGACTTGTTCCTGCACTTAAGAGAGACACTAACAGGCTGATGATCACTTGTGAAAGAAAAAAGTTCTGAGATGGACGAGAGAGAAGAACCTAATATAGATTGTTAAGGGTTGGCGAAGACTTTTTGGAGAAACTGACACTTTGGCTGAGACCTACAAAAAAATGACTAGAAGTTTGTCAGGCATGGGTTTTGAGGATGGAGAACAAAGAGAACATGTTTCTTTGGCGGTGGGGGGAAGGGAGGGCAGGGACTAGACAGCAAAAAATAAAGTATTGTAAAGAAATTGCAAAGTCAGTGTCATCAAAATTGGAGAAAGTAGGAACATTAGGGAAAATAAGATTGGAAAAGTAATGTAGGTGTGAGGGCGGGATCATATAGACCTCCTTCATAAGGTAAACCTAGGTGGTAAGGGTTTGCAAGTCAAAATGTAGTGGGCAAGAAGATAAATCCTGGAGTTGTATTGTCCTATGAAGTATTCACTAGCCACGTGTGGCTAAATTTAAATTTAAAATAATATTTAATTTAAAAATTCAGTTTCTCATTTGTACTAGCCACATTTCAAGCACTTAATAACTGCATGTGACCATGGCTACCATGTCAGAACAGATATATGAAGTTTCTGTCATTTTGTTTTTTAACCTCTAAGTACTTTCACTTCTCTGTCCTTATGATGTTTTGTGGCTGTTGCCCTCCTTCTAGATTTCTTCCTTCCTATCTAACACCATCACTTTACTAGCAGTTCGAAGTGATTAACCATATTACTACCATTGCCTGATATTAGAATCCATTCTAAGTACTCTTCCTATCTTGTTTCTTTAAGAGCACCTTTCTTTTACTGCATTGTAGGTCCATATGGAAAGGATGAAATGACAAGCTTGTCATTATACCATATGATTTTTCTAAATATGTTTATTTCTCTTTTTTTTAAAGAGTTCACAATGCCATATAACAGTAGGCACTATT
Organism: Urocitellus parryii; assembly: GCF_045843805.1. Taxonomy (NCBI): domain Eukaryota; kingdom Metazoa; phylum Chordata; class Mammalia; order Rodentia; family Sciuridae; genus Urocitellus; species Urocitellus parryii. The sequence goes on along the minus strand of NC_135538.1, from coordinate 72,091,724 downwards.
TTTGTTCCAAACACCAAGACATTTTTTTTCTTTTTTTAGAGAGAGAGAGAGAATTTTAATATTTATTTTTTAGTTTTCGGCAGACACAACATCTTTGTATGTGGTGCTGAGGATCGAACCCGGGCCGCACGCATGCCAGGCGAGCGTGCTACCGCTTGAGCCACATCCCCAGCCCTAAAAATGTGTATTTCACATAGCTCCACTAGTTGCAAAAATAAGAACATACGGCACAGTTTTAAATTTGAACCTGGAATCCAAATGGCCACTTTATATTTTGCACAGTTATCTCTTACACTATCCTGAGATGACTTTGTAGGTAAATTTCTTTTATTCTTTTTTAAATTTTCCATATAAATGAAATCTTTAAGAAGGTATTTATAAAGTGTGACTTTAGGATTGGTAGGATACACTAGGATCAGTATATTATTACATTAGACCAGTGGTACATAATTCCAATGAATATAGTTATGAAATTGCCAAGAACATTAATTTGCAAACATTCATTCCTTCTAAATACTGACTGCCTAATGTACATGTTAGCACTATTCTAAATATTGAGGAAATAATTATAAATAAAATACAGTCTTTATTCTGAAGATGTTCACTGTTTACTTGGAGAGACACACCCCAAAATAATTGATTTACACCCAAAATAATTGATTTACAGTGAAAGTAATTCAAAACAAAGCCAAATGAAGATGTTAAAGTACTGTGAGATCTAAGGAAAGGAACATTTCTCACTAGGGACTTGGGAAAGGTTTCACAGACAAGGTTAGTTTTGAGTCAAACTTTAGTGGATAAATTAATAAGACTTTTATTGGTTGAAGAAAGTTGTAGGATAAAATGATAGAGTTTTCTATTTGCTTGTCAAAGTTCTAAGTACTTAGAGTTTAGTTAAATAATAAGGACTTCTTTTGGAATGGTAAAGTGCTACTGTTGTACACAGGGTCTTGTGCACATGCTAGGCAAGCACTGTGCCACTGAGCTACATCCCCAGCCCTACTTTCAATTTTCTTGATCTTCATCTTAATGTTATTTCTCCTCTTGTAATAAGGTCTTAGAAGATGCTTTTACTTTAAAGCATTGACTCTTCAGTTGGGCCTGAAGGTGTCTGATGGGTAACTAAAAGGATAAATTGTTAGGAATTACTGCTTTTGTTTTTCTGCCTGCCACCTTTATAATCTTGAACTTTTGGTCATATTCCTACTCAACTCTGTATAGATGTGTTAATCACTTAAGGAGTGTCCATCTGAAAACTGGTAGTACAAGGTCAGTTAGTCCTAAATTTGCCTAAAATCTCTTGGCCCTCTTCAAGACTAAAGACACCAAGATAATAGTGACTAAGATATTTTTACGATTTTTGGACATTTCAGGAAGATTGTCCCACAATGTGACTGCACCCCCTAAGCAGAACCAGTTATCCTGTGACAGCAACTAAGTCTGCCTACAGAAAAGAAGCAGTCATTTTTTAATGGAAACCAAATTGCTTCCTCAAGTAATAATGACTCCCCTGGAGTCAGCAGAACTTCACAGAACCTGAGATAATGACAAACCAGATCACAGTTTAACCAAGTCTGCTTAACTGTGCATACTTACTCTTTTATACGGTCTACTGTTTAAACCTGAAGCTCATGTTAGTACCCCAGAAGACCTGGCAGAGGATACTTGCTTCCCCTTGTCTTCCCAGTATGGCTGTAATAAATAAAATTCCTTTCCTTCTTTATTGCCTTTTCCATTTGATTTTTGGGGCAAGTGACCAGACCTCACATATTGGGACTCCCTGAGATAAGGCCCCTGTGACTTAGGACACTAACAACATAGTCTTAAATTTTATTAAAATGGAAACTTTCTGGAAATCAGTTTCATCAGCTTTTATTTCCTTTGTCTATCAGAGTAGGTCCCAAAGAGTAAACCTAAAGATCTACCAGAGCATTCCATAGGAAGAAGGATAAAGGAATGGATGGTTGTTTTAAGATTTTCCTTCTGTAATTCAGAATGACGTGATGTGATTTCTTAGAACCTGAAATAAACATCTTTTATAAAAAAGCCATAAAATATTTGGTTAATCAGATTTGTCAGTTCCGTGGCTACATTGACTTTATGCTTTTTTCTTTTTTAAGGGCTGTTTTGTGTTTAAACCAAACTTCAAGAAAAGGAAAATCTCTGTGCCAATAGGTAAGGTGTCTTAACATCAAATCTCTTAGTTTTTCTTCCTTCATGTCTTTTTAAACTTTAAGAACTAAATCTAATTGAATTTAGTAATTCTCTTTTCTAAGCTTGACTGACTTAGCCTATTAATTAAAGGTTATTTTCCTAGGCATTTGTCAAAAGATAAATATGCACCCTAGCGTTCTAATCTAAAAGGGAATGTAAATATATCTTCATGGGGCAAACTGTGAAATACATTTCTCTTGATGACTTCTCTGCCATTGTTTCTTCATGCACAACTTCAGAAATGAAAATTAGCCAGGCTACCATGCCTGTAATCCCAGCTGCTTGCCTGAAATCCCAGCAGTTCAGGAGGCTGAGAGAGAAAGATCACAAGTTCAAAACCAGCCTCAGCAATTTAGTGAGGCCATAAGCAATTTAGCAAGACCCTATCTCAAAAAATAAAAAGAGCTGGGGTTGTGGCTTAGTGGTCAAGTACCCTTTGGTTAAAATCCCTGGTACCAAAAAAAAAAAAAAAAATGAAAGAAAGAAAAATGAGCATCAGTTTATCCTAGGAAAATATTTTGGACTTTGATTAAATAATTAAATAATCAAATCAATTATAAATGCTGATTAGCAATAGATGTCTAATGATAGTAGAAATAATAGAAAATAAAATGATGTGGAAACCAAACAAAAGAAAAAATCCAAATTTACATTTATTTTCTAGTGAAAATTATATAGGAATTATTCCTGAATTAAAGTATTTCTGAATTAAATATATGAATTAAATATAATTTAAATATATTTCTGAATTAAATTTGAACATTTTTAAAAATTTGACATGATTCATTTTATAAATAAACTTGATAAGATGAAAGAAAAGTCACATGTATGGAACATATAGTAAAGGGCTTAGTAACTACATGGGTATTAAAAAGAATGATGTATGTTCTAATTCAGGGATAAGGGTTGTGCACACTAATACATGTTGAGGGGGAAAAAACAAAAACATGGTGTGGATTTGTTACAATAATTCTGCCAGATTATGGAAGCACAAGGTTTGGAATAACTGGGACTAGAATTGAAGAAACTTGGAGAATGGTCCTGACCCTAACTAGTTGTATGACCTTTTCATGGCTCTTTTGGCTTTCCCCAGGTTTCTTGTCTATAGAATGAAAGACTAGACTGGCTTATTAAGAAGTTTTTCTCTTCGCTTTTCATGCCTGTAAAAACTGACATGCAGAAGTTTGTGAGACAATAATATCTGTATTATCAGGGAGCGTGACGTCACCAACTCATCCTTATAGTCATGTTCTGAGACTCCCAGACCTCAGTAGCCTGAAGGAGGGGAAAAAACTGCAAACATATCTGTTACATATTTTTAGGTGGCCCAGAGTTGCTGCCTCTTATGTTTTTTGTTTGTTTGTTTGTTTTTTGTTTTTTACCCTTTCTACCAGTTTGTGCTTTCTATCTCATATGCACAGGGGGTCTTGCACTGTTGTTGTTACTCTTTATTCCAACTAGAATTTAATAAATTATTTAGCAGATGGATTTAAATCGCAGATTCACAGAATCATATTATTAAAGCAGTAGATTTTAATCACTTAGAAACACATGTGGGTAAAAAGAGAAAAGACATTAAGAAAAAAAAAAAAAACCCAGCTGAACACTGGCACATGCCCGTAATCCCTGTGGCTCAGGAGGTAGGAGGATCGGTGTTCAGAGGTGGCCTCAGCAACTTAACAAGGCCCTAAGCAACTTAGTGAGACCCTGTCTCTAAATAAAATATGAAAAGGGCTGGTGATATGGCTCAGTGATTAAATGCTCCTGACTTCAATCCCCAGTACCTAAGAAACAAAACCCAGATTTTTCTTAAAAGTCTTGGTGGCTTCATAAGGTAGGAGGAGTTGATTAGAAAAGTATAAAAGGAGGGGCTGGGGCTGTAGGTCATTGGTAGAAGCACTTGCTGCACAGGTGTGAGGCACTAGGTTCGATCCTCAGCACTACATAAAAAAATATTGTGGAGTGCTGGGGGTATAGCTCAGTCAGTAGAGTGCTTGCTTGGTATGCACAAGTCTTTAGGTTCAATCCCCAGCAACAACAACAACAACAACAAAGATATTGTGTCCATTTACAACTAAAAATTTTTTTTTTTTTAAAAGGACAAAAGGAAACTATTTGCAGTTATGAAAATGTTCTCTATTTTGAGTTCTATATTTAGGAGTAGTTATATGAGTATATATTGAGCCAGAACTTACCAAGTTGTTAAAATGGGTGTATTTGCAAATTATACCTTAAAAATTATTGAAAAAAGATACCATCTTCACTTTTTTCATTTATTTCTAGATACCTATTTAATGATCAAGATAATAGGACATCTTCAAATAAATCAGAATGTTAGTGTTAAATACAGAATGTTCATTGCACTGGTTCTCTTTCATAGCTGCACATTAGAATTACTTGGGGAGCTTTTTTAAATTTAATTAATTTATAATTAAATTATAAATTCACATGTGATTGTAAGAACTAGTAGTGATAGTTCTCTTGTACCCTTTATCTGTTTGTTGCCAGTGATCATATCTTATGTAACTATAGTACATTTTCACAACCAGAAAACTGATATGGATACAATCCACAGTCCTTATTCAGATTTCAATTTGGAAAAAAATTTAACCCATTAAGTTCCAAGTTTTCAATTCTGCAAATATTTCAATGAAATTGATAATTTTCAATGTCAACTGAAAACTATAACCTAGAGCTTATTATATAATTTACTATAAATTAAATTTACTATAATTAAAAATAATGATATCATTAATATTATCACCAATGATTCACCTATTTTCTCAAAAGAATAGAACTCTAAAAACATAAATATACTGGGGCTGGGGATGTGGCTCAAGCGGTAGCGCGCTCGCCTGGCATGCGTGCGGCCTGGGTTTGATCCTCAGCACCACATAACTTAAATAAATAAATAAATAAATATTAAAATGCTCTCTCTCTCACTCTCTCTCTCTTTAAAAAAATAAATAAATAAAAACATAAATATTAATTTTAAAGATACCTACTCAATAAGTTTTTATAACTATCCCATAAATGGTAGGATGGAACCTAATTGGATTAAAAATACCCATGCCAGATCTCAGCCTGGATCAACTGAATTAGAAGGTCTCGGATTGGGGCCCAGGAGTGTTTATATTCATTATTCAGCACTGTGGAAATTAATCCCAGTGGAAAAATGATGATGTAAATGCAAGCATACCCATGTATTAGTTTTGAATACCATTGTTTAAGGAATTGAACAGCTTGAATGTGTAAAATGGGACTTTACTAAACCATCATGTGATAAGATGTTAATCCTTTAATCTGAGACTAGCTGAAATCTGTACTCAGGAATAAAAATATTGAAATAATGGTCTAATTTGGGGGGTAATGGTAGGTAGAGAATATGACTTATAGTTTCTCGTTAATAGATGAACAAACTGTGATCAAGAGCTTGACACCCTTATAAACGTAGTCCCAAAGAAACTATGCTTTCTCAGTTTTTTTCCCTCCTCTAAAAAAATGTAAGGTAATAATGATGGACTTTCTAAGGCTATCTTGTTATGCGGTTTTGTCTCTTAATAGTGTTGGTTATTTTGTTTGTTTGTTTGCATTTCAGTACTATAACTGTCATTTTATCAGGTGATGACTTGAATGTTTTCTAAGATGTTTGATAAAATCACAACTCAATATTTGTTAAGAACTGAATCTGCTACAATTAGAAGGAAAGTTCCTTAATATGAAAGGAACTTCCAATCAACTATCAATTAACTTTGGAACGTGATGTTAGAATATGAGTGATAGGAATTTATTTAGTTAGTTAATATTTATTTTTTAGTTCTGATTGGACAAAATACCGTTGTTTTATTTATTTATTTTATATGGTGCTGAGGATCAAACCCAGGGCCTCGAATGAGCTAGGCAAGTCCTCTATCGCTGAGCCACACCCCAGCCCAAGTGGTAGAAATTTAATACCATTAAAACTTTCACTTTTGTGATAAAATATCTACCCTTAAGCAACAAGAAATATGAAGGAATATAGAAAACTATAAAGATTGTAAAATATTTGAATAAGGAAGAGATATATGATGCTTTTGGGTGTGAATTTTTAAAAACATCTTAAACATGTTATTTCTCAAATCAGTCTATAAATTTGATATTATTTAGTCAAAATTTCAGTGTAATTTTTTTTTTTAAAGAGAGAGGGAGAGAGAGAAAGAGAGAGAGAGAATTTTAATATTTATTTTTTAGTTATCGGCAGACACAACATCTTTGTTGGTATGTGGTGCTGAGAATCGAACCCGGGCCGCACGCATGCCAGGCGAGCACGCTACCACTTGAGCCACATCCCCAGCCCCTGTAATTGTTTTTGAGAAGTGGTAAAATTGCTATAAATTAATTTGATGGGACAGCCTAAGCTTTTAAATTTTTTTGAAGAATAACATTGTTTGGTGGCAATGTGAGAAAGACCTAGATGTAGTCAGTACTAAAATGTCCTAACATACAAAAAGTGGCAGTAATTTAAACAGTTCAGAATTGGTATAGAAATAGAATTGCATTCAGTAGAACCAAAGATGAAGTTCAAAAGTAGTTTAAAGTATATAGAAATATTTAGACTAAAAGGGTATCTCACATCAGTGAGAGAAAGGATGATTCATGGAATGAATAAATCTGTTTTTTTTCAAACTGGTCATAATGCACAGGTTAGTTATGAAATTGATTTAGTGGTCCGTGAAACAGAAAAGAAAATGTTTGCTATTACATAAGAATAAAATTGTTCTGTGGAACTTTTCTTTTGTTTCTATTATGCATATGTGTATCAGATTATAATATAAAATGTATTCCTTAATGTGGATAGTGGTTTTAGAGAGTTTGAAAGCCATTGCAATAAAAGGTATTTTGACATTGGAGGAAAGTATATAAAATAATACAGAAAGACTAAAAGAAAGGCTGGACTAAACTGTCAATAGAATAAAAAATAAGAATATTAATAGGAAGAGTCATTTAATAGATATTTCAAAGCAAACATGTGAAAGTAAAATATATGAGATTGTAGGATAAAAACAAAAATTAATATTAATTGTATATACCTCAGGCCAAAAACCATTAAATAAAACTGTTAGAAATTCAAAAGTAATGGAGAAATACAATTTAAAATTTAAAGATATTGTTGCTGGGTGTCATGGCATATGCCTGTAATCCCAATGGCTCTGGAGGCTGAGTTGGGAGGACTAGTTCAAAGCTATCCTCAGCAAAAGTGAGGCACTAAGCAATTCAGTGAGACCCTGTCTAAACAAAATACAGAATAGGACTGGGGATGTGGCTCAGTGATTGAGTGCCCCTGAGTTCAATCCCAGGTATAAACCCCCCTCCCCAAAGATAAAGATATTGTTAATCTTAAAGATATATTAACACAAAAATAAGATATATAAACAAAATTAAATACAATGAATAGGGAATATTTCTTATTTCAAATATATGTATCTATATGTAGATATACAGATATTTATCTCCAAATAGATATAGATTTACACTGGTGCATAAAGCAAAAAAATTCCACCTCAGTCACTTACTGTGGCTTTGCACACAGTTTCTAACTTTACTGTATTAGAAAAGAAACCAACTTACTTCTTTCTGTGTTTTTAGAGGACTATTTTAATAAAGGCAAAAATGAGTCTGAGGACAGCAAGCTTCGATTCGAAACTTATCACTTGATGTGGGAACAGATGAAATGTGAAACTGAGGTGAATGCTTTTTTGTTAACATTTCTCTTAGTACTGTAAATCCCATGTTTGTTGCTTCCCATCCTTCCATCAATTTATGAGTATTAATGAAATATAGGAAATATTGGTCAATAATCTTCATAAACTAGGAAAAAAAACTCCTCATGTTCTAAATATCAGGCATAGCTTTAGGTATTGGAGCACGATAGCTGGTAAGGCAAGGAGCTTTCAGGTGGTGGCACTCTTCTCCATTCATTTAGCAAGTTACACAGGTGTTAAATTAAGCTATTTCTAAACTCCATCACTCCTTTATTTTTATATCATTACCAAGCTCTTTATATTACAGCTCCGAACAAAGCATTTCTCCAGTGTAGCAAGTTGGTAGCTCTAGGGCCAACATCTTAAGCTAATGACTTGTTCTGTTTGACCAACATGTTGTTACACAAACAGTTGAATGCTTTGGAGAGACCTATGAACTTCCATCTTGTTACTGCTTTCTACTAATCTTTATTGCTTTTCACCTAGTAGCTTTGCTTGTTTGTATGTTCCATGTAATCCTTAAAGATATTTGACTTTGTGGTTTACAGTTTAAGCCTTTTTCCTTTTTAAACTGGATTGTCAAAATTTCCCCCATTGGTGTCCCTAACTGATGTCAAATCTTTCAGATCTGTTGTAAGTTCTTTTGGCCCTCAAACAATCCTATGCCAGTCTACTGGAGTTTTTCATACAGCACCTTTGCCAGTACAGCCTCCCTGATTCTTTTTTTTTTTTTCCTTTTTAATTAATGCATGACAGTAGTCTACTTTGAAGTATTTATTATACAAACATTGAATATATCTTATTCTAATTAGTATTCCAGTCTTATGGATGTACATGATGTTGAGATTCACTGTGGTATATTCATTTGTGTACATAGGAAAGTTACATCAGATTCATTCCACTGTCTTTCCCCTTCCCTGATTCTTCATCTGGCATTCACAGTGCTACCAGATTAACCCTCTGAGCATTCCTTCAGTAGCATACAGGATAAAATTAAAGTCTTTTTTAATATTTATTTTTTAGTTATAGGTAGGCACAATATTTTGTTTTTATTTGGTGCTGAGGATCGAACCCAGTGCCTCCTGCATGCTAGGCAAGCACTCTACCTCTGAGCCACAACTCGGCCCATAAAATCCAAATCTTTAAACATCATATATATTTGTTATTGGTCTAGACTCTTACATTTTGTCCATTTTCCTTTTTTTAGCACTTCTTATGTTTTTTATGCTTAGCTATATCTGTGGTTCTCCAGATGTTGAGTGCTTTCTTCCTTCCTTGCATCCCTAAGTCCTCATTCCTTCTAACTTTCCTGTGTCTCCTGTCTCTCCTCTATCATCTGCTAATGGCTTAATTCAAATTTATTACCTTCTCAGCTTACATTAGATGCTTCTGCTCTTATCAATTGTTGTGTGTTTTAGTTGCAAGTTTTCTTGTCTAATTTCTTCTTTTTTTTTTTTTTAGGATAAAGAATGCTTTCATTCATAAGGTGATAAATAAATATTGAATGAATAAATTAGAGGAATTTTAAAATGGGGGAATTCAAAGCACTAATCACTAGCGATTTAACTTTTTATTTTATCTATATTTCAATCATTTTGGTCATTTTTTTATGTAATATTTGAATTGAATCATTGATAATTTTCCTTCTAAAATCAGTGAGGAAGATCAAAATAGGGCACCCCAAAATAGTCTTCTTTATCATATTTTCTGATGGTTATTCCAAGAGGTTCAGACATGGGAATGGCTCTGAAAATCTGCTGTGTAAAAATAAATTTATATCTGTCTACATTAGTGAAGTAAACTATGAATTCAGGCAGATGCTTTTCTCTCTGACACCTCCCATCTCCCTAGGAAAGATCTTTCCTCTGGAAGGAGAGATTTGGAATCTGACACCTAGCCCAGCCAGAAATTACCACAGGTGGCCTTCTAATGACTGTTATCTATGTAATGATAAAATAAGGTTACCTATATAATCTTTCTTTGGTGCATTTTCTTTCCACCTTTTATAACATGTTGCCACTGCCCCCATACTCATATACCCTCAGCAGGCCCAAGCCCCTATTTCTTTCTGTATCTCAAAATGAAATTTAAGCTTCAACCATCTTGCCTTTTAGTCTCATACTTTGTGTGACTCATGGTATGTTAATACCTTTATATGCTTTATTCTTCCTCTTAATCTATTGTTAGTTTATTTCATAGACTAAAATTTTTGAACAGTCAAAGGGAAAAGAAAATTAGAATATCCCAACACCAGGAAAGACACCTCAGATTACTACTCAGAATAATGATTCATAAAATTTCTTTCTTTGTAGCGACTACAGGAAGAATTAAATAAAAATCTGTTTGACAGTCTAATTGAATTTCTGCAAAAATCTCATACTGGATTTAAGAAGAATTCAAGAGACTGGGGACATCAAATAAAACATAGAGAAATTCCAGTTGCTGCTCTTGTTCTTGGTATGTATGTTCCTCTGTTTGTTCACACATGTATGTATTTTTTTAATTGGTTGTATTGTTGAGAATAATGGGGACCAACTTTTCTAATAAAGACCTTTTATGTCTTTTCTTTATAAAATTAAACATACTATAGTTTGCATACTTTTAAAACCAATAAAACTTCATAATACTGATCATAGCACTGAAAATTAAAAGAAATTGATTCAGCTAGTGCTCTTTTCAACTTTTTGTCACAAGGGAAACTATTTGTTTTATTCTTTTTTTCTTATACATGTATGGGAGCATATGAGATTTGGATTTGGTAATAAACGACCAGTGTGTTAGTAGATAAGATTATTGTACCTTTTTTAAAAACCATATCTGGAGTGAGATTATAACATTCCATGTTCTTAGTTTTCAATGTCAGATTGTTTAATTATTTTTATATTAATTGCCTAGGAAGAGATTTGGATGGCTTGTGTATAAACTGCTTACAAATTGCCTGCTGTAAATTTCTTAAATATTTATCACTATATCTCATCTCTGTTAAACATCTTTTTGAACATTTCCCCCCTTTTTTTTTTTTTTGATGCTGGAGGTTGAACCTGGGACCTCATGTATGCTGAGTGCATGTTTTACCACTGATCTACACCCATATCCCTGCAAATTTCTCTCTCCTTTTGAAAATAAAGTAGAATTTATTTGGGTTTTAAATATGCTTTTCATTTCACTTCCAATTTGTTTATTTAAGGTTTGTTATACTAATAGGCTTTAATAAAAGAAATTAATTCTCTTGTTTAATACTTCTTCTAATACTCTTCATTACTCAAATCTTATTCCTGATATTGAGGACAGTATTTCTTACATGGTGATGTCATTACAAATAACCATAAGAGGATCCAGATTTTTGTTCTTTTAGATCTGGGATGAGGCCTGAAATCCTGCATTTCTAACAGGTTTCCAGATGATGCCATACTGCTGATCTCAAGACCACCCTGAGTAATAAGACTTAATGGAGTGATTTTTATAATGCTGTGGACCAGCATTCCAGAACAGCCTGCTGTCTAATTAAACACCTTTCATTTATGGATGAGAAACTTTGACCTAGTGATGACTACTTGTTCTATTAGATGCTTTTTTTTTTTTTACTGCCAGGTTACAGCAATTAGAGATGTTACAACAATTAGAGATGGAGAAAGGAGGCACAGTCAAGAGGGATAGCTTGAAAGCTTGCTGTGAGAGATTTAAAGCCCTGCCAAAAAAGAAAAGCTAATGGAAATTGCATTTTTCAAAATCATGGTTTGAGGAGAACATTTTTCCAGTTAAAGACATTGTTAATTATCCTATTTGCAATAGACAGGTTTATTGTTTTAAGAAACACAATGTTATTTAGAGCTCATAAAGTTAGTTAATGAAAGACAGGATGAGCCAGTGTTTAACTGAACTCCCAAATATGTCCAGACATGCAGTATTACAATCAAAGACTATGATGAATGCTAGAAACAGTATGATACCATAAAATAATTCTGCACTCAAAGAGTGGTTAGGTACAGTTGCACATACTCTGTTTTCAAAAAGGTACATATAGCGATTTAAAAAAAAAAAGAGTCTGGAAAAAAATTCAAAAAAAGTTAAAAAATAATATTCTTATGTTTTGTCTTTTGGCAGGGGTAGTGCTTATTGCTGGCATGAATGATTCTGAAATTTTTCTTTCTAAGCCGTGGAAGTACTACCACGGTTCGAAAATGTGTGCTGCTGGTGTCTGCCCAAGTAGAAGGGACTTTCTAGAAATCAGATTGTTAGGCAAGATGTCAATTAATAGAATTATTCCCAAAGTGGTAGGGAAATTTCCACCCAGTTCTTACTATGCACTAAAATTGACTTGCAGGAATGAGAACGGAGAGTTTGGTAAATATCAAAATCATATAGTTTTAATTTATTTTTAGGCTCTACCCCCAAGAATTAGCTTAGTACAGACTTTTTCTATGTATCTAGTACTATGATTGCTAATAGAATTATAGTTAGATTCTCCTTAGTTGTTAAATCAGGGACATAATAAGGCTGGATTCCGTAGCCCCTTGTGTTTGATTAAAGAGATCTTTATGAATTTTGACTAAGTAATGAAATTATTCCTAAGATATTTTCAAAGGTTGACTACATATCTGTAGTAATTTTTTAAAAGAGGAATTGTGATAAATATTTTTTGAACAAAAAACAACTGTTACAAAGCTGTGTAGCTTCCTAATACTGTGAAAATATTGAGATAATTTATAAGGAAGAAAAGTTTATTTTGTCTCGTGGTTTCAGAGGTTTCAGTCTGTGGTCACTTGGCTTGTTGCTGGGCTCATGCTGGGGCAGTACATTTTGATGGGGAGCACGTAGTGGCACAAAGCTAACTTCATGTTGGCTTGAAGCAGAGAGAAATGGGGCCAGGGTCCCAACCTTCCTTTCAAGGGTATCACCCCAGTGATCTAACATCCTTCCATTAGACCCCCACCTTCTAAAGGTTCCATGACCTCTCAGTAATTGCCACAGCTAGAGACTAAGCTTTTAACACAGAGATGAGCCTTTGGAGGACTTTCAGGATCTGTAAAGCTTCATTGTGGTATGAACATTTAGGTAATCTATTAATGGCTATTTCTTCATTTATGTGGTATATTTTCTTGGTTTCTATTATGAATCCTGTTTTTAAAATGTTTCACTTAGCAGTTTGCTTGATGCATGAAATAACTTTTGTTGTAAAAGCATTACTAAAAAATAAATATTAAAAAATTATCTCAAAAAAAAGCATTTCTAAAAATGATGGTATAATATTGATGTATTACTCCACAGGTGTGAATGTTACAGATCATGATTTAATATTCAGAAGCTTAACACAGGCCCTCCAGAATAATGTCACACCATATGTAGTCTCATTGCAAGCTAAAGATTGTCCAGGTAATTTATCATGTAAATGCCATGATACCTTGGTGAAGTGTTAACAGAATTCTTCTGTTCTTCGCTTTCTCTTTCTGGCTTTCTTAATCCATTTTTATTTGTGGAAAGAGCATAGTCAGGCTGAGTTTTAGTGGCTCTCAAAGTAATCTTGACTAATGCAGTATTCTTTGCCAAATTTGCTTCCTTTTTTCTGGCTCCATTCCTGCCATATCAGCTTCACTGCCAATGCATTTTGCAAGATGTGTTCCTTAACCCAGTGAAAGTTTTAATAAATGGAAAGGTTTGAAACAGGAAACTAGAAGTTAGAAAATGGGAAGCTCTTAGACCAATAGAGAGTAGATTCCATAAGCTCATATTTATAGTCATAAATTATCTTATTTTCCGCACTTTAAAAGGCCAACATTAGTTTTAAAAAAAAAAAGTTTATTGGCAGAGCCATCAAACCATAAAGGATATGTACACTAATACAGTAAATTCTGTTTGGATTTGGATTGATACAATACTTTTGTGTATGTATTACTTTCATAATCATAAAGTGATTAGAATTATGTAAAAGCCCTAAAAATATCTTTTAAAATTATTATAAAGGAAGATTTGTAATGAGTAGGATAATTCATGTAAATAATACTTTTGATCTATTTTTAGAGACTTTGAAATCCTTTTTTTGTACATTGTACCTTAAATGTATACTATTTCTAAAATAATTTGTAGTTTCCATGTTTATTCATTTTACTTAGGTAACATTTTTATCATAGATGATTCATATAAACTTTGGTATGCTCTTAGTATGAACTAATGAAATTTAAGTATTAGTGCTAAAGAGCATTAATAGTTAATATGTTAAATGTTATCTGTATTGATGCTAAGTATAGAAAAATGCATTCTACTGATATAATAAGTGGAAGAAGAAGTCTCAAGGGCTTTCATTTTAAAAGGAAATAAGCTTTCTTTTTGTGTTTTACAGATATGAAACATTTTTTGCAAAAGTTGATCTCACAATTGATGGACTGCTGTGTAGATGCAAAACCCAAAGAGAAGGAAAGTATTCAGGTCACCCAGAAAATTACACATTGTTCAATGGATTCACTTTCTAGCTGGTATATGACTGTCACACAGGTAACATACACCAATGATTCTCTTCCACAGTGTTGACACATGATTGATGGAGCCTGGAATTATATTAAACATACAATTTTTTTGTTCTAATAAACAGCACAAGGTGCCAATTTAGTAGAAGCTTTTTATTTTTCCTAAGGCTATTAGAATTTAATTAAAAGTGTTCTTTTATTAATATGTAGCCTAATTCTTGATAAGTGGTTAAGTTTTTACAAGGATCTTGTATTTGTGGAAAAATATATTCTAGTGGCAAAAAGATAGCATCAGGAGTTGATTCTTTGTATCTCTAACAGTGGCTGTAACTTTAATATATTACCTCTTAAAGATCCTTGTATTTACTTCTGCGCAGTAGAACCATGCTGCCAGTTGCCACCGTCAACGTGATCCTATAGGGAATGATCATATATTATTTTTCTAAGAATGTAATTTGTTCCATGCTCAGAGGTCTTAACAATATAGGTGATTCCTTGGCAACTGTGCTATAAAACCACAGCCTTAATTTCTAATGCTTTGTACCAGATATGGACAAAAAAGTATTGTGGTGACATTTTCTAGTCAGCATTTTTACAGAAATCATTATAAGCTTCATTTTAACTTATATAGGGACTAGTTCTAATGCTTACTATATAATACCTTAATTGTATTAATTGGTTATACAATTAATTGGTTCCTCAATTTTGGATTTTTGATAAATCAAATATAATTTATGTCTGATATACTCAAAAGATTGGGCTTGAACCAGATATTTAGGATCCTTTTCAAGCTTGACATTTCATAGTAACAGAGTAGCAAATAGTGCTTTTCATTATGCTTTTTAATTAAAAGACACTAATTCTTACCTTAAGCAAAGCAAAATATAACTATACCCACAAAAAAGTCAATTTTGTAGAAAATTTTCTCTTCCCATGATTTTTTTGTCATTTTCCCAGCAGCAAATATAAATATCTATAACTCATATGAAATATTTATATTTCATATGAGTTATAGATATTTCATATGAGTTATAGTTCTTACCAAGCCTTTTTCTTCTTGGTTATTATTCCCATGACAGACAAAGATTCTGCTAGTAACTATTGAAAGGAATTGCTATTTATCTATGGAGCAGGGGGTGGGGAACACTATCTGTGAAATATGAAGAGAGATTTATCAACATGTGGCATTGTAGCATTGTTTGGGTGGTAAGGCTTACTTTTAATTACTTCTTTCCATAATGGCTTGAAAGAAGACAGACCCAAAAATATCAGGCAAAAAGAGGACAACTTCTAGCAAGTGGCAGTCTCCTCCTGTTGTGCTTATCTTAAAGGACATGGAAAGCTTCACCACAAAAATACTCCAAGACTTCATAATTATCAGCAGGTAGATGGTATATCACTTAGCTTTGGGGTAAAATTCTCTTTAAGAAAGCAATACTTTTAACATAATCTCCATTTAAAAAGACCAATTTAATGAAATTCATAGTGATTTCAAGTTTGTATAATTGAATGTTCAAAGACCTCATACCAGATTTGTCATTTGCTTTTGGACCCCAGTGAGAATCAAAGACAAATTTAGTCTGTTATTAATTATCATGGTAAGGTAGTTTAAAGTGTAGTTTGTCTTATCAAGGTTGTCTGTCTCTTATTTGTCCATTAAATGGATAAACTATTGCAGACTGATATTTTATCGGGCTTTATTTTCTGTTACCTAACTTTAGAGGCTCTGAGTTACATATAGCTTTACTGACCAAGACTTGTTTTCTAAGTCATCTTATATTTATGTAATATTTCTAGTAAGAAACCACTTTTGTGATTGGATTAATCAGGTTTTCATCACTGTGACCAAAATACCCGTCATGAACAACTTAGAGAAGGAAGTTTATTTTGGGCTCATGGTTTAAGAGGTTCATACGTTCAGTCCATGATTGGCTGACTCCATTCCTCTGGGTCCAATGTAAGGCAGAACAGAATGGGAAAGGGCATGGTGGAAGAAAGCTGCCAGGAAATACAGAGAAAGAGAGAGAGGCTAGGAACAAGATTTAGTTCAAAGCCATGCCCCCATTGATCCACCTGATTTGGCACCCCACCCCTGCCTACTTTTACCAAACCCAGTAGTTCTTTTAAGTTAGTCATCAATCAGATGGGTTAATCCACTAATGAGGTTACAGCTCTCATAATCTAATCATTTCACCTCTGAACATTATTTTGTTGCTTAACTAATGAGGTTTTTAGGGGACATTAAATATCCAAACTATAAAAGTAGTGTCATTGAATCTTCAAGGTAATCCTGTGAGACCAAGAATTAAGGTAACTAATATAACTTAAAACCATATGACATGTATTTCTCATAGTATCCTTTTTAGGATATAATTACTTTGGTGTTTTCTATATGTCAACTTGCCTTCATAGTTATACCTATAATTGTCTAAAGCTATATTGAATTATAATTTACTAACATATTAAGGATTCTTATTTTGATAGTATATTCTTCCCCCATTGATCCTAAGAGTTTACAGTCCACGACTTTTCTTTAGTGCATTTTATTTTTTTTGCATTGCTGGGGTTTGAACTCAAGGCCTCATGCATGCTAGGCAAATGTTCTATCACTGAGCTGCATGCATTCTTTGGCCCTTGACCTAGGACTTTTCTTAATGCTGACACTGTGTTTACCATGCTGGGCAAGTACACAGTACAGTATAGTGACCAAAAAAAAAAAAAAAAATACTAGTTTTTATAGCTTACACCTGGAACCACATTAGCCATCAAAAATAAAGAAAATTTATGATAATAAGAGTTGAGGTACTTTACTCCTATGAAAATAGAACTGCATGCATCTAGAATACTACAAAGCAGGACTAGCAGGAAGAGTGGGCGAATCATCAGCCACGATACACAGGGCTTTGACTTGTACTAGCCTTCAAAAATAGTGCCTTTTTACTCTGGAGAAATCATTTGTGTTCATTCCAGTAACGCTAAGAATATATTATATTTGGTTTGCTTGAGAATTTAAGAATGAGAGGAAGGAATGGAACATTTTTTAGTAATGTCCATTAAAAAGTGTGTAAGAAACATCTTTTAACTATTAGCTATAATGGCTAGGTAACTGTCTTTTTTTAAGTGTCCAAATATAGAATAAGCTACCTGGAAATTACTGAGCTTCATGTGAGTGAACTCTGAAAACAGACTGTGTGGCCAACAGTGAGAAAGACTGTAGGTGAAGCTGAAACTTCACGTGAAAAGATAAATTGAGTAGTCCCTAGTACATTTTCAATTAATTTACATTTTATAACCTTATTGGAAAGTACTTGATCTTTCCAGATCTTGGTGACCTTATTTATAAAATGAAAGCATTCATTAATAGATTGATTCAGAGTTATACTGTCTACAAAAGAACCTTTTGTATTACTTTTAACAAGAGAATGAATGACATAGAAAATTTTAATATTTAGAATGATACTCATTAGCAATGTCTTTAAAGTAGGCATTAAAATAAAGCTAGTCTTATCTTGCAATGTGTTAAATATATTTGCTAAAGAAATTTCATTTTTATATTTTGAAAATTAGTCAACATCTGCATGAATTTCCACTAATACTCATTTTTGGAATCGCCACATCTCCTATTATCATCCACCGATTGCTTCCTCACGCAGTATCATCTCTATTATGTATAGAACTATTCCAGTCTTTGCCTTGCAAAGAGCACCTGACGACAGTACTTGATAAGGTAAAAAGAAAAAGTTTTACCAGTGACATAGGGTAAAAGGAAAACCTCAGGAATAATTGTGTATGTAAATGATAAATCTCTAAATCTCTTTATATATTTTATACAGCATATATCTTTATGTATTTTAATATTTTATTTAATGATTTTATAATTTTATACTGATATTTTAATAGAATTGCCTGTTCAGATAAAATACAAGCTTTATGAAATGAGTGATCATATCTATCTGTGCATTTATATCTCTTACCTATTATTACTCTGGAAAATTGTAGGCTTTTAAAAATAAATTTTTACAGAATGTGTAGACTTCCTAGTAACAATACCAGTATGTTTTGATTTTACCTTTTTAAAAAATGATTTGAAGTGGTTAGTGGACTCTTTTCTGATTGTCATGTTACTCTTGAGAATAGATAAATGCTAGAACTTTCTCAGGCATTAATTTCTAGTATGACTTTTTTTTTTTTTTGTACTAAGGATTGAGTCCAGAAGCAGTCAACCACTGAGCCATATCCCCAGCCTATTTTTTTTTAATATTTATTTTTTATTTTTTCGGCGGACCAACATCTTTTGTTTGTATGTGGTGCTGAGGATCGAACCCAGGCCACACGCTTGCCAGGCGAGCGAGCTACCGCTTGAGCCACATCCCCAGCCCCCCCAGCCTATTTTTGTATTTTATTTAGAGATAGGTTCTCACTGAGTTGCTTAGCGCCTCACCAAGTTGCTGAGGCTGGCTTTGAACTCCCAATCCCCCTGCCTCGGCCTCCTGAGCTGCTGGGATTACAGGCTTGCACCACAGAAATATGATTCTTTAGTGTTGACCTTCCACAGATTTTTTTTTTCTAGACTCCTTTAAAATTTGTTTTATGATGCTTGTGACCACCAATCCACTTATTTACTAATTACTTCTATACATTTTTTCATAAAAGTGATGTCCATCTGATTTATTGACACTTCTGGGGAAAATTTTCCAGGTGAAATATTTAATACAGCTTGGCTGTAGCTAAATTCAGTTGGTCTTCTACAACTGAGTTTTTGTTTAAGAAAATATTTTTTTTTAAGAAAGGAAGGAAAGAAAGAAAAGAAAAGAAAATTAACCACTTAATACAAATTCAGGTTTCCATATCTTTAAAGTAAAAATGTATTAATTTTGTTTCTTATTCAACAGTACCTAATCTGTTACTCTTCATTAATTTGAATCAGGGATAAAAAAGAAATCTTATCAGGTAACAAGAATTGCCAAAACCTGCAACTTCTTCAGTGGTTTCTGGTGTGAGAAAAAGAATTATGTAAATAATAGGCAGTATTTCTAAAAATTAGGAATTAGATGGAGGATGGTGGATATCTTTGGATGTGAGGACATAGTATAAATTGCTTCCTTTTGTCGTTGTTACTGTTGTATAAATTAAAATTTTGATTGATATTCAACCTGAAAAAACTAGCTATTGTCGTTTTCATATTTACTGTGTCATTGTCTTATTATTTACATTTTATGTTTTAAGAGTAAAGACTAATAAGGACTCTTCCATGCCCTTTATCTCTTTCAGCTACTACTTACAGCTCAGTTTCCCTTTAAAATAAGTGAAAAAGTGTTACAGATTCTAACAAACATCTTTTTGTATCATGATTTCTCAATTCAGAACTTTGTAAAAGGACTTCAGGTAAGACAGTAAATGAGTTAGTAACTCACAATCTGTTTTTTAATAAGTGGAATGTTATTTCAGACTGACTTTATTTAGTGTGGTAAGGCTAAATAAATGTCAAAATCTAGAATACATAAATTTAAGTTATTTTATTCTAGGTTCTACCATTCCTTTGTCACCTTGAAATAAAATGTAGAGGATACATTAGTTAGGATATCAGTAATGCAAAAAAACACTCCTCATTCTAGTGATTCTTAAACATTTAGTGGGTAGAGAGGAAAGGACTTTTTTTTAGAACTTGCTGAATGTTCTCAAAGCTTATAGATTTTCTGCCCAAGAAATGCCATATGGAAGGGATCAACTAACTTTTGTAATAGGCCAGAGAGTAAACATTTTCAGCTTTGCATATCTCATATGGTCACTGCTGCTGCTGCTGCATATTTGTAGTTCCTATGCTATTCAAACATAGATTGTACACTATAGTTTGATATCCTTTGCACATATAGTTATGTGTTTATGTGTGTATTCTTGTATACTGTGAATGCATTTTCTTTTGGTTTTCATGAATTACTAGAAGTTAATTTTTTAATGTAACATCATATTTACTCAACATAAAAAAGACCCTATTCTCCAGTTATTTAAAAGTTAATATTATTTCCTGATTTTGGCAAATAACTAAATTATCTTAGCAAATGTGATCATGGTCAAGTTTATTAAGACATAGATGTTGGTAACCTTCAGTGCAAAAGTGCCATATGATAATACTCATCTTTGTGTAGTGCTTTGAAGATCATAAATTATTTCTCTTATGTGTTCTTGCATTACATGAAATATTATAGTGGTTTCTTATGGTTAATACATGTTCTTTTTTTCAACATTGACTATTTAAAGATTATTTTAAATCAAGAAATCATTATTACCTTAGCAATATATGAAATTAAATGATATTGATATAATAACCTCCTAAATTTCTTCTATATTTCATTTCATTCATTTACTCATAAATATATATCAAGAGCCTTTGGTAAGTTAAGCACTGTGCTGATCCCTAGATAAACAGAAGAAAAAGCAGTCTCTGCCTTCAAATTGCACATTTTCTAAAGTGAGGGAGGAGTAAAGCCACAATTATAGTTTTGTGTAGAAAGTATTATGAAAGAAACCTGCCTTGGGGTTCCATAGGAGAATAAAAGCTCTTGGTAGGAGCTGGCCAGGTCAAAATTGGAAGACTATGTCATGCAAAGGCAACAGGAGAGGAAGCTGTTATATTAGAAAGCTATTGCAGAAATCTGACAAAATATGACAATCTACACTAATGTGATGACAATGGAACTAGAGAGAAAGAAATATGGGAGGATGAGAGAATCAGTAGAATCTTGACACTAAGCTGATGGTAGGATGTGTAAGAGGAACAAGGTGACACACAGGCTGTAGCTTGGCAGGTAGATTGGAGGTTGGTACCATTAGTTGTACATGTCAATCCAGGGTGAATAGTAGGTTTGTTGTGAGAAAAGGCTGGGATTTTTCTGTTTGTTTTGTTTTATTGCATGTGATTAATTTAGGAGTATGTTGGATATAAAGATTGGTGCTTGGGAGAAAGATTAGGAGTAAGAATTGGTATTTAGTACTTAACATTAAAAAGTGATGGTTAGGGTCATGTGGTAAGGATGTAGTGTTACTCAGTGTGAGAAAAGAGTAAGGGTAGAACCCTAAGGCAAGCTGACATGTAAGAGCAACAGAAAAGGAGACTAAAAACAAGGAAAGCCAATACAAAGTATAGTACCAGTGAAGTCAAAAGAAAAAAAAGTTTCAGAAAATATAAACTGGAGTCTTAAATACCTTTAGAAAGTGAATACAGAAAAGGATTTTAACCAGGTTACTTAATCTCTTGGTCTCTGTTTTCTCACCTGTAAATAAGGCAGTCAGATGCTTTTATAGGTTCCTGATGATTTCCTAAGCACTTCCTTTGTATCAAACACTTAATAATGAAGATTATCTTCAGTTTTGTACATGAAGCAATTGAGGTTTAGGTTAAGCAGCTTTGCCAAAGTCCAGTAGGTAATAAGTGGCAGTGTTTAGGTTCCAGAGTATTTGTCCATTTCCTAATCATCAGTGGAAAATATTTGTAAGTCCTGTGAGTAGGTGCAATAGAGCGTGTAATCATTCTGTATGTGTTTAAGCTCTCTCCCCGTTGGGCTGATATATTAACTACCTTGGTAATTGAACAGGTATTGAAAATACTCTTGGACAAAACAGTTAAGTGATATTTGGGGTCTTTTCCTATTTATAGCTGTATTATGATATATGTGCTGTCCTCCCATTCTTCTTCCCAAGCATGTTCCTTATCTTGCTTGGTTTTTATTTTTCTAATGTTTAAAAAGTAGTGTTAACATTGAAACAAACACTGTCACATTAGTATAATTGGAAAAGATAAATTAGTAAAAAAGATGATTAGATTAATATGTTAAAAAATAATTTATCACTTGGCATGAACAGTTACTTTCTGTTTTGAACTTGTTTCTATGTTAGGCTGGCCCTTTGCCTCCTGACAGCCTTTAGAGAATAGGCTATTTTGAAAGATTTGTTTTTGGCGTGGCTATTTCTTCCTTGACTCTCTTGGCTCAGAAATTCATCAGTTTACCTAAAAAGGATCAGGTCCAAGATTGCTGATCCATACCAACCAAGTACTTTAAGATTGATATGTAACTAAACTAACATGTTAATTTGTTGTGGGGAATGCTATTTTTTCCAGTAATCAGAAAGATTTACTCTTGAGGAACCCCCCCCAAAAAAATTGTTCTCTCCACTATTTAAGGAACTATATTCCTAGTAATAAGATTATCTGGAAAAATAATACTTGTCCTGAGAAAATTGTTTAGAATCAGAGTAATGAATATTTGGGTAGTTTTTTAAATTTGTCTTGCAAGAAATGTTAGAATTTGGAAAATTATTCTTCCTTCTGGGGAAACCACAACATTCTATTAGAATATTTATATCTAACAGACACTGTGCTGTATTTTTATCCATGGAATAAAACTGAATTTTCAGAGATAAATTTTCATTATTCTTTTTTATCAGTAGGTACAGTTTTACCATGTGGCATTTTTATTTATTTTAACAGACCAGATTTTATACTAATTTTAGCTTGGTATCATAATTCTTATGAGTATTGAGGCATATGTTAGATCAAGGTCACACCCCAGTGTGACCAGTCCCATCCATATCACATTTATAGTCATTGTGAATTGTTTCTGCAGATAGCTAATTATCCATTTATATTAGTTTTTTTAGTTTATATTTCTGAGATTATTATTTTCTGATCTTGTCCACAAAATTGGAGCCTTAAAAATAATAGAAGTATGTAGTCATTTATGTGCTGTTTATAGTGTTGTGTTGTTATTAAAAATATTAGTGCCATAAATACTTTTTTAAAGGAAACTTAAAATTGAGCAGATATAGGGCAAAAGATTTACTGCCAAAATATAATAAGTATATTTAATCTTAACATTTCTTTCAGCTTTCTCTACTAGAGCATTTTTATTCCCAGCCCCTAAGTGTTCTGTGCTGCAGTCTCCCAGAAGCCAAGAGAAGAATAAATTTTTTATCAGCTCATCAATGTGAAAACATCCGTCGTCTTCCATCATTCAGAAGGTAAAAAGAGAAGTACATGTTTAGCACATCTTATATTAGATTTTGGAAATAAAAGGGACCTTGGATACAGTTGTTTTTGAAGTAAAGAATGGAAAAATAATCTTTATTTTGTTGAGCACAATTTAAAACCATTTTGTTTTTAGTGATGGGGTTTGTTAGATTAGAAAATTTAGCATAAATCAAAATATTTTTTCAAAGGAACATAATTTTCAGTTACTTTGTAGACATAATATTTCTTATTTCTGGGTTATGTGACCTTATGATTAGATTCTTAAATGTAGCTGATACGAGAAGTTTTTATCATTAAATCATCACTATCACCTTAAATTATTTTTTAGAAGAAATGAAACAAATATGGCTACCACTCTAGGTAGCTATTATTTTTCCCAATGTTATTAAAATATGTAAAATGTTCAATTTTCTCTTTTTGTGTATTGGATGGAAACATTTTTAGGTATGTGGAAAAGCAAGTTTCAGAAAAGCAAGTTGCACTGTTGACCAATGAGAGATTTTTGAAGGTAGGAATATGAATGTGTTTCAGTTTCATTCTCCTTCATGAAAAAGAATATGCATATAAATATTTGTTGATGTTTAATTTTATTAAATATATTTGTATATCCTATGTTTGTATGATGTTCTAAATATTGGTAGTTAGGAATGTGAATATTAAAGATAATGTAAAATCTCAACTCTGAAAGAAGATTTTTCCTATCAAGATAAAATATTAAGAACATTTGATTTCTCTTCTGTTCTATTTTGGAAGCACTTTTAGATCTACTATGTAGAGATACTGTGTGGATTTCTTTTGACATAGCAGTAGGCAATCTCTTTTTAATATTCATTTTTAAAGGCTCTAATAAAAGCATGTAGAAGCCAGATGGCTCAGTCACATACTGTTGAGTGGGTATTGATTTGATTGGAAAGTATATTATATATTGATAATATAGTACCAGGAAAGAGGTAATGATCTTTAAAAGTTATGAGTTAGCCATCTAAGAGAGGGACTATCAAAAGTAGGAGATTTTTTTTTTTCATTCTTGAATAAATAATACTTGGACATGATATGTGATTCAGAAGGCGAAGGAATAGGGAGAAACCTTTTACCACATCTGCTAACTACCCATTTTCCTTCACTAGATATGTCCAGTGTTACTACTCTCTTATATCATTCTAGAGTTAGTGTCCATGTATACAAGTAATTATATATATTTTGGGACTCCTTCCTTCTTACAAGAAGTATAGGATAACACTTATTTTGTAGTCTTGTTTTGGTTTATACTTAATCTTGGAAAAAGTTGTAGGTACAGTATTCTGTTGAATGAATGTATATTTTATTTAACAAGTCCCTTGGTGATGGACATTCAGAAACATAATGTCTCATTCATACTCCTCATGCTTTTCTAAGAAAAACTTACTAGAAAATTATAATAAAATTAAGATGAACTTGAAGATAAGCCTTAGTGCTAAGTGTAACTTTTGCTGATACATACTGTTTTCAAATTTTTATTTTTAATTTTTCTTTATTCATTTTTCCAGTGTCAGGTGTTGAACCTAGGGCTTTATACATGCTTGGCTTAACCACTGAGCTATATCTATAGCTCTTTTTCTAAATTTTGAACAAATTTTTATCCGAGAGGACCCATATTCTGTATAGTTTGTTTTTTGGAGGGAGCACAGGGTGTAGAACTCGGGGGCACTCCAGCACTGAGCCACATCCCAGCCCTATTTTATTTAGAGACAGGGTCTCACTGAGTTGCTTAGTGCCTAACTTTTCCTGAAGCTGGCTTTGATCCTCCTGCCTCAGCCTCCCAAGCCACTGGGATTACAGGCATGCGCCACCACATATGGCTCTGTATAGTTTTAAATACTAATTTACCTACAATATAAAAATCTGAAATATTGAGAATGGCTTGGATTAAACATTATTTTCTATTGCAGAATCCACAATGAGCTATAATATATAATCACTTCTAAATTGGGTTCAGTAATCATTTTTAATCCCTGTAACATTTTCAAGAGCAGTACAGGAAGTCCTTAAATCACAATCAAGTACATCTGGTCAAAAGGAAATTTAAGAAGCAGTGGGAAAGGATATATGTGTGGTTACGGAATCTTTTAAGATTAGCTAGTTTAGCTCTTTGTTGAGTCAGCTAGTTGCCAAGTGCATTAGTAAATGCATTAGTTAAAAAAAATAGATTTAGAGTATCCTTTAATTTTGAGATAATGGGGGGGATGTTTAATCTATTATAAAAATGGCTTGATGATTATTTTTTCAGTGATTTTTAAAAATATTTTCTATGCATTTCATTTATACCATACTTGTTGCACTATCAACCTTGCTTGTTATTATCTTTGTTGTGTTGATTTTAGGAGTGTATTTTTTATCATTTAAGAATATACTTTTTTGAAACTTGAGCAGTGAGAAATATGAAGAAACACAATGATTGTACCCTTACTTTAAAAATGTCTTCTATAGGCTACCTGGTTAATTCAAAGAACAGAAAATACCTCTGTAAAAAAAAAAAAAAAAAATGAGTATGATTTTTTTAGTTTAGAATAAAAATATCTTTGAATATTTTATCCTCAGTGTAATGTTTCTGTTTTATAGTTCTATAGAAATGCATAATATTCAGTAATATGGTACTGCATGATACATAGCAAAATCCTGATCTTGACCTTAGAAATCTTATACTATGTGTACTTAAAAAAAAAATCACTTAACCTTATTTAAAGCTTAATTTCCTTATCAATAGAATGGAATAATAATAATTCCTAGTATGATTTCCTCATAGATTTAATAATCAAAGCTTATTCAGCAAGTGAAAATGAGTTGAAAACAAATATAACAATAGAACTTTTACATGTGCAAATAATAGTTACTATTATGCATTTTTGTTATAAAAATTAAGCTATCAATGTAATATATAGTTTTACATATTACAATATACATACTATATATAGTATATATAATAACTATTATGTAGATATGCCTACCATTAGAGTTATCCATTTTATATCAGTTTTCTGCATTCAGATTTCTAAGAGCTAGACCTCTAAATATACTCCACAGAAATTTCCACTCTTTTTATCTTGACTATTTTTGCCCTAAAAATATGCCTTGCTTTCTGCCCTGTTGAACTAAACCAGTGGCTCCCAAACTTTAGTGTGCATCAGAATTACCTATAGGGCTAGTGAGAATACAGATTTCTGGACTCCTTCCCAGAATACCTATTTTCATAATCTTGGGATGGGGCCCAAGAATTTGCATTTCTGTAAGGTTCTGGGTTATATAGGTTATGCTGATATGGAAACCACTCTTTTGAGAAGCAATGAACTAGATTATGTAGAAGGCATAGATTGTTTCCCTGTGCCTCATTTTCTTAATTATAGAACTAAGCCATTAAGTCCTAATGTAAACAAATGATTGATCTCTTTCTATCCTCTGACTGAAAAACCCCTACAATTCCCTCACAAATAATGGACCCCAAATTGTAGATACTATTTCTGAACAGTATGCCAGCTTTGTATTTAATAAACTTTTTTAGAATGAAAAAATTCAGCTGACTGAATCTTGAACATTTATGGAAGATTCACTAGAATTTTACACCAAAATGGGTCATTAGAATGCCAGAAAATTAACTGATGAAATACTAAAGATTCTTTGCAGCTTTGCATTTCTAAGTAGTATGTCCCTCAAATAATTGTACAGTGCAGCTGAGTATAGTGGTGAAAACAATAATTCAGAATAAATTTGCACAATCTTCCACCCTTCAAACTTACGATGACTCTCTAGCTTTCAAAGCCTTTAATAGAAATTTCACCACATAATCTTTAAGGTTCCTTTTGGTGCTAGGATTCTATGATTTTATTTACTTTTTATTTAATGTATTAGTAATAATTTTTTTTGACTGGGTTAAATTATTCAGATTCCTCATTAAAATTTTTAGTGCCAAATTAGGTTTGGTACTAAATCAATTTAATTGAATATACATTAGTTATTATGTTAGACAACTATAAGTTGTAGGTGAAATGGCAAGATAAAGGACTGGGTATATTTTCACATATTTTGCACCATAGAGCTTTGGCAATCAGATTTTTTTTTGACCTTTCAACTTTTAAAACGTTGATTTGTGAAGCTGGGCATGTTGACACATGCCTATAATCCTAATGACTTGAGAGGCTGAGGAAGGAGGATAGCATATTTGAGGCCAGTATTAGCAGTTTAGCAAGGCCCTAAGAAACTTAGCGAGACCTCTCTCCAAAAAAAAAAAAAAAAACCCTTATAAAAATATATTTCATGAAAAATTAAAGTGAACAGAACTTTGAAATTCACTATAATTACAGAAATTATTTTTATTATTTGTGCTTTAACTTGCTTCAAGTCATCTGAGGAGAGCTTTGAAGAATATTGGGATCTCATATCATATTTGCATAATTGCCATCATTATCTGCTAATACAAAAACACTCAGCTTTTAAATACTAAGGTGTTTTTTGTTGTTGTTCTTGTTTTGGTACTAGGGTGTGAATCCAGGGGCACTTAACCATGGAGTCACTTCCCCAGTCCTTTTTATTTTGAGACAGGGTCTTTTAAGTTGCCTAGGGCCTAATTAAGTTGCTGAGACTGGCTTTGAACTTGGACTCTTCCTGCCCCAAGCGGCTGGGATTACAGGTGTCACCATGCCTGACTAAACACTAAGGTTTTTAAATAAGTGACAAACTCTTTTCCTTTTGTATCTTTTGTGCAAATGTTTGGGTTGGTGGGGGACATGTGGGAATGTCCCAGTTAGTAGGTAGTTTTTATACATCATATCTTATGCAGTGCAGCCACCACATAAGACAGATTTTTTAAAAATCCTTTTGTGTAGATGAAAAGAATCACAAATGATTGTATCAACTTGCTTGTCTAAAATGTCACAAGTAGTAAAAGTAAGATGGGGCATTAATGTCCTGGCCTTACATCAAAATCCCCTATACTTTGTAAAATACTTCACTGAGAATTAGTGCAAGATAACACTTTATTAGTGTTTGAGAAATCTGAAGTGGGGTTTTCAAATATCATGGCAAAAAAAATAATAAATGTGATTTGTAAAAGTCTTAAGAAAATGGTATGAGGCAACTTTAGCCTTTGCATTTAGGTTGCCATGTCCAGCAGCCCAAGTATGAGCCCTACTATATTCTACTGTTTCAATTAAAGAAAGGGAAACAGTCCTCTTCTTCCCATCAAATAAAATTATATATAAATATAATAAAATTATGTATATAATTTTGTCACTGTATACTTTGTATACACACACATACACACATACATATATACACACCTTATTTTGAAGTGATTTTCAGGGGAAAAAAAATCAAGTCCCAATATCTTACCTAAGGTTAGGTCTGTTTTAATGATGTGCTCTTTGTGTCAGTTATACTGTATATTACTAGTAATGATTTACTCTTCATATTAATCCTATACTGTCAAGAAAAAGTTACATTATGTTTAGCATATTTAATGAATGACTAATTTCATATGCTTCATTTAAGGAAATCAGTTTATGTACTTAAATTCAAATCAAAGTTGTTTGACATAGTTTCATCTGATAAAGAAACTGTAGGCCTGGGAATATGTCAGTAGTAAAGTGGTTGCCTCACGTGCACAAGGCCCTGTGTTCTGTCCCCAGCACTGAGTTGGGGCGGGATAAGGGTGGAGTGTTGAGAATTAAACTTTGTGCTGTATAGAAAACTTCCACCCTTGCAGGTGACATTTGAAGTTTTATTATTCTGACCAGTTAATGTTGTAGTGTTTCTCTGCCTATTAGGCCAACCAGATTTAAATCCATTGAGAATGGAAAATGAGTCTTAAACTTCTTAGAATTGTAATAGATTATTATTAGAATTATAAAGAAAAAAAAGATTACTACTAGAAAGGTAACCTAAGTCAGCACCTTCATGTTACAAATGAAAAACTATAACCAGGAGAAAGGAAGTGAAATATCTGAGTTATAGAACAAGTTAATGGTAGAGCAAGGATTTTTTTTTTCACCATTTAGTATGCTTATAATGGTGATTTGTAAACAAAAGGAACAAAATTAGTTCATAAGTTTGGTGGAGACTTGCCTGTCATCTTTTGCTCCACCTCTTTTATTTCTTTTGACAGACCTAAAGGGCATAAAGAAAAGGAAAATCTATTAGAAAAAAATAATGAATCTATTAGGAAAAAAATAATTAGAAAAGAGAAGAATAAAGGAAATAACAGTCTGTCACACATGATACAATGAGTTAGGTATTAGATTAGAGTATCAGGAATCAGCACTTTAAATCCAAGGCCTTCATCAGGTGCTTCCCTGATCCACACTGCCATGGAAGAGTACAAGGAACAAAAGACAGAGAGAGATAAGACTAGCACTCATACATATAAGTGCTAGGAGAAAGCCATGGTTTGGCACTCTCATAGATATCTGTAATATGGTGATGAGTCAAGTCTGGCAAATATTGCCAGCCAACATTTCTCACAGATGAGAAAAATAAGGCTTTGTTATATAGCAAGATGATTAGTAAGAAGTGTATTCTTAGTTAATAACTCTTAATTCTAAAATTCAATATAATCTGTTGTTTAACCAGTTTTTAATAGTTAGTGAATTGACTAAAAAGAACAAATATTTATAGTCCTTTTCACATACTTTCTGAAGTTTTCCTGAGGTCATTGTGTATCCCCGTCCATACAATTCTAGATACAAAATTGATAAATATGACTGAAATTAGATGAGAAATTTTTTTAAAAAGCGAAAGTATCATGGCAAATGTAATTTGCCTGATTGTTTTTTCTTTGCTTATATATATTTTTATATACACACTGGCTTTTCCAAAGTGATAATAGGAGCCCTGATAACAACCTCATGTAAGAATGGTTTTTGAATGAATGATAGGATTTATGAGATTTAAGATGACAGATTTAAGAGGATATATTACACACTGAGTGGCAATTCACAGCCTAATGTAAATGGATTTTTTAGGTTCAGATCATTATTTTTAAAAATCAGAGCCAACATTTTCAGGTTGAGAAATTTTATGTTATAAATTCAGACTTCTGCTTAAAAAAACTTAAAAAATTTGTCCCAGGGGCTCTGGAGGCTGAGGTAGGAGTATCACAGGTGCAAAGCTAGCCTCGGCAACTTTTTGAGGCCCTTAGCAACTTAGGGAGATCCTCTCTCTAAATAAAATATTTTAAAAAGGGATGGGGATGTGGCTCAGTGGTTAAGTACCCCTAGGTTCAATGCCTGGGATCCCCCCCCAAAAAAAAAAAAATTAAGAAATTTAGGCCACATCCAGCAAAATGAGTGGTGGCTCTTACTTAGAAAGGAGACAAATGGTGGCCCTCATTCATTAATAAACTTCTTCATTTCAACAAATAATTTTTGAGATCCTACTGTGCTAGTTATTCATTTAGGCGCTGAGAATATAGAAATGATCAAAATAGATGAAACCCCTACCTCATGGAGCTTACACTCTATCAGGGAGACAAACAAGTCAAATATTATGCTAGTGATAAATACTAAAAACGAAACAGTGAAACCGAATGGGGGAAAATGAAGTTTGATGTGCATGGAATGTGGAGTTGAAATTTTAGATAAGAGCCTCACTGTAAAAAAGGTGAATTTTGAATAAAGACCTAAAGGAAGTTACAGAGCCTGCCATACAGGAATCTGGAGGAAGAGAATTCTAAGAGCAAATGGAAGGACCTGAGGTTAATGAGGCTGCTGTGTACTTATTCTCTTTTTCTTATAACAGAAATATTTCTGTTGCTATACCTGTCTCAAAATTCAGTAAAGATAAAATGGTCTTCATGTTTTAATAATAGAGAAAGCATATTTGTGGGAAATAATTAATATTTGTAGACAAAGCATATCTTTGTTAAAAAAAAATTATCCTAAACAGAATTATGAAATAAAATGGTACCAACTTTGACTGGTGTATAGAAAAGATACTTTAGGAAAAATGTAATGAGTAGAAAGTAGGATTAACATTTTTAACTTATTTTTCAGTTGTAAATGGACACAATATCTTAATTTTGTTTATTTATTTTTATGTGGTGCTGAGGATCAAACCCAGAGCTTCACACATTCCAGGCAAGCTCTCTCCCCCTGAGCCACAACCCCAGCCCCAGGATTAACATTTCAACAGGCTTTGTGTTTGCATATGTGTAGTGTGAGGCTGCTATCAAATATTAAGTAGGAAATTTTCTCATGTATGAGAACCTTTTACAGGTTTGAATTTATAAAATGGTACCCATAAAGTATATTAGAAATTATTCTCGTTAAGTAAAGGCATTGGCAGATTAATGTTATCTCAGTAAGACAGAGAACTTAGAAGACAAGTTACATGAAAAAGTTAATCATTTGTAATATTTTCTGTTATAGTTGATAAATAAACATGTATGAATAACAGAATCTTTCTTAAAGTCAGTGCAGAAGGCAAAGATCTAGAATGGTCCTAATTACTTTTGAAAAATCCATTAGAAAGGTTCAACATAGGTAGCTTTTTTCCCAGTGTTGGAACTAGACCTCCATTTCCTCCATTGAGCATAAGATGAAATAGTCTGCTGTGTATAGAAAAATCAACAATCCAAAATATTTTAAAATATGAAAACTTCATTCAGCACAGAGGTATAACACACAGTGAGAAATATGAAAGAACTAAAGAGGAAGCATGCACTTGCTCCAGGACATAGTTCCTTAAATAATGCAACATTGCCTTATACTGTGTTAAGTATTTATTTTCTGCTCTCATCCAAGTAAATTCAGTGAAAATATTCATTTTTATTGATTAGTTTCCTGTACATAAAATTACCCCATGAAGCAAAAGAAACTAAGTAGTACAAATAGCATGAAATATGGTGATTATTCAGTGGTAGATTTCTTTTTTTATATACCAATTCCTCCCCAACTTAAAATCTATTTAAACATACATTAAGGTGAACAATTAATAGCATTATGTGATCTTTGTTTTGGTCTACTATAAAAATCAAATTTAAATAATCTTTGATTATGGTTACTTTTGTTATGATAGGAAATCTTTTTTTTTTTAATTACGAATTAAACAATGGAAGGAAAAACCATTTGGGTAGTAAAAGTTTTTCTTTCACTTGACTTGTATTTTTAGGTAATGACTCATACATTATTGACCAAGGAATTGATTTCTGAGTGAATAAGAGTTTAGAAAAATGTAGGAAGTTTGCTTGAATTTATTTATATATGTGGTGTTTTTTTCTGCAAAGATGATCACTAAAAATAATGGGTATCTGCAAGATATTACTGAAAGAAAGACAATACACAATCAATTCTTTTTTTGACTTCTGAGAGAAGAAAAAAACTGAAGAGCATGCCACAGATCATAATCCTCTTAAGACAATGCTATAAAAGTAATTAAAGCCCCCAAAATGCTTGGAAGGATATAGTTTTTAAAAATCATTTCTGTGCTATTTCATAAGAAATCCCAACACTCCTCTCTCCCCCAATATTTATCATCCATAGGTTTCTTCAGATACTTTTCACCTTATTACACTTGCAGGATTCTAAAATTATAAAGCTTGTTTTTGGCCTTAGAATTCTTTCTCATTTTTCTTTTCTCAGTGATAAATTGAGAAAAACCAGTTTTGAAGATTCTTAGCACATCAGAAATTTATCAGAATCAGCTCTGGTGCTTCTTGTAGGTTTCCTTCTTCACCTCCAGACACACTCTGGAAGTGCTTGAGAAAATTATAAGCAGACCTTTGTCAATTGTTCATTATGTTGGTACTGTACTCTCTGGTAATGTCTTCACCCTTCCAAGCCAGTGAGATGAAAGACAAATGAACCTTCCCTCCCTGTAACATATAACAGGTGATTGACATATAGACAGGAATATGATAAGGTACTCTCTTTCACACTTGTAATTTGGAGGACCAAGATATTGTGGCAATGATAAAGACACCAGGAGATAACATTCCATTATCAATTCTCCTATGTATAAAATATCACCAGACTTAAGACTAAATAAAAAATGCCCAGCCTTTATCCTGAATTTAATATGTATTTCAAATTTTCATGAGTTGAGGAGGCTGATTTGTAGTTGTGACTCTTCTTGTTAATTTTCCAGAAATAAATAAATAAATAAACATTTATAGAAATATGTACATATATCCATGAAGTAGATTTTATTATTAGTTTATTTTTCTGCCTTAAATATTAATAATGTACTCTGTGATTTTTTAGGAGGAAACACAATCCTTACTAGAAAATCTGCATGTTTACCATACAAATTATTTTCTGGTTTTGAGATGTCTTCATAATTTCACCTCTTCCCTTCCAAAGTACCCACTGGGTCGACAGGTAATGGCTTTCACATTTGGAATCTATAAAATAGAAGTAACAGTGCTTTCTTGTTTTGATTCCTGTAGCATCCAGGCTTCAGAATTTGAAATGGATCTAATTCTTAAAATAAGAGCACAATCCACTCCGGTTGTACATAGTACTAGTAATTGAAACAGTGTTTGTTGTTTGTTCTATGGCCACAGCTAGAAACAGCCACATGAATCCCAGTGGTATTGTTTCCCCTACAATGTATTTGTGCTGAGGCATATAAATTTTCTTTGTTTTGCATTTCTTTTTCACCTCTACATACAGAGAGCTAATTTGCCACTCTTAGTGAACTGGAAAAAGGAATCTGAAAAATGCTTAATGGTTAACCTTGCATTGCACCAAGAATTAAGAGACAGTTCTGCACCTTGCAGAATTATGCTCAGCTAACTTTTGTATTATACCCTAAAGCTATAATCCATATATGGAGTAGATGTTAATGGAATAATTCCTAACTTTCAGATCCTTAACTTAAAGTTTTGGGAAACAAATACAAGTATATAAGAAAGACTTGTTTATGAGATGCTTTCAACCTCAGTGGGCCTTTTTTTCCCTCACATTTATCATTTTCTTACTGCCAGGTAACTAGTGGTATTAGCCAATCCTTATATTATATGTTCTTATTTTACTTTTATGAAAATTACATTCTTGAAGAGTCTGATCCATATAATAAATGCCAAGGTTGTTTTTCATCTAAAAAAATTAGCTTTTAATAACATAAATTTTGTGTGTGTGTGTGTGTGTTGGCTCTATATGTATGATTTTGCAAACTAGCAGAATATAACTTCTTGTATGACTTTTAGTTCCTCACAAATGTTGTTCACTTATAGATCAGAGAGTTGTACTGCACATGTTTAGAAAAGAACATATGGGATTCAGAGGAGTATGCATCAGCCTTGCAGCTGCTGAGGTAGGTTTTTTTTTATTGTTGTTGTTTTCTTTTTTTGTCTGCTTTAAGCCTGCCAGAAACACCTTCCTCCAGAACTCTGCCTGCCGAAAAGTTTCGTAAGTAGCCATATCTTGAATTTATGCTTATAGCTGTGGTGTTTTTAATCTAGTAACAATCCATTTTTTTCTGGCATATATTCTTGAATTCATGCTTATAGGTGATGGTGTTTTTAATGTAGCAACCATTCATTTCTTTGCTTGTTTTTGAGCTTTGATTTTTAAAGGAAAATCTGTGATTGTTTAGTCATATATTGACACTATGCAAGAAGAGCTTAAATGGGGATTATTTTAATTCAGTCAACCTAACATCATGGCAGGGAAAGTTAAGTCATGGAAGACAGCCATGGCCCTGACTTCATTGGGTAGAGAAATGGCATCATTGAATTGTATATACCCTGTGAAGGAGGTCACAAAGGCTGGCCTTGATTAGGAAGTAACAAGGAGTAAGGCTTTGATGCCTTTGCCTACCTAAACTGGCCCTATACACTTTAACATTGGATAATTACTTATCTAATATAATAAGATGTCCTAGTATTATTACCAGGTATCAAAAGATCACTTATCATCCCTGACAAATAAATCTTTTAAAGTTGTACTCATGGGCTGGGGATGTGGCTCAAGCGGTAGCGCGCTCGCCTGGCATGCGTGCGGCCCGGGTTCGATCCTCAGCACCACATACAAACAGAGATGTTGTGTCTGCCGAAAAATAAAAAATAAATAAATAAAAAGTAAGATGGACACAATATTAAAAAAAAAAAAAGGGGGCTGGGGATGTGGCTCAAGTGGTAGAGCGCTCACCTGGCATGCGTGCAGCCCGGGTTCAGTCCTCAGCATCACATACAAACAAAGATGTTGTGTCCACCGAAAACTAAAAACTAAATATTAAAATTCTCTCTCTCTCTCTTTAAAAAAAAAAAAAAAAAAAGTTGTACTCATATTTTCCTAGGCATGGTGGTGCTTGCATATAATCCCAGCAATTTGGGATGCTGAGGCAGGAAGATCACAGATTTGAGGCCAGGTTAGGCAACTTAGACCCTGTATCAAAATAAAAAATAAAGGGTAGAGTGCTTGCCTGGCATGCATGAGGCACTGGGTTCGATCCCCAGCACCACATAAAAATAAACAAATAAAATAAAGGTATTGTATTCATCTACAAGTAAAAAAATATATATTAAAAAAAATTAAAAAGGGTTGGGGTTGTAACTCAGTGATAAAGCATCCCTGGGTTCAGTCCACAATACTACAGGGAAAAAATTATACTCATCAGTATCATTGACTTTACTTCTTATATGTATGGTGACTTTTAGTTTTCCATAAAAGAATGATCACTTGGATAGTGAGAAAGGGAAATCAAATGTGACTAAGTTTCTGCACACAGTCTTGTAGTTTTCCTCAGTGGATATAAATGCTTATATGAAAATATTTTAAAATATAAAAACTGAATTTTTTTTTAAGTCCTCATTTCCTCTGGTCCACAGAAAAAAACAGATGGGCATAGTAGGAGGCAAATTCACACTTAAAGCACATTAAGTCCAAAAACTTAATATAAATATTAGTGCTTTAGCAGGTGCAGTGTTAAGATATGAAACTAATTTCATGCTATCTGGAAAAATAACTCCCCATGGAAACTTGATTGCTACTGAAAACCTATTTTTTATTCTATTTTTTAAAATCCCAATAAATGATTTCTATGTACTTATAAACTTGAACAAGAATATTTCTGAGATTTATTTTGCTTTATATTCAAGTAAACATGTCTATCTTAAATACCCAATTGGTTCTTGCTAGTTTTTTTGTTCTAATTTCATGATTAGTGATTTTCTTCCTTTTTTTATATAAATATGCTCAAACTCATAGATTCCTTTGTCAAGTAGGAAGTTGTTCCTTTGCTTTTGAACCTCCATAACACTGCTGATCTTGGTATAGTCAAGGATCAAGAATGACAATTCAAAAATAGGGTAAGCAAACATACATAACAATAGTAACCACCATTCATTGAAGGCTTGCGATGTGCCAGACACTGCATTAAGGCACTTTAGTTAATTTTCCCATCTAATATAGTTCCTCTTATGGTAGGTATGATTAGCCACACTTGACCCCTGATGCAGCTGAAGCACAGATAGGATTTATTGACTTGCCTGAGATCACTTAACTGTTGATGGGACCAAAATTCTAATACAGATCTGACTCTAAAGCTATTTATACCAGCTGCTGTTCTTTATCAAAATCTAAAATATAGGTTTGGGAATGTGAATAAAAGAAGAAACGTACATAGAAAATGAGATTTTAGTCATTTTCCTAAGCTCAGGTCAGAAACATGAGTGGTGAAAAGTGTAGGAATATAAAAAAGCATTGGGAATCAGAATAGCTGCTATAGGAAGAACAGACAAGAATCTGGACATTACTGAAGAGGAAAGAAATCTGGGAACCTCTAGAATGGAATTAGTCTTTTCTCTTTTGTACAGATTAGATGTGGACAAGAAGTCAAGGACATTTTTCAGTTTAGACATTCTACATAAGAATAATTTGAGTTTAGAAAGCCAAGCATTCTTACTCCCTATCTTCAAACTTAAATTCATAAGAGGAACTAAGATTAAAATCATCACTGAGTGTTGCTTTGGAAAAAAAACTTAGGTATTGTGTCCATCTACAAGTAAATATATATATATATATATATTTAAAAAATTAAAAAGTGTTGGGGATGTAATTCAGTGGTAAAGCTTCCCTGGGTTCAGTCCGCAGTATTGGAGGAAAAAAGTTATACTCATCAGTATCATTGACTTTACTTATATGTATGGTGACTTTTAGTCTTCCACAAAAGATAATGATTACTTGGATAGTGAGAAAGGGAAATCAAATGTGAATTAAGTTTTGCTAAGAAACGAAAATCTTATAAAATATTTTTAAATTTTTTTGTAAAAGTTACTGAAGATGGTATTTCTCATGAAAAATCCTTTTTCCCCCTGTGGAAACTGGCATGTTTCAATAACCACTGATCTACTTCATGAATATTTGATGGCCATAGGAGTATTTATAAGGAGACTGGAATGGTGATGGGCACCTGTAGTCTAGCTTATTATTCATATTTGACACAGGTCATCACTTCTTTCTTAATGACTTTTAGTACTCAGACCCTCTTTGTCTTTCTCCTGTCTCAGTGTAGGCTCCTTGTCAGTCTCTCTAGTGTTTTCTCTTCTCTCTGATATCCTAACATTACAGCACCTGAAGCTTAGTCATAAGCCCACAGCTCTCTTGTGAGCGCCAGACTGTTATGTTCATATACCATTTAATATCACCATTTGGATATCCAGTACACATTTCAAAGTTGACTTATTCAAAACTGAATTCCTCATCATCCCCTTGACACCTAGCATTTTTCTGCATCCTTCCAGTTCTTCAAGCTAAAGACATGGGCTCTGCCTTAAAAATTTATCAGGATCCAAACCTCCTCCTCTTTAACTGTTACCATCTTGTTTTAAGTTGTTATCATCTTTCACCTGGGTTATTACAGGAGCCTTCTATCTGGTTTTCCTGCTTCCCCATTTGCTTCTGTACAGGATTTTCCTCAAAACAGAAGGCAGAATAGTCCATTTAAAATATGGCTAGTAATATCATTCCATTTGTCAAAATCCTTCATTAACTCCCCATTTCACTCAGGGTAAAAGCCACAGTCTATACATTAACAATACATGATCTGCCAGCCACCCCCATTATTTAGTGGTTAAGGTTTGGTTTTTGTCATGGTAGTTATTTTGTTTTGCACCTAATGTTCTACCGTGGACATAGTGACAATGTTTCGTGATGCAGTATATAACATGGTCAGCAAGAGCGTGAATATCAAGCCAAATTGTCTGAGTTCAAATCCCAAGTTTGCCAGTTACTAGCCTTGGGACTCTGGACAAGTTACTTAAATTCTTTGTGCCTCTGTTTTCTCATCTCTAACGTGGGAATAATAATACTATTTCATAGTGAATTGTAAATATTATATGTGTGCATATAAGTGTTAGCCATCATCAGTGGTAACACAGATTGTTCT
Organism: Urocitellus parryii; assembly: GCF_045843805.1. NCBI lineage: Eukaryota > Metazoa > Chordata > Mammalia > Rodentia > Sciuridae > Urocitellus > Urocitellus parryii. Next base: position 72,052,929 of record NC_135538.1, on the reverse strand, counting down.
ATCTCATTATTTATTATCTTTATATAATATCCTGTGTTTTAGAAGCATAACTTTTTTTTAACAGATACAGCATTTTTTATACCTTTATTTTATTTATGCATATTTAAGTGGTGCCGAGGATCAAACCCAGTGGCTTGCACATGCTAGGCAAGTGCTCTACCACTGAGTCACATACCCAGCCCCTAGAAGTGTAACTTTTAATTATTTCTTTTTTGGATATATATTTAGGTTGTTTTAAATTCCCATTACAAACAGTAATCACAGCATATATGTTTGTTTACACATTTGTATAATTTCCACAAAATGAATATATAGATATAGATTTCTGAGTCTAAAATACAAAGACTATTGTATCAGCATACACTAGTATGTCAGTGTGCTTTTTCCCTATATATATCTTGATCTCTTTGTGGATTTTTAGTATCTTCTATTGACCTATCTGTTCTTCAGTAAGGACCATCTGATTTTAATCACAGAAGCTTATACTTTTTGATATATTAACAACCCCAATACCTGCACTAAAGTACACAACACATTGTTCTTCTTTATCAAAAATGATTTTTTCCAGATAAATCTTATTGAACTTTTAAAATATACCCACCAGAATTTTGTTTCACACAATGGTAGAATGTAGATTGATTTGGAATGATTTGTATCTGATAATATTGAATATTAGAACTTAAACTGTTAATCGTTTATTCAGAGCTTTCATAACTTTATAGGTCTAAAACATTTTGCTATAGTGTACATTGCTGAATATTCCAATTTTTGTTGCTTTTTTTTTTTTTTAAGAAAACTGTAAAACTAAAAGAATTACAAGTTGGTTAACCAATATAAGAACAGTTTGCATTTTTTCAGCCCATCTTCATTTAAATGTCTGATTTTTTCACTACCTGCTTCTGGCATTTTAGTGGGCTCTAAGTCTGATACAGACTCCCCTCTTGACATCAAGATTATTTTTTTGTTTACTTCCAGTCTTTGGCTTAGACCGATCCTGGAGATCAGCTTCCAGGTCAGACTGCTGAACCTCAGGTTTTCCGTCATTTTTTCTCTCCTACCTGGTATAATATCCTGACTTTAAGTTTGTGGTTCCTATTATTGAGGTTGTTCATCACCATACTGCTGAGCAACCATAGGCTCAACTGGCTGAGAAGATTCATGTTCATCTCATCTTCCTTTAGATTTAGTTGATTATCTTACTTCTTCACTTATATTATTATATACATGGGTGAGTCTCAGTGAGAAGGAATGAAGTCTTCAGAAAGAATCAAGATATGACCTTCTTGGCACATTTCAGTTTTTGAGGCCATTTTGAATATGTTGTTTTTTCCATTACATAGTTTAATATATAGGTATTACTTATGTGTATATGGATGTTTACACACCCACACACGTTTATCTTTTTTCATCTACCCTTTTACTCTAATATTTTTATCATACTTAGATTTTATCACTGTACAGTTGGTCACATCATATGCAACTAATAAATTTCATCTTCCTTTTTATTGTTTGAACTACTTGCTTCTTTTAATTTACTATAGTAACTAGAGTCCAGAATGATGTTGAATAATAGAAATGAGAATATATATCTTTGTTGATTCTGTGTGTGTATAATTTTACTGGAAAAGATTTTAACTAATAACTCTTTGGGTTGATTAAATTATTATTTCTAATTAGCTTTAGATTAAATCTTGTTTTGTGTGAAACCAGTAGGTACTTGAAAAGGTATAAGATCTTCTAGTACTCTGGAAATAGTAAGAACATAATCTTAGTTGGGCAGGGTGGTGCACTCCTATAATTCCAGCTACTTGGGAGACAGAGGCCAGAGGATAGCAGATTTAAAGCCAGCCTGATTTACTTAGTAAGACCTTGTCTGAAAATTTAAAAGGTAGGATATATATAGTTCAGTGGTAGAGTACTTGTCTAGCATGTGCAAAGCACTGGATTCAATCCTTATTACCACGGAAGGAAGAAAAAAAGAACATAATCTTAGGCTAACAGTAAGAGGAGTAACAAATATCTGAATCTCAGAAAGTTTACATCTGAGGTAAAAGATCTGCCTCTTTCAGTCAAATGCACATTAGAAGTTATGACTACAAAAGTTTGCCTGTTTTCAAAATTATATGACATAATACCTTTTTTTGGTTTTGCATACTGAAGATTAATAATAGACTAGACTTGACCTTCCTCCATGTTCCTTTGTTTGTATCTCAAAGTGGAGGAGAAATGTGGCAGTGTATAGCTGGGAAGTTAATCCTCAATGTATTACTGATATAGATTAGACCGCCAGCATTACCTCATCTTCTGCTCCCCTCCAAGCAAGCCAGTGCCTTTGAATCCTTGGACACTGGAAATACTGACTTTGTCTATTAGAGTAAGGCTAAAGCTCAGGTATAATGGATTGTTCAAATGCTTTGAGTTAACTCTCTTAACAGTTTAATTTCATCTGACCAATAGAAAGCAAGAAACTTTAATTAATCTCTAGGGTAATCAAGAATGAAATGTCTTAGCCTATTTTTCTTTGACCTATTAGCTGTCTTTCATTCACAGATAAAAGATTATGCTTTAGATAATTGTTGTAGAAAGAAGAGAATATTTTATGCTGTTTCTTAACACTGTGGAAAATTTTTTGTCTACCCCTACCAGTTTCTGTAAACTTAAGTTTATTTTACAAAATGACCATATTCTGGATTTGACTGTGTCTTTATGGTTAATATTAGATCTTAATCTTAATAATTATAACCTTACATCATTTATATACTTGTGTAATGCAACCACTTAATAATTACTAGTATTGACCCTGGCTCCATTTGATGATGTTATTTGAGTACAGTCTTAATGGAGAAATCCTGTAAATGATGACTCTGAGAACAGGATCCTAATTTTAGATTATCTATATTTACTCTCCATTTCTTTTTTTATTATTATTATTTTTCTTTCTTTTTAAAATATTTTATAGTTGTTGATGGACTTTATTTCATTTATTCATATGTGGTGCTAAGAATTGGACCCAGTGCCTCACCCATGCTAGGCAATCACTCTACCACTGAGCCACAACCCCAACCCCTCACTCTCCATTTCTAACAAAGATTTGTTTAAAGTTCAGAGGATTTGCTGGCTGATGTTCGTAAAGTCCTTAGGAGATTAAAATATAGTTAAATGGTAATAATTAGAAAAATGATAGTGATACTTATATTTTTGGTCATTTGAAGCAAGCTTGCATTTAACAAGTCAGATCTTCAGTAGAAATTCTTGAATTCTACTGAATTCTTGTACATTCACATCAGAAAGAAAAGGAAACTTAACATAAAATGCCTTAAGTGTCGTAGTTGCCATACCGGATTCTTGAAATGCATATAAGTCTCCATCTAACATGCAAAATATGACAAGAAAACAAACCTAGGATCAGAGGTGTATAGTAAACTCACTCCGTATTACTAAATTCATACTACATTACAAATATAGTATGTGTCAAAGCTAGGTTGTGAACCCAGATCTCTGTATATTTTCAAAGCCAAGCATTATGATGAGAACTCTTCAAGAGTACTTCTGAATGTCACATGTGTTGAAGAAAATTGAAGCAAGAGATATAACTCAATGGTAGAGGGCTTGCGTAGCATGCACAAGGCCTTGGGTTGGATCCCCAGCTCTGCAAAAGCAAGCATTGAAGAAAATCTCTCCCCAAAAACGTCAGTAGCTACTAAGGAAGAACTTACACCATTTTCTTCTAAACAGAAACATTTAATATATAGAAAATATTTTTGAATTTTTTAAATTTTGCAGTTATATTACATTTTCTTTCACTGATTCTTTTCTAGGATGTTGGCAAAGGATGATCTGATGACCATACTTCAGAAATGTTTCAAGGTTTTTAAATCCTCTTCTGAAAAGCAGCTTGGCAGCACAGCAAAGAGAATAGAGGAGTTCCTGGCCCAGTTTCAGAGCCTCGATGGTGAGAGTATAATATCCTGCCAACTCTACTGGCTGTGATAGTCATTTAACCAAAAGGACATGGAAAACCCCTCCTGATATGCTGAGAGATGAAGAGATAAAATAGTTCTTGATCATTCAGTATACCAGGCCTGAGAATGTCACATCTTAACCAAATGCTTCCCTTCTAGATTTGGTTTAATCAATGAAGAGTATCAAACAGGCAGGAAAATTTTATTTTTCTTCACACACACAGTTTGGAGGACTTGTCTTTAAAAAAGCAACAAAAAGAAATGGAAAAGATTAGAGAGTAGCAGGGCATCACTATTGATGACTCCTTTTAGATGTTTTTTCTTAAACATTTCATCAAGTTCTTTATAGATTTCAAAAAGACTACATAAATCATTTGTAAGCCTGAAAAATTAATAGCTATGCACTGCTTTCACAGCAGTGAGGCTCATTAGTATGCTGATTACCAAATATGCATGGGGCTTGCTTTAATCGGATTTACAGAACCTTGAATCTTTCAGTCCTAAATGAACTGAGACAACCTGGCACTCCTCAGTATTGGAGGTTCAGAGTTTCTTTTATTTTGGTGACTGTGACATGATCATTTATATTTTCTGAATACTTGGGGTTCCTGACTATGTGTAGGTAGCTAGTCATGTTCTGTTCCCTAGTGCTTCAGGTCTTCTGTGTTCTAATAGGACCCACAGATTGATACTGATAAGTAACTTTTCCTGGGCTTTATCTTGCTTTATTTCTAGCACCAGCACATGATGCTAGGAAAAATATGGGTTATGTAACTTTTACTTTTCCCCTATTTAGGTGAAGTTTTTAATGAAATATGGGGAAGGAGGTAGTTTGGTATTTACAAGCACATAGAGATGGTATGGTGAAAATATCTTAATTGGAATATCCATTTTAATCCTTTATATGTTTCCCAAGTATTTCTTCTTGTTGAAAATCTTTTGGATTTAGGGCTGGGGGTGCTGAGGATATAGCCCAGTGGTAGATTGATTGCCTTATATGTGTGAGACCATGAGTTCAATTCCCAGTACTGGCAAGAAAAAATCTTTTAGGTTTAGAAAGCATTTTTTACAGAAAATCTTTCCATGTCTCCCTATAGCTCTAGTACAAAGCACCTGATGGGTGCTCAGTTCTAGAAGGTGAAAGCAAAAATTTCCCTGACTAGAGTGGCAGATATAGACAGAATGAGGAAGTTTTCCATGGGCATTAAAGGAATTCCTCCACATCCTATATTTCTCTCACCACCATAGCATAATCTGAACCACTTTTCAGATCATGGAAATTTTTAAGATCAAGAAGTTAAGAGAATTTAGTCAAATTGCAATCAAAACTGAAGTCCATGAAGACTTGTTTGAGGCTGCACAGCTACCTAGTGGCAGCACCCAGACTAAATAGCTCACTTCTCTTCACAGCCCAGCTTATTGTTTATTTTGGTTTGTTTTTTTCTCACCAATTCATAAATTTAATGCACAGAGAGGGGCTACCCTTAAGGACACAGACAGGGCAAAAAACCTAGAAGAATATAAGATAAATTAGGTAACTTTCAATCTAGTGAATAAATTCTGTGATATTCTAGCACTATATAAAGGAATGCAGTTTTTTCAAATGGGAAGTTTGAAGATTAAGATGATTAGAACCCTAAAGAATAAAGAATTTGCACCAGGTGCATTGATGCACACTTGTAATCCCAGTGGCTCAGGAAACTGAGACAGGTGGATCTCGAGTTCAAAGCCAGCCTTAGCAATGGAGAGGTACAAAGCAATTTAGTGAGACCCTGTCTCTAAATAAAATACAAAATTGGGCTGGACTTGTGGCTCAATTGTCAAGTGCCCAAGTTTAATCCCCAGGACCCCCCAAAATAAAAATAATTTTAAAAGAATAAAGAATTTTACAAGTTATAGCAAAACCACTCTCTTGAAGAAATGGCTTGATTTTTTAGTAATAAGTTAACATTAGTAACAAACTGTAATTTAAACTCCCCACATTAAATAAATAGAAATATTTGACTATATGCTATCTCTGGCTCCTTATCAGTTAGGGAGGGTTAAGTAGGGCAGAAAATTATATCAGCTCTATCTTTAAGACAGCTACATGCTAATAAAATGTAATAAAGAATTTAATAGATGTTTTAACCTAGTATCTTCCTTGAGCAAGGAATTATTTATAGCTAAAAGAAATTTCTTTCAGAATCATATATATTCTGTAGCTACATCCTTCTGTCGTAAGATTTGGGTCATGTGTCATGCAAGTGTCAGGTTCCCAAAATATACCCGCACTTGGAAGAAGGTATCAGAACTTCATGCTCTACAGGAGCAGTTGAACAATTACTGGTTAGTGGATTATTTCACAACTTTTGCATACTACCCTCTTTATACTCAATGTTATATTAAAAATAGTGAATCGGGTGGTTGAAAACCAGATTTGTCAGGTTGTAGATTATATTGTTTACAATCTTGATATAGTCAAAGGAAAATGGTTAAAGTTTGTATGATTTTTAACAAAGGTATTTATAATAGCACAAATATTTGAGACTTTCTGCTGTTGATTTGAGGGGAGTTTGGTTTCATTGCTTTGTTTTCATTATGGTAACACTTTAAATTCAGTAGCTAGGTTTTAAAAACCTCGCTACAGCATAAATTACGAAACATTTATTGACCTTCGGTTTCTGGCAGAAATATCATTTATATGATGGAACCTTGATCCCTTGCCACATTTGAAAAAAAGAAATGGGTGAAAATTTTACTTCCTTTGGATTAGTACAACTGTTCTCTTGTCTTGGATTTGCACTAATTGCTATATATTTGTTTTGTATTAAAAGCAGATGCCAAAGAGGAAGAAGATGCTTCTGGGTCACAGCCAAAGGGCCTTCAGAAGACAGATCTCTATCATCTTCAGAAGGTCAGATCTCTTTTTTTTTTTTCCTTTTAGCTGCATCATGTCATGTTCCCCTTTTTCACTTTGTGCTCTAGATTTGTCTGGATGTTTTTGTTTTCATTTTGAACCACAGCCAGGAACAATACAGACTTTGTGACTTACTTATAAATCAATCCTGTTTATCCTACTGCCATCCTCAAGTGCACTCTGCAATTTACTAGTCAACCAGGTGGAAACTGTTCCAATAGACTCAGAGAAACAGAATTAACTAGCAACAAGGGAAATGTAGAAGCATGGTTGCCCCCAACAAAAAAGAATCTGATTATTTATCTGGTGAATTTATTTTTCTGTTTGATCAAACTGAAAGATTCAAAAGAGCCTAACTCATTAGTTTTAGATATTTATTTTAGTTTTTTTTCATGCATATTCATAATATAGAACACAAATTGAGCTACAGTATGTCCAAAATATTCTTTTTTTAAAAAAGGTTGTTTGTTTGTTTAGTTGGAGGTAGATATAATACCTTTATTTTATTTATTTATATGTGGTGCTTCACATGTGCTGGCGAGTATTCTACTGCTGAGCCACAACCCCAGCCGCAACATATTGTTTTTCAGATAGTTCTAACTTTAGGATCTTGATTGTCAAAATGAAGAATTTTCTCTACCATGATACCAAGTTAGACAAATGTAGTATGAAGTTTCATTCTTCACAAGAAAACACATGGAATCTGTTCTGTTAGTATGGCTTTATGCAGGGTGATGGTAATGATAGTTCTCTTCTTCTTCATCTCTTCCTCCTTTTCTTTTTCCCTTTCTTCTTTGAACTAATGTGTTGTGAATAGTGAGCACTCTGCTACACAACTTACTAATAAAGTGAACTGCCCTTTCTTCTCTCCCTGAAAACCCACTTGATGTATATTTAAAGCAGTACATCTGAGAGGAGAGATTCTTGCTAGACCCTACAAATAAAAAAGTAACACCCATTTTGATCTGTACATCCTCCTTAAGCAAAGGGCATCCGCTATCTCCACCTGAGTAGCAGAGATCCCTCTGAAAAATTTTCTATCTCAGAATCACCATGAAAGGTATTCTTTCACCTTTTAGTCCTTATTGGAAATGAAGGAGTTGAGAAGAACAAGTAAGAAGCAAACCAGGTTTGAAGTACTCAGAGAAAAAGTTGTGAACTTCATTGACTGTCTGGTGAGGTGAGTCTCTAGCTATTTTTATGAGTCATGCTATTTTTTTAAATAATACTGGCATAATAGCTGTCCATCACCAATCCAGGATTTTTTTTCTCCTGGCCAGCTTAGAATTTTAATTTCAATTCCTTTTTTTTTGTTTGTTTGTTATTAAAATACTTAATCAAATGACTTAGCTTATTCTTTACTGTCTGTTCAAGAACACCAGTTTAAGTTTAATTTTTAGTTTATTAGGCCAGGTGGGAAGAGTCAGGGAGTTAGAAAGTGTTTTCCCCTTTCAAATAACAAAGTGTTTATATTACACTTCAGCATTGCTATACCTTTACTAGTACTGAATGTTGGATTTGGGCCAAACCCAGAAAACAAGCTGAGCAAACTAGCCATGCAGTTCCATTTTGTCTAATTCTAAAGACAGTGCAACTACAATCAGCATTAAATTCATGTTGAGGCATCTACTTAGTAAATGCAGAAGTCTACCAATCAACCATTTATTTTACAATGATTCCTTCTTGGAAAATCCAGATTATTCTGAATCATGGATTGCCCAGAAGCCAGCTTTATGGTTCATGCTTTAAAAAAAAAAAAAAAAAAGAAAAAGAAAAGAAAGAAAAAGGTATACAAAAGGAAATTATTTAATAGTTAAAAAGAAAACAATAATTATCAGTTTATTATTTTTTAATGGCAGTTCATACATTACTCACTAAACAGAAAAAAAGTACTGGAAAAAACAGCTGCTCGGTTATTGAAGACAGTGATTTTCTGACAGATAAACATGCTCTTCCAGAAAGTGATGTCTCCGTTTTCTAAGATCATGGGGCCAGAATCATTGTTTCTAGTTTATTGGGAAGAATTTATTAATGCTATGAAAGTGGCAAAATTATGACAAGCAGAAGGTTAAAGAGAAATGTGTCATATGAACTGTAATTCATTCTGCTGTCATATATAAAGACAAGAGAGAGAGAAATGTATCATAACAAAATGATGCACTCCAATATTGAACTGATGTACTGGTCAAGAATTTCATTTTAGAACTGATAGAAGTAACTGCCCTATGAGGTTTTCTGTTCTTATAGTTTCTATCCCCAAGCTCTTGACTCTTCCCTTTCGCCAAGTTGTGACTAAGAATTTTTCCATGTGATTTAGAATCATCTGTAAGCCAGACATCAGTTTCCTGAGTTCTTACAAGTTCCAAATCGTAGGCTGTGAAGTAAAACCATCCATTCCCCCTTTCATGATCTTTGACCTAATATGCCTGACTTTTTAATGTTTCTGAACAGTTATTGAAATAATGCTGAGCATGATTGAAATGTGTTCTGTTGTGAAACTACAAAATATTCTATAAGAATTTATTATCTTTACTAAGATTTTCTATCATAAAAAGAGATTAGGATTGTAAACTAAAAGGAAGTGAGGAATCATATATCAGCTAAAGCCCAGAGAAAGGTATGGTTACCTGTGTCACATAGTCCTAATCTCCTGACATCTGCCAAAAGGCCCTCCCCATTTGTGCACATTGCCTTGAAGGAGAACACTACAGATGTTTGAATAGAGTTTGGAGTTCTGGAGAATATAAGCCATTGACTTAAGGAGATGGTAGGTTCACAGTAGATCAGGAACATCTCTTGGCAAAAATACTGACAGATCTGAGATTAAGTTGCCAAATGCAAAGAATTAAGAAAAAAAAGCTGCCACTTTTTAAGTTGCTATTTTCACCAAAATCAAGCTTTGACTTTATAGCCCTTGTTGATAAAAATCTTAACAGTTCCCTCAGAGGTATCTCTTTGAGGAAAGGTCTAACATTTGTTGTAAACTCTGACCTAAATCCAGATGAACATCACAAAGTACTCTGGTGCCAGATTCATTGCTTCTTTCTTATCAAATCAGTTGCCCAAGCAATGGCATTTTTATGCCAATCCCCAGGTATACAATTGGACAAAAATTCCTGTGTATGGTGCTGGTGTATTACTATTATTCAATGAATGTAACCTAGTGGAAACAAAATAAAGCAGATACTTTATTTTCCTTTTGATGGAGATTCTTTGAGAATCTCGAAAAGGTGTTTTGACTTGGTATTTGTCTGAGTTTTTAAACATTACTTGAAGACAGGAAAAGGAATGGAAATACAAATGTAAGACAGTAATTTGAGTTTCTATAATTATCTCTATCCAATTGCCTTGTTAAATATCCAGTCTTTATTACTTAGCAGAACTTCAGCAAGGTCTTTTAGTGATAGCCATGATAATGTTTGGGAATAACTGTATGAAATTGGTATAGGAAGAGTTTATATGGCCAGTAATTACAAATTGGTAACTAGCCATCCAAGGAGGCAGTCAGCATCACAGAAGTCATTTTCTCAGCGAATTTAACTCAGTCTTGAGTAATTGAGATAGTAAAAATGTTAGTCTTTAGTGAGGATCAAGTCAAAATCATACTCTTTGCAAATGGGTTTTGTTCCAGTGGACTCTGGAGAAGGAACAGCACCTAGAAATGGAATGAGTAGGTCAGGAGCTCTTGATAAAGGAGGAGAGAGATGGTGAGGAATGATGTGCATGTTGAATGTCCTTTTGCTTCCTATCTTTTTTCAAAACCACTGATCTAACCAGAGTAGAGCAAGTATAGAAGGCTTTTCTAGGAAGTGTGGTAACTTTTCCAAAAGGAGGACAGAAAGTTAGGAAGAAGAGAAATTATTTCATTATTCCAGGAGAGGAGAAATAACATCTCCTGTGGCTGAACTAGGGTAGCTGCTTGATTTGCTCTGCCTACACTAATTGGAAAAGAGCTGACACAGTCTGTAATGTGGCTAACAGACTTTAAGCTCAGGACTGAATTAAGCCCTGGGAATCTTCATTATGAAGGCATGTGAGTTAACTAATCTAGTTTGTAACTTATTACTGTTTTCGATTGTGTATGCCAAACCTCCATTCCAGTTCACTACTCTCCAGGCCACCTAAGAATAATGTTACTGTCATGTCACAGACCAGCTGATAGGCTCATACTTTTTGGGGGAGAGGTACCAGGGCCGGGTATTAAACTCAGGGGCATTTGATCACTGAGCCACATGCCCGGCCCTATTTTGTATTTTATTTTGAGACAGATTCTCACTGAGTTGCTTAGCACCTCACTTTTGCTGAGGCTGGCTTTGAACTTGAGATCCTCTTGCCTCAGCATCCTGAGCCACTGGGATTACAGGTTTGCACCATTGTGTCTGGCCTAGGCTCATACATTCAAAGTAAACCTTTTAATGCCTTATTTTTAAAGTTTAGATTTTATTAAAATTGATTTTCCATATAGCTTGTAAGTGAAAAATTAAAGAATTCTGAGATAATGTGGCTTTTTTAACAATTGATATCTTATTGAAGTTTTTTAACACACTGAAACTAAAATTTTAGCAGCCTTTACTGATGCTAAAGTAAAAACTAATCATAGTATATTTACAGTAACTCTTTCCTTAAAAGATATCAACTAAAATATTTTTTGTGATCCAAAATGAATTTCCTCAAATTAATTCCAGGCTTGAGGCTTTGTATAACATTGCCAAAAAAGCCAAATGCTTGCTGTGTTAGAGAATGGATACCTCAGTTTTCTGAATAATTTTTAATTTAAGAAATTTGTTAATATTTTAAGAAATTCCACTTTAAAGTGAGAAGAAATGTAATATATGCTCATTTGTTTCTGAAGATTTAATTCAGAACTGAGATATGTAGTTTCTTGTACTGTAAACAATCTAGAAGTAGTGTTTAAAAGTATTATATGGATTTTTGCCCTGGATCCAATACTTGAATTTTGTTTCTTTTGCTGTTGATTTTGCTTTTTAATAAATTGTTCAGTCCCTTCATAGAGGATTGACAAAACTGTTATTAAAAATAAACCTATGCTAACCTAAAAGCTGATAACCTGACTGGAATGTTTCAGAGAATACCTTCTGCCTCCTGAGACTCAGCCTCTGCACGAGGTGGTGTACTTCAGTGCTGCCCACACTCTTCGTGAGCACTTAAATGCTGCTCCACGTATCGCCCTCCACACTGCACTGAATGATCCTTATTTTTATATAAAGGTAAGAAGCAGATTCTGATCTCTCACAGCTGAGCTTAGGCCAAGGCTTCATTGCCACAAAAATATTGCAAGTTTTCAGTTCTGTTTTAATGAGCAGAGAATAAGAAGCTCAGGGTTGGTGGTAGTAGAAAGCTTGGATAATTTCATATTTAAAGAACAATAATAATCAATTATTTTTGATACATAAATCACAAATGTAAAACTTACAAAGTTTATCTTCTTTGCTAGTAGTAGCTCACAAAAGAAAAGTATTATTTCAGTAGCATTTGGGAAGGTAGGCTATCCTGTGCAGCTCATGTATGTGAGACTTTGTTTCTTAATAAAGAACCATAATTTCAAATATGTTGAAAAAACAGGTGGTTTCTACAGAATGATATGCATTGTTGAGAACTGTCTTTTGAGAGATGACTTATATCCGTAGTAGTGAAATGTTGATATTTATTAATATAATGTAAAAATTGCTAGAATTAAGCTAATTGCAAATATTGAGAGTCATTTTAATAAATATTCCCAGAGTTCTTTAAACTTTATACAGTTAGAAATGCACTGTGGTCTTGAAAAATAACTTAAGATTAAAGTAAAAAATGTGCTTGTACTCATCCTGGGACTGTTTCTCTAGTAACTAGGAGTTGGAGGTATTAGACCAAGACCTGAACCTAAATAAGAACTAGCTAACAATTATTGAAGAGTTCATTCACTAAATAAAGAAAACCAAGATTCTACTTACTAATTTACTGAATTTAAGTTAGGAGGAGTTTACTAGTAATCAGATTTTGTTATTTATCCTTTCTTAAAGGCGGTTACCTTACTTCACTTATTTTTTAGAATGAAGCTCTGAAAAGTGAAGAAGGCTGCATTCCAAATATTGCCCCTGATATCTGCATAGCTTATAAACTGCACCTGGAGTGTAGCAGGCTAATCAACCTTGTGGACTGGTCAGAGGTAGGTCAGAGAGAAAAGAGAAACCTGTATATAGAATATATAGAATATTTTTATACTTTCAAGCTCATCTTTTACCTTTTTTAATGCCTTGGTTTTTTTTGGAAAGCATAAATTGCCTCATACTTCAAAAGTTCTTTAGGAAATAGCCGATCAGCAATCCTCACTCCAAATCTCCTGCTCTCTGATCCTTCATTCTTCAAATGAAGCCAATTCTATATTCATGCCAGGTCAAAATAAGTATGTGATCTAACCTTAGTACTTAGCATTTAAGCAAAGCTAAGCAGTTAGGTCAGTTCTATGGTATTCCACAAAATATAGTATTAAACTAGCATTTCCTTACTTTCATGAAAAAAAATTGGAATGATTGTGCAATAGATTTAGCAATCAGGAAATATAAGGAATACTTGGCGGGGTTGAGAAGAGGATACAGGATTCTGCCTTTTAACATTAATTTGCTTTGTTTCTTGTTTTGCTTTGCCTACTTCTTAGTTCTCAGAAACAAAATTATTAAGGAGTCATTACCTTGTACTCTTTTAATGTATAACTGATTTAAAATGATCATGGAGTATAATTCTGAAAATCTGAAATTTGGTTTAAAGAAAAAAGAAATGTGCTAGCTATTAGCAGCAGCAACAGTATTATTAAGCCTGGCTTAATTATAGTACCATCAAAGGAAGTGTAGTAAAAGATATTTGGCAACTGTGGAGATTTTTATTTTCTTCTGTCTTATGTACTCAAAAGGCTTTTGCAACAGTTGTGACAGCTGCTGAAAAGATGGAATCAAATTCTGCAACTACAGAAGAGATGAATGAAATTATCCAGTATCCTTTTAAAATCAATTCCACAATGTCCAGCTACAGAGTGTAAGTTCATAGTTTCTCAGGCTTAGAGGTAAAACATGAGTTTAGCATGCAAGAGGACAAGAGTTTAATCCCCAGCCTCAAAAAATAAAGTTTAGTTTCTCCAGGTCTATATTGTAGATTCATAAGGACATGTTAATATTAACCATACCATTCTAATAATAACTTAAATTTGTAAATATTCTGAATTTAATCTACAATGAGGTCAAACCCATATTATTTGGTGTCAAATTTATGTTATTTCAAAGTTTACCAAAAAAAGAAACCATAATTATTGAATTTTAAGAGAGAATTTTTTTAATATTTTTTAGTTTTTTAGTGGACACAACATCTTTATTTTATTTTTATGTAGTGCTGAGGATCGAACCCAGCGCCCCACGCATGCTAGGCAAGCGTGCTACCGCTTGAGCCTCATCCCCAGCCCCAATGAATTTTCTACTTTTCTATTGTACTTTTAGAAGTTGTGGGGAGTAGCAATTTTTTTTTTTGGGGGGGGGGGGTACCAGGGACTGAACTCAGGGGCACTCATCCACTGAGCCATATCCCCAGCCCTATTTTGTATTTTTATTAGAGACAGGGTCTCACTGAGCCGCTTAGTGCCTTGCTGTTGCTGAGGCTGACTTTGAACTTGTGATCCTCCTGTCTCAGCCTCCTGAGCCACTGGGATTACAGGTGTGCGCCACCGCACCCTGGAGTAAGTAGCAATTTTTATACTATGTGAAAAATTAGATTTGGGTGCTTTCCATTAATGTCTTATTGACAATAGATTGTAATTACATGTAATGTTTTCCAGTAAGATTTATAGTGTAATTTAGGAAGAATGTTTTTCAGCTATGTATTAGTTTGCAAACTAATATTTTAACATTGAAATTTTAACCTTTTTGTCAAAAATAGAACATGGCCAATTTCCTTAGCTAGAATTTGCAGTGCTCGGTTTATTAGAGCTGTTTCTGAACTAGAACTTTTAGGATTTATAAAACCTACCAAACAGAAGACTGACCATGTAGCAAGGCTAACATGGGGAGGCTGTTAGAATGCTAATGAATGAAGCCAGTTGTATCGTGTACCTTAAGGGAAGAAGGAGACTACTAGTCATATTTACATGCCATTAGAGACAATGTGTAGCCCTCCCTTTTGGTGTTTAACCAGAAAGTAGAATTTTAATCTCAAGCAGGTTTATATCAAAGAATCTTTGTAATATTTTAGAATCTAACAAATAAACATGCTTGCATTATAACTAAAACCTCTCATGAATTATTATTGTACAAAATCACTAAACCAAATCATTCTTGGACTTATGCTGTCTAAATAGAATAAATTTCTTTATCCAGTAATGTAAAGTATTTGTAATTGGTATACATTACAAATGTACCTTGTTCCTCTATTTCTTGCATTGGCTTTCCTCACTGGTATATTGTACAGTAAGTCATAACATAAATATCCTGCAAGTTTGTTTCTTATCTTTAGAAAGACCATTCATTACCATAGTAGCATTGATCAGGATAGTATCTTACTGTCTTCACCTCAGGTGCCAAAACTTTTTCAGCAAAATGTAAACACTTATGCATAGGTATAACAGTACTGTCAACTTGAAAGTTACGAACTTGTGATATACAAAGTGTAAACTAAAAAAAAAAAAAAAAAAAATACTTATCAAAATCCTGGAAGCAGGGCATGAAGCAGATTCTCCAACAAATGGACATGATGAAGATAATCAAGATTGAGTTTCTATGATTTATCTTTAAGCAATAACTAACCCAGGCTTTTTCTGATATTCTAGTCATTTTCCTCCAAAGAGCCCTCAACTACATTTTTTTATTGTTTTTAAACAATGGGTAGTAAAAATCTAGGTAAACAATGTACAAATGATTTTAAGGATTTTTCATCTATTGCCTCTTTGAGGCCATCAGCCATGAGGCAGGTTTCCCAGTACTCCCATGTTGTATTAATGAGGACATCATTAATATGTACAGTATGGTTTCCTGCAGCTTTCAGATGACAGATGAGCACCAGATGAAATTTAGAAAACTTTAAAACTCATCTTACAGTATAAAATTACTAGTCTTAAGACTAACAAATTCACATCTGTCTGAAAGCACAGATTTCCTGAGATGAAAAAGTAACCCTACTTTAATTTTGCTATGCACTTACTGAATTCATGCAATCTAAATGTATATCATGCACTGAACCATGTTGAGGTAATAAATCCATAGTCAAGCTCTGGGACATGCCTATGAATTTATTAATGTTTAGGGAAATTAAGAGTGGGCAAAAGAAGACTGAGCAGCAGCAGCCAATAGAGGAAAATCCGGCAAGTGTAATATCTTACAAGCCAACTGAAGAGTTTCAAGGTTGAATGCTGTTTATGATCAGACTTCAAAAATCTTCAGTGACTTAAATATAGGCATCACCTATCAGATCAGATTGTGTCCAAAATTGACACTAATCCTGGAAAGGCCATACATTGTATAGTATCAACCTTTGTTCTGACACAGAAGTTTTAACCTGAAAATTAAAATTTTTAGGCCCAACTTCTAGCCTACAGTTATTTCAGATGCCTAGAGTAAATCAGTGGTAGCACAAATATCCAAAAAGGGACTGTCTTCCCAGTTAGACTCTTGATTGAATCCCAAGGGTGAACGGACTAATAAAAAAACTTATGACAAATGGGAGAACCTCAATGTGGATATGATGTTATAAGTATTTCAAATAGGGTAATGGTATCAAGTTTATTTGTGTAGAAGTACGTTTTTATGAGATGCATTTTTAATAACTTTTACACGTCAGCAGACTATTCTTTCAACTTTTCTGTGTTTGAGCTTTTCCCTACTAAAAAAAGTTGGTGAAAGCGGAGAGAGGCAGTAAATCGGAGGATGTTTAGAAAAACTTTTGAGTTCAGTTTAGTAACAGTAAAGAGTAATAGCTGGATGAGGAATATAGGATCAAAAGGTTTTTAATAACATTTTCTTTATTTGGGAATGATCTACAAGAGAGAAAACGGATGCAGGAGAGAAGATAGCTGGAACTGTGTCTTTGAATGAGATGTGAGTTTGTATGTGATGCAAGTGTGTATGTAATTCTTACATAGTACTAATGCATCACAGAGTAGACAGGGACAAAATTCGGCTTTAGCAGAATATTCACTTATTAATACTAGAGCAGAATAGTGGAACTCTAGCTGCTTGGATCATATCTGTAAAATGTATTTTACCGATTCCAGTGGTCTTCCTTTCCTAGGTCTTCTAATGCAGTTTCTAGGGGTGGAGCCTTACGAAGAAAGCTCTTCAGGTAGTAAATTCAATCACTGTCTGTTTAGAAATCATGTTCATTAGTCATGTCAAAGTCTTGATATTTTAAACCTCCGATATTTTTTTCAAATGCCTATTTTTCCTCAACAATACAAATAATTCTACCTTATTTGTACCCTTGTTAACCACATTCACTCAACACAGTAAGGCAAGTACAGCTCTATATCATAACTGCCTTTTACTAAAATAATGACATAGTACACTGAATTATGTGACTACTTATTATGAGGAATTTCGGGTCTCTTTGGGAATTAAGAATCCCTAGGTAGCTAATTACAGTTCTTTTCACTGAGATAAATTGGTATATGGACTATAGTAAGTAAATCAACTACTGAGTCCACATAATTTTAAGTCCAAGAATCCTGTACATTAACTTTCTTGAATTCTCTTAGACTACTATTTATTTTAAATGTAAGATAGAACTTTTTGGTAAGATAATAATGCAGAAATTTAGCTGTGAAGGAAAGTTTAATGAAGTTATATCGAAAATTGAAACTCTTATGACTTTTCAGATTGCCAGCATTTTTTTCCCTTTCAGCTGATTTTGCCTTCCAAACATAAAACCCAGCTGTTAACAAATTTTTAATCAGTGAAAATTCACAAATGCTTATTTAACAAAAGAATATCCAGTTTTGTCCTAAGGTTAACAAGGTTTGTTAAAGCATGTTTACATTCACTGTATTCCCATTCCTCCATATTTTAACTTACTGTTTGCACTCTCCTAAAAATGTTACCCACTAAACTGGTACTTCTTGGCTGGGACTTAGTAATGAGACATATGGTCGTCACAACTTGAGGAGGGTAACTGGCATCCAGTGGTCGAGGCCGGGGATGTTGTTTGTTAAACTCCCTGCAGAACACAGGTACAATCCCAAGAATGATCTGGCCAAAATTGTCAGTAATGCTGAGATTGAGAATCGTAGTACTGAGCCATTACCTTTTAAGAGTCTCGAAGAATTGGTGAAATTGCTAAAATTATAAAGAAAAAACTTTTCCCTTGTTCTACTAACTGAATCACTTATAAAGGTTTATGTTTCAGTATATTTAGGATTTGGGTAATCAGCGGAAATATGCTGTTAGTTTTCAACAAATTCACTGAAGCATTTTTTTGCTCACTTATTGAAAGAAAGCTGTGTCTAGAAGCCACTCAGGGAAAGTGAGTTAAATTTGCTGAGTCATGCTTTCTTGCACATCAAATATCAAGTCCTTAAAATTGGATTCTATTGATGCCTTTTAGGTAAAAATTCTAGAGCTCTTATATATTATTACCTCTATCTATGAGGTAATATATTATTATGCAGAAAATGTTACAAGTTACAGAAGTAATTTAGAATCAGAACGCAACTTTTTGAAATAGCACTCAAATTTTAAATCTTACCAGAAAAATTTACTTAATTGACTCCTGGAAAATGCTTACATTTAAAACACTGGCTTTATTCAAATACTACCCATTTGTACATTTAAAAAACAAGCAGGATAGAAGTAAATGTTTTATTCTTCCAACTAAATTCCAGTACTACAAGGGCAGTAAAACAATGATACACTGGAAAAAAAATGCAGCAATAAACATTTGTTAAAAAGACTGATAGAATAAATAAAACTACCAAAAAAAAAAAGGGAAAAGAAAAATCATATAAACCCATTCTGAAACCCCAAGAAGTCCTGGAATACAGAAATGCCCTCCTCCTTCACTATTTGACAGGAAGTACTGTAGGCTATTTGCTCAATATTGTCCTGGGATTACATTCTAAATTATTAATAACTGGTTACAGTTTGGTTGTAGTGCACAATTAAAATCACACTAACTTCATCTGAAGTGTCATTCTACAGTTTTATTTACACAACCAACGAAGGGCATGTTCTAGAATACCAGCTTTAATCCTTTTCAAACATATTAATATGAGAAGCCAAATTGTAATGATACAGCAAAGTGAGGCCACTGGTATTAATACAGGTAGCAAAGGTCCACATCCAGGTGTTACTGACATCAGGGAAATTTCCAAAACCAGTTGCTGCTGCCTAAGAGTGGTTGCCACTGACGAAAGCTTGACATAACCTGCATTCACAGGGAATATTGGCATTGTTGCATGTCGAAATTGGGACCTTCTGCAACAACTCAACAAGAAATAAGGCAGCCCACAATTGCAGAAAACTTGATTCATGAAACATCTAGAAAGGGGAGAAAAGGAAAATTAGTGCAAAGAACAGGTCAAAATTTAAATATTTTCATACCAAAATTAAAATACATTAGATATTCGTTCCAGATACTGCCCCTAGATAATTAAGTAAGCCTTACAAAAGTTTTGTGCTTATTCCTTCCAGGCTTTTTCTCCA
This sequence comes from Urocitellus parryii, assembly GCF_045843805.1. Taxonomy (NCBI): domain Eukaryota; kingdom Metazoa; phylum Chordata; class Mammalia; order Rodentia; family Sciuridae; genus Urocitellus; species Urocitellus parryii. The sequence continues at coordinate 72,033,397 of NC_135538.1, read as the reverse complement.
TCATTTTCTGTTAAAAGTGTATTCTTGAATACAAAAATAATTATTTTCTCTTTAATAGATGTTTTTGTTTTCGATTTATAATTCAAAGGCAAGTACTTACAACTAGCAGGCTGTTCTCCATATCGTCGCATTATCTGATCATGTGTAAACTTCACAAATGCATCATACTGTTCTATAAATAAAGGGACATGTCCATCACATGACTTGAAAATGGCCTAATAAAATCAGATAACTCTTCAAGTAGAAAATATCTAAGTTTTATTTTAAGTTGTCTATGAACAGCAATTTATTACAGTGAGAGGAAATATGTGAACAAAGCCTAACCAAAAAACTATGTTTTTAATCAGATCTCAAGAAAAAAATTATTATGAGCAAATTAATAGCTATAATAAAAATCTGGAGCTTAAAGTTAGAAACATTATGATCAAATTACCATACATTAAAAAGCTGCACGATTTAGATATTTCAAATATTTACATTGATAACAAAGTTATTGGGGGGCTGGGGATGTGGCTCAAGCGGTAGCGCCCTCGCCTGGTATGCGTGCGGCCCAGGTTCAATCCTCAGCACCACATACAAAGATGTTGTGTCTGCCAAGAACTAAAAAATAATTCTCTCTCTCTCTCTCCCTCCCTCCCTCTCTCCCTCCCTCCCTGTCTTAAAAAAAAAAAAAAGTTATTGGGGCTGGGGATGAGGCTCAAGCAGTAGCGCGCTCACCTGGCATGCGCGGGGCGCTAGGTTTGATCCTCAGCACCACATAAAAATAAAAATGTTGTGTCCACCAGAAACTAAAAAAATAAATATTAAAAAATTCTCTTTAAAAAAAATATACAAAGTTATTGTGAAAGATATAAATCCAAAAATCCACAACTAAACAAATAGTAATAGCACAGGATTCGTATGTGAAAAGAAAAATATAAAATCACTAATACTGTTGCTAATCTACAAAACTCTTTCCTGAGGTCACTAAAGTGGTACATAGCTAGAAGGCAGTTGATGTCCTTTATTAAAATGAAATTCCTTGTTCCCAGAAAACAGGTGTACCAGTGTACAGAACAGTGTAATTTAACTGATACAATGTACACATGGGAAATAATGCACTGCTTACAATGAGCTTCTGAGATACTCTAAAACTCATGTGTTACCTGCAAGTTTTGTGTTCAATATTTCTTCATACTCCTCTCGAACTTTCTCTTCGCGTTCTTTCAACAAACGTTCGCAGATCATCCCAACCTGCCTTAGAGTAAATAAGGGCTGTTCTTTTTTTAATGGTGAGGATGTTGCAGATGAAGTCCCTATATACAATGTGAACAAAAAACACCTGATGATTTAGGGCCATGATAGTACGCATCTTCTATCTAAAGAGATTTCATCTAGATTTTTTGATAGTGATATTAAATCCTATTTTAAAATCAGTTTTTAGCATAGGATTTCCCAAGCAGTCTAACAGGTTTAAAAGCAATAATAATTCTATCAGCTTGAGACTCTACAAACAGCATGAGGTAATAAAATATAAGAAGAAAATTCTCAGATGAGTGAACAAAGCTTTAAAACATTACAGTGACGGGTGAGTCCCATTATAAAACTTAACTCCATTCTAGCACATATCCTACTATAAAGGGTTTTAGTGAACAGATTACAAACTTTCCAAAAAGAAATAATGACCAACTTAATTTTATATTAAGAGTTAACAAATAATTACATACTTAAAAAGACATTTAGTAAGTGTCTTACAAGAAATTGGGGATTATTCCACCATTTTTATACAAGTACTACCCTCATTTTCCAAACTCCTCTAATTTAGAGGGGTTTTCCCATCATTTAAAAAAAGATTTTTTTATTGGCACAATAAATCCTTTATAATTTTTTTTTAAAGTACAGCATGATCCCCTTTATAGAAATTTACTCTAGAGAACATTCTGGAATCTAGATATGGCATTATCAGAGAGTGAAATACTTCATATAAAGAATTTCTTCAGAAATGCATTCCTCTTCAAGAATCACTTAAGGCACTTTGATCTTCCAAAAACATTACTCCCAGCTTAAAAGTATTGACATTTATCTTTTTGAGAACTCAGGTTTACAATGGCCATCTGTTACATCATTGCAAGTACTTTATAAACACACAAGCACACACACATCTGCTGTCAACTGTTTTCATCTTGCTTTGTGTGCCCCCAGTGCCTCCTATTCCTCTCAATTCTCTTGCTCCTTACAACCTGCATGGCTAGGACCAGTTAGTTAACTATATTTATTACACCCATATCTATTACCAGAGTAAAGTATACCAACTTTAGTTCATAATTACTATCTTACTTTCAAATTCCCCCTTTGTGAAGGCTGCCTGTTAACTGATCATCTAAGAAGTAAATTGACAATGAAATGATAATGATCTTGGTCTCTTGTTGATACAGTCTAGGTCCCACCCTCACCTCCTCTTACCCTGGGGATTCACCCACTCACATCTGGTCCCCAATACTGGGGGGCGGGGAGGTGTTACTACCATATTTAATTTCAGCTTTCCTGGTCTAATTCTATTTGATTATTTTATGGCTTTGAATGTTCGAAGAGCCACTTTTGATGGCTCCCTTTCAGCCAAAAAGCTTCAGCTTCCCCTATATACTTCAAACAGCCCTTATTTTTTCTGCCTTTAAAAAATAAAGCTTATCTGCAAATAAATAAGTCCCTCTAACAAGATATGTTAAGAATTCACCTTCAGGAATCCATCCCAATAAAACAAATGTATGACAATTATGTATACAGGGTTATTTCTTTAAATCCTATTAACAGAACTTCGTAATTGACAGTTAAGTAATCAAGGAAAACCATAAAAGGGCAGAGCATCCGCCATGCAAGTTACCTAATAAAGCATAGGCTATACTGTTAAATTTTCTTTAAAATGGAGGCTAGGTGATTGTCTTTGGTTAGTGGGAATCCAGGTTGTGATTACTTATTTTGTACCATATTTTTAAGATATTATTCATTACACACATGCATATACACACATTATTAATCTTGGGGGAGAAAGGAGCTTGATTTTGGATTAAACTTTCCCCATAGTGAATAATATTTATTTTCACGTATTAAAGTTTATTGTTACCTGGTGAAGCTGGTCCACTGAGGAGAAATGCATGTGGCTGTGCATCAGAACTACAACCTGGATCTGTCTGTTGGAAACTAGTTTCTAAATGTCTTCTCTTCTGCATGCGTTTATACTCTTGTTTTATGTTGTACAGAATTTGTTCTAAAAGAAAGAGTTAAAATTTGGCAAGATAAAAACTTTGAAGTTAAAGAAAGGTCAGCTTTCTAACAATTATTTAGTAGGTCCAATCTATCCAAATATTCCATTCAGATATTACAGAAAACTGATATTTTTGGAGGTATTCGTTTCAGCACATGTTGAGACACTTGCTCAAAAACCTCACATATACACATCACCTGGAATTCAGCTATTCAACAGAAATACTTCTTTGAACACTGACTAGCAAAAAAAAAAAAAGTTTCTATTCCAAATAATGGTCAGGGAATACAAAAACATTCTTAAGAGTACCAAATTCAAGCTCATTTATTCATCACATTTAGCACTATTAAATGAAGATATACTGCCAAGCCCATAAATAATTAAAAGAGGGAGGATTCTGTATACTCAACACACACTGGTGAGAAGTAACAGTAGGTGGGTACTAAAATATCATCATATATAAAATAGTTATGGCCATTAATATTAAGCTGGGAAGAACCTACGAATATTCCAGCATTAACAGTAAATAAAACACTCTCAATCTCTGGGGGAAAACATTTGTAGAGTATAACAGGCTCTCCTAATAAATAAGTACTACTATACCACAATGCAGTTATATTTAATCACAGCCATTAAAATAGGTAAAATTTGTCCTGTGTGTCTTTAAGTCAGTATGATTTATTTCAGAAAGAGTTCTAATTCAAAATAGGTACCATTTGGCCTCTCCAAAAAGTTCCTAAGGTTTCCACTACCCCCACTGCTCCCAAATTAATAAATTATCTATGCTTACTAATCCTAATCCAAAACAAGATTAAGCAAAAATGAAATTGCAACAACTTAATAAAAAGTTCATAGTACAGTATAACTTTTAATATTTGATTGTACAGTGAAGCTTTAAAACATGAAAACTTCCCTAAAGCATTATTTTAACTGGAAAAAAAAGCTGCAAAAGATAAGTTAACTTTGTAAACAAAATGTTTGTACATGAATTTGTGGTTTAAATACAAAAGCACACATTGGAATGATTTAGCTTCAGTTTGGTTGTGTTGGCTTTAGTATTTAACATTTTTTTAAGGTGTTCACATTTTGTTGAATATGGGTTATGTTACTTTCAGTCTTCCATTTAGGTGAAATAGTTCATAATTTTAAAATGAAGTTAACCAGTGTGAATTAAAATTACTCTCTATTGAATGATAAGTTTACCCAGATATAAATGGGTTTCCTAATATTCATCAGAGGTGTCAATAAAACTAATACAACATACTTTATTAATCAGGGCAAGCATAAATACTTTTTTAAACAACAGAACTCCTTTCAGTAATAATATTCTAAAAGGTTTTAAAGGTGATATTTTGATCTCTGATAATGACAAGCAGCAAGTTTCACTCACTTATCACTTTCTGTTCAAAGCTAGTACTAACATCCTGATCAAATATATCATTCAGTGCATCTTAAATTTTATTCACAACCAAAGACTTAAGGAGCTACTAGCTCAGAATAACTTGACTTCAACATCTACCTTTTGTGTGACACATACATATGTATATATTCACTGATTATTACACAGCCATTCTCAGATTACTTCAGTCTTCCCTTGCTGCTGGCTTCACACCCAAATCAATGAAAGCACAACTAAAATATATGGAAAGAATGTCTGCAACAAACCCAGGATTTCGATACAGTAAATTTTTTGGAAATTTATCTTTGTAAACCTCCACATCACCTGATACTTAACTGACATCACTAACAAGAATTTTAAGGTATAATTTACAAATGACAGAATTCACCAATTTAAATGTATGATTGAGTTCAGACAAAGTACATACAGTCTTGGAACCATCACAACCTTCATCACTCCAAAAGTTTTCTCAGGCTCCTCCTTTGCAGTTAATCTCACACCCTCCCCCACCCACACACACACACAACCACCATTTGCCAACACTGAACTTGTTATTACAGCTGACCCTCTGTATCCATGGCTTCTGTATCTGTAGATTTAAACAACCAGAGAGCAAAGTATTTTTAAAAAATAAAGCTGTACAGGTAGTACATTTTCCTTGTCATTATTCTCTAAAAAAACATAACCGGGGGCTGGGGATGTGGCTCAAGCGGTAGCGCACTCGCCTGGCTTGCGTGCGGCCCTGGTTCGATCCTCAGCACCACATAGAAAGATGTTGTGCCCGCCGAAAACTAAAAAATAAATATTAAAAAATTTTCTCTCTAAAAAAAATAAAAAATAAAATAAAAATAAAAAACATAACCTAACAACTATTTACATAGATTTTACATTGTATTAAGTATTATGTTGAATGAATCAGTAATTTCTTTTTATTTTGTGGCGTATACATGTATGTACTAATTTATTCCATTAAAGGACATTTGGATTCTTTTCAATTTAGGGCCATTATGAATATTCACGTACCAGTCTTAGGGTGAACATATTTTAATTTTTCTTAGGTAAATACCTAGGAATGGGATTGACTTCATAAGCAAATGGTTTTAGTTTGTAAGAAACTACCAAAATGTTTTCCAGAGTGATTTTACCACTTTGCATTCCTACCACCTTAACTGTATTAAGAGTTCCAGCTGCTCTACATCCTTGCCAACACTTGATACTGTCAGTTAAAGAGTTGAAGAACTTTGAATGCTACTGCCTGCCTGTACTGCTTTTCACATCTAATATGATGCAACTATGTCATCTAAGCCACACTGTGCCCTCAAATGTTCTAATACTGGTAACGTGATCTACAGTGTTATGCAGAAAAATTGTCCGTTTTAACTTGGCCAAGATCTCAGTAGCACAAGTCACAAACAGCTAACTACAAGCCTCAAGCTCACAGTTCAAGGGTTTAAACTGTTTTAAAGATGATTAACTCAAGAAATGTTCCCAGATTCAGTATTTTACAACTCATATTGATAGGCCAAACCTAGATATTTGACATCAGGTGCTACTAGACCAGCTTGATGAATGCCTTCCATACTTGTCTACTTAAGCTATTTAGATCCATCACTCCAAAAGTTCTCTCAAGCCATCTCTTATCAAACTAGCAAGTTTATGCACATTTACATACTCTAAGTATTATATTCTAAGAATATGCAACATTTGACACTGTGTTGCCAACACACAGTCCATTTAAAAAAAGGCAAAGCTTCATTTGCATTATTAGCTGCTAAAATCTCAAAAACCTTACTCTTTTATTCTAAACTGTTAAGTAAAAGAGCAGCAAATTCTGACCCTGGGATTTTCATCCATCAATCTAGTAAATGCTGCTAAGATTGCTAATAAAAGTCCCCTCCGTAATAGGTAAGTCATATCAATGAGTCAGCACTTATTCCTTTGCAATATATATATATATTTTAATTTAGGTGAATGGAGGTGGGGCCTCAGGTGGGCACAGTGACACAAATCTATAGTCTCAGCAGCTGAGGCAGGAGTTCAAAAGCCAGCCTCAGCAACAGCAAGGCACCAATCAACTTAGTGAGACCTGTGACTAAATATAAGGTACAAAACAGGGCTGGGGATGTGGCTCAGTGGTTGTGTGCCTCTGAGTTCAACCCCTGGTACACACTCACCCCCCAAAAGCCTCTTTTTAGTTTCCACTGATGCCTTAAAATCCCTGGATACAATGAATAAGATTTGACAATCAAACATGAGAAAGTAGTTATGGGATTTAAAAAAAAAAATTGAACAGCTGAATTGATGAGAATAAGAAAAACAGTATCAAGATGGGACTGTTCAAGGCAAGGAGCTTGGACAGACAACCAACTAAAAATATGTTTAAAGGAGTACCACAAATTGGGGAAGAGAGAAGTGACAAATACCTTTCTAGGATCCATGAATTTAAAAAAAAAAAAAAATATGTGAAATTCATTTGTGCTCCAGACCCATAAAGCTTTAATTTCCCACTGACATTACTAGCTCAAACATTAATGTTTCATGAGCAGTTTTAAGTTTATATGTATGAGATAACCTTTTATATCACTTTGATTGGCATTTATTTCTCTAGGAAGTATCTTTGGGGTAAAAATGGGTATCTAGGCCCCTCCTCAAAAACAAAACATTAAAAAAAAAAACTAAAAAAAAAAAAAAAGGTCCTGAAAGTTTGTCATTTCTAAATAGGGATACAAATGATAAGAAAAATCTGTACACAATTAAGTTCAGAAAATCTACAGTAGCCATATTAAGACCAAAAACTAAGAAATTGTTTCAAATACAGTAATAGAACAAATCTGTGGTTTTGAAATGCATATTATACATTGTCGTGTCCACTTTGTAAATTAAAAACATATACATTGGAGGTTACTATGGAGATACACCTTCAAATACCAGCTATTTTCCCAGGAACATCTGTTTAGAAACTAAAGCAATTCTTATATTCTTGGATCTGGAACCAAATTCTAACATCACATAGTCAATGTACAGCTAAAATTTTAACCGCTATCTAAATTAGCATGAATCTTACTACTTACAGGTATCTTCTCAAATAGCTTACAAGCTAAGAGATTTTAAGTCTGTGAACAGGGAAAAGAAAGGATATTGAACCATCCAAAATTCAAAACCCAAAGTGCGCATGCTACAGAAAACATTTGGTTCCATTTGGTTCAGAAGCAAGAGGTCCAGCTCTTACCCTACTACCCCACCTGAGGCATGAAGGCAAAGTAACTTAGATTTATCTATAGGATTCTGACAAGTCCAATCACTTATGTCAAATAAATTATCACTGGCTATTTAGTATCAATGAAATAGTATACTGTGACCTTGTAGTGAGTATAATTTTTCTTCCTACTGTAAGAAAATGAACACCTTGTAAAGTAAAATATAATGTAAATTTAGAATCTCAGCCAGTCTGCAAAGACTGAGAGAACAAATTCTTTGAGACTCTAGAGCAGCACAATCAAGCTGAAGTACAAACCCACTTCCTATCATGACTTGCTAGGGCACTACCCAGCCTACCCCGACACCCACCAAAATTGAGTATACCTGGAAACCAGAATTTATAAATGGGTGACTTGCAGACCAAATCAAGCCCTGTTTAACTTGAATACTTAAAAAAAAAAAAACAGGTGTGAATTTATGGCCACATTGGGTAATCTTCTTAAAATGTAGATTCTGATGGGCAGAGCTGCTGGTCCATAGCAAGACTGGAATTTGCTAATACCCACCTAGTTTCCATCACTGATTTATATTACTTGTGTGGAACTATGTATGGGTACTTTAGTGTCTAGTCCTTGTTTAAAGTAACTCTTTTAATGTGACTTAAAAAAAAAAAAAAAAGGTAGTTCTTACTAGTGAATGGAGGGGAAGGAAAGCATTGACAGCTGGAATAATTACAAAAATACCTAAGCCAATGAGCTCAATTCATTTTATCACCCTCACCTGAATGGTTTTGTAAGTTCTAAGTTAGACATATCTAGGAAAATCTGCAAATTAATTTAAATTGAATAGACCTACTAGATTTACTACGACACTATATATTCTGCTTCTGTCATCTCTCCTAACATACTTTCTTTCTAAAATTCAATCACTATGGTGATTAACAAACGTGTTTACTTTTCTATTACAACTTGTGTTGGAATTGATTGGAATCCCACTGGCATCTTTTGTTTATCCCATGTACTTTATAAATTACTTGTAAGCTTTTAAAAGTCAACAGATTTGTGGGCTGGGGATGTGGCTTAGTCGTTGAGTGCTTAACTACCATGTATAAGGCCAGGGTCTGATCCCTAGTATTGCCAAAAGTCAACAGATTTTACAAAAATTCTGATTTCGGGTGGGAGGTGGGGGGCTACTGGGAAAATCTGACAATAAAAGGTCCAAATTCCCCATGGCTAGAACTAAAAAGAAATGCTCTGAACTAAAGGTATAAATTATTGTGCATCATGTGTGTCAAGGGAGCTATTAAGATAGGCATGGAACTGAACCTGAAACTAAAGAACTCCTAAATTTAATGGCCAGATGAAGACAGACAGAGCAGCCAGAGAGGTGGAAGAAAACTGTGAACACAGAAGAAAAAAAAGGAGCATGTCAACAGGGTGAATACTATTTAAAAAAAGGTCAAACAAGAGAACTAAGTGCCATGGAATTCACTGGTGACTTGACAAGAGCTGTCTGAAGCACAAATGCATTAGTTGATTACCAGAGAAATAGAAGCAGGTGACTTGAAAGCTCTTTTAATTTGGTTTTAAAGTGGAGGAATCTGGAAGACAGCAGGAGGAAGATGATGTTTTACTTATTTTCCAAAGGGAGGCCTGAGAATATTTCATTTCAAAAGCAAAGATCCAGTTGAGAAAAAAAAAAATAATAAAGAGGATAAAGTTCCTTTGGAGAGGGGGGGAATCCTTCCCTTAATGTGTAAAGGGCTTTCATCATTTCCTTTAACCTTCAATGATAACTAAAATAAAAATAGGATAGGCACAAATGTCAGAGTATAGGTATTGGGAAACTTAAAAATTTGATGGCCTCTATTAAGGACAAGGTTATTTAACTGAAATGTGGTACTGTGGGACAATGTTAAAAGTTCCATTTGAGGTTGTTCTATTTTGACTATTTCCTCACTCAATGAGGCAGGTGTGTATATTTTTATGAGAAAAATGAGACTCTGCTTCAATGTCTTGTTTCTAAAAAGTTAGTGTCGATAAGGTTCTGACTTCAGGACACAAGCTGTTAATATCTATTGCTCTCTAGTACTGTAAAACTACAGTATAATAGCGTAATACTACAGTATTCCATAAGCACCTAAAATTACAATATATTACAATGAGGAAACTGACTTTTAAAAAGCAGATGTCAGAACAGAGGGGTAACAACTACATAGTAATTCTTTCACACCCTGAAACTTCAAACAGTTTGCTTATCAAGAAGGTAATAAACATAATAGAGCATAATTTCCATCTAGAGCCCTGAAACAATGATCACTGGCTATAGCAAAACAGGTAAGAAATCTTCATTTTACATCCAGAAATTTAAATTTATATTAAGGGATGGCTAAAGTGGCTCTACACTATCTTCTCTTACTACAGGTATTTAGCTCCTATGAGAATGTCTTATTGTTTTAAATGTTAAGAATTATTCTAAATGAGGTCAGCATTGCCACACATGTACAAGGCGTTATAATGCCAGCCTCTGATAATGTACTATTATCTACCTTGGGCCACTGGAGGCTGTTACAATGAGCACCAGATTCCCCAATCCTGGCATAGCAACTAAAATCTCCCACACTTTTAAACCAATTTTAACACTGAGAAAAGTACTTCCAGAGGTAGAGAAGAAAAAGGAAAAGAAAGGTGGGGAGAGGGGACTTCATGAAAATCAAAAGGAAATCAGTATAGGATAGGGACCATGGAGAGGGAGTAGGAAAGGGGAAATACTCAGGAATAATACTGGCCAAATTATATTGTTATATTTGCACACGTACTAACAACAGATCCCACCATTATGTACCACCATAATGCGCCAATTTTTTTAAAAAATCATAAAAAAGTTCTTCCAGAAAATTATATCTTAGCATTAAGAACAAGACAATCCCCTATTAACAATTAAAAAGCAATTTCAGGAACAGTAATGTTTGATAAATAGACTTTCTTCAAATCCCACTTCATATTCTATTCTTCAGTTGCTAAGTCAGTTTAATAACACCGTCTTATTTTAAACACAAAAACAAAAACTAACTCTTCTAAGTCCCTTTCTCCCCTTCCGTTTGACTTTTTTGGGAGGGAGTTTTGTAAGAATAAACCTTAACAAAAATGAAAATGAATGCCAAGGTCAGAATATAAACAAGCTTTAACACCTTTAAAAAAAAATCTTTGTTACTTTTTATTCAAGCTTAGCCAGCCTATGGATGGAATTCATCAATAATGGCCAATTTATCAGCCCCAAGAGACATAGTTCTTTGATTAGCCAGCACAGAATTTAGACCACAAAAGGGATTCTGATGAACTTGAAAAAGTGACTTATTAGAGGAGAAATTTAGATTTTTAAATACAGTGGAAAAAAAATGAAGTACATGAGACCTAGGAATGTAATTAAATCCCAAATTCTAACGAAAAGAATTTTGATAAAAATCACAATGTTCCAAAGCACTAGTATATCTCAGTATGATTTGCCCATGACATCTCACAGATAAAAAACTGACTTACTCAACTTTTAAAGGAAAAGACAGAAGTAAGCTATACTACAAAACTAGACGCATATTTATTCTATGCTGCTTTTCTAGGGCTAGAAGGTCAAATACCACAACCACTACCACACTCTTAAAAATTCTACCTTCCCAAGATTACAAAGTCTATTTTACTGTAAAAATCTGACAACAATCCTAAAATAAATATCAAAATTAACAAAGGAACATACACTAGAATTTTAAATTATCTCAAGGATTCCCTGTTTAATGTAGTTGCAATACCATTTCATCTTTTTCAATTCTTTTAGAAATAAAATATCTTAGAACTTCATTACAAAATGTTTTCTCCACAAAATTCTGTAAAGTTTTGAAAATGTTTCTTTAAATGAGCAAATCTATAATAATGGTAAAATTTTTGTAAACTATTTATAATATTGGAATGCAGGCAGTCTTATGTTTAGCATCTAGAAAAAATACTGACAAGTATATTTCAAGTGCTTAAAAAAAAAGTTCTAAAAAGAAAAAAGTGATACAGAACTAATGCGCAAAACTGAACCCCCCTCCCCAAAACTTTAGCACCTCAAAGAGCCTTAGGAAATGCCAAGGTCTGAATAACTCAAAAAATTCAACATTTTGAAGTTTTATTTGTGATAAACATTATGACAGATAAGAATAACTCTGAGGCCATTTTTACACTATTTATAATTAGTTATATCTACAAATGCCAGGCTGGTACATACAGATTTAAATAAGTATTTCCCATTCATACTTTTTAAAAAGTAGGTTATCTTCTCAAAGGCAAGAAATTCACATATGCATAGAGAACATTCTGTGAGTCATCTGTATTAGGCACAATGTTAATGGTAAGGGCTCCAAGAATCACAAATTGCTAATTACCAAATTCAGTTATAAGGGACTTTAAATACCCACCCCCAATGCCATTACTATTTTCATGAACCAACTATCTAAAAGGTGCAAACTCAACTCATGCTATTATTCTGCATTCTTGTAGGAGAAAACTTCTCTTTTAGATAGCAAAAATACTCAAAACTGGACACTTCCCCTTAATCTCTCTATTTTCAGTCTTTCAAAACTAAAGTGTTTTTATCCCTACATCTCAACACTTAGTAGGAAAGACGTATATGAGTAATATTCAGTATATTTAGCCTATTTTTCCTATAAAGCCATTCAATAACAAGAAGTTATTCTCCTTTACATCTCAGATTATGTTTCTGTAGTTCTGAGCTGATAGCATCCATACCTAAAGAGGGAGCTAACCTCTGAACTACAAAACTAGAAGTATATTTATTCTATGCTGCTTTTCTAGGGCTAGAAGGTCAAATACCACAACCACTTTCTGTGCTCAAGTTTGGCTTCATTTTTCTACCTTCCATCTCCCCCCCAAAATGAATATAACTATACTGTTTAATGGTCATAAAGGATTCTTTTTTTCTTCTACTTTGCAGTATTGAGGATAAAAACCATGTCATTGTTTTCATGCATGCTAGCTTGCTGTACTGCTGAACTACAGCCCAATTCCAATTTGGATTCTTAAAGGCATAATTTGTAGAACTATGAAATAACTGCAGTTACATATATAGTCATAAACAAAATATTAGGTTTAAAAATCCATAATTCAAAGATCATTAAAAACATTTATTTGTCAAATCCACTAAAAAATTAGAAGTTAACTGCTGTCTAAATAACCACAAAATATTAAAAAAAAAAAAAAAACCACTTCTGGCTCAAATAAATGACATCTGAAGTGAGATGTTGCCTCCTCCAACAGACATCTCATTTGTTTGCCTAGAACCATTTATATTTCATTTAAACCAGCTGGTGTCTCTGTTTGCAGGCAAGCAATCAATGTCTAGTGAACAATCTATGTTCCTGTAAACTCTTCCCCATTCACAAGCTGTAGTTTCCATTTTTAATGGCAAGTTTCCAGCAAATACAATGAGTTCTCACAAAGGAATTTAACTCTTCATCCAACTCAATTCCTAAGACAAACTAGAGCAATGGTACCAAGCCATAAACAATGTGTATTAATGTGCCTAACAAACTGAGAAAGAAGTTGACACATCTACAGAAGGCTGTCTTCACCAGACCATTAATTCACTGCACAATTATGAAAACAATGTGTTGGATTTGACTGACAGTCTCTTGTAATGTTGCATAATATTTTGGTTTTATGAAAATAACTTCTTGAGAATGTCATGACAATCTTGGCTAAATGATAATAATATAGATGTTTCAAAAACCAATAGAAAAGGATAGAACACTTTGAATTTCTTTTCAACTTGTCTAGTTCTAAATTTATTTAAATTACACTGAACTCAACAGAAGTAAAAGTTTTGGGAGGCATTCACTTCTGCAACCATATTTAATGCTTCTCTCCCCCTACCCATCTTCACTCATCATCCTCTTTTTCCTTTACACACACAGGAGTATTATAAGCCTCACTGCTAACACCCTAAACCAGAGTACACAAACTTTTCCTGTAAAGGATCGGTCAACAAATTCAAAGCTCTAGGGCAAAATAATGTCACTACTCTATCCTGCCATTATCATCTGCAATGAACAGAACTTCATAAAATAACGAGCATAGCTGTGTCTAATAAAATTTTTATTTATAGGGGCTGGGGATGTGGCTCAAGCGGTAGCGCGCTCGCCTGGCATGCGTGCGGCCCGGGTTCGATCCTCAGCACCACATACCAACAAAGATGTTGTGTCTGCCGAGAACTAAAAAATAAATTAAAAAAAAAAATTTTTATTTATAGACACTATTTGATTTTTATCACTTTCTGCATCACAAAATAATTTTCCAACTATTTAAAAAATACTAAAAATGTTCTTAGTTCCCAAGCTAATACAAAAGCAAAGCCAGTTTGTTGATCCTGTCCTAGACTGTACTTTTGAATTAGTAAACTCAGGTGTCCCAAAAACAGGTTTGAGACATGCTGTAAGGGGCTCCTACAAAAACCCCACAGTGTTAATTAAGACAATAAAAGCTCTAAGTCTTGAGGATAAGAAAGCAAGCTTGACTTCCTTCAGCTCCACTATTCTTTTTTTCCCAGTTATTAAATTTCAACAGTTTGAAAAATATTGACAAATAAAAACAGTCATTAAGTCAAACTTGGAATCACCTTCCTGGAATGACTAAAATAATAACTAGAATAATAACTAGGGTTTAAAGCAGATGTCCCAGTTCCTGAAACTACTAATAACCCATATCATAACTTAAGCTTCACCATGAGAAATAACTGGTATGGAAGTATCCTTAGGAGAACGATGATAAACTGTATACTATATATGTGTTCTCTAGTTCTAAATTTATTTAAATTACACTGAAAACTGAAGTGAAAAAAAACAATTCTAGCAATCTGTCAATCTGAATTTAGTAAGCCTTGTCTACTTCCAATCCTAGTTCTATTTATTTCAGCTAAAGATGGGCATTCACTCAAAGTTTTTTTTTTTAGGAATCACCACTGTTGAAATAAAAATCTAAAAGTTGGGTGCTTGGAAAAAAATTATTTTCAAGTTTGGAAACAGGAAAACTGGGAAAGCTCTGGGACACCTGAATAATACTACAGTTCCCATTATGACATTATTACAAGACAGAAGCATACCCCAAACTGGTCATAAAAGACACCTTTTTTCAGTGTCGTAAATTACAGTAAAAAATTAACATTTAGCAAATCAGAACTTCAGCAAATTTAACTTTTTCTCCAGTCAACATTATAAGTTAATATTCCAATTAGCTGAAATAGCTAAATAATTTTTAGCAAACTCAATAAAAATCAATTAGGATGTGATTTTAGGCTCCAGGGTATGAACAAACTTCCAACATTGATGTCAAAAAACACCTTGAAAATTAAAATATAAGAACATTTCAGAAATTGAATGTGAATTTGAATCAGCTGGCTTTAACAATAGCAATTATTCTGATTTTTACTACTGCAGCTCACTCATTTGAAATTTGAGATAATGAGGAGCCCAATGTATTAATCAATGCTACAAATATATCACTGAAATGACTAATTTGCAAAAGAATCACAATTCTAAGTTCCCATTAAAGTGAGGGAACATGTTATACAGCTCCCTGGTGTTTATATGCTGGACTAAACAGCATTTAGTTATTTTTTAACTCACAAACCTAAGACTGTATTAATCCACTACCTCCAGTTAAATTTATTGCTGGTTTATTCCAGCTACTTTGAAATGGCTTTATTAGTAGTTAAGTATAGATACCATGATGTTTCAATTTTCAAGATATTTCACTAAAGACAATCAAAATGTCAACAAGGAACTCATTCTTGTCAATGGTGGTTCTCTTGTTTTTAAGTAATGCCTAACAATGCCTATGTGAATGCCTTCACATAAAAGACAGTTTAGGTATCCTCATTAAATAAAATTCTGTGGCTACAACTCTAAAAGAGCATAAAGTCAGATCAAATATTTAATTGCAAAAATAGTAATCTAGGTATTTGAGGTTTCTCCATGGATTTGGGAAAGGGTATCTTAAAAAGTGACATTAAGAAAACCCATTTAGTAGAGTCAATTCCAAATACAAGTTGCAAAATATAGAGATAATTTCCATCTTTTTTAAAAAGCTAATGATAACAAGACATTTAAAATCAAGCCAAGAAAAGGCTTTGTCTAAGGGTGATATTACCACAGGCTCACACACAAAACCTTTGAATGCTACACACAAAGGAAACGGATTTACACTTCAAGTCCACAAAAGCCTATCCTAGGACTGTGCCAGGGGCACACAGAATTCAAAGTACAAAAAAAAAAAAAAAAAAACCGGTCATACACTTGCTGTAAAAAGCAGCCAAAGGCATTCCTCATAGTCACTTTCAGGAAATGTTTCAAGATGAAAAGCAAATAAGTCTGGAGTCCCTTGGAATCTTAGGTTTTTATTTTCATTTTTAAGGCTAAGTTATTTTCTAAACATACTTTTTGAGTAGAAATTAAGGCATTTCTAAGGAAAAGCAACTACTCAGCCCCAATTTTCAATACAATTTGTATTTCACTAAAAGTTCAAGATTTCCCAAGGTCTAGACCCAGTGTGATCACATTACAGTACTCGGGAAGAGCATTTTCTTTGTTGTTGACCCTGCTAGGGAAACAGGTCTTGACTCAGCCAAAGTGGCGTTCTTGTGGGTGATTAATGACAGGCCTAGATCTCGCCCCAGTGACATCCATCCCCACCCCCCACCCCCTCTATACTAAAATCAGCCATGTCTGAACTGGAGGAGGGGCTGCCGTCTCGCCTCAAACCACCCAGTCCCAGAGTTAATAGCTGCAACCAATTGATTCAGGCCAACAGACATCGAGATTCGGGTGAAATGTGACCTTTCTCTCGCCTGATTTATGAGTAATATCGACCTCTCTGATCGTTTCCGCTGGGTAGCTACTTACTACGGAAACACTCAATTCCAGTGATTCCGCCCAAAGAAAAGGATCTTCCTCTTCTCCACAATACCGGCACGACACGGCCCCTACCCACTCAACCTCCCGACTACCCTCCCTTAACATCAGGCCATGTCCATTATGCCTCCATACCTCTGGGGGCTAATTAAAAGAAATGTATGTGGTCGCCCGACTTATTTAAGAACGAGGGCCACAGTCCAGCACCCACCCCACCCGCTTCATCATGCGCCCCCAAGCCCACCCTGGCAGCCACCCGGCCCAGTCCCACCTGTGGTGAGGCGGGAGGAGACATCGCCGAAGGGGGACGGCTCCATTCGGAGATACTTCTGCGGCGAGGCGGCCGCAGCCGAGAAGGAGGCGGCGGTGGCTGCAGCCGCCGACGACGGGGAAGCAGCGGCCGAGGTGGGCGCCGACAATGGCGTACATCGCCTCCGCTTCGGGGAAGCCGGGCTCAGCAGCGGGTCGAAATCCAGAGTCCTTTTCAGAGTGGCTCCGCACGCCATGGCCGGAGGCAGCTGAGGCGCCCGGCTCGGGTGGGGTCGGGGAGGGGGAGGGCGAGGGAAGGGGGGGAAGACCGGGGACTCTAAGAGAGCCTAGCCGACGGGATCGGGAGGAGCCAGGTGGGTGTTGGAGCGCCGGCCGAGTAAAGAGGTGCCGCCGCCGCCGCTGCCTCCGCGGCAGGGGCAGTGGCCAGGGCCGGTCCGGGCGAGAACGCGAGGGGCGGTGGCGGCACGCACGCCAGCCGCGTCAGGGGGGCTCTTCCGCCTCCTCAGGCACCGCTCCCCGGGAAGAGGCTCCGGCTGCCCCAGCCGTCCGTTCGAGCTTTGCGCCGCGCCAGAGGCGCTCCTGCGCCGAGACCGGCTTCCTTCAGAAGTAGATACCAGCCCAGAGGGGTGTGAGGCTGGAACGCGGTTTCCAATAGACCCTAGTACGTTCAGAAGCTTCGGAACGGCGGCCGATGGGGAGGGATTGCGAGGTGGCTGCGGCAGCAGGAGCTCAAACGAACACGTCCAACCGCTTCCCCCTCCACCGTACGACTCTTCCACCCGCCGCCGGCCCCAATATGGCGTCAATAACAACGCCGCCGATTCAAATCCTGCGGCCTCAGGGCGCCTGCGCATAGAGGCGGGCCCACTCGAGGGTGCATTCTGGGAGTTGTGGTTTTACTCTGTGGGGAGGAATCGGCGTGAAAGATGGTAAGGGAGGAGTCACAGAAACTACGACTCCCGTCGGGCAAGGAGAGCGATTCCGAGTTCCGGGTTGGAATTTAAATCCCCTACACAGCCAAAGAGTAAAAGGAACTGAGCTAAAGAGAAAAAAGAAAAGGCTCTGAGACGGCGAGAGGGAAAGGGAAGCTAACCAGTAGGAAATCTAGTTAAGCCACTTAAGATACCTGTAAGACTCCGGGCATAGTTGCTCCCACAGTGGTTTAACAAGGGAGACATAGAAAACAGCCAACCTAGTAGTTCAAGAGAGATTACTTTCAGTATCAAAAGTGCCCAAAACAAAACTTGTCACATCGAAGTGACAGAAAATGATGCAGATTATAACATCTATTTGAAATTATGAGACAGAACAAATTAGTGTCAGATTGCATTATCCTTGACTGAACTCTGTGCTTTGCCCTTCTCAGTAGCTGCTTGCCGACACATTTAATTCTGCAAAGCCAGCTTTGTTTCTGTAAATGAATAGGATTTGAACAAAGTACAGAGCCAAATTATTTCCTCTGGGTAAAAAGCAAGGGATACCCGTAAATGCATTAACTCTGTTAAATTTGGTGTATATCTTGTGCACAGTAAATAATATATATCCGAATACATAAGGATATGCCTAGGTAATTGATATTGGACCCATTGTGTAAACAGAGGAGGAAGATATTTCTTAAAATTGTATTTTTAATCAAGTACCTAAACTAAGAATTGAGTTCAGCATTAATTTAAAAAGTGGTTTATGTAGAAACTGTATTGACCTCTACCATGGTCTCTGTCAGCAGTCTATACGAAACTATGTGAATGCCATATTATCAAATGATTATAAATAACAAATACTGACTTCCAATGCTCATTTACTCTTGTCCTTTGTTCAGTAATCAACAGATGTTTTGTAGCCATTTTGTACACTTTGTAACCAGTTTTGAACAGTAATTGAATATATTCTCACTTTATAGAATTGTCCAATAAATACCTCAGCCATGAGAAGTTTTGATCACACTGTGTCAACAACTAAGCCACGATAATTTTAATTTAGGATATAATACTGTTTGAAAAAAAATGTCTTTACAAAGACCAGCATTTAATGAAATAATAACTAAGACATCTATTAAGTAAACTTTTACTAAACACTCATAAAACCCATGATACTGTGAAATTAATAGAATATACATATTTTAAAGATGAGTAGAAAATATTTGTTTATCTAAGTATTTTCTGAAATTAGGATTTGACTTTACATGATAGAATTTACATTAGAAAAGACAAGTGTAGTGGCACAGACCTGTAATTTCAGCAACTCCAGAGGCTGAGACAGGAGGATCAGAAGTTTGAGGTCAGCCTGAGCAACATAGTGAGACACACAACACTGTGTCTCAATATAAAATAATTAAATGAATGAGTGATGTAGCTCAATGGTAAATTGAGTTCAATCCCCAGTATCAATCCCCAGTATCAAACTTGGTTCAATCCCCAGTATCAAAAAAAAAAAAAATTAGATTGGGGGTGGGTGTTATAAGTTGAACTGTGTTGAATGTAACTTTGGAAAGTAAAAAGTAGTTATTTAAGATGAGGTCATACTGGAGTTGAATGGATCCTTAGTCCATATGACTGTTAGCCTTTTAAATGTGGACAAAGGGGAAATGTGGGAAAAGACAGGCAGAATGCCATATGAACATGAAGGCAGAGATCAACCAAAAGCCAAAGACTGTCAACAAGCCATTAGAACCAAGAGAGAGACATGGAATGGATTCTTCCTCACAGCCCTCAGGAGGAACCAACCCTGATGATACCATGGTCTTAGAATTCTATTCTCCAGAACTGGGAGCCAGTAAATTTCTGTAGTTTAACTCAACCAGTTTGTAGTTCTTTGTTATGGCAGCTGTGGAAGCTAATTTAGGGGGACTGTGATTATCATTTGAAATACGCTAGACTGCCTAGGAAATTAAGAAAAAGTGCATTTAATGCTAATGGGGATATCTGGAAAACTTGACAGTTTAGTCATAATAACTGCTTGTGGGGTCACTACTGCACAGCAGATCTGCAAAAGGCTGTCAAGATTTAACACTGACAGGGCTGGGGCACCTCTCCTTCTACCAAGAACTATACAGGCTACTTCACAAAATAAGAGTACAAGATGGACCCTTCCCTGACTTCTTTCTCTTTGCTCAGACTATCTGTTCCACACTTACTGCCTGACTGCTTAGCCTTTACATCCAGCCTAGGCATTAACTCCTCCAGAGTTGGTTTTATAGATTCATAAAGACACACTTATCTCAATATCTTCATTATTATCCTCACCACATTGCCAAATTATTCTCTGTTGATGGATCTGCCTCTCCCACCACTGTTTGCTCCTACCAATAGCATAAAACTTTGCAAACTTCAGTAAATATCCACTAAATATTTCTTAAGCATTTTTTTTTTGGCTACATCTTCCTCTTAATAGCTAGCCCCCATTATCCTTATCATTTAAGGTAGGTATCTACTATATCAGGCCTGGTGGTGTATGCCTGTAATACCAGTGAGGTGGGAGGCTGAGGCAGGAGGATTACAAATTTGAGACCAGCCTGGGCAACTTAGCTAGACCCTTCTCAATATTAAAAAAAAAAAAAATAGGGTATATAGCAGAATTGGGGATGCAGCTCAGTGCTAGAGCACCCTGGGTTCAATCCCCAGTACCAAAAATATTGTGTGTGTGTGTGTGTGTGTGTGTGTGTGTGTGTGTGTCTGCTTTTAGGGGTACAAGAAAGCTGTTAGAGGATAAATAAAACCTACAAAAATATTTCTTACGTTAAAATTGAAAATAAAAATAATATTTGAAAACTAGTTTTTAACAACTTATAAGTGGATTTTTATTTGTGGATGAAGGGGAAAAAGAAAACTACATTTCACACATTAGTAAATTAAATCAGGTCACATGAATCTAAATATATAGTGCAGTTATTGGTGACCTACACAGATCAGAATTGCTCTTGTTGTGAGTAAAAGGAAAGTTTTAAAGACTTGAAATATTTAGAAGGGTTTTGCCACCATCGGGTATTTTTCTGTTTCATACACTATCAAAAGTCTCCAAAGAAAATCAAACTGTTTTACCTAGACACTGATCTTTGCTTGGTATTAGACTTTTCTTAAATCTCCCAAGTTATTCCCCAGTATCTGATTCTGATTAATTCTTCTTTGACTAAAGCCTATAAAAGTAAACATAGCTGAGTAGCACCAAGTATTATCATCCTAAGCCTAAAGATCCTCTTCCCACCATAAATCATTTTTAAACAATTTTTATGATGACAAGGATTAAAGAAATACATAAAATACAGAGAGGTGTTTGCTGACTTTTCATGCTGAGTTTGAGTAATTATAGGTTCAGTAATAGGAACAGCAATCTAATTCAGGAACCACTTAAAAATCTATATTCAAAACAAGATTGCCTAGGACAGAAAATTTTGTTTAATGATTGTGTAAATGACTGCAGTTAGAGAAGAAAAGACATTGTAATTCCTTCTGCATATGATTTGCCGTCTGGCCTAAATTTCTTCTAAGCATCATATTTGGAATATACAGAATTTTATGTTATAGATATGATGCTGGTTAATTTTTGTTTTCATCATTTTGGATGTATTCATTGTTTTGAGTTGATTGTTAGATCATAGAGTAATCAGAACTGTATACACATGTTCCTTGATTTACGGTGGGACTACATCATAATAAACTCACCATAAGGTAAAAATATCTTAAGTAGAACATGTATTTAATACATTCTAACCTACCTAACATCATAGCTCGCCATACAGTACACTGTAGAGTATCATTTGTTTTCCTTCCTGATGTGTGGCTGGCTAGTATTCTATTGCATATCACTAGTTGGGGGTAAAATTAACAATCAAAATTCAGAGAACAATTTGTACTGAATGCATATAATTTTTACACCACCTTTTTAAAGTTTAAAACTTGTGACTTGAACCATCATAAGTCAAAGACCATCTGTGTTCTGCTAGTGATTTCAAGAGGTCACCTTGTTTGTGCAGTCCCGAGACTCAAGGCAAGGTTACCTATGATCAAGCTGGATCAGAATCTGCCTCATTCTTTCTAAAAATTTTCAGGAACAACATCTAGAATCCTATGCAAGGGTAAAAAACATAAGTGAAAATTCTCCTGTATAGTTTTAATCTCTTTTACATCAGAGACTGATTTCTCCTTATATAAGAGAACAATGCACTCCAGCAAATAAGCTGAGATTCACTTATCTTAGGGGACTTTGAAAGAAGCCACTGATTAGTCTCTGGACACACCAAGATTTTTAAGAAGTTCTTGCTTTAAAATTTGCATACTTAAGTGTGTACCCTCAAGTACCTGAAGCCTTGCTCAGAAACTACTCTTTACAGAAAATCAGTAGTGTTTAAGGATCTTATTTCCCAGCCCAAATCCATTAGAAGTATCAAATAGAAGGAAAAGGAAACAGGAATTGAAAACACACTAGCTTCAACAAGCAATACAATTTTTGGATACCAAGGAAAGTGATTAAAAAATAACTACAGGATTCCAGGACAAATATTGCTACCATATCTCAACTGCAACTCAATTATCACTGTTTAATAATGGTAGGGTTGCCAGATTTAACAAGTAAAAATAAGATGCCCAGTTAAATTTGAATTTCAGATAAACAAGGAATAATTTGATAGTATAGTATGTCACACATACTGTGTTTAGCTGAAATTCAAAGTTTACTCAGTGTCTTTCATTTTATCTGTCAAATAAGGAACACAAGATGGTGACCCCAAGTTATCAAGAAAAGTACAGACTAGGTTTGGAGTGCAGCACATCAAGTATCTAACAAATATATTGGAAGTATCTAATAATATATTGGAAGTATCTAACAAATATATTGGAAATATATTGGAAATTATCACATTGATCATATATAAGATCAAGGGAATCAAAAGTTTCAGGTGTTTGGAAAGTTATATGAAATAGTTTGGACCATTCATTTTCTATTCACTGCCAAGTGCCAGGCATAAAATAAACAGCAAAAATTTGATAAAAAGTTTAACACACCATCTTGCCATTGGTGGCATCTTAAGCCCTGAAGGTTGCCCCTAGCCCCCATTCAATCATTTAGTTCTAGAATGCCTTCACACCTTCTGCTGCAGGTGTCAGTTCCATTGTCCTGATTATGTCCAGGCCCGACTCAGAGTTGGTGTCACTGTCTGTGTCAGGCTCTCGTTCCCTCTTGTGCCTTTGATCCTGTGCTTCCATGATGTCACCTTGAACCTTCTCTGATGAGACTTTTGGAGAGAGATGATGCCTACACTTCCCCAGTGTGGGGCTTCTTCCTACAAGCCCATTGTTATAAGGGCCAGCAGGTGTGCAGTGTGAAGGAAATGGAGGAAGAAGCCGCAGGAGCTTTCCAACCCTACCAACTGATAACAAGCATTACCCTGGGACCAATTGTTGGTCACTTGCAACCCTCCAGGCCTGTGTAAGACTAGGTAGGACTTCACTGGGTGCCCAAGAAACTGCTTGATTTTATCTGAAACTTGTTTCCTGCAATTATTCTTGGTGGCCAGTTAAGTCCAAGAACTTGTGCCCATCTTAGACTTAAAGGAGATACTTACTGCAAATACTTACAGCATTTGTCTTTGAGCAGTGGGACATGGAGTGGGTCTGTGGGAACAAGATATACTTCTGACCTTCAAAGAAGCTTACTTTCTACCTTACATTTGCCTGAAGATTCTTTTTCAAAATTCCATTTATCATAATAATGTGGATTTTTTTTTTTTCTGGGGGAAAAGAAGCCATACCAATTACCATCAAAACCAGTACATCTCACCATAGTGCCCAATATAGCAAACCTGTAGTAAATGATGCTGTCATTTTTCATGCTAAGAACTCCAAAATTATCCCAAGCCTGAAGTAGTGGAAGAATCTCAGGAGGACCTTCTTGTCCATCAGACTGCCAGTGGCCAATTTTGGCTGCTGTGGTCTATTTTCTGAGCCATCTGTCCCCTTCCACACACATCTCTCTGTGCCTATACTCCCAAGTAGACTGCTACTGTGACATCGACTTTTCTTACTCCTGGGTAATAAACTTAACTCTCACTTCTGATTGCATTTCTAGGGTGGTTCCTCATTATCTTCTATTGCATTGTTTCAAAGACTTCTTCCCATAAATGTCTTCACAAAGAGGAATGAGGGTTCAGACTGAAACTGTCAAAAATGGTACTCCCAGCCATTCACCAGTTGTCATTCCAATTCTAATTAGAAATTCTTCTTTATTATTTTGATCATGGTTAATCCAAAGATCAGGATGCTTTTGACACAAACAGGACACTTTTGGAACAAAGGCCATAGTTATTCATTGAAGAGAGAATCGATTGGCCCAACTTGAATTTTCTCTTAACATCAGGATTACAGTTTGATTTCTGACTCCTAAAATACACTCTACCTTTAAATTACAAAAGTGGTCAGGTTAGTTAAGCTAGTGTGTTGGCAGCTTATTTTGGTATATGAATAGTAACATGAAAGATGAGGTTGTGGTACACATAAAAACCATTTTAAACTCTTAGGGTGGTCTTCCTTGTTAGAACAACCATGTATGGAGTACTATACTATGTCTAAAATCCTGTTTTGCAACACAAAGCCTAGCAGGAGGAAAAAAGACACTTTTCCATTTCAAGGAAGCTTATGGTCTGGTGGAGGAGATATGCACACAAATAACTTTAGAGTACAAACTCAGAGAACACCTAGGTTTCAAATCAGTCAAGTTGGGTTATAGAGTGTGTCTCTTTACATTTCACTTACGTAGGTGGGTTAGAACCAAGGTGGTTATATTTTGGGGGAATTAAAGTCATTAATTATAGAGATTCATCCATGACCCAGGTACTTTCTTAGTATATCCTAATAAAATTCCTATAAGATAGTAGTGTCAATCCCATTTTACTACTGAACTTGTGGGTCATGCTTGAGGTCACATAGTCTAAAATGGGTCAGAGTTGTGACTATTACCTAAGTTTATAAAATTCCAAATGTGTGTTCCACACTATTGATTTGGACAACAAAGAAACTTGAAAGAAAAGAGATGGATAAATTTAAATTTCACAAAGCATAAGGGAACAAGTAGTCCATAAAGGAAAATCTCAATATATGCTCCAGACACCACAAAAGAATGTCACCTATGACTGCTTCGCTGTGTTTTGTTCCTCCATGGAACCTGGTATTTGAGTACCATGCTTTAAAAGACATGTTTCTGTCTTAGTCAATTATGAGTTCCTATCGAGTTTTGTGGGATGACATACAGTCCATATTACCTTTATTAGTTTCCTAAATAGTTTTTTTACTGTGTCTACAAACAGCTAGCACTTATTTACAAGTCAATACAAGAACAATTGCTAAATTATATTAACCACATCCTTTACTTGTTTGCTAACAAGCATTTAAATAGACAGAAATTCAGGTTCTTTTCATTCCTCTTTATTTCTTGTTCTTCAAAATGTGGCCCATGGAACATAAGCATTGGCACCACCTGGTAGTGGCATGTGGAGCTACTGAATCCAAAGCTGTAGTTTAACTAGATCCCCCAGGTGATTCATACTATATTTAATTTAAGAAGTTATATTCTAGTTTCCTTAGGTAGCATTTCCTTGGTAGATGTGCTAATGACACTCTGCCATGGTCCTCAGGTGTGTATGCCAAGCCCTCCCTGAGGTCTCAGTGATACTAAGATGCCCCCTGTGTTAGAAAGAAAGTAGAATAAAGGAAAGGAGTCCAGAAAAATCTAAAAATGTTTACCTGGGTCAATGACAATATCTGGTGGATTTTGTTTTGGTGGGGGGTCTACTGAGGATTTAACCCAAAGGCATGTTACCACTGAGCTATATCCTCAGCCCTTTTTATTTTTTATCTGAGACAGAGTCTCTCACTAAATTGCTGAAGCTGGCCTTGAATTTAAGATTCTCCTGCCTCAGCCTCCTGAGCTGGAATTGCAGGTGTGTGTACTGTGCCCAGTGAATTTCTGTCTATAAATATTCTACCCTGCAAGAGTAGAGTTCAGAATGGGTTTAAAAGGAAACAACACAACTGAATGTTGTGTTTATGTCTTAAGAAATTATAACTCAGGGAAGTAGTAACTGCTGAACAGTTCCTTCTTTCCCTCATGGCTATCTTTCCACAGTGCTCAAACAAAGATTTAAGAAAGCTAAGCTTCTTAGAAATGGCTCACCTAATAAATATTTGTTGGGTATTTATTATATGCCCACTTCTCTGGACACCTCTGTGGTAGGTGCTCCAGTTACAGATAAACTCTACCTGGGCCTACCCCTTCTGGCAGGCACTCACAGGTGAGTGAAAAAAAAAATTATTGTACAAGTCAGTGGGCATGAACAGAAGGCCATGGCTTTGCAGGTTGAGAGGAAAGAACTAATTCTGAACCAGTTTCCTTTGTATTCTGTATTTTCCCTCATTTTCGATAAGCCTTGTAATAAGCCTTTATTGCAAAGGATGTTTTCCTTTCAAAAATTTCTCACCTAAGATGCAAATGTTCGAATGGCAGACAGCTACTTTCTTCAGAATTGGAAATAGTCTTGATGAAACCTGGAGTGTCACTTGCCACCCAGCTAAAATTATGCAGCTCATCATTCCAGTACTGTGCTCTGTATTAATGGTATTCAAAATGTAATCTGTGTGGATTTGTTCCCAAATACACAGATAAATCCACAATGATAGTTTAGACACTTAATAGAAATTTGAAAGTCATACATGAAAAGGCATCACCAGCAGACTAGTCCTGTTGAACAGATATGGTTCAGGTGTTGAACTAGAATGGGTAAGTCACATGTGAAATGAACTTCACAGTAGCAGTAGAATAATGTACAAATATTTAAGGTCAAATTTGTCAACTGGGACACTGTAAAATCCAGAATTCCACTTGTTAATTTGCTTATCAAAGATAATTCAAATTTAGCTATAGATCAATTTTGGTACTGGCTACTGTTAAAGGATTGAAAATGAATGCGGAATGTATAATATCACATGCTGTGTTTTAGATAAAAGTTGAAAATGAATATCTGAATCTTGCAGAAATTAATTTATTTTCTTCCTTTCTTATCCTCCTACCGCTGTTGTTACTGGTTTCTCTATTAGAATGTTATTAAAACATAACAGCTGTTTAGATGTGCATGATCCCCTGTTAGTAATTCTGTCACCTATCCAATCTAGATTGGATAAATTAACAAGTAAAAAGCAAGCTCAGTTGTAACATGAAAAATTTGAGATATTAAAATACAAGGTGTTTGTTTCAAGTGTGCACACTTGCATTTGATATGGAGAATTGCTATTTCATTCCTTTTTGTTTCGTCATAAATGCAGAACAACAAAAAAGTAGTGAAGCAAGACTTTATTAATTGCCTGCACTCAGGCTTTAATAAGCAATGAGTATACAATTTTATAATTTATGTTTTCCCCTCTGATTAGATCTATTGAAATATATGTCTATTGAATTTAACAATTTTTAAATGTCATCTTGTATTCTGTATTTTCCCTTTTTATTAGTAATTCATTTTTGTTTTATTTACAAAGATACAGGTTAATCTGGATGGGGTGAAAGGAACTGTTTCTTGACCTCGATAGTTTGATTAAAAACTTTTCTCACTCACCTACTTGTTGATGACTACTGTTGTCATACCCAGCATGGTGAAAAAGAAAGAATACTATTAAGCTAATACAAACTAGGTTTAATTAGCTAATACATATAGAATGTTGACTATGTGCCAGGCACTATTCTAAGCGCTTTACAGGTTCTAAGCCATTTATTCTTACCTTGTGAATTAGCTACTATTTTATCACCATATTACTGATGAGAACACTGAGGCACAGAGAGATCATGCAGTTCTAAGTGGCAGAGCCCAGTTCAGAGGCCCTGCTGGGGACATAAAACACTCAATGCAGTCATAGTTCTCCACCAAATGACTATGGGCTTAGGTGAGTAATTTAGGTGAGTAATTTTCCCCTGTGGGAAAAGAAAAGGAAAAATTAGAAAAGATGACAAAAGCTACATTGTAGAGTCCTCATTGTGTATCAGGCATTGAGCTAAGTGCATGCATAATCTCAGTGTCTCCTACGTGTGCAGTAATACAGGAAATGGGTTAGTGGTGCCTGGGCAAGGCAGAAGTCAATTGCATAACATAGTGAGAAAGTTATTCCTTCTTCCAGTCTCATGACCCCTTCTGATTATATCTGGTAGACAATCTCCCTTAGGTGCAGTTCTTGAATGGTTTTCTAACATTGATTTACTTCTCTTTGCAACAGGGTTTTGTTCTTTTAAGTTTTCTTTTAAATTTTTTATTGTACCTTAATTAGGACAAGTAATTTTCCATTTATAATAGATAAAGTTTTCTTTTGAAACATTTAACTTTAAAAAGAGCACCGAATGTGGTGGTACACACCTGTGATCCCATTGACTCAGGAGGCTGAGACAGAAGGATGGTAAGTTTGAGCGCAACCTCAGTGACTTAGCAAGATCTTGTCTCAAAATAAATAAAAAGAACTGGGGATATAGTTTGATATAGTTCAGAAGTTAAGCACCCCTGGGTTCAATCCCCTCATTCCCCCCCCCAAAAAAAAAGAAAGATCTGGGGAGATGCAAAGAAAATAATAGGATAGGATAGGATTGGATCTAACATGGACTTGGCAAAAGTTAAAACTAATGAAGTTCAGAAAGTATTTCATTATATTCTGAGTAACACAGTAAAATAGCTACTATTCTCTACTTGTTGGTACAAGATCTAAATTTTAGAAAATTTCAGTAACCTTCCCAACTCTGGAAAGTTGAGGAGCAGGGATTTAAACTTAGGAAAAAACAAAAACAAAAACTAGTGCCCTTAAGCCCTGTGTCTTCGGTCTCTTTTAGATGATGGCCAGTATATTTCCTCCCAGGATTAACACTGACTGTACTTCATAATCTGAAACAACAGTTCTCTAAAGTGTGGTCCTTTCAGGCAGTCCTCCAGGAAAGGTAGTTTCATCAAACACTAAGATGTTGTTTCCTTCACTCTTGTTTACTCCCAACTATACAGGGAAGTCTCCAGAAGTTACATGGCACGTGATGTCACAACATACTGATTACAGAAGTAATTATGAGAATCCAGCTGCCTTCTCTTGTGTCAAATATTAAAAAGATTTACAGAAACACAAAAAATGCCATTATTTTCACTGACTCCTTTTTTGTTTGTTTTGGAAAATACAGCTTTTCAAAATAAAAAATACATGATTTGGGCTGGGGATGTGGCTCAAGCGGTAGCGCGCTCGCCTGGCATGCGTGCGGCCCGGGTTCGATCCTCAGTACCACATACAAACAAAGATGTTGTGTCCGCCGAGAACTAAAAAATAAATATTAAAAATTCTCTATCTATCTATCTCTCTCTCTCCTCTCTCACTCTCTTTAAAAAAAAAAATACATGATTTATATTAGCACACGATGTCTTTATTATTTTTAATGAATTAATAAACATTTTAAACATTTGCCCATTTTAATTTCTAAAACAATAAACACACACACACACACACACATATATATATAAAATCCACATAAACAAGCTCTTTGGGATTATCTTTGTTGTAAACAAAGTTTAAGTTATATGGAGAAATAAATGAGAACTGTTTGAGAAGGTGGGTATATTAGCTTGATTCCATCATTCCACACTGATTACATGTATTGTGACATCACTGTGTATTTGTGACTATATACAATTATAATGTGTCAAAAAATAATAAAAGCTACTTTCAAATTTAAAAAAAAAAAGTTTAAAGGGATCTTAAGATGGAAAATATGTGGGAAAAAAGTATTTATTAGTGGCAACTTTTTTCTCCCCACATTTCACCCTTCTCCTCCCTATCTTCTTCTATTCCACTGAGTAATCCTGGAGCTTCATTGCTTCAGGGGAGGGATGTTAGTGGAAATGAGAAACGGTGTTTAGCTTTTGTATTTCCCAAAAGCCTAAACCTATTAAGGAAATAATGCTAGTTGTTTTGAAGCAGTAATAAGAAAATAAAGCAAGTGCCACTGAGAAAAAATATCGGCAATACTGGGATGGGGCAGCTGTCTAAGGACTAGAAAAATATTCCTATCATCTAAGGGTGGGCATGGGCAAGAACAAAGATAAGAGGGAATCAGAAAAGAGACAGCTGGGCTGAAGGGGCCAGGAAGACAGAAACTAGGCCCTGCTCAGTCATAGCAGGGCAACTTCCAATGCCTTGGAGCCAGGCAGGAACTGGAAACTGCATCAACTCCCTGAGAGTCAGCTAGTCCCTCTCCATATCATGAGGTGTACCATTGATTCATCCAATCTGAACAGCTGCACCCTCAGAACATCTTCAGACAGTTTTAATCCAAAGATGGGAGGCTGGGGTCCTGGTCCTGGATGGAGGGGTGGCAGGAGGCTAGCGGGCAGCTTCTCTAGACCCTATAAGAGGAGAGTTGGAATAGAATCGGCTCTAAATCCACCCTGAACTGGGAGAGCAGTTCAACACACCTTTTCTTAAATATTAGGAGCATGGGGAATGTCTGTTGGATCTACAGCAAATAAGGAGCAGTGCTACCATCTAGCAGATGTTGCTATGGATTGTATTGAGATCCAGTTCAGCCCCAAGTGAGTTTTCTTGGCCCTGCAGAGGGGATTTGCTTTGGTTGGTTGTTTTCATCAGCATGCTTTTGGGAAAGAAAAGCACTCTCCATGGCTTACTGCTCCATCACACTTCAACATTTCTTGCTCTGTCCCTGTAAACAACAGACTTTTCGGATCCCTATAATACAAAGCCCTTGACCTGTGCTAGAGGGATTCCTTAGGATGAAACCCTGAAACTATATAAAATTGTAAATGTGTGACTTTTTGTGAGGAGCAAATCTCAGCTTTCATTAACTATTCAAAGGCATCTTTGACATTTGGATTGGAATCTGGGGTACTTCTCACTATGAGACCTTGAATATATCAGCTAATCTAGGTCTCCATTTCACTTATGTGTGAAATGGAGATGTTTACAGTATCTAACTCTTAGGGCTAATAGGAAGAGCAAATGAGTGCCCTTTGTCCCATTTTTATAAAAGAGACAGACCTGGAAGGAGTGGGAAGCCTGTGTCTCAGGGACCAGCCTAGTGTTGGGAGGTGACTGAGGACAACTTTGGTGACTGACCCCAACCCATCTTCAGGATGCAGCCTGTGTAGCCCTCAGAGTTCACTTATTCAGCAAAAGTTCTCACCATACACCTCATGTGGGGAAGGGCAGTGAGGACTCCTTGTACTTAGCCCAAAAGGCTGCCAGCTTTGGGGCTATGAATGGTCTGTTGTTCTGAGAAGGACAAAGATTTGAAGGTGGCAGTCAGAAGAGGCCTGGAACCATGATCTTGGAGACCACAGATCTTCTCCAGAAATCACAGAATCCTAAATTCTGTGTTGTAACAGCTAAGCCAGGCCAGCCAGGGGAGCAGAAGGTACAGCAGATTTAGACAGTGGAAACCAAAATCCTGTTCCACCACTTTCTTAGCTAACTGTTTTGGGGGAAATTTACTAAACCTCCGTAAGCTATCATTTCCTCTTTTGCTAAGTTAAGCAATGATATACATTTGGTTCAATAATTTCTTGTATGCAAAGCACTTAGCAGGTACCCAGTAAGTGCTCAATAAAGGGAACCATTACTATGGTAAAGTGGTCAATACTGAGATAGGACTTGCAGAGATTGTGTAGCAGGGGTGAGTGTCTGCCTGGATGAGGAATCCTCAAAAAATAAACCAAAGGACTAGTGGAGCAAAGACACACTTGGCCCATTGTGCACCTTTTGTTCAGATTCCTTCCAAGCTCGGGAGCGATTTCTTTCTTTCTTTTTTTTTAGTTGTTGATGGACTTTATTTTTATATATTTTCATGTGGTGCTGAGAATCGAACCCAGGGTCTCATAAATGCTAGGCAAACGCTCTACCACTGAGCCACAACCTCAGCCCCATAGATTTCTTATAACTCCTTTGGGTTTAGGAACCAGGACAGAAGAAAATTAAGATCCCAGTATTCTTTCAAGTCTATCCCCCTGTCCCCTGCTCCCACCAACACACATGTCAATATTCTCATGGAGAATAATTTGTGATGTTACTTTATCTTAACAGAAATTCAATCAAACTAATTTCAAGATACAGAGCTTTCTCACAGGTCTGGTGGATAGTCAGTGTTATGCTTGATTTCAGGACCCCCAAAAGACCACCAGAGACCAAGATTGATGTAAGCAGCAAAGAGGTGTTTATTGCGAGCTAGCTAGGTCCTCTGTGCGCACACAGCAACTGGTGATGCTGAGAGGCCCCCAGCCCAGGGTTTGCAGCAGTTTTATACACTCTTTGGGGAAGGCAGGGACTTCACATACATCATAGCATCTCTTAGAAAATTATCACACACTTCGGGAAAATCATAAAACAACTCTAAAACATGATTAGCACATTCACTGGCGGGAACAAGTTGGGTAGGACTGGCGGGAACAATTTGGGTAGGGGTGATCGGTTAGTACAAGAGGGGGATTCATTTGAACAGAGTGGTTTAAGCCATGAGGGGTGTTTGTGCTGAACTACATGGTTTCCCAACAAGTTATCAAACACCATAAACTACTGGGAGGGTCATCTGGCATCCCAGGTATTTTCCCTGACTCATGCTGATTGGTGGCTGCTAGGGGGTTGCCAGGGGTCCTCACTTAGCCTGAGTCAAGGGCACCTGGTGCTGCAGTTCTCTCAGGTTATTTGTAGATAAACAACTCAGCAGGGTGGGTATGTGCCTAGGAGTGCTCTGTGAGTCTTTCCAAGGACAAGGGTCACACCCCCTTCCTTGGACAGGCTTTGCTCTGAGGTAGAGGCTGGTTTCTCTTCAGTGATCAAGGTCACAGGGATTCATCTCTTCTGCTTCCAAGGTATGTCTGCTTCTTTCCTCTCTATACATCTACTTCCTCCTCCTCCTCTTCTTCTTCTTCTTCTTCTTTTTTTTTTTTTTTTTTAGAGTGCAAAGTAGAAGCTTTATTAAAGGACAGTAGAAAAGACTTCTCCCCGGAGGAAGAAGGAGACTCAAGAGGTGGAATCCCAGGTCTTCCCTCTTTTGTAGCTAAGGTCTACTTTCAGCTTTCCCAGCATTCCTGTCCTTGTTCTGTTATCTTGCAGTGGTGGAATGTAGGTGGGAAGGCCCAAAGGGTGGAGGACAGGTGGGGCAAAGGAGTAATCTGGGCTGGTTGGGCTTTAGGATTAGCATCTCCTTGTTTGCTGAAAGCTGCTTCATTAACATTTCCTTGGGATGGGCTCCGGGGCCTTGGGGACATTTTCAATTCCCTCTTTCCTCTTCTTTCCAGGACTCCATTCCCAACAATGGCCTTCATTCTTGATTTTACTGGATGTTAGACCTGATTTACCTAACTACACTAACTACCTATCTGTAAATCTGGCTTAATTCCCCCCTCTAATTTTGGGAACTCCTTACTGCTGTAAGGAAAGGGGGCAATGACCATTCTGGCTTTTTCCAGCTGAAAGTGAAAAACCAGCCTCTACCTCAGAGCAAAGCCTGTCCAAGAAAGGGGGCGTGACCCTTGTCCTTGGAAAGACCCACAGAACACTCCTAGGCACATACCCACCCTGCTGAGTTGTTTATCTACAAATAACAGGAGAGATCTGCTGGGCCAGGTGGCCCTGACTCAGTCAGGCTAGGTGGGGACCCATAGCAACCCCCTAGCAGCCACCAATCAGCATGAGACAGGGAAAATACCTGGGATGCCAGATGACCCTTCCAGTAGTTTATGGTGGTTGATAACATGTTGGGAAACCATGTAGTTCAGCACAAACACCCCTCATGGCTTAAACCACTCTGTTCAAATGAATCCCTCTCTTGTGCTAACCAATCACCCCTACCCAACTTGTTCCCGCCAGTGAATGTGCTAATCATGTTTTAGAATTGTTTTATGATTTTCCCGCAGTGTGTGATTTGCAAAGAGATGCTATGATGTATGTGAAGTCCCTGCCTTCCCCAAAGAGTGTATAAAACTGCTGCAAACCCTGGGCTCGGGACCTCTCAGCATCACCAGTTGCTGTGTGCGCGCAGAGGACCAAGCTAGCTCACAATAAACACCTCTTTGCTGCTTACATCAATCTTGGTCTCTGGTGGTCTTTTGGGGGCCCCAAATTCGAGCATAAAAAAGGGACAGTGTTGAGCAAGCAGTTTTGGAGTCCCCCTTTTTAAAAATCGGGTCTATCGAGTGACCCATGATAGAAGTCCAATTGAGAAGTAACAGGCTGGAGAGCCATTTGAGTGATAGGTGGTCTGGGTGTAGATCTCGGTGGGGAACCTCCAAGATGGGGAACCTACAATCTGTTACCGCTGTTGATCGGTGACGAGTCCTTGCTTCCCCAATGCTGAAGTATAACACCAGAGAAGCATGCTGAGACAAGTTTAGAGTGGAAAGTAGAAGCTTTATTAAATGACAGTAGAAAAGACTTCTCCCAGGAGGAAGAAGAGGACCCAAGAGATGGAATCCCTACTTTCTCTTCTTTATGATGTGGGTGCCCAAAAATGGCTGACCCAGCAGGGTTCTGCATAATTTTCTAATTTAAATGCAACAGAGCAGAGAGCCTTGTTCTGAAATCCAAAGTCCCAGGAGAGGGAATTTACTTAAAAGGTTCCTGTCCTGTACTTGGCCCTGATATTCTCAGGATCAAAGATGTGTATGTACAGGGGTTGGGGCATGAAACAGAGAGGAGCAGTAGAGACACACAGGTTCAAACAATTCCTAGAAGAGAACCAAATGCCCAATGAATACCTGAAAAGATTCTGATCTTCACTAATATTCAAAGAAATGCAAATAAACACAAAAATGTGAAGTGGTAATTTGTGGGGGGAGAGGGAACTAGATTGGCAATCATAAAAAAAAATAAAGATAATTGCAAGAAACTCTGAGAATATAAAATGATATGACTTTTTCTGGTACATTATTAGGCATCATGTTTTGATATTTTAAATGTGCATAAACTTTAACCTAACAATTTTACTTATAAGAATTTATCCTAAGGAAACATTAGAACATGTAAAGCATATATGTACATGAGTGTTTATTGCAATATTTTTAGTATTTAAAAAAACTTTTAATATTATAAATGTCCTTTGGTGGAGGGTGGAGATTTTGGTGCAAAGAATGCAGAGGGAACATTAAAAGGGATGAGAAGGATCCATATGTAAGATTACCTAAGATCCATACAGTTAAAAAAAATAGTGGATAGTATGACCAAATTGTTATATACTATACACACAATATTTGCAGTATTTTATTTATATATATATATATATTTGCCTTTGTGTAGATATATATCTGGAAGATATCAAACTGATAACTGTGGTTTCTGGGAATTATGAAAAGTTTTCACTTCCTACTGTATCCATTTCCATTTCTTGCAATGATCTTTATTTTTTTATAATTGCCAATCTAATTCCCTCTCCCCCCACAAATTACCACTTCACATTTTTGTGTTAATTTGCATTTCTTTGACTATTAGTGAAGATCAGAATCTTTTCAGGTATTCATTGAGCATTTGGTTTTCTTCTAGGGATTGTTTGAAATTTTTAAAAAAAGTATGAATTGTTTTCATAATCAGAAAAAAAGTAACAAGGCATTCTATTTTGGAGGGTGAGAAAGAATATAAATTTCATATATTAAAGGGAAATATTTGATATTTTAAAATTAAAGAGGGTCAACAAAAATTCCAGCATTTTCCCAGTGGCACACAAGCATAGAAGGTGGCAACACAGGCTGCCCTGCCCAGGGCCTGGGGTTATTAGGAGTTCTTGAGGGGTGGACAAGAGAAAAACCAGCTCCACTACAGAATACATTAGAACTAACCCACTTGAAGAATTTGGCTCTCACAACTCCAAGCACCCTCCTCGTCTAGTATAGAAATCTATTAAGTTGAGTTGAACACTTCTGCTCAAATATAGAAATAATACATGTTTATATATAAATATGAAAAGAGGAGGCAGGTAAATGATAGGAGTTGAGGAGTATAGTCCAGTGAGGGGTTGATATAGGAAGAATTGGAGGCAAAACTGGGAAAATTGGAGGTGGCTGGGTTAATTCCAAAACACATTTGCTGTTAATCATGTTTGTGTGGATCCTCACGGCTTTTTTTTTTCTTTTTAAGAAACTCAAATTGGTTGGGGGAATTGAAATTCTCTCTGGAATTATTATTATTTTTAAGTGTTTTCCTTTGAATACTTCTTTTCTTGATAGGATCATGCTAAGTGTTCGATAACATAATGGATTTCAATAGGGGCAATATTAATCTTGCTACGTAGGCAACTTTACAAGATTTCCTCAATTTCACATACTACAGGATAGCTGTATTAATTTGGCACAAGCAGAAAGCAATTCCAATTAACATAGTCTTTTATCTTCATTTGCAGCAGGCAGTTTACCAATAGTGATTTTGGAATATTGTTCACCAGCAACATGATCATTGAGTGAATTTTCTACTAGAACTGAAGCAGTTATTCACCATCTTACTTTGTCAAGCCTCTAATACCTGGACAGGCAAAGTCTTTCAGTACTTGGTCTATTTTCCTTTTCTGTTAGGATTCCCCCCAAAGCAAGAAATATTTGCTGAATGCCTAACTGGGGACTCCAGCATTGCTAGCTCATCTAACAAGCCTTCCAAAAATGCTTACAGTAATGATAAGGTTGGGGATAATACTCCACTGGACTTATTGCAAAGATCATTTTTTGAATGATTGTTTATATAAAAACTGCCAAATTGTTGATATTAAAGTTGGTCATTCCTTATATTATGAGATTCTCAAGATGAAAACAATCATAGACTCTGAGAATTGGGAGATCATCTTGTTCAACTCTCTCTGGTTATATATGAGGAAATGAGTCTTTGAGAGATTAGGAATGATGTCTACAGTATCATGTCAAAAAAATGGCAGTTTTTTTTTTTTTTTACTCCAAACCCCATGCTCTTTTTTATCACAATTGGCAAGCTTCTCTCAGCCTTATATCTGCCTCAAAGATGCCAAACATTCCGTCTTCTCTACCCACATTCCACCTCAGAGACCCTCCCAACCCTAGGAGGAACAGTATTTCATACTGTGTGACTGTGCCCTAACAGTCTCAGTGACTGACCTAAGGGTAGGCATCTGACCTTAGCTCAGTTGATCACATTTTCTCCCAGGAATTTGGAATAGGGACAAAGAGGCTGAGTCATTTAAATGTGAGCAGCCAAGCTGCAAGGTCATGCCCAGCTGGCTTGTCACAGCAGGCCAAAACCTCTTGCTAGCCCGAGAGAGGGGAAGCTGAGAAACCATGAATCAGCAGAAAAAGTCAGTCTGTGAACTAAAGCACAAGGATGGAGCAGACAGATGCCAGAGACAGAGAGAACCATGCACCTTAAAAAAACAGAGGAAAGAGGAGAAGAAAAAGAGGGGGAGAAAAAAGAGGGGGAGAAAGTGGAGGGGCGGACTTCTTTGTTCCATAATGTCCAGCAGCTGTATCTCCTGCACTGGCTTACTGTAACCCCATAATAACCTCCGCCTTTCAACTAACCCTCTTCTTATTCAACCTAAGTGGAATTCCATTCCAAACTTCCCTGTTCTTCCTGAGACACTTCCCAATCCATACTGAATATATTCTGGGGTGGAAAAACTTTCTACTCTTATGATGTTTTTGGAAACTGAAGTCTTATCTCAAAACCCAAAACAGGATGAATGACTTTCTGCATTCTCTCCACTAATTATCCAGCTCACACCTGTAACTCCACTGCCTTGAAAGGCTGAGACAGGAGGATCACAAGTTCAAGGTCAGCCTCAGCAAATTAGTGAGACCATATCTTAAAATTTTAAAAAAATTAAAAAAAAAAAAGAACTGGGAACTCAGTGGTAGGCCCCCCCTGTGGATTAAAAACCCAAACCACCTCACTACAACACACAAGATAAAAAGATTAAACAACATGAAAAGATGTTTATGATTCAATAAATAAGGGGAAAAATGGAACATAGAATTATAAATATCAATCATGTGAAAAAGGGTTTACATAAGGACTTGTTTTCTTGGTAGTCCTCAGCAAGATAATGAAAGTAGCCACAACTAATCCATAGATCTGGTATCTAGGATAAAATCTATTGGGCATGTCTGTTTTTGATGATTTTTGGCTAGGGAAAAGTTGCTGTCCTCATTCAGATCCACGTTTTCCCCCTCTTAGCTTTGATTCTGTGCTCTGTGCAGATCTACTTTTTTGCTGGTCCTGGGCACTCCCAACTGATGTGACCTCCTGATTAGGGAGAGTTCTCATTCTGTCTATCTGCATTTATTTAAAGTCTGGTATGAAGATCTTTTGTTTTGTGGTACACACACTTTAACAAATAGGTTGTTTTCCTTATTTTTTTTTCTGTCTACATTTTCCCAAATCCATGACAAGGTGGGGATGTGTCTTTCCCCAGTGCTAATAACTGCTGCCAGGATCCTGGGTACACCCTGGAAGATTGAGGTTAGAGAGACACAAAGAATATCTCTCTTTGTGTTCAGGATGGGGAAAAGCAATTTATATATTGAGTGCTACCTGAAGACTTTATTTTATTACAGAGGAGTCCTTTTTTGGTCTATTTTCTGTCCCAATTATAAGTCTCCTTGACCAGCAAGGAGTTAAACACTTGTCTCTTGTAGTGCAAGTGTTGGGTTGCCTGATTATTTCATAGCCATCCCAGTAGACATTTGTTATATTCATAGTCACTCATCATCTCTTGGAAGTCCTTCCCAAATGAAGGGAACCTGTGAGTCCTGCCTTCTCAGGGTAAAACGAGAACTTTGTTTGGGTCTTTTTTGCAACCAGGGTACAAATGTGTGACCTAGTTTCCGCTCAGATGCAGCCATGCAGGACTGCGACATGGAAAATAAAGCAGGTGTCAAGCAGAGTCTGTTTTCTGGTGAAGCTGTGAAACTTGCCACAGGTACAGAATTGGCAATGTTGGTATCCTTTGCAGGGGTTGGGGTGGGTAGTTATTGGTATAGCCACAAGGCTGGTGTAGGTGATGCTCCAACCTTCCAACAGCAAGGTTTGGATATAACATCTTGCCAAATAGCCTTAGAGCATGAATCTCTATCAATTGTAGACAGTCTACATACTGGCACCCTTTAATACATTCATTTATTTTTAAACTAGTGAGAATGGATTATGTTGTCTACAACTAAAAATCTTGAGTAATATGCCTATTTTCATGATTTAATATTCGGTTGAAGGACTTAGAATTGATTTATTTTTCTTGTTCACCAGCCTAATGTTGTAAGTAGGGTCACATTAATAACAAATCCTAAGTTTTACTGGCTCTTTCTCCTGTCTACATAATGCCAAAGTCTCTCCCAGAATCTCCAGAGTTGTCTCTTATGTGCTCAGAAACAGTTCTCATGTTCCTCTCTATTGCTTCCTGTGCTATTGGCTATGACCTAAGAATCCATTTGCTGGGTGTTGGCTCAGTACCTAGGTCAGTGCCAAGCATGATGAGATTGACACCATTGCCTCCCAGTGTTTAAATTCTCTCACCCCTGGGCCCACAGTGCCTCAGCCTAGGCCCATTTGTCCTACAGTTATCTTTATAAAGATACCTGTAGGACAAATGGGCCTAGGCTTCCTTTAGTGATTGCATAAAGCCCATCTCTTTTGAGGTCTCAGACATTGGACAGAGCTGAGGGATCAAATAGGATGCTGTCTGTCTTTTCCATTTCCTGATTCTTTCTCCAAGGGAGGAGGCTCTCCTCCCTTCTCCCCTGATGCAAATCAACTCATGCAAATAGATATCTGCAAATAGACTTCACTCAACCAGTTCATCATTCAAGTCTTGTCCTATCTGTGTCCTCAGGGTGGGAACAGTTTAGAATCAAGCTAATAGACTTTTGAAGCCTTATTTTTATTTTCAAGATTCCACAGTTACTGTCATATGGTATTTTTCAACAAGTAGAGAAGTATAGCTTAACACAGTTTGTCCTGTGAAATCTATGCTGATGCAGCCTGTCTTTGCCAGAAGGTTTCCTTACACATATCTTCTTCCTCTACACCCCAGGGTATTCATACAGGTAACTTCTATAGCAAGAAGATCCAGAATGTCAGCGTAAGCATGGAGTCTCAGGAAAATGGAACAATTAGGGACTTTCTCAGCAGTACCATTGCCAGTTTTCCCTAGGCACTTGTACCAGTGTTTATTTTAATGACTTTAATCAGGACATTTTACTCACCCTAACTCAGAAGCCCAAGATTTTAGAGATCAACGGAGGATTCAATATATTATAGTCTTGCTTTGCAGAGATTATTGGGTGGAGTTTTTCTGTGAGTAAATGGAGCAGTAAAAATCCCTTCTTACCACTACTTTCCACCCTGCTTTGCCATTTGGCATCTGTCCACCTGTAGTTATTTTAACAATTCTAGCTTATGGTTCATAAAAGATCATAAAGCAATATTATTCCCACAGATTGAGTTCTGCAAATAGCATTCAAACATCTCTCCTCTAGAAAATATTACCAGATATGCCTCAGAGGTCTTTAGAGACAAAATTTCCATTGTTTTTGGATCTGTATTATGGTTCCTTTGGGAAACACAGTTTGCTTCTGAGTAGCAAAACTCCTATATCTTTTTCAAAATTCATCAAAGGACAAAGAAAGGGATGAGTGGTGGAAGTGACAGGGACATCTAGGAATGTTCTGAGGGAGAAATTTCACAAGCTGCCAAAGTGACCCAAAAGGATTTACAGGGAAGAGACATTTCAAGGGAGCAGTAAGCACTTAAGTTGGATTTCAAGCCAAAGATGCATTCTGGGGAGATTAGGTTGTTGAAGAAGCATCGTGGGATTCTCAGTTTGCTCCTCCTATCTCTAATGGAATCCTAGAGGAGAAAAGAGAGATATTTTGAGGCTGGGGTAGGAAAGGAAGCTATGTGAGGATAGATAGCAAGAGATACAGAGGAGACATATGACTCAGAATGGATGCAAGGGATAATTGGGCTTTTAGGGAGAAGGTGGTCCCTCCATCAGTATCTGCTTCCAGCACTGTGACGAAGGGTCTACCCCCTTTTCATCTTCTGACAAACAATTGTTCAAAACATCCAAAGGGATATATATATATATATATATATATATATATATATATATATATATATACTAATTTGAAATATTTAACTGTGTATGAAATAAACCAACACATTTTTATGTATATGAAATAGATTGCAGGATCATGGTAGTGGTGGTTATATTGAAAATGGAAACTGAATGAAAGAGATAGTGAGGAGAAAAGATACTAAATCTATCCAATTATTTTTGGGGGGATATAAAAACTCCATTGTTACTTGTATAATCAAACTTTAAACATGCATTAATTATAAAGCTCAAGTAGTTCTGAGATAAGATTCAATTTTGGTTACTGTGCACAAAATAAAATTTGAGTCTGAGCACATAAAAGATTTTCCCCAGATATTGTGCTTTCTTTTTCATTTTCCCCATTTTTATCAGCAGAGTGGAAGGATAGAGTACAAAGTGTATGGAAAGACTAAAACTTAATCTTGAGTCCTTTGCATTCTAAAAAGGTGAGTGAATCAATTGCTCAAACACCAGCCTACTCATTTTATTTCCTGTGTCCTTGAATGAGAAACCTGGGCCAGGTCCCCCTCTAGTGGGTAAGAGGATCTCCAGGTCACATGATGGAAAGGGGAGGGCTGAACCTGACTCTCCTCTCTCTGGTTTCTGGAAGCCTTTCTGTACTATAATTCTGCATGTAAATTCCGCATGTAACTGTTCCCTCTTGGCCCATTACTGTTGGGGTTAGAGCCCCAAGTCTCTGTGGAGTTGCCTGTAAGGACAGGCAGTCTAGCTTAGCATCTCTTCATGGTACAAAAGAATGTGACCTTCAAGATACCTGGGAATGGTTTGTGTAGATGGCTAGGATCTGAGATCAAGGTCCTCTGTGTGATTCCTGGAGAAAGAGGCAGAGTGGGCATCCCAGGCCTGGGCCAGGAGCCTCAGATCAAAAATTTTAGAAGAGGAAATGCATGCTGTGGTCCTTGAGAAGAACCAGGAAGATGAGAAAGTGTCAGTCATACACAACAACACCTCCACTAAAGAAATACATGTATATGCCTGTCCAGGGGACAGAGCTCAGTTGGGCCACTGGAGCCAAAAAAAGCTCAGCAGCATGAATAGTAGAAATCAAACAAAAAATAAGGGCTGGGGTGTAGCTCAGTAGTAGAGCACATACTTAACATGTGCAAGACCCTGGGTTTCATTCCCAGCACTGCAAAACAAACAAACAAAAATCAAACAAACCCAAAAACAAACTATAAAAGCAGCAATGCATGACAGCCCTGGTTCCCCAGTAGAAACTGCAAAAGTCCCAGTTATTTTTTCCTGCAGAGGGGGCAGGAAGTCTTTCTTTGTACTTTAGACCTCCAATGTGGTAATTACAAAATTAGAAAGGATCTCAGATAAAGGAAATTCTGTGGCTTCCTTGGTGAAGTAAACCAGTTTTGGTCAGAAAGAGGTGAGCAGCCAATGTCAGAGTAGAAGCAATGCTTATATTCGCCTCCTGAATTATTGTGTAATCAGCCTCTGATGTGCAGAAAGCCCTGAAGAAACTCAGCAGCAAAGGAAGTGAATGAGCCAACTACACTGGCTCAGTGCCCGAGGAACACCCTGCTTCGAGGATAAAATTGCACCTTTTGTGCCAACAGTTTGGGCAAAGGAACCTAGACAGATAATGCTTGGAATTCAACAGAACAAGCTGAACGAGATCTAGATGTTTTTTTAAAATGGTATGTAAAATTGGCTTTTTTTTTTTTTTTTGGTTTGTTTACTTGTTTAAGTTCTTTGGATGAGATGAGGTAGTAAATAACCCATCCTCTTGTTCTAAGTAGCATCTGTTTGGATGACACATAGGGACATCATGCAGGTAAAAGAGGGTGTGGAACCCTGCTACGTCATACTCCCTCCTAGGTAAATGAAAAGCCAAAGGCTACTATAAAAAGTAATTTGTGTCCAGCTCATGGGGCAGGGAAGTATTTGCATACTAACAACATCCCATACTCCAAAATTTAACTGAGTGCTATTTCCTGCTCTTGCTCATAAAGTGATTCATATGACTTTTAGCAGCTTTAGCTTCTTCAGAATGGAGGAACAAGCAAGCCAGTGGTCAACTGATGGGATTATACGTCAGCGTTTATTTTGGAGGAAAGGGAAGTCAGGGTGAAGATCTTTTATATCATCAGCTTCATAATCCCAAAGCTACCCAGGCTAAAACTGATCCTTAGTCATTCTTCCATTTATGGTTTCCTCTCTTGCTTCCAAATTCTCATACTTAAATTTGTGTGTGCGTTCGTGCATATGCACAGGAAAGCTACTTTTAACTTAGAATTTCTTCCTTGTGTACTGATTTTTATGTCACTTTTCTTGTCACTTCATCTTTTCCATTGTCTACTAGTAGAAACATTGTAGCATGGGAAGTTGAGAAGGTCTCCTAGCTCATTAAAAAATCAGAGTAAAAAGATAATGGAAAATGGCCCCCACCAGCCCAGTTTCTGGGCTATAACCAATTAACAAATATGTGGTCAAATTCAGTTAGTTTAAACTAGTCTTCAGACTAGTCATGTGCATTACAACCAGATTGAGGTGACAGTGAACACTACTGTGGTGATTTGATGAAGGAGACCAAAGGCTAAGAATTTCGGATCTGACAGTAAATACCAGCAGTTCACTTGATTTGGTAAAATATTAATTCTTAGGGTTTGCTGCTTACTCTAATTGTTTTATAAATATTGACTCATTTAATCCTCAAAACCATACTATGCATTTACCATTGCCCTCATTTTGCAGATAAGGAAACTGAGGCACAAGATTGTGTTTGCAATAGACACAGAGATGAACTGTCCACATTCCTCCTTCAAAAACCCTTCTGCTCAGCTGCCTCCATGCCTCCATCTGTCAGCTCCTTCAGGGTCTGCC
Source organism: Urocitellus parryii (assembly GCF_045843805.1). NCBI lineage: Eukaryota > Metazoa > Chordata > Mammalia > Rodentia > Sciuridae > Urocitellus > Urocitellus parryii. Next base: position 71,989,378 of record NC_135538.1, on the reverse strand, counting down.
TCAGCTGTTTGACTCATGGTTATGGTCTTTCCAGGGCAGCCTGCATTGGGTGACATAGGCAAGGTATAAAGGCCCAGTCATCTCAGCTCAACATAGGATAGTTCAGGTGGGTAACAGCCTTAGTAGAGCTCCCTGCCTGGTTAGCAGGAACTTTTTATTTTATTTTATTTTATTTTGAGAGAGAGAGAGAGAGAGAGAGAGAGAGAGAGAGAGAGAGAGAGAATATCTTTTTTGTAGATGGACACAACACAATGCCTTTATTTTTATGTGTTGCTGAAGATCGAACCTGGGTTCCACTGTGCTAGGCGAGTGCTCTACCGCTGAGCCACAATCCCAGCCCCTTAGCTGGAGCTTTGAGGAGGCTATATCACATTTCACCATCTGCCTCAGCTGGGGTGACCACTGTCTGTGTTTACCCAGGACTTTCCCAATTTTAGCACTGAATGTTTCCAACCCAGGAAACCCTTCCATGCAAACCAGGATGACTGATTGTTTCAGCCCTATTTTGCTTCCTTCCACATCTATTGATTTCTTTTTTTTTAATTTAAATATTTATTTCTTTAGTTTTTAGGTGGACACAGTATCTTTATTTCACATTTATGTGGTGCTGAGAACCGAACCCAGTGCCTCACACACTCTAGGCGAGTGCGCTACCAATTGAGCCACAACCCCAGCCCCCAGATATTGATTTCTAAGAAACCTTTTCACCACAAACTCCATCTCAGGGTTAGCTTCTTGAGAAATCATCTACACAGCCTGCCCATGACCGTCCCTGATTACATTGCTGCTGAGGGGTGTGCCAGTATCAGAAGTATTCTTTATCTCCAAGTCTTATCCTTCCTTTAGGTAAGTCTTCTGGGCACTGGGAAGGGGTGCGGGAGAGGTCAATATAGGTTCTCCAGGCTTCATACAGCCAGAGGAAATAGTCTTTCAAAAGTGAAAGTAGCTTGTGTTTGTTAAATGTGCCAGTTGATGACTAAATGCTTGCCTACAAAGAGGGTCTATCAATACTTTACAAATGAGAAAGCTGAGGCTTTGAGAGTTTATTTGCCTAAAGACATAACACAGGATCTTAATCTAGGCTCTCTGTCCTTAGACTCTAGATTAGAGATATAGATAAAACTGAATAGCTTAGTATTATAAAATGGAAAGAGTTGTTTTTTGGAATAGAGCTGTAGAGTGAATTCTGGGCAGGTCCGTAAAGATGCAGAAACAGCCCAGGAAAATGGCATGTGGCTGACCTTCACATTGTTAAAAGCTAATAGAGTTTAAGAATAGAAACATTAAATAATTGAAAGTCCTGTATATTGCAGTGAAGTAAACCCCTATCACTCTCTCATCTTCTTAGATCTCAAAATTTCAGTAAAGTCTGGCCCAGAAGGGCCTCCCATTTAGTGTGTGTGTGTTTATAAACCACAGAGGGACTGCCTGAGCAGAGAACAGGGAATTAGCAGAGACAAAAAACTAGAATTCAGAGTTAGAGGGGTCATGTGATAGTTCTCTTCAAATTTCCCTCCTTCCTACCTGCTTCCAGGCTCAAAGGAAATTGCAGAAAGGTTTAAGAAGTTATAGGACTTTTCACATGCAAGAAATAGATTTGAGCCAAATTTGTCTTCATCTTTAGGGCCAGGGAGATTCCAGATGACAGCTGGGCAGCATATGCATGACAAGAAGTTTAGTAAGGCAAATAAAAATTGATACTGGTAACTAGATTTAGAAGAGGGAAGTAGGACAGGTAATTTGTATTTGCTTTTGTGTGTGTGTGTGTGTGTGTGTGTGTGTGTTTTCTGGGTTTTCAGAATTTCAACAACAAATATGTATAACCTTTATGAAAAAAGAATAATAAATTATCAATATCTATTTCTCCTGGGTTACTGATTACCCAGACTCTTCTGTCCCTTAAGTGTGCCTAATTACTAAAAAGTAAAAGATATAATAAACACACATATAAACCATGCCATTGATTCATATCTGAATGATAAAGTTACAGAAAAAATAATAATCTACATATCTAGTCAGAACTCATTGCTTTTGTGTTAGAGGATCCAAAATGTTCTTGGGCAATACTGTGGGTCTAAGAATAAGACCATTTGTCAATATTTGAACTTTGATCAAGTCAAAGAGTAAAATTTGATTAGGCCAAATTTTACTCTTGATTTTATTCTTTTTTTTTTTAAAGAGAGAGAGAGAGAGAGAGAGAGAGAGAGAGAGAGAGAGAGAGAGAATTTTTAATATTTATTTTTTAGTTTTCAGCAGACACATCTTTGTTTGTATGTGGTGCTGAGGATCGAACCCCAGGCCGCACACATGCCAGGCTAGCGCGCTACTGCTTAGCCACATTCCCAGCCCCATTGATTTTATTCTTGACACATGTAATTTTGGGTATGCAGGTGATTTTCTCCTCTTAGTTTTTCTGCTCTTAAAATGATCATTATTATTTGCAAGTAGATAATACTTACAAAAATTTTTATGGTCTCAGATTTAAGATTCAGTATAAAGGGGAGCTATTATTATGACATATTTCAATTTTATTGATCAAGCAAATGATCAATATTTAGACCAAAACAAACAAACAAACAAACAAGAAATTATGAACAAATTTCCTTGCTTCTTTCAAATAACACATGTTCTAGTATTTAATGAAAGTTTAATTTAAAACATGAATTTCTACCTAAATTATTTTACTATCCTGTTTTTGCAAACCAAATGAAATTATAAAAGAGGATTCTGACAGTAGGTATCTTGTACATATGTATATATGTTGTCCAAATAAAAATAATAAATGAAAACAAAAAACATAAATTTCTTATTTTTGCCATTCATATGAAGTATTTAGAAGAAAAATAAAATAGCTGCTTATTATTTTTTTTATTTATTTATTTTTTAAAGATAAGTGTCACTTTATTTATTTATTTTTTAATATTTATTTATTTTTTCTTAGTTCTCGGCGGACACAACATCTTTGTTTGTATGTGGTGCTGAGGATCGAACCCGGGCCGCACGCATGCCAGGCTAGCGCGCTACCGCTTGAGCCACATCCCCAGCCCTGCTTATTATTTTTTAAAAAAACCTGAATCTGTGGGGTACAGAAGGATGAAAGATATATGATTTCATGTCTTGGTTTATCCTCTTTTACTTGTTTATCCTCTTTTACTTTTATCTGGGTAGGGAACAGTTAAACAAATGTATACTTTTTTTGTGCTTTTGGAAAAATTAACAGACTCCAAGTGGAAACTTTAAAGTGTCATTATAACATCCTATTGCCATCTACCTAGTGATGTTGCACCACTGAGCCACATCCCCAGCCTTTGCTATTTTTTATTTTGGCAGAGTCTTGCTAAATTGCAGAGGTTTGCCTCAAACTTGTGACTCTCCTGCCTCTGTCTCAGGAGTAGTTGGGATTACAGGTATGTTCCACTGCACCTGCTTAGCTTTGCTTCTTCTGCTGAGGCGATACTGGCTTCTGAGGACCTGATTCTGCTTTTGCTTCTGGGTCACTGGCAAGATTCACCCCTGGCGTTCAATTGATGAATAAGTACGTTAAAACTTATAAAGATTTTAAGATTTATTTCTTGCTAAAGAGGACTTGAGAACTGTGAGGGTGTAAATGTTAGCAGTGATTGTAAATTTTAGAACTGAGAGAGCTTGCAAATTCATGAGACATCCATTTACTGCAATGACAGCAAACAATTATTTCTTTTTCAATATATCTTTTTGGATAAGATAGAAATTAAGAAAAAACAGTCTGTATCTAAAGTAATATACTATTTTCAAGTTTTTTGTTTGATCATTTGAAAACCCATTTCTCTGGTTTAGATCTCATTTTAGAAAACCAGGTATAAAAGACATTAGAGGAATAATTGGAAGAAACTTTGAATGTAGGCTAAATATTAGAGGATAGTCCAGCATAGTGGTGTGTGCCTATAATCCCAGAAGCTTGTGAGGCAGAGGCAGGAGGATCATGAGTTTAAAGCCAGTCTCAGCAATTTACTGAGGCTCTAAGCAACTCCATGGGACACTGTTTCTAAATAAAATATAAAAATAGGGCTGGGAATGTGGCTCAGTGGTAAAGCTCCCCAGGGTTTAATCCCCAGTGCCAAAAAGAAAGAAAGAAAGGAAGGAAAGAAGGAAGGAAGGAAGGAAGGAAGGAAGGAAGGAAGGAAGGAAGAAAAAAATTAGGTGATAGTAAAAAGTTCACCATAATTTTGTTCAGCTAGACAATCTTATTTTAGCTCTGTAGAAAAATGATCTTTTTTCACATTTCAGTGATGTATGCTGAAGTACTCATGGATGGAATGTGATGACATTTTAAATTTGCCTTACAAACATCAATGTAAAAAGTATTGAGTTACAAAATTTGAATTCGTTTCATCTCTGATGCTTTTGGTTCACATTGTTATTCATGATTGTTTTTCTTCACATATCATCTTACTTGTCTTTTACTTCTTTATTTACAAATGTATTATTTTATTGTAAAGTAACACAACAATACTGTATTACAGAAAATTGAAAAATTCTCATTTTCCCATCACAAATGTCATTAACAGATGTATTTTCTGTTTTTTCCCCCTGAATTATATTGTGTTTTATTTTAATCATAGTTTATGTACAATTTAGTCTACTGTGTTTTTCCCTGAGCATTGTATCTTTAAGTCTTGGGTCCCTTTAAATTTCCTAATATATAACCTTCTAGTGGTATTAAAAGGAAAGTTGTTTTTAATAAAGTTTCTTGTATCCCATGCCTCTTCCTACTGTGAATTTATTGATATAGGTCAAGTCCAAGTGATCACTTGCTGAGCACATGTAGGCCTCATGGCCAGCATGGCACAGCTGGAATGGACAAAGAAGTGAACAGTACCACAAGGAAGCCTGGGCTCTGCTGTCCCTCGCCTACCTGCATTCCCACACATGACATGCTTCCAGACTTTGGGTATCCTGCAAAATGGGAACAAAGTCCATTGTATATTTGCATGACACCAAAAGATCACTCCTTAGGTGCCTTGCCATTCACAAGGGGGAAAAGCAGAATTTTACAATGGTGAAATCTGGGGGTCACCACCCAAGCCCAGTGACCAGTTTGGGTATCACTAATAATGAGACTCTAGAATAAATTATATATCACTTGATATGAAGTAATATGAAGTATAGGCCTTTATCTGTGAAGTATTGCTGCCAAAATGTTTTATCTACATCTAATCAAACTTTTATATCCACATTTTAGTTTATAAGAAATATAGAGAATCAAAGAACACATGAAGCAGTTCCAGAAGGAAACAATCACACAAATCTAGCGGTTGGGACATTCTATAAGGCATCTGATCCATACTTCTCAACCAATCAAAGTCATATAAAAAGGAAGGAGAAAGAAAGAGACTGTTTTATATTTGAAGAGACATGGGATCCTTATGCCAAGATGCAATGTGTATTTCTTGTTTGGTTCCTGCTTTTAACAAACCAGATATAAAATAAATTCAAAGAGGAAACTGGATATTAGATGATAATAGGAATGACTCAAATTTTGTTAGGTGTGATAACGGTATTGTGTTACCTAAGATAATATCCTGATTTATTGGAAATGGATGCTCACTGTACTCTTCTTTCTATTGTTCAGTATATTTTAAATATTTTTTCATTAAAAAGTTTTCTGAGAGTGGAGGCAGGGAAGGGAGATATGTTCTATGAGCTGGACAGGGTGTTTCCTAATGCTTTCTCTATCCTATAAACAAATTATTATTCAAACATGAAAGAGGTGATCATCAAATAATATAAAATATAAAGTTCCACAAGACTGAACAGACCAGATTTTCAGTACTTGTTGTAGAATTTCACCTCATTTTCTTCTCTCTGAGATGGGGATAACAAAGGCAAATAGACTTAAAATGGGAATACTACAACGGTTTCACTACAGAGGAGGAAAGAGCAAAGAGTCACAATAAATATTTATTGAGTACCTACTGTATGCCAGGCACCATGCCAAGAATAGGAGATGCTACCATATACAAGTTCAATGTGGTCCCTAGCATAATGGAAGGTACTCTTTGGAGGGGAAGACAGACAACAACATGCAAACAGGCACCTACTATAACTTTGCAGAGTAATTCCTCCTGTGGAGGAAACACACAAAGGCTGCAAAACAACAACAAATACGTGTGCCAGCCAGGAAAGGGGTCTTCCTGGAGGGGGTCTCCTTGGAGATACAGTCAGGCTGAACCCTGCAAGAGAAGGAAACAGTTGGAAGAAAGGTGAAGAGAAGATCACTCTAGGCAGAAGACACTGTGCACAAAATTTCTGGTGGGAACAAAGGATCAGAAGAAAACCAGTTTGATTTAGGTGTAGCATCCTAGGGGCACTGTGGCTCAAGGCAAGTTAGAGAATTAGCTTTTAGGCCATGTCAAGGAATTTATTTATTTTTTTCTGAATGCCATGGGAAACCAGATTTAATAATATTTATTTATTTAAAAATATTCCACTTTTAAGAAGCCTGAGGGCAATCGCCAATACAGTAAAAGCTTAGGCACCACAACTACATATCTTACACTCCAGTTACACTTAACCATTCACTTTTAGTTCTAACTAAAAGTTCTTTAGTTAGATCCTTCCCTCCTGCCAAAATGGCAAACTGATACTCATCAGTTTGTGTATCAGAAATCTACTGCCGCATAACAAATTATTCGAAAAATGACCAAAACCAACCATAAACCTTTATCATCTCATAGTCAGGGAGTCTGGAGTGGCTATGCTGTGTGGTTCTGGTTCAAGGTCTCTCATGCAGTTGCAGTCAAGATGTTGGCTGGCTTGCAGACATCAGAAGATGAAACTAGAGGAGTCACTTCCAAGATGGCTACACACATGGCTGTTGGCAGGAGACCTGGGTTCCTCAATAACTGCCACATGGTTCTCTTCAAGGAGCTTCTTGAGAGTTCACAGAACAGGGCAGCTGGCTTCCCTCTGAATGAATAATCAAGGAAGAGAGTAAGGAGGAAGCCACAATGCTATTGATAAGTCTTGGAACTAACACACACTGTTACTTCTACAATATTCTATTAGTGTCATTAGGAGATAAGTGACTAAGCCCAGCCCACACTTGAAGGGACGGAAGTTGAAAGCAGGAGTGTCCAGAATTTGTGATATATTTGAAAACTACCACATTTGGTGACCCAGTTCAAATGTGGAAGTGTCCTGGAATTTCCTGAGAAGAGCTAGTTATTCTGTTTTCTCAGTGTTCCATCTCTTATGACTCCTGTCTTGTTCATTGTGTTCAGTTTATCTAGCTTTCTCACTAGACTGGAATCTCCTTCTGATCAAGAGAGTATGTTTATAATCATTTGTATCTTTAATCTACTCATTAATAAAATTTTCAGGGCTGGGGATGTGGCTCAAGCTGTAGTGCGCTCGCCTGGCATGCGTGCGGCCCAGGTTCGATCCTCAGTACCACATACAAACAAAGATGTTGTGTCTGCTGAAAACTAAAAAATAAGTATTAAATAAAATTTTCAAAATACCACAGACACTACTCCCATAACAGGTTTTTGAGAACCCCAACATGTTCTTGATTTATTCTTTGCATTTTACACACACACACACACACACACACACACACACACACACCTTCCAACTAGAAGATAAACTCCAAAAACAAGACTATATTACTCATCTCTCTTTCTAAAGTCCTCATAGCAACAAAGACAATACTCTGTGCTATAGTGTCAATATCTTTTCCTAAGAATTAAACAAGGGAGGGCACTTTGGAGTTCAAAACTATCTCCAGATTCTTTGGTAGTCAGAACATTTGCTGGCTACCCCAGTTCTGTGCAACTCTAATGAAGATAACCTCAGTTCACTATGCATCAGACATTCTGTGTTGAGAAAGGCCTCTGAAGTATAGGAATCTTTTGTTTTGTTCTGCTTCTGCTTTCTTTTTTTTAATTAATTTTTTTAAATTTATATATGACAGTGGAATGCATTGCAAATTTTATTACACATATAAAGCACAATTTTTCATATCTTTGGTTGTATACAAAGTATACTCTCACCAATTCATTTCTTCATACATGTACTTTGGATAATGATGTCCATCACATTCCACCATCATTTCTAATCCCATGTTCCCTTCCTTCCCCTCCCACTCCTCTGCCCTATCTAGAGTTCCTCTACTCCTCCCATGCCCCCTCCCTACCCGACTATGAATCAGCCTCCTTATATCAGAGAAAAACATTTGGCATTTGTTTTTTTGGGATTAGCTGAATCAGCCTCCTTATATCAGAGAAAACATTTGGCATTTGTTTTTTTGGGATTGACTAACTTCACTTTCTTATTCTTTGGGGGATGATGGAGCTCACAATGTGAGGCTCCCTTTAGCATTCACCGGACAGAACTTGAGCAAATCTTGCTTCAATTTTTCCACTAAAAATGAGAAGCCATATTTCCTTTCATATTTCCTTGGTCTTAGTTTCTAGAATGTTCTCAATTTAGGTAGCTTTTTCAGGGTGAGTGAAAGGCCTAGATAGACCTTGATTCTTATGCCCAGAAGGCTTTTGATATTCTCAGAAGTCTTCTGTTACAGATTTCTTTGGGTGTGGAAGAAGGAGTATGATCAGTGCTGAATCCATGACAGGCCCAGGGTAGGAGAAGTGGGAGAGAAGTAAGTAGAGGTTGGAACAGGACCTGCCCCTCTGTCCCCTACTCCTGGACAAGGAAATTCTTTCTGATGGTTTCTCATAAAGAATCAAAATAACTGCACGTTAAAATTAAAGGAAAACAGCAGAAACACTCCCAGCAAAATAGCTTAGGCAGCATATTAGAGGGCCACTTTCTGCCCCAAAGGAAAAATCAAATACATATCAACTCCTCTCCTTTCTCTCTCCAACCTGTAAAGACAGAATTGCCCTAATCAGACAAAAATTCCAGTTTTTACTGTTTTTTTTTTAAATTTGTGCATTATAATTATACATAATAGTGGGGTTCATTATGCCACATTCATACATGCACATAACAGTTTGCTCAATCTAATTCCCCAGTACCTTCCCTTTCCCCGCTCTCCTTGCTCTGTTTTACTGTTTCTAAGAAGGTGATCCATGCGTGCTAACTCGGGTAATATGGTCAGCCTCGAGGCCCTCAAATGATGATGGTTCTATTGCTAATGTTGATTGGGTTGCCTGGCACTGCAGCAACGAAGCTGCGATAAAATCCTGGCAGACCTCTCCATCAGGAAAAGCAAATGGGTTCTGAAGAAAGAGACAGAGAATCTGGATTTATTTGGCTTGGACACATGAACATTTTACATGTCTCATTTAAATAGCCCATCAAACTCAAAAGGAAGAACTGGGATTTTAAAGATGTTTGAAAGAGGTGTGTCCTCAGAAACCTCTCCTCTCCGGGGAGCATGCAGGAGGCCTCTTGAGGGAGGAGATCACCTCCACCCTAGGAGAGGAGAGAAGACAGAAGGGTATTTGTTTCACAGAGCAGCTGACAGTACAAATTACTGTTTTCTTTGTTAAACGGATTGGTGAGACATGTTAGTACCCTGCCTGACTGTTGCCTGAAAGAATGGAGGGTAAAGAATAAAACTGTAAATTGCTGGTTAGTTATCCCTTATTCCAGTCTGGACAAATCTGGAATTCATGCTTATGTTCTATTAATTTCAAATTGAATGATAAGTCTGAATCACCTAAAATCTTGTGACAATGATTTAAATGATAAATGAATTTGATAATAAAATCAGAAAGATTAAGATTTTTTTTTTAAAAAAATCATTTCAGTTCATCTGCTCCCTCCCCTCTGGTTCGCTTTTCTAAGTCAACTAAAAATGTGTTTCATCATGTGTCTTTGATTAAAGCTCTGTGTCCACAGAGAAGCACAGAGTAGATATGTTTTACTCAGGCAAGAATGTCCAGTGGTTTGGTCACTAGAAAACTAACATTTAATAACACACATCTCCAGCAGGCACTTCTCTTCTGTTTCATGTTGTGAAAAAACTGAACCTTAGTGAGTAGGGAAATGGCCTTAAAACATTTCTCCGATTTCTTTCTTTTCTTGTCCTTCCCTTCCTTTCTCTCTACCTTCCTTCCTTCCTTCCTTTCCTTTTTTTTTCTTTCTGTAATTCACTCATTCTTTCTTTAGCTTAATATCTCATTCACTATAGTTATCATCAGCATATTAACTTAGCCTGAGCATATTAAATATAATTATCTGGGTGGGACAAGCACACTGATATGCTAAGAAACACTGACTAATTTCCCTAACTGCCCCCAACCGAGATGTCATATGATAAATAAGCGCGATGTGCAGAGGCTGTAACTGCAGGAAGGTGAGAGAAGAGGCCCTGTGGCAGCTGAGAAGGCATTGAAAGGGTAAAGTTTCTAAGCTGGAAAGCTTGAATGTAAATGATTAGGTATTATTAAGTTCCTCTGTTACACCCAGATTCCTGAGATAGTTAAGACAACACCCTATTGGCCATTTAGCCTAGGGCCCTGTGCAGTTCGTCACAGGGCCTGGACCAATCAGTTTGAATGTGTAACCCGCTTACGAATGACCAATCACCCCCGCCCGATCTGTTCCCACCAATGAATGTGCCAATCACGTCTCAGAGTTGTTGTTCAATTTCCCCGCGCCTCATGATGATTTGTTCTGATGTATGCAAAGCCTCCCGCCCTCCCCAAAAAGTGTACTTAAGCTCTGTTTGAACCTCTGCTCAGGGCTCTGAGCTGCGCTCCCTTCTTGAGTGGGCACAGAGTCCCAGCGCGCTGGAATGGATCCCCAATAAATCCCCTTTTGCCAATTGCATGGAGTAAGTCTCTTGTGTGGTCTCTCCCTCCGACGCTCCCCCGAACCCCCCTTACAGCATAATAGCAGCGATGGCAACCAGGGCCTGCTGGGATTGTGTATAAACCACTTGAGTTTTCTTTTCTAGACCTTGAGTGGGTTGAGTGGATGGCTCATAACATGTAGCTCTATCTGATGAGCTTTGCTGGTCTGTACTTGGCAATCATGATATTCACTATAATGCAGGGCCCAGGCTCAGGGGCAAGACCATCTTTTTTTTGGGGGGGGTGGTGGGGGATACCTGGGACTGTACCCAGGGACACTTAACCACTAAGCCACATCCCCAGCCCTTTTTATTTTTTCTTTTGAGACAGGGTCTTGCTAAATTGCTTATGGCCTCACTAAGTTGCTGAGGCTGGCTTTGAACTTACAATCCTCCTGCCTCTGCCTCCCGGGATGCATGTGCCACTACCTCCAACCAAGACCATGTTGGATCAGAGTGACTCTTGGGGAAGTGAGCTCACTGCCCCAGTTCTCAGCCTCTACATCTATAAAAAGGACAAGATAATAGACTTTTGCTGATGCTGTCGCGAGGTCTAAGTGTGATAACATACCTAAAGCTCTTAGAATAGACACTGGCATAAATGTTGGCTGACATTTGATTTTAAAAAACACTTCCCTTTCCAGATGGATTTTTCTGAGTTTAGCATTTTTTTCCTGGTCACCACCCCCAACTGTCTGGAGTGTCCATATGTGCCCTGTGGATATTTTGTGGCTTTTATTATTCCTTGGAAGTGTTTACATAGATATTCTGCATGGCCATTAGAATTCTAATTTTCAAGCTGTGAAAAAAGGTGAAATTTGTTAGGAAAAAGATCTAAGCTTTAAATACCTCTAAGGTTCTTTGGTTTTAATCTTGTGGCTGCTGTTTAATGCCTCCATGCAGCTATAAATCAGAATCTTAAGACTTAAGTATCAGGATCTGAAGGGAGGTATTAAAAATGCTGATAGCTCCCACTGTTTTGTAAGTCATTAGGTCTTGCCTAGACCCCAACTTGAAGGTATTTATTAATTCACACATTCATTCTTTCACTCACAAGCTTTTATTGAGCACTTGCTATGTGTTAGTCACTGTGTAAGACAAATAGTGCATAGCTCCTCCTTTTAAAGAGTTCAGAGCCTATGGAGATGACAGATGAGCAAATGTGTTAGTTACCAAAGTGAAAATGGTCGTTACAGAGGTATAAACTAAATATTGTGAACTCAGAGAACCAAGCAACTAATTGTGCCTGAAGGAGTCAGCAAGTGACAATTGTGGGCCTTGAATGGAAAGTAGGATCTTTGTGCATGTTCATCTGTTCAAGGATTGCAGCCAGGGGAAAGAGCAAAGACCCCTGTGAAAGGAACTGAGGTCTTCTGGGTAGCATAATCTATATCGCTTAGAAATGAGAAGTTTATTTTATAAAGGGGGCAAGAGAGAGATGGGAAACAACCCCATCTAGCTTTTTCCTTTTCTTTTCTTTTTGTACTTGGATTAAACCCAGGGAGACTCTACCACTGAGACATCCCATGGCCCTTTTTATTTTTTATATATTGAGACAAGGTCATCTGGTTTCCTGCCTCAGCCTCCCAAAGAGCTAGAATTACTGGCATGTGCCACTGTGCTTGGCTGTTACATCTTAAATTTAAAAATAGATGTGTAATGATTTTGAATCTCACCTCCAGAACCTGAGTATCTTTAACCACTAAATGTATCCCCAAATGTATGTAGTACGGGATATCATCCACAGTTCCCAAAGAAGTGGGTTTTTGTGTGTGTGGGGTGGGGGTACCAGGGATTGAACTCAGGGGCATTCGACCACTGAGACACATCCCCAGCCCTATTTTGTGTTTATTTAGAGACAGGGTATCACTGAGTTGCTTAGTGTCTCACTGTTGCTGAGGCTGGCTTTGAACTCAGGATCCTCCTGTCTCAGCCTCCTGAGCTGCTGGGATTACAGGCATGTGTCACAGTTCCTGGCCCAAAGAAGTGTTTTTTTAAAGGCAGATTTCTGAGAAGATAAGAAGAATGAGTATCAAAATATAAAAGATAAACGCATCCAACAATTTTAGAAGTCCATTGAAATCGGTACAATGAATACTCATATCCTAATGTGGTTTGAATATGTCCTCCAAAGGCCCATGTTAAAGGCTTGTTTCCCAGAGTAGTACTATTGGGAGGTAATGGAACCTTTAAGAGGTAGGGCCTAGTGGGGGGTTGTTAGGTCACTGTGAACATGCCCTTGAAAGGGATGGTGGGATCCCAGCCCCTTCGGCTCTTTTTGGTTTCCTGGCCAGGAGGTGAATAGATTTTGCTTTACCATGCACATCCCCCTCCTGCCCCGACCAAGGTATGCTGCCTCACCACAGGCCCAAAGCAACAGCACCAACCCATCATGGACTCAGACCTCCAAAAGTCTGAGCCAAAATAAGCCTTTTCTTTTTAAAAGTTAATTATCTCAGATATTTGTTATTGTAATGGAAAACTAACACATTTATATACCATCTAGGTTCAACAATTGTTAACATTTTTCCATTTTAGCCTCTTGGATTTATATGTAAGTGTGTGTGTGTATGTGTATTTTGAACCATTTTAAAGGAAGTTACAAATGTCATGATATTCATACTGAAATGCTTCCATCTACATATCTAAAATTTAAAGGCATTCTCCTGTACAATCAATCAGAAGCACATCTAACACAATAAAAAATAATTTCCTAATTTCTAATAATGAGTCCATATTTATATTTTCTTGGCAGTCCCTAAATTATTTTGATAGTTTTTTTTTTTTTTTTTGACAAGGCAATTCTGTATTTTAATGGGTGGCATAAGTTTTTTGGACCTCTTGGACATGGGCCAGTCTAATTTCTACTCAAACAGTATTTTGTACCCTACCAGATTGATTTGAAGCCTGAAATAGCACTTAGGCTTGGATAAGTACACATAAATGCACAGTGAAATGGAATTGATCTGCTGAGAAAGGCTAAAGAAAAGAAGGGCTGGGATTTAGAAAGAGTAATAGTCTAAGAGCCTTATCCTTTCAGGCTGAGTATCTCAAAAAGGTTGTTCTGCTTTTTTTTTTCTGACAGCCTTGGAGAGATTAAAATGATCTTAAAACAAAAAAACATGCTAGCAGAAGACACTCGACTTTTCTTCTTGACACTTCACAGCGGACTTGGGTATTTTAATCAGATCAGAGGGCATTTTTTAAAAACCGAGGCAAGAACATTCTGAATGCTTTTCAACATCACTTTCTCACACCTCTCCTCACCATCTCACACCACCTGGGGTTCAATCAGCACTGTGACAACTCCTGCCAGACTCTATTCTCCAGACTCAGGTCATCTTCTGATTAAGGCACCTGGCCTGAAGATGCTCTGACTCCTGACAAACTGAGAAATGCCTATTCTACAAGGAGAAACAAAGCAACAGTAGAAAGGAGAAGACTTAGAGTATAAGAAAAAGAATTTAAGACCAAATGATATGCACTTAAATTTTTTTTGAAATAATTTCCAATTTATAGAAAAGTTATAAGTAGACGAATTTTTTTTCTTGAACCCTGAGGATAATTAGCAAATCCAATGTTCCACAATTCCCTAAAAAGTTACTCTCTTGTATATCCACAACACAACCATCAAAATTAGGAAATGAACATTGATAAATCACTATCATCTACTACTCAGATCCCATTTAAATTTCACAACATTTTTTTCATAGGAAAAAGTTCTGTTTCAATCACAAATGACCTTTAATTGTAATATCTCTTTAAACCAATAGAACAGAGGTTAAATCACCAGATGAGGCCCCAGGAACCTTGTACTTTCAGAATTGTGAGCTAAATAAACCTCTTTTCCTTATAAAATAGCCTATCTTGGGTATTTCATTATAGTAATGAAAACCGTATGTTATTAATTAATGTATTAGGCCTCTTCCTTCATTTTCAGTTTGCAGCATAACATCTTTGAATCAATATTTCTCTATCCATCCATCCCCCCGCCCATATCTTTGTCATATCACCTTCTCTGACTCTGGCCCTCCTGCCTCTCTCCTGTGAGGATCCTGATGACTACATTGGGATAGTCTAGGATAATCTTCCCATCTCAATATCCTTAATTTAATGACTGTTGTAAAGTCCTCTTTGCCATGTAAAGCAAAATATTCACAGGTTTTGGGGATTGGAATGTGGACATCTTTGAGGATCTATTATTCTACCTTCCACATTGTGTATGTTTGTATATACACATTTACTTCTATATTTGTATATACATTGAAAGCCATGAATTTGCTTGGATACCGCCAATTTCAATCCATTAAGTATAGGGTTCATTTGGGGCCTCTCTTTTTCAATATATTCAACTCCCTTCTCCAACAGCGAGAAACCTGCCTTTACTTATCTTTAGTAAGTTACTTGTTTGATTAATCTCCTTTATGTAGCCAGTCTTCAATTCCATTTCTGTCCTCTTACCCACGGGAGGACATTCTCCCACTCTGCTTGAACTCTGGTACTTTACATCTGGCTCCCTTCCATGGGGACACACTCCTCACTCCGCTCTAATTCTGCCACCCTAGGCCAAGCTGTCCCCACAGGAACACTGTTAACCCTGCCCAGGTTCTGAAACCCTACAATGAGCAGCCCTCCTATGTGGACAGACTCCCTTCCTGTTCTGTGGAATAGGACATCCAAGCTGGCACCAGTAGCCCCAGGTACCCTACTAGGCCCAGGTACCTTGCTGTGCCCCTAATGGTTTTAGGATCAAATCATTGAGAGAGGGAAGAGAAGAGAAAGTAAAGCCCAGTGACATATTTTTTGGAGGGAGAAAGGGCACTGAAAATTCGATCCAAACAAGAGTGGGAAATGTGGAATGCTGAGGTGGGGAGATGAGGTGGAATTGTCTACAATAGAGGACTTGAGGTTTGAAGAAATACTGACTGTTGGAATTGGCCACTGTTCTTGGGCCTGTTTGCATATTTGAAGAGTTGACTCATGTTTTTCTGGGCTGAGAATGCGGCCACTTGCCTGGATTCTCATCAAACCACTTTTTATTAAAAAACCACCCTTTGGCTCCCGATGTTTTTAATGCTGATTAAGAACACTGACTTGGCTGAAATGAACAAGGGGGCTGATTGTTGTTCTGTCTCTCAAAGCAGGAGATGATTTTGATCGAGTTGAGTGGGAATTTATGTCTGAGCTACTTTAAAAAATGAAATTTGGAGATAAGCACATGAACTATATTTGAACTATATTCCAAGCTTGCTGAACAGAAATGTTTCAGATCCTCTTAATCTGGAAAAGCCCATTGCAATTGCCCTTTTAATCCCCCCCCCCCGCTTTTTTCCCCTTAAAATCAAGCTCCTTCTCAAATTGCTTATCATTAATCTGCCTACTGAGAAAGGCACTTCAAAAATAAACTGAAGTTTAATGATGTTTGAAGTTTTTACTTTCCGAGGGGATGGGAAACTCTCTCCACCAGGCTCCCAGGGAGAGGATCTTTCTGCAGTGAGTCCAGGGAGGACCATTCTAAAAGATGGGAGGGGGGGTAGGGGTGGAGCTCAGCTTCACCCCGTGGTTACACAGAAAGCAGAAGGGTGTGGGTTCTGATCTCAGTTCCTCCATGGCTTCTGGGTGACTTTAGGGGAGTCATTTAATTTCCACATGCTGGATTTCCACATTTGGTCTGCCCTTTTCTGCCACATAGAGCTAACAATATTCCTCACCCACTTATCTCATAGGGATCTCATAAGGGCTGATTAATGAACAGGGCAGTCAAACATTGCGTATGTATGATGAGCTAAGAAAAGTGAGCCCATGAGTCTCTTCAAATTAGAGATGATCTTTTTCTTTAGGAATGAGCTATCCTTACCGTGCTGTTATTTATTTTTTTTTTTTTTGCTATTTCTGTTTGTCTTATTCATTTAACTCATGCCATTATTAATTATATCCTATAATAATATGCTTGATTTAACATTGATGAAGTCATCCACTTCAATAGTTTTTTTTTTTTTTTTTTTTAATCTACTTTCTAGGGGCCCAACACTCTCTGAGTTAGAAGGGAAAACCTTAAGTAAAACCAAATTAGGGTTGGGGATGTGGCTCAAGTGGTGGCGCACTCGCCTGGCATGCGTGCGGCCCGAGTTCCATCCTCAGCACCACATACAAAGATGTTGTGTCCGCCGAAAACTAAAAAATAAATATTAAAAAATTCTCTCTCTCTCTCACTCTCTCTTAAAAAAAAAAACCCAAATTAAACAAATTCATGCTTACATTGCTACTATTGACTCTGATGATTTATTTGTTTGAATGGATACTTCTTTTCTTTTTTTAAAAAAAAATATTTATTTAAGTTTTCGGCAGACACAACATCTTTGTTTGTACGTGGTGCTGAGGATCGAACCCGGGCCGCACGCATGCCAGGCGAGCGCGCCATCACTTGAGCCACATCCCTAGCCCCTGGATACTTCTTTTCTTATCACAAAAAATTACCTGAGGGAAACTAAACTTTAGTTTCCTATTTGTGAAAGACACATCTTAGTTTTTTAGAGGAAGGGCTCTCCATTAGCCAACTTCTTATGACAGTTCTTTTAAAGGCCTGGTATTCCACTTAATGAATTTCCAGAGTTGTTCTTTGCTGAAAAGGATTTTAACAAAAACAAGGCTGCCCCTTTGCAGTGCCAAGCACGTAGTAAAATGAATGCCACCAGTATATGTTCAATTTATGAGCCAGATTGTACATGGACTGAAAACTTAGCTAACAATGATTATTTCATACTCCTGAAAATTTCCCACTTATTCATACATGGAAAGAACTGCTTTGCACAGCATGCCCCTGTCCCTGCAGATGGCCACTGTCTTCAATGGCATTACGTCTGAACTCCCCAAAGCAGGAAATCTTCATGCTTTTTGTATCAACCAGAGCTGACATCTAAGTTCAAAATGCCAAGGGAAAAATGAAAAACACAAAATAATATAACACAGAGTGGGAAATAAGGGTTTGGCAACTTTGTTTCCAGTTGTTGGCTTTGGCTCTGAATAGGGCTTCTGGTTGGCTGCAGTAGGAAAACTTTTGGACTATTTTTGACAGATTTAACAGGCCACATGAAATTTCTATTATTACTTCAATCTTGGCTGCCTCTAGTGCTAGAGGCACTAGAACCAGCTGCTTTATGTCCCTGTCCTGCAGTGTGTCATTTTTGAATGTAGATCTGGTACTCAGGGGGCTCTCCCAGAGCCTGTGTGAGGACCAATACCTTTTAGAGGTGAGACCACCACAGCAAGATCTTTACAATTTTACAGCTGTGTATGTTTCTGGAGGGCAATCAAGCCAACCTGTATTTTTTTTTTCTTTTTCTAAAACAGTATCATGATTAACTGTCAACATCTGAGCTACCAGCAAGCCCTTAAATCAGAAACTAGACAAAACTCCATAGAATTACAACGTGGAGACGTGTACAAGCCCCTGTGAGCCAGTTACCAGCTCTCCAGGTAGCTCTCTTGTGCAGAGCTTGCTTTTGTTCCCCAAACCCTACTTTCTCCTCTGTTTAAGAAGGAAGAATGAGGCTGGTTAAAGAGGACTTTAAGTAGAACCCATGAAGCTTCAAGGGTTTAAAGTAACAATTTAAAAATATCTTTGTATGTTGTAATCTTGGGCACTGAAAAAAGCCCAGAGGCCTGTGGTTTGACCCGTGATATTAGTGCTCCCTGACCTCCCAAGCAAGAGGGTGGATTTGTCCATCTCTCTAGACCTTAGATCATGACCTTGGATCTAGACCTAGGATCACTCTTTGGCATGGCAGAAGGTTGTCATTGGCTAATTTCTCTTTTCCTTAGAAATTCTGAGCTTTAGGAAATGGAATTTATCCAGGGGGCAACTTTTGAAATGGATTTTTCTTTCTACTTGCTCAAATTGCATTGCCTTGAGAACCATTAAAAATGGAATAGAGATGATAAAGAAAGGAATATCTTTATACAGATTTGTTGATGGAAAATTGAACCAAGAAAGATCCAGGATTCCAGAACGTTCTGACTTTGCCACTGATTCACTTGTTCAGTGACCTGAAGACAATTGTCTTCTGTGTTTCAGAACTCAATTTTTCCATTTGTTACATTAGGTTCCTGACATTTATTACACAGCTAGTGTGGCAGGTGAGTTAAGAGCCTGGGTTTTGGAGGCAGATTACCTGATTTAATTCTAGCTCTACCATTTATAATTGTGCGACTTTGGGCAAGTTACTTATTTTATCTCCGTGCCTCAGTTTCCCCATTTATCAAGTGGGGATAATAATAGAATCCACTCCATAGGATTGTTGTGAGGAATACATAGGATGAAATAGGTAAAATGCCTGACACATACAGCAACTAATCAGCATTGGTAATATTGTTACATTATTTATCTGGAATTAATATTGGCATTACTATTATAACTAATCAGAGACACTGAAGTCCAGAGAGGGAGGGAAATAAGCATAAAGACATTTATCTTCACCACCCTAATTTTTTTTTTTTAGTAACCTGGCCACTTTATACAAGAGACTTGATTTCAAGAACTTCCTCCACAGATGTGGATTCAGGGGAAACATTTCACAATTATCTCCATGTGATGTCAGCAAACGTTTAAGGAAGGAGCCAAGTGACGCAGGGTCAGGGAGCAGACAGGGAGGTCCCTCCCTCTGTCACCAGTGGGGCTCAGCTGAGGTGACTGCAGGATCTTCAGCCACATCCTCATAACAATTATTTTAGTTGGCATTTGGATTTTACAAACACTAATTAGTTGGATAAGGTATGTCACTCCCTGGGCTGGGTTAATTGAGTTGCAGATAAACAAATACTTTGAGATGACACATCCCAAGGTGATCACTTACACAGAAGGGGAGACCCAAAGCACTTGAGACCAGGCAAGAAATCATGGGAAACTGGAGTTCCTTTTTGGTCATGTTGTCCTGATCTGGCCCTCCTTCCTCTTTTCAGCTTCTTTTCTGCTTGTCCTCCTCATGGCCTGTTCACTCTCCAGCTCTGCCTCTCCAAGGACCCATGGCTGTCCTGTGCCCAGGCTTTCACTCATGTTGCACTTCTTGGGAAGCTTCCTATCCTCATCCTGTTGTTAAATTTTACTCATTGTTTAAGGCCTTCAGCATAAACTTTCCTACCCACATATCTCCCTCCACTGCTGCTCTCATGGTTTCTTCTCAGCATGTTCAGGAATTATGTACACAAAGACACAACTTTCATTTCTTTGTTATAGTCAAAGCACCCTGTCCCAGCAAGTGGTAAATACAATTCTTTCTTTATGTCCTTTGTTCCACATTTTTTGAATGCCTACAATGTGGCTCATCTGTGCCAGCAGCTAAATATAATGTGATATTATTCCCATTTCGTAGATTTTTTTTTAAATGAGACTTTAAGATATAAAGTTACTTGCTCAAGGCCACACAATTACTGACAGGAATGAGATTTAGATCTGAGTCTGTCCTTTTTCCAACTTTCTGGAGAGTTTGTCTATTGAGTGTGAACAAGTCATGGTGAGTTGGTAGGGGGGGAGGAAAGACTGTAGGAGAGATCTGAGAAACGAACATGACAGAAGAATTAGGGTTAGTTACCAGATTAATTAAGTGATTGGTTGGGTGGGTGGGCAGAGTGTTCAGAACTAAGGACCCGAAGGAACGAGAGGCTAAAAGGAATCCTGGGAGGGCCAGAGAGAGATAGAGCTTCAGAGGGGGCAAAGACCAGATATCTCTGACCTCTTCTCCTATGGGGAATCTTGACCAAACTGGAACTGACTACTGGCCAGGGGCCTGTTGCTGGGGTAAGATATATTCCAAACAGCAAAGTGAGGAGATATACTGGATGAATGCAAGCTCTGCTCTCAGGAGGGGAGAAGGCCACACTGGACCATTTCTTTAGTCTCTGAATTCAAGCCCTGGGAGTGAAGTAAGAACTGTCAGGTTTGAGTCTGACCATCAAGAACTGGGAGGACACTAGGATGGAATGGAGAATCAAGAGTAAGTGTGGGAGTCAGGCACAGTGGCACATACTTGTAATCTCAGTGGCTCAGGAGGCTGAGGCAGGAGGATTGCAAGTTCAAAGCCAGTCTCAGCAACTTAGTGAGACCCTAAGAAACTAAGTTTCTAAATAAAACTGTCTCTAAATAAAAAAATAAAAAGTGCTGGAGATGTGGCTTAGTGGTTAAGTGCCCTTGGCTTCAATACCTGGTACCAAAAAAAAAAAAAAAGTAAAGTAAATATGGGAACAGAGCTTGGGCCCAGGGTGCATCCAGTGAATAGCTATTGCTTGACATAGCTTCAAAGGGCAAAGGTGAACCTGTGTGGCTTACAGGTACAAGGATTGGAAAGAAAAGAAAATGAAGGGCCTTAGATCATCAGCTTAAGGTAATGATTTTTTAAAAGATCTCTCTTTCTTCTGGTGAGAGAATAAGTTGACCAGGGGAGGAGAAGGGGAGGCAGGAAGCGGCTGGTGGCAGAATCAGTTAAGGGCCTCTGAAGAGTTGATTCATTGGAAACAGCAGAGAGATGAATAGAATTCCCAGTCCCCAAAAAGTGCAATTTGTCTAAGAGGAGCTGTATTATATTTTTGGTAAGTTTCATGGTTGTCTATGGGAAGGCTTCTGCTGACAGGCTGAGGGATATTTTGGGGGCTGTGATTCCCTTCCACAAATATTCATCTATCCAATCATTGACTAATTATCTGTTTTGCATATACCCTTGTGCTAGGTATTGTTCTGGATACTGGAAACAGTAGGAACCAAGGCATCAATGTCCTGCATGCATGGACATTTGTCGTAGTGGAGGGGACAGATAAACACAAATAAACGTATAAATTTGGAAAATGAATGTTAGGAGAGAGATAGAAGAGGGATATAATTTAGATTAGGGTGAGTGAGGAGGCCTTTCTGAAGAAAGGTATTTAAACTGAGAACTGATAAATGAGTCAGGGTTAATCAGATGAAGCATAGGGGAAGACCCTTCCTAGGTGAAAGGATGGCATATGCAAAATCTTTGAGTTAGGAAAAAAAATGTGTAATTTCAAGAGCAGAAGAACAGCATGTTGGAATTCAGTTAGCAAAGGAGATGTGGGCTGGATAAACAGGCAGAGGCCTGGCTCTGTAGGGCCTCAGAGATTTCACATTTTATCTCGTATTCAAAGAGAAGCCAGTAGAGTGTGGATCAAGGTAAAGACACCCAGAAGGGATGTTTTAGCTTTGGCAAGTGCATAGAGAATGGGTTGGAGAGGGGGAAATGAGAAATCCCATGAAGAAGCTGCAGTGGAATCCAAGGCAAGAGAAGACTATATCCAGAAGGAGCAGTGGCAATGAAGATGGAGAGGTGACAGAAATGGGTTGTACCATATTTTCAAGGTCAAGGCAAGATCCAGGGGACTTTATGATATATTATAACCTCTGAAAGTGAAACAACTTCTGAAAATTACATAGATTGTAGAGTCATAACTGAAAAATTTGTTTTGATGCCCAAATTTTAATAAAATGTTGAATTCTTTCCAACATCTACCAGGAAAAAAAAATGTGTCTTCTTTTGATGATCCCAGAAAGTCAGCACTTTGGGTTATGTATGAGTAGACAACTCTGAAGTTGTGCGTTTTATAATTTTGAAGCTAATGTTCTCTTAGTTGCAACCATTAATCTCTTGTTTTCTCCAGTTATAGTTGTCTATGTGAGACTGCAGCCTGGATGAATTTCACCAGATATGAGTCTCCTTGGTGAGAGGGTCACAAAGGGACAGTGAGGATGTTATGAGAGCTGAAATCAAGACAATGCACACAGCACAGGGCAGACAGAAGCTGCTCCCTCTGGACTTGCTGGATGCTGCATGAATCTGTTTGTGTTTTAAGAGAGTACCTCCTCAGGAAAATATTCTTTCTGGCAAAGCAGTTTACTACAGATTTTACAAATAATAATAGAATAATACAAATAGAATGATGATCTTAGGCTTCAAAGATCTTAAAAGTGAGGATATTTAAAAGACCTATAAAGAATTCCAACTTGTTAAACGTGGACAGATAAGTCCCATGGATGAAATTTGTTCTAAATGTGTTGTGTTGGGGCAGTGTTTTTGAGAATGTAGAAAAGTACAAAGCAACAAACCCTCCAATATTGCGTTTCCCTCTTTCAGTCTCTTCTCCCCCACCCTAGATACAATCTAGAAAAATATTTCAAGAGCAAAAGCTGTAGGGTAGCCCTACCCTCTCTTTCTCCTCCTGAAGCCTTCCCCTTTCATTTGCTCAGTGTCTTCAAATGAAAAACCCAGAAGAGCAGTTCTGTGGGAGTCTCTGATTGGACCCTCCTTGGATGTACAATATGTGGTAACATTTTACATTTCCCTAATTCGGAGTGTTGGGGTGGCAGCAGACTGCAAATGAGAGGAATCCCAAAAGACCAAGAAAGATAAATATCCTTGCCTTGTCCTTTTGAGACTGCAGTTAAGCATCTGGAAGTAGGACACCATCGCAAACACAGCTGAATAAAGAGCAAGGCTCCAGGGAATCTTTAATGTCCCTGCAAGATAGAAAGGGGTTGGGTTTGGAGGTCTGCTTTCTGAAGACTCCAAATAGACAAGGAGATGAGAGAGATGGAAGAAGGAGAATGGAAAGTGGAGCCAAGAGGAAGCAAGCAAGAGTAAGTCAGAGCTGACATTAGTTCATTCTTCTGTCTTCATGGGTCCTGATGGTTCTAACTACCTGAGGAAGGAGGTAATCTGGCCCCTCATTAGACAACTTTCTCACGGTTTTAACCAGAGCAAGAATCAAGGGACTGGTTGTCTTTACCAGCAAAAAATGGAAAGGTTACTTGAATCAATGTTAAAACATAAATCAGTTTAAGTGAACCATTTAAGGTTCTTTCATATTAATTTAAGAAAATAAATGGCCCTTTCTTATTTCGTGTGCTGCAATAGAAGACGAGAGTCTAGTCTTTTTGGGGTGGAAGAGTCCTGGTTTCAGTTGATCAGCTGTGTGAACCTGAACACGTCCTTCTTGAATTAAGTTCCCTGAGGTTGGATGCACAGACAAACTGGCATCTAGTAGAAACTCAGTGAGTACTTGTTAAATGAATGACGTCATTTGTGTTTCTGAGCCTTAATTTTTTGTATATTAAAGAAGGAAATGTACCACCTCAAAGGGTTGTCATGAAGATGATGGATGTTACATTATAAAATACCTGACCAGAGAAGACAGTCTGGTTAGAAACAGCCTTGGAATAACTTCAGATGTCTAGTTGCCCCCAGGGGTGGTTTGTTCTTGTCTCCCTTTCTCTCTTTCAAGTTTTATATTTTGGCGTGCTTTTACCAGTTTGCTCATGAACCTTTTATCTGGCCATCCTAGCACCACCTTCTCAGGGACTTTGGCTCTATTGAAGAAGGCAGGCAATTCTTCATTAACGAATCAACCAGAAAGTAGAATCCTTCATGTGCTGTTATGGGTCAACTTCTGAATGATGTGCTAGAAGAATGTTTACATATAATAGAGTGGTGTTCTTTGGGAAATTTGATCTACCTAAACAAACGATTCTGAACTAACAAGACCCTCCTGTCATGTCTTTTATCTGCTGTCTCCCTTTCTCCACCAGTTTCTGTTTTATGGCCACACTAAACTGTCACAAGTTCTTGAATAAACTCTGTTTTTCCTGGATCTCTAGCATTCCTATGTCTGTTTCCTGTGCCTAGACTTCCTGTCATCCTGCCCTGTCCTTTAAAATTTTATTTTATGTAATTTTGTATAAATTACATATAAGAGGAAAGGAGGGGTAAGACAAGATAATACAAGTGGAAGAAATGATTTACAGTAGAGGGGGCAGAGAGAGAAAAGGGGAGGGAGGGGAGGGGAGGGGAGGGGGGATAGTAGAGAATAGGATAGACAGCAGAATACATCAGACTCTAGAATGGCAATATGTCAATCAATGGAAGGGTAACTGATGTGATACAGCAATCTGTATACGGGGTAAAATTGGGAGTTCATAACCCACTTGAATCAAACTGTGAAATATGATATATTAAGAACTATGTGATGTTTTGAACGACCAACAATAAAAAAAATTATTTTATTTTTGAGGTGCTGGGCATTGAACCTAGGGCTTCCCACATGCTAGGCAAATGCTCTGCCACTGAGCTATACCCCACTCCTTAGATCTCATTATAGATTTCACATCCTCAGAGATACATTTTCCAATTTTTCAGAATAGCTCTGGTCTTTCGTTGTATGATCTCATAATTCTCTGTGATTCCACTTTGGTCATCCTAACCACACCTATTATTATTCTGTAACTATCTTCCCCCTACACTATGAGTCTCCTGATGACAGAATCTGCTTTGTTCATCATCACATATTCCTGTTCCTGACACAAAGTAAACGCTGAGCTTTTTGTTGAATCGAAAGTGCACAAACATAAATGAGTGTCTCTAAAGGATTTCAGCACAGAAAGGGAATCTCAAAGGTACAGTGATCATGTTGTCTCAAACAAAAGGAGATATTATTGTCTGGGAAAGAATTTTGATTTTTATTTGTTCAATGGTTTACATACAAATTCTAATGAAACTTAAATTTCAAACTCTAGGTATATATTTAATAATTTGCCTTTATCAAAAATATTAAAATTATCCCACATGACAATCAAGAAATAACTAACATGAATGTTTCTCACACTTAAAGTAATCTAGAGGTCAATAAAATAAAAGCCTATGTAATGGGTTGATGTTTTTTTTTAAACATTTTTCATTCTGGCAATTCCTAGTTTTACATTGTCTCACAACCCTTGATTCTAGAGCCAGACAGCCAGACTCAGAGCCATTCTCTACTACTTAGCTCTGATTTATTTAAGCAAATTACTCAAACACTCTGCTATGTTTTTTGTAAACTGGGATATTTCATTACTTGTAAACTGGGATAATAATGATTATCTACTTAATAAGATTATTTTGAAGACTTATTGAGTTAATACACGTAAAATTATTAGAATAGTGCTTGGCACATGGCTCTCAATGTATGCTATCTTATCATTCCTACTACTGTTATTGTGTAGAGAGAGTGAGAAAGGGAGGGAGGGAGAGGGAGAGAGAAGGCACAACTGAAAGTAAAAGTCATTGCTTAGTTTTGCATTTTAAAATGCTTTAAAGAGTCTGTAATAGAGTGTCATCAGCAAAAATGGTGAAATAATAAGGACATATGAAAATTCTTTCCTCCTTGAAAGCACCAAGAGAACTGGAAAGTTTCTCAGAATAAACTTCTTTGCAACTCTGGGAAAAAAAAAAAAAACTTGCAGGAATCCGGGTACCCTTTATTCAAGAAACAGCTGAGTCTCAATAAGAATATTGAGCTTTGTGGCTTTTTGACTTGCACTATTCCCATCTTCCACTCTCCTGCTCCATGGCAGCCTGAGGACCAACCGCCAGAAATGATGACCAACATAAGTGGCGTTGTAGCCATTGGGGTGAAGAGATCAGGGTTGTAGCTCCTTCAAAGCCTCATTCCCAGAGAAATGTCATTATCTGACCTGTCTAGTGGTTCTCTAGAAGATCTATTTACAAGATTGTTTTTATTTAATCTAACTTGGAGCTCACCCAGTGCTACAGCAAAAGACCTTTTTTCCCTGAAATGGGTGTTTATTGAAAATATTTAGAGGTAATTGTTTAACTTTATGGCTGCCTGAGGTGGTGGATAACAAACTGTTGGAGCAAACAGTAGGCTAACCAAAAGCTTAAAAGGAAAAACTGGGAATGATAAGTCTATAGGGACTTTGAAAAGCTTTGACATAGTCTTGGAAATGTATAAGGCCAAATGCATGTGTGTGGTGTTCTGTGTGTGCCAAAGTATGTATGCTCAGGAAAGACCAAAAAACCAAAAAACCAAAAAACCAAAAAAACAAAAAACCTAAACTCTCACCTCTGGCTGACCTTGAGGCTCTACATAGAAAGAAGGCTAAAGCAAAATTGTTACACATCTGGCTAAATATTGAAGGCATGCTCCAACATGCACCAAGACTCTCTCAGCAAAGAATAGGAAATCTCTGTCCAATTACTAGATGACCACTAAGCTAATTAAGCAGAAACTTCAGCAGTTACATGTGAAAGAGTGCATATTTTTATAAATTTGTTCAGAAGAGTCACTAAACAAGCAATAACCAACAGCAGCAACAAAGCCTGAGTTAGGGGAAGAATTTAATTTCTACAGTTGCCACACTTTTCTCTTCTATTTTGTTGTATTTTATTTATTTATTTATTTTCTGTAATCATCTTTGGAACATGAATTTTATTAAGATTTGTGAGAAGTAGAAATTTTTTTAAGATCCAACTCTGCTATGGCAGAAACATGGGAAAAGGACAGAGGAGAACAGGGCAGGGGTAAGTGTCCCAGAAAAAATGACAAAGCTTATTAAGAGGAATAGAAAAAGGGGAAAGGGAGACATTCTTGAGGGAGAGAGGGAGTCCTCTCAGAGAGGAGAAGGACCTTGTTTATATTTTATATGTTTTCAACAATAATTTTTAGACTTTCAAGGAAAGAAGAAAGTATGGCTGCACATAGGGAAAAAAATCAATAGAAACTCTCCCTGAGGTTACTCAGATGTTGGATTTACTAGATAGTTATTTTTAAAAATATCAATTAGGGCTGGGGATGTGTCTCAAGCGGTAGCGGGTGGCCTGGGTTCAATCCTCAGCACCACATACAAAAAAAACAAAGATGTTGTGTCTGCCAATAACTAAAAAAATAAATATATTAAAATTCTCTCTCTCTCTCTCTCTCTCTCTCTCTCTCTCTCTCTTAAAAAAATATCAATTAATTTACTGGAGACAGTTATTTTAAAATCAGTTAATTTTAAATATGTTCAAAGAACTAAGGAAAAGTAGGAGAAGAATGTCTCATCATGTAAATATCAATAAAGAGATAGCCATTATAAAAAAGTACCTAATATAAATTCTTTAAATTTAAAAATTATTATTACTGATGAAAAATTTGCTAGAGGAGTTTAACCACAGATTCGAATAGGTGGAAGAAAGAATTAGCAAATGTTAAGATGGGTCAATTGAGGTCATCCTGTTGGATGAACAGAATTTAAAAATAAAAAGAATGAAGAAAACTGAATACAGCTGTAGATGCCTGGGGAACAGGATCAAGTGGTGTCAATATAAGCATAATGGGAATTCCAGAAGGAAAGGAGAAAGAGAAACGAGCAGAAAAAATACTCGATGAAATGATTTCTGAAAATTCCCCAAATTTGACAAAGATTTTGTAACAGATACAACGGCCTGAAAACCAAAGAGCTTTCAGTTTTCAGGAGCCAGGGTTTGGGGGAAGAACATTCCCCCTTCTCCACTATGATTTAAGGCATACCATTTACGCTTGATGTAAGGAAAAATGCATAATGATGTCAGATGCTCCTTGCCAGACAAGGAAGATTTAGGACCCTCCTTTGGAATAGCTGGAGGAGCTCAGAACATTTGAAGAAGAGATTTAGAGTTGAGATGTTAGTATGGTGTTTGTACCCTATGCCCTGTCTCCCCCAAGATAAAGTTTCTGGTTGGACATGACTAGAAAATTCAGAGAAGTGTGGAAGTTCCTCAATCCATCTGGAGCTCTGGGCTGCCCTGAGCCATTTCAAGAGGTCACAATAGAAAATAAAAGAAATTACAATTGATTTAGATGAAGAGGATATGACAAAGTTGACTTTCTCACCCTCTCCCACACACATTTATTCCTTGGGGCTAGAACAGATATGAGAATTATTTTTTTTATGCGTCAGTGGGCACAAAATAAGGCTTATAACTAAGAGAATGAGGTTTAGAAGTAAGAATGGATGTTTCTGTCAGAGGGTCACTAGGGTGTAGAGCAAGAGGACCCCAGGGTAAGAGGTCTTGAGAGAATAGACCAGAAAAGAACAGGAGGAGAGAGATGTGGCTGAGTAGTGAAGGATCAGTAGAGCTCTGGAGAGACAGTGCACAAGAGAGCACCAAGTCTCCAGGTAGACCTGGAGCATCAAAACAGCTAACAGGATAGATTACCTAAGCTTGACTTCAGCTACCACCACAGTGGAGACAGGCTGCTGCCTGAGATTTGATGAAACTTAGGAAGCCTTAGGAAGGCCGGTGAGAACAGATATGATACATGGAGCCATGTCTCTTGCTTGGATAATGTACTTCCCTCGACACTAGAATGATATGTATTCCCCCTAAAATTTAGATTATTCTGGAAAGAAGAGGAGAAAGAAAAGTAAAAGAAAAAAAAAGTAAAAGAAAAGTCTCCTTATGAGACAACATCTTTAAGATGAAAGAGACTTGAGTGCCTAGAATTGGCACAACTAAATTTTCTATCAGAGGAAAAAATGGGATCCTGGGAGCAAAATTTTTAATTTTAGTCATAGACAAAGAAAATTATATCCTTGCACATCTGGACGATTGCACTGTGAAAATGTATTCCCACTGTATCTATTTAGATTATTCCTCATTTAATTCAAAATGGCATTTATTCTGCATCATATATGCATTTAATTGGGCAAATTAAATACTCTGCAAAAAGAAAAAGAAATATTCTTTGAAGAGTGTGGGAGAGTCCACCCACTATTCCACTCAATGAGCATATGTCCCTGAGTAAATGTGAGTTGAGACATGTGGATAAGCCATTCTCCAGCCCTGATCAGTACCCAAGGACTTCTCATAGAGTGAAAATCTCACCAAACTGAATGTGACTCTATTGCTGAAGACACTTAATTTTTAACAACCCAAAATGTATGCCAGTTATTCTATTTGATGCTCAACCGGAGACACAACAATCTGTTTCAACAATGGAGAAAAAAAATCCCTGTAGAATTTACTGAGGGAGTCCAATGCTCTCCAAATGGAGCCTTCTTAAGGGACCATCAAAAATGAATTCCTTATATATTTTTCTCTGTGTGTTCTAATATTGAAATTTAACCCCACGGAAAGAGAAGACTTCATTGTACATTCATATTTTTGGCTGCATATTCAGAGAACAGCTATAGACACTGCCATTGAACAGCTGACACTGGCTTTATGTTTGTGGGTTTATTTTTCTTTAATAACTTCACAGATCAAATTAAATTCATGTTTACTTTCTCAAAATGTTGGGATGATCATCCTAAATTAAGTCCAAATGTGGTAGTTTAATATGTTCTTTTAACAAAGTACTAATGTTTGAGAAAAAAAAAATTGCCTTGTGGATTTAGTTTCCTATATACTGGGGTCTCTCAAAGATGAACAAACATTTGGAGCCAACTGGAATCCGATGCTGAGTTAAAGCATTCAGCCAGCTCAGCACAGTTGCCAAGGCCATGGGCAGTGATCCTGAAATGGGAGCCATAGCAGGTGGGACCCCTTTTGTATGTCCCAACAGACTCTAGAGAATATCTGGGCATTTTCTCCTCCTCCAGTGGTCAAAAAGTCAAAAGAGGGAATTAAATATTGACATGCTTTTTTATTTAGTTAGGTTTTGCTGTTTAGGATCTGCCTTTGTTTAAAACGGAAGTTCTATTTTTAAAAAAGTAAATACATGTACATAGTTTTAAAAGTGTAATAATATTACCATGATCAATGTTTCCCTGTCTCCCAATTCTCTTTTCTTTTTTTTTAATATTTATTTTTTAGGTATAGATAGACACAACACAATGTCTTTTATTTTTATGTGGTGCTGAGGATCGAATCTAGGTCCCGAACCGTGCTAGGTGAGCGCTCTACCGCTGAGCCACAGTCCCAGGCTCCTTATTCTCTTTTCTATTGAGGTAAACACATTTGATATTTTGAAACACTTTCCAAAATAGCTAAAAGAAACAAATAGTTTTCTGGTATTTTTTTTCTAGTTTTGGATAATATGCTACAATTACTTTTTTTTCAGTTTTAGATATTACCTTTATACTTTCTACTATGGAAGATGAAGGCTTAGTTATTTTACCACTCAGCCTTCTCAATACACATGTGGGGACCTATGGATAGCTCTAGTGTTCGCGAGGGGTCACCGGACAGAAGCTGTGTCCATAAGTCAAAGAACACAGCTGCTGCCAAAATGCCATCCCCTGGTGGCAGTGGTGGGGACTGTGGAGGATCTGATTTGGATGGCTTGTTTTGCCCCTCATGAGTTTCCAGAGATTCTATGAATGCCACTCTTTAATATTAGAGAAATTCTAGGGTAGAACCCAGAGGCTAAGATAAGATACTATCAGGATAAGACTGTATACAGCAAGTCTAAACTTGGAGGAATTCACAGACAAAGCAGTGGCTAGAGTAAGAGATGGGGCCGAAAGCATATAAGGTGTACACACGAAATGTTCAGAACTTTTATATTTGATAACGCCAACCCAATCTGATTCAGATCAGAAATAACTGGGTGTGGAAGAACACTGAATCCTGGAAGTTAGAATTTTTTTGCCCCAGAGAAGCAGTTCTAACATCTGATTAAACATAGCTAATGGAACACATATATTTTCTACCTCTCCTTGCCCAAGTCCTACTAAATGAAAGTAAAAAAGTAAAAAGGGCTCTCAGGAACAAAGAAAATAGGAAAGAAAATATAAGTAGACCAAAGGGGTCAATACCGAATTTAGAAGCTAGAATGCAAATAATAAGTAGCAACTGATGTAGCACAGTGGAAAAACTAAACTTTCCAGAGAGGTAGAGAGGGAGTTAACAAGAAGATAGTCATTTCCTTTCTGGAGAGGTTGAACCAGACAGGCGGAGTGAAAATGACTGAGTAACCAAAGTGCTAAAGATTGAAGAGAAAATTTCATTTGTGTCAACAAGTTTCTGGATGAATTACTGATAGGTACTGTCAGATGAAGACTTGGAAAGAAAAGCATTTAGAAAAGGAAAGAAAAACTTCACTGGCAAAGATTATGAGGAAGTCACACCCAGAAAGGGTGGCTCATTAAACCAACAACATGTGTTTTAAAAGAAAAAGAAAACCCACAAAGATACCAAACAACCAAAGTTTACATTATCAACATGCGAGGGAGTAAATCTTGAAGGAATTGGATATTAGGAGCAGACTATAGGAGACTTATGAACTTGGGGGTTCAATGTTAGATGAAGGACATGTAAAATCAACTAAATATTCTGTTTGATACCACCTGGAATCAAAGTTGGATACAATGATAAACTAAAAAAGTAAGTGAGGTGAAGATACTCAACCACTTTGGCATAACACTGAGGACTGGCTGGGAAGTCAGGAAAAACCCTAAACATTCACCATTGATTATGTTTTTCCAGAGGGTCCTGAGAAGACTCCCCTTATTAAGAAAACAAGAAATTCAACCATGACAGGATACCCACTTTTGAGAAACTCAGTGGTAGTGGTCCTCTGTTCACCATATTGCTGTGGAGCTGGTTCATATAACCAAAGGAGATGCTGGTATTTCAGAATGGTATTGCAGAGGTCAGATGTTGGCACTTAACTGTCAGAGGAAAAAGGGCACTTACCCATCAAGGGAAGGCAAGAACAGGGTGGCATACAGGGTGCCTTAATCTGCAGATAACTCTAGAGGTAGCCTAAGAGATCATGGTATCCTTAGGAATGGATAGTTAAGATGTCACTCAACTCAATAGTACCAAAATAATACACTTAAAAAAAAAAGAAGTGAGAACGGGCAAGTAGAAGGCTAACTTCAGACACTGCAAAATAAAATTTTTAGTTTCTCATCCACTCTGTAAGTCCAGATTTATCTTTCTCAAGAGGAGGACAGGTCTTTTTGAGGTTTAATAATGTATCTACATTGTATAGGTAAACATTTGCCCCCTCCTTTTGAGGGAACTGTAGACATTTGGAATGAGGAAAAATGGAATACCCAGATTCAAAGATGTTAAAAAATGGGACTCAGGTTCACACTAATACCAGGAAACCAAAAACTATCATGAACCTCCAGACAGAGTGGATGCTTTTGGAGGCCATATGTTCAATAGAGTTCTGTCCTAAATCTATCTCACAGAGGGTACATTGGGTCTGTGAATCTTCTTGATATTCCCCAGTCCCTAAGGGTATACAGATATACCCAGCACTGGAAGAATCCTCACATTGGTTCCCTAACCAGCAGAATAAAGGCCATGAAATAGCCAAGGCCAAGTGGAAGCTCATAAAATGAGTCAACTTACTGCTTTGCCTCCTCAGCCAAGATAATAACTCAGAAGCATATTGCATGCCAGGAGGAACTGCAGAGATTGGCACCCATATGGAGGACTATAAAGACACAGTTATGGTTACCATCAATTTCTCTGTATAGTTCCTGCAAAATGCAGATGGATCATGGCAGATTATTGAGTCCCACAGGCTTAATTAGTATTAATTCCAATTATTCCTGGTGTTCTGTTGTGGTATCTTCACTGGTTCATATCAACAGAGGCTCTAGCTCTTGATAAGCAGCTACTGATCTGATAAATCTATATTGTTCAATACCCATTCAAAGGGAATATGAAAAGTAGTTCATTCACCTTCATATGAGAAGAAAAGTCAGAGCAAATTCATGCTTTTGACCCAGGACTATGTAAACGCTCTTGCTTTCTATCACTGCGACTTTAATCAAGTCAATATTCATTAGATCCTCACAAGGCAGCTTGCTAAATGGACTTGGTAAGCAGAAAGTGGTACATCTGATTTGTCTTAGTAAAAGTATGTGTGTCAAAGATAAATTTAATGAAGATTCAGTGGCTTGCCACCCTCGTGAATTTTTTAGGGATCCCGTGGTCTGGTTCATGCTAAGACATCTCTTTTTTTTTTTGAGAGAGAACTTTTTAATGTTTATTTTATTTTATTTTATTTTAGTTTTCGGCGAACACAACATCTTTGTTTGTATGTGGTGTTGAGTATCGAACTCGGGCCGCACACATGCCAGGCGAGCGCGCTACTGTTTGAGCCACATCCCCAGCCCCAAGACATGTCTTCTTTGGATTATTTTTGTGTGTGTGTGGTGCAGTGGATTGAAACCAGGGTTTTGTGCGTACGAGGCAAGTACTCTACCAACTAAGCTATACCCCAGCCCCTAAGACATCTCTTCTAAGGTAAAAAACAAAAAGTTACATCTCATACCTCTTACCACTAAGAATGAAGCACAGTGCTTGCCTTTCTAGCAGCTCTGCCCTTTGGTGACAAGAGATGAGAGCTTGTTTAAACATTATATCAATGGCCCCTGGCTTTCAAAGCAAGCTTTGAATTGAAAGTTAGTTGTCCTGTTTTTTTTGAGGCTTCCAGTTCTCTTAATAGCAGTAAGTCTGTTCCATGATTTTTAGTCATAATTGCTCCCATATTTGCCAAGCATCATAGCCATTGCATATCCCATTGTCTCCCTCACCTTCTAGCCTCACCTAATGTCAATTAAATTCACAGGAAAGGCTTAGTACTTGTGATATGATTGCATACAGAAATTTCCATCCCATTTATCACCAATAATGAGAAACTTATTGCTTTCAAATCAGTGAGTAACCTAGCATCAAAATCTCATCCTAAGGGTCTGCTCTCTAGGGCAATCCTTGGTACCAACAGTCTGTGTAACAGACAGAATTCTAAGATGATCCCAATGACTCTTGCTTTGCATGGTCCACTTTCCTTTGTTTTTAAAATTTTATTTAATTTATTTTAATTAGGTATATATGACAGCAGAATGCATTTTGATTCATTGTACACAATCGCAGCACAAATTTTCATCTTTCTGATTGTACATTATGTAGCGTTGTACCATATGTGCAGTTATACATATACCTAGGGTAATAATATCCATCTCATTCTACCATCTTTCCTGCACCTATACCCCTTCTTCTTTTCTCCCTCCCCTTTGCCAATCAATATTCCTCCATTTTTCCCATTCCCCCACCCCCTCCTATGGATCAGCACCCACTTATCAGAGAGAACATTCAGCCTTTGGTTTTTGGGATTGGCTTACTTGGCTTAGCATGATATTCTCCAACTCCATCCATTTACTGGCAAATGCCATGATTTTATTCTCTTTTAATGCTGAGTAATAGACCATTGTGCATATGTACCACAGTTTCTTTATCCATTCATCTATTGGAGGGCATCTAGGTTGCTTCCACAGTTTAGCTATTGTGAATTGAGCTGCTATAAACATTGATGTGGCTGCATTACTATAGTATGCTGGTTTTAAGTCCATTGGGTATAGACCAAGAAGTGGGGGTAGCTGGGTCAAATGGTGGTTCCATTCCAAGTTTTCTAAGGAATCTCCATACTGCTTTCCACAGTAGTTGCACCAATTTGCAATCCCATCAGTAATGTGTGAATGTGCCTTTTCCCCCACATCCTCACCAACACTTACTATTGTTTGTATTCTTGGTAACTGCCATTCTGACTGGTATGAGATGAAAGAGTAGTTTTGATTTGCATTTCTCTAATTACTAGAGATGTTGAACATTTTTTCATATATTTATTGATCAATTATATACTTTTTCTGAGAAGTGTGTGTTCAGCTCCTTAGCTCATTTATTGACTGGGTTGTTTGTTTGTTTTTTTTTAGTTCTTTATATATCTTAATGATTAGTGCTCTATCTGATGTGACTGTGGCAAAAATTTGTTCTCAAAATGTAGGCTCTCTCTTCACCTCACTGATTGTTTCTTTTGCTGAGAAGAAGCTTTTTAGTTTGAATCCATTCTATTTATTAATTCTTGATTTTGTTTATTGCACTTTAGGAGTCTTGTTAAGGAAGTTGGGGGTAATCTGACATGATGAAGATTTGGGACTATTTTTTCTTCTATTAGGTAAAGGGTCTCTGGTCTAATTCCTAGGTCCTTGATTCACTTTGAGTTGAGTTTTGTGCATGGTTTAGTTTAGTTTAGTTTTGCTGCATATAGATTTCTAGTTCTCCCAGCACCATTTGTTGAAGAGGCTATATTTTCTCCAATGTATGTTTTTGGCTCCTTTGTCTAGTATGAGATAACTATATTTATGTGGGTTTGTCTCTGTGTCTTCTGTTCTATACCATTGGTCTACATGTCTATTTTGGTGCTAATACCATGCCATTTTTGTTACTATAGCTTTGTAGTATAGTTTAAAGTCTTGTATTGTGATGCCTCCTGCTTCACTCTTCTTGCTAAGGATTGCTTTGGCTATTCTGGGTCTCTTATTTTTCCAAATGAATTTCATGATTGCTTTTTCTATTTTTTATAAGGAACTACAGAACACTAAAGAAAGAAATTGAAGAAGACCTTAGAAGATGGAAAATTCTCCCATACTCTTGGATAGGCAAAACAAATATTGTCAAAATGGCCATATTACCCAAAGCACTTTCCTTTGTGTGTGTATGGAACTTGTGAATATGATACATTATACAGCCAAAAGGATTTGCAAATGTGATTGAGATTCCAAATCAGTTGACCTTAAGATAAAGAAATTATCCAGGTAGGCCTGTTCTCATCATATGCATCACTTAAAGCTGTGTTTAGAAATCAGAAACAGAGGCAAGAGAGACTGGAAGCACAAGAATGAGCCACAGAGTCATTGCTGGCTATGAAGATTGAATGAGCCATGAGGGAAAGAACGTAGGTGACCTCTAGGAGCTGACAACAGGACCCAGATGATTGTCAGTGAGGAAATGGGAAACTTAGGGACTGGGGATGTGGCTCAAGCAGTAGCATGCTTGCCTGGCATGCGCAGGGCTCTGGGTTGCTCGATCCTCAGCACCACATAAAAATAAAATAAAGATGTTGTGTCTACCAAAAACTAAAAAATAAATATTAAAAACTCTTTTTCTCTCTCTCTAAAATAAACATATAAAATATATGATAAAAAAAAGAAATGGGAACCTTGGTCTTACAATTGTGAAGAACTGTGTTCTGACACAACCAAGTGAGTTTGGAAGAGGATTCTATGCTCCTGATGAGACCACAACTCAGCCTGTTCCTTGACTTCAGTCTTTTGAGAAGCTGAGCTATAAAGACAAGCATGCTATGTAGACTCCACTCCCCCACTCCCACAGTACTGGAGATTAAATCCAGGGCACTTTACCACCTAACTACATCCATAACCATTTCTATTTTTTTATTTTGAGACAGTATCACTAAGTTGATGAGGCTGGCCTCAAACTTATGATCCTCTTACCTCAGCCTCCTGAGTTACTGGGATTATAGGCATATGCCAACACCCAGATTAGGGTGGATATTTGACCTCCAAATTATGACCTGAGAAATGGGTATTATTTTAAGTCACAGAATTTGTGGGTTTTTGCTCATCAAAAGAAAGCAAGTGCATTCTGAACTTGTTCTGCTTAGAAGGCAGAACCTGATTCCTTCTACTTTTTTAGGAGTGTAGTTTTCTAATAAGGAACAGGAATAAGGGAAAAGAAGAGTGGGAGAGATAAGGAGGGGAATGCAATGTGAGGGTGTTAATTAAGGCAATGGATTTCTTGATCATGGGGAAACTGTCTATTGAGAAATATATAAGTGATTTCCTCTCAGGATAGTCTTCCCAGATGAGAAAGGGAGCATTGTTTGTTGGCTCCTGTCTGTCTTTGGAATCGATCCCCCTGTGCTTACTGAATGTTCTCTGAGTGTGTCCTGGGGAGTCTTCCTCCTCAGCATCAACAGGAAAGTCGCAGGACAGGAGGTGAGAGGGATTCATAAAGTGAGATGCTATTGGTCTGCTCAAGCACAGTTGGTTCATTGTACACAGAGTTGACTCCTGTAGGGTTGGTTGAGCTGGTGCACAAGGCCAGAGATCACAGAGAGAGGGAAGACAAAAAGGATCTGAAGAGGCATTGAAAAGGTGACTGAGACAGTTGGAATGGCTTCTCAGTGCTTCTTTCTGTATGA
Source organism: Urocitellus parryii (assembly GCF_045843805.1). NCBI lineage: Eukaryota > Metazoa > Chordata > Mammalia > Rodentia > Sciuridae > Urocitellus > Urocitellus parryii. The sequence continues at coordinate 71,951,814 of NC_135538.1, read as the reverse complement.
AGAAAGCTGAAGAAGTGGTTAAAGTTTTATCATATTTTGTTTTGAACTACTGCTTTTTTTTTTATGGAGATCACTAAATGTGCTTGCAAAACCCATCATAATATTTGCTGTAAACAGGATATTTAATCCTGCTGGAGCATCTCCATAAAGATTGTTCTGGGCCTCTCTGGGGAATATCAGTGTCCCAGAGTAAACCCTTTACTGTCAACTCTCTCATAGTGAACATGACAGTTTTTCCCTCAGAATTTTTATTTTTCTCAAACTCGGTTTCATGAATTCTTACTTTGTATAGTGTTTGATTTGGAGAGTGTCTGAAGAGTTAGGAACAGCCCTTTGATCTATAAGGCATTCTTTAAGAGTAAACATAGATTTGTAATATCAACCCTTCTGAAGTTCAAATTATGCTGACTTTTGCCTGTACTTGCTTTAAAGAATCTTTGCTTCCTCCTTAAGCTCCATGCCAAGGGAATGGATAAGTTTTCTTCCGTGGTTGTTATTCTTATTATGACTTCAGAGAAAAGTTTTTCCAGAAATTTCCCAGCAGATTTTCTCTTGGAAACCTTATGCCCTCTCCACCAGAGCACTATCACTGTTTTATTCCTAGCTGCAAGAGAGGCTGGGAAAGCCAGTGTGGCACTTTCACAGGTAGGTCCAGACAACAGTGAAGAGGGGGTGAGGGTTGGGCAAGGAGCTCAGCAATTATACTGTTTTCTTTTTATCAATCAGTCCAGTCTCCTTGAGACTTTACCCTAGGTAAACTCTCAAGATTAAGATGAATCTTCTCAGCCATACATTTATAGACCAGTTACAGTATAGGTGATTTCTATACATGGTCCATGTTATCTGCGTGTGTTGATTCTTACTAGGGTCACTTTCAGAGGGTGACCTTAATGTTAAGTTCAGGGGGAACTTTTCTTCCCCCTTGTTGTGGTTTGGATCTACACATCCACCCAAACTCCCATGTGTTGAAAGCATGGTTGCTAATTCAGCAAAATGCAAAGGTGGGGGTTTTAGGCATGATTGAATCATAAAGACTTTGAACTCATCAGTGGATTAATCCCTGATGGGTTAATCTATTGATAGCTTAAAGATCTATTGGGAGGTGGGACTTAGCTGAAGTATGTCACTGGGAGCATGCCCTGGAGAGGTTGATCTTTCCCCCAAAACTGCTTTCTATCTGCTCCCCTGCTGCTATGAGCTGAATAGCTTTCCTCTGCCTGTCCTTCTGCCATCATGTTTCTGTCTTGGACTCAATTGACCATGGACTAAATCCTCTAAAACCATGAGCCGAAATAAATCTTTCCTCCTCTAAGTTGTTCTTGTTATGTATTTTGATTACAGTAAAGAAAAGCTGACTAACACGTCCTTAGTCTTGATCAAATTAGGGGTCACAACTTAGACCTATGCTATTTTATTTTATTTGCATGTTTGTTTGTTTATTTACTTATTTTGTTACTGGAGATTAAACCCAGGGTTGCTTGACCACTGAGTTACATTCCCAGTTCTTTTTATTCTTTATTTTGAGACAGGGTCTTACTAAGTTGCTGACACTGGCCTTGAACTTGCAATTCTCCTGCCCCACTCAATTTTAAAACAGTTTTTAGTTTTGGTTTTTTATTGTGTTTTGGGTTTGAATCCCTATAGCTACTTTACGTATTTTTACTTATTTGACCCGAAGACCATTTGAGCTTGCAACTGTCAGGAAAGAAATTAATTGCAAATTCATGGGGTAAAATGCATACAATGGAATACAGATTAATTGTCCAGAACACAGAAATTTACCCTTTTAAAAAAATAAACATAGTCCCTTTTATTTATAAAAGTAACTTATTTGATGCCACAGATCATATATTATTCTTATTTAGAAGTCAAGTCAAGCATCACTCTAAGTTTTTCTTCTTATTATTATTATAGATTTCTTTCTTTTTTTAAATTAGAGTTTTATGGTTACACATAATAGTTGGGTTCATCCTAACAAAGTCATACATGCATGAAAATCAATTTTGGTTCATGATCCTCCTTGAGAAATGTACACTTCAAAGCAGCAAACATTTCTAATTTTAGTTCTTTGGATACAAGAAAGAATAATTTTAATTCTATATAAGAAAGGTTTTCTATGCAAAAGAATTTAAAATATATAAAAGAATTAATAATATGTACATAGTATGTGTATACATATATGTAAATTACAGAGCCTACTGAACATAATTTGAACTGTACCTCTCCACTGCAACATGGCTATCAGTTTACCTGCTTTTGTTTCCCCTGTTATAGGGAGGTTTTCAGGAATATTGAAGTAAAAAAGATTCACAACAATTTCTCATTTCTTACTATTATTCTTGCCTCTATGGTCTCCTTTTTTCTTTACATCTGCTTTGGTTTTAGAAAATGATCACTGAGCTTGGAAGAGTTTTGTCTAAAACGTTAAGTAAGTGGTATGTGACGTGTGGATTCTTTTAAGTTCTAATTAGTTTCCGCCTAAAGAGCTAAAAGAAGTCTAGCTCTTAGACTAAATGTCAAAGAGGAGAAGAAACAAGAAAAAGAGATTGCTAGTGAGAAAGGATATCTTGGAGGAGTGGAGTTGAAACATTTTTGTAGAGTAGCCCCAAGAAGAATACATCTGCTTTTTGAAGTAGAGTGGGGTGAGAGCATCCTCCCCATTCTTTATGTGTCTGTGGGAAAACTTCCACTAGGGTTATATTCTTGGCATCTTCCCATCTCTGGGAGGAAAAACTGAGCAAGGCTTATACGGCCTCTTTTTTTTCCCCTCTTTTAAACATCCTCTTAGTGACTCAGTGCCCAAAATGAGGGACATCCAGGTGGGCATTGGGAGTTCAGGGTGGAGGGCCTTGAGGCTGGGATTTGGGGTCAGGAAGGTAGAGGGGACCCTCTTACCCTCTTGCTTATTCTGGTCTCTGCCATGTTCTAAGAGGTCTGCCTTGGGAGGGGATGTCAGTGGAAGGTCAGCTGTGCTTGCCTAAGTAAAGAGAAAGTCGCCCCAAACTCCTGTGGTCATGCATTAAAGCCATTTTCTCCTATCCATTCTTCAGTAGTAAGCAGTCAGATGTTCTGATCTTCATCAGGCTGACCTCTGTGTCTGTATCTCTCTTGTTTTGCAAGTTTGGAACCAATTTATAATCTTAAAAGCCTTTAAAATTTCTCAATACTCTGTACTGGCTGCCCTTATTGATGTTCTTTTTTTTTTCTTTTTTTTTTTGAGAGGCTCCGCTCTGGTGAGGACCTCATGGTGGATGGCATCACAATGTGGGAGTGTGTGTGGTGAGGGATTCAGGGGTTAGGCTCTTTTTTATAACAACCCTTTCTTGAGGGAACTAATTCCCAGGAGAATGACATCACTCTGTTCCAAGGGCATTTGCACTAATACTTCCCACCAAGCCCCACCTCTCAAAGGTGCCACCACTTCTCAACATCACCACACTGGGGACCAAACTTACCATAGCACTGTAATTTCTTGCTTTAACAGAGAATTACAGTTATTATTACCTCTTGTTGAGAATATTTATGTCCGGGACCATGTTAAAAACTTTGCATGTATTATGTGGTTGGTTCCTCTTCACAATCCTAAGAAGGAAGCACCACTACCTTCCCATTTTATGGGTGAAGAAACGATTTTAGAAGTGGCTTTATTTTGTTTTGTTTTTGGATGTTGGTAGTACTGGGGATTGAGCTCAGTGACTCTACCACTGAGCTATATCTCCAGCCCTTTTTAATTTTGAGACAGAGTCTTCCTAGATTGCTCAGGCTGGCCTTAAACTTGCCATCCTCTTACCTTAGCTTCCTGAGTAGCTGGGATTACAGGAGTACACCACTACACCTGGCTTGGAACTAGGGTTTTTTTTTTTTTTTTTAATTGTAGTTGGACACAATACCTTAATTTTACTTATTTATCTTTATGTGCACAATACCTTAATTTTATTTATTTATCTTTATGTAGTGCTGAGGATTAAACCCAGCTCCTCCCACATGCTAGGCGAGTACTCTACCACTGAGCCACAACCCCAGCCCTAGGCTTTTTTTTTTTTCTTCTTCAGTTGTAGATGGACACAATACATTTTATTGATTGATTGTTTGATTGATTGATTGATTTATATGTGGTGCCGAGAATCGAACCCAGTGCCTCACATGTGCTAGTTTAGTGCCCTCCCACTGAGCTTTATCCACAGCCTGGAACTAGGTTTTGAGCCCACTTTTTTCTGACTCTTAGTCCTGCTCTTAGCTGCCAGCTTATGTCTCCCATAGCTCTTCATGTAAAGATTTGTGAGAAGAAGGAGAAAAAGAACATGTTTTGGGAGAAGTAGGAATAAAGCCCTGATAAAGGCAATTATGAATTAATATAGGGTATTCTTAGGCAAAAAAGGATGTCTAGAAAACACCTGATTTAGTCCATTTGTCTATCTCCAATTATTTCAAGGGTGAATATTTCATCAGTAAAATTTTGGGTTTATTTTCACTAAGAGAGTTGTTTAGGTTCCAGAATGATTTATTTTTTTCCTTCCCTGAGTTAGTCAGCTTTTCGTCACTGTTACCAAAATACCTGACAAGAGAACAACTTAGAGGATAAAAAGTTTATTTTGGTCTCAGGGTTTCAGAGGTTCAGCTCATGGTTGATTGACTCCATTGCTCTGGGCCCAAGGTGAGGCAGAACATTATGGTGAAGGTCACAGCGCAGGAGTGCTGCTCCACTCATGGTGACTAGGAAGCAGAGAGAGGAGGAGCACTGCTAGCACAGTAGATGCACTCTTCCCAGGCATTCCCCAGTCATGTCTCACCTGCCTACAGTTGCCACCCAGTTAGTCCCTTCAAACTAGAATGGACCGATTAGATTACAATTCTCATAATCTAATAATCTCACCTCTGACTATTCCTGCATCACCACAGGACCTTTGTGGAGGACACCACATATCCAAACCTTAATATGCCCCCATATCTCTCCCTGTTTCCCTTTTTTGACTTTTTTTTTGTTTTTATTTCTCCACAATCCTTGGTCTGGTGTTGGAGCTCAATAAGCAACACTGGCTAATTCAAAGGCAATAATAACTTCCTTTGGACACTTGTAAAAACCTCACTGTGGCAAAGTTTCTTTATTTGAAAATGTAGGAGGATTGGCAATACTGACTTCCTTATCTAGGTGTGGGTTAAAATTAATTATATACATTTTGTAGCATACTTTGAAGAATGTGTGATTCTGGGCTATGCTTTGTGTCTATACAGATTTTGGTATTTCTATACACAATGGATATTTCAATTGAAGATGTATTTTTATTTTTCTAATGGCTTTTTCAAAATATCTTAGAACCCATTGCATAATATTGAAAAATAGAATCTCCAAACTAATCTCAACTCTAATTTCCCTTTCCCACGATTGTAAAGTGTGGGACATTTGTAACGATCTTTGCTGAGTCAGTCTCCTTGCGGGAGGGATCAGTTTCATCATTTCAAAACATCCCAGCAAAACTCCAGCTCATTCACATGTAGCAACTTGCAAAGTAGGGTCGTTCCCAGGCAGCCAGGAGGGTGGCACAGGCACAGGCAGGAGAAGGGTTATAGCATTGGGAAATGCCAACTGGAGGCTGCCAAAAACAAAGAGGGAAAACTGTGCAGAAATTCACAGAACTTGACTAAACCCAGAAGACAAAAGAGAAAAACAGAAAAGGAATATAAGATCAAGGATGAATAGAAACAAGGAAGGTAGAAGCAAAACTGGGAGGATTTGTTTATAAAGCTTTGCATTCCTGCCTGGATTCTTGTTTTCCTACATACTGCTTTATTCAATAAAGTATTTCAATAGTTGAGCCAAGCCTGGAGGATCACTCCCCAGTGCAAATCAATAGTGAGGGAGGTGGAGACAGAAGAAGTCACACTCTGCTGCTGGTTTTGATGGGCTACCTGCAGGTCTCTGTATGACTTGTTTAGCAAGCCTCTGATTAGTGTAGAGAGATCCAAAGGAAAGCAATGAATCACTCCTGGGAGCTGAGGAGAAGGTTGTCTTTGTGACAATGGGAAATGTGGGAAATGCAATATCCTGATCCTGCAAAATTCTCATTACAAGTTTGCCTTTCCCCACCCCTAAGCATTTGTTTTTCTATTGTGTTGCTCTGTATTCCAAGTAAGTCCACCAAACTGTTAGCCTGGTCTTTTGTTAACTTTCATCCTAAACTTCAAAGTTGCTTTGGGTTCTGCTCAAGTAAAGGTTTGTCTCAAGTCCTGAGGCAAAGTCATAAAATTAATTTCGACATCCCAAATATCTTTTAGCTTTTCTAAAACATTTGAATGTGGCCATGTACTTTTGCCCAGTAGCCTTTTACTAAAAACTTCCTGCATCGATTCCCATCTCCCCACTCTGCCACCCCTTTCTTAATGTCATTTTAACTCTCTGGGTCAGAACTGATTTAGATTTATTTTCACAGTAAAAGTAATAGCATTTAACTGGTAATTTGTTCCAGCTTTTAGAACATCTGCTGATGTGTGGTGGGAGACCTCAAATTCAACACACTCATTTTTAGTTAATGTCAAATAAGCACTAATCTGTCATTATTATATTATTCTTTCTTCTCTAGAAGGTACATCAATTTGTTATATAAGTACACTGCTCTCTATCAAGAAAGCGAAAAAGAGCAGTATTTTTTTGTTTTTGTTTTTACATTCTCAATAAACTAGAAAATCTTGGGCTTTGGGTTCTTGGATTCTCCTTTTCTCAGAATTTTTTTACTATTACAACTTGCCCATTAAGTCTGAATGAGCTGCTTTTAAAAATTATATTTCATCACTAGAATGTAAGAAGGAATTAAATAATTAGAAAGTGAATAAACCCACACAGTTCAGAGTAAAAGAGAGAAGAGCTGAATGTGCTGTTGGATTGGCTAGGGCTTCCAATAGGAATGCAAGGTGGGCTACATAAAGGACTTCAGATTATCTACTGGCCACATTGAAAATGTAAAGAGATGAAGTTGATTTAAATAATATAGTGTGCTGGGACATGGTGGCACAAGCCTGTTATCCCAGTGGCTCAGGAGGCTGACGGGAGGATCATGAATTCAAAGCCAGCCTGAGTAAAAGCGAGGTGCTAAACAACTCAGTGAGACCTTGTCTCTAAATAAAATACAAAATAGGGTTGGGGATGTAGCTCGGTGGTCGAGTGCCCCTGAGTTCAATTCCTGGTATTCCCAGCCAGGGATTATTTAACTCAATATATTATTATTTAACTCAATATATTTATAATATTATAATTTTTACATAGAATCCATATAAAAACTTTTGAGATTTTCCATTGTTTTTGTGCTGTGTTCAAAATTTGATGTGTTTTTTCCACATCAGCAATTCAGACTAGCTACAATCTCAAGTCTCAATGAGATGATAGTGATCCTTACACTGGACTAGGGATCTTTATCATCTCCCCTTGGTGGGGATCTCACTGGCTTTGCATTGAAATGCAGAGGCTAGATCTTCCCATGGAGAGCTAGGTTCTGCTTTGTGTATTTTAGTAGTTGGTTTCCTTTTAAAAAAGCTTTAGACTTCATTTCCTCTTTGCCCAGCCTACTTGGACTAATATCCTAAAAGCTGATACTGGGTGAAAGGGGTTAGGGGAAGCTGGATTGTGTTGAGGGATCAAAGCCAGGCTCCCTAAATGGATGCCTCTTTATTTAGACCTGATGTTGCTTTCTCATGTGGGAGGTCCTCCAGCTGGTCTACTACAAAAAAAAAAAAAAAAAAAATTTATAATGAACAAAATCTATACTTTTGATTTCTAGTCTGAGAAGAAAAATTCACTTTAGTTAGTTAATAAATAATATACTCTCACACTTCATTCTTTAAATTTGTTTTAATTAGTTACACATGACAGTACAATGATCTTGACATATCATACATTTGAATCCAATGGGGCATAATTTCTCATTATTCTGAGTCACACTTCATTCTTTTTTTTTTTAAACTTTTTAATGTTTATTTTTTTTAGTTTTCGGCGGACACAACATCTTTGTTGGTATGTGGTGCTGAGGATCGAACCCGGGCCGCACGCATGCCAGGCGAGCGCGCTACAGCTTGAGCCACATCCCCAGCCCAACACTTCATTCTTTAAAACCAGCATTCTTTTCCCACATAAAGTTGCACATTACTGGCAGCAACCATGGTGTAGAAGGTAGGCTCGTTCCTTTGAGGGAGTGGCCAACATCATGGTCTAACAGTGAATTAGACCACAGAATTTTTGCTGTATCCAGTTGTCCAGAGTTCAGGAAAGTTGGGAACCCCTTAAACCCCTAACTCTCCTGCTCCAGTTCTTTTTCTTAACTTTAAACTAGCCAGGAGCTTTAAGCCTTACTTCATTTACCCACCCTCCCAACAGGTGCAGGACACCTGTCTCAAAGACTTAGTTGCTCTTGGGTACTTCTTGCTCTTTGCCTAATCACCATGAAAGACAGCTGAGCTGTAGGTAAATGAGTCCACTGCCCAAAGCTGGAAGAACTAGGTATGTAATTTCTTTACTAGGTGACTCTGCACAAGTTACTTGAACTTTCTAAGCTTTTGTTTCTGCATTTATGGAGTGGCAGTGATGGTGTTTTATCTCACAGGGCTGTTGGAAAGATTAATTGAAGTCATGTGTGTGAAAGCACTTCGGAATCTGTGAAACTTTGTACACACTTCAGTTGTTAATAGTATTCTGGCGAGATTCCAAGGTGCGTTCCTGATGAATTCCCTGGCCATTTCAACTCTTCTTGAAGTTTGTGGGGCTCTTAACTCCATCCTGTCCTGATTCTTAGCTCTGCCAGACTTGTTCACCTCTTTTCTACCTGGCTCCACAATTCTGGCCAGGTGGACAGTGCGTCACATGATCTACAGCTAGTCACACTGAGAGCTAGGGAAGACCTCAAATCCAAGCTGGCTGACATAAAAATTTTTTTTCTACCTGGAAATGGAAATTGGAATCAAGGAAATTAATTAATTATTTGAATTTGAATAGTTTAGAATACTAGTTTTTAAAATGTGGTTCATGGACCCCTTGGAATCTCTGAGACTCTGTCATGGGATTCTGAAAATCAAACCATTTTCATAATAATTCTAAGAGAATATTTGCCTTTTTAAAAAAAATTTGTGCTTTTGAACTGATGGTACAGCAACAATGATGGGTAATATTGCTGGCATTTTTGGATGAATCAAGGCAGTTGCATGTATGATAGTCCTTATATTTTTCATTATCATGCACTCACAATGAGGAAAAAAAGCCAGTTTCACTTAAGACTCATGATGAAGCAGCAAAAATTATTAATTTTTATTAGATCTTGACCCTTGAGTACCTGTCTTTCTAATAATTTTTTTTGCGATGAAATTGGAAGAATTCAGACAGCACATCTGTTAAATACTGAAGGCAGTTGTTTGAGGTAAAACACATGATTATTGGAGTTGTAAACTAAACAAAAGTTTACCATTATTACTTGAAAAAACAAATTATGGTTTCTCAGATCTTGCTACTTGACAGGTATTTTCTTGAAAATGAGTAATTTATTCTGTCACTTCAGGGAAAACCACCAAGGGCACTTTTGTCAATGAAAAAGTTTGCATTTCCACATGAAAACTAGAATTTTTTTGACAGTGCTGGGAATCAAATGCAGGATGTCATGCTTGCCTGGCAAGCACTCTACCACTGAACCACACCCAGCCCTGAAAACTAGAATTTTGAAAGGCTTGTATCTGTTACTGTGAGCTTGATAGCTTTGCAGTATTTAATGACATTTCTGATGGAATCAGTGGTGATATGAACAAGTGTGATTTAAAAATATATTTGTGTGAAATATGTCAACACTAGGAAAATATGATGCATAACTCACAGAACCAATATTTTCCAAATGACAAATGCACAGGTAAAAGATCCATTTGAAGTGTGAGATAGCTTAATGGATTTTGATTTAACAGTAAGACAAGTTTATTTATATGATTTCAGATACCATTTTGCAATTAAGCTTTAAGAAACTACCCCTTGTTGGGAGCAGTGGCACATGCCTGTAACACCAGCAGCTGAGGAGTCTGAGGCAGGAAAAACGTGAGTTCAAAGCCAGCCTCAGCAATTTAGCAAGACTCTTAGCAACTCAGTGAAACCCTGTCTCTAAATAAAATACCAAAAAGGGTTGGGGATGTGGCTCAGTGGTTAAATGTCCCTGAGTTTAATCCCTGATATTTAAAAATCAAACAAACTTGCATTCCACTATTGTCATGTATTTTTAAAAAAATCAAACAAAGAAACCAAAACTACTCCTTGTTGAGTTTTGGTTTTGTATCAAAGATTATCCACAATTATCTAAAAAGTCTATCAAAATAATGTGTTATTTTAAAGCTACATGTCTCTGTGAGACTGGATTTTCTTCATATAGTTGAACCAAAAAAGAAATCATAACATATTGATTGCTGACGCAGATGTACGATGTCAACTGTCTTCTATTAAACAAACCATTAAAAGGATTTGCAAAAATATCAAAAATACATTGTCACTGTAATTTTTGTTTTTGTTTTTGGAAAAACAAAAGAAATAAGATTTGGGCAGCTATGTTTGGTTCATGCATGTACAAATGAGTAGAGAAAGATAATATTTGGAGAGAGAGAGAAAGAAGAGACAGAAGTGCAGAGAGATGCAGAGATGAGAGACTGAAGGGAAAGAAGGAAATGAGACAATGTCTTGATTCCTGATGACTTCTGTATCTTTCTATACCCAGTTCTTGTCTCTCTGAAGACCTGGTCATGATGCCCAATTTAGAGTTCTAGGAGATTTCTATGCACTCTTCCAATCATCCCTGCCTTTTCTTAAAACAGGCTTATATTTTTTTTTTTATGTAGTTGTCCTAAGCCTCAGTCCTTTGACTCATGCTCAAGAGATAAATCCTTTTAACATTTTCTATAAATCAACATAATTTTGTCTTTGGACTTACATTCCGCTGGGTTGGTGAGTCTTTCTTGGGGCTTCCCTGATCATTTCCATGTTGAGGGGTTCAGTCTGAGGAAGGTGCTACCATGAACTCTGGGAGGTCAGAGAGATGAAGCCTCTGACAGGTCAGAGAGATACTTTGTCACGAGCAGCCTGGAGTGGTAGCTTCTCCCCAGCCATCCCAAGGAAGGGCACGCTAGTGGCTTCTTCTCAGTCTTAATGAGGCTCGTTTTGATCATGTAAAGAAAACCAACCAAAACATTCAGATCAAAAATTCCCATTTGGGATTCTTGAGATAATGATAGAGGGGATGGAGTTTTTTGGATTCTGATTCCACAGTAGTCAGAATAGGGAGAAAGAGTGCAATAGCCCAGGGGCAAAGTGAGACATTGTACCCTATCTCTTTACTGCCCACCACACCTTGCATTTGCAAAAATCTTTCCTGAGAAAGTTTGTGTTCCCCTCAGCCTTCCCTTCATTGTGCCCCTGGCAGTGGCAATGGAAGAGTTTTCAAGAGTTTTGATGGCTCAGAGAAAGGGGGACACCACTGTTTGAGGACACCCTTGTTTACCCTACATACTTCTTTATAGTTTGATCAATCCTTCCACATCTGCCCCTTCTCTCTTTATATTTTTTCAGCTATCCTCACTTCCAATGACCCTCATCCTTGCGTGCCTGGATCTGACTGGCCTCATTCCCTCATTGAGTCATTTTGACTACAAATCCTCAGGTGAATCCTCCAGAGATGCAATGTTCACCATGGTGTACCATTCCTTTAGCATTTAGCACATTTAGCTCCTTTTCAAAAGTCACCTTTTTAAGTGAATGGCTTCTCTTCCTTTGAAAGTACTATTTTCTATTTCTGTGTATCCCCTGTGTCCAGCATGACACATAGTATTTGCTGTCATTGCTGCTTTAATGGGAACATCGAAGGGATTTGGGGTGGTTATAGGTGATTCATTCAATAACTTCCTTAATACTGCTGTTTGCCACGCTCTGCTGGGTACTGGGGTCTCCATGAGGAATCAGCTATATCCCTCCATGTGCTAATGATTATGCAGTATAGTAAGTGCTAGAATAGCTCCACAGTAGAGGTCCTGTCTCCTCTGTTCAGTTGTCTCTGAAACCTCAAGCTAGTTTGGAATCCTTCCTTTCTTCTCTCCCAGTCCTCTTAGTATTTATCCATTAGTACACTTAGCAGGCATTGAATAGTTTTTAATTTTAGTACTTTTTTTGTGGAAATATCCAAACATATATAAAAATGGAGAGAACCATCTCCTTCATTTCAATAATTATCAATATTGCCTTTCTGGTTTTGTCTAGCTTCCCAATTATTTTTTCCTGATAGAGAAATTTAAGGCAATCAGATATTATATCATTTCATTCATTAATACTTCCGTATATATCTCTAATTGATAAGGTTTTTTTTGAATAACATATTTGCAAAATTATTATCAAAATTATAATAAATAATAAAATTAATATAATTTATAAATGTCATATAATACCTGCTTTGAGTTCATTTTTTATCCAATTGTCCTTAAAATATCTATTTATAATTTTTCCTCTAAATTAGGTCCATAGTTGTATTTGGTTGATGTATTTCCAAGGCTTTTTTTCTTTTCAATCAATTGACAGTTTCCCTTACCTATGTCCCTGCTGCCATATATTTATTGAAGAAGACAGCTATATTGTTCTCTTTCTACAGTCTGGTTTTGCATGATTCCACCTCTGTGGCATTCATGCCTTGTTCCTCTAGCCCCCATATTCCTGCAAGCTGACAGGTCTGGAGGCTTGATTAGTTAGGTTTTATTTTTCTGTCAAAAACGTGTCATGATTGCATAGCTTCAACGCTACCACACCAGGAAGCACCAAGTATTGTATTTTGCTATCCTCTTGTGGTCTATTTTCTTGCCTTTCCTGTCTGACTTGCTTGAATTTCTTACCCTTGATGGTAGAAGTTCATTTCTGAGTCTCAGTTTATCCATAAAGCAATAATAACACTTACCTCAGAGTCTGTTTTGAGGACTGTATACATTAAGCCTCTAATGTGAACTGGTACATCTTAGAGACTAACGCATGTTAATTCTCTGCCTTCTCTCCTACAAACATTTATTTATTTTATTTGTTTTTTATTTTGATTGTTGCAGCACGGGAGACTCAACTCAGGATTTTGAGGCTTGAACCTCTTACCTCTGAGAGGGGAGTCTCTGGATTGTTCTAGACCCCACAGTGCCTTTTCCCTACTCAGTTCTCAGTAGGTGAGTAGCTCTACCCGAAGGGTTGGGGGAGGCCTCCTGAAGGAGTTGAGATGCACAAGCAAATGATTGGAAGACATCACAAGAACCTGGCATGGGTGAGTTCAGGAATCTGCCTGACTCTCATGGGTGTGGCCATGCTTAGGGACAGAAAAGGTACCAGTAATGATGCAGTGGCATTCAATGTAGCCCTGGTGGTTATGTGGGCAGAAAGCATATCTCATAAATGAATGCCAAGGCCATGCTTCTATTGTCTTTGGGTGATTTCCAGCCCCATTAGGGAATAGCCAATGAGTTAGCCCCTGGAGCGGCAGGCAAGGGTTGCAGGGAAGCAGGGTTAGTAGCATCCAGGAGGCTGGGGTGGCTCCTCTCAGAGGTATCGATAACTCCATTCATTTTCTTATTATGGAAAAAAGAAGCACAGGGACTTTGCAGAGGGACAGTTCTAGACTTAAGTATAGCTCTGATTCTGACTCTCTATAACCTGGGGCAAGGCACCTAACATTTTTGAATGTTAGGTTTTTTTTTATCTGTAAAACAATAATTAGAACACCTCAGAGGCTGTTTTTTGAGGCTTATATGCCTTGAGTATCTAATATGGTAACAGTACATTTTAGAGACTAATGCATGCTAATTCTCTACCTCTTTCCATTTATTTATTTAATTTAGCTATCTATCTATTTATTTATTTATTTTTTGCAGTGTGGGGAATTGAATACTGAAGAATACTTGAATTGAATACCTTGCGAATACTAAAGAAGTGCTGTGCCACTGAGCTGTGCTCCCAGCTACAAACATTTGGAGGGGTTAGTGCCTACCAGGCATTGTGCTAGACAGAAGGGGAAAATGGTGAATCCAACATACACTGATTATGTCCTCTAGGAGCCTACAGCCCAATCATGGAGGTTCTACAGTGAGTGTGCAGATGGTTACAACACCAGGTAAAGAGCACAAGATGCCACCAGAGAGAGGAGACCCAAAGGTGCAGAGGATAGCAAGATCTGAGCTATGTGTTTCTGTGTGGGATTGACCTTGCCCATAGTTGGCAGCACCCCTTCCCAGATTAAAGCGTGCTCTGCTCCTCCTGTTAAGGCATTTTGGAGTTTCTTATTTGGACTTAAAAAAAAAAAAAAAAGAACAGAAGAGACTTTGTTGTTTCTGTGTGGAAGGGATTGTTCTATCAAAGTTACCCTTCATTCCTTCTGTCCAGGTGTGCACACTCCTTGCTCCCCCATCTTCACTGGAAAGTCAAATCCTCTCAGGGGCCAGCTGGGTCCAAGTTCAGGAGAACTGGCTTTTTGGATCAGTGATGTTGATCTGACTTCTTTCATCTGCGGTACCACAGAGCTTGGCTGGAGACTCAGTGTAAATCAAAGACGGAGCCTGAGAATAATTGGGAAGACACCCCCACCCACCCTACCCACCCCGCTGTCACTCTCTGTCACACACTGGCAGTCAGAGCAGCACATGCTGCCCTTGCAGGGTCCCGAGGCGCCACAAGCAGCATTTTCCCTATAGGAGGACTTGTCTCCAGGCGGCATTACAGCCTCCTCTTCTGGCACCAGGGAGACTGTGACTTCTGTCAGGATTTCTGGCACCCTATATGGTGTCGGGGGCTGAGACCAACCACACTTCCCTCCCTGCACAAGGTGGGCCTTCCCAGCAGCCCCTTGGAGAGAATACACACAACCGAGCACCCTGGAGGGTGCTCAAGAAGGGAAGGGCGCCCTGCCAGAAGGCCAGATTTCTTTTTTGTGAAACATAACTCAGTGCTCCATCTCTACTGCCTACATTATGCTCACACTTTGTCAATCTGACAGTCTGTGGGCTTGGGCTGTATTTGCAGCTTTATTAGGCATTGCAGCAACTGAGCAGACTTTTCTTTTCCTTTTCCTTTTTATTTATTTATTTTTTTGGAAACCCCATTTTACCCTAGCTAGTATTAAAATTCTCAGGCTTTGCTTTAACACCCCCTGTCCCCCTACCACTGCTTTAAGTTATGGACTGTGGTAGTGACTGGAAAGACCAGACAATAAATGGACAAGAAAATGAACTATTAACTAGTAACTATTACCCAAATCAACAGTAGACCATTTCTAGCTCCCAGAACATATTCCTCCCCCACATACCCCTCCTGCACCACACCCCAACCTGCTCCTTGATGTTAATGTGATAGCTTCCTTGCTTCTCTTTATGCTTTTGCTACCTATCTTTTCATTAGAAACACTACCATTTAGTCTTTCATGTTTTGGAATTTATATACAGCAAACATCATCTCACTACTGGGTTCTCTCATTATTATGTGCGTCAGATGCCTCATGTGGTTACATGGAGCTGTAGCTTGTCTGTTTTCTCGGATATATAGTATTTCATTGTTAGACCACCCAGCCATGTATTTATTCTGTTCTTGTGGGATATTTGAACTCTTTCTTGTTTTTGGCTCCTATTCATAATATTGTAGAAAACTTTTAGTGCACTAGCTCTTTTCAAAAGGAAAGCGTTGGTTCCATTTTATGAAGCGGGAACCTGAGCCTTTTGGTAATGCTGAGAGGCAGGGAGTTAACCGTGATCAGGATGGTGCTTCAGCCTATTTTCTGCTCGTCACTGGGTGGGTGGATGCAGCTGGAGGTCACTTTGATTAGAATTCTCCCTAAAAACCAAGGCAGAAAGAGGCAAGAGCTTTCTGGGCAGGATAAAGGGAACAACTTGAAAGGGTGCTGTACTGGAGATCAAAGAGCCCTTCATGCTGCCAGCTTTTGATGTTAGTGTAACCGCACACCCTGCAGTAATTAATTAACTTATCTTCAGAACTTGCTGCATGTCTCCACCTACTACCTCCCAATCAGCAATGCTGTACTCAAGGCCGACACCGGCATCATTATCAAGTTCTGGGACTTGCAGTGAGGGTCTCTTCTGCCTCTGTGGGCACTCAGTGCTGCTGGAATAGCCCCGGGGAAGAGCTTTGAAGCCCACTTACAGAGATATAAAACCAGAGAAAGCTGGAACTGCAAGTCTTCTTAGAGATCCTAGTAGGCAGAACTTTGGGAGTTTATGGATATGTTGGGGAAAGTGGAGTTTTGATGGAAAACAATAAGTCAGTGTTTGTTTCCATTCCATGTAGTTGGTATCCAGGGAATGTTCAAGAAGGACCTTCATTTTTCTCCTATTGACATTTCCCTTTGACTTCCTAAACCCCAAGCCTCTTGTTTCAGAACTATTCTATTCTTCTAGCTTTGAGGAATAGGTATACAGATCCTTCTAATGAGCCTTTAACAAAGGTGCCCATTCAGCCCTCAAGGTAACAAGAGGAGAACACAGGATTGAGAAGTAGGAAAAAGGAAATGTGGAAAAAAGGGGTGTCAGGATAGGTAAAATTGTAGTGACGGGTGAGAGGAGTGGCATCAGATGGGAAGGGGCATGAGGAAATGTTTTAGGGGAGCCAGATTATTTTAAATCTTGATCTCAGTGGTGGTGACATGTGTTATTTCATCAAGCTGTGCACTTACATTGGTGCACTTTACTGAGTATAAGTTATATATTTAAAAGCAGCAGCAGCAGCAGCAGCAGCTGCCGCCACCTCCTATCTGGAAGTTTCTGTTTACACTGTCCATCTGCTTTTACCCCTAACTTCCTATTTTTACTACAAGTGTCATACATTACATTTCCTTGTGAGATCAACCTCTCAATATGACATTATGATTTTTTATTTCAAAGAAGATAAGAGGAAAAAAGATTGTTTCTTTTGTTTATCCTCATATTTACCAGTTGTGAAGATCCTTTTGGGAGATCCAAGTTTCCATCTGCTATCATTTCCCTTTAAGCCTGAAAAACTTTCTTAAACATTTCTTGTAGTACTGATGACAAATGTTCTTAGTTTTCGTTTATATAAAAATGTCTTCATTCTGTCTTCAGTCTGGGAGGATATTTTCACTAGATATACAATCCTAGTTCTGAGTTTTTAAAATTTTCTTTCAGCACTTTATAAATATTGTTCCATTCCCTTCTGACCTTCCCCTTTTTTTTTTTTTCCCTGATGAGAAGTCAGTTATCATCTGTAACTTTCTTTTCTTGTTTTCATGGGTGGTTTTACTCTGATGTTGTCAAGATTTTTTTTTTTTTGCCTTAGAATTTTAGTTAAAATGTACATAGATATAATTTTTTAAATTTATCCTGTTTCGGCATCATTAAGATTCCTGCATCTGTAAATATATGTCCTTTACCAAATATCTTGTTTATTATTTCTTCAAAAGATTTTTTTTTTTATGATCCATACTTTCTCTTTTCTCTTGTTCTGGGACTATAATTGCATCTTTTTCCCCCTCATATTTTTTCACAAGTTCCTTTAAGTTTATTTTTACATTTTTTTTCCTGTTTGTCTTTAGATTGGATAATTCTCTTGACCCATGTTTATATTAGCTGACTATTTTTGTCATTTCCAATTGTTTAAGCCCATGAGCAAATTTTTATTTCAGATATTATATCTTTTAATTCTAGTATTTCTGCTTGTTTTTAAAAATACTTTCTATATTTTGACTTTTTCCCTTTGTTCATTCATCACATTTCTTTATATATTTGAACATAATTGAAAGAGCTGTTTCAAAACACACTTATTAATTTCAACATATGAGTCATCTTAGGGTTGGTCTCCATTGGTTGTAATTTCTTCTGTTTCTCTTTACATCTAATATTTTGAATTGTGTAAGGCATATTATGAATGATACATTACAGAGACTCTGGATTCTGTTATGTTACTCTGAAGAGTATTGCTTTATTTATTTATTTATTTATTTTAAGCAGGCTGAACTCAAATTCTGAACTCTCTTTCTCCTATGATGGATAGCAACTGAAATCTCAGTTTATTTCTTGTAGTCTTAACTTTGCTTCTTGGTATTTGCCTAGCAAATGTTTAATTTAGAGATTAGCCAGAGACTTGGGCAAAGTTAATATGTAGATTTTGTGGCTCTCCCGTGTTGCTCTTTCCTTTCCAGAATTTATCCTTTTCATTACTGCTATTGCCCTGAATTTCGTCTTCTGATTCCTTAGCCAGTAAGGTTTCTAACAAAGTCTTAGCCACTTTGTTATGGCTTTCATTGTAATTGTTCTTAGGCAAAGGACATTAAAAAGTCAGCTATTATCCAGTGTCATATCCTTCCTTAAAATGCTGACCAGCTCCAGGTTTATACCTACTTTTCATCACTTTTAAATGACTTCAGCTTTGTGTGTGTCTATGTATTTTTTAGAGTTTATAGTTTTTACTTTGGGAGGATTGGTTTAATATGAGCTACTCTGCCATTACTAGAAGTAAAACATGCCATCTAATCTTGCCTAATGATCTCGGGTTTAGATCTCTTATTTGTTTTGCTAAAATAACATAGGAGAGTGACTGATACGCAATGTTTAATTCAACATCACAATGCTTCCAATGTTCAAAAGATGTTAATAGTAATAATAAAAGCACAGTAATTTTAAAATCTTGATTTTAATAAGTATGTTCTAGTTACAAAGATCTGAGGAAACTGTTTCTTTGAAAATTGGACAGTTTCCAGAGACATGCTTAGAATCACTGAAAAAATTTCAAGAATATTTTTCCTAATTATTTTATTCTATTTCCTCAGAAATACGGAAACTATTTTTGCTCGCTTCTAAACTTCATCCTTCAGAATCCTCTTTATATTAATTTGTTCAAAGTGTAGTACTGAAATAGACTTTAAAGTTTGTAGAAAACTGTGGTGAAAGAGTAGAGTTGGGTGGAAAAAATAGAGAATTTTCATTACTTCATGACACGATCTTGGAAGGATTCTCCTTGTCTTTTATTTTTGGTATGGACCAGAAATAAATGCTTATGGATTTTAAAAAAATCCATAGCTTTCTCCACATTATGTAACATCAGCCTGTAAACTATAATGTTTCCTTTGGTCAGTTTCTCATTTCATTTGACTGATGAGCATTGGGTTCTCATGGGACACTATGGTTCCTACTATTATTGGGGTTCAGGGAAAGAAGATGCTGAAATTCCTCAAGGTTCTGCTCAGCAATGAATCTTGAGGTGTAAGGCTTTCTAACTTTACTAAATTTTAAAAGATATAAAATGGGTAGGGTATTCTAACTGTGATTAAATTTCCCTGGGTGATAAAGATTTGTGGGCAACATGAAACCTCTTGCTCTTGGGGATTGCACTTTCTGATAATCCTCCTTTGCAGATATCCTGTATTAATGGAAGCCTTGTTTAGTTATATTTTATAAAAGCTTGACTATTAATTCCCAAAATTTTTGGCTGACTAGCATTAAAAGTAACACAATAAATATTACAACATATAAGTATATAATTTATTAAGGAAAAATAAAATAATATTTTAAAGAACTCAGATACATGTGTATTAGTAAGATTTCCATCACTGTGATAAAATACTAAGATAGATAGCTTATAAAGAGGAAAGGTCCACTCTGGCTCATTTTCAGAAGTTTCAGTCCATAGTTGCTTGCCCCAATTACTTTAGACCTATGCAAGGCAGAACGTCATGGTTGAAAAAACCTCCTCACCCCATGGTGGCCAGGAAGCAAAGAGTAGATAGGGGAGACCAATAGTCTCTTCCAAGGCATTGCCCCTTGACTTAACTTCCTTCTGTAAGGACTTACCTCCTAAAGCTTCCATCATCTGTCAATATAGGCATTAGCCGAGGACCAAGTCTTCAACACATGAGCCTTTGGAAAACATTTAAAATCCAAATCTAACAACATGTTATTTAATTCTCTTTACCAAATGCCCATATATATGCATTTTTAAAAATTAAATGAAACAGAAGCTGGGTGTGGTAGCATATGTCTATAATCCAAGTCTCTTGGGAAGTTGAGGCAGAAGGATCACAAATTCAAGGCTAGCCAGGGAAATTTCAACCAAGGCAATTTCTCAAAAATTTTAAAAATTTAGAAAAAGAGTTGTGATATAGCTCAGTGGTAGATCTCCACTGGGTTCAATCCCCTAAAAGGATTGAAAGAAAAAAAAAAGAAAGAAAGAAAAGAAAACATCATGTATTTCCTTGAAAACAAATGTCTTTTATTAAGAGGCAATAAATTTGCATAAGTAAGAAAGACACTACCTTATGTAGCCACTAATAAGCTTTATCCAGTTCCTAATCTCACCATATCCTGCCAAAGCATTGACCCAGGAACAGCTGGAAGAAGTTATATACTCTAAATTACAAGAAGCATCTAAAAAAAATGTCGATCTGTTGGCTTTATAAAGATATAAAAATCATAAATAAACATTTTATTATTTGAACTAAACATGAAAATTTTAATTGGTTTATCAAGTGTTCCCTTTGTTAGGCTGCCAATTAATTTTTTAAAATGCTGTTCTGGTTTATGTAATTCTGGATTGATGTTCTGTTACATTCCTTCATAAAGTTAAGCCAAGAGTACTGAATTTGAGTTGTTTGTTTTGGAGATATTAGAGTGAAGAAGAAACTAAATGTTTCCTGATAATGCTTATGGGAAAAAGTTTTAGATTAAAAAGTAACTCAAGAAAATTAACTTCAAATTAACTGATCATAACTTGCCAAATTACCAAATTATTTTCTAGCCCTTTATTTTCACATGTTAGGTACCAGACCTGGGTCAAGGTTTGGCAGAATATAGTGAGAGTAGGAAATGGATTAAACTTATTAGTCATCATAAAAGGTAATATCTTATCCATCTTCCTTTCTTCCTTGGGCAAACATATTGCCTTTGGTAAAAGACATTTGTTTGTGGCCACCCAGCCTGAGCTTGAAGGAAATACTTTGCTGTTTCATTTTATAAGAAAATACTATCAATGGATAGAGAAAGTTAAATATTTTGAATTCTCAACCTACTATATTTAATTAAATGTTTTGGATCCTTAACCAAAGATATAAAATGAAGGTCAAGAAAGTGAGTTAGGTAAACTAGGGAGCAGTGTTTTTTTTCTTTTATATGGGATTTGATGGGTTTGCAAGGGACACAAAAGAAATTTTAACTTCCCTTTTCCTCTTTTTCTGTTAGTTTGGATCAGAATAAAGAAGGACATTTAGATAGAAGATAAAGGGACTTGCCAGTAACCAGTCAGAAAATTGCTGTTGTTTACTTGCTTGTTTTGAAACCAGAAGAGAAAATTTACTTAAGTTTTTTTTGTGTGTGTGTCCAAGAACAAATCTTTTGATAGAGGTAAAAGATAAAAAGATTGGAAATATATCCAGAATTACTATAACCAGCACCAAATATATTTTAATTTTCTTAACCAACTCCATTTGTAGGCATTCTCTGGAATATTTCAGTGAGACTGATCACTTTCTAAGCCAGCCACATAGAGAGAGGGTGACCTTGATTCCTCCTCAAGTCACCCTTAGAACACCAAGTCCCCAATAACCATACGAGTGATTTAGTTACTTGGCATGTTTTCCTGTGGGGTAAGGACACCTAAGATATAAGATACAAATTGTCATGTGTAAGACTAATCCTCCAAGCATGAAGAAAGGTGCATTTTTTTTTTATGTTGTCAATGGACCTTTATTTTATTTATAGGCAGTGCTGAGAATTGAACCCAGTGCCTCACACATGCTAGGCAAGCGCTGTACCACTGAGCCACAACCCCAGCCGAAAGGTGCATTTTTAATGGCTGTGAGCAAAGACATACTAAACAATGAAAAATAATAAAAGACAGAGAACATACTGAACCATTGCTATATGTTGGAGTCACACAGCTAATTTGTAGATGAGACAAGTTTTAATTCCAGTTCTGCTCATCTGCAAAGCTCTTTATAGTAACTGCCACATCTTATGTATCACTCAAATTTATCAAATTCAATTGATCCATAGACTAACCAAATTAATAAAAATAGTATGATTAATGTAGTGAGCCAAACTAGGAGAGTCAGTTTCTATGGAGACAGAAAGAAGTTACTTCTATAAAATCAAGTTACTTTGTTCAATTTATGTATCTGCTTACATGCAGTTGGCAGGTAATTCCCAGTGTAGCAGTTCTCAATGTGTGCTCTGGAGATTCTCTCCTGGAGGGAGAGTTTCTCAGGGGCCTATGTGGTCACAATAAGACAGAGGCATTATTTGTTGCTTTTTTTTATTCATTTCTTGAGAGTGAACAATGGAGTTTCGTCCATTTCATCACCATTGATTGAGAGCAGAAGGAGATGTAATAGTATAATTGCAGTCGACCAAGCTAGACATTTTAAAAGAGTTTTATAAAAATAGGAAACAATGTTCCTCTTCTCATTATTAAATACTGTTTTATTGGTTTTGGAAAATGTAAAGGGAAATTATTTTTGTTTTAAAATAAATGAAGAAATAAATATTTTAAACATTTCTCATTTTAATGATTACTAATAGCACCTATCAATAAATGTAATCCATATAAATGAAGTCTCGTTTGGGTCATTAATAATTTTTAAGAGTTGAAGGGGACTTGAGACCAAAGCGTTTGAAAACCACTGCTCTACTGTTAACTTATAATTGGGGTTTCACTGTTAAATAATGCCTCTCGAAGGGGCAGGGTCCTGGCTGCCATGTTTATGTTATGAATACCAACTCCCTGTGGCTGTTGGTTGGAGTAGGGTAAACCAAGGTGAGCCAGTTTGATTCTTGTTCTTAGGAATTTGGTGCTGGAATTCAGTGATAGCCTGTAACACTTTCTTTATGGCTGGAACTGAGCGGGTAAAAACTCAAGCTGTGGGAAAGCACTCAGAGAAAGATGCTTTGCACAGAGCAAAGGAAAGCCCGCGTGCTCAGAGAACCAAGGTTTTCAGGTCTTTTTTTAGATCCATCTGAAGCTTGGTGGCCAGTCTTGCCCCTGGGTTTTGTGAATTACCCCTGTAACCTTAGAATCATTTTCCTCTTTCAATTCAGCTAGCTGCAGTTGATTTCTGTTATTGTCAACCAAACATTTGATTATTCTAAAGTTAAAATACTTGTGGAGGCCAGATTATGTTACTTTTATTGAAAGGTGCGATGGAAAGTATCTCAAAAAAATGAAAATGATGTGTTTTAAGAGAAGAACTAGGAACATCAGTAGGGGCACAGATCAGGTCATCTGTCTTTGAAATTTTAGCAATGTTTATGAACATCTCTGGCTTCAGAAGAACAAGTGAAACCCAGAAAATGGGTAATCCACCAGGGAAATCCAGGAAACTGTCTTTATTCTCTTACCTAGTCACCTACAGTCTACTCTGTTGAATTGGAGTGTGGGGATGTGAGTGCAAAACATAGACAGCTCTTCTGGCTTACCCTCCTGATTCTAGTATCACTATTTCAGTTTTTGCCGAACACTGTGTCCCCATGGTCTTAGAACTGTATCTGGAACAGTGTGGACCCTAAGTACGTATTCCTGAGTGAAAAAAATAGTGATTATTTTAGCTAGTCACGGAGATGGTTCATTAGATCAAATAGTAAGTGTTAAAATCTCATTAGAATT
Source organism: Urocitellus parryii (assembly GCF_045843805.1). NCBI lineage: Eukaryota > Metazoa > Chordata > Mammalia > Rodentia > Sciuridae > Urocitellus > Urocitellus parryii. Next base: position 71,928,188 of record NC_135538.1, on the reverse strand, counting down.
TTATTTTGATTTTTTAAAGTTCAAATTCAAACTAAAATTTTCACTGAGATAAAAAAAAAAATGCTTTCCTTTCATCAGAAGCTCTTTTCTAGAAACTTTTTCTCTCTCATCATCCAGATTCTTGTTGCTGGAAGCAGCATCACCCACTTCCTGGTCTCTGATTGATCCTTAGAGTTTTCTTCTTTTTTAAGCCCTGGGTTCTACGTAGTCTCCTAGCTTTACTGTGCATGTTTGTATGCACAGTATATTAAGCAGAATATTAAGATTAAAATTAAAATCAAGTTAAAACTCAAATTAGGCCACAAAGACCAGATTGTGGAGAGGTTTGAGGTCCTGGTTGAAGAGGAAAGGCTTTATCTTGTGAACATTAGGACATCCTAGAGGAATATTAAAGGTCTTTCACTCCATGAGTTCTTACCTGAAGAAATGAAGCATTTAGGGAAATTAATAAGGTCTCGCTGTGCAGAACAGAATGAAAACCAAGAGCCAAAGGCCAGGAGGCCAGTAGGAATCTATAACTAAGGTCTGGATATGAAGTGATAAAGACATTGATAGTTTCTTCTGACAATGACTGAAAGGTGCTTAGAGATTCTTCACATATCTTTAAACCACAGAAATAGTATTATGCTTCTGTCTTCTCAAGACTTCTGTGCTCTGAGAATTGCATAGACAGGAAATGTAAGTGGGACTTGGGAGTAGAAATGATTATATAGTTTCTGGGTTTGTATGGGTTTCACGTCTCCCTGTCATTTTTGCTATTATTCCATCTAACTAGAAGGAACACCATCATCTTCGTTCTCCCCCAAGTGAAATCCCCCTCATCCTTTAGGTCCACTTTTTCTTTGTCACCTTCTCTAATTTGCTTGTCAGATTGAAGATCTTCCAGCTTTCTGTAAAAATAATTGGTTTCTCTACTAGGCATTTATTCCATTATGCCTTGCATAATGTCCATTTCCTACTAGAATGTGGGCTTCTAAAGGTAAGGACCGTGGGGACCCAATTTTGTATGCCCCACAGTGCCTGATTCATTGCTTTGCACTTGAATGAAGATGAATTTTGTACAGCATACTCTTAGGGGTATGTTTTTGAAATGAAGGCAGAGTTTTTTCATATGCTCTTGGTAACTGAGAAGCCATTAAATAAGGCACTTTATTTATGCACAGCGGTCACAACATTGCAAAAATTGTAATTTATTTCAGTTAAAGGTGTGAAAATCATACATTCTGTGTTCACACCTACCAGTTTCCAACCTGCTGGGCAGCCTTGAATGACTTTCATGGCTATTCACTCTCTTTCCTGAATGTTAACTAAACACCAAGATTACAGGGTAAACTTTTAAGTGACTGCTTCAGAGCTGAATCCCACCTATTCAAGCTTCCTGCTTCTTTGGGAGATGAAATGACATGTAATTTAACTGTGTGGGACTAGCATGGCTTACAGTAAATGGTGTGTATGATTTCGAAAGGTTCATTAGTCAGATCTAACCACTTGACTACACCCTTCAAAACATGACTGATTAGGACTCATTCAGTGAAATGAATTGGTACACAGGAGTGGGTTCATGACTCAGATGGTGTAAATGCTTTTTACAAGTTTCTAGCAGAGGAACAGGAGCTGACAGAGGTAATGAATCTGAGCTTGGGTTTACATAGTCTTTCATCCAAGTATTGTGCCTTAAAGCACTTTGCTCCTCCAACACAATCACCTGCTGTTTAAGTACAGATTCTGCCCCTTCTGGGTGGAGTGGAAATGAATACACACTCTCATGTGAGGTTGGGTACACAGTGGAGGCCCTGCTAGACTCATTTGCCTCTTGGGTTCAGAGATCCCACCTCTTTTGTATAAGATTGAGGAAAATGACAGTGTATAACATTATTGAATTGTGTTCAGAGCCTGTTAATCATGAAACAGAAAAGATTCTTAAATTGCAAGGCCAACACCATGGGACACCTTGGTGATTGGAGGCAAAGATCACCTCCCTGGAGTTAAAAATTTCCTCCCACACCAAAAAAGGGAGAAACAGGGAAGTTCTATTTTTTTTTTTTTTTTTTTTTTGGTCTCCTGCTTTCTGTAGGAAGCTTGGTCTTCATCCTTTGTTCATAAGTCTGGGATGTTTCTGGAAGCAGGCTACATCTGAGCACAGAAAAGCCCATTGTGGATTGTGATTTTGGAAGCAGTTGATGTCTGGTGCTTTCAACTCTCTCTTTGTCATAAGTGGTGTGGTTGTGCTCAGTTGGATCTGATGTGGAAACAGCAGAGGCGATCTAGGAAACAGGTGGCCACTTTATCTCTGCAATTTGGCAAAGGCAATGGATGCTACTAGTGAAGAGAACCTTATTATTCGTTTGGGTTTTTCAGCCTAACCACTATTTTGTCCTCAGCTTAATGAAACAAATGAATCAACTGCTGCTTCTTTTGAACTATTACTGGGAAGATATTTATTGAAATATACTCAACTTATTTTTGCAGCTTTACTGAGGTATAATATCTTTATTTTTATGTGGTGCTGAGGATCAAACCCAGTGCCTCAAGCATGCCAGGTGAGCACGCAACCACTTGAGCCACATCCTGAGGCCCAATAATTTATAAAAAAATTGTATATGTTTAAGGTATGCAATATGATGATTTTATATGCATCTGTATTGTGAAATGATTACCACTGTCAAGTCAAGCTAACATATTCGTCACCTCACATAGTTACATTTACTTACTTATTTATTTATTTTGATGTGGTGGGAACACTTAAGGTTTGTTTTCTTAGAAAATTTCAAGTATATAATACAGTACTATTAGGTGTAGTTACTCTGATATACATTAAACCCACAGAACTTATTCAACTTATAACTGAAAGTTTATACCTTTTGATAAAATCAAGTTATTTATTCCAGGATAAATTAATTTATGGATGATATTAAAAATAGAGTCATTTTTATCTTTTTTTCGATACTAGGAATTGAACTCAGGAGCAATCAACCACTGAGTCACATCCCCATCCCTATTTTGTATTTTATTTAGAGACAGGGTCTCAATGAATTGCTTAGTGCCTAGCTTTTACTGAGCCTGGCTTCAAACTCGTGATCCTCCTGCCTCAGCTTCCTCAGCTGCTGGGAATACAGGTGTGTGCCACTGTGCCCGGTTTATAGGGTTTATCTTAATCTAAGCATTGTTAACCCATTCATTCATGAATGTATTCATTCAAGAAGTATTTATTGAGGGCTTACTTATGTGCCCTACTAGGTGTTCTAGGTTATGAGATGACAACAGAGAACACATGAAGATTTAACCCACAGGAACCCTGAAATGCACAGATCATGAATAAAAGCCAATGAGTGATAGTTTTGTCTAACTCCTTATTTTGCAAATAAGGGATCTGAGACTGCTTGTCTTTGGGAATAAATTGCAGTTTTGCCCACATTTAGGTGGGCTGCAAGTGGGATGGGGTGTGGAACTCAGCCATTGACAAAGGACAGGAGTAAAATTGTGTTTGAAGAATCATTTCCTTTAGACAGAGTCAAGTTTAGAACAAGGAGGCAGCAAATCCTCTTACCTATAATGCAATGAAATCCCTTTTCTAAGCAGAAGGAGAAAACTGTATATTGATGCTAATATTCATTCTTAAATGACACTTCAATTCATCTCTTCGGTGGTTACTAGAAATCTAGCTAAGTGCTTTGACATATATTATCTTATTTAATCCATCAACCATCCTATGGAATTATAATCATTTTACAGATGGTGCAACCGAGTCTAAGAGACTCTAAGTAATCTGTAGATAAGTCACAGAGCAACGCCCAGAGGCAGGTCAGTGTGTGCCGGTTGCACTTCATCACGTGGCACAATACTCCTACCACTAAGGCACAAATTAATTTATTTACTTGACAATTTTTGAGGGCCTATTAGGAGCTTGGCACTGTGCCAGACACTATGACAACACAGATTTAAAAAACAACAGAACTTGCCTTTCAATAAACTGAGAATTATAATGGCATAGGTATGCCTGTGGTGTATTCAGAGGAGGCAGTCAGAGAAAACATCCAGGAAAAATCAGAGCCTGAAGTGGGCTTATTGCTGAGAAGAAAGTACAGATAAAGAATGGGTGAGTGCAGGGTATCCTGGAAACATGGATCAGTGGGTTAGAGGCACAGGATGTTGAGTGAATGCAGTGGTGTTGAGTAAGGCTGTGGCGGGGAGCCCAGGTCACAAAGCAGATCCATACAGATTCTATTTCCAGTGAATGAACTGCTGGAGACAGTGCTTTCAAATTAGTTTAATGTCCTGAAAGGTTTTATTTTCCTGAAAGATTTAATTTCATGGCAACACAGTTGCCTTCAACTGAGAGTTTGAGATGAGCCATTTTCTGGTTCCTCTAATATGTCTCAGATTGTCTGATTGATAAAATTCCCCGGGAAGATCAGACAACCTTATGCTAAAATCATCAACAATCAATTGTTTCCAGAGCCTTGGATCCCCTCCTGAGGCTTCTCTGATCTTGTGGAAGGTTTTGCTTTAGAGTTGTGGAAAGAACACCCAACCCTCTATGAAGTGGCAACAAGCTGATTTCTAAGGAGAAATTGATGATCAAATGACTTGTTGAAACATGTTTTGAAAGCAACGTTTGTTTGTTTGATGTTTTCTATTATTTACCAAGGCCAATTCCTTCAGGACTCACAGTATCCAAAAGTACTCTGAAATATGCACCTGTCAATGTACTCTGATTACACATGTCAAACCTTTCAGAGCTACAGGGATGCTGAATCCTTGTATCCACCCAGGTGGAGAAGCTGGGCTGAAAGCTGACTTTGCCTGCATCTAAAAAATACCTTCAGACTTAGTCAATCTCTCTTTTATTTTTCACCAAATATTGGCATTATATTTCTAATACAGGCTGAAGATCCCTTCTCCAAGATATTTGGGATGAGAAGTGTGTGAGATTTTTTTTTTCTGATTTTGGAATATTTGCATATATAAAATGAGATACCTTGGGGGATGAGACCCAAGCCTAAGCATGAAATTCATTTGTGTTTCTTTGGAAGAAACTAGGAAATATAATAAGAGAAGGGGAAGAAGCGTAGATAGGCAACCAATAAGGACAGCAAGCAGATTGAAAGTTTATTCATAGAATTAGAGCTCTTGACCACATCTGTGGGCTGAGGGTGTGAGTTCAGGGGATGAGAGATTGAAATGCCGAGAGGAAAGCAGCGGTGTGATGTTTGCAGCGTGGAAGGGGTGATATTGGCCATAGTAGGATGGGTCATGGACAGGAATAGGGCTGCCTCTTCCTCTGGAATAAGAAAGATGAGAATAGTCGGTAAAGGAGATAAAGATACGTCAAGAACTGGCAAAGAATTTTGACAAATCTTTTCAAGTGATAATTTCTACCAAATATTTAAATGTAGAGTTTAGTGCTGTGAATTTTCAGCACTTATCACTGAGATATAAATGCAGACCCAAGTTTAGGCTGCTCAATTCCTCAGCACAAGCTCCAGTCTTGAACAAAGGATGATCTCCTTTCTTGAAGCTCTGCAAATAGGAGATTTGTAAAAGAAGAGACAAAGGACATTGCAGAATAAATTCCAGGGTGTAAGAAGGGGCAGAATTGCATCAAAAAGTTTTGCTTTTTTTTTTTTTTTTCCCCCAGGAGGTGTCTTGATTTATCAGACTGTAGCAGCTGGCCCCTAGAGGGTTTTGAGTGCCAGGGGCTCACTGACCTTGAGTCTCCTTAAGAAGACACCGTAAGGAAAAAATTGGTGCCTTCCCAAAAAGTAATCTCAGCAATGGACTAAAGTTGTTAAATGGAACTTTTAAAAATTTCTAGTGTGGATGGTAAAATCATTATTGGAGGCCATCAGAGAGCTCCATGACTCACTGTTTAATGATTTCCAGCAGGATTACAAAGGATTTAAAAGTAAGCTTGAAGCTATTGAGAACAAATAGTGTGCCAAGAATATCAGAGTGATTTGGGTTTTGGACTCTATGAAAACTGCATTGTTAATTCAGGGAAAAAAACACAAAACCCTACAAACTAGATTTCTGAGGCTCTAGAAGTTTGTTGTTTTGCTAATGATATTTGTCTTGCTAAGCAGAGAGAGGTAGCTGTCTAAAATCTTATTGAGCAGATCATCTGAGGAGAGTTTGGCAGAATCAAGAAGCCAGCGTTTGTAGTTTAGGGAGAGTTGTTGAGTAGATGGTGGGGTGGGGATGGGAAGCAGAGTAAGGTATCAGGAAAGAAACAGGAATGGTGGCTTATCCCCTGAAGCCCCAGAAGTGTGAGATTTTTTTTTAAAGGATATGATTATATCCCTCCCTGAATCCATGATACTTTGCAATATAACTTTGCAGCTACTCCCATGAAGAAATAATGTCCCCCCCCCCCGCCCCTTAAATTTGGTGGAAATTGTGATTTATTTTGGCCAATAGAATGCAAGGGAAGAGAATTAGGCCAGATTTGAGTTTTGGCCTCAAGAGTCCTTGCTCACTTCTGCTCTTCCTCTTGGAACTGTGCTGAGCCACCTAAGTACACATCTAGGCTAACCCCCTTGGTGGTGGCCCAGATATCCCTATGGCTTCTGCTGACAGAAACAGAGCCACCTAGCTAAGAAGTAGCATGAGAGCACTCAGAATAGAAAAATAGCCCAGCTGAGCCTGGCCCAAACTGCTGCCCAGTCTACAGAACTGTGAGCTAAATAAATGGCAATCCATTGTCACAGTGTCCATTGGTTCTTTTCATTTCTACTTGTTTTAGGTCACTAAAATTTGGAATGGCTGTTATACAGTGAAAGCTAATGGATATATACCTTTGAGCTTGGAAAGGAGTGGGAAAGGAGTAAAGATAAGAGATGGAGATTGGGAAAACATGCCATAATTAATTGTGCTCTGATATAAACATAGAAGCAAGATTAAAATCAACAGAAGAAGAATTGAATAGCAACTTCCATAGCTGTCAGCCTTGATGCTTTTCCATCTTCCACTTTGTAGTCTCAGTACCCTGCTTTTCTCTAACACACATGCGCTGTATACTATTCAATCAATCTGACACTTCAGGTGGGCTCCTGGTTGGGTTTGTCTTAGAGTTAATTACCTAGGACAAAAGAAAAAAAAATCTGCTGTCTTAAGCAATCTTTTCTCTGGATGGCTTTCTGAGATTTACAGTTGAGTTATAACTCTGTACAAGGCTGGTGGCTCAGTGGTCTGGACAGTGGTAGCTGTTGTTCAATTATTTGTCAATATTTATTTGAGAAAATTTATCTTTTCTCCACCTCCTATCAGAGACTCAATTTATGTCACTGAAATCCTTCTGAGGCAAAACAGGCCTTCTCTTCCCCCCACTTTTTTTTTTTCTGCTCAGCATGTTTTATAAAAAAAAAAAGTCATTAAGACTTCTGCAAGTTAAACTTCCATTTTTCTTTGGTAACCAAGAGCTTTTATAGGAGACTGCTCTGTTGTGAAGTGTTTTCCTACTACTCCATCAGCCAAGGATTCGGAAGGCTTCACCCAAGAACAGGGCTCCCTGCTCCTTTTGAAATCCTGATTGGTGGCTATTGTGGGAGATGGAAGCTCTGCGGAGCCTTTCATCCTAAGGCCTCAGAGTCCGAGGAAAAGTCCCTGGCCTTCAAGAGCTGCACTGGCATTTCCAAAGCACTCTGCCACCATTAATTGGTTAAGCTCTAACAGGCTGGGAGTTAGAAAAGTTTTTGCCCCACTTTTTATTCTTTTCACTTGAAGATGTTAAGAACGATGAAGGGGAACATCTACTCAGAAAGAGCTCATGTGGCCAGAGGTGACAAAGCATGGTGGGAAGAGCATGGGCTGTAGAGTCAGGCAGTCTGGGTTGAGTCCTGGTCACCAGGTATGTAACTTACCCTCTCTGGCATTCAGATTCTTGATGTGTAAGTGGGGACAATGATTAAACGTCAGAGAACTGTGTGAAATTTTTAAAAAATGAGATTATGCTCATGCGTAAAAATCAATGGTATCTAATAAATACCCACTAATGGCAATGTCTGTCATTAGGAGGAACAATAGAAGGCTCTTGGGTCATCTGTTAAGACATGATGCAGTTTTATGTTGTCTTAGGAGAGTCTTCTGGTTCTAGGGGAGTTCACATTGTACCCCATTCAACTTCCTCCATCCTATCCACAACTCTGATTCATCATCCAATTTCCTCCTTCTCTGATTTTTGTGTGGGGATTCTTCTTTCTCTTCCTGGTCAAGGAACCCTTCCTTCATTGCTGATTCAGGCAATCCATTATCACAGTGTCCATTGGTTCTTTTCATTTCTACTTCAACTGTGACCAGGCCTGTGACTCTCCAAACTCATAGTGAAGAAACCTTTTTTTCCCCATCCTGGAGGTCACTCTTACCATTATCAGCACCTAGTTTGTCCTCCCCCACATTGACAAGTTGTGCAGTGTTGCCCAAACTTTCCCTAGCACAGAGAAACGATGATATTTGTAGATAAACTGGGGTACAGAAGAAGCTGCTTATAAATGGAGACTTGTCTAGCTTCCCTGAACATTGAACACTGTCCAGGGCATGTTTATAATAAGGGTTGGGAAGCTGCGTGTTGGTCATGTGGGTTGCTTCATATAATAGATATTTATTCATCACTGTTCAAGAACTAGTGATATAATAAAGGACAGAACTCATTCCCTGCCTTCAAAGAGCTGTATTCCTTTACCTCATGAATTGACACAGAAATGCTTAGGAAGCAAAAGAGAGTAGAAAGAAATTGGTCTCCCTAGAATGGGTTAAAATCTGGTTAACCCATTTGCTAGTTGTTGTGAACTTGAGCAAGTTATGGAACTTCTCTGGCTTTTGGTTTCTTATTTTGTAAAATGGAGGTCATAAATCTCCCTGAAGGCTTGCAAGTAATAGAGAGGAGATTAATGAGAAAATGTTAGCTTTTATCCCTATTTATGAATAAGGACATTTATCTGCAAGTGGCTAGTTGGGTTCTTTCCAACATGCCTGAACACATTCTGATGGCCTATTACAATTTTCATAATGACTGTATTAGAATATAATACAGAGAAATTTTGTGGTCACCAAGCAATATCATATATTGTTCTCCTTGTTCACTTATGAAATAATTATTACATCATCACTATATGTCTAGATAAAAGTCCTCAGTTTTGAGGATGTCTTGGTTTCAGATACTCCATTAGGAAATGTTATGGGTTCAGAGTAGAGACTCAGTGACCAGGTGGCCAGCTGGACAATTAAGATCTAGGACTCAGGAATTCCATTTTCTAGTGGAAAATTCCATTTTCTTCATGTGTTCCCAAATCTTGATGTGATGTTATATTTTACAGGAGATGCAAGAATTAATTAGATACAACCTTATATGTGACTTGAGAATCTGAATAAAGTAAGGTAGTTAACCAATTTTACTTTGATGAAATAAGTCAATAGTATCACCTTCTCTAGTACTAGGGAGAGTATGTTTTGGGGGGTACATCTTAAGTTAAAATTAATTACATTATAAATGTAGAATTATCCTAAATATTTCCCTGAATTTTTAAAGAAATGATCTGAATTGCAGTTTCAATGAACAGATATCTCTCCAAGGACTTGGTACTCTTACTGTTCATCTGTTTCTCTATCTCTCTGCACACACAGACATAAACACAGATGTACTTGAGCCACTGGTAAAGGTCACATAAAAAAGTTTTCAGGGAGAAGAAAAATACATGTGTTTTTTTATTTAGTCTACTATTTTGAAGGCCAGTTCTTTAAGGCCACTGCTTTGTTTAAAGAACTCAAAAAGTTTTGTATTTTACTCAAGATCTGTGTTGAACAAATCCTCTTTCTATTTTGTTCAAGGCAGAGACAGGACTAGTTCAAATGTAAGTTTTAACTTGTATCTTGTTCTTTCCTTATTACAAATGTTAATTGGCATTTGTTCTTTCTATATGACAACTTGGGATTTTCTCTATATTTTCACACTTAAATAAGCTGAATATATATAACTTCTCTGAGAGAGTTAAAGTGATTTTTGGTTTCTTAAACTCCCAGATGAAGTACACTAGCAAGAGGCCAGAAGCTATAGATCTAATCTTTTTCTTACAAAGTAGAGATTCAAGAGAGATAATTTCTAATTTATAGCAAGGGAAATGAAATTTACATAGGAAATAATATGTTTTTTTCTTCTTCTTAAAATGTGGACAAAATAACCAAATGTGTTAATATGTAAAACACTTCAAACAATATCTGACAGGTAGTAAATATTCAATAAATATTTGCTATTATTATTGTTATTATTATTATGAGAAAGTATTTTCATAAGTACAAATCTCTTGACTTCTTGATCTATTTTGTATTGCTATAACATAAATCCTTAGACTTGGCAGTTTATGAAAAACAGAGATTTATTTCTCATAGTTCTGGAGGCGAAAAGCCCAACATGGAGGGGGAGAGTCTGGTGAAGGCCTTCTTGTTATGTTATTACATGAGAGAAGGCAGAAGGACATACAAGAGTGTGTGCATGTAAGCAAGAGATCAGATCATAGCTCAAGTCCTTTTATAATTAGCATTAATCTGCCCCCATGATCCAAACAACCCCGTGATCCAAACAACCCAACTCCCAACACTATTGCATTGGGGATTAAGTTTGCAGCACAAGAACTTTGGGGGATACATTCAACTTATAGCATGGTATAAATAAAAGATACTATTCTACAGAAAACTGCTATTGAAGGAAGATCTTATACATTTTATAGTTTTTAAATTATAAATTTTTCTATGCTTGCATAATGTGAAATTAGTCATTTTGATCACATTTGAAGAAGAGGTATTTAGTTCCTTGACTGGTTTCTAAGGATCAACGTTAAGTTTTTGAACAAATGACTAGAAATAGTATAAGAAAAATGTTAGAAACAATTGATAATATTATAGATGTGCTCCATGTCAAAGCACAGTTGATAATATTCTAGATGGTGCTTCATATCAAACACATTGAAGAATTCAGTCTTCTTGTCCTGCTGAGACTTTTCTGATTTTGTCTTATTTTAGTATGTCCTCCTGCATAAGCCAGAGTTCAAGTATGCTAAGAAAAGCCATTTCTTTGCCTATATTCATGTTTGGAACCACAAAGAAAAAAAATCTTGAGAAATTTTAATTATATTTATTTTTAAGTGCATGAGATTTTCCCTGTATGTCATAAGCACAATTCTTAAATTTAGAAAAAAAATTCCAGAAGATTGAGGCAGTTTGGTACTTTGTGTGGGGTCTGTGAGTGTGTTTAATAGTGTGGTAGGCAGGTAAACTAAGCCTACATAGAGGGATGGGACTCATGGATTTCAGACAACACATAACATTTGACAGACTGGTGTGTATTATTGTGCATAAATACTTCAGATTCAGGCATTTGTGAAAAGAAAAATGCCACAATCCCAGCAAATATAAGTACAAAATTAATACTGAGAACTTCTAGTAAACTTCAAGAAATCAAGAATTTCTTGATGGGGGAAAAAAGAATTGGATAAACCATGGTCTGACCCAGTTGTTTAAAATAACTTTGATTTTCATCAATGGAAACCCAAATCGGTACAAAATTCTTCTTTGCCATCATTGTGTCAATCATATTTTGACACCAAAAGCCAGGTTCTTCTCCAGGCCATCTCTTGGTTGCTCTCAGTTCCTTCCCTCATTTTTTTTCTTTCCTTTAGAGGATTTAATGTAGCCAACAAAAGCACAAGGAGAGGGTACCAGAAAGGGAAGAGGAAGAGAAAAAAGTGAGCTAAATAGTTTCTGTAACCTTAGGCTTTGGGAGCATGGTTCTGCCAGCCTTAGAGAAAGTTGAAGGTTGAACAGGTGTTGTGATTACATCTGTCCCATTGAGATCTGAACTACCCTTAGACCCCATCATCTCCTCAGTCAGTCAACTTTGCATAGATATTATTAGTGGATTAAGCAAGGAGTTGTGATTGCTCAAGCCTTGGTGTGAATAAAAGTGAAACTTTTGGGGGATTTCTGTAGTGCAGGGCAAGTGGAACTTAAAGGATCCCAAGGAGTTGCTTCATTCTAAGGTTCTATGAGTTTTGGGGTTTCAGCCCTGAGCCAGCACTTTCTGAATTGTTTCCCAAGTTGGGCATCTGAAAGTGACTTCTAGTCCCATGGGCCATGAAGTAGTCGTGCTACCTTGGTGAGTCTTTCTGCTTTCTAATTGTAAAATGAGGATCTTAGATTGGGTTACTACTCTGCAAGCTCCCACATTTTGTGTGATGCCACAAAGACTGTTCTACCATCTTGCCTGATCAAGGGAGGAACACAGAAATAGAAGACTCTTTTCTGAGTCAGGGGCATTCTTGAAAGATGATCCCCCCCCTTAGCTTGGGTTAGACAGTAAATACCAAAAATAGAGAGTAGGTTTTCACTTTGCTAAGTGCACTTTGGTCCCTGGTCCTTAGGACAATCTCATTAATCTCTTCTCTATAATTTTAGTGGTTTGAGTGTCCTTCAACATATGTCACCAGCTCTCATTCTCATCTTTTAATTGTGGTATTGTGTACTTTGTGAGAACAACAAATAGGGGAAATAAGTACAGTATATGGATAGGAAGTGGTTTCCTTAGCAACAGTTGCAGTAAGAAAAATATATCAAAGGACTTGGGTTTTCCCCTTCTTTCATTACCCCCACATCTAGTTCCTAACCTATACTTAATCTTCACTTTTTTATTGTAAGACAAAATATACAATCCATGATATAATTTGGAGGGTGGACTAGGATTCTATATATGCACATAACTCAAACAGCCTTCGCTGCTGTTTAGGTGCTACAGAGAAGCAAAGGCATTTATCTGGCTTGTTTCTTCTTTGAAACTGTTCAGAAACCTGAACAACTGTAGAAGCTGTTTTCCTTTGCCTTTTCTGGACTTCTATATCCTCATGCCTATTTCTTTTTAATGTTGTTTTGAAATGCAAATACCCCAAACCATAGAAATCACAGTGTGTAAATGTGAAGGGAAATCAGATGTTTACTAGAAGTCATAGGACCAGGAGAGGAAACAAATCTTATTGTCATTCTGTAAAGTAATAGCTAACCCTTGGGCTGCCCTCTTTTATCTTTTTTTTTTTTTTAGGCAAAGCATTTGCACTATGAGATAACTGTGGGAAGCTTCTTCTATCTTAACTTTCCAGGGCTGGGGAAAAAAATTACCACAACTTGCCAGAGTTATCTGGTAAGTCTTAATAAAGATCCAATAACATAATGTTCTGGTATGACTTGGCATTGCCTAGGCTTGTAATCTTCTTAAATTAATTTAGTAAGAAAGCAGAAGAGTTCTCAAGAACTTTGATTCTACTGAAGAAGATTCCTATCTAATTGCTTCGGGAATGGGAGCAATGTAGACTGAGAAAAGTGTATTTCTGGTCTATTCTAGCCAGTCGTCTACCAAATAATATTGATGTTTTTCTTCATTTCACCCATATGAACTGCATTAGAGATAACTCATGAAATAACTTTAACGGCATTTCCTCAGTCATTATTTTCTTTCCAGATGTCATTGCTAATGAATTGCACATGACCTCCTTCCTTCTGGAGGAGGGTGCTTCCTGCCACTATCCTCTGCTTGTGTGCAGAAGGGAGGTACCCTTGACCTTTACCGTTCATATGTGTGTTTCTTTGGTCCAAGGAGGTAGGTATTTGATCCCGTTCACCACTATTATTTAGAGTTATCTGTATTTTTATTTTTTATTTTTTTTTATTTATTTTTTTTAATTGATTTTATTTTTTAAATACATGACAGCAGAATGCATTACAATTCTTATTACACATATAGAGCACAATTTTTCATATCTCTGAATATAAAGTATGTTCATACCAATTCATGTCTTCATATATGTTCTTTGGATAATGATGTTCATCACATTCCACCTACCCCCTCTATTCCCTTCCCAACCTGTAGTAAAGACAATTCACCCTTTTGTCTACTAGCTTTGAGAATAGATGGCCAAATCTGGTTTACCATTATTTGCCCCTTTAGTTATCATAGGTTGGAACTAAAAATTAATATATATTTGAAGTTAGGTTCTAAAACACATTAGAAGATAGTTTCTAAATAATTATGTGCCAATACCATGCATGTTTCTGAATCAGTAGATTTTCATTAAAACTTTTGTTTGATTTAAAAAAGTTTATTTATTTATTTTTTTTTATAGTTCTTTTTTTTTTTTTATTGGTCGTTCATAACATTACATAGTTCTTAATACATCATATTACACGGTTTGATTCAAGTGGATTATGAACTCCCGCTTTTACCCCGTATACAAATTGCTGTATCACATCAGTTACCCTTCCATTGATTGACATATTGCCTTTCTAGTGTCTGATGTATTCTGCTGTCTGTCCTATTGTCTACTATCCCCCCTCCCCTCCCCTCCCCTCCCCTCCCCTCCCCTCCCCTTTTCTCTCTCTACCCCTTCTACTGTAAATCATGTCTTCCATTTGTATTCTCTTGACTTACCCCTCCTTACCTCTTATATGACATTTTGTATAACCCTGAGGATCGCCTTCCATTTCCATGCAATTTCCCTTCTCACTCCCTTTCCCTCCCACCTCTCATCCCTGTTTACTGTAAATATTCTTCTCAAGCTCTTCGTCCCTACCCTGTCCTTGTTTACACCCCTTATATCAAAGGAGTCATTTGGTATTTGTTTTTTAAAGATTGACTAGCTTCACTTAGCATAATCTGCTCTAATGCCATCCATTTCCCTCCAAATTCTATAATTTTGTCATTTTTTTAATGCAGAGTAATACTCCATAGTGTATAAATGCCACATTTTTTTTATCCATTCATCTATTGAAGGGCATCTAGGCTGGTTCCACAGTCTTGCTATCGTGAATTGAGCTGCTATGAACATCGATGTAGCAGTGTCCCTGTAGCATGCTCTTGTTAGGGCTTTAGGGAATAGACCGAGAAGGGGAATAGCTGGGTCAAATGGTGGTTCCATTCCCAGCTTTCCGAGAAATCTCCATACTGCTTTCCAAATTGGCTGCACCAATTTGCAGTCCCACCAGCAATGAACAAGAGTGCCCTTTTCCCCGCATCCTCTCCAGCACTTATTGTTGTTTGACTTCCTAATGGCTGCCAGTCTTACTGGAGTGAGATGGTATCTTAGGGTAGTTTTGATTTGCATTTCTCTGACTGCTAGCGATGGTGAGCATTTTTTCATGTACTTGTTG
The DNA here is from genome assembly GCF_045843805.1 of Urocitellus parryii. Classification (NCBI taxonomy): domain Eukaryota; kingdom Metazoa; phylum Chordata; class Mammalia; order Rodentia; family Sciuridae; genus Urocitellus; species Urocitellus parryii. The sequence continues at coordinate 71,913,008 of NC_135538.1, read as the reverse complement.
ATTGATTGTATGTCCTCCTCTGAGAAGTGTCTGTTCAGGTCCTTGGCCCATTTATTGATTGGGTTATTTGTTATCTTATTGTCTAATTTTTTGAGTTCTTTGTATATTCTGGTTATTAGGGCTCTATCTGAAGTGTGTGGAGTAAAGATTTGTTCCCAGGATGTAGGCTCCCTATTTATCTCTCTTATTGTTTCTTTTGCTGAGAAAAAACTTTTTAGTTTGAGTAAGTCCCATTTGTTGATTCTATTTGTTAACTCTAGCGCTATGGGTGTCCTATTGAGGAATTTGGAGCCTGATCCCACAGCGTGTAGATCATAACCAACTTTTTCTTCTATCAGATGCCGTGTCTCTGATTTAATATCAAGCTCCTTGATCCATTTTGAGTTAACTTTTGTGCACGGCGAGAGATAGGGATTCAGATTCATTTTGGTGCAAATGGATTTCCAGTTTTCCCAGCACCATTTGTTGAAGATGCTATCCTTCCTCCATTGCATGCTTTTAGCCCCTTTATCAAAAATAAGATAGTTGTAGTTTTGTGGATTGGTTACTGTGTCCTCTATTCTGTACCATTGGTCCACCCGCCTGTTTTGGTACCAGTACCATGCTGTTTTTGTTACTATTGCTCTGTAGTATAGTTTGAAGTCTGGTATCGCTATACCGCCTGATTCACACTTCCTGCTTAGTATTGTTTTTGCTATTCTGGGTCTTTTATTATTCCATATGAATTTCATGATTCTTTTATCTATTTCTACAAGATATGCTGTTGGGATTTTGATTGGCATTGCATTGAACTTATAGAGAACTTTTGGTAATATCGCCATTTTGATGATGTTAGTTCTGCCTATCCATGAGCAGGGTATGTTTTTCCATCTTCTAAGGTCTTCTTCTATGTCTTTCTTTAGGGTTCTGTAATTTTCATTGTATAAATCTTTCACCTCTTTTGTTAGGTTGATTCCCAAGTATTTTATTTTTTGGGGGGATATTGTGAATGGAGTAGTTGTCCTCATTTCCGTTTCAGAGGATTTGTCGCTGATATACAGGAATGCCTTTGATTTATGCGTGTTGATCTTATATCCTGCCACTTTGCTGAATTCATTTATTAGCTCTAATAGCTTCTTTGTAGACCCTTTTGGGTCTGCTAGGTATAGAATCATATCATCTGCAAATAGTGATAATTTAAGTTCTTCTTTTCCTATTTTTATGCCTTTAATTTCTTTTGACTGTCTAATTGCTCTGGCCAGTGTTTCGAGGACTATGTTGAACAGAAGTGGTGAGAGAGGGCATCCCTGTCTTGTACCAGATCTTAGAGGGAATGCCTTCAATTTTTCTCCATTCAGAATGATGCTGGCCTGTGGCTTATCATAGATTGCTTTTACAATGTTGAGGTATGATCCTGTTATCCCTAATTTTTCTAGCGTTTTGAACATAAAGGGATGCTGTACTTTGTCGAATGCTTTTTCTGCATCTATTGAGATGATCATATGGTTCTTATTTTTAAGTCTATTGATGTGGTGAATAACATTTATTGATTTCCGTATATTGAACCAGCCTTGCATCCCAGGGATGAATCCTACTTGATCATGATGTATAATTTTTTTGATATGTATTTGAATCCGATTCGCCAGAATTTTATTGAGGATTTTTGCGTCAAGGTTCATTAGAGATATTGGTCTGTAGTTTTCCTTCTTTGATGTGTCTTTGTCTGGTTTCGGAATCAGGGTGATGTTGGCCTCGTAGAATGAATTTGGAAGTTCTCCCTCTTTTTCTATTTCCTGAAATAGCTTGAAAAGTATTGGTGTTAGTTCCTCTTTAAAGGTTTTGTAAAACTCTGCTGTATACCCATCCGGTCCTGGGCTTTTCTTAGTTGGTAGTCTTTTGATGGTTTCTTCTATTTCCTCTATTGTTATTGGTCTGTTTAGGTTGTCTATATCCTCCTGGCTCAATCTGGGCAGATCATAGGACTCAAGGAATTTATCTATGCCTTCACTATCTTCTATTTTATTGGAGTATAAGGATTCAAAGTAATTTCTGATTATCTTCTGTATTTCTGAAGTGTCTGTTGTGATATTGCCTTTTTCATCCCGTATGCTAGTAATTTGGGTTCTCTCTCTTCTTCTCTTCGTTAGCATGGCTAAGGGTCTGTCAATTTTATTTATTTTTTCAAAGAACCAGCTTTTAGTTTTGTCAATTTTTTCAATTGTTTCTTTTGTTTCAAATTCATTAATTTCAGCTCTGATTTTAATTATTTCTTGCCTTCTACTTCTTTTGCTGTTGTTTTGTTCTTCTTTTTCTAGGATTTTGAGATGAAGTATGAGATCATTTATTTGTTGGTTTTTTCTTTTTTTGAGGAATGAACTCCAAGCAATGAATTTTCCTCTTAGAACTGCTTTCAATGTGTCCCATAGATTCCGATATGTTGTGTCTGTGTTTTCATTTAACTCTAGGAATTTTTTAATTTCCTCCTTGATGTCTTCTAAAACCCATTGATCACTCAGCAACCTATTGTTCATTCTCCAGGTGATGCTTGCTTTTTCCTTTCTTCTTTTATCATTGATTTTCAGTTTCATTCCATTATGATCATTATCTGTATTTTTAATAACAGTGAAACTAAGGGTGGCCTCAAAGCAGCAAGAGAAACAAATTGGAACCTGAATGATATGACTCTGAGTTTCTGATGTGGAGGAGAAATGGGTCAGGTGATCTCGCAGTTCAATGTCAAACAGAAACCATGTCAAGAAGACTTCTCACCTTGGGTCTCAGGCATACCCACAGCTTGGGGCCCTGGTGAGAGGAGGCCAGGGTGGTGGAGGATGGTGTCCCAAGACAGAGGCCATAAGTAGAAATGAGAAGTGTGATCCCAAGCCTCGCTAGAGGGTCCTGGCTAGTCTTTTTACCCAAAGTCATTGCCACTCGACCATGATATATTAATGTTTGACAGACTCTAAGTTCCATGGAATTTGTACAAATAAGTATTTACAGTAAAGCGCAGTCTTCAACATTGTTTCAATACTGAGGAATTAAATTTCATATATTGCAATGTGAGTTGAACAAAGGCCCATCACAGGAGTGCAGAAAAGCAGAATCAACCGGCCTTTGTTTCTTCTGTATAACTCCAGATTCCACATTTTTAAAATGTGCTTATTCAAGCTTTTATAAATATCATCATCACATCAAGTGAAAGAAAAAAAAATAGTGGGGGTGAGAGTGGGGGGAGACCCAATCGGATTCTTCTTTGGTTCTGAGTTGAGTTCTCCCTGGGCATTCCTACAGCCTAACAAGAGATCTGGTTGTGCAGAAACGAATCAGTAAGGGAGACTGGAGTGTACATTTAAATAGCTATATCATGTTTTTTAGGCTCTCAGAAAATAAGTAGCTTCTCCAGTCCACCTGTTCACATTCTAATTCCTGTCTTCTGTTTGATGTGTAACTCTCCCTGTTCCCCAATCCTTGGCACATAGTCTGGAGAAGAAATGCTTTCTATAGTTATTCTTTCTGCTGTTATTTCTCTGAGACTGGCAGGTAGTTTTAATTTTATTTTGGGCTATGCCTAAAGGAAAAATATGTCCACTCCTGTTTCTTTCCCAAGGTATTTTTTTCTCTATTTCTCATTCCCTCTTCCTTGTATCATTTTATCTTCTCAAGTTCAAATTTCTCCTTCCCTCTCAGCTTCCTTTTATCATCTAATTGTGGGGAAGATGATTTGCTTTGTGAAATAGTACATACATTGGTTTCTGACATCCAAGAATCCCTTTCCCTGTCCATTTTGACTTTAAAAGGATTCAAATAAGATTATTCCAGATCAAAATTTGAGTCTAATTTATCTATCAATATGGAGAACAGAGAACTTTCCCAGACTCTGTACTGAGTGCTTGTTCTTTTCTGTCTTCGATATTTCTACTGAGAAGGGATTCTTTAGACCTCTGTTCTGAATTAGTACAAGAATAAGAAGGGCTTCTGTCCTTCTGAACCCTTCTGAAAGGGTTCTTGTTTAGGTTGGCTGGTGACCTGAATTTTTCCAGATTCTGTGGTCACTTCTGTGTCCCCCTCTTTGTTGACTTCTCTCCAGTGTTGCCTCAACTGTCTTCTTTTTGCAATTGGTCACTTCTCCTCAAATTTTCCTGACTGACTGTGCTCCCTTCTTTATTTCAAATGCTTGTACCCCAGAGTGAGGCCTCTGCACTTCTCCATCCAAGTTCTCTCCTTGGAGATCTCATCTTTAAATCTTGTTTGTACCCTGAAGACTCCTAAGTATAAATGACTAGTCCTGATCGGTTTCCTAAGTTTCAGACTTTTAACAGGAAGAGATCAGTCGCTCAAATGTCTCCACTAGACACAGATTACCCAAATTCAACCACAATCAACCAAAATAGAGTTCTATTCCCACTGCCACTTACCTCCCCAACAGGCTTCTCTTCCAGCCTCTCTAGTTTCAAGAAGTGGCATCACCTTTCATCCACTCAGCTGCTCATTCCAAGCTCATCTTCACCTCTATTCCATTACCACTCAGATCTATCTCTAAAACAAGCTGGAAATTCATTCACTTTTTTTTTTTTTGACAACTCTACTGCTGTCACCCTTGTCCATGCAACTGTCTTTTATTATCTTGTCATCATTTCCAAAGAAGTTGCCCTGTTTCTACTCTTGTCCTCCTTGTGGTACTTTCCCTACATGCAGTACCCAGAATAATTTCCAAAAACGCAAATCAGATTACATCATTCTTTCTCTTAACAACCTTCACATTGTCCTCTATGCCTGCACCCCCACCCTCAGAAAACCCTCTTTTGCATCCTCTAGTACTTTACTTCCGCTGTGGTCTTGGCATAACCAAAAACTTAAGCCTTTTTATGCTGTCTGGTTCCTTTCTCATAGGCAAATTAAGAACAACAACAAAAAATTATTGATCTGCAGAGCCTTTAAAGTATTTATAATGTGTGGTTGGAAAGCTTCCTAGGTAATTCCCACCCCCTTTATTTTAAACATCGAAGACTGAAACTTCAGGGGCCCGTGGTGTTGTCGTTGTCCTTAAGTTTCCTATGATCTGATAAAAGCTACTGAAGGGGGCTGGGAAAAATAGTATAGACTTGGGCAGAAAGAGATAGGTTAGTGGGAAAGCAAAACACAGTGGGAGGTAGATGATTAAAAAGAAGCACACAGAATAAATTTTCCCTTGCTTTCTAATTCATATTATAGTAAAATTTTATAAATTGAGTTGCAGTCAAAAAAGGAGTAATAAAATGATATTAATTAGCATCATATTAATAATTATACCATTTCTCCCTGAATTTATATAATCTTTCTGCAAAGAGCTAAAAATGGTTTAAAAAGCTCTAATGATATTATATTATTGGGCAATGTGTCTCTAATAGACATTAATTATATGGTATTAAACCAATCCATAGAGCTCTCTGAAGGTACAATAGGCTAATAAAACACCAGAAACCTAATTGCTACTCTAAAAATTTAGAAATGAAATAGCTTAATGTTGGGAAATTTTTTCAATAGGAAAAAAAATATGTACAAAACATTTGCTGTAATGTCGTTTTTCAGAGTAAAGAAAATTAAAAAAATCAATAAAAACAAAAGATTACTCAGACCTTGTTGCACAGATATCACTGGTAAATCTTCTCATTTTCTAGCACATCTTATTGTGTGGTTTTTGGAGCCTTTTATAAGTCAGCCACTAGAGAGCAAACTTCTTCTTTTTATCAGGCTGTAGTTTTATTTTATTTTATTTTTTAAATACACACCACATATATATATCTGCACTCTCACAATACCACATTATCTCAGACTGTAAAATCTGATAATATAGCTTCTAGGTGCCTGGGGCTGTGGGCATGGGAGATGAAAGTGGGGGCATTTTAAGGCCCTTTATATTAAAATTGTAAGAAAGAACAAGATAAGATGTTGTAATGTCGAACCACCTTCCTGGAGTGAAAATGAAACCTTCTCTTAATGGAGCATAAAGTCTTATGTTTCATCCCATGTAATAAAATATGATAGGCATTGTTTGATCTGACAGGCAACTTGGGCCTTTTTCCAGGCGAGGGTCTCCAGAGAGCTCAAAGAATTGATACTGTTTCCAGGTGAAACGTGGATAAATTACATTGTCAGCTACCTCTGCTGCCTTCAGAACCAGAGGCTCCAGCCAGGCAAAAGAAAGCTGCCAGTTCAAGAACATTCTCATCTATTGGACTAACCCCCTCCAGCATCCCTTTGGAAGGTCCATATGATACCCAAGACATCAATATGCAGGCAGATCAATCGTTAATTGAAGCCAGGGAACAGAAGAGGAGATGCAAGGAACAGCGGGGATTTACTGAGCGTAGAAATCCCAATTTACCAGGCCCCAGAGTGTATTTCCCAGTCTGCTTTTTTGCCAAGATTGAGAGATATTCAACTGAGTCAAATCACTTTCTCTTCTGGTGGTCTCTTAGTAATTGGCCCCATGCACACAACCCGAGGGACTCATGGCCAAACAATGTTGTTGAAATCAATTGTTATTTTTATTGTCTGGGCTTTGGAATATTTGAAGCCTTATAATCTAGAATTTGGACTTTTTGAGTATTTTAAAAGAAATAATACTTACCAGCTGTAGGTAGATAATAAAGAATATCCAAGAAGGAGCATTTAAAATCTTCCTAGGGAATACTCCCCAAGGTGTAACAGCTATTCTAGGAAGGTTATTTTTCTTATGTTGAATTGACTCATGTGAAACTGTCAATAATTGAACAATTCAGCTTATAAAAAAATGGCCATTTCATGGGTTTAACCTAGTATTTTATGCTACAAGCTTTTCGGTAGAGTGGTCTCATATGGACGTTGCTCAGCATTTCCTAATCATTCAGCAATCATTGTATGCCTGCTAAATGTTCATCACAATGCCAATGCACTTGACAAAGATATATACTGAACGTTTACTCCTTGCACGGTGCTTCAGTGAGCACTGTAGCAAACATTAAGATCAGCCAGATGAGGTCTTGTCTTTACAGAGCTTACGTTCTAGTGAGACAAGCTAAAATTAATTACTTGCTGTAGGAAGCAGACCATGTTATTCTCTTGAGTGAAAGTGCTGTGCGAATATGAAAGAGGATGAGACTCAGACCTGACTGGGAGACCCCCAGAAAATTTATTACCAGGGTGGCATTTGCACGGAGGGGCTGATACTTCTATGGAAGAACTGGTAATGTAACTTAGGTAGGATCACTTATCCTGGAGTCAGACTGTCATTTAACTGAGCAACATATTCAACTTTTCTGCATAGCAGTGTTCTCATCTGTAAAATGTTGCTAAATAGCATCTTTCAATGTTTATTATGGAATTTGGATGTGACTGTTTCCACAGGTCCATGGGGATTCCAACCAAATTCTTCTCTGACACATTAAGGAGCCCTCAAGGAAAATACTTGAGTTAAACTTGTGGGAGCAAGGCTAGCAAATCTGGCTCAACCCTGAAGCTCCAGAGAATAAGAGGAGTTAAAAGTAAACATCTGTTCCATGGGATGCTTTTCTTTGGCCCAGTTCCTATGCCCTGCTTCCTGTAATGTGTGTGTGTTAAAAGCAAGTCAAGAAACCTTGAAAGAGCTATTTTTAGCTCAATATCTCTAAGACCCAGGGACCCTGGCAGAGTTTCTTTCATAGTCCTTAAAAAACATAACCCAGGACAGGGATCAACAGTACTCTCACCTCCATGGCTTCTACTGAATGGCAGAGGAATCTGGTGGAGACTCACCCATCCAAAACAGCAGCCTCTTCCACATCAGGTGGGGCCCATTGGAGACAGCTCCTGTGAATGTACAGAATTTCTGTGTGGGTGGGAGGTCTACAAGAGAAAGGGCCTATAATAGCAGGCAGGGTGAAAGCCAGCAAAAGAAATGCTGTGATCCAAGACAACCCAAATTGTATTCTTGAGGCTCTGTAGCCTGGGACACATCAGTTACATGTGAATCCTCACTGCAATTCAGCAACTTTCATCGTAATCAAAGTTCAGAAAAGTTCTTAAAAATTCTCTCTGTGGCTAGGCATATAATTTATTTTACAATGAATAGTTTAAAAAAATTAACCTAAGTAATATACTATATTTTTTTCTTGAGCTAATAATTATTATTTTCATTTTTAAAAATTCTTTCGACATGTAAGTGTTTCTACCATCTAATAATCTTGTAAAATGACTATACAATTTTCCACATGGTCAAATACAATTTAGATTAAATTGCCATTGGCTTGTCATACGGTGATAGCTATTTTTGATGTGTTTTATTATTTCCATCCATATTTTAAACTCACAAAAGATAGACATTGTTTGAATTTGCCAACTTTGGTAAATTTATTTAAATATGCATTTTTTTTACACTTTGTGTATGTGTGTGTGTGTGAGTGTGTGGGGGGGTTCTGGGAATCAAATCCAAGTCCTGTGTATACTGAGCTATATTCCCAGCCTTAAGTAGCAATATTTGTTATAAATATTTTATCAACTTGTGTCCTCCATTTTCTTTCAACATTAAATTTTGAATGTTTTCCTATATAATTATTATTGAAGATATTATTTATTTATTTTTGGTACTAGGTATTGAATCCAGGGGTTCTTAACCACTGAGTCATATCTCTAGCTCTATATTTAATGTTTTTAAATTTCGAGACAGGATCTTGCTAAGTTGCTTAGGGCCTACCTAAGTTGCTGAGGCTGGGTTTGTAGAAAATTTGTTTAATATGTCTATTTCCTTTACAGGTTGCTATAATTTTAAAGTCATTTTTGTTTTAATTAAGGTATAATGTACAAATATGTAGATATTCTATAATGTGAAATAGTGCTAGATGGCGTAAAATAGAATAATCCTTTCTCCACTTTCTCTCACCTTCTTTTTTCGAGAGGAACAATTTGCAAATCTTCAATTCTTATGTAGCAGCTTCTTTGGATGCTTTATACTCTTTAATATTTAAAAATAATTTTAATATCCTATTGTTTCCTCATTTATCAAGCTTAGTACCTATAGTAAGGACTTTGTTTACTTTTACCCTCCCTTTTCTTTTTTCAATCTTGCTGATGTAATTATATTTTAATTTGTAGCCAAATACCTATTTAGCATTTTCATGATCACTACTATGTGTTCACTGTTGAGCTGGATAGTATACTAGGATTGTATTTTATTTTTTGTATTTTTTTTCTTGGAGTTAATAATTGTCATTTTCATTTGTTTAAAATTTTTTGACATATGACTGATCTTTCTACCCTTTAATAGCTCTAAAGAATGACTCTCATTCTCCACATCGTCAAATATGTCATATAATTTATTATTTCTATTTGATTCTGTAAAATTTCTTCTGAAGCCCTCTGATCTCCAGCTCCATTCTGGATTATTCTCCCTAGGCCAGATGTCTCTATATTTCTTGTTTGTTTCATTGTTAGTGATGAGCTACTATTAATTACACACACACACACACACACACACACACACACACACACACACAATACAGCTATCCCTGTATATCTGCAGGTTCTACATCTGCAGATTCAACCAACTATGAGTCCAAAATATTTGAAAAAAATTGTGTCTATATTGGACATATACAGATTTCTCCTCCATCATCAAACATATTGCTCCATAAACAGTACAGTGTAACAGCTGCTTGCATACTATTTATATTTTATTAGGTATTACAAGTAATGTATAAATGATTTAAAGTACATGGGAGGATGTACATAGGTCACATGCAAATTCTATGCCATTTTATATGGGGCCTTTGAGCATCTGTAGATTTTGTTATCTGTAGCGGGTGTTGAAACCAATCTTGCAGATATTGAAGGATGATGGTACCTCCAATATTTGGGTTATTTATGTTTGTAAAACACATTTTTGTCTTTAATAAACTAGAATTACTTTATGAGAAATGAAGAAAATAAAAATTTTAAAAGGCTAACCTAAAAATAAATGAGAAAAAGGTATCAGTTCCTTCTTGTGCCTCTGGTGGTTAATGTCCAATTGTGGGTACATGAGACCCCCACTCTAGGTATACCCATAATGATCTTCTTGAGACTTTCTTTTGCTTTGAATCTAGGAGTTCCTTTTGTCAGTGTCATGCAATGAGCCTTGTTTCTTAGATTTCATGTTTCCTCCTTAGTTCTTTCCCTCATTTGGATAAAGCATATCCTCAAGTAGTTTCCTAAGAAGAGGTGAAAAGCAGACAAATTCCTGATATTACCTTTCTGTAATGTCTTTTCAATTTCAAAGGAATGAAAGTACAAATCATATCCTGGAGGACCTACAAAACATGTATCTGCATAAATCACATCGCCAAAACACATATCTGATAAAATACTTTACTCAAGATACACAAAAGAACTCTTAAGAGTTCTTAGAAAGCAAACAACCCCATAAAAAAAAGGCAAAATATTTTACCAGCCACCTCATGAATGAAAGAAGATATATATATGTCAAATAAGCATAAAAGCTCAACATTATATATTGTTAAAGAATTGCATATTTAACAACAGCAAAATACCACTACATATAGATTAGAACCTCTAAAATCCCCAACACTGAAAACACCAAATGTTGTCAAGGAAGTGGAGCACCAGGAACCTTTATTCATTGCTGGTGGGAATGTAAACTGGCACAGCCACTTTGGAATACAGCGTAGCAGATTTTTATAAAACTAAACATAATTGGACCATATAATTCAGCACTCCTGCTCCTTGATATTTATCAAAATGAAATGAAGATTTATGTTCACATTAAAATGTGCATATGAATATTTCCAGTAGATTTATTCATAATTGCTGAAACATGGAAGCAATCAAGGTGTTTTTCAATAGGTGAATGGATAAATATACTGTTGAATATCCACAAAATAGAATATGATAGTAACAAAAAAAAGTGAGCTTTCCTTTGAAAAGACATGGGGAAACTTAAATGCATATTGCTAAGTTTCAAAACAAGCTAGTTTGAAAACACTGTGTATTATATGATTTCAACTGTATGATATTCTGGAAAATGTGAAACAATTTTTCAGAGACTAGAAAGATCAGTGGTTGTCAAGGGTTCCAGCACAAAAAAAGAAAGGTGAATAAGTAGAGAATAGGGGATTTTTAGGCATAAAATTATTCTATATAATACACAATGGCATATACATATGCCAAAATAGTACAACACAAGAGCGAAACCTGATGTAAACTATGAACTTTAGTTAATACTAATGTACAAGTATTCATCAATTGGAATGCATGTATCAAACTACCATAAGATATTAATAGTTGTGTGTAGGGAGGTGGGAAAGTCTGAAGGACAGGGTTATAAGGGAGCTCTATTGTTATTTCAGAAAATCTAAAACTGTTTTAAAAATCTATTAATTTTTAAAAGGTATTTTATCTTCACATTGGATGAAAACTTGATTGGGAAGAGAATTCCAGGCTAAAAACAATTTTTACTCAGAATTTTTAATTTTTCTCTGTTCCTTCTAAATTTCAAGGTTGTTAATGGAGATCTTGTGCCATTTGACATTATAATCAATGGTAGAATCTTTTCTCTCTCTAGCCATTGATTAGAAAATTTCAAAATCAATGTTTTCTTTCTTTCATTCCTTCCTTCCTTCCTTCCTTCCTTTCTTTTTTTTTTTTTTTTTTTTTTTGTAGTACTCAGACCCAGGACATCATATATGCTGGGCAAGTGCTCTATCACTGAGATACATGCCCAGACCTTTTTAAAAATTTTATTTTGAGACAGGGTTTTGCTAAGTTATCCTGTGGCCTCATACTTGCTGTTCTTCCACCTCAGCCTCCCAGGTAGCTGGAACTACAGTTGTGTGCCACCACACGGGGCCAAAATCTCTGTTTTCCAATGTTTTGAAGGTGCATACTTATGAATGTCTGTCTTTCATTGATTTCATTTGCTCTTAAATCTGGAGACTCAGGCTCAATAGTCAGAGAAAATTTCATTTTTCTTTGATAACTTCCTTCTATTGTCTTCTATCTTCTCTCATATTACTAGACCTCTGGATTGACTGTCTTTTTTAATGTCAATCTCTCTCTCTCCTTTTGTAGTTGAATTCTTTGTTCTTCTCCAGAACTTATTTATTAATCTTCCTGTTGTATTTGTCATTTTTGCTATCATCTTTTCTTTTCAGAAACTATTAATTGTAGTATCTTTGAAATTATCTTCTGCTCTGTTCATTGTCTCTGATTCCTATACCTGCCCCTGCCCTCCTCCCAAACACACAATGCTTGGTTTTTATTTTGCTTTTTCATGTTGGAGGTTTCAAATTTCTGGTAATTCTTGTCTATTTATAGTTAAAAAGCCCATTGGAAGTTCTGTGTGCATATGCTAGGCTGGTTGATGTGGAATAATGGACGAGGACAGAGCTTTTTAATTGATACCTTGGTCTCACCTGGTTCATGGCTTCTGGAATAGGACACTATCTTCTGCCTGGGATATAAGACTGGCTAAATGTGCTGTAGAGTTGGTATGGAAAAGTCTGGAATTGCAACATCCAGGATGTAGGTTTTCACTTAGTCTCTCTGTTCTCAGCAAAGGACTGCATCTCTAGCCTCCTCTCTGCCTGATTCCTTATGTTTGTAGACTCTCCAGTTCAATTTCTCCAGGGTAAAGGATGGGTTGTTTTCTCACCACACAGAGTAGGAATGAAAACTGCCCTTTGTACTTGTTTAGCCATGAATCCTCATCTTCAGTTCACTGAAGCTTCCCTTACACACTCGTCCTTCAAGGTGCCTTTAATTCATTTTCTGAGTTCCTTCAATATTCTGTAGACCAAATCAGCATTTTATTAACGTCACTTGTTTTAGTGTTGTTGTTACTGATTGCCATAAGCTCCACGGGTTTTTTGACTTGATCTTCTTTTCTCTGTATGTCATTTACAATGTGCTCCCATTTTCAATTTTTCATCTAGCCCGCTAAGACACAGTTATTCTGGTAGGTAGAAAAATGCCCCCAAATATTCATGTCCAATCCCTGGAATCTGTGAATGTTATCTTATTTGAAAAAAAGGGGTCTTTGTAAATGTGATTAAGTAAAGGATTTTGAGATTAGGAGATTAACCTGGATTAACCGGGTGGACATTCCAGGTATCCTTGTAGGAGAGATACAAAGAAGACAGACAGAAGAGGAGGAGCATTGTGACCATGGAGGCAGAAACTGGAATAGTGTTAACAAGCTAAGGCATCCCTGAAGCCACAAGAAACCAGAGAGGAAAAACGCCTGGATTCTCCACTACAGTCCTAAGAGAGAGAATGGCACCACCAACTTTGATCTTGGGCTTCTGGCTTCCAGAATTGTGAGAGAATATATTTTGTTTTTTGGTTTAAGTCATCTTATGATTTGTTATAATTTGTTATAGGGCACTAAGATATGGATACAAATTATCTTCTGGTCTTAGCAAAGATGGGATTTGTATTTCAGTTTTTTTTACTTTCTTGGTTTTTATGAAAAGAGAGCATTTAATGTCTGTCTTGAAATTGGAAGTTATATGTCATAATTTAATTTTTCTCTAATTTTTGAACATTTTGTTGCTTCTAGTCTTTACTGTGATGAGTCACAGTGAATATTCCAGGGACACAGAACTTGAAAACAATTTACCAGTTATTTGTATTTATTATTCAATAGTCTCCTGTTTATATCCATTGAGTTTCTGTTTAGTTATTTAAATGATTTATAGAAGGTAAACTACAAGTTAGCAAGTTAAGGTACAAATTTTGGATTTTGATGTCTATTGATAAAATGCTTGCATGAAAGTATTTTGAAAAGCCTATTAATTTTCCAGAAGTATGAGAGAATGCCAGTTTAAACCCAGCCTGGTTGATGAGTACCATTAAAATAATCACTGATATAATACAAAAGAACATTTAATTTCAATTCACATTTCTTTAAGTGATACTAAGCATTTGCATAATGTTTTTATCATTTATATTTCTTTATGTATAGATTGCTCATATCCTTTGCCCATTATTTGATCAAGATTTTAATATATCTTTTGTTGATTTATAAATTAAGAGCATAAACAGTTTTGTCTATTAATCTCAAGACTTTTCTTTGAATATTTTTTACCTTTGAATTTTTTTTATGCTGTATCAGCTTGCTGTTTCTATGACAAAACACCCGAGAAAAGCAACTTAAAGGAGGAAAGATTTATTTTGGCTCACAGATTCAGAGGTTTCAGTCTATAATTGCTTAGCTCTGCTACTCTGAAGCTGTGACAAGACAGAAAATCATGGCAGGGCTGGGGGTGGAGGTTGGTGGAGAAAAGCAGCTTACCTCATGGCAGCTAGAAAGCAGAGAGAGGAGGAAGGGGCCAGGGACAAGATATACACTTCCAGGGCAAACCCTCCGTGACTGACTTCCTCCTGAAATTTCCACCACCTCTCAATAGTTCATTCAATTATGAACCAATCAATGAATTGATCCACTGAAGAGATTAGAGCCTTTATGATTCAATCAGTTCCCTGAAGTCCCACCTTTGGACATTGCTGTAATGGGGACCCAGTCTTCAACATGTAAGCCTTTGGGGGACATTCCAGATCCAAACCATCACAATACTTTAGGATATACAGAAGTTCAGCATCTTTACCTCACCAGATCCATGGATATTTCTCTTTGTGACTTTCTCCCCTTGTTTTATCCTTAGAGTTTTTTTGTTTTCCTAAATAATGATAGATTTTTTTTTTTTAATTTTGGTACCAGGGGTTGAACTTGGGAGCACGTAACCACTGGACCACATCTCCAGCCCTTTTTTTTTGTATTTTATTTAGAGGCAGGGTCTCACTGAGTGGCTAAGTGCCTTGCTGAATTGCTGAGCCTGGATTTGAACTCACAATCCTTCTGCCTCAGCCTCCTGAGTTGTTGGGATAACAGGCATGCTCCACTATGTGCGACAAGAGAATTTTTTTAAATGATGCAATATTTATCTCTGAAGTTTACTTTAGTGTGAGATCTGAGGTGGCACTTGAATCCCCAATTTGTCCATTTGTCACCAGTTGTCCTAAACTACTTATGAAGTCTTCCTTCCCCCACTAATTTATGTCACCATTCCTTTCCTCCAGTCCATTCTACATCTCACAACCAGATAGACACTCTTAAAATATGTCTTTCACAATTATTTCTCCATTAAAGAAATCATTGGTATTTTAAAATTTTTACTTGTTCTTTTTAGATACACATGACAGTAGGGTGTATTTTGACATATCATACATGGAGTGTAACTTACTCTAATTAGGATCCGATTCTTGTGGTTGAATATAATGTGGAGTTTTACTGGTTGTATATTCATTTATGAACATAGAAAACGTATGTCTAATTTATTCTACTGTCTTTCCTATTCCTATCTACCCACCCTTCCCTTCATTCTCCTTCGTCTAATCCAATGAACTTTTATTCTTCCTTCCACCCTTCATTGTATGTTAGCATCCACATATCAGAGACAATATTTGACCTTTGGTTATTTCACTTGGCAGAATACTCTCTAGATCCATCCATTTACTGGCAAGTCATAAAGTCACTTTTTTATGGCACAGTGATACTCCATTGTGTATATATTCCACATTTTCTTTGTCCATTAATCTGTTGAAAGGCACCTATGTTGGTTTCATAGCTTAGCCATTGTGAATTGAGCTGCTATAAACATTGATGCGACTGCATCACTGTAGTATGCTGATTTTAAGTCCCTTGGATACATACAGAGGAGTGGGATACCAGGTTTTCTGAGGAATCTCCATGCTGCTTTCCATAGTGGTTGCCCCAATTTGCAATGTATGAGTGTGCCTTTCCCCCCACATCCTCGCCAACACTCGTTGTTGTTTGTATTCTTGATAATTGCCATTCTGACTGAAGTGAGATGGAATCTCAGTGTAGTTTTGATCTGCATTTTTCTAATTGCTAGAGATGTTGAACATTTTTTAATGTGTAAAAGATAAGATCCATATTTCTTATCTGTTCAGTGACCCCTACCTACTGCTTCAGCCTTTATAACCACTCATCTGATTAATTTATGTAGATGTGTAGCTTTGATCACACTACCCTACAAGCACAGTTTTCATATTGCCACCTTAATTCTTTTTATAAGCCATTTCACTCCCTGACGTGGCATCGTTTCTTCTTTCTGCATGCAGATTATATCAATTGTTTAAGAAGGTTGCAAAAACAGAATTAGATGGACCTACCACTCCATATCTGGTGCCCAGCTGGAGTTTGGTTTGGCTATGGAAACTGATGCTGTTGCACACTCACCAAGAGGATATGAGAAGGTTTATTACTAGTAATAATAAGGTTTTGTGTGGAGAGCAAGTCAGGCTCCCAAGTAGGTCCAAAAATGTCTTGAGAGAACAGGGGCAGGAGACTGGTCAGCTTGTACTTTGATTAGGGAGTGTGGTTTGGTTTCAGATTCCTGCATGGGTTGGAGCTTGTATGGCTTGAATTTACTGCCAGCACCAAAGGAGAAGGCATCCATGTTTCTTATTGGCTTGCCTAGATGTGGGGCAGAAAGGGTATGGGAGTGAGGAACCTGAGAGCGGCCAGCAATCCAACATCGTAGGTCAAGTCAGTCTATTTATTACAGACAATCCATCCAAATCCTCCTGATCTCCTTAGTCTTCAGTTATCATTCTTTTTTTTTTTTCTGAATTCCCAGCTTTTAGCATTTAGTATTTCATACTGCTATTTAACTTTTCCTACATTTGACTTTCAAAAGAAATTTAATTACTTTAGAGTCATGCCTCTGAGGGAAGAGCCAAGTTTTATAGGTTCCAAAGTTTAAGAGCTGGGAGAATGGACCTCTATGAAGAACAATTAAACCTTGCAAAGGGCTGTACTCTTGAGGGGCTCTAGAGATTTAGCTTCGTTAGCTTTATGGTAATTCTTTTTTACATTTCTCTTCTGCACTTAACTTTTTTTTTAATTATATGCAGCGAAGTTGACTTTTATTGGTTGCACTTCAATGAGTTTTTAACATAGGCACACATAGATTCTTCGTCCATTGTGATAAACAGTCTAGAGCAAGTATACACTGCAAAGAATCCATTGTGTTGCCCCTGAGTGTGCAGACTCCCATTCTTTCTGGTATCCTTTGATGTCTCCACTAGATTCTAGCACCTTGAAAACAGCAGCTTTGGCCAGTATGGTGGCCCATGCCTGAGCTGAGGCAGGAGGATGACAAGTTTGAGGACACTCTGGGTAACTTAGTGAGACCCTGTTTCAAAATAAAAAATAAAAAGGGCTGAGGGCTCAATGGTAGAGTGCCCTATACTACAAAAAATCAACAAACAAAACAAGAAAGAACAACAAAACCCCAGCAGTTTTGTTCCACTCTATTTTTTAAGCACAGTGCTCCATAGGCTATCTGGTAAGACATTGTTGTTGGTACCAATTATATGGAGAAAGTTTTCTAGTAATGAACAAAGATGTTAAATATATTCTCTGATAAAGATTAGATAGGAAGCCTTCCATTAAAATAAATGTCAGTTTCAGATTAAGTGAAAATTTAAAAACATTTAAAAAATAATCCTCAGTGATGAAGTCTGTAGAATTCAACTAGTTTTCCATCCCTCACTTTGACATTTGACTTACTTGGCATGGCATCATGCCTTGACCATGTCAAGACTTAATAAATTCTTGGTCACTTAAATTAGTGGACTCACTGCCTGAATCACAAGTCACTATGGCCAAACTCCAAGCTATATTCTTCAGAAAATAAACCTTTTCAAGGGAAGCAAGTTGGGAAAAGAAAAAGTCTTTTGCTAAGATATCAGTTGAGGTACTAAACAACTCCTTTGTAATCTCAATGCCCCAGAATCCAAAATAATTCTGTATAGTACAGATGAAATCAGTTGTGACTAAGCTCATCTGCAACGGATGTATATCTGAGTTACTGTTTTGACAGAATCACCACTACCAGACCTTAAATTTTCACTTAATCTGAAACTGAAAATGGTTTTTCCAAACAAGGAAAGGAGGAAGCAGAATGCTCTTCTCACTTCCATAAAGCCTGATGATGAATTGTTTTCAAATATCACTGTGTACCTGACCTTCAGCAGGAAATAATTGTGCCTCCGCTTGTTCATTGCAGAGCAAGGGAAGGGTCACACGACTGGGCGTTCCAGATAAAAGTCCAATTAATCTCAAAATACTTCTTCACAGAGTAAAGAGAAGAAGCTAAGGAGGCATAAACTTTAGTTCTCGTGTGCATCTTCTTTTCCTGTGATTAATTGTATTCACTGAACAGTGTTAATTCAGCCTGAGGGGAAAGGTGGGGAGTTCTATTCCCCTCTGTCTTCCTGCCACTCACCTGAATGTCTGACCATCAGAGTCTCACCAACAACCGGGTGGTTTGCTTGTTTAGCAGGATGACAAACAGAAGTGCGGGTGAGATGTTTAAGAAAAAGCAGTCTTAGCAGCAGCTGGCAACCAGCCAGCGTGGAGTTCTCTGGAGAATCAAAGACATTTTTATCCCCTGCTATATGCTGGGGGATTTGAAACAGTGCGATCATTCCCGGAAGAGCAGCACAGGTTTACAAAATGCCATCTTTCGTAAGAGTGCCGTGTAATGTCTTTTAAAGCTGGCTAACAGTTGCTGTATTCACCTTTATGTGACAGATTTATCTGCATAGACCAGATTTTCGTCTGTGGATTATTTCTCATTGTGTCTAAAATGATAAGACTGGTTATTTCTTGTGTTCAACCCTTGTGGGGAATTAGGTGGCTGCTCTTTTGCCTCTTTGGTTTCATTCCCTTTAATTCCCAGGCATTTACAATCATCCAAATTGGGTTTGATTAACATAAGCTAGATTTCCCACAAGACTCTCCTAATACATTTCTTCTGCAATCACGTCCCACTTGGACACAGTAAGCCCCTCGTGTTCATTCAGTATGTCATTCAAATAGATGCCAAAAAGAGATGCAGAGATCATTGGCATTGGTGGTGACAAAGGAAGTGAGGTTGAGTAGGAGGTTCAGAAACCAGGGCAGTGACAATGAAGGCCTTGCCAAGTAGAGGCAATGCGGCTCCTGCTGTTGGTTATGATCCACACCATCAGCCCCTGGTGAGGGCCAGAAACGGATAACAAGGGAGTTGTGATCATATATATATTTCAAAGAACAAAATCTCCAGACTTTATCAACTAAAACCTTACTGCAGCCTGAAAATGAATCTTATGGTTTTGCAAGGATGGGAACTGCAGAGCGAAAGAGATGCTCTTTCAAGAATCACATAGCTTTTTTTTCTCTTATGGTGTCTCTTTGTGTGTGTGTTTTGTGATTATTGCTTGAGCGCTACTTTTTTTTTTCTTTTTTGAAAATTTTCTGTGGGAATCCCTTGAGATCTAGTTTAAAATCAGAACTACTAACCCGGGCACTCTAGGAACCACACTGGGCGCGTGAAGGTTTTTAGACTACACAGAGAGCATTTGCTCTGTGGGTCGTGAGGACTGGCCTGTGGTTATGAGTCCTCATGGGAGAGTGCTCAATCTCTACTCAGTGTTGAGATCAAGAGAGACATGATTCCTTGCTGTGCCACCTTCTGTAGAACAGGTTCCATTTCTCTGCCACTTATACATTAGGGATGTAGCCTTCTGGGGTTCTAACATTTCTATGGGTGGTTCCCCATAGACTGTATTCCTCATAGCAGAAGCTCAGCTGCTCTGGGTTTCACAGAAACACAGGATGAAAGTCAGCTTTGGTGTTCACTTACCCACAAGAGTCCTGCTCTGATTTTATTTTTGGGAACTATAGAAACCTCATTTTATTCCCGCTTATTGATGCATTTAAAGAATTTTTAAAAATGTTAATCAACATTTTAGTTGTTTCAATAGAGTGTTTAGAAGACCAGGAATGTTCCTACTTCTCTACGAACATCTCTCTGTGTTCCTTGCTCTACTAGGTCAGCTTATTCTGTTTAGGCAAAGTGTTTTGTCTTCTGGAATTCCAGCTTACTTTGGCTTTTCCGTAACTCTTCAGCCTCTTGATTCTACTTCAATTTCTCCCCTCAGTGCTATTTCCTCCTGTCACTCCAATTACCAATGAGAAATATTAACAGAGGAATCAAAATCAAGTCAAGCCATTTGGATTCATATGTCTTTGGTCCCTGCTGTTGTGACAGTGTCTGCCCTGGGTGCAGGTTAGTGTTCAAATGATAGATTTTTTTTCTTTATTTCTTTTTTCTTTCTTTCTTTCTTTCTTTTTTTTTTTTTTTTGTGTATGTGTTGCTGGGGATTGAACCCAGGGCCTTATGCATGCAAAGCAAGCACTCTACCACATGAGCTATATCCTCAGCCCCAAATAATAGATTTTCTATTACTTGCCTTTGCAATTACAGTCTCATCTTTCCAACCAGATAATAACCATCTTGCAGTAAGACAATTGCCAAAAAAAGGAGTACTTACTAGGTGGTGACTGTGTGGCACATACATAATCTCACTGAGCCATCACACTAGCCCTCTGAGGGAAGTACTAATGGTTGTTACCAAATTTCCCATTAGAAACTGGGACACAGAGTGTTTGGGACTTTCTCAGGGTCATGCTGGGATCACGATCAGTGGTTCAGATCAAGTGCAGTTTGTAGGGCCTTTGGGACCATGGTTTTCATTGATTAACAGCCTCCAGAGTAGTTTATCCCATATACAGACGCACAATGCTAGAAACCAAGTTTACAAACTGTACCTGGGAACTGGCCATTGCAGGAATTATCAGGGACTGCTGCATACTTCATTGCAGGTGTGTTGTTTTTTCCACTGTAGTTGGCAGAACTAAAGAAGAGTTCAGGTTGGTTTGGATCAGGGTGCGGATTAGCCTAAACTGAAAAGAATTTAAACTAATTTAGAGATTTCTTGTTATTGCTAAGAAATGTATAAAATCAAAGTATATTTTAGTCTAAAAACATGCTTAAAAATCTGGGCTTCACACAGATAACTGCTTCTACATGAACAGAAGTGGGCCCTGACACTCTGTGGCTGCTGCTAGGAGGTGCAGGTGAGTGGGCGAGGGCACGTAGCCAAGGACCCTTGTCTCAAGGACTTCAGGGTGTGCCATTAGAAAAGAAAATGACATGTACATGGCAACAAAAATTACAAAAGAGAATAGAGTGAAAAGTCAATCTCCACCCTCAACCCTCATTTTCTGTCCTTAATGGCAACCACTGTCACCAATTTCTGGAGTGTTCTTCCAGAAAGATTTTATGCATAAAGTATATATTCAATCTTTGTGTGTATGCTTTTTGAAACACAGTGTTATCCAATTACAATCACCTTCCTTTTCTCCCTAATGTTTTGGCAGAGTTGCATAGAAGGTTATGCACAAGGCACTTGGCTGAGGGGAGTGGAAGTAGAAAATCAGTCAAACAATCTCTGTTGGATTCTGGGTCTGCCTGGAAGGGGGCTCATTTTCCCCATTTGCACAAAGATAGTTTTTTGGACCCTGGAGTTTGTCTACATCAGCACTTAGGGATCCACTTCACTCTTTCTCCTGTTGCAGAGTATTTTGTGTTAGTGAAAAACAACATTTTAACTAGTTTCCTATTGGTGGACATTCCGGTTCTTTCTAATCTTTTGCTCTTAGAAGAAATGCTGTAACAAATTTCCTTGTCTAAACATTTTGTGCACCTGTGTGAGCACATCCGAGGAGTGAGTTTGGGGATGCCATTTTTGAGGTTCTGAAACATTTGGTTTTAAACAGGAAACAAAACATGTTGATTTAAAAAGACCTGAACTTCGGAGGTATTTCTTCTTTAATTTTTGTACACAATATTCCAAAATCTCCATCATTTTCAGCCTTGATAATTGACTTCCAGCTGCTAACAGGAAATGTTTGCTTTCTTCTTTGGGCCCTAATCATCCACGCCAGGTGCCTCTCCTCTCCAAGTGTTCCTTGCCACTCTGTCAGCAGGACTCTGGACTCGAGCACAGCTCTTGCTTGTTCTGGGGGAGATCATTACTCACTGATGTTCAGAAGATGCAAAATTCCCCAACTGATTTCCATGGGAGGGTGTTGTTCATTCTCAGATCTCTGAAGGCCTTTTTGCTATTAAATGTCAATAAATCTTATGACTCACCAAAGCATGGAGACAATATGAGCTCCAAATAAAGAGAATTCCATGGAAGAAATTTTATTCTTAAAGGCAATGTGGTATAATAAAGGGGCCAAGGTCTTGAGAATCAACAGATTAGGGACCAGCATGCTCCATTTGCCATACTCAATAATGGAGGTGTGAAGAGCAATTTACACATAGCAGGTGATGATGATGATGGTGATGGTGTCAATGGTGGCACTGGCAGTGAGGAACTGCATATAAAGGAATAAGGAATAAGAAAACAGAAAACAGGTATGACCTGGGAACTGTGCTAGGTGATCTACAGATGTTAACGGATGTTCATCCTGTAGTAAGCCATATACCTGCATTTTAAAACGAGGCCAGAAAATGAAATAATTTGTTCCAGAATTTGCAGCTACTGAAGGTCAGGACAAGTATACAAACCATGTTCCTTCACATGTGACTCGATCTTCCTTTCCCAGATAAATATTAAGTATGATAAAACTTCCTTTTTTTTTTTTTGTTTTTCTTCTTTAATAATGTTGGAGATTGAACTCAGAACCTCATTCATGCTAGGTAAGTGCCGTACCTCTGAGCTATATCCCCAGCTCCACAAAGCTAATTGTTTGAGGGGGGAAGTAAGTAATTTTTTTTTATTGGGTTTTGAGCACTGAGTTGTATAGGCTTATTCTTTCTGCTTTTTGCAGTCCATTTCCTTCCAACCAATTTGCATATAGCATTTGAATTTTAAGAATAGCTATGCTCAATAACAATATAAAAATGTTTTGTTAAGATGACAGACAAAAGTATGGAGGAGATTTGAGTATCTGAAGAATTAATAAAGAATTCTTCGTGAAGAAACTTTGATCTGCGATTCTGTAAAAATGCATTGTCACCATGAAGAAGTGCTTTGCTGATCTTCTCTGTAGGCTTGAATATTTTGCTGAATTTTCGTGTTTTTCTCAGTGTGCACTTCAGCCCTAAAGAAACTTTTCTATATTCTTTATCCTCTGTATTCATCTTTCCACCTAGGAAACATATCGGGTTCTTAATTCCTTTCTCTATTGCTAAGCCAGAATCTCGACAGCTTATTTCTCTTATCTCATTCCAACTCCATGGTGGTAGAATTTTCCCATTACCTCTCTCTCTCTCTCTCTCTCTCTCTCTCTCTCTCTCTCTCTTTCTCTCTCTCTGAGAAATATGACTTGAAGAATATATTTTGGGGTAGGAGGAAGGAATATGAGCCCTAGGAAAATGAGGCCATGAAGCGTTGCCTGATTAGAAAGCTACATGTGTAGGCAGCGGCATGTGACCGTGGCCTGCTCTCCCAACTGGATCATTGCTTTTCTATGTCTCTATAATGCTGTAAAGGAATCACTTAAAAATGCTGGTCTTCTAAATGGGCAAACATTCTCATTTACTCTTTCTTAGTAGCATCTTCCTTCTTTTAAGATGGATCTACTCATGCTGATCAGGCTAATGGATAAACATTTTTGTGCTTTCTATTGTGCAAGTTTAACTTTCAGTGCAACTTGATGCCACTTAAACACTGCATAGAAGATATTGGTGTATATCCGACATGCACATTTATGGGGTGCCCACTGTGTACCAAGCAAGTCATAAAGTGGGTGTTGCAGATAAAGTAATGGTCCTGGTCTATGTGGATAGGGTTGCCAGACAAAATACAGGACAAAATCTGAATTTGAGAGAAACAGTGAACAGTCTTTAAAAGTAAAGGCATATCACATGCACTATTCAGAACTTATTATACTAAAAAGTTACTCATTATTTATGTAAAATTTAAATTTAACTGGCATCTATGTTTTAATTTGCTAATTCTGGCAATTTTAATTTGGGGAGACTGTCATATAAATCAATAATCACCCGACAGTGTGATCAATGCTATGATGGGTACCACAAAGCATTCCAGCAGTTCTTTCTATGTTTTTATAGAGAAGTAACTAGTAGAGGATGAAGGAGCAGCCTGACTAAAGGGTATGTTTCCATGCTGATGGGCTAGAAAGCTAGGCTAGTCACAGGGCCCTGCTCCTTGATCCATGGAGAGAATGGAGCAGAGGTTTTATGAACATCCTGTATAATCTTATATATGTAGAATCACTAGAATATTTCCTGCTGCAGCTCCCACTCCCAAAGACAACCACCCTCAAGAAAACTACTGATATTGAGAGTTTAGGTGCCTACTGGATCATGTGTTTAGGCAGGTTAGTTGCCATGTCCTCCTGTCTGTAGCTATCAAAGAAAAGGCAAACAAATATTTATTTGTTCAATAACTTCAGCGCTAAAAATACAGCATTTGTGGTCACCTAGGAAAGACAGAAGAAAAGTCAAGGGATAAGTGGTACAAACTATTCAGCTTCTTGATTATCCTGTGTGTGTGTGTGTGTGTGTGTGTGTGTGTGTGTGTGTGGTGTGGAGGGGAGGTATGGGCAGAAATATGGTTGGGGCTGGGAGAACCAAGAACCAGATACTCACACAGGTCATGTTATTTCAAATAATGTTAGAAAGAATCAGTGTTCATTACCACCATTGATGGTGGAATTTGTCTTCTCCAGATTTGACCTTGGTGCTTGAATGTTAAGGGAGTAGACTAGGTTTCATCCAGCAGCGACCTCCAAAGGCTAAATTTGAGTTCAGTCTTAAAGGTCTGAAATTTGAGTGGGAGCAGAGGAAGGAAAAGGGTGCTACTCATAGGGAGAATAACTTAGTTAAGAGTACATTTTAGGTACCGTAAGTATGGATATTGAAGGACCCATGGGGCAGGCTGGCATGAAGGTGACAGGGTGAGGACATCCGAGAAGATTCAGACTTGGATTCAGACTTATTTGTTTACTCATTAGATTTCAGAACCAGAGAGAAAACTAAAAAAAATTCTTCTCACCAAACAGGAAAACCAGTCCAGGGAAATTTCTGGAGCATGTCTGTAAAAATAGGGCAAAGCAATGATTTGAGATAACATCTTGGGTAACTCAAGGGCTGTCCCACTTTTGACTGAATTTCTCAGGAATACAGAAAATTGCTTCATAGAAGTTACATTTTTGTAATCATATTCTGCCAGAGGCTTCCAGCAGGTGGTATATTAGTGAAAATATTTACATAAAAGAAGATAAAAGAGTCATTTTATTTTCCTCCTAATCCATGTTATACCTTAATTACCTTATGGAAAAAAATCCCTTTTTTTTTTTGGACCTCTTTCTTGCACAGAAATATAGATCATGACCACTGAAAAATGTAGCTAAATCTTCTGCTGTGGCAGGAAAATGCATTTTTGTTGGGTTGGATGTTTCATTAAAGGTTTTTGTAGAGGCTAAATATGTTTATCTAAAATTCACAGGAATGCCTCAGGCCAAGACCCTTAAAAAAAAAAAAAGGAGAATTATTTACCTGAAATCTCCTTGGCTTACTTTTAGTTTCTCCTTTTCTTATCTTGCTGATTATTTTATGACTCTGTATTGCCAAAATATTTTCTATCAACCTTTTACTTTAGCAACTCTTAATTCAATACCAGAAGGAGAAACTCTCCTCTTCTTTGTAGAGTCAGGTAGGGGATTTATACCTGCCTATTCATTTTTTCCTGCATTAAGAAGGAACAACAGTCCTGAACTCCCAAGAGAGGATGATGTGGAGAATCTGTATTAGGCAGATATTCAATGGAGGGGCTTTCTCCTCATGTTGATTTCCCTTCTTGTAAGTTATCTCCTTATTGTAGAACCATGGACCTCGAAAGGGTCTCCAGAGGCATGGAGGGGTGGCTCACTGCTTCAGGCAGGCACAGTCCAAAGTTAGATTCTAGGACCAAACAACCACTCAGGGAAGTTCTCCTTAATCCTTTGTTGATGATAAATAAATAAAGTTCTCAAAGATATTCTACTAAGTTTTATGGTTGTCGTTTACATAGTTAATAAATCACCTCTAACAGCTAGCTCTAGATCCATTCCTCAAGGTATGCGTTAGCCAACAAGTGTTTGTTTTAAACCATATTCCATTTGTATATTTGCCATATTTAAAAACAAATATCTGTGCTTCCAAAGGTTTTCATCTCTTTTAGAGTTAAAATTGCTTATGCATTTCCCTCTGATTTTCTTTTTAGTCTTAGTGTTAGATAGTAAACTTGAATTTACACAGGCAACAACACACATGGAGTTTTAACCACTGTCTAGTAATTGAAGTCTAAAGTACTTCACTTGGCATAAATAGTTTAGGAGAAATGATTTGGGGGAGAACTTGTATTACCCAGGTAATTTCTTTAAATTTTCTTTTGCACAAGGGAATAGTTCCCTTTGTTTTTGGTCTTATTATAGAAAAAAATGATGACATTGGTCTCCAACATTCATACTGCTTTCCTCTTTCCAGGCTCTTGAACCATCTTTTCTACTTTTAAGTGGCCATTACCATGGAAACCTCTGTATTCCAGTTCTCAAATTAGGGTTCCTGGCAGCAGTCATTTACATAATAGTGTGAATAAAGTGAAATTCAAAGAGCTGTTTTAAAAGGTTGTTGCCACTTCAAGCCTTCCTGGTTATGGGAGGTATTCAGGCATTTGGGGTGTATATGAGCAAGTGAGAGAAGTACTTTGGGTGCTAGGGACTCCAGGAATCCGGTCCCACAACTGGCTTTGCTTCCCCTTTCTTTATCTCTGCTCTAAGCCTGGGAATGAAAACTATTTGTTGAGTACCATTTACTAGCTCTAGGAATATCAAAATTATTTCTTGTTCTTTAATAGTTTTCTCCCTGTGTGTATTGTTACATATGTAAAGGCACATTTGAGGGCTGGGGATGTGGCTCAAGAGGTAGCACACTCGCCTGGCATGCGTGTGGCCAGGGTTCGATCCTCAGCACCACATACCAACAAAGATGTTGTGTCCCAGAGAACTAAAAAATAAATATTAAAAATTAAAAAAAAAAGGCACATTTGAATGTTAACTCAGTTGACTCACAAGAATCCCATGGGGGATAACTACTATCACCCAGCAAACTGATGAGGAAACCAAGACATGCAAATGTTAACTAACTTGCCCAAGGACAAGTGGGTGGAGCTTCGAGGGGTGAAGCCAGGTTCCACCTGGAAGTGTGCACTGCTCCTAAGGACCAGCCCCTGTCCGGTCCTTGCAAGGTACCCCTATGGAGGTTTATATTTCTCTATTGTGGTATTTGAAATTTTGGCATATCTGCCTGTCTGGGTAGCTAACCACTTGGATACCTATAGGTTTTGCTCTAAAGTGTTATTTTTGTAAGATTTCATGGTTTCCATAATTTGCTAATTTTTTTTCCCTCCAGGCTAAATCCTTCAGTAAGTGCATGGTGTGGAATGACCAAAATATTAGTTCTGACCCTTGTATTACAAGACATTGCTAGAGCCCAAGGTCACTGAATGAATTTTTTCTCATACAAAACTCCAAGTTCTATTAACCAGGAATATATGACATATTTAATCTTAATTTTTCAAAAAAGATATTTCAGCTTCCATTAATATTCAGTTTGTGACCCTATGGCCTTTTCTGCCCATTTTGACGTTTTTGCTAAATCTCAACTTGGCATTTGGACATTGCTTTAATGGATTTTTTTTTTTTTGTGTGTGTGTGTGTGTGTGTGTGTGATTCCCCAAGTAGGTATTTTTTATTTTACTGAAGCTCAGATTTGAGTTTTGACAACTGCAAGGCTAGTGTCAAGACTAGGCATGTACCAAGCCTCTGTCCTGTCCTTGCATGGCATCCCTATGGAGCTTTATATTTCTCTACTGTGGTATTTGAAATTTTGGGGATTTGAGGAAGTCTCAGCACCCATCCCTTGATAATATTACAAGACATTATACTGAAAATACGATTTTCAAATGTATTCTGTTTTTTGTTTTGTTTTTTTGTGGGGGGAGGGTGGGTGGTACCAGGGATTGAACTCAGGGGCATTTAACCACTGAGCCACATCCCCAGTCCTGTTTTGTATTTTATTTAGAGACAGGATTTCACTGAGTTGCTTAGCACCTCACCATTGCTAAGACTGGCTTTGAACTCATGATCTTCCTATCTCAGCCTCCAGAGCTGCTGGGATTGTAGGCATTTGCCAACATACCTGGCTTGTATTCTGGTTTTGATGGAGTATATTTTAAATGGTTTAGGATTTTTTTTTGTTTTTGCTGTTGTGTTGTAAGTAAAATTTTTTTAATCAAAGTATACTGCATTAGTTTGATTAGGATGCTATATACAAAGTACCACAGACTGTGTGACTTAATTAACAGGTATTTATTTCTCATAGTTCTAGGGGCTGAGAAATCCAAAATCCAGGTGTTGACTGATTTAGCTCCTGATGAGAGTCCTTTCTGGACTTGGAGACATTTCCCTTTTTGCTGTATCCTCATATGGCAGAGGGGGAAAAGAGAGGGAAAGGGAGAGGGAAAGGGAGAAGGAGAGGGAGAGGAAAGAAAGATCTAGCTCTATGGTGTCCCTTTTTATAAGGGCACAATTCCCATTATGAGGGCCCCATCCTCATGACTTCTTCTAAACTTAAGTTCTTCTCAAAGATCCCATCTCTAAATACCATCACATCGGGATTAGGATTTTGACACAGGAGTTTTTTTGGCGAACAAAATTCAGTCCAAAGCATACAGCATACTCTACTAAAAGTACACAGCTCAATATATTTTCATAAATTGAACATGCCTGTATAAACAATGTCTAGATCAATAAATGGAATATCAACTGAACCCAAAAGCCTTCCCTCCTCTCTCCAACAGTACCAGCATCCTCATGTCTAGTATCATTGATTAGTTTTGCCTCCCTTCTAAATTTTGACTGTTCTGTGAAGACTATTCATAGAAATACTCTCTATAAATGCCTGAAAGTAAAAACAATTTGGTGAAAATGTGTAACCATTTCTGTTGGGTACAAACTTTGAAGTGGGATAATAGGATCAGGAAGGTGTGTTTCAGCTTTCCAGATACTGCCAAATGGTTTTCCAAACTGGTTGGACCAATTTACAACCCCAGGAGTCCGAAAGTTCTTAGAGCTCAAGAGCTTCACCAGTACTTGGTATTGTCAGTCTTTTTCATTTTAGCCATTCTGGTGACATGTAATGATACCACATGTGGTTTTAATTTTTTGCTTTCTTGATGACTAATAAGTTGAGTTTACCTTCCTCCTTCTTTTCTTTTTATTTTTGTTATTGGCCCCTTTAACTAGGATCACATGACTTTTAAACACTCCAGTTGACTTTGTATCATCTGAAGAACTGAGGTGTAAAGTTTTAATCTAAGCCTTCAATTCCATGATCTCCTGTGGTGCCTGGACTGACATCAAGCCCCTGATAATAGCACTTTGGTCTGTTTTTTTTTTGACCAAAATATGGTGTTATGTAATTGATAAAAATATCATGTATTTTAGAATTGAATCTCTTGAGGAAATTAGCTCTTATTCTGCCTTCTTTCTTTATACAACGTGTAGTTCAACCCTGTGGTAGGAGGAGAACTATATAGATCATCCAAGTCTGGTTCTTCATGGAACCATGAAAGTTATTTGAACCTTGTGCTTCTCTGGGATCCATCAAATAGATAATTTGGTGATTTGTTCTTGTGTCTTTTAGTAACTAATGTTGAAAAGATGAGTTTACAATTGTTATATCTCTCCCTACTTTCCCTGAAACTATCAGGACAATGGGACTATATTCCGATAGAATTCTGGAGAAATTTATTTTAGCATTGTTATTTCCAGGGTCTTTCTCTCAAATTGTCCTCCTCTTGCTCCTTCTTCTTTTTCAGTATGTGTTTGAATATATCAGTCTTTGCTGCGGCACACCAACAGAGTTGATTATGAAATTCAAATTCAAGGCAAGGATCTGCAGCTGTGGCAGAGGTATCTCTATGGTAATCCCATGTAATGATGTATTAAAAATTCTTGCCCAAAACAAGCTACTCTGATAGCACATTGTCCAGAGAACTTTGAGTTATTTTTGAAATGACACACTAGAACTGCTGTGGATTTAGAAACTGTATGCTTTGGAAACTATCCATAGAATTGACCCTTTCCTTAAAAAAATGTGTCATTTGCAATGCTTCGTGGTTGGTGCAGCTTTTCTTAAAAAAATATTTTTGTAACTTGTAGGCTTGCTTAAACTTCTCTTTGAGTTTTCTCTTTAGATTTGCCATCATGCTGTCCTTGTTTTTAACTTGGAGGAGAAAACAACATTGAGTGACCCAATCTCTTCCTGCCAGGTAGCTTTTTGGACACCTGGGACTTGAAAAGGTGCTTCACTTTGATTAGAAGTGTGTCCTGTCATTCTCTATTAGCCAAGCACCAGATAATTATTAGGAACATCTTCTAGGGGTGGGTGAGCCTTTCAGGGGTGGTTGATTCATTTTAGGACATCCTGCCGAGATGGTCATTAAGAAATGTCAGCCGGTGAGGAAATGGGCGCTTGCTCCTCTTGGCACAGAATCAAGACCACTTTATTTCTCTTGGGCCACAAAAAAAAAAAAAAAAAAAAAATCAAACACAAAATCTTCCTCAACCCCCTGCAAAAGCTGATAACCACGAGGAGAAAAGTTTGCCTGTCAAGCGGTCTAGGCTTGGACAACCTGCTGCTCAGTAAACACCATTCCCCAGGAAGCTGGTTCCACCCACCTCTCATTCTCTTGTCCCCATTGTGGTTCCTTGGTGGACGACAGGGCTGCTATTGGATCTCTGTTTGATCTACTGTCATTCACTTATACCTGTGGTTAATTTTGATTGTCCTGCTGGTTGAGGTACTGGCACTCAGCTGTGGCTGTCACATGCTTGTCAGAAGTATGGAAAAACACAGCTTTTAGTGGAGTTTTGTCACTGTGTACTCAGAGATCTGAGACTTTTTAGGTAAATAACTCTAAGACAACAGTCAACTTTTGTGAGATGAATAAACGTGGCAATTTAGATGTTTATGAGCTACTGTAAATCTTTTCTGCATGGTGCTTTGAAAAGATGTTTTTCGATTTTTTTCCCTCCTTCCCTTAGCTCCTAAATGCTTGGAAATAATTGATTTTAGATTATTAAATGTAGCTTCTCTGACTTATTTATTTAGAGACTGTCATCTCAAATGACATTTTTCAATTTTAAAGAAATGAAGCAAAATTTACATTTTAAAGTCATTTGTCATTAGCTAAGACAATAATCTTCTTGGGTTTCTTTTTTTCTTTTCTTCTATAGATCACGTTAGGAATTTCCATTTGGAATTTCATACATTGTTTTCTCTCAGAGGCAGCAGGTAAGAAGAGAAGTCACTTGCCTTTAGTGTTTCTCTTAGTTACTACAGGGAAGGAAGGGAGTGGACTGGCTAACCTATGGCCTCTTGATAGTCATTCTTAAACTTCAGTGTGTATCAGAGGGGCCTGGGACTCTTGTCATAAAACACAGTCAATCCTCAGATCCCACCTTTAGAGATTCTGAATCAATAGGTTTGATGTGAGCCTTGGGGAGCCTATATTTTTTAATAATACCATAATAGCTCCAAATTGCACCGTCCAGAATCACAAATGTGAAATACTGATGTAGGGCCTCTTATTATACCATACTATAAGGTTCCTGAAGTAGGTATGGAGACTGGCCATCGTGAAGTATGTTAATATTGTAAACAAGAGAAAGGCTGTCTCTTTAAATTGGAAGTTCTAAGTTATCTGTCTTAACTAGGTTCTCTAGAAACAGAGCTTCAGATGGGCATGTGGGTGCAACTGATTTTTTTTTGAAGTGATTTCAAGAGAAAGAGTAAGAGAAATGGGATAAGGCAAGGCACAGAGCAAAATAGGCAGTGATCCCAGATGTCAGCCAGCTTTGGCCTGATACTGCTGGGAGCACTGGGAAATGGGTTGCACCACATGGCCAGTCTTATCTTGAAGAAAGGAGGCCAGATTTTGTAGCCCATTTTAGTCAGTCGCTGGTTCTGAGCTTCCAAGGGATGGATGGGTGAGATATCCCCTGGATAAGGTGACTCTAATTCCATAAGGCGATTCCCTTGAGAGAAAGCCTTGGAACCTCCAGCAACCAACACTCAGGGCAGGTGAGGGATGAGTGCACCATCCAGGTAAGGGGGATGCAGGAGGGATACCATCAGCATCTAAAGATAGCAGAGTCCCACCCGAGGCTTCTCACTACACGGCTCCTGTTCTTGGTCACTCTGGCCACTCTTGCTGTAGTGCTTGACAAAATAAGTTGCTACTCTTATGATGCTTTTTATAATTGTATGGGTAAATATGGGCAATATCTATACTTGATGTTTTTAGGTATTTTCCTTCCTTTGTTTCAGGAGGACTTGTCATCCTGCAGCAAAGTATAGAAAATATGGCATTCTTCTTTGTCAATTCTGTTTCCTGTCTTCGATAAGAGGAACAATGATTTCAAATATTGAATTATGGATCCTCTTGCTGCAGTGAAATCTTAATGTGTTTTACTCAAAACTTCATTTGCAGATGATTCTGTTTCCTGCTTCTCGTAATGATATTGTTTGTGGGGGGGAAGTTCCCTTGTTTAGGACTTTCAATGAGAAATACAATGTTCTGGAAACTATCAAGCTGGTTGTCATTGGTTACTTGGCTTTATTAAATAAAATAGCCTCTTGTAAACTGTGTTCTGTGGGAACATTAGTGTTCTTTGAACTGTGTTCTACAAAAAGCAAGTTCTATGTTCAGATAATTTTGGCGTCAGTCTACTTATGATATTCCCCTCTTGGAGATGCACAGAGCACTTTGGCCTATTAAAGTCTCTAAATATTCTGCAGGAAAGAAAACTGCTAATCTTTGGTGCACTGATTGTTTCCCAAACCTATTTGCTCCTGGAAGAGCCTGTCATGGACACTTTCTACTTTTCATGATATGTTATATTACAGAGCTAATTTTCCATAGAACACAGTTTGGGGAATACTGAAATAAAACTTTATTCCTTATAATGTATCAGTAGCTTGGTAAGCAGGAAACAACTAGTTCCACTCTTTTACTGTACAGAACCAGCCCCACAATCTTATCTACAATGCAAGGTGAGAGGCAGATTTGGAAATGGGGAAGTCTCTAGGGGATAAGGATGGGTTATTTGTTTTTTATGCTGAAGGCACCATAAAAAAAGAAACATATTTAATGAGGCCTCACCGTGGATATATTAGCCTCCATAAAACATTTTATTCAGCCTAACCTACAATTACTTAATGGACAGCAAGCTTCACAAACTGCTAGTCCCAGCCTCAAACGTTTATTAAGCGTCTATTCTTTTTGGAGTGACTCTGCCAAGTAGAGTCATGCAAGATTAAAAAGATAGAATATTAAAAATTCAGCCAAGACACACTAGGGCTGCCCTGGTGATAACAACTGCAGTGCAATGTTTCTGAATTCATATGGATTCCCATGTTCTCAGGAAAATATATCCTGCCATTTCCCAACATTCTCTTATTAAAAAATTCTTTGGATTGTCAGGAGTATGTGGCATTTCCTTTTTTTTTGCATAAGACAGAACCTCTGTGAGTTGTGTTCTTTTAAGGAATTTTGAATTGTAAAAGATAGCAGAGAATGAATATTTATTTAGAAGAAAAACAGTCTTTACATTTTTTGTATAGCACTCTGCCCCTCCACTCTCACTTCTGTACTTACAGAAATCCCTGAGAGAATGGCAGCATTATAAACACCCCAAAGTGGCCAAGGATATTTGGAGGGCTGGTTGGAGCAGACTTATAGACCCTGGAAGCCTAATTGTTGTTCACTATGAACTTTATCCTTTTTTATTTTTTGCAGTACTAGGGATTCCCACATGTTAGGCAAGTGCTGTACCACTACCATAAGAAAATTCTAGAAGGAAATCACAATCATCATATCTTACTTCCTTTATGCTTATTTATTTTCTGCTGATTTATCATCCAGACCTAGTCACAGCTTCCTGATTCCTGAACCATTGCTTAGCAAAAGTCACTCTTGGATCATGGAAGGGTGGTAAGACTCTTGTGTGCATGTGTGTGCATGCACAATATGGACTTTATTGGGAAGCCAGAAGAACTGAGGACCTTGGATGCCTTGACAGGGAGGCAGAGATTCCGATAATGCAAATGCTAGAGAGGAAGCTGTTAAATGAATGTTGGAAGCAGATGATGGGGGTCTGGAAAGTGGCTGTGTCAGAGGCAGTGGAGAGGACAGGCTGTCTTTGAAGGAGACCCCTGAGGTAAAGTTGATTGGTCTGGGTAGGAAAGTATTGGTCAAATTGGGTTCAGATGAAGCCCCCTTCATCTTGTACCACATAACATGGTTTCTTGCTCTTAACTCTCTTATCTGTTTCTCTGATGGTTTCTAGTTTAAATGGTCTCTAATGTTATTAGAGAAGAGAACAGGAGGAGAGAATTGGTTTGGTAATGTAGGGTGGAAGAGAGTCAGTCAAAAAGAAGTCAATTAAGCACATGACAAATTTGAATTGAAATATTTAGAAAGCAGTTTGAAATATCAGCCTGAATTTCAGAGAAAGAGAACTGAGATTGATATCTGCAACTAAGTAGTATAAAAAGACCTGGGAATGAACAAGAACATTCAGGCTTGAATGAATCAGCTCACACAAAAACTCAGATGTGTTAGCTATCATAGGTTTTTACACCTGTAAGTCAATTTAAGTTTATACTGAACACCCTTACTTTTAATCTGAGAGAAATGCAGTATCATTTATTTGACTTTACCCTCCTCTTATGCAGTGCCAAGGCATCAGGGTGCAGATTGGTGAACTGGTCCGTGGTCATCCATCCCTGTAGCTTACTTCCAAGGCTGCTGTTCTTTTCCTCTGCCACACCCATGCCATGTGATGCTGCCTGTGGCTTTGTCTGCCTAGCTTAAAGTTCCACCAGGCCTTACAGTTGGGTTTTGCTATTAACACTGTGAACCATAAGGTGGTGGTTACCCTGGGTCCTTGACCTGTCTCTCCTCCCTTTCCTTTTTCCTCTGGAAAAGATCAGAAAGAAAAGGAAGGACAAAGCCCATACTACATTGCTTCTCATGTTTTCTACCATTTTCTCCTCCTAAACACCAAGTTCTCTTAAGGGCTTAAACATGTTTTCATGGAGAAAAAAGAAAGGTGATATGGATTTGCTGGCTACAACTCTTTTTGGCCACGATGCATGCCTCCCTGAGGTTATAAAGTTTCAAGACTGGTACCAGCTTGAATTGGGGGAAAGAAAAACACAGAAGAAAAAAATACTAATATCTCAAAACACTTTCTAGTCACATTGTTAAAAGAAGAAGAGAAAATAACCAGGCCTGTGCGCTACAGAGTATGGAGCCAAGAGAGAACAGAAAGATGGCATCCAGGGAAGAAACCAGTAAGTTGTCAGAGGATACATATATTTTTTTTTTAAAGCACCACTCAGAGAATGCAAGGACACAGGGTAGGCCCCCAGCTGTGATGCAGCAAGATGGTGAGATGATTGCACGTGCAAGATGAGGGCAAGTAGGTTCTGAGCCCAATGTCTGACATTGGCTCATGGCCCAGCCTGTGGTTAGGAGGAAGCATTGGGCAGATTGGATTCTGGTGGAGCCACCTGCACCTATGTTTTGCCACTTCAAGTGTCCCCCCCCCCCTTATTTGTTTCTCTGAGAGTCTCCTATCCTGAACTACAAATTCCTTGGGGGCAGAATAGTGCATTTTACATTGTTATGACCTCAATCCCTAGCACAATGTCTGAGTGGATTTGTATCTTAGACTTAATTGATGACTAAGAGCCAAGCTTTTTCAAGAGGATCAGCATTTTATCCTAAGAGTAGGGCTGAAATTATTCAAGATCTCTGAGGAATTCTCCTCTCATGCCTGGTACAGTGGGCTGGGACCTCTGTCCTTAGGTTGAATTATTTTGGTTCCTCGGTCCCAATTCTAAATGTGGTTAGCAGCATGGGTTTGGACATCTACTCTCCTACCCATCATTTGCACTCTAATGCAGACATGGGGTCATAATAAATTCTGGAAAGATTTTAACTCAAGGACACATTTTAGATATAAATCAATTCTTCACAGATCTATATATTATCAGCATACGGCACCATGAGAAAAACTGGTGTATAAAGAGAAGAGGCATGAATACACAAGTCTTATTTTTAAACACTTCCAGTCTAGGAGAGGAGGCTAACAAGTTGAGAAATAGCTATAATCCATGGAAAAATAAAAGTGCAAGTGTTTAAAAAAATTAAGAAATGGAAGGGAGGCAGGATTTCTATTTAACTAAAAGATTATGCAAATTTTCCCATTTCTTAAACATTCCAATTAAAAATTGTTTTACTGAATCTTGCAAAGTAGAAAGACTTTTTATAGTATATTTACACTTGGCAAAAAAAAATCTTCAAAGCAAAAATAATACAATTTAGGGTGGGGTCTATGTTATTTTGATGATTTATTTCCCAATAACAAAGAAAGGTTTAGAGAGGGGAAAGAAGATTTTTGAAGAAGAGCTAGGATTCACTGTTTCCATTTATGGAGAAGAGTATGATTTTTGCCAAGGAATTACACACAGCAGACTGAATCCTTTTTTAGCCTCTAAACCAAAGTTGGAGAAATACATGGTTTGGCACCATCTCAGCTATGTTTGAAGTTGCTCAGGGACCCTTAGGTGAAAGGTGGGGTGTAAATCCAAATAAATATTCTTGTTTCATTATTCTTGCAGTGAGTTAGGTTGTCAGGAACACAGGCTGCTGGATGGAATCAGATTGGAAACAGGATGGGGAATGCACAGTCACCTGAAGATTGTATTTCACAGCTATAAACATCCAAAAGAACTTCTGGCAGAGAATTGTCAGCTGTAAATTTACACCCTGCACAGGCAGCCAAGCTTTGTTGGGGGAAAAAAGCAAACAAAAAAACCTCTTGAAAATGTTATTCTTAATGTTAGGTTTCTAAGGGAATCTTATGTATGTATTTTTAGTGAACATGGAGGTAGAGAAGGGGTTGAAAAGGAAGAGGGGCATATTGAAAACACTTTGAAAAACCTGTAGATTTTTCTTTGCTTTGTTTTCGCCTCCTAACATGATATTTTCCAGCTTCTTTATAAAATGAGCCATTTAAGTGAAGTCATATTTATTGAGTGCTGTGTATTGGGCTAGGGTTGGTGCTTTGGGTACTGCAGAATAGATGTTTAATGCTTGGTCCTTGACATTTTGGAAAGTCTATGAAAAATAATAGGGGACTTTCCTTAGAGGTGGATTGATCATTAAATGTTGGAACACGTGGGCTAGAGGGGAGGGCAGGGCAGGTGCGACAATGAGGATTCTCAGAGGATCCCTGCTGTTTTAGAAACAGAAATGATCCTTGGGAGAAAATCCCCTTTTGTCCTTTGAAATAACAGAACCACCAGAGGGAAGAAGAGGCTCAGAAGTTTTGCTCTGCCCCCCAGGAAGTTATGGGAGTTTCTCCTAGGTACCCAGGCATGAGCACACCTTGGCTTTGGCTGCTCCAGGTGAGGATATTCCCTGAGCCCCCAAATGGAGAGAAGCAAGCACCAAAGCTGAGAACTCACTTTATTGGGGTCCTTGGTTCTTTTCAAGCTGTGAAACTCAGGCCATGTTCCTGCAGCTGATGGCCTTGATGTTGCCCTCTGCTCAAAGTCCCTTTTTCAGACCTGGTGAAACTATCTCAGAAGGGGGTGGCAGTCACAAGTGGTGCCTCGGAGTTTCTGCAGGGTCTGGGCAGTTGCTTAGCATTCTGTTCTCTGTCCTCCAGATCCAGAGGGTCTTAAGGATTCCTTCAGCAGAGGCTGCCCTTGCAAGAGCACCCTGAGTTGGCCAGGTGAGCCTCTGTCTTAACTAGATACCTGAATTGGCACAAGGGAGCCTCTTCAGGGAGTTCTGCTTCTCCAGATTCCTGCCCCTTAAATCCAATGATAACTTATAAGCAAAAAGACCCAGAACTTGCCTGTCTCACCCCATTTCCTCACACAGGCTATTAGGTGACTATAAAATGCCCCATGGGGATTTGGGTGTCCCCAAGAGATGGCTCATGTGCTCATAAGTTTAGTCAGCAATCATATCATTCAGTTTATCCTTATAGACTCCTGCCCTGCTCTGGGCAGTCTCTGAAGGCTTGTCCACTTCTAATACTTCAGTCTCCCTCTGGGCACTGTCCTAATGTGGTGGAATCCTCCAGTTGCCCAGCTGACAATGGGAAACATCTCCCCACTTCTGGGCACACTCTGCTGGAGGGATTCTCAAACTCAAGAGTCCTGAGTGAATTAACTCTTGTGATTTTTGCTGGTCACCTCCACCTTTATAGCCCTCAGGCTGGAGTCCATAGAGAAGTTGGAGTGAGAACAGTTCTGGGAACAGCCTGTGTACTGCACATAATGAACTCTCTTTATTTTTGGAGGACTAAGGCTATTTGGCTCCCACTTGGTTAGGATGCCCTGACTAGATTCCTTACCCCTGTATATATTTAGGTCACTAGTTATTTCTGCTAAGAAACATGCAGTTCGGACCCCCCCCCCGCCCTTTTTTTTGAAAGGGAGAATCAAATTATTATTTGTGAAAATTATTTAAAAATTAATATTTCAATCAAAATATACCTTAAGGTTTAAAATAAAAAATTATATTAACCTATCCCATACCATTCAACCCTAAATCCTAGCTTTAGAGTCAACCACTTTCAAATCTAGCTCTTTCTTTTTTTTTTTTTTAATATTTATTTATTTTTTAAGTTTTCGGCAGGCACAACATCTTTGTTTGTATGTGGTGCTGAGGATCGAACCCAGGCCGCACGCATGCCAGGCGAGCGCGCTACCGCTTGAGCCACATCCCCAGCCCCAAATCTAGCTCTTTCTTCTGGCATTTTTAAGGTCATATTTCTATGACTTGATTATAGTTCTGATTTGTTGGTTTGGGCATGATCTTTTAGTTTCTTGTTGCAGTAAATGAACATAAACTTGCATAAACATCTTCACTTCCTAGTCTCCAGGCCCCCCAAATAGTAATATCACAAATTTTGTCTACATCATTCATCAGTGCTTAAAGTATCACGACTGTGAAAATATCGTCTGCTGCGTAGTCAGACATCACACCAAGCCTCTTAGCTTACATAGTCCTTTTGGAGTGCCTATTTGTCTTGTTTTCATTTGTTTCTTTTCTGTGTATCCTCGTTTTCTTCCAAATGCTTCTATGTTCCTTTCATCCACATTCATTAAGATTTTCTATATCTTCCAACAAATCAATCCCACTTTTTCTCTTTTTCTCAAATGTTCCTCCTGGAGCTCTTGGTCTTTCTTCTCTAGTCTGTATGTATCTCTCTATTTTTGGACTCTACTTATAGCTGTTAGGGGATAGATCATCTGCCTTCTTCTGTGAAGGTGTTTTTCTAGGGACTTCCCTTCTTCATTTGCTAGAATGTGCCTTCGCAGTCCCCTGATAAGTGGTAGGAAGAAAGTATAACTTCTGAGATTTGAACATCTGAAAATGTCTTTATTTTGTGCTCAAACTTCATTGATGGTTTGGGAATAGACTTTCATTTTGAATCACGAAGTCATGGCTGCAGTTTCTTCTACTTTACGAAATTGCTACTGAGAAGTCTTATGCCATTCTGCTTCATGATTATTTGTGGTGACCCATTTTTTCCTCTCTGGAGTTTAAATATTTCCCCTTTATCCCTGATGTTTTAACATTTCACAACAGTGTGCTCTAGAGATGCAAAGGTGTGACACCTTTCCTCACCCTTCATAGGGGTCAGGGCCACCACTTCTGTAGCAAAAGACAGGATAACAAAAATGAAAGCAGAGAAAATTTATTTAATCAAGTTTTTCCATATTTTTTAATTGGTGCACTATAATTATACATAATAGTGACTTCACTGTTACATTGTCATATATTTGCTCAGGTTTCATGTGACATAGGAGTCTTAAAATATGAAGACCGGGGCTGGGGAGGTGGTTCAAGCGGTAGCATCCTTGCCTGGCATGTGCTGGGCGCTGGGTTCGATCCTCAGCACCACATAAAAATAAAATAAAGATGTTGTGTCCACCAAAAACTAAAAAAATAAATATTAAAAAATTCTCTCTCTCTTCTCTCTCTCTCTCTCTCTCTCTCTCTCTCTTTCTTAAAAAAATGTGAAGACCCAAAGACCCAGGGAAAACTGTTTATTTTTGTGCTTAGGTTTGATGAAGAATGGACAGTTGTGTAGAAATGTGATTGGACAAGCGAGTATGATGTAACAGCAACAGAGCAAGTAGGGAAAACCCAGCAGGGCCTGTCTGTTCAGATGCTTCTTGGCTTCTTTGTATAGCATTGCTCTCCCGTAGCATGTAGTAGGAACCAACGAAATGAGGGATAAGGAGACAGTGACCTTTCTAGGTTTTATGCTTGCTTTGAGTGAGAGGAATTCTGGTTTCTATGAGTCACTTTGGGCAAGGAAGAAGGGTGGGAGGGAGATGGGAGGGCAGAGAAAGACCAGAAAGACCTTGCTCTGAGTCTCTCCAAAGTCCTTCAGTTCTAAATGAGAGCAGGATCCAGAGATGTGCTACACAGTTAGGACGGGGACCTCAATTATAACACATCAATGTTTCGTATCCCGAGATGAGCCATTGCATGTATAAAGTATCTGATAAGCCAGACAGCGTATGACAGCACATGATCAATATCCTGATTGGACAGTTTCTCACTCTGTAGCAACTTCCCCTGACATTATTAGCCAGTAGTTTTAATCCTTACCTCCAGCAACTCCATATAAACTCCTAGACAGTAGCCTATGGGCAACCCTCTCTTGGCACCTCTCCCTTGTGGGAGCTCCGCTTCCTTTCTGTTTCAGAAATAAATTCTGTTACTTTGCTCTCACCCTCCATTGTCTTTGGATCTGTGAAACACATAACCTACCCCTCGCTGCATCTCAGAATATTAGGTTGCCATACTTTGGGGTATCATGTTCTGAGTCCCAACAATGCCTTGATATGTCTTTTCTCATTTATTGAGATTGACTGTTTTAGTTCAGAGACATATTTTTTTAGTTCTGGAGAGCTTTGTTGTGGGAAAATTAAATCTCTCATAATCTCCTCCCCAATATTTATTTTGTTCTCTCTAGAGCCTCTATTAAATACAAGGTTCTTGGATTATCTTCTAATTTTTCTCACCCTTGTTTTCCATTTCTCTATCTCTTCATCTATTTGTTCTCTATCCTCCCTCCATTTCTTCACTTTATTTACCAACTTTTTCATTTTGCTATGATTTTGGGAGAGGGGGGGAGGGAAGGAACAGTAGTATTTTATTTTTTCCCTCCACACTTTTATTGGTGCTTTATAGTTGTACACACTGATAGGATTTGTTATTACATATTAGTACATGCACAGAGTTCACAATATAACTCAATATAACAACATAATTTGGCCAATGTCACTCCACAGGATGTTTTTAATTTCTAAGAATTTCTTTGTATTATTCTAATTCTCTACCATGCCTTCCCCCTAACAAACCCTTTAATTTTTTTTTTCTGCAGCAGCAAAAATTGAAGGTTTTTTCTTATCTTTATGAAGATATTATTCATAGTTTCAGTGTGTATTGTTATTGTATTCTTTTTGCCTGTTTTTATCCCTCTCACATTGAAGGCCTGCCTCCAATGTCAGGTCACCCTAGACTGTCCATTCAGATTTAAAGCGAGACACTTAAAGGAGATTGAAGTCTCTGTGTGTGTTAGGGTGTGTATGGGGGAAGCTTGTGGGCTTGTAGGATTCCTGTGTAGGATGGCAAGATGGAAACTCAGCCTTAACCCTGGAAATCTGAGTTTCCCCTTTTACCCTTCACCAATATCTGAGGCCACTTTTTGTTTTTATTACTTTGGTGCTGTTTTGTTTTTGTTTTTAGCTATTCCGTTTCTTTAGAGAAGAATCCTTGCCTTCTCCGCCTGGGGAGTTAAGACTGTCTGCTATTATTTTTGGAACCAGAGTCAGGAAAAGAGACTAAGAAGTCCCACCGGTCACAATACAGATTGTCACTTAATCTTGTTATTTTTTACTTCATGTCTGCTCTCCTCCACTGACACGTAATGTGGTGGCCCCTGAGACTTGGGATCAATTTCCCCAGAAAAGAATCCTGTGGTCCCAGCGTGGAGCAGAGGTGTGGTGCAGGGGAAACTGCCTGTGGGTTTGTTGCCATGCCTTGTGGCCTTCCTGCCTTCTCTGCCCACTTGTGCTTTCATGTCATGGATTTACTGTGATTCTGTATATCAACGGGCCTCATTTCTTTTTAGTAGATTACCTATACTTTCCTCCTTCGTATTATATCAGAACCATACTTCCATCCCTTTACCATTGTTGAAACATTTGTTGAAATCTCTGGTCTGCTATCTCCGTATATCTCCATAGCTAGTCATTTGAAATCTTTTCAATCCCTTTACTGTCATTTCATGGGGTTTAGGACACAGTCCTATGGATGCATTGCTCTGCCATGTTTAACCTGCTCTACCATATTTTGAAGATTTATGTTTTCTTGAAGTTCAAAGTCCTGTTCATTTCCAAACTAGCTGTGTGACCGTGAGTAAGGTACACAAAACTCTCTTGGCTTCATTTTCTCCCTTGTAAAGGTAGCAATAAAAACCTGTTAACAGAAAAGCAAATGCCTATCTTGTCAATTTCATGTTATTCTATAGTCAAAATGAGACTGAGTATATGTGAATGCTCTGGGGGAAAAATAGATAGAAGACATCATGAGTCAAACTAATAAATGAAAAGAATCATTTTACAAGTGGAGAAGAGCACTTTATCTCTGATATCATGGTTGCCTCTATATTGATGTGTCCAGCATAGGGATAAAGGTGTCTGGTAATAACCTTCTACTTCTTTTGATCTAAATTCCCTTTCTCTCATTTCTGCTCAGTATGACTTTTGGTTTCATCCCCAACTTCACCCTTGGATACCTTTTGGAAAGTACGGGCTGTCTCTAGTGTGTTTGGTCTCAGTTTGAGACCTCTCTTAAAATTTTTCTATTTAATTGCAAATTTATTTTCTCACATTGTAAATCCTCATCCTCCTGCATTGTCTGTTGGGCTATATTACTTGTATAAATCTGGAACAACAGTAGAAAAATAAAATGAAATGCTAAGCACAGTCATAATTTTGTAACA
Source organism: Urocitellus parryii (assembly GCF_045843805.1). NCBI lineage: Eukaryota > Metazoa > Chordata > Mammalia > Rodentia > Sciuridae > Urocitellus > Urocitellus parryii. The sequence goes on along the minus strand of NC_135538.1, from coordinate 71,869,930 downwards.
CAAATTGCAGCTTGCTGGAATCTGTGCCATTATAAGGCTACACACACAACTGATTACTGTGAGGGTGAAATATGGCCCCTTCCCTCTCACTCTCTCTCTCTGCCATGATGTGCTGCCTCATCTTGGGCCCAGAGCCATGTAATGGGCCGTCTATGAGGAAGAGTTTTGTCAACCATAAAAAAGGAATTTCTGTCATTATTGTCCATCTCCCCAGGCCTTTTTGCTCATTTGTGAAGTGAGCTGTTGAGTTTTGATTTAACTATGGCAGCCTAAGTTCACCATAGCCTGTCCCTCCTACTAATTACAACTAAAACCTCAGGATAACATTAAAAACAACCCCCCCCCCGCCGCCCCAATCCTCCAACAAGCTACCTAGGGACACTGAAAAGCCTTATATGTCATTGAATTTGGCAACCGGCCACATGGGGTATCTGAGGGAGCCCAAATGCTCTACAGCTCTCCTGCCTTGATCTACATGTATTCAGTCCAGTGCCTAAAAACCTGACTTGGAGGTGAACCTCCAGATGAGAGCGATAAGTATAAGGAAAGAAAATTTAAATATCCCCTGAATGTTAACACCCTTGAATGCCTTATTAATAAATATTTTATTATAAATTAGTTTAGCAGAGGGGACTTGAATCCTGTGAACAAGGCTAGTGCTGTGGTTTGATGTGATGGGTTCCTCCAAAGTTCCTGTTCATGTGGGAATATTCAGAGGTAAAATGTGTAGTTTGGGAGAGCTGTAACCTGATCAGTTCATCCTAGTTTGAATGGACTGACTGGGTGGTAAATGTAGGCAGGTGGGGGCCTGGCTGGAGGAGGAGGGTCATTGGGGGTGTGCCCTGAAAGAGTTGCTCTTCCTGTGGCCTGTTTCTTCTCTCTCTCTCTCTCTCTCTCTCTCCTCTCTCTCTGTTTTCTGACTGTACCATGAGGGAAACAGCTTCCTCCTGTTTTCCCCCCATGATATGTGTGGCCTCACTTGGTCCCAGAGCAATGAAATCAGCCATCTATGAACTGAGACCCCTGAAACTCTGAGCCCCAAGTAAATTTTTCCTCCTCTGAGTTGCTCTTTTTTTTTTTAAGTTGTAGATGGATGCAATACCTTTATTTTGTTAATTTATTTGTATGTGGTGCTGAGGATTGAACCTAGTGCCTCGCACATGCTAGGCAAGTGCTGTACTACGGAGCTACACCCCAGCCTGTCTATGTTGTTCTTGTCAGCTATTCTAACTGAGATCTCATAGTCATTATGTAATGTTGATATCAGAAGAGATTGGCCTAATGGTGTTGGATTATGACATGTCTGGCACAGTTAAGCCCTTCGCCCTTTATGTTTCCACTACAGCAACAAAAAGCTAACTAAAATACTCAGATATGGGATTCATTTCATCTCTCTTGTTGAGTAAATATCAAGTACTATCCTTTTTATACTTCTGAGAAATACAGTAAGATTTTTAAGATATTAGAAGTAATAATCTTAAATTACAAAATGGTGATGTATTTCCATTAGAGTGGATCATTTCCTGCTATAAATAAAGAAAAAACCTTTTTTTGTGGTTTTTAAAAATAAAAATACTCCTTTATACCCTTGATATTCTAGTGTAGGAACTAAGGGATTTTCTCCATGAAAAGAGAATTTAAAGAACTCTAGAGCTTTCATACTTCAGGTAATAATTAAAATATTCTTTATAATAGGACCTAGCAACATTCTTTTTTTGTCTTTGTAAGTCAAATGATTTTATGCCCTCTCACATTAAAATAACATCAGCAAGCTTTTCTAATCTTCTCTCATATGTCAGAAAATGTTGAGGTGGCTTTTCTTACTTGTTGTACTAATTGAATATAGTTTTGTTTCCAGATTCATGTTTTATAAAGCAAACGAGGGAAAGTCCAATATTAAAAATTCCAAGTATTTCACATCAACAAACTCAAAAGGAAAAACCATATGATCATATCAACTGACACAGAAAAAGCATTTAACAAAATTCAACACCCATTCATGATAAAAACAACAACAACAACAACAACAACAAACTTTCAGCAAATTAGGAATAGAGGGGAAATTCCTCATTTTGATAAAGCATCTTTTGGAAGCCTACAACAGGGGATGGTGTGCTTGGAAGGGCAGTGCAGTTCCACAGGGAATAGTGTATTGGCGTGTGGTGACGGGTGGTAGGAAAAACACCAAAATTGTTAGGAGGGAGACACTGAAAATAAAAATCAGAACATTGAGACAGTGATTGTGAGTGAGTGGTAAAATTCACACCAGGTTCACAATTTTGCCTGGAGTCACCTGGATGCAGTGTGGTTGTGGTCTTGGTGTTGTCCTCTCATCTGCAGCCATGGCTGTGCTTCCATCATGTGGAAAGACCATTTAGTCTCCTACTCTATCCAAACTGGCTTTTCAGGATTGATTTAACTTCAGAATTCTGCTGGTAGATATTGTCAGCAATTCTAAGCACTCACCTAAAGCTACTGGAGATCTCATATTCATTATGTAACACTGAAATCATAGAGATCAGCCTAATGGTGTTGGATTATGACCTGTCTGGCACAGTTAAGCCCTTCCCCCTTTACATTTCCACTACAGAGGGCTGTTGCATGGTTTCTCTGGATTTTGCCAGATATCTCTGTGGTCTACCCTTCCAAAATCTCATCCTCACTGTTTCAGAAGTATGTTTCCAATCTAGAAACTCTACTCATTTGGAACCACATCTTATATGAGAATAAAACTTCAAATCTTATTTCCCTTCTTTTGTGTGGCTCATATACTGGCTTCAGTATACAACTCTGTGATGACTTACACCAAAGGAGGCTTTACATAAATCAATTAGAATATGTTTTATAGCATGGTAATCTCCTTTGATGTACCTTGCTTGTAGAATTTCTTTAAGGCACATATAGAGTGTTGACATTACTAGAATTTTAGGAGATCTGTCAAAACCATATGTAGAGCATAGTTTCTTGTTCTGGAAATTAATTATGCTGCAAGAATAAAGACTAAATGGTTTTTCTTCCCTCTTTCTAATCCAAGAAAACAGTTTCAATTCTACATATTCCTTGGGAATTCTCAACAAGCCAAATTTCAGGGATTTGGTTTTATTTGTGCTCCTTAAGTCACTATAAGATTTTGTTCTCTGTATCTTTGAGAGTGAGAATCAGCTGTAATAAGTTAGAGCTGGGGTCTGGCTTCTTGGATTCTCAAAATGGCAAGCAACCTTTAAAACTATATGTTTTACTTATGGCAACCTTTAAAACTATATGTTAGTCTTATTTTAGTCTTCAAAAAGACAGGTACATAAACCAGAAACTCATTTTGCTATCAAATGGCCTATTTAACCAGAAGGGACATGGAAACTGCTGATTTAAATATGATACTCTCTCACAAACACACCAGATGTTTTATATACCAAATCATCCCTTGGTGCTGAAATCTAGATCTTACTGACATCCAAATATTGCTATTGCAAGTGTTGAAATACTCCCAAGTTTAACATGTGTAAAGAAACCAGACCTTTTCTCCAGATAAAACTATGCAATCTTGAACTATGCAAAGAGCTATGGTTTATTTCAGGGATGGCAAATGTGTGTGGTAAGGCATTAAAAAAAAACCCACCATATGATATAAGGTGTTTAGGTTATACTTAGCATGTTTGCTTTCAGAGGTTCAAACACCAGTAGTTCATGACAGGTGTGGGGTCTATGATTTAAAATAATTATATTTCAAGTCATTCATATCACTGCTTAAGGGATGACATCATTCTTCCCAGTTACCATATGTCTTGACCATGCAAATGAGAAGGAAAAGAACATCTGGTCGACCATTGTTGTCTCGCCTGTCATGCAGGACATGTGGTATTCCAAGTGCCTCTCATCAGGTTCCATCGGGACAGCAGCATGGTGGATGGTTTCATATTTTACACAGCTGGTGCTTTAAGGACATAGCATCAATCTTAGCTCAGTGGCATCCTTACACCTTTGGGTTTTTATTGGGTCTTTGGTGATGAATTCCATTTTTGGATTATGCAAACATCTCTCCCAGAGCTTCAAGTGAGAGTAGCATATTGTGTAACAGCATTTCTATAGCAATTGACAGTTTATGGTTAGAAATATGGCCTACAGAGACGGTTCTCTGAAAACCCTGAGCAAGGGTTTTTATATTTTACTGCTAATACTGACTTAATTTTAGCCTTGGAAAAAATTCACTAAGCTCTTTCTGTCTTTATTTGATCCCTTGTAAAATGTAAAATTGTCATAAAATAATCATCCTGCCATTGTGTTCTTCATCCGATGAGGCTACAATAACCATGCAGGACATTATTTACTAAGCAAGTCACCCTCTTGTAAGGTATGTATTTTGGTGATAATTTATTTTAAAATGCAGGATTGGAGAATTGCCTCATAAAGCTGGTTACTTGTTTATTTACCCTGATATCTTCCATTTGGCGAACTTGACCAGAACTCTTAACAGCAAATCAGGGCATCATGAGAAGGTTACATTTTCTTGTGATCGGTGACCCATTCTTTGCTACTAAGTCCATTTGTGAAGCAGTGTTTGTTCAGGTAGAAGAGGCCTTGGTCACCAGGGCACAATCAACATCCCTGGGCTTACTTATTTTTTACTATTCTGAACTGAGAACCATTTTATCCCTCAGTTTTTTTTTTTTTTCTAATTCTGTGTGTTTCTTAATGCCCAAGTGAAATCACTTTTCCATTGTGAGGAATAACTGAAGTGGGAGCTTTCATTTCAGATGCAGGTACAGAAAGAAGTGTGGATCCACATAAATATATGTAAACCAGGAATTCAATTTAAAGTGAGCAACAATCTGAACCTTTAGCGCATGTTAATGACTCATAAATACAGATGCGGTTTTGGTTATCTTTTTCCCATTAGTATTTACATAATGGAACAAAAAAGGGAGTTTTCTTTTTTCTCCCTACATAATCAATTCTTTAAGAAGCCTCGAGAGTGGACTGTATTTTCTTTAGCCTCTGAATGCCAACTGGCACACTGGGGACAGTTAAATAATAAATAATAACAAATACTGAGTTTATTGACTCTTGAGCCCTTGAATCAATCAATTAATCATGATATTATGGCAAGATCAAAGGGATAAAATTCTAAAACCGACTGCAAGATGCAAATGGATAAATCTCCCAGCAGGAATAATTGCAAACCATTTTGATCAAATAAAAAAATGATCACTGCTTGTGCTCTTTAGGGCCTAATAACATAGGTTTATTTTAATGTTGTAAAGTACATCCTCCAGGATCTAATGATTTCTTAAATATCACTTGTTTGGATAAAGCACTGTAGTCCAATTACCCTAAAGACGGATGCCACAGATTTAGAGTGATGAGTATTGTCTATGCTTTAAAGGATAATTTCCCTTTAGGATGCCCCTTTATGACATACTATTTGGATTTACCTTATAATTGGGCCAGTTTCTCCCATTTGCACAGAAATTGACTTCCTTTTCCCAGGCCCTATTTGGTCGGGTACTAAAGTGAGAGATTTTGTGTGAACATTTTGATCAATCTACAAGAAACAGTCTCATTGGTACTAAGAAAAAGAGTGAGTCACCGGATGGAAAAAGAAACCCCAGGTCAGAGCTTGTAATATACAGTAATAACACTCAGCCATCATAGTGAGTACAAAGGTCTCCCCCACAGCCACAGAGTAATCACTGTGGAGGCTGATGCTGGCTGTTATGGATTTGTTTTCTGGGTTCACTTGCTTATCCCTTGAGAAGTGTACCAGATAGGGTCAGCACCCAGGAAGGCTTCCCCAGGGCTTGGGGAACCAAGGTGCAGAAAACCCATATGAGTTTTGCCAGGGTATATGGTCTTTCTAATATGCTGCTTAGAACACAAGCAGCAACCACAAGGGTTTCTCTTGGATAATAGAGACACTGCCTTCACAAAATCTATTGTCTCTATGATTGTGAAGCTGTCAGGCTGTAAGTCAGGACTTGTGGAAGTCTAATTTTCCAGGCCTCAACAAGTCAGTATTCAGAGTTGAGATCTGGAATTCATTTATTCAACCAATCCTCTCTACCGTAGATTTAAAACGTGATAGGATTTGATCATTTATAGAACCATCTCTTAGAGTTGAGTGGTAGTCTTACATTCATTATCTCCTTTAATCAATTGAGCCCCCTTGTAAAGGATGCATCATATTTTAAGATAAGGATAGTGCAGCTCAGAGAGATGGAGTGGTTTTCCTAAGATCCTTGAATTAGTGTCAGAACATGAACTTAAAAAAAGAGTTGTTCTGCCTCTTGGTCTGGTTTTCTTTTTCTTTTTTTCCTAAATCATAACATATATGCCCTCCCTGGGTCTTGATTTCCTCTTCTATAAATTGTGATTGAGAGACCACTTGGTCAAATTCTTTTCCCTCTCTGAACAGTCTACATTGTATGCATAACTAAAATTTGGACACAAATAATTAGATAGGACTTTCACTCAAACACCTTGGGATTTAGGTAAACCAGTTGGCCCAATGCTTTTCCAAGGGGTCCCTCAGTTCCACTGGCAAGGGTTCACAGTAAGGAGTGGTTAATTAACAGTGTTTGCTGGTAATCTCCTACCCCTTTTCTTCCTGAGTTCTCTTTCTGGTAAGTCTTTCACAAATAGAACCAAGATGCTGAGAGAGTAACATCTCTTGGGGTGGACACCCTTTAACTCCTTGTTATGGATTGAAACATGTCCCCTCATGGCTTCATATTTTGAAGCTTTAACAACAAGAACTTTAGAAGGTGACCTTATTTGGAAAGAGGATTGTTACGATTATAATTGGCTAAGTTAGGATAAAGTCACACTGGAATAGTGTGAGCCTTTAATCCAATCTGGCCAGTGTCCTTATCAAAAGGGGAGTATTGGTGAGGATGTAGGGGAAAAGGCACACTTAAACATTGCTGGTGGGACTTCATATTGGTACAGTCAATACGGAAAGCAGTATGGAGAATCCTTGGAAAACTGGGAATGGAACCACCATTTGACCCAGCTATCCCACTCCTCGGTTTATACCCAAAGGACTTAAAAGCAGCATACTACAGGGACACAGCCACATTAATGTTTATAGTAGCACAATTCACAATAGCTAAACTGTGGAACCAATCTAGATGCCCTTCAGTAGATGAGTGGATAAAAATAAATGTGGTACATATACACAATGGAATATTATTCAGCATTAAAAGAGAATAAAATCATATCATTTGCAGGTAAATGGATGGAGCTGGAGAACATAATGCTAAGTGAAATTAGCCAATCCCCCCAAACCAAATGCCAAATGGTTTCTCTGATTTAAGGATGCTGATCCATAATATGCTTGTGGGGGGAATAGGAGGATTAAATGAACTCTAGATAGGGCAAAGGGGAAAAGGGGGAAAAGGGGAAGGGAGGGGGCATAGAGGAAGAAAAGAAGGTAGAATGTGATGGTCATCATTACCCTAAGTACATGTATGAAGACATGAAGGATGTGACTCTACTTTGTGTACAACCAGAGACATGACAAATTAGGCTCTATATGTGTAATATGAACTATAATGCATCCAGTTGTCAAATGTAATAAATTAAAATTAAAAATATAAAAAAAGGGGAGATTTGGACACATACTTAATCCTGGAGGAAAGCTATGTGAAGATTTAGGCAGAGATCCTGGTGAGGCAGAAGAAGGCAATGAGTGCTGAAGTTTGTCAGCAAACTACCAGAAGCTAGGAGAGAGGTGTGCAATAGATTATTCCCCAGAGCTTCAGAACAAACCCACCCTGCTAACATCTTGATTTTGAACTTCTAGCATCCAGCATTGTGAAACAATACATTTCTGTTGGTTAAGCTACCCTGTTATGTACACAATAGAACTGGTTTGGAGAGAAGGGTACCCATTTTAGCTCAAGATACCTCTCCTTAATTCTCACCTGTAATAGAAGAATGCCCACTCGTATCTTTCTCCATGGGGCTATGAGTCTTCCTCAAGTCACCAAAGTTCCACTGGTTGCCCAAAACCTTATGCAAATGACCTGGACATTTGCCATTATTTCCTCTCATATGTTTTTTAAGGGCCTGTATATAATGTTCACTAGGGCCTTTCTGATATATTTTTTTGACCCTATCTGTATATTTGACTATCTGAGTTTCTAATATGATTGTGTAATTCTCAGTATCCTTCCTAGTATAGGAGAAAAATGAATGATATGCTTTGATTTATAAAGCCTGTTGGTATTTGAGATATTATAATCCTCCCTACTGAAAAACACCAATGGATGTCCTTCAATTTATCTTCCAAACTGAGTCCAGGGTTCCCTCTCTCCATGCCAGCTCATTCATTCATTTATTCACTGAACTTTAATAGAAGATTAACTACATGTTTTCAAAGAAAGAAGTAAACTGTTGGCCTGTCCCTGCATAGCTCAGTCTAGAGGGAGAGACTCTCGTAGCCTGGTGAGAGTCAGATCTGGAAGGAATTGTTCTGTAACAAGTTCATGGGAGAGTAATATCTGCAGCAGAGCCAAGAGTAGCTACATGTCCTTGAGAGAAATGTTTTGGGCGTATTACCAAAGATAAGGGATCATTGGGGACAAGTGAAAGGTTCTGTGCCTTGTTAGGGTTGAATTGTGCACTCTCAAATCTTCATATTTGAGAAAACCTGCCTCTATCTAGAGTGTATAAAATGAGGCATGTAAGGGTTTGGCAGGAGATGGGCTTGAAAGGGAGGTTGGGAATTGATAATGGATTTTTTTCTTTTTTTAATATCTATTTTTTAGTTGTAGGTGGACACAACTGCTCTGTGGATTATCTCTGTGGATACCTTTATTTTATTTTTATGTGGTGCTGAGGATCAAACCCAGTGCTTCACATGCACTAAGCAAGCGCTCTACCACTGAGCCACAACCCCAGCCCCAATAATGAATTATTTTCTATACTTTAAGTGGAGCTTGTGGCAATAGGATGCCACCAAATTTATTTACATTTTGGAGCAATGTCCCATATTTACTTTAAAAAATGATTCCTTCAGTGTCAGAGTAACACATGATTTAGGACAGTGACCCACGGCCAGATGCCAGTGGAGAGGCTCTATTTCTTAACTTAAAAATGAGAACATAGTTCAGCAAGTGCTAGTGTAGTTATGGAAACAATAGGACAGAGTATTTAATTTTTTTTCTTTTTATTTGTCCTTTCTATACCACACAAAATACATTTTTAATGAATCATTTATAATATTAAATTTAATGGTGATTAAATTTCACTAGTTTCCTTTTGAAGAATTTCTATTCCTGATGACACAAGAAAAACATATTTCAAAAGGAAAAAAAAAGTACAGATCAACACAATTAATGCAATACCATCAGATCCACAGTGCCTTCCCTTATAGGGGAAATAAGATCTAGGACTGTATTTCTCAGGTATCATAAGGTACGGATCCCTGTTGAGATTGATGAAACATATAAAACCTCTTTCCAGAAAAATGGCCATGCACATAAAGTATTTGTTCAGGGAGAACTTTGTCAACCATCCACTGGCCCCAGTTTAGAATTTTTGATTCAACAGAGATACAATTAACTGCAAAATTGTATGATTGTAGTTATATACTCTATATTAATTTATCTATTGATCATTGTACCAATGAATTTAAACTATGAACTTAAAAACTTAGTGTTGCCATCTGTTCAAAAAAGAAGTAACAATCTGTATGTCTCATAGTACCTGGGTCACTCAATTGTGCACTCCATAAAATGTCCGCACTTTGTACAATGCCCTTTCTTACATTGTGGGACACAAAAACAAACAGATACAACATCTGTGTACTTCCAAGGAAGTGTCAAATTAATGTCATATAAGGAAGTAGGACAGAGTATTTAAATTGGGGTCATTTGTGGAATGTGTACCAAGAGTCTATGGCAGAAAGAGAAAGTGAAAAGTGTACACCAGGACATTGTCAGTTGGAATGAAGAGAGAGAAAGGCATTTACTAATTAAAGAGATAGAATAGATAACATGTTTAATGTGGAAGTGAAGAAGGAACAGGAATCAAAGGTGGCTTCTAGATATTTTATTTGTACATAAAGATAATAGCAGGTGAAGATGATGTGAAGGGGAAAAAAAGTAATCAATTTCCTGAGAATGCTAAAGGGTTTGTTTTGACTGAGTGTGATGTATTCATAAAAGATATCTAGGGAGATAGAACTATGGGTAGTTGAAAATATTGGGCAGAAGCTCAGAAGGGATATTTAGAAATTATAACAATAACAACAAAATAATATCAATTTATTGAATTCTTATGCTGTGCCAGACATGGTCTCTTGTGTGCATTTTTTCATTTAGTTCTTTCAACAATCACGTGTAGTAAGAATTATCTTTATTTTATAGATGCAAAAACCAGCAGTCACATAACTGGTAGGTGAGTTGGGACCCTGGTTGGGTCTGTCTGCTTTGCAGCCTGTGTTTTTGAGCCCTCCCTTTTGCTACCACTGCCTGCAAGGTTGGGAAGCTTCACCTGGGGGAGGCCAGGCAGTGCCCCATGGAGGGCATCAGAATGTATCTTCTAAATAGCGGAATGAAGCTCTGGGTAACTTATAGGCTAGCTAGCAGGGAGAAAGGGGTTGATTGAAAGATGACGATAAATAATGGGCACCACAAATGTGGGCACAGGATACAACCTAAAGCATGGATCAGTTGTTACTTCATGCTGTAGAAGACACAGCAGCCTTCTCCCTGTTGGAGGGACATGTTTACCTGGCCCTTGGTCCCCAGAGGCCCCACTGAAGATGGTTCCACCTAACTGAGGTGGGGATTCCTTTGGACATCAACTGCCCTAAGGTTCTCATTATGATTCTCATGAGGTAGCATGTACTTGCTTGCCCCTCCCCATCGGCCAGCCGTCTAGAAGATCAGCTACAAGCCTGTCTGCCCCAGGGAAAATAATGGTTAATAACTCTACCACATTTTTCAGAGAATGGGGAAATGGAAAGTTGATTTTCCACTTTAGTTTTCCTGGAGTATAATATGAAGGCTCAAGCTGTAGACCTGTCTGACATCTCTTTCTGCATTCCCTAACCTACCATCTGCACCAGTAAAATTAACACACAACACCAGTCTCGGGGAGGGGGGAGGGGGAGAGTGCTGCTTGTTATTGATGCAGTGAGGGAGAAAAGGCTTTTGCCACTCCTTTAATATCTTACCAGTGATATGAAAGTGCAGCAAATTCACTCGGTGAGTTTTTGACTCTAAGTGTGATGCTGGTAATAAGCAGGATGGCAAATTCTCCCATTGCTTGTTCAAAGGAAGAGTAGAAGTAGACAGGTCAGTCTTCAATGTTACCTGAACTGGATGATTAGATGTACATGGTAGCAATGGAACCAGAATTTTGCCATGAAGCTCAAGCTCAATTCTCTGCTTTTGCTAGTGGGTGAGATTAGAGTTTTTCTGCTTCTGCTGTCAGGTGAGGTCTGCATGAGGTGCAGGTCTCTGCAGCCAAGAAGTGTTACAGCTCTCAGTGGTGGGCTATGCCTTTCAGTGTTGCAGCAGACCCCAGAAGCTCATCTTCAATTTCTTCTTCTTTTTGGGTTCTTCGTCTCCTGAATTAGAAGAATGAAATCCACAGAGCAGATGAGTGTAACCCTAAGATTTATTGAAGAATAGGAACAGAACTCTTGTAGTACAAGAGGGGACCTACTTCCCAGCCTTGCTTGGGCAATGAAAATGGGGTCCCCTCCAGTGGAATAGGCTGGCTAAGAAATAAAAATCTAGGAAAAATAGAATGATGAAATAAACACACAACAGAGAAAGTAGTTTCAAAGGGGAGGCAGGACAGGCAAGCTGACCAGAGGAGTCCAGCTTCTAACAAACAAAGAAGTCCTCCTTTGCTTTATTTATATCAGAAAATATCAAAGACTTTCATGGAAAGTTCTTCACCAAAATAGGATAAAGTCGGGGCAGGTGGGTGCTCAGTTCCTAGCAGTTCCTCCTGTCTCCAGTGCTGCTGGGCAGGACCTTTCCAGCAGAGTGGAGGGGAAGGTCACGTGTATTGGGTGGTCTATTTCAGAGGGAAGTTCCCAGTGCCAGGCCTCTCCCTTCCCTGGCTGCATTGAGGAGAAAAGTCCTCAGGCATTTCACAGATGGCTTCTCACAGGGACCTATGCCAAGTTTTTCTACATACGAGTGTGCTAGTCTAGGGGTACATAGAACTTGGTTCACTGCTATTGGTCCAAATTTATGCTAATTGGGGCTTGGAAATGTACTAATGCTATTGGTCAATTTTTAAAAAATATTTATTTTTTTGGTTGTACTTGGATACAATACCTTTATTTTATTTATTTATTTTTATGTGGTGCTGAGGATCAAACCCAGAGCTTTGCAAGTGCTAGGCAAGTGCTTTACCGCTGAGCCACAACCCCAGCCCTATTGGTCAGTTTTTGAGTCCCAATTTCCATTCATGTCTGCCCCACTTCCATTTTCTCATGCAGATCAGGAAGTGAGAGGTTGAGGTCATCCAATGGGGCTGCAGTGCTACATGCATCATGATTCTGCAGTGGGTATCCCCACTGTGTGCAAGTGTGCTGCCTTGGGTGGCCTCAGGACTGGCTGCTACACCTCAGGCCAGCAGGGCTTCAGAACCATCAGGCAGGCTTCACGCATCCCAGCTCCCAAACCCACTCGGGCTGCTGCTCCGCTGCAGCTGCTTGGCAGGGACCAGTAGGCCTGCTGTGTGGCTTGGCCTGCCAGGGAGCCGTATTGGCAGCTCTCTTCAGACTCAATTTTCTGATGACTTTTCCTCTGACTCCTATTTTCCAGAAATGGACCCTGGAAGTCACTCTATCAGAAAAGAGGATTTTCCCTTTTCAAATTTATTTACTTTCAAGGCCCATTTATTAGAAGAGCACATGCATTTTCTTCTTATTTTGTTTGCTTATATAACCTAGAGGTCTCTTTGCTCAAATTGGGCCCCCCTAGGAACTTGCTAGAAATGTAGAATTTCAGGATCTACTTCAGACCTACTGAATCAGAATTTATATTTTAAAAAGATCTCAGGGCTTAGTATGCATATTAACATTTGACAAGCACAGGTTCAGAAGATCCCAGTTAAGTAATATGAGAAATTAGAACATTCTGGCAACCAGGAGCGACTAACACAAGTTCTTAAATTTTCAACACTAGATTGCTCTATCCATGAAACACTTTAATATACTTTCCTCCTCTCAGATAAGCACAACCAGAACTTTCTGGAACCCTCTCCACAAGCAAATAACTAGAAATTATGTTTGCACTTTTAGGATGTGAATTGGATCCAGATTTGTGGTTTCCCACTCAAATATTTGTGTCAAAAATTCTACTGAGGCAACCAGGTGTTTCTTAAAAACCCAGGGCATTTCTTTCTGGAAAGTAAATGAGCATGTTTTATGTTAAGCAACTGAAATCAATGAATGTTTGAAAACAAATCAGCAAGATCTTTCTGGTTCTAGATACATTTAAAGGATTTGAGTTATGGATCATCAACAGTTCAGAGGCCAAGATCAACCACAACAATACTAGTGAATAAGCACGGAAAATAAGTGGACATCAGGCTGAGTGCAGCCATAATAGTAAGGAAGGAAGAACATCAATACTATGAGATGCAAATGTCAGTCAGACATCCAATGGATCTGCAAGAAAAGTGGGTTCCATGTATGTGCCACTGGAAAAATCAGAGGTTAAGATCCTTGCATGATCTTTCTACCCAGACAACAAAGGAAAAGGGGGACTAAAATTTAAAAGAAACTGGAAGCAGGAATAAGAATTTTAAAGTTACACTTTTCATAGCATTGATTAAGATTTACATGCCATGAAGACCAGAAGAAGTCAGAATTTCAGTCCCACACGGAGACTTACAGGGGCCCTGGTTTCTGAGTAAGTTGCTGCAGTTCTGCCAAGAAAACACCCTCACTTTTTAGTCATTTGTCTCAGAGTAATGTCAAGACTAAAGACACATAAATGTTAGTGTGGTTAAGAACACGTCTTAAGGGGCTGGGACTGTAGCTCAATGGCAGAGGGCTTCTCTAGCATGTGTGAGGCACTGGTTTCAATCCTCAGCATCACATAAAAATAAACAAATAAAATAAAGGTATGCTGTCATCTACAACTACAAAAAAATTAAAAAAAATAAAAAGAATACATCTTAAAAGATATGACTACCTTTGTGATTTTTGTGTCTTGATGAATCTGTTGTTTAAAATGATCCTTAAAGAATATATCAGATCTTTTAAGACTCTGTATAAAAAAATGATTTTTACCATTGATTCACTTTTAGGGGAGAAGAATTCCTAAGAGGACATGTGAAAATTCAGGTTCATATAATTAAAGTTAGCTTGGAAACAAAAGCTTAAGTTCTGAAACTTTGTGACCTATAGCTTTGATGTACAATTACTACTTTCTTTTCTAGACTTTCCATTTTAACCGCCTCATCTTTTCTAAGAAATGTATTCAGAGAAGCAATAGAAACTTCAACACTTGTAGGCAATTTTGATTGAATAGATGTTTTTATTTTAATTCAATAAGCAAATTAAGATTGAGTTTCTAACTGTGAGCAGTATTTATCTCCCTACAATATGGGTACAATACATTATGTGTGAGATCTGTGTTTCTGGTTAAAAAGGATGTTCCTTTTAAAAAGCAGATATTAAAAATATTTTTTAATTTTCCTGACCTTTATACTCATTTTATGATTAAAACAGAATTCTTTAACTGAATAATTATAATACTTTTCAAACAACTTTGAACTATAATTATTAATATTATCTCTTAGTTCCACAGATGATTAATCTTGCTTTGAATGATGGTTAGCTGGGCTATTCCCTCCCCAGAATCTGTATTTTATAGTCTTTACAATCAGAAAAACACCAGCACTTGTACAAATTACATATATAGCCATAATCACATAGTATACATTATGTGATTGTATGTCAGAATTTCCCTGAGAAATAGTTATTTGAGCATATAAGTTTTTAGTATTTATGATTCTTAATCTTTTAAGAAGAGAGATTTATATGGCTATTGGAGTCATTTACTTACTTTTGGTGAAAACAGAAACAAGAAACCTTGGTAATTAACCAGTGGTAATCTTGTGATCTAGGGCAGTTTCTTCAAATTTCAGTATGGGCATCAACCAGGACCCAGTTTGGAAATAGAGCCAACACAGTAATTAGAATAGAGAAAGTTCAATATAAAGAATTATTAACTAGTAATGGGGCCTAACTACTAAAGGGTAGAAAGAGTTCTAAAGAAAACCCAGAGAGGCAGAGGACATACAGAATAAATACACTTGGAGGAAGATTCTCCTTCCCCAACGTCACCAGGGCTGACAGGCCGACCTCTTTGGAGAGGATGTAACTGAGGTCCCTTGATGGCAGAGATGCTCACTGAGGTGCCACAGAAAAATAAATGTGTGAGCATTCCTCGAAATAGAATCTGCAACAAACTCGAGGTGGTCTAAATCTTATAGTCATATAAATTTTAGAATATTCACACTGCTTCACTGAGTTCTAGTTTTGAGGGGGAACTTTTATAGATACCAAAACAATAAGGAAAGCGACTTACATTTGTGTTAAACTTTACACAGAATGTTTTGTTTTCTTATTGAAAACTCACAAGACTATAATCTTGATAAGTTTTCTCCCACCATTTCCTAAGGATGGAGGCTAAATTTCTCAGAATGGCTTTTATACTATCAGGATATGAATTTGGGTATTTCTCTAGACTAATTTCTCATCAGTTCTCATGGTCCAGTTCCTAAAAGTAATAATAGTTACTCTTTCCATTAATCTACATTTAGCCTCCTGATTGAATCCACAAAATATCCCTCATGCTTCCTGTAAAAAATACTATCTATTGTCTACAGTCTGCAAAACATACTCAGCCAGCAGAATATTCCAGTATGCCCTAAACTTCTGCTTCTACCAATTGCATGCTTACAAAGAGTCAGATGTGTGTGTGTGTTTATGAATTTTAAATCTATTTATTTCAATTAAACTTATTATAATTACATAATTTAATTCAAGGAAATTTAAATCATTGAGATATTAGTGCAAAAATTTGTATGTAAGAAATTAAATTGAGAATTTCTGGTACCAGCAGTCTGGCAAACAATCTGAAAACCCTTCTAAATTGTATACATGCTAGATAAAATGTAATAAAAATTTTTAGAAATATAGAACTATGCTTATGAGGAAATGGAAACATTCAGTTCCCAGGGACAAAGAAGGAACCATAAATCAAAGAAGCATGAATCATAGTTGATGTTGTCTTCCCTGGAGGTTTATGGCAGGACGACTTTAATGACTACAAGGGTGAGGAAATGAGAGCTGGTCTTGTATAGGCAGAGAGTTTGAAAGAAAGCTCTCCTATAAAGTCTGAAATTTGAAAACCTGCACCTTCTGTAAGAAGATGGATTAAAAGAATTATCTATACAAATGGTGACAAAGTTCATGTCTGTGAGTGAAAAAAAAAAAAAAAAAAGAAAAACCTCTGTCAGGCTTTGAAATCATAATAGCCACATTATCTGGGCTCACTACAGTCATTGACTGCAGTAAAAATTCCTGTGAGCTGAAGTGCTGCACAGAAGCAAATGTGAAACCATTTTGAAGGAACAGAGGACTTTAATAGTACAAAACTTGTTGAAGAGGAACTCACAATCTAAGATTGCAAAACAGATGAGAAAACAACAAACTAAATGAGAGTCACCTGGCAGAATGAATCAGAGAATTAATTCCCCAGACTTTCAGATAATATGAAACTCAATGGAAATGCTAAAATAAGTATATCTAAAATAATAAAAAATGTAAAGGAAAGCATAAGATAATAAAAATGAGATACAATGAAAAGACCAAACATGTTTGCAGATGAGTTAAATAGAATTTCTGAAAATGGCTACTATATTCATGTGAGGGGAATGCTTAATGCTGTTCAGTGTATTTGAATTTGAGTTGTACGCCAGTATAGCTGTGTTGGCTCTAAGTGGTAGCATCTGCCTTTTTTCTGCTATTTCATGTTCTTCATGCTACAAATATAAAGATTATTCTTAAATAATATGCTCTTGAAGTTTTAAAAAATTTGTTTCATGGTGTTACAGAAGTGGGGACTTCCAAGAAACAGAGGCAGTGCCAAGACCTCCCTTCAAACCCAGATTTTTGCAATCAAGTCAGAAAGATTTTAGTCATGTCACTCAGAGTAACAGGAATGATACAATGAAAAGACCAAATATACTTGCAAATGAATCAAATAGAATTGAGTTTATTAGAAGGGATAGAGAAATGGAAACGGGATACTCTCAAAGAAGAGAGTAGGTCTTCTCAAAGAGGAAAGGGACAATTTGTCTTTCCTGCACTCCAGTTTTTTTGGGATCCCAGAGAAGTTTCCAGACAGTCCCACCCAGGTCCACCTCTTGAGTTTTGATTGACAACAGGGTGACATCAGACTTTCAAGTCCTCACTGCCATAACAACTCTATGTCACCTTGGTCCATGCTGAGTGGTTCTATTTGGATTCTTAATCATTTGTACAAGTTTTATGGTTAGCAGGATTTATCTTTACCTTCTGGAATCTTGTCTGTGAAAAAGGGTCACAAAAGTCTCTCAAAGTAACTTGGGTTCCTCTTATCTAAGGTTATTTCCTGCCTGCATTTCCTTATAGATAACAGGTAGTTTGCTGAGGAATGTGACATATCCTGTGTACTTAGACCAGGCAGGGCTGCAGGTAAATTGCTTTTTGGCAAAGAAAGCATGTGGGGGTTAGCACAGTGGGCCCATTTGTAGAGTTATTCTCTTAACCTTGTATTCCCACCATCTTCACCTGTCTGTCCCCTAAGTATAGTTTTGGGACCCAGATATCACAAAATGTATCCTTGTTGTGGAAGAGAGAATTCCTTCCCAGAACTTATGATGTCTAACAGTATTGAAAAACTTGTAGAAATTCATGCTCACATAGTCTTTTTTTTTTTTTTAACCATGATTGGCATCACTATGATGTTAAGACAATTGCTGTGCAATTTGGAGAAGACATTGAAGCTGCCCGTGCTACATCTCATCTCTTTGAAGTACAACTGTTTGAAGAAGTTTTTGAGAAAGGATTCAAGCTATTTCCTATGGACTCTTCAGGGATCCTTGTGCAATGCAATGTTCAAGCAAGTGGCTTTTCCTCAAAGTGTACACTGAGTTTCTTTTTGAAAAGTTTACTATAAATCTATAGCACTGAATGAAGCACCAAATATTTATTTGTCATTCTCTAAGAACATTGCTGAGAAAGAAATTGAATGCAAGCAATATAGAGTTAGCTACACTACTGAGGCAAGGAACTTCTAATAGAAAATATAGAAGAAAAATTTAGAAATACTGAGGATGAAATGAGAAGATTCAACATAGATTTAATAAGATTTCAGAAAGAAGAATGAGGCAGAACAGTGAAGAGACAATACTTGAAGATGTAATGGCTGAGAATTTCCCAACATTGATGTAAGAATATGATTTGGATGTATGATGAATACAAGACAAAATAAATAGAATACAAATAAGGCCACAAGCAGACACATTATCATGAAACTAATCAACAAAGAAAACAAAGAGATTTCATGAGAAACCAAAAAGAACAGTCAGGTTATAAAAAGAATAGATCGTGAGAAAGACGGCAAAATTTTAATATTAATAAGTGAAGCCTGAATTCAGTAGATTGATATAAAAAACACTGAAGGAAAAGTAATTGTGATCTGGAAATGCCAGGCAAAACTATCATTCAAAAGTGAGGAAACAAGATATTTCCAGAAAAATAAAATAGAATGAACTTCACTACAAGAACTTCAGCAAGAAGGAACTTAAATCCAAAGGTACGAAGAGAAACAAAAAGAAATGGTGACACAAGAAATTGGTAAGACATGAATAAATATAAACATTGACTATTAAAACAACAATAATGATATTGAAAATAACTTAAGTAGGGTGGTTTAAAAGTATTGTAATGCCCTTAAGGATATGTACACCACACAGAACTCATTTATAAGTCAATAAGAAAAAGTTGAGAAGTAACTGTGAGAAATATGGAGAAAAGCTGTAAAAATGTACTTCACAGATAGTGAAACCTGACTGGCCAATAAATATATAAGAAATGTCCTGCTTCACTAGTTGTCTGAAAAATTTAAATGAAAACAACAATGATTACCATTATGTTACCATGAGATTAGCAAAGATTAAAGGTTACCTAGTAGCTCCAAGCCTTAGCAAGATTGTAGGAGCTTTGCCAATGGGATAAATAAAATGGCTATTGTGAAAAACTGGCAGTATCAAGTTGGAGATGCTCAAATTCTATAATCTAGCAAATTCACTCTGCGGTCTGTTCTAGGACCAGTCTACTGCACATACCCTAGAGCTGTGTACTGCATGATCTTTCAAATCCCAGGAAAATGCTCACAAATAAACAGAAATTATTCTAGAAAAATGAGGGGGAAAAGCCCTAGGGCTTTGGGGCTCATGTTAATTAGAAATTGTCTTTCTGATCCCCCTGCAGCTTTAAGAAGTTGATACTGAAAATTATAGATTTATGCAAGAATTACAATGTCACTCCTTTCAGAAGACACATACTGAAGAAAAAATATAGTTTTTGCACTATATCAAAATATTAAAGAATAAACATCATTGGTATGTTTACGTTAGAATGCTAAATTCTAAACAAAACAAAATGCAATTTTCCCTTATTTTATAAGATAATTACATGCCTAGAAAACTTGGAAAATATTCCTGGAATTTAGAATTATGTCAAAAGAAAACAGAACGTATGCTTTGTGGTTTGTATAGGAAGCTGAATTAGCCTCTAGGCTCAGATAATAATAAACAGGTTTTTTTCTTCCTAAATGCCTGGCACGACATTCAACATTTCTAAGACCTGGGAAAAGCAGGACAGTTCTTTGTGTGGGGAACTGACCCTGGATGTGGATGGTTAGCTTCCCTGACCTCTGCTCACGAAATGCCAGTTTGGGTAAGTCACTGAGACAATAGTAAAGTCCCCCTCCGGGACTGTTCAGTGTAGACACAGCTCAAATGTTTTCTCCTTTCTGAAGAGCTCTCTATTATTAGTCATTTTTCTGTACCCTCAAAATGCATGTGACCATGTGTTAACATTGTATAGCAATGAGCTTTTTACATATCTTTTCTCTCCTTGCAGCCTTAGTTTCCTAGATTACTAGCAGCATGTGTTATTTTATATACCCAGAGCCTAGAAGTGCTCAATAAATGTTTGTACATGAAAAATAATTTAATCAAATCTCGCCTTTTAGATTTGAGTTTCTAGCATGTCACTGGACTGTTTTCTGTTTGGCTCCCTGCCCCCCTTCCCGTTGAAAGCTTCTATCTATAAAAGGCTAAAAAAAGAGAGCCCTTTAGCAGAAATCATCTTCAGTTTTTAAAAAGTCTACTGTGTACAGCTGGCGCCACGGGTCAGTCTCTATTAACTGAATGTCTTCATCTACAGAGAAATTAGGGTAAAAAGGGTCACCGCTCTTCTAAGGGAAATATGTAAATGTAGCCTGCCAACGTTTAAGAAAAACTGGAAGACCTCATTTACATGCATTTTTCATTCCTCTGTAGGGTAGGCACTTGATTTTTGCTCCCTTTCTTTTGGCCATATATTTGTCAATCAACAGTTTTGACTGGTTCGCATTCAGCAATCATCGTAAGATACACCCTGTGGGTCTAGATGAGATTTCACATGGTAAGGTACATGGATTGGTGGAATGGCTTTACAAACTGAAATAAGACTTTTCACAATCTGTAATCATACGTGGTATTAATGGAACCCAAAAAGAAACCAAGTGGATTCATGAACAGATTTATAAATTTTCTTCTTTCTGCATTTTAATTATACTGGCATTTTAATTGCATTGTAATTGCACTTTAATTGCATGTATTTGTATAAATTAAAAAATAATTAGAGCTCTGGAGCACTATGGGAAACTAATTTATGCATATAGACCTTTAAAGATGTACCCATAGAAAATGATCTTATAGTTCTCGCCATGTTAGGCACTTAAAAATTGTCCTCGATTAAACGGGTAGCTTCTCTGAGTGATGTGCCATCCTGACTGAGAAAGGAAGTCAGAGTTGGAAGTTGAATGGAAAGTATTGCTTGGTATGTGTGGCACTCCTAGATTGGAAAGGCCTTTAAATTTTAAAAAATAAATAAATACATATTTTCTAGCTTAGCCCTGGGAAGTTTCTGGGCTCTGATTGCATGTGGGTGGGAAGGACAGAGGATGAATCACTAAATTAGGGTGACAGAACCAATGAATTTTTAACAGTGTTTCTGGCACAGGTTATCATGGCAAAGCGTATGCACAACGTAGGGGCCATTCATTTAGCAAGCATTTACTGAACGCCTACTGGGTGTCTGGCACCTCTGAGATATAGCTCCACCCTGATTCATAGCTCATTTACGCAAAAGCTATTTGGATTTTCTAGCCTTCACTTCTATCTCCTTGGCCATTTGTGGCTTGGGCTCCCCTGGATCATGGTCCTTTGCTGTTTTAGAATATGTCCCTCCTTTCATCTTCTCAATGTCCCAGACAGTGCTTAGTGGCAGGTTTATTGCTTAAAAATTGCATTTTTATCTTTATGGAAAGGAAAAAGCCAAGAAGCTGAATTATTAAGAGTGTAATATTCCCTTGCCTTGAGATTATGACACTAAATGCTTCTGTAAGCAAGAGGATCCAGTGTAAGTAAGCTTCCGTCCTCTCCTGTCTCAGGGCCTGTCCTGGAGCTGTGCTGTCTGTCTGTTCTTCTAGAGACTTCTCTTTCTACACACAACATTCATTTTATCCCTCCCAAATGTCCTGTGTGGAATTAACCCTTTCATTTCTTTTGTTCCCGTAACATATTGGGCATCCTTCTATTTTATACCATTTAGGTAATAGTTATGTCAATTCCTGGAGACTGAGGATCCTTCTTTCTTTATTTCTGAACAATCTCTAGGACCCAAATGCAGGATCTGGGCTCATAGATATAATCTGAGTCTGGAATTCAAATATCTTGAAAGGTGTGTGTGTGTGTGTGTGTGTGTGTGTGTGTGTGTGTGTGTGAGAGAGAGAGAGAGAGAGAGAGAGAGAGAGAGAGAGAGAGAGAGAGAATTACAAACCCCTATTAAAATCCTCAGTTTTCTTTTTAATTTCATGGAAATATACATCAGTCCACATTCTCAGGGGAATTTGTAGGCTCTGTTTTGGGCCTTGGTGGATCCCCTGGCCTTGTTATTTTGTGGGATGCTTTTTATAAAAGGAAACTCATCAAACTTTAAATTGTTTAGCAGCCAGGTGGTATTCCAGGCTTTGGAAGCATGCATGGCCTTCTCTAAGGGCATATATGATGGTGAAAAAAAATGGAGGGGAGTTATTTCTTCCCTGGGTATTGTCCTGGGGTGTGTCTTGGAGAGAAAAAAAATTTAAGCAGGAATACATCCCTTTTAAGTCAGGTAAGACTCATCACAAAAGTCTTCTGTCCCTTGCAAACATCTAGTCAGAATAGGATGGCTCCTGGTTTCTGCTAATCATATTTTGGACTAAGCTTTATTCAAGCTTCATCTAAGTACAGTTCCATCCCTAGCTCCAGAAATCACAGTGTGTAACTTGGTTTAGACTAATACCTGAATTGGGGTAATGCTAGTGGCTGTCCCAAATACATCCCACAAGGTCTAATATCTCAAACACGTAGAAGTTTATTCCCACTCAGTTAGCCACTGAGGGAGAAGCTTCTGGTTGGTGGATGTCTCTTTTGTGGAACAATTTCTGCCAAGGCTTTTTCTATCCTGTGGTTCTATACACCCCTAGAGTTTCATGTCTTCTGTATCCAGCCAGTGGAATGGGAAAGAGGGATCCTGAAAGGAAAGGGAGAAATGGGGCGATGGGGATGAGAGAAATGAAAGATGAAGACCAGACAGAGATACACAAGAGAGTTTATTTGTCAGAGCTGACAAATAAAGGTACATCTCTCCATAGATGCAGAGAGGCAAAACAGGTTTGGGGTTTGGGACTTTTATGGTGCAGGTTCAAGAATTTGACCCAGGTAGGTCCTAAAGCAGTCAGTTAAGGGTGGAACTGGTATGAGGGGTTGGTGAACCTTTCTCTCTTTAGATGGAATCCAGATGCTAAGCAAGGACCTTACAGACCCATGGCACAATAATGACTTAAAAGCCTTGGTCCAGAAGTGCCACACGTAATTTTTTATCAAAATATATGGGTTACTGAGGGCAGACATGTACAGCAGTGTTTTTACCCAGAGAAAGGACTGGGAGTAGATCTCGGTTAGACAGGTACTTTCCAGAAACAGCCCACAACTGTACATGAAAAGGAGATTCTGAATTTAGGGTGTAGTTGGCCACCAGGGTTGCTTCGTGGCTTTTTGGGGGAATGTCATTGGCCATCTGATTGCCCAGCTGTCCATCTTGCATCAAATGGTTGTCTCCTGCTCCCTGGACATCACTCATCTGGTGGCTACTGAGCTTCTGAAGCAACTCCTGATCCCATCCAATGACTGGTAAGTGTCCAGGTGTTCTCCCTCGCTCTGTCTCTACCTGTCCTGGGTAGGGCAGGAGAAGAGAGCTGACCTCTCTAATGGATATTACCTGCAGGGTCTGGAAAGGCCTGAGCTGGTGGTGCTGCTTTCACCCTCACACTATATCCAGATCATCCTGCCCCTCATCACAAAGGACCCAGCACACACAAGGGACCCAGCACACACTGGGTCTCTTCTGTCTTGAACGGTGGGTGGGAACCTTTCTAATGAATTCCATGGAAGTTCATGGTGCCTTGTTTAAAATCATTGCCTTGGGTGTTTTAATTCTTCACTTCATCCCAACCTTTTCCTCTATTTGTTAGATCAGTCTCTCCAGTGCAAATCACAGCTATCGGCCTCTTGATCCTGGGGTTTTCTTAAACAGACTTCCTTAGCCCTGGGCATTTGTGAAAAATGGTCCTGGGGGTTCCTGGTCCTTATTCTTCTCACATATCCTCTTTAATGACTGTTGGACCTCACAACTTATGCCTACCTTTGAATTTAAAAAGATGTCTCAATTTATTAGATTTCAGGTTGTTGTTTTTTTGAAAAAGGGAAGTATTATATGTAAAACATTTCATAAGAATTTTAATGAGCAAGTACCATGTGCTATGTTCCATAAAAGGGGCTTTGATTTGTAACCCCAGGGGCTTGGAAGCTTGAGGCAAGAGGATCACAAGTTTGGAGCCAGACTGAGAAACTTAGTGAGGCCCTAAGTGATTCAGTAAGACCCTGTCTCTAAATAAATTATAAAAAGGGCTGGTGATGTGGCTCAGAGGTTAAGTGTCCCTGGGTTCAATCCCCAGTACCAAAAAAAAAAAAAAAAGCCTCTGAGAAATATAAAGGAACATAGAAATTATGGTGTGTGCTTATGGGGATCTTGTAAGTTAGTTAACAAGAAATGCTAATCATCTGGGAAACAAAAAAACAAAAACAAAATAATAGCATAGCAAGTGATATGGTTTGAGTGTTTCCCCCAAATTTTCATCTGCTAGAAGCTTGGTCCCCCGTGCGGTGCATTGAAGTGGTTGAACATTTTGAGATGGGACCTAGTGGAAGGTAATTGGATCATGGAGGCTCTTTTCTTGGAAGGGTTAATGTCGGTCATGGAGTGGATCAGTTCCAGTCAGAGTAGTTTGTTATAACTTACGGCACTTCCCTTGAACCTCTTGTTTCTTGTCTTACTAGTGATTCCTCTCTCCTTGCACATGTTCTCACCAGGATACCATCTGCCATGAGGCCCTCACCAGAGTTGAGAAAATGTCAGCATCATGAGCTCTTGAATCTTCAGAACTGTGAGCTAAGCGAACCTCTTTCCTTTATAGAGTACTGTGCCTCAGGTATTTTGTTCTAGCAACATAAACTGGACTGGGACTGAGTAAGGTACTAATTCTAGGATATCAACCAGCATAAGCTGAATTGATTAAGTGTTCTTCCTGGCAGTCCTCTTTGCCATGCCTTATTTCATAAGATATAAAAATAAGGCTATATTTTGCCTAATCTTTTCAAATCTGGTTATTTGAAAAATATTTTTATTTTAAAAGGAGAAGTTTAAACTACTGTTATTCACTTATCCTTTCACTTTAAAAACCATGCTTGATTTTTACAGCTCTGAAAATTGTACCAATATGTAATTTGCAGTTTTCCTTTTAACGTCTAGGATAATAAATATATATGCAATTCTTCCTCATGATAAAAAATGCAAACAGCATTAAAGAATTTATGAAAAGTTTATCTTCTACCTTGAACTTCAGACCTCCTTGGACACAATCATTGTTACCAACAACCTTCCTCTTGGAAAGATATCTTGTGAGTATGCTGGGTATTTTAATTCTTCACTTCATCCCAACCTTTTCCTCTATTTGTTAGACCAGTAGTTCTCAATTTTTATTTTGCAAAAGAAATACAAGAAGGACTTAGAAACACTGATTGTCTAGTCCCTTCCTCAGAGATTCAGACTCAGAGGGTCAAGGTGAGTTCAGGGAATCTATATTTGTAACCAGGTGATCCTGAAGCAGGTGGTGTGTGCCCCATACTTTGAAATACTGTTTTAGAAAATAATTAGGGTCTCACTGTACTGGGGATTAATCTCGTTGAGTTATAGGGATCTATCGTAATGCCATATCTACTCTTCCAGTCTTTGACCTTTATTGGGGACACCTTTCCGTTGGTCTCCATGGTGATGTGCAGAGGTCTTCCACATTCAATTAGTCTGAGAAGCTGGCTTTGTTCCCTTGCCTCTTACAAACTGCCCCACTGCTGAGCTGCAGTGTCATTATCTACCCCGAGAAAACTCAATTTGTTTTCTTTCTTCTTCCATTGTATGATGACAGTCGACACTGGTTTTCTTATATTTTTGAGGAATAAGTAATAGTTACAAAGTGATAAACTTTTGAGAGATGATAGTAACTTAGACATTGTTTGAGCCAATTTGTAGGAGGGAAAACTGAGACCCAGAAAGATTCACAAAATTAATCAGTGGCAGAGCTGATTAGAAACCTGGTTTACTAATTCTACCTCTGTTACCCTTTTCTCTTTTTTTTTTTTTGAGCTAAAATCTCAGGGTCCCTGTAAAGCATTCAAACAGTTCTTGTTCCCCAGTCTACTTTCTCCCTTAAATATGTCCTTCCAGGCTTGACTTTCTCCACCTCCCATGGATCACCGTTGTCCAGGTTGGTTGTCTGCTCAGTGTAGTGATAGTGTGAATTACTTCTGAATTCTTGAACATGTGCAGTATCTTATCTACTTGAATCTCAGCTCACCAAATATAAAGCAATTTTGAATTGAAGGGGTTGTGGTTATTTTAAGTCTCTGTGGAAACACAGGGGTTCATGATTCTTATTCTCAGCTTCCTCAAACAAAAGCCCAAGGACCAGTCTAGTCCTTATTACTTTTCTGGGGCTGGGGGAGGGTTGAGGTCATGCAAAGGTTGCTTGGATTGCAATCTCATCCTGTCTCCCTCCTCCTATTGACAAGTCATCAGGATGTTTTATAGATTGCCACCTCATTTTAAGGACTATTTGCTGATGTTGTGAGACATTTATCCAATCTCAAGAAACTCAAGGGACCTGATTTCAACTCTGAATTATATATTATCCATATTTGGGGCGGAATGGGCAATTTTAATGGGAAAACCCTATCAATCAGGCTAGGGAACAGGAAAGACTTTGATTTATATACTATGTTGAACTCATCTAGACTGATTCAAAATACTTATATTTCTATAAGTTTAATATTTTAACCTGAATATGTTTCTTAACAACCTGCTCTCCAAACTTTTTTATTTCAAACCTTTGGTGAAATATTAACTTACTGTACCTTACGTTTGATAATGTCCCCAGAGTTTTGCCAGGAGAAATATCAGAATGTCCTTGGAGAGTTTATCTGTCCTGATGAGAACAAGAAGTCCAGGAAAAAAGACTGAGTTCCTGAAATAATTATAATAACTTTGGAAAGGAAATTAAGTACCCGATAAAAGATACATTTACCAGAACAGTGACTTTTCCAACATTTTTAACATTCAAACATTGTACTTAGGGAGGGCATTTACTAGGATTTTTGGATATAAATGATGAGAAGCCTGTAGGCACACATAACTCTGTACTTATGTAATTAGCTCTGTGATGAATCACTCTCATGTCACCACTGATTTAGCTGGAATCTTTCAAACAGGTATCTACGTTAAGCCTGATGATAGATACAGGCATGAAAACAGGGAGTTCTTTTTACTTATTGTAACACTTAACTGTTCAATCCACTTCCCTCTAAATGTAGAATATGAAATGATGCTATTTTGTTTATGTGCATTATTCTCGGAAATCTGCATTCCTGGAAAAAGCGGTCAGAGGTCACATTAGCTGGGTAGTGAGGCAGGGACAGCACATCCAGCCACATACTCAAGATAAAACTCTACTGCATTTGTGTGCTCTCATGACCCTAGGCATTCGTGCTTTTAATCACTAAGGACCAAAACTAGGCCTTGCTATTTTTAGTCCACTTACTTTCTTTTGAGGATGACCGTCATTTCTCTGATATTTGATTTCATAAATACTGCTCCTCTACATCCCAGTCAAAACAGATGTTAGTTTTCCATCCATTTGTTTTCATACCTGCCACACAATTGGGCAGGGCTTATTTACATTTGGTTGTCTTGGGAGAGTTAATGATTTTATTTTCAAAAGGTCAATTGCTGACATATAACCAATAAAATAGTTCGCTACCCAAGATTCTTTTCACTCATCTCTCAAATACACAGTTCAGTTTTGGTCTCTTTAATTCACTACTGAAAATCAGTTGCCTCTAGGAATTTCAATATTGTATTACAGTATAACAAACTATCCAATATCACTAATGGCCTATTTAGGAATGAAATGCTTCTTTTCTGGATTTAAGCAATTTCTACTTTTGACAGAGATCAGGCGCCATCTATAAGGATGGAGTTAATAGCTCCCTGAAGGGACACATCACTAGCCAGGTCATAAAAATCATGCATGGTTTGCTCTTTTGGCCATAAGGCAAGAGAGAAACAAATACATCTATTTTCCCTCAGCATAACATTTATAGTCTGAAGATGCTTGAAAGATTAATCCTTATTATTACAGCATTTCTGAAATCTGGATGTTTATTCATTCTTATTTTTTATTATATTCTACTTATCATTTTCCTAAAATTTTACTAAGGTATCTTCTTTCAAAATTATGCTGGGATGAATACTACCATTTGAAAAATTCCCATGAAATGCTATTGTCTGGAAAATTCAGGCAAAAGAATCAGTTTGTGAGGGAAGAAATCTCTCAGAATATTTGTTTTGGTTGCTCACATGGATCAGATTTTGAGATAATAGATTCAATTCCTTGTGATAAAACTCGCCAATCCTTTTCCTTTTCTGTATTGTAAATGCATCCCAGTTTGACTAAGACAAAATCAATGTAATGCAAATGTGTTTGTTTTGTTGCTATAAATCTCTCGAGCACCTCAGGAATGGATGGGAGAATACGGCAGTAGAGGAGGGAAGAGGAGTAAGTGGGCTAAGGGCAGGCAGGGCTTGTGATCTCACTGCAAACTGCATTATCAAAAGAAACTGGAAAACATCCCAGTGTCAGAGAAAAGAAGCCAGACAGTGAGTGAGACACAGAAGACTTGATAGACCTGGACTGAAGGTGAGGAGCGGGAGAGGGCTGACACTGTTCCAGATACTCTCCCTGTGGGGCTGCGAGCAGAGGGAGGCATGTGGATTATTAGGTGGCTACAGGGAAGCTCCTTGGATTCAGATCCAAAGTCTTCACCTGAAATCTAAACAGATTCAGAAAGAAGCTACTTTTTCTCAAGGGAAAAGGAGATAATGTTTGTTGAGCTCTTACTAATAGGCCAGGTCTTTCATAGATGTTATTTTATTTAATTCTGTACAGCATCCCTATGGGTGAAATTACCATAATCATAGCTGACATCTTTCCCTTGCATAATATGTGCCCGGTACAGTGCTAAATGCTCAGTTTGCATTTCTTTTTCATAACAGCTCTTCGTAATTGAGGAAACCAACTCAGATATGGGGCAGTTTACTCAAGGAGTTTAAATCCAAATACGTTTGGATCCAGCTGCTGAAATTTAAATCCAAATATGTTTGATCCAAAGCCCAGAATTTCTGGTACTGTAATGCTTCCTCTGTGTTGAAAACACCTATGGAGATGGATGGAGAGGCAGCTGCAAGTTTTAATTTGTGACAAGTTGTATCTGATGGGTAAGGAGAATACACGCCATTTACTCAGGCCAGGTCTTTCCCTCAATTCCTTACAACAAAGTCAAGGTAACAGACAAAGGAAGTTTGTGAGGATATCCATGATATTATGGAGGAGCAAGGTCAAGAAGGGGAAATATGTGGCTAGGTCCTTGTCCCTAGGATACCACCTAAGTGATAAAAAAATCAAACATGCAAAAATAAGACTCCACCAAACCTTTAACTCTTTGAGCAATTTCTTTCCAAGAAATCTTGGAAGATATGGGAGCCTTGGTTGGATGGTACTTCAGAAATTTATTTCATTCTGCATCCCCTCTGGGCTTTATACCACCATGTAACAATGAGTTATAATTCTGCTTCCTGACTGGGCCTCCAGAGGGGAGATCTTTCTGAAGAAGTTCTTTTTATTGGGCTCACAGATGGACTGACTCCCCACAAGACCTTCATTGCCTCCTGCAGCTGAATTTGGAGGTGTGGTCTAATGGGAGGAAAGGTCAAAAAAGCCCCAAACCAAGGGATCAATTGCTATAGCAACATGGCCCTCCTCTCTCCTACCACAGATTCTTGTGAGATTAAGAAAAACTTTCATCACTGGGTTCCTTGTCTTGTGATGATCCAGGATATGGCTGTGGGTACTCTGGTGTGATTATTTTGAAATTTGTGGTTTAACCCAACTACCACCAAGAATTCTCAGTGGGTGGCATTGCCTAGACTCTTTGAGACTTAAATGGTAAAAGAAGTGGGCTTGGAAAGAAGCTTTTATCTCTAAAATTTAATATTTTGTAAGTTGTAATTTTTATAATGAGCCATAGACAGCATCATTGATCCATATTATTAAGGATATTCAGCTAGAATTTTGCAATTAAAAAAAAAAGAAAAACAACATATATCAGGTCTATAAAATGAACTTACCAAATAACTTTTTCCTTTTTAAAATGCCCCAAATTTCATGCTGTATTTTTATGATAAAGAGTTTGTTTTCTGATATGTTGGAAAGATGAGAGAGGGCCATATGAGTTAAGACTTCCACTTACCTGAGCTTTAATTCCGGTTAATTTCTTACACTTTGCACTAGTGCCCTGTCTGCCACATGAAGCAGAAAATTACAGTTGTCCCCCAAACGATTATTTAAATGTAAGGAGCCTCAATAACTCCGTAGGAGAGAGCATGAGATGAGCACATAAAAACACCCCCATTTCAAAGTAGATTTTGAAAATCCAAACACCCTAAAATATAACCTGAAATCAGCAAGAAAATAAAGTTTAACTTCAGAAAAAATTAGGATTGAAACTCATATGTCCTGGTTAGCAGAGGAGGAGAATAAACTGCTGTCTTGCTTGGGAGGTGTTTATGCAGATGTGACGCGGTAGGCCTGTGGCAGTAAGACAAGGCCAGACTCTCAGTTCACCTCCACAGACTATCTGCTCTGACATAATCTTTTGATTAGGGTTCAAAATGGATCAAAATTTATTTCAGAAGACTAAAGAAAAGCCAGCCTCTAGAATTATCTGTGTGATAAAAAGTCAGGTGCTGTGGCTCTGATAATAATAGGGATTTTCAGTTTTGCCATTTTCAGAGTCAATTTTCTTTTTTGCTTGAAATCAGGAGGAATTATAGAAACCTTTTATATCAGATTTGCAAATACCAATAAGTTACCCATCCCCATTTTTTTTCTTTATCAGCTTGCCCTTTTGAAAGGCAACACGAAGTAAAATGAATAAATTCAGCATATTTTCCTGTTCACCAAGCATAAATTATTACTAACGGTGGTGAGAGGCTATTTGAAAAGCTGTTTTATTTTATGAAGGAGGCTTCTTTTATCTATAAACGATTCTGTTTGAAATCAAAGTAGATATTGTCTTATCTCTATGACCTCAGGAAACTGAACCGTGATGACATATTTCCATTCTAAAGAGGGCAATGAGAGGATCCAGGCACAAGCTGAGTAAACTGGACTAATCTATTCCTGTTCTTGGCTCAGATTCCCAGTCTTTGAAATATGAGAATTGCCATAGCATTAGTGTATGATAGGACACCGTTGCAGATTATCTGATGAGTGTGTTATAACTGGCAGCCTTCAGCTTTAGGTGGGGGGAATGGACTTGGACGTGATCTCAGAGATCCCTTCCAGCGGAAATGCATTGCGTGTCTCTCAGACCATGGCCTGTCAGTAAGTGAAGGGTTGTTGCCCTGTAATTTTTGCTGCTCTTTCAGCTCTTGTGCATTAAGTCATAACTTCCCTCAAAGAAGCTCTGTGCTTCTACCTGCTGAAAGGGTTGTAGCAATTTGATGAAGTATCAGTTTGAAGTAGCACTAACAAAATGTGTATCTATCAAATGATTATAGCTTTTAGTCAGTGACAAACAGCATGGAAATTCATAAATAATTTTCATGCAGTAGCACATTTATTCAATCCTCATTTCATCTGATGCCTGTCTTCTACCTAGTGCTTTTATCATAATAAATTGGGCATTGAACCACGAAGTTGGCATTTAGCATTCACATGTTATATTGTACCATTTGCCATTTTGCTATTTTTCTGGATGAATTTTTCTTTCTTTCTTTTTGCTTATTTATTTATTTCTTTCAGTTTGGAGGAGTGCAACAATTTCAGGATCAATGATTTCTGAAAATGAATGTTTTTAATAAAGCAGTTCTGGACTATGACTTCTAGCTGCCTGGGCATTAGCACTAAAGAAAAGATGTTGGATGTTTTGGACCTTGTGGTAAGGCAGAAAATAACACTGAATAACAGTCCTGTTGGCTTTGAGCAGTGCTGACTCATAACCTTGGCTCTCCAATGCAGAAGGAAGCAGGACTCAGAGGAGACTGAGTCACTTGCCCAGGCAGCACGTGCGTGCATGAGGTTCAACAGTGAAACCAACTGCTCCACAAGCCGTGGTGATGGTTCTCAGTGAAGTGAAAAGCATGTGAAAATTATTCATCCTCATATGTTAGGCCTTAAAATAGTTTGCACTCTTGATTCATTTATAAGAAACATGCAATCAGTTTTCTTAGACCACCTGGGTGAAAAGTTCAAATGACTGAAAACCCTTTGTGGTAGAAACACATACAAAGTATGAAAATTTGGGATCAACTACTTTCCCTTTCCTGTCAGAAGTAATCTCTTTAGTCACATGGTTTTGGCCCCTGAAATACCTCCTATAGAAGCTGCCCCATGACCCTTGTAACTTCGCATTTATATTGTCACCATGGCCTTTAAAGGGCATAAAGGGGTTTAAGTTCCTTGGTTGCAAGCAACAGAAACAAATTCTGAGTATTATAAAGGAATGACTGGAAGAACACATAAAATCAGCAGAAGGATAGACAATTGGGCTTGCAAATAGTGGGAATGAGCCATCTCTGCAAGAACAGGAAACGGGGAGCAGAGCACCTGTTTCACAGCAGATCAAATCTGGCCCCAGGGTCAGGACAACTGTGGCCATGAACGATGTCTAACATGCCTTCTGACCTGCCATTGCTGGTGTAAAGAGTGTCCAAATTAGACTTTTGGTCTGTAAATGTGTCTGGGTAGGAAGAAGGAAAGTCTTATCCCATGGCTTCCTGGATCCCATCTCTTTAAGAACACACATGGTGAGCGAAATAATTACCAAAAAGGATCTTAGAGAGCACTTAGGATGCTGGGAGACAAATGTCCATGATGAAGCGCTTTTCCTCCTCCATCCTTCATCTCTCCCACCCAGTTCAGTTCAACAGATATTAATTATCAACTCTGAATGTGATACCATTTTAGGTGTGGGGGACGCAGGGGGGAAAGGTATTTTATACTTTGCTGCCAGTTATGTTACAATGAGTGGGACTATACCTTCTCCTGGCTTTTATTGAGGAGTGGAGATGAAGTATGGTCTCCCCTGGCATGAATTTCAACATTGCCTTCTAGTTATTTGAAGCTTGCAGTAAAGCAATGAACCATGTACAAACTTTGACCCCTCCTGCATTTCCCATCTTTGCCTCTCTCCAGTGTTCTTTCACCCTTTAGGGTTCACTTCTCTCCCTGCCTCCTCCTTGTGCCTTAGCCTTACTTCCAGCAACCCGTCAAATAGAATCATTAAGATGTCAGGTAAGAACAAGCATGAGGGATCTCATTGGGGTGCTGGAAAGGTTCTAAATCTGGATTGTGGTGATGGTTGCACGACTCCGTAAGTTGACTGACCCCTACACATTCTACATTGAGAAACAAGTTAAGTTTTTGTATGAAAACTATACCTCAACTGAGTTGTTTAGGGGGGAAAAAGATGTTAGGTAATATTTAAGGTGGTTCTGATTTAGTTGGAAAAGTCTTCCAGAGGTGGAGTATTATGGTTTGGATACAAGGTGTCCACAAAAGCAGGAGGGGTTAATGCAGGAGGTGAAATAATTATATCATGATAGTTGTAATCTAATCATTTTATCCTAAAACTATGAGCAGGTGGGGTGTGGCTGGAGGAAGTAGGTCACTGGCAGTGTGCCCTTGGGGATTATGTATCTTGTCCCCCTAACTTCTCCTTCTCTCTCTACTCTGGGATGGAATGAGTATGAGCATTATTATCCTTTGCCATAATGTTCTCCCTGGCAACTGCTTGATCACTTGTCATTACTCTGCTTCAGAAAACTTGGAGCCTAGTGGGTATTCGCTAGGGGTACCCAGATGCTGGTCTGTGAGCTGAATCTTTGCCTATAGAACTCTAGGGCTTCCCTGAGTTAGGGTGGAGAGGAAGAAGTATGGACTACTTCCTGTGGGGGGAGGAATGCTATTTTGTGTTCTTTCTTTCCTTGCAATCTCACCCTCCTTCATCCCTGGAAGTTCACTTAAAGGGAAGCAGATAAGTGGAGATATGTGATGCTTCTCATCCTCACCCAAAGAATTTCCAGCCCCTGAAATATATCAAAAGAGGAGAAATGACCAAATGCCTTGTAGAATTAGAAGGTTTCACTAAGAACTCTAAGCTCCAGAGAATACTCCTAATTTAGCATCCTCTTCTTCAAACATTATTTCATGGCACAGGACCATGAGTAGGATTGTTTGTTTCAGCAGACATCTTTGTGATAGCACATCCAACATAATCTTAAATGCTTATCACATACCAGCCTCAATGAATCCTCCTGGCTTTTGCATCCCCTACAACTGTCTCTATTCCCAACTCTGTGCTCTCTCACAGTACTCTGAATATTGGCCTCTCTACTCTATGCTGAAGCCTCATTTATTCTTCTTCTGCTGTCTGCTGCCCTCATTGTTACACTGTTCCTTGTTTGTACAGTTCCCCCCTTTCTTCCTACTCATGGTGGCTTAAGTGTCACTTCCTCTGAAGAACGTTCTTCCATTCTTCAATTTTTCTGAACCCAAGAACAAGTAGAATCTGTGTCACACAATTGGAACTTGATTATTCTATTATCCTGAATGTACAAAAGTGTTTTTCTTGTTAGTACTTATGTGTCCTAATCTACAAAGGTAGAAACATCTTCATTTCTGTGGCATCTCCCACAGCATCTACATCATGTTAGAACCTTAAAAATATCCTGCCTTTCTCTGATGGTCCCTCCAGATTTCACTGAGCTGTGATTTGTGGTAGGGAAATATTTATTGACCCCTCTCCCATGTTTTAATAGAAAATGGAACTTCTGCTCTCTTCCTAAGTAAGTGTATTTTAGAGTCAACTCTTCCCAACACTTTCTCCACCCTCCCACACATTTCTCCCCTTGGGTGAATGAATGACTAATGCAAATGGTCAAGCTCCCAAATCTTGTTGGCAAATAGTAAAAGGATGGGTTTATATTCCTCAAAGGATATATGTCTTGGGCAGGGGATGTGGCTCAGTGGTAAAGTACTTGCTCAGCATGCATGAGGCCCTGGGTTCAATCCCCAGTACCAAAAAAATAAAAGGATATATATGTCTTGCATGTGTTTGTGTATGTGTGTGCATGCACACACACACACAGTCACAAATGTACTCCATTCTTTTTACCTTATTGATCAGTGAGAAGGTTTCCTCCTCCTTGCTTTCTTCCTATATTTGAAGCGTCTTCATTAATATATACATACAAATGAAGTTCTGGGAATAGAACCAAGGCTTCATGCATGCTAGGCTAGAGCACTACCACTGAGCTATACCCCAGCTCCAGATCTTCTTATATTGATGATGATGAGGAGGGAAGACGGACATTTTTACTTCCTATGCCAGCTTTTCTACCTACATCTAGGAGATTAACAAAGTCTCCCTTTTCTTGTCAATGTATCTGTCCTCTGTTTGGAAAAGGAGATGTGAAACCAATCCACATTTTCCAATTCAGCTATTTCCAGGAAGACTAACCCTCATGCAGGGCTGTTTAGGTAGTTGCTTAATCCATTGATAAAGCCACTATTCAGATTCTTATTCAGATGTCAGTTCTGGTACATCTGCTCTATTGTCCACAGCAATGGAGAGGAAGATGAGTGACTCTGAACACTATCTTAAACCCCTAATGTAAGTCTGAACAATGGGTAGACCAGATGGTTGTATAATTTTAGTAAATATTGTCCTGTAATCTTTAGTAGAAATGTGGGTCTTTGTGTGTGCATATACATATGGGTGTGTGGTAGAGGCTCTCTTCTTCATGGCTACACAGAGCAGCATTTGGGCAAGATGTTCAAATCAGTCATCAAAACTGCCTACATTGATGCTGATGGGAACCTGTCAATTTGTGCAAGATGTGCTAAGATGTTTTGCAGTTTGTGGCCATCTACATTATTATGCTCCCCTCAAACCCTCTTGGCCAACCTCAAGCAGTATTAAACTCCCATCTACCTTGTGGCAAAGGTCACTTGTGTGCCATCTTCCACATCCTGGCTTTCCCCAGAAGCATCCGATGCGACATGTTAGC
The DNA here is from genome assembly GCF_045843805.1 of Urocitellus parryii. Classification (NCBI taxonomy): domain Eukaryota; kingdom Metazoa; phylum Chordata; class Mammalia; order Rodentia; family Sciuridae; genus Urocitellus; species Urocitellus parryii. The sequence continues at coordinate 71,833,785 of NC_135538.1, read as the reverse complement.
AGCATAGTGCTGGGAGGAATGAGATCCATAGTTAGTCCCCATCAGTTATGAGGTTAAGGCACATAGCTCCTTTCAGCATATGCCTGCAACACAGATATTTATCAAAGCTAGCATTATCCCCAACCTCCCCGTGATCCTTGAAAATAGGGCAAGTACCTCTCTGGCTTGGTGGGTTTCTATCTCTTGCTAGTTATTTCCTATGCTGGAGACTTTTCCATCTTCCTCCCTTTCTAGTGGCAGGTATAACTCATGACTTGGCTTGTTCAGGATTCTGGTGAGGTCCTCCTGAACTCTGTGCTTATTCCCCAGCTCAGATGGTTCTATGTGTAAGAGAGATAAAGACGGTTGGAACAGAGATTGGACTCCTGTGTGTCTTTAAAGCAAGAAATGCATTACTGGGTGCATCTCAATAATGAGAGACACGTTTAATTTTTTGAATAAAACTCCACATTCATAAGCAAAAATATAGCAGAAACAATAATAATACTTTATCCGATTGCCTTAAGAAAGCCCCAGCTCAGCTGTCTTCTGTTTTCCTGATATCCAGTGGCAAAATACACTCTCTCCCCTTTGCCCCTTCTCTCACAGTGGTGAATGAGCTCTGAAATCCCTTTGATTCTGAATGAGCAGCAGAATGAAAGGGCCTTCATTTAAAATGGGGAGGCTGGGCCAGCTTGCTTTCTCTCCAGCTCCCTCAGTGAGCTCAGCAGCCGACCTTTTGGCTCAGCAACTGGCCTGCTAGTTAAATGCAACCACTGAACAATCACTTTACAGGATTTCCTGCTTATTAAAAATGGAGTGTGGCCACCAGGGATTTGAACATAAAGGTAATAAAAGAGCACCTAATAAAAACTTTAAAATGTGTGCACACACATTTCCAGGACTGGTAGGTAGAGTGATCTTTAACCTCTACTAACCCCTTAAGACTAGGGTTTGAAAACCAGGGATAAAGAAATGAAACTAAAGCTATATAATAAGAATTAAAGGGCACTTTCAGCCCCTGAGGGTTTTTTCCTTCAAAATTGTTTCCTAAATGATGAAATGGTAATGATGAATATATTGCTTATGCCTAATTTATATTTTCTATATTCAAGATATAAGCTCAACTTGTAGAAATCAGTAAAAAAATGTAACCACATGCACTTTTAGTGACAGAACCATGTTTTCTGATTCAAATGATGAATTAAGAGTTATATTGGGAAACAGCTTTTATAACCTGGATGGCGTGTATTTTATGATACTGCACAACATATCATTCTTCTCACCTGCTAGTGGAAAAAAAATATAAAAAAGTACAAGTTCTGTGAACCTCCTGACATTGTCTTCTTGTTGCTTCTCTGTGTTTTTTTTCCTAGGTAACTTTAAAAGAGATCTGGTTTTCAATTTAAGGATCCAATTGTGTAGCTGTTCCCCAAATTTTGTTATCTAAGTGACTGTTTTCTTGTAGACGATCATTTGGCTCTTTGTACATTTTCAAATTTTCTTCTAGATTCTGTTCCTGAATGTGAGTAGATTAGAAAGCATTCAACACGGAGGATACAGAAATCCCCTCACGTCGACAGGTGGTGACTGACAGCTGTGGCAGAACAGCTAGGAGCAGGCTTTTCTTTATAAGGTTGCAGGACATGGTGGAGACAGCTTAGAACTGGCAGGCAGTAGACCCAGCTGGCTCTGCCTATTCTGCTAACAGTTGTTTCATTTTAGACAAGACATTACATCTTTGTCTCTCGGGCTTTTCATCCGTGAAATGGGTGGTATGTGCGCATGTGTTTGGGTGGGGAGGTGGGATAACCTTTGAGCTCCCAGTTATCACATTCTGATTGATTATAGAATCAGAACAATTTGAAAAGCCTTTCCAGGGACAGCTATTTCCTTACCTTTTGTTATAGCAATATTTTCCTTTTTCTTTTTTATTACCAAAAACACTTGGGATAAAAGTCAATCTGGTCCAAACCATTGACAAAATGATACCTCATTTGGTGAGTTCTTTCTATATGTTTTTTTTTTTTTTTTTTTTATACTAGGGATTGAACCCATGGGTTCTTAACCACTGAGCCACATCCCCTTTCATTTTTAATTTTTATTTTGAGACCAGTCTTGCTAAGTTGCTTAGGGCCTTGCTGGGGCTGGCCTCAAACTTGAGATCCTCTTGCTTCAGCCTCCTGAGCTGCTGGGATTACAAGAGTGCACCACTACGCCTGGCTTCTATGTGGGCTTTTTTGGGGGGGAGGGGGGAGGTAGATACTGGGAATTGAACTCAGGGCCATTCAATCACTGAGCCACATCCCCAGCCCTATTTTGTATTTTATTTAGAGACTGGGTCTCATTGAGTTGCTTAGTCCCATGCTATTGCTGAGGCTGGCTTTGAACTTGCAATCCTCTTGCCTCAACTTCCCAAGCCCCTCAGATTACATGCATGTGCCACCATGCCCAGATCAACATGAGCTTTTAACCAAGATAACTGGAAGAAAGATCTTTATCCTTTTCTACCAAGAGGATGGGAAAGAGGGTGCATCTTGCTTAACAAAATATTAGACTGTACTCCTTCTTATACGTCATAAAAGTAAGGGACTGTGTGGGGTTTGTTCACCTAAAATAATATAAAACAAGGTGCTTACAGGCAGTGGATAAATAAGTGTTTGTGGAATGAATGAGCAGATGAAACATTCAGCAAGGGTTTCGTGTGGCTAAGGATTTTTAAGAGAGCTGGCATTCTAATGGGACCATTTCTGCAAAGTGCGACACAATTTGTGTGTGTGTGTGGTGGGGTAAGGGCTAGGAAAGGAAGGACAAAGGGAAAAAATTACCTGCTCTGAATATTAAAATGGGTCTGTCTTAATTGTGAGTGAAGACTGAGTTAGGAAAATATTTCCTTTTTTTGCCATTGGCTTATTAGAGTATTTGAATTTCTGAGAGTGTTGGACAATAGGGACAGGTGTGTCTCCAGCTCACTTGGAATCCAGAAGCCCATGCCCATGCTGTATTCTGCTGCAGGGCCTCAGTATCAAAGCCCCAGTGCACCCTTGGCCACTGTGATCTCTTATCCTAGCGCACAGCAAAGGCCACTGTGATCTCTTCTCCTAGGGGCCCATGGGTCTTATTCCAGACTAAATATCTCGAAGTAATTGGTCCACTGCAGAGGAGATAGGTCCTGTGAGTAGTCAGAGGGGTTTCTCAAAAGTGGTCAGAGGGGAGTATGGGTAAAAGGAAGCTATTCTTAAAACTATGAGGACATGGAACAAAGTTCCTGATTTTCTGAGATGGCTTCCAGAAAGGTTTAACTTCTTGGATAATTTTCTTTTTGAATATAAGAAAACTTAGAGCAAGGCTTAAAAACTTTCCTTCTTTTCTGTTAAAATGTCCCTTAATTATTCTAACCTTTCAGGGAGATTCTGATATTCCCTGCTATTTCAGGAGCTTAAAAGATTAGAAAAGAATATAAAAGGGCATTTTATTAGAGGGACTTACCACATATGCTTTTTTTAAGCATGTCATTAATAGTATAATTAATAGTATAATTCTTTGGAGAAAGCAGCGGATGTGATGAAAGCAGCTGTGCATCTTTCAAGGACCATGTTAGCTCGATAGTTTGTTACTATAGGATCATTATCATCCCAGATAATCCTGAGTGCCTCTGTGGCCATAATTATTTATTCAATGGGATGAGAATTGTCAGCAACAAACACAGCATAGGAAATAAAGATCAAACATTTATTCTCATTTTAAAAGGAAGCATTTTGGAAGATAGAAAGATTTTCTGGTGTGTCTTTGTCTTCCAGCCTGTAGTCACGAACTCTGTGATTGCTATTGGTTACCCTGGATCCTGGCAATTTGGAAAGAAGAAGCTGCCAGTCTAGAAAAGCTTGTTCTCCTCTGGGATCACAGGATGCCAGAAGCTTTGGTGCCACTCAGGCAGGAAAATAGGAGTTAAGTCAGGCCTGGACATTGAAAGCTGCTTTTTCAATCTGCAAATCCATTCTGCTATAATTACTGAAAGTCAGAAGTTGTTTACATTGGAAAAAATACCTGATTTTAGTTGTTTCTTTATTTTTTGTTATTTTTACTTCTAAGATAGCTTTGTATTCTTTTAGAACACATTATAGCCACATCTCAACAGCTTAATTTGAATTAATTTGTTTTAAAGAATGAATAACACTACATTTTGCTTGTAATTATAAGGATCAGTGACTGCCCCAGGCTCTTGTAAAGCCAGAAGTCCAATCATTGAGGAACAGAAAACAGAAAACTAAGCTGATTTGCCTGGAGGACTCCCACCCACAGGCTACTGGTTTGAGCAAGGTTTTTCTCTCTCTAATGAGCATAATATTCAAATTAGGTAGGTTTAAGAGGTTTGCATTTTTTCAGTATTTGAACTAAATATATATATTACAACACACACACACACACACACACACACACACGGAGAGACATACATACATCTGCAAATGCCAATCATATGACTTATGTGGGCACAATGAATTGTTTGTGCTCACACATATGCTGACAACATTTGCTTTATGCACCTGCTTCTTCTCCAGTTCCAGTTTGCTTCGATCTTTTGATTTTGTTTTAATGTGCAGGCGTTTGCTGAAGTGTAACCACTTAGAGAGCATCTGGACTCACATGGCTTTTAAAACTCAATCAACATTTTAACAGTTTCTCACCTCTCGGTCTGGATTAGAAAAAACGAATATATCATAGTAACCAATATTAATAGTTCTTCCACATTCCCAAGTGCTTATATTTGCTTCTTGGTTACATTCCTCAATTTGGAGTTTAGTTCCCTGCTTTGTTTTAGATTCCCTCTGGCCTTACAGGATTGCTTATCATTTACACAGCACTTTTAAAAAGCCCTTTTTCAATAGTTAATTAATTCATAGATGTCCTTTCACCATCCCTCTTTAATATACAAATTAGCAAACTAGACTTAATGAGTATACGGGGCTGTATGGGCATTTGGCTAAAGTATTCATTCATTTTTTTGGAATTGCCAGGCAGGAAGACACATTTTTAAATTCCAGTGTTTGAAGATGGCAATTTTGATACCATACTACAGGGTCATTTGATGAATTTGGGCAATTTGGGGAAATGATTGTTATTTGTGTAGTGTTAGGCTTTCAAGTGGAGAGGAGAATGCTGTCACTCAGGTAATGACACCTTCCATTATCTCCAGCTCAGACCAAGTCAGCCTAGGGGAGAGGTTTCCAAACTTTTCCCAGGAAAACATATTTTAAATGTTTTCTGAAATATAAGAATCATTGCCCTGGAACATATTAAATATTACCCTGGATAGTACAAATGGAAGACATAGAATGGGAAAGGCTTTGGGTCATGTTCTTCCCAGGAGACTTTTTCAAAGAAGGGAAAATTAGGGCGGCAGTTGGACTGAAGATCATTCGGGTAGATAATATGTGTTTTATTTATCCCAGAGAAGGCTGATGAAGCAGGGACAGAGGTAAGCAGGTTGGGAAGTCGTTCTCAATGTCTTACCAAATGACTAAGAAAATTGTATTTTTTTCTGCTTTTTGTCACACTTTCCATCTGCAAGGCACCTATAGCATCCGATATACCACAGGACTTTAATAAAGACCGGCTTTATCGACCCTTTATTGCTTTAGTTACCCTGAGCTTAGAATAGCATCTAACTTGGGGAAGAAAAGGTGCTTCTATAGACAAAGAGTAAAGAAATAGTAGAAAACAGACCAGTTTGAAGAGGTGTCCACTCTAGGGGAAATAGACTGGAGAGAAAGAGCAAGCTCCAAGAGAGAAATAATTACTTCAGTATGGTCACTAGTCTTCCTTTACCCAAATGACCTGACAGCAAATAACTTGCTATCATAGTGTCCTGGAGCTACTGTAAAAAATTACCACAAAATTGGTGGCTTCAAACAACAGAAAAGTATTCTTTTGCTGTTCTACAAACAAGAAATCCGAAATCAGTGTGTAAACAGAGTTGATTCCCCCTGGAAGATCAGAATCCATTCCACGTCCTTCTTTAAGCATCTGATGGCTGCCCTCAACTACTGGCATTGCTTTGCAGTCCTTATCTCTGCCTTCATCTTCTTGCGGCCACCTTCTCTCTGGGTCTTTGTTTGTGTGTGTCTCAAATTTCCTTCTTCTCTTACAAGGGCACCAGTCTTTGCAGTTAGTGATTTTAGAGATGATCTCATCTTTCTTAACCTTGATTAGATCATGCAAAGATCATATTCCTAAACACTGTCTTATTCACGGGGGCTGGGGATTGGAAGTTGGATGTGTCTTTTTTGGAGACACGATTTCACCCCTTGCAGGTGTCGTCCCTCAGATCATAGGTCTGCAAAGAAGCTATTTCAATCTCTGGACACTGTCCACCTGAGTCTGTCCTGTGAATTTAGGTAGACTGATGACAAGTATTTCTGGAGGCAGAGTTGAATAATGCTTTCTTTTGCTTCTCTCTGATATGATCCTATGCATCTAGCTCTATGCCCAAGTAGAGGGAGGAATAGCTTGACACCCCCCAAATCCCCCACTACGTCTGGTATCTGCAGGAAAAGGGACTGCTCTTTGGATGATGGGAAGAACAGCATTTATGCCATGTATACCGTGGATAGACATGCCCTGACCTTGAAAATGGTTCCTGAGGGGCTCAGGAGGGAGGGTAGCTCTACAGTTCTCCCAGATACCCAAATTTGTAACCTGATGCATCATCCTGGGATTTTCCTTCTCTCTCACTGCTTACATCTAATCATTTCCTGGGTCATGTTGATTCCACAACTTTATATTTCCTAATCAATCTTTTTCACCTTCCTTAACCCTGTTTTCTGCCAGGCTGCTACCATTATCTCATGAACTAGTAACACTAGTGGCTTATCTGGTTTGCCTTCCTTCAGTTAAGCTTTCTTTCCAGTTCACCTGCTACTCTATTGTGGTATAGATGCTTCTACAGTGTGTTAGGTACTATATTGCTTTAAATCCTCCTCTGGCCTCCTTGGCTGCATCAATGTGAAGACTCTTCAGCAGAACCAACACCTCTTTATGATCTGATCCCTGGTAGATTCCACTGGGCTGCCAAGCTGGCTGTTGGTGGTGCATGGCCTCTGCTAAAATGATCTCTGGTGCCATGATTCCATGCCCAGATGCTGCCAACCAATCATCCATAGTTAAGAGACTTGTCTGTTAGCTTTAAAAAAAACCCAAACCACTTATTTAATTTCCCTGAAATCTCATCTCCCAGACTTTGTGCTGGACTGGGTTTTCTTCTTGAGAATAAATTTTTTTTACATGGATTGTTCAATCATTGGTACATTAATCTTTAAAAAATTTCCTATTTATCCAAACCCTCACATTTCCTTCTTCTCCCTCGAAGCTTCCTGGTGTTCTACCTGTTCCAAACGTTTTTAATTCCCTCAGCATCCCTGCTTTCATTCCTCCATTTATTTGCCTATGTCATTCCCTTTTGCAGGAACATAAAATGCCCTGAGCAGACCTGACTATCTTTGGAGCTTAAGTGTTGGGAGTTTCTTATTTGGCATTCCCATAGTAGCCTAATAAATGTTGGTAATAGAACTTGGCACACCTGTCCAACCCTGGAGTGGAGTTTTTAAAAGTGTGAGTCAATATCCTATTAGTGAGTGGTGAAGTCATTTTTAAAAATAAACAGAAGAAAAAATATTACAGTATGTTGCATATGGTATGGGTCTGATATGTGGACTTTTGCTGCTGTTGTTTCTGCTTCTGGGTGTGTATGTGTGTGGGTAAGTGTGTTTGTGTACTCTGTCTGAGGGGTATTTGTTACTGTGGGTGATGAGCACTAGACTGTGAACTAGTTGAGTGCCAGGGTCATGCTGTGATCATCTTTGTAGATTGAGACTCAGACCAGGGTTGGCATAGAGCTGGCAGTCAGCAAATGTTGGGGGTATGATAGAATCAGTGCAAATGTCAGAATCCTTCAAAAGGTCCTCAACATATTCTCAGGAGGCCCAGAAGAGTCATGGCAAAAAACACTGAGGATTGCAAAACCCACCTGCAAATCTCCGCATGTTTACAAATGGTTGAAGCCAGAGGTATGAGTAAGCCAAGCCATGTCTTCAAGAGGCACAGACTCCATTCAGCTAATATATAGTTAACATCTACCTCTTTGCCACACATTATTTCATTTAGTCTTACAAAATACAACATTCATGTTATTTCTTTTTTAGTTTGTGAAACTGAGACACAGAGTTAAGATGCTGCTTCAAATGATACCACAAACCCTCAGCTAGGACTGCTCTTTAATTTGTATCTTTGGTTGCTTAAGTGAGTGTTTATTCTTTTTTTTTTTTTACAGGGAGAGGTACAAGTCAGGAGCCTGGCAGCTTCTGAAAGACTTTGCCAGGAGCATTAGTCCACTCGCTCAGTTATAGAACTGAGGAAACAGCCACATGGAGAAGAAAAGCATGCCCACACTTCTGTAACAAAGACTTGTAAGAGCTGTGAAGAAGTGCTTTGAGTAGGCGCGTCAAAGTCCATTAACCAAAAAGCAGGGGACACAGCTCTCTCTGTGACGGGAAGTATTTGTCATACAGTTGTGCTGTCACGGATGGGTGCCATCAGCAGCTGTTGTGCGCTGTTTGCACATTAACCATACAATCGTGGAGATTGATTTGGAAGCCTGTTCCTTGGACCCCTCCCCTGTCTTCACCTGCCTGTTCCCTCCTCCCTCACCCCTGCCTCGACTGTCTGCTCACCCCAACCCGCCTCCTACTTCCATCTGGATGCCTCAGAGCAGATGTGGACAGAGCCATATGTTCCATCGCTCTAACACTGCTGTGCTTCTGGATTAGCTCAGGTTGGGCTGTGATTAGTGTTTATTGCTATCATCACTAAGTCAGCTAATGGTGATGGCTATTGATTTGCTCAGTACAAACCTCTCTGTTTATTAGGAGCCTTGCATACAATGAAAGGAACACATTGAAAGACAAATAAATACCATTTGTCTTTATTTATCTAAAACAGGCAAGTTCAGGACTGTGTTCTTGGCTCTTTCCTGTGGAACACTTTTATCAGGGATTTAGATCAAGACATAAAAGACCTGCTGATCAAATTTGAAGTTGGCACCAAGCCGGGCAGAATGGTTAATAGGCTAGATAAAAAGAGCAGATTTTAAAAAGATCTTGACAAGTGGAACAAAAAGCTAAAACCAACAGGAAAAATGTAATAAGAAACTTGAGGTCATGCATTTGAGGTAAATAAAAATTTGCTTCAAATATATCTAGAGGGTGGGAAGAAGAGACATGTCTTTGTAGCAGTTCTGAAGGAAGCAACTAAGGGCTTTTGGTAGATGAGGGCCTCAATGTGAATTGACCAAAACAGGGTGCTAATTAGGTTGCATGAGAAAAGGCACAGTGTCCATCCCCTTGAGCCCTACACAGATCCAATCCCTTCCACAGGACTTTGAGTGTCTGTCACACTTAAAACAAAAATAAAAGCATATGTCACTTACTGAAAAATGGATTGATTGATTGAAAAATTATCCATTTCTCTTAAAAAAACTTACCAGAGTAACAAGGGTTAACTGCAGCTAATGAAACATTGTAGGTTTATTTAAAAAAAATCAATATTCTTTCTTCCAACACCCCCTGCACCAGTTAATCCATATTAACAGCCAGGCATGCAAGCTTCCACACTGTTATTCCTGTCCACACAAATACATCCAAACAAACACATTAAGATTTTTGTTGGACTTGTTTGTTTTTCATCAAGTGGATTCTGTAGAAACCTTACTCTGCAACTTACTTTCTTCACTTAAAAATATGTCATTGATGCCTCTCTGGGTTAATATGCAGAGATCTAAAGTATTTTATAAATGCTCAATATCTCATAGCATGGGTGTGCTATAATTTATTAATAAGTCACAGTTAAGGGGAAAATGGGGGAGGGGATGACTTCCCAGGGCCGGATGGTGAAGGATGGAACCAGGGTCATGATGGGAGGGAATGATGGAAGGATGGAAGCAACCAGAGATGTCTACCTGGGAGGCTGGGATGGGTAGGAGAAGCAGAGGGCTGGGTTCATATTGGAGATCTGTTTCAAGTGGGGCTCAACAAGTTAGTGATTCTGTGTTTTAGAGTTCCTTTTCAAGGCAGGGCTGCAGGGAAGGAGCAGAGGACTCTGCTTCCTTCCGGTGTTGGAGGGATGTACGAAACAATAGCCTCTGGGGTTAACAAGTGTGGCCTACCCGGTCCCCAGAGAGCTGGAGGCTCAGAACAACCTCCATGGTAAGCACATTATAAAAACATTAGGTGAAATAATAAAAATAATGACATTAAAAAGAAAAATTGTTGTAGAAACCAAACAAACCCAGCCCCACAGCTGAGGCAGGCACCAGCCGGGATGTTGTTAGCATGCTTAGGAGAAATTTGATTTCGATGAATTTCATTGTCAGTGTAACCCGGGCATGAATCACCCTCCTCCGCTCTGTCTCATCGTTCTAATACCGCAGATTTAGGGAACATGGCATTAGAGAGATAAAGAGGCTCACAAACAGCATCAGCCAGGAGCCCCTGGGCTTCAAGGCAGCACCAGGCTCAACCAGGAGGCAGTTTTCTGTTGTAATGGGCCCATAAATCTGCAGACGGTTGAACCCCTGCGGGATCTGAAGCTGTCAACTCTGAGACCAGAGCTGTTGCCTTTTCTGCTCTTGACCTCTACCTCTCCCCACTGACCACCTGACAGTGGGATGAGAAATCAATTTTCACTATCAGAAGCAAGGATTCTGGGGGTAGCAAGGGTCTGGCAGAGCCCATGCTAGTGAAAGACAGCTCTCCTTTGGCTTCCAGAGTTATTCCCCTATCCTGGGGTGAGCAGGAAAAGCCACCTGCCCTGAGACACGCAGGATGAAGTGCCAGTATAGGATCTGGAGGCAGCGCTGGGGGAGAAGCTTACACTAGAGATTAGAACATCCTTGATGGCCCTGAAACCAGGCCCTCCTTGTTATTGTTTGATGTCCTGTATCTGATCCTTTACTAGGTGCCAGGCCCAGGGCCAAGCATTCTACCTGAGGAGTTAAGGCTTGGGGAGATGAAAATTCCCAGCCAGTTCACCTGGCTGACCAGAAGGGGAGTCAGGGCTTGAACTTTGGTTTGCCCCACTCCAGTGTTTGTCCCCTTCCATTAAGGCTGGTGATGCCACATAGTCATGAGACAAGTCTATGGGGAAAGTGGGGTCTTCCTAAAGCCCTTGCTTTTTCTCTTCTGATCATAAATCCAACCAATTTCATATGGTCCAATTCAAAATGCTCAGCCTACCCTCATTTATCTAGAGTTCATCCCAGCCCTCAAGACTGCTTAGGGGATGGGGGACCTGTTTTATTAATACCAGTGCTTCAGGCTATTACCACCCACACTGGTAACGGAAATAGGAACTGGAAATTAGAATTTTAAAAATCGTCAAAGCACTGATGTTGACTATTTCCTGGTGTACTTTTCAGCTAACAGATGTTATATATGTGTGTGTGTGTGTGTGTATTATATGTATATATATATGTATTTATATATATGTGTATATATATATAAATACATAAAACTGTATATATACACACACATACACACATATACATATATACACACATATATAAGCAAATATATATACAAATATACATTTTTTGTTTTCTATTCATGGAAAGGATGTAAAGAATGGTGGTTAAGAATATAGCCATTAAACATGGATCCTGGGGTTGAATGACTTAGGCTCAAGTCATGGTTCTGCTGAACCTTTATGAAATAGACATGATAAGAGTAAATGGGATTTTTTGTGTGTTGTCAACTCATTGGCTTGCACAAAATAGATGTGCAGTAAATAAATACTGTCTGTTGTGGGGATTGACCTTGAGTATGCAGGTAGCACTATAGAGGCACCGTTTTTAAGTCGTGCACATGGAGTTATTTTTCCTATAGTGAAAATATGTTTTAGTCAATCTACCTCTGTTCATAAATCTGACATCTTTTGGGGGAATCATTTGGAAAATGCAGGGCCTGGGTAGAGAGAGAGGCATTTTAGGGAGGAAATAATCCCAGGCTCCAAGGTCAGGGAGAAATGATTCCCAGTACTGGTTCTGTCAATTACCAACTGGTTCCTTTGAGCAAATTATTCCATCCCTCTGAGGCTGGAATGAAGAATCACAAGAGTCACCTTGCCTAGTCAGTATCCATTTGAGGTTAGTCAGTGTCCATTTGAGGTGAGGTCATAAATATAAAGCCCCTGGTGCCCAGATCATGCATGGTGATCATTAGTCCTCTCTTGCCATGGCCTAACACGTGACCTCCACAGACCAGACCACAACTCACTTCCTTAACAAGGACATGACATCTCAAGGCACTCAGATGACCCTCTGGCCAAAACTGAGTTCAAATAACAGCAAAGTCTTGTCATTAGAAGGGAATTCAATCAGTAAGCAGTATTAAAACTAGGTAGAAGAGATCCTTCCATTAAGTGTTTAAATTTCTTGTGACATCTGAGTTTACTTAGAAAAGATAGAGGACTACTTATAATTTACTTCTAATTTCAAATATACACTTTTTTTTTTTTCGTACTGGGGATTGAACTCGGGGACACTCAACTACTGAGCCACATCCGCAGCCATGTTTTGTATTTTATTTAAAGATAGAGTCTCACTGAGTTGCTTAGTGCCTTGCTGTTGCTGAGGCTGCCATTGACTTGTGATCCTCCTGCCTCAGCCTCCCAAGCTGCTGGGATTACAGGCATGTGCCTCTGTAGCATGCAGCTTGGTTCCTTTTCCTGACTGCTTCTTCTGAACTTTGGGGGCAGAGAGTTGGAGTCCATGTAGTGGGGACTAACACAGTGGAGACCTTCTCACTGACCCATCCTGCCATTAATGAGGGTGTATACCTTCTGGCAGATGAGCACTTGCAAACCAGGACCTCAAATTCTTCATCTGAAAATGGAAAATTAAGGGTAGGTGTTCTTGAAGTACCCTGCCCCCCTTTAAAAAAATTTAGATATAGAAGGACACAATGTCTTTATTTATTTATTTTTTACGTGGGGCTGAGGATCGAACTCAGTGGCTCATATGTGCTAGGCAAGTGCTCTGCCCCTGAGCTACAATCCCAGCCCCTTAAAGGCCTCTTTTGATCACCAGGATCCTGTGGTTCATTTTCCTCCTTGCTGAGGACTCCCTTAAGATGTTGCTCATCTTGAGAACATCTCTGACACCCACTCCCAACAGAGTTTTCCACTCCTGTCCAGGAGCACCCACTGTATTTGATGTGTACTTCTTTCCAACTTCTTCAAAACTTAACAAAACCTGTTAGTTTGCCTTTATGGTCTCCCTCTGGACTGTGAAAACCTGAAAATAGGAATTACATGCCTATTTAGTTCTGAGCTCCCAGCATCCAGCTTATCAGTTAGAACATAGTTGTTTACTTATATTGAAGGAATGTATGGTGAAGAAACAAGAACCAAGGTGCTTCAATCCACTGGAGTTCATTCATCCTCACCATAACATGGGTATAATAATATCTACCTCATAGGGTTTTATGAGAACTAAATGAGGTAGAGCCCATTGTGCATGTTTAGCAAATAGTCATCACTCAGTAAACATTAATCATTGTTATATAATATCATCAACATACTAACTCCAGTATTTGTGTCCCAGTTTAAGCACAGAGAAACCAAGATACTGAGGAAATTGGCTTGCCCTTGGGATAACCCAGAAGGCCAAGTACAGTGCCAAGGGAAAAAAAAACCCTGAAATCTTCATTTCCTGTTCAGATTTTAAAATTCAGTACTTATGGGGCTTCTGCCAGAGGGCTGTGGTTGTAGACTTTACTCGGACCGTGTTTAAGCAGGTGGAATTTGATGGTTGCTCAGGCAGGGGGGGAGGATGGGGAGGAATTTCTCCCTCAGTAGATCCTCTGTCCTTTGAGGAAGAAATGAACAGTAGTCTTTCATCCCTTTTTGACATGGCTTCCATGTACAAATCTTAGAGCCTGAGGCTGAGGACAGAGAGCAGGGGAAAATATTCAGGAGGGAGATTATTTTACATAAAAATGTTTGGCAGATATCAGCGTTCAAGAAATAAATACTTCTTCAAACAGAAGGCAAAGCACATGTCTCTGGAAATTTAGAAATGCTTGTAAGAATGATCCAGATGAAGAATACATGGGAGGAGATGTGAGAATTCTCTGAACAGAATCATTCATGCTGAATGTTGGCACAGGAGCCCCATGAGCTGAGGTCATAATCCACACTCAGGAGACCCCTGAGGAAGCTGCTGGACCACAGCCACAAAAGTCTCCAGATCTACCTTATATCTTGGTGATTGTATCTAATTTTTCATAAGCTTGCAATCCATCATTTTAATGGCTTATTATTTTTCAAATATAATTTCAGAAAGGCTAGTTAAGAAAAAAACAAGCCTGAATATTTTTAGCTAGAACGTGTTTAGGAATCATTAAATAAATACTAAGTGATATTTTTTTGGTGAAACCTTTTTTTTTCTTTCTCTTTTTCTCTTCCTCCCTCCCTCCCTCCCTCCTCTCTTTATTTCAGACTGACATAGGTTTACAATATACACTCAAATAATCTTTCTTGCTTTATCTGAGCCATTCATCCTCCCATACATGTATTTATTGTGATATAAATATAGATTTTTTTTCTTGATTTCTCTCTTTTAAGCAGCATTTAAATTTTTTTTTAGGTATAGATGGACACAATATCTTTATTTTTTTTAATTTGTTTTTAAGTGGTGCTGAGAATTGAACCTGCTGCCTCACACAGGCTAGGCAAGTGCTCTACCACTGAGCTACAGCCCCAGCCCCTTAAGCAGCATTTTGTGAAGATCTTGGGGATTGCATGACTAAATATACTCTGAGGGAGACAAAGAATTTTTAAGCACAGATTATGGGTTTGGGGAAGACCTCTTTCCCCAATGTCTCGGGTTCCTCATCTCCAGTACCGACATGCAATAAGAATGAGCTAATTTGACACCCCAGACAATCCCTGGGTCACTTGGTGCTTTGCTGTGAAAGGGTTCATCTTTCTCTTTCCTCAATTACAACATGGCACTCCAGAGGCACTTGGGGAGCAGTGATGTGGGAGACCAGCAGGTGGCACATGGGAACCAGAATACACATGCCTTGGCCCAAGACAAAGAGAGGGAGCAGAATTTAATGTAGGTTCAGTTGGCTGGCTTCCTCTGTGTTGGTGCATTGGATGCTGCCCATGAAGATACAGAAGCCTGCATGGAGTGCAGGGGCTCAGTGATGAAAGGGCAGGGAGTCAGGGAGGATGGCAAGACCAGGAAGCACTAAAGGATGAGGACATTAGTCATTCTTTAACCTTTCCTAGTCCTATCTCTTAGCTCAGTGACCTCATATGGAGGTTGTAAGCTGAAGGACATTTTGTCGGTAAGGCAACAAGCCTAGTGGGCAGAGCTAGGCTTGCCCACTAGGCTATTAATTATCTGGGTAGCTATTAATTATCTGCTTGGGTTGAACACAATCCGGTGATGGTATATAGGCATCTTTAATTAATCTAGTGATTGGATTTGGGTGTGTCGAATTCCTTGATCTGTGCATTAATTTTTTGAACCAATAATATATATGAAGTACTTACCCTTTATATGTTATGAAGTTTAGTGACATAGAAGTAAGAAGCAGTTTCAGCTTTCCAGAAAAACAAAATTAATAGGATAATAGGAGGTGAATTTCACAGAGAAGCCAACGATTTAGCCTGATAATAATACGCTGGACAGAGTAAGTTGGTGTTGAGATGGTGGTTTGGGTGGTGGGGAAGCTAGGATAGGAACTTGAAGAAAATAAGGAACCACAGGTGGTTTGTAAACCAGAATTATTTCTAATATTAAATAATTGCTATGTTTACACATGCTATTCAATTCTCCTTTCTTAGTGGGATCTACTGTTAAACTCTAGCTAATAAAAAGTAATTTTTTGAGAGAGATCTAGCTACTTTAAGAAAAGACTATGTACAATGCATGAAGGGTTATTTTTACAGAGAACAATTCTCAGTTATTCTGTGTTTCCATGGTATAGGAAAAGAGGAACTTTAAGGAGAGTAAGTAAGTATAAAGGATTTTGGTACTAAGAATATTTAATCCCTGGTATGTTTCCCCCAGAAAATGGTGGGACTGTTTACATAAAAGACCTTTCAGAAAGCAGAGATTTTCATCTATCAGGACTAGGTTAGATGTAGATCTTTGAGGGAACAGATCTAGATAAGAGTGATGGTTAAGGACCCTGTATAAACTTCTGATTACCAGAATCTATATCAGACATACTAGAGAGAAGACAGGGAATGAATTCATTACTGAGTTTTAAACAAATGAAAGCTTATAAACTTGAAAGAAACTGTTAGAATAAAGGAAATAAAATAAGATCTATACTAGGAGAGAAGACCATTTGTCTAAAGATTGTGGAATGCTCTTGGGGTAAATACTGAGAAACTGTAGAATCTCCTTAGTTTGAGGGGAAGAAGTATTGAACACAATTTCATTATGTGCCTACAGGGCTGAAATTTAAGATAATTAATAAGAATGTTAGTTCCATTCTATTTTTGATTTCCGCAATCAGCCACTAAAATATTTTTTTTCTCATCATGAAATATTTTAGTCATTCATGAAATACATATAACTCAAACATATTAAATATCAAATGGTCATGTTCCCCCCAGATATTTTTTTTCAAAGTTTCAAATTTGAATTTCTCCAAAATTCTGCTATTTTTCTTCAGACTATTTATTTGTTTACTTTAAAAAAACATGCATTTGCAAATTCTATTGATGCCCTCCAAATATCTTCAGTATGGTAGTGTCTTCAGTATATTGGTAACTCCCAACTCTCAGGGATACAGCAAGAGGAATTCCTGAGTTGAGTGGAGTAGTGACAAGATTGCCTTTGAGACTTGACTGTTTGGAAGCTTCTCAGTGGTGGGCTAGATCTGAATTTGGAATTTGAAGTTGACAAAGACCCCTAATGAAATCTTTGGCATATGCCAGATTCTTACAGTCTCAGCACTGTTAAAAACAAAATTTCCACAAATTTTTCAGGAATGCATCTAGCTATAGTGATGTTCTTAAATGAAATAGTCCATCTTTACTTCTGTCTTTGCAAGCTGAGACCTAAAGTGGTCTCAGAAAATATCTCTGAGTTTTTATAACGTACAGTACAGATTTGACTTTGAGTGCGTGAAAAAAAATTGCACAGGATTTAAGGATCACAATGTGATTTTTAGTAAATATTTAACCACTTTAGGAGCATTCTAATGAAAATTCAAAGTAGAAAAATCCTAAGACTCACCCCTCTTTCAGTGAAAATTATATCTACAAAGATCAGTAGCCAAATGGGAAATACTAACCAGATTTATTAATATCAGAACAAGTTCCCAAATGCAACATTACCATTCCATCTGCCTCTTGCAAGGTGTCTTTGGTTAAACTGAATTGGAACATGTGGCTTAGGCTTATGGCCACAGGGGAAACAAAAGGTGGAAGGTTCCAATTGTCCTGATTCCCATATAAGAGTTTGGACGAGCAATAAGAGGACAAGAGGCCCAGGCCTGCCCTTGAAGACTGGCTTCCCCATTTAGCTACAGCAAGTGTAAGTCATGGTGATGGCAGCCACTCATCAGTTTTCAGTGCAGTGGCTTTTCCCAGTGAAGGTCAGGCTTTTTGAGCAGCAGATTAGCACCTTTTCCTCTGGGTAAATGAGCAGGCAACAGAATGTAGAAACAGGGGTTGTGTGTATAAGTCAAAGTGGAAATGGGGGAGAAAAAGTCCTTCCAACTAAATGACCCCTTTGACATTTCTATTGCTACTTATCTAACTCAGAGTACTGTCCATCTGACTAATCTGAACATTAACCAAGAATAGCTTCATTTTAGCAGCTTTAAATAAAAATGGATGCTGGGTGGAGAATTAGTAACACTTATACCCAATTTTCTTTGTTGAACTTTAAAATTCTTAAGTTGGATCCAATTTCAGATAAGGACTGATGTTGAGAAAAGGTTCAGAAGTAATAATGTTCTCGTCCCATTTCAATTCAGGGCCATTTCCTTCCCAAGCATGGCTCAGAAAAGTTCATGCTGAAGTGCAAATGGGAAATATAGCAACTCTAACGGCCAGTAGCGGTGGTAAAGTACAGGACCAAGAATTCTCTCTTAATATTATGTAGATCCACAATGATTACAAACATAAATTTTAAGAAAGGCAAATAAGGTTTGGATCACGCATACCTCAAGCAACCAAACCATCAAACATTTGTCTTGCCTGTGATCATGACATTCAATCATTAAGGGGGAGTTTCATTTAACAACCGATTGACAAGAAAAACAAGGCAAAGTATTCCAGGGAAATGGAATGTATCTCTATGAAAACTGTGTCTTCCTCTCACTGGGTCATATTGCTGTTTCTTAGGTCTCAATACCAGAGGCCACTGCAGCAGGTACTGGGCCAGAGCTACCTCCACCATTATCATCATTAGCACTCTCAGTGCTCTGAACGTCAGATGACAGTGGGTTCAGTGCATCTACTTGGGTTCACAGTAACAGAAAAAAAAAAAAAAAGCCAGTCCATCAGTAAACGAAGCTACCTGCAAGAAAACCACAGCTGGAGACTCGCTGTGACTAACGTACCCTCTCTGAATCTTCTGGGCCAGTGTGCAGGCTAATGTGTGTTAGCACCAACCAGGATCTTGAGGGCTGCCTTCTTCTAGGGCATTCACACACGTGTTAGCCCTCTTCCTGTCCCCTGTGTGTACTCTGTGGCCATATCCATGGCCCAGATGGTCCTCTTGACCTCCCTGTCCTGCCTATCTCTCTGAACTGCCTGATTACATGCACATCGGCCTCACCTAACACTTTGGCCCCAACAGGCATTGTAGCATTGTAACTGTTGTCATCAGCTCACCCTCTACCTCTCCACTGGGCTTTGCATTTTTTTTTCTTCTGGAATAATTTCCTTACAGCAGTGTTTGTGTGGATTTGTTAGAAATACAGGAAATACAGTTGCCTGAACTACTCAGAATATCTGGTGGTTGGGCCTGGGAATGAGCACTTTACCAAGTTTATGGAACATTTGGGATGTGCCAGGCAATGCACTAAAGGATTCCCATTTATCAGTTCATTCATTCCTACTACAAATTCATGTAATAAGTATTGATAGGTACTATGAACATGCCCACTTTACAGATGAAGAAATGAGTCACCAGATTGTGGAGGTAGGGTTTGAACCCAAGTTAGCCTAACTCCAAATTATTTGCTGTATTCTACTTCATTTCCTAATAGATGTGGATCATACTGAGTAAACAGAGTCAAGGAGTCTTAGTATTCTAAAAGTAGCTTTAAACCTTTTCACTGATAAAGATTCCTTTTATTTCTTTACCACCATCCATTAATGCGTATTTTGATAGGCTAATAATCTGAAAACTGGCATGAAATGCATATTCACCCATGACTTTTTGAAATATTGAAAGTAACTCATGAGCTTCTTTATTTCCTTTGAGCTCCCAGGAGTTTGGAAACCTAATTATCACCTTCATTTTACTAACGAGGAAGCAGAAATCCAGGGAGGATAGTGGCTTGTTAGTTATGGAACCAGGAACAGATCTTAGATTTGTTCCTTCCTGTTCAAATGATTGGTATTCAACATCCTGCTGAATCAATCATTTAAATTGTTCCTGAGCACCTACTATGTGTCTAATAGGCCAGATTATATGGAGGGTTTAGAAACATTGCCTCTATATCTTATGGACTCCATGGATAATTGTCTATTTGGGGGCAACAAGGCTTAGGCACAAAAGGCATTATTACATAAAATCACAAGATGGTATCCTGCTAAAGCAGTGTTTCTTGTCCTTAGCTGCACTTCAGAATTGCCCAAGAAGTTTCCATAACTCTAGAAGTTTTCAGAATAAAGATCTTCAGAAGTGGAGGCCAAAACATGTGTGTTTTTTAAAAATACCCAGGCTAGGGTTGAGAAGATAATTGCAAAGTAACACACTTCACCATAGGGCCAGTGTTCCAGTGATAATGGCAAGATCAGGGTGAGCTGGCATGGTTAGGGGTCTCTGAAGACTGTGGCTGGATGGAAGGGACTTGGATACGTGGGGATGGGCATGGAGGAAAACCACATGAGGGACTCCAGGAAGGAGTCAGGGGCTTGAGAACAGAGAGGGGAGCTTGTAGAATTGGTGAGTAGTGGTTCCTACAGGAGGTTCTGGGAGGTCAGGGAAGGGAAGGATGCAGTTAGGTACAGGGTCTCCAAGGTCAGTCAGGGGAGCTTATTTCTGGAAATTAGAACTGTTTGCACATTCCTTTATTAAAGACCTCATGTAACTGATGTGCAGTGCTCAGTGTTGAGGGAAGCATTTCCTTTCAACTGTCCAGGGTATCTGGATGAACTTGCAGAAGCTTTTTCTCTCTGGAAAAAGGAAGCACCAGATTCTCAGATGAGAAGAGTCAAGTCAGAAGACTAAACATTGGAGAAAATAGGAAGCAGGGGCAACTGATCCATTTGGCACCTAGAGCCTGCAGAGCCCAAAGCTGTGTTGTTCCAGAAGGAAAGAAATTGAGTGTGGCAAAAGTTCTACACATGGGGGACACCCATGGGTGGCACCTTCAGATTGTATGGGATAAGTCTCTGTGTGCTGATGAGTGACTAGGAGGCACCCATGAGACCATTTAGCACTCCGTAGTATAGGGTGAGTTTCCTAGGCCTTCCTGTGGGCAGGCTTGTCACTTCTTACAACATTACGGGGGGACTCCACCAGATCACGGCTTGCTTGGGGGTAGCAGTGATAGCAATGACAGTGGCAGCAGCAGCAGTGTGGATTCTCTGAGAAGCATGCACATTTCCACAGGGTTCCAGGGCAGTGTTTGCAATTGGGGGGCTGAAGGCTGTGAAGCAACAAGAGTGATGATGCCCTGGAGTTGTCCCATCTTTTGAACCACAAGGAGAAATTCACAGGGGTTGAATTTATTGCTTTGCATCCCTCAGCTGGTGGTTGAGGGAGACTTATAGAGAATAGGCTTCTGCAGCATAACTTGGTATAACCTGGGATTGTTGAGAGCCACAGCCGAAGGGGCCCCAGCAAACTTTCAGACTGCCAGCTGATGATTGGCTCACAGCTGCCCCAGCAACATCTAGCTGATTGGCTCCTCTGCGGTGATGCTCATTGGGCTGTTTCCCTGCCCTTTCAGACCACGGAGCTGCTCATTGGGGGACTATTTTGGCTCCGCCCACGCGATCTAGCCAATCGGCCTCAAGAGCGGGAGGATTGTGGGAGGTGGAAAGGCTTGTGGAGGAGAGAGGCTTGTGGGAAGCCGGTGGTGGCAGTTGGGCTCTGAGGGTTTTTCCTGAGGAGCTGTTTTGTTTGGCGTGTGTGGTTCTAAAAATAAAGTTTGTTTCTTTTGACAAGTGGCTCCTGAATTGTGCCCAGCCAGACTGCAGCATTTGGTGGCCCGTACGGGGAGTGACTGAGGGTAAGTGATAAGGTAAACTGCTCGTCCCTGAGGGCAGGGCAAGAGGATGGGTAGCCATTTTAAGATTCCTCTTTTGTTTTGCTTCACTTTTGTTTTAAGTTGCCTGTCCCTGGAGATGAGTGAGACGGAAGAAAAACTGCTCACATCTGAGGAAAAATTATTTGCGTCTGAGGAACAAATAGGGAGAAAGGCTATAATGATTTTTTGTTGTTCCATTTTTATTTCATTCTATCTTGGTTTTGTTTGGTGTTATCTTGTTGGGTTGTATTATAGTAGAAATATGGGATCATAAATTAGTAAAAAACAAACCTAAAGAGTGTTAAGTAAATTGTTAGAGGAAGGAGGCATCCCAGTAAAATCAAGAGCAGTCAAGGCATACGTTGATACAATACAAAAATGTAGCCCATGGCTTTTTAAGGAGGAGTTGTTAAATATATCACAATGGAACCATCATGGTGAAGATTTAAAAAGAATAGAAAAGAAAAGCCCAGGGACTCTGCCAGTTGGCACATTGCCATTGTGGACGTTCGTATCTTGTTTGCTTAGTCCAAAGCCTTCAGTTCAGACAATGGTAGAGGAAGGAGAAGACATATTGATTCAAGTAAAAGAGAAGGTCTCTCAAGTTAGTCAGACAGAGGAAAAAAGACTCAAGTAAAAGAGAAGGTCTCTCAAGTTAGTCAGACAGAGGAAAAGATTCAAGTAAAAGAGAAGGTCTCTCGAGCTAGTCAGACAGAGGAAAAGATTCAAGTAAAAGAGAAGGTCTCTCGAGTTAGTCAGACAGAGGAAAAGATTCAAGTAAAAGAGAAGGTCTCTCGAACTAGTCCGACAGAGGAAGAAAGTTTAGAGCAGAAAAAGCCATCAGGGGAAAAGTTACAACAGGAGACTGCTACTAACACCTTTCTATCCCTAAAAGATGTAAATGTCCAACTAACAAGGCCACCTCCATATGCTGGGAGGCCCCCAACCCCCGCAGTTGATAGTTGGGATCCTGAGACAGGATCTCAAGTATTAACATGCCTTGTATTTGAGGTAGGAGGGCAGCGAATTCACCATGCTTTAAATTTCAAAACAGTGAAGCAGCTAAAAGAGGCTGTAACAACCTATGGTCCTCAAGCACCCTTCACTGTAAGCTTGGTCGAATCCATTAACAACTTGAACATGACACCAGCAGATTGGGCTAATATGTGTAAAGCTGTGCTAAATGGAGGTCAATACCTGTTATGGAAGGTTGCCAATGAGGAATTTTGCAAGGAGACGGCTAGGCGAAATGCAGCAGCTGGTTATCCTCAGAGAAATCTAGATATGTTGTTGGGAAAGGGACCTTATGAGGATCAGCAGCAACAAATTGCATATGATCCTGGCATATTAGCACAAATTGCTGTAGAGGCGGTTAGGGCATGGAAGACTTTACAAGGACATGGAGGTTTACAAGGTCAATTATCTAAGATAATACAAGGAGCTAATGAATCTTACGCTGAATTTGTAGATAGGCTTATTCAAACAGCTACCAGAGTTTTTGGGAATACAGAACAAGCAATGCCATTAATAAAACAACTGGCTTATGACCAAGCGAATCGTTGGTGCAGAGAAATCATTAGACCATGGAAGCATGAATATTTAAACACATATATTAAATTATGTAGAGACATTAATGAACAAGAGCAAGTCATGGCACCTGCAGTAAAACAGGCTTTAGATGCCAGAGACATTAATTAACAAGGGCAAATTGTGGCAGCTGCAGTAAAACAGGCTTTAGATTCCAGGCCAAGAACATGCTACAATTGTGAACAAACAGGACATTTTAAAAGGAATTTCCCCATAGGAGGAGGGTTTAACAAAACTAGGTATCAAAGGAGTAGAATACCGGATATTTGCCCACGATGCCATAGAGGGAGACATTGGGCTAATGAATGCCGTTCTCAAACCACCATAGAGGGTACTCCATTATCAAAAAAAGAACAAGGACCAGGTGTTTATCCATGATATCGTGGAGAAAGGCATCAGGCTCCATTGCCAAAAAATGGGCAGGGGGGCCCAATGCTCTGGGGCCCAAAACCACAAATATACGGAGCACTGGAGGAACCCAGCAACCCCATCAGGGTAGTGCCCAGGACACATTGTCCATCAGATCCCTCATCAGACAAACCAGAGGGAGTGCAGGGTTGGACATCTGTGCCTCCGCCAGAGCAGTACTAACTCTGGAGATGGGAGTTCAAATCATTCCCACAGGGGTAAAAGGACCTCTTCTCAAAGGAACAGTAGGCTTATTATTGGGACGCAGCTCTTCTACTCTAAAAGGACTAATGATAAGTCCTGGGGTGTTGAGAGCCACAGCCAAAGGGGCCCCAACAAACTTCCAGCTGCCAGCAAACTTCCAGCTGCCGGCTGATGATTGGCTCACAGTGGCCCCAGCAACATCTAGCTGATTGGCTCCTCTGCGGTCTTGTTCACTGGGCTGTTTCCCTGCCCTTCAGACTGCCAGCTGATGATTGGCTCACAGTGGCCCCAGCAACATCTAGCTGATTGGCTCCTCTGCGGTCATGTTCATTGGGCTGTTTCCCTGCCCTTCAGACTGCCAGCTGATGATTGGCTCACAGTGGCCCCAGCAACATCTAGCTGATTGGCTCCTCTGTGGTCATGTTCATTGGGCTGTTTCCCTGCCCTTCAGACTACAGAACTGCTCATTGGGGGACTTCTTTGGCTCCGCCCATGCGACCTAGCCAATCGGCCTCAAGAGCAGGAGGATTGTGGGAGGTGGTTGTTGGTGTGGGGGTGAGAGGCTTGTGGAAGCCGGTGGTGGCAGTTGGGCTCTGAGGGTTTTTCCTGAGGAGCTGTTTTGCTTGGCGTTTGTAGTTCTAAAAATAAAGTTAGTTTCTTTTGACAAGTGGCTCCTGAATTGTGCCCAGCCAGACTGCGGCACTGGGGTAATTGATCCCGATTATGAAGGTGAAATAAAAATTATAGCCAGTTCTCCAAAGGGTATATCAGTAATTTCACCAGGAGATAGAATAGCACAGTTACTAATAGTACCCAGCCTACATGATAAATTTTCCAGTCGTACTGTAGAAAGAGGTTCCAAGGGATTAGGCTCCACAGGTGTGGATTGGGCTATGCTTTCTTTAAATTTAGATTCTCGCCCCATGCTAAAACTAAATATTCAAGGGCATGAATTTAATGGGCTACTGGATGCAGGTGCAGACCTTAGCATCATCTCTCGTAAAGAATGGCCAAAACATTGGCCATTACAACAAGCCACTCAAACGCTTCGAGGCCTAGGAGTGGCGACTAATCCCCATAGAAGTGCAATGGTATTAGATTGGAAGGATCCTGAAGGATGTGAGGGAACTATACAGCCATATGTATTGGATCATCTTCCCGTAAATTTATGGGGACGAGATGTCCTAGATCAATTAGGTTTGACGTTAACAAATAACATCAACCAAAATGCACCTACTATTATGACTAGACAAGGTTTTAGGAAAGGAAAAAGATTAGAAAAACAAGAACAAGGTATAGCAGCACCAATACAAATAGATCAAGGAACAGACAGACATGGGTTGGATATTCATAAAGGGCCACTGAGACAATAAAAATTGCTTGGAAATCAGAAAGACCAGTATGGGTTCCTCAGTGGCCCCTGACTAAAGAAAAGATACAAGCAGCCCATGATCTGGTCCAACAACAATTAGTAGAAGGACATGTACAACCTTCTGTATCTCCCCATAATACTCCCATATTTGTCATCAAAAAGAAATCTGGTAAATGGAGATTATTGCAAGATTTAAGAGCCATTAATAATGAAATGGTCATTATGGGACCTGCTCAATCGGGGATTCCTCAGTTGTCTGCTTTGCCAAAAACTTGGTATGTTTTAGTTATAGATATTAAAGATTGTTTTTTTTCAATTCCAATTCATCCTGAGGATAGTCCACGTTTTGCATTTACTATCCCTGCACTAAATCATGAAGGTCCTGATCAGGGATATGAATGGAAAGTACTCCCTCAAGGGATGGTTAACAGCCCAACTATGTGTCAAATTTATGTTAACAAAGTAATCCAGCCACTTAGAAATCAAAATCCTGAGCTACAAATATTTCACTATATGGATGACATATTATTAGCACACAAAGCTAAAAACACATTGCTAGAATGTTATGCCACACTTACAAACTTATTAAAAAATTATAATCTAGAGATAGCAATAGATAAAGTACAATTAAATTTTCCAATTAATTATTTGGGAGTTCTATTATCCTCAACCATGGTCCGTCCACCAAAAATTCAAATACGAGTAGATCAACTCAAATCACTTAATGACTTTCAAAAGTTATTAGGAGACATAAATTGGATAAGGCCTTATCTAGGTATTCCAACAGGAGAATTGGGACCTTTATTTGATATCCTAAAAGGTCCATCAGATCCAAATTCACCCCGAATGTTGACGCCTGAAGCAAGAAAGGCATTAAAAATCATTGAAACATATATGGAAAATATGCATTTGGATAGAATTGATATAAGTTTGCCTTTATTATTTATTGTACTACCAACAAAAAATATTCCTACAGGAGTATTTTGGCAAGAAGGTCCATTATTATGGATACATTTATCTTATTCTCCTAACACTATTCTTACTAGGTATCCTGAGGCTGTAGGACAATTAATACTCAAAGGAATAAAAGCAGCAAAGGGAGTGTTTGGAATTTCTCCCAATATAATTATTACTCCATATACTATGAATCAAATTGATGAATTAGCTAATGAGTTAAATACTTGGGCAATAATCATGTGCAAATCTAATGTTTCATTTGATAACTACTTACCATCTAATCCTTTATTGTCTTTTTGGTCATCACATCCTGTAATTTTTCCAAAAATGACAAGAAAAACACCTATCATGAATGCTCCAAATATATTCACTGATGGGTCAAATAATGGTACAGCAGCAATAGTTACACATGATCAAACTTTTACATTTTTAGTACCCAAACAATCAGCTCAAAAGGTAGAGCTTAATGCAGTATTACAAGCTTTTGTGATGTTTAAAGATTCTGTATTTAATTTATTTTCTGATAGTCAGTATATAGTTAATGCTATAGTATCCCTTGAAGATGCTGGTAGGATTTCCCCTTCCTCTACTGTTTTCTCTTTGCTTTCCACAAAGAGAAAACAAAGTCTAATCTGGGACAGAAAAGATCCATTCTTTATAGGACATATCAGGGCACATACAGGATTGCCTGGAGCCCTTAGTTTGGGCAATGATTTAGCAGATAAAACTACACATGACATACATATTTTCTCTACACTAGAAGAAGCTATAAATTTTCATAAAACGTTCCATGTCAATGCTAATACTTTACAAAAGCATTTTAAAATAACTAAGGAACAAGCTAGACAAATAGTAAAACAATGTCAAAATTGTGTGACCTTTTTTACCACAAGTTAATCTTGGAGTCAATCCTAGAGGATTGATACCTAACCATATTTGGCAGATGGATGTCACACACTTGCCAGAATTTGGAAAATTAAAATATTTGCATGTTACAGTTGATACTTCTGGATTTTTGATGGGCTCCCTTCATGCTGGAGAAAAAACTAAAGATGTTATAGCTCATTGCTTACAAAATTTTGCCACTGTGGGTGTTCCAAAACAGTTAAAAACAGATAATGCCCCTAGTTATACTTCTACCTGTTTTAAACAATTTTGCTCAACATTTGGCATTACTCATATAACAGGAATCCCATACAATCCACAGGGACAAGGCATAGTTGAAAGAGCTCATCAAACTATTAAAATGTACTTATTAAAGCAAAAGGAAGGAATTGGGAAGGGGTATATATTCCCCAAAGATAAACTTAAAATAACCCTTTTTACTCCAAACTTTTTAAATTTGGATTCATCAGGGCTTAGTGCTGCAGAAAGGCATATGTGTCCAAAAAATGTACATAAGCCCAAGGTACTTTGGAAGGATATTCTAACAGGACAATGGAAAGGTCCTGACCCAGTAATTATCTGGAGTCGGGGGTCTGTTTGTGTGTTTCCACAGGGAGAACAGCAGCCGATTTGGATTCCAAAGAGATTAACTAAAGCGATTTCTACAGACCAAAAAGAAGATGATTTGGCTCAAATCCATAACAACTGATATCCAAAACTCCAGTTTGGCTATCCTTACATCTGGCTGAACCAGGATGCTTTTTTCAATATCTATTTTATTATTGCCCTTTGCCATATCATGAAGTTCTATTTTGTTTTTTGAGCTCATACAGACCTAGGTTAATGTTTTGCTGATCAGTTCTATTTTTTTGACTATAGAGTTTTTAAACATTGCAATGGAGATTTCACCTGTAAAAAGTTATAAGGCCTTTACTATTATGTTATGTGTTGTATGTATTATATTATGTGTGCACACTTGTGTTTTCTGTTATATGTTTGAATGTCCATATATCATATATGATGAGTGCTCATGAAAAAATGGATCCAAATTTTTTTTATTCACGTGATTTAAATGGTTTAATTTAAATTGGGTAAACTGCTGTTGAGGATTGTTTTAATATATGAACAAAAAAGGAGGTTAACAGATCTGTTTGTTTACTTTCACCTTTCCTTTTCATTATATTTAATAATTCTCTTCAAGACAATGTAAATTGTTAAGAAAATTGTTTTCTTTTAGTGCCTTCTGGAATGTTACATAATTTTTTCTTTAGACATTATTGCCAGAATTTCTATCTTCATCCCAGTGCTGGTGAAGACAAAGATAAAACCAATCTACAGTTCTGCAATAGCCATCACTGAACTGCTTGCAGAACTTGCCTGGACTATGTATCACTTGTATGCATTGTGAACTCACCTGTATGCATTGTGAACCATCTGTTGGTGCAGCGACTTGTGGTAGTGTTGGGGTATTTTTGCTGATGATGTCATCGGTGGTACAATTTTTCCCAAAGGAGCCGTCAATTGGCTTGGTGTATCTTCCTCCCTTCTGTGACGGGTAAGATCCAATTGCAATGGTACCAACCTAAGACAGGAGGCTGACGCCTTGAGGTCAGCTCATCCAATAATGGGTAAGGACCATATGTACTATTGGACAACCTAAGGCAGGCATGGTCCCTAAGCCACATGCTTGTTGTTTAAACAGAGAGGGGGAGATGTTGAGAGCCACAGCCGAAGGGGCCCCAGCAAACTTTCAGACTGCCAGCTGATGATTGGCTCACAGCTGCCCCAGCAACATCTAGCTGATTGGCTCATCTGCGGTGATGCTCATTGGGCTGTTTCCCTGCCCTTTCAGACCACGGAGCTGCTCATTGGGGGACTATTTTGGCTCTGCCCACGCGACCCAGCCAATCGGCCTCAAGAGCAGGAGGATTGTGGGAGGTGGAAAGGCTTGTGGAGGAGAGAGGCTTGTGGGAAGCCCGTGGTGGCAGTTGGGCTCTGAGGGTTTTTCCTGAGGAGCTGTTTTGTTTGGCGTGTGTGGTTCTAAAAATAAAGTTTGTTTCTTTTGACAAGTGGCTCCTGAATTGTGCCCAGCCAGACTGCGGCAGGGATGAGGGTAGTGAGGCAAATTTGGCTTTTATGAAGTGATGAGAGCCAAGTGAAACAGCGGCAGTGATAATGGAGAAGTACCAAGAGAACTTAAGCCACTGTCTTTTCACATGAAAAGAGTCACAGAACTTATCAAGAGGCCCAAGCCTAGTTTAAGTATACATGTGTCTACTAAAGCTTTATATATTTGTTCAGAACCCATTGGCTTATGGGTCCCTAAGAAGTGAAGGAGACCAGGATTAATGGTTCCCTCTGGGTTGGCTCAGAATAAGGGTGGGACAAGAGGGGCACTGGGTCAGCACTGCAAGACCACTCCCAGACTGGCATGATGCTCTGTACCCAGGTTTGGGAAGCCTGATGCTGGCAGAAGGGAAGCTGGATGCAGAGGGGAGGAACACAGGGTACCAAAAGAGGAGGATTTACCACGAAGCTAACAGAGCTCCAAATTTAAGCCCTTTCCTTTGAACACGTATTCTCCAAGGACTTGTTATTAATTTATAAATATATATATAATTTCTTCTAATTACTTATACATGACAGTAGAATGCATTTTGACCCATCATACATAAATGGAGTATAATTTCTCATTCGTCTGGTTGTACATGATGTAGAGTAATGCAGGTCTTGTAATTTTATATGAACATAGGGTAATAATGTCCAATTAATTCTACTATTATTCCTACCCCCATACCTCTTCCCCTCCCTTCACTTCTCTCTGTCTGGTCCAAATTACCTCTGTTCCCCGCCACACACCGCTTATTGTGAATCTGCATCTGCATATCAGAGAAAGCATTAGGTCTTAGTTCTTTGGGATTGGCTTATTTAGCTTAGCATAATATTCTCCAACTCCATCCATTTACTGGCAAATGGATGAGTAATATTCCATTGTGTATATATCAGTTTCTTTATCCATTCATCTGTTGAAGGGCACCTAGGTTGGATCCATAGTTTAGCTATTGTGAATTGAACTGCTATAAACATTGATGTGGCTGCATCCTGAGTATGCTGATTTTAAGATCTTTGGGTATAAACCTAAGAGTGGGATGACTGAGTTAAATGGTGGTTCCATTCCAGGTTTTCTTAAGAATCTCCATACTGATTTCCATAGTGGTTGCTCCAATTTGCAGTCCCACCAGCAATGTGTAAGTGTACATTTTTCTCCACATCCTCCTTAATATTTATTGTTGCTTGTATTCTTGATGATTGCCATTCTGACTGGAGTGAGATAAAATATCAGTGTAGTTTTGATCTACATTTTTCTAATTACTAGAAATGTTAAACATTTTTTCTTATATTTGTTGACCATTTTTATTTCTTCTTTGGTAAAATATTGTTCTTAATTTTCTCCATGTTTTTATTTGTCTTCATACAAGGGTTTCCAAACTATATGAACCTCATGGCCTCCCCAAATCCTGGATTAGACCCCAAATCACCCATATGACAACTTTCCCTGCTGCTCTCTTCCCTCAAAACAGGTTTTTATCATCTCACTATTTTGGGGGATCATTTATTGCTATTGAGAAATCAACTACCCATTTAAGTAGAGTTTATAACTTTTTAATTCCAGGGGACCCCTGTTTATACTCTCCTCTAAGTAATTGGGAGCTCTACAGCTTCTGCAACATCTGTGTGTCATTCGTTTAAGATTTTTTTTTGTCTTTGATATTCTTCAGTTTTGTGATAGGTATTTAAATGTGAGTTTCTCTTTATTCTATATGGGAATTATTGAGCTTTGCCAATAGCAAACCAATATGTCCCATCAGTTCCGGTAAATTCTTAGACATATTCAAATATTGCTTCTTCCTCATTCTCTCTCCATTTTCTTTCAGTAACTCTGATTTCAGACCTTCTATTTCTATCTTCTCTATTTCTTAATGTCTGCTTCTTATTGTTTATGTTTCTCTTTTCTGTGCTTCATGTTACAGCAGGGTAGAGAAATTATTTCTAGCCAAATAAGGTGTACTGCCCACTTTTGTAACTGGAGTTCTCCTGGATCACAGTCACGCTCCCTTGTATACATACACTATCTGTGACTCCTTTCACATCAGTTGAGTAGTTGAGACAGGGACCATTTGGTCTATAAGCCCAACCTATTTACTACATGGCCTTTTTCAGGAAAAGTTTGAAGCTCTGTGGTACACAATTACTTATCTTCCAGTTCACAAATTGACTCTTCATCTGTCCTTACTCTGCTGTTAAAAATATACATTGAGACCCACTCTGGAGCTCAGGCCCCAGCCTAGGATGGCCCCCACAAACCTGGGTGGGAGCCCAGGCCTAGTGTAGGCCCAGAACATCCCCCCAGGAGCCTAGGCCTAACCCACTTTCTTCTTGGTACACTGAAGCCATTGGCATAGCCCTCCTTACACAATAGCTTCAACCTTGGGGCAATGGACAGGGTCTAGAAACAGTTACCTCTTGGAGTAGGCATCTCAAAGCCAGTGTAAGGCCCACTCTTTCAGCCCCATCTCTGAAAGACATTGCATCCATTTTGAGATGCTTCCACTGATATCTCCAGTTATCTCCACTATTGCCGCCACCACCTGTACTGGCAATAGCATCAATTGTTGGATACCAGCAGGGTCTGGAAGACCAACCTCAAGGTGAGATACAGGTAATCTGCATGGATACTACAAGATTATAAGATAGAAACTATAATACCTCAGATCCACACTGCAAGAAAGGAAGACACTAGACTACATGAAAAAAAAAAAAACAAAGGAAGAAAGTAAGGGAAGAAAGTGCCCCCCCAAAACCATGATACTACAATAAAAGAACCCCTGGACAGCGAAATTGATGAAATGTCAGAGAAGGAGTTCAGAAGGTTCATAATTAAAATGATCTGTGAATTAAAGAATGATTTAAATGAGCAAATACAGGCAAAAATTGATCACTCCAACAAAGAGATGAGAGAGCAAATACAGGAAACCATTCATCACACCAACAAAGAGATAAGGGAGCAAATACAGGTTGCAAAAGATTACTTCAAGAAAGAGATAGAGAGAGTGCGACATCAAAACAGGTCGGTGTCATTCAGCTCACCCCCCAGACAGCGGGAATTCGCATAAAATCTCTCCTAGGCTTGCCGGGAGAGGGAGTATCAAGCTGAGCCTCCATACAGGCTAGGGGGAAACCAGAGACACCTGACCTCCAACCCCTCCTCCCAGTAGCAGCCAAAAGGAAACCTGGCTAGCCAGCGCTGGGGGAGGGGCAAGCAGAAAAAATCAAAGTGATAGAGTGCCAGGGATCCCAGCAGCCTGCAGCAGGGCCCGGAGAGCCAGGCCAACTGATTCGCGTGGCCTGCCCTGCGGCTACAGAAGGCGTGGCGCCTCAGTGAAGCCATTAATTGGCAAGCAGGGAGGTTAGGGAAGGCCATTAGGTGGAATCCCACCAGCCAAGCCCACACGGACCCTTGGGCCGAGCACGGGTTCTCAGAAGGGGAAGGAAGCGGTACAGTCCCATCCCCCACAGCGGACACTCCGCCGAGCCAGTCAGCGGCCACCATCCGGGAAAGCTGAAGGATACACCGCCACTCTCCTTCAGAGTGCGACATCAAAACAGGTCGGTGTCATTCAGCTCACCCCCCAGACAGCGGGAATTCGCATAAAATCTCTCCTAGGCTTGCCGGGAGAGGGAGTATCAAGCTGAGCCTCCATACAGGCTAGGGGGAAACCAGAGACACCTGACCTCCAACCCCTCCTCCCAGTAGCAGCCAAAAGGAAACCTGGCTAGCCAGCGCTGGGGGAGGGGCAAGCAGAAAAAATCAAAGTGATAGAGTGCCAGGGATCCCAGCAGCCTGCAGCAGGGCCCGGAGAGCCAGGCCAACTGATTCGCGTGGCCTGCCCTGCGGCTACAGAAGGCGTGGCGCCTCAGTGAAGCCATTAATTGGCAAGCAGGGAGGTTAGGGAAGGCCATTAGGTGGAATCCCACCAGCCAAGCCCACACGGACCCTTGGGCCGAGCACGGGTTCTCAGAAGGGGAAGGAAGCGGTACAGTCCCATCCCCCACAGCGGACACTCCGCCGAGCCAGTCAGCGGCCACCATCCGGGAAAGCTGAAGGATACACCGCCACTCTCCTTCAGAGTGCGACATCAAAACAGGTCGGTGTCATTCAGCTCACCCCCCAGACAGCGGGAATTCGCATAAAATCTCTCCTAGGCTTGCCGGGAGAGGGAGTATCAAGCTGAGCCTCCATACAGGCTAGGGGGAAACCAGAGACACCTGACCTCCAACCCCTCCTCCCAGTAGCAGCCAAAAGGAAACCTGGCTAGCCAGCGCTGGGGGAGGGGCAAGCAGAAAAAATCAAAGTGATAGAGTGCCAGGGATCCCAGCAGCCTGCAGCAGGGCCCGGAGAGCCAGGCCAACTGATTCGCGTGGCCTGCCCTGCGGCTACAGAAGGCGTGGCGCCTCAGTGAAGCCATTAATTGGCAAGCAGGGAGGTTAGGGAAGGCCATTAGGTGGAATCCCACCAGCCAAGCCCACACGGACCCTTGGGCTGAGCTCGGGTTCTCAGAAGGGGAAGAAAGCGGTACAGTCCCATCCCCCACAGCGGACACTCCACCGAGGCAGTCAGCGGCCACCATCCGGGAAAGCTGAAGGATACACCGCCACTCTCCTTCAGAGTGCAACATCAAAACAGCGGACACTCCATCCAGGCAGTCAGTGGCCACCATCCGGGAAAGCTGAAGAATACACCACCACTCTCCAACAGCTTGTAACATCAAAACAGCCAGCAGCAGGACCCCGGAGATCCAGGCCAACTGATTCGCGCGGCCTGCCCCGCAGCTACAGAAGGCGTGGCGCCTCAGAGAAGCCATTAATTAGCAAGCAGGGAGGTTAGGGACTGCCATTAGGTGGAATCCCACCAGCCAAGCCCACCGCCCACGCCCGGAAGAGGCCCAGCGATCTGCCAGCATTGTAGTCACGACACCCCAATTGGAATACGGACAGAGCAGAGCCGCCTTCCACTCCCGGAACAGGCCCAGAGAGCCGCCAGCGTGATAGACACGTCACCCCAATTGGAGTAGGGGCACAGCCGCCGCCCGCACCTGCAAGGGAGACTTTTCAAGTATACAAGAGCAACATAAATAAATAGGGGGTAAATTTCAAAACACAACAGTTGCACCAAGCAGAAAGAAACGCGGGCAGTATGAAAAGACAAGGAAAGAAAGGACCACAAGCAATGCAGGTCAACTCAACTTTAGAAGAGGTAATAGCTGCAACAGATGGAATATCAGATAAAGAGTTCAGGATATATATGCTTCAGATGATCTGGAGTCTCAAGGAAGACATGAGACAGCAAAATCAGACAATGAAAGATCACATTGACAAACAAATCCAGGAAGTCAAAGATCAATTTCACAGGGAGATAGAGGTAATAAAAAACAAACAAATTGAAATTCTAGAAATGCAGGAAACAATAAACCAACTTAAAAACTCAATGGAGAATACTACCAGCAGAGTAGATCACTTAGAAGAGAGAACATCAGACAATGAAGACAAAGTATTTCAACTGGAAAAGAACATAGACAGCTCAGCAAGTCTGCTAAGAAACCATGAGCAGAACATCCAAGAATTATGGGACAATATCAAAAGACCAAATTTAAGAGTCATTGGGATACAGGAAGGCACAGAGCTCCATTCCAAAGGAATAAACAGTCTATTCAGTGAAATAATACGAGAAAACTTCCCAGAATTGAAGATTGAGACAGAATCCCAAATCCTAGAAGCCTACAGGATGCCGAATGTGCAAAATCATAAGAGATCCACACCTAGACACATTATAATGAAGATGTCCAACATACAGAATAAGGAGAGAATTTTAAAAGCTGCAAGAGAAAGAAAGCAGATTACATTTAGGGGTAAACCAATCAGGATAACAGCTGATCTCTCAACACAGACTCTGAAAGCTAGAAGATCCTGGAATAACATATTTCAAACACTGAAAGACAATGGGCTCCAACCAAGAATCGTGTATCCGGCGAAATTAAGCTTCAGGTTAGAAGATGAAATTAAAACCTTCCACAATAAACAAAAGTTAAAAGAATTCGCAGCTAGAAAACCATCTCTTCAAAAAATCCTTGGCAAAACATTACAGGAAGAGGAAATGGAAAACAACATTGAAAACCAACAATGGGAGGTAGGACAGTAAAGGGGGGAAAGTAGTCATAGAGGATAACAAATCAGGTTTAGTAACATCAATAAACAAATATGGATAGAAGAACAAACCATATCTCAATAATAACCCTAAATGTTAATGGCTTAAACTCACCAATTAAGAGACACAGGCTAGTAGAATGGATCAAAAAACAAGACCCAACAATATGCTGTCTACAGGAGACGCATTTGATAGGAAAAGATATACATAGACTGAAGGTGAAAGGTTGGGAAAAATCTTATCACTCATATGGACCGCGGAAACAAGCAGGAGTGTCCATACTCATATCTAATAAAATAGATTTCAAGCCAAAGCTAATCAAAAGGGATATAGAAGGACACTTCATACTGCTCAAGGGAACCATACACCAACAAGACATAACAATCATAAATATATATGCCCCAAATAATGGTGCAGCTGTATTCATCAAGCAAACTCTTCTCAAGTTCAAGAGTCTAATAGACCAACATACAATAATCATGGGAGACTTCAACACACCTCTCTCACCACTGGACAGATCTTCCAAACAAAAGTTAAATAAGGAAACTATAGAACTCAATAACACAATTAACAACCTAGACTTAATTGACATATATAGACTATACCACCCAACATCAAGTAGCTACACTTTTTTCTCAGCAGCACATGGAACCTTCTCAAAAATAGACCATATACTATGTCACAGGGCAACTCTTAGACAATACAAAGGGGTAGAGATAATACCATGCATCTTATCTGATCATAATGGAATGAAACTGAAAATCAATGATAAAAGAAGAAAGGAAAAAGCAAGCATCACCTGGAGAATGAACAATAGGTTGCTGAGTGATCAATGGGTTTTAGAAGACATCAAGGAGGAAATTAAAAAATTCCTAGAGTTAAATGAAAACACAGACACAACATATCGGAATCTATGGGACACATTGAAAGCAGTTGTAAGAGGAAAATTCATTGCTTGGAGTTCATTCCTCAAAAAAAGAAAAAACCAACAAATAAATGATCTCATACTTCATCTCAAAATCCTAGAAAAAGAAGAGCAAAACAACAGCAAAAGAAGTAGAAGGCAAGAAATAATTAAAATCAGAGCTGAAATTAATGAAATTGAAACAAAAGAAACAATTGAAAAAATTGACAAAACTAAAAGCTGGTTCTTTGAAAAAATAAATAAAATTGACAGACCCTTAGCCATGCTAACGAAGAGAAGAAGAGAGAGAACCCAAATTACTAGCATACGGGATGAAAAAGGCAATATCACAACAGACACTTCAGAAATACAGAAGATAATCAGAAATTACTTTGAATCCTTATACTCCAATAAAATAGAAGATAGTGAAGGCATAGATAAATTCCTTGAGTCCTATGATCTGCCCAGATTGAGCCAGGAGGATATAGACAACCTAAACAGACCAATAACAATAGAGGAAATAGAAGAAACCATCAAAAGACTACCAACTAAGAAAAGCCCAGGACCGGATGGGTATACAGCAGAGTTTTACAAAACCTTTAAAGAGGAACTAACACCAATACTTTTCAAGCTATTTCAGGAAATAGAAAAAGAGGGAGAACTTCCAAATTCATTCTACGACGCCAACATCACCCTGATTCCGAAACCAGACAAAGACACATCAAAGAAGGAAAACTACAGACCAATATCTCTAATGAACCTTGACGCAAAAATCCTCAATAAAATTCTGGCGAATCGGATTCAAATACATATCAAAAAAATTATACATCATGATCAAGTAGGATTCATCCCTGGGATGCAAGGCTGGTTTAATATACGGAAATCAATAAATGTTATTCACCACATCAATAGACTTAAAAATAAGAACCATATGATCATCTCAATAGATGCAGAAAAAGCATTCGACAAAGTACAGCATCCCTTTATGTTCAAAACGCTAGAAAAATTAGGGATAACAGGATCATACCTCAACATTGTAAAAGCAATCTATGATAAGCCACAGGCCAGCATCATTCTGAATGGAGAAAAATTGAAGGCATTCCCTCTAAGATCTGGTACAAGACAGGGATGCCCTCTCTCACCACTTCTGTTCAACATAGTCCTCGAAACACTGGCCAGAGCAATTAGACAGTCAAAAGAAATTAAAGGCATAAAAATAGGAAAAGAAGAACTTAAATTATCACTATTTGCAGATGATATGATTCTATACCTAGCAGACCCAAAAGGGTCTACAAAGAAGCTATTAGAGCTAATAAATGAATTCAGCAAAGTGGCAGGATATAAGATCAACACGCATAAATCAAAGGCGTTCCTGTATATGAGCGACAAATCCTCTGAAACGGAAATGAGGACAACTACTCCATTCACAATATCCCCCCAAAAAATAAAATACTTGGGAATCAACCTAACAAAAGAGGTGAAAGATTTATACAATGAAAATTACAGAACCCTAAAGAAAGACATAGAAGAAGACCTTAGAAGATGGAAAAACATACCCTGCTCATGGATAGGCAGAACTAACATCATCAAAATGGCGATATTACCAAAAGTTCTCTATAAGTTCAATGCAATGCCAATCAAAATCCCAACAGCATATCTTGTAGAAATAGATAAAAGAATCATGAAATTCATATGGAATAATAAAAGACCCAGAATAGCAAAAACAATACTAAGCAGGAAGTGTGAATCAGGCGGTATAGCGATACCAGACTTC
Organism: Urocitellus parryii; assembly: GCF_045843805.1. Taxonomy (NCBI): domain Eukaryota; kingdom Metazoa; phylum Chordata; class Mammalia; order Rodentia; family Sciuridae; genus Urocitellus; species Urocitellus parryii. The sequence goes on along the minus strand of NC_135538.1, from coordinate 71,795,943 downwards.
AAGCTATACTACAGAGCAATAGTAACAAAAACAGCATGGTACTGGTACCAAAACAGGCGGGTGGACCAATGGTACAGAATAGAGGACACAGTAACTAATCCACAAAACTACAACTATCTTATTTTTGATAAAGGGGCTAAAAGCATGCAATGGAGGAAAGATAGCATCTTCAACAAATGGTGCTGGGAAAACTGGAAATCCATTTGCACCAAAATGAATCTGAATCCCTATCTCTCGCCGTGCACAAAAGTTAACTCAAAATGGATCAAGGAGCTTGATATTAAATCAGAGACACGGCATCTGATAGAAGAAAAAGTTGGTTATGATCTACACGCTGTGGGATCGGGCTCCAAATTCCTCAATAGGACACCCATAGCGCTAGAGTTAACAAATAGAATCAACAAATGGGACTTACTCAAACTAAAAAGTTTTTTCTCAGCAAAAGAAACAATAAGAGAGATAAATAGGGAGCCTACATCCTGGGAACAAATCTTTACTCCACACACTTCAGATAGAGCCCTAATAACCAGAATATACAAAGAACTCAAAAAATTAGACAATAAGATAACAAATAACCCAATCAATAAATGGGCCAAGGACCTGAACAGACACTTCTCAGAGGAGGACATACAATCAATCAACAAGTACATGAAAAAATGCTCACCATCTCTAGCAGTCAGAGAAATGCAAATCAAAACTACCCTAAGATACCATCTCACTCCAGTAAGACTGGCAGCCATTAGGAAGTCAAACAACAATAAGTGCTGGAGAGGATGCGGGGAAAAGGGCACTCTTGTTCATTGCTGGTGGGACTGCAAATTGGTGCAGCCAATTTGGAAAGCAGTATGGAGATTTCTCGGAAAGCTGGGAATGGAACCACCATTTGACCCAGCTATTCCCCTTCTCGGTCTATTCCCTAAAGCCCTAACAAGAGCATGCTACAGGGACACTGCTACATCGATGTTCATAGCAGCTCAATTCACGATAGCAAGACTGTGGAACCAGCCTAGATGCCCTTCAATAGATGAATGGATAAAAAAAATGTGGCATTTATACACTATGGAGTATTACTCTGCATTAAAAAATGACAAAATTATAGAATTTGGAGGGAAATGGATGGCATTAGAGCAGATTATGCTAAGTGAAGCTAGTCAATCTTTAAAAAACAAATACCAAATGACTCCTTTGATATAAGGGGTGTAAACAAGGACAGGGTAGGGACGAAGAGCTTGAGAAGAATATTTACAGTAAACAGGGATGAGAGGTGGGAGGGAAAGGGAGTGAGAAGGGAAATTGCATGGAAATGGAAGGCGATCCTCAGGGTTATACAAAATGTCATATAAGAGGTAAGGAGGGGTAAGTCAAGAGAATACAAATGGAAGACATGATTTACAGTAGAAGGGGTAGAGAGAGAAAAGGGGAGGGGAGGGGAGGGAGGGGAGGGGAGGGGAGGGGGGATAGTAGAGAATAGGACAGACAGCAGAATACATCAGACACTAGAAAGGCAATATGTCAATCAATGGAAGGGTAACTGATGTGATACAGCAATTTGTATACGGGGTAAAAGCGGGAGTTCATAATCCACTTGAATCAAACCGTGTAATATGATGTATTAAGAACTATGTAATGTTATGAACGACCAATAAAAAAAAAAAAAAAAAGTGGAAAATTAAAAAAAAAAAAAAAAAAAAAAAAAAAAAAGAAAGAGATAGAGGTTTTGAAAAAAAGAAAAAAGAAATCCGTGAAATGAAGGAAACAATAAATCAAACAAAAATCTCAATAGAAAGCATCACCAACAGATGAAATCACTTGGAAGACAGAATATCAGATAATGAAGACAAAGTATATAATTTGAAAAATAAAGTTGACCACACAGTGAAGATGGTAAGAAACCAAGAACAAAACATCCAAGAATTATGAGATAGTATCAAAAGACCAAATCTAAGAGTTATTGGGATTGAGGAAGGCACAGAGATTCAAACCAGAAGAATGCACAATCTCTTCAATGAGATAACATCAGAAATTTTCCAAGCATGTAGAATGAATTGGAAAATCAAATACAAGAGGCTTATAGGACACCAAATGTACAAAATTACAACAGATCTACACCAAGGCTCATTATAGTGAAAATGCCTGGCGTACAGAATAAGGATAGAATTTTAAAGGCTGCTAGAAAGAGGAATCAGATCACATATAGGGGGAGACCAACTCGTATCTCCACAGCTTTTTCAACCCAGACCCTCAAAACCAGGAGAACGTGGAACAACATATACCAAGCTCTGAAAGAAAACAGATGCCAACCAAGAATCATATCTAGAAAAATTAAGCTTCTGATTTAAGGGTGAAGTAAAAATCTTCATTATAAACAAAAATTAAAAGAATTTACAGTGAGAAAGCCCACACTACAGAGCATCCTCAGGAAAATTTTCCAGGAGGAGGAAATGAAAAACAACAATGAAAATCAGCAAAGGGAGGAACTACACTAAAGGAAAGGCTAATCAAAGGAGAAATCAAGTTAAGTTAAAAACCAAAAATAACCCAAATATTCAGGAATACAAATCTTAATTCAATAATAACCCTGTATGAATGGCCTAAACTCATCAATTAAGACAGACTGACAGATTGGAGTGAAAAAAGACCCAACAATATGTTGCCTTCAACTCACAGGAAAAGACTTCCACAGACTAAAGGTGAAATGGTGGGAAAAAACATACCACTCACCTAGACCTCATAAACCTCATATCAGATAAAGTAGACTTCAAACCAAAGCTAGTGAAGAGGGATAAAAAAGGACATTTCATAATGCTTAAGGGATTCATACATTAACAAGACATAACAATCATAAATATCTATGTCCCAAACAATGGGGCATCTATGTATGTCAAGCAAAACTTTCTCAAATACAAGACCATAACACAATAATACTGGGTGACTTAGTACATCTCTCTCACCACTCAATAGATCTTCCAAAATAAAACTAAACAAAGAAACTATAGAACTCAATAATACAATTAATAATTTGGACTTTACAGACATATATAGAATATTCCATCCATCAACAAGCAAATAATCTGTCTTCTTAGCAGTACATGGATCCTTCTCCAAAATAGACCATATGTTATGCCACAAAGCAACTCTTAGCAAACACAAAAAATAGAGATATTACCCTGCATTCTATCAACCACAATGTAATGAAATTAGAAATTAATAATAAAATTAAAAAGAGAAGCTACTCCAACACCTGGAGACTAAACTATACACTATTGATTGATGCATGGATAATAGGAGTCATCAGGAAGAAAATTAAAAAATTCTTAGAGGAGAACTCTGATACTGCTTATCAAAATTTCTGGGACATTATAAAGACAGTGTTAAGAGGAAAGTTCATTGCATGGAGTTCATTCATTAAAAGAAGAAAAAGTCAACAAATACACAACCTGTTATTATAGCTCAAAGCCCTAGAAAAAGAGGAACAAACCAACACCAAAAGTTGTATAAGACAGGAAATAATTAAAATCAGAGCTGAAACCAATGTAAATGAAATTAAAGAAACAATTCAAAAAACTGACAAAACAAAAAGCTGGTTCTTGGAAAAAAAATAAATAAAATTGACAAACCCTTAGCCACTGTAATGAAAAGAAGGAGGAGAAAACTCAAATTACTAAAATTTGTGGTGAAAAAGGAAATATCATGACAGACACCATTGAAATAAAGAAGATAATCAGAGATAATTTTGAAAATTTATACTCCAATAAAATAGAAAACCTTGAAGACAATGACAAATTTCTAGAGGCATATGATCAACCCAAACAGAATCAAGAAGACATCACAATTAAAACAGATAAATTTCAAGCAAGGAAATAGAAGATGCCATCAATAGCCTACCAACCAAGAAAAGCCCAGGACCAGATGGATTCTCAGCCAAGTTCTACAAGACCTACAAGGAAGAATTAATACCAATATTCCTCAAATTATTCCATAAAATAGAAAAGAAGGAACCCTTCCAAACCCAGGCAGAGACACATCAAGGAAAGAAAATTTCAGACCAATATCCATGATGAACATTGATACAAAAATTCTCAATAAAATTCTGGCAAATTGCATACAAATACATTAAAAATATAGTGCACCATGATCAAGTGGGGTTCATTCCAGGGATGCAAGTTTGGTTCAACATGTGGAAATCAATAAATATAATTAATCACATCAATAGACTTAAAAATAAGAATAATATGATTATATCAATTGGTGCAGAGAAAGTATTTGACAAAATACAGCACCCTTTCATGTTTAAAACAATAGAAAAACTAGGAATAGTAGGAACATACCTCTACATTGTAAAAGCTACCTATGCTAACCCAAGACCAGCATCCTTCTAAATGGCAAAAAATTGGAAGCATTCCCTCTAAAATCTGGAACAAGACAGGGATGCCCTCTTTCACCACTTCTATTCAACATACCCTTGAAACTCTAGCCAGAGCAATTAGTTAGATGAAAGAAATTAAAGAGATACAAATAGGAAAATAAGAACTCAAAATATCATTATTTGCTGAAGACATTATTCTATACTTAGAGGATCCAAAAAACTCCACCAGAAAACTTCTAGAATTAATTAATGAATTTAGCAAAATAGCAGGATATAAAATCAATACCCATAAATCAAATGCATTTCTGTACATTAGTGATGAATCCTGTGAGAGAGAAATTAGGAAAACTACCCCATTCACAATAGTCTCAAAAAAAAAAAAAAAACCTTGAGAATCAACAAAAGAGGTGAAAGACGTCTATAATGAAAACTACACAAACACTAAAGAAAGAAATTGAAGATCTTAGAAGATGAAAAGATCTCCCATGCTCTTGAATAGGCAATATTAATATTGTCAAAATGGCCATACTACCCAAAGCACTATACAGATTCAATGTGATTCCAATTAAAATCCCAACATCATTCCTTATAGAAATAGAAAAAGCAATCATGAAATTCATTTGTAAAACTAAGAGACACAGAATAGCCAAATAATCCTTAGTAAGAAGAGTGAAGCAGAAGGCATCACAATACCAGACCTTAAACTATACTACAAAATTATAGTAACAAAGTCAGCATGGTATTGGCACCAAAATAGACTTGTAGACCAATGGTACAGAATAGAAAACATAGAGACAAACACACATAAATACAGTTATCTCATACTGGACAAAGGTGCCAAAAATATATTGGAGAAAAGAGCCTTTCATCAAACGGTGCTGCGAGAACTGGAAATCCATTTGCAACAAAATGAAACTAAACCCCTATCTCTCACCATGCACAAAACTCAATTCAAAGTAGATCAAAGACCTAGCAATTAGTCCAGAGACCCTGTGCCTAATAGAGGAAAAGTAGGCCCAATCTTTATCACATTGGATTAGGCCCCAACTTCCTTAACAAGACTGCTAAAGCACAAGAAATAATTAATAAATGGGATGGTCTCAAACTACAAAGCTTCTTCTCAGCAAAAGAAACAAGCAATGAGGTCAACGGAGAGCCTACTTTTGGGGAGCAAATATTTGCCACACATACGTCAGATAGAGCACTAATCTCTAGGATATATAAAGAACTCAAAAATCTAAACCCCCCCCAAAACAAACAGTCTAATCAATAAATGGGCCAAGAAGCTGAACAGACACTTCTCAGAAGAATATATACAATCAGTCAACAAATATATGAGAAAATGTTCAACATCTCTAGTAATTAGAGAAATGCAAATCAAAACTACTGTAAGATTTCATCTCAATCCAGTCAGAATGGCAGCTATTAAGAATACAAACAACAATAACTGTTGGCAAGGATGTGGGGGAAAGACACACTCATACATTGCTGGTGGGACTGCAAATTAGTGCAACCAATCTGGAAAGCAGTATGGAGATTCCTTAGAAAACTCGGAATGGAACCACCATTTGACCCAGCTATCCCACTCCTGGGTCTATACCTAAAGGACTTAAAAACAGCATACTACAGTAATGCAGCCACATCAATGTTCATAGCAGCTCAATTCACAATAGCTAAACTGTGGAAGCAACAAGATGCCCCTCAATAGATGACTTGATAAAGAAAATGTGATTGATTATATATATATATATATATATATATATATATATATATATATATACACACACACACATACACACACACAATGGAATATTATTCAGCATTAAAAGAGAATAAAATCATGGCATTTTCAGGTAAATGGATGGAGTTGGAGAATATCATGCTAAGTGAGGTAAGCCAATCCCCAAAAAACAAAGGCCGAATGTTCTCTCTGATAAGTGGATGCTGATGCAAAATGGGGAAGGGGAGGCATGGGATAAGTGGAAGAACTTTGATTGGACAAAGGGGAGAGAGAGTGGGGAGGGTGCATGGGTCAGGAAAGATGGTGGAATGAGATGGACTTTATTACTCTAGATAAATGTGACGCTATATTGTGTACAGCTAGAGAAATGAAAAGTTGTGCTAAAATTGTATATAATGAATCAAAATTCATTTTGCTGCCATATATACCTAATTAAAATAAATAAATAAATAAAAATATCCATTGAGTCCTTTGTTTTGTTTGAAATTATTTATACACACATATGTACACACATATACACTTAATTTCTTTCCCAGTGTCATGATCTAGTCCATGTATAAATGTGTGTATTTTATATGTATATACATGTGTATATATGTATATATATGCATATACATGTCTGTATATATATATATATATATATATATATATATATATATATACACACACGCATATAGATACCTATATACATGTATATATTTTCAACCAAAACAAAGAACTCAATGGGCATTTTTAACAGCAGAGTAAAGACAGATGAAGAGAGAATTTGTGAATAAATACATATACATATACATGTGTATGTATGTGGATTGAAATTATATACAGATGTAATTTCAAATGGATCCTTGTGTAAATCTGACAGGTCACTTTTTAGTTTCCTGTTCCTGTGTTTAGTGTCTGTAGTCTTTACAGGTCTGCTTTTGCAGTCTGCTTCCTATGTGCTTATTTTTTTTGTTGTTTTTTACTTTATTCTTTTAATTTTGTACAGCTCATTTCTTAAAAAAACTATCTGTGGAGGTTGTTTGAGACCTGAGATAAAAAAATGTGTTCCTCCAAGGAGGATTTACTTTTATTCCATCTGATGTCTAAACCAAATTCTTTTGAGATTCCTTGGACTACCCAAGCTTCAAATTCATGTCAGGTTTGGTTCAAGGCCATACTGTCTCAGAATTTTTTCTTTCCTTGTTTTTCCTGCTGTTAAGAAGAGTAGTGTTATGTTGGAGAAATTTTGCATGAGGCTGTACAATCTTTAACTGGCAGGGAGTGAGTTCTTTTTGTTATTGGATTTCTGACTCTCAACACAGTGCTTTACCTAATACTTATTGAATGAATGAATGAATAGATTTTAGTGTTTAGTCTTCCTAAATAGTTCTTTTAAAAAATCTGCCTCTTCATTTCTTTTCCACTCTCATGATCCTAGTCCAGGTCCTTATCATGATTATTTGGATGTGTCATCTCCCAATTTAGTGGTTCTCAGCTGGGTATATTTGGGGATTTCTGTGTTGCGTTTAAAAAAATATATATGTTTTTAAAGGTCTAGAATGAGTTGAGGAAATCTCCCACTTAAAATATTCCATAGATGATTCTAGTATATTCCTTCAGTAAAAGGCATCTTACTTATTGTCAATCTTGTCCCTCTTAAATTTACTTTCCATTCTCCATTAGGCAATCCATTAACATGCAAATCTGACTACCCCACTCTCCTATAAAATCCCCACAGTGGCTCTCTATTACTTATAAAACAAAACCCAAGCTCTTTAGCATGGTTCACAAGGCCCTCCCTCCTGTGTCTTACATTCCATGCTTTGGTGGCTCTCAATTTTGTGCATCTCTTCCTCACATGCCATCTTGCTTCCCTCACTTGGTTTTGATCAGGGTTATTCTCTGTGCCTACTCTCTCTTTTCATTCTTTACTGGCTTTCTGTAACTTGTCTTCTAAGACCCTGCTCAGCTTTGGGAACCTTCTCCAGACCCAAAGACTGGGTTTAGTGTTCCTCTTTCCTATTCTGCTTCATCAATTATGTAAGTGACTCCGTGTATGGAAAGAATATCCTTCCACTAGACTGGTCTCCTCAAAGGCCTTAACTTATTCACCTTTGTGAGCCTTATGCATAAGCGTGTTAAGAAGTATTTATTGCCCAGAACATTCTACAGGCTTATTGTACTGAACTGAACTGTCTAGTAGGTTTGCCCTTTAAAATCAGGTGCCTTAAATGTTTGCAAACATGGCAATAACACCTCTGGGGCTCTTTAAATTCACAAGATTTGTGATCATATTCTCCATATAAATTCAGTTGTTTCTGGTTATACTAGGGAAGAGAGATATGACTTGGAGGTTAAAAACTAAATTCCAGCTGAAATAGAAAACTGAGTGATTTTCAAATGAAGAGAGAGAAATGAAACTACCAAGAATCCAGCACCTGCAATCCCATGGACAGGTGCTGGGCAAGCTGTGTCCTTATGTTGAATGCTTGGATGAAGGAGGTTCGTTCTGTCTGTGGAAGTTGGATTCTCTCTTCATCCCTTAGTCCTGCCTCATTTGTTGTCCAAGCCTCCAAGGGAGATATGAAGGTCATATCTCCCCCCTGAGAGGGCAGTGCTATAGAAACAAGCAGGAATGACAGGCTTTATGAAGGTCCCTAGAAAGAAGAAATGGAAGATTGCTAAAGATCCCTCCTTACTAGGATAGAGAAGCTGTGAAGCCCTCTTTGGTGTGAATCTGGGCATCATTTAAGTTTTTGATCTCCTTCAGTCCCTAGTCTCTGCAATCTGTGGTGTCAATCTAGCCTTCCCCAGGTGGGTCACACATAACAAAGAGGGTCAAGTCTTCCTGAATATTATTGGTACAACCAGGAGGATCTGGACTGGCAACATGGTAGTTGGCTGCTAAGTTCTTCTCAGAGGCCTCTGGCTCAGAAGTTGGGCTGCTACCTCATGCTGGTCCCCAGAATTCAAAGTCTGTTTAATATCATTCATTAGTAAGTATTCAATAAAACAAATTGATAAGGTTAACAATCATGAAAGGGAGAAAAATGTTTTTGTCACTGACCCCAGGAGATATCATCTGCCCCCTCTGCAATGGTCATAAGCCAAGGATTCCCAGAGAGCCAGCAAAGACGTGGTAGTGAGAACTGAAGAAGCTGCAAACTGGAAGGATCCTAGAGAAGAAAGCTGCTGTGGAATCCCATCACCTCTTTGAGTCCTGCTCTTGGACATCGACAGACAAACCATGGTAGCCTTGGTTTCCACTGGAAGGGCCAGAAAGGGAAGGGGAGAGAGAAAGTACATCTTTGGCAAAACTCTATCAGGCCCATTGATGAATAAACAGATACTTCTGTACAGAGCTGCTCTTCTGCACAGATTCCTTTCTGTCCTGGAAACTGCAGACATCCAATGGAAAAAAGTCTGTCTTCTAACAGAACCCATCGCTTGAAATCCATCTTCTAGGTGGTAGTAGTCCATTACCATAAAATAGTGCAGGGAGGGTATGATAACTAAACACCTGGCTTCACCTAGCTTCAAGTGTGTATCATGATTCTTTCTGGCTGTGTGATCTTAGGCAAGACACTTAAACTCTTGGAGTTTAATTTAGTTATGGATGAAATTTATATAATTGCTGCACACACACACACAAAAAAAAAAAACAAACACCAGTTATAAGAATTAATTGGGCTAACGTATGTGAACATGTATTTTGCTTCCAGATGATCATGTGGTTTAGGACATTCTGTCTTAGAGGGTTGAGGAGGAAAAGAAAGTGCAAATAATGCTGCTAATGAATAAAACAGCTTCCAAACCCCATCCCCCTCTGCAAGAACACACTAATGAATCCAGATTTATGCAGACTTGTGTCAGGTTCTGCATTCATTAGCCAATTTAAATAATTTTATATCTTAAAATAATTATGGCATTTGCAGTACTGTTTTCCAACACATATGAGGTCTAAAGCAAAATGCCCCAAAGACAACCACATGCAATCATTGCATTTATTTTACATTTTTAATGAACCTCCTGGTTCCCAGAGCTCTGTTGCCATTCCTGGCAGCCTGGGTTCTGTTCTGTGTACCTTCACAGATACAGAGAGCAGCCTGTTTCTTGTCTGCACATGTATTTGAACTTCATTAGAAGATAGAGGATTTGGAAAAGTTTTCTTCTCTCAAAAGGTTTTATCTGTTCCCCAAATTACCAACCACAAGCATCTTGTAAAAGATTGTAAATAAAGTAAAATAGGTATATGCAGTTTGTCTCCCAACTCAATTCCTAGGTTCTTGATCCACTTTGAGTTGAGTTTTGTGCATGATGGGAGATAAAGGTTTAATTTCATTTTGTTGCATAAGGATTTCAGGTTTTCCCAGCACCATTTGTTGAAGAGGCTATCTTTTCTCCAATGATGTTTTTGGCACCTTTGTCTAATATAAAATAATTGTAATTTTTTGCATTTAATAGAAGAAAAAGTAGGTCTTAATCTTCATCATGAGGGATTAGGCCCCAACTTCCTTAATAAGACACCTATAGTACAAGAATTAAAATCAAGAATTAATAAATGGAATGTGTTCAAACTAAAAAGCTTCTTAGCAAAAGAAACAATTTGTGAGGTGAATAGAGAGCCTACATCTTGGGAGCAAATCTTTACCTCTCACACATCAGATAGAGCACTAAGTGTATTCAAAGAACTCTAGAGTATATAAAGAACTCAAAAAGCTAAACACCAAAACAAACAAACAAACAAACAAAACCAAATAACCCATTCAATAAGTGGGCCAAGGACCTGAACAGACACTTCTCAGAAGATGATATACAATCAATCAACAAATATATGAAAAAATGTTCATCATCTCTAGCAATTAGAGAAATGCAAATCAAAACTACTCTTAAGATTTCATCTCACTCCTGTCAGAATGGCAGCTATTATGAAGACAAACAACAATAAGTGTTGGCAAGGATGTGGGGAAAAGGTATACTCATACACTGCTAGTAGGACTGTTTTCATTATTTGACATTAAGTGATCTAGTTTGTTGGTGATGCTTTCTATTGAGTTTTTTATTTGGTTTATTATTTTTTCATTTCAAGGATTTCTGATTTTTTTTTCAGAATTTCTATGTCTTTCTTAAAGTAGTCTTTTGCTACCTGTATTTGCTCCCTTCTCTCTTTGTTGGAGTGATCAATTTTGATCTATATTTGCTCACTTAACTGATTTTTAAATTCATGGATCATTTTAAGTATGTACATTCTGAATTCCTCATCAGCTGGATTCTATCTTTGTTGTATCTTGGTTTATTTGGGGCACTTTCCTCCCTTATTTTTTTCATGTTGTCTGTATATCTTCCTTTCTTGTAGTGTGGATCCGAGGTATTACAATTTCTACCCTATAATCTTATAGTGTCCCTGCAAATTACCTGTACCTCACCTTGGTGTTGGGCTTCTAGACCCCGGTGATAAATGCTACTGCAACTAAAGGTGGTGGTGGCAATAGTGGAGACAACTGAAGATAGCAGTGGGGGGTGTCCAAGATGGATACAACCACTTTCAGAGATGGGGCTGAAAGGTTTATCCTTACAATGGCTTTGGGCTGCCTGCTCCGAGATGCAGCTGCCTCCAGGCCCTATATGTTGTCCCAAGGTGGAGGCTATTGTGTGGGGAGGGCTATGGTGATAGCTGCAGGGTCCCAAGATAGGTAGGCCTGCGTTCCCTCCTGGGTCTGCTGGTGGGTATGGGTGGTCCTGGGCTGGGGCCTGGGTTCCAGTGTTAGTCTGCCAGTTGGCTGGTTGGTCCTGGGACTAACCTTGTTCTTGGCTCCCTGGGTCTGCTGGTAACTGTGGGTGGTCCTGGGCTGGGGTATGGGTGGTCCTTGGCCTGGGGCTGGGGTCTGGTGTGAGTCTGCCTGTTGGTGGGATGGTCCTGGGCTGGGGTCCCCTGGGCCTTTTACAGACTAACTCTTCACCATACAGCTCATAGGTGATATGCCTCCTACTCAAAGAAAACTTTTTTGCCACTCTAAAGAAACACTATTCTCATTCACCCATTCCAGTACCTGCTATTACCTTCCCTTCTTAACTGTCTTTGAAGGCCTTATAATTCTCTGGAACTACTGCCTTCATTTGTTCATTGCCTCTATTCTCCCATACAATATAAGAATCCTGGGGGAAGGGGCTTTGTTTTTGTAGTTCACTGCTATGTTTTTGGCATCTTGAACATTGCCTGGCACAGAGTAGCTGCTAAAAATCTATTTATTGAATCCATTCCCTTTGGCCAAGGAGGTGACCAAGATCAGAAAAATTAGGTGATTTGTTGGGATCCAGTTAGGGCAAAACTAGGACATCTCTTAACTTGTAGACTTGTGCTTTTCATCTAGAGGCAATTGGAAGCTAGCTCACTGCTTGCTTGTTGGGAAACCCAGAATTGACATGCTATCCTTTGGCACAACATAGGAAATTGAGATTTCTCATCTTCAGAGACAGGTAACATGCCTAAGATTAAGCCAGAGGTAGGAATGGACAGTTACCCTATTGAGATGTGCTTGTGTCAGAATTTACCGCAGGGATCATTGGTGCTGTTCCATTTTATTTTCCTGGGATTTAGGGGTTTGGGGTCTCATCTGGAATGCACTAATTTTAGGAAGCAACAGGGGCAGGTAGAAACTGACCCATCCTGGTTTGGTCCTGATCAGGCCATTTACTGTTAGGTGATCTTGCACTAGGATACAGGACCAAGTCACTGGATGTTTTTATATTTCTACTGATCCAATTTTTAATGGAAGCCTCTTCCTTTAGGATGTGAGCTTTTTTGCTTTGTCTCTGTCTCTGTCCCCCTCTCTTAAGTCCTCCAAGTACCTACAAATGTGCTCTACTATAAACACAAGTGGTTAATTGATATCTGGTGATCAACTAATGATGACAGAAAGACGGAGGTGAGTCTCCTTCTGACTAAAACATTTATACCAGGCATTCATCATGCTGCAGTCAGGTTGGAGATATGACATTGGGGCCGGGGGGGGGGGGGACTAAAAAATACAACTGTCTTGGTGCAAATCTTGGGGAAATTTTACCAACATGGACCTTCTGGTTCTCAGTGCAGAGGCTGTCAGTCAGGATGGCCCTGGGGCTCCATCATCAGACCCTGGTGAGAAAGGGTTAAAGCATACTTAAGAGACCAAGGAAGGGACATCCAGGAAGAGAGTTTAAATCCCTGATGCTCCAAGTCAATTTTAACACACAAAAAGTTTTTCTTTAGTGCCCTTCCCACACCCTGGTGCTTGTAAATACAGCATATTTAGAATATTTATCACAGAAGAGCGCTGGTATATCAGGTGGGGGGAAGAAAATGGAGGCATCTAAGAAAATAATAATGTTCTGTCTCTATGAAAAATCTCAGTGATGCTACCATGGAGCAAAACCAGAGAGGTGAACTCCACCCATGAGCTTCCAACTAGCTGTGAGAATAACACCTGCTTTCTCATGGTGCTACAGAGAGAGAGGCCGTCTGAATACCAAGCATTTTTATAATGATGATTTAGTTGTGGGGAGGGGTGGTGTGGGGAGGATGTCAGGACTACACGGGCAGCTCCTCAAATGCTTGGTCCTGTGTTGGCTTCCGGCTCTCAGAGCTCAGTTACTTACTCAGCTGTAAATAACCTGAGATGCAGCAGCTTAGCTCCATTCCCACCCTGCTCCTCTCCCCTCCCTGCAAATATCAACAAGGGATTGGAGGAAACAAACCATGCAGTAAAAATGTGCTGAAGGGAAAAGAGGCTTGTCGTACACTTAGAAATTGCCTCTAAGCAGTACTTCTTGGAGGTAAAGCAGTTAGAAAACATCTGTGGAGAAAATATACGGAATCAAACAGCAGAGAGGCAATGCCACTTGGAGCATTAGCATAGGCCCCTTTCCTCCTCAGCAAACATGGTCTATGATGAAAGCATTTATTTGACTAGATGGAATTTAGGGCTAAGGCATAAAACCTGCTCGGTTAACTGAAGCATGGCAGCGAGCCTTTGTGATCTGCCTCAGACAGTGTCCCTTGATGGAAGCACGTAGATGTACAAAAATAAAGATCAACAGAAGAGTGTGAGGTATAGATTCAAATCTCGTGAGAGAAAATCTGGAACCGTTTTAGAAGAGATGATTGTAATGGCTCCAGATGCCACCTCTGTGCCTCAGTCCACATGTCCCACGTCTTGATGACTTCATTGGCCCTGTCAGCCCTCTTGTCGTTTCCTCTTCATCTCCTGCCCTTGGGCTTAACTCTTTGGCACACATTCTCAGTCTCTTTACTAACAGACAGTGATATTACATCATCCAGTTCTCTGTGATTCCTCTCCCACGATGAGATCTATTTGAGCAAATTCTGCGGGGACTTGTTTTTCGACTCCATGATCCCTGGCAAAGTGAGGCAAAGAGAATGCCATGCAAAATACTGAAATTTGATTGGACCGCAGCCCAGACAGCATGGTTACAGAAACAGTCCTACCCTGCTTCATGTGAGCTGCTGGCTGTAAGACATCCATATGCTGTTCCTCGTGCTTCCACCCAAGACGAACAGGGGATGAATGAGGAAGAAGTTAACAAATTAATTAGAGCTGTCAGTTGATTTCAAGGTTCTGAGGTGGCTACCTGGTCTTTGATGGATCATGCAACCATCAACATGTGAGTTCGTTATCCAGAGGGCAGCACTTGGGGGAGACAAAGAAAGAACATCACAGTGCAGCAGGCTTCTCGGTCTTGGCACTTTGTAGATTTGGGGCTGGATAATTAGGTTGTGAGGGACTGTCGTTGGCATTGTAAGGCATCTAGCGACATCCCTGACCTCTGCCAACTAGATGCCAGTTGCTCCCTCCTTCCGAGGTGTGACAGCCAGAAAGGACTCCAGATATGTCTTCTACTGAACTGCAGTCCAATATAATAAGTAATCTATGACTTCTGATGCCCAACACCCTCCCTTTCCCAGTGACCTGCTTGACAGGAGCTTGTTGTAGAGCTAACAGGGTCTGATATTAGGATGTGAGGCTGAAGGGGATGGGTGGTTTAAAAACGCACACAGCATGACATCCTTCACATCTTCATGACTTGCCCAGGTCTCACTGAACACAGGGACGTCACCCCTGGCTCTGAACATTCAAGAGAAGAAAGCGAACTTGCTAAAAGCAGCTACTGCTTCCTATGGAGGGATTTTCAGCTGTTTCTTAAGAAAAACTGACCTTTAAAAATAATTTCTCTTCCAAGATTTTTTTTTCCTTCTTGAATTCGTCCTCTCTATCTCGCCGTTCACTGCAGCAAAACGGCACTTAATGGATCTCTGAAATTTAATATAGGACAATATTGCAAGATTTTCTGAAGTTTAATAATAGCCCTTTGAAAAGATTTGGCTGTAGGAGTTGACAGGAGAGAGGGTTTTTTTTTTTTTTTTGAACATTTTCTTTGCTGTTTTAGTGGATGAGCACAGAACTTTGTGCATACTTAGCAATTTATCAGTTGTAAGCAACTAATCTACAGACAGTAGGAGGAAGGTGGTTATTGGGTCTGTGGAAATGTCTTCCAGATTTTCTACTTGTTCTTGTGTAAATAGATGTGCTGTTCCTGGTACACTTACACTCTCAAGGTGCCCTTCCTGAGTAAAGTCCTTTAGGGTACTGTGATAACTTGTTCCTTTTACCTCAGCAGACTCCCAGACTCCCAATCCTTACTAACCTGCAATATTTACACTGGTCCTGTTTCCTGCTCTTAAGAGTAAGCTAGGGCTGGGCTCAGGGTAGACACCTAAGAACTGTTTATTGAATGGAACTAAATGTAACACAAGCAGCTACTCTGACCACCATCCACTTTATTCTTACAAAGGACTTTATATTCATTTTCCTTACAAAAAACCTTGAGCTACAGAAAACAGAAAAGGATCTACCTCATTGTATGAATGAAGAAGCTGCTAGTCTGAGAGGCATTATCATTTGCCTTTATTCATAAGCGAGTAATTGTTGAAGTTGGAATTTATTAGACCTTAAACACCACTGTTGAAAGAGAGATACCAGGTCTCTTCTGTTGTGAGAATAGCTTATCAGCTTTTTTCTAACCAGAATATATTCCTTAAAACTATTTTATACTCTTTCCTCTGATTTACTAGCCAGCAAGGAAGCTTATAATTATTAATTTAACTAGATTGAAACTTCCAAGAGAGCAAAAATCATTCCTCTCTCTTTTGCGAGCACAGAATCTGGCATACAGAAGGCACTTGGTAAAAACTTGTTGAATAAATTTGTGTATTTAACAACCCTTAGGAACTTTGATATTAAGACAGAGGTAGCCTGGAGAGGAAATACAAATATTCTAGGCCCTGAAGGCATATTTCTCACTTTATATGAATATGAATGAATATATTGACCTGGCTTATGCATCTGTCTCTGGTGAGTATAATTAGTTTAAGTTGGTCTTCCTGAATTGGATTCACTCCAGGAAGCACTGAAAACTATATATTTTTTTCTGTCTGTAAAGATGAGGACAGATTGTGGGCCTTGATGTCTTTCTGAGGCTCTGAGAAACCAAAGCATTATTAATATTTTTTTTCTCTTTTAAATTCAGCAGGCTCACCTTCAGATGCAGATGTAAATTACAGTTATGTTGGAGGTACTCTCTCCTCATTCCTACCACTTCACCTCTCTTGGAGCCAAGTAGCTGGAAACTCTTGGCAAATTCCTGGGAGGGAAACATAATCTGCAATACTAGAATAACATCCTGAGGTTGACACCCTTCTCCTCTCTCTTTCCTTGCTTTCATGAGTGGGGAGCAGAAGTCAGTACCTCCTCCCCAAGGAAGACTGTCCCACTCAGAGTGATCACAGCCCTCTGTGTTGCAATCATGCCAGGAGAAAAGGAAGAAGACCTCTGACTACCTTATAATGGAGGCACCCTTCCCCAAGGTTTGGGCTAGGAAGTAAAGGTAGTGCCCATCCTCTGGGGATCTTTTTTCTTGTCCCAGATCCGGGGAGCAGCATCTCTTGTGGGTACAGAGAGTTCCATGCTCCCTGTTTTGCCCGGATGGCTAGGAGCCTGAGTATGTAGCCTGTATCTATAGATATTCAGTGATATAAAAACTGGTGTTTTTCAGTTCTTAAGCAACTTTGCCCTCCAAGGGATATTTTGCAATGCCTGGAGACATTTTTTTTTAATCACAATTGGGGCAGAGGCTATGCTACAGTGTTAATGGGTAGAAACCAAGAATGCTGCTACATGTCCCACAGTATGGAAGATGCCTCCCTATAAAATGCAAAGAACAGCGTACAGGCAGGCCCACGTGAGTTCAATTCGATTTACTGGGTGGAGTTCAGTGTTAGGAAGGTCAAATAGCTTCCATCTGGAGGCCTGTGGTTTTACTGAGTCCACAGTCTTGGGTCAGGAAGGGTAGGGCATTTGGAGTTTGTTCACTACAGTTCAGCCAGCGTCTGTAGCACCATGCCTGGCATGTAGGATTCTTTATGAATATTTGTTGAATTAAAGGGTGTTATTGGGGACTATATTAGGAAACTGACTCAGTTCATTGCCTGGTAAGTAGGACCTAAGGAGAAGTGAGGTCAAGAAGCTCACTTTTCTGCCCTAAAAAGTGTAGGGCAGAGCCAGAAGGTCAGTAAGGCTGGAGACTTGATGGGACTGGCTGTCTAAAGAGTAGCCTAATGTCTAGAGGGTCTGACCACTGCCTTAGTCTCCCGAGGCAGCTCTGACTGAGACATCAGTGTGGTAGAGGCTCTGAATCCTGAAGAACTGGTTTTGATGCTTGTCCTTCCCTTCCAAAAGCTTCTAGCACTAAAGGTTCAGAACTGTCAGTGGCTTGTGGGAGGCAGCTCAGCAATGCTTCAGGAGCCAAGATCTCAAGTTCAAAGCCTGGCTTTTGTCTGAACAAAAGCTATTCTGGTCCTTCTTTCTCCTTAAACCTATCACTGTTTCCAGGTTCGTTTTCCTAAGATTAGTTCTGACACATCACCTCCTTATTCTAAAACCTTCAGCAACTTTCAATGGCTTAGCCAATTCAGTTTAAAACTCTGCTTATACAGGTGTACAAAGCTCTTTCTATTCTGGCCCCACTCTCCCTTGCCTGGGTTTTCTCTCTCCTGTGGCCCTCTCATCCTTTCCATTCTTCAAATTGCACTGCTTCTTCACACCTCCTCAGAGTTCAGCCAAACGGGACTGTCTGCTCATTCAGGAAGGAGCCCATGATTTCTCTCCTTAGTAGTGTGACTCTGGGGTAGACAAATGGTTGTCCAGTGGCCACCCCATCACCCTGATGGTGGCCCATCTTGGTCTTATGTATTCCTCCTTTCACTGTGTTCATTTTCAGGGGTCAGTCTGCTCACATAAGTATGCAAATCATTCAACACTAATAGAGCCAGAATCTCAGAATAAATACCTACTCCCTATCTACTGCTGGCATAGGGGATGGATGTGAATTAAAGAGATAATGCTGTCTGCGAAATGCTTTCATCTTCCCAGAATGAGCCACATTCCTTCAAAGCATTATTCAGATTTCACATCGCTCCCACATGTGCTTAGCATAGCAAGGAAATCCCCGCCTGCTGAGAGCCCGAGCCTCAGTGCTCTGCCAAGGCATGGTTAGAGCGAAGACAAACATTCAAGGTGCTGCAAATGCTCTTGAGTTTATTATTTAATTTAGATTTAGGTTTCCAACTTAACTGGAGCTCTCCCCAGCCATGCTGCAATCCTATAGCAGACACTCTGGCCTTCAGGTGATGGAGACATTGAAGGTGCTAATGAAGCCCCAATTTTATAGGGGCTTTGCTTGGATATGGTGTCACCATCATCCACTATGGATATAAAACTTTTCTTGAAGATGAAGAAAATAAAGAAGAAGACTTCAATCCATATAGAAGATGGGAAGGTTTGTAATATGATCCAGAGCTTGGGTGGCCTTGTTCATCAAATCTGAGAAGCGGAGAAATGCAAGAATACTCCCTCCGTTTTGCTTCCCACATATGATCTTGCAATGTGGCTACAAACCTAGATTTTTAAAAAGAAAGATGGGAAGGAGAGGCTTCCAGAACAACAGTAACAGCAGTGTCCTTCCTCTAGTGCCTACTAGCGAATATGGGATTTTCACAACTGTTCTGAGGCTCCCTTTTCCAATCCCCCTCCTAATTCTGAGGGTTGGAGGGAGGTATCCATATACACTTATGGGTCAGATGCTTTCAGTTACCACCTGTGTCCTCTATGACCCCTATGATGATGGTGGGGCTGCTCATGCCTGCCACAGCTGGGGAGGCCTGCCTGTGGTTACAGGGCCACTAATTCCCAGGCTGTGGCCACAGATGCTGTCTGGAGGGCTCTAACTGCTGCTGCTAAGAGGTTTCATGATGAAGAGCTGGGTGGAATCTCTGTCCCCAGTGTAGAAAATACTCAATTATTAGGATTACAAAATAATGCAGTTCATGTACTTAAAAACCAGAGAGGTTCTCTTGGTTTTTGTTTTATTGTTTGGTTTTGTGTTTGAAAGCAAACCTTTCATTTCAATCCCTTCTTCAGGAGACTCAAGTTGGGCTCTGCAGCAGATGCCTTGCTGTATAGAAACATTCAGCCTCCGCTCTCATCTGGACATTGTTTTTGGCTCACACTTTCATGTTTAATTCTTTCATTCCTTGGGATGATTTCTTTCCCAGGAGGCAATGAGGTTTCCAATATGAAAAGATTCTTGGTAAGTTGGCCCCACCAGTCTTATCTCAGTGTGTGAAGCTAAATCAGGCTTAGGTCTAAGCTGGGACTCTTGATACATACAGAAGTTGATAAACTATGAATCTTTTGCTTCCAGACACAATGTAGACCAAAAAAAAAAATCAATCATAAGGCTTAGGAGTTTCAATAAGAATGCATTTGATAGGAACAGGAGCCCAATTAAGCTCACAAAACCATAGGTAAATGAAGATGCAGGCCTGGGGACAAAGAGAGCTTGTGGGAGCTGGGCCTCAGCAGCCTCTGCCTAGCAGCTGCTCGCTCTTGCTTGCTGTATACGATCTCCTTTCTGTTTTTACAATCTCCTCTCCATATTTCTCTGTTTACATGTGGCCCCAAATGGCCAGCAGCCCAGAGCAACGTGTTTTTCATAGCTTCAGCTAAATACAGCCCTTGTTAATCCTAATTTTTGAGGAAGAAATGTGATAAGACACCAAACTGACCATTAGAAGGGCTGGTTTTGGTGTGGATGTCCACCTGCTTGAACCAGCAGCTCCCAGGCCTATGTCATAAGCATTGCTCTCTCCCCTTCAACAAGAGTTTTGAGAATGGGGTTTGTGGGAAAGACAGTTCCCCCCAAATATGGTTACTATGCTCTGGAAGGACAGGGCTTGTACTGCAAAGCTCTTTGAATTCCCAACAAAGCCTCGCCCCAAACCAGCACTCATTAAAGGATTATAGGAAGAACGCTGAGTAAGAGACCTTATGGTCTTCGATTCCAGGATTCAGATGGAAATCCACTGTGTTGCATCCTAGGTTGCCTGTCTGGCACCCAAGAGCAGGAAGCCTGACACCCTTCCTAAGGACGAAACTAAAAGAGAATAAAGTGGCTCAGAGTATATCCCACTCCTGCCAATACTGGGTTGAAAGAGTTTCAAGAGAAATCTCCTAATCCTCTGGATAGAGCTTCTTCCTCAAGAGGACTTAGGCACCAGAAGAATGAATGCCAGCTGAGAAAGTCTGGGTTCCCTTCCGCAGACAGTGCAGCTCCACTGCCTTTTAAAAACCTCTGTGATGAACAGCTCAGAAATGTTCTTAATGAACTCTTCAGTCTGGGCGTACCTATCCTTGAAAGAGTTCTGCTTTCACCCGGGAGGTTGTGGAGCGTGCTATTCCTGCTGGAAGCTACAGCAGTGTGCTTCCCGTCTGAACTGAGCAGCGGCTCTGGGGCTTAGGATTTTGAGACATTTGGGCAGATCAGAGCTCTGGGATGACAGCTCAAAGGGCAGGAGAGACTTCTGTTGGCCCAAATGAGGAAGAGTGACATGAGCACCTCTGTGGATTCATAATGTGGGCATTGAACATCCCACGGTGAGCTGAGGCAGAGGCAGAAGCCCTGGGCGCCCAGGTAGGGGGAAATGAGATGGACCAGGAAGATGATTTTTATCTCTTGGTAAATTATTAGGTATTAGTTTTCTTGATGTAAACATTCTTTTTCATTTTGAAACAATAGTCCCTGGGCGGTGATATTTAACTTGTTTCGCAGAATTTATGTTGCTTTCCATGTGCCAGGTACTGTTCTAAGTACTTCACAGATTTTGACTCATTTAATCATTATAACTAAACTGTGAGGAGGTAAAATTATACTTATTTTACAGACCAAGACACTGAGGTTCTGAATGGTTACGTGACATGTCCCAGGTCACACAGCCAGTAATGCTGGAACTGGGACTTGGACCCAGGCTGCCTAGCTCCAGTGTCTATGCTGGAGAGAGATGCCATACAGAGGGATTCATGCTAAATTACTAGTATCTTAACCAGCCTAAATTTATCATATGACTTTTTGGCATCTGCCATAATATAATGGAGTAAGAGAGCTGGTGGAAACATAATAACAGAATAGCAGTATAGCAGTTTTTTTTTTTTTATTGGAGAAGAAGTAAAGATTGGAGAGGAGAAAGAATGATATAAAAAGTTAGGTAAAGAGACATTCAAGGAGGAGAACTAGGGACTGCTAAGGACAAGATTCCTTCACCTCACAAGCTTTCTATATGCAAGCTCTCTGACTCATAACTTTTTCACAACCAAATTGGACATATGTATAATACTGAGAGAGCTCTCCAGAATGGAAGCTACATAACACAGGCGACTGGCCCCCAGTAGTGCAGTTCCCTCCACTGGACTATAGTGCTGACTTCCATGATGCACTTGGAGATAGAAACTTACGTTTATTTCCTTGTGCATTTACTTAGATGCGGTTCCTTCCTTTATTCAGTTGGGTGGCATTCAGTCACAGAGAAGAGTTCCCCCCGCCCCAAAAAAAAGAGAGGAAAAGAGAGGAACTACATTTGAATTTCAGAAGTCAAGGCCTTTATAAATAGCCTTATTTACATGAAATAAATTGTTATAGTGAAATTACACAATATTATGAGTTTGGACATATGTATACACCCAAAGAACCATCATCACAATTAAGATAATATATATTATCAAAAATTGCTGTGTGCCTCTTTGTAATCTCCCCTTCCTCCCTTTTACCCTACCTTATGTTTCTAGGCAACCCCTTATCTGTTTTCTATCACAATAGATTAGTTTGCATATTTTGTAGAATTTTGTATGAATAAAGTCAAACAGTATTTACTCTCTTTAGCTTTTTTCCCCATCAGCATAATTATTTCAAGATTCATCCAGGTTAATGTATAAACAGTTCATTCATTTTTATTGCTTAGTAATATTTCATTGTGACTATAATAAGGAATATTTAATCACTAACCTATGGGTGAAATTTTGGGTTGTTTTCAAGTTTGGAATATTTAAATAAAGCATATGTGTGTATTTGTGAACCAGTCTTTGTATGAACATGTATTTCCATTTCTATTGGGCAAATACTTAGGAGTGCAAGGACAGTCATGTAGTAGGTGCATGTTTAATTTTTTTAAGCAAACACAACTGTTTTATAAAGCATTTGCACTATTTTACATTCTCACTGAGAGTTTATGAGAGCTTTAGTTTTTCCACATGGTTGCCAATACACAATATGGCCAATCTTAATTGCAGACATTATAATAGGTATGCAGTGGTGTCTTATTATGGTTTTAATTTGCATTTCCCTAGTGACTAATAGTGATGAGCATCCTTTCATATATTTACTTGCAATTTGTATATATTTTTGGTGAAGTGCCCATTTAAATCTTCTTCAAATGAAGTTTGTTTTAAAATAAATAGAATATTGAAAGTTCTTTAAATATTCTAGATACAAGAATATTTATCATCTATACAATTTGCAAGCATTTTTTCATAGTCCGTGTCTTGGCTGTCTTTTTATTCTCTTAAAATGTCTTTTAAAGGGCAGAAGTTCTTAATTCTAATGAAACCCTGCAAATCAATCCTTTATTTTATGAATAGTGCTTCTATTATTGTAACCCAAGATCACATAGATTTTCGCTTATATTTTTCACCTGCAAATTTAATAATGTTAGGCTTTCATTTAGATTAATAATCCATTTTGCACTATTTTTTAATATGGTGAAAGGTATAGATTGAAGTTAATTTATTTGCCCATGGATATCTCATTATTGCATTGTTATTTGTTGAAGAGACTTTTCTTTATCCACTGAACCACCTTTGTCAAAAATTAGTTGTCTGTGTGTGGTGAGTCTCTTCTGTTCCACTGGTATGAAATTCTGCAATATCATCACACTGCTTTGATTACTGGAGTTTGTGTAAGTCATGAAATTAGGTTCTGAAAGTCCTCTTTTTTCTTATTTTAAAAAGTTTTTATTTGTTTGGATCTTTTTTTCAGGGCAGGTGGTATTATTCAGGTGGTATTATTTATATTTCCATAGGAGTTTTAGAATCAGTGTACCAAAGACTATAAAAATTCTGTTGGTTTTTAAAAATTGGGGTTGCTTTGGATCTACAGATCAATTTAAGAATAATATACATCTTAACAATGTCTTCTCAAAAACAAGGTGGATCTCTGCCTTTTAAAAAGGTCTTCTTTAATATTACTGAGAATTGTATTTTGTATTTTAATGCTTTTATAAACTGTATTGTTTTAAAATTTTTCCATTTCTGATGTTCATAGCTACTGTGCAAAAAACAATTAATTTTTATATATGGATCTTATATCCTGGTATCCTGAAACCTTGTTAAACTTATTTATTAGATTTCTATATAGACAATCATGTCATTTTTGAATGAAACATTTTCACTTTTCCTTTCTAATCTGAACATCTTTTATTCCTTTTTCTTGACTTATGGCACTGTCTAGAATTTCTAGTGTAGGATTGAATAAAAGTGGTGATAGCCAGGCTTTCTTGCCTTGATTCTGATTTAGGGGAAAACATTCATTCTCTCATTATTAGTATGATGCTAACTACACATTTCTCATGGCCATCCTTTATTAAGCCGAGGAAATTGCCTTCTATTTCTAGATTGCAGAATTTTTTTTTCAGGATTGAGTCTTAGGTTTTTTCATATTCTTTTCCTATATGTATTAAGATGACTATATGGCTTTTGTCTTTTTTAGATTTTTATTTATTTATTTTGGGGATAAGCATTTGTAAACTTTATTATGCTAACATTTAATTTCTATTATACTAGAAGTTTCTTAACAGGGATGTCTTCCTGCTAAATTTCTTCTTGGGCTTTTGATTGATAAGAGATTTAGCTTTGTTTTTTTTTTAATATTTATTTTTTAGTTTTCGGTGGATACAACATCTTTATTTTTATTTTTATGTGGTGCTGAGGATCGAACCCAGCGCCCCATGCATGCCAGGCGAGCGAGTTCCGGCTTGAGCTACATCCCCAGCCTGAGATTTAGCTTTGTTGAATAGACTCCATGTGTTTGAAATAATCAATATCTTTATGATCCCTAGTCTAGTGCTTTCTTTTCCCAATCACATGATGCAAACAATAAATGAAATAAAATATAATTGTGTGAAATATTAAGTGCTATTATGAACTCTAAAAAAGAATCAATCTCAACCAGGAAAGATTTATTACCAACATTTTAGAAGATCGGATCTAAAGAGAATAATGTTCCCTGAAGTCGAATAAGAACTCAGAATTTAAATGTTGGGCACTATTTATCAAATGAATACCAAATGTCTAGTCCAAGGATTAGGGTCCCAAACTGTGATTACTTAAAAATGTAATATCCAATTATATTCTTTCATTTCTTAAGCTATCTGTGATCTCTTGCTGTCGAAGGATTTTTTAAAATTAAAAATATTCTTTTATTTTTAAAAATTGACATGCAAAAATTATGCAACTTATGGGGTACCATGTGGTGTTTCAATACATGTGTACATTGTGTGTGATGTTCAAATCAGGGTCACCATATGTATTTTCTCAAATATTTATCATTTTTTTGTGGTGAAACATTCAAAATCCTTTCTCCTAGTTTTTTTTTAATATAGCATATTACCATTATCTGTAGTAGCCCCACTGTGCAATAAAATGCCAGAACTTACTTTTCCTATGTGACTGCCACCTAGTACCCATTGCCCAATGTTTTCCATCCCCCTCTCTCTGCTCCTCTCCCCAGCCTCTGACCACCACCATTGTACTCTTAACCCTCTGTGAAATAACTCTTCTAGATTCTACATAGGAATAGATCATGTGATATTTGCCTTTCTGTGATTGGCTAATTTCACTTAACAGAGTGTTCACCAGTTCCATACATATTGTCACAAATGACAGAATTTCATTCATTTTTAGATTTTAGATTTTAATATAATAAATTACATTTATTAATTTTTATGATAAACCAACCTTCCATTCACGTGATAAACCATAGGGTCATGATGTAACATTATCCTTTTTACTATATTGTTGGATTTATTTGCTAAACTAAAAAAAAAATTGCATCTACAAAATGCAAAATGCTCATAGGCAATATTGATCAGTAGTTTTCTTCGTTTATAAATGTCTTTTCCTTCTTTTATAAGTGTCAGGTTTTTATCAGAGTAATCCTAGCCTCTCACAATGATTTGGGATATCTTGTCTCCTCTTTCATTTTCTGAAAGAGTTTGTACAGGATTTAAATTGATTTGTCCTTAAATATCTGGCATGATTTACTACCGAAATCATCGCATCCTGAAATTTTCTTCTTCAGCAATGTTTTAAACTACAGGTTCAATTTCTTTGATAACTAGAAAGCTATTTGGATTATATAATCCTGAGTGTACTTTGACAAGTGGTGCTTTAAAGGAATTTGGCCATTTTTTTCTAAGTTGTTGAATTTATAAGAATAAAAGTATTCATCATATTCACTTAATATCTTTTAAATTCCTATAGAATCTGAAGTAATGTCACTTTTCCCATTTTTAATACAGATAATTTGTGTCTTGTTCCCTTTTACCTGGTCTGCCTGGTTAGAGGGTTATCAATATTACATATATCATTAAAGATTATACTTTAATTTTTTTTACATTTTTAAAAATTTTTATTGTTGGTTGTTCAAAACATTACATAGTTCTTGATATATCATATTTCACACTTTGATTCAAGTGGGTTATGAACTCCCATTTTTACCCCGTATACAGATTGCAGAATCACATCGGTTACACATCCACTGATTTACATATTGCCATACTAGTGTCTGTTGTATTCTGCTGCCTTTCCTATCCTCTACTATCCCCCCTCCCCTCCCCTCTTCTCTCTTTACCCCATCTACTGTAATTCATTTCTCCCCCCCCCCTTTTTTTTTTAATTTCCCTTTCCCCTCACTTCCTCTTGTATGTAATTTTGTATAACCCTGAGGGTCTCCTTCCATTTCCATGGAATTTCCCTTCTCTCTCCCTTTCCCTCCCACCTCTCATCCCTTTTTAATGTTAATCTTCTTCTCATGCTCTTCCTCCCTGCTCTGTTCTTAGTTACTCTCCTTATATCAAAGAAGACATTTGGCATTTGTTTTTTAGGGATTGGCTAGCTTCACTTAGCATAATCTGCTCTAATGCCATCCATTTCCCTGCAAATTCCATGATTTTGTCATTTTTAAATGCAGAGTAATAATCCATTGTGTATAAATGCCACATTTTTTTATCCATTCATCTATTGAAGGGCATCTAGGTTGGTTCCACAGTCTTGCTATTGTGAATTGTGCTGCTATGAACATCGATGTAGCAGTGTCCCTGTAGTATGCTCTTTTTAGGTCTTTAGGGAATAGACCAAGAAGGGGAATAGCTGGGTCAAATGGTGGTTCCATTCCCAGCTTTCCAAGAAATCTCCATACTGCTTTCCAAATTGGCCGCACCAATTTGCAGTCCCACCAGCAAAGTACAAGTGTACCCTTTTCCCCACATCCTTGCCAGCACTTGTTGTTGTTTGACTTCATAATGGCTGCCAATCTTACTGGAGTGAGATGGTATCTTAGGGTGGTTTTGATTTGCATTTCTCTGACTGCTAGAGATGGTGAGCATTTTTTCATGTACTTGTTGATTGATTGTATGTCCTCCTCTGAGAAATGTCTGTTCAGGTCCTTGGCCCATTTGTTGATTGGGTTATTTGTTTTCTTATTGTTTAATTATTTGAGTTCTTTGTATACTCTGGATATTAGGGCTCTATCTGAAGTGTGAGGAGTAAAGATTTGTTCCCAGGATGTAGGCTCCCTATTTACCTCTCTTATTGTTTCTTTTGCTGAGAAAAAACTTTTTAGTTTGAGTAAGTCCCATTTGTTGATTCTAGTTATTAACTCTTGTGCTATGGGTGTCCTATTGAGGAATTTGGAGCCCGACCCCACAGTATGTAGATCATAGCCAACTTTTTCTTCCATCAGATGCAGAGTCTCTGATTTGATATCAAGCTCCTTGATCCATTTTGAGTTAACTTTTGTGCATGGCGAGAGAAAGGGATTCAGTTTCATTTTGTTGCATATGGATTTCCAGTTTTCCTAGCACCATTTGTTGAAGATGCTATCCTTCCTCCATTGCATGCTTTTAGCCCCTTTATCAAATATAAGATAGTTGTAATATTGTGCATTGGTTTCTGTGTCCTCTATTCTGTACCATTGGTCCACCCGCCTGTTTTGGTACCAGCACCATGCTGTTTTTGTTACTATTGCTCTGTAGTATAGTTTGAAGTCTGGTATCGCTATACCGCCTGATTCACACTTCCTGCTTAGAGTTGTTTTTGCTATTCTGGGTCTTTTATTTTTCCATATGAATTTCATGATTGCTTTATCTATTTCTACAAGAAATGCTGTTGGGGTTTTGATTGGCATTGCATTAAACCTATAGAGAACTTTTGGTAATATCACCATTTTGATGATGTTAGTTCTGCCTTTCCATAAACAGGGTATATTTTTCCATCTTCTAAGATCTTCTTCTATTTCTCTCTTTAAGATTCTGTAGTTTTCATTGTATAAGTCTTTCATCTCTTTTGTTAGGTTGATTCCCAAGTATTTTATTTTTTTTTTTTTTGAGGATATTGTGAATGGAGTGGTTGTCCTCATTTCCATTTCAGAGGATTTGTCGCTGATATACAGAAATGCCTTTGATTTATGCGTGTTGATTTTACATCCTGCCACTTTGCTGAATTCATTTATTAGCTCTAATAGTTTCTTTGTAGACCCTTTTGGGTCTGCTAGGTATAGAATCATGTCATCTGCAAATAGTGATAATTTAAGTTCTTCTTTTCCTATTTTTATGCCTTTAATTTCTTTCATCTGTCTAATTGCTCTGGCCAGTGTTTCGAGAACTATGTTGAACAGAAGTGGTGAGAGAGGGCATCCCTGTCTTGTTCCAGATTTTAGAGGGAATGTTTTCAATTTTTCTCCGTTCAGAATGATGCTAGCCTGAGGCTTAGCATAGATAGCTTTTACAATGTCGAGGTAAGTTCCTGTTATCCCTCGTTTTTCTAATGTTTTGAACATAAAGGGATGCTGTACTTTGTTGAATGCTCTTTCTGCATCTATCGAGATGATCATATGGTTCTTATCTTTAAGTCTATTGATGTGGTGAATAAAATTTATTGATTTCGGTATATTGAACCAGCCTTGCATCCCAGGGATGAATCCTACTTGATCATAGTGCACAATTTTTTTGATGTGTTTTTGTATCCGATTTGCCAGGATTTTATTGAGGATTTTTGCATCTAGATTCATTAGAGATATTGGTCTGTAGTTTTCTTTCTTTGAATTGTCTTTGTCTGGTTTAGGAATCAGGGTGATGTTGGCCTTGTAGAAAATTCATTCTATTTCCTGGAATAGCTAGAAAAGTATTGGTATTAGTTCCTCTTTAAAGGTTTTGCAAAACTCTGCTGTATACACATCCGGTCCTGGGCTTTTCTTAGCTGGTAGTCTTTTGATGGCTTCTTCTATTTCCTCAATTGATATTGGTCTGTTTAGGTTGTCTATATCCTCCTGACTCAATCTGGGTAGATCATATGACTTAAGAAATTTATTGATGCCTTCACTATTTTCTATTTTATTGGAGTATAAGGATTCAAAGTAATTTCTAATTATCTTCTGTATTTATGAAGTGTCTGTTGTGATATTGCCTTTTTCATCCCTTATGCTAGTAATTTGAGTTCTCTGTCTTCTTCTCTTCGTTAGCATGGCTAAGGGTCTGTTGATCTTATTTATTTTTTCAAAGAACCAACTTTTAGTTTTGTCAATTTTTTTCAATTATTTCTTTTGTTTCAATTTCATTAATTTCGGCTGTTTTTAATTATTTCTTGCCTTCTACTTCTTTTGCTGTTGTTTTGCTCTTCTTTTTCTAGGATTTTGAGAGGAAGTATGAGATCATTTATTTGTTGGTTTTTCCTTTTTTTAAGGAATGAACTCCAGGCAATGAATTTTACTCTTAGAACTGCTTTCATTGTGTCCCATAGATTCCAATATGTTGTGTCTGTGTTTTCATTTATCTCTAAGAATTTTTTGATTTCCTCCTTTATGTCTTCTGTAACCCATTGATCATTCAGTAACATATTGTTCATTTTCCATGTGATGTAGGATTTTTCCTTCCTTCTTTTATCATTGATTTCCAGTTTCATTCCATTATGATCAGATAAGATGCATGGTATTATCTCTACTCCTTTATAATGTCTAAGAGTTGCCCTGTGACATAATATATGATCTATTTTTGAGAAGGATCCATGTGCTGCTGAGAAAAAAGTGTAACTGCTTGATGTTGGGTGGTATATTCTATATATGTCAATTAAGTCTAGGTTATTTATTGTATTATTGAGTTCTATAGTTTCTTTATTCAACTTTTGTTTGGAAGATCTGTCCAGTGGTGAGAGAGGTGTGTTGAAGTCTCCCATAATTATTGTATGGTGGTCTATTAGACTCTTGAACTTGAGAAGAGTTTGTTTGATGAACATAGCTGCACCATTGTTTGGAGCATATGTATTTATGATTGTTATATCTTGTTGGTGTATAGTTCCCTTGAGCAGTATGTAGTGTCCCTCTTTATCCCTTTTGATTAACTTTGGCTTGAAATCTATTTTATTTGATATGAGTATGGACACTCCTGCTTGTTTCCGAAGTCCATATGAGTGATATGATTTTTCCCAACCTATCACCTTCAGTCTATGAATGCTTTTTCCTATCAAATGCGTCTTCTGTAGGCAGCATATTGTTGGATCTTTTCTTTTGATCCATTCTACTAGCCTGTGACTCTTAATTGGTGAGTTTAAGCCATTAACATTTAGGGTTATTATTGAGATATGGATTGTTCTTCCAGCCATATTTGTTTATTTATGTTACTTAACCTGGTTTGTTTTTCCTCTTTGATTATTTTTTCCCTTTACTGTACTACCTCCCACTGTTGGTTTTCATTGTTATTTTCCATTTTCTCTTCTTGTAATGTTTTGCTGAGGATGTTTTGAAGAGTTGATTTTCTAGCTGCAAATTCTTTTAGCTTTTGTTGATTGTGGAAGGTTTTAATTTCATCTTCCATCCTGAAGCTTAATTTCGCTGGATACACAATTCTTGGTTTTAACCCATTTTCTTTCAGCGTTTGAAATATGTTGTTCCAGAATCTTCTAGCTTTCAGAGTCTGTGTTGAAAGATCAGCTATTATCCTGATTGGTTTACCCCTAAATGTAATCTGCTTCCTTTCTCTTGAAGCTTTTAAAATTCTCTCCTTATTCTGTATGTTGGGCATCTCCATTATAATGTGTCTAGGTGTGGATCTCTTATGATTTTGCACATTCGGCATCCTGTAGGCTTCTAGGATTTGGGATTCTGTTTCATTCTTCAAGTCTGGGATGTTTTCTCCTATTATTTCTTTGAACAGTTGCTCAATCCTTTGGTTTGGACCTCTATACCTTCCTGTATCCCAATGACTCTTAAGTTTGGTCTCTTTATGTTATCCCATATTTCTTGGATGTTCTGCTCATGGTTTCTTAAGAGCCTTGCTGAGCTGTCTATGTTCTTTTCAAGTTGAAATACTTTGTCTTCATTGTCTGATGTTCTATCTTCTAAGTGTTCTACTTTGCTGGTAGTATTCTCATTTGAGTTTTTAGTTTGGTTTTTTTGCTTCCTGCATTTCTAGGATGTCTGTTTGTTTGTTTTTTATAACCTCTATCTCCCTGTATAGTTGATCTTTTGCTTCTTGTATTTGTTTATGTAATTCATTGTCGAAGTGATCTTTCATTGTCTGATTTTGCTGTCTAATGTCTTCCTTGAGACTCCAGATCATCTGAAGCATGTAAATCCTGGATTCTTTATCTGACATTCCATCTGCTGCAGCTATTACCTATTCTAAAGTTGAGTTGACCTGCATTGCTTGTGGTCCTTTCTTTCCTTGTCTTTTCATACTACTCGTGTTTCTTTCTGCTTGGTGAAACTGTTGTGTTATTGAATTTTCCCCCTATATATTTATATTGCTCTTGTATAGTTGCAAAATCTCCCTTGCAGGGGCAGGCGGTGGCTGTTTTCCTCCTCCAATTTGGGTGATCTGTCCATCACGCCGGCAGGCCGCTGGGCCCCTTCTCCAGGTCGAGTAGTCTGCCTACCTTGTGGGCAACGGCTGGGCCCCTCCTCCAATTGGGGTGATCTGTCTACCACGCTGGTGGACTGCTAGGCCTGTTCTCCAAGTTGCAGGTCTGCCTACCTTGCAGGCGCGGGCGGTGGCTGTGCCCCTCCTCCAATTGGGGTGATCTTTCAACTAGGCCGGCGGGCCGCAGGGCCCCTTCTCCGGGACACACAGTCTGCCTACCTTGCGGGTGGCAGCTGGGCCCTTCCTCCACTTGGAGTGATGTGTCTACCACGCCGGCCAGCCGCTGGGCCTGTTTTCCTGGTAGATCACAGGTCTGCCTACCTTGCAGGCACGGGCATTGGCTCTGCCCCTCCTCCAATTGGGGTGATGTGTCTACCATGCCCGTGGGCTTCTGGGCCTGTTCTCTACTTTAAAATTTTTAATAATTAGTTATACATAAAAGTAGAAAGCATTTATGCACTTTGATATATCATATATCAGTTTTTGGATTGTACATATTGTAGGATCATATTGGTCATGCAGTCATATATATACATAAAGTAATAATTTCTGTTCCATTCTACTACCTTTCCTATTCCTACATTCCTTCCCCTCCTCTCCATTCATTTCCCTCTACCTAATCTAAGGTAACACTATTCTTCTCTAGTGCCCCCCCCAACCCCGCCTTATTGTGTATTAGTGCCGCAGTCTGGCTGGGCACAAGATGAAGAGCCACTCACACTTTGTAGATTCAAATAGCAATTCTTTATTCCCAAACTCACACCAGCCCTCTACAAACATGTTCTGGGGAAATCCAAGTTCTGCTTTGAATCCCAAATACTTTCTGAATTCCGCAGAACTCAGGCAGCAGGATATGCCCTATTCCCAGCAGGAATAACCTTAAACCTGGAACCACCCTAAACCCAGATTGTCCTAAACCGGGAACGCCCTAAACCCAAGGAGCGGGATACTCCCTAAAACCTGCAGGATACACCCTAAACCTGGATCCGCCCTAATCCAGTAGGATCCTCCCTAAATCCGGATCCACCCTGGTCCTTGAGCAGGGTCACCTTTCTCAAACATACATGCAATGTCACAGCGAATGTCCAAGGCAAGTCCATTTCCATGAGTCCTTCCTCTAAGCAACATGGGGTACGCTGGCAAGGAAATTTTGATGCGTCATTCCTACTTGGCAAGGGCCCTCAGCATATTAGCATCTGCATATTAGAGAAAACATTTGGCCTTTGCTTTTTTGGGATTGGCTTATTTTCCTTAGCATGATATTCTCCAACTCCATTCATTTACTGGAAAATGGCATAATTTCATTCTTTTTAAAGCTGAGTAATATACCATTGAGTATACATACCACATTTAAAAATTTTTTCTGTCTTTTTTCTATTTTATGTACTTCTTCACTATTTATTACAGATGCTTCTTGACTTATTATAGGATTATATCACAATAAATCTATTGCAAGATGAAAATATTGCAGGTAAAAAATGTATTTACCCTGTAGAGGATTGGTTCCTTGTGGTCATGGAGTTGACCAGGAACTGCAGCTGGCATCATGAGAGAGTATCATACTGCTTATCACTAGCCTGGGAAAAGATCAAAGTTCAAAATTAGAAGTACAGTTTTATGAGTGTTGCTTTCATACAATCCTAGATAAAAAATTATAAATCAAACCATGGTTCCAGGTTTTCTGAATATTCTTTTTTTCTATTTACCTTAGTTCTATTCTTTTTTCTCATGGGTTAAGGTAAAAGCTGATATCATGTATGCCACAGCTATGTGGAATTCTGATAGGGTATAAAGTCTCCCTAGAGCTGTGATGAGTGATAATAATTAAGAACTGTCTTGACCCTGCAATGTCCATTGGAACTAAGTGACATACAGGAAATGGAAAAGAACTAGGAGTGGGGGAGCCATGATGGAAAAGCCTTAAATTGATTGAGATTGAGTGTTTGAAATTGGAGGGTTGAAATAGAAATTAAGTTGAATTTTATAAAAAATAAAGTAATATTGCTATTTATTTTTTTGGTGTCTGAGTCTGTGATTTAAAATTTTTATTCATTACATTTTTATTCTCTGGTTAAAGTCCCACAGTAGGAACATCACAGGACTTGTTTAGGTTTGATTGCAGTCATGGACTTGGAGAAGTTTGAGGCACCTGTCAGAAGAAATTGGTTGCATATATTTTCTTTATCAAATAGAGTAAGTTGTAACTGAAAAGCACAAGCGACTCCTTCACAGGATGTATAAATGGACCCTTTCGGAAGGTATTTCTTCCAGGATACTATGGCTTAAATATAGATAGGACCTTCAAAAGTTCCTGCCTTTAAGGCTGGGTCCCCAAGGTAGCAGTACTGGGAGGTGCTGTGAATCTTTAGGAGGTAGAGTCTTAAGAGAGGTTTTTATGTTATTGTGGGTGTGTCCCTGAAAGGGATTATGGAACTCCCACCCATTCTTTCTTCTGCAGTTGGCTCTACCATGTGTTCTATGCCATGATGTGCCACCTTCTTCAAAGGCTCACAATAATGGAGACACTCCATCTTAGACTAGAACCTAGAGAACCATGAGCCAAAATAAACCTTTTCTCTTTATAAGTTAATTGCCTCAGGTATTTTGATATGGTAATGGAAAGCTGACTAATTCACAGGGTAACAAAGTTGGGTTGAGCTGATCCCATATGCCAGTGTCAGAATTTTTAATTCAAAGTTAGGGCTTATATTACAGAACTCTGGAATTTCTTCCAAACAATAAAAATTATAAATGTGCACACTGAAAATAAAGATCTTCCCCACTATTGAGCTCTATATTTTTTAAAGTATTCATCTTGAAGAGTTGTACTTTTATCTAAAAAATGCACCTGCTCAAAACATTTGTACATGTCCTTTGCTGGAATTTTCTTCAAAGATTAACTATAGCACATTCTGTTGAATCTTCACATTAATGACTGATCTTTATCCTTGAACAAAGATTTGATTTTTTTTTTTTTTTTTGGCAGCAGCTAAAATCATTTTGAGTTCAATCTAATGAAAAAGAGGGAAGTCAAACTGGGTAATACCATCTGTGGTCAAAAACAAAATGTAGCTGGAAAGAAATTAAACTGATTTTTCTTGGTAAAGATAAGGAAACTAACAGACACCTTAAAAATCGTCTTTAAAAAACAACAACAACAACTGAGAAAACTTTTCTTGAGTCAACACATCTTATATGGCATGTTAAGCAGATGAAAGTGGTGAAAACAAAACTGCTCTAGTTGAGGGGTATAGAACCTGTGCCCTCTTCTCACACTGTCCCCAATTCCTGAGGTGCCCTGGGGCTCTGCACAGGAGAACAGTTAGAAAACTCCTGCTTGAAATGATAGAAAGTAAGAGAAACAATTAAAAAAAAAAAAACAACAGATGTTAAAAGACAGGTCACCCAGGACTTGCCTAGCAACCATAAGGACCTGGGTTCAGTCCCCTGTAATGGGAGGGCATACCACACCACACACACACACACACACACACACACACACACACACACACACGGCAGGGAATCACCCATAGGGATTTCGAATAGTAAATGGCTATTATCAGAGCTTCCTGAACCAAAAGGAATGGTGATTTCAAAGCAATTGATGATCAATCATATTAGACAGAGTGAGCAGAGAGCTTTCAGGAGAGCCATCCAGGGAAGTCCAGCTCACTATTCTTTACTTGCTCTTCTGCCACTGCAGTCTCCAATCTGCACAGGTAATGTCCCTTACCCCTCTCCCAGCCCCTCCACCCATTGTCACCTCTCGGCTCAATACCAGACTCTGGGGTCAGTCTGTGATCTCTACCCCCTGCACTGAGATCAGGGCTTTGCACTCATCCTCTCCCACTCCTCGTTCCACTGACTTTTGGATACCCTGTTTCCCGCGTGACCAAGTCTAGCCCAGAATCAGATGAGGGTCAGGTTTCCTGGCTGTCCAGTCACAGTCTCCCTGTGATGTGATGCGATTGTCACTACATGGACCTGTGGTCTTGTGTACTTGGCCTCAGTTTTGGTAGATTTTGAACTCAGTTTGAACTTAGCTGACATTGTATTGCCCTTCCCAAAGACTCTTCCCAATTCCAACCCATGGCTCACATTTTTTTTTTTTAGCTACAACAACCCTTTGATGAAATAAAAATGTCAAATGAAAGTGAAATGTGTAAAATAGATATGAATGGAGCTGTTCTGTCTGGAAAAATTCGAGGACTTCCGTTTTCCCAGTACCTTGCCTGACACACAATTAGCACTCAGCGTAGCAATAACCACAGCCACCATTACAAAGCTCTAATCCAATGCTGCCTTCTTCAAGATTTCTCAGGCTCCCTCTTCCTTTGCTAAACTCTCATAGTATTTTATTTTATTTTATTGGTATCAGGGATTGAACCCAGGGATGCTTTACCACTGAGCCATATGTCCAGCCCTTTTAAAAAACTGTTATTAAAACATTATTATTATAAAAACTTTTACTAAGAGACAGGTTCTCATGAGTTGCTTAGGGCTTTGCTAAGTTGCTGAGGCTGGCTTTGAACTCATTATCCACCTGCCTCAGCCTCCCAAGCTGCTGGGATTATAGTATGCACCACTAAGTCCAATTTTTGCACCATTTTTGGTGGATGTTTCGATATCATGTCTCATATTTAAATTATTATTTTTTCTTTCTATCAGACTCTGAATTCCTGAGGGAATTCTCAAACTGTTTCATCTCTGCCTAAGGTGATCCAATAATGATCCCTGCCTTCTGGTATTCATAGCCTCTATGGCCTCATAGCGTCCCCTCCCCTTCACTGTGGAAGGACTTGCTTTTGCCAATAGAAAATGGCAAAGGTGATGGATGCACTTTGACTCTCATGATCATGTTACATTATAAAAGACTTTTGTATCACTTTCCATTGCTGGCTTTGAAGATATTGCTGATGTGAATTCTATAGTCTCAAGGAAATGACTTCTCTAAACACCTGTGAGAGCTTGGAGGTAGACTCTCAACCAGTGCAGTTCCTGAAACGACACTCCAGCCCTGGCCAATATTTTAATTGCAGTGCTCTGAAACCTTTTGTAGAGGACCTTGCTAAGCCATGTTCAGACTCCTGGTCTAGAGAAATTTTGACATACTAAATTTTGACACTTAAATCTGCTAAGGATAAGATAATGTGCTATATGGCAAAGGTCTGATATAAAATTTTAATAGTCTTGGTCTAAGAGGATAGATATCACATATATGGTATTTGAAAATTATTTAATAATGATTTTAAAAGCACTTAAGAAAATTTAAAAATCCTATTGAAAAAAATAACAAACATTTATATAAGGCAAAACCCAACAAAAGTTGGTTTATAGAAGTAAAAAGGCAGATGATCACCTGGGGGAACATTTGAAAAACCTATCTCTACAAGCTTTATTTTCCTAATATGTAAAGAGCTGATAAATCAGTAAGAGAAAGATCCTAAATCCACTAGACATCAGGCAACAGATAAGGAAACAGTTCCCAAAAAAGGGAAAACAAATATCTCAACATATGAAAAGGAGCTCAATCTCACTTAAGCAAGAAAAAGCCCAACTAAAGTTTCAATGACACATTTTCTATCACACTGGGAAAAATACTTTACAAGCCAGGTACAGTGGCGCACGCCGGTAATTCCAGCAATTCAGGAGGCTGAAGCAGGAGGATTGTGAGTTCAAAGCCAGCCTCAGCAACTTAGTGAGGCCCTAAGCAACTCAGTGAGACCATACCTCTAATAAAATATAAAAAGAGGATTGGGGATGTCATTCAGTGGTTAAGTACCCCTAGGTTCAATTCCTGGAACAAAAACAAAAAATGCTTTATAAAACTGATAATGTACTGAATTGTTGGGGGTGGAGAATGGGCACCCTTGTCTATTGTTCATGTTGTTAGAGTCTTTGTGAAAGACAAGTGGCAATATTTGTTCAAATTAAGAAACAAATACATCCTTTGACCCAACAGTTGTACTTCTAAATATTCAGATATGCACATCTACAGATATAGCTGTATTTTTAAAAACGACTCATTGCAATAAGTTTGTATTAACACAAGATTATAAAAACCTAAAGTTTTATTGATAAAGAACTACTTGAATAAAATTTGGTATATGCATACACTTAAGTGTTCTGAAGCAATTAAAACCAACATATTAATTTGGAGTACTCACTAAACTATCTTGCTACATGAAAAAGACAAGGTTTGGAACATCTTGTTTAATATATTATCATTTGAAAGAAATCCACACATATCTGTAAATCCTTGAAATATATAAGAGTAACATAGAGTATGTAGGTAGTGGTTGCCTCTGAGACTGGGGTGATTAGAGGACAGAGATGTAAAGAGACTCACATTCCCCAATACATCATCTTGTACTTTCTGAGTTTTGTACTACAGGCACGACCTATCTGTAAAAATTAAAGTGAAACTCATATCAAAGCAAAAATGGTTATGAACAAATATTTGAGACAAAGAGGTTAAAAATAGAAAAATTAATAAAACATATTATTCTCAAATAATAAATAGCAAGAAAGAAGACCCCAAATCTGAGGTTTTTGAATAGCTTATGTGGGCTTAGGGTTGAAACAGATGAATCTTACAAGCCTCTGATAGATGAAAATTTCACAGTAGTACCTTTTTTCCCCAACCAAACCCTCAGGGAAATCAGCTGAATACCTTATACAGTAATTTTAGTTTTTCATTTCCTTGTGTAAAAACACCCCAGGAGTTTTGCTGCAAAAAGGAATTCCCTGGGATTTTAAACCAGCATGGTTTACAGAAGTCCTAACTTCAAAGTTAGGTTCCCTATGTACCTGCCCATGGGTGGCATCTTTCAAAATGAAATAATTGGAATTCGGTGGAAGTAGTGGTGGCCACACCTGGGGTTTGGTGTTAGAATAAGCAGGAAATGTGGTCTGACACCCTGGGGCACAAAGCTGTTACAGAAAGCATTGTCAATTGAACGTGTCCTTGATCCATTTGAAATGTTTTTAACATTGAATTTAATAAGGATGTGCTTGGAGACCAACTATTAGGAATGATCTCATAGAAATCTCTCTGGGGCATAGGGGAGCACCCTTCCCACCCTGCTGAATGGGTGAGGGTGTGGGGCCTGCCCACATCCCACCAACCTCCCCTCCAAAACAACCCTTGGAGCATGATGTGGAGGGGGAGTGGTGGGTGAGCTCCTTAGAACAAACCTGCTCTTGCTGAGTTCTCCCCCTTGCATCCGATCTGCTGAGGCCAAGCCAACATTGCGGGCAGGTGGAATTGAGGGCTTCTTCTCAGAAAACCCAGCTCTATTGTCACTTTGCTGCTCTATCCTTGTCTGTTGTGGTCCTGGTAGCTTTTTGGTCTCATTTTGGTCTTACATTTTCTCCTTCCCGGGAGGGAGTACATCTTCAATTCTAATTAGATAAGAGGAAAACCTTAGAAAGACTTGTTGAGCTGGCATGGTGGTGCACGCCTATAATCCCAGCAGTGAGGAGGCTGAGGCAGGAGGATTGCAAGTTCAAAGCCAGCCTCAGCAATAGCAAGGTGCTAAGTAACTCAGTGAGACGCTGTCTCTAAATTAAATACAAAATAGGGCCGGGGATGGGGCTCAGTAGTTGAGTGCCCCAGAGTTCAATTCCCAGTGCCAAAAATTAAAAAGACTTGTTGGTATCCAGCAGAGAGCAAGAACTTAGGAAGAGCTGAGGGGG
This sequence comes from Urocitellus parryii, assembly GCF_045843805.1. Classification (NCBI taxonomy): domain Eukaryota; kingdom Metazoa; phylum Chordata; class Mammalia; order Rodentia; family Sciuridae; genus Urocitellus; species Urocitellus parryii. Next base: position 71,756,529 of record NC_135538.1, on the reverse strand, counting down.
GGAACCCAAAACGCACTTTGCTGCACAGCAGTCATTTCACTAAGATGCGCCCTAACTGAACACTGGAAAATCATTTTCCAGATGCATGGGATAGGCTCAGGGACTGGGAAGGAGGACCCCAGAGTACCAGTTGGCCCATTTCTGAATTACATGGCAGCTTCAGGGCTCAGTACATTCCCATTGATTAACTCTGTTCTGAACTAATTGGCCCACCTTAAAAATGACCATAATTAACTTTCAAGTTCTGGAGGGAAGTCGTAACATAGTTTTATTTCCAGTGAGAGCCAGCCCTTGAATTTTCAGAGGCTTGCTTCATCTTCTACCCTTACCAAGTTTTTGCTCAGTTCATTAGTAAATCTTCTTGGAGGAAATGAAATAAGGAGGGAAAGGAGGAAATTCACCTTTATCAAAATAGCCCTGGTACAGGATTTTGTCAGCACGTATTTGTAACTGCTGGCTTATAAAAGCTTTCAGATTAACTCTGGATTTAATTTATCTGAGCTACATATTTCCCAGTCCCCAGTAAATGACCAGGAATTGATTCTTGGTGGTGACAAATCTGTTCACCATTGCAGTTGAGTGTCCCTAGGGGATTACGAAAGGCATTTTAATGCTGAGGTAAAAAATGGATTTGTGCCTTTCTGCTTGCAGTGATGTCTATGAACAAACACATTGAGAGGGAAGCAGGTTACAGGGTGGGCACCACACATTCTGTCCTCCTGTTCCCTGAAGGTTTTGAGCCCCATTGCCAAAAAGGGTAATCACTAGTTCAACTGGAATTTACTCCACCAAGTTCAAGCATGGACAACCTTAGAGTATTCATGCCAGGGTTTGTGAAGAGTCTACAGTGATATCTGGTTTATCAGTGGTGGTTAATACCTCTGGGTTCACAGTGGAGACCATAAATGAGTTTGAGAGCAGATGTGATGAGTTACTGGTCACCTTTGCTTTCGGTCAGGTCTCCTTAGGCTGCTTACTTGCCATCAACTAACTTCTCTTTCTCATGCCACTTACATCCTCTTGGCACCGGATCATGCTTACTGGTGTTCACTCTAACATTTTTCGGCATCAGTTTAGAACACCCTAGAAAGCTGACTGTCTAGGCTGCAAAGGGTGCTTTCCTTCTGATGCCCCCCATCTACTGTATTGATTGTTGTAGGTTTCCCTTTCCCCACTATCTCTGGACTTCTCTTCATTGTTTAGATTAATGTAATAACTTTTGTTTTCTTAAAATACTCAGGCAGTGAATACTTTTTCTTTTAGCAAATTGCTAAGGAGCTCCATGACCCTTAGTGGTATCATTCCTGATCTTTGAAGCATGGCATACCCTCGAGCTCTGATATTTGTACCTAAGGTGCCTTCCTTTGCCCCAGGACTCCTCCTTCCTGACTCATGTATCACCTCCAAATCTATGCGATACAATTTTTTTTTAAATTGGAAGAGTTTTCCTATTAACAGTTTGAGCTCTTCCCCAAACCCCACTTACAGGCCCACCATAAGGTCCTATAAACTCACCTAGCATCACAAATTGACAGTCCCAGTGTGCATCTGCTGGGTATGAGTTATGCCATTGACATAGACCAAACACAGTTGTTTCTTTCCACAATGTCAGAATTTGTTGAATAACAATAAATTTGCAGGCTACACCACTTTCGGCAATGGCAGTTGAATATGCATGGGTCACACCTGATTGTCCTAAGTTGGGCAAACACAAATTCTTTTATTCCAATCTTAATTTCTAAATCTATAACACTCAAGTAACACTTCACATGATGATATAGGTAAGTCACAGAAAGACTAATGAAGTGTAAAGATGACTACATAGTTGCAGATGCTATACCAAGAGCATCGGCAGAGAGGGAGGAATTCAGAATTGAAGAGTCACTGTAGGTGGACAGATAAGGATTTTAACACACATATTCCACAGAATTGTCAAAGCAAAGGGTCTGGAAGGATGGCTGATTCAGTTTCAGCCTGTCAGCTTGGAGTGTCAGCTCAAGGTGTCAGCTTAGAGTGGGCTGTGCCTGGTGTCAAGAGCAGGACAAACGGTGCTGGGCTGAAGCCCAGTGGGACAGGAAATTGGTCATTTGTTGCTGTGGTGATTTTCCTGGGCAAGGCCACAAGTGACTAGGTGATGGGTCAGGGTGCCTTCACGTCTAGTCTTGGGGATGTTTCAGCTTTTATGGGTTTTAGGTGAGGGGTTTCTGTCTGGTGAGGTCCATAATCTCCCATGTCTGGTGTTCCTGATATGAGTTGGGATGTCCACATGTCCAGGTACTCCTTGATTTAGTATTTAGTTTGATAAGTTAGTACATAATTTTTAAAAAAATCTATTTGTGCCTTAATGGTTGTGCTGGGCAGATGATAGTAGTTTGCATCTATAAACAAGATGTGGATTCAGTCTACCTGGCACTTAGTGTCCTCAAAACAGAGTACCTCATGGCAAACTACTACTTTTCGAAAAGGAGTGACTCAGGGTTAAGCACAGCCTGAAAACTGCGGTTCTATACATCATGGAGTAATTCTGAGCAGGACAGAGCCTGCTCTCCACAGCATCTTTGCCCTGTAAAAGCCACATTCAGTGCATTTGCCACTTGGAACAGGGCACCTCTTGCTTTGGTGCTCATCATCATGGGTCTGGACTGGAATCAATGGGTTAGGAAGGTCTTAGTGAAGAAAGGTGGTGGCTTTCACCATATCCAGGCACAACAAGATGAAACCAGTGTCTATGTCCCACACTTCAGTCCCACTAGAATTCTTGCTCCAGTAATGGTAGGTAGCCAACATTAAAAATTTGAGAAAGAGGCAGAAATTCTGTCATGGCCATTTTCTGCAGGTCTGTTTCAATTAATTTATTACATAGTCTTTCTTTCAAAAAGGCACAAAGATAACACAGAAGGACTCAGAGCTTTTCCAGAGGTGCAAAGATGGGGACAGTGCAAGGGAAGGTACGAGAAAAAAAGATAAAATTTACCTTAGACCTTCACACCCCAGAATAGAGAGAGCCATAGATACAGATTTTATGCCTCTGTGTGTATGTGTGTGTGTGTATGTGAGAGAGAGTACACACACACAGAATGTGATTCGTGACTCCAAAGAAATGCAGCAGATTGTCAGATGTGGTTTTTGGAATCTTTCTTCATTTCATTAATAACTCAGTCTGTACATATGTGAGTCTTAGGCATATAAGTGTACATGTGCCCATCCACATACTCTCACAAGATCCAAAGTGCTAACATCAGAGAGATTGCACCAAGATGGTGAAGAGTGAGCTTTGAGATTTGTGTTGTATATGTTTACATCAAGATTTTGAATTCAGGGACCTGCTGTTTTTATTGTCACTGCTTTTCTCTGCATAGCCTGTTTGGAAATGTTACAGGCCCTGAGAGACCAGCTCCCTCATGAATAGGCAATTAGATGCCTCCTCCCTCCAGGCTGCAAGAGATGCTGCTCCCCTCCTAGAATTTTCTCTACTTTTAGAAAACGTGTGCTTAACTTGTAAATGTAGTTTCCAGTGCTGGTAAGAATATTTTCGTTTTGAATAACAATCATGCTCCCTTCCACAGCATGAGGCCTCTGCTGAGGAACAGGGAGCCCTTCCCATCCAGAATGCTCTTGCGGGGTTCAGTGGCATCTGCCTCAGAATCCTTCTTTATAAACACAGCGCTGCACAACCATCTCTACAGTACATAGTAAACATAATTGTTCTCACATTAAGAAGAAGAAAACAAACACAGGCTCAGTTTTTGAAGCATAGACAGAGACTATGATGCACAGGCTTCTTGGTGCCCCCGGCTGTCCTTCTCATCAGCTGGGGAAACTTGAATGAGCTGCTTTCCCTCTCTGTGCCTCAGTTTCTCCCTCTGATTGGTGAACTTCATTATGATTGCTGCACAGATTAAATGAGGTAATCAAAAAATGTGTAGAAAACTCTCTGATACATATAAGCGTCCAGTCTCGTGGCTGCTGTTGGTTTTGTAGAAGATGAGGTTAACAGGAAATGGGCCCTCCACCTGCAATTTTAACATAAATGTAAGTATATTCATTCCTCAGAAAAAAATAGTACTTTTCCTCTAGGTCTTGGCCTTGACCTCTTTTTTCTAGCCAGTGCTAGTATTTTTTTTTTAAAGTGGGAATTTAGCCCCTTATAAGAAAATCCAATTTAAGAAAGTCAATCCTTAGCCTTGCTTAAAATCCTGTGCCAGCTCCCTATCATCTATAGAAGAAATTTCAAACTCCTTAGCAAGATATAAAAGGCTATTTGCAATGTAGCTCTCCGTGACTTCTCTCCCCTCATCCCATTCCACACCTATATGTATTTCACGCAGCAGCAGTACAGAACTGGCCATGGAATGCCACTGTACTTCAAGCCCCTTGGCTTTGCAAATGCAAATGCATGAAATATTAGCTTTCTGGGACAACTTTACCTGACTTTTCCAGTGCCCAGTCTTCTCTCACATTCATGCTCCCTTGGAACATGCCTCCATCCTCTAGGCCTTGCTTGAATTTTTAATGTCCTACTTATTCACTGGTGTTGCAATGCATTTGCTTACAATGCACCATTTACAGGTTTGTCTCCTGGATTTGCCTGTGTCTTCTTTGTGGGCATGGACTCCGTCTTATACATTTAGGTATTTTAATACTGAACAAACAGCATAGTCCCAGGGACTCAAAAAACTGTTTCATGGTTATATTGAAATAGGGAGTAAATATTTATATTATTAAAGCCAACAGAACAGCGCTTTTTTGTTGTTGTTGTTGATTTTTTTCCTTAACATTAGTGAGTCCAGCCATTATATTTAAAATATTTTTTAGAACAAGGTAATATATAAATAAAGGTAATATATACATACTTCATTTATATAAATGAAGTATAGCTAGCAGTAAAATATAGTCCCTGAGAAAATTTGTAGTCTCAAAAGACCATAGCAGTCATTTTGATGCAAGGATAAGCAAGAAGAGTTTTGTATGGTGTTCAGGTTTAAAGCCTGGTTAGAAGGGAAATCACAAAACTATTAACGAGGATTTGAGAGATCCAGCAGAGGAAGGAAATACTATTAGAATATTGTGAATTTGGTGGTTCCTATAATGATTTCCTGAATCTCCAGATAGATCAGAAACTTAGGAGAGAGGTCAGAGTTATAGTTGAACACTTCTAATAACCCTGACATCAGGGAATAGATGTATCAAGGAAAGAAAGGTAGAAAGAGAAGAGAAGTGTTTAAAGAACCTTAGGTAACATCTACATTTAAGAAAGTAAAGGGAAAAGGAAAGAAAAAGAAGGAAAGAAACAGTGGTAATAACGGAAGCAGGATGGATAGTGTAATCCCACCAGTTTAAGGAAGAGGTGTTGAGAAGCTTCAATCACTCCTGAAGATGAGCTTAGGTTCATTAACTGCCTGACACATAGTTTAAAACAAATTTATCTGGGTCTCCTTAGCTCTTTGGAGTTCATATTCCATGGTAATCGTTTGTTTTCTTGTCTGTCTGTCTAGACTGGGAGCTCCTCCAAAGTGGAAATGTGTCTTCCTCTTATTTTGCTAACACTTAGCAGCACATCTGGAATACAGCTAGGGCCCAACAATTGCTTGTTGAATGAATTGGTAAACAAATTAGGCAACAGGGAAGATGAAGAAAGGAAAGACCTGTGGTACTTGAGGAAGAGGTACAGCTCCTGACATCAAAGAATGGAGCGTCTGAATAACTTTTTGCTCTTGAGAAGGAAGTAATGGAGTCTTCGAAAAGGTGGTTCAAAAGTGAGCTCAGAAAAAAAAATCAGACTCCTCCACTATGGCGTGAAATTCATCACCTAAATTTTCATAGTTTTAAGCCTTGTGATTTGTGAGGTATTGCACTAAAATCATCCAGGAAGTCAAGAGTTTTGTAACATTCCAGCTGCCTGAACTCAACCAGCCACAAGATTAATGACATTGCTAGGCACATCCAGGGCCTTTCATTTCCCAAGCACTTTATAAACATTGAGTAATCTCACAATACCCTTGTGAGATATTATCATGTTCATTTTCCATATGGTTAACTGAGCCAAGGAGGTTAAATGACTTGCTCAGAGGCCACACTGGAAGTTAATGGCGTAAAATGTTCAGAACCAAGGGGCTCCCAGGTCTCACACCTCACCTTAGATTGCTGAACCGAATCTCACTCTTTTGCACCGCTGAGAAGGCTGACTGACAGGCCAGCGCTCTAATAGATGGTACTTAAGAGCTGAAAGAAGTAAGGATTAGCATGCTGTTTCCCACAGGTCAGACCTGGTCCCTGGAAAGAGAGAAAGCAATGTTCTGTAGAATGATGTGATGTAAGAAGTGCCTGGATTTCACCAGAAATGGATGAAATCTCCTCTAGGGATTTGCAAAGTCCTTTACCAAGATATGAATTGGGATGGGGGAGGAGGAAGGCAAACATAGGGAATTTCTGTCGATGAACATTTATAATCTGAGCGCTGACACCCTCTTTCCATTTTGAAAAATTTTGCATCATTCTTTGCCATTCAGTTTTGATTTTAATTGTCTATATTTATTTATTTGTTTTAATTAAGTTATACATGATAGGAGAATGCATTTTGACACATCATACGAAAATGGAGTATAATTTCTCATTCTTCTGGTTGTACATGGTGTAGAATCACAGTGGTCGTGTAATCATATACGCACATAGGATAATAATGTCCAATTCATTCTACTATCCTTTCTGTCTCCATACTCCCTTCCCTCCCTTCACTCCCCTCTGTCTAATCCAAAGTACCTCTATTCATCCCTAGCCCCCACTCTTTAATTGAGAATTAGCTTCCCCATATCAGAGAAAATATTTGATTTTTGGTTCTTTGGGATTGACTTTTTTCACTCAGCATGGTATTCTCCAGCTTTATCCATTTACCTGCAAATACCATAATTTAATTCTTCTTTAAGCTGAGTAATATTCCATTCTGTACATATACCAGTTTTTTTTATCCATTCATCTTTTGAAAGGCACCTATGTTGGTTCCATAGTTTAGTTATTATGAATTGAGTTGCTATAAATATTGATGTAGCTGCATCACTGTAGTATGCTGATTTTAAGTTCTTTGGGTATAAACTGAGGAGTGGGATAACTGGGCCATTTAATTGTCTTTTATGCTTTCCATATCTTGACATTTCTCAACCTGATTCTTTTTTGGTCTAAAAACTACCAAAATACTGCCAATTCATATGTGCAATCTTCTGATGAATTGGTAAGGTGAAATTTGACAGTACTTGTAATTGAGCAGCTAAGTTGGGATGTATATATTTTATTTGCAATTATGTATTTATAACCAAGTCTTAAAATTTCTTCTTTGAACTTTAAATTTCTACAAATGAAGATAGGGGTATGGAGTGAATGCTGTTGGTACCTTGCATGGATCTCCCTGTGCTTCTCATATGGGAGTTAAAACACCTAATGACTTCTGTAGTAAGCACCTGTGACATTTTGCCTATGGGTTCTCTGACTCCATGAACATGGTCCACCTATGTGGGGGCAGGTTAGAAGCCAGGGGGAGCTAGTGCCCTGAGAGTAGACTTGACCAAGGACTATGGGAACTCAGCTTTCCTACCTCTTGGATGGGTTCAAGGCAGCCTCCTGGCAATCCTTAGCAAGACAGCATCTCAGTTACCTGCAGCAGTAACTTGTCTGGTAATATTCACCCTGATTTCCTTCTCTCTCCATCTCACTCCCCCCCCCCACTCTCCTAATAGAGCTTCTTGAGATTTTCATTTAATAAACCACTTGTACCCAAATCCCTGTGCAGGGCCTGCTGCTAGGTCAGTCTCAGCTAAGGCCATTAAAAGGTTTATAAGGATAACAAAGGATAATGAGGCTTTGAAGTTCTGATATAATCAACTTACAAAGGACTTAATCACAAGATTCTTATAATCATTTGTGAGTTAGGATGCCTATTATTATTATCCCAATTTAACATTGAAGCTATCAGTAACTCAGTAGGATTAAATGCTAAGGCATTTAATTTAAGAGCCAAAGTTAGGGAGTAGTGCCTTGGCCTATAATTTAGACCTCTGTTTTTAAAACTCTATCTGTTTCTACCTCTTCACTGTGTGTTGCTAGTCAAGAAGAGTTATACAATGATGACTTCTGCATCTCTCTCTCTCTCTCTCTTTCTTTTTCTTTCTTTCTTTTTTTTTTGAACTGGGGATCAAACCCAGGGCTTTGCCAATGGAAGGCAAATGCTTTGCCACTGAGCTACATCCCAGCTCTACAATGATGACTTCTAACGATCTGCAAAATGTAGACACCATTAGTGTAGTTGAATAGCTATTTAACTTCTGCCTACATGTTAAATTTTATTAAAATGTATCAACTACATGTACATTCCACCTTTCATTAACCACTATTGTGTTTTAAGGTAAACTAAACATTAAGACTTAAATTATATCTTGATTCTCTTTAGAGAACTGTTAAACATCATTCAAATCTGTTTTCCTTCAGACATTTTTAATGAATTATTTGTTATAATTTATGTAATTTTTTTCGAATAATATTTCCATGGAGTTATAGGAGACCTTAAAATATAGAGATGCTGTAATCTTACACATAGCATCTCTAACAGATGGCATCCAGCTCTGCTGTCCTGTTTCTTACAATGTGGAGATGACTCTTAACACATGGGAGCCTATTTCATTGTTGAAAAGTTGTGGTTGTTGAAAATGTCTTCCTTTCATTGGTCACAGTGGATTTCTGGTGACTTCCCTCCTACTAATCTGTATGAAACCAACAGAACAAGTTTAATCATGTGTCTTGGGGTAGGCCTCTTTCTTTATGTTTATCACTTTTTCCTGTGTTAGCTTTTGTGTGGGACGTTGCTCTGAGTAGGCATGGCAAGACTGGGACCTCTAATACTGAACTAGTTCTTTATTCTTCTATTGTGGTACTCTTACAGGTGATGCTTTTGTTCCTGTGTATGGACCCAACATTCTTGGCACCTTACAGTACCTTGGCTTGTGTATTTACTATCATTTATCATTTCTCTGTAGATTTCTTTAAACCATAAGTATGTGAGTTGACCCTTGACTGTGAGTTTCCGCCTGCTTTTCTCTTAGTTTTTGATAATTTGCTTTCCTACTTTGGTTTTAAATTTTTATGTGTTTATCAAACCCACAATTTGTGCTTACTCTTTGACTTTGAAGCACATCTTTATGGGTCTTATTTCTCCTTGCAGATGCAATTTGGGGGGATTGGTTCACTGGAAGGCAGTGTAAATCACTCTTACTTCTCCATATTTCTTCCCTAGATATCCTACTTGGATCCAAGTCTGGCCGTGTCGCCCAACTCCTCTTTCCCACAATCTTCCTTCTTTGGCAACTCCAGAATAAAAAAAAAACACATAAATTTTATAGAAAACCTGGGTTTTAAACTTGGCCTTCCCCACTGTATTATTCTCCTTAAGTTGCTGTAAATAATTATCATAAACTGGTTGGCATCAAACAGCAGAAGTTTAATATTTCCATGGAGTTATAGGAGACCTTAAAATATAGAGCTGCTGAAATCTTACAGATGGCATCGCTGACAGATGGTCATCCAGCTCTGCTGTTGTGTTCCTTACAATGGGGAGACTGTACAGTTTTGGAGGTCAGAAGTTTGAGATCAAGGTAATAGCAGGTCACATGTTATGGTTTTGGAGGTCAGAAGTTTGAGATCAAGGTAATAGTAGGCTGCAGTGTGACCTGGGGCTCTGAGAGACAATCCATCCCTTATTTACTTCATCTTCTGGGGCTACTGGTGTTCCTTGGCTGTGACTGTGTCTCTCATTGTTATGTCTTCACATCACCTTCTCTTCTCTGTGTGTGTTTTCCAAGTACTTGAAGGCTTTCTCTCATGTGGACAATTGTGATAGCCTTGGGGCCCACCCTGATCAACTAGGATTAAATCTTCATCTCAAAATCCCTAACTAGTCACATCTGCAAAGACTTTTTTTTCCCAAATAAGGTAATATTCACAGATTCATGGGATTAGAACCTGATACTTCTCATAGCCACCACTCTGCCCATTTAACTTCTTATTACTTTTATTTTAAGCAAGTATATGAACCTCAATTTTTTTCACTGACAATTTGGTGGCAACAATTAGTTCAAGACACTATTGTTTTGAACTTTGTATATACACAAACATTGTGAAGTTCAAATATATATAATTACTTTGAAGTTAAATTATGCATATATATATTAAGTGCTCAATAAATTTCAGTTACCTATTCTCTAAACACAAGTTTTAGGTATGTTATTCAGGAGAAGGCTCTTAATTTTTTCTAATTTTAATATTCTGAATTTTTATAATTAGGGATTAAAACACTTATCTCATAAGATCTTTAAAATCAAATGTGATAATATATGGGGAAGTGATTTGTCAGCCATTGCTTGTTATGAAATAAGTTGCTACTGCCTCAACAGTAATTAGTTTATGTTAAAGTGTGGCCAAGGGTAAGTCCTAGATAGTTCAGTGAACTGCAGTCTAGTCAATGCTCTTCTAGTCTATATTTATTTGATTTTTTTAAAAAATAAAATATAGGATTCTATATCCTGCTAAATTTTATTTTGTTGAGTTTAGCCCAGCATCCCGTCTGTCAAGGTTATGTTGAATTTGTATTTGGAGTTATTATGTTATCCTTTAAAGCTTTGGGGATATTCTGGCTGGCACTGTTATACTACCGTTCCTAGAACATTCAAAGAAGAGTCAGAGTTCTCAGCTCCCGCCATCGCCACACCCACTCCACCTCCTTTTTGCCTCCTCACTTTCCTTAACTTTAGAAAGTCAAAGAAAATCCCATTTAATTTTATTTATGATTGAATATATAATTTAGAGAACTGCTCCCAATTACTAGAATTTTCTGAGTTGAAGGCTCCATATAAAGTATTTGAAATAAAAAATACAAATAAAACAATAATAAGGTATATGCTTATCCAGGGACAAGTCAATCAGAAAGTGTCTTTTTTTTCTATAGGAAGATTAAAAAGGTATTTGTCCATGTCAAATTGTCTGGATTTCACCGTGTATCCAATATATCATGGATCTGTAATGTTTCAAAATTCCTATTTGTTATAACACCTGATTTGAATAGTATTTGGGTACTTTCATTCCCTTTCAATACTGTCCTTTTAATGATCACATCTACAACCCAGACACACACTCACATGCAATACATACATGTAGATGCGTGTGCAGGACCTACTTAATGCCGCGTCTTTAGCAAGAATGAATTTATAACTCAGGAGTGAAGAGTCTAAACTCCCATCACAGTTCATCACATTTATATGGCAACAGAAACTGCAGTGCATCAAACTGACCTGCAGGTCTGGAAGCATTACAGTTTATTAGACAAAGCTTTTACAATATCCTCATTTGCAGAGATGTTCCCATCAGAGCAATACCAAAATGTCCTCTGAACCAAGAAAATGGGAATAGCTATGGGCTTGTCAATCTTTGTTCTTTCAAATGTAGCATTTCACAATTTTGTTATCTACTGCAGAACCTTAGCAAGGCTCAAGTCTGATGAATATCTTTCAACTCCGATTAAGATCAAACTCAGCACTCTGTACCTTGTCAACTGTTATATTCATGAAGAGCAATAGATCATCTTTGAAACCTTTGAGAATAAGTAAGATGGCGGCTAGATAAAGGTTATTGTGCAGCAGTTGAATATTTAATGGAATCCACTGGCAATTTAAAATAACGTGACATTATAATATGTTCAACTTTTTTTCCATCCATAAATGTAGACCAAGACTGAGGATACAGTTGCAGAGTTGTAATTACTGCACTTGAAATTCATATGTATGCATATGAAAGGAAAGAGATTTTCTCTCCCTGAAGAAAACCATTTTTGCCAATCATTCTGTATCAGACTAAAGCAAGAAGGGTATTGCTTCCCCAAACTTAATGTCATACCCCATCCCATCTAATAGCACATCCATTCAAATTAAGTTTTAAAGACAAAACTCCAATCAGCAATCCAAGCAAGGTATTATTTCAATCAAAAGACTTTCTGAAGGGTGGCTGATTAAAAAATAAGTTCAGAAATATAAAGTAGGATAGTGAAGAAAAAAAAAATCCACAACAATCCTGTAGAAGACTTAGCCTTGATACTTTGACTCAATTCAGCCACAGCATCTTAATTTTATATTCTTTATTTGAATTTTTTATAATTAAAACAGTATGAAAACCCATCCAAGTCATAGGAAATAGAAAAACTGGCACATTTTTGTTTTTTTTAAATGTATAATTGCCAAGATAATATAGTTTATACTACAGAATATACAGATTTAAAAGATGAACAGCAAAAAAACTAAGTGCCAAACATAATAGAGATAACTCCTATGAGCCTGCTGTCCTGTTTCCTTTTAATCTTCTTACTTGTTTCTATGTATATATTGCATATATGTTAAAATTTAAAATGACATTATGTTACACTTAGAGTTTTGAAACCTGTTTTACCCAGTTGACAGTATATTGTGAGCACTTCACTACACTAATAAATGTTCTATGCATGATTTGTAGTGGCCGCATTAATTTCCCAACCTCTGGATATAATATAATTTATTCAAGTATTTTTCTTTTCCTAGCTATTCAGGTGGTATTTAGTTCTTCATAGTGTAAACAATGCTTTGGTGAGCAAGGTGCTACATGAATTTTGGTGCACATCTCTGATTACTTCTTTAGGCAAATTTCTAGAAGTGAAATTTCTTGAATAAAGTTTATGCATGACTTTAATGCTTTTAAAACATATTGTTAAATTTCCTCCAGGAATAATGTAATAATTTACATTCACACCAGCAGTGTGTATGTTTCCTGGCATGCTGTCAGGGAGTTGTTATTTTAAAACGTCTTTGCTGATTCCCACTTTTTAATTTATGATGATCATGATTAATGCATTAAATGGGTCTCTTTTTAGACAATTCATTCATTTCTAATACACATTACCATGGATAATCAAATGTAAAATATGGTGTTTTCTTGGTTTACTCACTAAACCAGTGGTTCACAGACTTTCATCTGAAAAGGACCAGATAGTAAATGTTTTATGCTTTTCAGGACACAATGTCCCTTTTTCAACTACTCAACTTTCTCACTGTAGTGCAACAACAGTCATAGAAAATACAGAAATAAATGATCATGGCTGTGGCCCAACAAAACTTTATTTATCAAAAGAACAGAGGATGGGATTTGGTCCATGAGCCACAGTTTGCTGGCCCAGCTCTAGACATGATGGACAGTCATTATATGTTAGCCATTGTCCTAGGTACTAGAACGTAGAATCTAGTGATGGAGATAATATGGTAAGCAGAAACAATAAGCAAGTGTGACAAATATTATGATAAACAGATGACAGGGTGCTGAGAATATCAGACAACAGGACAGAGCTGAGTCTTGAGGGCCAGATAAGCATTGTTGAGTGAAAACAAGAATGTTTGGAATGTGAGGGTAGTAGCATGCAAGGCATCTAAGAGAAAGAAAATAACATGTGCAAAGGCCCAGAATAAGAACACATTCCAGAAAATAGGTGTAGTTTATTATAGTTTATATGAGCTCAGACAGTGTTTTAGGGTTCTTCAGAGAAGCCTCAGTGTTCTACTTAATGTTTCACTAGGCCAAAAAGTAAGTGTATATCCACAAATATCTGCAAGGTTCTGAGCCCTGTCCATCCTAAGTGACTGAGGAGTGACCCCAGAGACCTTGCACAGCCTTAGAGCCCATAATGTAGACTTGCCCAATTATAAATTCCAAATAGTAGTTTCATAGGTTCAGAGAAGACAGCCTACAACCCTGCTGACTGGGGGCAGTCATAGAGCTCAGCCAGTAGTGCCACCTGACCAGAGTCCAGTTGGTGGTATCATTGTCCTATGGAGCATATAACAAGAAATACCCGTTCCCCTCGCAACCTCTTATGTGTGATTTTGTATAACAATGAGGGTCTCCCTCCATTAAATGGGAGTTCATAACCAACTTGAATCTAATGTATGAAACATGATATGTCAAGAGCTTTGTAATGTTTTGAACAACCAATAAAAAAAAAACAAAAAAACAAACAAACAAACAAACAAACAAAAAAACCCAAGAAATACTATGCTGTTTCAAAGCACAGACAGCAGCCCAGCCCGAGTAGAGAACCCAATCCCAAGGTCTGCCTGTCTGGTGTTGCCACTACCTGTCCAACCTAGAATTCCTGGCTATAGCAAAATAGTAAAATTCCAGCAAAGAACACCTACAATGGCCAGAAAAGGTGGGCATTTCCTCCTGTGTAGACACTAAACATGAGAACAAAAGGATTATGCAGAACTGAAGAACTATGATACCATCAAAATAAACTATTCAAGTTATAAAAACTATTAAAAATGATTTCATGGTGGTAAACTATTAAAACAACCAGTAAAGCTCCAATAATGGATCTTGAAGAAATGAAGACATATGAAATAATTGACAAAGAATTCAGACTAATCCTCTTGAAGAAGTTCAGGGAACCACAAGACAATAAGCATAGAAAGTCAAATAAAAGTTGGAAAACAAGTCACAGGCAAAATGAGAAGTTTGGCAAATAAACAGAAAAAGTATTTTAAAAAATATAAATCCTAGGAATAAAGAATATAACAACTCAACTGTGTATTCAATAGAAAGCTTCAACAGCAAACTCGATGAAGCACACTTAAGAATCAGTGAGCCTGAAGCCAAGATAAAAATTAATGAATAAGAAAGGCCCCATGGGAACTCTGAGACAGCATCAAGAGAACTAATCTCTGCATAATAGGACTTCAAAAAGGAGAAGAGAGAGGAAAAGACCCAGAAAGCATATTTACATAAGTAATGGCTGAAGTTTTTCCAAGTCAGGGGAAAGATTGTAACATTCAGGAAGGGTCAGGAAGTTCAAAGGTATCCGGTATCCAATAACATACAACCTAAAGAAAAGTTTTCCAAACACAACATAAACAAACTATTAAAAATCAAAGGCCACAAAAGCATTCTGAAATCAGCTAGATAAGAACATACCATTTTCAAGGAAGTTCTAAAGGAGTTATCATTCACGATTCTCAATAGAAACCCTACAGGCCAGGAGAGAATGTATAGTCATGTGCTGCATTTTGGTCAACGATAGACCACATGAATGAGGAGGGTCTCCTAAGATTATTTTTCCTAATGACATTATAGCATCTTAGTTTGTGTAAGGACAATCTATGATGTTTGCACAATGACAATGTCACCTAAAGATACATTTCTCAGAATGTATCCCTGTTTTTGTGACTCATGACTGTATTATAAGTTCTGAAGGAAAAAAAAAAACATACTGTGGAACAAGAGAAAAAAATAAAGACTTTCCCAAACTAAAGCTACGGGAGTTCAATGCTACCAGGCCTACCTTACAGGAATTGCTAAAGGGAGTTCTTCAAGTTAAAAGGAAAGCCTGCTTATTAATAATGTAAACCATATGAAAGAAAAAAAGGATCCCAAATGATTTAAGTGATACATAGTCATATTCAGAATATTCAAATATTACAAAGGTAGAGAGTAAAGCAGTTTTTCCTCCACTGGTGAAAGAAACTGAAGAAAAATAAAGGGCAAATAAAGGGCAATCTACTGTTTTGATGGATTGGAAAACCGAATATTGCTAAAACGTCTATATTATGCAAAACAATCTACAGAGTCAATGTAACTCCCATCCAAATTTCACTTTACTCCACACACACACACAAATTTTCACTTTTCCACAAAAATATAAAATAATGATACTTAAATTCATGTAGATCCATAAAGACCCTGAGTAGCCAAAAAATCTTGAGAAAAAGAACAAAACTGGAGTCATTACACTCTCTAATTTAAAATATATATTTATGTGTATGTGTGTGTGTGTGTATATATATATATATTATATATATATATATAAATTTATGAAAAATACTCAACATTTCTAGTAATTAGAGAAATGCAAATAAAAATATATGAAAAATATATGAAAAAATAATCAAAATTTCTAATAATTAGAGAAATGCAAATCAAAACTACTCTAAGATTTCATCTCAAGCCAGTCAGAATGGCAGTTAGACAACAATATAGACAACAATAAATGTTGGTGAGGATGTGGGGGAAAAGGTACACTCATACATTGCTGGTGGGACTGCAAATTGGTGCAATCAATCTGGAAAGCAGTATGGAGATTCCTTAGAAAACTTGGAATGGAACCACCATTTGACCCAGCTATCCCACTCCTGGGTCTATACCCAAAGGAATTAAAAACAGCATACTATAGTAATGCAGCCACATCAATGTTTATAGCAGCTCAATTCACAATAGCTAAACTGTAGAAGCAACAAGATGCCCCTCAATAGATGAATTGATAAAGAAACTGTGGTGTATATATATATACACAATGGAATATTACTCAGCATTAAAAGAGAATAAAATCATGGCATTTGCAGGCAAAGGAATGGAGTTGGAGAATATCATGCTAAGCGAAGGAAGCCAATCCAAAAAAACAAAGGCCGAATGTTCTCTCTGATAAGTGTATGCTGATCCATAATGGAGAGGAGGCATAGGAAAAGTGGAGGAACTGTGATTGGGCAAAGGGGAGGGAGGGTGGGGAGTAGTGCATGGGTTCAGGAAAGATGGTAGAATGAGATGGACATCATTACCCTAGGCACATGTACGACTGCATGTATGGTGTGATCTATATTGTGTACAGCCAGAGAAACGGAAAGTTGTGCTGCCATTGTGTACAGTGAATCAAAATGCATTTTGCTGTCATATATTCCTAATTAAAATAAATAACCTAATTTTAAAAAGTGAAAGGTAAGTGTTGTTGAAGAGACAGAGAAAAGAAAATGCTTGCATACTATTGGTGGAAATGTAAATTAGAATAGCCATTATGGAAAATGGTATGGAATTTCTTCAAAAACACTAAAAAAAGAACTAAGAAATAATCAAACAATCCCACTTCTGAGTATATATGGGAAGGCAGCATGTTTTGGGGAGAGTCGCACTTCTATGGTCAATGCAGCATTATTCACCATCACTAAAATGTGGAATCAACTTGTGTCCACCAGTAGCTGAACATTTAAAGAAAAGGTGGTGTATATACTACAACCTTTCAAAAATGAAGACAGTCCTGTCACTTGTGACAACCTGGGTGAACCTAGAGGGTATTTTCCTAAATGAAATAAGCCAGGTACAAAAAGACAAACACTGCTTAGTCTCACTTATATGTATGATCTAACAAAATTGGATTCACAGAAATAGTGTAGCATGATGCTTATCTGAGGCTGTGGAGGTAGATGGAAGGAGAAAATGGGGAATTGTTGATCAAATGTTACAAGGTTTCAGCTAGTCAGGAGGAATAAGTTTTGAGATCTGTTGTATAACAGAGTACTATAATCAATAACAAAATGTTGTGTACTTTTAAATGACTAAAGTAAATTAAAAAATGTTGTGCCACAAAATGTAAGTGAGGTGAAGGAGTAGCTTGACTTAATCACTCCACTTTGTATACCTATATCAAATATTGCCTTATACCCATAAATGTATATAATTATGATTTGTCAACTTAATATTAATAAAAATTCTATAGCGATTAATTAATATTAACAAAAAGTACTATGATCATGTAAGAGATTAACATTAAGGCAAGCTAATGAATGGTACATGGAACCTCTCTACTGGTTTTGTAATTTCTCTTTAAGTCTAAACTTACTTCAAAATTGAAAGCTAAACATATCTTTTTGGCAGCAGCATGGAGGATAAAGTAAGAAGAAGGCTGGAGGAGGATACTGCGGAAGTCCAGGGTGAGGAGGGTCTGAAGTCAGCCAGTGGCAGTGGGCCTAGAAAGAGGGTGGATGAGAGGAATTACGGGAAAAAAAGCAGCAGAAGACAGGACAAAGTGACAATGTTCCTCCTTTAGTAGGAGAAGGAAGGACAGTTTTTAACCAGATTTAGAATTAAGACCAAATGCTTGCAGATGTTCGCAGAAATTAAGTGACTTTCCTTTGGCTGAAGAATATTTTCAAATGAACTGTAATTCAGTCTCTAACTCTCCATCACAAAGCAATACACAGCACTTCTGCCGCATTCAGGACAAAAGGAGGTGGCCAGGTCTGTCAATGTGAGCATTGTGGATGTATGTGTGGTAGGAAGAGTATGAGAGGAGTCCCTAGACTCTACAGGAACTCACTAATAGTCAGGCATGCATCCTTTCATGCTACTCTGGATGCTGCTTTGAAAATGGCTGAATTTAGATAGTAGCCTCAAGAAAGATTCATGAAGTGAGCGTTGTATTTAACTCCTGTCTCAGGGTGTTAGTTCTCAGTGATTCCCAGCCTTGGGTAAAATCCTTTAATAGTTTTCCCCTTTATCATTTGATTGATTGCAGTAACCCTGAAGATATCAGCTAAATTACACAGAGGGTTATTCTTCCTAAAGGAAGACATCTGAAAATATACCTTATCAAGCCATTTCTTGGAGATTGCTTTCTTCTTTAATTCATGGCTAACCACATGATGGTAATATAATTGGCTGAATGTGAAATATTTAGGTGTTTTGTTCCATTGGCTATTCCAAACCAGATTATTTTACAGGCTGAATTGACTGAATTAATCAAGTATGTTACTGTCATCCAATTATTTTGCCATCAACCACTCTGAAAGTGTGAACTTTCCCAATAACGCTATCTCCCTTGAAAAGTTTGTGGCAGCTTGTCTTCTAAAGGGTGACTCAAAGTAGATAAGAATCCAAACGTGTATTAATGTAAATTTTGTATTGTACATTATATGATTAAATACATTTTTGAAGAATTCAAAAAATTATAAGAAATCTACTTTGTAAGCTATTCACATTGTTTTCCAAATCTTAAGCTTGATAATTATTGTAGGGGGAAACAAAGCCAATTAAGAATGCTTCTGGGGGCTGGGGATGTAGCTCAGTGGTAGAGCACATGCGTAGCTTTTTCGAGGCCCTGGGCTTGATCTCTGATACTGAAAAAAAAAAATCTACTTTCTGTATGCATAGGATTGAGATGCTAAGGAGAAAGATAAAAAAGAGAAGGAAGTAAAAAAAAAAAAGAATCAAATCAAAAGAAAGCATAGTCCTGGCCCTTAAGGATTTATGAACAGTGAGATGAAAGCATAGGTGCATCTATCCTGTCCTATAGGAAAAGAAAAATAGAACTTTAATTTCAAAGTTAAGGAAAACCAAATTGAACATTTTGCAAATGTGCACTTAAATGCTAAATAAGAAAATATTTATAAACATCCTAATAATCATCATAGTAATAATAATAATCTAAAGTACAAAGAAGATGATAAAATGTAATCGCTAAATGTCAGTCAGATGAAACTCAAGCCTCCAGGAAAGCTGTCCCCGTCCCCGACCCCTGCCATGGATGTAAATTGGATCTCTCAGTCTTGTTTTCAAAATGCCTGACCCCAGTGATGACTTTGATTCACCACTCCGTCAGTAGAGAAAAGGAGCAATGGAAGTGAACCTGCTGGATGATATAGTTGCTTAAATTTTAAAATGAGAGATGTTTGCATCTCTGACTCTGGAATTATGGATTAACAGGTAACAATTCCCAGGCAGTCAGTCTGGTAGTTGCAGTATTGAAACCTGGATTGTCTTTTGGCTAAACTTTAAAATCGAACATGTCTGGAAAACGAACATAAGCTGGCCCCACACAAACCTGGGAGATTGTTTTCCTATCTTTTTTCTTCATTTTTGGTCCAGCAAAAAGAGCTGTCACTTGCTTCTGGATAGGAGGGGGGAAAAAGATATTTTCTAATAGTGCATTACAAACAACTGTTTTATATTAAGCAGCAGGATTTAATATTAGAAGACAAAGGGTACTTTTGACTACTTAGGGCTTTTGAAAGGAAAACATTCCAAAGAACCTACAGTGAGTCAGCAAAGACTCTGAAAAGATTGTGTATATTTTCTAAAGCATATTTTTAAAAAATCACGTACAGGGGAAAAAAAGTGTAGAACATGTACCCACAAGAGCTAAATTTAAAAAATGTGCGTAGCAGTGAACACATGCATAGCATATGGATGCAGCTGACGGGAGAGCTCCTGGCCTCCATTCAAGACACCACTCACAGCAGATGCACCGTCATAAATTTGAGCGACACAAGCCACATCCTTACTGGTCAGCTTCCAGTCACTTGTCCTGGAGTCCAGTGTGGTTGGTGCATGCTTGAACTCAAGCTTTCCTTTTGATTAGAGGGAAGAGAAATGTCTTATACTATAAAGCCAAAGTGCACATATCCTAGACAAATAGCTCTCATTCATTCTTTAGCTCTTTTGCTACATTGGCTGCCATGTTTCTGGCAACTTTTTATTCCAGCCCCCCACCAACCCCAGTAGGAGTTTGCTCAGTGCCAGTCATTTGATTCCAAGAGTATAGCAAATATGAACAGCCAGACTTGGTAGGATTACCACATTTTAGAGGATAAAATAATGTTTCTCAAATAGATTTAAAGGCTCTGATATTACATCAGAGTAACCCTTCTTGTCCTTTTATGGCAAAAAAACAAAAAGAAAAAGAAAAAGTAAAAGAAAGAAAGGAAAGCAAATGTCTTGCATTTGTTTTATTTGCACATGCAGTTTGGATATTCACTTAAAATCATGACATATGGGTGCAAACACTTCTAACATATTTGTAAAATATATAAATATTTTACAATTCAATATTGTACAATTCAAATCAGATATAATCACCTCTATATAGACCTAATGATGCACTAGTTTATTAAAGTTCTCTGTTGACTGATTCAATAGCTGGAGGCTTTTATGATAACAGGTGCAGTATTCAGCCAGACCATAACTGGTAAATGTACCATCTCAACAAATCAAATAGATGGTCATCTTGGGTGCTCAATGGACGGCTAGAGCAGATGTTGGAAAGGAGGAGCCTGCTTTGCAAAATCCTTTTGACAAATAATTTGATAACTTTGGCAGAATTGAATCTGCTAATTTGATTCTTAGATTTCTAGGTGGTGGAATAGTACCAGATGCCTCACAAACTATTATCATCCATGTTTAATGGCTCCTCACCACATCCTGTTCACTCCTCTTTGGGGAACTTTATATTAAATTAGATGCAGCTGCTGAGTGAAAGATTCTTTCATGTTCTTATTTAGTATGAAAACAATAGTAAAAATAAACATTCAATTTCCTAACTTTTATAGAGATTCTCCCTTTGGTTTTGAGGGATTTCTTTTCTTTTTTTTTTTTTTAATGAAGAAGATGGTTTGGTCAGAATTCTGCCTGATCATCTGATAAACCGAGACAAAAGTCCTCTGGAGATGCATTTGTTTCTCCATCCCCCAGCACAAATAAAAAATTGTATATAAGTATGTTGGTTTTTTTTTTAATTGTGGCAAGTTTGAATCATATAATTAGTTTATCTGATGCATTTTGTGAACTGGACATTGATCCTATTTTAATTTTCATTGCTTAACTAACTTAATTTTCATTTGCTGGTTATGAAGTTTCTAAAGAAAACAGTAAGTACTTTGATAAAATGGACATTCCTTCTCTGGCCTCTGACATGTTTTCAGCTGCCAACAAGTCATTCATAGGAACAGCTGTTGATATAATCTTTGTTAAAAACCCATAAAGGGATGAATTTCCACAGAGAGCTTTGTGAGCATACCTGGCAATGTGGTGTAGTCTCAGTCATTTTCAACTGCGCATTAAAGAAATTTAATTCTCCTTCCTTCCTTCCTTCCTTCCTTCCTTCCTTCCTTCCTTCCTTCCTTCCTTCCTTCTTTCCTTCCTGCCTGTCTTCCTCCTTCTCTTCCCTCTGAGTTTTCTTTTATCATGACGTCACAAGTTGTAAAACATAGTTGCTTTTCAGTCCCCACAGTGGAATCATGTGAAAAGAGAAGTCTACTCTGTGTTCCTTAAAACCTGTGTTCATGTGGCCCAGACTCTGGGATGACTTATTTTGGAGTTTGTTTTCCTGAGTTACATTTACCTATTGATGCAAAGTTCTTCAAAGAGCAAACTAGGAAGTAGAAGCCTGAAAAAGCTTTTTGTTTGGGGCCTGTTCAGTCTCTGCAGCCATTAATACTTTATTGACTACCTGTGGAATAAGAAATGTCAGTGTCTTGGCTAGTGCTAGCAAAAAAGTTTCTTTTCCCTTCAGAAGGGTCTCAGTGGAGCTGCCATTTCCTGCTGTCTCCTAGAGACAAGACAGAGTGACACATTGTCCTTTAGTTAACTCCATGGAAATGAGGCGAGGGAATCTGACCATGCCTAAACCTTTGGATCCATCAAAGGAGCACAGGACATTCAAGGAAATTTTCTGCTGGCTTTAGGAGGACAGACTGTTGTTGCTGGGTTTGAGATATGTTAGGCTCCCAGAAAAAAAAGTCCTTAGGAATGCAGAGGTGACAAAAAACGCTTATCATTCATTTATTCATGCCTTTTGTTATGCCAGAATTGAAGAACTTTCTTTAAGGAGGCTGCCCTAAGGTTAACTATAGTTGGCATTCAGCACCAAGAGAAAGTAAACAGACTCACCAGCTAGCCAAGGAGTGACCCACCATGACTTTTAGGAGAGGCCTATTCCAGCTGTCTTCCTGATTTCTGTGTGGGTGTTGTATACTCATGTGCACATGCACAGCCCTTATCAACCTTTGTATTGCAATTCTTCTGCTAAATTTCTTTTGTAGGACTTAGAGAAAAGAGAGACCAGCAACAAAATAAGCATCTCTTAATTCTTAAATTACAGTCTAAATGACACTAGTAAAAAGAAAACAAGTGTGTTTAGCGTAAAATCAGCAATATTGTTTCATTTGTAAGGTATCCTTATAAATTCACTATACAAGCATATTTTACATGTCAAGCTTGCAGATAGCTTTAAGAAACTCATGGGCTGCCTGAAACATTTTTGTTAGTCTTCTCACATTTCTGATAATTTCAATATGTGTGCCAGTGTAGACCTGACCTTGAAGATATATAATATGGTTCTAGTTTTAAATTTCCAGAAATTGTCTTGCTCACAGTCAAATTTCTGTTAAGCACCAATTTATTTCTTTCAGGTCTCAGGCCTGCAGCTTCATGCTAATTTGTCAGGCAGCTTGTGTCATATTGATTAAGCAGTTATATTCTTAAGGACTTTTCAACTAATAGCAACTTTATATTTATCAGTTAGCTGGGCAGGGTACGGATACTCAGCATGTGTCCCAAGTTCAGCTTAGCACTTCATTTTGCAAACTCTTCTACACTGCTATTTTTGTAAATTATTTTTCACAACAGTCCTGTGAGATAGGCTAATGATGTTGTCCGGAAACTGTCTAGGTTTTAGAAAGGGTACATGATGTGTCCTGAGACAGCCACAGAGCCAAGATTAGAATTCACAGTTCCTCGGGCTTGGGCAACCATGTCTTGTCACCCATCTGATGTGTCCGCCCCCTGCTTTTAATGATATTAAGTTTCAGTGCCATTTCAGAGTAACAGATTAAGATAAAATAACACAATTTAAGTACAAATGGATTCTGTACAGGCTGAATACTGGTCATTCAGTGCCTTCCCTCATGTGGGGCTGGGGGCTCTTTCCTTTGAAATGCTCTAGAAAAAAAATACTCCCTGAGAAGCTGTTGGTGTCAGGCAATTTGAATTGGAAGAATATTTAGTTCAATTCCTTATTTTGAAGATAAGGAAAGCTAGATCCAGAGAGATTAAGAGATTTGCCTAGAGCCTCAATGCAAAATTGGACCAGTATTAGGGGAAAACCCAACCATGGCTCAGCACTCTGTTCCCTGAACCATCCTGTGTCTCAAACTGGTTCCAAAGTCACATTCCATAGAGTTAGAAAGTGAGGGGAGGTATTAGTCAATGTCCACACAGCATGAGTTTGGTGTGCTTACTGGTTTCAATGAAGCCTAGCCGTTGACATAGCTTATAGGTAGAACATGAAATTATAGTAAAAGAACTAATGACTAATGTTTTCTTCATCAAGTAATATTACTTTGTTGTAGAACTAGAACTGTCTTCAGACCCAGAACAAAATGAGAACTTCCAATTGTTACTGTAAGCCAGATGTGGAGGCACATGCCAGTAATCCCAGTAACTTAGAAGGTTGAGGTGGGAGGATTGCAAGTTTGAAGTCAACCTGGGCACTATGGTGAGATAATGTCTCAAAATTAAAAAAAAATAAAATAAATATTTAAAATAGAGCTGAGTGTAGCTCAGTGGCAGAGTGCCCCTGAGCTCAATCCCCCCAGTACAGAAAAAGAAAAAAATTGTTACTCTAGATAGTGAAACCAAACTAACAAGGCCTCAAATAGAACTTTGAAGTCTGAATGTCAAGGATAATAATTTTTTTTAAAAATCTGACTAAGTTCTATTTGTTCAGGATAATTGTTAATATGTAAAAATTTGGGGCCTTTTGAGAAGGTCCAAGTTAGAAGAAGAAGAAGAAGAAAGAAGAAGAAGAAGAAGGAGAAGGAGAAGGAGAAGGAGAAGGAGAAGGAGAAAAAGAAGAAGTCATCAATACGAAGTCTGCTTTTCAAGGTTTCCTCTGGTACCAAGATTTTTCACATTTTAGCTTTTCATATACATTTGCCACCATTTTTACAATAGCTATGTGTTTCTATTAAATTGATTTTTGGTATAAATAAATCTATGAAAAAAAGTTCATGAAACTATAAAAAATGGAAAATCAGTATCATTTCCCATAAGTAAAATTCATAACTCTAAAAATCTTTAATTATAAAATAAATGCATAAATTAAATATCTAAATAATTTTTTAAATTTTAAAAGTTTATGTGTAATATTGTAAGAGTCATCTGATTTAATGTGTGTTCTGTGTCTTGCAGACTATTGATCCAGGCCAGAAGTTATCAATATTTTTAGAAGTTAGGAAGAAAAGATTCAGGAACCACTTATACTTGCAAAAATTATTAAGAACTCTAGAGAGATTTATAGGTTATGTTTATAAATACTTACTATATTAGAATTATGTAAAGTATATGTTAATTCACCTAAAATAATAATAATAAACCATCAGATAGTAATATAAATATCATAATTGTTATTAAAAGTAACTATTTTTCAAAGCAAAAAATAAAAATAAAAAGTATTGAGAGTGGCATTATTTTATATTTTTGTAAATTAGAAGAGAGCTGGGTTCTCATACCTGTGTCTGTGTTCAGTATGTTACAATATATTGTGGTTGAAATATTTGAAGGATATCTGGGCTCATACAGATAGGTAGTTGGAAAAGAAAAGTGCATTTTAATAGTCTAATATAATTGTGCACATTTTTTCAATACTACAACAAAGTTTTATATGATATAAATTTACTTTAAAATGTCTTGGTCAACCTTGCACTTTGAATGGACTTTTTACCCATGCACCTTTTTGTAAAGGCTATATTAGAAGAATCAATCATTTAGAAAATGCTGTTATCACAGACTTATTCAGCTCTTCCAAATTTTAACCAAAAAAAATTAATCATATTTTTAAATATCACCACTGTTCACATCAGGAAAGTATTTAAACATTGGAAATCTGTTAAGCTCATAGTGGCAGATACAAGTTTTCCAAAATTCCACTACTTGCCTAAAAATGTTGCCATTTTTATCATTGGCAACAAATAAAAAACATTTTTCCCTCTTGAATCCACAGGTTTACTTAGTTCATTTTTTTAAAAATGTCATTACATACCAGAGTCTCAATTATCATAGTTTTTCTATGAGTCACACTTTCTCAAATCAATGTTTGTTAAGTCTATAAGTCTTAGCAGTAAACTGGTGTTTCTTGAACAATGTAGCAATGTCATCTTGCAATTTAACCACACAACTGCTTTTCCTTGAGACTGCCATTGTATTTGGCATGCAGCAGAAGTTCTTTATGTATGCACCTCATTTAGTCACACAAAATATTAAAAAATATGCATTCAAGGGTTGGGATTTAATGAAATTAATAGCTAATGTGTGACTGCTTCATCAAGGATATTCTTTTTTAAAAATATTTATTTTAGGTTTTTTTTTTTGGTGGACACAATATCTTTATTTTATTTTTATGTGGTGTTGAGGATTGAACCCAGCACCCTGTGTATGCCAGGTGAGCACGCTACCACTTGAACCACATCCCCAGCCCAAGGATATTCTTAATTGAGACTGGCTATTTTCTTTTAACTACAAGTGCATGGTATTGAAGAATACCATGGTTAAAAATAACATTTGATACCACTGCCTTGATTAGTCAAATCCAAGTGGCCAATTGTCTCATTTTTTAATGCCATCAGCACAAAGGAATGTGGGGGGAAAAGGCAAATAATGTCATCGTTTTGTTGTGAAAATACTTTTGATCTCACAAATGCCCCAGGATCTTGTTGACTCTTAGGGGGTCTGTGCCCACATTTTGAAACCTCTCAATCTAGGCCAACCTCTAATTATACAAATTTAGGGAAAAGAGAAGTAATCTCATATTTATTAGGTATCTTATAACACTGTGACATGGTGTGAATTGTGACCTTCCAAAATTCACATAGTGAAATCCTAGCATCTAGAATATGGCTATAATTGGAGACAAAATCTTTAAAGAGGTAATTAAGTTAAAGTAATTACCTCTTTAAAGAGGTAATTAAGTTAAAGAATATCTGGTGTCTTTATAAGAAGAGGAAGAGATAGCAAGAGACTCAAGTACAAGAGAGATAGTCATGTGAAAAAGCGGGCAAAGGATAGGCATCTGCAAGCTGAGAGGACCAAGAGAAATCCAGTCCTGCTGCCATCTTGATCTTACACTTTCAGCCTCCAGGACAGTGGGGACAATTCCTGTTGTTTAAGCCATCCAGTCTGTGGTATTTTGTTATGGCAGCCCAGGAAGACTAATATATGTGGCTATTGTCATAAAAACTTTAAAGTACATATTGTCATCCTCATTTTATGGAGGAGTGGAGACTCAGAAAAGATGGGAATTTTTTCCAAGCTCTAAGAGAGGAAGGAGCCCAAATTCAAATCCAGATGAGAGCAAAAAGCCAGCACTCTCAGAGCAAGTGCATAAGTGAGCTCATATAGTAACCCAGATTCCATTGCTCTGTCTGTGACATCAGGTGCCCTGTAAAAGTAATGATATTATTTCCTACTAATGATGTTAATGAATAGGAAACCTAAATTGTAATAGGAAATTTTTAATGCATGATGTAAATGATGCATTAGTTAATTAGTTAATGATTTTGAAAAAAAAAATTTTTGCATAATGGAAACTGTATGTTATGTGTGTTTGTGTGTGTATTTTAACTATAACTAAATTGGCAGAGACCAGCATGATTCAAACACAGAGTATTATTATAATTAGGAACTATGAAACCCAGTCACACCCTTCTTTCTCTAAAAAACATTTAGAGGAACTAATACCAACAACCTACACAAATAAATAAATAACCTATTTGGATCTGCTGCTTGGATCTATGGCTTCTCTCTGCCTGTCCCTGCAATGTGCTATCCATGGGGAAGTTGGAGAGGACCTTGGCTCAGCAGCCTGTTGTCCATGGGAGATGACTTCTTTCTCTGCTTGGTGAGTAGTGACTGAAAATCCATCATCAAATGACTTTGAACACCTAAGTTTCATCCTAAAACTACTTCAAATCCAGCAGTAAATGAAGCAATTATATGTCCAAGCATAATAAAATGTGAATCAAAGTGAAAC
This sequence comes from Urocitellus parryii, assembly GCF_045843805.1. Classification (NCBI taxonomy): domain Eukaryota; kingdom Metazoa; phylum Chordata; class Mammalia; order Rodentia; family Sciuridae; genus Urocitellus; species Urocitellus parryii. The sequence goes on along the minus strand of NC_135538.1, from coordinate 71,728,856 downwards.
TGGTGCCCCCTTCTTTCTGGTGAGCAGAGTGTGTTGGGACCTAGACAGATGAGAAGACTTTGTGCTCTTCTCTAATCAGAAAGGTAGACACTTCTTTATTGGACAGAGAGCAGTTCTAAGTGCTTTCTCTGTGCAGCTTTCCATTTGCATTAGAATTTTGATAGCCAAAGACTTTAAGCTTTGTTGGTGAGTTTCTAATTCTTCTTTCAAAGTTCCTACTTCAGTTGGTGACTTTTTTTTTTAGTGCATTTATAATTCAATTGCTTACAAAAAAAGAAGTACAAACCTGCTAAGTATCAAGCCTGCTAAGTATTAGATGCTAGGGAACTTAGGGGAAACAGGATGTGGATTTCATGCTCAATGAATTTTATTGCTTCTATTAGTTTCTTTAAATTCAGAATGCCATTGCCTCATTATTTTATTTTATTTATCATTGTCAGATATTTTCTTGTACACTTATTATCCATTTCCTCAATCAGAATGAAGCTCCACAAGGGCAAGTGTTTTTTCTGCTTTGCTTATCACTATTTGCAGACCTGGAATAGTGCTTGATACACTGTACACATCCAAAAGAAGGAATGATCTATAGCTAGCAAATATTAGCCCAGTGTACTAAAGAGGTCTAAGTGGTTAGAGAATATTATATCCTTTTTCTCCCCTAAAAACTAGTACCTTGACTGAGTTAAAGGATGGATGCCAATTGACTCTATACACTTGTATTTTCTTAGAAGAGATTTTGGGACATCTGTTAAAACCCATCTGAAGCTTCAATGTTCTAATGTCTGAAGTGATTTTCACAAATTTTCAATGGAGCCAAACACTTTCCCCAAAATCCATTTGTACCACCCTTTGAGCTGAAAAAAGTAGACATGATCTAGATTTTTCAGAGAAAATACTTTCATGTGGATGAGCCATAGGAACCATTCATAACCCAGAGTCCAAAAAACATCTGCTATGATGCTTTTACCTTAAATGACATAGTAGAAGTTAAATAGTTTGTTACCGGCCCTTGACAAAATCCTCTGTGGAGAGTATCTTTACCATTTTGAGATGTGTTACAATTGGAATTGGCTTTCACTTTGTACATGACTTCCACAGAAAAATTCTTTCTCCTGAAGTACCTTCCTGCACCCACTGAGGAATGTACATCTCTCATGATTTCTGGCATCAGAGTAAGATAAACAACTGGTATTGAGTGATGTGAATGTTGGCTCTTGGACCTTCCTCTTACAGCCTTGATTCTGCACAGAGCAGACAAATGCTCACAGGCACTAGTGTGGTTATGAGAGGAGGAATGGCATTTGACCCTTAGCAGAATGAGAATCTGCAGTTTTTCTGTGTTAGACATTAGCTGTATTTGACTGACCAGGGAGGTAAAAATTCTTTCTGGATTTGACTCCTGAGAATGTTAACAGTGATTTTAATTAACAATGACCTTTTTAAGACTATTAAGCGTGTAGTTAGGAGGCATTCATAGGAAGTTTTTTTCCTTAAGGTCTCTGCATATAAGATACTACTTCCATAGCAAGTCATAAAAATTTCCTAAGTTTCAATCTTGACAGATGGTGCTGCCCTGCAATATAAGCAGCGATGTCCTCATGAGACTATTGATTTTGCTTGCGAAATATAAATCCCTAAACAGTGATGGATGAGCTGGTGAGAAGTGCTTCTTTAATAATTCAATAATTTCATTAAATGATCTGGTCCTGAGTGAAAAAGAGGAAGAGAGCGATCTGACTCTGGATTGCACTTTAGTCTCATCTGAAAACAAGACTGTGGGCTACTTTTGTACATGTTTATCTATTTTGTCTCAAGATAAAATAAAGTCCTTTAGCATATGAATTTCAAAAAATAGGACAAATGATATTCAATTCTTCAGTATGTCTTACAATAACTATTTTGAGCTCAACCTGCCCAAATTCAAAGCAATGGCCTGGTTCATTTGCTTACTAAGTCAGCTTGAACATTGATTAAATTTGCCTGTTGCTATTTAACTTTCCTCTTTCTTAGCAGGTTCTCATCCTAATGGAGAATGAACTGTTTTTAGGGAGCCAACACAGAACTTTGTTACAGCTAAGAAAAACATATTTTTTTGATGTTCCAGAAGCAATAACTGACAAGAATTTCTAAATCACAGAAACTCCTGGAAACACAACTAAATTTAGTCCAAGTATATCTTTATGCATTTGTATGTTTTATTGTCTGTGCAAGACAAAGTTCTATAGAATCAAATTGATTTGCTTTATGCTGATTTACTTCTGAAAAGATGTAAAGACATTAGCAAAGTCACATATTACCTTTATTTTCACACAGGAGATGAAAACCTAATGTTTTAATGTTTAATTTGTTATCTTCATTAGAGTCTCATAGATTGTCAGAGATGTTAAAGTAATACAATTAAGAGTCGTAGAGTATACACATGTATAATTATTTATTTATTTTTGGCAAGGCTCAGGAAAAAAAACAACAATTTGATACACTAATGGATCCTAATGGCCTAGTAGCTATTAATTAAATAAATAACCCATTATACTGAGAAATTAAGTGTCAGTATAGGGATAATATTGTTGAAAAATAGTAATTAACTTATAGTCTTTACTAGTGGCATAGATATTTGTATCCGGTTTTGCAGATATTTGCATCAGGAATGCCAAATCAATTAAGTTAAAGCAGAAACTATTTAATAAATCTCTACATTATGAACAGTGCTGTGCTGAGCATTTGTAATAAAACAAAATAGTAGACATGATCTAGATTCTCAGAGAAAATACACTGTAAATTGGAAGAGGCAAGTTAAAGGTAAATTTTAATGACTACACATATCAATATACTAGGAATGTTTTAAGGCATTCTATCATCATTCTTTATCACTTTTATCATCATCCATCATGACTAACATTCATGAAGGACTTCTAGGTAGGAAAAAATAATGCTGGAGTAGGGATACCAAGATAGCGTAAATCCTGGCCTCTGCAAGGAAGCCAATGATATAATCTGGAAGATGAATGGCTAAATGAAGCCTTGCCAAAGCAGAAAGATCCATGAATGGGAAAGAGATCTCAATGCTAGGATGTTCTGGCAAGTTTGAGGCAGGAGCAGACCTTGACTTACAGGTAGAATATGGGTAAAGAGAAGATGGGGAGGTAGTGGCTCAAGTGGGAACTATGCTTAGGACCAACTTTATCATGGGCTATTGAGGAAGACTGGAGAAGAGATTTATGTAATTGGGATCACATTGTGTGGGTTCTGTGAAATTTGGACTCAGCTCTCCTGGGGAGAGTGACTGATGAAAGTGGTTTTAGTAGTATTGATGAGGTTGGAGGGTGTCAGGGAGATCTGAGATAGAGAGTGGAGGCTAGAGGCACAAGACTGGCTAGATGCTCTTGTGAGGGGGTAGGATATGAACATGCCTTTTTAAACCATGCCACAGACTTCTTAAGGAAAGGGCAATGCCTTGCTTTTTTTTTTCTTTAAAAAAAAAAAAAACTTACTTGCCTTTTCCGTACATGTATAATGCAATGTAATAACCCTCTATAAACCCACTTATTCATGAGACTGTCTAAAGACAGGTGCTGACCTTTGCCAGTGGTACCTGTGTTTGGTCTCTTGGAATCAGAGTGCCTCATGAATAAAACAAGCTAGAGAAACCCAAGGAGATTCAAGCAGAGGTCATTCCACAGTGAGGTGATAAATTTTGTGACCGATATCAAGGCTTAGCCTAGTGCCAAGCAATCATTATTGAATCACTTGGTAATAACAACTGGAGGTGTACAAAATATGCATTCTGAGCACAATGCAAATGCAAATTACTTGCTTCCTGGAGATCTGATCAAATAAAACTTAGTTTTTAATTAAACTGTGACCAAATTAAGTGAAAGTTACTGTATTGTGTGATAGATAATTATCAACTAGAATGTTATTTATTTTGCCACAGCATCCTGATTTCTTTATCTTCCTTTTCTGAGAATGTAAGTCCTTTTAACCGTTTAGTTAGTGATAGGCAAAAAATAAAAAATGAAAAATTTAAGTTAAAATGTTTTAAACATTAATCGAAGTACCTTCATGGAAGCCTGAATCTTCTCTTTTTCTCCAACGATATTTAAGTTCTCAAGATAAGTTTTACTGTGGCAGATCTATTTTTTTTTCATCATGAGCTTTTTATAAAATGTGGTAATAATAGCAACTTTATAGTGTTAACAATAATGATAGCTGTCACTTTTTTTCTGTATTCTCAGGATCATTTTGTGCTGAGATTCACAACTGAGTCATAACTGTCTATGTAAAAGGATTGTTCCTAGGTTTTATTTATCTTGTTCAGCAAATAAATAAGCTTTTTAATTCAATTGGTTTCTTAGCTGATTTGTTTCTCAGTGTGATTAATCAATGAGAACTAGGGGCCCAATTCACATTTTCACTTAAGTCGATAGAAATGTTGAGTGTGGTTATGGTGGTTTGGAAGATAAAATGGGGTCACTGACTAAAAGATCATTTTTTTCTTATTTTTGTCCCTTAACTTTATTTTCCCAGCAGGCTTTCTGATAACTGATTATTCTAGTTATAGAAACTTACAGGGAGTGGAAAGGTAGGCTGCAATTTCTCTTCAGGAGACAGTGTCCATTAATTATGTTATATCTCATCAACAATTGACATATACCCAAGGGTGATCTAAGTGTCGGTAAATGATCAGCAATTTTTTTTTCTTTCATACCTACTAATTTCCAAACAGCACTTTGTGATCCATATCTAATAGAAGTCTAAACTGGAGGAAAGATTGCGGGCCACTCCATTCACTCCCAAGCTCTTCTCATCCTGCCACGTGTTAGAAGGTAGTACCATTTTCCCCCTTCAAGGTATGCAGATAGGATGATTCTAGGACATCCATTTCAACGTTAATATCCCTCATGGCCACGAGGAAAGTAATTTGGCTCATATATAATCTGGTTCCTCCTCGTCAGTGTTGAAAGCCCTTAATGACCTGGTGTCTTCTCTCAGCAGGGCTAAGGGTATTCTGTCAAAATGCTGTGATGGATTATGCGCCCAGTGACCTTCTATGACTTTTTTCAAGGCTAGGAGAGTAGAACGAAAAGGTGGTGAAGGCAGGGGACTATCCCTATTTGCCACACTTGCTAGGCCAGAAGCAGAATGGAGGTTCCCAGAGGAAAAGCTGAGGGGGATCCACCCTCCTGCTTCCCTCCTCTCCTCACTCCCTCCAGGGAAGCCTTAGTCAACACTTGGGACATGGGAGCTTTAGTGGTCAGGAAGGATTGTATTCTCTTTGAAAGCCTAGCAAAAGCAGAAACTATTTAGGAAAAGAAGGAGAATCTGAGGGATTTTCCTGTCTCAAAATAAAAATTTTTTTAAAAAAGTGGGGAGACTGGATGTGACTCAGTGGTTAAGCATCCCTGGGTTCAATCTGTGGCACAAAAAGAAAAGAAAGAAGAAGAAGAGGAAGAAGAAGAAATCATCTCCTGTTCAGGAGTTATTTACAGTTTTATTAAAGGGAGAACATGCACATTTCCTATAATACTTCCTCTGATATACAACACAAATTAGAGTATATTTAGTGTTAAATACTTTTGTGCTTTTTTTTTTTTACTTGATTTGAGTCCCACTCCCTATTAAGTGCTAAAAATCAAACAAACAAAAAAAGATGTCACTTCATTATATTTTGAGAGACTGTGACAACTGAATCAAGGGTTTGCTCATTTGGAAACTACTCAGATAAACAACAAAACAAAGAGAAAACAAATGTCTTTAAAGGAGCATTGCTTACACACCTGTAATCCACTCTCACAACAAATACTTCTTTCCCTTTACCTGGAAGTAAACTTAGAATCATAGATAGGGTGAGGGCTGCAGGCAATACTGTAGCCAGAGTCCAGTTTGCATTTGCAACACATTTATTTGCAAGAAACACCATCATGAAACAACATATTTTGAATAATAATTCTAGAAAAGTCCTATGTTTGTGCTATCTTATATGGGAATTCCTGTCTGTGAAATACCCTAACCATAATCTACTGTGTGTTCTGTCTTCTCATCTAGGCCAAAAGCCAGGTCACACCATTCCTCCAAATCCCCAGCTCCTGGCACAGTGTCTAGAAACGAGAAAGCCCTAGCTGAACAACTGTGGAATTAATGAGTAAACAGAAAAATTGCCTTCTTTGTGATAGGTTTATCTGGAAAGCACAGGTGATCCTTTATAAGTTTTGTTTATTTATTTATTTGTTCTAATTTGTCATACATGACAGCAGAATGCGTTTCGATTCATAGTTCACAAATGGAGCACAATTTTTCATTTCTCTGGTTGTACACAAAGTAGAGTCACACCATTTGTATTTTCATACATGTACCCAGGGTAATGATGTGGAACCAACCTAGATGCTCTTCAATAGATGAATGATCCATTATGAGTTTTACACTACTGGTTTCTAGAAGAAAAACAATGGAAGTCTAGGTTTTGCTCAAGACTACTTCTGATGAAGGTCATAGCAATTCCTGAACTAAGAAAGGCAAGGAGGAAAGTGAGATATGAAATGGGGGGTGGAGAACATCATGAAGCTCACTGGGTTTTGTTTGTTTGTTTGTTTTTTTAAATACAGGTTGATTTCTGCCAGGCACTTGCTCAGACAGGTTTTGGGTGGGGTGCTAAGGAGGGTCTAGAAAGTTAATTTCATTGATCAATGTGCAGGAGGCTGGAGGCTTGAGGTACAAAGTCAAGCCAAGGGGAAAATGCAAATGAGTCATGTTTCCTTGAACACATCCTATAGCTCTTCTTTTCTCTGGCCAGCTTAGATTTGCAGCAGCTTTCTCTCTGGACCAATATGTCATTTATTTTGGTTCTACTAAGTCACACACCACTGGAATGCAATTGGTATTCCTACCAACTGAGGACCATCTGCTCTTTTCTAGACAACAGCTCTTCTGTTCTGGCTCTCTCCACCTCCTGCTTCTTTCAGTTTTCTCATATATTTTCAATCGTATGCATTCTTTTCTCTGTGAATAAGAGACAGTAAATGCCTGAGGAATTATCTTTCTGGATACATTTTTTTTTCCCTCTGAGGCTTTGGAATTTTAAATTGTTGTTTGTTTCCTTTCAGAGATTTTGATTTTGTATATGTAAAATAAAAATGTCATGTTGACAAAGGAAAATGTAATCTTACAGAGAGCTTTCTTAGATAAATCATGAATTGCAATTATAACTAGTGACCATTTAATGTCATAATGTTTTCTCTGCTTTTAAAAAATCAGTCAGAAAGAGTAAATAGTTTCCAGAGACAGTGACAGGTAGCTGATGGGGGAAAAAAAAAAAACCCCACCAAGAAATGTGGGTTGGGGTTGTGGCTCAGTGGTAGAGCACTTGCCTTGCATGCATGAGACTCTGGATTTGATCCTCAGCACCATATAAAATAAATAAATAAAGGTATTGTGTTCATTCATCTACAACTAAAAAGAAAAAGAAAGAAATGTTGATGTAAACTTTCTGTGTGGAGTAGGATTCATAATAGGCTCCTTGGGAATGTTCTAGGTCTGTTCAGTTAGAACTTAGGAAATGCAAATTCATTTCTGGGTGGTGGTATTTACCTAGTTTGTGGCTTCAACACTCAGGTTTAAATCTTTTTTTCCTCATTTATTTATCCATATAAAGGAAACTCTGCTAGACTTAAAAAAAAAATAAAAAAGGATGTGAGTTCAGATCCATGGCAAGTTATAGAACATTGTACCTGAGATTCCTCATCTGGGAGATGCAATTAATGACATCTATAGGACAAAGGTGTTAAGAAGATTAACTGAGACAGCAGACAGAAAAACATGGAATAAGCTGCTGTTCAGTAAGTGTTGAATTTTAATCTGCAACAAGCAAAGTGAAGTCTAGCAATGAGATAATGAATCTAGATTATTCATCCTTGCATCAATTGTTTGGTCTCTTGCATAAAGAGAATGCCTCAAGGATTTAATTATCTGCACAATTACTCAATTCCATGCTGAGTCTTATAAACAAGTTTAAAATTTAAGAGGCAATCAGATTCTTTCTGTAGGGAAGAAAGGGTTAAGGGATGTCCTATCCCACTTTGTTCAAAGATTTTTAAAAATAACACTCTCAGAAGGGCTGTGTAACATGTAATGTAACATGTCAGCCTCACACCAAAATGAACTTGCTGTCATTATCCAAAATTCTCTGGGTTTATTAAGATGTTATGAATTGAGTAAGTAGGATTTCCATCACCCTTCTCTCCATTTGTAGTGACCAAAGCATAAAGCCATTGCTAAAACTGCCTATTAATCAGTTTACTCTTCTGCTTTTTTGGTAATTGAGTTTCCCAGATGAAACAGTATATCAACCTTAAACCTTTTCAATTCAATTAAAGCTCTCTTTTCACCAGCCAGAGCCATTCATGCCATTTTGTATTCAAATTCTTCCGGCTTATATTGTTAATCATTAAAATAATTAAAATTGTTTTTGACAAGGCCTCTTTTAGTTTTTATTCTTTTTAAGTCTTTATTCCCTAATAATTCTTGGAGTCACCTACGGCCCTAAGAAATCTTTTAATTGAGCATTTTCATTTTGATGTATGGATTTGCTATTATCTTACTGATGACATAAAGGTGAATTATAAAAATATGTCTGCCCTCTAGCACCTACCATCTATAATACATAGTCAGTCTTTCCAGTCTTCGAAAGATTCCCTTTGGCTTAACTTCATTGCTTCATCAATTTTGGGTATCACAATCCATTGAAATTAAATTCCTTTGTTTGAAATCAATAAAATACCATATAGTTGCTGTCAAGTTTTCCTTTAAAATAGTATCTTTGATATAAAAAATTTTAAGTGATATGTTTTATAACTTTGCCTTTTCTCATTTATTATAAAATATCAGTTGAACCCCATATTATATCCTTTAAGGGTCTCAGTAGGAAAAAAAATGGTGCACTCTAATGAGGTAATTGAGAATTTTAATAAATGAGCTCCATCAAAGAGCACAGGCAGAGTTAAGGGGATCAAAAGAGTAGGGGAATGCATTCCAGAGCTAGCCACAATGGGGGGCTATTACCCATCTTAGGTATGAAGATAGCAATGGGTGGGAGTGATTATTGGAACTTGAAGAAAGTTAGGAAACCACTAAGAGAGGACTGAATGACAGGCGCTGTGTCTTTGTTGGGGACATAGGAAATCCAAGTGAACTTGTTGGGAGGGAGCTAGGAAATAATACACTGAATTCATTTTTTCCTGCCCCAACTCACTTTGGAAGTTCCCACTGACCAAACTAATTAGAAGCTGGAGGCAAAAATTCTTTTGATGCAGTTTATACAGATCAGCTTCTGTGGCACAAAGTAGATTAGACAATGATAGAACATGGCTCTGGAGAATAAGCAAATAAGCCTCATTTCATGATCAGATTGAGAGAATATTGTTGGAATTTTTATCAGATGAGAGCCACTGTAGTAGGTTCCGAGGGGGCAAACTCACATAAGGAAGGCTGGTCTAGGGCACACTTGCATGAACTTGAGAGTGAGTATCTCCTGAAATTTTGCAGAGATTTTTCATCTACTTTACCCTAGACCTAATCTCATAAATAGGATTCCACCACCTTCTTCAAGGACTTTTCCATCTGGTCAGAGAAACATGAATTTAAAAAAAAAAAAAAAAACAACTATAACACAAAAAGATTCAATTACAAATGCTTTGCTGAAAGTATAAGAAGCTTTAGGAAAGCCCAGATACCTAAACAGGACATCTGAGTTACAGAGTCTGGTATGGCTCCTTTAAAGATAAATCATCTAAGCTGGGTATTAAAAGACAAGAAAGATTTAGAGATTTGTTTGTTGAACTAACATTGACTGAATGTCTAACTATGTGCCATGTAGAGGAAGAACAGAGACAGACTACTGCTCTCATGAAGCTTATATTCTGGGGGTATCAAAAGACAATTTTAAAAAGTAAATAAATGAGAGAATATCAAGCAGAAAGAGTATTGAGTGTTCAATACTCTTTGGCTATAGAACACTCAGTATTCCATGGGTGTCTCGCAATTTTTTTTCATGCCCCATGAGAAGAGGTACTAAATGCCCTCTTGTTCTGAACTATCTTTTTCTGAATCTTTGTATAGCCAATCACTTTAGAAGATGTCATGTCCTTCTCTGAAGCAGAGGGTAGATAGATTTGCTTACTATCTAGCATAAAAGATTTGGGTTCTCTAAACTCCTGGTTCTTCAGCTATAATATAACTCAGTGTGTGAGAGCAGCATTCCCCTAGGTCCCCTCCACATTGCTCCTGTTAGATTTGAGGGACAAAGGAAAGAGACACAAATATGAAGCTCATGTTGTCTGCAGTGTTGTGAGTAATAAGGTACTTTGTCTCTGAACCAGGAGTCTTGTGGATTTTTTTTTGTTTGCATCCATGAAAGTAACCTGTTAGTTTACAAGTAGGGTAAAATCTCAGACCCTCCATATTTCTCAGTAGTTTTGGTGACAGTATAGGTTGCTGACAGAGACAAGTCTTTCTGAAAAGACATAGGATTCCATCAGAGTCTGTCTCTGCTCTTCCTCTACTTGGCACATAGTTAGACATTCAGTAAATGTTTGTTCAACAAACAAATCTCTAAATCTTTCTTGTCCTTTCATACCCAGCTTAAATGATTTATCTTTAAAGGATCCATACCAGGGTCTGTAACTGAGATTTCTTGTTTAGCTATCCAGGCTTTCATAAAGCTTCTTATACTTTTAGGAAAGTGCTTGTAATTGAATCTTTTGTGTTATAGTTCTTTTTATTCATGTTTCTCTGATCAGATGGAAAAGTCCTTAAAGGTGGTGGAATTCTATCTCATGGGCTAGGGTCAGGAATATAAAGGGACTCTCTAGAATCCAGCAGTAGTTTTCTTTTACCCAATGGGTAAGCAATATTTGAAGGGGTATTAGTACTTATTAGTGTATGTTTAGTACTTACTAGTGTATGACATACTTGTTAGTGTATGTTTAAAGTTCAAGTTAAGGAATTTAGGAATTAAAACAAGCCAACATAATAGGGCTTTTGTTGTTTGCTTGCCTCTAGGTTCGAAGAAGAAAAAATGTTCTTGTGGCAATGGGGAAGCAAGTCCAGTGGTCAGAACCAAAGGGCAATATGGCTATAGTTACTAAGGCAATGAATACTCTGATACTGAAAATAAATTATGTCAGCAATGATGATACAGACGTTTAGACAGACTAAAAGCATTCAAAGTTCACTTAGTTATACTGCATAGGAGATGGTTTGTCACAGAGATAAGAGGATTCTAGCTCAAAGAGTATATCATACTTTTTTTGTTAGTTTTAATGAATTCAGAGTATTATTCCCTAGCTCCCTCCCTACAAGGTCACTTTGGAGTAGCTATATCCCTTAACAAAGACATAGCTGTTATCTTTTGGAATGTTTGGTAAGAGACACAGCCTTCACCTAGATGTGCCCCTTGGGATTTTGCCTTCCCTGAGATTACTACTGGATAAACTTCTTTTGAAAAGCAACTATTAACTTGCTATCTGGCTCTTGTCAACACTGAAAGAACATGGAGAGCCTTGATTACTAGGGCAGAATCATCTTTCCATCGGCACCTCTCTTATCCCACTGTCTCCTTCAACCTTGACCTTAGCGGTATTAAAAAGAAAAATGACTGGGTCTGAGCCAAGGGAACCTGGAGGCAATGCATAATCATCTGATTAGGTTGAGAAACTTTGGGGAGGGAAAGGCCTCCCTCTATTTAAGTTCTATTACACATAGACAACAAACTCACTGAAGTCTCAATTGATAGGCTTCGGGCTGGGTGGTGGTGGGGCAAGTAAGCTAATGTGACCTATGGATAAGACCCTTTGGTCTTGTTTCTTCTACATATTTTATATTATTATACTTTTCTATCCCATAAGTTGCCAGAAGGGATTCTCTTAATTAGAAGAGACTTATGTATAGAAGAGTTATTGAGATAAACAACCCTGAGATTTACCACTAGTGAATGAGTTGGGATTTAGCATTAATACCTCTACCATCTGACACTCAAAAATTTCTACTACACAGATGATATCCTTTTGGTTAGCAAGTCAGAAGCTTGAGAATCAGTGGTACTGACTGGTATTAGCACATATTTGCCAGCTGTTTTAATCAGCTCTTTTTGCCACTGTGACCAAAAAACCTGAAAGCACAACTTTAGAGGAAGAAGAGTTTATTTGACACGCATGATTTCAGAGGTTTCAGTCCATAGACAGCTGACTTCATTGCTCTGGACCCAAGATGATGGAGGAAAGCAGGTCAGGACATAATGGTGAGGGATCAGAGAGAGTGCTCCACTTGCCAGGGACAAAATTGTACCCCAAAGGCATGCCCCCATGACCCAACTCCTCCAGCTATACCCCACCTGTCTACTGTTACCACCCAGTTAATCTTTATCAGTGGATTAGTGCATAGATTTGGTTAAGGCTTTCACAGCCCAATCATTTCACCTCTAAACTTTCTTGCATTATCTCACACATGAGCTTTTAGGGGACACTTCATATCTGAACTATAATATCCTGCCTCAGACCCTGAAAAGCTCATGCCCATATCATGGTGCAAAATAAATTTCATGCATTTTCAAGAGCTCCCATTATCTCAACAGTTTTAGGATCCCTTAAAAGTCCAAATCCAAAGTCTCCTCTGAGACTCTAGGCAAACTCTTGGCTGTGAACTCCTTGTAAAAAATCAAAAGCAAATTACATATATCCAATATATAAAGACACAGAGTAAACATTTCCATTCCACAAGGGAGAAATAGGACAAAGAAAGAAGGAATGGAACCAAAGCGAGACTGAGATTCAGCTGAGCTATAAATTCTGTACTCTATGTTCAGCATCTGCAGCACATGACAAAGGGCCTATGAAGCTCTGCTCTTATGGTTTTGCTGTTTTCAGCCCACATTGCATCTCTCTGGACTTGTCTCTGCTCAATTCATGCAGCTTTCCTTGGCAGATGTCCCATGGTACTGGCATCTCTTAATTTCAGGTCTTTCCAATGCAGATTTGGCTTCCTCCTTATTTATACATGCATTGCCTTTTCAGGGATAGACTGTAACTCTGTTAAATTTTGCCTGGCTTGCCATTCCTCCCTTTGAAATCTTGGTGGAAGCCTCCATGACCCTCTAACTCCAGCATCTTGCAATCCTACAGAATCAGCACCCATGTGGTTGCCACTAACATCTGCCACCATCTTGAGCAGGAACCAAGTCTCTAGGACCCTGGATGTAGCAGTCTCAGTGCCTGGATGGCTGTTTATGGTGAAACAACTTCCAAAGCCCCTCTATATAAGAAGGGTGCCCCATTGATCTTTTCTCAAGGGAATTTTTACTTTTACACCCTGCAGTGTGAGATGGGTATGGTCTTGCCAATGCTTAAGATACCCTCAAGCCATATTTTCTGTTGTTTCTGGGTAAAGTACTTAGCACTGTCTCTTTAGTGGCTGTAATCTCTTTAACTACCACAATTTTCTTAGTCCCCAGTTGTCTCAGGTTTTTTGTTTGTTTGTTTTGTTTTGCCAAACTGCAAGTTTTTGAAATATTTCTGCTTTTCTTTCTGCTCCTGATTGTCATAATAAATTTGGTTAAAAGCCACCAGCAATTTCCATGCCACCACTTGAATGCTACACTGCCTAGAAATTTCTTCTGTCATATTGAGAAGCCCATCACTTTTAAATTTATCCTCCCACAAAGTTTCAGGACATGGGCAAAATGAAGAAAACTTCTTAGAATGTAACATGAATGGCTTCTGTTCCATTTTCCAATAGAGTCCTCCTTTTACCATGAACCCAGTCTTTATTATCCCCAATCTTATCAGCAGTCTGGTCTTCTGAGCTTCCCACAGAATGGCCCATTAATTTATACTTACAACATTCTAAAACCTTTAGAAGTCTCTAAAACTTTCAAAATTCCTCCCCCACAAACTACAAAAATTTCCAAAAGCTTCTGAACCACATGGTCAAATTAGTTACAGCAATGACCCCACTCTAAACACCATTCTGTTTTAGTCAGGTTTTTCAACACTGAGACTAAAAGATCTCACAAGAACAATGTTAGGGGAAGAAAAGTTTATTTTGGCTTATGGTTTCAGAGGTCTCAGTCCAATGGCTGATTCCATTGCTCTCTGACCAAGGTGAGGCAGAATATCATGGCAGAAGTATGTAGCAGAGAAAAGCAGCTCAGAACATAACAGCTTGCTCCTAACAGAGCAAGTTCCTCACCAGAGACAAAATAAAATACATACCCTGAAGTCATGCCCTTAGTGACCCAACTTCTTCAGTCATAACCTACCTGCCTACAGTTACCATGTAGTTAATCTCTATCAGCGGATTAATGCACTGATTTGGCTAAGGCTCTCATAACCCAATCATTTCACTTATGAATATTCTTTTATTTTCTCACACATGAGCTTTTTGCAGACATCTCATATCTAAGCCATAACACTAGCAAAGGTGCCTCATAAACTTGACAAGTCAATTCAGGGGCCCACTCTCTGAGTAAAGGTTCTTGATCATGGCATGGATTCACAATGTTCAATCCCTCCATTGGTCAAGGAAAAGCTGCTGTCTCTAGACAATCACCCCATCAAAAGTAGATACAGCCCCTTATAATACTTTTTGGGTATTATGTGTCTTACTTGGATATTTTACTTCATTCTTTTTTTGGGCTAATGGCAAATCAGCACCCTGTAAGGGGGGGTTGGGGAAAGAAACAATAACAAAAGGTCTATGATAAGGCCTTTGGGCTCCAAGTCTCTGTAACTGACAATTCTGTTGATTGGAACTTCTGACAAAGAACAGCCTTTACCTAGATGTGCCCTTTGGGATTTCACCTCTGTCATATGACTAGTAGATACACTCCTCTTAAAAAGCAGCTAGTAACTTTCAACCTGGCTCTTGTCAATTCTGAATGTCTGACTCAGGGAGACCTTCTGACTCTTATCTGATTCTCCCATTGTGGAATAGGCCAGTTCAGACTCAACCACTAACAAGACGGAACAGCCCAACAAGGCTTGGTGTCAAACAAAAATGGAATGTAGCCAACCTGGCCCTGTCAACTTCTTAACCTTGCATGGAAAAGTGGCAACTTATAGGAGCAAATTTATCCCCCACTCTACCACTGGAAACAAAGTCATTAAATCAATAGGACATTCAATTCATAGAGGTTTCCCTAGATCAAAAGTTAGAAAACCATAGCATATAGACTTGACAATGTTTTTTTTTTAAATATAAATAGTTTTACTGGAACACAATCATGCCCTTTCATTTATGTATTATTCACTTTTTTTTTTTCTATTACGGGAGAGTTGAATTGCAACAGAGATCCTATTCTCTGGCCCTTTAAAAATGAGTTTGCTGATTCCCAATGTAGTTGCCAGGGTCTGGTTCATTGATGGCTTGGCAAAGGTGAAGCCAACAGTGTCCACTGAACTTCAGTGGCAAAGCTGATGTGTTTGTGTTTGGTCCTATCAGTGAGGAGAATTCAAGACTCCTAAAGCTCTGGCCAAAGAGTCCTTGATAGACTCTTATATTTTTACTGATTCTTGGGATATTGCGAGTGGACTAGCTATTTGTCTGCCACTTGGAAAACCACAGATTGAAAGATTTAAAAAAATCCCTCTTTGGGGCCATGGACAGTGTTAACAAAATAATATGACTCATGTAGATGTCCATTTTAAGGACCTAACTCTTTGATGACATCAACTGGAATCAAACTGCTGATCTAGTTAGTCTGCAATGCCCAAGTTGCCATTAGAACTGTGAGAAAATAAATTCTATGTTGTTTTAACCCACTCAGTTTGTTGTAATTTGTTATGGAAGCTCTAGGAAGTAGATACAACCTCTCTTAATGCTTCCTGGTCCACATTCCTTAGTAAGGCAGTTGATCACTGAATGTAGCCATTCCCTGGGCAGGGATTATCTACTCTTGGCTACTTCCTGGGGAATTATCATGATGAAAGGAATGGACAAGGAGAGTCCTACTTTGAAGTTTTGGATTATGCCCTGACCATTTTTGAGCCTGATGCTTCTTGTTCCCCTAATGGCTACCTTGGGCTAACTTGGTTGGTGAACTCTGGGTGGCAGCCTGGCCAAAAGGTGACTTGGAAAATTAAAACTTAATTCAGTTTTATACCTTTGGATTCTCTTGTTGGATTGATATGGTCTTAGATTGTAAGGATAATGACCACTTGGACAAAGTTGCTGCATGCTGAGTCCCCATGTCGGGAGGAAGACTCACAGGCCAAAATGGGGAACATGAATAGATGTCAGATCTCTGTTTTTACAAAATGTGCTTTTACTCCGTGCACATGGTCCCTATCAGATGAAAGACCTAGGTAACAGTAGTGGATGATTAGAGAAAAGATATTATAGGTATTGAAATGGAACACACTGATTTTGACAATGGAGAACAATCACCTCAGAACCTATGAAAGAAATGATTTAGATGGAGATGCAGGTGGATAGGGATGGCAATAATGGTCTTTGTCTATCAGAACCACCTTAAAAGCCTTACTCATGAAGGAAAACAGTTGGCATATTTCTCCAAACTGTTGCAAACATCCCTCTTTTAAATAATTTCAAGCATAATTAATTCATAATTCATTTAAAACTTTCTGATAGATCTACCAGACACAGTAGAGGGTGGTCCCAGCTTCTATACTTCCTCTACAACCCTCCCATCTCTAGATCTCTACTCACATTTTCAGTCCTTCTATGAGGAAGGTAAGTGCTACATGACTTGTGATTTACACAGACAAGACAGGGTGGACTGACTTCTCTCAACTAGTCCTTCCAAAAATAAAGACTAGTGTAAATACTTCCAATCAAACTGGATGCCCTAAGACCTGCAAGCTGGCCTAGAAGCCACATTGGAAGCACTGTCTATCTGTGCTCCTCTTTAATGAAGGAATCCAGCATTAATGTCTTTTTTTTTTCCAGAAAACACAGTGACTTGCACTTTTTTAATCATAAGAGACCTCCAATTATTCGAGAAAACACTACTCTGGCCCTGGAAGGCATTAAGGCCAGCCTCAACTCTCTACCTCTGGTTGCTAAGAATTGCCATGGTTACTAAATTTCCTCTCTGTGGGCCAGGGTAAAATCTGTGCAATTGCTAATAGATCCTGCTGTATCTGGATTAATGCTTCAGGTCACATATAAAGTGCATATGGAAATGGAAATATTAATGCAGAAACCTGAAACAACTGTGCTTTCTAAGGTAGACCCTGACTAATGGTTTGTAAGACTTTTTACCTGGTTAGGTCTGTGAAATTAGAGGCATGGTTGAGATATATGCTATTAAATTAGCCTCATTTTTTTGTTTGGAGTATTGCTGATAGTAGCCTTAATTTAATACTGTATGAATCAAATCAGATGGGTTTGATCTCAGACCTTGTTGTTCAGATTATTCTGAATGGTTGATGAAACATTACATTCACGGGGAAATCCTTCAGAATCCCAAACACTATAGCAATGATGAAAGGATACTGTTGGGAAACAATTCTCCAAAGTTTCACAAGTTTCTGTATGTCTTTTAAAGCAAAGACACTAACAGCCCTTTTGTTCTAGACTATCTTCGTAAGCATGTCTGCATAGCAAACAACCTTGAATAATAAAGGAATTATTTTGTCTGGAACAGGGGATAAACTTATATACCAGTTAGTTCACTAAAAATAATCTCCCTCTAGAGAAATGGTTAGGTCTATTTTCTTACTTGAATATGAAGAAGCTGAATCCAATATAAAAGAATCAGCTTCCCAAATTTCTGGGTTCCCTGGCTATGACATAACTCACTGTGTGTGCAATATCTATCTGGACCATCCTTTTCACCTCTGGAACTTGCCAAACAAGAAATATTGATACAAACATAAAGTTCATGCTGCTTATTGTACTTTGAGTAACAAGGTCCTTTGTCTTTGACCCGGAATTCTGCATCTTCTATCAGCATCCATGAGACCACCTGCCAATCTAAATTCTTCATTTGCAAGTAAGATAGAATCTCATGGTTCTTGATGCTGGAAGAGGACATTTGAATGAAGACGAGTATAATAAGAATGAATCAGAGAGAAAAAGGGAGACAAAAATGAATTCAAAGTCCCAAGGCAGGAATGATCTGGGAAGGTCTGAGGAAAGGTTGAAAACCATTGCAACTAGAGGACAGTGAGTAAGAAGGAAGTGGGAGTGGGGTGAAATTACACTGGAGAGGTGGGCAATGGCTGGGTCACGTGGAGCACTGTAGGCTCTGATAAAGTAAATTGTTTTTTCTAAGGTTTTTTACTAACATCTGAGTCCAGCTCGCTAATAAGTTAACCACATTGAATCTCATTTTAGATTTATTGCCCTCTAACCCGTTTATCTATTTTGTCAGAATTGCAAATGTGACTACATCACTCTCTTGTTTAAAGCCTTTCATTTGTTGCTCAGCTCATGTAAGATAAAGTTCAGACTGATCAACCCCAGGGCTTTATTGCACCAAGTCATTTCTCATCTGTATGCTCTTCATATGCTTCTGTGTAGGGACAGAACACTCCTTCAACATAATTCTGAGAAACTCATCCTCATCTTACAAAGCCCATCGAAAGCATGTTTTTATGATGAGACTTTCTCTAACAACATCAAGCAAATGTGGCATTCCTTCCTTTGATTACCCTTTGTACCTAAGACAATTTTTACCACATAGCAGTTGTTTGATGGACACGTGTTTGATGAATGAATGAATGAACCATGTTCCAAGATTTTATGTAGTTTTTCATTATATAAATACAGCTTTTACCTTCAGATTACAATCCAGCAGCATCAATGCTTCTTTAAAATCAATTTATTTGGATATAGTTTACATAAAGTGAAATAATTTAAGTATATATGCTTTGATGAATTATCACCACAATCAGGATATAGATGCTGCAGGGTGTGGTAGTGCACGCTTGTAATCCCAGTGGCTCTGGAGACTGAGGCAGGAGGATCACAAGTTCAAAGCCAGCCTCAGCAACCTAGCAAGGCCCTAAGCAACTAAGTGGGACCCTGTCTCTAAATAAAATAAAGGGCTGGCGAATGTGAATCAGTGGTTAAGTGCTCCTGGGTTAAATCCCTGGTACCAAAAAGAAAAGGAAAAAAAAAAAAAAACATACAGAACTTTTCTAATCTCTCCAAAAGTTCCCTGGGCTGTATTGCCACATTGAACCTCTTAATTTACCACTACCACCTCCAATCTAGAAAACTACGATCTGCTCTTGTTCTTGTTGAATAGCTGTGACTATTCTGGAAAGGTATAAAATGAATCATCAGTACTTTTATGTATCCGGCTTCTTTTGTATAGGAAAATGTTCTTGAGATTCATCTATGTTGTTGAGTTGCAGTAGTTTTCATTTTTTTTCTGCTGCATAAGATTTTATTGTGGATATATACTATAATTTGATTACTAATTCACCTGTTGATAGACCCTTGGATTATTTGTGGATGTTTTTGAGATTCTGAGCTATACATATTCATGTTCTTTCAAGGTTCATACCACTTCCTTTTGAGTACCTTAAAAAAGTAAGGCATTTTATGAGAATGCATTTCTATTGCTCATTTAATGCACTAATGTTTACTAATGTTCATTGACCATAATACTTTAGTCAGTCACATACCTGTGGCTCTGAATGCTTCTTAAATTCTGTGGTTTTATATCCCTGTCTTGAGTGAAATTCCAAACAACACAGTAAAGTGAAAGCATCAGATTAGCTCCCTGGGTTAATTATCTGCCATGGCCTACCCCAACATTATTGCCTATTTTCTACTGATATATCAGAGAAGGCAATGTGTTTAGCTACAATAGGTTTCCCTGCGTCCTTGCAGCTGGGGTTGTGACCATGTGATTAACCCTAGAAAAAAAGTTGTCAACAATTGCCGCAGCCCGGCTGGCTGGGCAAAATAACAGGGGTGGGGGGGGTGGGGGGGTGATGAACAACTTGTGTAGATTGATACAGCAGGAGTAGGAGCCCTTTTCTGTAGGACAACAGAGGTATTTATACATTTTACACAGCTTATCTTAATTAGCATAAACTAGATACATCAGTCAACCAATAAGGAATCTCCACACTTAATGGCATGCTTTTGTTACTTCTCAAACCACTCCCTCTGGCATTTTGCCAGGCACCATCCAGACTTGTTTACTAACTCTAACATTTCTCTGGCAAAATACCAGGTATTATTTTGACTTGTCTACAGACCTTAACAAACAATGCCTTGTGGGAAATAAAAGAAGAAAAAAATTTTTTTTCCTTTCTTCCTCCCTCCCCTTTCCTCCCCTCCCCTCCTCTTCCCTCCCTTTCCCTCCCCTCCCTTCCCCTCCCCTCCCCTCACCTCACCTCTCTCCCTCCCTCCCTTCCTTCCTTCTTTACTTCTTCCCTTCCTCCCTTTTCAGAATATTTAGGCTTAACCAAAGCTAATTGTCACTTTATACTTAAAGATTTATAATATTATTGTCCTTCACTCATTCCTTTTCCTTTTCTTTCTCTCTCCTCCTTTCCTTTCCCTTATGTATTAGTCAGGGTTCTCCAGAAAACCTGAACCAGTAGAATAAATATAGATACACAGAGATTTATTATAAGAGACGGACTCACACAATCACAGAGGCTAAGAAGTTCCACAATCTAACATCTGCAAGCTGAAGTCCAGAAGAGCTGGTGGTAGTGTTCTAGTCCAAGTCTGAAGGCCTGAAAACCAGGAGCACCAATGTCTGAGGGCAGAAGAAGACATACCCAGTTCAAGCACAGAATGAATTCACCCTTCCTCTTCCTTTTTGTTCTATGGGGGCTCTCAACTGATTGAACGATGCCTAACCACATTAGTGAGAATGGTCTTTATTCTACCAATTCAAATACTAACCTCTTCTGGAAAAATACTCACAGTCACAATCAAAAATTGTTTTATGAGCTATCTGGGCATCTTGTGACCCATCCAAGTTGACTCGTCAGACCTTCCTCCTTTTCCTTTATTTCCATTTTCTCATCTTTCTTCCTTTTGCCCCCAGAATAATAGCTTTATATTTTATGTATGAGTTCATAATTATACATAGGTAAAATACAGATAGTCTTAAATGACTTGAAATTGAAAGGCATTGCAGTATGGTACAATTGTTACATTTTGACATAGGGTCTTCCTTAAACTTCCATTCTCTAACATTTGACTTCATTTGCTTTAAATAATCTACTGTTCCATGGTTCTGATTTTCCATTGCCTCCTACACATCTGTTTGGATTGATATTCTGCTGTTCGTCATGCAAGCTTGATTTCACTCTGAAAATGATTTCCTTTTGATGGATGCTCTGGTTGTTCAGGCAAGCATGGTCTTGTGTTTTTAACATTCTCTTCAGCTGGTCTCAGCATTCCAACAGTCATCCCTCAGGGTCTCAGTCATTTACTCATGTTAGCTCCATGCTTCTTTGTAATTAAGTGCCCAAAATGCTGTATTCCTTGGGTTAATCAATATCAGGGCTTGCACGCTGAAGCCGGTAGGCCATATCTGGGCCCTGGCTTGTTTTTGTATGGCCAGTGAGCAGAGACTTCTTTCCCCTCACTTTTTAGGTATTATAAAAGCAAACAAAACACAAAGAAGACTATGTGATAGACACTGTATGTGGTCAACAAAGCCTAAAATATTTACCATCTGGTTCTTTATTGAAAAAAAAAACTTACCTATGCCTGATTTATATTAATAAGTTGTTTCTATGTGATACCACGTCATGCAAAACATCAAGCTGTATGTCCTCCTAATCTAGAGATTCTTTGGTATGATTTGACTATAAGAGTAAGCTATGAAGCTATGCAAACTATACCTTAGGGAGATCCCAAGGGAAATCTGAAGAGATAGTTAGGAATCTCCCAAAGTAGCTGCAACTAAGATTCAGTGAGAGACTGTTTATGGTCGAGTGAAATGTACCTGACATACAATGGTTGCCACTAGGAGTCCCAAATTGAAAATAACAAGGACTAATGCTCCAAACTACAGGAGAAAGGAGCTGCTTCTCATTTGGCCTTCTCTATAGCAAACTGTAGGGGAGCAGCACCAACGATTTATTTATCTGATGACAGGAAACAATTTGTCCAAGTGAACACAGAGGTGGTTAGCTGGCATGAAATAACCCTTTCCCTCACTCATGCCATTCACTGTTTATATTTCTCATTACATGGCAGAACAGAAAAGCCCTAGTTACTAGTTTCATACATGATGACATGCAATTGTCCCTCTAATCTACCCCCTCCTTCAGCCTTTTTTGTCACTCTATCCACTTCATGAACTTTGAATCTTATGCCACTTATTTCCTCATGTGTCTTAGCATAAGTAGATCGCCATCTAGGACACTTCTCCACTAATTCTGTATATTGCAATTCTCTTTCAAGCCCCACTTTGGCTAAAAAACCTTTCCAGATCCCCCCTAAGACTTCCTTCATCTGGGTCTCAGAGTCCCAATGATCCTGGGCTTGTTTATTGGCCCAGGATTCTTTCATCATGCAGGCACAGAAAAGAATTCACCAGTTATGCTACATAACTGGGGTTTTGATTTTTGGTGGCTATTTTCCAATCCCTGGCTCCACAGGGTCAATCTTCCTCAGGCCTTGCCTGAATAGGTGGAGAGTGTTCCTGACTCCTTTTCTCTAGAAGAGGCAGCTCTGACCTTCATGCCCAGTGCCCAGTTTGATTTCCAGCCTCCTGTGGAGCCCAGGCCGAACTTCCTGCTCTTGAATCAGCAGTGCCAAAGGCTTCCATCCTGTTCACCCTCTAGGCCATCATGGTGTCATGCCATCACTGCATGTTGCCCTGCTCTGGCTTTAACCTCCTGTACTTTTTGCCTTTCTTTTGTGCTTAGCTGGTATTAAAATGGTATTGTGCTGTCGTCCTATTTTCTCCAGTGTTTCTATGTTTTAGGAGTTGGGTGAAAGGGCAGTGGTGCTGAGAGGGAACCTGCTTATGCCAGCTCATTCTGCCATGTTGCTTGACAGTTATAGGACAGAATAAAGTTCTGTTTAATTATAGAAGTTGTCATAATTATTAATTCCACTTACTTTAAGCAAATAGGTCCTGGATTCACCTACTATGTAATATCACTACTTTTCTAACGTGTATATACCTTGGATTTTTGCACATTAGGTTGTTTCAGAATTTTTCCAACTACAGAAATAGATTCTGGTGAGGAAAAGCTCAATTGTAAAGAGATACCTGGGAGAAAAAAAAATGAGACCAAGGAAAAATTTTGACTAACGAAAATAAGAGTTAATTTTCAGTCATTTGAGCACATGGCACTTTGCAATAATACAGATAATCAGGAATATACCAAGTAAGAGTCAACTGTGTGCCAAATAATGTTTAAATTTAAATTATAATTTAGCATTCTGAATCCACACTTTTAGCACCTTTCATATCACTAAAATGATCATTACAACTAGTTAAAAGAAAGAATTATTTACACTGGGAATAGTTTGCAGTTTAAAGGCCAAATATGATTTTACAGTCAATGGACTAATTCATGTAATTTCAGTCAAGGTCACAATGGAGGAAGAACTTAGGACACATAGATAGAAGCCATTTATATCAGAGTATTATTTTATTTCTAAATATGGATGTTTGAAATATTATGGCAAATGGACCAATGATTGGTAAAGCTCATCTTTTAGATATCTAACATATTTATATATACGTATATTTGAATATGAAATAATAAGTCTATCCTCAGCCTCCCAGAATCCTTGAATCCATTTCTAATAATATTCATGATTGGGAAAACATGGTTAAATATTTTTGACGACAGGATGTGTTTACTGGAAAGTTCAGGGAGAAGAGATAAGAGTATTGCACGATATCAGCAAGGGATATAAAAGGGGAACTAACGACTAAAGAGAAATGAAAGAATCCCTTACTTTAGTTCTATTTCATGGATCCATGTGGTTTCATAGTCAGATGAAAATGCATCGGTCAAGTTCAGCCCTGTCTTTTTCACACATGTGAAACTAGACTCAGGAAAGGTGAAATGACTTGCTCAGGGACCTGCAGATCGAAGCAGAGCAGCAGCTGGAACCCAGGCCTCTCCTCACCCAGCTCCTCAGAAAAAGTAAACGGATTATTGGGATAACTTGAAGAGCCCTGTGCAACAGCGCTTGAAGATAATGGGCTCTCTTGGAATAAATGTTTATATCTAGGCATAATAAGTACCTGTGAGTGTGTGGCTTTGTTACAGAAGGAAGCAGACACATAATTGGTATACACACACACATACACATCTTTTTATATATATCTTTGTTTTCCCTCTAGATTTTGATTCAAAACCATCTGAATTGTTTCTAATTATTCTGTAATGGAGGAAATTGCAACTCATTTCTCATATTTTGTGCAGGGTGTGTGTAGTACTGAGATAGTGTTTATATGGGTAAGTTGGGAATTATGATGGGAAGACCAAGATGAATAGGATAACGAAAGGAGAGAGCTATTTCATTTTCTTAGGTAAACTTTGGGGGTATAATATGGAAAAAAAGCAGAGTGCAGATTTCAAGAGACAGCTGGGATCCTGGCACCCGGGTGCATTCAGCACTGCACTTCTTTCCAGATTGGCAGACACACAGTCTCTGCATTTGACATTGTTGTTATTGTTTAGTGTCTAGCATAGTCTTTGGCTGGAAAGAAGTCACAGGGAACTTGTTGGTTGATTGACTAATTCTTCACAGTCCAGAACTGCCCAGTTGTAAGGCATTGCTGGAAGCTTTATTCTACAGTTGAGCAAATAAACAACAGTGGGGGTATAGCATTAGACTCACAAATTGCATAGGATATCTCAGATACTTTCTACAGTTCTAACATTGATCTATTAGTATTCTTAAAACATTACTATGGCAACAGTCCCCATTCAGTGGGGGAAAGAAATGCATTATCTATGCAAAGAAAGATGTAAGAAAAGAGTATTTCAGATAATGCTTTTTATACCTTGCAGACAGATGTGCACTGACCTCTCAGCATTATTTTTGCAGAGGACAATGTCTGGAAAATAAAAATCTGTTGAGAGTTACTCACTGACTCCGGAAGATATCATCTATTCAAATACTATGCCAGATAAAATAGCATCTCCTTGATTTAAGACTTTCCACAAAAATGAATACTTTAATCATACTTGGAGTCAATCAGGTTACCATTTGAAAAAAAAACCAATGTAAAAAAAAGAATATTTTTAGCCAGTAGCTGAAATTGCTGCATAGGTTACATTACTAAGATGTGGTTGTAGGTGTTCATGAATTTGTTCATGTGGCATTTACAGAGCAAATATTTACTGAGTATAGTCTAAGAGAAAGAAGGCTGCTTGTTGTCAATTCTATCAGCAAGAGTTACTAGAGTTTATGGATGCTTTTAAAACATTTACAACCAGATTGTGCTTTTATTGCTCAACAAGCCAAGCCTCTGCGAAGCATGACCTTACTCAACAACATTTCATTTCTTTGCTTTTTTCCCCACAGAATCGAGAAATGATAGGTAAGTTAACTACTGTTTATTATCTGTGTTTCAAAAAATGAGAAAACTAAGGAAACTAGACTATATAGCACAAGTTGCAGTGTAAACTGGGCATTTTCCAGAAGTTGTTTCAACTTGATGGCCAAACCTGACAGAACACTTTATATATATTTAGTATTCATATATACATACACTTATATGTGTGTATATATGTATATATATGTAAAGTGTCCATATAAATACACTTATATGTATATATATGTAAAATTTACATACATACACACTTATATGTGTGTATGTATGTACATATACATATATTAATTACATATATACACATGTAGATATATGAATTATATATGTGCACACAAGCATATCAGCATATGAATAATCTGGACTCACTAGATATATGGATTACTCAAATTTGTTAGTTAAATATGGTCCTTGAACCATCAGCATCAGCATTACCTGGGAGGTTATTAGAAATGAAGAATCTCAGGTTCACCTCAAATCTACCAGATTAAAATCTATCTTTTAACAAGATCCACAGATAATTCATATGTAATTCAAGTTTGAGAAGCATTACTTTAACAGATTCCAACCAGCCAAGTTGACACAGGAGGGAATAGCTGTTTTAATCATCTATGTGATTTTTAAAAAGTGATTATTTGGAAGGTAGAGGAAGGAATGGTCAGGATGTTGAATTATCTGGATAAGTACCTCAATTCTCAGATTTTTTTTCCAGCATAGGAACTTTCATGATGACTGCCCAAGAGTAATCACTCATGTCTCTTAAGTCACCGACAAATTGGGAAAGACCAAGGACAGCTCATTATTTAGATATAAATTACTATATAAACAACACTAGAAATTTAAAACTTAAAAATAAAATCTTAAATCCCATCATATGGCTTTCAACTTCAATGCCCCACCATTGAAATGGTCAAACGTTTAAATAGTTCTATTTGTACACTGATTCATTTATTCCAAGTTAAGGGGTGAGGATGGACAAAGCTGTGGAAGTTAGATGGGAAGCATGTGATGTTTGAAGCTTTTATATTCATTCTTTTTTTGGAAAGTGCCATATTGAGCTCACTATAATCATGATTAACTAGTAACAATAATTCCAACTACAATCAAACTTCCTAATCATGATTTGTAGTAGCTGCATCAAATCTCATTGTGTTGCTGCACAAATATTATTTAATCATTTTGCTATTATATAGATATTTAGATTGTTTTCATGTTTTGCCATTATAAATAATGTAGTAATAAATATTTTTGCACAATAGTTTAATCTATTAAATTCATTTCTATAGCAAAATTTACCAATTAACAGAATTAATGCATTGAAGTAGAGGGAATTGTTTTCACAGTGCACATATAAGTATATGAAAAATTATGGATAAGGTGTTTCAGATTAATTCTGAATCTTACATTAAGATAATTCTGGTTTCATCACATCTTGCAATATAAATGATTATTTCCAAATTTATTTATTCATCAGTATATAGCTTATGACTTTTACATAATGAGAAATAATTGAAACTATAATTAAAATGCACTTTTTCAAAGCAAAATTTCCCAAGAGATCTTCTGTTGCCTAGTTTGCAACTTGGCAGCTGAGGTACTGAGACATTGCATTCCATGGTCTTCTGAGTAGGGTTGGAGTTAACTAAAGCTTCTAGATGGTCACTCTCCACCATGAATAGGTCAGTAAATTTGGGGGCAGGCTTAGAATCACTATTTTCAGTACTTTGGCTTTCTTTTTTGAAAAAAGATTCATTAAAATTTGTAGGCTAGGGATGAAGGAACAGGAAAACATTTATTGATGGGCACTGAGTTACAGTTAGAGAGGAGCAAGATGTTTTGAAGTATTATTGTACAGTAGGATGTCTACAGAAAACAAAAATGTCCTGAGTATTTCAAAAAACGGGAAAAAGGATTATGAATACTTGCATTATAAAGAAATGATAAATGTTTGAAGAGATAGATGTGTTTAACCAAATCTGATTTAAACATTGTATAATGTATACATGTATTGAATCACATAGCATCCCATTAATATGTACAATTTTTGCTTTTTTAATATATCAGTGGAAAAATAAATTTAATTTAAATTATTTTTAAAAGTTTATGGCTTAGAAAATACTCTGTTTGAAAGTGTAAGGCTATATACATGTCACTGTAGCCAAATCCATTGACTATATACCACTCATGCTAATTTCTAATGAAATCTGTGGACTCTGAGAAACAATTATGTGTCAATGCAGATTCATCAATTGTAATAAATGCACTCTAGTGGGGGATGCTATACATGTGTGGGGTATAATACATATCAGAAATATGTGTACCTATTGCTCAATTTTGCTGTAAGCCTAAAATTAATCCTAACACACTTCTTTTAAAAATTAATATACTTGGGCTGGGGATGTGGCTCAAGTGGTAGCGCGCTCGCCTAGCATGCACGCGGCCCGGGTTCGATCCTCAGCACCACAT
Source organism: Urocitellus parryii (assembly GCF_045843805.1). NCBI lineage: Eukaryota > Metazoa > Chordata > Mammalia > Rodentia > Sciuridae > Urocitellus > Urocitellus parryii. The sequence continues at coordinate 71,700,871 of NC_135538.1, read as the reverse complement.
ACAAACAAAGATGTTGTGTCCGCCAAAGACTAAAAAATAAATATTAAAAAAAATTCTCTCTCTCTCTCTCTCTCTCCCCCTCTCTCACTCTATCTTTAAAAAAAATTAATATACTTAATATTTAGATTTACAGAAAAATTGAGCCAAAAGAACAGAGTTCCCACACAGTCCTTTAACCCCAATCCACTGCCTTGTTTCCACTATTATTAATATTAACATGTTTCATTTGTGTGGTGCATACTTAATCAGATACTTATCTGATCCTTAATGGATCAGATAGAAACAAGGGAAGGATGTCTGCTCTTACTGCCCCTGCACAACACGGTTCTAGAAATCTTAGTACAATAAGATAAGAAAATAAATGGTATACATACATTGAAGGAAGACATAAAACTACCTTTGTTCATAGAAAAAACATGATTGTGTATGTAGAAAATTTCAAATAATCAACAACTACAATAATCCCTGGAACACAAAAGTCATTATAAAGTTGCATGATACAAGGTTAATATATAGAAGAGTGCTTCCTTATATACAAGCAATGAAAAATTAAAATTTAATATAAAAACAATGTAATTTGTATTAGCAGTAAGAAAAAAGCAATAAATATAAATTTAATGAAATATATACGAGATCTATATGAAGAAAACCATATAAGACTGATGAAAGAACTCAATGAATATCTAAATACATGGAAAGATTCTATTTATAGAGACAGAAAAACTTGGTGTTTTCAAGATGTCAATGGTTATCAAATTTATATGTAGATTCAATGCAATCCCAATAGGAATCCCTGCAAATTACTTTATAGATATTGATAAGTGATTTTATAGTTACATGTAAAGACAACAGACTCAGAATAGCAAACAAAGTATTTAAAGGAAAATAACAGTCAGGGACTGATACTACCTGAAATTAAGATTTAATATAAAGCTACAGTAATGAAGGCACTATGAAAAAACAGACAAATAATTCAATAGAACAGAAAAAAGAGCCCATAAATAGACTCAAGCAAATATAGTTAACTGATCTTTGACAGAGAGGCAAAGACAATCTAATAGAGAAAAAAAAAGTCTTTTGAACAAATGCTCATCTATATGCAAAAAAATCTAGACTCAGGCCTTTTGTATTTCACAAATATTGATTAAAAATAGATGATAGACCCAAATGTAGAATGCAAACCTACAAAACTCCTATAAGATAAAATTGGAGAAAATCTAGGATCTTGGCTTTGGTGATGATTTCTTAGACATGATATGATAGCAAAAGAAAGAAAGAAAGAAAGAAAATACCCTGATAAGGTAGGTTTCATTAAAATTAAAAACTTCTGGCCTCCAAAAGATATTACTAAGAAAATGGAAAGATAAGACATAGACTATGAGAAAATATTTGCAAAACACATATCTGATAAAGAACTGTATTGAAAGAACTCAACAAAAAACTTAAAACTCAACAATAGGAAACAAACAACTTAAAAATGGGCAAAAGTTCTGAACAGACACCTCATCAAAGAATATTTGCAGATGGCAAATGAACATATGAAAAGATGATCAACAACATATCATTAGCTAATTACAAATTAAAACAACAATGATATACTACAATACACATTAAATTCAAAATACTGGAACACCAAATGTTGGTGAGGATGTGGAGCAACAGAAACGCTCAACCATTGTTGGCAGAAGTGAAAAATGACATGGCCATTTTGGAAAATAGTTTGGCAATATTTACAAAGCTAAATATACTCATTATATGATTAAGAAGTTGTATTCCTCAAAAGAGTTTAAAACTATGTATCACATGAATGGATTAAAAAAATGTGGCAGTTATACACCATGGAGTATTACGCAGCTCTAAAAAATGACAAATTCATGGAATTTGCAGGGAAATGGATGGCACTAGAGCAGATTATGCTTAGTGAAGCCAGCCAATCCCTAAAAAACAAATACCAAATGTCTTCTTTGATATAATGAGAGCAACTAAGAATAGAGCAGGGAGGAAGAGCAGGAAGAAAAGATTGATATTAAACAGAGACACGAGATGGGAGGGAAAGAGAGAGAAAAGGGGAATTGCATGGAAATGGAAAGAGACCCTCATTGTTATAAAAAACTACATAAAAGAGGTTGTGAGGGGAATTGGAAGAAAAAACAAGGAGAGAAATGAATTACAGTAGATGGGATAGAGAGAGAAGATGGGAGGGGAAGGGAGGGGGGATAGTAGAGGATAGGAAAGGTAGCAGAATACAACAGTTACTAATAGGGCATTATGTAAAAAGGTGAATGTGTAACTGATGTGATTCTGCAATCTGTATTTGGGGTAAAAATGGGAGTTCATAACTCACTTGAAACTAATGTCTGAAATATGTCAAGAGCCTTGTAAGGTTTTGAACAACCAATAAAAAAAAAGAAACCTCTATTACATTACATTTTATGTGCAAAAAATAAAAAAAACTATGTATCACAAAAACCTGCACACAAATGTTCATAGCATGTTCCTCATAATGGCCAAAATTTGAAATCATCAAATATAGATGAATGGATGAACTGTCATACATCCATGCACTGAAATATTACTCAGCAATAAAAAGAAATGAACTATCAAGCTATGAAAAAATGTGTAGAAAATTTGTAAGTCAGAGAAGCCAATCTGAAACCATATACACTATGTGGTTACATCTATATGATACTCTGGAAAAGGCAAAAATGTGGAGATGGTAAAAGACCACTGGTTTCCAGGGACTCAGGAGAGGATGGCAAGGGAAGGATCAATAAGTAGAGTATAGGTGATTTGGGGGACAGTAAAATTATTTTGTATAATACTATAATGTTGGATACATGGGATCATTAGTATAAGACAGAGTGAATTTGAATGTAAACTATAGACTTTAGTTAATAGTAATATACCCATAGTAGCTCATCAGTTGTAAAAAATTGATCACACTAATGCAAGATGTTAATAATAGGGGTGTTAAGGTTTAGATATAAGAGGTCCCCGAAAAGCTAATGTGTGAGACAATGCAAGAAAAGTTTAGAGGTGAAATGACTGGGTTATGACAGCCTTGACCTAATCAGTGCATGAATCCACCTTAATGCATTAACTGGATGGTAACTGTAGAGTGTGGTTGGAGAGGCAGGTCACTGTGGGCGTGCCCATGGAATAGACATGTTGTTCCTGGTTAGCAGAGATCTCTCTGCTTCCTTATTTGCATATACTGCATATAGTTCCTATAAATTGCTTTCCTCTGTCACAACCTTCTACCATGATATTTTGCCTTACTTGGACACAGAGCAATGGATTTAGCCGTCCATGGACTGAGACTTCTAAAACGGTGAGTACCAAATCAATGTTTCTTCCTCTAAAACTGTTCTTGTCAGGTCTTTTGGTCACAGTGGCAAAAAACAAACAAACAAACAAAAAACACCTGACTCAAACAAGGGAGAGCTGGAAGGGTGGGACAGGGTGTATAGAGTATATGGAAACTCTGTGTACTGTTTGCTTAAAAATCACAGTACATTCCTAGCATAGAAAAGGCCCTGAGTTTGATCTTCAGCACCAAACAAACAAACAAAATAACAACTAAACCCTTTAAAAGTTAATATACTTTATTTGGGGAGTAGTTTCAGATTTACAGAAACATTGAATGAAAGGTACAGATTTTTCCCATCTATTTCTGATCCCTTGGGAAGGTCATCTAATGTTTATTAATGGTATCTAATAATAATCTCTAGTTATAGTATCTATTAGCTACTTCCTCCTAAAACCTTGGGTCCTAAAAGGAAAATATTCTACCTACTCTACCTACTAATATATTAATGATAAATGTTCAGAAAGATTCTAGTCACTGAATCAAAAGTTGTATTTGAGGTGTAGAAAATGTGGACTTAGAGCAGCTGCAAAACTTGGTCCTTAAAAGAATGTTCCAGTGTCTTCTCCATGAGCTCTAACCTCATCATTTCATAACACACAAAGTTAGACTAACTCTCTATCTGTGCCATTCAACTGGATCTTTCTGAAGATCTGAATTTTCTAGATTTTCATTTATGAAAACAGGAGCACAGGAAAAGAGTCCATTACATTGAATACCATTGAATACCCATATGGAGACTTTGGCTTATGTCAAAGATGGAAGAAAAGGAACTGGTTTTACCCTGCATGGCTAGCAACTTGCCCTCCTGCCCTCCCTCCCCGCCCCCCAAAAAAAAGCAAGAAAAGAAGGTATGTAATAACAGTTTGCAATGAAGTACAGTGATCTCTAAGAAGCAGAAAACAAATGAGGTGCACCTATAAGTGCCTCCACATATTCCCTTGATAGTTTCCAGGTTGTGTAGGGAAGATGAAGCCAGGAAGCATATGGTATATTTTCTGAGTTGAGGGGACAGAGTTGACATTAAGTGATGATAAACATATCCACCCACCAAGAAGATATAGCAATATTAAATGTGTATGGATTAAACAATAGAGTTGTAAAATACATGAAGTAAAAACTTAAAGAACTAAAAGGAGAAATAGACAATCTTAAGTTAAAGTTGGAGCCTTCAACATTGCTTTCTCAGCAATAGACAGAATCACTAGAGTAAAACACAAGCAAGGATATAAAAGAACTCAACAGCACTATCAACCAATAGTATCTAATTGATATCTATTAAATATGCAACCCAGCAACAGCAGAATACAGTTTCTTTCCAAGTGTCAGTGGAACATGTACAAAGGCATATCATATTCTGGACCATAATACAAATCTTAACAAATTTAAGAAAACTGAAATCATGAAGAATGTGTTCTCTGACCACAATGGACTCAGACTGTAACTCAATAACAGAACTAGGGGAAATTTCTCCAAACCCATGAAAACTAAACAGACCCTGATCCATGAGTCAAAGAGCAAATCTCAAAGGAAATAAAAATACTTTGAACTAAATGAGATGGAAAATATAACATGTCAAAAATCTAAGGGACACACCTTAAGTATCTCTGAAAGGGATATTTATAGCACTAAATACACTAGGAAAGAGAAAGTCTCAAAATCAAGAATCTAAGCTCCTACCTTAAGGACATAGAAGGAAAAAGAGTAAAATAAATGCAAAGCAAGATGAAGGAAAGAAATAATCAAGAGTGGAATTCAAAGAAACTGAAAATAGAAAATTAATGAAACAAAAATCACACTCTGAAAAGATTTTAAAAATTGAGAAATCTCCAGCAAGGCTGACAAAAAAGAAGAAGACACAAATTATCAATATCAGCAATGAAAGGGGATATCGCTAAAAATGCTGCAGATATCAAAAGATAATAAAGATATGCTACAAAAGAACTCTATATCCATAAAATTAACAACATACAAAATGGACCAATCCCTCAAAAAATGTGAACTATCATAAAGCACCCATCATGGATGGAGCATTTGAATAGCTCTATAATTACTTAGGAAATTCACTATGAAATTTAAAAGTTTTTCCAAAAGACATATTCAGGTCCAAATGATTTCACTGGAGAATTCTAACAAATATTTGAAGAATTAACACCAATTCTACATCATCCCTTCCAAAAAAACAGAGAAGGGAAACACTTCCCAACACATTTCAGAGGCCTGTGAAGTACCTGTAAAGAGGCTGAAAATACAAGTTGCAATGTGGGAGAAAATATTTGCCAACCGCAAGTCTGATAAAGGACTAGTACTTAGCATATAAAACATAACCACCAGAATGAGTAAAAATAAAAAAAAAATACTTGGTAAGGATGTGGAGAAACTGGATCACATATACATTGATGATAGGAATGTAAAATGGTACAGCTACTCTAGAAAAGAGTTTGGCAGTTTCTTTAAAAACTAAAGATGCACTTATCACATAAGCCAGTTGTTGTGCTCCTAACATTTATCTGGGAAGAATAAAAATGTATGTTCACTCAAAAATCTGTATATGTTCACAGCGACTTGACTTCTAACAACTGGAAATTGAAACGAATCAAATGTGCTTCAACATGTGGATGTTAAACAAACTCTACTACATTCATACTATGGAATACTACTCAGCAATAAAAATAAAAAAAAAAAACCTATGGATACACACATTACACTGAGAACGGTACAGAGTTAAAGAAAAGAAAAAGAAAAACTAATCCCAAAAGGTCACATACTATATGATTCCATTAATACAGCATTCTTGAATTGACAAAGTAATATCTATGGACAATAGATTGGTGGTTGCCAGGGTTCGAGGAAGAGGCTGAAGCAGCAAAGAAGTGGTTGTGGCTATAAAAAGGCAACAAGAGGGGTTCCCAAGGAACACAAAGGCTCTGTATCTTGGTTATTCCAGTGTCAAGATCCTGGATGACTCCTTCTTTCCTGCCTCCCTTCTTCCCTCCTTTTCTTTCTTTGTGTCACTAGTGATTTAACCCAGGCATATTCTAGTGCTGAATTACATTCTCTGTCTTTTTTTTTTTTTTTTTTTTTTTTGAGATGGGGTCTCACTAAGTTGATTAGGCTGGCTTTAAATTTGTCATCCTCCTGCATCATCCTCTGAAGTCACTAGGATTACAGGTATGCACCACCATATCCAGCCTGTATGATATATTATTATATTTTTTCATGATGATACCATTGGGGAAAACCAGGAAAAGGACACAGAAGACTTCTCTGTACTACTTCTTACAACTACATCGACAGTTGTCTCAGAATAAAAAAATTTAACTTAATAAATAACAACTACGTGTTGCCTACTAAACCATAAAGGAAGTTGGATTGGCTACTCTAATCCCAGATATTAGATTTCAGAGAAAGGATTATTATCAAGGATAAAAAAGGTTATTTAAGAAGACAGAAGTTTCATGGGCTGGGCATGTGGCTCAGGCAGTAACGCACTCACCTGGCGTGTGCGGGGCACTGAGTTCGATCCTCAGCACCACATAAAAATATAATAAAGATGTGGTGTCCACCGAAAACTGAAAAATAAATACTAAAAAATTCTCTCTCTTTCTCTCTCTCTCTTCTCTCTTTCTTAAAAAAAATTCTTAAAAAAAGAAGACAGAAGGCTCATTAATCTTGAGAACATAAAAATCCTGAATATTTATGCCCCTAAATAACAGAGTTTCAAGATACATGAAGTAAAAATTGATAGAGCTGGAAGGAGCAAAAGACAAATCCACAATTATAGTTAGAGATTTCAGTACCCTTAGTTCAAAAATTGATAGAACAAGGGAAAATACAATCAGTAAGATACAGTTGACTTAATGAATTTTATCGACCAACTTGACCTAACTGGTATTTATAGAACCTTTTGCTCAACAAGAGCAAAATTATATTGTTTTCAATGCACATGGAATACTTACCAATTTAAGCCATGTTCTAGGCCATAAAATTAATTTCAATAGATTTAAAAGAATACAACTCATATAAAGTATGTTTTCTGACAATAATACAATTAAATTAGAAACTTAATGATCAAAAAAATTACCAAATACTTGGAAAGTAAATGCTATATTTTTAAACAATCTGAATCAAAGAAGAAATCAAAATGAAAATTAGAAATTATTTGTGCAGGTGAAAATGAAATCACATATATCAGAAACTGTGGGCTAGAGCTAGGGCAATATTTAGGTTGAAATTTATAATATTGAATGACCACATTTAAAAAATAAGAAGATCTCAAGTCATGACTTCATCTTCTAAGGCATTAGAAAAAGAAGAGAAAGTTAAGTCTAAAGTAGGTAGAACAAAAGTCAGAATGGCAATTATAAAGAATACAAGTAACAGTAAATGTTGGCGAGGATGTGGGGATAAAGATACTCTCATACATCGTTGGTGGGGCTGCAAATTGGTGCAACCACTATGGAAAGCAATATGGAGATTCCTTATAACATCTGGAATGGAATGACCATTTGACCCAGTTATCCCCACTCCTCGGTACATATATGCAAAGAACTTAAAAATGGCATACTACAGTGATGCAGCCATGTTTATAGCAACTTAATTAACAATAGCCAAGCTATGGAAAAAACCTAGGTATCCCTCAATATCCTTCAATGGTTGAATGGATAAAGACACAATGGAACATTTTCAGCCATAAAAAAGTATGAAATTAAGGCATTTGCTGGAGACTATCATGCTAAGTGAAATAAGCCAAACCCACAAAAACCAAAGGCCAAATATTCTCTCTGATTTGTGAATGCTAATCCAAAACAAGGGAGGTTGGTGAGGGGAAAAATAGAAATCCATTGGATTAGACAAAGGGAAATGAAGGAAAGGGAGGGGGTAGGAGAATAGCAAATACAGGAGAATTAATCAGTCATAACTTTCCTAGCCTTGTATTTATATACATAACCAGAGTAACTCCACATCACATACAACTACAGGGTGAAATCCTAAATTAAATACATTACATGCTATGTATGTATAATCTGCCAAAATACATTCTACTGTCATGCATAACAAAAAGAACAATAATGTTAATTCTATACAAACTTTTCCAAAACACAAGAAAAAGTAACCCTCAACTAATTCTGTGAGGCCAGCATTGCAGTGATACCTAAACCAGACAAAGATATTACAAGAAAAGAAAAACTACAAACCAATATTCTTTATGGATACAGATATGAAAATTCTACACACAATATTCAGTTGAATACAATAGCATATAATACATCAGAAGTAAGTGGATTTTTCCCCTTAGGAATGTAAAGTTGAGTTAGCATCAGAAAATCAATCAATAAAATGTATCACATTATTGATGTTTGACAGAATCCAACATCTATTTCTGATTATTTTTTTTCCCCTAGCAAACTAGGAATGAAACAGAACTCCTCAGTCAGATAAAGGGCAACTACAAAATACCTAAAGTTAATGTACTTAATGGTGAAAGAATGACTGCTTTCCCTCTTAGATAAGAAAAAAAGACAGTGCCCTCACCCACCCACCAGGGAGTTTTGGTCATTGTAGTAAGTAAAAAAATAAATAAATAAACTGCATCCTCACTGAAAGAGAAGTAAAAACTTCTTTATTAACAGATGACACTGATTATCTATGGAAACAATTAAAAAGTTATCAAAAAATCTATTAGAGCTAATAAATATTTTTAACAAAATTGCAGGATACACTATATACAAAAGTTTACCCTGTTTTATATAGTAGCAACAAATAATCAGATATTTGTATAAAAACAATACCAATGATCAAACTACTATGTGTGAACTACTTAGGGGATAATTTTGACAAAAGCTGTAAAGGATCTGTGTGCTAAAAATGACAATATTTTCTGAGAAGTATTAAATAATACCTAAAGGTATTTACCTTTGAGTCCAAACACTTGCTAGTACAGGTAAGTCTACTGTTCCTGAATTAACCTATAAACTCATGCAAACCCCTTCAAAATGTCAGGAGACTTTCTTTCTTTTTTTTTTTTTCTCAGAACTGACATATAGACTCTAAGACTCATGTGGAAATGCAAAGACTTAGAATTGCCAAAATAATTTTGAGAATCAGAGCAAAGATGGGATGTAAACTACCTGATTTCAAGATATATAATAAAGCTACATGAATCAAAACAATAAAATAAAAGAATAAAATTAGATTAATGGGACAGAATAGAGTCCTGAAACAGATACAAATATCTGAACAATTGATTTGTGTTAATGGTGCAAGGGCATGTCAGTGGAGAAATTATTCTTCAACAAATGCTGGTATAGCTAAATATCCATGTCTAAAAATTAACCTCAATCCATATATCTGCCCATATACAAAAATTAACTCAACATGGATCATAAACCTAAATATAAATCCTTAAATTTCTAGAAGGAAACATGAGAAAATCTTAACAACCTCACAAGGATCTTGTAGATAGGACAAAAAACCCAAGCCCACCCATAAAAGAACAAATGGACAAAGTGGACTAAAACAGAAATGTAAAATCTTTGTTCTAGAAAAGACAACATTAGAAGAATAAAGAACCAAAATACAGATGGAGACAATTAAAAATGGGCAAGAAAAATTGGGCAAGAGACTTGAACACACATTGCATAGAAGTATACAAATGGCAGATAGGCACATGAGAAGATGCTCAACATCATTAGGCATCAGAACAGTGCAGGTTAAAACTGTACTAAGATACTTCCGTATACCTTCTACACACCATTGTGCCTATTAGAGTAGACAAAATGTAAAAGACTCAATGGTTGAGTGCCCCTGAGTTCAATCTCTGGTACTCAAAAAAAAAAAAATTAATCTGTCGGTGACAGAGATCAGTGGTTTCAGTAAAAAGGGGCGAGCAAACTTCCTGCAGTGATGGACATGTTCATTGTTATTGATTGTGGTGATGTTTCACAGGTGCACACTTGCATGTCAAAACTTCCCAAAATGCACACTTTAGATATGTTCAATTTCTTGTATGACACTGTATCTCAATAATGCTAACTTTTTAAAAAATCTCATTTGGGGGCACAAATCTTTACTTGCATATCAAAGCACCCAGAATATTTTAAAAGTGAGTATGAGTTTGGGGAAGTGCAAGGTTTTTATTTTTACCTACATCTGAAGCACTCTTCTTCAGAATGCCCATCTTGTGCTTTTAGCTAGTTGAAAGTAAAGTGGAAATCTGAGGTTATTTTAGGTATTTATGATGTTTATGGTACCAGGGAAGATTTCCTAAAGACTAAAGATATCCAGTTCTTTGATTCTCAACCTTAGGGCTATAAGAATTTACCAAGTGTTAAAGAAAGAACATATATTCCTTTAGGAAAAAGATAACTGGGCTTAAATATATCAAAAGGTGGTATACTTTTATGTAGCCATGTTATTAATATATATCCTGAAACCATGTGAGTTGTCACATCTGCAGGGTTAGATAGTGATGGTGGCAGGGAGTAAAATTAGAAAGAGAGTTATAAAGAAACTGGAGATTTCAGAAGTAACTGAATTCAGAAATTAGGATAGCAATAGAGTTATTTCCTGGGAATTCATGTTTAGAAAGCAGGGTGAGGGGCACACCTGTTTGGGGGAAATCAGATGAAAGAAAGAAGAAAACAGTTAAGTTGGGTTTGGAGTGGGTGTGGGTAGAGAAGTACTGGAATGGGACTTTGTACTTGTTCCTTAGTAACCAAGAAAATAAGAGTATTTATTTGGTATGCTTATTATAGACTCAAAGATAAAATAAGTAAACTAGGATCACAAAAATTTTAGGGGGAACCCAATGACCTGCATAAATACTAAATTTTGTTTTACATACCAATCTCACTCAGCACATGTAGCTGAGTGAGGCTGGGCGTTTATAACTTGCATAACCACAGATAGGGTACCTTATTCAAACGTAAAAAATATGGTTTATACCACCCTGTGAAGAGAGGAATTTGAGAATGCTATGTGCCTTCTATCAAAACTCATGCACAACGTGCTATTTATTGCTGTTACAAAATGCTGACCATATTTCTCTAGAATATTATTTAATTTTGATGGCTTTTCAACTCTTCCTATTAAAATAGAAGTTTTAATAGAGAGTTTAATATGTTCTTTCTTTAACACTTAGTAAATTCTTATAGTCCTAAGAATGCCTACAGAGAGGACAGCCTTTGTGGGTAGCTGCATTAGATGAGAAAATACAAGGGTAGGAGAGGATAGGGCTAGAATAAGAGCAAGAAGCTACTGACCATGAAATGGATGAAGAGGATATACTATGACTCTTTAAAACTACTATTCTTACATTAAAAAACTGGAGATTTCCTGATTTCTATCACAAAATTCTTCCATTGTATAGCAATGGTTTTAACTGACAGAGAATGGATAGAGAAGACCCACCTGGGATAAGAGTGCCAAGGGGAAGGGGGAGAAATAGGAGTGGGGTGGGGAGGAGGAGGAGAAGTATAGACAGGAGAAATCCTGCTCCTGAGAAGAAAAAATTATTTTTCTCTAAAATGTGGATATATCACAAAAGTAGTGTGAGAGCCTTCTCAATGGTGATGACTATGGGGAATGATTTGGACTAGGTTAAGCATATTAAAGCCTAAGTAAGTTTTCTCTCCTGGGCAGCTATTTTCATAAACACTGCTATAAAGTTTCTAATATTACAACAGGACTTAGAACATTCTATTAACTCGATGTACACATATTATTTTTATGAGTTTAGAATGTGTCAATGGTTTCATTTTCTGATTCTATGTGTGCTGTCTGTTGGATATTACCACTTGACTTCTGTTTACACCTGTAACTTAACCCCATTAGCCAAAATATTTACCAACTTTTGCAATTCCCTTCATTTGCTCCTCTCCTTCATCTCACTAAGACAGCCAGTTACTCCACTTTATCAATCCTTCCTTTGTAATTTCTCTCATATTTTTTCCTTTTAAAATTTTTATGGTGATCCTATAATCAGGCCTTGATTGTCTTGTGTGCATATTATAAAAACTTCAAACTGTTCTTCCTTTTCAGAGCATGGAGTCCTCCTGTGTGGGTAGAGTGGAGACAGGAGAAAGGGATGACTTTCCTGCCCCTAGGCATATCAAGTGAGTGCCAGCAAGGCAGCTCAGGATGGAGGGGGTGGGATGGGTGGAGTGGCTCTCCTCTCTGCCTCTTAGAAACTGGAACAGAGAACAGAGATACTTAGTGACCCAAGGGAAAGGAGGACTGAAGCTGTAATTCCTGTTCCTTGGTATCCCCAGGTCAGAGCAGGGTCTTGGATACCTTGGCTAAAAATTTTCTTTTCACTTACTGTGGCTTCACCTAGACAGTGTATAAGTTTCTTGAGGACATATACTAAGTTTTTCCTTATACAAATTATTATAAAAAGGCATATTTGTTTTGTTGATATTGTAGATATAATTCTATTTCATTATTTCAGAGTCATATATTTCAGTTCCCCTTCAAGATCCATTTGGATGCTCTTTGGAGATGCTTATATATTAGGCCATTAAGTTTCCTTGAATTCAATTGAATTATTTAGGGTTTAGAGGCCCTAAAAACGCTCAATAAAAAAATTTGCCCTTGACAGTAGTTCAGAACTTCCTTTTAAAGTTCATGTTTGAAAGCATGATTTTTTTTACTTATTCTCAGCATTCAAAAAAATTATTTTTTTATTCTTGCCAAGAATAAAAAATTTCTCATTTTAATGTCCCTCATGATCTTGTCAGATGCCACAGTACTTTAGGGTTTTTGAATTCATATAAAATATTCCCAGAGACTGCCTACCAATACCAACTCAAATTTTAATGCTGATCACTTTTTTTGCAGTTCTTGTCTTTTCAATACTAGAAGACTTTGTGAGAGAAAAATGCAAAAAAAAAGTCTACTTTTGCTTCACATAATCTACTTTTGTTACAAATAAATGGTCCTGAAGAATTTGAGTTATCAGCTTACCAGTTACTCTGCTGAGACTGGATAAACAAATGCTCCAAAGGCCAGAGTTTATGCCTCAAATTCAGCTTGTAGTGTGACTGCCCATCCTGGATGTCATAGGAATTTAAACACTGAGCCTTAAAGGATGACACCCTCTATGTCTTTTTAAAAACAATCATAAAAATCACAAACTACCACATTAAAATCAAATTTGCAATAACAAAATTTTTAAAAAGTTAATCTTAACTTGCTTTTTTAGTTCCTGAACTCTTGACTCCCAATCACTCCACTAAATACATATTCATTGTCAACTTTGCATTGTAAGAATCACTATGCACTGAATGAGCAGTCAGGCGATCTGGTTATGAGATCCAGCTTTGCAAATAATTTGCTGAATAATCTTGGGTCTGTCATTTACTCTCTCCAGTTCTCTATCTCATTTAATAATAAGAGGTTTGAAGCATTTAGATGATATCTAAGTTTGTTTGACTCAATGCTATGATTCTATTCCTAAAGAAAAATCTGAATTAATTAGACCATGAAATTCTCTCTTTCAATAGAGGGAACTTAACTAAATTTCATTTCTTTCTATAACATAATTGGACATATTGATACTGAATAAGGCAGTGAGGAGTTACACCTAAGCTTTAAGATTTCCTACTGATTCAAATGGAAATGCTAAGATATTAAGGTATTCTTTCTTCTAGCCTGATTCAACCTTAGTAAAAGATATAATTCCTTTTTGGTAAAAAGAAGAGAGTCTTGGTTTAAACCAACATACAAATTAGTGGAACATAGAGCGTAGCCTCACAAGGCTCCATTCTTGACCTGTTGAACTTTTAACATTTTTGACAGTGAACTGAAGGAGACATATTTTCCAAATCAAACTTAGGAAGCATATTTAATGGGTTAAGACAACAGAATTAAAAATCAGGAGGATTTGAAAGAATCTCTCAATGAATTAAAAAAAAGCCAATCAAATAAAAACCAACCAATCAACCAAACCAAACAGACAACCCACAAAATCCAAACCAAGAAGATGGAAGTTACCAGGAATGAAGGTTAAATCCTGTGCCTCACACTTGGTACCCCCCAAACTTATCACCTACTCCCCACCAATAAAAAGAATGAGGACAAAATTGCTTGAAAACTTGCATGAGCACCTCCCCATCATCCCAGTCTCACTCAATGACGTTCTACATGGAGCTGATGGTGCTGCACAAAATCTTAAAAGGTGAATACGTGATTGCATTGCAGGCACAATAGTGCACAAAACGAAGAAACAAAATGCTCCCTTATATTTTCTACAAAGCGAACCTCACCTGCAGTTATGGATCTAGTTAAGGGCACCATACTTAATAAGGCTGTGGCGAATCCTTCTTGTCACGTCGTCCCTAGTTGGAGATTTTGGATAGGTAATTTTGCAGCCACATCACATGAATAGCGCTTGAGGGTCTAAGGAGTCCAGTTTGGAGAGAGTAAACATAGGAAGCACGCAAAGGGAATGTCTTAGAAGCAAGCAAGCAAGCAAGCAAGCAAGCTGTGCGAAGAGGCTGGCAGCAAGGGCCCTCAGCACCCCGCATCCCCGCACCCCGGCGGCGCGCGGGTGACCAGCTGCACCGCATGGCTCTGCGCGGTTCCAGGCGTCTGCCCCGGCGCGGGCGCGGCCCCACCGGGATGGCGGTGACGAGCCGTGACGACTCAATGGTTGCCTGGGCGCGACGCAGGGGTTCGGTCGAGTGCGGCGTGGCAGGTCTCTTCGAAGCGCCTCTCCTTTGGAGCCGGGGCTGTGAGCGTGCATTGGGCGGCCGTCGGGGCCGAGAACCATGAGCCCCGGGGGCGCGGGCTGCTCCGCAGGGCTGCTACTGACCGTGGGCTGGCTGCTCCTGGCGGGCTTCCAGTCCTCGTGTGGGACCAATGTCACCGCCATTCAGGAACCCCCCTTGGTCCACGAGACCCACGAGGTCCACGAGATCCACGAGGTCCACGAGGCCCACGATCCCCACGAGGGCCCCGAGGCCCACGAGGCCCACGAGGCCCACGAGGGCGAAAGCGAAGGCGATAGCGACAGCGACAGCGACAGCGAGGACGACACCGGTGACAACAACGAAAGCGAAGGGGACAACAACGAGGGCCCTCTGCCTGATAACGAGGAAGCTGGTGAGAGCAGGAGGCTCCTTGACAGGCGTCCAGAGGCACCTGTTGAGGGCAAAAAGCTGCCTCTTTATTTGCCGAATAATAATGAGAATCACCTTTGTTACCATTTGTAGAGCTTTCTTGCATATAACAGCCCTGCGTTTATCCATTTTGTGCATCTTATAGCTTTGAAGAAGGATGTACTGATTGTCCAAGCAAGATAACCAAATAAGCATATGAAGAAGCCACTTAAGAAATAGTTTTCAATATTGCTTTGGAGAAAGAAAAACTTTTTTTAAAAGGGGTGAAGGTAGCTTCCTACCAAGAGGAAATCTTGGTTTTGACTCTTGTTGCAATAATTTCCCCTCCCCATTGTAGTTTTTGTTGTTGTTTTTAAAGTTAGAAATTGCTGGTAGCCCTCTTTCTTTCCACATTTCCCCTTAGGGTGGGAACTCAATGGAATTTATAATTCCCTTTACTGTGACACATCTAGATAGCCCACAAAACTGCCCATGTATAGGCCATGTCACCTTTGTGCAGCCCCTTACCACTGAGCACTTCCACATTGTTGTAGTGTTTTATTTGTATGTTTAGTTTCAACAAAGGAATGGTGGCAGTAGAAAACATTTATCAAGGGATTCAACTAATGGCATTGTTAGATGATAACGTATTAACCAAGGGAGAATGAGCCTGTGCTTGGTACATAAATTTGCCTTATACTGTTGGCTCATTAAGCAATAAAACTTGACAAGCTGCTGTACATGTTATATTGATTAGTAACTCACATGCTGGTGGGTAAAAGGTCAGTTGCAGGTTTGCAGTCTTCAAAAGGATGATTCCCTTTCCCCATAAATGACCCAGCTGATGCTAAATTCTTTTAGTATCTTTAGCATTCTTTTGTCTCCTCAATCTATATGTACAGAGTGGGTGCTGTGTCTATCAGCCTTTGTTTCATTTCCCAATGATAGATAGTGACCCTCAGCATGGAAAGAAATTGACTATCTGAGTTTAATAGTGGGATCCAGGCTTGAACTGCCTTGATTACATTATAGAGAGTTTGAAAAGGTCCTTGACTTTGGAAATGTGAAAAAAAAAAAAAAGATGAGAAGGGCAGCATATGTTCTAAAGCAGTGTAGCTATTGCTTCAGTATATTTTTCAAAAAAATTGAGTGAACGATTTTAGTGTTAAACTAATGAAGGTATACTTCTAGCTGTAAAATGATAAATATTAAGTTAAACCCAGGTGATGAAGTTACAATGCCTTACATTCAAACTCAAGTGTAAGTAAGTTACTTATTCTCTCAGTGTCTAAGTTTCCTCATCTGTGGACTTGAGAGATGTATAATTTCATGCATGTGTTTTATCTGGGTAGATTGAGAATCTAGAACTATAAACAACCAGAAAGTTTTCAGGACTCTTGTTAAAATTTGCACAGATCTTCTAATTCTGGAGGATCAGTAAAATCAGGCATCACCATTACTATCCAGTGAACTATTATGTTTTTCACTTTTAAATAATTTTACAAATAATTTCCAAAAGCAAGAATAAAGGGTTAGTGAAAACAACTTTGTTAGAAATTTTAATAAAAATATAAACACACCAAAACCCCAATTTTTATTCCTTGTATCTTAGTTTTGAAGGTATTCATAACTTAACAGTTTTGAAGGTATTCATAACTTAACTTGAAAGAAGTTTGAATAAAACTAAATGCTCAAACTGTTAAGCCATAAACCTGTAATATATCCATCATATAAATACTGATTCCAGATTTCAAGTACATCTCTAATAAAGTCTAGATTATTATTACTCTGGTTCTTTTTGCACTTATATTGTCAAAGCACAATACTTTTGAAAACTTTGACGGTACGTATTTTGTTAAAGAGATGAATGCCATCTTTTTGCTGCATAATTGCAGAACACTTTCATTTTCAGTTTATAAACAACAATTGAAATGATTAATTCAATGAGTTTTTTATTTTTTATTTTTAAACTAGCAAAATTTTATTTAACAAAACTAATTTAGTATAACACATGATCATTATCTTTTTTGTTGGTTTTATTTTTTAAATACATGACAGTGGAATGCATCACAATTCTTATTACATTCATAGAACAAGTTTTGATATCTCTGTATATAAAGTATGTTCACACCAACTCATGTCTACATAGATGTACTTTAGATAATGGTGTCCATCACATTCCTCCATCATTGCTAACCCCCTGACCCCACCCTTCTCCTTCCACCCCTCTGCCCTACCTAGAGTTCATCAATTCCTCCCATGCTCCCTCTCCCTTCAATGAGTTTTATTCATTTCTAACCTATCTATTTCCTTCCAGTCACCTTTATTTATACGTGTCATCATAGTTTGTCCATTTTCAAATCTTGTCAAGTAAATCTTTGTGCATAAACATCGTGCAAAAAAAAAAAAGAATACTGTCCACATCCTTTTAGAAAACAGTATGGTCTTGTTGTCACAAAATATTTCAAGATCAAATTCTTCCTATCAAAAATATAACTGGATGAGAACACCATATTTTCTTTCATTCTTAGAAATACAATGCTCACTCCTTGTTTTTTTTAAAAAAATTATCCAGGATAGTCACCTAAGATACTATCATCTCTCACTGAGATTCAGCTTATACAAAAAAAAAAAAATCAATTTCACCATCACCATTTTCATCTAAAGTTCTGCTATCTGTGTTCATCTTCTGACTCATTCAATAATTTAGAAATGTTTTTCTCCATCAATTTTCTTCTCTACCATTATGGTCAAAAAATGAAAAATTCTAAAGTTTGTATTTTATTTAATGAAAACCAGAAATAGCCTACATGAAAAGTGTCTTTAGACTTGTTTCATATATTCCTGGGGTAACGTGATGCTTTGGGCAAAGCAATAAGAAAACTGATGCAATAGCTATGATTTACTTCATAATTACATCATTTGTTTAGGCAATGCCAATCCTTCTTCAATTTTATTATTTTAGTCTTTTTAAAAAATAGTTGTGAATAATTAATGAGTGATGATAAAATAACATCATTACAGATGATAAAAAATAATAAAATGTTTCAAAATAAAGGAAAATTATGAAGATATTAGGTTTGTATCCTTATGCCTTTTATCCTTTTATATATCTTTAAAATTATATTTATACCATGAGTGTGTGTGTGTGTGTGTGTGTGTGTGTGTGTGTGTATCATTAGATTTCAAAGGGTCCAAAAAGCTAGGCACAGTGGGACATGCCTATAATCTCAGCACTTGGGAGGCTGAGGCAGGAGGATCACAAATTCAAAGTCATCCTCAGCAACTTGGTAAAGCCCTAAGCAAATTAGCAAAACTCTTGTCTCAAAATTAAAAATAAAAAAGGGATAGGGAATGTGGGTCAGTGGTTAGTGGAGAAGCCTCACCACATTCTTGCCTCTTATTGAACTGTTGGATTCTATTCATTTTTTTTACCCTTTTTTTCTATCAAATTAAGACAATCAATACAATATTTCTGATAGTTAACTTTTGAGCTCTAGGTATAGGACTTTTTATTCTCCTAAAATTTTTTTTTTGGCATTTGCCCATTCTTCACCCTTTCATTTTTAGATACAGATTTACATTTGAACACATTTGCTATCCTTCATAGCTTTGCAGAATTCTGGATTCAGTCAGCATGATATCAGGGTTCTTTTTTTTTCAGGTCATTAATAAAAATGTTGAACAGGACAGAGCCCCATGACACATCACTTCTTCCACATTCCCTCCAACTGACAAATTTGCATCTGTGCATCATCCTGTTTGGCCAATTATACATCAAACTTTGCTGACATTCAGATCATATTTTCCCTTTTTATTCACTGGTGTATAATGGGAAATTTTTACAAATGTCACACTGAAATCCAGATACATATAGTTACAAAAAAAAAAAATTGAAGTGACCTAATGGACATTTAATACATCAAAGAACATTAAAGCTAAAAAGAACTTTAGAGGCTTCTGTGATTCAATCTCATTTTTTTTCCTATAAAGAAGCTCAAGTTAGAAGAAATTGAATAATTTCTCAAAGCAATATAGGTGGTAAATAGTAGAGCTAATTGAGTAATGGATTGTGAAAAGAAGCTGTGAGTAGTCTAGTACTCATTCTCTTACCTATGTTTTTTATGTTCAGGCTTAAGCTTTTAACTTATTTCTTATTATGTGCAAGTTGAAAGTATTTAAGCATTTCAAGCATAAAAAGTCAGTTCAAAATTAATAAGTTATGATAGTCTAATTCATTTATTTAACAAGGTCAATAACTGATTTACTTATATGTATTGAGTACCTACTGTGCATTCAAAGTAACAATATTTGATGCTTGTACAGAATGAAAAGCTTATGGAACTATTGAGGTTTTACAATAATTCAAAATAGGAAAAATATCAATACCATGTGATATTAATAACTACAAAACAAGTTTAATTTGCATAATTATGACAACTTTGGCATATTTGTAGTGCTAAACAATTTATAGAATTATTTTGTGTGCATTATCTTATTTAATTCCAACAATATCAAATCAATCAGGGTTTCCTTTCCAAATGTAACAAAGGCTAACTAGGTATGACAGAATTTAATTAATTTGCCCAAACTCAAAGAGCTTGTTAGTGTTAGAAGTAGCTTTTTGGACTTGAAATTCAATCTACTTTTCTATGTGATTTGTTGCCCTGAGATACATTGCCTTTTATAATTTTTTTTCTTATACCTCATTTGTTTTTTTATAGAGAGATTTCAGTCCTAATCTGAGCTATGAAGAATTGGTTATATAAGATATTTAGTGGAATTCATGCCAACTTCTTCAAATGATTAGAAAAAGAGAACGTGATTTAGAACCAAGAATTTTTAGCTTCTCAAAGTTGTATACTCACAGAGTTGTGATTATCCTGCTAAATAAAGCATTGAAATATGTTCTTAGAACTATTGAAATTTTCCATTTTAATCTGGAAAGTGAGTAAAACCAATCCATCACTTATAACTTTAATGAACAATTGGCATAAGAATTCTTTTTGGATGAAAATTATGCACTGTTTTTTGTGAGTTTTTGAAAAAAAATTTATTTCTTTTAATTAGAAAAAATTGTTCTCATTTCTTAAAATTCTAAGGCCTTTTGTATTTTTGTGATTTTCAATAGACTTTTAACTCACCATGTATTAACTGATGAAAAAAAAAAACCTTAAGTTATATACAAGTTTTAAATATAAACCTTCTTTGCAGGTTATTCCCTAGTTTCATGAACTTCCTTAAAAGTTCAGGCTTCTTTTGATTTAAATAATAGTAAATGCATGAGAAATGGCTTTGCTTCTCTGGTTTAATAGAATTTTTTTTTTAAATTGCCTGCTGCCCATATGTTAAGTATTTGTATCCCCCATCCCAAGTAAGAAGTTTTTCACTTAGAAAAGTCTTCATATGATTAAATACTGTATCTTTATACTTTATATTTAGGTCCGAATAAAACAATAGTCAAAGAAGTTGAATTTGGAATGTGCACAGTCACGTGTGGTAAGTAGAAAAGAGCAGGAGAATAATCTAATTTTGGGGGGAGGGAAGGTAAAAACAGATAATGTGGTAATTGTTTACTTGTAATTTGTGTACTTTCATTCATCTCTCATTGCTTTCTATGTCTAACAACTATAATTTACACACAAAACTCAGCTGATTTGCTTCAAAACGCAAGATATTTCCAGTTTGCAACACCCAAGTTTTATTTTAAGCTAACTCCCTATTATTTTTTTGGCACATAAACTGTCTTCACCAAAGTGAAATCTTCTCCATTTCACAGATGTTCATAAGATGAGAGATTTTCCAATGCATCTCACAGATGTCTTCCCACATAATGTGCTGGCAAATCTATCAAGAAATATGCTTATTTGTAATCATCTATTCCAATTTCTCCAATTTATACGTCATGTTTTTTTTGGGAAAAAAGTATTGGCTTTGTGGGAAAGATGATGTTAAAAGAATAAGACTTATGTTGATCATTCTATGGATGGAAATTGGACACAAAATCTCTTAACACAGGGGTAGGATTAAGGCTTATATGCAATTAGAGGTCAATGTTTCTCAAACCTCTATTCCAAGTGCCTAAAAGGCTTATTAAAACAGTTTGTGGGGCCTACTCAATAGTTTCCAACTCCCTAGACCTGTGGATGGGCCTAAGAATTTGCATTTCAGCTGACAATGAAGCTCAGCCTGATGGTTAAAGGTCCATCTTTTAATTTTTTCTAGGTATTTTCATTCACACATTATAATTATACATAATAGTGGGATTTGTTGTTTAATGTTTATACATATATACAATAAAACAATATAATTTGATTAACTCATCATCTAGTTCTTCTCCATTTCCTCCTTTTTTCCTTCCTCCTGGTCCCCTTCTGTTTTCGTGAGATCCCCACCCCGACCTTTATTTATTTATTTTTCTTTCTAGTTTCTTCAAATGAGAGAAAAAATAAGAACCCTTGACTTTCTGAATTTGCCTTATTTTACTTAACACAATGCCCTCAGTTTCATCCATTTTCCTGCAAATGACATAATTTCACTCTTTATGGCTGAATAGAGGACTACCCTTTGATAACCCCTGCCATAAATGAGGGCACTGAGAAACATTAGATAATTAACAATGAAATTAAGTTCATCTTAAGTGGTCTGCTGTAGACAAAGTGACAGTGACCAGAAGAAAGGGAGAACAATAACTAGAGGATAAGAAGACAGAAAAATTCATGCAGATCTTGATCAGAATTTTTGGGAGTAAACTTTTGGTCAAAAATTATACCTGAATTGTTTTTATTTGAGGTAGCTTTTTAAAAAATTATGATAAAATACATCCAAAATAAAATTTATTATTTTAACCATTTATATATATAAAATCTAGTGGCCTTAAGCATATTCATATTATTGTACAACCATCACCACTATCCATTTTGAACTTTGTCAACACCATGAACTAAAATCCCACCCCCATTTAAACTAACTTTCCACTTCTTCCAGTTCCTGGCAACTACTCTTCTTTCAATCTCTTAAAGTAGTTTTAAACCTGGTTTTTACTTTATATAAGTAAGAGTCAAAATTAGGGGAATCTGTAATAAACATATGATTACTCATTTGTAGCTTATATCTTTCTCTTGCTACTTGCTTGAAATTTTTGCAGGTAAAAAAATTATTTTTTATGACAGCTCCAACAATTAATGTTTTTTATTTGTTAAAGGCATGCTTTAAAAATTGTATATTTATTCTCTCAAAAATTGATTTTTTTAAATCAAGTTTTTTTTTTTTTTTTGGTTACTATGTATCAGGCATTGTTATAGGGACTATGGATAAAATAGTGAAAAACAAAACAAAACAAAACTTTTTACCTTCAAAGAATGTATATTTTAGTAGGACAAGACAAATAATATGTTAGTGATAAACTAGGTGGTTATAAGTTCTAAAGAAAAAATAAACCAAAAATGTAATATTTCAGATCTAAAATGTTAAAAGTATTGTCAGTTTATATTAACTACATAGAAAAGAAAAAGGTTTTAGGTTTTAGTGAAAATTCTATTTAACTCCTAAAAAATATTTTAACACTTAGACACTTTTTTCCAATATTTTGGCAGATATTTAGGTGTTACTTGGAAAATCGCATACCTACCACATATCTCAGTGAGCTGTGTTTAAATAAGTATATAAAATACCTGATTGGAAAATATTTGTGCATTTCAGAATAAGACTGTGCCTCTAAAGAAGCACCTATTGTAAATTCAAGTGGAGCCATACGAAAGCCATTCTCAGCCATCTCTTTTAATTAATTTGTTTATTTATTTTGCCATTACTAGGGATTGAACCTAAAGTTTCATACATGCTGGACAAGTGTTCTGCTACTAAGCTACATCCCCAGCCTTATTTATTTATTTTTTTTAAAGGCAGAGTCTCACTAAATTGCTGAAGCTGGCCTTGAATTGATGATCCTCTTGCCTCAGCCTCCCAAGATTCTGGGATTACAGGCATGCACCATCGTGCCTGATTCAGCTCCCTCCTAATCAAAAGACACTTTCACCTTCCATCCTCCAGTCCCATAGGAAGTCCTCTCTCGTTACTCAGACTGTGGTCCATAAAATGGCTACATTAGCATCACCAAGGAGCTTGTTAAAAATGCATAATCTTAGACATACTCAAGACAGACTGAATCAAAATTTGCATTTTAGTAAGAACTCCATGTGATTTGCAGGTACTCTTAAATTTGAGAAGCACTATTGTAAGCCACTGTTCTAATCTTCAACTTTTCTATCCCTTGAGAATGGGTTTTATGATTAATACCTTGTAGAGGCTGAAAGAGGTAATCTGGTAGACAAGGAAATCAAGGAATCTTGCTTAGCTTGTGACCTTGTAGTCTTAACACCAAATGTATTCAGCAGTGTTGCTGATTCAGAATTTACCATCTCCCTCAATTATTTCAATTAAAGCTTGACTCAGAATTCTAGGATTGGTTAGTAAAAGATTTGGTTTCTTGTAACAAAAATTATCTTGTTGGAAATGGAGATTTGGTTACTAATAAGTTATCTTGTCTATATTTAACACAGAGACTATCAATCTAAATATTAAAAAGTATCATTTATGGTAAAATATGATTTTGGATTTTTCTCCAGAAGTTCCATGCCCCCACTCTGAAAAGGTTCACAGTCAAATTAAGTTTGGAAAATTCTGTGTACTACTGTGTTTCATCAAACCTAATTTTATTTGCTGTAAGAAGCACATTTTATGTATTCTAAAAAGAAAAAATGCTGTCATACCACAGTTATATTAATGTATTCTGATTTCAAAGATGTTAACATGTAAAATCTTTGCATCTTAGATTAACAAGAATTTATATATAATAGCATACTAATTTATTAGCATATTAAAAGTTTCTAAAAACTTCTGTAGTAAAGACATCACATGAAGAGAGAGAGTGTACAGAATGGGAGGAAATCTTTGTCAGCTGTTCCTCTGACTGGGGATTGCTATCCAAAACATATGCACAACTAAAACCACCTAACACCCAACAAACAAACAACAAATATCCTTGGCTGGGACTGTAGCTCAGTGGCAGAACGCTTGCCTCTCATGTGAGAGGCACTGGGTTTGATCATCAGCACCACATAAAATAAACAAAATAAGGCTGTGCTATCCATCTACAACTACAAAAAAAATTAAGAAAAAAGAACAAGTATCCCAATCAATAAACCAGCAAAAGAACTACACAGACATTTCTCAAAAGATGCACAAAGAGCCAATAAATATATGATAAAATGTTCAACATCTCTAGCAATCGGGGCAATACAAATCAAAACTACATTGAGAATTCATCTTGAACCAGTCAAAATGCCAGTTATCAAGAACACCAAAAATAATAAATGATGGCAAAGACATGGGGGAAAAGTACACTGTGTATTGTTGGTAGAACTATAGATGAATACAACCGTTCTGGAAAGCAATGTGGAGATTTCTCAAAAAACTAGGAATGGAACCACCATATGACTTAGCTATCCCACTTCTTGGTGTTTACTGAAAAGAATTAAAATCAGCATACTATAGTGATATAGCCACCTTGATGTTTATAGCAGCACAATTCACAATAGCCAACTTATGGAATCAACCCAGGTATCCATCAGCAGATGAATGGCAAGGAAAATGTAGTATCTATACACAATGAAGTCTTACTCAGCTATGAAGAAGAATGAAATTATGGCATTGTCTGGTAAACGGATGGAAATGAAGAACATTGTGCTTAGCCATTCTCACAAAATCAAGATTTAAATATTTCTCTCATAGATAGAAGCTAGAACAAAACAAGGGAAAGAAGGAGGAGGGAATTGGATATTATAAAGATATAGACAAAGTCCATGGAGTAGAAGAGGATCAAAAGGGAGGGAGGAGGGACAATAAAAAAGGAAGGAAATGTGGAATGAATTTAACAAAATCACGTTAGGTGCATATATAAACACAGCACATGGAATTTCACCTTTACATATAAGTAGAAAGAACCAATCAAAAATAAATAAGTAAATGAGACAAAGGAAGATCAGTAGAGAAGAGAAAGGAGGAGTATATGGAGAGAAAGGAGGGGAGGGAAAATCTGGGGAATGGGAACTGAAATCAAATTCCACGTATGTATGGTTTTGTCAGAATGAACTCAACTACTACTATGTATGATTATAATGTGCCAATAAGATAGAAAAAGAAAAAAGAGGTCCTTTTCATTTTATTTAATGTACCATTTTCAAATGCATAGATGATTGTAGAATGACTAGTGTTTTATGTAACTAATTTGAGAAAATACTGTTTTATGAAATTATTGCAAACAAGGAGCTGAAGAAAATTCTAAATGTTATCACTGCGAATTTAGGAGTTAACTTTCTGAAATTAAGAGAAAAGTTTAAACAATTAATAAATTTTAAAAAGGAAGCAAGAAAAGATAAGCCAGACCTGGGTAAGAAAGTAAAGACCTTCTTCAATTCGTTGTTTTCTTAACATTTGCCCATCTCTTTCTACCTAAGGTGTTGGTGTTAGAGAAGTTATATTAACAAATGGATGCCCTGGAGGTGAATCCAAGTGTATTGTTCGAGTAGAAGAATGCCGTGGACCAGCAGATTGTGGCTGTAAGTATTGGCGGGTGACAGAGGGGAAGAGTTCACCTCAGGGAAACACCCTTACCTCAGATTGCCACTGAATACAAGGAGACAGCCAGTGGATGCGTTGAAAGGAAATCTACAATTTAATTTCCATTCTCTAGACACTTACAACTGTGAGTAACTTTCTGCTTTTGCTTTACATTTTTCAGTGACATCTAAAATTTAAAGATATATTATCTGCTGTATACTGGACCCTCTCTCTATACTTGGGGTCTGTGGTTGAGTCTGTCCTCAAGTGGAACACTTTTGATGTTTTGGTCATGGCATTTTATCAGTGGGTTGATAAATCTTAAATGGGGAACTTTGAGGTCTGTTTTGCATCCAATTATGCTATTCTGACATTTTAATATCTCTAATAAGGTTTCCTAACCAGTAAATTGGAAGCCACGAGCAGACCTCAAAGTTCAGTGTAACAGATCACTGATTGCCCTTACCTCTTCTCTAGAATTTATTCTGCATTAAAAAACTGAGAGACATTGTGTCTCCTCCCTTGCTTTTTTTGGTGACTTTATTGTTGTCCTCATCACTCTTCCCTTACCCCACTACATTCCAGTTCCCAATTTTAAGATTTGGTAACTTGCAATATCTAATTGATTTTTATGACTGGGAGTGACTTTTAAAAGTAATGACATATGTAAAGCAACTTATAATGCCCAATGATATTTATGTATTTGATTTTTCTTTTGTTCAGGGGGTAAACCAATTTCAGAAAGTCTTGAAAGTGTTAGATTGGCATGTGTTCATACATCTCCTGTAAATCGTTACAAATATATGTGGAAACTTCTAAGGGCAGACCAAGTAAGTAATGAACATATGTAATCTGGTGCTTTCCTAGTGAGTGTTAAAATTTGTATCCCAGTTTAGATAACTCTCAGAAAACTCTCTTTAAAAGCATTTTGCAAAAGAGGAAAATATTATTGGAATTCAATTTTTTTTCACTATTCAGTGAGATTTAAGACATTCTATATGTCTTAAAGTCAACTAGAAATAGAACTTTTAAACATCCATATAATATGAACTATTTTTATTTTGTAAGTAAGGTTTTTATTTATTTTTAAAGGAGTTGTATATTAATGGCAGTAGCTAACACTAGTTAAAGAATTTTTGCCAGAGTAGCTTAACCCCTGAGCCACATCCCCAGCCCTTTGTATTTTTTGAGACAGGGTTTCACTAAGTTGCTCAGGGTCTTGCCATGTCACTGAGGCTGGCCTCCAACTTGTTATTCTCCTGCCTCAGCCCCTTTAGTAGCTGGAACTACAAACATGCATCAACGCGCTCTTCTTAAGCATATAACAACCCTACGGTTGCTATACCATTGTATAGATAAGTAATTGATGTGTAGAGAATAACTTGTCTACAGTCATACAGATAGGAAGTGGTAGCATTGAGATTTGAAGTCTGGATTTTCTGACTCCAAAATCCATGTACACAATTAATTAGCATACTAGGCTCCAAGAGTCAGTGACTCTTTTTTTTTTTTTTTTTGAAGGAAGTAATGGTTTTCTGACCTTAAGTGTAGGGAAGAACATTGATACTTTGTTTTTTGTTTGTTTGTTTTGTTTTGTTTTGTTTTGTTTTAATAGCAACCTGTTATACTTGCAAATGATTCAGCAATCCTGGATGTACAAAGAGATATCCACCCCTTGGCTTTCCAGTGTGACACCATGGATAATTCTGAAATGGTAGCATCTATTAAATTCACAGTCTATACATCTAATGGTAAGTGCACAGCAATATTTTGGTTTGCTTATATCTTATACTTCAAAAAGCATCAAAATCACCTGGAGAGCTTTTTAAGATACAAGTCTCTATCCAGTCCAAATCAGAGCTTCTGTTTGAGTAGGTCTGGACTAGAAATGGCATGCAAATTTGCCTTTCTGACAAGTTCCCAGGTGATGCTGTTGCTGCTGGTGTCCACAGTGCTGAGAAACACTGGTTTATATCATTGACGCTTTTCTACCAGATAATAATTAACTTCTTTTTCACAAAGTAGCATTAAATGTGGCTCACTTTGGGAAACTGGTCCTTTAAGACCAGGCTTTTAACTTGAAATATATATATTCTTGCATTTACTTCCATCATAAAAGTGAAAGTGGATTAATGGAATTCTCATGAATGCTTACAAAACTCTTAGCACAGAAAAATAATAAAATTAATTTAAAAAATTAAGAAACACGAAGTCAGAGCACTTTTCTTTAAAAATTATCTATTTGAAGAAAATATTTTTTTGATAATGCAGTAATGCATGTCTCTGTGTCACAAAAGGCAAATCTTGTCCTGAACATAATTTTACATGTTGTACATTGTTTCCCTTGTGAGATGGATCTGCATTCATGTCCTTTCAGTTTAATCTATGATGTCTTTTGTATCCAGGTAATCATTTCCTTTTATGTAGGTGCTCTTAACCATTTATAATGTTGTCATTTTTGTTAGAGGCGTGGGGGACTTGATCACAAGTTCTTTTGAGAATCCAATCAAGGCTCTGGATCTTCTTCAGAGAAAAATGTTCAATATACAAACATGGCAAAAGTTATATGTAATTTTAAGAGAGCTTATGGATTTCCTGAAGCTATTTTTGTACCCCAGGTAAATGGCTTCCGCTATTGTCTAGAGATACCAAACATAATGTAATGTGGTATCTTTATTCAAATGAGAACAGGGTAAAGTGTTTTGGGGGTGATTCTAAAAAATAAACTATTTACTATTTAAACTTCCTTTGATGTGCTATTTAGCAACTTAAAAAATCTTCATGGTTAAAGCTAATAACACTAAGAGGATAATTTCAATAAAGTACTAAAAAACGACAGAAGAGAGGACCAAAGTAGCAAACTAAAAAATATCTCAGCTAGCCTTAGTTTATGATATTATAAAAGCCGCTGGACCATTCTTGGCCCTTGTCCTCACTTCCTGGGCCCTGGGAGAACTGGTTAGTAGTGAGTAGTTTAAACTACTCTCCACCTTCTCTTGGCTAATGTTGCAAGATGCTACATACTCCTCTCATGACTAGAAAGGAGAATGCATTTGCTAGGATGCAAGTTAAGGGCTGGAGAACAGAACTCAAAATGTGCCTGTCCTTTATTGAGATGAAGTTAACTTTGCAGCCTAGGGGTCGTGGGGTAGCTTTGTTGTCTTAGTGCATGCAGTAGCTGAACAACAAAATGTTCTCAGAACACGATTAGATTCTTTCAAAAATTACAATTTGGGTACACTACTGTAAAAGACCCTTTTGACTGTTTAGACATCAAACAAATGTTTGGGTTAGAAATGTCCACATAGTATTGTATTGGCTTCCATTTTATATATCACATTTTTCACTCCCACAAGAGCTGTCTTTCATAAATAGGCCTTGTTATGGCTTGGTTTGTGTGCCCTTTCCCCAGAAAAGAGACTTTGAAGTCTTGCCTTTCCCAGTACTCAGAATGTGGCCATAATTGGAAAGACCATCATTGTAGATGTAATTAGTTAAGATGAGATCCTAGTAGAGTAGGATAGGCCTTAACCCAATGTGACTGAATTTGAAGAGGGGAGAGAGACAAAGGCAGAGGAATGCCGTGTGAAGACATAGGCATATGAGGAGACGGGCACGTGAAAACAGACAGAGATTGGACGTATGCTACCACAGACCAAGGAACATCCGGGGCTCCCAGAAGCTGGAAGAGGCAACACAGGATCCTCCCTTAGACCCTTCAGAGGGATCATGGTCCTACCATCACAATTCCCCCCTTATTTTTTTTTTGCCTCCAGACCTATGAAACAATAAATTTCTGTTGTTTTTAAGTCACATAGTTTGTGGTACTTTGTTATGGTGTCCCGAAGACATTAACACATACGTAAGCTTTGTTTATATCTAAAAAGTGAGTGAATTGAAATTTGACCTATTTTCCATTAGAAAATTTCAATAGATGTAAAAGCAGTCTAGGTAACCCTTGAGAGAAGATTACTGTTGTAATGAACTAAAATCTTTATATGCCTCATTCTCTACCTTCTCTCTCGGCGAATGTTACAGGATAGTACATAAATGGAAACTAATTTTTGCATTTCTCCTCAGGTTTTAGTTCTCAAAGGTTTTTTTAACTTTAAGTTTTTTTTTTTAAAAAAAACCTCACTCTGTATATCTAACATTATTTCACGATAAAAAGATTTTTAAATCTACCAAAATTGGGATACAAACATGGATGTATTTTTTCCATTATACTTGGAGCTATTTAATATCACTGTATTGAGTTTATACTCTAGAATTACTAGGGAAAATGGGGAGTTATAATCCATGGTGTTTAAAGGTCAGAAAAAAAATATTCAGAAAAATAATTGAGATTTTCCATAGAGGAGACTACTTCTGATACACTGGCACTTACCAAAATAGTCAAAACAAACATTTGCAAACATTACATCTCTCTGGACCTTGCTTTACTTGAACCGTATAAAATGATATTTGGGTCTGATGGTTTCTATGGTCCTTTTTAGCTTTTTTTTTTCCCAATGATTCTAGAATTTGGGGAACAGAAAGAGCCATAAGAAAGTGATTTAATTCACAAAACAAGTAATCCTTGATAAAAATTGGCTTTTCACCAGTTTACAATGTAGCAGTGCTCCCACACATACTGTAAACTAGCTTTGTTTCTTTAGTAGCCTTATTTGCAGATAGAGCAGACACATATGGGAAAGAAGGCTTAATTTAAGAGTAGTGTGTGGATATTTGTATAGAAAGCAATGAGCCTCAACCTCAGTTTTATATTTTTAACATATTAAAAATTAGAGATGTATCATAATCCTAAGCATAAAACTAAACCCATAAATCTTTAAGAAGAAAACATAGAGGGAAATCTGTGTGATTCAGTAGTAGGAAAAGTTTCTTAGACATGATTCACAGAATGATCACAGTAAAAGGAAATAATGAATGTATTAAGACTTCATTAAAATTTAAAAATTTGAGCTAACTTAAAGAAAATCACTTGGAGATTGAGTAGCCAAGCTAAAATATGGGAGAAACTCATAAGACATGGACAGCCAATACAATCAGTTTGAGAAAGTCCTTATCGTTACTTAGAAAACTAAGTACACATCTACCCTATATGACCCAGCAATTCCATTCTTTAGTTTCCAACAGAACTGATATATATTCACAAAATGACTTCTACAAGAATGTCCACAGGACTATATAATAGGCTTCAAACTGGAGCAGTCTAAGTATTCACTAGAGGCAGGATAAATAAATTGGAGGACTACTCTGTATAAAAAAGAAAAACCATCATCATATGTAACAGTGGGGGTGAATCTCCAACACTGTGCTGAGTGAAAAGAAGCTTTATATAGTGTATGTGCCCATTCATATGAAGTTATAGAAAAGACAGAACTAATCTTGGTGGAAAACAAGATCAGATGCAATACTGTTTGCTTCTGGGGCTGGGGCAGGAATTAACCCAAAGGGGCTTGAGGGAACTTTCTGGGATATAGGAGAATTCTTTGTCTCCATCAGCATTTGATTACATAAGTGTGTTTGCCTTTTCCAAATCTAAGCAAATGTACATTTAAGATCTTTGTGCAATTCATTACACATAAATTTTACGTCAAAGAAAAAATATAAGCAAATGTTGAATTCTAGCTATTGATAGGCCACCTGCAGAATTTGGGGGAAATTGTGCTGATGCCTGCAAATTACATTAAAATATATGAAAATGTAAGATGAGTTAATGGATTAATAGTGGGATGGATGGATGAATGAATGAAGGAATAGTAAAAATATTATTGAAACTATTTAAGTGGTGCTAATATAGGTGTTTGTTGGTATGTTCTTTCAAACTTTTTTGTATGTTTTATACATACATATTTCAGACATGCCAAACAAAGTTCATGAACAATTTTCTTCCTACTAATTCTTTTTGTATTTTCTTAGAGTTGTTTTTTTTTTCAAATATAAAGTTTCCATTTAGATTTTCATTTCCTTTTTTTTGTTTGTTTATTTCCAGTAGAAATAATCATCAGGTGTGTGTTTTCTTTAGAATTGCAGATGAGAAGATCAAGCCGACCAGACACTGATGCAGTCCTAGTTTTTGTGCTGACCATAGGAGTCATTATCTGTGTATTTGTGATCTTCGTATTGATCTTCATAATTATTAATTGGTAGGCGAATGCCCAGGATGCATTGTCACCTTTGATTGACATCCTCCTCATCTTCCCTTCCCTCATCTAGTGAAAAATCCTGGCCATGATGTCTCCAGCATGTGTCTTGAAATTGTCCAGCTCCCTTCATTCCTCCTGTGACAATGCTAGTTCAGGCTATCCCATCTCTTATATGGATGCTTCTAAAAATGATCTTATGACTTTCTTCCCAGCCATGAGAGAGCGTTTAAATGCAATTCTTAGGAATTTATAAGGCAATTCCTTAAAAAATTATTTAATGAATATTTGTGTTGTTCAATTGTAGTTCTCACAACTTTAAAACTTGGTTATTGTAATCTACCAATTCATTTATATGAAAATATATCTAATGTCTGTATGAGCATTACACCCTGGTAAGTACAAGCATTCATCTACTAGCCCAATGCAGCTGGTGCATTACAAACTAAAACTGAACCGTGAATAAAAGACACATCTATATATAGAAAATGTAAATAGGAGTCTCATTTAGTTTTTGTTTTCACTTCATATTATGGTTTTTGTTTCGTTCTTGTTTTTTCCCCTTAGGGCAGCAGTGAAAGCTTTCTGGGGGGCGAAAGCCTCTACAACTGAGATACACTCAGAGCTGAGTTCTATGAGATACAAAGACTCAACTTCTCTTGACCAGTCACCAGCAGAAATACATGGACATGAAGATGATGCTTTAAGTGAATGGAATGAATGATGCATGGATGACATATGACAAACCAGAGGATATTAGAGAATCTCAGATTTATTATTATAAAAATAAAATATATACTGAAATACTTTTATAACGTTGCAACAAATTTACCACAGTCTGGAACTAATTCAATGTGAGGATAGGCTCTTTAATCACTGGCACACTTATTTGTGGTACAGTTATCAAAAGTTACTTTTAATTTGTTCTCAATATTTGCAATTTCAGGTAATAGCTTTGGGGATGTTTATCTAGAGGTGTGTGTGTATATATATATATATATATACATATATGTATATATATACATATATATTTTCAATCACTTTGATAATTTTTTAAATTATTTGCCCTTCTATCCTAAATAAGAGAATTGTAATATAAAACATGCCTTGGATATTAGAGTTTTTCCTCCTTGGGTGCATTGGATTGAACTTGCTAAAGCAAATCACACCTTAGAGTCTCTGCATTTGACATATACAAAGCATCACTTGTAAGACATGAAATAATGGTAGTGACAACTGAGGCAGTGACTACTATGTGCCAAGCATTGCTCAAGGCATTTTATGTAAATATTAGATAATTTAATTATGGTTGTATAAAGGAAATATCTAAGAAAGAATAGAGAGGAACTTGGAAGTAGCTAAGGAAATAATATGAATTTAACAACCTGTATTTCTCACAGGAACAGTGAATTAAGGACTATT
Organism: Urocitellus parryii; assembly: GCF_045843805.1. NCBI lineage: Eukaryota > Metazoa > Chordata > Mammalia > Rodentia > Sciuridae > Urocitellus > Urocitellus parryii. The sequence goes on along the minus strand of NC_135538.1, from coordinate 71,667,215 downwards.
GAATGACTGCTGATAAGTACCTTCATTGCCCTTAGTATGGTTGATAACATCTCAGAGCCAAGATACTTATTTTAGAACATGATAACTGCCTTTTTGTGCTGACAAAGTCTTGATCAACTATTACACAAGATACCCAGATACTAGATAATTTGATTCAGTAGACTTCAGAAATTGCTTTTCAGAGGCTGTGATAGTAGCATAAAATGATTTAATTTTTTCTGTTTAGATGAGTTCTATGCCAACATCATTGATATTATTATGAGATTTATAGGATGCTACCATTAACTCTTTGCACACCTAAGCAGAAGATATTTTAAGTGGGCATTTATGTTACACCTCCCTCCTATATTATAGAAATAGTATGTGTAAGGAAATTACCCATCATTGAGAACTTAATTCTCTTCCATAATGGTTGTTAATTCACTCTAATGTTATGCAGCCAAGAACTATATAAAGAAGTCAAGAGTTCCCAACAATGACCAAGATTGGTGAGCATACCTTAGGCGCCAACATCAGGTGATAAGGTGGTTGACAGACACAGGTTGCAATTTTCTGTAGTCTTGGATGTGGTGTAGAATGAACCAGATAACATTACTGACCTTATTGAAATACATTCAGATTTCCTTCTGTTAACATAATGATAATGTTTCAATTCAAAATTATTTTCTCTCCAGAGTGCTTCTATATAATCTATATGTTCTCTGTTTCTATCTTCTTGGTCTTTTAAAAATTGATGTCATTTTTCTATTTTGGTTTCACTTTATATTTTAAATCTGCTTCTTCAGGCATTTTTGTTTCATTCTGGAGGACAATCTTTTTGGAATTCATAACCCATCACTGTTGTGATCCACCATCTGTCTCAAAAAACATAGAATCCATTTACATGGTTATTTAGGCTTTGAGGTTTGTGCAATTTTATTATCTGTGATCACGTCGTTTGTATGATGGAAAACAGTTTGTCTTTGACAGTTTTCTGATTCTTGTTGAAAATAAAACTTGGTTGCTGAATATCAAGTTTTATTAACATTTAAAGGAAATAAAATGAAAAAAGGAAACCTTTCTCTGATACTCAACTTTAACATTTTGTGAAAATATCAAGTGTATTTAAATAAATGGTAGGTATTCAAGTATTTTTGCTTATTGAGAAGTTAAAATTAAGCAACAATTATTTAAATCATGCTCTTAGAGACCTACATATGAGTTTATTATTCTTTGTACCTATTTATAACTATCCTGAAATCAATCATTTTGGCTCTCTAATGTGTATTTTCACTAAAAAATGAAGTACATTATACTAATCTGCTAAACGAATCTAGGATGAGAAAAGATTCAGAGGTGGAAATGCAAACTATTGCCTTCTATGATGACAGTAAAATATGTCCTTGAGAATATTCCTTAGCTGGAAAGGAGTTTGTGTAGAGCTACCTATAATGCTCACTGATTTCTTATTCACTCAAATACATTCTTTTTTTTTCTCCACGAGCATTGTTTGTTGAGGATAATAGAAACATCACAGCTCTCCTTCTGTACATTGATTTTCTCCCTTTTCTGGGAGATATGGGTTTCTTCCAGGCATTACTGAGAAAAAACTCAAGGTACTGTTAGACAAACCAGTTGGGGTTAAGCCCTCTCATCAGAGAGCCATTGTAAAATTTGTATTATTTATGCAGTACCCCAAAGTAACTTGAATATGTGCTTTACAAGGAATAGAAATCATCTGACAGTAATAAAATCATGTTCTTCCAGAACAAACAATTTAAGGCCCTAGAGGTATTAGGGACAAGAAAGAGTACAATGCAAGTGATACTCTTTTGTAAACTCTGGAGGAAAGCAACATGCAGCTCACAGTCATTGGAACTAACATGCCTTCATAAAGGAAGCAAATACACTGGGTTTCTTTGCTGCAGGACTAGGAGCGTGTCCATGTGCATCAGTTGAGAGTCCTGCAGGGGAGGATGACGTGGGGTGTTGGCCTGAAGTTTTGAGAGCCTGAATTTGGTGGTTAATGATGCCAGAAGTGATGGGGGAGTGGGGGTCAGAGGAAGAGGGGGATGGGCTGTGGGATGGGGGCTGTGGGAAGGGTGTGGAAGAGTTACAGGCAGATGCAGAGTCGTGGGATCCTGGAAGGTGAAGAGAAGCCACAGCAGAGTGGGAGAAACATAGACTGAACAGCAGGAAAGGAAGATGGACTTGGCAGTAGCATTTGGCAAAGACTAGAGTTGAGAACTGATGAGAAAGAGGCCAGTGAAAAGGGTTTTGTGTAAATCAAGGCAGGATGTGATGAGTGTCTTGGCAGCAGAAAGAAATTAAAAACAGATTTAAGGGAAAAAATATTTTAAGTAAAGCTAGATATGAGGATATGCACGCACAGAGAACACGAACCCACAGCCAAGTAAGACTCTTCTCACCAACTTCCATGTCAAGTAGCATCTATTTTATCGAAGATCCTTCTTTGACCTTCAGTAGCACTGTTTTCTACCTACATCTCTTTTCCTATGGTTTCAATCTTTCCTTTGGATGCCTCTAATTATATATCTCCAATCTGAACAGATCCTCAGAGCTTTAATTTTGGTTTTCTGCTGAATGGATATTTCCTCATGGTTGCACAGCTATCCTCTCAGAATATATAAAATGGAAATTTTCTTTAATTATAAATAAATAGTACCCCCTCCATTATTCACGATCAAAACCTCATCCTTATGTATGCAAGTAATCACCAAGGCCAGCAAGGTCTCCCCAGAATCCATTCTTTCCATCCCAATTTGGGCTCACCTGTCCTTAACCATCATAGATCATTTCTCTGCCAGCTGCCTCTGGCTATTCAGTGCCCCTGAATACAGATTTTAACACTGGTGAAAACATTGTTTCCATTTTCTATGTGAAGAATTTTACTTAGCTTTCATTCAGTGCTTCTTTTATTCTTTGACAGATTGATAGTGTTTTAGTTTTTTTTTTTTGTTGTTGTTTTTGATATAAACAAAAAACCTGATAAGAACAATTAGAGGAGGAAAAGTACATTTGGGGGCTTGGTCTATAGATGGCCAACTCCATTTGACGGGCCTGAGGTAAGGCAGAAAATCATGGCCGAAGAGTGTGGTGGAGGAAAGCAGTTCAGCACATTATGCCAGAAATGAGAGAGCTATGTTCACCAAGGACAAAATATAAGCCCTAAAGCCACACCCCTAGGAACGTATTTCGTCCAGCCATACCCTACCTTGCCTATAGTTACTACTCAGTTAATCCCTATTGGCATTAATTTACTAATTAGGTTAAAAACCTGATAATCCAGTCATTACACCTCTAAACTTTCTTGTATTGTCTCACACATGAGCTTTTGGGGGATACTGCACATCTAAACCATAACACATAGTGTAGTAGCCCAAACTCAACTTGGATTTTGTCTTTTTAGACCCTCGTGTATCTTAAGTTTCAACAAAATCCAATTCCCCTTCAAGCATATGTGCTATGCCTGCATCTTTGCTTTTATTTTTTCTTTAGGTGGGAATTCTCATTTTCTTTTTCCCTCTAACTCTCACTCTTCATTTTCTGTTGAATCTCAATCCTAGCCACATGTTATGGGGCAGCCACTCAGAAAACACTCAAGTTCGAATTAGCCAATTTAAGAATTTTTATTATCTGGCCAGAGTCTGTCCTTCACAGAGTCCAATGACCCTATGGGAGAACAGCCCTGAATTGTCTGTAGCCAGAGTATTTAAGGAAGAAAACCATATCCTATGGAATCTGCAAGTTGCAAGCAAGCAGGATACAAGGACTGAGAAAGCAGCAGAGTAAAAGCAGACAACCACATCCTGGGTTAGAGCACATTTGTGGGTCTACATCCTGGGTTCGGATACCTCCATGGGCATATAAAGTACAGAAAAACAATTTTTTTTAACATCTTAAAAATATATGTCAGTTTCACACAGGAGTCATTAAAATGGAGTCACTTTGGCTATACCAAGCTATATTGATTTAACCTTATTAATCTTTATATTAACCTACTAGCCTATATTTATCTATAACTGTACTAGCCTACTGACTTATACTTATCACCTCACATTGTTTTATATCTTATTTCCTGTAGCTTATATTCTATGTCTTACAGTTATATGATTATCCTGCTATTTCTTATGCTTACTTCTAACTTATTACTAGGGCAGTTTAACATTACTCATCTCATAGTACTTATTTCTATTATCCTAATTTACTTATTCTGCTTATTAATGTATCTATAATCTACATCGATTAGAATCAGATTATAACACATGCTTCAAGGTATTTCTTTGTGAAGTTTCCCTTTTACCACTGTACAGACTAAGCCACTACACTAAAGAGACCAAAGTATTTAGAGAGTCATATAAGACAGAGACTTATTTTCTACTGTGTAATGGTCTACAGGTAGGCAGGCAGACTGGGATAGGTAGGCTACTCTTATTTAAGAGAGACCTCAGATCATCTATCCTGACACTCTGTTTTCGTGGTGAGAACACCGATATTGGCAAAATATGCAGGTCCACATTTCACTGCTGTAAGGCAAAAGAGAGAGCTGAGAACAAAGCAGCTTTCTCCAAAGGGTACAACTTGAAAGGTATGCTTGGCCCAGAACATATCTGGTTGGGCAGTATGTACATGCCCACACCTACATGCCAGGGAGCTGAGAAGTCTTAATACTGAAAGGAAGAAGGGGACATTTTGGTACTGGGGATGGAGGGGGAATTGGCACTCTCTTCCCCAATCACCAAACCCCACAGCAATCTCTACTGCCCTTAATCTTCTCCACTGGTTTCTCACATTGCATTTATGTTTCCTTGCTTATGTTTCCACCTAAAATATAAACTCCTTGACTCCAACTGCACCAAAATCAATACCTGGCACATAGTGAATGTATAAATATTATGATTCTCACAAATTATGATGATGGTGCTTTTAGATTTGAACATGGTTGGAATTTGTAGCACAAACTGTATGAGCAAGAGGAACTGAATGGTACATGAAGACTTGGTGGGAGGAGTGTTACAAACTCTGAGACAGCTGAAGAGTTGGATGTGCTGTTGCTTGAACACATATTAAATTTTTAACCTAAAAAGTGCTTTGACAAACCTTTCTAGTGCCATATGAGATATGCCCAAATATAATCAACAGACCTGAGGAGTTTGTATGCTTGGCTAATGATTTCATTGAATCTTTACCATGTCTGCGTGAGGTCAGTACTAGCCTTCTTCTGAAGATGGGGAAACAGATATGGAGGTGAATTGAACAACTCAGCCTCACAATATTATGTGAATAGTGGGCAGTATATTTTAACCCTGATTTTCTGACTTTAAGCTCAGTTCTCTTCTTACCCAACACAATGTAGGAGGATGCTACATTTAAGATGGCAATAAAATGAATAAAAATTTTGAACTTAAGTAAGGGTGATGATTTGAAATGAGAAGACAGAATTTAAAAGGCAAATACATTGAACCCAATGAGATTGTGTGCCAAATGTGCAGCTAAGGTTAGAAATTGGGTGAGAGACCTAATGAAAGCCGTTCTGTAGCATTTTAATGAAAAGGAAGTAAAACCCCCTCATTACTTCAAAAGTCTGAAGGTCATGGCTCTGGATGCTGTATTGCTACAGACACACTGTCTGCTGGCTATGTTGACACTCTCAGCTCTCTGAATAGTTACAATCAGCAGTGTGAGGTGACCATGGAAGCAGGAGGAGGGTGGGAGGATATCACAAAAAAGAAAGAAGGGATTATGTGAATAGTCAGGGGTCTGTGACCCTTGCTGTGAGGGACTAGGTTGGGATGCAAAACCCCACAGAGAAAGGTCAGGGTATATGTGGAAGGAGTTACGTAAATACAAAGAAAGGACCTTCTCAACAAGGGAAATGGAACCTAGGAGCATGAGAAAATAACTTACTACTGATGGCTAAGATGTCACTTACATCATTAATAAACACAATCACATGAATGAAATTGGCAAAACCAGCTCCAAGCTCATTTCATTAAAAAAGTAAAAGAAACATAAGGTACAGAAATAATTGCTTATTTATTTAAGTTTTTACAAAGATTTACTGTCAATAGACAATTCATTAAACATGTAAGTGTGCTGTACCTTTGAAAATATTACAAAATAAAATATCAATTACAACATACAAATGTTACTAATATAGAAAAATTATCTATTTGAGAAATAAAATTACAATTTAAAAAATCCATACAAATAAATAGTATTATAATGGTCTTTAGACTAACATTTCTAAATGAGTCTCCATCTATAAACAACATAATGTTACAATTAGTCTAAAGACCATAATAGTACTATTTATTGGTATCCATTTTCTAAACTTGAAAAGATGTCTCACAAAGATATATATATATTAAAGAGTATGGGAAAAGATTTTAATTTTTCTTATTATTTTTACTTGTTTCTTTGGTTTAGTCAATATTCTTTTTTAAATGGGTTGTTTTTATTATACATGACAGTAGAATTCATTTTTATATAATCATACAAGTGTGGTTGGAATATATCTTATTCTAGTTAAGACCCTATTCTTATGGATGTAATTATTCATGATGATGGGATTCATATAAGTACATAGGAAAACTATTTGGTTTCATTCCACTGTCTTTGATTGGTTAATAATTTAAAGGCTTTGGGAAAAATGGAGAGGTCAGATGAGGCTGGGTAACAAAAGGTTTTCAAGGTAACAATTTTAAACAAAAGACTTTGGTTTCAAGTGGTGCTGATTTCCCCTAGAAAGCAACTGGGTCCCAATTCCTCTGCTGTGTTGGTCGAACCAAAAAACTCTGACCACTCTATGATCAAGCAGTGTTTACACCATGCTTTAATGTTTTTGTTAGGGAAAAAATTGCCCTTATGCTATTAAATTATTATTTTTTTGATATAACTCCATAATATCATCACAAATTCAACATTCTCTCCCACAGAGGTTTTTCTTTCCAGAAAGGAGAATACTGGGAGAAGTACACCATCATTTTATTTAAATCTGATATACAGGATCAACTATTTTTTTTTATTCCAACAATGGTGATGATAACATTTATGGTAATGTCAATAATGTATTATTTCTACCTCATTTGGCAAGGTGCTAACCCCCCCACACACACACACCCTCTATGATCTTCGACAGGTTGGGAATAAAATTCTCAAACTTCTGTTAGAGTTTTATTTTTAGAGAAAATTGTCCCCCCCACCTCCTTTTGTATTGGGAAAACATCTATTTTAGTTTTATGACTAAACAAAAATAAAGCCCAAAATTTGCTAAGTGGTAAGTATAAGAGGCAATGAGCTTCATAGCTCAGTCACAAATGTATTCCCTTCTGAGAAGAGCTATATCCTAGCAGAAGCAGTTCTGAGCCTGGGGGGAAGAGAGGAGGCTCTGAGGATTGTGACGGGGCTTGGACCAGGTAGTAGAGATAAGGTCAGGCTGGAGCTGGCATTGGGAAGAAGAAAATGACCTATATAGAGAGACACCATATGGAACCCTGTGGGGCATAAGCTGGGGACCATGGTCTAGCCTCATATAATTTTTAAAAACTTTTGTATACTTGAATTCCCTTTTGTGATTCCTAGGTTGACAGTAAGAATTGGGTCAATATAACTGTCTGGTTTTGTCTAGGCTTTGGAGTATTGGAATATATTCCATCCATGCTTGTATGATTATATAAAAATATTTAAAAAATATTTTAAACAAAAATTATATAAATTTTCTCTAAAAAAATAATATTCTGTGTTCACACTTAAAGGAAGTGGTGAGAACAAGAGGGTAGCATTATGAGAAGACAGGGGAGCAGGTGAGGGGCCAGGAGGACATAGGGGACAGCCAGGACAACTTATGGAACTTGTAAGCATTCCTTGTGGGTTCCAGAAATAATCAATGAGGGAAGCCTTGTCAAGGACTGGAATCCTCTAATCAAGTGGTTGGGGGAGTTTGAGGCAAAGCTGTGCAGGCCTTGAAAAGAAGTACCATCAGTGAAACAGGGAAGAGTGACAGCTCAGTTAAAATTTTGATTAAAAAAAATGTCAGACTTTGCCTTTCTATCAAAACTTCACATATCAATATCAGCCCCAATGGAATAAATATTAATAATTCCTTGTTACTGCTGATTGGTTCACACATTTCTTGAGAGAGTTCATCCTTCATCCTTTTCCTTTTTTCTTTTCTGTCTAAACAAAGGATTTCGTTCAGGCTTTGGCTGGAGTCAGACTGTCATCTCCTTCTCTGCAACGTGAAGGATCTTTCCCTGGAACTTGTGGATTTCCTTTGGTCACTGCAGACACTTGGAAGGCTATAACCTCTGAGGTCAAGTGACCTTTTCACCCTAATCCCTAATCCAATATAACCACTGAGCTTTCCTTTGCTGTGGCTCCCCCATTCAAGAGGGCAAGCAGAGATTTATAAACCAGGGGAAATTGCATAACCTATAACCCTTTTAATAGTTTGCTATATTGTGCTGGCACACTGATGGTGTGGCTGTAAATGAGAGCTGTTTCCTTGATGCCCATTTCATGTCAGGAAACCCCAGGACTGTGGATGACCTCAATTTGGGGGCATGGAATATTCCAAAGTATGAGATTGGTTCAGGAGTAAGCACATAAAGTTTGAAAAACTTCTGGGAAATATTTTCTCTATCTCAGGAAAGAATCCAGCTATCCCCTGCAATTGTCCTGCACAGATATGAAATGCTATGGTCACCTTGATTTTACTTAAGGATGAGGCTAACATATGGTAGGTATATTCAGAAACAAGAAATCAAAGAGCAAAGAAAGTGGATCCACTAAGTTATGCCAATCCTCAATCTTCCCTGCCTCTGAACTATCATTTATTTTAACCACTGCCGGCACATTTCCTTACTGTTTAAACATATTCCATTGCGTACATAGATTTAAACCATCCTAGCTCGAAGTACGGTTTATTGTTCTTCCTCAACCAGACATGCATTGGTTTCACCTCGGTAGTATACTCACTTAGAAACATGTCGAAACAGTTTGTATAACCACAGTGGCAACAAACGTAGAGTTTATCTTGGATGGCTTGGACCATAATGTGGACACTGAAATATTCCAGAGAATTTTTTTTCTTTTCATTATGACAACAACAAACCAAGTAATCATACATTAAAGGTTTCTTTGGCTCTAGCTCTGTAAGTCTAGAAATAACTGTGATTATTCTAAGAAAAGTAATATTTCCAGAAATAGGGCTATCATATTAAAGTACAAAGCAATGACTGGATGTGGTTCTTGTTTTCCTTCTGGAAGTGTTCAATGCAGAGATGGTGTACAATGGAGATATCTAGGGATTGTAGAATGGATGAAGAGTGGCAGGAGGGACCACATACGACTAGAAATAAAACTTCATAACTCTTCTATGATCATTCCAATAAGTTCTTTTCCATTACAACCTAACCTTTCATTGAGGGATAATTTTATACTGAAATAATTTATTTTAAAATAAAGTTGATATTTTCAATTATAAAAAGAAAAAAAAACCTCTCTCATAGTTTTACCCCTAAATTTTTGAACCAACGAATTATATTGCTACATTTATTTATTAGTTCTTTTGCTCAATAGCTACCCCTTAAGCACCACTTGCTTTCCATTTTGTCACACTCTAGGGGGTCAAGAGGAGATAGGAACAGAGGACAAGGGGATAAATAAAGACATTCAAAGTCTTTGAGGAGCTCCTAGCTTTTACACACAGACACACACAAAACACAATCACTTTTAGAAGCCAGTGCAGGCAATAACATTGTTAAGAACCCAAAGATGAAAGTGTAACTATTCTGCAAACTAATTTATGCTCATATGTTAATACTTTATAAGTGTTCACTCTCCCAAGGATATGTATTCGTAAGAATTTCCTGGATATCATGTTTTAGTTCTTGGCAATTTCAGATAGTGAATAATTTTGAAGAAAACAACCCTCAAATAATATGATGCAGAGAGCTGCTTTCTCTGTCCAAGTATACTTAAGACTAGACAAAGACATTTGCATTTATTTTTAGCCTATGGATATAACCATGGTTTGAATTAGGCTTTTATTAACAGATGTTATCTGCTAAAATGGAGTTTCCTACTGCAAAACTTTTCTCAACCTTTGGATAAATTTGGAGGACACAATCATTTCTTCAGATTACTCAAGCACCAGTCATTACATTAAGTCTGCACCGTTGTATTCAGACACAGCGGTTCTAAAAGTATTATTTCTGCTTCAAAGGTTTCTGACATATTCAGGAAATAGCTCAGAATATTTAGTTCATATTTATGCATGTGGTTTGGAATTCTCTTTGACAGGTTGAAATATGTCTTCAAGCTCTATTATCATGAACACAAGTGACTGTTAGAATGGAATTTACAGGGCAAGGATTATTATATGTCTAGCTTTGGGATTATTTTTATCTAAGAAATTTGCACAGCTTTCCCTTCCATGATTAGCAATGGACATAAAGCAATAGTGTTCTGGAGAGGAATTAGCATATCTCTTGGTAACATCTTGTAATAGTAACTGGCATTTGGGCAATTGATTCATCAATAAGTGATTTGTGGGAATTTCACCCTGGAGAAGTAGTCAGAGCCATCGTTCACCAGTCACAATTTCAAGCCTTTTTAGACGATTGCATGCTGTTATTGAATTTTCAATTCTAGCCCAGAATTTTTATATTGAAAAGGAAAGTTCACAAAAGGAATGGAAAAGGAAAGCTCAGGATAACCCAGGAATACTTTCATGGGAGTACTGAAATTGCCTTCTTTGTGACTGAGCTCACAGTCTTGCATCCTTCTTGGTTTCTGTAAAATTAATTATAAGCAGAGAGGAAGCCTTAATGAGGATGGGAAATAATCTGATGAAATATTTCCTAGTTTTTTCTAATGGATGTGCTTTTCAGATTCTTTTTTTCTTTTTTTTATTGGTTGTTCAAAACATTACAAAGCTCTTGACATATCATATTTCATACATTAGATTCAAATGGGTTATGAACTCCCATTTTTACCCCAAATACAAATTGCAGAATCACATAGGTTACACATCCACATTTTTACATAATGCCATATTAGTAATTGTTGTATTCTGCTACCTTTCCTATCCTCTACTATCCTCCCTCCCTTCCCCTCCCATCTTCTCTCTCTACCCCATCTACTGTAATTCATTTCTCTCCTTGTTTATTTTCCCATTCCCCTCACAACCTCGTATATGTAATTTTGTATAACAATGAGGGTCTCCCTCCATTTCCATGCAATTTCCCTTTTCTCTCCCTTTCCCTCCCACCTCATGTCTCTGTTTAATATTAATCTTTTCTTCCTGCTCTTCCTTCCTGCTCTGTTCTTAGTTGCTCTTATTATATCAAATAAGACATTTGGCATTTGTTTTTTAGGGATTGGCTAGCTTCACTTAGCATAATCTGCTCTAATGCCATCCATTTCCCTGCAAATTCCATGATTTTGTCATTTTTTAGTGCTGCATAATACTCCATTGTGTATAAATGCCACTTTTTTTTTTATCCATTCATCTATTGAAGGGCATTTGGGTTGGTTCCGCTTTTCAGATTCTTAATGATACTGGGTGTATCCAGAACTAACTTCAATCACAAAACCACACAGAGGATGCTGTTAAAGGTAGTCCATTTCCCTCATAAGAACTCTGACACAAAGCCGTGTCCATTCTGTTAGGTCATTAGTGAAGATGGTCTCGTAACTTGTAGCCACATAAAACACATTGTCTGATTTTCAGACCAGTGCTTCCCAGCTTCCAATGTCTGGTTCAAATCCTCTCAAGAAACAAGTCACACTGGAGCCATTTATGTCAAGTTCAGCATCTCAAGTCAGGTTGTCTTTGAGAATCCCTGCTGTGCTGTTAGAGTGGCTATCTGTGTCCCTAGGGAACTCAATTTTATTAACAGTTGTCCTCTTTCTCATCAATCTTTTGACATACAGACCAAAGAAAACCAGGAATTTATCTGAAAAATTGGGGAATACAAATCAAAGAATGTCTCCACTGGCACTGAGCGGAGCCCACGAGAAGACTCATGCTGCTCAGAGTTGGCTTTAGATTTGAGCAAAGACTTAGGAGTGGTGAAGAAAAATCTACTGGAAGAGTCACAGACACCACTGTTCATGGTTTACAGACACCTGGAGAGAGTCTACCAAAGGACAGGGGACCTAAGATGTGCGTCCTGGTCCTCGCTACCCTCTTTCCTATGCTCCCTATGTCCTAGTCCAATATTGTCACAGTCTTGGTGCTTCCTAGGATATAAAAATAAAATTGTCTTTCAGAATCTTATATTTTTGCTTCAAGATGATCCATGTTCTCTCCTTTTTACCTGGTCAAATTTCACTTGGCACTGATGTTGGAGTTACGTCTACTCTACTTCAATGCTCTTTTCTTCTTGCCTTCTGCAGAATTTTTACCAAAAGTTACTATGTGAATGATTTTCTGAGCCCCTTCATCCTTTCTGCAAAGCTTTGGCTAAGGATATTATCCACTGACCCAATCCCTGCCTCTTAGTCAATGTCTAGAAACAAAATTTTCCTCTATATGACAGGAAGATCAACTTTATCTCTTATGAAGATTTGGTATGCCTTTTTCTTCCAACTATTATATTTCCTTCTTTGTCTTTGCTGCCAAGAAACTTAAAGTTGGATTTTATATTCTTTCTCAGCCATGGTAGAGGCTTTTGTATTTGCTTTGCACCTCGTAGCCCATGACTCTTTTGGTTTCCATTTTGTTAGTTTTTTGTAATTAACATTTTTCTGACCAACTCAAATTATTTTTAGAAATAGGTGGGACATAAACAAAGAAAAGACCAAAGTGTCATATCAGAATGATGCTTGGGAAACCTGTTTCTGTGAATAGGCATGAGAATTAGTGGACAGCCAAGTAGTCAACCTCCCTGGGACCTGTCTTCATTCACCCACTCACAGAGTTTTGAGTACTAGGGAAGAATGAGAATAGCTCTTAAATTATTTTCCTTAAAAAAAAAAATCCTCTTAATCAGCTTTTGGGTACAAACTAAATATCTATCTCAGTTGGATCCAGCTCTGTGACTTGGCGCCAAAGGAGGGAGAAGAGATCTAATGTGGGAGACTGTGTTGGTCCAGGGATTTCACAGAGTGGCCCCACACTGAGGTGTCCCTGGGTGAGCCATTAGCCCATGGAGAGGTAAACGTTTAGGTTGCAAAATTCTTCTTGCCTTAAATTCAGTGGCAAGGTCTGAGTCAGATAGGAGACACAGGAGAACGGTAGAATGGATAGAGGAAGAGCTCAATGGTTCCACTCTGGAGAAGGAAGACAAGATAACGACAAGGAAGCAAGCCTGATGGTGAAGCCAGATTTAAAGTTAGGTAGTCAGTGTAGTTAGGTAAATCGGGTCTAATACCTAGTGAAATCTAAAATGGAGGCCATGCTGAGAATGATTCCAGGAAACGCAGGACAACTCATGGAATGTTAATGAAGTCCTGAAAAGGCCCTAGGCCAAAGTCCATTCCAAAGAAGTGATAATGAAGTCCTTCCTGACCAGATTACTTCTTTGGCCCACCTGTGTCCCACCCCTCGGGCCTTCCCACCTACATTCCATCACCAAAACTATAAAAAGGGGAAACAACCGCACTTTCACGGATTCCACCTCTTGGGTCCCCTTCTTCCTCCCGGAGAAGTCTTTTCTGCTGTCCTTTAAAAAACTTCTAATTTCTACTCTGACCTTTCCTCGGCGTGCTTCTTTGGTGTTATTCTTCAACATTGGGAAGCAAGAACTCGTCACCGGTCAACAGTGGTAACAATGGAATGGGATATTTAGTCTGTGCCTGGGTTTTCCTTGAAGTTCTCTGATGCTAAAGACTAGCAACTACTTATAGTCAGTGACACATACATGTTCCAGTCTACTCGCATCCATGTGTCACTGCATCACCATTTTTTTCCTTTTTATTTGTGCTTTTTAGACATGCATGATAGTAGAGTGTATTTTGGCATATTATACACACATGGAGTATAACTTACTCTAATTAAGATCCCCTTCTTATGGTTGTATATGATGTGGAGTTTCACTGGTTATATAATTCACCTATGAACATAGAAAAGTTATGTCTGATTCATTCTACTATCTTTCCTATTCCTATTTTTCCTCCCTTCCCTTCATTCCCCTTTGTCTACTCCACTGAATTTCTATTCTTCCCTTTTCCCCCTTGTTGTGTGTTGACATCTATATATCTGAGAGAACATTTCATTTTTGGTTTTTTGAAATTGGCTTATTTCATCTAGCATGATAGTCTCAGATTCATCCATTTATCAGCAAAATTCATAAGTTTATTCTTTTTATGGCTGAGTAATATTTCATTATATATATATATATATATATATATATATATATATATATATATATCACATTTTCTTTATCCTTTCATCTTTTGGAGGGCACTTAGGTTTGTTGCATAGCTTAGCTTTTGTGCATCACCATTTCTAGCAAGAGCTCTACTCTGAGCATGAAGAAAAACAAAAGCAGGTAGATTCTTGGGTCCAAGCATTTTCCACTGTACTTTTGAGGTCCCAGGTTAAACAGACCACAGCCTTCACACACTATTTTGGCCACTATACTTCCTCTTTATCAACCATCTTCAACCCCTGCCAGGATATTCTGGGGACTCTTTTTCTTTTTCAGGTGTGTAGGGTCACAGGCAGAAAGGGACATGGAAACAGGAAAAGGAGCCTCATTTCTAGTAATGGTGAAAAATTAGGCATGAAGTCCTCAAATGACTGTAACCTTCTGAAAATGCCAAATACTTCTCAAAAAAAAAATGGGTGAAAAATTCAAGAGCTGTTTAATTTTTCCTTAATAACTTTCCCTCCTAAGACAATGTTAAAACAAGCAGCCTTAAAACAGGGGACTCCTGATCCATGAAGGCCATTGACACCATGGAAGCTTTCACTCTCCTGTCACCACCAGGGACAACCTGCCGGCTACCTTAAGCTTCAGTTTTCCATGTCAAGTTCTTGTTTCCATAGATGTTCCAATACTCAGTGTGTCCATTTCTCATCCTGGAGCAGAGGTCCCACCAGATCCCCTGCCAAGAGGTGACTGTGCTAACCCCCGTTTCTAGGGGGGTGATGACGGATCCCTGAAGGCTTCTCTTTCTGACCTGTCTATCCTTCCTCTGCCCCTGTGTTGGAGTCCGTCTCTGCCTCCAGCTGTGTCCTGCCATGTCTACAGAAGCTGCTGCCTTTCTCATCAGAGGACTAGGAAGTTGTTTTCATCTGGCCCCACGGGGTACCTGGAAATCTCCTCTGCTCTTTTCCCTCTTTTCATTTCCTCGGAATCCATTAATATTTCAATGAGTTACTTTCAAAACATTCCAGGTAGAAAAATCCCTATAAGGCATTTATTATCTCAACAGTTACACCTGTTTTTTTTTTTTTAAAGTTTCCTGTGATATCTGAATTAGGAAAAAAAAAATCCAAACTAAAAATTTACGTAACTGTTCATTTCCTTAAATTGGATTAATGTTTACTTTGGACAAAAGCAGACAGGAATATCTTCAAAATGCAACATACTGTACTTAATTGGATACTCAGAAGACAACCTTCTGTCTTATTCCCCTCTCTAACTCTACCAAGGGGAGGAACATAAGGGGGAAAAGCTAGAGAAAAAAGTAACAGGTCCTAATTACATAGAAAGCAGGATGGGAGTCATCTTCAAATTGGGTATTGCTAACTATTCGGTCTCGGCTGGTGAGGTTTTTTTTTGTTGTTGTTGTTGTTGTTGTTGTTTTGTTTTTTATGCATTGCTTCTTGACATTTTTGCCCATTACAAATGCAAAGAGTAGGAATGAGGCATCCACACAGGACTGCTCAAAAAATGCCACTGGGGCTTCGTCTGAAGAGGAAAATACAGATAGTGGAAAAAATTATTCTTTGAGTCATAAAGCACTTTGGTGGAGGTTTTTAGGGCAAATCTCCAAGTCTTCCTCAGTTAGTTTATTTGTTTTTCCTCGAGATAATCTGGGAAGTATCATAGTAGGTTATACTCTGGGTTAGCCTACAGACTTCAGTGGAATTTGTTTGGATATTAAATAAAACTGAAGTGTTAAAAAAAAAAGACCTGACAGGAAGAGTAAGAAATAAACATTGAATTCTTAAGTATATATTTGCACAGTGCGATTCTGGCAACATGATGGATGATTAGACAAATCTGATTTCTTTTTAATATTGAATAACATTTTCCCCCAGGCATTTGTATGATTTTTGTTCTGTCTTGTATAAAGTTTTCCAGTTATATAGCATGCAAAACTGTAATTAAATAGACACAGAGACAGGTTTGATGGGCTCAAAATCTGCTGTCCTTAAGTTGTTGCATGGAACATGACAAGTCATTGTTGCAAATACCCTGGCTTTATAAACATGAGATTCATTCACTGCATATTCAGTTTTGATTAAGATCCTTCTAGTCCTGAAGTAATATAGTTAGCCCACACTAGTGTCACTGACAACATACATTTATGACATATTATGGTTCTCAGGAGGATATCAGAAATTTGTGAAATATGAGCTCTGTATCTTTTTACTTATTATTTATGACAGCCTTAGAATATTTTAATTTGCCAAGAAAATAACTTCTCAGTTTGTCCCCTCTTGTATAATCACTGGGGTGGGTGATTGGACAGGCAATCATCTGGGGGTTTCCAACCCCTCAGAAAAATCAGACATAGTCTGGCTATGGCATTTAGTGACACCAGGTACAGGAGAGATGGAAAGTTAGGAATGGAGAAGAAAACTTGCTTAGTACAATGGGAATGTGCCTGCTTGCTACTACTATTTTTATTTTTTATTTTTATTTTATTCCTACTAATGTCTTCTTAGCAAAGAACATGAATATAAAGTTTTTGACTCTATATAGGATGAACTGTACATTTTTTGCCGAGAATGGCAAATATAGTCAGAAAATACTCTTTATTCAATTCTAAGATGTTCACCAATTTTGTTAGATTTCACAGAAAATGTTAGAAATATGACATTAGGTGGGCATGGTGGCACATCCTGTAACCCCAGCCACAGGGGAGGCTGAAGCAGAAGAATCGAAAATTCAAGACCAGCCTCAGCAATTTAGGGATACCCAAAGCAATTTAGCAAGGCCCTGTTTCAAACACCCTAGGTTCAATCCCCAGGTACTGAGAGAGAGAGAGAGAGAGAGAGAGAGAGAGAGAGAGAGAGAGAGAGAGAGAGAGAGAATGCTAAAGATTTTTCTAAAAAATTAAAAATATCACAATAAATGAAACAAACATATGAACTGTAAGGAATACCTCTATTTCAGAAATGTTGAAATGTGGGGAAAAGATTTTTAAAATTAAATTAATTCAGTCCCCTGCATTGTGCTAAATGATACGGAAATATAAGAAACATGAAATCTATTTGAGTAGCTAAGATATGAAAAATGAATCAATTAGGAAAACAAAGACTCATCCTTCAGCCAGATTTTTGGTAAAATAGATGTTTATAACTTTAATTTCAGATTTCAGAGAGTGAATTTTCTACAGGTTATATATCACTGAAACCATGATGAATAATGAAAATAAAAAGAATTTTAGGAGGGCCTGAAGAAACAAGAGATAAGGGAAGATATTTACACCAGAAAAGGTAAATCAAGAAAGATCACGGAAGTGTCTTTCTTACTCATCTGCTTACATATTCCTTGAATTTAAATTCAGAGTCCTTTCAACACAAAACTTTAGAGAAAACATTCCCTTCAATCTCCCACTGAAACAAAAAAAAAAAACTTTAGTTCCTTAAAGTCACATAGTGAGTGTAACACAAGCTGCAAAATAATTTTGATCCTCATGCAATCATTAAGATACAGAAAATAGGGCTTTAAAGGGGCATATTGAACAGTTAGAGCTCAGTATACTCTCTGCCTCTCTTTCTCCCTCCCTCCCTCCCTGTGTCTGAAAACTGATTAATCTTTAAGGCTTTCTGACGGTTCATAATAAGTGTAGGTCTACATATGTTCCTTTGGGACTGGGCCATCTGGGAATCTCACATATGTTCTTGGGATACTGTATCTCAGCTGTAGTCTAAAGTATTTCTGTTTCTCTATAACCTACATTTTAAAGTTATAATTGCTAAACTATTCAGCATATTGCCTAGTGGTTTTGAAAATGCACTTGGCAAAGCAACCAGGTGGCTGGGTAAGGTTGGGAACCATGATGCTGCCAAATTAACTCAATTTAAACTTAAAAAAAAAAAAGCAGTGAAACTTCAGTGTTATGTTTTAGAAGTCATTTTTGAGATTTTTCTGGTTTAGACCGTCCACAGTCCGTCTCCTACAATCTCCCCAGGTTCCAACCATTAACCTACTTTCCATAGGACTGGTTGGGGAAGCCATCTGAACCTCAAGTTTTCTCTACAGAAAGGTTTTTAAACTATGAATTCAAGTTATTCAATATGTAGAGAGTTACTCAAGTTACCTGTTTCTTCAGTGAGCTTTTGTAGCTCATGTAATTTAAGTATTTGTTTATTTCAGAAGTCTTGATTTCATGGACACAAGAGTGTTTATAACATCTTATTATTCTTTTAATGTCTGTATAATCTTTAGTGACGTCCCTCCTTGATTCCTGACATTAGTAATTTCTCTATCCCCCCTCCCTCCCTCTCCCCACTTTCAATTCTAATTGGAGGATTAGCAATTTCTGTTATCTTTCCAAAGATCTATCTTCTATCTTTGCTGACTTCCTGTATTACTTTTTGGTTTTCTATTCACCAATTTTTTTCTAGCCTTTATTATATTCTTCCTTCTGCTTGCAATGGGGTTAATTTGCTCTTTTCATTTTAGTTTTGGAGGAAGTTTATTTCATTGAGCTTGGTCTGTCTTCTTTTCTAATGTAAGAATTTAATAGTATACATTTATTTCTGAGCACTGTTTTATCTATATTCCATGAACTTTAATACATTTGTTTTTAATTTTTATTCAATTAAACAGTATTTTAAAATTCTTTTCTTATGTTTTCCTTGACCTAAGAGTTATTTAGAAGTATGTGGCTTAATTTCCAAACATTTGGGGGTATTTTAAAGGTATTTTCTGTTATTTTTAGTTTAATTTTATTTATTGACCTACATTTCAATACATTTGAAATTACTGAAACTTGTATTATTCCCCAGAATATGTTCTATCTTGGTGAGTATTCCACATACACTTGAGAAGAATCTATACATTTCTATTTTCAGGTAGAGTAGAAATTCTTAAGAAAATTTGGTTTAGCAAATCAAATCTAGGAATTATACAAAGGAATCAACATCATGAGAAATCCATATCCCAGGAATGCAAAGTTGTTTTAATATTCAAAAATCAAAGACTAAGTCAGGTTCATTGATAGTTTTTTGAGGTCTTTTGTAATTATAATAAAATTTCTGTCTGCCTATTCTATACATTCTGAGAATGGAGTGTTAAAATGTCTAATTTTGTTGGTAAAGTTTTCTGTTATATAAGTTTCTTGTTATTAGGTTTATACTTAGTTAAGATTGTTATATTCTATTTTTTTCTCTTTCTCTTCCTCTTTTTTTTTCTCTCTCTCCCTATTACTGGAGATTGAACACAGAGGTGCTCTACCACTGAGTTACACCCCGAGTTCTTTTTTCTTTTATTTCTTTTATTTTTTAATAAGTTGGTCAGGCTAGTCTCAAATTTCTGATCCTTTGCCTCGGTCACCCCAGTTGCTTGAACTACAACTAATTACCATGACTTTAGGCCAAGATTGCTATATTCTTTTGGTGAATAGACACCTTAATCATTATGAAATATCTTTAACTCAGTTATAAGTCTTTTTCTTGAAATCTAATTTGGATGATATCAATATAGTCATTTCTATTTTGCTTTGATTAGTGTCTTTATGGTTTTCCTTTTCTACCCTTTTATATTGATTCTATCTCTCTTTATAAGTTGACTTCTTACAGACAACCCATAGCTGTACCTTATTTTTATCTAATGTTATGATTTCTGACTTTCAATTGAAGTTTAAATCAATCACCTTAATTTAATCAGAGTTTTATTCCATTTAAATTTAATATAATTATTTTATGGTTGGGTTTGTATCTACCATCTTGCTATTTGTTTTTGTTTGTTTGTTTGTTTTACCTAATAAGTTTTTAATTTCCTGGGTATTTTTGGATCAAGTAAACACTTTTTCTTATGATTTTATTTTACTTTTTTTTCCCACTTAGAACTCTTATTCGATTTAATCAAAGTAAGCCTTTTAAACATATATAAAGAATAAAACAAGCAGACTCTAGTTTAAAATTAGAAACCATAATAATAACCTCTGAACTCAATGGTTCATGGTCAAATAAAGTTTAAGCAACATCTTATTATATAAGCAGGGCTTTCATTTCACTTTTAAACTTGTGTTCATCAGCCATTCATCAATGAGAACAAAATACCTGATTAGAACAAGTTAGAGAAGGAAAAGTTTATTTGGGGGTTCATGATTTGATTGTTTCAGTCCATGGTTGTCTGTATTGCTGTGGACCTGAGGTGAGACAGAGAATTATGGCATAAAGCCAGGGTGGAAGAAAGCTGGTCTGCTCAGGCAGCCAGGAGAGAGAGAGAGAGAGAGAGAGAGAGAGAGAGAGAGAGAGAGAGAGAGAGAGAGAGAGAAGAAGAAGAAGAAGAAGAAGAAGAAGAAGGAGGAGGAGGAGGAGGAGGAGGAGGAGGAGGATGAGAAAAGAGAAGAGAGAGTGCACTCTCTCATGCTTGCATGCACAAAGAGCCAAGGACAAAATGTAGTCCACAAGGGAATACCTCTAGTGGCCTGCTTCCTCCAGCTACACCCTATCTGCTTATAGTTACCACCTAGCAATTCATTCAAATTATTAATCCATCAAATGGATCAATCCAATGATTAGGTTACTGTTCTCATAATCTAATCATTTCACCTCTGCACCTACATTGTCATATGAGCTTTTGGCGGGGGTGGGGGGTGTCTCATAGCCAATCCATAACATTCTGCTCCCATCTTCAACCACAGGCCCATCTCACAATGTGAAATACATTTAGTCCATCTCCAAGAGTCCCCACAGTCTTAACCAGTTCCAGCATTTCCCAAAAGTCCAAGTCCAAAATCTCATCTCAGACACAAGGCAAACTCTTAACTGTAAGCCCCTGTAAAAATGAAATTCAAGTTACATATATCCAACATATATTGACACTGAGTAAATATTCCTATTTCAAAAGGGAGAAATAGGGGCATAGAGAAAGGTAGGATTAGAAGACTGAAATCCAGCTGGACAAACAAGTCCTATAGCTCTACATCACAGTTTCTGGGGCACATGACAATGAGATGTGCATCCTAAAGGGCTTGGGCAGCCCTTCAACTCTACCATGGCTTTGCTGGTTAGAGCTCACATGGCTTGATTCTTAGACTGGTTCAGTCTGCAGCCAGCAACTTTCCTCAGTAGATGTTCCACTGAAACTTTGGATTCCTTCTCATAGTTTCATGCATTTCCCTCTTGGGGGCTGTCCACAGGGATTCTGTCCCTGCTACACTTTGTCTGGCTTCTGGGGCCTTCCTTTGAAATCTTAGTGGAAGCCTCTGTGATCCCCTAACTCCAGAATCCCTCATTGCTAGATAGACAGCATGTGGATGTCACCAAAGTATGCTGCCAGCTCAGGCAGCAGCCAGACCTTTTTGAACCATAACTATAGAGGCCTCTAAGTGCCTGGGAAGCTGAACATGCTGAAATAATCTTGAGAAAACAACTTTCCAGGCCTCCTGGGGTGAGCAGGCTGCCCCCAAGTTCTCTTAAACGAGCTTCCATTTTTATATCCTTGAATCTGAAGAGGGTGTCATCTTGTTGATTACTGAAGACATTTTTCCTATTGTCTTTGTGCAAAGCACTTAGCTTCTCTTTAGTGACAGTAATCTTTTCAACAACCACAACTTCCTTGGTCCTGATTTTACCTGTGATTCTCTGATCAAACTACAAGTTTTAAAAATCTTCTCTTCTTTCAGATCCAATTCTCACAGTAAATCTGGCTAAAATCCAGTAGCAATACCCACGCCACCACCTGAATATTGTGCTGCCTTGAAATTTCTTCTATCAGATTAATTAGTGCAACACTTTTAAATTCAGCCTCACACAAAGTCTTAGTACATGGGCAAAATGTAGACCCAAAAGTAACATAATGGCATCTAGTCCAATTCCCAACAAGGGCCCCATTTCCCTCTGAAATCTCATCAGTAATCTTTATTGTCTGCATCCCTACTGGCCTTCTGAGCTCACACCAGAATTGTCCATTAACCTCTGTTTACAAATCAACATTTCTTCATTCTGGTCAGGTTAATCACAACAACAGCCATACTTCTCAGTACCAGTTTCTGTGTTATTTTGTGCTCATGGATCATTCGTTCAGACCATGATTGCCATTTCCACTGCTGTGGGCCTGTGGTAAGGCTGAATATCATGGCAGAAGGGCCTGATGGAGAAAAGCTGCTCCATTCAAGGCAGATGGGAAACAGAGAGAGCTTATTTCATCTCTTAATTGCCAATTATCCATTTCTGTCTGATTTAATATTTTGAGTTGTTGCTTTAGGGTTTATGATATATATATTCAACTTAGCATAATGTATGTTCAAGTAATTTTATATCACTAGGCATATAATCTAAGAACTTTACAACAATATACTTCTACCTCCCCTCCCATCCTTTGTGCTTTCATTGTTATATTTTACTTCTATATATGTTAGTGTACATGCAGAAATTTCATATTTACTCATTCATTTATAATTCTGCTATGTAGATCCAAATCTTTGGTAACACATAGTTTTCAGTTTCAATGTATTTGCTCAGATTTTGTCTGAAAAAATATTTTGCTTTCATATTTTGAAAGACATTTTTCAGTATGTGTAAAATTCTCAGTCAGTAGGGTTTTTGGTTTTTTTTCAAAACTTAAAGTCTTGCTGTATCATCTCCTGATTCAAGTAGCTCCTAGTAAGACTTCTATTGTCTTTTCTCCTCTGTGCATAGTGTCTTTTTTCCAGTCAGTTTAAGTCACTGATTTTTAGAAATATGATTATGATAATATGGTCTTTCTCATGTTTCTTAGCTTGACATTCATTGGCTTTATGATGATTGGATTTACTATTTTTTAAGACATTTGGAAAATTTTTAGCCATTATTAATTTAAGTATTTTTTTCTATTCCCATCTTCCTTCTCTCTTTTCCATTATAATTACATTTATATTTTGCTCTTTGATATTGACTTAGAGGTTATCAATAGACCGTTAGTTTGTTTTCATTTATCACTTTCTCTACAATAGCTTCTATTCTTACATTTTTAGATTCACTGATCTAGTCTTCAGCACTGACAATCTGCATTGCAGTTCTTATGAAGTGCACCAATTTTTAAATGTTTTATCTCTACAATTTTTTTTTCTAGTCTCTGTTTCTCTCCTTGTCAAATTTATTCTGGTTTAACCTACAAGAGAACTAATCAGGAGACTTAAAACCTATAGATTTTTTAAAATAAATAATACATTTATTTATCAAATAGCTCTAAATATTAGAAAGTTCCTCCTAATGTTAGTCAAAGTCATAAAACTTTTTTAAGCTTTGAAGATTATAAACATGGCTGATGGAAAGTTTCTTTCCCCCAGACTAAAAAGATTTTATCCCCTTCTTAAGTAGTGCTTTTCTGAACTTATCATCTTTTCCTAAGTTCACCTCCAAAAGATCTGTCCAGGATATGGGCAATGAACTTAATGTGAGGCTTTGACATTGAATACTATGTTACGGCTGTTCTGATCATATTCAAGAAGAGGAGGATTGTCTTCTTCCATTTCCAGATTCTATTTACATCTAAATGTAATTTAGGAATTCATTGCTTGTTTTTCTGCTTCTATTATTTCATGAATCAAACTGCACTTGAAATAAGCTAAAACCCTTTACCCTTTCCCACACAGGTAGTTATTTAGTAATTTTTTATATCCTTTATTTGTGCTTTTAAAACCTACTTATTACTGTGAAATTTCATTCTCCTAAGTGGACCGTATAATTTCGATTTCTGTTGGGATCAACTTGATCTCTAAACAATCCAGCTAAGCCTGGTTTCTATTATGTGTGATCCTCAGACATCAAATATACTGACTGCTCAGGAAATTTGCATGTTCTCTCAGTATCTATTAACCTCTAAGATCTCTGAGGTCTGAGACAACACACTTCCTCTCCTCCCTTTCTCTTTCTCTCTCTAACCCCTAGTGTCTATTTAACACATATAATGTGCTAAATAAATGTTGGTTGGTTGCATACAAAGCCTTAAAAGTTGAGTCATTCAAGATAGGGGAAATGTCATTCAAAGCAGTTAAATTCTTCCTCTCTGTGTCTGTTTGCTTAACTTGGGCTGTAGTTCCCTCAAATCACTGTTAATTTTGCCTCCAAAATTAGCATTTCTTCTTGACAGGGAAGATGGATGCAAAATAGGATTTGAAATATTTTACTTTCTTTCTGTCATTCATACTAATTCATGCCATTAATCCAAATCAATCAAATAGTGTCTTACTTTGTCTTCTTGCTCCAAGTAAAACTTTTTAAAAAGTCTTGGGTTTTCATGAATAATGCTGACAAGACTCAACTAATTTCAGTATTTAGCCTTCTTTACAGTGTGGAAGATTAAAGATACCTAAATTATTTGTCAATCTACCCACCAGGAGGTGGGATCTCTTTTTCAAACCCCTTGAAACTCCCTAGACTTGTGACTGCTTGAACCATGGGGACAGAGTCCCCCATGGAGATGGTAGGCTGCAAACTGGAGATAGCCTGGGTCTCTGAAAACCATATAGAGCAGATTCATAAGCTCTTAAACCTTTGGGATTTGGGTTTAGAGTGAAACAAACTTCTATTTTTAGAAAAACATTGTTACTTTGAATCTGTTACATGGAGCTAAAATTCATTCTAATGGTACTTTTTTGTTAATCAACCTTAGATCTATAGTAGCACTGTATAGATAAATTTCTTATTTTTAATGTTATTGTGATTCTTTTATTTTATGTTTCTCATTTAAAAATTGAAGAGGAGATGAAAATGGGATGCACGGTTGATGCAGACAACAACCCAGCAGATGTGCCTCTGGAACACAAGACTGGAGATCTATTGGAAGAGTTCTGAGGGTTTATTCAGTTTCTTAGGAGAAAATTATTATTTTTATGTCTTTTTTTTAAACTGTCTCTGAAAGTCATTTAATCTTATGTTGATGACTAGACCTAATAGCATAGAATTCAGTGTTATGTTTTCTTTGACTTATTTCTTGTTAGATTTGTTTCTCTAAAGATATAGTAAGTATTAGGAGGGAAAAAAAATATATGTTATACTTTCTGTGGTCTCCATAGTATTAAGGACCTTGAAAGACATACAATAAAATTGAATTATGTTTAAATATCTGATAAGAATTATTGAAAATATTGTCATTAATTTGGCTTATGAATTTTCTTTTTAATGTCTCCTGATAATTCTCATTGATTTTTATTTGTGACCCATGCATCATATTTAGGTATTCTTTTTAAAGGACATTGAAAATTTATTATTCATTTGAATATTTTTCTGTGATCCTTATCATTTTTTTCTATATGAATATGAACATTGTAAATGACCACATATAAAGACACCATCATAATGTATTGATGAAATACACTCTACAGTCATATATGTCTAAAAACAACAAATAAAAAAGTATATCTCAATGCAGAAACACTGTATTTTTTTAAATCCTTGAAGAGTATAGTTCTCATATAAATCAATACAAAGTAAACAATATAGGAAATATTTTTTTGCAAACTTGGTAGATTTTTCTCCAGAAAAAATACAAGAATATGTGGGAACCAAAATTATGCATCATTTAAAAAACACCTATGTAAGTCTGACTCCTTTAAAATCCTGACAAAAATATAGATAGAACAAAAAACGAAGAGAGATTTGAAAAATAGGATCATAAATGCTTTTGGTTGCTTCTGGCAAATACTAAATAATTAGATTTTTCTTTGTGATTAATATGTTAAAATGTACTGCAGTAATGTTCACATGAAGGCAAAAACAAGCTGAACTCATTTTCTGGTTATTATTCATTATTTTTAAAAATGAGCCTCACATCAATAGTTGGTGGCATGCTAGAAGGTACTGTAGAGGGCTACATAATCACTATGCTTGAGAGGAGAGAAAATGAATTCTAGTCTACATATTTAAATTTAGTAGATATAAATGATAAAAGTTCAAATAATAGAAATACAGAAAGTAAAAGAGTTTCATCTTTGACTTTTCCTTTTTAAATAATTCCCTTTTAAATAACTTTTCCCATTAAAATATTTCCCTTTGTGCAGGAATATTGGAATTATTGGATTGCAGTTTGGAAATCCCATTGAAATACTTTGTAATTAGGAACTGGAAGGTTAAAAAATGAGGAGAAGGGGAATTTGGGGTCAATGTCTCTGTGCCTTCACATCACTTTGGCCATCCCTTGCCTCCTGCTTCCCACCCATCTCCTGGGGCACCTTCTGCTCCACGTACATGAGCCCTTGCCTGGCTGCTCTACAACAGTGCTGCTCTGACCCTGGTGTTTTCATAGTTTTCCAGGAACAATGTTTGTGCCTGACTTAAGAATCTGTCATGAGTCCATGCACAGTTTGGTTAATTAACAGAATACAAGTTCAACTTCAGTTTCTGTCACTTTTATCCCCCCACCCCCATCCCCATATCTCTCCTAACCACTTGCCTCCTCTGTAGGCCATCATCAGTGTCCCTCAGACTTCCAGATACTGTTCTGTCCACACAAGGACGGATATTGTATTACTGATTTCCTTGACCCTCTCATTCAGGCTAAATCTCCCTGCAGGCTAAATCTTTTATCTGTGAAATAAAAATGTTGGCCTTGGAATTCTGACTTTTGAAATGTGCTGAGATGTCTCTTTGAGCTAAATAGTCTTACAACTGGTTTTGAAGGTTGAAGCAGTGTAGAGGGAAAGAGGAAGCCAAGTAGAAAGGACCAATCAGGTCCTAGCCTCTCTCTTCCCTTGATTTTTCTTACTGCTTTCATTCCCATGCTCATTTCTGACTTCAGAGACTCATAATCCCAAGTTTAATCCACTGACTTCCCTTACTTTCCTTGTGCCACTTTGGTCAACTGCTCACCAGTCTCCCATCATCTGCCTTTAGATATCATTATGCATCTATTGGGAGAGTGGATCATTGTACTTTCCTCTCTACAACACCTAGCTTCATGTCCTCTAGCTCCTTACCCTCCCTGCAGGGCTTAAAAGTAGCAAGGGCTAAAGAATCTGTCATTTGAAGATAAAAAAGGAATGCTATGATTTGAATATGAGATGTCCCCCAACAACTATGATAGACAATGCAGGAATGTTCATAGGTGTGATGATTAGATTATAAGAACCATAAACTAATCTGTGGATTAATCCTTTTGGTGAATTAACAATTTGAAAGGATGAGTGGTAGTAATTGTAGGTAGGTGGGGCATGACTAAAGGAAGTAGGTCATTGGGAGTGTGCCCTTGGGGATTACATTTTATCCTTGGTTCCTCCACACCCCCTCCCCCATCATCTCTTTCTTTCTCTGCTTCCTGGCCACCATGAGCCAAAAGCTTTCCTCTACCACACCCTTCCACCAAAATGTCTGCCTTACCTCAGGCCCACAGCAATGGAGTTACCTGGTCATGGACTGAAACTTTGAAACCATGAGCACAAACTAAACTTTTCCTCCTCTAAGTTGTTCTTGTCAGGTATTTTGGTCACAGCAATAGAAAACTGACTAACAGAGAATAGTTTTAGAGAAAGGGAACCACAGGCCCTGTATCTAATCATTGCCATTGTGATGACAGTATGGATTATTATCATCATCATATTGGAATATTAACACATGGAAACTCTGGGAACCTTGTAAAAATAAGTGAAGATAAGTGACAATATGATGCAGTAAAAGGAAACTAAACACATACAACACACACACACACACAATGATTGTATAAGAATAAAATGGAAACTCAGCTATCTGGAACCCTTAGATTATTAATAATGACAACCATTTAGAGAACAATTGTCATTGTGGTGGACACTTTGAGCCTTCAGGTTACTACAGTAAACATTAATTTTTATGCCTATTGTAGCATCTCTCCTTCTGCTAATGTGCTCTTGATATTGTTAACAATAATCAACAATTGATGTTTATAACCTTTTATCATGACACTGAGGAAAGTACTGTGTACTATCTTATTCAATCATGTCACCTCCCCCCACCCCAGTAAAGTAGGTACTATTATTATCTTGACTTTGCAAATGAGGTAGCTAAGGCTTAGAGATGTTTCATAACTTATTTAATCACACACAGCTAAAAAAACAGTAGAACCAGAATTGAACCCATATTCTGTTTGATTGCAAAGCTTGTACTATGCTGCTTTCACTGAACTCAGATTAGTACATAAAATAGCAGACTCTATATGATTAAAAAACAAGGGTCTAGGTGATGAAGACAGTGAGTGGGAATGGGATGTGTGTTAGAAATGTTGGTCTAAGATAAGATATTGCTGTTCAGACAAATCTTAATTCTAAACTTCCTGGCAATGAAGTAAAGATAGAATCATGATGTTCTTAAAGAATTTCTATTTAGTTGAAAAAGCACACTGAAATTTCATTTATTTGAACACCTTTTGTGTGGAGACTGAGCAATGACTATTGTTTTGTGGGACAGTGTGATCACTTTCCAAATTCCTTCTTTAAAGAATTTATAGAGTAAATAAAAGATAGATATGTAAATGGACAATATGGATATAGTGTGATAAGACCAACACTGGTATCTTGGGAACTCCCTAGGGGGTCAGGGCAGGTTTCAGGAACAGGTTACTCCTGAGTTGAATGGTGAATGTGTAAAGGATGATGGAATAGCTCCGTAAACTCAACAAGCCAAAACAACCATTTATTAGCAGGACCCTAGCGGCCAGTTGCAGAAGTGATGGGAGTCAAGAGAGAAGGGGAAGCAAGAGACAGGAGGGGGGTGGGGAGAGGAGAGGGAGGAGAGGGAGGAGAGAGAGTAAGAGAGAGTAAGAGTAAGAGAAGAACACGAACAGGGTATTGATATTTATGGGCTTAACACAAGATGAGGAGGAGCAAGGTGAGTGGGCTGTTACTTCTTCATTGGCTGAGAGTTTGCGCCACTTCAGGGATTGGAGGTGAGCCATTCACAGGGATTGGAGGTGATGGTTCGAGCGCCATTCAGTGCGTCATGCACCTGAGCTCCCAGAAGAGAAACACTCCAGGCGCCATCTTTACCAACAGAATGATCTATTGGATTTTCCAGGCAAGAAATGGAGAGAGGAACATTCTAGCAGAAGTGCCTAGGTGGGACAGCCTGGATCTGATAATGTGGATCATTCCAGAACATGGCAGAAGCAAGAGATGTGGATGAGAAAGTGACAGGAAGCAAATTATAAAGAGCTTTAAAAGTAATCCAAAAATCTTTTTACCTTACCCTAAAGACACTGGAGGAGTCACCG
The DNA here is from genome assembly GCF_045843805.1 of Urocitellus parryii. Taxonomy (NCBI): domain Eukaryota; kingdom Metazoa; phylum Chordata; class Mammalia; order Rodentia; family Sciuridae; genus Urocitellus; species Urocitellus parryii. The sequence goes on along the minus strand of NC_135538.1, from coordinate 71,637,690 downwards.
GAATGTCCTAAGGGAATGACATAATCAGGTTTTTGCTTTCAAATGCTGATTTGAAAGTAGTGTGTGGATTAAAGGGAGTGAAACCAAAAATCCCCTCACAAGTTATGTTAGTCAGCTTTGCATCACTGTGACCAAAATACCTGACCAGAATAACTAGGAAGATGAAAAGTTTATTTGGGGCTCATAGTTTCAGAGGTCTTAGTACATAGACAGCCAACTCCATTGGTCTGGGCCCAAGGTGAGGCATAACATCATAGCTGAAGGGTATGGTGGAGGAAAGCAGCTCACTCCATGGCAGTCAGGAAGCAGAGAAAACAGAGAGGGGAAAGGGCCACAGGGAAGGTGAGCCCATCCAGGATATGCTCCCAGTGACCCACCTTCTCCAGCCACAACCTGCCTGCCTAGAGGTACCACCCAGTTAGTCCATTCTAACTAGGATGAACTGATTATGTTATAGCTCTCACAAGCTAATAATTTCCCCTCCAAACCTTCCTATCAGCAAAGGTGCTTTTGGAAGACACCTTATCCAAACCTTTACATTTTGCTCCTGGCTCCCAACAGTTCATGCCCTTCTCACAATGCAAAATGTATTTAGTTTTCCCTTCATATTCTTACTAATTCTAGCATTGCTCAAAAGTGCAGCACATCCAAAATCTAACTTGAGACTCAAGGCAAACTCTTGTCTATGAGCCCCTGTAAAAATCAAAAGCAAATTATATATGTCCATTATACAGTGGCATAGAGTAAACATTCCCATTTCAAAAGGGAGGGATTGGGGCATAGAAAGAAAGGATGGGGCCAAAGCAAGACCTAAATCAAGTCAGGCAAAGGGGTCTTGTAACTCCCCTTACAGAATCTAGGACACATGACCTTGTTATGTGCTGTGAGGTAAAATGAATAGTAGGGGAAATTCCTTTGAAAGGATATCATGGAGTGCCTGCTTGCCCTGGGGGAGCCTAGAAAGTTGTTTCACCCAGATCAGCTACCCAGTGCAACTGATTTCAGGGGCCCAACTCTTGTAAGCTGGCATCAGACCTTGGCATCAGTCACGTGGTACTGGTTCTGCAGGAATTCAGGATGCCACAGTTAAGGGGCACTATAGGCTTCCACTGAGATTTCAAAGAAAGGCCCGGGAGGCCAGGCAAACTGCAGCAGGGTCAAAAATTCTTGCAGGTTTCCCCTGAGAGGACAAGGTGTAAAGCTGTGAAGGTGAAGTCAACGCTGAAATGGAGACCCCATGAATTAAGTGATGCCAGCTATGTGGATTGTTTGTCAAGAAAAGCTGCTGGCTGCAGAGCAAACCAAGTTAATAGACAGCCCATGTGGCAAGGCCAAGGGGTGGGGCTATCCAAGCCCTTTGGAAATAACATCTTGCAGCAGTGTGTCCTTGATGCTGTACACAGATTTTATGGGACCAGTTTTCCCAGCTGAGTTTTTGGTCTTATTTTGGTCTCATCTATTCTTTTAATGTCCCCTTCTCTCTTACTGTTCCTGGCTGCCATGAATAGAACTGCTCTCCTCCACCACTCCCTTCCACTGTGATGTGCTAACTCACCTTGGGCCCAGAGCAAGAACTCAATTGACCATGGACTTAATCTCTGGACTATGACCCAAGATAAACTTTCCTTCCTTTAAGTTGTTCCTATTGGGTATTTTGGTCATAGCAGTGAAAAGATGACCAAAACAGAAAGAAGACTTTTTAGGAAAGCAAGTGAAAAATGATGAGCCTGAACTCAGGAGATAGAAATGGATAAAGAAAAGGATGAGGTGTGAGAGATACCAAAGAGATAAAACTTAGATAGTTGACTGATTGTGAGGATGAGAGTGTGAAAAATATTGATAATTGCCCCCCACCCCAGATTTCTATCTGGGTTGACTACAGTCATCCATTGAATTAATAAAAAAAATATCAGATGCTGCTAAGAGTTGCATAATTAAAAGATATTAATAATAATCTTAATTTGCACATATTAAGCTTGAGTTGTCTGTGGCACAGGCAGCTAGAGCTATGCCGTAGGCTCAAGAGAGACATTTGAGAGTTATCAAAATACAGATGGTGTTTGAAGCCATGTAAGTGACTCCTGGTGAATTAACTTAACTGCCTTTTGAATAAGGAATATTGAACTACATGGTAGGCATTACTGGCCAAAGTGATTTTTACAGATGACATAAACTGTTGGGCATTTATATTTTTACATTCACCTTCAATAAAAGGTGGCAGTACAATATTGTATTATAGCTGTATAAAGCTATTTCTCTCAGGAGCAAAACTAATATAATTAAGATGTCTAGTTTTCTGGTTATCTAAAAGTCTTATAAATGCTTGGCTGCCCATTAGACTCACTGAAGGTGCTTCTGAAAATTTTGAAATTGTTCTAATTCAGTTAGTTTAGGGAGGGTCCCAGAAGTGTGTGTGTGTGTGTGTGTGTGTGTGTGTGTGTTTGTTTAAGTTCTCAAAGTAATTTTGTCATGCAGCTAGAAATAAATGATTGGCATGTCCCTAGACCCTCCTGAATCTCAGTCTCAGATGGGTTTTGGCAAGAGCTCAAAGCAGACAGTTCAAGACTAGGTGAGTCATACACTTAAGATTCCAAGCATCGTGTTAGCAAAGATGATATTTTTATATGAAAACTAAATAGCCTGCCACAAGTACTTGCTTGGCCAGATGGAAAGTATCCTTCTTCTATACAGAAGTTTTGATGTGCAGAGAGGACCAAGAAATTTTTCAAGAAGCAACTTTAAGACCTACTCAATTGCTCATACAGCAGAATTGATTCTTCAGGGTTGTGCTACATAAGGCAAACGAAAGCAGACCTCAACAGGAATATTTTGAAGGCAAATTCTTATATATACTATTTACAGATTACCTGTGAAATGAATTAAAACTCATTAAATGTGTTAAACACTAAATTTATTCTAATTGTAATTTAATCATTGATGATTCAGAAGCCACATTAGGATCAGAATGTCCAGGCTGGCATTAGAAACATCAGCCATTATACTGAGGCTGCATGACAGCACTGGCTAAGAATATCTATTAGTGAAGTTTGCTGTGTGAAATACCACTGAGACTCTTGCTTCTGGCCATACAGAACTGGTTTGCAGCAGATCAAATTTTCTGTCAAGAACAAGTGGAAAAGATAGATTAAAAAACAAAAGTCTGTTGAAAGTTATCAAGATAGCCAGACAGAGGGTTAAAGGCCAGGGAGAAAAAGGAAGTTTTAGGTGAATTCATCTTTGTAAATTTCCCCACTTGAGAAATTTGCTGATTCATAAGTGGCATTGGTGGAGAGAATGAAAAGATAAGTAGAAAGTAGCTGCTAAGGAACAGAGAATATGAATAGATCTTTCAGCAACCTTAGACAACTAAGGAGATAAAAATTGACTTTCAAGGCTAGTCAGGTTGGCGGAGCCCTGGAGAACACTAAAACTCTCATTGACCCTGAAAGAATATGATCCATAAGTATGGCTAACTTGGAACTAGATGAGACTTGATGATGGGTAAACTCAGTTTTAATTATCTCAGTGCATGATTAGATTTAGCTGATTGTCTCTTCTCTAATGCCTGTCAGAAGCTAAAGAAAATTCTTTCCTGAGTATATATCATCAACATTTTTCAATATCAATATAAATACAATGAAAAACACACCTAGGTATATCATAATAAGATTGCCAAAAGCCAATAATAGAGAAAATCCTAAAAACAGCTGAAGTTTAAAAAGACTCATTGCCTTGATAAGTGCAACAATAAGACTTATCACTGACATTTAATTGAAAAGATGAAATCTAGATGACAATGTGCCAAAGAAAATATTGGTAATGTGCCAAAGAAAATAATTGCCAACCAGAATTCCTTAAACTATAAGGTAGTGAAGTTCAGGAAAGAATGATCTCTTAAATGGTGCTGGGCAAATTGGATATATACATTGAAAAAAGGAAGTTTTGACTCCTTTACCATGCCATATTTAAAAAATCACTTCTAGATGGATTGTAGCTCTAAATGTCAAAAGGGTATGATTTTGAGTAGGCAACAGGGTATAAAATGCAACAATCATAAAGGAAACAATTGATGAACTGCATAAATTAAACATTTCTTTTCATCAAAAGATACCATTAAGAGAGTGAAAGGGCACAAAATAGATGAAGATATTTGCAATTAATATGGACGAACATAACTTATAACCAGAAAACATAAAGAATTTCAAATCTACAAGAGAAACTTGGGATATAACTTAATGGCAGAGCACTGGCCTTTGATTCTCAGCAACACATACAGATACACACACACACACACAATATATATATATATATATATTGTGTGTGTGTAAGAACAACTTCAAAGAACATTGGGTAAATGTCTTATCAATTCATAATAGTGTCTATTCAGTGGCCAATCCTCATGTGAAAAGAGCCTCTGCCTCATTAATCATCATGAGAAAAATTCAGAATGAAGGCTTAATAATATATCAACTACCATTAACCAGAATATCTTAAATAAAAAAGAACAGCAATAGCAATCGTTGAAAAAATATGAAGCAATAGAAAACTTTACCCAAGTGGTGGATTCAAACTATTTGGTAGTGTAGAAGACACTATTGGTGCCCTCCCTGTAGCATCTCATCACTCAATACTCCCATGCATTCTAGCCTGTCAGTTTCAAAAGAAAACACCCATAGTTCTTTAAGGATTTTCTTTATGGGTCAGAACTTACTTGGCCTGTGCATAGGGAAGACCAAAAGTTCTGGGGATTTAATATCCCATAGAGTATTGCCTCAATCAATCAGTGATTGGCAGTATGGAAGTATTCCAACCCTTCACTCAATTGGGAAAATTCTGAATTATGTTCTATCCTTCCTCCCTGAGTTTCCTAATGGGATTGAATCTCAGTTGCTGCAACAGGAATTTGCCCAATAATCAGAGAGATTTCAGACTCACTTCTGCCACGGATCCAAAGAGTGTCACTGATCCTGAACCAGTTTCTGATGGTAGGTTTTTGGCTTACTATTCCTGTACCATACATATTGTACTGGTCCAGACCTCACACCCACATGTGGTACTGCATGGGGTTTGAATTTCTCCTAGGCAGTTTGCTCCCTTCCTGGACAAACAGCATTTTTTTCCCCTCCCAAGCTGATGGACAAAGTTTTTTAGGTTCCATTTTTTTTTACAAGGCTAACAGTTTTACATAAGAAATTAATTTCTAGCCTCACACGGTCCATGCTGTGAGGTTCTAGTCATAGCATTTAGAGCCCATGTTAGACCTCAAATTCCCTTGGATACAGGTAACCCGCTTAATCACTGCTTTGGCTTTGATTTCTCTCTTCATTTTTGCCACATAGGAATTTTCCTTTCTTTGTTGAGCTCAGCTATTGTAGTAGATGCTGCTGGTCCTCATCTTTTTCAGCACTAGTTCTACATGTTGAAGGCTACCTATTACGCTTATTTCTGGGTTTCTGCCTGAGAGCTTTTTATTGGCTGTGGAGCAAACTCAGCCTTCAGGCAAGCTTAGAATGCCAAAAGAATAAAGTCCTCCTTCCCACTTCTACCCAAGGCATTTCCCAATGACAAAGACGATCTGGTAGAGAAATGCTTTAGTTTCTTCACCCTCAGTTGGGATAACTCACACATATTCATTTAAGCTCCGGTTGCCAATAGTGGTAACTTAGCTAATAGCACACTGTTTAAAGCTGTCCTTTTCATTTCCTTATCTCTGTTTCCGTTGCTAGTGCTTCTAGGGGTTACTGTCTAAATAAGCTGTTGGTGCTTATTTAGAGGAATAAGCATTTATTTATTTATTGCTGCTTCTGAGGAATAGGTAGAATCAACCAAAGTAAATCATATGTAACCTAGAAATTTTTCTCCCAAATATATATGATGAAAATGCACAAAAATGTATGCTAAATAACATATACACAAATATCTATAGGAGTACGTTTATAATGCTCCATGCTGGCAATAACCTAAATGTCTATCAACCATAAAATGGTAAGTAGATGATAGTATATTCATACAATGGAGTACACATCAAATGAATGAATAGCCACTAAACATAACAGCTCAGATGAATCTTGCAAACATAATGTTGAATAAAGGTCAGACTCAAATGTATATATCCTGTTTAATGTTGCATTAGTGCTGTGTCATTATTAGAACAAAATGCAGCACAAAGTATAAAATATATAATAAGTGAAACTTAAATATCTAGTACTATACCCTGAAAAAAAAAGAAGGAAATAATTTGGGTTCTCTTCCCCTTAAATATAACCTAAACTGTCAGGTATAATATTTGTAAATATATTTATTATTTTACAATCTGAGTCTTAAAAATCCTTAATATTTTCCTTACTTGTTGACATGCTTTATAATGTTAATATCTTAGTGGCCTTTGTTTCTTGTTATCTGATTAATTACAAGCATACAATGACTTCCATGGTATGTATGTGACTCTCATTTTAATCGGTGCAATTAAAAATAATGTGGCACAGATTTTTCAAGTTTAACAAGCAAAAATAAATGGATAGTTCACATTTTAAGTCATCAACATATCAAAAAGCGACCAGTGCAACTGGTGGTAACTTTCAGTTGAGATAATTGGTTTGCTGCTCCAAATTGAACCCTTTGGGGTCAACAATTTCTTCAGTAACCATATTAGCATATTTTAATACCTGTTGAATCTAGAGACTCACTCATATGCTTAGTAAATGAAATTGCTACTTACAGTTATTAGCATATTCAATCTTCATCATAGCTACCAGACTCTGAAAACATTATTAAAATCCCTTTGCAGGAACATAATATGTGAGTATCTGGGATCATTCTATCAAAAAAGAAGCAAAAAAATATACTCTGTCTTTCAGAAAGAACCTTTTCCCTTCAGGTGTGTTATGGCTTAGATGAGATGTTCTCTGTAAATCTCATGTGGCAATGAAGAAATGTTCAGAGGTGAAGTGATTAGATTAAAAAAGGCTAGATCCTAATTAGTGGATTAATCCATTTAATGGGTCAGTAATTTGAATTGATTACTGGGTTGTAACTGTAGGCAGATAGGGCATGGCTGGATTAAGTAGGTCACTGGGGGCATACGTTTTGGGATTATATTTTGTCTCTGACCCCCCACCCTTCCACCATAATGTTCTGCCTCACCTCAGACCAGGAGGAATGGAGTTGGCTGATGATGAACAGAACCTCTGAGATCATAGGCCAAAATAAACTTTGTTGAAGTTGTTCTTATAAGATAGTTTGTTCACAGTGATGAATAGCTGGATAACATCAGGTGTGTGCTCCTGTCAGGGCTACCTAAAAGATAGTACAGTGTGGCCTTGGGAATCACATTGTATGGATTTGAATCATGGATCTATTACTTAGTAGTCAGGTAATCTTGGGCAGTTTACCTTTCTGAATCTCAGTTATTCAGCCTTAAAATTAGAATAATAACAGTACAGGTTGTTGTGAAGTTTAAATAAATGTAGTACTTTTTGAACTGTGTCTAAAACAGTCAGGTACTTTTCAAGTTATTTGTTGAGCATATACCATGTTCCAAAGACTAGGCATTTGGACAGATAATAAATAAAACAAAGACCTGCTCTAATGGAGTTTACTTATATTCTAGCCAGGGAAACAAACAACATACATAATAAGAAGTAGTATACAAATATATCAGATGGTGATGGGAAATATATATATATATATATATATATATATATATATATATATATATATATATATATATATAAATAAAAGGCACACACAGAGCCAGGTAAGGGGATTAGAAGTGCTATTGGGCCCAGCAGGTAACAGTAACTAAAGGGGTCAGGATGGGCCTGAGAAGGTGAAATCTGAGCAAAGACTTGAAGGAGATCAGGAAGTTTTGTGAGTGTATATCTGGGGAAGAGAACTCTAAGCCGAATAAATAGATTAAATGTGCTTGGTGTTTTCAAAGAATAGAAAGAGGCCAGTATGGATGGCGTGGGTTGTGTAAGGATTATAGTGGCACCAGTAATGGGGCCAGATCTTGTAGGCATTATAGGTCATTATAAAACCTTCCGACTATGACCTTGAGTGAAATTATTGTTGTTATGTTAATTATCAATATTCTTCCCAAGATAGGATATCTCTACCATACATGTTTTTTTGAGTTATTTTTGTCCCTGTCATTGGTACCCAAATGACATTCAGTGATAGATATTAGATTTGTTGTAGCGATTCTCAAGATGTCAGGCCTTGCAGGATTGTCAAGGAGGAAAGGCATGAGCTATTTGTCCTGGCTGGCCATTCTTCTCTCAATCGAGGCAGAATGAAAGCCAGCCTCTGTGAGTATGTCCCAGGGCAGGATCAGCGTTGTTGCTGAGGGGTGGGGACTGTGGTGACTGATGTTGCCTGAATTCCCCTCTCTCTCCAGAAGCATTTCCATATTTCACTGAGTAGACCAGTCACCAGGATCTAGACACCAGCCTTGAGCCTAGCAATGATTAGGGAAGGAAGACACTCCAGGCACTTCATACCTCCTAAGCTACATGAAGGTAAGCAGAGGAAGTTCACTCAAAGGGGGGAAAAAGGTTATGGTATAAGAGAAAGGAAGACAGTTCCTGGTTTCCTTTTCTCTATGTTCTGATTCTCTTTCTTATCTTACCAAAGCATGTTTCTATCACACATAAGGTTGAATGGGCTGCACACGTGTGTGCATCCTGGAGTGGGTGTGATGGCCTGTGCGTCTATGAGTTTTAAGCAATGCCCACTGTTGGAGCCGTCATGTATATGGTCAGTTATAAATGAAATGTATTAATGTGGTTTCAGTAAATTACAGGAAGAAGTTAGCCAAAGAGTTCACAGGAATCTCCAAAGGGCATAGAAAAATTTAATTGCCTTTCCTTGCCTGTGCCTGGCTTTTGGAGAATAACATCGGCTGCTTTTTGAATAAGAAACATTCCTCAGTTCACGATTCTCCAGGTAACTGGCCAGTTTCCACTGCTGAATTGATTTTGTTCCAAGTTTTCTGTGCATATTAAATTGGTTGTGGTGACTCATTGTCTCCCAAGTTTTTTAAGGTCCACAGCCAAGCTGGATTCTTCAGTTCCAGTCAATGTTATTGTATTCCCTGTCTCCCAGGCCTGTGGCTATGCTGTCTTTCTGTGCCTTGGGGGCCACACATCCGAGGAACTGTACCCTTCGACCTCAGCTTGGCCTGCCTACGTTCTGTTCTCCTTCAGGAAGTTGAGGAGAGATTGCCAAATATGCATGAATGCCAGCACCGACATTTTTGGTATTTCAGCCATTTACAAATAATTCAACAACCTACAAATTATTTAAAAGCAATCTAGCCAGAGTTTTCAGAACATCCAATAAAATTTCAGTACTTCCTGCTATGACAGTACCAGGGTATAATTTTTTAAACTCCTCCAGGCACTTCATTGACTTTTTTCTATTATCTTCTATGCAAAATTTATGTTTGCCCCATCCTCAATTTTGTGGACAGCATGACCTTTCCTCTGACTTTCCTATTCGCACCCGCGGACTTCACTGAGCCCAGCTTTCTCTCCTTGCAGTTCCTTCATCATTGACCTGGCTGCTCTTTTCCCCAGTTATAATTATTGAACACTACTATGTATCAGGTGCTCTCCTTTTCAGTCCTTATAGTAACTCTTCAGGGTAGGCATCCTTAATATTTTGTTTTAAGTGAGGAAAACCAAAGCATGAAGGAGATAAGCTATTGGTTCAAGGCAGCACAAATACCAAGTTGAAGGACCAGGATTTGAATCTAGATCATCTGCCCCATAACCACATTCCATATCTTGCCTTGGCCTTTCTGTCAGATGGCTCCTTATTCTCACAATATTCTCTGTCATATATCCATAGGCTGTCTCTCCTCTTTTAGATCTAGAGATCTAGAAAGACTGGATCCACCCAAAGAATCTACTCTTAATCCATCTCAACCTCACTTTTGAGTGGAGTAAAGAGGGTAAGTTCGTACATAGCCTTATAGTTGCAGCATCCATAAACCCCGACACGTGAAAACTCTAGCATACCTTAATGTGGTTCAGTGTTTCCTAGAGAGGGTGTCTATCTAGCCCAGTGAGATTTTGAGGACTGGATCCTCTCCTTCACATCAGGTCAGGACTAGCTTTGTATTCCCTGGAGTATGGGAGAAAAGTTCCTCTAATTCCTAAGCCCAGGCTTTAGAAGTTTAGCAGTGATGAAGGACAAGATCCAAGGAGGGGGCATTTATGCCAGTGGGAGGTTTACAGCAGTATTTTTGGCTAAAGGAAACCCAGAGAGCCAGAAATCTAATTTCTCACCTTCTACAATAAGCTGTCCAATCACTCCTCCTTTTAAAATTATATACTTAGGTCACGGTGGGAGCTGGTCTCCTTGTGGAGTGTGTGTGTGTGTGTGTGTACATGCACATCTACAGTGGAAGCTCCTTTTTCTCAGAAAATGGAATTTGTGCAAGTCCAGCAAAAATTGGGCAAATTAAGATAGATCTTCACTTCCTTTTCATCTTAGTCTCCTTGCTGTTACAAAAATACCTAAGACTGGGGCTGGAATTGTGGCTCAGCGGTAGAGCGCTTGCCTGGCACGGGCAGGACCCAGGTTCGATCCTCAGCATCACATAAAAATAAAGGCATTGTGTTGTGTCTATCTACACTTAAAAAATATAAGAAATGTTTTTTTAAAATACCCAAGACTGATTAGCATGAGTAACAGAAATCTCTTTCTCACCATTCTGGACACTGAGAAGTTTAAGATCAGGTTGTCAGCATGGTCAGGTCCTAGTGAGTCTTAGTATATAGAAGGCCATCTTCTCATATTTTTACAGGGTGGAAAGGGAGAGAAAGCAAGTTCTCTCATGTCTCCTATCATAAAAGTACCAACCCAATCATGAGAGCTCCCCTGTCATGACCTCAATGCTCCCCAATGGCCCCATCTCCAAATACTACCACACTGGGAATTAGGTTTTCAACCTTTTTTCTTTGGAGAAGAACAAATGTTTAGTCCATAGCATTACCTCTCCACCCGTGCTTTTTCAGTATCTGTCAACCCAGAGGATTGAGACCCTCATTTTCAAAGTTCCCTTCTTTTCTCCCTGCTCTGACTAATGGTGCACCATTCAAGTTTTTTCTATTATCTTCTATGCAAAATTTATGTTTGCCCCATCCTCAATTTTGTGGACAGCATTTGGACAACATTCATGTTGCACCACCCTTTCTCTCCCAAGCACTGTCAGGGGCACTGAAAGCTTCAGAGGGAATAGGAAGAATGAGGAGGAAACCATCAGGGGGAATGACTAGAAGGTCTGGTAATCTTTCAAAGAATAATTTCAGTTGATCATGGAACATCTAAGTGGAGATATTTAGTAAGAATCAAGAAGAAGGAAAGAACTAGCTCTTTTTTATGAAAGATTACCATAATCTCCTAGTCACTACCCTGATGGTTCCACTTAGATGTTCCACAATCATCTTAAAGTCAAAATGTCACAACAGAGACATTGTCTTTTTCTCTACAGTTAGCCCTTCCTGCTGTCCTCATAGTTGTTAGTAACAACATAATCTTATAAGCTCATGTTTTAAACACGATCTTCTTTAGTATGTTTTCTTATTCTCAGATGATGCAGATTTTTTTACTCTGTGACATCTTCTCTATGCACTCTTTTCTTTATATTCATGTGTGCTATTCTATCCATGCCTACTCATGTCTGCTAGTTCTTCATTGATCTATCTCTAACCTCATATCCTTTTAATGTTGAATTCTCTGCACTCTGGTTATCATTCCTGTCCATTTTTTTTCCATACTCCTGTCTGACTAATCTTGTTAAGAGACTTCTGCTCACCTCTTTATAGGCTTTCTGACCCCTCTGTGCCAAGACACTGGAGCCTATACTCCTTAGCCTTCATTCCAAGTGTCACTATCACATCAGTCTGCCTCACCCACTTCCCCCTTTATGTTCTATTTCTTTCCCAAATCATCCCTACACACCTGAAGCTTCTGTTCTTCTCAATTTCCAAAACTACATTGTACCTTCTCCATCTATTTGCCTCCTTCTTGGAATACTTGCCCTTCATTCTCATTCTTTTCTTTTGAAATACCACTACTCCCATTTATCTTAGTTTCTCCAGGAAACTTTCTATAATTTCCTTAGCTGGTGATCTCACCCCCATGTACATCCTAGGTTACTTCACCTTCTACCTCTTGATATCATACGTGTGGCTGGATTCCTCCAGTGGTCCTATACAAGTGATTATTCGTAAAAATAGTTTTTCTTCCCAACTACACTGTAAGATCATGTTTAAATTTTCCTGTAATACTTCATATAGGCGCTTTCCTTATTAATTTAAGAACAGCTCTCTGTGTGTGTGCATATAAGTTTAGGGAAAGAGGTTGCACAAGACCATTCATTGAGATGTTAAGTTGGAATAAAATATTAAAACTTTATTTTTCCACAGTTATTAAATTTTTATTTTGCAAATATTCTATGATGAAATATATTTCAACACAATATATTCATTATATACAATACACCTGAGGATCATCTTTGATTGGATCCACTAGAAACAAACTCTAAGGTAAGGATTTGCATTCTGGGGTCTGATTGGAGGTTGCTGCTAGGAGATACATCTTCAAGGAGATACAAAGCAGGGTTCGGGGAGGGAGAGGCTGACCAGCAATGTGTTTGCAGCTGATGCTTTGGCCTATACTCCTGGGAGAATTCTGATCATCCTGCTGGAATGGCACTTCAGAGTTTTCCTGAGTTAAGAAACACTGAAAGCCCAGGTCTTTGTATCTCCATATTGACATCAGCCAACCCCTGGAAAGGGAAAGCACCTTGATTAAGGCAGTTGCCTTTGACTGTGGGAAATTACCAGTGAAGGATGCAGCTGTGAGCATCAGCGACCAGCAACAGGAGGTTGTGCACACCAGCCCTGAAGAGGGGAGATAGTGGAACACCAGAGTTCTACTACAGTGACACATTCCTATTCCTTCTTTTATTCTTTTTTTTTCTTTCTTTCTTCTTAATTGATGGTGATGCCATCAAAATATCTTTGGAGATCCCTGGATCAGAAAAATGACTCAAAAAAAAAAAAAAAAAACAGTAGGGAACTAACATTGCTTCAGGGCCTCATTTGGCCAAGCTCTTTTCCTGTTCTTCTTCTCCATTTTGAAACATAAAGGGCCAAGAATAGAAAGTGATTTACATCCTTCATGCATGTTTCATGCTGCCAGGAAAGTGGACTATGCGTTAAATTTGCTTTTCCAAAGATGGAGTTATATGATTCATGTGGGGATGACTCAGAAGTGAAGAGACTACCCATTCCCATCAATGGCCATTTCCCTAGTGAGGAGGAGACAATGCCACACAATTATATTCCCTTCAGAATTCAGTAATGATATATTTCCACTATGTGGGGGTACATATATTGAGCCAAAAAAACTCCCTTTGAGCAACAATGGGATCCTTCCTTACTCATGGATAACATCTTATTTTCCTCATGTCTGCAATCTCCTAAGGTTCTCAGAGACTGAGAACATTCACTTCCAAACCCTTTTGATTTCTTCTATTTAACTGGCATGACTCTTCACTTTCTTTTCCAGACCATATTTGGAGGAGACAGTACAACATCATGCTGTGGGTGAAGACTCTGAAGCTGGAGAGGTTCAGAGTCTTCCTCCAACTGCTCATCACTGGGCAGGTGGCTGGTTTTCTTTTAGCACCATTTCTAATCTGCAAAAGGGAGAGAAGAGGAGTACCTACCCCAGGGGCACTTTATTAATTAAGATCTAATTTCACAGGGTTGTGGCAAGGCTTAGCAAATAAAAATCATGTAAAGCCCAGAGCCCAGCTTAAAGAAAGTGCAAATCACTAGTTAGCTATTTTAAAATCTGATTTTTCTTATTCTTGACTTTGCTCACACTCCTGAATAGGGAGAATTCCTCAGGAAGTTATGGAACTCTGAAATCTCAGAGCAGAAGTGACTCAGAAGGTAACCTGGGAGGCTTATCTTAGTAACCAATTTGTACTGCTTATTTTAATCTTCAGTGGCCTTTCCAATACTTGCATAGTTGTTCTCTAATTTCCCTCCTGATTTCATTAATAGCCTCCTCCTTCATATTTAAGTCTGAGGGTTAGACTGCAGCAGATATGCATTTATGTTTCTTGTTTTGACTGTTTCTTAATCCTAAAGGACACCCAAAGACAGACCCACTGTGAGTGAGGAACTTGCGCTTAGTGTGCTCAGCCTGCCTACTCTGTCAACTGTGGTGGATAAAATCTCCATCAGTTTTGACTGCTATGCTTTGAACTCTGCCAGTGTGGATCCAAAATGAAGCCATTCTTGATCAGTGCAACCATGTTTCCTGATGCAAAACAGCACAGACTCAGACCAGCCAAAAGGGAACCAACTGTTTTGCCCAAATGCAAAGGGATAGGGTTTATGTGGCCTTGCAACCTTGTAGCTATTGGCATAAAATTACCCAGCCTTTTAGAAGTCCTGATTCTTTATCTTGGCCAATGTCAACTGCTGGAATTCTTGCTATACAAATGCCCTGAAATGGCTTCCTGTCCACATTCAACTTTATGCTCTCATTTCTATTTCCTTTTTAAAAAAAATAAAATAAAATAAGCCAGATTTCTAAGGAAGGCAAGTTCCCACCAAAATCCTGCAGTTCACATTACACGTGGGATGAAGGGAGGATAGTGTGTGTGTGTGTGTGTGTGTGTGTGTGTGTGTGTGAGAGAGAGAGAGAGAGAGAGAGAGAGAGAGAGAGAGAGAGAGAGAGAGAGAGAGAAACTATTCCCAAACCATAGCTTCCTGCAGAGGGAAACGGCCTTTGTGTTCACGTGCTCCGACCCCACCTCTGTCTGCACTGTTTTCTGCACCCTACTTACCCTGGTCCTCTTGCTGTTTTATTACTGCATATCCATTCTTAGAGCACTTCCAGGGCTCCAGATTCTTCCCAGGGTATTCCAAAGTCCATATCCCAGGAGTCTGGGGAGTTTCTGGGGCGTTTCCCTTTTGAGCCTTCCAGGTTACCAGCAGCCCAGTGATATTAGCCAGATTTCCTACCCTTCTGGGGGCATTTATCAGAATCCCATGTCAGTTTTATTCAGGTGCTAGGTAGGAGGTAGAAAAATTCTAATGTGGAGAACAGCTGTTCTCTCTGACCCTTATTGGCCCCACCTGACCCCAGAACATGGTCCATAGAGATTCATTGTGCAGAATATATGTATATATATTTGTTATTCTCCCAGAGGAGACTTGCAGATCGCAGATCCTTTGAACCAGGAAACGATCATCGTTCATCTTTCTATGTTTACATGGTGGCTTTCTCATATATGCATTGCTGTGTAGCATGCACGTCTTGATTCATGTATGGTCATGTTACCTGCAACCGAAAGTTTAATATTATGAAAAAGAAATTTGTTTTTCATTAGTTACTAATTTAAGGATTTCCAAGCTGATTAATCAGAGTCCTTCCAGCCCATGCCCCTGCCCTGCCAGCTCCCATGCACTCAACTGATCAACCATTTTTTTCCCTAAGAATATCATTTGCAGTTAAATATTTGTTTTGATTCCTTAACCTATAGTGATGTAGACTAGCTTATACATCTGAATTCTTCACAGTTTTCTGTTCTCTTCTTGCCTCCCCCACGTAGCCCACATCACGTGATACCGATTTGGGTATCATACCGCTTTTTGTCCATTTCTCAAGCAGTTCCCTTTTCTCTTTCATCTAATCTTTCAAAATTGTGCTAGTCTTCTTTCTTTTCTTTTCTTTCCACCTTTGAATTTAACTCAGTGGCCTCATGAGAGATATCTTTCAATGCCGAGTTATCTTTAAACACACACACACACACACACACACACACATACACACATATGCATGCACTCGATAGCTTCTGCTGTTTGGAAGCTTATTCACTGCTCATGCAACTTCATCATTGATATTTTTTGTATGAATCCTGACTGTTGCTTGGAAAAATCCATGTTTTTCGTCAAGTTTTCTGTCAGAGTTTCTATTATCATCACGTATGTTCTTCTTTATTGGTCCACAGACAAAATCCAATTATCAACTGTGAAATAAAGAGTAGACGGGTCACTTGGGGCTCCCCAGGGGAGACAGACTTCTTCTCTCATAAGAACTGCAGCAAAGTGGTGTTCATGGGCATGTGATTTGTGTAGGCTCACAACTGTGCTTAAAAGAACCCCCCAGCTTGTTTAATGCACTGTTGGCATGGTCCAGAAATTATATATATATATATATATATATATATATATATATATATATATATATATATATATATATAATTTTTTTTAAACCAGGGGCCCTGACTTTTCATTTTGTGCCAGGCAAGTACATAGTGCTATTTCTCCTGAAGTAGCAGACCTTCTAAATCAAATACAACACTGTTTCAGTCCTTTTTTTCATTGTCATGACCAAAAGACCTGTAGAGGAGGAAAAGTTTATTTGGGGCTTATGGTTTCAGAGGTCTCAGTCCATAGATGGCCAACTCCATTCCTCATGGAACGAGGTAAGGCAGGGCATCATGACGGAAGAGTATGGCAGAGGAAAGCAGACATGGTCTGCAGGAAACAGAGAAAGACAGCTCTCCTCACCACAACAAATCATAAACCCCAAGGGCATACCCCCAATGACCTACCTTCTCTAGCCGGACCCTACCTGCCTACAGTTACTACCACCCAGTTAATCCCTATCAGGGGATTAATGCACGGATTAGGTTAAGGCTCTCATATCCCAATCATTGTACCTCCAAACTTTCTTGCATTGTCTCACGCATAAGCTTTTGGAGAACACCTCATATCTAAACCATAACACCGATATTTATAGGCCCTGGAACATCAGGAAAATCAAAGGGGTTGAGCTGGGCCAGGTATTATCCACACAGAGGACCAATCAGCTTCCCTCTCAGTAGGAACTTTCTATCATGGCATTCACCTCTGGAGACCCAAGGTCATTTGGTGATGTTCATTTGAATGCATTCTTCTCCCATTCTTCCTTCCTCCTAGAACTTCTCATCTAAATTTGGTCTCACCCACATCTACCATTAGGTAATTTAGCCTAATCAGGTGCTTGGGAGTGACACAGCCCAATTCTTCAATGGCAGAAACATTCAACCTAGTATCTAAGAATCTACGGACCTGAAATCTGAGCTCAGCTATTCAGCATAGCCTGAAAAGGCATCTCCTGAGAGCAACTGAAATGCGGTCTAAAAGCAACAATCACCAAGAGGTGAGCTCAGGGGAAAAGAAGAGAAAAGAAGCATGTTAAAAGAAAGTTATTAAAGGATGATAGGATGATAAGAGATGCAACAAAGATTTTAAAAAATAACTGGTTCTAAGGAAGAGGCACGCACTCATTACTTATGAAGATATATGCAAAACTAAGTGAAAGGAGACAGGGAAGGTCTCCCAATGAGTATAAAACTGATTGAGATGTCAACTGTCATCTGTTACTTAAGGGCTTATTGTGAAGGAAAAGCCGAGATCTTACTGGGAAAAAAAAATGGACCACATCTCTCTTTTTGAAACACACACATACCACCAACACCAACACCAATGATAATGACAATGATTATTTACCCAGCTTGTTCTCTTAGACAGCTGCTCTTAGAGATCAGAGTTATTATCTTTTTTCTTAGACACTGATATTTTTTTTTCAGTATCTAGTACTTGGTATGTGCTTCAAAATACTAGATCAATTCATGATCCTCATTTTAAGGGCTTCTGTGCTTTGCATTGATGATTACATTCAATGCTGATTCCATAAGATTTGAAGAATAATAAGCTTGGAGCAGACTCTTTGGATTCAAAATTCCATTTTGCCCTTATTAGCTTCATCAGCTTGAACATGTATCTAAACTTCTCTCTGCCTCAATTGCTCATCTGTAGAAGACTTATGTAAGAATTAAAGGGTTAACACAAATAAGCTCTGAGTCCCTCTCACATCCAAAGCACTCAGTAAGCATCAGCTATTATCGTCCTTGTTGACTTCCCTCTCTGACTGTAGAAAAGCAGAGTTGGCCCTGCATATGTGGTGATGTGCTGTTTTCTGGAGCTCTGAAAAAAAAACATTTCTGCCCGAAGCAAAACAATTAATTAATTAATTAAAAGCTGTAATCCTTCCATGGTTCTGTAGTACCTTCACCTCTGAAGGCAGGAGCACAGCTGGATTGGAATGTGCAGCTCAGGACACCTTCCAAGACAAGCTGATATAGTCCATGCTTATTTCCTGAGGAGATTCATCAGGGAGAATGTTTATGGCCATTCACATCCAAAGCAGACTACAGAAATATGACTGTGCAGTAGGTAATGTTATTTTCGGGTATTGATAAAGCTGGGGGAATGGCAAATGAGACAGCTAGATGAGGATGATATATCCCACGTGTAAAGGAGAACAGACATATTCCATTTGGGGAAAACCTTTCCAGGAAGTTGGTGGGACCAAGTGGTAGAAATCCAAATGTAAACTACAGGACTGCCCCTGAAGAAAGGCAGTCACCCTTTGTTCACCATCACCACAGCCTCTACAAAGCAATAAAATCAAACTAATTACACAATAAAATATTTAGAAGTACTGTATTTTAGTTTAACCTGCTAACACAATGACAGGCCTTGGCATTTTCCATCGCTTACAGTTTCTTTGTGAAAGGAATTCACTCCATTAGGTGACAGCTGTTCTTGATACTAAGGTAGCCTTCAGTCTCTCTTCTTTGTTTCAGATGCAAACCAGGGACATTGGTGACTTGCTTTCACAGTGTCTAAAGCACTTAAGTTTTTAATTGATTATGTTTCAGAACAGCGAGGCTTGCCATTGGAGAATTCTTTGAATTTTTAAACAAAGCCCAGTGCCACAGAAACCCTGCTGAGTCCCAGGATAAAGCAATATTATATCCTGAAGAAAGCATTTGATTTCAGGAGCAGCCACACTAACACTCACCAACAATACCCTTCAGTGCCCCCACTAGGTGCACTTAAATGGACTCCTGCTGGACTTCCTGCTTTCTCCCATGTCTCAGAGTCTCACACTGCACTTACTGACCACAGTTGGAGAGTCCCCAAAGAAGCAGCCGAATTATCAGAAAGTGATAGTTCTGTGCAGGGAACCAGAGGAGAAGAAAAACAACTTTTATGTCCTAAACTGGTCTTTCCATAAAAGCTTCTGTCTGGAAGAGCCATGTAAGAACATTAGAAAGATGATGACAGCGGGGTACAACCATCAAAGTCACCTTTGCTCCTTGAACAATGTGCATTGTCAATAGCTCAGTTGCCAATTGCTTAATCTGAACTTTCTGAGGGTCTGAGTGCTTTTCATCAGTTTAAAAAGAAGTAAGTCCAAAGAATAGTTTCTGAGACTTACATTTCCTCAGATTACTGATGAGTGACCCTTTCCTTCCTTTTGGTACAGTAGCCTAGAGGGATGAAAAGACTAAATAGAGATACAACCTGTTAGGAAAGTGTATTTACCTCCATGTTCTATGACACTAATGGAATACATTGCCAACATGGTAATATTCGACTACTTGCGTTAATTCTCCCTTGTGTGTGGCAATCACACTGTACAAGTGTCATCTTCAATAAGGAGATAATTTTAAATATTTCATCTTGATCCAAACATCTTTTGCTACTAATAAGGAATCCCAGAAAAACAAGAGCTTCTACACAGATTTCCCTCACAGACACTGACCTAAGGTAAGGCAATGACAGAGGCAGCCTAATTAGCAAGCTAATAATACTCCAGCGTGCCTATGCTTCTGATTTCCATTTTTCATTTTTCTGCTTTTCATTTTTCTCTGGAATGAAATTTGAAACCCATCTTTGGGAGGAGTATTTTGGGGGCAAAGGGAGGAGGAACAGAATTTCCCTCCATCTCATGTGAAGATAACAATGTGCCGTATAGGATTTATGTCTAACTTTGCCATCTCTATTCCACAGGCATCTCATTGGTATTCAAAGACAGGAGTTAGATCTCCCTTCGTGTGTGTAAGGCTGAGGGTGAGGCCTTCGGGGTCCAGCTAACAGAATGCTTCATGTTCTCACTTGAGGTTTCATGGTGATGAAAAACGTTCAGAACCGATGCCTGGAGGTAGTGTCGTCAGAACTAAAGAAAACAGTTGAAGGCAACTCACTAAATTGAAAAAAAAAATCTAAGTGAAAAAAAATAAAACAAAACAAAATAACAATACCAAGATACAAAGTCCAACATTTCAGGAACCAAGGAAATTCAATGCGGGGAAAAGATTTGAAGTAGAGAAAGAAGGTGAGGCAAGTGAATTCTCTGACTTGAGAGTCTGTAATATTATATAAAATATATATATAATGATATGCTTTTGGGTTACATCCATGGTTCCCTCCCCAAGGCAGGTGTTACCGTTTGTATGTGAGGTGTCCCCCAAAAGTTCATGTGTGAGACAATGGGAGAGGATTCAGAGGGGAAATGATGAGGTTGTGAGAGCCTTAAACTAATCTGTGAATTGATCTCTGATGGGATTCACTGAGTGGTAACTGGAGGTAGGTAGGGTGTGGCTGGGGTAGGTGGGGTGTGGCTGGGGTAGGTGGGGCATTGAGGGTATAGCTTTAGGATATATATTTGTACCTAGCGAGTGGAGTTTCTCTGCTCTGATCATTATGTGAGCTGCTTCCCTCTGCCATACTCTTTTGCCATCACCATGAGCCCCAAGGAATGGAGCCTGTTATTCATGGACTGAGACCTCTGAAACCATGAGCCCCCAGATAAACTTTTCCTCCTTTATAATTGTGGTGGTCAGGTCTTTTAGTCACAGATGTGGAAAAATGTGACTAAAACAGCAGGCCATCCATGGGAACTCTAATTTTTCCCCTCCCTCACCCCTACCCCTAGAATTGCTGACCATGAAGAAATTCTCTAACTTACCTGGTCTGACAGTAAGTGACAAGACCTCTCTTCCATAAGGCATCCTGTCACACACCTGCAAGGAAAGAGTGTGACACAGAAATACCAAGATGGATTTGGACAGGACTTGCTGGGTGTCCCCACCTAGTCCATTAACATTAGATCATGTTCTTTTTGCCCCATCACATCTCAATATAAATGTCCTTATTTTAATCATGCTAGGCAATTAAATCTCCATAAAAGCCAAATAGGAAAGGCTAGGAGATTTTGGATGTTTGAATACATGGAAGTTCCTGGAGGGCAGCCCAGTCAGAGAGGGCATGGGAGCTCCACACCTCTTCCCACCTCTCTTTTTTTTTTTTTTTTAAAGAGAGAGTGAGACAGGGGAGAGAGAGAGAGAGAGAATTTTTAATATTTATTTTTTAGTTCTCGGTGGACACAACATCTTTGTTGGTATGTGGTGCTGAGGATCGAACCCGGGCCGCACGCATGCCAGGCGAGCGCGCTACCGCTGAGCCACATCTCCAGCCCTTCCCACCTCTCTTGTTCCATGCATCTCTTCATCCATATTCAGGAATAATGAGAAACCAGTAAACGTGTTTCCCTGAGTTATCTGAGACATTCAAGCAAATTAGTCAGCTCCAAGGAGGGGGACGTGGGAACCCTGGTTTATAGCTGTTTGGTAAAACATTTTGGGGCTTGTGACTGGCATCTAAAGTGACCAGGGGCAGTTTTGGGGACTGCACTCTCAGTATGCACAATAGGACACTATGTCCAGTTAGATTGTGTCAGTGCTGAATTAGATTGGGGGACACCAGCTGATGTCTACTGTAGAACTGATGACTTGTTTGGTGTGTGGGGAACCCCCCTGCCCCTGCCACATATCTGGTGTCAGAAATCTTTTGAGTTGATTGTTGTGTGAGATCAGAGGAAAAACAGTTTTCTTCCCCAACTCAGATTCTGATCCTTACCTTTGCTTTCTAGGGTACCTGAGATCCCTGGATAGATTGGATGTGTTGGAAGGGGCAATTCTAAGTGGACAACATGACTCCCTTTCATATGTGGACTTTGTTATTATCACAAGACATCCAGACAACTCAAAGAGCACACTGCATTTAGAGACAGTTTCTCCCATGGAAAACCTAGAGTATAAAAACATGGGTCTTAGACATAAATCCCATATTTTTAGACAGAAAAGATACACAATTTCTATAATGGGTTTAGACCCACAGGCCGTTGGTTTATTCTCTTGCAGTTTAAATTTAATCATTGCTATGATCTGACTATGTCTCCCAAATTCATGCATTAGAAACTTGATTCTCAGTGCAGTGATGTTGGGGGTGGGACCTCCTGGGAGGTTGAGGTCAAGAGGGAGAGGGTTTTTGCTCTTCTGCTCTCCTGTTATGTGAAGATAGAGTTTATCTTTTTCTTGCTCTTCACTTTCTGTCATGTAAGACTGCAGTAAGAAGGCCCAAACTGGATGCTAGCACCTTGATCTTGAACTTCCCAGCCTCCAGAACTGTGAAAGAATAAATTTCTGTCCTTTATCAGTTGCCCAGTCTGTGACATTCTGTTATAGCAGACACTTGTCTTCCTGGTTTCCTCCATTCAGTGCATACAGGATGAGAAAGATGAGTACACTTAGAAGGATGAGGTTGAAGCAGAAAGGTTACGGGGGTGGGGGGAGAGGATCATCTCCATGTGCTTAGGCAAGGGGGCAATGATTATTCAAAAAAAGGTTTGAGTAAATTCATGATATCTGAGAGGCAGAAGAGTGCTGAGTAGAAAAGATTGCTTTAATGAACTTGAGACCTGTAGATATTCATCCAAAATACTCAGGAGAAATAATGGAGAAGGATTGAGCAAGGTTAGGTCCAAGACAAAAACCCTAGGTCTATAACCCCCCAAAAAAGCAAGTTGGTGGTCTTATTTTGAGGACTATTTTCCAAAGGGGTTCCTTTGCCCTCTTTGCACCATGTTGGGCTAAAACTAGATCTGAGTTTTTAAAACTGGCTATGCAACTTATTATCAATGAACCCTTAGGTACATTACCTAAACTGTTTGCATCTGCAGAGTAACCTAGAGTCAAAAGTTTCACTTCCTGAGAGAGCTTTCTTGTAAGTTATTAAGTGAAGAGCTGGGTGCAGTGGCACACACATATAATCCCAGTGACTTGGGAGGCTGAGGCAGGAGGGTCACAAGTTCAAAGCCAGCCTCAGCAATTTAGTGAATCTCTAAGCAAACTAGTGAGACCCTGTCTCAAAATCAAATATAAAAAGGGGGTGGGGATGTGGCTCAGTGGTGAAGCACCCCTGGGTTCAATTCCTGATACTAAAAAAAAAAAAAAGTTATTAAGTGGACCACATAAGAAGGCATATTAAGGCATATGAAAATATTAGAGAAATCTTAGTGAGACTTCCAACAACATGGCAGACTGAGAAGATAAGAATCTGCCTTCACACCATTCCATGCACAGATCATGGAAAAACATGTTTTCACATATTTTTTAGCCTATAGCTGCCAAGGTTTGGAAGTGTATTAAAACCTTGGTCCCATCCTTTAGTGCTACTGGAAGATGGTGGAACCTGTAAGAGATCGGGCTTAGTTAGAGAAAGTTGTGTCATTGAGGATGTGGCCTTGGAGGGGATTTTGGCATACCGGTTCCTTCCTCTTTCTTTTTGCTTCCCTGTCACTGCGAGAGGTAGATAGGCTTCCTCCACCACACATTTCTGCCAAGACACACTCTGCTGCCTCAGACTTGAGACAATAGGGCCAAGCAATCTTGGACTGAGGCCTCTGAAACTGTCAGCCAAAGTAAGTCTTTCTTCCTTTTAAGACGTGTATCTCAGGTATTTGTCCCAGTGATGGAAAGATGACAAGCATAATAGCTTTATTCAAAAACTGAAAAGGAAATCCTAAGGACAAACTTAAGATATAAACCAAAACCCAATCAGTAAATCAAAGCTGATACCACTTGCCCAAGTAGGTTTCAGATTAGATATATTAAAGATTCAGGAGTTGGGGGCTGGAGATATGGCTTTGGATCTGTGTGGGGTTAAGAAGATAAAAAAAATAACTGTGCATAAAGCTTGGAAGTGTAAAATGCTGCCATGTTTGTAAAAAGAGATCCATAAAAACATTCCCAATCAGCTCGGAAAAACAGAAATAAAGCTTACTATTTGTCCAAGGCTTTGGGGAACAGGAAGGAGTTGCTTATGAGAAATTTAAAGCCACGTGTGGGTTGTGCCAAAAGTAGATGTAGAGTCTGAATTTATTGCACTAGATTGTACAGAAAACTTAATCCATGAAATTAGCATTAGGAGCTAGTTTTGCACTATTGAATGGCTTGAAATCTCCAGTGGAAACACATTTGAATTACTCAAAAGTGGTTTTTCTTTTTCTTCTTTTCTCTTACATCTAGAGCAATCCAGATCTCTAGGGAAAGATAGGCCCTGCAGAAGATGAGTTCACAAATTAAAAAATTGCAAACCACATGAGGAAATGAATCACCATGAAGGAGAGTCAAGACATAAAAACAAATGAAAATTAGCTATCCAAATCTTGAACATAATAAATTTGACACTGGGTAGATTTGGGAAGAACTAAATAGAACTTCTAAAAATGAAAAGAGCATAGATTAAAATTAAAATAATAAAGAGGATATGTTTTAGTATAACATGAGGTTACATATCAGAAAGGCACACGTTGTTATTTTATAGAGTAATATTATGGGAATAAGGGAATTTTATATAATATTTATAAATGCCCACTTTGGCAATCCATATTAAGTTTCAAAGATACCAAAATCAATTAAGACTTACCCAGTTCCTGACCTTGTAGAGCTCTTATTCTAGAGAACAATAGTAGTGGAAAAAAGGCAATAAAATGTTGAATAAAAGGGCATAAATGTTGAAGTGATTAAGCCTATCTACCAGAGTTGAGCAGAGAGCAATTAGAAAAAGCTTTGTAGAGTAGGAAATACTTGAATTGAGTCTTGGATGAATATTTTCTAGACCCATCAAGAGGGAAGAGACACTATGATTAGAAGGCATATGGTAAAACTAGATGGTACAGCTGAGCTCCAAAATAAAGAGCAAAGGAAAGAGCAGAGAAGTATCCAGAGGCAGATTATGAATAGCAGGTGGTAATTTTTACAAAGATGTATAAGGATCACACAATAATACAGTACATAAGACTCTGGAATCAGACTGCCTCAGCTAAAATCTTGGATCTGCAACTCACTGGTAAAGGAAGGTTTCTCAAGTTTACTTAAGCTCACCAAATCTCAGTTTCTTCAATGGTAAAATATAGACTGATAATACAAAATTTTCAGAAGATCGTGGTGATGATAAACTATACATGGCATAGTTTCTAGTATGTTTTAAGTGTTTAATGATCACTAACCTTTGTTAATATAACTACTGTTCCCATTAAGATAATTTTGAGAGATGAAAGCAATCAGTATTTGTTCATTCAACAAATATTTGAGACACTGTATAAAGAATTGGAGACTGAGTTGGAACATGATAGGTTCAGTTCCGGCCCTCAAGAAACTCACATTTTAAAAGTGAAGACAAATAAATAATAGTTGACTAATTATCATCATTGTCAATTGTAATAGATGCTGCCTAAGGAAGCAGATTAAATGCATTATCTTGATCAATAATGCCAGATAACTTATCAGAATTGCAATTCTCATCTCATCTTGACCCTACCATGGGGTCAAGAAATCTTTGTTTTGAATAAAACTCAGATAGTTTTAATGCAAGGTAGCACTTGAAAAAAAATCACAGTACAAGGCTCTTATTTCTTTAGGTTTAATGAAGGAAGATCTTCATTAGAGTTGAAACACCCGACCCAACAGCACCTGGAATGGAGCCATTGACAATTACTTGGCTCCAGGTACTTTAATCGAGCCTTCAGCTTTTCATAGACTTTTTTGAGGACTAATTTAGGTTTAAAAGACTTGTTTCTTAAATTGCATTTTGGTAAAATCTTAAGAAAAAAATCAATAGCTAATTATAGTCTGTTTGATTTCCCCTCTTCATTACCCTCAGGGAAATGGAAGATGCTCCTGCTGTCTCTAGCAGGGGGCTCTGCAGTCATCCAAAGGGTGAGGGGAGGATCCTAACCAGATCAGCAGAGACAGCCAGCACTAATATGAGCTAACTTTCTCAAGAATATATCCTATGGGTTATGCCCATTGTCCACACATTTTTTTGTACTATATGAAATTGTCTCAGTGGTGGAGCATAGATAACCTTCTCAAGAAAGTAGAACTAATTAGTTTCAGGGCTTTTAATTTTATTACTGAAAATACAAATATTGGGGCAGTACTATCTATGATCTTCCTTTTTTGAGCCTCCTTTAGATTCAATATTCAACTTTTCAATATTCAAATATTTATCCTAAATATATGTTGAAGAAATGTTTAATGAAAATTCATTCCAAGGGATGCCAAATAATCAACCTGTTCAGGGATACCATGGGTACAGGTCAGGCCAAAGCAATATACAACTCTGTATCACAGCTTGTTGGGAGACAGCCTGGTGGCGTGTTCTTTGTCCATTCTCTGAGACTTCTCATCTTAAAGAAGAGTCAAATTGCTAATCTCAGCGAAATTTAACAACTATCCTAGGAAAGAGACATCTGGGAAGCTGGTCTACAGGTAATTTCATTCCCAAAGTTTGTTTGTAAAGTGGTTTTGGAGGAAGTCTTCCTATAGACTTCTTGTTATCCATTGGGTTATTAGGCAACCAGGTCAACCCACACTGTGCCTATTTTATTGAATAGCATTAATAGTGCAGTTTTAACTAGATATAATCACAATTTACAAAGCAAAAGGAGAAATATATTTGGACACAAAAAAAATACCTTGCTCTCTCTTAATGATAAGGTCACTGGAAGTAGAATTTGGTGCCTCAGTATTGAGCTGGGGGAAGGGTGGAGAAAGAAAATGATGATGAATTCTTTCAATAAAGACATAGTGCTTTTACATTTCTACATTTGTATAGTGGAAGAAAATGCGTGGTATCAAATATAAAAAGATGTCTTTTAATGTTATGAACTGGGGACTTTAGGCATTTTGATGGGTGGAGGTGAAGGGATGGGTTGGATACCAGGTCATTTTAATGCCCCGGGATGGGTTGCCTTTTTAGCAGCATTTTTATGTGTAGTCCTAAGTAGATTCCCAGGTGGAGGCATTGACCTTCTCTTTAGATGAAAAATGAGAAAATAATTGACAAATGGAAAACCTTTTGTGTATGTGGCCAGAATATCAGTACCAACACAAGATGCTTAATATTCTAGTGTAAATTCAGAAGCATGCTTGGAGTTTATTTTTGCACCAAACCACAACAGAAGTGCTCCTGGTGAAAGCTTATCATAAGGAGAGGAGAATTCCATTGATCTAGGTACCCCTTCTGCGATTTGTTCAAGGTCAGACTATGTGTGAGGACAACAAGGGTCAGGATTGATTGCTCAGAGCCAAGGAATGCCCATGACAAAGGTGGGTATGGTTAAGATGTAAGGCTTTGCAACACAGGGTGATGTTTATTTGGGGAACAGATAATCAAGATAATAAATGCCCTTCATGTATATTTTCTTAATGGCTTTCAAAACTACACTATAAGAGAGGTACAAACATGGAAAACTAGAAGTAGGGAGAAGTAACTTTCTCAGAGTCACAAAGTGATAGAACTGGGTTTTGAACCCGGACACTTGTACATAAGAAACCCTACCCCTTCCTTCCATATGCTGGGGATCAAACTGAGGGATGGCCTCAGGCATGCCCAGCAAGCCCTCTACAACTCAGTTACAGCTCCAATTCCAGAGCTTATGTACTGAATCAATTAAAACCCTATAAATTTAACTATCTCTGAATTTCTCTGGGCTTATGATAAAAGGATGCCCCTGCTTTTTGCAGTCTAACCTGCCAGAGGTCGAAGAGCCTCTGTATCCTAAACTTTGTACGTAATTTCAATTTTTCTGCAAATTCAGATAGCACACAGTAAAACTGAGGGAATTGTCAATGCTTTTGTATAATTTGGAAGAATTCCATTGAAATATATCTCTCCCAGTAGTCTGCACTTACTTTTCCAACCCATTAGCACTGCATGGATTGTGGTTGATATTACAGTGACTAGAATGTTTTAATTTCCAGATCTCCTATGTATTTGTACATGGCCTTAAAGCTAAGGAATTCTCAGGTGATTCTAGTATGTACATTTGTAAATGGCAGTAATGGGTATTGCCTGATGGGTTTTTAAAAACCAATCTGTTTGTAAATGACTTTTGGCTTCCTGGGTCAAAGAATTGTGTCAATTAAAACAGAAATGAAAGGTTCCAACACAGCATCAGTTTTTACTGGGAAATAGAAGAACGTGCCTACAATAAGAACTATAGAGATCAAAGGGCAAAAGCACTCAATTGAGTAAAACTAATAAAATATTGGGAAACACTTTTCAAGTAGAATAAAATGCCATATGTGAATGAAGAACATCATTACTAATCTTTTAAAATATAGAACTTTTTACATTCCAGCACATCAAAATCATCTTTAACCATTTTTATTTGGAAAAATTACTCACCACAATTTTCATTTAGAAGCTGAAATTCCAAATTCAGAAAAATGCAGCTATTTCATTGATGTAACTGGAAGCATAAAAGACATTAGACTAAGCTGGTGAAAGTAGCCATAGACCTTTTCACATATGAGATCAAGATGTGCACAGGAAAATACCAGAAGACCCCATGTGTGATCTAAAGTGGAGGTTGGCAATAGATCAGGATCCACATAGGTAGTATACATTATTTAAACATACAAAGTACATGTATGATCATAAATTATAGAATCTCTGCCTGAAGTTCCAGAACCATATGGCTTTTAAATCTGCCTAATGACACCCTAAAAACTGATGGAGAAAAATTTTCTTATTCCATATTCAAACAGATTAAAATAACCCAAGGACTTCTTTTTAAATCCTTTGTTCAAATCCTTTCATTGATCAAATCCTTTTGACTCCCCCCAAAATATAATTCATGTTTCAGAATTCCTTGTTCTGCATTACCATGTCTATAAATATCCATATCCTATAATATCCTATCCTTGTAATTGTCTATTGAATTTTCAGTTTCCTAAGTCAGACATTCTTAACTAATGTGCCAAAATAGGCTGTAGAAATATTTTCTCTGGGATTATTTCTCTCAGTCCTTAGAATGACAGGTAGGGTCTGAGGCCAATGCTTTCCACTTGTGAACAGTTTCAGTATTCAGTGTGATACACAAATAATATTTTCTATGCACATCATGACATTTTTTTTAAAAAGTTGGTCATCTGAGTATAGCAGGTGAACACTGATGAATATTATGAGATCAGTTGAGGCTGATTTAGGAAGCATTTTGAGCAGTGTCCAGCACACACAGTAAGTAAAATGGACATGCTTGTTAAAAACATACATATTGAAGCTACTATAAAAATTATACTTAAAGTATAAATGACTGATATGTTCAATGCACAAGGAAATATGTTCAGTTTAATAAAGTATTTTGCTAATCTGAATTAATAGTTTCTCTTCTAGCAACTACCCATTCCCTTTTTTGTGCGAACAACTTTTCTGTGCCTTGCAAACTAGTCCCAGAAGGTATAAAAAGCACAGATCAATACTGTCTTATAGCAGAAAGCCCCATGTCACCTATGCTTTTCTATCCTGACATGTTTACAAGTGATTTCATATCTCATGGGATTTGGTAAAAATAGTCATTCTTGGAGCAATAAGTAATATTTAGAAAAAATCACAATGGATATTCCAAAATCAGGAAATTACCTATCTATGACTTCAGAAGGTAGCTTTTATACTATAAATTATCACCTAACCATGTAACTCCCATTGATCTTTGAGTGGTTTTCTCAGATGGGTGATAGATTTTGCACTATAAATATTTGTTGAATGAATATGCCATAAATCAGCAAATAAACAAATTCTAGTTGATTTATGGCAACTATATCCAAGGAATTCAATAAAACAGTTTGGTCTTTGCACCATGGTTTGGCCTGACTGAGAAGTTGAAGATGATAGAGCAATAAGTAATTACACCAAAATATCAAAACACAATATCTGAAAGTTAGGAATCATTGTATAATCTCATTCTATCTGAATAGTCAAATGCACAAGTTTCTCAATCTTGTGTTCATTCCAAAGTTTAAATAGCAAATTGAGACTGATATGGAGGTATCAGCTACATGGAGAAATTTCAAGTATGCCTATAAATTCATTGGGAGTCAACTGTTCTTTTTTTTTTTTCCCCAGTGTCTTCAATTCTTTGCATATATATGATGTTTGGGGAAAAATATCCATTGCAAAAAGTTTGACATTATGTATGAATTCTGTATACATAGATTGACTACTACTGAGTCACCAGGAGGCTCTGGGGATAGCTGGATGATGCTCAATTTGATCATGGAAGACAGATCATATTTTTAAAAGAATTCTCCCAGCAACTCAGATATATACCACTTTTCCTTTCAAACTCTTCAGCCTCAGTGCTCTCAGAGGGAGCTAGGCAGGAATGCAAACTCCTGGGGGTGGAACAGAATAAAAGGATTTCTATTGGAAGTTCCTGGGAAGACACAGTCCATCCAACCTTACTTGCACTGATTGGGTCACTTCTTAAACTCTCTCAAGTAAAACCTTACGTGAATATGGTACTTTACAGACTAAAGGCATAGCCAAAGAAGTGATCCCTTTCTCTAACAATACCAGCTGGTTGGCCCTGTAAAGCAGCCAGAAGGATTACTGGGGCCTCATACATGGGGCAGGGAAGAAGTACAGCCCAAATGAAACCCAGCTACTAAGTCAAGCCTAGAACCCAGGCCGGGCATCCTTCCTATCAAATCACTGTAACTTCACTGAGTCTCTGTAGCCTTAGGGAGCCACTAACTGAAGAAGTAACTGATGATGATGGTTATTCTGGAGAGCCCTGGGGGAGGATCCAAGGTACCAACTAGGCTGAGCTATTTAGTCTTCTTGGCATCTAACAGACATGAACAAAAATCATTGCTGAATGGAAGTAAAGTCCCCTCTGGCTTTCTTCTGCCTTGTTTACAGTCTTCCCTTTGGTATTTAGGAGCTAATTATGCAGACTGCAAACCGTCTCTGCTCCCAGGCCTCTGCTGCCTGGTTTCTGACCATTTGCCTGCCTATTATTTCTGTCAGCAGGCAGAGGTCAGGGAGAGAAATCAGACTTTAATCAGCCTCCTCTCCCACTTGTTAGCATCCGTAGCAAAATCTTTGATGAGGACAGAATGTTTCATACTTGGCTATCAAGGATTTGGGATCTAGGGATTATTTATGGATTTCATTACTCACTTCATTTCCATCCACTATTACTGTGAATAGCTGAGGTTTGCCTGCACCCCGAACACAATTTCAAATTCGTAGAAGTAGTCTATGCCCTAAAGAGCTGAGCATTTTCAGTTTGTCTTATGTATCCGTGGCAAAGAATTCAGGGTTACAGAATATAAAAATATGCAAGAAACTCTTAGAGAATAGAATGGGTAGAAAATTTTTACACTGTAGGAACACCTCACTTTGAACCATAAAGCTGTTTCTGAAAAGTTCCTGTAAGTTGAGTGTATGAACATTTAGTTACATTTTAAATCAACCAGGGGAGTTGTCAACTCCTCAAAGCACACTGTGCTGTGAGCTGTTTTGCAGGTGCAAAGTATTTGTTCAAGTAAATAATCCCACCCATTTATCTTTTTTATGAATTTGAATTTTAATATATCAAGTTGTCTTAAAACACCTGTATAAAGAAAATTGCTAAGGTGCTTTTCATTGAATATCTGGTAGATAAAGGGACTCATTTTTCCAGGGGAACATTGTAAACCACCTGGCTTATTCCACAACCAAAGCTGAGAAGCACTCAGCTTTGAAGCACTGAGACACAAAGTTCCCAGTGGGCCACTCCTGATTAAGTTCCTACAATTCTTGGACCTTCACTTTCCATGAACAAGAGAAAACCAAGTGGACCAGTTCATAAAGCCAGGTTTAGGAGTGTCTGCTGGCTGGAATGTTAAACCTATTCATCATTGTATTTATGCATATTTGGGTAAGGATGTCCTGTTTGTTTTTAAATTTCTAAATAGGGTATCTTTGAAAATACTTTAATCATTTGCCTATGGAATGTTCATTTAGACCCAAAGAATCAAGATAAACTCATTTATATATTTCATACTTTTTTCTGTTTATGCCTCTTCTTTGCTCTCTTATCCCTAGACAAAAACTAATGTTTTTAGCTCCATTTTCCAGGGGATTGCTCTGCCTTCACTGTCATTTGTGCAGGCAGCTTTAGAGTTCCAGAACAAACATATAGTACCATGAAAAATTGGCCAGATGTTTTTAAAAAGTGTTTAAAGCCTAGTAAATCTGCTTTTGCCTACTGTTTGAGTTTCTCTTGGCCCACTGCCCGACATCCATTAGGTATATTCTGAATATGTTAGTCCTGGACACAAAAGAAAGAGCTTGCTTTTTAGATTGGTTTGTACTATTTACTGTCAGAGATGACAGTCAGAGAACAATGGCACTGAGATACGCTGTCCAGACCTTTGGTTTACAACCCTTCCCTGGCCTGTGGTATTAATTCCTGTCTTTGCATCAAAGATGAGAAGTAGTATTTTGGTTCCTGACTACTGCCCTCTTACATGCCTAATCATCTTTAGAAACAGATCTGGGGGCTCTTTTGACTGCCCTTCAACCTTAAAAAGGCCAGGTCTAGATTGGTTAGGAACCTCTATAACAAGGCAGGGGAGGAATAATGAGAAACGGAAAGCCACAGAAGCAATTCCACTGGTGGACAACCCCATGCCTGCATTGTTTGTTTCTATCTCGGAAACACCAACTGCAGGTCCACTAATATGCACACAAAGCCTCAAGAAGCTTCCTGTTCTACTTCAGGCATCTCCTGAGGCCACCTTGTTAAAGAATTTACTTTCATAATCAGTTTTTAAGAATCGATATTTCTTTTGCTATTTCCCTCTGCTTGGACATAATGTGATTAGAACAAAGAGCTCTTATGCTTTGGGACTAATCAGAATTGTTGCTGAAGAGAATATCCAACAGTTCTCCCTTCACATACCAACGCTGCCTTTTTCCTTCCACTCTGATATGGTAATGATGGTCAGAAATGGGAATCAGGAAGAAGTAAATTTGTATGTGTCTTATCTTCTTGGAGGGCAACTTGTACTAAGATCTTGTTGAACCATATTTGCTGCAATGGCCAATGTCCCATCACACTCATCTCTCTCAAAATTCTGTTCCTGGGAGATAGTGACATTTCACAGTAAGTATGACTGATTCCAGGGGATATTTGGATCTATCTAATTTAGGCAAATAATAATGAGATGCATAGAGATTGTCCCTCTGTTAAGAAACGAAGGATGATTTCTAAGGCTTTCCATCTCAAATCCTCTATAAGTAGGTAGGCACTAATATTTATGTATATCATGACCAGTAAGACAAATTGGTAGGTTTATATGTAAAGTAATAAAATCTGTCATATATATAAGGCAGAGTTCCGTCTCTCTTAAAAAGACACAAAGTTTGCACAAATAAATTTGTTAATATATGTATGGTGAAATCTTAAAAAAAACATATAATATGCAATTAATTTGGAAAAGAGTTAAAAACAGAATATTGTAAATCTTTATTCCTCTCCTTATAGCATAATTCAAAGATGTCTTCAGTTTTTTTCTGTCCCTTTTAAAACTCAAACTCTTAATTGAAAAGCAGTCTGTGTTATTCAATATGAATGAAATAATTACACTTGGGTCAGGTGTAGGTTTGGGTTGCTTTGGACATTTAAAAAAGATTGTCCCTCTTAGTCCTTATCTATTTGTTCCCTGAAGGATTTCTGTATCCCTTTAGGCAACCTAGGCAGTAGCAGCAGCAACAATAATCTTATTTACTAAGGGGCAGGAGGGCAGAGGGTTGGAGGCCCCAAGGGCTGGCGTTCAATAAGGTCCCTGTCATCCTGAGATCAGAGGGTTTGCCCCAGCCCAGGTGAATAATGACCAAGAACACTTTGTGACTGATGACTGCTCTGTTTGGGGGAGCTAATTGATGTCCCTCTGTTCCAAGTAAATAATGCCCTTTCTTGCAGTGACAGTAATGTCATCAAGAGAGAAAACGCATGCCAGCTAATAGGACACAGGTTATGGAGCCCCACCCTAATCTCTGGGTACTCTATGGGGCCAAGTCGGAAGTGATACTTCCATATATATATAAAATATTTGGAAGAATGTGTTTGAATAAGCAGAACTAGGGGAAAAAGGCTACTTAAAACTGTGACCTTTTTGGTTAAAACTATGAATATGCTCTGGCCTCTGCAAATTACAGAGCAGGTACACCAAGAACAATGAATCTCTGTAGCATTTATGACCCTTGGGGATCTTGTCCCTGGCCCTCATCCTTGTTTTCCTTCATGCACCATGTCTTAGGCACATAGGGTTATGTGTCATTTACTAGACATGTCAAACTCTCTTACAACTCTTGCCTCTTGTCCTCACCCAACCATTATTTCTCTCCCAATCCCTTCCGCTATGCTCATTTCCCCCTCTCCTCTTTTCCAAGCTAGTTCTTTATTATTCCATTCAAAAATCACCTCTTTTACCTAAGTCAGTTATGTGTGCTGCTTTTGGTTTCTTGTGGCCCTTTCTGTTTTAGCATTGAGTGTATTACATGGAGGTTTTTTCTGCTTAAAGTGTTCACACTCTGATTATATCTTAAGTAATTTGATGACTTACCATTCAGATACTCAATAAATGTTGTTTGCCTTAAACTGGATAAATGCATAGTGCAGTTCACTAAATGGAAATTGCCTTGTGGTTCTGAACTCAGTAATCTTATAGCTAAGAGCAAATCTGAGCTAGTTGTGTGAACTTGGGCAGGTAACTGTCTATCAAATGGGAGTAATAAAATTTCACAGGTGGTTGAGAGGATTAAATGAGATGATGCATCTCATAATAAATGAGATAAATACTAACCATTTTTATCAGTGCCAAATTATAAGGTAGGTTCTCAGTTACTAAATTGTTTTTTATTTTAATTAGTTATATATGATAGTAGAATGTATTTTGAAATACATACATGGAATATAACTCCCCATTCTTCTGATCGTACATGATGTGGAATTACATTGGTCATGTATTCATATATGCTCATAGGAAAGTAATAACCTATTGTATTTTACAATTTTAACAAGTTACATTTCATTAAGTAGTCGAGTATTATTTCCTGGATGCCTTCTGTTATGTACAACTTGAACAATAAAACTCAAGGGTTTTTTTTTCTTTAATTAAGTGAATACAAATGAAAAATCCCTGCAAGAAATGGCTAAAAGTTGGAAAAATAACTACTGAAGGCAGGATTGGGAAGTATTTGCAGTGCCAAGCTTTGGGTCTAAAATAAATCAAACTTCCCCTCAGCCACTCTTTCCTATACCAAGGTGAGTGATGATTCATACTAGGCAAGTAATAAAGATCACCAATTTAATTTATTTTGACACGATTTGATAAACTTTTTGAATGGCTTCTCTCTGGGAAATGAAGGCAAAGAAAATGCTAGTATCTGACTAAAAACATGCACCTCTTCATGCCTCTTGCTCCTTTGCAAAGTGGTGTGATTAAACAAAAACAAAAACAAACAAACAAACAAAAAAAACCCCAAAAAACCCCCCTAGGTTTCAGAGCCCAAAGATGTGGGTCTAAGCTTAAGGAAGGCAATTTACTGCTGACTACCCAGATGAATTTGGCCTCTTTGAGCCTACACATGTAGAAAAATATAGTAAAACACTGGGACTGTGAACATTATTTTTATGAGGCATTCTGATATGTAGAGGGGTTGTTTTTCATCTTTAAATTTGGTAGCACATGGGAAGTTTTCAATTCATACTTGTGGAATATATGGCCTAAAGGGAAGAATGAATGAGTGGATGGATGAATAGAAAACAATATGAGCTTTGAAATAAGCAAGGCCCGGGTTCTAACCTTAGCCTTGTGGTCTCAATAGATTTTCTTTTCCCTTATAATATGAAATAAATAAATAAATAAATAAATAAGTGTGTGTGTGTGTGTGTGTGTGTGTGTGTGAATGTGTATAAAGTGCTGGCACAATGCCTCCTTTATTTCTGATCATTACCTAAAGAATTGGTATAGACTTTAACTAAATTAGATAAAATGGAGAATTCAAACATGGATTAATTTGTTCTGATACTTTATATTGGTGTAGACTTTCACGGTTTTAAAAGCTCTTCAAAACACTTTATATCATCTGATGCTACATATATTTTCAGACTGGCATTTTTACAGATGAGAAAAACACATCAGGGGTTGTGGCTTGTCCAAGTTCAATAACTAAAACGTATGTGGTCAAGGACTACTTCCTGGATCTAATAATTCCTCCTCCAGTGTTCTTTCCAGCGCAGTAGTTGCCCGTGTCAGTCAAAGCTGGGTATTTTCGACATTTGTTGTGATTTTGGATGTTAGCCACAAAGATTGTGTACTGGGTAAGGAGCATGTGAACATTTTCAGATGGATCAGGCTTACCTAGGAAGATAATCATTATTATTACAATAATCATTATTAATACAATGAACACTACAGTACATTAGTCATCTATTTCTTAGTTTTTTAGCTTTATAGATATTTGAGCATCCATGTTGAAAGCAAGGAAACGAGGTGCTACACATATTACTTAGGAGTCCCCGTGTCTGATTTTCTCCTAAGACTGTACCTGTAATGTTTTAATTCTCCTTCTCATATGTTGATTCCTTCCTATCTTTTTTTTCCTTTGAATATGTCATAGGGAACCATGTGTCCTATAGTCTCCCATATTCTTTCTTTATTTAACATTACCAACTGCTACAGTTTGAATCTTGGTTGTCCCTCCAAGGCCCAGGTGTTAAAGAATTGATCCCAAACTGTGGCCCTATTGGGAGGTAGTGGAAGACTTAGAGGGTAGGGCTTACTGGAAGGAAATTAGGTTATTGGAAATGTGCCCTTCAAGGGGGAGATTAGAACCCTAGCCCTTACCTATCACTTTCTTTGCTTCCCAGATGCCACAAGGTGACCAGGCCTCCTCCATCATGATGTACTATATTGTCACAGGCCCAAGCAACAGAACTTTGGCCTGGACTAAAGTGACCATGGACTAAAACCTCTGAAACCATGAGCCAAACAAATCTTTTTTTCCTTTTAAGCTGATTATCTCAGGTATTTTGTCACAGCAATAGAAGGTTAACACACACAGAAATTTCTCAAATGGTTAAAACATCAGCCCAATGACCTATATTTCTGAGATATTCCAAGACCCACCCATTCCATGTTTTATCATATCAAGTTTAACGAAATGTATGTACTCCAAATATCCCTCAGGATTCTAGGGACAGAAAATTGAGGAATAATGATGATGAGTTTGTTTACTGTTATGGTTTAGATATGAGGTGTCCCCAAAAAGTTCATGTGTGAGATAATACAAAAAAGTTTAGAGGTGAAATGATTGGGTTATGAAAGCCTTAACCCAATCAGTGTATTACTACCCTGATAGGGACCAACTGAATGGTGACTGTAGGCAGTTAGGTGTGGATGAAGGAAGTGGGTCACTGGAGTGTGCCTTTGGGGTGTATGTTTTGTGAGCTTAGTCTCTCTCTGCTTCCTGATGTGATGTACCGAGCAGCTTCCCTCTGCCACATCCTTCGGCCATGATGTACTTCCTCACCACAAGCCCCAAGGAATGGAGTTGGCCTTCTATGGACTGAGACCTCTAAAATGTAAACTCCAAAAGCAATTTTTCCTCCTCTATCAGGTCTTTTGTTCACAGCAGCAAAAATTGACTAAAACATTCACTTTGTACAATTTAAACTGGAGCCAAAACATACACATATATTACCTACAGTCCAGGAAAAACTCTTCATAAAATGTTTTAGAAATAAGGGTGAAAACTTTCCAGTTGGAATCACTCATGGGAGAACACCGGTGTTTCTGCATTTCTCAACTGGTTTTCTGTTTCTACCTCATTCTGTACATGTATATATATCTATCTATCTATATATATATATATATATAGATATATAGATATAGATATAGATAGATATAGATAGATATAGATACCAACATGTATTGATTAAAGATCAGTTTGAGTTTTAAGATGGCATATGAAAATATTGAAATAAGTATCTTTCTACTATGAAATCCTAGTGTAGAATTTAATAGTTAAGAATATATGTCTAGTGGTGTAAGGAAGGGAAGCATGGGAGGAATAGATGAACTCTAGATAGGGGATAGGGGTGGGAGGGGACGGAGGGAGCATGGGGTTAGAAATGATGGTGAATGTGATGATTATTATTATCCAAAGTACAGGTATGAAGACACGAATTGGTGTGATATACTTTGTATACAATCAGAGATATGAAGAATTGTGCTCTATATGTGTAAAAAGAATTGTAATGCATTCTGTTGTCATATAGGAGTAAAAAATTAATTAAAAAACCTAAACAACAACAAAAAAGAATACATGTCATTTGCTTTTTATTAGAAGGATTCAGCTTGTGAAAATAATGAACTTATTAAAAAAAAAAAAAAGATAGCCAGCGTGGTGCATGCCAGTAATCCCAGCGGCTTGGGAGGCTGAGACAGGAAGATCGAGAGCTCAAAGCCAGACTCAGCAATAGTGAGGCACTAGGCAACTCAGTGAGACCCTGTCTCTAAATAAAATACAAAGTAGGGCCAGGGATGTGGCTCAGTGGTCAAGTGCCCCTGGGTTCAATCCTCATCACCAAAAACAAACAAACAAAAAACCCCACAGTTAATCTATTTCAAATATTCACCAGCTCATTATTTGAAAAGTTTAAGGCAGAACTATTTAAACTTTATTATATTGCTCTTTTATTTTCGAAAAAATTATGTGATTTTTTTTAACAAACTGTTTGTTATGGTTTGGATCTAGAAATGCCTCCCCCCAACTTATGTGATTGGTAATGTAGGAATGTTCTAAGGCAAAATGATCAGATTATGAGAGCTATAAACTCATCCATAAATTAACCCACTTGATTAATAATTTGAAAGGACTATTGAGTGTCAACTGCAGGCAGGTGGGCATGGATGTAGAAATTAAGTCTCTGGAGGCATGGTCTGGACAATATGTGTCCCTAGACCCTTCCTTTCTTTGCTTCCTGGCTGCCATAATTTGAGGGGCTAAGCCCGCCATGCCCTTTTCCATGATGTTCTGCCTCACCTCAGGCTCAGAGCAATGGAGTCAGCCATCCACACACTGAACCTCTCAAACCATGAGCCCCAAATAAACTTTTGCTTCCTCTTATTCTTGTTAGGTATTTTGACCACAGAAAG
Source organism: Urocitellus parryii (assembly GCF_045843805.1). NCBI lineage: Eukaryota > Metazoa > Chordata > Mammalia > Rodentia > Sciuridae > Urocitellus > Urocitellus parryii. The sequence goes on along the minus strand of NC_135538.1, from coordinate 71,598,410 downwards.
CTGACTCTTTAGGTTTATATTTATTATGTCTGCCAAGTCTCAATTTAATTTATACATTTTGACCAGGTTTGTTTTAATTCATTGCAAAATCATTAATACCTTCAATGAAATAATGCCTTTAAAAGCAGTAGCAGGCCAGGCATGGTGGCACATGCCTATAATCCCAGCAGCTCAGGAGGCTGAGGCAGGAAGATGGCAAATTCAAAGCCAGCCTCAGCAACTTAGCAAAGCCTTGTCTCAAAATAAAAAATTAAAAGGACTGGGAATGTGGCTCAAGTTAAGCAGCCTTGGATTCAATCCTGGTACAAAAAAAAAAAAAAAGAAAAGAAAGAAAGAAAGAAATAGCAGTCATTCTGCTTCTGCTTTCTTGTATAAATGAAAGTTTTCTGCACTGTTTTTACTATGTTAAAAATGAATATATTAAATCAATCTGTTCCCACATTTCAAATAAAGTTGTAAGTGCTCTTTGGAGAACAAATTAGTGGTTCAGCAATCCTTTGGAATGTGAAACCCAAGTGATTTCTCATCTGACTGTGAAACAAGGCAGAGACCAAAAGCATTTTATGTTCTTCATGATAATCTAGAATTTTATTTGATTCCAGGTAACTTTGGACAATAGACAGGATGAAATGTTTTCTCTTGAATAAATAACAGTTAAATTACATCAATGAAATAAAATATACTATGGGCTTAATACATTGTAAATATTACAGAAGTACTACTTTGCTATAGTTATTTAATGACTGAAGCTACATTTAATAACAATCTTACCATTACTTGTATACAAGGTATTATACAGATTACTAACGAAGATATTACAGCGGTTGCAAGGATATTACCAGTTCAACAAACATCTAACAATACAATATTCTTCTAAGAGGAAAAGTAATAATGTTAGATTTACAGACAATAAAGAGTTACATTTTCCACTTGAAACACTGGAAATAAGAATCCAGATATTCTGGTATCTTCATACTATTACAAGAAAAAGTTTTCTTTCTTGGGGACTCTGATCCCCAGGAGGCCTAGTCCAGTAAGATTACATGAAGAGAGCTTTTAGGATGCCACAGCAATGTAAAGAAACTCTCCTATCTGAAAAGTACTGATTTGTAAGCCACTGCTTAAACATCTGACCCTTTAAAACCTATATACATACATTCAGCCCAGAGTCTTTTGTCTATATTACAATAGGCATTGTTAACACTTCATCAGAAGGCCAGTGCAAGACGATTGTGAACAGCCGTTGCCCAGCATTTCGGAGATTTTAAAATATCATACAAATATACAGTTAGAGTGTGAGGAATCTAATTTTGTGCATGATATTGGTGGTCTCTTTTACAGATGTGGAATGGCAAAAATTAATCAACAGGACCGTAACTAGAGTGCTACTCATCGAGGGCCTGATTCTCATTTGGTGGTTGGGCCTCTTTCCTGCAAAGTGGGTTTAGGCAGCAAAAAAATCCTGGACATTTAATACCAGACAGAACTGACTGAAAGTGCCAGGGAAGTCTGGGAATCATCTCAATTGCAGGTATGTGACTGCAGCATCTCCCAGATCTAATTTCTTTTACATATATTTAATATGTAATGAAAAATTAGAGGTTCTTAGAGACAACCTGACTGTTCTAAATGAAACTGCTAGTCTAGGACTGAATCATCATCATTATTATGAAGAAATTGAGTGGGCTGGGAATTTGGCCCTTTCTGAAGACAAGATGACAGGATGCACGGTGAGGACAAATATGTCATCTTAGGGGGACAGTAGAGGACTCTGATGCCAGAGCTTATAAATACTTAAATTTAAACTGTATTTAAATTAATGGATATAATTAAGGGATCAGCTAATGAATGATACTAATGAATGGTAATTCTAATGAGTATATTCATTGGGGAGAACATCTTAGTCACTTGGGTTAGGAAATGATATGAGAAGTGTCAAAGTGAATCCAACTCATTTTAAACGTTTTTAAATGAAGGTAGTATAACACACACGTGATGATATTTCACAGATATTTCTTAAAATATCAATAAGCACCAAGTTTAGTGCTGTCAGCCCCATTGTCCCTTAATTTATTATATAGGATTTAGGTCTTAAAAGCACAACACACTAAAAAAATCTACATGGCATTCACACAAATACAGTTTCAAAAATGAATTCTGAATTTTTTTATATCTATGATAAGAATCTCCTCTCCACCAGGTCTTCATAGCTGTGAGAAAAGAGTTGGTACTGCCTGGTGAGCTCTAAGACATGCAGATTAATATTTAGAGTGATCCAGGACAAAAGACTGGAAATTCTTAAATGGAAACTAGACTCTGGTGAATCCTTTTATGTCAATCATTTTCTTTCCTTCTAAAGAGATCTTAATCCTCCAGCACCCTGAGCCCTTGCTTCATTTCACACAGAGGTAAAGTGAGGAAGCCAACAGGCAGATTCTAGCTAAATCCTAGCTTGGTCCATGGGCCCCATTCCATCTTGGAACATAAACTGCAAGAAGTGGAACCACCCCACCAGGCTGCTGGGGTATCATGAGAGCTAGAAATAACCAGATAGACACTAGGTCTTCACTTTCATGCAATGCAGGCCTCATGTTCTCTAGGAGCCATGCTTTATCTGTTTAAGGAGAGATGATAAGTAAAGTTTGTCAGGGTTAAGTGGCTTCTTAAGCAGTATCTTTCCTTACTGGAAAAGGGTTCAATTCTGAGCACCCATGGTACCATTAAGGAGTCTGAGATTGGGGCATCAGTAGAAAGCAAGCCAGCTTAGGCTTTAGCATATCTTGCCACCAGGAAGCAGAGGAAAAGGCTATTCCACATTGACTAACACCAAGGACATCTGGGCAAAGTAGAGAAACAGCATCCATGACCCAGGCCTCAGTCCCAGGTGTGGTGGCTCTTCACTGCCACTGTTGGATTCAGCCTCCCTAAGCCACATGACCTGGACCTGGCAGTGCTACTGTAGTGTGAGGTATACCATGCTGATGAAACTTGGGTCACACTACCTATACACAAACTAAAGGACGTTACTGTTTGGGGATTTTAGAACCATCTTACTTTTTAATGATCTATATCTCCATAACCTTGATAAATATTAGGTGCTCAGAAACCCAAACACTCTCATTTTCCCCATAGTAATACTGTAAATACAAACCTTTACTTGGGAACCTGTCATCGATTACTTCTTGTTATGAACTGGTCTCACATAATATCTAAAGGTCAATTTATTAATTCAATCTCTCTCTTAAGGAGGAGAATTTTCTCTGAATGATTTTCTCAGAATTTTTATCAGAAGATTTCTGGAAGAACTCAATTTTAGAAACTGAATTCATGTGCAAGAGTGCAGCAAGTGGTACAGTTTACACTTGGTCACAGTTGTCTCACTTTATGACACTGCTGTTAACAGTACAAGATAGAAACACACATACATATACACACATTTATATTCACATTCACACACAGTATAATTTTACTGATCCAGACAATACTTTGATTTTTTTAAAAAAAAGACTATTATTTGACCACCCAGGGATAGAATCTACTTACACTTGGAATAGAAGAATGCAATACTCTTCAAGTAAACAGCAACTGCACAGTGATACAATATACATTAAGATTGACACATGCTGTCTTAAGAGGTTCAGTAATTAGCTAACGACTAAAGAAAGTCAGAGATGTCAGCCTAAAAAAAGTCAATATGCTTTCTCTCTTCCATTCTGATTATAATCCATTACCCAACAGAACATCTACAATCCAGAAGATAAGTGTCCTCTTAGGAAAATGCAGGGCTAACCAATTTTTAAGTGTCAATGAATTCTGCTCAATACTTTGAACAGTCTTCAAATTCTTCTTGTTGTCTTAAGAGAAAAATAAACCTTTAGGTATCTCAGTGTCAAATTTAGATATTTCAAGAAATATTAAGGTTTCTAAAGTTAGATCATGGGCAATAATACTTTTGAAAAGTGGTCTCATTGGCATATATCCACTGCTGTGTTCCATTTTTCTCATAAAAGTCAACCTTTTGGTTTTGCTTAACTAGACAAATATACACAACACATAGGAAACACTGACACACAACTCACAGGACACAATACATTTTACAAAATATCTCTACTTTAGTACTATAACTGTTGTAAAAATTGACACCTCTGATACTATGAACAAATACACGTCACATTTATAATGAAAGTTGTGGTTACAAAGGCATTACTCATCTGATGGCATTTTTCTATGGGTACTTTAGACTTAAAATCATGTAGCCAAAGGTTTCCCTCCTATTTCGTTGAGACTTTGAAGGACCATTCAGTCACTTGAGCAACAGGCTTTCTTCACTGTAAACCCCTGGAGAACAGAGTCTGAGTACCTAAACTATTGAAATGTCAACGAACTGATAAATGAGCATGGTGACAATCACCTTTTCACTGAGCATGGTAAACTTAAAAAAATATAACCGATGAGACGACAGACTCTTCTAGGTTTTGAGCTTTAAAAAAAAAAAAAATGAATTTCTTTTCCTGTGTTGCCAGAGAGGCATCAGGCTCACAGAGCCTCGGCGGACGTGTCTGTGGACACAGACATGGTCACCTTGGCGATCTTGACCGTGCTCTTGATGCAGCTTTCTGCAGCCCTGTGAACACTGGCTGTGTTGTTCGCATGCTTGTGCAGGCAGTCCGAGTCCCCCATGCTGTTATCCAGAGGCTGCGCAGTGCCTTCACATGAGGGGAACATGCTCCGGAAAGCATGTCTCAGGTCCTTGCTCCTCAGAGCATAGATGATGGGGTTCACGGTGGAGTTCAGCAGGCAGAGCATACTGCAGAAGGCAAACACCGTCTTAATGAGCTTGTTCATCTTTCCGAAGACATCGTACACCATGATCGCGAGCAGAGGGCCCCAGCAGATGATCAAAACCACCAGGATCAGGACCAGGGTCTTGGCCAGTCTAATGTCCATGCGGGCTTGGTCCGGCCGGGTCACCTGTACCTTGCCATCCTCTGACGTGTGGATGATGATGCTTTTCTGAGTTCCACGTTGAATCATGCGGACTGCGTGGCTGTGAGCTTTCCAGAGAATATACATGTATGCGTACACAATGAACAGCAGCAGCACGCTGGTGACCCCAATCCAGAACATCAGGTAGGTTTCATCAATCAGTGGGAAAATATCTGAGCAGACAGATTGCAGTTTCTTGCAGTTCCAACCCAGGAGAGGCAGCACAGCAATTACAATCGCGATGGTCCACATCAGGCAAAAGGCCACCACGGCTTTGGGCCTGGTGACGATTCTCTTATAGGCCAGGGGCCTGTGAATAGATATGTACCTGTCGATGGCCGTGAGGAACAGGCTGCCTACAGAGGCAGTGAAGGAGGCTGTGACCCCGCCCAGTTTGAAGAGAAACACGTTGGGGCTATCTTTGCGGTGGAACACGTGGAAGTCAACGAAGCTGTAGACGAAAATGACACTCCCCAGAAGGTCTGCCACTGCCAGGCTGCCAATGAAGTGATAGGAAGGCCTGCAGCGGAGGCTACGGGAGTGGAGGATGACACAGAGCACCAGCAGGTTCTCCAGAACCGTGAAGGTGCCCAGTGTGAGGGACAGCACGGCGATGGCCAGCTGTTGGCTGGGGTTCAGAATCATGAAGCACTCCATGTCCATGAAGTTCTCCCCACACTGGATATTCTCCTCATTCTCCTTGTAGGATGAGAGCGACTTGTTGTAGAATTCTGTAATGTTGTTTCCCGGGTCTACTGGGACTAACTGGGCGTTATCTCCTGCAGTCATCTTTTCTTGGAAGGGACTGCCCCTAAAAGAAGTTAAAGGAAATTTCTGTGGGAAGTACCCTAATTTGGATGCCATGTCGCCTTTGATGTCTTCGTACTGGATGTCATTCGAGCCCACGTAGAGGAGGTCTGTGGTGATGGTGCGGAAGGTGGTATCTGCAAGGCCATCTAGGATCGACTTCATAACCTCAGCCTTCGGTTAGGCCAGACTCAAAGTGACTGGGAAAGAGATCGCAGGAGGGGATCCTAACAAGAGGGAAAACAGATAAACTGAATGGTGAGAAAACCAGGAAGAAAAATAAAAACATCACACACACACACACACACACGTGCCATCATGACGTGTCATTGTGTCTCTGAATACAGGTCAAGTCCTTGTAGTTTCTGTCAACACAATGCACCAGTCATTCAGGGGAGAGCCTCCCCCAAAGCTAGGGGTGGAGTGGCACACATCAGAAACATCTTTTATTACTTAAACTGTCTGGATTGGAGTCACTGCACAAGTCCTGACTGGGCCTCCAGGATCAAGCAGGCCAAGGTAAATGAAATATTCCCTGGCTACAGTGTGCATTCCACAGGAAGTGTGTACCACTCTGCTTCTATGACCACATACAAAGCACCCCGTGCCAATGGGGCAGGGAGTTCACCCACATATGATACAATTGTGCGTCTGGGACACTACCTTGTCAGATGGGTGGGAATAAATATATAAGACAACCAAAGCAAAAAAAAAAAAAAAATGCAGAATCAGGTGTTGAGTTGCAATCTGTGTGTTTCTGAAAAGGGAAAGGAGGGAAATGCTAAAACCAAGAGGCAGCTCCAGGCCATGGTGGGAAGATCTGCTCCACCAGGCAAGTTTCCTCCCCCAGAGAAGAGATGTTCTGGACTGAGCTGTAGCTGAGATGAACTTCTAAAATGTCTACAGCAGCCAAGAAGAATGTCACAATGCCTACTCTTGTACTGAAGCTGGTGGCAAACCAGACCTTGAACACCTGAGAAGGGTGAGGATGAAGCATGCCTCCTGAGAGCAATCTCTGCAAGTGGTCTGCTGACACAAGGGTCACAGGGGACTGGAACCAGGCCTAATGGAGTCCAAGACTTTCCAAGTAGACAGCTCTGGAAATAAGGACAACTAAGAGGAGGGGGCCACATTTTAAGGGCTCTTCCGTTTTAAGTTAAATAAATCGGTGTTTCAAAATTAAGAGCTAGAGAACTGATCTCACCATTTATATAAATGCTTGTTTAAAAAAATGGCTGTTCATCTCTCTAGTTTATGAAATCCATTAGAAGTATAGCATGGTATCTATACTAATTGAAATTATCCTAAGAGCCAGTACTCTGCCTATTAATTGCTACTTGTTACTTCTAAACACAACGCACTATGGAAGCTAACTCTCAAGTGTCCTTAGGGTCCCTGACAGCCTTTATCTTCGAATAAATTTAAAAGTTCTGGGTCTTCCTGATAAAATAACCTGCTTATTAGAATTAATAATTTATTATTGTATTATCCATTCAACAAACTATGGAGCACCCACTATGTGCCATGCACTGGATTAGACACTAGTGTCTTGACAGCTTCAAGGAGCCCATGGGAAGTGTACTGTCCAGCAGAGGAGATGGGCGGCTGCCCCAGTAATTAAGAGCAAGTGCAGTGTGAGCTACCCCTGGAGACTTCAGGATGCTGGGGAACATCCAATTCAGGGGGTTGAAGGTGGCTTCCCCAAGGAGAGAATGTTTATGCCAAGAATAGGTAGGAATAGTGTAGATGGGGAAAGGACACAGAATCAAAGAAAATATTTTAAAATTAATACCCTAAATGTCACAAATTTTTAAAAAGAAAAAGTGATTTGGATTAGACATAAAGTGAGAAATATGGCCCACCTTCCCACAGTCTGCCTTCTCAAGTCCAGGCCACAATCAGTGTGAGCCAGAATTAGGGCACCTGCACCCTAATCAGTTTTCCTGTCTTTCTCCGATCCTAGTCTCTTTGATCATTGCCATGCAGCTATTGGCCTGATCTTTAGAAATCACATGGATAATTATGTGACTTCCCTGTTTCAACTTCTCTGCCAGGGATGAAGTCATTGCAATAAAAAGCTTCCTGTGATCTAGCCCTGCCTGTCTCCCTAGCCCTCCCCTAAGCACCCCTAACCTCACCATGTAGCTGTACCAGATGGATTCTAGTTCCACAAACACATCAAATTGATTGCTTTTTAGCTCAATGCTCTGGTTCCTACTTATCCTAACACTCTTCTGCCCAAGCATTTTCTCTTTCTGCCTGTTCATCTCCCCCACATCAGTTTGGTGTCACTACTTCCCCTAGCTCCTTGCTTCCCATGTTCAGATGAAATACCCTCTTTGGGGTTCCCAGAATAACCAAATAGAGTTCTGTCATAGCACTTACTAAATTTTTCAGTATTTCTGTGTTTGCATTTGCTCTGCTCCTTCCTCTAACTCACCAGAGAACAAGCTCATTGAGGACTTTGTTGGGGACATTACCTATTTTAGTATTTAACTCCCGACATTTAATATGCTGACTGGCACATAAAGGAGGCTCTAAATAAGTTGGTTGATTGGTGCTCTATTTGAATGCATTCAAATATAAATCTTGAATTTATTTATTTATTTACTTATTTGGGCCCTAATCCTCGATGGGTAACATTTTTCACTACTCAGGAAATGAGATTTTTCCCTTAGTCTGGGCTGATATACACTCAAATCAAGGCAGTGACCCAGGAGCAAAGGCTGGTTGCTGAAGCTATAGAAATATAGGATGCAGAAATAAGGCAAAACTGCAAATATATATTTGAATGCATTCAAATAGAGTAAAAAAAATGTTCTTTTCTATTCAAGATGGGAGAGGTATTCTTCTAATTGTGAAAAATAAATAAGCACATTATTTGAATCAAGGTTTCAAGCCCAAGGAGCTGCCTGATCCATTTGTGTTATAAAAACACTATACTTAGGTGATGTTAACAGCATTCTAAATGATGCGGCCTATGTGATTACATAGTCTACATACTCAAGAAGGAGCTACATGACAGGCACTATGGGAGGGGCAAGGTAAACAAGAACACTGGCACTGTTCCACCAAATGGTAAACAAAGCAAGAGCCCCCAGCACTCATATGACAGGTAAGCCAAAGGGCTCACTTCAGCCCTCCAAGACTGCCCAACCACGGTATGGAGGCAACTGACAAACCAAGGGCCCTAATCCTCCATGGGTAACTTTTGTCAATAGTCAGGGAAATTAGATTTTCCCCTTAATCTGGGCTTTCAAGCCAGTTCTGCACACTGTTCTGCACTGACATAGAACAAGGCACTTGGGAACAGTCGGCTGCTTTTTCAGAGACAGGAGTTCCAGGATACAAACAACACAGAGGCACCTAATGTGGTTAGGGTGCTAAGCCCACCCAAAATCAGGGCAGTGGCCTAGGAGCAAAGGCTGGTTGCTGAAGTTACAGAAATACAGGATGCAGAAATAAGGCCAAATCCCAACAGTCAACCTGGTTGTCCAGAGCTTTACGGTTCTTTTTCCTAAAGACTCTCCTGAGCCCCAACCTCAGCCTGGCTCCAATTAACTCTCAGTGTCCTTAGGGTCCCTGTCATCTCCTTTCTCACCTCTTCATCTCTTCAAGAACATGTCCTATGTGTGCCACTATTGGACTGTTTCTCAGGAGTCAACTCATGCTATTTGCAAACTTGTTTGCTAAACTATTCCACTCACACGTGAAAGCTTTCGTCCATAATCAAGGAGACACAGAAGATAGTCATGGTGTATGAGAGCTGTTCCTTACATGGTCACACAAAAACATCTTGAGCTCACACAAAAACATACAATTTCCTGATCCTGGAAGATGACATTCTGCTCTCTGAATAGACCATCACACCTGCCACCTTCCTTCTTCCTCTTCCCTTCCCTCTGCCTGAACACTCATTTCCAAGATCCTTGCTTATTAAATTGATCTTGTAATGATTGCACCAAATTGTGCCAATGCTACTTCATGTCTGAGACTTTCTTGACCAGCCCTTGCCACCAGGCACAACTTGAACCCCTAGTTTATCCCTCTTGTCATAGGCCTCTTCATTTAAATGTGTATTTACATATTTATTTTCATAACTAGAATTCAGTTCCAAACACAGAATGTTGTCTTTCTACCTTTAGGTGATTTACCAGCCTGAGAGCAGGAGGAGAGAGCGGGGCACCCATGGAAATGCTCACCAGAACCTAGTAAGATGGCAGTTGATTGGACATTTAAAACAGTGATTTAATACTATTTCTTTGCCTTTCTTAAAATTTGAGAACAGAAAGATAACTCAATGGACATTTGGCCTAAAAAGCAAAACTGGAGCTTACATTTCCAAATAGTTTCTGGGCACATAGTCCATGGCCTCTGTCCTTAAGACATTTTCCCTCAAGTGACAAACTCCCCAATACTTTCACTTAAAATCTAATTTTAAAATTTATATGTATATATAAAAAATATGTATGTGTAGGTATATATATGACTTACCAGATTCAAATTCAAAAGTTACAGAAAAAATACTCAGTGAAAAGTCAATTCTTTTTACCATACACATTCAAGCGATATATATATATATATATTTGTACCCTCTATACTCCCTTTTAAGAAAATAGTAACATACTACACATACTGTTTCAAACCTTGCTCTTCATTGAAGGCATATTAAATCTGGGAAGGTGGGGTATGGTGGTGCACACCTGTAACCCCAGCTACTCAAGAGGCTGAGGTAGGAGGATCACAAGTTTGAGGCCAGCCTGGGTAGTTTAGTAAGACTCTGTCTCAAAATAAAATGGGCTGGGGGTATAGTAAAGAAAAAAAAGTATGCATTGAGATAGTCCACATTAACAAATAAAACCTCCCTTTTGATTTAACACCTGCTCTATTAAGGTCTGTTAGATGAACGTGCCTCACCTCCTACAAAAGGGATGTTTTGGATATTTGTCATCTTTTGTTAATACAAATAATGCTGCAACATTTTCATTTTCCACATTTCTTTTGGTATTGCAAGTAATCTTTTTACTACCTAAACTCTCACCTTGGACTTACTGTAAAACCTCCTCCTCCCTCTCTTCTACAGTCAGGTATATCACTTAACTCTTGCTGATTTCCCCCCTTTGTTCACATAAAGGGGGCTTATTACAGGAAGGTGGCATTCTGAGCCTTTTATATATCAACTCACTTATTCATGGCCCTATAAGGCAGATGCTGTTATTATCCCCGTTTTTAGAAGAAAGGCACAGAATGGGTAATTTGACATTAGCACATCTAAAATAGTGGTAGAGCTAGGACTCAACCCAGATGTCAACCACATTTCAAGTGCTTAATGCGGCTAGTGGCTACCACATTCAACAGTGCAGGCCTAGCACTCCTGCTCTTTGCCTTTTTGATGCACTCTCTCTCTCTCTCTGAGCTAAGAAGAGGTATGACTATACATCTATTTTCCTTATTTTCCCTGCTGATTTCAACCAGCCAAAGCACTAGTCAACAGAAAGAACATTGCATTAGGAGTTAGCAGACCAAGATAAGTGTCAGATGTTATTGAGGAAGTAATCTTTCTAAGGTCAGTATTTCACCTGGGGATAATGGTGATGACAGTCATGACTAAATTACAGAATTGTTATGAAAATAAATGCACCTAAGACCCTTAGCATATAACAAAAAATTAAGTCTTCAATAAATATTAGTCAATTAGTTCTTATGACCCTTTGCTATACTCCATATACTAATGATATCTCAAGAATATATAATCTATACTAATTATTATTATAATACTATATGTGCTAATTATATCTCAAGAATATGCACTACCTTAACTAGATCACAGGCTACTTATTCGTTTTGTCTCAATGATTAAAGCATATAGCAAATAGGAGATACATACATAGTGGAGGGGATGTTCACTGAGTATTTATTATATTCAGACATTTGAGAAACTTTAGATATTTTATTATTAAACTACTATAATCCTATCAGGTGCTTATTTATAATTCCTATTTCACAAAGTGAGGGTTTTTAGATATTAATTACCCAGATTGTGAAAAATTTTCTTGCAGTTGAGTTCATGTTTCTCAGACTCCAAAGTCTCTCTTTTTAGACCTTATGTGCTGCTTTAAGAATTAACATAAACTTTATCAAAGCCATTTGCATATTATATTCAAATATTCCAGCCTCTTAAAAACATAAGGCACTTTGCCAATAGTAATTAACACTATTTCCTACTAACTCACTATTTCCTATCCCAGCCTATCTAGGTAAATCTGCCTACAGGGATGGCCCAAAGGATTAAAATTTCAGTCAATATTTTTGAGAGCTATCAAGCTTCTTCAATAAAGACAAAGGGTCATAGACCTTATTTTCAGTAAAGCAAAAACAAAAACAAAAACAAAAACACGTGTTCTGTTATTTCTCCACAGGAAGATACCGCATATGTGATCACAACTTCCCATATTAATGCCACCAAACACTTCATTAAAACAAATTAGCTTGTTAAAATCTAAGCCAGGCCATGAAGTTATGAGATATAGAGAAATTTCTGTCCAATATAAGCCAACTTTAAAGAATATACTTAAGGTCTGGGGCTATAGCTCAGTGGTAGATTGCTTGCCTCACACATGTGAGGCACTGGGTTAAATCCTCAGCACCACATAGAAATAAATGAATAAATACAGCTATTGTGTCCATCTACAACTAAAAAATATTAAAATAAAAAGAATATAGTTAAAAAGAAAACATGGATTTTATGCAGTTCAAAGATCTTCGTAATGTCAAAACTCCACACTGCACAGGCTACTTTAGCAGTTAATGTGATCGTGGCAGGAAACCTGTTTTCTACATTTTGATAATTCTTTCTTTTATTTCTACATTTGGGTTATTACAGTAATTTCCACCTTATTATTTTTTTGCATTGAGAGTTTTCTTTGAGAGTTCATTAGCAATATAGCTTAGGCTTTGGGGGAGGTAGCTGCCATTAATTTTGTTTTTGTTTGCTACTGGGAAAATCATAATTGGAAATTTTTAACACGGTGTGTGGATGTACCTATTAAAGAAGCAGTTGGTTTTTATTATGAGTATAGTAAAAGGATGATTGTTAAAGAGATTTTCTTAGAATTATACTTTAAAAAATATAACCAACATATTCTAACAATTTAAGCTATAAATCATGTCTTTAGAGTAATAATAAAATGATGAGAATGTGTTAAATTTTTTTAGAAAAATACTTCAAATTGAATAGAATCACCTCACCTGTTCTTTCTGTCCTTCTATCTGCACACCTGCCTCTCTGCTATCCTCTTCCCCCATAAAAACACAGTTCACATCTCATCAACTACAGGCTCTGATGTCATCAAAGGAATTTTTGGGGTATGGCAACACCATAGAGGTTTTTTATTTTAAATGTTTATCCAGAGTCCAGATTTTTATTACCATTTTAAAGGTTTCTGATTACGTTGAGTGTGACGTAAGTCCTGAAAACAAGATTTCCAATACAGCCACTTCTATATCAATATTATTTAACCATAGTTATTTTAGTTTTCACTGCCCCACTGAAGACCTTCTTTATTTTAGAGGGCCATTTCAATATTCAGGTATTTGCATCTGGAGTCAAAATTCTTATTGTTCTAGACTGTGTGGCATCTCTAGGGAAATAATAAGCAGGCTAGTATTTGCTCTGTGCAGGATGTTTTGTGTCCAAGAAAGCAGAAAACTCTTTGGAAGTAACAGAAGGACTGATGATTCTGGATATAGCTATATATTCTGCTCTTCTCTAATATTTGAAGTTTGCAAATGCTTTAAGGAAATGATACCAAGTTTACAGTGTCTGAACAGAGAGGGGTCCATGATATCAGATGCAGGAGGTCCAGGCTCTTGCTTAAACTGCTGTCTCCCCTACTTGGTTAATTCTGGGTTCTACTCAGCTGCCTCATAAAAGAACCATGTGAAGGGCTCAAGAGAATGAAGGTCCCAGTGGATATAGCCATTATTTTCCATTCATTTCTGAGAATAAGTCTGGTTCCTACTAATTCAATCAAGAAAAATAGCTAGCTAATTTATTTCTCTAAAGTTAGTAGGAAAAATTTTAGTTGACTCTTATAACAACATTATGTCTAAGTTATGTCCTCAATAGACATAGCAGGTCTCATGGGCCAACATCATAACATAATGCATGATGGTTTGGTGTTAGTTGATTGGGCAATGAATCTCTTCAAAATCTTACCTAATTGTTAGTGGTTTGGAATTACTGAAGCAATTTGGTCATTTTTTTTTTACATCATCTACTATAGTAATGTAAAATAAAGAATTTATTTAATTAACCTGATAATTCAGGCAAAAATGCATAATCCTTCTTCCTGGTACTAATGTCAGCTCCTTTTTCTATATATAAAAGAAAATTCCATTACAGTGGTAATGCTTGGTTGGCTCTCAAAGCTTTAGCTCCTCATATGTTTTGTTAAAAATATAGAAGTTATTAAAGGCACCATTTTCTTTGTTTTTTTTCTTTGCTAACAATAGGAATATTAGATTTTCCATGAAAATATATCAACTAAAAGGAACTGAAGACATTAAGAAACTTATAAAGCTGTATTTCTTTTCAAAAAATTCAATATAAAATATTCCTTATTATTTAACATTTAAATCCTTATTAAATCTTAAATTTCAGGGCTTAAGAAAATGATGCATTGAAATTACAAAAGGCTCAGGCTCAGGCACAGTTTGGTGATGATGTTACATGAGAAGCCTGTCACAAAGGTGAATTAATTATACAAATAAAATTATCTGTTGATTTATGTAACAAATTTCTTTCACCATTTAATTTTGCTCTGCCATTTAGATGTTTCCTCCTACTAAGTGCCTTGGCCTATTCTGTAAGAGAGAGATGTTTTCCACACAGTCTGTAAGGAAAACACCCATCCCTTAACAGAGAACATGCAGTTTTCAATTCAATAAAAGCCATGGTCCATACATAAAATACTACATAAGATTGTCCTTATCTTGCATGTGAGATTTCGTCATTAAAAGTAGAAAGCAATATATTATTCTGGCCCATAAATTATGTAGGACCTAGTAAGCAGGCTCTTATCTTTGCCATTCATTATGAAGTACTCTACAGCAATAGATATCATAGGTACACAATATGATATCCAATTGTGTGGTATAGCTTTCAGTTTCTTCTCCAACTATTGAAGAAGAGGTATTTTCATTTTTAAGCCATGCACATACAAATTAAGCCCAACTTCAGTTTTATTCTTTCAGTTTCAAATCTGAGATTTAGATGAACAAATATGGACATTAAAGAAAATCTCAATTTTCAAATATTTTCATTTAAGAAATAGCTGAATATTTTTATGTTCCAGTCATCATGCTAAGTAGGATATTATTTTTCTTTAATATTTATGTGAAATAGATGTTATTACAATCCCCATTCTGTACACAAAAACACTGAGTCTTATAGAGGTAAAAATGCTTTGCCAAAGGTCTCCAACCAGTGGGAGCAGGGCTGGAATCCAGGTCTGCATAATTCAAAGTGCCTCCTCTTCACTGTGAGATATAGAAACCATATAGTAAGAAACCCTTTCTTTGATTCCTAGGGAAAGGGAAGAGTGCGTTTGGGGGAAGGAGGTCACAAACAGTACATGATAATTTTACGTGATGAACAACTAAAATATGAATGATCAGTTGAGAGCAAAAACATTGGTCATAGCACCTGCAACACATTCTTCACCAGTGGTCTTCAGGGGCAAAGTATGGTGATCAACTATATATAGTTTCAATGATTAAATCTTTCATGTGAGATAAAGACAGTCTTATGTAAGTATTTCATGTGGCTTTTAAGTATGGCTAGTTTTCTTTGACAAAAAGTCAGCTGATCATTAGGGAATTAAACTTGAGTTTTGGTCTCCATATAAGCATCCATCTGAAAAGGTATCCAAATGTCAAAATTACATAAAATGCATCAACAAAGATCTATCCCAGTATCTTTTATCTCAGCATCAAAAGCAAGTCCTAAGGTCTTCAGGAACAAAGCATGCCAATCAACTATAAACTGTAAATCCCAACTCTGGATTAGCACATTGTTTGCAGTAATTATTGGCAAGTATATAAAATCTAAGTCCTCTTTGTCTCTATCTTTAATTAGGAAAGGTGGTTCCATTTTATTTACTTTTTTTTTTTTTGCTTCATCAGTCAATTACCATGACAGCGGTTGGTAATGACACCCCTCCACAACACCATGAGACATGAAGAGGAGAGCTTCTTTAGTCTGAATAAGACAAGACAAGTCAACAAAAGCTTGTAATGTCCATTCTCTATGTGGCGGAGATATTCTCACTTGAAATCCATCAAGTTCCCACCATGAGCTATGCATTTTTCTTAGATCCAGAGGGAATAAGATTCTCTCTGGCCAGTTCCTAAGTTTTGACCTAGAATCACAGTAGACAAATTGTATAAACCTTAGTTTGACTCCAACAAATAAGTGATTGTTAGACTTCTAGTGCCCAATAAGATAAAGGTGTGTTACCACAGCAATGTGATTGATGGATACAGAGTTATAGGCCTTCACATGCTTTATTTAGTTCATTTTTACTGGGCATGTAGTCTGTGCCTACCACTAGACATTATATTCCAAGCACGCATGTTTTCTGTGATTCACTCCTGAAATATATCCACGTTTCACACTTATGTAATATATAAAGGTTGGGTAAATGGAAACAGGGGAAATGATTCTCCATTTCACCCCACCCCCCAAATAAAGCCCACCCATCTGTCTATCCCATCCCACAGATGAAAGAATAGGATATTAAAGTGCGTAATAGGGATATTTTAACCACCAAAGAGTATGGGCTGTTCATTGATGATATCTGCCGGAAGTGACAACGGGCAATGCCGAACCATTCTGTAGCAATCTCTCATGTCTAATCCCTTCAGACCATGAACACTTTGAGAGCTGGGACCTGTCTTGCAGGTCCTCTGCCTAACTCAGGGTTTGGCACAGAGTAGGCATTCTGTTTACAAAATGGATATTGGCAGGCATTAGCAATATGACAGATCTAACTTAAGATAATGGCTTTATGAATAGTTTTCTTTGTCAAAAATCCAGATGATTGTTAGGGATTAAAGTTGATTCTTGGTTTCCATACAAACATGCATCTGAAAAAGTCCCCAAATGTCAAAATTAGATAAAATGCATCAACAAAGATCTACCCTAGGATCTTTTCTCTCAGTATCAAATGAAAGTTATGGGCCACAACCAGATGTTTTTGTTTTTCACTCTGATCCTGGTTCACTCTGGGTGTGTGTTATGAACTGCAATGATTAGTCACATAACAATGATACATAAAGAGATTTTTGGGACACACACAACCTTGGATAAATACTAATTACACACTGTTGATATAACTTTAAAGACAACACATGAAATTATTATAATAATTTTTCTTTCCCCAAGCACGTTACGCATTAATCTTTCCCAAATGGGTTTCTCTATATGCAACTGTGTTTTCAAAACAACTTGTCAAGACAAGTTATGTGAAAATCCAACCACTAGATGGAGTGGCTTTTATAAGCCCTTTTTATAAGCCCTTGGGAATTAATTTGTTATTCTATTCACTGGACATAGTTCTTGCTTTGGTTGAGCAACTTCTCCTCCTGCTACAACATTTTGTGAATTTTACAACTGAATTAATTAAAATATAAATAAGAAAATATGTCATGGAGGGTTCAAATGGATTATTATGAATGCCTACAAAAACCAAATTTCTAATTACTTTTCTCGGGTAAAGGGGCATTGAGAAAATTTAATATATTGACAAAAATTAATTGTGAATATTTGGAATTTTGCCTCAAGAAAGTAATTAAGAATAAGTAGAGAAAAGCAGTTCTGCTGAAAATAAATGTTTATGCCAAGAGATGCTAAAAGTAAGAGGAGAGTTCTCAGGAGCCCAAAATCAATTCTAATAACAAACTCAACACATTTCTATTACATGAAATATTGGGCTTTCCCATTTCTAAATATTAAATTACCAATACAGGTCATAATTCTATGATGAAAAAGAATGCAAAATAATTTTCTATTATATAGGGAGTGAAGTAGAACATTTCACAAGTGAATATTAGTTCAAATACTCAAATTGAGGACACAGTGACTTCCTAAATAATTCAATTTCCTTCCAATTATTATTTCACTCACTGAAATAATTTAAAATAAGTTTTTATTATTGCTTAAATCCAGGGAAACATATTTTAGAAACTAGGCACTTCTGTTTCACCCACTTTGGTTGGAATATTTAGGAAAGTCTCAGTGTGTACTAACAATGTAAGATATAAACAGAAAAATGTGCTTTCAAGATGCAAATAATTATATACACACAGAAGTAGAAGTACTCGGTTTCAGTAAGAATGTAAAATATAATTTGGAAATGCAGTTGTGGCTTAGAAGTAAGCATGCAATTTGGATTCAAGTGTGGAATCGTTATGCCACTGAAACCATGAGGTGGTTTTATTGTATGCATCCAAGGTCAGACTCTTTCTAGGGTTTCTGTGATTCAGTTATGAGATTCTGAACAGAGCTGAAACTGAAAGTGTTCAGAAAGAGTGACAAGAAGATAAAGAACTAGGAAGATAAAGACTGATGCAAATGAGCTGAAAACTCTAGTGTGCATTTCAGAAAATAGTCTGAGAAGTCACATAGTTGTCTGTAAGTGCACACAAGGTAGTCTACAGGTCAACAGCTCTCAAAGTGTGGTCTCTGAACCAACAGTAGTACCAGGCATCATCTGAAAACTTTTGAGAAATGTGAATTACCAGGCTCCAGCTCAGATCTGGGAAATTAGAAACACTAGAGTTGAGGCACATCTGTGTTTTTAACAGGATGCCAGAAGATTCTGACACATTCTGAAGTCTCAAAACCACTGTTAAAGATTGTAGAAACTCAGGGAAAAAAAAAAAACTAAATAAGGAGAGGAAATAGAATTAAATTTTAAGAATTGTTAGATAGGAAGAAAGAATATTCTGAGTATAGGTTTTTAGATCATTGAAATGAAGTGCTAAGAGAACCTGCTCATAATAAAGTAGACTCTGACAGATCTTTAAAACCAGGGTATTCCCATTTGATGGACCAGAATAATGTTAGTCTGGCCTGAAAATAAGTATAAGGGGAGGGAAACTTCTCCAGGTTTCTCAGTGTACAATTCAGGGCTTCTCTAGACTTTTTCAGGACACTTACTGTTAAACATTTTACCCAGCAAAGGGGCTTCAAGATGTAATGTGTACTAACACAGCACACAGACATAAATTTAAAAACTCTACACCATTTTCTCCTAATTCTATTTACAAAGCCTATGCAAAGCTTTATTGGAGTGCTAAGCTATTTCTCTTAACACCACTGGGAAGGAATCCATGAGTACTGAACTTAACAGAATGGGAAAAAAGTAAAAGTAATTAACATCTCAGCTTATTTTTTTAAAGCTAGAAACATTTGCTTCAGTTAATCTTTACCCCCAAACCATAAAATATTATATTAAAAGAGATGAGCCCAGAAAATGACAAACTAAAATGGCAATTTTGCAGTATCTAAAGTAACATAGTTGCACTGCAAATTCTTAAAGAATTATTCTAGTAATTATACAATTTACACTGATTCTAGTTGGTCGAAAAAAATTTAAAATACTTACAAGTTATAAGTATATGGAAATGTGTCCCAAAGCACTTCAAATGTATGACCCTGCGAAAGCTGTTTCTTCTCTAATTATTTAATCAATAAAAATGGACCACAGATTACTTATAGTTAGTTACCTTACTGATAGCTAAAAATCATTCAAATATCCCCCTGCCTTTTTAAATAAGAAGTAAGATGCCATTTCCAAAAGTAGTTGTGCATCCTTCAAAGTCAAGTATCCACACATGCAGAGACACAAAATTCCTTGGATAATCTTTTGCTTAATATGTGTTAAACTGTCTGGCTTTCCTTTTTCTCTCTCCATATATACTTGTTCACCAGTTGTACAAAAGCTAGAGAAAACATTTACAAATTCTGGCAGCAACGCATTGAAATAATTTGAAAATGTGGTCCATTTTACCAGCCACTATGGAATAAACCAAAATACTCGGGTCATAGCAGAAATAAACCGCTCTTATAAAGAACAAATACATTTGATTTTTAAATATAGCTGCAAAATAAGCAAACATGGGTGACAAAGAATGACTGCCTAAATAATTTTTTGGAGATCACTGGTATTGATTTACTTGTTATACAAATCAGTGTTGTGAAAATACTTAGTACATATGTCCATAGAAGTAGAGATTAATTAAAGCAAGTTTTTATTCTTTTAAAACACATTAGAATTATCAACAGTTTGAACGTAACACTCCTTACAACTTAATTCAATTTACAGAACTCAGATTGATTTCAATTTTCTTCTCTAAAGACATGGTCCAAAAGAATGGATGAAGAAAACAGGGGACCCTACCATTTAAACATAAATTTTGAAAAACTTGAATTCCTAATTATATCATATTTAATTATATTTAAATATACTATGGACATATGCAGTTTGTGAAAGCATTTGCCGGTATATTAAACCACCACAACAGATTGCCTGGCACATCTTTGAAAAATGCCTCTGCTTTTCTTTAAAAAGCAATAGCATGGAATTTGCTCGTAGGGAAAAAATAGATTATTACATTATCAAATTTTGGGAACTATACTGCACTTTATCTCCTGAAGTTAAAAGAAAATTTAAAATGTTATTCAGACTTGACAAAAGATAGTGAGGAATAAAGCCAAAGATATCAAATCTCTCTTCAATCAACTAAAATTTTAAACAATAAAGAATCCAACTATCTAACTAAGAGTGGAAAAACAAAACATTCAATGATAAACTAAAACATTGTCATTTAAAATCATAAAGATGTGTTCAAATATAATAAGAACATTGTATTCTTAGGAAAAAAAAAGATTTGCCACTTGGGTTAGAGAAAAGGGAACTTAAATCACTTCTTGCATTCAAAAAATGCACAATCTACTTTGTGAAACTTAATTTAAAATTTACTGAATATAATGAAGTAGCACAATGGGTTAAAAACTGAGCTGTCTGAAAAACAAGGATTCCCATCTAACCAGTCTCAACTCATTTATTCAAAAACAAATCAAGACAAAAGAAAACAAAACTTTGAAAGATTTCCTTACGTGCAGGTGTGACAATCTCTCCAGCTGAGACCCAAACAAAATCCACAGCATTCCCAGAACAAATGCAATGACTCTGCCAGACCCACTGGCTCAGGTTTAAGTAGCAAACAATTCTTTCCTCATAAACCCATAAAAACTCAACTATGAACTTCAAAATTCCATGGTTGCTAAGTTCTTAAATTAACCTGTCCATATGAAGCTTTCAGATTACAGGCTATCTCAACTTTATCCTTTAGTAATCCATATGGAAAACACTTCAAATACATGAAAAAAAATCAATGAAAACTCGATTAAGACTATACTTGTTTATGCAACTAACTGTCCTATAATAACTATTACAATGGAATGTACTTTATTTCACCATAAGACATCATGTTCAGTAAAGAAATAAGACTCAGGAAGTAAATATTTTACCTTAAGAACTAGAAATAATCACACTGATTGCTTTACATAACAGTTTTGACCTATTATTACTGTTACATCATAAACATTTCTATTATCTACGGGGCAAGTTTGAGATAGAAGTCCATCTAACATCACACAATTTGAATAGTAACAAGAGAAGTGATGAAGACAACTAAAACAACCCTCTTCCCCCCGCCTCACAAATTTCCTCAAGTTTTAAATTCCTTGTGATACAACATTATAACACTTTAGATATAAAACAAATACAACTATCTTACTATGCATTTTGTGAAATGGTAATAACCTATATTTTTTCCTAATTGGTATAGACCTAACTTCTAAAACTAATAAATAATTAGCATGACTGGTAAAAGCTGTCTTAAACTCATTAGTTTTATAAAAAAATTATAATCCAATGATGTGGTACTCATTCTGGCATATTTGCAAGACTCTTAGAATACATGGGCCTGGAACCAATTTCCTCCTATCCTGGAAAACAAGAACAGCCGTGTTTTGATTCAAGGTGAATACTTCTTTTTTGCCTTGAGTCTTCAGTGTCCATCTGCACAGTTGCTTTGAACTTGAATATTTCTCCAAATTTGTAGAATTCATTTAAAATCATAAAGATGTGTTCAAATATATTAAAAGGCAACATCTATGAAGAAGTTTATTTATGTATGTATATAAATGTGTTTACACATCCAGCTGTCTAAAATAATGCAGTATTAATAGAAATATTCTGGATGATGTTTATCATTACTTTTGGTCCAGAAAATATTTTGGAGAAATCTGAGTTGATCTGTAAGATGAAGCCAAATTAACATACAACTATTCATGATAAATGAATTAAGTGATTGTCAGAGCATTAAATAGCAATTCAGTGGCAAAGTTTTGAGTCCCCAGAACCCTCCTCCCCAAATAGCACTCATGCAGTTAATACACAAAGTTAGCAGCATTTCATATGAGAACAGGAACAAGAACAAATTGGAGATATGGGTGAGGGAGATACGAAGTTAAAATTCTGCCAATACAAAATACACAAATTGTTTTTTATTTTTTCTTCTTTAAGTTCTCTACCAATCTTCAGTCAATAAGAGACAATCCAGCAGATCTGGCTATTTCTAGAAATATGGATATGAAATATGTAAACCTGACCCTAGTACAGTTTTTCAAACAATGTTGGGTTCAAGTTCAGAGTCAAAAGCAGAATTATAAATAATTCATATCCAAAGGCTGGTTTCATTCTATTTGTCAGTTCAATTAGAAAATGATGAACACAAAAATAGAAGAGACAGACTTACACTGGGGGAGACACGGCATCCTTTTAAGCACGGAATGCAAGCTCTCATCTGTGTTCTTTATGCAACAGAGCTAACATAATTACGCTAAGAATAACAGACAGCAACTTGAAGGACAGGCTCCATAGTACTAACCAAATTCAAGAAGCTATAACCAAATCTCATTTTACTAATTATGTGTTGTTAGGTATTTCCAAATTCAATTTGTTACTTTTGTTTGTTTGTTTGTTTGTTTCAGCATTCCTGGATAGCTAGTTAGGGGAAATAATCCCTTAAATTATTAGGCCAACTGCTTTCTCGGAGGAAACATTTGGTAAACATGTGAATTCTAAACCGCTATTAGAAATTCCATTTCATAACAGTTTATTCTTACCCAGTAAAGTATTCCAATTCTAATTCCAAAAACTAATATGCAAGGCAACTAAGGAGCCTGTCTAAATTTCTTGGTGGTTAATGTTAATTCTGAGTCAAAGCAAAGCAGAGTGTCACACAATTGTTTTGAAAGAGTTTCTCAGGCTTTGCCTTAGTAATTAATAAGCTGACACTGCATACTAAATACTTATCAACAGAATCAATGGGGCTGCTTCCTTCTTGAGAAAATAGGTAAACCGATTCAAGGAGTTTTCTTTAGAAATAGACTGTAATATGTCACAAATGTAGTGGTTCTTTTGGAGAATTTCATTCCCAGCAGTTTCAGCTTGGTAACATTTAACAATTTCACTATTTTAACATTTTGAAATGCCAAAAAGAACACACTGATCCTGCAGCTAGGCTTATTAGAGAAGAGCAATCTCACAGGCAAGACAGAGAGGAACATAGTCCACTGGGAACAGGGTAACAGAAAAAGACAGAAAACAGTGGATAACAAACAAAGCCAAGCACTACTCCAATGTGAGATCTGATTTTCACCAGAATTGAAAACTTTGCACACTAAATTAAATATCACCTATGACTTAATTAAAGCTCTAATCACAATATACATTTATAGACACATATTGATGCTATTAAAATTCAGGGTATAAATATCTAATTTTCCTCCCTAACAATGAGTATGCAAGCATAGTAATTTTATTTTTGAAGGGTCATAACTGAGCATTTCCACCCTGTGGCATTATTTTACCCTCCTGTAGGCATAGAAACACAATGAGACCTCTCCCCATTAGACACTTGATACATACCTCAGCCAAGAGTATTCCTCGCCTGGTGTGGGAGACATCTTTGAAACAAAAAGAGTCCATTTACAGTAAGTTCTCCTGATAATCTAATATACATTAGTTTTTTAAAACATGCTCAACATGAAGCCTCTTGCCCAACTAAGGTAACTGTTATTATACCTGCAAATAACTGCCTGCAGTGTGCAATGTTTTAAACATTTTGGTGGTGCATGCATTCTGTTCATGTATGAATATAATTAGAAAATTATTTGCTTTCTTAAGAAACTATACCTGGCCTTTTATTTTGATAAAATTGCTCTTAACTGAGTTAGAGTGTGGGGGAGGGGGAAAGAGTAGCAGGAAGAAAAGGGACAGAGAAAAATCAATCCGTATATCTTCCCTTGCAAACTGTCAGAAGGGTAGGATTAGAAAAGCAACACTTTAAATCAGATAAAGTCCTATGGGAACCTTAAGGTTGGTTGCTGTGAGCTTCTCAATATTCTGCAAAATAGATTGATGTCAGTAGTGACCCCCTCTGATACTCAATGTCCACTGAGTTTCCTCTAAGAAATAGCATTTCCCCCATTGTTCAAAAGATATTAACTTGGTAATAAAATGAGAAGTTAGAGGACCCACAGAAATATCTTTCAACACTTTTAAAACCACTAAACCTGCTCTAAAATCTTATTGGAGTAAATGCTCAAGGAAGGTTAATAGACCAAGAGATAAACAAAGGCAGGATTAGCTCTTATTTGGAAGAAAATTTTTAAAATCAAAGGCAGAATGTTTAATAGGTTACTATTTTTTCCTCACCTGTTCAGTTTAAAACCTTTGAGAGATAATGTATTAAAATTAGAATCATGCATATTGCTTTCAAACTTTCAAATGACCAAACGACACCTTTTCACGTCTATCACAGCAAACATTTGCATTCCGGAGTGATCCATTTGTGATTTGTGAACCTTATCAAAAATGCAACATCAACTTTATTCATCTAATGGCTAGCTCTGAGTTAAATGGTTCTATCTACATTTAAATACTAAATACTATGCTCTTTTTTTTCTCCTAGAAGTGGATTCTATAGCTATTTTTTCTATGTCAAAAGTTTATTATTTGACATACATTTCTTTACATGACATTTAATATTTTATTTAGTCGGTTTTTACGTTTGATGCATAGATTGATGTTATTTCTCTGGGAATATTTCATTGCTGATAAGGTTTAGAGACATTAAGCATCAATTCAAGCGCCTGTTTTTCAAACATGCACAATTACACATTTTCTACAAACAGACATCAGTGCATACAGAGAGCCAGGTGCACACACATCCAATAAATAGTAAATGGTAGAAACCTCCAGAAGTAGCACAGACAACAGTTAGCAGTCTGAGGCTATACACCTAAGTAAACACCGACACACGATTCCCTCTCCCAGAATAAGAACTTCACGAAGGACACTTGGGGGCTGGTACCCAAGTGGTCAGGACACAGTGGTCAGTACCCAAAGGGGCAGGAGGAGGAAAAAGTATTTCCAAACACAACTCTGCCAGGTCTTACCCTTCGCATCCCCTGATCCTCAGGGCAGAAGCTCCCTCAGCACCTCTCGCCCAGCTCAGGGGTAGGTTCTCCGCTAGAAGGAAGCGTCCCCCCTGACTCTATGGAGAGCTCTGCAGGGAGTCGAGGCGCCCCGCCTGAGCCAGGGGAAGGCACAGGCGCCGCGGGAGCCTAGAAGAAGCGGAGGCGGAAAAGAAGTAGAGAAGGAAGGGGTGGCTGAGGGAGTAGCGTGGGGGAGGTGGCGCCGGCGGGGTGGAGCGGGGTGTGCCTCCAGCGGTCGGTCAGTAAGTCAGTCGGTCCGCGCGCCGGCGTCCCCTGCCTCCAGCGCCCGCCCGCGACAGCAACGCGGACTGGCGCCCCCTCCGCTCCGGCTGCCACTGAGCCTCGCCCCTTTCTCGGGCTCTTCACTGGGTCCTCCCGCTGGCCCCGCCTGGCCCGGCGTGGGGCCGCCCGTCTCCGCCAGCCTGAGCGCCCGTCGCCTCGCCCTGCTCGCGTGGTCCCTGCCTCTCCCTCCGCTCGCGCTCTGCCTCTGGCTCCCTCTCAGTCCCATTTATGAAGCGCGGTCCCATCACGTGTTAATGAGCCTTTGTCCTGCCCTGGCAGCGGCGGCGGCACAGACTCCGCCGAGGGAACTGCGCGGGGAGGGACCCGCGCGCGGCGCCCGCGGCTCCAAACTTTGCTGGCGCGGGGTACCCGCCGTGACACTGGCCTCGAGGCCAAAGGGACTAGCCTTTCCCTCTGGCGTCACCTACTTCTCCTCTTCCTCCCCCTCCTCGTCGCTCCTTCGTTGCCACAGCGCTCCCGGGGGACCCCGCGGCCATGACCCCTCTCTCCTCCCGGATACCCTTACACCCTGGCAGAGCCAAAAAGGGGGTCGTGCCTGAGCCGACCCGACCTCTGGGCCATTAATCACGCACGCCCGGGCTGCGCGCAGCACCAACACCTTGCGCCGAGGTCACGTCTGGGGCAGCGGGTTTAGCCACAAGGGGAAAAGGAGCAGGAGGGGAGAAGCCGAGGCACGCCGAACCCGGGGGTGCGGCCTCGGGCCCCTCTCCCTCTACCTTAGGCCGCCCCCGCGGCGGGCCGCAGCCAGCCGGGCCCGGGGATAAGCCAAGCCTTGGGACCGCGCCGCACAGCCCCCGAGCCGTTTGCTACCTGGCTGCGGCTGCGGGGCCACCTGTCCTCCACCCCCGGAACACCGCCTGGCTTCGCGCTGGGCGCCTTCTGCAGCCCCCGCCGCCCCCGCCCAGCGCGACCACTCCGGCGTGCCCCACCCGCCAGTCCCCGGCTACAAACAGTTGGGCTCCGTAGGCGGCTGGCTCTGCGCCTCCCTGCCCGGTGCGCCCCCTCCCCAGCCACCCGGGGCCCCACTCCTCGCACCTTCTTGCTGGAGGAGGACGCACCCCTCCAGGGCCTGGCAGGGGAGCCTCTCGGGGTTCGGGGGTGGCCGTCACGGGCGCCTGGGGATCCGCGGTGCGCCCGGCGGCCGCGGCAGAAATTAGGGGACATGCTCGTTAATTGGTTCCACTATCAGCCGCCGTCTGCCTCCCGTGTGCACGGATCAAACCTTAATTGGTCTTTACATTTATCATGGTGAATTGCGAACCTACAAACAAACCCCAGCCGCGGCTTCAGCCGAGATCGGCGCTTCTCCTCCCCCTTCCCGGGTCTTGGACAGGGTTGTGGCGGCAGCGGCCGTGCTTATTTAGATATCTTGATCTCTCCTAAGTTGGGTAAAACGGAACTGCGCGGTTTCCACCTGATGGAGCCACTTCACTTCGGCCCCAGGGGCCCTGCCAAGGGCAGTTGGTTCGGTTTCCTGTTCTCCTATTCGCGGCGCGTTCATCTTATGACATCTTGCAAAGAAGTCTAGCCCAGAGGGCATCCCTCACCGCACTCTTAAAAAAGAGCGACCTCCACTGTCCTACCCCAACCCAGAGTCCAACAGCAATGATAACATGTCTGGGCCCATATCTTGGACTACGTGACAAGAATCGAGCCTCTCAAGGAAAGAAGGAACATTGGTGGACAGGAAGCAGCAGACTGGGTGGTTCAAGGACTTAGAGGAGGGAAGGCTAGAAAGGCTTTTTTTTTTTTTTTTTTTTTTTTTTTTTTTTTTTTTGCATAGCGCTAGTTCTGTCTCTGAAAATCCCCCTGGATTGCTTTAGGTTAGCAAACGTATTTCCCATGTGCCTTTTGGAGAACTGTCCATTTGTGAGAGTCCGTAGCTGAAAGATCAAGTTCTACTAAGTAGTTAGAAGGAATACCATTTACAAATAAAGATCTCAGGGACCCATCAATATGTAGACAAATGTTTGAGAGATGGGTGGATACGTGTGGAATTCCTGATGGACCTTAAACCTGCTGCTAATTTAGGGACAGACTCTACTCTGTCATCTCTAGCCCACCCCAGCACAGAGACAACTTTCTGGAGATTTAAATGGAGGGGAAGGAAGTATCAACATTATTTGACTTTTTTTTTTTCTTTTGGCAGTCATGGTTGTTTTTACCCTCACCTCAAACCCCTGGCAGAAGGAAACATTTGCGAATTTTTGTGACTTCCCAAGAGTCTTGACAATAAATAACTGCAAAATCCCTCCACTGCTTGGCAGTACAGGTTCAAACAATGCTCTGGCTGTGACAGAGACATCTTTCAGTCTCAGAATAAGTTGGAGGTGCTGGGTTCCTCCAGCTTTCCAGTAACAGGATTTCACATGGATGCTGGATTTCCCACCCACACAGCTGGGCTGTGTATGCACTTGGGGAGGCACAGCTGTCTAACAGCACTTAGATAGACAACACTGACTGCCCTGGTAGTGCCCCTTAGGACATTCTCCCACAGTAACATACCCTCTTGCTGGTCAATATCATATCTGAAAGTGAGAACCATTTACAACCTGTGGAAGGTATTCCTTGGAAATCTCGAGATATCTCAACTCATCCAACACCAACTTTTGCTTTTTAATAAAGAGGAACAATCTGATTATCATTCCTAATAGAGACACTTTATAGCGACCAATAGTGAGGCCTTTCCCCCCCACACACACACTGAATCCAAAGAAATTCCAAGCAGAAATCTTGGATCTGACTACCTGAAAGTCTGTTCGTTGATTGGCTGAAGTGACTGGTGGACTAAGTCAATCATTAATTATCTGATCAAGGAGTGACTCTAGTAGCCATAACTATTTAGCTTGTTATTCTGTTGGCAGAAATTGGAGGGAGACTGCAGTCTGACAGCTGAAGAATTGTACTGAGTTTCCATTTAGAGCTTAAGAATAATGCTCAGTAAAGGAGTCAAAATTTGGCTTGTGACCTGGCATTTTATCACCACAAGTGAATGCTTTATTAAAAATGGGAGATTTAGGTTGTTTGGAAAATACTGTTCTGGTGGTCCTACACGTATAGCTTTTGAATTTCACCTGTTCCAGGCTCATCAGATATTAAATTGATAGTTGAAGAACTTCTGTACTTTTCCCTTGGAGCTGGGGGAGCTGGAAGAGGGGTAGGCAGCAGACAGCATGAAGGCAAGATGCTCTTTAGTACTGTGGACTTCACATTTTGCAAGTATCACCTTTCTATGAAAGGAAATGATTTATTTTCCACATGTGTCTGGCCATCTACAGTTACTTTTGAGAGAATCAGTAAGAATGACAAATGCAAGCTGTCAGCATCCCTACTGGGAACATTATGTTAAGGACACATAAATTTTACACAAAATGTTAAAATGGTCCTTGGTCACTACAAACCTAGGCTGAATTTGAACCCATGACTTTGTGGGAAAAGACCCTGGCAGTCCCTTAACAGGCTTTATTAGTTCCTTCAGCGCTAGGCTGTCCGGATTTTCAGATCTTTATCCTTTTAAAATTAGAACAGGACTATGATGAGCCAATTACTGCCGTTCTGTGTAATTTAGGTTGTTCACTCAGTGAAATATAGAGAACGAGAGCACAGTTAAGACTGCATATTTCAACTTCAAAGAAAGATATCAATTCATGACTGCCAGTATGTTTGTAGTTATACTGGACAGAGAACGTTAGAGGAGCATCTGCCTCCGTGAGATAGCTATTGATCCGAAAAGAGCCCTTTAAGGTTTCTTGTTTTACTTGTTATGGTGTCGTGCCTCTCTCCCACTCCCCAAAGGGGTGAGTAATGATCCCCTGGCTTAGGAACTGGTGAAGCAAAAAACATCATTCTCCTTTAGAGTTTTGGGGTTTTGGCCCAAGTTTGGCCCTCATGTTGAATCGGACATTTTCAATGGGATGCTCACACCATCGGGATGAAATGCTCACTGATGAATGACATTTTTGGAATGATATTTCAGGGACACGATTTCACTTTAATTCCAAGCATTGCTCTGGAGTTTCAACAGCTGTTATCAGCTCTCTTTTAAAACCATAAAGCATTTATGTTTGCAGTGGTTGTGCCTTGCTCCATGGGAATTGGCTTCTTCATTCTTCATCTGAAGGGTAAGTGTCCCTGTGTCTGCATCTGCAGACCACCTGGGCTCTGTCAGCACAGCGTGAGGTCTCAAATGCCCGCTCTGAGGATGCTCCACCAGTGACACAAGCAACCTACTAAATCTCCCACTCCACCCCTGCATGCTTGTTAAGAACCCCAAGCTGGTGATGAAAGAGGAGAGTCTTTTTCACTTCACTGTTAGAAATTAAACTTCATGAAGCTGTCTTCAAGTGGAGAAGCTGGTTGCCAGGATGGGAAATGAAGGAATGAGGTGAGAAAGGAAGGACAAGGCACTTCTTTGACCTTGGGGGACGCTGTGTTATATTAGGCACAAAGAAAATCACTGCTGCTCCTCAGTGATCTTTCCATACAACTAAACACATGCTCATTAGGGCTTTTTTTTTTTTTTTCTCTTTTTCTTCACCTTCTCACCTTCTTTCATTAAACCTCAATCTTTAACATCCCAGCTGAGCAGCGGCAGAGAAGGCTGAGAAATGACAGGAAGGCATTTTTCCTTTGTTCATATGTTTCATTTTGTTTTTCGTCACCAAGCAGAGGGTCAGTAATGAGGAGATGGATCATCCTTTCATTTCAAACTGTATGAGGAGTATGTTCTAACAGATAATAAACAAGCGCATGGTGCAAGTAATGAGGGTGAGAAAACAGGTTAACAAAGCTTTTGTTCCCCCTGGATTAAATTTATAAACTAGTCATCAACACTCCATAATTAAAAAGGCTAAAACATTGCATATCCAAATATTTCTTCTTATTCTTCTTCTTCCCCTCCTCCTCCTCCTCTTCTTCTTGTAAAAGATAGGGCAAGTTGCAGTAATATAATGTCAAAATACAGCAAGTAATAGAAAAATAGTACTAAAATATATGTATTTCTTAATAGTCACTTGGTTTCCTCATGAAAAATTCTCTTCCTAGTGTTCTTTATAGTTTGTTTCAACTTCTGGTAGAAACTTTGAAAAGAAAAAGAAATGATCATTCATCTTGAGCAATAAGAATTAAATGAAGTTATAGACATAAAACCCCCAGACTGGTGCCTCATACTTAGGTTCTCAATAAATGATAGCTGTTTTTATTTCTCCTATGACTTCTGTTGCACTACAACTGAATCTTTATTAAAGATCTGGAGAAGATCACTGAATGGTTGAAGGCTCTTTCACTCTCAAACAGAGGGCAGGCAGTGGATTTGTAAACAGAGTACTTGCATTTTGAGGGTTTCTTGTGGCTCAACTGTGACTTCTTTGCTGTCTGTCCCATTCTAAACAGATGCTGTAGATTAGCTGCTTTGCGCATTGGTCTGGATGTACTGATACCTTGAGAAGCCCCCATTACCTACTCCCTGCAGTTCACTAGATTTTCCTTGAAATGCTGCTGCCAGTAAAAATGAGAATTGGCAAAAACCAATGGGGTGTATGATTGGTCTGTGGGTTCATTGCTTTGTCTGTTGTAGCTGTTGTTAAAGAAGCAGCAACAACTCAGGCCTTAGTGAAGAATTGAAAGTAATAGGTAGTTTTCTAATTTTATGTTTAAAAAACTTGATTTAGACAGATACAGGTGAGATTGGGGAGCAGGTCATCTGGGTATACAGCTTTTATTCCTCAGCTGTGCACTGATCACCCGGGCTCTAACTTATCATTTCTAGTCCTTTCTTTTCTATGCTGTGAGATGGGAATAACACTAATATCTCCTGCACAGCCTTTGAGAGGGTCTAATAAGATAACAGAAGTGAAAGTTCATTGGAAAAAGCTTCAGGAAAAAAAATTCAAATGAAGTTTCTTACCATTAATGATTTATTTGACTTAATGGTCCACTGATTTCTCAGTTGTATCAAATTACACAGAATATTTTAATTATTGTGCTAATTTGAAGAAAGAACAGTGAATATATTTTGAATCATAGGGCTGTGATGGCATTGACTTTGTATGAAAGGCCCAGAGAAGAAGATGTAGTGTGCTAATAACCAAGTGGAAGCCTCTTAAGCAAGAATACTGGATGTTTATAATGGATGATTATCTATATAGGGAAAGGAATTTCAGTTCCTGGCCTGATAATATGACTTTTTAAGCTGAGAAAATGATTGATTGCTATCATCTCAATGTTAGTGTCCCCTCAAAATTCATATTAAAACCCACTAACAGGTATTAAGAGGTAAGGACTTTGGGGAAAATGATTAAATCATAATGGTTCTGCCCTCATGACTGTGACTTTTGCCCTCAAAAAAGAGGTCAAAGAGAGCCCCCTTGCCCCTTACATCATGTGAGAAAACAGCATTCACTCCTTCCATCACACCTTGCTCTGGACTTTCCAACCTCCACTACTGTGAGAAATAAATTCCAATTACTTGTAAATTACTTAGTCTAAGGTATTTTGTTACAGCCTCCTGAATGGACTAAGATACTAATCTGCCTCTCATTAGTGTAACTACATACTACAGACTGTTTCCCATTAGGGGTTATGTTTTCAACCCAATTGGACATAGTTTCCTTATATAAAAAAAACTAGAAAATATATGATATATTATCCTAGGAAATATTTTTCACAAAATTGATTGCTGAATTAAGTTAAGGCTGCATAGCTCATATTTTTCCTACAGTAGGCATGGAGTAAAATAACGGCGACTTCATCTCTGTGTTGTATGTGGTTCTCAGGCTTTGGAAAACCAGCCATAAGTGTAGAAATCCCTTATGAGAAGTTAATTTAGAAGCTATTAATAATTTTCTAGATATGATCTCATACAACTCAGCAAAAAAATTGATGTGACAATTTTGTAATGTTAAAGTTATTAAAGAACATATAGGGGAGAATGAACCGTTGGTGAATGTCATTTTAAAAGATCTTCAGTTCTGAGTTTTTTATCGTGGTCTGTTATGAGGAGAATCCTAATGTAAAGGCGATGCCTCTGGTGCTCTGAAATCTCTCCTCTGTCACATTCTAGAAGACTTCATTTTCCCTTTCTCCAGATCTTTCCCCCTCTAATAGCTGTTTTTTGTTAATAAGAGCCCATGGGGGTGGGATGGTATAGAGATATAGTAAAGGAAAACAAACAGAAGAAGAAAAGAAACAGGACAAAAATAGGAAATAAGGAAGATTTTTTCCAGAATATTTATGTCTCTTATCTTTCAGTACTAAAATTGAGAAACTTGAGATAATATATGAAAATCGTGACTGGACACTGTGCCCAATATGAGGTAATAATGGCTCTCAGCTTCCACAGGGCAGCCCCAAGTGTCTGGCTTTAAAGAATTCTTTGCATGTTTTGTGAGGGTAGGCCCTTGGCTAATTCATTTCTACTCCTAAAAGTCCTCAGAGAAAAGGACTGGTGTAGGAATATTCCTAAAAGTCGGAGTCCACTGAGACAAAGGCTGGATATTTAATTTTGCTTTTTTTTTTTAATGATTTAAAGATAATATTACAGTGTCAACACGACAGCATTTAGTAACATGGATAATATGTTAGAGCTGGTGATAGGGTCACTGAATTGAGTCCAGTGTTCAAAACTCAAGTTGGTCCTTTCTTTTGAACCCTTTATCATTATTTTTTAGTAAAAGTAGCATTTAAAAACCTGTTTTAACAAACAGTGAACTATGCTTATTTAAAAAAAAAACATTGTGATAGGAAGTTTATGTCAAAGTCCCTATACCACACCCCATCTCATATCTTTTTACCCTGTAAATGAACATAATTAGATGAATAAATTCCTAGAAGTGGAATCTGAGGGTCACATTTTCTACATTTCAAATGTTGAAAGCAAATGCCAATTGTATACCAATACAATTTTTTTTTTAAAGAGAGAGTGAGACAGAGAGAGAGAGAGAATTTTTAATATTTATTTTTTAGTTTTCGGCGGACACAACATCTTTGTATGTGATGCTGAGGATCGAACCCGGGCCGCACGCATGCCAGGCTAGCGTGCTACCGCTTGAGCCACATCCCCAGCCCTATACCAAACCTTTTTAAGTGGATACGATTGACTAATGTAAGCACATGGCTGGATTCAAGTGAAAACCTAACCTGGCTCCTCTAGGACATCATTGGGCTAGATTAAGCATAGTAGACCAGGGGCCAGTACCACTCCCTAAGGGCTTTGGAAATCGGTAGTAGAAGGAATATTCTATTTTTACTATGATTGGGAGGTTGAAATAAGAGACCAGGATATTAAACATGATGCTATGTGCAGTATAATTCCACACAATTAAAGATTATTCTGTGTCTCATATAATTTACAAATGTTTTGGTGGGCGTTCATGTTGTTGAAGAACTTGCTTATTATGCCAGACCCAGAGCCTAATTACATTTTGCATGTAGATCCAAAACTTATGTTTTTGTGTTCATGTGTGGTTTAATTTTATTTTTGACATGGCTTTAATATACACTGAATTTTCCATAAATACAACTGTCCTGTAAATTCAGGGATAAACATTTTTGAATAACTGCATCACTGTTGTTTTTAAGCACTCAACCAATATACCTTTTTATGTCTATATTTATAACTAGTGGACTCACTGTGATTCTATGTAAAATTTGGCTGTGCCACCACTATGCTTAAAGTTACACATAATGATATAGGTAGTATATAAATTACTTTTCTTTTGGTTCATTTTAATTTTAGTTAGAGCATTACATCGATATTTTTTTAAAACATGTGAAGTGAATTATATTACCTGTCAGTTTTATTCCATTAGGATTATACTATCAAATATTTGTTATATAAAGAGGAATTGCACGTGAAAGCATTAAAACCCACTGTTCTAGAGAACCTTCATATTTTCCTCTCCAGATGGGGGTTATGATGTTTATGCTGGCTTGGGTGGCCCCTGGTTCTCTGAATCCTCTTGGCTTGCTCTCAAGATTCCCCTGCCTCCCATCCCCGACACCCACAGGTAAAGAGTTATGCCAATTTTATACAGCAGCCTCAGAGAACACAGCCCAGACTAGTCAATTCTGTCCAGTGCCTTCTGAGAGAACAGGCAATTTGTGGGTAGCAGTGCTTCTCTGTTCCTAGGAGAAAGCAAATTAGCCAACCTAGTGACCATGAGGCACACTGAAGAAGAGTAAAAACAGGATACTTGCTTCTTCCTACACTACAAAAGGCACCAGTTGGTGCCTTTTGCAGTTTTAGGTATGCAAGGAGGGAGAGCAAGAGCAAGATGCATGCAGTTGACTATGCAATGTGCTAACGATAACCCCAGACTCCTGTATCTTCAGGGAATGCTTAACTATTGTGTTAAAATGCAGAACCAAAATATTTTTTAGTTGTACTTTATTTTTCAGTTGCTCTTTTTTTTTTCGTCAGATGATTTATTACTGTTTTCTGACTTTCATTTTACATAATGTGAAAATTCTTTTTCTAAAATATTGACTCTGTGCAATATAACCACAAAACTCTGAAATTTAAAAAAAGAATGAAGAACTCTGCAATCATCACTAAACTATCAGCTCCATCCCCCAGAATGCAAATCACATGAGTGCAGGTCTTCATTCTAGTCCCAGCACCCTGGACAGCGCCTAATTTTTCTCAAAACTGATTGAATTAGTGAATTCAGACCTCCTTTAAAGAACACCCTGACCCCTTTGTTTAAGTTACTGGAGAAGTGACAGAGGCTACTCTTTTTTCATCGTGCAACTGTGCTTAATTTTCAAAGGCTGGACACCTTTTTGTCCAAACTTATCTAACCAATCATGGGCAGCATCGGTGGTAGAGTGGTGTTAATTGCCTTCTTTGTTCAATTCAATCTGCTGATCCATTCCAGTCATCATGAATAACTAGTGCTGTGCTGGGTCACCATTGGATAAGAATATTGCCCTGACTTATATATAATGATTATGATCTAGAAATTATTAATTACTCTTATGGTATTTCATTCTTAACACTGGTTTTGGTTTTCCTTTTTTTCTTTAGCAAAATCAAATCTATTATTCTTGTTTCTCTCTTAAAGCCAAGTGAAAAACCAAGTGTAGCTCCTGCTTAATGACACTGATAAGATTGTTTTTAGGGGCGTGGTTCATCAAGCTGTGTCATCTTGCTGGAGATTAGTATGCCCTTGGGTGTGTCAGCAATTTCCTTTCAGCCTGGTACTTTTGGCAGTTTAGGGTATGGAAGGAGAGAGAAAGTAGCAGTAGACTGATGACTTGTCACTGTTCCCAGCCCTCTCTGTTTTCTCAAAGGCATGTGTTTGAAGGACTGTTCTCCATCCACAGAATATCCAATAAAAAGGTCCCAATTAAAAAGTTGACTATGCAATGTGCTAACGATAACCCCAGACTCCTGTATCTTCAGGGAATGCTTAACTATTGTGTTAAATTGCAGAACTAAAATATTATTTAGTTGTACTTTATTTTTCAGTGGCTCTTTTTTTCTCGTCAGATGATTTATTACCGTCTTCTGACTTTCATTTTACATAATGTGAAAATTCTTTTTCTAAAGTATTGACTCTGTGCAATATAACCACAAAACTCTGAAATTTAAACAAATTTAAATTTAAAAAAGAATGAAGAACTCTGCAATTTAAAAAGTCCATAGAAGAGTACTGATTGATCCTAAAAGAAAAAAAAATAGAAAGTCATTCTTGTGTTTGTTCATTTACTTTCCCACTTTGCGGGGATAGATACTGAAAATTATATATTCTCCAAACCTTTTACTCAGTTACACAGTCATGATATAACCATCATATTAAGAACTGAGGTAGATGCAAAAAGAAGATGAGGTCCCTGGCCTTGAAAGTTCTATAGTGTGATAGAAATGGATGCAGAGATTCACACATACCAAAAAAAAAAAAAAAAAAGTCATTGAATTGGGTACAGAATGCTATGGAAACACAGAAAAAAAAATAGCAACCAATTCTTTCTGGAGTGAGAGGGTAATAGAAGAACATCAGGAAAGTCCTTACAGGCATAAGGTTTGACCTTGGCCTTGAAGAATAAAAAACAGTTCAGCAGACATTCTGATCACAGAAAACACAATTTGAAAGGCTCAAAAAGTATAAACAAGGCTGGTTTGTCTCACAAAGGGAAAGTTTGAAAAGGTCGAGTGTGTGACTGAGGCAGGAGATGAGGCTGAACATGGAAGTTTAGAAAGTTTTCTTAAGTGTGTTATATATGGTATAAGAAACTTGGACTTAAAGACTTATCAAATTTATCACATGGAAGACAGAGTGGAGAGAAGACTGGCTGAAGACATAGAGGCCATTAGAATTCTTTAAGGAAATCTTTGGAGAAGAGAGAGAAAGTGCTTCAAACTAGGACAATGACCTTCAGTAGAAGTGAAAATTTTGCAAGTTTTTAGGCTCTACAGTGGGTTGAGTGATATAAGACCACAGAAAGTAATGAAGAACAAAACACTAGGTGCCAAGAGCACTCAAATTCAACTCAAAAAGTAACAACATCTTTGTTAGTCAAACATAGACCAACCAGGAGGCAGATTTGGTCTTCAGATTTGGTCTTCAGACTGCCATTCCTTGGTCAATATGGAATGATCTATTTACCTCTTTTTGAACCCTTTTAAAGAGGTTTTTCTGACCTTCTCAGGTGGACCTTGCTGATTCAGTCATTCTGAAAATCAAGGACTTGGGTATTTTCTCAACTTATGTTTCTTTAGTTTAAACTTACTTCCTTTTGTTGCACCTTCAGTGCACCCAAAGATCATTTGGATTTTTTCCTCCGATTCTTAGAGTTTTTCAGATTCTTTACCTTTTAACTCAAAGAACATTTTGTTAAAAACCAATACAATACATGAAATTGTAATAACCACAATTAAGGTTTGCGTAGTGCTTCATGTTTTCCATGTACTTTCATCAACTTCTTTTGAAATAGATAAAGCAGATTTTTCAGACAAGCCAACTGAAACTTCAATTAAGTGACATATGCAAGTCATATAGCAGAAAAGATGGAAATGGGAGTTGGCCTTCTCTCACTAAATAGGTTTGCTCTTTTCTTGACACCATCATGCCTCCCATGGCCTATTTGCAATTTGGATGACTCATCTGCATATTTGTTCTGCCTAAGTACAGAGAAAAAGAATATTGATTCAGAACTTAGAAAACAATGGCATTTTAATAAAAATGACACTTTGGGACTTAAGAAACATTAAATTAATCTGTTCTTTAAACCCACAATTTTGTTGAGTTGACAGAGTGTTAAAATAATGAATATTTAAAAGTTTGATTTTTTTTTCTTAATATGGAAAATTTCTTCCAGTGACTACTTTAAAAACTTTGGAACTTGAAACTCATTCATTTGTTCATCCACATGTATAACCATTTCTCCTTTTTCTTTCTTAATCAGGCATTGTGGCAGGAATACAAATAAGAATGGAAGATACTTTCTGGCAGCAACTCAGACTCTCAGTCATTCTGACTCCTCCCTGCTGGATCCGAGAGCTGATGTCTTTTGAAAACTTTTCCCTTTAATTTTTTAAATCCAGATCCTCGTTCCCTTTGGAAAAAGGATTTGTACAAACACATCAATCTTTGATAAAACCGAGTCACATTTTATTTAATTGTGAGTGAACACTGGGAAGGCCTTAGCATCCTTTGGATGATATGTAAGCAGAAAACTTACATTGCCTACACATATATTTTTAAATCAAAACAAATACAGAATCAAACAAACAATAACAAAACAAAAACTAGGGGGTAGGAGAAAATCTAACTCAGATAACAGCCATTTTCAGTAGACTGTTTTGTTTTCTCATTTAGATTCAAGAGAGAGTTGTATTTATATAACTTGAATAAACAATTATGAAAATCCAAAGTAATATAAGGGTTGATTGAATTTGAAAAATACAAATGTCATATTTAAAATAGAGATGGAGGCAGCCAATTTGAAGGGAAATACTGAAGAAACTCAATTACAAAAGAATTTGCAAAGCTCTCCCAAAACAAAGAAGAAATGGCTAAAAGATTGAAGTAATGAGGGAGATGATAAAAAATGTGAGGAAAAGATCATGGAGATCCAACTAAGGAACATAGAGTTTCAGAGGGGGGAAAAACAGATGAATCAGAAACAAAGATCTGAGTTTGATTGAAACAAAACTTGGCTGATCCAAAGAAACTCAGTCTAAACATCTAAACATTGAAAGTATGTATAAGGTTTCCAGGCAAATAGGTTTGCTCTTTTCTTGATACCATAAGGATACAATACTTGACAATTTATAGTTATTAAGAGAATGTAGCCATCCCAGACATTTTCAGCACCTCCCCATTCTACACACACACAATAAAACTAAGACCCATCAAGTTATCTACTGTGCCAGTTAGGGTCCTTGCAGGAAACGGGAACCACCTCTGATGGTTCTGGAAGAGGCTTTTAGACAGGGGGATAAACTGTAAAACAACAGAGTGAGGCACCCAGAGCTTAGCAGCAGTGGGAAGCTGCTGATGCCTCTTGGGCTGAAGAAACAAGGGGAGAAAATGAAGTTATCAGAATCTATTGTGCTGGACCCATGCAGGAGAGGATTCCTCCACCGCACTGAGCTGATGGGATAACTTTGACCTGCCAGTCCCTTCCTATCCTCTGATCTCCTGCTGGTGCTGATGCTGCCTGTCGGCTGACCCCAACCAGGAACCCAGCCAGCAAGGGTGCAGAGGTAGAAAACAGCTTTCAGCAAAATCAGAGTAGGGTAGAGAAACACAGAATGGATTTAGAGGGTGGGAAGGGGACTTGGATAAGGAGAAAAATCTGTCATCTACCAGGGATCAACAAACTAATTCAACTGAGAAATATCCAATTAGCTTTGAGGAAAAGAAAATGCTGTAGTACATGGATTCTGTAACCAATTAATTAGCCATTCATGTGTGAATGAAGTAAAAACACTCACAGTGAAGGATAAGCACAGGCTTACAGAAACTTCTGGAGGCTTCAATGAGTGTAAGATAGGCTGGGTCTCTTCTCTCTGAGCTTATACTCATGCTAAAATCAATTTGTAATAAACAAGGCTGAGAGGGAAAACTTCCCAACCAATTTAGGTTTCATTGGCTTGGTGGGGGAGGGAAGACTGTGAATTAGTTGTCAATAGACAGATTAATAGCAGAAAAATTCATTGCACACATAGGAGTATCCTTCAGAGAGAGTGCCTCCTGGAAGAGTTATGGGTAAAGGTTTATATGAGAGGAGTGGAGGGTAGGGCTTCCTTCCTTAGGTTAGGAAGGAAGGTTCTGATGAGACTTATTTATATAACTTTTCTGGTGTCCAAGGTCACTTCCAAAGGCGTTTTTGTGGCAACCGGCTCTCATAAAGTTTCATTCTTGTCAGATAGGGAAGTTCAAACAGAATCCTTTCTTCCTCTGCAGCTTAGATATTTCACTTTGACGTAAACTCTAGTGAACTGGGGTCTTCTGGAAAACTAAGGCAGCAAAAAGACCCCCCTTCAAAGCCTGATTCCTAGGATCATGTCAGAAAGATTATAGACAAGTCCCTCAGGGTAACAGGAATGAGTTTATTGAAGGCCTAGGAAAAGGGTAAGGGGATACTTTCAATAGAAAGAGTGGAGAGGAGAAGGACAACTTGCCCCTCCTGTACTCCAATTTTATTGGGGATCCCAGAGAAGTTTTCCGAGATTTCCCACCCTGGCCTACCTCTTGACATTTGACTGATGGCAAAATAATATCAGATTTTCAAGTCCTCACTGCCATGACAACTCTAGGTCACCTTGGTCCATGCTGATGGGTTCTAATTAGATTCTTAACCATAAATTTTTACAGATTTTGTAGTTAGGAGGAATTATCCTCCTCTCCCTGAGTTTCAGGGTCTGGTCACAAAAGTCTCCCCTTTCACAGTAACTTGGGTTCCTCTTACCAACATTATTTTGGGCCTGCATTTCTCCTTCAGATAATAGGTAGTTGTTCACACGAGGCCAGGCAGAGCTGCAGGTAAATTGCTTTTTGGAAAAGAAAGCATGTGGGGGTCAGCACAGTGGGCCCACTTTATAGAATTCTTCTCTTAACCTTGTGTTCCCACCTTCTTCATCTGTCTAATCCTTAACAACATGGCTATGAAAGCAGAAGAACAAGGTGCTATGGAAACAGCCTTGTCCATGGCGACAAAAGGAGACTTCAAAAGAAATTGAGGTCTTACTTGAACCTGAGAGATGAGTAGATGTTAACCAGGCAAAGCAGCTCAGGAGAAATCCCAGGGAAAGGATCAGCTGTAGGGTACTCAATGGGTTCAGAGTAACCGTGTTACAAGAATTAAATAAACAGCCCAATTTTATAGTCCTGTGAAATTTTTCACAGGGAACTGGTATATCTACATCTAAGAAGAATCTGATCCTCCATTACGGAACGGGCACTGGGAACACAAAAACAAGTAAAATATATTCAATTCCCTGCTTTTGACTGAGCAGTCCCAGAAGGAAAAAGGTAAACGGAGAAGTAAAGAGGCTTTTGATGAGAGGCATGATTTAAAAGCACCATAGAAGGCAGGGAATGGCAGACCCTCCTGTCTTCTCACTTGCATGATGGCAAGGGCTAGGATTTGGTGTGCTGCTCTTAATCCTCAGGTCACTTTGTTCTCAGAATTGTGTTGTTACGTTTATAGGGTCAGTAATATGCTTCATGTTAACATCTTTGCTAATTGTTTATAGGGTCAGTAATATGCTTCATGTTAACATCTTTGCTTATATTGCTTATAAGTTTTGTGGCTCAGGCTTCTATAGCAAAAGACAGATTAGTAAAAGAAAAGCATACAGACTTATTCACTACAGGTTTTACATTGCATAGGAAACTTCATAAGAAAATGAAGACCAAAAGGAACAGCAAAACTGTTTGGTGAGTGGACAATTGTAGAGAAGTATGATTAGACAAAGGGTAGGATCTAGTGGTGAGGAACCGGGAGGAACTTAGCATGTTTGTTCAGATTTTATTCCGAGTCCCTGTACCCTCAGAGCTCAGAGTTTTATGACCTAATCCAGAAATATCTATTTTATCCTCTGCTTCTGAGAAGTCAAGCGACCCTCTGCTTCTACATTTTTCTTAAAGCCAAAGTGCCACATGTTGGGGTGATGTGTCAAACCCCATCAAATTTATATTCTCAAATGGATGCCTATGTTCTAACAATATTAACTCTACCGGCTCTGCTTTTTCATCTATCTCTTTTTTATTGCTAAATTTTAACCTAGAATGAGAAATGGTGCGGTAAGTGTTCAGTTTCCCAGAAATTTAAAGTTATAGAGGGACTATTTCATCAAAAATCTCTTTTTCATTTTGTTTATTTAAATAAAGAAGATATTGAGTCTTCTTCAAGTATTTCTACATAAAAAATCTATCTTGTATTACTTGACAAAGATTTTTT
The DNA here is from genome assembly GCF_045843805.1 of Urocitellus parryii. Lineage (NCBI taxonomy): Eukaryota > Metazoa > Chordata > Mammalia > Rodentia > Sciuridae > Urocitellus > Urocitellus parryii. Next base: position 71,556,268 of record NC_135538.1, on the reverse strand, counting down.
TCTCCCTGATCAAATTTTGATCAAGCTTCTTTTAGTTATTTTTTTTTGCTCAACTAGACCAGTTCTGGGCTTCTCTCTCCATCCTTGTACAGACCAGTTTTAGGAAGAATCACGTCCAGTTAGTTTAACCAGAATGCACTATATATATATGACCAAATTACTCACCCTCTACCACTTCTGATGTGATATCTGATCACTCTGGCCTGCTGTCAGCAAGAATTCTGTAAGGTTGATTTGATGAAGAATTACCCTACTCTCTCTTAGTAATTTTCCATCCACTGACTCCAACTCTGCTTGAGATTTTGAATTCCCACTATGCCTTGTTGTATTCGGAGTCAAGTCCAATCTCTCTCCTTTACTGTGAAACTCCATTGCAGTAGTCCCTGCACTTAGCACAATAGTCCTAATAAAGCCTGCCTTTCTGTTTTAATACGTGCCATATTTTTTGACATGACACACATTTCAATGGACATTATTCTCAACAATTCTTCAAGGGAAATACAAAGAAAAAAGAAGCATGAAGGAAGTGTAAATAATCACAAAAGCTGTCTTGGTAATAAACTACATATTGCCTGAAATTTAGATCAGTAGTAATTAATTGGTCAAAGTTACTTCATCTCTGGAAAAAGACTTTTATTATATTTGTAATTGAATTTCTAACGGAATTTAATTGCCATTTGTAACAGGCATGTTTATGCAATGTAATTTTAACCAATTTTCTATTAGTTTCATATAAAGTAAGAAAAATGCAAGAGGAATTTAGAGTTTAATAAAGAGATCTTAGCTCTCACGTACTGTCACTTCTATGGAGAAATGTAAACTGGTTGGATAAGAAATATGCTGATTTGACTTATTTTCAAGTTATGAATATAATGTGGATTTTTTTTGTACTTCTGAAAATAGAGTAGTCTCTAATGAAATATAGGCACAGAGGGAGCCATTAAGTCATACTTTGTCTTCTTTGTCTAGGCTTGTGATAAAATGTTCCCTACTGTTAAAAAAAAAAAATAAAAGTGCTATGAATTGAAGAGCTAAGCTCTCTCCATCAAGGGACTAATGATTCTCCTGTTAAAATGTAAATGCAGTAGCCTTGAGTGCTTTAAAATTTGTGAGGAAAGACTGTGGAATTGTCATTATAGTGTCATTACTGTGGCTCCCCACAGGAGCAGTTGAAAAGGTGGGGAAGGGGAATGGAACCTCTAAGTATAGTCCCTTGCCACCTCCTGCAGCGTTGAGATTTGAGAAGGAGCCTGATAGCATCGCTGTGGATTCAAGAGATGGAGAGATAGGAAGGAAGAGCAGAGAAAGTTAGAAAAATCCAAATAGGTGCAGAGCCCCACAGTCACTGGCTAGGTGAGTAAGAATCAATCTGAAAAAGCTGTGATTCTTTTGGAAGCCAGACTGGGAGAGACTTTTAGAAGCAGAAAGGGAATCAAAGGGAAGAAATTACCCATGGACTGGTATGTGGAGCTGAAGTGAAACAGGCAAGAAGTACATTTGCCTATGAAATGCTGAAATTCTGTGTAAAAATGTGTGTTTCTGTCCCCACCCCCAAGGGGACAGCAGATCCTTCCCAGGCATGAGCTTCTCAAAGCCATCATTGACTTTATCTTCTTTCTCCTGCCATCACTAACTCCCCCCAAAACTAACAACAACAACAAAAAATACTCAACTGGAAATGAAACTTTTAAAAAGTGCTTATTGACAGGAAACAGATAAGAGTGATGGGAACATAAGGTTAAGGGGATAACTCTACAGACTGGGCCTACTGTGCTGATCACCAATATGCTTTTTTTTTTTTTTTTTTTTTTTAAGTGATTTACCTGAGGCCACTTGGCACTGTCCTGGCTTAAGCCAATAGCATATGCTACATTCCTCAACAATCAGTCTTTTACCTGCAGGAGAAATGCAGGCTCAAAGGCTCCTCCTTACCAGTAAAAACACAAGTGACTCTGAAGGGGGGAATTTTGTGACCTTGATACAGACCAGATTCCAGGACTCAGGGAGGCAGGATAATGAGAAGCAAAACCCCCAACTATAAAATCTGTAAGAACAAGTCCCAATTAGAACTGGTCAAAAAAAAAAAAAAAAAAAAGAACTGGTCAATGGGGATCAAGACAACCCCGAGTTGCCTTTGGGCATGTCATTATAATAGTAATATATTATATTTTCCTCTGTGGAATAAGACCATGTGCAATGGGGATGCGAAAACCTGGTGCAATTTTGCAGTCAAAGTCAAAAGTTGGACTTGGAAAGGGCTCTCTAGAAGCTTCTCTGGGACCCCTAATAATAAAACAAGAGGGCAAGAAGAATGTGCCATCCCTCTTCTGAGAGGACCCAATCTCTCCACTTCTCCCTTGAGAGTACTCCCTTTTTGCTTTTTACTATGCATCTAATAAAGTTGAGCATGACACTCTCTTGAAATTCTTCAGGCAAGATTATGAGAACCAAAGGTTTCAGAACCTACCCCCCCCACACCCCGCCAACCCCCGCGGCCCCCTGGTTGCTTAGGGTCCACAGGTGTATCTTGTTCTGTAACATTATCATCTGAAAGTGAAGCATCAACAGAATCCCTTGAAAGAATTTGTTTAAATATGTACCAAGAGTATGGATTAATCCAAGATTATATTTGTGATTTCCCCCCCTCTATTATTTGTTGCTTATTCCTAAATTCCTTCACACTGCAGTGAAGTTTAATTATGTATTTGAAGTGAATCTGGGTTAGATGAATGGGTGGGAATGAAATGATGGCACGTCTTTCAAGAAGATGTGAAAGTCCAGAGTTTAGACTTTCAGTCTGTCATACCAGACAGCCCAACCCCCGGATCCCAAGTCCAATTGTGATACCAATGAAAGCCATTTTTTCTCTACTAGACTGTACTCCCCGCATTCCTTTCATCTTTACTTGTTAGATTCGTTTTCCATTTATATATTCGGGTCTCTTCTCACTCTGTTCACATCTTAATGTGGAGTGACAAAATCTGGGTATCACACAAGAGCAAGTGTGTGCTTCTCAGTGTGACTTGTGCTGTCCGTTTCAGGTTGGTTTTCCTAGGTACCTTGTGGTTCAAGCATCTAACAATTGCTCTTCCTGCAAGACTCAATCCATCCCTTGTGACTCTCAGCAGTTTTCCCAGGAGACAAAGTAGCATCAGAGGCACAGAGAAATGGCAAGAGTTGGCACTGAACTTAGTGATTGGGCTCCTTTTAGATCAGTTAAGGATTTATTCATCATCTAGCTAGAGGGGAAATGTGTACGTGTTCTCCATAGTTATGAGTCTAATGCCAAAATATCGGCACACATTTCTGGCAGTCCTTTTAATGACAGGATAAAAAGCTTTCAGAGATGAGAAGGTAATGGTGGGGAGCAAGAGACTGTGACAAAAATAGGGACTTCATAATTTGTCTCTCCTCCACATTCCTGAATTAGAATGTATGGGAAATTGACTCTGGGGTAAAGCTATTTCTGCTCCTCTCTGCTCTCATCCATTTAGTGCAGATGAAAATGCTGAAAAATTATGAACCCAGAAATCTTAATGTACAGGATGTAACAAAATATTAAAAAAAATGAACAGGAATGTCTAAAAATATTTTACTTGACACTATTCTGATATTACCAGGAAGTTTGACAAGGTTAAAAATTAACCTGCCTAGTATTCTGAAGCAAAATTAGTTAGAAAAAGATGCAGTGTATTATATCGAAAATGTGGCTTTTTTACTTTCTGGGAACACTTTTTAAAAAATGAGCATTCACATTTCATAGATAAAATTAACACTAGCATTGTATGTACACATATCTTTAGTGTGATAAGACTTCCAAGGGGGGAAAAAACCCAACAACAAAAGAAAAAACAATGTACTCCTTGAATTTTATATTTCTTATAAAGGATACTGACTCAAGTACTTAGAGTATTTTAAATATAGTTATTTACAGAGGCAACATATTTAACTAAAATCATTTTGTGGTTTACCTATCTCTCCTTCCTCTGCCTTTTTACAAAATGTGATTGCACATATGTCTTAAAGATGACTTTAAAATAATTTTATATAATGGACAGTTCTATTCTTCACAAACTTGTTGGTAAATTTTGAATATACTTTTCAACTGAACAGTCTGTTTAAAGGAGGAACCTCATATCAGAAGAGCAATTGTTCAAGAGACATTCTTTAATCAAATATTATCTCCTACTCTTATAGTTTGAAGTTTGGAAGTCTTTAATAATATCACCCAAATAGTATATATGAAAATAGTCTGATGTATAGACAGATATCTTGAATGAAATAGATGAAACATATTTGTCATCTATTTGTCTATATTCTTTAAGTATATTTTGCATACTGGCTTTATCTATGGAAAAGTCCTAAAAATGGTGACCAATCTAATAGCAATGAAGACCTCCACCAACCAGAGTGTGGTCTCTCCATTTCTTACTAAAATGAAGCAGGGCTTTTTGGAGAAATGGCCAATCTCAGGTCAAGAACAAGATGAGCATAGCATGCCATATAATAAAGGAAAATATTAAAGCTCATTGAAGTCATATCAAAAAAGCTCAGGAGCCAAATTGGAGAGATATTTGCCTACCCAAAGATGAAACTACTGGGTTATCAAATATACTTGATGCTTAAATTGAAATACATCAACTATATTTAAATCCTTGAATTCGTAATGATGCTCAGAAAAGGAGATATGCATTGGTCAATTTTAGAAGATGTGAAGGAATCAACTTATTATTTTAATAATTGGTAACTATTGGGGAAAAGTCAAGCACTTATTTCATGAGTTGTACAACAGGGATAAACAAATATTTGCAAAGGGGAAGTTTCTTTTTGCAGAGTTTCGATTAATATTTGTAGACAGAATAATAGAATATCACTACTGTGTTAGTCAGATTTCTATTACTATAACGCAATACCTGAAATAATCAACCTAAAAATAGGAAAGTTTTATTTTGGCTTATAGTTTCAGAGGTTCACATCTACTACAGTTGGCCCCATTGCTTTGGGCCTGTGGCAAGGCAGCACGGAGAACATAACATGGTAGAACAACCTGCTCACCTCATGTCAGCTGGGAAGTGAAAAGAGAGACAGGGAAGGGGTGAGTCCCAATATGCATTTCAAGGGTATAACCACCAATGATCTAACTTCCTTTCACAAAGTCCCACATTCTAAAGTTTCCACCATCTTCTAATAGTGACACAGGCTGGAGACCATGCCTTCTGTACATAGGCCTTTGGGTGATATTCAAGATCCAAACAACAGCAATCACTTTGCAATCCCTGATGGAAGGATCTAGTCAGGGCATTTCATGAGCTACTAACATCACAAAAAGAGACAGCAAGGCATTATGTATCTCCTAAAGGAAGTATATCTCACTAACAGGAACTATTCCTGTCAAAAATTTAACCCGATCCAATTGGCCTCTGCAGCTAGCTACCAAATTATAGGAAATGTGTAGGATAGAGGAACATGTTAAAATACTCCACATGGTCACAATCAGAAAAATCCACAAACTTTACAGACAAAAGTAACAAATTAAAATTCTTTTTAATAAGTAAAATTACAAGGGAAACAGAAAGGGGAAAAGTCCCTATAAGTAAATGAGATTTGAGACTTGCCATCCAATTGCAATGTATGAACTTATTTGATTCTGATTAAGATAAGCCATTTAAAAAATGATGAATAAAAGAAAAAATTTGAACACTAACAGGATATCTGATGAAAGAAAGTGATTATTGTTAATTTGTTTAGGTGTGATAATAGTGTTGTGGTTAAAAAAAAAGAATTACATATTGAAATATTTACAAATAAAATTTGCTTCAAGAAAATCCAGGCAGCAGATTGAGAAGATGTGGACAGGGATGTAGACAGAACAAACTAGGCCAAGAGCTGATGATCATCCATGTTGGGTATTTTTCCCCAAAGATTCACTACTTCACTTTCTTAACTCCTAAGTATACTTGGAATATTCCCTAATGAAGAGTTAAACAAATACTTTGAAGATTTCTTTAAAATTGTTCTAATACCTTTTCTTATCCATACTGAAATAAAAAATGATGAGGGGGTTGGAAGTGTAGCTCAGTGATAAAGCACATACCTAACATGCATAAGGTTCTGTTTCAATCCCCAGCAGCCCCCACCAGATAAAAAGAACCAATTAAGATCTCCAATAGGAATGACTCAGAAATCTGTGTTCTTTTCATTGGTAAAACAGTCAAACTGAATTCTTTCTGAAGCTCTGTATTCTATTCTGAGACTTCTGGCAGTCTCTGTGAATGCTTGTAGTAAGAGAAAGAAGCACTTTCCCACTATTCCAAGGAGAGAAAAGCTTGGTTGCCATAGCAAGCTCTGCTGCTGTGAAAATGGAATGTGCTCTTTACTCATGGGCTGCTGAATAGTAAGGATAATACTTTAATAATGCATATGCACTTAATAAATGCTCATTTATTTAGGTGTTCAAAGAAAATTTTCAGAGGAAAATGTAAATATGCAAACTGAACTCAAAATTTAAGGGTGTCATAAAGGAAAACTTAATGTATTTATATATTCATATATCTAATCTCAAGCTTTATTTGAGTACTCATCATATTTGTAAAGAAAAAGTCTGTATTCCCAAAGAATTCAAAATCTTAAAATAAAAAATTCAATGATCATAACTTACTTTTATCAGTACTATGTCTTTTACTATTTTGCCTTAGCACTTAGCAATATCTGGCACATAAGAAATCTACATAAATATTTCATAGATGGATGGATGGACGAATGTTGTCATGGACTATTGTGGTGGGAAATAAAACAGGACAGATAGATGGAGTTCAGTTCAAGAAGAGAGGAATACCATGTCAGCTTTTTGTTGCTGTGACCAAAGTACCGACAAGAACAACTTAGAAGAGGAAAAGTTTATTTTGGATCATGGTTTCAGAGATTCAGCTCATGGTTGGCCAGTTCCATTGCCCTGGGCCCACAGTGAGGCCAAATACCATGTACAAGGGTATGACAGAGGAAGGGGCACAGGGAGGACAAATCCTTCCATGGCACTCACCTCCTCCATCCACACCCCATCTGCCTAGAGTTCCACCCAATTAGTCCATTCTAACTAGGTTGGACTGATTAGGTTACAGCTCTCATCATCTAGTCATCCACCTCTGATTATTCCTATATTAACACAGGAGGAGATCCTGGGGGATACCTCATATCCAACAATAATACTATGCTAAGAAAATAACCTTTATTTTGAAAACTAAGAACATTAGTTTTTAAAAATAGACTGTATTTTTAGAGCAGTTTTAGGCTCGTGTCAAAATTGAGGTACTGAGATTGCCTATCCATTCCTTACTTTCACTTGCACAGCCTGACCATGATCAAGAATCCCCAAAGAATGGTGCATTTGTGATAGTCCATAACTCACAATCACATATCATAATCTCCCCAAATCCATAGTTTACATTAGGCTTCATTCTTAGTATCATACCATCTAGGGATTTGGACAAATCTGTAATGACCTGGATCCACTGTTATAGCATCATACAGAATAATTTATCTCCCTGCATAAATGCCCTGTGGGGGCCGGGGCTGGGGCTCAGTGGTAGAGTGCTCGCCTAGCATGAACGAGGCACCAGGTTCGATCCTCAGCACCACATAAATGTAAAATAAAGATATCGTGTCTACCTAAAACTTAAGAATAAATATTTTTAAATAAATAAATAAATGCCCTGTGCTCCATCTACTCATCCTTCCCACCCCATTAAACACTGGAAACTACTGTTTTTTCTTGTTTTGTTTGTTTACTGTCTTTTTTAGTTTTTCCTTTTTTAGACTGTTATATAGTTGGAATCATGCAATATGTAGTCCTTTTAGATTGACTTCTTTCACATATTAATATGCAAATAAGTTTCTTTCATATCTTTATATGGTTTAATAACTCATTTCTTTTCAGTGCTGATAAAGATTCCATTTCCTGGATATATTACAGTTTATTTATCTATTCACCTACTAAAGGACATCTTGGTTGCTTCCAAATTTTGACAATTATGAATAAAAGGCTATAAAATTCATGTGCAGATTGTGTAGACTTAAGTTTTCAACTAGTTGAATAAATATCAAAGAGTGCAATTGTAGGATCATGTGTTCAGAATATGTTTTGTAAGAAACTGCTAAACTGTCTTCTAAAAAGAGATTGTACCAGTTTTCATTCTAGCCCAGCAATGAGTGAGAGTTCCTGTTGCTCCTCATCCTTGCCTGCCACTGGTCTTATCAGCATTTTGAATTTTAGCCATTCTAATAGGTGTGTGTTGGCACCCATTGTCATTGACTTCCCTATTCCCTAAGGATATTTGATGTGGAGCCTCTTTTTGTATGGTTATTTGCCCTCTGTGTGTCTACTTTGATGAGGTGTCTTTTGAATTTTTTTGTCCACTTTTTAATCCAGATGTTTGTTTAATTATTGTTGGTTTTAAGAGTTCTTTGTCTATTCTGGAAAGATGTCCTTTGTCTGGTGGGTTTTTTGCAAACATTCTCTCCTAGTCTGTGGCTTATCTTCTCATTTTCTGGACAGAGTCTTTCACAGAACAAAAGTTTTAAATTTTAGTGAAGGCTAGTTTATCAATTTTTTTATTTCATGGATTATGCCTTTGGCATTATATCTCAAAAGTGATCTCCAAATACAAGGTTATTTTTTTCTGTTATCTTTTAGGAATTTTTTAGTATTACATTTTATATTTAGTTCTATCATCTATTTTAGTTAATTTTGAAGGGTGGAAGGTCTATGTCTATATTCTTTTCCTTTTTGTTTTTTGGCATGTGTATTTCCAGTGTCATTTATTGAGAAGACAGAAATTTTTAAAACTTTTAGGAATGAAATGACATATCTTAAGAAACCAAAGACTTTTAAATAGTCTTTCATTACTATTCTAGAGTAAGAATATGCTCCGTCAAAATCAAGAAAGGAACTTATACCAATATTGAGCATAAAATAATTAAATAATTTACCAAATACCTCCCTAAATATTTATTTATATATTCCATTTGTCTTAAAACAGAGACAAACTTCACTAACTTCAACTCTTATATTGGGAAAAAGCATATTATTATGAATTAAAGAGGAATAATTAAATTAATAAAAAAATTTGATTTCTAAATACTCAAAACAATAAAATGTTTTTAAAACTAGAATAAAGAAAAACTGTCTATTCACAATTGTTTATTGTTTTTAATAATCATTTAAAATAATAAAATGGATTTTTATTATTTGATAAAAATGAAAGCTATAAAAGATCATTCTATCTGTAAATTTATTATTAATAGCATGAAATTGCTGGTGCCACTCAAAAAACTACAAAAGAAAGGGTATCTATGCTAAGAGAAAAAGACAGCCAATACCATCAAATACAATTCTTATGGTGACTTGTATCCAGGTTGCCTCTAGAGGCACTATAGATAAAACTATTTCATAAGTATGACCAATTCTTTCTACTAAGATTTGAAAGCAAAAAGAAAAGGTAGTATTCATTCATTCAACATCTATTAAGTCCCTACCACAAATATATAAATGGAGTGACAATATTATAGTAGATACGAAGATATATCAGGCAAGATACATACAAAGATACATCAGAGGTTGAGATTCTGCTCTCAAGAAGCAAACATTCTGGTAGGGTAGAAAATAACCTACTAAGATGACTTGTAGTTAAAATGGAGATAAAAGAAACACAGATTAGTTGCTAGAGATGTCAGGGAAGGGGGTGGGACTTATTTCTGGCTAGGAAAATCAGGAAATATCTCAAGGAAGCCAAAACATTTGAGCTGAACCTTAGGAAAGCCAGGGAGCACCATTTGCCACAACTATTTGCTTCAAAGATCCCATTAGGTGGGGTCAGCATCCTCTCTTTGCATCTTATTCCTGCTTCTGTACCCTTATTCCTCCTCTGTCTTGTCAAATCTCTGTTCTCTTCTAATTTGTGCCACTAGACTTTTCACCCTTTCCCTGGTCCTCATTACTGTCAACCAACAGCCTCTGGTCCTTCTCCTTCAATCACTGGGAGTTCCAGGAACATCTTCTTTCACCCTGACTTCCTATTATTCTTGCTGGATTTAACACACACATTGACAAGGCTGCCATCCATAACTGTTCAAATGGGGGGGGCAACTCCATCAATGTTGCCATGGTTGATTTGCATAAATACTTTGACAAATTCTGGCAGATAACAATAAAGCATCTTGAAGAAGAGGTACCACTTTCTAATTTGCATAAAATTGCCATTTTGTATATTGGTAGGGTTGCATATAGATAATTCATTCAATATCCTAGCCCCTTTGTTCATTGACCTCCTGCTGCCAATGACTTTGACCACCACCCTGCTTCAGACATGTGATCTAAGAAACAATGAAATCTAGAGACCCTACTTTTCTAATTTAAACTCCTATTCCTCTAACTCCCTTATTCAAGGGTCTTTGAAACATTTTTCCTGTTAAATTGATACTGCCAATTTATTCTATTTTCTATCAATTAGTTCTAGTCATCTTTTATCCTCTCCTATTTAGCTTAGATTTCATGGTCTTTCATTATAACCATTCTGTTATAACTACTCTCAACATTCTTGTCTTTTCTTCTTCTTTCACATTCTCTAGGGAAAACAACCATTTCTGGAGAAAGTCAGCATCAGCTTTCTCTGGGTTGGCACTTAGACACTTAAACACCACTGGAGAAAGCTCACAACCGCCCTATTTTTCCTCCCACTTCCACCTGTAGCAGACTCTCCTTCATGCATGCGATTCCAGCAACACTAGTCTTTTGATAAAGCCTACAATAAAATGAGCTCTATCACCTTTGAGTACACTGTTCCCTCTTCTTAGAATGTTTTTTCTTCAAACTCTAAGCATGGTTGGCTCTTAATGGCCTTCAACTCTGCTTAATAATAATCATCAGTAGCTTATATTTACTGAGCACTTTCTTTGTACCAGATGTTTTATATGTTAGTCTAATTCCAACACATTTAGAGGCAGATGGCATTATTATTTTCATTTTACAGATAAGAAAATTAAGGATTAGAGTGGCCAAGTAATTTACCAATGATCACATACATATGAATGGTAACAGTAGGATTTGGTTCCATGCTAACTTGCTATGGATCTGAATAACCCACTATTCGCTTTTTCTGGGCTATCTTCCTACTTTCCCCTTTTACTCCTCCAAAGATATACCTTCCCAAAGACATGATAAAAATAATGTATAAGAGTTTTCTCAGCTTTTAATCATATATGCATTGAAATATTTATGTGCTGAGGGCCATTGCCAAGTAGGAATGAGGCATCGAAATTTCCTTGCCAGCGTACCCCATGTTAAATGGACTTGCCTTGGAATTTCGATGTTGACCTTGCTTGTGTGTTTGAGAAAGGTGATCCTGCTCAAGGAACAGGGTGGATCCAGGTTTAAGGTGTATCCTGCAGGTTTGAGGAAGTATCCCGCTCCTTGGGTTTAGGGCATTCCTGGTTTAAGACAATGGGGTTTTAGGGAAGTTCCAGGTTTAAGTTTATTGCTGCTGGGAATAGGGCGTTCCTGCTGCCTGAGTTCCCATTGAGTTCTCGTGGAATTGAGAAAGTATTTGGGATGTGAATTGTGCGGCAGAACAGAGATTTCCCCAGAACGTGTTTGTAGAGGCCGGTGTGAGTTCGGGAATAAAGAATTGCTGTTTGAATCTACAAGGTGTGTGGTGGCTCGTGATTCTGTGCCCAGCCAAGACTGCGGCATTTATGCTTTGCATTTTCTTTATTTCCTTCCTCTGACTAAACTTAAGCTCCTTAGGGGTCCTGTCTCCATTTCACATACCACTGTGTCTTCATGACCAAGCAACATGCCTGGCCTAGAACAAATATCAGTAAACACTAATTAAACGAACAGAGAAAATTATATGAAGACAAAGCAGGCAGAGTAGGCCTTCCAGGCAGTGGTGTTGAAAAAAAGGCTCAGCAAGAATATTGGGGCGGTGGGGGGGGGGGAGCGGTGCTAGGGATGTGGCTCAAGCGGTAGTGCGCTGGCCTGGCATGTAAGCGGCCCGGGTTCGATCCTCAGCACCACATACAAACAAAGATGTTGTGTCTGCCGAAAGCTAAAAAATAAATGTTAAAAAAAAAATTCTCTCTCTCTCTCTCTTACTCTCACTCTCTCTTTTAAAAAAAAAAAAAAGAATATTTGGGGGCTGGGGATGTGCCTCAAGAGGTAGCGCGCTTGCCTGGCATGCGTCTGGGTTCAACCCTCAGCACCACATAAAAATAAAATAAAAAGATGTTGTGTCCACCGAAAACTAAAAAAATAAATAAATAAAAAAAAATAAAAAATTCTCTCTCTCTAAAAAAAATAAAATAAAATAAAGAATATTTGGAACACCCTAGTGTGACAGCCTCACGTGGTAATGACATGATAGATTTCCTGTGCTGTATGTTGGCATTGGTAAGATAAACAGAATTGGAGAATTCACCAATACCATGCAAAACTGAAAATAGAAGACTTTCTATCCACCAGGGCTGTGGCTGTCATTGCTGGGGAACGTGAGGTGATTTGCTTTCACCCTAAGATGTGAGCTAAAGTGGCATTGAAATACTGTCTTCCTTCTGCCCCATGTTGGTTCCTGTTGAGGCTCAGGACACTTCCTGGACAAGTGAGGACTGTGCTGTCGGGGCACAGGTTACCACAGTGGCCACTTCTATAGAGTAAACAGTGATTCTGAGATAGATAGCAGAGATAAGTAAGCTGCAGCAGAGTAGAATTTTATTACATTTGACCAAAAGTCATTCTAAGACAACACAGCAAAGGGCAGGTACATATAATCTTTAAAACAACTTGTAAAGATCAAAATAGAACAAAACAAAAGTGAAATTCATACTGTGCAGAAAGGTAACATTGCGGCATTAATTTTATGAGAAGAATCTTTCAAGGTGATAATATATCACTGGGTCATTTTAACTGCAGTGTTCAACACAGCCTTAACTCTAATTTTTAAACAGCAAGTGCTGTTTAGAGAGCTTCTAAAGTTATAAACATGTTTATGTGCTATGGTAGGCTACTCTCCTTTTCTGACATTGTTTTAAAGTTATTACAGTTTTACAGTGTTCCTGAGAAATTTGCAGTGTGGTGTCACACACACAGGGCAGAATAAAAGGCACTGAGCTTCATAGAATAAGAAAACTTAAAAGCAAAAATTAAGACAGGAAAGAAAGCAGTATGTGCCTCATCATTGATTAAGCCATAATCCTCAGATTTCTATGCATTTCTGTGCTGAACAACAATTTCCACTATGGAATCCAGAATTTGTTTCAGCCACTAAGAATATCTTCTGTGATAAAGAGGACCATGGGATTCTAATTTGTCTTGGCTTTTATGAGGGATTTATGAAGAGCAACAAGAAGGCCCAGAGTTGGGGAAAGTCAGCACAGGTCTACTCATACAACTGTCCACCCAAGGTTGATTGCTGGGGATGAGGGAAGGTGGGTGGCTGCTCCTGAATAGTACCTGTCAACTGCTGGGTGTTTGGCATCTGCATCTGGAATGTGGAGACACCACATCCCAGAACACAGTTTTGTGTTGTTGTCTTCCTGTAAGAACTGAGACTGTCTTCACCATAGGAGCAAGATGGAAATGATAGTGAGTAAATACCTATGGAAACAGCCTTTAAATCATGGTAGCTAGGAGTTGGTGGATAAATGCATCTCTTTGGGACATTGCTGAGGTATGTTCTACCCCTAGCCCATGAGACTGAGTGTCACCTCTCCATAACAGCCCCTGCCCCATTCTCCCTTGATGGATTCCTTCCCTTCTCTGTCTCACTGCTCACTGTTCTAATCTGTGCTTCCTGACATCACCTCCCAAATAAACAACGTACACTCTAATTTTTGCCTTAGGTTCTATTTCTGGAGACATTTGACTATTATGGACTGGATATTCATATCTCCCCCAACCCCTATGTTGAAATCCTAACCCCCTACGAAGTGGGGTTTAGGTTATGAGGGTGGAACCCTCATGAATGGGATTAATGCTCCTGCAAAGCAGTACCCAAAGAGCCCTCTAGTCTGCTGTCTAGCATGTGAGGAAACAGCAAGAAGGTAACCACTGGAAACCAGGAAGGAGGCCCTCAGAAGACAGAAAACCTGCCAGGCCTTAATTTTTGACTTCCCAAGCTCTAAAACTGTCAGAAATAAATGTTTGTTATTTATGTCATGCAGTCTTTGGTAAGCTGTCATAGTAGTCCAAACTGATTAAGACATTAACATACACAAGGCAAACAGACACAAATTTAAAAGGAAGAAATTCCAAAGAAAGCAGATAAGTTCATCTTTGCATTTTGCAAATGGCGATATGGTTCTAGTGAGCTCTGGAGCATACCTCTTTTCTTTCTTCTTCCTTTCCTTCTTTTTAACTTTCTTTATATTATTCCTCCCTTCTTCCCCTCTGTCCCTCCTTCTTTTTTTTAATAGGTTCAATTTCAGTAGATTGACATCAAGAAATCTGTCACCCCTAAGCAAAGTCAGTGTGATATTTGTCTTGATATTTGAGGTTCAAGGTGATTTCCAGGAGTTTCTAAGTGAGAGGTGCAACATTTGTGGGATGGCTAGAGGGAACATGGTCAAACAGAATCTTATGAAAGATCACATTAAATTCTCTTCTCTCTGTGGTATTATTGTACAATTTTGCAAATATGGAAGCTAAGTCTCATAAAGGTAAAGTAAGTCACTTCATTTAAAAAAAAACAGTTTTATTAGGATATAGTTCATGTGCCATGTAGTTCACCCACTAAAAGAGTACAGCAACTCAATGGTTTTTAGTGTATTCACAGAGTTGTGCGCTCATCACTATAAGCTAATTTTAGACTATGGACTTTGTTTTTTCAATAAGAAAAACATTTAAGTTATATGCTAGATCCTGCACCAGGATCTAAGCCACATTCTGGACCATGTGGGTGAACAGAAATGAAAAGACCTTACTCTCATGCAGCTCAAATCCTGGTAGGAGAGACAGACACATATATAAAGAAAAACAGTGGCAGGTTAAGTATGGGCTGTGGCCTATACATGAATGGAATAAACAGGGTGAATGGGAAAGGCAAAATAGGGACAAAGGGACCACTTTATGTCAAGGGTCAGGGATAGCCTCTCTGAGGAGATAACAATTCAACAAAAGCAAAAAAAAAAAAAAAAAAAAAAAAAATTGCAGAAGCATCAGCTCAGTCCAGAAAGGACAGGAGCCTTCCAGATTCAGGGAATGGCAAAAGGAGAGGCCCTGAAGGGTGGGTGCAGCATGGCCTGAATTGAAGAAGGCAGATCCTGTAGGGCCTTATATACCATGGAAAAGAGTTTGGATTTCATTCTAAATACTTTGAGATGCCACTGAGATATTTTAATCATTGGGTGTTATGACTTAATTTATGCTTTTAAAATATTTATGCAGCTGCTCTGTGAAGAATGGCTATTAAGCAGGTAAGAGCGGAGACAGAAAGACTAGAGATGAGGCCACTGCCAATGTTTGTACAAGAGATGATGATGTTGACTTAGACTTTAGTGGTGGCTGTAGAGATAGAATGGGATGGTAAGCTGGAGTCAAGGGAACAGTGTTAGAAAATGAGAGTTGCTAGAACATGTCAGGATTTGGGTGGGAATAATACAGTGGCATACAAGAGAGTGCTGATAAGAAGATCTAGAACTGGAGAGATGCAAATGGCTGGAGCAATGGCAGAACTAGTCTCCAAATTCAGTCACACATTAACCAACATTTTTGGTCTCTGAGGACTGCTTAAGAATCTTGGGACCCATTCAGAAGGAGGTTGAGCAAGTTGGTCTCTGGGGACCCTTTTCCCATTAAAGCGGGTGCTTTATTTATTTTTTATTTGGAGTTTATGCTTAAGCTTTCATCTGAAGAAGATAGTCTAGACTCAGTGAACTTTGAGAACCATAGTACTACACTAGGCTATTTGCCAAGAAGTCATTTTTTTTTTTTTGACAAATTTATCTCTAATTACCTTGAAGGTACTCAAAGGCAAATCAAGGGAAAGCAGTACTCCCAGCTCTGTTTCCTGTGTCTTACGGATTAGACAACAGTGGCGGAGTCTCAAGGGTACAGAAAAAAGCCTTTAATCATCTATGAGACCATATAAAAGACAGTGATTATTTTTGGGTGATCCGGGTCAGAAAGCTGATGATGTCTCTGTCCAGCAGTATGGGCAGGATTGAGGGTGGCTAGGGAAGCCTCCCACATGTAGACTGTGGACCATTCTTTGCAGATCCATAGACCCTGCCAGGAAATTTCTGACTCTTGATAACTCTTTAAGCTAAGGACAGCTCTTTCCAGAGGCATCATTTCCAGATTTGTCTGGATTGGTTACTGCTCACACTTCCTGAGTATAGATGAGTTAAACACACACGAGTCACTGGGAAGTGTTGTCACTCCTAAAACAACCTGTCTTCACATGATTTGGAGGAAGGGAACTCGAGTAAGGAATTCTGCTCTGATTTCACTGGTATTCTTCTCACCCTTGTTTCATGAAAGAACCTTGTCCTGGCTCTGCAGGCGTTGTTCAAATATCCTGGCAGTGAGGCAACTTACACAAATCATTTGCATGTATATAAAAACATTGCAGCATGGTGGAAGCAAACAAAAAAAGAAATCTTGCAATAGTTTAGAGAAAAAAGTTTTATTAACTCTCATAAATTGTATTATTTAGTAAGAAATGTTTAATAATTTATCCAGTGAATATTTACAGAGCATACCATTTGCCAAACACTGCCTGGAGCTTGCATAATAAAAAAAGGATATGATTCCTACAGTCTTTGGGAAGACACAAATAATTAGGATAGGGTGTAATGCATTCTGTAAAGAAATTAATTACAAAGGTTTATGGGCTCTGAAAAATAAGTAATTTTGCCACAGATATTCCATGATGACTTCATAGAAGAGAGCTAAACAGGGTCATGAAGGATATATAGGAGTTGCTAGGTAGAAAAGCACCAGAAAGGGTTTCTGGATTTATGAATAAGTGTAGAAAGTCATGGAGACCTCAAAGAGTTAAATGTGTCTGTGACACACGTGCTTCAGAACACTGGGTGTTGGGCAGGCCCAGAGACAGGTAGATATGAAATTGGAAAAGGAGTTTGGGTCCAGGTGATTGCTTGTTATGTCAGGATAGCCCTAAAGATTTCTAAACGAAGAGAGGCATGATCCATCTATAATCTTGAGAATATTCCTGTAACAGAAGAGGCATAGAGTAAAGCTAGGTGATCCTTAAGGAAAACTATAACAGAGATATATAAAGGTATTAGCTCAGGCAGTGGTAGAGCAACAGGGAAAGGGGAGATAGAGTTTGAAATCTGTAGGGATTTAGAATTGAAAGATTTAAAAAGGATTGGACGTGGAAGTGAAGGAAGTATTGAAGTTGACTCAGTTTTTGGATTAGGTGACTAAGGATAGATGGTGATAGCATGAAATAAGAGGTGATAAGAGAAAGGGAGCTGATTTAGAGATAGAAAGCAGCTGATGATTTATAGTTTTGAGCACAGACACAAGAGCATACACACATACTGTTTAATATCTTGATAGGATGTCTTGATCAAGACATTTACATTTATGTTAATAGTTCTTTTGGCCACTCTTAATGTTATGGTTTAGATATAAGGTGTCCTCCAGAAGCTCATGTGTGAAACAATGCAAGAAAATTTATAGGTGAAATGATAGCATTATGAGAGCCTTAATCCAATCAGTGAATTAATCCACTATGGGGATTAACTGGATGGTAAGTATAGCCAGGTAGGGTATAGCTGGAGGAGGTGAATCATGCTGGAGGCATGCTTTGGGGTTCTATATTTTGTACATGGTGAATGGAGATATATTCATTCATATTCTCTCTCTCTCTCTCTCTCTCTCTCTCTCTCTCTCTCTCTCTCTCTCTCTCTCTCTCTTTCTCTCTCTCCTTCCTGGACGCCATGTTCCTAGCTGCTTTCCTCTGCCATATGCTTTCACCATGATGTTCTGCCTCACCTCGGATCCAAGGAATGAAGGTGATTGTATATGTTGTATATGGACCTCTGAAACTGTGAGCCCCAAAACAAACCTGTCCTCTTCTAATTATTCTTGTCATGTCTTTTGGTCAGAGCAGTGTAAAAGCTGGCTAAAATAATAGGTATGATCAAGACATTGACATTCATGTTGGTAGTTCTTTTGGCCACGATTGATTTTGTGTTCTTTTCTAGTACTAAAGATAAATTTGCATTACACTTTATACCCGTCCTTCCCTTTTTTGTAATCATATCTATGCAAAATCTGGGACCAAAGTAAGAATCAAAATCCACACAGAAAAAATTACACATGTGGGATCAATCAGTACCTTTGGAGTCTTCCACAAGAACTAATTGACTAAGGATAATATTACAAACAATGCATTCCTATTACCACTGGATTTTTTCCTTTATCTATCCACTCTGCTATTTCCATATCAAAGCTTATAAGAAATAAACTGTAAGTGGATTTCACATCATTTAAGAAGACCCTGACATTTCTGAACTTCCCCGTGGGGTTTAGAATGAGATTCTTTCTAGGAATACTGATCTCTAGGAAATGAAAGGAAAATTCTTTGCAAAATTTTGTGTAAATAAAATAACAAAGGAGCATTTGCTATTCAAACTCTTCAAATAAATTACATTTCTTTTAAAAAAATAAAAAAATAATAGTGTCTGCAAGTTACAACTTGCTTTTTGCTTTTGCTTTTGTGGCAAGGTGCATGCTAAGTGCAGAATTTGATGAAGAGGGTTTGTGCATAATGAGCAGAAAATTGCAAGTGATCGATCTGTTATATACATTATCTCTGTGCCTACGTAAAGAATGGTAAAATTATCCTTTGAATTCAAAACCATGCTAATCATCAACTTGAATAATTTTTTCTGCTAGTATGTTTTGTTTGCTTAATTATCCAACCTGGTCATCCAGTGACTTTAATTCCATTATTAACCAAACAGCCCCCTGCTTTGTTCTTGTTTGCTAGACAAGTATTTAATCTTTCTTTTTAAATGAGGGTGTGCTTTTGATATGCTAACTTAATACTTACCTGTCAGCATATGATTGAGTGGGCAGGAATTTATAATATTTTATGAAGTCCTTGCACTAGAAAAAAATGTTAAGAGATCATAGAATTCATCTTTGGCTTGCATCTGAGAAATAGATTTGTTAGTTTGCTAATCCTTTTTTTCACAGAAACATCCATAAGTCTGTTTGTGCTGTTCATCGTTGTATCCAAAGCTTAGCACTGTGCCTGGCACCTAAAGCCTCAGAAAACCTTTGGAATGAATAAATAAATGGTGAATTGGTACTCCTATCTCCTACCAACTGCTTCAAATATTATCACCAACATGAGATGTTCATTCACCAATTTTCTTCAAATAGTCTTCAGAGGGTGATCCTGTGGTTTATAATCAAACTAGGTTGCTTCTGAGAGTGAAGGGGATGCTATTAATACTCACACCAGGACAACAAGCATAAATTGGGAACATCTCAGGGAAGCTGGGACATATGGTCACCCTACACATGGAGGATAGTGAAGACACTGGAGGACCAGAGGACATTTTTCTTGGCTACATCTCACTTCTTGTTTGTTTTCTTGACACCTTACTTGCCTTGTTATAATCAATCTGGCCATTTGAGCTGATTACTAAACTCAATCCGTTTCTGTTTTTCTTTTCCAATTTGAATTTGGCATTAATGTGGTATGATAAAAGCTTTAGGAAGGAAAGTAAAAAGGTTTTTTTTTTTTTTTTTGGACAACCTTCTAATCCTCATCACTAGCTATGTCTGTAACATGGTTGGCTCAATAAATGCTTTTCTGGGAGGAATAAAGGAGAAGGGGACGGAGGACAAAGTTCTGATTTCAAAATGGCAGAATGTAGAACTAGTAAGCACTATCCACATACAGCCATACTAATGACTAAAATACACATTTAAATATCTATATTTATAATAAAATAAAGGAGAAATTTTACTTGATAAGAAACTGATGAATGCTTAACACCTAGAAAACATGTAGTTTAAGACTAAATTGAAAGATCACTTCTTGGAACATGCACAGGAGTAGCACCAAAAGTATTCTATAGCCTGAAGGAGTTACAGTAATAGGCAGAGAAGACAAGAGGCCATTATCAAGGTCACCAGAGTGGGTACAGACAGATTGATGCAATCCCCCTCAAACAGAAGGTATATTCCATTTCCCCCAGGACAGTAAGCACAAGATCTCAGAACGAAGTGACAAGGCACTTGCCCCTTGTGTCCATGATGCTTCTGAAGAATCAGGAGCATCTTTATTTCACCCAGTGCCATAGCTCACTCCTGCATTATTCTCACAGGGCAACTGCATTTCCCCACCAGGACATATAAACAGTCGACAGAAAATCTCATAAAGAAACTCAGCTACAAAAACAAACTCATAAAAAACATGAAAATAGGCTCAAAGGTTGAGGAATACCAACATCAAAACAACAACAACAATACCCCCCCAAAAATAAAAGAACAAATAAAGAATAAAACAAGTATAATGTAATTTTGTAAGACTATAACATAAGCTAATGTTGTATAATCAGGGATACGAGGTGGGTAAAACTAGGATGAGTGACTATGAGAAAGAACCAATTAGATATTATGGAAATGAAATAAAACTTTTTAAATACAATTGAAATATATGTGAATAGTGGAATAAACACAATTGGAAAGCAAATGAATGACCTGAAAGATTGCACCAAAAAATTATCCCATAATATACTACAAAAGGAAAAAGAGAACAAAAGCAGGGGGTGAGAGAAAGAGAAGAAAGACAAGAGAACTTTAAAAAAAATACCAGGGCTTAAAAGTTAGAACTGATCCACTAAGGGTTCCAAATTGAGAGAACAGAAATGCAGATGAAACATTACTTGTCGACGGAAAATAGAAAAAAAAAATTCCAGGCCTGAAGAAGGACTTTAGTTCTAAATAAGAAGGGTCCACCAAGATACAAATATAACAAAAGGGGAAAAAATCAGATTACTTACAAAGAAATTATAATCATATTGACATCACACTCAGCAGCAACATCATTGAACATAAAGAAGTATTGGAGCATATCCTTCAAAGAGTATAGAGGACTGTTATGGTATAGATAAGAGGTGTTTCCCAAAAGATTTTGTGCTAATGCAGGAGTGAAATGATTAGATTACGAGAACCATAACCTAATTGGTGGATTAAACCATTTGACAGATTAACAATTTGAATAGATTACTGATTAGTAACTAGGCAGGAGGTTATGGTTGGAGGAAGTGGATCACTGGGGGCTTTCCTTAGAAATTATATATTTTGCCTCTGACTCCTCCTGCATTCTTTGGCTGCTTCTTGACTGCCATGAAGCAAGTGCTTTTCTCCACCATACCATTCCGCCATGACGTTCTGCTTCACCTCAGGCTCAGAGCAATGGAGTTGGCTGACCATGGACTGGAACCTCTGAAACCATGAGCCCAGATGAACTTTTTGTCCTCTAAGTTATTCTAGTCAGGTATTCTGGTAATGGCAATGAACTTTTTGTCCTCTAAGTTATTCTAGTCAGGTATTCTGGTAATGGCAATGAAAAGCCAACACAAGTACATAGCTTTAAGTTTCTACTTTTTTGTAGAATTAAACTCTTATTCAAATATGGGGGAAGAGAAAAACCTCCTTCAATGTGCAAGCTCTCAGAAAGTTTATCTCTCAAAAATTCTTTAGCAGGAATTACTAGAGGATATATCTCCAGGAAAAATAAAATACATCCCAGGAGGAATCAGTTAGATGCATTAATTGTATAATTAAAAACAAAATAAAGATGAAGTTTATTTCCAGGGAAGTAACATTCAATTTCTTTTATTCTAAGCATGAAGTTAGAATATAATTGGAATTCTATAATTATTTACTTCAGTTATACAATATGTCACAGACCCATGAAGGTATAAACTGAGGAATAATCGGAGGTCTGGAATCCTCTAATTAATCAGACTGGCCCATAGGAGAAGCTTTGCTTGTCCTGCTACCAGAAGAAGGAAGGTCAGAAAACAAGAATGAGCAAGACTAAATTCTGAAAGCAAATTTACCACAGAATCCCTGGCATAGGGCCCCCTCTAACCTTTAAGCACCTTCCTGAAGATATCTATTTCCCATTTCTTTTATCAACTAGTTCTTTCTATATACCATTTTCAAGGATTCTTCAAAGGTTAGCAGATTTTTACTGGGAAAAAACTTGACAAATATATTGAATAAGAACAGAATATTGAGATTCTAGAAATACCCTGACCTGCACTGTATAGCTTTACCTAACTTTCCTAACTTCTTTCCAGGTCAACACATACATTCACACATCATTATATAAGGGCTTTTCCCTTAAGCATGACCCCCAACCCCATCCAGGCAGACAGGGGCCTCAAGGGCAGTTCTTTCTCTTGGCAGCACACTGTAAAAACAGAAGTTTGTTTATAAGGTTGCCTTTAATGACCCCATAAGTCAGGAAAATGATGGGTTCCTTTCATTACTGTCACCACTGGCATCATGCCTTTGGTGGACATCTGTTGTTTGGACTGCCCAGTAACCCTCCATCTTCCTGGAAGCACTGCTGTCCCTTCCCACAATAGGAGCTGAGGTGATCCTCCTCTCAGGTCTCGGGGATTGGTCCAGGAGATAAGCTCATACTTTGTGGGTCAAAATTTGTAGAATTTTATGTTCTTTACTAGAATTGAGTGAGACAGAAGCTTTTTCTGTCAGAAATCCATGAGGATGTTATCTCAGTCATAATGATATCCCACGTATGTGAAGAAGAAAGTTAGTGGGTGGAGGGAAGGGAGCCAGAGAGGTAGATAGGAGAGACAGAGAAATGGGGTCCTGGTGGAGTGGGTACCTGGGTCCTATGGTATTAGTGATACTTCTACCACCTCGAATTCTGGGCCAGAGGATTCAAATTGTCATTTCTGTCTCTTGCTATCAGAGGAGTCCTATCCACTTCAGTGCCTTCCCTAGAACAGGTGCGCAATAAAGGTCACTGGATCCAGGAGAGCAAGCCAAGAATTAATTCAGCACAAGAGATCAGGCCCCGGAAGAGGGAGGTGAGTGGACCAGGCTGAACATTTTTGTAGAGGAAGAGCACGTGTGAGGGGGATGGAGTTAGAATATAATGTGGGAGCAATTTTGCCAACAGGAGGCAAATAACCAACCACATGGCAGCAGCTCATGCCAACAGAGCACAGCAGAGGCAACAGTAGGTCCCAGTAGGAAAAGGTCCTTTATCCAGAAACTGAAAACGACATTTGGGGAATTCTGCTATGAGCATGGTGGGATGGGATGGCCCGGATCTTTCTATGGTGTAATACTTGATATGAGTTGGTTTTCCTTTCTCTTAAATAACATGGTCTTCTGTTACTTTGTGCCAACACACTTCTAAGTGAGTCTGTGTACACAGTTTCAGAGATGGAGAAAATTTATTCATGGACTTCTTAATGAAGAGGTCTTTTCAGGGTTCTGGGTGATGAATCAAACCGCAAGTGCTGTAACTATTCAGAAGGTAATTCTCAATCTTAAGGGCACAGGAATCTCCTGTCAAGGGTCATCTCTAACCTTTAGGATCTCCTTCCTTCCTTTCTTCCTACATTCCTGACTCTCTCTTTCTCTGTCTCACTGTCTCTTGTTTTTCTTTTTCTTTTTCTCCAGTACTGGGGATTGAACCCAGGACACCTTTTTGTGAAACTACAGTTTTCATTTGTGACCACAACTCTTACTACCTCTATGTGAGTTTCAAGGATTCTTCAAGGGTTAGCAGAATTTGAATAAGAGGAAAATTGTATGAAACAACAACAACAAAAATAACTAGTAGAGAATGGTTTATATTCTAGAAATGCCTTGACTTGTCATGTGTTTCCTGTATACTTTATGCCTGTTTCCTTATTTGTTTC
The DNA here is from genome assembly GCF_045843805.1 of Urocitellus parryii. Taxonomy (NCBI): domain Eukaryota; kingdom Metazoa; phylum Chordata; class Mammalia; order Rodentia; family Sciuridae; genus Urocitellus; species Urocitellus parryii. The sequence continues at coordinate 71,532,316 of NC_135538.1, read as the reverse complement.
AAGGTGGCAATCAACTTTGATCTGTACCAGAAGCATGGTATAGAAATTAATTAATGGGTTGTTAGGTTAGAATGGAATTCTTCCTTTCTCAAGTTTTACTAAGTGCCAGTAGATTGGCTTGCCAAAGTAGGGGTGAGAAAAACCCTCATCTTCAGAGTTCATAAAAGAAATGACAAAGAATTAGTTCTAATAATACTTAGAGTATGTAAATGTACATAAATTTGCTAGTTTGATAAGAGATGGATTGAGAGCACTTTTGGAGTGATGGATCTAAGTAGCTTAAGTAGACAAGTACTTATGTGTGGAAGGCATTCATCAAGCTGGTATGGTAGCACCTATGTCAGTCAAATATCTAGGTTTGTATTATTAACATGAGTTGTAGAATACTGAATCTGGGGAAATTTCTTGAGTTAATCAGCTTCAAAACAGTTTAAATCCTTGAACTGTGAGCTTGAGGCTGGACGAACACACACACATGTGTATTTACCTTGGGCCAGAAATGAGTAATATTGGAGACAAAATTATCTTGTGCCCCATCCTAAAGGGACGTGTAGAAGCAAGAACAAACTAGAGGTGAGTTTAGGATTCTTTGGGGCTATAGAAAGATTTGCAAATGACAGCCTGGAATAGAAATGTATTCACCAAGGTCATGCAAAAAATGGCTTCAGAGGAGTCCATCAGGGAACCTCTGAAGAAAGCATTGTAAACACTCTTTGGAAAAAAGAGTTAGCTTTTCTCAACTGCCAGGCTCAGAGATTATGAAGCCATTAGTACAGAAAATGACAGTATGTTTTCTTCCACCAAAACTGATGAGCTGCATTTTACAGATCCTTTTATTCTCTCTGCAAAACATGCTGACTGAAGACCTCAGCACTTCAAAACACCTTCAGCTACTCTCTAGTATGCCTGTTGCACTTCTTCTATTGTCTGTTGAGTTTTTGTTGCTCTTGTTGATCAAGTCAGTTTTGTTCATTTTCCAAAAATATTTATACCAGTCATACTTATTATTGTAATGAAATAATTTAAACAAATGCAATACAAAATTAATATGACAATAAACATGGTATTGTTTTGATAATTAAATCGAATGCTTTGGAAAAGTACAATAAAGGCAAGACATTTTTTAAAAAAATCACTAATAGCCCAGATTCTTGAGTAGTCCTTCAAAGTTATGACTAAGTGGCCAAGTGTACCTTTCATTCTCTCTCCTTTTCTATCTAAAATGCTAGGTGAAGGAACCAATTTTGTAATCCTGTTTAAAGCCAAACAAGAACAAATGTTGGCAGAAAACATACTGTCATTTTTTTCACAGAGAGGAGCAGTGTCAATTGCAAAGCCATTGTCTTGGCCACGAGCTAGGAAAACTAATAACCTCCAGAGATTCTATTGTTTGTGTGCCAATAGGGCCATATGACCATTACAGGGCAAGTCTTTCAGTATCACTTACCACATACTTCATGTCAGTTCATTCATTCATTCAATTAATATTGACTGAGCTCCCACAGAGAGACTGGCAGAGAGACAATGCCTCCTATTGAACAGATAGTGTGACTCACCTGACTCCATCAGTATGCTTCCGTGGAGGAATCTTAAAAACATTATGGCATGTGGTGGCCTCTCTTCTGATGAAACTCATTGTGCCAAAAATGTTACTAGCCCAGGACTGGCATTCAAATAAAATTTATACCCACCATCAGGCTTGTTCCTACTGTGGTAGGTTCTACCACCCATAATGGAATGTTCATTATACATGGGCTGCCCATCCAGGGGTTGTCCTGGGCCTGGCTAGTCATGCAGTACCTGGAAGTACAACTCAGAGAGTGGAGGAGTACCTTGGTGCCTCTGAGTATATGGCAGACAAGCTGATTCTTATGCATAAAGCAGATTTTACTGTTAATTTCTCTAGCACTGGTCAATTCTATTTGATTATTAGGTATGCACTAATTATCTGTGATACTCAATATTTATGAAATGCCAAAAGATGTTAAATAATATTTACAATAGAAGTTGTAAACTGACTTTTGAGTAGCCCTATACTATCATTTGAATGTTGAATATTCTCCCAAAGCCTATATGTTAAAAGCTTGGGATATAGGGTGATGCTATTGGGAGGTGGTAGAAACTGAGAGGTAGAGACTAATGTGAAATCTTTAGATTATTGGAGGCATGCCCTCAAAGAGGATTGTGGGACCTGGTCCCCCTCCCTGTTTCTTCTTCCTTCCTTCCTTCTCTCCTTCCCTCCCTCCCTCCCTCCCCTCCTTCCTTCCTTCTTCCTTCCTTCCCTGGCTTCTGGTGTAAGTGATTTTGCTCTACCTTGTACTCCCACCATGATGTATGTAGACTCACCATACACCCAAAGCAATGCACCAAATTGATCATGCACTGAAAACTCCAACACTGTAGGCCAAAATAAACCTCTTTTTAAAATTAGTCCATTGTGTGTGTGTGTGTATCATATTGGGGTTCATTTTTACATAATTATATAAACATGGAATATAATTTGCTCCAATTCAGTTCCTAGCATTTCCCCTTTTCTTCCCTTCCTCCTCCCCCCGTCCCCTTTCCCTATTTATTTGAAGTTTTTAAAATTAGTGCATTATGGATAAACATAAAGGTGGAATTGACTCTGGTATATTCATATATGTACATAGGAAATTTGATCAGATTTATTCCACCATTCTTCCCTTTTCATGTTCATCCTCTTTTCCTCTCAGTCCCCTTCCTCTTATTCCACTTCTATTTGCAGATTTCTCCCCACTTTCCCTGCCTTTATTTTGGTCTCGCTTCTGCATATGAGAGAAAGATTTTGACCCTTGACTTTCTGGATCTGGTTTATTTCACTTAGCCTGATGTTCTCCAGTTTCATTCATTTAGCAGTAAATGCCATGGTTTAATTCTTCTTTATGGCGGAGTGAAACTCCATTGTGTATATGTACCACATTGTCTTTATTCATTCATCTGTTCATAGACACCTAAGCTGGTTCCACATCATGGTTATTATGAATTGTGCTGCTATAAACATTAGTGTGCCTGCTTCCCTACAAAAGTTTTTAGATCTTCTGGATATATACCAAGGAATGGGACATCTGGGTCATATGGTGGTTCAATTCCTAGCATTTTGAGGAATCTCCATGCTGCTTTCTAGAGGGGTTGTTCTAATTTGCAGTTCTACCAACAATGTACGAACGTTCTTTTTTCCCCACATCCTCACCAATATTTATTATTAGTTGTATTCTTGATAATTGCCATTCAGACTGGAGTGGGATGAAATCTCAATGTAGACTTGGTATGCATATCCCTGATTGCTAGAGATGTTGAACACAAAATACAGCTTTTATCTTTAATTACTCTAGGTACATTGTAATAGTGATGGAAAGCTGACTGATGCACCTTATCTTTATTTCTAAGGTGATTTAGAAGTCACATCAAATTATTAATCAAAATTATCTTAGAAGAGTGCTTTAAAACTGAAACCTAATAAAATAAAGTAAAAATCTGAAAGTTTATTCACATAGTACTTATAACTGTTTTATGAAAGGAATTAAGTAAATGAAAGACATAATTGATAAAAGGTTTTATAAATATGCATGATTAATTTGGAAATTAGAAAATAATGCCCCCTCTGTGTGCCATGAATTTTTAACTATACAAAATGCAATGTCTTAATTATGCTTTTAGGGTACATCCTATTAATCTCACATTGGGTGGCTACAAGATTTTCTTTTGAATGTACTTAATTAAGATTGAAGAAATTTGAATGGATGTTCTACCAATTCTGTGTGTTGTCTCATGTTAGCATTTAAAGAAGGGAAAATTGAATTATCCTAATGTTTTCTTATAGTTGATATTAATTTAAAATTTTTAGTATTTACTCTCAGTTTGGCAAATACCAATCTGTATAGGAGTGAATTTTATTTGTATTAACAGTGATTTTTTACCAAATGTGTCTGATAATAGAAGGGAGGAAGGAGAGAGGGTATCCAAATATTAATTACTCCTGATGATTGGCAGCCCACACTGACCCTCTCATCTGCTCATTAATTGACTCATTTTATTAAAGTTGTTGCTTAAAGAGGAAGGATAGGGGAATTGAGTAATTCCTGTCATCATTCTTGATTCCATGCCTCGAAAATAGGGGTCAAACAGGAAGAGTATATGAGCTTGGGCATGAATATTAGATTACCTGTTGTTCTGATAGGACTTTACACCCCTGCAGTCTTTCCCCTGTATCCCTTCTGGTAATGCCAGAGTCCTACTACCTCTTCCTAGTCCCCATTCTAGCTTCTCTCTTAACTCAAGAGGCACTTGCAATGGTGTGGAGTCTGTGAAGGGACCCAGTGAGGGCATGTCTGTGAATTTACTGTCCTTGAGCAAAGTGGACCATTCTAGCAGGAGCAAGTGCCCCTGCAATTGCACACACAGAGGGCATGGACCAGTTTATTTTGAAAACTTGAAGCAGAATTTGATTACAAACTGGCAACCTTTAATGGGACTGAGGCAGTAAGCAGTATTTGCAAGTGAGAAGGTATAATGTACAGTAGTCTCCTCATAACCACAGTTACTCTCTCCACAGTTTCAGTTACCCATAGTCCAAAAATAATGAATGGAAAATTCCAGAAATAAACAACTCCTAAGTTTTAAATAGCACATCACTCTGATTAGTGTGACTAAAGCTCTCACCATCCTACCTATGCATTCCTGCCCTGGATGTCAATCCCTTTGTCCAGTATATCCATGCTGTGTATACTATCTGCCTATTACTCACTTAGTAGTGATCCAAGTTATCAAGTCAACTGTCCTGATAGCATAGCACTTCCATTCAAATAACTCTTATTTTACTTAATAATGGCTTCAATGCATAAGAGTTGTAATGCAAAAGACCCACCAGGGCATAAAACGTGGAAAGGCAAATTAACTGTGGTACTATGTGCAGTGCTACAGAGTATTTAGAAAATATGCAGTTTCAGGCATTCCCTTGTGGGTAGGTACGTATTCCACACGGAAAGGAGGGGCTAAGGGACATTTGATAGATGCTAGAGGCTATGCTACATGTGTGCTATTTTTCATCTGCATAACATCCATGTGAAGTTAGTGTTATTATTATATCCACAAGGGAACTGAAGGCCATAAAATTTACATAAGGTGATATAACTGACAAAAATAAAACCTTGACAAAAGTATAGGATTATCTGAATTTACAATTACTTCTTACTAGAAAACAATAACTAAATGGAAAGAATTATAAAAGGAATATTTGTCCTTGAAAAGATTAAAATCTAAAGCCATGGAAGTATTTATTGAAATATACTGAAACAGATGAAATTGAAAACTATGAAATTGACATTATTCAAGTCTTTGATTTACAAAAATGGCAATTTCATATGATTTGGTTATATCTACTTATAAGCCTTTCTGTAGAAAACATTTACAGATGCAGGGACACAGTTCAGAACACATTCATATTGGGAAACCCTCTACATTTGACATGATTCACAAATTTTATATGTAAAACAGAATATTAAGTGAACAATATCAGTTCACTTAAAGTCTATGTAATTAAGGCAGAACTTTTTTGTTCATTAAAATTTAACCTTCACCATTTGGGGATGAGAACTGGGAATTTAGCAATTAATGCATCAGCTCTGATAAAAGTTGACAGTTTGACATGGAATAGCCCAGAAAATCAAAGCAGACAACATAGGTCAGGACAACAAAACAAGATCATTCAAATTAGGCTTTCCTCTCTCTGCTCATGATTAAAGTTATTTATATGTCCTAAGCATTTTCTTATGACTAACAGAATTATTTAATAACATGGATATAGTTCTTTCATTATATATATGCAGTTAGTTTCAGCTAATGCTTGTCGTTCAATTCCAAAGTAAAAAAGAATCCCTTGAGTACTATGGTTGCCATTCATGCTGTGGGAAAAATATGCCCAGTGTTTTCATCTTTCAGAAAACAAATAAAATGGGAATAACATTTCTGAGTGCCTTGTGGATAAACCCTGTGACTAGTTTTAGATAATGAGTTATGAACAGAACTAACAATGCTTGTGGGCTAAGCATTGAATTGCTGGTGTAAGACTTTCTGGAGTTTTCTTGTTCCTGTGGCATGATGGCTGATAACCTTTGATACAACAGTAGCTTTCTAAGTCTAGATATTGAGAGTAAGAGATTTGCAACAAAGCTCCTAACTCAACTGTATGAATATATAGCACAAGTAAATAATAGATTTTATTACAAAAGGTCACAAAGATTTGAGGGTTTCTCATTAAAGAAGCATTTCCTAGCGTAGCTGAGCTGATACCGGTATTTTGAATGGCCCATCTACATTTTAAATCTCAATTCTGAAAATAAGGATTGGGCATATCTGATTCAGATATTCCTATTAGTTCTAAAAGACCAGATATGTGTCTTACAAAATGGTGTTTGAAGAGGGTATATTCCAGTGTATGTGTGCAGCTATCTTTTCCATATGTAGGTAGGATCCTCCATTTCTAATGAATATTTTCTGAACAAAGTAGCCCTAATTGAAACAAGGATTTCACAAAGGTAGGGAGAGTAGACAGCTTCATGGAAAATAAAATTTCAGAGGAAAGTAAATCTCCATGTGGAAGTAAATATCACACACCCACACACAGACACACACAGACACACACACACACACACACACACACACACACACATACGGGCTTCACAATTTATCATGGAGTCAAACATCTACATTTACATCTCTCATTTGACCAGCAACATTGTCTAGATGATGCCTAGAAAGGCTAAAATTCCATAATAATCCATTAGCGAGATTGTTAATCAACTGGAAATTCATAGAACATAGAGGCAATAGGATACATTATGGCTAAATCTTAATGCAAGAAAGGGACACTAAATGTTCAGATCACTAGGGGATTGACCAAACAAACTGACTCTAAACAACATACAGTAACACAGGAGATGTAGGGAAGCATGAAAGCTGATTTTTTTTCTAACTTCATAATTTCATCTTGGAAAAGAGCCAGTTTTAACACTGATTCTATATGAGGTTCTTATTGAGAAAAATCTTCATAATTAGAGATGTCTATCAGCAATATGATATAGGGGAGAAATAGCTTTCTATTAAGACCCCTGGGTCTCAGTAAATAAATTTATACAATTTTCTAGTCTACTAAGATTTGCTTATTTACCAGCTGCTGCCAGATATGTGACATTTATTCCAATTTATAGAAAATTTCTATTGAAACATGTAGAATTAGGCTATTCTACAAAGACTCCTCACATTTCAGCAAAACAGTGAGACACACTGTAATGCCCTATCTGTAAGATTCAAAGTTCTATTACAAGTCAGGCCATGCCTAGCAATCACATGATGAATGAGAGTATAGCACAGAAAACAACATGTGTATAAAAACAACATTCATCTTAAAGAAAAAGTATGGTATAAAACATGACAACATGTTTTGTTGACAAGAAAAATAGAGAGAGAGAGAGAGAGCCTTGCATGCCACACTCACCTTATCTGCCAGCAGGGATGTTTGAAGGAGCTGGCCATTGCTTAGGTAATTTATGCAACTCTTGTAACAACCAGGCTCTAATGCAAATTCCCTATTTAAGAATGCTGACCTTCACAGCACTGAACTAGGGCCCTGTGACCAGAAATTTCCCTTCAGTCTTGCGTGGAGGAGTCACATTTTAAAGGCTGTCATCCTGCATAGGAAACTACCATTTAATTGTCATTAATATGGCTTTTCGAATTTAAATTGCACAGCATATAAAATAATTCTTAGCAGCAAGTAATTGTGGTTTATACTTTGTTTCTTCTTTCAAGTGCTCTCCTACAATATTCTATGCCTTACCCACTGGTTTTGATTGTGACTTCTCAGTTTGGAGGGATTGGTCAAGAAATAAAGTTTTTAGATACTAACACTTTTGGTTTAAAACACATTTTTAAAAAAATATGTTAAACTTGTTTTAAATGTCTCAGGGCAATTGTTTGCTATGGCTGCCATAAGAAAATACCAAAGACTAAGTGGCTTACACAATCGAAATTTGTTTTCTCACAGTTTTGGAAGCTAGAAGTCCAAGGCAAGGTGCCAGCAGATTTGATTTCTACTGAGTCCTCTCCTCTTGGCTTTAGATGGTCATTTTGTTGCTGTGTTTTCTCTTGTTCTTTCCTTTCATAAATATTCCTCATTTCTCTCTGTGTAGTCAAATTTCTTGTTCTTATAAGACACCAGCAAGATTAGATCAGGACCTACTCTCATGATCTCAATTTAGCTTAATCATCTCTGTAAAGGTCCAATCTCCAGATACAGCCATACTTTGAGGTACTGGAGATTAGGGCTTCAACAATATATATTTTGGTAGAATATAACTTAAAATATTTAGTACATAGAATATAATGCAGACTTTTCTTGATCATTCCTTATCTGAGTTTTAGACATTCATTTATTTTTAACATCAAATAGAGATAAAGTATAGAATTTCTTTCTTAGAGAAGTCCCTAGAATCACTTTGTCACCAGAGACATAAATTTTTTCTGTCCAAAGCAGTTGACACTAGCAACATGTGGCTATTTAAATTTTAATTAATTAAACTTAAAATACAATAAAAATTAGTTTCTCATTTGTACATTTCAAGGGTTCAGCATCCACCACATTGTACAGTGCCAATATGAACATTTCCATTTTCCCAAATTCTACTAGACAATGCTGTTGGACTGTTAACAGGAACTTGCCCCTTGTTGTGTCTTCAAGAGAGCTTTCCACAAGCCAAAAATCAAGAGCTGTACTATTTCAGTTGCTGTTTCTTTCCCTTTCCTCTGTCTTGCTCAGTTCCTCACTGTGATTGTTTTTGTCAATGCCTTTATTCTCCATCAAATTTTCTTCTAATTCCGCTCTCTTGTCTCTTAGTTTCTTGATGGCTTCTTTTCCCCCTTCATACCCACCCCTTTCTTTAGCCTCATCTTTTCGTATCCATTTCTTCATTGGAATGGTGATTTTGTCCTGAAACATTTGCTAAGCAATGAGAAATCTCCTTGTTTTTCATCAGTAAACACCATTTATCTTTATGACAACTCTTAAAATTTTTACTGATGTTTCATTTTGACATGCATCTCAATTGAAGAGTGGCTGATGCCTGAATAATAGGTACACACAGGATGGCAACACAGTGTATCTGAAAAGTAGAGCAATTGCAGAAAGTTTGTTTTCCTGTTGTTCTTCTTCTGGACTCTAGCATCAGGCTTGAGAAGGGTATTAGACTACTGTTGAAGGGCTCTAGAGTCAGCCTGCCTGATTTCCAGTTGTAGAATCACCCACTACTAGCTATTTGGCCTTAGAAAAATGAAGTTTAAGAAAAGTGTTCATCTTATAAAGATTTTCTTTTTCTTTTTTTTTTTTTGATTAAATAAGTTTACCTAAGGAAATGGTGTCTGGGACATAACAGTTACTATTTCTCAGGAAAAGTTTAGTTCTTTACAAGACTGCTGTTGACCTTGTCTGCTGAATAGTATGCCCAGCAACCCCAGGCAGAGAAACACTCATCTCCCACGTAGACTTTAGTGTGCATTTACTTCATACTCAGATTCTGCTAGGCACTCCCTACTCTCCCAATTCACCACCTACCTAGGGAAAGAAGACTTGTGCAGAAAAAGCAAAGATTAGCATCTGTGAAAGATGACATGCTAAATCATATTACACAGCCAATAGATACTATAAGCTTTTGGTAAAGATAGTGTTGAGTACCACCTGATCTTATCAAGGAAGTCTTCAGGGTATCCAGGTTTCTCTTCAGAGAACAAAAGGAGAAAAATCAGAGCCCTGAGAGAATATGTTGATCCAAGGGAGAGAGACATGAGTGAACATGGAAGGTGTGAAGAAGAGGGAGAGTAGGAAGAGGCTGCCCCTTCCTGGAGACAAAGCTCTGGGTGGAGTAACAGGATAGATGAATGGGGATGAGAAAAGGCATATTGGCTATCACAGAAGCTCAAATCCATGTGAGAATTAGAGGAGGACGTTTCATTTCTCCTAATGTGATTCTGAGTAACTTTCTTTAGTATTTAATTTTATAATACATATTATAATGTACTTTTGAATTTACTAAGCTAACTTTTAGTAACTTCACTTTTAAGTTAGAGCCTTTTAAATTCTAACTTCTCAGGTTACTAGAAATTATTCCATTTTAACATCATGCACATAAATTCAGGAAAATTCACTAACATGTCAACTATATTCTTGACCAAACATTAAATTTCAATGAACCACCCTCAACTAAATGAAGAGCATGAAATAACCTCTGAATAGAATAGATTTCATTGTTTGTGGTTCCTCAGGGGGAGTATACAAGAAGAGTTTAAGCAATCAGTTCATTTCAAATCTACATTTATTTTCTATCAACTATACACAAAAGAAGTGTATTTGATATTTTCATGTATATAACAAACATACACAATATATTCACCTTCAAATAGTAACAAAACACTTATACAAAGAAAAATAAATAACATTAAGTCATTTAAGTTTAAAGGACAAAGAGAGTAGTGTAATATTAAATGATATGAAAACATTTATGGGAGGAATTAATAGATTATGGGAGAGTTAGAAGTACCATCATGAAACTTGCTGACATTTAAGTGTACCTTAAAAATGTGTATCATTTGGCTTGGTGACAATAAAGAGACCACTCTTGATGATAGGAAAAAATATTATAACTAGAACACAGAAGAATTATCCAAAGACATCCTGTACAGTGTGAAAATTAGCAACCAGGGTCATACCAAGCAAGATAAGGCTTTTGGATAGAAAGTTAAAGGAGGGGTTTCAATGCCAAATTCATATTTCTCTGAAACACAAATTCTTAACAAATGTTTGCTCCATGTGCCAAAGCTTTGCTCCTTGACAAAGTCATAGAAACATCAAAATGATTTGAAGTGCCTGTTGTAATGCAGAGCATAGTCTCAGGTATTACAGATTTTAACAAGCACCTTCTCAAAATTAATGGTCTGAAATTTGTATCCACCTGAGTAGATCCTTAGACACTGGTTAGTTTTATTCAATTTTGTCTTATTTATTATCACATTTCTCTTACATTCTCACTTTCTCCTTTCCCTATTATATATTTTTCTATTTTTACATATCCAACTGCCTTTCCCCTGCTAATCTCTCCTGTCATTTAGAGATATCTAAGAGCATTGTTAATTCCAAGCTAAAAATTTCTTTCTTCTTGATTCATTTATTTAGCAAATATTTATTGAGTAACTATTGTGTCCTGAGAAACTAGTTTAAGCACTTAGATTAAGTAACATAATAGAAAAAATATTCCTTCCTAGAAAGAGATTTACTGTAAGTAGAGAAAAAGTAAACTGTGGGAGTACTCATTAGTTTCCCATTCTACAAGTGGGAAATCTCATTCTTGGAGATGGGAAAATTTCCCAAGTTCATACAGTTTGTCAAATGTCAAAATAAAGCTCAAACTTTTATGTTGTCAATTACAGCTACATATAGTGAAGTGATTGATTACCAAAATGTAGAAATTAAATTCTTCAGTTGGCTTTTGCCATCTGAAATGCATATCTTTTGTCTCTAACAGATCTATCCATTCTCTATATATTAGTTTTGAAAACTGAAACTAATGTGTGTAAACCGCTCAATTTATGAGGATCTTTAGGATTAAAGTCAGTTACTAATCTTTATCATTCTAGAAAGTGTACATATTGCCTTCCTAATTTGATCTATGCTCGTGAACTTATGGTCCACTTAGCTACGCATGTGACAGTTCCTGGATATCAGCACCCTGGACAGCTGCTTTTCATCTAGATCTTTAAGAAAAACTCTACAGTAAAATTGCACACTTGTGTGTGTGTGTGTGTGTGTGTGTGTGTGTGTGTGTGCTTTAGGCATCACCTAGCTACTAAGACAACTACTTAAACATTTCTCTATAATTATTGTCAAGAAATTTCTCTCTTTTATATGTTAAATTAGCCAGAAAAAGTGCCTAAAAATGACAATTGAATTTAACTTCCCAATGGAATATATTCTATTTTTTAAAGTAAGTTAAATAAAATTTACACAGTCTAGAAGGTATTGTGCTGTTTTAATTCATATATTACTTCCATTTATTGATCATTTTTACCTTAAATTATTTACCAAAATATTAAACGTTACATGAATATTTGACTATGTAGATATCAGATGTCAATGAAATTCACTGATATAAATATAGCACAAAATATGATTGTTCACTGACTGACAGTCATAATTTAGGTAACTTTACTACAGTGATACAAATAAAGCTGCTTCAAAAAATGTGAGTCAAGACTCCCAAAGGATAGAGAATTTTGGCAAGGAAACTGAGGAAATAAGTGCAATATAGTCAGTTTTATTCATTTGGAATTTGGGGCGTGGTGATAAATACTTTATTATTTGTAAGTGGAAAATATATTTTTGTGCTGGCATTTTGATAAATGATAAGAATTAGTGGAGAGAAAGCCTGTGAGTGCCAAGCAGGGATTTCCATTTATTGCTGCATGACCATTTTTCCTGGAAGGACTACTTTTCTGAACAATACAGGCTGTGCTCTGACCTTCATAATTGGTTATGGTGTGGTTTACACATAGAAGAACTGATGTTGCAACTTTTAAAATCAATCACTTAAATGGACATATATGTATATACAAATCACTGATAAAAGATGAGATAAATAAACTGTCCAGTGCAAAAGAAAGAAACAGAAGAAAGAGAGAAAGGAGGGAAAAAAGGAAAGAAAGAAAGAAAGGATCTTACCTTCCATTATAGAGAAATCTTAGTAGCAAAATTATTGAAGTCCGTTTTCCAATTTCTTCAGTGTCACCTAATTTCATACATAAAATAAATCCAACAAATGATTTTTAAGGGTCTGTATACACCAAGCACTGTGCAGGGTAGTGTGAAAGATGTTTTTGAAAACACATTTTCTTTCAACCCTGAAATTTCCATTTCTTTCATATATTGATTGTTTGATAAAGTAGACACCTGACCACTTCCAAGGCCAGCAATACCCATACATATAAGCAACTTCTCAGAGAGGATCTCCAACCATCCCATAACAAAGCATTGTGTCCATGACTCAGCTATTGGGAACTGCAGGTTTATAACTGTCGGTGCACTTTTACTAGAAGTAGTGTTAGTGAGGTCTTGTGACATAGCTAGAAGGGAAATTAAAGAGGATCCAGTATTCAAGTATTTTAAGTATAGAAATGTCATCCGATGATCTGTAGAAGAGCTTTGGGGTAAGAGATGGACAAGAAAATTCATGTAGAAAAAGCAAATATCTCTGTCTTAGTTTGGAATTGTAGCATTCTCTTCTGCCTGGTAAAAACCTTGTAAACTTGTGACAAGCAATTAAAACTCTGAACCTTAGATTCTTTATCTTTACCACAGGAATATTTATGAGACCAGTCAAATATCTACCTTACTACATCACTGTAAAGATTAGCCAAAACTGTTTATGTGAAATTACTGTGTAAATTATCATTCACTCTGGTAATATGAGATCTTAAATACCAAAGAAATGAACAGATTAGCAGACAAAACAATGGAAATATTTCTTTGCATTTTTTATTGTTTAATAAAATTCTATGCTAGAAATCTAAGATCTCACTACTCACCCATAGCTTATGCATAGAGATGGAAAGTTTGGAAATAGCAGGATCAATTTTATCACAGATTTTTTTTTTAATGAACACAGTGGAGAAAAATAATGGAATATTTTGCTGCCAACTTGCTGCCTATTTATCTTAGGCTGTCAAGTAAATATGTATGTAAATGTGTGGAGTGTGTGTGTGTGTGTGTGTGTGTGTGTGGTATACGTCTATATTTGGTATGCATATATGTGTGGTTAATATATGATTTACATGTGTGGATATGTGTATGTAAGTGTATAATATGTGTATATATGTGTGTGTCTTGTATATGTAATATATGTGTTTGTGTGGTTGTAATGTGTATGTGTCTGGTACACGGGATGTGTGAATATGTGTGTAGAGGGATTTGCATGTGGGCAGTGTTATGGTGTGTGTGTGTGTGTGTGTGTGTGTGTGCGCACAGCTATACAAGGCTCTGAAATTGACACTTTAGCTGAACACGATATTCTTTAGAAAGAGAATTTTTATGAGTCCATTTTTTAAATTCTGATGTCACAACTTGAATTCTACTCATTTCTGTTGATGTCCTGGGGCCTAAAGTTGTCTTGGGCCAACACCAGTAAACAGGAAACTTCTAAATTAAACATTAAGGCCTGACCTTTCATCTAACATTCCATAAAGGACATATAAAGGTTAAATACTAAAAAGCTTTTTAAGAAGCAGTGATAATTTTCTTCCTTCTTATATGTTTCCCCTAAATGTTCCTGTAAAACATCCTCAACTATTATCAACTTCAAACTATAAGATATTTAAAATATTTAATTAATTCACAATGAAAGACAATTGAATTTAGAAGACATTTGTTTAAAATATATATTTTTCATATTTCTGCCAAATAGACATTAAAGTGACACAGAGCTAAAACTCTTCTAGTAGATTCTTTCTCTATTTCCTTTTTAAATTCTTATTCTCTGGTTATTTCCTGGAGTAAATAACTATTGATTTATAACCTTACAGCATAAAGTAGTAAAATGATGTACTTAACACTTCTAGCATTTAGAGAAAGAGATTAAAGTTGGTTTATGATAGGAATGATTGCTCTTTCTACTCTAAAAATTGTATTTCTGAAAATTATGTCATCCTGATCTCAAGTGGTATCTTATTCAGCTTTCATGCAACAGTAAGCAACAAATTGAGATAGAAAGTACTCTTGCACACAGCTTAGTTTTTATTAGAGATTTTAAAGGACACTATAGAAAATATTCAGTAGAGAGTATGATTTGGTCTGTGCATTTATTTAAAACATTAGGCATACTAAATGGAGCTATTTTGCTGATTTAGCTTTTGCATAGATGAGATTTTATCTTAACTATATTATTCAATGCCTAAAAATCAGATAATCTTTGGTAACATGACTAATGGCTTATGTAAGATTCCAAAAATCTGTAAAGTCTAAATTAAGGTCATAAAATGTCCTACAAATAGCCAGTGAAAAATTTCTAGCTCAAGATTTTTCTTTTCATTTACATATATATGCACACACACACACACACACACATGCCCACGTATATATTGTTCCCCTATTTGGAAAGTAAACACAAACAGTTAGAATACACACACACACACACACACACACGTATATACACATGTGTGTGTGTGTGTGTGTGCTTGTGCGTATAAAATGAGATATTCTCTATCTGCAGTTGTCAGGAGGAAAGGCCAAAGATCATATTCCTTCATCCTAATGCATTGCTGATTACCAGCTCAGTGTGTGTGTGAGTGTGTGTGTGTGTGTGTATGTGTGTTTAAGCATACAATACATGCAGCTTTGTTGCATTATTTTACCCTTATCATTTTCTCTGTTTCTAAATGTTATAACTGCCAAGGATATCTTGATGTTAAACTCATTTAAATAAAAAGATATATTTAGAGAGAGAGAGAAAGCTTTCCATATCTTTTCATAAACAAATTAATAACCTTTTACAAACTGAATGTGCAATTTTTGTTCCCTTATTTAAACAATTAGTTAAAGGGTTAGAACAGTTCAAAAGAGTTTAACAAGCTATGGTATGCACACTAAAACAGACGTACTGGGAAATGGTGAAAGCATCAGCAAATCCTATCAATGAGACACAACATCCAAGAGGAAAATGTTCATATAAGTATATCACATATTCCTGGATAAGAATGCAGGCTTTGGAAACATATAAACCCATACATACTTCTAGCCTCTGTTTTCTCTTTTCCCATCTTCAAGCTGGGTTTTTATCTTGGGGCCATCTAGGAATCCATGTGTTGAAAATGGTGAAACATTCATCAACATGCATCCCTGCATGACTGTGTGAAGCAGAGGCCTTCTACCACAGATCAGACTTTATGCAAACCGGAAATAATTGTCTATCATGTTAAGCCATTGAGATTTCAGGGTGATATTATCATAACCAGTAGACTAAACCATGTTCTAATGAAACTAATCTATGATTCACTTAGTGCCTGGCATACAGAAGATGCTTAGTAATTAATTAGAGCTATTATTATTATTATTAAAATATTTTATTTAGTATGTTAGCTTTCTGTTACTGTAATAAATACCCAAGAAAATCAACTTTTAAGGAAAAAAGTTTTATTTTGGCTCACAGTTTTGGAGATTTTAGTCAATGATTAATTAGTTCCATTGCTTTTGATCCTGTGATAAAGCAGCACATCAGGTTGACCTGAAACTTCCTACTAGCACCATCTCTTAAAATTTCTACCATCTCTAAAGACATCAAGCTGAAAACCAAACCTTCAGCACATGGACCTTTGAGAGACTTCTCAGAACCAAATTATAGCACTTATCTGGCTTGTACAAGCCTCTGTAAGATAGTGTCATACAGTAATAGTAGGCATCACACTTTGCTCCTACTTTGCTGGCACCCATGATAGTTTTAGAATCTACTATTCCTGTTGGAAAGTAAATATAAACAGGTATAGTCAGCCCCTGCATGGTGCCCTTCACATAATACAATCTGAATCAGTCCCCGTTCTTTGTGCTTATGAAATTAATGAGTATCTGCATTGTGACCACCTCTATACACCATTATATTATAATCAGGTAACTTCTGTATTAGATCACGGACAAACAAGAACTGCTAGGGTAACCCTGGTAAGACTGCAAGTTTAACTGAAAGAAGGATTCCAATATAAAATATTTTTATATTGATAGCAGAAATCAGTTGTTTTGATTGACATTTAAAATTATATCTGATATAAGGCCCCAACATACAAAATAGTACAAAAGGCAATAATTCAGAAAGTGTCAAAATTTATAATGACTTATTCTTACTTGAGTATGGTATTTGTCAGAAAACAAATACTTTTTTTTTTTTTTACAATGTGACTAGATCTCTAAAGTCAATTCACACAAAGCAAATGTTTCAATGTTAAAGTTTCTATTCTTTCCAATGTATTACATTGGGAACATAATACTAAGCAGCCATGGCAGGAATACGATATGTTCAGACAGTGCTATTAAACAATAGCCTTTTTGAACAGAAGTTTTAAATTCATTGGCCTGTAGATGGGAAGATTATTTTTTCATAAACTATGAATCTTCACTTAAATGAACAAAGAGATTAGGAAGCAGACTCTGTAATAAGGTCATAAGAGGTCATATCATCTACAATTCATTAACCTATGGTTGATTCACCAGAGGAAAGTAATATACTATTGTTTGACTTTCTTACAATGAACATTTAATAAGATTTGTAGCGTAAATTTCTTATTGACATACAACACACATGTAGAAAAGTACACAGATCCTAAGTATACAACTCACTTCGGCAAAACCAGTTCACCCAGTAACCAGTACTCCAGTTGCAATATAGGACACCGTCAGCATTTCAGAAGCTTATGTCTCTTTTAGTTACTACCAGCTTTAACCCAAGGATAACAAGTACCAGATCTCTACCACATACACTACTTTTCCTTCTTGCTGGACTTTGTACAAATGGTGAATTATGGTAGCTTTAATGTATTTTGATAATTTTACAAGATGGTTTTCCAAATCTACTCCTGTCAATGGTATCAGAGTTCTAGTTGCTCCCATCCTCACCAACACTTGATAGTGTACATGTATTATTTTTATAATAACAATGATAATAATTATTAATAATAAAAACTTCTCAATTCAGAGGAAAATATATGAGGCCCAGACCACTTCGAAAAATAGTAAAAAAAAAATCATACAAAAAACTACATGTATTTTAATTCTTAAATTATTATTACAATAATAATTATATACTTATTCATACAAAGTTATAGAAAACACCACATTTTCTAGTAGTTAATATTGTGCCACAATGCTTAATTTTTTTCTCAAGTATTTAAGTAAATTATAGATGTCAAGCATTTCGACCTAAACATTTTAGTATTAAGTTCTATTTTCTGATGGAGTTACAATACTATTAAGACATCTAAAACATTTGTAAATCCCTTATACAATACCTAATGCGTTTGGTATAAAACGCATTGCATTTTGATCCATTTGTGTATTTGCCTTTGAAGTTTTTGATCAAGAGAATATGCCCCCACCTTTTAAAATAACATTGACTTGTTGAATGAACAAGGCCAGTTGTCCTGAAGGATGTCCCAACTGATAGATTTGCCTGACCATTTCCCAATGGTATTAGGTAAAACTTATTCCTGTATCCTGAGTATTTACTAGAAATGGAAAGTCAGAGTAAGAATCATTTTATGGCACAGCAGTGACTACCATACAGCCTCAAGCAAGATGCAGACCCTGCCTTGTGTCTCACACTTAGCAATGTGAAGATTGATTATGGATTAAGATGGTGACTCCCATATGTTTCTTGGCAAAATTATATATTTATTCTCCAAATTTCAATTAATATAGGGGATGATTCCAACTATCTGTGTGTTAACAAAAAATAAATCATTTTTAAGAAATATTAAGATATAAGGTGTGTTCTGGCAAGATTGTCAGGGAAAGTTTATCTAGCATATACTTTCCCATTTTTAACTTCTTTTTATTTCTTCTTTCCTTTTCTTCTTTCCCAACATATCCTATACCCTCTGCTTCCCTCCTGGGTACAAAGTGGGCAGAGAGAAGATGGCATCTGGGTAGGAAAAGTACATTGGAAGAACTCTAGCATTAAACTCCTATGATTAACCTCCCCAGACTGGGCTAAGGATACCAACATCCTTCTTCATTATTGCCTGTGCATTGGCTTTCATTTTCAAGGTGTTTTATAAATATTGGCTATTGGAACAACAACTTTATCCACCTGTTTTAGCCAGCTTTTTCACTGCTGTGACTAATGGACCCAAGTAGAACAATTGTAGAAGAGGAAAGGTTTATTTGAGGGCTCACAGTTTCAGAGGTCTTAGTCCATAGACAACCAACTCCATTCCTCTGGGCTCGTGGTGAGGCAGAACGTCATGGAGGAAAAGTGTGGTAGAGGGAAGCGGCTCACATGGTGATAATAAAGGAAGCAGTGAAAGAGAGACTTCGCTTTCCAGATACAAAATATATACCCTGTAGCCACACCCCCCATGAACCACTTGCTATACCCCACCTGCCTGTAGTTACCAGTTAATCCCATCAAGGATTAATTCACTGATTGGGTTAAGGCTCTCACAAACCAATCACTTCCCTTCTGAAATCTCTTGCATTGTCTCACCTGTGAGCTTTTGGGGGACACCTCACATCCAAACCATAATACCACCTGTGACAAAGTCTTCTGATAACAACTTATTTTATAAATGTGATATAGCTATGAACTATTAAAAAAGGATATTATTGATTCTACCAGAATGTCACCATCCGATGGAAACAACAACAATAATAAAAGGCAATAGCCTAGAGTTTTTTTTTGGGGGGGCGGTGGTGTCTCAATGAAGCCATAATAATGAGGCAAGATTTGGATTCTGCCAATACACATGAGCTTCACAATTACTCAGTGAACATTTGTCTCTTCTATACACTGTGTCAATTCCTGATGTTGTTTTATTGTCCCATGAGACATATTACTGGGTCTCAAGGGTAGAAAAAAGCTAGAAGAATATTAAGCCCAGAATATGAAGGATGGACATTCACCATGTGCTCAGCAGCCTGGAAATTATTGTTTAATATTAATTTATTAGATGATTGCTGAGCCAAAAGGACATAATATCCATTATGCAAATATTCAGTCATGGACAGTGTGCCCTAACATTTATTAACTTCAAGCTGAATATTGAATGGCATGAATCCAAAACTAGACATGTTCAAATAGACAAGTACTTTGTCATGAAAAAGCAGGATCATTCAGTAAAGTAGTACATTGTGTCCTGCAACTGAGAGAATACTTCTTCTTAAACAATATGAAAGTCTCAAGCCAGAAAAAGTGAGAACTGGAGGACAAAGCACATGATGTGATGGGAAAGGAAGAGCATTTCATTGTCATCTGTGAAGTTCACCTTTTGTCCTTCTTCTATTTGAGCAAATGTCTTAAAGGTGCAGCATGATTCCATGCACAGAAAACTTCTAGTTCTATTTGCAAGTCTTTCTAAGGTTTTGAAAAGAAATTGTCTTCTTTGTAATGTTATGCATGACAGTAGGTGATTTTTGTATAATTCATTGGTTTATCTTCTCACTTTAGCATTTTAAAAAATGAATTTGTGGTTCTGTGATACAGTTTTTGTGCAGCTTTGAATTTTATAAAGTTGGCCTAACAATCTTTTAGCCCAGAAAGAATAAAGAGATTTTTCAATTTTATGAGTGTTCCTGTGGCTCTGAGGGAATCCTTGTCACATTAAAAAATGCCTCCATTACTTCCAAAACCTGTACACCTTCTAAATGACTAGCATGGGGAAACTATTTGCCCTCCTCATTTCCCATACCTGAGACTTGTCTTTCTTTCTAGATCCTAGCACCATGCTTAACGTAGAGCAAATGATTGTTGAGTGAGTACATGAGAAAATGAATGGCTATTTAATATTCGTAAGTGCCTGTTCTGGGCCAAACTTGAGGCTTAGATGATGAGACTATAAACAACTTGGTCATTTTAATTATTTCCTGAGCAACTGAAACCAATCCTTCCAATTACGGCTTTCTGTGGGAGAGGAGGTAGAGTAGGGAGAGTTGCCTAAATGAGCCATCCTTATAATTATGTTCTTTTATGAGGAAACCACTACTGCATAACTGTGAATCTCATGTGGGCAACATATATACTTCAAGAATATGCAGCAGGGCTGGGGATGTGGCTCAAGCGGTAGCGCACTCGCCTGGCATGCGTGCGGCCCGGGTTCGATCCTCAGCACCACATACAAACAAAGATGTTGTATCCTCATAACCTAAAAAAATAAATAAATAAATATTAAAAATTCTCCCCCCCCTCTCTCTCTTAAAAAAAAAAGAATATGCAGCAACCTATGACCTAGCAGGAAAGAACAGTCATGAGAAGTTTTGTTTGTGCAGAAGGGGTTGATTAGCAGACAGAGCTAACAGTGACTTGGCCTTATTTCTCATGTATTTTTCTAGGGAAAAGATTTCTGTTCCTAAAACATAATCCTGGACACCTGCTATCTTGTCCCTTAAAAGGCAACTGGCTGCTTGCAGTCTCTGGTCAAATTCCTGTGGTCCTATGCACTGCCTTCTGAGGCAGTCGACTAGATAGTCCTAAAACTGGCTGCCTCCTGCCAGTTTTGCTGAGAACCATTCCAATCATCTGCCATAGCCCAAAGGATGAGTTTTTGAGTTCCTGGCCTTCTCTGATCTGTCTAGAGGATAAATTGGCTAGAACAGGAGGTACTGACCTTATCAGGAAGAAGCCATATTGTCAATTCTAGTTTGTTTGGGATGTAAATCCTACCTGCTAAGGACAAACCTCAGTGCCCACCCACGAGCTATACCACCTGACCATGCTCACTAGACTCGAGTCTACTGCTGTGCCTGTCATCCCTTGATCAGCAAACTTCAGGGCTTTGGAGTGCAAATAGCATGTACTATTTAAGTGCCATTTGTATCCTATCAATCACTCAGCAGAGCAGGGGTGTTGGATTATGTGTTAGGTCTCTCCTTCAAATCTTGGATATGATTATAGTAAAAGCCACCACTTTCTAGAGCCCAGGCTTCCCAAAGCTGTCAGGAGGAGAAGAGAGAAGGTAAGTAAAAAGCCCCTGAGCACCCAGAAATAAATGACAAATTCAAGAACTAAAGGCCCAAGTATCAATAAAGATAAAGCATAGTTAAAGAGGAATCTTCTGACCAATGGTCCATATCTCTAAAGAAATGAATCTTTACATGTGATCTCAGAAGTAAGAAGTAGAGCGAGGAAAGAAGCAGGGAAGAAATGTAAATAAATCAATGGAAATGAGCAGTAAATTCAAAGGCAACAACAAATGGCTGTAGAGACAGTGAACAGGAACCTACTGACCACTGGCAAGAAGAAGGCTAATCTAGGGGAGAGAAAGAGTCTGCGCTGATCATGCTGCACCTTGGAAGTCTTTGAGGGGGAGCCTGGGAAAATCTGCTAATTACGTGAGAAAAGCTGAAAATACATCTATGCCTCATACAGAATAGGCTAAGGAAATGCAACACACACACACACACACACACACACACACACACCATTAAAAATAGCAAAATGAGGGCCTGGGGATGTGGCTCAAGCGGTAGCGCGCTCGCCTGGCATGCGTGCGGCCCGGGTTCGATCCTCAGCACCACACACAAACAAAGATGTTGTGTCCACCAAGAACTAAAAAATAAATATTAAAAAATATTCTCTCTCTCTCTCTCTCTCTCTCTCTCTCTCTCTCTCTCTCTCATTAAGAAAAATGAGCAAAAGACAGGCATTTCACAGAAGAGAGAATGCAAAACACAAAATTCATATAGAATAAAGTCACCAACCTCATAATGATGAATAATAATGATGAAAATATAAATAATAAACCACAATCACCCCATCATCCTGCTTATCAGCCATCAGACTGGTTTAAAAAAAAGGGTTCGGTCTGTCATTCAAATTCTGGATATGATTTAAGCTTAAAAAGTTTAGTCAATTGCAGTGCTGGCATGAATAAGAGAAAGACTAGCTGTCTTTCATATTGATAGAAATGAAAACTGCTGCATTCACTTTTGAAAAAATCCACATTACTTAAAATATTTGAGCATGCACACACCTACAACCTTGCATCTCCACTCCTAGGTTGAACACTCCTAGGTTAAAACCCTGGAAAAAAATCTTACCCATATACCCCAGGGTACATGTGCAAATTTGTTTAATTCAAAAGGAAAATAAAAGAAATCCAAATGCCTGCTGATATTAAAATGGATAAATAAATCATAGTATTATGTATTTTACAGTAAAAGTACTACATACAAGAGTGAAAATGAATGAACTATATATAATTTTGTAAATGAGTCTCAACAACATATCATGGGATGAAAAAGTAAGTCATAGAAGAATGTATATAAATTCATTCCATTTATACAAAATTTCAAGCAGGAAAAACAAATCACTGTTTAGTATCAATGGGGAAGGAGAGGACTGTAGGGGGATGATGTTATAGGAAATCAATTAATTTAAAAATGTAATTTATACTCAAGTAGTTGAGTTTAAATAAAATTGCAGTTGGTTGACTAAGAATTTTGTTTGTTTTACACATGTTCCCTTGATTTAAACAGGCAAGTAAGGGTGAAAAGCCATTTTAAAACATCTGATTAGGATTAATAGTTTGTCTTATAACTTATCTTTTAATTTTAGTTTTCCTTATAAGACTTAACTTTAAAATTTTGCTTATCGTTTTCTTTTTATATTTTTAATAAGAAAAAATATTCTTTAGTCTTGTACATTGGATGATTTCAATATGTATTACATACAATTATATAACTATTTTTTAGAGGCTAGAATTTCTCAGTTTTCAAATTACCATTCATAATTATATGTAAAAGCTTAACACATTTGTTCACAACTAACATAATTATTTTTAATTTAATTTAAATTTCCACTCTTGAATATTTCATTGCTTTTACAAGATACTTTAAAGTTGGATTATTTTCATTTAATTGGGCAAATCTATTTAAAAAATTATAATTAGCTTTAATACTTAGATAAGTTTATTTTCTAACAAATGACATTTTTAATCTTTATGTTTTCAAACACGGGGCAAATAAGTGTGATACAAGATACTCAAAGTGCACAATGATTTATTAAGTGTAAAACAGCATTTAGTATTTACCTTTTAAAATAAGTTTAAAATTGAAAGGCAATTACTTTTAAAGTATTAAAATTGAATAAAAATGTGTATATCTAGAAACATACTCTTTTAATATTTTCCTTATCTCACGAAAAATAGGTAAATCATATTGCTCTAATAAATTAAAATGCTTTAAATTTATTTTTGATCTAGAATTGGGAGGAAGTTTGCAGTGCTCTTAAGATTCGAATAAATTTATTTTACAGTTGTTTAAAATATTAGTTTAAGACTTCATAACTGATTTATAGTTTTCAATATGTTAAACAGTATATGCTATGAAATATCCCCATTTTAGTTTATATATGACTTTCCTTTTTACATTTAAGAAACAGACAATTTGCAATGCAGTGCCACTGTTGTATTTCATTTTTAAATGTTTTTATGGTGAAAAGGCAATGATCATTGTGTTCTCAATTTTCCATTACCAGACAGGTAATTTTATTCCTGTGTTAAAGCATTATGTCTTTTTCAGAAGTGTTGAAAAACTGTCATGTTGTACATGCATTTCCTACTTACTAAGCCTGGCATCTGGAAACTCCAGAATATACTGTAAGTGAGGCTATTATCAAATGCAGAATCAATTCTCTATAGAAACAGATTGAGATCTGGGAGAAGTGAAAGAAAGAATACCTACTATTTGGAAATTAAAATAGCAACTGAAAAATTCAACAATGAAACAGCTCAAATTACACTTGCAGGCAGAAACACCACAAATGGCCCCTGACTCACAAAGAAAATCAATCCAAGAAGATGTGCTGATTTACATAGCTCATATGGTTGAAAAATGGAGATGGGGAGAACACAGCTTTCAATCCACAAAAAGGCAGGTGAAGATTAGATGCGAATTACAAGAGGCATAATGGAGAACGTGCTCTCAGAGTGAGCACCATAGGAAAGGGCTGTCTGTGGGTGTACAGGGAGAACCGGAGCCAGCTCTCTGCCTGTGCCCCAGCCTGAGAGCAGCTCCAATAAACCTCTAGTGAAAATGATGCCTTAAGAGGGATTCATTAAGGTCCATAATGGGCACCGAGAGATGATCATAAATTTGCAAAGACAGTCTGTCACTTAATGCGGTTTTAGTACAGTATCTATGCTAGGTGTTATGCAATTTCCCATTCCTCTAACAGATTGAAAAAGCACAATTTGATGTACCTTCTATTAATTTGCCTCAACTGTAAAGGTCTACTGCAATATATCAACATGTTCATTATAGCTTGTGTCTACTCCATTTTCTGGAGAATGAATGAAATAGACGGTAAATTGAAATATGTACTATTATTAAATCCACACAAACAGTTGTCTACAACAGTGAATGTGCAGGGACACATTGCAGTTCCAGAAAAGGGAATCACAAGCATGATTGGGTGTGTCCCCTCCATTTTTTAAATTTACGCATTTTTTTTTTTTAGTTTTAGGTGGACACATTATTTTGTTTTGTTATGTGGTGCTGAGGATCGAACCCAGTGCCTCATGCATGCTAGGTGAGCACTCTACCACTGAGCCACAACTCCAGCCCCTCCCCTCCATTTTTTGAAGTCACATGTTCGTCTCTGTTTCTGGAAATTCCAAACAGCCTATTAGGGCATTTATACCACCCCTTTACATCACTCTCTTCTACTTTACTTTTTCCTTCTCTCCTTGGTAAAGGTAAAAAGATGAAAGATAATGGTAATCAGGGTTGTGAAGATTGTCAGCAATATCAACATAGCATCCCCAACACACATAAAAATAAGCACATGCATACACTGTCATCAATAAATAAAAAGCCCTAATTTCATCTTAAAATCATGGGACAAGGTTATGAAGCATTTATATTGTGAAGCCAAGTCCCATGTCCATGAACCATGTCCTCATAGCATAATAAAGAAAAAATCTTCATTTTCCAACTTGAGTTCAAGTCCTCGCTCCACCAACTGTGTGGTCTTACACAAACTGCTCCATTTCTCTAAGCCTTATTTTATGCAAGTCTGAGTGGTTAAAAAGCCACCATCCACAGTAGGATATTTTGACCTCAGCACTATAGGCATTTGGAGCCAAATACTGTAATTCTTTGTTTCAGGAGCTGTCCTCTGCATTAGAATACTTAGCAGCATCCCTGGCCTCTTCTCATTAGATATTAGTCATAACACCTCCCTTCCCAGTGTGGCATCCAAAAAGTGTCTTCATACATGGCCAAATATACCTGGGGAGGAGCAATTTCACCCCTGGTTGAGAACCACTGTTGTATCATTTCAATGAGTGCCAGATTCTTACCTAAAATCTCTTTGAGTTATAATTTCATGCTCTATTCCTTTGCCTAGAGGTGGTTATGTAGGATTATTATTTGCATTTTATAGGTGCAGAAGCTGAAGCACAGAGACACCAAGTACTTTCATGGAGGCTACACAGGTTTAAGAGGCTGAGTTTAGACAGCCAATCAGACATCAGGCTCTAAGTGTGTACTTTGCCTCTGTATTGTTTACTGCCTGAGGTTGATCACAGTCCCAGCCTCACAGAGCTGAGGTTAACATTCATGAAACAATGGCTATACAGGCCACCACTATTGTTGCAGTTATCACTATTAGGAGCACAGCTCATCTCGTCTGCAAGGCAAAGTTGTATCCCATGGATCTCAGAGTCAGCACTAGCCCACAGCACCCCCAGTCTTTGCCTTAGGAGAAGGGAGGAGGCAGCATCTCTGAGGGATTCCCCTTTCCATCTGCTAATTCCCACTTCAGATCAATCCTACATCCTATTTCCATCATTATTATATTCCAAAGTACAGTAAAATAGAAAGAAACTTCACATTTGGGGAAAGAAGTAGATTCAATAGAGAACCAGTAGTTCCTACCTTGTCTGCATATGCTAGTTACCTGGGGAGCTTGGCAATACCTACTGATGCCCAGACCCTCCCAAGAGATTCTGGTTTAATTGAACTAGTATGAAGCCTGGATGGTCAGGTTTATAAAAGCCTCCCAGGAGGTACTACCAAGCAGCCAAGGTTTTGAACCACTCATTTAAAACATCTTTTTGGTATTATTCTATTAGTCCTTGTGATTTTAATATAGTGTACTGATTAAATTAAGGTGCAATTTTTTTATGCCACTAGGAGGTAACTAACCTAACACTCCAGAAGAATGAACAATAATCACTTGGCAACTGAAATTGTACAGGAAGACTGAATACAGCAGAGAAGAATTAAAATTTAGAATTGCTATTTTCATAAATGCTGCCCAGAGGGTGGTCCAATTCCAGATGAACAGGCCTTATTCTCTGGACAGTAACTCAGCAATGGTGAACAAGAGGAGTTTTTCATGCTAAAAAAATAAAACTAAATAGAGTCTTTAATGTCTAAAAATAAGAGACTGGCTAAATAAAGTCAGGGTCATCTTGTGAAATACTGTGCTTCCTTCCATAAAGGTGATTGTTCTGAAGTAAATCTGATAATGTAGAAAAATGATCACAATATGTGCTTCACAAAAATTTAGTTACAAAATAGTGCATACATCATATTTTTCCTTTGAAAAATAAGTGTTCATGAAAAATATTTAGAGGAATGCACTCAAAATGTTGAGTGGTGATGGCCGGATGGTGGGATTGAAAGTAATTTCCTTCTTTCTACTTCTTGATATCTCATGGCTTTTCTACAATGCTTATGTATGGTTTTTGTAATAAAAATATAATCAAAAACAATCTTTAAGAAATCCAACACTCTTGTTCCAACTTCATGCTCATAAAAGACAGTCGTCTGGTCTATAATGTGGCAGATTTAGTGAATCTACCCTAAAATGGAAAGGCTATCCTAGTTGGCTTTAAGCATCTAATCTCACATCAGTTCAAACTAGCAGTATAGTTTAATTTTCAAACTGAGTTTCTGCTGCAGTCAAGATCAAGCCTGTGAAAGTCAGTGAACCAAGACTATTTTCCCATTCTCCATGGAGAGACCTCCCTGGGAAGCTACCTGAACATAGACAGGTGGCCTTACCCATCTCCTCACACACAGGACTTTATGCCTGTGACTGCATGATTACTTTCATTTGGAGACATCTCCACAGCAACTGTTGTCCTGGTTGGGCCATTTGAAGATTCAGACCACTTGATCAAGGGGTCAGTTTTGAGCCAGGCCTAGGTTTTGCATTCCTGATTGAGAAAATAGTAAAAACAGCTAAAGACACGTTGCTGGAAGCATCCAGAGACACTCCATCTAGAGAAATCGAGTTCTTGCATTAACAGATTTTATTTGAAAAGCAAATGCCTAATAAAACCATACCACCAACACAGAGCTTTGCACATGATAAATATTTGATGAGTACATAGACGAATAAACCGATAAACAAACACTGTCAAGAGCCATCATGTAGAATGAAAATGAGTCTCGCCTAGTGTAGGGCAGTTCCCTTGGTGGCCAAGAGTTTTCCTATTTTCAGGTTCTGACTTTTTCATACATGAGTGACACATAGCTTCTGTGGTTACAAGAAATTCATAGACTAATTGGGCCAGAATTCATATAATGAGCTATGTGAAAACACCTTTCTTCACAATATGTGCTTTTGTGGGATTGAGGGGCCTTTTTAGAAGCCATTTTTGTATTCTGATACATACAGCATGCCTCACTGTACCACAATCACTTGAGCTCCACATTTAGGAATTAGAAATGTCTTTAGGAAATCCTTTAGTTCATGCCATACCCTGCCACACCTCACCCTGCCACTGCTCTGAAAACACCTCACCTCTTACACAGGATTCTGATGGAATCTTAAAGACCTCCAAGGAAAGAGGCCCTATCATTTTTCTTAGTAATTTTTTCCAAGGTCTTATTTTCAAAGTGAAATTAAGAGATTATTAATTTGGTCTCAGGTATCAAGGCTTACAAGCATCATATGTTATCATCCTATTGAAAAGCTAAAAATAATTTCCTTAATATCTTCTTTCTAATCTGAGTCAAATCTAAAATTAATCATCTATAATTATCAAACCTAATTTAATTAAAACTAGCTGTTCACCATCTGGTCTTATTTGTATAAATTTAAGAATCTACCATTTCATAAGAAATTCCTCTATTTAACCAATTATGCTAAGCATAATTATTATGTAATTAATCTCAGTTCAAATTACATTTGTTGTCACTTGACAGAAAAGTAATTTATGTGATAAAAACCAGTTGACCAACTAATTACTCAGTCAATTGGAGTCTTTTATTTCAATGCTCCCCTATTTAAAAAAGTTATATTGAAGGAAAATATCTTTTTGATATAGGAGATTAGTTATTGTTAGTGGAAAATATAAGAAATAATATTTGGAGTGAATCATTGTGTTTTGAGGGTTCAAGACATAGATCTGATTAAATCAGTAAGCAAAGGAATAAATTAATGTTGGAAACAGACTACAAATTATAAAACTGAATGCCCTCAATAGAAAAAGAAAATTCAAAGGGAAATAGAAGCTAGATAAAATGTACATTTCCAATAGCAAGCTTTCTGTGGTATTTTCATTGCCAGATAGTTTCAGATGTCGGTTTTCTTCTTTCTGATTGATAAACCTGCTAATAGAAAGATGAATAATTACTGATTATGAAAATTACACCTTTGTTAATAAGGCTTATTTCTATGCATTTTCTTTCAAAGAATTCCAGAAAAATCAATGACACCATTATAAAGCATCTAAATAATACATGTGCACTTAAATTCTTATCATTTAAGAGGTTAATCATGGAATGAGTGGGTGAATTTATGAATAAAAAGCAGCATCGAAAAGATAAGACTGTCTTGCTTTCGTTAAGAACTGAGAAGAAAAACCGGAGAATAAGGTAGAAAAAAAAGACATTAAGGATTTGTGTTCTGGGTGCAACCTTGCATTAGACAAGTAAAGCCAAAAGGAGAGAAATAAGAAACGGACTTGTGGCCCAAATCTGTTTCAATATTTATTTTGTACTTATTCTAAGCTATAAGCCGGTATAAGTGTACTGGGTTTTCAGAGCTGTCATGTTTTGATAGAAGAAGAGGCAATATGGCAATATGCTCTCTCTCTCTCTCCATATATGTATGTGTGTATGTGTGTGCATGTATGTATGTGTGTGTGTGTGTGTGTGTCTCACCAGCCTGATACTAAGGACAAAAACAGGTGGCAAATTTTTTAAATTTTAGCATTGGTTTTAAGTCATGAAATTATGAACTTTATGCTATATAATAGTATTATGTTTGTGTTAAATCTCCTGAACTTGAGAATTACATTAAAGTTATGTAAAAGAATGTCTTACTCTTAGAAAATGCACATGGAAGAATTTAAGGAAAATAAGGTACAATTTTTAAAAATTTGTTTTAAACATAAAACAAATGCACCAACAAAGTCATTAATTAGCCTAGGTGAAAGGTATATTAGAGTTCTTTGTATAGTTCTTATAACTTTTCAGTTATTTAAAATTTTTTCTGACTTAAACTTTCACAAATAAGGTTGATAACCTTAGAGAGTTGTCTGCATCTATCAACCTAACAATCCATGATCAGTGTCTTGGAATAAATCATGTGAGATCTGTAGGTTCTGTGGTTGGAGCAGTTGTTCTCATCTTCTCTCTCTACCCACACCCAGGGCCAGCCCCACCCCCCCCACCCCCCCACCCCCGTAGAGTGCAGAGGCTTCCTTGATATGTCTGGTAAAACAGAACTCTAGCAAGGAAGGTGCAAGCTATGAGGAAATTTGATGCAAAGAACACAACAGCTGATGCTCTGTCTCTCGTGGGAGCAGAAAATGTTCAATTTTTTTCTCTGAACATGCATCTCTGCAGTAAAACATAGACCCCCACTTTTCCACAGGCTCCCGTGAAAACCAGATGGCACCTCTCAGATAGAATACTCATGACTACAAAGGTGGCATATGGGTCAGTGCCAAGATGATCACTTACACGGCATCTGCAGATGGTGGTCCACCACATCCTGAGGCAGGAATAATGAGAACAACATCCACTTCATCATCATCTGAATATCCAAACAAACACCAGGGGGAAGTTAATGAAAACAGCACGGGGGTATGTCCCAGGAGGGGAAGGCGGGTCGGCTGGCTTACCTGAAATGAGAACTGCAGCAAAACATTGAGTTTGGCTTTTAATTGAGAATCAAGGATGATGGAGTTAAAAGGAAAAAGTGGGGAGGGGTTGTAAGCTGTAAAGCACTATACAAAAGGAAGAGATTTTTTTTTTCTGTCCATGAAACTAGATATTGAAAACAAATGTGTTTCTCAAATGATGCAGTAGTGGGTAGGATCTCTCTAAATTTAATAATAAAAGCCTTTCATCAGAACAGATAGGATGGATTTAATGTACTTTTAGAAACTGAAATGACAGTTTCCATAATTTACACTAGTAATACAAAGAGTAAACAGAAAATGTTATTGAATTAAGCTTGATAATTATAGCTGATTATTTTTAGTTCTGAACTGCAATATGATAAACTAACTAGATGACTACTAGGATCATAATAGATGATGTAATCATACATTCTCCAATTTGCCTGAAATTACACAGTCAATGCATGCTTGATTTCCAGTTCTACTTAGTCATACCTTCTGATTATCAACAAGCAATTAACTTTGTGGAGAAAGAACAAAGGGATGATTGAATGGATGAATGAAAGAATAGCAGGAAGGATGAATGGCTAGATGAAGGAACAGTAAAATAGAGGATGGTGGATGCTCAATTGGGAAATGAATGGGTCAGTGGTGAATAGAAGGATAGAAGAGTGGACAGATAAAAGGACGGAAAGACAGATAAAAGTATAGATGGAAAGAAGCTGGGTCTGACTAACATCAGCAGAATGAAAAGCCTTTAGATTTTAAGAAAGCATAGTCCTTTGTAGAACACCATTCTCAAATAGCCCATTGTTTCTGTAATAATAAAGTTGGATAGTCAGTCAATTCATCCTAGGAAAATGACCATTGACGTAGCAGAGGTTCTGCTTTTATCTCAATAATATTTTAATTTCTGTTTTTCTTGATTTTCTTTCAACTTCCTAAATATGTTTATGACACCCTGCTATGCTGCCTTTGTTTTGTCAAAGTTCTACATCTGTGTTGTGATTTCTTTATTAAGATGGGTGGGGTGGTATACACTTATAATCCTAATTACTTAGAAAGCTGAGACAGGAAAATGATAAGTTCAAGGATACCCTGGGCAGCTTAGTAGATCCTGTCTATAAATAAAAATTTTAAAAGGCTGGGGATGTAGCTCAGAGGTAGAATGTTCCTGAGTTCTATCCCCAGTATTTAAAAAAAGGGTTCATCCCTTTTTTTAAATACTGGGGATAGAACTTATTTGCTAACTTTATTCAATAAAAATTGAGTATCTTCTCTGTGCCAGGTACCATGCCAGACAGGAAAAATTATAGTAAGCATGCAGAATCATTCTTTGCCCATAAAGAAACTGGAGTAGTCACTAATCAAGTAATCATATAAGTAACTGTTTAGTGACAAAGTGTAATAAATATGACTATAAAGGGGCATGTTGGAATGCAGTAAGATAACCGCATTCTGATAAATCCAGTTGAGACATTCATTTCAAAATTAATCAAATGTGTTTTTATGTGAACCTGGCTTTAGTGAGCTGAATTTACATACCATTATGATGTTAATTTGCTTCTATTTTCCAGGGTATTATATGTTACTATGATATATCTTATTTATGATCGTGAAGCTATCTCAAGTTTTTTATCTTTGAAAAAAATATCTACAATCACCTAGGTCAAGTCCAAATTATGCTTTTTATAATGCCCTGGAAAGAAATATGGTCAAAATTGTTAAATGCACATTTTGCTTTTAATGTTTGATCCTCCTTTTCACCTCGAGTCCTGGCTTTTCCCACCTCACCTTTGTAGAACCTCTTTTTAAGATACTTGCTGCACAAAAAAGTCTGGTGAGAATTCTCTGCTCTTCCTGGGCTTTAGGAAAATTGCTGGATATTTTCCTCTTTTATTTGTATCGTTTTCAGCTCCAAGCTGTAGTTCACATTTGTTTCTGTTAACTTTTCTTCAGAGACGAATGTCTTTCTAGTCTTAGCCTCTCTCCCACCAGCCTCCACCCCCCATTGACATCCTACTCCAGGATTTAGCCTATGGATTTCAATTTGCTTAAATCTGCCTTTTAATGGGATGGAAAGAACACAGGACTAAGGGTCTGGAGGCTTGGTTTAATCTAGTAGTAAATCTATTGGTAAATGTTTATTAGACACTTACCTCTCCATAACTCATCTATCAGAATGTGAATAAGATTAATCCGTTCACAGAGCTATTATGATAAATAAGATAAAGTATATTTTGATGCTATGAAAAGTAATATGCTAATTTAAGGCATTTAAAATGTAATTATAATCTGCTTGGATTACTTTCCACTGCCTTTGCTCATTTTGATCAAAATGATTCAGCAGCCTTCAACCAAGTAGCACAATGCCTACCAAGTCTTAGAAACTTGGCAAGTATTAACTCCCTCCTCCTTTTCTATTAAAAAGTTAAAGTGACAGTTTAATGTAGAATAAACAGAGATAAATAGAGTTGTTGGTTGTATTAATTCCCTTATGACATCCCCTGGCTGTAATTTTCCTCCTGGCTAGTAGGTGGATAAATATGGCATTTGGAAATAGCTAACAGGGTAGTAGCTAGCATATACACTACCTTAGTACAAGTATCAAAAATATCTTTTTTCTCTAAACCCAGCCCTGCACTGGGTGCTTGACTAGATATTGTCTCTAGCACCCAGCAGAGCCTCATTTTATCTGTGCACGAACTACCCAACCACAGATGGCAACTTTGTAAAACCACTCTGGAATGTGGAGGAGATTGGAAGCTTCTCCCATTTAGCTATCAGTATAATATCATCCAAGTAGAAAATATTGGCCCAGCTATTCCTAACCATATAGATTTTTCACAGATTCTTTTTCTCAATCTGTTGACTTAAAACCATGAGACTCACATCTATTAATCTGTGAGACACACTTAATTATCCCATTATGTAACTATATCTGTTAAGATATTTCTCTTTTCATTCTATACTTTTATAGCCATCAAAATAGTGCCTTATAATTGAGCCAGAATTAGCTGATATTAACAAGTGTGCCTTTCACTTGATTGTTCTTCCAAACAGCAAAAATATTCTATTTAAATAACACAAGATTTTTCAGAAATATTATATGGTAACTTCTAATTTACAAACTTCT
This sequence comes from Urocitellus parryii, assembly GCF_045843805.1. Lineage (NCBI taxonomy): Eukaryota > Metazoa > Chordata > Mammalia > Rodentia > Sciuridae > Urocitellus > Urocitellus parryii. The sequence goes on along the minus strand of NC_135538.1, from coordinate 71,498,283 downwards.
GACTAAAAATATTAATTCATGTGTGTCCTTGATATGTACTTGGTTAAGGAGTTTCCTACCCCTGAAGTTTTGGAAAGGGAGGAGATGTCTTTGAGTACTTCCTCTTGCCCATTCCCCATATGCTCTGGAGTTTCTTGCAGTCAAAAAAAAAAAAAAGACATTCTCTAAATGACTACATCTCCTTATGACAAAAGAGAATCACCAAAGGCGTAGTAGAAGGAAATGGGCTACCTCGGGTTTACCCTCCCCAAGAATGTATTTTGAAAAACTGATTACAACTCAAGCAGGAAGTATGGTTATCCCTCAGTATCTGCAGATCATTAGGCCCAAGACATTATCCCAGGATACCAAAATCCACAGATACTAAAGTTTCTTATATAAAATGATGTAGTATTTGCATACAACCTACACACATCCTCCCATGTACTTTAAATCATCTCTAGATTACCTGTAATATCTCATGCAATATAAATGCTGTGTAAATAGTTGTTACTTTTTATTGTGTAGGAGAAAATGGCAATGAAAAAAGTCTGTACTTATTCAGTACAGATGCAGCTTTTTTCCCTGCAGTTGAATCCACAGAGGCAGTACCCAAGAATACAGAGGGTTGATGGTATAGATCAAATAAAGAGTAGCAGGAGCTCTTTGCACTGATGCAGGGTGAGTGAAGGGCAGGCTGGCATAAGGGCATTTCCAAGCAGCACTGGGGACATCATGCACCTGGAATACAAAGAGAACATAGCCACTATCTGAGCCTCTGTTACTCCTTCTTCCCAAGGTCCAAAGAGAAGCGGTAGAAGCACAAATGATCTCCACGCCTCTGCATAGAGACACTGTGTAGAGTGATTAGGGTCCCAGCTCAATCTGCCAAGCCTGACATTTCAGTTATCTTTGGAGATTTTGTACAGGGTGTGTCAAGACCTTAACCACCACTGAAGGCATTGTTTCTATGGGAAAACATGCTATGCATTTAATTTACAAGTGGATTTCCAAGCACAGTGCATGTATAAATCACAATTTACTTTTAGTTCCCATTCAGGGTTGAATTAAATAACCACTTGAATATAATTATGAACTTTCTTATGTTCCTTACACTTTCATCTGTCAAACTTGTTTTTAATCATAAATTTAACTAAAAATGCTATCTTTTGGTTCTCAGCACCTTCTTTCTAAATCTTATTAAATACTAGCATAGATAATTTGGGGCATTTGGTCCATTGTATGCTTTGACACCTGATTTTTTTCACAACTGTGAGAACTGGTGACTGTTGTTATTACTATTTTGGAAGCGGGAAAACTGAGGCTCAGCACATTTGGCTTACTTGCTGTCATATAAGCAGTAAGTGAATAGAACTGGATGTCACCCCAGGTCCAATGATAGACCTCATGCAGGCTCTTTCCATAACATCTCGCTGCATTGCAAAATCTTCTGATGGTGAGAGAAGAAGAGAAATCCAGTGTGCTGTTTGACTAAAGGGGAGTCCTTGAATATTTTTTCCAACCAGAAAACTGTTAGCAGCTTGCTTCATTAGCTAGCTGGAAGCCTGCCCCTTTCCTCACATTCAGCATTGGCTTACTCTTACGCCACATCCTTCCCTTAGCCGTCAGCAGCTCGCCTTTAATGCACAGGCTGGGCTTCTTTTGAGAGAAGAAGTATATATTTTAAAATGAACTATTGAAAACAGCATTGAAACCAGTAACTTAGGGTTTAAAAACAGAGCCTTAAAGCTCCTGACTTCCCTTTGAGCAATAGCCACATCCATCTCTAATTACCAAGAGGCAAAGGAAACAGAAACACTTGCCTCCAGCAAATGTACTCTGTGATCACCCACAGACATGGATCCCAGTGTGAAGAGCAATTGAAACAAAACAGACCAGAATAGATGGACTGGTAGAAACAGTCTTCTTAGCACGGTTTTGTATTCATCCTGAACCTGGTGTTTATTTTATTAAAAAGCAATCATTACTGTTAACATGTTAAAAAAAAAAGAGAGAATACATAAGTATTTGTAATACCCTGGTATTTAACAGATGTTGCCATCAACAAGCTCCTCTTTTTTTAATATTAATTTTTTAGTTTTCGGTGGACACAACATCTTTATTTTATTTTTATGTGGTGCTGAGGATCGAAACCAGAGCCCCGAGCATGCCAGGCGAGTGCGCTACCGCTGGAGCCACATCCCCAGCCCAAGCTCCTCTTTTTTTAAACAATATTTTTTTTCTACAAATGAAATCCTATTCTTACCTTGGACCTTATCTGCTGACCTCTTCTTATCTTGGAGGTCAGCAGATTAAAAATTGAAATCCTTCTTTAAAAAATACTTGAGGTTCCTTTTTTTTTTAAAGTTTAAGGATTTTTTTTGTATCCTCTCTTTATTTCCATTGACCATTGTCTAATATACAACAGACACTCAGCAAAAAGTTATTGATTGAGTGAATGAATGTTGTTACTTATTAATTTGGCATTTATTCATATCCATGCTACCCATTTATTCTGTGGGAAATATTGGAGGCAGAGAGAACAATAAAGAAAATTATTGTCACAGTAGCCTTGACAGAGTGCTGTCAATGACAGTCCATGAGTGAGAGAGATTGCAGAGGCAGAAATGACTTGATAACTGAATGGAGGGAGCAAAGAAGGAGAAATCCAAGATCATTTTGAGTCCGGGTGATGATGGTAGGGAAGACAGTGTGATCCTGACAGAAGGATTAGGGAACAAAGTATGAGGACTAGGCTTGTCATGGGGAGATAATTATTTTTCAAATCCCTTAAGCTTGAGGTACCTGTGAGACATCCAGGTGAAAGAATCTAGCAGTGCAGAAAGACTACAGCTTGGGAGTAAGAGTAAGGTGGTGATCTGGGCCGGTCTTCACTCAGGTCTCTGAAATCCTGATAGTGGACAAGATGGCCATGTGGAGAGTGTGGAGAGAAGAGGTGGCAATGCTGATGCTGGAGGGGCCTCAGGAGGAGGGTGTCAAGAAGGATACGCATGAAGAGAAGCCACAGAGACCAGAGGAGACGACCATGCCTAGAGCTGCCATGGCCAACAGGGACATGAGACATGCAGCTGGAAAGGGACCCTGGTAAGCTTCTGCAGAGGGGTCAGACGGTGAAGCAGAGAAAGGGAATGAAACATGGGAAGGTGAAAGGAGAAGGAGCAGGCCGTGCTCTGAAAGGAGAAGGAGGTTGGTTCATGCTATCCCAGAATCCTGTCACATCCATTATTCCAAATGCTGTTGCCTCCTCCTTTTTGAGCTTCCTTAAGTTTTCTCTTATAACCCTTTTCAATTTCCCTCTTCTCTGCTGTTTCTAGGCAGTTCCCCCTTTTTAGCCATTCCTTTCCTGTAGTATTCCAAAGTTGCCTTCTTCCTCAGCGTCAACTAAGATATTTCTCTGCTGTTCTCTTTTCCTGGTCTTGAACATTGCAGCCTCCTATGTATGTATGGCTTGATTCTGCTCTAGACCATGCCCAGTGATAATCTGTCCACCTCTTTGGGGCAGATTAGGGGAATTCCATTTACAATTACATTCCTACTTGGGTGTTGGCTGGGTTTCAATATTCAATCTTATTCTTCACTCTTCATAGTTTAACCTGAAAGCTCCAGAAAGTGAAATGGTAACATTAATTACTGACCTTTCTCATCAAGTGCATTCATGTTCCAGACTTTGCAGAACCAGGGGAATATTTACTAGCAGTAAAGTTTAGGCGAACACACCTACACAGACACATCAACTGTAAGCTTTGTGATATTCCACATTTTCTGAATCATGTGATTTTAATTTTAAAATTGTTGGCTGACAAATAATGTCACTTAGTAGAGTGATCTCATTTTTGTATAACTTTATCCATTCTTTAATAACAGAGTAAACCAATAGATATACTATTTGAGCAAATAGAATCAAATGGATCTATCAGTATTGAACTTCGTGGCATAGAGTTTTCCTTCTTTAAAAACACATGGATCGCGTATTATAGGACCAGGAAGACTGGGGTCAACTTTTTATAACTGAAGTAGTTAGCACTTTGGTCTTTGTACTTTAAAAAACAAAAAATTTGATTTTGTTGTTGAAATGAACTTTGTTTACTTTTATTTTTTTGGTACCAGAAATTGAACCCAGGGGAGCTCAGCCACTGAGCCACATTCCCAGCCCTTTTTTGTATTTTATTTAGAGTCAGGGTCTCACTGAGTTTCTTAGGGCCTTGCTAGATTGCTGAGGCTGGTTTGAACTTGTAATCTTCCTGCTTTGGCCTCCCGAGCCACTGGGATTACATGTGTGCACTACTGCACTGGGCTTGCCTTACTATTTTTTCTGTTATGAACACTCATTATTTTCCTTCAGTTTTTGGCAATTTTAGGCTAAGACATGGATATTGGTCATTAGGCATAGACAACCATCAAATATTACAAGTAAGATATAGAAACTGAAGGCAGTATGTCAATAAGTACAAAGAACAACTAGATTTTGGTCCATATTATGTAAAATCAGAAGTCTTTTGTACATTTTCTCTCTGGGGAAAATTTCACAAAAAGTACCCTCTTTCTACTTTGGATTAGCACTTAACAATTCTGAATGTTGATTTTTTCACTTGTCAAGAGTCAAAAATCTTTCTTACTTTTGTGTCCTTAGAAATAGAAAAATGTTTTTCAAAAATCAGTTGCAGAATTTATTTCAGGCTAATTAATGGCAATAAGACTCTGAAGAGCAACTTGCAACCAAGTTAACATGGGCTTAGTTACTCTTAGCATAAACTAGTGAATTTGAAATAAACCATCCCAAACATGTTAGGAGACAAAGCTCTATTATTACCCAGCTCTAAGCTATCATTTATTCGCTGGGAAAAAAAAAATTCAGGAAGAAGCTTGCCAATGAACCAGATGTCACCATCAGTAGACAATTATGTTCCACAGCTTGGCACCTGGGGCCCACAGTCATCATCCAAGGAGGAGGAGAAATAAAAAGTAGAACATTCTGGCGAACTACAGAGTAAAAGATTCCACATGGCTCATGGAGAAAATGGAGGAAGGGCTACTTCCTTAGTTCTCAGCAAGGAGACCCAGGATCACAACCCACCATGTTCCATATGTTGAGAATGTTGTGATTCTGACAGATACACCTGAGTCTACACAGGCCTCAAATGCACACAGAGGCTGACCCTGGGAACTGGTATGGCAGCATGTGCATGTGGGGATATTTGTTGCTTCATAGAAGGGATAGATTATCAACAGAACCTAAAATGTCTCCTTCCTTGACAAATTTTGAGGATTGAAAAGGAAAGAGTTATGATTTGGAGCTGGTAACAGTGAGATACTGCCCAGAATGTGTGAGACTGTACTGCATAAAATGCCTTTTCAAAACCTGTCTGATCTCATAATTAACCTTTGATTAAGAAATTAGAGATTTACATTGGCAATCTGAGAAAGGCTTCCTATTTCTGAGCCAAGAAAAAGGCAATGAACTTCCTCTTTTGAAATGGGTTTCAATCCAGAATAGACACTTTTATGATCCTATCATAGTCATCAAATAAACATGCAGATAACATATTAAATCTTTTTTTTTTACTCTTATGTGATATAAGAAAGAAAGAAATGAAAGTTGAAATAAATTTTCTTAAATTTTTGGTAAAATTTCCTTTATATATATGTGTGTATCAGTTTATCCTTTATGGAAACCACTCATATTCAGATAGAGATGAAAGGCAAAACATTAGCTTTATTGGTTCAATGTACAACTAAACAAAAACAGAATCCTGCTAAAATGGAAACTATATTTTTTTCATCATCTCCTACCTTTAAAAGTCACCAAATTCTGGATGACACAAAACAGACTGTAATTTAATTTAAAAATTATGTCTAATTGTGCTTAATAGATGGTTATCACATATTTCCATGATAAAAACAGATTTTTATGGAATTGAGGAATATTTTTGTTAGTTTTGAATAATTCTTAATAGTTTGGATAGTATTGACTGCCTTAAATTAGTTGATGAGTTCACAAATAGTCCTTTTCTAAAACAAACCTTTTATATTTCTTAGTTTACATTTGGGCAAAGAGATAAGATTTTTTCTTTATGTATGATGTCTACAGTGCCAACTATCTAGTTAATTAATATTAATGTATGTACAATATGTTATAAAATAATATATAATCATAGTGCATAATACAGCTAATTCTATATTAATGCATGTCTAAAGGTTGTGATTCCAGAGTATATTTTTCAGACTTTGGATAATTATGATTTATTTCATGACAGGTTAGCACAATGGATTGTTCCTGGAAATGCCATACTTTTAATGCCCTGATTTACCAATGTTTTGCTTTGTGAAACATTTCAACAAAGGTTAAAAGCAAAACAATGGGCTACATATTCCACCCCTATCACCACCTCCTACTTCCTATGCCTTTGACCCTTCTCACCCAAACTCTCTGAGAGCATTTCTAGAAGGATCGTGGCTGTGTATTTAAATGACACACATGAATGACATCATAAATTAACTTCCTAGTTTGCCTCACATTGAACAAACATTACAATTCTCTGAAGGTTACAAACATTGATGCCACTGGTCTGGGTGCCACGCTTGATGGATGGTAAATTGTTTTCCCAGTGAAAGGAAACAACAAACTGAGAACCAGAAGTCCCCAGTTGTATTGCAGGATTTGCACCATCAGGTCCACGGCCTCTCTGTGCATCTGGGTTTCCTCAGTTTATTTTCCCTGCCTGTATTTCACATCACAGAAATACTGAGCTCCATTCTCAGGGCCGTGGAGAGCTTTGGCTCTTCTGCTTACCCATGTAAACTGAGAAGGCACTGACAGCAAACTACAGAACCAGCCCTGGGTCAGGCTGTTGAAGTCTTCTCCAGGTCCCCACTCCCTCTGACATCTGTCCATCCTATTTCCAAAGGGGCATGGAAAATGCCTGGAGTTAATGGCCTCCTGCTGAACAACTCCTGGAAAGGATGGAAAAATAAAGAAGGACTGGTTTCTCCTCCTCAGCTCTAGTGGGAACTCTGATACTCTTTCAAGGTCAAGGAGAGAACTGAAGTGGGCGGAGAATTTCTGCAAAACACTTCAAGGCCTGTTGAAACTGAAAAGCACATACTCTCATAATAGTACATTCAGTATTGTAAACTCCTCTGCAAAGTTTCTTGACAGAAATGATGGCTTTGACTGCTGTATCTCTGATAAACAGTCAAGAAAATGTAGGAAAAGGGTGAAATAAAAGAGAAAAACATTTAGTATTCACTCTCAGCATTTAACAAACACACACACACACACACACACATATATATATATATATATATATATATTTGATTTAAGGAATAACTACTCTTAGCTTGAGGATGCACAGTGAATTTCTTCATATAATCTATAATCCAAGGGCTATTAGAAATTCTGCTTCCAGATAGCCAGCATTTTTCAGTAGAGAAAGGAAAAAAAATCAAAGGAAAGTTTTAAAAGCCCACAAAAATTCATACAATGTTTTCTGGCATTAGGAGAATGACTTTCTCAGTATCTCAGTTTTTCATCCTGCAGAATGAAATGTGTAAGGAAAATGCAGAAGATTCTTCATAGTATACTGAAAAGTAGTAGAAATCAAGATACCTGGGTTTTGTTTCTGCTCCTTCATTGACTGTCTTATGGTATTGAGGAAGTCATATCATTCTTTCCAGACCTATTTATTACTCTGTAAAATAAATAGCTCATTAATTCATTTATTTAAAAACCATTCGGTAGATACTCACTAGATCGAGGCACACTGCTAGACTTGGAATACAAAAGCCAAATAAGAGGCTTTCCTTTTCTTTGAAAAGCAGGCAGCCACACAGGAGGTAACAAAAGCGTAATCAAGTGCAGAAAAGGGTAGATATTCTCATGGAAAAGTTGATGGGAGCTAGGAAATCCTAAGGGGTCACTTGAGATGGAGTGGGCAAAGAGTAATTTCTAGGGCTGGTGAGTCTAAAATCAAAGCTTCAGTCAAATAGGAATTTTCAGGATGATTGCAGTAGAACAGTGAGTTTGGGGATGCCAAAGGACTTTCCAAGCACAGGAAACAGCCAGATGGAAAGCATGAAGGTATAAACATCTGGCCTGATGGGAAAACCACAGGAGTTCTGTGCAGACAGAAAAATTAGGAGCCAGATTGTGGAGTAAAGTAAGGGGTTAGGCATGGGCTGTAGTCTACAGATATAAACTTGAGACTGTGGGCATAACCTTTCAACATGGTAGAGGAGAGCAAATTTACAGTTGGCATGATCCCTATAGGAAAAAAAAAAGAAGATGACAATGATGATGATGACTTACAAGGAAACCGATGAGGAGTATGGTTTTGCCATATCCACAAACCCTACTAAGAGAAATTGCCCCACCCACTGTCACTGCTAAAAGCAAATAAAAAATATCTCCCATGTGACACCATACTTTAATAGCTGCACATGATTGAATCAGGAAGTAGTGCCTAATCCAAGAGTAGCCAATCTTGGTCTTCATGAATTGACTTACAAAGATAACCTATATGGAAAGTCCACTTTCCCAAAACTCAGAAAGAACTATTGTAAGTATTGATAAAGATATAGAGAAATGGGAGCCCATAGGCACAGCAGGTAATAGAAAGAGTGAATCAATATTTATAAAATTAGTTATGCACATAGCCAGCAATTTCATTCCTGCATATGTAAAGCAAAAGATGGATAAAAAAATACAAAGTTGTTTTTTGGAGCACTGTTTTGGAAACAAGGAGTTTGAGGCAACCCAGATGTTTCACTGTGGGGATGAATAAGAGAAATATGATGGATGAAGACACAGAAGAGCCTGCAAAGCAGACTAGCTGTGTATATACAAACATGAATTTTAAAATCAGTGTTGAGTGAAAAAATACATAGAAAAGCATTTATATATAATACCATTTATATAGACATTAAATAGAGACCTATACAAAATAACACTACATATCTTTCAAAGACCCATACCATGCAAGGATATGTAGTACCCATGTTAAATTCGATATTTTTGATGGAAATGGAGAGTCAAGAGTGAGGATAAGAAAGAAAAAATATGAACAATTAATTTGGTCTCACAAAACAAATTAGAATGTTTCTAAGTATAATTAATTCAATGCCATGCAGTTGAGGTGAGGGAAGAGAAGTATGAATTTGAAGTCATATTCTTTCTTAAGCAATGAAAAAAACAAGGCAAAATTTTACATGACTAATGAGTTACAAAGGGGTTCAGTTAAGTCACATTTAAAATGGGACAGGTCTGGATATAAAATGTTCTCCCATAGAGCTCATGTGTTAATGCAGGAATGTTCAGAAGCAAATGATAGATTATGAGAGGTGTACCCTAATCAGTGGATTAATTCATTTGATGGATTAATAATCTGAAAGGACTACTGGGTGGTAACTGTGGGCAAGTAAGGAGTGGCTAGAGGAAGTAGGTCACTGGGGACAACACCCTTGGGGATTATATTTTGTCCCTGGCTCTCACCCCCTAAACCCCTCCTCTCTATTTCCTGGCTGCCAAGAGCTGAGCAGCTTTTGATTTGGCTGACCATGGACTGAGACTTCTGAAATTAAGAGCCCCAAATGAACTTTTCCAACTCTAAATTATTTTTTCCAGGTATTTTGGTCACAGGGACAATAAACTGACTAATTTAATCTACAAAGCTTCTGAACTGCAGTCTTTTTTAAACACAAAACTACCCCTCCAGCTCCTGTCTCCTTGAGGTTCAATTCTTGTTGTGACTTCTGTTTCCTGAACTATTTTGAGTAGTTCTCAGTTCCTGCTTTCAAGAGAGGTAACATAAGATTAAAATGTACAAGAACATGACCACAAATCTGGGATACCTGCCTGAACATTGCTGAAATTATCCAAGGGAAAAATAATGAAAAAGAGTGGTCAGTCCTAGAGATACAGATTGAGGATCAACAGATTAGTCTATAGAAGTCCTGTGGAATGAGTAAAATTATGGTTCTAAAATATAGAGAGGATAAAAGAGTAGTATTTTAAGGGTTCTATAAAGAGAAAAGAACCAGGAAAAAGGATTGATAAGAAATAGCTGGATAGGGAGAAGAACCAAGAGGGAAAGCCATTATACAGACCAAAAAAGAGAAAAGGAGTGACCAGCTTGGTTATTTGTTAACAAACCCTCAAATAAGTTGAGAAATAGAAAGGTTCCATTAGACTTTCAATTGCAAGGTCAGGATGGCCTTTTTGCAAGCAGTTTCTGTGATGTCACAACAGCAGGAACCAGTGGTCAAGAGTAAATGGGACACAACATAGCCGAGGCCCAGGTAGAAGGTGGCTTGCCCTGCCCTGCACAGCACCGTCTAGTCTCTGGCTTTTGTACGGCAACACAAGAAGAAAAGATAACAGAGTAAATAAAATGCCATGAGATTAAGTTAAATTGAATGAAGATGCATTTCATTAAAATTTACATCATAATCATTTCTAAGCGTGACAGAGAGGTGAAACACTAGAGACAGTAAATGTACAGTGTTCTTTATGGAATTTGGCTAGGAATGTTTCACTTGAACTCTGAGCTCTAATAGGCAGTGATGATAGCTCATAAACTGTAGTTCATCAACATGAAAATAAAAATATCTTCAAGAAATAAAACAGCAATTGACTTCTTTATTTCAGGATCTTTATTATAAATGTAATACATGCTTATTGTAAATTTAAGCAACCCAGAAATACAAAATGTCATCCTTGCTTCTATTTTTTCCTCATTCCTCACCTCTCCCCAGAGATCACATTTTCTAGACACATTGAAATATATACTCGCATTCAAATATATGAAATATATATGGATCTCACCATTTTTAAACACAATATGTATAATCATGACTAATATTAAAATATTAAATAATCAGAGTGATGGGACATGAAATGGATGCCAATAGTGAGCACTAGGCTCCCCAATGTGTCATATTTTCTTTAACCAGTTCAGACAGAAGTGCCAGAGTGCCAGACTGTGGCATGGTAGTGAAAGCTACAACTCAGTATCCTGCCATGGTAGCATCTCCACTGGAGACACCTTGTTAGGTCGCTTGGACACATTCCTAGCTATACAGCTGCCAATCTTCACTTTATGACCCTCCAAAATTTTTCTATGAAGCACATGATATGCTTTAGTAAATTTACTTTTTACGAGAAACTAACCAAAGCAATTTAGGACTTTTTCAAGAGAAACAGGTATATTAAAAGAACTAAAAGTCAGGTTTTCATCTCATTTAAACGAAGACTTTTAAAGACCAGCAAGCTGCAGTCTGTGGCCATCTGTAAGGAAACCATCTAATCCCTCAGGCTGGTACTATTCTCTCCTCTTTTCCACATAGATTCAACATGTAGCAGCTGTTGGTTGCCAGACTCTAGGTGGAGACTGATCAATGATTAGGACAAATATTTTGAACAAAACAACTACTTTCCTTTAGCTCTAAATTTTTCCTTAAATAGTTACTATTCTAACTTTAGATTTTTCTTTTGTAACTTAACAAGAAAAAGCAATCAAGAAAAATAAAGCAAGAACATCATTTGCATATATCTGCTCTGGAGGAAAAATATATTTTTACAAGTTTTTTCTTGATTACATCAGCAAAGGCATTTCAAACACAGTGTATTCAAATTAGCGCTTCAGGTCTTGATTATTTTTGAAGTCTCCATAAAATATTATTTAAAGAAGGAAAATTCCTAAGGTCTCCCAAATATATCAACTATGCATTTTTATATCAACTGTGCAACTTAACATCTTTAATGTTAAGAAAATAAACTTTTTAATTTTTGATATAATAAAATACACTGAGAAATAGCATATATATGAAGAAAGAGGGAAGGTAACATTCCAAATGTGGAAATATTTCATATGTTCATTGTCTTTGGTTTGATTTATGCTTAACTACGGTGCATTCTAGGAGCAGCTAATTTCCATATAAAGTGTCGCTTCTTTCAATTTCACTATGACTTGTCTACAGTGGAAGCTTTGATTTGTGTGCCCTAGGCTAGATCAGAGTAATGCATAATTTTCTTTAAGTTCCTTTCTGTCATGCACAATCAGTGAGCTCCAGCACCAATTATAACATGGATGTTTAGAAAGACATTACCCAAAAGGGGAAAATATAAGATAAATTGCATCAAGAAAGGTTATTGAATCAAAGAAAAATGATCAGAGAGAACCTGATGGCAATCCTCCTGAGTTATATGCATTTGGACATTAAGGTGCAATGAACTTTGGTCTGTTCTGACTATTATAACAGCTATTTCAAGCCTAATAGCAGAAATGAAATTCAACAGAGCCATATCAAAGTATCTGCCATCATTCAGCCCTATGTGGGGTGATGGGTACTCCATTGGTAACAGTCTTCCTTGTAGCACCAAAGGCCGGGTTCATGTGACATGTGCTTTGCACAATAGCAGAAGGCCTCACCTCCAAATTATTTCCCCTCCAAGATTCTTTCGTGAGATTTGCTCCCTCAAATCTTTTGAAGATGTGTGATTTGAAGTAAATTAAGGAATTCTATCACCTAAAGGGAAAAATCATAGTCACACAATATCAGTCTATGCTCTAACCCAATTTCCTTATCTGATTACCATTTAATGGAAAGAGTGGCAAACTAAGAATCCAGAGACCTGGGTTCTAGTCCCTGACTTGTGGCTGTGCTCTGTGAAACAAATCACTTCTCTTTGATCACAGTGTCTTCATCTCTGAAGTGATGAGATGAACATGAAGTTCCCTCGAAGTTTGAAAATTCAGCTTTGTGACTAGATCATCACCCTTATGATTTAGTATGCTTAAGAAAAGGGAAACAGGTGAACTAAATGTCGATGAGTTTAGATCTGAAAGAATGTAAATAAGAGGTGAGTCATTTCCAGACCGGGAGCAAGGAAGGATTTATTAGGGTGAAGACTGTACTGAAAAAATTAAAATTGGGAAATAAAACAAACTTCTGCTTCTACATCTTGAGTCATCATAGATTTTTGAAATATTTTTCCTTTTGGTAACATTAAAAATATTGGAAACTGTTTGACTTCTTTAAAAAAAACTCTTTATTGAGTTGGATTTTTTTTTAAAAAAAGAGACAGTGAGAGAGAGGGAGAAAGAGAAAGAGAGAATTTTTTAATATTTATTTTTTAGTATTTGGCGGACACAACATCTTTGTATGTGGTGCTGAGGATCGAACCCGGGCCGCACGCATGCCAGGCGAGTGCGCTTCCGCTTGAGCCACATCCCCAGCCCTGAGTTGGATTTTTAAAGTAGGATTATTATAAAGGGGAAACTACATGCCCCCCAACCTGATTATTGTGCATCTACAAGATCATCATTGCTAATAGCTTGGAATTTCTTCTTGAAGACTTTTTCTCCATGACCAAACAATTTTATAAGGATGAATACATATATGTATGTATATATATATACACACACACAAATATATATATATATATACACTCATGTACATACATATGCACATACATAATGGGTATATACATACATGTGTCTGCCCCCCATGTACATCTGACTACCCCAATTTGCTTCTTTTCACTGAATACTATAGAAGCATGATCCTCTCTCCCTATTACAAGGAGTACTCAGGTGAACACACTATACATGTATCTCTGACACATTTTAGCAAGCTTCTCTACAGGATGGATTTCAGAAAAGTGAGGTGGCAAAATGAGACACAAGTACTTTAAAACATGTCAGTGATGACCTTCCTTGGCTCAGTTTTCACAGAGCTTGCAATACAGTGTTGGTGTTTTCCAGGGAGGGAGCAGGAATGAGAGAAGGAAGTGACGTAGGGAAAGAGGGAGAGCAGGTGCTAAGATGCCTTATTGAGCTGGCTGCACTGCTTTAGGGGGCTGGTTGTTTAATACCAAAGGAATTTTGGAGAAAAAAAGAAAGATGTCTCTAGACCGACCAAGAAGCCACATAAAATGTCTTTCTTCTACAGGGAGAGTGATAAGGGAAAAGCATTGTCCATTAGTTCTATCCCTCACTCATCAAAGATTTGCCCCATGGCTGGGCAGCTGGTGCATTCCTGTAATGACGGCAGCTCTAGGAGGCTTAATCAGGAGAATTGTGAGTTCAAAGCCAGCCTTAGCAATTTGGCATGGCTGAACTCATTGAGACCCTGTTTCTAAATAAAATATAAAAAATGGGCTGGGGTGTGGCTCAGTGGTTAAGGGCCCCTGGGTTCAATCCCTCCTGCCAAAAATTTAAAAAATGCCCCATGGAATGGTCACTCCCCCGCAGTCCAATCAACACACCTGTGAGCCCTTGAGCACATTCCTGCATCCTGCTTCCTGCAGAGTCTGACTGTTGTGGATCATCCAAGAAGCCCTGGGAGAAGCAGGAGGTAAGTCAACTTGCTCCCATGTGAAGCCCAACTGAGCTCACTGAATCACCAGAGCTATGATAGGAATAAGACACAGATGAGGCTGAGCAGAGTCAAAGTGTTACATTAAAGGTTTCAGATACACTAACAACCTGCCACACAAAACTGCACCAATGCACACTTCCAGCAATCATGCAAGTGTCTGCTTCTACCCTTCAGCAGCAGTGGATGTTGTCAATACATATTGCCAATATGAAGGTGAATGGAGGTTTATATCCTTCTTATTTTCATTTCTGTATTATGAGAGTTGAACATCATTCCAGATGCTTCCTAATGTTAATTTATCATCTGTGAAGTGTCTACTACATTCTTGGGCCTTTTTTTTTTTCCTATTAGGTTGTTCTTCAAGGCTTCAAGTTTTAAAACCAAGATTACTCTGGGAAGTTCATGTTCATGGAGCTTTGTAAGTACTCTCCTTTTTAAGTATTTTATATAATTGTAAATACAGATATGCTGTTTTCCAATCTTCCCATTTCTAGTATTTAACGTGAACTGATGATAGCAGTTAATCACATACATGATCTTTGTATTAGCAAAGTTTTCTTTTATTTTTCAGTATGAGAGTCAAAACACATCCTGTTCCACAGGTAAGAACATACATGCTTTTTACTTAAGGATTAATGCTTATTCATAAATGCTTTCCAGAACATACTTAAGTTTTAAGTTCTTCCTTTTATTCTTTGTTCCTTGAGGTAACAACTGCATATACTTTTTTTTTTTCCTGATAGAGAAATCTACTATCCTGTCATAGATCAACTCCATTCTTATTTGCTGCTTGTTAAAAGGCTTCTGAAAGAATAGAAGGACTTTCCTATGACCTGCTCACGATCTCACTTCAGATATAGTAGTAAAACTGCCACATATAATCTTGTCATTCAATTATCAACCGAGGTCTTTTTTGTTTTTATCCCTTGTTCTTCAAACCAAAATTTTGTTCTCTTCTGCTATTTCCATTGTGATTGTAAAGGGTTAATTACCTGGAGTTTCAAGTGCAGCATAATTCTTGCAGCAATATTGTGGGCCAAAAATTTTGGCTGTGACCCAGAGGAGATGGCCCCCTCCCCACTCTAGGTATCAACTTACTTGGAATAAGGGTCATTCCATTTTTCTTGCCTACTAATTGTTCAAGAATGAGCTCTTGTCCTAATTCTGACTAATGGGACAGTGGGAAGTCATGCTGAGGGTCTTCTAGAAAGGAGCTTTCTCTTTTCTATGTGCACTGTCCTGTCTAGATGCAATGCCTGGGGTGGTGCAGTTAGCTCAGTGCTAATTTGAGGCTGCAGCCAATATTGAGAATGCAGAGTGAGAACATGGAAAGAACCTGGGTCTCTGATGATGTCCTTCAGCTGTGGAATCAATTGACCCTGAAACCTGTCCTACCTCTGGATTTCCTGTGAGACACACAGTTTCTTCTTGCTGAAACCCACTAAGTATTTGGGTTGCTCTTCTTACAACCCAAAGCACCTAATTAAATTAGCTCCTTTCTGCACGAGGCCAGAAGGATAGAACTAGTCTGCAGAAATATCTGAGTACCCTTTTTTTTCAGCATCTAGTGGAATCTGGCATAACACAAACCTTTCAAAGCAAAGAGTCTTTACACTTTTCCAAGATAAGGCCATGAGATTTCACTCTGTCACTTACAGGCTGTGTTGCCTAGGCATATCACTTAAAGTCTCTGAGTTCCAGGTTTTTTGCAACATGATAGTAAATATCATTATTCTTTGTACAGTGTTAAATAATATATTGTATATTTTGCATTCTACAAATGCCATTGTTATTTCTCATTTGCACCATAGGTTAATATTCAAGAAAATATCATTATTATAAAGTAAGATAATAAACAAATATCTTACAGGTTTTTTTAAAGAGGATAGAGTAAGAGAAGTGAAAAAACATAAAGCATTTTTTACTTTTAATGTTTAATATCATTACTAGGAACAATTTCTTCAAATTTAAGATTTTGTCAATCACTAGACCTTTATTTAAAAATGCTGCCAATTAAATTACACTTTACATGTACAATCACCATTTTTGGCTTCAACATTTTCCCCAAGCATTCCATGGAATTTGGCAGTACCTCAGTTACACTCATTGGCTATGATAGATAATCTTTTGTGTATATTTTAGGGAGGTGGGAGAGACATAATTGAGCTTTATCTACTGATGGAGTCTTCCATTGTTAAGTCCCATGAGGTTTTTGGTTGTTTCTTTGCAAGTAAATGGAGTTGTGGATATTTTGCCCACAGTGAATATTTCCTCCCTACATATCTAGTTTATGCCATACTAATTTTGTTTCCATTCACGTCTTCATGCCCAAAACCTTTTTATTTCAATGTCAAATTATACTATAATCTTTAAAAATACATTTAAAGTGACAAGCCCAACATGTGTATTACCAACCACACAACATCAACTCTAAGTTGTCAAATGTGAAAATGTGTCTTAGAATAGCTGAAATAGGGTCTTCGTGAAAGGGCTAAGAGAAAAGGAGGAGACAAATAATAAGGATATAGTCAAATTCTCTCAAGTCTCCATATTTTTCCATATTTTTTATTTGTTATAATTAGTTACATATGATAGTAGAGTGTATTTTGACATATTAGATATATATGGAATATAACTTCTTATTCTTCTGGTTGTGCACGATGTAGAATTACACTGGTCATGTAATAATATAGGCACATAGGATGGTTATATCCATTTAATTCTACTATCTTTTCTATTCCCATTCCCCCTCCTTCCTTTCATTCCCTTTGCCTAGCCCAAATTATTTCTATTCTTTCCTAATCAACCCCCTGTGAATTAGCAACTGTATATCACAGAAAACATTCATCCTTTAGTTTTTGGAGATTGGCTTATTTCACTCAGCATGATATTCTCCAGTTGCATCCATTCACTGGCAAATGCCATAATTTCATTCTTATTTATGGCTGAATAATATTCCATTGTGTATATATACCAAATTTTCTTTATCCATTCATCTGTTGAAGAGTACCTAGGTTGGTTCCCTAGTTTAGCTGTTATGAACTGAGCTGCTATAAATATTGATGAGGCTGTTTCACTGTAATATGCTGATTTTTAAGTCCTTTAGGGATGAACCTAGGAGTGGGATAACTGGGTTATCTTCTATTTAATTGCTTGAAATTGGTCTGTTTAAATTGTGCATGTCCTTTTGTTTCAGTTGGGGTAGGTCATATGTCTCTAGAAATTTGTCGATATCTTCAAGATTTTTGAGTATAAATTTTCAAAATAGCTTCTGATTATCTTCTGTATTTTAGTAGTGTCTATTGTGATATTTCCTTTTTCATCAAAAATTTTAGTTATTTGAGTTTTCTCTCTTTTTCTTCATTAGCTAAGGGTTTATTAATTTTATTTATTTTTTCCAAAGAACCAACCTTTTGTTTTGTCAATTTTTAAAATTATTTCTTTTGTTTCAATTTCATTGATTTCAACTCTGATATTATTTCCTCTATTCTACTGTTTTTGGTCTTGATTTGTTCTTTTTTTTGTAGGGATTTGAGATGGAATATTAGGTTATTTATTTGGCTATTTTCTGTTCTTTTAATAAGTGAGTTCAATGCAATGAACTTTCCTCTGAGAACTGCCTTCATAGTGTCCGAGAGATTTTGATATGTTGTATTACTATTCTCATTTACTCTTAAGTATTTTTTAAAATTTCATCCTTATTTCTTCTGCTATTCCTTGATCATTCAATAGTGTATTATCTGATCTCCAGGTGTTAGAGTATCTTCTATTTCTATTTTATTGTTGATTTCTAATTTCATTCCATTATGATCTAATAGAATGCAAGGTATTATCTTTTTTATTTTTGTATTTGCTAAGAGTTTCTTTGTGGCATAAGATATGGTATATTTTAGAGAAGGATCTGTGTATTGCTGATAAGAAATTGTATTCAATCATTCATGGATGAAATACTCTATATATGTCTGTTAAGTCTACATTATTGATTGTATTATTCAGTTTTATAAATTTTTTGTTTAGTTTTTGTTTGGAGGAACTATCCAGTAGGGAGGGAGATGTGTTAAAGTCAACCCATATTATTGTATTGTGGTCTAATTTATTCTTGAAGTTGAGACAGGTTTATTTAATGTACATAGATGCTCCATTGTTTGGGGCATAAATATTTATAATTGTTATGTCTTATTGATGTATAATTCCTTTAAGCAGTGTGAAATTTCCTTATTTCTCCCTTATGATTAAGTCTGGCTTGAAGTCCACTTTATCTGATATGAGGACAGAAACCCTGGCATGTATACGACATCCATGTGAATGATATGCTTTTTTCTCAGTATGTGGATGTCTTTGCCTATGAGGCGAGTCTCTTGGAGACAGTGTATTGTTGGACTTGTTTTTTAATTCAATCTGCCAATCTATGTCTTTTGATTGATGAGTTTAGGCCATTTATATTCCATGTTATTTTTGAGATATGATTTTTATTCTCTGTCATTTTATTTCTGGTTTTCAATTTGAGTTAGTTTCTCCATTGATTCACTATTCTTTTAGTGTAGTTCCTCCTTTTGCTGCTGTTTACTTTTATTTTTCATTTCTTCTTGATGAAATATCTTATTGAGTATGTTTTGTAGTGCCGGTTTTCTGGTTGTGAATTCTTTTGTTTATCATAGAAGGTTTTTATTTCATCATCAATTCTGAAGCTTAATTTTTCTGAGTATAGAATTCTTGGTTGGCACTTCCATTTTCTTTCAGAGCTTGGGATATATTATTCCAAGACTTCCTAGCTTTGAGGGTCTGGGTTGAGAAATAAGCTGAGATCCAGACTGGTTTCCCTCTAAATGTAATATGACATTTTTTGTCTGGGCAGCCTTTAAAATTCTATCCTTATTCTGTATGTTAAACATTTTTATAATAATGTGCCGTGTTGTGTGTCTGTTGTAATTTTGTACATTTGGGGTCCTATGAGCCTTTTATATTTTATTTTCCATTTCATTCTTTAGATTTAAGGAATTTTCTGATATTATTTCATTGAAAAGATTGTATATGCCTTTGTTTTTTATCTCTGTGCCTTCATCTATCCTGATAAATCTTAAACTCAATCTTTTCTTGTTATCCTGTAATTCTTGGAAGTTCTGTTCATGATTTCTTAACATCTTCTTTCCATGGTCAACTTCATTTTCAAGATTATATATTTTGTCTTCATTGCTTGACTTTCTATCTTCCAAGTAGTCTAGTCTTTTAGTGATGCTTTTCATTGAATTTTTAGTTTGGTTTATTGATTCTTTCATTTTGAGGATTTCTGCTTGATTTCTTTTCAGAATTTCTCTATCTTTATTGAAGTTATCTTTAATCTCCTGATTTTATCTCTGATTTTACTTCTTACATCTTTACCTCGTGGATCACTTTAACTATGTACATTCTAAACTCCTTTTCTGACACTTCTTCCACTGTGGTGCCAATGGATTCTATTATTGGAGCATCTTGGTTTGTTTGGGGTGATTTGTCCCTTGCTTTTTCATGTTGTTTGTGTGTTTACCCATTTAGCAGTGTGGATCTGAGGGAGTACACTTTCTACCCTGTAGACTTATAGTGTCCCTGAAGGTTTCTAGGGAGATAAATAATAACAGCAACCAATGCAAACAATATATATCTTTAAACCAAATAGCTCCTACTAAGATCTACAGTTTTGTCATAGTTAACAGAAATGATATGCTCAATTATTGCCTACAATAAAAATGGTGAGTTTGCAAAAGGGTTTACAATTTCAAATGGTGGACAAAGAGAACAGAAGTGGTATAGGATATGATGTTTATGAGGAAGGAGGAGAAAAGATAGATGTAAAACATTACAGGAAGAATAAAAGTGGAGATAATAGAGGCTGGCTGTTAGCAGAAGAAAAGAGAGAAAGAGAATCAAGGGAAACAGATGAGAGAAAAAATTATATAAAGTAAAATTTTTAAAAAATATAAATATAAATATAAATAAAAAACAACACTGAAATATAATATTCAGACATCCCAGTCCTTAACTGATGCATGAAAAATAGTTGGCTTCTAAAATGGTAGAAATGTGAGAGAAAAAAGAAAAAGAAAAGGAAAAAAATCTTTAAAAATTGAACAATTATTTCCATTGGAGTTCAAAAGTTTCTCAACTTCCCTTCTCAGCAGTTAGGTAGGGGTTATCTGCAGTATGATGTTTGCTCCACCCTCAAGGTGGGTGGGGTTGCTAGGGTGTGAGGGTTAAACCTGGGGGTGGAACTCCTGGAGGTGTAGTGTAGGCTTAGGTATGCTCCAGTCTCTTCCCTCAATGCCAATTGGTCTGGTGATTTTAAGTCAGTGTACCTCCAGGGCCCAGCAATTGCCAGTCCACACTGAAGACTGCCTCCCAGGATCTCCTCTGGGTTCTACTCGTGGTGTAGGAGTTTGTTCATATCCCACTATGTTGCCTGTGGACCCCACAATTCCTTGTCTCTGATTCAGTCTCCAAACTCAGTCTCTCCCACCTTTGCCCTTGTCAAGTGCTTCTCTCCCAGCTGGTATTGCAAGCTGTCAGACTGAAGGGTGGGAAGCCAAGTGGGTTTCTGTGGCCAGTATTCCCCTGTGTAAACTTCTCTCCATGCTTGATTTTTTTCCTGTCACTTAGGCACACTCTCTGTCATCCAGTTGGTTTTTTGAGCCAGACTTGGGTCTGCCAGAAATCAGCTCCCTCAGCTGCTAGTCCCTGCACCATGGCCGCAAAAAGTTTCCTTCTGCTGTCCTCCAAACACCACTGGGTGAGATAGTGGCTTCTTTCCCATAGAAGGATATTGCGCAGTACACATTACTGTTTATTTAGGCAGTGACTCTGATCTCTAAACTCTCCATTCCCTGACATGCCTCTGTTGTCCTGACAATGGGGGTTCCTTTAATTCCCATATTGCTTTACTGTATTCATGGACGGACCATTCTGATTCGTGCCTCCAGTTGCTGGTGCAAATATAGGGCTAAGGCTTTTTCTCTTGTTTTGTTATATTCAATCTCTTGAGTCTCCTGTTTTGAGTGTCCAGTATTAGATTCCAGTAAAGTCCCCCCACCCCCATTCTTGTTCATTCACCCACCTTGCTAAAAAGCTGCCTGTCTGCTTTTCTTGGTTTCACGCCACAGGGCTGCCAGGGAAGCAACCTCCTTAATCTATCTTCCTGAACCCTCTCATGCGTTTGTCAAACAATTGTATAAGAATATTATGAACTCTAGATAGAGCAAAGGGGTGGGAGGAGTAGGGAGGGTGCATGGGGGTAGAAAAGATGGTGGAATGAGATGAACCTCATTACCCTAAGTATATAAGAAGACACGAATGGTGTGAATATACTTTGTATACAATCAGAGATATGAAAACTTGTGCTCTATGTATGTAATATGAATTGTAATGCATTCTGCTGTCATATATAACAAATTAGAATAAAAATATAAATTTAAAAAAGACTGTTAAAGCAGATATAGGCAAGTGATAAAGATTGTTTAAAGAAAAACACCATTTTTTCCCCATAGTGAATTAACAAAAACTCAGGAAATGAAAAACATTCAATTTGGTTCAGTAAAAAAAGAAACAGACATTACTATACACGGCAAGTATTCGTTCTTATGGAAGAAAGATCTGAGGCCTGTCTGACTTTCCTTTGTGTTTGGGCACTTGACAGAATAATTTCTTTGACCTTAATTTCCTTCTCTAATAGAAAATACAGAAAAGAAGAGGTAATGAGAGTGGAGAAAATATTAACAACTGGCACCAGATTCTCGGGGAGAGAAAAATGTCCTCAGAAGTGTTAGTGACAGCAGGCACTGCCGTCCCTCACCCCAGGGCCTAGGTGTGAGCTGGGGCCACTGTTCTAAAGGAGCTGAAAGCTGTTCTTTGTGAGGCAAGGGGAGAAATGTTTTATTTGCCCTTAATGGAAGAGACAAAGTGGCAAACAGAAGTAGAGAGGGAAGGGAAGAGTGAGAGATGGGAAGCAACCAGAGTACAAGAGGCTCCATGGTGGTGAGGGATTCTGCATTTTATGAATTTGATGACGCCAATTGTTTGCCCTAAAGTTATTCTCTTTTCCTCTCCACTCTTTGCAGGAAATCTTCACTAAAGCTAGCTAAACCCACAAATATTTGCTGCCGGTGACTTTTGATTGTAATTTTTGAGGAAACTGGAAAAAGAGCCCTAGGATATGTAAAGATTGCCTTGGTGTAAAGTGGATTCTGATGACAGGAATGAGTGTCATGGTGCAAGCCATTCCCCACCCTCTTATCCTCAAACCTCACTCTGCCAGTACTGGTGGCAGGGCTTTGATCACCTGCAGGCTGTGCAATGGGCAAGAAGACGTCTATGCCAGGCATAGTTCTAAGAACCAGGAAGAAAGGAATGTAAGACAGCATTTACATTCCTGTGAGAGAAACAGATAATAAGCAGAAATAGATAATAAATGTGATCTAATGTTCTGTTATCCCCATTGTTATGAAGAAAAATCAGGCAGGAGAAAAAAATGCAGAAGAGTAGAAATTGATGGGGTGAGAGTCAGTGTCTCTCTGAGGAAGAAAGCCTTCAGGCATGGACAGTAAGGTCCAAGTTCCTGCAATGGAAACCACCTGATGTTTTTAAGAGAAAGATCTCTATAAGACAGTATGCTGAGGTGAGGGACAAGGGGAAGGGTAGTGGGAGGTGAAACCAGACTGGAAGTCAAAGGCCAGGTCACCTACGGCCCAGGAGGCAGAGACTGGCCATTGGGTTTTATTCTGAAAGACATTGCAGAGATGAGTGACAGGATTTGATTTACTGTCCTAAAAGAGCACTCTAGTGTTGTGTGGAGAAGGGGTTATAACAGACATGCATAGAAGCAGAAGAATCAGATAAAAGGATAAAATGATGGGGTTTAGCATGGATTAGGTTGTGCATAGAGGTGATATGGTGGAAGGGGGTACATTTTGAAGGAGAAACTGACATGATTTGTAGATAAATTAGGTATGAGATATGGGAGAAAGAAAATAATAAAAATGACACATAGGTTTCTTTGCTTTATTCTTTTAAAGAATAATTTATGGTTGTAATTACAATTATAGAAGTGACACATGTTCACTATGGAACAGTTTAAAACTGCAGGGCTAGGGCAGAGAGTAGCTTAGTGGTACAGCAGTTGTTCAGCATGCATGAGGTCCTGGGTTAAATTATAGTAAAAACATCTGCTTAGGAAAGTGAAAAAAAATGCTAACTGGTTATTTTGTAAATATTCCTCAATTTGGGGGTTGGTTTGGAGTTTTCCCAAGATCAAAATGTGGTTGTGGGTTTCTGGCAAGAATGCACAGAGGTGATGTTGCGTTTTTCCTAACACATCATATCCATGGGTTTATGACATTTGACCTACCTTATTGCCTGTGATGTTGAGCTTAAATACATGGTGGAGTTGGTTTTCTTCACTGTAAAGTTAATATTTTTCCCTTAGTAGTTAAAATATACTCTGAGACAAAGAAAACTCTATTTTTCCTCTGAGACAAAGAAAATTCTATTTTTTCCTCAGACTTTCACCCAGTAATTTCATAATCCATCACTAGATAATATCTGCAAAAATTATTATGATGATATTTCTCTAGTTTACTACTCTGATTTTATATTTTCATCTTTCCTTCTATATTTTCTAATTGAATTCTTTGGTAAGGAAGAGCCCTTGCTTCTCCTTTATTTGTTTATTTATTTGATTATTTCCTCATATCAGAATGGATTCATGGATATTTACATTAGCATAAAGGTTAAAATCTAATCCTATCATTTTTTCCAAAACTTATTGAAGTATAATTGACAATAATATATTTAAAATGTACAATAAAATGGTTTTATATATAGATGCATAGTAAAAATTACTATAATCAAGCTAACTAACATATTTATCACCTTACATAGTTAAGTGTGTGTGTGTGTGTGTGTGCGCGCGCGCGCATGCACGCGTGCGCACAGTGAGTATATTTAAGATCTACTTTCTAAGAAAATTTTAAGTATATAATACTTTATCATTAACTATTGTCACCATGCTGTACATTAGATCTCCATGACTTATTGGCCTTGTAACAGAAGTTTTTACTCTTTGATCAAAATTCCTCCCATTCCCCCCACTCCCAAGTTTCTAACAATTATTGTTCTACTTTCTGTTTCAATGAGTTCAGCTTCCTCGGGTCCCACATGTATGCTGTCATAATTAAGTTGTTATCAGCCTAAAATAGACTGTTAAAATTGTACTTTATTCAAGTCAAGCTGATGAAATCCACCAAACAAAAACTTATGGTAGATACATAAAAGATGAAGAGAATCAAACATATTACTATAGAAAATGATCAAACCACAAAGAAAGACAGCAAGATAGGTAGGAAAGAATAAAGGATTGATAAAATACCCCCCCTCTTTTATTGAAGACACGATTTACATCTTTTTATGCTGCATATTAATTAAATTATTGCAGCTATGGTTATTTTAATATTTTTGTCTTTTAACTTTTATACTAGAGTCATGTTATTTACACAACAATATTGCAGTATTAGAATACTCTGAACGTGAATATATACTTACCTTTTCCAGTGAACTTTATATTTCCATATTTTTTCACTTTACTAAGTAGAGGCTTTGGGGTTTGTTTGTAGTTTTATTTTGGTGGTACTGGGCATTGAACCCAGGAGCATTCTAATCCCTAGCCTTTTTAAAATTTTTATTTTGTGACAGGATCTCACTGTGTTGCCCATGTGAACCTCAAGCTCCTGTCTCAACCTCCCAAGTAGCTGGAATTGTAGGCATATGTGCCAGCAGGCTTGGCCAATTAGAATATTTTGTTTTAGCTTGAAGAACTCCTTTTAATATTTCTCACAGGGAAGGTCTGGTGATGAAGAACTCCTACAGGTTTTGCTTCTCTGTGAAAGTTTTTACCTGTCCTTCATTACTGAAGGACAGATTTACTGGAGGAGATACTCTTGGCTGGCAGTTTTTTTTTTTTTCTTTCAGTTCTTTGAATATATCATCCAATGTCCCCCTGCCCTGTAAGAGTTCTGCTGGGGAATCAACTGATAGTCTAATGAATGTTCCCCTTATCTGCAACAAAGCCTCTTTTCTCCAACTGCTTTCAAAATTCTCTAATTTTGACAGTTTGATTATCATGTGTCTCAGCAAAGTCTTTTTACATTCTGAATCTGTTTGGATACTTTTGAGCTTCATGTATGTACATATCCGTATCTCTCCCCAGATTTGCAAAATTCTCAACCATTATTTCTTTCAATAAATTTTCTGCACAGTTCTTTCTTTTCTCCTTTAATGATTCCCATAATGTGAATGTTACATATTTTATTGATGTCTTGTAAATTTCATAGGCTTTCTTCATTTGTCATTTTTTTTCCTCTTCTGGCTTTTAACCTTAAAATAATCTCTTCAAGTTCACAGATTAGGTGACTGCCTTCTCCCCATCCTGCAGAGTTGAGTCAGATCTCTGTGTGAGGCACACTTGCTATCCCTGGGAATGTGCTCAGGGAGCAGGCCTGGGGGAGAGGAAGCACACAGAATATTTTGGGTACCAGTGGGACAACTGAGGAAGGGTCCACAGACAAGGTGTCTCAGACTGCTCATAGGTAGTCTTCCAGGTGGAGTACACAGAGTCGTCAGTAGGGTCCAAGGCCTTTCTTCTCTGTTCCCAGACTCTCCCAACCTCTCGGCTGTGTTTATTATCTCAGTATTCTGGGTGAAGTGAGAAAAAAGTGTGCTTTGTAAGCAGTGTCTCACATATCTGGAGAATCTGGGTTCTCACTATACTCTCATTTAACCCTTTAAGATGAATCTTGGGACAAGGGAATCTTTCTTGGCACTTAGTTATGATGCCTTGGAAGAGTGATGAAGTAGAACTGTTCTTACTCCCTTCAATTAATTTATTTTTTTTTATTTCTCTAACAGAGTGCTGGAAATTCTCTGCTCTACTTTTAGTCCCCCATTGAGGTCCTCTCATCTGTGAGTTGCTGTCAAAATTGATGCTTCTGTGAGTGAATGACAATGGAGAGCTCCACATCTGCCATCTTGCTAATGTCATGCTATTATTATTTATTTAATTGATCAAATTATTTCAAGTTTGGCTATTATGAACTCCTTTAGGTTGAACCTGTTTTTAAAAGAGTTTGGACTACTTTTTAAAATTGTGAAGTACTCATAAATACCAAACTAACTTACATACATAGCATGTAAGATACGAATAACAGAATACTGAAAGTTTCTGTATCAAACTCTTAAGTTTTTAATCTTAGCAATTGAGTGAGAATATTCAAAAATGGGAAAGATAAATGATCTCAGACATGTTAAGTTTGAGATGCTTGGCAGACAAACAGTGAAGGATGGAAGAAAGAGTTGAATGTGCAAAACTGGAGCTCAAGAAAGTGGTCAAGGTTAGTCAGTAAAACTGAGAGTTTCAGGCTGGGATCTGGGTTTTGGAAAAAGGAAAAATATCATGCACAATCCCTCCACTCAAATATTAATTCTATTAATTAACATTTTTTGAGTAGTTCCTTCCAGTTCATGTTTTCACATGGTTAAGATACACTATGTGTAATTTTTTGTTCCTTTTTGCCTCACTTAACATTGTAATATAAAAGTCTTCAAATATTTTATAATATTCAAACACATTAAAAAAAATTTACCCCTTGGTTTCAGATTCTTTTTTCTAAGTTTTCTTGGCTCTTTATGGGTCTTTTTAGTAACCAGTCTTAGGGTTATTGTTATTTTTTTTTCTTTTCATACCTCCATATGTACTTCTGTATGGCTTGGACTATTGAATCGACTCATTTTTCTAAAAAAAATACATGGTTTATAGAATTCACACCTTGAGGGCCATTTATCCTTAAGAACCATTATCTTATATTTCTTTGTTCCTTTTTAAAGTTTTTTAAATTAATTTTTTCTTGAGATTGTCTATTTTCTTTGAGCTATTCTAGATATTAATAAGAGAAGTATTAGATATAATTGCAATACAAAGCAAACATTTTTTAAATCTCATGAAGTAAGGGACAGAATAAAAGAAAAATCAGGCATCCATACTGATCGGATGGGGCGGGGGGGAGTTACATAACGCAGATGTATCAGGGACACTTTTTCTCTTGAAAACCTTAAATTTTTGTTCTGTGAAATTCAAATAATAAACTTTGAAAAATCAAACAGCAACAATGAACCATGACAACAACAAAATCTAAAATCATTCTTCCGAAAGTGTAGGCCAGAAAATAAATGACACTCTGGGAAAGCAGTTGCTTTTATCCAAGCGCTCTGACAGCTGACAAACAAGATCACATCAATAAGATACAGAAAAGTATTCATGTGAATAGTAATAATAAAAAAGTAGGAGTGGCAATATTAATATCAGATGAAGTGGATTATAGAGTGAAGGAAATTAGTATGGACATGGAGGAACATTACATAATGATGAAAGAATCAATTCACCATTAAATATGTATGCAGCAACAACAGAACTTCAAAATACACGAAGCACAGACTGATAGAGCAGAAAGAAGAGCAAATGTGGAATGTAAATAGCTGTTTTTGAATTTTTATTGCTATTAGAAAATAGTGCAGCAATAATAAATTGCCATGCCTTCTGTGGCCATGGAAAACTTATCAAGACTTCAGCCTCCTTGTCTGAATAAATACACCAGCACTTAAGGCTTGAACTAGACAAGCAATGGAATACACCTACCCCAAGTGCTACCCATCCTTTTCCTATAGCCATATCAGATATTGCCAATTTTCACCTTTCACTTATTTTCCAAGCTTTTATGGTATACTTACTTTGTGGTGATACAATGTACCTAAAAGGACATAGGATAAGTCCTGTGAACATATTTAGCAAGAAGAATAGAACAAAGAGGTAAAGAGGATCCTACAGGATAACCACAAATAGACAAGAAGTGCCTGAGGACCAGAAGGCATTAAGAACTGCCAATATGGAAGAGCGTCCACCTGGGGAATGAGACAGACATTATTACCCGATATACATGTGTGATTATGCTATGGTGTGACTCTATACCATAGCCAGAGGAAGGAGAAGTTGTGCTCCATTTGTGTACAATGTGTCTAAATGCATTCTACTGTCATATAAAACTAATGAGAACATTTTTTTTTTTAAAAAGTCCACCTGGGACAGGGAGAGATTCTTACAGATGAAGAAAATAGATTGTAGGCAAGCTTTTCTGTTCTCTTCTTTGTTGTACTCCCCATGACCTGGGGTTAGTGCCAGCTCCATTAATCATGTAAAAAAGCCACCAATCGTAATAACTGTCTAAATCATTTAGTGCTGATGTTGAAGAGGATTAATGTCAGGTCAACAATCTTCATGTGAGGAGCTGATGGACAAAGTTGTTTTCAGGACAGCCAACATTCTCACTTCCTCATCCTCCATATTCTGAGTGCTAGCGTATTAGAATTAAAAAAAAAGATTATCACCTCAAAATATGCTCTTTTCCCTATAGGTATTCCATGAAAGAAATGAGTACTAGAAAGGATAGCACCCAGTATGAGTGCTGGCTACCTAAAATTCTTTCTTCAGGAGCACATCCACTCCTTCCTCCTCAACCTCAACAGGAGAGACACAAGCAAAGGCTTGGACTAAACCAGCAGTGACAAATTCTGAGCCCCATTACATCAGATGAGCTTATGCCACT
The DNA here is from genome assembly GCF_045843805.1 of Urocitellus parryii. Classification (NCBI taxonomy): domain Eukaryota; kingdom Metazoa; phylum Chordata; class Mammalia; order Rodentia; family Sciuridae; genus Urocitellus; species Urocitellus parryii. The sequence continues at coordinate 71,469,235 of NC_135538.1, read as the reverse complement.
GGAAGAAGGAAGAGGAAGCTCATAAGCAAAAATACGTAAACATTGGAGGACTACAGCCAACCAATGTAAAAGAGAATTGCTCAACTGATCGCACTTTTTTTTACCAAATAAAATAATAAAACAAACAGATCCAGAACTTAACCCTAACCATTATCCTCAAAAAGACAAGGCTGGATATTGGCAATAAAAGTATTAACAAGAGGTCAAAAGATGAACATAAAGTAGTTTAGTTATGAAAATATAATAGATAAAATTAAAAACACAATGGATGAGACAAATGGCATTATGATTACAATTGGTGTCAGATGATCAAGTTGAAGAACTGACCCTAGAAGACAGCAGTAAGGAATACAAGATAGAATTTATTTTTAAGCCGGACATGGTGGTGCACACCTGTAATCTCAGGGGCTTGGGTGGCAGAGGAAGGAGGATCACTAGTTCAAAGTCAGCATTAGCAACTGAGTGAGGCCCTAAGCAACTCAGTGACACCCTGTCTCTAAATAAAATATAAAAAGGGGGCTGGGAATGTGGCTTAGTGGTTAAACACCCCTGGGTTCAATCTCAGGTATCAAAAAAAAAAGGAAGAAGAATTTATTTTTAAGATAAAGAGGTATAGAGGAAAAGAGTACCAACAGCCAAATTAAAGAACTCCCAAAAGGAAGAAAGGAGAAAGTTTTGAAAACACTAACAACATGGAGAAAATAGACAATAATAAATCTCTCAGAAAAGAAGAAAAGTGAAAAAACTTTCATCAACACTGTCACAGAATGTTAAAAAGGATAAAAAGTATGTGTATAAATAGACTCATTACAATGAAATTTGGTAATCTCACCTTAGAGTGAAATTTAGTAACACCTTAAAGCTTCCAGAAAGAGATCAGTTCTAGCAGAACAAAAATCAGATTGACTCTGACTTCCCAAAGCAATACTGAATGCAAGAAGACAATGGACAAATATTTATAAAATATTGAAGCATATAGTTTTATAAAAGAACAGAGAGAAAAAATAAAAGAACAGAGAGAAAATGAAAATAAAAAGATATGAAAAGCAATTATGTAAGAGAGCCACTTTAGCATGTGACAAAATAAAATTCAAGGCAAACAAAGCATATTGGAACTAAACAGAAACATCACATTGTTAATAGAAACTACATTGTGGGAAGTATGAAAAGAGAGAAAGTATGGATCCGAAGCTTAGCTATAAAAGGAAGTGAAAGATTGGGTAGTAGCTAGAGAGAGAACTGAGTTTATGAAGAATATTCCTAATCTACACTCGTACAAGGTTCTGTTTTTTTTTCTTTTTTATTTTTATTTTATTTTTTTTTATTATTGGTCTTTCAAAATATTACATAGTTCTTAACACATCATATTACACGGTTTGGTTCAAGTGAGTTATGAACTCCCAATTTTACCCCGTATACAGATTGCTGAATCACATCAGTTACCCTTCCATTGATTGACATATTGCCTTTCTAGTGTCTGATGTATTCTGCTGTCTGTCCTATTTTCTATTATCCCCCCTCCCCTCCCCTCCCCTCCCCTTTTCTCTCTCTACCCCTTCTACTGTAAATCATTTCTTCCATTTGTATTATCTTGTCTTACCCCTCCTTTCCTCTTATATGTCATTTTGTATAACCCTGGGGATCGCCTTCCATTTCCATGCGATTCCCCTTCTCACTCCCTTTCCCTCCCACCTCTCATCCCTGTTTAATGTAAATCTTCTTCTCAAGCTCTTCGTCCCTACCCTGTCCTTGTTGACTCCCCTTATATCAAAGGAGTCATTTGGTATTTGTTTTTTAAAGATTGACTAGCTTCACTTAGCATAATCTGCTCTAATGCCATCCATTTCCCTCCAAATTCTATGATTTTGTCATTTTTTAATGCAGAGTAATACTCCATAGTCGTACAAGGTTCTTGAGAGGGTGATAAGGACTGAGACACAGGACACAGGAAGAAAGCTAATATTCTCAGAGTAAAATGAGGGAAACAGGAAAGAGGACTCATGCAGATGACCTACAGATTGGGTGAGGGAATGGTAGAGTGGGTAAAGTTCAGCCTGGAACTTTGATGGCATACTGATGAAACCTAGGTTTCTGTCACCAGTGGATAACTTGAACAATACCTCTGAGGAGGATTGTCTTTCAGTGCAACGTGTATGTTAAGATTATACTAACATCACACAGCAATAATTCTGATACAATCACACTGATATTAAATATGGTGAATACTTCAACTAATAACTAAAGTCAATCCTAAGGATAACCACAAGTCCCAGAATACCTCTGAGGCCACGCAACTTCTCTTAGCTGAAAGGCAGGTGATCATCCATCAGTGGTTCCTTCCGGCGATTCCGAGGATAGGATGGTCAGCGTCCTCCTAGGACAATACAGTGATCAGTCTCATCCACGAGTCTTCTGATGCAGTTGTGGGGGTTCTTGTGCTTTAAATTATATTGGTGCTGAGCTCAGCATTCATTGGTTAGACTGGGTGTGTCAGGTTACTCTCTGGGTGTTTGTGGTTACCCCTATGCCTTATGCTCCTTACTGATAGCTACAGGGCATATTGGGCACTGGAATATGCCATCCAAATATGTCCCTTACAGTTTCATATCCTATACACTCATGATGTTCAAGGATGACCTATGGGAGTTGAAATTATTCCTACATTGAATGACAAGCAAAAGAAGAAAACAGTTTTATACCCCACAACCAAAATTCTTACCTCATCTCAATAAACTCACAAAGCTTGTTTTTTGTGTCTTATTTGGATACACACTTTTTTTTTTTTAAGTAGCTCTTGGTATCTCAAATATATTTAATGATGGAAAAATTGAGTGTATAATATTCAGGCTAAGTTAAGAGGAGGAAAGAGGAAAGAAACATGTAATTATAAAATATATAATTCAGATTTCCAATCTAGTTTTCAAATCCCAGAGTTGCAGCCAGCTTTGAATGCGTGGATATACATCTGAACAAAGCCTCTGAAACTTCTGATGTTTGCCATCTCTGATGGAAATGTCTGCCTCAGGAATGTTCCTTTATTACACTGAGAATGAAAACCATCCGTTAGAGTAAGTGGCCTGATGTCTTCATAAGGGACTTGAAAATGGATGAAAGAAAATCTCGCCTGGTGAACCACAGGAATGGTGTGTCCAGTACCAACCAATGCACAAAAGGGCCAGAGACAGGAAGACTTGGGTTTAGCTCTTCAGTCTAAGAAAATAATGGAGATTTTTTTTTTTCCTGGAAACAAAAAATCAGAAACATGTTGTGCCTGGAGGAGAGAACAAAGGTTGCTATTTTTTTCTTAATGACAGCTCTGGGTTCTGAAATTGAGCACAGCAGGTAGGAAGTGCATGTGTAGATTTCAAAAGACACCTAAATGTGTTACACAGGCTTGTCCCTCAAGAATGAGGAACAACAAATGTGTTAGCGGTTTCCTTTATTTGGGTTTTCAACCCCAAACAAGACTTTTGGAGAAAAGAACCCTATTTCTGCCTGACTCGGAGGCCTTGGCTTTACTGTTATGATGGAAGGTGGGGGCTGGGAAGGGCTAACCTGTCTTGTTCTGGCAGCTTCCCCTGTTCAATTAATTCCCGGCCTTAGGGGGATGCCTCTTCCTGCTTCTGTCTTTGTTTCTATAATTGTCATTATTATCTGCTAAATGTCTCCTTTTGTGTTCTTGACTTCAGTACACCATTTCAGGATCATTATGGATTCTTCTACTCCTGGACATTTAAAAAATAAATCATGGAGACTGATAAGTTCCATCTCCCAGGCCTGATGCTATTTGGTGTGTTTACAAGAGCCTTCAAGAAAGAGGAAAAAAAAAAAAAATCTAAAGCCTTGATAAAATGTGCTAAGTATAACAAAAACAGGCAGATAGGTCAGATTTTTAAAAGGTGTTTGTGACAAGGTAATTCAAGAAGCATAAATTAAAGATTAGTAAAAGAAGAGAATGCAATTTGTAAAAATAAGTGTAGAGTAATTCAAAGAGGACAGGAAAGTCCTAGTCGCTGCAGGATGTGAGAAACCAGGGGCTGGCCCCCAGCAGTGCATCAAAAGACTATTGATAACTGATGAAAAACTAAAGATGAATATTCAAGGCAGTGTCAGGACAGAAACCTAAAGTGGCTCTAAGAGGTGTAATTCTAGATGTTAGGTTTAAGAAAAGAGTCTTTCCCGTACTTATTTATGGCCAGAGCCACAGACAGACATATGACAAGTTTTATAGGAGGAAAGAAACATGTAAGGCACTTTGCCAAAAGACTAAACAGCAATATCACATTGGTAATAGGGGCTCTCAGGGAGGGGCTTGGAATCACAAAGGAGTGGAATCTGTCAGGGTTAGGATAACAGAGCACATCATTCTACTGAACAAACACATAAAAGCATGTGCTGATTTTGCAACAATTAGATGTAATTAAATCATGAAAAATTCTGTATAGAGAAGGTTGGGGTCAATAACAACAAAAACAGAAAATAAAAACCTGTAGGATGAAGCAGGTACTGAGATCACTAAGGTATACGAATTGAAAGACCTGCAGATTTCTATCACAGCTTGACAACAGCACTTGTGCGACGGTCTCATGCACTAACAGTTAAGGTTATTCCCTCACCCACATCCAAGAAATTTCATAATCTGACCATTTTGTGACCTTCATGTGCACAGAATTACTTATTCTCTCTGCATTGCAGTAAGTCACTCATCATGATTCTAACCTGAAGTCTGTGTCCTCAAAAATGTGGAGATGACGATTCTGGGTTTTTGGCTGCCTGGGCCTTAATTTTATCTGTAAACCAAATTTGAAGTGGTGCACTGTGGCTCCGCCATGGGGCGAGGGGGCGTGTGATCTCCATTATAACCCTCTAGCATAATTTGGCCTCCTTTACCCTTTTTTTTCTACTTTGTGAGCTTTTTCGAATGAAGCAGACAGATGGTTTATTGGAAGACAGTCTGAAATGAATGGGGAAAAAAGTGGGTGGTACTTCACTAGAAGGTGAAAAAGATGAGAGACTAAAGAGGACCAAATTCCCAGCCTCTCAGAGATCCTTTCGGCAGCATCTGTTGGTTTTTAAATCAATTTCCTTCCTATTTCTTCCTCAGTAAGACTTTGTTGACTGCTTTCATTTTATTGTTTAAGTGAAAAAAAAAATAGCATGTGGGTTATCTAGTGCTTTACCTTAATGAAAAAAAAAATGTTGCCTTTAATATTTCTTCTTCCTTAACTGACTGGCTCAGCTCTTGATGTGATGAAAATAGATTATCCAAAGAACACATCCACTATAAGCAGCTACCATTGGACTTAGCATCCAGCCTAATGATTCAGCAGCTCAGTTTGCCTCCAGCAGAGGTTAAAACACTCAAAACCAGGAAGAAAAAATGGTAGTGGGGATGGGGAGACAATTGTAGCTGCCAATCAGTGGTTGGATTTTTTTCATAACACTATCACAGGAAAACTGTTTGCAGTATTATCAAGATTTAACTTAAAATTGAAAAGTTACAATGATTTCTTTCTTTCTGCTACTCCAACATAGGAAGCCAACAAAATAAACAGTTTCATCTGTAATGCAAATGGAACCTTTGGAAAGAGAAAAGGTACAGCCATCAGTAAAAGGGAAAAGGGCAGCCACCACTGAAAGACAGGGCTGTGGGTTCAACAAAGGAAGCACTTTGTTATGACACTCATGGAATTAAAGATACCTTGTTGCTCACAAGCTGGCCTCTGGTATTCTGTTTGAATCTGGTCAATTACTGTGATTATGACCTTGAAAATGGCTTAAAGTACTGTCTTCCTAATGTCACCCATCAATTGTCCAATGCCAGAGAATATAAATCTCTCTGATAATTGGTCTTGTGCAGTATTGAATTATTTTTTTGTGATTAGTTTACCACCTATATTAGCTTCCTAGAGCTGCTATAACAAAAGTGCCATTCACTGGGCAGCTGAAACAACATAAATATATTTCTCACAGTCCTGGAGGCTAGAAAGCTGATATCTAGGTTTTGGCAGGGTTGATCCCTTCTGAGGGCAGAGAAGAAGAATCTGTTTCAGGTCTCTCTCCTAGATTCTGATTGTCTGCTGGAAGCCTTATCCCTTGATTTGTAGATGCATCACTCTGGGCATCTGCCTTGACCTGCAAATTTCCCCTTGTGTCTCTTCATGCAATCCTCCCTCTCTATATGTGTGTGGTCAAATGTCTTCTTTTCATAAAAATATCAATTTTACTGGGTTAGAGCCCATTTGATGACTCACTTTAATTTGATTAACTCTATAAAGATCTTAGTTCCAAATAAGTCACATTCTAGTGCTAAGGGTTATGGCTTTGATGTCTTTTTTGGAAAACCCAACTTAACCCATGACACCACCTATGACTAACTTAGTTGGTGATGATTCTTTTTTTTTTTTTTTTTAAAGAGAAAGTGAGAGAGGAGAGAGAGAGAATTTTTTAAATATTTATTTATTTATTTATTTTTAGTTCTCGGCGGACACAACATCTTTGTTGGTATGTGGTGCTGAGGATCGAACCCGGGCCGCACGCATGCAAGACGAGCGCGCTACCACCTGAGCCACATCCCCAGCCCAGTTGGTGATAATTCAACTGAGATTTCAGCTATTCTTAAATGAGAATAATCAACTGTCCCTGACAATGAGACTATTCATTGTCTTGGTGTACCTCTTTCTGGAATAGAACTAGGCCTGTTCAGGGCCTAAAGAACAGAGACAAAAATTCCAGGAGATTTAATTCTATGCCTCCTTTTGGGCTCCAAGTTGCCTTCTGGTGACTTATCTTCCTGCTAATCAAAATAGTGTCACATTCCACCCCACCAGTCACATTCCACCTCACCAGTCATCCATGGCCCCAAAAGTGTTTGGAGTCAGCCATGAAAGATGTACTTCTCCCACCAACATGGCACCTCTGCTATGTGGTAGTTCACTGATCTTTCTCTGGAGGTTTCGGTATTGAGGGAGTTTGCTCCAGGGTATCAGCTCTCAAAGATCTTAAGGGTAACCCCCTTTCTTCAATTTGCTGTCTCCTCTACTGAAAATACTGGAAAATTTTTTCCAGGATCGGGGGTGGAGATAGATGAGGACATCATGTAATGTCTCATTTCACCTGCTGTTCAAATGAAATGCAATTTGCATCATGAAGTTGAAAATACATCCGTTACAAGAAGCCTGACAAGTCACATCCAGAGGCTTGGACTTACAAGAAAGGAAGGTAACATTATAGTTTCAAAGATGGATGCAGGCTAGAGTAATGAAAGATGCTATGTCGACCACAAGTTACTATTTCAGCATCAGACAAAGTCAGTCATTCCTTTACTATTTCATTTAACCTTTCTGAACACAGGCCTAGTCCAGAAACCAGAATTCTAATGCAAATGAAATAAGCATGAAGATCTTTGGTTTCCACATGTAGGCCTCATCTGAGCAGCACATTTCTCATGTGTATACTAAGGCCATTGACTGAAGTTTTTTCTTCACCTCTTTATCCACAGTCACGGTGAAAGTATCATTATGGAGACTCTCGCCAAATAATTCAAGGACTTAAGAAAAGGAAAATCACAACAGAAACAGACTATTGGAGAGATCATTTATGGGGTCACAAATATCTATTTTGATGACCATTTACCTTTGTTTGATAACCAGAATTCACCAAATCTAGTGGCAATGAGTCACACACACTGCAAGTATACAGAAGTACATGCTCAGTGGTTTGGAACCCTGAGTAATAAAAGTTGAACAAATGGATAAATGGTCTTCTTTATGATTGTGGAAATAAAGGGAATATTTCTTCAGGAAGTGGTAGCTTTCCATTTCTATTATTCTTTTCATGAGTTTGATGGATGTATCATATGGGATTTTTAAATGTGTGCATGTGTGTGCACGCGCATGCGTGCGTCCATGTGCATACATACAGTGAAAAATAAGAAAGCATATTTCAGCTTTGGCTTTTTAAACTTGTATTGCAACACATATGTTTTGTTTTTATTATAAACACAAGGCCATTATTTCTGGCAAAAGAAAAAGAATGCTTACCCTTTATGAGGAGACTGAAAGCAAATATGAAGGATTGAATTGTATTATCATTCAGTGAAAATTGGGTGCTTTTCTAGATTGACATAAAGAACTCTTTCTACAGTCAGTTAGAAAGTAGCTTGAAATCCAAAAAACATATAAGGCAGTTCTCAAGTTGAATAGCAGAAGGTTGAAAGTTGAATTTGTACACTGCTTGTATGCCATCTATTTCCATGGTGCTTAGAACAAATTCAGTAGGTACAAAAAAAAAGTGCCTTTGGCTCAGTGATAAATGAAGCAGAATAAGTCATGCAAGGAGACAAAGATAAAACTATGCTAGGGAGAATATAGAAGAGATGCTCTGGAGCGAGGGGTTTTAAACATACATCCCTAAGGCTGCTAAAAATCTACCTATTGTCTGAGCAGAGAGACCAAAGGAGAATTCCTGAAACTTCCTGCTGTTGGAAAAGAGGGAGCTATAGTAGTACTACTCTTTGTTCCTGACACAATAAGAAGGTCTGCATGGTGAGTTAATGGCAATAGGAAAATGTGCACAAACACAGGAAGAGCTCACCTATTCCTGACCAGAGGAAGAGCAGTCAAGAAGCGGACCACATCTCCTGAAAAGCTAAGGGTTGGAAGTCTGGTGTGATGACTGAAGACCAGAAAACCTGAGAGCTGAGTCAAGTTTCATTAATCCCGGCCGTATGACCTTGGGCTAGCAACACCTGGTTCTGAATTTAGGTTCCTTCCTCCATAATATGAGTATAGATCACTTTTCTTAAAAGTACTAGGTGATGAAGATTTGGAGGGACACATACAAACACAAATAATAGTGGAAAAACAGGAGCAGAGACCATTTGATGATTAGCTAGGTTATGCCAATACCCTGTAGTCATCTAGACTGCAGTATGTTATGTAAGATCAATTAAGCTTGATAGATCTTCTCCCACTGCTTGAAGTTCAACTCTTACTGCCAACAGGTCTCTGGAGACCAGAGCATTTAGAGTTTATAAATAAAGAGAAGAAAGCTAGAGAAATGGCCAGCCCACTCCCCAAATCCAGACACTGGGCAAGTTTGCCATGTTGAGAAGGGGATGCCAGAGGTCAAAGAGAAAGGATTCATTTAACTCAAGTGTCTTTTAAAATCTGGTTTTGCTGGGCATGGGGGGGGTGCACACCTGTAATCACAAGGACTTGGGAGGCTGGGACAGGAGGATCACAAATTTAAGTAGCAGCCTCTGCAATTTAAGTGAAACCCTATCTCAAAAGAACAAATTAAAAACATCTAGGGATATGGATTAGTGGTTAAGTGCCCTTAGGTTCAATTCCCAGTACTCCCCCTCAAAAAAAAAAAAAAAACATCTGGTTACACTAATCACTTGTAACCATGGTTCAATCAGTATGGAATTTGGAAATATGGAGGTAGGAGATGGAGGGGGCAAGAGATTTCCCCACCACCTTCGTCCACCTGCTTGCTTACCTCAAGAGATTGGTAATAATTAGATCAATCAGGTATGACCCCCTTTGTAAATTGCAAAGTACTACAGAAATATAATGGATTGTTATTGATAGAGGAAAGGAAGGAGGACAGATTTGTTAATAAACCACCACATGCCTTGAAATGGCCTCCAGCCTCCCACTTTTAGGAACGCCAATCAGTCTTGGTGGTGAGCTTCTGCAAATGTTGGAATTCCAGCATTTCAATATTGTATTGAATGAAGGAGGTGATATTGGAAAGCCCAGTTCCCCATACTGACATGGAAACTGGTATTAACTTTGACATATGAGATCAGTCTTTAAGTCTTGTCTGCAGCAACTCCAATAGAGGCTAATGTGATATACTAACATGAACACCATCTGCAGAAAGCTAAAGTTATTAGTGCCTGAGGTTCTTAACTCCAAAGAGCAATTGCAGTTTACTATTTGAATGTAGAGATACTCAAATTCAGTATTTGAATGCTAAATTCCTAGCTTCTTTTCTTCTTTTGACTTTCTCTTTTGTTATCAAAAAAGATTTCACTAATTTAAAGGTTAGCAATACAAAAGTAGGTGAATATATTATAGTTGTAGCCAAATAATGGGATACCATGCTACCCAATGTAAAATGTTTTTGATGTAACAGACAAAGTGAAAAATTTAAGTTATAAAGCAGTGTGCAGGCTTTGATTTCATTTTTGTGAAAAAAAAAAAACCCATAGCTATCTGGAAACACAGCTATACATACTTATGCACATACAAATGTCAATGTTCACATTTTCCATGTTTTCTATGAATACATAGAACCATTTTATCATCAAAAAGGAATGTTACTTATAAATAATAAATTTTACAAGGACTTAATAAATCTTTTTTCATTGTTCTTGTCATTGGTTTCACAATTCCAGGAGGAATTTTGACCTCAGGCATTGTGGTCACAGATTGCTACAACTGGCACCGTTTATTTTATTTACATCAAAACTTCCACCTATAGCATATTTTTATTGTTAATGATTCACATGATACAGCAGAATGCAGAATGCAGTATAAAAATGCCTGCACGGAAGGTCTTCCACTTGTCCCTCCAAATTCATTCTTCACCTGTCCCTGCCCTGACCTCTGCTCTGGGCCAGCTGATCCCCATGGACAGCATCAGTGGGCTCCTTTACCTCTGACTTCCTGGAGAGTTCAGTCAGTGAGGAACCTTGCAGGAGAGTGGAAGGAGGGAGGAAAATGCAATTGGTCAGATATTTAATGCCCTGACTTCTTCCCTGAGCAGCCATCAAAGATTGTGTCCCTTGGTCAAAGGCCAAAGATCCTCTGGGAACAGTTCTTCTCCCACTGATCCTCTTATACTGGGTTCCAGAAACTAACCTCTGCCCTTGTCCCTTCAAACCTGTGGATGAACCATTCTTTTCCATATAGCTTTCTCACAGCTTTGTAAATTATAGAACCACCTTTAGATTATTCTAATTTAAGGGCTTTTAATTAATTTCAGGAAGTTAAATTTAATAATTTCCTGATAGAAAGTTGATACTGTGCCCATTCTTACGACCCACTCCCACTCTGTATTTTATCACAAGGGAAACTGTAGATATGAATTTAATAGACAGCTATCCAGATTATTTTTCCTACATTTGCACATCAATATATGAGTGTGTATACAGATGTGATTATATTTGCATATATGCATGTAGGCATAATATACATATATAATTGTTTTCTTTTTAATTATCATATATATATTGTCCTGATACTTGCTGTATCACTCCATAATTTATTAGGAGTTATTTCCCTGTCAATGGATATTGATTTATTTCTGATGGCTAAACAGTATTCCTTAACATGGGTTACCTAATTCATTTAACTTCTTATCATCAAACATGTATCTTCTTTATAATTTTTCTTTAATCCAAGCATGTGAAAAATGCACACATTTACACATATACCTTTTTGCATGTGTGCAAATATTTCTTTAAGAGGAAAGATTCCTAGAAATGGAATTGTTGGATCCAAAGACATTGGTTTTGAATTTTGATTAAAATTACCAAACTGTCTTCCAAAAGTTGTGTCACCAATTTTCACTCTAATGGAGAAAGAAAGGGCCAATTTCTTCATTCTTACATTATCCATCTTTTTCAATTTTGGTATTCTAGTGGGTGAAAAATGTCTTATTGTTTTGATGTGCATTTTCCTGATTACTATTGTGGTTGAGCATCTTTTCAAATGTTTATTGGCCATTTGGGTTTTTTTCTTCTGGGAATTGCCTCTTTAGATCTTTTGTACATTTTTCTTCTGGTTTGTTTGTCATTTCTTTTTTATATAAAAGAGACTTTTATGTTAGATACATTAATTATGGCCTATTAAATAAAATATATTTTCTTTCAGGATGTCATTTATCTTTTAATAAGTTATGTTATGACATCTTGTTATGTTATTTTCTGGCCTACAGAAATTTTCAAATTGGTACTTTTTTATTTTATTTGCTTTTTTTTTTGACTCAGGAGTATAAAAAACACATTTAAACAGATAAATTCTCCTAACCTCACTGTGTATTCATTTTATTACTTAAAGTTACATAATGTAAAAGTGGTTACTTATATAGCCACAATTTATCTATTCACCTACTGAAAGTCATTTGGTTTATTTGGGGGTTTTGGTCATTACAAATAGAATAATTAAAAACATTTATGTGAAGGTTTTTGTGTGAACAAAAGCAGAAATCTTAAATTTTGGTAAGATCTAATCATTTTTTTTCTATCATGGATTATATTTTTGTTGTTAGATATTATCTAAAGAATCCTTGCTTAATTCCTGCTCACAAAGATTTTCTCCTGTTTCTACTAAAGGTTTATAATTTTATCTTTTATTTTTAAATCTATGAATCATTTTGAGTTGACTTTTGCTATAATTTTGAAGTTTAGGTAAAGTTTCCTCTTTTTTCTTCCTCAAATGAATGCCCAATTTTTAAACTTGAAAAAAATAAACGGTACTTTCTCCTTTGGATAGCCTTTGAACATTTATTAAAATCAATTGGCCATAATTATGTGAATGTATTTCTGAACTCTCTATTCTGTTTTATTGATCTATGTGATTATGTTTTTACCAATTTCACACTGCTTTAATTAGTTCAGTCTTATGGTTTGACTCTGTGGTGTCCCCTAAAAAATGTCATGTGTGAGACAATGATAGAATGTTCAGAGGTGAAGTGATTAGATTATGAGAGATGTGCCCTAATCAGTAGATTAATCCACTGATATGGATTAACTGGTTAGTAACTATAGGCAGGTAAGACGTAGCCATAGGAAGTAGGACATTGGAGGTGAGCCTTTGTGGTTTATATTTTATTCTTGGTGAGCTGACCTCTGCTTCCTGTTTGCCATGTCCTGAGCTGCTTTCTTCTCCATCATCTTCTCACCTGGGGCCCAGAGCTATGTAGTCAGCTAACCATGAACTGAACCTCTGAAACCATGAACCAAAATAAACTTTTGCTTCTCTGCATCATTCTTGTTAGGTGTTTTGGTCATAGTGACAAAAAAAAAAAAAAAGAAAGAAAGAAAAAAGCTGATTAAAACAGAAATTGGTACCAATAAATGAGGTTGTTGTTATGACTAACCTGACTACATGATTCAGAAGCCTTTGGAGCTGGTTTGGAGGGAGGAGAAGGGAATTTTGAAAAGTTTAAAGATGCAAGCAGGAAGAGCTTTCAAATATTGTAAGGAGACCTTAATGGGCAATTCTGGTGGGAGCTAAGAGGACCAGAGTGCTGATAGTAAAGACTGAGCCCATGAAGTTTCAGAGGAGAAGGATTCTGTTGGAAACTGGACTAGAGACCATTCACGTTATGTTCTGGTAAAGAAATTATCTACATTTTGCCCATATCCTGAAGCTTTTTTGTGGGGTTGAAGTTAATTAATCTGGTGGAGGAAATTTCAAGGCCACATAACATTTGGGCAGTGGTACAGACACTGATGGCTTCTGTTAGCCAGGTTTACTCTAATAATCAGAAGGAGAAAGATTTGAAAAACTTGGAGTTTGACCAAAAATAAATAAATAAATAAGAAGTGAGTAGAACTGGAGCTAAGGATTTTTTTTGGCTAATGAAGACATTACAACCACTAAAGACATGCTAAGTACTTTGCAAAGAGACAATAAGATGGTTTGAGGGCATTTCAGGAATTGGCAAGATCACACTCAGTCTCAAGACAGAGAAAATAAAAATTCCTTTGAGAAGAGACCATGTGGGCACCCTCCTTGTACAGAAGGACCTAGGAAGTTAATTCACTGTGCTGAGTCATGCAGTCAGAGGCTGCTGTGGTCCCAAGAACCTTGGCTATTGCTCAATATGGAGGCAGACCTTGGCATCCACAATGCAGTGCTGGATTTGCAGGAATGGAGGATGCTGGAGTTATAGGATCATGGAGGCTTTCACTGAGACTTCAAAGAAAGGTCTTGGAGGTCAGGCAAAATATAGAAGGGTTAAAGTCCCTACAGAAATGGATGAAAATATGAGAAGGAATCCAAAGCTGCAGTGAGACCCACTGAAGATTAGAAGATGCCAGTAATGTGGAATGTCTGCTGTGAAAGCTGCAGGAATTGAGACAAGCCAAAAGAGAGGCCATGTGGGCTGCAACCAGCAGGGCCATAGGTACAGAGGTAAATGAGCCATTTGGAAAGAACATCACAATGTCATGTGCCTTAGATGCTGGACATGGAGTGACAGAACTTATTTGCCCATCTGGATTTCAGTCTTGCTTTGGTCCTATTCTTTTTCTTTGTCCTTGTTTCTCCTTTTTGGAATGGAAATATTTACTTTGTGCCATTATATATTGGAAATGTGCAATGTGCTTTTGATCTTTATTCTCATAGCTAAGAGTTTGCCTTGAGTCTCAGATGAGATTTTGAACTTGAAATTTTGAGCAATACTAGAATTGTTAAGACTATGGGAACTCTTGGGAATGGACGAAATGTGTTTTGCATTGTGAGATTGGCATGAGCTTTGGGGCACCAGGACAGGATTTTTATGGTTTGAATATGTGGTGTCCCCCCAAAGCTCATGTATGAGACAATACAAGAATGTTCAGGGGTGAAATGATAAGATTATGAGAGATGTGACCTAAGCAGTGGATTAGCTGTAGGCAGGTAGGATGTGACCAGAGGAAATAGGTCACTGGAGTTGTACCTTTAGGGTTTATATTTTGCCCTTAGTGAACAGAGCTCTTTCTGCTTGGTGATCATGGAGATCATGTCCTGAGCTACTTTCTCCACCATGCCCTTTTTCCATGATGTTATGTCTCACAATGAACCCATAGCCACGCAGTTGGCTGACCATGGACTAAGTCTTTGAAATAATGAGCCAAAAGAAACTTCCTTCTCTACCTTGTTCTTGCTATGATCACAATGGCGAAAAAAAAAATCATAGGTTTATATCAAATCCTAAAATCATACAGTGAGATTTCTCCAACTTCATTTTCTTTTCCAAATTTCTTTTATTTTGTTTTTCAAAATTGTTTTGACTCTTATAGTTCCTTTGAATTTGCATATGAAATCTTTTATTTTATGAAAAAAAATCTGCTGTTAGAGTCATCTTGTCTCAACCATAGTACAGTTGGGCCAGAGCTATGGGGTACATTGTAGACAGGCTGAAGAAAATGCCCAGAGACAGCTTGGGAAACAAAGGGTTTTTTGAGGAAAGCTTACAAGAGATGAAAGACATGACAGGCTTGGTAGCAAATACTTCTAACCCAAGAGACTTGGGAGGCTGAGGCAGGAAGAGCACAAGTTTGAGGCCAGCCTCAGCAACTTAATGAAGTCTTAAGCAATTCAACTAAGACCATCTCAAAATAGATAAATAAATAAAAAGAGGGGAAATACTGCTCCAAGAAGAGTTTTAAGGTGACAGGCTGGCAGGACCTCCATCTCTCACTCTGTTTTGCCAGGGAGTGCTTCTTCTCCTTCATGGTACTTGGTTCAGCAGCAGCTGGCTGGCCAGCGACACATATCCTTTCCACAGTTCTCTAGTTTATCTGACTTTCCCCACTCAGAGGGGTTTTATATTTTAGGCTGCAGAAGCAATGACATCATCAACATTAGCTTGCTTAGTTTGCTTATCTGACCACTATCCCTAGGAACAGCACACATACAAGAAAGTAACTTTCTACAGATAACACTAACTTGTCCTAGTTCCTAGTATATGTAAGAGAAAATCAATGTCCTCCAAAGTAATACATACCTGGACTTTCTGGCCCAGACTTGCTCTCATTGTTCCCTTTACTTGGCTATGTTTCGGGGAACAGAAAGAAGGCATTTAGGGGCATGGTATTTTACTGTCCCCTTTTAAGGATGATATGCACGACTAAGTATCTCATTTGGAGGGAACTTTTGAACTATTATCTTTCACCTGTAACTGTTAATAGGTGGAGTATATTGACAGATATTCAAATATTGAACTAGTCTTGCATTGGCAGATACAGCACCTTGGTTATGGTGTGTTCGTATGTTGTTGAATTCAACTTGCTAACACTTTGTTGAGGATTTCTGTGTCTATGTTTGCAAGGGATATTGGTCTACGTTTTTGTTTTGTTTTGTTTTTGAAATGTCTTTGTCTAGTTTTAGTAGCACTGTAATAATGGCTTCTTAAGTTAGGAAGTATTTGCTTTATACTTTCTGAAATATAATATATATAATTGTTATAATTTTTTATTAACTATTTTATTGAATTTGCCAGTGAAACCACCTGAGCCTGGAGATTTCTTTAACTATAAATTCAACTTTTCTAATAGTTACAAGACTACTCATGTTATCTACTTCATTTTGAATAAGTTTGGGAACTTGGTGATTTTTGAGAAATAAATCATTTCATGTAATATGAATTTTTTATCATACAGTTGTTCATAGTATTAAAATAATGTTATTTTAATATTCATGAGATACAGTGAGATCACTTTTTTATTCCCCATATTGGTAACTTGAGTTTTTTTCTTTCTTTTTCCCTTAATCATTGTTACTAGAAATTTATCAATCTTATTGGTCTTTTCACAGAACCAGCTTTTGGTTTCACTGATTTCTCTAAGTTTTTCTGTTTTTAATTTTGTCATTGTCTGCTCTTATCTTTATTGCTTCCTTCTTTCTGCTTGTTTTGAACTTGTATGGTTCTTGCTTTACTAGTTTATAAAAGTGAAAACTTAGATTGATTTAAGACCAGTCTTCTTAATATTATAAACAATTTATACCATAAATTTCCCACTTATGATCATCTCACACATTTTGATGTTTTGTATTTTCATTTTTGTTCAATTAAAATAATTTCTAATTATCCTTGAGTCTTCCTCTTTGGCTCTTTGGTTACTTAGGTATGTTTTTTTCTTAAAACCCAAATGTTTAAGACTTCCCTTTAGGTTAAATATTTTTAATTTATTAGGATAATAGTTTATTTTGACAAGTGTTCCATGTATACTCTAAAAAGTACTTAGTCTCCTGGTGTTGGGTGAAATGTTCTACAAACAACAATTATATCCACTTATTTAATGGTATGTTCAGTACTCTCTCTTCACTGATTTTCTGTTAGTTCTATTGATTACTTAGAAAGGAGTATTTCAATTTGTGAATATCATTTGTCTATTCTCTTTTGAGTTCTGTCAATTTTTGTTTTATATATTTTTAAGCATTAGAGCCAGATGCGTTCATATTTTGAATTGGTATATCTCATTGACCTTATAATTTTTTTAATTATGTTATGTCACTGTTTATCTCTGGGATATTTATTTGTTTAATACTAATAGATCCACTGCAGCTTTCTTCTGATTAGTGTTTACATGGTTTATGTTTTCTATTGCATTACCAAATATTATTAAATATATGTATATCATTTTATTCAAAATGTGTTCCTTATTCACATTTATTATTGTATCCAAATTGTGTTTTTGTAGCAAGCAGGAAATTTGGTCTCTTTTACTTAATTAAATTGATTAATTTCCTTATTTATTTATTTTTGAAGTACTGGGAATTGATCCCAGGGGTTGCTCTACCACAGCCCCAGCTACAAACCCAGTCCTTTTTATGCATTTATTTTTAAATTTTGAGACAGGGTCTTGCTAAGTTGCCAAGACTTGTCTTGAACTTATGATCCTCCTGCCTCAGCCTCTTAAGTCACTGGAATTACAGGTATGTGCTATCATGCCCAGCTATTATCACACTTTAAAAATAAAAGTTCATTATGACAATCTCTGTCTTTTAATTAATATGTTTATATTATTTATATTTAATAGAATTGTTATCCTTGTATTTAGGTCTTTCATTGTGTTTTAACTTTTTCTGTTTTCTCTGATTTTCATTCTTCTGTTTCCCCTTTTCTACATTCTTTTGGATTGTTTTAACATTTTTCTTATACCATTTCAATTTATCCATTGTGTTTTTACTACATTTCTTGGAATGCTTTTTATGAACTGGATGTTTTGTTCCCTCTTAAATGCACTTATTGAAAACCTACCTTTCCCCCTCAAAATGTGATGGTTTCAGGAAGTGGGGCTTTTGGAAAGCAGTTAGGATTAGGTGGAGCCCTCAGAATGAAATTCATGCCTTTATAAGAGTCGGAGAAAGCTTGTTTCCCTTTTCTCTTTTCAACCATGTTAGGATACAGTGAGGATCAGGTAATCTGCAACCTGGTAGAGGGCCCTCACCTGAATTTGACAATGCTTACATCCTGATCTGACTTATAGACTACAGAAGTATGAGAAATTCATTTTACTGTATTTTGTTATAAAAGCCTGAACTAAGTCAATACTTTTTCTAGTGGTTGCTCTAAAACACACACACTTAACTTTTCACAATCTACTGAGAATAAATGTTTTACCACTTCAAATGAAAAACATGTAGGTCCCCCACTTTATGTTGAGTTGTACCATACATCTAGAATATTGAAAATATATTTATTTTTTTAAGGCGTCCTACAAATTTTAATTTCTAAACGAGTAAATATCAGTCTCCATAAACACTGAAGCAAAAAAACTTCTGGAGTCCCTTCTTATTGTTATTATGAAATTTGAAAAAGTCCTGAAGGCTGAAAAGTGAAACAACCACTGTAGGTTATGCCCAAATATGACTAGGTCATTTCTTCCTCTGATCTCACAAGGAGCAATTTTGAGGGTATTTCAAAGGTTGGCTGTATGAGGCAGACTGTGAATGGGTTTTTGTCCTAAGTACAGGAAACTCTTGTGGTGACCTGTCAGACCCTCAGGTAGTTAGTGCATTTGGTGGTGGTTGGTGGTTGTGGTCTTTGTTATTGGGTTTTTTATTTGGATTTTTTTGTTTGTTTTATTTCTTGGCTTTGGTTTGTTCTTTTCATTTTTATTTATTTTTCACAGTTTGTATCCTTAGTCCTATTCAGGTTGCGTAGTCAGAGTAGTCCTGCTGTGAGACCACTTTCATGAACCATTATCAGGTCCAGGAGGATATTAGATATGGTAGCTTTGCCAGGTGAGACTAGCCTACCATCTACTCACTGGGACAGAGGTGGCAGTGAAAGTCCTGCCCAATATATAGCAGCACATCCCTGTCCTATCCTAACCAGATATGATGAAGATCATGGAACATCAGAATATGATCTAGCTCTTTCAGATCATTGAGACCATTAAAAATATCTACTGGTGGGGGACATACAAGTGGGGGGCAGCTATGAGATTGCATCCTAGAGGCTGGTGGCATGCAGGAGGAGGATGCCCAGAGACTGTGATCCTTGGCAGATCACAAGGGCTGTGCATTACTTCCAGGAGAAGAGCATCATGTACCAAGACCTGAAGGCAGAGAACATCCTAGTAGATTCCAGAGGCAACTTTGAATTCATTGACTTCTGCCGAGTAACAGGTCTATGGCTGGGCAAAGTGGAACAAGTCTGGGGCACTCTCCTATACCTTGCCCCTGAAGTCATCCGGTGACAAGAATATAAGCACCCCCTGCTCAGTGATGTCTGGAGCCTGAGTGTCTTTCTGTATTTTATGGTCACAAGGAGACAACGTTTTGGGGGAAACACCACTAAAGAACTGAGATGTTGTTCTAGTCCGCTTTTTTTGCTGCTGTGACAAAAGGATCTGACCAGAAAAACTGTAGAGGAGGAAAAGTTTATTTGAGGTCTCACGGTTTCAGAGGTCTTAGTCCATAGAAGACTGGCTCCATTCTTCGGGGCTTGAGGTGAGGCTGAACATCATGGCGGAGAGTGTAGCAGAGGGAAGCAGCTTACATCACCATGAGCAGGAAGCAGAGAGGGAGACTCTTCTCTACAGATACAAATATACATCAAAGTCATGCCCTAATTCCCACCTCCTACTGTTATCATGTGAGTTACCACTCAGTTAATCCCTATCACAGGATTAAGTCACTGATTGGGTTAAGACTCTCACAACCCAATCATTTCTCCTCGGAACCTTCTTGCATTGTCTGACATGTGAACTTTTGGGAGTCACCACATATAAACCATAAAAAAGTATATAGTGAGGAATATTCATCTAGTTATTCTAATGAACCACTCCTCAAAACCCAGACCCCACAATTATGACAATCATGTTTTACATGGTCTATGACTGGTATAATACCTGGGTGTCCCTAGTAAATTGAAAATACAATGAAGCAATGGCTATGTACCTAATACTCCAGCACCAGATAAGACAGGGGGAAGGCTTCTTGTTCCAGGTGAAACCTGTGTATCTGGGGGATTGATCTTGCCCAGGCCTTATGGATCCTTCCAATTTACCTGTTCACCCAAGGAATAGTGCCAGTGAGCCTGCCCTTCCCACCTTTCCCTTGTTCTGTGATCATTAGATGCCTGAGGAGGTCAAGAAGTCAAGGCAGAAAGGTGGTGGAAGAGCCAGTGTGCCTACCATTCATCTTTGCTTCCTGCATGTGAGGATGCCCACTCCCAGCATAGCCTCCCAGCATGACCCTAAGTTCCCCATACCCAGCTCCTGGAGGATCATCAGTAGGTGGGACACAGCAGACAGCAGTAAGTCCTCCCAAGGTAAAAAGTTCAGAAGAAACACACATCCACAAGGCAATCCCTCCCAGCAAGGGCTAGAAGGAGGTGACTGGGAGGATTACCACCTGCATTCAACAGCTGTGTTGTTGCATGGTATGCTATACCAGCTGGCATTCAGGAAAAAAAAAAATGGCTCCAATGAAGAGGGCAGAAATGTGTTAGATTCATAAATAGAGTGACTCCAATGAAAATGGAGAGCTGAGACAAAGTCAATAGAGAGCCAGAAGACCCTGAGCTCTGGGATCCTGATATCATGACATGCACATGGACTCAAACAGCTGCAGGAGAGAGGTGTGCAAACTGGCTTAGGCTTCTATGCACAGATTCCAACCAGCAGCACATATGGATCCACCAGAAGTCTCCTAGGCCCCACCTTAGCCAAAGTAGACAGGGACTTGTTCATCTTGAGCCAATGTAGGTAGGGACAAACTAGTCTTGAACCACTGTAGATGGAGACTTGTTCCCCTTAACAGAGATTCTCTCCTTGAACCAGAGTAGACATGATTCACTTTGACCTGGTTCCATTGGGCCAAAAATACCATATTTAAATAAATGTTGAATTATTCTTATGAATACTGGCTTCCTTATTAATTCACAACCAGTTTGTCAATGTCCCTAAAACATTTATCTGGAATTTGGTTGGAATTGCAGTAAAGTTAGACTATTTGGAGGGAAATTATCATCACTCAGTACATTTCTTGGTATGTAAGAGATCCTTGGTAAATATTTATTGAGTGAATGAACGTTTTCAGAGAGGGGATATTGTATGCCTTTCCTTTACGTATATATTTTAAGTTCTCTTTTAGAAAGATTTAGTTTATTCTTATAACATAGTCATTAATTTATATATGTGTGACTTAAGTTGGACCAACCACAATACTCTGACTCCCTTGACTATAATTGATTTGTCCAGCATGGGCAGCTTATTCAAGTGGTGAAAAACATACCCTTTCAAGTATTCTAAAAATTGGAGCAGAAATAGTTACAGTTTCTCTGATGTGAATGATAGAGTGAAATGTGGGGCCCTGCTACTAAAAGCCATCATGGCACTGTCCCATAGAGAAGAAGGGCATGAGAAGCAGAGGTGAGAGGCATTCACTACTCTCCTGGTTCCAGTTATCCCAGAAGCCAGCTAAACTCTTGCTGTTATGGTCTGAATGTTTATGTCTTCCACAAATTCTTAGGTTGATATCCTAATCCTCCACTCCCAACAAAGTGGTGATACTAGAAAGTAGGGCCTTTGGAAAGTGATTGGGTCACGAGAGTGGACCTTTCATGAATGGTATGTCTTTATAAAAGAGGCCTCAGAGAGCTGCTGTGCCACTTCCACCATGTGACAACACAACAACAAACTGTTCTCTGTGAACCAGAAGTATGACCCCACCAGACTTATCTGCTCACACCTGAACTATGGACCTCCCAATCTCCAGAACTCTGGGAAATAAATTTCTGTTGCTTACAAGCTACCAGTTTTTAGTATTTTGCTATAGTCACTCAAATGAACCAGGATACTTAAGATGCTAAGAACTTGACTCTTCTTCCTGCAGTTAAGTGAGTGACAAAAGTCATCCTTTTTATTTTTTTGAAGTTTGTTCAAACTGGATTTCTGTAAGTTAAAAGCAACAGACTCCTAACTATCATAAATATCTCTAATGATTCAAAAAGGATTCACTCCAAAGTTTCAAGTTAATATCTCTAGAAAACTAGTTTTATGAATGAGCCATGTTGATTATTATTATAATCAGCTAAGTAGTGGAGCATAAATGGTAGCTTTATAGTGGTTAAGCATATTTGAAAACTAGTTTCAAAAGTTAAGCATTCTCTTTGCAATCTTGCTCAACTTAATTAGCCTAGCAAATTATAGTTAATGCAAATCCATCAAGATAAATTTCAGGCTAGCCTCTGTCAAATTATCTAAAATTAGACATTAATTAAATAGTATAGTGCTAATTTTTTCAGGTGCTAGAATAGAGTTGCATAATTAGAAATCACAGATATTTTCTAAAAATATAAAGTCTGACAAACATTTCAGTAGTAACAGTTAAAACTGCCAAATGACTTACTAGTGATATCATTATTCTACCCATGTCATTACTCAAAATGCTAAGTAAACATTTAGCAATTAATGTTCTAGGATGAAAAGAAAGAGCCTAGTGAATTACTTATAATGAAATATGGGAGCTCATTAACCCCTTTTGCTCAAATCTCTGTAAGCTGTGGCTTTTATTTCCTTCCATAGTATCTACCTCATCCTAAACCCTTCCTCAGTCTCTGCAGCCAATCCTATTCTTGCTCTGGTTTAAAGGATTTAAGAAATCTTCACCAGAAGCATTGAGGCTCATGGCTAATACAACCTCACACTTATTCTTGCTCTGATCTGTTTCTTAAGACAAACTTGAGGCCCAACTCTACTGACCAAGTGTCCTTGACAGAGTTCCATGCCCTTGAGATCTGAATAGGCCTTAGGTTCAGAACCTTATCCCTGAACCATATGTCTGGTATTATATCTGGGCTTGTGATAGAAGTCTTGATGCCAGCTTCTACCTGCTTTTTACCCACCACAAGACCTGTGCTGTGCTTATCTCACCTACCAGGACATTCTCCTGAGATCCATTAATCCATGTAGTGTACATACATCTTCTATCTTCTTCTGGGACCTCTCTAGAGGCTTCAATCCATCCATCCTGATAGCCATGTCTAAACTCCAGAACCAAGTCCTCCATTATAAACTCAATCCCAGTACCAGCCTCCCCCAAGGACCTGTTCTTCACTGTCAATCTATTTTTCTTGGCCATTACTCAGAATTGCTTCTGTGCCTATAATCTTCCATGATCCTCTATCCTTCCATGATCCTCTCTCCTTACATTGCATTATAATTGTCTACCCAGCTAGCTCCCCCAACTAGACTGTCAGCTCCTTGAAGGCAGGTACAGAGCTATATCCAATATTACATTCTAAGTTCTATGCATATATTTTTAACAAATAATAGTGTGCATTTTACAAATAATATTGTGTATTTTAATAAAGTTGAAGTATAATACCTCAAAAAAATCTAAGAACAAAATAATAATTACTGTCCCCAGCTCCTCAAAAGAATGGTGGGATACTTTCTTGATTAGGAAGGTTGAACCAAAAAATTTTCTCCCTCATCAAAGCACCACAGTATTTCATTCCATTTAAATCTCTCTTGACTATCCACAGTGATGCAACATTCATCAGGTCATAACAGTATGGAACTCAAGACCAGTTCTGTGTTCTTCTGGCCAACTTCAGTGCATAGCTTTGATCTTTGGCTCTTGAGCTCTCATCAGTTTTAACAGTCTGCATTAACATGCTTGACACCATAGTGATAATGATATTGTACTCACGCTAAAATGTAAACAACATTTAAAAATTACAGGAATATATGGCATAAAAGGTACAATTGCAGGACCTAGAGTCAGACGTAAGATTAAATCATGGGTCTTACTGTATAATGCTAGGCTACTATTTTCTTAACTTCTGTATGCCCAGTTTTGTCCTCTTACAAATGGGGGCAGGATGAATGAGTTGAAGTGTCAAGCATAGTGGCAGGCACAGCATTATTAACTATTATAAGCCTTTAAGAGCATGTTTTAGTTAGCTTTTCCACTGCTGTGACTAAAAGACCTGACCAGCACAATTGTAGAGGAAGAAAAGTTTATGTGGGGACTCATGGGTTTCAGAAGTCTCACGCCAGACAGCAGGGCTCAAGATAAGGCAGAACATCATGGCAGAAAATTGTGGCAGAGAGAAGCAGCTCACATGATGATCAGAAAGCAGAAACAGAGAAAGACTCCCTTGGCAGATCAAAGTATATACCCCAAAGCTATACTCCCAAGGCCCACCTCCTCCAGCCACACCCCACCTGCCTCCAGTTACCAGTCAGTTAATCCCATCAGGTGATTAATTCACCGATTAGATTAAGGCTGTAACCCAATCATTTCTCCTCCAAGCCTTCTTGCATTGTCTCACACATGAACTTTTGGGGGACACCTCACAACCAGACCATAACAGAGCAGCATTTCCTTTCTTTTTCCTTGGTATTTTCTAATTCAAAACTGTTTATTGAACAGCTTACCCTGTGTGACACACTGAGCTAAGTACTATGGGGAGTAGGAAGCTATAAAGTACAGTGTCTGCCCACTCAAGCTTCTAATCCAAAGATGGGGTATGATATACACAGCCCCCAAACTACCCATAGGGACAACAAATAAGAGGTGCTTCAGGAAAGCCAGAGACTAAGTGCTGTGAAAGCTTTGTGGATGGCAGGAGAGGGCACACACGTCTCAGAGAGGAGGAGCCCTGGGTGTCAGTGCAATGATGTGTATATAGTATATAAGAGGTGTGCCATAAATACCTAATTTTTGCCCCATAGTGTTCTCAACTAGTAAAAAGTAGTGCTCTTTAAAAAAAGGCGCCAATCTGACAATCTGAGTAATATGAGAGATTTTTTTTCTTCTTCTGCTATTTATGATTCTGTCACAGAGATATTTAATTGTATAGTATTCTTTAAGAACATGCAAAGGGATCCTTGCAAGTCTGCCTAATAGGTACTCATTAATTCAGCCAAGCTAAACGAGCTGTAAATGAAACTGACAAATGCTATTATCCCTCTTGCTATATTTTTCTTTTTATATTCCGCAGAATATAGTTTGAGGATCTCAAACCTCCTGACACTGTGCAGGGAGCCAAAGGGCCACAGATAATTAATGTGGACTGGTGCTGAATCCATTTCCCTTTCATCATTAATGTGTAGTAAAAGCCACAGGAATATCCAGTCCAGAGTCTTGGATTCAGTAGTCTTGATGTCCCTTGAAAAGCATCAGATTTAATTATCTTCAACCCTATCCCTCCCCTTCCTGATCTGTGGGTTGAAGTGAGGAAGTGCGCAGGTCCACAGAGGTAGCTTCCTGGGCTACCTTCCCCAGAGAAGGGTGAGTCTCCCTGACCTGGGAGAGTGGGGGGATGAATAACAAGGCCTGCTGTTTTAAAAGTTGATGCCAAGATTATCAAATCTGTGCTGGATGTTTGTAGATGGCCATGTGGCAAGTTTTGGTGGGGATTAGGGCCAGCTCCACATTCATCTTGAAATGTCAGGGTCTCAAATTATACCATACGGCATTTATTCCTTCAAGTTTTGCACATCTGCTCTTTGTAACCTTCCTTTTAAGTACAAATGCATCTGGGAGAGTCAACATATTATGGAGTTCTGCTACATGTTAGTGAGAATTTGGTTTGTCACTCTCCCTCTGAACATCATCATCCCCATCAGCAGCAGTTTCCACAGCCATCATTTTTTGGGGTGTCTATTTTGTTCCAGTCACGCCACACCTGGATTTCAAAGGGTAAGTACACAGAATCTTAAAACAGTTTTAAAATCACTGTAACAGTTACAAATGAGATGGGCAATTCTAAATTATTTATCAAAATTCTTTGAACCAAGTAAGTTGGTTCTCTCCAGTCAATTTCTCAGTATCCAATTCCATACATTAGCACAAAAATAATGTGTATTTGGACTTGAAATGCACTTTGTGCTTTTGTTTGAATATAAGTGCATCCCACCATTCTGGGAATTTAGGAATACTTTGAAGCCATGATCATGTTGTGCTACACAAAAGTCTCTCTTTGGAAAGGATGGGACACTGCCTGGGTTCTAAACAACCTTCTTTCTGCTTGATGCCAACTGGTTCAGCACCCACTTTGGCAATAAACACTATGCTGCCTTTTAGACTGACAGAACTTCCACTCAAGACTCAGACGTACATCTCTACCATACTGGAGGCTTGGTTTGGTGGAACCAGGGTGGGAGGACAGAGGGAGATGGAAGTTCATGCTGAACCAGGAAGAGCAGGTATTATGAATGGATGTCTTTTTGGTTCTGTCTACACACACACACACATACACACACACACACACACACACATACACACAGAGCCTTATCAAGGGGTATACTCTAAGGTGCAGTTTTCAGCTCTTCTCACACATCCTTATACAAAGGTATTAATTAGAAGGATAGTTCATACAGGACCTACTTTGCTCAGGTCCATAAGGGGCACCCACTGGTACCGCCAGCTCTCTTGACAGTAAGTCGACATCTTAGTTGTTTCCCATGTGCACCAGAGATGCTACCTTTTCCGGGAACTGCATGATGATACTTGAATTCCTCTGTGCCTAATAATAATTTATTATTTTTAATTTTGTGGTACTGAGAATAAAAATCTATGGGTACTCAACCACTGAGCTACATCCCCAGCCCTTATTTTGTATTTTGAGGCAGGGTCTCTCTACATTGCTAAGGCTGGCCTCAAATTTGTGATCTTTCTGCCTTAGCCTCCCAAGTATCTAGGATTACAGGCAGGCATCAGCACATCTGGCTTAGAGAAGAATTTTTCAAGCATATTCTTTGTATATATTTAAAAGGTTTATAGGCAGGTTTAAACTCACTTCACATCATCATTTCTCTAAGAGTAAGTTTTGCAGATCCCAGACAATGTTGTGGTGGGAGTTCAGACCATGATAAAGAAAGCATTCTCAGAGGAATCTACTAGAGAGCTTTATCTCAGCTTCATGATGTATCTTCAAAATATTTTCATTCTAAATATCATATTGCTGTGTATTTCCAAGGTGTGTAAAATTCAAAGTGTAAAAGCAGTAGGTAATTTTAAAAGTTCTAGAATCCAAACATGGCTCTGATGTTTTATTCAAATTGTATTTAAATTGGGGGCTAAGAATAGAGTTTCTCTCTTATGGACAATACCATAAGGCTCTTCCATACATGGATGACATAAGACCTGTATTTATAGTGCAATTTTCCTGGAGACTTTTTCAAAACATCATATTCTTGTAAATTATCACTTAAATATCAATTTTTTTAGAAAGTATTCTAGGCAGCAAATGTATATTTATTTTTCTGGGAACATCCCCAAACCGCTGAATCCAAGCTGTGAAAAGCAGTGTGGCATCCTTTGTGTTATCCATAGCTCTCCGAGGCCAGTATAGATTGGGTGACCAGAGAATCCTTTTGCTCTTCATTTGCATTCTTAGGTTTCGGCAGGGAGTGCCCATTTGTCCAGCTCCATTGTAGCTTTTGGCATAGGCCGAGCCGAGCAGGCAGCATTTCTCTCTGCCTCATCAGTCTCAGCTTGAACACTCACACACAGCCAACTTCTCCCTGTACCTCCTGTGAGATGGGCTGAGACCAAGTGTACTTGAGTTAAGGCTTATTTCACCTATAAAATGATATCGCCTGCATCTCAAATCCTACATTATTGGTTTTGAATTGTGAAAACTGTAATATCCTTCATTTTGTTTAGATCTTTAAACTACCAGATTCCCAATCATTAAATTTTGTTATATCTACTCTACAATTCATTTGGCTTTCCAACTTTTAACCGATCTTATTTTTTACCTAAGACCTGAAAGGCTGTTCTTTCCATGACTGAACTTCTTGGATCTTCCAAGCTTGGTTTAGGAATAGTATATAAAAAGTTAAAAATCGTCTATCCCCTCATTCACAATCTACCTTCACAAAGTACCCAACAATCTTGGGACTGGAAAAGTGCTGTCTAACCAGAATATTGTCCTTAGGGCTGAAATTCCAAATATGTTTATTTATTTCTTTGTCCAAGATATATTCACCAGCAATTTCTGTGAAGTGAAAGTGTTAGCTTAGAAGGCAACATATTAGCGTTCAATAGATGTTGGGTTAATTTGGCAGGAATCATGGTCCTCAGGGAATGTGAGAAAATATGAATATTTCAAAGAGGCGAGCAGATCAGAGTGTTGGGTCCAGAGTATAGGAAACACAGGTTCAATGGAAAACTGAAAAGAGTGCTCCAGGAAGAAGCCTCCCTGACCCCAGCACAGGCATCAAAGGGAACCAATTATACACAAATAGTGAAAGGTCTATCTTTTATCAAGAGCCTCGTATTTTTCAGGAATGCTACATGACTGTTTTATATATTCTAATTCACAGAACATTGCAGCCTGTCTGGCACCCACAGATAGTACTGACACCTCCTAACAATTGACAGTAGGTACCTACACCTCTACTTCACTTAGAGGTGAAGGATGTGAGGTCGAGCAGGCTCAGGAGTTGGCCTTACCTTGATGTATCTACAAGGGTAAGATCTGGCACTGGGTGTGGTGGTCCATTACCATCCCATGCTGTATCCATTCTGCCATTGATGGCTCAAAGGAGGAGAATAAGGAAAAAAGGGAGGGAAGGCTCTCTGGAGACAAACTCTTTATAATGTCAGATGTCAGCTCTGCCAAGGATACCACCTGGGACATAGAGCACCAAAAGAAATATGTAAAAATTAACTTTATGCAAGAACTTAAGTCATGTAACTTTCAAGAGGCTAAGTATATTCTCATTTAAAGTTGAATTTCCTGTCTTTCAGACTCAATCTTCTGTGGCCGGTATAAGAGCATGAACTTGCTGGGCACAGTCGTGCACGCCTGCAATCTCAGCAGCTCGGGATGCTGAGGCAGGAGCATGGTGACCCCAGCAACTTAACGAGGTACTGAGCAAATCAGTGAGAACCTGTCTTTAGAGAAAATATTTTTTAAAAGGGCTGGGATATGGCTCGGTGATTAAGCACCCCTGGGTTCAATACCTGGTACTCCCCTCAAAAAAATCATGAATTTATTTAATATTATTCCACCATGTTACAAAAAGTATTAAAGGCAGGTTCTCTAGATTAAAGATAACAGCTAGAAATATATTATAAATAAAAATAGAGGCATAAATTGGATCACCAGTGAGATTAATCTAAAATAGCACATGAGCAGTCTGATAAACTTGCCATGGGGGAATCTTGACTTTCTAGCACAGAACAGAAGAGAGCTTGACAACATATCATTCAGTGTGCATAAAATAAGGCAAATCATTTGCTTACATGGGAATTGGATGGAAATATGTCCATACCTTTTAATGGTAGGAAAAAAAACCAGCATTGATGTTTGCCAAGAAGACACTTCTACTACAATATAACACCTTCTCGGTAAATGGCCATTATTAACATGACCATCAATTATTTTTTCTTCTTTTAAATATTGCTTGTGGCTTCTAACATTTTTTCAACTGTGACCAAAAAAAATCTATGAAGCAAAAGAAGACAAAACTTTCTTGTCAATATTAAAAACTCAAATGAATACATGTAATCTACTACAAACAAGAGAATACATCAATTAAATATAAGCCTTGTGGATCAAAATTGAACAAAATAATTAGTGTTTAGTGCAAGTCATGCTGCTAGAAAGAGCAAAACTGATGGTGAAAAGAAAATGAAAGATTCATTGTCTTCTCCCCAAATTAATTGCCTTTGGCTCAGAACCATAGTCTATGGCAATTAACAAACTAAGGAGTTCACCATGCTGCTATCCAAATAGAAGCAAGAGTACCTCCAATTCTAGAAAATAACAAGTTAGAACGTAAGATCTGGTCTGGTATGAAGCATGGTACCCTAAGTATGGATAAAGCAAGTCAAGAGGTGAATCAGAAAGAATAGCAGAGAATAGTGAAAGGACCAGCAGCCAGGGTCTTGGGCTTTCAGGTATCAGAAAATTAGACAACGGGTGTATAAGATAAGCTTAGCTCATTCTGTCAGCACCACAAGTGATGAACACCCACCCAAGTCTAAAGATGAAGACAGAATTGCATTTGGCAAGACTACCACTGTCTATAGACCAAGAGCACCCCACATGCAGAGTGAGCAGGGACAAACCAGGGAACCGATATCTAGTGTCTGAGTCCAGGTCTGGATGGAGCTCTCTGATGGAGGCTAAGGAGAAAAGCACACACACACACACACACACACACACACACACACACACAATTAAAAAATATTGCAGAACCAGGGGGAAAGATTCTTTTTATAAAATCAAAGGAAGAACATACCACTGAAAGAAATATGCTATCAAAATCAGAAAGAAAAATGGGCATTCTTAATTGCATACTGGAAGACACAATTTTTTTGTGATGTAATAATAGGAAAGTCTTTAAAAGACCAATCCTATCAGTTAGAACAAGGAATAATTGGTTTAAAATGTCCTGTATAAATATAACAAAACCCATCTGCTTAGGGGTTAAAAGAGGGAGGAGTAATCAATCTCATTCAACTGTGAAAGATATATCTAAAAGAAAATAATATTGAAAGTTCATAAATAACGTGCTACAAAGATAAAAAGGAGGAAAAAAACAAGCCGAGAATATATGTTGGACAAACAGAATGAAAAAGTGGGTACCACAATACAAAAGAAATCAAGATAAAAACATAGAAATAGTGAAAAAAGGATCATTTTATGTTAAAAAAGGCAAAATTCACAAAAAAGAAATTATATGTATATATGTTTGTGTATGAATCTGAAAGACCTATATAATGTACCATCATTATAAATTCTAAAAACTTATATATTCAGAGAAAAATGGACAATATCAATTTTGGGAGTGTTAAGCTAAAAGCAAATGTTGTGCTCTGTAAATTTCTTCTCAAATATCACGCAAATTTTATAAAATTATCATGTGTTCATGTGTTCTACTACCAAAAACCTCAATAGTTCCCAAAATGACACAGTGTCTACCTTGCATATTAAAACAATAAATTAATATAAAGTTTAAACAACAATGAAAACTTAAGATGTTTTGATAGCAACAAATGCATATCAATCTCTCCAAAATGACTCTCTTTAGAAACTATTTGATCAAAATAAAACAGAAATGACTGTAGAACATTTTTAAGCATCAGAAATTGAAACAATAGTTTCAATTTAAGAAAACAGATGGAAAATGATTCATTGGACTCAACACTTTAGAGAATATAAAAAAAAGGTAAAGAGCTAAAGTGTATAAGGCAAATTTTCGTCAATAAGCACAGAATAAACAGAATAAAGATGACAGTTTTCTAGTGACTTAAGGAGAAAAGAGCAGTACCACAAAGAATAAGTAAGTTGGAATAACATGGAAGACATAACAGACACAAATTTTAGAATGATAAGATAATGTGTTGTATTACTCAATGTTAATATTTTAAAAATTCAAATGAAATATAAGCTTGTCTTTTAAAACATAAGTTACTAAAATTGACTCATGAAGGAGTCAAAATCAAATAGACAACACGGAAAAGACGAAAAAGAAGTCCTGGCTCTGAAACCAGATGGAGATTTTTTTGAATGTGCAAGGAACAGCTAATGCTACAAAAATTGCTCCCAAGAACAGAAAGATATAGATAGCTACATAATTTATCTTATAAATCTAACATTGCTCTGCACTCAAAACGGAAAACCAATCCCTTTTGATATATTCAAAACCCTGAAACAAATTACTAGCAAACTAAATTCAAAGATATGTGAAAAATCAACCAAGCGATATTTATCCCCAGAATTCACAAATATATCAAACAGATTGAAGAGGGAAAAAATTATGTGATTGATAATAGACGCATACTGAAAGAGATTTTGGTCCTATCCATTCTTATTTTTTTTTAAGATTAGAAAACTAGAAGTTGAAGACTATCTGAACATTATTAAATCATCAAAGGCCATCATACTTCAAGACGAAATACTAGAGGCATCTATTAAAATGAGGAGCAAAGCAAAAATATCTATCAATGTTATTGTACCAAATTATGCAACGAGTTTATGACAATAAAATAAAACAAAATGTGAAATATTTTTAAACATGAATTAGGAGACATTGTTATTACTTATTGATGACATGGTAATAAGTCAAAAATTGAAGAAAATTATCTTCAAAATAAAATCTCTTGGACCTAGGGAGAGCTCAATATGTTAGTTAGAATTAGGAAAAACACATTTTAATATTATTGGTTTTCCCATGATGCCCCCAATCACTGGTCAGAAAATGTAATGGAAAAATATCCATTCATTAGTAGCATACTAAATTCATGATGTTTTATCTCTGCTGTGAGCTCCAGTCCCTAGTAATCCCATTATGTTTCTTTGGTCCACTTCCTCTCCTATCCTGGTCATCCTTTCATCTCCAACTTAGCTGATAACACCCA
Organism: Urocitellus parryii; assembly: GCF_045843805.1. Taxonomy (NCBI): domain Eukaryota; kingdom Metazoa; phylum Chordata; class Mammalia; order Rodentia; family Sciuridae; genus Urocitellus; species Urocitellus parryii. The sequence goes on along the minus strand of NC_135538.1, from coordinate 71,436,665 downwards.
TCAGGTGGGAGCTCTCTCAGCTTCCTCCATCCAGCTTGGCAACCTACCTGTAGCCTCTTCTCTTTTTCCACAAAATCTCAGTGGTCTCACAACCTCTTCCCCCTTCCACTTACTTTACATTGTAAATTAACCTCTCTTACTATTGTACCACCAATCTCCTTCCTTTTGCTTCTATTCTAATTCTGTGAAAATGTGGTTTTAAAAAATCTCTCCCACATTTTCATACTCCCTGCTTCTTCTCTTCCAGTTCCATCCTTTGCCCCTTTACAGATATTTCTTCTTTTAAAGAAACTGGGACATTATTTATATTTATCAGCCTCATTTCCTAACCTTCTTCACTTGGTATATGAACCTATTCTAATCTGGCTCCACCCACACTGCTCCTCAGAAAGCACAATTTTTAAAAGCCACACAAAACTACCACATCATTTTGAAGAGAATGATGAATTTTCATTCTGTAGCTCATCTGCTGGTCATTTCCTTTTTGGGATAGTTGTATTCCTAGGACACACAGTCAACTGGCATTCATCCACCCCTGATCTCTTTCATGGACATTCTTTCTTCTTTATCTGCATTCTAAATGTTTGGGTTTCTCAAAGTTGTGGACCAGAAACCGTTCTCCCCCAGAAATCTCATTTTAGATTTTCTCATCTATACCTGAAATTTATGAAACAGGACTGTACTGTTCTATGAGATTACACTGGCCACATGTATCTACTGAGAACTTAAAACCATGCTAGTCTGAAATGAGACCTGCAATAAGTGCAACATGTGCAACAGAGTTCAGAATTTGGGGATGAAAAAAATTAAGACTGTACAGTAGCTCAATAATATTGATTATATCTTGAAACACTAATATTTTGGATATATTGACTGAATAAAATATGTTCCCTGATATAATTTATAGTTTCTTGTTTGATATGGCTAACAGAAAAGTTTTAGTTACCTATATGATTTAACTTATTTTTGTATCAGACAGTGCTGGTCTGTATAGACACTGGCCATTTCAATATATGTGTCTCTAGATAAGAGTTTTCCTTTAAGCTCCAGATCCCAAATCCAACTGCCTTCAGGTTTCATATTACCTATTGTGCTAATTATCAATATATGCTTTTAGCTCCAAACCCACTTTCCTTTGCATTGTGATGCTAGTACTGAGACTCTGCTGTTCACATTCTTCCTTTTCCAGATATTTGCCTTTTGGTTCTTCCAGGACAGGCTTTAAATATTAATATCACCTGCAGTGGTTAATAGTGCTTCATCCCAGCTGATGCAGTCAGTTCAAGTTTCCCTGTTTTTATACAATTACAAAACAAGCTCATGCCCCCAACTCTGAGATTCCAACACAGAGGTCTGCAAGTCTGGTCTTAGTTCTGTGGGTGCCTCTTCAAGTTCTCAATTCTAAAGACCCCGGCCTCGTCCCTTTCTTCATGTAGCCTTATGATCAGGAGCTGCTTTCTGCAGGTACTAACTATGCATTGTTTCAGTGTTTCCCCTTTTGTTTAATATTTTTCAATACTTAATCAATTTCTTAGATTAACTCATATCTGTTAATCACATATAGGTGGTTTTTATTTTCCTGATTGGAACCTAAATGATACATATGGATTGCACAAACAGAACATGTCTCAAAATTAAACATATCCTCTTTACTCTAAAATATGGTCCTTTTTAAGTGCTCACTGTCTTAGCAAATGGCAGCACCCAGTTCCTCTTGTCCTGAGGAAGCCCTGTCACCCTTATACATGCTCCATTAACTCCTAAAATAGCCTTTTGCATCTGCTCAATTCTCTCCACTGTTGACTTCTTTGACCAGTTTTCCATGAGATCACAGCTCTGCATCTACTCTCAACCATATAACAATTCTCTCCCTTTGCAGCATAACTGATCTATTCAGTAAGCACATTTGATCATGCAACTTCTCGCTTTAAAACTTCCCATTATCCTGACATTTCCTCTGGTTAACTCCTCTCCATTCTTCAGCTCTCCGCTCAAACACTTAGCAATTAAGACTTGAATACATGGAAAGATAATGTGTTCCAAGACCATCATAATGAATACTGATTAGATGGAATTTTTTCTAAAATAATTTATAAATATAACACAAATCCAATAAAATGTCCAATGGAAAGTGGCATAACTTTGATACTAAAACTCAATGATAGCATTAAAATGATAAACTAATATTACCTATTAACATGGAAGCAAAAAAATCTTCAGTAAGGTAGTATAAAATAAGATCCTCTCCTTTAATGAAAACAAAACACTATAGTCTAATAGAATTTAGGATGAGGAAGCAATGTGCTTCAATATGGAAAAGTGATTTAATGAAATTTATCAATTGAATAAAGAAATATATGCTTATCAATTACTGTTGAAGAAGCATCTGATAAAATGTGAGATTTATTTACAATAAAATCTTACCCAAGAGACAACATAATACATAATACAAAGATTAAAAACCAAGACAAGAGTGACCATTGTTCCTATCATCAAAGAATAATGCAACAAGACCAAAAGAAAATGAAAGACATAAAAGTCAGAGAAGATAAAATCTCTGTTGTATATAGATGAGGGGATGCTCTCCCTCTCAGACCAAAAGACAATCAACTGCGTTTGCTCTCATAAACATAGAGAAACCTAAGACTTTAAAATATACTATTAAATTCAGTTAAAAGAGGCAAAAGATTCACTCCAAATGGAATCAAATATATTGACTCTCTAATAAACTTATCAAGTAATGTGTTAGAGTTACATATATATATATATATATATATATATATATATATATATGTTTTTAAACTACAAATTTACTCAAGGACTCAATAGAATATTTGAATTAGCGCAGAGATATCATGTGCCTAAAAATTTCAATTATATTAAAATAAAAATTCAATCCTAAATAAAATCTTATACAAAAGGAATTTTAAAACATATGTTTATTTTACACAAAAGGAAACTAACAAAAGCAAAACATGTTTCTAAAAATATCTAAAATAAAAATTAACTAAAAAGAATAGTCAAAATTTTTGAACAATAAAAATAAGAAATGGGCCTTTTCCTGTCTGAATTTAAAATACATTACAATAAAAAATTAATTAACTCTTGTGAAACAAGCATAGAAATGGGTGAACAAAAAATGAGGATAGAATATATGATTTTAGGATATGATAAATTCGTTACTTCAAAACCATTGGAAAATGATAAATTATTTAACAAGTAATATTGAAATATCTAGCTACTCATTTGAGAAAAATCTATGTATGCATTAAAATTCACATAATAAGAAACATGTGGCAATATACTGATGTATCAATTGACATTGTTTTAGTTCAAATAGTAAGATCCTACTTACTCTATTAACAACACCATGTTGGAAGGAAACTGCACTATCTCAGAGAGCTAAATAAAAGCTGAACAAGGAAACCTACAGAAAGACTCAAGCAAGGGTTGCTCTGAGGTCCTCAGTAGCAGGAGCTCTCAAATTTTCTAGTGAGAAGGCAACCATCATATGTGTCCATTCCAGTCAACTCTTAAGGTCTCCTTACAATTCTCAGGAAATAACCTGGTGGGTTCAGGTTTGGCTGGTTTTCTCTTTGTTTAGCTAAGCCACCAGGTCAAGGTGTAATATGGGTGACACCAACATAGCCTTATATGATGAAAAGCCACTTCATTATGTGCCTTTACAACCTATGCGGTAAGGCTCATTTTTCATAACAGGGTGGTAAAGTGCAGAGTTCTGGTTTTACATATGTTGGTATATATATTAAAATATTGGAGGGATATTTGGAAGAAAACATTGTTTTCCCTCATTTATAAAGGTGTATTGAGACATGAGTGGCAAGTTTGAGTGACTTATTTTCTTCATACTTTATATATACTGTAAAAAAATTATTCTTGTAACAACATTAATTCAGTCACAATGTTCCTAGCAATTGGCTACATTGTTCAGTCAAGTCCCCATTTTCAAATAAAAGTACACTAAAAATTGGGTATGAAAGAAGGGAAAGCCTACTAAAGAAATGATGGACCTTAAGTGTGGTGATGCATGCCTGTTATCCCAGCAACTTGAGAGGTTGAGGCAGGAAAATCTCAAGTTCAAAGCAAGCTTCCATAACTTACAGAGACCCTAAGCAACTTAACAAGACCATGTCTCAAAATAAAAAATAAAATGGTCTGGGGATGTGGCTCAGTGGTTAAGTGTCCCTGACCTCAATCCCTATTACAATCAATCAATCAATCGATCAATCAATGAAAGAGAGAATTGTGCTGCCATAAACATTGATGTGGCTTTGTCCCTATAGTATGCTGTTTTTAAGTCCTTTGGGTATAGAAAGAGGAGAGGAATAATTGGGTTAAATGGTGGTTCCATTCCCAATTTTCCAAGGAATTTCCATACTGCTTTCCATATTGGCTGCACCAATTTGCAGTCCCACCAGCAGTGGATGAGTGTGGCTTTTTCCCCACATCCTCACCAACACTTGTTGTTTGCCTTCATAATGGCTGCCATTCTGACTGGAGTGAGATGATATCTTAGAGTAGTTTTGATTTGCATTTCTCTAACTGCTAGTGATGATGAACATTTTTTCATATATTTGTTAATTGATTGTATATCCTCTTCTGAGAAGTGTCTGTTCAGGTGTTTGGCCCATTTATTGATCGGGTTATTTGTTTTTGTTTGTTTTTTTGTCTAGTGTTTAGCTTTTTGAGTTCTTTAGCTAAACTGTGGAACCAACCTAGATGCCTTTCAGTAGATGAATGGATAAAAAATTGTGGCATCTATACACAATGGAACATTACTCAGCAATAAAAGAGAATAAATCATGGCATTTGCAGGTAAATGGATGGAATTAGAGAAGATAATGCTAAGTGAAGTTAGCCAATCTCAAAAAAACAAATGCCAAATGTTTTCTCTGATATAAGAAGGCTGATTCATAGTGGTGTAGGAAGGGGGAGCATGGGAGGAATAGACAAACTCTAGATAGGGCAGAGAGGAGAAGGGAGGAGGCATGTGGTTAGAAATGATGGTGGAATGTGATGGACATTATTATCTAAAGTACATGTATGAAGACACAAATTGGTGTGAATATACTTTGAATACAACCAGAGATAGGAAAAATTGTGCTTTATATCTGTAATATGAATAGTAATGCATTCTGCTGTCATACATAAATTTTAAAAAATTAATAAAAAAAGAAATTATAATAAAAAAGAGAGGGAGGGAGAAAAGGAGAGAGGGATGGATGGAGGGAGGGAGGGAGGGAGAAAGGAAGGAAGAAAGGAAGGAAGGAAGGAAGGGAGGAAGGAAGGGAGGAAGGAAGGGAGGAAGGGAGGAAGGAAGGGAGGGAGGGAGGGCAGATAATTCCTCCTTAAGAAATATAACCTAAAGTGTGTGTCCTATTGTCCTGATAGCCTGGTTCTTCTGGGTCGGATTGACAAAATAGCACCAGCTCATTGGGAATTTCATGGAATTAATAGTGATGTTCTGGAATTAATAGTAAATCCCAGTCAGTGGTCACAACCCAGAATCAATCTCATCAGTATTTATATCAGAGTAGGCATGTGCCATCAGAGAGCAACAACACACATCTGAGATACTGCTGAGATTGGGCTAATTTCACAAACTTGCTTTGGTCATTTTGCATATTTTTTTAGTATTCATTTATCACATTTTGATAGGTTTTATTACATTACTTTCTTTCCTAAATTTAAAAAATTCTCTCATTAATTTTTGAACAGTTGATTCATTCACTGAATTCAGACCCCAATGAAATAATGGTTCTAGGCAATATTCAGAAATTTCTGTTAACATCACAAAAACGAGAGACAACTGAACATTTCCTATTGCTTTATGGAAGGGCAGAACACTGGGAATGAAGTTTTCTTGTCAACATGGTAAACCTGGATGTACTCGAGCCTCTGGCTCTCACCTCTAGTTTACAGATACACCAGGGACAGTAGAACATGGAAAATAACACCATGAAAGCCATTAGCAAAAACCAGCATGTAAGAAACCCTATAATAAACTGTCTGATTTCTTAAGTAATACATTTGAAGAGGAAAGGAAAGGGAAGTCATAGTTAAAAGAGAATTGATGATCAAGTACCAATCAGGCTTTGCTTTAATTGTGACATCAACAAACCAACTGAAAAAAACTTTTTATCCATTTAGCAAGATCTTACTAAACAATATTCCAGTCTTTGCAACTATTCAAAAGTTTAAAATGATATAGCTAATGATATTTCAGCACTGTTTAAACCAGTAGTACTGAAGCTGAAAGAGGTTTCAATTTAATAAATAGCATTTGTACAAGATGAGAAAGAGTTTATTGGTGGATGACATCAGATTTAATAACATTTTTATTGAGAAAATAGTTAGTAGATTGGGGATTCAACTCCATTCTTCAAATTATAGTTACATTGCAACTTCAGCTTAGCTACAAATATGAGTTCAGCCAAAAATCAACAGGCATTCTGTGAGAATGGAATTTACAATAAAGAAAAAGAAAATTTAAAATAAGAACATTTTGAAACCAACTATTTTGTGATACTTTAAATTACTGCTAAAATATTAAGATGTGATAATATTATTGTATTTTTAGCTTTTAAAGTTCCTTTATAGGGACGGGAATACAAAAGACAGTAGAATGAATCAGACATAACTTTCCTATGCTCATACATGAATACATGACCAAGATAACTCCACATCATTTACAACCGTAAGAATGGGATCCTAATTAGAATACATTATACCCCATGTATGTATAATATGTCAAAATATACTCTACTGTCATGTGTACCTAAAAACAACAAATAAAATAAATAAAAATTAATTGCCCTTATATTTTAAAGAAAAAGTTAAAATTTTATGGATTAAATTATATGATGTCTGAAAAATGTGAAATAATCTAGTGGGTGTTAGGAGTATAGATAAAATAATCTTGATTGTCAGTAAATAAGTGTTGGAATTGGGTAATAGAAATATGGCAATTCACTATTTCAATCTCTCTATTTTTTCCATGTTTAAAATTTTCTATGATAAAAAGTTAAAAAAAGAAATTACAAAGTTTCCATTCCAGTCACCCTTGTCCCAATTCATAATTCTCTCTAGGTAATAACTATTGGTAGTTTCTTATGTATCCTTCCAGAATGTTCATGCAATATATTTTTTTTATAATTAGAAACACCTTAAGATTCATATTTTTAAAAGACAGGTTTCTTGAAAAATAGCTGATTTTCAACCTATCCGTTGACAATCATTTGAGTCTATTCCACAAGACTCATGCTCATTTTCCCCTCTCTGACTTCCTTGGACACAGCAGCAGCTCTTGGGGATCGGGGTAAGTGCTTGAAAATAATGACAGAAGAATCATTCCTAGTGACTGTTTCCATGGGAATGGGAATGAATCAGCAGCAGAAAACTCTTAAATTTCAGCCTGAGGGTCACAGAAGGCCATTCCATTTTCAAAGGGTTGTGGCTGCTTACAGCTTTTATGTTTAGGGTGATGAAAAATATCAAACATAAATTTACTTCATTGAGGAACATTACCTAATCCTATGTGTGAAAACCTAGCCATTACTCAGACAGATCTGACATGCAGTCTGCTTATATGTACAGCCCTGGTTGTGAGTAGATGCTAAATATCATCATCTTAAGGATGGCTGTGATTGTTCTGAAGTTCTGCTGCTCTGTAGCGTTTGACAGTGAAAGACAGATGCATGTGGTTTTTGAAGGATACTGGTTTACAACTTTGAGTAGTACTGAGAAGGCTTTCTGTGGGCTAATTGGAATGCAATGAATGATAGAAATGAAAATTGAGATTAATTTAAATTAATCTTTGATAAGAAGAGTTTGAGGAAAGACAGCAGCCTCAAAAATTCTTAAGTGAAAATAAGTTTTGGAGGAAGCTATTTAAAGCTATTTTAAGTAATTATACTCAATCTGAAGGCTGTTTGTACATCTGTCTTTTTATTGTTTAGTAATACTAGATTACGATTCCAGAACAATATGTGGTCTCTTCTCTATGCACATCCAGCAGCATGAATCTTGGCAATATATCATCTGGGAAATTGTTTTCTGGGTGATGAATTGCCAGGTTAAGAGTATTATATTCTTGCTATCATGGCTTCATTATCAGAGCATTTTAGAAAATGTTTTTATATGATACAGCAGTACTTTTGTGATGAGAATTAATATAACATTTTAACAAGCAGTTTAAGAAAAACAAACTGGTGGTTTTCTATTTTACTCCACAATGTTATATAGGCAATGTAGATAATAACATTATAGCAACATTTTTAAAAACTGTGCAATTGACACCTACTTATATAATGAAACAAAAGCAGAATAAGTAAAGGCATTTTTCAGCTAGTGATTCATTAAAATAGATAAAGATAAATGAATTTCATGTGTAACATCAGAGGATAGTAAAATTAATTCCATATTCAGTTTCAAATAGGTGTGTGTGTGTTTGTGTGTGTGTATGTGTGTGTGTATGCACGCACGCACGCACAAGTATGCGTGTGTGTTTTGAGGGGACAAAGGCAGGGTGCCAATGCTTCATTTAAGAAAAATCATAAGATAGTAATTTTTTTTGTCTCTGTTTAGCTCTAGTTGAAAGCCGTAAGTGATCACTCAAGTTATGCAGTGACTTTTTATGAGATAAACTTCAGCACCTCCTTCGAGGCATGCAACATTTAAAACTAATTAACAGTTAGTGATTTTGGAATATTCCCAGACTTTAAAATTTTGTTTTCTTATAGAAACATGTAGTAAGAACACATAGTATTTGGAAAGGGTACTCCATTTTCTCTAAGTGAAACAGAAGACAAAGGAACAAAAAGGACAACTAATAAGTAACATGAAACAAGCTAACAAAAATGACAAGAGCCAACAAGTCCCAAGCAGAAGGACTTGCAGGAACATTAAACAATGGTGTTGGCATCATGCAGACTGGAGATGCTTGTTCATAACATGGAATGGACTCTCAGCTGTGCTCCTTAGATTAGTGTATTATTTCTCTATACTTTTCCTTATAATTCCACATTTGTCATTTAGAACACACTATACAAATATACTAAAGGCCAGTATTTATTTTACCTTTTGTGTCCTAAGACTTGCTTATACTGTTATATTTTTCAACCACCAGCCAAATGGAATTTCAACTCTTAAAAGTACAAAAGTTCATAAAATACTTATTAATTTTCAAGCTTTGGGGGTACATATTTACATGGTTGGGCTGTTGTTTTTCTAGTATTGTTCTCACAGTCTTTAATACTTAGAAACTGAGAATTGATTGATTGGGGTAGGATTTGAATTATCCTCTACTTATAAAACAGTCATTTTAGACCTTGCAGGGTATAAAAGAAAACATCCCAAACCTTGGGTGTCAAGTGTCTCTATGTTCTAGCATGCATGTATAAATCCTTAAGACAACCATTTTATGCAAATATAATGCCCCATCTATGCAATGTCTGGTACCAGGCTACCATGTTTTGGGTGCTTGACAAATGTCTGATGATCTGCTAAAAAAAACTGAGGCTGAAGAGCTGCGTGATTCATCCAAGAAGTTATTTGCTTACTAAGTGGCAGAACTAGAATTCAAAACTCAGGTTTCTGATTCCAAACTCAGCATTTCCCCTCTCTCTACACTCCTTCTTTTTAGAATCAAAATATGCTTCTCGTATTGTACTCAAGTCTATTTAAAAATAGAATTGCCTGAAGAACTGTTTATGGAGATACCATATTACAAAGAAAAGAAGCTTTAACACAAGACTTTTGAATTTACCTCTGGCTTTGGCTTTAGAATTCAGCAATGGGAACTCCTCAACCCAGGAAAACAAATAAACCTACCCACCTGGTTATAAAAATGTGTGTCCTTCCAATGAAAATTATTTAGTGGTGTATGATAGACCCCCATCTTGGATACACCTCGGAATCAGAAAATGGACCATGATGATGGGAGAGGGTTTGCAGCCCTCCACATCATAGCATGCAGTAGTTTATGCCAGGATGACATATGGGGCTGGCAGCAGTCTCACAATGAATTAAATTCAGAGGGGTGTTATTCCCAGGAAGAGGACTGAGTAGTTGGGCATGCATCCATTTCCTATCTTTCATTCAATAAATATTCGTCAAGTACACTTTAAGTACATTTAATCATAATTTAAGTAACATTGCCTCATCTGTAAAGTGGGAGCAAAATAGCACTTGTCTCATGGAGTTACGAGGATTAAAGGAGTGTGTGCAGATGGCTTAGAACCATGGCTGGCATGTAGGAACTGCTCAATAAATGTCAGCTGTGATTATCAAATTCTTACTGTGCACCAGACACTGTGCTGGGGGCTGGACAAAGACAAATGTGGCATTAGTCTTTTTCTCAGGAAAGTCATAGTTTTCAGAGGGAGACAAACTTACCAATGAAAGCCATGTAGATAAGAAAGGAGAAAGTTCCATAGGATGCAGGGATAGAACAAAGGAAGATAGTGGTCACGTATGTTTGGGAGTCTTGAAGAACAGAAGGATTCTGCAGGTGAGGGAGGTAGAGACATGGGGAAGACACGTTCTAAGCAGGGGGATGTGGAGAAATAAGAAAAGCTTAGAGCTGTGAATATTCTGGTTGGAGCAACTGCTGCTTTAGGATTGAAAAGAGGTTTTTGTTGGTGAGAGGAAGGTGGGATGCCAGAGACAGATCCATCCATGAAGGAACATGTCTTGTCTGCAACGAGAAGCCATTGAGGTGCTCTCAATAGAAGGGCATCATGAACAGATGTGTGCTTTAGAAAACATGTGGGGTTAGCATGGGAGATAGGTGGATGGTAGGGGAGGGATGTAGATAAAAGGTACGAGTCTGGAGGCAAGAAGGGAAGAAAATAGCTTAACCTATGAGCAGCGGCAGTGGGCTTGGAGGGGATGACAGATTCAAGAGACTTTAGAAGGGTAGGATGGAAAAGAAGTTGGAATCAAGGAGGTAGGTGGCAGTGAAAATAAAGGTCCGATACCATTATTTCTAACTGAGACACTTTGAAATATGTTCAGCAATGTAGGGATGGAGAAGTAAACATGGACAGATAGATATAAGTTCTGCTTTGAATACAGAAAAAAATGAAGATGCTTGGAGAATATTCTGGTGCAGATGTGCAGTAGGCTATTGGATGTGTGACTTTTGAATGTAAAGAGTGGTGAGGCTGGAAGTACAGATCTGAGGCCATCAGCATATTGATGGACATGGAAAACACCAATGAGATTCCTCAGAGAGGACCTGTAAGCACAGAAGAGAGGTATGCTGAGGACCAGACTCTCGAGAACCCACCATACAAGTGATGGTAGGGCAAGAGAAGCCTGGAAACGAGACCCAGAAAGAATAACCAAGAGACAGAGGTTGAAGCAAGAAGAGTTATAAAAGCCAAAGCAAGCCTGGAACCTCAAGCAGGCCATCAGTATTATATACCATAAAAGGGACATCATAAAGCCCGAAAGAAGCCTATTGGATCTGAAGAAGAGGGATTTGATATTATTGTTGCTTCCATCTTTGTTAGGTCAGTTTTCAGAGGAGCCAAACTGCGCTAGGTTTCCTAGCATACACAGTCATGTGTGCACAAACTCCTAGGTACGTTTTCTCCTAAACAAGTTGCTGTCTTTATTAAATTCCTAAATATTTTGTATAGTACGTGGCCCTTCCCTTCTATCATGTTTCTTGGCTCCCCGTGTACCTGTGCCTTATTGATAGTCTAAGCATCCATATGCTGAGTTTCAAACTTTAGGAAACTAAATTAGAAATCTTTTCCAAAGTGAAAGGACCTCCATCAGGATCCTTTTCCCTAAGGAAAATGACTTTTAGCACAAAAGAGCCATTCTTTATTATTTCAATTATGTCTACCCACAATGTCCCGAAAAGCTCCTATCTTAATAGGAGGATCTGCCAAGTGTTCCTGAAATCAGATTGATCTGTAGAAATGTCCTCCAGCTTCTACCACAGGGCAGTTTTTCAAAGAAAGTCTTGAAAAACTCTATAGAAATGACTGTTACATAGGTTTCACCATAGTTCTTTATGCTTCAGTGTAACCCTTATGAACTAAAATTATGGTTCAAAAAGTTGCATTTAAATTTTAGCTTTTTAATTTGTATATTCACTGTAAGTTTCAAATATTGTACAAAAGGTGCCATGTACCCTTAACCCAGTTTTTTTCCTAACGGGTACATCCTACATAATTATAGTATAACATCAAAACCAGGATGCTGAGCTGGTAAATGTGTCTGCATAGGTCTATGCCACTTTATTGCATGTATGAATGTGATCACCCAGGAACCATCATGGCATTCAAGAAATTATTCCAACACTCAAAATTCTCTCCCACATGACCCCTTTGTCATTTCAAAATGTTACATAAATAGAATCATACAGCATGTGATCTTTTGAATTTGTTTTTCCCCCACTCAACATCATGACTCAAGATCCACCCAAGTTATTTCCAAGTATCAATAGTTTTTTTTTTAATTTTTATTGGTGAATAGTATTCTATGATATGGATGAACTGTTTCATTTAACCACCCACCCAGTGAAGGATAATTGCATTGTAAAACTTCTGTTAACAGATTTTTCTGTGAGCTTGAATTTACATTTCTCTAGGATAAATGCCCAAGAATGCAATTGCTGGGTCACATGATAAACATACATCTAGTCTCTTTGAGGAATAGGCATACTATTTTTTCAGAGCAAGTAGATACCATTTAACAGTCCCAATAGCAGGGAATGAAAGATTCAGTATCTCCATATCCTTAAAAGCATTAGTATTGCCACTATTTTTTTTTCAGTTGTTCTAACAGGTCTTAGTGATTGATCATTGTTATCTTAATTTCCATTGTCCTGATGGCTAGTGATGTTGAACATCTTTCAATGTGCTTGTTTGTCATTTGTAAATCTTCTTGAAAGAAGTGAAAGTTTTGTGTCTTTTGTTTATTTTCTAATTGAATTGTTAGAAGTTTTTACTTTTGTTGTACTTTTGAGTTTTAAGAGTTCTCTATTGTATATATTTGTACAAAATAGAGTGTATCTTTTTCGATATGTGATTTGCCAAGGTTTTCTCCTTGTATGTAATTTTGTCTTTTCATCCTCATCCTCTTAACAGGAGCTAGTGCAGAGCAAAATTTTTAATTTTAATGAAGCCTGACTTACCAGTTTTTTCGTTTACATTTCATTCTTTTAGTGTCATCTCATACTTGGATCTTAAGATTGAAAATTCATATGGAATATCTGGAGGTATAAAGACAATCTGTACTGAGTCCAAAAAGTTTTCATATCTGATAATTACAGATGAATGGAATTTGCTCCAAAATAATGCAATTTGGAGAATATAGTGAAGAAAATGTGTGTGGAGGAGTAGATGAACAAGAATGGCCATGAGGCAAAAGCCATTGAAGCTGGGAGGACAGGTACATGGAGATCATTACATTATCTTTTATATTTTTGTATTTGTTTGACATTTTCCATAATAAAAATGAAAAAAAAGCAGCATGTATCTTTTGACTACATAATCCAGTTTGGGAAACTTTGCCTTAAGGAGAAGATTGAAATATTGGGAAAAGAAAGTTATTTGAATAGAGATGTTTATAGCAACATTATCCGTGAAAGTGGAAGGGAAAAATCAGAAGCAATACAAATAGCTAACAATTAGGGAATGGTTATATAATCTATGGTATATCATCTCCAGGGACCATTAAGAAGCCATTAAAGTGATAAACATGAAGCCTGAAGATACATGAAAAGTTTTTTGCAAAATAATGTTAGACAGAAAAAACAAAACACAATCCTTCAACTTTAATTTAGCCAGCCGTGGTATTGGGATAATGTGGTTTTATATTTCTGCAGCAAAATGTTAGTGCATTTCCCTAAACAATTTAATGATCATTTCAATTGCCATAAATAAAAGAAAATGGCAACGAGATTCAGCCCCCTTATAGACCACCATGGCAAGTCTAGGCAGGAGAGCAGGAAAAATGGTCCCCTATTCCACCACCTCAGGGTAAGGATAGATGATAGCAGCTCATACCCCACTCCTCAAAATATATTCCCTTAGGCATCGTGACAATGTGTTAAAATTTCTGGCAGTTACACAGTATTATGCTAAGGTTTATAAAAATTAAACAAAAGGCAATGCAAGTGTAAAAGACCCTAAATTTTAAAGCCAAAGGGCTAATTTTTAAAAATTACTAAAGATAAGTAGTTTACTTGACTTGTAACTTGAAAGAGGATCTACCTTAGAACATTGCAAGGCTCACACATACTTCCTGAATAAATGTGGTGAATTAGAAGAAGATCATGTTCTTAAAGGCAACAAATCTAGTTTGTATTGGAATTTGTGATTGTTCTAAAAATACGTCCACAAATTCCTTGATATTCTTTTCTTTAAAGTGGGGAGTCTAATTCTCCTCCCCTTATGTATGGACTGGATATAATAACTCTCTTTTGATGCATAGAAAAGGTGGAAGTGAAGATGTTTGACCTCCAAGATCAGGACATAAAGGCATGTGGCTTCCTCTTGGTTCTCCCACAGATTATTTGCTCTGGGGACCACAACTACCACGTTGTGAGGACACTCACCAGCCCTTTGGAGAGGCATGTAAAAAGAGGAACTGAGGCCTCTAGCCAACAGCCACTTGGGTTAGCTTGAAAGCAAATCATCCAGCCCCAATGAAGCCTTCAGATGTCTGCAATCCCAGATGACATCTGCAACCCCATGAGAAACCCTGAACTGCACTCCACTAAGCTGCTCCTGAATTCCTGACGCATACAAACTGTGAGATGATAAACGTCTGTGTTTTTTAATATCTAAGTTTTGGAATAATTTGTTATATAGCAATGTACAATACAAAAATTTTTAGCAGTGTTCTAGAAGTGTCATTTAATGTCATTTTTAATAATATATATTTAGAAGCATTTTATTGATTCTCTTAACCACTGACCTTCTCCTATATGACTATGATTTTACCCATCAAAAATTTTGCCAACTAGAAAATTCATCATGAAACGGATTCTACAAATACTGAATAATTTCTATATTTAAAACCTATATGCTTATTTATGCAGACTACAAAATATCCATGATATAAACAATAATGCTAAGGGAAAATGGATTTGTATTTTAAGATGTTTAAACAATAACAACTAAAAATATATGTTTTGTTAATATTATTTCCAATTTTTTTCTTAACAGTGTTTCATTGTTTAAATTTTGCTTTATTTGTAATTTTGTTTTTAATTTTTATATTGAACATAAGGAAAGAGAAACAAAAAATGAATAGATTCTAGAACCTGAGAAATAAAAGACCCTGGAATTTTGGAAATATTTTTCATGTGACAAGTACCACGTGTTCAGGCAATTCCCACTTCTCACCCCCACCCTGACTTTTTTGGCAGACAAAAGTATTATTTTTGAAATGTGAGCCGGTGTCTTTTTTTTTGGGGGGGGGTGTAATTTATTTTTAAGAAAATGATATAACGTGACATGTCCTAGACATGATATAAGAACCCATTTCAATGTTTTCTGTGACTATTTTTGTGTTTGAACTTATGTTCTTTGCCTTCATCAAGGGTTTCAACTAACAGTTACCACCAGAGGAAGTGTTCTGGTTTCTTGAAAGGAGACCATGGGTCACAGAGTTTTCGATTCCTATGTATCAGGATATGAACTAGCTGGCTTATCCTGTAATAATGCCATAGGTGTTCTCCAGGAGACATGCTTTGCATTTCATCTCAGAGAGCAATCCAGTATTTTCTTTCAAATACTGCCACAGAAATAACCTAATGGAAAGTCCTTCCACGGAGAGTGAGGCTATCTGTCCAGGTCAGGCTGAGAGAGAGGAAGAAAGGGTTTGGTGTCAAAATTATGCACCATGAAAGCCTGACGTGGTTAATTCAGAACAAAGAAAAGCCTCTGTGATGCTAAGACATTATGAAAATGATAAATTCTAATGATAAAAAATCAAGCCTGATTAATATCTCCTGCTTAAGAAGCCACTTAATTAATAGGATTGAAAATAATGGAACAATAAACAGTACCAGAAAATACTAAAGTAACCTATCCCTCAGTTACTATACCAAAGTAATTTGTGAAAGCAAGAATTTTGCTTTTGACTCCTGGACTTTGGAGAAAAGAAAGGTTAGGAAAACCATTTGTTAACTTGTTAGTATGGTGGGAAATCGCCACATTGAATGTCTTTTAGTAGTGAGTTAAATTGTGTATCACTTGTGCCTATGTCCATGAGAGGTTTAATGTATTCACCAGAGGCTCCCATGTCATAGCAATCATACTAGTAAAGTTTACCAATAGTTGACCTGTTATTTGAAGCACAAGATTAAGGCTCACATTTTGGGAGAATTTGAAGCCAATGCTCAGACTTTCAGTAAGAATAATGAAAGCCTTCCTGGGAAAAATATTTGAACATAGAAATATTATATGTACAATATGAGATTTATCAAAGAAAATATGCATTAATAGTTGACAAAAAGTTACAATGATTTATTGTTTTTAAAGAGAAAATGATGACAAGATGCAAAATTAAGACTATAGAACATGAGACACTAATTTCCACTTATGGCTTAGTCATATCCATATTACTTTTTTTAAAAAAGTATTGAGCAGTGCAATGTGTGTGGTACTCTACTGCACACTGTATCTAATAAAAACTAAAAGACATAACTAATCTTAAAAGTTAAACAACGAAAATGGTATCTGATACCTGTAGCTCCATAAATTCAGATGTACATAGTACCTAGAGTGAAAATGACCATGTGCTGCCTTTTATCTACAAAGATGATGCT
The DNA here is from genome assembly GCF_045843805.1 of Urocitellus parryii. Lineage (NCBI taxonomy): Eukaryota > Metazoa > Chordata > Mammalia > Rodentia > Sciuridae > Urocitellus > Urocitellus parryii. The sequence goes on along the minus strand of NC_135538.1, from coordinate 71,419,846 downwards.
AATGTCCTTCTATGGAGAGACTTTGAACTTTGTGCTCTTCTCAGGAGTGGTGTTGGTCTGTTTGGAGTTTCTCTCTTGGTCTATGTCATGTTTTATTTAGCTGACTAATGGAGTAGAAATCAAGGTCAGGAATAGAGAACAGAGGGAAACTAACTGGTCTTACCAGAGCCACATGCATACATGTCTCACAGAGCTTTAACGAAATTCATTGATTCGTAAGAACACGCTGAAAGAATTAGATTTATGGAGTTTGACAAGAGAAAGCCACGAACTGTCCTAGACAATCTTAACAGTAGGTTTGAAGCTACTCAGTAAATGTCATACAACTGTTCTTTATTCTATATTGGTTGCACAAAGGAGATAGTTTTCAAACTGTAGCTAGAGAAACACCTGATGTAACATAAGTAATTACTGCATTCTAGAAGAACTGGACAGAATAGTGTCTTTTTTTGTAATGGCTGGATTTTTGAGATACTGTCTTGAAAATAAATAAATGGATCTCAGGTGGCTCTATGATCCCCCAAAGCATGGTCTTCCTCTTATAAGGGCAAGATGAAGTGAGAAGCCCTGTTTTTATTGATTTTACAGGAGCCATGCTAGTCATATAGAACTTTTTGTTTTCACAGAGTTCTTTTCCATTTGAAAAACAATGTTATGTTTTAGCCATATGGATTAGTATTAAAAATTAGACTTTACTTCCCAAATGTTGCCTAGTATATATGGATCAGTATTCATCATTTGTGGGTGGGGGGTGAACACAGATCCCAGGAGGAGAGACCTAGAAGTATCCCTGGAGCATGAGGGTGAGTTTCAAACAACATCCCTGCATTTAACCTATGTCCATTGATAGTTTATGCTGCAGGGATTCATTGTTATGAACGGGGATGACACATTCCTCAATGGGTCTGGTGAAGAAATGGATGAGCACCACTGATACAGATCAATGAAAAATGAATTTGATTAAGAGGTCAAGTTGTGGACCACCTGAGTTCAAATTTTTACTCTACTGCTTCCAAGCTGTGGGCAAGTTACTCACCTTCTTCAAACCTCACTGCCCCATTCGTCCAATGGGGATAATAATAGTGATGTGTTTACAAATGGGGGAAATTTAAATGAGCTAAAGCTAGTGAAGCTCTCCAGGATGAGAGCTCATAGCAACTGGCACTCAGTAGATATTAAACAGTATGGTTAGATGTTGAACACAGAAAGTCTCTGATCTGTTTGAGAAGAAAGAACGCTATTCTCAAAATATCATTCTAGTAGTATCTGAGACTTGATGGCAATTTCTTTTAGAAATTGTAAAGGAAAGTCCTCCATTGGACAGAAATTAACTAAATAATTCCTAAGTTTTCTTATCACATTCTAGAATTCTTTGAAATGCAGTTGAATACAGGAACCTTTGCCCCTTTGGCAGTCTCTGTAGAATGAACACTGTGTGAGCAAATGATGATTATATACTTGGTAATTTCAGTGTAATTCAGAGTTCACTGGTCAGGTTCATGCCTACAATTCCTTATCTCATTTGTCCTCAGCTAGCCTGATTCTCATTATCTGTGAAGATTCACATGGAATGATTTATCAAACTTTCCAACAAAACTTCTAAAGGACAGCCAGTTGCTCTAGGAGAAAAATAAAATTCCTATGCTGAATTTTATTTTGCCTGAAATATTGCCAAAGGGATAGCTTCTTGTTTTTAAAGAAGCTCAATATTGTTCCCATGCTGGACCGAAATTTATTCTATGACCATGTTTGTATCCCTCTACCTGTCATTCCTGGTCCTGAACATGCCTCCTTGCTTTCTTGCTATTCTTTCCATGGGGGAATGAACCACACTTCTCCATGTCTCTGCTCTTTGCTCTTCCCTTCAAATCTTTCAAAGTGCAGTGCTCATCCCTTACTCTGGTCTAGCTAAAACATTCTCTCTCTCTCCCCACCCCCATCTCTGTCTCCCTCCCTCCCTCCGCTCCCTCACCCTCACCTTTTTCTTTCTATATCTCTTTTGAGTCTCCATACCCTCTATGAACTTACTGATTATGTCCTTTAATTGTTGAGAAATTGATTTTATGTCTGTGCTTTATCTCAACTAGACTGTACATTACCTACAGAAGGCACTGCACTTCTTGGCCTCTTCTTGGTCTGGGTATGTATAACTTAAATCTAGATGTTATGCAATTGACTTATTAAAGAATACCTCTAATTCAATGAAACTATTCACTAAAGTATCAAAAATAAAAGTAAGAGTTTCTACTATCATTCATTGAAGTCTTATTATGAATATTGATCCATCTTATAGCACCTACCATGAGCTAGATGCTTTGCATCTATCTCATGTCCAATTCAATCTTCACCTCAATCTTGTAAAAGAGTTATTATCGTTATCATTTTAGAGATAAGGAAACTGAGATTCAGAGAAAGAAATTTCCCAAGGTCAAATGGCTAGAGATAGAGCTGAAATGCAAGCCAGATGAGGCTGATTTTAAAAGCCATATTATCTCTACTATGCCATACCACACAGAATCCACTGCACCATGCAACCCAAGCCAGCCAGGACCTAACTTCCTGAGAGCATCTTGACTGCTCCTGGGACAGCACTATTGCTCAGACACTGTGGGGCTTTTGCTACTGGCAAAGGCACCAGCCTACATTTTTGTGCAATGCTAGTATTGCTTGAAGTAATCAGCAGTGGATGAGAAATTCATGCTATGCTTATGATGCTGCCATCAGTGGCCAAGCTGATTTTGTCTGTCATGCAGAGTAATTCAGCTCTTTATTATGAATACTACATGGGGACAATTAGTATTCTGTTGGTTCTGAAACAACAAAAATCCTAAGGTATACAGAAAGAGCATGTGGAGCCTGGCCCATGAGTGAGAATTTCGTGCAGAGGAGCCAGTAAGTCACCAGGTTGTGAAAAATCAAGTCTGTCCAGATAAATTAGTACCAAAATCCCAAACAAAAATAGTAAATTACTGAGTATTGCTCAGAAATTTTATCTCCAAATCATAGAATAATGTAAAAACAACAATCAGTTAAGTCTGGGGGGGATAAGGAAATGGGTTCTCTCAATTTTTTGCTGCTAGTTATATATATTAGAACCACCATTCAGGAGACAATTTGGAAATATATATTGAAATCATAACTTTGCTCTAGCATTCCAGATGGCCTCTGAGCTAACTAGAGGAAAAGAATAAAACACTGGGGAACAAAAATTGTCTCCTTCAGGGGACTCATATTCTCCCATGACCAATTGCATCGAACACTAATCTACATATTTGTTGAACTGGAGATGTTTGGGAAAGGGGAGATGTATTTTATTACATTTTTTTCATATAATATGCAACTCACAAAGATCAAAAGAATACACAGTGCACAATGAAAAATCCCTTTCCCATACCCCATAGCCACCCAGCTCCTTTCCCAGAAGCAATAAGTTCCTGGCTTATGAATTTTTTCAGAAATATTCTCTGCAAACACACACACACACACACACACACACACACACATATCTGGGGGGAAAGACTCTTTCTAAGACAATAGTTACAAGAGAGGTGCCAAGCTTCGGTGTAAATTTTTATCTTAAAAATATAATTCATTGTCTAACCGCTGAAGACCTCCTCAGTACAAATTCACTTACTATCATTATGCCAAGCTGAGAAGGGTAGCCATTAACATGGAGCCCTGTGTTGCTCTTGGCCACAAATATTTGAAACTCTCCAATCTGGACTAGTTGCCTCTTCCGACTGGGATCCTCCTTTTCTTTCTGCCACTACCTTGGATTTGTTTGCTTTGTTTCCTGTTTTGTTAATTCATTTTCAGTCACCATAATAAACACCCAGGAATAATTAACTTATAAAGAGAAAAAGGTTTGTTTTGACTCACAGGTTTGGAGGCTCCAGTCTGTGATCCATTGTCCTTGTTGCCTGGGCCCTGTGACATGGGAACCATTTCATGGTGGGAATTATATTCCAATATCATGGTGGAATATCAGAGCAGGATATCATGGCAGAGCAAAACTGCTTATATCATAAGCCAGGGAGCAAAGAGAAAGAGAAATAGACCAGGGTCCCATAATCCCTTTCAAGGACATGACTTAAATAACTTACCACCTTCCCATAGCATTACCTAAGGGACCAAGTCTTTCATACCTGGGCCTTTTGGGAATATTCACGATCCAAACTATAGCACCAGTGCTGTATTATTACTCTCTCTTGGTATGCTTTCTCCTTTTGGCCCAGCACATCCTTCAGTAGCCTCTTGAGAATTCATGAGAGTAAAGTTTTTGCATATGTGAACATCTTTTTTTCCACTCTTCCCCTTGATTGATAGTTTGGCTGAGTATTGAATTTTAGGTTGAAAATATTTTCTTTCTGTCTTTGAAAACATTAGTGTTTTATAGAGTGTTGCAGAGAAATCTAAAACTATACCAATTCCAAATCCTTTAAAACCTTGCCATTATTGAGAACAGGAACAAACAAATGAAACTATATTCACATTCAGCCTCACTGTTCTCCTGTTCATGGTCTCCAGGCTAGATAGACATGCGGTCGGGGCTTCTCCCTTGGGATGAAAGTGGTGATGATATGTAAAGTTTCTTTTAAACTTAGGATTGAATTGTATGATATAGGTGGGGGCATCTGAAATTCCCTGTGGGTATGAGAAGTTTTTATCATTGCTGTTTAGCAATCAGTGTTGCCTTTATCTTTCTTGTTTTTTTTTTTTTTTCCAAAGCTCCTCTTGATTCTATCCACTGACTTAGGGGAAAACACATTAATTTGAGCTAATAGGCCTGTCAAGATTAATGAAAAGTCTAAATTGCAGCATGTTTTAAAATTCCAGGCAATCTGTATGGCTATAAAATGAGCTTTGGATCATGCATGTAAAGACCTACATTTAATTAAGTCCAGATTTGCTCTACCCCATGTCCTTGAACCAGTCCATTAACCTTTCTGAGTTACAGCTTTCTCATCTGTAAAATAGGCATAACGCTTGTCTCACAGAATTGCTGTGAAAATTAAATGTGTTGCACATCAAAGCACCATATGCACTTAAGAGATATTCTTGCAGTGATTTAAATTAGATAATGTTGCCTACTGCAGTGTCTTAGGGAATGTACTTTAACATATAGGAAAGAGTAGGTATATGATTATTTTCTTATGTTAATGTGTTTATAGGTTGCTGGTAACTGTTTACATAATTTTAATTTTTGTCATAATAATTGGTTATGGTAAAATGGTCCCCGTTCCTTGCTCAAATTATTAGAAATTACAACAGATAAGTTTTATTGCAATTTTACGTTTTTCATTTGGAAAAACGTAAAATTGTCACTCTGGAGTAGCAAGAACTTTCTGAGAAATAAAATTACTGAAATAACATTGGGATTTTGGTGATTTGAAATAAATGGAACCCTGTTATTATTACTTGAAGCTGAATTGGATTTCTTTAATGGAAAATAAAATAGGACCGAAATGACTTTAAGGAAGAAGTAGCAGTTTAACTATTTTGAGGGGCTTTTCTTTTTTTTTGGAGATAGAATTGTACAGACATATCTTATAAAAAGCCCCTAACAAGGCAACAATGACTCAAGATTGGATTGAAACAGGTGTCACACACCAGTTTCATCTGACATTGCACCTCAAGGACTCTTGTTCTTTCCAAGCACTGCTGTTTAGGTTGAAGAAATAAACAAGAAACATTTGAGAGTTCTGTCATTCATGGGGAAATACAGTCAAATACTGCCAAATACTGTAAAGGAGAATTCATCCCAAATGAAAACTGAATGGGAAGGCTTTAGGAATGGTCTTCTTCTTCTTCTTTTTTTTTTTTTCCTATTACAGATTTTTCTTTCCAAAATGTTCTTATTTCTAATATTACCACAATTTTATGAAAAAATGGTATAGTTTGGTCTTGGATCAGATAACACCCTTTGTTCATTCCATAAGTATTTATTGAGCACCTACTCTGTACTTGGCACCATCCTGGGTGCTAGAAAAGCAGCAGTGAATAAAATGGGCAATTTCTTGCCCCCACAGGACTTTTATTCAAGCAGCACTTCACAGTGGCATCAGGCAAGGAAAGCCCAGATGGCAGGCATTCCTAAACAGGAGAGGAACTGATTCTCAACCACTTTCAACTTTCACTTCATGCTTAAGAGACCTAAAACCTTTGGAGCCAAAGGGTGCTCCAAAACTCATACTTATATGGGCATCTAGAAGGCAAAGGAAGACAAAGCATGGCAGTCTCAAGAACCTGGGTGCACATGGATGGACCATACCACTTCACTGAAAAACCCCTGCTCCCTCCTTTCACTAACAAAGAATGGCAAGCTGCCAACCTGACCAGGGTGTCAGGGGTATTCCAGAACAGCCTCAGTTACTAATATCTAGCCCCCATCTCCTCGTGGGTACATTCGTACTTGTCACACCATGTTTTCTTAACTTTTGTTTGGAAAAATATGGCCTCTGTCACCATAAAGCAAATGCTGGAGCAGCAGCTGAGATATTTTAACTCTGCTCTGCTAACACCATGTAGCAAGGGCAAAGAGGAGACAGACTGATTAACAGAGGCAGTAATGGCCTGACATCATAAGGAAAAGACCCATAACTTTAATATACCAGCAAGCCCAGTGGCATCTGGGGAGAAGGAGTGACTCTATGCTTTGCAGAGAGGGGAATTTCAAACATCTAAAGGTGTATCAAGAACCCTCAGAGCCAGAAGAGTGCTACCTGAACGGTAACTTTTCTTCCCCTTTTTCCTTTTCCTTCCCAGTTGGAGTGAAATAACTCTGACCTTCCTATTGGGACACTCAGTGGAACATCTGGCCCCATCTAGCCTCTTTTTCCCTGCTTGTTTCCTATTGCAAATTCACCTTGCACATTCTTCACTAGGGAATGAGGTCATGGAATCAGTACCAGGAGAAACACCCTTCCCCAGTCACAAACTCATTGATAGAGTCTCTTAGCTTTGTCTCATTAGACTGAAGTTTCCATTCCCTTCTAATAACAAAAATTACATATATTTGATCTTTTTTGAAGTTCACTTGGTTTTACAAGGATGAAGATTATTTATTTATTCTCCATTCTCCTTTCTGAGCACATCCAGGGTAGTGAAATCTCACTTGTTCATGTTGTTTGATTCTATTAAACATAATGTCACAGATTTTTTGAACCGAATCAGACTTTACAGGTCACGTGGCCCAAACTCACATTTTATAGATGAAGAAAGTGAAACCCAAGGAGGATAAACAACTCTCCCTGATTATAGAGCCAATCAATAGCAGGCTCCAACCCCATAGTTATTCCACTAGAAATGGGACAACACTGAATAATATTTCCATCAGACTTCTCATACCTCTGAAATCTGCTAGAAGTTTGGAGAGGAAATAAAATTTCACAGAGAGGCTGGGAAAATACCCAGGTTTATGGAGCAACAATATTCCTCCCTTAAGAGGGACTTAAGGCTTACCAAAGCATTGAGGCATTTTGGACCATACTTAAAGTGTTTCTTCAGCCCATAGATGGCACAGTGGAGCACAGAGTAATTTAAAGTTGTTGTCATTATGACCCTTCATGTTCAAGAACTTTGGTTCATGAAGGATGCAATATTGAATGGTCCAATTCTACAATTCCTATGGTTCTTGACACACAATACAATTTTAGCTGATAGCAAGAACATGCTATCACATGTGCTATAGAAAGCTTGACTTGGACAAGTGCGAACAGATACCCCTTTTTGTCACAGTGAATTTCTAAAATTGATATTGTATAACCATGTCTGCAAGAAAATGGGCTGTAGTTACTATAGAAACATGATCAGTGGTGTTTGGTGCAGTATTAGAAGTGCCTATGTGTACATATGAGTGTGTGAGGGAGTGGTATATTCTTGACCAAAAAACAGCCACATCAATGTTTATAATAGCAGCACAATTCACAATAGCTAAACTGTGGAACCAACCTAGATGCCCTTCAGTAGATGAGTGGATAAAGAAAATGTGGCATATATACACAATGGAATTTTACTCAGCAATAAAAGAGAATAAAATCATGCATTTGCAGGTAAATGAATGGAGTTAGAAAAGATAATGCTAAGTGAGGTTAGCCAATCCCAAAAAACCAAATGTTGAATGTTTTCTCTGTTATAAGGAGGCTGATTCATAGTGGCATAGGGAGGGGGAGCATGGGGAGAATAGATGAACTCTAGATAGGGCAGAAGGATGGGAGGGGAAGGCAGGGGGCAAAGGGTTAGAAATGATGGTGGAATGTGATGGACATTATTATCCAAAGTACATGTATGAAGACATGAATTGGTATGAATATACTTTGTATACAATCAGAGATATGAAAAATATGCTCTATACGTGTAATATGAATTGGAATACATTCTGCTGTCATATATAAATAAAAAATTAATTTTAAAAATGAGCTCCAGTAGACAGGAAGTGCCTAAAATGGAAAAAACCAGTCTGCTTACACAATAGTACTACATAATTCATTTGACTTAGAGATGATTAGCTCTTCTATAATTAATTAAATATTTAATTTGCTATCATCTGGTTTGCCTTGTTAGAATTTAGAAGAACTTTGAGGTGTTAATTTGAATATTCTAGTACTCTTTAACATGCTTCCTACCAACTCTGAACTCTTACTTTTTTGTCCCCTTGATAAATGTCTCCATAGCAAGTCCACAGTTTCTTTTAAGGTGATAATAACTAATAAATTTCCCTATCTTCTTGTGCAACTGTTTACTCAACAGGCACTGTGGCCTGGAAATAGTAAGAGCTCTTACCCATCCTTCATTGTTAAAAGAACTAGCTGACATTTTATGGCTGTTTTGAGCATTTCCCATCCACTGAAAAGTATTAAGCTAATTACTTTAGAATGGTCACTATATGAAGGAGTTAATAGAATTTTTAAGACAGACATAAGCAAGAGTCTGGCTGTACTAGTACTTTCTTCTAGTGTGGGTACATTGTCACTGGAAATGCTGAATAAAGGAGAGAAAGTGTGGGAAATTAATTATGGGTGTTAATTAGGCAGCTGGGTAATTGGGACTGACTATAATGTCTGTACAGCCAAAAAGACAGAAACGACTCTGGTCAATGTAAAATTGGTAAAATTTGTGGAGGTTGCTCCATCTTTGAAGACCAAAAAATTAACAATAGCAGTTCTATACTCTCTCAATTGTGTGTTCTATCTATAAATGTTTGGGAGGGATTCTTTATCCAGTGATTTTATTAATGTCTCCATATATAAATTGGTAGTATACCAGAAGAGGATTCAATGTGTCAGTTAATAAAGAACACAAACTAAAATGATAAAGCCCTAGCTTTTATCTCTGTCTATCCTGCTGCTTCCAAGAATGCAGTTAGCGAGCATACTCACTTGCTAAGGGAACAAGTGTAAAGAAATGTGTGTTCTCTGTAAAGCAGGAAGAAATTTATAAAACTTTGGCCAGTATTCACACTTTTAGGAATCCTAATTGCCAGTACTAAACAATCTATGTTTTCATTATTCTGGGTTAAGAATTATCCTCTCTTGACTCTAAGGAATATTCCAAAGCAGAATTTCTTTTTCTTTTTCTTTTTTTTATGTTTTGGAAGTTTTTTTAATTCCATTTTTTTATTGGTGCATAATAGCTATACATAATGGTTTGTTGTTATACATTCATACATGCCAAAAAGAATTTCTTGAATTAGATTCCACAAATATTTGTCTTGAACTTTTGACTAGACATTAGTCAAAAAGAGTTCTGAGCAATACTGAGTCCTAGACGACCTCTAGCTGCTTTCACAATGCATTTTTGACATTTTAACACTCTTTTAAAAAATCCTGCCATTAAAAACAACTTCCTTGATGTGGTTGTACCTTTTCCCAAAATTTACTTGACCTTGGAATCCATTTGTCAGATTATATCTATCAACTCATCAGGTACTTTGTAAAGCCCAGTTCTAGAACAGAAAGTCAAAGAATATGGTCTGGAGGAGTTAGTCATCTGGTCAATGCTTTTTTCAGAAATCTATTACTTTATCCCCGAGATGAAATTGCACAAGTCTAGTAAATGTGAGCACACCATCTTACAAGGATACCATTACTTTACTACTAGAAACTTTTTCCACACATTAAACTTCAATACATGTTCCAAGAACTTTCACCAGTTAAAATCCTAATTCTAGTCCTTGAAGTAGCACAAGGTGATGTTTTCTCCCACTGACGGTCTTTGAAAAATCAAAGGTCAGTGATCACGTGTACTGAGTTAATACTACTCCAGGTAACTAGCTCTGTTTCTTCAGCCCTTTATCTTGTGACATTGATTTTCAGTTCCTCAACATCTTAGTTGTCCTTCTCAGTTATTCTCCACTTTGTCTGTGTCCTTAAAACGTAGCCCCGAGAGTTGCAGGCATGACAGTATTTTGAATATAATCTAATATCAAATAATAGAGTGGGATAATTACTGTCCTTTGACCTCAACATTTACTGCACAGATTGTGACAGGTTTGGCTTCCAGAAAGCAAACTGAGATGGAGATTGGTGTGCAGGAGGTTTATATGGAGTGTTCTCAGAATCAACATCCATGGAAGGAAGAATAGTAGGGCAAGAGGAATGTTGAACTGTGATACAGTATCAACAGAAGTTGGCACTTTGAGTTAGCTGAGTTGATTTTGACCAAGTTGAGGTAAGAGAAGTAGCTGGGGCTTCTATATCACTATCCCATCATCAGTCACTGGATGAAGGTCACCCAGGAAAAGAGGACTATCTCCTTGAGAAAAGCAATCTCTAAAAGGAGCTGCCAGGGGCTGGTGCTGTAGCTCATTGGTAGAGTGCCTGCCTTAAGCACTGGGTTCGATCCTCAGCATCACATACAAATAAATAAATAAAGATATTGTGTCCATCTACAACTAAAAAAATATTGTAAAAAAAAAGGAGTTGCCAGTTGAAGACCAGAGGTTGGCCACGCTCGTGGCAATTAAAAGAATGTGTCCTTCATCCCTGAAGGGTATTGTGGACAGCACATGAGAGTAGCTACCACACAGTTAATTTAGGACCTTATAGACATTGATTAGGATTTTAGATTACCTGCAATTGAAAATCTTTAGAGGATTTCAAGTAGGAGAATGTCATGATTCAGTTTGCATTTTTTAACAGACCACTCTTGCTATTGTGTTAAAAACTAGAGTGGAGCAAGGGTAAAAACAGAGGAAACAGGAAGATACTGCAGAAGCCCATCTGAGAGTTGGCTATAACCTACAGTAGAATGATATCCATGAACATGGAGAGAAGTGACCATCCTTGGGATCTATTTCAGAGGTAAAATGGTTAGGTTTGGAAAATGGATAGAAGTTGGTTGTGAGGAGAAAAATGAGTTTGGACATGATCTAAGGGCGCTGACATGAACGACTAAGGGAATAAGGGATGTTTACCAGGATAAGGAATACTGGAGGAGGGGCCATTGGGGATGAGAGTAGGGAGGGGACATGCTAGGTTTGATGAGTATGAGACATCCAAGTGGAAATATAAAGTAAGCAGTTGTAAATATAGATCTTGAGCTCAAAAAAGAAATCTGAGCTGGCAGTATAAATTTGGGAGCCCATGGCTGCTTACTGAGCCCATGGAAATAGATAGACATTCTAGAAGGAGCTATAGAAAGAGAAGAGTAGAAAAAAAAGAAGGCCCAGGACAGATCTTGAAGGGACCCCAGCACTAGAGGCTGGCTAGCAGAGGGTAAAATACAAAGGAGGCTGTGAAGAAAAGATCAATAAGAAGAGCAGAGGGGAAGCCAGAGGATGTGGTATGGTGGAAGCTAAAGAAAGAGCATATCAGAGGAGAGAATAACTGTCAGCATCAAATCCTGATGAGGGAAAAGTAAGAGGAGGGTAGTTATTGCTGCCATTAATAAACACTGCTTCTGACAGACATAAAAGATATGGAGGGGGAGTAGAAATGGATTTATTTTTGTTGTTGTTATTATTGTTCTTTTCAGAATGCATGGCTTGGTAATGAGGTGTCAGCACATCAGCTTGCTAGATCTGGAAGGATGTGTGGTCCAGACTGTGACATTCATCAGCTATTCCCACTTTCGGCGGCTTCTGTAACAACTTACCAAAAAAAATAGAGTTGATTAAAGCAACAGAATTTGTCTTTCCTAGTTCTGAAGGCCAGAACTCTGAGATGGAGATGTCAGCAAGATTACGCTCCCTCGGGAGGTTCTAGAGGAAGAGTCATTTCCTCCCTCTTTCAGCTTCTGGTGGCTGCTGGCATTCCTTGGCTCACGTCTGCATCACTCTAAGTCCTGCCTTGGAGTCATAATTCCTCTTCCCTAGGTGTGGGTCAAATCTCCCTCTACCTATTATAAAAACATGTATGATGGCACTTAGGGACCACTTTTGTTGAAAGTCTCCTCAACTAAAGAGTCAAGTTTATCATTTATAAGATTGCACTCCACACAACTGTAGGACAAAATTAGCTTTATTTCTGCTACTAGGTCACAAATATCACCTTTTCACCAGTTTCCAAATAAAATGTAGATCATTTATCAGAAGTGCCTTCAACATTCATCTCTCTGCAAATATTTTATACAAAGACATTTAGATGTTTTTTGCTATCATGCACTTCAAGATTCTTCCAGTCTCTACCTGCTTTTACTTCCAGGGCACTTAAAAATTTGGGGCATGTTTTACAACAGTGCTCTACTTCCTGGTGCCAAAATATCTATTCATTTTCTATGATTCGGTTCTCCTCTAGTCACAGGACTGGTGTAAGAAGTAGGTACATGCTCTGGGACAGGCCCATCAGAAGCCTTCTCTGGGATTTAAAAATTCTGCCTCAGGAAAGAAATTTGTGATTCATTCTCTCATTAAGACTGTCAGGCTAGAGTCTAGGTCTGGGCACCCAGATGCCCTAGGAAGTACAGAAAGTCTATCCTCACTAGAGAACAAAAAAGACGGCACACCACAAACACAGATAAGGGTCAGATATAGAAAGTGAAGATTTATTTTGAGAAGCAGCACATTATGACCCAGCTAATCCACTCCAGGTATATATCCACAAGATCTAAAACCAGCATACTACTGTGATGCAGCCACCTCAATGTTTACGGTAGCACAATTCACAATAGCCAAGCTATGGAACCAACCTAGGTGACCATCAACAGATGAGTGAATAAAGAAAGTGTGGTATATATACACAATGAAGTTTTACTCAGTCATAAAGAAGAATGAAATTATTATACCATTTTATATTTTATACCTTTACATTTTATATTTTATACCTTTACATTTGCCAGTAAAGGGATGGAACTGGAGAACATCATGTTAACTGAAATAAGCCAGACCCAGAAAATCAAGGGTCAAATGTTTTCTCTCATATGTGGAAATCAAAAGATAATAGCAGGGAGGAAATTCCAAGAAAATAGAAGAGAGATTAGTGAAATAGAGTAAGAGAGTTGAGGGAAAGGAGAAGGGACAGAAAAGGGAGGAACTTTGAATGAGCCTAATCAAATTTTCCTATGTACATATATGAATATACCACAGTGAATTTCACCTTTATATCCATAATGCTCTAATTTAAAGAGACTATAAATAAATAGAAGTAAGATCAGTAGAGTAAAGGAAGCAGAGGGAGGAAGCAGGGAAGGAAAGGGGAAGTACTGGGGACTGAATTGAAGCAAATTATATTCCTTGCTTGCATAATTATGTGAAAATAAACCCTAATACTATGTATAACTAAAATGAATGAATCTCCCTTTTTCTTATGTTCTCCAGTTCCGTCCCTTTACCAGTCGAGGTCAAGACCAAATCTGAGAGACTCATTCAGAGGTTGGGTCAATGATGGGAGTTAAAGAGACTAAAAGGAGTAGAGTGATAGGCAAAGAGACCCCTGGAGAATGTGCTCTCCCAGAAGCTGAGAGAGATAGAGAGACCCAAGAAGAAGGAGGCAGTCAGGTGGGTCAGGTGCTACAGATTGATCTAGAAGGATTGATGTAGAAGGGAGGAGTGAAAAGGCACCCATAGGTTCGGTAATTGGGAGTAATCAGTTAGTGCTTGGAAGGCACCATTCTGGGGAATGGTGAGGACTGGTACAAGATTAGAAATGGCTGAAGAAGTGAGTGGGAGGTAAGGAGGCACAGAAGGGAGGGAGAGAATATGTGGAAAGTTGAACTTATGGTGAGAGAGTGAGGAAATTGGGGTAAATGCAGACAGGACTGGTGATTTGTTGGCAGGAATATGAGGACTTCCATTTTCTCTATAAAAGACCAGTTCTGCTGTAGATTAGAAAGAGAGAAAGAGAGAAAAGCAGTAAAGTTTGATGCAACAGGGGGTGGGGGTGACATACAGAAGTTCAGGGGATGGTAGTTTTGAAGGAAATGGAAAAGATATTAAAGTTATAGAAGAAGGTGGAAAAGTGCCTTACTCATAAAACATCCAAAATTGCCTGACAGTTTTGAGGGACTGTTTGAGTAGCCCTGTGAGCCAAGTCACACTGTTGCACATATTCAACTCCAGCTGGTAAAAAGTCTCAAGGTCTCCAAAAGGGTTGTTAATCCAGGCCTGTGCTTCAGCCAGAACACTTTCAACTGGAGAATTTTTCAGATTCTTCCCCCGACCCCTTAACTAACAAAAAATAATCTGGAGCAATATTAGAGCCCTGAACTTTTGGGAGGGGAAGAAGAGAGTAAAAAGAGGACAGCAAAGATGACTTGGAGATACTGAAGACAATTTTAGATTAAAAAAAAAGTTATACAAAATTACATATAAGAGGTTGTGAGGGGAATGGGAAAATAAACAAGGAGAGAAATGAATTACAGTAGATGGGGTAGAGAGAGAAGATGGGAGGGGAGGGGAGGGGAGGGGAGGGGGGATAGTTGAGGATAGGAAAGGTAGCAGAATACAACAGTCACTAATAGGGCATTATGTAAAAATGTGGATGTGTAACCGATGTGATTCTGCAATCTGTATTTGGGGTAAAAATGGGAGTTCATAACCCACTTGAATCTAATGTATGAAATATGATATGTCAAGAGCTTTGTAATGTTTTGAATAACCAATTAAAAAAGTTTAAAAAAATTATAAATAAATAAATATTAGGAAATGAGTGTCCTCAGTTCTTCTGTTCTGCTCACTCAGAAAACTGAGTGTTGGGCTGGGGATATAGCTCATTTGGTAGAGTGCTTGCCTCACATGCACAAGGACCTGGGTTTGATCCCCAGCACCACAAAAAAAGGAAGAAAAAAAAACCTAAGTATTGCCAGCTGAGCTTGTGATGCTGCATGGAGATTGAGTAGAAAGAAGAGGACTGGGAAAAAGAAAGTGGGGGTTCCCATTGAAGAGTGTTGAGATTTATACTTGATGAAGAATAAGAAATAAAAGCAGAGAAAAAAATCTAAAGTCCATCTCACAGTGAGAATTTGGTTTGGGGAACTAAGAGTAAAAAGGAACTTGAAGGGAGTGGCCATCTGCCAGTGCAGGATATTAAATGTGGAAGAGATAGAGAGTATACTTCAGGGAAAAAAAAAAGAGAGAGAAAGAGAGAGTATACTTCAGATGCTTAGAATGTGCTCCTGTGGTGAGATGGATCTTTCACATTTCTGTATTTCCTGCAAATATTGCAGGTCACCTTTGAAATAATGTTTATCTACCCAAAAAGCCTTGGAAGATACAGACAGTATCTCTCTTTAGAGCACAGAGCACGCATGCTTGCTGACCATATATAAAAGATGTGGGTTCTCTGAGCTTAGGGTTCCTCTCCTGTAACAAAACACAACACAACACTACCACTTTCATCTGGCTTTCTTGGGGACATCATGCTGAAACTGAAACATGGGGAACTGGAGCAAAAATGCTGATACTCTGGCCACTACCATTGCTGTGAATGATACACTGTTCTTCACATCAGATCCAGGAGTCCCTTGTCTTCTACCAGCATACTTGTAAGCTTCCAAGTAGTTTAAAATCTCAGACCTTTCATAGTTCTTAACAAACCATCTAAGCATCCCCTTGCCATCTTCTTGAAATACTAAAGCACAAATTTGAATTACCCAAAGTACCTTTTTCTATCAAACAGTTATTGCTTTCAGTTAATATCCTGAAGAGACAGGCTCTATCGACAAGGCCCAGTGAGCCCCCTTCTGTTCAGGTTACATCCCACCTCGTCCTTTTCCCACCTTGTCATACCCACTACCCCTTAACAGTAGACTAATGCCATAATATGCTCTTCATTTCTTTCTTTATTTTTACCTACCACAGATCAAAAGAGGAATTGAAGTGCCTTTAAATATTCACAGAATGCAACAAAATAATGTTTAAAAATCAAGTAAGTGAGGAAAGCAGACTAAAAGAGAAAATAAGGACAAGGGAAATTAAAAATGAAGCCAGGCACACACACTGTTTTGTCTGGGAGATCGGTCATGGATTTGATTCTCAGCTTTCTTGCAGGCATTATGAAGATGAAAATGCATAAGACTCAAATGTACTTGCTTTTCATGTGCTTGATTAAGTTCATTAGCAGCTCTTCCCTACACAAGTTTTGTACCTTCATAAATCTAATTTAAGTGTGCATTGCTAAATCCAAAGACTGTTTCCATTTTTCTCATATGAGCATTATTTGTAGATAGAAACTCTAGTTAAAGATTTAACTCTACCGCTTATTTATTTGTATGAACTTAGTAGAGTCCCTTAATCTTTCTATTATCTATAAAATAGGAATGGAACAAAAACACAGCTCACTCATTCATCACATACTCATTTTAATATGTACTGAGCATTTACAATGTACTGAGAGCTTCTGAGAACTGAGATAAGAGTGAACCAGACAAACATCCCTGCCCTCATGGAGTTTACATCAGGCAGGGGAAATGTCAGAAATAATTTAGCTAAGTAAATATATGCTATATCATAGGATGTTACTTTGGAAAACAATAAATGAAGGAAGGGGACTGTGAATGCTGGGAGAGGGCAAGAGGATTGTGATTTCATATAGAGGACTCAGTAAATATATTATTGAGAAAGTGCCACTCAGATAGAGATCTGAGATAGGGAAGGAATGAACCATATAGATATATGGGAGGTGGGGATCCCATGCAGATGAACCCCAAGTACAAAGGCCTTGAGGCAGGAAAATTCCCAGCTTGCCTGAAGGCCAGTATGACTCAGGGAGGTAAGCATGTTTGAAAGTTGGAGAAGATAAAGGCAGAGAGGTAAAGGGGAGCCTGACCAGTTGGGGACCATCCGAAGGATTTTTATTCTGAGGACAATGGGGATCCATCCTGGGGTATGAGGAGTTGACCAGAAAAGAAACATGATCTGATTTTTATTTAAACAGAATCATCTGGCTGCTTAGTTGAGAATAAATCATATGGGAATAGGAAGTAAAAGCAAAAGCAGAAAGGCCAGTATTGAGGCAATTACAATAATCTAGGCCAAAAATAATCAGGGACATTGTCCAAACTATTAGGAGTGAAAGTGGGGAGAGGTAGTTATGGAAAAAACAAATGATGAAAAAATTTTTTAAAGGAGATGATGCATATGAAAAGAAATTTAAGAACTGGACGTGGTGGCACATGCCTGTAATCCCAGCAGCTCGGGAGGTAGAGGGAGGAGGATCACAAGTTCAAAGCTAGCTTCAGCAATTTAGCGAGGCACTAAGCAACTCAGTGAGACTTTGTCTCTAATAAAATACAAAATAGGGCTAGGGATGTGGCTCAGTGCTCAACTGTCCCTGAGTTCAATCCCTGGTACCAAGAAAGAAAGAAATCTAAGAACCATGAATTCCAATACCAATTTGACTTGTTCTGATATTGCATATTGAGGGAAACTTCTTAGCATAGTTTTAAGAGGTAGCATCATAGATATAAAGGTTTTTGATGTATACCAAGAAGACATTTCAACTAGAAGCCAACTGGATAACTTCAAAGTAAAACAGAGAAGGAGGGAAAGCCATTCCAGAGCACATCAATAGGCTCTAATTTTCTGCATTTTTATCTTTACGCTTCTCTCTGATTTTCATTTTTGTTGACTATAAACTTATATTTCTTTTATATCTGGAATGTGGTTTTCTTTTCCTTGGATAAAAACTCTACCAGGGTTAGCTCAGGGTCGAATATGGCTCAGGATTGTCCAATCAGAAGAGGGGAGATGGGAAAGTGCTTGCTTCTACCCCTGGTTTTCCATGGGTAGAATGAGTGTGAATTCCCCTTGAATTCAGTCAGAGGAGCAGAAAGGCTAAAAGCACAAAAGTGAAAGAGAGGAAGGTAGAGCAGGGGTGGGGCTGGTGTGTACTGGCAGCTGTAGCCACAACTAGTGTAAGGAAGTGGGCCAGGGAGCTGGGGTGTGACTCAGTGGTAGAGCCCTTGTGAGGCTTCAATCCCCAACATTGAAAAACAAACAAACAAACAAACAACACAAAAGGAAGTGGGGCAGGAAGATGTGAAACAGGGCACAGGTCCCTCTGCATTTATAACAAGGAGCACATTGGAGTTTGTAAACTTTCATGGAGAAAAGTTTTCTAGAGCCCAGCATCAGGAAATAACACAATGGTTCCTTCATAAATTGATCTATGAGTTAGTGAACAGTCCCCTGAACCTAGCAAAAAGATCTAGTTTTCTAGCACAGCACATGCTTCTTTACCAGCTTGTAAAATCTCCAAGGGTCAGACTCCTTATGTGATAATGGAAAGCAATATTTCACCAGATGGTCTAAAAATTAAACTAGATGATAAACAGAGACATTGCATATATATACATCTATAATCTAATGTGTATTCTGCTATCTGCACAATGCTAACACAGAGAACTTATGAAATGTGAATACCTGTGGGAAATGCTCCCTATTGCAGTACTGAGCAGAGCTCCAGCAGGCCAAGAGTCTTAGGTAGGGTATGGAGGCTTCTTGGTTCCCCACAGCCAGGACAGAGAACTTCCTCTTTCCTGAAGAACAGCAGAGACAGAATCTGGGTCTCTGGTTCTTTCCACTCCATTCTCTTCCCTCTTTACCAGCATGACCAGTTAGTGAAGGAGCCCATCAGAGAATCCCAGTGTGGCTAGAAAGAAGCTTATTTGCAGCATGTAGTATGGATTCTGCCAAAGACCCACATTTCTACAGTTATCTTGTTAGAGAAAACCAGTGACAATGCCCAGCCCACTTACAACACTGCTTTAAGAGAAATTCATAATCCACACCAGTGGAGAATATTAAACTGTTTGTAGTCCCTTACGTGTTTCACTTCTTTCTTTTGATTAGCTCATTGTACATAAAAACGGGCAAAAGATTATAATTTGTAATTTAAATTTGCATTCTAAGTAATAAGTCTATTTCCTTAATTCAATGTTGATGTACTTTAAGCTATAACTTATGTACTATATATGACAAATCCACACTTTAGTTATAAAAATAATGCATTCATAAGGCTTAAAATTGGAAAACAAGAGAAAGTCTAAAGATCAAAATACTCACTGACAATGACTTCTATTATGCTGATGTATTTTTTTCCAACCTAGACATTTTTGAATATTTGGAGATTGTTTTTTCAGAAGTACAATTTTGTTTCCTGTTTTTCTCTATATCTTTCTAAAGAGATTTTTTTTTCATATATAAGAGTTAAAAGTCATAAGGTAGAAAAAGTGAATGAAAAGGGCCTATTGAAGTCAGCATGTCTGGCAGTAGACAGGTTGAAGTCCTTTTAGGTGTGGCCACAGAATAAGGGTGGAGAGGCAAGTGGATAAAGATAGGTCACTGTGACTAGCTGGGAACTAGAAGCTTCTAACATGGGCAGAGAGGATGAGAATATCTCTCTACATGTTCATCAGGTACTGTTATATCCTAGTCAGCCTCATAATAAGATTCCACGTGCCCGCTTGTATAGTCTGATTCTCTTTCTAAATGAATTTGCTGTCCAATCTTTTTGTACTGGTTGTCCAGATAAGGTTTTCTTGTTTGTTGCTTTACAAATCTCCAGAAGTCAGATTTTTATTTTCGATTTCTCATAGTTCCTCATGTGAAACTTGAAGAAAATGAAAAGTTTAAAGATGTGGGAGAAGAAGTAATAAGCTTAAGTATTCTCTATGAAGTAAACAATTCCATTATTTTCCTTGATTTCAAGGTTATATTCACTTTCATAGATCAGCATGCTGGTCTTTACATTGGGGTTTCAAGGAAGGCTGCGCTTATAAATTAGTAAAATGTATGAGTCATTCCAAAGTTGTGTTGGAGCCAAGACTCAGCTCCCAGCCTAACAAAACACCCAGCATCTGTCCTAAAATCAGTGGGCCTTTCACGAAGCACCGTTCCTGGAATCCAACCAACCTTAGGGTTAAACTATCGAATTTTTATTGCTTTTCACACTGTTGTCCAATTACTTTAAATGCTGGACTCTTGACAGAGGTTGGTGGCATTTTGAGAACGTGTATTTATGGGAATGCATGAATGGGCTATAAGGCAGCGATTCCCAAAGGACCACAACAGCACAGTTTTTAAAAATAACCTTGACCCTTGCATTCCAACGACATTAGTAAGATATAAACTAGAGTTATGTGGTTGTGGCTTTTGGAACAGAATGAATCTATGGGGAAATACATGGTTGAAGAGGGGAAAACCAAGAAATACCAGATAAATTAGTGAAAAGCACACAAAGATGGACTTCATTCAACCAGCAGAAAGTTCCTTTTGATGTCAATTAATCCCACAGATCATAGAGGTTATTAGGCTGAATTTTTATTCCAAGGATAAAACTGTAAAGGAAAGGGAAAAGATTTTTAAATGGCACTGCCTTGTACAGATTTTAGGCAATGAATCGAGCTCCCAAACAATCTCACTTATTAATGGCCTGAAGTGTACTGGGCTATCAAATTGAGTGGAATAGAAGACAGCACATTCCATGTTTGAAAATACATGCATTATTGCATTCATGCATGTCCCTGCTAGGTTAGGAAGAGAGGCATAAATGTTTTCACAGGTAGAATAATTTTCCAGCTTTTAGTCCCAAACTGACACTACACTGACACCAAGAAAATTGGTAGAATCTCACCGAAGCTTAGATTGCAATAAATGTGAATGCAAATGGTGTGCCCCTTTGGACCCTGAGCAAAAGGGAGAGCTTCTTCTCAGAGTTGAGGGGGTGACGCAGGAGATGAGGAGCAAGCATTGAGAGTGGCAGTTTTGTGCTTTTGTGCAATCAATATTGTTTATGGATTGCTGTGAGATGGCTGCATCCATTTGAAAAGGGGTCGGGGAAGACACTACAAACACATACACTTGAGAATTTCAGGAAATTACCCAAATGCTCAAATCTTTCCCGGGGGCAATGGTTTTCAATAGGAGTTTACATGATAAATCCATGCAGTGAATACATTTAAAAAATAATAATCTGGCAGCCCCATGGAACAATAGCACACCCATATCGGCTGCTTATTTTGAAAAGAGTCTTTAGTCAGAATGTGTGTGAAATTAGGCCATCAAAAAAGGAACAAGACAAAGGAGGCCCACAACGACTGGAACAGGCGGACAGGCGGCGAGGCAGCTTATCCACCGTCCCTGACAATGACGCGCACACTGCGGAAACTACTCAGAGCAGGGGCTTACAAAGAAGCAGACAAAGCCAGCGTGGAAATGGATGATAAGCAGAGATCTGCGGCCATCAAGAGGGAGAGAAGAGGAGGCAGCTGCAAAGACAGGGGGCTGGAAACGATGGAATCAGATTGTAAATAAAAGCAGATAGGACCTACCCTGTGTGGGCTGCAATTCACTGGCTGGGCATCGCTACCCTTAGCTTGCTCTCTGCCATCGCAACAGCTTATGCACTGCTGATAAATAAGGTTGACTTCCATAGCCAAAGTGATGTTAGAGTTTTGAGGATAGAAATGATACTGCAGATTCCAAGTTTGGTTGTGAAAAATATCATGTCTGCAACTAGAGTAAACAGCAAAGGCTAAATTTTCAAAAACAAAAACCTAGGGCCAGCATTTGTGAGAAAGCCCATTCACACCCACACTCTGGCTGGCAAAGGAGATGTGGGCATAACTTGCAGGGAAGTCGCTTCCTAAGGGAGAGCCCACTGACAGCCCTCATCATTCTCCTGGCATAATCTCGTAGTTACAGCCCCATCTTCTGTGAGTGCAAGATCACCACTTTTTCAAGAACTTTTTTTAAAATAAAACACCTGAGTCATTTCTTTCCCATGAGGGACAAGTGTTCCCACAAGACAAGTGGCAATCAAGGTATAAGCCACTTGTTTTAAAAAATAATTTTGGAATGTACAAGAAGCGTATTTCCAAAATAACCTTTCCATATTGAAACTTTCCATTTCCATGGCTGCAATTTTCTAAGGTTTGCTTGAATGATCCATTGCTAGATTGAAGGAATGATACATACAGCTCCTCGGGCTTATTTTGTTTTGTTTTCCCTACTGTGACTAGATGTGGGTGGATGAAAAAAGCAGGTATCAAAGCATCACTAAAGAATCAAAGGCTGTAGGGCAAAGCCAAGTCCCAGCCTAGACCGTGTCCTCTGGATTCTCAAATAGATGTGTATCAAAAGTTACTTTGTATTTTCAGGAGTGGAGGAATAATGTCACAGAAGCACTCTGAGTATCACAGTTCATTAGCTGGTCAAAGTTAGCAAGAGGGAGAGTGAAGAAGAAAAGTGTCCCCAAGAATGGTTTTACAAATTGATCCTTAGCTCTAGCACAAAGGAATGATGGCAGAAAGAACAGAGGAAGAATTTTTTTTTCCTTCCCCATTATATCTCACTCCTGGTACACAGTGAGAGAAAATTCCATGTTTTATAGCTCCACTCTGAGTCAATATCTGCAGAATTGCAACTATACTGTGGTTTGCTGGCTCAGAAAACCTCATGAGTGTTAATGGAGGGGACATCTCTAACTCAGCAAGGTGGCAGGTGTTTTGGGGGGTGGGAAGGGGTTCTTGTGATTTGTTGCTTCTTGTGGACAGAGAGAGAATGGCTCTTTGAAGCACATCACTTGTTTCAAAGTGAAAGACTTGGAAGAAAGTCTTTGAGAAAAGTGGCTGAGGTGGGTAGTCTTCTAATAATGGTAGGAAATTCTTTCCACAGCATTTGGGACTCTGAAGACCCTGTGATTTCTCCTCTCAGTTCAGCAAGCTGCATCCCTCGTTTGGATTTCGGAAAGGTGCTAGCCTGCCTGCGCCTCATTATAACGAGACTCCAGGGGGTGGGGAAAGAGTGTGTCTGCGCTCCACAGTCATCGAGTCTGCTGTAAAAATTGTACTGACCCCCTTCCTTCTCAAGAAGCTGTAATGAAGAGTCATCTTTCTTTCTTTACTGTAGTTTTATTCCCAAAACTAGCAGAAAAGATTCCCCCATGTTATTACCTTGAGGGGACCAGTGCTGTTAATAACAAGTCCATCCAGCCCAGATTCTAAATGTTAATAGACTGCCGGGCCTCGGGGGGAGTCGTGTTCGGCTGGGGAAACGGGCTGGCAGCGGCCCATCTCGCAGCGTTGACTCATGCCTGAATCACGGCCAGCCTGGCAGGATGTTGTTTTGGGGAAGTTCGCAGGCCTGTCAAAAACCTGCTGTTGCCATTGGCTGATATTATGCAAGATTCCAAAAGATATTTATTTATACTCTAATTTTGAGTATGTTGTGTGGTGCCCCCAACTCCCTGACTCTACTCAAACTTCAAGTGACCAAAAAGGAAAAAAAAATTTATATATATATATATATATATATATATATATATATATATATATAATAGTTCCATTAAAAGTAAGGAAATCGTAAGAAGAGATGATCAAAGTATGTCATTTGCATGTATGAATATGCCACAATGAATCCCATTATTCTGTATAATTAAAATGCCCTAATGAAAAACAAAACAAAATAAAATAAAAGGTGCTTTGCCCCCAAGCTCCCTTCAGCAACTGGGTCAGAGCTGTGCCAAGCAATTTGCTGTCATTCATTAAGGCCTTTCTTGACTCTGCGGTGGGTGCAGTTGGGAGGCAGGCCTGGTGAAGGGCAAGGCTGTTCCTTTCCACACTTGTGAAATGTCTCTATAACTTGCTGGGCTGAGGACTAAGCATGTCACTTCCCTAATGGAGTCAGGCCTAGGACTAGACGGATTTCCTTTGTTTCGGGTCTGACTGATGTTGGGGAGGGGGTGGGGTGGTGACTGTGAAGCTCTTGGAAAATTTGAGGAGACTTAAGCTTTTCCATCTCAGCTTCTCCCACCCCCTGAGTCCGTAGGAGTTTAACTGTTAGAGCTGAGGAAATTCTCCCAACTGTGCCATGGAGCGCTGATAAGTTCCTTTGCAGAAACTTGGTAGGCAGAAAGAGTGTGAGTGAATTCATTTCTATGCCTAATTTAAGACACAATTGAGAGGCACAGTGTTCTAATAGATGGCATTCTGGCTGAGGAATTAAGAAACCTGAGTGCCATTCTTAGCTCTGATGATGGCTCAGTGCAGTGAAACTGAGTGAGGGTTGGCACTTTCCAGAAGAATTTGAACTCTAGAGACAGTCAATTCAGGACAAAATTATACAGAAATACAGCCATGATGCCCATGATCTGCAGCTTTCATTGTTCTGATAAAAACCAAATTTAGCTCTCCCTAAATTCTTAGAAAAGTCCTAATGAAAAATGTTCTTTGAGTTGAGCCTCTAGGGGGAAAAGATAGAATTGTTTAGCATTCCCTGTGCAAGGGGAAGCTTTCTTTGGAACGTTGTTCAAAGCAGACCTGGGTTGTGGAGGGGGGCTCTCCCCCCACACTGGCAATGGGGAGGCACACGGGGCTCTTTCAAGTCCTGCCTAGGGCACTGGACACAGCTGCACTGCTGCCTCCCTGGAAAAATGACCTTGGCCATTAGCAGGAGTGCTGGTGGTTGTTTCCATCTAAATAGCACACTCTGGGAAGGTTTTTAGATTTAGAAGACTAAACAATCAATGCCCATAGTTTTACTGCCTTTACATCCACCGTAATTTGCTCACTGGTCAAAGATTGTTGGGAATCATAACAAAGTAAAAGGAAGTTCACCTTAGGAAACTGTCTCAGGCCACCATGATTACATACAAATAAATCTGGAGTATGGTTATGAACAAATTACATTACCATATTGACCCTTCAAAATAATGATCATTTAATGAATTAACAAAGAGGCCTGAAAACAATACTGTAATCCTAAGTTCTATATAAAGTGATCATTTTTGCTGTAACACTAAGAACCTCTTTGATTCCTTTTTCCCATGTTTTAATTTTTCAATTTTCAAAATTCTTTATTGATATCCTCTTCTGCTTTATCCAAAATAGGCTTTTTAAAAAATACATCTTACTGATTCAGTCATTCAACTCTGGGCCATGAACCTGGCTATGTAAGTATTCGGGATACAAAGATAAGTGTCTGTCCCTGACCTTAAACTGACAGTCTGAAAAGGGAAAACAGAGCAATGAGGACAAGACTGGATCATGGGTGCTCTGAGTTGAGTCTCTCATGTTCAGCAGGGATGCAAAGACAAGGAGAGTCTGGGAAAGGGGGATAGGAGAGAGCATGTGATAAGTAAGTGTTTCCTAGGTGGAGAAAATGCTGTGTGGCCTTCTGAGAAAAACAAAAGCACACACAACCTGAAGTGTTTGGCCAATCTCAGTATTTGGAGCCAGGATAGAGTAGGCAACTGGAAATAAGAACATGAGAAGCAAGCAGAGGTCAGACTTTGGAATGTCGCCGATGCTTTTCTGGGTTTTATCATGTAGTTAATGGGAAATGGTGGAGGAATTTTATCCTGGGAATGATGCAATTCAATATGCAGAAGATATCACTATGGTGCATGGGTAGAAGTTGGGTTGGAGAGAGGTTTAAAAGATATGGTTCCTAAGAACACATTTTCTCTTCTTCTGTGAACAAAACCTGTATTTTTCGTGAGAAGCCAACTGTCCTTTTCCCACGCCCAATCAATGAAATTTGGGTAAGATGACATGACTCCTTTCCTGGCTCAGTTAGGCTTTTGACCCAGTAAAGCCAAGCAGAACTTGTGCTGGACTTTTACTGACTTTTACTGAAGCAGATAAAGAAGAGGCTATTTCTTTTGGCTGAGATGGCTGGAAGCCCAGGACTGAGTTGCCATTACTATCCACATTGGGAGAACCTGCATCAATACAGCAGGAAGCAGAATATAAGGATAGAGTGACACAGAGTTCTATTTATATCATTTTATACCTTGGATTGGGCTGTCCCTGACACTTCAACTTCTAAGTTATATAAATCCATTTAGTTGAATTTATTGTCACTTTTCCAAGGTTCCTAACTAACACAGTTATCTAACACAGAGGCAGAAGGACGAGTGAGGAGACAACTAGAGTGGTCCCCAGGAGAGCCAAGAAAAGGCCCAACCAAGGCAGTGCTGGCAGTAATGAAGAAAATAGTGACAAAAAATAAAGAAACCATGAGGAAGAAATTCAAGACTTAGTGGTTTAATGTGAAGTGAGGAGAGGAAGCTACCTAGGATGATTCCCAGGATTTTAACCTGATGACAGGAGGTGCCATTCACCAACATAGAGGAGAGATGAGAAAGAAAAGGTTTGAGGCAGAAGAGAATGAGTTTGATTGTGGATGTGTTGAATTGGGTTCTCTGGGATCGCCAGATGGAGATGTACAGTAAGCAGTTGGATAATGATTCTGGAAGTCAGAAGAGAAGTCTGGATGAGCTTGAGATAGGAAATAACAAATGTGGCTGGCAGATTCCTACAACTCATGACATCTATTAAAGACCTAAAGATTCCAAGATGAGAACATGCAATGCATAGGAACCCAAAAATAGCTGTTTCTCAAACAAGGTGCAATTTGGCATAACAATTCTTGTTTTGTGTAGAATTCTTGTTTGTTCAGTACATTTTAACATCTCCAGATACTAGGCACTACATGCCAGGTACCTTCTATCCTTTAATCATTGAGGCAACTGGAAATGCCTACTTATAATTCCAAACATCTCCCTAGAGGGACAGTTTCATCTTCCGTATGCCATGTGAATCCCTTTGACCAGTGTGTGAATCTGTGTGCTAGCTTGTAGCTATTACTGTATCATTCACGCAAATATAAATTAAATAGCCTATTCGTAAGCTTTTAAAAAAGTTATTCAGTAAATGTAACCCTGAAGAAGCTAGTGTGCTTTGCACAGAATCATTCTCTCTGCCTATTTCTTTTTGTTTTTTTAGAACTCCTGACTTCTCAGACCAGTGCTCAGAAGTTCTATGTCCAGTTACCATCCTCATCCTATGTTTCACCTGGAATACATCATTTTCAAGTGCAAAAATGTCCACATGTGTAAGTGTGCATGTGTACTGTGCTATACCACACATCTAATTTGTGTCTTGCAGACAGGCATCCATAATGCAACCTACATGTTCCATTTCTAAGTTTGAGGAAATGTTGTATATCACTCAAAGTTAATCAATATGGCAGTGTGCTCTGAAAGTGAGAATCCAGTAATATAAATTCACATTTATCTGCAAATGAGCAGGTT
Organism: Urocitellus parryii; assembly: GCF_045843805.1. Classification (NCBI taxonomy): domain Eukaryota; kingdom Metazoa; phylum Chordata; class Mammalia; order Rodentia; family Sciuridae; genus Urocitellus; species Urocitellus parryii. Next base: position 71,392,376 of record NC_135538.1, on the reverse strand, counting down.
TTCATGTACCCATGTGTGGGGAGTGACATGTAATGTGGGGTTTATAAAAACCTCCGATGATGATGAATATATAAAAGAAGAGTGTGTGATGATTGGCTCCTTGATTCAATGAGTAATAGGTACCTCTCAGACTAATTTGAAAGCCTTCATTTTTTTTGACAAGCTCTTTAATTTTCACAGTACCATGAATTAACTTGTATGTAAACATAGCAATTTGATGAATTTAATGCATTAAATAAAGTGCATTGAATGCACACTATTTCATACACTTGTTCTTAAAGCGAGAATCTCTAGGAAATTAAGTTGTCTTTATCTTTTAAAGCAGAAGCTGCAGGAGGTTGATTTTTCCTCCCATGTCTATTGAAATAGAAGAAAGTCTGGGGAGGAAAAGTCAAGAATGAGGAAAAGTAACAAAGGGCTAAGGGTAGGAAAATGTCATTGTCCAGAGGTGTCCTAGCCACACAGATTAAAGAACAGTTTTCAGGCCTGGAGCCTAGTCTGCAAGGCAAAGAAGGACACAGAGAAAAAAAGCTCAAATTTCCTGATCCAATATACTGTTAACAACCTCACATCTGGTCAACATTTTGTGGCATCTTCATTAATTTCCAAATTAAGTTATCTGTGTAAGTGATTGGTTTCTACTTTGCTTCCCAAATCATTACCACAAAAGCAGATGACTGTGGGTAGCAAAATGAATTTGAAAATGTCTTTTCTCCATTGCATTTGCTAAGGTGTTATGCAGAGCCAGAAGCCGAATATACTCCCTTCAGGTTGTAAGAGGAGGAGAGGAAGAGCCAGGGCATTTTGTTGGGACCTTTGTTTCCAGGGAGGAGGGCACTTAAGTGCAGACTATTTATCAAAGAGGAGAATGGTTTATAATTGAGCAGTGGAGAGATCTGGCAAAACTTTGGTCTTTATATCTCCTTAAAACTTGAAAGAAGGCACAAATATAGGTGTAAAAAATGTTTTTGATGCCTGCTTAGCAATCTTCTTCAAAGAATTGCATTTGCTTTTTATTCAGCATGACATCCTCAAAGTCTGTGTCCTACACTGAGCAGAATCTCAGAATTCAGGATAGGATGCCAGTTGGCAATGATCTCATCAACAAAAAAAACTCACATGAATTTTTAAAAAACCCAGGTTATTCTCAAATGTGCTTTATAAATGAACAAATGGAATTAATACTGTCTTGTTACATCAATAGTCCAATCACATACATCACATATACCATTTTTTATCCAGCAGAAACTAGATTTTCAAATCTCATTTCATTTTTTAAGTAATAAGCATGAATAATGATATTATGAGTAGTATTATTAGTATTATTAGCACTATTGACAGGAGCATTATCAGTACCATGTATCAAAAACCTCCTTTTTATTCTAATTGTAGTGATTATTCTATTGATTGTGGAGAAAACCAGATAATCACAACCTCCGTGTTGGCCCAGCCCAGAAATTCTTTCTCAGTAGGTTTTGGGCATGCAAGAATTTGAATTTTTAACAAATGCAGGGTAATACTGATGCTTCTGGCCCAGAGATTGCACTTTGAGAACTTCTGCCATGTTGCCTATGTATACTTCTGGTCATTTTTCCGGTCTTTGAAGCTTGGGTGCATTTGTACAAAAAAAAAAAAAAAAATCAGAGTACTAACTATTACCTGACATTGCTTTCTCCAATGTAGTCTGTAAGCAAAATATGGGTTCACACAAAAGATGGGAAAGTGTTAAAAGATGGGAAAGTGTTGGGTAATAAGGCATTACCAAAAACTAATGTTCCTGATGCTTAACAAGTACACTAACTATGAAAGGCAACTGGATGCTTTAGTCCCAGAAAATGTGCTACTTCACAAAGTCCTTTGGGGCATACAATTATTCTGAAAACAATGTTATCATAAATCCTTATGACAATAAATTCATATCTTTTGAGGAAATAACCAAATGTCACCTGAAGTTGAATGAAGTAAATAATCAAAACAGAACATATAATTTTGGACTTTAAAAAAGGTGTATTTTCTTTTGTGCCATTTAGATTAAATGATAAACTTCCAAACGAAGAGGTCCAAATTTTCATAGAGTAATGGTGGGTTTCCAATATAACTGCTTTGGAAAGGGAAATAATTTGAATCAAACAATTCTAAGATGCCTCAACATTCTGATATACATTTCAATAGCAGTCTGGATCCAAAGCAGTCGCATTCCTTATTTCTTTATATTGTCAATTGCAGGGTTCACAAATTGCATAGGAAACGAGTAATATGGAAAAAAAATGTTTTTTAGTACTGGGAATGTATCCAGGAGTGCTTTACTACTGAACTACATGTCTAGTCCTTTTATTTTATTTTATTTTATTTTATTATTTTATTAATTTGGAGGCAGAGTCTCACTAAGTTACCAAGTCTGACCTCAAGTTTGTGATCCTCCTGCCTCTACATCCCAAGTCACTGAGATTATAAGCACATGCCATCACACCCTGCTTGTTATATGGAATATTTTTAAGTAAACATTTATTGAAGCAAAACAACATACATACAAAAATGTGAGCATATTATAAGCATACAGATCAACACATGTTTAGAATGAACACCTCCATGAGCTCTACAGATTGAGCAATAGAACATTGCTTCCCCAAAGTCTCTTTTTCCTGTCACTCCCAGCCACAGCTTCTCTTCTGATTCATGTTACTTATTTTTGAACTTCCAATGCTCTTTTGTGTCTGACTGATATCACTCAATATCATGCTTGTAAGATATATCCATTCTGTTGATGCAGCAGTAGTGATTCACTCTTGGTGTAATGTAATATTTCACTGAATTAACATACCACACTTTGTTATCCTTTCTGCTATTAAAAGATATTGAATTGTTTCCAATTTGGGGATATTACAAACAGCACTTCTATGAACATTCTGGTACATGTCATGAATGTCTCTTGGTGCCACCCTATGTGCAACCCATACAGGAGCAGAATTGCTAGATCACAAGTTATGCCATTTCAGCTTTAGCAGATACATCAAAGAGTTTCCCAGAGCACTGGGTCACTGTACTCCCGAGACTGAGTGGGATACTGCAGTGCATTCCTGCCAGCCCCTGACATGGTCTGCATTTTTAAGCCTGCCCATTTTCATGAGTGTGTAGTGGTGACTTGTAGTTTTAATTTGCATTGCTCTGGGGACTGAGTACCCTTTCATCTGTTTAAAGGCCACTTGGTATTTATTCTCTATTGTGAAGGGCCTGTCAAATTCCTGAAAGTAAATATTTTTTTCCTACTGATTTATATGTGTTTCATTATTTATTTTCAGGAATTTTAAAATATATTTTGGATATGAGTCAGGTGTCAGTAATGTTTTGAAACTTTCCCATGTTTGCTCTTTCCCTCTCTTAAGGATGATTTTGTGTGTGTGGTGGCGGGGAGTACCAAGGATTGAACCCAGGGGCACTTAACCACTGAGCCATATCCCATCCTTTTTTTTTATTTCTTTCTTATTTTAAGATAGGGTCTCACTGAATTGCTTAAGGCCTCACTAAGTTGCCAAGGCTGGCTTTGAATTTGAGATCCTCCTGCCTCAGCCTCCCAAGATAATGGTATTATAGGTATGTGCCACCATGCCTGACTTAATGATGACTTTTAATAATGAGTTCTTAATTTCAATTAGCCCAACTTATTATTTTCCTTTATGTTTGGTGATTTATATGTCTTATTTAAGTCATATTTGCCTTTCCCAATGCCAGGTAGATAACTCCTAGTTTTCTTTAAGTATTAATGTTGTAATTAACTTCTGCCTGTGGTGTGAGATAAAAGTCAATATTTGATATTTTTCCAATTATGAATATCCAGTTGATTCAAAATCATTTTTTCAAAAGAGTATTTTCTCCATCGCATTGCAATGTCACTCTTGTAAGAGTGTGTGTGTGTGTGTGTGTGTGTGTGTGTGTGTATGTTTGGTTTCTATTCCTTCAATTGATCTATTCATTTATTTTTTGGCAAGTACTAGATTGTCATAATTACTCTGGCTTTATTTGTAAGTTTTGACACCTCTAAGTTCCCCAACTTTTTCCTTGTTCAATATTGTCACTGGTTACTTTTGTATTTCCAGATAAATTTGAGAATTGCTTCTCAGTATTGGCATAAAAAGAAAAAAATTAACCTTGTAAGATTTTAGTTGTCATTATGATAAATCTATAGATATTTAAAGGAAAAGGGAAGAATCTTAACTATAATGAATCTTTCAAGATATGAATTTTTCAAGATATGAATATTTTATGTTTCTCTATTTAGACAAGAATTCATTGAATATTTCAAAATATCCAGAAGAGAGGATTTGAATGTTCCCAGCACAAAGAGATGATAAACGTCTGTGGTGGTAGATTTGCCAGTTACCCTGATCTGATCATAGCATATCATATACATGTACTGACATGCCACAGTGAACCTCACAAATATGTACTATTACTATGTATCAATTGAAAATAAAAATATATTACAAATGAAATTACCAGTAAGAAGAAAATAACTAGATCTTTAATGACTTAATAATGTTATATGTTTTCTTTTGTCTAGTTTTCTTGTACAGTTTTTGGTCAAGTTATTCACAATAATTTGTGTTTTATGTTATTGAAATTGTATTTTTAATTTGAATTTTCTATTTTTTATATACTGTTATGGGAATAGAATTGATTTCAACAACTGAGTTCCCATCTGCAATATGATGTTTGATGTGTACTATAGGTTGGGTTTTTATAAACAAATTAAGGAAATTTCCCCTTGTTCCTAGTTTGCTAAGAGATTTTTTAATATGAGTGTCAAATCTATCAAATGTGTTTTCTGTATTTCTTATGGTTATATGGTTTTTCACCTTTATTTGGTTGTGGTAGTCAAATATTGATGATTGTCAAGTGTTAAATGAACTTTACATTCTTTTTTTTTTTTTTCAGTGCTGAGGATTAAACCCAGGGCCTTGCACATGTGAGGCAAGCACTCTACCAAGTGAGCTATGCTCTGAGTCCCCTGAACTTTACATTCTTGAAATAAACTTAAATTAGTTAAGAATTATTACCTTTTGAATTTACAAATTGATGAGACTTGCTCATATTTTGCATTGGATTTTTGTATCTAAATGTATGAGTGAAATTGCTTAGGTTTTATCAAGTTGTTGGTGTCAAGGTAAGATTAGACTTAGGAAATAAGTTGGGAAATGTTTCCTGGAGGAGTTGAGTAAGCTTGGAATCACCCCTTCCTTAGATGTTTAATTGGATGTTCCTATGAAACCTCAAAGGACTGGAGATTTCTTTGCTAGTAGGTTTAAAATTGCAGATTAGTTAATCTAATAGGCACAGGATCACCCTTTGGTAAGATGTCATTCTAGGAATTTGACAATTCCATCTGAATTTTCAATTTCATTGGCATAAAGTTTCATAAAGTCTTTTATAAAAATATTTATTTTTTAGTTTTAGGTGGGCATAATATCTTTATTTTCACATTTATGTGGTGCTGAGAATCAACCCAGTGCCTCATGCATGGTAGGTGAGCACTCTACCACTGAGCCACAACCCCAGCCCCCATAAAGTCTCTTCTTATCATTATAATAGGAAGGATCTGTAGTGATGTTTCCTTTTTATCACTTATATATTCATTGTTTTGCTTATTCTTGTTTCATTCTTTGCTTGAAAGTTACTAATTCTGTTAGTCTTTTCAAGTCTTTTGGTGTTTGCCTTTCTTCCAAAAATTTTCACAAATTATAGTATTTTCTAAACCATAAATTCTATAATCCACTAAGAAAAAATGCAGAGCAAGAAAAATCTTAAACTTCAAGGATTAAATAGCAAAGCCTAAGGGAAACCCATGAAGTTCATTATAGACAACACCCTGAAGGGTAAGTTTTTAGCTATTTTCTTTATATTTCCATTTTAGTAACTTTACTACAAAGCAGTTGCTACTCACCTATTTTAAAATCTCAAATTCACATTAATCTCACATTAAATTCAGCTTTCTGCTTATTCTGATATCAAATAGCCAATGTAATGTAATGCTTTTGTATCAACTCATATAGAAGAATGGGACACAATGCAAAAGTTGGGTAACTCCACATACATTTTTTTTATGTTTGTTTGTTTGTTTTGGTAGTTTATAAACTTATCTTTGTACTCTACCTCCTACTTTCTCTGAATTTAATTTGCTATTTATTCCTCTAACTGAGCTTACTTGGACAATTAATTTTAAGATGTCCTTTTTAATTTATAGTTTTTGTTTGTTTTGCCTTTGTTTTGTCCTGGGGGTTGAACCCAGGGCCTCATGCACGTGAAACACGTTATAGCAGAGAGCTACACCCACACCTTATGCAGCTTTTGTCTCAAATCACAAATATTGATGTAGTGTATTATTATCTGATTAGAAATATTTTACCATTTCCTAATTTCTATTTTCTCATTTTCTAATGTCTTCTTTTGTTTCACAGATTGTGTTGAAGTGGATTGCTTAATTTCAAAACTGTGTGGGATTTTCTAGTTGTTTTGTTGTGCTTTTAATTGTTATTGATTGATTTCTAGATTAGTTCCACTGTAGTCAATGACCATGCTTTGAATCATCTCAGTTGTTCAAAACTATTAAGTCCTGCTTTGTGGCCCATCCTATAGTAAATTTTATATTTAAAGTGTTTCTCCTGTAAGAAACATGAGTGGGCTTGGTTTATTTTAATTCAGTCTGATTTTTAATCACAATATTTAGTTCATTTATCTTTAATGCAACTACTAGTCTATTTGGGTTTATGTCTGAAATCTTAAGTGCTTATTTTCATTTTATCTCACCTGTCATATTTTTTTTTTCATTTTTAGTTTTTGCCTTCTTAAGGATGAGTCAAGAAATTATTCTTTGTTTTATCACTAGTCATCTCTTAATTTTTCTTCTTTAACTATTATTTTAGAAATTATTTTGGAAATTGTAACATCCTCCCTGACATAATATGAATTAGAATTTTTACTGTATAACCAGATAAAACTAAAGCCTTAAAACATTTTTAATTCATTACACATGCTTCTGTATTGTTGTTATTTTTAGTTTTTCTACTTGTATTGCAAACCTGCAAAGACATTGTTATTGTTTTTTAAAAGTTAATGTTCATCTATATTTACCCCCATTCTTACTCATTCTTTTGCAATTGATTCCTTTTTTGTATTCTTTGCTTTCATTTGGGGTTGTACTCTTTCTGCCTAATTCATTTAGTTATCTTTTTTAGTGTGACTATGCTGTTAAAAATTTTTATTAATATTTATTTATATGGGCATTGTTTATTTTACTTTACTGTATAAGAAGTTTTTTCATGGATAGAAAATTCTAGATTGGTACTTTTATATTTTCCACACTTGGAGATATAACTATTCTCCTCTAACATTTCTCTTGCAAACTTTTTCATTCATCTTACATTTTCTTTTTTTCTTTCTTTTTTTTTTGAAGATTTTTTTTTTTTTTTTGCCCTGTGGCTGCCTTTATGACTTTTCCCCTTAATTTTTAGTCTTCAACAGTTTACTATGATGCACCTCATTGCAGTTTTCTTTGTATTTTCTCTGGTTAGGAGCTGTAGTGCTTCTGATTTCATAGCATGGTGCTTATACTTTCACCAGTTTAGACAAATTATCACTCAGAACCTCCTCAAAGTTGTTTGTGCTTCTCTCTTGCTTTCTCTGCTTTCCTTCTTGGATTCCATTTACAAATATATTAAAACTTTTACCATGTAGCATATATTTATTATAGTCTTTTCAACATTTTTAATTTTCTTTTCTCCTTCTGTTTAGTGTGTCTGTATATATATATATATATATATATACACACACACACATATATATATATATATATCTGTCATCCCTTTCAGTTCATCTTCCTTTCAACTCTATCTGATACCACATTTTTTATTACTGCTATTATACTTTCCAGTTCTCAAATTTCTAATTTATCCTCTGTTTTACAGACTCCCACTATCTGGTGAAATTTTTCATCTTGTAGTCTATTTTCTCAGACATATCAATCACAATTCTTAAGATAAAAGTATGACTAATAAATTAAATAGCTCAGACACCCTGAAGTCTGTATCTATTTTCTGTTTTTTTTTTTTACTTGTTCTGTCTCTCAATATGAGTGGCAATTTATAAAAGGATGCCAAAAATTGTGATGGAAATACTGCAGAGCCACCTCCATGGTGGACTCATGAAACCCTCTGGCAGAGAGTGAACCGGTCACTGTTACTCTCTGAAGGTTTGGTCTCCTTAGCCCTTAGAATGTAGTCAGCTGAAAGCCTAAGGTGTCTACTAGTATCGTATTTTGGGGCTCCAATCTTTTTTATCTCCTTTGCACCATGAAACTGAAAAAATCTAATCAAAAGCACCAACCTCCACTTCCAGGATGCTTTTTAGCTGTTTTCTGTCTGGCTTCATGGTCTGTGACTCTGCTTAGTTTAAGAATCAGAAAAAGCCTCAAGGCTGTCGCCAAGTGTGAACTGGGATCTTGGCCTCTCATCACCTGGCTGCTTCACTAGACCCAAACTCCAATTTGTCACCCAACTCTGTAAGATTGCCTGTAATTATGCTTAGCTCCTCAGTTTCTTTCTCTATTCCAAGAATTTGAAAAGTGTCCCCAGAGGTAAAGTATTATGTACAATATTCTTCTCACTACAGTAAATTGCTATTCTCTCTTAGATCTTGATCTCTCAAGTCCTGGTGCTTTGTAGTCTTTAATCCTTTAAAACAACTATTTTTGCTTGTTTTCTTCTTCTTCTGGCTTTCTTAGTTGACCTCAGTGACACTTTTGGTCTTTTATAAACCATACTATCATATTGAGAAGCCAAGTCCTCAGTGCCATGGAATATCTTTGTTATATAACACCTTCCTTCCTTCCCGTGCCAACTCAAGCACTCCTGTGGTTATCTGTAGCAGAGAATAATGCTTTACATATCTTTTTCTAAAAACACTGTTTTTTAAATTTATCGTGACAGATCTCCTATAAAATACATATAATGAACCTTAAGACCACACCTTGCATGGACAGATGTGTCTTCATGAGCTACTGTACTGTTTAAGTCAAGGACACATGCAGTCCTTGTCAATGATTGAGCCTGGAAAAGTAGCAGATATTGGCCATTTCTTTTCTTTCTTTCTTTCTTTTTTTTTTTTTTTTTTTTGGTACCAGGGATTGAGCCCAGGGATGATAAACCACTGAGCCACATCTCCAGCCCATCTATATTTTATTTCGAGACAGAGACTGTCACTCATTGAGTTACTTAGTGCCTCACTAAGCTGCCAAGGCCAGCTTTGAACTTGAAATCCTTCTGCCTTAGCCTCCCAAGCCGCTGGGATTACAGGCATGCAACACCGCACCCAGGTAATATTGGCCATTTCTACTCGGTATGGGATTTTTCTGCTGGGGATCTTTATACCAGTGCTCTGCATTTGAATGGCCTAGACTCAGACTGGTATCTGTCTGGGACCCTTCCTATAGACATTTTCTTCCTTCTGTCCTCCACAGGTGTTAGACCTGCATTACTGTATGAATGCTCTGTCTACTCCTATACCCTCTCCTTTTATCCTACCCAGGTTTTACTCCATAATATTTTGTGTTTCTAACTCCATCTTGGTATCTGCTTCCCAAGTGACTTGAACTACATACACTTACATAAATCCTATCCTTCTAGTTACTCCTTCTAAACTTATTGATGATGACTGAAGAAGTACAAAATATTCTTTGTTGAGGGAGGGAAGGAATTTTGGGGGTAGGAAGAATGGTAGAATAAATCAGACATTATTACCCTATGTATGGATGTGATTCTACATCACATACAACCAGAAGAATGAGAAATTATACCCTATTACATATGATGTACCAAAGTGCATTCTACTGTCATGTATAACTAATTAAAACAAATTTAGAAAATTTAAAAAAAAAAACTAAATGGGTACATGAATCTTGTGAAGGTAATTTTATGTATGATTGAACTTTGTAGAATTAAAAGGGAGTCATATATATATATATATATATATAAAACAAGCATTAATATCAAGATTATAAATATGCAAAATTAGAATTGTGCTGCCTATCTTAATACAATAAAGTCCCTTGAATTTTTTTAAAATTCTTTGTTGAGCTACCCCACTAGCTTCTGTTTTATGCAGCATAGTGAGATTTACCTTACTTACTTTCCTGATAACTTGTTGTCGTCAGCTTTTTCCACTGCTATGACTAAAAGACCTGACTAGCACAATTATAGAGGAGGAAAAGTTTACTTTGGGTCTCATTGTTTCAGAGGTCTTAGTCTATAGACAGCAGACTCTATTCCTGAGGGTTCAAGTTGAGGCAGAACATTATGGCAGAAGAGTGTGGCAGAGGGAAGCAGCTCACATAATGATGGGAGTCTCCACTTGCTAGATACAAATACATACCCCAAACCACGCCCCCAATTCACACCTCCTCCAGCAAAACCCTACCTGCTTTCAGTTACCACTCAGTTAATCCCTATCAGGATATTAATTCACCAATTGGGTTAAGATTGTCACAACCCAATTATTTCTCTTTGGAACCTTCTTGCATTGTCTCACATGTGAGCTTTTGGGGGACACCTCACATCCAAACCATAACATAACTCAACACTGGGCCGTCTTCAAACACAACATCTCTTCTCTACATAGTTTGTTGTGACCTTTTGTTATTACTACTGCTGTTCTCGTTGGGAATAAATATTTATTAATTTCTTCTTTTTATTTTTTTCATTTTTTTGTTATTACTACTACTGTTCTCATTGGGAATAAATATTTATTAATTTCTTCTTTTTATTTTTTAGTTTGTATATACAGCTTGTGTAAGAAAGCTGTATTCAGCTTTTAACACGTACTGGAAACTTTGCTGGATTTTCTTCTCAGAAAAATGGAGTCCTAAAAATACAAATAAAAACACTTCCCATCTAGCATGTCATGTTCCATCATTCCGGCATCTCTCCTACCCATCAGACTATAGATTCCTCCACTTTTCCCCAACTGGGCTACAGCCTTCTGCTTGATATAGCCATGTTCCCCAGCAAACAATACCTTTTGGCTAGGCTATGTGAGCAGCTTTGAAAGTTTTAGCATCACTCTTTCCTATTGTCAGACAACACCCAGCTGGCTCTGAGTCCTTTTCTTATGCTTCTGATGTAAATTGAAGCCAAGGCAGTAGGGGAACAGGCCCACAAAGGGATCACAGAAAAACCGCACTAACAACAAATCTGAGGAAAAGACTTGACAAGTCTTGAAGAGAAGAAGATACCAGGCAACCATCAAAAGCTGATAATTTCCCAAGGACTGGCATTTCCTCTGGAAGCATGGCCAGGGGGGAAGTTCTTAATGGCCTGTGGGAAGCTCATAATGGCTTCCAGGTTCCTTTCCATTATCCCTGCTAAAATAACTCTCATTTCAGAAAATACTATTCTCAGTCGTTCTCCTCCAGCCCATGGAAACCAGGCCGAAGAGTTTCATTATCATTATGTGGCAGAAAGAAAAACTAGGTCTCTGACTAACATGCCTGCTCCAAGAGGCAGCCAGGAGCACAAATGGGTCAGTGGCAATACTGAACAGAGGGTGATGAGATTCTAGCACACGGTGCTTCTTCTGGGCTTGCCAATCCTTTCTGTGGTCTCATGGCCGCCCTGCACTGCTGAATAATTTTAAAGAAATAGCTGGGCCTTGACAACTAGACTAAGATGAGCTTTTGCTCTTTCACAGTGCCTACCACCAGGGATCCAATTTTGAATGGTTTACATGAATCAGTAATTTCCTCCTTTCTTGACAGGAACTCCACACTGAAGTCTACTAAATTGTATCTGGTATAATGTCCAATAAAACACAAGTACAATACGCTCAAATGAGAAGATGGAAAATATAACTGATAAGCTGAAAGGATCTCAAGATAAGGAATTGAAATACCACAAAGAAACAAAGATTGCAGAAGGGCTCTGTGTTCAGAAAGCAAGCACAATTTCAAGCTCACTGATATGTTTTCCCTGTCTTCAAGGCACAATAAATCAAGAATACTCAAACCACCGAAGATGAGATGATACTGAAGCAATTTTGCAATCTTAATCACAGCAAACTCTTTCTTTTCCTGCCTTACATCCTCTGTGAATGAGTCAATGCTTTTTTCTTCCTTTCAACTTCAGTATGAAATTTGTGGTGCAGCTAGATAAGAAAAATGTGCAGTATTTATCTGCTCTACTTTTCCACTAAAGTTTGCCTCTAACAAGGCAGAGAGTGTGCGTGCATCAGGAAATATTCCTGACCAAACTGTGAGGTGACTATGCAGCACCCTGCTGCCATCTCTGTCAGAGCTCTTCCTTGTGAAATACCCAGAAGTTCCCACTCCAGGGAATCGATTCTGTGTGCTCCTCTTAATCTCTACTCCCCATCATTCTGACCTGCTGAGGTGTTGATTCTAGCAAGCTGTTGGAAGAGAGCATGACATTTTGGCCTCCAAACCTTGGCTCAAATTCTTTGCTTGGAATTCCCTCCCTGCTCTCTCCATCTGTTCAGTTTGTGCATATTCTTAAAGGCACATATATCAGACAGGATACTTTTGATTGTAAGTAACTAAGATCATATTCTAACCAGTGAAGGCTGGAAGGGGTTTTGTTAAGCCAGGCCATGGAGAGAGCAGGACCTGGCTGACTACAAGGTATCTGGAGCTAGGGTCCTAAGTTAGTCAAGACTTGACTTCTCCCTTTTTCATCCCTGGTTCTCTAAGTGGTTCAGTTAAATTCCCTTCAAGAAGCTTTCACATAACATTGGCAATGGCTTTCTGACCCTCAACTTTTTTCCCAACTTTGCCAACAGAGAGGAAAGAAGAAAGGAACTCCTTTTCCATGGGTCAAATTTTTCAATTCTGTGGAAGAACACTGAATGGCCTAAATTGGTCACATGCCCATATGTATGCACTTGGGAACAGGCCAATATCATTTGCAGACCTCAGTAGGGCTACATGGTTGGTGAATACAATGAAAAGAATTCTCTAAAATATTTTTTTAAAAAAATAAAGCTTTTTTCTAGAAACAGAAGAACAAGAAGAAGGTGATTTATAGATCAAAAAATGGGTGTCCTCCTAAACCTCAGTTCAGTTCTGCTTCTGTTAAAAGTATGACCTTCACATACTGAGACAAGTATCTTTGACATTCTCAACCTGTTATGGTTTGGATGCTGCAAAGTGTCTCCAAAAAGCTCACATGTGAGACAATTCAAGAAGGTTCCAAGGAGAAGTGATTGGGTTGTGAGAGTCTTAACCCAATCAGTGAATTAATCCCCTAATCCCCAAAGAGGGATTAATTGAGTGGTAACTGAAGGAAGGTAGGGTGTGGCTGGAGGAGGTGGGAATTGGGGGCGGTGCCTTTAGGGTATATATTTGTATCTGGCAATTGGAGTCTCTCTCTCTGCTTCCTGATCATTATGTGAGCTGCTTCCCTCCGCCACACTCTTCTGCCATGATATTCTGCCTCACCTCAAGCCCTGGGGAATGGAGTCTGCTGTCTGTGGATTGAGACCTCTGAAACCGTGAGACCCCAAATTACCTTTTTCTCCTTTACAGTTGTTCTGGTTGGGTTCTTTAGTCACAGCAGCAAAAAAGCTGACTAAAACACTACCTTAGTCTCATTTATTAAATTAGGGAGTTGGGTTGAATTAAAGGACCCTTCAAGGTCTAAAATTTTATGTGTTTCAAAGTTTTTTTATCATAAAGGCTTTCTTGAGCATCCTATATTACTCTCTCCCTTCTTGGAATCACTCAACATTGGTGACATAACTTTCATGGATGATATGAGGAAAAATATTTATGTTGGACTTTATCTTCAGTTAACTATTTGGAATGTTAATTTAGAATATTAAGGATATCAATGTGTATGGCTCTTAAACAGAAGATTCAAAAGCAAGTTGTTGAATTACGACAAATTATTCATTCAAAGAAACTATGGTGGCAATAAATGTTAAATAAAAACACCAAGATAAAGTTACATTATAAAATTATTAGAGTCTGTAAACAAGTCTGGATGACACCTGGCATTTTGCCAGAGGAAGTGGTTTGTGAAGTAACGCCAGTGAGCCATTAAGTGTGGAGATTCCTTATTGGTTGACTGCTGTATCTAGTTTATGTTAATTAAGATAAGCTGTGTGGAATGTATAAATACCTCTGTTGTCCTACAATAAAAGGCTCCCACTCCTGCTGTATCAATCTACACAAGTTGTTCATCACCCCCCGGTTATTTTGCCCAGCCAGTCGGGCTGCGGCATAAAATCATCACTATGTAAAGACAGAAAAAGTTGGAAAGAAAGGAACTCCTCTTTCAGTCACTAGGTAAGATGGTAATTCAAGTTTAGATATTAAATCTCTCCCCAGATCATCCCCACAGTGGAATGCACATGATAAGAATATGGGAGACATTTCACTTCAGTCATGGAAAAATGAAATTGGACTATCTATGAGATACAAACCTCAAGGAATTTCAGCTGGACATATTGCAGATGGTAACAATGACAAAATATATTAAGATACCTTCCTGAGTGCCAGATTGTAGAAAAGAAGAAGAGATATCAGAAAAGCTTGTGCAAATGTTACAATGGAGTTTTGGCTAAAAGCATGGAAAAGACAAGGGATAGACAGAAGCCAATTTTTTTGGCACACATTTCAATAATTTGAGCCAATATATTCACTAGTTGCTGCTGAATAATTTACATGTTACTGAACAAAATGGATAAAAACTAGTAAGAGAGGCTTCTTAATGCAACCAGGTTCTCCTTTCAGGTAACACATAATAGAGTGAGAATGCAGGCAGACGTATCTGAAATGGAAACTGGGATGAATTGAAAACTTAATGCATTGTGCTAGCCCAAAGCACTAGCATCACCAACAGAAAAGAAGCTATGCAGAGATGAAGTCTGTCTTTTAAAAATGCAGAGAAAATGAAATTCTGTTGAAAAAGAACTTAAGAGATATTGTGAGCAATGATTAGAGATCAGGAAACAGATTAACAAGTGCTCACGAGAATCTACCAGAAAAAAAAAAGAATAATTATCAAAAATATAATAGAAGCAAGCTTAACTGAGGTAAAGGAACAGAAATTTAAAAACTTAAAGAACTTCCTGTGTGCCGAACAAAATCAATGTAAGTAAAATCACATTCTGGCAAACTGTTTAACAACTGCCAACACAAAAGTTACCAACAAAACAAAAAAATAATGCCCTTTTTCAGACTCCTTTTTTTATCACATAAAGTAAAGCACGTTTTGAGACATTGAAAAAAAAAGTTTTGGTCAAAAATACCCAGATCTAGGGGCTGGGGATATAGCTCAGTTGGTAGAGTGCTTGACTCGCATGCACAAGGCCCTGGGTTCAATCCCCAGCACAACAACAACAAAAATACAATTATACTCAGATCTAGAAATAAATACATAAAATAGTATACCCAAATCTGTGCTTGAGTAAAAATAAGAAAAATGTAAAGAAAGCAGACAAGTTTTCAAATTCCAAGAACCAAAAAGTTATAATATGTGTAATATACATTTTTTCTTGAAAAAAGTCAATAAAGGGAAAGTACAAAAACAACTTGTAAATATATGATATAGAAATACAAATATTGCAAATTTTAAAAAACAAGGACATTAGATCGAAACAACACTAATTTAAATATCATCATCATCATCATCATCAATAAAACAGGAAAAAATATTAAAGTATGCCAACCAAAACCAAGATGAGAAAATAGGGAGGAAGTCAAACTCATCAAATAATGTATTTAAAATTAGGACCGGGGTTGTGGCTCAGCGGTAGAATGCTTGCCTAGCACATGCTAGGGGGTTCCATCCTCAGCACCCCATAAAAATAAGTAAAAATAAAGGTATTGTGTCCAAAGCAACTAAAAAATAAATATTTTAAAAATTTGGTGAGATTTATTGTGTGTAAATTATACCTTATTTCATGAAGCTAAATATGTGTACAAATATATATGTATATATATACAAATATATATGAATAATACCATAAACAACTTTATGCAAATAAGTTCAAATATTTAGATGTAATAGCAGCTGTTTTAGAAAAACACAACTTTGTAAATTGACAATTGAAGGAAAATAACTTTTCTTTTACAAATTTACAGTTAAAACTTTTTATGTTATAATATTTATATTTGTGCATATATATAATATTTTTCCTGTTTTATTATTGATGTGATGATAATTATTATTATTATATTTAAATTAGTGTTGTTCATGTCATCTTGTTTTATTATGTCTACCAATGAACTCATAATGTAAAAGTTTCCACAAAGCATTTGACAAAATTCAATGTGAATTGATAATGAAAACTTTTAATGAATGGAGTATAATAGTGAATATCTTTAATCTGATAAAGTATGTTTCAAAAGAAAAACAATGAAGATCATATGTCATGGTGAAAATTGAAAACCATTTCTCTGAGATCAGGAATAAAACATAAAATGAGATGACACGAATAAGGGACTCATTTAGATAAATGTATATGATTTAACATTTAAATTAATAACAAAATTTCTAAGATTGGATAAGAAAATAGATTCTAAACAGATGATTCTTACAAAAGACACTCAAAAGTGGTGCAGATTAAAATTAGGCTCATATCAGGCAACGGCCACGAAAAAACAAAGAAATATTAATGCCAAAGTAGATTTCAAGCCAAAGACATTAAATATGGTAAAAGAATTCTTTTATAATGAAGCATCTCCTTACTGAATATATAGCAACCAATAAATAGACATAATGAACAAAAATACATCTAATAGACCCTTTTTGAAAAAGGAGCTTGTCAGAGACAATTACAGTAGAAGCTTTAATCTAGCATCCTCAGTTTCTGACAGGTTAAGTAGATAATAAATGAGGACATGAAGCCTTAAATAATTTAAATACTGACCCTGAATTAACAGATGCATGCCATGTGTTCTCTATAAGGAACATGTCCTTCTGTTTTATTTTTAATTGACAAAAAAAAAAAAACATTTAAATGATATACTTGTGGACTATGATGTGATTTTATATATATATTTACATTATATAGTGATTAAATCAAGCTAATTAATAATTCACCAGCTCACAAAATTTACTGCTTTAGTAATTTTAGAATATATAATACATTATTCCTTTATGCCTTCTTTTTAATTGCCTATGAATCACTTACAAAATTTGACTACACATATAAATTTTGAATACAAATAGCGGACACTGTGCAACCCACACGTTCAGGAAGTCAAGGCACTACATCTACAAGCCAGTAACAAGATTTAAGCCAAGTCTCAAAAAACCTGAGCACATTTTTTAGATGTTGTCTTAAATAACCATTGAATTGATGAGGACAACATAATTAAAAACAGAGACTGTCTTTCACAAAATTGAGAATACCACCTTCACCACCTTTCAGAATTTGGGGAATAGGGACAAGAACTGTACTTAGCATTTTCAAAGGAATTTTAAAGGAAATTTTTCTATTTCCTGTATTTTTTTTAAAAATCTAAACAATTCTGATTGTTTATTTAGTGATAAGCTTTAGACTCTGACATCTAATTGTCTCTAATACAGGTTGAGAAAGGTTGCCCAGCAATAAAATTTAAGAATCAATTAGACTGGGTGCAGTGGCATTTGACTGAAATCCCAGAGACTCAAGAGGCTAAGGCAGGAGGATTGCAATTTGGAAACCAATCTGGGCAACTTACTGAGACTCTGTCTCAAAATAAAACATAAAAAGGGCTGGAGGTGGGGGTGTAGCTCAGTGGCAGAGCACCCTTGGGTTCAATTTCCAGTACTGGAGAAAGAAGAAAGAAGAAAGAAGAAAGAAGAAAAAGAAGAAAGAAGAAAGAAGAAAGAAGAAAGAAGAAAGAAGAAGAAGAAGAAGAAGAAGAAGAAGAAGAAGAAGAAGAAGAAGAAGAAGAAGAACCAATTAGATTTCTGCAGTTGCTTGTAAATCAGGCCTGGAGATGACCCAGTTTATGTCCACTGACTGGAATTGCCTTCCCTCAAAACACCACCCTCTGCTCATCACATCTCTCCTTAGATGGGTTTCTTAGCTGCTTAAATTTTTGGGATTGACATATGCCTTTGTAGAGACAAAGCTCTCAGAAGGCATTGCCAGGGGGATGGCAGGTTGACAGGAGAGGGGAGTATTAAGCTGTGGCAAGTTTCACACTGCTTTACCCACCTGACCTAAGTTATCTGCAGAGTCCTCCTCTGGCTGGACCGTGATAATGCACATGGGGAAGTGGGGAAGAGTGCATCAGGCTGGACAGCTCTGATAACTGGGGAAGTCAGCTGTGGTGTCTGGCCACCCGTCGACAAACACAACAGTCCTGTAATGAAATTCAGTAAGTACAATGATAAGCAAGTTTCATCTGCACCATTTCAAAAGAGGAGTTTAAAAGTCTGAATCGAAGAGACTCTTTTACACTCCATTGAAGGCAATAATCTCAGTATCAGACAGGGCCAAATTTTCTCTGAACGATTCAGAATGAGAAAATGCTTCTGCTTCTGGAATATCTAATATCCCCACGCTTGCCTGAAGTCTGTAAAATGCAGGCCACCTCGTCCTATTTCCATAGAGATCACAGCAAGTAGGCCCCTGAATCCAGGAGACTGCTGTTTTCCTTCAAGGGACAGCTCAGCACTGTTACCTGGACTGGAAATGAGGCCTTGGTATGACAGAGATTTTCAGAGTAGAAGGATCCGCCTCAGAAACCCTGGGTCAAAAGATAAAAACAAAAATAGAGTGGCAACCAAACACTTTGATATTTAACAAAGGAAAATGGTAAATACAGTGATTCTGTAATTACAGAAATGGGAATGAAAATCAGCAGCCCTTCATTAGGGGGAAATAAAGGGAGTACCTGCTTTTTCAGAATAAGCCTTAGTTTGAATCCAAATTTGTGAACCAGATTCTATCCTTTCAAGATTTACAACTCATTACTGCTTAAAAAACGAAACCAACAAAATTTAATTTCAAAATCTAATAATCTGGCCTCTTAGCAAACTCTTTCCCATATATTAATTAAATATGTGTCATTGGTAAATAGTGTTAACATCGTGCTTTGGATTTTCCTACTTTTGATTTTTGAGTTTTATAATTCCTATGAACTCTGAAATGTGTTGTTCCTTTATCTCCGTGGAAGATAAATATCCTTAGTAGGCTAAGCCTACTGGGGCTAACAGTCCACATTTTTTAGGATATTTGTTGAAATCAGTGGTTCAAGTTTGATCTTGGAGAAGTTTTCCTTCCAAGAAAAGTTAATTTGGCTAATACAGGTACTAACTGAAATATCTGAGACAATGAGTTTTTATGTTTGTCTTCTGACTTGTAATTCTTCCCATTGCTTTATCCATTTCCATACTTGGAAACTATGGAAAGTGATTCTAAATGGTTTCAACTTGTTAAGCTGAAAATTGTAAAATTATATTGCAAAATAACTAGTACTGAATCAAAGTTTTAATGTATCTTCTTACATTCTCATGACATTGAGTGAAGATAGGTATGTCATGAGAAAGGAGAGGGACTTCAAGATGACTGTACTGCCTACCTGTGACCATGCTGACACACTAACTTGTGTGGCAAAAGTGCCAGACTTGTGCCCCAAATTGACTTTATTTTTGTCTTGTGTGTCACTTCAAGTCTTCTCTGTGGAAAGTTTCATTACTTTTCCTTTTCTCTTGATGAAAATTGGAGCAAGCCCCATATTATTTTTTCAGTTTATTTTTTAACAGCTTTAATAAAATATAATTCACATGCCATGAAAATAATCCATTGTAAATGTACAATTCTGATATTGTTCATAAGTTTATTTAGTAGGTCGTACAACTATCAAGACAATCCAGTTTTAGAAAATTTCTAGGACTCTCCCCAAATTCCTTCAACCCATTCTCAATGAATCCCTGCTCCCTCTCCAGCCCCAGGAAATACTGAGCCATATCATCTCTAAAAATTGGCCTTTTCCAGACACTTTATAGAAGTAGAATCATACAGTGTGCTGTCTTTTGTATCTGGCTTATTTAACTTTTCATAATGCTTTTGAGTGTCATCCTTGTTGAGGCATGTATGTTCCATGTTCTATGTATGTTCCATGCATGTTCCATGCCTTTTACTGCTGAATAGCATTCTATTCTCTGGCTATGTTTTGTGTATATATTTGCCAATCACTAGATATTTAGGTTGTTTTCACTTTGGACTATTATGAAGAATAACATGTGAAAATTCCCTAATAAGTATTTGTGTAGACATGTATTTTGGTCATAAATCGACCATAAAGAATTAGTTTGGGGAACCTCAATCTTTTCTCATGGATCTGAATGTACATTCTTACACCAGTACAAAGCTCTCATGATTACTGTAGCTCTACATTAAGTTTTTTTTTTTTTAAGAGAGAGTGAGAGAGGAGAGAGAGAGAGAGAGAGAGAGAGAGAGAGAGAGAGAGAGAGAGAATTTTTAATATTTATTTTTTAGTTCTCGGCGGACACAACATCTTTGCTGGTATTTGGTGCTGAGGATCGAACCCAGGCCGCACGCATGCCAGGCGAGCGCGCTACCTCTTGAGCCACATCCCCAGCTTTGAAATTGAATAAATCCTCCAAGTTTATTCTATTCTGAAATTGTTTTGGATAACCTAGATCCTTTGCATATCCATATAAAATACTAGATCATAAATCAACTAGAGTAATAGACCCCCATAACTATGGGGGATATGTTGCAAAACCTCCTATGGATACCTGAAATCACAGATAGTACGAAACTCTATGTATACTGTTTTTTTCCTATACATAGATACCATATTAAAGTTTAATTAGGTACAGTAAGAGACTAACAACAATAAATTATAATGAAATTGTTATTATTTTATGATGAACTCACGGGTATGGGCTAGCACTATTCTCCAAAGAGTTTCTTATTTTCTCAAGGAAGCCTCAGCCTTATTTTTTGTTTGTTTGTTTTTTAATTAATTAGTTAATTTTAATTAGGTATATATGACAGCAGAATGTATATTTTTTAAAAATTTTTTTTAGTTGTAGATGGACACAATGCCTTTATTTTATTTGTTTATTTTTATGTGGTTCTGGGGATCAAACCCAATGCCTCATGCATGCTAGGCAAGCTTTCTACCATGAGCCACATCCCGGCCCATATTTTGATTCATTGTACACAATTGTGGCACAACTTTTCATTTTGCTGGTTGTACACAATGTAGCATTGCACCATACATGCAGTCATACATGTACCTAGGGTAATGATGTCCATCTCATTCCACCATCTTTCCTGCCCCCATGCACCCTCCCACCCCTCCTTGCTCTTTGCCCAAAGTTCCTCAATTTTCCCCATGCCCCCCTTCCCCATTATGGATCAGTATCCATTTATCAAAGAGAACATTTGGCCTTCAGTTTTTTGGGATTGGCTTACTTTGCTTAGCATGATATTCTCCAACTCCATCCATTTACCTGCAAATGCCATATTTACTCTCTTTTAATGCTGAGCAATATTTCATTGTGTATAATACCACAGTTTCTTTATCCATTCATCTATTGAAGCATCTAGGTTGCTTCCACATTTTAGCTATTGTGAATTGAGCTGCTAGGAACATTGATGTGACTGCATTACTATAATGTGCTGATTTTAAGTCCTTTGGGTATAGACCGAGGAGTGTGATAACTGGGTCAAATGGTGGTTCCATTCAAAGTTTCATAAGGAATCTCCACACTGCTTTTCAGATTGGTTGCACCAATTTGCAGTCCCACCAGCAATGTATGAGTGTGCCTTCCCACCCCCCGCCCCACCCCCAGCATCCTCGCCAACATTTATTGTTGTCTGTATTCTTGACTGCCATTCTGACTGGCATGAAATGAAATCTTAGAGTAGTTTTCATTTGGATTTCTCTAATTACTAGAGATGTTGAACATTTTTTCATATATTTGTTGATCAAATGTGTATTTTCTTCTGAGAAGTGTCTGTTCAGCTCCTTAGTCCTTTTATTGATTGGATAGTTTGTTTTTTGGTGTTAAGTTTTTTGAGTTTTTTATATATCCTGGAGATTAGTGCTCTGTCTGACGTGTGTGTGGCAAAAATTTGCTCCCAAAATGTAGGCTTTCTCTTCACCTCATTGATTCTTTCTTTTGCTGAGAAGAAGCTTTTTAGTTTGAGTCCATCCCATTTATTAATTCTTAATTTTATTTCTTGTGCTTTAGGAGTCTTGTTAAGGAAGTCAGACCCTAATCTGACATGTTGAATATTTGAGGCTGCTTTTTCCTGTATTAGGCATAGGGTCTCTGGACTAATTCCTAGGTCCCTGATCCACTTTGAGTTAAGTTTTGTGCATGGTGAGAAATGGGAGTTTAGTTTCATTTTGCTGCATATGGATTTTCAGTTTTCCCAACATCATTTGTTGAAGAGGCTATCTTTTCTCCTCTGTATGTTTTGGGTGCCTTTGTCTAATATCAGATAACTGTATTTATGTGGGTTTGTCTTTGTGTCTTCTATTCTGTACCATTGGTCTACATGTCTATTTTGGTGACAATACCATGCCATATGTTGTTACTAAAGCTTTGTAGTATAGTTTAAGGTCAGGTATTGTAATGCCTCCTGCTTCACTCTTCTTGCTAAGGATTGCTTTGGCTATTCTGGGTCTCTTATTTTTCCAAATGAATGTCATGATTGCTTTTCTATAAGAAATGATGTTGGTATTTTAATTGGAATTGCATTGAATCTGTATAGCACTTTGGGTAATATGGGCATTTTGACAATACTAATTTTATCTATCCAAGATCATGGGAGATCTTTCCATCTTCTAAGGTCTCCTTCAATTTCTTTCTTTAATGTTCTGTAGCCTTGATTTTAAGGTCTTCCAGCTGATTCAATCTAGCCTATCAACATTGTCTCCTATAGTCTCTCTTACTTAAAATTTATTATGGACATTGCATACTTCCTTCAAAGCAACATCTAAATAATGTTTGATTGAATAGCTGGGGACTATAGGCTAGCAAAGTTAATACATTTTAAAAATACAATCAGGTAATCAATTTTTTGCAATAAAAGTCTGCTGGTACTTTGAAAGGGATTGCATTGGCTCCTAGTGTTCAGTGTGGGAAGATTTTTAATTACTAACTCAATTTCTTTTTAAAAAAATGTTTGTAGTTGTAGATAAAAACAATACCTTTATTTATTTACTTATTTTTATGTGGTGCTGAGTATCAAACCCAGTGCTACTACTGAACTACAAATCCTGCCCCATAAACTCAAATTCTCATATAGATATATTTAGATTTTGTACTTCTTCTTGCATCAATTTTGGTAACTGATGTTTTTCTAGAAGCTTATTTCAGTTGTCCAGTGTATTGGCATTTAATAGTTCATGATATTCTGCTATAGTTATTTTCATTTCTGAAGTGGCAGCAATGGTGTCCTGCTTTCACTCCTGATTTTAGTTTTGTGTCTTCTCTCTTATTTTCTCTGTCCTCTAGCCACAAATTTATCAATTTTGTTAATCTTTTAAAAGAATCAATTTGTGATTTCAATAGTTCTCTATTATTTGTTGTTTCCATAATTTCTACTCTTTATTATTTGGTTCCTTATGCTTGCTGTTATTTTGCTCTTCTTTTCCTAGTTTTTAAATTGAGTGCTTAGGATATTAGCTTTTGAGACCTTTCTTCTTTTCTGATAGGTTTTTAAAAATTTTTTTATTAGTTGCTCAAAACATTACAATGATCTTGACATATCATACATTTGATTCAAATGGGGTATGAATTCTTATTTTTTCCACGTGTACAGATTGCAGGATCACATTGGTTATACAGCCACGTTTATACACTCTGCCATACTAGTGCCTGTTGTATTCTGCTGCCCTCCCTATCCCACCTCCCCTCCCCTCCCATCAACTCTCTCTACCTCATCTACTGTAACACATTTCTCTCTCTTTTTTCTTCCCTCTCATACCATCTTATATGTAATGTTGTATAACAATGAGGGTCTCCTTCCATCTTCCATGCAATTCCCCTTCTCTCTCCCATTCCCTCCCACCTCTCATCCCTATTTAATGGTAATCTTCTTCTCATGCTCTTCCTCCCTGCTCTGTTTTGAGTCGCCCCCCTTATATTAAAGAAGATATTTGGCATTTGTTTTTTAGGGATTGGCTAACATCACTTAGCATAATCTGCTCTAACGCCATCCATTTCCCTGCAAATGCCATGATTTTGTTATTTTTTTAGTGCGAGTAATATTTCATTGTTTATAAATGCCACATTTTTTTATCCATTCATCTATTGAAGGGCATCTAGGTTGGTTCCACAGTCTAGCTATTGTGAATTGTGCTCCTATGAACATTGATGTAGCTGTATCCCTGTAGTATGCTCTTTTTAGGTCTTTTGGGTATAGTCCAAGAAGGGGAATAGCTGGGTCAAATGGTGGTTCCATTCCCAGCTTTCCAAGGAATCTCCATACTGCTTTCCAAATTGGCTGCACCAATTTGCAGTCCCACCAGCAATGTACAAGTGTACCCTTTTCCCCACATCCTTGCCAGCACTTGTTATTGTTTGACTTCATAATGGCTGCCATTCTTACTGGAGTGAGATCTGATAGGTTTTTAAAGTTATAAAATTGTTGCTCAGTATTACTTTGGACTCTTCCATATACTTTTATATTTGTTTTTGCCTCTTCAGTCCAAAGTAATTTTTAGTCTGCCTTTTGATTTTTCCCTTGACTCATAGATGTTCAGAATTATGTTAATTTCAAAATATATTGGATTTTCCCAGATGTCTTCCTTTTTATTGTTAATCTCTAATATACAATTCTTCTCTAAATCAGCATATGTTTTAATCAAGAAAATTTGTATGTGCACTTGAAAATAATTTGTATCTTCTACTCTTTGGATAGACTATTCTAGAAATGTCACATCAAGTTGGCTGATATTTATATTTTTTTTCTGTTGATTTTTTAAGTTTTTTGTCTAGTTTTTCTGTAATATTTTGAGCAGGCCATTGAAATCTTCAACTATTATTGCTAAATTGCCTCTTTCTCCTTTCAGTTCTGACAGTTTTTGCTTCATGTACTCTGGGGTTCCACTGTGAGGAATGCAGATATTTTTAATTTTTATATCTTCTTAGTGAAATTTGCCTTTGAAGTAATATATTAGTTCACCCACAGTGACAAATTATTTTTAAAAATTTTTTTTAAAGACAGAGAAAGAGAGAAAATCTTTTTTTTCTTTTCTTTTCTTTCTTTCTTTTTTTTTTTTTTTGAGATGAACACAACACAATGCCTTTATTTTTATGTGGTGCTAAGAATCAAACCCGGGTGGCACCCATGCTAGGCGAGCGCTCTACCGCTGAGCTACAATCCCAGCCCAATGACAAATTATTGATATCCTTGTATTAAACAGACAACTTGATTTGTTTGTCTATAGGAGTTTGATTTGATTCATTTGATTCATTCGTCTATAGGAGTATTTTTGCTATTCTGATCTTCCTTTGCTACCTTATTTTGTGTTGAGTAAATATTTAAATGTTTAGCTCAGGAGGATGGAATCAAAAAATAGTGTATGAAAGAAAAAAATGATAAAGTAGATTTCATCACAGAAGGCGTGGCGCCCCAGTGAAGCCATTAATTGGCAAGCAGGGAGGTTAGGGAAGGCCATTAGGTGGAATCCCACCAGCCAAGCCCACACGGACCCTTGGGCCGAGCACGGGTTCTCAGAAGGGGAAGGAAGCGGTACAGTCCCATCCCCCACAGCGGACACTCCGCCGAGCCAGTCAGCGGCCACCATCCGGGAAAGCTGAAGGATACACCGCCACTCTCCTTCAGAGTGCGACATCAAAACAGGTCGGTGTCATTCAGCTCACCCCCCAGACAGCGGGAATTCGCATAAAATCTCTCCTAGGCTTGCCGGGAGAGGGAGTATCAAGCTGAGCCTCCATACAGGCTAGGGGGAAACCAGAGACACCTGACCTCCAACCCCTCCTCCCAGTAGCAGCCAAAAGGAAACCTTGCTAGCCAGCGCTGGGGGATGGGCAAGCAGAAAAAATCAAAGTGATAGAGTGCCAGGGATCCCAGCAGCCTGCAGCAGGGCCCGGAGAGCCAGGCCAACTGATTCGCGTGGCCTGCCCTGCGGCTACAGAAGGCGTGGCGCCCCAGTGAAGCCATTAATTGGCAAGCAGGGAGGTTAGGGAAGGCCATTAGGTGGAATCCCACCAGCCAAGCCCACACGGACCCTTGGGCCGAGCACGGGTTCTCAGAAGGGGAAGGAAGCGGTACAGTCCCATCCCCCACAGCGGACACTCCGCCGAGCCAGTCAGCGGCCACCATCCGGGAAAGCTGAAGGATACACCGCCACTCTCCTTCAGAGTGCGACATCAAAACAGGTCGGTGTCATTCAGCTCACCCCCCAGACAGCGGGAATTCGCATAAAATCTCTCCTAGGCTTGCCGGGAGAGGGACTATCAAGCTGAGCCTCCATACAGGCTAGGGGGAAACCAGAGACACCTGACCTCCAACCCCTCCTCCCAGTAGCAGCCAAAAGGAAACCTGGCTAGCCAGCGCTGGGGGAGGGGCAAGCAGAAAAAATCAAAGTGATAGAGTGCCAGGGATCCCAGCAGCCTGCAGCAGGGCCCGGAGAGCCAGGCCAACTGATTCGCGTGGCCTGCCCTGCGGCTACAGAAGGCGTGGCGCCTCAGTGAAGCCATTAATTGGCAAGCAGGGAGGTTAGGGAAGGCCATTAGGTGGAATCCCACCAGCCAAGCCCACACGGACCCTTGGGCCGAGCACGGGTTCTCAGAAGGGGAAGGAAGCGGTACAGTCCCATCCCCCACAGCGGACACTCCGCCGAGCCAGTCAGCGGCCACCATCCGGGAAAGCTGAAGGATACACCGCCACTCTCCTTCAGAGTGCGACATCAAAACAGGTCGGTGTCATTCAGCTCACCCCCCAGACAGCGGGAATTCGCATAAAATCTCTCCTAGGCTTGCCGGGAGAGGGAGTATCAAGCTGAGCCTCCATACAGGCTAGGGGGAAACCAGAGACACCTGACCTCCAACCCCTCCTCCCAGTAGCAGCCAAAAGGAAACCTGGCTAGCCAGCGCTGGGGGAGGGGCAAGCAGAAAAAATCAAAGTGATAGAGTGCCAGGGATCCCAGCAGCCTGCAGCAGGGCCTGGAGAGCCAGGCCAACTGATTCGCGTGGCCTGCCCTGCGGCTACAGAAGGCGTGGCGCCTCAGTGAAGCCATTAATTGGCAAGCAGGGAGGTTAGGGAAGGCCATTAGGTGGAATCCCACCAGCCAAGCCCACACGGACCCTTGGGCCGAGCACGGGTTCTCAGAAGGGGAAGGAAGCGGTACAGTCCCATCCCCCACAGCGGACACTCCGCCGAGCCAGTCAGCGGCCACCATCCGGGAAAGCTGAAGGATACACCGCCACTCTCCTTCAGAGTGCGACATCAAAACAGGTCGGTGTCATTCAGCTCACCCCCCAGACAGCGGGAATTCGCATAAAATCTCTCCTAGGCTTGCCGGGAGAGGGAATATCAAGCTGAGCCTCCATACAGGCTAGGGGGAAACCAGAGACACCTGACCTCCAACCCCTCCTCCCAGTAGCAGCCAAAAGGAAACCTGGCTAGCCAGCGCTGGGGGAGGGGCAAGCAGAAAGAATCAAAGTGATAGAGTGCCAGGGATCCCAGCAGCCTGCAACAGGGCCCGGAGAGCCAGGCCAACTGATTCGCGTGGCCTGCCCTGAGGCTACAGAAGGCGTGGCGCCTCAGTGAAGCCATTAATTGGCAAGCAGGGAGGTTAGGGAAGGCCATTAGGTGGAATCCCACCAGCCAAGCCCACACGGACCCTTGGGCCGAGCACGGGTTCTCAGAAGGGGAAGGAAGCGGTACAGTCCCATCCCCCACAGCGGACACTCCGCCGAGCCAGTCAGCGGCCACCATCCGGGAAAGCTGAAGGATACACCGCCACTCTCCTTCAGAGTGCGACATCAAAACAGGTCGGTGTCATTCAGCTCACCCCCCAGACAGCGGGAATTCGCATAAAATCTCTCCTAGGCTTGCCGGGAGAGGGACTATCAAGCTGAGCCTCCATACAGGCTAGGGGGAAACCAGAGACACCTGACCTCCAACCCCTCCTCCCAGTAGCAGCCAAAAGGAAACCTGGCTAGCCAGCGCTGGGGGAGGGGCAAGCAGAAAGAATCAAAGTGATAGAGTGCCAGGGATCCCAGCAGCCTGCAGCAGGGCCCGGAGAGCCAGGCCAACTGATTCGCGTGGCCTGCCCTGCGGCTACAGAAGGCGTGGCGCCCCAGTGAAGCCATTAAT
The DNA here is from genome assembly GCF_045843805.1 of Urocitellus parryii. Taxonomy (NCBI): domain Eukaryota; kingdom Metazoa; phylum Chordata; class Mammalia; order Rodentia; family Sciuridae; genus Urocitellus; species Urocitellus parryii. The sequence goes on along the minus strand of NC_135538.1, from coordinate 71,364,041 downwards.
TGGCAAGCAGGGAGGTTAGGGAAGGCCATTAGGTGGAATCCCACCAGCCAAGCCCACACGGACCCTTGGGCCGAGCACGGGTTCTCAGAAGGGGAAGGAAGCGGTACAGTCCCATCCCCCACAGCGGACACTCCGCCGAGCCAGTCAGCGGCCACCATCCGGGAAAGCTGAAGGATACACCGCCACTCTCCTTCAGAGTGCGACATCAAAACAGGTCGGTGTCATTCAGCTCACCCCCCAGACAGCGGGAATTCGCATAAAATCTCTCCTAGGCTTGCCGGGAGAGGGACTATCAAGCTGAGCCTCCATACAGGCTAGGGGGAAACCAGAGACACCTGACCTCCAACCCCTCCTCCCAGTAGCAGCCAAAAGGAAACCTGGCTAGCCAGCGCTGGGGGAGGGGCAAGCAGAAAAAATCAAAGTGATAGAGTGCCAGGGATCCCAGCAGCCTGCAGCAGGGCCCGGAGAGCCAGGCCAACTGATTCGCGTGGCCTGCCCTGCGGCTACAGAAGGCGTAGCGCCTCAGTGAAGCCATTAATTGGCAAGCAGGGAGGTTAGGGAAGGCCATTAGGTGGAATCCCACCAGCCAAGCCCACACGGACCCTTGGGCCGAGCACGGGTTCTCAGAAGGGGAAGGAAGCGGTACAGTCCCATCCCCCACAGCGGACACTCCGCCGAGCCAGTCAGCGGCCACCATCCGGGAAAGCTGAAGGATACACCGCCACTCTCCTTCAGAGTGCAACATCAAAACAGCGGACACTCCATCCAGGCAGTCAGTGGCCACCATCCGGGAAAGCTGAAGAATACACCACCACTCTCCAACAGCTTGTAACATCAAAACAGCCAGCAGCAGGACCCCGGAGATCCAGGCCAACTGATTCGCGCGGCCTGCCCCGCAGCTACAGAAGGCGTGGCGCCTCAGAGAAGCCATTAATTAGCAAGCAGGGAGGTTAGGGACTGCCATTAGGTGGAATCCCACCAGCCAAGCCCACCGCCCACGCCCGGAAGAGGCCCAGCGATCTGCCAGCATTGTAGTCACGACACCCCAATTGTAATAGGGACAGAGCAGAGCCGCCTTCCACTCCCGGAACAGGCCCAGAGAGCCGCCAGCGTGATAGACACGTCACCCCAATTGGAGTAGGGGCACAGCCGCCGCCCGCACCTGCAAGGGAGACTTTTCAACTATACAAGAGCAACATAAATAAATAGGGGGTAAATTTCAAAACACAACAGTTGCACCAAGTAGAAAGAAACGCGGGCAGTATGAAAAGACAAGGAAAGAAAGGACCACAAGCAATGCAGGTCAACTCAACTTTAGAAGAGGTAATAGCTGCAACAGATGGAATATCAGATAAAGAGTTCAGGATATATATGCTTCAGATGATCTGGAGTCTCAAGGAAGACATGAGACAGCAAAATCAGACAATGAAAGATCACATTGACAAACAAATCCAGGAAGTCAAAGATCAATTTCACAGGGAGATAGAGGTAATAAAAAACAAACAAATTGAAATTCTAGAAATGCAGGAAACAATAAACCAACTTAAAAACTCAATTGAGAATACTACCAGCAGAGTAGATCACCTAGAAGACAGAACATCAGACAATGAAGACAAAGTATTTCAACTGGAAAAGAACATAGACAGCTCAGCAAGTCTGCTAAGAAACCATGAGCAGAACATCCAAGAATTATGGGACAATATCAAAAGACCAAATTTAAGAGTCATTGGGATACAGGAAGGCACAGAGCTCCATTCCAAAGGAATAAACAGTCTATTCAGTGAAATAATACGAGAAAACTTCCCAGAATTGAAGATTGAGACAGAATCCCAAATCCTAGAAGCCTACAGGACGCCGAATGTGCAAAATCATAAGAGATCCACACCTAGACACATTATAATGAAGATGTCCAACATACAGAATAAGGAGAGAATTTTAAAAGCTGCAAGAGAAAGAAAGCAGATTACATTTAGGGGTAAACCAATCAGGATAACAGCTGATCTCTCAACACAGACTCTGAAAGCTAGAAGATCCTGGAATAACATATTTCAAACACTGAAAGACAATGGGCTCCAACCAAGAATCGTGTATCCGGCGAAATTAAGCTTCAGGTTAGAAGATGAAATTAAAACCTTCCACAATAAACAAAAGTTAAAAGAATTCGCAGCTAGAAAACCATCTCTTCAAAAAATCCTTGGCAAAACATTACAGGAAGAGGAAATGGAAAACAACATTGAAAACCAACAATGGGAGGTAGGACAGTAAAGGGGGGAAAGTAGTCATAGAGGATAACAAATCAGGTTTAGTAACATCAATAAACAAATATGGATAGAAGAACAAACCATATCTCAATAATAACCCTAAATGTTAATGGCTTAAACTCACCAATTAAGAGACACAGGCTAGTAGAATGGATCAAAAAACAAGACCCAACAATATGCTGTCTACAGGAGACGCATTTGATAGGAAAAGATATACATAGACTGAAGGTGAAAGGTTGGGAAAAATCATATCACTCATATGGACCGCGGAAACAAGCAGGAGTGTCCATACTCATATCTAATAAAATAGATTTCAAGCCAAAGCTAATCAAAAGGGATATAGAAGGACACTTCATACTGCTCAAGGGAACCATACACCAACAAGACATAACAATCATAAATATATATGCCCCAAATAATGGTGCAGCTGTATTCATCAAGCAAACTCTTCTCAAGTTCAAGAGTCTAATAGACCAACATACAATAATCATGGGAGACTTCAACACACCTCTCTCACCACTGGACAGATCTTCCAAACAAAAGTTAAATAAGGAAACTATAGAACTCAATAACACAATTAACAACCTAGACTTAATTGACATATATAGACTATACCACCCAACATCAAGTAGCTACACTTTTTTCTCAGCAGCACATGGAACCTTCTCAAAAATAGACCATATACTATGTCACAGGGCAACTCTTAGACAATACAAAGGGGTAGAGATAATACCATGCATCTTATCTGATCATAATGGAATGAAACTGAAAATCAATGATAAAAGAAGAAAGGAAAAAGCAAGCATCACCTGGAGAATGAACAATAGGTTGCTGAGTGATCAATGGGTTTTAGAAGACATCAAGGAGGAAATTAAAAAATTCCTAGAGTTAAATGAAAACACAGACACAACATATCGGAATCTATGGGACACATTGAAAGCAGTTCTAAGAGGAAAATTCATTGCTTGGAGTTCATTCCTCAAAAAAAGAAAAAACCAACAAATAAATGATCTCATACTTCATCTCAAAATCCTAGAAAAAGAAGAGCAAAACAACAGCAAAAGAAGTAGAAGGCAAGAAATAATTAAAATCAGAGCTGAAATTAATGAAATTGAAACAAAAGAAACAATAGAAAAAATTGACAAAACTAAAAGCTGGTTCTTTGAAAAAATAAATAAAATTGACAGACCCTTAGCCATGCTAACGAAGAGAAGAAGAGAGAGAACCCAAATTACTAGCATACGGGATGAAAAAGGCAATATCACAACAGACACTTCAGAAATACAGAAGATAATCAGAAATTACTTTGAATCCTTATACTCCAATAAAATAGAAGATAGTGAAGGCATAGATAAATTCCTTGAGTCCTATGATCTGCCCAGATTGAGCCAGGAGGATATAGACAACCTAAACAGACCAATAACAATAGAGGAAATAGAAGAAACCATCAAAAGACTACCAACTAAGAAAAGCCCAGGACCCGATGGGTATACAGCAGAGTTTTACAAAACCTTTAAAGAGGAACTAACACCAATACTTTTCAAGCTATTTCAGGAAATAGAAAAAGAGGGAGAACTTCCAAATTCATTCTACGAGGCCAACATCACCCTGATTCCAAAACCAGACAAAGACACATCAAAGAAGGAAAACTACAGACCAATATCTCTAATGAACCTTGACGCAAAAATCCTCAATAAAATTCTGGCGAATCGGATTCAAATACATATCAAAAAAATTATACATCATGATCAAGTAGGATTCATCCCTGGGATGCAAGGCTGGTTTAATATACGGAAATCAATAAATGTTATTCACCACATCAATAGACTTAAAAATAAGAACCATATGATCATCTCAATAGATGCAGAAAAAGCATTCGACAAAGTACAGCATCCCTTTATGTTCAAAACGCTAGAAAAATTAGGGATAACAGGATCATACCTCAACATTGTAAAAGCAATCTATGATAAGCCACAGGCCAGCATCATTCTGAATGGAGAAAAATTGAAGGCATTCCCTCTAAGATCTGGTACAAGACAGGGATGCCCTCTCTCACCACTTCTGTTCAACATAGTCCTCGAAACACTGGCCAGAGCAATTAGACAGTCAAAAGAAATTAAAGGCATAAAAATAGGAAAAGAAGAACTTAAATTATCACTATTTGCAGATGATATGATTCTATACCTAGCAGACCCAAAAGGGTCTACAAAGAAGCTATTAGAGCTAATAAATGAATTCAGCAAAGTGGCAGGATATAAGATCAACACGCATAAATCAAAGGCATTCCTGTATATCAGCGACAAATCCTCTGAAACGGAAATGAGGACAACTACTCCATTCACAATATCCCCCCAAAAAATAAAATACTTGGGAATCAACCTAACAAAAGAGGTGAAAGATTTATACAATGAAAATTACAGAACCCTAAAGAAAGACATAGAAGAAGACCTTAGAAGATGGAAAAACATACCCTGCTCATGGATAGGCAGAACTAACATCATCAAAATGGCGATATTACCAAAAGTTCTCTATAAGTTCAATGCAATGCCAATCAAAATCCCAACAGCATATCTTGTAGAAATAGATAAAAGAATCATGAAATTCATATGGAATAATAAAAGACCCAGAATAGCAAAAACAATACTAAGCAGGAAGTGTGAATCAGGTGGTATAGCGATACCAGACTTCAAACTATACTACAGAGCAATAGTAACAAAAACAGCATGGTACTGGTACCAAAACAGGCGGGTGGACCAATGGTACAGAATAGAGGACACAGTAACCAATCCACAAAACTACAACTATCTTATTTTTGATAAAGGGGCTAAAAGCATGCAATGGAGGAAGGATAGCATCTTCAACAAATGGTGCTGGGAAAACTGGAAATCCATTTGCACCAAAATGAATCTGAATCCCTATCTCTCGCCGTGCACAAAAGTTAACTCAAAATGGATCAAGGAGCTTGATATTAAATCAGAGACACGGCATCTGATAGAAGAAAAAGCTGGTTATGATCTACACGCTGTGGGATCGGGCTCCAAATTCCTCAGTAGGACACCCATAGCGCTAGAGTTAACAAATAGAATCAACAAATGGGACTTACTCAAACTAAAAAGTTTTTTCTCAGCAAAAGAAACAATAAGAGAGATAAATAGGGAGCCTACATCCTGGGAACAAATCTTTACTCCACACACTTCAGATAGAGCCCTAATAACCAGAATATACAAAGAACTCAAAAAATTAGACAATAAGATAACAAATAACCCAATCAATAAATGGGCCAAGGACCTGAACAGACACTTCTCAGAGGAGGACATACAATCAATCAACAAGTACATGAAAAAATGCTCACCATCGCTAGCAGTCAGAGAAATGCAAATCAAAACTACCCTAAGATACCATCTCACTCCAGTAAGACTGGCAGCCATTAGGAAGTCAAACAACAATAAGTGCTGGAGAGGATGCGGGGAAAAGGGCACTCTTGTTCATTGCTGGTGGGACTGCAAATTGGTGCAGCCAATTTGGAAAGCAGTATGGAGATTTCTCGGAAAGCTGGGAATGGAACCACCATTTGACCCAGCTATTCCCCTTCTTGGTCTATTCCCTAAAGCCCTAACAAGAGCATGCTACAGGGACACTGCTACATCGATGTTCATAGCAGCTCAATTCACGATAGCAAGACTGTGGAACCAGCCTAGATGCCCTTCAATAGATGAATGGATAAAAAAAATGTGGCATTTATACACTATGGAGTATTACTCTGCATTAAAAAATGACAAAATTATAGAATTTGGAGGGAAATGGATGGCATTAGAGCAGATTATGCTAAGTGAAGCTAGTCAATCTTTAAAAAACAAATACCAAATGACTCCTTTGATATAAGGGGTGTAAACAAGGACAGGGTAGGGACGAAGAGCTTGAGAAGAATATTTACAGTAAACAGGGATGAGAGGTGGGAGGGAAAGGGAGTGAGAAGGGAAATTGCATGGAAATGGAAGGCGATCCTCAGGGTTATACAAAATGTCATATAAGAGGTAAGGAGGGGTAAGTCAAGAGAATACAAATGGAAGAAATGATTTACAGTAGAAGGGGTAGAGAGAGAAAAGGGGAGGGGAGGGGAGGGGAGGGGAGGGGGGATAGTAGACAATAGGACAGACAGCAGAATACATCAGACACTAGAAAGGCAATATGTCAATCAATGGAAGGGTAACTGATGTGATACAGCAATTTGTATACGGGGTAAAAGCGGGAGTTCATAATCCACTTGAATCAAACCGTGTAATATGATGTATTAAGAACTATGTAATGTTATGAACGACCAATAAAAAAAAAAAAAAAAAAAAAAAAAAAAATAAAGTAGATTTCATCAACAGAAAAATCTTTTTTGTTTTGTTAAAATATTTTAAGATGGTAAAAAACAGATTTATAAACTGGGAGAAAATATTAGCAAGCTATACATTCAACAGTAAACTTGTATCTGGAAAATATAGAGGTATTCCAAAACTCAACAGTAAAAAAAAATCTAATAATTAGAAAATGGGCAAAAGACATTTAACCAAAAGAAGGTGCACAAACAAGCACACAAAAAGATGTTTACCAGGCTGGGGCTGGGGCTCAGCAGTGGAGCGCTCACCCGGCATTTATGAGGCACTGGGTTTGATCCTCAGCCCCACATAAAAATAAACTAAAGGGTGCTGGGGACCGCGGCCTGTGCCTCCGCTCCTCCGCCAGATCGCGCGCCTGCTGTTTGCCGGGGCAGTCTCTCGTCTCCAGCCTCCCGTCTCCCGCAGTGATCGCCGCAGTATCCGCCGCACTGCTGCCCGCCCCCCAGACTATCTTTTGCTAATATTGAGAAGTAGCCCTGCCCCCAGTTCTTGGAGAGGACCTGTGTTCCCATCTTGTTGTCCTGCATGGAAATGTGTCCAGAGGAAAATTCAGAATTTAATGCAGAGGTGAATTATTTTGCATTGCTTGAAAAGCTAGTTTAAAATGGCAGTGTTGAGGCGGGACCCTGACCACCGGCGGATGGCCCCAGCGGCCTGCTGAGGGGTGGAACCGGCCCCTCCCCCAGTGCCTGCAAGCTAGGCGAACCTGCAACCCACGGGCGGGTCAGGTCCAGCAACCTGCCGAGTGAGAGAACAGCTACACGCGCCTGCAGGGAACGCGGTCAGGACCCACAAGTAGGACAGGGCCGGCGGCTTGCTGAAGGGCAGGCCCGTCCCCTCCCCCAGTGTCTGCAAGGTAGGCGGGGCTGTGACCACTGGCAGATCGGGCCGAGCGACCTACTGAGTGGTGGAACCGGCCCCTCCCCCAGTGCCTGCAAGCTAAGCGAACCTTCGACCCATCGGGAGGTTAGGCCCAGCAACCTGCGGAGTGACAGAGGTGCCCCTCCTGCCTGCTGGGTAGGCGGACCTTTGACCGACCAGCAGAGCAGACCTAGGGCCTGCCAGCGTAGTAGACGGATCACACAAATTGGAGGAGGATCACAGCCACTACCTGCCCTGCAACGTGATCTTTCAACCATACAAGAGCAATATAAATAAATAGAGGGAAAATTTCAAAAACACAACAGTTTCACCAAGCAGAAAGAAACGCCAGCAGTATGAAAAGACAAGGAAAGAAAGGACCACAGGCAATGCAGGTCAACTCAACTTTAGAAGAGGTAATAGGTGCAACAGATGGAATGTCAGATAGAGAGGTCAGGATATACATGCATCAGATGATCTGGAGACTCAAGGAAGACATGAGACAGCAAAATCAGATAATGAAAGATCACATTGACAAACAAATCCAGGAAGTAAAAGATCAATTTCACAGGGAGATAGAGGTAATAAAAAACAAACAAATAGAAATCCTAGAAATGCAGGAAACAATAAACCAACTTAAAAACTCAATTGAGAATACTACCAGCAGAGTAGATCACCTAGAAGACAGAACATCAGACAATGAAGACAAAGTATTTCAACTGGAAAAGAACATAGACAGCTCAGCAAGTCTGCTAAGAAACCATGAGCAGAACATCCAAGAATTATGGGACAATATCAAAAGACCAAATTTAAGAGTCATTGGGATACAAGAAGGCACAGAGCTCCATACCAAAGGAATAAACAGTCTATTCAATGAAATAATACGAGAAAACTTTCCAGACTTGAAGAATGAGACAGAATCCCAAATCCTAGAAGCCTACAGGACGCTGAATGTGCAAAATCATAAGAGATCCACACCTAGACACATTATAATGAAGATGGCCAACATACAGAATAAGGAGAGAATTTTAAAAGCTGCAAGAGAAAGAAAGCAGATTACATTTAGGGGTAAACCAATCAGAATAACAGCTGATCTCTCAACACAGACTCTGAAAGCTAGAAGATCCTGGAATAACATATTTCAAACACTGAAAGAAAATGGTTTCCAACCAAGAATCGTGTATCCGGCAAAATTAAGCTTCAGGATAGAAGATGAAATTAAAACCTTCCACGATAAACAAAAGTTAAAAGAATTCGCAGCTAGAAAACCATCTCTTCAAAAAATCCTTGGCAAAACATTACAGGAAGAGGAAATGGAAAATAACATTGATAACCAACAATGGGAGGTAGGACAGTAAAGGGGGGAAAGTAGTCAAAGAGGATAACAAATCAGGTTTAGTAACATCAATAAACAAATATGGATACAAGAACAAACCATATCTCAATAATAACCCTAAATGTTAATGGCTTAAACTCACCAATTAAGAGACACAGGCTAGTAGAATGGATCACAAAACAAGACCCAACAATATGCTGCCTACAGGAGACGCATCTGATAGGAAAAGATATTCATAGACTGAAGGTGAAAGGTTGGGAAAAATCATACCACTCATATGGACTGCGGAAACAAGCAGGAGTGTCCATACTCATATCCAATTAAATAGATTTTAAGCCAAAGTTAATCAAAAGGGATAAAGAAGGAAACTTCATACTGCTCAAGGGAACCATACACCAACAAGACATAACAATCATAAATATATATGCCCCAAATAATGGTGCAGCTGTGTTCATCAAGCAAACTCTTCTCAAGTTCAAGAGTCTAATAGACCACCATACAATAATCATGGGAGACTTCAACTCACCTCTCTCACCACTCGACAGATCTACCAAACAAAAGTTAAATAAGGAAACTATAGAACTCAACAACACAATCAACAACCTAGACTTAATTGACATATATAGACTATACCACCCAACATCAAGTAGTTACACTTTTTTCTCAGCAGCACATGGAACCTTCTCAAAAATAGACCATATACTATGTCACAGGGCAACTCTTAGACAATATAAAGGGGTAGAGATAATGCCATGCATCTTATCTGATCATAATGGAATGAAACTGAAAATCAATGATAAAAGAAGGAAGGAAAAATCAAGCATCACTTGGAGAATGAACAATAGGTTGCTGAATGATCAATGGGTTTTAGAAGACATCAAGGAGGAAATTAAAAACTTCCTAGAGTCAAATGAAAACACAGACACAACATATCGGAATCTATGGGACACATTGAAAGCAGTTCTAAGAGGAAAATTCATTGCTTGGAGTTCATTCCTCAAAAAAAGAAAAAAACCAACAAATAAATGATCTCATACTTCATCTCAAAATCCTAGAAAAAGAAGAGCAAAACAATAGCAAAAGAAGTAGAAGGCAAGAAATAATTAAAATTAGAGCTGAAATTAATGAAATTGAAACAAAAGAAACAATTGAAAAAATTGACAAAACTAAAAGTTGGTTCTTTGAAAAAATAAATAAAATTGACAGACCCTTAGCCATGCTAACGAAGAGAAGAAGAGAGAGAACCCAAATTACTAGCATACGGGATGAAAAAGGCAATATCACAACAGACACTTCAGAAATACAGAAGATAATCAGAAATTACTTTGAATCCTTATACTCCAATAAAATAGAAGATAGTGAAGGCATAGATAAATTCCTTAAGTCTTATGATCTGCCCAGATTGAGTCAGGAGGATATAGACAACCTAAACAGACCAGTAACAATAGAGGAAATAGAAGAAACCATCAAAAGATTACCAACTAAGAAAAGCCCAGGACCGGATGGGTATACAGCAGAGTTTTACAAAACCTTTAAAGAGGAACTAACACCAATACTTTTCAAGCTATTTCAGGAAATAGAAAAAGAGGGAGAACTTCCAAATTCATTCTACGAAGCCAACATCACCCTGATTCCAAAACCAGACAAAGACACTTCAAAGAAAGAAAACTACAGACCAATATCTCTAATGAACCTTGACGCAAAAATCCTCAATAAAATTCTGGCGAATCGGATTCAAATACATATCAAAAAAATTATACACCATGATCAAGTAGGATTCATCCCTGGGATGCAAGGCTGGTTCAATATACGGAAATCAATAAATGTTATTCACCACATCAATAGACTTAAAAATAAGAACCATATGATCATCTCGATAGATGCAGAAAAAGCATTCGACAAAGTACAGCATCCCTTTATGTTCAAAACTCTAGAAAAATTAGGGATAACTGGATCATACCTCAACATTGTAAAAGCAATCTATGATAAGCCACAGGCCAGCATCATTCTGAATGGAGAAAAATTGAAGGCATTCCCTCTAAGATCTGGTGCAAGACAGGGATGCCCTCTCTCACCACTTCTGTTCAACATAGTCCTCGAAACACTGGCCAGAGCAATTAGACAGACGAAAGAAATTAAAGGCATAAAAATAGGAAAAGAAGAACTTAAATTATCACTATTTGCAGATGATATGATTCTATACCTAGCAGACCCAAAAGGGTCTACAAAGAAGCTATTTGAGCTAATAAACGAATTCAGCAAAGTGGCAGGATATAAGATCAACACGCATAAATCAAAGGCATTCCTGTATATCAGCGACAAACCCTCCGAAACGGAAATGAGGACAACTACTCCATTCACAATATCCCACAAAAAAAATAAAATACTTGGGAATCAACCTAACAAAAGAGGTGAAAGATTTATACAATGAAAATTACAGAACCCTAAAGAAAGATATAGAAGAAGACCTTAGAAGATGGAAAAATATACCCTGCTCATGGATAGGCAGAACTAACATCATCAAAATGGCTATATTACCAAAAGTTCTCTATAAGTTCAATGCAATGCCAATCAAAATCCCAACAGCATTTCTTGTAGAAATAGATAAAAGAATCATGAAATTCATATGGAATAATAAAAGACCCAGAATAGCAAAAACAATACTAAGCAGGAAGTGTGAATCAGGCGGTATAGCGATATCAGACTTCAAACTATACTACAGAGCAATAGTAACAAAAACAGCATGGTACTGGTACCAAAACAGGCGGGTGGACCAATGGTACAGAATAGAGGACACAGTAACCAATCCACAAAACTACAACTATCTTATATTTGATAAAGGGGCTAAAAGCATGCAATGGAGGAAGGATAGCATCTTCAACAAATGGTGCTGGGAAAACTGGAAATCCATCTGCATCAAAATGAATCTGAATCCCTATCTCTCGCCATGCACAAAAGTTAACTCAAAATGGATCAAGGAGCTTGATATTAAATCAGAGACACGGCATCTGATAGAAGAAAAAGTTGGCTATGATCTACATACTGTGGGATCAGGCTCCAAATTCCTCAATAGGACACCCATAGCCCTAGAGTTAACAACTAGAATCAACAAATGGGACTTACTCAAACTAAAAAGTTTTTTCTCAGCAAAAGAAACAATAAGAGAGATAAACAGGGAGCCTACATCCTTGGAACAAATCTTTACTCCACACACTTCAGATAGAGCCCTAATAACCAGAATATACAAAGAACTCAAAAAATTAGACAATAAGATAACAAATAACCCAATCAATAAATGGGCCAAGGACCTGAACAGACACTTCTCAGAGGAGGACATACAATCAATCAATAAGTACATGAAAAAATGCTCACCATCGCTAGCAGTCAGAGAAATGCAAATCAAAACCACCCTAAGATACCATCTCACTCCAGTAAGATTGGCAGCCATTAGGAAGTCAAACAACAATAAGTGCTGGAGAGGATGCGGGGAAAAGGGCACTCTTGTTCATTGCTGGTGGGACTGCAAATTGGTGCAGCCAATTTGGAAAGCAGTATGGAGATTTCTTGGAAAGCTGGGAATGGAACCACCATTTGACCCAGCTATTCCCCTTCTCGGTCTATTCCCCAAAGACCTAATAAGAGCATGCTACAGGGACACTGCTACATCGATGTTCATAGCAGCTCAATTCACGATAGCAAGATTGTGGAATCAGCCTAGATGCCCTTCAATAGATGAATGGATAAAAAAATGTGGCATTTATACACTATGGAGTATTACTCTGCATTAAAAAATGACAAAATCATAGAATTTGGAGGGAAATGGATGGCATTAGAGCAGATTATGCTAAGTGAAGCTAGTCAATCTTTAAAAAACAAATACCAAATGACTCCTTTGATATAAGGGGAGGAAACAAGGACAGGGTAGGGACGAAGAGCTTGAGACGAAGATTTACATTAACAGGGTTGAGAGGTGGGAGGGAAAGGAAGTGAGAAGGGAAATCGCATGGTAATGGAAGGCGATCCTCAGGGTTATACAAAATGACATATAAGAGGAAAGGAGGGGTAAGTCAAGATAATACAAATGGAAGAAATGATTTACAGTAGAAGGGGTAGAGAGAGAAAAGGGGAGGGGAGGGGAGGGGAGGGGAGGGGGGATAGTAGAGAATAGGACAGACAGCAGAATACATCAGACACTAGAAAGGCAATATGTCAATCAATGGAAGGGTAACTGATGTGATTCAGCAATCTGTATACGGGGTAAAATTGGGAGTTCATAACCCACTTGAGTCAAACTGTGAAATATGATGTATTAAGAACTATGTAATGTTTTGAATGACCAACAATAAAAAAATAAATAAATAAACTAAAGGTATTAAGTCCACTTACACCTAAAAAAATAAGTGTGTTTTTTAAGATGCTTACCATCATTAGCCATTAGGAAAATTCAAAGTAAGAACACAACGCTATATTATTACACACTTAGTAAAAATAGCTGAATTAAACACCAGAAGCTGAACAACACCAAATGCTAACAAGAGTGCAGAGAAATTAGATTTCTCATACTTTGCTAGTGGAATTGTAAAATAGCATGGCCACTCTGGAAAACAGCTTTCTACTTTCTTATGAGACTAAAGATGCACTTATCAAACCACCCAGTAATTCCAAGCCTTTATCCTAAAGAAATGAAAACTCATTCACACAAAAAAATTGTACCTGAATGTTTATAACAGCTTTATTTAGAATATCCTCAAACTGGAAACAATGCAGATATACATTAAAAAAATTAAATGGTTAAACAAACTCTAGAAGAACCACACAATGGAATATTATTTAGCAATGAAAAGAAACAACATTTGATTTCACCAACAACTTGGGTGGATCTGAAATGCATCATACTTCGCAGGAAAAAGGGCAGTTTCAAAAAATGACATATAACATGATTGTATTTATATGACACCCTCAAGATGACAAAACTATAGACATGGAAAACAGATTAGTGGTTTCCAGAGAACAAGGATGAGGTCAGGACTAGATATGACCATATGAGGAGTTTCTTTATAGTGTGAGAATACTCCTGTATTCTGATAGTGATGGGGTTACACAAATTTATATTTGAAACCAAACTGCATAGACCACACACACACACACCATAAGTACATGTAAAATCTAATGAAAGCTGAATAAGATTTTCAGTCCAGTTTACAATATTATACCAATGTCATTTTGCTGGTTTTAGATATATTTTACTCTAGTTATATAAGATGTTACTATGGCAGAAACTGGTTGTAGAGCACAATAGAAACTATGTTCTATTTTTCTATTTTTTTTAACCATCCCGTGAGTCTACAATCAATTCAAACTATAAAGTTAAAAGCAAAACACATATTCATATATATCCACTAAAAATATCTGGTCTAATATTCCATTTTCATCTGAAGATAATTCTTCCTAAAGGTTTTTCCTCTTCTCCTATATTAATCAATTGATCTCTTTCTCAGTAATAGTCAAGGTTGGAGAGGGGAACAAAAGGAAGAGAGAAAATAGAAGAGCTCAGATTCGTTCTGCACTAGGATGGCCTCCGGTTCTTCAGGCCTGGCAAGTATTCATAGTGGGTGCTCCCCATCAGCACATCCATGTCCTTCTTCCATCATCTGTCAGTCTTGCAGACAATTTCCTGAGTAAAGGCAGTGTCTCTTAGTTGCAGATATGCCAGTCTCTTTTCTACTTCTGCTCCCATTGGTACTCCCCACAACTTGTGAAGGCCAACACCCTGGAAGGTCAACCCTGGGCACAATTTCTTTTAAAGCAATTTAAGATCACCATGCTCTAGGATTTCCATATCTGGTGACTGGGATTCCCTATCCTTTGATCTGCTGATCAAAGCAGGTGCAGTCCACTCTGTGGTCATGGGACATTCAAGCTTTTCATATATGAATTGGTCCTCAGTCCTCTCTGCATCTTCCCTGACCCCACTTAGAAAGATTATTCTAGAATATTTATATTCATAGAATATCTATAGCAACATGAACAGTAAAGGCTACCATCACCTCAGCAAAATTATATAGTTCATTTGATATCACTACATTTGATCTTGAAAATCAAGCCCAATGGCTAGTTGAATGAGTGCTAATTGAAACTTGTCTGATTCATTTCTCATACCTAATAGCCAAACAAGGCAGTATCTTGAATTTAAATTCTTATTCAGGCTACAAAACATGCCACCAATCCTGAAATGCAAATGTAGCTTTGGACCACTCTACCACTATAGTTTAGCAACCAATTAAACAAATACATGCAAACAGATCAATCTTAACTAGACAAACTTCACTAAAAGATAGATCTTTATAGAGCCTCAAGACTGCCATGGAACTCTGCGGCTTGGGCAACACTCTGGAAAATGACACACTAATAAGGAAAAAAAAAAAGTTACAGCAAATGATCCAGCAGAGCTTGAGGGAAACTAGCAGGCAGAATCCTAAATTGGATATGTCACATTTTGGCAATAGCAGCCACTTGTGATTAGTGTGGAACAAGACACTAACAAGGCCCACAAGAAGTCAAAATAAGTGGGAGACAAATGAACCTCAAACAAAGGATGAAAATGAAGACAGCTCAATCATTGTGGCCTTCCTTGTCATGTTGGCGGCTCCACCACTCTCCAAGATACAGTCAGACCCACTTTTCCCTCTTTCTTCAACTTTGCACTCTGACTCTTTCTGTCCCCAGAGTCTACCTTCTGAAGCCCCCCACCAGCCCCTGCGGTAGGACTGGTCCTCTCACACCACCTGGGTTGTGGCCTTAGTTTCCTAACGGGTGTCTGTATATTCCATCCGCTGCCTCTGTTTTCTCCTGTGTAAAACACCAAGTGAAACTCCCCCAAGTGACATTTTCACCTTGTCACTTCTGAGTTGAAGAACTTACTGCTTCCTCGTCAGCTACCTAACTCTTCAGAACTCTTCAGCTCAACTTCCAAAGTAAAAGCAGAAATCTTTCTCTGAGAGTCTTCTATTGCAGACTCTGGAGAAAACATGAAAACCCAGCCATACTTTAATGTTTTCTGGCATTTCTCTGGACCAAGTCAGGATGAAAAGTAAGATCTTTTGCCAGAGGGGGCCTTCAGGGTCTCTGGTTCCTACCACTCCAGGGAAGACAGTGCAAGCCGATGGCATAGAAGGGAATGAGCCTGGTTCCAGCCAGTGTAGGTTCTCCCTACCTGGCCTGAGGCTCTGTATTTGGACAGGCAGCTACAGCACATAGAGCAGCTATAGTACAAGTGGTTGGTATGCAGTCCACTGTCTCAGGACATTCCTAAAAGCTGGCACTAACACCCTCCTTCTCATAGCTTGAGGAGGTCTAAATACAAAGTCTATCCCAACAGTGAATGACTAAGTACTAGCATTAATATAAGACTAAAGCCAAATAGCACCTGTAGTGGGTTTAATGGGTTCCCCAAAATAGATGTGTCCAAGTCCTAATCCCCTTATCTGTGAACGTGACCTTTTTGGAAACAGGGTCTTTACAGAGTAATCAAGTTAAGGACTTACAGATGAGAACATCCTAGATTTATGGTGGACCCCAAGTCCAACAAGGGCCTTTTAAAGAGAAGGGGAAGGAGATGTGAGGCCTGAGAGACACAGAGAAAGTGAAGGCAGAGGCGGAGGCTATGGAATCACAAGCCAAAGAATAACAAGGGTCACCAACACCAGAAGCCAGAAAAGAAGCATGAAAAGGAAATTTTCTCAGAGCCTCTAAAGGAGCCAGTGCTTCCAACAACTTGATTTGTGACTCCTGGCCTGGAACTTTAAGAGAATAAATCTCCATTGTTTTAAGTTGTCAGGTTTGGGATAATTTGCTATGGCAACCATTGGGAAACTAATTCACCAGAATAGAATAAGCTTTTAGAGACAGGATTAAATCAGAAATTATAGTTAAAAATGTAATTATTACTTTAGTTGTATTATTGAAGTTTTAGGGTCAAATTTGAAAATTTTACTGTGATAGTACTGGAAAAATAATTTCTCAATTGCTATATTTTATCTGTGGTCATATATAGTACATATTCAGGATATGAAGAGACACTTTCAACTGAGGTTAATATAAGAGCAAGATTTCTAAACTATCTCATTCCCCCCATAATTGTTTTTATTTTCTTCAAATTTGTTTTATGTGTTTATGTAAGGTAATTTATCATGTATGTCACTGTACCTAGTTTGGGAGTAGAAGTCAACTTTAGTTAGCAAGATTGATATTTATTTTCAAGTGACTTTAAAAAATAACCTCCCAAATAGAACTTTTACAGACTCACATTCTAAATGGAATTATTTATTTACAATTTTTAATTAAATGTAACTTTCTAAGGTTATTTTTATAATAACATACATATTGTTATACCAATAATTCTAACAAAATTATAACATAAAGTCTATCTTTATGGTAGAGCTATTAGACATATAAGTCACATATATAATTTTAAATTGTCTAGTGAACACTTTAAGAAAAAGTAAAAAGAATCAGGTAAAATTAATGTTTCTTGTGTGCCAGGGATTGATCCCAGAGGTGCTTTACCACTGAGCCACATCCTCAGCCCTTTTTTTCCTTATATGTTTTGTTTAGAGACAGGGTCTTGCTGAGTTGCTTAGGATCTCACTAAGTTACTGAGGCTGGCTTTGAACTTGCAATCCTCCTGCCTCAGCCTCCTGAACCACTAGGATTACAGGCATGCACCACAGCACCTGCAAAGGTTAAATTAATTTTAATAATATACTTCATATAACCCAGTAGATTCAAACTATTACTGTTTCATCAGGTAGCCAAAATAAAATAATTATGGAGGTATTTTGTATTCTAGCCTTTTTGTTGTTGTTGTTGCTGTTTGTACTGTCTTCAAAATTCACAGTGTTATTTATACTTACAGAAACCTCAGTTCAGATTCACTCCTCTCGTGTCCTCTATAGTCACATGTACCCCCAAGATACCCTATTGACCAGCACAGCGGTAGAGATTGCTCTTGGTCATTCTACACATTCCTATATTGGATGACTACTTCTAGGTACACCAATGACTTCATTTCAAGTTGACAATATTTTATTAAAATTTCCAGACTTAGAGAAAATAAAGTAACTACAGATAAGAAAATTCTAAATGTTGCTTTGAAGCAATCTTTGCTCATCCTTTCAAGATTAACTTAACATTTTCTTTTAAATTCTATTTTCTAACAAGAAATCAGTTCAAGCCAAAATATATTTGAATTTCATTCCAACAAGTTTCTTTTGGGGAATTATCAAAAGATCATCAACAAATAATTTTCTTAAAGTCTAAGACTTAATGGGTGTAGAATTTCGGTTTTGCAGGATAAAAAGAACTCTGAAGATGGATGGTGGTGAGGCTTGCACAATAATGTAAACATACTTGATGCTCATGAACTAAACACTTAAAAATGGTTAAGATGGTAAATTGTATGTTATATGTGTTTAACCCCCCCCCACACACACACACATACCCATAAGACAAAAGAAAATTCCACTCTCCTAATGAAGGTTCTCCTCTCTAAACACTGGCAATGCCAAACTCACATGCTAACATTTTCCCTCTGGATTTCTGAATATCTGCATAAAAACAGAATAATTTCTATATCCACAAGTTTTATTTCTTCTCATGATTCCAGCCTTGTTCTCCAATGAGTTTTTTAAAATATTTTTTAGTTGTAGATGGACACAATACCTTTATTTTATTGATTTTTATGTGGTGCTGAGGATTGAACCTAGTGCCTCATATATGCTAGGCAAGTACTCTATCACTGAGCCACAACCCCAGCCCCATCCAATGAATGAGTTTTGATCAGATTAGTAACTGTAGCCTATACAATGTGGCCATTTGTTTCTCTCTTTCTTCCCCCAAACACTATCTAATCCATAGGGCCATGAGACCCCACCTCAGGACCCTGGAAAATCAGCAATGTGCATGACAAATACATAGACCGCATAATCTGATCCACAGTCACGAAAAATGGACTTAATCATTTCCTGGGTGCTGACATTTTCTGTATCATACCTTTCCAAAAGGCCCTGGCAACATAAACTAGGACAGATGTGTGCCTGTCATCAGCAGTACTTGGTGGATCACGCGACATCTACTGAAAAGTGTGTGTACTGTGCCAGGAACGTATTCCCAGCCCATGTGAGCATCATCGTGCTCAACCTCAGTCCAAGTCGTGTGGCTGCTTTTCCTGGTACGTCTAAGACCACTGAAAAAAACGAGGGATGATCACATAGAATAAGAAGTCCACAAAGGTGCTACAAACTCCCCGGAAGCACAGAGTCACAGGATTCCTGGGGAGCTCCCATCATCCTGCACTTGGTTTGGGTCTCAGTTTTTGCCACCATCCAACCCTGAAACTGGTTTTTGTCCTGAAACTAAATCCTGTTTCTACTAAAGCTCACATATAAAGTCAGATTTTTCTGGGTAAGCAGAAATTGAAGATGTTTTAGGATGGGAACAAAAGGTCCAGTGGCTATTCACCTCAAAAAATAAATAAATAAATAAAACTTGGTTTTGTTTACAAGAAAGAGAAACTTTGTTAAAATGCAAAGTCACATCTTTGATAGCAATAGAGGAAGGGGAAAGGCAATAAGAACACCGATATTCACCACTTTCTCAGCTTATTAGGCAGGTGAACAGGCAGAAGGGGACACTTTGGATATTTCTTAGCCAACTTTCAGCTTTGAGAATAGCTTACTTGAAAGAAAGCAAAAGACCTTTTCAAAGTAAGATGAAAGAAGATTCTCACATACTGACGAAAAAATAAAGCAAGAACTCAGGGTGCCAAACCCATCACTCCAGACCCTGGAAGAATATGTGTTTCATTGGGATCTCTGGCAACCTTTGATGTGCAGAAAGATATGCACAGGGGGAAAAAAAAGTTATATCCATCTTATCCTTTTAATAAAAGTTTTTATGTTATAATATTTGTATAGTATTTGGAATAAATAAAAATATCCATAAGCATAAAAAGTAAAAACTGCCAGAATCCTACTAGCCACATAATTATTGTCAATGTTTTCAGGGACAATTATTTTTCTAAAGAAATGGACCAATATTTTATATATTATTACTTGCTTTATTTTCCTAATATTTCAAAATTAAGATATATTTTGCAAGCAAAGTATATCCATTATCTACTGCTACATGAAAAAGGACCCCCCCCCCCCAAAAAAATTGTAGCTTAAAAAAAGCAACAAACATTTATTAGCTTATACAGTTCCTGTGGGTCAGGAATCTGGCAGTGGCTACATTGGGTAGCTCTGTGCAGGATCGCCCATGACATTACAGTGAAGGTATCAGCCAGCCTGCAATCACCTAAAGACTGGACTAGCCATTTCCAAGCTTCCTGTGTTGATTGTTTCTGGTGTCTTATTTGATTTCACTAATATGTGTATTAATATTATTTATTAGGTCTAAACTTACACCTAAACCAATATCACACTATCTTCATTACTGTACTTTACAGTCCATTTTGATGTAACCAATTTTTAACATGAAATAATATGTCATGAACATTCTTCTAAGCCAACAATTCTATTGTGACATCTTCAGTGTTTATAAATGTCTAGAGCTCTATTTTCTAAAGTATGCTTTATGAAAAAATTCCTTATTCTTGTTTGGTTAACCTTTATATTTTAAAAAATCATGGTAAACATCCTTGATGTTGTTCTAAACTATTTGCCAAGAATAAATTTTTAGAAATTGAAGTTCTAAATTAAAGTGTGCACTTATTCTTAAGGAGTTTCATATATATTGCCAAAGGCTATATCAGTTTACACCTGCCACCATCAGTGTACTAGAGAACCAACACTGGATATTATCATTTAAATTAAAAATTGCTATATAATTTTAATTGATAGACAACACTAGTGTATCATTACTATTTTAATGTGCATTTATAATTACCAGTAAAGCTGAAAGAATATTTTATGCATATTAGCCACACAAATGGCTGTACAAATACAAATTTCCTCTTCTTTGAATTGCCTGTTCATGTCATTTGGTCATTCTTTGTTTGCCTTTACTTCTTTCATAATGGATTATGGTCAAAGCTATTTGTATCCTCAACGTAGAAGTCCTTTCAGGCCAATTACAGTATAATTTAATATAATTTTTTTCTAGAAAAAGTAAAAGTGAAATGATAACATGGAAGAAATGCTATTAAACATCACTGTTAAAATGATTTTACTCATTATAATTATATTATTGCCTTGTCGCAACCATTAGCTCATTCTCCTTATATTTGCATAAAAGTCAGGCTCCGCTTCTTCAGGGCCTTGGCACCACACTCCCCTTATCCAGATGGCTTCTGACTTCCTATTTTGCCCTTGCTTTTTCCTAAAGACTTGTCATTTCCATACTCTTGACCTGTTCCTTCCAAATGTGTTCTTTGCCACTCCTCAGGTGTTCTTTTCAGATTTCTCCCAGAAATTCTTTTTCACCTATCAAATCAAAGTCTTTGGCCAAGATATCCTTACTACCAACCTTTCCTTATTTAAAAAAAAAAGTAAATGTAGAAAAATTACAGGGGATGGGGAGACTTTTTAAAGAACCCTCAAAAATGTTAAAGGGGAAATTTTTGTATCACTTACTCAAGTGTTGTGCCTGCTTCTCTTAATCACTTGAGCGTCATCGTTTAGCACAGGAAATTTCCCTTGGATCTCAGTACCAGGAATAGTTATACTCTTAAGCAGCTGGTTTGTTTTCACTTATGGACCTCATGAATCATTTAACCGATCATGCTCTCCTATCTGAGTTGGCTGCTAGAAATCACAGAGTCAGATTTGCCGTCCATCTGTAGCAAGTGGATTGCATCTCAGGACATACTTTCTGCACATGAATCCCACTCTCAATTCTCATCATCTTGCTTGTCTCCTTATTTTTCCTGTGCTTCTCTTATTTTTCCCAGTACTTATTACCCATTCCCTCTGGCTTTTTTAACTTAAAAAAGTAAAGTCTCATATATTTTGAAAACTGACTAAAGATTCTTTTCTTCAGAATAAGAGGAGTCACCTTTAAATAAATAGACAGTCTCCTGTTTTATGAGAAAAAGAAAGAAAATTTGTCTTGGCCTAATGTTGCAAGGCATGGTTTGCCTACCAAAGACTAAAAGCTCATAAAATTAACTCTTATACCCTAATCTTACTATCCTTTGAAAATAGAAAGGAGGATTATCAAAAATTAAATGAACTACCCAAGAACATAGACTGAGTCAGTGATAAGGGTCCGTAAAGGCCCCTTGCTTTCTCCCCCTGCACATTGATCATTAGCCCAGCACTCTTCTTGTACTTGGGTCATGACACCTTGGACTAGCTGATGCTTCAGGAATTCACTCAAAAAAACCACCATTCCCTGGCAGCCACCTTGGGTTTTAGACCTATTGGGAAGTTGATATAAGGCCATTACAAAATTAATTGTTTTTGTTTGGGAGTGGTTATTTATTTATTTAGAGAGGCTATAGTAGAGCAAAAAATTATTGTCTCTTGACTTTTGCAAAATCTATCACTCAAAACTAAGAAAAAATTACTGTGATTTTGTTCATCCTCACTGCTGAAAGAAAAGTACAAAAGAACGCTATCACAAAGAAAAATACTTTCTATTATCAAAGTACATTTGGTATGTTCAAATGTACAAGGATGCTTAGAAATTCAAAGTGGGCTCAACAATGATTTTGGTTAGAGTTGTCAGGGGAAGCTGAAGAGCATAACTGAGTTAAGACTGAAGGAAAGGGGAGAGTTCTAATCATTTTAGCCAGGTGGAAAAGTCTTCAGGACATACTAGTGATACAGAAGCAAGAATCAGGAAGTTTATTGGATGTGAACAAAGAACATCATTCACTAAAGGGGAAGGACAACTTGTGGGTTTAATCTGTATTTCTCACCTTCATAGAAAAAAGTGAAAGCCAAGGGACATTTTTCTATTTTGTTCTCAGAGGTGGCCACAAGGCACTGTATGTTCCTGAATAGGACAGTAATGGGGTAACCTTTTTTTTTTGTTCAAAACAGTGAGAGAAGAATAGGAAACAGCATTGGGAGGGGTGGTGTTAGGAGTGCCTCCCAGTGACTCTGTGAAGGGAAAAGAAATGTTCAATTTGAGACTCATAGTACCATATATTTTCAAAAACTAAAATAAATAATTTTTAATGTTTTCACTATAATGATAAATGTTTGAGGAGATAAATATGCATACACTGATTTGAATAGTCAACAATATAAACATGTATTGAAACATCACATAATGCCCAATAAACATGCATAATTTTACATATCAATTAAAAAACCAGTAAATCGTCTAGACTTGAGCGTTTGTCTAGAGGAAACCTTCAATAAAAGTGCAATTTATTTAATAGCTATAGGGCATTCAAATTCTCTATTTCATCTTGTTTGTTTTAGTGAGTGGTATTTTTCAAGAAGTTTGTCCCTTTTATGTAAATGATCAAAGTTGTTGGCATAATATTATTCATAACAGTATCATCCTTTTTGTGTCTGTAGAATTTCTAGTGATAACTTTCCTCCATTTATGACATTGGTAGTTCATGTTCTTTAGTCCTCATTCTTGCTAGGCACTTATTAAATTCAGTTATCTTTTCAATAAAACTTTTTTTACTTTTTAAATTACCAATTGCTTGCTGTATTTAATTTCATTAATTTCTGCTTTTTATATTTGCTGCCTTTTATGTACATTGAGCTTACACTCTTCTAATTCTTTATTCTTAAGGATTCACATTAGGTTATTGATTTTAGGACTTATTTTCTTTCTCATATTAGCAATTAATGCTAGAAAGTTCCCCTTAAAGTACTGTTTTAGCTGTATCCCATATATTTTGATATTTTAAAATAATCATTCCATCAGATTTGTTTTCTAATTACATGGCATTTATTTGATACACAGTTTATTTTAAAATAAACTCTAATTTTCAAAAATGTGGACTTTATTTTTTGAAGACATTTTATTATGAGTTATTTATAATTTATTTCTACTATTGCCAAAGAACATTTTCTGTATGATTTTAATGCTATTAAATTTATTGATATTGTTTTACAGCCCAAAGTATTGATTGTTTACTGTGCACATGAAAAGGTTTCATATTCTACTATTTATGGGTGGCATGTTCTACAAATATCCACTAAGTAGTTCAATAGTATTGTGCAAATCTATATTCCTACTGATTTTCATCTAATTTCTTTGTTAATTTTCAAGAGATTAGATAAAAATTAGCTTAATAAATATGCAAAGAGCTGATAAGCATATAAAAAGTTGTTCAACATCCTTATCATCAGGGAAATACAAATCAAACCCACAATGAGATATTTCCTCACACCTATTGAAGTAGCCACTATCAAAAACAAGAAACCAGAAAAAGAAATGTTGGTTAGCACGTGGAGAATGTGGAAGCCCTGTGCACTATTGGTAGGAATGTAAAATGACACAGCCACTGTGGAAAGAGTATGGAGGCTCTCAGAAAATTTTTGAATAGCTATCATGTGATTCAGCAATCTCACTTCTATCATGTGATTCAGCAATCTCACTACATCCAAAGGAACTGAAAATAGGATCTTGAAATGTAGTTGAGTTATTCATAACAGCCAAGAGGTGGAAGCAACCCAAACACCCATCAACAGGTAAATGGATAAGAACAATGAGGTTTGTATAGTCAATCATCAGTTTTTAGAAAAAAGAAAATCCTGTCACATGCTTCCACATGGATGAGCTTGAGGTTATTAGGCTAAGCAAAATAAGCCATTCACAAATTACAAACACTATATGATTCTGCTATGCACATATAATTAACACTATACAGTATATTTTTAAATAGTTAAAATGGTAAGTATTTTTACCATATATATATATTTTTTTTAAAGAATGGAATAAATCTCCAAGTTTGTAAGAACTGAAAAAGAAATGTCTAGGGTCCAGAACTGAGCCTTGGAGGAGAACAGAATTTGAAGGAAATTCTTAGAAGAGGCAGAGAAAGAGTATGAGGAGTTGAAAGAGTATAATATCCTACAAGCTGAGAGAAGGAACAAGTTGTAAGAAGAACAAAATGCTACACAGTGATGGATCAGATGTCAAGGAACAAGAAACCATGACAGTCCTTAGATGGGATGGTTTCAGCATTCATTAATCAATTCAATCCACGGGTGTGTACTGAGCTCTAACTATGCGCCAGGCAATATTCCAATAGGGGACAAACAGGGCAGAGTCTTTTGCTGTTTGCAGACAACCAATAAATATATGTCTGCTAATCCTAAGTACTATGAAGAAAAAAAAAACAATAATCAAAGAAGGCTGATGGAAGACACTATTTTGAATTTTTAAAATAGGGTGCCCAAGACATATGGATATATAGGGGAAGAGTATTGGGGAAGGGGAGAAAGAAAATGCCAAGCCTTAAAAAGCAATAAAAAGGCCAGTACACTTTTTTATTTGTTCTTTCTAGATATGCATAACTGTGGAGTGTATTTTGGGATATTATACATACATCAGTATAAGTGATTCTAATTAGGATCCCATTCTTGTGATTGTACATGATGTGGAGTTACCCTGGTCGTGTATTCATATGTGAACACAGGAAAGTTATGTTTGATTCATTCTACTGTCTTTCCTATTCCCATCCCTGCTTCCCTTCATTCCTCTTTGTCTAATCCAATGAACTTCTACTCTTCCCTCCCACTCCCCTTTATTGTGTGTTAGCATCTGCATATTGGCCTTTGTTTTTTGGGGGATTGGCTTAGTTCAATTAGCATAATAATTTCCAGTTTTGTCCATTTACCAGCAAAAGTCATAAAGTCATTTTTTCTATGGCCGAGTAATATTCCATACTGAATATATACCACATCTTCTTTATCCATTCATCTTTTGAAGGGCATTGAGGTTGGTTCCACAGCTTACCTATTACGAATTGAGCTGTTTAACATTGATGTGGCTGTGTCACTGTAGTATGCTAATTTTAACTCCTTTGGGTATATGTCAAGGAGTGGGATAACTGGTGGTTCCGTTCCACACTTTCTGAGGAATCTCCATACTGCTTTCCAGAATGGTTGAATCAATTTGCAGTCCCACCAGCAATGTATGAGTGTACCTTTTCCCCCACTTCCTTGCCCAAATTTATTGTTACTTGTATTTTTTATAATTGCCATTCTGACTAGAGTGAGATGGAATCTCAGTATGGTTTTAATTTGCATTTCTCTAATTGCTAGAGATGTGGAACATTTTTTCATATATTTGTTGACCATTCGTATTTCTTTTTCTGTGAAGTGCCTATTCTGTTCTTTTACCCATTTATTGATTGGGTTATTGGGGTTATTTTATTTTATTTTTATTTTGGTGTTAAGTATTTTTTCATTCTTTATATATGATGGAGATTAATGCTGTATCTGAGGGCAGGTAGCAAAGATTTTCTCCCATTCTGCAGTCTCTCTCTTCAAGTTCTTGATGGCTGCCTTTGCTCCTTTGCTAGGAAGAAGCTTTTTAGTTTGATACCATCCAATTTATTGATTTTTTTTCCCTTTGGTACTGGGAACTGAACCCAGGGGTACTTTACCACTGAGCCACATCCCCAGCCCTTTTTTATATATTTTATTTAGAGACAGGGTCTCACTGAGTTGTTTAGCACCTCGACATTGTTGAGGCTGACTTTGCACTCGAAATCCCCCTGCTTCAGCCTCTCGAACCACTGGGATTACAGGCGTGCACCACCACACCTGGCCCATTTATTGATTCTTGATTTTACTTCTTGCACTTTAGGAGTCTTGATGAGGAAGTCAGTTCCTAAGTTGCAAGGTCTCTGGGCCACACTACCAAAAGCTCAATACACATTTAATGCAATTTCTGTTAAAATTCCAATGATGTTCTTCAGAGAAATAGAAAAAACAGTCATGAAATTAAGCAATTCTCAGGAAGAAAAATAAAGCAGGAGGCATCACAATGCCAGATCTTAAATTATACTACAGAGGTATAGTAACAAAAATAGCACAGTATTGGCACCAAATAGGCAAGACCACCAGTGGAACAGAATAGAGGACACAGAGACAGACCTACATAATTACAGTTATTGTGATAGTAGGAGCAAATGTGACTCCATTTTGTTTTATGACTTCATCCTGTAAAACAACCATGCCAAGTAGAAGTCATGACTGGAGCAAGATGTTCTTTCCCTTTTGCTATAGAAACCTTTAAGAACACGGAACTACCTAATGGGGTATTGTTTCTGTAACTAGGGTAACAGGGCTCTGTTTCTGTAACTGGGGTGACTGGGCTAACTGTGATTGGTTAGGCTTGCCTCTGCTTGATTGCACTGTCCCGCTTCTGTAACCTGGCTTGCTTGCATTGGCTAGACCCCCCAACATTCCTTTTGCAGTTTTCAGGCTTATAAGGAGTGCCCTTGCAATTGTTCAGGGCTGATCAGGAGAACAGCTTTATGTTCTGGTCAATCTCCACTAGTGTGCTTCAATAAAGGCTTGATTCAATTATATGTGAGTGGTCTGGAAGTCAGTTTATGAAACCCTGGGATTAAGCTTTAACTATAACATTATCTCATTATAGACAAAGGTGCCATAAACATACATTGGAAAGAAAATAGCCTTCTCAACAAATGGTTCTGTGGGTAACTGGAAATCCATATGTAGAAAATGAAATTTAACCCCTGTCACCCTACATAAAACTCAAAGTGGATCAAGGAGGCCAGTACACTTGAAGCACTGTGGGGAAAGGGAAGAAAGGGAAGATGTGAGGTCTGGTGGGTGGGTATGGCACTGGAGATCAAGAGGGAGGGGCATCAAGTTCACAATACTTTAAGTAGTTTGCTAGTGAAATTAAGGAGAAATGCAATGGACTACATTGAATGGCTCATTGGTGTCACAGGAAATCTTGTTGCTTGTTTTTAAAGAAAAGTGAGATATAAATATTTTTGAAAAGTAAAAAGAAGAGATAGGGAAGCTCTGGAAAGAGACAAAAAATGTTATAGAAGGAAAAAAAAAACTTTGAATGAAAGCCAAAACAGTGTTAAAGGTGTTAGATCAGGGAACAGGAAGAAATACCTTCCTCCAGAGATCCTGGAAAACAATGGAAGAATAAACCTGCAGCCATCCATGCCTGCTTTCAGCACTGTTCCCATACGGTGCAAAGTCAGGCAGTATCAATTCAACTCAATGGAAGACAGATGGTCCTAGAAGTCTGTAGGCACAGAAAGATGTTTGAGGTGATTCATTACAGCCAGTGAAGAAGGCTTTTAGTGGCTGACTACAGAATTACTACAGAATCTTCACAAAAACTAAGGATTGGTGAGATATGGGTTTAATATGCCTGGTAATCATAAGGAGAAACTGTTCAACTTTCATTTTCCTTAAGTCTTCTAAAAAAGATTGAAATCTAAAACAAATACTTTGTAATAATTAGGCAAGTTAGACACATTAGAATATATTAGCAGGATTATTTTATGAGGGAAATCATGCCCAGTAAAACTAAAAGGCTTTCAAGGTAAAACTAAAAGGCTTTCAAGGTCACAACCTGACTAAAGGTTTGAGAGATGTAATAATGTTAGACCACTATTCAACATTAGAAAGGTTAGTTTAAACAATCTTAGGTTCATAGCCCCTCTGTCTTAAAAAGGTTTACAGTAAACAAGGTACTTTGGATTTTTGACAAAAGGCAACATAATGTCTTGAAATCTAACGTGCATGGTTGGTGTAATTTACTAGAGCTCAGGCTCAGCACTGAAAATCATTAGAAAAAGCACAAAGAGGATGAAAGTCAAATTAATAGCACAGTGCTTCTCTGTAAACCATAATGCAATACTTATCAGGCGTCAAAATGACTTTTTGTGTAGGCTGATACCAGCCTGCATCTTCATTATTATTGTTTTAAATTTAATATATAGCATCCCCCCAAATTAAAATAAAATATAGCATCCGTATAAAAACACATATAAAACATACATGGGCAGTTTAATGAGTGATAATCATAATTATCCATTTACTTTCCCTCAGGGATCACTACCATCCTGAATTTTATGTTAATCATTCCCTTGCCCATTTTATAGCACTTCTAACTATGTATGATCCTCAGATAGCCATATTGTTTAGCAACAGCTACCTACTTCCTAGCTTTAGTATTGACCAACATTTAGATTTTCGCCTTATAGTGAGTATGAAATTATGTGTCCTTGTGGTTTTAACTTACATTTCTCAGTTACTGAGTTTGAGCCTCTTAGGTTTTATGGAACAGTGGGAATGGATCTTCCAATAGCCTCTCTGTCCATTTTTGTATTGGTTTCTTACTTCTTTCAAGAAATTCATTATAAAATCCAATGAGCTGTATGTCCTACAGACATCTAATTTGGTCTGTTTTTCCAATGAACAACCATCCTTATTATGTCTAAGATTCACTAATTCCCCTCTATGGTTTTAGGCTCTTCTAATTGGTTGGGTTGGCTCTTGTCCTAGCCATAATCAGTTTTTATAAATGTTTCATGTCGGCTACATATTAGTATGACAAATCAATAGTGCATTTTCAAACCATTTAATGGTTACTATTATTTAATCTATTAGATTAAGATTAATTGTTAATCTATTAGATTAAAATTAATACAATACTAGATAAGGTAGACAAATGTCAATTCCATATCTTTATTGACATTTGTCTACCTTATCTAGTATTTTAGAGAGTGTTACAGTAGTAGATTTGCCAAATTTTTTTTGATAGCTTGTCAACTTTTGATTTACCTGTTTTGAAACTACATTACCTTGATGCTTAAAGTTTAGATTTTCTGTACTTTAGAGTCAACTAAAAATTGCAACATTAAGTTGTGATTCTTTTTATTTATTATCACTTTATAATAATTTTTACCTAATATTAAAATAACTGCCTATAATCCCAGAGACTCAGGAGACTGAGGCTAAGGCAGGAGAATTCTTTCAGTTTTTTATATCTTTTTTTTCCATCCTTTGATTCTAAATATTTAGATATCCTTGTGAAGTACATGGTTTGTTACAGTAGTATAAGGCTGGGTTTCTTTTTTTGTTTTTTTGTTTGTTTTGTTTTATCTAGCCTCGCCATCTTTATACTTTACTTGCAGAGTTTAGTCAATTTATATTTACTCTGATTAATAATATAAAAACCTTTCCTTCTTAATGTCAATAATTCATTCTTAAAATGTCAGATATTTTGCATGAAAACACTAACTAGGAGTCCATTTTCTTTTATTTTAACTGAGAAAATATATAATGCATTATATGTTAATCTTACCTCCCAACCATTTTCTTAAGTAAAATACTTAAACTTAAATAACAAATTATCATACCAGGATGGAAAATACTTAAAACATTGTTTTCCAATTAACAAATATGTAAAGTCTGCATGTACACTTTAAATATTATAGTCACAATTTGGCAAGGCAAATGACAACAATAATGAACAGATTTGTTACAAAAAATAGAGTGAAATTTTCCAATAAAAACAAGACAATTACCTGTAATGAACTGTCAGTCACCAAGTTAGAAGAAAACTTAAAAACAGACAGGAGCAGGGCTGACAGTAATCATCACTGGCTATGCAAAGTATTGATGCGGGATGAGTGAGTTTATAAAACATAGTTTCAAGCAAACCATCAACTCCGAAACTGACAGAAATTCTCCATCATTTGTCACTGCTGAAGATGATCCTGAACAAGAAGGCCAGGAGAAACTTTCAAAGGAAGTGAACAATATTTAAGGGTGAAAGTTTTTGCAAAATGGAACTTTGTTTCAACTCCCATTACTTGTATTTGCTTTCTTCTTTCTTCATAGTTTTCTTCAACACTTCTTGGGTGTGGTGGCACTGGCCTGTAATCCCAGAGACTCAGGAGACTGAGGCTAAGGCAGGAGGATTTGAAGTTCGAGGCCAGTCTGGGTAAATTATCGAGGCCCTATCTCAAAATAAATGAACAAAATTAAAAAATTTAAAGGGCTGGGGATATAGATGACCAGTAGATCACCCCTAGTATCGATCCTCAGTGTCGAGAAATTTGTATTTTTATATGGCTGAATATAAAAGGCACTTGGCTTATGTTCAGGATAAGCACACAGTGGTAAAGGGCAGTTTTCACTAAATGTGACTATGATGTCTTGCTCAGGGCCAGCATCTGTTTTGCTGGAGCTCTGCTTGCTTTTCAAAAGATCTTCAGATGATTCTAATGATTTATCCATTGTATTGAATGCAACCTGATACTTTTTCAGCCTATCATTTTATTAAAAATCCTTCGAGTATTTGGAATGTCAGCAGAACCTGCTCTTGCATACCTACTGGCTGGTAAAAATTATATTCAGTGGTATGTAAGTTCTATGATATTTGGTTGTTAAAAGGAGATGTTCTTTAGACAGATGCTAGCTGAAGAAATCTCTACACTATATGCCTGTGTTTTAATTTACAATTTTATCATTTTTTTTCAATTCTATCCCTCTTCTCAGTTTCCCTCCCTCCCTCCCTCTTCTTTCTTGCCTTCAAGTCCAAATATGGGCTGGCTTATGGCTCTGAACCATCAGCAAAGACACTAGACACCTTCTCCCACTCCAAACACAAAGTTTCACTCAGGTGGTTCACCTGGCTGCCTCCTTCCTTGGAATGGGTTTCGTTTTTTATTTTCTATAGCTCCAAGTAGGTAGCTTTCCAGAGTCCTGGCTTATCTGGAGGTCACCTCTGAAAGCATTCCCAGCTTTATCTGGCTTTAGTGCTCCTTTCCTGTCTCTGTGTCTCTGCCAAAGCAGAAGCACAAGGTCTCAGTACAAAAGCCAGCTGGGTGCTCCCATGCCACCTGAGGTTCTGCCTCGACTTTAAATCTTACCTCTGAGAAGTCCTTAATTATGTGCCAGCTCAGCAATGGATTTGGAAAGGTTTTTTTTTATGATTCAGTATTTAACTTTTTTCCATCAAGAAGGCTGCTGCAGGCATCTAATCTGCGTGCACTGCCGCCTGCATGCCCGTCCTTTTTACCATTGTTCTCCACACCCCGGGAGCCAAAAGACGGTCAATTAACTTCTCAATTTATGCTAAATGAATCCAGAAAATAAACCAGCAGACCAAAAGTGCTATAATATTTTAATATGGCAAAAAGAAACTTAAATTCAAAGAGTAAAATTAGGGTGAATCATGTACCCAACTGTCACAGAGGAGTTGTGTGCATAGAGAGGTAGGTTGCTCACCAAATTCAGCAGAATTTGAAATGAATAGGGCCATTACTATTTTGGGATATCTGTAAAGAATTTTTACAATGATTTTGTTTAAAATAGCATTCTTATGGAGAAAAGTGGTTTCATCTGGGTCATGGGAATTGTACCTGATTAGTACTTTATATCTGCTTATACTTTTCACCCTAAAATATCTATAATAAACATGTCTTACTTTTGTGAAAAGAAAAAATGGCAATAAGGGCTTTTTAAGGCCAAGATATAACATGAAATATATTGGGGACTGGGAGGCAGTATCTACCAGAGGACTTCAGAAGGTCAGCACTTGGCTATAGATACCACAGAGCAGACGAGTGCCTTTGATCGGAAAGGAGAAAAAAAAAAGATCAAATGGCTTATGGCAGCAAATGGTGTGGAAAGTTTTAAGTATGAAGAATTTGGCAGAGAATGGATTCAGAATGTTATAGGTCTTCATGCTTAGGGAGACGTGTTCCTTTAACTCACAATGATGTGACTAAAAGATACAAAATGAAAGCAGCTCTTTTGAAGTCTGACAATGACAAAAAAAACTTCCTGAAATTGCCTAAAATTAGAAAATACATTTAAATTTTAATTAGGATGATGAATTGGCTCAATATCCTATACACACAGGAAAGTACAGAAGAAAATCAGGTTACTCTGGAGGATGCCCAGGCTGAAGTCAGCAGAGATTTCCTTACTCAATCCATTCATTAAGTTATTGGATGCCTACTATGTGCCAGTTACTATGGTGGATCTCGGGATCCACAGACAAATAGTGAGTCATTTGCCTTCAAGAATCCTGAGCTCTTTTTAGGAAGGCAGATTTGTCCATGGTGCCACAGTATAGCACAGTAACAGCGCATATGTGAAGGACTAAGTCCTTTCATGGATTCCACACAGCACAGTGTCCCCTCCTTGGTATCTGACCCATTCTCCAGTCAAAATGCATGGATTTTACTAGGTAAGCTTTACTGAAAGCAGAAGAGGCAACCACCACCACCAATTTCTTGAACAAGAGAGACCTTAACTAAATTTACATTAGGAGAAATAGAATTCCAGAGAAATAGAATTCCCTGGCTTCACGGAACAGTATTGATGATTAAAGTATTTGGCCAAGTATGTGGCCTAGAAAGAGAATTCAAATACTGGTGTTTTGAAGCATAGAACATATACACTGATGTCCTCTGATCCAGAAATTGTTTTATTTTATAGTTTCTGCAGAACTGAACTGCTTTTAAAAGAAAAACAGAACGGAAATGCTATAACACAAATGATAGAGTACAGGCATATGATACCATCGCTCCTATTTCCAAAGCAGCTGTCCAAGAAGTAAACGTGAGACAGTAAAGTCAGAGATGAAAAAGTAGCTCATTGTTTATCAGGTTTTGTGGCCTGAGCTTCCTAAGGCCAGTGTTATGGTTTAGATATTAGATGTCCCCGCAAAGCTCATGTGTGAGACTATGCAAGGTTTAGAATAGAAATGATTGAGTTATGAGACCCTTAACCCAGGAGGTGGATTAATCCTCTTATAAGGATTAACTGAGTGGTAACTGAAGGCAGGTGGGGTGTGGCTGGAGGAGGTGGGTAATTGTGGAGGGAGTGTATATTTTGTATCTGGCTAGTGGAGCCTTTTTCTCTGCTTTCTGATCATCATGTGAGCTTCTTCCCTTTGCTACAGTCTTCCGCCATGCTGTTCAGCCTCACTTCCAGTCCCAAGGAATGGAGCCAGCTGTCTATGGACTGAGATCTATGAAACCATGAGCCCCCCAATAAACGTTTCCTCCTCTAAAATTGTTGTTGTCAGGTCTTTTAGTCACAGCAGCAAAAAAAAAAAAAAAAAAAAAAAAAAAGTTGTCTAAAACAGCCAGTTCTAGAGAACTTGCCCCATCCATACCTTGAAAAGAAAATCTGGAAGGTGACATTATATGGAGAAATTGGGCCAATCACATTTAACAATAGGAACTGTAGGAAAGCAGAGGTTATGAGTTGAAGCTGTGGCTTTGTTATGTCACAGGCAAGATTAGTAAGAGAAGATGCTGACCAAAAAAGCAAGAATATACTGATCAGAGAAAAGCAGAGGATTGGTTGGCAGAGATAAGAATGGCCCTGAGATATAGGGAAAGCATCAGTCTTTCACTTTGTTCCTGAATCCATACATATCCCTGAAATGACCTGACATACCTGTAAAAGAGCTCACTTTTTGCTTAGACTAGCTTCAGTGGATCTGTTTTTCTTTCTATTCTAAAGAGTCCTGACTAAGACAAATCAGAAAACAGCTGAGCAGAACCATTTTATTACTTGGCATAAGTAACATTCAAATGCTTCAGTGGATAAACAAGCTCTATTAGTGAAAATCAACAGAATACTGCAAAGCAAATGGTGAAAAATGCACTGCTGGCTACCTTAACACCTAAACCCGAGAGTGCAGAATAGATTGCATGTAACTTGGTTTCTTGGGAAACCAAGATGCATGTCACAGGGGACATTTTACGTGCACATTTCTTATGGAAATAACAGCCTGAAATGACTACTGATCTCAAAAATGTTGTGAAATCAGGTGCTTCCTATTGCAGCAGAGACATTAATTTAAGTGTAATTCATTATGCATCACAAAAACATAAGGCTTCACAACAGTCTCTGAATTTTCCAGATCACGATATGATCTGATGGACTGAATGCATCAGCTTTTTTTTTTTTTTCTGGAACAGTGTTTATGTGCATGAGTCATATATGCACTTACACAATCTTTTTCGATACTTACAAGTCATCTATTAAATGGTAATAGCCTAAATACCATTAAGACAATAAAAACAGATTAGTCTTCTGCTTAGCAGATAAGCCTATAAACTGGTTTCTTGTCTATATCACTCATCCATTATAGATCTTCCACCTTCTGAAAGATGAATAATTTTAGCCCCTGAAGATATTTGCTACATATATTACTGTGGTAGTCATCAAGTTGGAGGGAGGGCTGATAGGTGTGGGCAACAATGATAAAACGAACAGCCCTCTTGTCTGTCAGGCAGCAGAGTAAATGGGTGAGCACAGCCCTCATTATCGCCAGTTGAGTGGGTATGTGTGGCATCCAATTTCTGGGCATGTACTCCTCTCTGTGATAAAATAAATATGATGCCACAAAAACTTACTTATCATAAATAAATTCATCTTATGAGTAAGTAAAAGAACATCACATGTGACTTACACATGAGTTCATTTGGGGCCCTGTTTTTTTTTTTTTTTTTTTTTTTTTTTACAAATAGCCTGCCCTTTAAAATAAAATAGCCATATTATTTTTTGCCACACTAGAAGACTATATTCCTTGGGGAAAAATGGCAGATCAGAAATCAGAATCTAACAAGCTGTGCATAATAAATGTGTAGCATATGTTACAGCTGAATTCATTCCCACTGTTTTCAGGGTATACATCTACCTAGAATTGCAGAAGTGCTTGTTATCTTGACAACACCAGGTCAAGAAAAGGAGATGACGAGAAGAATGCCATACACAGCTCGAGTTATTGCCTCCTGGGACAATATCAGGATTCCTCGCAATAAATCCATGGGAGTAAATTCTGGAATCACTAGGGCTTAAAATTACAATATCCCAATTATAAATTGTTCTCAGCATTCCCATAGGACCCTTGGATTAATTTTATAAATTGTATTGATTTTATTATAATATACATCCTTTACAAAACGCAGGTTGCAAATGATTCAAGCCTCCTATTAATTCATTCTATTCTTTGGATTTATCTTCCCTAACAATTCTTACTAGTGTAGCAAATACTTCTCTCTCTCTTCTTCAAAACCCCCACTTTCTTTTCTTTAAAATGTCTTCACAATTTATTATCTTATCCTTCATTCAACAAATATTTATTGACTGCCAACTAGTTATAACATTATACTAGACACTGGCAGAGATGTAAACATGTGTAATATATATCCCTAGCCTTCTAGAAATTAATCTTTCCCAGGACAATAAGACATGCACACATGAAAAGTGAAATATCAATACAGAAATTAAAATAATGTAAGGTTATAAAAGAGATGTAAAGCAGCACATTTTAAAATGTAACTAGTATAGAAAAAAAGAGAGGAAAATAGAAGAAGCAATAATCTTTCAGGGCTGGGTGGTCAGAAAAGCTTCCAAAAAAAAAAAAAACCAGATAAAATAATTTTAACAGTTTTAAAGGAAGCAGTCTGGGTGTGGACAAGGGTACAGGTTAATACTCAGAGGTAGTATAGACATGGTGTGTTGGGAGAAAATGCACCACTCCACAGGCTGGGAACAGGTTTAACAGGAGTGCGGAAGAGCAAACGAGAGCCACTTGAGGATCGTGTGCAGAGCATCTCAGCTAGTAGTCTGTGCTTAATCCTAAATGCAATGGGTACCCATGAATGGTTTTGACTATTAAATGAACTTTATTTAAATCTAATTTATAGTGGCTGGGGTTGTGGCTCAGTGGTAGAGCACTTGCCTAGCATGTGTGAGGCACTGGGTTCGATTCTCAGCACCACATATAAATAAATAAATAAATAAATAAATAAATAAATAAATGTAGGTCCATTGACAACTAAAAATATTTGAAAAAATAAATAAATAAATCTAATTTATAGGGGGGATAGTAGGGGATAGGAAAGGTAGCAGAATACAACAATTACTAATTGGGCATTATGTAAAATTGTGGATGTGTAACCGACGTGATTCTGCAATCTGCATTTGGGGTAAAATTGGGAGTTCATAACCCACTTCAATCTAATGTATGAAATATGATATGTCAAGAGCTTTGTAATGTTGTGAACAACCAATAAAAAAAATAAAATTTAAAAAAATGTAAAAAAAATCTGATTTATATACAATCCAATGTGCACATTTTGTTTTGGCTTTCTAAATGTATTTTTAATTATAAAATAAAAATTTTATAAATTTATGGTGTGTTACGTAACATTTTGACATATGTGCACATTGTAGAATGGCTAAATTGAGATATTACCATATGAATCACCCCATACATCTATTGTTTTGTGGTAAGAACACTTAGAACCTACTCCCTTAGTGATTTCCAAGAATACAATGCATTGTTATTAGCTATAGTCACCACGACATACAGAAGATCTCTTGAACTTATTTCTGATGTATGAGATTTTGTATCCCTTGGCCAACATCTCCCTAAACCCCTCACCCTGGCCTCTGGCTACCACCATTCTACTTCTTGCTTCTGTGAGTTCAGCTTCTTTAGATCCCACATTTAAGTGAAATGTACACATAGTATGCTTCTAGATGAGCTTTAACAAAAGGGTCTTGTCATGTCACCACCACAGCAGTTAAACTATGGCAAGTCTGCATCACTCCATAAAGCTCTCTTGGTCCTTCCAGTAAATCCATCCAAAATCCATTCTTTTGCAGTAACATACCACAGTCCACTACTTCCCATTACTTGGCATTTTGACTAGTTGCACATTGAACTTAAAAAAAAAATTGTGGTGTTGGGGATTGAACTCAGGACCTTGTACATGCAAGGCAAGCACTTACCCACTGAGCTATATCCCAGGCCCTAAACTAAGATTTATGTTGCTCTATTATATTTTGTATTTGCTACAACCATTTCAAAAAGAAGAGTTTTTTCCTTTAAGCTTTATGAACCATTTCTTAAGTCCAAGATTCCAAAGTGCTATTACTGGGTTAAACCATGGGATGCCCCATTCACCCCCACATACACCCTATTTTGAGTGTGATGTTGAGTCTTATGCAACAGTTCTACCTTGCTCTGATTCCTAGATTCCTGAGGGACATGATGGAGGTGTTGTTGTTGTTTGTTTTTGTTTTTATTATTATTTTATAGTTCTGCACTATAACAGGGTTAATTTTGACAGAATCATATACACATGGAATATAATTTGCTCCATTTCAGTTCCCAGTACTTTCTTTTCCCTCCCCTTCTCCTTTCCCCTGTTCCCTTCCTTCTACTCTACTGGTCTTCCTTCTATTTATTTTTTTAACTTGGTGCTTTATATGTATAAAGGTGAAATTCATTGTGATATATTCATATAAATACATGGCATAATTTGGTCAATTTAATTCCTCAGTTCCTCCCTTTTCTCATCCCTCCTCCTTCCCCCTACATCCTCTTCCTCTACTCCACTGATCTCCCTTTTATTTCCATGGTGTCTCTCCAGATACCTGCACTTCTTCCCTTTATTTTACTCTAGTTTCTGCATATACAAGAAAACATTCAACTCTTGACTTTCTGCATCTGGCTTATTTCACCTAGTATGATGTTCTCCAGTTCCATCCATTAATGCCATAATTTCATTCTTCATGGCTGAGTAAAACTCCATTGTGTATGTAATCACATATTCTTTATCCATTAATCTGTTGACAGGCACCTGACCCTGGTTCCACAACTTGCCTATTGTGAATTTTGCTACTATAAACATTGATGTGCCTATATCACTATAGTATGTTAATTTTAGTTCTTTTGGATAAATATCAAGAAGTAGGATATCTGGGTCATATGGTGGTTCTATTCCTGTTCTTATGAGGGATCTCCATAGTGTTTTCCAAAGTGCTTGTACTAATTTTCAGTGCCACCAACAATGTATGCATGTACCTTTTCCCCAACATCCTTGTCAGCACTGTGTGTGTGTGTGTGTGTGTGTGTGTGTGTGTGTGTGTGTTTCTGGAGATTGAACCCAGGGCCTTGTGAATGTGAAGCGAGCACTCTACCAAACAAGCTCTATCCACAGCCCTATTATTTGTATTCTTAATGATTGCCATCTAATTGGTATGAAGTGAAATCTAAATGTACTTTTGATTTGCATTTTCCTGATTGCTAGATCTGGAATATTTTTAATATATTTGTTGGCCATTCATATGTCTTCTTTTCAGAAAAACCTGATCATTTATTGGGTTATTACTACTACTACTACTACTACTACTACTGCTGCTGCTGCTGCTGCTGCTGTTGCTGCTACTGCTGCTGCTGGTGTTAAGTTTTTTGAGTTCTCTATATATTCTAGATATCAATCCATTGTTGAAGGAGTAGCCAATGAAGATTTTCTCCTATTCTGTAGGCTCATTCTTCATACTTCTAATTGGCTCCTTTGCCATGTAGAGGCTTTTTAATTTGATGCCATCTCATTTATTGATTCTTGGTTTTATTTCTTGAGCTTTAGGGATCTTGTTAAGGAAGTTGGTGGATACAACAATATGTTGGAGTGTTGACCCTATGTTTTCTTCTAGAAGTTGTAAAGTTTCTGGTCTAATTTCTAGGTCTTTGACCCACTTTGAGTTGATTTTTATAAGGGATGAAAAATTGGGGTTGAGTTTCATTCTTCTATATATGGATACACAGTTTTCCCAGCACCATTTGTTTAAAAGGCTGTTTTCTCCAATACATGTTTTGGGTACCTTGTTGAATATCAGATAACTATCTATTTGGATTTGTCGCTATTCTTCTGTTCTATTCCATTGGTCTTCAGGTCTGTTTTGATGCCAGTACCATGCCAGTTTTGTTACTATAGCTCTATAGTATAGATTGAGATCAGGTATTGTGATACCGTCAGCATCACTCTTCTTGCTCAGGATTGCTTTGGCTACTCTGGGTCTTTCATTCTTCCATATGAATCTGGGACTGAATTTTTCCTAGTATGAATTTTTCCTAGTTCTGTAAAAATGTCATTAGTATTTTGATGGAATTGCATTGGATTTGTATATTGCTTTTTGTAGTATAGCTATTTTG
Organism: Urocitellus parryii; assembly: GCF_045843805.1. NCBI lineage: Eukaryota > Metazoa > Chordata > Mammalia > Rodentia > Sciuridae > Urocitellus > Urocitellus parryii. The sequence continues at coordinate 71,324,235 of NC_135538.1, read as the reverse complement.
ACAATATTTATTCTGCCTATCCAAGAAGGTCTTTCCATTTTCTGAGGTCTTCTTCAATTTCATTCTTCAATGTACCATAATTTTCACTGGAGAGGTCTTCCACCTCCTTAGTTTAAATTTATTCCAAATTTTGTTTTGTTTTGTTTTTTTAGATTTTTGTGAATGTAATAGTTTTCCTAATTTATTTATAAGCAGGTTCATTGGTGGAGTATAGAAAAGCTATTAATTTTTGTATGTTGATTTTGAATACTGCTACTTTGCTGAATTTGTTGATCAGCTCTAGAAGCCTCCTGGTAGAGTTTTTTGGGTCTTCTAGGATCATGTCATTAGCAAACAGATAATTTTACTTCTTTTCCTTCAATTTTTCTCTCCTGCCTGATTGCTCTGACTAGAGTTCCAAGGACTATATTGAATAGGGGTGATGAGCATGGACATATTTGCCTTGTTCCTGATTTTAGAGGAAGCATTTTCAGTTTTTCTCCATTCAATGTGAAGTTGACTTTGGATTTGTCACATAGAGCCTTTATAATGTTGATGTAAGTTCCTTTTACCTTCTACCAGTGTTTTTAACATGAATGGGATTTTGTCCAAGACTTTTTCTGTATCTATTGAGATAATCATGTGATTCCTGTCCTTAATTCTATTTATGTGGTGAATTACATTTTTTGATTTGCCTATGTTGAACCATCCTTGCATCCCTGGGATGAAACCCACTTGATCATAGTGTACTATCTACTTAATGTGGTTATAGGTACAGTTTGCTAATATTTTATTTTAAAAATTTACAGTGACATATGCATGTAATCACAGCAGTTTGGGAGGCTGAGGCAGAAGGATTGCAAGTTCAGAGCCAGCCTCAACAACTTAGCAAGGCTCTAAGCAATTTAGCAAAACCAAATCCCTAAATAAAATTTTTAAAAATTGACTGGGGCTGTGACTCATAGTTAAGTGTCCCTGAGTTCAATCCCCTGTACAAAAAAGAAAAATTTTTTTGCAACTATGTTCATCAGGGATATTGGTCTGTAGTTTTCTTGGTGCATCTTTCTCTGATTTTGGTATTAGAGTGATACTGGCTTCATAGAATGGAAGTAGGAGTATTTCTTCCCTTTCTTTTTCATGGAATAAACTGAGGAAGATTGAGATTCATTCTTTAAACATTTTGGTAGGACTTGGCTGAGAATCTATCTGGTCCTGTAATTGTCTTTGTTGAAAGGCTTTTACTTTTCAATCTCATTACTTGATATTGGTCCATTTAGATTTTCTATATTCTAATGGTTCAGTTTGGGTAGGTCATATGTGTCTAGAAATTGTCGATATTTTCTAGGCTTTCCTGTTTATCGCAGCATAAATTTTCAAAATAGTTCCTAGGGAAGCTATTAGACTCTGCATTTCAGAAGTGTCTGTGGTGATATCTCCTTTTTCATCTCTAATTTTGTGGATTTGGGTCTACTTTTTTGGTTACTTTGGATATGGATTTGTCAATCTCATTTATTTTTTCAGTTCTTCATTGCATTGATCCTTTCTATCTTTTTTAAATTTTAAATTTCCTATTTTGGTTCTGATAATGTTTCCTGTCTACTAATTTTGAATCAGTCTGTTCTTCCTTTTCTAGAGCCTTGAGATGTAATATTGGATTATTTATTTTGATCTTTCTCTCTCTCTTTTTTTAAATATAGGCACTCAAGGCTATCTTTCCTCTTAGAACTACCTTCATACTGTCTCAGAGATTTTGATATATCTCTGTCTTAATTTGTTTCTAAGAATTTTTCTGTTCTTTCCCTTGAGTTCTTCCATGACCATTCCTCATTCAAAAGTGTATTATTAAATCTCCAGGTGTTAAAATATGTTTTTATCCTGTTATTGACTTCTAGTGTCATTCCAATATGATCTGATAGGATGCAAGGAATTTTTTTATGTTGTTGTTAAGACTTGCTTTGTATTCTAAAATGCAATTTATTTTAGAGAAGTTTCCATGTGCAGGTGAAAAGGAAGTAAATTCAGTTATTGATAGATGAAATATTCTATATCTATGTTAGGTCTATTGGAATTATAGTATTTTTTAGTTCTGAAAAGTCTTTATTTAGTTTATGTCTAGATGACCTATCTGTTGGTGAGAGAGATGTGTTGAAATGACTAAATATTAATGTATTGGGGTCTATTTGACTCTTTATATTGAGTAGAGTTTAATGTATATAGGTGCACTGACATTAGGGGTATATATATGTTTATATTCATTATATATATGTATATTATATACATATAATATACATATAATATACATTATGTACATAATGTATATTATATATATAATATAATATATACATATAATATACATACATATAATATAATATATACATATAATATAATATACATATAATATAATATACATTATATATATGTATATAGGTGCACTGACATTAGGGGTATATATATATGTTTATATTTTGTTGTTGGATTATTACCTAACCAGTATGAAGTGAGCTTCTTTATCTCTTCTTATTAATTTTGGCTTTAAGTCTACTTTAAGAGAATAGCTACTTCTGCTTGTTTTCACTCTCCATTTTCATGGTATAACTTTGACATCCTTTCACCTTCAGCCTGTGGATGTCTTTGCCTATGAGTGTCTTGAAAACATATGGTTGGGTCTTTTTTTTATCCATTCTGCCAATCTATGTCTTTTTATTGGAGAGTTTAGACCATTTACATTCAGTGTTTCATAGATGATTTTTATTTGGTTTATTTTTGATGTTTAATTTAGACTTAATTCTACTTTCACTATTATTCTAGTGAGATTCATCCATATACTGGATCTGATATTTACTTTTTCATTTTTCTGCATGAAATATTCATTGAGTTTGTTTTATAGTCCTGGCCTACTGGTTATGAATTATTGTAATTTCCACCTAGCATGGAAAGTTTTTATTTAATCTTCAATTCTGAAGGATAGTTTTGCCAGATATAGCAATCCTGGTTAGAGCCCTTATCTTTTAGGGATTGTTATGTATTATTTCAAGCCATCCTGGCTTTAGGATCTAGGGTGAGAAATCAATACAAATTCTAATAGACTTCTCTCTAAATATGGCCTGCCATTTTTTCTGTGGCTGTTAGAATTCTATCCTTGTGCTGTACATTAGGCATTTTAATTATAATGTGTCTTGGAGAGGATCTTTTTTGATCACATATTTAAAGTAAAAGTGTTCTTCATTCTTCTCAGCTCTGTAGACTCAATTTGCCATTGCTAAATTGCTAATTTGATTTACTCTTGGGGAGCTGCTATGATAGTATGGTTGCTTCTGAACTGCTTTATTCCATTCCCCCAAAGGGATAAACTACATGGTTAAAAAAAATACTAAAAATATAGCTCATTAAAAATAAAGAGGTTTGGATATGAAAGCAGAAGGAAGGGTGGAATATTCTAAAGCTGAGAGGAGAGAAAGTGGAAGGTCATGCATGAAGGTTCTAAAGGAGGGGAAGGGGGAGTGATGGAGTAGAAGAGAGAGAACAAGATATTTTGCTATTAGAAGGATAAAAGAAAGAAATAAAAGTAATAAAACAAGCAAACAAGTACATAAGAAAAACACCAATCCCCCGATGTCAAACAAGAAATATGAAAAATAGAAGAGCAATAAATAAACCACAAAATAAATAAACAAACATCACTATCTCTTAGAAAAAGAAACCAAAATAGTAAAAGAATAATAAAGGAAAAGAAATAATAAAAAGGGGGTGAAATTTCAGAAACATATGTGTATATGTATATACATGAACCAATCACTAAAAATTTTTTAAAAATAAAAACTTTAATAATAAAAGTTAAAAAAGAGGGACTGGGGTTGTAGCTCAGTTGTAGAGCACTTGCCTAGCACCTATGAAGCACTGGGTTCAATCCTTAGCACTACATAAAAATAAATAAATAAAATAAAGATATTGTGTAAAAAAATGAAAAAGAAAAACTTTGACTAAAAATGCTTAAATATTTCCATGGAGTTAGCTGAATGAAAATTTACAACTTATTCCAAACTATCCTTCTGTCCCTCACTTCTTGGACTATGAGCCTCTTCGAGGGCACCAGGGCTTGATAATATTAAACCCAATCTATTTTTGTAATTTTCACCACTTGGCCTGATAGAGTAGATTGGAAGTGTAGCCAGTAGAAATGACTCTCAGCTTCTCTGCTCACCTGAGCGGGGAGGTGTACAGAATTACCTTTTATTGAGATTTTGTCCAAATGTTTTAGATTTCTGCTACCACTATTTGGAAATGGTGCAGAGATCTTTTGGGAAGTTCCCTCTCCTGGGGTTGAAATAGAACTTTGGACCTTTGTTTGGGGTATGTACTCTGGAGAAATTAAATCCTTCAACCCTGAGGGCTGAGTAGATGTTGATCTTGGCTGGACATCTGAGTGTCTAGTCCCCAGAGTTCTACTCAAGGACAGGGCAACAGACCCTCTCTTGGATGGATGGAGTGTGGTATGCTTCCTGTATCCTGCCCACCACCCAAATGTGAATTTCCAAGTCTCCATCCACAAATAAAATCACATCCACCTAATAATTTTCTTTTTATCCTTTTCTGCTAGTCATTCTCATGCCACCAGACTCAAAGGGAGAGCAGGATGCACTCTCCTCTGTAACTCTGAGCATCAGCAAGCCTGCTTAAGGCTTCAGGTTTAGATCCACTATTCTCCATAACCCTTTGAGGATTGTGATTTTCTAGGTGAACTCTAGGTCATGCAGTAGGCACTGCAGAATGGAAGTTTTTGTAAGGACTCTGTTTCCCATCGAAACAAGATTCAGCATAAACTTCTTGAGCTGAATCTCTACCTCAATTCTTCACTTAGACATTGAGAAACATGGAGCTCATTTTGTGTGCCACATTAGTCCACTGTGTTGCCCCTCCATCTGCAGTGACACAGCACTACTGTTGCTGTTGGGCTCAAGTGTATTTCTTATATCCCAATCACGACACTGTAATCTCTGGGCTTCTCCAAAACTCTGACAGACAAACAACAATTTATAATGGTTTTCTTCAAACACCTTGTTATGAAGCTTTATTCATTTCATTCAGGTTCTAAACAACAGAGCAAGTGGGGAGTGCTCCTTCTTCTACTCTACCATTTTGTAATCCTTAATTGGTATTATTATGGGCATCAGCAAGCCTGCTTAAGGCCTCAGGTTGAAAATGCCAGATTGATCACATTTAGGCTTCCTCTCTCTCTCCCAAGACCTGACAAAATGAAAATAAATAAGAGGATATATGTTTATCCACAAGGATAAAATGAATGAGAGATATTAGCAGACAAGAAACTTCAACACATCTTGGGAAGACAAGAAGCAGATGGAGTTTCAGTAACTATCTTAGCAGAGCGTATTATATTTGATAGAACTTCGGAAAGGAGAACTCATTTTATCCACAGACTCTCTGAATTGCTCAGACTATTGATCAGATGTGGCAGAACAAAGAGATTGAAAGTTTGTGTGCGTGTAATGACTAGACTCCTTGTTCTCTCTCCTGTGTTATTCTGTCAGAAAATATGCACCCCTACTCTCTCCAACCAGTGCACCAAGCAAGAGGTAGGAAAGTTACTTTCTTGAGAACTCAATAAATGGCAAACAGACTCATATAAAGACATATTATTGTAAATTCCAGAACACTAGAGATAAAGCAAAGATTGATAATATTTTTTAAAATGTTTTCTGAGAAGAATATAAAACCACACACAGAAGAACATGGATCAGAATGTTACTAGATTTTTCAATAACTACACTAGATGGTGCAAAACCATACAGCAATATTCTCAAAATTCAAATGGAAAATTATTTATGAACCTAAATTGTATACCCAGCCCAACTATCAATCAAGCATGAGAGTGTAAGGCAGATATTTTCAGAAAGGCAAGGTCTCAAAAATTGTTTTCCTGTGCACCATTTCTTAAGAAACAACTGAAGGATGTTTTTGATCAAAATAGAAAATTATCAAGATAGAAAAGGACATATAATTCAGAAAATGTAGGAATTCAACAGGAAAGTAGTGAGTGAAATTTCCAAAATAATGTTGATGGCAAGTTCCCTTGTGACAGCCAGGGAGAGAGGGGGCAGGGAAGCAGGAGTACCATTGGTTTGGGGGGAATTATCTCCAGGAAAAAAATAAATGAAATTGATAGATTATCTGAAATGTTTTAAAGAAAACTATATAAGCAAGGAGTAGGAAGGAATCAATAAATTCAAATTGAATATGTAAAACAATGCAAGCTAGTAATATCTTGGCTGGAACCAGGTGAAGGTGTCTTTAAATAAAAGATGCATGCATGCATGTCACAGGGGACAGAATATGAGGACAGAGGGTGAAAGAAGAATCACACTGTATCCAGAGGTTCTCAGGCTGCTTTCTGGAAATGTCTCAGGCAATTGCAGAATCTGTTTGTTTTTGTTTGTTTGTTTTTCCAGTTTACTGCAAGGTGAGAGGTCTCCGCTATTTCTGCCAAGTGGCCTGTGGTGTGTTACATCTTCTTGGGAGCCATCTGTCCCCAGGCACAGCACTTGAGTTGAAGCTTGAGAACTCTGATGGTGGTGTGAAGTCTATTGATGTGAAAGGGTTTCCTGGGGTCCACCTTATAACCCTTGTGCAGGAGTCTGTTGTCACATCCTAGAGCTGAGTTGTGTAAAGTAGACTAAGTAGAATACAGCTCAAACGTTACACTTTAAAGCCGCCATGTGGTGCTTCCGCCTATTGAAAAGGCTTCCACAAAGAGTACAGGAGACAGCTAGGCTTCCTGCTGATTTTGAGAAAGCAGACAGCTCTCTGCCTTTTAAAAGTCTAGGTGGAAGTCACAGTGGGAGTGTTAGTCTGCAAAAACGTTTGCTTTTTTACTTTTTTTCATTCTTCACTACTATTATGATTGTTGTTATTTGTCATTAAAGTCTGACGGTGTTGTAAAGTATATTGATGGAAAAGGGAAACAGAAAAGTCTTTAAAATATTCTTTGCTTCACACAGCATAATGCACATTGTGCTAAGATAAAGGTGGAATGGCAACCTAGCCAAAAAATAAAATAAAATAAAAAACCAGCAGGGACATTGAGGGCACTAGGCTGGGGATGGTACCAGACCAATGAGGAGGATGCTAAATGGGTATACCAGCTGGGCATGCAAGCCTGAAACGGAGGCTCATAGATCCGAATTCAGATACTCATTTGAATGCATGCAAATGTTTGACATGCTTGCAAAATAGAGACAATAATTCATATTGTGGGATTATTTCAAAGAGCATATTGAAAAACTTTAAAAAGTTATAAAAGTATAATTTATTATTAAAATTTACATCATAACAATTCATATACAACAGTTCACATCATACCTTACTCTTTAGTCAGCTTTTTCGCTGCAAGGACTAAAAGACCCAACCAGAACAATTTTAAAGGAAGAAAAGTTTATTTAAGGGCTCACGGTTTCATAGGTCTTAGTCCATAGAAGACTGACTCTAATCCCCGGGGCTTGAGATGAGGCAGAAGAGTGTGGCAGAGGGAACTAGCTCACATGGTGATCAGAAATCAGAGAAAGAGAGAGACTCCAATCGCTAGATACAAAATATATACCCCAAAGCCACGCCCCAGTGAACCACTTCATCCAGCCACACCTCACCTGCCTCCAGGTACCACTAAATTAATCCCTTCAGGGATTAGTTCACTGATGAGGTTAAGGCTATAGGCCAATCAGTTCTCCTCTGAACCTTCTTGCATCATCTCACACATGAGCTTTTGGGGGACACCTCACATCCAAACCATAACAATTACATAACATATAATTAGTACGATATAAGGTATTATTATTATGATACTCTTTATAATATAAAATGTATATCTTTCCTGTTTTAGAATTTAGTTGGATCCATGGTTCCCAACACATAGACAATTAAACTGTATCTGATGTATAACTGGAGTCACTAAGGTGACAATTCTCAAATTATGCGTTTGATATAAAGACCAACTTCTCAGCTGAGGCAGCTGTTAAGTAGTAAAAAAGCCCTGGTGTCCTTAGGATCCAACACCAGTTATCTTGACTCTACCACTCCTGCCCATGTACTCTAGTCAGTTCTATTCCCTCTCGGAGCCCAAGTCTACACATATATCCAACAAAGAGTTTAAATGGGTAGTCTCTAAAGCTCTGTGCCTACCTAGAAATTTTGTTTTTCATACAAAGCATTTGGGTTAGGTATAGGAGTGAAAGCAAATGTGTTAGTTATCTATTCCTACATTTAAAAAAAAATGACCTCAAAGTTAGTGACTAAAGCAACATCTCTTATCCTACAGTTTCTGTAGGTCAGGAATCCAGACTCTGCTTAGCTGGGCACTTCTGAAAACGAGCATATTGAAAAACTTTAAATTATAAAAACCTCTGACTTGGGAGTCTCTCAACAGGCTGCATTCAGCTCTTGATCAAGGCTATAGCAATTGCAGGGTTCAATGCAGGAGGATCTGCTTCTAAACTCATTCATATGTCTATTGGTAGAACTCAGTTTCTCAAGGTTGTTGGACTGACAGCCTCAAATTCTTACTGATTACAGTCTAGAGACATCCATTCCTTCTACATGGACTTCATCATAGGGCCACTCAAAACAGAGTAGCTGGCTTTCCCCCAAGTAAGGGTTCTGAGAAAGTGAGAGAGAAACGGTACCCAAAAGGAGAAGCCACAGTCTTTTCATAACCAAATCTTAGTAGTAATATTTCACTATTTCTGCTAAATTCTGTATATTAGAGAAAAGACAGTCCAGCTCATTTTCCAGGGACAGAGATTATACAAAGGTGTGTGCAATGAGAGGCAGGGCTTTCTGAGGCATCTCTGAGTCTGCCAACAATAACTAAGGGAGCCTCATCAGGGAATTGCCTCCTAGTTAGAATCACATGCTACTGTTTATCTATGAGTTTATTTATGCAACAAACATTATTCACTGCCATCCATGACAATGCCTTGTGTTATCTACTCTGAGGTAACAAAGACAATAGCTTAGAAGGTCCTTGTCCCCATCTACTTAATTTGTTCTCTGTAAGTAAGGTAGGAAGCTACCAGAATCCCCTGAAGCTGCTTCTCAACTCTATGTGCCACGAGAACCCAGAACACACCATGATACCAATATCCTTTCCTGTTAAGAACTACTAATAGGAGAAGAGCTAAAGCTGGTTTCTATGAACTACAGGAAAAAGTAGGAACAGGGAGACTATAAGAGGATCTGTCTCCCTCTACCTCAATTTAGTGTAATGGTTTGCATTCAAAATGTATGATAAATTGTTGTTGACTTAAAAAGTAAAATAGAAAAGGAGATACAAAGAATACTACAAGAGTTTTTAAAAGGCAGGATACTTAACTAAGAATATTCTTTGAAGACTTCCCAAAAGAGAGACGGAATTTATATTTGCTTTCTTTTGAAATAAAATTTTCCTGTAAAGTTTTGACAACAGTTCCTGTTGTTGAGAGAACAGCACGGGTAGGAGTTAAGCCCCTTGTGAGAAACAGTGAGAGAGAAGTGGGTGAGAGCTACATACTCCTTCAGTTTTTAGCATCCAGAGCCTCGGGAATATTCTGCCTCCTTTTATCTTTCTTATGTCAAGACTCAAGGAGCAAAGGATGTCTTTATCAAAGACAGACTACTGGCCCAGGGCTATGGCTATAATCCCATCTCTAGGCAAGAGGATGACAAGTTCAAGGCCATCCTTAGCAATTTAGCAAGACCTCACCTCAATTTTTTTTAAAATGTAAAGGGCTGGTTTTGTAGCTCAGAGATAAAGTGAAAAAAAAAAAGACTACTGTATATTGTGAGTCTGGTTGATGTTAGCAGTCACATGAAGAGACACAAACAACCCTGAGTGGATTATTAGTGGCCTCCAAAAATCCATGCCCATTTAGAACACCTAAATGTGAACTTATTTGTAAATAGGGTCTTTACAGATGTAATTAGTTAAGAATCTTGTGACTGAATCACCTGGATTTAGGGTGGACCCTAAATCTAATGATTTAGAGAAGACACAGAAACACAAAGAGGGACATGTAAAAACAGAGGCAGAAATTGGACTTTTGCCTCCAATAACACTGTGATTTTTAATTTAAAAAAAAAAGTCTATTTCAGTCTGCCTCACAAGTTCCTAGAAAAGAGCCCTAAAACCCTTGTCATTTCCTAGAGCCATAGAGGTGATAGGAGGATATTTTGTTTTAATATTTGGTCTTTGACCCTAGTTCCTGGCACAGAGCAGCTAATCCCTGGGAATTTTCTGGGCAATAGTAGCATCTTTTGTTCAAATGAAGCTATTCTTGATAGGAGCTGGTCAGAAAGACAAAGCCACCATTAGACACTTGGAACTTCCAACCCATCCCCCATTCTCCAGAAAGGGGAGAGGGGCTGAAGATGGAGTTAATAATCAATCACGCCCATGTGCTGAGGCTTTGGTAAAAGTCACTGAATGAGAGGGCCTAGAGAGCTTTCAGGTTGGTGAACACAACCATGTGCTAAGTGAATAGCACACCCCAGTCCACCAGGACAGAAGCTCCTGTGCTCAGGTCTTTCCTGACCTCCCCCTGGGTATCTCTCCATCTGACTGTTCATCTATATTCTTTATAATATCCTTTATTAATATACCCAACTAAGAAATGTAAGTGAGGATTTCCCTGAGTTTGATGAGCTTCTATAAAATATCAATGGAGCCCAAGAGGGGGTCCTGGGAGCCTACAATTTATAGCCAAGTTGGACAGAAGTTATGAGTTGTGATTGGTGTCTGAAATTAGGAGCAATGTTGTGGGACAGAGGCCTTAACTTGTGGGATCTAATGCTCTCTCCAGACAGTATCAGAGTTGAGTTAAACTGTAGGACACCCAGCTGGTATCATAGAATTTCTTGACCATGGACGAAACCCCACACACATCTGGTCACAGAGGTGTTCTGTGTTGAATGCGTATTGAATTTTTTTTTCTTATCTCTTACACCTCCATGAGCCAAGAAACACCTGGAGCCACCAAAATTGAAAAATGTGAGGAGGAACTCTTCCCTAGGCCTTTGGAGGGCATGCAGCCTCGAGGACACCTTGATTTCAGACTACTGGCCTCTGTAACTGTGAGAGAAATTCCTATTGTCTCAAACCATGAAGTTCGTGGCTATATGTTACAGCATCCCTAGGAGACTAATACAGTCCCAATTACCCACAGAACTATGGGTAAACCCAAAATCAGATGTATCAAGAATTATTTCCCTAATATGGGTGCTAAGTTTTTAAGTCTTCCTGTGCCCTAGTGGGATTATTTTCTGCCTTTTTGTGGTTTTTTTTTTTTTTTTGGTACCAGAGATTAAACTCAGGGGCACTCAACCACATCCCTAGCCCTATTTTGTATTTTATTTAGAGTCAGGATCTCACAGAGTTGCTTAGCGCCTCACTTTTGCTGTGGCTGGCTTTGAACTCATGATCCTCCTGCCTCAGCCTCCTGAGCCACTGGGATTACAGGCAAGCACCACCTCACTGGGCTATTTTCTGTTTTTTGAACATTGTGCATGATAGGAAGAGGAGCACAGAAAACTAAAGTGTTTGCATTGCTTTGGTTTCCTGGCCAAGGGGGTCCTCCAGTTACATCCTATTGCAGCTCCTCAAAGGGGCTTAGCTCAAAAGATGTGCTTGGATCTTTAGAGAGTGTCCTGTAGAGTTAGGCAGGAGAGTAAGATCACAGGGTCAACATGTCCCTGTTAGACAAAGAGGACAGTAATCATACCTCCCCAATGTGGTATCTTATGAAGAATTGATGCACTAATGTTCACCACACATGGGATTATATGCTTAATACATAGTTTAATTCATGTTAATCATGATCACTATTACTATGAGCTAGGACACAATGTTCACAGGAGCAAAAGATATATTTGGAACTATCCTGATATAAGTGAGCAAGAAGGAGCCTTGTTTGATGATTAGAGAATCTTACAGGGGCGAGTCCCTTTCAATCTCATTAATGAAACTTTCTTTGATCTCTCAACTGTTCTCTTGAAATTCAATCAGTTGAAGTACAAATATATATTCATTTTTGTAAATTGAAATTTTGTAACAGTTGATGATTAGGAAAAGCAATTCGTTTTATTTATAAAACAATTACTGAGAACTTTCAAAGAGGTGAATAGGGAAATTGAGACAGTCATATGATATAGTGTTAGCTAGCTTATGTTAGAAAGAACATAATTTTACTTTTGAGCTAACATTCTTAAGAAGTTAAAATATAACTAGAGGCAGACCACAGATCCACACTGTCTAACAGTAAACACTAGCCACACAGGCTTGAAGCATGGCCATGTGAATTGAGAAATGATGTGCTTATAAACTTCATGTTGTAAAGACTTATAAGGAAAAAAAAGAATTTAAAAATATCTCAAGAATTACTTATATTTCTGGGTACAATGGTATTGCTCCTATGCTCCCAGTGACTTGGGAGACTGAGGCAAGAGGATCACAAGTTCAAGGCCAGCCTCAGCAACTTAGCAAGACGTGGTCTCAACATGAAAAAATTTTAAAGGACTGGGAATGTAGTTCAGTGGTAAAGCACCTCTGAGTTCAGTTCCTAGTGCCCACAAATAAATAAATAACTTTTATGTTGATTATGTTATTTAAATGATTTTTTGACATATTAGGTTATATAATATATTTTTAAAGTTTATTTCACTTGTGTTTTTCACTTTTTTAACATGGTCACTGGGTAATTTAATTTAACATGATCACACACATCTTGCACTTGCTGTTCCACTTACACCTCTCTTGGATATAGTTGCCCTAGACAATGAGAGGCAGAAGCCCTTTCCATATATTCATTAATATATTTATTCTGCCATCATCAGTCCTTTGCAGTGGGCACGGTAAGATAAATCCACGACAGGCTTTAGCACTTAGGGAGGCTGTTGGGAGGGAGCTGAGCTGTGTGGAGACACGTGTACTGAGCTGGGCCAACTTGCCCCTGGTCATCTCCCTGCTGTGTGCCCTGGCCACTGCAGGCCTCACCCCACACCTCTCAGCTTCAGGGGGAATTGGCCACTGTGACCTACACACACGGGGTCACACACAGAGTTTTCTCCAAATTAATCCCAAGAACCCTTATGGATTCTTTCCTAAAAAGCAGCAGAATCCTTTGTTCTGGACAACAGGATTTTTTTTTCCCCAAGAAACTTCTATGAAAATTCTCTGCCTTCCTTTCCTCTCTTCCAACTCTACAAAATTCCATAGTGTACCTGATAACCAAGTCGGTATCTAACAACTTCACATGACATAGGAAGTGACTGTTCCACCAGAGTGCACCCCGTTGCAATTCAGTCCCCATCCTGTGGTTCTTTCAGACGCACTGCATTCAGCCGGGCCCACACATGTTTGCATGTGGTTGATAAATTAGTCTTTCTTCTTTTTTCTAAACGATATTAATATTTCTTTGATTTTTGTTTGTTTGTGCCTTACCCACGATTCTTTTAATATTTCTTTGATTTTTGTTTGTTTGTGCCTTACCCTCGCCTTATTTTTCTCCAGTTTAGAAGCGGTACACTATTTCATGCACTCTTGGGTTCTTATTTTCTAAAACTTGTTTTCTTTGATCTTTTTAGAGTCCCCCTCCCACAAAGATCCTGGTGTTCCGCTTAATAACTGAAAACAGTACTTTAAAGCAAGATGCGTGGAGTGAAAAAAAAGGACCCTTGGCTTCCACTTTCCACCCCTCCATTTATCCTCACACAAGCTTCCCTGTCATGGTAACAGGCCTGAGTTATTGATTCACGTTCACTGTGCAGCCGCCCCTTCATCCCTTTCTGTCATTCTTGTGTTATCTGCTGTTCCCAACAGAGCATTCATGTCACAGTCTTTCCTGTTATCCTGCAGGTTTTCATCTTGGATTCCATCCTACTTGTTTTAGAATTGGCAAAGAAATAATATTAATAATGCTGGGTTTTGGATTGTAAGTAAAATTGTATAAAACAGGAGTGCTAGTCATTTTTTTTTTTATTTTCTAGCTTATCTTATTCCCAAAAGTGAAAAATGCACCTGCTACTTAAACCATAATTCTTTTGGAAGTGGTTTCTTGGTCAGAATCAAATTTCCTTTGCCTTTGAAATAGCAAATACATCAAGACTGTTGTTTCATTCCATATATTGAATTATGGAATACCCATAATATTTCCTGGGACCTGAAGATTTCTTAATGTTTGCAGGATCTAGTTCCAGAACACTATTGCTTCCTGACAACTCAGCTAGAGAAACATAAAGGGCACCATGTGAATTTGGAGTCAGAAAAAGATGTTTTTATACATTTTTCTTTATTTATTTAGTATGTGGATATAAAAGGCCAATTTGGGATTGCTACCTACAGTGGTCTACTGTGATTAAAAAACACAATTGATAATTAAAATAGCCTTTGTTAGTTAATATGTTTTTAATCAAAAGCTACATTACAAAAAGATTAAAACCATGTGTAAAATTTTAAAAAATAAATTTTTAAACATAAAATAGAGAAGAAATGAATCTCAAGGATTTAAATATTTTAATAACCTTATTGGCATATCCTAACTCCTTTTTCTTTTTTAAAGCATATTTTTTAAAGAATGCATTTATAGAAAATATGCTCCCATAGGCAAAGACATAAAGAAGAAATTAAATTATTTTAGAGAGATTTATTTTTTACATTTTTAAATTTATGGAATGGTTTTAATTGTTTAAAAATCCTTCCAGCTCTTATTTCTTCTTTTCATTATAAACTGTGCTCTCTCACTCTCTCTCTCCCTCGCTCTCTCTCTCATATGTATATATAAAATATATATATATATATATATATATATATATATATATATATATATATATATATATAATCAATGAGAATGCTATGCTACCTGGATTTCTTTTCATCCCCCTAATATCTACCTTTTTATTATCTGGGTAGATCTCCTTCTTTACCAGGTCCTGATTCTCCACAGAAACTTGATGTCTGTGTGTCAGAAAACAGGTTTCAATGTTAGGAGCTGTTGTGGAGTGGACGCCTCTGTGGACTGCGGAAGGTGTCGTGCGTGGTTCAATTCCCAAGACTGGTCTACCCCAAAGCTTATTTTCACAGGAATATAGGCCCTCCCTCACTTTTCTCCCTACCTCCCAAAGCAGACAAAATCTGGAATCAGATCTCATATCCCAAGCTACAATCATGGCTTTTATCCTGTCAGATACCATGTACTCTGATATGAAATTAGGGAATCCATAATTTGCTGCAGAAGATGGGAGCAGGATCATCCAAAATTAATAGTTTAACAAGCTATTAATGTATCACCATCACCCTCTCCTACCATGTGAGCTTGTCAGAGTCCCAGAAGTGATAAAATTCTGTCAGGTTTCCATAAATGAAAACATAACAGCCAGATAGACTTTTTAAAAGAGAAATTCGATATCTATCTACTTAGTGGGAAAGCATATTTGAACTCTACCTCACACCCTCTGGTCATCATGCCCTCATGTGTGGCAGAGTTAATTGGCACCAGAAACTCAAAAGAAAAATGTGTTCTTGCCGGCAAGTCCTTTCCACCTCAACCTCCAGTAAGGTCATATACCAAGAACACAGGTAAACCCAGGAATTACCCGAGAGGGTGTCAACATGACACTCCATTATCACAGGAAGAAGAGAATAAAAATTTTAGTTATATGACAAATAATTTTATCAAAATGGCAGCAAATACCCAGAGAGCTACATTATTCACTTTTCAACTGTATTTTTTTGTCAAATGTACAAAACCCTATTCCCAAACCTTTGTATTTCTCTGAAGATACCCTGCATTCTCTTTTATTGTATTGTCAGCCTAACTCCACGTCCCTCTTGATCTCTGTTCCCATTCTGATCTCAGCTTTTGAAGAGACTTAAAGCAAATCTTGCTTTGGCCTGGCAGACACAGAGCATGGGTTAGCAACCTGACACATTTGGGTTTCCATGGCGGCTGTACCCTTTTCACCTTGTTTCCCACCTATATGTTAATGCAACGCTCAAGGAATGGGTAATACATTACCAAAGAACAGGAGTAGGGGCCCAATTAGAGATAGGATGGGTATGAATCCATTAGTTCTTAAGTGGAGCCTTTAGAAATTGGAGAATTCTAGAAGCTCCTTTCATCCTGAGTGGATGCTGGGAAGAACACAAAACCTTCAGTGTAATCACATACCTGCTCTCAAGGCGGGTATACATAAGCCCAGCCTGATCAAAATGGAACCCTGAATAGAGCTGGAATAAAAGTTCCTTTTGCAGAGTCTGCTCTTCTGGAGACAATGGTAAAGCTTAATCCCAAATCTGTTCTGTATTCCCCTGCAGGGGGCGAAGGCAGGTGGCAATTTCCTTGAACTCTGAAAACCATTTAATTCTCTTCTGGGAAATATTTAAGTTGGCCTCACTCTGTTGGCCAGCTCCCCTCCTGGGTACCTGAGCATTCAGGGATATCTTCTCCTAGTTCTAAAAACTCCATGCTGTGGAACTCAACAGGGCCTCCTGCCATGAGGGAAAAAGTGCCAGTGATGTTTCCTTAAAATTAGAATCCAGTTCACCAAGGCTGGCTTTCTTACCATCACTAATAGGAAAGTTTCCATGCAAAAGTAATTCAAGTATTATATCAGGCATGAGTTTATAGGATTGCATGACTTCTGGTCATGTAATTCCATTATTTCTGGTTTTCAACTTAATATGGATTACACTAAAATTAAATTCCAGCATGCACCAGATAAAGGAAACCCTAACATAGAGTAAGAATTGCCTTGACTTTTTCTAGTGACCTTCCTTCCTATTTCTTTGATTTAAAGAAAAATTTTTTTCAGCACCCTGTGCTACCAAATTAGGACCCTCCTACCAGGTGAAATCCTAAATTGAAAAAAAAAATAGATTTCATATTCTCCCAGAATAGTGTTTAGGAGAATTTTGCCTAAAGTCACACTTTGTGGGGAGATGGACCATTTCAGGGAAGTAGTTGGCTGCTCCTGTGTGGTTGTCTTGATGGCACTGCCAGGAAAGTCAACATCCCAGGGTTTGCCGTTGAGCATGAGGGACGGTCTCATGTAGGCACTTGGAGATCTGCCACTTTTCATAAAGCACAACTATGTTATGATTGGAACTCCTATGCCCTCTGTTGCCCTGGTCACATAAAACTATAAAAACACAAATGGACGAAAGCAAGGTAGAGTGATTGTAACCACAAGTGTTGACCTCTGAGGAGAGGAGAAGACAAAATCATTGTCTATGGGTCCCAGGACTGCCTGAGGAAACCACCTACATCCCAGCTCTGAGGGGTCTATAGTTCAAAAAGTATAACTAGATCCTTCCTGTTGAGAGCACGCACAAGGAGTGAGGACTTATCTGGGGAACGTCAGTCACCAGTGCCCACTCAGCCACTGAGGGACAGGACCAGAGGCAGAATCCTGAGCTTGTGGGTCTGCACTAGGAACTGTCCCCACTTCCCATCTCCAGACCCAGTGGACACACCAGCAGGGGACTGCAGCTGTAGGTAGGTTGGGTTCACGACTGGATGCTAATGGTCAGATCCACATACACACAACATATACCAAAAAAAAAAAAAAAAGGCAGGGATTTTGTGATTATTCCTTTCACAGGATAAATACGAGACGTTCCATAATATGTACATGAGCAGTTTTTTACACAATTTATGAAATTAAATGTTCCCTTTCACATCAGGGAATGTTGTTGAGACTTTGTGTTGGAGAACATGGTAAGAAGTAGTAAGGGGCACCCCAAATGCATTCTGTGTGTGTCTGCTCCTCCCCCCGCCCTCTCTCTCAGAGACAGGAAATTCTGGGCAGTGGTCCTTCTGGAGTGAGGAAGGACAGGTGTCCTGGAGTCAGGCCCAAGGAGCACGCTCAAGAGCAGCTGTGAGGAGGAAGTCTCCCACACAGAGCAGCAGCAACAGCCAGGCGAGCAGGTCAGGAAGAGCAGGCTCTGCACAGGGGACCACAGGTTCAAATACCTGCAGAAACAACCCAAAGGCAGGCAGAGCAGAGGGTGTGTGCTTTCGGTTAATAGAGATGCAAGCACAACTGTTCTCCCTGCAAGTCCCACAGGCCAACCCTGTTCCATCTTATCAGAGCTCTGATAACTGTTATGTTAATCTCTTACCTCAAAAAAAAAAATTTTTTTTTTTTTTTTTTTTTTTGCTAGTGTGCCACTTTGGAGGTGATGTTCACAACAGGTGACCATTGCCCCTCCTGGCCCCATTGCAGCTGCAGTTCTGCCCTGAATTAGCTAAAGCTGGAAGAGACATAGCCAATCAACTCACTGGACCCAACACTGCCAGCTATGGGGGATGGGATCAGGTTTAGGCCCAGGCTTGAGCACACAGAGGACACAAAGAAGCCCCAGATGGCTGTGGTAAGTGCAAGGCCAGGGGCCCAGACTTTCATGGCCAGGTGGAGGAGCAGAGCCACAGGAGGAGGAGGACATAGCAGAGTGGACAGAGGCACAGCTCTGCCCCTGACTGACTGAACTCGGAGCCTCCATTCCTAGACCTACTTTGCATGCCCTTCAGGTGTCTTCCACTCCCAGCCTCCCTTTCTAGGTGACACTGCCCAGCCACCTTTGCCCAACACAGAAATGCTCAGTTTTTGCACTGAGTGCCTTTAGATTCTCCCTGTCTTCATTCAAATGATCCGAGGTGGTCAGCTGAAAGTTCTGTGCACCATAGCAGGGGTGGTGACCAGTCAAGGCCACCTAGATGCCTCTTCCTGAATCAGGGAGACCTGGGGGAACGGTCACTGGGCTGCACAGGAGAGAGAAAGTAGACATGTAGACCACAGAACCAGGAGAGAGCCCCAGAGACAGCCACTGCTCCCTCCAACTGCCTCAGGTCCTGACGGCTCTTCATGTCCATTGACAGTCGTCCACAGTACTCTCCTCTTGGTGGCAAAGTCAGCAACGCTCAGCTCATGTCCTATTCACTCCTTGACACTTATCATTTCTCAGCCATTCCCAGTTAGGCACAGCCCTATTACCAGTGGTCACAACAGCTGTAAGGAGCAGACACTATAAGTCACTGCTGAGTGGAGACATTCCAAAGCCCACAAGTGGGCCTTCGTTCTGCCCTTCCCTGCCGCAGTGGCATTCCAAGTTTCCAGAGTTAAGTGACAGCTACAAGCCGAGGCCCCCCACCTCCACCCTACCAACACCACCACCTCAGTTCCTAGCACAGGAAATAAACCTTGGGAATTTCTGGGTTATGTAGCCACCAGAGCATAACCTCGCCTATCCTACCTAACACATCCCCAAACCCTAGTCCTTTTTCTTAACCCAAACTGCAAGAATTTCCTTATTCTTACAAGTCTAAGCCACCCACCCATAAATATGAGATGACAGTCACAACAATGCCGAGGGAACATTTGACCAAAATGCACAGTCTCTGCCTCCGTCTTCACATCGCCTCCTCCCTAGTGTGTCTGTCTCAAACTCCCTCTGTCTCTCTTGAGGATACATGTGATTATATTTAGGGTCCATGGGATAATCTGGGAAAAACTCCTCCTCCAAAGAGCCTTAACTTAATCACATTTTTTTGTTACATAAAGTAATATTCACAGGCTCTGGGGATGAGGACATGGACATGTAATTAAGTCGGGGGCCAGGTGCACCATTCGGCCTACACTACCTAGCAAAAAGTGAAGTTAGCATTCCCTAATATTTGTTAAACAGATCAATACATTATAAGTGAATCACTCCTCAAAGCCTTGACCTCCTCTGTGAAATTTGGTGTATCCTTACGCAGTCTTGCCAGGGTCTGTCTTCCCTACGCCCTGCTTGCTGGATGCACTTCTACACCAGGTCTCCTTATGGCATGCTAAAACTGTCGGTTTCCTCATCTGCCTCCTCCGCACCACATCCTGCCACCCCAGAGTTTTTCAGGGCACAAATTGTGTGGCACAGTCTGACCTCTCTACTCTCTGACACAGAATTTAATATTCCTTCAATAAACAAGTGACCTCCTCCTAAATTAAGTACATGGAATAAGAAAAACACTAAATGACTGTACCTGAATCCCCACCCCTAGAATTTCCGTGGATTGCAAACACTGCGTTTGACTGAGCTGAAGGTAGGAAAAGCCTTTATTGTGTCTAGAGGAAGGTGCATTAGGCCCTGAACCTGTGGCCCTTGACTGGCTTGTGCGTGTTAGGAAGAGGGAAGGCTCGCTTCCCTTTGTCATGCTGAGCAAATCCACACAGGGTCTGAGGCCCTTTCTCTCAAGGCTGATGGGAGGATTAATCTCCATTGGTGAGACTTCTTTCTTTTGCAGTGAGTCAGCGGGAGCTCAGGCTCAGAGCGAATCTCACCAGATGGAAGGCTAGAGATCCAGGCACTGCCCAACATAGAACCAACGCTATACTTATTAGTCACGTTAACGAATCAAGTAACTGAACAGAGAAGCCCGTTATGGAAATCAGTGTAAGGATAACTGGGAGGACAAGGTGCACATCTCTTGGTGAACATTATGACCACTTTTCTCTCATAGGCGAATCACAGATGATTCCTTCTTCTCTCATAGGTGAACTGGTACTCTGCTTCTTGCAGGGACTCTGGCGCCTCTCTGGCATTATTCCTGGTCAAGCTGACGTCTGGTGTTAATGTTAAAAACTCTTACCCTGGAATGACTTAGAGATACCTCTCCTCATATCAAATCTCGTTTAGGATTGGTGTGAATTCTCACCACCACTGAAGCACAGTAGGGTGTCTATGAGGAAAGAATGCTTTTTTCCAGTGCACAGAATTGGGAACCCACTCCTCCCCAGAAATTTCCAGGTGAGAACAGAATTGCTAGAGTTAGCACACTGACATTTAGTAGTCCTACCTGCACCCTCCTTATACAGACACACAGGGCACAAACACACAGTCGCTACTGATGCAAGGGTTCCCCAAGGAGCCCCATATTTCCAGATCAAAGCAAAGGCCAGCACTCCTGCCGTCAGGGGACCAGAACCCCTGTGACGGTAACTGGACCAAAATGAACTTCTAGCACTGATGCTGCTGGAAAAAAGCCCTGTGTGATCTGACGTCAGGGCTTAAAGATGTTCAGGGGCACAGAACCATGAGGAAAGGACCAGTAGAAAAAGGGAGACAGCCTATAGAATGTGCCTATTCCTGAGCACTCTGGGCTGTCCTTGTGACCCTGTGACAGTGGTGTGCCATGAAAGCACCCACTGACCTTGAACACTGGGGTGGCACCTTTCCCAGGGTCCCTATGGGTTCCATCTTGTGACTTGCATTCTTGCTTCTCTGCACACCCTTTTAAAAAGCTGCCGCTGCTTCTATTTGGCTTCCTGCTTCTCACCTCACCCCTCACAGCAGCAAGCCTTGAGCTGCCAAGAGGAAAGAAAACAATCCCCACTAATCCATTTCTTCAAAACTGCTAGTCAATTAATGTTAGCCTGACTTTCAAAAAAATGAAAGTTTTTTTGAAATGTTCAGAGAAAACACATATTTTTTTGCATATAAATAGAAAACTGGGAGAATGTACACCAAAATGTGCACAGTGGTGCTTTGATTGGGAATAGGAGAGGGGAAAGAAAACAGACTTCATTTTTGTTTTCCTTCAATTTTTTTTTTTTTTTGCAATGGGCCTCCATTCCTTTTACAGTTAGAAGAAATCAATAAAGATATTTTCTATTTAAAAAAAAACAGCAGAACAAGTTCATTTTTGCTCCTGACTTGACCAAGAAAAAGCAGGAAGATCATTCTGAAATTGCAATTTGTTGAGAGGTGGGCTCGTTTGGGTATGCTGTACATGCACTTGCATTTCTCACAATGACAGAGCATGCGTGCACATGAAGAGTGCAGAGAAAACAGTGCCACGCAAGGCTTTTGCCTTCCATCTGCAAGATGCTGAAGTGTGAATCCTCCATCTGCACTTCCCTGGCTGTGTCTGAGAAAGAGTCAACACCTCTTCTTCCTCTCACAGCTGTGCAGGGACCTTTGTGCCACAAGGGATTGGGCCTTTTTTTGGTGTATGCCAGGAATCTTCATGGAGAATCTGGTGCATTGTGCCTGAAACACTTAACTTTAAAAAAAAATGAAGAAATATTTAATGAAGATGACGAAGGTTGGGGATGTAACTCAGTGGTAGAGTGTTTGCCCAGTATGCATGAAGCCCTGGGTTCAATTACCAGCACAAAAATAAATAAATAAATAAATAAATAAATGAAGATGACTGACAGAAACATAGGTGCACACGTCAACCAACCAAGTAAACAAAAAATATGGAGGCAAATAAACATTAAAACAAGCAAAGGGAATAAAAGAGAAGAGATAATGGGTGTGTTTATCTATTTTTCATTACTGTGGCAAATTACCTGAGGTAGACTAACTTTATAAAGAAAAG
Source organism: Urocitellus parryii (assembly GCF_045843805.1). Classification (NCBI taxonomy): domain Eukaryota; kingdom Metazoa; phylum Chordata; class Mammalia; order Rodentia; family Sciuridae; genus Urocitellus; species Urocitellus parryii. Next base: position 71,301,859 of record NC_135538.1, on the reverse strand, counting down.
AGGCTTATTTTGAACTCACAGTTCTGGAGATTCAAGGGCATGGCCCCACATCAGCTCAACTCTGGTGAGGGCTTCATGGCAGAAGGCATCAAGGCAGCAGGAGCACATGTAGGAGTAAAAGATCATATCAAGAAGCCAAAGTGGGACTGGGCTCAGTCTTTTATAACTACCTTCTTATAAGAACTACCAAGGTTCAAAGAAAACTATGTTAGTCCCTTCTGCAGCTCCTTCAGAGACCCAGCAACTCCTATAGGTCTCACCTCTTCAGGTTCCACTACCTCTCACATTACCATACTGAATACCATATTGAATACCAAGCCTCCAACACATGAACCCTTGGGGGAAAAAACTACCTCCAAATCAAGTAGTGGGAATTACTAAACTGATTTGGGAAAGATGGAGTGAGCTAAAGATGGCCTTGTGTTGAGGGAGATGAGAAGGGGGAAGGGTGGTATAGAAACTCCCCTCCCTTACTTCTTGTCCTATGGTCATGAGTTGGAAATACAATAACCCTCAAAAAAAAAAAAAGCAGATATTTCTGTTTCCACCTTAGAAATGAAGAGAGCATTGCAATCACACTCATAATTTAAAAAGCTAAAGCAAAACACAAATTGACAACTTTTCCTGAACCCATCAGAGAACTGAGTTCACAGGCAAACATCCAACCTCCAGTCTGGAGAGGCAAGTCCCTTTGGGAATAAATAACGCCACACACTTGCATTTGCATACCTGGGCAAACACTGCCATATAGCAAATAAGTTGATAAGAGGATTTAGCTAAAATTTTTAAAGAGTTACTAAAGGCTGGTCACGGGCTAGTGAGAGAGTGCTAAATCCCTGACGTATGCAGACATGAGTGGGGTTTGTATCCTTTTCAAGGTTTCACTCCACGAGAGGCTTACTGGAAAAACTGGGGGAAAATTCTGAGAAAGCTTTTGTTCATGATGCCGACTGGAGAAGGCAGAAAGCAGACACCAGTGAAACTTCACCCAAGAACTATTTCTTCTCCCTCCCACAAGGAGCACAAGCTTTTAGTCTGCAGGAAAATCAGCAAAAATGGCCACCTACCATCACTGCCAGAGTCCTACTGCAGCAATGAGAAAGAACCCGAGTTTTGTAAAGGTGTACCCCGAGTGGAATGGCAGCATCACCCCCTGGGATCCCCACTGCTGAGAAAAGACCTGAATGCTGTGAGAGCCACACCCCCAAGACCCGGGCTCACCGGGCCTGAGATTAAGGCTAAATCAGAACATCAGAGAACAGCTCCCACACACACCCTTCCCCTCCACCACAGTAACAAACAGTGAGTAAAAATAATAGTGCAATACGGCTGGGGGAAGTGTCAGTGATGGATTCTCTCTAGGGAGCAGAAACAGAAAATTCTTCAGGAAAAGTAGTAACCCACAGGGCTGGGGATGTAGCTCAATGGCAAAGCACTTGCTTGTCGTGTGCAAGACCCTAGGTTTGATCCCCAACACTACAAAAGAAAGACAGAGGCAAGGAGAGAGAAAGAGTGACCCAAATCCTACAAAGAAGTTATACTAGAGAAGCTCAAAACCTGTGGTACACTAAAGGTAACCCAGGGTGACAAGAAACATCGCTTATATAACAACCTTCTCGCAAGAACTACCAGGTAGCCTAGCTCCTGACTTGATTAACACAAATCCCACACTAAAGCCCTGGAAGAAAAAAGGACATGCTCATCTCCAGATATAAAAATAAATTATCTTCTGTCTATAAAACATGTATAGTTATTATTATACTTAATAATTAATTATCTTCTATTAAACATAACATACATATACATAAGACACAAAAAGGTCAGAAAAAAACACATTTTGAAGAGAGAAATTTTTCAACAGAAACAGACTTATGTATGACCAGATATTAAAATTATCAGAGAATTTAAAATAACAATGGCTAATATGATATGGTTCTAATGCAGGATCATATAGGTAATTTCAGCAGAGATATAGAAACCCTACAGAAGAATCAAGTCAAAACCACAGGTACAGAGAGGAAAAATCCCTTCACAGAGCATCCAAGAGCCACAAGACAAGATTAAATGCCCTAACATAAGTAAAATTGGAATCCCAAAAGTAGAAAATATAACAGGTCAAAAGAAATATGTGAAAAAATAATGACTGAGAATTTTCTAAAATTAATGATATACACGAACCACAGGATGAAAATCTCAGAAAACACTCAAAAAAATTCACACATGCACACAAACACACACGTACACATCTGAGTTTATCATATGAAAAATTCTGAAAACCAAAGACAAAAAGAAAATCTAATAAGCAGTCAGAGGAAAAAGACACATAACTGACAAAGAAGCAAATTAAAACCACATAAGATATCACCATGTACCTATTAGAACATCTGAAAAATAAACTGATACTATCAAGTGCAGACAAGGATGTAAAGAAATGGAAATTTACGTTGCTGGTAGAATATAAAATGGTACAGCTGCTCTGGAAAAGAGTTTTCCAATTATATATGAAGATAAATATATAATTATTATATATATATATAAAATATATATTTACCCTATGACCCAGCAATCCCACATCTAGATATTTATAATGGAGAAATGAAAATGTCTACTCACACAAATGTTTGTCAAGATTCTGCTCATAATCTGCAAAAATTGAGAACAACTCTAATGTCCTTCAATGGATAAATGAATAAACAATATATGTTATAATAAAATGGAATTGCTCAGAAATTTTAAAAAAAGGAATAAACTACTGATACAACATCATAGATGAACTTCCAAGGCATTATACTGAATGAAACAGAAAGTCTCAAAAGTTTACTTACTATGTGATTCCACTTTAAGATATTCAGGATAAGGCAAAACTCTAGAAAGGGAGAATCTCTCAGTTGTCACCAGGATTTAGTAGTTAAGAAAGGGTATGACCTCAAAGGGCAACATATGGGATTTGGGAAGATGACACAATGGTTTTATATCAACATTGTGGTTGTTTTTACATGCATCAAAACCATAGGAACAGAGAGGAAAAAAATCTCTCCTCAGGGCATCCAAACATGACAGTATCAAATTTGGCTTAAAATTGGAATCCCAAAGTAGAAAATAGAACAAGGCAGAAGAAATGCTTGGAGAAATAATGGCCGAAATTTTTCTAAAATTAATGAATTTTATATACTCTTAAAAAACCAATTTCACTGTATGTTAATTTTTAAGTATAATTTTAAAAGTAAGAAATGAAGATAGAATAAGACGGAGAAGCTGTGAAATTCTATAGCCAGGGAAACTCATCCTCCAGCTCATGCAGCTTGTTCTTCAATACATAAGACTAATTACTCTAGGTCCTGGTTTCTGAAGTGCAAGGGGTTGATTCCTGGGAAACAGTAAAGTTCTTTTTATGTGTTAGGACAGTTTCCTTTGCCTTGACACCAGGTATCATGCAACTTTGCATCAAGTTTAAGGTTTGCTCAGCAGAAAGTGACTTACTAGAGGTATGACATAGGGCCAACAGCACCATGATGAACGTACATTTCAGAAAGCTGAAATGTCCTGGCTCATTTTGATTTCACTATAGCAAATGATACTGAATTGTTAACTAATGTTTGTTCTTCCAATATTTTTACTCCTGCCTCCAATCTAAGCAAGTAGACAGACTCTTGTTAGCCCTTGTTTCAAAAGAAATTGGAGCCAGGGACTGAAGTCAGCCAGTCTTCCTGGCTTTGGTTTGCCAAAACTTGAGCTAATTGAGAGGACTATGCTTAAGGTTAAAGATGATGGGGAATTGTTAGAATTCCCCTAAAGGACAATGACATCATTCAGCAGCAAAAGAGAGGATTCAAACTTTCAGGTTACAACATATGAGGACCCATTGCCAACTGCCTTCCAGCACCCCAGGGTGAACGGAGAGTAAAGGGGAAAGCAAAATGTGCATGAGGAGGCAAATTCATAGCTCTGGAATACACAACCACTGCTAAGCTTTTTTTTTTTTTTTTTAATGGAAACAAGTCTGATAAAACAATGAAACAAGACTCCCCACAGAATTTGCTTTGCATAAGTCTTCTGGAACCTTTGCCCAACAAGCCAAGGGACAAGAAAAATACAAATAATAAATGGTGAGAAATTTTCCACCAGCCTACCTGGGTGAGAGCTTGGAACACCTTAACTCTCATCTAAAGACAATGAAATATTGTAACATTTCTTGAATCCAATCAATGCTATCAGAATCCCACCCTTATATCTTCAGCATCCACCATTTCCATGCTTACTGGCCTAATTTCCAACTGCCCAAACCTCCAAGTCTGTTCCTAAGGGCTGTCAGTGGCTGCTGGTGTTGTTTTCACCTATAGAAGAGTAAGGCTTTTGAATTCCAAAATCTTATGCTACCTAAAAACAACTTCCCACCAATGACTGGTGAATATCCTTAAGCAGGATAACTCTAAAATATATGTTTTATACTGCTTCTCAAAGTTCTCCAATAAATGGGGGATTAAATGCCAGTTGTCAACAATGTAAGGTGCTTGATAAAACCCCATATTGTCTTTCTGGCCTTCTCTGTCTCGATTCCCCAGTGACTTAATAGTATTTACTGATACCAATTCCCAAAAAGACTGTTTTGACTCAAATTCTTGTCTTATGGTCTGCTTCTGAGAAGCCCAAAGTGAAGACCACCAAGATCTTAGCTGCAGATTAGTATCTATTACTTTTTTATTTTTAAAATGATCTCTTAACTAATTATTATTGGGAAAATCATTTATTCTCCACCATTCTACTTTCAGTAATGGAAAGATAATTAAATAATAATTAAAACACAGATTCTTACTACTCATTCACTCACACCTCTATAGGAAAAATGAGTTATCTAGTGAGTTCAGAAAAATGAATTGAGAATATTTAGCTTGACTTAGCCCATCTGGGCTTCATTATCGTTTCAGATCTGTCTGCCTACAGAGAGGATGCCTTCTGGTCTATCCAGCCCTGTGGCAGTTACCAAGGCAAGATGGATCTGTTATTGCACAAGTAAATTTTCTCATTCAGAGATTCAGGATTACTACTTAACCCAATTCCATCACTGATCGAAGCCATTCTCCAATTCTCTAATCAACTTGATCAATAATAAAGCTCAATATTGATTTCTATCTCCTGCATTTTGTTTCTCAGCTGATTCCAAATTTAGAAGAAGTAGGGAAATGAAATTGAATCATTGTTTAAGTGTTGCCCAACTACTATTGAGATCAAGCCCAGCCAGGTACACCTGGAATCCCAGCGGCTCTGGAGGCTGAGACAGAGGGATTGTGAGTTCAAAGTCAGCATCAGCAATTTAACAAGGCCCTAAGCAACTCAGCAAGACCTTGTCTCTAAATAAAAAAGGGCTTGGAATGTGGCTCAGTGTTAAATGGCCCTGGGTTCAATCCCTGGGTACCAAAAAAAAAAAAAAAAAAAATCAAGCCCATGTTTCGTTTGTTTACTCATTATTTGTATAAGTAGAAAATTCCAGATTGACAGGATTTTGTTCTCCTTTTAGTTCTTTAAAGTTGTTTAGCTGTTTTGTTTCTAGTAAGAAAATTTCTGTTATCTTTTATTTCTTTTTATTTGACATGTTTTCTGGCTACTTTTAATATTTTCTCTGTCATTGGTTTCAAGCAATTAGAATACTAAGTGCTTTGCTTAGATATTTTTCATATTTCTTGAGCTTGGAGTTTTCTGGCCCTTTTTGGATATATGGGTTTATAATTTTCATCAAATCTGAAGAAAATTTAGCCATTATTTATGTGATTGTTTTTCTGTTCTTCCCACTCCAGCACTGTAATTGCACCTCTCTGTGACTGGTATCCCATAGCTCACTGATGATTTTAATCCTTTCTTCCTGTGTGTTTCATTTTGGATAGTTTTTATTGATGTCTTCAGGTTCACTAATTTTTTCTTCTGCAACATCTAATCTAACACTAATTCTATTCAGAGTATTTTTTATTTATACCTTGAACTTTTCATCTGTAGAAGTTTCATTTGGATCTCAGAACTTCCTTGACTTAACATTTTGAACAACTGGATTACAGTTACAATAGCTATTTCAATGTACTTGTATGCTATTAACATCTGTACTAATATTTTCTTATTTGATTTTTTTCTCCTTATTATGGATTCTATTTTCCTGCATCTTTACATGTCTAGTAATCAGTGATTGGGTGACACAAATTGTAAATTATACCTTGTTTTGTGCTGGATATTTTTATGTTCCTATAAATAATCTTGAGCAGTTTTGTTCTGGAATGTTGTTAAGTTTCTTGGAAAGAACTTGGCTCTTGCTTTTAAGACTTACTAAGTGGTCCAGAAGAGCCCTTAATCTAAAACAAATAAATTTCTTCAGCTGAAGCAAGACCTGTCTGAGTATTCTACCCAATGCCCTGTGACTTGTGAGGTTTTCTAATGTGGTTTACAGAAGCATTGAGCAAAGGCCATTATTCCCACCACGTCTGGGTGATTTTTCTCAGGTCTTAGTTTGTCTCAAATACATGAGCTCATCAAGTACTCTGTTGAGAACTCAAGGGTGTCCTCTGTGCATTTCTAGAACTCTCTCTCTCTCTCTCTCTCTCTCTCTCTCTCTCTCTCTCTCTGGGACTCTCTCTCCTCTCTAGGGCTTTGCGCACTTCCGAAGCTTTGGTCTCCCTGGATTTGAACTTCTGGGCACCTCCGAGCTCTCCCTGGATTACCCTCCCTAGGCTGTGGCCTGAAAACTCAAAAACAGTAAACTGGAACAATTGTAAAATTCACCTACTTTAGTTTCTGCCTGTCGGGGATTACTCTTTTTCATTTCAAAAACAAAGATGAAATAAAGACTTTTTTTTTTTTCAGGCAAACAAAGGCAGAGAGAATTCATCACCAACAGATCTTGAACAAAAATGTTAAAGGAAGTTCTTCTGGCAGAAGAAAAATGATACCAGATGGAAATTTGGATCTACACAAAGGAATGAAGAGCACCATAAATGGTAACTATGTGGATAAATATAAAATCCTTTTATTCAAATGGATAGCCAGTTTTCCCAATAGCAGTTATTAAATAGTCCGTGATTTTCCCACTCAAATAAAATGCCTCCTTTATAATACATCAAATTCCTTAAATATATTTGGATCTATTTGTATATTTTCTCTTCTATTCCAGAGACCTACTTGTCCATAATTACATGGTAGTACCATTCCATTTTTATTTCAGTCGCTATATAATTTAATTTCTGTTAGGATGAGTTCACTTCATTGTTAATTTTTTAAATTTGCTTGATAATTCCTCCAGAGTTTTTCTATGATTTAAATTTAAAAGGCAATGTGTTCATTCCTGTACCCTGCCCCATGCAAAAATGTAAAATCCTGTTGGGATTCTGACTAAAATTGCAATCAGTGCATGTGTTGATTTTCAGTGCAACAGTTAACTGAGAACATGTTTCCATATATAAGATATCAGAGAAAGAAGTCCAGGGATTCTGGGCCTAGGTAGCACCCTGGTATGCTTCACTTCATGCTGAAGCTGTGGCAGCTTAGAGAGTCACTCAGTAAGTGCTGTGTCACATGCTGTCTAATCAGAGGACATTGCTAAGGGAAGAGCACTCTGAATCAGCCAAGGAAGGAGGGGGGAGAGGAATGTAAGCGTAGAATAGTAATTCTGATTTATCTGGCCCAGTAGTCTCTCTTAGGAACATAGTCAGCTTCTCTTTGAGGGGGTAACTTTTTTGCCAAAGGATTTGTCAAGGAAGAAATGGAGAGAGAAATTACCGTAAATCTAAGGAGGTATATAAAGACAAGATTTTGATCCTTGATCATGGACTAACCCATGGCTCTGCCACTCACGCTGTAGGTCCTGTTTGGCATTCTCAAAGTAAAGGTAAAAGAGGACAGGAAACCATGATTTTTTTAAAAGACATGAAAAATATATTGTAAAAGTGTTAAATATGTTTGTAAATAACAGCTAAAATTCCGAGGATTTTTCATTTCTCCAATGTGCATGGAGGGATCTTTAATGGAGACAGCTACCATAGTCCCCGGGGGTGAACTGCACCAGCCACCTGCCCCTGCCCCGGCACCTGAAGCTTGCTGCAGGATTGAGAAGAGAGAGGACAGAAACTCCTGAGCTTCTGGGCTCTAATCCACCTGAGGCAGATGCCACTGTGCTCTCTACCTCAGTGAGAGGGGTTGCCAAAAGGAATCCTTCTCTTACTCTTAGCTTTACTGAGAGCTGTCAGTTCTGTCCCTGGAATGGTTTTATTTCCCAACTGAAACTCTAAACTGTGAAGACTTTGAGACAAAAGCTTATACCACGCACACATAAATGTACTTGTATTCTGCCTACATCCTTTTATATAAGAATCTCAGAGAACTATGAAAACTGCGTAGTGTCAGGGTTCACGTATCCCCATCTTTCATGTGAAGGAACAGAGAGGAGAAAGAAGTACTGAAGTCCTTTGAGCTGGAGGATAACCTGAAGGTAGAGCTCAGAGGGGAACATATGCCAAGAACATACCCTTGGAATCATCCCACTCTGACTGTGGCTTGCTGCCAACTTGAGTGGGCAGTGCAAAAATATTCACTTTGCTTCAGAGATGTTCCTGGGCAGTGGCCTGGTTACTACACATATTACAGACTGAGCAACTATTCCTTAAGCTGAATCCTCAGCCCATTAGCTACCAGAAAGACTCAAAAGAAGAGGAAGGTAAGATCAAGAGGATTTAAATCTACTAAGAGGAGAAAATACATAGAAACATAATGTAGAAATGCTATACCATGTGTTCTTGGAGGCCAGAGACTGTTTCACTCAACTTTGTAGCCCAGGACCTGGCTCCAAAAATAAAAGGTAAACTAAACTGAACACTTGCATAGTACACAAATAGGGGTAATCAGTGCTGAATAATTCCTAAGAACAGAGGGTTCCTGCTGGGCTAACCAGAGAGTGAGGTCTACCTGCTATAGGAAGGATTTGACCTGGATCTCAAAATTCTTTAAGAATGAATTCCTACCTAACTTTATTACTTCTTTCTCACTCTGTACTGTGAGAAAGTGAGATATTCCAATGAACACTTTTATTTATCCAATGATAACCAGCTCATTCATTCATTCTACAAATAGTGTTTAGCACATGCTATGTGCCCAGCATTGCCCCAGAGTCCAGGGTTACAAAAGTGAAGAAGTCAAATAACCCCTGCCCCTAATACTCCAGAGAGCCCTGGGTCCATATGCTCGCCTCCCTTTGGCTCTGACCTCCCCATTGTGTCCTAAGACCTTCTTCATATCAAAGGCTAATTCATGCTTCTCTTCCATCTGAAAAGAGACAGCAGCCCATCAAGATCCCTCAATGTACTGAAGAGGTTAGCAGTGACTGTAAACAGCAGGTTATTCTTAGGCCCTTGGGAATCCCTAATGAGAAGAAACTGTCATGCTCAAATTCTCCAGTGACAGTTTCTTTGGGGATATTCCCTTGGGAAACACTGACTGGACTGTGTGTGTGTGTGTGTGTGTGTGTGTGTGTGTGTGTGTGTGTATGCACGCATGCTATTCATAGTCTACTTCTACCAGGGAAAGAGTACAATTGCAAATAATTCAGAGACACCATAATTAGCAACAGGGTTTTCATAACAACAAGAAAATCAGATGGGGACTCTGACCCTAGCAGCCCACCCACATCTTGCCTTCCTGCTTTTAGATTTTAGTTCCATTTTCATCGTTACCTCTCTGAGATAAAATGTGACTCTCTCCCATAAACACTCATTGTAGGTGGGGTTCTGACATGCCCCCAGACCCATCCTCTGACCTCAGTGACTATGCACTTGCTCTCTGGCCCTGTCTACTTAAGTTCAACCTACCCTCGGAGTTCTTTGAACACCTTCACTATTAAGCAGAGATTGGAAATCCATGGCCCATAGGCCCAATTGGGCCCACTGCCTATTCTTTTGTAAATAAGGTCTTAAGGAATACAACTCTACCCATTCTATTACATATCATCTAGGGCTATTTTCCCACCATAGTAGCAGAGTTGAATAGTTGTTACAGTGACTATATTGTCCAAAAAACCTAAAATAGTTATTATTTGGCTTCTAATACAAAAAAAGTTGCTGATTCCTACTAGAGAATAATAGAAATTTAAGACATATTCCATGTTTTTCATTGTATCAAAAATGCAATTGTTTGGGTTAAAAAAATTACATTATTTTCAAAAATGTGAATTTTATATATTGTTTGTAGTAGTTTACCTTTAAATATAAGATTTCTATAGGTTTTTGTGTGTAGTCCTCATTTGTTAGTTTCCAGTATGTCAAAAGCCAATAACATTCTATTGAGTTCAAAGCACAGCTGTTAAATAGAGAAGTGAAATGTTTGAGAATGGCCTCCCGTGGAGTTTTTGCTAGCATTTGTAGGGATATCTTGTTTTGACATGTGCCATTCTTTCTTTGGTCAAACTATGAAGTGGAATAGAAGAAATAGAAAAACAGCCATAGAGTTCATAATATTTAATGTCATTTTCAGTTTGGACAAAAGAAAATTATCTCAAAGAAAATCAAAGCCTCAATGGGAAGCAGGAGTTCCTGAGACATCTTGGTATTTCCTGCTTTAAAGGATCTTAAAGTTATTAAACTTGCTAAGGGACCGTAAAAACAAAAAGACCTCTTATGAGCAAATGGTCATTTTGGTTACTTTTATAAGAAAAAGGTACACTCATACATTGTTGTGAGACTGCAAATTGGTGCAACCACTATGGAAAGCAGAAAACTGGGAATGGAACCACCATTTGATCCAGCTATCCCACTCCTTGGTTTATACCTGAAGGACTTAAAATCAGCATACTATAGTGACACAGCCACATCATTGTTTATAGCTCAATTCACAATAGCTAGACTATGGAACCAACCTAGGCATCCCTCAATACATGAATGGATAAAGAAAATGTGGTATAAACACTCAATGGAATATTACATAGCTTTAAAGAAGAGTGAAATTATGGTTGGAGTTGGAGAATATCATGCTAAGCAAAATAAGCCAATCCCACAAAACCAAAGGCCAAATGTTTTCTCTAATATGCAGATGCTAATTCACAATAACAGGGGGCACAAAGGAAGAATAGCATTACCTTTCATTAGGTAGAGAGAAGTGATGGGAGGGGAGAGGAGGGGATGTGGAGATAAGAAAGACAGTAGAATGAAACATTATTACTGTATGTATGTATATATGTGACTACATGACTAATATGATTCTGCAACATGTATACTCAGAAAAATGAAATTATATCCCATCTATGTATGATATATCAAAGTACATAAATGCATTCTACTGTCATGTATAACTAATTAAAACAAATAAAATTTTTAAAAGATAATCTATAGCTACATATTCACAGCTAGCTGATAATTAATTGTTTCTAAATTTTCTTGAATTTGTTATATGTAGCTGCTTTATATTGGGAGGAAAATTTACTTGGATAATGTCTCTAACAGACCTATAGATCAACAGAGTACCCTGTATATGCTGAGTCACTGAGGGACTATCCAGGGACTAAGCAGATTAACTATTTCAGACATGAAAAGGGAAATTAACCTGGGGTGGGGGGTTGCTGAAAAGAGTCCCAGGAATGAGTCTCTCAAAGTGGGCCTCAGATGACTTTGATCACACAGGAAGTGGGAAACCTATTTACAGGTGGTATAATTGCCTAAACAAAAAACTAGGAGTCTCTAACAAATTAGAATTAATAAGAAAATGTGATAAAGAGGCTGAAGATAAGACAAATAGACAAAAAAATGTGAAGCTTTTCTTTGTACTAACAGTAATTGATTTGAAATGGAAATGGAAAAAAAAACTTTATTTACATTTGCTATGAAAGTATAGAAGGGCTGATCTCTCTTCCAGGATGCTCACCACAGTTTTAAAGAAAATATTTGGGATCAGGGGACTGATAGCTACCTCCCAGTCTTCTACAGGTTTCGTAGGACTAGACTCAGCCTAGTTCCCATGTCTGTTTAATGTCAGCCCAAGTCTTCCCATAGTGGCTTTTCCAGAGTCTCTGAGACTCCACACAGCACTAGCAAACCCTAATCACATCCAATTCCCACCCCATACGACCCTCCCAGATTCTTTCTCAATCTGTGATCAGAAACCAACCTCTGAATGGTTATCCACAGAATGCTTCCCCTTGCCCTCCTCTGACAGAGTCTATTCTTTCTTCCAACACATCATGTGTCTTGGGACCAGGAAGGAAGTCAGCATATTTCTGATTCATCATTGTCACTTCCTATTCAGAAACTGCCAATGAATGCTCTTCCTTCAAACTCTTATTCCCTCTCCTATATAGCCAGCAAGTCACCATCTACTTTTGTAAATAAAGTTCTATTGGAACACAGCCACATTCACTTCTTTCCCTATTGCCTACAATGGCTTTTAAGCTACAATGCTAGAAGTGAGTACTTGGGACAAAGACCATATGATCTAGAAAGCCTGGCATTTGCTGTTTGGGCCTGTACAGAAAAAGAGTAGAGAGACAGTCTTAATAAAGTCAGGAAGCTTAGAAGTCATTCATGAAAAACACAATAAAAATTGAAGTTTATGTAGCAAAAAAATATTATAAACAAAGCACAGAAGCAAATAAGATATTGGAAAAAAAGATTTATCACAAATGAAGAGTCAATATTGCTAATACATACAGCCTTTGCAAATTGATAGAACAGACATCAAATATCCAGAAGACAAAAACAGTCAAAGGATACAAACAAGCAGTTCATAAAAGAGGAAATACAAATAGCCAATAAACATTAAAAGATGCTCAATATCAGTAGTGATCACATAAATGCTCAATATCAGTAGTGATCACATTAAAACCATGAAAAGATACCATTTGCTATTTTAAGAGCATAATAACAACTAATGCTAACCAGGGCATGGGAACAGACACTTCCACTCATATGAATTACTTTAGACTTTTGAAATGGCAATTTGACAATAGCTATTAAGATGGTTGACAGATTGATAGACAGATAGATGGATAGACAGATATCTTGAACAAGCAATCCCACTTTAGTAAATCTACCTTATAAAAAATAAAATATCAATTCTTGTATATGGGATATTTTTGCAACATTATTTGTCCAGGCAAATAAACCCTGGAGGAAGAAAAGAGAATATCTAGTAAAAAGCATATATGCTACATAATATTATGTAGCTATTTACAATATTGTATTTGAGGAAAAGGGCTAATTTCCTTAACATGTAAGAGGTCCCATGAATCAATATTGAAAATAAATAATCCAATTTTTCTAATAAGTATAGAATAAATAATTCGCAAAAAATTCAAATCTCCTCAAAAAAAGGACCATCAATCTCATCTGTAATTTTAAAAATGTAGGTTGGAACTATTCTCAGATGCCAATGTTTGCCTACCATATTGTCAAAGGAGAAAAGTTTAATGCCATATTGGCAAGGGCAGGGATTCAAGCCCTGATTTACAGGTAGATCTATAAATGACTAGAGCTCCCTGGAAGACAAATAAACTATGGTTATCGAAATTAAAGTCACATATTTGATCTAACAGTTCCATTTCCAGAAATGTAGCCTACAGATAAGTGTATATGCATGCTGAATGGTATAGTTATAAGGTTATTTACTGCATCACCATGAAAGCTAAACTAGGGGGAAAATAAGCTAAATGTCGGATGGTAGGATGTACATTAAACACATTTTGGGTTATTTGTATAATGGGCAGTCATTTAGAAGTGTGAAACCAAATAATAAATAAAGGAATGAGGCAGCTTTACCTGGGCTGATATGGAACACTTCCCAAGACATATTTTTAGGTGAAAAAAGCAAGTAAAGACAATGTGGGAAGAATTCTATCCAGAATGAGACACACATTTTCATGCATAAAATAGCTCTGTATGTCCTCAGAAGATAAATGATAGCAGCAATCACTCTATGGAGGGCCAGTGAGTGACCTTGGGCCTGCATTAAAAGGAACACTTAAGTTTCATTGAATAACACATTTATCTTGAACTTTCCTATCATGCTCACATATTACAAAAACAAATAAATTTAATTTTTAAAAAAGGATTCTGAGATTTGGATCTAGAGAGGTGTCCACAATGTATTGTTAAGTAAGAGAAAGTTGCAGAGAAATATGTACAATATAATTCTATTTTTGATAAAACACTGAATATTACTCTATGTACATATATACAATAAGTGGCATTCTACACCATGTACATCCAGAAGAATGAGAAATTATACTTCATCTCTGTATGATGTATCAAAGTGCATTCCACTGTCATGTATAACTAATTTAAAAAGTTTAAAAAAAATAGATGAACACAACATTAAAAAAAAATTTTATTTTTTTATTTTTTTTTTATTGGTCGTTCAAAACATTACATAGTTCTTAATACATCATATTACACGGTTTGATTCAAGTGGATTATGAACTCCCGCTTTTACCCCGTATACAGATTGCTGTATCACATCAGTTACCCTTCCATTGATTGACATATTGCCTTTCTAGTGTCTGATGTATTCTGCTGTCTATCCTATTCTCTACTATCCCCCCTCCCCTCCCCTCCCCTCCCCTTTTCTCTCTCTACCCCTTCTACTGTAAATCATTTCTTTCATTTGTATTCTCTTGACTTACCCCTCCTTTCCTCTTATATGACCTTTTGTATAACCCTGAGGATCGCCTTCCATTTCCATGCAATTTCCCTTCTCACTCCCTTTCCCTCCCACCTCTCATCCCTGTTTACTGTAAATATTCTTCTCAAGCTCTTCATCCCTACCCTGTCCTTGTTTACACCCCTTATATCAAAGGAGTCATTTGGTATTTGTTTTTTAAAGATTGACTAGCTTCACTTAGCATAATCTGCTCTAATGCCATCCATTTCCCTCCAAATTCTATGATTTTGTCATTTTTTAATGCAGAGTAATACTCCATAGTGTATAAATGCCACATTTTTTTTATCCATTCATCTATTGAAGGGCATCTAGGCTGGTTCCACAGTCTTGCTATGGTGAATTGAGCTGCTATGAACATCGATGTAGCAGTGTCCCTGTAGCATGCTCTTGTTAGGTCTTTAGGGAATAGACCGAGAAGGGGAATAGCTGGGTCAAATGGTGGTTCCATTCCCAGCTTTCCGAGAAATCTCCATACTGCTTTCCAAATTGGCTGCACCAGTTTGCAGTCCCACCAGCAATGAACAAGAGTGCCCTTTTCCCCGCATCCTCTCCAGCACTTATTGTTGTTTGACTTCCTAATGGCTGCCAGTCTTACTGGAGTGAGATGGTATCTTAGGGTAGTTTTGATTTGCATTTCTCTGACTGCTAGCGATGGTGAGCATTTTTTCATGTACTTGTTGATTGATTGTATGTCCTCCTCTGAGAAGTGTCTGTTCAGGTCCTTGGCCCATTTATTGATTGGGTTATTTGTTATCTTATTGTCTAATTTTTTGAGTTCTTTGTATATTCTGGTTATTAGGGCTCTATCTGAAGTGTGTGGAGTAAAGATTTGTTCCCAGGATGTAGGCTCCCTATTTATCTCTCTTATTGTTTCTTTTGCTGAGAAAAAACTTTTTAGTTTGAGTAAGTCCCATTTGTTGATTCTATTTGTTAACTCTAGCGCTATGGGTGTCCTATTGAGGAATTTGGAGCCCGATCCCACAGTATGTAGATCATAACCAACTTTTTCTTCTATCAGATGCCGTGTCTCTGATTTAATATCAAGCTCCTTGATCCATTTTGAGTTAACTTTTGTGCACGGCGAGAGATAGGGATTCAGATTCATTTTGGTGCAAATGGATTTCCAGTTTTCCCAGCACCATTTGTTGAAGATGCTATCCTTCCTCCATTGCATGCTTTTAGCCCCTTTGTCAAATATAAGATAGTTGTAGTTTTGTGGATTGGTTACTGTGTCCTTTATTCTGTACCATTGGTCCACCCGCCTGTTTTGGTACCAGTACCATGCTGTTTTTGTTACTATTGCTCTGTAGTATAGTTTGAAGTCTGGTATCGCTATACCGCCTGATTCACACTTCCTGCTTAGTATTGTTTTTGCTATTCTGGGTCTTTTATTATTCCATATGAATTTCATGATTCTTTTATCTATTTCTACAAGATATGCTGTTGGGATTTTGATTGGCATTGCATTGAACTTATAGAGAACTTTTGGTAATATCGCCATTTTGATGATGTTAGTTCTGCCTATCCATGAGCAGGGTATGTTTTTCCATCTTCTAAGGTCTTCTTCTATGTCTTTCTTTAGGGTTCTGTAATTTTCATTGTATAAATCTTTCACCTCTTTTGTTAGGTTGATTCCCAAGTATTTTATTTTTGGGGGGGATATTGTGAATGGAGTAGTTGTCCTCATTTCCGTTTCAGAGGATTTGTCGCTGATATACAGGAATGCCTTTGATTTATGCGTGTTGATCTTATATCCTGCCACTTTGCTGAATTCATTTATTAGCTCAAATAGCTTCTTTGTAGACCCTTTTGGGTCTGCTAGGTATAGAATCATATCATCTGCAAATAGTGATAATTTAAGTTCTTCTTTTCCTATTTTTATGCCTTTAATTTCTTTTGACTGCCTAATTGCTCTGGCCAGTGTTTCAAGGACTATGTTGAACAGAAGTGGTGAGAGAGGGCATCCCTGTCTTGTACCAGATCTTAGAGGGAATGCCTTCAATTTTTCTCCATTCAGAATGATGCTGGCCTGTGGCTTATCATATATTGCTTTTACAATGTTGAGGTATGATCCTGTTATCCCTAATTTTTCTAGAGTTTTGAACATAAAGGGATGCTGTACTTTGTCGAATGCTTTTTCTGCATCTATTGAGATGATCATATGGTTCTTATTTTTAAGTCTATTGATGTGGTGAATAACACTTATTGATTTCCGTATATTAAACCAGCCTTGCATCCCAGGGATGAATCCTACTTGATCATGATGTATAATTTTTTTGATATGTATTTGAATCCGATTCGCCAGAATTTTATTGAGGATTTTTGCGTCAAGGTTCATTAGAGATATTGGTCTGTAGTTTTCCTTCTTTGATGTGTCTTTGTCTGGTTTCGGAATCAGGGTGATGTTGGCCTCGTAGAATGAATTTGGAAGTTCTCCCTCTTTTTCTATTTCCTGAAATAGCTTGAAAAGTATTGGTGTTAGTTCCTCTTTAAAGGTTTTGTAAAACTCTGCTGTATACCCATCCGGTCCTGGGCTTTTCTTAGTTGGTAGTCTTTTGATGGTTTCTTCTATTTCCTCTATTGTTATTGGTCTGTTTAGGTTGTCTATATCCTCCTGGCTCAATCTGGGCAGATCATAGGACTCAAGGAATTTATCTATGCCTTCACTATCTTCTATTTTATTGGAGTATAAGGATTCAAAGTAATTTCTGATTATCTTCTGTATTTCTGAAGTGTCTGTTGTGATATTGCCTTTTTCATCCCGTATGCTAGTAATTTGGGTTCTCTCTCTTCTTCTCTTCGTTAGCATGGCTAAGGGTCTGTCAATTTTATTTATTTTTTCAAAGAACCAGCTTTTAGTTTTGTCAATTTTTTCAATTGTTTCTTTTGTTTCAATTTCATTAATTTCAGCTCTGATTTTAATTATTTCTTGCCTTCTACTTCTTTTGCTGTTGTTTTGCTCTTCTTTTTCTAGGATTTTGAGATGAAGTATGAGATCATTTATTTGTTGGTTTTTTCTTTTTTTGAGGAATGAACTCCAAGCAATGAATTTTCCTCTTAGAACTGCTTTCAATGTGTCCCATAGATTCCGATATGTTGTGTCTGTGTTTTCATTTAACTCTAGGAATTTTTTAATTTCCTCCTTGATGTCTTCTAAAACCCATTGATCACTCAGCAACCTATTGTTCATTCTCCAGGTGATGCTTGCTTTTTCCTTTCTTCTTTTATCATTGATTTTCAGTTTCATTCCATTATGATCAGATAAGATGCATGGTATTATCTCTACCCCTTTGTATTGTCTAAGAGTTGCCCTGTGACATAGTATTTGGTCTATTTTTGAGAAGGTTCCATGTGCTGCTGAGAAAAAAGTGTAGCTACTTGATGTTGGGTGGTATAGTCTATATATGTCAATTAAGTCTAGGTTGTTAATTGTGTTATTGAGTTCTATAGTTTCCTTATTTAACTTTTGTTTGGAAGATCTGTCCAGTGGTGAGAGAGGTGTGTTGAAGTCTCCCATGATTATTGTATGTTGGTCTATTAGACTCTTGAACTTGAGAAGAGTTTGCTTGATGAACACAGCTGCACCATTATTTGGGGCATATATATTTATGATTGTTATGTCTTGTTGGTGTATGGTTCCCTTGAGCAGTATGAAGTGTCCTTCTATATCCCTTTTGATTAGCTTTGGTTTGAAATCTATTTTATTAGATATGAGTATGGACACTCCTGCTTGTTTCCGCGGTCCATATGAGTGATATGATTTTTCCCAACCTTTCACCTTCAGTCTATGTATATCTTTTCCTATCAAATGCGTCTCCTGTAGACAGCATATTGTTGGGTCTTGTTTTTTGATCCATTCTACTAGCCTGTGTCTCTTAATTGGTGAGTTTAAGCCATTAACATTTAGGGTTATTATTGAGATATGGTTTGTTCTTCTATCCATATTTGTTTATTGATGTTACTAAACCTGATTTGTTATCCTCTTTGACTACTTTCCCCCCTTTACTGTCCTACCTCCCATTGTTGGTTTTCAATGTTATTTTCCATTTCCTCTTCCTGTAATGTTTTGCCAAGGATTTTTTGAAGAGATGGTTTTCTAGCTGCGAATTCTTTTAACTTTTGTTTATTGTGGAAGGTTTTAATTTCATCTTCTAACCTGAAGCTTAATTTTGCCGGATACACGATTCTTGGTTGGAGCCCATTGTCTTTCAGTGTTTGAAATATGTTATTCCAGGATCTTCTAGCTTTCAGAGTCTGTTTTGAGAGATCACCTGTTATCCTGATTGGTTTACCCCTAAATGTAATCTGCTTTCTTTCTCTTGCAGCTTTTAAAATTCTCTCCTTATTCTGTATGTTGGACATCTTCATTATAATGTGTCTAGGTGTGGATCTCTTATGATTTTGCACATTCGGCGTCCTGTAGGCTTCTAGGATTTGGGAATCTGTCTCATTCTTCAAGTCTGGGAAGTTTTCTCGTATTATTTCACTGAATAGACTGTTTATTCCTTTGGAATGGAGCTCTGTGCCTTCCTGTATCCCAATGACTCTTAAATTTGGTCTTTTGATATTGTCCCATAATTCTTGGATGTTCTGCTCATGGTTTCTTAGCAGACTTGCTGAGCTGTCTATGTTCTTTTCCAGTTGAAATACTTTGTCTTCATTGTATGATGTTCTCTCTTCTAAGTGATCTACTCTGCTGGTAGTATTCTCAATTGAGTTTTTAAGTTGGTTTATTGTTTCCTGCATTTCTAGAATTTCTATTTGTTTGTTTTTTATTACCTCTATCTCCCTGTGAAATTGATCTTTTACTTCCTGGATTTGTTTGTCAATGTGATCTTTCATTGTCTGATTTTGCTGTCTCATGTCTTCCTTGAGACTCCAGATCATCTGAAGCATATATATCCTGAACTCTTTATCTGATATTCCATCTGTTGCAGCTATTACCTCTTCTAAAGTTGAGTTGACCTGCATTGCTTGTGGTCCTTTCTTTCCTTGTCTTTTCATACTGCTCGCGTTTCTTTCTGCTTGGTGCAACTGTTGTGTTTTGAAATTTACCCCCTATTTATTTATGTTACTCTTGTATACTTGAAAAGTCTCCCTTGCAGGTGCGGGCGGCGGCTGTGCCCCTACTCCAATTGGGGTGACGTGTCTACCACGCTGGCGGCTCTCTGGGCCTGTTCCGGGAGTGGAAGGCGGCACTGCTCTGTCCCTATTCCAATTGGGGTGCCGTGACTACAATGCTGGCAGGTCGCTGGGCCTGTTCCGGGCGTGGGCGGTGGGCTTGGCTGGCGGGATTCCACCTAATGGCAGTCCCTAACCTCCCTGCTTGCTAATTAATGGCTTCTCTGAGGCGCCACGCCTTCTGTAGCTGCGGGGCAGGCCGCGCGAATCAGTTGGCCTGGATCTCCGGGGTCCTGCTGCTGGCTGTTTTGATGTTGCAAGCTGTTGGAGAGTGGTGGTGTATTCTTCAGCTTTCCCGGATGGTGCCCGCTGACTGCCTGGATGGAGTGTCCGCTGTTTTGATGTTGCACTCTGAAGGAGACTGGCGGTGTATCCTTCAGCTTTCCCGGATGGTGGCCGCTGACTGCCTCAGTGGAGTGTCCGCTGTGGGGGATGGGACTGTACCGCTTCCTTCCCCTTCTGAGATCCCGTGCTCGGCCCAAGGGTCCGTGTGGGCTTGGCTGGTGGGATTCCACCTAATGGCCTTCCCTAACCTCCCTGCTTGCCAATTAATGGCTTCACTGAGGCGCCATGCCTTCTGTAGCCGCAGGGCAGGCCACGCGAATCAGTTGGCCTGGATCTCCGGGGCCCTGCTGCAGGCTGCTGGGATCTAAAAAAAAAATTTTAAAGAAGTGTGGAATGAGCTATGAGCACAGGTTATCTTGGTAGAAATGGATTTGGAGAGAGATGCTTAGCTTTTCCTGATGTGCCTTTAAAAGAAATAGTCTACTATTTAAAAAGCATCATTTTTAAAAAGTTTAGTAGTTTTAATACAGTAAAAAAAATGCCTAGGTGGAATCAGAATAGATGTTTATTCTCTTTATTTTCTGGTTGATATTGCAATGAGTTTAAAGCCCCACAGACAAATAGTGCCTGACCAGCATTATTCTTCTCCCCATCTCCCTCTCAGATGTGAACATTCTGGCCTTCATGCTCTCCTGTCCACAGATGCAGCACTATGCAGTTATTTCAAGACACCATCCCAGCTAACTCCATTCCACATTTAAAAATTCTTAAGAGTGCACAGTTACCTTGAATGCACTCTATGCAGGCCTTTCCTGTCTCCACTTCTCTCTTGGCCATCAGTGTAAGCTACTGCATTTCTGCATAAACAGCAATGGTGCCACAGCAAGCCAAGTTGGAACTTAAAACAACAGGAAAAACCAGTAGCACTGATCCTGTCTTTACTTAAAATGTTCTGTTTATTGTGGATTTTGTCACATGAACTTTGACTTTTTAAATGGTTTATTACTATATCTAAATGAATTTTTTGGCTTAAATTTTACATCCTAGGCAAATGCCTCACTTGCCCTGCTCAAGCCCAGCACAGCTCAGGCCAAAACAAAATGAAAATGAACAGTAGGATGGGCTTATCTCAGGAACCCAAAAATTATCCCAGGGATTTATGCTCTACCAAGGGCCACTGGGTGACTTTAAACACGCCTGACTGCCCAACTAGAGCATGACCTCTGCTTGGATTCTCCTCTTATGCTAGAGCTGCTCTGTCCAGTACAATAATCCTAGCCATGTGTGGTCTGTAAATTTCACTGAGCTAAAATTACAAGCACAGAAGGAAGAGCAAGTCCCTGATACAACTCTGAGGCAGTTCTGTGACCTCCCATCACCCTGTCGTATCCCACCACCCTGCCATGCTCCCCTGTGCTTGGCAGGAAAAGTATGGACAATAACACACTGCCCAAGTCACAGTAAGCACAAAGTCATTTGTTCCTTCATTGTTCAATCAACAAGCATTCATTAAGTACCGACTATGTGCTCTTCTAGGTAATGAGGATACATTAGTGACCAAAACAGAATAAAAATTCCTTCCTGGTAGAGCTTTCATTATAGTGAGCAAGATAGAGCAGTAAATACAATAAAGGAACAGGACTTGCAGTACATTTGGTGATGACAAGAGCTAAGGAGAATAAAGCAGGGAGGAGGTGGGATGAATTTGCATCTGATGGCAGTTTGGGGAGGGGCCACAGGAAAAGTCACATTTGAGAAAGACCTAAGAGGTGAGAGGGGTCAAGGTTCTGGCAGAGGCATTAGGGGAAAACCAAAGGCCAAGGAGGTTTGCTGTGTTTAGGAATGGAGATGGGCCCCTGCTCTGGAGTGGGGTAAGCAAGAAAGGATGACAATAGTGCAGGTGCCCTCAGAGCCCACTGGACTGTTGAGTTTTGGCCACTTTTACCCAGGTATGGAGTTTGTTACTCCATGGGAATATCCTTGGTCCTTTGTCTTTCTGTCTGTCTCCTGTTCTTGGCTACCATGGGAGGTTCTGTCTACCATCCCACTACTTTCTAGTGGTCTCTGGAACCCTACTACCAACCCCTACCTCCATTCTGCAGCCTCCCTTCTGAAGCTCAGAGTCCTCACTGATTTTCTTTCATTCCACAATATCTTATTAAAGTTCCATTCCTCAGGGTCTAACCACTAGCCAGGACTCTATTATTTAAGTTTACAATCCTCCTTGCCTTGTCTTAGGGAATCAAAAACACTTAAGACCACCCCAAATTTGCCTGCCTGCATGCTTCTCATTAAATCTCATTAAATCTATTTCAAATGATCAAATAGAGTAAGGCCCAGCAAAGATCTTCATGAACCCCACTGGGCCAGCTTAGCTTTTGTTGCTGGGCTGCCAAAGGTCTCTGAGGTGACAGGAGAGGCAGGGGACACTCAGAGGTCAGGGCAATAGTCACTTCCTAAATGGCACAGAAGCACTGAATATTTTAAGAACTTGTCAGGCCATATCAGAGCCTGACAGCAGCTGAATATGTGCCCAGCCTAAGGCCACACGTACAACTTGATGCAAACCACTCTAGTCTCCTATGTGATGGCTTGACTTTAAAGTTATAGCCACAGGCTCCTCTAGCAATGATTCTTGAGGAAACTAACTTTTTCTTATTTGTCAGTGAGTCAACTACACTTACCAGCACAACACTCCTAGAAGGGATAGGCACATCTTCCTAGAATTGCCTGCCATAAAAAGAAAACGGGTGAATGAACAGAATGCATCCTCTTTGAATTGTTCAGAGATGATTTGCCTGCGTGTACCACCACCAACTGCTCCTTTCTGTATCAAACATTCAGATCATGTTCACTGTCACTGAAACAACAACACGCTGGCCTGCTGAGAGATCAGACAGCCAGCATAATCTCTGAAGCTAACAGAAGCTCATTTGTGACCCTGACAAGTAGAACTTGTGTAAAAAGAGGAAGAACCACCTTCAAGTTTGCCTGCCTGCATGCTTCTCATTAAATCTGAAACCACAGGCACTTCCTGCAAAGTGCCTTAGCCCTGGCAGTTCTTGCTACACCCTTGGCCACTGCTGAAGATTGCCCACTTCACCAGCATCTAGCACGAGGCCTGGTGAGGCAAGTGGAAGAGGTATGATGCTCTGGGAAAGTGAGAAGGGCTGGAGCTGGGTGGGTGCACCTCCTGCTGCCTCTCAACAGCCGGACCCCCTGGATAACTCCCATCAGGGAACTCTTTCAACTCATGCTGCCACCAGGGAGGCACCATCATGAGTAGCTACCTTGTCAGCTAAAAATGTTGGCAGATAACTCTGGATTCACAATGGCAGGCTAGACACACATATTTGCCTGCCATTGCTATTGAGAGAGACTCTCTCCACCACAGATAAATATGCCAAGAGCCCCAGACCATCAGCAGTGTGTTGCATGAAACTGGCAGAGCCAGGGGGAAACCACTTGGCAGAGGGGACTTTGAGTTCTGTTAGGGAAGAGCCTTAAGGTAGAAGTTAGCAAGTATGGTTTACAGGAGGGGCCAGTCAGAATTTCTAAGTTGGATAGTTGCTGGAACAGTCTGTGAACTTAGGAATAAATAAGTTTATATATATATATATATATATAAACTTATATATTATTATTAATATATAAGTTAATATATATTAATAATATACATTATTATTACTCATACAGCAATGGGCATTAGCTTAGCTTACCCATCATGAGTATGGTACAGCTCATCTGCGAGTTATGGTACTTCTACTCATTGCAAATTGTAGCTTCTGTTTTTCAAATCCAAAGAGAAATAAATCCGTAAACAGGGGAGAGAACGGAAATATGAGGCCATCAGTGAATGAGAAATTGCAGCAAATTTCTGGAAAACAAAATGCAAATGAAAGTGGTTTGATGGATGAACAGATGGAAAAGAGGCAATCCCATAATATCCTATGAGAGAGTTGCAAAGAGGGGCCACCTTGTGTGTGACCAGATATCCAACAGTGATAACTACTGTGTCATGCACCGCCTCCTGGCCCATGCCCTGTGCCCTGGGCTTCCTTGCCTTATCTTCACTTAATCCTTGAAATGTCCTCAGGCCGTGAGTAACCACCCCTAAATTACAGATTAATAATTTGACACTCAAAGCCTTGGTGGGGTGGTGAGCATCTGTGATCCCAGATACATGGGAGGCTGAGGCAGAAGGATTACTTGACCCTACAAGTTCAAAACAAGCCTGGGTAACATAGTGAGACCTCATCTCAAACAAACAAACAAACAACAAGACAAACAATCAGAAAATAATGATTTTTTTTTTCTTAGCAAGTGTCAGAGCTTTTACTCAAATTCACGAGCTTGATTAAAAGCTTCAATAAAGGAAAGGTAGTATCTCTGGCTCACTATCACATGCCCAGTACTTGCCTGGCCAGTTCAGTACCCGGCATGTAGCAGGCACTATGCATGCACATGTGACACACACAGAGAGGGTGGGAAGATTGGAATGATGAGTAGGTAAGTAGAAGGGTACATGGGCGATTGTACCAACCCAGATCCCAACGATTCCAAAACCCACAACACCACATTGCCTGCCCAGTGTTCTGGGGTATCAAGTAAGGCGGGCCCTAGATAATAACCACAGATGTTAGTTAAAGCCAGACGGTGCAGAGACTATGGCTCTCAGAAGGCAGAACTCAGGGTGAGCAGGAAGTGCGCAGCAGAGATGTCAAACAACAAAGATTGATGTCAGACAACAAAAGGTCAGGAAAGTAGACCAAAAGGTCCCAGCAGGAAGAACCAAGAGTTAAGAGAGTCCTGAATAGCAGGCCTGGGCTGCTTCCCAGTACAGGAACAGAACCTGTTATTACCTTGTGTTTGGATTGAGCCAAAAGGCCAAGAAGCAGTGAAGCGTGATGTGGAGCCAGAGGCTCAGAGAGCCAGGTGCTCACTATATTTATTCCTGTATTTTTACCCTGCTTGGTTCTAGGAAGAGCATAAGGCACCTCACAAGGACACAGAAAGTACAAGGTAACATAAATAAAAGCAAGATGAAAAAGGAAAAAGCAAATAATAAGGACTGGGTCATAAGAAGCAAACAGAAATGAAACGACAGGGATATCTTAAGATCCTATGCACTAACTGAAGATATGCATGTCTGCCTCTAAGCTTTCTAGAGGCCAGCATTAAATGTGTGCGCGCGCGCACACACACACACACACACACACACACACACACCCCTGTCTGTGAGCTACAAACAAACCAATTGCTCAAGAGAAACACAATTCTTCTGGTACTCAAACCAGACAAGAAAGTATCCCTTTGTTCTTCCTTATAAAGATATTCTGAACATCCTCAGAAACACCAGTGTCAAAGTGCTCACCAGGAGCTGCCGCCCGTCACAGGCCTGCCTCTGGTCTTACACCTGAGGCTGTTTCCTGACCGGAGGACTAGAAAGAGACAGGACCCCAGGCCTTCTGACACATGGTGCTGAGGAAAGTCAAAAGACCACATTTCTCAGGCAGAGCCGAGTCTTTCCAGTCCACAAAGGCTTTCCCCAGATCCCCCTGGTGTGTATTTACTGCCACCTATGAAGAGAGAAGATGAGAAAAAGAAAAAGAAGGACAAAAGCAATGAGAAGAAAATTTAACTCTGTTAACATTGTCAGATGGGGCATGTCAGCAGAGAGCATGCACCCTACTCCTTGGATCTGCACGTGGCAAAATGCTCCTAGCCTTTCCATTGTTTTTTCCTCTCCCTCTGTGTTTTAGTCAACTTTTTTTTTTTTGTCACTGTCGCCCAAAGACCTGACAAGAACAATATACAGAAGGAAAATAAAGAAGGAAAAGACTTGAGGAGATTATGCTAGTAGAGACTGTTGCACACCTTACTCCTACATTACAACCTTGTTTTTACCATCTTAATTTCCATATCTTATTTATTTTGGCTCATGACTTCAGAAGTTCAATCCATTCTTGGCCAACTCTAACAGCTCTGGGCTCAAGGTGAGCAGGAACATCATGGTGGAAGGGTATAGCAGAGGAAGCCAGCTCAGGACATGGCAACCAAAAAGCAGACAGAAAGCTACACTTACCAGAGACAAAATACAAACCTCAAAGGCCCACCCCACAGTGACCTATTTTTTCCAGTCACACTCTACCTGCCTATAGTTACCACCCAGTTAATTCAGTCTAGTGGATTAATCCACTCATTAGGTTATAGCTCTTATAATCTAATTATTTCACCTCTAAACATTCTTGTATTATCTTACACATGAGCTTTTGGGAGACACCACATTTCTAAACCATAACACTCTGTGAACCAGGTAGGACGAGTCCCTGATTGGTGGGTGACAACCAATAGTTTCTTGATGGAATAAATCTAACCTTGTAAAAATAAGCATACAGGATCTGTTAGCATAGAGGATCTGCTTTCTTTATATCCCTGTTCACCTTTGCCCTCATGGGTAAGTACATCAGGCTGCAGGCACAAACCTTCCTGCAGGAAGGCAATCCAAGGCCTAGACTTGAGGAGATTGTGCTAGCAGAGACCGTTGCACACCTTACTCCAACATTACAACCTTGTTTTTACCATTTTAATTTCCATATCTTATTTCCATGTCTAAATATCTTCGTAATTCTATATTTGGGTGGGGAATAAAGCAACTACCAGGTCTTCTCAAACTCTTATGAAAAAATACACAAGGTTTCTCTAACTGAAAGATGTTAAAAACTAGAATGAGTCATTTGCTGTGGTTTCAATGTTTGTGTCCCTCCAAAACTTACATCAAAACGTAATGCCATTGTGCTGCTATTAAGAGGGCTTCATACTCGTGAATGGAATGAATGCCCTTATAAAAAAGGCTTAGGGCTGAGGATACAGCTCAATGGTAGAGCACTTGCCTAACAGGTGAGAGGCCTGTGCTTAACCACCAGAACCACAGAACCACAAAGAAGAAGAAGAAGAAGAGGGGGAGGAGGAGGAGGAGGAGGAGGAGGAGGAGGAGGAGGAAGAAGAGGAAGAAGAAGAAAAAGAAGGCGGCTTTAGAGAACTAACTAGCCCTTCCATTTCTTCTTCCATGTAAAGATGCAGCAAAGAGTGCCACCATGAAAGCAGGGAGCTCACCAGACTCCATATCTACCAGCACCTTGACTTTGGACTTGCCAGCCTCTAGAACTATAAGAATGAACTCTGTTGTTTTATAAACTATGCTAAGGTATTTTGTTGTAACCACGGAGACCAAGACACACTCAAGAGCAGGCCTTGTGCTTTATGTTTGCACCACTGATTATCTATAGGCCTTGCACCTAGCAGTTTTCAAGCATTATACATTTTTGGTCCCCTGGGATTTTCAATGACCTGTTATGCTATGGTTCAAGAAATATGACATCTGAGAACTATCCCATTTTCATTACCAGAATCTAGATTTTTGTAAATTTCATCCCTGAAATATCTGTGGTAAAGGTGTTGGAGACGCCATACTGTGTAATTGGTAGTCCTTAGGTAATGGTCAGAGCTTAAACTATCAGTCCCCTGGTATATTGTGGATACTCTTCCACAAAGTCTGACTCAGAACATTAGGAGCATTTTCTAAAGTAAATGTAGGGGCTATACTTAAAATCTGTGGGGGAAGGGGGAAGGAAACTGTAGCTCCTGAACATGAAACAAATTTCTCTCTCCCACTACTTTTCTTGAGGAAACTCAGAGATCCTCATTTGACCTGAGTTTTGATCTATTTCTGGATTTATGTAGAACACCAAATCTGCTAATAGTGAGCATTATCATTATGTTATTTTTAATGTTTTGGCACAAAAACTTCCCTGACTAATCAATTATTTCCAGCTCAGCTAAGTCTTCCACCTAAAACTATCCAGTCCCTTGCTCTGATAGTTCCTCTTTGGTCTGTTTCACCTCAGAGCTTACAGAGCAGACAAGATGCTATAGGGTCCTTCGGCTGTGAAGTTCTTCTCAGAAAGAACATCAGCCCTGAGAGCTGAGGTGAACTCCTGAAGGACATGCAGTAACTGAGCACTTATTACCAGCTTTCTTCAAAATCATTTCTTAATTATCCCCTCTCTAGAAAGTTATTATTATTATTAAGCTAATCTAACAAATTTATGTAACTATTATACGGGGGAAACTAGAAAAATTTAAAGTCTAGTTGCTTCCATCACTGCAATAGAATTGAAAAAAAATGAATATCTATATTCCACTCCATAAATGGTTGAGCAACCAATTTGCACATAAGCAAATACAAGCAGAAAATTATCAAGGATAGAAATGCTTGACTCCATAGCAATGACAAATGCCAATTTAAATAACTTCAAGTTATCATTACACATCAATTTACACAATTATTAAACATTGTTGATGGATCTGTTCAGAAATAGTCTTACATATTTTAGGAGAGCAGCCCATCAAAATGTATTGAGTTAAAAAGATCTAATGCAGTAATTCCAGTTTAGGAAATTTACTGTAAACAAAAACAATGTATAAAAGACTCGCAGTGACGTTATTTATAATAGTAGAAAGTTGTTAATAGCCTGATTCCTAGCAATAGAAGGATGGCTAATACAAATTAGGATAGGTCAACACAAGAGTTACTCTACTGGCTTTTTTAAAATTAGTGTTTAGTAAATTCCATTTACCACAGTCATTGATATGCTATTGTTTCTATATTCCTCATGACTTTTGCTGTTCCTCTATTCCCCTTTTACTACCTTCTTTCCTATTAAACATGTTTCAGGGCTGGGGTTGTGGCTCAGTGGTAGAGTGCTCACCTAGCACACATGAGGCACGGAGTTCAATCCTCAGCACCACGTTAAAAAAAATGAAATAAAGATATTGTATTTACCTACAACTAAAAATAAATATTTTTAAAAAGTGTTTTAATGTTCCATTTTAATTTTTCTCTGTTGATATTTTATTATATATTTTAAATTATTTTCTTAGAGGTTGCTGTGGGAATTACAATGTCTATAATTTATCATAATTGATTTTAGATTGATACTGACTTAATTTTGGCAGAATATAGCAACTCGATTCCAATATAGCTCCATTTTCCCCTCCTTTGTATTACTATGACTATATACATTGTGGACTACACGTTATATAGATATTTTATATACTCTAATCATACATAATGTATCATATGTAACCATATATGACATAGATGATTTTGTATAATACATCATATTATATATTATATATTTTATGTATTGTAAACCCAACAATATAGTATCAAAATTATTGCTTTGAGTGATCATGTATGTTTTAAGAGATGAAAAGAGAAAAATTATATACATACACACACACACACACACATATAGTCCTTTATATTTACTTATATATTTAACATTGGTGCTCTTCATTTCTTCTTATAGATTTATCTTACCATCTTGTGGAATATCATCTCCATCTAACTTTCTCACTTTCTTCAGTATGACAAATATTCTTCTTTCTCTCCCATCCCTTCCTCCCTCTCTCCCTGCTCCCCCCAACCTCTCTAATTTATTTTGGAGTGTTTTTATTTCAGCTTTATTTTTTGAGGAAAAATTTCATTAGCTACAGCACTCTTAGTGAACTTTTTTTTTTCAACACTTGGCCTCCATTATTTCTGAGGGGAACTCCATTCTAATGCTTTCCAGTTTGCATTCTTTTGCCTTTCTTGTTTTTAATATTTCCATGTTCAGATGTATACATTTTATTTTCTTATTTTCCTCTGTTTAGTAGAGAGAAATTTATCTCATCCACATGTATGAAAAAAAAGACAGTATTGCTTGCTTTCAGATTTTGCAGAGGTTTGTTGTAATGTTGTTATTATTGCTCATTCAGCTTTCCAATCTGTATGGCCTTACATGGTGTATGACTTGACCCAGGTGTATTCTCTCCCAAAGTAAAGACTTCTTGTCCTGGTGCTGGGCAAGTTAAGTCCAGTTGAATTCAATAAATAGTTTGAATTGGGAATGAGGCCAAGCTGAAGCACTGAGGACCTGTAGGACACAGGCAAGTAATGGCCTGAGGAAGGTCCAGCAAGAGATAACAGGATGAATGACAGGAAGACGGGGCAGTCAACAGAGAACCTTGGTACAGGCAACATTCAGATGCATAAGCAGGAGAGTAATCAGAATCAAGTATGTCTACAACCAGGTTAGCAGAACCCAGCCAAGTACCTGGACTCAAAGCAGGATTTCAGAGTGACTGTGGAAAGGAACAAGGTTTAGGAATTCAAGAAGCATAGCTTCCTTCTGCTTCTGTGATCTTGAGCAAGTTATTAACCTCACTGAGCCTTATTTTTCTATTTGTTTTAAAGGGCTAAAGATAACTATTTTTGCAGAGGTATTGGAAGGAATATGTTTTAGTCAATTTTTCATAGCTGTGACCAAAAGACCTGACAAGAACAATTTTAGACAAAAGTTTATTTGAAGCTCATGGTTTCAGAGGTCTCAGTCCATAGACAGCTGGGTTCATTTCTTGGGGCCCAAGGTGAGGCAGAACATCATGGCAGAAGCGTGTAGAGGAAGAAAGCAGCTCAAAACAGGACAACCAGAAGCAGAGCGAGATTTTGCTCACCAGGGACAAAATATATACCCCAAAAGGCACACCCCTAGGAGCCCACCTCCTCCAGCCACACCCTACCTGCCTACAGTTACCACTTGGTTAATTCCTTTCAGTAGATTAATGCACTGATTTCGGTTAAAGCTCTCAGAACCCAATCATTTCACCTCTGAACTTTCTTTCATTATCACACCCAAGAGTTGTGGGGGAACATCTCATATCTAAACCATAAGAGACTAAATTTATTATACACAAAATAGGTGGTGCATTATGTGGGAAATAGTAGGTGCTTACTAAATAGTAACTTTTTATTATTGAAAATGTAGAAGGTGATAAATAAAGCAGAGCTTCACTTATAGAGGACCATTAAAGCTTAGTACAAGAAATTGAAGATTTAGTTCTCACAATCCAAAATCAAAATGATATTCTATTTATCTGCAAGGAAGCAAAGATCAGAGCTAGAATGTATTCAGAACTCACCTAAATATTGCACTAATACCTTATATTCCTATTTGAAGCACCTGATACAAAATCAGCATCTTTTAACAGTTTGAGAAGTTCTTTTCCTACAAAGAAGCCAATATGTTAATACCTGTTCTAGTTCTCATTACTCAGTAACAAACTTCTTCAAAATTTAGAGGCTTAAAATAATGAAAATACTTGCACTGATGGTGAATCTTCAATTTGGGAAGGTCTTGGCAGTGTAGCTAGTCTATGCACAGCTCAGTTTCAGGTAGGGTGATTGAAAGTCTGGGAACTGCAATCAATTAAACTTGTTCACTCACTACCAGCTGAGACCTTATCAAGGGCTTAGCCAGAACACCTACCCGTGGACCCTCCATATGACCTGGCCCTGATCCTCCTCATAATATAATGGCTAGGTCTAAAGGTGAATAGTGGGAGAGAGACTGAATAGCAGGAGTCAAAAAAAGCTTATCTTTAATGAAAGAGAGTCAACATTACAATGTTAAAAGAGCTTGTTGAATAGGACATAGTAATGGAGCCACCTTTAGGAAGAAAAATCTGCCACTGAACTTGTATTTTCTTTTTTTCAGAAATGCCTAAGAAAATGTGCAATTGAAAGTAAATGAAATTTATTTAGCCCAGTAATTTGATCTAAGTTAAAAGTTATGACTCCCAGAGTGATGCATAATGCACCTTCTGCAGCCACACACGTAAATCACTGTTTTCAGAAACAGTAAAGTAGCTACTAATTTTTTAAGTAAATGCTGATGACTGTTGAGGAGATTTATGTCTTCTGGTTTTCATGTGGTCAACGATATCGCACAGTCTACTTTGGAAGTTGATGATTTTCAACAAATTCTTGTTTATAAAGTTGTACATTCATCACCAACTTTCTCAAGAAACAAAAATCCAATAGTCAATATTTCATGAAACATGAACTGTATTTTGATCTCACTGCCAACAAAAGAGGAAAAATTAGCAGGAAATTAAATAAATTGAATAATTCCATACGATGGAATGTTATTCAACCTTAAAATGGAAGAAATTTTGACACATGCTCCAATGTGGATGAACCTTAGAAACATGCTAAGTGAAATAAACCAGTGATAAAAGAACAGAAGTTCTATATTGTCACTTCTATGAATTACCTGGAAGAGTCAAATTCATAAAGTAGCATAGCCATTGCCAGGCACTGGGGAAATAAAATTGGGGAATTAGTGTTTAATGATGCATATTTTCATTTGGGGAAAAAAACAAACTCTGTAGATGGGTGGTGATGATAGTTGTGAAATAATGTGAATATACTTAATGCACCAAACCATACACCTAAAACTGACTAATATGGCAAAATTTATGTTACATATATTTGCCATGAATAATAAATGCAATGAATAATTAAATAATAGGTGCATATGTATCCTACAGGATAAATACATGACAAACCATTGTGTAAACTGTTCAGAATGCTTTATGAACTCTATTGGAAGGCTGTTGTTTCTCTATATCTTGTACATATTTAGATTATGTTACAAAACCTATAATTTCCCCAAGTTCCCCACAGACCCTTCCAAACAGCAATCTGGTGGTTTCAGGAAAATGATTCTTACGAACAGCCAGTTAAGTCACCAAGTCACCAGTAGATGACAGCCACGTCATTACTGCTCCCACCACCACCTGAAAATGGAAACAAGTAGTTATCTACTGAGTCTGTGTGAAGTGGTTTTATTTAAGAGTATGTCCTCCTCCTGCCTGCTGCATATAAGGGAGGTTTTAGTTACTTGGTATCAAGTTAGGGTGAGGGAGAAAATGATCATCTTCCAGATTTAACACCTTAAGTGAGAATTCTGTACACTACATATTCTTCTTATTCATTACTGAACAAGACCGTGATAGAGGCTGGAAGTACTCCTTGGAGATGGTACCAAACCTCTCCCAGATTGTTTTAATGCAACTATTAATAATAACATTATCTTTAAAAATGAAAACATCAGACTTGGCATGGTGTTGCACACCTGTAATCCCAGAAACTTGGGAGGCTGAGACAGGAGGATCACAAGTTCAAAGCCAGCCTCAGCAACTTAGTGAGGTCCTAAGCAACTTAGCATTACCCTGCCTCAAAATAAAATAAATAAATAAATAAATAAAAAGGGCCAGGGATGTGGCTCAGTGATTCAATGCCTGGTATTAAAAATAGAAGAGAAAATATCTGGGGAAAATATGAAATGAAAGGGAACATTAGAAAAATAGCATAAAGTATGTCTACCCTGGGTACAATGGGACTTATGGTCACAATAAAACTGATGTAATAATTAAACATGGCTCATTACAAGAGTCATTGTGGGAATTAGATGAGATAATCTTGTAAATGCATTTTGTATAATCTTAAGTGTTACATGAATATCAATCTGTATATTGATTCATATCTGCATCCTTGCCCACCAATTATTTCAAAAAGATTTTACCATCATTTTCTAAATTTCCAAAAAGTATCTTGCTGTGATTTTAATAGGCATTGCATTAAATCCATATATTAACCTAGGAAGAACTGTCATCTTCACTATTTTTAGCTTTTCCAATAAATAGTATGGTGTAGCTCTCCCTTTACCCAAGTCTGCCTTTATTGTCCTCATTAGAGGATAATAAAGATTATTGTTATAGATTCTTTAAACAAATCTCTTTGTCCTGATTTAACTTAATAGGCAAAGATTGAATGTCCTGTTGCTATTTTAACAGAATCTATGCCTTCGTTGCATTTTCCAGCTTCTCATCACTAGCATATAAGATTTTTGAGTGTGTGGTGAATTAATCTTACATCCTTTTCTCATGCATGCATCCTATTTGATCTCATTACCACTTATGGTTTCAGTTCCAGAATCTCAACTCAGATATCCCACAGACATCTCAGACAGAATATAACCAGAAGAAAATTCATCTTCCTCCCAGAACCTCCTCCTCCTTTGATATCCCTAATTGCAGTAAACCACATTCCCTGCTGTACAAAATAGAAACTCGGAAGTCAACCTTGACCTTTCTTGTGTTCTTTTCCTCCCCTACATCTCTCCAGATATCAAATCATATACACGCTAACTCCTGCGTATCTCTTGAATCCAATGTCTTCTCTCTCTTCAGGTTCAGGCCTGGAAATAAAAATAGGTCTTGGGGAGGGAGCTTTGTTGTTGTTTAACTGTTCTCCCATCCTCCATTTTGTATGACTCTCCTCTTTGCCCCAGATCCTCCCAACCCCTACACACACTCAAAGGGATCTTTCTGGAATCGTGCTGCTCCTCTGCTTAGAATCCTTCAAAGAGTTACTCATAGATTCTAGGAGAAAACACAAGCTTTGTCCTCCTGAGGAGGATGCACAACACCCATGACTCAGTGCTATCTGCATCTGCATCCTCATCTCCCAACACTGAACCACCTTCACCCCCTTTATTATAGTCACACAGGTGTATTTCAACTTACATGATTCCTATTCCCTCCATCTGAGAATATTCTTAAGTTTTTCAGGTCTCTAGTAAGAGCCAGCCCATCTCCAGAAAGACTTCTCTCACTGCCTCTAGGTTTGACTGTCAGTCTCCAGATGTAAAACCAGAAGTGGGCATCCCTGAAGTGAGCTTATGCCAAGGACAACACAGTACATTTCTTGCTCTTAAAGTCTTAACATTCCATAGGGAAAGCAGATGGCAAGTGAAACAGATCAGCACTTGAAACTTGGTAGTATATGAAATCAACTACCTAAAACGGGAAATGAAACCTCCTCTTCTTGTTCTTGCTCAGCATGCCTGGTAAGAACAGTAAAATCTTTGTCACAATGAACTGAAATCAAAGATAAACTAATGGAGATAACATCCAGCTCTGTGTTAGATAGTGACTCCTCCTGCTTCTGCCAGGGCCACTGACCAGGAACACAGGTGAGCCCATACAGCAAGGTTGTGAGGTAGGGATCAGAGAGGCTGTGACATGCTCTCACAAAAATGGGGAAAAGCCATTGTTTGCTGTTTGGTGATTTTACTTATACCAATTTAAATTACCAGGATATGTCATTCTGGGGTTAACATCTGCAGAGTACTGATGAGGGATGGTGGAAAGGGACATGCAGGAGCCCAGGAGGCCATCTACTGGAGTCCATGCCAGTCCTCATGGAGTGCAGGAGTATCAGAGATGTCAGTTTGTTTTTTGTGGTGTCTGTCTTCAAAGTACAATACAGGAACAAACCCTAGTGTTAGTACTTATCTGTTTTCCAGAAATTCTAGCATGATACAAGAGGACAGGACATGGGCATGTTACACTCCAGTGGACCATTTAGACTCCCTTCGCCACTGACTCCTACCAGGACAAAGCAGAGTTAGTACTTTGTCTTGTCATGTTCCACTCACACCAGCATTTGTGTTCACTTTCGATCACATTCTAATTTATGCCGCTTAGCTATATTAATCCTAAGTGAGGTACATGCTCAGTTCTATATATTTTGCTGTTGTTTAAACAAAAATTGACCCTTCTTTCTCTGTAATGGATCCCATTACATTTATGTAATATTATATATACTGTCCTGGAAACCTCACTCTCTCTCTTTGCTTTTTCCTTTTCTTTCACATAGAAGGAATGTAAAAATCAGTTAAATTCTTTGTGTTTAAAAAAAAAGAGAAAGAAAGAAAAGAAAAGAAAAAGGCAAATTGGAATATCTAGGTTGAGCATCTCTAACTTGAATGCCTAAAATCCAAATTGCTCCAAAAGGAAAAACTTTCTGAGTGCCAACATGCTTCTACATTTGGAAAATTCCATCTGTGACCTTATGTGACACGTTACAGTCAAACTATAGGTGCACTATTAACATTGCTTAAAATTACCTTCAGGCTATGTTGTATAAGGTGCATATGAAGCACAAATGAATTTCATATTCAGTGTTGCATTCCATTCCCAAAATATCTCATTATGTACATGCAAATATTCCAAGATCTGAACTCAGAAGTGCTTCTGGTCTCAGACATTTCCTATAAGGAATACTCAAACTGTAACCTACTTTGCTAACCTCATCTTCAGCAGAGATGTAGCTAGGTTTTTCCCTCTTGTCACTTTCCTTAACTGTCTCTGTGATTATATCTTTTTAAAAATTCTATATTCACACCTGGTAGTTTTCAGAGCATATAAAGTAATCCAGTGATTTGCAAACTCAGTCAGTTGGCAGACCTCTTATAAGTAGTTATGATATTTTTATATTCATTATAATACCATAAATATTCATTCAACCAAATATTTACTGATATCTACAGTGTGCCAAATTTGAGGGCACAATGGTATTTAAGTTTACTTTTTTGATGTATCCTAAACACATCTAAACCTCATATATCTGAACAACAATATATTCTTTCTCACAACTCTGTCTGAAGACATGGCAACTCTACCTGAGCCAGCTAGAAAGACCTCAGCTAGGCTTGTGCATATCTGTGACAGATGGCTGGTTAATCTGGATGTCCTAACTCAGGTGTCTGGCAGTTGATAGGTGTTGGTCAAGGTGTCTAAGTTCCTCTTCATATGGCCTCACACCCTCCTGGGCTAGCTCAGTATTGCTCACCTGGAATCCAATACAGAAAAGGGATCCAATACAGAAAGCCTCATTACACTTCTACCTACATCATGTTTGCTAATCGCATCCTAGCCAGAGGAAATTATATGGGCATTCTAGATTCAGTAGGTGGAGAAACAGAATGCACCTCTTGTGAGATTATTTATAAAGTCACACTGCAAGAGGATAGATGCAAGGAGAGAAGAACATGTGACTATTCTTGGAATCTATGATAGCCTCTCCTGGCCACAGATTATTCATTCTTCCCACATAAAAGGACTCCCACTTCCCTCCTAAAAATGAAAATCTTATCTAATGAGGGCAGTAGGTTTTAAGTCCAGAATCTCATGTCCTAAATTAGGTCCCCATGTAGTTCCTCTTGACTCAGACACTGATGAGCTTAAAACCCAAAATACAATAGTAAGGCAAGACAGGATAGCTCCCTATCCCTTTCCCTAAAGGGAAGAGATGGGAGTCACCTGCCAGTCACAAGTTTGTGACTATTTTGGTGCCAATACCATGCCACTTTTGTTACTATTTTTCTGAAACAAATTGAGCATGTGCTACAGGATTCCCTGCTGTGAGAAAGAGACTGGGTTTTTTCCACATTTTATTTATTTATTTATTTATTTATTTATTTATTCATTTATTCATTTATTTATTCTAATCACTTATACATGACAGTAGAATTCTCTTTGTACCCAAACTAGAATCATACATGTACCTACAGTAATGATAACCATCTCATTCTACCATCTCTTCTACCCTCATGATCCCTCCCTCCCTCCCATTTGCCCTATCCAAAGTTCTTCCACTCATCCCACCCATCCCCCATTATGGATTAGCATCCATTTATCAGAGAAAACATTTGGCCTTTGGTTTTGGGGGATTGGATTACTTTGCTTAGCATGATATAGCTGCCATTCTGACTGGAGTGAGATGAAATCTCAGAGTAGTTTTGATGTGCATTTCTCTAGTTAGTAAAGGTAATTTCATTTGTTTGTTGATTGATTGTATATCTTCTTCTGAGAAGTGTCTGTTCAGCTCCTTAACCCATTTATTGATTGGGTTTTTTTTTTTTTGGAGTTAAATTTTTTGAGTTCTTTGTATATCCTGGAGATTAGTGCTCCATCTGACGTACATGTGGTAAAGATTTTTCCTCATTCTGTAGGCTCTCTCATCGCATTATTGATTGCTTCCTTTGCTGAGAAGAAGCTTTTTAGTTTGAATCCATCCCATTTATTGATTCTTGATTTTATTTCTTGCACTTTAGAAGTCTTGTCAACGAAGTCATGTCCTAAGCCAACATGATGAAGATTTGGGCTTACTTTCTCTGTATGAGATGCAGGGTCTGTGTTCTAGTGTCTAAGTCTTTGATTCACTTTGAGTTGATTTTTGGGCATGGTGAGAAATAGAGGTTTAATTTCATTTTGCTACATACAGATTTCCAGCTTTCCCAGCACCATTTGTTCAATAGGCTATCTTTTCTCCAATGTATGTTTTGGGCGCCTTTGTCTAATATGAGATAACCGTATTTATTTGGGTTTGTCTTTGTGTCTTCTATTCTACTCCAATTGGTCTACATGACTATTTTGGTGCCAGTACCATGCCACTTTTGTTACTATTTTTCTGTAGTATAGTTTAAGGTCTGGTTCTGTGATGCCTCCTGCTTCATTCTTGCTAGGGATTGCTTTGCCTATTCTGGGTCTCTTATTTTTCCAAACAAATTTCATGATTGCTTTTTCTGTAACTATAAGGAATGACATTGGGATTTTAACTGGAATCACTTTGAATCTATATAGCACTTTGGGTAGTATGGCCATTTTGACAATGTTAACTCTGCCTATCCAAGAGCATGGATAGTTGGGAGATCTTTTCTAAGGTCTTCTTCAATTTCTTTCTTTAGTGTTCTGTAGTTTTCATCGTAGAGGTCTTTTGCCTCTTTTGTTGAACTGATTTCAAGTATATTTTAAGGCTATTGTGAATGGGGTAGTTTTCTAATTTCTCTTTCAGAGGATTCATCACTGATGTATAGAAATGCATTTGATTTATGGGTATTTATTTTATACAGAAAGCCTCATTACACTTCTACTTACATCATGTTTGCTAATTCATTGCTGAATTCCTTTGTTAATTCTAGAAGTTGTCTGGTATCATTTTCTGAATCCTCTAAGCATAGAATCATGTCATCATTAAATAATGATAGTTTGAGTTCTTCTTTTCCTATTCATATCCCTTTAATATCTTTCATCTGTCTACTTTCTCTGGCTAGAGTTTCAAGAACTATGTTGTACAGAAATGGTGAAAGAGGGCATCCCTGTCTTGTTCCAGTTTCTAGAGGGAATGCTTCCAGGTTTTCTCCATTTAGAATGATGGAGAGCCTTGGGTTAGCATAGATAGCTTTTACTATGTTGAGGTATGTTTCTACTATCCTTAGTTTTTCTAGTGTTTTGAACATGAAAGGGTGCTGTATTTTGTCAAATGCTTTCTCTGCATCAATTGAAATAATCATAATGACTCTTATCTTTAAGTCTATTGATGTGATGAATTACATTAATTGATTTCTATATATTGAACCAACCTTGAATCCATGGAATAAACCCCACTTTACCATGGTGCACAATTTTTTAAATATTTTTTTGTATGCAATGTGTCAGAATTTTATTGAGAATTTTTGCATCTATGTTCACCAGGATATTGGTCTGAACTTTTCTTTCTTTGTTGGGTCTCTGTTTGGTTTTGATGTCAGGATGATTCTAGCCTCACAGAATGAGTTTGGAAGGGTTCCCTCCTTTTCTATTTCATGGAATAATTTGAGAAGTTTGGGTATTAATTCATCTTTGTAGGTCTTGTAGAACTCAGCTGAGAATCCATCTGGTCCTGGGCTTTTCTTGCTTGGTAGACTTTTGATAGCGTCTTCTATTTCCTTGCTTGAAATTGATCTGTTTAAATTGTGTATGTCCTCCTAATTCAGTTTGAGTAGATCATATGCATGTAGAAATTTGTCAGTGTCTTCAAGGTTTTCTATTTTACTGGAGTATAAATTTTCAAAATAGTTTCTAATTGTCTTCTGTATTTCAATAATGTCTGTCATGATATTTCCTTTTTTATCAAAAATTTTAGTAATTTGAGTTTTCTTTCTCCTTCTTTTCATTAGGGTTGCTAAGGGTTTGTCAATTTTATTTATTTTTTCAAAGAACCAGCATTTTGTTTTGTCAAATTTTTTAATTGTTTCTTTTGTTTCAATTTTGTTGATTTTGCCCTGATTTTAATTATTTCCTGTTTTCTACTACTTTGGGTGTTAGTTTGTTCTCTTTTTCTAGGACTTTGAGAAGTAATGTTAGGTTGTTTATTTGTTGACTTTTTCTTCTTTTAATGAATGAGCTCAATGCAATGAGCTTTCCTTTTAGCACTGCCTTCATAGTGTCCAAGAGATTTTGATATGTTGTATTGGAGTCCTCATTTACCTGTAAGAATTTTTTAATTTCCTCCCTGATGTCTTCTGTTATTCATGCATCATTCAGTAGTGTATTATTTAGTCTCCAGATGTTGGAATAGCTTCTATATTTTTTTATTTTAGCATTGCTATATAATTTTATTCCATTATGGCCAGACAGAATGCAGGGTAGTAACTCTATTTTTTGTATTTTCTAAGACTTGTTTTGTGGCATAACGTGGTCTATTTTGGAAAAGGATCCACATGTTGCTGAGAAAAAAGTGTATTCGCTCATTGATGAATGGAATATATATGTCTGTTACATCTAAATTATTGTTTTAGTGAAATCTCTAGTTTATTTGTTTTTTTTTTTTTTTGGAAGATCTATCCAGTGGTGAAAGAAGTTAAAGTCACCCAGTATTATTGTATTGTGGTCTATTTCATTCTTGAAGTTGAGAAGGGTTTGTTAGATACACAGATGCCCCATTTTCGGGGAATAGATATTTATGATTGTTATGTCCTGTTGATGTATGATTCCCTTGAGTAGTATGAAATGTCCTACTTTACAGACTTTCATTGTTGCTTTTCATTTCCCCCTCGCAGAATATTTTGCCAAGAATGTTCTTTAGTACAGGCTTTCTCATATAAATTCTTTTAACTTTTATTTATCATAAAAGGCTTTTATTTCATCATTAACTCTGAAGCTTCATTTTGCTGGATATAAGATTCTTGGTTGACATCCATTTTCTCTCAGAGCTTGGTATGTGTTGTTCTAGGATCTCCTGGCTTTGAGGGTCTGGGTTGAAAAATCTGCTGAGATCAGAATTGGTCCTCCCCTATATGTAATCTGATTCTTCTTTTGCAGCCTTTAAAATTCTATCCTTATTCTGTGTGCTAGGCATTTTCATTATAATGTGCATTGGTGTAGATCTGTTGTAATTTTGTACATTTGGTGTCCTGTAAGACTCTTGTATTTGATTTTCCATTTCATTCTTCATGCCTGGGAAATTTTCTGATGTTATCTCATTGAAGAGATTGTGCATTCGTTTGGTTTGAAACTCGGTGACTTCCTCTATCCCAATAAATCTTAGATTTGGTCTTTTGATGCTATCCCATAATTCTTGGATGTTCTGTTCATGGTTTCTTACTATCTTCACCTCATAGTCAACTTTATTTTCAAGATTGTATATTTTGTCTTCATTACCTGATATTCTGTCTTCCAAGTGATCTAGTTTCTTGGTGATAAGTTTTTTTATTTGGTTTATTGTTTCCTTCATTTCAAGGACTTCTGTTTGTTTGTTTGCTTGTTTGTTTGTTTTCAAAATTTTTATCTTTCTTGAAGTAATCTTTGTTACCTGTGTTTGCTCTCTTAGGTCATTCTTTAATTCGCAGATTATTTTAATTATGTACATTCTGAACTCCTTCTATGTCAGTGGATTCTATTAGTATAGTATCTTGGTTTGTTTGGGGCATTTTCCTCCCTTGTTTTTTCATGTTGTCTATGTGTCTTCCTCTCTTGCAGTGTAGATCTGAGGTACTGCAGTTTCTACCCTATAATCTTGTAGTGCCTCTGCAGGTTACAAATACCCTGCCTTTAAGGGGGAGATCAATGTTTACAGCACTCAATGCAACTAATATGCAGCCATAAATCAATTAGCTTCTCTTTAGATGCCTACAGTTTTTCCACTATAAACAGAAATAATGAGTATGGTTATCTTCTACAATATAGCCAGTAGGTTTGCATAAGGTTTATAGTTTCTAGTGGTGGGTGGGAATGGGGGGTGGTGTTGATGTGATGTTTATGAGGTAGGACGTGAGAATATAGAGGTATTGGATTAGTAGGACAAGTGAACAAGTGAAAGGGGAATCAAAAGAAGTTGATTGTTAGCAGGAGAAAAAGAGAGAGAGAGAGAGGTGACTTCATGAAAGGCTCCCTTTTGCCTCAGCAACAGGATGGTGACTGTTAGCACACCTAGTAGTGATACTTCTGGTGCAACTGGGTCCACAAGGACCTTGGTGATGGTCTTCCAGGTCCCAGTTGTTGTCCCTAGAAGGAAGCAGCCATGTCCCTAATTGATGGCGGCAGTAGCACCAAGCCTGTAGGTAGGTACCTTGCTGTTGAGCTTCCAGGCCTCAGTCAGTGTTCTAAGGTGGATTCTGTCCCCAACTAAAGATGGCAGAGGTGGCAATGGAGGTAACCCAAGATGGTGGTAGGACACCAATGGTGGTGTCCCAAGATGAAGGCAATTGCTCTCAGAGATGGAGCTGGAAGGATGGGCTGTGCCATGGCATTGGGTGGTCTCTTCAGTGATGGCACACAATGCTGCAACAGGCAGTTGCCACCGGGCCCTGTCTGTTGTCCCATGGTGGAGATTACCAGCTGGGAAGGGCTATGGCAGTGGTTACAATGTCCTAAGATGGAGGTGGTTGGTGCAGCCACATGTTGGTAGATCGAGCACTGACTTCCACGGGTGCAGTGTTCCTCTCAGTGCAGGCACAAGGGTTCCTGGCCATGGTCAAGGCGATATGTGAAGGGTTCCGGTCTGGGTTCCCAAGACTGTTTCTTGATTAGGGATCATTCCATTCTCTCTTCAGAACAAATGTGTGGTCCTTTATTGGCACACTATCCTTAAAATATATGTGGGTTTTTATCTATCAGATTATGGTCCTCTTCCTTTGATAAAAATT
Organism: Urocitellus parryii; assembly: GCF_045843805.1. NCBI lineage: Eukaryota > Metazoa > Chordata > Mammalia > Rodentia > Sciuridae > Urocitellus > Urocitellus parryii. Next base: position 71,259,020 of record NC_135538.1, on the reverse strand, counting down.
ACATCCATGGTACTTTTCAAGATAGGCCTCTTTCTACTTCAGCAGTATGTGAGACTGACTTCACTGAATGCTTCAGGGTCCTTAGAAGCCTTTTTGTCTAACTGAGCTGGTCCAATAGGCTTAAGTCTAAACCAAGAATCTTATCAGTGCATTCTGGATTTGACCTTTGGCACCAGCTATCCTTTCAATTTGAGAATCTTGTACTGGCTGTAGTCTAGGGATGAAAAATTGTTTTGCTTTCCAACCCAGCAAGTCCTGGGCTCTCTAATTCTCTCTAAATTATGCTTTCAATTAAATAGTTCCTTCTTTGACTCATCTCCTCTCTCTCTCTCTCTCTTGCAGTAGCTGATTATGTACATCCAGGTGCATCCTGACACTTGCAGTATTTTGTTTGAAAATCTACTTAGCCAGATCTAAAATTTTATTAGGTACATTTTCTATCTTCCAATTTACCACATGCAATATTTGCAATATTTTGCCAATTGTCTTACTACTATGTATGTGTTTTCATCTTCCCAGTTCCCCAACACAACTCCTCAAAACAACTTTTATCATCTTTCTAGCCTTCACCAAAAAAGTCTCCCTAACGCTTTTCCAGACCTGCCTCTTCCTGGTCCCAAAGCTAATGGAAGATGTTTTGAGTTTTTGTTTCAGCAGCACCTTCCTTCTAGGTATCAATTTTTTTTTAAATCTTTTAGACTTTTCTGATGTATCAGTTGTCTTTTGCTACATAATAAACCAACTGCCTCAAAAGTTAATGATTTTATTTCTCAAAATTTGGGGGCTTATCCATTTGGTCAGGGCTCAGATGGTCAATTGTTCTTCTGGTCTCTCCTAGGACCTCATGCAGCTGCAGTCTCTGGCAGTTTGATCAGGGTGGGATGGTTTAGGATGGTCTCATTCATAGATCTGGGTGTTGTGCTGACCTTGAACCCCACAACATCCTTCATTTGAAAGTAGGCTGATCCAAACTTCTTTACAACATAGAATCAGGGCTCAAGGCTCCAAAAATGAAAAGCAAAAATGAAAACCTACACTCCATTTCACTTTCATTACATTCTATTGATTCAAGCAAGTCAAAAGGCCAGCCCATGAATAAACTCCACCTTTGTTTTTGTTTTGTTTTGTTTTTGTTTTTTCTTTTTTTTTTTTTTTTTTTGGTATTGGGGATTTAACTCAGGGACACTCGGCAACTGAGCCACGTGCTCAGCCCTTTTTTTATTTTTTTTTTTTTCATTTAGAGACAAGGTCTCACTGAGTTGCTTAGCACCTCACCATTGTTGACACTGGCTTTGAACTTACAATCCTCCTGTGTCAGCCTCCCAAGCCACTGGGATTTTAAGTGTGAATCACGGCACCTGGCTAAACTCCACCTTTGGATAGGAAGTCTCACTATGGTGGTCACTGGGTTGTACTACCCTGATCTCTCTTCCAAGACCAAAGTACTCACTTCCCACCTCCTAGAAATGTTGGCTGCTTATGTTGGGCATAGCCAAGTCCATCTCCAGAACTTTCCTTTGCCCAAGGGAACCTCCTAACCCCAGATTATGACCTCTCCCCAGGGGCCACTCCAATCCAGTAACTCAGACCCATTACCTCCATGAGAGACATCTCTGAAGCATCCTTCCATATTCAAAGTTCTCATGAGATTGACTAAGATCATTCCTGTAACTGCATTAAAGTTCAAATTTTCCCTCTGCCTAATTTCATATCCCCCACAACCTAAATGAGAATCTCCAGAGCATTCCTTTGTATATTGCATGCATGAAATCTTCCTATGAAACTTTTTCAGGAAAACCCAACCTAAGATAGAAGAGTTATATCACAACCTACCATACTTGCATAATAAACCACCCAAAATATAATGGCTTACAACAGCAACCATTTATTGCTTGCCAGGATTCTGTGTATTGGCTGAGTAGCTTGATGATCTTATGGCCTCACTTACACATTGGGCAGTTTGCAGTCTGCCCATTGAGTTGTCCTTGTTCTTTGTGTGCTTCTCATTCTCTGGCAGGGTACCTCATATTGCTAATTGGTATTTCCACAGAATTTTTTTTCTTTCCTTGTATCCATGCCTTTGCAATAGAATGTTGCAAATCTCACAGAACAGACACATGAGTAAGTTCAGCAGAGGTCAGTTAAAACAACTCAGATCAAAAATCATGAGAAATAATCAACATTTATTGTTTGGAGTCTCTACATTTTGAGGGGGCTTAGTTCACAGCAAAAGCTGTGTACATCAATGTGATATATAATGATAAGCAAAACAGACCTTCCATCACATCAACTAAGAAGGTTAGCAAAACATAAATGTATACAATATAAGATCACAAAAAGATGAACATATGTCCATACAAATCTAACTGGTCAATCAATAATGATTGTCCTTTCTTGAAATTTCCCAATAGTATTTAATTTCTAGCTATTAATGGTATATTCTCTCATATGGCAGGAATGGATGTTTTAAAAATTTTTTGATGAGGGAGAGGAAGTGAATGTTGAAAGTTATATTCTTCAACTTATTTTTCTGTACATTGGGGAAATATTGCAATCGTCTTATTTTTTATTGGGATACTGATATTCTGCAAAAGAGCATTTGAGAATGACATGTCTAATTTACCTATTGATTTTATTTTATAGCATTCATCTTTCCCTAAAGGGATGTTCCAGTCCACTTATCTCTTATTAGTGTCTTTCATCTATATTCAAACCATAAAAATCCCTTGTAATGATCATGCCAACTGTGAAACTTTGTCAACAATACATCTCAGAGTAAAGCCTACTTAACCAGGCACAAAAATTATGATGATATCCTCATTTCTCTTCCCATGCACATCTCTCATCTGAAGCCTTTCCTCCCTCTAAAACTGAGGGTCAACAATGTTATTCTTAATGTGCCTAGAAGTCTTTCTGGTTTCTTCTTAACAACATGTAAATGAACTTTAAACTGCTAATTTTGTGACAAAAGTATAACTGCCAAGGGGGAAACTAGGCCTCTTGTGAGATTAGAAGAGTTGGTTTTTATTTTATCTTTTTCATTTACTTACTTCACAAATATTTATTAAGCATCTATGATATGACAAGCATTCTGCTGTGCATTGCAGGAATTACCCAGTTAACTCACAGAGCTTTGCCTGTATAACCACATTCTATTCTGCTAACTACTATTTTTTCTCATGCTCTGATTATTCACAAATTCCATCTTCTGTGTGTGTTTTCTCTGTATTGGTTCTCTTATAAACGTAGTTCTGATTAAGCTTTGCAGAGCTGTAACCTTAGACATCCTCAATTAGTTTTTCATAGGGTGGTGCCTCTCTGTCCCTGTAGTTTTGTTGTTGTTGTTGTTGTTGTTGTCATTCTACATAATTTGAATTGCAAATGTCATTTATGTTGTAACAAGATGAAGTGTTGACTATTCACTAGAATAGCTGAGCACTGAACTCTGGGAAGACTGAAAATAAGATTTCAAGTCCTAGAGAGAAGATAGAGTATATTCTATTCAGAGGCAGGAGATGACTATAATTCTTGACAGAAAAAAACATTTATATTTTAAATTACAAATTTTATTTCTGCTGACACATCTATTCCAAAAATGTTGACACTATAAGACAATGCTTAAGCTCCCAATCCCTGGAGTCCAAATTCTGGTTCTGCCCCTTGCTGATTCTGTTGACCTAGGCACACACTCACACTAAATCTCAGTTATCTCATCTGTAAAATGGGAGTGACAGTGAAATCCAACATCTAGGACTGTTGTGGAGAGGAAATGAGATGTTGCATGAAAAGCACTTGACATTGTGTCTGCTGTGAATAAACATTTTATAAATGTTAATTATTAATATTACAACGGTCATCAATACTGATCTTTAATTAATGAGTCATCTGGTTTTTCTCAAGCATTTCTTTGTAGTTATAAATTTGGTCTCATCCACTACTCTTATGATACATTCATGACTCTGGCCAAGAGGAAATTATGAATTAACAAGCTTTGATAAAATAAATACAGATGACGAGTAAATTTATTCCATGTGTACTGTGAACATTGTCTGGTCCTAGGTCACATGTATGTGTAACTGAATTCTAATAGTATTCCCAACAAAAATAAATTACAAGTACTTGCTGGGAGCTATTTTGTAACTATCAAAAAAGTGAAATGAAAGAAAATTTCAACATTTCTGACTTGCCTAGAAGTGTTTAACATCAATCTGAAAGGAGCATCAGTTTCAAGATTCACATGGAAAATAAAATAAGAACATTTCCCTTCTAGAAGTTTAGACTCAAAAGCTTCAATACACTTTACAATTCTTTTTTAAAAAAAAAAAACATTATTGTACAAAGAGATAATATCCTTATAAAATCATAACAGTAAAATTAAATAGCCAATATAAATTCCCAGGACAGCCAAAGAGAAAATGAAATGAAAATAAAATTTGTGTTATTGGGTTTCTCATTCTGAGCAAAGCTGTTTGGTTTCTGTAATATTTGGGAAGCAATAAGAAAGTTTTTTACAGAACTGCTTTATTTGAATATGCAAAATATATCTAACAAATCCTGAGGAGACAGAGAAGACAAAAGTGAAGTTTACTGAGAGATAGAAGGTCCCTCCCAACAGGGTTGCTAATCCTGCCCCTTCTGGAGGGTTTGTGTTGCTGACAGAGTTTAACAGCGAGCTCCCTGGAAATCCCTCAAGCGAGACTTGCTGGGGTAAGGCACTGGCTTCCCTGTGATTCCAGGGACGTAGCCTCTCTGAGAGCAACACAGATGTAGATAAAGAACTTCATCCCCCAGCTGAGCTTGAAAAAGAAGACCTGATGTTTGAAGACACTAAGAAGATTAAAGCATTAAAATCTTTTTATAAGCTTCAAAACACTATCTTCCAGATGGTCCTTATTGAGAGAAGGGAGTTTGTTGGTTTTAAATGAGTGAGATAAGAAATCCTCATTCTCCCAGGCTATGACCCTCACAGAACAGGACTTTGATTCTCACTCCAGGGCAAGGCTCTTGACTGTGTCCCCCCCCCCCAGCCCCCTCCCCCAAAGGCAGAGAGAAGACAGAGCAGCCTCACAGAATCTCTCCTCAGAGAAACTCCACACAGTCCCCACTGCCATTCCTCTGGCTTGGGAGGAAGGGCCCCCCGGCACCTGGAGGGGTGAGCGGTGACTATCACATGATTCCAACAACAGCTATGACCAAGTTTAAAACATGAAAAAAGAAACCTCATCTTCCCTCCCACCAACTCACTCACTGCTCTTGTCAGTTATGCAGGTGGGAAGGGAGGGCAGATCCGGTTTGCTGCATGTGCTAGTCAGACAAGGCCCAAGGACCAAGTTGTGTATGCATTGGGGGTGGGACTTCTACCCAGCAGGTAGGAAAGAAGGTGGTTTTAGGTAGACGAAGAACACAGGGGAGGTTGGAAGTGAGGGCCTTCATCAAAACTTGATTCAATTCTTTGCTAAATTACCACCTTCCAACAGAGACCTGTGCACAAACAGCACCCTGTCCTGCACTCTCTCATCTTTTACTTTGCTTCATTTTTTTCTCTGTAGCACTTATCACTCCCTCGAGTTGTATTATGTATTTCTTTGTCCATTGATTTATTGGTCCATTCATCAGCTCTTTATCGATTACCTACTCTGGCAGGCACTGGGATTATAGTGCTAAATTAAATGGACCAAGCACCCGCTCTTATGGAACTCGCTTCCGAGTTAGGGTTGAGGAGAAAGATCCACAATGAACAAAGAATTGGCTAAATACAATGTCTGTCAAATAATAAGCACTCTTGAGAAAAAAAAAATAATGTAGGAAAGGAGGATGGGAATGACAGCATGTGGAGAATAATGATTTTAGACAGAATCGTCTGAGAAGGCCTCACTGAAGAGATGCCCTTTGAAGAGAGAGTTGCAGGAAGGGAGAGGCAGGCATGTGGCTCTCTGGAAGAGAAGAGTATTCCATGCAGCACAAACTGTGAGTGCTACAGCCCTGAGATAGGAATGTTCTTGGTATATTCTAGGAGCAGTAAGGAAGCTAGAGGGTTGGGGAGGCCGCAAGAAAGTGATGGGCAATTAGGTCAGAATGATATTAAGTGCCAGATCATGCAGGGATCTTGTAAGGATTTTGCCTTTAACTTTGAGTGAGGTAGGAAAGCATTGGTTTAGCATCATATGACCAGTGAAATACAGGACATCTTGTAAATTTTAAAGTTAATATTTTTTTTAGATATCTCAAATATCATATGAAGTATATTCATACAAAATAAGTATTTGTTGTTTATCTGAAATTCTCATTTCGCTGGGAATCATGTATTTTTTATTTGCTAAATCTGGCAAACTTACACAGGAGGACTTTGAGCAGAGGCCTGATATCTAATTCGACTTAGGTTTTAAACAGGATTGCTCTGGTTGCTGAGGTGAGAATAGGCCACAGAGGGCAAAAGTGGAAGCAAGGAGATCCTTTAGGGGACTCTTTCATAATCCAAGATTATGAGACGTTTCCCAATGTTGAGGGAATGAATGGATGGTACATCAGCATGTGCAAGTGTAGGGCCACAGTGGGCAATGGGCAGTCAATACTGGAAATGTCTATAGGGTCAGGTCAGAGCAGACTCTTAATGCCAAACAAGAGATCTGTACTTCATCTTTTAGGAAATGGGAAGCATTTGGAGGCTTTGAGTAGGGAAATGGATCCTGAAAGATACTCTGCTATCTTTGGATTACAGAGGAGTTATTAGAAGAGGGAAATCAGTTATAGGGCTGTTGAATCTCTGGCTTAGCAATGCTGAGGGCTTGACCCAGTATGAGCCGTGTAGAACTGCTATTCAGTAACTCTAGATAGATATTCTTCTTTACAAATAGAACCAAAATGAAAAATATTAAATATGTCTGAGCTCCCGCCATGTAAAACAAAATATGTGAAGATTCACACATCTCACACACTCATTGATCCAATGAATGGACCAACGGTCATGGCTCAGCCATCTTACAAGGGAATAGGTCCTTTCCTCTCCATTCCACCATCCTCTGATCCAGACCCTTCACTATCCAGAATATGAAGAGGGAGTGTTTTTACTGAAGCTCTACCTGAGAATCAAGAAAATTTTCTTGAAATTTTCCTTGATCCCATTTTTCCTTGTTAGCAAGAAATGGGCCTCACTTCCTCTGTGGAGGCACACTGATGGGCACAACCCAAATGTCTTCATGTCTGGCCCATAATGCTTAAATAAGAAGAGTGCATTTCTCTCACACACGGGAGAGGTGAGCAGCCTAGATTGGCTGTACATTTCACTCATGTTCATCTGGGGACCCAGGTTCTCCAACCTAGGGTTTATCATTGCCAATATCAGCATCACATGTATGGGCCATTGCCATATCCACATCCCAGCCCCCAGGAAGGGATAAGAGAGGAGAGGGGAAAAAAATTCTCAGCACCATAAGTCCAAAGGGAACACATGTCACATCCACTTCTTCCAAACCTGGTCCTGTGGCCAAAGTTGATTGCAACAACAGAGCACACCTCTATCTTGATAGCCATTCCCTAGAAGTCTAGGAAATAGACCTCTGATTTCTTTGGATGATTTTTTGATTCCAGGCTGCACTGTCTTCCCATTAGCCAGGCAATGCTGGGCTGGGATTAACACCAGAGAAGAAAGGAGTCATTCCCGGACAATGTGACTTCCAGGAAGCAGTTCCTTCCCACTGCTGCCTTTCAGCAGGGCTGTGGGGGTCTTTCCTGACCAGGGGATGAAGGAGCTGAGTTTTCTTTGCCAGTTGTCATGCCCGGGAGCCAGGTCTCTGCTTTGCCTGGTACACAGAAGGCACTTCATAAGCACTGGAGCAATGAATAAATAAATGAACCTATGGTAGGGTAGGCTCCATCCTTCCCACAGGCAAACGCTATATCCTGTGAGCAACGCCAGAGCACTACACCTGTTCCAAAGTGGCCTGTCCCCAGCAGGAACATTCAGAGAAACAGTCAGCAAACAGCAGCGCCTAACTGAGAAAGCATGGCAGAGAATAAGCGTGTTAAAAAAACAAGAGCAAAAAATCCTTTGTTCTTTGTTTCCTTTGTTGTGAAGAGTCTTGCTACCAAGATGACAATCTTCTTGCAATATCTACAAGTTGTTTTTTTTTTTTTATATTCTTTCTCTAAAGTTTCTGCTGCCTGCTGTTGGCTATTTCTCTGGGATTTAAAACATGAAAGCAAACAAGCAATAAGGGCCTGGACAAGCTTCACAACAGAGGGTGTGTGTGCATAGGTAGCCCTGGGAGGCCTGGTTTATCACCTGCTAGGGCTACAGCCCTGACAGAGCAGCCATTTCCACTGCAGAAGCCCAGAGAAAACTAGCAACCTGTGGGCTATGGATTAAGATTTCCAGTCCTCAACCAGGACAAGCCATGATGCTCTCATAACATCCTGAGCTTCACTAACAAGTTCAGCACCTCAGTTTCCCTCCCTATAAAAGAAGGTTAATATAACCTTCACAACTTGTTTTGTAGAAAAATTCAAATAGAATGATATTCGTTATCAACATTCCTGGGCTCATGCCTGAGCTCTGCCTCCTTTCTTTGGTTTTCTCTTGTCCTACACAACCCCACCAGCTATGCCACTAGGCTATGGAATGCTCAGATCCCCTCCTAGGAATAATCCCACCTTCTGAGTTGCCATCCAAGAACCTCATGGAGAGCATAGTTAGGATGACCCTGAAAAGGCTTAACATCACAGATCTGCCCTGTTGATAGCATCCTCTAATGGCCTTTAACCCTTCAAATCCCAGGTTTTCAATTCTGCAAATACTCCAATGAAATAGACACAGGTGCAGTAAAATGGATTGGAAATCATAATCTAGAGCTTATTATAGAATTTATTATCATTAATAATATTAGTGAATATAATTATCACTAATCATTGACCTATAATTTTTTCAAAAGAATAGAACTCTGAAAACAAATATTTTTTTTTAAATCACTATAACTGGCATATTTTTTGCTCAGTTCAAGTTTGGCAGGTGTTCCATAGATGGGACAATGGGACAACATGACAAATTAAAAACTTCCCTTTTACAGTGGATTCGACAAAGGGAAATGAAGGGAAGAGGGGGTGGGAATAGGAAAGACAATAAAATGAATTGGACATAACTTTCCTATATTCATATATGAATACTCAACCAGGGTAACTCCACATCACGTACAACCACAAGAATGGGAACATACTCCATGTATGTATAATATGTCAAAATACATTCTACTGTCATGCACAGCTAAAAAACAAGAACCTTTCTTTTATTTAAAAAAAAAAAAAAAATAGGTAAGATGCCCGGGAAAGGAATAAGATTTTAATGGAAATGCTTTTATCCTCCTAAGTGACCCCTTGACTCTGAAGATCAAGCCCCAAGTGCTACAAAGTAAAAGCAGCATTGCCTTGCATTTGAGGGGACCATTTCCATCTTTCCTGAGTTGGAAAGAAAGAAGTAGAGAAGGAAGAGAGGGAGGGAGGCTGGAGGAAAGGAGGGAGGGGAATTTGTGCCCTGTCCCTGAAAGGTGGCCTTAACAACAAAGGGCATTTGCAGGCCTCTCCTTCAGGGAAGGATTCCTGACCAGGCTCTGACCCTGGCAGTAAAGCAAGCCCTTGGCTGCAGGATATCCTTAAGGACTTAGGAGGAATGGAACCTTCTTCCTTCCCCCACCCCACGAGGTCTGCGTCTGGGCATCACAAACACAAAGGAGTAATAGCAAGCGGGAGAAGTGGAGAGATGGAGGGAGATGGCTGAAATCTCCATCTAGGACTCCGGTGTGTCTCTTGCTTGTTTGTTGTAAGGTTGAGTGCAGGCTCTTGCTTGCCAGGAAAGGCCATGTTTATCACCTCAGAAAACAAACATTTTGTACCTTACCAGGAAAGAGAGATTTCTTTTCAACACAGTTTGGCAGGGAGAAGCAAAACCCTCCCTCCAAGAGGTGGGTGTATTGTGCTTAAAGCACTCTACTATGTCTTTGTGCTCCTCAGCCAGCCTCAAGCCTCATTTGGATTTAAATTGCCAGCTCCAGTTTCTGACTCTATCTTTAAAGTTCTCACTCTGCCCTAGAGCGGGCCCACTCCAGATCCACAGGCGCAGGCAGAGCTTAGTGAAAATCTAGCATGCTGGTTCTCAGACCCTGTGTCACATCAAAATAGCCTGCAAAAATGTTTAAAATCCCATGACAGATTGCCTCAGACCAATTAAAGCAGAATCACTGGGAATGGGACTGGACATCAGAGCCCTCCGTATGCATAGGATATCTCTTGAGAAAAATTTTCAGGGTACAGATGCCTGATCTGATCCCCAGAAACAGTCTGAGAATTCTGTCTAGTGAATGCCTTCTAGCAGCTGGACCAGTCTTCTACTCCATGTCTGTCCCTTCTGAGCCCTGTCCCCAGCAACAGTCAAGACCCAGGGGTTGTTAGGCATTGGCCAGCCAAAAAGTTGGGATTGGAGACACTGAGCTAGTAAAATAGGCATAATGCTAATAACAACAACTGCCATGTGCCCTGGGCCAGGCATTAAGGAAAGCGCTTTTACATATATTATCAAATATAATCCTCTAACAATCTTGTGCACTGCTTTCCCAGTTCTACAGAGGAGAAACAATCTCAGAAAAGGGGCAGAACTGACTGCAAATGTCACACACTTAGTAAATAAAAATGCCAAAAATTCAACCAGCTCAACTGATTCCATGATTGGAGCTTTTAACCACTTTATCTGAAACTTTCGTACTTTCTGTGTTGACATACAGTGACTTAAATCCACCCAGATCTCCAAAAGCCAATTTTCCAAAACACAAGTTTGCCCAAAGCTAATTTACCAATCTACCAAGTCACTGGAGATGTTCACGAACCATCTAAAGAGTACATGAGTACATAGTTGTTTTCAATATATTTTTGAGGATATCCCCGCCTCAAGCCACATCCAAAGATATCTTTTGATATATGCCACCTGGTGAGTAGAAGAGGTGAGGTCCTGCCCCCTCCACAGCAACAGCCCTTGGCTCCTGATGAAGACTCTACCGAAGGCCTGTCTCCTACACCCAACCCCTACGTATGTGTCCCTACCCCTCACAAAGCTCCTGGCCACATTGAGAGTAACAGAGAGATGGCACCCCAGCCTGCTACCCTAGACCTACTTCTATTTTGCTGTCCCATGTGATAAATTGGCCACTCCTCCACTTATTCAATAGGTTAACAAGACCCATCCAATTCAGACTCCCATGCACTATGGTGGCACCCTGTCCCCACACAAGGTGAACATTTCTCATGCTTTACTTTCCTCCCTCCTGCTGCAGATTATGAACCTCTTAAGAGCAGGAACCCTCTCCCCAGTCCCTATCACCTTTGTACCTCCAGCACCTAACAGCATATCGTGTTGTTAGAATGACCATAAAATTTATCATTCAAACAAGGAAATTGCAGGGTGAAGAGGGGGTGCTAACTTGATGGCTGCCAAAACAATGCATATCATCCAGAGCAATGTGGATCATGGTCACTCTTCTGATAGTGGATGCTTAAATAAATGTTGGTTAGATTAATAAAGTCACTGGGACATTCACAGCACTGGCCTAGGTGTGTCTCAGTTGAGATAGGGTTTTCCATGAGAAGCCTTGGATGGTACAAACAATTCCACTGAGCTCTGAACATGTTTGTCCCACATCTCCTCTGTGCCCTGTTTCTAATGCAGGGCAAATGATATGGTACCTGTCAACGAGAAAACACTCCATAAATACATGGTTGGTTGAACAAATGATTGAGGTCAAGGGTGGTATTGTTTGTTTAATTGTGTTCCCTCCCCAAAAAATATGTTCAAGTTCAAACTCTCCATAACTGAATGAGTTCTTATTTAGAAGCACAGTTTTTGTGGATACACTGAAGTTCAATTGAGGTCTCACCTTGTATGAATGGTATCAGTCTTATATGACGGGTATCATACAAGAGGGAAATTTGAACACAGACACATAGGAGAGCATTTTATATGAAAACAGGGGCAGAGATGTGTCCACAAGCCAAAGAACACCAAAGATCACCAGTAACCACCAGAAGTTCAGAGAGAGACATGGAACACCTTGTCCCCTGCAGCCTCCAGTAGGAACCAAATCTACTGACATCTTGATTTTGTACCCCTGGCCTCCAGAAGGCTGAAAGAATAAATGTCTAATGTTTTAAACCATCTAGTCTGTGGCAATATGTTACAGCAGCCCTACGAAACTAACAAAGATAATGCATTTTTATTGTGAATGAGAATGAAAATGAAAGTACAAACGTCATAACCTGATACACAATCCCTCATTCCTACCCCCAAACTGCCTCTGTACCCTCCTTTGAGCAACTATCTTTGGAGCATATTCTCCTCTGCTTAAGTGAACTTGTTCATCATCCCAAGGTCATGCTTGACCATTTCAAAATTCTGTGTCTTTGTATAGTTATTTCTCTGCACCTGTCTTTCAAATCCTAGTTTAACAGGAAATTCAACTAAACATCTTCTCTAGATCTCCTGGCAAGAATTAAGGGCTCACATCTTTGAAGTCCTACAGAATGTTCTTCTCTTTCTCTTGGAGTTCCTTGGAATTATTTTCATTGTTGCCTACTTTCTCCTTTGAGTGTTACACCCTTCCATGAGCTATGCCTTACTACCCTGAATCCACAGTGCCTAGCACAGTATTTGGCAGGAAAAGGACATGATAATAAATCAAGGATAGATTGGAGAAACTTGAACCTGGGGAGCAGTGAGATTTCAATAAGTAGTGTGTACAGCTGGTTGAAGTTGAAGCTAAGATTAGGAAGATAGGTTGAAGCCAAATTGTGAAGAGTCTGAGGAGCCATGAAGTACTACAGATATCTCAGAGCCTGTGGAATATTTTTGTCTGTGACCTGATCAGACAAGTACTGAAGAACTGCAGTTCTTCTGGTGGTATGGAAGACAGTCTGACGTGGAAGACAAGCAAGTGCCATTAAAGTCAGTCAGGAGGCAGCTGCCCTTCTGAGCAAGAGGCTGCAAGTTAGCGAACTAAGGCAGAAGTGGTTCAACTGGACTCAGAAGATGCATCTGTGTCCCCTGAGGAGTTGGCCAAATTGATGTGCAAAATAGTAGAGAAAAGGTACCAAGGAGAGATCTGGGGCTTCCAACTCATCAATTTGGATAGTCAATGATACTATCCAATAGGAGAGGAGCATGTGTGCAGGCAAGACTGGGAGTATCCAAAGGGTCACGGAAGATTCCCAGGAAACCACTGTCAATGTGGTTCAGGATCTCTAGTAGGACGCAGGTTGGAAATACAGCTGTGGGGGTGTTGAGGCACAGGTATGAGGCACCAAGGCAAAAAGAGAGGATGAGATCTTTCCAAGGAGGGTATACATAGCAAAAGGAGAAGTGGGCTGCTGACAGACCCCTGAGGAACACCAGCAAGAAGTGAGAGCTTCTCCATCAGACCCTTCTTAGATTTCCTATCTCTGAACCAGCAATGAGGTTGTCTGCAGCTCTGCAGCAGCTGTCCTCAGAGTCCCTGGGCTGCCTCTGGAACCATTCTCCTAGGAGGAATAATCCTTTCAGTCTGCCATCTCTCAAAATTATTTTTCTGTTTGCTAATAATATTCAGGCATAAAAACTCTGGCTCATAAGCTTGGATTTAATGTGATAAAAATCCATATTCACCTTGAACGGGCTATTTCAGATAACACATATTTATTTGATCAGACTCCATTATGCCCTCAGCTATATCCCTGCCTACAACAAAAAGGGCTCAGTCCAGGGTTTGGGAGACCATTGTTCAGGGTCCTTCAGTCGCTGGAACACAGTAACCACAAGAAGAGACATTAAAAATTAATGAATGTGCTGTACTCAATGTCTCGCAGTCAAGGATATTTAAGTAGATAAAAGAGGCGGCGGGGTGGGGAGGGGTGGCTAATGTTTTTCTTTATAATTATTAGGTGAAAAAAAAATGGTGACGAAAGTGGGGGAGGGCCACTGAGACGAAATGAAAGGCCTGCATTAAGAAGTAAGGAGACAGAGATGAGGATGTGCAAATGGAGTATTTTTAGGCTTGTGTCCCCACTGGGGAGGGGTGGGGGGCAGGACACAATAAGAGTGCAGAGCGCTATAGGGAAAGGAGCAGAATGTTTCCACCCAGGCAGCTTCCCTAAAGCCTGGCCAGCCCTCACTTGAATAATGAGGCCGTTTGGACTAGCCTGAGGCCTGGAGCAGAGACTTACATAACAAAAAAATAAAAAAACAAGTCTTTGGCTTAGCTACCTTCCTCAAAGAAAATGAGGCTCCCACACGTGGTAATTGTTTGTGGTGGTGGAGTGAGTTTTGGGCAGCTGCTGTGCTGCTGCGGTTACCACCAAAGGAAATGTGTGTTTCCTAATAAGAAGTGAATTAAAATGCTAGTAATCAAATTAAACCCTCTCCCCCACACATTCCAAACATGTACGTGATTTTGCTGATCTCTGAAATGGAACAAACCCATACTTGTTTTTAATAAACTAGTAAGATCCACCAGTTTTTCCCCAAAACAGAGCACCTAGTAAGCTAGAAACAAATCGATCTATTTTCTAATCCTACTTCAGTACCACAAACCCGGAACACCAATAAGCTTTCTAAATCAAGCCTGAAGCAAAAAAGATTATGTTTGGTTCACGTTGTGCTTCACAAAGTAGACTACTATTTAAGGAGATGACTAGAATTGTAAGGATTGAATGCCTATAGAGAGCAGATATCCCTTCATTGAGGCACTGGTGAAGTGTGTACTATCTGTGACACAGTGCAGCTTTTGGCATGTTGGATCAGTTGAGTAAAGCTTGAAGAGCCACAGAGACAAGGTAAGAGTTGTGATGGTTTCATGGGCCAACTGATCCCTGTTTTTATCTGACACCATGAGCCAAAGATATTGGGAGTGACATATACTGTGCCTTTCTTCCACAAAAGTGAGTGCACTTTACCCAAGCACCTCACTCATCCCTGTGCAGAGCCTGCTGAGTTCCACAACACAGAAAGTGACTCTTGCTGACCCAATGGCCAAGCTTTACATATCTATGGAAGCAATGGTGGGGGCCCTGGCATCTATGGTTCACTAAAGTTCTCCTGGTGCTTCCAATATGCAATCTGTTGAGAGTTCTGCTTTCTCCCTTCCAAGCTCCTATTTGAGTCCCCTTGTCTTTCTTCCAGGACCAGAGAATGCCATTAATATCCCCTCCTCCACCAAGCGTCTGCAGATGGTACAAAACCCAGTCACTCTGAAAGCTAAGAGAGTCGGTGATTGTCTCCAAGCAAGGAGTGATGTAATCTGATTTGTATTTTAGGAAAGTTACCATGTAGGCAGGATGGCAGAAGGACAGACGGGGGACAGCCCGAGGCCAAGGACACCAGTTGGGCACTTGACCGATGCTGGCTGTCAAGGCCGTGGAGGAAGGGGGGGTCAGGATGACAGATATGGGAGAGAGTCTGAAAGCATGTCTGAGACTGAACTGACAGATCTGGTGACTGTGTAGGAGGGTGAGGACGAGGAGGAGCTGAGGGTACAATTTCAAGACAGGAAAACAAGGTTAAGAGTGACAAAATTAACTAAAAATAAGACCAACTGATTTGGGGAGGGGGAAGGAAGATCCATCTGCCTGGAATGTGTGTCCCTTCTGCCTGGGCCCTGGAAGAACTGGGGCGGGTCACACAGAGCTGACCTTAAGCCTGATGTCATGGATTTATATTGCAATAATGTGTGGTTATGTCTTGATTCTGAGCTACTGAAGAGTGGGGACTAGTGTTGTTTCTTCTGCAGTAAGTACACAATAGGCACATGTGACGTTTTGGGTAAAAAGATGAATGACATAATGGAACTGGGAACAGCCCACTACTACCAAGTCGGCATTGTGACAAAGAGGTTCTGTATAAAAAAGAACCAAAATTCCTTGTTCATCTGGACTGCAAATGGCACACCTGTCTGTGGTGCTACCTGCAACCTCTTGGGGGAGCTCTTGGAAAGGAAGGGGTAAAGAGGCTAGGCGTTTAGAAATGAGGCTTCACTCTTTGGTTTCCAGGGTACCCTTCATCCAACAAAGGCCATCGCCATGGTAGGTACTACCTTCTGAATGGGGAGAAGAGGGAGGAGGCTGGCACCTGAAGCCAGAGTCAGAATCTGTCCTTCTCATGGACACACTGGGGTGAGGGTGGGGAGACTTGGAGGGGCCAGCGGTGAACTTGGTCAGCAGAACTTGGGGAAATGGTAGATATGCCACCTGGTTCTATAACAGAAAAAAAAAACTCCCTTCAAATGGGATGCATGACAGGGGTGAGAGCCCCCAAGGGAGGGCAATCTCTTTCCAGAGCACAGGGAGACAGATTTTATGGCTCCTTTCAGAACTTCTGTTCTTTGCTTTCAGATCTCCCTGCAACACACCTTTCTTTTCCTGAGTTCCCTGAAATGACACAGTGAATGAATATGTTTAATTATCAGTCAATCATAACCAGTAATCATCAGACAGCTGCTGGGTGCCTATCACAGGGGAATCTTCCCACGTGCAAAAACAGGGGGTAACCTGGACCTGTACGCATATGTGACCCCAAGTATGCCTCTGGCAGCGCTTGACCTGTTGTCCCCCTCTCACCACTTCTCCCGGATGCTTTCTAAGTAGTTTGATCCTCCTCTAATAAGAAATTGATCATGTCAGCTTTAGTTATATTTTTCACATAAAATCTCCCTGTGTAATTTTTTTTTAATTGGGAGCCCTCTCCCCATTCCTCTCCCCACCACCACCATCCTACTCCAGTCCCTGCAGGGGACACTGCTGCATCGCCAATTAGAAGTATGATAACCCAGACTTCTTTGTCTGCAGTGCTGTGAAAGCTTCATTTTCACATTTCTCTTTGGCTGCAAGTGTTAACTTCCCATTTTGGAAGGTAAGGGTAGGTTTTCCTTTTCGTATCCACTTGTTCTCGCTTTCTCTGCCCCATACGTTTTCCTCTTCCATTTCTCATCTCCTTCATATCACAAGTCAGCAAAATTCTATGCTGGGCAGAGTCTGTGGGAGCTGTCATTGACAGCTTGGGAGGGCAGAAAGGAAAGAAAACAGAAAAACAGGGGAAGAAAGAGAGCAAAAGGAGAAAGGGCTCTGGAGGCAAAGGAGAAGCGTGGAAAATGGCTCTGGAAACAACTCACTGCTCCTGCTGTCTGCCAGGCCCTTGCTTTACAGCATCCCCAACTTGGTTCTGTGAGCCCGATTCAGATTTAACATTGCCTGATACATGTCTAGGCATATTTCCTGCAAAGGCATCCATCATGGAAATGAAGCTGTGTTTCAAGAAAACACAACTAAAGCTGAAAGGAAGAATTTAAGCTATGAGATGAAAAAAATTAACATATAAATATTCAGAGCCTTGCCCTCCTGCTTGCCTGAGAGAATCAATCCTAGGCTTTGCCTCTCTGTATAACAGAAAGTTATGGAGAAGAACCTCAAACCTGGTGGGGTTTGCTGCAGAAACCAGAGCAGAAGGAGCAAGGAGTGGGGGACGCTGACCCCAGCACTGGGCAGGAGCATGACTATGGAAGAAGAGACTCTTGATCAGGGAAGAGAAGCGGCCATATTTGGGGAGAGAGAGATGGAATTTCTGGAAATTTTCTGTGTATTGGGATTATAATTTGTCCTCAGCATTTTCTCTGTAAACTGTGAAAAAGATCCAAGTACTTTTAACTATTGAGGAGTGGTAGGTTGTACTTTAAATATGACTCCATGCTATGTGGCAGCTCATCATTACAAGGTTACATATAATCTAAATTTTCTATAGACACTAAGTATGAGGAAGAACTGGCAAGGAACTTAGGGTTCGTGGGAGAGGGGTGTTCAGAAAATAAAGTGAGGGGAACACGATGTTCATAATGGTATAAAGAAGACAGACTTAATTTCCTATCAGACTGTCCTCACAACTAACTTTTGTCATTCATGGAGCAAGGCCAATAGTGACTTTACAAGGGTGTAACTGATATCCAATGTGCCCAAGGACCCCAGGTCTCCTCTTGATGAAACAACTTCCTTGTCCCTAAATGTCAGTGCCTCCCTCTGGGACCACAGAAGCAAAGCTGACCTCCTGGGAGGCTAACTGGGAGACTTCACATAATGAGGGCAGGATTCCTCTGCCCAGGAGGCTATTTATCATGCTTACCTGTGGATGAGGGATCCCTCTAGCTCTCTCCCTTGGCAGTATATCTAGAGGTATCCTCCAATTTGAGGGCTAAAGGGAACGTAGAGAAAACAGTCCTCCCCTTGGGGCTCACTGAAATCATGAACAAATTACCATAGGTGAGACCTCACTTGACAGCAAAAGCAATGATCAATTCCCAAGTCACTATGCAGGATATCTGAGTGAAGAAATAGTTGCTGGGGAAGTAGGCATAGGAGGATTCCAGCTTTGATATCACAGCTCCAATCTTATGACTCTAAAATTTGTGTACCTGGGACTCCATCTGGGCCTCCTGGGCCAAAGAGCCTGTCACCCAAGTAGACGGGCTAGTTGGAGGGCTTGACCAGTGCACACAGGCTCCAACCCTCCCGAGCCCCACTCCAGCCTCCTCAAGAAGGAAGGGGCACTTCTTCCACCCTCAAGATGTTATTTCGTCAGAACAGTCAAACAATCCCATCCTGAGCCCCACAAGAGTGGCCCAAGGAGCCCCCAGTTCTCCCAGAGATCCAAGGTCAAGTCTTGGTTCTTGGTGCTTAAAATTGTATAAACACCATGAACATTGCTAAACTGTGTGGGAGAGGGAGAGACGGAGACAGGGAAATTAGAAACATAACCAGTGTCCACTTCAGTTCTTATTTTCTCCATCAAATGAAACTTTTCTTTTCCCAATTTTCAGCCATGATCACTTATAACTTTTACAATCAGAAAACGTCTCTTTCCATTGTGAAAAGAATTAAAAGTTCTTGCTTTGCCCCTGATTGCCCAAGGGTAATTAACCTCTCTAAGCCTTGGTTTTCTCATCTGTGAAATGAGAAGGTTGTGTGTGTGTGACTTGCTTGCTAAGATCCTACTCAGCCCTAATACTCTGGAAATCTGTGAGAAATTCGATTACAAATTATACTAATTTAGCCACAAGAGAGTACAGCCCTTACAAACCTGTGAAGAATCCCAATTATCTGTATCTAACTTGACAGGAAAAAAGTAAACTTTGCTTGGCCTAGGGGAAAATAATTAGATACATTAATTCTATTTTCTTTTTCATAGAGTTGAATGGTCCACTCACTTCTCAGACTTTTTGATGGATCAGTTGTAGGTCAGGCCCTCTATCAATCACTGTTATACTCTTTACAGTAATTCTTTAGTCTTGACATATAGGGGACTGACAGCTGTAACAGATAAACCACCACCTATCAGCAGCTTATAAACTGTTTGTATCTCACTCTCCTGAAGCCCAAATTGAGGGATAGGCTCTTCCAAGTGACAATTAAGGAGATAAGGCTGCCCTGCCTGTGTCTCTGCTGCTTTCCATGCATGTTTTCATAGGTCACAGTTCTCGACTGCTTCAATTCATCATAGATGGAGGGAAGGGCAGAAGTTTTTAAGGCCCATTGCTGTGGTCCTTAGAACTCTCTCATATTCCTTTCATTATACCCAGTGACATGACCAGGTATAAGGGGGTTTGATAATTGGCTGTCAGTCTTTGCTTTGACAGGCTTCACCCCCAAAGATGAAGAAACTGAGGCTTAACCAATGACAGCTCAGTAATTTGAACTCAGGACTTATGACTGAAAGACACATGCCACATTCACATAAAGAGTAATAGACGATAACTTTGAATGCTGAATTGTTCTAATTCTAAGAAGAACAAAATGTCAGAAGAACTCATTGGGAAGGAAATTAAAGTTACCTGTTGGAGGATGTGCGGGATACAGGAAGAGAAAGGTTAAATAAACTGCTCAAGACCAGCCCATAAACTGGGCACAGTGGCACATACCTGTAATCCCAGCAGCCAGGCAGGCTGAGGCAGGAAGATTGGGAGTTCAAAGCCATCCTCAGCCACTTAGAGAGGCACTAAGCAACTCAGCAAGACCCTGTTTCTAGATAAAATGTTTTAAAAGGGCTGGAGGTGTGGCTCAGTGGTTAAATGCCCCTGGGTTCAATCCCCAGTGCCAAATGTCAACAACAACAACAAAAACCCAGCTAGCTAAACTGAGACTCAAAGCCCAAAGCCCCCTTGCTACCACGGTACCATATTGCCTTAAACTTCATCTTGAAAGATATGAATGTGTTTACTGGCTGACAGAAGGAGTCAGGGCACTGCAGGCAGAAGAAGAACATGTATGTAAGTTGAAAGGCAGGACAAAATCCACAGAGAAAGAACAAGTCACTTTATGTAGTCAGTCATCTTTTACTAAAGCAATCAAACTGCCTAAAGCCAGTCTGAAAGTAGATTATGCCTGTAGAATATTATTTCTTGGATAGCCCAATTGTTATATTGCCTGTCATTTTTATTTTTGCATAAAATTGAACTTTATGGTTTTATAGTAATAAAGTCCTTTCATTTATACCATGTTCCTAACCACTAACATTTCACTAAGGCATATTCTTTTACTTTGCTGCTATATACTTTGATTAAGGCAGTTACAGACCCATCTAGTTCCACATTCAAATAACTGCCATGACCAATTTTTATTTTTTATACTTTCCTTTTTGATCCATTATCCCATTTCTCCAGAATGGCTCTAAGATAATTTGCAATCTCTGGCATTTGCTCTATGTATAGGTGCTGACCTATGCTTAATACTTGTGCAAATCAGCCTGACTCAATCTGTGTTATTCTTCATTACTTGCAACCTGATTAAAGTCATGAATCTCTGAAATATAACTGTGTTTTCAAGATTGTCATCTAAATTATGTAAATAACTAGCACCATAATTAGCTCTCTTCTTTGATGAGCTTCCGTTCAGGTTCAAGGTGTGTTGATCTATATTTATCGGTTCGAGGTATGCTCAACTCCCAAACAGGCATGCCTGAGCTGCAGGTGAACCTCCAGGGGAGGTGTCCAGTCAGTATCCTGACCAACAAGGACCACCATCCCATCTCAAGTGCTCAACTCACATGCTTGCCAGCCCTCCATCCAGAAAGATTCTTTCAAGGAATGCAGATAGTTGAATCCTTATTTCTCCTATCTACTTTTCACAAGCTTAAGACAGCACCATTGTTCTTTTTCTATATTCTATCTGTCAGGGATGACCCGTACTGATTCCTGCTGCTGGCCAGAGTGCATGATGGGAGCCTGTAGGGCACAGCCAAAAGCCTCTGCAAAGCTCTTCTGCCTGCGTAGCTGCAATTGGCTCCATAGCAAGTAGGGACGCTTATGCCTTCAGACCAGACCAGGAAACCAGGGAATGCTCCCAAAAGGGAGAAGTCCTGAACTGTATTTAAAGCAGATTTTAAAACATCTAAGGGTCGGAGGGTCTCCTGAGTCAGGAGAGGAGACACTATCAATATTGGCTATAAGATTTTCAAGCCAAACATCTCACATTCAAGACTGGAGGCCTACAAGTACATAGAAGAGAAAGTAGATGACTGGATCCCAAGGGCTTAGAGGATATGGTAATGGAGTGTGATAGCACATGGGTATGGAGTTTCTCCTGGGGGTAATAAAAATGTTCTAAAATTAAGTAATAGTAAGGGTTGCACAACTCTGTGGATGTTCTAAAAACCACTAAATGGCATATTTAAAAGAGTGAATTTTATGGTAAGTGAGTTATATCTTAATAAACCATTGTGTGTGTGTTTTTTTAAGAAGACTGGATTCCTAATATGATCCATAGAAAGGTCTCTCTGTTCTGCTGGTCCCCCTTGGGAACTGCCAGGAAGCAGATGTGCTCTTGGTACAATGCCATAAACCATGAGGATAAGCACGCATATTAATCGATGATAACATTTTTTCATCTAGCTCAGTGCTTCACAACTGGGTGCAATTTTGCCCCAGAGGACACTTGGCAATATCCGTAGACGTCTTTGGTTGTCACACTTGGCCAGGGACACTGCCAAATGTCCTACAATGCACAGGATTGTCCTCCACAACAACAATTATCTACCTAGCCAAAATTCTACAGGTTCCTCTTACGTCTTGTTTAATACAAGTTATTTTTTAAGTTTAAAAATGAATATCGAAAAAAATTGAAAACTTCTCTTCCCAAAGATCTTTTCCTATTAAAAATTGTAGTGAGGATATCTTAGTGTCGATTTATCTCAGATTCACAAGGAAAGCAGACTTTTCCTATAATTTCCCAATTTAATTCTCTTTTGCAAGAAAAAAAAAAACAAAGTAAATTCCCTTCAGGAATATGGTATTTTCAGAGAAAGTTTGTGTATTCAATTTGATTATTTTCTAAGTTTCTTATGCATTCCTCTGGGGAGGGGGAGCTTTTATCTAACTGAACAAAAATAATATTGCCTTTTCTCTTAAAAATGAAATTTAGAAGACTCTCTTACTGGAAAAAAAAAAAAACAGAAGTGTGTGTGTTCATCATTAAGGGGTATCAGAACTGAGAGGTACTTGGTAGAGAGAAGGAACCAGAGCTCTGAGTTAATTGAGAGTGATTCTCCCATCTACCTTTATCATTTAGTGGGCAGGTCACTGACCCCTCTGAATCTGTCCCGTCTTATAAAAACAAGGATATTAGCACCTGCTGCTCAAGGTTATGATGAGAATCCAGTGAGATGGTGCATGTGGGAGCACTGAGAAGATAACTCAATGATATTTCCTGCTTGGCCCCAGGAGCTCTTGCCATCGGCCCGCCTGGACCACCCAACTCACCACTGACACACACCACCTCCCACCCCTCTCTCACTCACATTGGTAAACACTTACAGGACCCAAGCTCCTTGGCAGGCACTAATGGTAATTTCTAGGTACTAGGAAATAAGTTTGCCTTTGGAGGCAGCTCTCCCATTGCTAAGGCTGGGGTGAAGGTGTTGGGATAGTTCCTGTCATCTCCCCAGCCTGACATTTTGGGGTGCTGCAACAGTCATTCCCTTCCCTGAGGTCAAGCAGGCTGCAGGGCTGCCCTGAGTAGGTGTGGCATAGACACCCTGGAACCTGCCCCACATTTGCTCTCAACTCTTAGGTACTCTGTTGAGTCCTTACCTCAGAATCCTGATCAGCTGGAAAGTGACTTCAGGAAAGGCCACTTTAATGCCTATTGCACACCAACAAGGGATAGTGTTATGCTAGGTACTTCATGGCCACCATTTTCATTTGACACTTTGCAATAAGTAATCCTGGTTCTAATCATAACAGATATTTAATGATGGCTTGACTCATGTAGCAGCTCACTTTATTTGCACAACAAACATTTTAAGATGATACTAATACCCATGATACCCATTTTTCAGGTGAGAAAAAGCAAGAATGAAATGTTTTTAGCAACTTTCTCTAAGACATAAGACAAAAGTCAGGATTTATACCTTGTATACCAAGGAATTTTATATGACACAAGAAGCGACACCTCCCTCAGAATTTGGCATTTTGCTGTCCTCACCCTGACTCACTATCTTCTTGACTGATATAACAGTATCACAGCGTTGCAATTCATACACACAGAAGTTCATTCAGCTCATGGTTCTGGAAGTCAGGAAGTCTAAAAGCATGATACCAGCATCTGGTGAAGACTCCTGTGCTGTCATAACATGGTGGAGGCAAACAAGCAAATGGGAGACAAAATCAAAAGTGGGCCAAACCCATTTTTAACAAACCCAGTCTCTGGATAACTAGCCCACTCCCATAATTGAGAGGGCATAGCCATCACCGTCCATTAGGCCACATCTCCCAGCATTTTTGACTAAGTTTCTAACTGGTGGCCACTGGGGGACACATTCAGACCATAGCACCCATCTTGCCCTAAGCTGACTTCTTCCTGTTTAATCTCCTTCAGTTTCAGTTAGCAAGTATGGAGCACAGTCCAAAGCCCAGTGTCTCAGGACCAAACCCACCTGCCCCTAGTTGGAATGTGAACTACCTAGAGAATCAAGAGCAGTCATCTTAAACACAGGCATCAAATTTGACTTAAAAGTCTAAAGTAGACTTTCAGAATTGGATAACACCAAGACTTCTGCCTTCATAGCACTTTTAATTTTAAAATGAAGCATTTACTGGGGATATAACTCAGTGATAAGGTGCTTGCCTAGCATTGTAAGCCCCTCGGTTTAATTCTTAGAGCTGCAAAAAATAGCAATGATAATAATAAATAAAATGAGGCAATCTAACTAAGTTGTTTTTCTTTCCCCTTAGAGAAACTTGAAGAGAGTGCTTCGGGGCCAGTTCAGCTGTCGATAAAAAAGATCCCACAGTGCCTTCCTGTACAGACCACTACCTCCTTTGGGGATCCTAGCCTATGATTCCAGGGTCTCTATTCTACAGTGAGCCAGTTCTCCTCCCTTCCAGTAAAGCACATGTCCACAGGAAGTCCTAGATTTAACATTGCACCTCCAGTCATACCAGGACAAGACTGGACCACACCTCCTAAGACAGCTCTGAGCTATGATCAGTTCCCATGGCCAATGCAGTCCAGACTGTGAACCCAGAAATGACCTTTGGGAAAATGAAATGTAGGTAATGGCATGTCCCAAATAGCTCAATATTTCATCACATGTCACAGGAGTAGAAAAAAAGCACAAGTAAAGGATATATCACTGATGAGTCATCCATCAGAGAGCCACCTCAGATGACATTTTCCCTCTGCTGAGAGTGCCTGTTTGCACTTTTCTCCCACCTTCATCTCATTTATCCTCAAGCAATGCAGCTCAAAGGTTCCCACCCCTGGGAAAACTTTCCCCTGCGCCCACTGAATGAATTGTTCCCATTTCCGTATTCCCACAGCACTTTGTACCTACAGCAGCTCTAGCAACTGCTGTACCTGAAATGACCTGCTTGGGCCTGTGTCCTCCACCTCACTGAGCTGAAGACAAATGACATGTTTATGTCTGTTGCCCGTTGCTAACTGTAGCAGTGAAGTCCTTCATAAGAGGAGGGGAACATACAGGAAGGAGAGAGAAGGAAGGGTATAAAGGACGAAGTAAAAAATGGGATCTGGTAGAGTGGATGCACACATGCTGAAGTCTTCCTCAGAGATCCGTGGGCAGAGTGGGAATGGATTCATTTCCTAGGGCTGCTGCAAAACCTTCTCAGACAACAGAAATTTCTCCAGAACTCCAAAATCAAGCTATTGGTAAAGTCCCATTCCCTCTGTTGGCTGGAGGGGAGAATCTTTCCTTTTCTCCTCCAGCTTCTGGTGGCTCCTGGCATTCCCAGGTTATGGTTGCATAACTCCAGTCTCTACCCTCAATTTCATGTGGCCTTCTTCTTTCCCTGTGTGTGTCAAATCTTCCCAGCTTTCTCTCGTGGTTCTGGACACAAGCCATTGCATTTTGTGCCCACTCTAAATTCCCCATGATCTCTTTTCTGGACCTTAACTTAATTATATCTCCCAAGATTCCATTTCCAAATACGGTCACATTCACAGAAACCAGAGGTTAGGACTTGCACATATAGGGACCCAATTCAATGTACTGCAAAAAAGAGAACCCCACATTCACAACAATTGTCCACTATCTCCTAGGTGATCCCAGAGGAAGCTACTCTATTCCAGGAATTCCCAACCTTGTTCACCTCACACACGCAGAGAAATGATGTTTCAGCAGCACACTGGAGCAAGGACATAGCTGCTGATGGCCTGAGGCTGTCACTGAGCACATCTGTCTGCCTCAGACCTGTTCCATAGCCCCAAGCTGAGGGAATCATTATTTCTGCAGCCTTGTGACCCATTCCCAGCAGCTGCAGCTCAACCAATTATCCCTAAACACATAAGAGTTTAAAAAGGTGGGGTTACCATCTCTAATCTCATAATATCTGAAGCTAGCAGAAGGTTCAGAAGAAGCCTTTCCTTTTTGGAAACCAACTGCTTCCTCCTTCTCCACCTCTTCCTCCTCCTCCTCCTCCTCCTCCTTCTCCTCCTCCTTCTCCTCCTCCTCCTCCATCCATCCAACCAGAAGTCCTTGATCTTGTATTGGCTTCTGAATGGCTAGAGACAAGGTAGATCTGTCTCTGCCCTGGTCTGTGAGTTGCCAGAGAGTTCAGGAGCCCCTTTACCCTGTGAACCTTCTCCCACCAAGCACCATAGACCTCACCTTTGTGACTCCAAGTCTAGTGTTGATTTTACATTTCTTTATCTCCTGTTATTACTCCAGGGGGTCTTAATTACATGCAGGCTACCTCAGAACCACACAGAAGATTGCTGCTTTTATTCCTCTGCTTCTGTGTGTGTCTGGAGAGGGGGCAGTTATGTGGATTTTTTGGCTGAGGTCTTGAAAAGAGGAAGGTAGGGTTTTCCCTTATGTGGAACACTTCCACCAGCTCCATTCTGGGATTCTGGAAAAGGCCTTTCCTAGACAGAATTCAATTCACATCTCTATTTTGTATTCCGATGGTGATTTGAGTATAATCTGTCCTTCCTGAAACACCCTAATCAACTAACTTGGCCAAGTTCTTCCCTAAACAAACCCTGTGCAGATTCCAGTTCTTTTTCCATAAGAAATACCGAATTAGCTGCTTTGTGGTTTGCTGGTGAGCCTTGAGGCCTTCATTTCATTATCAGGCACTCCCTGGCCTACAGGGAGAACTGCCCAGAATATCTAAAACTGTCTATTGTTGAAGTTCATTTTGTCTCATTTCTGTGCCTGCTTCCGTTGGTGATCTTGAACATGGGCTGTGTACCAAAATGCTACTAGAGAGGAAAGAATACATGAATAAGATGATTATTATGGAAAAAGAATCCAATTTGTTTAAAATTCCCACACTTCTTTTGAGATTTAATCATTCTTTCTTTCATCTGTGCAAGCACGATAGTCAACGCTGGCTGATCGTAAAGATAATCAGTTAAATTTCTCCAGGAATATATTCTCCAATAGCTGCATAATATGCATGGCTCTGCTTTTTTATATTTGAAAGGGAAGGTAATTTTTATAAAAGCAATTTTTTTTTTTTTTTGCAGAGGATATTCAAACCATTGATAGAGCTGAGTAGATCATTTTTGGTGGATAGAGTCCATCTACCCTTGCTAGGCTCACCTCTCAGCAAGGACCCTGACAACCCTGCAGATTTGACAGGGCTCATTTGCAGCTTCAAAGACAGGAAACATTTAAATTCACAGCCTCCGCAAGAGTTGGATGTAAGGAATTATGGTAAGGCTGACATTTTGCCCCTTTACTCAGCTGTGAGTCAGAACACGAACTACCACAGTGCCAACATTCTCAAGTGATAATGTTAATATTCTTATTGGATTAATACAGGCCATATATATATGGGCCCTCTGGGGTGACTATGTAATTTATCATACAAATGGGGAACACTTCTGAGTATGAAAAAGGCTATACTTTCCATAATTTGCAGGACCTTCCCAAGTAAGCTGGGAAGCTTACTAACACTGCTCCTAACTCTATAGTTCTCTTCCCTTCTCCAAAGTCCCCATGTCATCCCCATCTCATCCCTGTTGTTCAATTCTTCATGCTCCAGTGATCTTGTGGACAGCAGTGTTAGCTGAGGCTGGAGCTGGAGCTGGGGCTGGGGCAGTAGGATGTCCGAGGCTGCCATCTCTATAGTGCATCTCCCTCTCACATTCAGATTCTGCCATTGTTACTGTGTGAGACCAGTGGAAATGGATGTGTACAAGCCTCAGCAGGGATGCATGTGACTCCAAATGCATTTGGAAAACTTTATTTCCTCCTAGGTCTACTTCTCAATGGCCATTATCTGCCTCATTGCATGATACCTGCTTCACCCCACCAGCTCCCTCAACCCATTTGTATTATGAAAAGTAGGAATACCCAAATTCGTTCTAGGCAAACTTAACAGCTCTTCTGGTTAACCAACATTTAGCCTTGATGTTGGAAACAGACTTCGGATCATAGATTTGGAAGGACCTTTGAGAATCTGGCTGCTCTATCCACTGGTCCCAAAGGAAGACATTTTAGTCACACAGAATAAATTTTGTTGCTAGAATTTATCTTGAGTTGAAGCTTCCAAAACCTATTTCAATAAATCGAGCTTCATGTTTGCCAACATGAGCAGCCAGAAACTCCTTATGTTTAACATGCTCTGTGATTTAGGACTTATTTCCTCTAGTCTGCCAATGTGCCGTATCCTCCATAGAGCAATCCCTTCCATGGGGCTTTTCCTTCTAGCACTTTAATCATCTGTCTGGTTCCATGTGGTTTCACAATCATTTTTGATTGCACAGACTATCAGAGAGATGATTTAGAAGTAACAGATTTGCTGCCTATTATTTCTAGAGCTTGAAAACTTGACTTCTTTAATGACATCATTATTTATGGTTTTACAGAGAGACACCTAAATGCGTGCCCTTCTATTCACTTGGCCGTTTTCTACCTCCACCTCTTATTTCTAAATATGGATTTCGTGTCTAGAGAGTTCAAGGCTGCCATGTTCCCAGGTTGGAAGGTTCCCACTTGGTCATTAGCTTCTAACCGTTCATCTGGTTCATCAAGGACAATTGGGTTAATTATTATGTTTCTCTGCCTTCATTAAGCCAATTAAGAGGAAAGCCATGACAAAGTTAGTTATAGATGGAAAAGAGCTACAAGAACCTTGTCTGGGGAGGACACACAATGCCTTACAATTAGTGAGTACTCAATGCATTTATTGACTTGAATGCATTTCAAGCCCCAAGTGTCCTTTTTAAAAAATGTACAGGCATGTTTGCAATGTCTCCAGTGAAGAATCTTCTGTCACTTATCCCAGAGTGAGAGCAGGGCATATTTCATCATTAGGAAGGCTTTGCTTAAGGCCTATGCTTATGATATATGTTGGACAGAGAGCTATTGGCTGGGGACACTGGTGTAGACTTGAGTTACATTCTGATGGCACCACTCTGTGGTCTTAAAAAAAAAACAAAAGTCACTTTACCTGTTAGAGCTTTGTGTCCTCATTCATAAAACACAGTTCATAAACTAGAATTATACCTTATTCTCTCAAGTCATAAATTCTATTACTGTATTCCTCTACTCCAGTAAACAATGCAGTTACTTAAATTTTAAGAAATATATTGTTCATTGAAAACAGAAAATTTTTTTAAAAAACCTATTTACCACCCACCAATATTTAACACATCTTAAAATTTTGCCATATTTCTTTGAAATAATATCTTTTCTACAAAAAAAGAAAAAGAAATAAAGGGCTGGAGGTGTGGCTCAGTGGTAGATGCTTGCCTAGCATGTGTGCAAGCCCCAACAGTTCATCCCCAGTAACAAAGAAAGAACTCCAATGCGTTTAAAACCCTGTATGAAATTTTTTCTTATTCTTTTCTATCCCATCTTCTTAGTTTAACACTTTTCCTGAGACTAGTGTGCTGTTTATTTCATCCTTGTTTTTATACTTTCACAATATAGGCAGATCCTCAAACTGTAATTACTATTTTCTGTGTGTATATTTAAAATTTTATATAAATATTGTCATGGCTTAAACTCTTAAATCCTTCTTTCTTCTCTCTTCAACTTTTAAGAGGTTTAAGATCAACACATTTTATTGAATCCACCTGTTCAATTTCTGTTGCGAGTTTATCTCACTTAACAAATCCCTTATCCTATGAATCATGTTTGTCTTTCTCCTGGAAGTTCATTTGGATGCATTGGACTTCACTGAACTCATTGTTCTTTTTTGTCACAATCTGAAAGTGTGTATTCTTGAAAGGGGAAGGGAAATTCTCTTTCTAAAGTTCATAATTTATATACTAAATGAGAGCAACAATTATAGAAAATGATACCATTTTGTAGTGCAGTTTCTCTA
Source organism: Urocitellus parryii (assembly GCF_045843805.1). Classification (NCBI taxonomy): domain Eukaryota; kingdom Metazoa; phylum Chordata; class Mammalia; order Rodentia; family Sciuridae; genus Urocitellus; species Urocitellus parryii. The sequence continues at coordinate 71,229,183 of NC_135538.1, read as the reverse complement.
AAGAATTGTTAACGACCTCTGGTTGTTCTAGTTTGTCCTATGGAGAAACAATTTCCACAGGATGTACAATGATGGTTTCATTTCATTTATAACCAGCATCCTTGGGGAAAGCCCCAAGAAAGCCCTGCTAAACACTTGGATGGACTGGTAAATTTCTCATACTTATTCATCAACATTGTCTCTCTCTGAGGTAAGCACCAGGGAACACTTTGTCTTGTGGAGTGGCGTAGAAAATTCCAGCATGTAATAAAAGTTCTGTGATAATAATGATGACAGTCACTGTTCTGGATGCAAAGCACTGCAGAAAAATGAGTGAGACAAATCAAAGCAGATGTTAACCTTTATTTGGACCAGAATTGCATACTCTGTAATTATCAGACCAAAAGAAAATTAGAGTCAGCATTATTAAATCCCCTACGGCTAAAAATGGGTGAGGGTGATAATGACCATTTACTTTTGAAAAATCTCACATTAATATCAGAGTACAGATATTTCAACAACTGGTGGAAAATATAACTTTCTGCATTTCATCAATATCATTACTGTGGGATTACTGAGAATCTGAGATATTTGATAAAATTATGTAAGTCCAGCCAAGACTGGACTCTGATAACCATTCAAAGACCTTCCTGTTAGGCAAAAGAACACATCTCTAAAGCCAATGAACTACTATGCATCTAAAATAATGAGCAAGTTCATTTCCCACTTGGGGAACACCTGCCAAATTGGTAGCTATCCACTTGGGGAAACAATTCTTTTCTAGAGTCCTAAGAGACTGGACACGTGGGAAAGTTCAGAATTGTGTCCAATGTATCAGATGAAGCATCTAATTGTGGTGTTAAACTGTATACCACCCTGCATCTGAGACTCCCAAAATCAAAATACAAAAAGAAAAGCTTCTTTGAACATCTTTCTAACTTAGTAACAGAGTGTGACAAAATGCCCAGGGAAATCAGAGACGATAAAGGGAATTTCTTAGGCATAAAAGGACGATCTTTACAATGAGGCACCGTTAGTGATCCTCCAGAAAACAGCAAAAGGAAGTCAATGCAGACCATGGAACATTTCTCCATAACTTCCCAAGTTCTTTTCATCATTTATTACTGCACAGGACAGGCATTTCACATTATTCTTAACTGCTAGGAAAACTAACCCAATGTTTAAATATTATATTGATTCACTGTCCTTTTAATCATCACTGCAATAATGGTTAACATTTATTGAGTCATGCCCTCATATAAGGTACTGTGATAAGCACTTTATGTGTATTTTCCTATATCAATCATCATAATAATCTGTATAAAGTAGCATTGGGGAATGCAAGTATATAACCCAATGTAAATTGACCAAAGCCAACAGAGAACAAAGAAAAAGATCACATAACAATAAGTCCAAAGCAGGGCTCAAGGCTGGGACCCATTTCTTCTCTCTTCACTCCCTGGCTTCTCCCTCAGGGTTAGCTATCTTCTCCACTTGGCTTATACCTTACATTCTCCGGATGGTGGCCAATAATGCCAAACTTTATTTCCTGTCATATTTAGGTCTAGAGGAGAAAATGTCTGCCCCATCCCAGTGGTCTCAGCAACTCTCTGATTCTATGTGGGCCACATTCAGGCCACAGAAATGGCCATTTCCTTAGGCCCAGGTCCCATGATGCATCTCTGAGTGGTAGAGTGAGCCCTACCCAGAGCACCTAAACTGGAAGCAGAGGAGTGGGGGTGGTTCCTAGAGGGAAATTCCAGAAGTAAGAAAAGTTGATTGTGAGAAAATATCTCATGCAAAATGTTAAAGATTGGACAAAAGGGCTGAACCTATTTTGGGTGAGGAAAAGTACCATGATCTAAAGAGTAGAGTGAGATAACCATGGTTCTATGTAAGAACCTAGAGTTTATTACATCAGCAGAATACAGTTATCCCTCAGTATCTGTGGGGAACTGGTTCCAGGATGGAGAAAATCTATGGGTGCTTAAGTCTCTTACATGAAATGGTATAGTATTTGTATATAACCTACACTTACATTTCTGTATACTTTAAATCATCTCTATAGATTACTTATAATACTTGATACAGTCTAAATCTATATAAATAGTTGTTATACTTTATTTTTTGGGGGGAGGATAATGATAAGGAAAAGAGTTTGTACATGTTCAATAAACATAAAAATTTTTCCCAAATGTTTTTGATCCACCATTGGTTGACTCTGCAGAGATAGAACTTGTGGATGCTAGGGGCAACTGTTTTGTGATTGAACCACAGACAACAGCACTGGATAGTAAATATACATCCCAAGCAAGAAAGGCCCTAAATCAGACCTGTAGTTTAGACTATAGTTGTAGGCAGTAGAGGCATTGTATAGACTTGGAGAAATAGTTGAAAAATAATGAGAGGTCATGGGCTTTCTGGAACAGTAGAAAATTGGATGCAGACTCATGATTCATTAATGTCCCACCAGATTGATGTTGAGTCTTATTGATACTGAGTTTGGCTTAAGACTTAGAAGCTCAGAGACCATTATTGAGAATTTTTCTGAAATATTAATATAATCTTTGAGATTAAAAGGGCAGGATTTTAGTAAGAATTGCACCTTCATGATCTGGTCAGAGCTACACAATATTGCTGGCAAAGCCATGCCGTCTTAGGGATTTCAGAACCAAAAGAAGTTTCACTGGGATAAGCTTAACGTGTCCCCCACAGCATGGTGTCACTGATTCTCTATCATAGGCTGTTTAAGGGAGGAACTTTATAGGATTTTAAAGCTGAGAGTGGTGCAGCAATCTGTGGCCAGGGACTATATAGGCTATATATACAGGTAAGGAAAGGTTTTCTGCCAATTTACACCCCAACTGCAACATCACAGTTGCATCAAAGTAGGGTTGTCACAAAGACCCTCCTATTACTGGACAAAACATTAAGAGGTCAAAAAAAAGGGAAATATGAGTTTAAAAAAATACCTAGCTACAGATTAGATAGTCCATTATGTGAGACTATGAGATTTTTAAGAAATAAAAATTAAGGGAGAGACATGGTAATAGAAATCATTAACTATTTGTTTACCTCCAACAGGTCAGCTCCAGCAGATTATTTTAAAAGTCATTCTCATGATAAGATGTCTCTGGCTTTTCCTAAGTATGCCAGTCACAGCATTAGGAACCATTGAAGATCTCCAAAGAAAAGGAAAGATTAGGAGCCAGGGAGGCTTTGTTTTTTCCACCATCTGGGACAATGCAAGGAGGATCCAGGTGAGTTCCCAACCAGGAGAAACTAGAATACTGTTGAGGTTTTGGGAGGAGGAAGGTATAAGCACACACTGAGTGGTACTTAGCTATTTACTTAACTGTTACTGTAGAATATAATACTGTAGAACACTATAGAATGGCAATTTGCAAGGGGAGATTAACTTGGTCCAAAAGACTACCCGGATAGTCTGTATCTAAGCATTTTTTTTTTAACTTCTATTTCCTTCCTTCGTAGTCAAAGGCCTTTATAAAGTCCAATCCGGGTAATAGGAGGTCTTTGTGCATGCCCACTTTGACACAATTGCGATGTTGTAGTTGGGAAATAGATTGGCAGAAAGGCTCCTCTTATCTGTATATACAGTCCCTGCCACCAACTGCCCGCCCATCTTTACTGATTTTTCAGGGGTAAAAATAGCCAAGAAGAACATTGATTCCAATTTGAAATTTTTAACTGTGAGTAATTATGTCTCTAAAAGTGTGTGTAAAATAGTTCCCCTGACAGGAAAATCAGACCTTGAGACAGATTTGGAAAGATGTCCTGAGAACTAATTGAGTTAAATTTTGTGTTTCGAAGTTTCATGTTTCTCTTAAATAAGAGCATAGCAATTCCATTAGGAAAAGGGTAGATAACTGCTTCCTGAAACTTCTACTTGAAATGGTTGTGCATACACATGTGGCCTGACACAGCAAGGTATTTGAATGTCTGGGCTGAACGTAGAAGGAGAAGAGTACGAGGCACCAAGAGGATGCTCATGGTTTCCAGGAATACTGAATTAAAATGGTCTCGAGACAATTTAGCTAAAGCACTAAGTATCTAACTGCTGTGTTTAGACATGATTTTGTTTGGGGCATAAATGAGCCTGCTGGAGCAGAGCCAAGGGAGAGATAAGGGGAACCCTGGCAATGTGCCTGACATCTCCAAAGCTGGAAATCTTAGAAAAACAAGTGTTTTTTCTTTCTTTTGGGTCACCTTAGGATCTTGGCTTGAGGCCACAATTCCTTTTGTATCTGAGCTTCTGTGATAAGAAGAGTGATTAGACAGCTGTACTTCCCTTCTTTCTTCACTAAAAAAAAAAAAAAAAAGTGCTGTAGAAGATGGATATTGTAGAAGTGGGGGAGAATATGAAATGGATGGTCTTGGAAAGAGGGCATAGTACTGAATGTTGAAAGAGGAAAAAGCATCAGGGACTCTATTGGAAAACGTCTCCTATTGCTATACTTTGAATGTGTCCCACTACGTATATGTGTTAGAAACTTCATCTCTAGTGCAGGCTATTGAGAAGTAGGACTTTTAAGAGGCCAGTGGTCATGAGGGCTCTGTCTTCATGAATGGATTAGTGCCATTACTGAGGGGATTGGGTTCCAGATAAAGGATGGAACCCCTGCCCCTCTCTCATATATATGTGTTATTTTACCATTCTGCTTCCTCCGTGGGATAATGTAGCAAGAAGTCCCTCACCAGGTACAGTTCTCAACCTTGGATTTCCCAGGCTCCAAAATTATAAGAAATAAATATCCTTTATCAATTTCCCAGGCTCAGGTAGTCTGTTATAGTAGCATACAACAGACTAAGACAGTTATTGAGAGAATAAACAAAAGAAACTTGAGAAAGAACTAGACAGAAACCACTGGAAAAACTGTATACGTTTCCTTAGAGCACAAATTCAAATGAAAGAACCAGACAGGGTAAGAAGCTGGGAACATCCTAGGATAAGCAGGACAGGAGCAAGTTGGGGAAGCGTCAGCCCTTGTCTCCTAATAGGACCAAGCCCTGACATCCACTCAAGCTCCCTGTGCCAGAGGCATTGAGATGGCAGCCCATGCCCAGCCCAGATCTACCCATGCAAAAGGAGCTGAGCAGTGAGCTGGGGAGGAAGTCTGTTGGGACTTATTAGAAGTAGGACAAGGGAAAAAATCTGGCCAGTCTCTAAAGAAAAAGAGAGTGAGGAGGAGAAGGCTACATTCTTCAGCACCACTTCCCCAGACCTGGAAAGATGACCTAATGGGGCTCTATGCTTTATAGGGCCCTAAATAGTCCTTCTCTCATCTGTTAATATCAATTGGGGAAAAAAAAGAAAAATTTAAAAAAAAAAAGAAAATTTATGACTAGACATTCGGAGTGGACTGCAGCCAGAGAGATTTGTTCAAGTCCTCAAACCAAACTACTGAAACACTCAGACAAAAAAAGAATGTGCTTAAAGAATGGCACATCCCAGGACCCTCCAAGACTGGAGACAGAGGCTGTTCAGGGACCCCAGGGCCTGAGTGTTCTGGCAGTCAGTGGCCTTCGAGAACACGTGTGAATCTTACATGGAAAGGCATCAAGTGGGACCTTGTGAAGTGGTGATGTGAGCTCAAGGCTGAGGTCTGGGTAGCACCAAGAGCTGGTGGGGATCGTGGTATGTGGCAGGGTTGCCAGCCGCCTGTACCCCATAAGGAAACCTAGAGGCCACAGGAAACCACCCAAAGTAAGGCCGTCTCTTCCTACCTCGAGTTTTCACCTCAGATCTTCAAGATTTTGCCTTCTTGGCTAATGATCAGGAACTTAATGTCACCTCATTGTGAATGTGAGTTGTTGGGGGTGGAGGGGGGGTGTGGGAGGATCTCTTTTTGCCAATCTATAACCTACTTGACACATTGCACACCTCATCTTGAAAAAGTGTTTACCTTAGCTAAACAAGCAGGAATGTAACTTCTGGAGCAAGTAAGAACTCTCTTAAGATTTATTATCCACAATCTATTTGACATCGTGCTCTTCACTGCTGCCTGAAGAGCTTCAGATTCTTTGACTATAAAGTTTAGCTTACAAATATTTTTCCCTTACATTTTATCAGAGGCTGTGAAATTTAACCAGAAGGCATTTATGATCTCTGATGAAAGGTTCTCATTAAATATAATTGTTATCATTATCTGAATTCTATTTTTACTTTCCTCATTTTTTAATATATAGATGGTATGCTGTGGTCCACAATAGGTCAGGAATTAGCCTTTTTTTCTCACTTTCCCATGTATCTCAGGGTGGAAAGTGGATATTTCAAAGCCCCAAGTCACCGGCCACTGGCTTTGTGGCACCCAAGGTCTCCTGCTCCTGTAGGTGGCACTTCCTGGCAAGCATGACATTTCTTTCCAAAACAAATGCATTTTTAGTTGGCTTGCTGTGGTACAATTAGTCACTTTCTCAGAATGAGGAGCAAAGGGCTAATTGTTCTGCAAGTGGACAATTGTGGCTGTAATTATTAGCCCCTGTAATTTTTCATCCATACATAATTGCACATGCGGACCGCAAGGAACGCTCAGGCCCGTCCTCCTGCAATTCCGCCCAGGAGGCTCCTCATTGTTATGCTCAGGTTTTTTCCACTTGTCTCGTCACAGTTCGTTGTGCTTTTCCATGATTGTCCTTTTTCACTCTGTAAAATATAAATGCAAAAGCAGTTTTTAAAAAGTTCCCCCAGAACAATTTAAATACTGAATCAGCCCTCTAGTTATTTGGTTTGTACTAAATGTAATTTGTATTTACAAAGGCAAGTTTCTGGCTGACGTTTATGGAATCAGAAAAAAGAAAGAAGCTACGAACATCCCCTCAGCTCTGCTTTCCCCGTAGTCTGTACTTTTCTCAAAGTCTCCAAAAAAAGGAATTGCAGTGTCTCTTGGCAATCCCATCTCAACGATACACCCCTGACTTTAAAATGTCCAAGCAGTGAGTATTCCCAAACCCACTCAGGACTTCTAGAATCAGCATGGTGGCATGGAAGACGGTTCTCTAGGTGTGGTGGAACCAAATTTGTTAGAGCTAGGTTTGTAGCCAGAAACCACCTTTAAGGTTTTAATTTGTTTCGGTTTTACATGGGAAGTTTAATACAAAATGGTTTTTGAAGCAGCTGATATTGATCATGAAGCATTTGACTAAATTCCACTCACCTTCCCCTTACATGCATCCCCAAACCTTCAAGCTCAGGGCAAAACTGCATCTGGGTGGCCAAGGAAGGGCAGAGGAGACTTGCCTCCTCCTCATTTGCAAAGCTGCTTGAGAACTCCTTATAGCAAAGGGCATCCCACTGTTCCCTTCTTCCAGAGCATGGCTGGGTGTCCTAAACAAACAAGTTTACCCAGCACCTGCGGTGCCACAGGCTTCTCTTCAGATGAAAACTCTGAATACTCAAGAAGATTCTTTTTAGCTTTGTGAACTCCCATAATACAAGAAGTCAGAAAGCCTGGTAATGCTGGAAAGGCAAAATTGATTTAAAAGATTAAGGGGAGAATTGTGCCATTAGGCAACACTTTGATTTTTTTTTCCTTGTTCTTTCACTGGTTTCAAAAAAAAGAAAAAAAGAAAAGAAAAAAGAAACTCTCTGAAAGATATAATATGTACCTGCTGAAATGGAGAAGTGGGCTCCTGCGAAATAATTAAAGGTAAAGCTGCCTGTTTTTAAAGGTAAAGCTGCCTGCACATGGATAGCAAATGGGCACCCTCATGCCTGAAGATCTTAATGGCAACCTCAAAATAACCATCAGCTGCTCCCTACCATATGACCTGGACCTTAATAGATATGACCTGGACCCCCATTTTAGAATGTTAATAGCCACTGCCAAGATTGTGCATTGCATTTCCAGTGCCAAAATCCCCCTTTTTTCCTGCCCAGAGTGAATAGGATCCTAAATGCGCCACACTTGCTTTTGTGAGGATGCATTTGCCAGTCACCCTCAATGCAGGCCCGAGTGCTTCAACAGCATTAATAAGAGGGGTGGTGATCTCAAGAGCCTTATTTTTGTCCCTAACATTCACCCCAAAAGGAAATGTGCTTCTTACTAATAATAGAGGATGTGGCCAAAAGCACTGAGTCTATTTATCTGTTCCTAGTCCATTTGCCAAGGCTGATATTTCCCATCAGAGCTCTTTTAGAAAGGCTAAAACAATTAACCTCTTTCCCACTTGCCCTGCCAAACACCACGATGTGGCAGATTTTTGTACAGGAGTTTGGACTGAAGACCAGCCCCACTTCCCTGAACATGCAAACCAAGCTGACATGTAAAAGTCATGATAAGAGCTAACATTTATTGGTCCAGTTGCTGGGTGCTGTTGCAGGACTTTACATGTGACTCATTTAATGCTCACAAGGACCCTGTGAGATATGTCCCATTAGCTTCCCTATGCGATAGTTGTGGAAACTGAGATACAGAGGTGCTGATTAACTTGCCAGAGATCACAGAAGCTGGTAAGTGATGTTCTCAACAGACTGCCTATGGATGATGCCACTCTACGATTCACCTCTGTGTTGCAGATCTTTCTAGTTTTAAGTTGTCATGGACTGACTCACTAGCCTCCAATTAGTGTCAAGTACCACAGGGCTGGACCAAAGGCTCTCCCTCATTCCTTAAAACTGGGGCTCCCCTGAAGTCTCCTGCTATCATTCAGTGCACTTTGGGTTTGGCTGGAATTCTGACTTGCAAATCAGATGAGCTCAAAAAAAAATAATCTTGAGCCTTGGTCCACCACAGGTTCTTCCAAATTCACTCAGAAGTCTCTGAATAAATTTTCAATGTGACACATCTATTAGACAGACAAGCTTGTACTCAGATTATGTATCTAAAGAAATAAGAAGCAGCACACAAAAGCCAGTCACATGCGATTTAGAACCAATGAGCACTTATCATCCAAATTTATTGCTCATTGAGAATTTTTCCAATAAGCAAGAGGGCAGTTATAGATTAGCCTTTTTACCATTCATCTCTTTGTTCTCCTTTGATTTGGATCATCTCCATATGCCACAGAATAATGATTTTTGTTGTTAATTTGTACATAAATGTTATTATTTTAAAATAAGCATTCAGAAACTATTAGTCTTTGCAATAATTCGATGGTCACTAATTTGCTGAGAGTTTTTGTTTGTTTCTTAAACAAAAGCTAAACCCTTAAATTTTTTTCTAGCCTGATAAAACTGTGTGCCTTCATTTTTAATACTTTCTGCAAAATCTATGTAGAAAATAAGCTCAAAATCAGAACTTGACACCAAATTCTAATACCAAGATGCTTTTCTTGATCATCTGAAGTCCAGGAGCATGCAAAAGGGACACCAGACCCTGTGGTTCACATGTCCTCCTGGGTATATGTCCAGGTTCTGAGCCTTTTCCTCCTCCTGAAGTCAGCAAAGCCCACTGCCCTGTTTGATATCCAGTGGCCTACCCACACCCTTCTCAAGATCAGCTGGTGAGGCAGGAAGGGCTTGCTTGGGAAGAACTCCTTGTTTGTAGAACAGCATCCCTCTACGTTGGATTCGTGGTGGTTTTTACTTTTTAATAGTGGGTAGATTTATTGTACCTTTTAGGCCACAGAATGCTTTCCTCCACATGAGAAGTCTGTGAGCAATATGGTTTCCAACTCTAGTTGGCCAAGTTTTCTTCTCATAACTAATATTGTTTCTCTTCAGAGTAATTAACGCAAGGAGAAACCAGCAACCTGCCTTGAGCTTAACCTTCACTGGTTTCCAACTAAAAACGAAAGGAAAAGGATCCAACATCTGGCCCAGGGCCCAGCCTCCACTTCCCTTGCCAGGCATGTTCCCAACAGGTGCTGCTGCCAGCCAAGGGCCCAGCTGAGCAGAAAACCCTGTTTCCCTTCTGCCTTTGTCCTCCTTCTGCATCCCAAGACAATTGTGTTTAACAAGAGACCTACAGATCATGGAAGAGTATTTTTTTTCCTCCACTTCAAGCAAAGGAAAGCACAAAGCCCAGGTTTATCAAAAAGGCAATTTCCAGCAGTACTTTAATTAAGTGTTAACCTTTCTGTGAAGAATTATAAATTGCATTAGAACATAAACGTCAACTGACGACATTTAAGACCTGAGCTGAACTTATGTAATGTTTCCAATAATAAGTGTGTCTATTTAAGATGTCAGTTAAAAGTTCAAAACCTTGATTTGTGGGCGCCACCAAAGAGAATGGAGACAGCCCACACACTGGGGTCTTCCAAAAAAAAAAAAAATTTCCAGAAAGGTAACAGATTTTGACCAGAATTGAAACTCACTTTTGGCCTGAAGGCCAGGTTTGTTTTTTTTTTTTTTTTTTTTTTTTTTTTTTTTTCCATTATCCTGAGCCTCCCAGATGCTTGGGGGAAAAAAAAAATCTCAGTAATACTACACGTATTTACAAGTCAGACTCAGTCAATTTTATGGTCAAGATCTATCATGCCCTTTTCCTTCGTCACCAGCTGATAGCCTCCGACTGACATCCCTCACCCCGAGTGATGATACTGCTGGTTCTAATCTCCCAAATTCCTTTCAATCTGCTTACTGGTAGCAAATGGCTTTCCCTTCCTCTGGCTGACAGATGCCATAAACTGCACATTATTTTGTCAGCCCTGAAGTGAGGGCATCGATAACTTCCACGGGGACAAAGTTGATAATAATCTCTTGGTATAAAATTGTCTTTTAGGAAATTAGATGAATGTGAGCCTCTCCACACTGTCAGGCACGTCATTCAAGGCAGCTTGGTGGGTTTTGACAGCCCGTGACTCAGGACACCGTGAGCGCTGAGAGGCATAGGCGTTTGTTTCCAGGCCTCTGGCTCCCCACAACCCGCCTCCAACTTCATTCCAAACAACAAAAGTGGCCCCACTAAGCACCCTGGCTGCACCTGAGGCCTGAGCAGGCTTGACAACCCAGGGAACGGGGCCTGCCTCTCCCGGGCAGCTTTCCAGGCTAGCCCTGCAGTTGGCTGACTCTGAGGAATAAATAATTCATCTCGCTCTTCTGATATCTCTTTCTACAGAGATGTCGGTGGCAGAGACCTCAGACTTCAAATAATGTCACTGTTTGTTAATTCATAGATCGTGAGGTGCAGAACTAGGGAGGGAAAGGAAGCCCCAGCACGACTCTGGAATAGGATGGCTCACGGTCATCACAGTCCACAATGGAAATTAAGGAAAAGACCTAAGTGGGTTGCTAGTGTCTCTGCACTGACCATGGCTGGAAAAGTCCCTCTGGTCCCAACTAAGGCTCTGGCCTTCTGGACGGCTGTTCTGTGGCTACTTTGGGTTTTCAATTATGGCCCAGGAAAGAATGGCTTCCCTCTGGGTCCACTCTCACTGCAGTTGGTACCTCTTCCTCCAGTGGTTTCTCCCTTCTTCCCTCCCTGGGTGGTGGAGAGGCCATAGGTTAGTGCTCCAAGGTGTCCCAGCCCCACAGATGCTTAGGGGTCTGGCTCTATATGTTCCCATGACATGCTGGTAGCTCAGGTGTTGGCCCTGTCCTTTAGGAGATCATAAACAGAAATTTAAAATTTTGTGAGTTTATGGAGATCCAGGAATAGATACAGCAAATAGATGCAGCCCTTCTCCACGTCAGTGTCTGTGAAAGTCCGTACAGTCATCTTGCCCGAACCCTTTATTCCATCCCACTGCAGGGCCTTTGCTCCGGTTGCTCCTTCTGCCCAGAACTCCTGTACTCTAGTCATCCACTTGGCTCATTCCACCTCCCCTTGCAGATCTTTGGCCAAATGTCCCCTTTTCAGTGAGGCCCAGCATGATAATTCTGTGTCATACTTCAACCTAACCCTACCCCGCACCCACTCTCTTGACCCCTTTACCCCTACTCTTTGATCTTTTTCCCCATATTAACCACTTTTAAACAATTTTGTGTTAGATGGATTGGTGCATGGCACCCAGCTACATGGTTAAACATTATTCTGTGTGTCTACGAGAATGCTTCTGAATGAGATTAACATTTGAGTTAATAGACTAAGTAAAGCAGATTGTCCTCCTCAATGTCCTCCTCAACTAGATTTGGTACTAGCTCAGGGGTCAGAAGCTGTGGAGAGAGTGGATCTAGGCTGAGTTAGGCAGGTACATTCTTGGGATCTTGCCTTTGAGGCTTTTTAAATATATTTTTAATGGGGTCTTGCTATTTTGCCCAGGCTGGCCTTGAACTCCTGGACCCAGGTGATCCTCCTGCCTCATTCCCAAGTAGCTGGGCCTACAATCTTGCTGTCATAGGCATGCCCAGCTGCCTTCAAGACACTTTATTGAAACTTCTAAATCCAAAGCAATGCTTGTATCACCTGGAACAAGAATCTCAGGTGAGGACAGTGATCGAGATTGTGTCCCTCTCACCCAAATGTACGTGTCAATACCACCACTGTCCCTCACTCAAACACTTAGAGGCAGAACTTTTACTGGTCCCCAGGATCAACACAGGAACCCCCGCCACCCCATAGCCCTGATCCAGGGGCCATACCTTGGCTCAGTCATAAATGGCCTCACTCAGAACCCCCAAGGACCACCCTGTTCTTACTCAGTCCCTAGGGAAGGGACGCTTGTGCAGGTGGGGCTCCACATTGAAGAAATAGAGGGGAATGGGTGCAGGAGAGAGGAGGGCACATGGGCACAATGGGGAGTGAGGAAAGCACATTGCAGAGAACAAAGGCTAGGCAGCCAGGCTGGCTCCCTGTCCCAGTAGTAACTGAAGCAGGACCTGATGCCATTGTGCAGCTCCCAAACTGCACAAGGGTGTCCCTGAGAATCCAGGATGCTTGCCTGGCCCTTGACCCTGGTACATGGCTATGTCCACCCCAAGGATGGACAAAGATGCAGCATGCACAAGTAGATAGCTCTGAGCTTCCCACAAAGGGATACTCAGCACGTCACTGACATGACTGTGAGACAATTGATGAGAGTGAGTTTCCCCTTTTCTTGCAAACATCGGGGTTATATAGAATGAGACACACCAGGGCTTGGGCTTGGGACCAGCTCTGGCCCAGAAAAACCACATCCATGGCTGGCAAGTAGGGGAGAATCCTCTACAGGTGATGGGCTCATTAATCTATAGGGCAAGTACCTGCCTGAAGTTGGCCCAGCACTGGGCATCAGGTCTTTGCCTTCATCCAGAGCCTAAAGCGGTGGCAGGCAGGAACCTGCACACAGAACAGAGCAATGTCCTCATTGGGGCAGCCACCCCCTCCCATTCCCACCCATAGGCATAAGAATCCCTCATTCCCATTAACCAGCCATCTCCCAGGGTCCAGGGGATAATACCCTCCCGGTGGCCGCTCCGCAGGGATGACATATAAGAACCATCCAAAGTGCAAGGGGATTGACCCTGCTCCGCAGAGCGCTTTCTGCTTAATAGGAACAGCTGGTCAGTGAAGTGTTTGCTAGCAATTTAACAAGGCTCAAGCAGCAAGAGGCATCTGCCGATAAATCAAAAGGGAGCACCCAGCTAAATGAGGTTTAATTTAAATTCCGATCTCGAGCTGAGAGAAGAGCTTCATTGTGCCTTCCAGTTGTATCAGTACCAGCAACGCCTTGGCTGATGCAGCATCACCCCTCTGGCCTCCTGTTGGGGGGCCATAGCCCCCCTGGGAACAAGCCAGAAGATTCTGCCTAACTGCTGAAAGGAAGGCAGAGAAAGAGAGGAAAGAGCAAAGATGCAATTCCTTCTTTCACAAAAACAAAATGACAACAACAAAAAAAAAAACTCTTCACTCCATTGGAAGCCATAAAACTCATCACAGCCCTAAACACATCCAGTGCTCTTGCCCCCGTGACTGCAAAGGGCAGGAGCCCATGCAGGAGAGCACAAATGAGCCCAGCAGGGAGGAGGACTTGTTCTATGGAAATGTCACCAGTCAGAGCTGGAATGACACCCACAGAAAACAAGAGCTGCTTCGTTCCCATTGTTTCCTCACACAAAGAACTGGACACAGATGTCACCCACACACCAGCCAGGGGTTCAAAGTCGGCCCTCCTCTCAAATGTGAGCTGCTCACAGACCTCATGACCTCACTCATTGCATTTCCATATGCAAATGGCCAGCCCGAGATGGACTTATCCCAAGCCTCCCCTTCTGCTTTCAAAGCAGAGCCCCTGGACTGACCCCTCAAATCCATCCTCACTGCATGTGCCTATCCAGTAAAAGACATTCAGAAAGAGCCATGGGCCACTTCAAATGTGTCTTCTGACTTCCTGTCTCAGCGATGGCTCCCACGTGGCAGGGTGTTAAGGTGTAGCAGGCAGCTGGATTCCCAGAGCCTTTCAGTCAAGGGAAGAGACTTAGAGCAACCCTGGAGGAAGGGTTCCCTCTGCCCGCTGATACCAAATATGACTTCACATTCATGAACATAGTAAACATCCCACCACCATCTTCCCAAGCAAAATCCTTTCTCTTCCTCATTTACACACTCCTCTCCAATTTCGTCTTCCAAATTTCCCTTGAAAGCACAGTTTCATCAAGAATGAGAACAAAGCAACCTCATATCCTTTTGGAATAATACCTAACACAGGAGCACATCTTTTAGGAATTGTATTCACCTGCTAGTGAAAACCAAGAAACACGTTTATTTTTCTCTTAAATGAAACTTGACAGGTGGTAATCCTGATGCATTCATGGGCATCAAGGACCAAGGTGGCTTTGACCTTTGGGCTCTATATCTTTAACTCCTGGCTTCTTCCCTAAAGGTCATTTCATGCATGAAAATTGATGCTAGAATGCTAGCTACCACATCCAAGTTCCAGCAACCACAACAAGAGGCACTTAACAATTGTCTATCCTTTGAGAAACTTGGGTCTATATTTTAAGGAATCCCACCCAATAATTTCTTTGCATGTCTGATTGGTTAGAACCTGGTCATATGGCCACACATAGCTACATAGGAAGATAGGAGATATAGTCAATTAGCCAGGCATATTGCCACTTCCTACAAGAAACAGGGATTCTTCTACAAAGGAAGAGGAGGACAATGGGTTTCAGTGGCAGCATTTGCATTTAATTACAATATTCAACAAGTCCTCCTAGGAGGTTCTGAACTCAAGATGGGGACACCCAGACTGGGTGACAGATAGTCGGAGGGATTCTGTCTACATAGCACCTCAAAGGGTGTTATGACTGGGACAAGAGTATATAAGTGACCATCACAGTTCCCAGTCCTAATTGCAAATGAATGACATCTGAGAAGTGGATAAAGATTTCCTAGCGGACTAGAAGACAGGATCTTTCCCTATGGGGAAGGGGGCATACATAGAAAAAAGCAATACACCACAATGTGACATTATCGGGGGAACCCCAGAGGAGAAGTTTCAGGGCAGAGAAGAGAAACAGAATGATTTGTCCTGGATTTGAACCCTAGAAGTTGGTCCTGGACCCTGGGCTCTCCCAAGGACAGCCTTAACATCTATGGGGGGTAAACCAACATAGGAAATAAATTACATTTCTTTTGCACACACTGTGTCTCTGCATCCACATGTGTCAGCTTGGTGAAGTGTTATTCAGCAAATGTGTACAAGTGGGTCAAAAATAGCCACAAAGTTCCATTGGTTCCATTAGTTTTCAGCAAAGACAAAGAAAGGAGGAAGCGACTTTAGCAGGGTTGGATTCTTCCCCTCCTGGAAAACAACCTTAGCTTCTCATGCAGATATTTTGGGTTTGATGGTGTTTGAATGGCTCTTGAGATGCTCTTCAAGGAATTAGGTAAATTTGATGCCCCAAAGGAAGGGAGACAAGGGAGGGCCTCTGGTTCAGTCCAGAGCCCAGAACAGAACCTGAAGACTGCAAGTTTCTACACCGAGTGATAGAAATTCTTCCTGTTCAGTCTTTCTGTTTCACTTCATCTTTTACTTTGTTTTTGAATTGCAAGACTTGTTTAAAAAAAAAAAAAGGACGAAATTCTCATGTAATCGTCACCGAGTCACTGAAGTTCTCCAAATTATTACAGCTTGCAAAAGCATAGGACGTTCTCAAAACCGCAGTGTTGACACTGGTTCTATGTCATCACCTAACTGCAGACATCACTCATAGTTTACTTTAGCGCATGTAAATACCATCATCACCAGGATGCAGACGTGTCCTGTCACAACGGAGAAGATCCCTTTTAGAGCCTTCCCACTATCTCTGGTCCCCAGCTTTCACTGATTGTTCTCCTTTACTACAGTTTTTTGTCATTTAAAAATGTTACATAGACTAAGTCATGCAGTATGTAACCCTTTTAGATTTCTTTCTTCACTGAGCATAATGCCTTTAAGACCCATCCAAATGGCAGTGTGTATCAATAGGTTGTTCCCTTTTATTGCTCAGTAGTGTTCCAAGGCACGGATGTTCAAGAGTTTATTTAACCTTTTACTACTGAAACACATCTGGGTTGTTTTCAGTTTTTTGTCTATTATGAATAAAGCCACTATAAATCTGTACATCCTACTATAAACATTTGTAGACAGGTATTTATGTGAACATAAACTTTCACTTATCTAGAATAAATATCCAGGAGTATCATTGCAAGGTCATGTGGTAAGTACATGTATAACTCTATAAGAAACTGCCAAACAGTTTTCCAGAGTGGTCACACTGTTTTATGTCTCACCAGCAACATAAAAGAGTTCCAGCCGCTTCGCATCTTCGCCAGCAGTGGGTTTGGTAAATGTTTTTTTTTTTTTTTTTATTGTTGGTCGTTCAAAACATTACATAGTTCCTCATACATCATATTTCACAGTTTGATTCAAATGAGTTATGAACTCCCAATTTTATCCCGTATACAGATTGCTGCATCACATCAGTTACCCTTCCATTGATTGACATATTGCCTTTCTAGTGTCTGATGTATTCTGCTGTCTATATTATTCTCTACTATCCCCCCTCCCCTCCCCTCCCCTCCCCTTTTCTCTCTCTACCCCTTCTACTGTAAATCACTTCTTCCATTTGAATTATCTTGTCTTACCCCTCCTTTCCTCTTATATGTCATTTTGTATAACCCTGAGGATCGCCTTCCATTTCCATGCGATTCCCCTTCTCGTTTCCTTTCCCTCCCACCTCTCAACCCTGTTAATGAAAATCTTCGTCTCAAGCTCTTCGTCCCTACCCTGTCCTTGTTTCCTCCCCTTATATCAGAGGAGTCATTTGGTATTTGTTTTTTAAAGATTGACTAGCTTCACTTAGCATAATCTGCTCTAATGCCATCCATTTCCCTCCAAATTCTATGATTTTGTCATTTTTAAATGCAGAGTAATACTCCATTGTGTATAAATGCCACATTTTTTTAATCCATTCATCTATTGAAGGGCATCTAGGCTGATTCCACAATCTTGCTATCGTGAATTGTGCTGCTATGAACATCGATGTAGCAGTGTCCCTGTAGCATGCTCTTATTAGGTCTTTAGGGAATAGACCGAGAAGGGGAATAGCTGGGTCAAATGGTGGTTCCATTCCCAGCTTTCCAAGAAATCTCCATACTGCTTTCCAAATTGGCTGCACCAATTTGCAGTCCCACCAGCAATGAACAAGAGTGCCCTTTTCCCCACATCCTCTCCAGCACTTATTGTTGTTTGACTTCCTAATGGCTGCCAATCTTACTGGAGTGAGATGGTATCTTAGGGTAGTTTTGATTTGCATTTCTCTGACTGCTAGCGATGGTGAGCATTTTTTCATGTACTTATTGATTGATTGTATGTCCTCTTCTGAGAAGTGTCTGTTCAGGTCCTTTGCCCATTTATTGATTGGGTTACTTGTTGTCTTATTGTCTAATTTTTTGAGTTCTTTATATATTCTGGTTATTAGGGCTCTATCTGAAGTGTGTGGAGTAAAGATTTGTTCCCAGGATGTAGGCTCCCTGTTTATCTCTCTTATTGTTTCTTTTGCTGAGAAAAAACTTTTTAGTTTGAGTAAGTCCCATTTGTTGATTCTAGTTGTTAACTCTTGCGCTATGGGTGTCCTATTGAGGAATTTGGAGCCTGCTCCCACAGTATGTAGATCATAACCAACTTTTTCTTCTATCAGATGCCGTGTCTCTGATTTAATATCAAGCTCCTTGATCCATTTTGAGTTAACTTTTGTGCAATTTCACAGGGAGATAGAGGAAATAAAAAACAAACAAATAGAAATACTAGAATTGCAGGAAAAAATAAACCAACTTAAAAACTCAATTGAGAATACTACCAGCAGAGTAGATCACTTAGAAGAGAGAACATCAGACAATGAAGACAAAGTATTTCAACTGGAAAAGAACATAGACAGCTCAGCAAGTCTGCTAAGAAACCATGAACAGAACATCCAAGAAATATGGGACAATATCAAAAGACCAAATTTAAGAGTCATTGGGATACAGGAAGGCACAGAGCTCCAAACCAGAGGAATACACAGCCTATTCAATGAAATAATACGAGAAAACTTCCCAGACTTGAAGAATGAGACAGAATCCCAAATCCTAGAAGCCTACAGGACGCCGAATGTACAAAACCATAAGAGATCCACACCTAGACACATTATAGTGAAGATGTCCAACATACAGAATAAGGAAAGAATTTTAAAAGCTACAAGGGAAAGGAAGCAGATTACATTTAGGGGTAAACCAATCAGGATAACAGCTGATCTCTCAACACAGACTCTGAAAGCTAGAAGATCCTGGAATAACATATTTCAAACACTGAAAGAAAATGGGTTCCAACCAAGAATCGTGTATCCGGCAAAATTAAGCTTCAGGTTAGAAGATGAAATTAAAACCTTCCATGATAAACAAAAGTTAAAAGAATTCGCAGCTAGAAAACCATCTCTTCAAAAAATCCTTGGCAAAACATTGCAGGAAGAGGAAATGGAAAATAACATTGAAAACCAACAATGGGAGGTAGGACAGTAAAGGGGGGAAAGTAGTCAAAGAGGATAACAAATCAGGTTTAGTAACATCAACAAACAAATATGGATAGAAGTACAAACCATATCTCAATAATAACCCTAAATGTCAATGGCTTAAACTCACCAATTAAGAGACACAGGCTAGTAGAATGGATCACAAAACAAGACCCAACAATATGCTGTCTACAGGAGACGCATCTGATAGAAAAAGATATCCATAGACTGAAGGTGAAAGGTTGGGAAAAATCATACCACTCATATGGACAGCGGAAACAAGCAGGCGTGTCCATACTCATATCTAATAAAATAGATTTCAAGCCAAAGCTAATCAAAAGGGATAAAGAAGGACACTTCATACTGGTAAATGTTTTAATGTAGTCATTACGATGGGTGTAGTGGCATGTCCTCCTGGCTAAGGTGTTTGAACATCTTTCCATGCACTTATTTGCATCCACATGTTCAGCTTGGTGAAGTGTTATTCAAATCTTTTGCCTATTTTCTGTTTGCATTGTTTTCCTACTCTCAAGGTTGTATTTTTAGGATGTGAATTCTTTGTGAAATATATGATTTGCAGATATTTTCTCCTGGGCTGTGGCTTGTCTTTTTATTCTATTAATAGGATCTTTCACATAACCCAACTTTCATTTTGATGAAGTCCTACCTAAAGAAATAGTCACCTAACTCTAGGTCACAAAGATTTTCTCCTATGTTTTATTCTGAAATCTTACTTTTATATTTTACATTTACATATATGACCCATCTGGAGTTATTTCTGTATGAGATGTGATGCTTAGGTTGAGTTTTCATTCTGTTTTTTTGCGTATGGATGCCCAGTTTTTCCAATAACAATTGTTGAAAAAAATGATTCTTTCTCTTTGAATCACTGTTGTGCCTTTGTAAAAGATCAGTTGGTTATACCTTTGGAGGTTTATTTCTCAATGCTATTCTGTCCCATTGATCTATATGACTATCTCACACTGTTACTGTGGCCATTTAGTAAGTCTGAAGGTCAGATAACGTGATAACTCCAACTTCATTTTTCTTCTTAAAGATTGTTTCAGCTTTCTATCTCTACTGACTTCACATATAAATTTTTGAATCAATTTGTCTATATCTACAAAAAATCCTGCTGAGACTTCCATAGGAATTGCATTAAATCTATACATAATTTTTGAGGGAACTGACATCTTTATTGGGTTGAGCCTGCCAATCCCCAAACACAGCATTTTCTCACTTATTCAGGACTTCTTTAATTCTTTTTGTCAGCATTTTATAGTTTTTGGCATAACAGATGCGATGTCCTACATGCCCCCCTCCCCAGCAACTCTTTCTCTCTCTCATCTTTAAAGCACATATTACAAAGGACATTTTGTGTTTAATTTTGGTTTCCAGTTGTTCATTGCTAGCATATATAAATAAATGTGATTAATTTGGGGGTTTTGACCTTGTATTCTGCACCTTAGTATATTCACATTTTAGTTCTAGGAGCTCTCAGATACATTATGGGGTTTTCTACATGTACAATTATGTCAACCACCAATAGGAAACATACTATTTTTGTTGGTTGTGGTATATCATTATTTTTGTATGTTGCTGGATTCAATCTGGTTGCATTTTATTAGGGATTTTGTGTCTGTGGTTATGTTTGCTGACCTAAGTCTCTCTCTCTCTCTCTCTCTCTCTCTCTCTCTCTCTCTCTCTCTCTCTCTCTCTCTCACTGTCTCTCCAGGTTTGGTATCATGGTAATGCTTTCCTCATAAAATGAATTGTGAATGTTACCTTTTCTTCTACTTTCCGTAAGAGAGTATATAAAACACACTATATCTCTTCCATAAATGGTGGGTAGAAAGAGCCAGTAAACCTGAAATTTTCTTATTCATAAAAATTTTAACTATGAATTGTATTTCCTTAATAGTTATAGGACTATTCAGATTATCTGTTTTATCTTGGGTGAGTTTTACTACTTCATGATTTTTGAGAAATGGTCCATTTCATCAAAGTTGTCTATTTTATTTGCGTAGGATTGTTTGTAGTTTTTCCTTATTATCCTTTAAACATCTATGAAATCTGTAGTAGTACCTCTTCTTTCATTCTTGGTATTGGATATTGTGTTTGCTATCATTTTGCTTTGTCAGTCTTGCTAGAAGTTATTCAATTTTATTGACCTTTTCAAAGAATCAGCTCTTAGTTTTACTAGTGTTCTCTTTTACATTCTGTTCTATCAATTTCTGCTCTAATTACTTCTGGCTTTTGTTTTTTTTCTTTTCTTTCTCTAGTACCTTGAAATGGATGCAGGGGTTATTGGTTTGAGTTCTTTCTTCTTTTCCAATATAAGCGTTCAGTGTGCACAGTTCTTTCCACGCACTGCCTTAGCTGCTGTAGCACTGCCATCAAGATTTTGATGTGTTGTATTTTCATTTCATTTGGTTCAATATATTTTACACATCTCTTGAGACTTCCTAAGGAAGATTCTGATGTGTTGGATGGACTGTTCTATAAATATTCATTAGAACATGTTGGTTGTTGGTGGTGTTGAATCCTTTCATATCCTTGTTGATATCCTGTCTGCAGTTCTCTCAGTTACTGAAAGAGCAGTGTTGCAGCCTCTGACTATATGTGTATTTTCTTCTTTCAGTTGTGTTAGTTTTTGCTTCAGATATTTGAAACTGTCATTTGATGTGTACACATTTATGTGTCTTCTTGGTGAACCAACCCTCTTATTATATAATGTCCTTCTTTTCCCTGGCAATTTCTTATGCACAAAAGTCTACATTGCCTAGTATGAACATATTCTGTCTCCTTTTGATAAATTTTGCACAAAATGCATATTTTTTCATGCTTTTACATTCAAGCAACCTATATCCCTGCATTTGAAGTGAGTTTTTTTTACAGACTACTTAGAATTGTGTCATGTTTTATGATACATTACACTAATTTCTATTTTTTTAAAACTGATATGTCCAGACTATACTTAATGTAATTATCAGTATTTTATAACTTAGATCTGCTGTTTTACTATTTGTTTCCCCGTTCGCTGGGCTATTAGTGTTTCATTTTAATTTATCCACAATGTTTTTGAGTATATATATCTTCTCATATTTTAAGTGATTGTTCCAGTGATTCCTGTGTATTTATATAAATAACTCATTATAATCTGCCATTATCAACAACTTACCACATCAAGTGAAATAGTAAAACCTTTCTTCCATGTAGGACTCTTCATACTCCTGATGAAAGAATTGCCTCAAATATTGCCTCTAAATACATTGCAAACCACATCAGACTGATATAATTCTTTTGCTTCTTATCATCAAAATTATTTAATTAATTATTTAAACTCAAAAGTGGTCTATTATTCATCTAGAGAGTTTATTATTTATCTATTGGATATTTAGTCTTTCTATTTTTTTCCTCCATGATGCATGTTCTCAGGTTTTCACTGTTATTGTTTTCTTTCTGTTTGAAGAATTTTCTATGACAATTTTTTTTTCTGAGCAGATTCGCAAACAAAAAAATTACTTAGCTCCGCTTCATTTGAAAATGTTTTTATTCATCATCATTCCTGAAGGAAGTTTGTTAAACAGAGAATTTGGGGTCCACAGCTCTTTTTCAGCACAGGAAGAATGGTCTGCCCCTTTGTTCTGACCACCATGGTTTCTGAGCAGGTTTTTATGCTATTAGGCCGTTCTTCTCCTTAGGTATGGCATCATTTCTCTACGGCTACTCTCAAGGGACTCAAGCTTTAACTTTCAGGAATTTAATTATGTCTTTGAATGGATTTCTTTAAATTTGTCCTGTTTGAGAATTTCTCAGCTTCTAGAATCTGCAAGTTCATGCCTTTCACCAAATTTAAAGGATTTCCTACCCTTATCTAAAATATTCGTTCAGCCTCTTACTTTTCTCCTCTCTTTCTAGGACTCTGATGAGATGAATGTTTGATCTTTTGTCATTGCTCCACAGGTTCTGGAGACTCATTTTTGAAAATTGTTTTTTCTCCCCGTCTTTCAGAAATTGACTAATTTCTATTCATTTATCTTCAAGGGCATTCATTGTCCTCCCCATTCTCCTATTAAACCCATCTACAAGTTTTTAAGTTCTGACTATTTTATTTTTAAATTCTGCAATTTCCATTTTGTTCTCCATTTTTACTGAGAATTTCTACTTGTTTCAAGAGTGTTCATAATTGGTTTTTGAAGAACTTTTATGATTGTTACATTAAAAGCCTTGTAAGATCACTCGAACACTTGTTTTCTTGGTATTGGCATCTGTTGATTTTATTTTCTCATTTGAACTAGGATTGTCCTAGTTCTTGACTTAAAAACCTAATTTGGATTGTTTTGGGGCATTTTGAGAATCAGGTCATGAGGCTCTGGTACCTATTTAAATATTCTACTTTAGTAAGCAGTCAACTTTTTAAGTTCAGAGCACAAATCCTGACCTACTTCTGTGGACTTGTGGTTTAAATTTTGATTTAGTTTTCTAGACCTTTATATAGGTGCCATTTTCCTCTATTCCATTTGTATGCTACTGAGAGGTCAATCTGAAACCTGCATAGTATTATTTTGGTTTTCAGACCTTTTGCTCTGTGGATTCTGACCATTTTCACTCTGGGTCATTGTGAATCTGCTCATGATTTTATTAACAGATTTTGATGAATCCTTTTATTTGGAGAAAATTACAGAGAGGTGACAGTAATGGGTGGGGAGGGCTGGGATGCCTCCTCCTCCTCCTCCTCCTCCTCCTCCTCCTCCTCCTCCTCCTCCTCCCACCATGTCCACAGCCACAGCGTCAGTGGAAAGGGAGATGGCGGCAACTTCTTTTCTTGTCTTTGCCTGATATAAGGTAGGAGTGGTCAAAAGAGCTCTGTCTTCCAGCATCATCCTTTTCCAGCTAGAGAATGCAGGACTTTGCTGTGGCATTTTTGTCTTAGCCAGTTGGCATTTCCAGGTTTTGGGCCTTTCTAGTGCCTAGACTATAATATATAGGAGGCACACACACACACACACACACACACACACACATCTCTGATCATTCATCGTCTTTCCTCTCTACCTTTCTCAGTTTTCTGGTGGTTAGTGCTTTATGTGGGATTTTAGCTTTAACTATCAGGAGGAATAAATTAAATGCACTTACTCCATATTTCCTGGAACCGATTTTTAATGTTTCTAATAGAAATGCTATGCTCAGGCATGAGGGTAAACTTATCCTTATAAACAGGAGCTCCCTAAGGCAACCCTTGACCCATGGGCTCTGGGCTCAGCAGCCTACCTTCCATGAAGGTAGAGTCTTCCTCTGGTGACTGTGGGTTACGCTTTGGTGCTAAGATTGCATCTCTTCATACTTCTCTACCAATCACAGAAGATCACTAGGCATGTATGTATGTATGTGTCTTTATATCACATGAGAAGAAAATTAATTCTCATTATCAGAGAGCATCAGGGTACCATCCAGCAGACATTTGGGAGTTGATGCGGTTTTCTAGAAAAAGCAATCTGCAAACCCATGGAGTCTTCACGGTGCTCAGATAAGAGTGCATGAGAGAGGTGACAAGATATGAGGCATTTGCAAATGCTTGCTTTTAAATGGTGATACTGGGCAAGGGCTGAGAAGCAATATGAGGCATTTTTCTTTGTCAAGAGAGCTGTAGCTCTAGTTCGTGGGTGCCACACCCAGATCTCTAGAGAGAGGACGTGCGTGACAGCATCACAAATTGAAAACACGCTTTCCTTCTTTGTTGAGCAAGGCCAGCTTGGCTTTGAATTTGAATACAGATTGACTTTAGCAACTCACTTCAGGCAGTAAGCAAAACCAAACAAGCAAAAGCAGAAAACATTTTGGAGGAAGCGAGTCCCTTCATCACGCAGATTTGTAAGGAAGGGTGAGAACAGTGTGAATGATTGCAGTCTGTCACCAGGGCCTGATAATCACCCCAAAGCCAATCCTCTGGGGCAGCCTGGCAAAGATGCCAACTTCGTGAGCATCAGGCACATCGTCTGCAAGACAGAGCTGAAGATGCCACCTCCTCTGAAAAGCACAAGTCCCCTTTACTAAGCAACCGTGACAGACTCTGCAGGGGGAAACGTGAGACAGAAGCTAAGAGTCCTTGGCTTCCCATCTTGACAGAATGTGGTTTCTCTTCTCTCCCGGCGTTAGCAAGTGAATTCTCATTTCTGCTGTTTATGTGTTTTAAAAGCCAACACTCTCAGTGTGTTTTTGGTGTAGAAAATGATCGTCCCACAATTGGCATGATGATATTATTCCTCAGGCTACGCATTTCCTTCAAGATTGAGTTGCCGTTTGGTACAGTTTTGTTATTTGAGATGACACGTTGCCTGGCTGCTCAAGGAACAGAACAGGAGTAAACTGACTAACTTTTTGGGGAACTTAACAGCCAGCCTCAGCTCCTAGTGAGGGAAAGAGCTGGATTTGGGAGAGCACCAGGCAGAAACACCTGCCTCACTTTGTAATTTGGGCTTCAGGTTTACCTGGCCTGCAGTGGGGTGGGGGGAATAGGGGGGAGACTGTGTTACTTGTGTGCTCAGCCATCCTCCATGCCCCAAAGCCCCAAAGAGGTTTCCTTCTATGGCCTCTGACAGTGAAAATTGCTCAAGGTAGAAAAACAGAAAATGGCCTCTTCTTGAACCACATTCCAGTGGAATCCGAGATCTGTGGGCCCCACTTTCTCATTTAGTCACTCCAGGGGGTGTTCATGCTCCTCACACAGGTGTGTGGTACCTGGTGATGCCGCTTCCCTTCCCTTCCTCATTCTTCAGGGTCTCAGAAGGCTTCCCCCAGAAAGACAGGTGGTTTAGGCATTGGGCTTAAAAAAGTACAGCACACTCACCAAATGGAATGCATAAACTACAAAATGAATTTCTTGTGTGGTGCTTGGTGATCATATTCCTAAAGGTAAATCAGTAACTCAGGATATTGGAGGATTTTTACTCAAAATAGACACCTAAGTCAGGAGGTCTCCCCGGTGGCTCTCCTTGTTCGTGTTCTCAGTGGCTTCCCTATGAAATCCAATCCAACCCTTCCAACACTAAAAACACAGATGAGTTTTTTCCATAGTCATAACCAGACCACCTCAAAGAGAAGCCCTTCATGGTGGCCTGAACCATGTTATCTCCCTATAAATTCCTCCTGATGCTACTCCACAGGGCTGGGTTTTCCTCCAGTTACAAACATACCACACAGCAGTGTAATCACTTATATGGAAGCCCGCCTTCCCTCTGAATTGTACACCCGCACAGGTTCCTAGAAAGAGTTATTGAATGGGGAGGGGATAAGTGGGGGAATGGGCAGATGGGTGGGGGCTGATGGGTGAGTAGATGGCAAGGTGGGTGAAAGGTAGATAAGTGGATGGATGGATGAATGTGTAGATGGATGGAAAAGGTAAAAAGGAAGCAAATGTACACAATTCTATGCCCTTTGAAACCCCTGTCTGTGAGGCAATTTCCAGGCCTGTTGCCATCAGTGTCCTATAGGAAAGCCCTGCTTCTCCCTGGCTCTGGCCCTAACTGGCGGATGCAGAAGTAATGAGCAGGACTTGGAGCGCTCTCGCCCACACTGACATCTGTGTCTCTGCCTTGGCTGATGTAAGAACATGGTCTCTCCCAAGAAAAGGAAGATAGTAATAGGAAAAGGAGCTCAGCTAAGCACCAAGACATGGAGCTATTCCGTTTCAAGGCCAAGATCAACTAGCTACCACTGCCCTGTTCTTTATTTAAAAACTGATTCATCCGAATAAAAAAAGAGAAATAAAATTTGCATGCCAGCACCATAGTATCTGTTCTAATCAATCCCAGCAGAAACAGGAACACCAGCATTCCAACAGTGTACCAGGCAGAGGTCCCTCCCTTCCCAGCTGCCAGGCAGCATGGCCAAGAGCACCAGTCGTATAGTGGGTGGCAGCTGGGCTGGGTTCCAGGACCTGCCTCCAGGGCTGAGCCTGGGGTCAGTGGCCCTGGGCAGCTGACCCCTGAGAGAGCAGTGCAGAGAAGGGACTGGCACTCAGGGCTCTGGGCAGTGCCTGCTCTGCCCTCTCTGGCTCACTGGGGAGCTCTTCCCCCAGACTTCTTCCAATCAGTGTTTCTCCATTGTCACGTCTTGAGGAACATGCTGCTGGCTCTGAGTTGGCTGGTAAGGGCAGAGTGCCTGGCCCTGGGGAATGGAGCATGAGTCCAGCAGCGGCCTTCTGAGAAGGGGGCACAAGTCTGTCTCCTCTCTTTCCTCCTCTTTCTACAACTTTGTGCTCTCATCTTAAACTCTTCCCTCTTGTCACTGTGTCGTGCCTGCTGGATTGTGGGAGATGAGGAAAACCTTCCTTATTAATCTACTCCCACCCCCTCCTCTCCCTAGCCCACCATGAGCATGAGAGCCGACTGGGACCCAGCTTCCTCCTCTGTCAAGTTAGCACCAGGCCACATGCCGGCTAAGCTTCCTAACATCCTGTCATTTTCTTTTAAGGGGTGATGCATTATCCTCCTCCTCAGACCTGGATCCAGGGCAAGAGAGGTGTAAACACAGTAATTACAATTACATAGAGTTTAGAATTCGATATTTCAGTTGCAATAGCCACTTTTCAGTGGCTACTACATGAGACACTTCAAAAAAACATTTCTACCATGTAGAAAATTCTCCCAGGCAGTTCTGTCCCCACAGGGTTTCACGCTATCCTAATGATACTGCTCGAAATTCTCCCACCCAGAACATCCTCCTACATCTCTTCCTGTGAATACTTTAGCATTAATTGTGAATTGGAAAGACCTCCAAGGCTCCAAACATGAGCCCCACATTGAGCTTTTCGGCAGCTGTCTGTGCTGTGGTTGGTCCCCACTGTCCATGACACAAGACTTCACCCAGTAACCAGTTCCTCAGTGAGCCCCATGTACCAAGCATGTGAGGACTGAGGGAGTGCAGGGGGGAAAGAGGCCACAGGGCTGCCCCTCAGGGGAGCTGGCTCATCTTGCCCTCCAGGACACCAGTTTGAAGCAAGATACATCCTCGGAAAATTTTTCCAGTCAAGATCAGGATCAAGGGCTGCCTCAGCTTCCCAATCCACCCACCTAATTGAGAAAAATGGCCAAGAGGCTAGCTCCACTAGGGGGTCCTCTGACCTCCATTCCACTGTCTTGCAGTCCTCAGCTAGAACTCAATCCCCTGTGTGCACCATGCAAAGACACAGAAAGCATGTCCTTGTCCCTGATCTCAGCCAAAGGTGGGACAAGATCAGCTTGCAAGGCAGTCCCCATGACACAGATCTGCCTGCCATGGCCATCTTTCTACCCAGTCCCCTCCCCAGGCTCTGTCCTCACAGACCCCAGGAGGGGTCTAGCTGCCTGGTCCCCACTTGCTTCTTGGAATTCATTCCTTGCTTGGTTGTGGGCTGCTGGTCTTTTTTACCTAGTTCTCCTCCTGCCTCTCACATAGAGGCATCTCTGCCCCTCTTTGTCCTCAAATACTGCACCTCTCCCTTTAGACCCTTTTGTCTCACTCTATCTGCTTATGATGACTATTTTCCACTCCCTGTTGCCAAATCCACTCTCCATGCCACTGTGGAAGACTGGCCTCCACAGACTGCCTGACCACCTCCCTTGTCCTCTGGACTCCAGCTGGGGTCAGTCAATGAGAGACCTTGGCAGATCAGAGGCCAAGGGGACAGCATGTGGGGTACTGATGATCCCCTCCTCCTTGCCCCCTTCATGGTCTTGCTGAGATTCTGGGGGCTGTCATATTCTCCTGGTCCCTATTCATGTCCTCAGCAG
This sequence comes from Urocitellus parryii, assembly GCF_045843805.1. Classification (NCBI taxonomy): domain Eukaryota; kingdom Metazoa; phylum Chordata; class Mammalia; order Rodentia; family Sciuridae; genus Urocitellus; species Urocitellus parryii. The sequence continues at coordinate 71,200,578 of NC_135538.1, read as the reverse complement.
CTGCAGGCTCTGGGTCACACCATCCCCTCTCCTTGGTCTCTTTAGTCCTGGGGTGGAATGGCTCCTCCTGTTGTTTTCTGGGTTTTTCACCTGGGTGAGCACTTCTTCCAATGCTCTCCTTTTCACTGTTCTACATGTGCCCCTGGTTTCTTGCCAGGCCCCAGGACATGCAGCCCCTCCCTGTGCCTCCCTGCCCGTTCTTATCTGTAACTGCATTCAAAACCCCCTGAACTCTCTGGTTCTGCTGTTGACTCAGCCCAACAAGATGGCTCTCATTTAAAGGCTTTCTCATCTGCTGTCCTGACAGTGCTCCAGGATCTCACCTGGGGCATTCACCTTGGGCCTTCCCACATGGTCAGGGATTTCTCACAGTTCCATGGGCAGGAGTCCCCGGAGCCACATGGGAGCTCCATTGTCTTTTAGAAACTGGTGTTTGGAAAGTCACACAGCAGTTATTTCTGTTGCATTGTGTTCATTAGAAGCCAGTCACTAAGACAAGTCTATTCATATTCAAGAACAGAATTAGACTCCACCTCCTGAGGGGAATGTCAACTCCTGGTACCTTCTCCTGCAATCGCAGTGGACTCTACAAACCCCTGTAGATTCCACACCCACTGGGTGTCGGGTCCTATGGACTTACTTCCCAAATATCTCAGCTCCTCTCTGTTCCTCCTGCCACCGCTAGAGTGGGCCTCCACTGTCTCTTTAGGATAGCTGCCAACCTCCTTCCTCATTCCAGGGGTTACTCCAGCCACCACTGAGATGCACCTTACAGTCCTGCACTCTGCTGCTTAGGAATATGAGGACCAGAGAGGTAAAAGGACTTGCTCAAAACCAAACAGCAAACTGGAAACAGAGGCCCTCCCTTCTCGAGGATAGATGTCTAGTGGTTCTTGGAAGGCATTCTCCTTCTGGGGGCCAGGCACAGTCTCTAAGCCTCTTCATTCCAGTTATGAAACATGGTCTTCATCACTAGATCTTGCAAAGAAACTGATGTTAGAAAAATAAAAGGCTACTTTTATTATTTTCTTTATTCCAAATTACCATTTAAATAAGCATTTCCAGATTTCTGGGCATCATCAGCTCATGAAGGAACTATTCTTGCTCTTCAGGAACTTCCATTCTAAAATTATACAAGACACAGAAGAGATAGACACAGGGAGAGACACTATGCTTTTCTTTTTTTGGTAAGGGCTGGGGGAAGTGCAGAGAAGGGAGAGAAAATAGAAAAGGATAGAGAACCATGGGCACTGTTTGGTGGATGGAAATAGCCTGAGAGTCAGCAAAGAACTTGATGGGATCTGTCCCCAGGAAGAAGGAATTTCGAAGCTGCCGGCAACTATTTATTTATTTTTGCATATGGAATCTGCCATTTTATGCAACTGATAAAATCAAGGACAATTAGACCAAATTGAGCTTTAATTTTGGATTGAAAATGTAATTCTTCCACTGAGAACTCCCTCCCACAACATCTGAAATTACTAACTAGCTGCAGAAGGCACCCAGAGCCATCAGCCTAGATAAGACTGAGTTTATTGCTTGTCAAAAATGAAGACACTGATAAGATCCAGTGAGCTCCTGCAGGGCATTAGAAAGTCTAGACAAGATGCAGATTAAGGATGCACTCCAGGGAGTATTATTTAAAGCAGTTGCTTATTTACAGTCGGCTCAATTTAAGGACTAAGAAAGAAAAAGTAACCTCAGCACCCCTGAGGCTGCTGTGCTGTTGGTTGTGGGTTATCCAGTCAAGAGCTAGATTTTTCCTTACAACTTCATTCTCCAAAATGTGCTAAACTTCCCCTTAGCTTAAAAAAAAAAAAAAAAGCCAAATTCTACCACTTCTTTTCTCCAAATCTCTGTCCTTTATCAGTCTGGTCGTAACAGCACAGCACCAAAGTTTAAAGCTCTGACTTTCTGAGGCCAGACAGATCTGTGGTGTGACCCTTTCTTACCTGCTCAACTCCCAGTGACCTGGACAAGCAAGTTCTCCTTGGGATTCAAGGCTGAGTGCCAACAGCTGCCACAACATCTGTATCCCAGGACTGCTGATGGGATTGGAGGTTGGCTCAGATTTGAAGTTCAAAAATGTTGAACTTTATCATTATCGTTATTATCATCCTTACTTATTACCAAAATGCCTGGACATAAATTCTTTAAATAACAAAGGGCTTAAGTTGTTTTTCAGGAAGACTCCAGTATTCACTCAAGGATGGTTTGAAGCCAGCTTTACAAGAATGGAAGAAGCCAGTTTTTCTAGCCAATGACATTTATTTATTTATTTATTTATTTATTTATTCTAATATGGATAGGTAAAGAAGAACTCAAATTAGCACTATTTGTCGACTTTATGATTCTATACCTAGAAGACCCAAAAAATCCTCCAGAAAACTTCTAGAACTAGTAAATGAGTTCAGCAAAGTACCAGGATAATTTGTTATACATGACATCAGAATGCATTTAAATTCATAGTACACATATGAAGCACAATTTTTCATTTCTCTGGTTGTTCAGAGTCACACCATTCATCTCTTCATACATGGACTTAGGGCAATGATGTCCATCTCATTCCACCATCTTTCCTTCCCTCATGCCCGCTCTCTTCCCCTTCTTCCCCTTTGCCCTATCCAAAATTCCTCCATTCCTCTCATGCTCCCTCCCCACACCTATTATAGGTCAGCATCCACTTATCGATTTTGGGGGATTGGCTTACTTCACTTAGCATGATATTCTCCAACTCCATCCATTTACATGCAAATGCCATGATTTTCTTTTCTTTTAATGCTGAGTAATATTCCATTGTGTATACATACCACAGTGATGTCACAAGTTCAACCACCCACCCCCACCCCGTGCAGAACATAAGTCCCCCTGGAGAGGCCCTGGGACCTGTGAAGAGGCATGGTGGCCAGCTACCCCTGTACAAGGGAACTCAAACTCCTCCTTCTTGCCATCAGATCATCTCACAGCTTCTCCCCCTCTCTTTCTACAAATTCCCCCCAAACCAACTGATCAGGGAGGCAGATGTGAAGGTTTTTTGTTTTTGTTTTATGCTCCTGTCTTCCTTGCTGTTTAACCTTGCAATAAAACTTTCATTTTGCAAAAACGAGCACCATGGTATTGACTTCTGTGCATGTTGGCAGTTTCCCTTGCATGGTAGCATTGCTATAACCATATGGCCTATCACACCTCTAGGCCCCTTTCTCCCAGCACCAGCTGCTGACAATTTTCCTCCCCTTTCTTGGCCAGACTTCTGTTGGGAAGCTTAGATGCCTGGGCCAATTTTGATTTTCTTACTGCAAGGACTGTGGGACTCTGCATCACTTTCTTGCTTGTCCCCTTGACCAGACAGAGAAGAAAAGGAAACTTTTCTGAAGAGCAGGGTGGTGAGCTCCAGCTAAGATCAGAGAGAGGCAAGGACAGAGTTCATCTCAGGTCTTTATCCTTCAGAAAGCAAAATCCAAGTTGGCGGGTCAGGGGCTGCCTGATGAAAGAGACTGCTTTCCCTTGAAGGAATTTGGCTCAGGCAGAATATGGGGAGTGTTCAACAAGAGACCATGCAGAGGATGGTGGCTGGCATGGCGGGAGAGAGACCCTCCCAGTCCTCACCTCTGTGCTCGTGGAGTCGTGTCTGGGCTCCAACTCACATGGCAGAACCTGGTATCATGGGCCTTTCCCCTGGTCCTTCTGAAATTTCTTTGATTCCCCTTTCCGTGTGAAACTTGGATTTGTCTCTTTTTTGAGGAGTAGGAGAGGCAGAAGTTGAGTGAGACTTTGGTATGGAGGGGCCTTGCTGGAGAAGGGGAACTCGAAGGAGAGAAGGAAAGGAAAACAAAATGAAGGCTTTGCTCTTGTCTTTTTGCCACTTCCTGCAGGAGTCATGGCCACCTGTGCAACATGTGGGTACAGCTCCTGCCCCCAAGGGAAAGAAGTGACCAGGGAAGAACTGCAGAGTTACCAGAAGGTCAGGACAGACTTCCTAGACCAGGAAGGGTCCAGACTAGGAGTTAACAGGTAAGTCCTGCAGGACGTAGGGGTTAGCTAGATCATGGGTTGTTTTGTTTGTTTGTTTTTGTTGTTATTTTTAATCAAAGTTAGCCCATGTGCCAAGGTTAAAATAGACAAACATGGCCACCAGGTATATAATAGAAAATATTGTCCCTGCCCATCTCTCTCCCTCCTGATTTTTATTCCTCATAGATCTTCTGGTATTTACCTCTGTATACTTAGAAAGCTCTTTCTTTCTTTTTATTATTTCTTATCTATTATTTTGAAAGACTATATATATTTTTTTTGTAAAAATGTATTATATAAAAATATATGTAAATATATATTATAGAAGATATACATATAGTTGCCCCCCTCTCCACTTTCTCAGTAATCACTGTTTTCAATTAAATCAGTGATTAGTTTAGTATTTGCAGCAGAGTTGAGCCCCCTCATGTAATAGAGAGACACCTTAATTTTGTTCCCTTTGTTTTCTTGGCGTTAGTACTGCAATTGTCAGTTGGCTTGTTTTTCCATGTAGCTGTTACTGATTCACTCACAACTCCTCCAGCTGAGCCCCATCTCCTTCCACAGGGTCCAGCAGAGCCAGCCTTGAGTCCCTTTGCCTCAGAGGCCCTTTTAGGGAACATTTGAAGACCCTGCTTCCTCATGTACAAGGGGCCATGCAAAACTTTTTTATTTAACTAGAATGATCTGGGTGCTTTCCTTTAGTTGCATCGGAAGCTACTTTTAACACACGCCTCAGCTTTCTGAGGGAGCAAAATCGAATCCCCTCTCTGGCTTCAAAGCCACTGCCACCTCTATTTGCCAGTCTGATTTATACAATGGCATACAAGAAAATGCAGCTGGTATTCCTTCCAGGTGCACAGTAATTTAACTCAGTGCTATCAAAGCCATTCCAAGTAAAAAGGCCTCCTGGGCTTGTTTTAATGAATAGATAAAGATAATTTGTAATTAGTACATTTAGTTGTTAATATGCAAATTAGGCCTGCTGTTATCTGTAATTAGCACCAAATTCTTGATTGCTAAGGATACTGCTAAAATACTCAGGAAAGCCTGTAATCCTCACCCAAGACCAGGACTCTCCCAGAACTCTCCTCCAGCCTCCAGCAGGGTTCCCATCCCACTGCAAGCCCTTCCCAGGCGTCCCTGCCTGCTGGATCTCCCCTCTCCATGTTCTAGAAGCACCTGGAACTAGTGTACAACTGAACTCAAGTTCTGTTCCCTTCCTATACTTGTAGCACCTTGTAGGAAAATAGGAAATCCTCTCCTCAGCTGCTACCTGTCTCCCCTTCTTCCTCTCCTCCTCCAGCAACGTCCCTATGGCAGGGCTATACCACCCTGGTGTAGTCACCCCACTGCAACCTGGGCCTCCTCCAGAACTCTCTGCTTCCCCCTCCCTCTTCACCTACATCCCACCTGTTCTCCATGTTGCGGCTGCTCCCTCCCCCACCCCACCTCTAAGGCCACACTACCTCTTCCTGGGAGCCCTGCAGTGGCTACCTCCTCATCTCAGAGGGTCCTTCTATTTCTCGTGTTGCAGCCAGTGTGGTTTTACCCAACCACCTCTTCAGATTACATCTTGCAGGTCTCAGTTTCGACATGGTGTCCACTGGGAAGATATCCAAGACCCCAAATTCCCCACGTCTGACATAGTGCCCTGTGCCACTTGCTCAGCTCGTCACACTCATGCCCTCCTGTAGTACAGGCCTGTTGATTTGTCTGCTTCACTCCTTAAGAACAGGGCAGGCTGTCCTCATCAACTGACGAACACAGTAGGCCATTGTTTTGGTCAACATTTTCATTGCTGTAACTAAAAGAGGAGAAAAAAAAATTATTTGAGGGCTCAAGGTTTCAGAGATCTCAGTCAATAGACAACAGGTTCCATTCCTCGGGGCTTGAGGTGAAGCAGAACATCAAGGCAGAAGAGTGGTAGAAGGAATCAGCTCACATAATGATCAGAAAGCAAAGAGAGACTAAGCTCAACTCCCCAAATATATACCCCAAAGGCACGCCCCCAATGAACTACTTCTGTCAGCCAAACTCTACCCACCTTCAGGTACCACTTGGTTAATCCCATCAGAGGATTAATGCACTAATTGGGTTAAGGCTCTCCTAACTCAATCATTTCACCTCTGAATGTTCTTGCATAGTCTCACACATGAGCTTTTGGGGGACATGTCACATCGAAACCATAAAAGCCATCAACAAATGCTTGTCAAAAAAAAGGCTGAGTCTCAGATTTTTAAAAGTTCTCCACCAATTCTTGGTACTTGATGAATATTAATGGCAAACTGCATGCAAGGGTAACCTTTGTCTTAACTGAGCAATTGATGGTGATTTTAGAATGAGGAAGGCCTAAATGAGTTATTCTCTCTAGTTTTATTGCTGCTCTCAATGCATACTGGTACACACTGTTCACCCAAAGAGGGCTAGGTAGCCCTGCCCTGGGCCTCAGGGGTCCAGAACCTTCCCATCCCTAGGCTGTGGCTCCTCAAACAGCAGGCTCTCCTGTCTGGCCTGGGTGGCTTCTATGATCTGGGTAGGGTCCGGCTCCAGGAAGCCGAGGCAGGCCCCTCCTGCTCTGGCCACATTGTGTATGAGTCTCTCGACTCTGTCTCCCACATCTGCAGCCACTGGCCCCAAATGCAGATTAAGTCTTTTGATGGCAGGCTCTAAAAACACAAGGAAGATTTTCTCTTTGGTAGGAACATTTGAAATAACATCTTTTCAAGTGTGTCGAAGATCAGAATATGAATAGGATGGGGGAGTGGTAGGAAGGGGCTGAGGAGGAGGGGCCCACAGCAGCTTGGACCACGCTGAAAGGGGCAGCAGTGATGCTCGCTTTCTTTTCTCTACAAAATGACAGAATCGCGGTGGGGACATTTACAGCCAGAATTTCTTTGACATTTTTAAATCTCCGAAATCATCAAAAATAAAACAGTGTACCATGTGCGCTGGCAAAGGAAATGCTTTATGTCATGGGGTTGTTTAAAAGACACCAGAGGGGCCTGATAGCTTAGTCAAGTCTGTTGGCCGAGTTTGGGGTAATGAAGCATTAGCTGTAGTTTTCTAGGCAGCGCTTCCTTGATGTGGAACCAGGTAGAGAGAACAAGTCACTCTGCAGGCCCACATCACCCTTTTGTAAGAGAGGAAAGAATAGAAGTGGAAACATCCGAGGTACTCAGGAGAAAGATGCATTCACTGAATTAAACCAGCCTTCACAGTTGAGGCTTAGATGTGGGTGCTACACAGGGTTTACCCCTGTGGATCTAGCAAATTCTAGAAGCCTTAGCTTCTTGTTCAGAGGGCAAGGAATGGAGCCCAACCATTCTTGGAGGGTCCTGGATTCTCAATTCCTCCTCTTGCTCCTCGGCCCCAGGATCTGGCTTGTTAGCCAAAACTCATGAAAAAGTACTTTGCCCAGAAGTCAAAGAAATGGTGACCTAGAGATGTGGCTCAAGCGGTAGTGAGCTCGCCTGGCATGATTGCGGCCTGGGTTCAATCCTCAGCACCACATACCAACAAAGATGTTGTAAGCGCTGCCTAGAAAACTAGAGCTAATGCTTCATTACCCCAAACTCGGCCAACAGACCTGACTAAGCTATCAGGCCCCTCTGGTGTCTTTTAAACAACCCCATGACATAAAGCATTTCCTTTGCCAACGCACATGGTACACTGTACAATGATGTTGTGTCCACCGAGAACTAAAAAATAAATATTAAAAAATTCTCTCTCTCTCTCTCTCTCTCTCTCTCTTAAAAAGAAAGAAAGAAAGAAAGAAAGAAAGAAATGGTGACCCTGAAGGTCCAGTGAAGAGTTGAGTTAGCTCTCCTGAAAAGTCACTTGGCCACCTCTATATAAATCATATCCGTTCCCCATTCATGCTTCACCTGAGATTTCATAATGACACCACTTTCCACAGCTTTTGCCCAGTTAATGTCTTTGGGGATCCAGTGCAATGCCACAACCCAGCAGCACCCCCAGCACTGAGATACAATTCCCAGCAAAGATGCCTGACAACAGGGGGAAGCTTCAGTGTTGCAAGTTATGCTATTTTCTGAGCAGAAAGAGCAAAAATGAGGGAGAAAAGGGGCCTGGGTCTTGTGACCCCATCTCAGAAAATGGACTGATGGAGCCTGAAACAGACTCCCTGGCACAGCTTGACTCTGGACTGGGCCTTCCAGGAAACCCAGGATATAACTGGGCTGGTTCCAAGGATGCAAACCAGTGATACTGGACTCTCTACAACTTTCTATTAACAGAAGCATGGGATCCATCCCAGCAGTGTAACCCTGTCCCACATGTACGTTGATCACTGCACTTGGAAAAAGGGAGTCAGCTTTGGGCTGACATTTCTTCTCCATCATCTTTGCAAATACGCCCAGATATGTTCGGCAACTTGTTAGGTGCCAAGAATGAGGGGGTCTCCTGACCAAAACTTACTCCGTGGCAGCAGCCCACCACAGCTCCACACTGATTCTCCAACTCCAAAATTGTACAAAAAGTTGTTTCTAGATTCTGAAACTTTTTAGATTGTAGCAACTTTGAGTATTAACTAGGCAGAAGCTGTGGACTCTCATTTAAGAAAAATTCTGCCTATAATTTCCTTTGAAATCAGGAACCTTTAGAGCTTATATATAGTTTCCAGATAAGAGCCTGGCTTAGGAGTTGACCAACAAAAGTCTCTTCAAGAGGAAGATTCTTTACCATGGTGTGTAAATTATTTTCTCCCTGAATATATTGTAAATGACCAGTTTTACCAACATTCAAATTAGTTTCTCCTTTTCTAGGAAGTCTATGCTGATGAAGAGACTGAGTTGGAGGGCATCACTGGGAAGTGTGTCTCTTGACCCTGATGCTCTTTCTGAGCAGTGTTGGTCTAGCCCATGCTTAATGACAATGTCAGTGATGACACTGCCCATGTCCCGCCATGCTGTGAGTTATTGCCAACTAGCTGGGTGGTGATTTTTGGTGACCAAGGCATACCTGCCTACCCCTTGAACAATTCTCTGGCAATCAGGGCTCTTTCTGTCTATGTGGTTGCCACCCTTTTCTCTCTAACCCCCCAAAGATTCTAGCTGGGTTGGCAGAAGTGCTGGGGCCACATTTTTCCAGGGAAAAATGAAACAGAGGAAGCTGAAACAGAGGAAGCTGCTGGCCAGTGTCAGCTTTCTCCTGGAAGAGCTGAGGCAGGTGACCAGGCCTGTCTTATGGTACAGTCTGTGCCCTGCTGAAGATGCAGGGAGGGTGGGAGCAAGGTCTGTGCCATTCATGTCTCATTTGCCATACAGAGGCCTGGCAAACCAGCGTCCGCTTCCCAGAGCTGCATGAGGGCTCCATCACTGCGGGACATGATTTGTTCACCTCAAAGCTCTCAACAGTGGCTGCCCATGATTTTGGTCCTTCTTCCTGGAACTGGTTTCCTACAGCCTCTCTTGAACCTGCACAGTGACTGGTTTCCTTCATTTCTCACACTTCCACTACTCATGTGTGCAATTTACAATGGTCATCCCTCCCACCACCTTTGGCCCTGACACACATTCACAGTTGTAAGCTTCTGAGGGCCAAATTGACAGAAAATTCACCTACACACACACACACACACACACACACACACACACACACACACACACAGCCTCTATAGCATGGTTAAGGGTTAAACCAGCCCTGCCTAGATTGAATGTTGCAGGATAAATATTCAAGTTCTAAGAAGAAAAGCCACACAGACACACCAGTGGGAGTGTTTCAAACTTGAAGATTTCCTCTGCAACAGCACTGTGTTTTTCTCTCAGCAGCAGGCTTAGCTAGCCATGTGAATAATTTTAAACAGCCTGAAAAATTACCATTGATTTCAAAGCATTGATTTTGTGCACCACAGTAACACATTAAATCTCTCTTCTGAATAAGACAAAGAGAACTAAAAGAATAAACTTTCACTCCAAAGAACAGGGTACAGGGTTACTTATGCAACATAATTAATTTAATAAGTTGCTCTTTTCTATCCTGCGTGACCTGCAAAGGACATTTTGCTTCTAGCCAGAAAACCCTGATAGACAATAAGCGAAAGCTCAGCTGTGCTCCCCAAGAAGAGAGGAGCTGATGCCTGCCATCTCCAGACACCAGGGCAGATGACCTCATGGTGGGGACCACAGGGACACCTCCTGCCCCAAGGCACTGAAATGGGCAGGAGCAGGGGCCAAGCCAGCTGTCCATATATTGTTCTGCCTCTGAATCGGAGTCCTGTCACTTGGGTCGTCCCAGGTGTTTTGTTGTTGAAATTACACATAAAAAGGAGCATGGAGACGTTCATCATGACTCCGTCTCGTGAGGAAGGAGTCTCCTCGGTCATGTGGGAAGGCTTAACACATACATGTTTTCCAAGTCAAGCCTGTTCCTGTGACCTTCCATTACCTTCCCCCCCCCCAAGTAGAAAACACTCATCACTGAAGCAGTAATGCTGTCATAACCTGGTTTCTACACTGAAAACAACTTTCCCCACCGTCCTTTACTTCCCCATCCTTCCACTTCTCCCCCTCCAAAATAACCCCCCAGAAACTTCCATACTTGGTTTCCCAGCTCATAGCAAATTTTATTTATTTATTTATTTTTAGAATGCATCAGTTAAATCTGTTCGTCTTTTTTGAGTTGAAGGACTGGAAGAAATCACACATCGTTTCTGATGTGATATACCCATGGGCGGTTTTGCATCCTACCCAAAGATAGCTCAACTTCATTCTGAGATGTTTTGCCTTCTTTGGAAATCAAAATCAAACTTTTCAAAGTAGACGTGTGCTTGTGGGTTACGCAACCCCAGGCACCTACCAGTGTGTGCTATGGTCTTCTCTTCACCTGGTATAAACTTCTGAGCAAGCCCTGGAGGAATGCATGTGCATCAGGGCTCCAGGAGGGCCCAGGAGCTCACACTCCAGTGTGCAAAGTCAGGTTTAAGGAGACTGTGGGAAGAAAGGAAGTCTATAGGAGGAGAGCTCAGTTTTGGGTGCATTCAGCTTGAGATGACTATTAGACATCCAAGGGAAGATGTCAAGCTGTCACTTGGATGTTCAAGTTTAGCATTCGAGAATGAGATGGGGCTGGAAATGAACTTGGAAATGGTTCGTGTCTGGGTAGTGCTCATGTTCAGAGTGGAGCAGAGTTCACATGGAGTGTGCACGGAGGTTGGTGGACAGAGCCTGGGCACTGAGTGGAGGTGGGAAGGTGGAGAGTGGTCAGCAAGGGAGACTGAGACAGAGCAGTTGGAGGGAGGAGCAAAGAACCAGGAGAGCACAGTGGCCTGAGGCCAAGTGCAAGCAGGGTCCAACAAGGTGTGTGTGTAGAGGGTCTTCCAGGTTTTAAAACAATCTTATGCAGATGTGCATGAGCCAGTCGGTGTACAGATAAACGGGAACTGTCATAGATGGAGCACTGCAGACTCTGAGGAAATGGAAGGGTTTGGGGTTTTGTTTTTTGTTTTGTTTTGTGTGGGTATGTGTGCTTAAGGATTTGAACCCAGGGCCTCATGCCTGCCAGACAAACACTTTACCACTGAGCCACATCCCTGCCTGGAAATTTATTTTATTATTTGCTTTTGTCTGTGAAATTTCCCATTAAGAGAAAACAAAAACTAAAAAACAAAAACCACACATGACAAAAGAATAAAAGCTGTGTAAAGTACTACTGACAAGTTGGCTATGAGGGTGGATCTGGTCCTGGAGAGGCCACTCGTGGTGGTGACAGGAACAGCCCTGTGGAGATGAGAGCATGTGGCACTGGGTTCAAGAGACTCAGAGGAAAAACTGTGGGGTGAACACATGTAATCAATTCCTTCAACAGACTTGAAGAGCACTCCCCTATGGACTAGAGATTGGCTTTCTCAAAGGTCAAATTGTCTACCTAATTGAAGGCATTTTTTTTTTATCTTCATTTTATTTCTGCAGGGAGTACTACCAAATAAGCTGGGAATTAGAAGGGCACAGAATCAGCTGTGAGCCCTTGTTAAAGTCCCTTACTGCTCCTGAGTCTCACCCAGCTCATCTATAAAATGGGAACCAATGGTCTTAAGGGTCCAGCTTAAAAGCAGTCTTCCAATTTTCTTATCTCTGGGAAGATCCCAGGAGGTGATGAGGGTCTAAAAAGTAGCACCCTTCTCCCCAAACCTCTTCCATTCAGGCAACCTTCTGCTTGTTCCTTCTTTTCCATTCTAAGAACAGCACAGGAAGACTGAGAAGAAAGCCAATAACACTAGCAGTTGAGATATGGTGGCTCCTTGATCAAGCCATTCTTGAAGCCATACCTACATTCTGGAATATTCAGTTATTTAGAGTAGATGAGTTGGGTTTTTTGTTTGTTTTGATTTGGAACCCAAAAAGTCCCTAGAGTGGGGCAAAAAAGGCAAGTCTTGCATAAGATGAATAAAAAATGCACATCACTATTCCCCACTCTCTGCTCTCTCAGGGTATGTGTGTGTGTGTGTGTGCGCACGAGAGCGCGCGTGTTTGGAGCCAGCTATATACTCTGATCTCAGAATTTGTTCCTTTTACTCTTTCCTATTTGTCCAGACTGCAACTGCCTTCTGACCTGACTTGATTTCTAGCCCATTCTGGGGTAAAGTTTGTTTTCTTTCAAGCTGTTTCACCTATTCTCTGATCCTAAATCATCAGGACAATGTCCCCTCTTCCTTTCCACATGATGACAAAACAAACAAACAAAAAACATAGAAATAATATTTGAATGGTGCCCTCAGGCAAACTAAAGAATTAGGGCATCTATATGGGTCTTAGGGAAGGAGCCCATTATATTTTCTTTATGTCATATAGCTGTGATAAGAAAAAGTAAATCACAAAAGTTCCAGGGAAGATACAGCTTTGTATGAAACTTTGAAATAAGACCTTTCCAGAGTATTAAGTGAGAAACTTGAGCTTGCGTCCATGAATATTCCTTTTTAATATCTAGTCTAATGTTTCAAATAGCTGTCCTCAAATTCGGATCAAAACTTTTTTTTTTTTTTTTTTTTTGGTACCAGAGATGGAAGCCATGGGTGCTTAACCACTGAGCAATATTCCCAATCATTTTTCATATTTTATTTAGAGACAAGGTCTCACTGAGTTGGCTCAGGGCCTGGTTAAGTTGCTGAGGCTGGCTCTGAACTTGTGATCCTCCTGTCTCAGCCTCCCAAGCCACTTGGATTACAGGTATGTGCTACCGTGCCCAGTTGGATCAAAACTGTTTAATGATACACTCTTCAAATCCTTAGTTAGTCACTATCAGTGAGAAAATTTGCTCAGGTTGGAATAAAAATATTAAAATCATGTTTTGCAACCATTCAAAAATGTTAATGTTTGCAATTATATTTAAAGAATCAATTTTTTTCTCACTTCTACAGATTTCTTGCCATTTCTCATTGACATTTCTTGTGATTTTTAATCCAATGGGATCATTTTTACAGCAATTATTTATAAATAAAATGAGGCCCCAATGTGTTGCATGCACAAGGATTATTAAATCAGTCACCCAGACCAGTGGGGTAGAGGAAGGGGGGTTAGGGAAAGGGTGGAAGGGAGGGAAAGAGAAGGTAATGGAGAATAAAATTGATCAATTTATGTTATATGCATATATGAATACGCCAAAATTAATCCCACTGTTATGCAGTTACAATGCACCAATGAAAACATTAAGAAAATCAGTCTCCCAATACCTACAAAATGGGCCATCACACGAGAGGACAGACACTTAGCACCATCTCCGAGAACCCACGCCAGACCCCCAGACACCTCCTTTTGGTCAGCCAAGCTCTGGGCTGTGTGCTCAGCTGCTCTATGGACCTTGTAAAAGAGGTGCTGCACCATGCTCTGTGGCTGGTCTTACCCTGTGGCTGGCCTCACCAGTCTCTGGTGGAGCACCAGTAAGACAACCAGGTGCACTTGAGGTGGTCATGGTGCTTTTGCTGCAGGGACCCCAGAGTACTCTCAGTCAGGAGCTAGAGGCAAAGCATTGGTGTCTTGAAACAGAGGCCGGGAAGTTCTGGACAGCCCTGTCATCATAAAGTGCATGCTCCCTGCTCCCCCACCATGACCACTACCTGTGGGAACATCTGTTAATCACCTGTTGATACTGGCTAAACCCCAAGCCCCACCACCTCCATTTCTTCCTATTTTCTCTTGACCTCACCCATCCCTACCATATTTCTTGTCACCTACAAACCAAATTCAAGGCCCCATTCTCAGTCCTTGGCTGTCCCGTACTTTAATGGAGTGGTCACAACTCTTTCCTGCCTCCTCTTGCAGAAAACATTTCTTGAGCCTGTGGCGTGGTATGTGCATGATGTTCTAGTGACTCAGAAGGCAGAGGCAGGAGGATCATAAGAGCCCAGGAGTTAGAGGTTGGCCTGGACCACACAGCAAGGCCTGGCTTTATTTAAAAAAAAACAAAACAAAACAAAACAAAAACACTCCTGCACTTTCTTAAAGCTCTTCTTGCTTCTTTCTTTACTTCTTGATGCCTTACTTTCTTGGTTGGTTAATTTTTCTCATCCATCCATGGATGTGGGAGTCCCTGACCCATTTTTTACTTCATCTCCTCTATTCACTGATTTTAGCAAAACTGTCCTGTAGGCAAATATCTAGTCTTTGCCAGCAGTGTGCCTTACCTCACATAGCCGGGACAGCACGTCCACTCATCAGAAGCCCTTAGACATCCAGCCCCCAGCCAGCTCTTCTTCTCCCTCGGGATTCTACCAGCATACCCTTGCCCCACCTCGGCTCAAACCCTCCACAGTCATCTCAGCTTCTCAACTTACTGTTGGATCTTGATGATTCACCCTCCTGAATGCTTGTCACTCTTTGTCTTCTATTTCTGTTGATGCCACCTGATATCCAGTTTTGACTCTCCCCTGGATGATGCCATCACTTCCACACAGGCCTTCACCTGTTTTTCTTCCTTCTGCTCCTTAGATTATTACTGGATTACTCTCACAAAGTGAATTTGTTTGAAAGCTTTCAATAACTCCTTATTATTGATCACATTTAGCCTAATCTCTTAATCTGTCCCCTGCCTATCCATGTAGCCCTACTTCATGTGTAGATTCAAGAAATATTTATTTTGTACCAGACTGGCTCAGGTAATGGAAATATAGCAATGGATGAAATAAAATTCTTAATTCACATAGAACTTATTCTAGAATGGAGTAATAAAGGCAAACAAGTAAACACACTTGCCAGATCAGGCATGCTTGTAGAAAAATGAAGCAGAATAAAAGAGTCGAAGGAATGGAATTGGTAGTTTAGACAGGAGGGTCTGAAAATGCCTTGTGATGAAGGAGAACAAGATAACAAGAGGGTTGAATAAAGGGAGGAGACCTATGTGGAATTCTGGTAAGAGCATTCCAGGGACCGGAGAGCTTGCTTGTCAAGTTGGAGAAAGCAAAGGAGCCAGTGTGAATGAGAAGAATGAACGAGGGGGAGGATGGCAGATGAGATCAGAGCGGAGGCTGAAGCCAGGTGATAATGGAGGGCCTCGTGGACTGAAGTATGTATGCAGTTAGGACTTTATTCTAAATAGGGTGGAATGCATTTTGGAAGGTTTTGAGGAATGGAGTGACATGTTTTAAAAAATATTACACTGACAGCACGGTGGACAATGGATGAGGAGGGGGGATACAAGAGTGGAAACTGGGGTAGCAGTTAAGGGGATATTGTGCTAGTCTAGGCAACAGATGAGATGAGAGTTGCTGTAGAGAGTGAGGAGTTGTCAAGTTCATTTTGAAGGTAGTGCTGACAACATTTGATGATGGATTGGACATAAAATGTGAGAGAAAGGAAAGAGTCAAGGATGATTCAGAAGCAGCTGAAAAATGCACTTGTCATCAACTGAGCTTTAAGGAGATTGTGGGAAGAAAGGAAGTCTATATAGGAGGAGGGCTCAGTTTTGGGTGCATTCAGCTTGAGGTGACTATTAGGCATCCAAGGGAAGATGTCAAGCTGTCACTTGGATGTTCAAGTTTAGCATTCGAGAGTGAGATGGGGCTGGAAATGAACTTGGAAATGGCTCGTGTCTGGGTAGTGCTCATGTTCAGAGTGGAGCAGAGTTCACATGGAGTGTGCACGGAGGTTGGTGGACAGAGCCTGGGCACTGAGTGGAGGTGAGAAGGTGGAGGGTGGTCAGCAAGGGAGACTGAGACAGAGCAGTTGGAGGGAGAAGCAAAGAACCAGGAGAGCACAGTGGCCTGAGGCCAAGTGCAAGCAGGGTCCAACAAGGTGTGTGTGTAGAGGGTCTTCCAGGTTTTAAAACAATCTTGTGCAGATGTCCATGAGCCAGTCGGTGTACAGATAAACAAGAACTGTTATATGCACTGCAGTCTCTGTGGAAATGGAAGTTTATTTTATTGTTTGCTCTTGCCTGTGAAATTTCCCATTCAGACAGACAGACAGACAGACACACACACACACACACACACAGAGGAAGCTGTGTGAAGTACTGCTGACAGGTTGGTTACAGGATGGATCTGGCCCTGGAGAGGGCACTGATGGAGATAAGAGCCTGTGGCAATGGGTTCAAGAGACTCAGAGGAAAGAAACATGGGGTGAACACATGCAATTAACTCCTTCAAGTGACGTTGAAATGGGTCATTGTCAGAGAGATCAAGAGGCCCAGGGAGGGTGGCTAATGTGCTGCTTAAAATGGAGTGATGTCAACTGTATTTCCAACCACTCCCCTCACACAGCTCTGGACAGAGCCTTCCGTTGCCCCTTCCCTGCACTCCCTTCTTCGTACCTCCCTGCCCCATTTATCCCATCCATTCATCAAGGCCAAGATTCTCTCTCACCATGTGCATCACCCCAGTTGCATCAGTTGTTTCCAGTGTTCCATTTCACCCTACAATCATTTTCAAGACGCTTTTAGACATGAGTTTTGGTTGTGGTGTTATCCAATGGGGGTCTTTACAGCCCTCATCTTTAATGTATAACAGAATATACTTGTTTATACTGAAGATCGGAACTACACAATGCTCCCCTGACTGACTTCAGAAGGGATGAACTTCTATAGAAACTGTAAAGTTTCTTATTCCTTTAGATCCTGGAAGATAGCATTCAATAGTAGCCAACAAGAACAGGATCTTTCACTTGTCCTTCCCACTTGAAAAAAACAAGGCTAGAAAGCACTGATTCATACTAAGGGATCATGGGCTAGAATTTATTTTTCAAACTATCTGAAAAGCCTCAGCAGTTACCAAAGGATTTCTCTTTGAAAACATCAGAAAATGGGTGAGAGCGGGTAGGTTGGGAGAACAAGCCTTCTAGTTTAAGGTATGGCAAGTTCAATGAAACTGCATTGAAAAATAAGACATGGTTAAAAACACTCCTTCCCTTACACCTCCCTCAGAGTGTGTCACAGTGAGGAGACCAGGACACTTTCTTAAGATCCTTCCTGCTGAGAAGCTTTCCTTAGAAGCACTCATTTTCAATGCAAAAGGCAAGAACAGACAAGACACTTCTGATCAGGATTAAATACAAGATGTGTTAGAGGAGGCCTCTGAAGAAATTCTTAACAAGAGATGTTATCAGTGCTTTTATTATGGTAAAAAGACTAGAGTGACCAAAAAAAAAAAAAAATTAAGTTTATGAATGACTAACAAGAGGGGGACCACAGCACAAAAGAGCATTTGAATGTCCTGCCCCTTTTCCTACCAAGTGACAACTATTGCCAAACTCTGCTGTGGGTCACAGAGATGAGTCCCTGTGCTATGTTCAGGGGCCCTTATCCTGAGGGGAGACCAAAGGAGAAGAGTATAAAGGGGCCATTCAGCAGACTCTCTGTAGGGGGAAGGCTCCCTTGATCCTGAGATGAAAGGCAATTGGGGGACTGCCCATAGAAGCAGCACCATGGCCATGTGTGAAGGCTCCTGGGCTCATCAGAGGATGCAGGACAGGCCTGAAAGCAAACCTAGGTGTGCAGGTTGGGCACAGCACTAAGGAAAATAGATTGTGGACAAGGTTCTGAGTTTTGTTTTATTGTTTGTAGTAGTGGGGACTGAATCCACTGAGCTACCTGCTCAGCCCTTTTGTTTCACATTTTTAGAATTTTGAGGCAGAGTCTCAAAAAAGTTGCCCAGGCTGATCTCAAATGTGCGATCCTCCTGCATCAGAAAAAGGAGTCATTGAGATTATAGTTAATGTGCCACTGTTTGGCTTTGAGGTTATGAAAACTGTGGCACTCTGTTGGTCTGATTTGTTATTAAGGCCAAATTCTGTTTTTCTGTGTTGTTTGGCTATGCTCTGACTGAGCCTCAAACAGCTGAGAGTTTCATTCTTTTGGGATATTTTTAAATATCCAGGTAATTCCAGTTGTCACCTATGAACCTTGGGTCACAAGAGAATCAACCCCTAAGATCAGCTACTGTGAGGCAATCTATTCTGGCAATTCTGTTACTGAAATGACCTTTGGTTATGGAACCAATATCTGCTGCTGCTTTGAGTTTCCATGTCCACTTCCATGATGATGAGAAGCTCCTGCCTGGAATTCCACCTGTGCAACAGTGGTGTTGTGCTGTGTGATTCCCAGCCTCAGTCTTTGAAAATGATTTCACCAGCCTGGAGTGAAATATAGAAGCAAAGGACAATGCCCTGAATCTATCATAAACTCTGTTCTATGTAAAAGCCTCTGCTTTCTTCTAAAATATGTCCTACTTTCTTTTTTGGGTGTTAAGTTTTCTCTTGTTTTATTAAATGATGGCAACGTAATTATTTTTGAAATGCCTTTCATGGAAAAATAGTTGGCAACCCCAGATCCATTCCCTGATGTTTTGGAATATGAAATCTGGAAGACTAGGTGGCCCCAGCTTGGAGTCCCCTCTACCACCGCCTTGTATCATGCACAGTAGTCACCTAGTGATAGTCAGATGAGGGACAGGTACATCCAGGTAAACCAAGGCTCCTGATGACCTGCCAAAGTGTCAGAGCTGACAGCCAACTATGCCACCAATCAAGAAAATTTTGGCCCAGGATGTAATTTAATCACTTATTGCTTCCTAATTACAGCTTTGGAATTTAGCATCTTAATGAGAATATTAAACTTCCCTTCATGGTAGCTTAGTCACTCGCATTTAAATATTATTAAATAGTTAAATAAGGTCCTACTGCTCTCAATTTCATTTCCTTTTAGAGAGAGGTGTGTAAAGCCTATCACTCTGTCAGCACCAAAGAAACCATTTAAATAATTTGGGATGCCTGGAGGATGGGGTCATCCATCCAGGGACTATAAGAAAGGAAGCATTTAGGAGACTACTGTACAAAAACTTAGCCATTGGAGTAGAAAGACCTTATTGGGTTTCAGCTCACAACTTAAGACTCAGGTTCTTCATCTGAAAAGTCAGTAAGAGTACCTATCTGCACAGAGTAGCTGTCCTTAGACAGTTTAGCTCTTAGTGGAAACTTAGTCCTGATAAAAAGCTATAATTGTTAAGACAGGAGATTTACAAAATACTGGCTTTTATACAAGAATCATGGTTGGACCTAGAAAGGTTCTCTTTGATCATCTGGCTCAACCTTGCTATTTCACAAATTGAAAGAAAGGGGGAAAGGGCTCCAAAGAGCTTAGATCAGTAAGAGGCAGAGCCTGGATTTGTTTCTGGGTCTGACCCAAGGGCTTCTAGGTTTCCCTCTGCCCCTGGGTCAGGGCTTTCTTCACAACATAAGTTTTTTTCATGTGGGAGTATGAGGTTGTTGATTTTCAAGGTTTCTTGAGCCAGGAAGAACTCTATGCATAGTTCAAAATGGTGGTATCATTTAAACATTTAAAGATGGCAAATTCCATATAAAAATGCACAGTCAACACAAAAATTTAGTAGTTTGCTACTTCATCACTTTGGGCTATTTATTGCTGAGTATTTTAAAAGAATTAAATGCATTAAAAATAATGTAATAGAATACTCATAGTGTAACCTCCTAAGGTAAGGTAGATAAACAAAAATGTAAACATCATATAAAGATGTCCTCCCCCAACTCTCCTAGCTTTCAAAAATACAATCCCCATGTCAATCAAATTAGTTTCATATGGATAACAAAAACCAGTTTCTCAGGAAGAAAAATAGAAGATATTTTAAAGACATGATTTTAATCTCTAGAGTACAGCAAAACTAGATACGTTACATTGGGTGTGGCTGACAGGAACAGGATCGGATACCAATAACAGAAGAAACACAAAAGCAACACCAGTGAAAACAAAGTAAACACTTTCTTATTTTAAATCAGTAGTTTTATTACAATGCGCACTGACACACAATTAGAGAAGGAATGTTCTGACATTTCTGAGCATTTCACGGAAAGCAAATGTAACCATCCAGGCAGTAGAGTCATCCACACCTTTTCCAAACAAAAAGCTAAAGCTTTTTACATGTGATAACTCAGGAAAAGCAAAGTTTTCTTATCCTTATCTAAAATACTTCAGTCTTAGAAAATAGCTATTGGGAAGTGACCTAAGAAGGGAAGGGTTTCCTTCATAATGTCCCAAGTCCTGCTTCTAGGTTCCCCTCTGCCCTTGACTCTCTAAATGACTTGTTATGATACTCTAAATGGTAGCATGTTTGGGGGCTAAATGGAATCTACTTATAAGGCCAACTATTGTACTTCAATAGAAAGGAAAGGATAAGTTTAGAAAATTAAGTCCTGCTAAATGCACAATGGCAAAAAGAAAATATCTGGGTGTATTAAAAATGAGATGTTCTTTTCACATGACTCATTTCAAAGGTTATGATTACCATAAACATTTTAACTCTAAAAGATCATTGGCAAAAGCTTGCTTTTGCATGGGCTCAAAAGCAAGCAACATACCATGTGAAGAGTTGCTAATCCTGGGGAAGCAGGCATCAGGCTACTTGGAGTTGCATAGTCTTTTTTTTTTTTTTTTTTTTTTTTTTTTAAGATTCACTTTGTAAAAGACACATGGACCCTTGAGAATTTCCCCTTTTTCAATAGTCACTGTGGCATTCAGATGTTTAAATCCCTTTAGCGCCCAAACATACAAAAGCACTTTAGGAAAAAAACCATTAAAATGGCATTTTGGATAAGTTCACACTACATATTACATAACTTGGGAACAATAAAGGAAAAAGCCCAAGCATGACTCTAGTATTTCACATAGAAAAGCACTGCATGAGAAAACTGTTTAAAAACATTAAAACTCAGGTGCATATAAATACATTTTTGGTTAATCTGTGCTATGTCATATAGAAATCCTGTCACATATTCAGCCTGCTAGGTAACTCATTTGGGTTTTCATGTCTGGCTGTATCAGTAGAAGAATATACACTGTTGCATATACTTACATATATATGCATATACATATATAAAATTTAGATCATGAAAATTTGTTTTAAATACATATATTTAAAACATGTACCTCTAAAAATAAATACATTAGCCTCTAATCAGCTAATTCTCAGAGTTCCTTCACAAATCAATCAGAATACAGTTTCTCAACAATGGCAGATGACCAATTAGCTGCCCTTTAAACCCATTATCTCTCAGTAAACATTTTGGAATTCAGATGTATCACTGAAATAACATCCCTAGAATAGAATATAGATACAGTTTTGGCTTTGACAGTAAATGTCTTGATTTCCTTGATGTTTAGTTCCTACAAGTGTAGGATTTTCTAGTGACAGCATTCCATTCTGTTGATATTATCTTCTAATAAGAGGAGTCAGCTGGCATTTCCTTGGCCATTTTATTTTAGGGAACTAACACAACATCATCTGTATTTGATATCGCTTTCATAGATCACAGTGAGTTGTGTGTTTTAATGTAATTTATAACATGCTGATACCACTGAGGTAAAGCAGAAGTAGCCCTGGCATTTAAAAATGAAAAGTCTCCCAGGAGAGCCATACATAAAGGACCTGGTGGTAAGTAGTTCAAAACTATTGCCAGAATGGACACACCGGATATTGTACTGATATTGTACTCCAAACAATAGAAACAGATTAAAATACTCAAAAGACTTGTTAAAGAAGCAATGCAAGTCACAAAAATGGAGCTTTACTTTTTTACTTTTACATCTCCAAAACAACTTCTTAAAATAATATAAGCCAGACCAAGTTGTTTAATACACAATACCTAACAACTTTGTCATCTGTTTCTGAATACAGGAATTTCAGAAATGTAGGGGATCATGATAAATGATAGCAAGAACTTTTAATGCCATTGCCTATATTTTTAAGAGGAAAATTTGCCATAGTTGAAACACAGCTTCTAAAATATACAGAGTTTTATGCACTCACAGTTCCAGATTGCTAACTTTATAAATTAAAGGTAAAGTTATCCATATACAAACAAGGCCTCTTTTTCATTGATTTCAATCTCATTTAAACCTTTGGATATTTCAATCTTCAGATTACACAAGGTAAGGCTGAGTTTACCAGATATAAATTAAATATTTAAGTCCATTAGGTACTGTAGCACTGAGGAAACAAATGCATCAAATAATATACAGGTTGGCTACAATACCTTCCTTTTTCTTTTTTTTTAATTCAAATGTGCATCAACATCAAGTCACACTTGTTTTTTCATTTTTCTGGCTGCAAAAATGGGGCAATAGCATTTTTTCTCACTCATCTTTCCTCTTGAGCCTGAAGTCAGAGGCAGGTAGGTCTTAAGTTGAAGGACGTGGCCTTTTGGGAGGTGGTGGTGGCATGAGCTCGGTGTCAGGGTCCAGGTGATGCTTTCTCTTCTGCCCTTGAGAAGCTAACACACATCTGTCAATGAACTCAAACAGCATCTCCTTGGTGACAGGGTTTGATATGCTATTGCACACAGCTGTGGACAAAGGGAGACAAGCATCTCATGTGAGGGTTAATTAGGGAAGCTGACTCACCACACACAGGCTTGTGAGAAAGGTTTAAACACTGCCATTTTACCAAAGGATGACATGCTTCTGATTAAACTAATCTCCTCCCTCTGCCCACCCTCCAAATAACTGCTTTCCTAGGGGTGATTCTTTACTGGAATATTAATTTTAAACTAAAACTTTAGGTATTTGGGTTATAAGCATGTCTTCACTATGGTTTTCTATTCCTTCAAACAGTTTTTTATGGGATTCTAGTCTAGCACCGTACACTGAACTATTGTCCATACTTTGTAGTGCACTTTTTCTGTAGATGTTTTAGTCAATCTTCCAACTTTCCCTCAGGAAGATGTCCATTCTGAAACACTTAGCATAGCATTACTCACCATGCCTATGGCAGACCATATTATTTTATTTTAATAACCTCTTTGAAAATTGTCTAATAAATCAAGCATCTTTTCTTGAATGACCAAAATTTAGTACCAATCACTTTCACTTTATTTACCTACTTGATTTTGGGAAAAAAAGACACTGGTTTAATCATTGCTACTTTTGAACTCATCCCAAACGTGGATACTAATTGCAACAGGAGCCCTTAAACGTACAATAATCACTTTTAAACTGCAAAACCTAAACTAGCAATTTCTGTATTTTCTTCTAAGCTTATCATATCATCATTGATTAAGCATGCTAAAGTCCACAACTCTATTAACCTTTAATCTTGTTTTTTACCTTTTTCAACTCCAGTAAAAAATGTAATCTAGGGCAACTGCTACTAGTAATAAGTGTACCCTATAAATTTCAATTAACTTGTGTTGTTCCTCATAAAAAAAAAACCTTAATTATTCTGAATCCCCAAAGTATTCAGATTGTACCCAAAGAGCACTTTGAAGGATGGCATAGCAGATTTTGTGTTTTTTAAAATGGTTTTCATTTACTTTGTTCTCCATTGTTTGTAAAATTATTTTAGGAGCTGGAAATTACTTTCCCCTGCTAATTTTGTCTTTTACCATCTGGCAAACAATGATTTGTATAGTTTTGAATAGATCTGAAATTATCATGGCTTTTGTTGTTGTTGTTGGATAAATTCAACTTGTATATAGCCCAGTATCCTGCCCTTTACACTCTCTTCTGGGCACATGGCACAAGCCCACTAGTTTAGAGAGGAAAACCTAAAGCTGACTGGAACCAAATAGGGTGCCAGACATGACACTGCTCTGGTCAACAAGGGTGAGGTACAAATGACTCTATATACCATCAAGTAGAATGGCACATACAGAAGAATCTGGGTTCTAACAACTTAGTTTTTTTTTTTTTTTTTTTTTTTTTTTTAATGTAATAACTACTGGTAGGTTGTCATACTCACCCATGGCAGTGTTGTAGGCATTAGGAAAACTTTTGTCTGTTCTCTGTCTCATGAAGACCCAGCTGTTGTTCTCAAATTTGCATTCTATAATTTTGTTGTCATACTGTTTTAGCTCTTTTGTCACCTGTTTTAAAAGAGAATTGACGAAAATATTTAAATCATTTGAAAGGCTTTTTGCTTCCACTATGTGACAGACACATTAGGAAATGCCAAAAACACCTCAGTAACTCTTCATGCAGAGCTCTTTGTCATCTGAAATGTCTAATCAAGCCTAAAGATATGGTGTGCACTCCCTTGTACACATGCTCATTTATCCGACATTTTATAAATAGTCATGAAAACGGCTGTCAATATATAGCAATTAAAAGAAGCTAAGCAGAAAGCAGCCACTTCTGGGCCAAATGCAAATATGTTACCATGGGGACCAAGCCTTCAATACTGTCTGTGTCTGTGGCTTTCAGAAATTGAGTATACTGATTAGGTTTCCTCAACCTTCAGGAAGGTCTCACCATCTAAATTCCTATGTCAAAATCCAAGAATTTCATAAAAAGAAAAGGTTGCACATAAAAAATAAATGGCAGAACCAAACCCAAGCAATGTGCATCCTAAATATTTTGCTTTCAAGCAGAAATAATTAACCAAAAACCTAATCTTTAGGCTACTTTCTTCTCATCTGCCAAACTTGCATGAATATAGAGATGAAGCTACTTTGACTTTAGTTGGTGGGTTTCTTGGCTTCTTCACTTCAGATGATTGAATGTGGATTAAAACTTACTTTATCAAAGCTAAAAAGTATCCATGGTAACTACAGAACCTTTCAAAAGATATTCCACTGGGCTGTGAGGACAGTTTTCATAAATAGGAACCAAAGCTTATCTTTGCAGTTTTCAAATCAAATGCCAGTCATGGTAATATTTTAATTCTGTCCTCATCTTTCACAGCTAACAACTTTTCCTCACAATATGGTAGATTGCAATCATTTAACTTCATTAGCATTATTTGAAATGCTCTCATTTTTCTACCCACATATTCACTATTACCTAGGAATATGAAGGGAAGGAAATTTTTAAAAGATGCTTTCAATTCACACATTAGATAGTGCATATCTTCATAAAAACTTTCAAATTGTATTTCTTGTCCCTTAATGAGCATTATATTTGATTGAACTATTTGCATTTTCAACAAATCTAACGAGTCCAACATTTTCAATGGTTCTGGAACTAGACCTGCCTCCAAAAACTAATGGTCAATGGTCCACTTAGCAAACCTGTATCTTTATTCTCAACTATCCATCATGGCAGACTAGACTCTCCTGAACTTTTTACTAGGGACCCACCTTTTTACTTTTGATTTACTATTTATAGCCAAGTACTAGGCAATTCATTCAATTAGATAACCACATGTATGTTATACTATTTGAAAGATCTAACAGAAATTTGTTTCCAACCCCTTCAAAGTCTTCATTTTCTTATTTCTAAAATGGGTAAACAAGTTCCTAATTTACTGAGTCATTGCAAGAATAATAAATAAAAATGCCTGGGACATCATAGATAATCAGTAAAATTGGTAATTGAATATAAAATTGGCAATGAGACAATTCTTTCTAAAAACTGGTTAAAAAAAGTGTACCATCTTAACAGTTTTCAAGTATACAGTTCAGTCATGCTAAGTATATTCACATTGTTGCACAACAGATCTCTCAGGCTTTTTCATCTTACAACACTGCAACTCTGGACCCACTAAGCATTAATTCTCCCTTCCACCCAGACCTTTCTATTTTCTGCTTCTGTGATTTTGACTACTTCAGATACTTCAAATGAGTAGAATCACACAGTATTTGTCCTTTTCTGACTGACTTAGCAAAATGTCCTTGAGGTTCATTCATGTTATAGCATGTGACAGGAGTTCCTTCTTCTTTAAAGCTACATAACATTCCATCATATGTATATATCAAGTTGCCTTTAACTATGTCAATGAACTTTTGGGTTCCTTCTACTTCTTGGCCATTATGAATAATGTTGCTGTAAATGTGGGAGCACAAATATCTCTTCAAGATCCTGCTTTGAGTTCTTTTGGAAAGTCAGAAGTGGGGTTGCTGGATCATATAGTAATTCTGTTTTTAATTTTTTGCAGAACCTTCATACTGTTTCCCAAAACGGTCGCACCTTTTACATTCCTACCAATTGTGGGGTTCCAACTTCTCTGCATGCTCACCAACATACTTTTAATAGTGGCCATCCTGATGGATGTCAGATATCTCATTGTGGTTCTGATGTACACTTCCCTAATGATTGATGATGCTGAGCATCTTTTTCATATGCTTCTGGTTAAATACCTTCTTAGAAATGTCTATTCAAGTCCTTTGCCCATTTCTTAACCAAGGTTTTCTGTTGTTGAGTTGTACAGAAGTTTCTTACACATTCTGGATCTTAACACCTTATCAGACATGATTTACAATTATTCCACTGTTTTACTCTGTTGATGAGCAAAGGATGTTAAATTTGATACTGTCTCTTTTGTCTATTTCTAATGTTACTGCTTCTAGTTTTGGTGCCATAACCAAAAAATCACTGTTAAATCTATGTCCTGAAGTTTCCCCGTGTATCTTTTTTTTCTAGGAGTTAATAATTTTAGGATTTAAATTTTAGTTTTTAATCCATTTTTCAGTTAATTTCCTATGTGATATAAGGTTAGAGTCAACTTCATTCTTTTGCATGTAAATATTCAGTTTTCCCAGCACCATTTATTGAAGAGACTGTCCTTCCCCACAGTGTTGTCTTGTTACCTTTGTGGAAAATCATTTGGCTCACCTATGCACAGGTTTATTTCTGGGCTCTCTGTTATACTGTTTTGTTTTATTTGGTGGTGGTGGGGGCGGTGAACCAGGAGTGCTTTACCACTATATATCCCCAGTCTTTTTAATTTTTATTTTGAGATAGGATCTCTCTTAAGTTGCTAAAGCTGGCCACAAACTTGTGATCTTCCGGCCTTGGCTTCCTAAATAGCTAGTATTACAGGAGTCGGCCAGCATAACTGGTGACCTGTCTTTATGCTGGTAATTAAGTACACTATCTAAATTACTATTGTAGTATGTTTTAAAATAAGGAAGTATGAGGCTCGAGTCTATTTGGGATTCCTTTAGATTCCATATGAATTCTACTTCTGTTAAAAAAAAATACCATTGGGATTTTAATAGAGATTGCTTTAGGTAGTATAGATAGTTCAACCATAAACACTGAAAATCTTCTCATTTATTTGTATCTTCTTTAATTTCTTTTAAAAGTATTGCTTATAAAAAAACTTTAGAAGGAAATTCACTAAAGGAACCATGCTGACATAAAAAGGTACATTTTGAATATAGCTGTCAAGAAAATTATATAATATTTACTTTAGAAGAATGGGCTTGCTAGTCAACAATGTGTAGTCTGTACTTCTACGAAGCGGCAATTATGGTAAGTCTTTATCATATAGCTTATCATTCTTGTGTTCTTAGTTTCAGAATTGCTATAAATTATGCGTTGCTGAATCTGACTATAGTAACTTAGCAGTATTTATTAACTATATGTGTATCTGTTTGGCCAAGCATTAACAATCTGGGAAAGAGAACTTCCTGAAAAATACATGCATCTGCCACTACTAACTTGACTGCATTCCATGTTCAAGAACAATACTTCAATGATCATGCCAGTTATATTCCCAAGATAGGTACACTGCAAAGGCCCTCATTTGGTTAGATGGTAAAATATATCTAACTGATAAAAATAATATCTCCCATATATGCACAAACTAAAGATAGATTTCACTAATACTTAGATCAAAAGAAAGACTGGCATTTAATTTTAGTATCCATATTATAATGTGTTACTATGATGACAATTATCCTCAATTACATATTATTATTTATTAAACCAGGTCCATTAGGCCTTCTAAAATCAACTGTTATTTTAGTTTGAGTTAATGAGAACTTGAAAGTAAAAATAATAAAATATTTACAAATCACAATTTCCTATCTGTACCCATAATTACATTGAATTAATACGCTTTCATTTTTTTGGGGGGGATGTTAAAAAGCAATATATATATTTTATATAGAAAACTTTTTCATGCATCCTTCTTATTGAATAACATACTTCTATAGTATGTGAATGTACCAATAATCTAGAGTTAAGAGACTGTCATATGAAACTGGACCTAGTACCTCTGAAGATTTTTAATTAGCAGTTCAAGTATAACACACATTATGAAAGACCCAAAATGGAAAGAAAAAAAATCACAGTTGCTCTGTTCTGCCACTTTTTTACAGACTGTTTTGTTGTTGCTCACAAAACCACACAATCGGTGTTGGCTGAAATGATTTGCACAGAGTAGACAGAGAGGTGTTTCTATTTCTAGGGTAGGATAGGAGCCTTTAGAATTACTGTCCCTGATCTATGGAAGTTCAGTTTCGTTATCAAAACCTCATCTTTTTATTATTTATTATTGTTGTCTTAAATTTTTGCAAATCTAATAAATTTTTAAATTTTAATTTGTTATATATGAAAACAGAATGCATTAAAATTCATATTACACATATAGAGCACAATTTTTTTCATATCTCTGGTTGTACACAAAGTGGAGTCACATCCTTCATGTCTTCACACATGTACTTAGGGTAATGATGACCATCGCATTCTATTGTCTTTCCTACCCCTATGCCCCCTCCTTCTCCTCTCTCCCCTTTTCCCCTTTGCCCTATCTAGAGTTCATTTAATCGTTCCCCACCCACCGCAGCATACTATGAATCAACATCCTTAAAACAGTGAAATCATTCGGCATTTGGTTTTTTGGGATTGGCTAATTTCACTTAGCATTATATTCTCCAGCTCCATCCATTTATCTGCAAATGCCATGATTTTATTCTCCTTTAATGCTGAATAATATTCCACACTAAATGGGCCAAGGAACTGAACAGACACTTCTCAGAAGAAGATACACGATCATATGAAAAATGCTCAACATCTCTAGCAATTACAGAAATGCAAACCAAAACTACTCTTAATATTTCATCTCACTCCAGTCAGAAGGGCATCTATTAAGAACACAAACAACAGTAAGTGTTGGTGAGGATATGGGGGGAAAGGCACACTCTTACATTGCTGGTGGGACTGCAAATTGGTGCAACCAATCTGAAAAGCAGTATGGAGATTCCCTAGAAAACCTGGAATGGAACCACCATTTGACCCAGCTATCCCACTCCTGGGTCTATACCCAAAGCACTAAAAACAGCATACTACAGGGACACAGCCACATCAATGTTTATAGCAGCACAATTCACAATAGCTAAACTGTGGAACCAACAATATGAACTTCTGGATGTTTATTTTATTCTTTGGCTTATAATAAAACACTGTCTAGATGCCTAGATGCCCTTTAGTAGATGAATGGATAAAGAAAATGTGGTATATATACATAATGGAATATTATTATTAGTTTTAATTGAACAAAGGCTAAAGGAAGGGAGGTTTCTCTGAAGGTAATATGTTTTGAAGACACTTTGAAATACCAAATACCTGCATACTGAAAAGCCACCAAGGAGTTGGTTTTCTTTCTTTTTAATTTCGAGATAATTATACACAGAAAAGTTGTAAAGATAGTACAGAGAGTTTCTTTATTTCCTTCACCCAACTTCCTCTAATGTTTATATTTTACACATCAGGTTATATTATCAACTCTAAAAAAAGTTAGCATTAGTACAACATAATAAACTGTACTACACATTTTATTAGTTTTTCCATTAATGTCTTCATCTGTTCTAGGATCCAAAAGAGGAAATCACATTGCATTTAATTGCTACATCTCCTTAGACTCTTCCCAATCCACGATAGTTTCTCAAAACACTTCTTGATTCTTTTGAAGAGCACTGGATATTCTGTAGAACACTCTTCAACTGGGAATTTTCTGATGTTTGCTCATGATGAGACTAAGGTTATAGGTTGGGAGGGATGCACCCTTCTCATTCTATCATATCTGAAAGTATTATTGGTGATGTTAACCCTGATTACTCGGTTTAAGTGTGCTTGCCAGGTTTCTGTACTGTAAAATAACTGTTTTTTTTTTTTCCTTTCCATAGTCTATGATTAGTTGTAAGTCAGAACATCTAGCTCCGTTCAAGGAGAGGGGAATTAAGCTCCACTTCCTAATAAAAAGGGTATTAAAGAATTTGTGGTCACTTAAATTTCTTAGAGAAGATACTCTAAAGCTATATACATAACCTGTTTCTCAAAGTTTCCATCATTAATTATAGAATTTATACATCAATTCAGCATGCAGCAAATATCACTATACTATCCCAACAGAATTTTCCATTTCCTCAATGCCTTGTACATTTATTATTTGGACTTCTATAATGAAGATTTTTCCCTTCTTCCCTATTTAATTGCTTATTTATATCAATATGAACTTCTGGATGTTTATTTTATTCTTTGGCTTATAATAAAACACTGTCTTCATTTATTTTGATGCTCAAATTGTTTCAATTTTGGCCACTGGGAAATCTTAGATTAGCTCTTGGGTCTTTTAAACTTGCTTCTTATTTTACAGTGGGGCCCTCCAAGGGATTTTTTTAAGAACAAAATTTTCTTTAACAGTCTAGGCTATGCTAAGGAAATATTATGACCATCGGTTTTGGCCAAATTTAAAATTATTATTGAAAGGAAGGGAAGGAAGCAAAAGGAAAAGAGAGGAAAGAAAGAGGAAAAGTGTGTGATGGTGGTGAATAAATGAGATGTCAATATAGGTTTATACTTAGACATTTTTGCCCACCTTTTATGACTTGCTGTCAGGAGTCAAATTAAGTTGGCAATTTTTTCCTTTCCTGAAGTTATAATTTTACTTTTTGGTCATTCAAAAAGTAGACAGTGTGATGAAGGGTATATTTTTAAAAATATACCTCAAGAAATCAACTCAAAAATCTTGTTTTCACATAAATAACTTCATTACTAAGTGCTCATGAAGGCAGAGAAAATAAAACAACAAATCAGAAAAAAAAGAATGATAAAGGTTTTCTTTGTGATGTAGGAGTGATATAAACAGCAGAAGACTGAATTATTAGATATATAATACATTAATACAAAAAACAATACATAATAGTAGGGTAATTATGCTGTTACTTTTAGAAAATGAATCCATTGAGTAGAGGAAGTAAAATACTTGACAAAACTTACCTTTTAATTTTAATATATTAATAATATTAATAAATTAATAATAATATAATTAATTAATTTTACAGTAGAATGCACTTTGACATATTGTACATAAATGGAGTACAACTTTTCATTCCTCTGGCTGTACATGGTGCAGAATCACTCCAGTACTGTAATCATACATGTATAGAGGGTAATAATGTCTGTTTCATTCTACCATCCTTCCCATCCCTATAGCCTCATATATTCACTCCCTTCTACACAAACCAAAGTTCCTTCATTCTTCCCTAACACCCACCCTACTACCAGGCCCCACTATGGATCAGCACCCATTTATAAGAGAAAGTATTTGGCTTCTGGTTTTGGGGGATTGGCTTATTTCACTTAGCATGATATTCCTCTAGTTCCATCCATTTACCTGCAAATGTCATGATTTCATTCTTCTTTATAGCTCGGTAATATTCCATTGTGTGTATATATATACACCAAATTTTCTTTATCCATTCATCTGTTGAAGGGCATCAAGGTTGGTTCCATAGTTTAGCTATTATGAACTGAGATGCTTTTTTATTGCATTAAATCTGAATAATGGTTTTGGTAGTATGGTCATTTTGACAATATTAAATGATGTGGCTGCATCACTGTAGTGTGCTGTTTTTAAGTCCTTTGGGTATAGAATGAGGAGAGGGATAGCTGGATCAAATGGTGGTTCCATTCCAGGTTTTCTAGGGAATCTCCAGATTGGTTGCACCAATTTGCAGTCCCACCAGCAATGTAAGAGTGTGCCTTTCCCCCCACATCCTCACCAACACTTACTGTTTGTTGTTTGTGTTCTTAATAGCTGCCCTTCTGACTGGAGTGAGATGAAATATTAAGAGTAGTTTTGATTTGTATTTCTGTAATTGCTGGAGATGTTGAACATGTATTCATATGTTTGTTGATCAACTGAATTTCTTCTCCTGTGAAGTGTCTGTTGAGTTCCTTAGTCCATTTATTGACTGGGTTGTTTGGGTTTTTTTGGTGTTAAGTTTTTTGAGTTCTTTATATATCCTGATGATTAGTGCTCTCTCTGACATATGTGTGGTAAAGATTTTTTTCCCCAGTCTGTAGGTTCTCTCATCACATTACTGTTTCCTTTGCTGAGAAGAAGCTTTTTAGTTTGAATCCATCCCATTTATTGATTTTTTATTTTACTTCTTGCACTTTAGGAGTCTTGTTAAGGAAGTCATGTCCTAAGCCAACATGATGAAGATTTGGGCCTACTTTCTCTTTTATTAGGGACAGGGTCTCTGTTCTAGTGTCTCAAGACTTTGAATCACTTTGAGTTGATTTTTATGCAGAGTGGGGGATAATTTAATTTCATTTTGCTACATTTGTTGAATAGGCTATATTTTTTCTCCAATATATGTTTTCAGCACCTTTACCTAATAGGAGATAAACATATTTATGTGGGTTTGTCTTATGTCTTCTATTTTGTACCATGGTCTACATGCCTGTTTTGGTACCAATACCATGCAGTTTTTGTTACTTTAGCTCTGTAGAATAGTTTAAGGTCTAGTTTTGTGATGCTTCCTGCTTCACTCTTCTCGCTAATGATTGCTTTGGCTATTCTGGTTCTCTTATTTTTCCAAATGAATTTCATGGTTGCTTTTTCTGGTTCTATGAAGAAAGTCACTGGAATTTTAATAGGAATTGCATTAAATCTGTATAACGGTTTTGGTAGTATGGCCATTTTGACAATATTAATTTGGCCTATCAAACAGCATGGGAGATCTTTCCATTTTCTAAGATCTTCTTTAATTTCTTTCTTTAGTGTTCTTTCTTTAGTGTTCTATCCTGCTACTTTGCTGAATTCATTTATTAGTTCTAGAAGTTTTCTGGTGGAATTTTTCGGATCTTCTAAATATAGAATTATGTCATCAGCAAATAGTAATAAGTTTGAGTTTTTCTTTTCCTATGAATATTCCTTTAATTTCTTTTTGTTTGTCTGATTGCTCTAGCTAGTTTCAAGGACTATGTTAAATAGAAGTGCTGAAAGAGGGCATCCCTGTCTTGTTCCAGTTTTTAGAGGGAATGCTTCCAATTTTTCTCCATTTAGAATGATGTTGGCTTGGGCTGAACATAGACAGTTTTACAATGTTGAGGTATGTTCTTATTATCCCCAGTTTTTCTAGTGTTTTGAACATGAAGAGGTGCTGTATTTTATCAAATGATTTCTCTTTAACTTTTTGATTTTTGTTAAAAAAATGGTACCAGGGATCAAATACAGTGTGATTTACCACTGAGTCATATCTCCAGGCCTTTTTATTTTAAGACAGGAATTCACCATGTTGCTGAGTGTGTCACTAAATTTCCCAGGTTGACCCAGAACATGCCATCCTCCTGCCTCAGCTACTGAGTAGCTGAGATTACAGGTTTGCACCATCACACCCAGCAAAATTTTAAAAACATGCTAGATATACCACTTTTTAAAAGTTCCTGCACTAATATCTATTGTTGGTGCCCTTATAATGAAGAACTATGTGTAAATGTTATAATTTGCATTTGCTAAGGTAGAAACTCATAGCAGAAAGTCTCTCATGATCAGTAAGATTTTGTGGGCTGGGGATGTGGCTCAAGCGGTAGCGCGCTCGCCTGGCATGCGTGCGGCCCGGGTTCGATCCTCAGCACCACATACCAACAAAGATGTTGTGTCCGCCGAGAACTAAACAATAAATATTAAAAAAAAAAATTCTCTCTGTCTCTCTATCTCTCCTCTCTCACTCTCTCTTAAAAAAAAAAAAAGATTTTGTTTAAGCCTTTTAACAAGACATTAAACTAATAAAATAGCCAATTAGAAAGGAAACAGCTATAATTTCACCTTATTTATACTAAAGTACAGACAAGTCACAACACAGGGTATGAAATTCATGGTAAACTATAGTTTACCACCTTCCAATAAAATCATTAGTCACAGATATTATTCAAAGTATGATAAATCTTCATATAAAATAACTGGACAGATCAACAACATGATGGTAGTACTTAGTGTGTATAGCTCAAAATTAGGAATGACTTATTTTCTTCTCTGTGTTTTGCTTTATTTTCTAAACTTTCTTCATCACATTTGACTTTCATGATTTTTAATAAAAATCATAAAAACAAACTGCTTCATTTCATTAAAGTTATAAACATGAGGCTGACTTTCAATGTAAAGGCACAATAAATTAGAAGAAATAAGCATTGAGATGAAAGACAAAAAGGTTGTAATGAGGCCCTAAGCCCAAAACTATGCAGCGAGATATGTGAGTAAATTAAATGATTCACCTCATTTAAGATGAATCACAAAGTTATGAGAAAGTGTTACAGTTTAGATCGAGGCATCCTCCAAAAGCTGATGTGTAGCAATGCAAGCAATCTTAGAGGTGGAACAATTGGGTTATGAGAGCCTTAACCTAATGGGCGCATTAATCCCGTGATAAGATTAATTGGGTGGTAACTATATCAGATGGGGTGTGGCTGGAAGAGGCCATCACATCGGGAGTGCCTTTGGGGTTTATATTTTGCAGTAGTGAGAAGAGCTCTTGGTTTCCTGATGCCATGTCCCCAGCTACCACACCCCACTTCTACCTGAGGAATGGAGTTGGCTGTCTATGTACTGAGACCTCTGAAACCATGGGCACACAAATAAATATTTCCTCCTTAAAATTGTTCTTGTCAGATCTTTTGGTCACAGCAGCAAAAAAGCTGACTAAAACAGGCAGGAATTATATTATTGCCCTTTCACAGCCATGGAGACTAAAGCTTAGGATACTTAAAATATCTCACCTCAAGTTCCAAGCCTAAAAATTGGAATAGCAAAGTCTCAAATATAGGTCTCCCTTTCTAATGCTGCAATATTATATTAAATCCCACC
The DNA here is from genome assembly GCF_045843805.1 of Urocitellus parryii. NCBI lineage: Eukaryota > Metazoa > Chordata > Mammalia > Rodentia > Sciuridae > Urocitellus > Urocitellus parryii. The sequence goes on along the minus strand of NC_135538.1, from coordinate 71,165,297 downwards.
AGCTATTACAGGACCTGGCACTCTGGAAATTACTATGTGTAGAATGAAATAAAATTTTCTTCCTGATCAGATTTTAGCTGAAATGGGGTACAGAAACTTCAGCATATATCAGCATAAAAAGCCAGTTACACAAATACAAAGCCACCTCGCTCAGTTTCGGCACTGAGTGTCCTGGCAGCAGGAGATGTGCCCATGCTTTTGGTAACCTAACTCAACGACTGTCTTAAGATTGCTATAAAAATGGTACAGACACCAAAGCAGGATTCCACAGTACAAAATTATAAAAGACCCCTTCTGAAATAAGTTTTTCTTTTCTACTCTAATTTAAGTTTTAAACAGCCTATCCTAGTACTATTATCCTACTATAATCAAAACAGAAGTAAATGTTTCAGTGAAACACAGATTTATAAAATAGTCTCAATTACTAAACACCTATGTGGGCATATGAATGTTAGCTGATACACTGAATTCAACCAAAAGACAACTGTGCTGTCTTTTGCAGTCAACTATTAATCAACTAGCTGGGTGTGGTGGCTCACACTTGTTATGCCAGGTATTTGGGAAACTGAGGCAGAAGGCTAGCAAATTCCAGACCAGCCAGGCAATTTGGTGAGAACTTATTGCAAAATAAAAACAACAACAAAAAAGTATTCTTCTATTTCATATTTACTATCATTCTTCAGTCTATTACAGTGTGGCTTCCAGTTTTTCTACTACAGAAAAACTTCTGTTGAGTTTATCAAAGACCTCTATGTTGCTAAATCAAATGGACTCATACCTGAATCCCTCAGCACTGCTTTGGCACAGAAAACCCCTGCCTTCTAAAAACATTTGTCTCTGGTCCAAGATGCACAATCTGGCTTTCCTCTTCTATCCTTTGTACCCCCTTCTCAGGCTTATTTGCTGACTTTTCTGAAGTTATCAAGTTTCCATATGCTTGCACTTAAATACCATTTATACGTGGATAACCCCCAAATTTTATCCCTTCCTGTTTTCTGAGTTTTAGGTCCATTTTTCTCTCATCCAAGCAGCTACATGCCAAGAACAAATTGCGGACTGCTGATACAATTGAGAACATGGCAGGCACAATCCTTGCCCTTTGGAATGTAGTCTGGTGTGAAAGGCAGGCAATAAACAAAGAAATAATTACCAATTATGACAAGTTCTACAAAGAAAACATAATGTGTAACAGAGACTAATATAGGGAGAAAGACACTAGTTTTGGGTGGGATCATCCAAGGAGATGATATTTAAGCAAAGACTTAAAAGATAATAAGATGCCAGCTTACAGAAGGGAAGAAGAAGGGGAGGAGAGAAAGTAAGCATGGGTGGGCAAGGAGGAAGGGAGAAACACATATATCAGCCAGTGATTAACAATGTTTCCAAAGGCATAAGCAAAAAAGACTTTACAACATTGGCATGTAGAAGGTACAAAGGGAATGCAAGTAAAAACAAAAACTGTCTTCTCTGAGCTTTTGATGGACATCCCACTTAAATCCGACTCTTTCTCAAACTCTTCCTCTTATATTCTATATATACCCTTTTGAAAATACACACATACTGAATATATATTTCAGCTACTTATCTGACACCTTTTTCTGTTCCCCTGTGGTGCTGGGGATTGAATCTGGGGCCTTGCGTATGTAGGTTCCACCACTGAGCTACATTCCTGGTACCTACTTGACATCTTTATTTGAATATTCCACACCCTTCCCAAACTATCATGTTCAAAACTCTACATTTCATCTTCTTTTGACTCTATTTCTTGTCTTCTCCATCTCAAAAAAAAAAAAAAAGTTTTTCTAGGCAGAAACCTAGGATTCCTCCTGATTCTCTCCTTTTCTTTTCCCTCATATTCAATCCATGACCAGGGTCTACTAATCCTACCTCCAAAATACACATTTAATGTGTCTATTTAACATATGTGATCCATAAAATCAGTAATAAATTAAACTACCAAAATTTAAAACTTATGCTCTCTAAAGATACTATTAGAAAAATAATTTAAAAAGCAAAAAGCAAAATGCAAATTAGATCAAGTATTTGCAAATCATACAACTCACAAAGATATGTACATCCAGAATACATAAAATTATAAAGAAACCTTAAAACTTGATAAAAAGAAAATAAACAATCCATTTTTTAAATAGGCCAGGTGTGAGTACATGCCTGTAATTATAATTAAAACCACAATGAGATACTACTATATACCTATTAGAATGTCTGAAATAAAAATACTGATAGTGCTGAAAACATGTAAAGCAACTGATCTCTCATACACTGCTACTGAGAATGGAAAATGATATAAACACTGTGGAAAACAGTTTGGCAGTTTATTTATAAAGTTAAACAGATGCACCAATCCTAAAAATCATCAATAGCATTCCTAGGTATAACCCAAGAGAAATGAAAACAAACATTCACATGAAAGTCCAAACTACAAATGTTTACAGCAGATTTAGCTAGATTTAAAAAGCTACAGAGTTCATGACTTCATTTCCAGGACATACCAGAAAAGGCAAAATTAAAGAAACAGAAAACAGATCAGTAGTTGGTTTGGAAGTAGAAGAAGTGATTGATTACAAAGGAATGCCATGTGAAAATTACTGGGTAGTGATGGAACTGTTTTATATCCTGAGTCCAGTGGCAGCTATTTGCCTCTATGTATTTATCTAAAATCATAGGACTATATACCAAAAGTGAATTTATTGTATTAAAATTTAAAAGGCAAACTAAAAAATAAAAGAAACATGTCAATTAAAAAAACAGATAAATCAAGTCATATCATCCCATCAATAGCTTACCATTGCAATGCACTAATGACACAGACCCTACTTATTATTATCTATGCATACCTTACAACTTTCCATTATTTATTATTCTCTGTAAATTATTTTTGATTATTAATTTAATATCTGCCTCCCAGAATGAGTAACAATTATTATTCAACACTTGATCAGTATGGAATATGGTTCTAAATGCTTTAAACAAATTTATTTAATTCTTAAAACAACCCTAGAAATACTATTAGTATATCCACTTTACATATAGGAAAACAAAGACATAGGAGTTAATTATTTAATCAGGATTTAATAGATAGCAAATGGTACAGAGACATATTGTATCCCTACTAGATTCTCTAATATAGTGTCAATTTTTTTCTATATATAAATCCTGAGATTTCTAGAGATGTACAAACTGAAGCCAGAGAGTTTAAGTAATTTGCATGAGGACACAGAACTTGTTTTATTATCAAAATTCAAATTCTTGGTCTGAATCAAACCTCTGTGCCCTCTTTTTCCCTCAGAATCTAGGTTATAGGTTCAAAAAATATGATAAGAGGCAAAAGGTAGACCACACTTATGAGCAACTTTACTTCTTAAATATAAAACTATCATCTAAGTATTATCTTCAAGGATTACATTCCACCTTGGAGAGACTATTAGTGGGAGAGAAAGTGGTATGTGACTGATGAAGGATAGAGGGCATAAAATGTTGGCCTGAACCAAGCCCAATATCTGTTAAGTTTCTTTTCCTTCAATTTCCAAATGCACATCATTCTGACCTGTATCATCTCTGCTGCTTGCTATTCTAGAAGCAGCACAAACCACAAATCATAGCAATTGCAGAATTTCTCAATCATTAAGGATTTACAATAGGTTAATTTTAAAATGGGTAACATTTCACAGCTGCAAAGCTTTTGTCTGATTTCTAGACCAAATGAAAAGCCATTATTAGACTGAATGACCTTTCTATGGGTACAACTAGCAAAAGGAAAAGGTCACGTGGAAAAAACAGGCACCTTTCCAGGTAAGGTGAGGTCATGGCAATGGCTTAGTAGAGTGCCAAACTTTATATAACATGGCATGTTGACTCCCAGTCTGTTTAGTGCCAAGCATGATGAGAATTATAAGCAGATCATAATTTCACTGCATGCTCAGATAATAAAACAGATACACGACCAAGGAAAGCATTACAATATACCATTAATACAAGGGGGATAAAATGCAATATGCATATCTAATACTTTTTTCTTTATAAACAGTTGTAAGTATAATGGCAGGCTTATCTGATCTTGCTTATTTTTAAAGATGTCTATTGTGCAACCAATACAAATAATTCATGAAGTTTATCCTAGTGAATTTGACAGTCTATCCACTTCTGGCACTAGCATATATCTAGCTGAAAATCATTTTAATGATTATTAAATAGCCATGGTACCAAAAATTCAGAATATGCTGAAGCTGATATTTGAGATAGGAAATGAAGATGTCAACATACAGTTTTTTGGTTTTTTTTTTTTTTTAACAGTATTGGGGATTGAACCTAGGGCCTCACACATGCTAGGCAAGTGTGCTCTACTGTAGAGCTATACCCCCAGCTCTTGTCTAAAATTTGATATGGAGGCTGGCTCCAAACTTATAATTCTCCTGCCTCAGCCTCCCCAGTATTGGGATTAGAGGTGTGTGCCACTGTACACAGCAGCTGTTAATGTATAGTACAAATGAGCCCATTATTTTACTTTCAAGAACTTGCTAACAACTTAGGCCCAATATTACTTTAAAATTCATTTAGCAATGCATGCTGGTTATATTATTATCTCCTTTCTCTCACCTATTATAAACTCAACTATTCAACTATGCTCTTATTAAAAGGATAGAGCCCTCAAGAGAGCTGTCCTTCAGATAGATCTACATGGGTATGTGGCAGTAAATTAAAATGCTTCAATGATAATAAAAGATTTCCTTTCCATTCAGTTTAGCATTTAAAACACCAACAATAATGCTGAGGATCTTCTCCTCTGATCATCTAGAACAAGGACTTTCTCTTTAAAATGACTCAGCTTGCTTTGTGGCACTATCAGGAACTAAATTCCACAGACTCACACAACCTTTGAATCATTAGATTAGATACAAAGAACTGCTTAATTAAGTGAAAATGTTTCCATGACCAGGATTCATCTGAGCAAACAAAGCTTTCTTACAAATCTGTACCTAAAATCAATGCAGCCTTACTAAGACTTCTAACCCCAGCAGATATAACTGGACTTTGGTATGTTCAATCAGTCATTTAAAGTTATTCTTTAACTCTTTGTCAGGTACAAATCTGTGTCTTCTTTGAGAAAGAAGATCTAGAGTTATTGACAAGACATTACACAAATACAGAGAAATAATAATGCTTGGAATCATGGGGTTCCATTTTGTCTGTATGTTTTCTTGAAAGACATTCATGATGGATTTATATAAACCATCAGTTCCAGATACTTTGATATTTTGAAATATCAAAAGACAAAGTTTGAAAATTATTGCAAAAAAATTATCTGCATTGTGTCACAATTTCTAAACATCTTCATACAAGATTTTTTTTTCAAAACATCCTCAATAACCCCTCATAAAATCAAATATTTTGGAGCTGGAGCTGAAGCTCCAAACAGAAAACTTGGCAATCATCAAATCAAACACTTTCATTCGGCAATATTAAAGTACTAAAGTGCCCCTCTCATTCTCTGTTTTACTTAGTGTGGGTACACATGCATACACATGTACATGACCATTCATGTATAAAAGTCAGAGGAGACAGCAAATTCACTATTTTGATAACCTATACTCAAAACTTTTTTAAGATTTTTCAGCCAAGATCATTATTTTCATCAGAGATATTTATGTTTAATTATTGACTGACATTTTTCCTTCATGGAAAAAATTTAATACTTAATAAATGCTAAATTAAACATAATATTAATAATACTTTACATGTATTATTATCCTTTTTATAACAACAAAGAAATTAAGGATCAGAATAATCAATTATTGCAAAGTTGTATTTGGGTCTAGAGCTTTACACTGTATTTTCTCTTAGTAATAATAGTAAAATTCAACATACTAGATAAAAAGTAACTTTTTATTTGTCTTTTGCTCCTAATTAAAAAAAATATCAGGGGCTGGGGTTATAGTGCAGTGGTAGATAATGTGCTTATCATGTGCAAGGCCTTGGGTTTAATCCTCAGCATCAAACAAACAACAAACAAACAAACAAAAATATTTACTAAATAGTTAAAACCAAAGAACTAATGGAGTTGAGCTAATGAAGTATCCTTTGTGGTCACTATAAACTAGAGACACGTGGACTCCGGTAAGTTGTGCTGAACTCAATGAAATATAATCATCCCAAACAGAAATGATTTAAAAAAAAAAAACAGGCTGCATATGAGAAAAAAACAAAACCAAAGCATACTACAAGTCTCAGTGCCATATGCTGGTCCATACCAGCTTGGAGAGAAGAGGTCAAGAAAGACAAAAGAAGTTTGAGAAATCTCAAATGTGGGTAGTAAAAAGATGCAGAAAAGAGACTAAGTTCTAAGTGTCCTAGGTTAGCTCTGTGAGATATAGATCAGTGGTATTTAAAGGAGGGTCCAGTAATTTCAAGTGTTCTCTGTTTTGGCAACTGGTTTACCTGCTTTTATTTTCAAACTTAGAAAGAAGATAGGGTGGCTTTGCTTAGAATTTTGCACGTGTGTAAAGTTTATTTTATTATCTTGAAAAAAAATTCTACATTTAGAAGTAACCAATTGCCTGGTCTTTGAAAGATCAGAATTTTTACAATCTGTAATTCTTACATTTGGAATCAGATTAATTTCTTATTTTGTTCCTTCCTTTGCCACTTTTCATACTTTCTTAGGTTTTTGTTCTAGTCTTTCCCAGTTAGGATAATGGGAATATCTCCTGGTGGGAATAAGGAACAAAATCTGAAACTACATGGGCAAAAAAATCCCCACATTTAGGACATTCATCACTCCACTGCTCTTATCAAGTCTCCAGAGGATCTATTCTAAATAAGGCACTTGTGGTTATCTATTATTTGCTGGGAAATTATTTTCTGAGTACATGAAACTATGTCTGAGGATGATTAACGTAAGTGGCTTCTCACTTTTCCGCTAAAAAGCATCTAGCACAATCTTGGAGCTTATTAAAAATAATATATCAGGTAAGTATATGCTTGGCAAGAATGTTTACCAGTTGTCAGTATTTTACAGGACAGTCCCATGCTAGTGTGCTGCTTCTCTCTAATTTTGACACAGCCAGCTCAACTCTATGACTATCCAAAATTACTGTGTGAGTCTTTGAAGAGTGTCATGCTATGCCTTTGCCAACTTTTAGACAAGTACACCAGCAACACTGAGCTCCTAAGGAGTGGCTCCCACTGTGGTGAACTGTTGTGCAAGTAGCACACTTGCTATGGGAGTCTCTGCTACAACACAGGAGGGATGTTTGGGGTTTATTAAAAATCAGAGAACACTATGGAGCATTAGAACACAAAAAGAGAACACATTACCAGCTTTGTCAGCTGCCACAAGGGGCACAATGCCTAGTACCTTTCTGTGCCCAGAGGCTCTAAATTATCACTTCTTTAACTCTCAGCACCACACTTCAAATGTTACCACGATCATTTCCAGGTTTGTGTTTGGAATATTCCAGGGATAAGAGTCCTTCAAATCCTGCCATATAATTGGTGTTAAATATACATATAGTCATGCTTTCTTCATTCTGTTGTAAAATGAATATTCTAGTCATTTTCTGGCCTCAGAAAAGGTATCAGTGTGGGAGCAGGGTGAAGATCCCTGTTTCAACTATTCCGTATCTTGAAGGTTCATTAGCAAATGAAAGCTGTGTAGCCCCACTTTCTGCTCATGGCAGAATGAACAGCTGAATTTGACCCCAGATTAATCATGAGATAAGAACTCAAGAGTTAAACAGGCTAGCAATGGATTGGCAAGTCAGGAGAAGTGGCAGAGTGAATCCTTCTCTCATCATATGACATGATAAAAGGAAAAGTAACTCATTCTTAGTTTGATTTTTTAGCAGCTTGTTTTTTGCTTAAATAACTTTTCAGAAATCAGAGCTCAACAGTGAGAACAATTATGTTAATAATGCCAGGAAATTTGTTTGCTTTGTCAAATTGAGCTTCAAAAGCACTTCAATTGAACATACATTTGTGATTGCAAGTAATGCCTATTCTCATATCCATTTAAAATGTTTACTTTATTACAGCTTATTATAAATGTGAAGTCTGAAATGCAGCACCATGGCTGCTCAATTTCCAGGCCACAATTTTATGATAATCATATGAAATGTATTCATGTGTCAACAGAACTGCTTCACAATGCCCCACATGGAGCTGTTAGCAGCTCTGTTTTTCTGATGGTCACATAGTTTTCTGCTTCATCAGAAGCACAGCTATAAGCATAGAGCTTTTCATTTGAGAATTTTAACTGTAACGTGTACCATTTTGCTACACTTAGTTTAATTGCTACTGCCTAGCATACAGGTAAGCTCTTACAGAAAACTACCCTAAATACACAAACATGAACAGAATAAAAGAGTTCTGTTACTTATTACATAGCTAGACACTCTTTTTAGGTAATCTTTAAGTATCAGGGGAGTTGAGAATTCAGAATTCCTCAGTACTTAACATTGCTTATGCATGGAGGTGTAGATATCTTCTCTAGACATCTTACAAAGGAGTGAGAGATCACATATAATATATGCAGATCCAATAACTGAAAATGAATAAAGGGCTAGACATGTCCCTTCCTCCACAGTAGTCTCTGCATGCTTTCTTCACTTCTGTGACAACTAGCCCATGAAGCTACGTCCAGAAACCAAAATCTCTAGCAACATTTCTTCATTTAAACCCACATTTCTGTTTTCATGCAGTGGACCGTGCACTTTGGGAGAGACATCAACCGACAGGAATCAGGATCATGTGGTAGCAAGCCATGCATACATTTACTTCAGGCTTAAAAAGAAAAACAAAAAGCTCAAAAAGAAAAGCAAGAAGCTCCTAGGATCACTTTTCTGAGTTAATAAGGGGTTCTGTGCAACTTCAACAGAATTCATTTTTTTTTTTTTATGCCTAACTGCTTCTGAAGGAATACCATTGTCCAGAATCTTGGCTGGAAGGGAACATTAAAGCTCAGCTATACCAGCTCTCTCTTTTCAGATGGAAAACACCAAGGTTCACAGAACGACTATAACTTGCCTGAAGCATATGCCTCTTGGGTGCAGAGCTAGAACCAGGGTCCACATTTCTGGTGTCTCAGTGCAGTGCACTGACTCTGTAGTGTTCTACAGGACAATAATTAATAAACAAAAAGGAGAACTTGTTTACAAGTTTTACCAAAGAGAAGAAAAACTTCTGATATAATACATTGTTATTTTCTCTTCTATTTTAATTCATTAAAATAAAACAAAACAAAAAACTGAATGAGATCTACCACTTTGATTTCAAAACAATCACCAAAGTTGGGTAAACAAAGCTTGTACTGTATACAAAGAAAATAATGGACTGATTAAACAACCAGCAAGGAAGTAAGGGAAGCAATTTGCCTTTTCTATATAAACAATGGAGGTGGACAACTCTCAGGACAGGAGTGTTGCTCAGAATGCCATATGATACCCCACCTCAGAGCTCCCGCCATCTTCCTTTCCTACCACAACTGCATTATGAAGAGGCTGCCTGATTGGGCAAACACTCACACCCATCTCTTCTGTGGTTACACTTACACTAGTCAAGTGTTGCTGATGCTTGACTTTAAAAGATTTCAGATGGCATTTTTCTCCAGAGAATTAAGCCTATTTTGTCAGTCTCTGAAATACCATATGGCTTACTATTCTAGAATATAATTCCTTCTTTCCATGTACATTCTCCCATGTAGATGATAAGCTCTTTAAGGGAACAAAATAAGGACCATTATTTTATTAATAGCCAAATATCCCACTGAACACATAACAGATGCTCTACAGCCATAGCATTATTCCTCCCACTGACTAATATATCATCTTCTCCACTCTGGTAGCCACTTCCCTTTTACCAAGATCACTTTCTCTAAGAAACTCCTTTCTGATTCCACAGATTCTATGCTTCAACATACCTTATTTTCTCCTAATCTTGAAAAGATAATGTGTTGAATTCTCTGTCTCCAACTTGACAATAATGCTAATCAAGATTTCTTCTCTTCTTCTTCTATTTTTTTTCAAATACACATGAATAAAAAGTTAAATACTTTGGGTCTGAAAACCAAATCAAAACAGACTAAGCCCAAGCTAATGACCCATTCATAAGGGTACTTAGAAGCTGGATCAACTACAGCTATCTAAGTAAAAGTCTCTTAAAAACTGCTGCAACATAAAATCAGGCTTCTTCTACCACTGTGGCAGTGTGTATGATTTCTAGCCAAGAAAGAAACAGAATGTTACCTATCCGGAAGATGTGAAGAAGGCAAAAAAAAACAAAAACAAAAACAAAAAACAAGCAGCAAGTAAACCTTTTCCCATATATTTTTATGTCAGATGGGAAATAAAGCAAAGCATCCTACCACATCATGTTTTTTTTTTTTTTTTTTTTTTTTTTTAAAACATTTATTTATTTATTTTTTTAGTTTTCGGTGGACACAACATCTTTGTCTGTATGTGGTGCTGAGGATCGAACCCGGGCCGCACGCATGCCAGGCGAGCGCGCTACCGCTTGAGCCACATCCCCAGCCCGTACCACATCATGTTTAACATTAACCAAGAATTTCCTGCTTCCTAAAACTTGAAAGATAATGACTCACACACATATCAATATTTTTCACAGTAGCGAAAAAACAATAAATGCATCATTCCTTTCTCCATTAAGTGTCCAATTAGGAGAAGCATTAAATATACATTGTAAATATGTAAATGTGAAATAAGAAATGAATTTTTATATAGTACAACTGATAGGAATTTGAAGGTCCTATGAACATTAACCCTTCATGTTCTTATGAGCTAGTTTTGCAAACTTTCTATTTTAAACAGTGTACTACAGATTCACGTAAACAAGAATGAATTTAAAATGGCTTCAGCCTCTCTATCGGCCACTTTAAAATAAGCCCACGTCATTTCCTTTTAAAAATAATTTTCCATAATAAAAAAAATCTTAAGAAATGTAGACAGACGGATCAGTGAATTGTCTCAAGAAATATGACTTGCCAAAATCAGTCACTAATAATTTTAACTTGGTTTACACAAGGCTGAAAAAGCTACAGAATGGCTTGAAAGTCTGCCCTCAGTGTACAAAGAATTTGCTTCAAGTCTTAATAATTCATTGTTCTGTTAATGATCCAACAGATGATTTAATATTAGTCTACTAATAATATCTCAATTAAAATTCGGAAGTTCTTTTGAATCTTCATGAGGAAAGCTAACATGATAAAGACCAAACCTTTATAACATGGGCCATTGGAGGTGGATATCCAAGACCCAAACCATAGCAGTATTAATTTAACTTATACAATAGACACAAACAATAATATACTATAATGAAAATTATTTAAGAGTTATAAACTGTTTAGTTCTGTAATTTTCCATTTAATATTTTCAGACCACAGATGACCATGGCTAGAAATCACAGAAAGTGAAACTACAGATAAGGATGGGCTACTATAATCATAAATGACTTGTTTGGGTTTTTGTTTAACAACAATAACAAAAACTATCCTGAATATGGTTCAATGAAAATCACATTTTTATTTAATAACAGTAATCTTAAAAACTATTTTAAGGCAAAGATGAGAAATCAGATGCTTTTAATAAATGTGCATTGTGTTCTATACTTCAGAAACCTTTCATTATTCAATTTTTAAGCTATGTAACCTAGAGCACAATGCTTGGAAACTGACAGATGGTTGCTATTGGGGCTGAAGGAGTTAATCTATACAAACCATTTGTGAACATCAGGGAGTTGTCTCTGCTAGTTTGTTTCCCAATATTTCCTGGAATTATTCTGTACACAACTTATGTAAAAAAAGTATGATTTACATTCCGCTGTCATGTATTTAAAAAATAAAACCAATAAAAAAATACATATCCTGTAATTCAAGAACAAAAAGTATAATATATTACATAAATAGAAGAATTGTCTTCTCTTTCATCTCTAATTTCAATTTTAAACAGCAAGAAAATAAAACTAAATAAACAGAAGAAACCAAATCTCATGTGATTCACTCTTATTCAATATATGCTTTACCATAAAATTATCAGTGGTAGTAAATGAAGGCAAATAATAGACTACTCAGTTTATATTTACTTGTCAACCTGAATTGGAAAAGGCTGGCTATTCTACAAGCTTATTTATAAATTAAAACCAAAGTAATGGCTTTGAAATGAAATACCTTGAGCTCAAAATGTCTCCATAAAAGGAAACTCTATATCACAGATGTGAACTCCCATGCACAATGCCCCAAACACTCTAGTTTTTCTGGAAGTGGATATCAAGTTCTAGGGATCTAGGGTGCCCTAAAAAACATACCCTGTGTTTTCAGTTATTTGCTTGTGTTTCTCAGATCATAGTTTCTGATATGAAAGAAAGATGCAAAAAGAAAGTACTTCTGAGGATTCTAATTACCTGGATCTCAAAGTGATAGGAATAAAGCCCTCACCTGTATGGTTTATAACGGCCTTGGAGAAAAGAGGATGAAAGAAACACCATTTTTATTAGAGACTTTTATGGGCCTGGTATTGTGCTACGAACTTTATTCAGACTATTCCATATAATTCACACAATTCTAAGAAAAATATATTGAAAATCCCATTTTATAAACAAAAACTCAAGGTACAGCCACTATTACATTGTATAAGAATTCCTCTCCACCATCATTTGTCTAGTTCTAAAATCTGTCCTAAGGTTTGGGAATTAGTTTGCTTTCTAATTGAAAGGCAAATCATCCTCATGTACTTTAATAGATTCATGAAAAAAATTTCCATAAAGATTTCTAAAAACTAATTATGAAAGTTAATCCCATACTATAAAGGACATAAACATGTCTCACACCAGCCTGCCACTTCTTTCACAACTAAATCTAAGTGAAAAAGCACAAGAGTCAAAACAAACTAAAAAACTAGAGTTTTTTATTTTTTGGATATGATATGCTTTATCTTTAACCTGCCAAATTTCTTTATTCGTTACATAGTGTGAGCAGTTTTCTCACAGGAAATCTCTTGTATTTATAGCAAGCTAATTGCTTTTCAGAAGTGACTGTCATATATATGTGGATGGTTTTAAGATTCAATTTTGTCAAAAGCTGTAAAATTAATTCATGCTTCATCCCAGGCAAGCCTCATGTTTTAAGAGATTAAAAGTCAATGCAAAGACCTATTATCATGGAATTTCTAAAGCCTACTCTTAACTAAGAAATCCATTAATCTATTTTTGGGGGGTGATCTAATATAAGATAGAGGATATGTTTATTTTGGTAAATCCGATGTTCTACCAATTATGAAAGAATTATTTGATACAATAATTTTGTCTTAAAGTTTAGACCAAAAAATAGTTTCATCTTAATCACAAGTATACTGTACTAAGACATTTTATATATATATATATATTCTCCCCACCAAGAAAATAAAATAGTCACTAATTTGCCTTTCTTTAAGCAAATCAGATCTATAAAGTTTAGGACTGTACAATGTTCAAGATGTTGGGGCTGAGGATGTAGAGCACCTGCCTAGCATGCATTAGGTCCTAGTTCAATTCTCAGCACCACAAAAAACAACAACAATAATAAAAAACACATGAGATGTTAACACTAGATAACGCTGGTCTCCTACCAGTTAAACAGAGGCATTTTATCATCTTTACAGATGTTATGTTTTCAACACACTTTCCTAAAAAGCTCCAATTTGCTATTTGCTACAAAACAACTGTTTTCTCTCCAGAGAGAAATGTTAGCAACATTTTGGAAATTTCAATTTGTTGAAACATCCAGACTTCTGTGAGGCTCATAGTTTTTAACAGCAAATGTTAAGTATGCTACATTTGCTACTGTGTCAAACAAAACTAATTTTAAATGATTACCAATTTTGGTTCTTACTCTATTTTTTTTTTCAGTTCAAAAACGATGTCAAGGTTGCCACTTTACTACAGAAAAACATTACAATAGACATTTGTTAAAATCAACAGATGGTGCATCCATGAAAAACTTTTTTTTTTCTTTCTAAATTTCAGAGGAGGCAACATTTAGTTCTTCATCTACACTGAATCCCTCTCAAGCATGTGATGCTATTATAATGAAGGTTTTGAGCAATTGTGAGGTTTTTCTAAGTAACTCTAAAAACTGTAATAAGCTTTTAGGACTACTTAACATTTAGAGCACCTACTATTCATATACTTCAGTCTGTAAGATATATACTTTTTCTCTCTGAATGGAAAATTTTAGTGATAAAGATATATACAGATAAAATCTTAAAAAGTAAATATAAATACAAAAAATATAAAATGTCATAGGCAGTATATGAGTACTTGCCAAGTAATTGGCATAAATCATATACCACTTCCAGAGAAAAAGGACTTGCTCCTCGCCAGAAATTGGCTTGCACTTCCCTTATGGTTTCTGTGTATTATTCTTTGCCCTGTTTTAAAAGTTTAACATACATTAAATAATGTAGTATTAGTTTTCTCTTGGTTTATAAATGAGGGAATGAAGGTATTGAGAATAATTTGCCCCCCCCTTTCTAATTCCTTTCACACTCTTCAATTACTGGCTTAAAGATGGCTTTTTCAGGGAGTTCTGTGACCCACTTGGTAGGGCTAACTGCCCTTGTTAACCATCTGAATATATAATCTCTTAATTTTCCCTATTATAATATCTATTACTCATAAGGTACTTATTTTATTCAATTAACAGTTAGCTCTTCAGACAGTAAGCTCTATGAAGGCAAGGACCATGTCAGTCTTATTCAACAGTTGAATCCCAACACCTATCAAAGTACTTGGCACATAATAGGTGCTTAATGAATATCAGTTTCATTACTGAATGATATACAACATAGGTAGGTATTCATTAAATGGTCACTTAGAGAGTAATAAAAGCTAGTGACTCTAATGTGATATGAAAGTCAATGTAATTACACAGCAGGTGGTTGAAGTTTCAAAACTAAGGTTTCAGAGAAGAATAAGGATTAGGGTTAAAGAACTGAAAGTCGCTGAGAATTATGATCCCATATTTATAAATGACTATGACAAAGTTCAGACACTGCAGTTGATTTATTGCTGAATGCATACTACTTGCATAGAGTTTAAGTTGTAAGCTCCTAAAATAAAAATTTGGGAAGGATCCCAATTAACTAAAAGAATTGTTTAAAAAAAACTGATGAAAGAAGTTATTTTTCATAGTAATGATAAGCAGCTTGGTTTGTTTTAATGTTTAATAACATACTGCTTCTATAAGAGTACCTGGAATAGGCCATTAACATGTTTCTAGTTGGGTGGAAAAGCTCGTAATTTTAAAATTATTGTGTGTTCTCTTCTCCTACCCCAAGCCTTTTTTTTTTTTTTTTGTACTGGAGATTAAATCCAGGGCCACTTTACCAATGAGCTACATCCGTAGCCCTTATTATTTTTAATTTGAGACAGGGCATCCCTAAATTTCTGAGGCTGGCCTCAAACTTGCAATCCTGTGTCTCAGCCTCCTCATTTGTTGGGATTACATGTGTGCACAACTGACCAGGGTATGTTTTTTTTAAGATAATCGTGGTGCAGCCAAAATATGGTATACCACTAAGATTAAATACCATAAACCCTCGGATGTCAGAGATGAGCTGTGCATTGAAGGGACAAGCAAAATATTTAAATCTGCCTATGGACTTATAAGAGCAATATGGATTATAAATCATACCACATTGCTACTGCTAAGACAAAAGTGAAAATTCCAGTAAGTTACTGACAAGACAATAGCAGAACTGGTTCAGTCATCTTGCTGGAGAAACTTAAAGATACATATGTGCAAGTTAAGTTAAAACAGAAATATTTTAAGTTTCAAATCTGTTTTACATCACTTGGTATAGCTGTGAGTGGCAGTGGCAGAGATATCAGCTGCAGTCACAGTGAAAAAAAGGAGACATTTTTAGTAAAAGCAGCAGGTTCATTGAAGAAAAGCAACCAGTGCAAAATGAAAGAACATTCTTTCTGAACATAACTGCTGCTGCTTTTTTTCTTCTTGGTTGTATTCACACATACACACCCAGTAAGTAGGGGTTAAAATATTTAGGATCACAAAAGCAGTAAGTTTAAGTATATATAAATAAAGGCCTTTAAGCATACAAGACGGGGCCACAAGTATATGACAGTCTTAAGAAAAACAGAATTAAACACCCTTTCATTGGAAAGAAAAAACAGGAATGCAATGCCAATGAAACAAAGTACTATATATTTCTATAGAAGGGTATAAAAATATCTTTAAGCCTAAAGGTCAAAAGTTAAAAATATACACACAAACACACATACACACAGAGGTTCAAATTAAGGTTACTGGTTTAATAAGTTTAGTTACCAGATTTTTCCTATAAATATCAATATTTGTAAGACTAATGGCAGAGAAACAAACAAACAACAACAAAACAACTTGGAAGAAGCAAGAAAGGAACTACCAGAATTTGATCTTAAGAAACAATAGTTCTACCTGGGCACGGTGGCACATGCTTGTAATCTCAGTGGTTGGGAGGCTGAGACAGGAGGATCACAAGTTCAAAGCCACCTCAGTAAAAGCGAGGTGCTAAGCAACTCAGTGAGACCCTGTGTCTAAATAAAATATAAAATATGGCTGGGGATGTGGCTCAGTGGTTGAGTACCCTTGAGTTTAACCCCCCAGTATCCCCCCACAAAATAAATAGTTCTAATCACCAACCTTTTAACTGTGCATCATTTTTTCTAGGCAATAACTGAATTAAGAGACATTAACAATCCTTGAAGACATTACTTTTAAAGTACTGGGCAATAGCTTAAGATGATACCAAATCTAAAAAATTAAAACATAATTACAGCAAACTTTGTTTGAAAAGGTATTTCTAATCACAAAGAAAAAAATCAATATAAATGCTTACTTTAAAAAAGCTACATGGAAGTTCAGTGGTAAGATGGTTGGCATGTGCAAGGCCCTAGGTTCAGTTCACACCACTGCTTTTAAAAACTAATGAAGGATCTAGACCTAAATGTAAAAAGTTACATGAAAAATGCTTCATTTAAAGCAATTTTGCATTTTTATAGAGCTTTCTGTTTTCAATGCACTGATGTTATATGCTCATTTCCTCAAAAGACTTGATTGACATTCTCAAATGAAAAATTTAAGCCAGCTATAATTACACAAAAACAGTGTCATAAGAACAAAGAGAGCGCTGGGGTTGTGGCTCAGTGGCAGACCGTTTGCCTAGCACATGTGAGGCCCTGGGTTAGATCCTCAGCACCACATAACAATAAACAAAATAAAGGCAAGCTGTCCAAAAAAAAAAAGAACAAAGAGAGTAGGTCTAGGGAGTTGGAGAAACCTGGGCTCCAATCTCAATGCACAATCATGGGCAAGTTATTTAACCTGTGTCACAATTTTTTCATGCACAAACAAAAATAATAATTACTTTATAAGACTGTTATAAATAGGCATAATATTGGCCACATATGTGCTCAATAAAAATGATTTCTTAGTCCTCTTTATAAAATACCTTATTTACTTTTACACCTAGTATAATTAGAATCATACAAGTCTGTTTATGCCACTGTTGTTTTTAAAAATTATCTTTGAGCTCAATATAAACATCTAAGTTTGAATATGATATCTAATATTCTTTCCAAAAGGAAAGTATACATATTGAAACAAATATATGTGAATTCTATTATTGGATAGCATAACACCACAGTACTGGTTTCTGCTTCTAGAATACCATATAGAAACACTGAAAGAAATGTTTAATGAAATGGTATACTATGGAAGTTAGATTTTTAGATTTATGTATTATTTATAGTTTATGATGTAAATTTATTTACTTTTTACTCAAGAATAGACTCTTGAAGCTACATTTTTAAAGTCACAATTATAAAGACAACTTTCTGAAGAAGCTGTGAATGCAATAAAGTATAATTAGTGCTTTCAATTGGGAAAAGGATGCAATGGACTGCTTTCTTTTTCACAACAAAAATCTGCATTAAATGAACTTAAGCCAATCAATCTGTTATCGTTTCTTAGAATACCATTCTCTTGTGAGAAAATATATCTAACAGACTTAGGCTTAATCTTAACTTCTCAAGATATAAAACAAAAAATGAAAATAACTGAAAGAACAACCATGGAAAGGCTGAATCTTCCAAGGCTTGAACTATCAAAGATTCACATTCAGAAAGGCTCTCTACCTATTGAATTTATTTCCTTTCACAAATAATAGTTCAATGTGAGTAGCAACAGAATACCAAAAATAACAAATAGAAATATTAACTTAAAATATTTTTGTATCTGTTCCACCTCTTTGTTTCTTTTAGAAATGTGTTATTTCAAATGTGAAGAATATATAAAAATATTTTACCACCTGGCATTTAGGACTTTAGGAATCCAGGACTTTCTTATCCATAACAATACCCATTCATTATTAGTTTCTTCAGCTGGAACCTAAAGAAGCCATATGAAACACTGATTTGAATTATCAAGGAAGTATCAGTTCTTTATATTAAGGATGGTTCTTATCTAAAATTCTGTTGTTTCTCTAAGCATTGAGAATTTCCTCCCACTAGTTCCAGTTTAGAAATTCTCAGTCTTGCTGTTTGTTAGTAAAGTCATGTGCTGCATAACAACATTTTGGCTAATGACGGACTGCTATACAACATCGGTCCCAAAATGGAGCTGAAAAATTCCTACTGCCTTGTGACATCATAACTGTCATAACATTACAGCATAATATAGTTATTCACTGTGTTGTAGTGACGCTGGTGTAAACAAACCCCACATCTGCTGTGCTACCAGTCCTATAAAATTATAGTTCTGTACAAAATTCTTGGTCATGATAAAAAATGACTATGTTTCTTTTTCTTTTTCTTTTTTTTAAGTTTTAGTTGTAGTTGGACATAATACCTTTATTTATTTATTTTTATGTGGTGCTGAGGATCCAACCCAGGACCCAGCACGTGCTAGGCGAGCGCTCTACCACGGAGCCACAATCCCAGCCCACAAATGACTATGTTTCTGGTTTACATATTTACTATATTTTTTAATCCTTATCTTAGAGTGTCCTCCTTCCACTAATGAATGGAAGTAGGGAATGAGAGAAGGAAGGAAAACAAACATGTTAACTGTAAAATAGCCTCAAACAGATCCCTTAGGAGAAATTCCAAAAGAAGGCCCTGTTAGTATAGGAGCTGACAGTTCCATACATGTTCTTGCCCCTGAAGACCTTCCAGTGGGACAAGATATGGAGGTGTAAGACTGAAATACTGCTGATCCTGAGCACGCATAGGTTAATATTTGTTTGTGTCTTAGTTTAACAAAAAATTTAAGAAGGAAAACATTCAAAATAAGGATATAAAGAAAGAAAATAGTTTTGTACAGCTATATTATGTATTTGTGTTTTAAGTACTGATGCTTAAAATAGTTGGTTAAAAAAAATCAGAGCTTGCAAGGCATGGTGGCACACACCTGTAATCCCAGAAACTTGGGAGGCTGAGGCAGAAGGATACCAAGTTTAAGGCCAGCCTCAGTAATTTAGCAAGGCCAGAAGCACCTTCTAAGACCCTGTCTCAAAACATAACATAAAAAGGTCAGTGGTTAAACACCCTTGGGTTAAACCCAAGCATCAAAGTTTATTAACTCCCCCATCAAAGTTTGCAAAGTAAAAAAGTTACAGTAAGCTCCAATTAGTTTCTTTATGAAGAAAGAAAAAAAAATAGCATAGACTACATGTAGAGTGTTTAAAAATCTATAGTAATGGACAATAATGCCATAGGCCTTCATATTCACTCAACACTCATTTACTGACTCACCCCGAGAAACTTCCAATTGCTTATAGCTCTATTCATGTTAAGTACCATAGGGTGTAACCATTTTTAAAAATTCTTTCATGTATTTCTACTGTACCTTTTTTTATATTTACACATACAAATACCATTGTGTTACAAAAACTTATAGCATTAAATACAGGAACATGCTCTATAGGTTTGTGACCTATAGGCAACTGTTATAACATAGCCTATGCGCATAATAGGCAATGCTATCTAGGTTTGTGTTTGTGTAAGCGACTCTTAAAATATTAATACAAGGCATTACTCAGAATGTCATCAAGTGATATGTAGCAATATTATATTGTGTTTTTGTATTTAATTATCTAACACCAATTTACCTCTTCAACTATATCACCTATTATTTCCCTACATAAACCTTTGCTTCTGCTGACCTACTGCTTCTTGTACCCAAGGAAACAAGTCTCTTTGCTTTTGGTATTTTTCTACATACCAATCATCCTTCTATCTCCACAAGAGGCAAACAGAGAAAGATACACAGACATATTCTGACAACCTACCATTCACCTAAACTGGTAATACAAAACAGTTCTTGCTTCCTTTGTCAATCTACCTCAACTGCCCCAGTGCAGAGTCTTTCCCAGTTTTTGACATTTAAGTCAATTCCAAGAATTTGACATCACATTCAACCTTTTGTTAATCATGTTGTTGCAAAGAGATTTCTTCATATCACCAGACAGACAGTAAGCAAGCCAAGAAGAGATAAAATATCTTATTATAAAAATTAATGATGCTGGGGGATATAGCTCAGTTGGTACAGTGCTTGCCTCACATATATAAGGCCCTGGGATTAATCCCCAGCAACACACACAAAAAAATAATAAGAAGAATAATAAGAAGAACATGAATAATAATAATAATAATGAGGAGGAGGAGGAGAAGGAGGAGGGGGGAGAGAATTAATGGAAATTGACAACTTTAAGGAAAGTGACATGAACCTACTTCAGGCAGTCAGAAGAGGTGGATGTTAACTATCTGGCGGACAAAGTTCACGTTAAGGAGAGAACTGGTCTTAAAATGGCTCTAGTAAGGGTATTTGGGACTTACCAAAAATAACTGAAATTCAAAAAAAACCAGAATTGTCTTTTTTTTCTCCCAAACTGTAGTTTTTCATGCTTTTATTGATTCATTAAATCATTCAAGTCAGTAAAGGTAGTCAACACTGAACTTAAGATTTTACTTATTATGGATAAAAATGACTCCTGAAAGGGCCTAGGAAGCTGGATATAGTAGAATGTGTAGTAACCTCCTCTCACCAATACAATGTTCATCTTTTCCTCATGTGGCTCCACTCCACTATAGACCTGTCCATTTGGTGACATTTAATGACCTATATCATGTGCATATTACTTTATTTCATTCATCTGTTTTCTATACCATAACTACCCTGGGAACATCTCCAAGATTATTCTCATAGTTACTGTCTTTTACATCATCCAATTACCCTTGTGCTATGCAACCAACCTACTCATTCTGAAGCTTAAAAAACATCTGTTCCATCTCCCTGCAATTCTGCTATAATTTTTTTTTGCAGCTAAAATCAGCCTTAAGTCATCAAAATGCCTCCAAGATACACTTATATGGAAAAACATTAAAATGTTTTAATTCCAGCTATGCTCACAAGGCATACTCAACTTCAAGCTAGGAAATGGGAAACTGTTTCACTAGCATAACTGCCACACCTGCTTGAAAAAAAATCTTGCAAATGAGATATTAATTTTTTCTTTCTGAACTAATCAGAACACTTAAATGCACAGGCAATTTGTTTATATAGTTGATTTCCTACCAGGTGGTTCTCAAAGAAATAAAATAGATTTCTAGACACTGTTAGTAACTATATAATACTTTAACCCAAATCTTTTGGATATTAAAAAGTAATACAGATAAAAATAAAAAGTATTTCATAAGAATAAGAAAATAAGAAAAATAAGTAGGATTGGTTCTTCTAAAATATGACATGTAGAAGAAACATATGACATGGTAAACATCAAAATGACATGATGTGAGTACAGAATGGAAAATATAATTGTAATAGAAGACTGTATAATCAGATGCCTTTTAATTCCTCAGAGATTCACAAGTATTCCCAGTATAAGAACTCTTACCTCTTCCTATTAACAAATAATAAGTGTAAACATGCAAAAATGGCAAAATAAGTAGCAGAGCTAAAATCATTATCCCACTTCTTTTTATGTATACAAAACAATGATTCTCCTGTTTGACCTTTGTAATAACACCACATTCCTTTGGTCCAGTAAATGTCTTAATTAGTACATAGTAATTATAAGGATAATTTTGGTTTGTGGTACAAGCAAAACTCAGAAGGCTTCAAGGACTATAATAATGGGCTTTATGAGGTATAAACCAACATGAACAACAATTAAATATTTCAAAATAGTATAGACTGAAATTACACTAAGAGGTAATTCAACTGTCTTATAAATTAGTTTTGTTACTGTACCATGTGTTTTAGTCAGCTTTTTCACTGCTATGACCAAAGGACCTGGCAATAACCACATAAAGAAGGAAAGTTTGATTTGGGTTCATAGTTTCAGTTCATAGATGGCCAATTCCATTGCTGTAGGTCCATAGTGAGGCAGATCATGGCAAAAGAGCATGGTGGAGGAAAACATCTTACAACATGGCCACCAGGAAGCTGAGAGTGTGTTCCACTCACCATGGACAATATATAAACCCCAAAGGCACACCCTCAGTGACCTTCCTCATCCACATGCTACCTGCCTACAGTTACCACCCAGTTAATCCATATCAGTGGATAAATAAACTGATTAGATTTACCCAATCATTTCATCTCTGAAATTTCTTGAATTGCCTCACATATGAGATTCTGGGGGACATCTCAAACCTAAACCATGATACCATGTTACCGAATCTACTTCCTGATATATAAAACTGGAATATTAATAGTACCTATGCCTACAGGTTGATTGAGAATTAATTAGAATAGTGCCTGGCACATAATGCTTAACAAATCTTGGCTACAGTATTTTTCGGTTTGATAACAGTACTAACTTTAAAAGTTCAAAAAGGAATTGCTCATTTCTTTGATTTTTTGTTGTGGTGGTGGTGGGTTGTTTTTGTTTTATTTTCTTTTGTTTTTGGTGCTGGGGAATTGAACTCAGAGGCACTTAATCACTGAGCTACATCCCCAACCTTTTTTTGTATTTTATTTAAGGACAAGATCTCACTGAGTTTCTTAGTGCCTCGCTATGTTGCTGACGCTGACTTTGAACTCCTGCCTCAGCCTCCTAAACTGCTGGGATTATAGGCTTGTGCCACCATGCCCAGCTCCATTAGATTTTGTTTTGTTTTTATTTTTAGTACTAGGAGTTGAAACCAGGGGTGATTTACTACTAAGCTACATCATCAGTCCTTTTTAATTTTTATTTTGAAACAGGGTCTCACTAAGTTGTTGAAGGTCTCTGGAAGTGACCAAGGGTGGCCTCCAAGCTCACAAGTCCCTAATATTACAGGCATTCACCACCATAACCAGCTTTGTTCCATTGTTTTTTTCCCCCCACCTTTTTAAAATTAATTGGTGCATTATACTTGTATATTGATGGGATTTGCTATTACATATTTTTATATGCACACAATATAATTTGAACAATATTACTTGCCAGCACTTCCCTCACTCCTCCCCTGTCCTCCACCCCTTGGTCTCGTCTCTTTACTGATTTCCTTTTGATTTTTAGGAGACTCACTACCTTTCTTTTCCTTTTTTCTCTCTAGCTTCTGCATATGAGAGAAAACATCTGACCCTTGGCTTTCTGAGTTTGAACTATTTCATTTAACATGATGGTCTCTAGTTCTACCTATTTTCTTGCAAATGCCATGATTTCATTTTTATTTATGACTGAATAAAATTCCATTGTGTATATGTGCCACACTTTCCTTATCTAGTCATCCCTTTGATGGATGCCTAGACTGATTCCACAGTTTGTGAATAGTTTTGCTATAAACATGGGTATGCATATATCACTTTTAGTAAGTTGACTTTAATTCTTCAGGATAAATACCAAGAAGTGGTTAAATTATCCTGTTTTCTTTTTCTGTTACAAAGTTAGCAAATATTAACAGAGGGGAAAAAAAGAATAAGATTCCAAAAAAGATATCAACCTAATCATAACATTTCATGTTAAAACAAAAAAAGTTGTATATTAGTGATATATTAAATTTAAATATTCTTTCACTGTCCCTGACTTATGATAGTTCAATTTAAATATGTATCACTTTGTGAATGATCCAAAAGCACTATGCAATCAGCAGAAATCATATTTCAAATTTCAAATTTTGATGTTTTGTGAGGCTAATGATATGCTGCTGTACAACAGTCTCTTGTGATGCTGGACAGTTCCTAGTCAGCCAAGCAAATAATGAGGGTAAACAATGGATACTCTACTATGTATTGTGTTGCCAGCATTTTTTTGGCTATTATGTTTTATGTTTTCACATCCCATCATGTCTACAAAATGCCCATCTGTGTGTATACATGAGATACTCCAACACTTGCTTATAAAATAGGCTTTGTGTTAGGTGATTTCTCTAACTGCAGGCTAATGTAAGTGTTTTGAGTACATTTCAGGTGAGTGAGGCAAAGTTATGATGTTTGGCAGGTTAGGTGTGTTAAATGCATTTTCGACTTGTGATATTTTCAATTTATGATGGGTTAACCAGAACTGTAAGCTTAGAAGCAGCTGTATACTACTAAATTTTCAATGTCTCTGACTCCTCTGATCTGACCCTGCCCAAATTTATTCCAGACTTTCTACTAGAAAACTTTAGAAAGTCTAAACACCTTAGAAAAAACCTTTCTAAGGTTTCTAAACACCTTAGAAAAAACCTTTCTAAGGTTTCTAAAAACCTTAGAAAGTCTAAAATACCATCAATTGAGAAGAAATTCTGGTTAGTGGGATGAACTAAAATGTCATTTTATGTCCAGCCACATAAAATTATGGATGGATTAATTTTTCAAAAGGATGATAGATACATAATATGTGTGTCCATTTAAATACTTTCATAGTTCTCAGACTTAAATCCTGGTAAAAGCTACTTACAATTTTTCACTATTATTAACTAAGTAAAGCTATCTAAAAGTATTTTAGTCAGAAACAACATATTATGTTTCTTAGCAGATGAATAATTACTTACAAATCTATTTTCTGGGTATCAAAATGTTCTGACCTAGTGACTCTATAAAATTTAAATATCTGTTTAGTATTTAGTACATTTCAACATATAACTATAAATATCCAAATGGTACTCCAATATAGTACACTTCAACATATAACTATAAATATCCAAATGGTACTCCAATATTGATATATTTCCAATGTTAAATTTATAATATTTTCTTTAAATCTTATAGTATACTAAATTTAGCATTTTTTGTGACTTTCAGTTTGTGAACTAAAAACTTATCATTTTTACTTATAGGTAATTAATTCTATAGACAAATGAAATATTATGACATGGACAAATATTTAACATAGTTTAGAAACAACTATTTTAAGAGAATATTTACTTGACTCTAAGAAAATTCAGATCCCTTCCACTCATAACACATTTATTGACAACAGGAAATCATTTATTACGGAATTCTCAAACTTTTCAAGATGCTCAAGTATCAATTTTAATACTACCTATTGCCATATTTGGCAATATTTATGATTTGTATTACCTAGACTGTTTGTTAATGTTGTTTTGGCAGGGACAGGGGAATAATCAGGAAGGAGCCTTGCTTTACTCTCTAGGGGTTATTTGAAATGCAGTGTTGTCAGAAGAGTCAAAGAAAAGCAGCAGCAGTTTGGAGCTTTCCTAATTGCCTAAATCATGGCCATGGACCATTTAAAATGGGTCCTTCCTGTTGTGTCTGCATTTGGGTAGGAGTGGGGGAGCTGTTTTGTAGGCAGAGACTATGAGGCAAGAAGAGGGGTAAATATTCTTTTATTTACTGGAAAAATGATTTTTCTTCTCTCTGTGAGAACAGAGAGTTTCTTTAAAGCAAAGGTGGTGTTGATCTAATAAGCCAAATATTTTCTAAACAACTGTCAGTCAACAAACAAACCAAATCATTTCCTAGAATAGTATTATTATTATTATTATTTTGGTAGGGGGGAGTACCAGGGATTGAACTCAAGGGCACTCAACCACTGAGCCACATCCCCAGCCTATTTTTGTATTATATTAGAGACAAGGTCTCACTGAGTTGCTCAGTGCCTCACTCTTGCTGAGGCTGGCTTTGAACTTGAGATCCCCTGGCCTCAGCCACCTGAGCCATCGGGATTACAGGCATGTGCCATGGTGCCCAGCCTATTCTTTTCATAAGAGAATAAAATACTTTATCTTTAATCTGAAAATTAAAATTGACTTATTAATTACCTCAAAAAATATTTTTAAAGTAACAATAACCTAAGCCCCCAAGTATCTTACAGGAAAAATATTCTCTGAGAGGATGGTTTGATTCATTTTCAAATAATGACTTAAAAAAATAAACAAGAGATAAATATTTCTTTGCATCTATACATATGCACATGAATACACACACACCAACCTTATATTCCCTCAGCAGTAAAGAGATTTTTAAATTCAAATTCAGAAAGCTTGGAATATGTGACTGTGACTAATAGCACCTAGTCACTCAGCATGAACAGAAGCAGGAATAACCTGACTATACTGACTGTAAAATAACTGTCTCAGAAAAAAATAATTCTGAATAATAGTTATAGCCTCACTTCTCACATGTAGTTACTGTATGGAATTCATATTTAAAATATGAAAGACATTTTCTTAGCCTTTCTGCAGTGTCAACATTGAAACTTGGGTTTAACTCAGCCTCACAGCTCTTGCACTTACATCTTGGGTTGTCAGAACTGGAAGAGGAAATTAACATCAACCCTGCAGGAAGGGACAGCTCTGTAGTCTTGAGTAGTCTTTCAACAACAACCCTTTGGTTGATTAAAACTGATGCTGACAGGCTTCAATCCTTTTTGGTTTTATGAATTTTGACTGCTAAGTGGAGCCTCCTGGACTAGAACGCTATGAGAATTAGCAAAGATTTTTAACTGAATATGAAATGTTTGAGAAAACAACATAAATGTAAACTACTACTGAAACTTGAATATACCTACAAAAAATAAGGTATGAATAATAGAATACATTCATAAAACACAGAAAGATAAAGGTATTATGCAAAGATGTGCAGAAATACCCAACCCTAAATTCCATATAAAGGACTTTTGAGGGGATGGGGTTGTGGCTCAGTGGCAGAGCCCTTGACTAGCACATGTGAAGCATTGGGTTCAATCCTCAGCACTACATTAATTAATTAATTAATTAATTAATTAATTAATGTGTTGTGTCCATCTATAACTAAAATTTCAATAGCTTGAAAGCTTATAAATAGGAATTAACCAAAATATTTTTAAATAAAACTTCCCTTTTTAATTCCAAAGTCTACATATACACTGATCTCTTAATAACACCCTAAGTTGTAGACAGTTCACTATATTTAGAAACTTAAATTAATCTTGATACAGTTAAAATAATTAGTCATAGATCAGGGTGAAATCTGTCTCCTTTATAGTACCAAACAATAACTAACGACACATAAGACACTTCCTTCCTTATTGTATAGTGTAATTCATTATAAAATAATCAGTTTTATTTAATTATATATTTTTTAAACCACATGTTTAAAATCAAAGTGTTCAAACAAAAATTCCCCTGAAAACTTAAATTTTCACATATTCAATATTTTTATGGTTAATAGGAAAACTTAGGGAAACATTTATCTGTTAAGATTCTTAATTTGGGGGCCTTCAAATACACTGAAATTAGAAGCAGAAGTGTGTACATTTTTCTAGGAAGAGATTCATTGCTTTTAGAAATTTTTTAAACGGGTCAATGATCTGATAATAGTCACTGCTTTGGGTGAAAGTTTTGTATAAGAGGAACTTTCCCATGAGTTACTGAAGATGTTAAGAGATAAAAATTGGAATAATTTCCCCCTAACAACAAGACCTGTAATTATCAGGAAGATACACCAATTCTAAGACTATGCTGAAGTTTATACATATTTATGTTTTTATTTAGAGCTTGGAAAGAAAACTAAAACTAAAAGATGAGTAAACAATGAAAAGTGTTTGTTCAGATAGAAGAATGGTTGTAACAACCTGTGTTATTGCTAGCAGTACAGATATCTATGGGCAAGCTGTACCAAATTTCTGAACTCATTAAACGTTTGTCCAAGTATCTATTATCCTTTTTATGTACTTTTTTCTTTTTCTGACCTTTACAAAATGGAGCTCCTTTTAGAATATCTCTTTAGCAAACAGTATCTAACACCATGCCACCACTCTGAGAAATAAGTCCTGTGATTTTAATAAATGAGAATTCATTTTCCTCAATAATCAAATGAACAATTTTATCCTGATTTATTATTTTAAAAAAATCAAACCAATATTCTCTTAAGAAAAGTAAAGCTATCACCATTTTTAAAGGTTATTCCTGATACCTTGAAATATAACACGATCATTACATTTCAATGTAATGGGAATAAAAGTTCAATGGGAATAAAAGGAATATAACTAATACTGGTATTTCATGCCCAACAGAAATTAGGTACAATGAAGATAGAAAATGAACCTTAAATTTCTAGCCTAATCTCCAAGCATTTAAACTATGATATATTTTACTATTTTCCAATAAACTTGTAAGTATTCTAATTAGGCAAGGATCTAATTAGGTAGAGCCATAGGAATTATGAAAGCACATCAACAATTAATAAGGATCAGAAATCTTTTCACAGTAAAACCCTTTTCATAAAAACATCAAAGGAAAAAGACAACTTAAAATAATGGACTTTTCTTTTCAAT
Organism: Urocitellus parryii; assembly: GCF_045843805.1. Classification (NCBI taxonomy): domain Eukaryota; kingdom Metazoa; phylum Chordata; class Mammalia; order Rodentia; family Sciuridae; genus Urocitellus; species Urocitellus parryii. Next base: position 71,136,552 of record NC_135538.1, on the reverse strand, counting down.
GAAGTTGATCATCCAGGCAGAAAGGGTTGACAAAGAATTGACCTCTGTCACTAAGCTTGTTAGCAAAGACCCGGATAAAGAAGATATTATGTTAATGAATCAAATGAGTGACACAGAAATTACCCTCACATATATACTGATATTATGCATTTTGGGACACGATGCAATTCACACCCATATACAAAACAATTTTATCCTTCCCTAAATATATCAGATAAGTCTCTTGTTTTTTAGTTATTTCAGTTCTAATAAGGAGGAATAGGATTTTCCAAACCACTGGACAGAAAAAAACCTGGACTATTAGAAATGGTTCTTGCTGAAACCTATTAGGATTTCTGGCTCTACTACTGAATTCAGTCAATGGGATAGTGAGGGAGTTTATGAAAAGACTCTTGCAATACCACCTGTGTTTCAGAGATATTAAAAAATTGAAGAAAAAAAACATGTGCCAGAATATCTGTCATTACTTAAGGGAAATTTAAAGGTTTAAAAAAGTTTGGAAAAGTTTAAGAGGGTCAATGACTTAAGATCCTAAAGACAGATTTTTAAAAGTGTTCTGATTTAGCTTAAATTAATGGAGGTATTTAAAGGGGGAACAGACGCTGTGGTAACTAAGATAAAATTTCTCATTTAATAATGTTGATAATGTGATCAAACTCCCTTAGTATTAAAATATCTCAAGTCCTATTCAGGCTCAGTCTACTAAAAAATCTGAGTTTTTCAAAGCAAAAAACATGTTAGAAATGCACAGGTTGAAAGGAGTTTAAACAACCCTGAAATAAATGGATAAAAGTAGCTCATGTGGCAAAGAAACAAATGTAAAGAAAATTTTAAAAACTAAATGATGATAAAACCCACAAAACAAACTAAATAGGCTGTGGGAGACCAACCTTGCACGTGACTGAGTCGCACTCCCCAGTCGGGTGCTGAGGCACTCAGTCACAGAAATGTGGTAGAGCTTTCCCCACCCTTCTTGGGTTCGAGGGTTGGTGTCTCTTGCATGGGTGTGTCTTGCTACAGCCCCATGAGTGGAGCTATGCTTACCTGTTCCTTTGTAATATAACTCCTTGCCCTGTTTAGGATAGAATCTTCCATGGAAGAGCCTTGTGTGTGTCTCCTTCTCTTACTGTGCCCTTGGGTGTGGCCTACCAAGGTGTCAGTCAACTGCTCTTGCTCTCTTTCTGCAGACCTTAAGATCAGAGGAGCCGTCACAGAGACTCCAAAAAAAAAGGTATTTGTGTCTCTTGTGCGGTTATTTTGCGCAGCCCAGTCAGCCTAGTTTTCCTGGAGTGACCCCTGAGCCTTTTAGTTGAGAACCAAAACCCAGCAATAGGCCCCACAGAAAACATTTACAGATAGTTATAAAAACAAAGAAAAATGATGCTCTCAAACTTTCCTTTCTATTAACTGTCTTGAATATTATCATTTTTTCATTTCTTACAAGAAAGCTTAGAATTAATCAATCTTTAACTAATGTTACTATTAAACAATTGATGAAAGATTGAATGTTTTCAATCTAAAATTAGTAACTAAGCAAGAATGTCTGTCCTCATCATTTCTATTCAACCCCATATTGTAGGTTTTAGCTGGCATATTTAAAACAAAGAAAAAGGCATCCAGATCAGAAAGGACTCTCTTTTTTTTAACAGCCCACATAATCATTATATAGAAAATTTTATGAAATCTACAAAAAAGCCAACAGCACTAATAAATGAGTGCAATGGGATTTCAGAATTTAAAATCAACACATTTAACATATCAGCGTTTTGCATACTAGCTATGAATCTCATACTAAAACAAAAAAATACTTACAATAGCACCAAAAATATAAAATATATATTTATTTTTTAAATGTGCAAGATCAATATACTGAAAACAACAAAATATTGCTAAGAAATATTAAGACCTAAATAAATGGGGAGAGATGTAGTCTTCACGAATTGGAAGATTCAATATTGTTAAGATGTCAGTTTTCCTCAAACTGACCTACGAATTTAACACAATACTAATCAAATCCCAGTAGCCACTTTTAAAGAAATTGATATGATTCTAAAAATTCATATAAACATGAAAGGAACCTAAATTACCAAAAACAACTTATAAAAGGAACAAACTAGGAGGATGTAAACTACTTGATTTCATTACCTATTAAAAAGCTACAGCGATCAATAGTGAGATACAATAGAGGAATAGGCACATAGGTCAATGGAACAGACCTGTGTGTTTATCCAAGAGAAATATAGGATAATCTGTTACCCAGGAGAAAGAAGGCATATGTCTATACAAAAAATTGTACATAAATGTTTACCTGCAATAATCCCAAATTGGAAACAAACCATATATCCATCAAAAGGTGAAAGGAAAAACAAATTATATTCCAGCCATATAATGGTATACTATTCAGCCCCCCGCCAAAAAAAAGATAAAAGAAAAAGAATAAGTGATAAGTGCAAGAATGTAAATGAATCTCAAAATAACTGTTGAGTCAAAGAAAATTACCATATGATTCCATTTATATTAAGTATGAAAAGATGAAGATTCATCAATGTCATAAATCATGTTAGTGTCTGCCTAAGGACTAGAAGGGAAAAAGGAAGGACAAGAAAAGGAAATTTCAAGGGACACCAATAAACTGGGGTGAAGTATGTTAATTATCTTGATTGTGGTGATGATTTTCACTAGAGTAAGCATGTCAAAATTTAACAAATTGCACACAGTTTATTATCTGTATCATCAATAATACTGCTTAAAAAAATTTAAGGTCAAAAGGATTTCTGAAAGATGATTTGGTATACATCTCAATGTACTCTTCAAAATTAATCCTGAACTGTTCTGGTCAAAAATCAACATTAGCAAAAATATTAAAATAATTCCTTCAAAAAGCCAAATTACTTCTGTAGAAATATTCAAGAGTCAATGAAATTACTACTTGATGTTTAAGATATTTTTGATATGGTGATGGTTATTAACAAGGTTTGGATGGTTTCTGGACAAGTGAATGTCTAGGAATAGTACACTAAAAATGAATAATCATACCTTGATTTGTGCAAAGGGTCTCTCATAACCTCCAACATAGAGAAGGCCAACATTCTGGGGAAGTAACCTATAAGGTGGAAGAAGAAGCATTATTTATAAAATACTCTTCCTTAAATGTAAGGTTGTGCTATGATAAAAATTTATATGAAAAAATTAAATATCTATGTATAATTATTGTATTTTGCACTATGGGATAGTAACCAGCAAATGAATAATTCTTACATTTCAGAAAATAGTGGGTAAAATGTTAAGAATGAAAACTTACATGTAGAATAACATATTAGGAATTCTAATAAAATTACTACATAGCATCTCTCAGAAAGAAGTAAATGAAATAATGCATGTATTTAAATATTCAATGCATGTCAATACTATGCACTACAAGAAATAAACCTAAATAATTCAGTACCAAAAATTCAACAGAAAAAAACCTGACACAACTCTTAAAAATGCAGCTACTGATAAGTTGTATCATAGTATTTATTTACCATAAGAAAGCAGTAGGGCAAAAGGTGCTTGCTATGAAGGGATCTAGAAAAGTTTGAAGAGATGAAATTTGAACTTAGCCTTAAAGGGGAAAATCTAAACAAGTTCCTGAGAACAAAGAGAAATCAAGACAAAAAGAAGACAAGGAATAATTTTGATGGAGATGAGAACCGAAAAAAATTAGGAATGGAATATGAATAATTTTAAATGACAAATACTGTATTTTGAAGTAATTTGGGATCATAAAAATATGGGATTATAAAAATATGCTTTATAAATAACAAATGCATGTAGAAATTTAAAAAAAACATATAGAGGACGTAAAATTAAGAAATAATGGTTACTGCTGGGTATGGTGGTATATGCCTATAATCTCAGCAACTCAGGAGGCTGATGCAGAAGGATTCCAAGGCCAGCCTTGGCAAATTAAAGACCTTGTCTCAAAAAAAAAAAAAAAAGTGATGGAGGTATAGCTCAGTGGTAGAACACTACCTCCCCCAGTTCAATTCCTAGTACCCACACCAAAAGCAAGAAAAAGTGATTATAATCCCTACTTATTCCTTGTTCCTAGTTCCACTTTTAAGAGGTCTATCATTCTTGATTGCACTAAAATACTGTGAATGAAAAAATACCAAATTTAGATCTATATTTGTGAAATGTGTAGAGGAACTGTTAGTGGTGTAGGCTATGGGAAAGACAAACATTCTTATATTTAATTCAGCTAAATGTAGATATATCTCATTCTTCTTTTATCATAAATAATTTTCTAATGGACATCATGAATAAACAAAAAACAACTCCAGTCTTACTACTACTATAAAGAAAAAGAAAAAATAATTTTCTGACTTCTTTGTTGAGTTTCTAAAACAAGACACTTAATAGTTAGAATAGCCTTTAAAGGCAGATAACAAAAAGCTAATGATCTCTTGGATAGCAGTAAATTCTATCACACGAATCTGAGAATGGAACAACAAGGGGTATATAAAGAAAGAAAAAAGCACTGCAAACTGAAAATATTCTACTGGAAAATTCTTAATATACCATACTGTCCTGATGACAGAAAATTAGAATAATCAAGATTATCATAACTATCTTAAAATTTCAGTTAGTGGCTTAAAAATCCTGCTTCAACAATTTCAGGGTACACACTTATACATAGCTTCTCTGAAACTGGGGTGCTTTTGATACTTGATGGTATCTTATAATTGATGTCACCATCAATTGTATCAACAGTGTAAGGTGATAGTGTTATTACTTTCCACTGACAGGGACTAATAAGATCATTAAAGTACACTCTCAGAGCAACTTAGATTCTATGAAATAAAGGAACACTTTTCCCAATCTCCTGGGAACATCTTCTGTTATGTACATTGTATAAGTGTCTATAAAGCACTAAAGGTCACTAACAATGTTAATAAGAGGATGAACACAACCTGAATTAAACCAACTTAGTAAAAAGATTTTATTTTTGAAATACAGTGATAAAATGTAATAACACATTAAAATACTGTTGAAGGCTACAAACAAAACTTCAAAAGCATTTGTTTACTGGACTCAAGTAGAAAGTATAGAAAACAATCCCCAAATCTTAACAGAGAAATGGAGAATTTCTTAGCCATTACTTGACAAATAAGAAATTAATCCAATTTTAAACCATTTCTGGTCCCACAAATTTGGTATTAGCTATAAATAGCAGTGGTAATTTATTTCCTGTATAACAAATGTTCACAGAAAGCTTGATAAACCCTCTTCAGAAGAAATAATCACTGTTCATACAAATAGATGCTAGAATAAAAGAGAATAAAAGTTGGCTGACATTTAAAATTCAATGTTTCTAATTACTATGTATATACATTTCAGGAAGCTTGCCAATATACTATTTAGTGTGCTCCCTCCCTTCAACATGCCTATCTAATAACTACCCTTTTCTAAGCAAATTTCCTAAATGTACCTGTTAGATAGCATATTTCACTTTTAAATTACACTTCTTTCTTATTCATGTACCTATTATTCCTTACCATATATTTTATTACTACTTTCATTTGAATAGGTTTTAATATGTATCATAATTTAAAGGCCTGCGAAGTATAAGATACATATTTTTAAAATGGAACATTTCTTTAAATGTTTTTACCTTTCAAAAAATTATTTTTCAAATTGCATACATAATTACTACCAGTAATAGGCACCATTTTATCATGACAGGGTGCTTGTATACAATAAAGCAATTGTACATTTTTTAAATCCCCAGGGTAAGGTATTAATTCAGAACTGAAAGACACATTTGTAAGTATATTTTAAAACAGAAGTCCTAACTCATTTAAAACTAAGTAATTGTTTTGGCCTTAAGTTAGGTGAACATTATGATAACCTTCATGAAAATGCTAACAAACTCTAAAACATTTGCTTGTAACTCAATTCTTCTATGTGTGGCTACCAAAGAGGATATTTTAGGAAAGCAGCAATACAAGTGTGTGTGTGGGGGGGGGGGGTCCTACTACAGCTTTTGAAAAAGCAAGAATAGGCAAGATTAATACTGATTCCATTTTACTTTCAATATCCCAAATACAAATATTAACAAATACTTATCCTTAAAATAAAGTCATCGTCGCTCCCACCCTCTGACAAAAAAAGGAAAATCTCAATATTGTTTTCAGAAATCTTTCACAAAAAGGAAAAGAAAAAAATCTATCAGGTAATAGAAGACAGATTATTTAAACAAATTTCATATATCAGGCATATACTGATACGTCACATATTCTTATGCATTACACACAGAAAAGCTGCATTAAAGGGAAATTGAGTGTATATCTATTTCAAATTTTAAAAATTTTAAAGAGATCTTTCAAAAAATGCTAACTAAAAATTAACTATTCTATCTGTAAGAATATAGTGTCGACTACTAGATATATTCTTAAATTACAAAGAAAAACCTTAAAAGAAGTTACAGTATTTTGAATACCGATTTATTTAAAAATCCCACTTTTTAGTCAGCAAGTTATCTAAACATCAAATTCATCCAATGTATGTACTAGGTGAAAAATCAACAACCAAAACCAAGCACTACAGTAACAGAAAGCAAATGCACTTAACATGAAATCAACGGTAACATTTTGATTAAAAGAAAATGAGAAGACCTCTGAATCTTCTAGTAGGATATAAATTTTAAAAGCACGCCATAGGGCAAAAGACAGGGTCTCACTAAGTTGATTAGGGCCTTGCTAGGTTGCTAAGGCTGCCCCTGCGCTTGAACTTCTGTTCCTCCTGCCTCGGGCTCCAGAGTTACTGGGATATAGGTATGCACTAGCATAACTCGCCATAGGGCAGGTTTCAAGCAAATGATTCAAACCATAGTTTCAGAACACAATAATTCAGCTAGAAATCAATAACAAAAAATAACTGGAAAATCTCCATGTCTGAAAAGATAGATGTATACTTGTAAATAATCCATAGGTCATAAAGGAAGTCTCATTTGAAATTATAAAATATCTTGAAATAGATAATGAAATAACAAAAAACCTGTGGTGTGCAGCTAAATCCAGTTTAGAGAGAAATCTATCATCCCTATATATACATACATATATGAAATGCTTGAGTTATGTATCAACCTCAAGAAATTTAGAAAAATCAATTAATCCAAAGAAAAAATAATAATGAGCTAAAAGTTATGAAATAGAAAAGTTCAGGAGAGAGGAAAAAAATATTAAAAACTATTTTTAAACTAACATTAAATTGATCCCTAATTAAGACAATAAGATAAATAATAAGAGGACATTATAAACACTTTTATACCAACAAGTTTCAAAATTCAGAATAGAAAGATACAATTTAGTAAAGCCAATATAACAAAAAGTAGAAAATCTGAGTAGTGTTACTATAGAACTTTTAAAGTTATTTCTACCAAGGAAGCAAAAGGCCTAGATGGACTTACCTGTAAATGCTACTAAATATTTCAGGAAAAATTAATTCTAATCATACACAAGGCACACAAAACAAGAAATATTTTCCATTTATTTGACACTTGGATGCAAAATCGATGTTGATCAAGACGGAATAAGACAAGCTATAGACTGGGTGAGAATATTTGCGAAAAACATATGCAAAAGACCTGAAAATTTTTGCATAGGATATTTATGAAAAAGAACAGTTATCTGAAATATACAAAAAAGAAACCTCTTAGAACTTGGTGATAGGTCCATAAAAAAATATGCATAGGGATTTTTATAATAACTTTATTCATACTAAAACAGGGAAGCAACCAAGATGTTCTTTGGTAGGTGAATGGATAAACAAATTGGTACAGACAATGAACATTTTTCAATGCTAAGAAATGAATTACTAAACCATGAATAAACATTTAGAGATGGAAAGTGCTTATCCTGGTACCAGGGATTGAACCCAGGGGCACTTAACAACTGAGCCACATCCCCAACCCATTTTATTTTTTATTTTAATGCAGGGTCTCCCTAAATTGCTTAGGAACTCTCTAAGTTGCTGAGACTGCCTTTTAACTTGCAATCCTCCTGCCTTAGCCTCCAAACTGCTGGGATTACGGATATGTGCCACCTCATGGAGCTAATATTATTAAGTCTTGAAAGAAACCAATATAGAAAGGCATATGTATAAATTCCAACTAAGGAACATTCTGTGAAAAGCATAAGTCAGGAGACAGTAAAAAGATCAGTGATTGCCAAAGGTTGATGGGAGGAACAGATGAATATGCAAAGCACAGTTTTTTAGGGCAGTGGGATTATTCTGTATGACAATACATTCTGTAGATATATGTCCTAATAATATATTTATTTGTCAAAACCCACAAAATGTACAACACAAAGAGTGATCCTTAATGTGAACTACAAACTTTTGGTAATAAGACATATCAATATAGATTAATAAACAAATGCACCATTCTGGTACAGGATACTGTCCGTGGAAGTAGGCTGTATATACTGAATGGCAGGAATTATATGAGAATTAAGTACTTTCCACTATTTCTGCTGAGGCCAAAATTTCTCTAAAGTGTGTGTGTGTGTATGTGTGTGTGTGTGTGTGTGTATGTGTGTGTGTGTTTTAAGAAAGATGAGCTATACAACCACAAAAATATAGAGGAAACTTTAAAATGCATACTACTAGTGAAAGAAGCCAATCTAAAAAGGCTACCCTATATGACATTCTGGAAAACACAAAAACAATGAAAATAGTGAAAAATTCCAGGTTGCCAAGAATTCTGGAGAAGAACAAAGGGGAATTTTTAGGGCAACAAAAGTATTCTGTATGACACTCTAGTGATGAATTTCATTTGGTCATTATGCATTTGTTTAAATTCAGAGAATTATATGACTATGGACTTTAGTTAATAATAATGTTAATAATAATATTGATATATCAATTACAAAAGTACCACCCTAACGCAAGATGGTAATAATATGGTACACTGTATGCTGAAGAAAAGCACATATATGGAAATTCTTTCTGTAAACAAAGTAACAAAGTCTTATTTTTTTTAATTGACAGTATAAGAAGTCAATTGAGAAAAGAAAAAAATTCTAATAAAACTCCCTACTAAACAAAGTCCAGCAAAATTTTTAAAGAAGATAGTATGCAACCATCAAATTGAGTTTATTCTAAGAATGCTTTAACATTAACTAACCTGCCACTGTAATTCTACCTAATGAATAGGACAGGAGGAGAATACCATATTACAATGACAGGAAAAGTAGTGGAAAAAAATTAAATTCCCTTTATAAGTACTCTTAGCATACAAAAAAAAAAAACAAGCTAACTTTTTCAATTTCATCTGAAGGATATACATTCATACATACATACATACATACATGCATACATACATGCTTATCCTATAGAAAACACACATACAGTAAATAATTAAGATCAGAGCCCAAATCAATTAAACAGAATTTTTAAAAAATAGTCTAAAATTTAGGGGCTGGGGATGTGGCTCAAGCGGTAGCGCGCTTGCCTGGCATGCGTGCGGCCCGGGTTCGATCCTCAGCACCACATACAAACAAAGATGTTGTATCCGCCGAGAACTAAAAAATAAATATTAAAATTCTCTCTCTCTCTCTCTCTCTCTAAAAAAAAAAGTCTAAAATTTAAAGATTCCCCTATATGTGTATCCCAAAATGCATAATCTCAATAAATAGAAAGGATCAATGAAGAATTGGTTATTTGAAAGATAAACAAGATTGATAAACCCTTAGCAAAACTAACCAAAATAAAAAGAGAAAAGACCCAAATTAATAAAACTAGAGATAAAAAGGAGAAATCACCACAGACATCACAGAAATGCAGGGAATCATTAGGGACTATTTTGAAAACTTATACTCCAATAAATTGAAAAACCTAGAAGACATAGATACATTTATAGACACATACGACCTGCCAAAATTGAATCAAGAGGACACAGAAAACCTAAACAGATCCATATCAAGCACTGAGATAGAAACAGTCATAGAATCCTTCCAACCAAAACAAACACCACACCCAGAACCAGATTGCTTCTCAACTGAATTCTACCAGATTGTTAAAGTAAAAACTAATAGCAATGCTATTCAAACTATTCCACAAAATAGAAAGAAACAGTACACTTCTGAATTCATTCAACGAAGCTAGCATCACTCTCTTACACTTAGACCTGATAAGGACACCGAAGGAAAGAAAACTACAAGACAAATATGCTTGATAAACTTAGATGCAAAAATCATTACTAAAACATTAGCAAACTGTATTCAACAACAGAGTAAAAAGATTATATATCCTGACCAAGTTGGTTTTACTTCAAGATTACAGGGACAGTTTAACATACACTAATCAAGGAATGTAGTAATCTACTACATAAATGAACTAAGGATAAAATTTACATAGTTATTTCAATAGGTACAGAGACAACTTTTGACAAACTTCATCACCCATAATAAAAAATTTAAAGAAACTAGGGACAAAAGGAAATTACTTCAACATCATAAAGGCTATATTTAACAAACCCAAAGTCAAAATCACAGCAAATGTGAAAAAACTGCAAGTATTTTCTTTACAATCCGAACAAAGCAAGGATGTCCACTCTCACCACTCCTATTCAATATAGCACTGGACATTATAGCCAGAGCAATTAGGTAAGAGAAGGAAATAAAAGGAATAAAAATAGGAAAGGAAGAAGTCAAATTATCAGTGTTTGTAGATGATATGATCCAATATTTAGAAGATCTAAAAAAAGCTCCACCATAAGACTGCTAAAACTAACAAACTCTGAATCTAAGCCTAGAATTTCTGTTTCAGGAATCTGATGTGAATTATTGGGATGCGAGTGGAACGAATGTAGTGTAGATAAGGAAAGAGAAATCAGGAGAACAACATTTTGTATCCCAATTATAGAGGTCCTTCAGTTAACTACATGGGGATTTCATCTGCTAATATTTCTTAACTCTACAAACATAAAAATTGTTCTCATAATTTTTTATTAAGATGAGCAAGTTAGCAGCAAACAAACACCATGAAACAAGACTGAGTAGGTCATATAATCAACACCAACACTGAGTATGTCCTAATGCATGAAATGCCTATTTTAATAGGAAGAAAAAGTGTTTTGGGTGGTAAAATGTGCTAAGGCAAAGGTGTTATCTCTGAGACTGGACTCATTTTAATTAATTTATTTTTTTAAAAAGGAGAGGTAATTTTATATTTTATTTAACAAGGTACAATTTTTAACAACAGATATGACAAGTGGCTAATAAGAAGAAAAAGACACTGCAAATTTATCTAGTATACATAAATAAGTTAAAGATGGATACAAAAAACTCACTATAAATGAGATACAGCACAAATAAATTCCTTATCAGATGTCAAGTAAAAAGTGCACATTAATATGATTACATAATTTGAATGATTCCAAGCAGCAATCTGAAGCTTTAAAAATAAGTAAAGACCACCTTGTAGGATATTTTAAAAACACAAAACAGAATTCTGCAATACCTAAAAATGTTAAGCACAATTGTTTTATCTACTTTACAAGATAAAAATATACTTCATACTTTATAAGATAAAAATATAAGTAAAACAAATATCAAGGTAGCTTAAAATAAAGGGAAATAACCTTCTATATCTACAAGGCACAAATGGAAGTATCTCTTGCTTCCCTACTGCTAACCCAGGGTGGGGAGCAGAGGCCCAGGACAGGCCCAGGACTGCACCTACCAAGCTGCCAACACACACCCTCGATGCCAGGCCCAGGACCACCCCCTGCCAATCCACCCAGGAGCCCAGGCCTAGCCCCATTTATGAAAGTGGTTGCATCCATCTTGGATACCCCCACTGCTATCCTGAGTTACCACCACTATTGCCACAATCACCATTAGTTGCCATACAGTCCATCTTGGGACACCAGCCGGGGACAGTAACACAACACCAAAGTGAGGTACAGGAAATCTGTATGGATATTACAAAATTATAGGGCAAAAACTGTAATGTCTCAGATCTGCATTGCAAGAAAGGAAGACACATAGACCAAAAAAAAAAAAAAAAAACAAGGGAAGAGGAGTTGGGGTTGTGGCTCAGTGATAGAGTGCTCACCTGGCATGCATGAGACACTGGGTTCAATCCTCAAGACCACATAAAAATGAAATAAAGATATGTGTCCCTCTAAAACTAAAATAATATATAAATAAATTATATATATATATATATATATATATATATATATATATATATAAGAAAAAAGAAAACGAGAGAAGAAAGTACCCCAAACAAACCAAGATAACTAAGATACAACAAGAGAATGTATTGACTGCATAATTAATGACATGTCAGAGAAGGAGTATAGAATTTGCATAATTAAAATGATCTGTGAATTAAAGAATGACATAAGAGACCAAATACAGGCATCCACTGATCACTCTAACAAAGAGGTAAGGGAGGAAATATGGGGAACAATTGATGGCAACAACAAAGAGATAAGGGAGCAAATACAAGGAGCAAAAGATTACTTTAAGAGAGAAAGATTCTGGAAAAGAAAAAAAAAATAAAAAATCCTTGAAATGAAGGGAACAATAAGCCAAATAAAAAATGCAATAAAAAGTATCACCAACACACTAGATCACTTGGAAGACAGAATCTCAGATAATTAAGACAAAATATAAAATCTTGAAAATAAAGATGACCACATAGTGATGATGGTAAGAAACCATGAACAGAACATCCAAGAATTATGGGATATCATCAAAAGACCAAGTCTAAGATTTATTGAGATAGAGGAAGGCACAGAGTTTCAAACCAAAGGAATAGACAATCTCTTGAATGAAATAATATCAGAAAATGTCCCAAACATGAAGAACTAATTAGAAAAAACAAATACAAGAGGCTCACAGGACACCAAGTGTACAAAATTACAACAGATCTACACCAACGCACATTATAATGAAAATGCCTAGCACTCAGAATAAGGGTAGAATCTTAAAGCCTGCAAGAGAAAAGAATCATATTACATATAAGGGGAAACCAATTCAGATTTCAGATTTTTTAACCCAGCCCCTCAAAGCCAGGAGATCCTGGAAAAACACATATCACAGTATGAAAGAAAATTGATGCCAACCAAGAATCTTATATCCAGCAAAATAAAGCTTCATATTTGATGACATAATAAAAATCTTGCATGATAAACATAAGTTAAAAGAATTTATGGCGAGAAAGCCTGAACTACAGAGTGTTCTCAGCAAAATATTCCATGAGGAGGAAATGAAAAATAACAATGAAAATCAGCAAATGGAGGAACTACACTAAACGAAAGGTCAATCAAAGAAGAAACCAAGCCAAGTTAAAAAACAAATAAACTAAAATGACCAGGAATAAAAATCATATTTCAATAATAACCCTGAATGTTAATGGCCTAAACTCATCAACTGAAAGACATAGATTGACAAACTGGATTTTTTTTTTTTTTTAAAAAAGACCCAACAACATGCTGCCTTCAAGAGACTCATCTCAGGAAAAGATATCAAGAGACTGAAGGTGAAAGAGTGGGGAAAAAATGTACCACATACATGGACCTTGTAAACAAGCAGGGGTTTCCATCCTCATATCAGATAAAGTGGACTTCAAACTAAAGCTAGTGAAAAGGATTAAAGAAGGATATTTCATACTGCTTCAGGGATTCATACACCAATAAGATATAATAATCATAAATATATATGTCCCATACAATGGGGCATCTATGTGGATCAAACAAACCCTTCTCAACTTCAAGAATCAAACTAACCACAACACAATAATACTGGGTGATTTAATACACCTCTCATGCTAATGGATAGATCTTCCAAACAAAAACTAAACAAAGAAGCTCCAGAGCTCAATAACACAATCAATAATTTAGACTTAACAGACATATATATAATATTCCATCCATCAATGAGCGAATACACTTTTTTTTCTCAGCAGCACATGGATCTTTCTCCAAAATAGACCATGTGATGTCACAAAGCAAGTCTTAGCAAATACAAAAAAGTAGAGATAATACCCTGTATTCTATCTGACCATAACAGAATAAAATTAGATATAAATGACAAAATAAAAAATAAAAGCTACTCCAACACCTGGAGACTAAATAATAAGCTACTGAATGACACATGGATAACAGAAGACATCAGGGAGAAAATTAAAAAATTCTTAAAGGTAAATGAGAACTTGGATACAACGTATCAAAATCTCTGGGACACTATGAAAACAGTACTAAGAGGAAAGTTCACTGCATTAAGTTCATTCATTAAAAAAAGAAAAAGACCATAAATAAATGACCTGACATTATGTCTCAAAGTCCTAGAAAAAGAGTAACAAAACCAACACAAAAAATAGCAGAAAACAGGAAATAATTAAATCAATAAAATTGAAACAATTCAAAAATTTGACAAAACAAAATGCTGGTTCTTTGAAAAATAAATAAAATTGACAAACCTTTAGCCATCCTAATGAAAACAAGGAGAGAGAAGACTCAAATTACTAAAATTCATGATGATAAAGAAAATATCATGACAGACACTATTGAAATACAGAAGACAACTAGAAACTATTTTGAAAATTTATACTCCAGTAAAATAGAAAACCTTGAAGACACTGGCAATTTTCTAGAGGCATACGAGCAATCAAAACTGAGTTAAGAGGTCAGACACAATTTAAACAGACCAATTTCAAGCAATAGAAGACGCCATCAAATGCCTACCAACCAATGAAAGCCAGGGACCAGACAGATTCACAGCTGAATTCTATAAGACCTACAAAGAAGAATTAATATCAATACTCCTCAAATTATTCCATGAAAGAGAAAAGGATGAAACCCTTCCAAACTCATTCTATGAAGCTAGTATCATCCTGATACCAAAACCAGGCAGATTCACATTGAGGAAAAAAAAAAAATTCACAACAATACCTCTGATAAACATAGATGCAAAAATGCTCAATAAAATTCTTTCAAATTGCATACAAAACATATTTTCAAATGGGGGATGGGGTTGTGGCTCAGTGGGCTGGGGTTATGGCTCAGTGGTAGATGCTCACCTAGCACATGCAAGGCCCTGGGTTCAATCCCCAACACCACATAAAAATAAATAAATAAAGATATTATGTCCAACTACAACTAAAAAATAAATAAATATTTTTTAAAAAATGGTGCACTATGATCAAAGGGAGTTCATTCCAGGGATGCAAGTCTGTTTCAATATACAGAAATCAATAAATGTAATTCATCGCATCAATAGACTTAAAAATAAGAATCATATAATTATATCAATTGATTCAGAGAAATCATTTGACAAAATTCAGCACCCTTTCATGTTCAAAAACTAGAAAAACTAGAGATAGTAGGATGTATCTCAACACTGTAAAAGCTATCTGTGCTAAAACCAAGGCCAAATCATTCTTAATGAAAAAAATTTGGAAGCATTCCCACTAAAACTCTGAACAAGACAGAAATGCCCTCTTTCACCACTTCTATTCAACATCATCCTTGCAACCCTACCAAGAGCAATTAGAAAAAGAAAGGAATTAAAGGGTATGAATAGGAAAAGAAGAACTCAAACTATCAATATTTGCTGACAACATGATTCTACACTTACAGTATCCAAAAAACTCCACCAGAAAATTTCTAGAATAAATGAATTCAGCAAAGTAGCAGGATATAAAATCAATAACCATAAATCAAAAACATTTCTACAAATCAGTGATGAATCCTCTGAAAGAGAAATAAGAAAAACTATCCCATTCACATTAGTCTCAAGAAATAAAATGAGGGCTGGGGATGTGGCTCAAGCGCCTGGCATGCGTGCGACCCGGGTTTGATCCTCAGCACCACATACAAACAAAGATATTGTGTTCACTGAAAACTAAAAAAAAAAAAATAAAATAAATATTAATAAATAAATAAATAAAATACTTGGGAATCAAACTAATAAAAGAGGTGAAAGACCTCTACAATAAAAACCACAGAATAATAAAGGAAGTAATTGAAAAAGACCTTAGAAGATGGAAAGATCTCCCATGCTCTTGGATAGGCAAAATTAATATTGTCAAAATAGCCATACTACCCAAAGTGCTATACAGATTCAACGTGACTCCAATTAAAATCCCAATATCATAGAAATAGAAAAGGCAATCATGAAATTCATTTGGAAAAATAAGAGACTCAGCATAGTCAAAGCAATCTTTACCTTAGCAAGAAGAGTGAAGCAGAAGGCATCACAATATCAGACCTTAAACTATACTACAAAGCTATAGTAACAAAAACAGCATGGTATTGGCACCAAAACAGGCATGTAGATCAATGCTACAGAATAGAAGACACAGAGACAAACCTACAATGTTGTTTATAACCCATTCATCAAATTTGTATTGATTCAGTTTTAACCATAGTTTAAAAAGTGTGACTGACAATGAAAACAAATCTAAAACTATGTAGTATTTATTGATAAAACAATAAAGAGTGCAGTATTAATTAAAGTCATTCCTAAATAAGAAAAACACTACTATAAAACAACATCATATATGAAATACTGCTTGAAATGAGAGATAGGGGTTTACTTTCATTTTGCTGCATGGATTAAGGATTAAATGCATGTTGATAAGAATAACTGAACATGTACATGATGGTTTGGTTAAGCCACTTATTACTCATACTTCACGATGAGATGAGCATCTCTTATAATTTCTTTACAGGAATACTTAATACTCAGTTTAACCTTCCTCCTCCTCCTCCTCCTTCAATTTTGGGGTATTTGGCAAGTGCTCTACCACTGAGCTTTATCTCCAGCCCCTTTCCTTCCCTTTTCATTATGATTTTAACAGCCCTTCATATTGCCATTCCCCAAAAAGTTGCTGTACAGAAAAAAATGAGGAAACAATAAATACACAGATCTGAGAATCAAGAAATTTGATGCTAATTGCTTCAATAAGCAGACACTAACATTGGGAGTGCTCCTGCAGTGATAAAAATATAGAAAGAAATCGACACAATGTGTCTTGCTTCAGAGAAAGTAACAGGTCAGCATTCATACGGGAACATGGTAAGTCCATAGTTATATGTGTACAAAGAAGAACAGAAAAGACTTTACTATGAAGATGCTTAAAATCTAAGACAAGGGCATAGATTTTATTCTCTGACTTTCTTATTACTCATCAATCAGATATCTCTACTTTCTACCTTTTCACCCTCTTGAATATGTGCCATAGTCATCTGCACCTGAAATAACCTGTCATTTTCCATTTTTCCAGACATAGTCAAATGCCATCTCCTCTATGCTTACTTTGATTGCCACACACTTACTGATTTACCATTGCCTGAATACTTCTATAGCATCAACAACTAATGCCACACAATGTGATCCATATTTATACATCGTCATACGTAGTTCTCCCTTGTTCATGTGTATGTTTAATCATTCTGTATTGAAGCTCCATATAGGCAAATGTTATGTAATATTCTATATCCCTCATATTGCTTATCATTGTCCTAGGTATTCACTAATATATTCAATAAATGCTTGCAAAAAATGATAATAGGGCTGATATTCTCAAATTTATATATATATATATATATATATATCACTGTGCTGATATGGATTATTTAATATTATTTAATTTAATCCTCACAATAACTCTATGAGGTTATAATTAAAATTAATTATATTTACATTAACCTAAATTTATTTACAATAAAATCAAAGCATAATTTGGTAATAACTGGGATCACAGTTATTAATATCTGACAGAGAATAAACTATTGAGAAAATGTTGAATGGCCCAAGGCTCAGTCCTGCAACCTTTTCATGTAGATCTTCACTGTTTTGGTGATCTTGTGATTTTAGATACCACCTATTCTCTATAATAACTAACAAATTTCTCTATCTTCATGATCACCACTTGTCTGATCACTAGATTTATATATAGTTAGCATCTCCATGTGAACAGAAATTTTAACTGAATGGGGCTCATTTCTTCTTTAAACTATTTCTCCTATATTCTTTCTCATCTCAGTAAGGACCAGTTTTATTTTTCAAGTTGTCTACAGAAGGACAAAAACAGGGGTTGGGGCTGTAGGTCAATGGTAGAGTGCTTGTCTAGCATGAATAAAGATTTAGGTTTGACCCCCCCAGTACCTCAAAAATAAACAAATAAATGAATAAACTAACAAATAAAAAAATTTGTCTTCTCTGCTTCTTTCTCCTCATTACATGGGCCATTAGCAATCCTGCTGGTTCTACCAATGAAATATAAATACTCACACATTTCTTTTTTTTAAAGAGAATTTTTTAATATTTATTTTTTAGTTTTCAGCAGACACAACATCTTTGTTTGTATGTGGTGCTGAGGATCGAACCCGGGCCGCATGCATGCCAGGCGAGTGCGCTATCGCTTTAGCCACATCCCCAGCCCTCACACATTTCTTTTGCTACTAGCCTTGTTGAAACTATAATCATCTCTCACTTGGATCACTAAAAAGACTTCCTGCAAGATGCAGTCTATCACCAATGCACAGCTAGAGTTCTTCTTTGAAAATATAGGACATTTCATTACAATTCTCTTAATGTCCCAATTGCTCTTCTAGCTTCCACTTTTCCCTCTACAAACTCCACATAGCAATCTAAGTGATTATTTCAAAACAGAGGTCAGCTCATGTCAATTTCAAAGCCCTCCAGATTTGTCCCATTTCTAATTTAGAACAAAAACCAAAGTACCTAAAAAGAAGTTCTACAAGATCTACTCCTATCTCATCTTTTACCACTTGCTCATCTGCTAATTTATTTATTTATTTTTTGTATTAGAGATTGAATTGGGGGGCACTTAACCATTGATCCACACCCCCATCTCCAGAGCTATTGAGATTATAGGTGAGCATCCAGCTTCATCTTCTAAATTCTTTAAATGTGCCAGGCAAAATCTCCTCTTGAAGTCTTTTGTACTTGTAATTTCCTCAGATGCCATATGGCTTGCTGTCTCACTTATTCAGATCTCTGTTATCAGTGAGGCCTTCTCCAACAACTTTTTATAATATAGCTACTTACACCTATTGCCCTAACTCCCACTTCATTTTTCTCTATGGAATTTAAAAGGAGTGTACATAGTATATTTTACTTTATATTTCCTTAGTGTCCTCTCCTTAGAGTACACTCTATGTACACTGTATAATTTAGAATATACTCCATATGAGGGTAGAGTTTATTTTGTTGACTGCTCTATCTTTAGCACCCAGAATAGTGCCCAGCTCATAAGAGGAGCTCAATAAATAACTGCTCATTGAATAAATGCTTTTATCATTTTACTCTTTGCTTCTCAGAAACTATTTGTTTAGATTATTCATGTTTCATAACTTCATTAAAGCAGCTTGACACTGATATTGGATACTACTCAAATATTCACTTATAATTTTAGATAAACACTTTAAAAACCAGCAAGAATCTACCATAAGAAAGTCATCACAGTATAGTCCTAAATAATATCAAACTGGTATATTCTTTATTTGCCAATCCCTCATCAAGTAATAAAAAGATATTAAAATACCTGGTATTAAGTAAATATAACTGCACAAGGAAATCAATTCCTTAAGTTTAATTTTAAGTATAATTAAATTTTAATTATAACTAATTAAAAGATGACTGGTCCTCTACAAAACAGTAGTACCAAAGATTTAACTGTCAAGAAAAAAAAAAGAAGTACTTTTAACATGGTAGTTCTTAACTCAGGGCCCATGGATAAGCTTTAGAGAATCCTTGAATCACTTAAAATTGCATACAATGCTATCTGTGTTCATTGTTTTTTTGATGGCAGAGGCTAGGAGCAAGAAAAAGGGGATACACAGGTCCTAAGTTTTCATCTCAAAGATAAATGCTCTCTAGAAAGATTTGAAAACTATTACACTTAGTTTTAATCTATGAATAACCTCCTAAGTGAAAAATATTTTTTAAAACTAGAAAGTCTAACTACCCAGTTAGTGCTTCAAACTCACCAAATTGTCAGGGGCCCTTAATGTCAGTGCCACATTCCCTAATTGGAAGTTAAGAGACAAGTGCCAAACACTATGCACACCATAGCCTTGAATAGGTAGGTACATGTGGTAATAATAAACATGTTTCATGACTTCTCTGATACAGGTAAACTTTTTACAATCTACCATTCTTTTTCTAGATTAATAAGTAACAGAATAATTAATGGAGAAGAAAATGACAGTAGGCTTATTTTAAATTGTTTCTCCCTATTAAGTTCACCAGTCCACACAAAAATTCAGAACTTGTCTTATAATTTCAAGATTACTTTGAAAAGATGGTGCATAATTTTCAATAATATAACAAAGACACCTCCTCTACCTACTCATAGTTTAGTTTCCCAGTCTCAGTACCCACTGTCAAATGTAGTATGAAAATATTAAATTGAAAAGTACACAAATGAATACTTCATAAGTTTTAAATTGCAGGCTACTCTAAAAGTGTGATAAAATCTTGTGTCAAGCTGCTCAGTCATGTGAGTTATCTCCTTGTCCAGTGTATATGCACACTGTATACACTACCAGATCATAGGTCACTTAATAATTGTCGGTTAGATGGTTACAGTTGGTATACAGAAACCAAGTAGCCTCTATGGAGTAGCCTAATGGTGAGTCACAATCCTACATCATCCAATCTCATATTACCTTATCATATAGATATTGTAATATCTCAGATCACCACAAAAAGAAAAGAAAGTATAGTATAATAAGATAAGTCTGAGGGATGGAGTTGTGGCTCAGTGGTAGAGTGCTTGCCTGGCATGTGTGAGGCCCTGGATTTGATCCTCAACACCACAAATAAATAGATAGATAGATAAATAAAATTTTAAGATTAAATAAATAAAATCCACTGACAATTTTTTTAAAAAGATAGTCTGAAAGACAAAGAAACATATTCATATAACTTCTCTCATAGTATATTATTATAATTGTCCTCTTTTATTATCAGTTATTAATCCCTTACTATGATTAATCGATAAATCAAGCTTTATAATAAGCTAATGTATAGAAAAAAGGGCTCAGTAGTATCTGAGGTATCAGGAAACCATGGGGGTCTTGGAACATGTCCCTCACAGACAAGGGGGAACTACTATATAGTATCATATACAATAAATATGTATATAACAAATCTAATATTATAATACACCATGTATTCTAGATTAAATATTTAAGGGATCACTTTTTAAACGAACAGAATTCCAAATTTACTTTCTTTCCCAGAACCTTATAAAACTAACAATAGATTAAAGCTCACTTTAAAAAATAAATTTATACTAAAATACTTGCTATATCAAAATGCTACACACACAAAAAAAAACTACAAATAGTGGTTAAACAAATTAAATATTTCTACTCTAAAGTGATATATTATATAGAGATGTTATCTGAAGAGGTTTAAAAAACAAACTATAATTAACCTACAAATCTAGGCTCTATTTCCATCAATTATTTCACAATGGTTATTCAAACAGTGAAAGTAATAAAGAGCTAAGAAATAT
Source organism: Urocitellus parryii (assembly GCF_045843805.1). Taxonomy (NCBI): domain Eukaryota; kingdom Metazoa; phylum Chordata; class Mammalia; order Rodentia; family Sciuridae; genus Urocitellus; species Urocitellus parryii. Next base: position 71,115,000 of record NC_135538.1, on the reverse strand, counting down.
AGTTTATTTCCTGGAATCTCATGGAATTGAGAAACACATTTAAAAAAAGAGAGAGATTTTTTTTCCTCTTGAAAGTCTGCTACTCTGCAACTGCAAGCTGCTGGGCCCATGAGAGAAATATCCTGCCGCCAACATTATGACTCTTTTTTTTTGCTATCTTCCCTTATAATTTATTTTTAAAAATTAGGATAGAGGTTTAGCTTGTGAATATTATTCCATGGAAATAAACTTCTCATGGCTGAATTTTTTTAACACATGCTGAAATCAATGATGCCCTTTTGTTATTTGTGAAAATTTAAAATGTTAAAGTCTAGTAATACAGTAGGCTTTGCTCATGAGAAAAGATGCCAGAATGAGAATGAAATCCGTATCAGCTTCTTAACTTTTAGGAATTACAATTGTATATATGGAATCGGGTGACAAGTCTTTCCCAATCTTACTACAGATAATTCAGACAAGGCAGACAATACTAAAAACCTTTCTTCCTTAAAGTTTATTTTCATAAATGATACAATCAGTAAGGAGAAAAACAGAATGCTTTTCACAAATAGTACAGGTATTATCTCTGCTATTCTTCCTCCATCACAAAAATTTGCTGGGTGTGAATCCTTGTAAGTAAAGTAGAACTTGGTGACCAGATTAACTAGATCCCTCTATTTCAAAAGTTTGAATTGTGTATTTTTTTTTCATTCTGTCAAATGTTATGGTTAATAAAAATATTATTAAAATATCAAGTAATAATAGCTGTAAAAATTAGGAATTATATCTGCCCCCCCCACACACACACAAAAAAAAAAACTTTGCACTTCATTAAGGTGTTGGTTTACTATGCTGCAAAGGATAAAACATGTTATCAGGGAACAAGCATCATTTGGTTTAAGCAGAGCTAAATCCATAAAAATAACAGAGTGATTTCATCAAAGGTTTAAATTATTATAGTGCATTCATTATGATTTGTTAGAGATAGCATATGTCTGAATTTTTATTCTTTTAAGCAAAGAAATGGATAAAAACTGTTTCTGAGAAAATATTTAAAGAGTTCTCTAAAATATGGCGCTACAACCTAGGTCAATTTCTAGCTAATACCACTTTTTTCCTAATTTAGAGAGGCTCTGACAGTAGTCCTTCATCAATCACGACAAATTCTATTACCTAAAGCATTTACACCATCTCCAAAATGCAAAAATGCCTTTAAGACACTGGTACTATGGTTTTTTGTTTGTTTGTTTGTTTTGCTATAATGACAGATTCTATCAAATATTGTTTTAATAAAAGACATTGTAAAATCAAGATCTTCAATTTGATGTAATAAATACACATTAGAAGAACTAAGGTACTCGGGTACAAGGAAATACTTATCTTTCAGTATTTTTTCAATTCTGAGAATTGAACCCAGGGCCTTGTATTAATGTACAGGACTAATGAATCAGGGCTAATGTACTCAGGTATAAGGAAATACCTCATCTTTCAGTATATTTCAATGCTGGGAAATGAATCCAGGACCTTGCACATGCAAAGCTTCTGCTTTACCACTGAATTACACCCCCAGTCCTTTCTTTTAAAGTATATTTGAATTGATGACATTATCAATATACTCTACAACTTATGGTTAAAGACATTAGATTTTCCTGGAGCAGGCAGGAGATCCCAGGAAGGGAAAGGCCTAGGGAAGGAGGGATGAGGGTACCCTCCAAGATGTTGCAATCCAAGAGCTCTATTTTCCATGCCACAGTGAAAAACTCCCTTTATAATTTCTTTTTTTTTAGTATCATGGAGTCCAGGAGGGCTTCTGCAGCCAGCTTAGTATCCCCTAAGTTGTTTAGTTACTTCACAGACCACTAACTCAAGGATAATAGCCCTGCTTTCTTAAGGTGACCTATAAATTTTTTTTAAAAAATGTATTTTTGCTTATTTACTGAGACCTTCTCCGTCTAGAAAGTTTTCAACAACTTTCATCCCTCTTTCTTCCTTTTCCTGCACTGGAATCTGATCTTAGATCTCATTGAACATGGTGGTTTCAGATCCAGTTTTGGAATTTTAGAAGGATCTACCCCTAATGTAGCCCATCAGTGCAGATGCTTTCTGAAACCTGCCACAGTCTGGCCCCTTGACTCTTCCCAGGCAGCAGTCTGATATTCAATGCTGTGAGGCAGTATTTCAGTCACTTGTGGTAGCACATTAGAGTTTGAAGATTGGCATTTTTCTGTCTTCTAGAAATAGAATTTATGCAGCTCTTTTATTTTCCGTGTTGTTACATGTTTTCCGAAAGGAAAAGGGAAGAGTTTAGATCCTAAACTATAATCTTTGGACTTTGGCAATAACACAAAGCAACCCTAAGCATTCTTCCATGAAAAAAGAGGAATCTGAAAAATAGCTAGATTATAGATTTCACTTTTTCAAAACACATAGGATTAAAATATTCATATTCATTTAATGAATTACTTGCCAATGTCTTTGACCTGTAGAAAAAGGAAGATGAAATCTTAATTTATAAATATTTATTTTTAGATATTATGGAGATTAATAAAAAAAGAAAATCCTATGCTGGGATACTAGCATAGGATTCAAAGTGGTCTGGGAATGAATGGGAGGGAGAAATATAAAGAAGGAAATTTTGGCCAAGAAAGGTCCACCATCTGAACTGCTTTTAGAACACAAGTTAAACTGTAGTTATCTAATACATATGTACATTTTAAAAAGTCATATAAGTCAGTGATGTCTAATAATGCTGTGTACAGATGTAAGTAATATGTATCTATCTACCTATGTGTTTATTTATTTTAAGATTTATGGCAGCACATTAAAAATAAAAAAATGATAAAACTAATTTTAATAATTTTAATTGAATATTCTATAAAATATTCATTTCACTTTTCTTCATTATTTCTAACTTTAAATACACAGAAATTCTACTCTTGTTCTTAAATAATCGTTAGACAAGTTTAATATTTCAACGTTCAGCCTCTTAATATTTTGTACAAATAAATCAGAACAACAAATATTTCATCCAAGATGAACCCCATAAAACTTCACTTTTTAATTACAGTACTGGCATTTAGAATGCTTTCTAACAATAATCTATTAGAAGTATACACTACAGGGTTGGAGGTATATCTCTATGCTAGAGTACTTGCCTAGCATGTATAAGATCCCAGGTTTGAGCCCTGGCCAAGGGGAGGATATATAAAGAAGAAAAGGGAAATATACCCCACAGACTTTGTGATTTATATTTTTTATCATAAATGCATCCTTCTAACTATTTAGCAACACTGAAAGACACTTTACCAAGTGCTCAATGCTCCTATGAAGCTTAATTCCAATCTTGATAATCTATATACAGTCCAGTCTACATGCTTAAACATACACTGCATATTCTAAGAAACAAAATCATACATTTTTTTGTATTTCAGGAAGTGTAGTTACATACTGTATAACATCACATTATTGATTCCACATTAATAAAGGTTTGCTTAATACACAGAGTAACGTTTGTATAGCACTTCATAATTTTAGACTCCCCTTCATGGACATTGTATCTTATATAATTTATATAACAATTCTATGCAATCTACTTAATGGACTCTACCCTATCAATTTACCTTGAAAAACTATTAACTTGATATATCTTAATTAACAGATTTCAGGTAGTATGTTCATGTCCACTTGCAGAGTCAAGTCTTTACCATGAAGAAGTTTAAATGAAGAACTTTTAACAACCACAAATATTTAAACTAGCAACTATGCCCATAAATACCTAAATGAATAAACAATTAAATAAACAGGTAATATATACCATTCAATCAATCATTTATTTATTTTTGAGCACCTACTGTGCTGTGTGGTAGATATCGTTATGGTTGGACTAGGTATCTAAATGGCATTTATTAGAGTGGAATTCACATTTACAAGTAAATGTAATCTATTTTTACCATGTGAAATTAAAAGATTCTAGGGGAAAGAAATCTCAATAATTGAACCAGGTGAAATAAACAATTAGTATATAATTTGATAGCCCAGTGATAGGCAAGCTGCAACAGAAGTTCAACAGATCCCTTTAAAAAAATCATATATCAAGAAATCACACGTTGATCTTTTCTTCAGGGAACAAAATTTAATTCTAAACATGTACCTGAAAATAGGCAAGGTAAGGGTCAGGTCAACAGCTGTCTATAATACAAGGCGAAATACAATTAATGCTAATAACAAAGAAGAGAGACTTCAAAGGTAAGAAGAATTAGTTTGGGCTTAAAGAACAGGTTTTATAATAGTTTTGTTTCATTCTAGGCTTTCTTGATCTTAGATAACTAAGACATGGACTTTAATTTTAAACCTCTTTAGTATCACCTCAAACTGGGTCATCTGAAAGAAAATACCCAACATGAAAAACACAAGCTTTGAATGGAAACACAATACATTATTATCTAGCTTTACCTACTGTTGACTAGAATTTTAACAATAGAGTAAAAAGGGAGCATCTTAGGAATACAGGAAAAGGTAAAAAGAAAGAAAGAAAGAAAAAAGCACAAAAGAAATCTTAGTTGAGCACAGTGGCACAGCCCCAGCTACTAAGGGAACTGAAGTAGGGGGACTGCTTGAGCCCAACATTCAGGTACCAACGTGGGCAACATAACAACACCCTTTCTCTTAATAAAAAAAGAAAAAATGATATAAATAAATCTCCATGATGCTATGATACAAATAAAATGCTACATCAGGATTCTAACTTCCAAAGACAATACTGCAAACACGCTCTATGACCAACATATTTAGCAGAATAAGAAATCTAGAACTCAGGTCCTTAATCTGTGATGATAATTTTTTCCCAGCAAACTACTCTAAAAAGAAAGCATATATTTTATGTTAGAGGCTGTACATGTATCCCTCAAAATCAATATATGGAACCCTCATTATGGCATTAGTGGCCTTATATGAAAAGATTTTGCTCCATTCTCTTCATCACATGAGGAAAGCCACCAGCAAAGGAGGAACAGGACTCTCACCAGAACCCAATCATATAGACACTCTAATCTTAGACATCCCATCATCCAGAATGATGGGAAATAAATTTGTTTAATTCACCCAGTCTATTGCATTTTTATAACAATAGCCCAAACTAATACCACATTTGGACAAATATTTCAAACTCATGGAGAAGACAAAAATGGAATGAAATTTAAATAAACCTGTTTCCAAATTCCAGTTTAATTTACACAATAATATTCTTATGCTAGCACCAATAAGTTTGTAAGCCTATAAGAAATTTCAGTAAAACTTATATTGTATATACATAATATTATATAATACAGGCATGTAATATACTTCATGGCAAGTATATGCATGTTATTTTATTGTTTGTTATACATACCATATTTGTTTCTGTAAATTGTAAAAAAAAGTTATTTTGAAATAACTGCCATACTTCTTATTAAGGATAACATACTTTTTAAAATCATTGTATGATGTAATGGGCTTTTTATTATGCTGCATATGAAAGAAGGGATATAATAATGATGAAACATTCTTGATGCATCAGACTGAAAAATTAGATTTTATGGACCCATCTGAAACTGGGTTCTAACTGGGAAATCCTCATCCTCTTCCCCCCCTTGCTCTCATTGTGAAAGATATATCAATTTAATTTGGTTCCTGTTATGGTCTGTTAAATTAAGCACAGAATGGTAGTAAAAAAATATTTAGAGTTCCAATCTTGATCAATTGTTCCAGTTCTAATCTCAAATTATGTATGCTCTTGGATAAGTCATAAACTAAATGACTTCTCAATTTCTTCATCTGTAAAATGGAAATAACTATCCAACCTCCTGAGGACACTAATTAATTAACAACTGGGTAAAATGAAACATTCAGCAAAATTATAATATAAATTTAAGTCTTTGTTCAAGCTAAAAAAAATTTAAAGCATTTTAAAAAAATCTACACTGAATAGCATTCCTAACTTCATCTTTCTGATTATAAGACAGCCTCAAAATCAGCTGACAACTTATTATGTAAAAGAGAATGCTTTTACTGGCTTAAAAGCTCTACAAATCATCTGTGCTTTTGTAATAAAAATGAGACTCATTTAATCCAAAGTACCACAAAAGAATTAAAATTATCATCCAGAATTTCATGTAATAGAATCAGTTTGTAGGAAACAATAGAAATGATACTAAAAGACTAAAGTTATTGCTCAATATAATACTTTCTGTCTCCCCTCCACTAAATTACAAATTATGTTTGCTAAAAAGTATAGAAATGGATATATTTGAAAACTAGTTTGTTGAAAATGCTGCAGGTATTGATTTTACTCATCTCCTCCTTCTGTCAATTCAGAGTTCTTTGATGGAAACAACTGTACTAAAAAAAACATGCACCACTTTGGATTCAATTCAACAAGTAATTAGTGAGCAATTAAATACAGTGTTAATTATTCTTAAAATGTTATACATTACATGATGTTTATAAATTAAATTATATGTTCCTGAGACTTCTGCTTATGGATGGAGTAGACATACATTTCCCTATTGTTTCACTAATAAAACTAAAAATTACTGGATATGACACAACATAAGATAATTCTAAAAAGTGTAGAGATGGTAGTAGTACAACTAAGTAGCTCAGCACAATGATGAAACTCTGAGGTTGCTTTTTGCCTTATAATTTCAAACTGATACTAGAGAAACTAGCAACCCAAGCAATGCCAATGGAAGGAGATAAAAGGAAAGGGGGAGGGGTGTTAAGAAAAGTCTTTATCAATGACAGAGGTAGTATAACAAGATAGAAAACTTTTTAATAATTACCACTAAAAAGCTAGCAAAAAAAAAAAAAACTTGGCCCACCCATAACTCAAGACGACAAAGGCCAATAGGGTAGCCAAGATACCCATCCTCCCAGGGGGAATGGATTCCCAGTCTCCTGCCAAGATGGAGTCAGAGAAAGCTGAGTGGGAAACCAAGAGGAACCCCTACCAAGCTGTCAGTGAAGAACAGGCAGAGGAGCAAGACTTCCACTCCACCCCTATGTAAAAAAATATCTTTCTATCTCTCTCCATGGTGGTATCAGCCCAGGCCTAAGAGAATCAGGACTTTCACCATCATCCAGTGATGATAAGGTGTACCTCCCTAGAACATTAACATCAGTGGAGGCCACATGGGAAGCCTGAACTTTCACCTCCACCTTGCAGTAACAAGAAACACCCTCCATTCCTTCACCCAAGTAGAGAACACAACTTTTACCCCCATCTGAGAGTAACAAGTTAATGCCTGCCTTTCTCCTGCTGGGTTGGAGTCAGGGGAGGTCTGCAAAAACAATACTGAAGCAAGACCCAGGATCCCATGGCATAACATCCAAAATGTCCAGGTTTCAACCAAAAATCACTAGTCACACCAACAATTAGGAAAATTGCAATTTAGGAAATGAGAACTATTACACTTCTGCATACTTTTACTTAATTTACAGATATCCTTTCTTCATTTTCGATTTTCATTTTTGTTTTTTATTTTTTGAGGCATGTAGTACTGGGGATCAAACCCAGGGCCCCAGACAGAGCTATATCTCCAGCCCTGAATGATTTTTAGCTGAGAGCAATGTTTAAGATTTTAGATTTAAATTTATTTTTTATAGTTTTCAATCAAATCTATCACAGACAAAAGAATTACAAAAACTATAAATGATCCTATAAAGGACTGTATGATGTCACCACAAAAGGTATGTCTATACCCAAATCTCTAGAACTACAAATGTTAGCTCACTTGGTAAAATCATGTGTGTAAATATTATTAAAGATCTCAAGATAAAATCATTCTGAAGTACCTAGGTGGGCCCTAAATCGAGTCCCAACCATTCTTAAAAGAGAGGCCACAAACATTCTCAGTTGAAGATGGAGCAGACAAATACAGATAACAAGCCAAGGAAGCCAACAACCACCAGAAGCCAGAAGAGACAAAGAAAAGATTCTCCCCTATGGCGTCAGAGAGAAAGTGCAATTCTGCTGATACTATGATTTCAGACTTCTGGCCTCCAGAACTGTAAAACAATAAATTTTTTATTGTTTTAAACTATCCAATTAATAGTAATTTGTTACAGCTGGCCTAGGAAATTAATACCAACTCCTTCCATTAAGAAAAAAAACCCACAAAAACAAATAATTACTTTCTGGATCAATAGCTTCAAGGATTTTATTAAAAAAAAAAAACTATAACTTAAGCATCTCTAAACAGGTTTAGAAAATCCAAAATTCAAACTGCTTCAAAATCTAAAAAAAAATTCTGGGTGTCCCTGTCAGTACTCAAGAACTTCCAGATTTTAGAACATTTCAGATTTCAGATATTTGGATTAGTGATTCCCAATCAGTAAAGTATACAAATATTTCAAAAATTCAAAACCTCTGAAATATGAAACACTCTGGTCCTAAGCATTCTAGTTAAGCAACATTCAACCTGTAATAATGACATGTTAGTTCACGTCCTCATCATTGGACAGGTTGGAGAAGTGAAACTAGAACAGGAAATATAAGACAATATGAATTACTAAAGAATATTAGGTTCACTCAAGTCTTAAAATATCAGTACATATATGATAAATAATAATAAGAAAAAGTTGATGGAATAGATTCACAAAATGCTTCAGGTTGATATTCCTTCATTCCCTTCAGAATTCAGTCTTTAGGCTCAAGGAAGCATTTACTCTTCCTTACTAAGGATCCCAAAGAGCTATTGTTGTTAAGGGGGGTGTTTTGAGGTTTACTATACAAAAAGAAAAACAAGGAAATTTTTTAAAAGCATTTAAAAATAACCAAGGCAATCTATTATGTATCACATAAATAATATTTTTAATGAAAAATAACTATTTAACAAAACAAAAATGTATTTAGTAAGAAGGACTTTGTTTATGGGTTTTTTTGTTTTGTTTTGTAAATCTGTTTTCTGTCTGGCTTAACAGAATTCTCATATTATAGTACATGAAAAAAAATCAAGCCCTTGGAACTGCAGATATAGCTCAGTTGGTAGAGTGCTTGCCTTGAAGGCACAAGGTTCTGGGTTCAATCCCCAGTATCTCAAAAAAAAAAGTCTTTTCAGATACTTATGAACACTCTTCTTTGATATTATGTCAAAACAAAAGTGCTAGTTTTATATTTATTTAAACCCTTTATTATGAGAATTATAGACTCACAAAAAGTTACAAAATACTAAGATTACTCAGCCTTCCCCAGTGGTATCATCTTATATACCAGAGTGCATTATCAAAACCAGGAAATTAACACAATTAATGAATGCAATTAACTAGACAACAGACCTTATTTGGATTTCACCAGTTTTTGCAAGCACTTGTTTTTTCTTTCTTTTTTTTTTAATCTTTGTGAACAGTTTCTTAAAAGTCAGTTGTGAAGTAGAATCTGAAAAGATAACAATGAACTGTATACATTCCTTAGTGAATGACATAGTTAAGTATTATTATAAAAATAGTTTTGACATCACAAACCCCCTTTTTAAAGGGTTTCAAGGACTCTCAGAGTTCCCACATCATGCTGAGAACCACACCTTTAGACCAGTACTACTCAGTCAGAGCCACATAATAATTATGTAGCCTTGATTTGTTGTGCTTCACTTTATTAAACTTTATGGATATTTTTTAATTGAAGGTTTGTGGCAATCCTATGTCTAGCAAATCTACTGGTGCCATTTTTCCAATAGTTTGGATGATTATTTGCTTTTTTTTTTAATTAAGTATTTTTAAATTAGGGTATGCCATATTTTTAAAAATATAACATTACTACACATTTAACAGCCTACAGAATAATGCAAATATAACTTTTATATGCACTAGAAAAGTAAAACACTCACTTGCTTCATTTACTTTATTGTGGTGATCTGGAACTGAATCCACAATATCTTCAAGGTATGCATGTATCTGTAATATCTTAAGAGATTCAGGTCCATTTCCAAGGATTTTGATTTAAACAGTGTGTTTGTGGCTCACTTAGTATATAGTTTATACTAACTTAATGGGTAATTCTAAATGTGCAACTGGGGCAGAGGAAAAACTAGTTTAGGCGAAAGAGATTCAATAAATGGTCGAGAATGGATTTCATGTTTTTTTCCTACCAAGTAGTGAATTCAGAAGGATTTTAAACAATCATTCCAATGTTATACCACTCAATCTTGTTTCTCAGTTAACTCTTTTTTTTTTTAAAGGCTGTACGACTGCACTGATTTGGTGTGATTAGGACAAGAACAGAATACAATGCGGGAATTCAGAAGAAAGTGCTGACTCACAATTTAAGTACCATTTATAAAGCTCCTAATGTTTCATGGAACTATACTAAGATTCTTAAAAATTTAAGAGATGACCACTTACCTTTCAACACAATCCTGTTATCTGTCCTAATGACAAAGAAAGCTTTCCATTTTCATAATATAAAAAATAGTTAGATTTATATACATTTAGGGTAACAGAAAATAAATATTTAAGTAACGTAATTTCAAGGAAAATGTACAAGTCATTGAGATAAGAAAACAAGATGAAAAGAAAATAGCAGGCCTGAAATTAAGGCTCACTAATACTCTGTACTGCTAGTATATTACTGATAAATTCAATAGCCTTAGTGAGGTTGTCATGGTTGTTGACCTTTTTCAATCCCTCTGCCTAGCCAACTGCATACTACCTGTATATGCTTACTTAATACAAGAATTCCACGTTTGACATTGGGATTTCCCTTCATTTGGCATCTATGAAACTTTTCTGGCATGCTTGAAAATCGCAAATCATCACTTTGAATTCATTTACATGCCATTCTTCAACAATTTTGAAGCTTTTTATTTCTTTTTGGTTTCATTCATAGACACTGCAACTTTGAACTGAAATAAATGGTCATCCTCTAATCTAAATGTATTTTACTGGTTACCAGGAAATTTTCAAATGTTGAAACCTTTAAAAATTAATTATAGTACTTTAATACATGCCTTCCAAATGTTCCAATACTTTTCAAAACTAGCCCTAATATTTGACCTTTGTAATAAAAACAAATATTTTGCATAATAATTATTACCTACCAACTTCTGTTTTATCTATAAAACTTGGGGAAATGTAGCATTTTTTACCTTGTAGGTTTATTCAGTTTAAATAAAGAATTCAATTTTTACCTATACAGGGTTGAGTATCCCTTACACAAAATACTCAAGAAGATCAGAACTGTTTCAGATTTTAGAGGTTTTCATTTTGGAATAGCTACATAGACTTTAACAGCTGAACATCTTTAGATTTCAGGGCATTTCAGATTTTTGTATTATAGAAGCTCAATCCATCTATACTAGAAAGCCTATGAAATAAAAGGACACTTGCCTTCTAGTTTGTAGATCAAAGATCTATTTCAACAAGATGGGTTTTTTTCTTGTTTTTTTTTCTTTCAAAAATATTTAATTGCAGTTCTCTTACTACTTGTATCAAATTATATGTTATCATGAAACAGGTAAAAAAATTCATGGATGACCTTCCAGAATATCTTTGTTATCCTTTGGTTAGTCATCTATCAGTCTATTTATCCACTTCATTATCCACCAAGTGTTGAGTATTTCTAGACTGGCACTAGAACACGGTGAAGAATAAAGGGAGGTTCCCTACTCTGTGGCTAGTAAAATACAAAGACTAAACCTTGATCAATCTCAACTCCTAGTCTAATGTGCTTCCATTATACTGATTAAATCTCAAAACTTGATTTTAGGACATTTTATTTCCCAAGAACAGTATCTGTTACTAATATTTATTTAACTTTACCATTCATTAGCTAGAAGATCATAAATATGTTAAACTTTTCCAAAATTATTTAAGACTTTGGTATTATTAATATGCTACATAGTTGCTATAAGAAATCATTAGTAAATCTATACTTGGTTTGATTTCAAGGCCTTCACATATTTACTCTGTCCTACCTAAACTTTACAATGAAAAAAGATTTTTCTGTCACCAAATAGCATAGTCTGGGTGGCTTATAAGCAATAGAAACTTATTTCTTACAATTCTGGAGGCTGAGAAGTCCGAGATCAACCTGCTGGCAGAGGCAATGTCTGGCCCACTTTCTGGCACTTGGAAGATACTTTCTCACTTTGTCTTCATATAGTAAAAAGGGAAAAGCAGCTCTCCAGGTCTCCTTTTATAGGGGGACTAATCCAAGTCACATGACCCAGTCACTTCCCAAAGGCTCTACCTCCTAATACTATTACAATGGTGATGAGGTTTCAACATATGATTTGGGAGAGGGTATAAACATTCAGACTGCAGCTAACATTGCCTAATAAGTCTGCCTAGGATCACCTGATTATTTGGGCACATAATTTTTGTTTGATCTACTATGTTTCATTGTTTAGGGTCCTAAGTGTTCAAAATTAGATGTGAACTCCTATAAGATTCACAAATTGCAAATTATTTAAAAAAAAAAAAAAGAAAAAAGAAAAAAGATTTTTCTCATCAGCAACCTCTTTATCATCATTCCTAATTCCCCTATCTTTACTCAAATACATAATCCAGTCTCTAATTTTTTACATAAGTGATAAACTTCTTTGAAACAAGTGCCTGGTCAATTGTCCTCACTAAACTGTGGACTCAAACTTAATTACAAAGAATAACAAGATATTTATCCTCTCCTTCACACTTAATAATCAAGCACTAATTAATTTTTTCACTCAGAGATTTTAATTGCCCAGACTGTTAATAATAAGGTATTTGTTTATGTCATAAAAGAAACTGAAATTAAAAAGAGAATTTTCATGGTCACTTGTGAAGAAAAACACTATTGAACATATTAGGAATCTGGTCTATCATCACTTATACAAATACAGAATAATAATAAACAGTAATTCTTTAAAGAGCAAAAGTGAATGTAAGGAAGTGATGGGTATTTAATGTTTGTTAAGGAAAGGCAATTTCTAGCTAAGAAAAGGTGCTGTGATGAAAATAATTGTTGGCTAAAGGACTACAAAGTTTAAAATAAGGAACTTCACTTGCAAATAACAAAATCAAATCATGTTTCCTACATTTGTTCAAATGTTACATGACATTTTAAAAAATTATTCAACTAACTCTTTCCTCGGACAGGGTCCCAGGGCCTATTTTCTCCTGAACTTCCTTCCTTTCTTTCTTTTTTTAAGTTTCCTTCAATGTATGCATTTTATTGGCTTCTCTTCTTTTGAGAACTCTTAAATATTATTGCTCTCCACAGCTGTATCCACAAAATTTGTGGCTACAAATGAGATCAATTCTCATTTTGTACATTAATCCTGGACAATTTAATTTAATTCCCTTGGGTGCTTTTAACATATAGATTACTCTTAAATCTTTATCTTTATTCCAAACTGCTTTCTAAATTCAGAATAATATATGCTACCATTTGATGGGTAATATTACTGAAACATCCCAAACTTATCCATCCAAAACCAAAATCATACCCAACCACCCTGTTTAATCCACTCTTTGTCTTATAATATTCATTATGCTTTTGCTGGTGATCTCAGACTCCTTAGGGACAGAAAGTGGGCTTCTTCTACTCCTCACCCTCATAACTAATCACTAAATCTCTCTTTTCAAAAAATGTCTTTTGAATTATTCTCTCTTCTCTGCAAACAAACAATTCCCTCCACAACCCAAGGTCTTTTCTTCTCTTTTTCCTTTATCAAGCTTTTAACCCATTTTATAGGTTGTCCTTAGCATGACTAGAAGCAAACCTGATTACTTTTCTTATTTGCTTAAGTCTTTCAATGAATCCCTCAAAATATAAGATAATGGACATACAATCAATCAACAAGTACATGAAAAAATGCTCACCATCTCTAGCAGTCAGAAAAATGCAAATCAAAACCACCCTAAGATACCATCTCACTCCAGTAAGATTGGCAGCCATTATGAAGTCAAACAACAACAAGTGCTGGCGAGGATGTGGGGAAAAGGGTACACTTGTACATTGCTGGTGGGACTGCAAATTGGTGCAGCCAATTTGGAAAGCAGTATGGAGATTCCTGGGAAAGCTGGGAATGGAACCACCATTTGACCCAGCTATTCCCCTTCTCGGACTATTCCTTCTCGGACTATTCTCGGCACTGTCTTCACAGTGCCGGTGAAGACAATGTAAATTGTTAAGAAAATTGTTTTCTTTTAGTGCCTTCTGGAATGTTACATAATTTTTTCTTTAGCCATTATTGCCAGAATTCCTATCTTCAACCCAGTGCCTGTGAAGACAATGTAAATTGTTAAGAAAATTGTTTTCTTTTAGTGTCTTCTGGAATGTTACACAATTTTTTCTTTAGCCATTATTGCCAGAATTCCTATCTTCATCCTAGTGCCAGTGAAGACAAAGATAAAACTAATCTACAGCTTCTGCAATAGCCATCACTGAACTGCTTGCAGAACTTGCCTAGACTATGTGTCACTTGTATGCATTGTGAACTCACTTGTATGCATTGTGAACTATCTGTTGGTGCATCGACTTGTGGTAGTGTTGGGGTATTTTTGCTAATGATGTCATCGGTGGTACAACTTTCCCAAAAGGAGCAGTCAATTGGCTTGGTATATCTTCCTCCCATCTGCTTGTCATGATCGTTCAGCTAAAATTTGGGGGCCAACAGAGGTGAGGCAAAGAACCTCACCCCCCCCCCCCGCTGGTACCTCTCCACAGGTGTGGCTGTATATTGGACCGGTAGTCAATGACGGGTAAGATCCAATTACAATGGTACCAACCTAAGACAGGAGGCTGACGCCCTGAAGTCAGCTCATCCGAAGACGAGTAAGGACCATATGTAGTATTGGACAACCTAAGGCAGGCACGGTCCCCAAGCCACATGCTTGTTGTTTAAACAGAGAGGGGGAGATGTTGAGAGCCACAGCCAAAGGGGCCCCAGCAAACTTCCAGCTGCCAGCAAACTTCCAGCTGCCAGCTGATGATTGGCTCACAACGGCCCCAGCAACATCTAGCTGATTGGCTCCTCTGCGGTGATGTTCATTGGGCTGTTTCCCTGCCCTTCAGACTGCCAGCTGATGATTGGCTCACAGCGGCCCCAGCAACATCTAGCTGATTGGCTCCTCCATGGAGCTGCTCATTGCTCCACCCACACAACCCAGCCAATCGGCCTCAAGAGCAGGAGGATTGTGGGAGGTGGAGAGGCTGGTGTGGGAGTGAGAGGCTTGGGGGAAGCCGGTGGTGGCAGTTGGGCTCTGATGGTTTTTTCCTGAGGAGCTGTTTTGTTTGGCATTTGTAGTTCTAAAAATAAAGTTAGTTTCTTTTGACAAGTGGCTCCTGAATTGTGCTCAGCCAGACTGCAGCACCTGAAGACCTTAAAAGAGCATACTACAGGGATACTGCCACATCTATGTTCATAGCAGCACAATTCACAATAGCTAGACTGTGGAACCAACCTAGATGCCCTTCAATAGATGAATGGATAAAAAAAAATGTGGCATTTATACACAATGGAGTATTATTCTGCACTAAAAAATGACAAAATCATGGAATTTGCAAGGAAATGGATGGCACTAGAGCAGATTATGCTAAGTGAAGCTAGACAATTCCTAAAAAACAAATGCCAAATGTCATCTTTGATATAAGAAGAGCAACTAAGAACAGAATAGGGAGGAAGAACATGAGAAGAAGATCACCATTAAACAGGGTCGAGATTGGGGAGAGAAAGAGAAAGAGTTAAGGGAAATTGCATGGTAAAGGAAGGAGACCCTCATTGTTACACAAAATTACATTTAAGAGGAAGTGAGGGGAAAGAGGAAAAAAAAAACAAGAGAGAGAAATGAATTACAGTAGATGGGGTAGAGAGAGAAGATAGGAGGGGAGGGGAGGGGAGGGGAGGGGAGAGGGGATAGTAGAGGATAGGAAGGGCATCAGAATACAACACTAGTATGGCAGTATGTAAAAAAGTGGATGTGGAACCGATGTGAATCTGCAATATGTATACGGGGTAAAAATGGGAGTTCATAATCTGCTTGAATCAAATATATGAAATATGATATGTCAAGAGCTTTGTAATGTTTTGAACAACTAATAATAAAAAAGAATAAGCAAAAAAAAAAAGAATAAATAATGACAAAAAAAAGATAATGGATAAACTCCATAGAATGACCTGGCTGATCTTCTGCATTATATTCATTAAAACAACTCCCCTTGTAGTCGAAGATCCAAAAATAAAATGCTATCAACAATTTTCAAAGTACCCAAAAATGAAATGCTATCAACAATTTTCAAAGTACCCCATGTTGTTTCCAGTTTCTGCTACCTGCCTTTACATATTCTGTTCTGCCTAGAAATATCTCCCTACTAGGTCTATATGATAAATTTCCACGTATTCCTCAAAACCAACCTTCTCTACGCCTTCATTTGAGAGACAGATGCTTCCTTCTTCTACACAAAGATCATTACTCTTTCCTAGTGCTACCTTTTCAATCTTGTATAAATTTGTTCCCCCTTTACACTAGGAGAAATAAGAATTATGTCTAACCCATACTGTATTCTAACCACTACTACAAAGGCTAGCATACAAGTGTCCCTCCAAAATACTTATTAATTTATATAAACAAAAAGGATTCAAAAGAATTCCAGGTAAATAAATATTTATCAGACTATATTATATCAAGAAAAATGCAATTAAGAATATATTTTAAAAGGCTAATGTAAACATTACCATAATGTTCACATTTGTTAGCACGGTCATCATTTATACATTTTATTAAGGAATTACAGAGGTTATCATTAAGAAATACAGAATAAAGGACTTAAAATCAGCATACTACAGTAATGCAGCCACATCAATGTTTATAGCAGCTCAATTCACAATAGCTAAACTATTGAACCAACTTAGGTGTCCCTCAATAGATGAACGGATAAAGAAAACTTGGTGTATATACTCAATGGAATATTACACAGCTTTAAAGAAAAGTGATTTTATGGCATTTGCCAGTAAATGGATAAACTTGAAGAATATCTTACTAAGCAAAATAAGCCAATCCCACAAAATCAAAGGCCAAATGTTTTCTCTAATATGCAGATGCTAATTCATAATAAAGTGGGAGAGCACTAGAGAAGAATAGCCTTACCTTAGATTAGGTGGAGGGAAGTAATGGGAGGGAAAGGGAGGGAATGTGAGGCTAGGAAAGATAGTACAATAGTACAACAGATATCATTACTGTATGTATATATGTGACTACATGATGAATATAACTCTGAAACATGTACCCCTAGAAAAGTGAGAAATTATATCCCATCTCTGTATGATATATCAAAGTGCATAAATGTATTCTACTGTCATACATAAATAATTAAAACAAATTTAAAAATTTAATGAAAAGATTTTAAATCACAGATTTCTGGTTGCAGCTACAACTTCTAAAAGAGCTTGGAAGTTATCATTCCCACCCTTAAAACAAAAAAAAAGTAACAAATTAAAAATAAATTACATTGCTCAGTACTACCAGAGAATTCAAATAATAAGGCTGTCTATCATCCTAAAATCTAGACACATGGAAGAAAACTCACAAGGAATCACAGCCCAGATCAGCATAAATAAATCAGAAGCTTCTAGAGCCACAATATAAGAACAATAAAACAGCACAGTTCACAAGGCTGTGTTTCCTGGATTGTAAGCTTTGGAAGTATTTCTTAGTCTTTTGTTTATCTGATTTTTTGCTCTTAGACAGAATGCTGAACAGGGTTGGAGTTGGTACTTGCCCATCTCCCTTGTCAGATAAGCTTCTGTATGACAGTTTTACTTTGGGACAAATTGTTGTTATGTAAAACTTTTGGGGAATATTTCCATGGTTACTTTTCTTCTCTTGCTCTCCTACATAGAAGGGATTTTCCTTAAAGGTTCAGTGTGAGAACTTTGTGCAAAGCCTGAAGGTAAAAATCCATCAAAGTAAAATAAGAAACCCAGAATAGCCAGAGCCAAAATCTATGGAATCTTTCTACAGAGTCTGTTGCCTCTCTTATTTGATGGCAGATCTGTATTTGAAGTTGATGGCAGCAGGGCAAAAAGGAAAACCTCCAGGATACAGAATAGGGCACTGGAATGCCTGAGAACAAAATGGAATGCATGAAAACAAAATGGAACCCTTGTGTGGAGTTTTACCACAATCTAAATCTGATGCTGTAAATAATCTGTGTAAGAAATGTTTCCCTTTCCATAGAGCTGCATATGCTCCTGGCCCATGACTCAAAGAAGTTAATGGAGAATATTCAGGGAGAAGCTGTCAGGCCAACTGCTGCCCCACACCAACAAGATAAGCCAGCAGAGCAATAACAAGGTGTATGCCTGAATTTAATAGCTGCTGCTTTAATTCTGCTTTCCATATACCACATATTTTACATGGCTAGCTTTATCCAATACCATACAAGGAAAGGAAAACTTGGAAATGTAATTTAAGTTTAACTGAACTGTACCACAGTAAATAAAATGACCAAAGTACACCTTCAAAAGACATCTAGAATCTGACACCTTCTCGCCATCACCAGTGTTACCAACCTAATCATACGAATTAGTCCCTGAATTCCTGAAATAATTTCTTATTGATTTACCTGGCCATTTCTGTTCATTCTCATCATAGCCATGAAAGGAATTATACAGTAAGCCAAATCATGTCAATTCTCATATCCAAACCCTGCAATAGCTCCTACTTTCCTCAGAGTAAATGCTGAAGTCCTTACAACAGCCGTAATACGATAAGTAAGGCAGAGGCCTAATCTCTTCTAATTCTCTCTACTTCCTTCACTTAGTCATCTCTGTCACACTTGCTCCCATGCTGATTTTGGGATCTTCTCCTCTGTTTCTTCTGTTATATTCCTCCCTCATATATTTGGTTCACTCACCTCCTTCAACTCTTTGCTTATATCTCACTTTATCAATGAGACTTATAATTTGTCCCTCCTTTTCTTCAAAATGGAACAGCCAATCCTCATATTATCCTTTTTAAAAGTCACTAACTCTTCAGTGTAAGGGTTTTTTGTTTTTGGTTGTTTTTTTTTTGGGGGGGGGTGGGGGTGGGGGTGGAGGTTGTTGCTTGTTTGTTGTTATTGCTGTTGCTTTGTTATCAGAACCCAGGGGCACTCAAACCACTGAGCCACATACTCAGACCTTTGTATTTTTTATTTTGAGACAGGGTCTTGCTAAGTTGCTCAGGCTGGGTTTGAACTTGCAATCTTCCTGCCTTATCCTCCCAAACGGTTGGAATTACAAGTGCCCAGATAAAGCATAAGTTTTAATTCCTTACTCTAGCTTTCTTGGTCTATCATAATCTAGTCCTGGTCTACTTTATTCAAATCTCCACTCCCATAAACTCTAGTTATTTTATAAACACTGTTATGTTTCACACCTTCTTTCAGATATACTTTCCATCTTGAATGCCATTCCTATGTATTTTTAAAGTTCTATTCAATTGAACCATCTCCTATGGAACATTCTTTGTGCTCTTAATAACAACTCAAATATTTTTGTGCTTCACTTTTATACTTTATATATACAAGACACAAAATTATCCTGAGCTCCTATAGCACTTTATTCACACTAGCAGAATCCACAGCATTTTTCACACTGATAGTTAACTTAAATCTGTTCTCCCAGTTAGGTTACTCACTCTTTCATGATAGAACTTATTCATCCTTTTTATTCCCAGCATCTAACAACACAGATGGTTTTCAATAAATGCTTGCTAAATAGTGATAAAAGTCAATTATGACTAGCACTGCTACTTATGCTAAAAGTTGAAAAGTAAGTGGAAGACAAGTAGGATATGAATTTTTTTCTTTTACATAAATTAGATTCTGAAAAAAGATAAAAGGGTCTTTGTTCCTGAGTAATGAATTCATGTAATTTACAGTTAATTTATTCTAAACTCCCTTGAGACCAAGTAATATGGTCTATACCTTCTACAATGAACCCACAACTTAAATGCCCATGCAATTTTTTAATCTAAATACCACATATTCCAGCTCCAATGGTAAAAATTTAAATACTACCAAAAAAGAGATAAATTTAATGATATTTGCAGAACTCATATAATTACCAAGTGGTCAGTAAAAATACTCTTAATATTAGCATGTTAACTTCCATGTAGTTTAGATAAATAGTTTTCCAATAATTAAATGAAAATAAAATGAACAATTAAAAAACTGCATAATGTAGGTGTCCTCTGATAACCTAAACGTATTTCTAAAACCTTCAATGGCTTTTCTTTAACAATATGAATATAAAGTATCTTAGATTTAGAAATAGAGTAATTTAATATAAATACAATTGCTAAATCCATAGTGTTTATGTTAGAAAATGCTGGTATGATAAATAGGCATTTACAAAAAAAAAAAAAGGTGGGGGGACTTAAATTGCTATTGCACAGTAAAATGCATTCCTATGATTAAGATATTTTTAAACAAAGATTATAAATAACAAGTACCAACATATCAAAACTAAGATATTAGAAACTAGCACTCTACCATTATATGTAGCTTTGCAAAAATCTTGTAATTGTTCTTACTATCCCTTTATTCAATACCTGGAAGTCTAATTTTCTGATGTACACAAAGAATAAAGTGAGCCTATCCCATACCCTCCCCCATATACTCTCCCCTGAGATTCAAAGCTTAATATGAGTTCCATTTTCCAGAGATAAAAGGCGTGCATTAACAATGATGTATCCTAGCTTTCTTCTTCTTATAATAAATTACCATATTTATATTTTGAAGCTGTCATATGCTACAGGATATTAAATATCCTCTCATCATAATTAACTCTTTACACCAAATTAAACAGCCCGATTCAAAAACAGACTATGAAAGTTAAGGAATATGGTTCTATTACTAATAATTTCACAATTATTTTAATAATTAGAGCTATTAAATTTATTCATGATTTTAATTTAGAAATGCACAGTGGCTAAAAGCTGAAATCTTTCTTCCCTTTATTCTTAAAAAAAAAATAAGAATTTGAAATTAGAGTGTTTAGCAATATATACATAGAGTAACTTCATAAATACTTTAGGGCAAATTCTAATATAGCAAACTGTACTAACAGATTATTTCAAAATTCCACCCTCATTTTACTAGGGCTTAGTCACATTTTCATTATAAATAATTATTTCTGCAGTAGACTAATATAAAGTCATAGGAAATATTCTATCCCTTTAATCATGTTCAAAATATAAAATTAGATAGAATATGTTTTTAGGAATTTTACCTGAAATAATTTTTTTTAAATTGTCTTTAGCTTGCCAGACTCCAGGTTTACCAACTAACATTCAACATACCACACTGCTATATTACCAACTGATTTCATAAAAAGAAACAGTCATCTATCACACATGCACAGTTGCATTGAAAATGTGTAAATTGGTCCTTGAGGATCAAATACTTGGTATGTCCCAAAGCCCAGGAATCTTAGAGGCTGATAGTTCTGGTCATTACCTACCAAAGTAAAACAAAAAGGCTTCAGATGAAAGGATAAGCAAAGAAACACCAAACAAATCACACACACACAAAAAAAAAAAAAGCAGAAGAGGTGATATAATGTAAGACTAGGGAGAATTTAGGATTAAAGGAGAGAAAAGTAATAAAAAAGTACTAATATAATAGCAAAATGTGATCTGGGGTCAGAAATATTCATTAAAATTGGTATAAATCAAACAACATAACATCTAAATACAATAACATTATATATACAAAGAATATTTGATTATAGTTCCAGGCTTCAACATTTCTTATATGGGGTGGAACTAGTAAAGGGAATAAATAAATTGACTAATACAATAAAAACCCTAATTTAATAAATACACAGAAAATGCTATATTCCCTAAGTAGCAAAAATACCTGTATAGCTATTGATATGTGTAAAGAACATCTAGAAAAGTTAATAGATGATGCCAAGGACAGGATCAACAAATTTTTTAAATAAATTTTACATGCTAGATTTTTTATTAAAATTAAGTAACAATAAAAATAAATCACAAACAGTAACAAAATAAGCCCAGACAGTCCAGTTATAACACAGGATTTCAAGAATATTTAAAATCTGATGAGCCAATCACAAAGTCCACCTATCACAAGTTAATCCTAAACCCCTTTTGGAATTTTCATGTACCAACTATCTTTACATATTTAAGTAACAGACTTAGTCAATCTCCATCTGTCAATATAAACATTATTTTATGTTAGGTTCCAGTATCCTAAACGTCAGACAAATGTTTATTCAAGTGACTTAAAACATTTCAACACTATTTTTAAAAAGATTTCAAATCTATCTCTTTTTTCTTTTACTATACCTCAAATTCAATTATCTCAAATTGTTCTTGCTAACTTGATACTCTTTACTCTATACAGTATCATTAAAAAGGTCAAGATGCTCCCTCCTCATAAGGGAGAGGAAAACAAAAAGCGTTTATATGATTAATGTTCAGCAAAAGTGTTTATTAATTGTTCTATAATAATTAAAAGTCTGTTTGATAAGAAATCACCAAAATAATTTTATAACAGTGCTGTGGTAATTATGATTCAGAAAATTGTGATTCAATTTAGAAAATAATCACTAAATATACTTTAGTGCTTGGTACACAGGAAGGAAAAAAATGAACAAATGCTCAATAAAGAAAGGGATAGCAAAGAGTAGGGAAGTATCTCAAAGATATTATACTTCTCAGAGATAATATATTTTTATTTCGACCCCCTGAAATTGTATGTTATGTGTATTCATTTCTCAGATTTTCTTCATGACCCTGACATATTTGCATAATATAGATTCCTTTAAAAAAATCCAGAATTCCACATTCGATATCTTTTTGTTCCTTCATTAAAGCTATACATCCACAGTCAGAATACTAGGTGACTGAAACAATATCCATTTTATTCTCACTTCTAATTTAATTTTTTAAATATTTTTTAGTTGTAGATGGGCACAATATCTTTATTTATTTTAATGTAGTGCTGAGGATCAAACCCAGTATCTCCCAGCATGAGGCAAACGCTCTGCTATGGAGCTACAGCCCCCTAACTTAATTTTGATAAGTAACTGTATAGTTACTATTTTTCCCTTTGCAGATTATAAGTAATCCACAGACAGATATTTTTAAACTATGAAATTATTCTATTTCTCAGAAAAATTTCTCTCCTAGACTTAGTATCATCCACTGATTATTTTTGCTGGAATCAAACTTTACTCTGAAGTTGACAAAATGATTCTCTCAGGACTCCCTCCATATTTACTAATCAGCATTCTACTAAAACTACTTCTTATTCTCATTTACAAACTCTATGAACTCATGGATCCTGTTTTTATCATAGCTTATAATTCATTACTGTCCTTTTGATGCTCAAATTATCATAGATTTGACAAGAGAGTCCGTTCAAGCTCCATCAAGTATGGGCCCTTTAAATTCTGCATCTTTTTGACATGCTTTAACATATCCTCCCTATCCAGCACTAAAAATAGGTCATTTCTCCCAGGATATCTGGCTCTTTTCAGTGAGGGATGGTATTAGACACCAACATTATGGGTGACAGGTGTGCTCATTATTTCTAGGGTATCTTAGACTATCTCAGTAGACAGAGCTAAGAAATGTGTGTGAATGTGTATCACCCAGTACATAAACGAATCCACATTTTATATGTATTTGAATACATGGCTATGTGTATGTACACACACACACACAAGTATGTGTATATATATTTATATACATATTTAATAATTTAAATTTTTAATCCATCCCATAGGGTTCTTCACTATCTTCCTCCATCTAATATTTGTATCTTCTTCCTTCCTTGTTGCAGATGCTCAACAATCTCTCTACTCATTTTTTTCAATCCCATAACATTTCTAAAATAGTTTGTAGAGTTTCCAAACCATTTAAAAAAAATGAACAACAACAACAAAAAAACTACTAACAAAGTTCTAAATTTGCTTTCCATTCTTCTCATCCCATCCCCTTAAGAAGCTCTACAAATATTGTGTTCCTAAATTACCTGGATTAGTTCCCCAATAACCTTCAATGTGAAGTAAGAAATTAAGTAGCATTTAATCTATAAGATTCCACAGAGATATCTAATAGATAATAAAATTCTCATAACAAAAACAAAAGGTAAATTAAGAGACTGCAATTAAGAAAAACATGCATTGAGAACAAATAACACAAGCAAAAGGCTCTCGATATAAAGAACAGTGTTAAAATTAATAAATAAGAAAAATTTTATAGACCTAAATGATGAAAAAAATATTGATTTCTCTTTCATAAATTAACAAGTGAAAATATCAAAAGCAGAAAACTACATTCTCTTTTCTCCTACTAGTTATTTATAGGCACTTTCATTATGATATTGGCTTTTAGTAGGTGGCCTGGAAATGATTTTTCTCTAAGAAGTAGGGAGGATGAAACAAAAAGGTTAACAGAAATCAATAATACTCTAGAGATATCCAGGCTGCAGAACTAAAAAGAAGTTAGCCACAGACCCTACTTTCCTCTCCTACGCTATATCAGAAATAAAACATTATCAAGAATATTCAGGATAGTAACCATTCAAAGACTGAAAGTCATGAGGCATTATTCTTCAAAAATGCTTGGGTGATGAGAACATTTTCAAATAAGAAAGCAGTTACTGGGGCTGGGGTTGTGGCTCAGCAGTAGAGCACTTGCCTGACAAGTGTGGGGCCTTGGGGTCAATCCTCAGCACCACATACAAATCAATAAAATAAAGGTATTAAAAAAGAAAGAAAGAAAGAAAAGAGTTACTATGGGTCATTTCCTAAAAGATGAAAGTTACCCATTATTATTCATAGAAATGTACATATGCTATATGCCAAACAGCATAAGTCACTAAGTATATTACATACTAATACTGATTATATTGAGTTTTTATCTCTAATTTCAATTCTTCAAATATTTTTAAGTGAAATAAGTGGATCAAGATCCCATTTCAAAATGGAAGAGGGAAGAACTTTCTGAGCAAAGTAATAAAAGCTTTTCACCCCCACAGTTTACTAACTATATTATTGCTGACTTAATCCTTTTTATATAAGAATATTTTTGAACATTCTCAATATATTTACCATTATAATTTCTTTCTTTTTTTTTAAATAAACATAAGCAAGACGAAAAAAATTCTAGTCAGCAGATTAACAGGACTTTTTCAATAGCAAGTAAAGCAGAGCCAGTTAATCCATTCTACACATTCCACTGAGCTGCTATGAAGCTAGCACTTCTCATCTTCAAATGCACAGACCTTAACTGGCTAACAAACCTAAGCCCCTTTGATAGAAGGGGTCCAGATCCCCTTGCAGAGAAATACCCTACAACACTATCACAAGTGTATACTATAAACTGCAGTTGGCAAACTATAGTTCCCCAGGTGTGAAATCAGCTATTGTAAATAAAGCTTCATTGTAACATAGACAGGTTCATTCATCCACATACTGCCTATGTTCAATTTTGCATTACAATGGCAAAATGGAGTGGCTGAGACAGAGACTGTAATGAACCGCAAACCCTAAAATATTTACTATTTGGCTTTTTACAGAAAAAAAAAATGCTAACACTTAACTATAAGTCTTCCAACTATCTTCCAAAGGACTGTCAGCATTTGCTAGGGTGACTGTGCACTGGAAAAAAAAAAAATGCCCAGACCACTTGGAAAATTACAGGACACTCACTTTAAACAATTAGTCAGAAACACACAATGCCCTCATGATCCATCAATTAAATAGAGAACTAGACTATTTGGGTGATAATTGTGTTTCTGGCTGAAAAAATAAAATTCTGTCATTTGCAAAAAACATGGATAGAACTGGAATCATTATGTTAAGTGAAATAAGCCAGGCACAAAAAGACAAGTATTATGAGATCTAACTCATACACAGAGTATAAAAAAGTTATCTCATACAAGTTGAGAAGAGAAGACTCATTATCAGAAGCTGGGAGAGTGGAGATGAAGAAAAAACAAAGAGATTGATCAAAGAGAACTAAATTACAATTATATGGAAGGAAGAAATTCTGGTGTGCTATGTTTTTTGTCCTTGTTTTTTTCAAAAAGCAAAAGTGAAAACTGAATGGTTTCACTATAGAGAAATAATAAATGTTTAAAGAGATAGAAGTTTGACCTGATTTAAACATTACACAATGTAAAGCCATACCATAACATCACATGGCACCCATAAATAAGTATAATTTTTGTTCTTATGTATCAGTTAAAAGTAGTTTAAATAAATTCCAAGAACAAATCTAAGTGGACAAGGATCTTCATAAATACAATCTTGGTTATTTTTCTGTTGATGGATATACTGGGGAGAAATACTTGGCAACTGAAAGAATTTTCACTGTGGCTCTCTGACCCATTGAGTAAGAGTCATTATTCTAGAAAAGGCCAAATGAAAGTCCCTACAACTTGCCCTCTCCACCAGAAGAACCCAAGGGAAATACAGAGACAAGTGCCACCCTCAAAGACTTAGAATAATTATGAATTATCATAAATTTAATCCGGTTGTTATACCAACTGCAGTTGCTATTCCAGATGTGCTATCTTTAATGAAGCAAATAAACAAAACCTCTTTGATTATATACAACCACAAAATGACAAATACTTTTATTTCTATACCAATCTGAAGTACTATCAGAAGATATCTGCTTTTGCCTGGCATGACCAACATTATATCTCACAGCCATAGTATATGGCTCTTCTGTTTTCTGCCAAAGGATAATATAAAGAGACAGTGATCTTTTTTAAATTAATAATGACAAATACATATTTAATATTCATTGTGAAGCATGCAAAAATCTTAAATGTTTTACATGCATTATTTTATTAAACTCCAACAGGAGGTAGGCTCTACAATTATCCATATTATAGAGTTCTAGAAACATAAGCAATAGAGAGACTACGTTAACTTGATTAATAGTGGCAGATTTGGAATTGAAATGCAGGTGGTATAAATCCAGAGCCCCTTTGCTTAAGAAGATCTACACTAGTGTGATGGATAGAAGAGCTACTTTGTCTACACAATAACCATTTGTCAGTTGGCAGATATACGAGTTGTTTACATCTTCTGACTATTATAAATAATGTTGCTAAGAAGAATCATGGATTATCATTTCTCTTGGGTATACATACCCTGAAAGTAGAATTAATTGGGTCTCTAGCATTCTGAGGAACTACCAAACTGCAGGCCAAAGTGTAGCAATTACAATCTTAATATCAATATTTCTCCACATTCTCATCACCACTTGTTACTGTCTTTTTCAGAGACACTGGTCTCTTTTTAACCACCATTTTAAATTCATGAGTCAAAAATACATGCATTTCAAAAGGGAAAAATTAACAAAGATTGGCATCAAATAGGAAACCGTTCACATAGGAAGCTGAACTTATGTGGTACACCAGTAACAGATAAAACTGCAGGAGTGACATGAAAGAAATATGGACTTTTAAACCTATTTCAATTAAAACAAAAATAATAGCAAACATTGAAATGTTTTATCATGTGCCAGGTTCTATTCTAGATATTTTACATATTTAATTCTCAGAAAACTCTTATGAGGCTGATTTCTATTTGATGATGAAGAACCTGAGGCACAAAAACAGGTAATAAGAGATTGAGTTTACTACAAATCAATATTTACCCAACATTTAAATCAGAGAAACTATTTTGGAAACTGCCCCCCAAATCATTCATACATGTGGGTATTAATGTGTTATCTACCCATTCCCATCAATAGTTGAAACTTATCTATTCCTATGTTAAAATCAGACCATGAATGCAAAATACCTATTTAGGGGCCCCGGAAAATTATTCTCTACCAATTTTTTATTTTATTTTATTTTATTTTGGCCATTAAGTCTCAATCAATAATTAAGTTCTGAACAATTAGGATGTAAAGATGTAAAATATTAAATACCCTATTTTTGGAAAACTAGTATCCATATGCCTAGTTAAAGCCCTTTCGTTACTTAGAATTCAATACATTGCATAGTATCCTTTCTTTGAGAATTTTTGCTCTCTTAAGAGACTAATCTTATGGAGTCTCAATTCCTATAACAGATAACATCCTTTTTTTTTAACCTTCTTCCACCTTTACTGAGGTATACATGACAAATAAATATTATTTATAGTGCACAGTGTGATTTTTTAATATTCAATACATTGTGAAATGAGAAATGGTGACCACAATAAGGCTAATTATCATTCCTATCACCTCACACAGTTGTGTGTGTGTGTGTGTGTGTGTGTGTTGAGAACACTTAAACTCTACCTTTTAAGTAAATTTCAAGTATACAGTGCAGCAATATTAACTATAGTTACCATAGTATACA
Source organism: Urocitellus parryii (assembly GCF_045843805.1). Taxonomy (NCBI): domain Eukaryota; kingdom Metazoa; phylum Chordata; class Mammalia; order Rodentia; family Sciuridae; genus Urocitellus; species Urocitellus parryii. Next base: position 71,086,685 of record NC_135538.1, on the reverse strand, counting down.
TTAGATCTCAAATTATTCATTCCACATAACTGAAACATTAAGCCCTTTGATCAGCATATCCTGATTTTCACAATACCCAGCCCCTGTCAAAGACCATTCTTCTTTCTACTTCGACGAGTTAGACTTTTTAGATTCCACATACAAATAAGATCATGCAGTATCCATCTATCTGTGTTTATTTCATTTAGCATACTTTCCTCCAGGGTCATACATATTATTGCAAATGATAGGATTTTCTTTCTTTTAATACTGAATATAATTTTTTATTCATTTGTCTTTCCTTTGTTCCACATTTCAGCTATGATAAATAATGCTGAAATAAACATGGGTGTACGGATCTCCAAATTATTGATGGTGTTTCCTATGGATATATTCATATAAGATTGCTGGATGATATGGTTATTTTATTTTATTGGGAGATCTCCATACCATTTTCCATAGTAACTATGCAATTCACACTCCCACTAATAGTGCCCAGAAGTTAGGAGTTCCTTGTTCTCCACATCCTCTCTTATACTTGTTATCTCTTATTTTAAAAAGTATATCCTTTCTTTCACTATCTACAAAAGGCATACCTGTTTTACATTTGATAGGTAAAATGAATTTCATGGCATACATTGGTAAACTGTAATCTCTTTGCTACTGTTATCATTCACTTTTTTATGATCTCTCCTTACGATTAAGCATTTTTCATTTTGTTGAATTTACTTAAATGTCTTAAAAATTTTAGAACAAAGTAAAATAAACAATTTGAAAATGCAATGAACATATTCATGCTGAAACATCTTTTATTCTAAAACAGCAACTACAAAGGAGGCATTCTAATAAATGAAAAAATTAACTCCTAACATCATAAAAAATCTTAATGTCAACATGAAAACTTTACCCTAACTAAAGTATGAATAAATGTTTGCTGTGCATATGCAAGTATATGTAAATTACTTATATGTAAACTATAGAACTAGTAAACCATTTGAAGTAATATCTTTTCAAAGTAAAAAAATACTTATTTCAATAAATCTTATCATAATCCCTATGATCACCTTACATTTATTGGTAGGATTAAGTTTATTTTTAATATCACTGGTAGCCATTTAAAATTAAAAAGGATTTTTAAGGCTAAAAGCGAAATTTAAAGGTTGCTACAAAATGTTAGTCACTGTAGGTCAAAGAATGAATTATCTTTAAAAATAAGATAGATGTACACGTGAAATAGAAAATATTTCACATTCTTTTTAAACATATTGCAAAATACCCTAGAAATAAAGAAGCCTTAGATTATTATTTCATGCAAAAATGACAGGTTGGGAGAAAGTATTGGTAAGGGGAATACTTACCCTTCTCCTCCCATTCTTGTTATCTTTAAGCGAAAATCTACAGAATTCAGACTCGGGGGTTTCCATTTCAAAATATCATCGCATCGACCAGGCTTATATTTCTAAAGTGAATTAAAATGATGATAATAATTAGTAACAAGCTAAAAATTCAAAATTCAATTTATTAAATATAACATTACTTTTATTAATAAGCAAAATTACTTCTTTTCTGAACATGATTTTTTTATCTTCTACCAACAAATGAGAATAAATATATCCCTCCTTTCTGATGGCCCTTCTTCTTTTCCTACCAAAGATACAGACCCTTCCTTATGAAAGTCGAGAAAAATAAAACCAGCTTTTCAATCTAATCTTTCTATGGCTTAAAGAAAGTTTGACAATTTTTTTAAAAACTTATTTTTCTTTATTCATATTTACTGAGGGATAAATTACAATGAGCAAAATTAGGCAATGAATTTTAACAAAGAGATACAGCCATATAACTATCACCAAAATCATAACATGGAACATTTCAGTGACCCAAAAGTTGCATCCCGACATTTGCAGTCAATTCTCTCTCCTTAATTTTTCATAACGATGACCTGCTGTCTATCACTATAGTTGTGTGGCTCCTCAGAAATGCATAGCAACAACATAAGGTTTTTGAGATACAGTTATGCTGGTTATGTATTAGGAGTTTGTTCCTTTTTATTGCTGAGTAAGATTCCTTTGTATACATATAACACCAATTGCTTATGCATTTACAGTTTGATGGATATCTGGATTGCTCACAGTTTTTGTCTATCATGAATAATGCTAGTCAACATATATACACGTTTTCATAACTCCTAGATCAATACCTAGAAGAATGGAATGATAGTATCATGTAGTAAATGCATGTTTTACTTTGTAAAAAAATCATCACACTATTTTCCAGCAAGGCTGTAATGTTTTCCACTCCAACCAGCTATGTATGTTGGTCAGCCTGTTCAACATCTACCCTATGACTAGGCATTGTCAGTCTTTTCAATTTTAACCATTTTCATAATTTGCGTTTCTCTAACAATTAAAAAATGTTGAAGATTTTTCATTTACTTAGTGTTCAGATCTTTTATTCCTATTTTTACTGAGCTGTTTGTTTCGTCATTGACTTGTAAGAAGAGTTGTTTATATATTTTTCACCTATGTATTACAAATATTTTCTACCAGTCTTTGGACAGTCTTTTCATTTTCTTAACAATTTCTTTTGAAGAGCAAAGTTTTTTTTTAATTTTAATGAGGTCAAAATTAGCCATTGTTTTTAAAAATATATTTTATCTTTATTTTATTTATTTATTTTTTTAATGTGGTGCTGAGGATCGAAGCCAGCGCCTCACACATGCTAGGCGAGCGCTCTACCGCTGAGCCACAACCCCAACCCCCCTAAATATTAGCCATTTTAAAATTACATAATCTGCAAGTTTTTGTGTCCTGTTTAAGGAATCCATTTCTAATCTAAAGTCACTAGAATTTTCCCTACTGTGTCTTCGTAGAGAACTTTCATAGTTTTAGCTCTTATTTTTAGGTAGATGATTCATTTCAAGTTTACTTATTTATATGGTGTGATGTAAAGGCTTAGTTCACCGTTCAGCAGATGAATATTAAATTAATCTAGCACAATTTGTTACAAAGATTGTCTTTTCCTCATTGAATTGTCTTGGCACCTTGATCAAACATCAGTTGTTAGAAATATAAGTATATTTTTGTCCTCACTAATCTGTGGCATTGACATATATGCCTTTCTTTCTGCTAATAGCACAGTCTCAACTTATAAATTTTGAAAACAAGTTGTACAAATCCTCAAAACTTTTTTTCTTTTTCAAAACACTTTTAGCTAATGTGACATTTTATTTTCACATGAATTTTTAAGTCAGCTTGTCAATTTCTATGAAAAATAACCTTACTGGGAATTTAATCAGGATTGTATTAAATCAATAGATTAAGGGGAAAAAAAGATAACTTTACACTGCATCTTATGATTAATAAGTACTAAAAGTCTCTGCACTTATTTAAGTCTCCTTAAGTGAACCTCGGTAATGTTCTATAGTTTTCAGTATACAGGTCTTGTACAGCTTTTACTAAAACACATCTCAAAGAATATTTTTGGTGATATTATCCATGCAAAAACTTGACTTAGTATCTATATACCAGCAATAAAAATCCAAAAAGAAAATTGACAATAGCTTCTAAAAGAACAAAATATACAGGGATATATTTAACCTAGAAAGTGAATGATCCATATAGCAAAAACTATAAAACATTGATAAGAGAAGTTACATAAGGAATAAAAATGGAAAGAGACCACATATTCATAGATAAAAAGACTTAATATTGCTATGATGTCAGTACTACTTAGGGACCATTTATATCAGAGTCAATGCATTTCCTATCAAAATTCCAACATTTTTCATAGGAATGAAAATACCAAACTTCAAAATCACAAGGTATCCTGAAGAGCTGAAATGATCTTTTATTTATTTATTTATTTTGAGAGAGAGAGAGAGAGAGAGAGAGAGAGAGAGAATTTTTTTAATATTTATTTTTCAGTTTTCGGTGGACATATCTTTTTATTTTATGTGGTGCTGAGAATGGAACCCAGCGCCCCGCGCATGCCAGCCAAGCGTGTTACCGCTTGAGCCACATCCCCAGCCCTGATCTTTTAAAAAGAACAAAAATATTCTCACTTTCTACTTCCAAAACTTACTCAAAAGCTACAGTAATCAAAGCAATACAATACTAGCAAAAGGATAGACACAAAGACCAATGAAATAGAATTAGAGTACAGAAATAAACCTATATATCCATAGGCAAATGATGTTTTACAAGGGCACCAAGTCCATTCAATGAGGGAAGAATACTCTCTTCCAGAGAGTGCTGGGCAGTGGGATTTCCACATGTAAAACATTAAAGACAGACTCCACAGTATATACAAAAATTAACTAAAAATGAATCCAAAACCTAAATATAATGGCATACATAAGTCTTTCCACACATATGAGGAAAATACAGGAGTAAATCTTCTTCTTTTTTTTTTTTTTTAAAGAGAGAGAGAGGAGAGCGGAGAGAGGAGAGAGGAGGGAGGGAGGGAGGGAAAGAGAGAGAGAGAATTTTTTTTTAATATTTATGTTTTAGTTTTCGGCAGACACAACATCTTTATTTGTATGTGGTGCTGAGGATCGAACCCAGGCCGCACGCATGCCAGGCAAGCACGTTACCGCTTGAGCCACATCCCCAGCCCAGGAGTAAATCTTCTTGACCTTGGATTTTGGAATGGATTTAGACTGGGTTTCAGAAGCATGGACAACTTTAAAGTCCAGCACAGTGGTGCACAACTGTAAATCCTAGCTACTTAGAAGACTAAGATAGGAAAATTTAAAGTTGGAGTCCAGCCTGGGCAACTTCACAATATCCATCTCAGTAAAAATTTTTCAAGTCTGGGAATGTAGCTTGCCCAGCATGCATGAAATCCTGAGTTCAATCACCAGTAAAAAATAAACAAATAAATAAATAAAACTTTTGTGCATCACAGGACACTACCAAGATAGTGAAAAGAGAGCCCACATGATGGAAGAAAATGTTTGCGAATTATATATCTGAAAAGGGTTTAATGTCCAGAATATATAAAGAACTTCCACAGTTCAACAACAATAAGACCAATAACCCAACCTAAAATGTCAAAGGACTTGAATAAACACTTCTCAACAGATATACACAAATGAAAATAAAATACAATATAGTTAGTCATTAAGGAAAAGCAAGACAAAGCCAAAATAAAATGACATTTCACATATCTATAAAGGTGGCTAAAATAAAAAACACAGAAATTAACAAATAATGGTGAGGCTGTAGGGAAATTGCAATCTGTGTACACTGTTGGAAGAAATGCAAAATGATGCAGTCACTATGGACATCAGCTTGTCAATTCGAAAATACAAGATAGAGAATTACCCTCTGACACTGCAGTACCATATGACACTGGAGTTCTACTCCTACCTACATACTCCAACAAACTGAAAAGTTTCTCAAATAGATACTTATACTTATATGAACTCTATGTTCACTGCAGCATCATTCTCAAAAGTCAAAAGGTAAAAATAACTATAAAGTTTCTACCAACAGAAGAATGAATTTAAAAAGGGAGCATATACATACAATGAACTATTATTATTCAGCCACGAAACAGAATGAAATTCTGACACATGCTACAAAATGGACGAACCTTAAGAGCAATATGCTCGAAATAAGTCAAACACAAAATAATATTGTATTATTCCACTTATAAGAAAAAACTAAAGTAGACAAAATCATAGTAACAGAAAGTGGATTAGAGGCTCCCTGGGATAGAGGTAGAAAATACGGGAAGTCGATGTTTAATGATTACATATTCCTGTTTATTGTGATTAAGAGTTTTGAAAACAGAGTGGAGATAGTTTCACAACAAAGCCATTTATGTGATTATTTATTGTGCTCTTATTATTGACTTCATATATACATAAAATGTAAACATGAATAAATTATAATAATAATATATTTATATTCAGTTTATGGTTAACCTAATTGGAATGCATTTATTCAACTAAATCAAAACTTACTTGAATGGATTTTATTGTAAATACTAATAACTGTAATACATGGTATTTTTGTATACATAGTGAAACTATTACAATCAAATTAACATATACATTTCCTCACATAGTTAGCACATATGTGTGCATAAAACAGTATGTAAAATCTATTCTCTCAGCAAATTTCCAGTACACAACACAATATTATTAACTACAAATTGTACAGCTGTACATAGATCTTCAGGCTTATTCATCTTATATAATTGCAACTTTGTGCCCTTTGACTAGTCCCTCATTCCTGGCCCATGATAATCACTGTTCTACACTATTTCTATGAAATTGACTTTTATTATTTCTTACATACAACACAGTAGGAGTGCATTAGATTCACACTTTTTTCTGTATTACAATTCTTTTTTTTTAAGTGTTGATGAATCTTTATTTTATTTATTTGTATGTGCTGCTGAGAATCGAACCCAGTGCCTCACACATGCTAGGCAAGTGCACTACCACTGAGCCACAACCCCAGCCCCCATTACAATTCTTAATACACTTTTATACAATTTATCAAATCTCTGTATATAAGGTATGTTGACACCAAATTCACATCTTCATACGTAAATTTTGTATAATGATGACTGTCTTCTTCCACTATCCTTGCTATTCCCATTCTCCCTCCTTTTCCCTCCCACGCCTATTCCCTGTCTCGAGGTAATTTTCCACCCATGCTCTCCCTCCCTACCCGACTTTGAGTCACCTCCCTTATATCAGAGAAAACATTCAGCATTTGTTTTTTTGGGGGATTGGCTAACTTCACTTAGCATAATCTTCTCTAATGCCATCCATTTCCCTGCAATGGATTAAGATTTCACACAGAATTGAGATCATGCAGTCTTTTGTTTTATATGCTGGGCTTATTTCACATAGCAAAATGGTCTCAGGTTCCATCCAAATTGTCACAAATGGCAGGTGTCCTTTTTTTAAACTTGAATAATTTCCATCTTATATATATGCCACAATTTATCTATTCACCCACTAAAGGACCTTGATATGTTTCTATATCTTGGATATTACACATAATGCTACAGTGAACCCTGGGAGCACATATATCTTTATAAAGGTGCTTATATCATTTTTTTGGTACATACCTAGAAGTGGGATTGCTGGGTCATACAGTAGCTCTACTACTAATTGCTCACAAAATGTTCACACTGCTTCCCATCACGACTATAACAATTCACATTCAACAACATTGTGCAAGTGCAAGGGCTCCCTTTTCTCCCTATCTTCATCAACACTTGTTATCTCTCATCTTCTATTCAAGTACTTTTTGATACTTTGGAGGATTTTTGTTTGTTTAGTTGGTTGTTTGCTAATGAGTTGAGGTCCTTATAGTGTACAGTTGATACTAACCCCTAATCAGATATATAGTTTGAAAATATTTTCTCTCAATGATAGGCAGCCTTTTCATTATGTTGATTGTTTCCTTTGCTCTGTTGAAGCTTTTTAGTTTGAGGTAAGTCTACTAGTCTATTTTTCTTTTTGTTACTCGAACTTGGTCATTTGGTATTCAAAAAACCATTGCGAAGATGAAAAAGTCAAAAAGCTTTTCCTCTATGTTTGCTACTAGCTTTACAGTTCCAGGTCTTAATATTTTGGTCTTTAATTTAATTTTTGTTGATTTTCAATATGGTATAAGAGTCCAATATCATTCTTTTGTATGTGGATATTCAGTTTTCCCAATGCCATTTATTGAGAAATTACTTTTTGTCCAGTGTATTCCTGGTGTCCTCTTCAAAAATTAAGTTGACTGGGGGCTGAAAGTGTAGCTCAGTGGTAGAACATGACACACTTTTAAAAGGCCCAAGTTCAATCCCAATAAAAACAACAAGAAAAACTCAGTTGACCATAGACACTTAGGTTTATTTCTGGACTCTATATTCTGGTCCATTGGTCTATGTGTTTGCTCTCACATCAGGACCACACTATTCTGATTAACAGAGATTGATAAAATTACATGAAATCAGGAAGTGTGATGCCTCCAATTTTATTCTTCTCAAAACTGCCTTGGCTATACAGGGTCTTTTGTAGTTCCAGATAAATTACAGAACTGTTTTTTCTAGTTCTATGGAAAATGCTATTAGTATTTTTATTAGGATAATGTAAATTTGTATATAGTTCTGGGTAGTATGGAAAAACAAAGTAAATTTTTAAAAAACATAGAAAAATGTAGGATCTACTAAAGGAAAAGCAAATATGTCAATTCAGCAAGGACATTATGGAATTAGGGACATATTAAGAAAAAGATAGGAAGAAAAAGCTGCTAATGAATGTCCTCCTTAATATTATTTTTAAATGTGAAAATCAAATTGCTTTTCTAAAATCTAACCAATTTTTATAAATTTGAGAAAAACTGCAAAAAACCTAGTCATAGGATCACCAATTTCAAAGAGAAGTCCACATGACAACTGAATATAACTTCAGTTTTGCTACACCTTTTATATGTAGCATATTTAAGAATATGTATTATGTTCCCCTGGGTCTTATGTTTAAACATGAATGAAAATAAAATAAGATATATAATTTTTCAACAGAAATTTTTGTCCATAACAGACTCATTAGGTAACACATATAATTCTAGATGATCACAAATAAATATCTCTAAACTTCCTTTAAATGTAAATTGCTTAAAATGTGAAATCTGAAAAATTTTCCTGTCGATCCATTAATGAGAAGAATCTGATAAAAATTTAACCATATTCCTAATAAGACATATTACAGATCTTTTAGTAAAGTAGCTCAATATGGTAATAAGGGTTCAAAAAGAGTAAGGGAGAAAGAAGTATTAGCAAAGTAAAATGGGCTGAAAAAGAAATAATGAGCCTATGTACTTTGAAAAAGGTTATGTCCATCCCTTTCCTAGCCATTCATAGCCTCAGTGACAGGAATTTTATACATACATCATGTACTTCTGTTCCTTATTTATTTATATAAGTGACTATGAGTATAGGATCACTTAGAAAATAGATGCAATCCAAGTTATTGTAATTTAGTAAAGTTTAATGATTGTACGGTTTAAAATTATCTCATAACAGGCAATGTTATCCCTTGAATGTGTCCCTCCAACCCAAAGTTCAGGTGAAACCTCATCTTCAAATTCATAGCTATTTAAAAGTGGGCCTTTTAAGAGGTAAAAAGTAAGATTAGATGAGCCAGGCACAGTGGTGTATGCCTGTAATCCCAGAGGAACAGGAGGCTGAGTGAGGCAGGAGGATCACTAATTCAAATCCAGGCTCAGCGAAAGCCAGGCACTAAACAACTCAGTGAGACCCTGTCTCTAAATAAAATACAAAATAGGGCTGGGGATGTGGCTCAGTGGTCAAGTGCCCCAGAGTTCAATCCCTGGTACCACCCCCCCCCCAAAAAAAAAAGATGAAGTTATCAGGGTGGGGCTCATATAATGGCATTAGTGACTTTAAATAAATGTACACACTCACTCTGTTTCACCATGCAATGTCCTCTGTCATGTTATAATGCAACAAGAAAGCCTTCACCAGGTGTTGGCACTATGCTCATGGACTTTTAGAACTATAAGTCAAATAAACTGCTATTACATATAAACTACCTGTTCTCAGCTATTTTGTTAAGGCAATAGAAAATTGCCCAACTACCTAACAGAAAATTCTAAGAGTATTTAATACATAATTTTATTTGTATAATAAATATCAAATATCATTCATATTCTCCCCTTTAGAAATCAAGACTCAACTTTCTCTAATGAAATTTCAGAGCAATTTTGTGTAAATAAATGAAATGTATGATTTAAAAAATTAGAAAATGGTATCTTAAGTACTAGTTTCCAATTATTAAATGTAGATTCAACAATAACACAGATTCTATGAGTAAAATGTACTGAAATACCTATTAGAATGTGAATTCTACTTTAGCAGAAGTCATATCAACTTGTGCCTATAAAATGAGTGAAAAGCTTAATCAGTACATTATAAAGAAGAAAATAATAAGAGTCTGGGGATGTAGCTCAGTGGTAGAGCATTCACCTAGCATGTGCAAGGCCCTAGTTCAATCACCAGTATGGAAGGAAGAAAGGAAGGGAGGGAGGGAGGCAGGGAAAAAGGGAAGAAAATAAGGGAGGCAGATTTGGAGAATTATAAGACTTGTTATAAAATATCTGCCTATGGTATATTTAAATTTATTTTTAAATAGAATATTTGAAATTATGAAATAAGTTAAATAAGCAATATTTATGAAACAATATATCAATCACTATCAAAAGAATCATATTTATGATCCACAAATAGGGGAAAAGACATTAAATAATGCAAATTTAAGCCTTGAAAACAAATATTTATGATCTATCACTTTGAAACATAGAATCTTGCCAAACTATAAATAAGAACAATAAGCAAGAACAACACAAAATATCCCTTCAAACTACATATTCTAGTGTTTAATTAGTAATGCATTTTAATTTCACTAAATTTGCCAACATAGATTTAGATTAAATTATTATCAAAACTATATTTAACTGATAAAAGCAATACTTAGTTCTATACAAACAAATTGAATTTTATCAGGTGAGCTATTGAAAACAACCAGGAGTGGCTTTGTGTCTGAACGCAATTTTCAATGTGACCTAAGATATCGTATTACCATCTTAAAAAAAGGCAGTGAACGTAAATATCAGGCAACAAAGTGATGTTAACAAAGTGGCAAATATGAGCTGACCCTGGCTTTCAAGTAGATGGCCATATGGCAAAGGGAACTTTTTAAAACTAAAGGAGACGGAAACTAACTGGAAGCACAAGTGTTATATTCCTTGTGTAAAGCAGTGGCTTGCGATAAGGGGCAATCTTGCCCCATGAGGATATCTAGCAATAGCTTGTCATTTTGGGCTGAATGCTAGAAAGGGAAGGAGGTGCTACTGCCATCTAGTGGTAGAGGCTGAGGATGCTGCTAAATAACCTACAAAGCACAGGACAACTAGTCATAACAAAGAATTATCCAGCTCAAAATATCAGTTGTGTCAGGATTAAGAAACCCTAGTGGTAATAAACAGCTAACACAGCGAGATGTTTAGTCCTTCTGTGCTTCTATCAACTTAATAATTTTAAGCAAGTTCAAAGTGTGGGCTTCATCCATCTCATTTGTAAAAATACTAATAGCACTTGGCTTGCCTGAAACAAAACTTCGAGACTAGAAGTATCTAAAGTGCCCTGGAGCTATTGGAATTATTCAATAATTTTCAACTGGCAAAATGTGAGCAGTTATGACATCAGAATATACATTACAGGTTCTACTTTGAATCTTGAAGACACAATGCCTTCTTCATGAGGCTTGCACTTAGAGCAAAGAGAGATCCCTGTCCTGACTATATTAGTATTATTACTTATTATTCTAGAGTTTCATTTTAAATAAAACTAAAGAAATTCTAGAAGGTAATGCTACTAGAGACAGCAAAACAATGGAATCAATTTTTAATAATTACACATTTTTCACACATCTATTCTCTGCTTTCACACATCTATTTTACTGGTACTCACTATATATAATACACTCTTGCAAGACTACAAATATACCCAAAATGAAAATTACTACCAAATCTTCATTTCTAGTCCTAATTTTTCCACCAAGGAAATCTAGATTCTCATTTTCAAACATAAAAGTATGTTGATCACAGGCCTCCTTCATTAATGTCTTGGTGGCAGCCTGAAGTTTCAACTCTATGACTGAATCATTTTATATTCTTAAACAAAAAACTAGGTCCTCTCCATTCTAATTTTCATTTCTGATTAATATAAATATCCCAACCAAGCAGGTTCTAAACTTCTGAATGATCTTGATACAATCTGTATCATTCAGATTCCATCAATTATCTCCATTCTTCTTTGATCCAGGCTACTATGATAACCTAACAGGTACCCAGACTATCAACAGGCCCTATTCAAATATAATTGATTCTGACTACATCTGGTTAGATGGCTTACTGCCTCGTAACATACATATAAGCCTCTTAACCTAACAACCAAAACCTCTCCTTATCTAGCCTTATTAGTCCTCTCCAGTTTTATCTCATTCTTATATATTATCCCATGCTCCTAACATAGACATATAAAGATAGCAATAATTTCTAATGGCTACTATTTATTATTTATTTTCCACCAGTTTCTAGTGCTGAATGCTATTTATTTTAGGAATAAAATATATAAATATAAACATTTATATTCACAGATCACAAATCTGAGGTAATAAGGAAGTTGGATAAAGTGACCAGGCAGGACAGAAAGATATTCAAACCCAGTTATTCCACTGCAGCTCCCAAAATATATATTAACTACCACATTCAAATGAGCCAATGGGCCGGGTGCTACAGCATGCACCATAATCCCAGCAACTCCAGAGCCTGAAGTAGGAGAATCACAAGTTCAAGGCCAGAGTCAGCATCTTAGCAAGACTCTGCCTCAAAATTTAAAAAAAAAAAAAAAAGAAAAAGAAAAAGAAAAGGAAAGAAAAGAAAAAAGAAACAAAAAGGACTGGTGATATATCTCAGTGGTAAATCTCCCCTGCATTCAATCACCAGTACCACCATACCACTCCAAAACAAAGAAACAAAATAACTTAATTAAATAAATGGAGCCAATGCAAAGATGAAAGAGTTCATACCATAACATACAAATAAACTCAAAATGAATTAAAGACTTAAAATTAAAAGTTTAAACTGGAAAAATCATAGAAGAAAACAGGATAAAATCTTGACAGTGGCCTTGGCAATAATTTTCTGGAGATGACACTAAATGCACATATGACAAATGTAAAAATAAACAAGTGGGATTACATCAAACTAAAAAGCTTCTGCACAGAAAAAATTAATAATAAAATAAAAGGCAACTTACAGAACGGGGAAAAATATTTGCAAAATATATATCCAATAAGGGGTTAATATCCAAAATATATAAAAAATTCATACAATACTAAAAATATAAATCACTCAATTAAAACATGGCATAAGGACCTAATGGACACTTCTCAAAAGAAGAAATTCAGATGACCAACAAGAATATGAAAAGGCTCATATCTTTAATCATTGTTGTGATGCAAATTAAAATCTCAATGGGAATTCACACCACACCTATTAAGACAGATAATACCAAAAAGGTAAGAGATAACAAATGTGGTGGAGGGATATGGAGAAAAAGTAACCCTTGTATGTTGTCAGTGGGAATGTAAATTGGTAATTCCACTATGGAAATAGTACGGAGATTCCTGAAAAAAAAATTAAAAGATAAAGCCACCATATGATCCAGCAATCCCACCTCTGAGCCTATCAAAAGGTAATGAAAAAAGAATTGCTAAGAGATCTGCATTCCCATGTTTATAACAGGATTGCTCATAATAGCCAAGAAATGAAAATGGCTTTTGATGTATGAATGGATATAGAAAACACAGTGTATGTTTAATCAAATATTATTCGGTCTTTAAAACAAAGGAACCCCTACCACTTGCAGCAACATAGATAGAGCTAGAGAACATTATGCTCAGCAAAACAAGCAAAACACAGAATGAGAAATATTACATGCTCTCACATGTGGAATCTAAAATAGTCAAACTCATGAAAGTGGAGAGGGTGGTGGTTCCCAGGAGCTGGAGGTAAGTGAAGAGATAAAGTTGGCCAAAGAGTCCAAAAATAGTATCTATGATATGTTAATTAGCTAGTATGTGGTAATTATTTCATCTTTGTGAAATGAAAATATCAAATCATATACCTTAAATATATACAATTTGTACAGTCAAAAATGTCACAAAATAAAGAATTTAAAAGAAAAAATGTTATGGTATCCTCTGTTGCAGTAAATTCAAAAGCTCTAAAAATTTATGATCCTGTAAGTCTAAGATAATATGAAGATGGTGTGAGAACTAAATCCAAGTCTACGGCAGGGTTCTTCAACAGTAATACACTGACATCAGGCCAGGTAAATCTTCACTGTAAGGACTGTTCTGTGCACTCTAGGTTTTAACAGCATCCTTGGCCTTTATGGGATGCCCAGTAGCAACAACTATCACCCCCACAGTAATGATAACCAAAAATGCTGTCAAAAGTAAAATCATTCCCTGGCCTGAAGTAAGCATCCATTCCCCCTGCCCCAAAATATCTACCAATCAACTACTAGGTCTATGTCAACTTCTGTGCTAGAGACCAGAGAGATAAAGACAAGGCAAATTTTCAGACAAATTAAACAGTTACAATCAATTGTGAAGAACCTAACAAAATATGAAGTTCATTCAGCATGCTATGACAGCATGAGAAATATAATCAGAAAAATCAATAGAAGCCTCCCAGAGGAAATGTATTTTAAGCTGAGAATTATAAAGGCAAAAAAGATGAGGGTAAACAGATACAAGAGAAAGTATAGCAAAATGGAGGAACAAAGACATTCAGAATGCTTAATGTAAAACACAGTACTGAATATTCATCCCTGAGAACCTATTTTTATAGGTACTAAAAGTATTACTGTAAATGACACAGTCACTGCCTTCATAATACTTACAGTCTAGTGAAGGAAATAGAAGTTTTAAACATAACTAAAAAACAATAATGGTGGCAACTGCCTTGGGAAGAGTCATGTTCACCTGTCAGACCAGGCTTCCCCAAGGAAGCATACCTAACAGAATATTCAAAAAGAATGGGAGCAACACAGAAAAAAAGAAAACAGTCTAAGGCAAAAAGAACAATTTATGTAAATAAATACATTTACAGACTATTTTAGTACCAGCTTTTACAAAACAAAATGGTCTACCAATAGAAAGAGCCACTAAAGTTCTGAACTTTAACAATAAAGGAAAAATCCATTTTCTCACTTTAAATTGGCAAAATGTATCCTTTTAAATATTTCCTTCTAAAATTTGGAACAGTTACAAGATGAGGAATAGGAGATGTCAATAAGTTCCATTTTTTGCTATGATTCTTTTGTGCCCCCAGATGTTAACATTAGAGAACTAATAAAACATACATGGAAATTTTTTTGAAAAATAAAGTACAAAATAATATGCTCCCCTTTTTGGAAAGTAGAAAAGGAACAAGAATGTATGCTTATAAATGCATAAAGAAACCATGGAAGGATAGATTTAAAAAAAAACTAACTGGAAGGGAGGAAGTATGAGAGGAAAACTTCTGTAATTTTAATACATGTTACAATTTCTGGATCATGTAGTAACTAATAAAAGATTAAAAATATACCACTATAAACACAAATTTTTGAAACTATCACTAATGTTTCAACATTAAATGTTATCAGCAAAAAGAACTATCCCAAATTCATTGTTTAATAGGTATCATTTTATAAAAACTGATTTTGTATTCAATTTTTAACTTCGAAGAATTTAATGATTCTTTCATTTGTGTGAAATTCTTATTTCAATTAGTTTTCCCTTTCTCTTCCATCAATCTATCATCATTAGCAATTCCTTTTAATTTTACAGTAAAATTATATATCTTTACCCAGCCGAGAATGATTAGAAATTTATCATCTGTAGCTCTTTGTCAAAATACACTGGAAAACATATTTTATTTATTAAGAAAACTAGAAAATGATATTCTTCATCCTACACAAAGCGGGCTAAGGAAATATTGCTATGCTCTAAAAGTTGAATAAGAAAAAAGATTTTAAATAAACAAAACATATTTTCCTTTTTGGCACTTCACTATTACAATTCCTTGGAAATTATTATACTTTTCAATAAAAAAATAACACATTTTGGGGAAAGATAGGATGACACTTTCCCAGTCTGCCAGGAAAGAGAGCCCTTCTTCAATTGAAGACCTATCAAAATATGCAAGCAAATGTCATGGAAACAGAAGCTCTCACCATGGTAACACCATCCCTGCTACAGAGAAAGCCACTCTAATTCGTCATGTACTTCAAGACAAGGCATTAGACTAATTCCAATTTTCATTTTACAATCTATCCATAACAGTCAATATACATGACAGTAGTAGAGATTTCATAAAAATATTAATATTTCACAAGAATGAAATATTAAAACCAAAGCTGACTCTAAATTTACATGCAAACTGATTAATGCCTGAGATATAAGAACAATCTGACCCATTGTAGAGAAAAATCAAAATAGTGATGAAAACATTAAAAAACAATTATATCACCACTGCTTGAGAATAAATACTCTAAACTCAACTTAGAAACAATTTTATGTTTTACTGGTACATCTTTTTAAAAAGTAATTTTTCTAAAAATAAAGCAAAAATACTTAAAATATTTCTATCTTTATCTCAATTATGCAATCCACCATATATAATTATTCACATTTGATAGTAGTAGATTACTTTCCCACATTTTTATTGCTGCATTATAGCTGTACATAATGTTGGGATTTTTTGGTTGCATATTTGTACATGCACACAATATAACAATAAGTGATGGATTATAAATAGCATAAAAATTCTTGTCTGGAAACAGAAGTGTCCCCAGATGATAAAAGTAAAATCAAACATGATCCTTAAAAGGCTAAAAATTAATCAGTTATTATCAAAAGTAAAAGGCTAATATGCTACATAAATCACCATTAAAATCCCCTTGTAAAAGCTGGAAAATAAGATTTAATGTTGTTGTCAACTTCATAAATTAAATCACCTAATAGCTATCAAGTATAATATCTACTACCTATAACAGACATTTAAATGTCATTCATTTTAAAGAAACAAACCACAAAAAATAAGCAATTCAAAATGGCACTGAAATTACAGAACTGAAAACCATATAAATAAAGGAGTCTAATAAAACCTACTTGATTTATGATATATACTGGAAATGAGACATAAAATTCAATTTAAAAGTGGCTCTTTTTAAAAAATAATCATTTCAGTTTGATGAAGACCTGAACCAAAAGAATACAGTTTGTACTGGAAATAAGAAGCTAATTATTTTCTTTTAAAGAAAATACCAACTTTGATTTCTCAAAATGTTTAAATATTTTGTCACATCCAGCTTACATTTCAAATTTCTTAAAAAACACTATGTGGCAGAATGAATGTTTGTTTGCCCCCAAAATTCATATAGTAGAAATCCAACCCCAATGTGATGGTATTAGAAGACAAAGTCTTTTGGGAAAACATTAGATCATGAAGCTGCTCATGATGGTGTTAGTTTTGGGAGGAGGAGGAGGGGTGGGAGGGGAGGAAGGAAGGAGAAGGGAGGAGGAGGGAGGAGGAAGGAGGGAGAAGGGAGGAGGAGGGAGGAGGAAGGAGGGAGAAGGGAGGAGGAGGAGGGAGAGAAGGAGGGAGGAGGAGAAAGAGGAGAAGAGGAGGAGGAGGAGGAGGAGGAGGAGGAGGAGGAGGAGGAGGGAGGAGGAGGAGGAGGAGGAGGAGGGAGGAGGAGGAGGAAGAAGGGGGGAGGGGGAAGGGGGGGGAAAGAAAAAAGAAACTTGACTTTAAATTTAATTTTGGTCCCCAACCTGAAAATAAACAGAAAGTACTATAGTTCAAGAAAGATCACTCTGGATATAGAATGAAGACTTGAAGGATACAGGAGTAGGTGTTGCAAGATGGGTTAGAATACCATTGCAATTTTCTAGGCTAGAGACAATGAAGGAAGACAAACTGAATTAGTGTTTTAACAGTGGCAATGATGATAAAAGGGATGCTTTTAAGAGACACCAAGACTTGAGATGGGGAAAGGAGAAAGTGACAAAGATGACAACTGTATTTCTGATATAGGTAACTAAGGTAGAAAAGAACCAGGCTATACAGTTAGTTAGTTTGTTTGTTTGTTTGCTTACTTGATAGTTTTGGGAGTAGAAAAGAGTTTAGCTTTAAAATATATTAAGTTTCTGGTGTTTCTTGTAGCAATATCAAGGTAGGCAATCAGACATTATGGGTGTGAATGAGTAGAACATGAGAAAGAATGAAGGTCCCAGGACCCAGGGCCCCAAGCTTCAAAAAACTCTAAACTTGAATGACTAGAAAAGAATGAAGTGCTTGAATTGAGACAGAAAAGGCAAAAAACTAGTAGACAATCAGGACCATGTGATGCCACAGAAGTCATAGAAAATAGTATTTCAAGAAAGAACGGACAATATTACAAACTAACACTAGAGAATCAGTGAAAACCAAATTTGAGAAATTATCTTGATTTTTCAATGGCAACTTCTCAAAAAACATACTGCTTTAACATCATTTACTTATCAGGCAAAGCCCTTCTCAATAATTATAATTTTATCAAGAATTACAAAACATAAAAGTAATATCAAGTAAAATCTAAGCCACTGTGATATGAGCAAAATACCTATGCCTTCAATGTGGTACCCATGAGGCAGTTCACAGAAACCTAGAATTCTAGAGATTATTCTAGAGATTGGAAACCAGTAGACTAGAAAATCCTGAAGGTACTTTTTTCAGCTCTGATATTCTATACTTCTGTCAATGCAATTTCATTCATTTTGTTTGAATCAGAGCTTTCGTGATGATTTTTAATGGCTGCTCTTTGTTTTAATCAAAATCAGATAATGGTACATTTCTATACAAACACATAGAAATATTCTAAGCTTTATTTTTTTAATAAATCAGTAATGGGCTACCCCTTCTCTTTTTTCTTCTAAAAGTAGTAAGTAAACTATGTGCCATTCTAGGTACATCTCTAAAAATAGAATATAAAATCAAAAGGTAAACACACATTTGCTTCTAAGCTCATTTGGGGGGGGTTAACTCTGAGCAGAATTATCACTTTAATATAGTGTCTTTATCATTACCTTCAATATTTTTCCAGGATTCAGAACATTTTCAAAACAATACTAACATCTTCTACCTTTTACTTAATTCATTCATTATTATTAATGTAACATAGAAGAGTTAACTTGTTGTTAAGTTTTAAGTAACCGGCACCAAACACATTTTGGTGAAGGAATTTTTTTTTTACAAATAGATGCACAAGGAATCCTCTTCATCCTTCACCATTCATTTGCCTGTGAAATATTTCTGTGGTGCCAAGGAATGGAGAATGAGTTAAAATCAATCTTTGCCTGCCCTTCATCAGGACTTTTCCACTTTAGACAGACTCACAATGCTAGGATGATTACTTAAAACAGTCCCTTTCTTGATTTAGTTGAATTACTGAAGGATAACTACAGTGTGAGAAACTTTGGAGGATTTTCTGGTAAGTGTGATAGATTAAGCACATGCATTTATATCCACTTTGACTTGAAATCTCACTAAAATGAGATAACAAATTAAAAGATATCTACAGAAATGGAAAAAGAAAGAAGGAAACCTGACAATAGCAGGGAAAAAAATGTTAATATATTTTTGAAAGCTAGAAAGTAGATGGAATAGAGTTTAAGGCCAGGAAGGATACTGAATACTAAGTGCTTGGAAAAAAACTTTTAAAAGGATGCCAGTGCATACATAGGCTGAAGTTGTAGCTCAGTGGTAGTGCACTTGCCTCATAACTGTGAGGCACTGGGTTCAATATTAGCACCACATAAAAACAAATAAAGGCACTGAGTATATACTCAACTAAAAAATAAAATATTTTTAAAAAGGATGCCAGTGCAAGCAATTTATGCACACTGCAGTACTGCACATCCAATCAAGTAATATAAGGATCAAATAACTGAGAGGGGCTGTCAGAGTGACGTATGACATTGAAAATAGAAGTCTGGTGAAAATCTATTTCAGGAGCACTAAATCTCTAGGTTCTCTCCTGCACACTTGGTAAAGAGCAAGAGATTATGTTTATTATACAAAAACACTAAAGGCTGGAAGCATCAGTCTAGATCTTTAAACTAGAAGATAAAGTGAAAGTTCATCTACTGTAACTTCTCTGCTCCATGAATATTGATAGTCAGGGAAGAATTCCAGAGAAAAGAAACATAGATGCTAGCATTTGGATGGCTATCTCCCAACTTAAAAGGCCAAAATTTATATACCCTTTAACATTTTTTAAAATAAGGTTACCTCCAATAAACTGTATTTTTTTCCATAAGTTTATGTATCACTTACCCTGTACTTAATTACTAAAACTAAGTTTATCAAAAAGTTATACACTTTCCCAGAAAAAAAAAAAAGATTCTTAAATGTTGATAAATTTTACATTAAAAGTTTATGGTCTGATCAGGGGTCCTAAACTTTTCATTTAGAACCTGCTTTGAATACAAAGATGAAATCAGAAGTTACACTGGTCTTTAGGGTCTACAGTTATTATTTGGCTATGTCATATTAAAATGAAATCAGTGGTAGGCCTCCTTAAGATATTGAAAAAACTTACATGGCAAACTTTATGTGTATGATTAAATCAAGGGTCTTCAGATGGGGTGATTATCTTGGATTATCCAGATAAGTCCTAAATGTCACCTTTACATGAGGAAGGTAAAGGGAGATTTGACGTAGAAGATGGTAATGTGGCCGCTGAAGCAAGATATTACATTCCTGGCTTTGAAGATGCAAGATGGGATCACAAGCCAAGAAAAGCAAAAAAAATACAATTTCGAGAAGGTATAAAAGGCAAGCAAATGTTTTCCCCCCTATAGCCTTCAGAGGAAGCATGGCCCTGCTAATGCCTTGATATCAACTTAGTGAAACTGATTTTAGATTTCTACCTTCAGAACCAAAAGAAAATAAATGTATGTTGTTTAAAACCACCATGTTTTTGGTAATATGTCAAAGCAGCCAGAGGAAACTAATATAATAAGTAACACTACAGTGTTGTCTAAATTTTAATCTCTCAGGCAGGTACAGTCACATACTTGTGATGCCAACTACTCGGGAAGCTGAGACAGAGGATCACAAGTTTTAATGCAGCCAGGGCAACTGAGCAAGACAATGTCTCAAAATTAAAAATAAAAAGGGATATGAGGTATGGATCAGAGTAGAGTGACCCTGGGTTAAATTCCTAGTTCTTTAAGAAAAATTTTTTTTTTAATTTCCTATGTAACTCATGATTTCTACCATATCTAAATACCACCCGTATTACTACTTATCTACTATTTTCTTTAAATTAATTCAGTCTAAAATATAAAACATATATTTGTAAATGGCAACTTAAACCAAATGGTATACCATTTATATCATAAATAAAAAATCGTATTGCTTATCCTAAATAATAATTACTCCTAAAATTAGATACAATGAAAATTAATGATAGTAATTACAGATATGTTGCTTATAGAATAATCTAAAAATAGGCCTATTGTTTTGTTGAAAAAGGTCACAGATATCAAAAACTAGAAATAAGATTTTCCCCTTATATAAGAAAATAAAAACAGAATGGGACTAAGTTTCTCATTGTATGAGGCAATGTCATTTAATTTCTTGTCCCTGGATCAACTATAATTATGTATCCTCTCACCACTGGAAGCTACACCTGTCTGTAATCAACTCTCTTCTGGCTTCTTTAAACAGAAGTGTAGGGCTGCTGAAAAGGAAAATTAAGGTGTTTCCTTTGAATATGTAATAGCAATCAAAAAAAAAAAACATTTTACCTGGTAAAGAAAAGGAACTTGATGACAATGTATAAGCACAATGACTTTAATTCCAAAGAATTAGATGAGAAAACTCTTTAAGTATTCCTTCTTTTAAAGCCATTAAGAGAATTCATTAGTCAAAAATTACTACAAAATATCTTATATTCCGCTTTATTATATCATAATAATATATGATACTGTCATTCTAGATCACGTTTTAATAAAAACTAATAGATGTCTATGTATGTGTGTATATGTATGTGTATGTGTATTTTCTTTTTTTAAGAGATAGAAATTTCTGTGTAAGATATAAGTAGAATCTCAACCTGGGTCTTTGGCAAATTGAAAGTCTAAAAGTAGAATGTACTGTTGTAGTGATGGCATTTAAAACAAAAACGCAGTAAGTACAAATTAGAAAAATTAGCCCATGCCAGAGAATCTGAGATCAAAACTATGATACCAAAAGATGGGGAGTTTGGATTCTGCAAGAAATTTTAAAATAACAAAAGATACAGAATTGAATATGAGAAATTTTACATGTAAGGGTGGGAAATGTCTACTACTTGTCCTGAATGGATTCATGCTAAATTGGAACCTATTCTGGATAGCATAGATAATATAGACCTATATTCGAATATCTTTACAAGGTTTGACAGAGATATGGTAGGAATGTAAAAGAACCATTGAATTAAATAGAATGAGAATGTGTCTACATACCACACCCTTGGTATAGCAAGATGCTATTTCACTAATGGTGAAACCCAACTGAATAACACACCATGAACCCAAGCAAAGGTATACAACACTGGTAAAAATTAAGAGAATTAGAGTTGGCAAAGTGAGCTTTGAAAAAATAAGAAAATAGAAAATGATCCTAAGAAACTGTAATTACAAATGCAACATGTCAAGAAACAAAGACTAAATCATTAAAATTTCATGGAAAATTTTTAAAAAGAACAACAGACTAATAAGAAGCCCAGTATAATCCTCTGCCATCAATTAAATTTTAACAAAAATAGGCAGTTTAAAACATCTTTTCTAAGAAAATGAGTGTTTCATGAATATAAACAAATCTGTTTGATAAATTACTATTATTGGAAGAAACTGAAAATGTCCACTGGTAAATAAAATGTGATATTTTTCAGAGCCATTCCATACAATGTACAATCTTAACAATTTAGAAAGTAAAGTATATAAACGTGAAAATTCTAAAGAAGTGAGTGATGTCAGGAGAAAAAATTAATAGGAATATAGTCACATAATCTTCATATTATCAGACTTTGTAAGAAATATATTTTATCTATTTTAATCATCTAAATTTCCACTTAAGCGATATATTATCTTTAGGAAAGTAAAATAAGAAGAGTTCCCTCCTTCTGTTATTAAAAATTCATTACTCAATGCATTTTCACCAGATACTGGCAGGAAGAAGGAATTCTTAAGTACTGATTAATATTCATGCACATTCATCATCATATGATCATCACAGAAATTTCAAAGCTAAACTGTTATATCCTCTATATTTTCCAGTTGAAGAACAGGAGAATCAAAGAAATATTTAGTGGCTTATTGTAACCACAGACCAATGCTAAATCACTGGGAAGTCTCTCAGGAAAATGTGCAAAGGGCAAAACTGATGGTATTATTTCAGGAAGATGGGGTGTATGGATTCTGCAAGAAAACAAATGGGAATTTAAAGAAGGTAACAAATTTCTTGAAGGAAAACAGACACAGCATGATAGATTATATATATGCATGTGAAGCAAGGAAGACAGCAATCAATTTAAAAGTTGTTTACCTAACTTGGTAAAATATAAAAGCAGCTGAATCTGAAAGGCTAAGGGAAAACATAGAAAAATGAATTTCCACTCCTTTAACAAACATTTTCCAAGACCTACTGAACCAAAAAACACTATCCTAGACACTACATTTAAAGAGAAATAAGAAAGAACTAAATATCTTAAAGAAAACCAGTGTTATTGTGAGACAGAAACCTAACCAGCAGATATCTGTGAGGTGGTAGTTAACTTCCTTTTCTAATGTAAGACAATAACAATGCATCTTGAAGAAGATGGTTTTTGCTGTGAGAATAATCATGTAAGTGTATTTTAATTCAAAATATATTTGGCAATTAAGTAACAACTGTTCAATCAGAAGATGGAAAAGGACATTACTTTGGGCTTTACAAAAGCAAAGTACTCACCAATAAATCCCATGTAACAGGAAGCAAAGAAGAGACTGAATATGTAGAGGAAGCCAAGATCTCACTGAGACCCAAACTGTTTCTCTTTTTAGTCACAATGTTACACCTTTTTGGACTAGTAGCCTCAAAATGAGATCAAATAACATCAGAGAACCTAGATAGTGGAATGAGGACTCTTTGACTGGATTTAGTTTAAAATCCAAGAATGCAATTTTAAAAAGGAGGAACATAAAAAGTACAAAAGGGATTCATGCAATATTATTATATACTACAATTTGGAAATAGTTGAAGAATAAGGGGTGGAACTATTTCATTTAAATAATAGGGAAATGTAATCTTATTTTGTCCTGTGAGTTGGAAAATAAAGAAAAACATTATTACATAGAGAATTTAAAAAGTTGAAGACAACAAATAAATTACATAAAAATGCCATGAACATACATAAGAAAGGGAACATGAGAAGTCAACATACCTATGCCCATACCTATGGCCATACACATATGGCCATTAAGTACTTGAAAATTAACAAGTCCGAGATGTGCTGCAAGTGCAAAATTCTTCCTGGATTTCAAATACCTAGTATGAAAATAACAACTTCTATATTGAGTAAATGTTTAAATGATAATTTTTTACATAGCAGGTTACATAAATATATACCGTTAAAATAATTTCATTGGTTTCTTTTTAATTTTTTTAGTGGAGCTTACTGAAAAAATTTAAAGTATATATGTAGCTCACATTTGTGGTTTGCATCATACAGTCATGAACTGCTTAAGAATGGAAACAATTCTTAGAAATGGGTCACAAAGCAATTCTGTATGTACACAAATATCACAGACTATATTTACACAAACTAAGATGATTAGGACACCACTAGGCAATATAATCTTATGGGACCAGTCTTCTACACAATCTTTCATTGGTTGAAACATCCTCATGAAATGCATAACTGTATTTCTGACAGTCGTCAATGGTCTCCTTTCTATCATTCAGTCTTGGTCTCCCCCAAGTAAGGCTTTTTCAAAATGTAATTTTATAAGGACTGGAAAGATAGTACACATAAGAGCAATTAAGAAGCTACCAAAATAGCTTTTATATAAAACAATATGAACCCAATCTGACACAATTAAAAACAAAATAGTCCAAAACGACAAAGTGATAAGCCACTTAACAAAGTTTAGTGATCATTTAAACACAATATCCTTTTAAAATGCATACTGTGAAGAGATATTAAAGATGAAATAAAAGATTTGGGTTGAAAGTTGATTTGGGAGTCCACAACAGTTATAGCCAGAAAAATAAATGTGTCTCTCTAAAAAGGATAGCAATGCCATAGAAGAAAAGGATAAAACAAAATATATAAACTAAGAGTAAATCTAAAACTTCTAGAAATTTCTGACATTTAGACAAATAGTCTTAAGCTACAAAACTTATTGTGCCTTTTTGATAATACTCCAGTATATATGATAAAAGATTGAGTCAGTCAAAATCATAGGCAGTAATGAGTCCATTTTAGACTACTGAGAACAGCCTCCTGAGTTTACAGCTGAAACAAAAATCATATAAGGAATAGTGACATCACATCTGATATGCAAGGTCACTCAAACCAAGAAAGTAGAAAACATACAGTTCAAGAAGGAGGGGATCAATCAGCGAAGAAAAGTAATGGAATTTCCAGGATGAGACAGTAAAGTGGAATTATACGAAAAAAAAAAAAGGGTAATGCAGTAAGACTAAGAAGATGGAGCACTCAGAAAGATTCCCTTTAAGTAAAAAGTGAACCTGATAAAATTGACTGCACTGAAAAAAGTTTAATAGTTCTTTTAGAAAATGTGAGGGAATGGGCCTAATAGAAGAAAAAGTAGGTCCAAATCTACATGATGTCGCTTAGGAACTAACTTCCTTAACAAGACTCCTAAAGCACAAGTAGTAACATCAAGAATCAACAAATGGGATGGTAAAAAACTAAAAACCTTTTTCACAGCAAAGGAAACAATCAAGAATTATGAAGAGAGAGTCTACATAATGGGAGAGAAATCCGTGCCACCTGCACATCAGATAGAGCATTAATCTCCAGGATATATAAAGAATTCAAAAACATTAACACCAGAAAAACAAATAATTAATAAATAGGCAAAGGAACTAAACAGACACTTCACAGAAATACAATCAGCTGGCAAATATATGAAAAGATGTTCATTATCTCTAGCAATGAGAGAAATGCAGATTAAAACTACAAAGAGGGGTGGGGCTGTAGATCAGTGGCAGAGTGCTTGCCTAGCATGTGTGAGGCATTGGTTTTGATTGTAAGCACCACATAAAGATAAATAAATAACTACTTACCAAAAAACTACATGGAGATTTCATCTCACTTCAGTCAGAATGGGAATTATCAAGAATATAATCAACAATAACTGCTTTCAAGGATGTGGGGGGAAAGGCACACTCTAACATTGCTAGTGGGAATGCAAATTGGTACAACCAATCTGGAAAGCAATATGGACATTCCTTGAAAAACTTGGAATGAAACCACCATTCAACCCAGCTATCCCACTCCTCCGTCTATTCCCAAAGGACTTAAAATCAGCATACTACAGTGATGCAGCCACATCAATGTTCATAGCAGCTCAATTCACAATAGTTAAACTGTGGAACCAACCTAGATGCCATTAAGTAAGTGAATGGATAAAAAAAAAACTGTGGTATATATACACAATGGAATATTACACTACATTTAAAAGAAAATAAAATTATGGCATTTATTTTCTGAAGGGGGATATCAGAGTAGATAAGATGGTGGAAAGAAATGGACATCATTACCCTAAGTAGATATACGACTGCACAAATGGTACAACTCTACGTTATGTACAACCAAAGAAATGAAAAGTGTGTTCCATTTGTGTACAATGAAATAAAATGGATTCTGCTGTCATGTATAACTAATTAGGGGAAAAAATGCAAAGTTAAGGACAATGGCCCTGGTGGAAAAAATCTAAAAGCTAGTAATTTTAATGGTGGGTCTACAAGTGTTAAAAAGTTTAGCAAAGTAGGAATGAGGGAAAGACAGAAACTTTTGTGGACAGAAAAGGCAGAGAAAAAAATACCAAGAGACATGGAATTGAGTGAGCCACCCCAATCCTCCCCTTCTGCCCCCAAAGGAATTACCATATAAAGGACAAGAAAAAAAATAGGTGGATTTAGATGTGGTAGTAGGTAAGTGCTTGCTCAAGTGAAAAAATTATTCATGTCTTCAGGAAAAAAATGTGAAATGAAAGGCTTTGTAACAACGTATGGACAGAAATGAAAAAAAAACTTCCTTTTTTAATATAATGGCTTGGGAGGGAAAAATAAAAATAGATGATGTTTAGGGAGAGAGGAAATAAACTAGAAGGATAAGGGGAAATAATCTATGGAAAAGAATTATGCTTTAAAAACATGTAGTTAGATACAATAAGAAATATGTGGGAATAAAATCTGAGAAAAGAAACAGATTAATTAAAAAAGAAAAGAATACAAGTAATAGCCAGATTCGGTAGCACACACCTATAATCCCAGCAGCTCAGGAGGCTGACAAAGGAAGATTGTGAGTTCAAAGCCAGCCTTAGTAATGGCAAGGTGCTAAGCACCTCAGTGAGACCTGTCTCTAAATACAAAATAGGGCTGGGAGTGTGGCTCAGTGGTTGAATGTCTCTAAGTTCAATCCTCGGTACACCACCACCACCCCAAAAAATACACTCATACATTGCTGGAAGGAAAACAATTGATATAACTATTAGAGAAAGTGGTATGGAGATTCCTCAGAAAACTTGAAATGGAACCACCATTCGACTTAAATTATTCCACTCCTCAGTTTATAAACAAAGGACTTAAAATAGCATACTACAGTGACATAGCCACATCAATGTTTAAAGCATCTCGATTCACAATAGCTAAACTATGGAATCAACCTAGATGTCCTTCCACAGATGAATGGATACATAAAAGTAGTATATGTATATAATGGAACATTACTCAGCCTTAGAGAAGAATGAAACTATAACATTTGCAGGTAAATGAATGGAACTAGAGAATATCATGCTAAGTAAAATAAGCCAATCCCCAAAAACCAATGGACAAGTATTTTTTCTGATATGCAGATGCTAATTCACAACAAGGGTGGGGAGGAGCACCTAGGAAAAAGAGAGGTACTTTGGATTAGGCAGAGGTAAGTGAAGAGAAGGGGGTGGGGGAGATGTGGCTCAAATGGTAGCACGCTTGCCTGGCATGCGTGCGGCCCAGGTTCAATCCTCAGCACCACATACAAACAAAGATGTTGTGTCCGCCGAAAACTAAAAAATAAATATTAAAAAAAAGGAGAGAGAAGGGAGAGGGTATGGGGGTAGGCAGGATAGTAGAATGAATCAGACATTATTACCCTATGTATATATATAATTACATTACTGGTATGATTCTACATCATGCACAACCAGAAG
The DNA here is from genome assembly GCF_045843805.1 of Urocitellus parryii. Taxonomy (NCBI): domain Eukaryota; kingdom Metazoa; phylum Chordata; class Mammalia; order Rodentia; family Sciuridae; genus Urocitellus; species Urocitellus parryii. Next base: position 71,058,604 of record NC_135538.1, on the reverse strand, counting down.
AATGAGAAGTTATACTCCATTTATGTATGATATGTCAAAATGCATTTTATTATCATGTATAACTAATTAGAACAAAATAAATATATATATATTTTTTTCACACACATATATATAAATATATTTATATATTACCTTCATTATTATGAATATACAAAAGAAGGGAGGGAAAACTAAGATGATAGCAGAAATCCTCAAGAAAATATCACAACCAGATCAACAGAAATAATTTAAAATTTATATATATATATATATATATATATATATATATATATATATATCATGAGGAAGTAATATTTATCCTAGGAATACAAGGAGGATCAACATTAGAAAAAAAAAATCAATGAAGTTTACTATATGCATGGAGGCATAATCTTAACAGATAGAGAAAAGGCATTAATGCCTTAAATATCCCCCAAAAGAGGCTTTACTAAAGATACACACGTATTAAACAATAAAGGGTTATCTAGCAGAAATCTCTCACAAACATACTTAAGTAGAAAAAATTTAGCTAGCTTTCCTTGCAAGTTGAGAACTTCCCTTGGAAGTAGAAATGTTTTCCACTCCTCCAAGCAATCAGAGCCAACATTTACTCAGTACTAGAGATTTGGGCCAATACATATTACTAAAATTAAGAGTTTTCAGCATGATTGCTTAATCATTAAAATAAATCAATAGTGTGACAATATACTAGAAGTACCAAATAAAGAGAAAATAGAACACCATTTACTGTATAAACAGAAAATGATAAATATCTAGAAATTAGTCTAACAGCAATAAACAAAAAAATTAGAAAACAAAAAAACCTGAAAAGAGCCATAACTTATTCATTGAGATGATTTAACACTGTAAACACGTTGCTTTTCTCCACATTAATCTAAAATCAAAGTTATTCATACAAGAATTTTGCGGTAACTGGACAAACTGTGAATTTTATATGTTAAACCAAACATCTACAAATATTTGAAAAAATCCTAACAGAGAGTTGCCTTATCAGTTATCAATTTCAAAGTCATTGTAATTAAAAAAAGTTACTAAGATGGGTATAAGAATAACAAATCAACTGAATTTACAATACATCCTAGAAAGAGACTCATGTATTTGTCAGGTTATTTCTCATACATATACCAAACTCATAAATGAATAGGTCTGAATGATAAGTTTCACACACTTAATTTTCTGTAATTGCTGTTATATTTAATATTTAGACTTTATCTTTTAATCTAGGGAGGGTGGACCTGAAAAATTCTGAAACTCCAAGGTCCATCCATCTTCCTAAGCCTAAGACAGCATTTTCTGTAATTTCTTTCCCCAGTTTCTAGTTCTCCTGTATTTCCTCCTCCCTCCATATAAGATTCTTCCCTCTCTCTAGGAGCCTGTGAAAAAAACAAAAGGAAATCACACAGCTCATTATATCTAAATGTGATTAAAGCATTAAAACTCTGTTTTAATGCACATATAAAACATCTATAATATAGTGTTCGAAATATTAGAGCCCTTTCCTTTCCTCCAGTTACCCAATTTGATGTCATTTTATGTAACTTTCCAACAAGCTCAGACCCCAGTTTCTAAGGACAGAGTTGGTGAAGGCAAAATGCAACAAATGATGGATTATCACATAAGACATACAACCCTTTACCACAGAGTAAGTAGTTCTCATACTTGAACATGTTCAGAACCACTTAGGTTATTAAAAGACAAACTACTTGATCCGATCCCCAGAGTTTCTAATCAGTGCATCTGAAGTAAAATGAACTTCTAACTTCCTGGGTAGTGCTAATTTTTCTTCCTGTGCCACAGGAAAAACACTACCCTACAGAGCACTAGTTATCAAGTGGATAACAAGGAATGCTAGTTATTTCTTGGGGGCAAGGATGCTGCTAACCATCCTACAATGCATAAGATAGCTCCCAGAGTAAATCAAATCATTATCAGGTCAAACATGTCAATGGTGCTAATGTTGAGAAATTTATTAAAAATACATGATGTGATCATTGAATCATCTTGATGAAAGTTCTTCTTTCACCAAGATAATTCTATTTTCCTTCAGGTATTGATAACTCTTTGAATTTTACTCATTTACAGCAAAATGAAGTTTTGAAGACATTAATACTTAAAGGTATATGGAGCCACAATAGGGATAAGTACTTACTCAATGCTACTGATAGATTTCTAAAAAAGAAATACAAATTAACATTCATTTTGCAAGAATTATAAGAAAACTAATTACATTAAAAGAGTGACTTCCTTAAAAGTACTAACAATATTTCTTAAGCTGAGTGAAAAACAAACTGGGGTTCATTTCAGTATTATATATGTATGTGTATACATATATATGCATTTGATTTAAATGAAATCTTTAATACTGTACAATTGATCTTAAGAGAAAGCACTGATCACAGCAATAATCAATCCTAATAAATATGACTGAGGTAATGGTACTTCCTATATAAAAGTATATATGTATATGAACACACAGAGACAAATGAACTTACTCCAATGGGCTGAAAAATAAGTCCATCCATTTCATGACTGACTTCTTTGGCAAAATTTCCTTCAAGTAGCTGTAAAAAAAAAAAACAGCATATATTCCTTAGAAATACAATAATCACGTTTAAATTATTTTAATTTCTTAATAAGCTTTATAAAAACATAATATATAAGCTATTAAAATTGAAATACCAAAATAAAAGAGATAGATACAGAGAGATCTAGGTTAATATACTGTAAGATTTTTTAAACTAATACATAAGGATTTCAATTTCCAAGAAAAGCTACTTTGAACCACAATCCTAATTCAACCACTAAAAAAAGGATAAAAAGAGTGAATATGATTAATCATACTGCATGATATATCTCAAAATAGTTAGAAAACAACACTTTGAATATACTCATGCTAAAGACACAAAAATGTTTAAGGTGATAGATATGCTAATTACCTTGAGTTGATCATAACCCAATATATACATGAATCAAAACACTACACTGGGTCTCATAAATATGTACAAATATTATATGACAATCAAAAAATAAAATAAAATGATCATAAAGAATTGAAGATATTCTGAATGCATTACTAAGCCAGCACAAAAGGAAAAAAGATGTACCCCCCCAAAAAAAGTGAAAATAGAAACTCAGAAAAGTAATAAAGGGAATAAAATAAATAAATAAAAACACACAAAAAAGGGGACAGCAAAGAAGCTTGTTTGGGGACAAGAATTTGCAACCACAAACTAGTTTAAACATGAGGAGTACAGTCTCCACAAAAAAGATAACTAATTAAAGCAAAAATACAAACAATGTATTATTGTGTTAATAACATGCAGAAGAAATATACAAGAGAAAATGTGATGATTCTATCATATGGTTCTTTTTTTAAATATTTTATTTTTTAGTTATAGTTGGACACATTACTTTTATTTTATTTATTTATTCTTATGTGGTGCTGAGGATTGAACCCAGGGCCTCGAACTACTAGGCGAGCTCTCTACCACTGAGCCACAACCCCAGCACCCCCCCCATCATATGGTTATTAACCCAACTATCAAGTGATATACTTTTTTAATTTTTTTTTAATTTAACAGAATTCATTTTGATATAATTATAAAATAACTATAAAAACTGAAAATTAAAAACCTTAAAGCAACAACTGCTACAACATACCCAAAGATGATATGCCTGATACAACTAAAAAGTGAAGATACAATAGAATTAAAATTCTCTAACAGAATAATGGCAAGAAAATATAAAATAGGACTACATGAGAGAAATCATATGGTAAACCAAGTAGTAAGATGGTAGATTTAAAAAAAATTAGCAATAATTATATTAAATTTAATGGTACAAATACTCCAATCAAAAGGCAAAGGGTGCCACACTGAATTAAAAAGAAAAAAAAAATTCAGCTAGCTTAAAGTAAAAGGATGGAATAAGATGTTAAATTCCAACACTAATAAATAGAAGGCTTACATTAATTAAGGACTTAAGAATAAGAAATATTAAAAATAAAAAGCAACAATACATGCTGACAAAGCAAGTGAATTCAACAAGAACCTACATAATCCCCAATGCACTTACACCTTTAAAAAAAAATCTCAAATGCTTTTTTTTTTTTTTTTTGAGAGAGAGAGAGAGAGAGAGAGAATTTTTAAATATTTATTGTTTAGTTTTTTCGGTGGACACAACTTCTTTATTTTTATGTGGTACTGAGGATCGAACTCAGCGCCCTGCGCACGCCAGGTAAGTGTGCTACCACTTGAGCCACATCCCCAGCCCTCAAATGCTTTTTTTAAAAATCCTAATATAATAAATAAGAAAACAGGGGGGAAATCCTCAGTTATACATGGAGAATTTAATTCTGCTCTTCAAGTAAATGAATCAACATGTAGAAAAATATTCAGTAGGAGTTAAGACATCTTGACAAGACTTACAGAACATGAGCAGACAGAAAATCAGTATAGATATGGACAACTAGAAAATCACCATAAAACAACCTGGCCTAATACCGCCCAACAATAGAACACATTTTTTTTCTCAACTGCACACAATACATTTAAAAATTGAAGTCATACAAAGTATATTCTCTAATTGCAATGAATAAATTAAATGTCAGTAAGAAAAACATACTTGTGAAGTTGTCCCATGTTCAGAAACTAAAGAAAACACTTCTAAAGAATTCAGGGGCTGGGGTTGTGGCTCAGTGATAGAGCGCTCGCCTAGCACGTGTGAGGCCCTGGGTTCAATCCTCAGCACCACATAAAAATAAACAAAATAAAGGTATTGTGCCCCACTATAACTTAAAAAAAATCTTAAAAAAAAGAATTCATAAATAAAAGAAGAAATCAATAGGAAAATTTTTAAATATTCTGAACTTAAGAAAAAATACAATAGTCTGACATTTGAAGGATGAAATTAACACACACTTTACTGCATTAAAATCACTGCATTAAATGCCTACTTAAAAGAAAGATAGGTCAAAACTCAAGTGACCTTGACTTCTACCTTAAAAAAGTAAGGAGAACTCTAAAGAATTTAAGAGTTACAAATATAAGAGTTAGTCATTTGAGATGAGCTAGTATATAATCAATAAAGATGACCTCTGCCCATAGGGATAAATCCCAGTCCTTGCTGAGGAGGGTGTAGCCAAAGCTCACTAAGCTGCAAAGAAGTTGTTGTAATGTCTCTGAGTTTTAAAAATGGAAGCTGTGGTCAGAAAGCAGAAGGTAGGAGGATAGAAAGTCTGAGGCTGGCCTCAGCAACTTAACCAGGCCCTGTCTTAAATTTAGATAGATGATAGATAGATAGATAGATAGATAGATAGATAGATAGATAGATAGATAGATGGATGGATGTATATATGTATGTATAGGCTGTGGCCCAGAGCTTAAGCATTCCTGGGTTCAATCCATGGTGGAAGGCAGGAAAGCAGGCAGAAGGCAAACAGGCAGGAAGGCAGGAAGGAAGGAAGATATAAGACTCCAAAGCAAAAGTAACTAAAACAAAAGAAAGTCACTGAAATGAAAATTTTGTAGAAATAGGCCAAGGTGATCAGAAGGTCAAACCAAACATGAGGAAGCAAGGATGATGGGCAAGCTTTGAGAGAAGAGTTTAGGTTAGGTTCAATCTCCACAGAAAGAGGAAGAGTTACCAAAAAGTCTTAAATGTACTTAGTTAAAGTAGCATAGCTTGAAAGGTCACATTTTACTTAGGAACTTAAATGTCAGACATAATTTAAAACTTACCTTGGTATTATTTTGTCTCTGATATTATATTCCAAAATAAAATGTCTTATACTTTTTGAGTTAGTCCATATCTTTTTCTCTTTTTCTACATTTTAAGTAAAATTTTCTCATGTGTTACATTGGAATACTAATGCAAGAAGAACCAAGCTAAACTAAGCTTTTGTTTGATAATTTACTGGAAAATCAACAGCTCAATCAAAATAAAGTTTATATTCTGTGTTCATTAGGTTGATATCTCCCAAATGCCTAATAATGCTATAAACCAAGCAAGGGACACTGGGAAGCCAATGTTAATATAAGCCTAAACCCATATGGTTACATAATACATCTTCACTTTAATTTGAAATTAAAAATAATTAAATTCAATGATGTCATTAGCCATTTGTCCCTGTCAATCTTTTGTCAGAAATACAGTTCTGGGGGCTGAGGTTGTGGCTTAGTAGTAGAGTGTTTGCCTAACACAGTGAGCACCAAATAAATAACTTAATTAAATAAGTTATTATTAAAAAAGAGAGAAAGAAAGAAATACAGTTCTGCTTAAATTAACAAAGATGTCTCTAAAACATTTCTGATAAGTAAAGAATCCTGATTTAGAAATAATTTCAAAACCCTGGAGTGAATAAGTAGACTATATGTTCAATTACCTAAGTTAGGATATATTCCTTTTCAGAATTATAATTTTCTTGATTATTTTCCCTCTAGATAAAATTAGAAGATAATTGGATGAAAAGCAAAACAGTAGACATAATATATCAAATAGGTTTTAATAAAACAGTAGTATTTCATAAGGTTTTATTTCTAAAACAAATTTGCTCACTTATCAATTATCCCTTAATTACCATCTGAAATATCATACAAAAGGCATGCAACTTTCCATGGACCAAAGATTACAAGAACTGACAACGGTTATACCAGATGATTGACTCTGAATTGGTATTTTATATGTGTATGAATCAAGAATTGAAAACCAAATCATTATAAATGCATAAGCAGAAAACGATAATGCACAAAGGCTTAAAATTAGAAACATGAGAAGCAAAATAGAAACTGTGAAGTTACAAAGTATACAAAGGAGTCTTTTAGAAATAATAAGGAAAATGACAGCTTAAGAATACAGCAAAGAAGAAAATGAAACGGCAGTGTTATCTGGAATACAAATTGGCATTATCAATTCATTATAGAATAGAAAATATACCAAGGGAATATTTAAAAAAGAATAAACTCTCTCCACCTTGCAGTTCTGGTCTATTTTACTCACATCAGATATTTTCTGGAAACTCCACAGAACCTCAATTGACTGACTGAGAATACTCAATGAGGTAATTATATCTGTTGACCTCTATAACATGTTCTCATCACCCTCCTAATATCTGAGGTTTAGTTTCAACAATCCCCCCAAAATGGATATTTGTACTCTCCTATATATTAATATTTATTTTTTCATTCCCAAAGTATAATTCTACTTCAGGTTAATGTTATTCAATTTGTCCTAAATATTCTTCTAATCAGAAATTAATCATTTTACAATAAGCCATACTTCTTGTTCACCACAAAAGAACATGGTTATCTTCTTTAAAATGAATTATTTGATTACCACTATTTACCAATGTTACCTAAACAACTCCAGTATGATTAAAGTTAGCTCATCAAAATATAAATAGCTTTTTGATACTATCATTGGCTTTTTCACTATTCTACAAAATTGCAATTAAAATTAGGCTTAATAGTTCTGGTGAATCCCAACTGACAAGGTAAAAAAATTTAAAAACAAAATTTCTCTAGGACAGTTTATTACTTTTCATTGTTGTTAGTCTTATTTTAATCAAAATTCCCTTTTAATTCCACAAAGAAGCAGTTCACTATACTTTTAAGAAATGATTGACATTTTATTTCATCAGATTTCCAATTTTTTTTTTAATTTCATAATTTAGGCACAATTTATTCATTTAACAAACATTCACTTCCTGTCAGTAACTGACAACCACTCTATTAAGTGTTTAAGATTTAGAAGAGATTAATCTTCAATTTGGAAGAACTTTGCAAGATTCAATGTCATAGTCAAAAGACTGTAGGTGCCAGGACATAAACCTAACTGGACTGACAATAATAGAAACTCGTAAGATCAAGGACCAACTAGAGAGAGTATCCTCATATATAAAGTCAGGTTCAATATTTTTTAATTATTATGAGTTTAAACTTTATAAGGCTCTCCAATGACTTCAAGTTAAGAAGGACCTCAATACATAATACATACTTACATACACACACACACACACACACACACACACACACACACACACTAGTCATTTTACAATAAGTGCTCTTAATAGAGATATTTAAAGATTTTTAAGGGAAGCAAAAAGCAATTACATTTTCACCTATGATTCACAGATGTATTCAGATGTTTACTTAGTAATAATTATGTGTCCTTTTTTAAATGATGAGAAGAGCAAGAAAAGGAAGAAGTAATACATACAAAACTATATTTTAGGTACTTAAATATAGTAAATGCTTACTTACCGGTACTGACTCAGTTTGGCCTCCTAACTATCACATGAAGTGGAGATTACTATTACCTCATTTTAAAAGTGAGAACTTGCCAACAGTCACAATACAAGCAACTAAGAACCCAAATTCATTTGAGCTCCAGAGTTCACATTCTTAACTGATATTCCAAACTAGAATATCACAGGCCCAGAAACTTCCTAATCTCTAGTCTAGGTTAAAGTTCCTTCAACATACTCTCATTATATTGTATGTTTTCTTCCATCAGAGGCTTTTCTCATTTGTCTGATTATCAAATTGATCTGTAGGCTTTTTAAGGTTAATAATCACATTTGCCTAAGTTCCAGGAAAAATTAATTTTAATAAGAGTAAAAACTGGGCTGGGGCCCGGGTTCAGTGGTAGAGCACTTGCCTAGAACATGTAAGGCATTGGGTTCAATCCTCAGAACCACAAAAAATAAATAAATAAAATAAAGGTATTGTGTCCATCTACAACTAAAAAATATTAAAAAAGAAGAAGAAGAAGAAACTAAAATCTATGACTTGCATTAAACCAGCGGTTTTTAAATTCTTGATTTAGTTTTGCTTGTTTCGCATATTTGTAATTGTGTTTCATTTTACATTTAAATGATAATAATGTTAACTAAAAAATCACATCTATATTCATCGAATCTTCAGTATCAATTATAATAATCTGGCATACAGTCAACTCTCATTTCAATTAATGTATGCTAAATAAATATAAAGTAATAAAGAAAGGATCTATAAAAAAACAAACAATGGACACATTATAGTCAGAGGTTATAGGTTAAGTACAAAACAGACGGAATGCATTATACTAATAGGTGGCATAAAGCATAAAAGAGTTTTAAAGTCACAAATTTTTGACTCTTGTGGTAGAGATTAAGAGAATACGATTCAAAGGAAAAAACCTAAAACAATCTCTTCTACTTAATATTTTCCCACAAACAATTCCTTATTACTTTCTTAATTTCCAATGAAAACAACAATAATAGTGTCCTAATTGATCTCTTTGCTTTTAAGTTAACTTTTTTTCTCCAAACTATTTTTATTCACCCATGTTAGAACTGACTTTCCAAAACAATCTGTCATGCATCACAGCCATTTCTAAAGTGCTTTGAATGTTCCCCACTTCTATACATCAATTTACCTTAGCATAGTTTTGTTTGGGGTTTGTTTTGTTTTGTTTTGTTTTTGTATTTTGTTTTATTTTATTGGTGCCAGGGATTGAACCCAGGGGCACTCAACCCCTGAGCCACATCCCAAGCCCATTTTTGTACTTTATTTAGAGATAGGGTCTCAATAAAGTTGCTTAGGGCCTCAATACGTTGCTGTGGCTGGCTTTGAACTTGCCATACTCTGGCTTTAGCCTCCTAAGCCACTGGGATCACAGGTATGTACCATGCCCAACCAATTAGCATAGTTTTTAAAGTTCACTTTTTTCTAACAACCTCTCCTGTATGTATCTATAATCTAAACAAAATAAAACACTCCCTTTTCCACAATGTATATATACTTGGATGCCATTAAAACTGTTCATCTAGACTCTGTATCAAGATTGTAGCTGGTAAGAAATATATATTCGTTTTGTGGGTAGAAAAGCAAGATCCACTGGTTGGGAAGGCTATTGAACAGTTTTGGAGGGAACAGAATATGATAGAGACTGTTTTAGTCATATTTTTTGTCACTGTGATCAAAAGACCTAACAAGAACAATTAAAGGAGGAAGTTTATTTTGTCTCATGGTTTCAGAGGTTTCAGTTCACAAATGGCTAACTCCATTGCTCTGGGCCCAAAATGAGGCAGAACATCATGGCAGAAAAGGGCATGGAAGAGGAAAGCACCTCAGGACATGGCAATCAGGAAGCAGAGGGAGCTCCGCTCACAAGAGACAAAATATAAACCACAAAGTGATACCCCCAAAGTCATACCCTCCTCCAACTACACACTACTACTTATAATTACCACCCAGTTAATCCAGATTAGCAGATTAATCCAATATAATTACCTACCTATCATAATCTAATCATTAGGTCATTACTCTTGTGATTAAATCATTTCACCTCTGGGCATTATTGCACATCAACTTTGGAGGGATATCATATATCTAAACCATACCAGATACTTAACAATAAGCATGTGCTGCAGTGAAAAATAAAACTGAACTACTTATGTGTCTGGTCTGAATGTCACCAGGGATTAAAAAGCAGAAAGATTTTTAAAATTCAAAAATTCATCCTCTGTTTAAACAGGCAGTATAGAAGAAATTAATTTTACCACAAAGAAGTCTGGCTTCAGCTACTGGAAGATGATCTCTATGTCTCTGGAATAACCTGCCTGATAAGAATGCCTTTGTTGTTTGGCCAATGGAGAGTCTAACCACATAATTTTTGATAAAGGCTATGCCATAAAGTTCAGGCCTCCAAAGGAACTGAAGACTAAGGGTATAAGTCTGAACTTCCAAGAAGGGATAAGAATAAAGGTCAAACAAGCAGCATTTGATGGAACACCTATATAAGCTCTGAACACAAACAGCTTGGATAAGTGTTATTATAAACCACAGTCTGGAAGAGGTAATGCTGTCCATGTCTCCACAGTGAAAAAACAACCAGAAGCCTTGCACTGGGCCTCATCCAAATTTTGTCCTAGGGGGTCTCTTCATTGACTGGTCTGCATTTACATCTTTTCATGATAATAAAATTATAACCTGAAATATGGTGCTTCTTGAGTTTTATGAGCCATTCTAATGAATTATCAAACCCAAGAGAGTCAGTAGGGACCCTAAAATTTGCAGCCAGCAGCTAAAGTAAAGGTAGCCTTAGGGACCCCAAACTTGAGCCTGTATTTGAAGCAAGGGCAATCTTGTGGGGACTATGCAATTGGCTTAAACTCATTCCAAAACATTTGTCACTGTATTTCTCTAGTTGATACAATTTAGGTTGTTCTCAAAGTCATACCATCTGTGGGAAAGGTTATAAATTCCCTTATGGGGCATTATTACCAAGAGGCTATTCAAAAAATGGCAAAAAAATGTGGCTTGGCATTATAGAAAGACTAATGCCAGAGGCAGGAAGATCATAAGTTATGGCCAACCTCAGCAACTTAGCAAGACCCTCAAAATTCAGTGAGATCCTGTCTAAAATAAAAATAAGAAGGGTTGGGGAGGCAGTTCAGTAGTAAAGCATCCATGGATCCAATCCCTAAAATCAAAATTTTTTTTAAAAGACAAAGATTGGCAAATTGGATTAGAAAGTAAACCTCAACAATAAGCTGCCTGCAAGAAACTGACTTCACCTACAAAGATATACACAGACTGAACATGAAAGGATGGAAAATGGTATAAGAAAATGGAACAAAAAAGCAAGCAGGAGTAGCTATACATACAGCTGACAAAATAACCTTTAATACAAAATCAGTTTGAAGTGAAAGAGATGGTCATTACATATGGATCAAGGGAACAATCATTATATGTAATGACTATAAATATACATACATACACCAAACATCAGAGCACCCAATTTTATAAAACAAATACTAATTGCCAAAAAGAGACAGATCATCCACTAACAATAATAGTGGATAACTTCAAAATTCCACTCTTACATATAATTCATACAGACAAAAACATCAACAAAGAAACACTGGAGGCAGACTACACTATAGATCAAATGGCCTTAATAGACAACTACAGAACATACCAACCAACAGCAACGGAATACACATTATTTTCATCAGCACATGAAACTTTTTCAAAAATTTACTATATATTAGGTCATAAAATTAATATTAACTAATTCTTTAAATGAATTCATTTCCTGCATCTAACCAGGTCACAATGGAATAAAACTAGAAATCAACAGCAATAAAAACACCTCTGAATGAACATTAGTTCACTAAAGAACTCAGGAGAGATTTAAAAATTCATAGAATCAAACAAAAATGGAAACACAGATGAAGTTATGGGATGCAGTAAAATTACAAATAAAAGTTTATAGCAGTGAGTGCCTACATTTAAAACAGAGGAATCTCAAATAAATAACCTAATAATACATATCAATGTCTAAGAAAAATAAGAACAAACCAAACTCAAAATCAGTAGAAGGAAAGACATAATAAAGAGCAGAAATAAATGACATAGAAACTAAAAGAATAGCAGAGATCAATAATACAAAAGAGTTGGTTCTTTGGAAAGAGAAAATTGACAAATATTTAGCTAGACTAACCACAAGAGAGAGAAGACCTCTGTAAGTAAAATTAAAGGTGAAAAGAAGACACTATAACAGGTACAAATGAAATTCAAAGGATCATTAAAGAATATTTTGAAAAACTACATTCTAGTAAATTGGAAAATCAAGAAGAAATGGGAGAAATTTCTGGACACATATGATCTAACAAAATTAAACCAAGAGAATATTAAAAAAAAACTAAACAAATCAGTAATAAATAATGAGATAGAAGCAATAATCAAAGAGTCTCCCAACAAAGCAAAACCTAAAAATCAATTTTTTGCTGCTAATTAACACCGGTACACCTGAAATTATTCCATAAATAGAAAGGGAAGGAATCCTTTGAAACTCATCCTACAAAGTCCTTATTAACATTCTTCCAAAACCTGATAAAGACACAACAACCACAGAAAACTATATACCAATATCCTTGATGAACACAAAAATCCTTAATGAAACACTTGCAAATTGAATCAGCACCACATTAAAAAAAATCATATACTATAATCAAATTGATTTCATAAAAGGGTTCGAAGGATGGTTCAATATATGCAAATGAATAAACAATGCAGCTCATAAACAGAATCAAGGATGAAAAAATCACATGATCATAAAACAGATGCAGAAAAAGCCTTTGATAAAATTCAACAGTTCTTCATCATAAAACTCCTGAATTAGGTATAGAAGAATAATAATTGAACAACATAAATGCTATATATACAAACTCATAGTCAACATCATCCTGAATAGGAGAAAACTGAAAGCATTTCCTCTAAAATCAGGAATAAGACAATAAGGTCAATTCTCTTAGTCAATACAATAAATTTTAGCTACAGCAATGAGAGGAAGGAAGGAAGGAAGGCATGGAGGGAGGGAGGAAAGAAGGGTGGCCAACAGACCAGAAATATGAACAGAAAATGAGAAAATAATTTTTTTTTATTTTCTGATGATCATATTCTTAGAAATCCCTAAAAACTTCACCAAAAGACTCTTAGAACCAATAAACAAATTCAGTAAAGTAGCAGGATACAAAATCAACATGCAAAAAACAGTAGCTTTTCTATTCACCAATAATTAACTTCCTGAGAAAGAAATCAGGAAAATTATCCCATTCACAATAGCATAAAATGGATGGATGGATGGATGGATGGATGGATGGATGGATGGATGGATGGATGGATGAATGGATGGAGACAGGAAAAAGAAGATCAAAAAATTCTACACTGAAAATTATAAAACACCACTGGGAATGGTGGTACATTCTTATCCCAGCAACTCAGAAGGCTGAGGCAGGAGGATCACAAGTTTGAGGCCAGCCTCCACAACTTAGCAAGACTCTGTCTCAAAATAAAAAAGAACAGAAAAGAACTGAGGATGTAGCTCCATGGTAAGGAGCCCTGGCTTCACAAGGGGAGGGGAAGAGAGATAAGAGGACAAACACAATAGAATAGAGAACCCAGAAATAAATCCATGCATCTAGAGCCAACTGATTCTTGACAAAGGTGCTCAAACCATATACTGAAGAAAAGATCCAAAGGCATTAATATAGGACCTGAAACTTTGAAATTATTAGAAGAAAACACAGAAATAACAATTCAAGATATTGGCCTAAGCTAACAATTTCCTGAATAAGACTCCAATAGCTCAGGAAACAAAAAAAATTAAGAAATGGGATTACATTGAATTAAAAGGCAAAGGAAACAACAGAGTGAAGAAACTGCCTACAAAATGGGAGAATGTCTTACAGCTATTCATCTGACAGATGAACATGTCAAGAATGCAGAATATGGCTGGGGATGTGGCTCAAGCGGTAGCGCGCTCGCCTGGCATGCGTGCGGCCCGGGTTCGATCCTCAGCACCACATACCAACAAAGATGTTGTGTCCGCCGAGAACTAAAAAATAAATATTAAAAATTATCTCTCTCTTTCTCTCCTCTCTCACTCTCTCTTTAAAAAAAAAAAAAAAGAATGCAGAATATCTAAAGAACTTCAAAAACTCAACATCCAAAAACAAGTAACCTAATTAATAGATGGGGAAAAGATCTGAACAGACATTTCTCAAAGAAGTACAAATGGCAATATATGAAAATGCTCAATATCTTTAGCCATAAGGGAAATGCAAACCAAAACTACATTTGAGATTCCATATCACCCTAGTCAGAATGGTTATTAACATCAAAAAATAATAACAACAACAGATGTTGGTGAGAATGTGAAGAAAAAGAAAACATTATACACTGTAAAAATCTAAATTAGTACAGCCACTGTGGAAAACAGTATGGAGGTTCACCAAAAAGTCAAACTACAACTACAGCCTAGGTGCCTATCAACAGCTGAATGAATAAAGAAAATATAGCATAGATATACAATGGCATTTCAGCCATAAGGAAGAATGAAATTATGTCATTTGTAGGAAAAGTAATGGAACTGGAAGACACTACAATAAGCAAAATAAGAAAGACAAAGCAAGATAGGTATAGCATGTTTTTTTCTCATGCAGACATTCTAAAAATAAATAAATATATACATACACACGTATATACATACAAATGACCTCAAAAAAAGAAGAGGAACTATTAGGAAATAGAATGGGAAGAAAGGGGAGAACAAAGGGGCTTATATAAAATATATATAAGATTTTTTTAAAACATGTAAAACAACATTTTAAACAAAAAAAAATAACTGTTAGGCAAAACTGTATTAAGAAAAGTTAATATTTCTAAGCAAATATGACTAAGCAAAACTCTAAACAGAAAAAAATATATCAACTTATTTGGAAAATAATTCATAGTAGAAAAATAAGTGATAAATGTTTATATGCTAAAAACGTTCTACATTAGAAAAAAGACTATGTAATAGCACTGAAAGATTTTAATATTCCTCTTACTCTATGACAAACTTAGAACAAAAATATATTCATACAACATAAAAACTGCTGCTATATTAGGCAACAAAAATTCCAGCAAACTCCTAGAAAGAAATTACAACAATTTTTTCACTAATGAGAAAAAGAAAAAATTTAAACTATGAAAGATAAATTTTTAAAAATAGAGGAGAGTTGACAAATTGGAAATTTTAAAACATTCTTTTAAGTATTACTCAAAGTAACTGAAAATTTTAATTACTGGCTTGTAGGAAAGATAAAAAAAAATTATGGCAGCCAGTTTTCCCCTGGAAGCATTTCCCAATTCTAAACTAATAAGTAGATATTCCTTAAGAAAAGGGCTACTGTTTTGAGATGTTACAGAGAGATGATTTTAGTGGACTTAAAGAAATAAACAAAATTGGAAGGGACTGAATACATAGTTGGACCTCCCCTTAAATTTTTGGCAAATTTTTGAAGTTGATAGTTGTATTCTATCAACAACAACTAAAAAATAAATATTTTTTTAGAAAATAATGGAACTAAATTAGAAATCAAGAATGAGAAAAAAAACACTCTTACATCTGGAAAGTAAATAAAAAACTTCTGAATGATGAACAGATAGCAGAAAGAATCAGGGGAGAAATAAGAAAAAACTTCTTAGAAGTAAATGAGTATAATGATACAACATATTAAAATTTGAGATAAGTAAGAAAGCAGTTCTAAGAGGAAAATTCATAACCTTGAGCTCATACATTAAGAGAACAAAAAGATATCAAATAAATAATCCAACATTACAAAAAAAAAAGAAAAACAAACCAATACCAAAATCAGTAGAAGACAGGAAATAATCAAAATCAGAGCCAAAAATCAATGAAATTGAAGATTTTAAAAACAAATACAAAAGAATGAAACAAAGAGTTAACTTTTTGAAAGAATAAACAAAATTGATAAACTCTTAGCCAAACTAACCAAATGAAAGAGGTGGGGGACTCAAATTATCAAAACTGGAGATGAAAAAGGAAATGTTACCACAGACACTAATAAAATCTAAAGGATTATAAGAAACTATTCTGAAAATTTATATTCCAATAAGATAAAATATCTTGATAAACACAAATTCCTAGACAAATATGGTCTACCCCTACCCAAGTTGAACCAAGATTATATGGAAAACTTAAAGAGAACAATTTTAAGAACTGAAATTGAATCAGTTATCAAAAGCCTTCCCACAAAGAAGGTGCAGGGGCACATACCTGTAATCCCATCTACTTGGGAGGCTGAGGCATAAGGATCTTGAATTCAAAACCTGTCTCGGCCAACTTAGCAAGGTCATAGGCAACTCAGCGAGACCCTGTTTCTAAATAAAATATTAAAAGGGCTGGTGATGTGGCTAAGTGGTTAAGTGCCCCTGGGTTCAATTCCATGTTCCAAAAATAAAAAGTAAAGAAAAACCTAGAACCACATGATTCAAAGCCATGTTCTACCAAACCTGTAAAGAAGAAGTAATACCAATCTTCTTCACATTATTCCATGAAATAGAAAAAGAAGGAACACTGTCAAATCATTGCCAAAACTAAAGACACATCAAGGAAAGAAAATTTCAGACCATTCAGACCAATATCCTTGGCTAACATAAAAGGAAAAATTCTTAATAAAACATTGGCAACCACTTACAAAAACATATTGAAAAGATAGTGTACCATGATCACATGGGCTTCATCCCAAGAATGCAAGGTTGCTTCAAAATATGGAATTCAATAAATGTAATTCACCACATAAATAGACTCAAGGACAAGATCACATGATTATTTCAATATATGTAGAAAGAGCATGACAAAGTATAGCACCCATTCATGTTAAAAACACTTGTAAAAATAAGAATAGAAGAAACTTACCTCCACATTGTAAAGACTATATATGATAAACCCAAGGCCAACATTATTCTGAATGGAGAAAAACAAAGCATTTCCTCTAAAAACAGGTACAAGATAAGGATGCCCAGTTTGCCACTCCTACTCAACACTGTCCTTGAAACTCTAGACAGAACAATTAAGCTAGAGAAGGAAATTAAACAGATACAAATTGAAAAAGAAGAACTCACATTTTTTTTTTTTTTTGCTGGTGACATGATTCTATATTTAAAAGACCCCCCCCCAAAAAAAAAAAAAAAACTCCACAACAAAACATTTAGAACTCATAAGTAAATTCAGCAGAATAGAATATAAAATAAATACCTATAAATCAATCATGTTCCTATTAGAAATTTAAATTAATTTTTCCTAAAAGAAATTATGAGAAGTATCCCATTTACAATAGCTTGGTTGGGGGCCCACTTGGGAATCAATCTAACAAAAAAGGTGACAGGCCTGTACAATGAACACTATAGAACACTGAAGGAAAAAAAATGAAGAACTTAGAAGATGTAAAGACCTGCCATGCCCTTGGATAGCAGAATTAGTCAAAATGGCCATACTACCAAAAAGTGCTATGCAGATTCAATGCAATTCTCATCAAAATTCCAATGATGTTGTTCACAAAACTAGAAAAGGCAATTATGAAATTCATTTGAAAAATAAGTGAACAGAAGAGCCAAAGTAATTCTTACTGAGAAAAGTGAAGCAGAAGGCATCACAATACGAGGCTTCAAATTATATACAGAGCTATAGTTTTTTTGGTTTGGGTTTTTGTTTTTTGTTTTTTTTTTAATGATGCTGTCACCAGAATGAAACGTCTTAGGTGCCACGTATAATTTTAATGTAAAAGTACTGGTAATACAGTATCCTGCTTATTCTCTTCAAAGCTAAACTATGCAGTGAACATATAATAGAAAGATATAAAAAGAAAAAAGTGGGTCCCACCCAGACCAAGTTTCTATCTGTAAAGATAAAAATTTGGTTCTGAAACATGACAAATTTCACAAAAGGTATATCATTCTTTGAAGCATCTTAGGAAAGGTCAACTAGACTTCTTTTCAATGCCAAATATGACACTTTATCTTTCAAAAACTTCCAAAATGTTTATCTGTGAACAATCAAGAAGGACCACATGATATGCATGCTCAAAATGTTATCAATGTTCTCATAAGGAAAGTAGAGTTTTATGATGAAAAATTAACATATTTCAAATAATTAAAACCCATCAATTAGAGTTATTAAAGAAGTAAGCCACTACCAAAACAGACATTCAGAAAATAATGTATGTACAAAAATAAAAATAAATAATCAATGTTTTTATAAAAATAAAAAGGAGAAAAGAAAAGGGAGAGAAGAAATTAAGAGATAGATTCAATAAATCTAAACAGCTTAACATATCAGAGTGACAAAAGAACACACTATATGAAATTTGTATACAGATAAGTAAAAATCCCACAAAAACACTAGTGAGAAATGGAGAATGTTTTAGGAAATAATGAGTCAATATGCGTTATATACCTCATATCTTAACTGCAAAAACTCTAAGATACATTTACTTTTAAATGTTAAGATGTGGTAAACATTCTAGTGAACACTAACTATTCAGTAGTACTAAGAGTAGTAGGAATATCTATTGAAAATAATAATGTAAAAAGAGGAAAGAGAAAAGAAAAAAGGAGAATAAACAGGAAAATGGAAAGATTAAGCATAAACAGAATTAATATGTTCATATGAGATAGCAAGGGATGAAGAAGAGACGATGAGTAGAAGAAACTACAAGATGCTAAACCGACTGGAAACAGAAGACAATTTCCTAATGTAATAAAAGAAAAAATACATCATCTAAATGGATCTATAGGCTGGGCAAGGTGGTGTATACCTTTAATCTCAAGAGGCTCAGGAGGCTGAGGCAGGAGGATCGGGAGTTCAAAGCCAGCCTCAGCAACTTAGAGAGGCCCTAAGCAACTCAGTGAGACCCTGTCTCTAAATAAATACAAAACAGGGCTGAGGATGTGGCTCAGTGATAGAGTGCCCCAGTCTGAAAGAAGGAAGGGAGGGAGGGAGGAAGGAGAGAGAAATGGATCAATACGCAAAATCCTAACAATACTATAATACTTTAAAGAAAATTTTGGCAATAAAGTGCTTCCTGAGCAAGACAGAAAACCTAGAAGATGTAAGAAATACATTTCCAAATTTGACTACATAAAATTGAGCTTTGCATTTATGGAAAACACTATATGTAAACAACTGAAAAAAATGTATTTATAAACTAATACAATAAAAATAATAATAATTCGTTTTGTATTCATTGGTTGCTTTTCTACACGCCAGATATTTACAAGCCATGCTTCAATAAATTTACAAAACAAACCCATAATTTATAACCTCAAATTATAGATAAATAAACTTTGGCAGAAATTTTAAGTATATTAGAAAAGATCCCAAAGCCAGTAAAAGAAAAACAGAACAAGGCAACACTCCTATCTCCTGCTCTAGAACTGATGCTCACCTCTACCTTAGAATACTGATGCTCATCTCACCTCTACCTTAGAACACCTCTGCCTTGCCTCTAGGCCAGGAAGGAAAGGACAGTGGGCAGTGGGGGACGAAACAAGTTCTCACATCTGCTACAGTGGCCTTATTTGGAAGACAAATTGTTAGTAGCTGCTAATACTGTCTATAATCTTTACACCAAAAATTCTATTTCAACATACCCTGAAGAAATACCCACTCATATAAGCAAACAATGAAACAATATTGTTTTTAGCAAGAGTAGAAACAATCTAAAAGTGTATGTGTGTATGTAAAATGTATATAAATGTGTGTAAATAAATATATTTGTATATTTTTATATATTATATATGTTTTATATACTCTATATTAAAGTATACACACACTATATATATGCACCCAGTCTTCATTTTTTTCATGTCAAAGATTTGTAATTTCTCATTCTATACACTATAGACAAATTTTAAAAAAATCACAAGCTCCAACTGGCTGGACATGAATTAAATAGAAAATTTTTCCAATTTTAACTCCAACAACTAATTCATCAACATAATTATCAAGGAAAACAAAATACATCTTTAAAAATAAGAATACATACCAAACAATGTCTACCTTCAGGAGTAGGATTATACCTAAGAAATAGTTTTCACTCTAAATGATTCTAAGCTGTTTACAGCTTTTTTAAAAAAGCAACATTGACCAACCAAGTGTAGTGGCACATGCCTATAAACCCAGCAATTCAAGAGACTAAGGCAGGAGGACCACAAGTGGCCACCTCAGACCTAGTGTCAAAATAAAAATAAGAAGGATTAGGGATGTAGCTCAGTAATAAAGTGCCCCTGGTTACAATCCCCAGTACCAGAAAACGAAAAAAGAAAAAGCATAATCTGGACCATGAATCAAAACCTATTATGAGAAGCAGGGAAGCAACCTAATTTAGTTTTCTACCACTGCGAATATTACTAAAGAGGAGAAGCCTGAGAATCACAAAAGTTTGGTCAAAATGGTGCTATATCAATTCAAGTAATTACAGACAGGAAAAATGTCATTCATATTCCTCTCACAAAATGAATTATAATACATGAGTTAGAAAACAAAAATAACTTTACCTTCCTTGAAGTATATATGTCAAAAAATGGCTTATTTCTGACACTAAATGGTTCCTGTGTTTTGTCAATGAGCCCACTCTTCATTTTTTCATGTCGAGGATTTATAATTTCTCGTTCTATACACTGCAGACGAATATTAAAATCACAATCTCCAACTGGCTGGGCCTATATTAAAAAGACAATTTTTTGAATTTGAACCTCAGCAACTATTTTATCAACATAATTATCAAGACTGCCACAATGAATACAGTAGTCTATGTAAACAGGATCCTGTACAGTTGTCTAGTGCACAGCCTGTACAACCACTATGCAAGTCTAGATAGTTAGTCTAACGACAGAAATACATCTTTACATACACACAGTTATTTTAAGATTATAACTACATAAAACAGTATACAAAAGTGTCATAAATTTACTCTAAATTGATCCAAAAATCTCACATTTGAATTTAAGCATTAATATCCTCACTACTCATTTTTATTACTTACATAATTCAGTAAAATACCTGTATAAAAATTAAAATCCACATAATTTGGGAAAGCATGGGTAAATGGCACATCAAAATAGCAGAATCATCTACAATGCTTTTTTGTTGCTTACTTCTAATACTTTACAGCATTAAGAATTTAGTAGATAAATACATCCTCTGAAAATACAAAAAAAAGTTTACGTAATGTTCATAATATGTTACATATTTACATAATGTTCATGATACATTTTTACATAATGTTTACAAAAATGTTCAAAGTCACAGTTATAAAAATATAGCTTTCCTCTCTTCTCCCCAGTAAACTTTTCCTTTAGTGTCCTTAAAGTATATATGTTTAAACCATGAAATAAAAACTGCATGTAAACTTTTGAGTTGAGAGTGTGGACTTGCCTTATCCATGCATACACAGAAAATAGCTATAATGAATTCTCTGGTTGACAGTAATCATCTAGATTAGAAGGCATCACCTCAAAGGAATATCAACTACTCTACTCTGCAACTGGAACACTTTCATGCATTTTGCCCCCATCTTTTCTGTCTTCTTCCTCTCCTCCAGTCTTTATTATGTAACCTAACATTTATTCTAATGTTTACACAGGGACAGCAGCACTTGCCTCAGGGATGAACATTAGATACAGCTAGGGTATGTTTTTTTCTCAGCTTTGAAAGGATGATGACTTTGATGATCCAAAAGAATAAGGAGTAAGACAAGTCAACAAGAGCTAGGCATTAGGTAAAACATGTTCTCTTTACAGGGTATACAACTGTTTGTAAAGGGTATTTATTGAGGAAATGCTAATAAATTCAATGCTAACAGTTCATGTGTGACCTTTTTTATGCAATGTACGTCATCAACAGATTGAAAAACTAAAATGTTAGACTTGTATATTAGCTCAGGAAGAGGAATTCAGATACCTACAAAATTAAAAGTGGAAGAGGCAAGGCTTTTTCTTTTTTTAAGTCTAAGAACTGTTCAAATATATGTAAGTAATCTAAATTCCCTCTTAAATGCTTTCCAACTTAAAATATACATCAACTCACCAAAACAACAGGAAAAGACAGAAAACATGTTCACCTTCAAGTCCACTGGGTCTACAGTAAAGGAAGCACTTGACAGATATATGTAGAATCATTATGAATAGACTAGGGAAAACATTCAGTAACTACTGACTAACTGGCCTCCCTATTTTCTGTTCTTCCTCACTTCCAAAACACTATCCATGATGTCACTGAAGTTCTTCAAAATGAGAACAATATGATCATTTCATTACCTTAATTAGTAGCGTATTACATGAAAAACTAGGTTAAAATGCCTTATTCAAACAAGCTGGCTCCTTCTCATCAATCTATGCATATTAAATCATAATAATTTGTGTATGGAAAAAAAATAATTTGTGTATGGGTAGGACTGTATAATATATGTTATAGAGCAAAAAATATAGAATAGAATAAAAATAAATAGTTCTCCTATGTTCTTCCCAAATTCCAATAAACTACTTATGGAAATGGACTTCTTTGGAAGCCGGTGCACTAATATATGAATTCTCGAAAAGCAAGAAACCATGTATTATTCATCTCTACATACCCAATACGTACAGTATTTAACATATAAAAATGATTGATGAAATTCATCCTAGATAAAATAATAAACTAAGGTACTGAAAACATTTTAACTAAGATTTGGGGTCTCTAGCCACCATAATTATGAGTCAAATAAATCTTACTACTTTGAAAATACCCAGGCTCAGATAGTTTGTTATAGTACTGCAAAATGGATAAATAAATCAATGAAAGGTCTGTAATAGAGGACATATTTATAAATGCATCCTAATATCAGAAATATGAAACAATATGTGATTTTAAATCATTAAGTATGGTAACAGGCATAATATAAATAGTTATGGAGAAGTTTCCGTACTTTTCACTGTTTTCAGAATCTATCTATAGTTTTATATAAATGCATGTGTTATGCACATTGAGATGCCTGATAAAATGAGAAGCTTTTAATTATGCATAAAAGAGCCCTACTGAATGTGTTATAAATAGTAGGGAAACATAGTAAACGTGATTTAAAAAATGCTTTGAAAAAATAAAATAAATATAAAGACAAAAAAGTAAAAATAATCTAAATTTTAAAATAAATAAATAAATAAATAGTTATGGAATGAAAAATTATAAAGCTAAAGATGATAAACACTCTAAATCATTTTTACAACAAAATACAAAAACAAAATTTTTGAGAAAGTCTGATAACTTTGATTTCTGAGCATCAATAGACACTGATTCGGAAGAGATATCGTTAGCCAAATGTATAACCAAAAATAAATTCAAATCCAAAAAATATAATTCCTGCATATTAAGAAAAAAAGATAGACAAGAAAATGAAAAGTTAAAAGATTTATAAACTTATAACTAAATCACCAAAAAATGTAATGAATATAAATATATGTTCAATTTCATTAGTAAAAACAGAAAAACAAATTAAAATAGGATGAAATAATGTCACAAATATTGAATTGGTAAAAACTGTTTAATAAAACTATATTAAATAAGTAAGTATAAGTACTTCAGAGAGGAATATAGAAAAGCAGCTAATGAAATTGATGTTGAAAATTTAATCAAAAATGCCATGATATAATAATGAGAGACTGGACTTTTAAAAACACTTCAAATGAAAAAACTCAAAAACTTTCCAGGTGAATATATCCCCAAAATGAGAACAACTGTCATAGAGAAACTTTCACACACATGTACAAGGAAAAACATATAAAACTTAGATACTTTTAATTCCAGAATACTTAAATGTTTTCAGTCTGGCTTGAATAACAAGTGATTATATAATTTGAATAATATATATGTAGAGGAATGATTATACCTTTTTATAGAAATATACTTGAGGTTTTCATATTTTAGAAGTTGTCTTGTAATGTCTAAATAATTTAGATATTCATATTTTAATAAAATGAACAGGAAAAGATTTGGGGATAATCTAATATATAGTAAATGATTAGAAATTTAATTTCTAATTTTTTATATCTATTTTGTATTTTACTTGGGGAAATTTTGTACTTTATTTCTGTTTCTTGCTTATATTCATGAATAGTATATTTGTACCTACAAGTACATATTCAAACTCATAGCTTCTTTTTCTTTCTTTCTTTTTTTTTTTTTAAGTGACAGAAACAAAGCTTGTGGGCATTTTCTTAATCACAGGATAATTAAAATCAAAAAACATTCATTTTACAAAAGAATGTATTATTCTATCAGAATTGAACTGTTTTTCTTGACTAAGTTGAACTTAAAGAAATCTAAAGGCAAAGATATATATTATGTATTAGGCAATAAGATAAGGAAAAGTATATATAAAAGTATTAACAAAAGAGATGTTCAACAAGTAACCTGAATCACAATTTTTCTTTCCTACTATCATTGAGACGGTAACAAATAAAATATCTACTGGGCTGGGGATACGGCTCAGAGGTACAATGTAAGGCCTTGGGTCTAATCCCCACAACCACCAAATAAAAAAATAAATTAAATTAAAATATATCTATTATTTCAGTCACGATTTTTATTCTATAAAATATAAATTTTACAAATTATATAAGGTACTTACATTGAATTTAATTATGTCATATATCAAATATCTAGGGACAGCCTGTCCATTTACTTTGTCAATAATCATTTCCTTGAAAGAGAAAAGAAGATAAGTGTTTTCATAATTTAATAACAATTTACTTTATTTCAATCAAGTAGTACATAAATAGTAATATTTATTTCAATCAATAGTACATAAATACTAAGTATACAACTTGATGAAATTTCCAAGTGAACATAACTGTACCCAGATCAAGTCTTATAAACAACACTCTGAAAATCTTCATTATGCTTTTGTTATATATTAAAATAAAATCATGAGAGTATCTCTTCATTATATTTTTTATATTTAAATTGCTATATAATATTTTGTTTAATGTCTGAATTACTAGGCAACACTTAAGGGTAAAGAGACTACAAATTTTAAAATCAGTATCTAAAACTTAAAAATCAGGATCATTTTTATAATAAATTTTGTTTAATCCTTATTACTTTAAATTTTATTATGACAATTACTTTGACCATAAATTCTATAATTATAAATGGCACTCATATGAATTCTGGTTTTATGGAGAGATCTCCGAAAAGTTATCAAAGTCAATAAAAAGTTAAATAAATTCTACACTCTGACAGAAATAAAATCACTACAGGGAAGGCAGTGTAAAGTGCTGGGGAGTGATACTGGTCCAGTTATATTGTTATATTGTGTGCATGTACAAGTATGTAACAACATTTTCCATCATTATGCACAACTATAATGCACCAATAAAAAATGTAGAAGGGAAAAGAAGAAATAAGGACACTAAATGATGATTACAAATATATAATGCATTATTTGATAAAATTTTAAAGGTTTTTTGCCTAAAATAATTTTATTGCCTCATATTCTTCCTAAGAAATTAAGCAACTTTTCTTGCTATCTAAATTCATGACAGAAAATTCATATACTACCTTCTAAAATTATTTTTAAAACACTAAGGAAAATATATTTTGCCATTGTAAGAATATTACCAATTAATTAATTTCCTGAATATGTGTTTGTTAACTTAGACGTTTCTAATGGTTATCATCTTTAACCCAATACATGACATAAGCCACATTTGTTATTTTAAAATGTTTACTGAAATATTTTTATTTAAATACTTGTATCTGCGCATTTTACACAGTCACAAGGCAGTAGAGCAATAAAAAGTTTCAATTAATTATTGTCTTCAAAACTGCAAGGTTGGAAATAAAATAGACACCAGAGACAGTAGATATCACAGAATTTTTCTCCCCAATTTCTCTGATAAGATGAACGAGAATATGTTTTCCTTTAGATATGATGTTTAAAAGTCAAAAACCAAATTTATTATTAGCAAACAAAATAAGTAAAAAGGAATAACAAAATATGCAGGCTTTAAACTGACAGCCAAGAAACTACCAAGAGTCTAGTGAAACAAACAAAGAAAATCACTCAGTTCTAAGAAAACTAAACCTTTAGAAGCCCTGTTTGTAAGATGACAAATATCTGGGGCTGGGGTTGTGGCTCAGTGGTACAGCGCTTGCCTAGCATGTGTGAGACACTGGGTTTGATTCCCAGCACCATATATAAATAAATGAATAAAACAAAGGTCCATCACATCTGAAAAAAAAATGTTTAAAAACAGATGACAAATATCTGATAATTCTTACTATTACAATCAAATATAAATAGAAGTAAAGAAGTGGTTTTCTTTTCTTCATTTTTTCCCTATTCTGACTTAGAGTAATAAAAATAGCTAAACACTTTTTCTGTCTGAAGTAAAAGGTCTAGGACTCCACACTGTAGTGCAGCAATAAGCTAAGCACTATTGCAATAAAATACTGCTTCCAATTAAGTAAAGAAGACATCCATCAAAAAATTCTTGCAAAAGAACAGCACTTCTGAGTTAGCTGGTAATGGGAAAATATTGGGATACTGAGTTCTTCCCAAAGACCCCACCATCACAATGTCCCCTTCTCTACAACTGCAACAACTGCCCTACGCTAGAGCAAACTGGTTAAACATAAACTATATGGCTTAAAACACAGAGAAATTGGAATTCCTGTGCACTGCTGCTGGGTTTGTAAAATGATACAACTACTATGGAGAACAATATGTTAATTTCCTGAAAAGAATTTAAAATAGAATTACCATATAATCCAGCTATCCCTTTCTGAACATACAGACAAAATAATTAAAAGCAATTAAAAGAAATATAAAAATTAAGAATTTGGAATTAAAAGTAGAGTCTCAAGGAGATATTTGTAAACCCATATTCACAGCAGAATTATTCACAATAGCCAAGAGGTGGAGAGTAACCCAAGAATACACTGATGGATGAACAAATAAACAAAATATGAGTATGTACATATAATGGAACATTATTTAGCCCTGAAAAGGGAAAAATCCTGTCACATGCCACAACAT
The DNA here is from genome assembly GCF_045843805.1 of Urocitellus parryii. Lineage (NCBI taxonomy): Eukaryota > Metazoa > Chordata > Mammalia > Rodentia > Sciuridae > Urocitellus > Urocitellus parryii. The sequence continues at coordinate 71,031,198 of NC_135538.1, read as the reverse complement.
GGACAAACTTTTGAGGATATTATGCTAAAGTAAATAAACCAGTCACACAAAAATATAACTAATGTATGATTTCACTTTCATGAGGTATCTGAAGTATTTAAATTCAAACAACAACAAAGTAGAATGGTGACTGTTCAGGGTGAGTAAGGGAGAAGGAGCTACTGCTACTTAATGGTAAAGATTTGCTTTATAAGATAAAAAACAAGTTCTAGAGAACTACTGCACAATAATGCTAATATTAGCACTACTGAACTATATACTGAAAAATGGCCAAGATGTTAAGTTTTTGTTATCTGTTTCTTACCACAATTAAAATTTTTAAAAGAAAAAAAAACCATAGTTAGGACAGATCAAAAGAGCATAAATGCACTGGATTTATTCTTCTGCCTGAAACAACCAAAGATATGAACAGCACATGAATCAATGTTTTTTTTTTTTCCTGATACTGGATATTTGGTAACAAAGGTCAGTAATCAGACTCAGTGACCCCTGCAATTGTCCCAAGTATTGTCTAAGGAGAGTTTCCAGAATCTAATGCAGGCAAGGGGATCATAAGTGAAGGCTAGTTGGCATGGTGGTGCATGCTTATAGTACCAGAAACTCTGGAGGCTAAGGGAGGAAGATCACAAGGTCAAGCCTCAGCAACTTAGACCTTGTCTCAATAAATAAATAATATAAAATAAATGAAGACTCATGATCTCTATGAGTTTAAAAAAAATTGAATAGGTTGTCTAAGGAGACCAATGCAGCTAATATTCTCAGGAAAGAGTTTAAAAGGACAGAGAAATCTACCCAGAGAAAGAACTCCAGATATCTGTCAAAATGTGCACCACAGGGGCTGGAGATGTGGCTCAGCGGTAGCGCGCTCGCCTGGCATACGTGCGGCCCGGGTTCGACCCTCAGCACCACATACCAACAAAGATGTTGTGTCCGCTGAGAACTAAAAAATAAATATTAAAAATTCTCTCTCTCTCTCTCCTCTCTCACTCTCTCTTTAAAAAAAAAAAAAGTGCACCACAAACTCCCCACAAATATTTAGTATAATGTTCATCAGTACTTAAATATGCAGAAAGGAGACTCAAGACCAGGAGGCAAGAAAACATCTATAGAGAACAGAATCCTATGTCCAGTACAGGGACAGAAATAATGCCTATTCCTACCAGGCAGATTAAATAATCCATAGGGGATCAGGTACTAAGAAGGATCTTGTCTCAATAGTAGAAAAAGAACTTTATTAAAGATGTCTCTGGTCCACCAAACAAATCTCAAAAGCAAGATCTGAAAAGAACAAATTAGTTCCAAATAAAGTAACTGCATTCCAGAACAAAGCTCAAGAGGATGTATGAACCCCTCCCAACAAGGTAAAATTCAAAATGCCTGACAATCAAAATTTACCAGGCATTCAAATATGATCCATAAAAATAAACTGAAACAGGCCCAAAACTGATGGAGATGCTAAAATTAACAGATAAAAACATTAAGACAGCATACTATTAAATTCATTTATAATATTTCAAAAGGCTAAGTGGAATCACAGAAGAGATTTTTTAAAGGACTCAATAAATTTCACAGGTGAAAACTATAATGTAAGATGAAAAATACTAGAGGAGGATATACAATCAATCAACAAGTACATGAAAAAATGCTCACCATCTCTAGCAGTCAGAGAAATGCAAATCAAAACCACCCTAAGATACCATCTCACTCCAGTAAGATTGGCAGCCACTATGAAGTCAAACAACAACAAGTGCTGGCGAGGATGTGAAGAAAACTTGTACATTGCTGGTGGGACTACAAATTGGTACGGCCAATTTGGAAAGCAGTATGGAGATTCCTAGGAAAGCTGGGAATGGAACCACCATTTGACCCTGCTATTGCCCTTCTCGGACTATTCCCTGAAGACCTTAAAAGAGCATGCTACAGGGATACTGCCACATCATGTTCATAGCAGCACAATTCACAATAGCTAGACTGTGGAACCAACCCAGATGCCCTTCAATAGATGAATGGATAAAAAAAAAATGTGGCATGTATACACCATGGAATATTACACAGCACTAAAAAATGACAAAATCATGGAATTTGCAGGGAAATGGATGGTACTAGAGCAGATTATGCTTAGTGAAGCTAGCCAATCCCTAAAAAACAAATACCAAATGTCTTCTTTGATATAATGAGAGCAACTATGAACAGAGCAGGGAGGAAGAGCAGGAAGAAAAGATTAACATTAAACAGAGACTTGAGATGGGAGGGAAAGGGAGAGAAATGGAAATGAAGGGAGACCCTCATTGCTATACAAAATTACATATAAGAGGTTGTGAGGGGAATGGGAAAATAAACAAGGAGAGAAATGAATTACAGTATATGGGGTAGAGAGAGAAGATGTGAGGGAAGGGGAGGGGGGATAGTAGGGGATAGGAAAGGTAGCAGAATACAACAGTTACTAATAGGGCATTATGTAAAATTGTGGATGTGTAACCGACGTGATTCTGCAATCTGCATTTGGGGTAAAATTGGGAGTTCATAACCCACTTCAGTCTTCAATCTAATGTATGAAATATGATATGTCAAGAGCTTTGTAAATAAAAAAAAAGAAAAATACTATGGTTGAGATTAAAAGCATTTTAGACAGCACAGGAAAAAAAAAGGGGTAGTAAATCTGAAAATAAAAATAAACAGGAAAGAAAAAATAATTGTTTAAATGAAAAGAGCATTAATAATTATACGTCCAAGGGGTGAGATAAAATTTTTTCTACTACCAATGGAAATTATAAATGCTTGGATAAAAGAAATTCAACAAATCCCAAGCACAAGAATCTTGCAAAAAAACACATCAACATACAGCATCAACTTTATATTCGGCAAGAAATTACTAGAAATGGCACCACTGTTTTTCAAATGATGCTGTGGAAAAATTTGAGGCTTGAATTCTTCAATATAGCCCCTACCATACGCACCTATCTCAAATATGTCAGCATGCTCACTTTTCCATCCTCTGCCCTTTCTATATTCAAAGTCCCCAGGTACACAAACCTTCTGTCTCCCCAACCAATATTTCTTAAGTCCAAACTAAGAATTAGGCATAGTTCTAAGTGCTAGAGAAATAAACAATTGATCCCTAGAAAGAGAAGAAAATAATGAACATGTAATTTACTGTCCATACCAGGATACTTTTGAGAGTGAAACGGATAGTTATTTATAATGATACCTAAACAACAAGCATGTATATACACTATCCCAGCCAAATTAGAACATATGGTATAAGCCTAAGCAGTGGTAGTTATTTCTACTTAAAAGCATAAGAGAAAGTTTATAATAAAGTACATACCATTAAATGAATCCTGAAAAATGTGGAGGATATTTTCCAGCAGGAAAGTGAATTAAACAAATAGTGTAAGAAAAACTTAAAAAAAAAAAAAAAAGATGGTTTTAGATAAATTGTCCAAACTTCAATATAGTGGAATTTATGGTTTAGGATTACAATAAAAATTAAAACTGAAGATATAGGCATGCTTCAGATATAAAAGAATACAAGTCTGAGCAGTTTGGCCTTTATGCGATAGATAATGAGAAACCAATGAAGGATTTTAATGAAAAGAAGGAAGTAATCTCTTTCCTCTCCTCAACTGTTCTCTGAAAAACCAGTGAACCTCTTAAGCTCATTCTTAGTAATCCATTCCCTTCAATTCTTTTAGATCAGACCATTTGGCTCTAATTATCACAATCTTTCTAAGTGATAGCATGTTCCGAAATTATATAGCAGAAACTGTTGCCAATCTTGTGAATATACTAAAACACTGAACACCTGAAAATGGTATGTGAGTTGAATCTCAATTTTTTAAAAAATAAAACTAAATTTTAAAAAAATCTAAAAGCAGTTCTTCAGATAGAAGAGAATGATAAAACCCCAGATACAAAATATATATTAAATCTCAGCTATGTATGTATCAGTTATATATGGTTTATAATATAGGTACCATAAAATAACTAAAAGGAAATACATCAAAATGTTTTTTAAAAATCTTTTTCCAAAATTCTTCCTATTAACTTTAATGATTAACTACGAAATCCTTTTTCTTAGCTTCGTGTTAAATTGATTAAATTTCACAGACTTGGTTCAACTGAATTAATGCCATATTTCTAAACGCCCATTTCCACATTTTGTGGGTCAAGGAACATAATTTAGCAAAGCAAAACAAAGCCTCAGTGTTCACATCCGACAGTCAGACAACCAGGTAGTATCAGTTATTCTTGGATTTGGAATCTTACAAAAACAATTTTCAAGTGAAAATACAGAAGAAACAGGAAATTACAGCAGGCTGTTTTAATTAACTAACTAGAAAAACAGATATGGCAACTATAATTCTGGCCCAAGAAAATTGACATCATGAATCATATTGCTATTTAAAACCCTCACAAGAATCTATTATATTTATAGGGTGAAAATAAATAGTATTACTAAGTCAAATCTGTAGATCTTTAAACATATTTTTAAGGATTATTTCCTACCTGGAATGCACTCAGCCCGTCTCCAACAACAATCTTTCTCTATAGCTATCTTCCATTTCTTTAGATGTGACTTATTTTTCCTCTAAACTACCATAGCACTTGTTTTAAATACCTCTTTGGATTAGAGTTTTATTTAAAGTTCTCTTGCATGATTACCAATCATTCTACATCCTGCCCAATTAAGTAAAATGTCTCAGAGTGAGGTGGCCTTCTAAATAATTGTCTAAGTAATGCCTGCACTCTTGACACCAACCTGAGAGGTACTCAACAAATATTCATTCAATACACTAAACTCTGGCAAATGCTGTTACTTAAAAAGTCCTTTTCTTCCTTTTATTTTATTAATTATAATGCTTAAAATACTACACCTTAAATAAAATAAAGGTAATAAGAACTAATATGTTCCTGCTATTCCCATGAACATCTACAAGGGAGTCTCTTACCTTGCGAACAAAGGCAGTGACAATGTGGCAGAAAAGAAAATCTAGCCATGGCAACCAGTAAAGTGAACAGTCTGTATACAAGCCTACCAGAATTACTTTATAGGAAAAAAATAAGTTTATTGTTGTATAGATCAGCATACTCGTAGGTGTAACCTATGAGTCTAGTCCAGTTTATCAATTTCAAAACTTGTTCACCAAAAGCCAAAGAAAAGAATAAAATCTAAGTGGCAAACATCAGAATAGCTAAAACTAGGTACACGTATCTGGACTGTCAGACATTGAAGTGTACGCTAAAACAATGGTATTTAAAACAATCTCAAATGACCACTAGAAGATAAAAACATTAATGGAATAGGAACGTGAATTAAGAAACAAACAATGATAAACCAAGGCCTCAAAGACCTAGGTAAGCACTCTATCAGTAGGCTACACCCCCTGCCTACCCTACATATATTTAAGCTTCTATGTGCTAGAATAAATACCAAAAAAAGGAAATACATTTTTCAAAATACAGGACATAACACAACCCTAATAAGAGGACCTCATAAATCAATGGGAAAAAGATGAACACCCAATTGAAAAATATGGAGAGGATTTGAATAAGCAACTCACAGAAGAAATACAATAACTCATACTACAGTAAAAAAATATTACGCCTCATTAACAATTCACATAAAAGAAAATCAGAAGAGGAAAAAAATTTTTTTTACTACATGCCACACACTAATATCATGATCTTACAAACTTTCCAACTTAAATCTTCACAAAAGCACAAAGAATTAAGTACTATTATTAACCTCCTCTCACTACAAATAAGAAATTAAGTATACCGAATAGGGTCCCTCATGCAATAACTGGAGAAGCTAGGGAGGCAACTGTAGTTGAGGCACTTAATCATGGCTATACTATCCCTTTAAATGAAAAGCCATTCTTATCAAATTAAAAAATATTAAACCAAAACAGTGTTTAAGGCAATGTGCAGATCCTCCACATACAGTTAGTATAACTGTACATGTGTCCAGAAATAAAGGTGACAATTATACATCTTAACATTTTAAATGGGCATATCCTTGATCCCAGCATGGCATACATGCATTTCATGGGAACAGTACTCCTACTACACTACAAGTGGTGATGCAACCAATGAATACAAGCCTCCAGTGTAATTCTCCGACGTATATATAAGACAGATGGGTCCTAATAGAAAAAGTTCTCTTTCCGTTTGGGCTATAATGCAACATGTCTCCCATGTGGAAAGAGTCTTCATACAGAAAGGGACCAAGCAGACAAGCAGAACAAAAGGATGAAGAGCAAAATAGAGCATAAACAGTATCATTTGAGACCCCAGATCTAGCGAGGCCTGAAGAAAGCCCAAGCTGAAATTCAAATTGTTTAAACAAATCCAGCCTTTTTTTATTTATTTAGTGCTTAATTCTATTTTTTAAATTTATTTTTATTTATATATATAATAGCAGAATGCATTATAATTTTTATTGCACCTATAGAAGACAATTTTTCATATCTCTGTATACATAGTATATTCACACCAATTCATGTCTTCATACATGTACTTTGGATAACAATGATCATCACATTCAACCATCATTAATTACCCTTTGCCTCCTCCTTTCCCCTCCCATGCCTCTGCCCTATCTAGAGTTCGTCTATTCCTCCCATGCTCCCTCCCTATCCCACTATGAATCAGCCTCCTTATATCAAAGAAAACACTGGGCATTTGGTTTTGGGGGATTGGCTAACTTCACTTAGCATTATCTCCTCTAACTCCATCAATTTACCTGCAAATGCCATATTCCATTGTGTATATATGCCACATTTTTTTTTATCCATTCATCTATTGAAGGGCATCTAGGTTGGTTCCACAATTTAGCTATTGTGAATTGTACTGCTATAAACATTGATGTGACTGTGTCCCTGTAGCATGCTGTTTTTAAGTCCTTTGGGTATAGACTGAGGAGTGGAATAGCTGGGTCAAGTGGTGGTTCCATTCCCAATTTTACTTGGGAATCAACTTAACAAAAGAGGTGAAAGATCTATATAATGAAAATTACAGAACCCTAAAGAAAGAAATTAAGAAGACCTTAGAAGATGGAAAGATTTACCTTGCTCTTGGATAGGCAAATTAATATTATCAAAATGACCATACTTCCAAAAGCACTATACAGATTTAATACAATTCCGATCAAAATTCCAATAACATTCCTCATAGAAATAGAAAAAGGAATCATTAAATTCATCTGGTAAAATAAGAGACCCAGAAAAGCTAAAGCAATCCTTAGCAGGAAGAGTGCAGGTAGCATCCTATACCAGACCTTAAACTATACTACAGAGCAATAGTAACAAAAACAGCATGGTATTGGCACCAAAACAGGTCTGTAGACCAATGGTACAGAATAGAGGACACAGAGACTAACCCACAAAACTACAATTATCTTATATTAGACAAAGGTACCTAGAACATGCATTGGAGAAAAGACAGCCTCTTCAACAAATGGTGCAGGGAAAACTGTAAATCCATATGCACAAAACTCAATTCAAAATGGATCAAGGATTTAGAGACCCTGCGTCTAATAGAAGAAAAAGCAGACCTTAATCACTATCATGTGAGATTAGGCCCCAACTTCCTTAATAAGACTCCTTTGGCACAAGAATTAAAATCAAGAATCAATAAATGGGATAGACTCAAACTAAAAAGCTTCTTCTCAGCAAAAGTAACAATCTGTGAGGTGAATAGAAAGCCTACATCTTGAGAGCAAATCTTTACCCCTCACATATCAGATAGAGCCCTAATCACTATGGTATATAAAGAACTCAAAAAGCTAGACACCAAAAAAAAAAACAAGTAACCCTATCAATAAATGGGCCAAGAACCTGAATAGATACTTCTCAGAAGATGATGTACAAACAATCAACAAACACATGAAGAAATGTTCATCATCACTAGCAATTACAGAAATGCAAATCAAAACCACTCTAAGATTTCATCTCACTCCAGTCAGAATGGCAGCTATTATGCATACAAACAACAATAAGTGTTGGCGAGGATGTGGGGAAAAAGGTGCTCTCATACACTGCTGGTGGGACTACAAATTGGTGCAGCCAATATGGAAAGCAGAATGGAGATTTCTTGGAAAATCCATCATTTTTTAAGATGAACTTCAATTATTTGCAACCAAAAGTTCCTTAATACATGCTATATTCTCACCTCTAAGATTTTTCTTAAATATAAAATAACAAAATTTTAGCTGGGCGTGGTAGCACATGCCTGTAATCCCAGTGACTCAGAAATCTAAGGCAGGAGGAGTTCAAAGCCAGCGTCAGCAACTTAGCAAGACACATAGCAACTCAGCGAGATTGGAAAATTAAAATATTTACATGTTACAGTTGATACTTCTTCTGGATTTTTGATGGGCTCCCTTCATCCCGGAGAAAAAACTAAAGATGTTATAGCTCATTGCTTACAAAATTTTGCCACTGTGGGTGTTCCTAAACAGTTAAAAACTGATAACGGTCCTGGTTACACCTCCAAGTCTTTTAAACAATTTTGCTCATCATTTGGCATTACTCATATAACAGGAATCCCATACAATCCACAGGGACAAGGCATAGTTGAAAGAGCTCATCAAACTATTAAAACGTACTTATTAAAACAAAAGGAGGGAATTGGAAAGGGGTATATATCCCCCAAAGATAAACTTAAAATAACCCTTTTTACTCTAAACTTTCTAAATCTGGATTCATCAGGACTTAGTGCTGTGGAAAGACATATGTATCCGAAAAATGTACATAAGCCTAAGGTACTTTGGAAAGATATTCTAACAGGACAATGGAAAGGCCCGGATCCAGTAATAGTCTGGAGTCGGGGCTCTGTCTGTGTCTTTCCACAGGAAGAACAGCAACCAATTTGGATTCCAGAGAGATTAACTAAAACAATTTCTACAGAAAAAGAAGATGATTTGACTCAAATCCATAACAGCTGATATCCAGAGTTCCAGCCTGGCTATTCTTACATCTGCGACAGTGATTTACCACGGTGCCTTTTTCAATATCTATTTTATTATTTGCATTTTTCCCACATCATAAAGTTCTATTTTATTTTATTTTATTTTACTTTATTTTTTGAGCTCATACAAACCTAGGTTAATGTTTTTCTGATCAGTTTTATTTTTTGACTGTGTTTTATTTTTTGACTGTGGAGTTTTTAAACATTGCAATGGAGATTTCACCTAGGTATAGCTACAAGGCCTTTATTTACTATTGTCTTATGTGTTGTATGTTATGTATACACTGTTTTGTGTTGTATGTCTGTATGTGTGTATGTCCATATTTCATTTATGAGGAGCGCTCATGTATAAATGGATCCAAAAAAATTTTTTTTTTATTCACGTGATTTAAATGGTTTAATTTAAATTAGGTAAACAACTGTTAAAAATTTATTTTAAAGGTGGTTAACAGATCTATTTGTTTACTTTCACCTTTCCTTTTCATTATATTTAATAATTCTGTTCAGGATAATGTCTCTTTAGCATCATGGCCAGAATTCCCATCTCCATCCCAGTGCCGGTGAAGACTAGATAAAATCAGACTACAACTTCTATAACTCAACAAGTAATACTCAATCAAGGACTTGATTTACTTTGGGAGAATATGGACATATTGATAGACTCCTCCACTTTGATTCTGCTTACACAACTAGCCTGGACTATGTATCACTTGAATGCATTGTGCTCTATTTGTTGATACAGCGAACTGGTAATGCTAAAATATCTTAGCCGATGTGTCACCAGTGTTTCCAAAGGAGCCATCAATTGGCTTGGTGTCGTGGCACTTCTGTGTCTTTCTCCCTTCTACTAGTGATGGTCTAAATTTGGGGGCCAACAGAGGTGAGGCAAGAACCTCACCCCCCCACTGGCACTAAGGTTAAATTTGGGGGCCAACAGAGGTGAGGCAAGAACCTCACCCCCCCACTGGTGCATAGGCCTACTCCACAGGTATGGCTATATACTGGACCGGTAGTCAGTGACGGGTATGATTCGATTGCAGTGGTATCAACCTAAGCCAGGAGGCTGACGCAATAAGGTCAGTTTTCCCATGACGGGTAAGAACCATATGTTGAATTGGACATACCTAACAGGCACGGTCCCTAGCCACATTGCCTGTTGTTTAATTAAACAGAAGGAGGCAGATGCTAGGAGCCACAGCAAAAATATTGATACAGGTACCTTTGGTTTAGGTGACTGCCAGCTAGCCATTGAGATTATGATTATGTTAAGTTTTACATTCATATGAAAATTGGACTCCTGCTGTTTACCTCAGCCTGTTACGGGACTCAGGTTACTCATGTCACTCATGTAATGGAAGAGTTCCCATTGGTTGGGGAAGGATAATAGGAGGGAATTTCCGGGGGAGGTGTGCGCACCCGGTTCCGGTGACACACGTGGGTCGACGGGCTGGCTAGCAAGACGCACAGGGATCGCTGGCGGCTTTTTTAAATAAAGCTTTGTTTCCCGCTTGAGCGGTTCGTGTTTCTGTGTCTAGCCGGGTTGCTGGCGGCTCGTGCAGCCGGATTGCGGCGGCTCGTGCAGCTGGGTTGCGGCAGGCGTGGTAGCACATGCCTGTAATCCCAGTGACTCAGAAATCTAAAGGCAGGAGGAGTTCAAAGCCAGCGTCAGCAACTTAGCAAGACACATAGCAACTCAGCGAGACCCTGTCTCTAAATAACATACAAAAAAGGGCTGGAGATGTGGCCCAGTAGTTAGGCACCCCGGGTTTAATCCCGGGTACCAAAAAAAAAAAATTAGAAAAAAAATTTTTTTTAATTTTTTTTTTTGAGAGAGAGAAAGAAAGAGAGAGAGAATCTTTTTTGTAGATGGACACAACACAATGCCTTTATTTTTTATGTGGTGCTGAGAATCGAACCCAGGTCCCAAGGGTGTTAGGCGAGCACTCTACTGCTGAGCCACAATCCCAGCCCAGAAAATTTTGAGAAAAAGGTATAGGATATACATTTGAATGTGTCTAGGAAAAACTACCCAAAAAAAAAGTCTAAAAATGTCTACCAAAACAAAACTGATCAAATAAATTATAGAACTGTTTCTCAAACTTGCCTTATTAGAATCATCTTGTTGCTTTTGTACAGCTACCTAGGTCCTGAGAGATTCCAATTCATGAAGTCTAGGATCAGCGATAGGAAAGGGTAATATTTTCAACAAGCAATCTTTAATGCTTATAATTTCCACCAACAAGATAGTTTAGAAACTCCAAACTTTGATGGTTATACATACAGAGGAATACTATTCAGACATTTGTAAGAAAAATATGTCCAAAACAAATTGTTAGGTGGAAAATGACAAATTACAAAACAGATGGAACACTGGTTATTTCATACAAAATTATATAACTATCCTTGTTTGCACATATTTGATCAGAGTGTGTTCATCTACAACTAAATAAATATTTTTTAAAAATCACAAAATCCTATTTAGGTTCATAGATTAAGTTGGCAGATCCCTTTTTTAAAAAATGTCAATTAAATATAAGTGCAGGTAAGAAATAAAATTTAACATCCAAATAAAATTTAGCCAGCTTGGTGGCACATGCTTGTAATCCCAGCAGCTCAGGAGAATAGTGAGTTCAAAGCCAGCATCAGCACCTAGCAAGATCCTGTCTCTAAAGAAAATATCAAAAGGGCTAAGGATATGGCTCAGTGGTTAAGCACCCCTGGGTTCAATTCGTGGTACCAAAAAAAAAATAGACCCAATTCTTAACTTCTTAATAAAAATACACATTAACTTATAAGGAAAAGAAAAATAGCAATGTTTAATTTTGTACACATTTTAAAATAAATATGACTTACCCCATCCAAGAGAGTGTTTGATAAATGCATTCGGAGATCTTTACGAAATGGAAATTCCAAATTTGAGACGTGAAATACTGAATTATCTCTATCAATCATAAAAACTTCATTCGTGCCATCAATCAACATCATATAACTGTAAATAAAACATTAAACAGATAATATTAATATAATATCAAGAATAGAAATAATAGTTGAATGGATTTTCCTTAAGCTTATAACATCTTAATGGAATTATGTTCACTGGAGTCCCTTTTCTCTATTATGAGAAATAAAACACCACATGCGGCCTTTTTTTTTTTTAATACTTCTTCATTTCCTGAAGAAAAACAGAGTGTAGGGAAAGCAATGTTTTTATGGGATAATGTAAGGAGCAACCTTATGATCCATTTTAGGAGGGGGAAGTTTCTCTAATTTGTATTAGATCTTAAACATCAAAGTCTCTCAAAGTTTACAAAACACACATAACACACATACGTAATTGCATTTTAGGGTTCAACAACTATGAATTAGATATTACTCTCTCCACTTTGAAGTAGAAAAAAAAACAGTGAAAAATTAAGGGACTTTAAAATGCTGCCAGACCTTGTGCTATTCATTGCTCTTTCTACCACAATAGTTAGCAAAACAACTAATTCCTCTCTTGAATCACTATCATGATATAACCACATATAATTTCAAATCTGTCATTCATGAATATAAAATTAACATTTTAAACAAAAACAACAAGATTTCTTAGACTTTATTTTCTAAAACCTATGGAGGGATTTATAAACATAATCTCTTTGAATGGTCAGATTTATTTCACACCATATAAACAAAAATGTCCAGATAGATTTAACCTGGGGAAATTACAGACTAAGAGGCTATGCTACCAAATGAACGAAGGCAAGCCAGGGTAAAAATAGAGACCATATCTAGGCACCAAAGTTGTCAAAGAAAAAAAGAAAATTGACAGCAAAATGAGGGTTAGTAAGTTAAAAGACATGCGCCTGAAAGAATCAGAATCATTTTGTTAACCTGTTCTTATTTGGTGTTAAATGAAAGAGTGGAAGAAAAACCTGGTACATCATTGAAAATGGAGGAGAAACAGATTCATACAACCTCCTACTCACAAGGTATATCAGGAAAAAAATAGCAACAACTAAAAGATGGAGCTGAGGGTTGGTGATATAACTCAGTTGGCAGAGTGGTTGCCTCTCATGTACAAGGGGGAAGAGGGGGGAGGGGGGGGAGGAGGAGGAGGAGGAAGAGGAAGAGGAAGAAGAGGAGGAGGAAGAGGAAGAGGAAGAAGAGGAGGAGGGGGGAGGAGGAGAGAGACAACGAAGAAGAAGAGGAGGAGGGGGAAGAAGAGGAGGAAGAGGAGGAGGGGGAATAAGAGGAGGAAGAAGAAGAGGAAGAGGAGGAGGAGGAGGAGGAAAAGGAGGAGGAGGAAAAGAAAGAAAGATAGAGAAAGAAAAAAGATGGAGTTGAGGCAAATTAAAGGCCAGGGGAAACGGTAAAGAGATGGAACCTAATACAGTACATAGAGGCTAACACAACAGAAGATAATTTGTTTACCATAAACAAAAATTTAGAATAGGTGAGGAGAAATATGAGAACTGATTAAGACAAAAACAAAGGGGAAAGAGCAACAAGGAAGACTAAAAGGAGAATTGTTTGGGGGAACTAGTATGCTCTGACTTGCTGCTCCTAAAATAATTACTTCCAGCAGACTCCTGGGGAAAGGATGGATTGCCCAGGACCCTGGTACATATTGAAATAGTTGCAGCCATGGCAGATGGAAAGTGTGGAAACTCAGATTTCACTAGAAAAATAAAATCAGCCTCAATCTGGACTGAATGTGCATTTGAGAAACTATTACACCAAAGGCTAGACTAGCAGGTTCACAAACAACAGGAATACTTAGTCCCTCAAGGGTCTCTTTTTACTTACTCTTCAAAAGTAGCAACTCCTGGTGGATAGGGAAAATTCAGGAATCTTAAAAGAAGTAGGAAATGCTCTGGATTGTTTTCAAAAGAAATTTAAATCAACATAAGGAAAGGTCAAATAAAAAGCAATTATGGGAGCTTGGGTTGTGGCTCAGTGGTAGAGGGCTTGCCTGGCAAGTTGGAGGCAGTAGGTTCTATCCTCAGCACCACACAAAAATATATAAAGTAAAGGTATTATGTTCATCTACAACTAAAAAAAAACTTTTTTGAAGAAAGCAATTATGATATTACCTACAAATATGAGCTCTGTTTTCAGAGATTTCTGTTTTCTATATTTTGTTCCTTCCCACAGATCAGACACCTTGTGCCTTGCACCTTGTCTATCTGAACACACACAAAACACTTGTTAAGCAATACTATACATACAAGGAAGTGCATCACAGCATTTCATAACAGTAAAAAGTGAAAACTCAAATATCCATCAAAGAGCAGATAGGTTAAGTAAATACCACATGTGCATGTAAAAGCATACTATGCAAGCATTTTCAAAACAATGATAAAAACAATAAAGTGAAAAGCGATTCATAATCTGGAAAAAAAGTGGAAAGGAAACAAGTTAAAAATCAGAATGCATAATATGGTAACAGGGAAAAGGGAAGATAAAACTGTGTATACATACTAGATAAAGACAGACAGGAGGGGGCTGGGATTGTGGCTCGGCAGTAGAGTGCTTGCCTAGCGTGTGCAGGGCCCTGGGTTCAATCCTCAGCACCACATAAAAGTAAATGAATGGAATAAAGGTATTGTGTCCAACTACAACTAAATAAAATAAATATTAAAAAAAAAGACAGGAAAACCTATACAAAAATGTTAAGAGCTGCAATTTCTATGCAGTGAAACTATTAATGATATCTGCTTGCCTCATTATACTTTACTTTCAGAAGTAAAACACAAATTGCTTTCTAAAGCATAGAAAAAGGCAAGGGATTAAAGCTACCAAAAAATTAAATAAGAAGAAAAGGAGGGGAAAAGGAAAAGGGAAAGATAAGTAATATATAATCAGACCTGGAGAAATATTTTCCTTTGAAAAGTGTCAATAAAACAAGGATGTTAAACTTCATTAGTGGCAATAAAATAAGGATGCTAAATTTCATTCTTTATACTACAGTAGCTTCCACACAATAAATAGTCTTCCTCCTCTAGCCTCCACATAAGTATTTTTTAACAGGCAATACAAACAGAAAACATTGGTCAGTTAAATTGACATATTTTACCACCATCCCTATCCATTTTTGCTAACCCCTATCAAACTCACTATTTTTTTTTTAAAAGATTAACCAGTTTTTTAAATGTTTATCAGAGGGTCAGCCAGGAGCCAAGCCCAATGCTACATGGACATAACAGTGAAGAGCACAGATTCTCTTTCCAACTTCATATAATTTATACCCTAAACAAGAAAATATGACATTAAACAAATAATCCCAGAAATAAAAAGTTTTGGAAAGTTGAAGTACAAGGTACTACAGGAGGATACAATATATATTGCAGAGTGAAGATCAGGGAAGACATCCCAAAGGGTTACATTGATTGAGTAGCTAAAATGTGGTTATAATAAGAGTTAAAAAAAAACTTTACATTTATTATGTAGGAGTTAGCCAAGCAAATTACTATGGGGTGAGCAGGTCAGGGAAAAATAGGAAGGGCAAGATACACACTAGCTGAAGCAATATCCTTGAGATAAGACAATGTAGCACCTTCTGACAAATAAAATCTGCAGAATACTGAAGCAGAAGGAGAAAGCAGGAAAATTACATAGCACAAGGCTAAAGAAGTAGCCAGGGACATAGTAATTATGAAACTTTTTTTTCTTAATCCTAAAAAATAGAAAATCGTCTGTACACGACAAATGGAAACCATATGGATAATTAATATAGGATATTTAATATAGAAATTAGTTATACAGATACTGGAAAGCTAAAAAGGTAAAACAGGAAAAATGAAGTAACCCAGAGATTAATAATTCCAGGAAGTACTACTACCTGCAGAGCTGGGGAACAAATGGAAGAAGTATCAGAAACTAGCAGCTTAGAGAAAAGGCGTTATGAGACTATGCCTGGAAAGGGATAGAGGAGGTTCAAATCTCTAAGGATGGTACCATATAGTGGGTACCTAGACCTTTGAGAAAAGCCTATAGCTCAAGTTTGAATCCCTATTAAAGAGCCCCAGGATGAAGACTGCTCAACACCTTAAAGGAACATAAATAAAATTATGAGACCTCTGTAGTAAGACCAAGTCTAGTGGGTGAGAAAGCGATACAAGTGGCAGGCACTTACTTCATCTCCTAGGATTCCTGACCCCAAAGCTTGTAGCTCTGAGAGGGAAACAACACTGATGGTGAATTCTCCAAGAGAAGATGAAGAATGGAATGGCAGGGGTCCTCATCTGCTATAGGCATCCTTACGGAAACTAGAAATGAGAAGTCCTTTCTCCCACCTTCAAAATTCCTACCAGTACCCCCAAATGCTGAAACCCTACAGAAGCATGCTGGTGAAGGAATAGGGAAATGTATTTTACAAATCTTGGCACCCAACCACCAATATAAAAAAGAGTAGATTGGAACCAAGAAATTGGTAAATAAATGCAGACCACTGAAAAGTTTTAAGCAAACTAATAACACAATCTGATAAGCATTTTTAGAAGTTCACCCATACATAATATATATCTAAACAGGTAGGAGCCAATGGGTAGACAATGAGAAATTATGAGACCTCTGTAGTAGACCTAGTAAGAAATCATAGTGGCTGGAACTACAAAGATAATCATAACTTAGAGATAAGTGGCTAGATTCAAGACATTTTGGAGGTAGAATGACAAGACAATAAACTATTTGCTTGATATGAGGCTGAGAAAATGGGAAAAAAAATCAAGGATAACTTCCAAGCTTCTAGCTTGAGGAATTGGGAATATTTATTTGTTGAGCCATGCAACACTTGAAGGAAGAAATAATCATTTCATTTTGTTCAGGAGAAATGACAGACACTATGAGTTTGATCTTTGCTATGGATAATTTTCTTTTTAGAATAGAAACCAAAAGCCTGGATTTCCTCTATCCTTATCCCCAATAAATAGTTTGGAAATAGGCTCAGGATCTAAGCCAGACAATCAAATATTCCATTCCCCAGACTTTTTAGCTTGAGTGAGTGACAGAGGAACCAGGACAATTGAAAAATTACTCGTAACAACCGCTGAGACATTGTCAGCAAGTGTCCATGGGGGCTTCCTACTCAAAAGTATTCCTGTGTCCTCACTTTGGCTCTTCTCCTTGCTGAAGGTTACCACTGTTCCCATGCACTTTCCAAGACCAGTTCTCCCAAGAGCCTTCAATATATTTCTTTGCATAAATTAGCCAAAGTTGATTTCTACTGCTTATAATCAAGAATGTTAATGGATATGCTGGTTGTTCCCCACCCCATTTCTTTTTTGCCCAATACAGCTAAGTTCAAGTAAGTTAAATATACCTATGATATAACCCTATTGTTATGTTCCAGCATATCCTCAATACCTACCAAGGATTACATAATACTAACTATTTATATATAACTTCATGCCAAGTGACATGACATCTACTTTTCATGCTTCAACAGAGACAAGTGTTAAGCCCAAAGTTAACTTTCCCTATGCATCTTTTCTTTTATAAGAATCTACTTCCAAACCTCTGTTCTTTCTATACCAGCTATATTCCCTCCCTACTCCCAACAGAATTGGCAAACAAGCCTCTGAAACCTAATTCACAAGGTTGTAGAGCTATATGGAAATAAATTCAGGTATAATAAAATTTCTTATAAAGAAAATTCAGAGTTTACATATACTT
This sequence comes from Urocitellus parryii, assembly GCF_045843805.1. Lineage (NCBI taxonomy): Eukaryota > Metazoa > Chordata > Mammalia > Rodentia > Sciuridae > Urocitellus > Urocitellus parryii. The sequence continues at coordinate 71,013,570 of NC_135538.1, read as the reverse complement.
TCCCAGATATAATTTATAAACCTTCCTAACATAAGAGTAGTTGATCAGAGTTTGACCCTTGTCTACCAACACCTATCATACCTTGTTCTAAAAACCATACAAGAACAGCTGAAATGCCAAACTCCAGCTTTCCCCTTCTCCATGGAACTTATGCACACTTCACCTGTCTTTCTTACTAGCTCACTGCTCAGTAAATTCTACTCTGATCACAAAATGTATCCATGCCCACTTTAACCCATTTTCAATTTTTTTTTCATATTCTAAAAAACACAGTATTGAATAAACTTTATCATAGGTTTATTAAGAAGTTTATTAAAAAGTGCTGGTGTATGCCTGTAATCCCAACATCTCAGGAGGCTGAGACGGGATGATCGCGAGTTCAAAACCAGCCTCAGCAACTCAGTGAGCTCCTGTCTCTTAAATATAAAAAATAAGGCTGGGGATGTGGCTAAGTGGTTGGGTGCCCCTGAGTTCAATCCCTGGTACCCAAAAATAAAAAAATAATAATAGGGCTGGGGATATGGCTCAAGCGGTAACGCACATGCCTGGCATGCTGGCATGCGCGGGGCACTGGGTTCAATCCTCAGCACCACATAAAAATAAAAAATAAAGATGTTGTGTCCACCGAAAACTGAAAAATAAATATTGAAAAATTCTCTTTCTAAAAAAAAATTTTTAAATAATAATAATATTTTTTCCTTCTCACCTTCGTTACTTAGTTCTTCATGAACTTAATTACGTATGACCAAAGATAGAGACAGATGTTACCAAGCAAAACTAAAAGTAGTAAGATTTTTAATCCATCTAGAGAAAATAATCAATGTCAGAGTCCCCTTCACAATCTCCATAAGAAATCTCTATTCTCCTTATCATATAAAATCAAATCAGTTTTCCAAGAGTTTTTAAACTATTCAAAGTTTTAATAAACTTCTTATGTTTCAATTATAGTTTAATCACTAGTTATTTGTTATTTTTGTAACAGATAAACACAGTAATTTAAGTACCTTAAGAATTAAATAAAATTTATAGGCTAAATTGGGAACTCAACCAATGACTATACTATAATTCCATGAAAACATAGCTTAAAGTTAAGGAATCTCAGAGTAGCACTTCAGGTAATTTAAAACCTCAATTGCTTCATTTTATCACTGCTGTTTACAACCACTGAAATGAAAACACAATTATATTCAATTTATCAAAAACTATCAAAATTTTCATTTAACATTATGAAAAGATTCCAAACCTATAGATAAATTTTAAGTTTGGTTTATTGTAAGCACAACAGTCTTCTCCAAAAGGATAAGCTCCTCTTTCATCCTCATATCACACCAATTTAAAGTCATGAAACAGATGTGATTAAGGCTTTACAGTCTTAAATTCACTTTAAGCCCATAGCTTCATTCTATTCTGTGATCACTTACGCACACAGTAATTAAACAGACAACACGTATTACTTAATTTTAAATTGCAAAGTCCATTCACTACCCCACCAATTTAACTGCTAAATCTGTCTAACCATTCTTTTATCTTAGAATGTTAATTGTATATTAAATGGCAGGGCAGCAGCATATCACAGAAGACTTGGACAATCTGCCAACAATTACATTTCTTCTAGATAAGCACAGTCGTTTCTATTTTATATATTATTTATACTACAAACTTTCTACCATGTTCTGTTTATCAAGTTTTATTTAAGCATAACAGTTTTTATTAAACTTTGCTTGTGGAAAAAAATCAGTCGAAAGACTATCTTATATTTCAATTTGAGTTAATTCATCACAAATAAATTTTGAAGACCTACAATAAACAACTGCAAAATCTCCAAACTATCCTGTATATTTATTTCTATTAATCATTTTCAAAATCTAGATGTTTTTGTTTTAAGAGAGTGTCCTCAAACAGCAAGATTTAGAGTCTTCTGCAAAGCTTCCCATCCACATAAAAATCAACACTATTAACAGAGTTTGGCACAGCATAGGGTGCAATGTCAGTTTATGAATTCCTCTCTCCTATTCCACAGAATTAATGACATATAATAAAAATAATCAAGTGTATAGTTACATAAAAATTTTGGCTTAACAATGAATTAACATTTAATAAGGTAGAGAGCTAAGTTTTTAAATATTTCCTTATACTGTGAGAGATGACTTTTTTACATTAAAAATTAAAAGTCCACCATTACTGATTAGGTATAAGAACTTGAGCAAACGACCTGATCTTTCCAGCTCTAATATCCTCACGCTGAGAAAATGAAGTAGATTCTTGCTACATAAAGTGTGGTCCCTGGACAAATAGCATTGGCAGCACCTGGTAGCTTGAAAAAATGCAAAATCTTGGGCACCAGCCAAGGCTAAATGAATGAGAACTAGAAAGAAACCCAATTGTATTAAATAGCCTCTAGCTACCCTAACACTAAAACTGCAAAAAGAAAATATAAAAGCCAGATAGCAGATGCCATGAAAAACTAGAACTTTTTAAATCACATGAAAAAAGAGGCTTCTATTGAAGAATGTGTCCAAAGGCTACATTAAATTTTTCCTTTCTAAGCTATAGAAATGTTCTTGTCTGGAATCCTAGCTACTCAGGAGGCTGAGGCAGGAGGATCTGAGTTTGAATCAATTTAGTGAGACCCCTGTTTTAAAATTTAAAAGGTTGGAATGTAGCTCCATGGTAGAGCAAATCTGAATTTAGTATACTGAGGGTGCAGCAGGGGGAGACAGTTCTTGTTTTGATCCTAACTAAGATAAAAAGAGCAAAGGAAGTAGGTAAAAAGAAAAAAGGGGGGGGGGGACTAAGCATGATCACAAGCAAGTTCCAATCAGTTTTCTAATTTTCATATTATTATACAACTTTTGAAATTCACTACTGGGAAATTTCAAAATGAATGAATGCTAATATAATCTACTTTCAGTCAAAGCTTTCACTAAATCCCAATCACCTAATACTTCCTGAATTACAACTGAAAATGGGAAAGTGCTGGGAGTTAACTGGAAGATAACTGATACAGGGTCTTCCAGAGCCTTCTGCTAGAAAGGTGTTTTGGTGATGTCTCCCAGGCTTCACTTTCTGAGACATCACCACCTTTGGCTAAGCACATCTCTCTATTGTCACAGTAACTATTACTCTGCATTCTATATAACTATGGAAAATATTCTTACCATACTCTATGCTCAATTTCAAAAACAACTCTCTTAATGTCTCAAAAGCCACTGGGTTAACCCACTAACTCAGCAGTCAGTGACCCTAATTTTTTAAAAGATTGAAATAAAGAAAACTCCCCATCCTTCAACTTCCTAAGAACAAGTCAAGAAATGTGAGTTGACGTAACAGTTTAAAAAGTCAGAGAATCTTGGTTCAGCAAACTCTGACACTCTTCAAAATACAAATAAAGGGATTGAGCAGCAACTAGTGTAACCATTTTCTTCCTTTAGCCTAAGCACCTAAGCACCTAAATGCCAAGGGTTCAGAACTTACAGAGATTTAGGGTTTATACCAATTATCAGTAAGGTCAGTCCTACTCAGGCTTTTTGAACCTCAGGACTTCCTTCTTCATATCGCTCCTCTTACTTACTACCTGTCCTTGGCTAACATCCTCCACCTAAGACCTCCTTCATTTTTAAGTACATGTCATATCATTTATATGCAATTATACTTCATAATGTTCTCTCCTCGTCTCATTTTAATACCACAATTAAATTTTTATCTATTTAAGGGCATAAACATGTCTTAAGTTTTCTGTTTTTAATTATGCAAATTCATTCTTCTCCCAAAACTTTATTGCCACACATCAAGATACTTGGCAGCTCCAAATAAGTTGTCCAAACAGTGACCTTTTAAAACTTGTCTGAAATTAAAAATTTTCCTTAAAAGAAGCTATATTTTTTTCATGTTTTCATGTAATTGCTTCTCAAACAATGAATATTTTCAAAACAGTATTTTATTGAAAGGAAAAGATGTAATCCAGAAGAAATTTGAGAAAAATTTACTTCTAACATAGATACCAGATTTTAACATAAACATTTTACTATAAAGATCCTGCCTTTTTAAATTCAGAAATGAGCTAATAGCATAACTGATGGGTTTTTTAACCAATATAATAAAAAACATTGAAAGTATATAGTAATGGGGCATCATGTAATGTTTGATACATGTGTATATTACATGTTTAAGTTAAATACATTTATCTCCTCAAATATTTATCATTTATAAAACTTTTAAAATTCTTTCTTCTATTTTTATTTCTTCTTTTTGAAATGTACAGAATATAACTGATATCTATAATGAAACATATGCAACAGAACCCCAAAGCTTCTTCCTCCTAACTGTATCTTAATACCTATTGATCAACCTTTCCTAACCCTCTCCTCCCACTCTACTGTTCCCAACTTTAGTAATCACCATTCTACTCTAAACTTCTGAGATCTACTTTTTACATTCCACATGAGTAAGATCATGTCAAATTTGTCTTTCTGTGCTCAGTGTTTTATGTTTAACACCATCCATGTTTTCACAAATGACAGAATTTCAGTGTTTTATGGCTAAATAATATTCCATCGTGTATATGTACCACATTTTGTTTATCGGCACTTCGGTTATTTCCTTTTTTTCACAATTGTGAATAGTGCTACAATGAAGGTGGAAGTACAGAGGCTCTTCAATATACTGATTTCATTTCCTTTTAATATATACCCCATAGTGTGATATCTAGAACAAATACTGGTTCTACTTTTAGTTTTTTGAAGAGGCTCCATACTGTTTTCCACAATGACTGTACTAATAAACATCCCCCCAACAGTGTACAAGGGTTCCCTTTTCTCCACACCCTTACCAGCACTTGTTCTCTTCAAGAGAACTTATTAAATGAGGTGATATCCGATTATGGTTTTGATTTACATTCTTTGTGTATATATATATATATATATACACACACACACACACACACACACACACACGCACATATATATGTATAAATAAAGATATAGATATAGATATGTATATAAGTATATTAGTTATAGATGGAGACAATGTGTTTGATTGATTGGTTAATTGATTTTTCTGTGGTGCTGAGGATCAAACCCAGTGCCACACACATGCGAGAAAAGTACTGTACCACTGAGCTACAACCCTAGCCCCTGATTTGCAATCTTCTGATAATTAGAGGTATTCAGAATTACTTCACATATCTGTCAGTCATTTGTGTGTCCTCTTTTGAGAAATGTCTATTTAGATCTGCTGCCTATTTTTAAATTGGGTTTTTTTGCTATTGAGTTATTGGAGTTCCTTATATACACTATGCATATCAACCCCGTCAGATGTATACATTGTAAATATTTTCTCCCATTCTGTAAGTTGTCTCTGTGATCTGCTGACTGGTTTCTTTCCTGTGCAGGAGCTTTTTAATTTGGTATAATTCCATTTATTTATTTTTTGCTTTTGTTTCTTCTGATCTTAAGGTCATGTCCAAAAAACCTTTGCCCATCCCAATGTCCTGAATCACTTCCTATGTTTCTTCCTAGTAGTATCATAGTTTCAGGTCTTACATTTAACTCCTTAATCCATTTTGAGTTGTTTTTTGTAAATAGTGAGGGATGGAGGTCTAACTTCATTTCTCTGCATGTAGATATCCAATTTTCCCAACACCTTTATTGAGAAGTCCTTTCTCCAATGCATGTTCTTAGCATCTTAGTTCAGATTATTGAATTTACTTCTAAGCTCTCTATTTTGTACCACTGGTTTGTGTCTGTTTTTATGCCAATATCATGCTGTTTTGATTATTACAGCTTTGCAGTATGTTTTCACATGAAGTAGCATAATGCCTCCTGCTTTGTCCTTTTTTACTTAAAATGGCTTTTAAAAAAAAAGAAAATTCTGTGTTGTCCGAGCTGGCCTCAAACTCAATAACTTCCTGCCTTATCCTCCCCAAGTAGCTAGGACTACAGGTGCATGCCACCATGCTTGACAACTAAGGTACTTTTTAAGAAAGATAATTAAAAACACCTACAGAAGATGCACAACATGATAATGCTTGATTGTACTTAAAATCATTGCATGTACACAGGAAAATGCATGCAAGTAAGATTATATTTAAGTATACCAAGTGTTTTAAATGGGTTTTCATCTCTTCATTTACTAGGGTCAAAACTAAAATCAGAACAAGTAGAGAAACATTGAAATATTGTCATGTGAAAAGTACAGATGGAAATCTGGAAAACTTCAAACCAAATGGTAAAAATTGCAGTTACAGCAGTTTATAAAGCATAAAGGAGGAAGTATTTTTGGCCTTTCTTGTGTTTAGACCTTTCTTGTATTAGATATTAACATCCTTTTTAGGGCAAAAAAAAAGCTGTTCAATCAGTTGTCTATAGCTGATTTGTTCAATTTGTTTTAAGGATAAGAATAGAATCAAGGACCAAAAGCTTATGTTTTGTGTTTCTTTTATAAGTACAGATAGCATTTCAAGAAATCAAAATTATTTTAAATTTGGGTTTAAAGGGTTTGCCTTGGTGTATGCCTAACTATGACCTCCATTTTCACTTTTATTTAATACTAATAAGTAATGCTTACTGGATCAGACTAGTAGAAGTCAATTGGTTGCCACTAGTCTTTATTCATGTTTACACAAAAATCAGAAGAAATTCTAGATGCACCATCTCAACAGTTAAATACCAAAAACAAGTGACTAAATACTACCAAGACTACAAAAATAAATGTAATGGGGACTGATATTAATAAATGCAACTATCAAAACCAGATTGCAGCATAATTTCGATGTGCAATTGTTTGAAATTCATCATTTAAATGGGAACTTGATTTGTTCTGATCATATTCTATATTCTATGATTCTAATCAATTAGTTTGCATTTTATCAAGCTAGGATAACATATAAAAGCTTAAATTCCCTTCTAAATAATTCATGATGAATTAAATTTAAGTTCTTTGACCATGCAAAAGTATTTAATCAAATTTTTTAAATTCTAAAATGTTACTAAAATAAAACTGGTCCAAGAAAGTTCACCTTACCAGCAAAAATATTAGCAATGGCAGCAAATTTAGAGCTGAACCAAAAGCCAGAGACACACTGTACTAAGAAATGTTTACAAATTCTTCAAATCAAATTTCACACTTTAAAAAAAAAACTGTCAGAAATACAAATTTTCCAATTTCTTTACCTGGTTAACAAACACTTTTAGGGACCAAAGTACCATCAAACATGCAAAAACTCAATGTCGTTTCTGAAGAAAGTATAATTAAATAAGTACTCAATTATATATGATTTTTTAAAATATGATTTTGGAAATTTCTTTCCCAAAATATATAATTAGAGCTCATTGATTAAAATCTCTGTTCTTCATACCATATGCAAGTAAAATAACGTTTCTACTTCATGAGCATAAATTTCAGTATTTAAGATTAAAGAGCTTTACTCCAACACTGAGTTTTTCTATACAACTCCTTCATTCTCAACACAAATAAGAAAAAATAAACAAATAAACCCATGTAGGATAAAACAGAACTTTCACTTAATTCTCTTCCAAAATTCCAACACAAGAATATCTGAGTTTCCTGAAGCAGACAAAACACTTCTAGAGACTTTATTATAGCTAATTTTTTTTTTTTTTACGAAAATACTTCAAGGTCATCTACAAATAATTCAAGTGCCAGACACAAAAGAACATGTTAACATCGTCAAATGTCTATGGTTTCAATAATGTTGTATACATGATCCTGCTAATTCTTACTAAATTTTTTTAAATCCCAAATTACTATTTTAAGATGTATTAGATATAAGATGCACTGGATATCAGAATTCTACTGCAAGCAGTGTGAATAAAGCTGGTCCTCTGCTGCCATCTAGTGAACTCATAAAACACCAAAACTAAACCAGAAGTTACAGAAATTTTTCAGCAATTAATCTGTTTTAATAAATCATTAAAATATTAATTATTTTAAAATATGGCCACAAAATACCATTGCAGAAAATACTAAAATAATAAATTATGCACTGGATTTTTTTAACACTAAAAAAGTATGTATGTTCCATAAATACTCATTTGAGAAAAGTTAACTAGAATAATATTATCATAGTATTGTTACCAAAAACAAAAATGTCAAAACAGTCTAAATTTACAACCATGAGTAACAGTCAAAGTATAGTACATTCATATAATGGCATTAAGAATCCAGAATGATTCCTCTTCTAAGACATCATCAAAATAATAGCAAAGTTTGTTTTGTTTTTCTTTTTAAAACATAAAGCTATTTGGTAGCTTAAAAAAATAAATTCCTAAAAGCCCACAAACTCTTTGACCTTCCAGAGATAGAGATTAATTTCCCCTCCCCTTAAGGGTGGGTTGAGTTTATACTTCTTAAAAAAAAGTGATCATATATCACTTTTGAAATTGGATGATAAAGGTAGTACCACTTTGCTTCCAGCTGCCAGCACCACTTCATGTGGGTGCTTTCTTAGATCAATTGCTCTGGAGGTGACCATGTCTTGAGGCACTTAGGCAACTGTGGGAACCCACTTAAAACCCCAGATTTTAGTATAAGGATTATTTTAACTTGAAGATATTTGGGGATTCAATAGATATAGAAAGAAGCCTTTTAAGAGTTTCCCTTTAATGACTTAAAAGCAGAAAGTTCTGGAAATAAGGATGCCATTAATCTGTTCCTTCTAGAAACTCCACCCCCAGGAAGAGTTAAGCTATCATAAATCCCCTCTCTGGAGAGTTTTACATTCATGAAGAAAAGGAAAAAGATTACTCCCACCTGCAAAAACAAACTATCACAAACTTAAATTACCATTTTTCTCCAAACATCTATTTCTTTCCTAATGAAACTCATTTATTTTTCTCCTAGAACCCTATTCTCTACCTTTCCTTTTTCCTATTAAGTTAGGTAAATTTAGCAAACCACTCATTTTGTGTACTTTCACATGCATAAGTATATAATACTTAGCTTTTTCTCCTGGTAATCAGCCTTTTGTTAGTATAATTTGTAGGCACCCAACCTCAAAACCTAAATGGGTACAGAAAAGCTCTTTTTCTCAAACACAACTAATGGAGAAGCCCACAAATAAGATATAGCCAGTGAGGAACTGAGGCCTAATATCAACCTCATAAGTGAACTTAGTAGTGAAGCAGTGAAATAAAGCAGCCCAAGCCAAACGATAAGTTAGTAGGGTAAAATGACAGCCTAAAATGCCCTCATCATATGGTGGCCAGCTTCCTCCAGAACAACTGATCCAAGAGAACACCCAGGATGGAAGTAGTAAAAGTACTTTTATTATTTATAAATCAAGCTTTTTATGTATAGAAAAATATGAATATATGTAGAGGAAAAAAATCATATATATGTTTTAGGCATCCATTGAGGGTCTTGGAATGTATCTTCTGCAAAGGGGGACTACTATACTGTTACAGGCCTATTTAACAAAATAGTAAAGTTATTTTACCCCATTTTTATTAGACTTTATTTTAAAATTCATATATGCAATTAATATATCCAGAATGATTCTATTAAAGCTAGTCAGATTATGTCTTTTCTTTGTTCAAAATCTTTCCATGACTGCTCATCTCACTCTGAATAAAAGCCTATCTTTGCAATGGCCTACACGGCCCTACCTGACCTGACCCAGGTCCTTCTTTAGTGCTGAGTTCCAATCAAACTGTCCTCCTTGCTGTCAAACACATGCATGTTTCTGAGTTAGAGATCTGTTTACCTTTGTTGAGGATAAATAAATGTTCAAATTCATGGAATATAGGTAAAGTAGTATATGGATATTAATATACATTAAAACACCTATAATAGGCCAGGCATGGTGGTACATACTTGTAATCCCAGCAAATCCGGGGGCTGAGGCATCAGGATCACAAGTTCAAGGCCAGCTTCAACAAATTAGCAAGGCCCTAAGCAACTTAATGAGACCCTATCTCAAAATAAAAAGAACCAAGGCTGTGGCTCTGAGTAGTTCAGTCTTGGATTCAATCCCGACTACCAAAAAACAAAACAAATTAAAAAAAAAAAAAAAAACTATAATAGAAAATAAGAAGATAGAAAATGAATGACTTTCAAGTTAAAATTTAACTAGGTAGGGAGAAAAAACAAAATAATTTTTAAGCAGTAAAATAAAAACTAATAACAATAAATGAAATTAAATTAGTGAAATTAAAAACTCATAGAGAAATGATCAACATAAAAGTAGTTAGTTAAAAAGACTAAAAATTCTGGCAATTTTTTTTTTTTTTAAAGAGAGAGTGAGAGAGGGAAAGAGAGAAAGAGAAAGAGAGAATTTTTTAATATTTATTTTTTAGTTATCGGCGGACACAACATCTTTGTTGGTATGTGGTGCTGAGAATCGAACCCGGGCCGCACGCATGCCAGGCGAGCGCGCTACCGCTTGAGCCACATCCCCAGCCCAAATTCTGGCAATTTTGATCAATAAAAAAGATACAGGATAGGAGTAAATATTAGGCATTAAAAAGGAGTAAATTCTATTAGGAATTTTAAAATTATGGAACATCATATGACAGTTATGAAAATAATTTTGTAAAACATAGATGGGATAGGTATTTTTAAGAAAATACAAGTAACCAATACTGACTCAAAAAAAGATATTTTAAAAGTACAAAAATACCAATATACATTGGTGATGATTTATGGTCAAAACTTTCCCTCCTCAAAAGGCATTAGATCTGGTAGTTTTTAAAAGTGAGTGAAGGATATGAAAAGTAACAACCCTCAAGAAAAATGGGAAATATTAACCCCCAGGGAGAGAAGATGACAATGTGACCTGGGAGAGAAGGTAAACAGTGGGCTCTCACCCTTTCCCAGAAACAATGGGTTTCGGAACTTTTGCAACTGTTTCCTCTGATTTGAAGTTGCACAACTGTTCTCCTTGACTACCCAACCAATGCATTTTTTGCCATAATTCAAATCTCACTTGTCATGATTCCAATCTCTCTTGAACTTTATAAAAATAAGATCCAATGGATAAAGAAATCATGATATATATGCACAATGGAATATTACTCAGCATTAAAAGAGTATAAAATTACGACATTTGAAGGTAAATGGATGGAGTAGAGAATATCATGCTAAGTGAAGTAAGCCAATCCCCCAAAACAAAGGCCAAATGTTTTCTCTGATAAGTGGATACTGATTCCTAATGGTGGCATCGGATCAATGGAGGAACTCTGGATCAGGCAAAAGGGAGAGGCAGAGGGGAGGGGGCGTGGGGGTAGGAAAGATGGTGGAATGAGTTGGACATCATTACCCTAGGTACATGTATGATTGCACAAATGAGATCCTACATGTGTACAACCAGAGAAATGTAAAATTGTGCTCCATTTGAGTACAATGGATCAAAGTGCATTCTGTTGTCATGTATAACTAAGTAGAGCAAATTTTAAAAAATCAGATTCTAGTTGTAATCAAATACCATTTTCTCTCCTAAATATGTAGCATTCCACTGCTTAATAAAGAAAGCTTGCTAAAAAAAAAAAAGCACTTTTATTATCTAAACCCAGAAGTGACAATCACTTTCTGCCATATTTCATTTTTTAAAGTGACACAAACCCAATCCATACTCAAGGAGAGGGAAATAAAGTTCTATCCCTTAAAAGAATGATGTTTTAAGTTGCTAAATTAAGAGAATCAGCAGATGTATTATTTCAACCAAATTTGAGGTTGACATGAAATAAATGGTGAAGTGCTGAGAAGTGCTGAGGTACCAATATCCACAGATGGAACTGTCTATTTTGCAAAACCACAAAACTCCAAACCCAGAAGCATCAACTACAAAGAATGAGTGGAGGGACATATGGACTGGAAAAGAAGAATTATTTTAAACTAATATACAATAATTTAATTCCTACAAGACACACAGGTCATAAATGGCGACCAGAAGAAAAAACTTCTCTATATAGTAGTATTTAGAGTCCTTCAGCATAACTGTTTATCATAAAGCAAAGGTCAGAAGTTGACAAACCCAGCTTACATTCACAGAATTTCCAAGCGGTCTCATTTTCCAATGCAGTCAACCAAGAACCAAACACATTTGAGGAAAACTAGAAAAATGAAAAAAGAAGATGAGTCAAGGAATAAAAAACAACTTTAAACCCCCTTTAAACTTTCACAGATTCAGGAAGCTATTGTATCCATAAATCAAAAACAGGCGGGAGGATACTGCATCAGTAGCAGAAGACTAGAAGGCTTGCCTAGCATACACAGTGTCATAGGTTTGATCCCCAGCATAGCAAAAAAAAAAAAAAAAAAAGGAGAGGGAAAACAGGTTGTCAAAAAAAAAGAACAAGCAGATAACAAAAATGTATGTGCTCTTTAAAAATTAAAAGCAAAGCTGCTGGGATAAGTAATTCAACTAGAAGACAGGAAAATGAGAGAACTTCCCAGAAAAAGAGAAATGATTAAAATTATAAGAGAAAAATTTAGAAATGGGGGGTGGGGTGGGAAGTAAGTTTAACAATCAATAGTAGTTCTAGAAAATGAAAGATAAGGTCAAATTAATCTAAATGGAAGAACCCAGGTTTTCTGATTCAGAGATCACCAAATACACAATCAATGGGGAAGGGAATATTATAATGTTAACGCACGCACGTACACACACACAAAATTACATACAACCAAGAATAAATAGAAAAGTCTAAAAATGCCCAGTGACAGTGCAGACCACTTAATAAGGAATTCAAATCAGAATAATATCAGAACTTTTATCAGTAATAGACGTTACTAGAAGATACAGAGGTATGGGCTCAGGTTGTGGCTCACTGGGAGAGCACTTGGCTAGCATGTGTAGGGCACTGGGTTTGATTCTCAGCACCACATATAAGTAAGTAAAATAAAGGCCTGTTGACAGCTAAAATAATATTTTTTTTAAAAAAGGAGATACAAAAGTAAGGTTTTTAGTATCCTAAGAAAAAATTATTTTACCTTACAATTTATTCACAACCAAATTATCATTAAGTATAGGGCCAGTGCAACAGCATTTTCATAAACCTAGACATGGATATGAGTTACTTCCTGAACATTCTTAGAAAGTGACTGAAGGAGGTGTCCTTATACAATGTGAGAAACCAGAAGAAAACAACTAGAGGAAAGCTGAGCGCTGCGGTACAAACCTGTAATTCCAGAGGTTCAGGAGGTTGAGGCAGGAGAATCTCAAGTTCAAAGCCAGCCTCAGCAATTTAGCAAGGCACTAAGCAAATCAGTAAGTCCCTGTCTCTAAATAAAATACAAAAAAGGACTGGGGATATGGCTCAGTGGTTAAGTGTCCCTGAGTTTAATCCTCAATATAAAAAAAAAAAAAAAAAAAAAAAACTAGAGGAAAGGAGGGAAGAAAAACTTGAAACCCAGAAAGTTAGATCTAACCAGGGTAACAACTGAGAACGCTAAAGGCTAGAAACCATAAAAAGTTCTAAGAAAGAAGTCTTTGGAACAGCTAAAAAAAAATAAGAACGGATAAAACAATTAAAATGTTAAAAACACTTGATAATAAAGTAAAGACAATTAGTAAAGTATAAAAGTAACTTCTACTTGAATTCAACAACAAGAATTTTTTTAATACTTTTATTTTTTTTTTATGTGATGCTGATGGAACCCAAGGCCTCACACGTGCTAGGCGAAGTGCTCTACCACTGAGCCACAACCCCAGCCGCAACAACAAGAACATTTGCAAGGGCAGAGGGGTCAGGGCATTAAACTCTAGGCAAGTTAGCTGTATCTTTGGTGGTCAATTCCACCTCTGTACTTGTGTGCTCTCTAGCATACCTGATTTGAGAAGTAATAGACACTTCCCAGGCTTGTTGGCTCACTGGCAGGAGACTAAAAAAAAGGAGGGAGAAACTTACTTATTTTTTACTTCTGGCAGCATCTCAGAAGTCACTTAAAGCTGCAGCCATGAGGGGGCTCCTCAGTGGAAATTCCCTCAGTGGGGGCCACTTCGCTGAACAGAAAGTATCCTTCTAACAGCAGCAGCACCTCCTCCAGCACACAGATCAACAGCTAGTGCTACTCAGGCTCCAACCAGAAGCAGCATCAGCTCACTCATCTCAAGATGATCCTTTTCTTCCTTTTGCTTCTACACCTTCTGATGCCTTTGTAAGCAATTCTATGTATTAAATCCTTATACCTTTCAAACATTAATAATGATTTCTCTTTTCTTGCCAAAAAAAAAAATTTTAAGTCTTTCCACTAAATAATAGAAAAAAATTAAGTATTTTCACTATTTAAAATCAACCACAGAATTTTAAAAAAATTTAATTTTTAAACTATGTTCAGCAGTCAACATGTAAACACAAACAGGTATCAGTATTAAATTTAGGGCTTGGGGCTGTGGATGTAGCTCAGAGTCAGAACACTTTCCTGTCCTATGCAAGGAGGTCCTACGTTTGATCTCTAGTACCACAAAAACAAATTAATCAATTAATTAAATAGGGATGGCATAACTTAAGAGGTAGATGTAAGACAGGGAACTCTTAATATCCTCATCTTACAAGATGAAGAGTCAAAAAAAAACTCTTGTGTTATTAGAACAAGAAAGAAAGGGTTAAACATACATGCATGCTCAATGAAGAAATAGCTATAACAGAATAACTATAATGGAAGACTTTAAAGGAAAAAAAATGGACACAAAGATTTTGATGTGCTACACCAGAAGGAACTCACCTAAAGTTGATTAATAGTGACATAAGCATGTATTAAAAACTTGGGGATAACCACAGAGAAAAATGTAAAAACTTAAAAAGTGATTGTCTTTTGGGAGTAAGACGGACCCAGGAAGAGTTCTAGGACTCTGTATTATAAACTTTCCAGTTCTGCTTAACTTGTTTAACCACAAACAAGAATTTAAAAGAAATAATTGTATGTTTATATGCAATAAAAATATTTAATGAAATGGGAAATACTTAGGCTGCAAATAGCAGATTATTAAATAATAAAATCATGTATATTGAATAATTTCTGCAGAAGACCCATTTCACCTAATTGAAGTTTTAATATACAGAGTCCACTCTAATTTTCTGTACCTCGAATGGGTCCCTGGCTTATAATAAACACTAAAACATTATGAAATGAATACATTTTTATTCAACTGAGGAAGAGAGGAAGACCTAAAAACACACACACCAAAACATAAGCAACAACCATATCTAACTGGTGAAATGACAGACTTTTTTTTTTTTTTTTTCATTTTTGGTCCTTTGCTCTATCTTCATTCTCTAAATTTTCTACAATGAATAAGAATTACTTTATAATGGGAAAAATACTTTTAAAAGACATTGTCTTTTTTTATTATTATAAGACCAGAATCACAAGACAAAAAAGATATTTTCACTGAAATGCATATCAAGTCAAAATAAAGTCACAACTACTAAAAATGAATTAGGCTTAGTAAAGTACAAACCTAATAACTGATCTTGACCTAATTATGGGATCTGAAATGCTTCCAAGGTAACAAGATATTGCAAACTTAGTATTCATAGCACAGATTGGGTAATTAGTTCCAATACTAGTAAGCAAACCTCACAAATCTACAGCTAAAAAGCCTCTTGGTTATTTTAATTAGTTACTTTTAGATTAAACAGCTTTATTCATAATGTATAGTGTCTTTATCAGACTTCAAAGTATAAAATCAAATGATACATTCATTTGCACTAATTACCATGAATGCTACAGGTTATGCTTTTCAGAACTTCATAGCCATACAAATTAAATATGTAAAATACTGCATTCTTTTAAGTGGTTTTCATCAGAGAGTAATGCCAACTCCATTGCTCAGATTTACCTTGATCTGAAATTTAAAAGCTACCCAAAGTGGTTTAGGCAGCACAACATATCACAGAGGTAGAAAGATATGAAAAACGCCTTAATTTTTATACAACAATCAGTTTCCATGAGAAGAAAACAATCAAAAGAAATAGCCTGTTTTGTTTCACATTTGTCACTGAAAAGGCTGATTATACTGAATATAGTTGTATTTCTTATTTATTTCACTATTTAAAAATATATGTCATCAATAAACAATATGAAAAAATATTTCTATGAACACTAAATTTATATTCCTAAAATCATAAAGAGCAGTCATATTTCATATGCAACATCAAGTAATGCTCCAAAGGAAGTTCTTTGGTATCTCTCCTTATTTATTTGTCTTCAACAAAAAATAATTTGACTACATCTTTTAATTTATCTCAAAGCTATTTGAGGGCAGGAACCATACTGTTTTGCTACTGTGTTCTGTATTGCTTTAGATACTGCACAATTATAGTGTAGGAAGAGCATCCCTAATCTGAAGATCCAAAATACAAAATGTTTAGGATGGAATTTAAAGCCACAAGTGGAAAAATTAACACCATGAAACTTTGTTTCATACATAAAGCTGTTAAAATATTGTATATAATACCTTCAAGCAAAGTGTATAAGGTATACATAAAACATAAATGAATTTTGGGTTTAAAATTGGGTCCTATCTCCAAGATATCTTATATACAAATATTCCCAAATCTAAAAAATTAGAAATACACAACATTTCCTGTCCCAACCATTTCAGATAAAGGACACCCAACCTATAGGTTAATAGTCAGCTATTAAATCAATAAATGCTATTTCTACAAAGATACTGATCACCCATAAGTGAAAAGTGACATAAAATTTCAGTTGCCATCACAAAACTATGTCAAAGAAAATTGTTTCTATGACTCATCTAAAGTAGAACAGTATATATAACATACCATTTATATGGAAAATCGAGAAACTAATTAAAATAACCAAG
Organism: Urocitellus parryii; assembly: GCF_045843805.1. Lineage (NCBI taxonomy): Eukaryota > Metazoa > Chordata > Mammalia > Rodentia > Sciuridae > Urocitellus > Urocitellus parryii. The sequence continues at coordinate 70,996,784 of NC_135538.1, read as the reverse complement.
AGGCTTTTTATCTATACATTTGTGAGGTCTTCTTACTAGTATTGGAACTAATTACCCAATCTGTGCTATGAATAATAAGTTTGCAAAGGAAAGAAGGCAGCAGGCAAAAAGAAAAGGGCATAATGTTTCGAGGAACCAAACATCCAACTCTTAGCATTGATTATTCCAGGAATAGGATAAATATTTTCACAGAGAGAGCTTTTAATTTATCTATATAATGTTTTATAAGGAAGACATTATCAGAATAAATATCTTAAACAAAAAAAAAATTCACCCTTGAGAATCAAACAGTAGAAACACTGAAAAGGAATGAGCACATCATCTGGCAATAAAGAAATCCACTCATGATACAGTATAATAGTAAAGATTATGGGCCCTAGGACCAAACCCAACTGCATTCAAAACCCAGTCCTGTTACTTATAATCATGAATGGCCTTGGGAAGGCTACTACCTTTATAAGATTCTTTAAAATGGGGATAACAATAGCACCTACTCCACAGAGTTGTGAAGATGAAATGAGAATTTCTGTGTAAAATTCTCAGAACAATGATCTTATACAGGAAGTATTCAGTAAGTCTTAATTGCAAAAATGATTCTTACAGTAAAAATACATAATACATTTGTGCAATCACAATGGTATTCAGGGCTGGGGATGTGGCTCAAGCGGTAGCGCGCTCGCCTGGCATGCGTGCAGCCCGGGTTCGATCCTCAGCACCACATACCAACAAAGATGTTGTGTCCACCGAGAACTAAATAATAAATATTAAAAATTCTCTCTCTCTCTCTCTCTCTCTCTCTCTCTCTCTCTCTCCTCTCTCACTCTCTCTTTAAAAGAAAAAAAAAAAAAAAAACAATGGTATTCAAAAATGCTAATTAAGGCAATAATAAAATTACAGGACTTTAATGAATATTTACACCAATAAAGTTTTAAGAAAAATATTCATTTCTAATTGTCAACTTGACTACATTATTACTTATATTAAATGAAACTCGGGCTGGAGATGTGGCTCAAGCGGTAGTGCGCTCGCCTGGCATGCATGCGGCCCGGGTTTGATCCTCAGCACCACATACAAACAAAGATGTTGTGTCCGCCAAAAACTAAAAAAAAAAAAAAAAAAAAAAAAAAAATTTCTCTCTCTCTCTCTCTACACTCTCTCTTTTTAAAAAAAAAAAAAATGAAACTACCTAAAACTGTCAATGATGCAGTGACAGGGACACTCCAAGGTAATGCTTTTAGGGATTTATCACTACAACCTTTAACAAGGTATATTAAGAACTTTAAATGTTTCCATACACTTTATCTAAGTTATATTCCTTTTATTATAATTGACACAAAGATCATTATAAGGAATAAATAATGGGCTGGGGATGTGGCTCAAGCGGTAGCGCGCTCGCCTGGCATGCGTACGGCCCGGGTTCGATCCTCAGCACCACATACAAACAAGATGTTGTGTCCGCTGATAACTAAAAAATAAAATATTAAAATTCTCTCTCTCTCTCTCTCCCTCCCTCCCTCTCTCTTTAAAAAAAAATGAATAAATAAGTACAGCTATTCATAACAAAAAAAACTCATACCAGTCTCAATGCCTCAAGAATAAACTATACATATTACTGTGGCAACGATCAAGTCATGTTTTTGAAAATTGTTATATAAAGGAACCACTGATGCACCAGAAAAAATAAATAAATATATAATAACCATGGAAAATGAACATGTTAAGATAAAAGACAGAATACAGGGGCTGGAGATGTAGTTCAGTAGAATAGCAATTGCCTAGCAGATATGAAGCTCTGGGCTTGAGCTCCAGCAATGCAAAAAGGAAAAGAAGAGCAGAACACAAAAATCATCATATTTATAATTATTTCAAATTTCCTGCTAAGAATAGCAAACCTAACACAATTTCTAGCATACTGTAGATGTTCAATAAGTATTTGTTGAATGCATGCATGAACAAAGAGACAAATTCAATCTCTTTTATTATCTGTTTCTGATACATTCAGATCTAGTTGTCTAACTCTTTTGAAAAAAAATATTTAGAAATACTAACCTAAAAAGTATTTTTTAATCTCTCCAAATTTTATGTTTGCTACCCCTAATGTGGACAATGGAAAATTCTAATTTAGGATGATACCTATGCTTGCAACAAAAGTTTTACCTTATATCTACTTAGTTAGAAATTATCTAGACAGATTTTGGGAGTAAGTAATAACTTCAGTTGATTTTTATTGTTAATCTATTTTGTTTCATCAACCCACATGTGGGACACCTATACATACTTAAATACAATATATAATATATAATTATATAACACATGATATGATTTTGATGAGAAGAATATAATTATACTGTGATAATATTAATTAACACTAACGTTATAAACTCTAGATTATCAGTTCCAACCTATTTTGATAACTGTACCAATTTTGTTGAAATATTCACAGAATTGAAAACTTGGGACTCAATGACTCTATCTCTATTAATTAGCAGTAACTCTAATATCTAGAATTTAATTAAAGAAATTACTATTAGGACATTTCAATCCTTTATAAACCCCAAAGATGTAACTAGCCAAGATGTGTTTCAGAAGTTTGGTTTTAAATATGAAAATGTTTTGCTTCTTACTACTTTTCTTGTATAATAACAACTATACCACACCCTAAGAGAATTCAGAATGTACTCTGAGAAACTAAATGTTGTTTCCCGTAATAATGGTTTTCAAAAGAGTCCTCAGCTATGACAATAACTACCATTGAGCACCATCCAGTAAGCATTTTATGTGGATCTCTTTAATCAATTAGTAGACAAATTCTCAGATGTAGCCTTAAACTCAATGGCTGGCTAAATCATTATTATAAATTAGGTTACTGAAGTTTAAACTGTCACATGGACACAAAGGAAAGTGGACCCCAAACCTAGCTCAAAATCAGAATCGACTGAGGGGCTTTTCAAAAACACATAACCTCAAAGCCATCCCAAGCCTACTAAATTTGAATCTCTTAATTTTTCTTTTTTTCTTTTTTCTTTTTCTTTTTCTTTCTCTTTTGTTTTCTTTTCCTATATAAGCTTCCTGTGGTGGTAATGTAACTGGTGTTTGGTAACTACTGTCCTAAAACATTCCACAGTTACCTCAGAGATCATGCCAGAATACAACTCCACATGCTTTTTTGCAATGTGCAATAACCAAAGCAGTACTGCTTTTTCTATTTAATATAGGGAGGCACTGAGTAAAATTCAAACTAGGAGAAAGAGTCAAGTAAGTTCTATGACTTTCTTTTTTAACCAATCAACCACCAGATATCATCAACTATATAGTGTCAAATCAGTAAACAGTGGTTCTGACGGATCTCTAATCATTCTGTTAGTCTCTCTTGCCCATGATGAAAAAGAAACACTGGAGCCATGGTTTTATTATGTCTTTCCTAGTTACAAGAAAACTGGCTAGCTCCCTCAGCATAGTTCTGATGAAACTACGATAACAAACAGGGTTAAAGTCTTCAAATGATGTATTCTGGACTATTTTCTGTAAGGGTTTTAGTTATCACCAGAAGTATGAAGTTAAACATTTGTTAAATCCCAAAATTAATATAATCTCCATTACAGGAAGGAATCACTACCTTACACCTAATTTCAAAAGCCCAAGTCTGCTAAGCTCAGTGGTACACACCTGTATTCCCAGCAGCTCCAGAGGCTGAAGCAGGAGGATTGCAAGTTCAAAGCCAGCCTCAGCAATGGCAAGGCACTAAGCAACTCACTGAGGTCCTGTCTCTAAATAAAATATAAAAAAGGGCTGGGGATGTGGCTCAGTGGTTAAGTGCCCTTAAGTTCGATCCTCAGTACTCCCCCACCCCCGCCCCCCCAAAAAAGCCCAAGTCCTGGAATACAGAACATAGAACAATAAAGTAAAAAGCCAGAAAAGGGAAGACCAGAGTTGCATTACAGATTTTGCCACAAACTATTGTATGATTTGAAGCAAATATTTTACTTTTCTGGATTGTGGTCTTCCAGGCACTTCCACAAAAACTCTTTAAGTTTCCACAGAACAGTTCAAAATTAAAAAAAAAAAAAAAAACTTTCCAAGGGCTGGTGATGTAGCTCAGTGGAGCTTGCCTGGCATGTATAAGACAAAAATCATTCCAAGATATCACTTTATTACTAGTGAGTTTGTAAATATTAGTTATGATGTTTTGGCTATAATTAATATTTATTAGTAAGTAATTAAGACAGAAGAAGAAATCTTATTTAATACCAAGAGTCACTAAAGTTCTTACATTATATATAAGAAGGAACGATCTGCTTTGTAAAAAGATAATAAGACTTAAATTGAAATTTATACCTGGTCTTATTTCTTCACTCAAGTGGGACAGTAAAAAAAATTAATTGAACAAATCTAAATGGAAGTAGTATATGCAATAGCTAATTGATGATAATTTGATTTATTCATTCTGTTCCTAAATTGTATATAGTTTTTAGTTCACTGAAAATTATTCAAGTGTTTGAAACCTCTTTAATATTCCTCTTACCATGTATGACTATTCTAGTCTAGCATCTCATTATACCTTATCTATGCTATTCTTACCTGAACATTCAGCTCTGGCTATTAGAATAAACATCCACTACAAACATTATTAATGAGATACATATCAAGGAAACTACTAACCACCTAAGATAACTGCACTTTTCTTAATAAAACTATGATAGCAGCAAATACAGAAATCGCCTAAACATACTTTAATTTGTTCATATAAGAGCTATTTCTACAACACACTACTCACAGATCACTAAGTACTTATGTCAGAGCACACACAGCATGAGCCATATGTCGAGTATTTTTCTTGCAGATTTGTGTATTTTCCTAGAAAACTGTCTGTTCATGTCCAGTGTCTATTGGGACTGTTGTAGGGCTGTTATAACCCATGTTATAACAAAGCCATAGAACATCATTTTCATTCAAATGTACACATTTAATAAATCAGCTGCACAAAAAAATCCTGTCAAAGTACCAATAGCTTACCAAATACTTAGAACTATGGGGATTAAAAAAAACTTATTTCAATATTCAAAATTTACTGAAAAAAATTAAATAAAACTATATTTGTATTAATATTTCTCTGCTCTAAGCTCATTTTTTACACTTCCTTATAAAGAAAGAACATTTGAGATATAAAGTTTATCTTGTAAGGAGAATGCCAATCTTGGGTTGGGAAATTATGGCTCAAAGTCCAAATGTGGTTAATATTTTGTTTAAAATTTTTTGTTTGAAACACTGTCACTTATTTATGTGAAAGCAATGGAATATACTGTGTGTCACAATGAAACAGCTGAGGTAATTCAGAGACCACATGTATCACCAAACCTAAAATAATTATTGGGAGGCCTTTTATAGAAAAAGTTGGCTGAGCCCTGGACTAGAGGAAAATTTTAAATTGAAGGTTCTGTTTTAAGCAGTCCTGACCATGCATTAGCTAACACAAAGCCCTTCAAATATGCAGTTTTCAATATAATTCCTGAATGAATAAAAGAGGGGATTCCCAGACCAGACCCAGAAGAATGGATCTTTTTCCTTCTAGAAACATTATACAAATGTATATTGCTTAAATAGATGTGTTATAAAAAGCTTAATTGACATTACATCTCCATAAATGTCTAAATGGCTTTTTTTAAATTTCTGCAATTATTTTTCTTACAGAGCTAGTCTCACATTTACTTAATATATTTAGTTCTTCTTGAAGCAGGGTTTGTCTGTATATGTGTGTGCTATATAACTTAGTCAGAAAGTGCATATGTGGATATACATGTACACGCATAAAAACTAAGAACTATTTTTGAGTATCTGTATGCTAGGTGCTTTAAATGACTTCACTGAATTTGTTTGTAATTACTCCGAGGGTTATCATCCCTATACTATACAAATCTAAACACAACAAATGCTTTCTAGGATCTATCTGGCTTTAAATCTAGGCCTAGTATATATTGTTTTCCTTGAAATATGCTCTATTTTAAGTTAATGCTAAAGGATTTACCAAAATAAATAAATAAATAAAAGGATAAGGTTATATTTTTCTTTGGAAATTAACTCACATGAAATCATGGTTTCTTTAAATCTCAAAAACTATACAACTAGTACAAGTGCTTCTATCTTAATGTGAAGACACATATAGTTTTTCACTTATTAATACAATATATATTTGCTGAGTGCCTGCCATGTAAGTGCCAGGTACTAGTACTGGGGAAAAGGTGGTTCAAAAGCCAGGGATATAGCTCAGTTGGTAGAGTGCTTGCCTTGCATGCACAAGGCCTTGGGTTTGATCCCCAGCACCACCCAAAAAAAAACAGACAAAAGTCCCAGAAATCACAGAGCTTGCTTTCATCAATTATCAGTTCATTACAAGACTCTTCTTCATCTAATAGCCTTATATTTTTCCTATGTCAAATAATCTGTTATCTCTTAGCATAGTATTTGCATTATCATAGTAGCTATAAAAAATAATAATTTGGTTTTACATAATAATTCAGAAACAGTTAAAATTTATAGTATTTAATCTCAGCAGAAAGAATAAAAGGTGAAGAAATTAATTCTAAAATTTATATGTAAGTACTAAGTCTTCACCACTATACTAAAGACTGGTAATTTCTTTTTATTGCATTGCAAATTCTACTACTAAACTTAGTGCACAGAAAATTATATTATAAAATTCTAATTATCTTTTCCCAGAATGCCTTTAAAAAGGAGTATTTCACAATTATAAGACAGTTCAATTCCAACTGTAACCATAGAGCCCTTTAATCACTTCTTTTGGTATTATTTATACTCAAACAGAATGGACTCAATAAGTAGAGCCATGAAAAAAAAAACGAAAGAAGAATCAAGTTAAAAAAAAAAAAAAAACTTGAATGTATTTTAGGAATGGTCAAAAGGCCAATGAGTTCCCTTGAAGTAACCTTCTTTGTTTATATAGGAGTTTTCAGTAAAATTAAAGATCAATCCAATTAAGTGGCATCAAATCTTATAAAGTGTCTATCAATTATACCTGTTATTCTTTCATTGAGAGGCATCTTGTTTAGCTTAGAAATGGAAGTCGGGAAACAGTATTAAATTTCAATATACTTTCACTAATACTATATGTAGTTTAATAAAATGTTTTTCTCTTATCACATGCATAAAATACAGTTTCATGAAAACTTTGAAGCTATGGTTCTAGCTTATTTAATCTACAGAAAATGATGGCTGTGTAAAACTCATTTGATCAGTTCTATCAAAATAATCAGCCAAGGGCTGGGGATGTGGCTCAAGCGGTAGCGCGCTCGCCTGGTATGCGTGCGACCCGGGTTCGATCCTCAGCACCACATACCAACAAAGATGTTGTGTCCGCCGAGAACTAAAAAATAAATATTAAAAATTCTTTCTCTCTCTCTCTCTCCTCTCTCACTCTCTCTTAAAAAAAAAAAATAATCAGCCAAATCATTCCCATTATTTGATAAGAAAAGTCTTGCTTCATTCTCATTCCAAGTACACAAGTCAACATTCTTAAGCTGATTATCTCACATCTGAATTCTGCTAGGAGGTATAGACAGGCATATGCTGGCAGATACAAAGCCCTGCCACAACTGTCTCTGGATGAAATAAGATGCTTCAATACCACTTAAGAAAGTTCTCTTTGCTCTACTGGAAATCTCCCTCAGGAGAAACATTCTTTAAACAACAGCGAAAGGGAAAAAAGAAGTCTTTTTTTTTTTTTTTAAAGAAGTCTTTAAAGGAAAGATAATCGCTTTCAACTCACTCCCATTATCCTACTCAATAGTAACATGAACTGAGAACATCCCAACCCAATCTAAGAGATTTTATTGTTAAATCCAATATATGTTTCTCTTCTATATAAGATGTAACACTGTTGATCTCTCTCCTCTTTAGTCAAAGTTTACTTTCCCTCAGCTTCAGTGACAAATCTTTCTACTGGTTTTCTCTTACCTTTCTTATTCTAAATAGCCATTCCTTCTTTTACCAAGTAGTCTCTCCACATCCCTTTCCTATGTTATTGCTATATTATTGTCTCCTACATCTGAATTTTCTATACAGATTTTTCTTCTACGGCCTAGGTCCAAATAATCAAATTTCCAAAGGATAGTAAAGAAATGATATCCACAAAACAGTGTAGTAGGCAGTAAACATATCAAAAATCATTATTATTAACAGAAAATGATTTCAAACTTAACATCTGGAATAGATTTATGTCAAAGTAAGAGAACACTAAAACCAAAAATTTAGAAGAATGACAAATACATTACACAGCTTAGAATACCAGCAAAACAAAAACTATACAATTTTTTGAAGCATATTTATTTTGCTATCAAGTCAGAAATTCACACTCCCAAAAGTGCAAACATACCCAAAAACAAACTAAAATTCTTACAGCATTACAGTTATTTGTACAATTTTTTTTAGAAATCTAACTTACCGAGTACCATCTGCTTTCCAGCTTACTTTATATGGCTTCTGCTCTAAAAGTTTAATATTTTGCTTGTCCATGGAAACAGGCTGTGCTCCAGGGAATCCAGACCTTAAAGAAGAACATTCTATTACTAACACGGTTGATAACCATTCAAAGTAATGCATGTCTTAAACCAATCTCAAATGAGTCACACATTTATCAAAATATTCTTCCTATCAGTTTCAACTAGAACAATATCACCTTTCACAAAAACACTTTAAAAAGATTGTCATGACATTTTAGAACACAAGTTTACAAGGTTCAAAATGCTATTCTATAATTATTGAGCTAACTCTAAAATACTAGTATAGATGATTAAAATGGCAAAACAGGTACATTCACAAGTCTTTTACTTCAGGAAAAAGTTTAAATTGTAACTTAATTACCTTACACTATCCTAGACCCCATATTTCTCCATTATGACACTGCCAATTTGAAAAAACTCTACAGAGTTGGCAAATTTCTCTTCCAAAGATGCCCAGAAGTGACAGAAACAGAAGAAATACAGGTCTAAAACTTAGGGTATATTGGCAAGGGTTTAACACAACATTAACGCCAATGCTATTCATTATTTTCACCCTTTAGCTAAAATTATTTCTAGCTAGTTTATCAGAGCTGTACATGCCAGGAATAAAAGTCTTTATGTTAAGAATTTATATTATGTTAGGAAATTATATTAGGAATTTTCACAAATAACAATCCTTGTTTCCTAGTGTTCAAACTATACTAGAATTTTCTGCCACAGACCAAGATCTGAAAGTAACAGATGAGAGGAATAAACTCTCTACTGAGTCCTCTCCCATGAAATGTCTGATAAATATTTTCAAGTCATAGTAGGGAAAACATATTTAAAACTGACCTTCCCAGGTTTCTAATTACAAAACTGGAGAATGAGGCACATTCAAGTTTTACCTATTCTCCCTGAATAAATTGATAAGACCAGCCCAAACATTCAAATCAGCACCAATAGAATCAAAATGATAAAACAAGTAATAGATAGTGACAACAGTAACTTCCTCTTACTTTAGGAAGATAAGCAAGACATCTAATTTTGACTCAATTGTCTGGGTATTACATTGACTACCTTGAAAAAAAATTTGACAGTTTTTTTAGCATTTCATGTAAATATATCATCTTTAAGAAATAAAGAAGCTATGTCAATGTCTGTATTAACTTTAAATGTTACAGAGTAAGAAATTTTATTTAGAACTTTAAAATGCTTATTACCCTTCCCAGCCACAGAATTGATGACACTTCTGCTGTACTTCTCCTAACTTTGGTTGAGTTGTTACTTGAGTTACACCTCTAACAGTTACACCTTCCAAGAAAATGGCACCCTTAAAAAAAAAAAAAAAGAAAAATATTTCATTACAGATCCAATCCATTTACAAAGAAGAGATAAATCAGTTTATATTCGCAAATCGAAGCAAAACAATATATAAAGCAGAAATGGTCTGCTCCAAGAAGCTTCACAAATTCCCGGGTGAATGTACACAAGTTCTCCTTAAACAAACATTATTTTCAACATACATACACAAGCCCAGTAAACACAAAAGTCATATTAGCAATTCTCAGTAATCATGACAGTAATAGTAACTTATTTACTGAGAATCAAGCAGAGTATGTGGTATTCTACACTTTCGCTAATCCTTTCAACAACTATGAAAAATAGTGGCATATTTACTTAACAGATGAGTAAATGAAGTATAATGATTTCATTTGTTCAAGGTATAAAGATTTTATTTGTTCAAGGAGTAAATGATACCTGACATGGTGGTATATCCTGCAATCCCACCTACTTGGGAGGTTGACACAGGAGGATCACTTGAACCCAGGAGTTGCTAACAAGCCTGGGCAACTCAGTAAGACCCCACCTCTTTAAAAATAAAAATTTTCAAAAAGATAAAAAGGAGATAAATGACAAAATTTGAATCCAGGCCTACCACTTATGCCAGTCACTGATGGCAGAGGAGGGGAAGGGAGGGTATTAACTGGTGGAATATGGAGTTTAAGGAGGTAAACACCCAAAATCTGTATCTTTGTAAACTAGAATAAAAGTATAACAGTAGAGGCAAAGGGACTAAGCCACAGTCTTTAATGAATCAACATAAAAGTTAGATTATCATTTATTGAATTTTTAATCTAAGTTCTTTAACTTAAAATACATATAATATTTTATCTCATAGCAATATTTTTGAAATATCACAGAAGTGAAGCAAATAGAGAATTTATACATCAAAAAACAGGCCCAGAAATTTTAAAGACTAAAATAGTCTACGGCTGGGGTTGTAGCTCAGCGGTAGAGCATTCATCTAGCACATACAAGGCCCTGGCTTCAATCCTCAGCACCACATAAAAGTAAATAAATAAAATAAAGGTATTGTGTCCAACTACAACTAAAAAATAAAAATATTTTAAAAAAAAGAAATAGTCTAGATTTATGCTACAATTACTTTGAGATCCATACAGGGGTTGGCACTGATCTCAAGAAAAATCTATTAAAAAAAAAAAAAAAACTAGCTGTTAATATAATTAAGGAATAGGGCTGGGGATGTGGCTCAAGTGGTAGCGCGCTCACCCGGGGCATGCCTGCGGCGCTGGGTTCGATCCTCAGCACCACATACAAACAAAGATGTTGTGTCCACTGAAAACTTAAAAAAAATAAATATTAAAAAAATTATCTCTCTCTCTCTCTCTAAAAATATATATATATAAATAAAATTAAGGAATAAAAAGTATGATCTACAAGCTGTAAAGATCAACCTTCAGGCAAAGACTTGGCAACTCAATCCACTTGGGAAGGGAAAAATATATACATAATATTTGTCCACATACATCCATGTCAAATCTAGCAGAGTCCAAGTCCTTGTCAGCATACAGTGGTCCTACTTTCTGCCCTTAATTCCAAGTCACTTTTCATCACTATCTATCTTCTGTTTTATCTTCCTTAGATAACTAGACTTTAGAAAATTAGCAAGTTTGTCCTGAAAACACAAACACTACTACTTTTTTTTTTAAGCAAACAATTAAAAGGACTAACAGGTAGGTAAAAGGATTAAATATTAAACAAAGTGGTGCTTGCCCAAAATATTACCACATAAATATTCCAAGTAAATTCACTAAGTCTATGCAGATGAACAAATTCAATATTTTTAATTTAACAAAGCCAATAAGTACTGAGAATCAGTATAGATTTAACTACTGAGTTTAATTTTAAAAATAATAATCCCAACCATGTAGTAAATGTCTGTCATCCATTTATTTTACTTCCTCCTTAATCTATCCTACAATGCTTCAACTTCTTTTTTAGCTTCCTCTATTTTCTTCTTGTAATAATTATTAAGTGAAAAGAAAGGCAGATTAAGTCCAATAAAAATAGTATGCTGAATTTTATACACTATGATATTTAGTAACTTTAGGTTCACAAAATTTCCTGTTTATCATTACAAAAATTTCCTCTGACAAAAAATATCATTTTTATAGTATTCAATATGTAACAACTTCAAGGAAAATCACTAATTCTAAATTATAAACAGCAATGTCTTAAATCAGGAACTATTTTTAACATACTATAATTAAACTTTAAAATCACTGACATTTATTTTCATTTTTCAATAAATTACTATTTCAGGTTGTGACAGTAAAGAAAAATCAAATGCAAAAAAAAATTAGTATCCTTAAAATGAAAGAAGTTATTTCATAAACAGTGTCCACCAGCCCTAAAATGAAAACTTGTAAGATTACCAAAAACAAGACAAAAAAAATGAATCATTCTTTCATGGGGAAATTCAGGAATTTATTATATAAGATGAGGGTAATTTATATGTGAGAGACATCTGTGTATGTATGTGCACATATGTATATGTATGTGTTTACAAGTATGTATATGTAGTAAGCACATTTTACAAATGAGGAAAATACCTTAATGGTTTTATTCAAAGAAATGATCTCAGACATCAGTTCAAAGGAGTAAACAATAATTTTAAGTTATACTCTTGCAATTCAATAATGGCATATGCTCAAAAGATAAAGAGGAATCTTAGTAATATAAGAACAAACATAGCACAAGCATCACTGTTATAAATCCCAGAAATCACTGTAAGAATTCCATTACTTCAAATTATGGTATCAACTTAAGAATTTTAAAAAGAGAACATTTTTTAACAAAAAATAAAGTCTCAAACCAAAATAACATCATTATGTCAAAAGATGTTAGCTATAAAATAATTAATCAGTCTTGGCTCGCCTGTATTAATTATCTCCAACCTCAGATGGAAATAAAATGTAAATGAAAGCTTTTCCAACCATGAATTATTTGCCAATTAATTACATTATGCTTCTCATTGCTGTCAACCATGTCAACTACTATTGACATCACCTACAATTCAACCCTCCAGTCACCTTTCCTTTTTTTAGTTGTATATAAACACAATGCCTTTACTTCATGTATTTTTTAATGTGATGCTGAGGATGGAACCCAGTGCCTCACACATGCTAGGCAATCACTCTACCACTGAGCCACAACTCTAGCCCCTTCTTTCATTTTTGATGGTTTTGTCCTCACTGCTTTAGATTCCCCTCCTTGCTTTATCTAACCACATAACACCTTCCCTAAAAATTTCCATATAAATCCTGAAATTCCTTTTTTAGAAATAACTTTCCCCTATAATATCAATTTTCTTGTTGAACACCTAGAGCCTATATCTGAACCAAAACCTAGCTCTCCCTAAAGAGGGCTATTTCCTCAAAGCCTCACCTCTGGACACTGCTGCATTGGGAACCAAGTCTTCAAGGACATGAGACTTTGGGAGACATTCTATATCCACACCATAACAATAACTTTCCAGGTCTAGACCACAGTATTATACTAATTTCTGACTATATTTCTATGCTTGAGTTCTACCCATTTACTCATGATAAATCTGCCTTATTATTCAAGCTAATTTGAGTTAGTTTCTTCTACCCCTCTCCAGAGTCTGAACTAATAAAACCATCTATATATTAAAGAATATTGCCCCACATTCATGTAGTTGATCTTTCTCCCCATTCTAACTTCTATGATTATACTAGTAACATCAACATCCACTGAGATAGCTTGACACATCAAATAACCCAGCTTAGTTTAGTAAATTCATTGACAATGGCCTCCATTTTTTGGCCAATTTAACTCACTTCAAAACCAAAGTATGATCATTCTAGATCATCTCTATCTTTTGAGTCAACTCAACTAACATTGAATGCCTGCAACACTCCAAAATTCTTTGACTTCCTACATTATGTAGTTTAATTCTTTTACTCTATAATTAAACTTTAAAATCACTGACATTTATTTTCACTTTTCAATAAATTACTATTTCAGGTTGTGACAGTAAAGGAAAATCAAATGCATGTAGTTCATCTTTCTCCCAAGTTTTCAATTGCAAAAACTAACAATCCTTTCATTCCTCCCATTTCCCAATCTACAGTCCCCCCTACCTAGAATTACTTCCTATCCAGTCTAGTACCTACACCTGTTTCAACTATTCCCTGTCCTATATCCTCAGTACCTCTTAGGCTTGGAGCAAACCCTTATTAAAAAGCCCTAATCACAGGGGCTGGAGATGTGGCTCAAGCGGTAGCGTGCTCGCCTGGCATGCGTGCGGCCCGGGTTCGATCCTCAGCACCACATACAAAACAAAGATGTTGTGTCCGCCGAAAACTAAAAAATAAATATTAAAAAAAAAAAAAGCCCTAATTATAACTCCAACCTCTCATTAGTCTTCTCCACTCATGAATATAGGTAGCTAAAACTTACCAAGAGAAAAAAAAATCACAATCTCAGTTGCCTTAGTGCTGAGATCTTGCTGAACATCTATTTCTCTGTCTTCTCTTGACCTCCTTTCAATTTCATCTCCTCAGAGCTTTCTCCATCACTCATTCCCCAACCTTATTTTCAATTTCATTCACTCCACTAGCTCCTTATCCTCAACTTACAAAAATGTTTCAGTTTATACCATACTAAAAAGTCTTTTCTGACTATGTATCAAGCAATCACCTTTATCCTGTCTTTTTTATCATAACAAAGGCATTTGAATGAATAGTCAATTCAAATGTGCAGAAAAGATTTAACAGGACTTGCTAGCAAAATTGGCCCCTTTAGGAATCTAACTTTCAGTGTTCTCAGTTAACTAACAAGGGTTAACCATGCTAAGATTATTTATGTCAACAATACAGTTTATGCTAAACAAATGCTTTCCTTCTGAGATCCTGGCATTCTGGTACCTGCTTAAACAACCAAGACGTCAAAAAAACCCTAGTCACTGAACAAGTTAAAAATCCCAGTAGAGAAATATATCTCCCTCCCTCCCTCCCTCCCTGCACCCCTCCCTCTCCCCCCCCCTCACACACACACACACACACACAGTTACAGAAAGAGTAAGCTTGAAATAATTCTTCATAGGAAGGAAACAGTGTAAGAAAGCCAGCACATAGACTCCTTCAGACTGCACTTGTCTTTGTTCCTAATGATTCCACTGTATATCTTCAGTACATTACTGTAATAAATCTAAGCTATGAGTACAACAATAATAGGTTCCTTCATTCCTAGCAAATCCCCAAAAGTGGGATAGTACTAGGCACATCAACACAACTGTCTCCACTTTCTTACTCTCCATTTATTAGCTTCGTAAAATCACTACTCTGACCCAGCTAAAATCACCACAAAAAATAATCCTCAGATATTTTCTATCCTTATTTTGTCTTCCTTCTGACATTTCATACTTTAAATCACTCACTACATAATTATTTTTAATTCATTATATATATTTTAACTCCAAACTATTTTTCATATTTGACATTTCTTTGTCCTTTTGTGCTGCATCCTGGAAAATTTTTCTTTAGGAGATGGGGCAGTTACTGGAGATTGAACCCAGGGACACTTTACCACTGAGCCACATTCCCCCATTTTTATTTTGAAACAAGGTCTCAATAAATTGCTGAGGTTGGCCTCAAACTTACAGTACACTTTTTATCAGCCTCCAGAGATGCTGGATTATAGGTGTGCATTACTACATCTGGCCCTAGAAGAATTTCTTAGTTAGATCCTCCAGTTTAATCATTTCCTCTTCGGCCAATTGCATTCTGCTATGCAGTCTACCTACCTTTTTTTTTTAAATCTTATCATTTCCAAGATCACTAATTGGGGGTTCTTCTAATAGTCTGCATTATTTTATGAACTGACATTGTTTGCTTTATCACTGAGTTTTCCTCTGGTGTTAATTACTAAGAATAGGCTAGTTCTGTATGAAGAGGAAAAAGGAAGAGGGAGGAGGAGGAGGAAACAATAAGACCCCAGTAAAAAATGAAGCTCAAATACATTTATGTTAAAGAGAGGAAAGGGGGAGATCCAAAAGAGAATACATATACAAATGCACAGAAAAATTAGTATAGAAGGATAACCAAAGAGCAGAGAGTAATTTTTAACTCTACATACTACTAGATATTTGAATTTTTATTTTCAAATACAGCTTATCTTCGTGTCATTTGTATTTTAAAATTAAATAAATGGGAAAATTCTTCAATAAAAATGCTAGTGGTTAATATAAAGATTGAAGGATAGTAAGTTTTTTTAGTTTTTAAACTTTCTTTAATGTAACTATATTGCTTTTGAAGTAAAAGCAAATAATTCTAATATTTACAAATTATGGCTTGAAATGAGGGGGGAAATAAATCAAAACACTACATAAAGCTATAGAATTTTTTCATAACTCTGCTTCTAGAAGTATAAGCACAAATACTGTCAAAAATTATCATTCCAGGGGCTGATGCTGGGGTTCAGTGGCGGAGTGCTTGCCTAGCATGTGTGAGGCATTGGTTTGATCCTTAGCACTGCAGACAAAAATAAATAAAATAAAGGCATGCTGTCCATCTACAACTCCAAAAAAATTTTTTTTTAAAAATATATCATTCCATGCCAGGTGAGGTAGCAAAGCCTTTAATCTAGCAACTCAGGAGGCTGAGGCAGTAGGATCGAAAATTCAAAGCCAGACTCAGCAAATGTGGGATGCTAAGCAACTCAGTGAAACCCTGTCTCTAAATAAAATACTAAATAGGGCTGGGGATGTGATTCAGTGGTCTGGTGCCCCAATTTCAATCACTGGTACCAAAAAAAATTTACCATTACTCACCATCAAACCAAACTTAATTGCATTCTCCAAAATGGAAGAAAGATGTGTGCTTTGACAATGGCAAGCCAGTATATAGACTAATTTTGCAGGTACGAGAGGCTGGACAAAACACTAAAAATGCCTGAAGATATAAGAGAATTTGAAAGGCAGTAAGGACCTGAAGGGTCAAGAACTCAAAGGGAAGAAAAACCAAAGAGGTAAATCAGACCTCAACATGATTTTTCCTCTCTAAAATTTTTCTCCAGAAGCACTGTTAACAGATTACCTCTCAACTAATGTCTAAAGAGTTCAATCCCTGATTAAGTCAATGCTCTCTGCTCTTAATCCTTATAGGAACAAAAATAAATCCTCTCTGAAAGAAAATCAGAACCTCAAATTATGCCCATAGTTTCTCATAAATAATATCTAATAATTCAATCAAAAATACTAAGTATGAAAAAAATTACAATTGGCAAGTAATCAAAAGGACACAAAAAGAAAAACTAACAAAGATCCTATAGGAGATCCACACTTTCATTATCTGACAGCTGGGCATAGTGGGGGACATCTGTAATCCCATATGTAAAAGAATTTTAACTATGTAACAACTTTAAAGCATTAGTAAAAATTCTTGCTAAATATTTGGTTGGAATTTCATAGCACTTTATTAAAAAATAGTAAATTTTTATTTTAATATCTAAGATTTCTTTGGTTTACCTAAGAAATTTAAATAAGATGAATTTTCATAACTGCAATTTTTCTCTTAGAAGGCATACTCGTAGCTATTAAAAACCTTTAGAAACTTTCAGATACAAACCTATCTAAAGAAATATGGCTACCATGCCATTTTTCCTAAATCTCAAAAAGTTTATAAGAAGGTTAAGAATGCAAGATTTTTAAACATTACCAATTTTAAACGTTCTTTTCTCCTCTTGCCAAAGGAAGCACTTGACCCAGGTTCTGATTCCTTTTTTCCATCCTCATCTTCATCTTCATCTTCATCATCCTCAAAACACCAATCTGGCAATAAAGGTGGTGGTGGTGCTTCCTCTATATCACCATAGCGACGAAAAAGTTCCTTCAAATAATCACCCTTATAAATTCCTGGTGGTCTGGCTTGGGCAAAAGTAGCAACTGCTGCTTCAATACTACGGAAAACAAACGCCACGCAATGTCCTCACTATTCTCCATTTGTTCAGACTTATCAAAACTTACTTATATTCAAGACATCACAAAGGATAATAGAGGTTTATAAAATGGATAAACTATACCCTCTAAGCATTTAAACTTTACCCTCTAAGCATTCAAGTATTAAGGGATAAATTCATTCTGAAATAGTTTTAATATAAGGCATACTGACAATTCCTCAATTCTAAAAGTACATTTCTATAAGCACATTAAAGATGTGAGTAAGAGGTCTGGAGTTGTGGCTCAAAGGTAGAGCACTCGAATAACATATGTGAGGCCCTGATTCAATCCTCAGCACCACATAAAAATAAATAAAGGTATTGCATCCAACTACAACTAAAAAATAAATAATAAAAAAAAAGATGTGGGTAAAGTCACTGAAGAATTTCAACAAATTTTTAAAGGTTAAAGTCTTACTCTAACAGAAGACAGCAGTCAACAATTGTATAATAATGTGAACAAAAATAAAACATGTTGTTTTTCAGGAATTTCTGAAAGACCCAGGCACTGAGAATGCAGGTCATGAGAGAAAGGTACGCATGGGCTAAGTATGGCCTAAAAGTCTGGGGTTACTGTACAGAGTTTCTCAATGGCCAGAAAGCACAGGAGGATGTATAAAATGGAATAAGCACAATGAGATGTGTATTTTGGCTGATTATATTCAAAAAAGGACCTACTATGTAAAAGGCTTTATAAACATAAATAATGACAATCAGTCAATGAAAAAATTCAATTAGTAATATCTTATTCTCTTTGAAATTTTAGGTAACTAATGTTCTAATCTCTCTAAAATATATGTTTCTCTAAAAAATATATGATACAAACAACTGATGCTCAATAAGGATGTACTGAGTGGTTTAAATGAAATCCTATTCCAGAAAGATTTCCTTCATATAATATTATAATTTGTTCCTAGTACTTAACAGCTATACAAAAGACAATATTTAGAAGGGAAATAACAACAATTTCCAAAGCTGAATATGAACACAAAATATTGAAAAAATCTATCTCTGATAATTCTATGAGAAAAAAAATGGAAATGTAAATACATAATTTATGGAATTTGTAATCACTCAACTAATGTGCCACTTAATACAAAACAAGCAGGTTAATCTAAAGATTAATCATATTCAAAATGAAAAACATTTCAAATTATATTAATCATGAGCTCAAAAAACTTGGCAATATAATATGCTACAACTAAAATATCAATAAAAATTTTTATCAATTATAACAAGATACAAATACCTCCAATCCATCTTCTCCACCAAAAAGGCACATATGAGGAAACCAGTGCGATTGAAACCATGGGTACAATGAACACCTACAAAATAAATTAACTTGGTTAAAATTTAATAAATCACAGCAGAGGCTACATTTTACTTTAAAATTCCAAATTGTCATCAAAACAATTCAGTTATTTTATAAAATTACACTGTACATTTAAAGAGCTTGAAATACATTCTCTTATAATTTAGTAACTTTTCAGTTCAAGTTGCTTAGAATCTAATTTACAGCATAGGCTAGAAGTTTAAATGTAATATATTGGTTTACTGATTTAAAATTGTCTCTAGGTTATAAGTATAAAGTATCTTATATAAGGAGTTATTTTCAAATTCAAAAGGACTCACACAAACACACATAAGAAACCTCTATTCCACATATTCTGGAAAAAATTTTCCAGCCCTTATAATCAATGACAAGCATATGAAAGATAGAAATCGTGTATTTTTTTTAAATGCAGAAACTAGAGCAAAACCAAGAAACTAATGGAAATATAAATTCATCTGAAGGTTGATACTAGTAATCATTCAAAGTGACTTGACACAGAAAATAATTAACTGATGAAGATATAGTATAATAAAAATAAAACTAGCCTGAAGTTCTCTAGAAGCCAATTTGCTTATAGTCTTTCAAAGTAAATTTTTAGAAGAAAGAAACCTAGGGTGAAAAGGAAACTTGATTTTCTGAAATCATCTTTTAGGACATATTCAAAATTATTTTAACTACTTATACAATAGTTTGGTGGATATTACTAACATGAAAACATTGCTGCCAGGTTAAATGACCCTTGAAGATCTCAAAATAAAGTTTTTCCTGAAATATCTGGGCTTTTTTGTTTGTTTGGTTGGTTAATTGTTTAAGATATTTCTTTTTTTTTTTTTTAATGGTCTTCAAAAAAAAGTAAAATTTCTCCTTTGATCTTTGTTAACCTTAGTTTTCTATTTAGGCAGAATTTAAATTTTAGTGAGAAAAGTTAAATAGTTTACTATTGCTTTTCATCTTTTCTCATTTTAATAAAAGAATGAATTTGGTTTCACAGATACAAATTATATACACTGTATATTAATAGTATTTCTATGGAAATAAATAACAAATGGAATCCATAAATAAAGTGAACACTCCCTTAAGAGTAAATTTTACCTCCCACCCAAATTTGTACTCTTCTCCATTAAATTTACTCCTCCTTTGTACATGTAAAAAAAAAAAAATTCTCTGCATACACAGTTTATCTTAGAATGCAATCAAGCTCAAATATAGAAATAAACTAGCTAAAATTACTAAACTTCCAGAAGAAAAATCTTCACCATCTTAGAAAAGATTTCTTCAATAAAACATTTTTTAAAGTGTGAAATAATATGAAGTATGATAAATTAGGTTATTTCAAAACAATAAATTTTGCTCCTTGAAAGATACCATAGGGCTTGCTTCAGCAGCACATACACTAAAATTGAAATGATACAGAGAAGATTAGCATGAATCCTGAGCAAGGATGACATGCAAATTCATGAAGCATTCCGTATTTTTCTAGCCTATAACAGCTCTAAGTGTAAAAGAAATTATTCAGAGATACTCAAAAAAGAAGGAAAGAAAGGAGGAAACAAGGGAGCAACAGAGGGAAGGAAGGAGAGAAAGAAGGGGGGAAGGAGGGAGGGCGGGAGGGAAAAGAAAAGATGCCATTAAGAAAATAAAAACATCAGCCCAGGGGCTGAGGTTGTGGCTCAGTGGTAGAGTGCTTGCCTGGCAAATGTGAGGCACTGGGTTAGATTCTCAGCACTGCATATAAAAAAAATAAAGGTCCACTGACAACTAAAAAATACCTGAAAAGAAATCAGCCCCAGAAATATTTTCAATACATATAACTGGAAAAGAATACATAAGGAACATTTACAGGGCTGGGGGTGAAGCTCAGTGGTAGAGCAACTGCTTAGCATGCATTGCCCAGCATGCATAAGGCCCTGGATTCAATCCCCAATAACATAAAAGGAAAAAAAAAAATAAGAACTCTTACAGTTCTTTATTGCTTGTTAATTAAGACAGCATAATTTTTTTAAATCTATGCAAAAGATTTGAATATTCACTTTTTATAGAAAAAAAACATGCAAGACAAAAATGTACATGATTACCAGAAAAATGCAAATTAAAGGTGTAATGAGACCTTACCATACACTCATTAGAACTGCTAAAATTAAAAAGACTAATCACATAAAATGTTTGTGAAGATGCAGAGAAATTGAAACCCTCATACACTGTTAATGAAAATGTAAAATGGCAAAATCACTTTGGAAAACAATTCGGCAATTACCAAAAAGTTAAACACACACCTATAACAAGTGACCTGCACATTCTGATCCTATTTAATGAAGAAAAATAAAATGTCCATGTAAAGATTTGTACATAAAGTGCACAGTAACACAAAGGCAAATGTCCAGAGTAATCTTATTGACAATGGCCAAAAACTGCCAACATCTCAAATGCCCCTTATCAGCAAAATATATATTCATACAATGAATACTTAGGTAGATACAAAAAAAAGAAAACTATTAATAAATGCAACAAGGATGATTTCAAAACCACTATGCTAAGTGAAAGAAGCCAGATAACAAGTACATATATAATTTCATTTCCAAAAAAATTCTAGAAAATGTTAACTAGCTTATAATGACAGAAAACAGAAAATGACTGCCTAATCTAAACCAAGAGAGAAGAGAGAATGGACACAAAGAAGAATGAAATGCAAACACTATGAATCATGACTGTGGTTTCATCAGCATCTTATATACATCAACTCATCATTTGGACATTTTTCTTAAATGCAATTTAATATATATAAATGGTATCTCAAGGGGCTGGGGATGTGGCTCAAGCGGTAGCGCGCTCGCCTGGCATGCATGCGGCCCGGGTTCGATCCCCAGCACCACATACAAAACAAAGATGTTGTGTCCGCCGATAACTAAAAACATAAATATTAAAATTCTCTCTCTCTCTCCCTCTCTCCCTCTCTCTTTAAAAAAAATAAATAAATAAAAAATAAATGGTATCTCAATATGTCATCATTTTTTTTAACTTGATGCTGGTTCTAGTCTGCAACTGGCATTAATAACATAATCCAAATGTTAGTATTTATCAATATTGTTCTCAGTGACTGACCTTACCAAAAAATAAATATAATAAACTTGGCCAGGCACAGTGGTCCATGCCTATAATCCCAGGTACTTGGAAGGTTGATGTAAGAAGATCACAAATTTAAGACTAGCCTCAGCAACTTAATAAGACACTGTCTTAAAAAATAGAAAGGGCTGAGAATGTAGCTCAGTAGCAAAGGAACCCTGGGTTAAATCCCCAGTATGGACAAAAGAAAACAAAAAGTTATACATTTGATATATTAAAAAATGCACTGGTGTTGTGGCACTGAGTTCGATTCTCAGCACCCCATATAAATAAATAAAATAGATCCACTGACAACTAAAAAATATATTTAAGAAAAAAAAAAGGAGCAATAACCCAGGCTTAGTGGCACTCACCTGTAATCCCAGCAGCTTCCAAGACTGAAGCAGTAGGATCAAAAAGTTCAAAGCCAGCCTTAGCAAAAGCGAGGCACTAAACAACTCAGTGAGACCCTGTCTCTAAATAAAATACAAAATAGGGTTGGGGATGTGGCTCAATGGTCAAGTGCTCTTGAGTTCAATCCCCAGTACTTTCAAAAAAAAAAAAAAGAGCAACACAATATCACTGTCATCTCATTTCTATATTAAGGAAAGATTTCAAAAAAAATTTTAAAAAGGAAGGATTTCTTTCAACAAGATTTTTGTTACTTAAAAGCAAATTTGAAAACCACTATCAACAAAGAGCCAAATGATTAATTCCTATATCCATAAAAAAACAGAAAATGATAATGATCATGAGTAATTTGAATAAAAATCTTTTTACTGAAAAACCCTCAATATACAAGGATATAAAGGAGTTGCAGACAGTAGGAACTATCTTCACAAAGGTAAATGTATGAATCAAAAATCACATATGGATTAAAATTTTAAAAATTTTAAAGGCACATATGGCAAACTATAAATAAATCAGAATGGCTAGAGCATGGGGTATAATAAGACAGTAATACCTAATGCAACTGGAGAGACTGAAAGGGTCCAAATCCTGAAGAAACCTGAGCACCATACTATAGAGATCATTAAAAATAATGGAAGAATACTGAGGAATTTTAAGCATGGAAATAAAAAGTATCAGGCTTTACAAAAAGCCAGAATGGAGAGAACAACAATAAAGGCAAAGAAACCATTCCAGTAGTTAATGTGTGAAATGATAAGGATCTGACTGACAAGCCTTATGAAATGGGAGCATAAGAGAGACAGACTGAAGACACATTTAAGGTTAAGACTCTGGAAGCTGAAGGGCAAATAACTGTCAAGATTGAGAGAAAAGATACATTACCAGTCTTTGGTTTTTGACTTAAGTGACTGGTACCGCTGTACCATTTAATAGGTTAGGAAATACAAGAATTTTATCAGTCTTACCAGTAAGACAATGAGTTCAACTTTCAAATATGATGACTTTAAGATTCTTATGGGCTTACAAGTAGTTGATAAAAACTTTCCAAGAAAGTTCTGGATGGAACTGTAGATTGAAGAATAATCATTAACAACTATAGAAGAGATGTGTGATATGGATAAGACCACTGAGAATGGATATGTAAAATTGCAAAATCAAGCATGGAATCTAAGGGAAACCAACCTTTCAAGAATAGGAAAAAGATAATCCATAAAAAAGTGAGAATGAATGGTCATGACCTTAATAAAACAAAGAGAACAGGGTCATACACACAGAGAAAAGAGGAAGTTTCAAGATATGGGTATTCACCTGTTTAAATGTCATATAATGATTAGAACTGAAAGTAGATTTAATTAAGAGTGCTGAAGAACAAATCCAGGCTGCAATGAAGTAAACAGATATAAATGGATCCAAGTACAGATTCTTTCAGAGTCGGCCGAGACTAAACTGTGACACAGTAGTAGATACACACCACTGTGGTGGGGAGCGCGGTGGGAGAGGCAGCACATATGACACTCTGCTGAGGGATGGGGAACTGCAAACAGGAAGAAAGGCCTGGGTAGGAGCTACCAAACAAGATATTTAGATGTGTTTACAGACTAAGGAAAGGACCTAGTTAAGTAACAAATGTTAACAATAAAATTGAATTATTCAACTCAAGTTTCTGAACGGAAAAGATGAAAAATGGAAACCATCTTTGAACAGAAAGATCCTTTAAAAATAAATATCTATCATCATAAAATTCTATTAAATTCCATTATCTCTGTTGCCTTAATTTTTTTTAATTTGTTTTAATTAGTTACACATGACAGTATAATGACCTTGACATATCATACATTTGAATCAGATGGGATATCATATCTCATTTTTGTGAGTATACAGGTTGCAGAATCACATTGGTCATGTATTCACATATATACTGTTCACATATACATTTTTTTTAAATGTCCTTGATAATCACAGAGCCAAGTATGATGGCACATGCCTATAAACCCAGGTGAAGCCGGAAGACCATAAATTCCAGGCCAACATTAGCAAATTAGCAAGGCCCTAAACAACTTAGAGAGACCCTGCTATCTCAAAATAAAAAATAAAAAGGGCTGGAGATGTGGCTCAGTGGTTATACACCCCTGGGTTAAATCCCTTGTATCCAAAAATTAAAAAGTCACACAAAGATGTTAGCTATAAACAGATTTTTTTAATTTAACATGTATCTTAACCCAACATGTTAATATACCTCATATTTTCAAGCCAACTTTTAAGCCACAAGTATTTCAACATTAGATGTGTTTCAAAAAAAATACTATGGCTTTTGTATCCAGTTTTCACTCTAGCAAGATTAACTAAATATTTTGAGTAGAAAATGTAAGAAAAAGTAATTCTTAATAATGTAAGAATTACTAAGTAATAAATTATGTGAAAGTGTATAATTTTTTAAAATACCATTCATTTCTCATTTAATAACTCTTTACTATGCAAATACAGTTTTAGTTCTAATGTTCAGTTCTCCATCAAAATATAGAGGACTAGAGTTTTAAAAGTAAGAAGTATGAAATTATAAAACCAACAAACTCTTTAGAAAAAAATGTGTGCACATGATGTAAAAAAATTCCATTAACTAAGTATACTACAAGCTTAAATATATCTTTTTTAAAATATTTTTTAGTTGTAGACGGACATAATACCTTTTATTTTTATATGGTGCTGAGGATCAAACCCAGGGCCTTCCACATTCGAGGTGAGCACTCTACCACTGAACTACAACCTCAGCCCTTAAATAGATCTTTGATGTTAAAAAAAAATTTTCAGTTTTCATTTCATTATGAGAATGGGTCCATCTAGTGGCAAATAAGACATAGTTTAAAACTAAAGACTAGTTCACTATTAACTTCAAGGAAACTTCTTAATCAAATTTGACTTTATCTTCTAGGTAAGCTAATCAAATGAAATAAATTTATATAGCACTTAAAATCAAATTAATGAAAGAAAAATTCCTCAGCCAAAAACTAAAACAATGAGGTATAGCTATATATATGTATATGTTGGATACAGAAATATCAATTAGGGAGATGTGACTAGTAAAGAGCTGGTGGTGATATCTTCTTAAATAAAATCTGGTCTCAATATATACAACTTTCATTCTATCTCAATAGGCTGATAAATTTTTAAGATAAAAAATACCACTTTTCCACTAAAAGCAACCAGTTTCCTTGGAGAAATAATTTACTCCAGGTCTAGAAAACACCTTTTACCAAAAAAATCAAAAGAAGCCATAAAAGATTGAAAAGGTGATATCAAAAAGATACCACAAACATGAAGGGGCACCCACTGGCAGCAATCTGGATCTCCAAATAAATATTCACTGCAACTGACTTAAATACATCAATCATACAAAATTCATGATTTTAATTTTGGATACTCCAAAATTAAAATTAATCGGTCACCACTGGAGACGATTATATTATCAATCCATTAATTTAAAATTGAGAAATAAAGAATTAAATATTTAACTTGCTTTTTCAGTACAAACTGCATTTCAGAATAACCAAGTTGTTGAAAAGAAATAGGTTTTCATCAAAGAATTCCAGCTAATACATAAAAATAATTTCAAAATATCATTTTTTAGATAATCAAGGAAATCTAAAATTAACTAGGTTTCAGATGGCATTAAGAAATGTATGTCTATTCTATCTGGTATAATAATTGCACGGTGATTACATAAAACCTGAAAGTCCTTAACAAAGACTCATACTGAAACATTTTTAGTGAACTGACATAGTATCTATGATTTCCTTTAAAATATTCAAAAAATGAATAAGGAAATGGAAGGAAAGATTAAAAAATTCATCAAATGATAATTTCTAAAGCTGAATAATGGCTACTTGGGTTTCATTTCACCATCCTCACTAGTTTTGCGTGTTTGAAAATTTAAACTAAAAAATTAGGTGTACTGCCCCAGGGGAACTAACAACTAGAAACACCTGACCACAAGGTTTTCAGATTTGGGACTGCAAAGTTAAAGTTCTTCCTAAAAATCAGAAAATGTTTCAGGCTTTTATATGTTTCAAAAACTTTAAATTTCCACTAAGACTATAAAATCAACCAACACCCACCCCATCTATTATCAACTGATAATTTAATTAACTCTCAACTCTGATGGAGAATTACAAATACACCAGCCACTTTAGAGATGGTTATTTTTAAACCCAGGACAGCTTTGAAAATAAATGTATGTGAATTTTGCCACATCACCAATGTCTACTATTGGTTACAAGTATGCTTCCACATTATTAAAGCACGCAATACTTTCAGATCCTAAGAGTCTCTAAACTTAACTCTTTAATATCTCTTGTTTAAAAGGATGTTATCAGCTACCAACTCTATGGTCAGTTTCTGTTATTGTCTTCAGACTATTCAGTAAATAATTGACAATACACCCTGCACTCCCAAACTCAGCAGGATCAAAGCAAATCTACTTCAAACCACTATCAACAGAATCACTGTCAGTAATATAAAACAAATAATATATAATAGTACATGCTATAGCAGGTTCTATGATTTTTATAACCTGTAAAATACTAAACTTGAAAATTTTTCCTATCAGTCCTTCTGAGAATACAACTGCACAATTTATGACAAGGGAGGACTTATTTTCCTAAACCAGGATTATAAATCACTGTAAAATCATGACATCTGATTCCAGATGTTAATTCTTATTGCCAGGCATGAGGGCAATCCAGGAAGCTGAGGCAGGAAGATCACAACTTCTAGATCAGCGCCAGCAACTTGGCAAGGCCCTAAGACACCTGGCCAGACCCTGTCTCAAAAAAGCATCCCTGAGTTCAATCACCAGTACTTACAAAAAAAAAAAAAACAACTGTCCCCCTTTAAATTCATTACTACTGGTTTAGGAAAACAAGTCCCATCCCTGGTTATAAATTGCACAGTTTTTGTGTCACATATGTCCTGAACTTTCTTACAAACAGTTTTTCAGTTATTCTGTGAATGAGGAAAAATATAAGCTACTTAAAATCAAATAAAGATACAAAACAGGAGCTGGGAATGTGGTTCAGTGGCACAGTGCTTCCCTCGCACATATGAGGCACTGGGGTCAATCCTCAGCACCACATAGGGATAAATAAATAAAATAAAGGTATTGTGTCCATCTAAAACTAAAATTTAAAAAAAAAATTGACAATAAGTATTATCAAAAATATTTGACAATAAAAATATTTTCAAATATATCCAAAGAAAAATTAGAAAGTAAATGACTCAAAGAATTTTCAAACAGTACATGTGAGAAGTTAATTTATGTCATCTAGCTATCAGGAAAAGAAAGAATGATTCAAAAAATTGCTAAAACAAATGATTAGTAATGTAGAAAAATTTAAATTAGATTCTTAATTTAAACCATATGATAATATAAACACCAGAAAAAGCAAAAAAAAAATATTAAAGTTAAAACAAAGCTTTGAAAATTCAGAAAGATGACTCCTAACAACATTTTTATAATAATGAAAAATTTGAAAATAACTCAAATATCATTTTAGTTAACTGTTAAGTAAATTTTAGAAATTATGTACTATCTTCTAATTTATTATCTAGATCTCCCACACTAGAATTCAAACTCCACAAAAACAAAAATTTTTTTTCCATTTTCTTCATTGATGTGTTCCAAGAGCCTATGGCTGGCATGGAACAGCACTCAAGTCAATCTCTGCCCAAGAAACTGTCCATCCACAGGGGAATGAATATAATGTAGTACGTTCGTATGTTTGAATACTACTACAGATAAATTACATCACTCTTAGAAATGTAATGAATGAAAAAGCAAGCTTCAGAGAAATACAAACGGTACAAAATGTAAACCAAAAAAAATATATATATAGTGTTTAAGATAGAGGTTTTCTAACATTATACCTGAATGGGAACAATTAGGGCTTCATCTTAGAAATCACAAAAATTGTGAAAATATATTTATTATAAAACTCAGTCTCTTACTTTAATAAACACTACTTGGTGGTTATTTAAAAGAGAAAAAACAACTTCCATATCAACCAACTTGCAAAGAAAGAACAGAAAATGCAAATACAAAATAAAATATTCAATGGTGGTAAAGCCAAATGTTACCTATAAGTTCAGGTGGATTTCTTTCATTAAACCGCTCACACAAACGAATGAAAGTCTCAGTATTCTCAGTCGTAGGGCATTCACCATGTCTAATAATACAGGGGGAAAACATTTTTTTTTTTTTTAGAAAAAACAATTTACAAATTTCAATGAAAAGTTTCAATTTAAAGACTCTTAAAACATAACTTACCCTTTACACTGAAGTTTTATATATTTGATTCCTTCTTTTTCTATGTCATTTCTGTCATAGAATCTTGAAGTATTTGTCAGGTCCACCAACAAGCCCATTTTAACCTTAAAAAACAAAAAACCAGATTTACTAGTAACTGAACAAGTTAGCTAGCCAGGCCCTAAGCAATTTAGCAAGGCCCTAAGCAACCTGTCTTGAAAAAAAAAAGCAACCCTGTACTAAAATACAAAAAGGGCTAGGGATGTGCTCTGTGGTTAAGCATCCCCAGGTTCAATCCCCAGTACCAAAAATAAATAAATAAATAAACAAGTTAATTAAATGGCAGTACTACAGTTCATCCATCCACATTGAGGGAGACTTTTTGTTCACTCTGCCACTGAACAATTTACACTGATAGTACTACTTGGCTAAGTGTTTTTCAAGACAGAACTTAGCAGGCACCCAATGAGATAAATTAACCCCTAAACTAATGAAGGAAGAGGAACATAAGCTAAACAGACTCCACTCTGAACACCACAATAGCTTACCCAAAAAAGAAAACACTGGTGCCAGGTGTGGTGGCACACACCTGTAATCCCAGCAGCTTGGGAGCCTGAGACAGTAGGATTGTGAGTTCAAAGCCAAACTCAGCAAAAAGTGAGGTGCTAAGCAACTCAGTGAGACCTTGTCTCTAAGTAGAATACAAAATAGGGCTGGGGATGTGGCTCAGTGGTCGAGTGCACCTGAGTTCAATCCCTGGTACAAAAAAAAAAAGAAAACAAAAGACTGGCATAGTTTTCTACATCTATCTGTGCACCTGTGATTTATTAGACAAGAGACTGGAGCAGGAAAAGCATCCGTCTGAAATATGCCACAGATCTAGCTCCAGGCACACGTCACCCCAGCATTCCAAGAAACCATCACCAATCATTCTGTTCCTATCTATTGAATATACCATACTATATCCCATACATAAAATATTAGACAAGTAATTTATACCATATTTATGGCTTGTGCATTCCCCTATTAATAACCTTTCTATCTATTTTCTGAAAATACACTATAAATCCTAAAGTTATACTCTTCAAAAAGATGCAAGGTTAAATAAAAAGAGACTTTCAGGCAAGTATAAGAAAACAATTTCCCTCCTCCCTTCCTGGATATCATTTAAAAAAAAAAAAAAGTAATGGTTTAAAATAAGAACAAAAAATAAATAAATAAAACCCAAGCCTCATTTTCAGTGAATATAAAAGGCATATAAAATCTACACATTCAAGACAATGTCTAAGATGTGCCAAAAAAAAAATTAAGAGCACTGCAGAAGCTTTATGAGAAGAAGGAAAAAATAAGCAGACCCAGGAGAGGCAGAGTTTAGCAAATACCAACAAAAATACATTTCCTGGGCTGGGGTTGTAGCTCAGTGGTAGAGCACTTCCCTAGCACGCGTGAGGCATCGGGTTCAATCCCCAGAACCACATAAAAATAAACAAATAAATAAAGATATTGTGTCCATCTACAACTAAAAAATATATTTTAAAAAAATACATTTCCTATAAAAGCTCACCCAAAATGATAGAACTGTCTCTCATTTACAGAAAAATAAAGGAATATGGAGAAGACCAGGAAGACTATAGTGAAGCAGAAGGAGAGAAGGGAGAAAAGGCAATGAAGACACACAAAAATAGTAAAAAAAGACCCAGTGCCAATAAATCTCTTACAATGCCAGCACAAACACACTCCATCAAGGAACCATTCATGAAAATAAATCAGCAAGGGACTAATTAAATTATGGTACATACTTTAGAGGAATAATATAACCCTATTTTTAAAAGGATGTTTGTTGTATATTAATATATGCAGATCTTCCAAATATATTAAGTTTAAAACTCAGGCATGTTGCATTACAACTTTAGTCCCAGCTACTAAAAAGGTTGAGGACAAGGGTCACTTGAGCTCACAATTCAAGACCAACCTAGGCAACACAGCAAGTCCCTACAACAAAAACAACAAAAGCAAGATTCAGAACAACACATACGGAATGCTACTTTGAGTCTAAAGGGGAAAAAATAATAATCTCTATTCCTGTTGCTTAAATATGCACAAGGAAAGAATACATTAAAAACTTAGGACCTATGGAAGTTGTAGTGAGAGACTAGACAGAGAGCAAAAGAGGGGAGATTTCACAATCTCAACTTTTTAAACTTGGATTTAGAAACAAGTGAACGTATTATCTGTTTAAAAATCAGAGTAGAATCACATCTTAGGCAGTTAAATTCTAAAACAACTGTATATAGTAATAAAGTATATATAGTTAAAAATCCCTTGTAAATCCCTTAAGTAACCAATAACAGTACACACAGCCTTATTTGTGCGTCTCATTGGAGATTTAATCTCACCTCTCAACAAATTTGTTACAGCAAATTTTTATTTCTGGGTTGGAACAAAATTCATAAATTCTTCTGCTGAGCACTATCTGAAATAGCTGACTTGTGTTCAAGGATCATGTGGTATGAAAATTTCTTAACTATAATCACAACCAGCCTAGCAAGACAATCTAAGAAATGCATGCCTGAACTGAGCCCAAATAAAAGAACAGTTAATTCACATCTCTTCCACTAAATTCTGTTAGACATACACTCTAGAAAAAAAAAAAATGGCAAGAGAAATAACCTTCACTTATTAAATTATCTTTTCTCTTTGTTTATTCTGCTTTTATTGAGAAACAATTATTGGACTTGCCTACTAAAGACTAGTCTACATAATGATTAGACTCCATTGTTACAGGAGAAAAAAAATGGCAAAATCATTTAAATTCCACACATAACAAAATAGACAAAAAGGCACACTTCTAAAATGCATACTCTCAGCTCTAATAATGAACTATTTTTGTTGTTGTTTTTGTTGTTGTTGTTGTTGTTGTTGATGTTGTTGAGTTTTTTGTTTTGGTTTTGGTTTTGAACTCCTAGGCTTAAGTGATCCTCCTGCCTCGGACTCCATCATAGGGAAACTACAGGCATGTACCACCATAGCCATAGTTAACTCTACTGCTTTCTTCAGAGACTATAGATTGCTAGACTTAAAGATTTACATACCATAATACAGCTTCTCAGTGAGCTAGGTTTAGAACTCAAGTTGTCAGTTACCAGGTTCAAAGTAAAAACAAATGTGGTAATCAGGCAGGAAAATGTGAACTATTTAACTACACAGGAATATTTTAGCCAACTAAACAAACTATTAACATACCTTAACTCCCACAAAACCTCTGATTTATGTATATGTATCAATAGGTGTGTGATAAGTTTGTGCAAATAATGGTTTATGTGAATATGTTTGAATGGTTTATGTGTATATATGCATATATTACATACACATATTTTCATAATAGATAATACCAATTCATAAGGAAATGTCTACCTCAGAGAGTTGTTACAAGATTTAAATGAAGTTCTTACTCTATGCCAATTACTGTTCTACATACTTTACATGTATCAATTTTTTTAAAAGATGCAGAAACTGAAGTATGAAGAGATCATGTAACTTGCTTACAAAGCTTTTAAACAGCAAACCCAGGTACCTGCTTGTAAGCCCAAGGCCCTAGCACACTACTTAGAAAATATTAAAATATTAACACTACATAAAATGTTAGGTAAGATTTATAATATGATTACTAATAATGAAAATTAAAATGAAACTCTATAAGTAAGCAAAAATAAAAGATATAAACAAATGAGTCAAATTTACCCTGAGGAAAGGGATGAATAACAGGTTTTCAAAAATCTAAGTGGCTACTTTTCTATCCCATATGGGCATTGCACATACTAGACAGTAATATTCATTCAGTGTACTAATATAGCATACAGCAATAAGATTACCAGGAGTATAAAATATAATAGTAACAAAGACTGATGCTGAGGGTTGAATCATGTTCTGTAAAAAGATGTGGTCAAAGTCATAATCCCAGTACATGAGAACGACCCACTTGGAAATGGAGTAACTGGGTGTTGGCAGTTACCAACTGGCAGTTACCAAGTTAAGATGATATCATAGGGTAAGCTCTAATCAAATACCTTATAAAACGGGGGGGGGGGAATCTGGACTGGGGCTGAAGCTCAGTGGTAGACAGTTGCCTAGCAACATGTGAGACACTGGGTTCTAGCCTCAGCACCACATAAAAATAAATAAATAAAATAAAGGCATTGTGTTCATCTACAACTAAAAACATATCTATGGAAAATATACATATGTGGGAAATTGGAACACAGAGACATACAAGTGAGCTTATATGATCATAGAGACAGACACTAAAATGATAGAGGTACAAGACAAGGAAAACAAAGGACTGCAAATAACTGCCAGAAGCTAGAAGAGGCATGGAAAAAATTCTCCCTCCAACCCTCCAGAAGGAATCAACCTTGCTAACACCTCAATTTCAAACTTCTAGCTTCCAGAATTATGATACACTAAATACCATTTGCTTTAAGCTGCCTAGTTTGTGGTAATTTGTCATGGCAGCCGGAGAAACTAATGCTACTGGTATTATGACAGAATATTGTGAAAAAACAAAAAGTTTCATTTACTCTAAAAAAACAAAAGCTATGCTGGGTGAGATGGCACATGCCTGTAATCCCAACAGCTCAGGAAGCTGAGACAGGAGGATCTCGAGTTCAAAGCCAGCCTCAGCAACAAGGTATTAAGCAACTCAATGTGACCCTGTCTCTAAATAAAATACAAAATGGGGTTGGGGAGGTGGCTCAGTGGTTGAGTGCCCCTGAGTTCAATCCCCAGTACCCAAAAAAAAAAAAAAAGCTACCTGATGTACACATTAAATGGTACAGTCACTCTGGAAAACAGTTTAGTACTGTTTTGTAAAACTAAACATGCGGGGCTGGGGTTGTGGCTCAGCGACAGAGCCCTCGCCTAGCACATATGAGGCCCTGGGTTCGATCATCAGCACCACATAAAAATAAATAAAGGTGTTGTGTCTGACTACAACTAAAAATTAAAAAAGAAAGAAAGAAAGAAAGAAAAACTAAACATGCATTTAGCCTATGACCCAGCAATCATACTTTTAGGCATTTATCCCAGAAAAATGAATACTTAGGTTCACACAAAAACCTCAATAGCAGCTTTATTCACAATCCCCTCAACTGAGAACAATCCAAATGTTCTTCAGGAGGACACAGTTAAACTGTGGTATATCCATACAATTTAATACTACAACAATGAAAAGGAACAAACTTTTTGTTAATAGGTGCAACAACTTGGACAGAACTTAAGAGGATTATTCCTAGTGAAAAAAAGGTCACATACATACCTTCATACAATATTTATAGAATATTCCCAAAGTGACAAAACTACAGAGATGGAGAATGGATTAGCAGCTGCCAATATACCTGGATAGGGGTAGGAAGAGGATGTGACTATAAAAGGATACTTTTCTCTTTTATAAAATGGAAACATGAAGGAGTTCCTCTGTGGAGATGGAATAGTTCTGTAACCATCACCAAGAATTTACATAGAGAATCAAATTTTATAGAATAATACACATGTACACATACAAACATATGAATGTATATAAAAATTAAATGAAATCTGAAAATAATACTGTACCAATGTCAATTTCCTGTTTTTGATATTATACTACCATTATATATCACCATTAGGAGAAACTGGAAGAGGAGTCACAGAACTTCTATACATAATTTTTGCAACTTCCTCTATTGATCACCTCAAAATAAAACGTTTGCTTTTAAAAAGCCACCTAAAGAACAAAAAAGAGATAAAATATATTAAATCAGTAGCAAAATAAGTTTTGCTTCTTACCTTTAGGCTCTTTAGATAATTTGAGAGCATACTGGGATGGAATCGATTTTCTTCAGCAACTTGACTATCATATCTTGGTCCCAGCATTGTCTTCAGAGGTAAAAATCTTCCTAAACAACATTAAGATGGGTAAAAACTTTCGTTAATGATAATGTTTCAGACTAAACCCCTATAATTAGGAATTCTCAAATCATCTTCTTAAACCATGGTAAATGGAAAAGTAATCTGTAAATCCAGTTATTCATGAATACTCTCAATCTAAATGATACTTTGAAAAAAGTGCTGCCTTGAATTTTTGAGAAAAAAAAAATAATTCTAGAAATTGAGAGTTATGTAAGAGCAAAAGAAAAAATCACCAGTGAATCGAATTTCCATACTCTTCCGTGCTAAACCACCATCATTACAAAGACAGGATGTTGCTTAAGTGGTAGAGTTCTTGCCTAGCATGCATGAAGTCCTGGGTTTGATCTCTAGCACTGAAGTGGGGAGGAGGGGAAACCCACTCTTAATAGACATGCAACTAGAAAATTTGAGGATGAAGTAAATTAAATCAATTCTTTAAATTCCCTGACCACATGACTCTTAATATGAGGCTAAAAGTTTCATTATCTTATGGACTTTATCCTATATCTCAGGATAAAGATCATGCTAGGATATGCTATTGTGGTAAGAGGTTGGTAACAAATATTACTCTCCAAAGAACTAGTGAGTATAACCTCAGCAAAAAGATTGACCTTTATTTTCTTCATTATCATAGTACAAGCATAGAAGTCACTTTGTATAATCCTATGTGTGTGTGTGTGTGTGTTTGTGTGTGTATATATATATATATATATATATATATATATATTCTATTTAACTGACTTATATTTTCAAACAAAAATTCAATAAAAAGAATACCCAGAGGCGGAGGTTGTGGCTCAGTGGTAGAGCACTTGCCTAGCTTGTGTGAGGCACTGGGTTCGATTCTCAACACCACATAAAAAATAAGTAAAATAAAGGCATTGTGTACATCTATAACTAATAAAAATATTTTTAAAAAATAAAATAAAAAGAATACCCAAAAATAATATCTAAGTGAGGGGCTGAGGTTGTGGCTCAGTGGTAGAGCACTCACAGCTAGCATATGCACTAGGATCAATTCTCGGCACCACATATAAATAAATTATATAAATCAAGGTCCATCAAGAAAAAAATAATAATATCTAAGTGAAATCTTAACATCTATCCAGAAGCTTTAAACCTAAATTTCATGAAAAGATTTTTTTAAATTTTCTTTTCTACAAAAATTTAAAAACCTTTACATTGCTAAATTCAATGGTCAAGTCTCAGTTCTCACTCTACTTAAGCTCTAAGTAATATAAAACAACTGATCAGTTTTTGATTAAAGAAAGAGTTCTTGAATCACTTTCTTCAGATTCCAGGGGAATATGTCTTCCTCATTTTCCTTCTACCTCTATGGCCCTGCCTTCTCAGCCTCTTCTATTGGCTCCTCCTTATCTTCTTGATATCTCCCTCTGGTTTCTTTTTTTTGTTGTTTGTTGTGGTACTGGGGGTGCTCTTCCACTGAGCAACATCCCTTTTTATTTTTTTATTCTGAGACAAGGGTCTCACTAAATTGCTGAAGGCCTTGCTAAGTTGCTGAAGTTAGCTTGGAACTTGTGATCCTCCTACCTCAGACTCCCAAATTGCTGGGATTACAAGCTCCTGCCACCCTGTCCAATATCCACCCCTAACCCCTCTCTACGTTTTCTGTCTCAGGCTTAGTCCTTGACCTTTCTATTCTTTGGTGTTTAACCCAGTCTCATGAGGTTTTTGAGTTGTTTTGTTTGTTTGCTTGTATGTTTGTTTGTTGTTTGTTTTGGCAGCCCTGAGGATTGAACCAAGGGCCTCTTGCATGTAGGCAAATGCTCTAAACTGAGCTATATTCCCCCAGCCTTAGTCATGGATTTAAAAGTCATCAATGTGCTGATGAATTACAAATTTATATCTCCACTCAAAACCTCTCCCTTGACTCTAGGCTCAGATATCAAACTATCCATCTGATTTAGTCAGTTTAGCAAACATCTCAGATTTTATATCCAAATATAATTTCTCAATACTCAATTTCTAAAATCTATTCTTTCTCATGTCTTCCCCATCTCAGCAATAGTACAATCATTCTTTTAATAACAAGACAAAACTTTCGGCGTTACCCTCTACTCATGTGCTCTCATACCCCCATCCATCCATCAGCAAATCTGTCAGATCTACCTTCAAGAATGTGACCATTTCTCATCAACTCCACTGTCATCTCACCTAGACAATTATATCCTTTGGTTTTTTGTTTTGCTTTGGTTTTTTGGTTTTGTTTTGTTTTGTTTTGTTTTGTTTGGGGGGGGGGATTGAATTTGGGCATTCAACCACTGAGCCACATGCCCATCCCTATTTTGTATTTTATTTATAGACAGTATCTCACTGAGTTGCTTAGCATCTTGCCATTGCTGAATCTGGCTTCGAACTTGCAATTCTCCTGCCTCAGCCTCCCAAGCTGCTGGGATTACAGGCATTAACAGACAGTCAATAAGTACCCTCTATGTAACAGAATTTGTTCCAGGTGTGTAAAATACATTAGTGAAAAGAAAAACAGAAAATTGCCTGCCCTCATATCATTTAAATTTGATTAGGAGCAGATATGCCATTAATGATAGACTAATAAATAATATGTAAAAAAATCCATCCACTTAGACCTTATTTCCTTTTCACTATTGCTTCACAGATTTAATGCTATTTCCACCAGCTCCTTTAGACTTCACTTTCCTTCTTATCCCATGTATGAGTCCATACCTGATATTTTCAGTTCCCTTGCTCTGCCCCCATGACTCAGTCAATGAACTCAATCACTGACTTTTATGGGCCTATAGCTCACAGCTGAGACTTTCTAGAGAAATTTCAGCACAAATGATGAGTGATACTATAAATCATAATAACCAATCCAAAATGCATTCCCACCACATACTAACTACAAGGTTAAATAACTGTATCATACCTTTTCCTCCTTAATAATATAGCAAGCTTCCCCACCTCTTTTTTTTTTTCAATAGTTTTACTGGTACAATATATTAATATATAATAGTAGAATTTGTTGTTAAATATTTGTACACAAACATAAAAATATAATTTGGTCAATATATGAGAGAAAACACGCGAACCTTGACTTTCTGAGTTTGGCTGATTTCACTTAACATAACACTTTCAAGTTAGATCCATTTTCCTGAAAATGATATAGTTTCATTCTTCTTTATGTATATATAAAACACATTTTCTTTATCCATTGATGGACGTCTAGGCTGGTTCTATAATTTAGTTATTGTGATTGTGATAGTATAAATATGGGTATGCATATGTCATTACAGTATGACAACTTTAATTTTTAGCATAAATAAGAGCGGTACAGCTAGGTCACATGGTGGTTCTATTTCTAGTCTTTTGAGGAACATCCTGCTAGGTTAAACACTAATCTGTGTCTAGGAAAGCATGCAGTAAAATAAGGACTCTAAGAATGGGGTAAGGAGGGAAATGAAGAGGGGCCACTTCCCTTATCACCAATGGGTAAGAGAGGATCTGAAGAGAGAGACCCTGGTTATAAAATAAAGGTGTGGCCACAACATCTGAAGAAATCCACCTATGTAATGGGAATGCAACCTATCCTATATATTCCCCCTACTTGCAGGCAATGGTACAGCATGACCCTCCACAACCAAGGAATAAGAAATAAAATGTTCAAAACCTCTCCATTGCTGGGCATGGAAGCCCATGCTTGTAATCCCAGTAGCTAGGAAGGCTGAGGCAAAAGGATTGCCAAATTCCAGGCCTGCTTCAACAACTTAGAGAGGCCCTAAGAAATTTAGTGAGATCCTGTCTCAATATAACAAAAAGGGCTAGGGATGTGGCTCAGTGGTTAAGTGCCCCTGAGTCCAATTCCTGGTACCCAAAAACAAAATAAAACAAAACCTCTCTGTTCAGTCCTCTAGTTCTTTTGGGGGGATTGGAAAACATGCTGAGGCATTTGTAGTCCTAGGATTGAAGACCTCCAAACTGATTTCCATAGTGGCTCTACTAATTTACAATCCCACCAAGAATGTAAAAGTGTAATTTTTTCCCACCACATACTCTCCAGCATTTATTATCATTTGTATTCTTGATGGCTTTTCCATTCTAACTAGAGATGAAATCTCTGTGCAGTTTTGACTTGCATTTCCCTAACTACTAATAATGTTCAACATTTTTCATATTTGTTGGCCATATTTTAGGGGGTTTTTTGTTGTTGTTGTTGTGGTTGTTGTTGTTTTGTTTCTGTTTGTACCAGTGAGTGAACCCAGTGGCACTTAACCACTGAAACAGAGTCTCTCTTTTTTTTTTTTAATTTTGAGACAGGGTCTCATTAAGTTGCTGAAGCAGGCTTAGAACTTCGATTCTTATGCCTCAGCCTCTTAAACTGCTGGGATTACAGGCATGCCCCACCACACCTGGCATATTTTCTCTTTTAAGAGTCTGTCTTGGCTGGGGATGTGGCTCAAGCGGTAGCACGCTCGCCTGGCATGCGTGTGGCCCAGGTTCAATCCTCAACACCACATAGAAACAAAGATGTTGTGTCCGCCGAAAAACTAAAAAATAAATATTAAAATTTCTCTCTTTCTCTCTCCTCTCTCTCTCTCTCTCTCTTAAAGAAAATCACTTTAAAAAAAAAAAAAAGAGTCTGTCTAGTGATTTGCCCATTTATTGAGTTATTTGGGTTTTGGGTAAGTTTTTAGAATTCCATTATATAGTTTGTATATTAATCCTCTGTCAGAAGCGTAGCTAGCAAAGATTTCCTCACATTCTGTAGATTCTCCCTTCACATTTTCAATTGTTTCCTTTGCTGTGCAGATTTTTTTAATGATGCCATCCCATTTGTGAATCCTTGGTATTGTTTCCTGAGCTTTAGGGGTCTTACTGAGAAAGTTGTTGCCTGCATCTATAATATGCTAGAGTGTTTACCCTTCATTTTCCTCTAGCAGTTGCCAAGTTTCTGGTCTAATTAATAAGTCTTTGACCCATTTTGTGTTGACTTTTGTGCATGGTGAAAGATATTGATCCAGTTTCATTCTTCTGTATGTAGCTAATCAGATTTCCCAACACCATTTATCTTTTCTCCAAAATGTTTTTGGTGCCTTTGTCAAGCATCACATCTACCCTCACTGCCATCTATTTTGTTTCATTGGTCTATGTGTGTTTTTATGCTAGTACCATGTAGTTTCTGCTACTAAAGTTCTGCAGTATAATTTGAAGTCAGATATTTTGATGCCTCCAGTATCACTTTTATAGCTTAGAATTGCTCCGTCTATTCTGGATCTTTTATTATTCCATATGAATTTTAGGATTGCTTTTTTGCTAATTTCATGAAGAACATCATTGGTAGTTTGACAGGGATTGCATTAAATCTATGTTTTGCTTTTGGCAGTATGGCCACTTTAACAACATTAATTCTGCCTATCCGTGAACATGGTAGACCTTTCCATCTTCTAATTTTTTCTTTAATTTCTTTCTTCAGTACCTCAACGCAGAGATCTTTCACCTCCTTGGTTAGATTTATTCCTAGGTTGTTGTTGTTTTTTATTTTCTTTTAGGCCATCATGAATACTTCCCTACTTCTTTTAAAGCAACAACTATATACCTCACTAAAAAGAAACAGAAGCCACAGTAAAAAAGACTTTATGTAATGTTTGCCACATGTTAATGCTGTTTAATACATTTTTACATAATTTATTTACTTCTAACAGTAAGTACAAATATTAGCCCCATTTTAGATAAGAGAAATAAGGCCAAAAAGACAATTTAAACTGCCAGGTGTCACACTATTAATAAGTGGTAGAACAATGATTCAGAGGTAGAGCAAGATGTGCTGAGTAAGATCCTCTAGTGATGTTCTCCAAAGCTGAACAGATTAATGCACCAAACTACCTTTACAAGAGCTAAGGAAATCAGGTAAGACACCACAATGCCTGCTTTTAGTATAACAAAACAGTGACTAAAACCAAGATTTGGATCTAAAATTCATGCACATCACTGCTATTCAACAATGGCTCTCTACTATCAGGCAGAATTTTACTTCACCTTTGCAGTTAATCTAGAAACTTGTCTGTATATGACCCCATCCTTTTCCTCTTCCAATTAAAAACCATTCCCCTCCCTTCTGCTGTAGATTCTCTTCCATCTTGCTATTCAAGGACCATTAATCAGCTTTTCCTTTCTCCCCTCACCCAAAACATTTTCAGCATCTTGGACATTTGTTGGTTCATTCCCATCAGCAATTAAATAAGCCCTAAACTCTCTTTTATCATCCTCCAACTTCATTTCTAATTCTTTTCACAGTCAAATTGTTTTTTTGAAAATGAATACACAAGATTGGGGATATAGATCAGTTGGTAGAGTGCTTGCCTCACATGCACAAGGCCCTGGGTTAGATCCCCAGCACCACAAAAAAAAAAAAAAACAAAAAAAGAATACACATACCCCTACCTTCCTCACCTCCAATTCACTTAAATGTAATAACTTACTTTTCCATAATAATGCCTAATTTAGCTTTCGAATTCAGTCCAAGATAGCCCACAGTCTAACCAGAATCCTCTTTCCTCACTCCCTTCACTTTCCCTCCACATACAGACATTTACATTTCTATAAAGTAGAGCCATTGGTATGCTGGAGTAAGGAACAACTGCTATTTGTACACTATCTTTTGTCCTCAATGGCCTCCTTATAAGGAGAGTGCAGCAGATAACTGTAAATAAGGGATCCAGGAAACTTGCACAAGCTGAGAAAGCCAGATCTCAGGTTAAAGTTTTTTTCATAATTCCATACTAAAAATACACTTAGAAAGAAAGGATTATATACTATTAGAGACTGCAAGAAATAAGGTGAAAATAACTGGAAAGTGAGCCTATGAAGAAAAATGTAAAGATTGACAAAGTGATCAATTTGCTTGAAGAAAATACAATGTTTATCAAGCAGAACTGTTTTCATCACAATTGAAAATGCACGTAAGGGGCTGGGGATGTGGCTCAAGCGGTAGCGCGCTCGCCTGGCATTCATGCAGCCCGGGTTCAATCCTCAGCACCACATACAAACAAAGATGTTGTGTCTGCCGAAAACTAAAAAAATTAATATTAAAAAAAAAAAATTCTCTCTCTCTCTCTCTCTCTCTCTCTCTCTCTTTAAAAAAAAAGAAAGAAAGAAAATGCATGTAAGAATGGTTAGAACATTAAAAAAATCATTTCATGTTTCTTAAAGATTCTCACATTGACTTGTTTATATTCTCTTTCAATATCACTTTTGTCCATTGTTTATCTTTACTGAGGATTTCATATAAAATGTGAAGGAAAGCTAACAAACTGAAAGAAAGTTTGAGCAAAAAGTAACTACAGAATATCCTCTTTTAATAATTTTAAATAATTAGATGGGGCTGGGAATGTAGCTCAGTGATAGAGTATTTGCCTTGCATGTGCAAGGCTCTAGTACAATCCCCAACACTGCGAAAAATAATATATAAGTAATTAGACAAACATATGTAAATAACTACAGAATTAGGAAGTATTCTTGGCTTACTATAAAATCCTTTTTGTTTTAAAACTACCTTCTAGAAAAAGCAAGTTAGTTAAAATATGAACTTTTACTCTTCAAATGAATCAATTAAAAGAATGAAAAGGCAAACCACAGACTGGAAAAAATATTTGCAAAAGCATGTATTCAACAAAGGACTTGTATTTATAATATAAGGAATTTTAACACCCCAATAAGACAAACTCGATTTAAAAATCAGCAAAGAAGAGCAGAGCATAGTGATGTACACCTCTAATCCCAGTGGCTGGGGAGGCTAAGGCAGGAGAATAGCAAGTTCAAAGCCAGCCTCAGCAATTTAGCAAGGCCCTAAGCAAATTATGAGACCCTAACAACTTAGCAAAACATTTTCAGACACTTTACAAAAAATACATGAATGACCAAGAAGTAAATGAAAAGACAATACTGAACTACAATATTACTACACATCTACTACAATGGCTGAAATCAAAGACTAACCATAACAAGCGTTGCAGAGGATGTAGAACAAATGCCATTCTCATACACTGACAGTGGGACTATAAAAAGTCCCACTTTGCTGTCATGTATAACAAATTAGAATAAAAAATAAATTTAAAAAATATATATTTTAAAAAATAGTCACCACTTTGGAAAAGAGGTTGGCAGTTTCTTTAAAACAAACATACACATACTTTATAATTCAATCATTCCTTAGAGATTTACACAAATGAAAGCACATATCCATACAAAGAACTGTACACAAATATTCATATCAAGATTTATGTATAGTAATAAAAACTGGCAACAACCAAAATGACTGTCAACAGATGAATGGATAAACACATTATGTACTTATAACAATGGGAATACTACTTGGCAATAAAGAGGAATGAACTACCACATGCAAAAATCTAGATGAGTCTCAAAATAATTATGTGGACTAAAAGAAGCCAGACAGCTTGGCACAACAGCACACGCCTATAATCCCAGTTACTCAGGATATTGAGGCAGGAGGACCATAAGTTGAAGAACAGGGCTGAGGTTGTAGCTCAGATGGTAGAGCATTTGCCTAGCATCTCTGAGGCACTGGATTAGATCCTCAGCACCACATAAAAACAAGTAAATAAAATAAAGGTATTATGTCTGTCTACAACTAAAAAAATATTTAAAAAAAAAAAAAAAAAAAAGTTCAAGACCAGCATGGGAAAATAGCCAAAATATCTCAAAAAATAAAAAGGCTGGGGATGTAGCCCAGCAGTACACCCCTTGCCTAGTTTGTGTGAAGCCCTAGATTCAATCCCTAGTACTGAAGAGGGGGAAAAAAATGGCAAACACACCTCCAAAACAAATACATGTGTTACTATTTATTTTAAAATTCTAGAAAATGCAAACTAATCTATAGTAACAAAAAGCAGATCAATGAGAAGAAAGAAATTACAAATGGGCAGTAGGATACTTAGAGGGATGATAAGAGAAAAATTCCAGAGGTCCTAAATTTAATTATAAGGGCCTGAAGACGGAGAAAGAAGCTGAGCGTGGTGCTGCATGCCTGTAATTCCAGCAATTCAGGAGGCGGAGCTAGGAGGATGGCAAGTTCAAAGCCAGCCTCAGCAACTTAGCAAGACACTAGTAACTCAGTGACACCCTGTCTCTAAATAAAATAATATATATATATATATATATATATATATATATATATATATAGAGAGAGAGAGAGAGAGAGAGAGAGAGAGAGAGAGACAGAGAGAGAGACAGAGAGAGAGAGAGAGAGCTGGGAATGTGGCTCAGTGGTTAAGCACCCCTGAGTTCGATTCCCAGTACCAAAAAAAAAAAAAAAAAGATGGAGAAAAGGAGAAAGAAATTAAGGAAATTAATCAGTTAACCACTGAAGCCCAAAACACAATAACAAAAACTGTTCTACCTTTCTAAAGTACCGTTGAAATTTTGACCCAAACCTCAAGTTGTTGAAACTGTTAACAAAATAATTTTTAAATTATTTACCTCAACTAATCCAAAAGCAAGGAAGACTCCTTATGGACCGTCCTCCTAACCTAAAACTTAACCCTGCTTTCATTATCAAGTCGGGCTTACCTACAGCCAATATAAATTCCATTTGAATAATTCATGTATTCCTTCCTCATTTTTTATTATAAAAACGCCTCTTGGTTCCTAAGTTACACCGACATCGTTCCAGCTGCTCACTAGTATTGCTACTGGGAATTGCGGAGCCTTGTTCAGAGGCTGTAGTTTTTTTGTTTGTTTTGGACTACCATCTATATGGCTTAATAAACCCTTTTATTTCAGTGAACTCTATCTCAGGAGTTCTGGTTTAGCAAGGTGATAGGACAAGGGGTGTGTATGTGTGTAGCCAAAACCTA
The DNA here is from genome assembly GCF_045843805.1 of Urocitellus parryii. Classification (NCBI taxonomy): domain Eukaryota; kingdom Metazoa; phylum Chordata; class Mammalia; order Rodentia; family Sciuridae; genus Urocitellus; species Urocitellus parryii. The sequence continues at coordinate 70,952,027 of NC_135538.1, read as the reverse complement.
TCAAACTGTACACTCTGAAGTTTGCATGCTAAACTCTTTTAAAAAAAGTCCACAACAACAGTCATTAAAAAAAAAAAAACAACAACAACAACAAACAAACAACTTTCTGATTCCCAGTCTTGATGTGGACCCATTGCACTGCTAGTCGCCTCTCTCCTTCTTGGCTTTCCCTTCATCTTAAGACCCACGTTCGTCTCTCCTTTGCCTCCTCTCCTTCCGAGGGTTAGGTTGAACCCCTAAACCTTCTCAAACATCTGACTAAGCTTTAAAGTACTGCCCTCTGTATTCCTGGGTCCTCAGTTATTGCTACAGGGGCCTCCTGTTTACCTACCCGTTCGCAATACTTAGCCTTACAGGAAGAGTGACAAGTGTCCCCCATCCACGGACCATCTCCCTCCAGTCCGCGTTGTCTCTCATCCACTAAGCTTCACCCGATCGAGCACTCCTCGGTCTTGAAATACCGCTAACGGGCACAGAACCACTACCAAAAGCTGTGTTCTTCAGTAAGCCCACCCCTGGCTTTCGGGGAGTGAGGATTCGAACACCCGCTCCCAGGTTACCTGCCACTGGCTGGCCGCGCCGCGGACAGTTCAGCCACCGCGGTGGTATCTTGTTGTGTGCCATGTCGTGGAGCCGCTCAAAGCCGCGCCCCTTCGCCAACGCCCCCTGTGCCTCAGCCGCCGTCTCCTCGCTGTCAGATTCGCACCGAAGGTTCAAGGCACCCGAATCCTGGCCGGAACCCGTATGCCGCCCGCTTCTACCGGGAAACGTCAGCGGCTGCACGTCACTTTCATTCAGGATGAACTCCACTGCTCTAGGTGAACCCACAATACACCGCGACTTCCGCCCCTTAAGGCTCCACCCCCTTTTTCCGAGGTCAGAGGGGAAGTAAAGGAAGTTCGGCAGAGCGACAGCAAGGAGTTAAAGCCACGGCGAACGGGAGGGTTGGGCTTCCCTCTCCCCGCCCCGCGCCTCTGCGCTCCGCCTCTCCCTGTCAGGGATTGCCTTAGCGCGTGCGCAATTGCTGTCGTAATGCAGAGCTATGGGCGGGGTTATCCTTTTCGCTTTAGAACCGAGAAAAGGTTCTAAAAGGTGGAAGGAAGCCAAGGATCTTTCCGCGCGCAGACTTAGCTTCTCGTTTTGATAAAGGCATGGTTTTACCGCTTGACATCCCTGCCGGATCTGGATTTGATTTAGCATTTGGGAAAGTTTTCCTTAACGTGGATCAGGGAACAAGTTTTAGAGAAATCCTGAGGCCCAGCGAGTCGGGAGGCAAGAGCAGAAGGGTCTCGCAAGTTTTGAGGCTAGCGTAGCAACTTAGTGAGACCCCGCCTCAAAATAAAAAAGGTTGGGACTGTAGCTCAGAAATAGAGTCCTGCTGGTTTCAAACCCCAGTACTGCAAGAAAATAAATTCTAACCGTGTAATATGATGTATTAAGAACTATGTAATGTTATGAACGACCAATAAAAAAAAAAAAAGAAAATAAATTCTAAGCGCCAGAGATCAGAGCCCCAGAAATGAGGAATTTCTCATTTGTGGGAGTACTGCCTGCAGCATCTGAGATTAATTCTGAAACATTTTTTTTTTTTTAAGAGAGGGGGGGGGGAGAGAGAGAGAGAGAGAATTTATTTATTTATTTATTTTAGTTCTCAGCGGACACAACATCTTTGTATGTGGTGCTGAAGAACAAATCAGCAGCAAATACAGTAGAAGGCAAGAAATAATTTAAATTAGAGCTGAAATCAATGAAATCGAAACAAAAGGAACAATCGAAAAAATTGACAAAACTAAAAATTGGTTCTTTGAAAAAATAAATAAGATTGATAGACCACTAGCCAGGCTAACAAAGAGAAGAAGAGAGAGAACCCAAATTACTAGCTTACAGGATGAAAAAGGCAACATCACAACAGACAATTCAGAAATACAGAAGATAATTAGAAATTATTTTGAAACCCTATACTCTAATAAAATAGAAGATAGTGAAGGCTTCAATAAATTCCTTAAGACATATGAACTACCCAGATTGAGTCAGGAAGATAAACAACCTAAACAGACCAATATCAAGTGAGGAAATAGAAGAAGCCATTAAAAGACTACCAACCAAGAAAAGCCCAGGACCGGATGGATGTACAGCAGAGTTTTACAAGAACTTTAAAGAAGAACTGATACCAATACTCCACAATCTATTTCAGGAGATAGAAAAAGAGGGAGAACTTCCAAATTCATTCTATGAGGCCAATATCACCCTGATTCCCAAACCAGATAAAGACACCTCAAAGAAAGAAAACTATAGACCAATATCCCTAATGAATTTAGATGCAAAAATCCTCAATAAAATTCTGGCAAATCATATACAGAAACATATCAAAAAGATCATGCACCATGATGAAGTAGGATTCGTCCTTGGGATGCAAGGCTGGTTCAATATACGGAAATCAATAAACGTTATTCACCACATCAATAGACTTAAAGATAAGAACCATATGATCATCTCGATAGATGCAGAAAAAGTATTCGACAAAGTACAGCATCCCTTTATGTTCAAAACATTAGAAAAACTAGGGATAACAGGAACTTACCTCAACATTGTAAAAGCTATATATGCTAAGCCTCAGGCTAGCATCATTCTAAATGGAAAAAAACTGAAGGCATTCCCTCTAAAATCTGGAACAAGACAGGGATGCCCTCTCTCACCACTTCTATTCAATATAGTTCTCAAAATACTGGCCAGAGCAATTAGACAAAAGAAATTAAAGGCATTAATATAGGAAAAGAAGAACTTAAATTATCACTATTTCCGGATGATATGATTTTATACCTAGAAGACCCAAAAGGGTCTACAAAGAAACTATTAGAGCTAGTAAATGAATTCAGCAAAGTGGCAGGATAGAAAATCAACACGCATAAATCAAAGGCATTCCTGTATATCAGCGACAAATCTTCTGAACTGGAAATGAGGAAAACCACCCCATTCACAATATCCTCAAAAAAAAATAAAATACTTGGGAATCAACCTAACAAAAGAGGTGAAAGATTTATACAATGAAAACTACAGAACCCTAAAGAGAGAAATAGAAGAAGATCTTAGAAGATGGAAAAATATACCCTGTTCATGGATAGGCAGAACTAACATCATCAAAATGGCAATATTACCAAAAGTTCTCTATAGGTTCAATGCAATGCCAATCAAAATCCCAACAGCATTTCTTGTAGAAATAGATAAAGCAATCATGAAATTCATATGGAAAAATAAAAGACCCAGGATAGCAAAAGCAATTCTAAGCAGGAAGTGTGAATCAGGAGGTGTAGCGATACCAGATTTCAAACTGTACTACAGAGCAATAGTAACAAAAACAGCATGGTACTGGTACCAAAATAGGCGGGTAGACCAATGGTATAGAATAGAGGACACAGAGACCAATCCACAAAATTACAACTATCTTATATTTGATAAAGGGGCTAAAAGCATGCAATGGAGGAAGGATAGCATCTTCAACAAATGGTGCTGGGAAAACTGGAAATCCATATGCAACAAAATGAAACTGAATCCCCTTCTCTCGCCATGCACAAAAGTTAACTCAAAATGGATCAAGGACCTTGATATCAAATCAGAGACTATGCATCTGATAGAAGAAAAGGTTGGCTCTGATCTACATATTGTGGGGTCAGGCTCCAAATTCCTTAATAGGACACCCATAGCACAAGAGTTAATAACTAGAATCAACAAATGGGACTTACTTAAAAGTTTTTTCTCAGCAAGAGAAACAATAAGAGAGGTAAACAGGGAGCCTACATCATGGGAACAAATGTTTACTCCTCACACTTCAGATAGAGCCCTAATATCCAGAGTATACAAAGAACTCAAAAAAATTAAACAATAAGAAAACAACCCAATCAACAAATGGGCCAAAGACCTGAACAGACACTTCTCAGAGGAGGACATACAATCAATCAACAAGTACATGAAAAAATGTTCACCATCTCTAGCAGTCAGAGAAATGCAAATCAAAACCACCCTAAGATACCATCTCACTCCAGTAAGATTGGCAGCCATTATGAAGTCAAACAACAACAAGTGCTGGCGAGGATGTGGGGAAAAGGGTACTCTTGTACATTGCTGGTGGGACTGCCAATTGGTGTGGCCAATATGGAAAGCAGTATGGAGATTCCTGGGAAAGCTGGGAATGGAACCACCATTTGACCCAGCTATTGCCTTTCTCGGACTATTCCCTGAAGACCTTAAAAGAGCGTACTACAGGGATACTGCCACATCGATGTTCATAGCAGCACAATTCACAATAGCTAGACTGTGGAACCAACCCCGATGCCCCTCAATAGATGAATGGATTAAAAAATGTGGCATTTATACACAATGGAGTACTACGCAGCACTAAAAAATGACAAAATCATGGAATTTGCAGGGAAATGGATGGCCTTAGAGCAGATTATGCTAAGTGAAGCTAGCCAATCCCTAAAAAACAAATGCCAAATGTCTTCTTTGATATAATGAGAGCAACCAAGAACAGAGCAGGGAGGAAGAGCAGGAGGAAAAGATTAACATTAAATACAGTCATGAGGTGGGAGGGAAAGGGAGAGAAAAGGGAAATTGCATGGAAATGGAAGAAGACCCTCATTGTTATACAAAATTACATATAAGAGGTTGTGAGGGGAATGGGAAAAAATAAGGAGAGAAATGAATTACAGTAGATGGGGTAGAGAGAGAAGATGGGAGGGGAGGGGAGGGGGGATAGTAGAGGATAGGAAAGGTAGCAGAATACAACAGTTACTATTATGGCATTATGTGAAAATGTGGATGTGTAACCGATGTGATTCTGCAATCTTTGTAATGTTTTGAATAACCAATAAAATAAATAAATAAATTTTAAAAAATTAATTAATTAAAAATAAATAAATAAATAAATAAATTTGTACCTCAGTTTAACAGTAACTACTGAATTTGACATCAGGATGTGGAACTGTGCAAAAATTCTAGGACATGGACAAGCCATTCTTTCATTTAGAACAGCAAACATTATGGTACAGTTGGCTTGGAGTTACATTTTTCTCTTGATTCAATTGAGGGAAAACAGAATGAGCACAAATATCAGTGATCTGAACAAAACCTTTTTTGGGCTGAGGTTGTAGCTCACTGGTAGAACGTGTGCTTAGCATATGTGAGACTCTGCATTCCATCCCCAGCAACTCAGAAATATAAAATAAAATGCAATCTTTTAAAAAAAAAATATGTCAAGTTGAAACTTGATGTAGCATGTAATTGCTAGGTTATTCCTGTGGATTATTTGCTAAAACACATGATGACTTATGTGGGTGATTGCTGTTGTTAAGATAGAGGTGTGGATTTGGAGCCAGCTCCGTTTGTCTGTTCTGGGTGTTTCCTGTCTCTCTGGCTACACTAAGCTTCTTATGGGAAGAGCCATGCCTGTGGCTGTGTAAATCTCTGATGCCCATAGAAGGTGCCCATAAAACATATCTAGAGATGGTTCTGCTGCCTGGGAAGGGATAATACTGTGAGCTGAATCAGTAGTAACTGTTATCTTTTTGGACTATAATGTTGTTAAAAAGGTTGAAGTTCTCTTAGGCTGAGTGATATTTTGGCCCATTTGTAAATTGTTTTAAATAAAATAGATTTAAAACTAAAGAAAAAAAAAGCCAGCTTTAACAATATAGCGAGGACCTAAGCAACTCTGCAGCACCGTTTCTCTAAATAAAATATAAAAGAGGGGGCAGGGGATGTGGGTCAGGGGTTAGGTGACCCTGGGTTTAATCTTTGGTACCAAAATAAGTAAATAAAAAGTTTCTAATCAATGTGAATATTTGGTAAAGGAGGAAATGTCCAATGTAGTACCTCTCTGAGGCAAGGTTCTTTGACTGCAAATAAATGGTTCCTTTTATTTTCTCTTAAAGTTAAGCAGAGGTGCTTGTAAGCATTTTTTAAATGCCATCCTATAATGAATTTTCTTTAGTCACCAGACTAAATTAACGTAAATCTGTGTGATGGAAAATTAACTATAACAATTTGATTTCATTCACCAGTCCTATATTTGCAAGAGTATAAGGCTACAGAAAAGACATTTTAAAAGTTTCAGTGGGAACTTCCAGGGTAACTCAGCTCTCATTGAATGCCTAGACCCTCTTGGTAAGTCAGGATTAGGCTATAAATAAAGACAGTGCAATGGCAATCTCTCTGAAGCAACCTGAGTTAGTTCACACTCTTGGTCTGTCTCACTCTTAAATTTATTCAGTCCTTTTAGTGAAAGTGTCATTTCTACCCTCAGGGGACAACACCCTGTTTCCCTACAGACCAGCAATCTGCCTAAATGATGCCCAGTTAATTCCCTTCTCTTCTGGCATGTGTGCCATGCCCAAAATAGCAATATATTTGATAGAAAATACCCTCCAAGAAAGGGAAAGTTGAGCCTAGTCTCATGGAAGAATATCCCAATACCCACTTCTAGGGAGGACTCCCCTTGGAGACTGTCCTTCCATTCATTCCATATTCACCTAAAGAATCTCAGTCCTAGCCCCAGAGAGCTCCCTACCACAGATGAGCAACAATTATTGACTATAAGGCAAAAATGTGTTTTTTTAACTCCACCATCCAGTTACACCCTCTTCATCCTCAGCATCACAGATTGGGAGGACCCTCTGGTTCCTATTTGCCCACAATAGATGATAAAGGGGGGAAAGCAGCATCCAAGTCAGTGAGAGGTTTCTCCTCCTAACAAGAATCCCATGCTGATGAGAATTTCTGCCTACATGGCTCCCAGGTCCCAGATATCTCTGCTAGTCAGAAGATTAAATGCCCACAAAAGGACAATTTTTTTAAATGCCGTCCTATAATGAATTTTCAACTCCTCCCTGGCTTTTTAGAATCCCCAACTCACCCTCCCAAATGTCCTGGCTTCCTCTTTATTGGCATAGATTCTCTTCGTGGTGAAATCTTCCATCAAACATGCATTTTGCTCATAAGAAAGGGAAGGGGAGAAATAGACGAACTCTAGATAGAGCAGAGGGGTAGGAGGAAAAGTGGGGGCCAGGGGGTTAGAAATGATGGTGGAATGTGATGAACTTCATTATCCAAAGTACATGTATGAAGACATGAATTGGTGTGAATATCCTTTTTATACAACCAGAGATATGGGGAAAAATGTGCTCTAATGTGTAATATGAATTTTAACGCATTCCTCTGTCATATATATATAAAAGATTCTAAAAAATCAATAGAAAAGATTCTAAGAAAGAGAAGGGATGATGGCACATGCCTGTAATCTCAGCAGCTTGGGCGCCGAGGCAAGAGGATTGCAAGTTCAAGGGCAGCCTTAGCAATTAAGCGAGGCCCTAAGCAAGTTAAATAAAAAGGGCTAGGGATGTGGATCAGTGGTTAAGCACTCCAGGCTTAAATCTCTAGTCCCAAAATTAAAGGGGTGGGGGAATAAAAATAAAATTGAATTTTCCCTGTTGACAAAAGGGAGCTTTTCTTGGAGCATTTCCTTAGAGAAAACTTGAATTTATAAATTTTTTCTCTTCACTTTGATATGTACACAAATCCTTAAAAAATTAAATGAGCCTCTTGCCTGTTAAATGAGCCTCAGAGCCCAGTCTTTAGAATGTAAACATCAAGGAAGATAATATTCCTATCTCCTCGTTGCCTTGGGAGTTTTGCCTTGGAGTTTAACCAAGGAGCTTTTTCCAGACTGTAACAACATGTTTGTGTTAGAGATAGGAAAAGTTTTATTTTTCTTTCAAATAATGGCAATTAACTAAGCCAGGTGGCCACTCCAATTACCAAGTGAACTTAGGATGAACTATGAAAGAATGTTTAGCAAATGGTGCTGCCAAGTCTTCTTACATAAGGACAGGTTGTTTACCTTGAGAACATGCATGTAATAGATTGTATATGCTTGGCAATATCCCAGTGAGGTTTCTTTCTCTTTGCAACCTCGTTAGATTATGAGGTGCATCTCAGTGTGGCTTAATGTTCAATCAATAATAAAACTCTTTATTTTCTACATAGGTGGAGAGGAGTTTTCTAGGTTGGCAAGTTACATTCTCAGTTCCCCCAATGTGTATTTGTGCCTCACTGAACTCCCAAAGGCTATTGCAAAAATGTGCCCCCCCTGAGACTGAACAATGCTCTCTCAAGCTGTGTTTTTGCGGAGTTCAGTCTCCTGCTCCATGCCTTTCTAGGAATGGTTGATTAAGGAGTGAAACTGTTTATTCTCACAGCCTGTTATCCAAAGTGTGTAGAAGGACACGCCCAACTGGCTCCAGAAATTGACAAAGTGTCAGAGAGGGACATCACCTTCTTTGGTCAGTCCCCATCTTCCTTAGCTGGTAGGGTCTAAGCTGGTGCCACCTATTTCTCATTCCCTTTCCCATATTTGTGAGCCACAACCTCTACCTTCTGCCTGTACTTCCCCAGCTTTGGTAGGCGCTCCTGATGGGTTAGTTTAGAGCAGAGGAGGAACACAAGAGTTCAGGGTCTAAATTCAAGGTTTGGGCAAAAGAAGACAAATTCAAAATTATCCTCTATTGTTGTTGTTTTTTTTTTTTTTTCCTTTGAGCACCAGCTAAAGTTATTGAATGGCGTTCAAGGCCATGTTTTGCAAACACGGCAACCTTCGGACAGAATCTCACTTTTCACAGACAAATTCTCCTTTCCGAGTCTCAGTTCACATCTTACTCCAAGGTATAGGGAGCAAAACAATAAGCAGCTTCTCTCTCTTGCAGGCTTACACTGGTATAGGTGAATTCATATGCATTAAATGTGGTACAGAATTACTTCATTGTGGTCAAATTGATATATGCCAGTGACTATTCTAATGTCATAAGCAAATCCCAAGCTCCTTCCCAAGACCAAATTAGGTATGTGTAATTTTATATCCTTAGTCTTATAGAGGGTCCCACAAATTATAAATTATATAAATTCAAGACTATTATGAGTTGAATTGTGCCCACCACACACACACAAAAAAAAAAATTGAAATCCTTCTCACCAGAGTCTCAGAATGTAATCTGATTTGGAAACAGTCTGTAAATTGGGAATCAAGTTAAATTGGGGTCATTAGGGTGGGCCTAAGTCAACATGAATGGTATCATAAAACTGGGAAACTTGAGCATAGAGATGGACATGCACAAAAGAAAGAGTGTGTGAAGACACAGAGCAAGAAGATGGTCCTGTGACCAGCCAAAGAACACAAAGGATTGCTGGCCAGCACTGGGTGCTAGAAGATACAAGGAAGAATTCCCGCTAGAGAATGGCCTTGCCAAACCTGTGAGACAGTATACTTCTTACCGTTTTAAGCCACCAGTTTTCGATATGCTTTTACAACAGTCCTAGGAAACTAATACAAGGCCTCACGAAACCTGAGTCTACTTTCTAGTTATAAAGCCCCTGGAGTCCTTGTTCTCTGAACCAAAGTCTCTTACCCTTTCACTTTTTTTTTTTTTTTTTTTTGTATTGGAGATTGAACCCAGGGACGTTTGACCACTGAACTACATCCTCAGCTATCGTTTGGTGCAGCGAATTGTGGTAGTGCTGGCATATCTTTGCTGATGGTGTCACCAGTGATGCAATTTTTATTTCAGAAATGCCACGACACCAAGCCAGTTGATGGCTCCTTTGGAAAAATTGCATCACTGGTGACACCATCAGCAAAGATATGCCAGCACTACCACAATTAACATGGGGTGCGCTGGCAAGGAAATTTCGATGTGTCATTCCTACTTGGCAATGGCTCTCAGCACTCAGCCTTTTTTTATTTTTTATTTTGAAATAAGGTCTCATTAAATTTCCCAGGCTGGCCTCAAACTTTCAGTCCTCCTGCCTCAGTCTGACTGCCAACATCTTCACAACCCTCCCTAGCCAGCTGTTCACTGTACCTGTTCCTGAGGTACAGTCCACCCCTAAAAAATGTCCTGGGACTGTATAACCAATGTGATCCTGCAATCTGTACACGTGGAAAAATAAGATTAAGATTACATACCCCATTTGAATCCAATGTATGATATGTCAAGATCATTGTAATTTTTTGAGCAACTAATAAAAAAATTCAAAAAAGAAAATACCCTGGGACTCCAGAGGGCCATCTTTCATCAGAGCCACCACCCTGTTTTAGTTGCCTGAATGAAATACCACAAACAGGGATGGCGTAACCGGAATATATTCTTTCACAGTTCTAGAAGCTAAAAATCCAAAATGAAGTTTTGAAGAAAGCTTCTTCCTTGGCTTTTCCAGTTTCTGGTTAATGAAGTTTTGAAGAAAGCTTCTTCCTTGGCTCTTCCAGTTTCTTACCTATCTTTCTTCTTCAGAAAACAATACAATTTTTTACAGAAATCTGAGACTGAGAGCTGAGGGTATAGGTCAGTTGAGAGTGTACTTAAGACCTTGGGTTCAATAGAGAGGGAAATAGAAGAGGAAAATAAAAGAAGAAACTAACTGCAATAGTGGCTGGAGAGAATGATATGTATGCAAACTCAAGTTTGCCTTATCTTCCTTCCTTCTGCCAATAGCCCTGAACCTGCCTAAGGAGTGTAGATGTTTCAGTATCTAGTCTTTGGAGGTGCCAGGTGTCCCCTTGGTGATCAGTGACTTCTAAAGATTCATACTCACATCTGCTTATTAATTCCTCAACAAAGTCTCATCATGAAATAACTCTAATTCTAGGGCTGCAAATATGCACCCCATCCTAAACAAGCTCCTACACAGAGAAAGCTGATTCTTCAACCACAATTCTGTGTGTAGAAATATTACATCTCTTTATTTTCTATAAACCAACTTCATATTATTTCTGTATTCTTTTCTTACTAAACAGATAGGAAATCCCAGTTTTTTCCAATCTTGGGGCTTCCTGCTCCACTTCTATCCCTAGAAATACATCTTGGTTCTAGAGGATCAGATAACATATTTCCAAGAATTGTATAAAGGGAATGATTGGTCCATGTCATTAACCATCTGGTCACACAGCGTACACTGATCTTTGATAGTTCCTCCCAGTTCAATAGCTGTCTTCTGCTTCTCAAACACATTGTGGGGAAATGACATCTTTTGTGAATCTGGAAATCTTTTGCTCAAGCCTTCTCTTTCTAGATGCACCTATAGCCATTCCTCTCCAAATCACTGCAAGGGAGCAGGACCTGGATGCCCTAAATCAGCCGAAAGTAATGTCCAACCCCTTCCTTCACCAACCAGACAAGCCTGAAATAAACATTAAATTAGAACATGCGATGGGATAATATTCTGAGAAATTAATTTTAGGAGGGCATTGGTGATTTAAGCCAGTGGTGATTTACCGCTGATCTACATCCCCAGCCCTTTCTATTTTTCATTTTGGGAAAGGGTCTCACTAAGTTGCTGAGGCCAGCCTTGAACTTGTGATCCTCCTGTCTCAACTTCCTGAGCCACTGGGATTACAGGTGTACACCACTGCACCCAGTGTGAGAAATTAATTTTTTAGGATTTGATGAAAGAATGGACACAACAAGTAAGGGAAGCATCAAAGATGACTCCAAATCTTTCCACTCTAAAAAGACCTCCAACTGGGCTGGGGATGTAGCTCAAGCGGTAGCGCGCTCGCTTGGCATGCGTGCGGCCCGGGTTCGATCCTCAGCACCACATACCAACAAAGATGTTGTGTCTGCTGAGAACTAAAAAAAATAAATATTAAAAATTCTCTCTCTCTCTCTCTCTCTCTTAAAAAAAAAAAAAAAGACCTCCAACTTTCCAATTAGCTCCAGGGATCCTCAGCCTTTTATTTTAACAAATAGATCTAAAATGTGTATTTGGAGTCATTTCCCTTGAATAGTGAGAAGTTGAGTATGTGTGTGGAGGGGTAGGGGGAGTCTCATGAAAATAGAAGGGAGACCAGTAGAGACAAGGGACCAGGGGGAGAGAGTAAGAGAAGTAAAATGGAATTAGTTTGACAAAATTACAAGCATGTGCAAATATGTAACAACAAATCCCACTATTGTGTATAATTAGAAGGAACCAATAAAAATTAAGATTAAGAAAAGATAAAACTAGACTGTGATTTTTGTACAACCTAACTGAATCACACATGGACACTAGATGGAGCTAAAACCACATAATCTAACCTCCCACAACTTTGGAAACCAAGAAAGTAGGTCAGTGAGTCAGATTCTTCAATTACTGTATGTGTGTGTCTATTCCAAATGTTGGGTTTGGCCCGGGTTTCTAAATTCTTAGTAACAGAGGTCAACCTAACCAACCAGGTGATTAATAGTGACCAGCAAGGTACTTATACTGTCTGGCTTTTGTAAGTATCTTCATTTGAAAAGATCAAAAGAAAAAAAAAAAAACTGCTTTCTAGGCATGAAAGATTTCAAAGATAATGAGTATCTGCTTCTGTGTGCCATAAAAATCTAACTCTACTGTTTAAATTATATGGAACACTGCCTGTCTTTCCATTTGAGTATGACATAACTTCACGTGTGGATTGTGCCTTTCCTTGCACAAAGCATTTGTTCAGAGATTAACAGGAGCTAATCCTTGCAATTTATGTGAAACAGATATTGCCATCATCCCCATTTTATAGATGAAGAAACAGACTCAAAGAAAGTTACAGTAATTTGCTCAAAACCTCCTATCCAGGAAGTGGAAGAACCAGGCTGTTGGGGGGCGGGGTGATGAAATCTGCCAGCAGAGTCCAGAAAGCTTTGTTCTAATACAAGCTATGCCATCCATGTGTACGTTAGACCTTGAGGGTGGGGGAAATCATCCTTCAAGGCCTGTGTTTATTTATTTTATTTATTTTTTAAGTGATAAGATGGTTCATACTTTGGTGTGCCTTAAATGCAGGAAATCACCTGGATATTAAAATGTAGATTCTGATTCAGTAAATTTGGAGTGGATCTCAGATTCTACATTTCAAACAAGTTTTCCATGATGCCCAGGCTGCTGTTTGGAGGTCCACATTGAGTAGCTTTCCTACTGTGGGAAGGGTAATAAAGAACATACAAATGGGAAAATATTTTTAAAACTAAGAAATGGTCTAATTCTATATCCGTATCAATATTTGTAATTTGAGATATTAACTGATGGCTGTCTATTTGAAAATACTCTTTTATTGTTAGTACTGATATAAATGTGACTTTGTTTTATGCTTCTAAATTAATTGGAGCCTATCAAATCCTAGTGGGTAATAAAACTTTGTTATCCTAGTTATTAGCCACCAATATATTACTATTGTTTGATTCTCTTTTTTTAATATTTATTTATTTTTTTAGTTGTAGGTGAACACAGTATCTTTACTTCATTTTTATGTGGTCTGAGGATCGAACCCAGGAATTCACGTATGCTAGGCAAGCACTCTACCACTGAGCCACAACCCCAGCCCTGTTTGATTCTTAAGTTGTTTTTAATTTCTGATTAATAGCACAATTGGCATTTCAGATGAATCACCTTAGATTTCCTAGTGACATCTAATATGAATTCAATGTTTTATTTCTACAACATAAAATCATCATCTTTACCCAATTACATGGGAAAAGGAAGCATGCTATTTCCTAAGTAACCTCTCCAACTGGATCACTCTTTTATCTCCTTACAGATTCCACTTGCTTGCTACTGTTATTAAGTCATAGCATGTGCATAGTATAGATTGATTTGTCTAGAAATTTTGCATTTATTCCATGTAGTACTTTACAATTTGCAAAAGCGCCATCTGCATTAACTCATTTCAACACGCAAAACTTAGTGAATTAAGTAGGGAAAAGAACATTTCATTTTTCCATATTGTATATGAAGAGATCAGAAGGTTGTGTCACACAAGAACACATCCAGGCTGGCCATAGTGGCACATGCCTATAATCCCAGTAACTCAGGAGGCTGAGATAGGAGGCATACACATAAATAGGTACTGAGGTCCCCCTCAACAATTTAGCAAAGCCCTAAGCAACTCAGTGAGAGACCCTGTCTCAAAAAACAAAATAAAATAAAAGGGGTTGGAGTTGTAGCTCAGTAGAAAAGCACACCTGGGTTCAATCCAGATACCAAAATAAACAAACAAGAAAACAAAGTCAGTGTTTTTTTGTTGTTGTTGTTTGTTTGTTTGTTTTTTTGGTTTTGGTTTTGGTTTTTAGCCTCACTAAATTGCTAAGGCTGGCCTTGAACTTGCAATCCTCCTGAGTTGCTAGGACTACAGGCATGAGCCCCTGCACCTGGCCAGCCATTGTCTCTTGACTAAAACCCAAGCATCTTTTACTGCACCACACTGCTTCTCTATTTGTGATTCAATGAGCATACCATTCTGTTATCAGTGGCCTCTGTTGTTGAAGCATCTTGGTTTGTTTGGGGTGCTTTATTCCCTTGTTTTTTTCATGATATTAGTGTGTTTTCCCATCTAGAAGTATGGATCTAAGGCAGACCTATAGTGTCTCTGAAGGTTTCCAGCACTTCACAGTTAATGGTGAGACCAATATCCAAATTATAAACTCAATAGAAAGCATCATCAACAGACTAGACCACTTAGAAAACAGAACCTTAGACAATGAAGACAAAATATATAATCTTGAAAGTAGAGTTGACTATGAAGATAAGATGGTAAAAAACCATGCACAGAACATTCAAGAATTATAGGATAACAAGAAAAGATCAAATTTAAGAGTTATCAGAATACATGAAGGAGCAGAGATACAAACCACAGGAATGTATAATCTTTTCAATGACATGATAGCAGAAAATTTCCCAAACCTAAAGAATGAAATGGAAAAATCAAATACAAGAAGCTTATAGAACCCCAAATGTACAAAATTACAGCATACCCACACCAAGACACATTATAATGAGAATGACTAACACAGAGAATAAAGATAAAATCTTAAAGGCTGTGAGAGGAAAAAAATCAAATTACATATAGGGGGAAACCAATTTGGATCTCAACTGATTTTTCAACCCAGAACCTCAAAGTTAGGAGGTCTTGGAATAATATATTCCAAACTCCAAAAGAAAGCAGATGCCAACCAAGAATTTTATATCCATCAAAATTAAGTTTTAGATTTGAAAATTAAATTAAAATTTTCCAGGGCTGGGGATGTGGCTCAAGCGGTAGCGCGCTTGCCTGGCATGCATGAGGCCCGGGTTCGATCCTCAGCACCACACACAAACAAGGATGTTGTGTCCGCCGAAAACTAAAAAATAAATATTAAAAATTCTCTCTCTCTCTCTCTCTCTCGCTCGCTCTCTCTTAAAAAAAAAAAAAATGTCTGGTAGATCTCAGGGTTGGGGCTGTGGCTCAGTGGTAAAGCACTTGCCTAGCATGTGTGAGGCACTGGGTTTCATCCTTAGCACCACATAAATAAATAAAATAAATGTATTGTGTCCATCTTCAACTAAAACAATATATATGTTTTAAAAAAAAAGAAATTAAAACTTTCCATGATAAACAACAATTAAAAGAATTCACAACTAGAAAGCCTACATTACAGAGCATTCTCAACAAAATATTCCATGAGGATGGAGTGAAAAAAAAAAAAAGTGAAAACCAGCAAAGGGAGGATCTACACTAAAGGGACATTCAATCAAATGAGAAAAGAAGACATATCAAAAACCAGAAATAAATCAGAATGACAGGGAATACAAAGCATATCTCAATAATAACCTTGAACATTAACAGCCTAAACTCATCAATCAAAAGACATAGATTGGCAGCTTGGATTAAAAAGCAAGACCCAACAATATGCTATCTTCAAGAGACTTACCTCACAGACAAAGATATCCACAGGGTGAAGGTGGAAGGATGGGGAAAAAAAAAAAACTTATCACAGATCTTCCAAACAAAGACTAAATAAGGAAACTATAGAACTAAATAATGCAATCAATAATTTAGACTTAACAGACATATATAGAATATTTCATCCATTAATGAGGGAATATACTTTCTTCTCAGCAGCACAAGGCTCCTTCTCTAAAACAGACCATATTTTATGCCACAAAGCAACTCAATAAATACAAAAATTAGAGATAATACCCTTAAAAAAAAAGAGATAATACCCTGCATTCTATCAGACCACATTGGAATGAAATTAGAAATCAACAATAAAATGAAAAATACAAGCTACTGTAACAAATGGAAACTAAATAATACACTATTGAATGATGAATGGATAGTAGAAGAAATCAAGGATGAAATAAAAAAAATTCATAGAGGTAAATGAGAACACTGATACAACATATCAAAATCTCTGGGACACTAAGAAGGCAGTACCAAGAGGAAATTTTATTGCATTGAGTACATTCGTTAAAAGAATAAAAAGTCAACAAAGAATAACCTAACACTATATCTCAAAGACTTAGGAAAAAAACAAATCAACACCAAAAGCAATAGAAGACAGGAAATAATTCAAATCAGAGCTGAAATCAATGAAATCGAAACAAAAGAAACAATTGCAAAAATTGACAAAACAAAAAATTGGGTTTTTTTTTCAAAATAAATAAATAAAATAGATAAACCCCTGGCCATGCTAATGAAGAGAAAAAGGGAGAAAACTCAAATTACTAAACTACAAGATGAAGAAGGAAATATCACAACAGACATGTCTGAAATACAGAAGATAATTAGAAACTATTTTGAAAATTTATACTCCAACAAAATAGAAAATATTGAAAACGTCAACAAATTTCTAGAGACATGTGACTTACCCAAACTACATGAGGAGGTCATACATGATTTAAACAGATCAATTTCAAGTAATAAAATAGAAAATGCCATCAAAAGCCTACCGATCAAGAAAAGCCCAGGACCAGATGGATTCTTAGCCGAGTTCTACAAGACTTTCAAAGAAGAATTAATACCAATACTCCTCAAAGTATTCCACGAAACAGAAAAGGAGGGAACCCTTCCAAACCCATTCTATGAGGCTAATATCACCCTGTTTACCAAAACCAGACAAAGACACATCAAGGAAAGAAAATTTCAGACCAACATCCCTAATGAACATAGATGCAAAAATTCTTAATAAAATTCTGGCAAATCGCATACAAAAACATATTTAAAAGATAGTGCACTACAATCAAGTGGGGTTCATCCCATGGATGCAGAGTTGGTTCAACATGTGGAAACATAATTCATCATATTATGGAAACATATGGAAACACAATTCATCATATTAATAGACTTAAAAACAGAATCATATGATCATCTCAATAGATGCAGAAAAAGCATTTGACAAAATACAGCACACCTTCATGTTCAAAACACTAGAAAAACTAGAGATAGTAGGAACCTATCTCAACATTGCAAAAGCTATATATGCTAAGCCCAAGGCCAGCATCATTCTAAATGGAAAAAAAAAATTGAAAGCATTCCCTCTAAAAATTAGAACAAGAAAAGGATGTCCTCTTTCACCACTTCTATTCAATATCATCCTTGAAACTCTAGCCAGAATAATTAGACAAAAGAAAGAAATTAAAGAGATACAAATAGATAAAGAAGAACTGAAACTATCACTATTTGCTGATGATATGATTCTATACTTAGAATATCCAAAAAATTCCACCAGAAAACTTCTAGAACTAATAAATGAATTCAGCAAAGTAGCAGGATATAAAATCAACACCCATAAATCAAACACATCTCTATACATCAGTGATGAATTCACTGAAAGAGAAATAAAGAAAACTACCCCATTCACAACAGCCTCAAAAAAATAAAATAAAATACCTGGGAATCAATCTAACAAATGAGATGAAAGACCTCTAGAACAAAAACTACATAACATTAAAGAAAGAAATTTAAGAAAACCTCAGAAGATAAAAGATCTCCCATGCTCCTGGATAGGCAGAATTAATATTGTCAGAATAGCCCTATTACCAACAGTGTTATACAGATTTAATGCAATTCCTATTAAAATCCTAATGACAGTCTTCATAGAAATAGAAAAAGCAATAATTAAATTTATTTGGAAAAATAAGTGACCCAGAATAGCTAAAGCAATCCTTAGCTAGAAAAATGAAGCAGGAGGCATCACAATAACAGAACTTAAACTATACTACAAAGTTATAGTAACAAAAGTGGCATGGCTTTGGTACTAACATAGACTTGTAGACCAGTGGTACAGAATAGAGGACACAGAAACAAATCCACATAAACATGGTTATGTCACACTAGACAAAGGTGCCAAAAACATTCACTGAAGAAAAGATAGCCTATTCAACAAATGATGCTGGCAAAACTGGAAATCCATATGTAGCAAAATGAAATTAAACCTCTATCTCTCATCCTGCACAAAAATCAACTCAAAGTGGATCAAAAACTTAGACATTAGAACAGAGACCTTGCGTCTAATAAAAGAAAAAATAGGCCCAAATCTTTACCATGTCGGCCTAGGATCTGACTTCCTTAACAAGACTCCTAAAGCACAAGAAGTAAAACCAAGAATCAATAAATGGGATGGATTCAAATTTAAAAGCTTCTTCTCAGCAAATAAAACAATCAATAACTTTAGGAGAGAGCCTACAGATTGGGATAAAATCTTTACCACATGCACCTCCAATAAAACATTAATTTCGAGGATATATAAAGAACTCAAAAAACTTAACCTCCCAAAACCCAAATAACCCTATCAATAAATGGACCAAGGAACTGAATAGACACTTCACAGAAGAAGAAATACAATCAATGAACAAATATATGAAAAAGTGTTCAACATCTCTAGCAATTAGAGAAATGCAAATCAAAACTATACTAAGATTTCATCTCACTCCTGTCAGAATGGCAATCATAAGAATACAGGAAACAGGGGCTGGGGATGTGGCTCAAGCGGTAGCGAGCTCACCTGGCATGCGTGCAGCCCGGGGTTCGATTCTCAGCACCACATACAAACAAAGATGTTGTGTCCGCTGATAAATAAAAAATAAATATTAAAAAATTCTCTCTCTCTCTCTCTCTCTCTCTCCCTCCCTCCCTCTCTCTCTCTCTCTTAAAAACAAAAAGAATACAGGAAACAATAAATGTTGCCAAGTATGTGGGGGGAAAGTACACTCATACATTGCAGGTGACACTGCAAGTTGGCGCAACCACTATGGAGAGTCCTCAGAAAACTGAGAATGAAACCACCATTTGACCCAGCTATCCTACTCCTCGGTTTATATCCAAAGAACTTAAAATCAGCATACTACAGAAATGCAGCCATGTGAATGTTTATAGCAGCTCAATTCACAATAGCTAGACTATGGAACCAACCTAGGTATCCCTCAATAGATGAATGGATAAAGATAATATAGTATATATACTCAATGGAATATCACTCGGCTTTAAAGAAGAATAAAATTATGGTATTTGCCAGTAAATGGATGGAGTTAGAATATCACGCTAAGCAAAATAAGCCAATCTCACAAAACCAAAGGCCAAATGTTTTCTCTTAAATGGGGAAGCTAATTCACAATAAGGCAAGGGTGGGGGCCACTAGAGAAGAATAGCTTTACCTTAAATTAGGTAAAGGGAAGTGATGGGAGGGGATGAGAAGGGATGTGGGGATAGGAAAGAGTAGAATGAAACAGACATTATTACTTTATGTATATATGTGACTACGAGACCGATATGATTCTGCAACATGTACACTCAGAAAAATGAGAAATTATATCCCATCTATGTATAATGTATCAAAGTGCGCAAACATGTTCTACTGTCACGTATAACTAATTAAAACAAACTTAAAAATTAATTTAAAAGTATATAAAATATTAAGTTTCCTTACAGCAATGGTATGAGTGGCATTTTTATTTTATTTCATTTAGATCTTGATTTAATATATCATATTTATCTGTGGAATCTGGACATGGTGGTCTTTCTACAGGAAGGCATTTTGATGTGGTAAGGTCCCCACTTCCCTCTGTAAGCTCACACACCTGGTGACTGCTTATTAGCTTTGTTTTTCTGTAGGTACTGAAGCTATGGGGAAAGGTCTTGACTCTCAGGGCTTCCCTGCCACCTTCCTCTGACATTGACCCACCCTGATGTAGGACTGAGGAGAGCTCATCACCAGCAGTGTAGAAGATGACCCAGCAATACTGTGAGTCCTGTAGGGGCTCTGTGTATTCATGACCACTTCTGGGGGCTTCTTCCTCTTTGGAGATTTTCTTAAATTTTCTTTTCTTAAATTATAACTGGCAGATGTGATGTGGTAGCAGTCCTCCTAGTTCAAACTAAATGATCATTCTTGGTGTAACTTGGCAAAAACATTGCTATTACAATGTGACTTGTTTGGTACTGGGGATTGAAACAAGGGCCTCTTGCATTCTAGGCAAGCACTCTACCACTAAGCTACAGACACAACCTTTTAGAAAATATCTATTTTAAGACAGGATATCTTGTTAAACTGCCCAGGTTGCCCTCAAACTAGCAATCCTCTTGCATCAGCCTTCAGAGTAGCTGAGATTAAGGTATAGACCACTGCATGGGGACACAAAGTGCTTTTTGAAGATTAAATGATCTAATCAGATGGAAAATCTCTGGCACAGAAGACCCACTGAGAGCCACATTAATTTTATGATGTTGATTATATGCTTATTATATATTGATGTATCTGTGCTGTGAAATTAAGCTACTCAAACATTTCAAAAACTTATTTTGGATTAATAGATGATTGATGTTTGCTATCAGTATAGAAACTTCTAGAATATTGTCTATAGTACATAACTTTGAAGTTTTCATCATTTTATTTTATTTTTAAACATTTATTTTTTAGTTGTATGTGGACACAATACCTTTGTTTGTTTTTTGTTGTTGTTGTTTGTTTTGTTTTTAAGAGAGAGAGAGAGAGAGAATTTTTTAATATTTATTTTTTATTTATTGGCGGACACAACATCTTTGTTTGTATGTGGTGCTGAGGATCGAACCCAGGCCACACGCATGCAAGGCCAGCGCGCTACCGCTTGAGCCACATCCCCAGCCCCCCTTTGTTTTATTTTTATGTGGTGCTGAGGATGGAATCCAGTGCCTCACGCATGCAAGGTGAGAGCTCTTCCTCTGAGTCACAACCCTCATCATTGTTATTTTGAACTTATTTTAGATATCCAGAATTCACTTTTATTCTTTGTATTTATTTGCTCCATAGTGAGCATTGATCAGAATGTGCACACTATACATACTTTGAAATATACTGGTAACATTTATAATAAATGCATGTTAATAAAAAATAAAATATTTAAAGAAAAAAAGAAGGAGGAAATGGGATAAGTGTGGTATCATATTTTGAAAGAGATACAAGGAAATAAGAGTAATAAATCAGAGCAAGTTGGTGTCTAGGGTAAATCTTAACTTTCTGGTGATGTATTTTAATATTTCAGATTTTTGTTCCACAGACTGATTCTCTTCTCAAATGCATATTCTTAAATTAAACTCCTCTGTGCATTGGTTCCCTCTCCTATAAAAGAGAGATAATGGGGTACCTACTTCATGGGGTTGTTAGGGATATTAAAGGAGTTGGTTGATACATGTAAAGCACATGGAACAAGGAACATTCTGCCAGTTTGGTTACTAGAGCCCATCTTTCTCTACTAGTTTGTGGAGATTTTGTCTGTTTTCTTTCCAGCTATGTCTCTGTTCCTTAGAACACAACCAACCCACAATGTGGCCTCTCCACAAATGCATGTTTTTTGTTTTAATGAGATAATTATGTAAAATCAATATTCACTATATATGCATGTATATGCCACTAAAAACATTCACTGAATCTGAAACTAAAAAGTTAAATTTGTTCATGAATCATATCATGTCACACTTTCTAAGGAACTTGGTAAGCAAATATAAAATAAGGTTATAGTAACTTTTAAAACATATGGACAGACATTAAGCCTTAAATTGTACTTAGTCATCATCCAAATAATATGACCTTAGGGCAGAAGAAAACTATGCACAGGTGAAAATAGTTGAATATTAATATTATGAGCCAGACATAGTGGTGTATGCCCTGTAATGCCACCCACTTGGGAGTCTGAGGGAGGAGTATTGCAGGTTCAAGGCCAACCTCAGCAAGTTAGCGAGGCCCTAAGCAATTTAGCAAGACCCTGTCTCAAAATAAAAAATAAAAATGGCTGGTAGGGTGAAGTGCTGGGATGGTGGCTCAGCAGTAGAATGCTGGCCTAGCACATGCAAGGCTCTGGGTTTGATCCTCAGCACCACATAAAAATAAATAAATAAATAAATAAATAAATAAATAAATAAATAAATAAATAAATGTATTGTGTCCATTTACAACTAAAAAAAAAAAATGGCTGGGGCTGTGACTCAATGGTTAAACACGTCTGGTACAAACTCTGGTATAAAAGAAAGAAAGAAAGATCATAGGATTACAGTGATTTTAACCTTTTCTCACTTTCAACTATTACATTATTTTCATTATCTTTTCCTTCTAATGTTAAACAAAAAACAACTTTGCATATTCTTTTTTTTTTTTTTTTTTAAGAGATAGGGTCTCACTGCGTTGCTTAACATCTTTCTTTTGCTGATGCTGGCTTTGAAGTCATGATCCACTGGGATTACTGGGAATACAAGTGTGTGCCACCTCACCCGGCAACTTCATATATTCTGAAAAGAAAAAAAGATAGAAAATAATCCAACAGTTGAAGTCTGCCCTCCACATACACTTTCACCCCCTCATACTGAAGACTGAACCAGGGTTTAACACTGTGCTCTACCATGGAGTTACCCCTCAGCATCCCACCCTTAATTGCGGAAGGGGAGACCACCAGGGATTGAACCTAGGGGCACTTAAGACTGATGCACATCCCCAGATCTTTTTTTTTTTTTTTTTTAAAGAGAGAGTGAGAGAGGAGAGAGAGAATTTTTAATATTTATTTTTTAGTTCTCGGCGGACACAACATCTTTGTTGGTATGTGGTGCTGAGGATCGAACCCGGGCAGCACGCATGCCAGGCAAGCGCTCTACCGCTTGAGCCAAATCCCCAGCCCTCCCCAGATCTTTTTTATTTTTTATTTTGAGACAGGGTCTTGCTAAGTTTATTAGGGCCTTGCTTTTGCAGGGGCTGGCTTTGAACTTGCCATCCTCCTGCCTCAGCCTCCATTATCACTGGGATTACAGGCATGCACCACCACACCAGATGCAAGGCTGCCCTTTTAACAGCCATAATTTTTCTTTTTTTGTGGTGCTAGGGATTGAACCCAGAGCCTTATAAAGTGAGGCAAGCACTTTACCAACTGAGCTATATCCTCAGCCTCCTAACAGCCATAATTTTTCATGGAATGACTCCAGCAACCCTCTGGCTTGTGGAAAAAAAAAAAAAATCATTTAGGAAGTTTCTACCTTATAAGCAATTTGTAACTTTAGAAAAATGGATCAAGGAAATGTACAATGTGCCTACAAGTCATCCTTAAAATACTGGTATTTTCTTCAATCAGCTTCTGTAATGGGGAAAAAATATAATACCACACAAGCGTTGGAGACCTGTTATCACTTTGTAGATTGAGTAACCCTTGGAGACAGGCAATCTAGTAGTGGCTAGACAGCCTGGAAACAGCAAATGGACCAATCTACTGCCTGGAAACAGTTCTTAGACCAATCAGTCACCCAGAAACAGCACACAGTCCAATCAGCTGTTTTCTGAGAACTATTTTTCCCTAAAATCTGCCACTGCTGCCTTGCAAACCAAAACCAGAGAAATAAAATGCACCTGAATTGTTTCTTCACTGAATTCATCTCTCCTAGACCATCTATGGCTTATTTGACACAAGTACCAACTATTCTGTGTCCCTCAATGGAATCATTCTGGACCGAGTAATTTGTTAGCCACGTCACATCCTCTGTGTGAAGAGGTAAGGTATAATTAAGTAGATTTCAAAATATATCATTTTGTACATTGTAGTTGTTCTAATGTCATTTTTTATTTTTTAGTTATAGATGGACACAATACCTTTATTTGTTTATTTTTATATGGTGCCAGTGTATATAAAAATAAAACCCAGTGCCTCATGCATGCTAGGCAAGCACTCTACTATTCAGCCACAACCCCAGCCATCTAATGTTGTTTTATATGAGGATGTTTTTTTTCTGTTTGGTTCTCAACTTTGGCTGCATATTAAAATCATCTGGGGAGTATCTTAAAATCCCTTTGTCCAGGCCTCAACACAGATGAATTAAATCAGAATTTCTATCATCAGTATTTATTGAAGTTCCACAGATGATTCTAGTGTGCATCATAAGTTGAAAACCACTACTTAACTAAATCTTAAAAAAAAAAAAATTGAAAGTTCACAAAGGTGAGGAGTGTCTTGTTATTTTGCTTTATCTCACCCCACGCTGCATAGTACAGATTTCTGCCTAGACTAGACTAAGCAACCAATTGATATTAATGTAAATAAATACAAAGGGAGTTACAGAAAGGTGCCTAGACTTGGGAAGGCCAGGATTATTTCATCCTTGGAGCTGAGTAAGGGAATAGCATTAGTGGTAAGAACTTGTTCTTAGGGACTCAGACCTGCATTTGAAGTTCAATTCTATTCTTGCCTAACACTGTCCTAAAGTAAGTGAATTATAAAATGGGAAACTATAAGTATATATTGGGGGTGGGTGTCATAGGATTACATTTGATAATGCAGATAAAGCACTTAGCTTGGCCCTTGGGTCATGTTCCACAAATAGCAAACTAAGAATCAGCACAAAATGGTTGAGATGACCCAAAAAGTAATCCTTTCTAAGAGATAGAATATGTAATAGGAAGTCTTAGAAAGGAACCTGCAGTGACAGTGTTCCTGTTATTTAACTAAAGAAGCTGTAATCTAATCACTTCTCCTGTCATTTGAACATTTCAAGTAATATTATAGAAATGGAGGTATCACTGACTGCACAGGCTAGTGAGGAAAATTAACACAGTAGAGATGAGAGCAAAAAAAGAAGGAGTTTTTAGAGCATCTCTAGTACTTTGTGGAAGAGAGAACATATCTTCCATGGTGGCAGCTTTTGTCCCAGAGCTGGGAGACATTTCTGAATTATTGGAATGGTAGGAAAGAAACTGTGCTGCTACTCTAGCTGCAACTTGACCCCTTGGTGTCAGTAGGACCTTTTGGAAACAGAAACTCCTTGGGGAATATCAAGCCTGACCTAATTATAAAGGTCCCTGGATCTGGGAGCCAGAATCACATAGCAGCCTGACTTTTTGTCCCTAAGAAACTCCTCTCAAAACACAATGTGTAGTAGGAAAAGATGTTCAAAATTAAATTTAATCCCATTTATATTTTAGTTTATTAGAGCAGAGTCTTCTCTCTTTCTCTCTCTCTCTCTCTCTCTCTTTTTTTTTTTTTTTGGTACTGGGGATTGAACTCAGGGTCACTCAACCACTTTGATTTGATTATAATAATAATAATTATTATTATTATTATTACTATTATTAATACCAGCCTTTTTTGTGTGTGTATTTTATGTAGAGACAGAGTTTCACTGAGTTGCTTAGCACCTTGCTTTTGGTGAGACTGGCTTTGAACTCCCAATCCTCCTGTCTCAGCCTCCCAAACCACTGGGAGAGTCTCCTTTTTTTGATTTACCTTCATTAGTTACAATGATACCAGGTCTCATATAAGAAGGATATATAGTGAACTTGATTCTTCTGGCATCTAAAAGATGCCTTAGAAATAAATTATAATAGACAAATTAACTCTTTCAAGCTATTCAGCTATTAGGTTTGTGAAATTTCATTTTGTGCAGGGAGATGGCATCTGCTTCTCCATCCCAACTAGCAGCCTCACAACTATGTATCATTGGTCACAAAGGAATTAGAAATGTATCCCTCTTTGAATGTAGGAGAACAGACTAAGAACAGAAGGCCATTTTTATTATATCATCCACAATATAAAATGTTATATAATGAAGTCAAACTATTTTCTAAACAATGTCCTGGTATCCTCAATGTTATTTCAACCTCTTAAGAAATTTTACTTAATAAATAATATTTCTATGGCTTAAAAAATTAATATAGCAGCAGCAGATGTATAATTTATTTTCCAGAACATGGGAACATAGCCTGGAATTGTAAGCTATCATAAAAACATATTACAAATGTAATATACAATGACAATTTTTCCATATAGAAAGAACTTCATATAGTATCTAGTTATTTCAGTCACATTTATTAACCTATCATTTTATTTTTACATTACATAATAATTGTATATCTGTGGGGTATGATGTGATATATATACACATACACATACATACATATATGTACATACACACACACACAATGTTTAATGATCAGTTCAGGGTAATTGGCATATCTATCACCCCAGACATTTATCATTTCTTTGCATTGGGAACATTCAAAATCTTCTCTAATAGCTATTTTTTTAAATATTTTTTTTAGTTGCAGTTGGACATAATGCCTTTATTTTATTTATTGTTATGTGGTGCCGAGGATCGAACCCAGTGCCTCGCACATGCTAGGAGAGTGTTTTACCACTGAGCCATAACCCAAGCCCCTCTAATAGCTAATTTTTAAATAATTAATTAATTGTTGTAAACCATAGTTATCCTGTGCTGGATTCTACTCTGTTTCATGGATCTACTCACATCAGTATCACACTGTCTGGATGACTGTGGCTTTGTAGCAATTCTTGAAATCAGGTAGTGAAGTCCTCTATATTTTTTTTTCTTTTTCAAGATTATGTTACTATTCTAGATCTTTTACAAGAAGCTCATCTAGTCCTACTTAAATAATCCTAGGATTTTGATTGGGATGGATCTGACTATAAAGGCCAGTGTAAGGAGGGTTGACATCTCAGTAAGATGGAGTCTTCCAATTCATAATCCATTTATTTAAATCTAATTTCTCTCTGTAATGTTTTATATTATTCAGTGTAGAAATTTTATACATTTCCGTTAAAGTTACTTATTCATAGGTATTTTATGTTTTGATGCTTTTGTAAATAATATGATTTTTTAATCTTATAGATGGCCCAGAATATCAGGTATATCTTGGAGAATATAATGAACTTGAATAGCTTATATTCTCTGAAACTGTTGAATCATCTAAACATCTCAATTAGGTCATGTTGTTGAGAGTGTTATTCAGATCTTCTAACATCCTACTAATATTTTGTTTACTTATTCCATCACAAACTGAAAAAGAAATATTAAAATCTCTAAGTATGATTGTAGATTTTTTTTCTCTCTTGTCAATTTTTGCCTCGGTGCACTTTGAAGCTCTATTACAAAATACACACACAATTGAGATTGTTACGTTTTCCTGTTAATTTATTGATCTATTTTTCATTACAAAATGCTCTTTATCTTTGGAAATATTCTTTGTCTTTAAATCTACTTTTCCTGATATATGGAAATACTAGCTTTCACTGAACACAGTGGTGCATGCCTGTAATCCAAGCTAGTTGGGAGATTGAGGCAGAAGGATCACAAGTTCAAGGCCAAACTTGGCAACTTAGCAAGACCCTGTCTCAAAATAAAAAATAAAAATAGTTTTGTAGGGCTGGGGATATAGCTCAGTTGGTAGAGGGCTTGCCTTGCATGCACAAGGCTCTGGGTTCGATCCCCAACACCACACAAACATACAAAAATAATAGATTTGTGGGGGCTAGAATTGTAGCTCAGTGAGGCACTGGGTTCAAACCTCAGCACCACATAAAAATAAATAAATAAAATAAAGGTATTGTATTCATCTACAACTAAAAATATATATATATTAAAAAAATAGATTTGTGGGCTGGGGTTGTGGCTCAGAGGTAGAACGCTTGTCTGGCATGGTGCGGCACTGGGTTTGATCCTCAGCACCAAATAAAAATAAAGATATTGCATTCACCTATAACTAAAAATTAAAAAAAAAAAAAAGATCTGTGGATGTAGCTCATTGGTAAAGTGCCACTGGGTTCAATCCCCAGTACCACCAAAAAATAAAAAATAAAAAGAGAGAGAGAGAGAGAGAGAGAGAGAGAGATTAGCTACCTTATGTTTAACCTTTGCATGAGGTAGATTTTTCCAGCATTTATCTTTCAAACTATCTGTGCCTTTATATCTAAAGTTCATGTCTTGTACACAGTATATAATTGGGTTTTGCTTTTTATTCAGGTTCCCAATGTCTGCCTTTTAATTTGAGCATTCATTTCATTTGTATTTGGTATAATTATGTAATGAGTGGATTTAAGTCTATTTAAATTTTGCTGTTTGGGGCTGGGGATGTGGCTCAAGCGGTAGCGCGCTCACCTGGCATGTGTGCGGCCTGGGTTCCATCCTAAGCACCACAAACAAAATAAATTTTGCTGTTTGTTTTATTTGTCCCCTCTGTTTTTGCTCCTCCTTGTTTTGGGTATTCTTTTAGGTTGAGTATTTTTTTACATCCTAGTCTATTGCCTTTATTGGCTTTTTAGTTCATTTTTTTTTCAGTAATTACAGGTGATTACAATATGCATCCTTAATGCATCAGTGTATTTTAAGTTAATATTATAACATTTTCTTGTATAAGTTAAGAAATTTACAATGCTACCTGATGATAATTTTTGATAAAATTTGTATCTTTTTAAAATTTCAGATATATACTTTTTTTTTTTTTACTTATTTTGAGACAGATCCTCACTAAGTTGTCAGGGCTGGTCCTTAATATATAGGTTTAGATATATATTAAGATATATATGTGTATATATATTTTTTGCATTTGACTGCATATGACTTGGACCATAAAAAAGAGAACCACAGACAAATATTAAACACTAGATAATAATATGCATACTGACATCTAGGGATGAAGTCTACAGCTAATCTTGACGTACACTGAAAAAGTAAGATGAATCTATGAATGGATAGAAGGATGGTTAGGTAGATGGTTACATAACAAAGTAAAATAGCAAAACTTTAGCTATCAAATCAGGTGATTCATTGACTTTTTCTCTTTGAAATTTTTCATAATAAAATGTTGGGCCAAAAAAAAAAACAGTCTTCTAATTTGACAAGAATATAAAATTTAAACTATTTTGCAATCTCAGTTAATTATGTAATGAAATTTTAAGAGGAGAAAAAAATATTCAAGCAGACTTTATTCTGATTATGGCCTTGAATCTCTACCTATGCATATCTCACCCTTGCCAACATTTTCAGTCTCATCTGGTGCCCCCTTCTCCTTACTCTGCATGTAAAGGAAATGAGACTTTCAGGTCCCTGAATTCCCTAGACTCAGGCTTGCCGAAGCCCTGAAGTCACATAAGCTGTTGCCTGACCTGCAATGCTGCTCTCACTAACCCTCCCATTCTGGATAAATCATGCTTATCATTTAGGTTTCAACTGAAATATTTCCCTAATGAAGCAGTCCCTTGCCTCCCAAACTAGGTCAGCTTTCTGTCCTGGGGGAAACACAGGAAAGCACCTCACAGGTTCTAAAATTCCCCAAAGTCAGAAATGGAACCATGGAATTTCCTTTTTAAAGAAAGCAGATGTGGGGCCCGGGTTGTAGCTCGGTGGTAGAGAGTTCGCCTAGCACGGGGGAGGCCCTTGGTTCGATCCTCAGCACCACATAAAAATAAGTAAATAAAATAAAGGCATTGTGTCCAACTACAGCTGAAAAAATTATAAATACTTAAAAAAAAAAAGAAGAAAGCAGATGTCATGAATATACTGTGTAAGTTGTTCTTAAGCAAAGTGTGCTCCTTTTCAGAGATAAGGAAGATAATTTGTAACGTCTAAAAATCTCCAATTAAAAGCCTGATCTGGTTTAGGAATCATATTTCCTTGCTTTGCATGTTAAATAATAATGGAAATAGGCTTCCTCAGTATCCTAAACAAGGAAAAAGAGATGCAATCAGACATTACCGTGGACCTACAGCTTCTGCTACAGGAAACAGTAAAATGAGTCAGAACACCAACAGACACACACACACACACACACACACACACACACACACACACACACACAGGATAGCAGTCAGGTAGTTTGTGCAGTGGCTTATCAGCAGGCTGTGGGCAGAACGCCCTTGTCACCTGCCCCCAGTCTGCACTGTCTGCAGCTGTCAACATGCACAACCATCTTGGAAGCTCCAAAGCTCCACAGCAGTGCCATTATCACTGAATATTGATAAACTAGATTAACATGGAACCCGGAGCTGGTAAAATCCAGCTCAGTCTCTGCCTTTTGATGCCCTGCATTGTCTGTCTCACTGTAAGCAAAAGATTTAGAGTGAGATCTGATACTGATCAAGTGTTTGATAAAGCCTAGAACAACCCTCAACTCCCTGCCCTTCTCTCTGTAAAACTTATTTGCAGTCATTTCTTCAATAGATATGCTCTCCATCAGGATACAAGCTCCATGAAGTCAGAGACATGTCTGTCTAGCTCCCTGTAGTATTTTCATCAAGTAACATGGTACAACATCCATAAATATTTTGGGATAAAGGAATCTTTGTCTCTTCTTCATTCTAACACTATTTATAGTTCCTTGTGGACTATCCTAAATGCTATCTTACTGCGTGTATTCTTCATGATATTCATTCATTTATTCTTTCATTTAATTACTTATTTAACTAACATTTATGCAATGCCTGCTAAACATTGAGGAAGCAAGTATTAATATGAAAAATTTCCTTCTTCTAAGGAGCTCATAATCCTCAAGAGGCCCACAGATTAACAAATAAACAACCACCATTTGATGCACAAGTGCCACAACTGAGTATAAAAAGGATATTCTGGACCTAGTGGTTGAAGAAGCAATAAGGAACTTTTTTCCCCAAAATGAGCAAATATAAAAATAAACCAATAGTGGGCTGGAGTTGTGGCTCAGCGGTAGAGCGCTCACCTAGCATGCCTAGCAGGAGACCCTGGGTTCAATCCTCAGCACCACATATACATAAAATAAAGCTATTGTGTCCAACTGAAACTAAAAAATAAAAATAAAATAATAAAACAAATAAATAAAACAAAAGTAATCAACTCCCTCTTGTTCCATCCAACAGAATCCCAGTTTTCCTTCAGGTACATATGCCTTATCTGTGCATCCATGTAATTTAAGATGCTGACTTCATTCTCAACTTCAAGGCAGATTATTTTATTTGTTTGTTTGTTTGTTCTAGTAGTTATACATGACAGTAAAATGCATTTTTAAAGAAACTATTCTTTTTAAAAAAATTTTTAGAAGTTAATGGACCTTTATTTTATTCATTTATTTATATGTGGTGCTGAGAATCAAACCTAGTGCCTTATACATGCTAGGCAAGCACTCTATCACTGAACCACAACCCCAGCCCCAGTAGAATGCATTTTGACATATTGTACACAAATGGAACACAGCTTCTCATTCCTCTGGCTGTACATGGTGCAGAGTCACTCCAGTAGTGTAATCATACATGTATATAGGGTAATAATGTCTGTCTCATTCTACCATCCTTCCCATTCCTACAGCCAAAACCCTCCCCCCACTCTCTTAAAGGTGGATTCTAAACTATTAAAAAATAATAATCTAATAAAAAATTATAATCTCATCCAGTGGGATTGCCAGTGATTCATTCAAGAACTCAAGTTTAAACAGGGCACAGTAGCACAGGTCTGTAATCCCAGGGACTCAAGATGTTAAGGCAGGAGGATTATAAATTTGAGGCCAGCCTCAGCAATATAGTTAGACCCTGTCTCAAAATAAAAAATTAAAGTGCTGGGAATATAGCTCAGTGGTAGAGCACCCCTGGATTCAGTGCCCAGTCCTGAAAAAAAAAAAAAAGAAATATATGTATTTTTAAAAGAAGTCAAAAGAAAGAACCCAAGCTTAAATCACGGATTAAGTTTTGAGGTAGATCAGATGCCCCTTGGGTCTATTCTTTGTCCTTAGAGAAGCATGTGACCTAAATTTGGCCTAAAATGGCCAAATCAGACTGAAAAGTGGAACTTTGTCCTATCATTAGGATAGCATTTCTCCCTTGGTCTTGGGTTGACCATGAATAGAAAGGAAGCTGCCCAGGCTTATAATCTAAGGGATCCCTGACATTCGTGCTAGTCCATCAAAGGGGGTGGGACAGATGTGAAAAGATTACCAAAAAATAGGGCTGAAATCCAAATTATGACACACCTGGAGCCTACCTCACTTCCAAGTCTCCTGTTTCTGCACCAATCGTCATACATTCCTTATTATTTAAGGCAACTTAAATTGGTTGTTCGATACTTGTACCCAAAAGTCTGCTAATTGATAAAGCAAAGGTATTAAGAATTTGTGTGATCACATGGAGAAATGTTTATATCAATATTACTAGTCACCGAAATGTAAAATACAAAATAATATATATGCAATGATAACATTATTCAAAGGTCTGAGAATACTTATAAAAATACTAACTTCTTATAATAGATATATGCTTCTATTACAATGAAAAAAGGTTGAAAATGTTATGGAAACATAAAGAAGGAATATTTAATTCTATCCACACAAGTCAGGGCAAGCTTTGTAAGAAATTATATGAGCTGACATGGTGAGAAGTGTCGCTCACAAGAGGAAAAAGACAGATGCAATTCTAGGTCACATCTATTGTTAGGTTTGGGCAAATTAATTAACTTCTATTAGCCTTGCTTTCCTCGTTTATAAGCTGGGGATAATATTACCTATCTTGCAGAAATTGTGTTGAAATTTTAAATTATCACTACTGATCTTTGTTATCTCAAAGGCAAAGAGTCATGAAAGTACATGGCTGGTTTAGAGAGATTCTTTTTTTTTTTTTTTTTAATATTTATTTACTTATTTAGTTAGTTAGTTTTTAGCAGACACAACATCTTTGTTTGTATGTGGTGCTGAGGATCGAACCCAGGCTGCACACATGCCAGGCGAGCCCGCTATCACTTGAGCCACATCCCCAGCCCCGAGAGATTCTAATATTTTAATACATTCTAATATTGAGTACATTTGATACATGGGACACATGGCAAAAATGGGGCTGAAAAGCTAGCAGTACCAGATCATGAAGCAATATAGTGAGTCATGTGAAGGATTAAGTTTCGAATAAGCTAGAGGCCTTATCCTGTTTGGAAAAGTCAGATTCCAGAGGTCACCTGAGGTTGCTCTTGGACTCTACCTGGGCCCACTGTGGCTGCTTAGAAATGTCTTGGAACTGACTGTCACTGTCTCAAAACCAAGCTGAAATGAGGCTTGGAGGTAAATATCTTCAGGGCAGGATGCATTCATTGATTTCATCAGCAGGTTGTCAGGGAGACTAGCCTCTCAAAAAAATTGGGAGAGCCATTCTGAGAGGGCCTGAAATGAGCAATTCTCTGTCAATGTTGGTGAGGTGGTTTTGTGGGCCTAGAATGTCACTGTGGGAACTTGAAGGCAAGGAAAGCTTGACTCTACAGTAGGGAGGAAAAAAAAAAAATATATATATATATATATATATACCCCCAGATTCGATTCAATTCAATTCAGTTCCGCCCACCCTCCCCTCCCCCCAAAAAGCACTTGAATTTTGTTTATCAGTACTCAGTTTTATGGAAGCTTTGGACAGCTACCAGAGCAAGTTCTAAGCTACATGGCATTTAGGTCTCTACAGTGCCATCTCCCCACAAGTAGAGCAACCCAAATTCACCAATCTGGCAAATGTTTATGATTTATAATATTAAGCAATGAAAATGACACACAATGAATTTATCAAAAGTTCTGATTCTCTGGAAATATGCTAAATTCCCTATAAATAAAACTATTGATCCTAAGGAAAAAACAAACTGGGCACAGTGGTGTGCTCCTGTAATCCCAGTGACTCGGGAGCCTGAAGCAGGAAAATTTTAAGTTCAAGGTCAGCGTCAGCAATTTAATAAAACCCTGTCTCAAAATAAAAATAAAAGGTGCTGGGGATGTAGCTCACTGATAGAACACCCCTGGGTTCAATTCCTAATACACAAAAAGGTAAGTAAAGGAAAAATATAAAGAAAAAAAAAGACTAAGAATAATTTTTCAGAAAGCATTATTTTATATTACAACAAAAATCTGTTAGTTGAAGTAGACACCTAGATACAATCAATTTTTAAAAGAACATAGAGTACTTCTACAAAGATTTATTACTGATATGGGTTTCCTTTTTTAACTTAATGACTCACCAACAACATCCTTCAGAATTGGAAGCCTCTGTACTTTGAGAGACTGCCAGTTAGTCACTAATTTTTCCCCAAAGTGTAATGTGAAAGAATCTGCTGTGTAAATCTGAATACCATAAACCTGTAGGCCACGAATCTTTTTAAAACGGGTTGTCCTATTAATTGTGCCTAATGTTTGAGGATAGACTTGTAACATACCTTTACTGTGCTTAACTTCTATGACTGAACTTACAGCTGGAAGATCAGCAGCAGGTAGAGCCAGGACGGCAGCAGAGCTCTGGATCTTGGGGTAGGCAAACCTAACTTTACAATCACAGTAACAAGAACTAATGCCTTTGGGTTGGGTAGATACTCTTAGAGTTCTTGAATTTATCACAGGAAAGGGACTCTGAAAAGGAATGTGATTTTTGAGTTGTGTATATTATTATAGATTGCAGTATGTGATTTATGTAATTATTGGTACTGGAGATAGAACCCAGGGGTGCTTTACCACTGAGCTACATTCCCAGTCCTTTTATTTATTTATTTATTTTTTTTTTTTAATTTATTTAAAAATTTTGAGACAGAGTTTCACTAAATTTCTGAGGCTGGCCTCAAACTTGCAATCTTCCTACCTCAGTCTCCCAAGTCGCAGGTAATATAGGGATGGGCCACCATGCCCAGCTGTAATAAGTCTTCTAAAAGAAACGTGCATACTACTATGATAATGTCTAATAGTGGAATTATCTAGGCCTAAGAGTGTTGCAGGAGTTTTTTTGTTTTTGTTTTTGTTTTTGTTTTGAGGTGGCTGTGTTGCTGCTTAACAAAATAAACCTAAACATAATAGCTTAAAACAACCACCTTGAAAAAGACAAAGGGATAACAGAGGAAACTTTGCATTTGCTCACAGTTCTGTAATTTAATTTTGTCTCAGCTGGAGAGTTCCTCTATGTTCTTGTCAGTGGTTAATCACATGGCTGCATTCAGCTGGCACATGGGCTCAGGTACAACTAGGATTGTCTCCTGTAATCTCTTCATTTGCTGTCTCCAGCAGGATAATCAAACCATTTGTATGTAGGCTCAAGCCCTCTAAGAGCACAATAGCAGAAGCTTCTAGTCTTTCATAAGGCTTTGGCTTGGAGTTGATGTTGCCGCTGTTGAGTCCTTGCTTCCCCAATGTTGAAGTATAACACCAGAGAAGCATGCCAAGGCAAGGTCAGAGTGGAAAGTAGAAGTTTATTAAAGGACAGCAGAAAAGACTTCTGCTGGAGGAAGAAGGTGTTATGCTCGAATTCGGGACCCGCAAAGACCACCAGAGACCCAAGATCAATGTAAGCAGCAAAGAGGTGTTTATTGCGAGCTAGCTCGGTCCTCCGCGAGCGCACACACACAGCAACTGGTGACACTGAGAGGCCCCGAACCCAGGGTTTGCAGCAGTTTTATACATTCTTTGGAGAGGGCAGGGACTTCACATACATCATAGCAAATCATCACACACCGCGGGAAAATCAAATAATAACTCTAAAACATGATTAGCACATTAACTGGCGGGAACAAGTTGGGTAGGGGTGATTGGTCAGTACAAAAGGGGGATTCATTTGAACTGATTGGTTTAAGCCAAGAGGGGTGTACGTGCTGAACTACATGGTTTCCTGCTGCAGTCTGGCTGGGCACAATTCAGGAGCCACTTGTCAAAAGAAACGAACTTTATTTTTAAAACCACACACGCCAAACCACACAGCTCCTCAGGAAAAATCCTCAGAGCCCAACTGCCACCACCGGCTTCTCACAAGCCTCTCAACCTCCCCCACTTCTCCTGCTCTTAAGGCCGATTGGCTGGGTTGCGTGGGCGGAGCCAAAAGAAGGCCCCAATGAGCAGTTCCGTGGTCTGAAAGGGCCGGGAAACAGCCCAATGAGCATCACCGCAAAGGAGCCAATCAGTTGGCAGCTAGAAGTTGCCAATCATCAGCTGGCAGCTGGAAGTTTGCTGGCAGCTGGAAGTTTGCTGGGGCCCCTTCGGCTGTGGCTCTCAACAGTTTCCCAACTTGTTATCAACCACCATAAACTACTGGGAGGGTCATCTGGCATCCCAGGTATTTCCCTGTCTCATGCTGATTGGTGGCTGCTAGGGGGCTGCTATGGGTCCCCACCTAGCCTGACTGAGTCAGGGACACCTGGCCCAGCAGATCTCTCCTGTTATTTGTAGATAAACAACTTAGCAGGGTGGGAATGTGCCTAGGAGTGCTCTGTGGGTTTTTCCAAGGACAAAGATCATGTCCCTTCCTTGGACAGGCTTTGCTCTGAGATAGAAGCTCAGGGGACCCAAGAGATGGAATCCATTAAAGGGCAAATGTGTTCCCTCTTTTATAGTTCTTTCAGTGATGGAATGTAGGTGGGAAGGTCCGAAGGGTGGGGCACAGGTGGGCCAAAGAAGTAATATTTTAGGACTTTTGGGTTAGCATCTTCAAATTTGCTGGGAGCTGTTTCATTAACATTTCTTTGGGATGGGCTCTGGGCCTTGGGAACATTAACATTCCATGAGTTGTCCGGCTTTTCCCAGAATTCATTCTCAACCTGGCCTCCATTTTCAATTTTACTTGATATTAGACCCGATTTACCTAACTACACTGACTACCTAACTTTAAATCTGGCTTCATTGACACAGTGTCATATCTGTTTAAATCTACTACCAAAGCAGTCAAAGGGCCAACCCCAGAGTCAGGAGGAGGGCATGAATACTAGGTGTCATTCATGGGGGGGGGGGGGAGAGCACCTTGTTACAAACTACCAGAGTGATCTGGAAGATGAACAAAAATTAACTTGGGCAAAGAAGGAAGTGTTCTAAGCAAGAACAGTGGTATATACAAAGCAATTGTAGCACAAGGTGTTTCTAAGTGACTGAAAGAAAACTGGTGTAGCTTGGAGTGCAGAAATCAAGGGGAAAGTGGCTATAGTCAGGGAAGGGCCAAACCATGTGGTGCCATTGGGAATCTTAAAGATTTAAGTGATAGAGAATCCCAAAGCAAAATGGTGAGGTAACTCATGCCTGTGAGCCCAGTAGTTTAGGAGGCTGAGGCCGAAGGATTGAAAATTCAAGGTCAACTGATACCTCTGGTTATCAGTGACTAGTTCTGCTTCCTCACATGTTGAAGTTTGAACATTAGAGAAGCACGAGTGGCAAGGATATAAAGCAGGGTTTATTTAAAAAGGGGTAGCATCGACTTCTCCAGGGAGGGAGAAGGGGGCCACAGCTGGTATCCTGGTATCCCAAGAAGCAAGGTGTTCTGCCCTTTTTATATGTCTTAGGCTTCCTTCATTTTTCGGCCTTCTTCCCCTTATCTTTCTCCTTTCAGCTTACAAGAGCAGGCCTAGGAAATGCTGCATGGTGGCATGGCCAAAAGGTGGGAAACAGATGGGCTGAAGGGGGAAGGGCAGGATGGAGCAGCCAAGGACACATTAATTAACAACCTTATAGCTCTCTGTAGGGAGGGGCAATTCCTGCCACTGGTTATCTTAGCAACTGGTTGGAACCTGGGCAGGTTCTTGATAAGAGTGAAGGAAGAGCTCTGAAGGAATTTACATTTCAATTCTCTAGGGGACAGTCTCCAACTTCCAAGACTCACTCAAAATTGGCCTCCTTGATCCGACCTGACTTGATTTACCTATCTATACTGGCTGCCTGTCTATTCTGGCTTCACAGCCATTGCAACTTTGTAAGATCCTGTTTCATAATAAATAAAAAAGTTTGGGGATGTAGTGCAGTGGCAGAGCACCCTTGTGTTCAATCCCCAGTATGGGGGTGGGGGGTGGAGAATCCCAGTGCAAACTGGCTTAAATAAAAACAAAAAGAGAAAGAAGAATGTATTCGTTCCTGTTTCTGACAAGTCCAGTTGATTTCAAGTTTCTGACAAGTGCAGTTAATTTCAATCCTGGGCTTCAAACGAAATCATCAGGAATTTATATCCCTGGCTCTGAACTCTGCTTTCCACTTTGATGGCTTTTAGCACCAATGATGCACACATGATGAAGGCGGGACGGGAAACAAACCTTGGATCAGCAAGCTTTTCTTTATTCAGTATTCAGCAACAGAGTCGGTGGTGGAACCTAACATGGCTCATTTTGGGGCAGAAAATGGCGGCCACTGTAGTAGCCAAAGGTCTAGATTATACAGGCTTCGTTTAGAGTGGGCCAGGAGAGCAATTCCTGAGGTTCATTGTATTGGAGTCCTGCTGATCCATTAGGGTGGAAGAGAATGTGAATAGGGAATTTCCTGGGGCTTATTATATTGAGGTCGTGTGACTCATTAAGATGGGGGTGGGGGTCAGGTGTCAGTCAGGTGAGAGTTCCCTTTGTGTTCCCTGCTCTGGCTGAGGCCTGGGATTTTAAATGTCAAAAGTATAGCGGATATGTCCTTGGAATTATTTTCCATATCCCTCAGTGGCTTTGTGTTCAGACTTCTGGAAAGTGGAATTCTGCAGTTCTAGGTTTAGATCCCCCGGATTTAAGTCTTAGGGAAAGAAAGTTCCTTTCTCTGAATAGCGTATGTTCCAGATTTGTATCATCATTAGTCTGGGGCCCAATAGCAATCAGATGGCACACTCAAACTGAGATAATTCAAAGATAATTTACTTATAAAGGGACTGTTTCAAAGGGGTGCTGAAATTGCTTTATAACAACTTGCAAAAGCTGATTCTTAGCATTTCTTCCCAACTCTGCATGAGTGACTTCACATTGGTACCTTAAAATGGGTGATGATGGAAACAATTACACCACAGCAATTGGCAAACACTGCAAATTAGGGTAGCCTCCCCCTCCTCCTGAAAACCCGCTCCCATACACAGCTATTTACCAATCACCACTGAACTGTTTACTAAGTATGGAAGAAGTATAGGAATCATGCAAGGAACTAGATTAATAATAACAGAGAGTTGCTGGGGATACCAGCCCCTGTGAGGCAGCGCAGTTTCCTGCTGGGAGATGTGAACCGGCTGGGAAAATAAAAAGTCTGAAAATGATCAATAAGGAACAGAAGACAATAGACAGAAAATAGTCTTAAAAGTGGGGCACCTTTGTTTGTCAGAGCACTCCATAGATGGAGAGAGGGCAAACAGGCTTGGGGTTCGGGAGTTGTAGGGGTCAGGCTCAGGGATTAGAGGAGGGCGGGTCCTAACATGGGGGGTTCCTAAAGCAGGTGGTTAGGGTTGGGTTGGTATGAGGGAGTGGTGAGCCTCTCTCAGAAACGCCCTTGGGCAGGAAAGCCATATTTTTTCTTAAAATGGCGGCTGTCACTTAAGATGGCCATCCAGATGCTAAGCAAGGACCTTACATATAGTGTCCAGTTAGAAAGTCCCTATGCTTTCTTCTGCTGGAAACTCCCATGGCTAGACAGTTCAGGGAACCAAGCCCAGTTCTCTTTTCATGTGCTTCCTTCTTCCCTTTGTTTCAGATTCACTTCTACATAAAACTTAAGCTTTTCCACTTATAAGGGAAATTATTATATGAAAAAAGGATTTCAAAACATTAGAGAAGGGCTGGGGTTGTGTCTCAGAGGCAAAGCTCTCAGCACCACATAAAAATAAACAAACAAAATAAAGATATTGTGCCTATGTATAACTAAAAAATTTTTTCTTTTAAATTAGAGAATTCATTTAATAGCATTGAGGCAATACTTAGGCATTTGAAAAACTGTTATGCTCAAATTCAGGACCCCCAAAAGACCACCAGAGACCAAGATCGATGTAAGCAGCAAAGAGGTGTTTATTGTGAGCTAGCTTGGTCCTCCACGCACACAGCAACTGGTGATGCTGAGAGGCCCCGAGCCCAGGGTTTGCAGCAGTTTTATACTCTCTTTGGGGAAGGTAGGGACTACACATACATCATAGCATCTCTCAGCAAATTATCACACCCCGTGGGAAATCATAAAACAACTCTAAAACATGAATAGCACATTCACTGGTGGGAACAAGTTGGGTAGGGGTGATTGGTTAGTACAAGAGGGGGATTCATTTGAAATGATTGGTTTAAACCACAAGGGGAGTACTGCTGAACTACATGGTTTCCCAACATGTTATCAACCACCATAAACTACTGGGAGGGTCATCTGGCATCCCAGGTATTTTCCCTGTCTCATGCTGATTGGTGGTTGCTAGGGGGTTGCTAAGGGTCCTCACCTAGCCTGACTGAGTCAGGGCCACCTGGCTCTGCAGATCTCTCCTGTTATTTGTAGATAAACAACTGGGTGGGTATATGCCTAGGATGCTCTGTGGGTCTTTCCAAGGACAAGGGTCACGCCCCCTTCCTTGGACAAACTTTGCTCTGAGGTAGAGGCTGGTTTTTCAGTAGGAGGATCACAAGTTCAAAGCCAACCTCAGTAATCTTGTGAGGCCCTAAGCAACTTATCAAGACCCTGTCTCAGTGGTTAAGTGTCCCTGAGTATCATTAAAAAAAAAAAAAAAATGGGCCAGGCGTGGTGGTGCATGCCTGTAATTCCAGGGGCTGAGGCAGAAGGATCAAGAGCTCAAAGCCAGCCTCAGCAAAAAGTGAGGCATTAAGCAACTCAGTGAGACCCTGTCTTTAAATAAAATACAAAATAGGGTTCGGGATGTGGCTCAGTGGGTGAGTGCCCCTGAGTTCAATCCCTGGTACCCTCCCCCTCCCCCCACCAAAAAAAAAAAAAAAACCGGCTATTGGTGCACACCTGTAAACCCAGTGGTTCAAGAGGCTGAGACAAGAGGATCATAAGTTTGAGGTTAGCCTCAGCAATTTAGCAAGACCCTCATTCAAAGTCAATATAAAAAAGGGCTGGGGGTGAGGCAATATAGCTCAATTGTAGAGCACCTCTGGACTAGATCCCTAATACTACCATAAATAAATAAATAAATGAGACGAATACTCCACAGAAAGGAGCAAGCAATATGAAAAGGCAGTCCTATCAACAGACATGACATTTCACTAGTTATTATGAAAATAAGAATCCATTTTCCACCAACTTGTCTGCAAAATTTTAAACTTTTATCATATCAAGTTTTATATCAGGGCTGGGGTTGTGGCTCAGTGGTAGAGTGCTTGCCTAGCATGCATAAGGCCCTGGATTCGATCCTCAGCACCATATAAAAATAAATAAAGGTATTATGTCCAACTACAACTAAAAAATAAATATTTTTTAAAAAGTTTTATATCAGATAGATGGATAGACAGACAGGAAGAGACAGTTTCATTCACTGTGTAAGGGAATTTCAGATCCAATTTGACTATACTTCTCCCCCTCCTCCCTCTCCCTCTCCCCCTTCTCCTCTTTAGCACTGGGAATTGAACCCAGGAGCACTTACCTCTGAGGATTATAGCCTTGATAATTTGCTGAGGCTTGCCTCTAACTTGTGTTCCTCTTGCCTCAGTCTCCTGAGTTGCTGGGACTAGAGGTATATGCCACAATGCCCAGCCAGATATACTTTTAAAATTAAAATATAATTTTATGACCCAGCTGTCCTACTTTTCTGTGTTTACTCTGGATAAATGTTCAGACATACCCACAAAGAGATACACGGCTGTTCATCCCTACATTGGTTGCAAAATGAGAAACTAGAAACAGCCTAAATGTTCTTCAACGAGGGGGTGCTAAATGAATTAGGGCCTACCATGAAATGGAACACTATATGGCAACGAAAAGAAATGGCACATACATATGTGGACTGACATGGAAAGCTCTTAAGAGTGAAAAAAAAATCAAGATAGAGAATAAAATACAGTATGATAAAATAAAAATATAAACCAAATTATGAAATCAGCCTAGGTGTCCATCAATGGATGAATTTATGGATAAAGAAAATGTGATATATATATACAATGGAGTTTTCTTCAGCCATAAAGAAAAATGAAATTATGGCATTTGGAGGGAAATGGATGGAACTAGAGACCATCTTATTAAGTGAAATAAGTCAAACACAGAAGGTTAAGGGTCATATTTTTTTTCTCATATGCAGGAACTAGAGAGGAAAAAGGAAAACAAAGGTGGGGGTAGACCTCCTAAAAATTAAAGAGAGATCAGTAGAAGAAAAGGACCAAAGGGTAGGAGGGGGAGAGGGGGGGGGAAATACTGGGGAGTGATATTAGCCAAATTATATTGTTATATTTGTACATGTGTGCATATGTAACAATAAATCCCATAATTATGGACAACTATAATGCACCAATAAAAAATGTGGGAAAAAAAGAATCTCACAGGAATACCCACATAACTATCACTTAAATAAATAAATAATAACAATGAAAATCCATACATAAAATTAATATGCTAAATTAAATATTAAATATAATACATTATATTTAATATATACAGACACATACACATATCTGGAAAAATTAGTACCTAAGTATTTATATTTTGGAAGGGTAAAAGAATTGAAGTTTTTTATCAAGTGAAATTTAAAAAAAAATTTTTTTAGTTGTAGATAGACACTATACCTCTATTTTATTTATTTATTTTATGCAGTTCTGAGAATCAAACCCAGTGCCTCACATGTGCTAGACAATTGCTCAACCACTGAGCTATAATCCCAGCCCGTATCAAGTGAAATTTTGACTTTATTCGTAATGTTTGATTTTTTACAATGAGAATGAATTATTTCTTGTGTGATCAAACTTTTCAAAAATATTATATTTATCTATTTATTTGGGGGTACTGAGGCTTGAGCTCAGGAAGACTCAACCACTGAGCCACATCACCATCCCTATTTTGTATCTTATTTAAGGACAGGTCTCACTGAGTGGCTTAGCGCCTCACTTTTGCTGAGGCTGGCTTTGAACTCGTGATCCTTCTGCTTCAGGCTCCCAAGCCACTGGGATTACAGGCATGTGCCACGACATCTAGCTAAAAAAAAAAAAAAAAATGGCATGGTTTGTGTTTTTTTTAGTTGTACTTGGACACAATGTCTTTATTTTATTTATTTATTTTTATGTGGT
This sequence comes from Urocitellus parryii, assembly GCF_045843805.1. Taxonomy (NCBI): domain Eukaryota; kingdom Metazoa; phylum Chordata; class Mammalia; order Rodentia; family Sciuridae; genus Urocitellus; species Urocitellus parryii. Next base: position 70,909,045 of record NC_135538.1, on the reverse strand, counting down.
GCTACGGATCCAACCCAGCACCTCTCATGTGCTCTACTGCTGAGCCACAACCCCAACCTCATGGTTTGTCTGTGTTAAACAGCTCTGAGATAAAATATATATATTATAGAATTCATTAATTTAAATTGTTCAATTCAATGGTTTATATTATATTCATAGAGTTTTGGGACCATTACCGCAATCTAATTTTAGAACACTTATCACCTCCCAAAAATAGTCACTTCCCATCCACCCTCACTAGCCCAACTCTAGGCAATGATGAATCTACCTCTTATCTCTCTAGATTTCCTTTTCCTAGACACTTTATATAAGTAGAATCACACAATATGCAGATTTTGAAACTGGCTTTGTTCACTTAGCATAATGTTTTCAAGTTTCATCCACGTTGTACAAGTACACGTATGAATTTTTTAGTCTTAACAATCAGTGGATGGATAGATGGGTTCCATTACATGGCTATCCATTCCATTGTATGGATATAACATTCCCTTATATGAATACACCACATTTTATTTATTCATTCATCAATTGATGGACATTTGAGTTATTTCTAGTTTGGGCTAACTGTGCATATTCATGGACAAGTTTTTGTATGGATATAGGTCTTCATTTCTCTTGGGATCTACCTAGAAGTGAAATTACTTAGTTATATGGTCACACTTAACCATTGTGAGAAACTGCCAGACTGTTTTCTAAAGTGACTACACCACTTCAAACTACCACCAGGAGCTTTGTCTTTTGAAAATTGTACTATAGGTAAAGTTACGAGAATCAGTAGCTGTTTTCCTTCATTTAAACTACACCAAAGCCAAGCACAGTGGTGCATGCCAATACTCCCAGCAACTCCAGAGGCTGAGGCAGTAGGATCCCAAGTTTGAGGTCAGCCTCAGCAACTTAGCAAGATCCTGTCTCAAAATAAAAAATAAAAGGGGCTAGGGATGTGGCTCAGGGATAGAGTGGTGCAAACCCCAGTTCTGCAAAAATAGGTAAATAAAAATACACATAAACAATAAAATAAACTATCCAAAAAAAGTATTTTAACCCATAGTCCTAACATAACCCATAGTGCAATTTTTGAAGTCATATATATATTATGTGTGTGTGTGTGTATATATACACACACACACACACACATACATATGTATGTATGTATATGTATGTATATATATAAACTTGGTACATATATAAATATATACACACAAATATGTATACATGTACACGCACACCTATACATATATACTGAAAAGCAGTGTGTGTGTTTAATAAAATTTTCAGTAAAGAGGGCTGGGGTTGTAGCTCAGTGGTAGAGTACTGGCCTGGCACATGTAAAGCACTGGGTTCTGTCCTCAGCACCAGACATATAGATAGATAGATAGATAGATAGATAGATAGATAGATAGATAGATAGATAGATAAAACAAAGGTATTGTGTCCATCTACAACTAAAAAAAAAATTTTTTTAAATTTTGTAGTAAAGAGCAAAACCCTGGGTAAATACCATGTTGGGAAGTCCCCTGGGCTGAGGGGAGGAGATGTTAAGGGCTAGAGTACTACAGTCATTGGCTAGAGTGGTCCAAAAGGGCAGGGGCATAAAAAGCCTCTTGTCTTGGAGGATGGAGGAGAGAACCATGAGTCAGGAAGCCTATTTCTCTGCTTTGTCTGAGACTTCACAAGGTACTGAATTAGGAAGGCTTGAGGCATAATAGACGTGATTAGAAACAGAATCAGTTTTAGGGGAAGAGTTTTGCTGAGAATCAGAGCCTGCAGAACACCAAGCAGCAGAGCCATGCCCTTACAGTGAGTCAGACATGATGGGAGCTGGGTGGCTTTCAGACCCCAGTCTTGCCAATGCTAGAGACCATTTTCCAATTGCCCAGTGGAAGGGTGTGTTTTGGTTTTAGTTTTGGTGCTGGAGACTGAACCCAGGGGTGCTTTACCACTGAGCACTACATCCTGAGCTCTTTCTCCCCCACCCCTTTTATCTGAGTTTTTAATTTTTTTTTCTTTCTTTCTTTCTTTTTTCTTTTTTTTTTTTTCTAGTTTTGGGCGGACACAACATCTTTGTTGGTATGTGGTGCTAAGGATCAAACCCGGGTGGCACGCATGCCAGGCGAGCACGCTACCGCTTGAGCCACATCCCCAGCCCCGTTTTTAAATTTTTTAAAGTTTTTAAATTGTTTTATGAGTCAAGATCTCACTAAATTGCTGAGGATGTAAAATTCTAAGCAGCTGCGTGGGAAAACCTGAGTAAACAGACACCATATTCTAATTTATTCACAAATTATTTATACCTCTCTTTTTCTCCCTCCACACTGAGGATTGAACCCAGGGGTGTTCTACCACTGAACTACATCCACAACCCATTCATTCATTTATTTGTTTGTTTGAGACAGGATCTCCCTAAGTTGCCGTGGGTGGTCTTGAACTTGGGATCCTCAAAATTTGGGATCCTCAGTGTCCAAGCAGCTGGGATTACAAGTGTGTGCCACCACATCCAGCAATTTATACCTCTTTGAAGCAACCTGGGCAACTGTACTCCAGCTTTGTCTATAGTATTTGCATTTTCTGTAGGCACAGCCTCTTGGGTAATGGGTTCTATATTTTAGTGCCTGCTATATAAAGAGGTATTTCCTTTTGTTTTTGTTGGAAGGACTATTGGGCTTCAAGAAACAATGCCTATGTTTGTATTTTTAGGATTTGAGAAAATAATCCATGATTTCTTCATGAGTTTAAGGTTGACTTTTTTTTTTTTTTAAAGAGAGAGTGAGAGAGGAGAGAGAGAGAGAGAGAGAGAGAGAATTTTTAATATTTCTTTTTTGGTTCTCGGCGGACACAACATCTTTGTTGGTATGTGGTGCTGAGGATCGAACCCGGGTCGCACGCATGCCAGGCGAGCACGCTACCGCTTGAGCCACATCCCCAGCCCAAAGGTTGACATTTTTGCAAATGGAATCTTTTTAATTCTTATCAACATACATGATTTTCTGCCCTTGATCATTTTTAGTGTCCTTCTCTGGATCTTTTCTTGCTCTATTATATATCTTCAAGAAGCAGAGACTCTGAAATATTCATCATATAAAATATTCTGTGGCCCAGCACTCCTTCGATTACAGTCACCTCTTTTTTTCATTTTTGGCAGTGTTGGGGATCAACTCAGGGCCTTGCTCACATCAGGCAAGTGCTATATCCCTGAACTATATTCCCTGCTCAATATCTATTCCCCCCCCCCTTAATTTTTTTTTTCTTGTTGTAGATGGGCACAATATTTTATTTTTATATGATGTTGAGGATTGAACTCAGTGCCTCACATGTCCTAGGCAAGTAAATGCTCTACCACTGAGCCACAATCCCAGCCCCATCTCTCTCTCTCTTTCTTTCTCTCTCTCTCCCTCTCTCTGTTTGGTACTAGGGTTTAAACCTGAAGGCATTTTACCACTGAGCTATCTCCCCAGCTTTTTTTATTTTTTATTTTGAGGCAAGGTCTCACTAAATTGCTGAGGCTGGGCTTGACCTTGCAATCCTTGGCCTCTTGAGTCCCTGAGATAATCTTTCTTTTTCTACAATAATCCCCAGGTGTGTTTTCAATAATTTCCCCTGACACATCTCCCAGACCTGTGCTTGCCAGAGATTGAACCTTATTTGAGAATTCACTTTTGATTCTTCCATCTTCACATGAACTGAGTCCAACCAAAACAAAAGCTGTACTTGAGATCATAATCTTTCCTTTACCGGGTACCTAATGGACCTTGAGAAAGTACCAAGCAGTGTGTTGAATATGTGGAAGTGAGATTAGGGCATTGTTTCAAACATTAAGAAATGGCAGTCCATAAGAAATATAGTCCAGAGCCAGGTACCATGGCACATGTGTGTAATCTCTGTAGTTTAGGAGGCTGAGGCAGGAGAATGGTAAGTTCAAAGCCATACTCAGCAAAAGCAAGGTGCCAAGCAACTCAGTGAGACCCTGTCTCTAAATAAAATACAAAATAGGGCTGGGGATGAAGCTCAGTGGCCAAGTGCCCATGAGTTCAATCCTCAGTACATGCCCCCCCCTCAAAAAAAAAGAAAAAAAATATAGTCTAATAGGGGAGACGTATGAATCTAGGTGTAAATGCTATGTGTTCAATTCATCTCAAGGAAATTATTATTACTGCTATTAAAAATTACCACAAACTGAATGGATTAATTCAACACATTGATCTTCTCACAGTTCTGGAAGTCAGAAGTTGAGAAATCTGTCGTAAGGGCTATTAATCAAGGTATAAGAAGGACTGGCTCCTTCTGGAGCCTCCAGGGAATTGCTCCTTCCAGCTTCTAGAGGTATCTGCATTCTTTGGTTCATGGCTAAGACAGTGAGGTACCACCATAGGGGCAAGGGGCAGATACACTCCTGAGGTCTTAATTCGTGTCCTATTGTCTGTCTATTCAAAGTATCACAAAAACGGGATGCCCCGGAGCCTCTGGTTATAACAGGGATTCAAGACACTGCCTCTGCTAAAAAGTGCTGACTCTTCACTTCCTTGTGCTGATGCCTGATAGGTAACTAAAAACAGGATAAAACTTGGCATCTCTGCCTTCATTTTGTATCTGTCTCCTTTATTATCTTAAACTTGGGGTCAAAATGCTGCTCAGCTCTTCATGTAGGCATACTAATTACTTAAGGAGTGTCTGTCTAAAAACTAGTAATACAAGGTTTATTATCCTAAATTTACCTAACCTATCTCATCCTCATTCAAGAGTGAGGACACCGACATAAGAGTGACTAAGGTATTTTCAAAATTTGCATGAACATCCAACTGCTGGCTTTTACAGTGTCCTATTCCTGATTCCCTGAGCAATACCTAGAAGTCTTCAGTCATTGCTCTATACCTTCCAAAAGCAGCAGAGACTTGCAGACAGGTCACTCAAGGTCACTCATCCAGGATCAAAAGTCTGGTAGATAAACATCTTGCATGCAAAAATAGATTGTCCACTCAAGCAGTAAAGACTTCTCTGGAGCCACCTGGAAAAACCAGAACTGAGATCATGATAAACCAGGTCCTTGCCCATTGCAATGACCAGATAAAAGACTCAGCCCTTCTTTTATTCAGGTCTTAGCAACCTGATATCTCTCTCTTACTCCCTTCTCTCTTCAGACACCTGACCCACCTAGATAATTTAGGATATGCCCCCTTCTTAAGACCCATAATTATATCTGCAAAGTTCCTTTACCATGTAAAATAATGTGCTCACAGGTTCCAGGGACATCTTTGGGGAGCCATCTTTCAGCCTACCACAGAAGTCAAGATACCAATGATTTAAAATGACACTTGAATATTGAATAGTAGCAACTGCTGACATTTATTGGGCCTTTGCTCTGAGCCAGACATCTTACTAAGTGGTTTACATGTAATTTCTCAGTGCATCTTTACACTAACCCTCAGAGGTGGTGTTTGTTATTATCTCCACTTTACAGATTAGGAAAATGAAACTTGAGAGGTTAAATGACCTGCCCAACACTCCAGCTAGCAAGCAGAGGAGTCAGGATTTGAATAAAAGTGTCTGACCCAAGCACTATACTGTACTGATAATATATATATATAAAGGAGGAGGGCATTTGAGGACAAGGAATCAGTGTATTGAAAGTCGCAGAAACTTGAAAGATCACAGAGCCTCTGTGTTCTAACTAGATACAAGGGAAAGAATGGTGGAAAATAAAGGTGGGAAGGAAGACAAGAATTCCGTGGTGGTAGACTCCAATGGTGATGATGGTAGGGGAGGAGGTTCTGTTAATAATAGTGAATCATTAAAGGAATATAGATCAGATGATTGTTGAGGAAGATAGCATTTTCAAAGTAAATCATAGAGGAATAGTTTTACAACAGGAAGACATGCTCTGAAGTTAATCTAAAGATCCTGGTAAGACCAATGCCTGAAGAAAATATGCAGGTGGGGATTAGAGAAGGGGGACAAATGGAAGTGACACAGAAAAGGCAGGATCCAAGGGTCTTTCAAATTTTATGAATTTGGGTATTGAGAGAGATAAAGGGAAAGCCTTTAGTTCTGGCATGGGTAACTGGCTGTCAGCAATTGAGCTGAGCAACAGAAATTTCAAATATTAGCAGGGTGCAGTGGCACATGCCTATAATCCTAGCCACTCTGGAAGCTGAGGCAGGAGGACTGCAAGTTTGCAAGTTCAAAGCCAGGCTCAGCACTTTAGCGAGGTCCTAAGCAACTCAGTGGGACTCTGTCTCAAAATAAAACATAAAAAAAGGAATAGAGATGTGGCTAAGTGGTTAAGTGCCCCTGGGTTCAATCTCTGGTACCAAAAAAAAAAAAAAAGAAATTTCAAACATCAGACTATATAATATAAGGGCCTTTTGAAAAAAAAAATAGTTGTAGATAGTGTGGTGCTGAGGATCAAACCCAGTACCCCATACATGTGGAGCAAGTGTGAGCCACAACCCCAGTCTAAAAGGCCTCTTTTTGATTGATGAAGTAAACAAGGGCTTTCTACCCTCTGAAAAACTGAACTCTTTTGATACTTAAGAAAACCACACGGGCTGGGGATGTGGCTCAAGCGGTAGCGCGCTCGCCTGGCATGCGTGCGGCCCGGGTTCAATCCTCAGCACCGCATACCAACAAAGATGTTGTGTCTGCCGAGAAAAATAAATAAATAAGTAAGTAAATAAATAAATAAAGAAAGAAAACCACAGTCACTCAGGTCTAATAGCCCAATGCCCCCACATTCCAATTACCTGGTCTGTTCCTGTTCCCATAGTCTAATGGAACTGAAAACAGTAATATCAACAAACTACACGTAAGATATTCAAAACTGGCATAATCTTGCTCAGTGAATGGAGTAGACATTCACAGGAGACCCCCTCACCCCCAAACAGAGCCTTTTTTTCTCTCTAGAGAGAGGTTGTAGACTGAGAAGACAAGACAGAGGCCACATGAAATAGAGCCAGAATACAAGGGACTTTATAATTAAGTGCTAAATTACAAAGTAAATTCCATTTGGAGAAATTGATGTTATTGTTAAACTAGGACAGCCAGGAAATATATTTTTATTGATCATCCACAGCCAAAGTGCCACCTGGGAGGTATTGTTTCATTTTCTGGGGAGAATAAAGGAACATCCCTAGGTCACACAGTTGCTAAGTGGCCCAGCCAGGGCATGCAGTCAGGAAGAAATGTCTCATAGCCACATCTCCAGGAAGGCACAGCCCAAGTTAGCTGTGTCTGGAAGGTACGCAGAGTCTTGCACAGCCAGGAATGCATCGGGGAGCCAGAGAACCTCCTGAGTAATGCCAGGGAGGCAGGATGGTGAAGGCGATCCCCCCTCTCACTGTCTTGACAAGGTCACGGTGAAAATAAGTGCTGGCAAAGCCACTCTCCCACTGTCTTGACAGGGTTACAGTGAGGATGAATGCTGGCAAAGCCACCCTGGTTGGTGGGAAACTGAAACTATGAGATCCTTTTTTAGGTAATTGGGACTTTTCATTTTCATGCTCCTGTTCCTGACAAGAGGCATGAGTATGTTAAATGCCAAACCAAATTAAATTTCAGCTGGCTAGAACAGAACAGGTAGTTCATGCCTTGAAGGCTGTTCTACTACCCCTCAGCATATCAAGAACAAAGTAGAAAGCTGTTCTTCTATCTTAGCACATTGAGGACAAAACTGATAATGGACAACAATCATTCTCTGAAAGGTCATGAGAATTTTAGGCACCACATTGATTATATCAACTAGAATCCAAGCCCATATTTCTGGCCTCTTAGAAAACCTAATCATTATGCTCATTGTACAAAACCCACCATATGTAGTTTCATTCTTGATTAAGGAAAGTTATGTTATACACTTAGGAAAGTTAAAACATATAAGAATACATTCTTTTAATTTCTATAAACCCTCTTTTACTTTACATAGGAATTTATGATGAGCATACTTAATATTGGTGGAAAGTGGACTGATGTTTACAACTTACTTTTTATTGAGAAAGATTATAAAGATGTAAGAACTAGTGCACCTTGACTGAGAAACAAAGAAACTCTTTGAGAAAGCAGCTCAACCAGTTTTATGAGAATTTAGGCATTATTTAAAGTAGCTTTATAAGACATATTTTTAGAATAATGTTAGAAATATTATTCTATTTAGATTCTTGGGTTTAGAATTCTTAAGTTTTTAGTTGTATGGGCTTCTGATATGTTTTAAGAATGTTTATAAACTTTAGGATATTTTAAGTATAAGATTTTAAGAGGACTTTTTTAGATAGGAATTTTAGATTAGAAATAAAAGTGCAGTGTACTTTAAAACTGAAAGGTTAATGATAGGTTAGGAGACTTAGAGTCTGGTTACGTAGTTTGGCATTAGTTAATAAGAAAATAGCATATCTTGGGGAAAATAGTACATCTTGGGAAAATCTGAAAAAAATGTAAATTAGTGACGCATTTTATTAATGATTGATAACTAAAGGTCACATCCTGGAAAAATGTAAATTGATGTTACATTTTTCTATACCCCTAATTATGGTTAAGGAAACGTTATGTCTTGGCAAAGTTTTGAAATTGTATAATCAATGACATATTCTGAATCTATAATGATGAGAAAAATTGCAATAAAAGATGACCCAGAGAAAGCTGCATTAGAGCTCTCTCTCTCTCTGGAGATTGCTCCAACGGAATGACTCCTGTCTCATCTTTTCCCCTAAGCCACTTGTCCTTCAGGACTCCCTGGACCCCGCTAGGGCAGGACCCAGGCAGCAGGACACCACATAGGTCGTTCATCATCCCAGAAAGGACACATTCAGACTGGAGACTTCAGTTTACCTACCACCTCTGCACCTTTGAGGCATTTCAGTTTGGCAATAAACAAAAAGTTTAGTAACACAAGCATAAGCCTGGAATATTCAGTGACTGCTCACTGTCATGAATAATTATGACAAAATAACGACTGACCATGAAGAGATTGTGATTCAGCGTGCCCCACCTCAGTCCACCTAAGTCCCACCTAAGGACTTTCCAGAGTCTGTGGAAATCAGGCCAGCTGAGCATTCCAATCACTGCTCAGTTGGAGTCACACTTGAGATACAAAGTGTTATTGGTGAGAACGATGACTAACTATGACTAACTAGCAGAGTGATTTACATGCAAGTTACAACTTGGCCTTTTTCCTGTCAGCACAATTTACAACTATCTTCTAGCTGCCCGCCCACTTCAGTATTAAAAATTGTTCCAACACTCCCAGCAGTAAAGTGCAGCCAACCAACTGACAAAAGGTTAAGGAGAAGTGTACACATGTGGGCTGGACTTTTCCAGGAAGACAAAGGGCAGATGCTATCCAAGGAGTGTTGCAAGTAAGGAATTTTCTGGTCTTATGCAAACTCTGATAACCCTGGGCAATATTGTGGTTTCACATCTGGTTTATATTAACTCATACTAGAAACACATAATGAATGACCTAATTCTTTTCAAGTGGATTTTCCCTATATTGAAGCTGTGTCCTTCTAGGCTGCTTAATAATTTTAAAAATCAACACTGAGTACTACTTTGAGTTCAGCCTTGACTTCAAATCAAATGTGTCATTTCAATGTTTAATAAGTAGGAATTCAGTTTTTAAACAGTCTTTTGAGGTGTGATTTTCATATTCCATGAAACTTTCCCATTTTAAGTACACAATTCAATACTTTATTTACTTATTCATTTATTTTGGTACAAGGAATTGAAGTACATTAAACAACATGCACTGGATTTCAGCAGGAAGAAAAAAGACAGATGCACAACAAACAGGGGCACATTACCACTGAGCTACACCCCAGTCCTTTTTTTTTTTTTAAACCCTGAATTGAACCCAAAGTGCTTTACCATTGAGCTACACCCCTAGCCCTTTTCATTTTTTTCTGGACAGGTTCTTGCTAAGCTATTTAGGGCCTTGCTAAGTTTCTGAGTCTGGCTTTGAACTGGCAATCCTCCTGCCAAACTGACTCCCAAACTGCTGGGATTACAGGCCTGTGCCACCATGCCTGGCCCTTTTTTTTTTTTTTTCCCTTGAGACAGGGTATCACTAATTTGTTGAGGGTCTTGAGACTGACCTCTAACTTGTGATTCTCCTACCTTAGCCTCAGTTGCCCAGATTACAAGTATACACAACCACACCAAGATAAAATCCAGGACTTTATAACATATTTACAGAGTTGCTCAACCATCACCACGATAAGAATTTGTTTTTGAACTTATTTTTTATTTCAATTCTTCAAGAGATGATAATTTTCAAGGAAAAATGATATGCTACAAAACTCTGCAACCAAAGTTACTAACTCAACTTTGAGTTTGACTTGAATAGCCGGCAGTGTCTGTCTTGCTCTGCTCTTTCAGGCCCTTGTGTTTGGAAAAACAGTGTCTAGATGTGTGTATTGCTCAGTTCACTCTGTGGCTTGGCTGTTAGTAGATTCCCCCTCCCCTCAAGTGAATGACGACTGAGTAGGAAGGGGCTGTTACTTTAGGTCTCATCAACACACAAGCAGTCAGTGACTAAATGACTCCTGATGTTACTGATAAGTGCTTTCAAAGTACAATAAAATCAGTTATTTTTAATAAACCTTGACAGCGCTAATGGGAAATCTCATGGTTCAACAATGTCAGGTATTTATACTTCTGGTTTTCAACCTTTATTTTCCTTTTATCCATCTACTAAGGTAGTCACTGAACTTGAAAATGGATAAATCTCTTTCCAAGTTCTTCCTTTCCCCACATTGGCTTTTTAAATTTGATTTGCTTTCCCTTTGAGTTTGAAATACTTACTAATCTACTTTTTTGTTCAAAGCCATCCTCAAAACTGTCTCCTTTCTCTCCTCTGTTCACAAATTAATCTCACAGCACATTCCAAAACTTTACTTATGAAAGCCTTATATAGTCGCACGTAGTAGCACATGCCTGTAATCCCAGCTACTTGGGAGGCTGAGGCAGGAGGATCACAAGTTCAAGGCCAGTCTCAGCAACTTAGCAAGATTCTGTCTCAAAAGATAAAAAGGACTGGGGATGTGTCCCAGTGGTAAGACACCCCTGGATTCAATCCCCTTTGCCAAAATAAAATAGCCTCACACATAGAAATTTAAAACGCTAAAGTTCTATAGCTACCTCTTTAGGGAGTTGCATTCAAAATCTCAGTCTCAAGTATCCTACTTTCTGATCAGGTCTGAATCCTACTTTCCTATCTTCTGCCTTCCCCGCTCTAACTTTATTAATTCTTCCTCTGCCTGAGACCTATAATCCCTCGATCCTAGAATCATTTTACTGTCATATCCTCACGTCTTTCCTCAACCAGCTTCTGTCCATGATTATTACCTACTCCTGTCAAACTTGCCCAGCAAAACCAACTCTCCCAGCTTCGCTTTTGCGCCAGTGCAGTTCAACATGGCTAGAGAGAAACAATCAGCAGCTGTTCACATTGAATCATGACCACTAACCTCAGGTGAACACTTTGTTTTGCCTGACAATCTTACAGTCCTAAAATCCTTCACTGTCTTCACACCTCTTTTTGCCTTGAACTTTATTCAGCTGATGACCTTACCTTATTTCCCTAAGAAAGAGAAGGATCCAGAAAATCTCATCCAGCACATCCTTTGCCTTCCTGGGAGCTGTCATAGATAAACTCTCCAAGCTTCTGTCCAAGGTCATCTTCTCCACTTGGGTATAAATCCAATATTCTCTCAGCTTTTGAGACATTACTTCAGAAATTAGCCCTCACTACTGCACAAATTTTCCTTTCTACTAAATCATTCCCATCGGTTTTATCAAAACACTTTAAAATATCCTCATCTTAGCAGTTTGATTAGTTGAGCTGCACAGGGATCTAGACCTGGAGGTCAGCTTTAGCTCCCCAATTTTTGCAGCCGCCGGGCAGTGACTCGGCTGCAGTCACTCATTGCCTAGGTCACCAAGCCCAGCGAGGACGGGCAGGGTGGCCTCAGCTTCAGTCGCACCTGGTTCCATCACACCCAGAGCCACAACCTCACTGGAGCATGTTCTCCAGGGCCCAGATGATATCTACCGAAGAAAAGCGAGACAGTATCAGAAAGGCCTGGATGACACATCTGAGACTGAACTTCAGCAATCAATAAAATGAATATGAATTTTCACTAAAATAAATAAATAAAATAAAATATCCTCATCTTAACGTGTGATAAAGCTACCTCCCAACACAATGTCTCCCTCCTGACTGCAGCCCTATCTTTCTGTTTCCTTTATTTATTTATTTTTTTAAAGAGAGAGAGAGATTTTTTTTAATATTTATTTTTTAGTTTTCGACGGACATAAAATCTTTGTATGGTGTGCTGAGGATCGAACCCGGGCCGCATGCATGCAAGGCAAGCATGCTACCACTTGAGCCACATCCCCAGCCCTTTCTGTTTCCTTTAAACAAAACTTGAAGGCATTGTCCATACATGCTATCTTCAATTCTCCTCCCATTCTCTGTTGACCCTATTCCAGTAAAGTTTTTATCCCCACTTCTATTATCAAAGTCACCTGTGAGGTCTGCATTGTTAAATCCAATACTCAGTTCTGAGTCCACATCAGATTTTCATTAGCTTTTGCCTTTATTATTGCATTTGCCTCCTAACTAGTCTCCTTGATCTAAGGACCTCATCTTAACATGAAAATAGCTGAATGACGCAAGCAAACAGCTAAGCTGTATAGAGCTTTGCTAAATTTCTGAGGCTGAATTTGTGATCTTCCTGTCTCAGCCTTCTGAGTCAATGGGATTATAGGCATTACAGCCACACTTTTTTTTTTTTTTTTTTTTTTTTTTTGTGGTGCTGGGGATTGAATCCAGGGCCTTGTGCATGTGAGACAAGCACTCTGCCGACTGAGTTATATCCCCAGCCCACTCAACATACGCACTTTGAGAGGACACAAACATTCAGATTATATCAACACCTCTTCCTCTAGGTGGTCCTAAGAAGATGTCTTCAAGCTGGGTGTGGTGGTACACTCCTGTAATCACAGCAGCTCAAGAGGCTGAGGCAAGAGGAGTAAAAGTTTGAGGCCAGCCTCAGCAACTTAGTGAGACACTGTGTAAAAATCTTAGAAAGGTTATGTGGCAGGGGAGGGGGCAATAGCTCAGGGATAAAGTGCCTCTGAGTTTGATCCCCAGTACCCCTCTGCCCCCCAAAAAGTGTTTTTTAAGAAGGAAGTGATCAGTTGTGTCAAGTGCTACTGAGAGGTGGAGTAAACTAAAACAGAAAATTATCATTGGATTTGCAATGGAGAAATCACTGAGAAAGAGGTTTCAGTGCAGTGGTGGGCAGACAGAAAGCCTGATTACAGTGGGTTGAAGTGATCAAACAGGCTTAGGATCTAGTAGTTCTAACTAATTACAGGCCTTGGGCGCATAGTTTAACCTCTTTGCCTTTCAATTTTCTTATCTGCTGAAAGGGAATCATAACTTCTTCCTCATAAAAATGTGATACAGATTGAATGTGAAACTAAAAATTCTTAAACTACATGCAAAATTAACTTGAATATTTTAATGTTTGTTATCATGTTTAATGATATATATTTTAAAAATGGGAAAGACTCTAATATGTATGAAAGGCCTTCTGTAAAATCCTTATGTGAGTGTGTTTGTTTGTTTCTGTGGTGCAAGAGACTGAATTCAGGGCCTGGTGCATGATAAACATGTGCTGTACTATTGAACTATATCCCCAGCCCTATATGCTTGATCTTATTTAGTTTTGACTATTCCAAACATAAAAACACTAAAGTGTTGTCACCTCTTCTTTAAAAATATAAGACCATGGTTGGGAGTGTAGTTCAACTGTAGAATCCCTGCTTGGAAAGTAGGAGGCCCTGAGTTTGATCTCCAGAACCAAAAAAAAAATAAATAAAAAATAAAAAAAAATAAAGGGCTGGGGATGTGGCTCAAGCGGTAGCGCGCTAGCCTGGCATGCGTGCGGCCTGGGTTCAATCCTCAGCACCACATACAAAGATGTTGTGTCCGCCGAGAACTAAAAAATAAATATTAAAAATTCTCTCTCTCTCTCTCTCTCTCTCTCTCTCTCTCTCTCTCTCTCTCTTTAAAAAAATAAAATAAAAACACAAAGAAACAAAAAAACACCTCACCTCTTGGGCTAGGGATCTGATGGTACCAAGTTACAGGTAGTTAAACAAGTTCTGGTATGCTAATGCACATAGGATAACTATATATAAAACAATAATGTGCCATATATTAGCTTCAAAAAGCTAGAAGAAAGGTTTTTTAATGTTGGTCTCTTATTTTCTCCTTTTGCAGTGCACATCTACCGCCCTACCACTGAGCTATATCCCTGTCCACAAAGGATTTTGAATGTTTTCAACATAAAGAAATCATAACTGTTTAAGGAAATACATATGTTTATCCTGATTTAAGCATTGGACAGTACATTCATGCATGGAAACATTATATGGTATCCTATTAATAAGTACCAAAAAAAAAAAGGATGAAATTGAAACAAAGAAATACCTCATTTAATTTTCCTTACGAGACTTTGAACATTTCTCTTTTATTATTATTAAAATAATCTGTGCTCAATTTTTTTCTAAAAAGCTTCATGTCTAACTGCAATCTAGACCTCTGATATTCCCGTTAGAGAAAGTGAACACCCCACTTTGCAGGGTGGAACCAAGATTTTTTTTCCAAGATGTGTTAACCAACCTAGCTACTTACACAAATCACACTGTGTACAAAGCGCACACTTGTTTCTGTGACTTTTTTTCCTAGTCAAAGTCCTGGAGAGCCCTCTCCAACTGGGCGCGGGAGTCTGGAATCTGGCTTCTCCTGAGGGGGCGTGGCCTACCAGCTGGAGCAGAGGTCCTGCAAATCACTGTCTCCCTTCCTCACGGCACAGAGGCTGTGCTGCATTTTAAAATGTAGTCTGTTTTAATCAAGGAGGGAGATCTAATGATCATTGATTTATTTTATTTCATTTTCATTTTATTTAGCGATCCTGAGGATTGAACCCAGGGGCGCTCTACCACTGAGCTACATCTCCAGCCCTTTTCAAATTATGCATAACTTGGGACACAAAGATGAAACTTCCTCTTGCAACATCTGAGCTACTCTTTGTTCCAAGGCTTCCTACAGCTGTCCTCACTTTTCTTTGGCGCCACCCTCATGGATGGGGTAGGTTTAAAGTTGGGAAACCAGATTGCCCAGGACTGAATCCTCTGAGTCCCACCTCTCATGGCTTCCAGTGTGTGGAAAGTGTGCTGGCCTGAATGGCAACTGATTTGGCTTCAAATCCCAGCTCAAAGTCCCAGTATTCCTCCCATGCTTTTGTGTACTAGTGTAAAAAAAAAACAGGGACCAGAAGTGCTGCCAAGTTCCCACTAACCTTGTTCCTCAATTGAAGACACTGAGGCATGAAGATGGAAAACTTTAACGACTATGGATTCCTCTGAGGCTGTGTCAGAGGAGAAAAGAGTGGACTGAGAATAATTCATTGTTCGATTGCTCTTAGCAAAGAAAATTATACGTGATGACTAAAAGTCCATCTACTTGGGTCCAAATTCCTACTGAAGCAATCTGCTAAGTACTGAGGATTGAACTCAGGGGTACTGGACCACTGAGCAGCATCCCCAGCCCTATTTTGTATTTTATTTAGAGATAGTGTTTCACTGAGTTGCTTACTGCCTCGCTTTTGCTGAGGCTGGCTTTGAGTTCGCCATCCTCCTGTCTCAGCCTTGGGAGCCGCTGGAATTACAGGCTTGAGCCGTCGCACCCGGCAAGAGATTTCTTGAGAGTCATTTTTAAAGTGGTTATATCTCTTGGGCCTATGGTTAATGGGTAATTTCTATTTTATCTTTTTATGTCTTCTCTGCATCTTTTACTAATAATTAGTAATATTAATAGAATTAGTATTATTAATTCTGAATCAGAACAGGTAGTTTTAAAAAAGGTTTTAATTGTGCAAAAGGAAGAGAACAGAGTGAAAGAAACATTAAAAAATTAATGATGAAAATTGACATTTACCGAATATCATGTAATATCTGGTGGACAGTAACCGACTCATTTATTCCCTCTCAACTCTGAAAAAGCTATTATCCCCATTTTATATTTAAGAAGAAAAAGAAAGAAAGTCAAATAATTCTTCCAAGGTCACAGAGCTAGTAAGTGCAATCACAAGGACTTGGTCTAGGTGGTGAAGTTCGGGGGCCCTGCTTTTTGTCATAATGCTCTATTGCCTCTGAAATGATCTAAAAAATAATGTGGCTGGGGCTGGGGCCCAGTGGTAGCGTGCTTGCTGAGCATGTGTGAGGCACTGGGGTCCATCCTCACCACCACATAAAAGATAAACAAATAAACGTGTCCATTTATAACTAAAAATATTTTCTTTAAAAAAAATTTTTTTAAAAACAAGCAAACTTGGCTTGGGGGAAAGTATAATTTTTGAAAACAAATTTATCATGCAAACTATATTTTATGGTTCATATACCTTGAATTTATCTTAATAAAAGACTGGAAGAAAGTACTTTGAAACTGAGGTAGGGTTGTGACTTTAAATTTCTCCATGAACAAATAAGATTTGATAAAACAACTCTGTGCTAGAGGTAATTGTTTAACAAGTACTGCTCTATGCCAAGATCTGGAACACTTTGTATAGTATCTCAAAGAAATTTGAAAGAAAAATATGAGGATTTCTTAGAAAAAGGTTGGGAACATTAGGAACTGCTGACTTTTTTTTTTGTACGGGGGATTGAACCCAAGGGCACTTAACCACTGAATCACATCCCGAGCCCTTTTATTTTATTTTAAACAGAGTCTCACTAGGTTGCTTATAGCCTCCCTAAATAGCTGAGGCTGGCTTTGAAACTGTGATCTTTCTGCCTCAGCGTCCTGAGCAGCTAGGATTACAGGCATGCACCATCATGGCCAGAAGCCAATCCTTAAAACTGAATGTTTCAAAAGGCACTGTCCAAGAATCCTTCAGCACAGAAAACAGAGAAAAGAGGTGGGCACATGAACACATCATACACATCATACACAAATGAGTGAGTGCATAGAGTCACATACATGCTAAAGAAGAGACTCACTGTCACCATTTCATTTTGTATAAAAACAGTGCCTGACCTGCCCTCAATCTGCAGCATCAGCTACTGGTTTAGAAACCTCAGCTACCTTAAGGCTTTTTCCTCTCTTCCTGTATTTCCCGACTTTTCAATCAGCTCTCCTTCTGTGGCTGGATCCATTTAACCGCATATTGCATTTCAGGAAATTGGATCAATCACAGAAGTGATTTCAGGACCGAGAACTAAGGACAGGTCTTATACTCAATAAATGTTTTATGGGTAAATGAATATTTGGTTTAGGTGTGATCCTTCTGCACAAGCAATTTCACCTAATATCCCAGCATGGGGAAGGACATAGACTGCAAGATACAAGAAAAATAACCTACACTAACCAAATTAGGTTTTGACAGGAAGAGGGATGGGGGCTTGAGGAAGCAGGAAAAACTGGTTATACTTCACATCCAGACAAATCTGGTTCTCCTCCTACTTAGCATATGACTTCAGTTACTTTTTTCTTTATTCTTTTTAACCCAGGGGCTCTTAACCATTGCACAACATCCCCAGCCTTTTTCTTTTATATAGGATCTTGTGTTGCTTAGCTGACTTTGAACTCACAATCCTTCTGCCTTAGCCTTTCCAGCTGCTGGGATTATAGGCACACACCACTGCATCCTGCTAATTTCTTTTCTTCCTTTCTTTCTTTCTTAATATTTTTTAGTTGTTAATAGATTTTTAAAATTAACATATTCAATTGCAGTCATTATACTTTTTTTAAAAAAAGAGAGAGAGAATTTTAATATTTATTTTTTAGTTTTCAGTGGACACAACATCTTTGTTTGTATGTGGTGCTGAGGATCGAACCCAGGCCGCACGCATGCCAGGCGATGGCTTGAGCCACATCCCCAGCCTGTTAATAGATTTTTTTTTTACTTTATTTGTTTATTTATCTGTGGTACTGAAGATCGAACCCACGGCCTTACACACGCCAGGCAAGTGCTCTACCACTGAGCCACTACTCAAGCCCCTCAATTTCTTTTCTTAACCTGAGCCTTAGTTGTTGCATTGGAAATGCCTAACTTTCACGGAATCTTGCTGTTATGGTTTGGATCTGGAATGTTCTCCAAAGGCTCATGTGCTAAAGACTTGATCACCAATGCAGCTATGTTCAGAGGTGGGAATTTTAGGAAGTAATTGGATCACAAGTGCTCTAACTTCATCAATGAATTAATTCAACAGGGGATTCATATTTTATGGCATTATAGAGAAGTGGTGGAAACTATAAGCAGTGGGCCCCAGCTGGAGGAAGTAGGTGACTGGGACAGTGCCCTATAAGACAAAATCCTGTCCTCAGCCCCTTTCTCTCTGTTTCCTGGTGGCCATAAGATGAACAGCTTTTCTATGCCATGCACTTCCACCATGATGTTCTGTGTTACCTTGGGCCCAAAGAAATGGAGACAGCTGAATGTGGACTGAAATCTCTGAAACTATGAGCCAAAGTAATTTCCCTTCTTTTCGGTTGTTTATTTTGTTACAGTGTTAAAACACTCACTGACATATTTACCAATTTAAGATTCTCATTCTTCTGACTTAAGGTGGTTTTCATTCCCCCTAATAACTCCCTATGACAGCTATTTATCTACTTTTTTCTTTTCCTCCAGATGGTGTTGGAGGATGGTGTTTAGGTGACCTAGTGATGGCTCAGAGCTCATGCTCTTCTCCTCTGGATAGTTGCCAGCCTGTGGTGCTGAGACTGTTGAGTTCTTGTCCCTGAGCTTCCAATCCTAAGGTCTGATCTGATTCTCCTCCTTACTCTACTCTTAGGACTGGAAGGAACTTTTCATACATCATATCTGCCTCCTTATCAATCTCCTTAGGACATTTGTGAAAACCCACTTCCCAGAGATCTGAAGCAAAATGGCTCTTGGGGAATATAAATGAGAAAGATGAGTAAAATGCATGTGTGTGAGTGTGTGTGTGTGTGTGTGTGTGTGTGCGCAAACACATGTATAATCTTTGTCACATTACCTTAATTTCTTTTTTCTTTGTTGTCTGAATATCACTTTTGGTAACCTTGAAGGAAAAGAAATATAGAATTTGCAATTATCTGAAATGCTTCATTAAGTCAAGATCTTACAGATAATTTCTTGTATTATATCTACATAAAACTTTATTTCCCATTATAATTTTTATGCTTTCCCAGTGTTCCTTAGTTTTTCAGGACTCCCAGGCCCTAGTATTAGGACAGAGCCCAGGTTCTCATTCTCCTGACCTCCAATGTTTTCTGCTTAAACTGCACAAATTCAACAATGAATAAAACAGCTGGCAGCCTTGAGCAGTAAGATTAGATAAGAGGCAGTGCTTGGGGAAATATGTTGATTTTAAGTAAAGGGGGGTGGATTTGACCTCATGGAACAGGGATGAGATAGAGAAAACATTCATGCATTTTAAATGAGGAGAGACAAGTCAACAAGGTATAGTTCAGAGGTAGAGTGCTTTCCTGGCTTGCCTGAATCCCTGGGTAGATCCCCAGCATTACCCTAGGAAAAAGGAAAAAAAAAAAAAAAGAATAAAAAAATTTGTGTACAACTTTGTCCATGCACATCTTTTTTAGTTCTCTTGAGTATACACTAAAGAATGGAAACTGTTGGGTTATTAATAACTGTTTTAACATTTTGAGAAACTGAAAAACTATTTCTGAAATTGCATGATTTTAAAACACACAAATGAAGGATGAGTTCTAATTTTGCCACATCCTTACCAACACCTATTATTCTCTGTCTTTTTAAAACTCTAAGCAGCCTACCAGATATGAAGTGGTCTCTCTGTAGTTTTTTTTTTTTTTTTTTTTTTTTTGGTGGACACAACATCTTTGTTTGTATGTGGTGCTGAGGATCAAACCCGAGCTGCAAGCATGCCAGGCGAGCGCGCTACCGCTTGAGCCACATCCCCAGCCCTCTCTCTACAGTTTTAATTTGCATTTTCCTAATAACCAATAATATTCAGCATCTTTTCCTGTGCTTATTTACCATTGCATATCTTCAGAGAAATGTCCATCCAAATCATTTGCCTATTTTTTAAATTGGGTTATTTATCATTTTATTATTGACTGGTAGATTTCATTATATATCATGGATATCATATATATATAGTAATTTCTTTTATTCTGTATGCCAGGTTCTATCCTTAACTCTGAACCTTGGGCAAATTATTTCCCTTTCCTCATCTGGAAAATTTGCCAGTTAAGAAGACCCCACAATTTACAGATTGTGGTTCACATACACTGGAAAGCAACTGTCAGTGACCCAGGAGTATAAGACATCAAGGAATTTATGTAATTTAGCTAGATTGTCAATGTCACTCAAAGATTTGTGGTGTAAACAGAATCTTACTTTTCCATGTGTTAAGGTCTGGAGAAGAAAAAATAACCAGTATTTGTTGAGAAAATAGAAACTTTGATAGTTTGAGAACCTAGTGGGAATGGCATTGCTGTGATCCAAACGGCATTACTGTCAAAGTAATGGAGTTGAGTAGACTTTGGAAAGATAAATTATGCTTGACCCTTGGAACCTGTGAACTTAGCAAGTGGCTTAACAACGAGCCTTCAAAAGTGATTTTTTTTTGATTAAAGAAAACAAGCCAGTGTTTATTTTATGATAACTCAAAAATCATTAATTCATAGAATTCAATTCAATTTCCTGCTGCGAACATTTTATTTACAGATTCTGTTTAGTTCCACTTCCTACCAGTTTGTTAATTCCCTCAAAACAAAAAAATCAGGATGGGCATGATGGTGCATTCTTGTAATCCAAATGTCTCAGGAGGCTGAGGCAGGAGGATCACAGTTCAAGGTCAGCCTTGGCAACTTAGAGTCTCAAGCTAAAAAATAAAAAGGACTGGGTGTAGCTCAGTGGTAAAGTACTCTTTTGGTATGTGCAAGGCCCTGGGTTTGATCTCCACCACTACAAAAAAAAAAAAAAAATCAAAGATTCTGATTTTCCTAATTGGTTTTGATGAACCCAGTCTAATTCCATTTTAAGATTGGGAGCCATCTCATTACAAGTCATGAAACCTTAGTGGTGCCTCATAAATTCTGGTGTTAGGATCTAAATTTACTCCCTAACTTGAAATGTTGAACCATTTAGATCATTAACCTACTATCTGCCTTTGTATTATGCTTGTCAAAATCCTATTATCTGTAAGTTCTCAAGACACCTTCCTTTTGCAACTTTTGTGCTATAAAACCATGTTCCTAGAGAGCTGGGGTACTATTATCTAACCCAAGGATTTAGGGAGAGACAGTCCTGGCTGGGCGGAATTTACAAGCTTGCTTTATTTAATTTGACTTAAAATTGGAGTTGGTGGTCTTTTCTTTGCGTTGTGGTTTAACACTTTACCACTGAGCTACTGAGCTATACCCCCAATCCAAAGATGAGGTTTCTTAGCCTGTTGTTACTTGGAATCCCATCTATAGATATTTACATATATGTATATATTCTTTTTTCCTATCTTCCCAGTATGCCATAAGTTTGGATTCTCATGATATTTGTGTGTACATATAATGAGTTGTACCATGAAGGAGTCTCTTTCTTACACTTTTTTCTTCTTTGGAATTGCTCTGCTTTTTTGCTTGACTTCATTTTTCATTTATCCAACATTTATTTATCCCCAAGCTCTGCCAGAGGAGTACATCTATTCTCAAGACCTTCAAACATCTTTGTTTTTGGAATCTCCTTCTGCCGCCAACCCTCTCAGTATCATCCATCCTCCACTGAATTCTGGTGGCTATTCTCTGGGTCACCTGTCTGTTCCACTAAGATCGCCTGTCACCCTTAACCCAGCATCTTTTCACTTGTCTCCTGAGTGGACTCTCATAATCCCAAGCTTTTCCCTGTTTTGGTCTGCTCTCTCTAATGAAGCACTTTTTCCAGTAACTTCCCATGAAAGATTGTATTTGGGTAAATTTCTTGAGATATTTTCTGTTTGAAATATTTTTATCATATCCTTATGCTTAGTTGATAGTTTGGGGAGGAAACAGACTTCTAAGTTGGGATTCATTTAACTTTAGAATTTTGAACTCATCATTCAATTATCTTGTAGCTTCAGCTGAAATATGGATGTTTTGTGTTGACCTTGTTTTCCCTAGAACTATTTTATTTATTTATTTATTTTTAAACTTTTTTTTAAAAGAGACAGTAAGAGAAAGAGAGAGAAATTTTTAATATTTATTTTTTTAGTTTTCAGCGGACACAACATCTTTGTATGTGGTGCTGAGGATCCAACCTGGGTCTGTACGCACGCCAGGCGAGCGCAATACGGCTTGAGCCACATCCCCAGCCCCCTAGAAATATTTTAATGACCACCTTGTTTTGTTTTTTTTTAAAAGAAACTCTGTCTTTATTTTTTTTTTTTCAAAGAGAGAGTGAGAGAGGAGAGAGAGAGAGAGATTTTTTTTTTTTTAATATTTATTTTTTAGTTCTCGGCGGACACAACATCTTTGTTGGTATGTGGTGCTGAGGATCGAACCCGGGCCACACGCATGCCAGGCGAGCGCGCTACCGCTTGAGCCACATCCCCAGCCCCACCTTGTTTTTTTATTATTGCATTTCTCATTGTAGGCTTATTTTCAACCCCTGTGCTAAGCACACAGTGAGCCATTTCAACCTGCAGGCTCATGTTCTTCATGTACTATACCCCTGATGCTCTGAAGTTCTTAATCAAAGGGTGTTAAAGTTTGGATCTTGAATGTCCCACAAAGGCCCATCTGCTAAAGGATTGGTCCCCAGCCTGTGGCACTACTGGGAGATGGCAGAGCCTTTAGGGGGTAGGGCTAAGTGAAAGGAAGTTTTGTCCTTGGGGATGTCTTCTTGAAGAGAATAGTGGAATCCTAGCCCCTTCCTGATTCTCCCTTTGCTTCACAGGCACCTTGAGGTGAATAAGCTTCCTCCACAATGCACTCTTGCCATGATGTACTGTGCTATAACAGATCCAAGGTAACAGGACAAGCAACCATGGACTGAAACCTCTGAAACTATGAACCAAAATAAACATTTCTTCCTTATCAGTTGATATTCTCAGGTATTTTGTAAGAGTGATGGAAGGCTGACCAACACAGAGGGGCTTTTAAAATTTTTTATTTGTTCTTTTTAGTTAGACATGACAGTGGAATGTATTTTTGACATATCATACATACATGGGATACATACATACATGGAATATAAGGTCCCATTTTTGTGGTGGACATGAGGTGGAGTTACACTGGTCATATATTCATATCTGAACATAGAAATGTTATGTCCAATTCATTCTACTGTCTTTCCCATTCCCATCCCTCTTCCCTTCCCCCCACTTAAATTTTTTCTTTTGCTGGTTATATGTCCTATAAGTTTCTTTTATTCCTGTTTGATTTGATTCTGCTGGTTCTTTATTTTTTCTTTTTTAATGATATAACTATTTTTATATCTTTATTTCATTTATTTATTTTTATGTAGTGCTAAGGGCCAAACCCAATGCCTCACATGTGTTAGACAAGTACTACCACGGAGCTACAACGCTCACCCCCAACACCTACTGATTCTTGCCTGACTGCTTACACCTTAGGATAGAGCAGACAGTAGGCTCTGCATGCACGGCATGAATTATAGGCTTGTGGGAGTCATTAGGGATGATCTTTCTGGCTGGGCTGTATTTTTTGTTCTTTTTCTTTTTCTTTTTGGTACCAGGGATTGCACCCAGGGGCTCTTAACCACTGAGCCACATCCCCAACCCTTTTTATTTTGAGACAGGGTCTTGCTAAGTTGCTTACAGTCTCACTAAGTTGCTGAGGCTGACTTTGAACTTGCAATCCTCCTGCCTCAGCCTCCCAAGCACAGGTGTGTGCCACTGCATCTGGCAGGGCTATATCTTAAAGAACTTTAAAATTAAAGAACATAAGAAATTAAATAAATATGGATATCAATATTTAAGCTAATCACATTATAGGTGCTTGTACATGTTACGAATAACTGTAATAAGCTAACTTACTTATAAGGCTATAGTATCATCCTCTTCTTTCTCCTGAAATTCAAAAAGTTAATGACATCATTTTAGATACAGCATTTACAACAGTGAGTCATATTTGGCTGCAAATCATAATCAATATCTGAAATAAAACTTGGCAAAATATCAACATCATAAGTTCCTCTGAGCCTCTTTCTGAAGGTGGCCATGCTTGTTCTTCAGCTCTGTAAACCAAATATTCTTTTGGTCTTTCTCTGTTGAATTTTTTTGGATAGTGTAATTTGCCAGGCATAGTGGCACACACTTGTAATCCTAGAAATCTGGGAGGCTGAGACAGGAGGATTGCAAGTTTAGGCCAAGCCTCAGCATCTTAGCAAGACCCTGTCTCAAAATAAAAAGTAAAAATTAAAAACGCTGGGGTTGCAAAAATAAAATAAAATAAAACAAATAAAATGGTATAACTAAGGAAATACCAGTTTCATTTTCTTGTACAAACCTTAAGCCTTTTTCTTTCTTTTCTATTTTTCCCCCCAGCTGGGGATTGAACCCAAGGATGCTCTACTATGGAACTATACCCCCAGCCCTTTTTGTTTTTTACTTTGAGACAGGATCTCTGAATTGCCCTACGCTGCCCTTGATTTTGAAATCCTGTTGTTGGAGTCTCCCAAGTTGCTGGGATGCAGGTATGTGCCATGGTACCTAGCACAAACCTTAAATTTTCAAGAATGAAATAAGGACATGTTTTGGGGACATAAATATCCAGAAAAATGAATGAAAATCACTGGCCAACTCTCATTTTTCATTTTATGTTTTGGGGTTACAAACTAAAAAAATAACAACAACAACAAAAAACCCTCTCTATACAATCTCAGGCTTAAAAATCATAGGCATTTCTCTAAAACAACTATTAATTTTGTAACCTTCTAATATCACATAGTTGAAAGAACCCTAGTGTCTGATATCCAACTTTATCATACCACTCTAAAGTTAAATACTGTAAAAACTGGGGCGTTGCAGTATTTTGTAAAAATGAAATATGCTATTCTCCTTATGGAATTTTAGCTGATTAGAAAGAAGAATTGAATTGACTGTCCTGGGACCTGAAAAATAAATGAGATTTGACAGTTTCAATCTGAGGAAAACCTAATTTATTTTAAACTTCTTGGAAGTAATTTTCCTCTTATTTTCTAGAGATGTCAAGTGAAATATCCAAAGATAACTATAACAATTAAGTCAATAAATTTCCATGTTTTTCACTGAACAAGGGCAGGAAGGACAGTTTTGTGTCAGGGATTCATGTTATTACCTTAACATTATTATTTTTTTTTAAAGAGAGAGTGAGAGAGAGAGAGAGAGAGAGAGAGAGAGAGAGAATTTTAATATTTATTTTTTAGTTCGAACCCAGGCCGCACGCATGCCAGGCGAGCGTGCTACCGCTTGAGCCACATCCCTAGCCCCAACCTTAATTATTTTGAGATGCTTTTGTTTTTAAGAAATAAAACATTGCCAGGCACAGTGGAGCATTCCTGTAATCCCAGTGACTCAGGAAGTGGAGGCAAGAGGATCCCAAGTTCAGGGCCAGTCTCAGCAATTTAGTGAGGCCCTAAACAATTTAGTGAGACCCTGTCTCAAAATAAAACACAAAAAGGGTTTAAGGGGCTGAGGTTATAGCTCAGTGGTAGAGTGCTAGCCTAGCACGTGGAAGGCACTGGGTTCGATCCTCAGCACTACATAAAAATAAAAGTATTATGTCCATCTACAACTTAAAAGAATATTAAAAAAAGTTTGGGGATGTGGCTCGGTGGTTAAGCCCCCCCCCCCCTAGTACCAATAATCAATAAACAAACAAATAAATAAAATTAAAAATAAAACGACTGGGGATGTAATTCAGTGGTAAAGTTCCCCTGGGTTCAATTACCAGTTTAAAAAGAAAAGTGTGTTAATATTCTAGAGTACATTGTGTCACACACAAAAATAGCATGAAGATAGTTTGTTTTTTCTTTTTTTCTTTCTTTCTCTTGTGCTAGGATCAAACCCAGGATGTTGCACTTAAAGAGCCCTACCACTATGCCACATCCACAGCCACAGTTGAGTTTTTGCTGGTTTGATCTAGAGTAGGGTATCAGCATGCTTGATGAAGGGCTTCCTCAGTGTTGTAGACTTCTAACTAGGGGCTGGCCTGGGTGTTCCAGCTTTTAAAAGGAGCATAAATCATGAGAAAAACAACTCTCCAGAATCATAAAAAGTTCTGCAACTCCATGCTCTGAATATTTAAGGTAAAGGAGATGAAATAAAGATTATGATGACATTATTAAAAAATAAAAAGATAATGTTGAGTGTGGTGGAACACGCCCATAATTGTGGTGGTTTCAGAGGTTGAGGCAGGAGGATTGAACTCAAAGTCAGCCTCAGCAATACAGTGAGGCCCTAGGTAATTTAGTGAGAACTTGTCTCAAAACATAAAGCTGGACACAGTGACACATGCCTGTAATCCCAGCAGCTCAGGAGGCTGAGACAGGGGAATCATGAGTTCAAATCCAACCTCAGCAATGGTGAGGCACTAAGCAACTCAGTAGGACCCTGTCTCTAAATAAAATACAAAAAAGGGCTGGGGATCTGAGTTCAATCCACAGTACAAAACAAATATAAAAAGAGCTGTGGCTGTGGCTCAGTGGGTAAGCCTTTCTGGGTTTAATCCCTGATGCCAAAAAAGGTGGTGGGAGGGGTAGAAAAAGATATCACAGTCAATGGAGAACATAAAAAATGACAATAATGAGCCATATAAGAATTATACATGGGGGCAGGATTATAGGTGAGGGATAAAAAATTTCAGATGGGCATGGCCCATGCTTGTAATCCCAGCTACTCAGGAGACTGAGACAGGAGAACAGAAAATTAAAGGCCACGGATTGGGGTTGTAGCTCAGTGGTAGAGCATTTGCCTCGCATGTGTGAAGCCCCAGGTTTGATCCTCAGCAATATATCTATCTATCTATCTATCTATCTATCTATCTATCTATATATATATATATATATATAGATATTGTGTCCATCTACAACTGAAAAAAAAAAAGTTCAAGGTGAGTTTCAACAATTTAGCAAGACTCTGAGCAACTCAGGCCCTGACTCAAAATAAAAAGGGTTGGGGATGTTGCTCAGTGGTTAAGCACCCCTGGGTTTAATCCCTGGTATCAAAAAAAAAAAAAAGATGAAAAGATGGCTTCAAGAGCAGAGAGCTATATTTTACCTCCGCCTTCACTCTTTGGCCAGTTCCTCATCTGCAAAAGTTGAACCTGCGCAGAGTTTCTGTATCCCTTAGGAGAGTTTAAGAAATAACCATGTGGTAGAAAATTACTGCAACTCCATAAAGATGTTAACTATAGGGAAAATGAAGATATTAATTTCAACCTATGGCGATAAAGCTTAATAAACATTTCATCACTATAAAATTTGTGATTAATGTAAAAAGTTGACTTGTGCACACTTGGCTTTTTAACACAAACTTTGTTATTTTAATTAAATGGTTCAAAGTGTGTTTTGTGTTCAATGCTTAAATGTTAGGGAAATTATTGTTAAACATTTTGATTTCCTGGTTGTGTTCAATGTTAAAGGGATATTATTTCATGATTGGAAAGATTAATAATTTGAGAATTAAGCAAAATATAAATTGGATTACATGTTCTTTTCATGTAGGTATCCCTCAGACAGACATTGAATATCTAAGCAACAGTAGATATGTTGCCAAAAGCTTGGTCCTTGTGCCTGATGCCAATCCAATAATGAGGATACAGTTTTGATAAAAAGGAAAAAGAAGGTTTACTGCTTTGCTAAAAAAGGAGAAACACAGGAGACTCCTGTCCCAAAGGCTGTGATTCTGCCCATCAGCAGGAATAGGGGGGTTTTAAAGAGGTGTTTCAGAGAAAATGAGATTAGAGAGGAGGAGAAGATCAGGGCAATGATCAGGGAGGAGGAGGCTAGGGAAAAGAAGATCAGAGAGGAGAAGATCACGAAGGTGTCAGTTGGGAAAAAGTAAAAAAACATGTAAGTTTCAAAGCCACAAGGACTATAGTCTAAGCATCAAGTAAACCCTGTTACAGGTGTTACAAGTAGAGGATTGGAAATAAAGTCAAGGTGGTGGGGGAGCAGGAAAAGAGAATGATCATGGTCAAGGTAGAGAGAGAGAAAAAATAAAATGAAAGTGTTGCAGATGCCAATTAATAAAATCCTGCTGTAAATCATGATTAAATGTATTACAAGTTTTACATAAAGTTATTAGAAGGCATTATTCTAGATATTCAATCTGCCCAACTTTATTATCAATTATAGACACTAATCTTTTTTAATTTTAGGCACTAATCGTTTACCACCTGAAAGCTGAAAAACAGATTGAAAAAGAGCTTTGAAGATAAAGAAGTGTAACTTTATCATGGGTTTTTCTTTTTGTTGCAATCTTGGGGTCCAACCCAGGGCCTGGGGAATGCTGGGCAAGTACTCCACTGCTGGGCTACAGTTCCACCAGCCTTTGTTGTGGTCTTCTAATAATCTCCAATCTAGTATTACATCTATTATGGATGCTGTTGAAACGCAAGTCTTGCCAGAACTGCAGTTCAAAGTTCTGCCAAGTTACTGAATGAGCTTTGACAAGTCCTTTAGCCTCCGAGACTCAGTTTCCTCTCCTGTAAAATGGGAATAAAATACAGCACCTATTCATTAGGCATGTTCTTTCAAATGAGATTTAAGAAACAGTTCTTGGGGTGTGTTTGATAACTGAAGGGCACAATTCTCTTGTGTGTTAGCGCTGTGGAGGAAAAAATGAAAGATTTCTCTCAACGCGCAGCTAGCAAAATAAACCGTACATTACAGAGCTGTTTCACTTTCTCCCTTTGAGATCCAAAGCCATTCTTTTGTTGCCTTTCAAGCGTCAGGCACAATGTTGTGATCCCAAAGTATCACAGTCCTTCAAGCATGAAAGCAGTAAAATATCCAAAGTCTATTTATGGAGAACTTTCTATATATTAAGGAATCAGTTTAATCAACAAAACCTCCTTTAATTCTTATTTTGGTCACCAGCGCTAATACGCAGCAAACGGAGTGAATGAAATTTTTAGTGTTCTTCTAAAATTTTTTTTAATGATAATGCTCTTAATGTTGGGCTTGAAATAAAACGAATACTTGACAAGGTCAGTAGATGAGAAAGCACCAGTGGCCTTGATATTTTCTAATTCCTCCTTTGCCCTGTTCTGTCCCCCGTCCCCACCCCCACCCAATTCGCCCAGACCTCTCAGCAAGACGGTCGCCTAGCAGGGCGACGCGAGGAGAGGGGGAAAGGGGGGAGGTGGGGCCGAAACCTAACTTCATTGTTCGCGGTACTGACTCTACCCGAAAAAGCCCGTTGGCAGCGCCTGCGCACTGCGCGCTCTTTGTGCCGGGCTGCAGCAAGCGGCTTGTTTGTGTGTCTCTCTCCCAGAAGCTGTGGAGGCGGGGCCTGAGAGGCGTGGCCTGCCCCTTCGAATTCGGATTGGATTCCCGCAGGGAGGTAGGCGGGCACAGGGTGGAGCTTCCGATAACAACACTCGGAAGCCGGGCTGGGGCTGTTTGTTGCTGCGCCGCCTCCGCCCGAGTCATAGTCCGCGCTCTTCTGTGGCTCTCTTAGCAGCAGCAGCCGCCGCCGCCGCCCTATGATCACTGCCTTCACTTCCTCTTTCTCTTCCTGCCGAGCTGCCTGCCTCCTAGCGCTATGACTGTCGTCTCTGTCCCGCAGCGGGAGCCGCTCGTCCTGGGCAGCCGTCTTGCCCCGCTTGGCTTTTCCACCCGCGGTTACTTCGGGGCCCTCCCGATGGTGACCGCGGCACCGCCGCCTTTACCTCGGATCCCAGACCCCCGGGCACTGCCTCCAACCCTCTTCCTCCCTCACTTCCTAGGGGGAGACGGCCCCTGTCTGACTCCCCAGCCTCGCGCTCCAGCAGCTCTGCCCAATGGTAGCCTGGTCGCTGCGGGAGGCACCCCGCGGGCAGCGCCAAAGAAGCGGCGAAAAAAAAAGGTGCGGGCCAGCCCGGCGGGGCAGCTACCCAGTCGCTTCCATCAGTACCAGCAGCACCGGCCGAACCTGGAGGGCCGCCAGAGCCCGGCGACTGGCCGGAGCGGAGCGCAGGAGGTCCCGGGCCAGGCCACCGTCTCGGTCCCGAATCCTGCAGCCACAACCAGAACTGAGGAAGCGAGCCCCGTCCCTGGGCCGCTGCGGCCCGCGGTACCCGGCCAACCCCCGCTGAGAAAAGAGGTGAGGGCTGCGAAGCGGGTCTGGGGGGCCGTTGGGAGTTTCGGCCCAAGACGGCCACTGGCGGGCTCTCGGGCTTGGGGCTCGGCTGTGAGGGGGTCTGGAGGGTGGGGGCTGGGCGAGGGGCGGCTGTTTACTCGGGAGGGAAGTTTCCGTGACGCCCGCTTGGTTTTGCTGGGGGAAGAGGGGGAAGGGGAGGCATGCGCTGGCGCTGCCGATTGGCTCCCGGGAGTCAGCCAATGAGAGGAGCAGCTGCGCCCCAGCAACAGCCCCGATTTAGAAGGCTGGCGGCGTTCCAGGGGGTTTCGGCGTTCCGGGCTCGCGCGGTGGTGGGGGAGGGCAGGGGCCCGCGGGAGGGCTGACGTCAGCGCGCGCTACGTGCCGAGCGCTCTGGCGCTCATGAAGGTGGCGGGGCAGAGTGGGGGTGGCCGGGGAAGGGGTGGGGCCGGCTTTGGGCTTCTACGGGCTCTAACGCCCTGCGTGGGCGCTGGACCCGGGCTGCAAGCGGCTCGATTTCGTTTGGCTGGCCCTTTGCCGAAGTGTGGGACTCCCAGTCCAATTGGGGCTTTGCTTACCGCGAGTCTGACTTACTACTTTGTGGGACTTTTAAAGTTTCAAAGTTCGCAAGAATGGCATTAGTTCTTCTTGGAAGAGGTCAATTTTGTGGGCCACTCTTAATGTTGAACTGAGTTTATTGTTCAGCAATTCCCATCGTGTACTATGCTGACATTGAGTAGTGGCGGGTAGTTTTACTTGTTCAGAAGTTTTCACTAATATAGTTGAATGACGTTATGTTGACCAAGTGCCGTGCAGTTTGATTTGGATAAAATGTATGAAAATTCATACGGAATTAAATGTCTAAAGTGACATAATCTTAGCAAATTATAATTTCAATGAATCATAGTTACGTGGAAACTGCTCTTGCCCTTGGTTGGACTAAGATTTGGAGTTCATCTAGCTTATGCCCTTGGAAAAAGTTACTAACTTTAAATTATCTTCTCAGGTTTCAACTTGTAAAATACCACGACTGAAAATATTAGCGATAATATAAAAGAGCCTTTTGTATTTCGTTTGCTGACCAGTAACATTTCTTTCTTCTGAACGGATATTCAAACGCCCGAGTTTGCTGGGAGTTACTGATATGGAATGTGTTACATTGTACTCTCCTGCTTTGTTTTTGAGTGCTACTTACAAGTGTTGAAAGGACTGTAATCTAATTATACTTTTCCTTGACAATTTTTTATTTTAACCTTTTCCATCACAACTTCCTGGAAGGTCCACTTAAGTTAGGAAATTGATTTGATTGAATGAAACAAGTTCTTGAAATGGTTGTTAAATCAGAAGGAAGGCGGGGGCAGAAAGGAAACATTTTTTTTCCCTCTGACAAACATTTGGAAGAGAGCTATTACAGTTATAGCTAGATGGACCAGAGGTTAGTTTGGATTTTTTTAGACATTTTAGAACTTGCTGATGTTGCATACTGGTTACAGCGGTGATTAATTGCATAATTTTTAGTGGCAGACAATAAGGTGTATTTGGACATCCGACTGATAAGTGTAGCCAGTTTAAAAGTATATAATCAAAATAGTGAGCTGAAGACTAGGGGGGAAACATTTTAGAAGAAAATATGTAAAATATGTGAATTTTATAAATGATTTTTATTTTGAAACTCTATTCACTTTTGTGTTCCTTATCTTTGTAGGTTTTAAAATCAAAGATGGGAAAATCGGAGAAAATTGCCTTTCCCCACGGCCAGCTTGTTCATGGTATACACTTGTGTGAACAACCAAAGATAAACAGACAGAAAAGCAAATATCACTTGCCACTAACCAAGATCACCTCTGCAAAAAGGAATGAAAATAACTTTTGGCAGGATTCTGTTTCGCCTGATAGAATTCAGAAGCAGGAAAAAAAGCCTTTTAAAAATACTGAGAACATTAAAAATATGCATTTGAAGAAATCACCATTTCTATCTGAAGTGAGCCAAAAGGAAAATTATGCTGGGGCAAAGTTTAGTGATCCACCTTCTCCTAGTGTTCTTCCAAAGCCTCCTAGTCACTGGATGGGAAGCACTGTTGAAAATTCCAACCAAAACAGGGAGCTTATGGCAGTACACTTAAAAACGCTCCTCAAAGTTCAAACTTAGATTTCAGATTTCACTATGTGTGTAAAACAGTTTTCCCCAAATCTTTGGACTCTAAAAAAATTGGTACAGAAATGGAAATTTGCCTTGTTGCAACCTATAGGTTCAAAAGATGAGCTTAAAAAGTTACAAACAGCTTGTATTATATTTTATATTTTGTAAATACTGTATACCATGTATTATGTGTATATTGTTCATACTTGAGAGGTACATTATAGTTTTGTTATGAAAGTTATGTATTTTGACCTGCCAATGTGGTAGGTGTTTTGTATATATACAGTGGAGAAATTTTAAGTGTGTGCTCTAAGGCACATGGAAGACTGATTTATTTGCACAAGGTACTGAGATTTTTTTTTTTTCCAAGAAACAGCTCACAAATCTCAAAAGTGAAGATCCAAATGTGAAGTTTACTAATGCACTACTGAAGTTTAAATCTGTGGCACAATCATTGTAAACATGGGTTTTGTCTGTTTTCCCAAAATTGATTTCTGCCTTCTGATCTGTAATTACTGGAAAACTATTCCCATTTTTGCCAAACTTAATTTCTGAGTTTTGGTACATAAGCCATTATTCAAATTTAAAATGACTCTAATTTTAATGCCAACAAAATTGGTTGTAATCAAATTTCAAAGTAATAATAATAATTTGGCCCCCCCCTTTTAAACTAGTCTTGGTTCTTTATGTGTGACTGTTAATGTTTGTGTGAGATTATTTTGTGATTGGATTTTGACTTTCCTCTTTGACTTTATGCTCATTATCCTACAAAATTTTAGAATTTAATAGTAATTTAAGACTTCTACCTCTGAGGAAGATTTACCCATCTACACATCTCACTAGAGGAAATGAGTATGTTAGTAAGTATAAAACTTAGAATATATTTTTATGTGTGAATTTTTTTTTTTGTATTGGAGAGTTTACCTGGGGATACTTTACCACTTTACCCCATCCCTTCTCCCCTTTTTAAAAAAGTTTTGAGATAGCAGGGTTCTAAGCAACAAAGTGAGACTGAGTTGTTGAGGATAGTTTCAAATTTGCAATCCTCAATCCTCCCTCATACTCCTGAGTCTGAAATTATAGGTATGTGAGAGGTTTTATAAAGTACCATTCGACTTAATTGCAATGTTTTTCAGTGAAAATGATATGATTGGCTTACTAGATTTTGGATTGGTTTTTTGAACCAAAATAAGTATTGATGTTAAGATTATTGGATGGAGAAAAATCTAAATCCTAAAGCTTGCTTGAGGATAAATACAGCTGTGCTTGTACTTTGTCAAAAGTAGAGACATGGAACCTTGTTTCCAATAGTGTGTGTGAGTGCATGTGTGTATATTTCCAACTGAGAAATTCGAAAAATGTGACTCTCCCTTATGGGTTTTAGTTAATCTCAACAAAAAGGAAGTTTTTCTAAGTGGGTAGTAATTAAACATGAAAAGGATAAAAAGGAGCTAAAAGGGTACATGAAAGCCTCAGCAATAGTAAGGCACTAAGCAACTCACTGAGACCCTGTTTCTAAATAAAATACAAAAAAGAAATAGGGCTGCGGATGTAGCTCAGTGGTTGTTACCCCTGAGTTCAATCCCAGGTAACAGGAAAAAAAAGTACATGGTTCCTGAAAAATGGTATAGATGAGGAAAGTGTTTCTTGGAGTGTCTTTCATATATATATATATATATATATATATATATATATATATATATATATATACACTTTGGTTCATACAAAAAGGGAGGGAAGAGATTTCTGGCTGCATAAAGGGTGGAGGTAGTAGTATAGGCATAACTTTAGAATAACTTTCGTAAGCAGTGCTGGCAGGGTATGATAACTCTTAGGCTGTCACCACAAAATCTGAGAAATGGCCATAGATCTGTATCAACCTAGCACATGTGTCATTTGCCACTGGCTGTAACATTTTATATGCAGAGAGATTAGCTATACACAAAATTACATCCTGGCTTTTAAAAATCCATTTAGAGAAACAGGTGATTAAAGTAATGAAAATAGTGAACCTGGTAATAAGACTTCCTGAAAACAATAAGTTAACACTTGATTAAAAATTTGAAAATAATGGCTTAAGGTTGCTGACTAAGATACTTTAAGATAAAGTATTAAAATAGGTCTTAAACTTTGAGCAAAATCAGTTGAGTTGCAGTGTAGATATATATTCAGTGACAATGTATTAGTGAATTTAAAAGTTAAATAGCTTTTGGTGTAAAATGCTCTATAGAGGCCCATTATTTTCAGGCACTTGGATTTTTCTCTTGATAGAATGAATGCCTTAACATTTCTTCCCATGTTTTTGCAATTTGTTTGGTTTTGTGGGTATGTAAAGTGAAGGATGTGTCCAGCTTCAGAACTAAATTTAAATTAGTGTCTCCAGTAAAGGGGCTCAATTGCAATGAAGTGAAAAGTTTATATGAGAATAAAAATTGTTAAATTCAGGGGCACGTAGGTATAGAAAAAATAGTATGGTTAGTACTTTAATGAAGTTTCTAGATATTTATAATTTTATACTGAATTTATTAAAATCATTTAGTGGTATTATGGAAAGAGCTTTTTATTTGCATTAATTTTGGTACCAAGCATTGTTAAGTATCTCCTTGTAGGTAAAGGAAAAGGTAGTAAAAGATCAAAGTATATTCTTAAAAGGAGTAGTTCTTTACAAAGTACTTCTTAATGCAAATTTTAGGTTGTTTTATAGTTTATAAATGAAAACAGCATTCAGGTTTTGGGCATGGTAATTTGTAACCCCTTGCTTCCCTTTATTTGAATGTAAAGCTAGCATGTTGTATAATTATGGAATTTGAGTTGAATCCCATCATTCCATGCTTGAGGAAAATAATTTGAATTTTGTCTAGTACTTGACTTCAAACTATCTTTTAAAAGTCAGTTCTTGCTCTTATCTTTACCTCTTTGTTGAAAAGACTGAGTTCAACTTGTAATGTTGAGAGGGAAGAAAACAAAGACACCCATCCCAGTGTTTCTGCCTCTTAGCACCAGGGCCCAGAATGGACCTGGGAAAGAGGGCACAGCTGGTATAAACTTGGTGAGAGGGTAGAATGAGTACTGTGCATTGCTCTGGCTACAGTGGATTGGCTAGGTTCTTTGATGTCCAGTCACCTCCAGCAAGTTCTCATGTAAAAACATAAAAGTGTTTTTAGATGTCTGAAAGAAGATCTTGGGCCATCATAGCTCAAAGCCACCCACCCCTGCCTTATTCCTAATTATTCCAGAAGTAGTGCTGGAGAGAAGCCTAATTAAGTGGTTTGAGTTTACCAAGAGGGGGAGCTGGTTTTGTAACTAAGAGAGCTAAAAGGTGACAAGGGAAGACAAGCATTAGGGCCCAGGAGAGAAAGGGAAAGGAAATTGAGAGCTGAAATTCTGCTCACAGATAAAAGTTGTCCTTAAATAGGTGGAAAAGTTTTTTTTTCTTTTGTGGTGGTGGGGTTCAAACGCAGGGCCTTGACCCTGCTAGGCATGTGATCTAACACTGGCTTTGTCCTCAGCCCTGGAAACTTAGAAGTTCAGATCATAGTTAGAAAATTCTTTAAACTTTTAGTCACCAATTTTACCTTTTTCTAATGACATTATAAGAACTAATGGGTTGGTTTGGGTGAATTGACATTTCCCAAATATCTGAAAATGACACATTCACAGGTTTAATAATTTTTGCACTTGATTATAGAGTTCTTGCAGTTTGGATAATAAACTGCCTTAACCATCCCTTCCCCTTGTTTGCCATTTGTCCAGCAGAATGTCTGCAATTCAGTGTGAGGATTTATTGTAAAGTATGTTCAGGAAATGAAAGGATAAATAAAAGTTCACTGCAGGTAGTGTAGGGAGAAAAAAGTGACTAAAATACTGCATTTTTCTCTCCTACAACTACAAATACCTAAAGAGGTAAAAAAGAAAATTGTTTCTCCTAGGAAGTAGTGATTAATTCTGGTAACTAGGAATTTTCTCTTAGGGAATCTGACCCCTTAAAAATAGTATTGAGTTGGATCTTAAAATAGTCAATAGTGAAATAAAAACCTAACAAGATTAGCATAAAAGAAAGGAATTCATTACTACTATGCCAGCATTGCAGAAGACAGTTAAAACAATTTTACACATAGAAGATTTAAAACAAAGATATCTTGCATAAGAATAAATTAATTAGAAGTGTGGATGAATATGTAACAATTAGGATAGAACAAACATTAAATGTAAATCAAAATGACAAAAAATAGCACATTTTCTATAATAACACTGAATATTAAAAAAGTCAATAGTATTTGACACAGAAGAGGAAAATATAGAGGTAAAAGTGAGTAGATAATGTAAAAAAGATTTAGAATGTCCAGCAGCTCAAGTAGAGAAAAATTAAGTGTCTTTGAAAGGTATATTGGGGTAAGAACACAGGCCCTTGAACGACATGTTGTTTTTTTTTTTTTTAAGAGGGAGAGAGAATTTTAATACTTATTTTTTAGTTTTTGGCGGACACAACATCTTTGTATGTGGTGAACCCGGGCTGCACACATGCCAGGCAAGCTTGCTACTGCTTGAGCCACATCCCCAGCCCTTGAACAACATGTTGAAGAGCTTCAGCTTTATTATGTAAGCATGGCAGAATCATCAGATTTGAGGAAAGGAATGAGATTCTTAAAAAACAAAATTGTTATGAAAAGGTGGGAAAGGGAACAAAACAGGAAGACCACTTGAACATAAATATTTTAATAGCTCAAAAGAGAAAAGGGCATTTAGAACATTGTCAGAGGGAATGTAAAGACAGCTTGTTTTGGAGCATTGGAATGAAGGGTGAGGAAAGAAGCCTTTTTAGGTCTAGTGACTAGACAAATTACCAAGTAGGGAACTGGGCCGGCAGATTGGAATTATACAGGAAGATAATTTTGATTTGGTTTGTTGAAATTTTTGGATGTCCTGTAGGTAGTGCACGTGGAAAGGCATAGCAAATAGAAGATAGGTCAGACCTAGAGACACAGCTTAGGTAAATAGTGCACAGAAACAATAATCATAACATTAAAATGGAACTGAAATATGTCTTCCCATATCCTATTTTCTCTCATGAGGCTTAATGTGTTTCCGGGTACTCTTCATCCTCTTCGCTTCCTGTGGCAACTTCAACTATGGTAGTCAATTAGTTGTTGAATTGGAATGTATTATGAAACAGTTTTACACAGGGATTGTTTCTTTACCTAGCTGTAAAAGTGACTATTAATAGACCTAATTTAAGTTTTATATTTGATAGCAACTACCTGTTGGTGAAAAGGAGCAAGAATGTCACCTTCCTTTTCTGTAGTCAAAGATAACATTTTATTTATTTATTTATTTATTTATTTATTTATTTATTTTTAAAGAGGGGAGGGAGGGAGGGAGGGAGGGAGAGAGAGAGAGAGAATTTTTAAATATTTATTTTAAACAACATTTTTGTTTGTATGTGGTGCTGAGGATCCAAACCAGGCCGCATGCCAGGCGACCGCGCTACCGCTTGAGTCACATCCCCAGCCCCCAAAGATAACATTTTAAACCACCAACCCAGTATGCCTTGCTGAGGTTTTTTTTTTAGGTACTGGAGATTGAGCTACATCCCTGCTGGGTTCAATGCCTGGGACACTCCCCCCCCCCTCCGAAAAAAAAGTGATGAAGCAGGTATCCTCAGTCATAAATTTAGTGACATCCACTCTTTCATCTTCCATGCTAAGGCTGGTGCTGCCCTCAGTGATGACTTTTGTCAGGCTCATTTTCTGTCCTGACAGAGAATTTAGGTACAGCAATAGGACAGTGACATTATGGCCTCCAAAGAGTAGGAGCCCCTGGACCACCAGCCCCAGTAATATCTTTTTTTGTTTTTTTTTTTTTTTTTTTTTGGTTTTTTTTTTGGTACCCTGGGGATTGAATCCAGGGGTGCTTAACAACTAAGCCACATTCCCAGACCTTTTTATTTTTTATTTTGAGACTGGGTGTCACTAAGTTGCTGAGGCTGCCCTTGAATTTGTAATCCTCCTGCCTCCTGAGTTGTTGGGATTATAGGCCTGCATCACCATGCCTGGCTCCCAGTGAGATCATGAGAGGAAAAGAGAGGCCTCTCTGCTGCTGTGGAATCCATGCCTTAACTCAGTCATCAAACACACTGAGAACCACTGTCCCCTCTTCCCAGTTTCCATCTCAGATCTTCTGAATAAGGGAAGGGATTAGGGAATCTACTCTTTTAGGTACCATCAATAAAGTCCACTGCACCCATCTCCCTGTGTTCCCCCGAAAAGAGTTGGGGATGATCTGCTTGTTGAACCTAACCCCTTTTCTTTAAATCTCTTGGATTAAATAGTCTGGAATTAATCTTGACAGTTTTCAAATTGTTACTTTTCATATCTTTGTAATTATCTTGGAGGTTCTAAATTAAATATACTAAAATGTATGTAAGTAATGTTCCCAACACCCAGGAATTGTATTGGCCAAATTTAAGTTGGAATTAAAAATACCCCAGGGCTGGGGTTGTGGCTCAGTGGTAGAGAGCTCGTCTAGCATGCACCAGGCACTAGGTTTGATCCTCAGCACCACATAATTGTAAAATAAAGATATTGTGTCCACGTAAAAAAAAAAAAAAAAAAAAAAATTGTATTACAATTTAGCATTTACAAAAGGTGTACATTTACTGAGGGTTCACTGTTAATATTTTAGAATTATTTTCCCAAGCAGAGTTTATAATAATGTGTCTAGAACTGGCTACACAAATTTAGAATTCATTAGAGGACTAGTTTTTCATAGATTATGTGGCATTAATTATAGTTTTTGAATTAAGTAATGGTAGAAATGGACAAATGGGAGAACTGGTAGCATCTATATGGGTATTTTTTTTTTTTTAAAGAGAGAGA
Organism: Urocitellus parryii; assembly: GCF_045843805.1. NCBI lineage: Eukaryota > Metazoa > Chordata > Mammalia > Rodentia > Sciuridae > Urocitellus > Urocitellus parryii. Next base: position 70,869,739 of record NC_135538.1, on the reverse strand, counting down.
GAGAGAGAGAGAGAGAGAGAGAATTTTTAATATTTATTTTTTAGTTCTCGGCGGACACAACATCTTTGTTGGTATGTGGTGCTGAGGATCGAACCCGGGCCGCACGCATGCCAGGCGAGCGCACTACCGCTTGAGCCACATCCCCAGCCCTATATGGGTAATTTTTTAAAATTAGATGCACATTTGTCAAAGAAGCCACTATGTGAGTGTGGCTTTCTGGTTATAAAGGTACCGGGAGTGGTTCTTGAGTTACAGTGGTTCCACTTAACCATTTTCAACTTTACAATGGTGTGAAAATGATTTGTAGTCTATAAAGACTAGATTTGGAGTTTTGAAATTTGATCTTGGGCTAGTGATAGTAGTAAGATGCTTGTGATGCTAGGCAATGATAGTGAGCCACAGCTTCCAGTCAGCCAACAGATCTTGAGGGGAAACAACTAAGGCTGTTCACATATTTGGTAGGTTACCTATGTTAAATGCATTTTCAACGTACAATGGGTTTGTCATGACATCCCCATCACTATCGAGAAGCATCTCTGGATACTGATCACATTCCTCATAGCTGGTTTTATATATATAGTTTCTCATAATTATGGAGTAATGCTCTAAAATTAGAGCTTGTTAATCTGACTAGTTGTCAAGTCTGAATTATAGCTGTACTCCTGACAGGCTAAAATCTTGGAAAAGGATAGCAGTTACAACACATTTTCCTTTTTTTTTTTTTTTTTTAAGCAAAATAAGCTAAATTTTCTTTTTCATTTCAGACTTTTTCTTTAAATAAGCTGTTTTTTTCCTTTTAATAAACATTTTGATGCTTTTTGGTTATTTCCAGCATGCAAATATTTAAATTAAACCCCAAATTTTCTAACAGTAAAGATCTTTATAAACAGGAAGATTTTTATTATGATACTTTTTACCTGGCAACATGGAATAATAGAGGGCTTTGATTCAAAACCTTTGATAGAGTACAACTGGGGGGATTTTTCTGATATAAAACAAAGGCTCACAATCCTCCCTTCCAAAGTTGAACAGAATTAACCTTATTTTTCAAATAAACAGACATTTACTACTCTCAAATTTTAGAAGGGATTGATATAAAAGATAGGATATCAATCTTTGATAGGCCAATCTTCCAAGGCTTTAGAGTTGTTATGCATTTATGCCAGTTTACTTAACCGCATGTATACTTCTTAAATTCCTGTAATCGTTTGATGTCTTGAGACCAAATCTTGAATTTCAAGAATAAAACAGTGATGTTTATGAAAGCTGTTCAACCAAGGTCTTCTGACTGCTCTTTAGCTAATTTAGAATACCCAATTATGAACATTCCATTTTTTAAAACTATGTGTTGAACTCAAAATAATTGGGATAGATGGATAGATATGTGATAAGGCAAGTATAGTTTACATTTACAGAATTTAGATAGTGGATATATGGGTGTTGACCATAAAATTCCCACTGAAGCATTTTATAATAAAATATTGAAGAAAACAAAATTGGAGAAAACTAAGGCTGCTTTACCTAGTTACTCCATTATTATAATTCTAAAGTTCATTTACAAGTAGCATGCAGAACAAATCATCTTTTGTGTTTGTAAATTCCCAATCTCCTTAATGTTTTTCTTTGCACTTTCAAGTATGTTGGTTAGTTGGTTATGTCTAAAACAATAGAACAACTCTAGCCAATGGCTGAAATACCAAAGCTATTAAGAACATTAAGACAAATTAGAGAACGATTAGAAAAAGTATTAGTTTTGAAAATGTGACAGATGATATTTAATGTTAATGTTGATAAGCATTAATGCTTGAAGAACCTTTGTATAAAGATATAGATGAGGATTATAAAGATTCTGAAAGGGATTTATAGTTTTCCATGGTTTGAGAAGAAAGCTAAAGATATTAAAGTGGAACTGAAAGCAGGGAAGAGATAAGAATATGGGTTTATGAAATGTACGTCTCTAAAGCAATAGTAGCACTTAAGTGACTAGAGGGCAAGGCAATGAGCAACATTTGTTTCCTACTCTTTAAGTCTTTGTTTTGTGAGATCCTGTCTATATTGCCCAGACTGGACTTAAAATGATAACTCCTGATAACTTTTTTTTTTTAAGAGAGAGAGAGAATTTTTTTAATATTTATTTTTTTTTTTTAGTTCTCGGCAGACACAACATCTTTGTTGGTATGTGGTGCTGAGGATGGAACCCGGGCCGCATGCATGCCAGGCAAGCGTGCTACCGCTTGAGCCACATCCCCAGCCCTCCTGATAACTTCTACCTATGCCTCCTAAGTAGCAGGAATTAAAGGCACATGCCACTGCAATTGGCCAAACCAAGGACAAAAACAAAAATCAAACTTTTTTTTTTTTTTTTTTGCTGTGGTGGAAATCCAATCCAGGACCTCATGCATGCTGAGCAAATGCTGTACCGCTAAGGTAAACCCTCAGCTCATTAGAGCCTTTAATGCTGAATTAATACCATTAGAGCTAATGGAAAACTCCAAGTGTTGTTTGAAATTATTCCCTAAATGATGTGGTTCCATTTTCCATGAGACATTCATGTAAAATCACAAACTTTTGGTCAAAATAAAGAGTGGGTATGGTGTTGTCATTAAAAAAAAAAAAAAAAAGCACCAATTTGCTGGGTGTGGTAGTACATGCTTGTAATCCCAGTGGCTTGGGAGGTTAAGGCAGGAGGATCTCAAGTTCAAAGCCTCACCAATTTGGCAAGGTTCTAAAGCAATTTTTCAAGACCCTGTCTCTAAGTATAAAAATGCCTGGGAGGGCTGGGGATGTGGCGCAAGCGGTAGCACGGCTCACTTGGCATGCACAGGGCGCTGGGTTGATCCTCAGCACCACATAAAAATAAAGAAAAGATGTTGTGTCCACCAAAAACTAAAAAATAAATATTAAAAATTTCTCTCTTGCTCTCTCTTTAAAAAAAAAAAAAAAAGGCTGGGAATGTGGCTCTAAGTATAAAAATGGGCCGGGAATGTGGCTCCGGGTGTTCATCCTGGTACAAAAAAAAAAAAAAAGCCAAATTGAATTAGTCACAAGCAGTGCAAGAAATCTGCTATGTGCTGTTCACATGTTACTTTAGAATAAAAATTCACCCACCATGGTAAGTGGCATTTAAAAGAATCCAATTTAATACGTTATATGGCAAGAGTAGGGAATCAAAAAAATACTGGAGGCTGGGGTTGTGGCTCAGTGGTAGAGTGCTCACCTAGCATGCTCGAGGTACTGGGTTCGATCCTCAGCACCACATAAATGTAAAATAATGAAATCAGTTTTTCTGCATCATTGGAAAAAAAAAGATAGTGTCCACCTAAAACTAATAAGTAAATATTTTAAAAAATACCGAAAATGGTTAGTACACATATACACACATCTAAAATTGTAATGAAGCCAGCCATGGTGGTGCACACCTGTAATCTCAGTGACTCAGGAGAAGGGAAGATGATCACAAGTTCAAGGCTAGCCTCAGCAATTTAGCAAGACCCTGTATTAAAAAAACAAAAAGGATTGGGGATGTGGCTCAGTGGTTAAGTATCCCTGGGTTCAATCCCCAGGACCAAAATAAATAAATAAATAAAATTGTAATGAATAGCCTAATAAATCATGAATATTAGTATTGCTAATTTATCTACTCCCCCCTCCCCCTTTGGTGCTGGTGACTGAACTCAGAGACATTCTACCATTGAGCCACACCTCCTGCCCTTTCTATTTTTTGAGACAGTGTCTTGTTAAATTGCTTAGGGACTCTCTTAGTTCCTGAGGCTGGCCTCAAATTTGTGATACTCCTGCCTCAGTTTCCTGAGTACCTGGGATTACAGGTGTGTGCCACCAGACCTGCCTAGAAATTGCAATTTTAATTAATAGTAGTTTATGAGGATTAAAAAATATTTCTAAATTTGTCTTCCTTTAAACTTTGGCCAATTTTGCCTCTGGCAATGGGATCAGAATAAAAGCAATTCTTATTTGTAATGCAGCCCCATACCTTAGAATAGATGTCTCAAGCAAACATTACAAATAAGTTCTGAAATTAATTAACATTGAAAAAATTACTTAGCATAGTGTCAAAATTAAATCCTAGGCTCCAAATAAAAACTTCAGCAAATTCCTCCATCATGGTAACAGCTACAAAATATCAGTTGCTTTTTAAAAATTATTTAGGCCTAATTCATTTGGAGAAAGGAAACAAACAGCTACAGTGGGCATCTTTATTTTCTTTGACCCTATTCTCTGTGATCCTGAGAAAACAGTGGTAGGTAGTAATCCTGTACCAAACTTGACAAGTATCTAAGTAAATATATTTTCTCTAAAGGAACTGACCACAGGTGTCTAAAATGAAGATGATTGTTAATAGAGAATCCCTAAGTATCTCTCTTAAATGTCCCAAGAAACAATTCTATGACATAATGAATGCTAGAATAAATATATTCCCAGAAGATTTTCCAAGAAACCCGGCCACCAGTTGTCATGGAACCATTTTCATTGAAGGCATTTCTTTACCAATTCCATTCTTTCATTTCCCTCTAAAATTATCTTAGTTAAGCTTCTGCAGAAGACTTTTCTGTTCCTAAAAGACATAGATGGCACAGTAGTCAGGAAGAGGCCTCTGGAGCCCAGCCTTTCCCTAGCTCTTCACTTAGAATGGCTATGTGCCCTTATAACTTAGCCTTTCTGCATCTCAGTTTTCTTCAATGCTATTTACAAGGTTGTTGTGATGATTTATAGATTAGTAAATAACTTAAAAATTTATACAGCAGTGCCAAGCACATAGTGAAGACTCAAAATAGTTTGAGCTCTTTATCACTCCACCTTTTCCATCAAACCAAATAGTATCTTCCTAACCAGCCTAGGGGATTACAATGGAAAACCAAGTCAAAGGTACACAAAAGAAATATGTTGGGGAATATTGCCTTATTAACTTTTTGCTAAGAGATAATGATTTGTGAATGCAGAGTAAAGACAGTATAATCAATTCCTAGTTGTTATATATTTATTTATTTTTTGCAGTACTGAGGATCAAACCCAGGGCCTTGCAAGTGCTGAGCAGATGTTCTACCACTGAACTACATCCCCAGCCCCCCTAGTTATTATTTAATATGACTGTATATGTTTGGATCCATTTAGAAAATATTTAAAATTACTATTAATATTTGTTTTCTTTTAAATTTTTTATAGTACCACATAATTTTATAACTTTTTATTACAGCTGAACTCTTCAGAATTGTAGTTCTGAGATAAATAAATTTGGAATGATTAAATAGAGAAAAATCTACTCAGAAAGTACAATATACATGAATTCATGGTGCTTGTCCAAATATTATTAGCATACAAATTATTTTGTTGTTTCTCACATATAGAATCTAAAATGCAAAGAAAAATGGAATTTCTATTCAAAAGAAATAGAAGCAAGACTGGCTCCTATATACTAAAAATATAAGGTCTTTTTCTTAACCACTCTAGATATAAATATTAACTGTATGGGTTGATAACTTTTAGTTTCAGTAATATAATTCGATAAAGTATACAAGTAGACCTCTATAAATATACCCCCTATAATAATATGCAAAACTGTTTTATTACAAAGCTACCAAAACCTTCTGAAAAACAAACTACAAACATAGTTTAAAAGAAATTTAGTTATAACAACTATAAAAGCAATTAATATCAACAAAGTTATTTGGCTTAAAAAATGAAGAGCAGTGTAATGTAAAATTTGAATATTATAATGCTGTGTTTTGAAGATGTAGTTTTGAGTTTTTTAATACAAGATACTAAACATTCTTTCAAAAATAATGTTATTTTATATAATCTAGAATTTTGAGCTAGAGCTCTAAAAAGAAAAAAAATTAAGCAGCAGATGAAAATAGGTATGTAGAAAGAATGGTGTAAAATATGATTTTTTACAAAATGCAATACTCTTCATATGTGTAAGGCTTAATATGAATATTTTTGGATTGTGAGTGTTGCATACCATGATTTTAAAAAACAAGTAGTCTCAACTCAAAATCTAGTATTTCTAAAATGTTTTCACAGTTTTGAAGTGAACATGGTATAGGATACATTTTCACATCAACTTTTTTTATACTGTTTTCCTTTTTCCAGTACTGGGGATCAAACCCAGCTTTACCACCACCGAGCTATATCCCCAGCCCTTTTTATTTTTTGAGAGACTTGTTAAATTGTCAAGGGTAGCTTGGAGCGTGCAATCCTCCTTTTTCAGCCTCCCAAATAGCTGGGATTACAGGCATGTGCCACCATGCCTGGCATCTATATTATTCTATCCAACAATTAAAAATTCTCTTTGAGCTCAGAGAAGACAATGTGTCTTTTGAATGCTTGATCTTTATATAAATTCAGCTTATGGGGATTTCAGACTGTTCTAATTTGAAATAGTACCTAAACTGACCTAATTTAGGAATTGACCTAAACTTGAACCAAAGACACAAGAGACAGAGGTTTCAAAAAGTTTAAGTCTACTGTATGCAATTATATAGCCATAATTACTTTTTATATGAAAAGTGCTTTAGAGTAAAAAATGTTTTTGTAAAAGGTATTAATATTATTATATTTAATATCCAAGTGGAATTTTCTAAATTGCTTCCATTTTTACCCATTACCTTTGAAAAGTATCCTACTGCTACACTGTAAATAAAAAATGGTCCATAAAATGGTGACATTAGATAGCATAATTTTTGGTGTGGGCCCTTAAAGTGAGACCAAATCTTTATTATTCCAAAGCTAGATTTTATTTCTTCACATGCCCAGAGTAACTAATATCAACTCACATTTTCTATAAGCCTTGAAGAATTTTTATTTAACATAATGAGAGGTTTAATAACTTATATTAAAGACTATGTAGTATTCTTCCATTGCTGTTCACCAACTGTTTTTATGACGATAACTCCGAGATCTGGAATGTGACCGAAAATGAGAATGTTTTGCTGCTTGTGCTTTAGTTTCAGAATTGGTATACCCTTTGGGAGATTTACATGGGGATCTTGCTATGGAGTCAGAATGTCTTCCATGTGATCTTGATTTTGTTCCTGAGCTAGTCTGCTTTTGAGGTGAACTTGATTGTGATTTTCCTATTGACTTGGACCTTTTTTGTAAGGACTTGGACCTTGACCGTCCTCTAGAACCAGAATTCCTTCTTGGAGTTCTTGACTGCCTTGCTGAGGTAGACCGCCTTGGTAATGATTTGGAACGAGATTTAGACTGGCTGTAAGAAAATCGCCTGTGTCGAGACCTGCAAACATCCATAAAGTTAGAGCACATATTCAGACAAAACAATAGATTAAGAAACAACACTTTCAGGAACTTATATGCTTTGCATTAACATTAATTATGTTTTTAATTGGTAAGCTAGAAGACACAATTCTTTTTTACTTTTGTGATGTTAAGGACTGAACCCAAGGTGTTTTGCCTACTAGGCAAGTACTCTACCACTAAGGTACACCCCCAGTCCTAAAAAAAAAAAAAAGTTCTAATTTTATTATGCACTCTTTTGGTTTAAACACAAGTAATAAATTCATAATGTTTGTTACAGTAGAATATATGATTTTTACTTTGCTAGTTACATCTTACAGATCAGTTCTGAAAAATATCTTGCATATTTAGTCAGGGTAAAACAACTCTTTAGAGGTATTAAAATCTGAAGGAAAAAAGATGAAAAATAGAAAAAAAATAACAATTATTAAAGTTTAACAAATAATGCTCATTAAAAACAAAACCTAGCTGGGCGTGCATGCCTGTAATCACAGCTATTCAGGAGGCTGAGGCAGGAAAATCATATATTTTAGGCAACCTAGGCAACTCAACAAGATTCTTTCTCAAAAATTTAAAAAAGGCCTGGGGATGTAGCTCAGGCATAGAGTGTGCCCCTTGTTTCAATCCCCTGTATTGAAAAACAACAAACCCTGGATACAGGACCTCTGGGTCCTACCATGATACAGCAGCTTGTGTTACATCAATTTTGTTATAAAAAACATCTATCAAAATGCTTTACAAGCCAGGCATGGTGGTTCATGCCTGTAATCCCAACAACTCAGGAGGCTGAGGTAACATAACAGGAGGATCAGAAGCTTGAGGCCAACCTCAGCAACTTAGCAAGACCCTGTCTCAAAATAAAAAAGGTCTGGAGATGTAGCTCAGTAGTCAAGTGCCCTTGGGTTCAATCCCCAGGACAAAAACCAAACAAAGTTTCACAACATTTATAAAACAATTATTTGAAGGCACTGGAGAACAAGCCTCAGCTGTTTTACCAGGGCCACTGACCAAATGACAGCATGGGGGAATTAATCCTCAAAATGGCTGTCTGACAAAGCTAATAAGACAGAAGTTAGAATTCAGGACTACCCAAATAGCTAGGATTTGAGAGAGAAAAATTCCAGAAATAAAGAAATTATAGACTAAGAAGAACCTCTAAATCTACCTTCAAATTCTCCTGAAGTCACTGGCTATGATTAAGATATGAGCATGTAGGATGAGGCCAGCAAAAAAAAACAGCACTTAGGATATTCAAGAACTGAACTGAAATTTTATCAGATGCACACTACTAGAGAAACAGGAGTTCCAGTGACTAAAAGGTCAAGAATTCTTGCACAACAACCCAGATTTTCTATTTTCTTTTGCAGTACTTGGGACTGAACTCAAGAGTACTCTACCACTAAATGACATGTCTAGCCCTAATTATTTTGAGATAAGGTCTCCCTGAGTTGCCTAGGCTAGCCTCGAACTTGTGATCCTCCTGCCGGTCTCCCAAGAAGTTGGGATTATAGGTGTGCGCCAACCATGCCTGACTAACCCAGATTTTCAATACTACCCAAAAGGACGACATCCTTAGAGGTAAGGACCATATCCTTGGGTAAATCAAAGCCAAAACAGATTAACTTTCATAATGCTCCAAACCATACCTTAACAGGATCAAGGTGATATGTCAGTATAGTACTCTCAAGAAAGAAGAACTTCTTTTTTTGAGGATGACATGTAATGTCTCTATAGTTTTTCATCCACCATTTCCAACATTTTTTATATACATACACACACACACATACATATATATATGTGGTATGTGGAAAAAATAGGCAAAAAGTAAATAAAGTAAGGAAAATAAGACAAAAGAAGACTCAAGTGATTTAGATATTTACATTATCAGACAGGAATTTAAAAAATTACTATGACTCATATATTCAACAAAACACCAGGAAAACATAAAACAGGTGAAAAGATGGGGAATTTCAATGGAAAACTATGATTTATAAAAAGAAAGAAGTGGACTTTTATTTTTTATTTTTATTTATTTATTTGAGAGAGAGAGAGAGAGAGAGAAAGAATTTTTTTTTTAATGTTTATTTTTTAGTTTTCGGCGGACACAACATCTTTGTTTGTATGTGGTGCTGAGGATGGAACCCGGGCCGCACGCATGCCAGGTGAGCGCGCTACCGCTTGAGCCACATCCCCAGCCCCGAAGTGGACTTTTAGAACTAAGAATATATGATGCCTAAAATTAAAAAGTCACTAAAATAGACTTAACAGTAACCTGGATATAGCACAATAAATACTAAACCAAAAGGTCATTAGAAAAATTCCTACTGAAACACATTGAGAACTGGGTGCAGTTGTACCCAGTGCCTTGGGGGCTAAGTCAGGAGAATTGCAAGTTTGAGGCTAGCCTGGGCAACAAGAATACCCTGTCTCAAAGTAAGAAAGAAAAGGGGCTGAGGATATACCTAAGAAGTTTATCACCCCCGATTTCAATCTCCAGTACCAAACAAACAAACAAACAAAAAAGAAAACATAACGAGAGAAAATAAATTTTTAAAAATCCAGAACAGAGCACACAAGATATATGGTACATAGTCACACGGCCAAGAGGAATTACTTAATAAGGCAGAGTAATATTTGAAGAGACAGTGACCCAGAATTTGCCAAAACAAAGGCATTAATTTGCAATTTCAAAAATTTCAACAAATCCCAGTCAGAATAAATACAAAGAAAATTATGCTATTCACTTGCCAGCGAAAATGCTGACATCCAAAGTCAAAGAGAAAAATTAGAAAAGCTGCCAGGGAATAAAAGACAAATTACCTTTTGCTCAAAGGAGTAATAATAAGACTGACTGCTGACTAGAGATATCAGAAAAGATAACGGAATGACATTCTTGGGGGAATGAGGAGGGAAAATGTCTGCCCATCTAGAATTCTATCCTCAGCAAAAATATCCTTAAAGTATGTATGTAAAATAAAGATGTTTTCAGACAAATACAAACAATTCTGAGAGAATTCACTGACAGCAGACCTGAACTCTAATACTAAAAATTCTTCAGACTGAAGGAAAATGATCCTAAATAGAAATGAGTAAAGGAAGAAATAAAAATCACTGAAAGTATAAATATAATTGATGAAGAATATATAGAGACTTTCAGAAGTCACTAAATTTCATTCATGTTGTAGATAGTTGTGAAAAACTAGTTACAACTAGTCCTAGAAAAAAAAATCCTAATATAGAAATACAAAAGAATGCTATATTTGGTCTAAAAATAGATAGCTAAGGGCAATTTTAACTTTCTTCAGGCATATTTACAGTTCCGATATATGTATTGACTGACATAAAGTCAACAAAGATTTATGGAGTACCTAATATGAACTAGTATTACTGCTAGGTAATGGGGATATAAATAAGGCAAATAATTCATAGTCTAATAACAGCAACAAACTAGTTTTCTCTATATCTGCTGAAGGCAGAATAAGAGATCTTTTTAGTTCAAGGTAATAGCATATATGTTGTATACACTTACAGTGTATGTTAGTCTCATATGTATCCCAATCCATAGACATACATACGTACCACATATGAGTATACATATATATTCAAACACATAAAATCTGATGCTTATGAATAATTTGGGAACTAGACTAAGATTTGCTCTATAATTTTTAAAATAAGAAAAATGGGTTGAGGAGGTTAAGCAATGTTCTTTTAACTAGTACAAGCAGAAAAACACTGCTGGAAGGATGTGGCTCTTTATACTCTACCCCTTATACTCTTAAGATGATTTGGGACAATTAATAGTCAATTTTGTTATTGTTTTTTCCCCAGCTAAGTGTTACAGACTTTACTTCCACTGGAACGCAGAAAATGATGTCAATATCTGCATATTTAAATTAATCAAGAGAAAAACTAGTTAACCAAGGCTCTGATGCCTTTGGAAACAAATTCTTTTTTTTTGGTACCAGGGATAGAATTCAGGGGCACTCAACCCCTGAGCCACATCCCCAGTCCTATTTTGTGTTTTATTTAGAGACAGGGTCTTACTGAGTTGTTAAGTGCCTCACAGTTGCTGAGGCTGGCTTTGAACTCGGAATTCTCCTGTCTCAGCCTCCTGAGCCATTGAGATTACAGCACCACCTCTCCTGGCTTGCTTTTACTATTTTACATTCTATAAATATAACATTTTATTTTGAATACAGAAGTGATGTATTGAAGTCTCAATCTCAAGTGGCCATCCAGGTTCCTTAGCCATGGGGCAAAATGGATCAATCTGCATTAGATGCAAGGGAGGTTTATAATGTTATTAAATCAGAGAAAGGATAATAATAAAAAAAAAATCAATCCTGACCTAGATTCTCTTGGCTTATAAAAGGACTTAAAGCTTCCCTACTTTAAATATCTACTCAAGGATGGGCCAAAATCAAAGCATTTGATTTATACCAGAGAAAAGATACCAACATAGTATGTAAGATTTGAGGGTTCTGACCAGGCCACAATCAAGTGCTGGTGAGGATGTGGGGGAAAGGGTACACTTGTATATTGCTGGTGGAACTGCAAATTGGTGCAGCCAATTTGGAAAGCAGTATGGAGATGCCTTGGAAAGCTGGGAATGGAACCACCATTTGACCCAGCTATTCCCCTTCTTGGACTATACCCAAAAGATCTAAAAAGAGCATACTACAGGGATACAGCTACATCAATGTTCATAGCAGCACAATTCACAATAGCTATACTGTGGAACCAACCTAGATGCCCTTCAATAGATAAATGGATAAAAACAATGTGGCATTTATACATAATGGAATATTATTCAGCACTAAAAAATAACAAAATCATGGCATTTGCCAGGGAAATGGATGGCATTAGAGCAGATTATGCTAAGTGAAGTTAGCCAATCCCTAAAAAACAAATGCCGAATGTCTTCTTTGATATAAGGGGGCAACTCAAAACAGAGCAGGGAGGAAGAGCATGAGAAGAAGATTTTTTTTTTTTTTTAAAGAGAGAGTGAGAGAGGGAGAGAGAGAGAGCGAGAGAGAGAATTTTTAATATTTATTTTTTAGTTCTCGGCGGACACAACATCTTTGTGGTGCTGAGGATCGAACCCGGGCCGCACGCATGCCAGGCGAGCGCACTACCGCTTGAGCCACATCCCCAGCCCCTCAATGAGAAGAAGATTACCATTAAACAGGGACAAGAGGTGGGAGGGAATGGGAGAGAGAAGGGGAATTGCACAGAAGATGGAAGGAGACCCTCATTGTTATACAAAATTACATATAAGATGGTGTGAGGGGGAAGAAAAAAAAGAGAGAAATGTGTTTATAGTAGATGGGGTAGAGAGAGGTGATGAGAGGGGAGGGAAGGAGAGTGGGGGATAGGAAGGGCAGCAGAATACAACAGACACTAGTATGGCAGTATGTATAAATGTGGCTCTATAACCAATGTGATCCTGCAATCTGTACACGTGGAAAAATAAGAATTCATACCCCATTTGAATCAAATGTATGATATGTCAAAATCATTGTAATGTTTTGAGCAACTAATAAAAAAAAGATTCTTAAATATTAAAAGTCTAAAATGTGGATGTGTTTCTCTCTTCTTGTTTCCCTTCCTTGTGACTGGATAGGAGCCATTCTACTTCACAGTTTTGCATTTAGAATTAGAGACTTAAGGCAATCACTAATTAGTTCTTGTATATATACACTATATAAGACTTTTGCTTGTCTCATGTCTGGGGGTTGAGGAATAGAGGGACTGGAAGTGAAAGTGAACAACCCTGACAACCAGCTTTAATTTGAAAGTATGTAGCTTAGATATACTAAATGTGGTCCAGGCCAACCAATCCAGTCAGAGAACAGGATGTTGTTTTAAACGATGATCCTTCTTCTTTTCTTTTGCAGTACTACAGATTGAAATCAGAGCTGCTCTACCACTGAGCTACATCTTCCCCAGGCTTTTTTATTCTTGCTAAATTGTAGAGGCTAGCCTTGAACTTGTGGTCATCCTGCTTTGACCTCCCAAGTCACTGGGATTACAGGCATACACCACCCTTCCTGGCCACACTGATCATTCTTTTAGAATTCACCTTAAAATTCCCAAAAAGCCTATGAAAAAATTAAAGCATTAAAACTCAAGATAAATGAGATAAATATTCAAGAACTTAAGAATGCCACTACATTTTCAGTTATATTTCAACAGCTTCACCATATAATTAATTTCACTGCAATTTATTATTATTTTTTTTCTTTTAGTTGTCAATGGACCTTTATTTATTTATATGCGGTGCTAAGAATCAAACCCAGTGCCTCTCATATGCTAGGCAAGCATGCTACCACTGAGCCACAACCCCAGCCCCTGCAATTTATTATTATTCTATCAGAAATCAACTCCTAGTTAACAAAATAGATAACTTGCAAATCTTTCTCCCTCAAATTTACTATTTTGTTAATATCTTATAATATTGCCATACTTGGTATTTATTCTTGATAATAATTTATCTTTTGTAAGTAAATTGGTTTATATTAATTTATTTATTTTCTAGTACTAGGGATTGAACTCAGGGGCATTCTACCACAAGGTACATCCCCAGCCCTTTTTATTTTTTATTTTGAGACAGGTTCTCAATAAGTTGCTGAGGCTGGCTTTGTACTTTTTTCTTTTTCTTTTTTTTTAAGAGAGAGAGAGAGAGAGAGAATTTTTTTAATATTTATTTTTTAGTTTTCGGAGGACACAACATCTTTGTTTGTATGTGGTGCTGAGGATCGAACCCGGGCTACACACATGCCAGGCGAGCGCGCTACCGCTTGAGCCACATCCCCAGCCCTGGCTTTGTACTTGTGACCATCCTGCCTTAGCTTCCTGGGTTGCTGGGATTATAGGCATATACAACCACATCCAGCCTATTCATGTGTTTTCATAAACCTCCTTTCACACATGGTTACATTGTATTTCTTAAGTCTTTATTAATTTTTTAGAAGTCAACATTCTGCATTTTTGGCCTTATTGAGGAAAATTTCTTTTATCTAAAATTCTTCCCCTTGTTTGCCAGGTAAGTATTTTTTTATTTTTTGTTTTTTTCTTCAGTACATGGTGTCTTTCTATTTTAAAAGTTAAAATTTAAGTCTGTCATGAAAAAAAGAAAAAAAAACACTGAGGTATCCAAGACACCACGGTAAATAACGATATATGATAGAAAAGATAATATATTTTTTCACAAAAGTTGATTATTTATATAAATTAAACAAATTGGTTCAAGTGGCTTGCTTAAAAAGAAAAAAACTTTTGTTTTCCATCTTCTTGTATTTGATACTCACTCTTTAAGGCTATCTGACCGCCTCCTATTTCTTCCCCATGAAGAACTTCTACTTCTAGTTCTCCTTTGGCTGGGGCTTCTTGATCTCCTATGATCACTTGGAGAACAAGGATGACGTTCTTTTGATTTCATTTGGCCTGGTGCTAGAATATGAAGAACAAGGCTTATAACACAATTCATTACTTGAAAACCATAGTAACAGTCACTCAACTAGTATAATTTTCTGAAAGAATTTTAAATTAAAAAATCTGTCATTGTTGAAACTCGTTTTGCTGAATAAACAAGATCTAATGTTTAGTCACACTTACTTTTGCGATCACCTTGTGCAAACTGTATTTCAATTTGACGGCCACATACCCACTTTCTATTGAGGTTATAAAGAGCATCTTCAGCATCTCGAACATCTTCAAATATGACTCGATGTTAAGGACACTTTGAACATCAGATAGCATGTGAAAATATTTTTAGGGTGTTATTTAAATGTGAAATGAAATTAATCGGAAAAATAAGTTCTAGATATTAAGCTTATCTCTCCAATATGAATAATCAGAAAAAATACTTTCACTATTTACTATGAAACAAATGCCCCATTATGATTTATAGTGAATCCAAAGAATAGAAATGAACATGTTACTGTCCTTTTAATGTATACATTAGTTAGCTACAATATGCATTTATACTTTCAAACATTATGAGAAAAAAAATTAATCCAAAAAGGCTAGCATTATAAAATAAACTGTTTAGAACTCATTCCCTTCTTCAGATAAAGGATCCATCATATTTTCACTGAAAATATCAGCTTGCAAAAGCCTTTATTCTGAAATTAAAATTACTTTTCCATAAAAAGTTTTCCAATTATGACATTTGGGAAAAATTACTTATTATAAACAAAGTTGTACACATACAAGTGACCTAAAACCCTTTCAAAAATAATATCCAGGGGCTGGGGCTGTAGCTCAGTGGCAGAGCGCTTGCCTAACATGCATGAGGCAATGGGTTCAATCCTCAGCACCACATAAAAATAAACGAATAAAATAAAGGCATTCTGTCCATCTACAACCACAAAAATAAAAAAATAATAGTATCTACCTTTGAATCTACCACTTTAAATAATGCCTTATGTTTACACTACTTGGAAAATAAACAAACATACTTGGAATAGAAATAAAAGAAACAAAAGCAATTTATAGATATCTGAAATTAAAAATGTTGGTTTGAAATAATTCACTAATCTTCCTTATCTATATAAATTATATAATTTTAAACCTAAACTATAATGAATATTAGCTATATAAAATTATTAAATAGCTGTATTTCAGGAGGTTGTTGACTAGTTTTTTGTTTTTTTAAATAGCAAACAAAATAGCTCAAGAAATACAATATAAAATGAGACTGGCAATTACCTCAAAGTCACTTGATCTTGAACCTTGACCTTTACTCTTTAAGACTTGCAAGATGGACTTTATAAGAGACGCAGAACCAACAAAATCAGACTTGGCTTTGACTCTGGAACTCTGAGTAAATGTAGGAAAGCCGAAGTCTCAAAGTTGGCTTTGTCTTTTGCTTGATAAAGACTTCCCCTCTTCCAGGTCTTTATATCTGTGTCCACCCTCCCTCTTTACTCCTTGATGCTTGAACTTTAGGTGCCTTTTGTCTCGCCTGCTCGGTTTATGCTTGGATTCTAGCTAACAGGTTGGTTCAAACTGGGGGGCGCTTGCCAGCTACTGTGGACTGCTTTAGATTTTCTGAGATAAAGAAATAAACACATTTAATTAGGCAATGTTAACATCGTAACACAGGCTCCTGAATACTTATATGTATAAGCACATGTATGCAATATATTCACATGCACATATTAAAATAAAGGATATTGAACATAAGCAAATCCTCTTGGGCGGCGAGTGTAGAAGTCAAGTGGAATGTAAACGTCTACTATAGGGCCATATCGACCAAACTCACGGCGCAAGTCCTCAGGCCTGAAGTATTTTAGAAATAAGGCAAAGAAATATGAATGGCTGGATTAAAATATTTGCCTACAGAAATCCAGTTGAAACCTTCAAAAGAAATTACATCATCTAGTCTAGCATTATCTCATACTATCTTTGTTAGAATCAGTCAAAGTTTTGAAAAGAAGAAAAAAAGATAAGGAAAAAACCAGATTCTCGGTCCTCTCTCTTAGAAGCTGATTCAGGAAGTCTGGATTAAGCACTGGGAATGTACATTTTTACAAACACCCCAAGTGGTTGTTATGCTTAGTCAATTTTGAGAAACACTGATCCAGCATATATGCAACTTTGAAAGTCATTCCCATAATAAGGCAGTTTCATTAAGAATACACTCATTTGCCTCACTATAATTTCATGTTTATGTTAATCTTTGTTTTCAGATAGCAAGAATTAGATTCTAAGGAAGTCCTAAAATTATTTCTTAGGCTTTAAGGAAAAATGGATGTTTTACTATTAAACACAAGGCAAAATAACTACTGTATTTTCAAATTTGATGGGTTATTTCAAGTCTTTTTTATGCCTTCTACTGCAATAGTACTCAGGAGGGGATACTAAAGAAATATATAGCATATTTGTCTTCATGGAGTTACAATTTAACTGAAGAGACAAAATATTTAGCAGTAATAAGTTGACTCTTATAATGCATTTATATACAGTCACTATTCATCTGAAGACTACTAATTCTTACAACTCTATGGTTGTTTACAGATGAGGATACAGACAAATTAGTCCTCTTGTCACTGAGCCTACAAGTGACAGAGGTGGAACCTAACTTCCCACAGTCTGATACTAATCTGTATTCATTTTTTTCTCTCTCTCTTCATTCATTCAGGTGCTTGGGATTGAACCCTGAAGTGCCACATCATCAGCCCTTTTTATTTTGAGACAGGATTTCACTAAGTTGCTTAGGGCCTTGCTAAATTTTGGAGGCTGGTCTTGAACTTGCAATCCTTCTGCCTCAGCCTCCTGGGATTACAAGCATAAGCACGACATCCCACTACTAGTCTGTGTTCTTAACCACTACACCATATTGCCTCATGGGGATCATAGGGATTCAGCATCAAGCATTGAGCATAAAGCATGACTCAGAAGAAATAAAAATACTTCAAAATATATCGTATAACTTCTAGTTTGGGCAAAAGGAAGAGATATGTTGTCAACAACAAAAAATAGATGGTTGGAAAAGACACCTAGAATAAAGAAGAGACAAGCAAAAGAAGCAGCTTTCAGGTTTAGAAATGCAGAATTTAGGATGACAATGGAACATTCATTAAGAGTTTTGTAAGTAACTAAAAACTGTGATTATAGAGATTCTATTATTTTCTCCAAAACTAGAAGACAAGTCAGTGATTAAGGCTAGATATTGGACTTTAGGAGTTAATACATAAAGATTCAACTAACAGTGACTAAGTATCCACTATACACTAGGCAGCCAATTATGACATACTGTATTTAACATTTACAATAAAAGGTTTATCTTCCCTGATAGACTATTAGTTTTAAAGGACAGTGGCAATGTCTGTTTTTTTTTTTTTCACTAATTCATTCAACAAGTACTTATTGAGCACCTATTATGTGCCAGGCTCCAGGAATATGGTAGGGAACAAGAAAAACACAATTCCTATGCCCACAGAACAAACAATGGGAATAAAGAATCTCAATCCCTCTGAATACTGGAATCATTTAATAAGGGGATGTTAAGGAAAAAGCTACCCCAGCCTGATGCATTAACTCTGAACCTAATTAAGGTTTCCCATAGTGAGGCACAGTTAATGTTTAATTTTTAAAGACTTTCTTAGGCAATTCTAAAACAGAAAGTTGGGAATCATTGATAAAGCAGGTGTCTTCACCAGTGTACTTCTGGTGTTTAGTTGATGGGCACACAGTAAAACACTTAATATATAGTTGTTTATTAATGAGCAAAGAATACAACTATTATTATCATTTAAGGGTAAATGAGACTTAGGATAACAGAAATTACATTACCCAGACCAGTACAACCAGTAACAAAGCTAGAATTTAAATGAAGCTCTTCTAAGCACCTAATCCCATTAACCAAATGTGGGTAGGTAACAGGAAAGGGATTCTAGGGGCTGGGGCTGGGGCTCAGCGGTAGAGTACTTGCCTAGTGAGGAGCTGGGTTCGATCCTCAGTACCATATAAAAATAAAGATATTGTGTCCAACTACAACTAAAAAAATTATTAAAAAAAAAGGAAAGGGATTCTAAGTAAAAGAAAAAGGCTGGGCTGGGGATGTGGCTCAAGCAGTAGCGTGCTTGCCTGGCATGCGTGCAGCCGGGTTCAATCCTCAGCACCACATACAAACAAAGATGTTGTGTCTGCCGAAAACTAAAAAATAAATATTAAAAAAAAAAAAAAGAAAGAAAAAGGCTGGAGGGCTAGGGTTGTGGCTCAGTGGTGGAGCGCTCGCCTAGCACGGGTGAGGCACTGGGTTTGATGCTCAGCACCACATAAAAATAAATAAAAATAAAGGCATTGTGTCCACCTACAACTAAAAAATAAAATAAAATAAAAAATAAATAATAAATAAAAAGCTGGAGCTATATGTGTCACAGAGGCTTAGAATCCTAAAAGCCAAGGGTGATAGTCTAAAGGAACAGATACCCTCAAAAACAAAACAGGACTGGAGATGCAGTTTAGTGGTAGAGCACTTACCTAGCATTCATGAGGCCCTGATTTTAATTCCCATTCATTGTCTCCACTCCCTCACTTGTTGACTATAGTTTTATCATTATTTTTGCATTTATGGTGTAATTTAGTTCAGCATACTTAGAATTTAGAATTTATTTCAACATTTAGAATTACATATATTATCGAGGAGTAGCATTCTATACATTATAGAGGCATTTAACAGAATTTTTGGTGTGATTTACTTCATATTTATAATTATACACATTATAGAGGATTAGAATTATATACATTTGGAGGAATTTACTGCAAAATATTTATAATTATATATATTATAGAGGATAAAACAAGTACCCAGGTATCCATCAAGATTTATTTTATCTAAATACTTGCCACATTTGCCATAATTTTCAGTATTTTTTGTATTTATATTGCAGTGTTGAGGATCAAACCCAGGGCTTTGTGAATGCTAAGCAAATGCTCTAGCATTGAACTATCTCTCCAGCCATGTGTGTGTGCTCGTGTACGTATATACTTTTTTCTTTTTTTAGAAATCAGACATTCTACCCTTCTATTTTAGAAATAGTCACTGATGTTCCTCATTCCCCTGAATAACTATATTTTTACTACAAATGTTTTTATCCATAAATGTTTATATATATTCATGTTAAATGTTGTACAGAAGTTGGACTTGGTGGCACACGCTGTAATCCCAGTGGCTACAGAGGCTGAGGCAGGAGGATTACAAGTTCCAGGCCTGCCTCAGCAATTTAGCAAGGTCCTAAGCAACTTCGAGAGACCTTGTCTCAAAATAAAAACTAAAAAGGACTGGGGATGTGGCTCAGTAGTAAAATTCCTCTGGGTTCAATCGCCAGTACCAAAAAAAAGTCAGTCTTGTTTTAAATCTTGTATAAATGGTACCAGATTATTTGTCTTGCCTTTGTTTCCCCTGAGATTTTTCCATGTTGCTTTAGTTCATTCATTTCAACTCTTTATGATATTGTTATGAATAAAAACAACTCAGCCACCCCAATTTAATCATCCATTGTTCTGTGGATCAACATTTAAAATACTTCATTAAAAAATCCCGCTCCCCCCCCCCCGCCCCCCCAGTATTGGAGATGGAACTCAGGACTTTACACATGCTTACACATGCTAGGCCTGAGCTACATCCACAATGCTCCTCCCATCTTTTTTTAAAAATCTGAAACAAGGTCTCACCAAGGTGCTCAGGCTGGCTTCTTATTTTTTTTTTTTTTTTTTTGGTTCCGGGAGTTTAGCTCAAGGGCACCCAACCACTAAGCCACACCCCCAGCCCTATTTTTAATTTTTTTGTGTGTGTGTGTGTGAGTGGTGCTGGGGATTGAAACCAGGGCCTCATGCAAGTGAGGCAAGCATGCTACCAACTGGGCTATATCCCCAGCCCACCTTATTTTGTACTTTTTATTTAATGACAGGGTCTCATTGAGTTGCTCAGTGCCTAGCTTTTGCTGAGGCTGGCTTTAAACTGTAGATCCTCCTGCCTCAGCCTCTCGAGCCACTGGAATTACAGGCATGGACCATGGCACCTGGCCAGGCTGGTTTCTTGCAATCCTCTAGTTTCAGCCTTTCAGTTAGTTGAGAATACAGGAATGTGACACCATGCCCGACTAAAAAAATGTTTAATGGTAAACTGTGCTTCCTAGGTTTTGCTAAAATTTTCAGGTAAAGGAATTGGTAAGTTGGACAGTACGCCCTTCTTCAGCTTCACTACTCCAAAGTGAGTAAACCAATTTATACTCACCTAAGACATGAATTAGAATTCCCCTTGTGCCCACTTTTTCATTAACACTGTTTAATCCCTGCTATCCTGAAGGATATGGAGTAAATGGGTATCTCATCATTTTTATTATTATTATTTTTTGAGACAGGTTCTCACTACATTGTCAAGGCTGGCCTTGAACTCACTCCTGGGCTCAAGTTATATTCCTGCCTCGGCCTCCCAGACAGGCAAGTACTTTTTTTTTTTTTTTTTTTTGGTATCAGGGATTGAATTCAGGGGCACTCAACCACTGAAACACATCCCCAGTCCCATTTTGTATTTTATTAGAGACAGGGTCTCACTGAGTTGCTTAGCACCTGACTTTTTTTTTTTTTTTTTTTTTTTTTAGATGTAGGTGGGCACAGTTCCTTTATTGATTTATTTATGTGGTGCTGAGGATTGAACCCAGTGCCTCACACATGCTAGGTGAGAACTCTACCACTGAGCCACAACCCCAGCCCCAGCAGCACCTCGCTTTTGCTGAGGCTGGCTTTGAACTCGTGATCCTCCTGCCTCAGCTTCCGGAGCCACTGAGATTACAGGCAAGTGCCACCATGTCCAGCACACCTAACTTTTAAAAAATATTAATTTACCTAATGGTCAGTATAGTACAACATCTTTCTGTGTTTATAAACCATTTATTTTGTTTAAATACCTAGGAGTAAAAATGATGAGTCAAAAGGGATATAAAGAATTAATATTTATGAAATTGTCAACAGTTCTGCAAAGTGGATATATCATTTTATACTCCCATCAGCCAAGTATGAGTTCCATTGGTATCCAACTTTGTCAGCATTTCTGTCAGTCTTTTCAATCTCACTATGGTTTCCATTTTCACATGATGTTGAGCACCTTTTCATGTGTTAATGGCCGTGTGTGTGTGTGTGTGTGTGTGTGTGTGTGTACTTTGTGAAGTGTTTCAGGTTTTTGCCCATTTTTAATGTCTTTATTGTTGAAGTTTATATATTCTGGTAACAAAGCCTTTGTCAGATGTTTCATGAATATTATCACTTAAGTCTGTGATTTGAAATTTTATCAATATATTTCTTTCTTTTATGCAGCTTTATTATTTGGGAGGGGGTACTGGGGATTAAACTCAGGGGCACTTGATCACTGAGCCACATCCCCAGCCCTATTTTGTATTTTATTTAGAGACAGGGCCTCATTGAGTTGCTTAGTACCTCACTTTTGCTGAGGCTGGCTTTGATGCTTCTGCCTCAGCCTCCCAAGCCCCTGGGATTACAGGCTTGCACCACCATGCCTGGCCATGCTGCTTTTTTGTCCTTTAAGAAATCTCTGCCTGACCCAGAACAGTGGTGCATACCTATAATCCCAGTACTTGGGAGGCTGAGGCAGGAGGATAGCAGACTCAAGATCAGTCTTAGCAATTTAGTGAGATCCTGTCTAAAATTAAAAAAAAGAAAAAAAAGTAAATAAAAGGCTGGGATTGCAGTTCAGTGGTAGAGTGCCCCTAGGAAAAGGAAGAAGGAAAAAAAAGGAAAAAGAAAGGGAGGAAGGGAGAGAAGGAGGAAGGAAGAAATTTTTTTGCCTACCTCCAGGTCATGAACATATTCGTCTATATTCTCTTCTAAAACCTTCCTTATTTTTACATTTGATCCCCCTCAAATTATTATGTGAGGTAGAGGCTACAATTTTAGTTCATTTTTTTCCCCATATGGATATCCAGTTGCTCCTGCATAGTATTTGAAAACTTTTCTTTCTCCACTGGATCACTTTCTTATCCTTTTCAAATATCAATTAACTCTGGGCTGGTGATATACCCCAGTGGTAGAGTGCATGGCTAGCATGCATGAGGCTTTGGGTTCAATCCACAGTACCACTAAAGGAAAACAAAAAGCAATTAACTCTATAAGTGTGGATTATTTAAAGACTTATATTCTATTCTGTCCTACTGACTATTTGTCTACTGTTAGGCCAATATAACATTTTCATTACTGCTACTATAGTCCTGTGTGAGTGTGTTTCATACTGGGGATTGAACCAAAGGGTGCTTTACCATTGAGCTACATCCTCAGACTTTTTTTTATTATTATGAGACAGGGTCTTACTAAGTTGTCCAGGCTGGTCTCGAACTTATAATCCTTCTGTCTCAACTTTCTCAGTCACTGGGATTATAGGCAAGTGCCACTGCACTCAACTACTCTAGATCCTTTGCATACAAATCTATATTTAAAATTAACATGTCAGTTTCTGTTTTTTTTTTTTTAATCCTTTGATCAGGACTACCTTGAACTGATTGATCATCTGGAAGAGAACTGTAATAATTTGTCTTACAATGGATGTATATGGTATACCTACCAATTTACTGAAGGTTTTAAATTTTTTTCTTAGTAATATGTTGCATTTTCAGTGGAAAGGATTTTATTTATTTTTTTATTGTTATTGTTAAATTTATTCCTAAGTTTACTATTGTGTTTTTTTTTTTTTAAAGAGAGAGTGAGAGAGGAGAGAGAGAGATAGAGAGAGAGAGAGAATTTTTTTTTTAATATTCATTTTCTAGTTCTCGGCGGACACAACATCTTTGTTTGTACGTGGTGCTGAGGTTCGAACCCGGGCCACACGCATACCAGGCGAGCGCGCTACCGCTTGAGCCACATCCCCAGCCCCTACTATTGTGTTTTGAGATGGGGTCTCACATGCTATGTTACCCAGGCTGAACTTGAACTTGTGTTCCTCCCAGCTCAGTCTCCCAAGTAGCTGAAATTACAGGCCCATCTCCTAAATATACATTTTTTGGAGGGGGACTGAGGATTGAACATAGAAGCCTTTAACCACTGAGCTACATGCCCAATCCTTTTTTTGGACTTTATCTTGAGACAGAGCCTTGATAAGTTGTTTAGGGACTCACTAAGTTGCAGAGGCTGCCTCAGCCTCCCAAGTTGCTGGAATTATAGGCATAGGTTACTGAGTATACTTTTTGAAACTAGGATAATGCGAATTTTTTTTTCACTATTTTCAACTGCTTGTTGTTAATATATAGAAATAAAGTTTTTTATAAGTTTAATTTGTATTCGGGTAACTTATTTATTAGTTATAGTAGTTACTGTTGATTTTATGGTATTTTCTATGTAAAAAAAGAAAAAACATGTTACCTATGAATAGGGACTGGTTTTACTTCTACCTTTCCAATTTTTATGGTTTTCATTTCTTTCCTTGCAACAAACACTGGTTAGGACCTGCAATAAAATGTTGAATGGAGATAGTGAGAGTGGGCACCCTTATCTTGTTCCTGCTGAGAGGAAAAGCATTCATTCAGTCTTCCACTATTAAGTGGAAGATATATATACATATATATGTGTATATATATACACACACATATATATTTGTAGTTGGACACAATATGTATATATTGTGTGTGTATATATATATATACACACACACACACACACACACACATATATATATATATATATTTGTAAAGCATTCATTCAGTCTTCCAGTATTAAGTGAAGATATATATACATATATATGTGTGTGTGTATATATATACACACACACACACACACACACACACACATATATATTTGTAGTTGGACACAATACCTTTATTTTATTTATTTATTTTTATGTGGTATACGTGCTAGGATAGCACGTGCTAGGCTAGGCGAGCGCTCCACCACTGAGCCACAACCTCAGCCCGAGCTATAGGTTTTTCACAGATGCCATTTGCTAGACTTAGGAAGTCCCCTTTTATTCTAATCTGCTAGGCCTTTTTATCATAAATGTTTTCTTTAATGCTTTTTCTATATCAAAATATACAGTCTCATATACTGTAACCAAAGAATGCCGTTAAACAGTTCCAGAGCAACTCCCCAACCCAATATATTACACATCAATATGGGAATGCTACATTTGAGATTTGAATATTATTACTTTGTTACATTAATTAGGATATTATATTTACCATTTAAAAACTATTTCTCTACATAATAAACAAAGATATTACCAAAGTTAGTATTTTTCTTGATCCACATTTTGTTTCACACCTGAAAGAAACCTAACTCAAAATTTAAAACTTATTTTAAAAATCTCTAACAACTATTGCATTCAGTGTCGCTCCTATTAAATTTTACACTAACCCACAATATATTTTTTTTCTTTTTAGGTATACACGACCCACAATATCTTTTAATGTCCTGTGCTTTATAGTTTGTATTAAAATGGCTACTTGCAGCAACTTGAGGCCGGAGGAGCACAAGTTCAAAGCCAGCTTCAGGCATTTAGCAAGGTCTGAGGCAACTTACTGAGACCCTGTCTCAAAATAAAAAATAAAAAGAATGGTGATGTGGCTCAGTGGTAGAATATCTCTGGGTTTTATGCCTTGTACCAAAAACAAACAAGAAATCCTAAAATATTCTTAATAAGTGAAAATTGAAAATACTTAAAAATAGGAAAAATCAACTAAGTCTTACCACCCAAATGAATTTTTTCAAGTCGTATTTTCTATAGTTTTCCCTTTTGTTTTTCATTTAACTGAAATCATACTGCATATAAGATTTTACACCCTGTTTAAAAATTTTATTCCAATTATTTTATTTATAGCTAATACTAAAAGATAAAGTTAACTTAAAATATGTCCAGGCATCACAATACTAGTTAATTTACACTATATACCACTTGCACAAAAAGGTTACTGTAGGTTAGATGTAATGACTTGACTGTCTTAACACAATTCACCAGCTATGTACTTTTAGGCAAGATACTTAATCTCTCTAAACTTTATCTATAAGTGTGGTCATAAAAACTTACAAGATTAATACAAAAATTTAATAATATATTAAGTTTTCAGAATAGCAAACAGCAAATACTTAACAAATATTAGCAATTATTATTTCATTAATACAATATAATCTCCGAGATTGTGATTGCCTACCCAGTAGCAGTACTAAATTGCAGTGAAAGAATGAAAAAAGAAAATCAGTAAATCTCAAATATCAATCTCAATATTTGATGGTGGATTACCTAGACCAGAAGTTAGTTGTTACATGTAGATGTGTTTTATTTAGAATTTTTTGTTCTCCTCTTTGTGGTGCTGGGGATTGAACCCAGGGACAGATGCATGCTAAGCAAGCTCTTTATCACTGAGCTGCCTCCCTAGCCCTTAAATTATTTTAAAAAGGCTGTCCTTGAATTTGCAATCCTCTTGCCTCAGCCTCCAGAGTTGCTGGGATTACAGGCTTGCCCCATTGTGCCAGACAAAATCTAGATTTCTGATTTCTCTTGAATATTAGATGTGACAACAAGGAGTCCAAATGTCTACAGGGCATCTATCAGCTGGAGTTTAGTAGCAGATGCTGTTCCCTTTAGATGGCACATATCCTTTTTCATTTGCTTACACCATCTTGTTGTGCCTTTTAACCTGATGGTTTCACTCATTTATATTAACTGATTGGTTCCTGTAGTCATTCCAATTGAAAATCTCTGGGGTTTCTTTGGTTAGTTGGTCGGTTGATTTCGTTTGTTAGTTTTGCAAATATGCTAGAGAGACTTGATTCTTATTCAGGTTTTTTTGTTTTTTTGTTTTTTTTTTTTTTAGTTGTATATGGACACCAAATCTTTATTTATTTCTATGTGGTGCTGAGGATGGAACCCAGTGCCTCACAAGTGCTAGGCAGGTGCTGTACCACTGAGCTACAGCCCCAGCGCTTATTCAGGTTTTAAGTGGGCTATTTAATGTGTAATGCTTTTTACCTTGCCTCACAAAATTTGCTTTTCTATGTAATGTATGAATAAACAGATGGAGAGAAATGTAAACACAGACATCTTTTAAGATGTTAACTAAGATATATTCAATCAAAAGTCTATAGTTGTGACAAATTTCAAAACTACTTAACATTTACTTCTCAGAGGTAAATTATTATTACTCCAGATAACTAGGAAGTCAAGACCACTCTATATTTGTGGCTGTCTAGCCCTCAAGTCAGTCATTACAACTGTTTCAATTGTCCCTTATGCACAAGATAATATTGCATAACTAGAAAAATGGGGGTGGTCCAATGCAATGAAATGTCTATGTTGTCTAACCCACCCTCCCCCCCAATTCCTTCTGGCTATTAGAGGGAAAAGTGTTTCATGATAAGTCATTCAGAAAGGGGGGGGGGAGTCATTTCTTAAGATTTATGTCTGGACACTATGTAGACAAAAATTCTCAAAGGGGGATGGAGGAAACGAGGAGGACTCAGAGCATCAACAATTAGGTCCATCCAAATCGTTATAAAGGTGTTAATACTATCCTCAGAACTTTAAATGAAAAAGATGTAAATCTCATTCACTGGAGTCATCTTTAGTATATAGTGTAAAGCTGTGTAAAGGATATAATTTAGCCATAAGCACTATCTGTATGTAGACCAGAACTGGGGTAACGGAAATTGTAAGGCCCAAGGTACGCATTATTATTTTATGATACGTTCTCAATCATCCCCAATTCCTCTTCGTCTAGGAGGGGTGGGCGCGCGGCTGTACCCGGGCACGGCGACAAAGAGACTGAAACGCAGGCACCCGCCGGGGGAAAGCACTCTGGGCTAGAGGCGGCGAGGGAGGCGGCTACCGGGGAGGCGCCCCCAGCGATGCTCTGACGGCCGGGTGCGGTGCGGAGACGCGTAAAACGCAGCGGGCCGAGAGTGCGCCGCGCCAGGGCGGAACGCCCGCGGGGAGGCGGAGGCGCGAGTCCCGCCCAGGCCCCGCGTAGCCCGGGGCTCACGCCGCCGCCTGGCAGGCAGCTCGGCCGGCGCAGGCAGGGCCCGCGAGGAGGCTCCGGGCACGCCCGCCGGGCCTCTGCCCCGCACCTCGGCGAGGCCGTTACCCCGCCCCTCCCCCGCGTCCCCAACCTGCGGCCGCCGCCGCTCACCTGGTGGCGTCCGCGACGTTCCTGACGAACAGGGAGGTGTTGGGGGGCCTCGTGTAGCGAGACATGACCGCTTCCTACGTTCCCTCCGGTCTGCCCGCGGCCACTGGGCCCGCTCGTTCTCTCGCTGCCGCCGCTGCCACAGCAGCTCCGACGGCCCCCGGCGCGACCCCCTCCCCTCGGCCTCGGCCCCGCCAGCGCGCAGCCGCAGAGGCCGGCGCGGAGGGGGCGCTGTGCGGCGCGAGCCTGTCCGCACGGACAGCGCGGGGCGGGGGCCGCGGGCCGGGGATCCCGGGTAGGGGGCGGGGGTCCCCAGGGCCGAGGGGAGCCGGGACGGCCCGAGGCCCGCGGAGTCCCAGAAGATTGGGGAAGGGGCGACGGGGCTGTGCCAGGAGGGAGGGGGTCTGGGGGCCCGAGGTGGCGAGCCCGGGCTTGGAGAGGATCCCGAGAGAGGAAGGCGGTAGTGGAGGTGAGAGTCAGCGTCGCCGCCGCTGGGGCCTTCGTTGCAATATTCTCAGGCCCAAACCTGAGCAATTGTTAGGCCTGTCGGCCCTCAGGTTTTCGAGGTATCTTCAGGGGGAGGGAGGGAGGTAGTTCCTCCATCCCCGCTTAGCGTTTTGATCCATTATTCTCTTAGGGCGTTATATTCAGCTTTGAGAACATTTATTCACATGTTTGAGAGCCTGTTATGCAGCAGGAACTATTGTAGGTGTGGGATAGAGCAATAACCTAGCAGTGGAAGTCTCAGAGATTACATTGTAGAGAGGGGGACGTGGAACAAACGCATACACTGTAGAAAAAAAGCAGTTGATGCAGTAACAGTTAAACAGATTTAAATGATACTCTCCCCATTCTTCAAAATGTTGTAGCCCATCTCCTTCTAGTTTTCCTCTTGCCTTTTTGTTTGCTTCTATTGTGGGATGGCCAGGTAATTCACAATTATTACCCTGTTGTAGGATAGAAGCTCCCAAGGTCTGTGATGCTTCTGGAAAGTGATTATTTATTCAAAAAGGATTGTTATGCCACAGCTAGCACAAGGCTAGACTAGGAATATAATGGTGGGGAGGGGAGGCAGGGTTCCTTTTCATGAAGCTTACAATCTGGTAGAGAAATTTTTTGTTTTTAAATCAATTAATTTTGCTGTGCTGGAGAACTGAACCCAGAGGCTTACTTTTGTTAGCATTCTATCACTGAGCTATTCAGCCAGCCATGAAGACGATAGAATCTGATATACTGGTAAAGATACCAACTACAATAAGGACTATTGAAAAGAACTATATACTACTGAGAGGGAACCTTATGGTGATGAGCAGGGCTAGAAAATCACTTAACTTTTCCCTGAAGAGAGAATTGAATGGAGAAGATCAGTTGGTGCATTGGAACACCATGTGCAAAGGCCCTGAGGCAATATAGGGAATGAAAGGAAAGGCATAGAGCTAAAAATGAGAAAGTAAGGCTGGAGAACAAAGTTTCGTAGGAAACTTTGGAGTGCTGACTGTTAATAGTTTGCTGGAGCTGTAATAACAAAATGCCAGAAATTTGGTGGCTTAAAACAACAGAAATTCTTTTTTCTTACAGTTCTGGAGGTTAAAAGTCTAAAATCAAGGTGTCCACAGAGCCATATTCCCTCTGAAGGCACTAGAAGAGAATCCTTTCTTCTTCTTTCAGTCTCTGGTAGTCCAAGGCATTCCTTGACCATAGCTGTATAGATCTAGTCTCTATCTTTGTCTTCATACCACCTTTACCTCTGTTTTCTCTCTTTTTACTTATATGAGGATGCTCGTCATAGAGTTAATCCAGAATGATCTCATCTGAAAATCTATAACTTAATTATACCTTCAAAGACCCTTTTTCCAGATAAAGTCATAGACTAGGGATTATAATTTGGACATTCTTTTTTTGAAGGTCTCTATTTAGCCTAATGCATTGACTTTGCATATAAATGAAACTTAATTTGCTGATTGGTCAGTTAGGCTACATATTGTTAAGTAGAGGAAAAATAATTTGCTAGCCTCTATGTAAATTATGAACCTAATTAGTTAAAAGCCTGTTTATCTGTATGTTATGTGTAAATAGAATTTTCATGTGAAAGCATCATAGTTTGATTTTTTACTTTCTTTTGCTTACCTTTTGAAACTTTCAGATTATTGCTTAAGTGCTTTTATAATTAGAAAAAACAAAACAACCACAAAGTGCTTTACAGTTAAAAAGAAAAAAAAAATCTAGGAAAATGTGAAAAGACTGTGTGGCCAGGCCTGGTGTCTTAAGCCAAAATCCCCACAGTTTGGGAGGCTGAGGCAGGTGGGTCACAAATTCAAAGCCATTCTTGGCAATTAAGCAAGGCCCTAAGTAACTTAGAGAGACTCTGTCTCAAAAAATAAAAAGGGCTGGGGATGTGGTCCAGTGGTTAAGCACCTCTAGGTTCAATTGCTGGTATAACCACACACACACACACCCAAAAAAGGCAGTGTAGATGGCATCTCTGATAGGATCATTGTCCCTGCAGATGAAGTATCTGAGGAAAGAGTCAGACTGTGAAAGGAAGTTCCATTAGAAACTTGAAATGTAAAGATAGTTGTAACTGATTTAAAAGTTGTGGAACCATAATTATTTATATTACATTAAAATGTCTGCTCTTCCTATATTCAGATATGATTTGAGGCAAAAAAAAAAAAAAGTCAGTGGGAGCAGCTACAGATGTGGCTCAGTGGTTAAATGTCCCTGGTTTCAATGCATCGAACCTCAAAAACATTGACATTTAGCCTATGTCCTAGAACTTTAAATCCTATTTAGCAGTGTTACTTTATTGAATCATTACTTTAAGACACCAAATGGTACTCTATAGTCTTTCTAAATTCCCAAAGGATTCCCAAGGAATGTACTACTAGAAAATCTGAGGATTATTTAATAATTGTAGCTCTTTCTTTTTCTTTTTGGTCCTGGACATTGAACCCACTGAGCACTTTATCACTGATCCATATCTCCAGTCCTTTTTTGTTTTGTTTTGTTTTTTGAAACAGGGTCTCACTAAGTTGTTAAGGGCCTCAGTAAGTTGCCAAGGCTGATCAGGCATACTTGTAATCCCAGTGACTCGGGAGGCTGAGTCAGGATCACAGGTTTGAGGCCAGCATCAGCAATTTAGGAAGACCCTGTTTCAACAAAATAATTAAATAAAACAGCTGGGAATGTAGCTCAGTGGTAAGAGCCTTTGGGTTCAATCACCAAGGCTGGCTTCTAACTTGCAATCCTCCTGCCTCAGCTTCCCAAATCACTGGGATAACCGTCGCACCACCGTGTAGGTTTATATTTTCTTCTTTTTTTTTTTAATCTTTTTTTTTTAGTTGTAGACAGACACAATACCTTCATTTTATTTATTTGTTTTTATATGCTGAGGATCGAACCCAGTGCCTCACACATGCAAGGCAAATGCTCTACCAACTGAGCCAACCCCAGATGTAGTTTCTTTTTTACAACAGAATTCAATATATTGTTCTTTGCAGTTACTATTATCTGTGGTGAGCCGTTTCTGTGAACTGTGGCCGCCATTACAAGATGGCGCTGGTTTCCCCTGTAGTCTGTGACAAACAACTCCTTATCAGAATGAGTTGGCACGCTGTGACTTGGCACCCTATGAGAAAAGTCCACGTGGCAGTTGTGCATTGGGGCTTTATCTGCTTTATTAAGGCTGGGGCACACGGGAGTAGTAGTAGTGGCAGTAGTAGTAGCAGTAGTAGTAGTGGCAGTAGGAGTAGCAGTAGAAGTAGTAGTAGGAGTAGCAGTAGAAGCTAAAAGACATGTCAATACAAAGGCCTGAATAAACAGCTGAAAGAAGAAAAAGTATCAAGGACCTGAATAAACTGCTGAAAGAAGATTCCTGAGTTGCGTCTTCCTTGCGGGCAAGGGGTCGCGACAATTATCCTTTTCTATTTAATACACTTTAAAAATTACAGCCTATTTCATGCTTCTTAAATTTTCCCCAAAGATTATATTCAAATATATTTTAGGAAAATTGGTGTTCTTTTCCATTTAAATACTGTCATTACTTTATTTCACTATTCAAAAGTAAATAAATTTCAATTTTTTCATTGAAACCACAGTTGTATAAAGTGTTGAAAATGAAATTCAGAATCTTTTGTTCTACTTGTTAAAACTTGTCTTTAAAATAGTAGTCTAACTTCTCATAAGAGATATACAAGAGATCAACAAATATATGAAAAAGTGTTCAACATCTTTAGCAGAGAAACACAAATAAAAACTACTCTGTGATTTCATCTCACTTCAGTCAGAATGGCAGTTGTCAAGAATACAAGCAATAATAATCGTTGGTGAGGATGTGGGGGGAAAGGTACACTCATACATTGCTGATGGGACTG
The DNA here is from genome assembly GCF_045843805.1 of Urocitellus parryii. Classification (NCBI taxonomy): domain Eukaryota; kingdom Metazoa; phylum Chordata; class Mammalia; order Rodentia; family Sciuridae; genus Urocitellus; species Urocitellus parryii. The sequence continues at coordinate 70,837,461 of NC_135538.1, read as the reverse complement.
CAAATTGGTGCAACCACTTTGGAAAGCAGTGTGGAGATTCCTCAGAAAACTGGAAATGGAACTATTGTTTGACCCAGCTATCCCACTCCTTGGTCTATACCCAAAGAGGACTTAAAATCTGTATACTATAGTGACGTAGCCACATCAATGTTTATGTCAGCTCACCTCACAATAGTTAAACTGTGGAAGCAACCTAGATGCCCTTCAAGAGATGAATGGATAAAGAAACTGTGTATATATACACAATGGAATATTACTCGGCATTAAGAGAGAATAAAATCATGGCATTTGCAGGTAAATGGATGGAGTTGGAAAATATAATGCTAAGCGAATAAGCCAATCTCAAACAACTAAAGGCTGAATGTTTTCTCTGATTAGTGGATGCTGATCTATAATGGGCGGGGGGTGCCATGGGAAGAATGGAGGAACTCTGGATTGGGCAAAGGAGAGTGGTGAGGCATTATGAGGATAGGAAGCTTGTGGGATGAGATGGACATCATTATTTCAAAACCAGCCTCAGCAACTTAGCAAGAACCTGTCTCTAAATAAAATATAAAAAGGGCCAGGTTGTGGCTCAGTGGTTAAGCTCCCCTGGGTTCATACCTGGTACAAAAAAAAAAAAAAAGTAGTCTACTATATTTAAAATAAAGGTACATATGAAGTTATTTTGAATGTTTAATTGCTTAATCTTGAGACCTGTCTCTGGGAAAATTGCTGATAGCAAAATTATTGTCATTTAGAATCCGAGTACTTAAGACCTTTCCTCTTATTCTCTACCATTGCCCACATTCTAACACCCCCCACATGGTGGCTTGAATCCACTGACTGTCTCTTATACTCTTTCTGTCACTCAAGAACAACTATTGTAAATGTTCAGGACAAATACAACCGTCTCAATTTCATCAGTAGATTCTGGAGAGAGGAGTTTGAGAGTAGAAATGTACTGTTTGGGGGTTCTTAGTAAAGTTCAAAATCCAAGGCTATTCATATTTCTAATTACCATGGCTAACCAAGACTTGCCAAGCCTGCTTTATAACATTGAGAAACATGTATTTGTTATTCTATTTATTTTTCAGTATCAGGATTGAACTCAGGGCCTTGCACATGCTAGACACATATCCAACCACAGAGCTATATTTCCAGGTCATATTTGCTATTCTAAAGCAATCTAAATGTGTGTGTGGTTGTATAATACAACTACCTTTCTTTCATTTCTTAACTGGATCAAAATGGGCTAATTGGTAGGTCTGAAATCAAGGAGTCAAATCATGAAATGCCAGTATTTTTTAATTAGGTTAACTAGTTTTGGTTTTGAGTGTCATTATGGGGAGATGGAACTAATTGAAATGTTTTCGGGTTTTTTGTTATTGTTTTTGGTACCAGAGACTGAACCCAGGAGTGCTTAACCACTGAGCCACATCTTTGGCACTAAGTTGCTTATGGCCTTGCTGAATTGCTAAAGCTGGCTTTGAATTTGTGATCCTACCATCTCAGCTTTCTGAGCTGCTGAGATTACAGAAGTGCACCATTTCTCCAGACTCTATTTGAAAGTTAAATTATGCTTGGATATGTATGAGTGTCTTGAAATTTGTGTGATGGAAAGTACATTGAAGAAACAAAGATCAGGATCCATAAAATCACCACAGTGGATGTCATCTTATGCAGTGAACTCACTCCCCAACAGGTGGTGCTAGCTTTCCTCTAGCGAGAGTTGCCCTGGGCCACCCTTTCCTTCCTCCCTTGGTCTCTTTCTCTCTCCCTTCCTTCCTTTTTGTCCCCTTTTCATTCCCCAAGACCTCCCATACTATTTCTTAACATGTTCCATGACATTGAAGTTGAAAAGTGATGTATGGATTTATATGGAATGATAGTTAGAAGTCCCCCCCACCCCCGCACCAATTTATAAGACATTCCACTCAATCCTGTTGGAATATTTACAGTTGTATGCTTTTATGAATTTGATCTCCTATGCTGTGGCTAGAGGAAATGTGTAAAAAGTCATTTTTATGATAATAATGTAAATAGAAAGGAACAAGCTAATCTCTTTCAGAAAGTCAGCTTGGAGAAGACTTGTCACTATACCTGAGACAAAAATGAGGTTTTTGAAATGTTGGAGGTGGGTGTTTCTTCTTATTTTGTCAAATGTTCAATGTTAATCTCCTATTAAGCATAGTTCTAGGAACTAAAATGAAAACAGAAGTTATGCTCTCTAATTCTCAAGGACCTAGTCCAGGGTTTCCCAGACATAAGTAATTTTTATACATTCTCTGAGATTTTCACCATAATGTTGTACCTCTTTACCATAATGTTTACTTTAAATTAGCTCACTTTTATTTTAAAAGCAAACTGTCACTAACATTGATTTTAAATATTTAATAGGCAAAAGGTAGTCATTAGAAAGTATCATGAAAAAAAAATATTTATCTACAAAGTTTCCAAGCTTGAGGTCAGCTCTCTTTTATAAAAGGAAAATTAATTACCCAATAGAGAGATGTTGAAGACATACTGGCTCCCAACTAGAACTTCCTCCTTAAAATAATGTGATAAATTAAAAGGAAATAACCCTCACACCATGCAATTCCACACTTAGTGTTGCATCAGTCTAATACATAAAACTGCAGTACCACCACTGGTAAATGTTTTTATTCTGGGAGCCAGTGTAGCTGAAGGTACACTCTCATGTAAACAAATTATCCTAATACAGATTCATTAGTCTACAAAAAGATATTTTAGAGTACTGTGGAGGACACAATAGAAATGAATTAGTTCCTTCTGGGGGAGGGAGACTGGGGGTTATATTAGAGGAAATCAATATTCTAGCTATTTATTGAAGGCTAAATATAAATTCTAAGAATAGAAAAAAAAGCATTTAGGCAGAGTGGAGTGGGTGAGCAAGTACACAATTGCAGGAGCAGAGGGGTATTGCTGAACTGGGTGGGAAGGAAGGCTGGGTGCTAAAGAAGCTGGAATGGAGGAGGTGCAGAGGCAAGTTTGGAGAAGCCATGAATGTATGTCATGCTAAGAAGATTTGGCTTTATTTTGGAGTAGGGAATGGGAGTCTATCAGACATTTTTAAGCAGAGAAGTCAGAAGATTAGATCTGTGTTTTGTAAGGATGATTCTGACAGGAATGTGGAGGATTAATTGGAGGGAGTAGTGGAGACTGGTACAGACACATCAGTTGAAAGGTTCTTGCATGTGTTATACTTGCTCTTTTAAAAAAATATATTTTTTGAGTTTGAGGATGAGGTTGTAGCTCAATGGTAAAGGCCTTGCCTAGCATGTGTGAGGCACTGGGTTTGATCCTCAGCACCACATATAAATAAATAAAATAAAGGTATTGTGTCCATCTATGAAAAAAATATTTGTTTTCTTCACCAAAAAGGCTTTAAACATGGGTGCCCACCCCAGTAGCATTCAGCATCCCTAAGAGCTCAGACCATAGACTCTAAGTGTTATTTCCTCTTAAAAGAAACCATGACTCTTTGGAATAGTGACTGATTCCAGTCTGAGGCAGAAAATGTACAGGATGAGCCTAGAATATCTTGTCATATCAGAAAGAAAGGCTTCTGGAATCATGTCAAGAGGATTCCAAAGACAGTGCAGTGGTATATGCTTGTAGTCCCAACTACTCAGGATGGCTGAGGCAGGAGGATCCCAAGTTTGGGCCAGCCTGGGCCGCTTAGCAAGACTCTGTCTCAAAATAAAATTAAAAAGGCTGGAGATGAGCTCAGTGATAGAGCACTTGCCCATGTCCCAGGTGGGTGGTGGAATTTGGGGTTCCTCTGTGTGAAGCAGGCTGGCTGTGAAATAAAGCTAAGAAAAGAAGGCGGCGAAAAATCCACAGGACACAAAAAGTAATTTTAGAAAGCAAGGGCTTTCGACCTTAGGGGTCCAGTTCCACACTGGAAAGAGAGAGAGAGAACCTGTACTTGCTTTATTATACATAGGGGAAACTTCAAAGGTATTCCATACAATGTTCTTCTGCCAAATAAGGTAGGAAGTGGGCTGTCCAGGCCCAATGGGTCATGCCTAATTCTGGAGCTAGGAGAGCAGCTCCAATGGACCTAGCCAAGCCTGAGGTCAGGTCCATTGTGTAATCCATTAAGTGGGAGGATCGACAAAATAGCATGCCATGCCACACCAAAATCTCCTTGGCTCAAGGCTGAGTGAAGACACTAAATAGCTCAGGAGTGGCTTCCCAAACCCTTGGATTCAATCCCCAGTGCCATAGGGGTAGGGAGTAGGGGAAGGGTTCCAGAGACAACACTGGCTAAAGATAAGACAATCCATATATCAATAAGAAAAATAACTACAGTCAATTAAAATATATCACTGGGTGAGGTAGTTTACCCTTGTAATTCCAGCAGCTCAGGAGGCTGAGGCAGAAGGATCACAAGTTCAAAACCAGCATCAACAATTTAGTGAGGCCCCAAGCAACTCAGCAAGACTCTGTCTCTAAATAAAATATAAAAAAGGGCTAGAGATGTGGCTAGGTGGTTAAGTGCCCTTAACTTGTATATTTGAAAATAATTTATATATATATATATAATTTATATATATAATAAGTAATATAATTTATATATGAATTATAAATATATATAATATATTTATAATTTATATGTATATATACACACACACTCTTATATATATCAATTGAGATACATATATATCATATATATCAATTATTTTCAAGTGCACAAGTTCATAATTACACTAAAAACAACCCTAATTGATCACATTTTGATTCTTTTCTGTGCAAACTTATACCTCAGGTTAATTCAAGTGATTGATGAGGGGAGTTTGTTGTTGATGCCGTTTTCTAAAAACACTAGAGTCAATAAAATAGAGATGATAGAATGAATATCATAACTTTGCAACTTCTAATGAATTAATAGGTCTTGGTAATGACCAAAAAAGGCTGCTGCATTAATACAAATAGACCAACTATGCAATAAATGCAAAAGACATTTATATCAGCACCTGTGAAATGCTTTTGCAAAAATATTGAATCTAGCTGTAACTCACCATTGGCTAACAGAACTTTTTGCAATGATGGGAAAGTTTTATATCTATAATTGTCCAATATGCAGTCACTAACCATATGGGATTTGTATAAAAATTTAAAGTAAAATTTTATTTCTGCTCCTCAGTTCTATTTCAGGTGCTCAATATCCATATATATCTGGTGGCAACTCAAGCTCTATCAATGCTCAAAAGCATTACTTAAAAGAAAAAAAAAACCATGAACCTTCAAAGACCCCTTTTCCAGATAAAATCACAGACTAGGGATTATAATTTGGACATTCTTTTTTTTTGAAGGTCTCCATTTAGCCCAATGCATTGACTTTGCATATAAACAAAACTTATTTTGCTGATTGGCCAGTTAGGCTACATAAAATTGTTAAGTAGAGGAAAAATAATTTGCTAGCCTCTATGTAAATTATGAACCTAATTAGTTAAAAGCCTGTTTATCTGTATGTTATGTGTAAATAGAATTTCCATGTGAAAGCATCATAGTTTGATTTTTACTTTCTTTTGCTTTACCTTTTGAACAGAGATCCTATCAGAGATGCCATCTACACTGCCTTTTTTTTTGGGGGGGGGGTTATACCAGCGAATGAACCTAGAGGTGCTTAACCACTGGACCACATCCCCAGCCCTTTTTATTTTTTGAGACAGAGTCTCCCTAAGTTACTTAGGGCCTTGCTAAATTGCTAAGAATGGCTTTGAACTTGTGATCCACTTGCCTCAGCCTCCCAAACTGTGGGGATTACAGGTTTAAGACACCAGGCCTGGCCACACAGTCTTTTCACATTTTCCTAGAATTTTTTTTTTCTTTTTAACTGTAAAGCACTTTGTGGTTTTTGTTTTGTTTTGTTTTTTCTAATTATACAAGCACTTTAGCAATAATCTGCCTATGTTTTTATTGGTGCATTATAGTTGTATATAATGGTAGAATTTGTTGTTTCATATTTGTATGTGCACACAATATAACAATATCATTTGGCCATTATCATTCTACTATACATTCTTTTTAATTTTTTATATTTTTGGTACCAAGGATTGAACCCAGGAATACTTTAACCACTGATCTACATCTCCAGCCCTTTTTTGTATTTTATTTAGAGACGGGGTCTCACTGAGTTGCGTAGGTCCTCACTAAGTTGCTGAGGCTGGCTTTGAACTTATGATCCTCTTGCCTCAACTTTCTGAGCCTGTGGGATTATAGGCGTGTGCCACTGTGCCTGTACATATCCTTTGACAATTGGAAAAAGTTCCATGTTTTAAACACTTATTACTCAATCTTGTGAGTTTTTTTTTTTTTCAAAATTGTTTTCTCTTTCAATCAACTCCCTACTTCATTGTAAGTTACCAGAAGAAAGAACAATGGGATGTTGGGAATTTGATATGAGTACAGGAGGCTAAGGGTATGTTATGGTTTGAATCTGGACTGTCCCTCCAAAAGTTCATGTGTTGAAAGCACGGTCCCCACTATAAAAAAGTTCAGAAGTGTAACTTTTCAGGCAATGATTGGATCATGAACATTCTGCCCTTATCAGTGAATTAATCCAGTTGATGGATTAATAATTTGAATGGACTTAATGGGAGCTGGTAAAACTATAAGCAGGTGGGACGTGGCTGGAGGAAGTAGGTCACAGGGGTGTGACCTTCTCTCCCCTTCTGCTTCCTATCTGCTATTATTCCAGCAACTTACCTCTGGCATGTTGTTCTGCCTTTGTGTCTTCTGACCATGGACTGAATCTCTGAAACTGTAAGCCAAAATAAACCATTTCTCTTCTAACTTGTTCTTGTCAGGTATTTTGGTCACAAGGTCAAAAAGCTGGCTAACACAGGGTAGAATCCATTACAGCAATGTATTTCCCCCTTATAGGCCAATCAATATTTTGTATAAGATATTTTCTCCACATTATTCTGTCAGTTTTTAAGAATTTTTGACTTCCATAAGCTTGCTCATATGTCAGAATCAAGGCTTGGTTAAGCTGATTCTCTGTAAGTGAAGTAATTTCTTTGCATACGCATGTCTCAGTTCTTTATATGCGAGATATATACATACATACATATATATATATATATATATATATATATATATATATATATGATATTGATGGATCTTCTTTTATTCATTTATTTATATGTGATGCTGAGAATCAAATGCTAGGCAAGTGCTTTACCACTGAGCCATAAACCAAGTCCACACAGGTCTCAGTTCTACTGAAGCTTACTCAAAATTCTTTTTCTAGATTGGATAACAAGACAACACAAGTCAACTAATAAGTGCTCACTGAGTTTTCACATTGATTTATAAATATTCAATGAAATTAATGGAAATATTAGTCCTGAAAAGTAAGAAAAGGGACATAAGAAGCATTTTGGAGTCAGAAACTAGAATCTAGATCTAAGTATATATAATTTATTTATTTCACAGCCTTAAATATTTGAAGATCAGCTTCTCTTGGATTAGTAGCTACAGTGGATGATCCTAGAGTGCAATGTAGAAACCCAGTTTTCTATGCTAAATAAAACTATTTAGCCATTAATTGAAAACAAATAAGCTAGTTATGAGTTAGCAATTTGGCCTTTCTATATATTTACTTAGCTAACCTTGTTTGCTTAAATTTTGCCTTTAATATGTAATACTTGTTCTAAAGATGCATGTTGTAGTTTTGTGGTTTATTATGTTTAATGTAGAATTAATTTTTAAAATTTAAAATAAAAATAAAAATATTTAGACCAGACTGCAACACTGTAAAAAGTTTGCAAATGTGTGCTTTTATTTCTGCTCTTTTTCATTCTCTCCTTCATACACATTTTGTTATTAGTTTCCTTTGGTAGCTTAATACTCTAAAATTAACTTATGTTAATTTAAGTTATAAACTATTGGCAATTCCAGTTAAACTACTTTGATGTTAGGCCTTTGTCTGGTGGGGGCTCAATCTAGGTCTAGGAAGCAAGGTTTGGGGCTCTGGTAGTTGAAAGAAGATGTGAGGCACAGTTGGGATAGTAAAGGTTCTTTATTTGGAGGGGGCAATAGACCCTACTCAGCCCCATTCAGCTGAGACTTTCCACAGGTCTTTTTTATATGCAGGCCAAAGAAGGCTCATTGCCAATAGGTTACATAAGTGGGCACATGCTCACAAGCAAATGTTTATAACTTTGAATGTATACATTGAATCAGGGTGTTCATGACCTTGACTACATAGCCTGCTGGAAGCCTGGGATAGGGAGTCTAAATATAGCCATCATGGGTCTGCCCTATAGACTTTTATTTCCACTTGGAATATAATTTAAGTTCATTCCATTTAAAGGTATACACTGTTGCACAGTTAGCTTTGTCCTGTGCTAAAACCTGATATTGACTGCTAAGTTCAAATCTGGGCTTTGAAACTTTCAAGAGCAATATGATAGACTCATATTGGATGACCTCATGGCTGGAGACCTCTGCATGGTCAAGTGTTCCTGGAGAAAGAAATTGACCTCTCACTTGGCAACACCTTCTGTTCTTGGGTAAAATTATAAACTAATTTTAGACAATGAAAACAACAACAGAACATTTGCTGCCATTTGGTATGAATTAGTAAATAAAATATTTGCCTTTCCCTAATAATAATAAAAGTGGCATTCTAGATATTTTAAAAATTGGCCAGTTATCAAGTTTTTAAAAATAAAAAATAGAGCTGGGGATATAGCTCAGTTGATAGAGTGCTTGTCTTGCATGCATAAGGCCCTGGGTTCAATCACCAGCATCACAAAAACAAAAGAAAACAACAACAAAAAACTATTGAATTAATTATCTGTTATAATTCAGCTTGAATGAACTTTTCTCCAAAGCCAAATTAATTTTTAACCAAGGAAACTGGTTTTAATGAAGCAGCTTATTTTAATGAAAAAAATTTTAGTTGACATAAAAAACAAAGTGAGGATTATTTTAATCTGATTCATATTTATCACTGAGGAAAAAAACATGAAATTTCAAGAAAGGTCTCTCTCTCTCTCTCTCTCTCTCTCTCTCTCTCTCTCTCTCACAGAGATTACCCAGGGGCACTTAACTACTGAGCCACATCCCAAGTCCTTTTTATTTTTTATTTAGAGACAGGGTCTCTCTAAGTTGCTTAAGACCTCACTAAATTGCTGAGGCTGGCTTTGAACTTGCAAGCCTCCTGCCTCAGCCTCCTGAACTGATGGGATTACAAGTGTGAGCCACTGCACCTGGCTCAAGGAATGATTTCTTAAGAGGAAATGAATGTTTTCAATTCTAATGCTATCATAAGTGTCTATTAAGAGCTTTTAATTTCTCAAGGAAAATATTTGGAAAATCTTCATTAAGAAATTGTTTAGAGCTGGACATGTGGCTCATGTCTATAATCCTAGCTACACAGGAGTTGGGCAGGAGGATTGCAAGTTCAAGGCCAACTTGCATAAAAATTCGAGACATCCCTCCATCTCAAAAACAAGTTGTGTAGTTCTGTGCTTGCGTGTGCCACAGATGCCTCTTTTTTATAGTCTTAATATTACAGGCTATAATGAGACCTTTATTCAAAATAAATCCTCTACTTTGCTGATATGTAATCATCTTGGGCTGCTGCTATTTGGCTCATGTTAGGTACCAAACTGTGTCCTCCCTTAAAATTCATGGGTTGAATAAAGCCCTAACCCCTAACATGACTATATTTGGTAATCCCTTTAGGGAAGTAATTAAGGTTAAATGAGGTCATAAGGGAGGGGCTTTGTGGGAAAAGAGAAATGTTTGAAGCATTTTGAGGAAATTTTACAGTGCAGAATTAGACAAGATGTTCTCTTTTATCTCTTTTCAAAGCAGTCTGTCAAATCTATAATAACCATCAATGGTGTAGATTTGAATTTGATGCATTAAGTCTGGCCTAAAGATGAAAGGAACTGGAATAAGGGGCCCAGCAATATACAGATTAACCTAGTTACATACATGTGAGCATATGCACAAACAGAAAGAGAGAGCTGGAAATGCATGTAGCAAAATGTTAATAGTATTCTGTGTCATTAGTCATATTGTTGGTATAATAAATCATAAAATAATTTTCATTATTTTTGTACTTTATTGGCTTCTCCAACTCGATTGGTGAAATTCTGTAAAACAATGATGATCCTAATAATAAGAACTAATATTTTTTGATTGATGGCATGATTTCATGTCAGGTACTTTTCCAAATGTTTACATATACAGTAGTGCCCCCTTATCAAAGATTTTGGGTTTTTTTTTTTTTTTGCTGTTTCAGTTACCCTAATTTGTAGCATGATAATATTAAATGGAAAAGTCCCAGAAACAAACAACTCATAAGTTTTGTTACTGGAGGTTTGGAGTAGACTGTGGAGTGATCCTCCATCTTTTGCTGTAATGCCTAAAATTAGGGCATTTACCCCAGCACTGAAGCAGCAGTACAGATAGTACCAGAGATAGTAACTAGAGTAGGGTTATTGCAAGGCAAGAGAAAGTGAGAATATCCCAGAGCAAGGGGTCAAACAGATCAGCTAGGGACCAAAATGTGTAGAAATGATTTTTTCTTTTTTCTTTTTTCTTTTTTTTTTTGAGCTTTTGTTATAATGGTGATTTTGCAGTGGCATGAAACTTTGGAGTTCCAGTAGCCATGACTCTTCCAGCTGGCTCTGGCTGGCTCTTGCACAGCTGCTGCCCATTTGGGGAAAGTCATATGCCTGTACTGTTTGAAAATAGAGGGATTGTGCCTGTGTACTTGGGTCACTTTGCCCTTTCGGGCTTAGCAGCATCAGCAGAAGGTCATATAATGATCAACTGACACTCAGAGCAGCTTATGGACATAACTTTAGGTGAGAAAATTTCTCATTCACACAGACTGGGATGTATACCTCCTAGCAGTGTTGTGTTTAGGCCATGGGGAATCAGGGCAAAGGGGAAACCTGTCCCCAGAGAGAACCTCTCTGTCCTCATTTCCAGGAATGACTATCGAGAGCAGAGCAGCTACTTTCACTATCAGGAGGGAAGAAAGCCAAAGGAAGCCTGAAGTCACCAAGTACCAGGACATCCAGGGATTTAAAATAGCTGTTTGAGAAAATCTATATAGAGCTTAAAAGCAAGTTGTAATAGAACCTTACCCAATAGAAGCAGGCACCTGCCAAGCATTTTTTGCTCATTCCTATTGCTTGTTTCCCAGCATTGCTTCCTCAGATTTAATTTTTCCCTTATAAGCCCCTCACTCTCTGGATGATTTAATCCTCTTTTAGATGTAACCATTATGCACAGTTCATAAGTAGAAATGCACTTTTCCTTAGTGCCCCTGATAGTCTCTTCTTAGATGGCTGCATCCACCTCCTCTCTACAAGTCCCACATGTGTCCATCAACTTGCCCTTCACTCTCCCATTGTCCCTATCTCAACTTTTTTCTTTTTTTCTCTACTGTGTCTCCTTCTCCCAAACACAGTGCAGAATTGGACAAGATGCTCTCTTTTATCTCTTTTCAAAGCATTCTGCCAAATCTATAATAACCATCAGTGGTGTAGATTTGAATTTAATGCATTAAGTCTGGCCTAAAGATGAAAGGAGGCTGGAATAAGGGGCCCAGCCATACACAGATTAATCTAGTTACATACATGTGAACATATGCACATACAGAGAGAGAGCATCTGGAAATACATGTAGCCAAATATTAATAGTTATTCATTTGGGCATTACATCTGGTCACTTCTACCTGTGGATGTTTCTGGAAGCCTTGGACTTTGCAGGAACATCTTATCTCAGGCCTTAGTCTTTTCTTTTTCCAATTTATTGCTCATCTAGTCATCAATTATTCTTGTAGAACAAAATTCTGATCTTACCTCTCTCCTGCTTAACCACATCCAATAGTTTGCCCATTGTCTGGATAGTTAATATTCCTAAGCACTGAATGTATTTTTTCCATGTCCCTTCACCCCCAATTAAGTTTTGTTTTGTTTTGTTTTTACCAGCTCTTTTAACTTCTTAGCCAAGACTGATTTCTTAATATGCTATCAAGTGTGAGGTACATGTTATTTTAGCTGGAGAGCTTTCTGGAGATAACTATAATTTCTGGGTGGGGTGTGTTTACTTAGGGAGTATTGTAAATGGTCAGTACACTAGAGTGACACAGTATTTTGCTTATTCTGCTTGTTGATAGTAGCAGCCCCCAAATCATGTAGTATGTCCTGCTTTATTTTGGAGAAAATTAATCACATTCCAAATATACTTAAGCTGAAAAAAAGTAATCAAAATACAAATGTACTTTAGGAAATACCTCTTATTCTGCATTTTAAAGGTTTTAAGTGTGTGTGTGTGAGAGAGAGAGAGAGAGAGAGAGAGAGAGAGAGAGAGAGAGAGAGAGAGAGATGCAGTCTCTCCAGGGATCAAATTATTTCATTCCTTTCTCCCCCAATATTTCTTTATTCTTAAAATATCGATTTTTTCCTCTTTTAGGTCATACTTTGTCCATTTGTGTTGGGAACTTTATTTAATTATTATTTTTATTCAAGGATTATAAACCATATCAAAGCCTGTTGTCACAAGATGGATCTGAAGACCAAAATTCAATGTCCTATAGTCTTGTACAATATAGTAAGGTACTTAAGCCATGAGTAGTGTTATTTTTCTATGGTAAAGGAAATTTTTTCCTCTCCTCCTTTCACCAAAGCACACAACTAATTTTCATAAATTTCCTGCTTCAAAGTTTTTAAGTCAGTTGAATTATTGTTTGTTTTTTTTTTTTTTTTGTTGTTGGTACCAGCAATTGAACCCAGGGGTGCTTAACTGCTGAGCCACACAGGATTTTTCTACTTTTTTTATCCTAGTAAAAATTACTGTAGGCTCTTTAGTAGCAGCACATAGATATGGCAGACAGTTGTAAGAATATTATGGGTAGAAATAAAAGTAATAGTAAGCATTACTGAACTTATTAGTTTCAAGAATACAACATTTCCAATTTCAGCTTTTAGAAGCCATGCTTCCTGTACCCTAGTTCCAGCTAAAGGAATGAGAAGTCTAGGAGGAAGCATGACATTTACATACACAGTGTCTGCATGTAGTTTAACGTAGTTTAGAAGTTAATTATTACCATTACTCAATTAGCTTATTAGATTCAAGAAGAAAAACCAATTAACAAATATTTATTGACACAGGAAGGACTGTATCATGAATATATAATGTTAGGTGCTGGGAAACAAAGTGGGAAAACAAAAGAGTTTAAAGACTGGAGGAGATGTTATACATTCAACAAGTGATCACAATATACTAAATAAATGAATTAAAGGCTACAGTATACCATGAGCAAGAAATATAGGGAGGGTCAACACTAGAAATCTAATACATACATGCATGCACATGCACACATATTCAAAAGGACCAGAGCTTAGAATTTATCTTTTCTCTACCTTAAGTGACAGCTTTGTTTATTTGTAACAAGTAATATAAATAGAAGCTTGTATATAAAATTTATGTGTACCTTTTTTCTGCTGCTGTTTATTGCTGCTTGATGAAAACAAACAGGTTCTACTGATGCTGGTAGACAGAGTCACTGCAGTAAAATCTGTTCGAGATGTGTGATTGTTGTGAGTTCTAATATAGATGAGTGGTAGATTCACTTATGAAATTTGGATGACTGTTTACCTAAGCAATTGAGCATGGTGGCTAAAGACTCTGGCTTCTGTATAACACTGGCTCTACTACTTAATAGTTGTGTAATCTCAGACTTTAATCTGTAAAATGAAGATATATAATCACATTAACAACCTCAAATTTAGGATAAGGATGAAATGTGCTAATACATGTAAAGCACTTGGAACAGTGCCTGGTACAGAGTAATGCTATATAAATGTCATCTATTGTTTTTCTCTAACACAGTCCTGGATTTTTAGCCAACTAACTGAGCACAATAATATTGAATCTCATGGATACAGGAGGTTTTTGTCAGGGGCATACCAGAAAAGCTCTATTAAGCACAGCTAAGGGAATCCAGGAATTTAGTACTATATTTATTGTCTTTAATATTGAGTATCAAGGTGTTAAATGATAAAGACAGTGTTTTCAAGTTAGAATATGACATTTTATTCTGTCACTGTTAGATAAAGTAGTAAAAACAGTAGTTGATTGTCTTCACATGTTAGCTTCCTTTAGACTTTTCAAATGATACATTTGGCTTTTTACACAAATATATTGTGTCTTAGTTCAGTTGGACAATTAAGAGCATAGATAGGAAGAGCTGATAGAAGCTTTTAATATGTGAAAAACCTCAGACATAAACCTTTACAATGTTATTAATAGGCATATCATCAACAACAGATTTTCAGATTTTATGCTTCACTCTGGACAAAAACAAGAGCATGACATCTTGAAGTTGTTCACTGGGTAATTTAAAACTCAGTTATAATGTGAACACCAGCTGCACATATCATGTTACTTGAGTTCAGCATCAATTAAAATTGTAAATGAAACTAGTCATATGTTCCCTTTCAAATCAACAAACTCAAAGCAACTGTCTAAATCAATAAAGTAGCATGAATATTTTTACCATAAATATTTTGTTTAATTGTGTTTTCTAAATCCATTTTTAGTGGGGGGCAGGTACCGAGGATTGAACCCAGGAGGGTTAACCACTGAGCCACATCCCCAACCCTTCTTAAATATTTTTTTTTTCTTAAACTTTTTAGTTGTAGATGGACACAATATCTTTATTTATTTATTTTTATGTGGTGCCGAGGACAAAACCCAGTGCCTCATACATGGGAGGCAGGCGCTCTACCACTGAGCTACAGCACCACCCCCACCCCCTTTAAAATATTTTATCAAGAGGCAGGGCCTTCCTAAATTGATGAGGCTGGCTTTGAACTTGCAATTCTCCTGCTTCAGCCTCCCCAGTCGCTAGGATTACTGTGCCACTGCTCCTGGGCTTAAATCTATTTTAAATTCTGATTTCTATTCTGTTCAAATGAACTATAGTATGATAGCTAATACACATCAAGAGCTTTCTATGTAATCCAGGTGGCTTTATAATTTTGTTCTAACCAGAAAATTATTTAAAGCAGTCGCAACTTTTAGACAATACAGTCTCAAGGAGAAGAAAGAGAGGGCAGCACTGAGAACTGAAATGTGTCGTCTTGAGGACTGTGTTCTTTATACAGCATTTATACTGACGTCATCTTTTAAAAACTAAAAATCTTGTATCACTTATTTAGAAAAGAGAGTGGCGTTTTTAAGATGAGTATCTCCAGCTTGCCCGCCTCCGATGATGGCTATTAACCAAAAGAACGTACTCTTTTGGCGGCTATGGAAAATAAGACGGAAAAGTAAGAATGAGTTTTGGAGTGTAAATCAACCTCCCAGACAGCCAGTAAGACCGTGGATTCCCGGGCCCCGCCTTCTTCACAGCCCCCCCCCCCCAACCCGCGGGGTGGAGCACCTGCCAGGGCGCGCAGGGCGGGGCCGAGAGATGTGCTGTCCACTGCGCGCGCGGCCGGGGTTCCAGTGAGCAAGTGCGGCGGGGCGCTCGGTGCAGTTGAGCGTGCGGGCTGAGTCCTGAAGGGTTGCGGGACCTGGGCACGATGAAACCCGAAGGGGAGCGGCCGACGGTCGGGGTTGCGTGCGATGGCTTCTCAGAGCTGGAGCTGCTGAAACTGCGCGCGGCGGAGCGCATCGACGAGGCGGCTGAGCGGCTGGGGGCCCTGAGCCAAGCCATCTGGAGCGAGCCTGAGCTGGCCTACGAGGAACACCGTGCCCACCGTGTGCTGACGGGCTTCTTCGAGCAGGAGCCGCCGGCCGCCTCCTGGGTGGTGCAGCCGCACTATCAGCTGCCGACCGCCTTTCGCGTGGAATGGGAGACACGGAGCGCAACGCGGTGCGCGCTGCACTTGGGCTTCCTCTGCGAGTACGACGCGCTGCCCGGCATCGGCCACGCCTGCGGTCACAACCTCATAGCCGAGGTTGGGGCGGCGGCCGCTCTGGGATTGAGGGGGGCCCTAGAGAGCCTCCCTGGGCCTCCTCCATCGGTGAAGGTGAGGTGGGGCCGGTACATCCCTTGCACCTTAGTCCCTGGGCCGGTGTAGGGAGTGCGCTCGACGTGTGGCCATCCCTTTGGCAAAAGGCAGAAAAGAATCCCCGAAAGAAAGTCAGGACTAAACGTGTTGCCGACTAGCGACCTTCTGCAGACTTTTTATTTCCACTTTTGTAGTTATAAACAACTCAGGAGATTCTTCTCTTGGAAAGAATTGAGAACCAAGCCTGGTTTTTGTTACGGGTTATTTTTGGTGACTGAGAGGCAACTGCAATTTGCTGACAAGTAATTCCTCCAATTACTTCAGGAGAAAGTAATTTTTGTAGGAAAACCTGTATATATATATATATATATATATATATATATATATATATATATATATAGAGAGAGAGAGAGAGAGAGAGAGAGAGAGAGAGAGAGAGAGAGGGAGGGAGGGAGGGGGGGAGGGAGAGGGGTTATGATTTGCTTGGTCTTTGAATAGGAAAATTTCAGCCATTAGAATCCTCTAACTTCTAGAATTATACTAATAATGGAAAAGCAAATGAACATTTAGTACAAAGATAAGTTCATCCTTAAGTCTTAATTTTTATTTCACAATTTTAAGAAATATACCAATTCCTTAAACGGGAAATGTTGTTTATGTTTGTCTTAGGCAAGTTTAATCTTGTGATATTCTGTTTTTCCAGATGTTATATTATTCTTCATTCTGTGAGCTAAGATTCAATCATCATCACTCAGGTTAAAGGGAAGACAAATGTTTTAATATTATTTAGCCCATTTCCCCCCAATGTCAGTAACCTTTCTCTTTTGTCCTAACAGTTCCATCTCTCTAGGCTTTCTCTTTAGCTACCTTCTATTTTCAGCCGCTAGGGGCTGGTTTTTGCCTTAGATTAGCTTTTTTGTTTTGTTGGGAAGGGGGAATATCCTTTGTCATTGCATAAAACATTGGAGAGATTTAGTTTTAACCAGGTTTATGAAAGACTCGGAGCTGTCAGCAATAGACCATCCATTTTATAAGTCTAGAGTTAAGAATAAAGAGCAGCTAGTTTAAGAGTGTGGAAACTTTATGGTTTCTAAAGAAAACTGGAGTTTGAGAAATGTACCAACTTCACATTCCAGATGATTGTTCTCAGTTTCAGCAAGGTTATCTGTTCTCAGTTTAGCAAGTTTATCTGTCTTAGCAAGGTTATCTGTTCTCAGTTTAGCAAGGTTATCTGTCTTATCTGAAAATGGAATTTGAGCTGATTCTCTTTGCAAGCCAAGAATTTTTTTCCAGGTTGTTCCATTGTGTTCAAAGACATGACCTTGAAAGTATGAGTTGTTTATAGATAATTTTCTTTTGCTTTTTAAAATTGAAGAAGTTAAGCTTAAGTTTCAAAGTAAAATGTTTATTCTGTAAAGTTTTCTTTTGTTTAATTAGGTGATTGGTGACCAGTAAATCTGCCTTGGTTGATTAGTAAGTTTGTGTAGTAGTTGGCCATTTCTTACCATGGTATGAAGATTTGTTTAATGCTCTTCATAAGGGATTAATGAGTTAAGACTTTTTAAGTAGGTATCTTAGTAAGGAATAGTTCAGGCCAGCAGGTTAGGGCATCTAAGGTAATTTAGCTGTGCCCAAAGATTTGCTCTTTGACCTGGGGCAAGACACTTTCAAAACCACCCTCCCCAAAATGATGATGCTGGTTACTCATCTACCTCACAGGGTTGTTGTGAGAATGATTAACAAGTCACTTGAAAAATTCCTTACCAGTAAAATGCTGATGAATAGCTCTATACATATACTAAAAGTCTAAGTCATGAAGAAGCTTTAAGAAATAAGTCCTTGCAAATTTTGAGGAACTAGGTATGTAATATTCAACTTTTTTTTCATATTTGCCATTCGTTATACAAATTTGAGTTATTACAAATAACTATCAATAAATATTGGGAAAAAAATAAATAAATATTGGGAAAGTTTCTTATAGTGTCCCTGGTACATACATACATTACTTCAAATTAGTATAATAATGTAAATTAAATTTTGTGATTAATTTAGCACCATATATTTTATGCCCACTGCATAAATCCTCTGTCTCCATAGTTTAAGAACCTTAATATAGATTGTGAGTACATGTTTGAGGGAACCTGTTTGATATTTTCCTACTAGGACTTTTTGTTGTTGTTTTGCTCTGAAATAGGTATTTCCCTCTAGATAAGTGTCCTGGGAACCCCTGCAGAAGAAGATGGTGGTGGCAAAATTGATCTAATTGAAGCAGGAGCTTTTAAAAACCTCGATGTTGTTTTCATGGCCCATCCATCCCAAGAGAATGCTGCTTATCTACCCGATGTGGCAGAACATGAGTAAGTAATCAAGCTGCAGATAAACTTCTTAGAGGATAACTGACTATAGAATACTTTTATGTCTAAGGGCCCAACACTCCAATTTTTTTTTCATTTAAAAAGTAAATTGATATGTATGAATATGGTATAATGAATCCCACCACTATGTATAATTATAATGCTCCAATTAAAAACAAAACAAAACAAAAACCCAGTAAATTGAGTCAGATGCAGTGGTGTGTGCCTATAGCTACAGTTACTTGGAAGACTGAGGCATGCGGGAGGAGTGCTTGATCCTGTATGAATTTGGAGACCAGAATGGGCAATTTATTGAAACCCCAGAACAACAAAACAAGAAGTGTATTGTAAGGGCTGGGGATAGAGTGCTTGCCTCCTATGCACAATGCCCTGAGTTTAATCCCCAGCAACCCCCCATCACACACCCACACAAAAGTATATTGTAAGATAATGTGATGTCTTAACTTACATTGAACGACATTTGGTAAGACTCCAAAACAAAACAAAAAGTGTATTGAAAGATAATGTGATGTCTTGATTAACATTGAGTGACATTTGGCAAGACTCTTCTAATTGAGATTTATTATAGTATTCATAATAGGGCTGCTAAAATAGTGCCTAAAAAACAGGAGTAGCAAACAGAACATGGTGACATTTATGTTCTGTTTTGAACTCTGAGAGGAATCTGATTTCTGGAAAGCGTGTATTCTTTGATAAGGAGTTGCCTTTGCAACTGAAAAGATTTGTAAGAGATGGTTTTATTAGTCAGCCTACTTGGCCCCAGGCCTGTTTCAGTGTCTGGCTTCTTTGTTTTTTCATGGGTCATCTTTTTAAGATTTCCACAAAAGAGGAACAAGATGAAGAATTTAAAGAAAGTTATTAATTTATCTCTTTAAATTTCTAATAATGAATAAGATAAAGCAAGTTTTTCCTATTGGCCACCTTTCCCATATCCAGTCCCTTCTTTGCTGTTGTTTTCTCCAGTGCTGAGGATGGAACCCAGGTCCTTACACATGCTAGGCAAGCACTCTACCACGCACCTACAGCACTAACCCTCCAGTCCCCTCTTTAGAGGTGTATTTATAGCACATGCATAGGTTTATAGGACATGCATAGGTACATGTATAAATTAAATATTGAAGGAAGGTTTTTTTTTTCTCTCTCTGAGGAATTCAGCTTAACACATACACATACACACATTTTATTTTGTTTTATTGAGGTAATCAGGGTTGAACTCAGGGGCCTTCTAGAACTGAGAAACATCCCCAGCTCTTTTTTTATTTTTTGAGACAGAGATTTCCCATATTGTTAAGGCTGGCCTTGAATTTACAGTCCTCTTACCTCAACCTCCTGAGTCACTGAGATTACAGGCATGTATCACTATGCCCAGCCATTCAGTATATTGTTCTAGCTAGTTGCAGTGGCACATGTGTGTAATCCCAGTGACTCAGGAGGCTGAGGCAGGAAGATTGTGAGTTCAAAGTCAGATGCAGCAATTTAGGCCCTAAGTAACTTAGTGAAACCCTGTCTCAAGTAAGAAAAAAAAAAAAAAGGGTGGGGATGTGGCTAAGTGGTTAAGCACCCCTGGATTCAATCCCTGTTGCAAATAAATAAATAAATAAATAAATAAACAAACAAACAAACAAACACCCACCCACATTGTTTTGGCCCTATTTTTTAATTTAAGTTTTTTTTTTTTTGAAATGGGTCTTTCTGTTTTGCCCAGGCTGGCCTTGAACTCTTGATCCTCATGCTTCAACCTCCAATAGCTGGCACCAGAGGCAAGTGCCACCATAACTAGTTCACAGGCCCTTGTTTTGTTAAAACAAAATCAAACAGTTTGTTTTGAAAATAATTTCATATTATTTTGCTTGAAGTATGTTTTTAAAGGCCAAAATATTAATGCTGATATAAAATAACTTTTAATATTTCTTTTCCTGTAGTTTATTGTTCTTTAATTGTATATTTAAGTGCTCAATGGAAGAGCGCTTGCCTGGCTAATGTGAGGCACTGGGTTCGATTCTCAGCACCACATATAAATAAATATATAAAGATCAGTCAACAACTGAAAAAAAAAAAGAAATGGTACTAGAGCCATTTTCATAAAGGACTTCCTTTTCCATTTTATACTCTAGTTTCAAGGTGATGGTGAAAAGATATATGTCAAGGAAATAAGTATCTTACAATCTTATAAATGTGTTTGAATGTTTTTACTTATCTTCGTTCTGCTAACAGAATGTGAGGAATGACATAAGAATTGGTAGCATTCTAAGAACTCCTGAATGTCCAGAATGGTTTTTTAGTCTAAATGTGAACAATACTAGTTAATTAGGTTTAAAAAGTGTTAACTAATTAAGTCAATCACTTAGTTACACTATTATTTAGTTATAAAGTTATAAGTATTTAATTCACAATCTGAGAATATGAAAACCATGGAGTGAAGTAATGATAATTTATAGAATTTTATTTTTTTTATTATTTTTTTTTTAATATTTATTTTTTAGTTTTCGGTGGACACAACATCTTTGTTTGTATGTGGTGCTGAGGATCGAACCCGGGTCGCACGCATGCCAGGCGAGCGTGCTACCGCTTGAGCCACATCCCCAGCCCAATTTATAGAATTTTAAAACATTAATGAAGTATGGGGATATAGCTCAGTAGTGGGGAGCTTGCCTAGCATGTATGAGGCCCAGGTTTCATCCCCAGTGCTGGAAACAAATTAAGTTAAATAAAATGTTAGCCACCTAAAGTATTTGGAAACATTAAAATATTGCTAGGGTATCTTATGATAAAATTGTGAGTATAAAGTGATTTTCAAAGATTATCTTAGCCCATTTCAAATGTTACTTTCTAATAAAGAATTATCTGAGTTGTTTTTTTTTTTTTTTTTTTTTTTTTTTTTTTTGTGGTGCTGGGTGCTGGGATTGAACCCAGGGCCTTGTGCATGCAAGATAAGCACTCTACCAACTGAGCTATTTCCCAGCCCTTATCTGAGTTTTTGCAGACTTTTGATAGAGAGCTATCATCATACAGTGTAAAAGGATGCAAGAATTCCTATTTTATAATTGCATCATGTAATACAGTATTGCATATGTGTTCAAGTTGAATTGTGTACAAATTTAATCTGTAGGAGGTTGGTTGAGCAACATTTTCTTTCTCTATTTAGAATACTTTCTTTGAGTTAAGTACTATGTCACATAATAATAAGTTGTAACTAATGCAAGTAAATGTAGTGCTTTTACTGCAAATAATTTGCAAGTAAAAATTTCAGCAATGTGAATTTATTTTGAATAATAGTTTGGTAGTTCTAACTACCTGCATTTTTTTTTTCTTTAGTGATACTAGAGGGAGTAATTTTCAATGATTTTTTTTTTTTTTTAGTTGTAGATGAACACAATACCTTTATTTTATTTTTACATGGTGCTAAGGATCCCATCCAGAGCCTCATGCATGCTAGGCAAGTGCTGTATCACTCAGCCCCAGCCCCAGCCTTTTCAATGATTTTTTTATTTCCTAGTGTGACTGTGAAATACTATGGAAAAGCATCTCATGCTGCTGCTTACCCCTGGGAAGGAGTCAATGCCTTAGATGCTGCTGTTCTTGCCTACAACAATTTGTCTGTGTTAAGACAGCAAATGAAACCAGCCTGGAGAGTTCATGGTATTACTGTCATATATTTTGTATAATGGTGCTTAATATATTTCAGTGAAATATAATTAATATTTGATTTTTTAAAAAATTGGAAACATAGTTATGTACTTCATATGAAAATTCTAAAATTTTGAACATTTTCAGAATTCATGTGACAGGGTACTAGGATATTTATATGTGGATAGGAAGATATTTACAACTATTGTACATAAATGGAATGGCCATCTTTGAGCAATAGAGCTGAAGTTTTATGTGGGGAACTGTTTTTTCTGTCAGTGTTTGAAAGTAAGAACTTGATTTTCTGGTTATCCCATTGTCTCTTAATGTTAACAACATTTTGTCCATTCCTCAAATTTAAAAAGGTGTAAAGATTTTAATAAAGGTTGTTACATCCTGAAGAACATCTTTTTTTTTTTAAGATGTTGATGGACCTTTATTTTATTCATTTATTTAAATGTGGCGCTGAAAATTGAACCCAATGCCTTACACATGCTAGGCAAGCACTCTATCACTGAGCCACAGCCCGGCCCCATGAAGAGCATCTTTTAAAATTATGTGTGTCACCATAATATAAATACAGTAATAAAGTATACTGTCTTAAAGGTACATATTTTGTTATAGTTTAATATCTATTTTTTTACCTGTTAATTTTGCTATAGGCTGAAATCAGTTAGTAATTGCACTTTTGTCAATTTCCTGCCTTATTTTCTTTAAAAGGAAAAAAAATAGGAATTTTTAAATAATAGAAATATATATTTTTAAAAATTTATTTTTTAGTTGTAGTTGGACACAATACCTTCATTTATTTTTATGTGGTGCTGAGGATTGAACCCAGGGCCTCACACATGCTAGGTGAGTGCTCTACCACTGAGCCACAACCTCAGCCCCTAGAAATATATTTTAAGATGATGGAATGTGCTAGACATTATTACCCAAAGTACATGTAGAAAGACAGGAATTGGTGTGAATATACTTTGTATACAATCAGAGATATGAAAAATTGTGCTCTATATGTGTAATAAGAATTATAATGCATTCCACTGTCATATATAAATTTAAAAAAAATTAAAAAAAGAAAGACATTTTTAAGTAGGTCATATAGAATTAGATTGTGCATATCTATTTTGTTATTACTTTGGATAAATCTTCATTCTGTGTAGTTCCAAATGTGTTTGTTTTGACAGTTTGCAGTACTTAGGATCCTGACCTGAATGATTTCTTTTTGGTATGAAAATTATTTTCCCAGAGCTAAATACCATTTAGAGGATTTATGGAATTCTTGAAGTATGAGGGTAATTATAGAACCTCAAACATTGTTTTTTTTTTAATGTCAAAATTTTATCAAACAGTACAACTGTAGTAAAATAATGAAAAAATTTACCAGATAGTTTATGATATTACCACATTTTTTATAGTTATACATTTTTAAATTTTTTTTAATAATCTAGATTATAATTTCTTTCTGAGGTGCTGGGGATAGAACTCAGGGCCTTGCTTATGTTAAGCTAGTGCCCTATCAATGAGCTATACCCTCAGCCCTGAATCATAATTTCCTAATGTTAAATAGATTCCTTAGAATAAAGTACTTATAAGCAATTTTTTCCCTCTTAGCTAGGAAATATCACTCTCTCAATAGAAACTTATATTGTATAACTGTTAAAATGTTTGATTTTGGTATATCAGTGAAGTAAATAGGTTTAGATTATTTTTCTTTATGTACATATTGTCTAAAAAACTTATGGATTATATTTAACCTTAAAGTAATGATTATAGGCTTAATTTCAGTAATTTGATTCTTTTTATAGGTATAATAAAAAATGGTGGTGTAAAACCAAATATCATTCCCTCTTACTCTGAATTAATTTATTACTTCCGTGCACCCTCATTGAAAGAACTTCAAGTTTTGACCAAAAAGGCAGAAGATTGCTTCAGATCTGCAGCTTTGGCTACAGGGTGCACAGTAAGAACTTTTCAGAGTTAATTATAATCAGAGGTATATATGTGGGCTTGGGCTGTTTATGTTAAATTAGATTGAAACCTAACTTGCTTGCCTCCTTCTCATTTGATGGTGGTAATATTTTGGTGCTGGGGATTGAACCCAGGGCCTGTACTCACTAGTGATGTCTGGAATTTGTAAAGTGAGTTGGTCTAATAATTAATATGAAAGCCTTTAATTCTTATGTATTTTACTCATTGTCTGAAAAGGGAAGACTACACATCTTTTTTTTTTTTTTTTTTGGTACCAGGGATTAAGCTCAGGGGCACTTAACCACTGAGTCACATCCCCAGTCCTATTTTGTATTTTTATTAGAGACAGGGTCTCACTGAGTTGCTTTTTGCTGAGGCCGGCTTTGAACTTGTGATCCTCCTGCCTCAGTCTCCCCAGCCATTGGGATTACAGGCATGTGCCACCACTCCTGGCTTATACATCATCTTATAGAGTAATTTGGATATTGCTGCTCTAGAATCCCTGCCTTTTGGCAAGTTACAACCTTCATTGTTGGCAGTTATGCTTTTAGAAATGCTTACAGTAAATGGAACTTAATGTCAAAATCTACAAAAGCTGTTTTTGTTAAAATAGTGATATAAATACTCTTAAATGGCTGGAATGGAAGTTAAACACAGAAGCTAGTCAAGAGAATTTGCTGATTTGCATTTAAGTATCAGTCATGTATGGTATAAAGTGGGGTGAGTTTTAGGATTATATAAAATAAGAATTTTGCACATAACCTAGTTGGAGAGACAAGATCTTGACTTGTGCTGCTCAGCCTCGAAACATTATTTGTATCTCTGAGTCTCCATTTTCTCATTTGCAAATAGGGATAATGACACAATCTTAGAGTTCTTTTGAGAGATAAATGAAATAGTGTTTGTGAACAGATAAGAGCATAACCTTCACAAGTATTAACATTTTTTCTGTCCTCCGTAGTCTAGTGATGTATGATTTGTTCACATGGTAGCAGTGTTTCATGGTAGCAGTAATTCTCAAACTGTGTATGTTAAGTGTATTAATAGTAATGTGGATAGTAAGTGTTAGGAAGAATATGAGACAGGAAATCACTGGCCTGGGGGTGTAAAAAGGAAGATTTTATGGAAGACTATAGATCTGAATGGAGCTTTTAAGGATGATCATACTTTCAGGTATGTGAAGGACAGAGTGAGAGCGCACAGATGGGAAATGTGATCAACAAAGGGAAGAATTCTGTAAAAGCTCATGTGTTGTTGTGAATAGATAAATAGATACGTGGACAATTGTAAGAGAAAGTACATAGCCTCATATGCCATTACAGACAGTAGGTATAGAATTAGTATATAATTATAAAGCATCCATAGTTTAGGGCAGTACAAACTAAGCTTTTATTCCCTTACTTACCTATAAATATTTAAATATTTGTTTATAAAATATATATGTGAACTCTTACCATTAGCCTATCTCTCAAAGTGTACAATATTCCCTTAGTAAAGTTTATTGTTATAGTATTTAAATCTATTTAAGTGATGTTTTAATAATTTCTTATATTTTGACTGACTTGAAAGATGTGACTAAATTGTCATTGTTTCTACCTTAGATGTTACCAAGAAGGGAAGAAATGTGATCTCTGCTATTTCATGATTGGCATTTGCTATCATTTTTGATATTATATTTAGTCCAAGGGAATTGTCGATTTGAGTTAGTCCTGAATCTATAAATCCACTTAACTGGGCACATACACACCCCAGGCTAGTGATTTCTTGCCTCAGATTCTTCCTGAAACTTACTATCCACATTACTATTAGTACACTTAACATACACTGTCTGTATCTTCATACACTTAAATTAATAAATGAGGACCACTGTCAACCCCTTCTCATTGTGAAACTTTGGTATTTCTTGCAGGGTACCTTTCGGACCAGGCAGGGGTATCAGTGTCATTTTGTATGTTGAATGTTAGTGAAGCTCAATTTTTTTTCTTTTGGACACTGAAACTAGAGTTGTATTCCTCAGACTGTTTTTTTTTTTTTTTTTTTTTTTTTTTTTTGCCACCTGCATCAGAATTACTTGGGGATGCTGGTTAAAATAGTAATTTCTGGGCTCTCCCTACACCTTCTTCAGATGACTGAAGTTGACACTTGCTGGCTAGTTTAGAGCTTGGTGACATTATGTGGTTTAGATAATTTAAAACATTAGGGAGATAGGGTCTTAAAGACTTTCACTATAAGATACATTTTTTTTTTTTTTAAGGTAGGGAATTTGAGTAAGCTTATGTCTAGATGGAAAAGTGCCCCTCTTGGCTGGGCATGGTAACACATGCCCGAAATCCCAGTGGCTTGGAAGGCTGAAGCAGGAGGATTGCAAGTTCAAAGCCAGGCTCAGCAATTTAGCGAGGCTCTATCTCAAAATAAAATATAAAAACTGGTGGGGTTGTGGCTTGGTGGTTAAGCACTTTTGGGTTCAATCCCCAGTACACCCCCCCATCCCTGGCCAAAAACAACAAATCTATTCCTGTTAGAGAGAACCCTCACTGGATTGAAAATTAGAGAATTTGCATTTTTTTAAATTTCAAAATTTGTTTTGTAATTTTTTTTATTAGGTAGAAATTAAAGGTGGAGCACATGATTATTACAATGTTCTACCCAACAAGAGCCTATGGAAAGCTTACATGGAGAATGGAGAAAAGCTGGGAATGGAATTCATTTCAGAAGATATAATGCTGAATGACACTTCAGGTAATTAAGTTCTTTTATTGTATTGCGAGCTACCTGAGGATGAGTAATGCCATCTTCAATTAAATGGTTTTGGAGGTAAGGAAGTACTGCTAATGTTTTTAATGACATTTTCACAAACTTAATGGTTGGGGGAAAACTAATGGATTCTTCAGTGTGTATAGACTGTCAAGTTAGCAGACTTGTTTTTATAAGTAGCCAACCTAATTTTTGATCTGTTTTCTGAATATTTCTAGTGTTTCAGTTTCCTTAGTTCTAATTTTTGAATAAGCTACTAAAATGGGATGTAGAATTTTAATTTATTCTCAGTTATTATAATGAGCAGGTTATAAAGTATTTAGTTATTTGGGGCATTTTCACATTCTGAAGAGTCACAGACAGCTGTTAGGATTTAAAATATATATGCATGCATTAAATAGCATAATTAATATGTTAAGTAATATTTGGACTATTTAGATTTTTTCTTTTTAAAGAATATTATTACTAAAGAGACCTGCAAGTTACAGATGTACCTCCTAAGATAGAAAAATAGATATTGTGAAGTAGAACCAAAAATACATCATAATAAAAATGGAGTACTGATATCATTTATGAGAAGAAGTTCAAGAGAAAGTGTAGAAATTCTAAAGTGGAGCTATTCAGAAGTCTTTTGAATCTAGAACCACAAAAATTGTACAGGTAGGAGATTTAGGGAGGTTGTTGTTAGTAAGATTGCCCAAGTATGAAGAGGGAGAAGATGCCCGAAGATGGAACACTGGGGTCAACAGCTTTTAAGAGATAAGCAAGGACACATTGTCTCCTTGATGGAGAAAGAGACAACATGCTCAGAGAAGATAATCAGGAGAGAGTGAGGTCATGGTAGCCAAAGGAGTAGAGAACTTCTAGAAGGGAAGGAGGAATAAATCATGTCAGGTGCTTATAGAGGTTGAATAAGGTAAGTATGGTCTAGTATTCATTGCACCAGCAATTAGAAATTTGTGGATTGTTTGAAAGAAAATAATGGGTGGCTGGTGAGACCAGATGCTAGATCTCACATCTTTACCCACTACATTGACTGGTGAGATAGTAGAGATAGCAAAGGAAGATCCTTCTTTTTTCAAGAAAGTTAGCTTTATGGGGCTGGGGATGTGGCTCAAGCAGTAGTGCGCTCGCCTGGCATGCGTGCGGCCTGGGTTCGATCCTCAGCACCACATACAAACGAAGATGTTGTGTCCGCCAAATACTAAAAAATAAATATTAAAATTCTCTCTCTCTCTCTCCCTCCCTCTCTCTTTAAAAAAAAAAAAGAAAGTTAGCTTTAAAGGAAAGCAGAGTGGATGAAAACATAGAAAAGGTTTTTAAAAGAAATAGCTGAGAGAAGTAGATGCAGGTAAATGTTCAGGAAGGAGGGCAGGAATTCAGAGATGCCCTCCCTAAGAGGTTCTGCCTTCACATGGTAAGCCTTGAAGTGGCAGCTGGAGGACTGAAAGAATTGCCACTGTCAGGAGTTGGCCAGGCATCAGTTGTGTGTGTATGTTCTGAACAGCATCAAGAACTCAGCTCAGTATTAAGACCATGAATTTATTGTCAAGGCTACTTTCATGTTCCTGTACTTTTATGCTAGCATGTTTATGCAGTCTAGCTGTGGGAGGGAAGATGCATGGTCAGATCTACCCAGAGATTGGATTTTATATAATAGACAAACAGCATGTGCAGAGATCCTGTGGTATCCAGATTGGATTTTATATAATAGACAAACAGTAGAATAAAGTGGCTATAATTTGGATATGGTTTGCAGGCTCTAGGATCTACCTCCACAAGTAAGATATTAAAATACTTAGCAGGCATTTGACCATCTTGTCCACTGATGTGCCATCACCATGTATCCTGAGTGTCTGGAGCCATTCCTGGTACTACTATGTGCTCAATGAATGTTTTCCAGTGAATCATTTTTCCAGAGCTCCAAAGCTTGGCCTTGGTCTGCCTTTACTACATAACTAGTAGCTATGAGATTATGGATACATGACTCTATACTTTGGTTTCTTCCTGTATAAAATAAGAACTTTTCAAATGTTAATGAAGCATTAGAATTTCATTTGGAACATGGTAATTCCAGATAAACATTAACTGCTGTTAAATATTTTGCTTTCATTCTCTTACCACTCATTCTTGTATAGTCTAACTTTGCCAGAAACAGTGTTTGACACATAATAAGCATTCAGTAAATATCTATTGAGTGAACAGAAGGCTTTGTTTTTACTATGATATATTTAGCAGATGTTAGTGTCAGTCAAGTGAGAGGCTAGAAGCATGGTGATTTAAAATATTGCTTTTTGCCTTAGAGAGTTTCAGAATGTGGTTTATGAGAGACATTAACCAAATAAGCCAATAAATGGAAAATGAAGCCAGGTACCTTTGCGCACATCTGTAATCCCAGTGGCTTTGGAGGCTGAGGCAGGAGGATCATGAGTTCAAAGCCAGCCTTAGCAAAAGCCAGGTGCTAAGCAACTCAGTAAGACTCTGTCTCTAAATAAAATACAAAATAGGGCTGGGAATGTGACTCAGTGGTCAAGTGCCCCCAAGTTCAATCCCCAGTACAAAAAATAAAATAAAATGAAACCTGGAAAATTTTATGGAGGATTGTAATACAATACTGTGAGAGCCTTTGCTAGAGGACCTTACCATGGAGATAAAGTAAGAGTTCACTGAAGAAATGATGTTTAAAGCAGGTGGAGAGGGGACTGCATGTGTAGAAGTCCTATAGTGTCCAGAGTGGCTGAGGTGGAGCAGTGGGAGTGTGGTCTGAAACCAGGGTTAGGAAGGTGAATGGAGTCAGACCATATTAAGATTGAAAAAATTTTTAAAAAATGGAAAAAATATTGGCAAAGTAGATGCTGCTAGACCAATTAGGAGACTGTTATATCAGTTCCAACAAGAGGTGGTAATTATGTACACTAGGGACAGGTGATGGTGATGGTGATGGTGATGGTCAAGGGAAAAGTGTTAGGCTTCTGAGGCATTTGGAAAACAGTATTGATGGGTAGGGTTGAAGAACAGGAAGCTTATGAATTTTGATTTTAAAAGAAATAGTTGAACAAGGCCCTGGGTTCAATCCCCAGCAGCCCCCCCCCCCCCCACACACACACAAAGAGTAGTTGAGAAAAGTAGATGCAGGTAAGTGTTCAGGAAGGAGGGCAGGAGTTCAGAGATGCCCTCCCTGGAAGTCCTGCCCTCACATGGTAAGTCTTAAAGTGGCAGCTAGGGGACTGCAAAGATTGCCAAACACTTTGGCTGTGTTTGATCTACTTTGAAGACATCCAAGAAGAGTTAACAGTTGGGCTGGGGATGTGGCTTAAGCGGTAGCGCGCTCGCCTGGCATGCGAGCAGCCCTGGTTCGATCCTCAGCACCACATACAAACAAAGATGTTGTGTCCACTGAAAACTAAAAAATAAGTATTAAAAAAATTCTCTCCCTCTCTCTTTAAAAAAAAAGAGTTAACAGTTAACAATTGGATGTACAAGCATGGAGCTCAGAAAAGACCAAGTTAGAGTTGGTGGTTATTTGAAGCGATATGTATGAACAAAATCTTGAGCAAGAATATGGCAGGATGGTTGTGAGAGGAATGGGAAAATAAACAAGGAGAGAAATGAATTACAGTAGATGGGGTAGAGAGAGAAGATGGGATGGGAGGGGAGGGGAGGGGGGATAGTAGAGGATAGGAAGGTAGCAGAATACAACAGTTACTAATGGGGCATTATGTAAAAATGTGGATGTGTAACTGATGTGATTGTGCAATCTGTATTTGGGGTAAAAATGGGAGTTCATAACCCACTTGAATCTAATGTATGAAATATGATATATCAAGAGCTTTGTAATGTTTTGAACAACCAATAAAAAAAAAAGAATATGGCAGGATAAGAGGAAAGAGCCTAGAATTGAGTCTTGAATAGTAATGTTTCATGGTTGCAGAGAGGAAGTTAAACCTCCAAGGGAAACAGAGGAAGGGACCATCATAGTTCACAGAAGGCAGGAAAGGGAGCAGCCCACTGTGGAGGCTGCTAGGAGGGCAAGTGAGAGTAGTCTTGGTTGGGAGAGAGTAGGTCTTGGGAGACCTTTCTGACAGCTGTGTGGGGACTGATGCAGGTGAAAGGGGAGGCAGTGAGAGCATGAGCCTGTGGCCAACTCTGCAGGGTGTTCACTTCACTAGGTCTAACAGGACAGAGAACCATAACCAAGTTCAGGTTACAATTTCGTCATGCAAAGTATTTAACCAAATATATCTTTCTTTATGCATTCCAAGGATCTACCGATTTTGGAAATGTTTCTTTTGTGGTCCCTGGAATTCATCCATATTTTTATATTGGATCCAACGCCTTGAATCATACTGAAGAGTACACTAAAGCTGCAGGTAGGCTGTTGAGAGTGCAGGTTTTCACATGTGCTCACTCTTTTCCTATCAGTAGTGCCTTTCTAACTACTTAGTTTAGCTTGTTATTTCAGAAATAGATTCCGTGGTGGGTAGTTGGAGAGGCAACTTAGGGATTGGGGGACTTAACCTGAGGAATTAATAAGTTGATTTTTAATAAACGTAGAAATATTTTAATTCATTTTCTCTATCCTTTAGGATCACAAGAAGCTCAGTTCTACACTTTGCGAACAGCCAAGGCTCTAGCAATGACTGCATTGGATGTTATTTTTAAACCAGAATTGCTGGAAAGAATCAGAGAGGACTTTAAATTGAAACTTCAGGAAGAACAATTTTTAAATACAGTAGAATAAAAAGGAGACTTAGGAGTGGTTTATGAATCATTAAGAAGTGATGATTTTTTTCTTTAATCTTTTTTAATGAAGAGAACATGCTTGTTTTGAATCTTAAAGGAATCAAATTCTTCTTACCTGATATGTAAGAACAGGGTATGGTGAAAACATATTCACTCATATCTAAAATGAAATTTTTGGGTGAATCTATACTTGATGGAATTGTGATATTTCAGGAGTTGGTAGGTGATACTGCTGCTTAAGATGGATGGTACATGATGTGTCAAAATAATATTGATAAAATCTGTATAATAATTTACAGATTTATATATTATATATTTTAAAAGGTCCAAGAGGTTTCAAACCTTATATACAGAATTGACACCCACGAAATGGTTTTGTGGTACAGAGTGGTAAACTTATTTAATGTAGTTTTAAAGTTCATGGTCTAAATTTAGGTAAAGTTTGTTTCAAATATTTCTGTTTTTGCTTCAAAAAATCTCTTCATTTATAATAAAAGTAGCTTTTAATTAGAAATGCTTACGGGTAACAACTAGAAACTCAGATACAAAGAATAACTTTAGTTTTACCATTTGAAGAAAAATGAGAATGTTCTAGTTTTTACACATGATCAACTCTGGGAAGTGGCATTAAAGTAATTGGTAATTCAATGTTACAGTAAGAGGGTAAATGTTGGATGGTCAGGATCGGACTCTTCCTTTAAGGCATTTGCATGGTAGCCCTGTGTGTTCTAGGGAGGAGCATTGGCTGGCACCTACCCTGCTCTCTGGAATGTTCAGAATCCTGCACTGCCCCTCCAGCCAGCAGCCTGCTTAGGCTCCCACTCAGAAGCCAGCTTGCCCCACCTGGCTGCACTGAATTCTGAGCCTCCTTAAGCCTCCTGCTAGCTCAGTATTTTTTAAAAATTATTACAGGTTTTCCATGATTCTTATTTTAGTGTGAATTTCTTGAACATGCTAAAAAGAATGTGTGAAAAAAATATTTGGTAAAACAGATATTTTAAGCTGCGAATGCAATAAAGCTCCAATGTACTTTATTTTAAAGGAAGTCCTCAGCTTTGAACAAGCATTCCAGAAATGGAAAGGGAAGGAGAGAAAGTGTGCATTTGGCTTTTATGGTATAATAAGCAAGTCACTTGGGCCCTCTGAGCTATCAACTCACTTTTTGAAAAGTTAGATCTTCTACTTACAGTCTTTTGAACCCCTAATTCCTGCTGTATTTCAAATTATTTAAAATTGCAAGAGAGGTGGTTGTGTTTGGGAGAGTTAGTAGTTGAGAACTGCCTTTCTTCTGTATAAGGGTCTGTGGATTATGTGCCTGATTTTGGCATATAGCTGCCTTCTTTTAAAGCCTGCCAAGAATGGGTTTATATTTTTTAAAGGGTTGCTAAACAAAACAAAACAGAGACTAAATAATATGACCTGCAAAACCTAACATCTTTTCTGTCTGGCCTTTTTCAAAAAAGGTTGCCAGCCCTGGCTGTGTATAACAGTAAAATAAAATCCGTGTCTCTTTGACTTAGGTCATATGGTCGGATCTTCTGGCATAAAACTTCATAAAGAAACCCCCATATCTTTTAGCAATGACTTCTAATGCTGTGATTAGAAATAATTTCTTTCTTAACCCTCACACTTCAAAGGTATTTTCATAAACCTTTACTTAACTGAAATTACCATTGGTTGATTTTTACAACATCAAATTTCTAAATATTTTAAAATGTAAAGAGGGAAGTGTTAAATTATTATCTAAACAAAGTGTTCCTTTTAGAAAAGGAAGGATTCTGTTCAGCTCCTCCTCCTCCCTTTTTTTTTTTTTTTTTGAGACCAGGACTCACTAACCTTGAACTTTTAGTTCTCTTGCCTCAGCCTCCCAAGTAGCTGGGTTTGAGGCTTGTGTCATAGCACCTAGCTTTACCTCTTTATTCTTACAAGATGAATGTTAATTCTTAGATGGTTAGCAAATAAGACTCATTTTTTTTAAAGACTGAGAGGGAGGGAGAGAGAGAGAGAGAATTTTAATATTTATTTTTTAGTTCTCGGTGGACACAACATCTTTGTATGTGATGCTGAGGATCGAACCCGGGCAGCACGCATGCTAGGCGAGCGCGCTACCGCTTGAGCCACATCCTCAGGCTAAGACTCATTTTAAAAAAAAAAAAAATATTTTGTAGTTGTAGATGGACACAATACCTTTATTTATTTATCTTTATGTGGTGCTGAGGATGGAACCCAGTGCCTCACCCATGCTAAGCAAGCGCTCTACACTGAATCACAACCCCAGCCCAAGACTCTTTTATTTAGAATAATTATATTGTTTTTGAAGAAGGAGATAACCAAGTTTTTGTTCATTAGTTTCATGACATTTTATTATCACTAAGAGATTCTGTGATTATATATAGTTTTCCTTCACTGCCTATATATTTGAAGCTGGTGTGTGCATATTTTAAATTTTATTTTATTTTATTTTATTTTGATACTGGGAATTGAACCCAGAGGTACTCTACCTTTGAGCTATATCCCTAGCCCCCGCCCCCTCTTTTTTTATACCAAGGATTGATCCCAGGGCCACTTAATCACTAAGCCACATCCCTTTTTATTTTTTGAATTTTGAGACAAGACTTGCTAACTTGCTGAGGCTGGCCTCGAACTTGTGATTCTCCTCCCTCAGCCACTGGAGTATTTAGGATTACAGACGTGTGTCACCGTGCTTGGATTGTTTTTAAATTCTTAACAGTATCTAGCATAGTAGTTTACCTGGGAATATTCAGTACTTTTTGTTTTGTTTTGATTGGAGTACTGGTGGTTGAACCCAGAGGCACCCTACCACTGAACTACATCCCCATACCTTTTTAATTTTCAAATGGGGTATCTTTAATTTGCTCAGGCTTCCCTTAAACATGATTCTCCTGCCTTCTGTCCTTTTTGAATGAGAAAATACTGCATCCTTGCTTGAAATCATTAAAGTTGCTCTGTGGAGAGATCATAGGTACAAAATATGTTTTAATTTTGTGAACATAGCAATCTTTTGTACAATCTGGAGTAGAAATAGATACCTTATATTACTTTGCTTCAGATGCAGGAAAACGAGATTCATTTCTGAAAAAATCTGCACTGGTTTAATGCAAAGTTTAAAATTAAAAGATTTTAAAAAATTAGTTTCTGATCTAAAATTAGTTTCTTGAGGTGTCTATTTTATGAAAAGGTCTTTTATTGCACGCATTTATAATCTTTCATGCTCATACCCTACACTTTAAGCTTTTTCCTCAAATACCAACTTTGGGCTGTGTAAAATTAGTATGCTTTAAAAGATGTAATGTAAATTAATGGTTTAAATATAATTACAAACTGAAGATGCTTTTTCTATAGTGACAATTTTAAGCAGGCTTGAATATGGGACCCTGTAAAACAATTATGTGTTATAGGCTGAATATCTCTTATCTGAAATGCTTGGGGGCCAGAAGTGGTATTTTGTTTTTTTGTTTTTGTTTGGTACCAAAGATGTTTAGCCACTGAGCCACATTTTCAGCCGTTTTTTGTTTTTTTTTTTTTTTTTATTTCGAGACAAGATCTTGCTAAGTTGCTTAAGGCCTCTCTAAATTGAAGAGGTTGACCTTGAACTTGTGATCTTCCTGCCTGTCTCCTAAATCACTGGGATTACAGGTGTGTGCCACCACACCCAGCCAGAAGTGTTTTGGATTTGGGAGTTTATTTGGATTTTGAAATATTACATATCCATAATGAGATATCTTGGGGGATGCCACCCAAGTTTAACCACAGAATTTTTTCATGTTTGCACATATATATATTATACACTTGGGCCAAAGATAATTTTATCGAGTATTTTTAGTGTGCCTGCATTTTGACTGCAACCTGTCACATGAAGTCAAGTGTGAAATTTTTCACTTGTATAATGTTGGCATTCAGAAAGTTTGGGATTTTGGATCATTTTGGGTTTTCAGATTAGGGATATTCAACCTGTTTTATTAATTACCAAGTTGCTATATAAGATTGAATGCAGTTAGTATTTAGCTTGTCTCTTAAAATTTTGGTCTGCTTTTTAGTCTTGCAAATTCTCCTTATTTGAACTACTCAGGACATTTTCCTCTTTTCATTGCTTCTCTCTGTAGCACTCAGAAGTGCTGGGGCATTTCGGATAAACTAGAACATTTTGTATGTTTATAAATATGTATGTGAACTTAAAGCATTTTGATTTTCCACAGTTATTTTCTTTGATATTTTATCTTGTAATCTTGACATTTGAGCTCAATAAACATTTGTTGAAGAGTGCCTATTTCTAAGAACTTGGTGAAAGAATAAGACAAAGTCTCTGCTCAGAAAGCTTGCTGTTGGTGGCAATTCTCACTTCTTAATTCTTTCTTCATCTGAACAACACTGGGGCTGAAGCAACAACTGAAAGCTATTGTCTTGGAATTTTTTGAAAAAGTGTTTCTAAAATATTTTAAAATATCTGAGGTTCCCCAAACTGTTTGAACAGAAGAAATTGGTGTGCAAATTTTTTTTAAAAAAGGAATGAATGTCTTGTTTGATAATATATTCTGTAAAAAAAATATTAAAACCTTTCTGATAGTTTTTGTGCAGTTCTAACTTTTTACCTTAAGAAGTCTTTTGGTAAATGTCCTACATACACAAGCCTTCGCAAAAATTGTCTAGCAATTTTTGTAAGGCTGCAAGCTATGACAAAATACTTTTTTTTTTTACTTCAAGCATCTTGTAGTACAATTATGGTTGAGGGTGGTGCATTTTGATGTGTGAAGTTGAAATTTTCAAGTAAGCAATCACTCTACTACCATCAGATTATGATAATTTTTGTAATATTTTAATATATATTAAAATGTGTATGAAATATAAAATGTTAAGTATGTTTAATAACACATTTTTAAAATGACGTATATGAAAATACATGAACATAAAGCACAATTACCCAAATGCACTATGGTAATACTGTATTTTATTAATTTATCAGTATTGTAGGTGTTAGGTTGCCTTTCAACTGTATAAATGCCACATATTATTCATGTAATGTGATTTTAAAAGGACAGTTAAATCTTTTATTTAAAGAAGAATGTTTTACTAGTCTCAGCAGCTGAAAAATGATAATTTTACCTGGTAGAAATTGAATACACAGGAATTAGAATTTGAATTTCCATTTTTTAAAAAATTCCACCATGTAATAATGCAAATGCAATAGAACAGATTATTAGATTGTTATCAGTAGCTAGAGAATAAGTATCTCATGTGAGTAACATAATATGGGTCCAAATTTATTTGTTTAAGTTCGCTTTTAAAAGAGTTCATACTTTTTTTTCTTTAGTGATTAAAATGTAAGGTTAGTTTTGGTTAGTTAGTTTGGGTCAAAGCATCCAATAACCTTAGAAATATAGAATGAAAAGAATCTAGATCAGAGTCCTAAATGGATAAGTGCTGCAGTCTGGCTGGGCACAATTCAGGAACCACCTGTCAAAAGAAACGAACTTTATTTTTAGAACCACACACTGCACCACACAGCTCCTCAGGAAAAACCCTCAGAGCCCAACTGCCACCACCGGCTTCTCCCAAACCTCTCAACCTCTCCCACTCCTCCTGCTCTTGAGGCCGATTGGCTGGGTCATGTGGGTGGAGCCAAAAAAAGTCCCCCAATGAGCAGCTCCGTAGTCTGAAAGGGCGGGGAAACAGCCCAATGAGCATCACCTCAGAGGAGCCAATCAGCTAGAAGTTGCTAGGGCCGCTGTGAGCCAATCATCAGCTGGCAGTCTGAAGTTTGCTGGCAGCTGGAAGTTTGCTGGGGCCCCTTCGGTTGTGGCTCTCAACATCTCCCCCTCTCTGTTTAAACAACAAGCATGTGGCTTAGGGACCATGCCTGCCTTAGGTTGTCCAATAGTACATATGGTTCTTACCCGTAATCGGATGAGCTGACCTCAAGGCGTCAGCCTCCTGTCTTAGGTTGGTACCATTGCAATTGGATCTTACCAGTTATTGACTACCAGTTCAGCATACAGCCACACCTGTGGATAGGTCTTTGTACCAGTGTGGGGGGGGTGAGGTTCTTTGCCTCACCTCTGTTGGCCCCCAAATTTTAGCTGAACGACTATGACAAGCAGAAGGGAGGAAGATACACCATGCCAATTGACTGCTCCTTTTGGAAAAATTGTACCACCAAAGGCACCATCAGCAAAAATACCCCAACACTACCACAAGTCACTGCACCAACAGATAGTTCACAATGCATACAAGTGAGTTCACAATGCATACAAGTGATACATAGTCCAGGGAAGTTCTGCAAGCAGTTCATTGATAACTTTTTACAGATGAAATCTCCATTGCAATGTTTAGAAACTCTATAGTCAAAAAATAGAACTGATCAGCAAAACATTAACCTAGGTCTGTATGAGCTCAAAAAACAAAATAGAACTTCATGATATGGGAAAGGGTAATAATAAAATAGATATTGAAAAAAGCATCCTGGTTCTGTCGCAGATGTAAGGATAGCCAAACTGGAGTTTTGGATATCAGCTGTTATGGATTTGAGCCAAATCATCTCTTTGGTCTGTAGAAATCACTTTAGTTAATCTCTCTGGAATCCAAATCGGCTGCTGTTCTCCCTGTGGAAACACACAAACAGACCCCCGACTCCAGACAATTACTGGGTCAGGACCTTTCCATTGTCCTGTTAGAATATCCTTCCAAAGTACCTTGGGCTTATGTACATTTTTTGTACACATATGCCTTTCCGCAGCACTAAGCCCTGATGAATCCAAATTTTAAAAGTTTAGAGTAAAAAGTGTTATTTTAAGTTTATCTTTGGGGAATATATACCCCTTCCCAATTCCCTCTTTTTGCTTTAATAAGTACATTTTAATAGTTTGATGAGCTCTTTCAACTATGCCTTGTCCCTGTGGATTGAATGGGATTCCTGTTATATGAGTAATGCCAAATGATGAGCAAAATTGTTTAAAAGAGGTAGAAGTATAACCAGGGGCATTATCTGTTTTTAACTGTTTTGGAATGCCCACAGTGGCAAAATTTTGTAAGCAATGAGCTATAACATCTTTAGTTTTTTCTCCGGCATGAAGGGAGCCCATCAAAAATCCAGAAGAAGTATCAATTGTAACATGCAAATATTTTAATTTTTCAAATTCTGGCAAGTGTGTGACGTCCATCTGCCAAATATGGTTAGGTATCAGTCCTCTAGGATTGATTCCAAGATTAACTTGTGGTAAAAAGGTCACACAATTTTGACATTGTTTTATTATTTGTCTAGCTTGTTCCTTAGTTATTTTAAAACGCTTTTGTAAAGTATTAGCATTGACATGGAACTTTTTATGAAAATTTATAGCTTCTTCTAGTGTAGAGAAAATATGCATGTCATGTGTAGTTTTATCTGTTATATCATTGCCCAAACTAAGGGCTCCAGGCAATCCTGTATGTGCCCTGATATGTCCTATAAAGAATGGATCTTTTATGTCCCAGATTAGACTTTGTATAGTGGAAAGCAAAGAGAAAACAGTAGAGGAAGGGGAAATCCTACCAGCATCTTCAAGGGATACTATAGCATTAAGTACATACTGACTATCAGAAAATAAATTAAATACAGAATCTTTAAACATCACAAAAGCTTGTAATACTTCATTAAGCTCTACCTTTTGAGCTGATTGTTTGGGTACTAAAAATGTAAGAGTTTGATCATGTGTAACTATTGCTGTTGTACCATTATTAGACCCATCAGTGAATATATTTGGAGCATTCATGATAGGTGTTTTTCTTGTCATTTTTGGAAAAATTACAGGATGCAATGACCAAAAAGACAATAAAGGATTAGATGGTAAGTGGTTATCAAATGAAACATTAGATTTGCACATGATTATTGCCCAAGTATTTAACTCATTAGCTAACTCATCAATTTGATTCATAGTATATAGAGTAATAATTTTATTGGGAGAAATTCCAAACACTCCCTTTGCTGCTTTTATTCCTTTGAGTATTAATTGTCCTATAGCCTCAGGATACCTAGTAAGAATAGTGTTAGGAGAATAAGATAAATATATCCATAATAATGGACCTTCTTGCCAAAATACTCCTGTAGGAATATTTTTTGTTGGTAGTACAATAAATAATAAAGGCAAACTTATATCAATTCTATCCAAATGCATATTTTCCATATATGTTTCAATGATTTTTAATGCCTTTCTTGCTTCAGGCATTAACATGTGGGGTGAATTTGGATCTGATGGACCTTTTAGGATATCAAATAAAGGTCCCAACTCTCCTGTTGGTATACCTAGATAAGGCCTTATCCAATTTATGTCTCCTAATAACTTTTGAAAGTCATTAAATGATTTGAGTTGATCTACTCATATTTGAATTTTTGGTAGATGGACCATGGTTGAGGATAATAGAACTCCTAAATAATTAATTGGAAAATTTAATTGTACTTTATCTATTGCTATCTCTAGATTATAATTTTTTAATAAGTTTGTAAGTGTGGCATAACATTCTAGCAATGTGTTTTTATCTTTGTGTGCTAATAATACATCATCCATATAGTGAAATATTTGTAGTTCAGGCTTTTGATTTCTAAGTGGCTGGATTACTTTGTTAACATAAATTTGACACATGGTTGGGCTGTTAGCCATCCCTTGAGGGAGTACTTTCCATTCATATCTCTGATCAGGACCTTCATGATTCAGTGCAGGAATAGTAAATGCATAATATGGACTATCCTCAGGATGAATTGGAATTGAAAAAAAAACAATCTTTAATATCTATAACTAAAACATACCAGGTTTTTGGCAAAGCAGACAATTGAGGAATCCCTGATTGAGCAGATCCCATAATAACCATCTCATTATTAATGGCTCTTAAATCTTGCAATAATCTCCATTTACCAGATTTCTTTTTGATGACAAAAATGGGAGTATTATGGGGAGATACAGAAGGTTGTATATGTCCTTCCGCTAATTGTTGTTTGACCAGGCTGCTTGTATCTTTTCTTTAGTCAGGGGCCACTGAGGAACCCATACTGGTCTTTCTGATTTCCAAGTAATTTTTATTGTCTCAGTGGTCCTTTCTGAAAATCCAACCCATGTCTGTCCGTTCCTTGATATATTTGTATTGGTGCTGCTATACCTTGTTCTTGTTTTTCTAATCTTTTTCCTTTCCTAAAACCTTGTCTAGTCATAATAGTGGGTGAATTTTGGTTGATGTTATTTGTTAATGTCAAACCTAATTGATCTAGGACATCTCGTCCCCATAAATTTACGGGAAGATGATCTAATACATATGGTTGTATAGTTCCTTCACATCCTTCAGGATCCTTCCAATCTAATACCATTGCACTTGTATGGGGATTAGATGCCACTCCTAGGCCTCGAAGCGTTTGAGTGGCTTGTTGTAATGGCCAATGTTTTGGCCATTCTTGATGAGAGATGATGCTAAGGTCTGCACCTGTATCCAATAGCCCATTAAATTCATGTCCTTGAATATTTAGTTTTAGCATGGGGCGAGAATCTAAATTTAAAGAAAGCATAGCCCAATCTACACCTGTGGAGCCTAATCCCTTGGAACCTCTTTCTACAGTACGACTGGAAATTTTATCATGTAGGCTGGGTACTATTAGTAACTGTGGTATTCTATCTCCTGGTGAAATTACTGATATACCCTTTGGAGAACTGGCTATAATTTTTATTTCACCTTCATAATCGGGATCAATTACCCCAGGACTTATCATAAGTCCTTTTAGAATAGAAGAGCTGTGTCCCAATAATAAGCCTGCTGTTCCTTTGGGAAGAGGTCCTTTTACTCCTGTGGGAATGATTTGAACTCCCATCTCTGGAGTTAGTACTGATCTGGCGGAGGCGCAGATGTCCAACCCTGCGCTCCCTCTGGTTTGTCTGATGAGGGATCTAATGGACAATGTGTCCTGGGCACTACCCTGATGGGGTTACTGCGTTCCTCCAGTGCTCCATATATTTGTGGTTTTGGGCCCTGGAGCATTGGGCCCCCCTGTCCATTTTTTTGCAATGGAGCCCAATGCCTTTCTCCATGATATTGTGGATAAACACCTGGTTCTTGTTCATTTTTTGATAATGGAGTACCCTCTATGGTGGTTTGAGAACGGCATTCATTAGCCCAATGTCTCCCTCTATGACATCGTGGGCAAATACCCGGTATTCTACTCCTTTGATACCTAGTTTTGTTAAACTCTCCTCCTATGGGGCAATTCCTTTTAAAATGTCCTGTTTGTTCACAATTGTAGCATGTTCTTGGCCTGGCATCTAAAGCCTGTTTTACTGCAGCTGCCATGATTTGCCCTTGTTCATTAATGTCTCTACATAATTTAATATGTGTTTAAATCTTCATGTTTCCATGGTCTAATGACTTCTCTGCACCAACGATTTGCTTGGTCATAAGCCAGTTGTTTTATTAATGGCATTGCTTGTTCTGTATTCCCAAAAACTCTGGTAGCTATTTGAATAAGCCTATCTACAAATTCAGCGTAAGACTCATTAGCTCCTTGTATTACCTTAGATAATTGACCTTGTAAACCTCCATGCCCTTGTAAAGTCTTCCATGCCCTAATCGCCTCTACAGCAATTTGTGAGTATACGCCAGGATCATATGCAATTTGTTGCTGCTGATCCTCATAAGGTCCCTTTCCTAACAACATATCTAGATTTCTCTGAGGATAACCAGCTGCTGCATTTTGCCTAGCCGTCTCCTTGCAAAATTCCTCATTGGCAACCTTCCATAACAGGTATTGCCCTCCATTTAGCACAGCTTTACACATATTAGCCCAATCTGCTGGCGTCATGTTCAAGTTGGTAATGGATTCGACCATGCTTACAGTGAAGGGTGCTTGAGGACCATAGGTTGTTACAGCCTCTTATAGCTGCTTCATTCTTTTGAAATTTAAAGCATGGTGAATTCGCTGCCCCCCTGCCTCAAATACAGGACATGTTAATATTTGAGATCCTGTCTCAGGATCCCAACTATCAACTGCGGGGGTTGGGAGCCTCCCAGCATATGGAGGTGGCGCTGTTGGTTGGACACTTACGCCCTCTGGTGATAGAAAGGTGTTAGTAGCAGTGTCCTGTAGAGGTGGTGCTGTTGGTTGGACACTTACACCCTCTGGTGATAGAAAGGTGTTAGTAGCAGTCTCTTGTTGTAACTTTTCCCCTGATGGCTTTTTCTGCTCTATACTTTCTTCTTCTGTCTGACTAGCTCGAGAGACCTTCTCTTTTACTTGAATCTTTTCCTCTGTCTAACTTGAGAGACCTTCTCTTTTACTTGATTCTTTTCCTCTGACTAACTTGAGAGACCTTCTCTTTTACTTGAATCAATATGTCTTCTCCTTCCTCTACCATTGTCTGAACTGAAGGCTTTGGACTAAGCAAACAAAATACGAACATCCACAATGGCAATGTGCCAACTGGCAGAGTCCCTGGGCTTTTCTTTTCTATTCTTTTTAAATCTTCACCATGATGGTTCCATTGTGATATATTCAACAACTCCTCCTTAAAAGCCATGGGCTACATTTTTGTATTGTATCAACGTATGCCCTGA
Source organism: Urocitellus parryii (assembly GCF_045843805.1). Classification (NCBI taxonomy): domain Eukaryota; kingdom Metazoa; phylum Chordata; class Mammalia; order Rodentia; family Sciuridae; genus Urocitellus; species Urocitellus parryii. Next base: position 70,794,407 of record NC_135538.1, on the reverse strand, counting down.
CTTCTCTTGATTTTACTGGGATGCCTCCTTCCTCTAACAATTTACTTAACACTCTTTCGGTTTGTTTTTTACTAATTTCTGATCCCATATTTCTACTATAATACAACCCAACAAGATGACACCAAACAAAACCGAGACAGAATGAAATAAAAAGGGAACAACAAAAAATCATTATAGCCTTTCTATCCTCCTGAAATGTGCATCCGTCCTTTGTCCCTATCTGTTCCTCAGACGTAAATAGTTTTTCCTCAGATGTGAGCGGTTTTTCTTCCGTCTCACTCATCTCCAGGGACAGGCAACTTAAAACAAAAGTGAAGCAAAACAAAAGAAGAATCTTAAAATGGCTACCCATCCTCTCGCCTTGCCCTCAGGGGCGAGCAGTTTACCTTATCACTTACCCTCAGGCGTTCCCGTGTGGCCCACCAAATGCCGCAGTCTGGCTGGGCACAATTCAGGAACCACTTGTCAAAAGAAACGAACTTTATTTTTAGAACCACACACTGCACCACACAGCTCCTCAGGAAAAACCCTCAGAGCCCAACTGCCATCACCGGCTTCTCCCAAGCCTCTCAACCTCTCCCACTCCTCCTGCTCTTGAGGCTGATTGGCTGGGTCATGTGGGCGGAGCCAAAAAAGTCCCCCAATGAGCAGCTCCGTGGTCTGAAAGGGCGGGGAAACAGCCCAATGAGCATCACCTCAGAGGAGCCAATCAGCTAGAAGTTGCTAGGGCCGCTGTGAGCCAATCATCAGCTGGCAGTCTGAAGTTTGCTGGCAGCTGGAAGTTTGCTGGGGCCCCTTTGGCTGTGGCTCTCAACAGACAAGCATCTGTTTAGTTTAAAAATCAAGTAGACATTGCCCCACTGGATGAACAATTTCATGATGTCTATGTGTCTTCCTTTCTTGCAGTGTGGATCTGAGATGTTACAATTTCTTCCCTATATTCTTGTAGTACCTGTGCAGGTTGTGTATACCTCACTTTGATGTTGGGCTTCCAGATCCTGCCAGTGTCCCTCAGTGTATGCTATTGCATCTAAGGTTGGTGGCAATAGCAGCGGTAACTCGAGATAATAGTTAAGGTACCCCAAGATGGAAGCAATGTCTTACAGAGAAGGGGCTGCAAGACTGGGCCTCACACTCCTTTTGGGAGTGCCTGCTCTGAGATGCTGCTGCTTGTAGGCCCTGTCTGTTGTCAAAAAGTTAGGGGCTACTGTGTGGGGAAGGCTATGGATAACTGCAGTGTCCCAAGATGGAAGTAGGTTAGGCTTAGGCTCCCAGGTGTTGGGGGGTGGTGAACTTGGACCTACCCTAGGCCTGGGTGGGTCCTTCGCAAGTCAGTGTGGACAGATCTAGGCCTGCCTGACTCCGCAGTAGTCTGCTGGTCGGAAGGGTTGGTCCTGCACCAGAGGCTAGGCTCTGGCGGGTGACTGACTTGCCTGTGGAGGGGTGGACCAGGGCCTACTATTAGCCTGGGTCCTGCTGTGGGCTGGTGTAGGTGGTCCCCACCTATGGGTTTTTATTTTTTTATTATTTGAGAGAGGGAGAGAATTTTAATATTTATTTTTTAGTAATTGGCGGACACATCTTTATATGTGGTGCTGAGGATCTAACCCGGCCATACGCATGCCAGGCGGGCACGCTACCGCTTGAGCCACATCCCCAGCCCCAAACACCTATGGGTTTTTAAAGAGAAAGTCTCATTTGAAATTGTGTGTGAGTGAGTGTGCGCGCGTGCGCACGCACACATTTATAGAAAATCTTGGGCAGGAGATTGCAACCATGATTCTCTTGGGTTTTTATCTCCAGGTATTTTCTCTAAGCACATTTGAATTCATGTTCCTCAATTCTGATGTTGTTACTAACCCAGCCTGCTCTCTGCAATTTTGAAATTTCTGGCCATAATATAATTTCTTTTGTTTCATTGAATCTAAATTTGAACAAAAAGAATTAAGGCAATCCAGAGGAAAAATTACAAAAACAAATTGATTCACAAAGCACAAATTTCTTAACCTAAGATGACAATAATTTGGTAATAAAACTTACAGTTTGGAACTTGGAACTGGAATGTCCCCTAAATGCCTGTTTTTTGTTGTTATTGCTATTTTGTGTGTGTGTGTGTGTGTGTGTGTGTGTGTGTGCTGGGGATTGAACTGGGGGGGCACTCACCCACTGAGTCACATCCCCTATTTTGTATTTTATTTAGAGACATGGTCTCACTGAGTTGCTTGGTGCCTTGCTTTTGCTGAGGCTGGCTTTGCCTCAGTCTCCTGAGCTGCTGGTATTACAGGCGTGCGCCACCGAGCCTGGTGAGGCCTGTGTGTTTAAAAGCATGGTTACCAGCCCCTGGCACTGTTGAGAGGTAGCGGAACCTTTGAGGTGCAGCCTAGTGGAAGGAAGTTGGGTCGTTGCAGTTGTGCCCTTGAAGGAGATATTGAGATGCAGCCCCTTCTTCTCTTTGCTTCCTGGCTGCCATGAGATGAATAGACCACCTCCATCACCTGCTCCTGTCATGATGTACTGTACTGCCACAGGCCCAAAGCAACAGGGCCAACCACAGACAAAACCTGAGATCATGAGCCAAAACAAATCTTTTCCCTTATTAAGTTGATTATCTGAGGTATTTGGCACAGTGATGGAAAACTAACAAAAAATGTGTTTTTAGTTCTTACCTCAATATATTACCACCATATTTACTTGTTTATTTTTTATGATCAATATTTTTTATTATATAATATTTATTGGTCACGCACGTTCAATCAACAAGATCAACAGAAACTTGTAAATATAGCACAGTATAGCATACATTATTTTATGTAGTACATTAAAATAATTCCTTGTCCTTTATATAATTTTAAAAACTGGGGAATAAATAAAAGAAATAAACACACAAGACTATATATGTAAATATTTTTTTTCTTTTTTTCTGGAGATTGTACCCAGGGCCTTGTGTATGCTAGGCAAGTGCTCTGCCCCCGAGCTATATCCAGAGTCCTTTTTAAAAAAAAAAAGTTTCTTTTGAGGCAGGGTCTTGCTAATTTTCCCAGGCTGGCCTCAAACTTGGGATCCTCCTGCTTCAGCCTGGGGAATTATAAGTATGCACCACCCCTGGCTATATTTCTTATTTTTCAATTCTATGCCTTGATTATGGCTCCATTACCAAAGAAATATATTTTCTGCATATTTCAAAAGCCTGTCCTTCATATTGAACCAGTTGCTGATTTTTTTTTTTTTTAAGTCTGAAGGGTTTCTCTAGTTCTGGCTATTGTTGAGCTCATAGTCAGCTAGTAGGAAAAATCTTGACTGGGTTCCAGTTACTTATTCCTTCTAAGTTCCCTGGAGGTCCATTTCTCCCTCTTTCAGCCCTTTAGAAGGCCTACCACAAACTAAAATAGAATTCTGATAAAGGTGGGAGTTAAGTCTACTGAGAACTTAGAATTCAGACAGGATCATTTAGGTGATGATGAGCCCTGGAATTCTGAGGTTAATAAGCCTGGAGCTGAATGTTATATTGGAGGAGAGAAGGACAATCTAGAAAGCATAAGGGAATCACCTATCAAGAAATAAAGGAAGGTACTACACAACTATACTGTTGTGGATTTTTGCTACTTTTCATAAGAGCCAGCTGTGCTTCCCTTTAATTCCTTAATTTCATATCTGTGAGACTCTCCTGTCTTCTCTCTTTCTTAAGTGGGTTACTGGCCCATACTATTTATATACAGGTTATGGATTCAACCAACTGCAGATCAAAAATATTCAGGAAAAATGTATTCGTGCTGAGCATGTACAGACTTTTTTTTTCCTTGCCACTGTTTTCTAGACAGTACAGTTTAGCAGCTATTTACAAAGCACTTACATTGTATTAGGTATAATAAGTAATGTAGAGATGATTTTAAATATACAGGAAAATATAGATTACACACAAATAAAATACCATGCCATTTATAGGAAAGATGAGCATCATTGGATTTTAGGAAAGATTTAAAAAATACAAAATTTGGGGGTCCAATCCCCTATGGATACTAGGAACCAATCCCCTATGGATACTAGGGAATTACTGTATTGCTGAGGTATAGACTCATATGGGTTCCTGATTATTAGAGTGTAATAAAGCTGGGAAGCTAGAATTAGACTATTGTAACATAAAGAACTAGATCTCCGGGTTGGGGATATAGCTCAGTTGGTAGAATTCTTGCCTTGCACGCACAAGGCCCTGGGTTCAATCCCCAGCACCACAAAACAACAATGACAACAACAACAAAAAAACCCTAGGTCTCCAATTACCATCCACTGTATGCATTCATTGTTAATATAAGGAAATGGAGTGACAATGTATGCCTCAGATTCTTCATCATAATGCTATTTTTTATCCACTATTAGAGGAAATTTTTGACTTGTATATCCATAGTATGTAGTAATTTAAATGGCTGCAATATATCATGGGAAGTTTAGTAGAAAAAGGTCATGATATGTTATGGAAAAGAATCAAAAGAATCAAAAGCAATTTGCACAGAAAGCATGATAGCAGCTATATAAAAATTTGTAGACACAAAGATAGGAAATAATACTAGTTACTGCTGACTAAAAGGATTATGAATGGGGGTTTTTGTTTGTTTGTTTGTTTTTGTTTTTGGCAGGGGGTTATCAGGAATTGAACCTAGAGGGTTTTTTTTTTTTTTTTTTTTTTTTTTTTTGTTGTTGTTGTTGTTTTAACCACTGAGCCATATCCCCAGGCCACCCTCCCTCCTTTTTTTTCTTTTTAAGACAAGGTCTTGCTAAATTGCTTAGGGCCTTATTGAGTTGCTGAGGCTGCCTTTGAATTTGTGATCCTCCTGCCTCAGCCTCCTGAGACACTGGGATTACCGGTTTGCATCACCACACTTGACCCATGAAAGAGTTTTTTTGACTGTCTTCTGTAACTTGATGAACTTCACAAACTACTCCTTCTTTCCCCCCAAAAAAAGGGATGGGCAGGGAACAAAAGGAAATTCGCCTTCCAAATTAGCACTTACACCCAAGTAACTCAGATGCATACTCTCTCAGAATTAAAACAAGTTTTTAAGCTTGCCTGAGTGTTGTGGCAGAGGAATATTTTAAGAATATTCCTGGACAAACATTTCTTCATATTCTGAAGAGGCATTTGTGTTCTTTCAGCTGGACCTTGAGAGGGTGTCAGGGAGTACTTCACCAACTTCTCTGAGATCAATAAATCAGTTTAAGGGGCTGGGGATGTGGCTCAAGCGGTAGCGTTCTCGCCTGGCATGCGTGCGGCCGGGTTCGATCCTCAGCACCACATACAAACAAAGATGTTGTGTCCCCGAAAACTAAAAAAAGAATAAATGTTTTAAAAATAAATAAATAAAAAAATAAATCAGTTTAAGACTTATAGTTATTATATACATAGCTGAATGGGTAAATGCAGTGCTCATATCACTTTTAGTGAATGATACTGAAAGGTGAGTAGTTCTGAGAACTTAGTTCAGAGCTTTGCTAACAAAAGTGCATATAAATCACCTGGAGAATCTTGTAAAATACAGGGTCTAATTGAGTAGGTCTCCGGTAGGGCCCAAGATTCTGCTTTTTGTCATGTTTTGGAATTATATTCATCCCTAGTAAGGCAGTGCAGAGGTTTTTGTTTTTTTTCTGGGATTACGTCTAGGAAACTAGTTGCATTTATTACAATTAAAAATAGGTGCAATGATGACTCAAAGATCAAAATCCAACTTGGGGAATGCCATGGTAATTAAATCCTATTATGGAACAGTATTATGAAATGGCAAAATAGTTCTGATTGCTATACTTCAATCTAGTTTTGAGGTGAAACTGCTAGATATATGTAATCATGCCATATTTCACAATTAAAGACCACTTTTCACAGCTTTTTGGCAAGAAGCCAGAACATTAAAATGGATTTTAAAATAAGGATAACTATGTGCAGACGCATAACATGAAAAAATGGTACACTTTTGGATGAAGATTAAGACATTTTTTTGAGAGGGTTTTTCTTCTGTCATCATGTTTGAACTGTTTCTTTGGGCATACCATTAAATTGGGCAATATAAGTTGATTGCTTTCCAATAGAAGGCCTAAGAAAAAGAAACCGCTGGAAAATTACAAGTGAAATCCTATTAAGACATGCCTGAATAAGATTTGAAACTTGGCCTTTGCCAAGGAAAATTTTGGCATTGTATCAATAACATTTCCTAAATCAACTTAAAAAAAAAAAAGAATTCCTTTTTTAGTTGTGGATGGACACAACACCTTTATTTTGTTTATTTATTTATTTTTATGTGGTGCTAAGGATTGAACCCAGTGCCTCATACATGCTAGGTGAGCACTCTCCCACTGAGCCACAACCCCAGCTCCCCCTAAATCAACTTTTGCTTCTTTAATCCTTTAACCAAATAATTCCATTGAGCTCTTAGCCTGCAAAAATTTCTTTCCCTTTGGAATCCATTTTTTTCAGGGACATTGTTTTGGAATTACATTCATTTAGGTTTTACATTGCAATTGAAACTTAAGATTGTATTTGTATTTTTGTTGCCAGAGTCTTTTTTTCTTGCTTTAGTAGGTTTTTTTTTTCCCAGTGTGAATGAGTACTTTTAGAAATGTCAAAAATTTTAAACCAAAGAAAATGGAGGGAATTGGAAAGACTTATTTTTTTTGCATTTTAAAAATAGCATTGTAGTCCTCTTATTTTTGCTTTTCAGGATAAATTAGACTTATCAGTTTTAAAGGGCTCTTATTTACTGGAGAATCACCAGGTTTAGATAAAGTCACAAATGTACAATCTTTTTTTTTTTTTTAAATATCTTTATCTTTATTTATTTATTTTTATGTGGTGCTGAGGATCAAACCCAGGGCCTCATTCATGCAAGGCAAGTGCTCTACCACTGAGCCACAACCCCAGCTCCCACAAGTGTACAATCTTAAAAATGCCACAGCAACCATTCAATTCAGCATACCAGTCAAACTGTTGGGCATTATATAGACTGAAGAAATTGTTTGCACTTTATCTTGCAGTCATTGGGGGGTTGTGTTTAACTCACATTTGGCCCCAAAATGGAAAGTGTTCCCCCGGCCCCCTGCCTCCCCCTCCAGTAACCAGCTTTAAGATTTTCATCAGGAGTTTTTATTTAACTTCTTCCTTAACATCTCAGTCCATGTTTCTTAATATTCATTCTCCAGTCCATTATTATTAAGTGAAAGGTTTCTGTACTTAAGGGTTGGAGTATCGAAACATGGAAGTCATGGAAAATGAAAAAGCTAGAAGCTTCTCCTTTTCTTCCTCCTGTTATACATAAAAAGTATCACATAAATTAGCCTCACTTTGGCATGGATTTGATTCTCAAGGAGACCCAGTTACCTCCATTCAGTTCTCATGGTCAAGACCTGTGTACCAGCCAGGCACCCTACAAATGCAAGTTATGTACAATAGCATCCAAGTTTCCAAAAACACGCTAAATTCACCAATATGTAAATTGTTTTTTAGGTAAACCAAAGGGCACTTATAAAATACTTTGGTCTCAAAAAGGGTAAAGATGTCCCCTTCCACCCAAAGGTACCAGCAAGAATTGAACAAAAATAGATTAAAAGTAAATTTAGGGGGCTGGGGTTGTGGCCTAGAATGTTGCCTTGTATCAGTGCAATGTAATGTGTATGATTATTTGCTTGTCCAGTGGTCATCTATTATATGATAAGATGAATAAGCATTGGGTTAGGAGTCTTTTACTTACTAACCTTGTGATCTGCCTCCTGGTCAGCCGGTCTTTCTCAACTTCATTCAAGTTTGGATGAAACAGTGAATGTGAAAGTGCTTTTTGTAAAACTGAATTTACAAATGTTAGCTTTTATTGTTCCTAACATTTTTTATTCTTCTCCATAAAATATGAATTATGAAAAACTAAAGAATACTGATTAGGAATACATAACACAGAAAGAGAATATAGTCATTAAGTAAAAGTTGGTTTGACTTAAATCCCAGTTCTCTCCTGGCTAACACTTCTCCACATTATTGTTATTTTCACATTGTATTACAACAAAATCCTGAAGTACCTTCTGAACTATCAGGTACAGACTACATTACTTTTAATATAGTTTTAGTCAAATACTTTGCAGTATTTTAACTTTTTAAAAATTATTAAAAGTGGGGCTGGGGCTGGGGCTTAAAGATAGAGCGCTCACCTGGCATGTGTGAGGCATTGGGTTCAATCCTCAGTGCCACATAAAAATAAAATAAAGGTATTGTGTCCACCTAAAACTAAAAAATTTATTAAAGATTATAAAAATGAATATGATCACATAATATCAGACAATAATATTAACCAAATCTTTCTACTCATACCAATAAAAGTTTAATAAGTACTATAGATGCCCACATATATGATGTTTTCTCCAAAATTATCCACTAGAAAAGAGAGAGATGCTTTATATTTCTTACCACATCATTTCAGAGCTCTCTTTCAATTACCTATCTTTGACAGCAAAGCACTGCCTGGAGGAAAAAAAAACCCCAAAACAGTAGCATGGTAATTATCTCAATCAATGCTAGTCTTAGATGCTTTAAAGGTCATAAGAGAATTGCTAGAAAAGGTACTAAAGAGGGGCTGGGATTGTAGCTCAGTGGAAGAGCACTTGCCTAGCATGTGTGAGGCACTGGGTTTGATACTCAGCACCACATACAAATAGATGAAATAAACAAATAGATAAAATACAAGGTCCATCAACATTTTAAAAGTACTAAAAAAAAGAAAAGGTAGTAAAGAAATTTAATATGACAGGGACACAAGGTTGGTTCAACATATGGAAATCAATAAATGTAATTCATCACATCAACAGACTTAAAGACAAGAATCACATGATTATCTCAGAAGATGCAGAAAAATCATTTGACAAAATACAGCATCTATTCATGTTCAAAACACTAGAAAAGCTAGGGCTAGTAGGAACATACCTCAACATTGTACAAGCTATCTATGCTAACCCCAAAGCCGACATCATTCTAAATGGAGAAAAAATGAGAACATTACCTCTAAAAATTGGAACAAGACAGGGATACCCACTTTCATCACTTCTACTTAACATAGTCCTGAAAACTCTAGCCAGAGTAATTATACAGAAGAAAAAAATTAAAGTGATAAGAATAGGAAAAGAAGAACTCAACTATCCCTATTTGCCAAAGACATAATTCTATATTTAGAAGACCCAAAAAATTCCACTGGAAAACTTCTAGAACGAATAAATAAATTCACCAAAGTAGCAGAATATATCAGCGATTAATCAACTGAGTGAGAAATTAGGAACACTATCCCATTCACAATAGCCTGAAAAAAAATATTTGGGAATCAAAATAACAAAAGAAGTGAAAGAATTCTTCAATGAAAACTACAGAACATTAAACAAAGAAATTGAAGAAGACCTTAGAAGACAGAAAGACCTCCCATGTTCTTGGATAGGCAGAATTAATATTGTCAAAATGCCCATACTACCATGGGGCTGGGGTTGTGGCTCAGTGGTAGAGTGCTTGCCTCACACATGCGAGGCTCAATCCTCAGCACCACGTAAAAATAAATAAATTAATTAAATAAAGATATGTGTTCAACTACAATTTTAAAAAATGCCCATACTACCTAAAGTCTATAGAGATTTAATTAATCTTATTAAATCTATTAAAATTCCAATGACCTTCTTCATAGAAATAGAAAGAGCAGTCATGAAATTTATTTGGAAAAATAAGAGTCCCAGAATAGCCAAAGCAATCCTCAGTGAGAAAAGTGAAGCTGGAGGCATCACAATATGACCTTAAATTATATTACAGAGCTATAGTAACAAAAATGGCATGGTATTGGCACCAAAACAGACATGAAGACCAATGGTACAGAATAGAAGACACAGATATAAACACACATAAATACAGTCATATTAGACAAAGGCGTCATTAACATACATTGGAGAAAAGATAGCATCTTCTGTAGCAGAATGAAATTGAACCCTTATCTCTCACCCTACACAAAACTCTGGTGGATAAAGGAACTAGGTATTAGACCAGAGATCCTGTACCTATTAGAAGAAAAAGTAGGCCCAACTCTTCATCATGTTGACTTAGGAACCAACGGCCTCAACAAGACTTCAAGAAGTAAAATCAGGAATCAGTAAATGGGATGGTATGAAACTAAAAAGCCTTTTTTAGAGCAAAGGAAACAATCAAGAATATGAAGAAAAGAACCTATAGAATGGGAGAAAATCTTTGCCACCTGCATCTGAGATAGAGCATTAATCTCCAGGACATATAAAGAACTCAAAAAACTTAACACCAAAAACCAAATAACCCAATCAATAAATGGCCAAAAGGACTGAATAGACACTCTATGGAAGAAGAAACATGAATGGTCAACAAATATATGAAGAAACGTTCAACATCTCTAGAAATTAGAGAAATACAAATTAAAATTACACTGAGATTTCATCTCACTTCAGTCAGAATGGTAATTATCAAAAATAAATGTTGGCAAGGATGTGGGGGGAAAGGTACACTCATACATTGCTGGTGAGACTACAAATTGGAAAGCACTTTCCACTCTGGAAATCAGCATGAAGATTCCTTAGAAAATTTGGAATGGAACCACCATGTGACCCAGCTATCCCACTCCTTGGTTTATACCTAAAGGACTTAAAATCAGCATACTATAGTGACACAGCCACATCAATGTTTTGGGCAGCTCAATTCACAATAGTTAAACTATAGAACCAACCTAGGTGCCCATCAACAGATAAATGGATAAAGAAAATGTGGTACATATACATAATGGACTATTACTGAGCCTTTAAGAAGAATGAGTTTATGGCATTTGCCAGAAAAAGGGTGAACTGGAGACTATCATGCTAAGTGAAATAAGCCAATCCCCCCAAAACAAAGAATTTTCTCTTTGATATGCAAATACTGACTCCCAATAAGGGGCGGGTGGATAGAAGTTCACTGGATTAGACAAAGAAGAATGAAGGGAAAGGAGGGGAATGGAAATAATAAAGACAGTAGAATGAATTGGACATAACTTTCATATGTTCATATATGAATATATGACCAGTGAAACTCCACATCACATACAAGCACAAAAATGAGAAGTTATATTCCATCTGTTTGATATGTCAAACACATTCTACTGTCATGTATAAATAAAAAAGAACAAATAAAAAAATTTTAAGAAAAGAAACAAAATATAAATAAATAAATAAATAAATTTAATATAAATTTAATCATTTATTCCTTACAATGGCTAGCATGGCTATCAGTGTAAATAAATTTTTAAAAAATAATACTGTATGTACTTGTGTTGTAAAAGTCAGGATAAATATCTATAAGATGTATTAGAGGGCCAGGAGTGTAGTTCAGTGGTAGAACACTTGCCTAGTACATGAGTGAGGGAGTGAGGCCCTGGGTTTGGTTCTCAGTACCACACACCCTCACCCACACACAAAAGCATCAGATGACTGGGTGTGGTGGCATATGCCTGGGCATATGCCCAGTGGCTCAGGAGGCTGAGGCAGGAGGATCATGAGTTCAAAGCCAGCCTTAGCATAGTGATGCCCGTGGCAACTTAAGGAAACCCTGTCTCAAAATAAAAAAAAATAACAAAAGGGCTGGGGATGTGGCTCAGTGGTAAAGCACTCCTGAGTCAATTCTTGATACCAAACCAAACAAAATAAAAGCGTCAGATGTATTACTGAGCAAACAGATAATTTCCACGAGCATGTTATTTTGTCCTCCCGCTCCCAAAAGTTATATGTTGAAGCCCTAACCTCTAATGTGTCTGGAAACAGGGACTTTAAAGGTGGGCTCTAATCTAATGTGATGAGAGAAAAGGAAATCAGGACACATGCAGGTACAGAGGAAAGACCACGAGCAGACTTCACAAGGAGGTAGCCATTTGCAAGCCAGGAAGAAAGGCCTTTGAAGAAAACAGATCTGTTGACGCCTTGATCTTGGACTTCAGCCTCTAGAACTGTGAAAAAAAAAAATTTCTCTAAGTCACCCAGTTTGTAGAATTTTGTTACGGCAGTTTTAGCAGACTAAGGAATCATTCTATATGCTGGTTTAAACGTGGAGTATCCCGAACAAGGTCCATGGAAAGTCAGATGGTCTGCCCTGGAAAACTTCTAGATGATTTGGTGGCCCTCCTGATGAGGAAGAAGACGGTGGCAAAGATGTTTGTGAAGGATTTGACTGAAATTATTTCATGAGATAAGAATAGAAAAAGCAGTGTTTTAAAAATAATATTGTTAAATATCAAATGTTAACTTTTTTTTCCTGGTGCTGAGGATGGAACCCAGAACCTAGGGCCTTGCTTATCGTAAGCAGGCATACCACCACGGAGCTACACTTCTCCCCAAAGTTAACATTTAACAGTTTCATCTAGATTTAAGTTTACCTTTTGAGTTTGCCAATAATCTTCTGATGAACTTTTATTGAGGGGAATAGAGATTTTCTTATAGTTCGGATATGTGCAAATAGATTTTTTTTTTTTCAAGTTAGAATGAAGTATAGGCCTACGGGAAAAAAAAATAACCATGATGCTATTTAGTGTCAATCGGTCAAATTAATTTGGAAATGAAAATGACAAAGGAAAGAATCACTTTTTACAGTGAGTTTCAAATACGACAAGTGTTGTTTGGGTGGTTTTGGTTGGAGTTGATCTATACAGTTTATAGATACATCGCGAAAAGAATGCCTTTTGAATAAAACATAAAATGAACCTTCTCCTTTATCCTATGTCCTGACATCAGTTTCTACTGGGTATCCTTCTGCCGGGTACAGAGGCTGCCTAACCTAAAATCTAAATGACAATTGTTTTGTGGTTCTTAGAAAATGCTGGTAACTTAGCTGGGCGTGGTGGTACATACCATAATCCCAACTACTCAGGAGGCTGAGGCAGGAGGATCACAAGTTTGAGTCCATCCTGGGCAAATCAGTGAGACTCTGTACCAAAATAAAAATTTTAAAGGCTGGGATATAGCTCAGTGGTAGAACACCCCTGGGTTCAATCCCTAGGACTAAAAACAAAAAAAGAAAATGCTGATATTCACTGAATGTAAGTGCAGACATCCAGGGATGTCTTCCCACATCTTTCGATTTTTGGTGTTCTTTTCTCTTTAAGAAACCAGGTGAGTACTTCTCATTCTCATGAGTTATATGTAGTCCTGAATTTTGCATTTTCTTTAAATGCTGTTTATTTAGTCTCTTCCCAAGTTCCTCAGTGAAGATACCATGTTACTGAGCAGTCCTTCGTTTTGACTGAAAACCTGCCCCAAGGCTTGAAACAATGATTATGTAAAGGGAACAATTAAATACAAGTGAACACTTAAATACAAGTTTTCTAGCCTAGTTATCTCTATGACAAAATAGACAAAAGGCATGCATACATCCTCATCTTCAAAATTTTCCTATCAGAGATGTTTCCACCAGAAGCTATTAAGCTATTGCTCCAATCTAAAGAGCTTGTGAAGAGGCAAAGTCTTATGAAGTGCAACTTGTAAATAAACTGAACATTGAATATTATTGCCTTTTATTAAATACAAGGAGATGCATAAGAAATAGGTAATAGACTATAAACTGAAGCATGAGTTTCTGTTGAAGTAGGGATTTAGGTGCATGTGGGTTCCATGCAAGTGAACTGTAAGTGTTTTCCAATTCCAACTAGCCCAAAGAATATAATGACATTCATTCCAAGGAAAGCATTCAGGTGAACAAGCATCTGGGATCTAAAACTACAGTGTCCACCACACTGGTACTGTGCTTTTCAGGGAGACCAGGGTAACAAATAACATCAGTTGCTGTAGCACCTAATATGATGCTTTGTATACAATAGATGCTTAATAAATGCAAAAACTATCTTGCCAATGAAATTTTGGAAAGCTGGAGAAGGGATAGTGAAGATGGTACTGGGAATTAAAAAAAAACAAAATTTTAAATCTTTTTTCATCATACAGGTATTTCTGTAGTACATACCATGAAAAAAAATGTGAAATTTATAGAATTACAGGCATCTATGAGAAAATAGACCAGTATATTAAATTGAATAAAATATATGCTGCTGGAAAAATGATCCTGGAATATTTATCAATAGCATGGGTGTTGATCTTCATGCTCACGTAGCTGCTTCTTGGACTTTTCCTCTGGGGAGAGCTCCTCTCTGAGGCCAGGGTCAGCTGCACCATCATCCTGTCGGGCTTCTCTCCATTCTCTGGCATGTAGTTGCCCAGGTCGTTCACTTCGCCATCACTGTAGCTGCCATCCAACATCACAGCCCGCGACTGCGGTAACCCACAGGCGCAGGGGAGCTGCAAACATAGCAAACACTCACTGGCTTTCCAGCTCAGTGTCATCGCTCGGAAGGAAGCCCTACCAATGCAACTGCATGATGATGTTGCATTTCTCCAGTTTCTTTTATTCCCAGTTTGGGGGAAAGGTGGGAAAACGACAGTGTTTTCACTATCAACAGCCTAAAAGAGCAGGTATTCATTTTTTATTGAATCAAAGTCTACAAATTAACGCTTAGGAAACAGTGCTGTGTCATGCAACAGACTATCAAGAAGGTTCACGATTAGAAAAATCACCCTGTTCTCTGTGAGATTATAAACATACTGAGCCTGTGGTTAAAAGTGTTTACAAAATCACATTATTATGGGCGTGTGCACGCACGTGAGTGGTGGAGGTAGGAATTGGAAAGATGTGGCAAATAGGTTGTGGAAATAGGTTAGTACTGTGTGGTAAGATTTTTCTGGAGGAGATAACTATCAATTTGCAGACTGGATGAAGAAAGGAAAGCCAGACTGGGAGGAAAGGTAACCTGGGAAGGTAAGGGAGATGTATGAGGTCATATGTGAAGGAAAATTTCCCAGAATGGAGGAGCTTCATCCCTGGTGTGTTCTTTTATTCCTCCTCTGCTTCATAATTTGTTCCACGGTGTTAAATTGCCATTTATTTTTCTCCTGGGATTCTCTCATTAAACTCTGAGCAGCAGCAAGATTAAAGAAACCATGCCTTAGTTAAGTTGGCTTAGTGGCCCATGGTGAATGGTAGCTGCTAAAGAAAAGTTTCAGTGAATGAAAGATGTAGTCGAGTAAATGTTACACTGTTATGATACACATCAATTTGTTTGTTCTTTACTACGACCCTGTGAAGGAGGAGGGGGAAGGAGTATCACAACCCCATTTTACAAAGAAAGTCTGACTTACCCACAGTCCCACAGCCAGACCAGGCTCCACCCTGACCCAGCCCCATTATGTACATGGGAAAGTCACCTTCTCTCGCAGCTTCAATTTCCGTTCCTTCCGCTCCTGCACCGTGGTCAGGTAGTTGACCGCTGCATACTCCAGCACCGAGAGGAACACGAACACAAAGCTGACCCAGAGGTAGATGTCCACTGCCTTGATGTAGGACACGCGGGGCATGGAGGCATTCACGCCCGTGATGATGGTGGACATGGTCAGCACCGTCGTGATGCCTGTAGCAGACATTGAGAATGATGCACACGGCTCATCTTCCACCAAATGCTGGATGGCTCTGTGCCTCTGCTTCTTTGTCCCTACTGCTCCCTCAGCCTACAAGGTCTCCATCCAGACCCTCTGTCCAGCAAACACCTACTCATCTTTCAAGATTTAGCTTTTATGGAAGTTTTCCTTTCCCTCATCCCCACCTTTTCTCTCCTCTGTGTACCTTATAGGTTCATCTTAGCCCGGGATCACTTTATCCTTTTGCAAAGAATCCCAGACATTTTGGCATTGAGACATTTCTTTCAATTCAATTATTAAAAAGAAATTGCCTACTTAAGCAGGTATGTACATATGCTTCTTGTAAGTACTGCTCAATCTAGGCAATGAAAGTGCATGGGATTTATTTTAATATTTTTGTCCTTGCTGCTATTGTAGAAACCTATGGTCCGGAACCTGCCTTATCAGCTATTAGGCATCTCTGGCAGCCCCTTTACACTGGATCTGGCTGCCCACTTGAGAATCTAGAAGTCAATTTTATGAAGTATGATGTTGTTAACTTCATTTATAGGAGACACATTTAAAAGCTGGAATGTATATTTGTTTAACACAATAACAGTTTTAGCTACCCAACAACCATTAGAGGACAGGGCATCTGTCTGTGGAAATTTGCCCAGGATTTCAAATTAAGCTCAGAACATTTGCTTGGCAAACATCAAATCACAGGGGATTGGGGTCATCCTAGAGGCCATCTCCAATCCATTTTCACTAAAACCTGGTGGGTCACACTGTCCCTTGCAGCCCCTGCACTGTCTGCACAGTGGTGGTGTGTGTGTGGTTAAACGGGTCCAGTATTTACTTGTCATCCATGGAATGCTTATGGATGGGGGGATTTCTAGCCTGGAGAATATACAAGCTGGGATAGCTTGTTAAAAATGCAGGTTCCTTGCCTTTGTTCAGAGAGTCAGATTCTTTCAATAAGATAATATTCAAAAGTTCATTTTAAACCACTTCCCTCAGAGATTCTGTCACAAAGATCCCTTAGGCCACCTTTTGAAAAAAACTTCTTGCTATGTAGAGTCTTAATTATGAAACTTTGCCTGTGAATTAATACCTTGAAGTATTTTCAAGCACCCAAAAGAGTATAGGACCAATTTGAAAAGAATGATTTTATCTGGAATAACTTCAATTTTCAGATGCTTAAAACATGCAGTTGAGATGTTCCTTACCTAAGGGGACTCTGGCAGGCACCGCTCTACGGTCAATCCAGAAGGACACCCAGGACAGCATGACCATCAGGGTGGCAGGGAAATAGGTTTGGAGCAGGAAGAAGAAGATGTGACGACGCAAAGTGAAATTAATGTATAGACGATTGTACCAGCCTGAGAGACACAAGGAAGAAAAGAGCACAAGTCATAGCTACTCGGCAATATCAAAAAAGAATTCTTTTTTTGGGGGGGGGTAGCTGTGTTCCTTTTTATTCCTTTTCTAAAATTGGTGCATTATAATTATATATAATAGTGAGATTCATTTTTATGTATTTGTACATGCACACATGTAACAATATAATTTGGACTATTTCATTCCCCAGTACCTCCCCCTTCCCTTCTGCCTGCCATTTCTTCTACTGGTCTCCCTTCTTTCATGAGATTTCCCACACCTATCATACACCCCTTCCTTTTTTTCTTACTAGCTTCTACATGTCAGAAAAACATACTTGATTTTCCGAGTTTTGCTTATTTTGCTTAACATAATAGTCTCAAGTTCCATCCATTTTTCCTGCAAATGATATAATTTCATTCTTCTTTATGATTGAATAAAACTCCATTGTATATACATACTGGGTTTTCTTCGTCCATTCATTCACTGACAGATACCTAAGCTAGTTCTGTAATTTGGCCTTATGCTTCTAAAGATGTTGAACATTTGTTTTCATATATTTGGCCATTTGTATTTCTTCTTTTGGGAAGTGTCTGCTTAATTCATTTGCCCATTTATTGATTGGGTTATGCATATATTGCTATAGCATGCTGACTTTATCTTTTGTTTTAGAATATTTTAATCACATAAAACAAGATACATTTCATATAGCTATTACTCCCCAATCTCTAATCCCATTAAACATTTCAGGTCAGAGAAACTGCCAAATTGTTTTTCAAAGAGGCTGTACAATTTTATATATTAACCAGCAGTGTGAGAGCTCTGTTCCCACATCCTCATCAGCATTTCTTATCTGTTGTTTTGACTATAACTATCCTCCTAGGAATTAAGCAGTATATCTTGGAGACTTTGATTTGCATTTCCCTGGTGATTAATGATGTTGAACATCTTTTCACATCCTTATTGTCAATTTGTACATTTTCTCTGGAGAGATGGCTGCTAATACCCTTTGATAAAAATTTTTCCCACATTTTTATTGGTGCATTGTAGTTGTTCATAACGGTGGGATTTGTTGTTACTTATTCATAGATGCACATAATTTAACAACATAATTTGGCCAATGTCATTCTCTAGTATTTCCCTTTTTCCTCCTTTTCTCCTTCTCGCTTTATTCTATTGATCTCCCTTAGATTTTCATGAGATCCCAGCCCTCCCATCTTTCTTTTCTTTTTTCTTCTCAAGCTTCCACATATGAGAGAAAACATACAACCCCTGACTTTTTGAGTTTGACTTATGTCGCTTAACATAATGGTCTCTAGTTCCATCCATTTTCCTGCAAATAATATAATTTCACTTTTCCTTATGATTGAATAAAACTTCATTGTGTATATATACCATGTTTTCTTTATCCATTCATTCGTTGATGGACATCTAGGCTGGTTCTATAGTTTGGCTATTGTGAAGTGAAACGTGCTGCTATAAACATAGGTATGCAAGTGTTACTATAGTATGATAACTTTAATTCTTTAGAATAAATACCAAGGAGTGCTATAGCTGGGTCATATGGTGGTTCCATTCCTAGTATGTTGATAAACCTCCATACTGATATCTGTAGTGGTTGCACTAATTTACAACCCTATCAACAGTGTAAAAGTATTCCTTTTTTTCCACATATTTTCCAACATTTATTATTGTTTATATTCTTGATGGCTGCCATTCTAACTGGAGATGTAGTTTTGATTTGCATTTCTATCGTTGCTAATCATGTTGAAGAATTTTTCATGGATTTGTTGGCCATTTGCACTTTTTCTTTAGAGAAGTGTCTATCTAGTTATTTGCTCATTTTTAAAATTGGGTTATTTGGGCTTTTGGTGGTAATTTTTTTTGAGTTTTTTATATACTCTGGATATTAATCCTCTGTCCAAAGAGTAGCTAGCAAAGATTTTCTCCCACTTTGAGGTTCTCTCTTCACATTCTGAATTGTTTCCTTTGCTGTGCAGAAGCTTTTTAATTTGATGCCATCCCATTTATTAATTCTCAGTATTCATGAAATAAATTTTATTCAGGGAAACATAAATGACTTTGGTATTCCTCTGGAACTCTATCATCCCTTTACAAGGTGGAAGTACACAAAATCAGGGAACAGAGGATTATGTAGTAATTCATATCATCTGAATCCATCTCAAGAAATCTTTGGACTTCATCCTAAATGTAAAGAGGACTTCTTAAGAAGGTCATATAAAGGCTGGGGTTGTGGGTCAGTAGTATAGTGCTTTCCTAGCACATGTGATGCACTGGGCTCGATTCTCAGCACCACATAAAAAAATAAAGATATTGTGTCTATCTATAACTAAAGATTTAAAAAAAAAAAAAAAGAAGAAGGTCACGGGGCTGGAGATGTGGCTCAAGCGGTAGCGCGCTCGCCTGCCATGCGTGCGGCCAGGATTCGATCTTCAGCACCACATACAAACAAAGATGTTGTGTTCGCCGAGAAGTAAAAAATAAATATTAAAATTATAAAAAAAGAAGGTCACATATAAGCTTTTCTTACTCAAAATATGGTATAGGGCCCAGCACCAGCAGCCTCACCATCAACTGGGAGCTTGTTAGAAATTCAGACTCTTAAACCACAGCCCAGATCTACTAAAGCAGAATCTCCACTTAACCACACTCCCTGCATGATTCACATGCATTACGAATATTTGAGAAACACTGATTTAAATAACCCCCTTTGCATTTCTTTATGAGGAAATGTGTTTTAAGATAAGATAAAGCTAAACACAATATTGTATTTAGGAACAGAGTGCACAATCCTTGGTCCAGCTATGCTTTACTTTGCTTTTGTGTTCTTTACAAGGAAAAAGTATGCAAGGAGGAGGTGAAGGGAATGGAAGGGTGATAGAATGAAAGGGAAAGGCAGGATGAGCATGACATGCCCAGGACTTGGTAGGATTAACTTAGAACTTAGCATCCTGGGTAACTGTGATTCATGGAATGTGCCTCTTGGCCCCAGTAAGTTATTGTGGAAGAACTGTCAGAAGGCTGAGAGTCAAAAGAACAGTTCCCATCCCCTCCCATGAAATAGGGCTTGTGGGTGATGGATATGGAAGATATGCTTAAAGGATTTTGAATGTCTTCACCATAAAGGACTGGTAAATGTTTCAGGAGATAGATATGTTTGCCCTGATTTAAGCATTACTCAATGTATACATGTATTGAAACATAACATGGTAACCCACAAATATGTACAATTTTATGCTTTATGTATCAGTTAAAATAAATTTAAATGGGAGAGAGAGAGAGAGAGAGAGAGAGAGAGAGAGAGAGAGACGCTACACTGGAATTAACTGGTTCTCTTGTTTGCAGATTAGAGAGAACACTTAAAAGGCCACACTTCCCCATACAGCCAATAATCATGCAAGGTTTTGGCAATATAGACTGCATAAAAATTTGAGCAAAACCATCCTGAAAGGTGATTTTGGTCAAAAGACAGGCAAAGGATGGAGAGTTGACCTCAGCTGATCCAGCAACACAGGTTGGCAGCCCAGAGAAAGGTCACAGAACATGCCCTCAGGAAGCAATGAGGGGGCAGACCTGTTTGCCTGAACTCCAAAAACAATGACCAGGCCCATAGGGGAATGACCAGAGGTTCCTGCACTGCAGTTCAGAAGAAGATCATCCAGAAGAAACATGTAAGCCATGTAGCAAGAGGGGATTGGCCAAGAGTGGAGCATCACATGGGGACTGACTGGAGCAGGGAGAATGTGAATGGAAATCAGGGCAAAGGGCACTTCTTTCTTGCTGTATAGGAGAATTCTGGTGAGTATATTGGGGGTGATATGCCATCTACTAATCTGGCAATGTGAAAGTCTCAAATAAAACTACTTACATGTTTGAGTCCTTAATAGTATTTTCTAGGTTATCACTTTTGGTGCATTGGTGGTATTAAAAAAAAAATCACCTCCACCCAATGCCTGACACCCACTAAACTTCACTTAGGACTGTCATCTTTAGTTTCAAATGCAAGTGAAACAGGCTCTGCTTACTTGACAAGCAAGTCACACCTTTTCTGAAATAAAAAAATGTACCACCACAGCCAAACCAAAGCCTCCCCATACTCAGCCCCCACCCCATGCTCACCTGTGCTGCTGTAGAAGGCTAGTTTAGTGGTGGTGTGGAATTCTTGAATGAGGAACTGGGAGAGTGAGATCCGCTCATCTGTCTTTAAGGAGTCATTGCCCTTTTTCCAGTAGAGCATGAGGTCATCTTCTGTATAGGCATCTGAAAAGATGGGAGCCAGCATCAGGCAGGAGGTATGGCAAGGCAGGTCTGCCTACCAGGCTACATGGAAACTGTGTCCTGATCTCCCATACAAATACAAATCTCTAGGATTGTGCTAAGATAATTTGAATAAACAAACTGCAGTATAAACAATGCAAAAAAAGGCAAAAAGACAAATATAATTCTCTCCAGTCTTCCAAAAGTCTTCAGAGAAAAATACTCAAGCTTAAGGCCTCCTGATTCCTGCAGAAGGGCTCACACCAATAATCCAGCCTACCCTTATAAGATTAAACCAAAAGAAATTGCTATTTTGTGGTCAGAAATGGCTAAATACTGGCATATTTTCACATGGTTCAGCCTCATAAACCAGGAGTGCTGATCCTTTCCTTCTTATCCTTTTTTTGGGGGGTGGGGGGAGGTGGGTACTGGGGACTGAATCCAAGAATGCTTTATTGCTGATGCTTTATTTCATCCTCAGTCTTTTTTATTTTTTGTTTTGACACAGGGCACACTAAATTGCTAAGGCTGGCCTTGAACTTGAGATCCTCCTGCCTTAGCCTCCAGAGTCACTGGGATTACAGGTGTGCCCAGCCCTATGTGTAAACCATTCTTGCTGGGTCTCCTGACACCATTTTAGTCCCATTTTCTAACCCTTGATCTGTGATCATAGATTTCTTGTGTTGGCTTAGCTTGACTCTAGTAGACAGTCATTCAATCAGACACTAATCTGTGAAGGTATTTTATGGATGTGGCTAGTATCTACCACCAGTGGATTTTAAGTAAAGAAGATTATCCTAGATAATCTGGGTGGGTCTGATCTAGTTATGTGAAAGGCCTTAAGAGTATAACTGAGGTTTTCTGAAAGAAGAACTTTGACCTGGACTGTGGCATCTGCTCCTGCTAAGAGTTCCCAACTTTCCCTGCAGACCTGGGAGAACAGAGCAGCCCCTATAATCCTGCGAGCCAATTCCTCACAATGCATCTCTTACCATATGTAATGGATTGGTTCTGTTTCTCTGGCAGGACCCTGACTGCTACAACCTTGAAGAAGCTACATTTACAGATGGAGGCAGAAGCTGCCTTGTATAGTGAGGGTAGGGGAAGCTCTGGAGCCAGCAAACTTGGTATTTCAGCCCAGCTTTGCCATTCATCTCTATGTCCAAGGCACAGGCCTTGTGCCATGAATGATGGAGATAACATTCTTGTAGGGATTTTGTGAGGGTTAAATGACAGCACGGAGATAAAGACACTGTGCACTTAGTAGCCACTAAAGGCTACTAAGGCCTGGCCCTTTTCCCACATTCAGTGCCTAACAGAGGGTCCATTTGTCCCAGCTATGTGTGGTGTCAACATCCCCACACTCCCAGGTTTCAGTTAATTACAGTCAGGAGCCACTTGATCCACCACCATAAGCCCAGATTTGGCTTACAAAGGGGCCCAAGATCAAAACAAGGCCACACTAGGACTTGGATGCTGCAGGGATTGCCAGTATTCAGGAGGAGTGTGCAAACTGGAGTGATGGAGGAATCCAGACTAAGCCCATCAGAAGGAGTGCTTTGGCAGAGAGAACAGAGCGAGAGAGTGGAGAGCAAGGCGTGTGGTGGCTAGCTTGGCTATCCTGCCTCAGCCTGGCTCTTCCCAGTGCCTGATTTGGATGGTTGTTTTATTGTGGTAAAACAAGAATAACATAAAATCCTCTTAACCATTTTTAAGTATACAGGTTAGTGACATTAAATATATTTATAACGTTGTGAAATCATTACCACTCAAACAGTTTCTCATCTTAAACTGAAACACTGCACCCATTAAACAATAGCTCTTTGTTTTCTCTCTCCCCCAAGATCCTCACAGTCACTATTCTACCTTCTATCTTTATTATTTTGACTACTCTAAGTACTCATAAAAGTATAATTGTACAGTATTTATCTTTTTGTGATGGACTTGTCTTATTTAGTATGATATCCTCAAGTTCAGTACATGTTGTGGCATGTGTCAGAATTTCCTTGATTTGTAATGCTGAATAATATTTCATTGCATGTATACAGCACATTTTCCTTGTCCATTCACCTATCACTGGACACATGGGTTGCTTCTACATTTTAGCTATTGTAAATAATACCTTTTCAAGGCTTTGCTTGCATTTCTTTGGGTATATGCTGAGAAGTGGAATTGCTGGAACCTATGGTTATTTTATTTTTGATATTTTGAGGAATTGCTGAATTGTTCTCCACAGTAAGTTGCACCATTTTACATTCCTATCCCCAGTGCACAAGGGTTCCAATTGCTTCACATCTTCACCAACACTTTTTTTTGTTTTGTTTTTTTGATAGTGACCATCCTAATAACTGCAAATGGGTCACTCACTGTACTGATTTGCATTCTCTAATCATTAGCCATGTTGAGCATCTTTTCATGTACTTCTTTTTTAAAAAAATTATTTTTTAGTTATAGTTGGACACAATACCTTTCATATATATATATATATATATATATATATATATATATATATATATATCATATATATATATAAATAATTTTTTTTTAATGTGGTGCTGAGGATTGAACCCAGAGCCTTGAGCATACTAGGCAAGTGCTCTACCGCTGAGCCATGACCCCAGCTTCTTCATGTGCTCCTTTGTAAAATTACTCTGGACTCAGCTTCAATCTAAAAAATCACTTTAAAAGCATAGCCATGAATGAGGAGCACATACTGTTCCCACTACTCTTTAGAATTACTTTAGGAGCTGTGTGCCGACGCCCGGGACAAGTCTACTCACAGCTTTCAATTTCAAGCGAGCACGTTTGTGTGTCCAGGGGAAATCGGCTGAAGTCCATGTTGCACATTGCAGTCACTGTAACCCTAGAAACAAAAGACAAACACCCAGTTTTCAGAGCCTGCAAAAGACAAGTGCAAAATGACAAAGCAAACAGAAAAGGTCTCTGCTTCCTTGCAGTATGATAACTGCCTCTTTCTTATAATTCATAAGCAAAGTGTTGGGATTTAGATAAGAAGCTTATGAATGACACCTCTGGAAAACTCTTAGGTATTTATGTCTAACCTTAAGAGCAGTGTGAGGCACATAGAATGTCTCTAACTGCTAGCACACTCAAGCATTTTAAAGAAGCAATGGTCTCAATCAAATAGCCATGTGAAATAAAAACTCATTCAATATGATCTCTTAAAACAAGCTTTAGGAGCATATATTATTTCTCATGTTTTAGATACATTCAAGTTCTTCTGTTCTTTTATTGATTGTATTGATGTTCAACATTGTTTACAATGTTATGTATACTTAACTCCAGTTGCCAAATTTGGCATTTAAAAAAATATACTGATATTTTTATATTGATAATAGTGTTTATAATTCTATGGCAATCATAGTGACAGAAAAACACTGAGAGATTTGTTATACTAATATGAACACATTAGCTGGCATTGAATGGTTCTGTTCCAGAGTTTACACAGCAAAAGTGGCTTCTGCATCAAAGAACAAACAAATATAGGTCATTAGTCATAGATGAAAATCTCCTAGTCAGTGGGAAATTTCATGGCAGGATACAATACTGGTTGTTGGCTCATGCTGGATGTACCATTTTTCCTCCAACCATACAAAATCTGCTATGCATAAATTGTGGAAATGATTTGGATAATATGTAGCTAAAAAGAAAGAAATACATATACATTTGAAATTTAAATAGAAATTTCAAGGAAGAGTATTCAAGAAATGCAATTATCCAGATATTTGCCTTATTTCCACCCCACTCCTTTATATATGGAATGGCTGTGTTCTACAAGGTATTTGGGGTCATGAGCTAGGTAGTCTCACGACCCCTGGAAATTCTAATAAACAGGGTATATTAGAATATTGACGGGAGCGAGGATTCAGGCAGCAGTTGCCGGGACACCTAATGGGTGGGCTTCCATTTCTGTGGTTCCATCATCAGCCT
Source organism: Urocitellus parryii (assembly GCF_045843805.1). Lineage (NCBI taxonomy): Eukaryota > Metazoa > Chordata > Mammalia > Rodentia > Sciuridae > Urocitellus > Urocitellus parryii. Next base: position 70,769,318 of record NC_135538.1, on the reverse strand, counting down.
AACTATGCCTAATGGTATCACTAGTGAGGAAGAAATAGGAAGTTTGGGGATATTTGGAGCTAACTTTAAGAACTTAAAATATCAGATGCAGGATTTTTTTTTTTTTTTTTTTGGTTATGAACAAGAGGACTGAATATCTCCTGTCTTTTTACTAGCCAGTACAGAAGCAGATCTTTTTAGAATCACAAACATCATCAGACTGGCCCCTCCTGGCTTGATGCTTTTCCATTCAAAACCTTACATCACACAAGCATTTGTGGTGTAATCAAAACCCATGTTTATCTTTGTTTCTCCAAGTCCTTTTAATTAGTTCATGGAAAGAGATTTTCCCTTGCCCTGGATGGAATGGATAGAAACTTAGCAGGTCCTATTTTGTTTGTTTGTTTGTTCTCTGCTCAGTTTCACCTGATAGTCAAAACTCTTTTGGGTCACAAATTATGTCTCAATTCAGAAATAAAGCATTTTAGTCTGAGATCTTATTAATCAATGCTTCAAACGTCATTCAAATTAAGATTTCTGCTCCTCAATGAAGATACAAGGCTGGCATTTGAGTGGTTGGTTTCTACCCATGTCTAGTGAGAGAAGAGCAAGAGGGCAGGATGGGTCTCAGGCTGAGTGGCTTCATGGCTCTAAGGACCTGCTATCTGGTGGAAGCCACTCTGATCATTTGGTTCCGTGCCTGTCCTGTGGCCATTAGCCTTCAATCACACTAAGGACAGTGGTTTTCTACCATTCTCAGTAATTTAATCCTTAATCTTTTTTTCCATTTAAATCAAGAAAACCCATGATTTTATTTGTAATGAGAAATCAAATACTCTGTTTTTAGGCACAGAGATGGAAAGAACGTGTTTCTGCTGGTAAGGCTGATTGAGGTTTCCTGAACTGTACACAGGAGGTTTTCCATTCTGTTTCCTTTGTTCTGCTTCCTGTGGTCACAACCAGCGGTGTGCTGGACTAGTCGTCTATAAGCTCTTGAGAGCTGATTGTTAGATTTTCAGAAAGTTTGTGAGCCATTTGTTAAACACAGCTATTAATAAAAATTAAAATTTAGTAAGTTACTGTTATGGTTTGAATATATGTGTACCTCTGAAATTCTTGTAATGGAATTTATTTATTTATTTATTTATTTATTTATTTATTTTAAAGAGAGAGTGAGAGAGAGAGAGAATTTTTAATATTTATTTTTTAGTTCTTGGCGGACACAACATCTTTGTTGGTATGTGGTGCTGAGGATCCAACCCGGGCCGCACGCATGCCAGGCGAGCGCGCTACCGCTTGAGCCACATCCCCAGCCCCTTGTAACGGAATTTAAATACCATCACGATAGTTTTAAGAGGTGAGGCTGTTGGCAGTGGGTCAAAAGGCTTTGCCCCCATTGATGTGATTAGTGCCCTTAAAGAAAGGAATTGAAAGGAGCTAGCCTTTTCTTGCCCATGTACCCTCCCACCATGTGAGTACACAGCAAAAAGTCACTGTATGAGGAACAGGCCATTACTAGGCACCAAATCTCCTGACCCTTGACTTTAGATTCCCAACTCTAGAACTATGAGAAAATAAATGTCTGTACTTTATAAATTACCTGAACTGAGGTATTTTGTCATGGTGGCACAAATAAACTAAGCCAGTTACACTAAAAACAAAAATAAAAAATATTCAAAACTCACTCCTACTTATGTTATTACATTTTACTATTATCTGTGCTCCTAAAGTTCTTTATGCCTGTGTATGTGTCTGTGTGGTGGAAATACTGCCAAGTGGTGTGCTGCCTGCTTGTGTCTCCAGCTCCCCATTCATCAACAACAGGTTGGAAACTTGAAATCAGCCATGATGGGAGTATTTGCAGAAATTGAGGCTTCATTTATTGTTTTGTTGTTTATTTAGACTGAAAAAGTAGATTAAACTAAAAGTGTTTTGTGTCCATTGCTATTCATTTTTTAATAGTACAACATATTAAGGAAATATTCTTCCAACATTTGAAGACTATTATCTAGTTTAGCTAGGAGGTTGCTTATTTATTGATGAGTGAGTAAAGTTCCTGCTTAGTTCTTCATAGTTTCACTTTGTCTCACTAATGTAGCAAAAATATCACCAACATTCATCAAATCTACACTAATTTGACATTTATATAAGGGATCAGGTATTTACAAACACTTATTCATTGCTGACTCTGTAGAATGATTATTGGTGGTTGAATTATAAAAAACTGATGAAAGTTTTAACAAGAAAAAAAATAAGAAATAATGCTCAAGTTATATGTACACGAAACTTACAAAAATAGTATAAAGTTTTATTTAATTTTATAAATCATGTGCTATACATACTTTCTAACAGTAATGTTCATAATAAACTTACATAATGCATGTCTGCATACTATGTCTCCAGACAAGTAGTCATTAGCACACCAATGGTTGTATGTGATTTGGTCTAGTTTTCTGCAGCCCTGGTGTATTATGAAATTGTATTTTTGGTGGATCTTGAACCTTAAGATAGCTTCACAACCCTTCAAAAATGAATATTGCAAGGAGAACCTGAGCAATGTGGCTTGGGAAAGAGTTGTCTGTCCTTGATCCCTCAAGTACTTCCTATAAGAGATGGCATTTTAAGCTTTGGAGATGAAAATTCCATAACCCCACTCTCCAGTTTGGAACCTAATTGCTTAGATTCCAAATCAAGATGAGTATTACAAATATTGCTTTTGAACATGGGGCAGAAATTTAGCGTTGACATTTCTGGCTCTAACCTGTTGTCACTTAATGGGGAGCTGGGGAGAAAAGTGCTCCACTCTGCAGAGTGTGCCGGGCATGCCTGTAATCCCCACTACTCAGGAGGCTGAGGCAGGGGGATGGCAAGTTTGAGGCCAGCCTCAGTAATTTAGTGAGAAACTGTCTCAAAATTTAAATAAATAAATAAATAAAGGGCTGGGGATATAGCTCATGGTAGAATGCCCCTCTACCAACCTGTAAACCTGTGTGTGTGTGTGTGTGTTTCTTAGATAATAGAATGTGGATTCATCTTTACCATTAATCAACATGTGAACCAAAGCAAAGTTCGCAAACTTGAACTGTACCATCTGCAGAGTAAATTACAGAGAACTCAACCACAGCCAATAACCATGTCCCTCTCCATGTCCACCTCCTGGGGAGGTGAGCACCAGGACAGAAGCGGAGGCTGTGTCTGTGTTTAGGAAAACCTTCCACAGGTCAGTGCTCCATGAGCAATTAAAAACTTCTAAGGCATTTGAGCTCATGAGAAGAAAAATTTTTATTCATTAATTTGTAAAAGTTGTAAAAGTGTTATATTCAAAATGTCATTGAATGTTACAAAGTAGCCCAGAAACCCATAGTTTCTCAAAACAGAAAATATGCTGTGGCCTGCAGGTGGAACAAAAGAATTTTATTTTTTTTAAACACGGTTCTAAAATTTACCCCCCAATGGGAATCAAACAGATCAGAGGAGGCAAAACTTGGAGAACACATTATCTATTTTTCTGACTCCCACTTGAGGAGTAAGCATTTCATTAAAGTAAACTTTTTTTGTTTTTTCTTTTTTTGCAGTGCTGGGGATTGAACAAGGCCATGTGTGTGAGGCAAGCACTCCATCAACTGAGCTATATTCCCAGCAGTCACCTCAAGTAAACTTTTGAAACTTAAAATATAACATTCAAGATGCAGCATAAGCCACAGCTGACCAGCTTGAGAAATTTCCCCAAATGTATGTTCAAAATTCCATAAAATTTCTACTCATGTGTCAAGTTAGGTTTCCTTGATGTTGATAAGTTTGGCAGCTATGGAAAAGTTAGAAGTTATTCAGAGCCCAAAAGCAAAATTACTGATGCACAATCCACGCTTGTCCAGTGAGCTACCTGTCTTCCTACCTGAGGCTGTAGAGCACCTTGCCATCCGGCTGGACCCGAAGCATGACGTTGTCTGTGGTGGTATCGTGGATGAAGGAGCGCTTGGAGTGCACGAAAAACATATCCGGGACCCAGATCTTCTTCACCAGCCGGCCGTCAAATGTCATGCTGAGGTTATTGGTGCTCGGAAAAGACAGCCTCTCATCCTTCCAGTAGTGCCTCAGGTAGAGGGTCATCGTAAAGTCCTGCGGGCAAAGAGAGAAAATCCAGACACACACACACCTGCTGGAATGTCAGCAGGAGATTCTGTACCCCTGGGGAGCAGTCACCTTGCTGGGGAATGAAACTGAGCCAGGTGAGGTCTTGCTTTTGCTACAGCAGGAGGACACTTTCAGGGAGGGGGAGCCCAGCAAAAGACCTGTGGCAGACAGTGTCCCTGAGTCCCACCCTGTCTCCAGCATTTACATCTGTGCTGGGGAGGCTGCTTCACCAACTTGTGAATTAAACAGAAACACGGCCTGAGAGTTGATGCCTTTGGGCTTCCCTCAACCGGAGAGGAGGGTGATGGGTAAATGGTCCAGCTCTCTCACCCTTCGGATGGGACAACCCTGGGTCTTTTCTGATTCCAGAAGAACCACAGTGGGATTGAGTCCTCCAGGAATGACTGGTTTGAGAGCACAGTCCTTTTTGCACCCTTCTCCTTCCCTGTCTCACCTCTCCACTGTGTTCCTGTGTTTCCCAGGATCAGCTCCCCAATAAACTTATGCTAGAATGCTTGATTCCGATTTTTTTTTTTTTTTTTTTTGATACCAGGGATTGAACCCAGGGGCACTTAACTCCTCATCCCATTTTTTTTTTTTTTGTATTTTATTTGGAGACAGGGTCTCATTCAGTTGCTTAGGGCCTCACTAAGTTGCTGAGGCTGGCTTTGAACTCACGATCCTCCTGCCTCAGACTTCTGAGCTACTGGAATAAAGGTGTGCACCATCATGCCTGGCTCAGGTGTGCTTCCTGAGGGACCCAAACTAAGATAACATCCTAAAAAGTTCTGTAAGTTAAGTGCTGTAAAATGTTCTAATATTTTATCAGAACCCACCAATAAATAAGTTAATTAATTCAAATTAAATGAAATGGAAGGGCACTCTTTTGCTGCTTCTGCATTTCTGGAGCCAGGCGTAGAATCTGCAGGAGTAAGATGTGTTGGGCTACTTGGCAGCTGCAACCTTAGACCCTGCAGTTTATATTTGACAGCCTTTGCCCAGAGAGTGCATTCTGGCCTCAAGAGACTATGTAATAAAGGGAGAAAGGTCAAGTTTGTCATACCAATGGGGTAGCCTTGGGCAAATGTCACAATCTTCCTGATCTGTCAGTAAAGTCAGCTTGGGAATGCCCACTTCCCAGGAATGCCCACCTCCCAAGGAAGCTGTGAATTCAGGTCCCTGTGAATGTCCTTGCTCACATTCCTGGTCAGAGAAGCACTTACCATGTCGACCTCTGAGATACTGTCCAAGCTCTCCACCTGCACATCCACGCCAACAGGAATGGCTGGGCCTGGGGACAGGGCGTAACAAGAGCATTTATTCTTTTAACTTAAACTTTTACTATGCAATAGTTAAGCAAAAGAAACATTTTCTCTGGATCTTCAGAGTCAAGTCAGATTTGAAGGTCTGGTTATGCCAACCTGAAGTCAAACCTGAGATAAAAGGAAGAAATCATGGGCTGGTTCCCCATGATATTCCAGAAGGAAAAAAAAGGTGGGGGGTTGGGTCTGAATCATTCAGGTGATTCTGAAATGATGAGGTTAACCTATAGAATTTTTCTTTGGTACATGCTCATCCAAAGCTAGGATGAAGACCCAGGTCAAAGGCTGGGTCAAACCTGAGAAGTCAGTGATTTACTCCTTAGCATGAGGCCACCCACTTTATTTTCTATATGCACTTCCTAATTTTGCATCATCATAGAAGCCGGTAGTTCTTGTCTGACCATGAGAAAGGCATAGCCTGGAAATAATTCCCAGAACTGAAGTAATTTTCAGATCATTTATTTGTCAGATCCACAGATCTGCATATGGGCTACATGGAGTAGCTTTTAGGGGAACACGATATACCAGGATGGCCTTTGAAACATTAGACTTGTTATCATTTCTGAACCATGAAAACTTAATATTGATCAAGAAAGCATAACAAAGGGGATAGGTGGGCTGGGGTTGTGGCTCAGCGCTTGTCTAACATCATGAGGCACTGAGTTTGATTCTTAGCACCACGTACAAATAAATAAAAAGTCTGTCAACAAAGAAGTGTGTCACATTAGATTGGGTAGAGAGAAGTGATGGGAGGGGAGGGGAGAGGGAGGGGGAAAGAAAGGAGAGCAGAATAAAATAGACATTATTATTGCTGTGTGTATATACGTGACTGCATAACCAATGTGATTCTGCAACCTGAACACTAGAAAAATGAGAAATTATATCCCATCTGATTCAAATGAATGATATGTCAAGATCATTGTAGTGTCATGTGTAACTAATTAAAACAAATAAAAAAAATTATTTAAAAATAAATAAATAAATAAATAAATTATACCATGACAGTAAGTATTAAAAAAAAAGCTCATCAACAACAACAACAAAAAAAAAATTTTTTAAAGGGGTAGATTTCTACCTCTTTCCTCTCTGCAGGATGTGGGTCAAGCAGAGAGCCCACTAAAATCATCACAGAGTAAAAAGGTAGACTTGAGTCCAGGAAGGTTATAGAGATTATGGAAAAGGTAGATTGTGGAGTGAATAGAGATATCTTTCTAGAACCTGCAGAAGAAATAAAAGGAATAAAAATAATTTCTTTTTTTTAAAAAAAAAAAAAAGCTTTTTTTTTCAGGAGAAAAGCCTATTTGTCAAAGAGGAAAACTCTATTTGTCACTAAAAGGGCTGAAACCGGCAGCTGCAGGCTACTCTTCAAAGGGCTTTGGCATTCTTCTGCACTACATCATTAATTTTTAAGCTATTTTCATGTAATTAAACCAAGTAGACCACACTCTTCCCTCAGATATGTACTCAGAGTTCATCTGCCAGCTCCCAGATGAGGACAAATTTAGTCAAGGTTGTTGGAATAAATCTCCGAGCATTTTCAGGAGGCAGCTTTGGGCTGCAGCTGCCCCCACCTTAAACAGCCAGCTGTTGGCCCCACTGATCCTGAGCCATCCTTTTCAGGAGCAGTGGCCCAAGGACAGCTGGCTGGTCTAGCCTGGCTACCCACTAGCAGGCGTTCCTGAGAAGGTGTTCAGGAGAGCCCCGGGTGGGGAGGGTGGACGCTCAGAAGATGCTGTGAGCGTGGTGCTTTATGCCAACACAGCTGAGGCCAACTCAATCAGGACCTGAGCAAAGCCCCTAGGCTTGGTTTCCTGGATAGAAGGACCCTAGGAAATAAGACACCCCCCAAGAGGGCTCATTTCATACCTCCAAAGCCAGGTCTCATGCTGAAATCGTGGTCATTTATCCTCAGCAGCTGCTCCGACTTTGTCAGAGGTGATTTGGTGATGTCAGGGCTGCGTTTCAGAATTGGGCTGCTGAGGGGAAGAAATAGGTGGATCACAAATCCTAACCAAGGCAGGTAAAAACTATTCATATTCTGACCATATTGACAGGTTTCATGGGATGTGTTATTTCTTCTTCTAGTCACTGGATATCCCCTCTTCCATTCTCCAGCCTTTTGGGATAAATAAACTGACCCTGAAGGTCTAGGACAGTGGTTCTCCAAGGAGTCATGGTAAAGCTTGGATCCTGCCTCAAAGATGCTGATTTGGATTATCTGGGAATAAAACCTTCTCAAGGCTGGAAATATTGTTCTGTAGTAGAGCTGCGTTCAACCCCAGGCACCACATCACCACATGCACGCTCTCTCTCTCTCTCTCTCTCTCTCTCTCTCTCACACACACACACACACACACACACACATACACATACACACACACACATACTTCCTAGATGATTTTTATGTGTAACCACGACTGAGAGCCACTGTCCTGGTCTTATTAAGAAGCCTAAACTCCTCCCCAAATACCCCAGTCTTCTTGGGGGAGATTAAAGCCAGTGGGTGTGATTGAGCTTCATGTCCTTGACCTTTTGTTGGACAGTGCTGGGAGGGTGGACTCTCTTGAAAATTAACCACCCTTTATCCATGGCAGGCAGCTTCTGAATTACATCTAAATTTTTATTTATTGTCACTTTTTAAAAAATAAGTAAGATAATTGCAGAGTTTTGCAATTTAAAAAAATGCAACGAAAAGTTGGTTCCCACCTTTGCCTCTACCCATCCCTTCCTACATCCACAGGTACTTCTCTTATTGGTTTCTTGTATTCTTCCAGATATAAGTAAATAAATACAGATATATATTCTTGGTTCTCTCCCTCTTTTTTGGGGGGAGGGGGGACAAGGTTTTCACTAAGTTGCTTAGGTCCTTGCTAAATTGCTGAGACTGGCCTTGAACTTGCCATCCTCCTATCTCAGCTTCCTTAGCCACTGGAATCACAGGTGTGCACCACAGCGCCTATCAGCTTTCCCCTTCTTTATACGGTTTACATTATATAATCTCTTCTACACATTGCTTCTCCCTTATTTAATATGTCTTGGGTTTTTTCCCATGCCAGAGTGCCCCAAGCTTCTTGTTCTTTTTACAGAGCATAACATTCCAAAAACAGATGCACCATAATCCATGTGACCAGTCCTCTACTGGCAGACACTGAGTTACCCCAGTCTCTTGCCATTACAAGCAATGCAGCAGTGGCCTTCACTATTCTTCATTTACCCGTCAACACCATCTTTAGAATCCTCAGAAACAATTAACCATCTTCCCAGCTCTGTCTTATGCTGTGTCCTCTCTAGGGGACCATCACACACACTTCCTTTCCATGGCATTTGCAGGTAAATGGATGCAGCTGGAGAATATAATGTTAAGTGAAGTTAGCCAATCCCCGAAAAACAAATGGTAAATGTTTTCTCTGAAATAAGGAGTCTGACTCATAGTAAGGTAGGGAGGAGGAGCACAGGAGGAATTGACGAACTCTAGATAGGGAAGAGGGATGGGAGGGGAAAGGAATGGGCAGGGGTTAGCAAGGGTGGAGGAATGTGATGGACATCATTATCCAAAGTACATGTATGAAGTCATGAATTGGTATGAACATACTTTATATACAAACAGAGATATGAAAAATTGTTCTATATGTGTAATAAGAATTGTGATGCATTCTGCTGTCATGTATTTAAAAAATAAAACCAATTTAAAAAAAAGAAATTGTCATGCTGCTGCTTTGCAGCCAATAAAAAATTTTATGTATGCTCTGGGGAAACACACACACACACACACACACACACACACAATTAACCGTCTTCCCAGCTCTGTCTTATGCTGACACCAGGTTGTGTCCTCTCTAGGGGACCATCACACACACTTCCTTTCCCCAGTGTAGACTCGGGCATGAGCCAGCATCTCCTGGAGGGCTTCCTAAAACCTAGATTCTGGAACCTTCGCCACCCCCTGCAGTTTTGATGCAGTAGGTCTGGGCTGAGGCCCAGGAATTGTATCTCTAACAAGGTCAGGGATGCTGCTGGAGCTGCTGGTCAGGAGAGAGTCCACCCTCACCCCCCACCTCCTGGCCCCCTACATCCAGGAGCCACTGCCATTTCCTTTTGGGCTCCCCTTCTTCTGGTCCCACCCTCTGCTTCCAGGTCCTTGGGTGGCGGGTGGGGTGGGGCAGTTGAGGTGTGGGAAGAAACCTCTTTAGAAGGGTGCGTGTGCTTTTATGACCATACCCGCCTTGCTTGTGGACATCTTCATGTGCTTCCCGTCTCTGTCTTTGAGGCCGACTATGAAAATAAAAAATAAAGACATTCTAGAGACAGTCTGGGCACTCAAATCAACCAAGCCCCCCGCACTCTTCAGATTGCTTCAAATCTAATCAGAATCAAATATGGGGGAAAAAAACTGAGATTCAAAGCACTAATTTAGGCTTTCAATAAGCTTCTTCCAAGTATCTATAGGGACTGAAAGATTAATTATTTTAAAGAAGTGATTAAAAAAAACTGACTTAAAATCTCTCCCCCTCTGGTTTACCCAAGGCTGAAATTGATGCCATTCTTTCAAAGGGTTCTTCTTCTTCTTCTTCTTCTTCTTCTTTTTCTGATACCAGGAATTGAACCCACAGGCATTTAATCACTGAGCCACATCCCCAGCCCTTTTTTATTTTGAGACAAGGTCTTACTAAGTTGCTGAGTCTGGTTTTGAACTTGTGATCCTCTTTCCTTATTTAGATTGCACATTTTTTAAAATTTTTTTTTTAATTTTTAGTTGTTCAAGACATTACAAAGCTCTTGACATATCATATTTCATACATTTGATTCAAGCAGATTATGAACTCCCATTTTTACCCCGTATACATATTGCAGATTCACATCGGTTACACATCCACTTTTTTACATACTGCCATACTAGTGTCTGTTGTATTCTGCTATCTTTCCTATCCTCTACTATCCCCCCTCCCCTCCCCTCCCCTCCCATCTTCTCTCTCTACCCCATCTACTGTAATTCATTTCTCTCTCTTGTTTTTTTCCCCTTTCCCCTCACTTCCTCTTATATGTAATTTTGTATAACAATGAGGGTCTTCTTCCTTTACCATGCAATTTCCCTTCTCTCTCTCTTTCCCTCCCCGCTCTCGTCCCTGATTAATGGTGATCTTCTTCTCACGCTCTTCCTCCCTATTCTGTCCTTAGTTGCTCTCCTTACATCAAAGATGACATTTGGCATTTGTTTTTTAGGGATTGGCTAGCTTCACTTAGCATAATCTGCTCTAGTGCCATCCATTTCCCTGCAAATTCCATGATTTTGTCATTTTAGTGCAGAGTAATACTCCATTGTATATAAATGCCACATTTTTTTTATCCATTCATCTATTGAAGGGCATCTGGGTTGGTTCCACAGACTGGCTTTTGTGAATTGTGCTGCTATGAACATCGTTGTAGCAGTATCCCTATAGTACGCTTAGATTGCACATTTTAAATTGGATCCACCATAAATAAAACTTTGGAGAGTAATACATTGTCTGGTAAGCTGTTTTCCCTTGGTCCTTACCCTCTAGCTATGGTTTCAGTCAAATGACTATGGGAAGTGATGAAGAAGAAGGAGAGAGAGATCAGAGTATATGTTATCTCCTTTCTTTGATGCCAGGAACTAGCAATGCCTGCGTTGTTCTGCCTGGGGGTAGTCAAAGCTTCCTGCTCTTCCTAGTCCTTGGGAACAGGAGGATGCCTGGTTAGTTCCCTGAATCCCACCCATGTCTCTGTGAGTATTTCTTTAATTCCTTTATTATTGTTTAAGCCCTTTTGAGTGCAATGCTGTTTTCTGCTAGGACTTCACTGATGCAGTAGGGCACATTAGGATGGACATGCAGGGATTATGTTATCTGTAGTAAAGTGGAGCAGAGGCAGGTGTGAGCTCTGCAGAAGGGCAAAAGCTAAGACTGGAGGGCAATAGGCCAGGAAGGGCAGAATCCTCAGCACATCAAGCACCTTGGGTAGAGCTGGTCCCCAGTGGACTTACAGCACAGGTTAGTTGAATAAAGGAAGGCACCATCCCCTTTACATGGGCACCCGGAAAAAGAGATAGGCAGGACTGAACACAGGGGTCACAACAGAAAACAAGTTTGGTCCAGTACTGACTCTGACTTTAGGCCAGCCTGCAGAACTGGACACTGCCCAAAAGGAGGTTTGTCACACTCTGAGATGCCACCAATGTTGCCTCCATGAAGCTCAGGGTCTAGAGTAGGGAAGACTGATAAACAGGACTCTTAAAGTCTTTTTATTGTTGATTAATATTTTTGAATACCTGTGTAAGAAAAACTGGAAAGTAGGTTAAGCATAAAGAAGATGAAAGCAATTCAGAAATAACCTGTCATTCTATAAATATCTTTACAGTCCTCAGAGACAGATTGCACTGTAACTTGCTTTTAAACTCAAATTATAACACCATGAAATACTTTCTCGTGTCATTGACATCTTTTTACTGGTTGTGGATATGATTATGAATGTTGAAAATAGTAGGAACACAAAATAGTGGGAACAATGAACACTGCTGAGCACTTAGGACCTGCTAGGTACTATTGTGATTCATATGACATATATTCAGCTCACATATTCCTCTCCACACTCTGTGAGGCAGGCCTTATCATTACCCCTCAATTTAAATATGATAAAACTAAGACACAGAGGGCTTACATGACTTAAAATGATGGCACTAGGAGTCAGACACAGGGGGTCTAACTCCAAAGGTTGGAAGCAAAATTGGTCACAGTGTCTTTTTGAAAGATCTGCCTCCCCACTGCCAGGAATTTGGGTCAGAGGCGAAGGTCTTTCTCTCATGCAGAAGTTAGCATGGACCTTACAAAAAATTGGTGCCCAATAAGTTTTCATTGAATGAGCCCTCAGGGAGGGCTCTGAAAAAAGAATATACATGTTCCAAGTTACTTTTTTTGAATGCTTATTTTCATTTTGGATAGAATAAAATTCCCACCTATGAAACTTGGTGTCTGTGTGCTGTAGTTTCTATTCAGCTAGTGTGTATTTTTTCCCACAATAGGTCTCTAAAACTTCTCCCAGGTTGAATGGGTGGTGGTGGTGGTGGTGGTAGAGGTGGTGGCGGCGGCAGGCGGGGGGTGGGGATGGGAGACCTTTGATGATGGAGGACTATGGAAGGCTCAGCCAGCGCACAAGAGTGCACCTGATAAATTGATGACGTCATCTCTGAGAAGATAGGGAAATTAGTTTTGACAAGGAAGCAAAAATGAACTAGCAAAAACAGTCCTGCTTTCTTGGCATTCGTCAAAACCAAGGAAAGAGATGCTTATTTGTGGTCCAAATACTGGGATATGGTCCTGACTTCTCTCTCTCCTTACTTCCTCACTGTGGGAACAACTGGGCATGTCCAGCTCTAGCTGCACTGTTTGGAGGTAGGTCTGGCTGTAGAGATACCCTTTTCTGATGTGCAAAAAGTCTTTGAATAGACCAGCTGGGGCCTTACCCATACCACCCATCCCACCAATCCTGAACCTCTTCCAGATTTCTCTCCCTGCCCTGCTCCCACTGCCCTATGCATCATTCTTTCTCACAAGGGAGGCAGCAGGCTTTCTTGCTTTTGCCTTGCCTTTCTCTAATCCAACCATCAGATCAACACCACGTAATGAGAATTGTAATCACCACTCCCCCTCTTAAAAACCATCACCCTCAAAGTCAAATCCATAGACATTGGGCATGCACAGCCCATAATAAGTCTCTACCCTCTGCCTTGGCTCCCACTCTGGTCCAATTACTTACAGTTTGCAATTACGTCTCTACACTCTGCTCCTGATGTCCCAGGTGTCTGCAATGTCCTTCCCACCATTCTTCACCCCCTCCCTGCCCAAACAACTCCATGTGCTCCCAGGTAGAGTACTACTGCCTCTGGAGGCATTTCTGGGCCTTTCTCTTTCCCACTGAATTCTCTACAGGCTTTTGTTAGGATGTGAACCATCCTGTGTGGCAATGAGCTTTCTGACCACCTTATTCCACTCTGAGCTCAGTACAGGAAAGCCTCTTCCTTATACAACTCATAGGCCCTTAGCAGTGTGCACAGCTTATTTTATGAAGACTTAACAGAATGCGGAAGGAGAAGCACAAACCCAAGGGTGTATTCTAGAGAGTTTAATGAACCTATGAGGCCTCCTTGGTGCACAGGAGCAGACACACCTCCAAGCAGTGGAGCTGGGACTGGACATGCCCAATTGTTCCCATGGGTGAGGGTGAGAGACAGGAGGATTCAAGGATAATATCCAGGCATTTGGACCACAAACAAGCATTTTTTCCCCTTGGTTATTACAAATGCCAAGAAATCAGGATTGTTTTTGCTAGCTAGTTCTTACTTCCTTGTCAAAGTTGATGTCTCTATCTTCTCAGAAATGATGTCATCAATAGGACTCAAAGACATGATAAAGTAAAGCAAAATTTTATAAAGTTGAGTTCTAGCTGGGAGAGTCCGTAGAAGGAAAAAGCTGCTTGAAGAAGGGACCATGTTAGTAAAAGATTACAGTGAGGCTAAGGTTCTGCTAACAGAATCCTGCTTTACTTTGATATTCTCCCACAAAGAGAACAGCCTTCAATCTGGAAAAAGTGAAGAGAATTCGTTGCTGCCCAGGAAAGTGAACATGACAGCATGAGATCAACCAGCTCAATGATTCAGCCCTGCTTGTGCATCCGAGGAATCACTTAAGGAGTTAAAAACAAACAAACACACCATATCCCAGAGCAATTAAACCAGAATCCCTGAGAATGGGACCCTGTCATCAAGTCATCAAACTCCATATTTTGAAATTCTGAATGTTGTCAAAACATCAGAGGTGGCTCTGATGTTCTGACAACATTCAGAATTTCAAAATATGGAGTTCAAGTCTGCAGACCCAGAGGAATGACATCTCCAGAAATTTAAGCATACTGTAGCAGAGAAAACCTGGAAGATGGGAGAGTGGCCAGACAACTAAAGATGGGGAAATGCTTTCTCGATATTCAAAAGGTGGAACAGGGTCCTGTGGAAACTGCTAAGGTTATGTTCCAGGTTGATTCCTGACCATGTTCTGGAACTTTGGTTACAAAAGGACTTAGGAGCATTACTGTATTGGATCATGTGCCAGTAACATAAACCAGTGTGAGTTCAATCAGAGCAAAACATCCTGTACTGATCTCATGTCGCTAGGTGGGGCCTCCAGGTTAGCAGACCAGGGAGCATTACTGGGTGCTGTTCATAATGTGAGTAGGCCTCCTCTAATCAGTTGAAGAGAAAAAAAAAAGACTGAGGGTTTCCAAAGGAGAAGGAATTCTGCTTGCCAACTTGCCTTTGTACTTAAGACTGTAGTATCAACTCCTGCCAGAATTTCCAGGCTGCTAACTAGCCTGTCCTACAGATTTCAGACTTGGCAACCCCTACAAATGGTCTTTTTTTATTTTAGTTGTAGACGGACACAATACCTTAATTTTATTTATTTATTATTATGTGATGCTGAGGATCCAACACAGTACCTCATGCATGCTAGGCAAGTGCTCCACCACTGAGCCACAACCCCAGGCCCCTCTACAAATGTCTCAAAGCTGATTTCTTAAGTCTCTCTTCCCTTCTCCCTCTCTCATTGATGGATGGAGGGATACACACATGCATACATGCATACATATGAACATGTACATATGCATGCTACTGGCCTATTTCTCTGGAAGGAAAGGGATATAGGTATGTAACTGAAAAGAGACAGAGCACTACTAGCTGGAGATCCCTCAATATACAGTGTGAACACTCCTTGGCTTCTGAGGTCTGAGCCTGGAGCCAAAGAATAGCAGGGGTTGTGGGTGTGGGCAGAACTAACCTGCCAACTGTATTCTATCTTGGGGTCATCAAATCAAGCTATCTTTCTGCCACCCATCACTGACTTTTGTTCCTGCCAACCTGGTGGGTCCTTGACTCACAGACTTGGCCTGCATTCGCCTTCCAGGGAGTGAAAAGGGCACTTTTATCAACTTGCTTCTCAGGCAAAATCTCAGTCTAGCCCATTCCTTTTTTTTCTTGTAAGTAAGTTTGGACATAAGTTCCCTGTGCCTTTCCCCTTGAAGGCACTGGTTCCTTTTAGGAATTTAAAGCTCTGAATTTCTTCCTACCTATTCTCTTTGATAGATTCTCAGATTGTGTTTTTCCTATTTATTATAGAAAAGACTACTTTCTAACTTGTAGATCTGAAACATGAAACAGCTGACACTGAATCATTTTTGACTTACAAAAGCATTCGACTTGAGGTTTATATTTGTCAACATAACTTTGAGTTTTCATTTTACGATGATGAGAGGAGAACCCAGGAAGTGGAAAAAAGTGGGCTATGGGACTCAGGGTAGGCTGTGGGACTGTAACATAAGATTTGTACCTTTGGGGACCTTACCCTTCTCATCTTTAATATGAGATGGTTTCTAAGGTCCTTGAAGTCTGAGATTCTGCAAGATTTATTTGATTAACATCCACCCTGCCCCCAGACTGTGATCACCTTGCGGGAAGGAGCAGGTCCATGTTGCCCATCATTGTCTCCCAAGCCATGGGCATGGTGCCTGGAGCAGAGGGCCCTACATACATATTTGTTGGATGGATGAATGAAGGAACTAATGAAGTACAGGAATAGCAAAGGGCAAGAGGAGCCACTTATTTATTTATGTCCAGCATTTTTTAAGCATTCACCATAAATCAGATGTTGTACTTCAACATGAAGAAACAAAGATATATGGTGCAGGTTGAGAGGAGGTGATAGCTCTTAAATATTTCAATGGGCTGAAATCAGAAGAAAGAGAAGGGTGTCGTGAGCATGGGAGCAGCATGTGCAGAGGCCTCAGGAAACCTTAGAGAAGGGCAGATCTTAGGCAGAGAGAAAAGACCCAGGAAACACAAGGTGGGGACTTAACAGTCCAGGCAAAAATTTCTAGAGAACAAAGGAACAAGATGAAGACAGAGCACTACTAGCTGAAGAGAAAAATCAAAGTTCAGGGTATTTAGGATGATCAGAGAGATCTATCTCATAATGTATTGACTCCCACTTAGTCAGGTGTGACAGAGATTTGATAGCAACATCTGATGCAGCAAGGTCAAAATCTTATTGTTGCGCTCTTATGGCTTCTACCCTTCATCGTCTGACCCTGTCCAAGTCTCTCCTAGCTTAAAATTCTTGCCTGGTTCCCTGTCTTGTCTTCACTCAAGCTTAATCTTTCAGTTCATGGTCAAGTTTCTTGTAAGTGTTGTCTATAGTCATTCCATTTTCTCCTGTCCTTGCTACACTGTATTGACACCTGTCTCTTCTTTTTAAAGTATTAACGGTATTTAATTATTTTATCCTATATCTTTTTAAATTACTTTTTAGTTGTGGTTGGACACAATACCTTTATTTTATACCTTTATTTTATATATTTATTTTTATGTGATGTTAAGGATTGAACCCAGTGGCTCACATGTGCTAGGTAAGTGCTCTACCACTGAGCCACAACCCCAGCCCACTTTATCCTATATCTTAAGGCTCACTTCTTACTCCTCTGCCCAATGGATTTGGACCTTGGTGTGATCTGACCCTACTGATCACTTCCTTCTGGAAACCCTGGACCCCTCACTGGAATGCCTCCCAGTCTGTAAGCCTCTTGAGGTTGTATCTGATTTAGTCATTGGTGAAGAACCCATTGCCCAGGATGTTAACTGCCATTAAACATATTTAATAACTGTCAAATAAATGGCTTTCTTAGTGCTTTTCTAATCCAGCTCTGTACCTATTTCTCTGTTCTCTTTTTACTAGTTTCCTCCACTGAGTCCTCTTCCTCTAATTTCTCCTTAAATATTGTTCTTCCCTAGATTTTAACCTTGATCCTGCTCTTATTTCTTGCTACATGCTCTCTCCGGATACTTCATCCACCATGCCTATAGAGACTACCTTGGAATCCATATCTCCAGCCCAATATCCCTCCTCAGTTGCATACCTATATCCCCTCCTGCTACTGGTAAGGTGTCTGTTGGTATCTTGCAGGTACATCCAGATCCATAGGTTCTATTGAATTTATCATCTTTACTCCTGAAACTCCTTCTCCTGTTTGCTAGTTCCCGCACCACCATCTACCCAGTCATACAATCCAAATACCTAAACTTCTCTCTCACCCTGATGCCAATCAAATTCTGGCAATTCTTGCTCCATAAAATTTCTCATCTCAATCTCCTCCATCCTTGTTTATTCCATTATTATTATCCTAAATCATTCTCTCTCCAAATGGAAATCTACTGGTCAGATCCTCTTTACCTTCACTATAAATGTGAATTCTTTAGCATTGCAAAGAATGTATAATAATTGTTCTTCTGGCTTCTGGTATGGTCAGTTTGCTCTCCTAGAGCCTGAGCTGTCATTTTTCCTGGAGCCTGTGGTATGAACAGGTTATGTTTCCTTTCCTTCAGGGAGGAAGAGAGACAGTAATGTTGAATCATTCTAGAAACACTTTCCAATGTTGTGGCATTCTGATCTTTACCATCTGATTTGTGAAAGTGAGCCCACCTGGATATGCCTTCCCTGGAGATTTTGTGAAAACATATGAGTTATTTGCCAGAGTAGAGACTAGAGTTAGAAAAGTGAGGTGCAAAATCTAAAGAGACAGTCAGAAGTTAGGGCAAAATCGAAAGAGACAGTCATTGTCAGGGCTATGCAAGCACCTCCCTAAATTTTGCACCCTAGGAACCTCAGCTTCCTCACCCCAGGTATGTCTGTGTTTACCTTGTTTCCTACTTTATTAGCATGAACCATGAAAAGAAGACAAGCATGAATTATTATCAGCAGCTTGTGGGTTTAGAGTCTGGGAGAAACTAAGTGGGCCATTTAAAAGTTTAGGCAACATAAAATAAAATTTAACCTGTCTGATGGGTTATAAATTGGGTCCACTTGACATTTTGGAAAGAAATTTGGCCAAATATACCTAGAACTTTAAATGTTCTCATGGAATGAAAGCCATCAAGAATACAAATAATAATAAATGCTGGAAAGGATGTTGGGGGAAAGGAATACATTTTAGTGCAGAACATACCCAGGAGTCTCTCCTAATTAAATATTCATGTATACAGATAACTACTTTTATGTGCAAAGATGTACATACAGAATATCTATAGTTTCAAAGAAGAAGCAACTAAATATACATAAAGGAAAATGTTTAAGTATTGGCACATTGTGTATTATTATACATATTTTACTTTATTGTGCAGCCAATCAATTGAGAATTCTATAGACTTTTAAAATAAGCAAACATGCAGGTAATATATTAGATACAAAAAGGTTAAAAACTATAGACATAGAATAACCCCAAACCAGTCAATATTCAATATATAATTAGAAAAAAGACCAGGAGAAAATACACTAAGATGCTAACAAAGTTCCTTCCAGGATTGAGGATTATGGGTAATTTTTGTGTTTTAAAGTTGTTTTCCCATAAATTATCACTGTTGGCATATGATATGATCCTATACTTAGAAGATCCAAAAAGCTCCACTAGAAGATTGATAGAGCTAATAAATTAATTCATCCAAGTAATAGGTTACAAAATCAGAATACAAAAATCAAGTTTTCCTATACATCAATAGTGAGTCTGCTGAAAAAGAAATCAGGAAAATAATTCCATTCACAGTAGCCATTAAAAAAAAAAAAAAGAAAAAATACCCTAATAGTAATCTAACCAAGGAAGTGAAAGACCCCTACAATGAAAACTATAGAAAATTGAAGAAAGAAATTAAAGAAGACATTAGAATATGGAAAGACCTCCCACGTTTATGGATTGGAAAAATCAATCAATATTGTTAAAATGATAATACTACCAACAGCAATATATAGATTCAAAGTATTCCTCTCAAAATACCAATAACATTCTTCTCAGAACTAGAACAAATAATCCTAAAATTCATTTGGAAGAATAAGAGACCCAGAAGAGTCAAAACAATTTTAAGCCAAAAATGAAATGCTGGAGACATCATAATTCCTGACTTCAAACTATACTACAAAGTTATTTTAATAAAAACTGATGGTACTGGAATAAAAAATGCATAAACCAATGGTACAGAATAGAGGACACAGAGACAAACCCACACAGATAGAGTCATATCTGGTCCTCAACAAAGGTGTTAAAACACACTTTTTTTCAATAAATAGGGCTTGGAAAACTGGTTATCCATATATAGAAGAATGAGACTTTCACCCTATATAAAAGTCAACTCAAAATGTATAAAAGACCTATGAATTAGATCAGAGACTTTGCAACTCCTCAAAGAAAACAGGGTCAGCACTCCAATATATAGGTGCAGCCAATGACTTCCTCAATGGGACTGCTAATGCTCTGAAAATATTATTGAGAATTAATAAAAGGGGTGGCATAAATTTTAAGAGTTTCTGCACAGCAAAGGAAACAAGAATAAGAGTAACTATAGAATGAGAGAAAAATCTTTGCTAGTTACTCTTCTGACAAAAGATTAATACCCAGAATATAAAAAGAACTCAAAAGACTTAACACCCAAAACAAAACCAAGAAAACCAAATAACTCAATTGATAAATGAGCAAATAAATTGAACAGACACTTTTCAAAAGAAGAAATAAAAATGGCCAATAAATGTATGAAAAAACATTCAACTTCTTTAGCAATGAGGGAAATGAAAATCAAAGCTACTTCATCATTCCAGTTAGAATGGAAGCCATCAAGAATACAAATAATAATAAATGCTGGAGAGGATGTTGGGGGAAAGGAATACATTTCACTCTCAGTGGGATTGTAAATTAGTACAACAACGATAGAAATTAGTATGGAGTTTCCTCAAAAGACTAGAAATGGAACCATCATACAATCCATCTATACCATTCCTTACTGTCTATCCTAAAAAATTAAAGTCTTCATACTATAGCCATATGTGCATACCCATGTTTGTAGTAGCACGATTCACAATAGCCAAGTTACGGAATCAGCCTAGGTGTTCATTAGTGGATGAATGGATAAAGAAACTGTAGCATACACACACAATGGAGTTCTATTCAGCCTTAAAGAAAAAATGGCATACACCTGTAATCCCAGTAGCTTGGGAAGCTATTTGAGGCAGGAGGATCACAAGTTTGAGACCAGTCTCAGCAATTTAGTGAGAGACCCTGCCTCAAACTAAAAATTTTAAAAAGGGCTGGGGATATTGCTCAGTAGTTAAGTACCCTGGATTCTCTCCCCAGTACAAAAAAAAAAAAAAAAAAAAAAAAAAGGAGGAGGAGGAGGAAGAGGAAGAAGAAAAGGAGGAGGAGGAGAAAATTATGTCATCTACAGGAAAAATGGATGGATCTTGAGAACCTTATGTTAAGTGAAACAACTCAAACTCAGAGTCAAGGGGTGTATGTTTTTTTCTCATATGTAGAAACGAGATAGGAAAAAGGAAAAGAAAGGTATGTGTGTGTGGAGAGAGGGAATCTCATAAAAATTAAAGGAATATCAGTAGAGTAGAGGAAAAGGAACCAGGAGAGGAAAGAGAGGAGGGAAAGCAGAATTACTAGAAAAGATACTGAACAAATTATATTGTTAATTGTGTGCAAGTACAAATATGTAACAATGATTCTCACCATTATGCCTAAGGCACCGATAAAAATGTGGAAGATTTTTGGTTATATGCGTCAACATAATAAAAAAAGAAAATTTGAAAAGTAATCTTTAAAAAGGAAGTCTATTTCACTAAGATCAGAAATAAGAATGTCTACTCTCAGTATTTCTACTTAACTATAGAACTAAAAGTCCTTGCCAGAGCAATTACACAAGAGAAAGAAATGAAAGATATCCAAAGAAAGAAAGCAAAGTATGAAATTGTTGCTGTTTGCTGACAATATGATCTTTTTTCTTAATTTTTTTTAGTTGTTGATGAACATAATACACCCATTTTATTTACTTATTTTTATGTGGTGCTGAGGATTGAGCCCAGTGCCTCACGCATGCCAGGCAAGGGCTCCATCACTGAGCTACAACCCCAGCTCCAATAATGTGATCTTACAAATGAAAACTTAGATTTCATCCCCAAACTGTTACAACTAATATTTGAATGTATTAATGTTGCAGGATACAAACCAACACACAAAAATCATTGGGGTTTCTATATTCTAATAATGAAGTAAAGAAAACAGCCCCATTTATATATTCTAATAATTAAATAAAGAAAACAGCCTCATAGCTAAATTGAAACATGAATAAAATGTTTAAGAATAAATTTAACCAGGGAGGTATCAGTTACACTAAAAATTATAAAAACTGATGAAAGAAATTGAAGAAGACACAAGTAAGTAGAAAGATATTCCACATTCATGAATTGGTATAATTTTTTTAAAGAGAGAGAGAGAGAGAGAATTTTTTAATATTTATTTATTTATTTTAGTTATTGGCGGACACAACATCTTTGTTTGTATGTGGTGCTGAGGATGGAACCTGGGCCGCACGCATGCCAGGCGAGCGCACTACTGCTTGAGCCACATCCCCAGCCCCATGTATTGGTATAATTAATATTATTTTTTTGGGGGGGGTTGCTGGGGATTGAACTCAGGGGCACTTGACCAATGAGCTACATCCCAGCCCTATTTTGTATTTCATTCAGAGACAGAGTCTCACTGAATTGCTTAGCACCTCACTTTTGCTGAGGCTGGATTTGAACTTGCAATCCTCCTGCCTCAGTGTCTCGAGCTGCTGGGATTATAGGCGTGTACCTCTGTGCCCATCTAATTAATATTATTAAAATATTCATAACTACTCAAAGCGATATATAGATTCAATGCAATTCCTATGAAAATTCCAATGGTATTTCTCACAGATATAGAAAGAACAATCCAAAATTGTTCATGGAAACACAAAAGACCCCAAATAACCAAAACAAAATCTTAAGCTAAAAGAACAAAGCTGGAGGCATCATACTATTTGATTTCCAACTGTATTACAAAGCTATCGTATTTAAAACAGCATGATCTTGGCATAAAAATAGACACATCAACCAATGGCTCAGAATATACAGTATTTCTAGTTGTGCATTTATAGTCAGTTGATTTTCAACAAAGGTCCCAAGAACACAATGATGGAAAAATGACAGTCTCTTTAATACAGGGTGGTGGGAAAACTGGATCACATTCAGAGGAATGAACTTGGACTCTCATCTCACATCCTATGGGAATCAACTCTTAAAGGATTAAAGACCTAAATGTAAGACCCGAAACTATAAAAATATTAGAAGGAAGCATGCAGTAAAATTATAAGACATTGGTTTAGGTAATGATTTTTTAAAATCTGACTCCAAAAGCTGAGGTAACCAAAGCAAGATAAATGGGATTACATCCAACTAAAAAGCACGGCAGAGGAAACAATTTGCAGAGTGAAGAGCTAACTTATAGACCAGGACAAAATATTTGCAAGGTGTACATCTGAGAATGAATTACTGCCCTAAATATATAAGGAACTCAAACAACCCAATAGTAAAAAAGCAAATAACTAGATTTAATTTTTAT
Source organism: Urocitellus parryii (assembly GCF_045843805.1). Classification (NCBI taxonomy): domain Eukaryota; kingdom Metazoa; phylum Chordata; class Mammalia; order Rodentia; family Sciuridae; genus Urocitellus; species Urocitellus parryii. The sequence goes on along the minus strand of NC_135538.1, from coordinate 70,746,360 downwards.
GTATTTTTTGGTGGCAGTGGGGATGAAAACCAGAGGTGCTTTACCACTGAGCTACATCCACAACCCTTTAAGTTTTTTATTTTGTTTTGTTTCAAAATGGAGTCTTGTTATGTTGCTGAGACTGACTTCAAACTTGTAATCCTCCTGCCTCAGCTTTCCAAGTTGTTGGTGTTACAGGCGTGCACTACCATGCCTGGTGAATAACCTGATTTTACAAAGAGCAAACCAGGAACAGCAATATATGTTTATAGTCCCAGCACTCAGGAGGATGAAGCAAAAGAATTGCTTAAGCCCAGGAGTTTGAGACCAACTTGGACAATACAGTAAGACCCCCTCTCCCCAACTATTAAAAAAGGGCAAGGGGCCAATTTGTTTTTTTCAAAAGGAGACAAAAAATGACCAACAGATAAATGAAAAAAGAAAAAAGCTCAATAACATTAATCACCAGGGAAATGCAAATTAAAACCACAATGAGATATTACATCACACCTGTCAGAATTGCTGTTATAAAAAAGATAAATGCTAAGCATTAGAGAGGATGTTAAGAAAAGGAAATCTTTGTACATTAGTGGTGAGAATATAAATTAATACAGCTATCATGGAAGACTGTATGGAGGTTCTTTAAAAAAAAAAAAGAAAAATAGAATTTCCATAAGATCCAGCAATCCTACTTCATAGTATATACCCAAAGGATCCGAGTTCAGGATGTTGAAGAGACACCTGCATTTCCGGGTCCACTGAAAGCACTATTTGCAATAGCCAAGATACGGAAGCAACCCAGGGGTCCATTGTTGGATGAATGGTAGCCTCAAAAAAGAAGGGGAGTCTGTCATTTGTGACAGAATAAATGAACCTGGAAGATATTATTCTGGGTTTAACAAGTCAGGCACAGAGACAAATACCTAAAGCCAATGACTCTGTCTCCTTTCTAAGCCCCAACTCCAATAGACTAATTGTTTCTAAATGCCTAAAAGAGATCTCCACAGACTATCTGACCACTTTCTTAAATTTAATGTCCAAAAATAGACCTGTCTAAATACCACATGATGTCACTTATATGTGGAATCTAAAACAACTGAACTTTTTGAACCAGAAAGGAGAATGCAGTTTCCAGAGGCGCGTGGGGAGGGGGATTGGGAAGAGATACTGGTCAAGGGGGACAAAATTTCAAATAGACAGAGGTATTAGTGGTTTTTTTTGCAATATATTTCACAGCATGGTTACTATAGTTATTAACATTACATTTCAAAATTACTAAGAGAATACATTTCAAATGTTCTCATACACACACACACAAAAAAAAACCCTGAAATGTATTTGAGGTGATGAACATGTTAATTAGCTTGATTTAATCATTTTGCATTGTGTATGTATTTATACACATATAAATATATGTAATACATAAAAATAGCATCACTTTATACCCCATAAATGTATAGTTATAATTTATGAGTTTATAATAAAATAAAAAATTAATAAATAAAATTAAAATCTTTACTTTTTAAAAATTTTTTAAACAAAAGTCTAATTCACTGTGACTTCTTAATCACCCGCATTTGCTAATAGGTTTTTACTCTAACTTGGGAGAGAGGATGAGAAGTTTTTGATGACAACCAATATGGTTCATTGCTATTGTTACCTTTAATTCCTATGAGCATATTTGGTTCAAGCAATCTCTATGGTTGTTTCACTCCACAAATTACACTGTTTGCCACTGATCCTGGTGGGCACAGTGGGCTTTCTCAGTACACCAGGGCTCATGGTAGCCTTTAGATATTTAAGCTCCTAGTTTTATGATGTTGCAAAGCAGCTTGAAATAAGTGCTATGAGCGATACTGGCTGTGTAGGAGCCCATTCGTATAAGTGTCTCTCAAATCCCAAGAGGCAGGGCACTGAGAAGCAAGACATAACCTACCCCCAGCCCTAAACTTCCAAAAGCTCAATTTCCTTTCATATTCATTGGTATTTCCAGCTCTTCTAGAAAGCCAAAATCAGACTTGGAGCTAAGGCTAAGGATCAAAAATCAAAGATGCCTTTACTGACTTCATTTCCTCATCAGTCAAGAAAGAGTGCTGGACTAGGTTGTCTCCACAGTCCTGCTTTATTGACTAATGGCATCCAAGCAGGTGGGCAGTGCACATACATGCAACCTTGCCATCAGAGCACCCAGGTGAGGCCAAGTGCAGAAGGGCCGGTGGGGAGTCGCTCCCTGTCTAAGCTCCATCTGCACAAGCTGGTACGGCTGGGGCCGCACGTACTGTGTTGGCAAGCTCCATCCCTGCCCCCTCCCAGTTTACAGGTAGGCAATGATCAAATGGTCCTTCAAGTCACACAATCTACCTTTTTTTTTTAAGATTAAGAAGGGACCCACATATCTAATAGAAATAATAAAATAATTCTCCAAGATTAAAGGTCCAATAGGTGATCTGAGAACTCACAGATTTGTTCTAAACCTAGGATACGGATATCAAAGAATTGCCCTTAATATTTTAGAAAATGTGCATATATTCTTTTTTCCAGAATCTCTGTCACTCAGAACAATTATTAGTTAAGAGTTTAAGAATATAGGATGATAATATCATCTAATCTCGCATCATTGTAAAAGAAAAGGGGAGAAATGGGAGAACAAAGGGAAAGGGCATCCACACAGAACACAGAAACTGAAAATGATGCTCGGTTCCCAGAACAATGCCCAAGCTTGCTCTGCACACCCTCGTTCCCTAAAATCCTCTGTCGCTCAATGTTCACTCACCTGCCTTTCTTAGACATCTCGTGCACTTCTCTTCCTGGCCAGTGCACTCTGCTTTCAGTGGCCAAAACCCATCCCCACCACAAAAGGAAGATACCAAATTTCATATTCTGGACAGCCAACATGGGTTTCAAAATCCAAACACGTCTCTCAAGAAACCACAAAAAGGAAACGGATGTTCTTTTCTCTCTTAAGACATTATTGGTCTGTTCATTATTGGAAGGATGTTTACTCATGCAAAAAAAAAAAAAAATTAACCGGCAGTATGTAATCTGGCAAGCAGGAGAAAGCAATTTCCACTAAACCTATAAATCCTCCTACGTCAGATGTCAGGGATTTTCTGAACTGAGGTTGAATTCCTGTGTCCCTGGGGAACAATTATTTTGGCTGGTCTAAATTAGTTCATCATCAAATGGGGCAAATATGTTAGTCAACGTCTGTATTTTCTTGTCCATTGCATAGAAGGACGTAAAAACGGACCACAGCAATTTCCAAAATGAAAAAGTCCAGAGGTGCTGAACTGCTTCATATGCCATGTTAATAGCTCCTCCCCAGATCTATTTTAAGCTTCCAGCCATTACTATTTGCTTTGCTGAGGGCTGGATTTGGACAGCTCTCGGCCCCCACTCCTTCTTGTGGCTGAATCCCTAGGACCTCAGACATTGATCAGCACCTGGGCAGGTCATCTCTGTAGATATTGGAAGGGTGAGCAGAGTTTTTAAAATCCTTGTTCTGCACAGGAAGAACTAAATTTCCTTGTCAGTTGCATTATTCCTACTACAAACCTCATTGTACTTTTCATATTTGAAAAAATGCCAGTAATAAATGAACTGTAGCCATCAAGTCTGTTAGCTACAGATAGTTTTTCTTTTCCTTTGATGCTTGCTCAAAGACTCTGCTCTAATCTGTAGGCCCAAGTTTGTGTCTTCATCAAAGGACAGTCTCAGAGCCTTGCGGGAGAGGACTGTACTCTGTACTCCAGACCACTGCCTCTTCAAAGCTGAACTTTGAGTCTGTATTGGCAGACTTGAGTCACGATTCCCAGAACTCTGTAGTTGAAAAGCAGACAGTTTCACAAAACTACTAACCCAAGATCCAGCAGAACAAGAATTAATTGTTGTGCTTTGGATACGGTTTGAACATGTTCCCCAGTGGTTCGTGTCCTGGAAGTTCAGTTCCCAGCATGGTGGTGCCGAGTGGTGGAACTCTTAAGAGGTGGGGCCTAGTGCAAAGTAATTAGTTCATATGGAGGTTCTGCCTTCAGAAGGAATTAAAGGGACCCCATTAGTGAGGGAGTTGTTATGAAAAGAGCAAGCCTGGCCCCTGATATTCTCTCTCTCTCTCTCTCTCTCTCTCTCTCTCTCTCTCTCTCTCTCTCTCTTTGGTACTAGGGATTGAACTCAGGGGCACTCAACCACTGAACCACCTCCTCAGCCCTATTTTGTATTTTATTTAGAGACAGGGTCTCACTGAGTGGCTTAACGCCTCACTTTTCCTGAGGCTGGCTTTGAACCCATGATCCTCCTGTCTCAGCCTCCCAAGCTGCTGAGATTACAGGCATGCTCCACCATGCTGGGCCTGACTCTTTTGATTCCTGTCTCTTTGTGTGACTGCTCTCTCCCTCTTGATATACTCCCAAGATACCATCTGCCTGACTGCCATGTAATCAGACCTTCACCAGAGGCTGAAACAGTGAAGACAGCTGATCATGGATGCTCAGCTTCAAAAACTATGAGCTAAATAAACCTCTTTTCTTTTTACATTACTCAGGTATTTTGTTACAGCAACAAAAAATAGACAAATAATTACATAGGCTTGAATGAATGAATTGGTGAGGGAATTTTATCTAGGTTGTTTGGATTATCATCAATTTGTTTTAAATTCCTATTTCCTAGATATGTAAGAATTTTTTTTCTTCTTATGCTATCTGTAATTAACAATAATTTTTAAAATTCTGCTTTTGTAAACCATGATGAAGCATTTTAAAATGATATTTGATTCCCACTGATATAATTCCCCTCCTTCAAGTTCAGAAACATTCCATCCATTTACATTTCATGGCAGTATAATTGTTTGCTTAGGTTCAGTAAAAATCTGTCTTCTTTTGTGCCAGGATATAAGTGGAAGAATCAATTATGCAATCAAGGCCTTGCCTGGAATGTCTTATTTGAGACTGATGTTCACTTAACTAATGTGACAAGCCGTTTTAAGGAACAAAGTTTAGATGTACTTATGAGATCAATGTCTACAAAGTCCTCCCTAGAAAATTGATCCTGGGGCCAATTTATAGGGTCCAGGCTTATCGCTTCCAGGCAAGTTCTTGGGGTAATGATTTTTAACCTGGTACTGAGATTAAATTCAGGGCCTCACACATGCAAGGTATGTACTCTACCACTGAGCTACATCCCAGTCACCTTGGGGTAACTTTTTAAGCCTCAAGAAGAAAATAATTCACCCAATGAACAGGTACAGGTGGCGTTTCTTGGGCTTGGTTTCTTAGTCTCAGTAAATAGCAAGTGATAAATGCTTTTAAAAGTCCAGTCTAGGATTCCTTATGGTAACTTCTAGACAGAAGCTAATTTGGAATTGTTCGAGTACACATGGTTCTAGATTTTACAAAACAAACTGAAAGAGGCCTCCATGGTAAATAATACTCTCATAAATTTATGAAAGTAATCAGCCAAATCTAAAGAGACTAGCCTTTTTTTAAAATCAAGAATAACCTTTCTTTGAAATGGTATATAATCAATCACAATGAAAATGAAACTGGTCAGGAAAAACTGTCATACTTTGAAGTGGGCAAATGAGATTACTGAGTGTCCTTTCAATAGAATGCTGAGCCCTGTCCAGTGAATCCCCAGGGGATTATCTGATTTTATAGGATGTGTGTCTCTGATTGTCTTTGACTAGGCTATTTTATAATTCTGTAAAGGTAGAAAACTGATAACACGTAGAAAACAATTACTGATGAATATCTTTCCTGTCTAGAGCTATACAAATTATTGTTTTTGTCTGGCAGAAAATATAAATCTCTGTAAATCAAATTCTCATTTGAACTACTTGTAGCATCTTATTGGTCCCCTCACTAATTGAGTTAAATAAATCTTTGATGTCTATTCATATGTTAATCGTCTTTTCATCATTGTTACAAAATACCTGAGATGAACAACTTAAAAGGAAGAAAGGTTTATTTTGGCTCATGGTTTCAGAGGTTTTGGTTGACTGATTTCATTGCTAAGGGCCCACAGTGAGGCAGAGAATCATGGAAAAGAGAGCATGGTGGAGCAGAGTGCTATTTCATAGCAGCCTGGAAACAGGGCAGAGGGAGGTGGTAAGAGGCCAGGCACAAGTTATAATCCAGAAGGCACACAGCCACGGAAATACTCCTTTCAACTAGGTCCCTCCTCCCATAGTTTCTACCACCTCCCAGCAGTCCATTCAAATTATGAAGCCATTAATGATTAATCCACAAATAAGGTTAGAACCCTTGTGAGTGAACTAATCATTTCCTAAAGTCCTACCTCTGAACCTTTCTGCTTTGGGCCAAGCCTTCAACACATGAGCTTTCAGGGGGCATTCCAGAGTCAAACCATATCAGTGCCTTTTGCAGGTCTATGAGAGTCTTGTTTTTATCCTGGTGTATAAATCATCCTTTAACAGCACTGCCGATACATAGATGTTGAAAATAATCCAACACATAGAAATAAAGGCAGAGCATGTGTTGTCTCCAGACTCTGTGTAACTCAGCATGGTTAGATACTTCTTTGTCGTGATTTGCTGATCTGGAGAACCAAGTGGCAAAGAGGAGATATTCTGGGGCTAAGCACATTGAAAAGTCCAGGACAATAAGGCCTTAAGTTGGGGGGTAGGGGACATGAATGAACCTTTGATACCAGATTGGAAAATGCCTCTCTTTCTTGTTTAGAGGATCTGGACTATCTCCAGGGGCCAGAAACCTGGGCATGACTAAAGGGAGCAAATTCAGAAAGCCTCAAACATGCATTTCCTGCCCTCTCTTAACTTAGCAGAGCTGGCTCAGCAGGTTTGAGTTAGACCAATGGGATGACATGCTAATAAAGCCTTTGCAACAAGGCTGCTTCCTCCACCAGGAAGCTCCCAGGCAGAGGCTTGAGGGGAAGTGCTAAGAGCCACAGCCAAGTAATATGATGCATGGCATTTTTGGTTGAGATGATATGATTATGTTAAGATCTGCATTCATTTGGATATTGGACTCCTGCTGTCCACCTCGGCCTGCTACGGGACTCCTGGAGAGTTCCCATTGGTTGGGGAAGTGTGGTAGGAGGGAATTCCGGAGGAGGGACTTCCTGTTGGGGTCCGAGAGAACGCGGCGTGGGTCTGTCGGCAATGGGGCCCGGAACCTACGGGGCATTGGCGGCAGTTTCAAAAATAAAGTTTGTTCCTGCTTGAGTGGCTCGTGATTTGTGCCCAGCCAGACTGCGGCAGGGAAGGGATGATTTTAGAGCCCTTTCTGCTTTTGGCTTCAGCTGGCCATGTTCAGCCCAAGCCCCCCTCTCACTGTGACCCAGAGAGCTCAGAAAGCCATGTGCACTTGCTACTTCCCCTCTTGCAAGTGCTTTAATAAACTTCATTTCCCATTTAAACCATATGACTCCACTGCAGAGAATATCTGTTCCCTCTTTGTAGTACAAATAGGAGTTGAAAAAGAGGAAGTGTAGCCTCAGAGAAGCAGGATGGGCCAACACCATAGCTTTTAAGGATTCAGACTGACCTATTGAAGTGTAACATTTTCAGACCAATTTTCCCCCCTGTACCAGGGATTGAATTCAAGGATGCTTAACCACTGAGCCACATCCCCAACCCTTTTTTTTGATTTTTACCTTGAGATGGAGTCTTATTAAGTTGCTAAGAACCTTGCCAAATTGCTGAGTCTGGCCTCAAACTTGTAATCCTTCTGCCTCAGCCTCTTGAGCCACTGGGATTACAGGCATGTGCCACCACGCCCAGGCCAGACCAATTTTTAAAACAAGCATTTTGACCCAACTCTCTCTTTCCTTTGCTCAGTGTAGCAGTTTCTTCTCTCTTCTCATTTTTTGTTCTTCACCATTTCATGGCCTTCCCCTCACCAATGCAGGGTATGCAGGGTAAAAATTCCTTCCGTTGGGGGCTGGAGTTGTGGCTCAGTGATTGAGCGCTTTGCTCGCCTGTGTGAGGCACTTAGTTCGATCCTGAGCACCACATATAAATAAATAAATAAATAAATAAATAAATAAATAAAAAATTTTAAAAAAATTTAAAAAACAACCCTCCTTCTGTGGAGGAAAGACCAGGCAATTGTTGACTGTAACTGACTTTTGCATGGCCTTTGAGTGTCCCTTCCAGCCCTCCCAACCAGCAGAACATGACACACAAGACATAATGACTGATAGAGTTAACTTCAGATACCACACTCCACCTGCTCCCAGACAACGGCCCCAGGTGCCCATGAACTGTTTTCAAGTTGTTCCCTCTAGCACATTTCTAGGTACAAGCACACCCGTGCTTTTTTCTGACTCTGAAGTTAGTTTTTAAACATGGTCTCTCAGCATTGAACTGAACCTTCCCAGGCAGGGAATTAGGAATGAGTTAGAGAAAAACAAAGGGATTTGATGAAACAATGACCAAAGGAGTCGTTCCTGAAGCGGCTGCATCACCGAAATGCCTAGCATATAATTTAAGCTGTTGCTATAATCAAGGCATTTGTGCTAGATTTCCATTATCCTAATAAATACTTGAGATAATCAACTTGTAAAGGGAACACAGTTCATTTTGGCTTAGAGTTTTAAAGGGTTCAGTCCATGATCAGTTTTCCCCGTTTCTTTGGGCCTCTCGTGATACATCATGGTGGAAGAACATGTTGGAGCAAAACCACTCCCTTCATGGTTAGGAAGCAAAAGAGAAAGAAAGAAAGAAACTAGTTTCCACAATTCCCTTCAAGGTCACATCTCCATCTATCTAAACCTCCCACTAGACCTCAACCCTTAAGAGTTCCACTACCTCCCAATAGAGCCATGTGCTGAGAACCCAGCCTTTAATACATGGACAAATACTTGAGATATTTGGTATTTGGGAGATATTTAAGATGCAAACTATCACAACAAAGATCAACAAATAAGATAGAACATTGTTTATTTTTCATGTTCATGGGTAAGTAGTCCAGGCTAATAGAGACACCTGCTCCAGGGTGAAGTTCTTTCCATCTTGTTCCTTCTTAGGACACGATTCTTATGTAAATAATCAGAGCTGGCTGCCACCACAACCATAACACAGGCCATGGTAAGAAGAGAAGAGCAGAAATAAAAGGCAAGCAATTTCCTTAAGCAAGGGATACAGGAGCTGCACTCACCACTTCTATTCATACTCATTGGCAAGAACTTGACCTCATGGCCATTCTTAACTATGAAGGGTCTAAGAAATGCAGTTTCTAAAGTCCCCTGCTGCCTGTCTAAAACTCTATCACTATGAAATAAAGGAGAATAGGTTTGGGGGCACAATCATCAATCTGAAAAATTCTCCAATTTTGTTTTCCTTCCTGATCAGGCAGCAGTGAGTTGAATCCTAGATTCTGTTCCTATAAATCTCCTTTGCTTGGTTTTTGTTCCCTTTGCCTCGTTTCATGTCTGGAGCTAAATTCTCAGGTCAGTGAGAACCTCCAAATTAAATGGAGAGAGGACAAAATGTTAGTCAGACCATGCATATCAGGCAAGGCTGTGGTACTTATAGTGTGCTTCCAAAGTAGCTGCCCCTGTTCCATCTCTGCTATTTTAAGTCAGGTCAGACTCCTTGATTTCTAGGTCTTTTAATGCCCATCTGTAATGTACTCTCTTTATCATTTCCCTGTCACCCCTTCCCATAAACCAGCAAGTGTCACACTGAAAGCACTTGACTTATTTAACTCAAGTTATTGAATATGATGATGATGTGAGGCTATTTTGAGACTGATCACCATCTGTACTGAAATTTTCATGGTGGATGGGAAATACAGATGAAGGAGAAGATGCAATTAGCTTCTATTAGCTTTTAAAAGTCTAAGCCTTGTCTGAACACATCAAGCCTAGTGTCTAAGACTGCTCCAATCACAACTACAGTGCCAAGGATCAATAGTCCATTAGACTAAGACCTTTTGATAACAGAGCCTTAATTTTATCTGCACTTTTTTTTTTCATTATAAGCACCACCACCAGCTTGGTGGAAATCAATAAATATCTGCTGCATGACTAAAAGCGCATAGATTTTAGGTTTGCACGTGGGCATGTGGGTATTTGGTTGTTCCAACACTGTTTGTTGAAAAAAGAAATAAACTTTTTGTATTAAAATTGCCTTTGTTCCTTTGTTAAAGAGCAGTTTCTAAGTTTATTTCTAAGATCTCTATGCCGTTCCATTGATCTACTGTCTGCTACCCAGTATTACACTGTGTGGGCTCTCATAGCTTCATTGTAAGACTTGAGGTTGGGTAGTGTCAGTTCTACAACTTTGTTCTTCAGTGTTGCATTGGCTAGGCATTCCCCCCCCCTTTTTTGTTGTTGTTTGTTTTTTTTTTTTAAATATCTTTTATTTATACATGGACATAATATCTTTATTTTTGTTTATTTATTTTTATGTGGTACTGAGGATTGAACCCAGTGCCTTACCTGCGCGAGGCAAGCGCTCTGCCACTGAGCCACAACCCCAGCCCTGCATTTCCCCTTTTTATATAAATTTAAGAACCAGTTTGTCAATATTCATAATATCACTTGCTGAAATTGGGATTGGGATTGGATTGAATCTACAGAAAGCATTGAAACTTTAACAATATTGAAACTTCTTATCCATTAACAAGGGCTATCACTCCATTTAATTAATTTTTCTTGATTTCATAGTGAATGAAATAAATGAATAAATAAGTTAATTATACTGCCACTAAGATATCATGTTTGAAATTATTGGTGGAATGTTAAGAGCCAGTCCTACCATAGAATTTTCTTATTTTCAACTTATTTTTTAATGAATGATGAAGGAGGCAAAATAACAAATTTCTGAGTACTTTTGTCCAATAAAATAATTTCAATGAGCTTATGTCTTCAATTGCACTGATTAACTCTCATCCTGACCCTATCAACTCCTCCCTTGACAACCACATTAGCTTCTTTTTGTGTGAGTGTGAGATGATCATTTAATTAGATTTTCCCATGGGAGAAGCAATGACATCATCGATCACAATATAAGTAACAAATGTAAGGTTGTATATTGCATACTATTATTTTTTTCTCTAATATTGCTTGGATTATTAGCAATTTCCAAGATTCACACACACACAATAGCTTTTTTTTTTTTTTTTTGAGTACTGGGGCACTCTACCATTGAGCCCTATTTTGTATTTTATTTAGAAAAAGGGTCTCACTGAGTTGCATAGCACCTCACTTTTGCTGAGGCTAGCTTTAAACTCAAGATCCTCCTGCCTCAGCCTCCTGAGCTGCTGGGATTATAGGTGTGTGCTACCATGCTCTGCCACAAATAGTTTCTTACCTGTCCCCCCATCCCAAGTCTACCCTTGATTCTGCCAGTTATCAGCTTATTTGCTCTCCGTCCACACCCACTTTTCTTGGCCCTACTTTGTGATACTAGAGCTGACTCTGCAAACCATGTTTTCCTTTGTCAGCCAACATGGTGCCAGGCTCTTCCTATGGAGGGTGAAAATCAGAGCTTGCCAGACTGGCAGAGAGAAAGGAGAATTTTCTTCTCACGGTTTTAATTTTTTAAAGGGGGGATAAAGAGCCCATGTGCAACGGCTTCCTTTTCCCCAAAGAGGTTGGGGTTCATGGGGTTTCAGCAAGCAGCTCCCAGGGAGTTCTTTCTTCTTCCCAGTGTTGGGCAGCTTGTTCCTGCAGGAGCCACATTCTTGTTAGAATCTGGGTCTCAGACCTTACAGGACTTCCTCCAAGTTCCGAGGAGGAACTTCTGTTTGTCCCTCAGCCCTAGAAAGGCTCCCTGCAGTAGCTACCTTTGCATACCTCAGGGTCCTCTGCAGAGTCCCTTACAGGTCAGCTCCTTATTCTAGTTAACCACTCATATTCCAATGTTCCCTGTTCAAATTGCTGGTGTTGTTTTTGCCTTTTGACCAGACTGTGACTGACACACTCCCTATGCTATTTTTTTTTTTTTTTGATCCACTGAGTGTCTTCTGAGAAAATTAAAATACAGTTTCTGTTTTAAACAGGGACTCACTACATTGCCCAGGCTAGTCTTCAATTTCCAGGCTAAAGCAAGCCTCTCACCTGCTGGGACTTACAGGCCCGTGCCACCATGCTCAGCTTGAAAAATAGATTTTTGGCCATAAGGTGACTGTGCCCTCTGCTCCTGCTGATATACTTCTGTGGTTGCCCAGTACACTTTGAATTAAAGCTAAACTCTACCTTAGCTTCCAAGACCTCTGCCAAGCTTCCCAAATGTATCTGGTTTTCTTGCCCATCTTACTCTTCTCCAGACACTGCTGCACAGGATGATTTCCTGATGCACTAGTTAGAGTTTCACATGCCAGATGGGCAGGCCATTGTACCCAGTTATTTAATCAGGTCCTAATCTAGGTTTTGCTCTGAAAGTGTTTTGTAGATGTGGTTCACATCTACGATCAGTTGACTTCATGTAAAGATTACCCCTGATGATGCAGGTGGCCTCATCTAATCACTTGAAAGCCCTTCAGAGCAAAACTGAGGTTCCTGAAGAAGGCACCAACTCCTTACCAAGAATGGCAGCCTAGAGGCCTGCCCTGCACACTGCTGATTGGCAGGCCTAGCAACCGCATACTAAAATAGGCTATGCAGAACATATAGGATCTGTGTCTATGTCTTGCCATCTATTCTACATATATACCCTAAGACCTCAAACCCCACTGGCCTTGCCTGGAGTTTCACTCCCCACTTTGCAGGGCTGGTTCTGCTCACGCTTTAGGTCTCTATAAGCATTGCCTTTTTGGAGAAGGCTTCCCAAACGACCCCTACATAAGTGAACCTTGTAGATATTCAATGTCTTCTTCTCCTGGGCTGGGGATGTGGCTCAAGTGGTAGCCCGCTCGCCTGGCATGCGTGCAGCCCAGGTTCGATCCTCAGCACCACATACAAACAAAGATGTTGTGTCTGCCGAAAACTAAAAAATAAATATTAAAAAAAAAATTCTCTCTCTCTCAATGTCTTCTTCTCCTTTGAAGCCTTTCAAACTACTACTTTGTTGTTGGCCTCCCCGATCAAGATGTTAATGGTCAGTAAGGCATATCTGTTTTGCTTACCACTTAGAACCTTATCTGACTTATAGTAGTTGCTCAATAAATATTTAGTGAGTGAATAAATAGACCTATCAAATGCTCACAGCTTTTATTTCCTTTTATTCATTTTATTCATTTTATTTTTGTTTAATAAAACTGTAAATAAGCAGTTTTACAATAGCACAATTCACAATAGCTAAACTGTGGAGCCAAACTAGATGTCCTTCAGTGGATGAATGGATAAAAAAATGTGGCATATATATACGATGGAATTTTACTCAGCATTAAAAAAGAACAAGACCATGGCATTTGCAGGTAAATGGATGGCGTTGGAAGTGAAGTCAGCCAATCCCCCCAAAAAAACAAATACCGAATGTTTTCTCTGATATAAGGAGGCTGACTCACAGTGGGATTGGGAGGGAGATCATGGGAGGAATAGATGAATTCTAGAGAGGAAAGGTGGGTGGGAGGGAAAAGGAGCGGGCAGGGGATTAGCAAGGATGGTGGAATGTGATGGACATCATTATACAAAGTACATGAATGAAGATTTGAATTGGGTGTCAACATACTTTATATTCAGAGATACAAAAATTGTGGTATATATGTGTATTAAGAATTGTAATGCAAAAAAAAAATAGCGTTACCTTAGATGATTAGGTAGAGGGAATGAAAGGAGGGGAAGGCTGGGGATGTGGGGATAAGAAAGATAGTAGAATGAAACAGACATTATTACTGTATGTATGTATGTGACTGTATGACCAATGTGATCCTACAATATGTATACTCCAAAAAATGAGAAATTATATCCCATCTATGTATGATATATCAAAGTATATAAGTGCATTCTACTGTCATATGTAACTAATTAAAACAAATAAAAATTTAAAAAAGAAAATGCAAAAAAATCTCAAGATTAAAGATGGATTATTTACAATATAAAAAAACTGTAAATAAATAGAAGAAAGACCAGTAAAGAAAAGGGAACAGGGGAGGGAGGAGGGGAGAGAAAGGGGAAGAATTAGGAACTGAATTGGAGCAAATTATATTCCATGCTTTCGTAATTATGAACTCCAATATTCTGTATGTCTATAATGAACCATAAATACATAAGTAAATAAATAAACAAAATATAGGAGATGAATGTCCGTGTGTTACTTAATTTATTTCAGAAAAAATTCAACGAAGTCTAAATAAAAACTGTTTCTGATTAGCATTGATCTTATGTTTAAAATATCATACCATAATTACTCTAATTTTTCTCACCTTGAAAAGTCTGTCCAAATCTTAGCATCATGTGAAGCTCCTCCTCTACAAAACAAGCTCTCCTGACACAATAGCCCTTCCTTGGTGTAATGATGGCACTTACTTACTATGTACCACATAACTTTAGCGTTCGATTCACTGCTGCTTAAAACGGTTGGCTTCTGTTTTGCATACACAAGCCTCTTTGTCGAAGCACAATATAAATATCATCATTGTGTCTTATTTGTCTTTTCATTACACACAGCATCCAGCACAAGATTGTCTACTATTGGATGAAATTTTGATTTGTTTATGATTCATTATTTCACATAATTGTGGGCAAATAATAGATCTTTTATGAATCCTGAAACTAATTATCTAGTGATTCTTTGAGTAATTCATTAAACACTTGGCCAAAATCCTTGTTGGCAAGTTGGGCACTGTGGTCTACTTTCTATGAGTCAACCCCTAATCCTTGATTTTGCAGCTCTTTCCACGGAGAGCCCAAAGTGGCTTTAAAAATGTGGTCTCTACAAAAGAAAGTCTAGCAGACTAGAGGAGAACAGGGGAGGGGAGGGTGGACAGGAGAGAAAAGGGAGGATGGGAACAGTAATCAAATTGCATGCATGTATGATTTTGTAGGATGAACCAAACTACCATGTAAAACTGTATTTTAAAAATAAAATGTGATCTCCTATCTGGGCACAGTGGTGTATGCCTGTAATCCCAGCAATTCAGGAGGCCGAGACAGGAAGATTACAAGTTTGAGGCCAGGCTCAGCAACTTAGTGAGGCCCTAAGAAACTTAGCAAGAACTTATCTCAAAAATAACAAGGACTGGGGATGTGGCTCAGTGGAAAAACACCGTGGGTTCAATTCCCAGTACCCCTCCCCCAAAAAAGTGGTTTCTAGAGTAAGTTAATTAGAGGTTTTAAATTGAACTAGCAATGAAGGAAAAACTGATATAGACCACCTGAGGAGAGAAGGAAGACAGAATCAAAGATTTCTATTTACAGAAACTTCCATGACTTGCTATCTTAAATGACTTGATTTTTTCCCCCTCCATCAGGCTAGAACTAGAAAAGAGAGGAGCATTTATGAAGGACATGGTATTTCCAGCACTACCATGGGCATCTTGGGTGATTCAGGGTAAGTACTGACTTTCTGTACTATAACCTCTTCACTTGGAAACAATCCCTCTGAATTATAGTTCCATCTAGGATGATGCATAAATAGTAACTATTTGTAGAGGGCTGTGTCAATGAAACAGAACACCACAGAAATGATATGAACCTCATCCTCAACAAGTGAGCCATGAGAAACAACAGGTAGTTTAAAGTGAAAAGTAGCAGGATTGACAACACTGGGTAGTAAGGGAAATGGAAGGGGGACCATCCATGCATGCAGGTGCTGTATCTGCAAGATACTTTTATCTGTAAAAATAAAATAGAGGCTGTCCCAAGGAACTCACTCAAACTGTCTTAAACAGAAACATATTCTCTCATACAACAAGAATTTCCGGCTACAGAACATGTAACTCTGAATTCAGATTCACCCTGTCTTCAAAATCTCTGCATAGTGAGTCAGTGGTATCATAAAAAAGCACAGGCTCTTTCCTTTCTTCCTTCTTCCATGTATTCTCTTTTCCCCTCCGGCCATTTTGCAATGTGGCTGCTAACAGTAACCATTTCCTCATTTATATCCAGTGAGAGAGGGAGGGAAAACCTCTTCCCACAGCATGGAAGACAAGCCCTTCCCCTCAGTCTGACTGGGTCTAGTAAGGTCACAAGTCATCTCCCTACCTTTACCAGGGGGAAATGTGCTTGGATTGGCCTGTGCTAATCAGGATCTCACTCTAGACCAGGAATGAGGCAGATGTAGAGCAAAACTTGCTCTGATCAGGAAGAAGACAGGGTGGATGACTAGTCGATCACGAGTGGAACCCATCACAGGTACAAAGCATTGTCTGTAGGCCGAACATGTAACATGCGCTGCTGTTTTCAAAGTCCTAGTGTGTTTATGGTCAACAACATCCAAACCTGTTTTGGAAGTCCTGCTGGATTTGTCATGGCCTTTAGCCATGTGCTTTCTCAACCAGGAGATATTTAAAATATGGCTACTATCATCTGATATGGAAGAAAGGAAGCTTGTTTCCTCGTAATGTCAACTTTTAAATTAAATTGCATTTCCAGTGGGAAAGTGCAGCCCTGTCTCCCTCTGCTGGAATCCTAGTGAAAATCTCTAAGGCAACCTTTTATTTATTTCCAACTCTGACTTTAATTGAAACCCATAGGCTTTTAGGCTCAAATATAACCTCACAAAAAGTCCCCTGATTTCTCATTGATGGGGTTTGGTATGCTTGTCACATCTCCAGGGAGTCCCTGTGGCAGATATTGTGGTGAAAAGAGGAAATGCCGTGAGATCCAGCTGCTTCGTGGTGCGTGACTGAGGAGCCCCCCATGGGGTTGCCGGAATGAAGAGGGGGTGCTGAGGCAGTTCCTCTCAGCAGCATTGCAAGTTGTCTGAGGACCAAATGCAAAACACAGACTTCTTTTCTTGTCTCCCAAAGAAACCCAACTGCTGCTGAATAATTATAGCTTGCAGTCGAATGGTTTTTTGGCATTTCACAAATTGTTTTCACATCCATGATTCCATTTGGTCCCAAGAACAAACCTTTAAATGAGGCATAGCAGGTTAGCACCACCACTTCATGGATAAGGAAGCTCAGGCCCCAAGGCATGAGGATATTTGCCCAAGACATATGATTAATAAATAGGAAAATTGGTAATTTCGGTCCCAGAGCTGGTGCTTTCTCATGGACTCTGTACTCCCTTCCTGAGATGGCTGATCTGTAAAATGATTTTCTTTATGACAGTCTTCTCACTTACCATGTTACCCAATAAGGTGCTTTGATGACAACCCAAATCTTTCAGTTAATTAATTACAGATCATTCCCTGCTAATTAGAGGAGCTGATTCATTTGAATGAAAGAGAGGCATTTTGGCAATGGTGAGAATGAATTCTTTGAATAAAAAGCCATATTTGGAACTGTCAACTCTTGAAGAAAAGATTATAGTTTAATTTCATGATAACAAACAACAGATTTAATTGGAGTCAGGTTAATGTACAATAGAAAAGAACCACATAAGGTAAGAACAACATAACCCAGTGTTAAGCTGTGCAATTTAATGTATGACTATTCAACTTTTAGAGTACAGAGTTATCTTGACTCATTGAATAAATTTGTCAATAATTTTTAAAAGTTGGTCAATTTAAATCCCACTCTCTCTTCGGATCTCTTGGAACGTAAAAACAAAAAAGCAAGTCTCTGAGTGTTTTTATTGGTTTCTAATTTTTCAGATGACTTGGTTCTTCATTTTAAGGGAAAGAGAAAACATTAGGGATATTTATGAGCCAGTGAAAGTAATAATTTCTGTAGATTTGTGTCCACCTTGTGCCCACTGAGACTTAGAGTGAGTCTCTCCCTAAAGAGAGGTGTTACCTAGCGGCTTCTGAAATCACCTTTCTGCCATCCAGGGGGACATCCAGGACACCCATGGACATACATTGCAGGCTTTGGGAAGTTGCAGGTAGTTGATCACTGGTGGCTAGAGCTTCCCTTAGACATCCTATAGAATCATGACTATTTTAACTAGAGAAAATTTTGAGATTCCCCAGGTTAATCTATTTTATTTACCATCAGAAAACTGGTCTAGATGGGTTACTTGATTTTGGTTGCTTTCTCCAAGTGACTATACAGTCACAGGAGGTTCTTGTTTTATTGGTTCCATGTAGATACAATTGGTAATTTCCTGTCTGTTTAGTCAATGCTGGAGATAGAGTTGGCTGATCCCTACTGATGTGATCTTTAAAGCTCTAACTTCTGCATCTGATTGTTCTATAGAAAGCTAAAGATAGAAGCACAGGTGGTTTTCTCAGTTGGTTTTTCTTGAGTTTCAGAGTTGCTAAATTCCACTTGATTTAGAATATCCACGGTTCCTGCTTTGAAACCTCAGTAATAGGAACATGTAATTTTTTTTTTTTTAGTTTACCGTGATCATTTTGCTTAAAAACTGTGCTTATTTAAGTCAATTTACAGGTGTTACTTAGTATTCCCTGATAATTTTTAGATTAAAAAAAAAAAAAAGCTACTGCCCCACCCAGTCATGTAAGGTACCTCTTGAACTCAGTCATACATCACATTTCAGAAAAAGAGGCAGTAGAGAAGTTACTAAAGAGCAAGGCCAAACTGTCCAGGCAGTGAGGACAAAGAGATTTGAGTCAATGACAAGTCCTCGGATGTAGGAATGCTCCTTTGTTAGCATTCCATGCCAAGAGGCATTTCCCACCTCAGTCGGACATGACACTAAGTGTCCTGGGAAAGACAGCCATATGGAGGAAAGACAGCCATGTGCAGGGGCCCATGGAGTCTTTTCCATCATGCTGGTGGTTCTGATTGTCCTATAGGCACAAAGGTTGTCATGGTGTGCACAAAGAATACGCCTGACTCACTAATCTCACTACAAACCTCTGAGAAGACCAAAATGGGAAATCATTAAGATTTTAGGCAGACTTTCAGCTTTCTTCTGTTATGTCTAGTGGATAATACTCCAAAGGGTGTGAATATAGCAACCCTCCCACGATTAACAAAGGTGGAGGGAGTTACTGCAAAGTGGGGATGCTAGGAAGAGAAATGACATCATCTTAGAGAAGCAGATGGCGTGATAGTAACAGCTCAGCCTAAGCCAGTTCCACCCACTTCCAGATCCCAGTTATGTATGCCATTTACAGCTGTGTATCCCCTGAGAGATAAGTCTGTCCAGACCTTAATTTCTTTATCTGCAAAATGGGAATGATAGTGACAGTACTGACTTCTTAAGTAGGTAAATTAGTTAATATGTGTAAAATCATGCATGACACATGTAAAATGTTTGCTACGGACTGAATGCTTGCAACACCCCCTGCCAAATGCCCCAACACCTTTCCTCCTCCTCCCCCTCTCCTCCTCCTCCCCCTCTTCTTCCTCCTCCTCCTCCTCCTCCTCCTTCATTTGTACCAGGATTTGAACTCAGGGACACATAACCAACACTTTTTGTATTTTATTTTGAGACAGGATCTTGCTGAGTTGCTTAGGGCCTCATTAAGTTGCAATGGCTGACTTTGAACTCCGGATCCTCCTGCCTCAAGTTCTTCTAAGCCATAGGGATTACACAGATGCACTGATACACCCAGCCAACAGATGCTCTTCTATGCATTTTCTCATTTGCTTCCCACAAAGATTCTGTGAGGTAGGTGAGGCAGGATCAAGTTCTCCATTTTACACATAGGAAAACAGATTCTAAGAATATTTTTTAATATAAAAACGGAGCAATAATAACCAACCAGGAAGGGACAACTAATTTCTAAATTGTAAACATGCATCTCAAACTAAACCCATTTTCTTCATTTGATTGCGATTGGTATTTAACAACTTTTAAATGCTGCATGGATTCATTCTGGGAGAGTTATTTTTTTGTTGTTGTTTCATGCTATTACCTTCTTGCACAAATTCCTCATTCAGCCCAATATCCATTCAAAGCAAGGTTCAAATTTTATGTTTGCTGCATCTGAGCTTCAGTCAAGAGTATTTATCTCTGTTTGGCATGTTTCTGTGCTAAACAACTCACACATACACCTGCTAGTTTCTTTAGAAAGTTAAATTTACACCTGACTTAGATATGATCTCAAAAGCACAAAGAAAATAGATAAATTGGGCTTCATCAAAATTAAAAACTTTGGTGCTTCAGTGGGCACCATGAGGAGAGTGAAAAGAGAGTCAACTGATTGGGAAAAAAATATTTGCAAAGAACATGTCTGATAATGGATTTTTGTCTAGAATATATAAAAAATTCCTACAACTCAATCATAAAAAGAGAAAACCAATTTAAAAATGGGTAAACAATATGAATAGACTTTTCTCCAAAGAAAATATATAAGTAACCAATAGGCAGATGAGAGATATTTAACATCATTGTCACTAAAGAAATGCAAATCAAATCCACAATGAGGTACCACTTCACACCTCATCATAGGTTGACTAAAATAAGGGCAGACAAAAGTAAGTATTGGTGAGGATTTGAAGAAATTGAAACCCTCACCTATCAACTGGTAAAAATGTAAAACGAAGCCTTAACTTTGGAAAATGGTCTGACAGTTCTTCAAAAAGTTAAACATAGTTACCATATGACTCAGCAATTCTACACTTAGATTTATACCCAGGAGATATGAAAAATTTGTCTACACTAAATCTTGTACATGAATGTTCATAGACGCATGATTCATAATAGCTGAGAGTAGAAATAAACCAAATGTCCATCAACTGATGGATGGATAAAGAGAATGTGGTATATTCATATAACAGGCAATTATTTAGCAATTAATAAGGAACCAACAACAACATAGATAAAACTTGAAGACATTAGACAAAGTAAAAGAAATCATCACAAAAAACCACATATTGCATGATTTCATTTATATGAAGTGTGTGGAATAGGCAAGTTTGCAGAAGCAAAGTTAACTAATGGTTGCCTAGGGCTGGGGTACGGCAGTAACGGGAAAATTAGGGATAATAAGACAAGGAGTTTCTTTTTGACTTGATGCAAATGTTGTAAAATTGATTGTTTAAATAGTTAAATGATTCTGTGATATACTAAAAACAATTAAATTGAAAACTTCAAGTAGGCAATCTGTATGGTATGTGAATTGTATGCCAATACAAATATTTCTGAGGAAAAAAGTACTTTGGCTTATAAACAGGTATAAATACTCTGATCTTATACCCATATGCCTAGGAGAAATGACAGCATTTGTTCATACAAAGTCTTGCACACAAATGTTTGTAGAAACTTTACATATAAATTTATAGTTTATTTTTACTAGTTATAATTTACTATAAGAAACTTAATTTCCCCAAATGAAAACAACCCTTCAACAGGAGACTGGATTAAGAAACTACGGTTATTCATACAATGAGATACTACCCAGCAGCAAACAGAAAGACATTACTAACATATGTAAGCACATAAATTAATCTCAAAATGTTGTGTTGAGTAAAAAAAAATAAAAGCCAGACACAGAAGAGTACACACCTTATGATTGCATTTGGATGAGGTTTTGGAAATGGCAGAACTAATCTGATAGTGACAGAACTAAGAACAGTGGTTGTGAGGTAAGAGGGAGGTGAAGGGAAGGACTGACCTGAGGCTTGAGAGAAGTTCATGAGGTGTCGGAAGTGTTCTGTCTTGATAGAAATAAGGATTAATGGGCATATACATTTTTAAAACTCACACTTATGTCTGTGGATTTCCCGTATGCAATTTACCTTAATAAAAGTTATCAGCTGTAGATAGTTATACAAATTATCTAAAAATAGTTTATTAACTTGTAGCTTTTTCGGAAACACAGATATGACTACGCATTCCATCCCATATTTGTGTGGAATGTGCACATGATATGCAATAGGTAAGAGCAGAGTAATACTATGGAAAACAAGAGATACTTTTGGGGGCTGGAACATGGCTCAGTAGTAGAGCTCTTGCCTTGCATGTACAAGGCCCTGGGTTCAATACCCAGCACCATAAATTTAAAAAAAAAAAAAAAAGATTTTTTTTTTCTGGGTATGATGACCTTAAGTCATCTCACATCTCAGGTATACAAATGGTATAGATTACTAACCTATTTAGTGACACATTATTATTCACATTCCTTTTAAATGTCTATTTCTTTTATAAAGAAAGAATATCTAGAACATTAAACTCTAGCTATCTATCCCTGTATTCTTCTCTCCTAATGTACATATTTCATATGTGTATAGTGACTCAACTTCTTCAAGATATTCAAGCTCGGGTGAGCTTCTCTGTGGGCATTGACATCCTTTTAAGCACATGACACTTCACAACACTGCACTATTATTCACTAGGAGGAGGAGGCAACTCAGGGCAAACTCTTCACCCCTCCCGGGAAAGCAACCTAAGACCAGAATCACACAGGAGGTCATGAAAGTATTACTCTCCGTGTCTTGCCCTTTCCCATTGGTTAGTCAGGGCTCCCTAAGAGTGTGGGGAGGACAGCATAGTTCAGCCTCAGGAAGGCTGTGTGGGGCAGTGGAATAGTTAGTGGAATGGCCTTCGCAGTCTACTCCAAGGAGAAGACTTTGGGCTATCACCATCTGTCCCAAAGAAAACTGTCCTGAATTCTCTGACTCCATTTGATTGCTCCTAAATAGGCAGAGTTGAAGGGAGAAAGAAAGAAATCCTGTGCTCTTTTTGGAATAAACCATGGCCAGGATTCAGTACTCAGGCACAGAAAGGTTCTGAGCCTCTGAGTCCAGTTGCAGTAGGCTCCAGGCATAAGTGCAATGTTTTAGAAAGACCCATTCGTCTCTGACCTGTCTGCTTTACACTTGAGATAGGAACAGGAAGGTATCTGAGTGAGAGGAATGGAGGAAGGAGGTGATGGCTGACCACCTTGTCCTTAGACCTGAGCTTCCTAATAGGCCTCAGATGGTGAGTGGTCCATAAAAACAACTAGCTGTGTTCTTGGATGCTCTGTCAGGAACTGCTCCTTCCTCCACTGGATGATTTTCCTTTTCTTCCACCATCCCCTATTTTTATGTAGGTATAGGCCTATTGAGAGCAAATACTTTCCCCAGCATTCTTTGCAGCTGATGTGGCTGAAGAGGAGTGTGGCGGCCGTGGAATTTCACTTGAAAGTTAGCTGGCATGCTCCCTTTGCCCATCTTTGTCTGTTTAGCCACAGTGCTTTCTCAAATGCAAAAATGATGACTAGAGCTGCTGCCACCCTCTTGGATCACAAGGTCAAGGACAACCTAACCTTCTGGGGCAGGAAGTTGTGAGCTGGTAAATGCCTGAGCTTTAGGCCCCTGAAGACTTTGTGGAGCAGAACCACTGTACCACCCTCATTTGTCCAATTCCAGACTTCTATTTGATTTAACCGTGTGTGTGTGTGTGTGTGTGTGTGTGTGTGTGTGTGTGTGTTGTAGTGTGCCAGCGATTGAACTCAGGGCCTGGCCAAGCTAAGCAGGCACTCCACCATTGAACTATATCCCCAGCTCCCTCATGTTATTTTTATTCCATTGTAGCTGAGTCTAATTAAAACTGAAAAGGGGGTCATTCAGCAAGTCACTGAAAGCAACTGCAAAATCTGGTGACACTGGATGACATCAAGCAAATATTTCAAAGTTTTTTTCCCCTAAGGTCAAAAATATGCTTTAGTTTACTCAGGAAAAAGAATGATTCAATGAAGAATTTTGAGAGCTGATCCATCTTTAACATTTCAGCTTCCGAGAGAATACTCACAGATGTCCCAGTGGGTCTGAGGCTGGGAGAATAAAATCTCTAGCCAAACCAAGAAGTCCCAACCTAGCTCATGTGCAGTCACCAATTTCAAGTAATTTCAAGTATAACTAATTTTAATCCTAAAAAAGTAAATGGCCGAGGAGGGTAAATGGGAGAGTACCTTTCCTTTAAAATCTAGCAGTCTGACTTTAGATAAGTCACTCAGTCTTTCTGGATCTATTTTCTCATTTGCAAAATGAAAAACAAGTCCTTTGTTCCATAGGTGGTCCCCCAAAGTACCATGGGTCTGTGATAAAGATTTCCTCTGTGCTCTTGATGGAAATGTCAGGGATAATGCTGGGGCATGGTGGGCACATGCCTATAATCCCAGTGGCTTGGGAGGCTGAAGCAGGAGGACCATGAGTTCAAAGTCAGTCTCAGCAACTTAGTGAGGCCCAAAACAACTTTATTTTTTCATTTTTACAGTCTGAATATGATAATTTATTAACCTTGTCTTCAAGTCCTGATATCTTTTTTTCCGCTTGATCTGATCTATTAGTGATGATTCCAAATTAGGTTTTTATTTGAATTTTCATTTCCAAAATTTTTGCTTGGTTCTTGTTCAGAATCTCTTTCTATATTGAATTGCTCTTCCATATCCTGCATATTCTTCCTTAATTCATTCAGCTGTTTATTTGTAACTTTTTCAAAAATTCATTGGTCACTTTTAATGTCATTCTTCTTAATTACTTGTCCAGCATTTCATCCACTTCACTGTCTTTGGAGTCAGTTACCATATAATTTTTTGAGGGTACTAAAGATTGAACCTAGGGGTTTCATAACCACTGAACCACATCCCCATCACTTTTTACTTATTTTTTATTTTGAGACAGGGTATTGCTAAGTTTCTTAGGGCTTTGCTTAGTTGCTGAGGTTAGTCCTGAACTTATGATCCTCCTGCCTCAGCCTTCAGACTTGCTGGGATTACAGGTGTGTGCCACCATGCCCCACAAATACTATAAAACTTCTGTTGTTTTGAAAATGATGACAAGGTCAGGGGTGGTTGTCGCGACCCCTTGCCCGCAAGGAAGACGCAACTCGGGAATCTTCTCTCAGCAGTTTATTCAGGTCCTTGATACTTTTTCTTCTTCTCTCCTGGATGCCCCTCCCAGCCTTAATAAAGCACCTCAAGCCCCAATGCGAAGCTGCCACGTGGACTTTTCTCACAGGGTGCCAAGTCACAGCATGCCAACTCATTCTGATAAGAAGTTGTTTGTCACAGACTACAGGGGAAACCAGCGCCATCTTGTAATGGCGGCCACAGTTCACAGAAACGGCTCACCACAGTTCCCCCTTTTTTGTTTTTGTATGACAATACAGGCGAGAGTAGAGGTCCTATCCCACTGTGCAGAAGTGGCTGCATAGTATGGCTCAGCCCTAAGGAGGCGCCTTCCCCAGATCCGAGGCCATATCAGCCGACGCCTTTTTTCGTGGGGCGGGGCGTGGATAAGGTGGGGTAAGGAAGGACGTCAAACCCGCATGCAATAGGACATGCTCTCCTTGAGGTCCACTCCAAGGATCACTCAAGTGCAGTGCCTTGCCTCGCATCCTGTACCGTGACGATGGTGGACGGAGGGGGATAGCCGAGGCTGAACTGTGGCTGTGTACAATGACAAACAAGTTGACAGCACCCTGAAAGAAAGGCACGGACTTTAAAGCGATAGAGAAGCACTAGTGTGGAAACCCATCTGCGTGCAATGGCAGCAAGACCGGCAGAGTGCAAGGGCTTTCCAACACTAAGAGAACAGCGAGGAAAGACATGTCGATCCCAGTGCAATGTTATAATAACTTGGGGTGCAACGACCATGTCAAAGGTTTACTGTTTAAGATGCGCAAGCCAGACTTGAGGTGAATTGCCATTTTCTAAAGCTGCAAGAGCTTGTATGATCATAGCCTTATCGTGAGCATTGCGGGCCTTGAGGCGACAGAGAAACCACAAACAGAGGAACATACCGAAGCAACACATTGCATCAAAAATGCCTATTCCCACCCACTCCTTAAAAAAGGAAAAGGCAGATGACAACCAATTGGTAAATTGACCCAAGGTCACTGGATTGACATGGGTGTTATTCAAAACAGCAATCTGAGTTAGTTGAGACTGGATCAAGTTTTCTGCTTCCATGGACCAGGTTCCGGATAGATATTCTCCGATGATGCATGAGGCATTTCTGGAATCATAAAATCTGACAGAGGTTATACATAAATGTGCTCGTTGATCAATACAACTCAAATGTACTAGGTCAGACAATTCCTCAACTTGAGCTTGAAGTAACTCTATCCTTTGATTAGCAGCCAAAATCCCAGATAAAATGTGTTGATTAATTCTACTTTGAGATTTAGAAATTACTTGATTGTATTTTTACTTAAAAGCAAATTTATACTAAACACATTTATCTCAAATATCTGTAACTGAAAAAACAGAGTATCTGATAAATGTAAATATAAAACTTAAATTATAGGTTTTCTGTTGAAGAAAAACAATTAGGCAAATATATATTATCTAATTAATTAGGCATGTACTAATTAATTTATAGATTAACAAATATAGGTTATCTAAATATCTAAATATATATATATATATTAAGAATAAGAATATGACTTATAATTGTATTAACTTTATGTAACCACGTGGTCTTAAAATATTTGGATCCATTTAAATTTATTTTTAGCTAGGAGTGCACTCTTCTATGTAACGTCACTTGATGTAACTGAAATAAGATCCTTGAGTATACATTTTTATTTTTATAGTTAGAAATGAAAATAAGGATTTTTTGGTCATCACAGGAACTTTGCCGGCTTGTTCCTGTGGCGAGCAAATGCATCCTCATAACCTTCAAAATTAAAAGTAAAATATAAAGAAGCATATTTGATATCTCTCATCAATAGAACATTATTCAGTAACACAACTATAGAGAAAAAGTCAGGTTATTTAACTTAGAATTAGCTTAAATTTAGGACTGTAACATAGAAACCTGTGGAATTAAATTTTGTCTGAAAAAGATATCTTTCATTAGCATTTACAGGTAGGCATTTTGTTGTAAAAAAAATACAGGCTCTGAGCAGCTCCGGTAGAAACCTGAAACACAGCAGTACAGGTTAGTGGCTGGAAAGCGGGACTAGAAGTCCTGTCTGAGTGACTGTGGAAGAACCAATCAGAAGCCCGCAAAAGTGTGGGAGGTGGGACCAGGAAGCAGCTATGCCGGCTAGGCACCCCATGGTTACCATGGTGATGCAAACAACATGGAGTCTGGTGCCCATTTTCAGGGCAAAAGTTCTCCAAGTTTTCTTAGCCGATTGTATTTTGTTTGATTTTGTCTGCATTTTCCCCCGCCTGGCCAAGATCTTACTGGGGTAGCAGCTTGTTCTGTCTCTGCGACCTGCGGTTGCAGTTGTACATCCTGTACTTCCTGGCATTCCCCTAGGGAGTCTACAGACAGAAAGGGATTGGTCCGTGGGAGGTGACGAAGTCGCCCACTCCCCGGGGTACCATTCCGTCCCTGGATTGCCCAGTAGTCCTTGGGGCGGGCCCCTGTTCCCGTTTTGAGGGCAGCGGCCAGAACCTGTCCAGTAATATGAGCTCCATCAATATCTTTACAAGCTCGAATCATGTCATCAACACTCTTTGTTCTGGTAGATTTAATGGCATTTTGGCAATAGGAATTTGCATATTTAAGAGCCAATTGCTTAATGACCGGCATGGCTTGTTCCAAGTTAGGGAATATTTTTTCTGCTACCTGTATCAATCAGGCAAGGAAGTCAGAATAAGGCTCAGAGGGTCCTTGAGCAATTTTTGAAATTTTTGTTTTAGCATTTGAAATAGGTAGAGCCCTCCAAGCCTGAACGGCTGCTGCAGCTATCTGAGCATAGACCCCAGGATCGTAATCAATTTGCTGACTTATGATAGCATATAGTCCCAAGCCAGTTAACATTTCAAGGTTATGCCGTGGGAAGCCGGTGTCCTGATTGACTTGGGCTAGTTCGCGACACCTCTCTTGATTTTCACTTTTCCACAACAAAAAATCCCCTCCGGACAACACAGCCATGCAAAGCTGTTGCCAGTCACTAGGTGTCAGCTGATTGGCAGAGAAAGACTCGAAGAGAGTCAATGTAAAGGGGGCATGGGATCCGTAATTAGTAACTGCCTCCTTTAGTTGTTTAATATCCTTAAAGGCTAAAGGAACATGTACTCTGGCCGGCTGTCCATCGGCATCCAAGTTTTCAATTACTGGGAAGTTTGGGCCGTCTTAGGCTGCCACTGAACACCCCCCAGCCTTCTGGGGTTGTCCTTGTCCCAATCAGGGTTACAAGGAGGGAGCATGACTGCATCGGGGCCGTAGGTGCTTTAAATCTTGACTTTTTTAATTGACCCTCCAGTTCCTCTATCTCCCTTTCCAGTTTTTCCTCCTGCCAGCTGTTACCCTGGAGCCCAGTTAGTAACTCCCTTATCTTAGAAATGTAGTCAGCACTGTGAAGCCCAGCTCAAGGCCAGAGGCCTTGTTACATATTTTTGTGAAAAACTAGTAAGGGAGTGTCCAGTGCCTGGAATGCTGATTTTTTTCAGACAGTAGCCAAATAAAACAGGGCAACATGAAAATAGGAAGTTTTATCTATATTGAACCTTTTTGTAGAGATTTTTTTTTGCTAAGAGTCCTAAAATCAGCCATGGTGAATATTCTGGAGAAGGTCAATTAAGACTTTTCTGTGGGCCTGATAGGGAGGGGGAAGATGAGAAGGCGGGGTTGAGAGCGGCTAGGGTGGATCTAATTCCTCAGAACTGTCCGAGCTACTTGTGTCCTTGGGAGTTTTTAACTCAGTCAAGTCCGGATAGAGCCTTCTCCTCTGTTTAACATTCCGTACATTCCCATCCTTCTGAGATATCTCACTTCTTGCCGGAGACAGCCGCCTCCTCCCCTGTTTCATGCTCCGCACACTCCCATCCTCCTGAGATACCTCACTTTCTGCCGTCTCTGACTTCTCCTCATGTAATTGCTCTAAAACTTCCTGTCCTTTAGTAAGTGCTTCCTGACATCTGTCATCTGTGAGGCAACTACGGACCATCTTCCAAAGGGGTATCACCCCACCCTCTAATATGCCCTGCTCAGAAGCAAAGTCAAGGTCTTTGCCTAATTTATCCCAGCTAGGTATAGTAAGGCTGCCCGAGAATGCAAACCACGGTGCAGCAATATCTATCTTCTGTAAAAATCTCTCTAAAGTACTACGTTTCACTTCCAGGCCCTTGGAACGTAACAGGTCATCTAGGGCCAGGAGGAGCGGACTTGAAGACGCGGCACCCATGACACAACAACAAAAGACGCACAAAAAACAACAAGAGATACCACAAAAAACAAAAACGAGATGACACAACAAAAGAAACACAGAAAACAAAAGTGAAAGTACACAGTGCAGCTGCAATAAATATGAGGCTCTCTCTTTCTTTGTAGAGGAGCTGACCCCGCTTTGGACGCGGATCCCACTTACTGGGACTATCCCTGCTTTCATCGCAGATCCCACCTACCTGGGACTAACCGGTGCACCACCCCTGACTGACTGAAAGTTCTGGTTCCCGGGTCTCGGCACCACTTGTCGCGACCCCTTGCCCGCAAGGAAGACACAACTCGGGAATCTTCTCTCAGCAGTTTATTCAGGTCCTTGATACTTTTTCTTCTTCTCTCCTGGATGCCCCTCCCAGCCTTAATAAAGCACCTCAAGCCCCAATGCGAAGCTGCCACGTGGACTTTTCTCACAGGGTGCCAAGTCACAGCATGCCAACTCATTCTGATAAGAAGTTGTTTGTCACAGACTACAGGGGAAACCAGCGCCATCTTGTAATGGCGGCCACAGTTCACAGAAACGGCTCACCACAGGTGGTGATGCATACCTGTAATCCCAGCAACTCAGGAGGCTACGGAAGAAGGATCACAAATTTGAGGTCAGCCTGGGAAATTTAGCAAGGCCCTCAGTAACTTAGCAAGACGCTGCCACAAAATAAAAATAAAAATAAAAGGGCTGGGGATGTAGCTCAGTGGCAAAGCATCTTTGGGTTCAATCCTCAGGAAAAAAACAAAACAATGGTGATAGAAATAGGAGTACTGTTTTGAGTTGTGGATAGCTTTAAATGTTTTTATTAGGCAACCGCTGCCCCCACCCCCCACACCCCATCCCCAAGATGCTTCTTTTATCTCCTATTCTTCTCCTCCTCTTTTCTTATATTCCTCCTCCTCCTCCTCCTCCTCCTCCTTCTTCTTCTTCTTCTTTTTTTTTTTTTTTTTTTTTGGTGGTGGGGGGTACCAGGGATTGGACTCAGGGGCACTCAACCACTGAGCCACATTCCCAGCCCTACTTTGTATTTTATTTAGAGACAGGGTCTCACTGAGTTGCTTAGCACCTTGCCATTGCTGAGGCTGCTTTTGAACTCACGATAATCCTGTCTCAGCCTCTGGAGTCGCTGGGATTACAAGCATTCATCACCGCACCTGGCTCTCCTCTTCTTCTTATACTATGTATTTTCTCATGACCAGGCACAGGAGTGAGTAATTTAGACATATTAACTCACTTATTCCTCACATCCACACCAAGAGGCAAAAATTACCATCCTTATTTTTTTTTCAGATGGAGAAACTACAACTCAAAGAGATTAAGTAAACAGCTCAAGATCATATAATTAACAACGTGCATTCTCTGGCTCTCAAGGCTCCTGCCTCCAGATTGAACATGAATGAGATATTTTAATAGCTAACAAGAAATGACATGATATAAGCATCTAGCATTGTGTATAGTACTTACTAGGCACTTATATACAGGAGTTGTTCATTCATTTCTCTCATAAATATTTACTGAGCATCTACCATGTGCCAAGCACTGTTACAGACCCTAAAATACAGCAATTAAGAAAAAAACCACCGGCCATGATGGCATACACCTATAATCCCAGCAACTTGGAGGATGAAGCAGGAGGTTTGCAAGTTTGAGACCAGCTTCAGCAACTTAGTGAGACCCTAAGCAACTTAACAAGACCCTATCTCAAAATGAAAGGGTGTGGGATGTAGCTCAATGGTAAATCTTCACTGGGTTCAAGCCCTAGTACCAAAAGAGAAGAAAATTCTTGCCCTTCCAGGAGCTTCCATTCTAGATCTTATTTTACATCTTCAATTACATCATCTGCTTTAGCTTCACCCCATACATCCTCCCTGATCTCAGGAGAATGAAAAAGGTCTGTAGCTATACTCCATGCTACAGCCCCTCAAATGCCATGGCACAGCAGAACTCAGAGGAGAGTGGGAGGAATGGTGTCAGGGACTGCCAGCTTCCTAGTGGAGGGAGTGGTGCTCTTTGATGAGAAAGGAAAGGTAGAAGGAAAAGGAAGAAAGTGGGAAGGGTTAGAGGCCTGAAGAGGACAGGCAAATAGAACCAGGACCCTGGGCTGGAAGCTTCTTCAAGCACCATGGATGGTTGGTGCCTACCCAGCCCTCACACCCTGACTTCTATTTCACCCATGTCACCAGGAACTCAGGTGCCTTCTGAATTGATCTGAGGATCATTGATAATAGAACTGAAACTTCCTTTCGGCCATTTTTTTTTCTTGATCTCCATAGCTTTCTTGTAGAAAACCATGAAAATTGAGAAGGACTTGGGGCTAGAAGTCCCAGTTGTAGTCTAGCCCTGTAACTTGCCATCTTTGCCTCTTATCTCCTACTTCATTAGGTTCTCAAAAGGATTAAAGGATTAGGTTTCTGAAAAAGCTCCTGACCACTGTAGCTAAGTATTTTATGTCAGGGCCTACGCTTTGCCTAAAATCAGCATGAACAAATTATTGAGAAAAGAGGAAGGCTGGGATTCCCCTCCTGGTCTTTCTA
This sequence comes from Urocitellus parryii, assembly GCF_045843805.1. NCBI lineage: Eukaryota > Metazoa > Chordata > Mammalia > Rodentia > Sciuridae > Urocitellus > Urocitellus parryii. The sequence goes on along the minus strand of NC_135538.1, from coordinate 70,714,867 downwards.
TGTCTCTGCCTATTTTTTGTCCCCACCCCATGCTTTGCTCATTTGTGTTCTTCCATCTCTTTCATCCCTGTAGTAGACCCTAAAGCAACCCCCCCCCCATGACTCCTTGGGTCCCAGAGAACATTTTGCAAAATATGTCTAGACAATGCTCTCTCAGAAAAATGTATTTCACACTCTGTGTTTGAAGCTCAGGCATTTTAAAAAAAAAAAAAAAAATGTTTCCAGATGACTCATGTATAGCCAGGGCTAGAAACCACTGATCAAGAATAATCTCAACATAAAGGAAGTGCTTTGATGTGCAAAGGCACAAAATGCTTTCGGTACTTTCTTCCTGTCTGCTATTGGCAGATGTTTTTATGATGCAGTTATAGGCATTCTGCAGATGGTCTTGGAGATTGGTCAGGTTGGACCACAGGCCTTCCTGCCATGGATTGTAGCTCTCGGTAGGAATAGTCTAACACACTCATTGTTATGGTCTGGTTCTAGAATGTCCCCAAAACTCATATGTTGAAGGCTTGTGTTTTAGCTTTTTCATCTCTGTGACCAAAAGACCCAATGAAAACAACGAGAGTAATAAAAATTTATTTGGCTCACAGTTTCAGAGGTCTCATGCCACAGAAAGCTGACTCTATAACTCTGGGCCCAAGGTGAAGCAGAATACCATGGCAGAGGAAAGCAGCTCAGGACATAACAATCAGGAAGGAGGGAGGGAGAGAGAAACAGAGAGAGAAAACTCTGCTTACCAGGGACAAAATATAAATCTCAAAGGCCTGCCCACAGTGACCTATCTTCTGCAGCCACACCCTATCTGCCTATAGTTACCATCCAGTTAATTCCCTATCAGTGGATTAATGCACTGATTAGGTTGACATTATCATAATCCAATCATTTCACCTCTGAATATTCTTGTATTATAGGAATTATATGTATATGAATTATATATATGTATTATAAAATCTCACATATGAGATTTTGGGGAACGTCTCATAATTAAATCATAAAAACTTGTTCACCCGCACAATAATGTTCAGAGGTAGGGCTTTGGGGGAAGTGATTGGATCGTGAGAGCTCTAATTTCATCAGTAAATCAATTCATTGATAGATGAATGAACTACTAGGAAGTGGTGGAAAATATAGAAAATAGAACCCAGCTAGAGGGAGCTGGGATCTTGCCCTTGAGGACTCTGTCTTATTCCTGGCTTCTTCCTTTCTCTCTCTCTGCCTGGCTGTCATGAGCTGATCATTTGTCTCCACCATGCCATTCTTCCATGTTGTTCTACCTCACCTCAGGCCTAGAGCAGTGAAGCCAGCTGACCATAGACTGAAACCATTGAACCATGAGCCAAAATAAATCTTTCTTCCTTTAACTTGTTTTTCTCAGATATTTATCACAGCAATTAAATGTTGACTAACACACTCATCCTCAGACTTATGTGGGGTACACAGTCTTCCTTGTGGGTGCCATTTTGAATCATGCCATGTTTCCTAGAGGTCAGCAGGAATGAGGAAATCAGCTGCTTCTAATCAAATATTAATGCTCTGGGCCATAGCCATCCATTGTTTTGCAACAAAGTTAAAAAGGGGATACATCTCCGAGGGTAGTGAAGATGAGGACTATGGATTCTGCATTCATTAAATTAATGGTACCATTTAAAGAGCATTGGCAGTGGAAACTCATAATGCTTCTGCCCTGGCCATCCTGAACCTCTGCATATCTCACAAAGCACACTTCCAGCCACAAGGGGTTAACATTTTATCCTAAATGCCAAGTCTCCACCAGAATGTAAGTATATTTCTGTTCCAGCATGTTTCAGCACAACCTAGATCAGTTTGAATTCTCTTTCTACTCTTTCCAACTTCTTCTTTGTCCTTCTAAGTAAGGAATGACTCACCCTTTCCTTGAAAATATGATAAATGGATTGTTTCATGCAAAGTCCACCTACCTAGATTTTCTTTGAAAATATAATAAATGGATTGTTTCATGCAAAGTTCACCTGCCTAGATGTTTTGAATACAGCTATCAAAGGCAACACAGCTTACTGGTATGTAGTAGGGGGAAATCCTTCCTATTACAATGGAATTTATGTGAGAACTGAAATAGGAACCTAGTCTTTGAACATCTAGCATTTACCATGGTGCTAAAAGCAGAATGCGTACAATACTTGGCTCTTGGCACAATGTCGTTACTTTAATGTCTGTTCTATCTTTTGTGATGTCTGAGGCAGTGCCCACCCCATTGGTGTGGGGACGGAAGACAGCATGAATACTCCCAAACTCTGGTCCACACACCTAATGATCCTGTTGTAAGTACTATTCTTGTACCACTCCCCCAAATTTCAGTACAATAGTACTGGAGCACAACTCTCATTCAGAGCACAACTCTCATTCAGGTTGGGAATACCTTCATGTCATTTTTAAATCCTCCAAAAAATAAGAATTCATAACAGTCTTTCCATAAAAAACAATATTAATTCTCTGGACATTCTTCTTTCTATTCATCTAAATCACTTGTGGTTGAGAGAACGGTTCTCTTCTTTGTCAAGGACAGCTGTCCCCTTGGGGATTGTTCCCATTTAGCCTCCTGACTACATCTTGCCACATCTGTTCACAGTTTCTATTCTTCTCAGTTTTTATGGTTATTAGTTGTCCCCAGACTCAGCCTCCTCCACTTCCTCCCAGTTTCTGGAATATAACATTCTTCTGTTGACTGATCTATTTCTCTAATCAGTTCCCTTCCCACCTAAATACACACTCCCAAGCATTTGTCCACAGACCTCCTCTTCTGCTTTTCTCCTTCAAGCATTTCATCCACTTTCATAGTTTCATTGAGAATATCTAGGAGTCCCAAATCTATCTCACTCCCAGCCTTAGACCAGCATTTAAAACTTTTTATGTAACTTGTCCACTGTTTGACCAAATTCAAACTCCTCTTCTTCCATGAATAACAGCTCTTCCTCCTGTTTTCCCAGTCTTGACTAACAATGCCGCAGTCTGGCTGGGCACAATTCAGGAGCCACTTGTCAAAAGAAACAAACTTTATTTTTAAAACTACAAACGCCAAACAAAACAGCTCCTCAGGAAAAACCCTCAGAGCCCAACTGCCACCACCGGCTTCCACAAGCCTCTCCCACACACCAACAACCACCTCCCACAATCCTCCTGCTCTTGAGGCCGATTGGCTAGGTCGCGTGGGCGGAGCCAAAGAAGTCCCCCAATGAGCAGTTCCGTAGTCTGAAGGGCAGGGAAACAGCCCAATGAACATGACCGCAGAGGAGCCAATCAGCTAGATGTTGCTGGGGCCACTGTGAGCCAATCATCAGCCGGCAGCTGGGAGTTTGCTGGCAGCTGGAAGTTTTCTGGGGCCCCTTTGGCTGTGGCTCTCAACATCTCCCCCTCTCTGTTTAAACAACAAGCATGTGGCTTAGGGACCATGCCTGCCTTAGGTTGTCCAATACTACATATGGTCCTTACCCGTCTTCGGATGAGCTGACCTCAGGGCGTCAGCCTCCTGTCTTAGGTTGGAACCATTGTAATTGGATCTTACCCGTCATTGACTACCGGTCCAGTATACAGCCACACCTGTGGAGAGGTACCAGCGGGGGGGTGAGGTTCTTTGCCTCACCTCTGTTGGCCCCCAAATAGCTGAACGATCATGACAAGCAGAAGAGAGGAAGATATACCAAGCCAATTGACAGCTCTTGTTGGAAAAATTGTACCACCGATGACATCATCAGCAAAAATACTCCAACACTACCACAAGTCGCTGCACCAACAGATAGTTCACAATGCATACAAGTGAGTTCACAATGCATACATGTGACACATAGTTTAGGCAAGTTCTGTAAGCGGTTCAGTGATGGCTATTGCAGAGATTGTAGATTAGTTTTATCTTTGTCTTCACCGGCACAGGGATGAAGATAGGAATTCTGGCAATAATGGCTAAAGAAAAAATTATATAACATTCTAGAAGGTACTAAAAGAAAACAATTTTCTTAACAATTTACATTGTCTTCACTGGCACTGGGATGAAGATAGAAATTCTGGCAATAATAGCTAAAGAAAACATTGTGTAACATTCCAGAAGGCACTAAAAGAAAACAATTTTCTTAACAATTTACATTATCTTCACTGGCACTGGGATGAAGATAGGAATTTTGGCAATAATGGTTAATATTAATAATTGTGTAACATTCTAGAAGGCACTAAAAGAAAACAATTTTCTTAACAATTTACATTATTTTGAAAAGAATTATTAAATATAATAAAAAGAATAGGTGAAAGTAAACAAACAGATCTGTTAACCTTCTTAACAGTTATTTACCCAATTTAAATTAAACCATTTAAATCACGTGAATAAAAAAAAAAATTTTGGATCCATTTTTTTTTTTTATGAGCGCTCAATCATATATGATATATGGACATATGTACATTCAAACATATAACACAAAACACAAGTGTGCACACATAATATAATACATACAACACATAACATAATAGTAAAGGCCTTATAACTTTTTACAGGTGAAATCTCCATTGCAATGTTTAAAAACTCTATAGTAAAAAAAAATATATATATATATATATAGAACTGATCAGCAAAACATTAACCTAGGTCTATATGAGCTCAAAAAACAAAATAGAATAAAATAGATATTGAAAAAAGCATCCTGGTTCTGTTGCAGATGTAAGGATAGCCAAATTGGAGTTTTGGATATCAGCTGTTATGGATTTGAGCCAAATCATCTTCTTTTTGGTCTGTAGAAATTGCTTTAATTAATCTCTCTGGAATCCAAATCGGCTGCTGTTCTCCCTGTGGAAACACAAAAACAGGCCCCCGACTCCAGACAATCACTGGGTCAGGACTTTAGTTAATCTCTCCGGAATCCAAATCGGCTGCTGTTCTTCCTGTGGAAACACACAAACAGACCCCCGACTCCAGACAATTACTGGGTCAGGACCTTTCCATTGTCCTGTTAGAATATCTTTCCAAAGTACCTTGGGCTTATGTACATTTTTTGGACACATATGCCTTTCTGCAGCACTAAGTCCTGATGAATCCAAATTTAAAAAGTTTAGAGTAAAAAGGGTTATTTTAAGTTTATCTTTGGGGAATATATACCCCTTCCCAATTCCGTCTTTTTGCTTTAATAAGTACATTTTAATAGTTTGATGAGCTCTTTCAACTATGCCTTGTCCCTGTGGATTGTATGGGATTCCTGTTATATGAGTAATGCCAAATGAAGAGCAAAATTGTTTAAAAGAAGTAGATGTATAACCAGGGGCATTATCTGTTTTTAACTGTTTTGGAATGCCCACAGTGGCAAAATTTTGTAAGCAATGAGCTATAACATCTTTAGTTTTTTCTCCGGCATGAAGGGAGCCCATCAAAAATCCAGAAGAAGTATCAACTGTAACATGCAAATATTTTAATTTTCCAAATTCTGGCAAGTGTGTGACGTCCATCTGCCAAATATGGTTAGGTATCAATCCTCTAGGATTGACTCCAAGATTAACTTGTGGTAAAAAGGTCACACAATTTTGACATTGTTTTATTATTTGTCTAGCTTGTTCCTTAGTTATTTTAAAACGCTTTTGTAAAGTATTAGCATTGACATGGAACCTTTTATGAAAATTTATAGCTTCTTCTAGTATAGAGAAAATATGTACGTCATGTGTAGTTTTATCTGCTAAATCATTGCCCAAACTAAGGGCTCCAGGCAATCCTGTATGTGCCCTGATATGTCCTATAAAGAATGGATCTTTTCTGTCCCAGATTAAACTTTGTATAGTGGAAAACAAAGAGAAAACAGTAGAAGAAGGGGAAATCCTACCAGCATCTTCAAGGGATACTATAGCATTAACTATATACTGACTATCAGAAAATAAATTAAATATAGAATCTTTAAACATCACAAAAGTTTGTAATACTGCATTAAGCTCTACCTTTTGAGCTGATTGTTTGGGTACTAAAAATGTAAAAGTTCGATCAGGGGTAACTATTGCTGCTGTACCATTATTTGACCCATCAGTGAATATATTTGGAGCATTCATGATAGGTGTTTTTCTTGTCATTTTTGGAAAAATTACAGGATGCAATGACCAAAAAGACAATAAAGGATTAGATGGTAAGTGGTTATCAAATGAAACATTAGATTTGCACATGATTATTGCCCAAGTATTTAACTCATTAGCTAATTCATCAATTTGATTCATAGTATATGGAGTAATAATTTTATTAGGAGAAATTCCAAACACTGCCTTTGCTGTTTTTATTCCTTTGAGTATTAATTGTCCTACAGCCTCAGGATACCTAGTAAGAATATTGTTAGGAGAATAAGATAAATGTATCCATAATAATGGACCTTCTTGCCAAAATACTCCTGTAGGAATATTTTTTGTTGATAGTACAATAAATAATAAAGGCAAACTTATATCAATTCTATCCAAATGCATATTTTCCATATATGTTTCAATGATTTTTAATGCCTTTCTTGCTTCAGGCGTTAACATTCGGGGTGAATTTGGATCTGATGGACCTTTTAGGATATCAAATAAAGGTCCCAATTCTCCTGTTGGAATACCTAGATAAGGCCTTATCCAATTTATGTCTCCTAATAACTTTTGAAAGTCATTAAGTGATTTGAGTTGATCTACTCGTATTTGAATTTTTGGTGGACGAACCATGGTTGAGGATAATAGAACTCCCAAATAATTAATTGGAAAATTTAATTGTACTTTATCTATTGCTATCTCTAGATTATAATTTTTTAATAAGTTTGTAAGTGTGGCATAACATTCTAGCAATGTGTTTTTAGCTTTGTGTGCTAATAATATGTCATCCATATAGTGAAATATTTGTAGCTCAGGATTTTGATTTCTAAGTGGCTGGATTACTTTGTTAACATAAATTTGACACATAGTTGGGCTGTTAGCCATCCCTTGAGGGAGTACTTTCCATTCATATCTCTGATCAGGACCTTCATGATTCAGTGCAGGGATAGTAAATGCAAAACGTGGACTATCCTCAGGATGAATTGGAATTGAAAAAAAACAATCTTTAATATCTATAACTAAAACATACCAAGTTTTTGGCAAAGCAGACAACTGAGGAATCCCCGATTGAGCAGGTCCCATAATGACCATTTCATTATTAATGGCTCTTAAATCTTGCAATAATCTCCATTTACCAGATTTCTTTTTGATGACAAAAATGGGAGTATTATGGGGAGATACAGAAGGTTGTATATGTCCTTCCACTAATTGTTGTTTGACCAGATCATGGGCTACTTGTATCTTTTCTTTAGTCAAGGGCCACTGAGGGACCCATACTGGTCTTTCTGATTTCCAGGTAATTTTTATTGTCTCAGTGGCCCTTTGTGAAAATCCAACCCATGTCTGTCTGTTCCTTGATTTATTTGTATTGGTGCTGCTATACCTTGTTCTTGTTTTTCTAATCTTTTTCCTTTCCTAAAACCTTGTCTAGCCATAATAGTGGGCGCATTTTGATTGATATTATTTGTTAATGTCAAACCTAATTGATCTAAGACATCTCGTCCCCATAAATTTACAGGAAGATGATCCAATACATATGGCTGTATAGTTCCTTCACATCCTTCAGGATCCTTCCAATCTAATACCATTGCACTTTTATCGGGATTATTCGCCACTCCTAGGCCTCGAAGCGTTTGAGTGGCTTGTTGTAATGGCCAATGTTTTGGCCATTCTTGACGAGAGATAATGCTAAGGTCTGCACCTGTATCCAGTAGCCCATTAAATTCATGTCCTTGAATATTTAGTTTTAGCATGGGGCGAGAATCTAAATTTAAAGAAAGCATAGCCCAATCTACACCTGTGGAGCCTAATCCCTTGGAACCTCTTTCTACAACATGACTGGAAAATTTATCATGTAGGCTTGGTATTATTAGTAATTGTGCTATTCTATCTCCTGGTGAAATTACTGATATACCCTTTGGAGAACTGGCTATAATTTTTATTTCACCTTCATAATCGGGATCAATTACCCCAGGACTTATCAAAAGTCCTTTTAGAGTAGAAGAGCTGCGTCCCAATAATAAGCCTACTGTTCCTTTGGGAAGAGGTCCTTTCACCCCTGTGGGAATGATTTGAACTCCCATCTCTGGAGTTAGTACTGCTCTGGCAGAGGCGCAGATGTCCAACCCTGCGCTCCCTCTGGTTTGTCTGATGAGGGATCTGATGCCCTGGGCACTACCCTGATGGGGTTGCTGGGGTTGCTGGGTTCCTCCAGAGCTCCGTATATTTGTGGTTTGGGGCCCCGGAGCATTGGGGCCCCCTGTCCGTTTTTTGGCAACGGAACCCGATGCCTTTGTCCACGATATTGTGGATAAAAACCTTGTCCTTGTTCGTTTTTTGATAATGGAGTACCCTCTATGGTGGTTTGAGAACGGCATTCATTAGCCCAATGTCTCCCTCTACGGCATCGTGGGCAAATACCCGGTATTCTATTCCTTTGATACCTAGTATTGTTAAACCCTCCTCCTATGGGGCAATTCCTTTTAAAATGTCCTGCTTGTTGACAATTGTAGCATGTTCTTAGCCCGGCATCTAAAGCCTGTTTTACTGCAGCTGCCACAATTTGCCCTTGTTCATTAATGTCTCTGGCATCTAAAGCCTGTTTTACTGCAGCTGCCACAATTTGCCCTTGTTCATTAATGTCTCTGGCATCTAAAGCCTGTTTTACTGCAGCTGCCATGACTTGCTCTTGTTCATTAATGTCTCTACACAATTTAATATATTTGTTTAAATCTTCCTGTTTCCATGGTCTAATGATATCTCTGCACCATCGATTTGCTTGGTCATAAGCCAGTTGTTTTATTAATGGCATTGCTTGTTCTGTATTCCCAAAAACTCTGGTAGCTGTTTGAATAAGCCTATCTACAAATTCAGCATAAGGTTCATTAGCTCCTTGTATTATCTTAGATAATTGACCTTGTAAACCTCCATGTCCTTGTAAAGTCTTCCATGCCTTAAGTGCATCTATAGCAATTTGTGCGTATACACCAGGATCATATGCAAGTTGTTGCTGCCGATCCTCATAAGGTCCCTTTCCTAACAACATATCTAGATTTCTCTGAGGATAACCAGCTGCTGCATTTCCCATAGCTGTCTCCTTGCAAAATTCCTCATTAGCAACCTTCCATAACAGGTATTGTCCTCCAGTTAGCACAGCTTTACACATATTAGCCCAATCTGCTGGCGTCATGTTTAAGTTGGTAATGGATTCTATCAAGCTTACAGTGAAGGGTGCTTGAGGACCATAGGTTGTTACAGCCTCTTTTAGCTCCTTCACTGTTTTGTAAAATAAACCCTGGTGAATTCGCTGCCCTCCTACCTCAAATACAGGGCATACTTGAGATCCTGTCTCAGGATCCCAACTATCAACTGCGGGGGTTGGGAGTCTCTTAGCATATGGAGGTGGTGCTGTTGATTGGACCCTTATGCCCTCTGGTGATAGAATGCTGTTAGTAGCAGTCTCCTGTAGAGGTGGTGCTGTTGGTTGGAGACTTTCGCTCTCTGATAGAAAGGTGTTATTAGCAGTCTCCTGTTGTAACTTTTCCCCTGATGGCTTTTTCTGCTCTAAACTTCCTTCCTCTGTCTCACTAGCTTGAAAGACCTTCTCTTGTACTTGAATCTTTTCCTCATTCTGACTAACTTGAGAGACCTCTTTTACTTGAATCAATATGTCTTCTCCTTCCTCTACCTTTGTCTGATCTGAAGGCTTTGGACTAAGCAAACCAGATACGTTTGCCCACAATGTCAATGTGCCAACTGGCAGAGTCCCTGGGTTGTACTTTTCTATTCTTTTTAAATCTTCACCATGATGGTTCCATTGTGATATATCTAACAACTCCTCCTTAAAAAGCCATGGGCTATATTTTTGTATTGTATCAACGTATGCCCTGAGTATTCTTGATTTTACTGAGATGCCTCCTTCGTCTAACAATTTACTTAACACTCTTTCGGTTTGTTTTTTACTAATTGCTGATCCCGTATTTCTACTATAATACAACCCAGCAAGATAACACCAAACCAAACCGAGACAGAATCCAATAAAAATGGAACAACAAAATTTCATTATAGCCTTTCTATCCTCCTGACATGTGCATCCGTCCTTTCTCCCTATCTGTTCCTCAGACGCAAATAGTTTTTCCTCAGTTGTGAGCGGTTTTTCTTCCGTCTCACTCATCTCCAGGGACTGAAATGTCCATCCGACCTTTCTCCCTATCTGTTCCTCAAACGCAAATAGTTTTTCCTCAAATGTGAGCGGTTTTTCTTCCGTCTCACTCATCTCCAGGGATAGGCAACTTAAAACAAAAATGAAGCAAAACAAAAGAGTAAACTTAGAATGGCTACCCATCCTCTCGCCCTGCCCTCAGGGGCGAGCAGTTTACTTACCCTCAGTCGCTCCCCGTGCGAGCCACCAAATGCCGCAGTCTGGCTGGGCACAATTCAGGAGCCACTTGTCAAAAGAAACAAACTTTATTTTTAAAACTACAAACGCCAAACAAAACAGCTCCTCAGGAAAAACCCTCAGAGCCCAACTGCCACCACCGGCTTCCACAAGCCTCTCCCACACACCAACAACCACCTCCCACAATCCTCCTGCTCTTGAGGCCGATTGGCTAGGTCGCGTGGGCGGAGCCAAAGAAGTCCCCCAATGAGCAGTTCCGTAGTCTGAAGGGCAGGGAAACAGCCCAATGAACATGACCGCAGAGGAGCCAATCAGCTAGATGTTGCTGGGGCCACTGTGAGCCAATCATCAGCCGGCAGCTGGGAGTTTGCTGGCAGCTGGAAGTTTTCTGGGGCCCCTTTGGCTGTGGCTCTCAACAAACAGCATACAGGCTACTTCTCTCACACATAACTGGACTTAGCGTGAACTTTCTCCACTACCATTATCATTATTTTCCTTATTCATTGTTTTTTTTTTCCAAACTAAGAATTCCTGCATTTTTCAAATTCATGGTATCTCTTCTGCATATATTCACAAAAAGATTGAAGCAAAAAAAAGTGGCTTTGAAGGGTTCTTTTAAAACTTAAACAGAGCATAGAACTCTCATCATCTTCAACATACATGGCCCAGAGAGACCACTCAAATTCTTTCCCTAAGTTTATTTTCAAGTAAAATGAACTTAGAATCATAAAATCAGAATTATAGAACTCTAAAACTGTATGGCCAAGACTGTCATAGCTGCTGCCTTTTCACCTCCTAGAACCACCAGGTAGGGAAAACCTATCTGCAGTGGCTAAGAATAAAGCAGAGAAATGGATGGAGAGAAGATCCTGGAGGGACGTTATTGAGCCTAATTCCAAACACTTAAATTCCCGGAGCTTCTCTACTTTTAGTGAGTTCTTTCTTTCTATGAGCCCTATGGGCTCATAAATCCCAATTTTACTTGTACCATTTTTAGTTGGATATCTGTCAGCAGCAACCAAAAGGATTTGAGAATATACCGTTCATATTCTGTTCACAAATGAATCCATTTTCCATAATATTATTCCTTCCCTCCTCAAAACTTCTTGTTCTTACTTTCCCAATCCTATATTTTTTTGTGTATACAACCTAGAAAGTGTCTATTCACTGTCTCATACCTGAGCTTTCCTTCTTCAATGTTGTCATTCTCTCTTCCTCTTTTCTAGAAGTTGAAACTATATATATCTATCTACTGCTCAAAATTCACCACTTACAAGACTCCTCAACTTCTGTGATCTGTACCTCTTTTGAACCACATTTACTATGGTGTAAGCTTCTCATTTGTTGAAGGATATTTTCCATTCATGTGTGTATCTGCCACCACTTCATCCCCCAGCACAAGACCTTGAAGACAAGTGCTTAATAAATTCTGATTCCTTAGTCTCAATAAGAGTATGTCCAGCCACCAATTTTTGTATAATATGCATTTCTTTTATTCTAACATGTACATTTTTCACAATTTAATATTGGCAAAATCAAGATTCATCTTATAATCATCAACATGCCATAATTTAATTAACATTTTTCCTCTCTTAATGGTACATAAAATATGAGTGCATCTTACATTTGATAACATTTTAGATTATGTAAAATAAAATATTGTTTCAGCCCTGATAATAATTGCATTTGATTCTCTGTCTTCCTACCTCTAGGGTAAATCATTCCACATTTTCAACATTTCCTTGGTTCCCTTTTCTATTCCTACTATTGTTGTTGTCTCTAGTTCACCTCCTTTAATTTCACTTTCTGAAATAGAATCAGACCACTATATTACAATCAGTCAGTGCTACCATTGCATCATGGTCCCACATGACAAAACAGTGTATATGATTCTAAATATGTTTGCTATAGAGTTAACTCCAGTTAAATGTATAAACTAGCAAAAATACTCTATTTGTTTTAAGTTGTGAACAGGCAACCATGTTACATGAACCATACTTTATGAAAACAGCATAGTTAGAAGTAAAATAGTGTTGAATTTAAATAAGACTTACAACCAAAGCAATATGACATATTTAATGATAACGTAATTATTATTTTTTGAGCAGCATTGTGGCCTGGGAGAGTCTCAAGATATGAAAGATTTCTAAACAAGTCCAGAGCCCTGTATCGTCCAATCATTTTTGTTTGCACATTTTCATTCTTCACTGATTTGTGAGGCTGGAAAATCCAGTGGTCTTGAGCAAGGCAAGTCCATGGTGGGGAAGTTGTCCTCATTAGCATCAGCATGATAGGGAGCTTGCCCTACAAACCCTATTCTCCACACTAGAGTCTTCAGTTCCAAACTTTCCTCCCTCCCTACATACCTTTGCTCAGGCCAATCCCTTCATCTAGAGTGCTAACAGAACTTTCTACCATTGTGTAAATGTTCTATAGCTTTGGATTGTCCACTGCAGTAGCCACCAGTACTTATGGCTATGGAACAGAGCACTTAAAGTGTGATTAGTGCAACTGAGAAACTGAGTTTTCAGTTTCATTTAACTTTAATTTAGACTTAAACAGACATGTAGCTAATGGCTACCATATTAGACAGAATATATGTAGCATGTTTTTTGCCCCAGTTTTTCTCCTTCAAGGGGTATTCCAGGGGCTGCTTTCTCCATGAGGTCCCATCTTTCAGTCTTCCAAGAGGAATTAATTTTTTTTCCTTTTCCAAGCATCCATTGAACCATTATGTGTTAAGCACTTTTTATGATTTGAATGCATCCCTCCAAATTTCATTTGTTGGGAACTCGATTGCTAAATTAATATGCTAATGATATTTGGAAGTGGAGCCTTTGGGAGGTAGTCAAGATCAGATGAGGTCAAATGCATAGGTTTCAATGACAGCATTATGACTTTATAAGAAGAGAAAGAGAGATCCAAACCAGCACACCTGCTCTATCTTGCCAGGTGAGTCTCTGTGCCATGAAGAGCAAGAAGGCTCTTACCAGATGCTGACATGTTCTTGGACTTCCCAGGCTGCAGAACTGTGAGCCAAATAAACTTCAGAAATTACCCAGTATTTGGCATTTTGTTATAACACCAGAAAATGGACTAGGACAATACTTTTTTAAAATTTACAGGTATTTATCTGCCATTTCCTTTGCTTATCTCCTCTTTGAGAGCTGTGACTACTTTTCTTAATTTGGACCCCATCATACCCAGTGCAGGGCTGCTGTAAAATGTTTATTGCTTGAATATATAGCAGTAGCACAGCAATTGACAATAACAGTAAGGAATTGGCAAGGATTGTCACGTAGTAAAAGATTAACCTTGTGTTTCAAAAAAATGTTTGCTCCTTGGATCCTAGCTCCCAAGAGATAGCCTCTAAATCCATAAAAATGTCCTGCTTCATAGTAGGGCCTTTGCCTGGGCCACAATAGGTAGTTTATGCTACTAATGTAGTTTATGATGGGACCATGGGCCACGAATGTTAGCCCAACCTCTAGAAAGGCTGGGGGCTAAAGTCAGCCATGCGGGTGATCAGTGTATCTATGTGGTCCTTCTCCAATAAAAAAAACTGTGCACCTTGATGAGCTTGAGTGAGTTTCCTTGGTTGACACTATTCCATGCACATTGTCACACATTATTGATGGGAAAAATAAGTGAAATCCAAATAGCTCCAATAGATGAGGACAATTCAGAGTTCTGCACCTGTCTCTCCTAGACCCTCCCTTTCCCTTTGATGATTTTAGTCCATATTCATTTGCTGTTATTAATTGTGACTATGATGACACTGGTTTTTCTGAGTTCTGTGAGTCCTTCTAGAGAATTATTAAACCCTAAGATGGTGTTAGAAACCTACTGAACTTGCAGTCTCCCAAGATAAAATATGTCATTACAGTGCCGGGAGCTATCCCAGCTGAGAGTTCAGCTCCTTGAGTCCTGCCCCATCACACAGCCTCTGGCCTGGTGGGCAGAAAGCCATAGTAAGATCAAGGCTGGTGGCCTGATCGTCCAAAATGATGAGTCTGTGTCTCAACATGAGCAAGGGACTGGTGAGACAGTGTCTGGGACCAGATTTATACAAGGAGTATATAAGGTGACAGAGGGAATCAGTAGATGAATGACCCTGGGGAAGAAACGGAGAAATGGGAATGAATAGGGCAGCCACACAGTCAGTCCAAGTGAGGGAGTAAAAGGACAGGTAGCCACATGCCCCTGACTTAAAACTCCTAGAAGTCCTGGTATTCCTGTGCACTGCAGTCCTCAGAGCTAATCCCTACCCCCGACAGTCATGAACTGTGGAGCAGACTCCACAGGCCAGATTTGTTTTAAGACAGGGTGTGCCTTGTCTTTTGCTGATCATATTTCTACTCTTGACTAAATACCCAGACCCTGGCAAGAAGCTGTCAGGAGCAATGAGGAAGAAAGCAAAACGATGTCCTTCAGTGAGCAAGGAAACTTGGGGTGGGTGTTCCTTGTATCTCCCCCAACTTCTGACTCCCAGTGCTGTAATTTAAAGGAAGAGCCCTCTTAGCAAAGTCATATCCTTTATACCACCTAAAATTCCACTAGTTAGAGATCCACTCCAGTTTTCTAGCAATCTCCTGAAACAGGCTTCAGAGAAATGACCCACAACTTAGTACAGATTCAATAAATCAGATTGCTTTCCTAACTTCGGACTTAGCTGCATTAGAGGAAAGGTCACTAGCTTGTGGAAGTAAAGGAGAAATCACTCCAGAGTGTGAAGCTCTTCTGGTTAGAGTAGGTGGGATCACTGGGGTAGGGGACCAGACTTAGACACAGGGATTATAATTATCATCATTATTGACATTATTCTGCTGGAGAAGAAGGGAAAGAGCCCAGAAACAGAAGTAAGATGGTATCTGAAACTGGTTTCCACACAGACCCACACCCCTTCTCCCTAAAACCAAGTTGTACTCTCACTAGTTCTCAAGTGCCCATCCTTCTCCCAGTCATAGGCTCTACCACATGGAGATTCCAGGAGAGAAACATAGAGCTGGCTTCATGAGGATATCACCGGAGACAGAATTGCTTTTGTAGATAAACCTGGAGTAAAATCACCAGTAAACAAAATGGGTCTGTGGGGAAGGGTAAATAGGGTTGAGGGAGCAGTGGTGCAGAAGCACATTATGATGAGTGTCGAATAAGCACAGCTTAGAGAAGTTCAATGGGGAAAGAGACTTTGTTCATTTCCACAGTTCCTGGCCCAGGGAGGGACCTTAATATTTAATGAAAGGTGGAATGGATGGGTGAATGTATTACAAAATCACATATGTTACCAGAGTGACATGGGCTAAATCACTTCCTATCTAGGATCTGAGTTAGTTAGCTAGTTTGTTTGCTTGTTTTCCTTTCTAGGCACTTAATCCAGTTGTATGGGTTCACAAATATTTTGTTCCCTATTTCCTGTCTCCTACCTAGAACACTCGTAAGCTTGCCTGTCATTTTCCCTACCCTTTCACAGCTGAATTCTAGGTTTATGAGGGTCTTGGAACATCTTGGAGGCATTAGAATCTCTCTCTCTCTCTCTCTCTCTCTCTCTCTCTCTCTCTCTCTCTCTCTTAACAGGAGGGGATTTCTTGTGAACAAATTCTCATGCAAGAGCAGAAGACAGTTCTGTTCAGAAAGGTGTAAAGAGTGACACAGACACAGTGCAAACAAGGAGTAAACCCACGAGATCAGGGTGAGGGCAGCCAGAAGGCCCCCGGGCTCTTCTGAGAGGGGGGTGCTGCTCATGGAGGTCCGGGAGCTTCTGCTCTATGTGTGTGTCCACCAATGGATGTCCATGCCTTACATAGGCATGGCCTTGGAGCCCTTAGGAAAACACTGACCAATAAATTAAATTGAAAAATATGTAGGAGGCAGGGAATATCAACCTGGAGTATTTGTCAATGGCATGGGTGTTCTGGAAGAGGCGGAGCCCCACCTGGCCCTTGAGAAGCCCCCTTTTCCTGGAGGAGCTAGACTCACTGCCCAGGGCCAGGTGGACCACTATTTTATCTTGCTTTTCTTCTTCTGTCAGAATATGGTTTCTTGGGTACCCAGCCAGGCTGTTGGCCTCAGACTCACTGCAGCTTCCATCCAGCATCATGGTTTTGGAATGAGGCATTCCACACATGCATGGGACCTAAGGGCAGCAAGCACAAAGGACTTGGTTAGTCCTTGAGAGCTGGGCAGAGATGGCCAGGCTTGAAAGCAAAGCCCCAGTGCTACTCAGAACCACAGAAAGAACTAGAAGGATCTCCAGAGAGCATTTAGTCCAATGATTTTCTATCCTGGCTGCATATCAGAATCACCCAGGCCAAACCCAGGCCCCATTCCAAACTAATTAATTTAAAACTCCTGGTAATTCTATTGTGCTGCCAGAATTGAGAATAACTGATATAGCCCAATTATAAAAGCAAAAACCCAGACCCAGAGAGGTATACAATTGTCCTGAGCTTCCACAGGTAGTTTCAGAGCCAGGAATTTAAACCCATAGATTCTGATTCCAGTTTTTTTTTTTTTTTTTAGTACTGGGGATTGAACTCAGGGATACTTGACCACTGAGCCACATCCCCAGCCCTATTTTATATTTTATTTAGTGACAGGGTCTCACTGAGTTGCTTAGCGCCTTGCTTTTTGTTGAGGTTGGCTTTGAACTTGAAATCCTCCTGCCTCAGCCTCCTGAGCCGCTGGGATTATAGGCGAGTGCCACTGCACCCAGCAGGATTCCATCTTTTTGTACATGAATCAAAAGATGATTAGAGGGCTGCAATTGTGGCTCTGGGGTTGTGGGTAGAGTGCTTGCCTAGCACATGTGAGGCACTGGGTTTGATCCTTAGCACCACATGAAAATTAATAAAATATTGTGTCAATCTACAACTAAAAAAATTTTTTAAAAGATGATTAGGTAGAAAAGTGTCCTACTCCAAATAGTTAACATTTAAGAGTAAAGGGTCATGATGCACCAACAAAAATATGTTTAAATGGGGAAAGAGCGCTCACAAAAATAGCAAATTAATGATGTTAGATCTGGTTGTGGAGTATATAAATGTAGACTATTCTATTATTTAAATTATTTCTGCAAGTATGAAAATGTTTATAAGGAATTCTAAGTTGGAAGGAGGACATGGTTTCTCTTGTTTTTCTCCTCACAGCTGGAGTCAGTAGTGAGCAGGCTCCAGTAGGCATCTGGGCTGGTCTGTGTTGGCCAAAAGCATGAGGCCTACTAGACACAGCCAACTGGCCATGGGCTTATTCTTCTCCGTCTTTTGACTTTAATTATATTTCTGATCTGGCTCTCAGCCCTTTACTGCCTCGGTCTTTACCACCTGGGAAAGTGAAATAATGACATTTCACAACCTGCCTCCTACTATTATAGGTCTTGAAATGCTCAGGTGAATGTCATGAAGCTTTCAAATGCAAAAATAGATTAATGATTTCTTGCAAAATTAGATTACTTGAACTATTCTTATGCTTGAAGAGATACCTTCCTGAACAATTAACAGACTCATAGGATCAAAAGGTCAGTAAGCGATCATCTATCCAACTGTGTGTACTTAGGTATAATCACACCGAATCCTTAATAAACTTGTGAGGTATTGTCATGGGGGTCTATTTAGGTACTTTCTTAATAAAAGCACAGGCTTTTACTTTGCTCAAACTGAAATTCTTTCTGCTAAAATGAAAACACTTTTCTCCTAGGGTTTGGAGTTAGAATAGGAAATGCCAAAAATTATGAGAAATTCCCATTTTTCATATCAGCTTGTTCCTCCGAAAGGGCAAGTGGCCCTTAGCCTATTAGGTCTGGATAATCAGCCTGCATACTACAGCCACTGAGGGGAGGCCATCCCTGTGCCTCCCGCATGCTCCAAAGCAGCAGTGGCTCCACATTGGAACCAGGGGTGAGCCTATCAGGCCCCAGGCAGGAAGGCTTTGACCTTTATGCAGACAAAGTCAGACTCCAGCTTGTTATAAGTGCAGATCCATGATGCCATCCTCAGAGACTCTGAATCAGAAAGTTTTGGGGTTTGGCCCTGGAATCTTTTTATTTATTTGTTGGTTTGTTTGCTTTGCAGTATTGGGGATAGAATCCAGGGCCTCATGCATGCTAGGCAAGCACTCTACCACTGAGCTACACCACCAGTCAGGAATTTTTATTTTTAACAGACATGGGAGGTGATTCCAGGGCAGGTCCTTCTTGGCTCAGATTTGGGAACCTGGGTTTCTCTGGGAGTCCGTTTAATGATTATGAAGTGTGCTTTCTCTGTGGCGCAGCAGAAGAGAGATTTACTGTCTTCCCATAACTGCCTGCCCTGCAGCTACTACCTTTCCATCTTTAATTCACACACGGACCCCAGTGGAGCAGAAATTTTCATACTTGCCCATCCCACATCTGTTCTCACACAAACAGACAGATGTAAGGGCCCAATGACCTTTCCCTATTACTCTGTAAACAGAGTCTTATAAAAATCACTGACAAGGATCATGACCTCATAGTATTAATGAACTGCCTGGATGGACTTGTGACACGTTAATGGTTCATGAGCCTGTATTTGTCAGATGAAAGCTTTGCTATTTTTTGAACAGGTAAGTCTAATGGATTATAAATCAAAAGCATTTAAATATAATCTAAAGGCATTTGATAACAATGCGAAAATAATTGAAAACTCAAACAAGTATGCAAATACTGATGTAAAAAATTTGAATTAAAAATAAATTCTTAATATATTTGAAGACAATGTGAAAAATTTGATAGGCATTATGTGTGTATTGAAAGGCTATTTTTTAAAATTCTTTTATTAGTTGCTCAAAACATTACAATGATCTTGACATATCATACTTGAAAGGCTATTTTTTAAAAGCAAACATTTATTTTTTTAAAATTTAAAGCTCCCTTATGCTAAGGGACCAACAGTCACCCAGATGTGCACAAATGTGTGATTTTTCATGTTCTCTGATCTCTATAGCTTTTAGGTGATTGACATTTTGATTAGTGCAGTGATTAGTAATGACTTGGTAATAAGTCAGCATTTTATTTCTTACTGTGATTAACAAGCATTAGAATATGAATGAAATAGACTTTTCTTTCTGTGCCAAAGGCCCATGAACATTGCTTTGTAAGATTTCCCATTTGCCTTCTACCTCACAGTGTGGTGTGGTATATAGTGCAGTGTAGACCCTGTAGTATTTCCAGTGAGGCTAATGGCTAAACTATTAGCCTTTATGTTTACTGTGCCTAAATTTTCCCAGGGTCAAAACACCTATCAACAAAGCAGCTTTAGGGCTGGGGTTGTGGTTCAGTGGTAGAGCACTTGCCTAGCATGTGTGAGGTACTAGGTTCGATCCTTAGCATCACATATAAATAAATAAAAATAAAGGCCCATTAACAACTAAACAAAATTTTAAAAAAATAAAGCAGCTTTATGTTCTGGAAGTCTCCCCTCCTCTGGTCACAGAACCAGGAAGTATTTTCCCTGACATGTTCAATAACATTGGTGATATTTTGTGTGTCTAGGACCCTACAGTTTCAAAATAACTTTTAGCTATTGTCTTATGTGATTCTTACAACAGCCCTGGGAGGAAGGTAAAAGTGGGTTCTGTAATCCCCTTTTTACAGATGAGGAAACAGGCCAGGCTCAGGTGGCAGAATTGTGCCTAAATCCAAGTTTTCTTTTTCCTAGTTTTTGATCAAAAACTGTTCTCTGGGATCCTTTGTTGTAGAAGCTAGAACCTATTCTAACACAGGACCCTCTTCCTTGGGTAGAAGCACCTCCTTTTTCTACATACAACACCCCCACACCACTCTTGGCCAACCACCTTCTCACTCTCATCCAACCAGAAGCAGCAGCTATAAGGAAATGAAGGGGCCCCCCTCACCTTCTCCCGAAGCTTCCGTTCCTTCCACTCCTGCACCGTGGTCAGGTAGTTGACCGCTGCATACTCCAGCACCGAGAGGAACACGAACACAAAGCTGACCCAGAGGTAGATGTCCACTGCCTTGATGTAGGACACGCGGGGCATGGAGGCGTTCACGCCCGTGATGATGGTGGACATGGTCAGCACCGTCGTGATGCCTGCAACACCCAGACCCGTCAGCTGGCACAAGGCTCAGAGCTTCAGAGTCACAGTTTTACATTCTCTGACTCTTAGATGGAATGAGAAATTCCCTTGTGGGGGTGGGATGATGCTCCCCAAGCAGCCAGGCACCCCAACCCCTTCCCCAGCACACCTCCACCCAGCCCCTTCTCCAAGTCCCCTCCACTAGCTTGGGAGAGTGGGTTTCTATGACACAGCTGACAAGGTCAGAAGTGATTAGGAAAGGACCTATTCTGCTGTGGAACTGACAACAATGACTGGAGGACACTTTTAAAGGAACTTTCCCAACCCTGAAAGAATGGGCATACTCTCCCTCATCTGAGTCCATTTATTAAGCCCAACTGTGGAAATGCTTGGAAGCCTACCATGCTAGTTTTTTCTCCATTGTGCTTTGCTGGTTAAACCCTCCCATTCCTCAGGGTCCAACCTGATTTTGCCCACACTGGGATGATGGGTTGTAAACTCTGACTGTGGAATTTAGGGTCTGGGAAGGGGTACAACCAAGGTCCCAGGAATGCAGCTCTTCCTTTTCCCTAAATCATATGATATGATCCCTGCCTCAAAGCCCTATCTAAACAAGACCAGCAAAAGAAACTTTTGTATTTATAGAATAACTTTGGCATTTGCAGAATCATTTTATTCATCTGAATATTGAGCTCCAAAACAGCCAGTTGTGGAAGTCTATCCCCAGACAGGCTATATCCTTCTGAATTGGTGCAACCCAAGTTGATATAGTTCTAGCTCCCTGTGGTTTTCAAAATGTTGTAGAGGAAACGGAGGCTTCATCTAAGAGGCAGGTGGAATGGTTGCTTCTTCTGATTCCAAGAGGTAAAAACCTCTGAATTGGTTTTAAAACCTCTGAATATGGTTTTACTTTTCCTTTGCCTAGTGATCTTAAAAAAAAAAAAAAATAGCCACCCAACCACACCGTATCAAATGCTTTTACCTAGTGAAACTCTGGCGGGCACAGCTTTGTGGTCAATCCAGAAGGACACCCAGGACAGCATGACCATCAGGGTGGCAGGGAAATAGGTTTGGAGCAGGAAGAAGAAGATGTGTCGATGCAACGTGAAGTTAATGTACAGTCGGTTGTACCAGCCTGGGGAATACAGAAGTCAGTGAGATTTTGAGTACTTTCCTTTCCACAATCTAAGCCCTTTCTCCTATGAATAAGATCTTGACAATATTATCTAACTTCATAGCTGTTTGGAGAAAGGTAGAGCAAAACAGATATGTGTTAGTTGTTGGTTTGGTATGTGTTATTTGCAGACCACAACCTTATTTGCTGAGTGATTGGCTGCTCAGGAGCATGAGAAGTTGGAGTGGTTCTATACCACCAAGGCAGGAGCCAGAACAGCTGGGTGCTCATCACTGTCCTCTTTATTGAGAGATGAGTCATTCGTTCCACCCCTTCACAAGAAGAAATAGGCCACCAGTTCTACAGTCTGACATGAGTTCTACTCCTGACATCCATCCTCCTTATGGAAACCTGTTACCTCATGGGCCATTGCTCAGAAAAAAAAAATGGCAGCATGCATCTATTTCATTATGGAAATATGAGAATCACTGATTCATGGTTTTAAAAAGTGATTGACATTGTTAGACTTCAAATGACCCATAGTTACTGAGACCCAAAGTGGGGCGAAGGACAGTGTGAATGTGAAAGCTGTCTGCACACCTTCATCTGTCTTCTGGTTCAGTCCAGCCTCCTCCAAGAACACCACAACTCACTGGTGTCCCAAAGTGGAGTACACATAACAGCAGAACAAGATGACTTGTGAAGTTCAGAAGAAGGTTTGTGTTCATTATTAAAATCATCTTCTGTTATCACAGATGATACCAGTTTTCCACTGATTTCTTTTCAAAATAAGGTACAAAAGATGACTTATAGAAAAAAATTAAATCCATGACCACATGCGTAACCTACCAAGTAAGACAAACATGGCAGGAGTGCTATGCAAGTTTGCTGAGGTCTGGGAAACCCAGATTGAATCTGTCTTATTTGGGACGTGGGGAGATGAGACTCTCAGAGGCTTCTCCAAGAATTCAACCTGAATTTTGGATGAGCTTGGGTCAATTGAGTTATCTACAGGTCGGGCTCTTCTCACACAGTGTCCCTTTACTTGAGCAGGTGGTCACATTCTGGGGCCTGAGGGGTGATCATAGAAGCCCAGCTCTTGCTTTCTTCCCTCAAGGATTTAAAAAGAATTGAGTGGAGGTCCCATGAAATGGAAATGCTCGCTGACATACTCAAGGTATGCCACCATGCATATCTAAGTGCTAAAATGTCCATCTGAAGTATAAACAGGAAAATCTTTAGGTTTTGAGACACAGAGCCCAAGTTGCCCATTGGCTATAATGACTAAGGAAGGCTTATAGAGGAGTTGAGTGCACACGGGATACGTCAGCAAGGAGGAGAGATTCAGAGACAGAGTGAGCAATATGGACTCAGGACTGTGACTTAACTTGGCTGCTCTTAAGGTTGATAGCATTCCTATCCTTGACCTTTCCCGGAGAGGTTCTGATTTAGTCCATCTGGCTCAAGTGGAAGTTAGCAGAGTCAGGGTAGGTTGGGGGGGTGTCCACAGGACCAGGCTGGAGCCATCGGGTGAGTCCTGACAAGTTTGCCACCTGGATATGGGTAGATTCCTGAGTTGTTGAATGGGATAGGTGCTTTTAGGGGAATAAATAAATAGGAAGGGATCTTCAACTCTAGTGAGACAACTAATCATTTTTTCATCTAACAGCTTTTGTTCAATCTTGTTGGCTTTATTTTCCCTACTCAAATTGACATCTTTGAAGTAAATCACATTGATCCTTAGGTTTGCACAGGACCTTTTAAAGGACCAATAGATGCTTTTATTTTTATTAGACTATTAATTCTCATTATCCTCCCTTCTAAGAAAATCAGAACGAGCTTTCCAGAAAACATAGGGAAGGATCCAGAAGCTTTGAACATGTATATTCTGTGTGGCAAGCAGAGTGCTCCAGGGTGGCATCACCACTCCCATGGCAAGGAACACAAGACCTTGCTTGTATGGTACGTGGTGAATAATGGGAGTGAAGATGCATTTTAATCTTTACTCTAGAAAGACTTGAATGGGGAACAAAACAGACAAGCATGCTATTCCAGTCAAGAGAATATCTAAGAGGAGTACACATGGGAATTAAGGAGATTACATGGCCACTTACCAGCTGTGCAACTTCAACCAGTAGCTTAATCCCTGAGTCTCAGTTTTTTCATCTGCAAACTGGAAGTGATAATATCTACACCACAAATTTGCTGGGTAGAAATAAATTAATTAACATGAAGGGCTTAAAGCAGTGGCATATAATAGGGGTTATATAAGAAACTCTCAATAATGGCTTTGTTGATTTGAACTTGGTGAGAACAATGAGAAAAGAAAATTGTGTGGCACACATAATCAGAGTGAAAGTGGAGAGATGGAAGAGGATGAGTGCCGTGGCCATCATCAAGCAGACCTGAGTTGCCCTGACACCAAAACAATCTTTTGCAATGTTTGATGCTATGAACCCAAGGGTGTTGTGGAGGCAGATGCTGGCCAGCAGGAGCAGGAAGTCATGCTAAAACCTCCTGAAGAAGGGATTAGATTTCTCAGTGCTGGGACAAAAGGGAAATGATGTGAAAAGGCTGCTGGGGTCCCAAAGCCACTAGGGAACTATTATAGGTTGAATTGTGTTCCCTAAAAAAAAAATGTTGAAATTTCTAGATACAGATGACCATCCAAATTGAACCAAGAGATATAGAAAACCTAAACAGACAATAACAAGCAATAAGACAGAAGCAGTCATTAAAATCCAGGACCAGATGGATTCTCAGATGAATTATGTCAGACTTTTAAAGACAAATTAATGTTAATGATCCTCAAATTATTCCATGAAATAGAAAGGGATAGAACACCTCCAGATACATTCATAAAGTCAATATCACCTTCATAACCAAACCAGATAAGGACATATCAAGGAAACAAAACTGCAGACCAATATCCCTGATGAATTTAAGTGCAAAAATCCCTAATAAAATATTAGCAATCTGCATTCAAAAACACATTGTACATTACAATCAATTTGATTTCATTCCAGGAATGCAAGATTGGTTCAATAAATGCAATTCATCACAAAAATAGAATTAAGGACAAAAACTACATGTTTATCTCAATAGATACAGAAAAAGTCTTGGACAAAATTTAACACCCATTCATGTTACATACAAACACTGAAGAGACTAGGGATAGAAGGATCTTATCTCATCATCACAAATACTATGACAAGCCCAAAGCCAACACCATACTGAAAGAATGGGGAAAAGATTAAAGAATTTCCTCCCAAATCAGGAGCAAGATTCTCATTTCACTCTTACTACTGCTATTTTGAGGTATGTGGGTTAGAGGCATGGGGATTGTACCCAGGGCATTTAACCACTGACTCACATCCCCAGACCTGTTTGTTTTCTACTTTGAGACAGGGTCTCTCTGAGTTGCTTAGGGCCTCCCTAAGTTGCTAAGGCTGGTTTTGAACTTGCAATCCTCGGCCTCCCAAGCCATTGGGATTACAGGTGTGTACCACTGTGCTGGGCTCACCATGGCTATTTTTTATATAGTTCTTGAAGTTCTATATAGAGCAATCAGGCAAGAGAAAGAAATAAAAGGATATGAATAGGAAAAGAAGAAGTCAAATTATCACTGTTTGCAGATGATATGATCCTGTACTTAGAAGACTCAAAAAACTTCACTAAAAGTCTTTTTGTCTTGATAAATAAATTCAGAAAAGTAGTAGGGCATAAGACCAACATATAAAAATCAATAGCTTTCCACTACACCAATAACTAACCTAATGAAAAAAAGTTAGGCAAACAATTCCTTTCACAATCGTCTCAAAACAAAAGAAAACAAAACCTGGAAATCAATCTAACCAAGGAGGTAAGAGAGCTCTACAATGAAAATTATAGAACACCGAAGAAAGAAATTGAAGAAGATATTAAAAGATGAGGAAACATCCTATATTCGTGGATAGGCAGTATTACTATTATTAAAATGGCCATATTACCGAAAGCAACCTACAGATTCAAATACACTCTCCATTAAAGTTCCAATGACATTCTTCATAGAACTGGAAAAAGTAATCCTAAAATTCATATGGAAGAATGAAATATCCAGAATAGCCAAAGAAATCCTGAGTAATAAGAACAAGGCTGGAGGCATCACAATACTTGTCCTCAAATTGTATTACAATAGTAATAAAAAGAGCATGATACAAAGCCCAATGGAATAGGACAGAGTAGAAGACAGAGAGATAAACCCACGCAGATATGATCATCTCATCTTTGACAAAGGTGCTAAAAACTTAAGGTGGAAAAAAGAAAGACTTTCTAACAAATGGTGCCGGGAAAACTGGATAACTACTTAGAGAAGAAGTAAACTATTTATCACCCCACACAAAACTCAACTCAAAGTGGATGAAAGACCTAGGAGGTAAATCAGAAACTGTGCAACTGATAAAAGAAAACATAGGGTCAACACTCCAATACAGGTGCAGGCATTGACTTCTGTAATAAGACTTATAAAGTGCAAGAAATAAAACCCAGAATAAATAAGTGGGATGGCAGCAAATTTTAAAAGCTTCTCCATAGCAAAAGAAACAATAACATGAAAAGAGCCTACAAAATAGAAGAGATCTTTGCTGGTTACTCTATGACAGAGGATTAATATCCAGAATATACAAAGAACTTAAAATTTAACACACACACCCACTCAAACTAATCAATAAATGGACAAATGAATTAAACAGACATTTCTCAAAACAAATGCAAATGGCCATTAAATACATGAAAAAATGTGCAATATCATTAATAGGGAAATGAAAATCAAAACTACATGAGATGTCATCTCAAAACAGTTAGAATCACAGTCATCAAGAATATAAAAAATAATAAATGCCAGCAAGAATATGGAGAGAAAGAAACAATTAATGGTGGGACTGTAAATTAGTACTACTGTGAAGATCATTGTGGAGATTCCTCAAGGGACTAGAATGGGATCACCATATGATCCGGCTACTTTACTCCTTATTATTTATCCAAAGACCTGAAATCAGCATAGGACCATGATACGTGTGTACCAATGTTTATAGCAGCACAATTCACAATAGCCAGGTTATGGAACCAGCTTAAGTGTCTGTTGACAGATACATGGGTAAAGAAAATATGGTACATCTACACATTGTAGTTCTACTCAGCTAGACAGAAGAATGAAATTTTGTCATTTATAGGTAAATGGATGAACTGGAGAACATCATGCTAAGTGCTCAGAAAGTCAAGGGTTGAGGGAGCCTGAGTGGTGTGAAGAGAAAGAGGCGAGAACGACCTCTGGATCAACCAAAGCTGCACTCTGCTGCATCCCTGTGTCCAGTACCTGTGTCCTGCGACCATCACCATCATGCCCAATATCACTATGCTGAAGGGTATGCCAAAGGAGATAAAGCCAAGTGAAGGACGAACCACAGAGAAGATCCACAAGGTTGTCTGCTAAACCTGCTCCTCCAAAGCCAGAGCCCAAGCCTAAAAAGGCTCTTGCAAAGAAGGGAGAGAAGGTATCCAAAGGGAAAAGGGAAACTGATGATGACAAAAATGGGAATAACCCTGCAGAAAATGGAGATGCCCAAACACACCAGGCACCGAAAGCTAACGGTGCCATTGCTGCCAAAGGAAGTGTCTGCATTTTTGATAACTGGGTCCTTCTGGTGACTGTACAGTTTGAAATACTATTTTTATCAAGTTTTATAAAAATGCAGAATTTTGTTTTACTTTATTTTTTAAAAAGCTATGTTGTTAGCACACAGAACACCTCATTGTTGTTTGGGAGGGAAGGAGCATATGTCACTAGTAGAATGTCTCCAAAGCTGGATTCCTGTGGGGAACACCTTTCCCTGCCATTTTGAGAGACTTTCTCTTGGCTCCCAAGAGAAGGGACTTCCTGATATTGGCACACATAGCCACCTTGGCACAAACGCCTCGCGGTATGGAAAAACTGAAATTCATCTTTATGTCCTCCTCTCCCTCTCCACCAACAGCATAGACTTAATGTCCCTAAACTCAGACAAGTTAGGACCTGACTCCCAACAATTTATTTTACCAGTGTGTCAGGCAATCTGGACTTTCCAGTGACATCATTGAGATAGTGTTCCTCAGAAAAGCAGTAGTTCCTTTTTTAGATTGTGGACCTTAAGACTGATAATTCTGTCATTTTCTGAAAGTCAGGGTTAACTCATGAAAAGTTGTTAAACCACATGATAAACGTGAAATGTCAACACTCACTCTAAACTTTCCCTATTCAGAGCATCAAGTGAAGACTTAATAGGGCTTTATAGTAGCTTTCTAATTTTGGTGTCCATCCAAGAAGGGAATTTGAAAGTTGTTGTATACTGTTAATGATTGTCTGCCTGAAATACTATGGCTGTTTATGAAAATTATCTTTAATAAAGCTGGATACAGTTTGGATTAGAAAAAAAAAAGAAAGTCAAGGATTGAATGTTTTCCCTCACATGTGGAAGATATAGAGAAGCCTAGAATTTTACAAAGGTGTGATCTCATGAAAATAGAATGAAGATTAGTAGAGGAAGGATAGTGGATCAAGGGGGATGGAGGAAGGAAGGGAAAAGGGGAAGAACTAGGGAATAAAATCAATCACCTTATGTTATATGCTTGCATGAATATACAACAACAAATCCCACTTTAATGAGTAATTATAATGCATTAATGAAAAAATATATACATATACTTGGAAATAAATAAAAAGAAGACCAGAAGAGAAAATGAAGGGACAGGCAGAAGGGGCAAGGAGAGGAAAAGGGGAAGTACTGAGGAGTGAATTAAAGCAAATTATGTTATGTGCATATGAATGTCACAATGAGCTCCACTGATACATATAATTATAATGCACTAATAAAAACATTAAGAAGGGACCTCAGGAAAATAGAAAAGAGACCAGTTGAGCTGAGGAAAGTGTTTGGGGGAGTAAGGAGGGGAGGGAAAGGGGAAATACTGAGGAATGAAATTGATGTAATTATGCTATGGGCCAGTACAAATATGTCACAATGAATCTCATTATTATGTGTAATCATAATGCACCAATAAAAATATAAGATCATAAAAATTCTTTAAAGTACATTATTACTCTGTCTCTTCACCAGACTCACATGATATGGCAATAAACTTACAATATTAACCTGCAAAAGAAATTTTTTTAAAATTATATGTATATATATGGAATTTCTAATTCCCAGTACCTGTGAAGGTGACCTCCTGACCTCATTTTGATATAGGGTCTTTGCAGATAGAATTGAGGTAAAATGAGATTATAATGGATTAAGTTAGGCCCTAATCCAATAGCTGGTCTCCTTACAGAAGAGGGAAATTTGGGCCTACACACACAGAGGACACCTGGTGAGTATACAGAGATAAGGGGGCGCCACGTGATGGCGGAGGTAGAGAATGAAGTGTGGCTACAAACCAGGGAATGTCAAGAACTGCTGGCAACCACCAGAAGCTGGGCATAGGCAGAAAGGATTTTTTCCTAGACAAGAACAGCAACAGATAAATTCCTATTGTTTCAAGCATCCAATTATGGTGCTTCATTACAACGGTCCCAATAAAGTAACCCAAGAGTTAAATGTGAGATCAGAGAAGAGCTGACAAGTAGTTCTCTTAAACTTTCAAACATAGCCCAGGATCCAAGAAGAAATTAAACATTAAAAAATGTTTCATTGGAGCTGGGGCTGTAGCTTAGTGGTAGAGTGTTTGTCTAGCATGTATGAGGCCTGGGGTTCAATTGCCAGTACTGCAAAAAAGAAAAAAGAATCAACAGTCTTGATATGGATAATAACTATATGTGCTTGGAAAGCTATCTGCCCATCTTACTAAGTAGGATCACAAATCAGGTTATAGAATAGCATGTAGAATAGGACCCTGCCCTTGTTAAATTACACAGGTAAAACTGGAAGTCTTGAAGGATAAGTTGTGTTGTTACTGCTGATGGAGTCTAAGAATATAGCAATTTTGTTTTATTCTCTGTCTCCTGATTTTAAACACAGTTTATATTTTAGAACTATGGATTCTCTCAAAAATCAAAATTTATTTTCACTGAGGAGATAAAAAATTCTAATGAGTTTTCTTTCACATTTGAATCAGGCTGTGACAAAAAGGTAGCTACCGGTGCTGCTGTAGAAGGCCAGTCTGGAAGTTGTGTGAAATTTCTGAATCAGAAACTGAGACAAGGAGATTTTCTCATCTGTTTTCAGGGATTCATCCCCATTCTTCCAATACAGCATCAGATCTTCATCTGTATATGCATCTTTGGGGAGAAGAAAATAAATTAAATCGGATGCCTTTGTTTCTGGGTGGTGTGCAGCAATAGAGTAGTCCTGCACCTGCCAGGGCAAACAGTTCTTATCACTGGCAGGCAGTGCACAGATTGGGTAGGGAATAAGGTATGGAATAGAAAACATTGATACTTACAGCTCTCCAGCTCCAAAGAGCAGGTCTGGGAGTCCAGGGGAAAGTGGCTGAAGTCCATGTTGCACATGGCAGTGACAGTAATCCTGCACAACCCAGATATGACAGTTGACTTGGGCAGCAAGCTATTGGCTCATGCACCCACCCAAAGTAAGGAAGACACAGAACATGACCAAGAGCAGCTGCCTCCTTGTGTTTATTTCAGAAGTTTGGTTACATAGATGTCTAACTTAAAAAACCTTAACTTCTAGAGTTTGGTCTTCTCTGACAGGTGTTATTAGTGCTCTGCTGGATCCCCTTTATTGGGCTGCTGCACCCCTTCTCTAGCCAAGAGGAGGGGTGTTGACTACTAGTGGCCCACACCTGCACCCTTCTCTGGGCACTGCCCTCAACCAGCAGGGATGCCTACCCCAGAGGAGCCTGGGAGATTAGCATGCTCCCTCCTTCACCCAAGACCAGGAAGTATCTAGTTTTATTATTTAATTCTGGTGAACTATAAAATCAGGCAAGTAAGATATGGAAAAAGATGGGTTAGTTAATCCACCCCCAGTGATATGGAGGTCTCCACCTACTGGGTGGCCTTTTCATCTTTGGACAATTCTGACTGGCATCGGAAGGCTCATGCCATCCCACAGATCACAGCGACAAACTCTTCCAGGCCAAAGGAACTGATCATACATAGTGGAATGGCACTGGACAAGAAACCATGGCCCCATGGACACTTGCCTCATGCTGTACAGCACATGACCATCTGGGAACACCCTCAGCATGATGTTGTCAGTGGTAGTGTCGTGAATGAATGACCTTTTGGAGTGAACAAAGAACACATCTGGGACCCAGATCTTCTTCACCAGCCGTCCATCAAAGGTCATGCTCTTGTTGCTGGTGCTGGGGAAGGCCAGCCTCTCATCCTTCCAGTAATGCCGCAGGTACAGGGTCATGGTGAAGTCCTATGGGAGCCAGGGGCAAGACCAGACTGAAATGGTTCAGAGAGCTTCCTTCCTTAGAATTCTGTTGTTCTCCACTGTATCAGCTTCCAGAGTCAGGGGGACAGTTCCACAGCCCTGGGCACCATAGCCAATGTGATTGATGGTGCTGCTGCAGATGAGAAGGGCTCATTTTTGTGCCTCATAAAGTTGGAGCCCAGGAGACAGAGCAACCCACAAAGGAAAATTACAGCTATGATGCTGTCATCCTGTCCTGCTGGCCAGGAGCAGGAATTTCCTCCAAAGCTCGGTTCTCACTCACTAGACCCTGAGTACATGGCTTTTAACCTATCTGGCTAACCAGTTCATTTTGGCATGGTGGCCTGTTTCAGAAACCTAAACAGTCAAGGGTTCCTCTTAGAAAGATTTCTACCATTAGATTTCTCCCATCATTGAAGGCAGAATTGTGTCCTGACTATCACTGAATCCCTGTTCATCATTAGATGTAATGTCTGGAAAAGCATATGTTAGGTACTCAATAAATATTTGTTAGATGGAAAAATGGGAAGGTGAATGGATGAGGACACAGGCAACTGCACACCTACTATAATTTCAATTCTAAAGCTTATCCTGTTAAAAATTGTCTCCTTGGGCTGGGGATGGAAGTCAGTCATAGAGCAGTTGCCTAGCATATGCTGGGCCCTGACTTTTGATTCCCATCACTATAAAAATAAAAATAAAGTATCCCCTTGTCTGTATAATTGATGGTCAAACCCAAGAGTTTGGTTCTTATACCATGGCCAGAGATAGGTCACGATGCAAATGGAAGCAAGTGGACGAGGGATAGAGAAGAGAGTGAATGATGGTGGGCCAAGAAGAAGCCCTAGGAAGGGAAGAAAGAAAGAACAGGCACAGAGATTGGGCTTACGTGAAAGTCTGTTCCTAGACTGACCATCACTTGCCACAAATTCTTCTTTCATACATGAAGAAACAGCCAATTATGTAAGGAGGAGATGTGAGCCAAATGTCCCTTCTGGGTCCCACAGCTAGAGACCATGCTCTGAGGGACATTGCTCAGGGGGAGTGCCATATTGTAAATTCACAAACATGTGCAAGGCCAGCTTGGACAGTACCTACCTACCATTTTCTTTGTGGTGGAGCAACTGGTGGATTGTTCTAAGACAAGCAAGTAAGTCATTTTGGACACTTCTCTCTGAGGTCCTCAGTCACACTTTCATAAGAGCCTTCACATCCAGAGTGGACATTGGTACTGATTCAGATTTAAAGCAGCCAGGCTGGGCCCAAACCCAAATGGTTCTGGAGCTGAACCTAACTGTTGGATATCCAAAGGATTTGGCAGTGTGCACTGTAGCATCTTGGAGACTGTCACATTCATACCTTTCACACCTGGATACCCTCCTTTCCAGATGCTGGAGCTATGAGGGTGCACAGCATGAGTATCATATCAGCCTTGCTGTGCTGGGTCCAATAATAGCCAGGGAAGGGATGGGGAGTAGTGGTAGAGCACATGCTCAGCAAGTGCAAGGCCCTCAGTTTGATCCCCAGCACCAGTAAACAAACAAACAAACAAAAAGGGAGCCAGGGAAGCCTCCTCCCTTCATGGATATATGAGGAAACCCTCCCTCACTTTCTTTCCTTCCATACATGTGTTGAGAGCCTCCATAGGGCCCACAGTGGGCTAGGCTTGGAGATATGGGGGCAAAAAACTGAAAGACAAGTTCCTGTACTTGTGGAGCCTAGAGTCAAATATAGGGGATGACCTATAAACATGACATCTCCCCCAAAATAAATTGATAGCACAGTTTAAATGAATGATGTGAGCTAGAGGGAAAAATAGGAAACTTTTAGACCAGGTGGTCAGGGAAGCCCTTTAGAAGAAGCCTTATCTCAACTGAGACCTAAAGGATAAAGAGATGCCTGAGAGAGCCAGAGGGAGAACATGCATGAGGAAAGAAGTAGTTTGCAAACTAGAAATGCAGAATGGAAAAGAGTTTATAAGGTCAGACACTGAAGGGAAGGCTCCTCTCCAAACCAAGGTCTTGCAAACAGCTGGGAGGTGTCTGTATGGGGTTAGTCAAGAAATACAGTGGAGGGCATTTCTGTGGAGTGCGTGGGGAAGCTGTACACACAGCAGGAACTGAAAATCTAAGAACTACAGCCTTTCAATCAAAATGGGTCATCTGACCACTCTCAGCATTTGAGAAGTGTATTCAAAAAGCAAAGTCCTGGGCCTCAACCCAGAGATTCTGAAACCAGGGAGTATGTAGTGGGGCCCAGAAACTATAAGCTATTTCTACCCATAAAGCTCGAGAGACTTTACTGCATCTAGGCCAATGCCCAAGCCCACATTTGGTCACTTCCAGCTCCTGCCCTGCCCTCTCAGGCACAGCCTGCAACATCAAAGCTACCAACCCACAGGCTCTCACAGTAACTCAGCTATGGACCCCTCCCTCGGGGCTACTGGCCCAGGATATTGCATACCATGTCCACTTCAGAGATGCTGTCCAGACTCTCCACCTGCACGTCCACACCCACTGGGATGGCAGGGCCTGCAGAAGAGCAGAGAGAGCTGGTTAAGGCACACTCCTGGTGGGAGACGGCTCCCACCCACCTCCCCAGGGAGCCAGGACTGCAAAAGTAATGAGGCAGTGGTTCAGAATCCCCTGTGGATTTTCTTGCTAGTTCCAGGTATGATAGAGGCTGAGCTTTCTCCACTGAGGCCTGGGACTGTGTCTGCTTTAGGTGCCTTTCTTGGTCCAAGCTTGGTGTTTAATTTATGCTTGTTGGATGAATCAATGAGCTGAATCACTACCTCCTGTATCCTAGGGATGTCTCTATGGAGTGAAGGTAATAAAACAGCTCTAGTGTCTGAGTGGAGACCCTGGTCATTTGTCCTCCTGTAAAAATCCAAGAAGGATAGAACAAGTCCTGAGAGCCTCTGACCTGAGTTTGGTTTATCTATGTGCTGGGATTTGGATTCATTCAACTACTGAAATTCTACCTACAGAGAATCTAGCAAGTAGTTGAAGTTCTGCCTTCTGGAAACTTTCAATCTAAAGTGAGATAAGGTCTCCATGCAAAGTTAAATCACAGGGAAAGACAATAATCTACGTGATTCTGAAATCTTTTCAGGTGAGATAACATAGCACCTAAATGAATATTCAATTTTATCTGGATCCTGGAAGGATTTCTAAATCCATAAATCTATGGATTTATCTATGAGGTCCTGTCCTTTTAGTTGAGCTGGATGATGGGCACGTTGGTAAATTCACTTTGTGACAGTTTAGTGAGTTGTACACTTATAATTTGAGTATTCTTCCTTATGTCTGTTATGCTTCAGTAAAGTGTTTTTGGTTTTTTTTAGATCTTAACATTTAAAAATTTAGATTTAAAAAAAACCTCAAAACCTGTGTCTGTCAAAACATATGAACAAATGTCATTATAGTCACAGTCAAAAACATATTCCTGGAAAGAGTCAGTGGCAGCTTGTGGGAGAGGCTTTTGGAGAGAGGAAATTGTCTGGCAGCCAGTCCAGCTGCACCCAGGACCTTGAGCCCTGACCAGGAAGTGCAGGAATAGGACATTTTGACCTGAGCTGCTGTGATCTGAGCCCAGAAAACCTTAGGGAGCAGGGGAGTCTGGGTCTCAGGGAACGAGAAGAATTGGAAGGGACTTCAACTGAGGCCAGGGAAAGAGATCAGAGATACTGACAAAGTAAGATTTAGAAGGTTCATTCCTCAATTCCAGCCCAAATGCAAGAAGTAGCCCAGGGCATTGGATGGGCTCACTGACCCTCTCCTAATCCCACCAGACCCCATAGGTTTGCTAATATTTCAAAAAACCACTATTAAAATTTGGGATTTTGATTGAGGCTGATGGAATGGAAAAGTATTTCAGTTATTACTATGGGATTGAGAGAATATTTTCTGTGATCTTAAACATGAAAGCACATGAGTGCATTGCTTTGTTCTCTATTTTTCTTTTTCCTTCTCATATAAATCTGAATGTAAACTGATCTTTCTAGTTTACCATGTTCCTCAATTTATGGTTTAGGTCAGGGTCCATGAGAAAGCCCTATTCCAATAGCCATGTTCTCTACTTATTCCAGGCTGCAGGGGTGCTTTGAAAGTTCCAGAAGTGGAATGGTAAGGGTGGGAGGAGCCCCTCCTCAGGGCCAACCAGCCGGCACCCACTCTATCCCCCAGGAGGAGGGATACTTACAACTGGAGGCCAGCCTGACACCTGGACCCTCTTCCCCAGTATTCAGATCTCCACTCACTGCTGAAGTTCCCAACATTGCCATCAGAGGACAGGGGCTGGTTAATTACCTCGTCTTCTGATCCTTCCTCAGTCTGAGATATTAAAACACCACTGTGCTCTGTGCAAAGTGTGCTACACTCTCTATCTGGTCTCCTTTACCCTCTCATTCCCTTCCTCTGGAGTGCCAGGTGACCTGTTACATAGTTCCAAGAGCCAAAGGGAAGAAACAGGATAGCAATTGCCTTCTTTGGATAAACTTTCAGTGATCTGGTTTTCAGATAATGTGCACAGTGTTTGACCAGGAGCTGTTTGGCTCAGGGCATTTTCCAGATAAAATACATCAGCACACACACTGACTCTTCCTGTGCCTCTCTGTCTCAGGACCTAGCTCGCTCCCACACCTCCAGTTGCCCTTTTATGAAGAAGTTTGGCAAAACCTCTCGGGAAGATTTCAGTGTTCTCAAGATAACGCCCACATGGAGCAGGTCAAGATCTCATGTGCCCTGGGTTGTTGTAGGCAAACCACCTTAGACCATGTGTATTCAGGAGACTTGAGAACTGCTTTGAGTTTAATCTTCATAAGAATTTAGAAAAAGATACCAATGTCGCTGCCCTCCATGATTTAAGCTTTGCCTCTAACCCATACAACAGCTGGGATTGTCTGAGTTTTCCACTTTGTGGCCCTTCCCAGCCTACTTTGGGAATAGAGTCTTCTGAATTAATGGTTTTTCTTCTTCCATTAACAATTTTATGTTTTGAATTGGGCTGAGTCCTTTCAGAAGGAAAGTAGTCTAATTAAACTAGGTGTTCATGACTTGGTCACTTAGCACTGTTATGGGTTTTTGTTGTGTTGTTTTTTTTTTTTAAGTTGGGTTCTAATGAGCCAATTTGAAGTCCGTGGGATTTCAGGTAGGATAACCAAAGAGGTGGCAAATTCAAGGCAGCATAAGGGAAATGCATAATTAGCAAAGGGCTCTCCTCAGTTCCATTCTTTCCCACCATTATTTTCTTCTCATGATCCTAGAAAGCACTGTTAGGACTCAACTTGTGAATGAATATTTATGTCATTGACTCTTCAAGAATCTACATGAAATAGAATTTTCAGGTAAACTAAAGTGAAAATTTGCCAACAGGCATCCTACCCCAAATGAAGGTGTCTTTCAAGAAGAAGGCATGTGATCTGAAGGGGAAAGCTAGACATGTGAGAAGGAATTAAAAAAACAACACAAATAGTAAATACATGCAAAATTCTAAAAGAACATCAATTATGCAAAACATTACTGATAATTTATTGTGCGATGGAAAAGCCTGAACTAAAATACATTACAAAAATAGCTTTTAGGGCTGGGGATGTGGCTCAAGCGGTAGTGCGCTCGCCTGGCATGCGTACGGCCCGGGTTCGATCCTCAGCACCACATACCAACAGAGATGTTGTGTCCGCCGAGAACTAAAAAATAAATATCAAAAATGGCTTTTAAGCAGACAAGGGCATAAATGGCCTAAGAGTGTTCTGAGGTCTTTGCATTGTCCAGAACAGTAGAAGCAGCTGATTAACATACAAATGTGATAAGCCAAGGACTCTTCATTCTGTTTTCAGGAGAACCACCAGGTAATGGTAAGAGTTTGTACCTTCTAAACAAAAATCGGAATAATAATAATAATAAAATGACCAGTCAAAAAGGAAAAAAGGCAGAGAGAAAAAAAAATGAATATAGAGTTGGTTAGATAGTAGAAAGGACAGAGTAGAATAAAAATTTATTATATATTGTGCTATAAAGCAATTTCAACAAATTTCAAAGCACTAGAATTTATATAAGGTGTTATCTCAACATTCATTAGAAAATTAAAACATAGTGAGCTTTCAGGAGCCAATCTGGAAATACACACCCTTAAGTCCTGAGAAAGAGATACTGAACAATTATCGCACCCCGGAATGATTTGGACTTTAGCTCCATTCGGATAATGAGGTGTGGCTCCAGAAGTAAGCGTTACCCAGTGGGGTTGAGTTACACTCACCTGTTCCTTTGTAATCCTACCCCTTGCCTCATTTAATAGCTTCTCCCCAATAAAACCGGGTTCAAGGCATGCTCCTTTTCTTGCCTGCTTTGTCTCCTTTTTGGGAGCTGGGTCAGAGGAGCAATCACAGAACCCAAAGGAAAAGGTATTTCTCTGTGTGTCATTATTTCGTGAGTGTGTGTGTGTGTGTGTGTGTGTGTATTTTTTTCCATACATTTGGGAATTAAGAAATATACTTTTGGGGCTGGGGATGTGGCTCAAGTGGTAGCGCGCTAGCCTGGCATGCACTTGGCTGGGTTTGATCCTCAGCACCACATAAAAATAAAATAAAGATGTTGTGTCCACCGAAAAACTAAAAATAAATATTAAAAAATTCTCTCTCTCTTAAAAAAAGAGAAATATACTTTTGAAATACCCATGGGTCAATGAAGAAATCATAATACAAACTAGAAAATTTTAGCTAAATTATTTTTTAAAAAAACATACTAAAATTCATGGGATGTAGGCTAAGTATTTCTTACACAGAAATTTATATCCTTAACTGAGAATATCATAAAAGAAGAAATGATTCGATTTAACAAACTAATCACCCTTCATAAGAAGTTAGGAAAAGAATAGCAAATTAAAGTAGATGGCAGGAAATTATAAAGATAGAATAATAAGCACTGAAATAGAAATAAATATACAACTAAGAGGATTGATAAAGCCAAGTATTGGTTCTGTGAAAGAATAGATAAAATTCTGATAAGATCAATCTTCCAAGAAAGAAGAAAAGCAAAAATAGCCAGTGTAGGGAATAAAAAGGACATCACTGTGCAGAAGCCATAAAAAAAGACAAAAAGAGGTTATTCTAGACAAGTTTTTCTCAACACTCTTCAAAATGTGGATGATATGGACAAATTCCCAGAAACATACAACCTGTCAATCGACATCAATAAGAAGCCAAATGTAAAAACCTGCAAAGTCCTACAACTATTTTAAAAATTGAGTCTATAATTAAAAATTTCAAAGTAAACAACAGGGCCAGATGACTGTTTTGCACAGGGACCCTAAAGTGAAGGTAGATAGGCCCTTGTGCAAGATTTAGAAAACTTTGAAACATGAAAAGAAACTAAAGAAAACTTAAATAAGTGGAGAATACATCAAGTTCATGGACTATGAGGCAAAGAGCAATGATATAAATTAAAATTCAGACTGCCTAGCAAGGCCTGGGGTTGTAGCTCAGTAGTAGAGCACTTGCCTAGATTTGTGAGGCACTGGGTTCAATTCTCAGTACCATATAAAAAATTACAAACAAATAAAAAAGTTATTGTGTCCACCCAGAACTAAAAAAAAATGTTTAAAAAAAAAGAGTACCTACCAAAACTCATGCTTGTTGTTAGGAGTCAGGATAACAGTGAGGGGATGATGACTGGTAAGAGAAGGGGGCTTTTCTGGAGTTCTGGAAACAGTATTTCTTAACATAGGTATTGTTAAATGAATGTGTTCTCTTTTTGATAATTCACTAAGCTATACATGGTCACTTTTCGGTATGCATATTATGGTTCACTGAAAATTTTACATTGAAGAAAATCAAGAATTTTATCAAAAGGCACTATGAATAATTTAAAAAGCAAATGATAGAGTGAGATATTTGCAATACCTAACTGACAAAGGGCTTATATACAGAAGACATAAATAACTCCTAAGTGTTCTCTTAAGAACGAGTCAGAAAACCCAATACAAAAATAACAGAAACATAAAACATATCAAGACTTGAACAAGCACTTCAAAAAATAATAAATACACAATAAACATATGAAAAAGTGCTCAACCTCATTAATGACTCCATTAAAACCGCAATGAGACGTAATTACTATATGCCAACAAAACTGGCTCAAATGCAAGAGTTACACTAAGTGTTGACAAGGATGTAGAGTAATTGAGACTCTCATACACTTCCAACAGGGGTGTGAATTGGCACAATCACCTTGGAAAACATTATCCAGCAAAATGAAGGACATACATAACCCATGACCCAGGAATTCCATGTTTAGAAATACATGTGAATAAGCACCAGTAGACATACACAAATTATTCACAAAATAGTATTTGTAATAGTTAAGAGTTGAAAATTTCCATAATGTCCATCCATACTATAGGATAAAAATACTCTGGTATAGTCATACAATGGAATATTATAGTTACATGCAATAATGATGTGGATGACTCATCTCACGGATGAATGTATAGTATGATAAAATCCCAAAACATACCAAACTAAATAACGGGGTTGAAGCTTGCACACAATGGCAAGAAGATTATAAAGAAAAGGGAGGAAGCTATGGAATAACTGGAAGAACATGTGGAGAAGTTGTGGATCTATGGGGAAGTATAATAGGGTAACCAGCACCAAGACAGAGCACGGTCCTACTCAGGAGGTGTGAGCTGCCTGAGGAAATAAAAGGTCTGAAATAATCAGGAAGAAATAAGACAAAGCCAAAGATTAGATTTTAAAAAGTGGAGCATCTGATGGTCTTCCAGTCCTAATAGGAACTGGAACTAAACAACTGAAAAAGGCCCCAATTCTTTATCTAAAGGGGAGTACATCAAAGGCAGGGATAAGGTTTCAGTGA
Source organism: Urocitellus parryii (assembly GCF_045843805.1). Lineage (NCBI taxonomy): Eukaryota > Metazoa > Chordata > Mammalia > Rodentia > Sciuridae > Urocitellus > Urocitellus parryii. The sequence goes on along the minus strand of NC_135538.1, from coordinate 70,674,961 downwards.
GAAGAGTCTTGCTTCGGTGCTTGTTTCTCAGTGTGGCCAGAGGTCTTGCAGTAAGCAGATTGATTGGTGTTAGGCAGGCTACACCCACCTCTAGGAGTCTATTTGACCTAAGGTTGTGAGCTAAGACAGGGGCCAGCATGATCCCTGGGCATTCTTAACTCGGGAATTTCAACCCAGGAGTTCCCAGAGGAGTGGCCTCCCTGCCTTAATGGCTCAAACAAACCATAATTTATATATATCCTCCAACAGGGAAGATAAATACTTTCTCTGGATCTGAGTGTTGGTTATCTGGTGTTTCCTTTATTTTAAGCCATTTCCCTGTGCACTTATTTAGAGCCCCCTTTTTAATGCTGGTTACAGCTCAAAGTAATAAGAAATAGTTAAAAAAAAGTAACACCTATTAATATTTTAAATTTAAGCAGTGGCTTAAATTTTTGTCTGAGCCAATGAGGGTAAGAGGGCTTAAGAAACTCTTCAATCTAGTCAGACTGCCCAGGTCTTAGCTTACATGCTATTTTCTTCCCAGAGGCTTCCCTGACACTCTAGGTGAAGTTTCACAGCCCCACACCATCCTATGCTCTTTTCCTCATGTGCTAGTCAGTTTCCATCACTAGAACCTGTGATATTGCCTGTGATCATCTACTTATGAAGAGAAAAGGGTGGTTTTAGCTCCCAGGTTTGGAGGTTCCTGTCTATGATTGGGAAGACATATTGCTTTTCGGCCTCCAGTGAAGGGACAGCACATCATGGGGGTGGGGGAGCCTGTGTTACAACAAAACCAATCCCCTTAGAGCTAGGGAGAGAAACGAAGAGGAAGAGACCAGGGTCCCACAGGGCCCTTCAAGGGCATGTTCCCCTCCAGGGCCTCCCAGTAGGCCCCAACTCTTAAAGTTTTCTCCACCTCCCAATAGCACCCAGCTGGGGAATAAGTCTTTAACACATGGATCTTTGTGAGACATTCAAGATCCATAGAATAGCACCCCATAATACTCGTCCATTTCCTTCATCAACCTCCAGAAAAGGCTGTCCCTCTAATTTGTCCACCTCCAAAATCTGTACTCATCAGAACCTCCTCTCTACCCACCCGCCTGACTTCCACCGGCACACACCAGGGAGGGGCAGGCAGTTGGCATGCCAATATTGACAGGACCTCAGGCCAAGGGTACAGAATTCCTCTAATGATATGGGAGGGAGGGACGAAGGACATGTTTCAGGCTCTGTGGTCCCACAGGTGGAGAAGAACGAGGTCATTCTCAGCTCTAAACTAGACCAAGGAAGGCCTTTGAATTCACCACTCCTATCTTCCCCAACCAGTTCCTCAGTGGGGTGAGGAGACTCTGTTATAAGAACAACCAAAAACAGAGAGTGAGAAACAAGCCCGTGAAAGCTATCATGTAGGCTGTAGAGCAGGATGGACCATCTCTCTATCCCTCAGGCCCCCACCTGGCTTTGCCCTTTCCCCTCCCTAGATGTCCTTCACACCACCTCCCACCTGCTCCTGACTGCTGGTCGGGGCTGTTGCCATCCACCCATGCCCCCACGTTGAGATCAACTGTGTAAGGCAGGTGGCCGGGCAGAGGGGTGGGGAGGAATGTCCTGAGTCCATAGAGCTACCAGGGAATGGTGCAGGAATTCCACATGTGTCTCTGTGTGCTCACCATGTGTATGTGTGACAGAGACAGAGAGAGTGTGAATTGTCCTTAATCTGGGAAAGAAATAGACTTTCAGAGAACTCTATGATTCAAAAATTTAAATAAATAAATCACTTATTACACTGCCTGGTCTAAATTTCGTCCCCATCATTTCCTAGCAGTGTGATCTTTGGCATACATTTTTCTCTGTGCTTCAGTTTCTTGCCTGAAAAATAAGGACAATAATTATACTGTCCTTATATGATTGTTATGAGGATTAATTGTGCTACTCTGTGTAAAGCCTATAGCAAGTTTTGCTATATAGGATGTTCTCCATAAAGAATTAGATTATCATGTCATTATCACCATGACCTATCTTACTTACTAGAGGGTAAAGCCTGAATCTTACTCCTTCTTAATCTCCCTTTGCATTTACTGGGTAGAGGCGCTAACCTCAGAGGGCTTAATCCACGCTGGAGAGAAGAGTGTCTCTGCCAACCTCTCAGTACTGGTGTCCACATCACTAAAGGGCCATACTCTGCAAATCTGGATCCTGAGATTGCAGGTGCCTGGGGGGACCCCTACCACACCAGCATACTGTCCACTATGCCTGGACCTCACATACCCAGAAAAAGGTCCTGGGCCATCACCTGGCCCTGGGCTCTTAGGCTGCTGCCATGGTGAAGTGCAGGTTTGCTCACCTCCAGCAGAGTGGGCAAAAACAGAGGGCAGAGGAGTGGTGAGAAATTCCAGACTGTGTCACAGAATAAAATGAGGAAGCCCAGCAGCAGCAAAATCTGTCTGTAGGCCACAGTCAAAGAAAGGTAGGTAACTGTTAGCCATGCATGCTCCCAGCTACTATGGAGAGTTTTAAAAAGACTGTATTAGTCAAGGAGAACTTGCCACATTAAATTGAACAAATAAATCATCAAGGGTTTGCCAAAGAAAATGCTGTGGTCAGTGAATTCCTCATGTTCTTTTACAGTGTTTCTTTTTATGATGCCATTTTCTTAGAAAATTAATTGAAATGAAAAATAAAAGTGCAATAATGATTTCTTATTATTCCTCTTAATATAGTATTTAGGTATTGTAATATTTTAAGAAAAAGATCTGCCTGGGGATTGTGCTTGGAGCCCTGAGTTCAATTCCCAACACTTAAAAAGAGAGAGAGAGAGAAAAGAAATCAATCCACATGGCAGGCTAATTTGAATAAGACCTTACATATATGTAGTGCTTCCCAAGGTCCATACATCTTCATTTACTATTCCTTTGCTCAGTTCTGTAGTGTCCACTAGACCAAGTCCTGAGCAATGCAGTCTGGGATGTGGAAGTCAATAAACCTGGTTTCTTTCTCCAAGAAGGGAAACAACTGGCTCTATCTCTTCTATGTGATATCACAGAAGAGATGACAGGAGCATTCACAGATATAATAGGAACTAGAGGAAGGCTCAATTAATTCCAACTGAGGGCACTGAGGAAATTCTACAAGAAGCAGTTTTTGATGAATTTGGGTCACTGGCACTGGAGAGAGCATCAACAAACGGCCACATCTGGGTAGGGCTTTGGAACACTCATCACTCCTAACAGGTGTGGGAGAAAGAATGCGTTTCAGGTTGTATGAAGAACATAGCATAGTATAGCAAGGTGGATCATTAACCCACATTTCTCAGATATGCAAAACAATAATTTGTTTTAAAAGGCAGCTTCTTTGATCTCTCTCACAAAACCCTGTGCGTCTTAAGTGTGGGAAATTTTTATTTACCAGTTAACAGCAGCTCAGTCATGTCTAGTTAATGAAGCCTTTCATTTCCTCCCACCTTAGTTGACTCTGTGTCCTAGAGGAGAAAGGAACCCCACTAAGCACTTGCTCTGGATTCTCATCAGCTGAGCAACAACGGCTGCCATCTGTGGTGGCAAATCCATGGTCCTCTAGCCTCTAGCAGGGAAGTCCTCCAGGCCACAGCCTCTGAGCGCAGACCTGAAGCCCGTGCTGGTCTGCTGTTCACCTCATTGCTTTTATTTGCTCATAGGCCTGTGGGGGCTTTTAGAGGCTCATCATACCCTTGCAAGACCAGGGATGGCCAGGAGCTGGACCTTGGCTCTTCTGTGTAGTTACCTCCCTGCACCACAAGTACATCACCACTCCTCACTCATGATCAGTGTGGCAGCAAATGATATACACACACATACACACACACACACACACACACACACACACACACACACACACAATATCCCCATGCTGCACCCAGGCAGTGGGCTGCCAGCCTGCAGGTCCCACCACACCCACAAAGTTCCCAGGCCCCCTCACACATGGATATTACCACTGAGCCCCATGCTCTGCAGAGAGAGGTATACTCTGCCCATCTGCGTCCCCCTGCCCCCACAGGGGATAGCTTCCCATGTCCTCTTCATGTCTGTCAGGAATTCCTCATCTAGTTCCCAGAGACATTCCGTCTCCCATTGCTGCTTTGAGGAGAAAAGTGGCATCTATCTTCACAGTGAAAACTCAACCTACTAAGTAGTTTTGGCTCTTGCTATGAGAGCCTAGAATTATTTGGATTAGATGTTTGGTGGATGAGCCAGGTACAAGGCACACACCTTCGATCCCAGCAACTCAGAGGCTAAGACAGGATTGCAAGTTCAATACCAGCCTCAGTAAATTAATGAGGCTCAGAGAAACTTAGTGAAACCCTGTCTCAAGATAAAAAATAAATAAATAAAAAGGGCTAGGGATATAGCTCAGTTGTAAAGTAACCCTGGGTTAGATCCCCAGTGCCCCTCAAAAAAAAAAAAGATATTCTGCAGATGAATACACATTGCCTCAATAGTCATCATTATCCCTGTCACAGTTAAAAAAATCTAATGGTTTATTGTGCTTGGGGAACAGGGAATAAAAATATATCTGAGTAGCACAGGGCCTGTGAAAGTTTGTTTTGGGAGAGAATGTGTGGCAGGTAAATTTTGATGGGATCCTAGAAAGTCCCTCTGACCCACCACCAGGCCCTCATAGACAGCTGCACAAGTGTGCCTTCCTTCAAAGTCAACCTGCCTACCCCAGCAGGCTTCAGCCAACCAGTTGGTGACTGTTTTCTGCTCTCCAATCTCCCCCTGTCAGACCCTGACTTTCCCAGCTTTTTCCAGATGCCTTACATATTCAAGATCCTGCAACAGCTCTGTGCTCTGAAGTCAGGTAGATCTGGGCTCCTGGTGACTATGGTGCCTACACCACCATTGTGCCCTACACGTGACCCTGCTCGCTGGCTGCTCACAAGGGCTTCATGTGTCATGATCCAGCCTTCCAATATTTGCCTCTCTGATGTGTATAAAGTTCTTTCTCAAGAACTCTGTTGCCCAAGTGTCTTCTTTGATATAAGGAGAGCAACTAAGAACAGAGCAGGGAGGAAGAGCATGAGAAGAAGATTAACATTAAACAGGGATGAGAGGTGGGAGGGAAAAGGAGAGAGAAGGGAAATTGCATGGAAACGGAAGGAGACTCTCATTGTTATACAAAATTACATATAAGAGGAAATGAAGGGAAAGGGAAAAAACAAGGGAGAGAAATGAATTACAGTAGATGGGGTAGAGAGAGAAGATGGGAGGGGAGGGGAGGGGAGGGGGGATAGTAGAGGATAGGAAAGGCAGCAGAATATAACAGACACTAGTATGGCAGTATGTATAAACGTGGATGTGTAACCGATGTGATTCTGCAATCTGTATATGGGGTAAAAATGGGTGTTCATAACCCACTTGAATCAAATGTATGAAATGTGATATGTCAAGAGCTTTGTAATGTTTTGAACAACTAATAATAAAAATTTTAAAAAAGAATCACACAAATTTATATAAAAGACAAAGCAGATATCGGTAAATGTTTTCCCTAGAAATGAAAACCAAGTTTATGACTTGTATTTCTAGCAAGAAAAGGCAGAAACAAGCAACCTCTTAAGGACATAGCCTGCACTGATAAGCAAAGCAGAATCATGTTCCTCATAGTAAGTCCCAGCTGAGAGAACAGTTAGAAAGTGTCTGGTCAACATTGACCTACCTCTCCTTTCAAGAGGAGCAATTAAACAGGTCATACAGGTCTGGGGATGCATTTTAGTGATAGTGTTTATTTACCTAGCAGGTAATAGGCCCTGGGTTTGATCCCAGTACTGGGAAAAAAAATCCTTAAATAAATCACACACATTTTCTGGCTTATAATAAATGAAGGGACAAATACAAGTTAGCATAGTTTCATGAAGGTTGCTATCTGTCTAAAAGGAGCATCAGAACCTTGTCTTCCATATCTCTTGCAAACCCTGCACTTCTCACCCCAACTCTAAGGTACTGTTTTATAAAATACTTTAAGTTAGTCTTTTGATCTGAGTTTATCAGGTTCCTCTTGATTCACATATCAAAATTCAGTACCTCATATTCACTTTGAGTACAAATGGGACTGAATAATGTTGGAAATAGAAAGTCCGGTTTTCCATTTTCAAAATATAGTGCTTGGTCTTAAAAATACAACAGCTCTGAATATGTAAGAAATTACTGAATATGTAAGAAAATCAGTAGAATAGGAAATAGAATGAATGGTTAGGAGGGGTTTACACCCAATTTGTCAGATTCACAGCCCCTTGACAAATAGGAGGGAAGGGGAAAGGATGGGCCTTGTTTGCACTCAATCCCAGAAAGGCTTTCCTGCCACCAGAGAACAAAGGAAGGTGGGAATAATTAAAGGTATATTTCCTTAAATAATCCAATAAGAGACAGTAAAACCTAGGTGACAGGCAGGGAGATTGAGAACCCCATAGTACTCAGTGAGGAAGTGAGGGAGGGACCTGGCACTCTAGGGGATAAAATGCAAATTGTAACAGCCTCAGGGGTGTACCTGCTCCCCGCTCAACACCTGATCTTGCAAGATTCTCAATAAAGCCTCACATTTTGCCATTAAAAAAAGAGAACTCTGTTGCTTTAACTTTTATTTTTCTAATTATCAATGAGCTTAAGCATTCTTATGTATTTGTAACCTCAAGGAGTCCATCTCTTGTGTTGTCTGTTTGTCTTTTGCCCATTTTTTCTACTCCATTTTCATTCTTTTGCTTGTATCAGGAGATCCTAGTTTGCTGAGCATTCTTGTCTTTAATAGATATTGTTCTTTATCAAGGAATTTTTCTGTATCTTTCAGAGAATCTTATCAATATCAGAATTAAAAATACATAAAATACAAAAAATGACATATTTACATATCATTTATGATAGCAAAATGTTTGAAATATTTTGTCCTTCAATAAGACATTGATGAAATGAAAAATTATATGTCCATACAATGGAATATTAAGCAACCATTTAAAGTATGAAGAAGTTCTATATAAATTGATAAAGATTTCCAAGATATATGTTAAGAAAAAAAAGTGCATAAGAATATGGACCATAGAACAACAGAGTATGCATAGCTATACAAGAGGATGTATAGCAAAATAGTCTAAAAAGTGAAGTGGGGGGAATATATATGCTTACTTACTTGTATGCATAAAATGACTTTGGAAGGACATGAAAAAGATTCCGTAGGCTTCTAGAAGAAGAGAAGAAATGACTCCATTGGCTCTGCATGAGGCAGCCTCATCAGGAGGAATTGTACTTGGAACCTGAAGCATGAGTGCAGGCACACATGCACACACACCCTGTGAGCAGCACAGACCCAGGGAGAACTGCAGGGCATGGGTACATTTGCATATTTATATATTCTTGGCCATACAACATTAGCAAATGTTGAAGGGCATAATGTATAGATCTTATAAAAATTAAGTCTTTGAGGGAACAGTCTTCAACTATTTGAAAGAGACTTCCAACTATTGGAAGAGACTTTCTGAATTGCACTATTGTTATGTCACAAAAGATGATATGTGTAGAAACCTCAGAAAGACAGATTGACATTGAAAATTCCAATAATGGACCAGGTTGCTTCAGGACAGAGTGTCACACACTGTCTTATCTCTTTCTTTCTTTCTTTTACTATTTATTTTTTAGTTGTATTGGACACAATGTCTTTATTTTATTTATTTATTTTTATGTGGTGCTGAGGATGGAACCCAGGGCCTCACAAGTGCTAGGTGAGCGCTCTACCACTGAGCCATAACCCCAGCCTTTTCTGATTCCTTTTATATGAAGTTCAAGAATAGGCAAAACTGGGCTGGGGTTGTAGCTTTAGTGGGCGAGCGCTCCTCTAGCATGCATGAGACCCTGGGTTCAATCCCCAGCACATAGAAAATTAATAATAATTCTTGGCCAGCCAGGAAGGGTGGTAAGACCAGTAAAGGGCAGGTAGCTAATTACCAAAGAAAAGGAAAAGGGTAGATAGCACTCTCTGCCACTTGGTTGCTAACAACCTGGGGCGGGGGTGGTCCTTAGATGGCTCTCTTCCTGCCCTTAGTCATGTAGGCAAGATAAGAAGGGAGGGAGAAAAAAGGAAATTTAAAAATCTATAAAAGGAGCACCCACTCCCACTCCCTCAGGCACCAGCTCTGGACCCCTCTTCTCCAGAAGAGTCTCCCTCTCTCTCTTTCTCTGTTCTGTTTCTTAAAAAAAAAAAAAAAAAAAAAAATACTTTTTGCTCTTGCCTCAGGGTTTCTTGAGTGTTCAGTCTTCAACACTGGAGGGAACAAGTACCTGATCCTGATCTTCAAGACCGGGTTCAGTGGTGCATGTTTGTAATTCCAGAGGCTGAGACAGGAGGATCACGAGTTCAAGACCAGCCTCAGCAATTTAGCAAGGCTCTAATCAACTTAGTGAGACCCTATCTCAAGATAAAAATCAAAAAAGGTTTGGGGATGTGGCTCAGTGGTAAAGTGCCCCTGGTTTCAATCCTGAGTAACAAAAACAAAAACCAGGAAAAAAATAAAAACTTATTCATGGAGACAGAGATCAGAAAAATAGTCACTTCTGCTCTCCTGTCTCCTCCTGTCAGATCCTCACTTTCCCAGATTTTTCCAGATTCTTTACATTCCCAAGATCCTGCAACAGCTCTGTGCTCCTGAAATCAGGCAGACCGGGAACGGATAGGGTAGGGCATGAGGAAGCCTTCTGGGGAGCAGGGAATGTTTTGCATATTAATCTGGGTAGTATTTTCAATCATCAATGTTTGTATATGTAGAAATTCAAGCCAGACACGGAAGATGTGGGTACTTTACTGTATTGTTTATAGTAGGCAAATAATGCCCACCCCACCCCCCATTAAAGATGTACATCCTCATCTCCAGAACCTATGAACATGTGAGGTTACAGGGCTAAGGGAATTAGCATAGCACAGGAATATAGGTTGCTAATCAGGTGACCTTAAAATAGGGGGTATGTCCTGGGTTATTTAGTGGGGGCGCCTGTGGTGAACACACACGTCCTTAAATGTGGACTGAGAGGGGCAGGCAAGAAAATCAGAGTAAGGTGAAGAACATGTAAGAGCTGACTCTGAAGACAGAGGCAGAGAGCCAGGGCCAAGGAGTGTGGCAGCCTCTAGATGCCAGAAAGGACATGAAAACAATTCACCACAGACCCTCTAAAAAGGAACCCAGCCATGACTGATACCTGGATGGTAACTAGTGAGAACCACCTTGGACTTCAGAATGCTTGAACAGTAAGGTAACATCTGTGTTAATTTAAGTCCTTGAGTTTGTGGTAATTTACTTTAGAATATATAGAAAATGGATGTCATACCTAAACAAAACAAATTAAGAAATTAAAAAATAAAATAAACAAATTAAGGACTGAGAGTGTAGCTCAGGGGTACATGCTTACTTAGCATGTGCCAGGTCCTGGGTTCAATCCCCATCACTCCCCCCTACCAAAAAAGAGGAAAAGAAAATAAGAGATGAGGTGAAGAGAAGGTATTATCTGAGGTGGATGGAGAGAACACTGGATCACGTATCCTGGGCCTGCATAAACAATGTTAATGGAATAACAAAGGGAAACTGTTCATGGAATTCCCCAGGGGAAGAGCCTTGTTCTCTGTAAACACACACCACCCTGTGAGCAGCCTGGCCCTTGCCACCTGCCTCTATGCTCCATCTCTGAAGTTCTTTCTCCTCCCTGAGATGTTAGGAGGCCTGAGCGTATGTGGGGGACAGGCTTCCAAGAGAGGAGGTGCACTCTACCTTGCCTCTGTAAAGACAAAGAACTAATTGTCATCTCTTCAGACACCCTGAACCAGCCAGGCAGCTGGACTACCCTGCCCCCATGGCCCTGAAGTGACCAGGCTTGTCCTGGACATTGCTGGAGCAGGAGCATTTTCTGTATTGGTGCTTGTATGGCTTGGTTTTGCATTTTTTCATGTTCCTTCCCGTTATAGGCTTCTGGTAGGGTCTGAGTGGATTTTAAATAAAGACCATAAGATCTTTTCCCTTGTTAGCAGATTTAATCATGAATTTCACTTTTACCCATAAGCCTGACTTTTCTGGTGGTGAGCGCTGCCTTCTCCACTTGGTGGCAGGTGTCTGACTATCTAATTGCAGGGAGCTGGGGATGGTGGTGAGACCCAATGGCTCTCCCCTCCATCAGAGCATGAGCATAAAGGGTACCTGTTAGAGATGCAAGTTCCTGGGCCCCACCTGAAGCCTACTGAATCAGACCCTCTGGGGATGGGACCCAGGAGTTGGTTGTAACAAGCCTGCCAGGTGGGCCTGATTCACACTCCAGTTTGAGAACCAGTGGACTACTTCAGGAGGTGGCTCAGTCCTGGTAGCCACCTCCGTAAACTTCCACTAGACCATGGCCTCCAGCGGTTGGGATTTCCACCTCAGTCTCCCCATTTCCCTGCCCAGTTTCCAGGCTCTCCTGGGCTCCAAACCTCTCCTCACTGGGTGGCCTTCTCTTTGAAAGTTCCTCTTCTGCTATCTCTGGGTCACAGCTCTCCCAGACTCCTCCTTTCCCTCCTGAAGCCCTCAGGCCCCTATCTTCCTGGCAGACACTCAACCCCTCCCACAACAAGCTCTCTGACAGCTCACGGTCTTCTCCTGAGCCTCATCTCTGACCCAACTCCAATTACCCAAATTGTTTCTAAATGCCTAGAATAGTCTCCACAGGGTATCTGACCAATTTCTTAAGTTTCATGTCTCCAAACACACCTGTCTGAACAGTGTATGGATCTAAAATAGTCAAACTCACAAAAGCAGAGAGAAGAAAGGTGATTGCCAGGGGCTGGGGATGAGGGAAATGAGATGTTGGTCAGAAGGTATAGTGAGTGGTACCCTCCTCCTCCACAGAAAAATCTTAACTAAGCTTCTCCAGAAATCTTCACCATAATTGATTTTAGGAGTATCAGCAAAAGAGTCTCTACAAAAGAGTTCAGTGTAGGTAAACTTACTATTTTTTTGTTGCTCTATTTTACTTGGCCATTGGCCTAGAAGAAATTAGCACTCCAGGTGCTGAATGCCCCTTTATTAGCTTTTCACAAACATGTATCCAGTATAGTAATTTGTAGAAGTGTGTTTGCAAATGAAAAATGTGATTAAAAAAAAAAAATCCTTTAATAAGGCCTCTGGCCTTGAGCTGGGGCTTCACAGAGATGTCTACATTTCTAAGATAAAAGAAGTTACCAATTGGGCTCCATGGTAACAGCTGGCAGGGGAAATAAGAAAGGGAAGAAGAAGCTCTCCCCTTCTCAGGTGTTGTCCTTAAAAGGTTAACTTGCCCAAAATAGTGAAAGAAAAAGCTGCTTTTATATGAACTTCTGCAGACTGTGAACTTCTGAGCCCCTCTTCTTATATGCTGGGTATAAAGTTCTGAAACTACCTGAACTCGGAGTTCAGGGGATTAATCGATTACAGCGAAAGCTGTACCCTTTGAACCTGGCTGCAGCCAAATAAAACTGTTTCTTGCTATCTTCGGTGTCCTGCCTTGTCTGTGCCCTACAACAAGGGTACAGAGTTTCAGTTATGCAAGATGAGTAAGTTTTGGAGCTCTGAGGACTTCCGTGAACTGTACCTCACAGGTAGCATGTGTGTGTTTGTGCGTGTGTGTGTGTGTGTGTGTGTGTGTGTGTGCAGTGAAAACACTCAAAATCTACCCTCTTAGCAGATGTCACATATTCAGTACAATGATGAATGTCAATGAGCTTGAGCATTGTGCTTTGTTCAAAGTATACATTTGTATCAAAACATTAATTGTGGAGCTGGGGATGTGGCTCAAGTGGTAGCGCGCTCGCCTGGCATGCGTGCGGCCCGGGTTCAATCCTCAGCACCACATACCAACAAAGATGTTGTGTCCGCCAAGAACTAAAAAATAAATATTAAAATTAAAAAAAAAAAAGAAAAAAAAACAGCAAAAAAAAAAAAAACATTAATTGTATACCTTAAATTTTTGTCAATTATACTTCAGCTGAAAAATTTAATTGGGGAAACACACACACACCTGTCTAGTGGGGGCCCAGACCTGTCCTACTGCCAACATTCTTTCCCTCAGAGCATGGTGACCTCATCAGTCTCTCCCTCAGACAGAGTCATGAAGCACAGCCAAAAAAAGGGGGGCTGCAGAGGAGGGGCTATTTTTGGCAAAGAGGAAGAAGGGACGTGAGTAGGAGCAAGACATGGGTGGCAGGTTGGGGTCTGTGCTCCCAAGGAAGGTTCCAAGGAATCTCCTCCTCCCAGGGCAGTAGCTGCTGGGAAGATGCCAGCAGAAGCCACAGAGGGCCAGATCCTCCCTTGCTTCACTCCCACACTGTTCATTCTAAAGAGAGGCGCTCACCTCACCCAGTGTGGGGACAGGGAGGCAGAACCAGGAAGTCCAAGAAGCACTCAGAAGAGGAGGCTACAGTCCCCAAGAGAGAAGGGCCACTATGTTCTTGCCTTAGTTGGCTCTGTGGGCCTTACGAGGCCAGATTGTTGAGTAGCAACTAGACATGAGCTGTGGGTCATGGTTTAAAAAAAAAAAAATAGTATACAGCAAATCAGTTAATCCCCAGTCCCGTCTCATCTTGCAAGATCTGACGCGATGGCTATTCCAGGACCCTTGACTGATCTCAGCCCTATAAACTGTTCCTCTAATAACAGGAGGAAGATCAAGTCAGGAGGTAAGAATCAAAGGGAAGGGTATGAAGTGCACCCCCTTTCTCCACAGAAAAGCCCTCTTCACCATGGCTGATTTTAGGACTGTCAGAAAAAGAGTCCAATGTAGATAAACTTCCTATTTTCATGTCACCCTGTTTACTTGGCCACTGGCCGAGAAGATACCAGCACTCTGGGTGCTGGGCACCCCCTTATTAGTTTTTCACAAACGTATCCAGTATGGTACTTTGAAGAAATGTGCAAACAAGGCCTCTGGCCTTGAGCTGGGGCTTCACAGAGATGTCTACATTTTTAAGATAAGTTACAAATGGACTCTATGGTAACAGCTGGCAGGGGGAGGAAAGAAAGGGGAGAAGAAATTCTCCCTTTCTCAGGTGTTGTCCTTGAAGAGTTAACATGCCCAGAACAGTGAAAGAAGAAGCTGCTTTTATGTGAACTTCTGCAGACTGTGAACTTCTGCAGACTGTGAACTTCTGAGCCCCTCCCCTTACATGCTGGGTATAAAACTCTGAAACTCCCTGAACTCGGGGTTCATGGGATTGATTGATTACAGCAAAAGCTGTGCCCCCTGAGCCTGTCTGCAGCCAAATAAAACTGTTTCCTGCTATCTTCAGTGCCTTGCCTCGTTTGTCCCTACAACAGGTATGCTGACTCAAAAGGGCCCATTGTGAAAATATCTTTGACAAATCCTTGTCAAACAGCACAACAAGATGATTAAGACCAGACCCACCTATCAATTCTATAAAACAAGTTCCAATTAGGACCTCTTGGCTGGGTGAGGATGACCCAGGATGCCTGAGGCTGTTAGCATAGCTTTATGTTATCATTGTAAGCTGTAGCTTTTCTCCCCTCCTGGGGAGCAGTGTTCCACTTAGATACTTACAGATAAAGGAATGAGTAATCGAGGTTTAGAATTAGAATGGAGGCTGTCAATACAGAGCCCGAGGTGATGCTTGGGCAGGACTTTAACAACCTTCCTTAGAAGCCCTAATAAAACTGGAGAATAAAGGAGTGAGTGGTCCTCTCCTCTTTGAAATCACCCAACTCTCCCTTGGGGTACTTTCTGTACCTTCTTTCTTGAAACATTTTCCTATACTTTTACTACATTTTTTATGTCTTGCTTGAAATCTTCTCCTGCAAAATGTAAATCTCCAATAAGATGAATGATATTTGGGACTTTGTGGCCAGAATCCTGTGGCTTGGAAGTCTAGGGGTTGATTCTCTCCTAGAAAGGAGACCACAGACTAAATCACCAGGAGAACCACAGGGACCTGCGGGGAGGGGTCTCCACTCACAAACTCAGGGCACATTACATGAGGTGGTTCTAAAGTAGTAAGCAAGATTTTAAAATCATGTGTCAAAATTACCCTAGGAAATTACTTAGGAAGATGTTTCATTGGATGCAGTCCAGCTAGGGAAGCAACTGGACTATAACTTGAGAAGTAACAGAGCAGTATACACCCTCACCCCCAGAAAGGTCATAAAAGATCTGTGAGATGCATCAAGAAGGTGTCCCCCGCTGCTCCTAGTCTTTCGCCACATGCGCGGAAGTGACTTTTGTACAGATAGTAGAGGTTTTGCAACAGTATCCTCCTGATATATGCATTAAATTGATCTCAAAGAACATCCCAGGTTCAAGGGGAAGGGAATGCAATTGTCTTTTCTAGGAGTGTTAATGAAAACCCCCACACTGGGCTGTACTGCCTGGGTGCGAATTTCAATTTTGCCTTTCACTGGCTGTGTGAACTTGAGCCCGATCCTGAGCCTTACTGCTTCTTAATTACCCAAGGTCACATAGTCTGTGTGCAAAGACGGGGAGAACAGTGCAGGGATTTGACTCTAGGAGACGACTACATTGCATCCTGTAGAATATGGAAACCCTTGAGGCTTGGAGGAAGCAACACCAAGGAAAGTATGTTCCCAGAAGGTGAACATGGCCGGGAGAAGGGGGGAGCAGGGTGACACTAGAGGATCAAGGCCAAGGTGTTGCTATAAGTCAGTACTTTCAGCTTTCATATTATTATTGTATCCTAAAAAGAAATATATAATTAAATTTTAGTTTATTAATGAATTGAAAATTAAATACTAAGGAATAAGATTTTTCTGGGGAGGGTTTAGCCACTGAAGATTGCCTGGATAACAGGTATATAAGGGGATGAGGGCCTGGGGCCTGGGTGGGGAGGGAGTAGCAGAGCGGAAGGGTGGATTGATTCTAGAAAGGGGAAAGGGCAAGGAGGAGGCAAGATCAGAAAGGGGTCCAAGTTCCCAGTAGAGTCACCTGAGGAAGAGATGACAGATCCCTAGGAGGGCTGGAAACTCTGGGCTTTGCAGTTATCTCAAGAAAGCACGGGAGCTGATGTTTCTTGCTTTTTCTCCTACGTGTCTGCCCTGTGTTGTGTGAAGTTGGTGCAGGAAGGGTTCTATGTTCTAGAAGTTGATCTGGGGAAGGTGCTACAGGCCCAGCGGGGCCCCACTTGCCCGGCTCAGGGCTGGTTTCAGCTCCCCTGGTCTTCCCTGACAACTGAGTCTACCTGCCCAAAGCTGACCTCAGAGTCTGTCTTGGCAGCCTCAGTTTCCCCTCCAGTCCCATCTCCACCTACCCAAGCAGCTGACCTCCAGGGACAGCCCCTCCAGCATGCTCCATGCAGGCCCCCAGTGAGCTGTCTAGGACACAAGCCTGAAACTGTCATTCCTCAGTCTAGGCTGTGCTGTTGAGAGACAGAAGGCAGTACAGCCTTCCTGGAGCTGCCCCTGCCCATCACTGCCCCAGCCCTTCGAAGCTCTCTGTGCCCCTGCCCTGCACTCCCTCCTGGTCTAGACATGCCCACCTGGGAGTAATACAGCCTTGCGGAGCTGCTCCAGTTCCATGAGCACTTTCTCCCTGGATTATCTCCCCACTTTCCCCTGGCCCTCAAGGGCTCACCGCTACACCTGCTCCACACTCCGTACAGGTATGGCCTCCTGAATGCAGGCATTTCAGGTCCTCTCTCTAGGCAGAATGGGCCATACCCTCACTTCACCAACTCCATCAGCTGGGACATCCTAGTTGCTTTTGCGGTGCATGGGTACACTTAAATCCCCAATGTTTCCTCAGGAGGCTGTTAGCTGCTTGAGAATAATATGTGGTTTCAGATAAAGAATGTAAAAAGGACTCCAATAATGTGAGCTTCCCAGGCAAAAGTGGCTCTCCTCAGAGCAGCCCTCCCCTATGGTACTCCCACAGCTCCAGGACTTTCTTTCCTAGCAACCCTCATAATTTGTTCCCACATGCGGATTTCATTAACCCTGGATGAAATGTTCTGCTCCCCTAAATAGGACTCAGGAGTAAGCAAGTCAGGCATGATCCTTAGAGTTTATGCTCAAACAGATATTTGTATTCCCATGTTTCTGGCAACATTGTTTGTGATATCCAAAATATGAAAACAACCCATATGCCCACCCATGGATGAATGGATAAACAAAATGTGGTATAAACATAGGAGAGAATATTATTCCACTTTAAAAAGGAAGAAAATCCTGTCACATGTTGTAACACAGATGAACTTCTAAGACATTATGCTAAGTGAAATAAACCAGTCACAAAAGTTCATTGAAAACTGTACCTCGAATAGTCAAAATCATAGGAACAGAAACTAGAATAATGGTTGCCACGGGGAACAGAGAGTTTTGCTTAGTGGCTCTGGAGTTTCAGTTTGGGAAGATGAAAACATTATGGAAATGCTGACAATGGTTACACAGTAATATAAAGGTACTTAATATCGCCAAATGTACACTTAAAAGTAGTTAAAATGGTAAATTTTATGTTACATGTATTTCACCAAAATTTTATTTATTTTCAGCTCTACTGAGGTATGACTAACAAAACTACATAAATTTAAAGTGCACAATATTTTACAACTTGTAAAAATTAAAATTTAATTTTTAAATTTTTTCCTAACAAATGGAGGAGAAACCCTGGGCCTCTGGAAGTTCTAACCAGGGCACACAACTGCATCAGGCAGCTGGTTGCTTAAACAAGGTATTTTTGTTTCAACTGATCCCTGGGATTATTAGGAAGCTGCTAGATTTTTAATCTTTTCTCTTCCCAGACTGAAAAGGTTATCCAAGGGTATCTCATCTTAGACAATTTCCTCTCCTCAATTACTTTTAAACATCAATCCACAAGGAAGTCCTCTTTGGTAATAAAGATGGGAATGAGGACACACCCACAACAATGAGCTATCTGGGGACATCTTGGTTTAAATGCCCTGCTCAGTGTGCATGGTGCTAGAGGAGGGGGTATTGGGCTCTGTTGCTAAACAGGACCCTGTCACAGGGAAACTTTTTTTTTTTTTTTTTTTTTTTGGAGGGGGATATTGAGAATTGAATCCAGAGATACTTTATCACTGAGCTAAGTCCCCAGCCTGTTTGTTTGTTTTAAGACAGAGTCTCACTAAATTGCTTACAGTTTCACTAAATTGCTGAAGCTGGCTGGCCTCAAACTTGCAATCCTCCTGCCTAAACCTTCCAAACCCCTGGGATTACAAGCATACACCACCACACCCATCAGAACCTTGTAGAGTTGCACAGCGTCACCTATGTGCTATCTGCCCAGCCTTCTTCCTCACAGCTCCCTTACCCTGAGCAATGTTGATAGAGACCCAGATAGAGGCATGGGTGGAATGGGGACTCCTGGGAGGAAGATTCCTTGGCTCTAAGCCATCTCTAGATGCCCCCAGGAATTATAGGTTACAAAGACCAATTGAAGCCACAGGTAGGAGGCCACCTTATGGGATTTTCCCGTCTTACCTGCTTAGCCAATTTCCCAGCACAGCAAATTTTACTTATGGGCTAAAAGTGGCATGGAGCCCCCATAGGTGTGCTCCCCTCCCTGTTTCATCCAAGTGACAACTGGACATCTAGGAAAGGACGGATGTTCCCACTCTGCTTTGGTAACTGCAATCTTGACAGTTGATGTGTCTTAAAGTCTTCAAGCACTCGGTGGGAGGTGAAGCCTCCTTCCCCTGCAAGGGCCTCTCTCTCCAAGGTCAGAACCCTTCCTGAGGGTCAGAAGCTTACCTAGGCAGGGGTAGAGGACTGTCCTGACCCTCCCCATTCTGGGGACCCCCACCAATGGGCCCAGCAGATGCAGTGATCAGGGCACAGAAAGTCCAATATGCTCTTCAAACGGGGCTTGGGGAAGGGGCCCCCGACTGGGGCTGCAGCTGGTTACATGGCTCTGCTCAGAGCCAGTTTTTCTGGGAATGAGGCAGATAGTCCTTCACCTGCCATTCCTGAGAGCTGGCTCCTGCTTTCTCCCAAAGGAGAGACTGTTTTTATAAGACTTTCAGTTTTGCAGCAGAGGTTACAGAAAAACCCAAAGTTCTGCCACCAACTATTAGCCCCCTGTGCCCCAGTATGCTTTAGTCACAGGGCTTCTATACCACTCACACCCAGGCACACTCGCCCCACAGCACCTCCATGAGGCAGGTCCACTTAGGAGTTTTGAGGACCCTGGGCACTTTTGCCTTCAGGCACCTCTTCCTGTATGCAAAGTATATAAAATATAAAAAATACATATATTTTAACAATTGCATGGATATAAAGATGAATATGTTAATAGAATATAGTAAAATGATTTCTTCTGCCTAAAATTTCGGTTTCCTTCTGATTTTAAAAGAAAACTTTTGGTGGTTTTCTAACACCAGCGCCACCTCTAGCTCCCGGGCTCCTACTAAAGAAGAAGCCAGGTAAATAAGGAGGTCTTTCTACCATGGCTAAGCCGCTCCCAAGAGTGCACCTCCTACTGGAGGGGTGAAGACACCTCATCGTTACAGGCCTGGTATTGTGGTATTTCGTGAAATTAGACGTTATCAGAAATCCATTGAACTTCTGATTCGCAACTCCCCTTTCAGCGTCTTGTGCGAAAAATTGCTCAGGACTTCAAAACAAATCTGCGCTTCCAGAGTGCAGCTATTCGTGCTTTGCAGAAGGCAGGCAAGGCCTATCTGGTTGGCGTTTTTGAAGACACCACTTGTGTGGCCTCCATGCCAAAGTGTAACAATTATGCCAAAAGACATCCAACTAGCACACTGCATATGTGGAGCACAGGCTTAAGAATTCACTATGATGGGGGCTGGGGTTGTAGCTCGGTGGTTGAGCGCTGGCCTTGGGTGGGTGAGGCACTGGATTCAATCCTCAGCATCATGAGAGGTGGGAGGGAAAGGGAGTGAGAAGGGAAATCGCATGGAAATGGAAGGCGATCCTCAGGGTTATACATAAGGACATATAAGAGGAAAGGAGGGGTAAGACAAGATAATACAAATCGAAGAAATGATTTACAGTAGAAGGGGTAGAGAGAGAAAAGGGGAGGGGAGGGGAGGGGAGGGGAGGGGGGATAGTAGAGAATAGGACAGACAGCAGAATACATCAGACACTAGAAAGGCAATATGTCAATCAATGGAAGGGAAACTGATGTGATACAGCAATCTGTATACGGGGTAAAATTGGGAGTTCATAACCCACTTGAATCAAATTGTGAAATATGATGTATTAAGAACTATGTAATGTTTTGAACGACCAACAATAAAAAAAAAGTCCTCAGCATCACATTAAAAAATAAATAAATAAAATAAAGATATTGTGTCCATCTACAACTAAAAAAATATTTTTTAAAAATTCACTATAATGGGAGCGGGGATTGTGGCTCAGAGGTGGAGTGCTGGCCTGGCATGAGTGAGGCACTGGGTTTGATCCTCAGCACCACATAAAATAAAATAAAAATATTGTGTCCACCTGTAACTAAAAAATAAATATTTTTAAAAATTCACTATGATGGGAATATTTCATTCTCAAAAAAATTTTTTTCTCTTCTTCCCGTTATTGGTAGTTCGGAAGTTAGATGTTTTTTTTTCCAAAGGCTCAAAAGATACCTAAGTATATGATTGTGAATGGAAAAACAGGGGACAGAAATCAGGTATTGGTCGGTTTTTCATTTTCATTGTGTGTAAATTTTTTTCTTTTCTTCTTTTTCTCTTTCTTTTTATCTTATTTTATTATTTATTTATTTATTTTTAAATTTTGTGGTGCTAGGGATTGAACCCATGGCCTTGTGCATGTGAGGCAAGCACTCTAACTACTTAGCTACATCCTCAGCCCTGTGTGAGAATTTTTAATATAAATGCAGGGATATAGAGCAAAAATTTTTTAGTGAACAAGTTTCAGTAGTTCAACTTTATAACAATTATAAATAAAACTGTTAAAATTTTCTGGACAATGCCAGCATTTGGATTTTTTAAAACAAGTAAATTTTTTATTAACAGGAACTAAATGGTGTTTGTAGCATTTTTATCACAGTAGATGCCACCCATTCACGAGACTTTTCTGAGTTGTCCTACATGCAAGTACATGTTTTTAATGTTGTCTTCTGTGCTGTTTCTGTAAGTTTGCTATTAAAATACATTAAACTGTAAAAAGAAAATAAAATAGGGCTAGGGATAAAGCTCAGTTGGTAGAGTGCTTGCCTCACATGCACAAAGCCCTGTGTTCAACCCCCAGCACCACCAAAAAATAAAATAAAATAAAACTTTTGGAGGGAACCTTAAAAGTGTTGTGGCTAGAGCCTCCCCTGTCTATTGTCTATTCCAGTTCTGCATCAAGGGACATTCGAGTAGAGACAAGAGACCTGGCTAAGTGGGAGGGTTCAACCTTCCCAGTAGTGTGACCTGGGCCACTCATTTCACCTTTCTGTGCCTCAGTTTCCTTACCTGGGAATTATAATATTGTCTAACTCAAAGAGTTTATGAGAGGATTACATTAAAACTATATATGGGGAGGGGAAGATCATATATGGGCTGGGGACACAACTCTTTAGTAGAGGGCTTGTCTTGAATGTATGAGAACCTGGGTTTGATCCCAGTGCTTGGGGTGGAGAGTTACATTATATAAGTACCTTGGTTGAAGTGATGCCTGGCACAGATGCTCTCTATAACAGAGTTAGCTGTCATTTACATTCTTGCTGTGGTTGCTCCTAGCCACCTTGCTAACCCTCTGAACTTTTAACCAGCACTGTTCTAGAAAAGCAAGGTGGGGCTTCCAGTTTATAGGGATATCTCACTTAGATTCCTTGGAGCAGAAACAACCATTTTAAAGCTGGTCATTCAGTAAAAGGAATTTATTATAAAATTCCTTGGCAGAATTGCCCATGGTTAACCCCCTAGGAAATCTGAACTACCAGAAATCTGGTGGTGTCCTCTTGACCTGAGAGGGTAAATGAGGTTACCAGTGGGAACGAGGAATCACAGGACTGTAATCTGCCGCCTACTCTTCTCCATCTGTTTAGCAGGTGCCAGAACTCAGGGAATTTAGTGCCTTTTAAAATGTAAAGGCCTCTGGGATAAATTAATTTCTTAATCCCTTAACAGTCACACAAGAGGAAGGTCTGACAGCTGGGTTTTCTGAGGGGACAAGAACGAATATGTGTCAGGGTCT
The DNA here is from genome assembly GCF_045843805.1 of Urocitellus parryii. Taxonomy (NCBI): domain Eukaryota; kingdom Metazoa; phylum Chordata; class Mammalia; order Rodentia; family Sciuridae; genus Urocitellus; species Urocitellus parryii. The sequence goes on along the minus strand of NC_135538.1, from coordinate 70,653,822 downwards.
TTACATACATTATCTTGCTTAATCTGGACAACAGCCCCATTCTTAGGGATTACTGTCCCCATTTTATAAACAAGCAAACAGAGGCTCAGAAAGGGTTGGTGACCTGCCTAAAGGTCATCCTACTCCTTCCTACTGCCCCCAGAGAACCATGAGTCCTGAGAAAGGATCAAGGGCAGAGAGAAAGGCAAAAGGAAAGCAGCCTGCCTGGGTCTGTATCTGCCGTAGCTAATCTGCTGAAACGCTCTGGGTTTCAGTTTCCCCTCAGGTACAAGTAGGGAGTTGACCCAAGGATCCCATGCAACTCACTTTGCTTACCCTCTTCCCTACCTGGCCAGACAGCAGGCAACTGCTATGTCTGACTGTGTCTGTCCCCACAAAATGCATACATTGAAATCCTAACCCCAAAGGTGGTGGCATGGGGAGGTGAGACCTCCGGGAGGTGATCAGGCCTTGGGGGTGGGGCCCTTTCACGTATGGGATTTGTGACCTTCTAAAAGAGACCTCAGAAAAGTCCCCCCACCCCTTTCCTAATGTGAAGTGAGAAAGCGCTGTCTATGAACCAGAAAGTGGGCCCTCCCTCATCAGACCCAGAAGGTCAGTGCTTTGATCTTGAACTTCCAGCCTCCGGAACTGGGAGAAGGAATTTTTCTATTGTTTCAAAGGTACCCAGCCTGTGCTAATTTGTTATGGCAGCCCAAACTAGGATGCAGGGTCCCCTGTGGCATTTCTTTAGTTCCTGAGGAGTCACCAGTGTTGCCTCCCCTCCCTGACCTCAAAAGCAGCATCACTCCTTTGGGGGCAGGTGTGTTGAGCGGTCTTTATAATGTGTTAGATGGCTCAGAAACCTCCAGCTAGCCAGAGCAGCCAAGCAGAGGAACTGTTTTGTATCCAGATCCTCCCTGCCTGCTGTTTTTTTTTTTTTTTTTAGCAAAAGAAAGCTGGCAGCAGCAGCTGGTCTCCTTTGTGAAGGTAAACAGCTGAGTCACCCACTTCTCCTTCACTCAACAGCTCCACCACTTCCTGCCGGCTCTCTCTACTCAAGGAAGAGTGATTCCACAAGCTGGGTTGGGCTTCTCTGACTGTGAGGGGGAAAATCACCTGCCCCCAGGAGGGACTGTGGCTGAGAGAACCAGAAGGGGCAGCATGTGCAGTGGCCCTGGGGACAAGGCCCCACCCAGCAGTGAGGGGAGGACATGGTCCTACCTCCAAAGGCTGGCCTCATGCTGAAGTCGTGGTCATCCACTCTGAGAAGCTGCTGAGGTTTTCCTGTTCCGATTTTGGTCATGTCGAGGTTCTTTTTGTAAGAGTTACTGCAAAGAAAAACCCGAAAACAGGATCTATCTGTATGTAGGCAACTTTTCTCCATCCTGCCTTGTCCTTCTCAGCCAGGGAGAGGGAGGGCTGAAGGACCCCACCACCACCACCTAGAACCCTCACAGGAAGACCACCCTGAGGACCAGGCCTTCCTAAGGTGGACGACCTCCTGGGCAGAGCAGCATTCTACCTGGCACAAGGCTCCTAAATGTCTTGCCGAAAGTTTTGATTGAATGAAAATAGTGGGTTTGAGTGTTGGGGGATGCTTTTTATTTTATTTTTTTTTAATTTCTCATATGTTATTATAGTATTGGTTTTGTGATTAATATGTTTCTGAGGAAAATGTGGTCAAAGTTTTAAAATAATGGTTTTTGGGGCTGGGGTCGTGGCTCAGTGGCAGAGCGCTTGCCTAGCATGTGGGAGGCCCTGGGCTCGAATCTCAGCACCGCATATAAATCAATGATTAAAATAAAGGTCCATCCACAGCTAAAACAAATATAAAATAAAACAATGTTTTTATCCAGCCAGACCTGATGCTTCTTCCATCAGTCCCAGTGGCAGGTTTGCAGAGGCCCTGGGGGGCCTCCGTCCCAGGACAGATAGGCAAAGTCAGCAGGTCAGGGCCATGGGTGGATTGAGTTGCTCTGAACACCCAGCAAGATGGTGACGGCCAGAGCTGCCACCCAGCACTGCAGGCCCTGGTTCTTTCTAGACCCTGGTCTTCGCCTCAACCACACACAATCCCAAAGCAGTCAAATCCAGAACACTCTACAGCAATTGTCTACTGACAAGGTTATCAAGGTTAAAAAGAGAAAGAAAAGGATAGAAAAAAAAATAAAGAATGAAGAAAAGAAGAGGAGGGCGGGAGGGGAAAGAGGAAAAGAAGGGAAGAGGGGAAACACACAGCCAACCCAATCCACAGCATCTCGTCTGCTCTTCCTACAGGCTCACTGGCTTGTGCCTAACACCTGAGTTATTTTACATGTGTCTCACTTAACCTTCTAAAAGGGTTGGGTCTGAGTTCAGCTCTGTGTCTATCATACTAAGCACAATGCCTGGTACACAGTGGGTATTCAATAAATGGGATCAGCATGACAGGACAATGGCTTCTAGAAGGAATTTTAACCAGTTTCATTTTAGCCTATTTGGTCAAAATTATCCAGATGGTTCTCAGGCCTAACCACATATTAGGGTCATTCTTGGAGCTTTCAAAAATCCTGGTGCTCTGGCCACAACCCAGACCAATCAAATCCATATCTCTGAGTGGGACCTGAGCATCAGCATTTTTTAAAGTTCCCCGGCTAATCCCCAGAGAGCCAAGGCTGAAGAGCACTGCTCTAAACTAAGCATTTTTAGATCATGCAATCCCTTGCGACAATAAACTCTATCTGGCTTTGTGTCTTGTTGATTAGACCAGTGATTTTCAAACCTTGCTACTAACAATAATCACCTGGGGAGGTTGTCAAACTTCTGAAGCCTACCCAATCCCAAGCCTAGAGATTTGGATTTAATGGGTTTGGTCACAGCACTGAGAGGTTTCAAAACCCCTGGTGATTCCAAGGTACAGCCATGTTTAAGAACCCCTAGGACACACTTGAATCCAATACCTGGGAAAGAGTCCAGGGAACTGCCTAGAGCTCCTGTTCATGCTGATGATTTAGGTGTAAAAAGGTGAGAAAACCAATTCACATGCGGAAAGAACTTGATTGCCTCTCAGGGACTGCGATTCTGCTACATGCAGCATATAGAAGATTTTCAGAAATAAACGAAGAGGTTTCGAGTGTTCATTTGTCCATACCCCAATTTCACTCTCCATGTCATTACACTTTATCCGCTTTTGAAACAAATGTGCGTGTTTCCAATTTAAACTGTAAGAGGAAGGCAGCATGTTTCCCCTCTTGGGATCTTGGAGACCTCTCCCTGTGAAATTCTTAATTCACTCTCTACCAGCTCTGCCTCAGATGGTGTGATTCAAAGGGAAATCAAAGCTGTGCTGATCAGTAAAGAAGCCACTAGTCACATGTGACTGTTTAAATTTTAATTAAAATTAAATTAATATTCAGTTTCTCAGTTATACTAGCCATATATATGTGCTAGTGGCTACTAATCTGAATAGTGCAGATATATAACATTTCCGCAACATGCAAAAACCCTTTGTTAGTTCTGCACTAACTGGTGGAGGTTGGGTTGCCCGGGCCCCAAACAGATTCCACTGTAAGCCCCACTCTGGGAACCGCCTGGCCCCCTTTTACAGCCCTAGACCTCCCAGTCATTCCCCCACTTCCGGTGAGGGCTCTGGCACCACCTGTTTCTCTTCATTCTGTCCCTCCCAAATGTCGACATACATATAGACTGCCCTTCTACACTCTGGCACAGTTCCTAGATTCCTGGTCTCCAGTTCATTTGCTCAACATGTTCGGATGCACTACTGTTCGGCCCATCTCTGTTCCAGTCATGGGGAGGGGCATATACCCTGTCCTCACAGGGCTTATAACCTAGTGGGAGACATGACAATTGAACAAGTGGACAGATGAATAAAGTAACTCCAGGAAGGGCCAAGTGCCATAAAAAATGACAAGCAGAGAGATGGGTTGGGGTAGAGAGCTCATTAGAAGGTGGCAGAGAAGTGTGAAACCAGGAAGGAGTGAGGGAGGGAGATGGGGAGCTTGAGAAGATCTGAAGGAAGAGAGAACAGCATGGGTGGTGCCCTGGAACAGTCTAGCTGTGAGCAGAGCCTCCTCACCCAGCTCATTCAGTTTCATCTAGTTTCTAATGCACTCACCCTCTACGCCTTGAACCCTGCTGCTATCTTCAAACTGCCCTGTTTTCACGTTCTTCAGCAATGGCGGTTCTGAAGGACCTGGGGGCTCAGCAGACATGCCTGACCCTCCTCCCCACAGAGCCCTTTGAGTTCTGCCCTCAACCCCCCCAGCTCCTCAGCTTCTCCCTCTTTCCGTGTGCACTCCAGTCAGCATTCAGTCTGGATTCCAGAGTCTCCCCTCTTGAACCTTTCCTGCACTGTAGGCAGAAAAACTGTCTATACCCCCTGTTCTCCTCTAACTCATATTTCATGCAAAATTTATTGACAGTGATAGCAATATAGGTGTTATATTCTTCTTCGACTCTTTCCTTTTTAAAAACAATGTTTGAAGACCTAACCTTTCAAGCAGTCTTAGGTTCACAGCATGGCTGATTCCTACCTTCCTCCTGCCCTCCCAGGTGTACCTCCCCCACCACAGTGGTGCATTTGTGACTACTGATGAACCTGCACTGGCATATTTCTCATTTGTGCTTACATTAGGGTTCACTCTTGGTGATGGATGTCAGTGAACATGGACAGACCCATAAGGACATGCAGCCACCACGACGGCATCATACAGAACAGTTTCACCATCCTAAGGATTCTGCCCAAAACAAACAAACAAACAAAAAAAGCCCCACAAAAACTGATTCCCTCCTACAAGAAACACTCATTTCCCAAAGATGAGCTCCAACACTGCTGTCACCTCCTCACTCACCAGCATTTCTCTCCCAACTCACGCCCACCCGCAGGTCCTGCAGTGGCCCTGCTAGAACAGGCAGAACCTGGCTCCATTAAAAACTTTGTCTTTTAGGACAAAGCAGTAGGACATGCTCTCTCAGTCTCCATTGCTGCCTCCCTTCCTCCTCAGCCCATCCAGGGTCCTCAAGACCCTGTCCTAGCCACCTTTTCTTCTCTCCCTGCACTCATTTCATCAGGGTTACCTATGCCAGTGGTTTATATTGTCATCAATATGCTGATGGTTACTAAGTAATCGTCATCTCTCTGCTCTAGCCCTTTACATCCAACAATTACCTAACTGAACACCTGCGGTTGAATGTCCTAGAGGCATTTAGACCACACATCCAGCGCAAGTGTGTAATCCCAACAGTTTAGGAGGCTGAGGCGAGAGGATTGCAAGTTCAAAGGTAGCCTCGAAACTTGGTGAGGCCCTAAGCAACTTAGTGAGACCCTGTCTCAAATTTTTTAAAATTAACAATAAAGGGCTAGTAATATGGCTCAGTGGTTAAGCTCCTGGGGGTTCAATCCCTGGTAGAAAGGAAAAGAGGGGAGGGAGAGGAGGGAAGGAGAAGAGGGGGAGGAGGGAAGGGGGAGGAGGAGAGGAGAGGAGGAGGGAAGGGGAGGAGGGGAGGAGGAAGGGGGAGGAGGAGAAGGAGGGGAGGAGGAAAGGGGAGGAAGGGGAGGAGGGGAGGAGGAAAGGGGGAAGAGGGGGAGGAGGGGAGGAGGAAAGGGGAGGAAGGGGAGGAGGGGAGGAGGAAAGGGGGAAGAGGGGGAGGAGGGGAGGAGGAAAGGGGAGGAGGGGGAGGAGGGGAAGGAGGGGGAGGAGGGGAGGAGGAAAGGGGAGGAGGGGGAGGAGGGGGAGGAGGGGAGGGGAGGAGGGAAGGGGAGGAGGGGAGGAGGGAGGGAGGGAGGAGGAAAGGGGGAAGAGGGGGAGGAGGGGAGGAGGAAAGGGGAGGAGGGGGAGGAGGGGGAGGAGGGGGAGGAGGGGAGGAGGAAAGGGGAGGAGGGGGAGGAGGGGGAGGAGGGGAGGGAAGGAGGGAAGGGGAAGAGGGGAGGAGGGAGGGAGGGAGGAGGAAAGGGGGAAGAGGGGGAGGAGGGGAGGAGGGAGGGAGGGAGGGAGGAGGAAAGGGGGAAGAGGGGGAGGAGGGGAGGAGAAAGGGAGGGAGGAGGAAAGGGGGAGGAGAGGAGGAGGGAGGAGGAGAGGGGAGGGAGGGAGGGAAGAGGAGAGGGGAGGGAGGGAGGGAGGAAGAAAGGAAGAAAAGACAAACAACACATCCAGCTTGATGTGGGACGTATTAAGTGTGAAGTGACCTCTGTTGGAGGATGAGTGGATGATGATCAGAAAGAACTAAGAGACAGTATGGCTGCAGGGACACACAGGGGCCAGGTGGAACTTTGGACGTTACATGAAGTCTGTCTTTATCCAAAGGCAATAAAAAAGCAACCAAGGGTGTTGAGCAGATAGAGGAAGAGGCCACAATCAGATTTGCTTGTAGAAAGACTCACTGTAGCCACACACACCTGGAGGGAAATTTCAATTGAACTTCATCCCCTAGAGCTGGATGTGCGACTTGGAGGGTGTGTGTGGTCATGGCCAGGAACTTCCTCACTCACTCGTCTCTTCCCCAAGCCTGGCCTCCAGGAGTCAAGTGGGACTAGGCCTGGTTCTCTGGGCAGTGACAGTGTGAAGGGCCGTGACCATAAACCCCAGCAAAGACACCAGGGAAGGCGGATGAAGAGCTCAGCCAGGGGCTTAGCAGATCATAGACATTAAATTGTGAGTGCAGCCGGCTCACTGCCCCTCTGCCTCACAGGAGCAAATCCCTCTTGTCAACACAGTCTCCACATCTATTTAGAGAAGGATTAAGGAACCGGAAGTCCCAGAATGCCACTACCCCAATGAGAGAGAGGAGATTTAAATCCCACCACCATTAAGGGCTCAAAATTTTTGTAAGGGACCAGTTGTTTGATAACTCAAGTCACCAAGATGCTAGCCTTGGGCTCTTTGCCCAAGCAGGGGGCTCCATTCATCCTCTCACAGGTATGACCGCACTCACTACAGGCAGCCTTAGCCCTCAGAACCACAGCAGGTCAGCCAGACCTCCACAAGACTCAAATCCAGCCTTGTAGGGGAAGGTGAGAGTAGAAGAAAATGTGATCACCATGCCTTTGGAAGCAGGGCTGGGTCATGTTGTTGTGGTCTGTTTGGCAACAGTAGTTATCATGATAACCACGCCCTGGCACATGGCACCCCTTCTCTGTGCAGGCCCTGGCTGCGGGTTTAGACACACCTCACCCCTTTCTCATATCTCCTCTTCAACAGGAGAAACTGAGCAGGAAGATTAGGAAACACAGCCACATGGCCAGAGAGTGACAGAACCCGGTCTCAACCTGGCTCCCTTAACATTTTAACTCCTTTTCTTTCCCCAGACTCTTAGTAATGGGTCAAGGTCACTGGGTGGTCAGAGGGTGAATGTGTTTACTGGTCCAGCAAAACAGAACATGATGCAAACCAAGAGAAGGCAGGTGTCCCAAGGAGGCAGTAGATGGGAACATAAAACATGAAGAGGACTCCAGGCTCTGAAACCAGAGAGGACAAAGACTCCCACGGTCCAGAGCTTGGTTTATATTTTCAGCTCTCAAGGGAGAAGGAAAGCCAGCATGTGGTCACGAGGCCAATTTGTGCAGTAGTGGGGATAACATGGAGAGGAAGCAGGAAGAATAGAACAAAACAACAGCTGAGAGCAAGCACTCAGGGAGCTGCAGTGACTCAATAAGTAGGGATAGGAAGGATCAGGAAACTGAAAGCAGTCATCGAGACAGCCACTGCTAAGCAGAATAGTTGATTTGCATGAGCATCTTGGCCAGGGTAATGCCCAGAAGGCTGACAGGATACAAGAGGTCTTGACAGTGTGTGTGAGTGTGACCGTGTGTTACATGGGAGTGACTATGGGTGCAGGACATCTGTGGGGCATGTGACTGTGACCATGTACACTGTGTGTGTGACTATGAAAGCTTGTGTGTGGTGTGTGATGGGTGTGTATGACTGGGTATTCATGTTAGTGTGTGATCAGGACTTCTAAGAAGTAATGTAAGACTAAACAGAAAGAGTTGGTCATTTGACTAGTAGAGTGTACCTCCTCTGTGTCCATAATTACAGTAATTTTGGAAACTTAAGTGTCAGAGGCCTGACTGAAAGTTGTCACAGGGAGATACAGCTATGTAATTTTCTGACCATGTGCATTCCCAGGTAGATTCAGAAATGTCCAGAACTGTGTTCGGTATCCTTTTCCCCAGCTTTGGATCAAGAATTATTTTATGTTCTTTGAATATGTATGTTCATCTCTTCCCACTTTTAACACTTCCTGGGATGAATTCAAGAAAATGTCCTGCCCCTAAGAATCAGATTCAAGCTGACCTCCTGCCATGCAGGTGCCTGGAAATGAGACTCTTGGGTCTTCTAAGAAGTGATAGAGATGCTGCAGCTGAGGTCCCTGAGAATCCCAGGGCTCCTGCTGAACCCCAGTACCATTATCGGGATAGACAATTTCAGATGATACTTTTCCTCCAGTCCTAGTACACTGGGTACCTATGTTCTAGTCCTTGGAGTCACCAGCACACTGTGTAACTTATTCATGCTCCTGAGTCACTGTTTATGCTCCTGTAAAATGAGCCCCTGTGGGCAATTTCCTAATGCATGTTCTATGGGACAGGAATTCCACAAGACAGTTGTTGTTGTTTCTAAAAAATACTACAACACTTACCCCCCTCTTCAAGTTTCACAATGTCTATTTGCATAATGAAGTTTTTAGAAGTTCTGCTGCAAAGACGTCTGTTTAAAATGACCTACACCAGGATTTCCCAATCCCCTTTGACCCCAGAACCTCCTCTTCACACATCACCTGTTCGCATGGCTTAAAATTAGAGCTTGGGGAAGTGGCTGGACCACGTGACCTCCAAGGTCCTTCCAAGCCTATGATTCTAGCCACGAAACCAGGATAAGCCCTCCAGGGTGGGCCTCTTTCCTCTCCTTCTGGAAGATTTGATCTGTTTGCTTTTAGGCTGAGTACGAATAGGCCTTACAGAATATTTATGTCTCCTAGAAAAGCAGTCTCTACGGGGTGCCAGAGATAGAGATTATAACTCTTATTTGTATTTTTCCTAAAAATAAGGAAGCAATCAAATCTTAATTTAATGTACACATGTATAAAAGTACATGCATATAATCTGTAAGTAAATATACACTGTAGGCATCATTTCAAATATTATACATATAATTTTTTTAAATGTTTTTTAGTTGTTGATGGACCTCTGTTTTATTTATTTATATGTGGTGCTGAGAATTGAGCCCAGTGCCTCACACATGCTAGGCAAATGCTCTATCACTGAGCCACAACCCCAGCCCTACATTTTTTTCCTAGGAGTTCAGGATATATATATATATATATATATATATATATATATATATATATATATATATTTTTTTTTTTTTTTTTCCCTCATGCCAAAATATTTGATTGTAATTGTTTAGCAGGCCTCTATGGTTCCTACTGGACATAATCCTGAGAAACAAAGCAGCACAATCTAAGAAGGGTAAAGAGATTTTTACCCATCATCTACGCCTATCTGCCTTAATTCAAAACGCTGTGGCTGAACAGAGGCATCTGAACGCAAGGCTCAATCTAGTCCAGCTTCCTTCTTGCTGTGCCACACAGTCTTTGTGCTTTTATTCTGGCTGGGAAAAGCTTCCAATAGGACATTTAAGGATGTGTCCCCCAGCCCTCCTCCCTGTGCCACAGCTGCTACTGCAGAGTGGCCTCCTTCCCCTCCCTCCTGACCTTACCTTGGCTTGGGCATTTCCAGCTGTCCTGTCCATCTCTTCCTCCTGGGCTTTCTGCTCTCCACAAGAACCATCAGGCAAAACAAAAACAAAAAGAGTCTTGTAAAATAAGGCATTTTGTCTACGTCTACAATGCAACAGCCTGCTTTCCAGTGACCTTCAATGGGGCAGGTCTTCCCTGGCTCAACCATTGATTCCGTCTTCAGCCTCCTGACGGTGCTGCTCCGAGGGGCTGCAAGGGCATGGTTGGTGAGGCTGATTTCCCGAGTCACTATTTGATTCTGGTGCCTCTTCCACCCACACACACCACCCACCAGGCCATGACACAAACACCAGGCTTTGCCTTCCGTGCTGTTAGAGATTGGCCATTAGTCAAGAAGTTTGCCCTCCTGGGAAACTCTGCTTCCGTTCAACCCTAGAACGGCTTTGGCTAAAACTGTTATATAAAAAAAAAAAAAAAATTAAATCTCTTGAACATGCCAGCTTTTTTGCTGAGATCATTAATCCATCTCTCTGGCGGCATAAAACCAGTCTGTCACATCAGCAGGGAGTCAGCGTGGATTTGTGCATGGAGAGGAGTGCACGAACATGTTCAGGAGATGCTAAGAAACACATGAATGACCTGTTTTCAGAATGTTGCTTTCTTTCTTGGTTTAAGAATGTGCTTCTCTGACGGAGAAGGATTCCTGCTTTTCCCCAAATACACACTTTTTTGTTTGTTTGTTTTCAGTGAAAACATATTTTATCAAATCATAAAACATATTCTTGTTTTGTAGCGCATAAACCAAATGCAAATTCATGATTATGTAAACTCTTTTTCCTATCATGAGTGTTAAATTAACTTTGGTCTCTGACCTTGAAATGTGTGAAGTCAAACATCATAAATTAGGTTTGATTCCTGTCCTGCAATATGGAATTATGTACATTAGAAGTGCAGAGATATATACAGTTAGGTTTAACTGCAGAACAAAATACTGCATGTTTAAAAACTATTTATTGCTTGTTTCTGTATCCTAGAAATAGAGAATCTAGTGTGGTAGGAATGTAGGGAGATGGGAACAGAGGCAAGAAGGGAGAGGCAGAATGGAAACAGAATTGTGGTTTATCCTGTAGGGAAGAAAGAATCGAAAGCAGCAAAGCAGGACAACACAATCCATTTCAACTTTTTAAGGAATCCCTACTTAGGATAAGTTGGAACAGGAAAACTATAAAAACTAAAATGGATGAGATCCTTCTTGAAGGGAAGGAGAAAAGAAGAGGAATGAGATTACCAAGTTAGTTCGGAAGTGAAGTACATTTGGTGACTCCTACTCTAGGTGATGAGAGAATGGGAGAGAGAAATCAACGACAGCAAAATTCTCATTTGCAGGTAGGTCTGGAAGTTTAGTTGGAGGGTACTACCAATAACTGATGATGTCCATTATAGGTGGGCAAGCGTGGTGGTGAGATGAGATAAATATTGACTAGTGGAAGTTTGAGGAGACATCAGACTTCTAGATGGCCAGCAGCAGCTAGAGTCTGAGCCTGAGGCTCAGGAAAAAGGCATGGAATGGAGAAATAGTTTTGGAGTCATTAGGATAGGATGGTAGTTTAACCCCAAGAAAGAGTGAGATCTTGGGCTGGGGATGTGGCTCAAGCGGTAGCGCGCTCGCCTGGCATGCGTGCGACCTGGGTTCGATCCTCAGCACCACATACCAACAAAGATGTTGTGTCCGCCGAGAACTAAAAAATAAATATTAAAACTCTCTCTCTCTCTCTCTCTCCTCTCTCACTCTCTCTTAAAAAAAAAAGAAAGAAAGAAAGAAAGAAAGTGAAATCTTTAAAAAAAAAAAGAGTGAGATCTTTCAGGGGCATAGAAAAAGCCCATGTTTCAGCACAGGATCTTGGAAAATCTATGCTTTTTTTCTTTTCTTTTTCATTTTATGGATTGAACCTAGGGGTGTTTTACCACTGAGCTACATTCCCAGCCCATTTTATTTTATATTTTAGACAGGGGCTCTCTAAAATGCTAAGGCTGGCCTTGAACTTGTGACTCTCCTACCTCAGCCTCCTGTGTTGCTAGGATTACAGGCATCTGCTACTGCACCCTGCAGAACTGATACTCTTGAAGGATCCATAGGGCAGCCAGAACAAAAGGAGAGAAGAACAAGAAGTTGGCTATGAAACCAAAGAGGGAAAGTTTCAGGAAGAGGATAGTTAACAGTCAGTGCAGTGAAGAGCAAGGTGAGAGCAGGAGACAGCTACTGAACCTGCCAACTTGGACATCATTCCTGACATGTGCAGTTTCGGTTGTGGGATGTGCTGGGAGGGCAAATTACAATGTAATTACAAATTGTAATTATAAATCACAATGGGAGTGGGAATGCATTTGTACAGGGACTCTCTTTCAGTGGTTCCCAAATCTGGCTATTTCTCAAAATTATCCAGGGAATTTTTATTTTATTGCTTACAGTAATGGGGATCAAACCCAGATCAGAAATTTTAAAATTTAGCAGTGAAATATGAGAACAAAGTTCTTTTTTATGGGTTTTGTTCAAAAAGATGTTTTTCCTTTCTTCCACTTGTAATAAGTCTCTAAAGGACCAACCGGAACTCTAGAATTGTGCCTGGATGTTGTTAATTTTCAAGAAATAGTTGTTTTGTTACTATTCTTATGAATAGTTCATAAGAACTATTGTGATAACAGTATAGAGAGAACCACAGATGGATGGTATAACTTTTTACCACAACTTTATTGAATTATCATTTATATACTGTAAAGTCATGCTTTTAACGGGTGATTTTTAGCATATTCAGAATTGTGCAACTATCACCACTAATTTTAGAATATTTTAATCTCCCCACAAAGAAATTGCATACCCAGGGGCTGGGATTATAGTGCCATGGTAGTGTGCTTGCCTAGCACGGGTGAGGCACTGAATTCAATCCTCAGCACAACATAAAGTATTATATGTCTATCTATCAAAAAAAAAAAAAATCCCACACCCAGTTACATTCACTCCCCATTCTCTTTTCCTTAGCCCCTAGCAACTACAATCTTTCTCTCTCTATGGATTTGTCTATTATAGAGACTTTAACAGAATCATACAATATGCAGCCTTTTTATACCTGCTCACCATGTTTTCAAGGTTCTTCTATATTTAGTATGTTCCATCACTTCATTCTTTTTTATAGGCAAATAATATTCCATGGTTTAGATAGAACATTGATCTATTCATTAATTGGTCATGTAGGTTTGCACCTTTGGTCTATTAACAATGCTGCTATGGACATCTGCATGAGTTTGTGTGTGACAATGTTTTCTTTTGGATACATTTGTGGGAGTAGGATTACCGGGTCATATGGTAAGCTTGTTTTCTTTTTTGAGGAACTACCAACCCATTTTCAAAGGGACCACATAATTTTATGTTCCTACCAAAAATGTAGGAGTGTTCTAATTTCTCGGCACCCTGGCCAAACACTCATTATCTGGCTTTTAGTCTAGCCATACTTGTGAGTATGAAATAATATGCATTTCCTTAATGGCTAATGATGTTGAGCTTCTTTTCATGTGGACATCACCCATTTGTATTGCCATTTTTAAAGTCAGGTTGTCTTTTTTTTAAAACTTAAATTGTAAGTATTGTTTAGATATTCTCAGTGCAAGTCCCTTATCAAATGCTTGATATGCATTCTTCTCCTGTGTTACCTTTTCACAAAATAGTGTTCTTTGGAAAAAGTTTAATGGAACCTTTTCTTTGGTTGTTTGGGCTTTTTTACTTGTATCTAAGAAACCACTCCCTAGCCCACCCAATGAAGATTTAGTTTCCTTCCAAGAGTTTTAAAGTTTTAGCTCCTACATTTATTATTTAGCTCTTCCATACATTTTGAGTTAATTTTTGTCTATGGCACAAAGCTATGGATGGTGTAACTCGTAAGATTTGCTCATTTCTTTGAAAATGAAGGATCAACCAGTCCCACTGGTTGAAGCTCAGAATTGTAGGAAGGACCCAACTGCACTTGCTGAGGTCTAATTTACGCCAAAAAGTTAGACAGGACTGTTACACACAGAAATATCTTACAATTAGGGCTTAGTTCAACCTTAAGAACACTAGGAGAGGATCAATTCTGTGTATTAGAGAAGACTCTGACTATGGGATGAGGAATGGTGCAAGACTGAAGACCTATGAAGAGGCAACTGCATTGATTTTGAGGGGGTAACAGCTAATTATGGTAGTGGCAAGAGAGCATGAAGAGAAGTGGAAAATATGAAAAAAGATATGGAAATAGAATAGACAAGTGATCAGACTAGATGGCAAAGAATACAATCTTTGATCAAAAACAAGGTATGAACAGTCACCAGTTTTATTGAGCATCTCAAACTAGTTCTGAAGGCACCTATTCAAGAGACATTCCAAACAGCTTCTGAGCAATGCACAGCTCCCCATGAGGGTTTCAATGGTACACAAGATAATGTACACATTATTCTTGGTTAAAGTAAGGTTCACTAAATGCCTTCACTTTATACTTACTTGCAAGTGATAAAACAATGTACACTTTTCAGTACTTCACCCTAAGTTTCTGCTCAATTAAGTTCAAGTGTGTGAGGTTTACTTGTTTACTGATTCTGATCTACAAAAACAGGCAAGCTTCAAGATACCAGAATGTTTATTCATAAACCGAAAATAACAAAAAGAGTCCTTTATTCTCCTGAAATAGGAAACTGTATATTTCCGTAGTCAAAACAATAAACAATTTAAGATTTCTTTAAAAAATTAGTTGAGAATCTTGATGAAATTCATTTATTTCAGTAGAATAAAACAATAAGCAGCATGAAAATATAAAGTGCTACATAAAAGCCCCAATACATAAAATTTGAAAGTTCATTGGCTTTAAACAGTTACAAGTGAAACAGACAGATTTTTATCAAGCATGCTATTTTAACTACCTTAATAAGTAGTAATGTACTATGTTGGTCAATGAAAAAGCCAAGAGTTACCTAAATCTGAGAATTGGGGTAATAAGGAGTCCTTTACATCTTTATATACCAGATTATACTTCTAGTTTGGCCTTATGCTTGAATTAAGAGTTAAAGTGGGGCTTTAAAATAACAAGTTTTCTGAAGAGGCCCTTCAGTGGGGTTTCAATAAAAATGGCCCCAAAGATCAATTTAATGTGGTTTATTAACCACACAATGGGGATCAGATTGACAATTTCAGGATTTTTAGGAAGACCATTCGAGGTGAAAGAGGAAAAACGTGCCACTTCTACATGTATGTGTCAAGTGCTAAAAGACCCTGAACAATCAGGCAGGTGTCCAGTTCCTTGAAGGTAAGGGAAGAGACACAAATCAGATTAAAGAAGGATCTGCAAAATGCTTAATTGTAAAGCACAGGTACAGCCTGTGGAAACAGTCAAGATCATATACATCCAGAGGCTGGCTCAAGTTTGAGAGGAAATAGAAAGAAGATTGTTCCTAGCGCATGATTAATCTCAGCATAGGTTGAGGGCATGGGATTTATTTCTTAGGTGATGCCAATACCTGGTCTTCCCAGTTGGGTAGACAACTGACCCAATATTTCTAATATCTTGGGTTATAAACCAAGACTTCAGGATGTATTTTCTCATGGCAATAAAATTATAAAATGGAATCTATAATTTTCCTGACATGAGGTCTTCATAAGTCCTTAGGCTTTTCAGACTACCAACTTCAGCTAGATATAACAGAAAAAAAAAAACCTGAACAACTTTAAAATGCTAAATTATTAAAGTTTAAGACAACTCTATATTATATAATAGTATGCAATATGTTCTTATTTTAGATACAGACTTAATGGAAAACTGGCCATCAAGTAAAAATAGAAATTATGTCTGATGGTTAGTAGATCCAAAGTCCTGTGTTAGGAGTAAAAATTAAATTTGCTTTTAAAATTATTTTATGAATTGCTTTTTTCTAGCCCATAATTTCAGTTAGTTAAAACCACATAAGGACTTCATGAATACCCTCCTCCAAACTATCCAAATATATATGGGCTAAATTTCATGGACTGGTTTAGAACTTAAATATCATTTACATTGAGTTGTACCCAAAAAAATGTTTACAAATGCACTTTTAGAGCAAAAGCTGTTTGAAGGCTGGGGACTATATTTAAAAATTAAAACTTCATTAACCACACTCCACGAGTAGTCAACGTTGCTAACCGCACATGCTAGAGGCAATATTTTCTGAGTCTATGGTCTCACCAGGCATTTTAATGACAAAATTATCCACCAGCATCCGCGGAGCTGACTAGCATTCAGTGATATACTGATTTTTTTCACTGAAAATCTTTCTTGGGCTTTGATTAGGTGGACTATTATAAGTAAGTTTTTCTAATTTTTATCACTAATACTTGGGCCCTGAGGTTTTCTATTAAAATGGTACATGAAATATTTAAACATTATGCATATTCCTGAAGTAATTACAATTTATAGTGATTACAAAGCTAGGTATATAACACATTTCAAAATATATACAATTCAAAGCAAAGCAAACATTCAAATCTTAAGATACTCCCACTGAACTTCCAGAAGAAAATCAAATAATTTCTGGCTTGGACTCTTTCTTCCTTAAGACAAAGACCTATGAAGGACTGTTTTCTTTCTTTTAAAATCTGTGTGTCTATTGGAGAAAAAAGGATGATAACAGCATATCAAAGTGGTTACAAAGTACTTCCTCTTCAAGTAACATCTGATAACAATGATGTAATCTCATTTCCTCATAAACATTTGATTGAAATAAATTATATTAGAACAGTTACAGAGTGGACAGTCCCAGTATGAATGACACTTTATAAGGAAGCTACTTGAGTCTTGTTTTCCCTTTTCAACTCTTCTGTCCCTAGATCATTCTGCCTAGGTAGAAATAGCACTCAATAAATGATATTGAGTAACTAGTAATACTCAGGGGAACTTAAAATACCATCATTTATCTGAAAAATTCAAAGGACTAAACAAAAAAATATTTCAAATTTACAGAAGCTGAGGCATTAGAAACAACAATAAGTTATTTCCCTATGAAGCAGATCAAATAGTGCGACAAGAAACTGACTTCTAGTCCTTTACATTAAGCAGGACACACTGCTGGATATAGTCTAACTATCTAGCCATATTTATATTGAATTTATAAGGATCAAAAAAGGAATGGAGGATAAATACAAAATAATTTTTTTGTAAACAATTCTTAGATTATACCCAATGCAGAATGTTTAATGAAGCAGTTGAGTCACAGCTCTTAAGTTGCAAAACAATATTATAACTCAAAGTCAAATATGTACTCATTGGCCAGATATATTCGTCGGAATATAAGAGCTGCCAATGCCAAAGTCAGAATGACAATCAGTACAGCTGATCCACCGTGATCAGTGTGGTTGTCTCTTGGCTGCTGGCCCTGGATTACATCTGGTGAGGTGGATGACCTTCTTTGACTCTGCTGCTGGGCCCGGCGCTGTCGAGGGCTCATGGAGGTATTCTTAGCTGCAGGTTGGGTAGGTTGTTGAAAGGATGCTGCAGATGGATTCTGGACTCCATACTAGAAAATTTTAAGAAATTTTGTTTAAAATTGGCAAATTTTTTTTTTACATATGCTTGTTATCTATCCAAGAAAACACAGAATATCTGAGTATTAAACATGACCAATGACAAAATTACCAACAACTATCTGAATGCTGAAACTGGTAACTCACCCTGTTGAAAACAAGTAAAGCAACTTATTCTGAGCACCCAAAAAGTGGAGGAGGAATTTAATAGCAATAAAATTGATAAGGCAAAATTTACCCATTTTTCCCATAGATGGTGTTCTACTTTGCCCCAAGATGCACCTCCAGCAATACCTGCTAAGCATCCGGCCATGATTTTCTTTCAGGAGATCCACAAAGGAAACAGTTTTATTAACACTTTCTGCTTGAAAATTAACCATCCTAAATGGGCAAAAAGGGCAGTTCTCAACAGTGTGCCATCATGAACCAGGTTTTGTCCAATATTATCTTATTATAATCAATATTCTTCCACCAACAGTAATGGAGCACAGGAAATAATTTCAAACCATAAATTCTTTATACAAATTTTTTTAAAAAAATCAGGTGCAATTTTCAGACCAGTCTAATCTTGTTCAATTCCTGGTAAGTGAACTGAACTCAAGTCCAGAAGTATCTGTTACTTAGTACTGAACACTCTGTGCTATGTATAGAGTTCCCTGGGTAAGTAAGTGCTAAGAAAAAATTTGGAAGTAGTAATGTGACTCAGTGTGTCCTCTCTTTCGGCACATGGGTTGCTCTCCACAAAGTACTATATAATAACTGCTTTTTATCATTTCATTGACTGGTCAGTCAGAGCTTAACTACAACGTGATACCAAATGGTTCCAAATACTAAATATAGTTAATATATAAGAAAAAAAATGGTGATGGTATGTTCATTAAGCTGTATAAAATACAAATTCCATTTAATTTATACAGATACTTTAACCCTACCTCTACGGTCTTGAATTCTTCTATTAAAATATATTATTTATTGTGTACTGGTTATACATTATCATCAGTACACATTCTTTCAAAAAATAAGAATGCATGTTTTATTCAGAATAATGCAAATATTTTAAATACAAAATGTTTAAAATGCCTCATTAGATAAAATGTAAATATTTAGAAGAAAAAAAAATCAACATAATTAAAAACTTTTAAAAGGATGGGCTAGGCATGCTGGCACTTGCCTGTAATCCTAGCTATTTGGAAGTTTAAGGCATACAGATGGGCAAGTTCAAGGCCAGCCTAGGCAATGTAGCAAGACCCAATCTCAAAATAAATAAAAAAGGGTTGGGGATGGAGCTCAGTGATAAAGCACCCCTGGATTTTAATCACTAGTACCAAATAAATAAAAGGTTAGAGAATGGGCTCTGGGTTGGCAACAGCTTTAAACGTTAGGGGAAACACTGCTAAGTTACCTACAGAAGAATTTCTATTTCAAATCTAACATTTATCTCAATATTGAAAGGCTTAAATAATCTGAATTTCTTACAACGTCCTTGGGCATCACTCAAATGCAGTGTGACCCACAATACAGAGGTTAAAAGGAACTACAAACTTTGACTTAAACATAAGTTAGTGCTAGGGCTAGAATGTAGGTAGTAAGGTTGGAGCTCAGTAGTAGAGTGATTGCCCAGCACCTGCACCTAGACCCTGGGTTTGATCCCTAGCACTGCAAAGAAAAAAAGTGCTGATAACAGAATTAGAGTTGCATGAACTCAGACCTCCATAATCCAGGATGCCAAGGAGCAATCTGCTCATTGAAGAGTGCTGATACAGAAAGCTCAGCGTTTTTATGTCATCACAAGTGTCGTAAAATGAGTTAACAAATACTCAATAGGTTGAACTGAATTACAATAGCCTATATAGAAACATTCCAGTTGAAATCTCCCATTCTTCTGATTGCTCAACCCCAAGAAGATGAAAGTAATACAGCCAAAGTATTCAAGGCTCAAAGGGAAACAAGTTCTTAAGGAAAAGAAAAAACATGGTGGTAATATCAATCTAGAAATTAGCACTAGAGATTGAGTCAGATTAAAACTTTTATTTTTACACATTACTTTTTCCATTAATTTAAGAGAACATTATCCTGTCCAAAACAGAAAGCTTTATCATTATTAGCTTGGCTTTGTTGCTTAGTAGTTGCGTTATCCTAAGCAAGTTAGTTAACCTAAGTCAATTCCCTCAACTATACAAGGATAGAAACCAATTCAGCAGTTATGAGGATTAAATGGCATAATGATAATAAAGTGCTTAGTATACATAATTGCTTATTAAATGTTATTATTAATATTATTGCTATCAATATATCTCTTTGGAGACAATAAAAAGTTGTGAATTTACTTAGGACAGCTTTTTGACACTTTATTAGTATGATTACTATATTTAGAAAAACAATCCTTTAAAATATTGAATCTAGATGATATTTTAGTACATGTACTTAATGGAAATATTTATATGGATATAATATTTTAATTGGGTTCCTATGTTTCAGATGTCTTTTGGATGCTAGATCGCTAACTAAAACCTAGTGTTTTGATACTATAAAATTCTAAAATTTTTCCTATTTAAAATAACCATAGTCAAGGTTAAGCAATATAATATCAACTTTTCTACAATAACCTATAAAAACCAGTATCTACTTGAACATAAAATGAATCACTTATTTGGAAACTCAATCCATGGGAAGAGCACAAAATCTGACAGATCAGAACATGAAACTCCATCATTCTACATAACTAAAAAAACTGCATCAGAAACCAATAAATGGCCTGATGTTACCTGTTGTATTTTAGACTTTGGGCAATCTCTAACTCCAGCAAGGTATTAAAAAAAAAAAGTAGTTTATCAGGAATTTGAGGTATAACATCTCAGTGAATTTATATTATGCTTGCATGTGAAGCAGATATGCCTAGCTAAAACCAGGTTTCAGTCATTCCCATAGTGGTCAAATTATATAATCACACTTTGAAATAGTTTATATGTAAATGTAATTAAAAGCCCCATTTGACAAATATAGACAATTTAACTTTTATGGTAATTTTAACTAAAATTGTTCTCAATTAATGATCTAATATATATTGAAAAAAATTCTAAGTTTTATGAACATTAAAATCAAAATGGGAAATACTCTAATAATATTATTGCCATATAGTCTAATTACTTAAATTTCTTGATTTCTTTGTCTGTATTCCTAGTATTTTTTTAAAGTGTCAATCCTAAAATTCATTCAATCAACAAGTATGTATTAACTACTTACTATATACAAAGCATTAAGCCAAACACTGGGATTAGTCAAAAGAGCCTTGACTCTCAAGAACTAATGCTCAGGGACATGAGATAGGCAATAAATAATTAATAACAAAATAAATTACAAACTGAAAAATGTAACAAAGTCATTTTATACAGATTTAAAATGTATAAAAGACAGATTTAGATATGTCACAAATATTAAGAGACCATCCTATATAGGTTTTTAAAAAAATTACCAACATCATCTTAGTAATAAAATAATTTAAAAAGTTATTTACCAAATAAAAACCAATTAGAATATTAATGATAAAACCAATTAGAATACTAATCAGATCAGGTACAGTGGTGCACACCTGTAATCACAGCGGCTCAGGATGCTGAGGCAGAAGAATCTTGAGTTCAAAGCCAGCCTCAGCATGGTGAGGTGCTAAGCAACTCAGTGAGACCCTGTTTCTAAATAAAATACAAAAAACAGGGCTGGGAAGTGGCTCAGTGGTTGAGTGCCCCTGAGTTCAATCCTGGGTACCCCACAGCCCTCTCAAAAAAAAAAGGAAAAAAAAAGTAATAAGGAAGTTTTAACACTTCAAATTGACTTTAATTCATTATATTCCTCTGCAATTCATAAAATTACATTGGGATCATATAAAAACAATTTAAATTCATCCACATATACTTTCTTCCCACACTTCCATCTTCAGTCCCCTAGAACTTCCCCTAGAGGATGCTCTCCCTTGCTTTTCTCCAACTCACTTTTCTCTACCCAGCTCACTCTGAGTAAGAGACAGCCACTCACTATTCACTTCTACATGAGAGTAAGTTATTCCTGATTAAGGGGCAAATATGCTTTTGCCCAGCTTTTTCCATTTTCCTGACCCTTTAAAGTCCTCTATAAACTGATGGGGAGATATGAACTTAACCAAACAAACCAAAAAGACCCCCAAACAGTTCATCTTTTCTATATAGAAAGGAAAGTCATTATTTTCCCTCCTAATCCTAATTATTTAGCACTGATCCAGTCATACTTTTTAAATCAGTCTCTCTGATTACCTAGACACCAATTTTTTAGACAATAGGTCAGGGCACATCTAGCAATACACAAAGAATTCATTCATTCTTTCATCCAAAAATTATTAGACACTTACTATGTGGAAGGCAGTATTATCCAATAGAACTGTGAGTAATAATAAAGATCTATATCTATACTTCTAAATATGGTGACCACTAGCCATATGGAACACTTGAAATGTAGTTACTGTGAGCAATTAAGTTTCAAATTTTATTTAATTTTAATTACTTTAAATCTAAATTCAGATAGCCACATATGGCTTGTGGTTAGTGTATTGGACAGAACAAGTGTCAAACTTTCAGTTCCAGATATTTATCTAGTCAGTGCCTTTATGCAGTTTAAAAAACCTGTCGAGAAAGTGTCTATTTAGAAAGTGGCTAACATTTTATTTCATTCAGAGTCTAGAACTACTAGTTACTGAAAGTAACTTAAAATTTTGAGTACTCACAGAATTCTGGAGGGACAAAAGAATTTAAAAATTATTTAGTCAAGCTAGGCACAGTGGTGCATGTCTGTAATCCCAGCAACTCAGGAGGCTGAGGCAGGAGGATAGCAAGTTTGAGGTTAGCCTTAGAATCTTAGTGAGACCCTCAGCAACTTAGCAAGATCCTGTCTCAAAATAAAAAATTAAAAGGGCCGAGGATGTGGCTTAGTGGTTATATACCCCTGAGTTCAATTTCCAGTACTAAATATATTAATTTATTAATTAAATAACACTTAACAAAGAAGAAAACTAAAACCCAGAAAGTTTCATAACTTGCTTGATAATACATGCAATTCATTAGAGGGACAACTGGGCTAGAATCCAACTATTAGAATGAAAATTTTCAGATATTTGATCTGGGGTCTTCTCTTTCTATTCCAAATAACAGTAATAATATAGATACACATATATATTAAAAGATAAAAGTCATACCGATGTGCTGGCCGTAGCACCCTGGAATGTTGTAGGAACATCATCTTGTATATCATTTAGTGAAAAAGAGTGGTTTAAGTCTGATTCAGCAATAGTCTTTCCAGATGAATTGACTTCTGCCTATATATAAGATAAGACCCAAGAGTAGAATTACAAGAAGAAACATACAGAATAACACACAATCTACTAAATTTCTCTCTTGGGTTTATTTTAATTGCTAGTTTAATATCTACTACTAATAAGTTATAAGCTTGAGCACTCATGTGCCTGATACCATGCTAAATATTAGAGGAAGAGGCATAGGCAATCCATGTTCTTAAGGAGAACAATATCAACACCCGTGTTCACCCATGTTCATAATCTACAATTTAAATTTGAAATTTCATAATCTATAATTTCAAAACATCTCAAAATTGAAGTATTTTGGGTAATTTTTATGTGGAGCTGACCTGAACTGATGTCAGTGAGACTAGTAGTCTTTATCCTACATTAGTGTAGATATTCCCAGACTTGCTGAGTAAATATTAATGGATTTGATTATAAGCTGCTACCTCAGATTCTACTAAATGTTAGTTAATATATAGCATATGTACTATATTTTCTAAAATCTGAGAAATTCTGATGTACAAAACATACTTGGCTTTAATATTTTCAGATAAGTTATTTTAAGTGTTAATAAGCATCATAAGAAGGAAGAAAATATAACTGACATTTATACCTCCTTTTCTAGGCACTACAATAACGTAGAAGGGAAAACTTCCCAAGAACTGGACCTAAAGGACAGACATCATGCAAAGAAGTAGAGAAGAAGGAGAAGGCAGCATATTGTTTAATGAAGGTTAACATTTTCTTTTCTGGAGCTAATTAAATTCCAAAACATAAGTGTAGCCAAAGTAAAAGTACTATATAAATCCTATGGTTGGGTAAAACATGTATAAAAAAGGGATAAAAGGGAGATATGTCAAAATATTAGCAGTAGTTATTTATTGGGGATGGGATTATGGATGATTATCATTCTTTTTTATTTTTTGTTTTTAAATTTGTTCTAATCAGTTATACATGACAATAGAATATATTTTGACACATTGTATACAAATGGAGCACAACTACTTCTTCCTCTGGCTGTACACAGTGCAGAGCCACACTAGTAGTGTAATCACATGTATGTATAGGGTATATGTATATGTCTGTCTTATTTCACCGTCCTTCCCAGCTTCTCCCCTCCTCTTACTCTCCTCTGCACAATCCAAACTTCCTTCATTCTTCCCTACACCCTCCCCCACAGTATGGATCAGGATCTGCTTATCACAGAAAACATTTGGCCTTTTTAATTATCATTCTTATTTTATCTATATTTTCTAAAATAATAGCTAGAATTTTTAAGCACCTGGGACAGTTCTAAATATAATGTATGTATTACATGTATTAACTCACTTAATCCTCACAAGAATCCTAGGGGATATAGGCTAGGTTCCATTATTATTTACAGATAAGAAAAAAGTATAAACAGCTGTGGAGTCTGAGGCAGGAGGATCATGAGTTCAAAGCCAGCCTCAGAAAAAGCAAGGTGCTAAGCAACTCAGTGACACTCTGTCTCTAAATAAGATATGAAAGGGCTGGAGTTGTGGCTCAGGGGTAGAGCACTTGCCTTGCAAGTGTGAGACCCTGGGTTCGATCCTCAGCACCACATGAAAATAAATGAATAAAATAAAGGTATTGTGTCCAACTACAACTAAAAAAATAAATATTAAATATATATATATATATATTAGGAGAGGGGCTGTAGCTCAGTGGTAGAGTGCCTGCCTCGCATATGTGAGGCACTGGGTTCAATCCTCAGCACCACATAAAAATAAATAAATAAAGACATATAAATAAATAAATAAAATATGAAATAGGGCTGGGGATGTGGCTCAGTGGTCAAATGCACCTGAGTTCAATGCTTGGTACCAAAAAAAATAAATAAATAAAGGGGGAAAAAAAGCCCACAGTGGTTAAGTAACACATCTGGCATCACCCTACTATGAGCAGTGAAGTTAAGATAAGAACCCTGCCATTCTAATTGTATACCAGAGTCAAAGTTAAGTGCCATGCTATAATGCTTTTATGAATGTAAACCATGAGTTTTGTAATAAGAAAAAAATTATTTGTAAAATCTCATTGCAATCAAACTACATTGCCTTCTTTTTATCCATAATTCAAGAGTAAACCAAAAAGGATACCTAAATAGAATTTATTTAGGGCATATGGTTGTGGCTTAGTGGTAGAGTACTTGCCTAGCATGTGTGAGGCACTGGATGAGATCCTCAGCACCACATACAAATAAATAAATAAAATAAAGGTAAAAAAATACAATAACTTTTTTTTTTTTTAAAAAGAATTTATTGGGCTGGGGATGTGGCTCAAGCGGTAGCACGCTCGCCTGGCATGCGTGCGGCCCGGGTTCGATCCTCAGCACCACATACCAACAAAGATGTTGTGTTCCCCGAAAACTGAAAAATAAATAGTAAAAAAATTTAAAAAAAAAAAAAGAATTTATTTAGGAATCTACAGTACCTTAAAACTGATTTGTCTAGCCAGTTCCTTGGCTTCTTGGTCAGCCTGGCTTGAATCACTTCCAGATTTTAAAGGCAAGAGGACATCTTTCATGGCAGAGCCACATCCTTCACAGCAGAAATCTTGTGACCTGGCAGGAAATAATTATGTGCAATGAGTATACGTCAAATAGTTGAATGTTGATCCTTTTTTGTTAGATATTCAAATACTGAATGATTAAATTTAAAAGAAAAAGAGTACTGAGGCTGTCTCTGCCTTTGGAGAAGGCCCACATTCTCCCTTTAAGGCATATTCCTTGCTTTACCCAAAGCCTTGCCCCTATTCCTCCTTGAATATGACTGCTCTTCGTTACACAGACAAAAATGCTCCTGCAGAGGGATGTAGCTCAGTTGGTAGAGTGCTTGCCCACATACATGAAGCCCTGGGTCTAATCCCCAGCAAAACACATACACACACACACACACACACACACACACACACACACACACGCTTCTGGAAAAAAACAGAGACGGTGACACTACTAGGCAATCACAACTTGATAAAATCTCCTGAACTTTATTCTAGATCATTTAGTGAGTTGTTGCAATGAGCTATATATTACAGATGCAAAGATAGATAGAGGGGATTCCCTCCCCACCCTCAAGAAATTTTGAACCTTGTGGAAAGCTACATGTAAATAATTGCTCTGGTTCTTTTCCATCTGTAATACCATCCAAATAGACAAATGGTCAGTAATGTTTTCCAGGAGAAAAATTATATTTCACTGTAGTAAAATAAATCTTAGTGAAATATTATCAACTACTTTTTAAAAACAAGACAACATGAATGCAACTTTTTTAGTTTCTGGTCACTCCAAAGAAATTAGAATTGGATTTGTACAGCAGCAACAGGAAGACCAGATCCTGGGGGCAAGGTCACAAAGTTAGAGACAGCTTAGTTCCTAACAGTCATTACCCACAATAGTACTCTCACCCTAACAAAAAATGAAATACACAACTTACTTTTTGGCAAGTGCTTTTCTTTCCTCAGGTGTGTAATCGAGAGAACCTATGGCTCCCTCTCCTTTTGTTGGCATAAACCCAATGATGGCTAGTAATGCTGTTCTTACTGAAATAAAAAAAAATTAAACATTAATTCTGAGTTTTTTTGCAAAAGGAAAGAGAGAGAGAGAGAAGGCAGCTTTTAAGTAGGGAAATTATATTACAATGCTGACAAAAAATCTGACATGGATTTTTATTATTATTCAATGACACCAAATTATTTATCCAAAAACAGCTTCAGTCTCAAGAGTCTTTTGTATTGTTACTAATTGGTTGAAGTCATATGAGATTTATATGAACTATTAATTAATACTTACTACTCCATGAGGGCTGCCAAGTTTCAGGATGATGTCCTGAGATGCTCAAGCAGATTTTCTTGCCCACTTCAAAGCGTCCATTAGCCTTAGAAATAGAGTACATTTAAAAAATTAAAAATTATATATGTGTACCTAATGTTTTATACTTTCTAAATATATTTTATCTTTATATTGATATGTAAATAATAAAGATATTTTTAAAAATAATATAACTAACAGGAACACACATCTTTGTCTTCTTATAGACATTCCAAAAATACAAAAATACATGTTGGATGCCAAAATAATAATAAAAGCTGTTTTTAGAAGGTGTATTAGCACCTTTTTGAAACTGAGTTGTATAATCTAAATAGTAAACATACAAAGAGATATTAATGCCCTACCCTGTACCTCAGATAAAACTAGGGTAAGTTAGGTCCTAAGATAAAATCTAAGGCCTCGTGTCACCTAACCTGGTATTCATGAGTAAAAGCACAGAGAAAAAGGCTTTGAGACAGGAATGATTTGCAGAAAGATGATGCCATTTAATAAGATAGGAACACAGAAGAAGAAAATCAAAGACATTTCAGTTTTGGACATGAATCTGCCATCTTAGTTGGAAAGCTACTGATAATGTCCTGCAAGCAGGTAGAAATGTAAGCATACTGAAGTCTATAAAGAACATACAATACCACTGGTATCTCTTCCCAGAGGTAAACATTAGGCCATTTCATAGAAATAAAACAAAAAAGACAGCTACAGTGTAAACCTGCAGAACATCCATTGTTTGTTCTCCTAAATAAGAAGCAGCAATAAGTTAGATATAAGTTCCATTTTGGCAGAGACTTATAACTTACTCTCTGCTGCACCCACTGGGCCTGGCACAAGACTTACATTTAATAAATGTTTACCAAATTAAAGTTAAAGAAGACTTTTCAAAACAGAGGAAGTAAATAAGAAGGAGTGCAACACTGAATATCAGGAGGTCAGGGCCAGTTCTCAGTGTGGTAAATCTATCTAACCATACCACAAGGTAACTATAAAATATTTCTGTACTTGTTGGTAAAGAGCTGCTGCCGACTACCCCCACTAATGCAAACACACACAAACCAAGTTTCCCTTTACATCAGCTTCTCCCTCAAGACTACTTGGCTTTTCCCAAGATCTAGCAAACTAAATGATGTAAGTCCTGACTACATAGTAGGGTACAGGAACCTGCTTCAGCCCTACGCCAGCATTAACAATTTTCAAAATCACTCACTACTTGTTAAGTGGCTTTTATACACCAGGAATTTTACTGTGTGATTCTATCGCAACAGATTAGAACACTGAACTTCAAAGACTACGTAACCTGCACACAGTGTAATGGAAACAGTGTGGGTTTATAGATTCTAAAACAAATGCTGGCTGGACATATACCTGTAATCCCAGCAGCTCAGGAGACTGAGGCAGGAGAATCTCAAGTTCAAAGCCAGCCTTAGCAACTTAGCTAAGTTCTGAGCAACTCAACAAGATCTTGTCTCTAGTGAAAATATAAAAAAGGGCTAGGGCTGGGCACAATGGCACATACCTGTAATCCTAGCCACTTGGGAGGCTGAGGTATTAGGATTACAAATTCAAGGTCAGCCTAAGCCACTTAGGGAGACCCTATTTCAAGAAATAAATAAATAAATAGGACTGGGGGTGTAGTTCAGTAGTTCAACACTCCTGGTTCAATCCCCAGTATGAAAAAAAAAAAAAAAAGGATACACTCTAAATTCCAGATCATCTCAATGAGGTAGGCATCATTATTCTCATTGTGAGTATGTGGAAACCAAGGAAAAGAGTATTAAGATGGTGGGACATTAAAGGGATGATATAACCATGATATACACTAACATTAGCAGCCCTTTGTTGAGTATTTAACATGTGCCAGACATTGTGCCTAGCATTCTGCATATATTAATTCATTGAATCCTAACAACTTGCTATGACATTTATGCATTCATTAATAGCACTTCTCAGACATGTCAGCTTTCTAGGAATTATTTTGAGGGAATAAATGGCAATCCCAGATCTAGATGCAAAAGGTAAAATTACAACTTTATCTCTTAACGAAAATGAGTATGCTGACTATATTTTGCAGCCCCTGGGAAGTGTTAAATCACAATCATTCCCAAAAGCCAAGAATTCTTACCGTTAGGAGAATAATGCTTGGTGGCTTCATGGGATACTCTGGTGGCAGTACTATTCGTCCATGATAAACTCCTCCATCAAAATCAGAATCTGGGGGCCCTCTAACTGTGAAGTGCCATTCAAAAAGGTTATCCTGAACAACAAAAAAAATAATCCAAAAGGAATCAATAACATAAAAAAGTTTGATAATTATGAATATTAGAAATACTGCCAGGTGGGAAAAATCAAATGTTTTATATCATTGCTAGGCTAGTTTCTAATGCATGAAAATCTGAGAAATAAAAGTTAAATAAATGTTATAAATAAAATATATAATGTAATAAATGCTTTATGTCTCATAAAAGCTAAAACCTTTTTAACAAAATGCATTTAAAAACTTCTGAATGTAGGGCTGGGCTCAGTGGTAGAGCACCTGCCTGCCACATGTGAGGCACTGGGTTCCATCCTCAGCACCGCATAAAATAAAAAATAAAATAAAAATAAAGCTATTAAAAATTTTTTTTAAAAGTTTGCATAGACATCTGAAAGATGTCTATGTAAAAAACCCAGGTCAAGGCACTGAGTCTTCCAAACTGTAAAGTGTCTGAGGTTCTTTTCACTTTCTTTCCCTCAGTCTCAAGACCTAACACAACTTAGCATCTAAGATCCATTTAGACAAGAAATCTGCTCTGTCTAAAAGTCTGATTCTGAAAGCTAGTGAGATATGTATGAAATAAGGAATAAAATAGATCAATAAACCACATCACTCACCTGTAATGACTCAAAACAATAAAAAAGCAATTTTAAAGAACTTATTTTAAAGATTAAAGTATTTAATTCTTCCATATGAAAAATATGGAGATAGAAACTAACCTCCAAAGGCTGCGCATGGTAATGGTCTGTTGGATCTTTCAATTCTGCAGCTTCTTTCATTAAACGTTTAACAGCTAAAATAAAATTCATAAGATATATTTAAAATATGCTTTTCTGAGTGATTAACACAGACTATAAGCCTAATGAAAAAGTTCCTACTTCAATGAAAACTGTGCAATTCAACTAAATAGACAGTAAAGGTTTAATTATGGGGTAACAGTAATAAACAGCCGGGTGGGGGATGGTAGCTAGACATTATAAGAATGGCATACTTTGGAGGCTGAGGTTGTGGCTCAGTGGTAAAGTGCTCACTTAGCACATGTGAGGCACTGGGTTTGATCCTCAGCACCACATAAAAATAAATAAACAAAATAAAAGTACTGTGTCCATCTACAATTAAAAAGAATTTTTTAAAAAAAGGAATGGCAAAAAAAATTTTAAAAAAATTTAAAAAAATAAAAAGGAATGGCATACTTTGGAAGTTACATATTAAATTAAACATATAGGGAAGATACTACTTTTATCTTGTAAATACTTACATATTCTTTCTATGTGATAGCATTTACCTAAGTTCTTTAAAAGTATTAACTCATCTAAAAAAAGTTATTAACTCATTTAATCCTCAAACTACTAGACTGGCATTATTTTTATCCTAACTTTCCAGTTGAGGAAACTGAGACACAGAGGGGTTACATAACTTATTCAAGTTCAAATAGCTAGGAAATGACAGCTGGGATTCCAACACAGGCAGTCTGACTCTACTTGTTAAAATGAATTTATTAACAAAAATGTGCCCTCTGCATCTTGTGCCCAATGAAAAGTAAATCCCTTTATATTCTCAATCTTTTGGGTCTTTCCACCATTATTTTGCATTAACTTAATAGGGCTGTTCCAGAAATCCAGTGATTCTCCATAGCCCTAATTAAATTTCTTTTCAAAAGAACTCTTCAGGGATGGGGATGTGGTTCAAGCGGTAGCGCGCTCGCCTGGCATGCGTGCAGCCCAGGTTCGATCCTCAGCACCACATACAAAGATGTTGTGTCCGCAGAAAACTAAAAAAAAAATAAATATTGAAATTCTCTCTCTCTCTCTCTCTCTCTCTCTCTAAACAAAAATAAAAACAAAACAACAACAAAAAAAACTCTTCAGCTTAATTAAAACCTCCAATGCACTGACACAAAACTATTCTCCACCTTACCTACACTTATATTCATTTCTATTTTTATCCTCACCCTCCACCATTGAAAGTCTCTTTCATGCTCCCTAATACATTTCAAGTCTGGCTAACCCAACCCAATCATCTTATTTGGTGTATCTATCCAAACAGCTAGGCATGGGGCTAAGGCAGAGGCTCAGCAGTAGAGAGCTTTCCTGGTGTGTATGAGGCACTGGGTTCGATTCTTAGCACCACATATAAATAAATAAAAATAAAGGTCTATCAACAACTAAAAAAAATATTTTTAAAAAATAGCTAGGCATTGTTGAAATGGGGGGGGGGGGGAGTCACAGACAATGGCACATTAATGCCATTACAGAATCATCACCAACAACTTCCACTAGGACACAATGCCACCTAATGTTCCTACATTCCCTGGTAAGACACCAGCCTACACTCTTCACCTAGCACACTAAGACAGTTACACACCTATCCTTATCTCTCCTCTCTCACCTCTTTCGGTTAATAACAGCAGCCTTTTATCTCCAAGATAACTGCCTTAGCAGGAGCAGAATTAAAGTCTAGCACCATCTACAATCCTATCTCTATCTGTACCCTCTTTCCCTCTCTATTGGCTCTCAAAAGTTCAATCCTCTGATATGTGCTCTGAATCTCAATCCTTCTCACTTCAGGTGAGAATCCCTAAATTAATGACAAAGTAAGAGGGAGGGCTTCTCAAAACGTTCCTCAAAACCTCTAGTTCAATATGTGCTACAGAGAGACATGCACAAGATGTTGGGAGGGCTAAGTGGGGATCTAACTTTAGAGCAGACAGAAGAGAAAAGGAATCAGGTACCCATATTTGAAAAAATAAACAAGTAATTACTCATTTGAGTATGACTAGGCAGAGGGAATAATAAAAGTAAAACGTGTAGAAGATAGGTTGGAATGTTATAGGGAAAGGGGTTAACCAAGAAGCACCCACATATATATAATCAGAGCAGTTTGGGATTATGACTTTTCCACAAATTATCATTTGAATCAAAGGCTCCTAGGCTTTAAAAAAGCTTAAGTCACTATCCTAATTCATAATTATTAACATTCTTTTCAATCTCCTATTCTGAAATAAGCCCCTGTAGGCAGAGACTTTGTTCACTTGACCATCAAATATTCACTGAGTTCTCAACTAGGTGCTACAGCTACAATCATAAACAAAATATAGTTTGGTCACCAAGGAGCTTATAGTTGGGAGACAGTCAATAGAAAATGGCATAATAAATGCTATATTAGAAACATGTGAGAACTCACGGGAACTCCAAAGTAGCAGGTGCCCAAGGCATCAAGAGCCGCCGTATTGCCCGACAGTAAAGGTAAAATATACAATACAATCAATCCAGCATCACAGCAATTATATATAGCTTAATTCAAATCATCATCTCAATGGCTCGCTGGCATCACCTTTCAACCATTCCCTCTGGCAAATGCCAGGCATCATTCTGACTGGGCTGTGGCTCTCAACATATAGTATGAGGACATAGGTGGGATAATAATGAATGCTTAATAAAAATAAATAGAAAAATAAAAAACATTAAAAAAATTAAAAAAAAAATATAGTATGTATATTAAGGGACTCAGCCTAGTCTCTATAGCAGTGGTTTCCAAACCTAAGAGGCCATAAGAATCCTTTGGAGAGCATTTTGAGTCTCTACTCCTGTTCAGATGAGAATCGCTAGTTACCTCTCTGAGGGGAGGACAAAGGAAGGTGCCAAGAAAATCTTCCTGAGGAAGTTATCTCAGGATATTAAAAGTGGGAGCCAGTCCAGATGATGATGGGAGTTGGAGCAACTTTGTAAGCTGAGGAAACATTATGTAGGAAAGCCTGAACTAGAGAGAATGTAGAATGTGTTTAAAGAATTGAACAAAGCCTAGTGTCTAGAACTTGGAGAAAGTCAAACAGAAGGTAAGATTTCTTTAGTGTTTATATAATTTATTTTTATAAATGCTTTCATGAAAAAGAATATTCTGGATTTAGAACTGCACTAAATTTTTTGCTCTGACATTTTGCAGCTCTAAGTCTTTGAACAAGTACTTAATCTTACTATAGCTCACTGTTTACATTTGTCAAACAAAAGTCAATAATTGCTTCATATCATTCTCCTTTCCTTTTCACCCCTACCATTCCCCCAGGTCATGTATCCTAAAGGTTAAAAAATGATCTTGGATAAGGCTGGGGGCATAGCTCAGTGATAAAGTGCTTGCCTAACGTGTGAAACCCTTGCGTTGATCCCAAGCACTACCAAAAAAAGAAAGAAAAAGAAAAACTGAGATATAAAGCCTTCTCAATGATTCTCTCTGGTTCAAAAATCAGGCCTTGGCATCTGCAGATGGCCTTATGGCATGGCTCCCTGGGCTGCTGCACAGAACTACCACTGCTACAGGATAGTTGAGGCTCCACTGCTATAGGATAGTTGAGGCTCAAAGTGCTACCTGGCAAATAGGGCTAGAGCAGAGTCTGCTCTTCCTTATACCCCATCACTTGATTTCTCATGGCTAGTGGAACTTTTTCACTCTAGCTACTCTCAGTTCTTTGCAAGCTTATTCTATGGAACCCTCCTCTTATGTGGTGAGATAAGCCAAGGAAGGGAAGGTTGAAACCTGCATACCTGTTCTTCTTATAGATACCACCCTGGACACTCTGAATCAAAGCTCTAAGCTCCGTGAGCCCCGGCATTAGCCCTCTTCACATGCCCACTCTAGCTCACTGGGCTTCCATTGAGTTTTGGAGCCAACATCCTGCTAGAAATAAAGGGACCATTTATAGAACTCTGTGTCCCAAATATTAATTTCTCTTGTAAAGCAAATAACTTAAAATTATTGGTTCCCAAAGCATGAGTGAAATGCAGAAGGCAGAAATATTGAGGATGTGAATCCAATATACCAATTGCCTTTTCCTGCTCCCATAATAAGTAACATTTAAGTAAATGTTTAAGGACTGATTTTTAGCATCGAAAGCTCCTGCAAAGGTATCCATTCAACATACATTTGAAGAGTGTCTGAGTGCTGGAGGCAGAGAATGACCAAGACCTGCTGCCTGGCCTCAAAAGGCACACAGTTAAAATTAGAAGGACAGAAAAATAATTACAATACACTGTGGCAATACTAACCAGGTACAAGGACTACCTTGAGGGGCTGGGAAAGGCTGAAGCTTTAAAAAGCTTGAAAAATAAAAAGGAATTCTGGATGTTTTAAATGAAAAGCATTTCAAGCAGAGATTCCAACAGGAACCAGCACATGTGAGAAAAATTATTCCATCTGGAGAGTAGTTCAGGCAAAATGAATGGATGGTGAAAATATAAAGGAACACAAACATAAATGGGCAAAGAGGCTAGTGAAGAAGGCAAGGGTCAAGACTTAAGCAGCCCTGCAGGCCAAGCGAAGCAGTTTATTTGAACTTTATCCACAGCTATCAGTAGGCTATTGAATATTCTGTAACATTCAGGCATGATCTAATCAGTTTTTATTTCCTTTTAATTGATTTGGTGACAATAGTGACTGAAGGCTGGGGGGAGGGGAGTTATGTGTTTCAGGATAGGGATAGTACAAAAGAGTTGACCAAGAAATCAATAATTCCTACTGGTGCCTGAGTGCGGTCAAAATCCCTGAGATGAGAAATACCAGGATAAGGAGCAAGTCTGGGGTCTGCGAAGGAGAGAAATCTAATGAGTTTAGTTTTTATACCTCATCTTTTTTTTCAATCTGTAGAAAATCTGAGTGAAGATGTTGAGTCGTCAGTAAATTCTATATATTTACAGCTTAGGAGAAGGGTCTGAGTTGGACAGTAAAGCCGGGAACCATTAGCATGAAGGTAAGGTCAACACCAGCGGCATGAATAGAACAGTGAAGGTGCGGGGCATCTTTGGACCAGTCTCTCATGTTCCCATCACCAAAGAGAATGCAATTTTTGACACAGCTACAAGGATGTCAACCAAAGTGCAACCAACTGGTAATAAGCTGCATACTTTGGAAATCTACAGGATTCTGGATAATTTTTAAAGTTGGAGAATTTTTAAATCTTAGCTATGCTAGCTAGCCTATCAAAACTGAACAAAATCCCCTAACAACTCTTGGGACCCAAAAAGTTTCCATTCTAACCTTCACTACTACTCATACTGCATTATTCTCTGGACATTGCACTAAGTATCCCAGCTGTCATAATGAACCATGCAGCTAAGGAGTCACGACACGATTACATATGTAAGTTTTTTGTGGGGGGTTATTTGTTTGTTTTGGTACTGGAAATTGAATCTTTCCTTTCTTTCTTTTTTTTGAGACAGGGTCTCACTAAGTTGCTGAAGCTGGCCCAAACTTGTGATCTTCCTGCCTCAGCTTCCCGAGTTGCTAGGATTGATTATAGGCATTTGCCACCATGCCCAGTTTCACCACATAGTTTTCTTTAAACCAACCGCTATCTAAAAAATTCAAACATTCTACCATTGAATCTCAAAAACTAAACTTAACTTTTATTCTTTCTCTTTGATCTTTTTTTTTCTATTCCTGAGATTCTTAAGTGATGAGCTTTTTTTATTTTTATTTTTTTAATTCCTGAAATTCTTAAGTGGTAAACCTACTGAAATTGAATCTATGTCTTAAGACATTCTTACAGAGGTCATAACCTTCAGCAGACTATAGTCTATAATGCCCAAAATTTATTGACTGATTTTACACAGTTGGTCACCTAAGGACCTTTTTTTAGCCTGACAGCACTCAGGCCAATAAGGCTGTTCAAGCAATATTCTAGAGCTTTTTTGCATATTCTGAATTTTGAGGGGTGGGGTGGGGGGAAGGGTACTGGAGATTGAGCTATGTTTTTATTTTTTATTTTGAATATTCTGAACATTTTTTTTTAATGAAAGATTTACACCTGGTGCAGTGGTACATGCCTCTGATCACAGCTACTAAGAAAGCTGAGGCAGGAGGATGGCAAGTTCAAGGCTACCTGGGCAGCTTAGCAAGAATCTGTCTCAAAGTTTAAATAAAAGGGCTGGAGATGTAGCTCAGTAGTAGAATACTTACCTAGCATGTGTGACAACCTGGGTTCATTACTCAATACCACAAAAAAATAATTAAGGATCCATAATGTCAACTCTTTCTGAAAAGATGATATCCTTGCTCATTTCTAATAGGTAGCAATCTTGGAAAGAAAATTCTAAGCAGCAGCAAGAATTGGTCAAACTATCAGTAATATCCCATGATTTACCATTCAGAGCTGAACTGTAGGTTCTTTCTTCTGACAAATTTATCAAGGTACAGACAGAATAAATACCTTTTATGGAATCCACTGATTAGTTAAGTTCTGTCTTAATCTGAGAGAGCTGGTTACTTTTCTTGCATTTTTTTTAATGCACCAGAAAATAACTAGAGATAGGGTTGTTTGAGCTGCTTATGAATGAAGCAGGGAAATTCAATGCGGGAAAGAAAAATCTTTGTGACTGAATTCAGATATATATCTTATTTAGCTAGTTTGACAAAAATCATGGTTAAGTCATGACAAAATCATCCTAAGTGCATGGCTCAACTAGTTTTTTGGCTCTGTGGTTAAACATTTTAGTTACAGAACATTTCCTTCGTGTGTGTAATTCTATTTGCTCCAAATGCTGCAAATAGGATATTTAAACGACCAACCTTCTAATGTGAGTGAATCAAAAAACTATACCAAGTCCAGCAGCGGCGGCGCGGAGGGGGAATCACTACGGTATCAAAGATGCAGGTACAGCAAGGGGCTGTTGACCATTACCCATGGACATCACCTTTACACTTGTTCTTAGGCGCCAGTTTATGACTCGGCTCTATGGGGCGAAAAGGGGGAAAGGAGAGGCCGGGTACTAAGGGGTTCTGGCGGTACCCGGGGAGCCGCGGCGAGAGCCCGCCCCGCCCTGCGGCCTGCACCTCCCGGGCAGGCGGCGGTCTCGCGTAGAGCGCGGAACCGCGAGCGCAGCCGCGAGGAGTGGGGGACACGTGAGGCCGCCTGCGCCGGGCCCTAGGGCCGGGGGGGTCACTTCGCTCTCCTCGCCCACCGCCCTGCTTACCCGGGCTCTTCAGGTTGTAGCGGGTCTCCATGGCGGGTCGCTGGAGCGGCTCGGGTCTCCCGGCCGCTGTCACCTCCTCTCGGCACTGCCGCTGTCCGGTCTCAGCGTGGCTCGGGCCGACCGGGTCTGGCCGAGGGGCCTCCGCAAACGCCGCCCAGTCCAGCCGGGACTGCGGGCGGGGTGGCGAGGGTGCGGGCGAGGCGCGGGCTCCGCGGTGGCGCCGCCTCCTCCGCTGCTCCCCCGCCTCCCTGAGGGCCGGGCAGGCGCCGGCGCCGGCCGGGGCGTCGCTGAACCGGGCGCCCGGGGTGCAGGTCAACCTGCTGGTCTGGCCGCGGGCCCAACCCCGCCGCGGCCGCCGGCTTGCGTCACCCGCCCTCGCCCGGGTTTTGTGAAGTTGTCCTGACGTGGCAGTCGCTTCGTGGCGGCCCGGTCACCCAGCGGCCGCCGCCCGCCAGGCACTGCCCTTCGGAGATCTGCAGGAATGGGCGGCGCTCTCGCAGTCTGTTCGCCGCAGCCCCCGAGGCTGACCTTCGCTGGCCACCCGGGGTCCCCAGGCGGTGCAGCGGAAGCGGCGCTGCAGGCGGGTCCGGGACCTGGCCCGGGAGCGCTGGGGGTGGCAAGGGCCCACGGGGTCGATCGCGTCCAGTGCTTCTGGGTCCAGTAGCTGTTTGGGGTGGGGTATGGGCTTACGTGGGGGGGGGGGAGCCAGCGATGAGGGAATCAAGTAGGATTTTATAACGATTTTCCCCTCAGACTTGATAAGATGCAAGACACCGTTTTAGGCAATTCGGGAAATTTAAAAAATAAAACTTGTCCAAAAATCAAACTGGGAGTCTCATTGAATTTAAGTGAAAGAATACGAGTATGGAAGGTTAAAACTCAAGAGACACACTTCATACTTCTTTGTGGAAAGAGTGGGACCGAGAAAAAGGAGTGTGGGTTCATAAGGCCTGTGAGACCTCAGGAAAGGAGGGTGGAAGGACCCTGGGTGGTGGGAAGACTGAAGGGAGGATTTCTAGGTGGGTTGAAGAGGGTTAATCCGGTTGGGCAAGTTTTTATTATATAGAAGAGTCTTAAATTTGATTTGTTTTATATTGTTCATCTAAAACTATAAGTGAATTTCTTGGTGTCTGGATTTCACGAGCAGCTCTTTGGTTTTGCAGTACTATGGATTGAATCTAGGTGTGTTAGGCAAGCGTTCTACCAGCTCCCCTACCCCACCTCTCTCCCACCCACCCCGAGGGTCTTGCTAAATTGCCCAGGCTGGTCTCCAATTTGCGATCCTCCTATTACAGGTACATGCTACTGCCAGAGTG
Organism: Urocitellus parryii; assembly: GCF_045843805.1. Classification (NCBI taxonomy): domain Eukaryota; kingdom Metazoa; phylum Chordata; class Mammalia; order Rodentia; family Sciuridae; genus Urocitellus; species Urocitellus parryii. The sequence goes on along the minus strand of NC_135538.1, from coordinate 70,615,876 downwards.
AAATTGGGAAGAATAAAGAAGTGAACTTTATTTAAATCAGATGGTATCTTTTAGACCATTCCGTGGTGGTGTTTCTTGAATAGTAAACTGATAGTCTGGTTGAAATAGGAAAATAAAACCAGATTCAAATGTGCTGCTTCATTCACTCATTTATTTTTTGTTTTTAATCTTCAGATTATCTTAACACTTTACACCCTCTCCTGCCACAGATCTGTAAAGGCCCCTGGTTTGTGCAGTAGGCCTTACAGTAGCCAAGCCTGCCAATTCGATTGTTGATCAGATCATCAGCCTCTTGGTTCAATTTGCTTCTGGGGCTCTCCTGAATTTTCCTCTCCACAAAAGGCTGGGAGGAGGATGTTTTACTTTTCTTTCATGGTGAAAGCCACCAGTACCTAGTCTGCCCCCTGGGGCTCTTTTCCCCACAAGACTGGATTAGTAGGAGCCTTCTCCATCCTTGGGTAAACACAACAAATCTATTCGGACAGTTTAGTTATGGGTATATGTCAAAACTTAATTTATAATCTTGCTGCAAGAGCAAGGCCAATTTCAAATTTTCTCTAGACAGAGACATTTACAGAGAAAAAAGTACTTAGGTACAAAAAGAAGAGTAATTTAAAAAGTCAATAGATTCTTGACAGAATTTAAATTTATCCAAAATTGCTTATATTTTATCAAGAACTTATTTCTTCTTAGAAGGATGTTATAAACTACATCAGACAAGTAAGTTCTAACCCATATGAAATTTGGTATATTGGTATAATTTTTTTTTTCCTTTCCCTCCTCCATTTGCACTCTAGAGCAAGGTCTGGACTTAGTATCTACTGTGTAGTGTATCAGGCATTCAACATAGATCAACTTATTTATTCTTATAACAGGCAGTGGCACAGATTATTTATACTCATTTTACAGATGAGGTCTTGGAGGAATCAAGTTATTCACTTAAGTTTTCAGTTTTCAACTACAAGTTCTTACCCTTCTGAGGATTTCTTTTTTTTAGATTTATATTTATTAATTTGAATACTTTGAAATCTATTTCATGAAGATTCTTAAAAACTTCAACAATTGTCCAGAAATTTAGAACCCTGATTCAAATGCAGGTCTTCAGACTCTGAAATCTGGATTGTTTTTTCTAAATTGAGAAGGAATCAGGCCATCTGTGTCACACCAGACGACTTTCCCCCACCATTTGAAAAGAGAGATATGTTTCTTAAAATTTCAGTGCTATTTTTGGGTCACACATTTTAAGATAGTTATTCTTCAGCATTAGCAACTTATTTTTAAAATGACTTATTTCCTGATCATCAAAACAATGTGATTATTGTTCAGTATTTGGAGTATGAACAAAATTGAAATATCCCACAATCCTCCTGATCAGAAATGGCTGTGATTAATATTTTAGTATATTTATCTTGAGCCTTTGTTATAAAGCATAGATATTTTAAGAGTTGAAATCCCATTTTAGATACTTTTCTATAATAAAGATATTTACAAACAACAATGCTGTTATCACTTAGATGTATAATATGAATTGTCTAATTTTACACAATATCTTACTAAAGTAAAATTTTAAAAAGAGAAACAGCTTGGAAAGCCATATATGGTCTTAACTATAAACATTTTATTAATTATTTTGAATTCTTAGAATTTTTAAATTTTTTTTCAGAAAAAAAAGAATAAAACCTGCCACAGTTGTTTTCTTGTTTTCCCCCTAGGATTTCCTCTTTGGATTGGTTAATAAGAAACATAAGACATATTCCCACCGTGATGTGGCTGGTATTGTAATAGAGATGTTGATTATGTTATTATCAGGGAAATGAGTTTAAATTCTGGTTACCTAAACAAAATATCAGCTAGGAAGGAGTTCTTTGTTTTTACCTGTGCCCCCTCTTACTGCACTGCAGGTTTATTAGCTGTGCTTTTGCTTAACATCTGGTGGTCAGTGGAGAGATCCGGGGGACAAAAATCTCTTTTTTTTTTTTTCTCAGTTTCTGTAATACTCATGATATGCTTTACCTGTTTATTCAATTTTAACATTTTAATAATAATATATTTCAGAGAAAATATCAAGTGAGTATATTTGAAATGCAGTAGGGACCCTCCTAATACTAGTTTAGTAGGTTCCTTCGATCAGATAACTTATAGGACACCATTTCTCATTTTAAAAGTTTTTTTTCCTATGAATAAGCAAGGAAGTGTTTTCTAAATACAATAGCAAAAGGTTGTTTACAATTTATTTATTTATTTTGTACTAGAAATAGAACCCACCCAGGGTTGCTTTACCACTGAGCTACATCCCAAGCCCTTTTTATGTTTTATTTTGAGACAGGGTCTTGCCAAGTTGCTTAGGGCCTCACTAAGTTGCTGAGGTTGCCTTGAGTTTGTAGTTCTCCAGTGGCTGGAATTACAAGCATGTGCCACCGCACCAGGCTATGCAACACTATTTTAAAAATTTTTTACTATAGCTTTTTTATTATACAATTTGCTAGTATAGCCTTGAATTTCCTGACATCTCCAGAATTATAGCTTTTGGTATCAGGGATGAGGAAAAAGAAATTCATAGGATTATGCTTTTGCTTTATTTGCATGGATTGCATTTCTTTATCTTTTTCCCCATAATTTAAAATTAGTAACAAAAATTACAATACTTATCTTCCTTGGTCTTTAGTCCTGATGAACCCATGAGTTTGGCAAGAGTGATTTCATTTTCTAAGTTTAGCTCTAAAGGAAACACCTGCAGTTAAGATAAAACTTTCAGTTCATGGGTGAGAAGACAGGCACTTCAGGGTGTGCTAGCAGACCTCTGGGGCCTTTTTATGTCTCCCCTCTCCTTCTGAGTTCCCTCCTAATAGCTCTTTGGGGCACTGTCCCTCTGCCACTCTACTCCTGCCTTTTTTTCTTGTGCCTCAGTCACCCCAATTTTTCATTTTCTGGACCTCTTTTGGCCACTTGCTGAGTGATGAAACTAACCTGAATACCTTAAAACTTAGTTCCCCACAGTGAAAGCAGTTGATTTCTATTCATGAGAAAAAAATTCTGAGTTCAATTCTTTTAAACAAATTGATATTTTATTCACCACTATAGCATCCACAAACTTCAAAAAAAGATCATTCATAGATACATGAAACATTCTTTATAGACAAAGATCAGCTTATAGATGAATTATGGAACTTCTTATAATTCAGCCACAAGGCATTTGGGGCAATATTACTAATGTCAGAATAATCAAACAACCCCATGCTGCTTTCCATTAAAATGCAATTTACAACTAAAGGCAAACTTTGAATAATAACCAATTCATCAACTTCTAAAAAGCAGCCCAGGATTTTTCTATGGTTTATTCTTTAGCCCTATACAACCAAAAGGTGCTGGTATGCCCCAATCAATCTCCCTTCTAGCATCCCATGAGAAAATACTGGGGCCAGTTTAACTTCCCTGGGGGGATTGGAAATTAGGTTTAGGTGCAGATGTTCTTAAATAGTAATATAAACAATGTATGCCAGAATAGGAAGTGAAATTTTTCCAAAAATATAATTTATCAGAAAAGCTGCTTTATATTTTTGTCTTTACTTTGTCCTTTTTAAACCAAGTACTCTTCAGGAAGACATGATGTCTTGAAAGAACCTGAAGTGATGGCAGTTTTCAGTGATAAAACTCACCCAACAAAATAGGGGGGAAAAGGCAAAAACATGTTTACTAATTATTCCTGAGGGTAGGAGCTTGTCAAACACATATTGGAAATTAGTAGGCTTTTAAGTAATCATCAAATAAAGAAATACGAGAAGTACTCGTTTGTGGAGATGGTAAATATGTAGTAAAAAACAAAAAACTGTCCGGGGTTGGGGGGAGCTTGGTAGCCAAGTACTTGCATAATGTGTACAAGGTCCTGGGTTCAATTCTCAGTACTGGGGGAAAAAAACTGTCTAATATTTAAGGAAGGGTACATGAAATTCAGTAAAATCTCCACTAACAACAACTTACTCAATTTAAAGCTTGTTCTATCTTAAATAACTGGAAGGAACTTGTTAGATTGAAACCAGGGCAAAGGACAGATAGCGCAGATATATAATGAATGATTGGGTTAGGAAGATGGGGGCTGATTCAAAATAAAATGCTGATATCTCCAGAACACTTCCTCCACCTGGAAACCTGTTGCCATGTTTACCTGGCTTCCAGGGAATTGTTCCTCCCAGAAAGGAGTTGTTAATGAGTACCGGCTGGGGGACTCCTTTCCTGCACTTTTGGTCACCAGTAGGCAGGATGGGAGGAGGGAACACTAGAAGAAAAAAAACAAAAATCTATACAAGGGGCAAGACACCCCACTCAGGCACCAGCTCTGGACCCCCTTCTCTCCAGAGAAGTCTCTTTTTCTCTGTTCCATCCTTTAAAATAAAACTTTTTGCTCTTCCCTGGGTATTTCTTGGTGTTTTATCTTCAACACCAGGGGAACAAGGACCAGATCCTGGTTTTCCATACTGGTTTCATGATCACAAAAAATGTTGTTTCAAAGATTGATAAAGACCCCGCTGTAGAAGATGCATATGAAGAGTTTGAATAGAATTGTTTGAGAAAAAAACAATTTTTAAAATCAGTACAAATTTGTGAAATTTGATATTAAATATGAATGAGTATTTAAGAATGCAAATTAATAAATGATTTTAAATAGACTAAATTATATAATTTACAACTATAAGTTTACATTTAAATTGTAGCTTAAATAATGTAGATTTTCAAATCTGCACAATCAAGTTGGAAAAAGACACTAACACTTGAGATGCATATATATGTATGTGTGTATACATATATGTATATATGCATATGTATTCGTAGGTGTGGAAGATTGAAGAATGCTGCTGGAAGGGGGGATGCACACCTGTAATCCTAGGAAGGCTGAGGCAGGAGGATTCTAGTTCAAAGAGTCTCAGCAACTTAGGCTCTAAACAACTTAGCAAGACCCTGTCTCAAAAAATAAAAAAGAGCTGGGAATGTGACTCAGTAGTTAAGTGGGGGCTGAATCCCCATTATAAAAAAAAAAAGAAGAAGAAGAAGAATGTTCCTCTAGGTGATTCCAATCCTTATCCCAGACCATCTCCTTTCCCCATCCCTTTAACTTGGGAAAATAACATCTCTCAAATTAATTGCCTAGACTGCTCATTTAAAATACAGATTTCTAGACCTTTCCCTTGATATTCTTAGTCAAGAAGATGGGGGTAGGGATGGGATTCTGCATTTTGAAGCATATAGATGATTATTAGAGCTTTAAGGTAAACAGTATTTGAATTAGTGTCACTTGCACACTATAAACCCCGGTTGAATTCCTTCCCCTGTCACTGAGATGAAAAGACATACATGACAGGTTTCCCCATGTTAGCCCCTTTCCTGAACTGCTTTGCAGGGAGGAGAAACAAAAACCTAATTACTAAAGGTACTTACAATGGTCTAAGTTCAGTATTAGTTCCAGGTTATTTTATAGTGGCAGAAGGCAGAGTACTACAGGGAGGGCTTAGCTCTCTACAAGGACAAACAGAAAATAAGTGGCAACCTGAGGGACATGGGCCATAATGGAAATAGCCAAATAGAAGTAGGTTATAGGAATGGAATTCTCCACCAAGGTGGTGTGGTTAGCATGGGACTGAGGTCTAACTTACTCTATTGTAGTTGAGCAATGTCTCAACAGGGGGCCTATTCACAAGACAGCCCTTAGTTTTATGACTCAGTTTGGGGATGGAATCATCCCACTTACCCCTAGGACCTTATTAGTAAAGATTGAGGGCACAGGATATTCAGGTGTCAGGCAGCTGGACACCAGTTAATGTCCTCCTCCCTTCTGAGGAGCTTGATCAGCTTTCTTTCATGTGGAAGAGGCTTGCAGGTTCTTGGGGGTGTCAAAAGCACAAACTTGTGGATTATTTATTTAAGTTTTGGTGGATTCTTAATACTAAATAAGACCAATGTCTTCTGAATTAAGAAAGGACCCGTAGGAATTAGAGATGAGCTCATGAGTCACTAAACTCTAAATACAGTTAATTATCATAATATGGCCATGGATAGCCTATAGCAAGGATGATCTCCTCAGGACTACAACCCCCCTCCACTTTTTACCCCTAATAGTACTAAACATACAAAAATATCCAAGGATGCACATGAAAAATAAAAATGCTCTAGTAAACACTGTAGAAACCCTTCATCAAGTGAAAGGAAAAAAGCCAGACTTACTCAGAATTTTCCATTTGTTAAAACCTTAAATATAAGGGAGAACAAAAATATTTTAGGCTGGAAACAAAATCCTGGGGTATCTCTGATCCAGTCAATGTGTTCACTGTAGCACTGCTTTAAGAACTGTGGGCTGTAAATCGTTTGTGGATTGTGAGATTTTTTTTTTTTTTTTAAAAAAGGAAATGGAAGAGAAAATGCCAGATGCATTGTATGTGGATATGGTTTTTCATGAGATTTTTTTAAAAATAATGTGTGTGAGTTTGCAAAGTGGACTATATTTATTGTACAACAGGCTTAAAATAGATTTCATGAAGGGTCAACTCCTACAGTTCTGTCCCAGGGAAATGTTACATGACATCTAAACATTGCTTCAGATATGAGTTCACAGTTCACATAAACATTCTTCTTTTTGAAAATATTTTATGTGTTTTTAAGATTGAGGAGCTGGGGATGTAGCTCAGTGGTAGAGGACATGCTTAGCATGCATGAGGCCCTAGATCCAATACCCTGTATAGCCAAAAAGAAAAAAAAAGAAAGAAAAAAAGCAATAATAATATAAAAGAATATAACTGGTATTTACTAAGATAGTCTTAAAGATGTTATTTTGATTTTTTTTAATCATGGAAATGAATTGTTTCTTGGGGAATAACATGACACATTTGAAGTATCTTTAAAACTACAAAAGGGATCCTAAAGCCTACATTTTCACTTTATCATGACTGTTAAGGAAAACTGCAAAGATACTAATAGAACTGAAATAAGATAGCGGCCTGAACTTATCTATCATTTCTGATAAAAGTAGACCTTTTAAGGATTCCCTAGGCTAAGTCCCTAATTTAAGTACAAATTAAAATTACACCCAGGCTTTCCAACTTCTAAATAATCTAAAAGAGCTCTGTATCTGCCCTATATCCTATCATCAGATTCTTCTCACATACACTATTCCTCATATCAATATATTAAGAGAATGTAGGCTTCCGCCTTAGGCAATACACTCTGCTGGTACAAACAGATCAAGAAGACTAGAAACTAATAAAATTAAATTATTAAATCTAATTCTGATAATGATAATGATTTTATATATTTGTTAAATTAGCAAAGTACGAACATTAAGATAACTTTTAAAACTTCATTCCTTTAAGATAATTTACCTCTTAACAAAGAAAGGCACTAATTCAATAAACATTTCTTCTTTTTTTTTTTTTTTTTTTTTTTAAAGAGAGAGTGAGAGAGGAGAGAGAGAGAGAGAGAGAATTTTTAATATTTATTTTTTAGTTCTCGGCGGACACAACATCTTTGTTGGTATGTGGTGCTGAGGATCGAACCCGGGCCGCACACATGCCAGGCGAGCGCACTACCGCTTGAGCCACATCCCCAGCCCCAACATTTCTTCTTTTATGGCCTATTTCTTATAGTATATTTAGTCTTAACATTAAACTCATATTAAATATAGCTATTTATCTGATATAGATTGACTCACTTCTTGGGTACTAGTTGTCTCTGTCCTTGGTTTCTGCTGGAGAGTGGCAAAGTCCTAAACAGCTGCAATTCTACAAACTGACATTTATGTCCATTTGATGGTGCCCACCTGTAGTCCCAGCAACTCAGAAGGTTGAGGCAGGAGGATTCCAAGTTCAAGGCCAGCCTCTGCAAGTTAGCAAGGCCATAAGCAACCTAGCAAGATCCTGTCTCAAAACAGAAAGGGCTGGAAATGTAGTCCAGTGGTAAACTACCTCTGGGTTCCATCACCAACACCCCCTCTTCAAAAAACAAAAGCCCCAAACCCAAAGACTGACCCTTTCAAGGACATAGCTAAAATTAGGTTATTTTCTATTGTTTCTAGATATTAAAATCCTTTTCATCTCTGGTATCTATTTCACATCTGGTACCCTTAGCTATTTTACCACCAGTGTTTGGCATATAGTAGGTGCCCCATTAAGAATTTGTTGGATAAGAGAAACTCTAATTTCCCTAAGAAAATGATATATAAGAGGAATAAAACTCATGGTTCCTTCTATTTGCTACACACTATATGGGCAGTTTATCCTGCTTTGTGGAGGCAGGATGGGCCAAGGCTGGAGAGGTCAGTAAGGAGCAGGGAGGCAGGGGCTTGCTAATTTTATTAAGGAGTTTAGACTGGTACCTGAAAGTAATGGAGAGCTACTTCAGGTGTTAAGGGAGTGAAAAAGTCAGCAATGTTGTGGTTGAGAAAAGTCTTGTGTTGTGGATCTTGTGTGGAGAATGGAAAGGATGGTGAAGTAGGCAAACTGGTGAAGAAGCTGTTGAGTTCTACATTAGGGGAAATGGAGAGAAAACAGATTCAATAGACATTTGTTAGGCTGAACTGAGGGAGTGGAGTGAGTGATGGTAGGTGAGCAGGAAGGAAGAGTCAGGTACAAGACTCAAGTGTCTGGCAGGGGCTCTAGGGAGGACCCATCTTCACCCTTCACTGCAGGAGATTTAGCAAGAAGGAAGCCAAGTTTAGAGACAGAATGAGATGCTTCTTATAGAAGATTCCAGCAAAAGTAGGCTAGAGATAATTTAAAATACGGGTCTGAATTTGAGAAAAGATTAGGATTGAAATGAACGTTTTTGAATTTTAATCCCAATCAGTGTTTCATTTTCTCTAAGTGATTTTTACATATGCTGTAAACTCAAGGTAAAATGTCAAATGCAGTTAAAACCAAAGATTTATTCTTTCTTGATTTTTTTTTCAGTTCAATATGCCATCCCCTTTTAGAAAACCAAATGGTTATAAAAGGTATTTAAATTTCCTCATGATATTTAAACAATCTCTGTTATCTTGGGCACTAGTTATTTAATGTATTAAGAAGAAAGATGCGTAATCCTGGTTGAATATCTTCTGAGTTAAGTACATTTAGAACTTTTCTCATTGGTTCTATAAATATGTAAGAAGGATGCATGTAAGAATAGGTATTTCTTTTTAAATATCATAGCACGTTAACTCATGCAGCAGTAAATCCTAATCATCAAATGCTCCCTTCATATTTGTGAAAGGAAGTCTTTTAAAGTGATATTTATAAAGCTGTTTATAGCTGTAGTTGAGTGGACTCCAGGGTCAGATTCCTGGCCTTATATCTTAATAGCCAGATGATCTTAACCAAGTTGTTTTACTTCTTTGGTCTTGGTGTCCTCATCTGAAAAATTGAAATGGCAATAGTACTTACCTCTTGGATTTATGAGGGTTAGTCACATAATAGTTCTTCAAAACAGAATTACTCTATTATTAAGTAATTCTGTTAACGACATTTTCCTCTTAAATTCAACATGATCATTGACTTAAAATCTTGGAAATAATTATTTCATATCAGGTTTTCTACTAAAAAAAATAGAATTTTATATTTAAGATATAACATCTAGCCCTTTCTGAGAACTCTCGGGATCTGTAAAGGTCATAGTAGAATGGAATTTCACTAATAAGCAAAGTAAGGTGTGATAAATTGGACTGTTAGGAAAACGGTTTCCAGATGACTAAAGGTTAAGGCCAGAGCAGCAAAAATAAATATCTGAAGTTTACTGAAATGATAGTAAACTATAAAGTTTATATATGTTCCCCTATAAAGATATGGAGAGATAGGAAGGTTTAAAGGGGCTGGAAGTGTAGTATAGTGCTAGAGCACTTGCCTAACATTCGTGAGGCCCTGGATTTGATCCTCAGACACACACACACACACACACACACACACACACACACACACCCCTACCTCAAAAATAAAAGTGTAAGTTCAATTTAGAATGATTTATCTGCATTTCCATTAAGTGAGAACTGATTAATCAAGACAAATTATACCAAATAGCTGGTCATGGTGGTACATGCTACATGGGAGGCTGGGGCAGAACATCACTTGAGCCCAGGAGCTCAAGACCAGCCTGAGCATACTGAGTATAATGAGACTCGCCTAAAATTTTTTTTAAAAATTGAAAAAGAGAAATTACTAAATAGACTTCAGAGGGATGACGAAACAGTGATATATGCATGTGGTCAACCATCCCTCAAAAATGAAAGGCCATACTTTCTTTTAACTAAAGAGACCATTCTTTTCCCAGAAAGCAGAGTTATGAATACACTTGAAGGAAAATGAAAGCCATACCAAGTCATGAACATGCTTTTAAATTGGCAGTTAACAATCTTGAAAGCAAAGGTTTAACAATCATTATAAAGGATGTGCTGCTTGAAGTAAAACATAAACTATACCTGACTACAAATTACCTGCAGTCTATAGAAGTCAAATGCACACTATACTTCAATTATCATGACAGTTCAGCTGTTTTTCTGGAGTATGGACAGAGTTGGTATATAACCCATATATAACAGTAGTTCTGTGATTTTTTTTTTTTAGTCATGATATGCTTTTTAGTTGTTTTACATTTAAGGGTCCAACGTATATATTGTGTTCATAAAATAACATATTTGTGAATGTTAGCCAGTTCTTTATTTATATTCCTTCAATGACACTCCATACTAGTCATTCACATTAATCTACATCACTGAAAATAACCAAAGATGATAATTCACAGTCTAATTCACCTCTATGTAGAGGTTTTAAATGACTCAAAATGATAAAGGACTACCTCGCTCTAGAAACCGGCAATCAAGTTTGCAAGCTTCAGAGTCAAACAAAAATGTTTCGGTACAGTCACCACTATAGCCACGTTTGGCCTTTCTGTTTTTGTGGCTGTTAATTCGTGATGCAAACACAGGCTGTTGCACGTGGCAGGCAGGTCTACATCCCAAGCCGTGGACTTTTTGTTTATAACCATGTTTGAGTACAAAATGTGGTGAGACACACTGCAGTAAGCAAACTCCCATATCTAAATAAAATGCAAAAGGATTTGAAAAGGTGTTGCAATTCCAGTTGAACAAACTTGAAAAACTGAACACTTAGACATAATTCCTACATCTTTTTTTAATTAAGAGATCATTGTCACACACGGTTTGAGGCAGTCATCTATATTAACATGCCATCTATATTAGCATGTGATTAACCAAAGAGTGCACTTACTACCATGAATGTGGGTCCTGTGTCACAGATTATTTTTGCCTTTCCCCCAAAGAATCATTTGCTCTTGAAGTAATAGGCTTTTTAAGGCACATTTTAATAAAACCCATCATATACCTAGCTTAAAAATGAAAGTTCCACCTGGTTCTTAAATATATATACATTGATATATTTAACATGTGAATTACCATATAGACAAATGTCTCTATCTTGACAACAAAGTAATGTTAGAAACTTGACTCTTTATTTGCTTATTCAAAGAGAAACATCCTATAAAAAATCCTAGAGAATTAGATTTGTAAGAATAACCCACATGTTTCAGACCCATTGGCAAAAGTCCAACAGGGGATAGCTCCAGAAATCAGGAAAACTTCCCTGGAACCCTGACTCCTGCTGAGCCAGGTTTGTGAGCAGAAGTCATGAGGAAAGGGAGTTAGGGTGCCTTAGTGATTTTTAGACTCTTGGGAGGCTCAAACCTTAAAGCCCAATCTGCTACCAACTTTAATTCCAGCTACCATCTTTGAAGGAATAGGACTTAGGGAGAAGAAAGAGAAGATGGAAAGAAGCCACTGAGAGAAGTGGGAGAGTTCAAGGACAAGGTGCTTTAGGGACTTTATATATTTTGCTAGGACCAGCTTTGATAACACTAGGAGGCTCTGTTTTAAACAAATTATTTTTTTTAATGCCCCACAAGCATGCTATAGAGTGCTAACCTTTGTATAGAAAGAATTATTTATTTGGGAGCTGGATGCGGTGGTGCACACCTGTAATCCTAGTGATTTGGGAGGCAGAGGCAGGAGGATCACAAGTTCAAAGCCAGCCTCAGCAACTTAGCGAGGCCCTAAAAAACTTAGTGAGATCCTGCCTCAAAATACAAAATAAAGGGCTAGGGATGTCTCTGTGGTTAAGGTCCCCTGGGTTCAATCCCCAGTACAAAAAAAAAAAAAAAAAGGAAAGAAGGAATTATCAAGGAATGGTTTGGCACAGGGCTCAGGAGTAAAATGTCCCTAGGTTTCAATTCCCAGTATCCATTTCCAAAAAAGATTCAAGATTCTTAATTTCCTACTAATCTAAGTTAAACACAAGTGAATGAACTTCATAGAAAAAAAATTGCACAGCAGACTTTATCTTCTTCTGGCCATCCTTTTCCAACTGATTGTCTGGGAGTTTCAAGATGGCTCTTCAACTTTGCAGAACATACTGGTTATTATTTGACCTTAGTCACAAGGTGGGAACAGGCAGAGGACATCAGGCACATTATACAGACAAAAAGGTGATTCAAGTTGACAAATGGAACCAACAGCTCTATGGTGGAGATGGGAGATATGTTCCATTCACTGTGGTCATGGAGCAATAAAAAACTAATTCCAAATAAAGATTTTAAATGTAGCACAAAAGGCCATTGAACAGAAACTAAACATAAATCGTATATGTATTTTTTTAGTCTTCAGCTCTCAATTGCCTACATTTTGGGAAACTTTTTGGCTTCTGATGTTATGTTAACCCCACCTGACAAGGTCAGAAGAGCCTCCAGAAACCTGCCTTAGTGATTGTTATTTTTCTCCATGTTCTTCACCATTTTGGAAATCTGGTCCCCAAAGTTCTAAAACAGTAATGCAGCAAAAAAGAAAAAACCTACCTGTGTAAAGTGACTACAGAGGTGTATGCTGAGGTAAAGAGCTGTTGGGAGCTGGGTGCAGTGATGCATGCTTGTAATCCCAGCAGCTCGTGAGGCTGAGGCAGGAGGATCGTGTGTTCAAAACCAGCCTCAGCAACTTAGTGAGGTCCTTAGCAATTCAGTGAGACCCTGTCTCTAAATAAAAGGGCTGGGGATGTGGCTCAGTGGTTGAGTGTCCCTGGGTACAAAAGCAACAACAACAAAAACTGTTGGGTAGGGAAGCCCAGCCATGGGGATATAAATTTTTATATAAGTTTGGTGATAATATTATTCTACAAAAATCTTGCTTATATCTGTATTAAGGAATAATTCTTATTGCTCCTGGAACTTACAGCCCCAATCTATTCCAGCTCCATTAAAAAATTACTTCCCTCAATAATTAGTAGTAAAGACCCCAAATATTACAAAAAGTCATTACCAAGCTAACATTTTGGATTAATTTCTGCTATATGGATATGGACTTCAGTAGGCATGTTCTTGATACCATGTACAGAAAAGATCTTAGAAAAGTCAAAGTTCAGTTCAATAAGGAAAAAAAAAAGTGAAAAAGTGCAACATATGTATAGTTCCTGGCATTCTCACATGGGATTTTTCTGACTATCCACCATAAAAGTTTACATTTGTGTAATGAAAGTACAGGGGATTTCACTTCATGGTTAATATACAAGTTTTTGCTTCAAAGTGCTTACTTTATTTTTAAAAAAGAGAAAATCAAGAGGGTTGCAGGAACTTTTTTTTTTTTTTTTTTTTTTTACAACGAATCCATGTCATGTGTACCAATCTTCTTCCTCTTTCTTTAGTACAACATGGTGCAGCAGCCTCATCAAAAAGGTCTGGTTTCAAAAGATGTTCCTGAAACCTCACCTACAGCAGCACTCTAGGGGTCCCATTAGGGGTGGCTCCTTTTTTCTTCTGAAGTCGATTTTGAACCTTTCGAGATTTTACTACTTTCATTCTCACCTCAAAAACTTCATGTATGGCTTTCCGGAAGCAATGAAAATTATAGTCAATAAGCCCTGGAGAAGAGAACAAAAATATTTATAAATGCCATGCAGAAATAATCTCATGTCAGCCATGACCAGGACGAGCCAGTAGAGGGTGATAGAGGAGCAGCTATAACCTCACAGCCAGATTTCCCCATGAGGTCTGTTGCTGGGCTGTGGGAATTGCAGGCAGTCTTGTGAAGGTAGATTTTTCCTGAGGAAAGGTTCCAGTGTATATTGTATATACCACATTTTCAAAGGCATCTATGACTCAAAAGTATTTTGAGTTTCTTTTCTTTCTTTCTTTCTTTTTTTTTTTGGAACTGGAGATTAAACCCAAGGGCTCTTAACCACTGAGCCACATCCCCAGCTCTTTTGTTTTTTGAGATAGCGTCTCACAAAGTTGCTGAGGCTGTCTTTGAACTTACAATCCTCCTGTTTCAGCTTCCCAAGTCACTGGGATAACAGGTGTGTGCCAGCCCCAAAGATTTTAAGAACCATCTAACTGCACACTTTTTTTTTTAACCTTTCAGAATTAAAGTTTAATACAACTAAGAAATAATAATACCAAAAGGCATTAGTAAATTGACTCTGAATGGAGGCAGACCCTGATTTGAAGTGCAGCTGAGATATCAAAGTCACAGTATCTATCAATCTTTTTTTTTTTTTTTTTTTTTGGAGCTTGGGATTGAACCCATGGCCTTCCACATGCAAGGCAAACACTCTACCAACTGAGCTATATACCCAGCCCTAATCAATCAATCTTTACTGAATATCTATTATATTTAAACCATTCTCATAAGCCCCAGGGAAAGCAAAGTGCCTGATTCTGGAACGGTAATAGTCACCTCGTGCTTGCTCCAAGCTCAGGAACTCAGTAACCAATGACACAAAAGTTCAGCTTTTCAATAATAAGTAAATTTTAAATGGAGAAATAGTAAAAGAGAATCTTGTTTATGATTTTATAAATAAGTCAGCAGTGTGAAAATATAGCAGAATAAAAGATAATCCAAAATCTGAAGCATTTTTCATTCTCAAAAGTAAAAGTGTTGAAAGCAACATTATATTTATACCAAAGATAAAGTGGTTGGTTCTATTTGCCATCTTTAAATTTACTGGTCCAACAATTATTTCCATCTCTCATGTGATGCTTCCAGAACCCCATCAAAGAAAGAAATGGAATTCCAGTCAAGGATGAAATTCTTCAACTCTGTATTACAACTAACTGCAAGTGCACGGGCAAAGGGGACAGCCATCTCAGCTTCTAGAGGGAAACCATCTCAGCTTCTAGAGGGAAAGTCTAGGTAGTGGTCCCTGCTGCTGCTGCTGCTGCTGCAGAAACAATGACCTACAAGTGCAGTATGACCCATTTGTAGCAGATTTCCTCAAGAAAAGACCTATGAGTCAATCAGGGGGAAAGTAATAAATAATAAACAAGGAGCAAAGAAATTCTCTTTTTTAGTGTAAATCTAACTAGGAAATGTGAGAACAATCTCAAAATTATCTGCTGATATGTACAATAAACTTTTACAGAAAGAAAGCTCAGCTCAAGGAATCTGGCCCAAGCAAAGGGTACAATTAAATGATTGACTTGAGGAGATTTAGAGACATCCTATTGGTAGATCTTGAGAAATCTTAACTCACTCATCTTCACCCATTTCAAAATGAGACAGTAATCTTGTCGTGTTAGTTTTAAAAGGTTCACAAGTGAGGTTTTTAAATGAAATAAGCACTCATAAAAAGTGTTTGCTAGATCTGCCCTATCAGGAAAGGCAGTTGAAAATACAAGAACAGAGATGTGAACAGCATAAATACTACCATCACCTCCATCCACACTTAATACAGTCTCACCTTCTCAGATTCAGCAGCAGTTCCCAACCTTAGCTGCACCTTAAAAACATTCAGGGAACTCGAAGAAAATAACAACAACAACAACAAAAAAAAAAACTAACAAACCCAAGTTCCTCTCCCATAAGTTCTATTCTAACATCCTGAGGAAAGCTCAGACTTTCTTACTTTTTAACCTTTCCCAAGATGCCTACCTCTTCCTTTAAAGCCATCACCAGGTCATTAATAAAAACTCAGAAGGAAACCAACATGAGAAAAAGTCAAGTGTAGATTACTGGCACCAACAGGACTCAAGAATAACAAAACCAAATATCCCATGCATTACAAGCACTAAATTCTCTTTAAAGATACTCCTGGTAGCTAGAGTGATCAACTCATTGTGTTCACCTGGGACTTTCCCAGTATCAGCACTGAAGGTTTCCTGTCCCAGGAATCCCTTTGGTCCCAAGAAGACAGATATGGACTGGCCACCCTAAAAAAGTACATATGACAAGGTCAAACATTAAATGTACCCATTTTCTTATATTCTTAGTTATTACATTAAAACTCATTTATTTCCACTTAGCTTCATAAATTTTTACAAAATCTGCTTGTTGTCAAATGATCCCACTATCTTCAAAATTCCATGACTCTAATATATTATCTGTTTTTGCTTTCAGCAAGAGTAAAGGAAACAAAGATTAAAGGATGAACACCACTTCATTAAAAGTTTTTGGTGGGGGAAGAAACAAGGCAACTTGGTCAGTCATAGTTTAGGAATAACTTTGGAAGACCCGTGTAATAAACTCCTGCTTAAATCTAGTTCCCCAATCATAGAGGGATATTAAAGTCAGTGGGCAAAAGTTTAAGGAGAAGCCACACACCTGAAACAATAGCAACTTGGAAAGAGGAAGGAAGATCACAAATTAAAAGCCAGCATGACCCTGTCTCAAAGTTAAAAATAAAAAGGACTGGGGATATTGCTCAGTAGTAGAGTACTCCTGCATCCAATCCTCAGTACCAAAAAAAGAAAACAGGAGAGATGCTACACTATCAAGCTCAAGGTTAGCATTCTAGTAACAAGACATAACAACAATCCAAACCACTTATAGTAGCACTCAGACATCACTTCTGTGTGGTGCTCTTGTCCAGTGCATAATCTCCACTGTGTAAAATCAGCAGACATTCTACATAATGAAAAGTTAAGGACATGAGAAACAAGAAGCTGTCACACACTGGAAACGATCAGAAGAAAAAAATAACTAAATCAAGTTGGGGATTCTGGGATTGAAAAGAGCATTTGTGTGAAAACTGTTAAAATTTGAATAAGGTCCATAGTTGAGTTAATAGTATTATATTGCCATTAATTTCCTAGTTTTGAAAATTCAGTTTTAGCATGTAAGATGTGAGGGGAAGGTGGATAAGGAGTATATGAAAACTATGTACTATTTTTACAACTTTTCTGTTAAATCTAAAATCATTTCAAAACAAACAAGAGGGCTGGGATTGTGGCTCAGTGGTAGAGCACTTGCCTGGCATATGTGAGGTACTGGGCTCCATTCTCAGCACTGCACACAAATAAATAAATGAATAAATAAATAAATAAATAGTAAAGTCCACTGACAACTAAAATAATATCTATCTGAACCTTTATTTAAAAAAAAAAAAAAGAAAGAAAAAAACAAGATCCCCAGGTAGGGACTGTAATTCTCCTTAAACTTTAGAACCTGCCATTGGCCTATGTGGTTTTGGAAGAGCAGGCATACTATTTGCATTACTTCTCTTTCTCTTAGCTTTGTGAAATATCAACCTCCAATAAATCTGGGAAATAACTTTAACCAACAAAATAGGCATATAGTGGTTAAAAACACATGTTCACACATAAAACCGGCTCTGTAAGTCCCTGACTGCCCACTGGTTGGGGAAGTTCCAGGGAAAGTCGCTTTTATTTTCTGGCTCTGAGTAAAATCATATGTAAAATAATATATAGTCCTATCTTCAAAATTCCATGACTCTAATATATTATCTGTTCTTGCTTTCAGCAAGAATAAAGGAAACAAAAATTAAAGGATGAATATCACTTAATTAAAAGTTCTTGGTGGGGGAAGAAACAAGGAAACTTGGTCAGTCATAGTAAACAGGAAAAATACACAGCTTCAGGAAGAAGCAAGAAAATACAAATTTAAGTAATATACTAGTTTTCAATAGTAAACTTCTTAAATCAGAACACAGAAAACTGAACACACTCATTATTTCTTAGCAGCATAAATCCATACAATCTTTCTGATGGACATTTTGCAAATATGCATTAGAAGCCACCATAACACCCCTACCCTTTTACCACTGAGCTACATCCTTGGTCCATTTTATTTTTTTATTTTGAAGCAGGATTTTCCCTTTTTGGAATCATGATACTATCACTGTGTTTTGAAGACCTAGTTTTATGAAGGTGGGGTACACGGGCACACAGCTATAATACCAGATAATCCCAGCTACTTAGGAGGCTCAGGCAGGAGGATCCAAGTTCAAGGGCAGTCTTGGCAACTTAATGAGACCCTATCTCAAAATGAAAAATAAAAGGACTTGGAAGGAAGCTCAGAGGTAGAGTACCCCTGGGTTCAATCCCCAGTACTGCAAACATTTTTTAAAGAATAAAAAATAAGCCAATCCCCCCCCCCAAAAAAATGCCGAATGTTTTCTCTGATATAAGGAGTGTGACTCAAAGTGGGATAGGGAGGGAGAGCATGGGAGGAAAATTACCTCTAGATAGGGAATAGAGGTGGGAGGGAGAAGGGGACTAGCTAGATGGTGGAAGGAGACAGTCATCATTATACAAAATACATGTATGAAGATGTGAATTTGGTGTCATCATAATTTATATACAAACAGAGATATGATAAATGGTGGTATAAAGGTATATTAAGAATTGTATGCAAAAAAAAGAGAGGTTATGTATAATGGCATAATTTGGAGTGAACATATTTTATATATAGTTATGAAAAATTGTGCTGTGAATGGATAATTATGAATGTAATGCACTCCACTATGTATGTAAGAAATAAAAAAAAACAAAACAAAAAGGATTGGCATATAGCTCAGAGGTGGAGCATGCTGAGTTCAATCCCTAGAACCCACTTCCCAACATCACAAAGAGTATACTTTTTTTAATGGCTAAAAAAAGTCAAATACCGTCTAGCTTTAACGCTGTATGTCTTGCTGCTCCCTCCTTTACATGAAGAGACCAAATGGTCACACTGTCACCTAGACCTTCCAGAGGGAGACTGAGGGAGAGTCTCCACCGGTAGCACAAGCTGGGGAGTCCTTTCCTGGTTCAGACACAGCCGGGAACCGTGCAACCATTCAGAGATGCTCAGGCCCCTGGCTGAATCCTCAGGTCTACTTCACTTCATTGCAATCACAGCCACACCACTAGGGGGCAGGCAGGTTCAGTGAAACCCCACCATCTCTGAACTACCTGAGGCCTGCCTGCCAAAAGGGCCAGTGACTAAAGTCTGGAAGCTTCAAGGGCATGCTGTCATTCACTCACATTCAACAAGCAAGGAAGGCAGAATTAATTGAAATGCTTCTTTTAAATCACATTTAAAAAATTACCTTTTCTTTCAAAGCTTTCCTCTCTGACAAAGCAAACGAGAGCCAGGAACTTTGTCACCTCTTTTAAATAAAGAACAGTTGTATTATTCAGCTTTATAATGGCTGTTGATTCCTTGTCATAGGGGGTTCCTGCTCCATCTTCTTTGAGACTAAATGGGGACAGAAATCAAAATGTATTTGATCATTGAGAAAGAATTAAAAATTGCAACCCAGTAATAGAGATCAGCTTTAACACAGAGAAAATTATGTCATTTACACTTGCAGTGCCATTCAGCAAAATATCTCAGTGAACTCTTCTCCCCTCCACAGCCAAGGGCTTCTTATTTTCTCATGGTAGAATAGCCAGGCTGTCAAAAGCATGATCTGGTGAAAGACCAAGAAAGGCTGAAAAACAATTTAGAGTCTAAAGAGACATGACAGCCAAATGTTGGACTGAACCCTGAACAAGGGGAAAAACTGCTATAAAAGACAGAATTGGGATGTTTGGTAAAAACTGAATATGGGTTTATGTATTAAATAACAAGAGTAATATAGCCAGGCTAAATCTGCTTCACTTGCTACTTAAACCATGGTCCTGCAGTGAATGTCCATGTTCTTAACAGATACATGTTCAAGTGGCCAAGATCAAAGAATCAAGGTCTGAAACTTACTGTCAGATGGTTCAGCAAAAACACACAAAGAGTATGAATTAGGAAAAAAGAATAAACATGGCAAATTAGTAACAACTGGTAAATCCCAACATGGATATAAGATTTCCTGTAGCTTGAAATTTTTTCAAAATAGTTAAATTAATATGTTGGTCTATTTTCTTAAGAAAAGGTGTAGTTTGCAGACACAGAAAAACCTGGATTTATACCCAGCTCTCTTATTTATCATATGAACTTGGACAAATTTAGTAACTTCTTTGAGCCACAATTTCCTCACCTATATACTGACAGCAACTACTTCAAAGTTCCCTAAGTAAATAAATATGCATAAATGGTTCTCAGCTGAGAATCTATAAAATGTACAAAGAGTTTTTTTTGTTTTTTTTTTTTTATTTATTTTATTTAGTTCTCGGCGGACACAACATCTTTGTTGGTATGTGGTGCTGAGGATCGAACCCGGGCCGCACGCATGCGAGGCGAGCGCGCTACCACTTGAGCCACATCCCCAGCCCCAGTACAAAGAGTTTTAACTGCTGTTATAATTAAGATGGTTTTGATGACAGAAACTGAACCCGCGAAAGACACTGGTATAATCAAAGAGTTGTGAATACTTCCATCATAGGTAAAGGACATGTTCCATAGCCTTCCTTTTATCAGCAGCTGTATACATTTTGATATATATTTACTTCCTAAGTCTACGAATAACTGACCAGTATTTTCACTTAACTGGAATTGTGCTAAATTCACATTAAGAGCTAGCATTTATTAAACATTTACTATGTGATACACACCATTCTTAGTTCTGACCATGCATTATCCAATTTCTGCCAGAAAAATCCTCTAAGCTAGACACTGAAGAAACTGAGACTGGAGAAAGAAAGACAACTTGGACAAAGCTGGTGACAGAGGTGGAGCCAGGACCTCAGACCTGATCTGATTCATATCAAAAGCCAATGCTTTAATTTTGTAAATATACAGGGGCTAGGATGAAAGGCTTGATTTAACGATGAGCCTGAATTATAGAGTATTTTAAAGGAAATGGAGGGGTTTTTTTGTTTTTCTTTTTTCTTTTTTAGTTTTGAAAGTATTTTAAACTGGTTTCTACAGGATTACTTAAAAGTAAATTTAAGTCTGAGCTAAGCTACTTGGGAGACTGAATTTCTCTTGCTTATAAGCTCTTGTTCTAAGAGCAATAAACTGAAACATTTAAAATGTTTTACCCAATGAAGAAAACTGCATTTAAAATTTTCAAGTAAATATAACATTTGAATATATAGATAACAAATATTTTGTCTATTAATAAATAGCATTTAATAAAACAGAAAAATTTGGGGCTGGGGATGTGGCTCAAGCGGTAGCGCGCTCGCCTGGCATGCGTGCGACCCGGGTTCGATCCTCAGCACCAACAAAGATGTTGTGTCCGCCGAGAACTGAAAAATAAATATTAAAAATTCTCTCTCTCTCTCACTCTCTCTTTAAAAAAAAAAAACAGAAAAATTCTTAGGTAATAATGTTAAATTAAAAAACAGGTTATAAAATTATATGTACAAAGTGATCTCATTATACTTAAAATTACACAGAGAAGTAATAATAAAATATATTAAAAATGTAAATAGGGCTGGGGATGTGGCTCAAGCGGTAGCGCGTTTGCCTGGCATGCACAGGGCACTCAGCACCACATAAAAATAAAATAAAGATGTTGTGTCCACCGAAAACTAAAAAATAAATATTAAAAAAAAAAATGTAAGGTGGTAAGATTATGGGCTATTTTAATTTTATTCTTTATGCTTTCATAAAAGTATACATACTATAATATATATTAATTTCACAATGAAAAAAGGAAGAAAACAACAAACTAATTAGGGGGAAAAAAAAAAAGCCAGGCATGGTGACTCACACTATAATCCCAGCAACTCAGGAGGCTGAGGCAAGAGGATTGCAAGTTCAACGCCAGCCTCAGCAACTTAATGAGACCCTGTCTCAAAATAAAAAAAATTAAAAGTGCTGGGAATATAACTCAGTGGCAGAGCACCCCTGAATTCAACCCAGTACCACAAAACAAACAAACACAACCAAAAAAGATCCGTAAAATTACAAGTAGAAATTGGTGAAGTTTTGCAACTACAACTAAGTTCTACAAGTTTTCATCTATAAGCAATGAATACACATAACAAATGGAACTAATTTTAAAGAGAGAGAGAGAGAGAGAGAGAGAGAGAGAGAGAGAGAGAGAGAGAATATGTGTGTGTGTGTGTGTGTAGAACTCTGAGCAGAACCTGAGGTGAGATTCCCGAGGCACCACCTTCAACACGGGTCCTTTCCACTGGGCAGCTGGGAAAGAGGATCAAGTCCTCCAGTTACAGGGCCACTTCCTTCCTAGACTATCTAAGGGGGCAGGGCATAGTCTCCACAAACATCCCCACCCCGCCCCCTGCTGGTTAACTGGGCAGACTCACTGCTCCAGCAAAGAAACCCCAGTGCCCACAAATCATTTGTGACCCAGACTGGTTCTTCCTGAATCCTGTGTTTCTCAGGAACACTGCACTCCACCACAGAAAAAAAATCTGATGGTAAAGCCCAGCTTCCTCCTGCTAGCCTCCTCCCTCACCGAGTTTGTTTTAGCTGGATAAAAGTAACTCTGATTAACAGCATTTACACAAACAACTTACCACTTACATCTAATTACCATATGGCACAATAATGATCATGCATGTCATTAAATATGTGCCAGATTAATTGTGTTGTTCATTGTACTTGATTACTACAGCAATCTAGACCATAATCAGGGTTCATTCAGCTCCACGGCTCTTTCAAGGTCATCCACTTATGGCTTAAAAATAATAGGATACTTCAAGCTAGTAATTTTGGGAAATAAGGTCTATTTTTAAAGCATTTAATAATAACAGCAGTAATAAATTATGGTAGCTACAGTTTATCCAGGAACTACCAGGTCAAGGCACATTGTGAGCCTAATGGTTCCACCCTCACCACAATCTTTCGAGGTATGGCTTACCCCATCCATCAGGAAGGGACTGTGTTGTGTGTCTGTGTGTGCAGGAGTTGGGGGGGTGACAGGAGTTGGGGGGTGACAGTCAAGGGAATCTGAACTGAGTGAGCAGAGGATTTTTAGGCAGTGGAAGACAGAAACCGACTGACACTCTCACAGAAGTTGACAGAGGAGGCAGAGTACCAAGAGAGGCAGGTCACAGGCAGTGAGTGCAGAGGAAGATGAACAGAGGTTCAGCTCGTCCACGACAGGACGACAACCTAAGGTCCAGTATCCACAGCAACATCCTAACGTCCTAAGAAACAGCTAGTTCACACTCAATCTATACAAGACTTGTTTGGCAAATGTATAATTAATTTAGAACTGTTTCTATCTCTGATAATACAATAAATCTTCCCCACTCTTTGCTGACGCTGGCCTTGAACTTGGTATTCTCCTGCCTCAGCCTCCCGAGACACTAGGATTATAGGAATGCACCACTGCACCTGGCTCACTGTTTATTTGATATTATTTTAAGTGTATAAAACGTTTCTAAGAACACAAGACCATACAACTACTAATAATAAGCAGATAATGTCGTTTGCTTAGTTTTATAATTCTTTGCTGGCCACAGAAAATCAAAAGTGTATTTAAAAAAAACTCAGCAGTTATTTTCTGTAACAAAGAGTATTAATAGAAATGTTAATGACATTTCTCTTCAGAGTTTAAGGATTAATTTATATCCACAGATGTTGACAGATTTTTTAGCAGAGGATCAGGAATCATTTAGACTCGAGTTCAAATTCTATTTCTGTTCCTTATTGACAATGGGGGCATCAATTAGAAACTTAACCACTGTAAACTTTAGTTTCCTCATCTGTAAAAAGGGTATAGTAAGTAATTCCTGTCTCATGGAATAGTTGAGAATTAAACTATATGATGCATGCAATAAAGTTATTAGCATAATGCCAGGCATTTGCTCAATAGTTGTTTGTTATTATTATTGCATGCTAAGTGGTCTATTTACAGACCTTGGTCATTTGAAACAAAAGTATTAAAGTCAAATAGATAAATGCAAAGTGCCTAAGAAGTTATGAAAGGAAAAGATGGCTCAATTGCCATTTATGAGCGTTTTACTTACCCATAAATACAAGAGATGTCAATAACCACATCTATCATATCACAGCAGAGCTCATAGGTTTGCATATCCACTGGAGTACTATCAGTTGCAATGTAAATTTTACTGACCACATCAAATAGAAATGCCTTTTCAATTCCAGAATTCTGAAACAAAAAAAAAATGCTGCCTTAAAGTGATAGCTGACTTCAAACTGTGTACAGTTTACATAAAATTATAGGCCAGCCCCAATATAAAATATAAATGAGCAAAAATTAAGCTACAAATAATTTAAGTTGCACCACTGCATTACAACTTAAACTTATTATCTTAAACTTTATAATGGACTTACAGAAGAGATGAAAAGGAGGGTTACTACAAATTATTTATTGTAGGTAAACAAATTGGGCACTATTTCCTAACTCTTAGGACTCTTTTGGCACATAATTCATACAGTGTTAAACAAATAAAAAGTTATTCAAGAAGGAGTCATCACCAAAAGCAAGTGTAATGGTTAATTTGAATTGTCAACTTGATTGGATAAAGAAATGCCAAGGATCAAGAGGATTATGGTGTGTCAATGAGGGTGTGTCTAGGAATGACTGGCATGTGGGATAGCCAACTAAAATGGAGACCCTCCCTAAGCATGGACAGCACCAACCAATAGGATGGCTTTGATGGAATAAAAAATTGAAAGAACAAAGAAGCAGATGGCATATGCAAGCTGGATTCCTCTTGAAAGGGTTCTTGATTGCTGCTGCAATTGTCTTGAGGATTGAACTCTCACTTCTTCATTATTTCAAAGCAGATTCTCCAGAAGCCGTTGATCCCTCTTGTTCTGGGGTTCCAGCCTCTTGGACTGTGCAGCTACTGGTTCTTCCAGCTCTCTAGCCCGCAGTCGGCCACTGTGGACTATCCAGCTTCTGATCCCACTAGCCAACCTAATAAGTCCCACTTTTATAATTATACTTCCTGTTGACTCTGTTTTTCTAGAGAAACCTGACTAATACAGCAAGCCTTATGCTCTCTATCTCTGGTAGGGTTCTATTAATGATGATGAATGCCCTCAACTTGAATAAACACTCTACTTATGCCAGTGAAGTAACACATTTTCGTTTTGGGAGTTAAACTCCAAAACTGAACAATATCAAGGAGTAATCTTCAAAAATCATAATTAAATGATCTTGAAATGATGTAAGAGCAAGCAGAAGACAGACCCTTTTCACTCTTGCAATGTTCCTCTGAAATTCTTCAAATGACTATAACAGGAGTAAATTATTTACTTACTGAGATAAAGATGTTTAGCAAATTCTCCAGAGTTGGGAGTTGTGGAATCAATTTCTGAACCACTTTGCTAAAAGCTTCAAATATTGAATGATCATATATGCTGGTCAGATAAAAGCTGAAAGAGAAAACAATATTTCATCCATATTTCCCTTTGAAGAATAGTTTGCTTAAGCTATGGTATAACACCAATAGTCTCCCTTCTGTATCTACAATCCTAACACATAAAACTACACCCTTCAGAATTTACAGTAACCTTGGTAAAAAATGAGTATGTCTTAATAAGCCATTCCCCATCACCTTCCCAAGTGCCAGAGCTGTACCTGTTCTATTCTGCTGACTGGCAAGCTTAAAAATGCATCCCTATTTGCCTTTGCCAGGTTCCATGCATTCTGCAAGAGAATCTGCACCTGATAGTCTTTACGCAAGCCTCTCAATGTCTAGCCTAGTAACTTAAATTATTGACAATGAATCATGTAACTTTTTTTATTCTCCAATTTTCAAAATGAATTGTGTACTACACCACCAAAGAATGAAGAAGTTGTTTTCCTCTGTAGGTATTTCTAGATGAATTATTTTTAGACTACTCCTTTATTTATGTTTATAGATACTATCATATTTATCAAGAACTGTAAAATTTAGCATCAATTAACTTCCTGGATTATATTCGTAGGTTTTGTATATGTTCTTTCACCTGAGGGAAGAAGCTTAGCTTTGACCATGTGTTAAAATAAAACACTATTTTCACTAAGGATTAGAATTAGCATGTATAATTCCAGTAACTTGGAAGGCTGAGGCTGGAGAACCATAAGTTTAGAGCCAGCTTCAGCAATTTAGTGAAACCCTATCTCAAAATAAAAAATAAACAAAGGGCTGGGATGTGACTCAGTGATTAAGCACCCCTGGGTTCAATCTCCGGTAATGGGGTAAAAAATAATAATAATAATTAGCATGTGCAAAACTTGTCTTTCCTAAGTCCTATCTCAGTGTCTATAGCACAAAACAGGTAAAGAAGGTAAATTTACAGCCTGTTCCAAGCCAACAGTGGTGAATGTGGATCCCAAACCTGCTTTTTCCCATCCTTGACTAGGATCCCTGAGGGATTTCTGTTCTCACCTGAGGTGGATTTTTTCTAATCCAGCATCTGCAAGGTCATCGTTTGCCCTCTGGTGAATATCTCTTTGAGTTTCAATTTTGTGGTCATCTGACAGACCATCCACTTTATGAATAAACACCTCGAAGTTGATGTCGGTGTTCACCTTGTAGGCCCTGGTCACCGTGAGGTGGAGCCTGGCCAGGGCTTCCATGTAGTCATCCTGGGAACAAAGGCAACGCCTGTGAGAGGAGGCTGCTCCACCCTCCCGAGCCTACCCCGTGGCTACTGCCCTTCAGAATGTCTTGCAAAGATTCCCCTTAGAACCTGGTTTCGTGGAATCTAAGTTTGAAAACCTAAGTTGTATTAACAAACAGAAGAGAAGGCTAACAAAATGCAGCTGATTTAGGCAGCTATAACCGAGGCTGATGAACACAAAAGATCCGAGTTGTAGTTTCAGAAAGAGAAATGACCTCACACCACCTCAGTCCTTCCCTGCAATATACTGTCCTCCCCACCTTCCAAGTCTCTTGGTGAACCATGAGGAACCATTAGAGATGGAGACACAACAGGGATTACTAGGAGAATTGGGAATGGGCTTAGAGAATAATTTTAGAAACGCTGGACAAGAGCAAAGTCAGCATACCCTGGGCCACAGCCCCCACCTTGTCCTCAGGGTCCCACCTGGTTTTTATAAGGAACTTACATTGGAACAGCCATCTAATTTGTCTGCATGTAGTCTGAGGTTGCTTTCATGACACAAGGCAGAGTTGAGTCGCTTTCCTCTGTGGAAGCTCCTCAGACACAGTACAGTATGCAAAGCCTCAGATATGTTACTATCTGGCCCCTTACAGAAAGCTCATGGACCCCCAATGTGGAGTAATTGCTCCAAACAGCGCGATCTATTTTTTTCTCTATTATGACAATGTAATAAATACCTGTGTATCAATCACTATTTAAAAAACAAAGCATTAACACCAAAGCTCTGTGTATTTCTCCCCATTCTCCCAACATAGCCCACTACCCAGCCACTCAAGGCAACTACTCCCGAGAGTTCAGTGTTTATTTTCACTCATCTCTTTACACCATACACATCTGCATCCCCAAACAACAGACAGTATTCATTTACATTGTTTAAAGGTTTAGTGAAGTGGCTGGGCAAGGTGGTGCATACCTATGATCCTTGTGGCTCAGGAGGTTGAGGCAGGAGGATCACAAGTTTCAGACCAGCCTCAGTAACTTGACAAGATCTTATCTCAAAATAAAAATAAAAAAAAGGTTTGGGGATGTAGCTCAGTGATAGAGCACCCGAGTTCAATCCCCAGTGCCACAAAACAACGAACAAAAAAATTTACAGAACTATCAAGTTGTATGTATGCCTTTTTCATTCAACATTATATCCAGGAGCTTTCATCTCTGTTAAGTGCATTAACTCTAGCACATAATTCCTTGTAAGGACTCTGTGACATTTCATGTAATGGATGGTCTACAATTTATCACACACTTGCCTGTTGATGGACATTCCAAATGTTTCTCAGTGGTTAGCACAGTGGTAACGCGAACACACACTACCCTGCAGGCTGATTCGGCAGGTCACAGCACCCTGAACGTGACCAGGCAGTGTGTGATGGTGCCAGACCCTTGCAAACACCTGGTGTTGTCAGAAGCTGAGTTATTGCCAGTTTGAAGGATGTGGACTGGTCTTGTTTTTATTGCAAAAAAAGGAATTTAAAGGACTTTTCACAACCACGCTCATCCCCCCCATTATGACTTCAAATCTGGAAAATACAGAAAGCCAATTTAACAGGATGTTTTGGGCATTCTTCTGTTCTCCAAACTAAATCAATAAAAATGCAGCCCTAGTCTCTAGGTAAATCAAAATATTAAATATACTAATAAGGTACTATGAAGAAAGAACACATACTCTCTGAAGAGTTATTCAAAATGAAAGGCAAATAGCAGACACTGGGCCAGCAGATTAAGCATTAAATAAAAACTACCATTACTACTGTACAGCTCCAATGGTTGAAATTCTAGAAAAAGCAACTAATCACCAGTGACAAGAAGCATTTCAGTGCTTGACTGAGTCTGTGCATTACAGAGATGGTCTGTGAAAGGGCCCAAGGGGAACTTTGTGGGTATAGAAATGCAGTCTTGAATATAAGGTGGTTACATGGCATATACCGTTAAATTATGTGCTTAAAACGAGTGCAATGTTATTGCATTATATTAATACACAAAAGAGTACTATTGCTTTCATCTTTAACTGAACAGGAAGTTAAGGGAACAGGTCTATAAGCAAAGTAACCCAATGTCTAGAGAGGATCACATCTCAAAATATTAGAAACCACCAGTCTAAACTCCTTGCCAAGCCTATAAAATGGTCTCATGACCAGCTAACTAGTAAAATAGCATAGAGCCTCAAGGGCCAAAAAGGAGGAACTGGGAGTATAGCTCAGTGGTAGAGTGCGTGCTTAGCATGGGTTCAATTCCCAGCTTTGAAGAAAAAAAAAAAAAAGACTAAAATTGACATTAGAAAGAAGAAAATTCTCCATTTATTAGAACAGAGGATTGCAAATGATTTTTTCCCACTGTTATTGTTTCCTATGACAAAATTTTAAAAATAAGGTAGAACATACTGTCTAGTTTCTACTCTGTAATTAAATCTAGGATTACAGGCAGGTAGGTCACAATCACCACCAACAGGGTCAAGTGGAAATTCTTTGGAATCCAAAGTCTTCAGGAAGAGAGGGACATTCTGTGGTCTCTTCTGGGGGTGGGAGAGTTACACTGAGCTTGTGGGAAATCACTCTTGCTTTCATTTGGTTTTATTTCACAACATTCTGTGAGGACTTAATTTCTCCTTGGGGCTATATTTATCTGGAAATCCTGTGATTGTGAGAATTCACAGTCAAAAAATAAAAACATGAGGTGTCAGACCAAAAGAATGCTGCTTAGAAATAATGGAAAGGACATCCAAGTGCTGTCGAGAGCCACTTCCCTAAAATCTGATTTCCCTTTATGCTCATAATCATGAAGATTCCTGCAAACATGAAAAAAGTAGTATATAGGCTCTGACTCTGGCTTTTAGATTATTCTTCATTTTTGGTAATGATAGCACTCAACAAAGTTTTCCTACTTCTTTTTCAGTGCTGGGGATCGAACCCAAGGTCTCAAGCATCTTCATCAAGTATTTTACCACTGAGCTATGCCCCCCCCCCCCAGACACCCTGGTCATTTTTAAAGTGTAACTGTAAAAGATGAATTCAAGCATTCTTATTTATACCTTTCTCTGACCTACAACAAACAAAACAAAAACCTTAAAACAAAACTAAAATAAGCCAAACAGAAGGTCTGCTTTTCATGTTCAGGTAACATTAAAACCAAATTAAAAAGTGTACTTATTTTAGCCAAATTACAGTCATATAATAAATACTTTAGATTTGATTGGAAATTTGAATTCCATAAATGCAAATTGCTATATTAGCACAATACAGTATTTAAGTAAGTTTTTACTAAGACATTGTGTCTCGAAATGAGTCATCTAGTTGGAATCTACTTACTATGGCCAGGACTAGTACTACAGCTACCTAGTTCAACAAGTACAGGCACAGGATTGGGCAACCCAAGGGAAAAGGGAGCTTAGAAGAGATGACATGGCACTGTGCACACGCTCTATCCACTCCCTTGGGGTCCAGGCAGGTCTGAGACAGGAAGGCAGAGGATACTGCCAAGGCCACAGATGGGCCAGAAAACAGGTCAGTACAAGTGGGACAGCCAGGAAAGCAGCTGCTGACAGCAGGCCCTAAATATGATTCAGGTGTCTACAAGTACACACAATACCAGCATTTCTGGGTGGGACAATGGGAGGGTGAACTGCTGTCCATAGATCAGGCATTGGATTTCCAGTCTCCCCCCTCCATACTTCCACCCTGAAGAACAGCTGCACAAGTACAGTGTGGCCTCTTGGAACTGAAAGACTGTTAAAAATTTCATTATTATATTATATGAATAGGCACCTAGTTCCTGATCCTTTCAGGCATGAGCAGTTTCTCAGAAAATGGTTTTCCAAGTGTGGTCTTAGAACCATGATAACCAACAGTCTCTATAACCCCTTCCTCTCTTGAGGGAAGCCATCCATGACCCATGTGAACTGTGCATGAACTAAAACGATATTGAAGCCATCAGGCAGGAAAGCCTGGTATCGGGAACACCTAGCACTAACCCTGCTGGTCTGAAAACACCTGGTTCATGTGGCTTCCTATCCAGCCCCGTCACAAGTTCAGCACAGCTTCGGACACGGGATGACCCGCTGGAGCCTCTTAGGGATGGATGTGGCTTGCCAAAATGCCAATCAACCTGTTTACTGCAAGACTCCTGACACACCAAGAATTGGGGCCCTTTTTCAGTTGTTCAGTTCCAGCTCCTATCAAGACTGGAAGACCTATCAGGATCAGGTGGTCTGCTTTTTATATCTAATTTCTGGTTCTGTCTCTATTTCTTACTAATTATTTCAGACATTTTATTTCTTAGGTGGCTCACACCTCCTGACAGGAACCTACCCTGGTGGGGTGCTGGGCACCCTGCAATACTCCCTAACACCCCTGGGCTTCTGGAAGACCAGGTGATCACACCAACAGCTGCCTAACGTGAAGGCAGGTATGCAATTTCAGAGAAATGTCAGGGAAAAAGGGAAATACCTGAACTTCATAGATGATTTAGCACACACCTAGAGGATCTGTTGCCTTTTACTCCCCAACAGCTGTAAAACCATCAGTCTATGGGACAGCCTGTGGTCTGGGCCTCAAGCCGCAGACACTGTGAAAAAGTGTTTGCAAGGCATCAATACCCAAACCCCAAAACAGGCACCCTTCCTAAAACCGATCTGCCAGAAAAGCACCAGGTCTGTTTCCTTTTCCCTCCTCCCATTTACAGACATTAGAGGAGAAAAACCCCAGGGTATAGAAACCCAGGTGTCAAAGAGCCAGTTTGGAAGGTTCATGTGAATCTCACTAATGGCTGGAGAATAGAGCCCTTCACCAGTCCACAGAGGTTCCTTATTCTTTGCTTCCAAGATGGTTGAAGGAGAACCTAATCAGGCTGTCTGTTGGTAAACTACTTTTACAACCCAAAACTGGGTGATGTAGGGGATATAACTTGGAAGGATTGAAAATAAGTGGACAAAAAAGCTATGATAAAACTCACCCTGTATCTGCTACTTATTCGTGTGAAGAAAGTTTGAATATCTATACAATCCCAATGATCCAACCCCAGCTTATTCTAGCATGGATAATAAATTAAGTGGAAAAACATCAAAATGTCCATCTTAGAAAAGATATTTATCTCAAATTTTACTTTTTAATAGTTATCTATTAAAATATATGACAGTTATTATGTCATAATTGTGTGTTAGTGATAATTAAAATTTGATTCAGAAGAAAAATGTTCACTTCAAACTTTACCTTCGCCGGACATGATGTACATTTAAATATACACTTATATAGATTTTTGGTGTACAGAACCTGTGATCTTTTACAGATGTCTGCCAAGGGGATCCTAAGGAGCGTGACACATATTTGGGGTCCTTGGCCTCTAAAGGTGGGTTGGCCGATTGCTTGTCAGGCTGGAAGAAGGGAGCCTTTTCTCTTTTGCGAAGTCTGAGGGCCGTGACTAGGAAAGACTGGTTAGGTAGAAAGGCCTATTCTGGATTTCAAAAACCAAACTGAAGCCATCAGAAATGAATGTGGGGAGATGTGGGGGCTGCAGGGCTTCAGGGCCATCATGCCCGAGGCACTGAGCTGTACCTGAGAGTCGATGACAAATATCAGTGCTCCCGTTCCTCTGAAGATCATCTCATAGTCAAAGGTGGGATCAAAAAAGTCAATCTGTCCCGGGAAGTCCCAAATCTGAAAATTGACAAAGGAACTGTTGGAAACATCTTCCCGGCATATCTTGTTAGTACTCTCCAGGAACAGCGTTTCGTTGGGTGACATTTTGTGAAAGACAACTTTCTGAATAGACGACTTGCCGCTTCTCCTCAGGCCCATGAGCAGGATTCTCGGCTTCACCTCAGTGCTGAAGGGATCGCTGAAGTCCAGCACTGCAGAAACCACAAAACAAGAATGAGAGTGAGTCGCTTTCACAGTGGTTAATTAGAGGAGTTTCACTTCCGCCTCCTGCGATTCATGAATGACAGAAGATGCTCTCCTTCCAAACACAGTCCTAACTACACCACCCAACTTGTGAAGGGGGCAGTTCCTGCAAGTGCAGACCACTGAAAGATACCCTCTCCCCACTTCAGGCCATCCCAGAGCCGGGCAGACACCTCTATGTATAATTTCACATCCCAAGCAGGTACTCTGGAATGTGAAGAGCAGAAAGTCCCCAGAGCAGACTGTCCATGGAGAGAACTCAGGTCTTAGCATTCTGGAGTAATGTCCTTCTGTGCGACATCATCAGAGTCTCTATGCACTAGAGGGATGCTTGTTTATTTGATCTTCACCTCTTTGGTTCTGCTCTCAGCCACAAAGTCCTGGAATATGGACATGGACTGGATGCCTCAGATTCAGACTATGTCAAACAGCAGGTGTCAATTTTGTGAGAGGTGGTCTTCTCCCAGGCCTACCCTGGCTCTAGGCCAACAGTAAGTAGCTATTAACCATACAGAGCTATTCAAATTTAAATTAACAAAATGAATTAAAAGTAGAAATCTGGATCCTCTTTGTATGACCTGAGTCATAGAAAGTACTTGGTACCTATAGTAGCCAAGTTCATAGACTCAGAAAATAGAATGGTGGATTATGGAGCCAGGGAGGGAGAGGAACGAGGAGTACTGAGTACAGATTTTCGGATGGGGAAATATAAAATGAGAAATGTTATATTATGTGTATTTTACCACAGTAAAAAGAAATTTAGTTCCCATTTCACTACCCCTGCAAGTGCTCAATAGCCACATCTGGGGAGTGGCTAACACAATGAACAATATGGATACAGAACGTGGTTGTCATCCAGAAAGCTGTAAGGTCAGCACTACGATAGCCCTTGGTAATAAGAATCCAATCCTAAAATCCTCTGCCAAGAGTCCCAGAGGGAGTAAGTTTACTGAATAAAAGTAGGAATTGGTATAAAAGCTCAAAACCCAGTAGGGTTTTCTTTTCTTTGTGTTTGAAACATATAGTGTTGGTTCCACAATGTTCTTTAGTCCTACAGAGCCACTTAATTTCTAAGCAGCCTTCATGTTTGACCAAAAGCATGTACATTTCCTAAAAGAAAAGGAAGTGTAGCCTAGTGGTTAAATGGTAGGGCTCTGAAGGCAAAACTTGGGGCTTGAGCTAGCAGACCTCGGAAAAGATACTTAGGTTTTAAGACTCTGTTTCAAAATGAGACAAGTTGATAATGGGAATAAATATTTCACAAGATTGTTATGGTAATTAAATGAGATCAAAGACCTAAAATAATTATTAAAAGTAAGACTCAGCAAAGGGCCAAAGGTTTTACACATATAAAAGAATGAAGTTGGATCCTTACCTCACACCATATACAAAAATTAACTCAAAATGGACTAAATGCCTAAAATGAAGAGCTAAAACTAAAGGGTTAGAAGGAAATACTGGTGTAAATCTTGGTGACCTTAGATCAGGTAATAGTTTAGAACCATTTAGATTCTTTTCTCAATGGTTTTTTAACTATGATACAAAAAGCACAAGCAACCACAAAGAGGCAGGGGAAGCAAACTGGGCTCCATCAAAAATTTAAAAAGAAAGTAAAAAGAACCAATATAATGGAAGAAAACATTTACAAGTCATATATGTGATAAGGTCTAGTATCCAGACTAAATTAACAACTCTTACAATTCAACGCTAAGACCACCCAAGAAAAAATGGGCAAAGATCTAAATAGACATTTCTCCAAAAAAGATGCTTCACACATCATTAGCCATCAGAGAAGTAAAATCCAAAACCACAATGAGATGCCACTTCACACACACTAGGGTGGCCAGAATTTTAAAAAGACAGATAGTAACAAGTGTTAGTAAGGATGTAGAGAATTGGGACTTTCACACACTGCTGGTAAAATGCAAAATGTTACATTTTGAAAAATAATTTGGCAGTTCCTCTAAAGTTTAAATATGGAGCTACCATATGACCCAGCAAGTCTACTCCTAGAAATACACCAAGGGCTGGGTAGAATGCTTGCCTTGCACGCACAAGGCACTGGGTTTAATCCTCAGCACCACCAAAAAGAAGAAGAAAAAAATACACCAAAAAAAAAAAAAAGAAAGAAAGAAAGAAAGAAAAAGAAAACATATGTACCAGTAAAAATTGTATATAAACTTATAATAACCAAAAAATAGAAACAAACCATGCCTATTAACTCTCAAATGGGTTAAATGGAATGTGGTATATCCATACTATGGACTATTATTGAGCCATATGAAAGGAATGAAGTACTGATTCATGCTAAAATGTGGATGAACACCGAAAACACTACACTATATAAAAGAAACAAGACACAAAAGGTTTCATATTGTATGGTTCCTTATATGAAATGCCTAGAATAGACAAATCCAGAGACAAAAAGATTGGTGATTGCCAGAGCTACAGAGAAACAAAAATAAACAGTAAACATTAATTGGTATGTGGTTTCTTTGGAGGAAGAATATGTTCTGGAATTAGGTAGTGGTGATGACTGCATATTCGTGAATATACTAAAAACCACTGAATGATAAACTTTAAGAAGACAAATATTATGTATGCTATGTGAAATATAACTCAATTTTTTAAAAAAGCTTCATGAATGACCAAAAACATAAATACATAAAAGAGCTCTCATTAAACTTAAAGATGAAGTAAAGAAACAAACATCTTTTAAAAAGAATATAAACAAATATAGAGATAAATCTACATTAAATTATTTTTTCTAAATTTCTTTTTGGTTTCCTTCTGAATTATACCTATGTCTTTCTCTGTTCCTGGTCCCAGTCTAACCATAATCCAAGAGAGACTGGAAAGTAATCTTTTATTTCTCTGTTGTAACTAATAGTGCTCCTCACCCAAAAACTCTGCAGTTACCTAAAGCACATGTTAATAATTGACAATATCTTTGTAAATTTCATTTATTATATGATATTTTGACATTTGCATTTGCAATAGGCATAGGTAAACACACAAATTTCAGATAAAACAATGATTAAATAAAGAAAAAGGAGATGAGATATGCATAAATGGGACTCCATGTCATGGTGTGGAGATGAGGTGATTCTCCAACAGCTTTTGTGTTAATGCAGAAATATTCAGAGGTGAAATGACTGGACCTAATCAGTCGGACTAACTGGGTGGGAACTATAGGTAGGTGGGAGGTAGCTAGACTTGGGTCACTGGGGCTGTGCCTTGAAGGGTGCATCTTACCTGCTGCAATGTGCCATGGTCTCCTGGTTGCCACCAATGGAGCAGCGCTCTCTACCAAGCCCTTCTGCCATGATATTCTGCCTCACCTTCAGTCCAGAGCAATGGAACTGACCCACCACCTATTAAACCTCTGAAACCATGAACCAGAATAACCTTTTCCTTTTCTAAGTTGTTCTTGGGTATTTTGATCACAGAGACAAAAAGCTAACACATTCCACAATAAGCTACATCTCATCCCCACCTTACCACACACTCCTTTTCAGTTCAACTTATCCAACAAATTGCTGTTGATTTATAGGATCATATCATACTGATATAATATTAAGTTCACATTACTTATACAATATCACATGACTTACACCATCTAAAATGTCACCAACTTTCTTCTTCAACATGGATTATATGATACAGTATCACCAATACAAGTCTATCTCAGCAAACTCGGATCATGAATTGAAAAAAAAAATATAGGACTTCAAGTTTAAAGATATCTTCTTTTTCGATGCTGGGTGCAGTGGCACACTCCTATAATCCCAGTGGCTCTGGAGGCTGAGGCAAGAGGATTGCAAGTTCAAAGCCAGCCTCAGTATTTTAGCGAGGCCCTAGGCAACTTAGCAAGACCCTGTCTCAATATAATATATATAAAAAGGCTAGGGATGTGGTTCAATGGTTAAATGCACCTGGGTTCAATCCCTGATATCAGAAAGATATCTTCTCTTCCCAAACTAAATCCCTAAGGATAATAGAAAAAGTATACATAGTAAATGGGGAAAACAGAAAGCATTTCCTTTAAAATCTGGGACAAGACAAGGTTGCTCACTCTCATTGTTCCTATTTAATGCTAGAAATTCTAGTCAGAGCAATTAGGCAAGAGAAGGAAATTAAAAAAGACAAAAATAAGAGAGGAGTAAGCCAAATTATCAAGGTTTGCAGGTGATATGATCCTATACCTAGAAGATCCAAAAAATTCCACTGAAGGACTGCTAGACTTAATATACAAATTTGGCAAACTAGTAAGTTACAAAATCAATAACTTTCCTATACACCAACAATGAACCTGCTGAGAAAGAAATTAGGAAAACAATTTCATTCACAGTAGTCTCAGAAAAAAAAAGAAAAGAAAAACCTAGCAATAAATCTAACCAAGGAGATAAGAGACCTCTACAATGAAAACTATAAAACATTGAAAAAAGAAATTAAAGAAAACCTCAGAAGATGGAAAGACCTTGCATGTTCATGGATAGAATTAATATTGTTAAAATAACCATACTACCAAAAGCAATATACAGATTCAGTGCAATCCCCATCAAAATACCAGTAACATTCTTCACAGAACTGGAAAAAAAGTCCTAAAATTCATTTGGAAGAATAAATATAAGACCCAGAATAGCCAAAGCAATTCTAAGAAAAAAAAAAAAAAATCAATGCTGGAGGAATCACAATGTCTGACTTGAAATTATATGACAGAACCTATAGTAACAAAAAATGCATGGTACTGGCATAAAAACAGACACACAAATAATACAGAATAAAAGACACAGAAATAAACCCACACATCTACTGATCCTTGACAAAGGTACCAAAAGCATACATTGGAGAAAAGGCAGCCTTTCTAATAAATGGTGCTGGGGAAACTGGTTATCAGTATGTAGAGGAATGAAACTAGACCCTTATCTCTCACCTTGCACAAAAATCAACTCAAAATGGATCAAAGACCTTGGAATTATACCAGAAACTATGCAACTTCTAGAAGAAAATGTAGGGTCAACACTTCAGTAGATAGGCACAAGCAACACCTTTCTCAATAGGACCCTTAAAGTTCAGGAAATAATGCCAAGAGTTAATAAATGAGATGACATCAAATTTAAAAGCTTCTGCACAGCAAAGGAAACAAAATCAGGAATGTGAAGACAGAACCTACAGAATGGGAGAAAATCTTTGCTAGCTATACTTCTGACAGAGGATTAATATCTAGACTATATAAAGAACTCAGAAAACTTGGGGCTGGTGTTATGGCTCAGCAGTAGAGCGCGAGGCCCTGAGTTTGATCCTCAGCACCACATAAAAATAAATAAATAAAATAAAGATAGTGTGTATAGTGTTCATCTACAACTAAAACATAAATTTTAAAAAAAAGAACTCAGGGGCTGGAGATGTGGCTCAAGCGGTAGCGTGCTCGCCTGGCATGCGTGCGGCCCGGGTTCGATACTCAGCACCACATACCAAAGATGTTGTGTCCGCCAAATACTAAAAAATAAACATTAAAAATTCTCTCTCTCTCTCTCCTCTCTCACTCTCTCTTTAAAAAAAAAAAAAAAAAAAAGAACTCAGAAAACTTGACACTGAAAAATCAGATAACCAATTAAGACATGGGCAAGTGAATTAAACAGACACTTTTCCAAAGAAGAAATACAAATGGATAATAAGCATATGAAAAAATGTTCAACATTATCAGCAATTATTAGGAAAATGCAAATCAAAACTACACTGAGGGGGCTGGGGTTATGGCTCAGTGGTAGCACTCTTGCCTAGCATGCATGAGGCACTGGGTTTGACCCTCAGGTCCACATTTTTTAAAAAAATTAATTAAAAAAAAAAACTACATTGAGATTTCATCTTATACCTGTCAGAATGGCAGTCATCAAGAATAAATGCCAGAGAGGATGTGAAAAAAAGGAACATCTTTATACTCTTGATGGGACTGCAAAGTTAGTACAACCACTACAGAAATCAGTATGGAGGTTCCTCAAAAGCCTGAAAACTTCATACGACCCAGTAATACCACTCTTTGGTATTTATCCCAAAGAATTAAATTCATTGTACTATAGTGATACCTAAATACCCATGTTTATAGTGACACAATTCACAATAGCCAAACTATGGAACTGGCCTAGATGTCCATCAATGAATCAATGGATAAAGAAAATGTGGTATAAATACACAATGAAATTTTATTCAACTATAAAGAAAATGGAATTACGTCATTTGAAGGAAAGTGGATGGAACTAGAGACCATTATGTTAAGTGAAAAAAACTCAGAAGGTCAAGGGTCATATGTTTTCTCTCCTACCTGGAAGGAAGCTAGAGAAGAAAAAGGAAAAGGAAGGTGGGCGGAGGTCTCATGAAAATCCAAGGGAGATCAGTAGAGGAAAGAGACAAGAGGTGGGATGTGGGGAGGGAGGGAAGGTGCTGGGGAATGATATTGGCCAATTACATTGTTATATTGTGTGCATGTGTGAATATGTAACAAATTTCATCATTATGTATAACTATAATGCATCAATAAGAAATGTGGAAAAATAAGAAACAAACAAAAAGATAAAAGTTTCAAAAGAATAATTGTGGAGAAAAAAAGATATATAGAATGAGAAGCAAGTGAGGGAAAGAGTGAATTGGCAAATTCCCCCTGAATGCAGTCTAAAGGGATAGAGCACAGGAAAGTACCCCATAACTGTCAGTGACATCAGAAATAAGATTCTGAAGTCCCATTGTCCTGCCAAAGAAGTTCACAAAAAAGAAAGAATGCAGAATATGAAGGATAAGCAATATTTAACTAAATAATAAATAAGCCTTTCCCAGGTTAAGGAAAGAGAAAACTCAAAATAAACAGGCCCACAAAATTTAAACAAAAGGAGAAATTTAAACAAAACCATAAGCCCACACCTAAAAAAAAATCATAACTTTAAAACATCAAGATAATAAAATCCTCGCAAGTACCAGAAGAAGAAAGTTATTACCTGCAAAGGAATCAGAAAGATTTGTAACAATCTTATTGTCAGCCCACTTAATTTCCTTGAATTACTAAAGGATGTATTCCTGCAAGAAAAATATACCCAACATGTCCAGCAATGCAATAAACAATGGAAAACAAATAGTGAAAACTATTAAGTATGTACTGATTTAATTTTTTTTCACTAAAAACTAGAACCTAAAATTATAGACAATGTAGAAACAAGAGGTTGTTAAGGAAGAGTTAAGAACACTATGGTTCTTGTTTAAAAACTAGTTTGGGGTGGGGTGCATACTCATCTTGCATGAAGCCCTAAATTCAACTCCTAGCACCACACACACCAAACAACAAAAGCATAGTTAAGTATTGAGTATTAATTTTGCTTTAAATATAAAGATAACTATCTGAAAGCAGTAGAAAAGATAAAATTTGGGGGAAAATTGTACTAGGAAATGATCCAGAGGTTCTATAGCACATAGTAAAGAATAAATAAAGAGGGAGGGATTTAGGGGAGGTAAAGAAAGGGAATTTGAGCTGGGCATGATGATCCACACCTGTAATTCCAGTGACTCTGAGGCAGGAGGATTGCTAGTTTGAGGCTAGCCTCAGCAACTCAGTGAGACCCTCAGCAACTTAGCAAGACCCTGTCTCAAAATAAAAAGGACTAGGGATATGACTCAGTGGTTGAGGTCCCTGGGTTCAATCCTCACTACCAAAAAAAAAGGGGGGGGTGTAAGGAATGAGGTAACTTTAAATAGAAAATATATTCACATAATTATAATCTTTCAATGTATAGAGTCATAAGGGACACAGAGAGAAGAAGAGACAACATTCTATTTTAGGTTTTAATTTACAAAACTCAGACAGACAAACTAAATTCCAAAGATGCACAAGAGCGCTGTAAACCTCTGATATTTCCATTTGACTTTATATGCCAAACACAAAATTTTCAAACTATTAAACACTCCTTAAATTTCGATTTCAACTCTACGTTTTCTCTTTAAATGGTTGTCTTAAGGTTTCTGTTTTATGAATATAATAAAAAATACTGGTAAATGTGCCCAAAATAGATGCTTGGGAAACATTGGTGGATAAAATGGTATGTAAAACATACCTTGGAGAAAGGTAAAAATCTAGTCTAGATCATGTAATGCTGTCATACAGATACAAAAGATTACTAGAACTGAGGGGGAGCCAGAAATGAACCCACACATATATGGACAATTGAGTTTTCTATTGTCATTGTTTTGGGTTTGGGTTTTTTGGTATTGGAGACTGAATCCAGGGATGCTTAACCACTGAGCCACATCCTCAACCCTTTTTTATTTTTTAATTTGAGACAGGGTCTTACTAAGTTGCTTAGAGCCTTTCTAAATTTTTTTTAGGTCTCACTAAATTGCTGAGGCTGGTCTTGAATTTGTGATCCTCCTGCCTGAGCCTCCCAAATCTCTGGGATTACAGACATGTGCCACCACACCCCCAGCAACAATGGGGTTTTGACAAAGATGCAAAGGCAGCTCCTGGGGAAGAGATAATGACTGTCACCAAACAGTGCTATAACAGGATATCCATATGCAAAAAAGAAGGAGGAAAAGGAGGAGAATTGCAATGTACACCTTACACTATATATAAAAATTAACTCAAAATAGATCACAAGGGGAAAAATTGATCATAGGCCTAAACGTAAAGTCTAAAACCATAGAATTTCTGAAAGAAAATATTATGACCTTAGGTTGAGCAAAAAACTCTTTGTCAGGCACAGTAGTGCATGTTGGTAAACCCAGTGACTTGGGAGGATCACAAATTCAAGGTCAACCGGAACAATTTAGTTAAGACCCTGTCTCAAAATTAAAAATAAAATAAATAAGGACTGGGGATGTAGCTCAGTGGTTGAGCACCATTGGATTTAATCCCCAATACAGAAAACAAATTTTTTTCCTTACATATGACATCTTCTCCACTTCAAAATGGGTGAACTGGATTTTATTAAAAATTTCCAGCTAGTTTCAGTGGTGCACACATCTGCAGTTTCAGCTGGCACAGGCAGGAATATCGCTTGAGTTCAAGGATAACCTAGGCAACATAGCCAGACTCTGTCTGTTTTACACCTGAGGAAACTGGAAAGAAATCTGCCCAAGGTCACATGCCCAGTATAAGGCAATATGCTCACTCAGAGCCTTTGCCACCAATCAGCTCTCTTTGTCACATTAAATACTAAATATAGTCTAATTTGCATATGTTATAAATTAAAATTTATACCAGACCTTCCAAGCATTGTACAAAATGGCTTAGTGACAGCTCTGGAAACTTCTAGCTTCAAAAATTCTATATCCATGATTTCCATCATATCTATGATTTCCAAGCCTTAAAGTCAGAAGACATTTGTCAACACAAAAAAATCAATCAGTGGGCATTAAACAGCAATAGAACTTAACAACAACAAAGAAGCGAAAGAAGATACTAGAAAATTTCAGAGTACATGCATAGTTAAGTGTAAATACTACTAAGTGAGACTTTTGGGTTTATTTGCATGTATGTCAGTGCTGGTTCATAACATACATTTTTTACAGTGGGCCATAGTCAAATTTGTAATGACGGTAAGTGATGCCCACCTGTAATCCCAGCTACTCTGGACCTATGGAAGATCACAAGTTCAAGATCAGCCTGGGCAACTTAGCGACATCCTGTTTCAAAATAACACTTTTAAAAAAGGGCTGGAGACATAGCTCAGTGGTACAGCACTTATCTAGCATCCACAAGGCTGTGGGTTCAAGCTCCAAAACCTCAAAACAAAGCAATAACAAAAATTTGTATACTACCATTATAGATCAAGAAAAGTTTCTTCTACATCAGAGAAAGACTGCTGCCAAAGTTGGCCCCTCTAATCCTCTCCCACCCTCTCCTCAAGTATCTTCACTTAAGAAACCCCACAGAGCCTGGGTAGCTTGATCAGAGCAACACCAAGACTTCTAACTTGAGGGTCCAGAATTTAAGTCCCCATCCAAGTGAACTCAAGAGTACACTGTGAGTTCCCCAAAGGGCCCCGCTCCACAACGGGAGTGGCAGAGGCAGCGAATGCTGATGGGAAAGGGAAGCCTCCTTGCTGGTCCATCAACATCTCCTCCCTGAGACCACTACTGTGTTGGGTTTAATAAGAACAGCCCAGAAAGGCGAAAGTCTGAAGGAGAACACCGGATGACAGCTGCTCAGAAAGGGGCAATCAAACGGTGGGTCTTCAAAAAAAATATGAAATCAGAAACAAGCTACAGAAGGACTTGAAATGAGAGAGGCAGCCCCAGAGGTTCAGAGCCAAAGGGAGGTGGAGGCAGTTGCTGAAGTGAATGAAATTTGTAAGAGGGTAGTTTGTTCTCACTTCATGAAGGTTCCCTGAAAGCCTGCCAAGTGTATGGCAGGGCCGTGCAGGGCTGCAGACACAAAGAAAAAAGACCCGTCTCTTAGCAATTAGAGGGGAACAGAGAGAAGAGAAACAGCTACAATGCACAGCTAGCTAGGTGTCAGGAGCACCGAGCATGTCTGAATCTTATACAGGAGGCAGAAAAGAACTGACAGGGAAAGGCTGCTCCAGGGAGAGATCTGGCACGTTAAGGAGCTAGAGGTGAAGGAATGCAGTTTGAAGGCAAGAAGAGGTGACATGTGGTCCGAGGGTCCCAGGAGCATTTAGAGTAAAATCCAGCTGCTACCTTCCTCTCTGGATCCAGAGGTGCTACAGAGGCTGTCTCCCACCCACTTTCTTCTGCCCCACTTTCTTTCCCTCATCCACTCAGAACTTTTAGAAACTTCCTCACCTTAGGGTCTCAACTTGCTTCTCCCTCTACCTGGGAGCCTTTCCCAGGCTCCTTCTCTGCACTCAGCCCAGCAGCTCCATCTCACCTCCTCTGATCTAAAATCACATCCTATCATTTGTGTCTCACAGTCCTTATCACTACAAAACAATTATCTTTTTATTGTGTACATGTGTCTTGTTAGCTTCTGTACTGTCTCCTGCACAGGCAAATTCGATGTAGCATAAGGCTTGAGTTCAACAATTAAATCAGTTGACAGAGCTACCTCACAAATGCCATGCTCAGAAGTTTGGAATTTAATCCCCAAAACATGAGGAAATCACTAAGAATTTCAGGGGAGACTAAGGTGATCAGATTTGCACTTCAGGAAGTTGCCTCTAGAAATGGACTCCCTGGAAGGGTTAGGGGTGGAGGAGTTAGATGGCTGTTCTAGAACACAAATAAGAAGAGATGGGACCAAGGTACAGGCTGTGAAAAGGGATAGAAGGAATGGATCTGTGAGAAGCTCCGGCCCATGGCCCACTGGATGTGGGGGACAAAAGAGAAAGAAGACCTCAGTTCCTGACCTGATGGCCCCTCTCACCAAAATGGTAATGGGGAAGAGGCCGGGCCTGCATTTGAACTTGCTGAATCTGAGGTGCCAGTTGTTCTGTTGCTCCCATGAGATGGGGCCTCAGAAGAGAGTTAAGAATGTGAGGATGCTCACAGGCTGGAAGAGGGAATGGAGGGTGCTGAGGCAGTCAGTGCCTGGTGGCCCTTTCTCCCCCTGATCTTGTTGGCTAAGGGTTGAGGGGTTTCAGCCTTGGTCACTGCAGAATAGCTCAAACCATCTCAGTTCAACATCTCCCAGCAGTGATGAGGTAGTGACCGCCTACAAAGCATATTCAGTCCTCAGGTCGATTGCATTTACCCTCCCATACTAA
Source organism: Urocitellus parryii (assembly GCF_045843805.1). Taxonomy (NCBI): domain Eukaryota; kingdom Metazoa; phylum Chordata; class Mammalia; order Rodentia; family Sciuridae; genus Urocitellus; species Urocitellus parryii. The sequence goes on along the minus strand of NC_135538.1, from coordinate 70,571,552 downwards.
TCAATCAAGTTTCAATCAATGACGTTCCAGGGAGAGACTGATAGATCTAGAGATCTGCTGCAAACACTGTTCCTATAGTCAGCATAATGTTCATATGCTCAGCAGGAATGTGTCCTACACTTAAACGTGCTGGGAGGGTACAACTCCTGTTAGATGTTCTTATCCCAATAAACATTTTTTTTTTTAAATAGCTGAAAAGTAAATAAGAAGATACATGAACTAATCAGATAATACTTATGAGACATGTAGGCACTGAAAACCTTTGTTTGTGGAAAACTGTTTATACAACAAAGGCAACAAAGCAGGTCCTCACCTGGGGATATATAGGTATATTTTGGGCCATGGATAACAGTAAGCTTACTGGTTTTCATTGGTCTTTATTTTCTCCATATTTTGGAAATGTCACTGTGGCCCTTTGCCATCTCTGCCATATCCGTTTACTGTAGCTTGGACAAGGGTTCACATGCTTGTGGCTTGGTTCCCAGTGTGGTGGTGTTGAGGAGGTGGAATCTTTATGAGGCAGGCCTCATGGAAGGTACTTGGGTCACTGGAGGTACCACTCTCAGAAGGTATTAAAGCTGGTCTCAAGGAACAAGTTAGTTCTCAAGAGAGACATATGTTATAAAGTAAGGCCACCCCACATCCTTGGCTGGTTTTCTTTTCTGCTTCCCTGCCATGCTGCTACCCACCAAAGGGACTCTTATAAGAGAACAAACAGATGGAGTTGTCTCACCTTGGGTCAGCCTCCAAAACTGCGACTTAAATAAATCTCTTTTCTTTACAAAGTACCCAGTGCCGAGTACTCTGTTATAATACCAAGCCCTTCAATATGTGAAAAATGAAAAAGGTTGCCATTTGAAGAGAGAGAAGGTATTGGTGGTGATTTCTGCCTTTCTCTAATTTATTTATTTATTTTTTTGGCACTGAAGATTAAACCCAAGGGTGCTATACCACTGAATTATGTCTCCAGTACCACCCCCACCCCCATTTATATTTTTATTTTTGAGACAAAGAGTCTTGCTGAGTTGCTGAGGGTCTCACTAAGTTGCTTAGGCTGGCATTGAACTTGTAAACCTTCTGCCTCAGTTTCCTGAGTTGCTGGGATTATAGGCATGCGTGGCTCTCCTTTCTGTAAATTTTTAATACCATAATTCTTTATTTTTTAGCAAACCCAGGGCCTCATGCATATTAGATAAGTGTTCTATCCCTGAGCTCTCCCAACCCTAAAAATATATTTTAAAGAGGGCTTTTTGGTACACTTTTACACTTTAAATTAGTATAACCACCATGGAGGTTCATCAAAAGACTAGACCCGGAACCTCATGTGACCCAGTTATAGCACTCGTCAGTATTTATCCTAAAGAATTAAAGTCATAGGACTATAGCAAGACATGTGTAACCAAGTTTATAGCAGCACAATTCACAAGAGCCAAACTATGGAACTGGCCTAGGTGTCCATCAATGGATGAATGGATAAAGGAAATGTGGTATAAATACACAATGGAATTTTATTCAGCCATAAAGAAAAATGAAATTATGTCATTTGCAGAAAAGTGGATGGAACTGGAGACCATTCTGTTAAGTGAAATAAGCCAAACTCAGAAGGTCAGAGATCCTGTGTTTTCTCCCGTATGTGGAAGCTAGAGAGGAAAAATGAAGAGAGGTGTGAGGGTGGATCTCATGAAAATCCAAGGAAGATCAGTAGAGGAAACAGACCAGGTGAGGAGGTTCTGAGGAGCAATACTGGCCAAATTATATTGTTATATTGTGAGCATGTACAAATATGTAACAACGAATCTCATCATTATGAATAACTATAATGCACCAATAAAAATGTGGCAAGAGAAAAGATAATAAAATTTAAAAGGGAGGAACATTTTTTTCTTTAGTCTAAAATGTGGATATAGCCAGGCATGATAGTATATGCATGTAATCCTAGTAACTCAGGAGGCTAAGACAGGAGGATCACAAATTCAAGACCAGCCTGGACAACTTAAGTGATCCTCTGTATCAAAATTAAAAATAAAAAGGGCCAGGGATATATATAGCTGAGTGGTATAGCACCTTTGGGTTCAATCTCTAGTACCACAAAATAAATAAGTAGATAAAGAGATAAAAATGAATTTGGATCCAATAGACTGTGTACCACAAAGTATAGATTACTACTGTTTGTATTTTATAAATAGTTTGTAGCTAAGTACAATTAAACTTATTGTAAAAACAAAACAAATTGAGAATTCAGAGCTTCCTACAATAAACATTCAGCAGACATTTATTGGTTAGGTCAATTAAATAAAAGTGCCTGAACAGAATTTAAAGTTAAATTAACCAAAGCTCACATCAACACTTGAAACTGGTCAGATGGGTCAGCTTTATGCCTAGGTATGCTTTAGTATCTGCTAAGGTCAGAAGTATGGAGCATCTATCTTCCATGCGGTCCTGACAGTACCTAAATTTCCCCACTACCCCAGGTGTGGAATAAGACTGCTGAAGACCCTAGGGATACTCAAATCTCCAGAAGAAAAGCAATGAGAGGAGTGGTCACCTCACTGGGCCATTACCAGTCTTTAACATCTGCTGGCTAATTACTTAATTTGGAATTATCCAGTAGCCAGTAGAATCTATCAAAAAAAAAAAAATTAGGGCTGGGGATGTGGCTCAAGCGGTAGCGCGCTCGCCTGGCATGTGTGCGGCCCGTGTTGGATCCTCAGCACCACATACAAACAAAGATGTGTGTCTGCCGAGAACTAAAAAATAAATATTAAAAATTCTCTCTCTCTCCTCTCTCACTCTCTCTTTAAAAAAAAAAAAATTAAAAAAAAAAAAAAACAGGACTTGTAAGTAGAGAAGGAAAGGAAAGATGAACTAGCACCTTGAACAACAGGGCCGCCTGGGGACTGTGCCCAGCTGATCGGTGGGCTGGGAATGCTCACAATAAAGAAGTAACCAGAAATCAGAAAAAAAACAGGAATTGAAGGCCAACGTGCTTCTCCTTACAGACTTAGCAGGGAAGAGACCCTGCCTTCCTGAGTCTAAGGGGTCGCTCTGGGGAGAATGAGGCATTGTGTGAAATGAACTTCATAATTTCTGGCACATTACAACTGACAGCTTTTTTTTTTTTAATATTTATTTATTTTTTAATTTATCGGCGGACACAACATCTTTGTTGGTATGTGGTGCTGAGGATCGAACCCGGGCCGCATGCACGCCAGGCGAGCGCGCTACCACTTGAGCCACATCCCCAGCCCCTGACAGCTTATTAATTAAGAAAAGTTCTCTGAGAGGTGACAACTTTGAATAGACTCCAGACAGAAAAATAAGACAAAGGTTTAACGAAAGAATTAGGATAAGGTGGTAGCAAAGTGATGGCAAACAGAATGGCTAAAAAGTCCTGGGTTAACGTCAGATTGGGTCCAAGTCCCCGTTCTGCCACTTACTAGCTGCATGTGACACCACACATGTGCCCCTGAGTCTTAATTTCCTCCTCGGCCAGGCTCTGTCAGTGTACACACACCCACATTTTTTCCCCCTTTTTCTTCCCAGCCCAAGCCCAGGCAACAAGAAGGTCCTTTGTGGAATGTGACTACAGCCAGAAGCTTGAGAGGCTCGCTCAACTTTAAGGGGAAGTTAGAATGCCTTTGCTATTAGTATTCTAATAGCAATTCTAATAGGGTCAACAAAGGCTTAGGGATCTGCATACTTAAAAGGAAGAGGCTTCTAGTTACTTTCTATTTACATTATCTGTGGCTCCTTTACATTTCTGGAGGTAGGCTGATCAATGGAACTACTTACATATTCAAGACCTAGGAGTTCTTGAAGAAATCCCAATCCAAAAGGGAATGAATTCTATGGATAATAATAACACTACAAAGAAGAGGATATACAGAAATCCTGAAGATCCCCTGTCCATTTGATAAACTACTTAATAAGGCATATTAAATGAAAACAACTCATATTTTTCAAAGGCATGAAGGTGAAGATCAAATCTTTCTCTACAAAATCCTCTCAAAATCACACTGGTAGGCAACCCAAACACATGATACCATACATAGGTATTTCCTTAACATGCGCATTTGATGACATTTCTGATGTGTTCTGCCTTACCAATGCTCCTTCCTGCAAATAGGGGAAAGTGTTCAAGGTTGCTTTTATCCAGTCCTCTCTTTTACACACTGAGAAATGGATCTGCAGTTTGTCAAGAGGTTTGCAGAAGGAGAAAGTCAACTAGCAACCTGAACACTTTAGGCCAGGAGTGAAAAGTCTATTTAAGTGTGAACCAGAACTAGGCAGAGCCACTGTCACCAGAGAGCTTTAAGGCTTTGGCAGAGGAGGGAGGATAAAAAAACTTTCTTAAAAAGGTAAAAGATATAAAAAGAATATAGGAGGTAGAAAAGAAAGAAAAAAATGAGCAGGAAAGAGGTGGCTATGGTAGGGAGCAAAATTGTCTGAATTTGCTATGGAATCCGGGAAAATGGAATAAAGCAGAAGGTGAACTCAGGTGGACACATAATTATCTTTGACAGACAAGATGCTCTTTCAGACTTGAAGCCATTTCTTATCCAGAACTCCAGGACTTTCCCTTAGTCTATATTATGTCTGTTTTAATATTAAATTGGGAGAGATTTCTAAGAAAAGTAGAGTCGAGTTTCTCTGATACTCTAAATCACTGGTGATGATCACTATGTTTACAAAACATCTAATTTAAGATGATGCTTTCTCTATATAGGTATTACAGGAAGCACTTAACTAAGGTGTGACTTTGGTAGCATGGGGTTGTGGCTCAGTGATAGAGTGCTTGCCTAGTATGCATGAGGCACTGGGTTCGACCTCCAATACCACACAAAAAAAAACTAAATAAACAAAATAAAGGTATTGTGCACGTTTACAACTAAAATTATTTTTTTAAAAATATGGAATACATGGAATTTGCAGGCCACCTGTACACAAGGTTCAAGTTAATCTCTATGTTGCTCCAATTTTCAAAGATGTTACCAAAGTAAGTTGTTTAGGGCACAAAGGATTGAACCTGAGAAACTGATGTGACTCCATTTTTGAAAACAGCTTCTACCTCAAGGCCTGTCTAGTGGGAGGGGGGCATGATCCTTGTCCTTGGAAAAACCCACAGAATGCTCCTAGGCACATACCCACCCTGCCGAGTTGTTTAACAGGAGGGATCTGGGGCGCCAGGTGTCCCTAACTCAGTTACACTAGGTGAGGACCCATAGCAACCCCCTAGCAACCACGAATCAGCGTGAGACAGGGAAAATATATGAAAAGCCTGGTGACCCTCCCAGTAGCTTCAGTGATTGATAACATGGTTAGGCCACCCTGCAGTCTAGCTTATACACTCTTGCAACCTCTCACGGCCTAAACCAATCAGTTCAAATATATCCACCACTTTAACTAACCAATCACCCTTACCCAACTTGTTCCCACCAGTGAATGTGCTAATCAATGTTAAGAGTTGTTGTTTGATTTTCCCGCAGTTATAAAATGATTTGCTGTGTGATGTTGTGACATGACGCATAGAGTATTCCCCAAAACCTATAAAATCTCACTGAACAAAGGACCAGGACTCACTCCCTGGAACTGCTGCCTTGGGAATGGTTATGAGTCCAGGCTCGAGCCTGCAATAAAGACTCCTGTGTGATTGCATCGGATTCGGCTCCTGGGGGTCTACTGGGGTCCCACGAATCTGGCATTACAAACCCAGGAGCATTTATCGTTGAGCTACATTCCCAGTCCTTTTCATTTTTTATTCTGAAACAGGATTTCACTAAGTTGCTGAGACTAGCCTGAAACTTGTCATCCTCCAGCATCACTGGGGTTACAGGCGTGCACCCCTTACCTGGTGAACCCAGCTCTTTTGGAACAAAACGGAATTTCAAGGAAAGGGGCTTACATTTTCACATAGTTGACCCTCTTCTCTAAGCATTTTTTTTTTTTTTTTTGGCAGGGGTGCAGTCCTGGGGATCAATCCTAGGCCCTTGCTCTACCAGTAAGCTATATCTCCAGCTCTTGACCCTCTTATAAAACTCAAGTACTTGTAGCTTATGAAGTGGTCTCAGAAAAGTTTCCTTGACATCTCTTGAGTCATGGTTTTCGTATCAGAAGAATGATTATCTCAACCTTCAAGGAATGATGGGAAGAAAAATCATATAATTTTTAAAATTAGATAAAAAGATAGAGTTGGGGATTTAGCTCAGTGGTAGAGTACTTGCCTAGCATTCAGGAGGCCCTGGGTTCAATCCCAAGAACCAAAAAAAAAAAAAAAAAAAAAAACTTAAGGGAAAAAAGTGATTAATAGTTGAGAAATGATGGATTCACATTATGTACACACTTTCAGGAAGAATCACCTGCTAACCCTGGATCTTCATGCTTCCAGTAACAACCAAACTGTTGCTTTCTCAGATTCTAAGCAGGTGTACAGGTTGCTGTGAAAAATAGGCCAAACTTAGGTAGACTGTGGTGGGCAGCTGTCTTAAGCAAGTTTCCCCTAAAAATTGGGAAGGTCTTTGAGGGGAAAACCAATTTCACTTTCTGATTAAATATTTTATTGTATTTGGTACTGGGAAATGGAACCTAGAACCTGGCACACATTTAATATGATCTTTTAATTCCTTTCCTTGTTATTACAACTTTTAAAGCACAATAATTTTCTAAAGATTTAAAGTCCATGGGTCTAAAATAATAATTAATTATGACGCAAATTGTGGGGTTGTTGTGGAAGAAGGGTTGCTCAGGGGCAGGACTGAGCTACACGTCCAGCCCCTAAGCAATTGTTTTTAATGGCTTCATCATTGCCCCCTTTCTGAAGATTTATCTGGACTGTAGAGGTTAAAGGTAAGACTCACCTTATCTGTGATTAATTACAATGAAAAAAAAAAAAAAAGACTAAGAAGTGCCTAAATCTGTCCCCAACAGAAATAAAGTGCCTGAGAACACTCCTGCTATTCATGAATAAAATATAGGGTGGAAGCCAGAGAAGTGCAATTTAAGTCTCACCTTAGCTGCACTACATTTTCAATGCACAATGTGGTAAAACTCACAAGGTGCTGCTTTAAACATGAAATCAGAGATTCCTTTATAAGCCTCACAGATTGAGGGAAATGAAAATTGCATTATCCACCTCAGTCCACATGTCTTGCACAGTTCCTGACAAAATGCCTTGCAACTAACTAGTGATGCTTGTGGGTCATGCATCACCCTCCTAGGATCCCATTTGCCAGGGTAAGTTTCTGAACCTCATGGGAAAAGTCCAAGGTCTCCACTAAGAACAGGCACTAAACCAAGTCTCTTAGGATGGAGAAGGGAGAAGAATTCACTACAAAAATGCTTTGCTTGAGTTCAAAGTGCATCATATCCATCTTTACTCAGAATAAATAAGTCCCTGTTTTTTATATTCCATTTCTTAAGTTTGAGAGCAGGTAAGTGTGAATTTTACCCAAAATAAAACAGGATTATAATGCAACACATCAAACAGACTTCTGAAGGACACAGGAAGGGAAGCCAAACTCCTGGCTTCTCTACTCCCATCTCCAACTCCCTGGGACCATATCAGTTGGCATGACAATCATCAGGGCCAGTCCTAGCTGGAATTGCAGACGGGAGCCTATCTGCTACAGTAGAAAACAATGTGCTGATAGAGATTCTGCTCTAAGATCTGTATCTCCAAATCAGAGCTAAGGAAACCTGGAAAGAACTTGGGCCAAAGATAACAAAGGAAGTCTGAGATGCAGACCACCTACCTACATCAGGCCCAGGTGGAAAGAGGCCAGGTTTGAGTAATATTTACCAGGGCAAATGTTAATGAACTGCTCTTCTCACTACATTAATATATTCAATACTTTTTTAGCAAGATTCCAGGATGATCCTAAGAACTCACATGGGAAGTTTTATTACAGAAGTCATCAAAACATCAGCTACAGTCAAGTTTGCCTTTAGGTTAGCAGCAAGGAAAGTCTCCAACTCCAGGATCTGGAAAAGCCATTGTTCAGGGAATCTTACCTTTCGGGCATGGTTTTAATTTCACTTTAACTTCAAGTCCCAACATCAAAATTTTAAAAGTTCTCCCTTAAAGAACTGCAGAATAAACAAACAGGTCCTGTGCTTTTCCAGGAATGTTATCTGCCCCAACCCCCACCCCACCTCCAAGGGACAATATTAGATTGCTGACTTTTCTTCTGTTTTTTAAGCATATCACACATGCACCCCATGGTGCACTTACCCTTTCAAATACCTTGCAAATATATCCCCATTCTGCCTCTCCAGAGTCTCCAAAGAATCTGGGAGGAGCTAACAAATGCAATTTGAATAATAATGAAGCAGCTGAACAATTTAATTACAAAAGGTAGCCCCAGAGACTCCATAGAAAGGGTGCAAAGCCTTTCTTTATCTACAAAAATGTGGCCTGGAGATCAACTGTGGGACCAATTAGTGGGAATGCATTAGAGAGAAGTACACAGGTGCACACACCAGTTTAAGCAAACTGGGAATTAGCACAAATCCTCCCAGGAGAGAAGATGGTAGGGAGGGAAAAAGAAAAAAAAAGGTGACTTGGAAAGCTGTTTTCTCATCTGCCAGGCTCAAGGCTAAAGTTTACTTTTTTCTGATTCATTGAAGGTAGTGTCTACTGTATGTAGAATAATCAAAACTGTCCTCAGAGAAAGACTTTGTACAGAGAATTTAAAATAAGTGAATTCTCGATAAAAGTTCTAAAAATATCAAGCCACAAAGGTACTTTTATCCCTTGCCCAATTTCTTCAGTATGAAGGATTAAAGAAGTTAATTCCTTCTCTAAAATACATACAGCTTCACCAAGCATAATGTTATGTTTAACAGCCTTGTTCTACTGACCTTTCCAAGTGACCTTACAACACAGAATCTTTTGCTTGCTTTTGAGGAAATTTTTAGATTGTTCTTTCGGGAATCCTAAAAAGCGCTCAATGTCCTTAGATCTTAAAAAATAAAATACAGGAAGCCTCTACAGGCTGAAGGATAGCTACAACCTGCTTCTTGAACAGGAAATAGTTTGCTTCAGGAGCAAAGAATGCCCTCGCCCCGCGCTCACTCCCAGGCAAGCACTGCCATGCCCAGCTGGTGACACTGAGCGCAGATAAGGTGTCCTAACAACTGTATGTATTTGCCTGGATCCCGGGAAACCCGCGACCGCTCGGCGATTCCCGTAGTGAGCATCCCCCCCCCCCCCAGCAACCGCCCCGAGGGTGCACCCACATTGAAGCCCCAGGACCCCTCCGGTGGCAACGCGGGACAAGACTGACACCCGCAGCTGCAGACGACCCTGCCAGTCACGCTGCCGCCGGCTGCCTTTTTTTAGCCACGACATCTGACCTCCGCTTAAACAGCAGCGTTCAGGGAGAAGTCCCAGGGAGCGCCGGCGATCCTCCCCTTTCCCAATCCCGGGACCCTGCGGAGAGCTCTAGGGGGAGGAGGGGAGAGGCACCAGCCCCGAAAGGGGCCAGAAAGCGCGCGATCCTCCTGGCCAGACGCTTCCTCCTTCCCGCTTCCCCATCGATCACGGTCTCCCCTCCGCCTCCAGCACCGGGATCCCCCATTTTGCTGCTCCAGGTCGCTCCTCTATAGCCCCTCCCCTCCACCCTCTAAGTCCGATCCCCTGGATCCCCTCCAAGTCGGCGGCCCGCGCGCCTGGCCCGGCCGGGGCTGGAGAGACACCGAGAGAAAGGAAAGGGGCGCGAGCTGAGGACTCGCGGGGCCAGGGGCCGAGCGCTCACCTCCCTCCTCGTTCCCACTGTCCGGATCGGCGTCCGAGGAGTCGGGCCCGTCCCCGTAGTCTGCTAGCCCCACCAGTTCATCCTCCTCCTCTTCCTCCTCGTCGTCCTCGTCCTGCGGCTGCGTCTTCCCCAGCACCTGGCTCATCGCGCCCACCGGCCGGCCGACCGTCCCAGGGACAGCAGGGGTCCCGGGCGGGAGCCAAGCCGCCTCGCCAACCGCCCACAACCTATTTCTGAATTGGGGTTTTGTTTGGAGCTTCGCGGGAGCCGGCGGAGGCGGGGGCAGCCTGTACCCAGCGGCGGGCGGCGCCCAGGTCCGGGTCGCGCGGTTCCCAGCGCGCCCCGAGCCCCCTCCCCCGCCCGCCCGCTCGCCCGCTGGCGGAGGAGTCAGCCGGAGCGCGGCAGTTCCTCCCCGAGGAGGGAGAGGGAGAGACTGCGTGACCCGAGTCACCTGACACACACTGTCACACACACATACACACACACGCACACACACGGGTGCGCGCGCTCACCCGGCTGCAGGCACGGCTCGGCGGGGCGCAGGGCCGAGGCCACACACACACACACACACACACACACACACACACTCTCTCTCTCTCTCTCTCTCTCTCTCTCTCTCTCTCTCTCTCTCTCTCTCTCTCACCCCAACGAGGGGTGCGGGGCGGCGCGGCGTCCTCCACCCAAAGAAACACTCACACAGGCACACTCGCCGAGCACTGGCCCCCAGACGCTGCGCTGTCACCCACCGCGGCTGCGCGCCAGGGGCCCCCACGCGGAGCTACTGCACGTGGTCCGCAAAGGCGGCTGAGCCGCTGGGGGCTGGGGGTGCAGGGAGGCTGCACATCCCGAGAAACCTCCTCGCATCCCGCTACATACACACCAGCAGTGCCTTTCCTTGGGCCGCAGTCTCCAACTTTCAGTCCTGGGCTAAGGTTCGGGTCCCAAACAGGCTTTCCCCCAACACTGCTGCGCCCAGGCCCCCACCCCAGAGCAGCATGCCTGCCGAGGACACCAGGTGGATGCTGAAGTACCCCGAGGAAAGAACTCAGGGAAATGCTCAGCGGCAGTGCAGTCTCCATAGCAATTGCTTTTTAATGTGTCTTTATGGTTCAAAGTGTTTCCCACCAAGAATATTCAAAACTCAGGCCTACGCAGATATAAATGTTTCTGAAGAAATCACATGCCTAGTGGCTGCCTAGACTAAATAATAATTCTTCTGCAGCCTTTTGGAAAAGGTCTCAGGTGTACAACGCGCTCAGGGGCTATTCAGAGCCACCTACTCAAGTCTCATTGTTGCATAGACTGTAATCCCACATGAAATGTTTCCAGGCTTTTGTGGGAGGGGTGTGTGTGTGTGTGTGTGTGTGTGTGTGTGTGTGTTTAGGGGGTGAACAATTTTCAAATAGGAAAAGCAACGATGTGGGGGTGAGACTAAAACGTGCTTTCTTCCTTCATAAGCTTTTCACCACAGGACATACTGTACCCACCCTCCCAGAGTACTGGAAAAAAAAAATCACGTGGATGAACTTCCTTCTGTTAAACACAATAAGAAAAAACCAGCTGGCCAGCAAGGTGATCCAGATCCTACAGGTGCCTGCAGTTCAGCAGGTGTTGTGACAGAGGAGAAAGGGAGAAAGGCAGCTCAGGCTGAAGACTGTCTGGGCCCCAAGGGTGCAGTTTCTTTACTGAGCACTACCTGCTGGGGATTACTAGTGGGGTCCAAGGATGCTAAGGGCAGAAATAGAGGAGCTCTAGTTCTGCCAAATCATCACTTGTGTCCTGGATTATTTAGTATTCCTGGGTGTTGAAAGTAGATGTAAACATCTTCTAGTGGGTGGCTGCTTCTGATAGGAAAGTCCTAGATTTTCCAGGTGGACAAAGTGTAACTTGGTATGACTGCATGGGTCAAGGTCCTTCCCAGGAGAAAACTGAAAAACCTTTAAGTGAAGGGACAATTTGTAGAGTTGTGGGCAGAATTTGGGGAATCAACACAAGAATTTGCAATAGTGGGAAGATATTACCACTTCTAAATTTATAAAGGAGAGAATAAATAAAGTTATACTTCGGAGAGAGGCAAAAAAAAAAAAAAGGCATTTTAGCTGAAGGGGAAGTAGCCACTGCTGGAACCATCTGACATTCAGGACACAGCAGTAGAAGGAAATACCCAGAACTCTCCAATCACACCTTCCCACCACTCTTTTGTAGAAGTTTCCCTTTGGTCAAATCCAAGGGGAAACCAGAGGACAAGAAAGCCTGGACCTAGTGGAGACAATAATGAGTAGGGAGGGCAGACTACTCCAGCAGGTAGTGCTCCCAGACTGGAGTGGGATACAAACAGCATAACCAGCATAAGCAGGCTCTACTTCAATACTGTCTCTTCATCAATAAAACATTATCCCCTAAGAGTTATTAGGAAGATTAAAGGAAAATGAAATAAAACTCAGGTTCTTTCCAAGTTCATTTCCTAGGGGTAATTTTTCTAGCACATTTTTATCCTTTCTATAAAAGGAAGCCCTGGGGAAGAAGACTTTCCCAGAATGACCATGAAGACTTGCTTCTCTTCCAGAGCTAGCCTACTAGCCTGGGAAAGCCTTTGAGCTGGCCTGATTCAAGCTGCAGAGAGCTACTTATAAGACCCTAAAAGACAGAATAGCATCATCCCAGACTCAGACCTACTAGGGCATCCATGCGGTGGTTACTAAGTGTATATGCCCCATGGACCCAGGGGTGGCCGTTCCCCAAGAAGAGAGCTCTTGGGAGAAATACCAGCAATAGATCAGAGCACACCCTATTTGAGAATAAGACCATCTTGAGAATAAAAAGGAGCAAGTACCACAAAAATCAAATGAAAATAAAGTTTTCAATTATTCTCTACTCACAGCTAGATAAAAGAGTGATATACAGGTTAAAGACATTCTAATTCACTGTCATTTGAGAAATATATAGTATTAGCAAAGTTTGAATAAATAAGACAGGAAAACATGTATTGCTTTTCATTTTTTGCTATTATTATTCAATACTGTCAGTTTTCAGACAAGAGACTTGTTGGGAAAAAAATCCTTGGAACAATTCTAGAATTTAAAAATCATTTGTGTGAATTCTTGTTCAGAATTTAAATAAAAATTGAAAAACAAGACAAGAACCCTAAAAGTCTTTTAGAAACCCAGTGTGGGATCTGCTCAGTGAATTAGTGGCTATCTTGGCCATTCTTTGTCCTGGAGCTCAGCTTGTCTGTGGATGTCTCTCTACCAGAGTGTTCTCATTCTTTGTATGTAACCATGGCAAGTGGCCTTACACTTGACCAAGGCTTAGGACATGTACAAAAGAAAAGAAAAGAAAAAAAGAGAGTGTAGAGGGATAGAGAAGGGAAAGGTAGAGATTTCTTAATACAGACCTAGCGTATTTTGAGAAAAACTTTAGGAAGAGGGAGAAGACAAGATTTCTACTCACTGTAATCCTTGGGAAATGCCACAATGAGGTAAAAATGAACTGTGAACTATAAACAAGTACTTAGGAATGAGCTGATATGCAAGAAATGATAGCTTGAAGACTCCATCCTCCAGGAGTCCCTGAAGATTTTAAGGAATCACAATAAAATGAAAATTAAATGCTTTTTATTGGGCAGGCCAGAGGGATACTGGGGATTGAACCCAGGGGCACTTAACCACTAAGCCACATCCCCAGTCTTTTTTAATTTTTTATTTGAAACAGGGCTTTGCTAAGTTGCTTAGGTCCTCAATATGTTGCAAACACTGACCTCAAACTTGCAATCCTCCTGTCTTGGCCTCTTCAGTCACTGGGATTACAAGATGAATTTTGTTTCTTGCCCATTATTTTCTAAAAGTAAATGGAGATTTTTCCATAAATGAGGTACTATTTCAAAATAATGTGAACTTCAAAATATTGAATAAGTAATATTATCTTCCCTACTTTATAGATAATAAAACTGAGGTTACACAATTTACCCAGGTGCCACAGGAAGAAGAATGGCAGAATTACTTGAAATTCAGGCACCTCTTATGTGAGAATTTATTCCTATTTAATGGCCAAGGCTAAAGGCTACATTACACCATTGAACTGAAAAGGGTGGGAGGGAATTAAAGAGCTGGCTTCCAATCTCCTAGGTCAAGAAGAAAATCTCATCCTGTTTGGGGATACAAGCCTGAAATCCCAGCTACTCTGGAGGCCAAGGCAGGAGGATCACAAGTTTGAGGCTGGCCTTGGCAATTTAGCAATATCTTCGGCAATTTAGTGAGACCCTACCTGAAAATTTTTTAAAAATAAGGGACTGGGGATGTTGCTTAGTTAGTAAAATGCCCCAGGGTTTAGTCCCCAGTCCAAAAAAGAAAGAAAGATCAAGAACCCACATAAACACTCAAAAATTTGTCTGCTTTCTTAGGCCATTTAATTTATAGGCTTTCACTGAGAGGAAGGGGGGGTGGGTGCTGAAAAACTTCTTAACCAACAAAAGAGAAAACTTCTTGTTATAATAAAATTGTCCATTGTCATCATTCCTTTTATTTAGAACACAACCATCAAGTGATTCAGTTCCTTTTCTGGTTTAAATGGCCATATTACACTGTATGCTAAACTAAAGCAGAAAATCTAAATGTACTTTTGCTTGAAATTCTGAGTTTTAAAGGCCAAAAGTTTGTTTCCTTATTTCAGTGAATTATTTTGCTGTTACCAATTAGATGTCTTGTGACAAAGAATATGAGAGCTATTTAAAAGAAACCTGCACAATGTAGGCAGAGTAATTGCAGTCCTGAATAGGGCAAACAATTAAATACAGCCTGCATCCTGCATCCTAGGGTATTTTGAGGCATCTCATGGCATTGTGCCTGGTTCCTGGGATTCACATGTTGAAAGCTTTTCACGCTTTCTTTTTAAATATGTATTTAAAGCTATTCACTCTCTCTCAAAGCAAACAAAGAAAAGAGCCTGCTGCAGGATCTTGCTGGACTCCTTATATCCAGAGAACCCAATCAGATTTCTCAAGAGGGCAGCTCAGAGCCTCTGTCTCACCTAAGACAGTTGATGAAACTCATGAAATCATGAACATTCATGAAATCATGTTCACTGAGGCAGACCATCATGGAAAGAGATTTTATTAAAATAATGTTCAACTATTTTAAAAACATACATATGGTAAAAGAACCCAGGGCTAGGAATGTGGCTCAGTGGTGTTTGTCTAGCATGTACCAGGATCCAGGTTCAGTCCCCAGCACCATAAAAACATACTGTGGGAATAACAACAAACCCTAACAGCACAAAAGAATATCTACTGAAAAGTTAATTTCTCTCTCTCCTCTGACTATAATCAACCCCCATTCTCAGAGGGAAACACTCTGCCCTTAAATGAGCAAACATACTCATTGCCATTTTAGAGATTTATATTTTATAACATTTTTTTTTCTTTTTTTTGGGGGGGGAGAGGCAGTGGAGGGGATTGGGACTGAACCCAGAGGCTACATCCCAGACCTTTTAACTTTTTTATTTAGAAGCAAGGCCTCATGAAGTTGCTTAGGGCTTTGCTAAATTGCTGAGGCTGGCCTTCAACTTGTGATCCTTCTGCCTCAGCCTGCTGAGTTGCTGAAGGGGGGGGGGGTGCTTCATCCTTTTAATCTTTGACTAATGCTAAATAAATAAACAAATAAATGGAAATTGGTGGGATGTTTTTAGTGTTCTTTGAAGAAATAAACAGAGAAATGTGATTTACAGGGATAGTCAGAGAAGACCTCTCTGAAAGAGAGCTAGCACAGAGAAAGTAAGGATGGAAAGAATTACTCTGAAGGTGTATCACCAGCTGGAAAAACCAAGGAAAAAGGTCAGGTCTTGGTGTTGGAGGAACCAAAAGGTCTGTGTAAGGTAAGAGGTAGCCACAAGCCTTTTTGGACAGGTTGGGAGTTTGGATTTTATTCTAAGCACCACTGGAAGCATTAACAATTTTTAAGAAGAGAGGAGACATGGGTGGTTTGCTTTGATAAAAGCTAACTCTGATAGATTGTCTCTGAAGATAACCACAACCATCCATCCCAACCCATGTGCCCTTTTGCAAATGTGACTTTGTCACTCCTCCCCTCCGTTACTCTCCTTCTTGAATCTGGGCAGTCCCTGTGACTTGCTTTAGTCAGTCGCTTTCCTTTAGTCACACTTGAGTATGGTAGAAGTGACAGGGACATGGTGCAGCTTCTAAGAGACTGAAATGTAAGATATGGTTGCTTCCTTTTAGCTTTCTTGTAACCTTGAACCACCATGAAAAGAAGTTGAGGCTAGCCTGCTGGAGAGGCTCCATCAGCAGAGAGACCCTGAAGGGTGACCAAGCACACGGTCACAGTTACACAGGCCCCAGTACTCAGCTATTCCAGCTGAGGGTCCAGACATGTGAATGACACCATATTGGATTCTCCTGCCCAAACTTCAGTTCCATGCACAAGTGTGGCTCTGACCAGGCGACAGACTCTCTTCCAGCTGAATGCTGCTCAGCTAACACAGAATCATGAACAAACAAAATGAGTGTTTTTAAAGAACCATGGAAACTTTGAGTTGCGTGGTTATGCAACAGTAGATAACTGATGGACATACTCAGGCTGATGTGGGGAAAATGGATTGTAGGGGCCATCAGGGTAGAATGAGAAATAATAGTTCAGAGGCCACTGTGGTTGCCCAAAAGATAAACAAGAGGGAATAGAGGAAACGGAGAGAAGTGGGTAGATTTGAAATAAGTTTACGAGGTAACGTAAGATTTGTTGACGATTTTGACATTGGAAGTCAGTGAAATATTCCTCTGAGGCATTTCGTTTGAGCAATCAGATGTACGGAAATGAAGTTTATTAAAAAAGTAAGTCTCACATAGGAACGGGTTTATCCTGCAATTTCAATATCGATTATGTTATTATTTTTGTTGCTTTTGTTTGCAGTTCTGGGAATCAAACCTAGAGCTTTATGCTGTTAAACCAGTACTCTTGTACTGAACTACACCCCCAGCCCTGTCATCTTGTCTCTTTGACATAAATAATGAAGTTTTCCAATTGCAAGCCATGACATTTGTGTTATCCAGGAAAAGTCCTAAACTAATGAGTTAAAATTTCTGTTTACAGACATTTATAATTTTTTTGTTATATCTTTGTGGATCTTTAAGAACAAACTTTTGACATCATAATGCCCTACCATGAAGCAAAAAGCTTTTGACAGTAGAGTCAGCAGAACAGAGGTATTAAGAACTCCAAGTGTCTATAGATCGGTTTGGACTTGGCAACTCCTACTTTGAGATAGTTACCCCAACTTGTATACTCAGTGATGGAGGAAGGCAGATTCTCCAAGACAAATAATCTTATTACAAATCCAGTATGGCTGGGTGAGGTGGTGCACACCTGCAATCCCAGTGGCTCAGGAGGCTGAGGCAGGAGAATCACAAGTTCAAAGTCAGCTCCAGCAATTTAGTGATGCCTTAAGAAACTCAATAAGACCCTGTCTCTAAATAAAATACAAAAAAGGCTGAGGATGTGCCTTAATCGTTAAGTACTCCTGAGTTCAATCCTTGGTACAAAAAAATAAAAAATAAAAAATCCAGTAGAGCTGGGCACAGTGTTGAACACTGGTAAACCCAGCTCTTGAGGCAGGAGGATCAAAAGTTTGAGGTCAATCTGAGCAACGTAGCAAGACTCTGTCTCAAAATAAAAAATAAAAAGAGTAGAGGGAGGTGTAGCTCAGTGTTAAAGTGCCCTTGGGTTCAATCTCCAGTACCACAAGAAGCAAAAACAACAACAAAATTAATCCACTCAATGAAATCCAGAATCTGCTACTTATACATTTCATTTCTTTTACTTTACAAAAGTGTAGAAGACACTGTTGTTAGCTACTTACCAGCCATTCCCAAACCCCTTCCTTAAGTCTGCTTCTAAGCTAGAGATGAAAAAGTCAGATACTCAATCTCTTAAGACTCTTTCGCATCTGGCCAGTCAGATGTAAGTGGAAATCCTGCTGGGGAACTAATAGGAAAGAATTTACCTCCTGATAAGAGAGGCTGATGGGAGAGTCCCCCAAAGGCACCCTTTGAGCACAGTTGTAAGGCTTCTGATGATGAGAACACCTTGGGTGACCAGTGTCGTCTTGACTTTCCAACCCTATGAGAATGCAGGACATTATGAACCAATTGTCACAAGATAGCTCTGCAAAGAATCACTTTCCTTGAACTGACCAACACTGGATGAGCAGGTAATGGTGGTTAACAGTAAGAATATGGTACTTGGAGGTGGAGAAGCCATCTTGCATATATGAGGTAACAGGCATAAGATTAAAAACCTATCACAGGACAAGGTGTGGTGGTGCATGCAACTTGGGAGGCTGATAGAGAAGAATTTCAAGTTCCAAGTCAGCCTGAGCAACTTACTGAGACCCAGTCTCAAAATTTTTAAAAAGGCTGGAGATGTACCTTAGTGGTGACGTGCTCCTGGTTCAATCCCTAGTTTCACAGAACAACCCAAAACTATGTAGAAATCTGAAGCTGGGCTCTTGTAAACGTCTGATTTTAAAAGGACAAAGAGGAAGAGAAGCTATTTCCAGATTACAGTATAAGACTCTAGTAACTTCATAGACCCAATTTGGACATAGTCTTCCATGCCTTCTTTTCAACCTGACTTTGTTTTGCTTTACTAATGTTCTTCATTGATACCAGCTATTGCCAGCAGTGAGACTTTTTGTATTGATACTTGTGTGGAGTATCTATCTATCTTTTTTTTTTTTTTTGCAGGGCATGGGGATCAAACCCAAGGCCTGGGGCATACCAGGCAAGTTCTCTACCAATGAGCTACGTCCCTATCCAGAATTTCATGGAATCTTGTTCCTTGAGGTCTGATACTGATTCATCATTATCAGATTCTTTTCCACACCTATATAGGGCACAGGGAATCAAGATGGTGGTAAAAAAAGAGCCTAAACTTCTTCCCTTCTTCCTTCATGAGGTGTTTTTTCTTTTTTGGTACCAGGGATTAAATCCTGGGGTGCTTAACCACTGAACCACACCCTCAGCCCTTTTCATTTTTTATTTTGAGACAAGGTCTTGCTAAGTTGCCTAGGGTCTCACTTAGTAGCTTAGGACCTCACTAAGTTGCTGAGGTTGGCCTTGAAATTACAATCTCCTGCTTCAGCCTCCAAAGTCACTGGGATTATAGGCATGTGCTACCACATCTGGCTCATGAGAAAATTAAAAATCTATTCCTTAAGTCAGTACTTCCCCACTTTGTTCAATCATGACACACATAGAAAATGAAAGTATTTGTATGATGCATTGATATAAATGGACAGATTGCTTGTAACCAGAACACCTTGGTCACATGGGGCCCTGTCATGCTGCTCCAAAGTCTAAGGAGATCAGTATTTTGTCCATATCTGTAACCTATTTATGACACACAAGTGATAGTGACAAACAAGTTGGGAAGTTCTGTTTAAGTCACAAAGGTGAGCCATTACATCACAAAAGGTGGGGCCTAAAGGGAGGTCTTAGGTTGTCAGTGGATTGAATTCAGCGAGGCCCTAAGCAACCTAGTGAGACCATCTCAAAATAAGAAATAAAAAGGGCTAGGAATGTAGCTTTGTAGTTAAATACCCCTGGGTTTAATCCTCATCCCCAGTAGCAGTCCCCTCTCCCGCAAAAAAAGGAAAGATGACAATTTTCTCTCCAAATTGCAAGAGTAGCAAACAATTTCTTGCTCCAATTACACGAGAGCTGTAGAATTCCTGTGGCTATCCTATTTCTTTACTATTTCATTTGTCTTCTCATTTTAGGATTCCAATTGGAGAAGACATTCTTCGGGCATATTTTCATGGTGGAGGACTAAAACCCAGGATGGTAGGAAAAATACTAAAGGACATAATATATTAAAGTTTCTACTCCAACCTGGTATTGACCAAGGCAAGTCAACACAAGCTCAAAGTCAATAGAACACAGAAGTCATATTATATAATATATAGGAAAGTATGGCAAAGGTGGAATGGAAGAAATAATTGTGAATGAACTATGAAATCCACCACATAAATTTACTATGATTCCAAAGCCAAATTCCAAGTTTTTCATCTTGGCAAACCAATTCTAAAATGCCCATGGAAGACCAAAGGGCTGAGAATTCTTGAGATCCTTTTTTTTTTTTTTAATATTTATTTATTAGTTATTGGCGTACACAACATCTTTGTTTGTATGTGGTGCTGGAGGATCGAACCCGGGCCGCACACATGCCAGGCGAGCGCGCTACCGCTTGAGCCACATCCCCAGCCCCTCTTGAGATCCTTGTAAAGGATAAAAAGAAGTAAGTCAGGGAAGGACTCCCATAATCGGAAATCAAGATTTTAAGTAAAACTACAGATCATCAGGCAGTATGGTACTAACACAGGGATAGACAAATGGAACAAAGTGGAAGACCTAAAACAGAACCATACATACATGGAAACCTATTATAAGATACCTCTAGCATTGCAAATCTGATAAAGAAATACATTGCAGATGAAATGTAGATGGCAAAATTTTAAATCTTTTGGACGAAAACCTGGGAGAATATTTTTATTTTCTTGGGGTCAGGACTTCTCAAAACACATGAAATGGTGGAAGACATGACCAATTAACAAAAGAGGAAATGAGGATGGTTATTGAACATTAAAGATGTGTTGGGTGTGGTGGCGCTAGCCTATAATTCTAGCAACTAGGGAGGCTCAGGCAAGAGGATCACAAGTTCAAGGCCAGCCTCAGCAACTCAGTGAGGCCATAAGTGACTTCATGAGATCCTTTCTTAAACTAAAAAATAAAAAGGGCTGGGGATGTAACTCAGTGGTAAAGAATCCCTGAGTTCAATTGCCAGCACAAATAGAAAGAAAGAGAGAGAGAGAAAGAGAGGGAGGGAGGAGAGAGAGAGAGAGAGAGAGAGAGAGAGAGAGAGAGAGAAAGAGAGGGAGGGAGGAGAGAGAGAGAGAGAGAGAGAGAGAGAGAGAGAGAGAGAGAAAGAAAGAAAGAAAGAAAGAAAGAAAGAAAGAAAGAAAGAAAGAAAGAAAGATGGATGGATGCTCAACCATACCGGTAGTTGGGTAAATACAAATTACAACCATTATGAGAAATTGTTTTACATCCACAAAGAGAACAAGTGTTGGTAAAGATGCAAGGCCAGGGGAACTTTCATATACTGCTAATGGGAATGAACATTGGAACAACCAGTTTCAGAAACAAGTTGGCAAACCAATTCTAAAATGCCCATGGAAGACCAAAGGGCTGAGAATATGTCACACACATACCTTAACACCTAACAATACCACTTCTAGCTATTTATCCTAAAAAACATTCTTGAACACATGTAGCATGTGTAGTAGGAATAATATTTAAGGATGTGCAATGGACATGGTGGTGCATTTTATAATCCCAGAAACTCAGGAGGCTGAGATAGAAGGATTGCAAGTCCGAGGCTACTCTGAGCAACTTAGTGAGACCCTGTCTTAAAATAAAAATAAAAAATGACTGAGGGTGTTGCTTATTTATAGAGCATCCCTAGGCTACCCCCCAAACCCCCGACACCCCCACCCCCCAAAAGAATGTTCATAGAAATATTGCTTGCAATAGGAAAAACTGGAGACAACCCAATGTTTGTTCAAAACAGAGTGGATAATTAAATTGTGGTATATTCTTTTTTTTTTTTTTTTTTTTTTTTTGGTACCAGGGGTTGAACCCAGGGGCACTTAACCACTGAACCACAAGCCCAGCCTTTTTTATATTTTATTTAGAGACAGGGTCTCATTGAATTGCTTAGGGCTTTATGGCTTTGAATGCACAATCCTCCTGCCTCAGCCCCCCGAGCTGCTTGGGTTACAGGTATGCACCACCGCTGCCAGGAAATTGTGGTGTATTCTTACAACGAAATACTATATAACAGAGAAATCAAATAGTTTAATCTGAGAACTACAATGCTGAACGAAAAATGCAAGTTGCATAAGAATCGTGTAAATTTGTTTCATTAGCCAAAAGTTCAAGGACAAGCTAAAATGAACTATGTAGTGTTTAGGGATACATGTACTGGTGATAAGAGAATTCTTAAACCAAAATTCAGGATGGTGGTTTTCTCTTGAGAAAAAGGATACCATCACAGGGGGCATACTGAAGGCTTCTTGTTTGAATGGAAACTTCAGCAAAGCCAGTATGAAGTGGCAGAGACAGAAGCCAGAACAGCGTGCTGAAGGTTGAAGTGAAGCTAGCAGCAAGAAAGGTAGCTAGTGCAGTAAACTCATTAAATAAATGTTGCTGGAAATAGAAGCAGATTATGTTATCACAAAATAGTCAACCTCGTGTCTTGTAGAGCAGACTTCTTTATGATGAGGTAGAAGAGTGGGTGGTGGGGCGGCTATATGAAGGTGACTGTGAGGGAGCTGAATGGAGCTGTGGGTTGGGAACTTTCCCCTCACACAGAGGGAGATTTAGGAGTCTGCTTTCATTGGTTGCACTGAACTGTGTGCCCCTTGATGATCAAGTAAGATCTCCAAGCAGCTCAGCCACTGTCTGCCTTGGCTCTCATGAGGCCCCCTTGCCAGGAATTCCCATTAATCAAAGTCTGGGAACAAATGCAGACTAGTCTGCCTTGGAATGCTCACATGTCTTGCAGCCTGGCTTGGGCTTTCTGTTTTTTTTTTTTTTTCCCCAGAGTGATTGCTCTGACTGCCCATAAATATAACTTGAAACCCCACCTCATCATGACTTTATGGTGGTACTCTAAAAGCCTCTTATGGAAATGAACCATTCTGCATCTTTGGAAGTTTATTCAAGGAACAAGTTAGGAAAACTCCTTGATTTGGAAAAGTAGAAACACAGAAAGGATCACATTGAAAACTCATATGTATATACCTTGCCTTTAGGGGTTCTCCTGGAGCTTCATTGTGACCTGATAAAGAGAAACTTGGAGCTACTAATCAATAGGGAAAGGAAAAGTGTTATCATAAGAGTCCAGGTGGGGAACAACAGGGATTGGGAACAAATATGGAAGCCAAAGAACACTTAGAAGGGAGGTTTCACTCCCTTGCAAAATAAAACTGCAGCTATGACTACAGGGTTGGGAGAAGTTCTCAAAATAGTTGGTAAAATCAAACACTTACATTCCCTTAGTGTGGGCAGGGGTCTTGGGATTTCTCCTGCCTGTGCTCCCTTATAGAGAGAAACAAATATCTTAAGGAAAAGTGGGTGATTCTCATGTTTCTTTTCCCCCTGGAAACCAGGCCTATTTCAGAGGGGATAATAAAATCAAGTTGATAATAAGCCTGTCCCAAACCTCAGGTAAGACTGAAGCTCCATCTTCAGGACTCCACCTACATGTAGCAAGCCATGAAGATTGTCTTGGAATGTCCTTCACATAATCTAGACTGAAAAATAGCCTTGATCATCAGAGTCTGGTCATCGTAGCTGCAACAAATCTAAATAAGCAAACTCTCTAAAGTAACCTTGAGCTTCTATTAGCTTTTATCCTGCACTCATGATATATCTCTTAGTTATATTCCTAGAACTGACTACCCTAGTCTATGTTCAGGGAGCTTTTCTAGGTAAGACTAAGGAAGTAACAGGAAAAGAAAATAGACAAAACCAGATTAAAATAATGGTGTGTAAAGTGAGGTAAGAATATGGGGGTAGGGATCTCTCAGTGTTTTTGCCTGTTCCATATGGGATAGTTTTGACAAGCTACTTACTGACAATCTGTTTGAAATAAAGTCTTCCCTTCCCCTCTCCAGCTACTTCAATGAGCCTGAGTCATTCATGGCTTGCTGTTGTTTAGCTTCCGCTGAGCCGGCCCCAGTCAATGAACTCTGGATGTAATAGAAACAACTACTTGCCTACAGGTTGAGGATTGGAGGTTTGTCCTCTCAATTCTGCTCTCCCTCAGTCACTTGGCAATCCCTGAGCGGAAAACCTCGTCCTACTCCAGGCTCCCTTCCACTATTCAGAAGGAGGCCTCTCCTGGCCCAAGGCTGGGCGTCCCAGCAGGGAACAAACGCTGAGCAGCCCCGAGGGCTTTGGTGGTCCCGCCGTCACCCCGGGCCCCCGCTGTGCTCCAGCAGGCCGCTGCGGGGCGCTGCGGCCCCAGAATAGGAGCCTCGGGCGGGGTGGGACGGGGCGGGGCGGAGGGCCCTGCGCTCTGCGGGCGCGGCGGGCGCGGCGGGCTCGGCCACAGGTAACCTGCGGGAGCCGCGAGCGCGGAGGGGCGTGCGGGCGGCTGGAGGCGGCGGCGCTGGGCTGCGCCGAGGCCCGGGGGGCCGCCCAGCCAGCGGGAGTCGGTCGGATCGTCACCCCTCGCTTCCTACCCTGTAGCGGGCATCGGTTCCTGCGGCGTGAACCTCCGGCGCGGGAGAGAAAGGTGCAGTGCGACCTCGCTGGGTCCCTTGGAGAACCCCCTTAATTCGAGGTTGGGCGCCCCTCACTCCCAGGGCGCCTCTGATCCTGGGAGGACTAGTCCAAGGCTCGGTAGCTGCTGCTGCTCCCTCGGCGCCCTCAGATCGCGGACTCTGGGGAGAGGACCCGGACCCAGCGCGTTGCCCCAGTCCTGAGGCCTCGGGAAAGCCCGGTTAAGCGGATGTCTCCCTGCTCCCCCCTTTTGCTTTGCCTCAGTTGCCTCCTTAGAATATGGCTCTTTGGGCCGGAGGTGGGTGGACAGAGAACTTTCTCTTCTTCGCTCACCCCTCTCCTTTTTCTCCAGTAAGCCCTCGGAGTTTGCAGAAACTGGTGTGTGCAAAGCACGGCTGGGGGCTGGGGGCTAGGGAACAGGTCACCACGTACCTCTTCACCGCGCGGCGGCTGGCCGCTGGAGGAAAGGAGGTCCTCTGCTGTCGCCGTCCCCTGGCCTGCGGACAGGGCTTGGCGTGACCCGGCTGGGCTCCGACGCGCCCACAGCCAGTCCCCTCCCCACCTCATTCCCCCGCCACCTTAGAGGACTGACTGTAAAGGGTGCCGGGAGATGGGGGTCTGTCCCGGGGGGTGGTCGAGACCCCCGCTGAAGTCCCAGCTCTATAGAATTCAGCAAGTGGTATCTCCCGGGAGCCAGGAAGTGACCGTGTTGTCTGTTTGGGTTCAAACATCACTTTACTGACACTTGTCTTGGGGATTTAAGTGCGGTGCTTCAGGTAGCTTTGGGAGGCTGGAAAAGTGAAGTATTATTTGTGACCCATGAAAGAGTGACTTGAATTTTGTCGATCTGGTCAAGATTGTTTTTCCTAAAGAAGGTTCAGGTGCTGGTTAGGAGGTCCACTTTGTCCAGCACCCCCCCCCCCAACACACACACACACAGAAGGAGGAGAAAGAGGTAATGATGATGATGATGATCTGCTTTGGAGTCATGAGATTTAGTCTTGACACCACCAATTCTTAGGTGTGTGTCTTTGGAAACCCACGCCTTTATGCCTTAGTTTCTAGAATTGTAAACTGGAGGTATCATACATAACTTCAAAGTATTGTTGTAGAAATTCAGTTGATGCAAGAAAAATGGTTGGCATAGTGCTCTTGAATGTTAGGCATCTTTTTTGTGAACCTGTTGGATGATGATAATCATGTTAAGATAAGTCTGTTAGCTGGGCGTGGCGGCGGACGCTTATAATCCCAGCGGTTTGGGAGGCTGGAAAGGAGGATCGCAAGTCCAAAGCCAGCCTCAGCAATTTAGCAAGTCCCTGTAGTAAAATAAAAAATATAAAAGAGCTGGGGATGTGGCTCTGTGGTTAAGTGCCTCTGGGTTCAATCCTCGGTACCTTAAAAAATGACATCTGTAAAGTCAATGTAAGTGAAAAAAAGCTTGAGGAATGAAGACCAGCATACATGGGTTCAGGGTCCCTTGGTGTCCTGACACTGAGTGAGGATTTCTCATCCTTAAAATAGCAACAACAACCTTGTTGTTCCTGCTGTCCTAAGTGTGTCTACTATACATGTTTAATTTCCTCTTATCCTTAATATGTGCTTGGCTTGGCTTAGCATATGGTAAATAGACTTTTTTTTAAAAAAAAATTAGGAATATGGGATGCTGATCCATAATGTGTGTGGGGGGGATGGGAAAAATGGAGGAACTTTGATTGGGCAAAGGGGAGGGAGGAGAGGGGAGGTGGTATAGGGGCAGTAAAGATAGTGGAAGGAGATGGACATCATTACCCTAGGTACATGTATGACTGCACATATGGTGCAATGCTACATCCTGTACAATCAGAGAAATGAAAAGTTGTGCTGCAATTGTGTACAATGAATCAAAATGCATTCTGTTGTTATATATACCTAATTAAAATAAATAAATAAATTTTAAAAAATTAGGAATATGCTGGGCATGGTGGTACACGTTTGTAATCCCATTGACTCAGGAGGCTGAGGTAGGAGGATCACGAGTTCAAAGTCAGCCTTAGCAAAACTCAGTGAGATCCTGTTTCTAAATAAAATATAAAATAGGGCTGGGGATGTGGCTCAGTGGTTGAGGGCCTCTGAGTTCAATCCCTGGTACACAAAATAAATAAGGAATACAGATTTTAATTGGATTTTCTACCCTCTGGGTCATAAATGAGGAGGAGAGGGCAGAAGAAGGATGAAGAGGTAGTAAAGAGACCAGCAAACAACTAGTTGCTCAGTGTTGGGGGGAATAAACCAATGTTGGTGAAAAAAAATGCTTATTTGTTAACTCCTTGCTTATTCATGGTGGCACCAAAAATTATCCTTAGTCTCCACTGTAAACCCATCAACTTCTCCAAAGAAACATACTCTAAGTAAAAGTAGTCTGCTTGTGATAGTCTCAAATCAGTAACAAGGCATTCTTGCAACTCCCAAGGCCCTCCCTCCCATGCAGAAGATTCTGGTGCTGTCTCTGTGATACTTAGAGGTACAATTTCAAGATTAACAATAGAACACACCCAGCTACCCATCACCCAGCTGAAGAACTAGAGCATCCCTGGACTCTTGGAGTCTCTGAATGCTCCTCCTTGTGACCTTCCACTCACTTCTCCCTTACTCTCCCAAGGTACCACTGTTCTGGATTTTTTTGTTACAGTTTTCCTTGCCTTTCACATATAATATCTTAAATGAAAAACTCCCTGGAAAGCAAGTTTCCAAATAAGCATTTCCCCCAGTAACCTGGAGCATTCTAAAGTTAAAAGCAGGGTATTCAGAGAAAGATGCAAACCACAGAAAAACTT
Source organism: Urocitellus parryii (assembly GCF_045843805.1). Lineage (NCBI taxonomy): Eukaryota > Metazoa > Chordata > Mammalia > Rodentia > Sciuridae > Urocitellus > Urocitellus parryii. Next base: position 70,544,631 of record NC_135538.1, on the reverse strand, counting down.
TAAATCTCCAAGTGCTGTGATGGCCTAGTTCTCCTCATGTAGAGTCAGGATTTCTTTGTCAAGATTTCTCTCCTGTTTTCTTGGCACAGACTCCAAGGGTGTGTTCTGTCTGTGTAGGGGAGGCTCTGTCTCTTCCAGTATAGCTTGGAGGCTGTAATTTTAAAAGCTTTGCTTGAGTCCCTAAGAATGGAAAAACAGTAATTTGTATGCATATGCTTTAGAAGTTTTTGTTTTTGTTTAATATAAATTATCCAGTGGGCATTGTATGAGATTTGAAGGATTAAGTTGACTGAGAATGACCTTATAAAAGGGTTTTAACCCAAATTCTTTTTTCCTGGTTATTATATTTTTGTTAATGGTCTTTGTTTTAAGTTAATTCCTAAGGATCACGATCACACAGCTCTCTTCAGTCTCTCCATGACTTTCCAGTTAAGGCAAACCCTCCCATTTTTGGTTCTTAGTGTCTGAGTAATTTTTTTCACAGTGCCTCTAGGTTGAGGTAGTTAGTGGTGGTAGGTGCAAACAACCAAGTTGTTATACCCTAACCACTTAGATGCTGTTTGAAAAAAATAATACACATGAACATAGAGAAAAATATTTTATATTATTTATAAATAACCACAATAACAGGATGTGCATGCCTGTACTACTCAAATTCTGGGAACAGATTGGACATTGCTACTTTCATTTCCTGTTCCACATTCATTTTTCCACAACACTTACTTTTTGTCACACAACCGTCTTTGCAAAGATATGATGTCATCAAGAGGGCTGCAACACGATTTAATGTAGGAACCCTGAATTAGCTCCAGTGGGTTCAGTGGTTGAACAAGTAGTTCAGTACAGTGTTTCTGTTGAAATTGTCCAATGTCCTAATTTGCCCTACAAATTTGTTACAGTTGCAAAACACCCAGTCAAGGGCTGCAAAATAGTACTCTAACCTGGAAGATGTTAATGCTAAGTGAAATAGCTAGTCAAAAAGGGATAAATACTCTATGATTCTGTTTATAAGAGGCACTCAATCTAGAGTAGTCAAATTCCAGGAAACGGAAGGAATGATGGTTGCCAGGGGTTGGGGGAAAGCACAGAATGGGTAATTTTTGCAACTTCTGTGTGAAACAGTTATTTCAAAATAAAAATTGAAAAAGTAAAAAAAAAAAAATTCTGTTAGTGATGCCCCATTACTGGACTATACCATGTCACTGAGATTAGGGATAATACATGATGACCAGAGAGCGTAATGACATTACTTCCCCTCCCCACCTCCTATTCATCTCTTGTCAAGAAATAGCTAAGTTCCCTATTATTTTCTGTACAAAGCTGAGGTTCAGCTTTAAATATCCCACTAAAATAGAAAATTCTAACCTAGGATTCTTCAGTGGGATCTGCATGCTCTTAGAGCTCCCAGAAATTATGTTTAAGTATTTGCGTGAATGTTCACATGTATGTTTGAGGGAGAAGAAGTTCCAAAGCCTTCATCAGATTCTCAAGTGGTTCTCTGACTCAAAAAAGGCTTTAATAAGCACTGCAAGAAAACTTTGTTTACAGAGTTGTACCCACCCTATAATAGGCTCCTTCACGTAGGCATCTTGGCCCTTTGGGGTTATCTGGTGTATCTTCTCCCAGCTTCCTGAGGCTTTCTTTCTGCTCAAACCTGGAAAAAGCCTAAATAGTTCTTTTTTCTCAGAGCCTCTGGTCAATCACCTGAATTCCAAAAACTGCAGGCCCTATTCTTCAAGGGCCAGAAGTCCCAGATCGAACCATTTTAGGCCTACATTGTGCAGCTGTGGATCTGGGCAAGAGTCAGCCTCACAACTGCTCATCTCTCCCACCCACCTCAGGCTCCAGAAAAATATGAACTAAACAAAATATGTGATGGACACAGCTGTGGAAAACGGGTGAAGCTGGTACTAATGACTGAAGTTGAACATTCTCTCTCTCTCTCTCTCTCTCTCTCTCTCTCTCTCTCTCTCTCTCTTTAATTTTTGTGGTGTTGGGGACTGAGCCCAGGTTCTTCTACAAGTTAGGCAAGTGCTCTACTACTGAGCCACACCTCTGGCCCCTGAAGATAAGTAATTTCTGCCTTGGGGAGGGGAAATTTAATTTTAAGATTGTCTTCTGATTTACACTTTATGTTTCAAATGTATTGTAAGTATATCATATAACACATTCTACCTTGCAAGCCAAGCATTTATATATTATTAGAAAAGATGTCAAATGTCAGTTAGAATTTACTTTATAAATAGGACTTTCCAGTTATTGAGACTGGTTTTTGACTTAACCAATGTAGCAAAAATTGGCAGCTTGCAAGCATTTTCATATATACAATTCCTCAATATTTACATTCATCTTAGAAAGCATTTAATGAGCCTGGAATGGTGGGGCATGACTGTAATTGCAGAGACTAGAAAAGCTGAAGCAGGAGGATCAGAAATTCTAAACCAGCTGTAGCAACTTAGTGAGACCCTGTCTCAAGATAAAAAATTAAATGGACTGGGGATATAGCTTAGTGGGACTCAGGGATACTTTACCACTGAGCGACATCCCCAGACCTTTTTATTTTTTATTTCAATCCTCAGTACTGAAAGAAAAAAAAGAACACACCCTTTAGTGAATCATGATTTATGATTTAACTCTTTCATCAACATGTATATATTCTTTTAAGATAGGTTACCTGCTATAACAAACATTTCCAAATCTCAATGGCTTAATCCATGGAAAGTTTATTACTAACTAGCTCACACAAAATTCAAGTTGGTTATTCCAGGTTGGGTAGCTCTCCTTCATATGACTCAGGGATCAATATTCCTTCCTTCTTTTTATTTTTTTTAAATTAAAAAGTTTTTTAAAAATTGTAGTTGTAGGGCTGGGGATGTGGCTCAGGCGGTAGCGCGCCCGTCTGGCATGCGTGCGGCCCGGGTTCGATCCTCAGCACCACATACCAACAAAGATGTTGTGTCTGCCGAGAACTAGAAAATAAACATTAAAAATTAAAAAAAAAATTGTAGTTGTAGAAGGACAGCATGCCTTTATTTTGTTTATTTTTATCTGATACTAAGGCTTGAACCCAGTGCCTCACTCATGCTAGGCAAGAGCTCTGCCACTGAGCTATAGCCCCAGCCCAGTACGTTACTTCTTGAGATGCCATCATCTTCAACCTGTGGCCTCCAAAGTCACTACAAGGGGAAAGAAAGGATGGAAGCGAAATACTACATTGAATATCTTCAGCTAGTGAAATGCCTCACTTCTGCTCACATCTCACCTTTCAAAACCAGTTGCATGGCCCTACCTAGATTCAAAGAGGTTGGGAAATAGAATCCCTGCCTGGGCAGCTGTTTCTGTGCAAAATCATTTACTTTGGAAGGGAAACAAAACACTTGGTGGATAAGTAACAATCTTTATACAAACAGGGTAGTCTTTTTTATGGATCAAATAATTGCAACTGCCTTCCTATAATTTATTTCCCACTTTTCAAACACATGCATGTGTGCGCACACACACACACACACACACACACTACCTTCATAGTCTAAGTTATGGATGAGACTTTCATGCAGGAAATAATTGTATCATAATTGCTTTAAGAACAAATAAAATTGGGATTAAGCCATTTAGGTTCAAACATTTATTAGGAAATGAAGCATACTTCATTTACTCAGAGTCATCCAACCATGTAGAGAATTGTACATTTGAGAAAGATGGAGCAGAGGAAGATTAGCAAAGAACAAGAATATGCATGTCTTAATGGCTTCATGAATGTTATCATAAAAATTTAAAACTACTTCAAGTTGCTGGCAGAGGCTAGTGTGAAACTTTTTTCCCCTTTAAAAAAAATTCTTGCCATGGAATGTATTACATAACCATAAAATGTGTCATTTTTACTTGTTAGCTCTTATAGGAAGCTAAAATTGTAAATTCTGGACCTGATTTGCTTGGAGCAAATTTGAACCTATGAGGGTGCCATTTGGCAATATCCAGCATCTGACAGCTACAAATGGGACATATTTGGGATTAAAAGAAGATCCCAATACCCAGTCATGGAGAAACTTTAGTGATGTACACAAATTATAATAATGTTTCATTTATCCATTAATAGTTAGGATTTGGCTGTTCTACCAAAAAAAAAAAAGTCCAGATAATTTTTAAAATTTACTTTAAAAATTTTTTTTTAAAGATGGGGTTTCCACTGTGTTGCCCATACTAACTTGGAACTCCTGGGCTCAAGTAGTTGCCTCAGCCTCCTGAGCAGCAGGGACTATATGCACTGTGCCCAGGAAATCCTAAGTTTTAAAAATTGTTATATTTCATGGTGTCCATGCATGTGTAGGGAAGGAAAAAGTAATTTTCCTTCTACTCTTGTGAATTCTCAGCTGGGAGCCCTGTAACAAAAGACAAATTAACAAGAAAAAAAGAGAAGTTTATTTAAAATGTATATTTCATATATCAATGGGCGAAAATTCAGAGAAAGAGTAACTCTCAAAATGAGGATTTATGGAGCTGGGGTGGGGCTCAGTGGTAATGCACTTGCCTGGCATGAGTGAGGCACTGGGTTTGATTCTTAGCACTAAATATAAATAAATAAAATAAAGGTCTATCAACAACTAAAAAAAATTTTTTTTAAAATGGGTGTTTAGAGCCAGATGTGGTGGCACATACCTATAATCCCAGTTTATATTTTTACTTTGGAAGGGAAACAAGGTTGAGCCAGGAGGATTGCAAATTCCAGGCCAGTTTCAACAATTTAGTAAGAACTTGACTCAAAATAAAAATTAAAAGGGATGGGAATATAGAGCCAAAAAAAAAAAAAAAAAAGAAAAGAAAAAAGAAAGAAAGAAAGAGAAAGAGAGAAAAGGGGCAGGAGTTAGAACTTTGGCTTTTATGGCATCTTCAAGAAAGAACTAATAAATTTTTAGAGAAGTGTCAGGACAAAGAAAAAGGACCTCAAGTCTTTAGGGGCCGTAAACTGTTGGAAGGCAAATGTATGGAAAGATATGGTAGATAAAGGCTACTTAATACAGTTTGTTATATAGAGTCCTCTGGTGTCACCCCAAGCTTGTAAGAATCTAATCAAAGATTCTTCCTGGTATAGAGGGCAGGAAGGACATCTCTGTAAATTTATGGCCTACTTTTAAGCTAATAGGGAGAGGATGGAGAGCTTTTTCTTTTGTCTAAATCTTTCAGTTACCTTCAATTTAAATAATCCTTGGCCAGGTATGGTGTTTCATACCTGTGATCTCAGAGACTCAGGAGGCTGAGGCAGGAGAATTGCAAGTTCTAGACCAGGTTCAGGAACTTAGTAAGGCCCTAAGCCACTTAGCGAGATTCTGTCTCAAAATAAGTGTTTGTATATATATATATATATAAATTCGTAGCCAAAGTGGCATATTTTGGGGTGGCATATTCTGTTACCCTTCACTGGAATTAAAGATATGCTTGACCAGGGAGCTGGGAATGTAGTAAGAGCATTAGCCTAACATGCATAAAACTCTGGTTATATCTCCAGCAGGATACAACAGGGGTCAGGGATTGGGGAGATACATTAGATCAATGGTCAGCAAATTATAGTCATGGGCCAAATCCAGTTCACTGTCTGTTTCATAAATAAAGTTTTATTGGAACACAGCCATACTTATTCCTTTACATACTGTCTAAAGCTGCTTTTACACTAATGACAGAGCTGAGTAGCAGAAATAGATACCACATGGTTCATAAGTCTAAATATATTTACTCTCTGTTTTTTGTTTTGTTTATGATACTGAGGACTGAACTCAGGAGTGCTTTATCACCAAGCTACTTCCCCAGCCCTTTTTATTTTTTATTTTGTGACAGGGTCTCACTAAATTGATGAGGCTGGCCTCAAACTGTGATCCTGTGGCCTCAGCCCCCCCTAGTGACTGAGATTACAGGCATGTGTCAGCATGCCCAGCTACTATCTGTTATTTTTTTTTCAGTTGTAGTTGGACACAATACCTTTATTTTATATATTTATTTTTTTGTGGTACCAGTGCCTCTCACGTGCTAAGCTAGCACTCTACCATTGAGCCACAACCCCAGCTCTACTATCTGTTAATTAACAGGAAAATCTTTGCTGACCCCTTCACAAGGACTATGAAAGTAACTATGCTCCTAGTTTGAACCTACTTAATCTCTCTAGCGCACTGTTATCTCACTAGAGTAGCAGGGATAATAAAATCTACCTGATGAAGTAGTTAAAGTGATTTTATTTAATTTTTTCCACATTTTTAATTGGTGCATTATAGTTGTACATAATGGTGGGATTTGTCATTACTTATTTGTACATATGCACAATATAATAATATACATTGACCCATATCACTCTCCTGCACTTTCCTCCTCTCTCCCCTCCTCCCACCTCCTTATCTCCCTTTGCTTTTCATGAAATCCCTGTCCCTTCCTTTTTTTCCTCTCTCACTAGCTTCCACATATGAGAGAAAATGCATTATCCTTGATCTTCTGAGTTTGGCTTTAAAATAAAGCAATTTTAGAGTTAAATAAAATGAACTTGAACAAGTTACTTAATTTAACTTTCCGTTAGCTTTCTATCTTCCATTTAGCTTCCTTATACCAATACTTTCCAAACTTATCATGTGGAAGAGTCACTTGGGGGTCTATTAAAATTCAAGGATTCTTAGCCACACTCCCTAGATTTCTGACTGAGTAGGTCTGGTAAGGTACACATATAACAAGCACCCCAGTTTCTGAGGTAGGTGGCCTGTGGTCCACACTTAAATTACTCAAACCCTTGCAGCAACTTGTATTTTGTGCCCTAAAAATAGTTTGGCAGCTCTAGATATGCTTCTTGTCTCAACCAGCGTCAAAACTGTGCCTACTTGATAGGAGAGCTTGGAACCAAGAGGGGAAAGCCCCTCTTGGTGTTAATCATCAGCATTCCGAGTGGAGCAGGGGCAAATCCTATAAATCAGCTGCCTGAGCTCTCCCAGAGACAGCTGCTGCTTTGCTTCCTAACAGAAATAGCAATAGGAAAATCGGCACCAGGGCTTTAGCCAATGTGAGTGGTTTACAATGGAGCTCAAAATGCCTCTTGATGCTAAAAGCTAATAAGTGAAAACTAAAATTAGCACCGTGACCTTGGGTTGGCCAGCTCTTTTTAAAATCAAGGAAAGAGTTAATTGCAGGCCAGGTGTGGTGGTGCACGCCTATAATCCCAGGGACTAGGGAGGCTGAGGCAGGAGGATCACGAGTTCAAAGCCAGCCTCAGCAAAAGTGAGGTGCTAAGCAACTCAGTGAGATTCTGTCTCTGAATAAAATACAAAATGGGGCTGGGGATGTGGCTCAGTGGTCAAGTGCCCCTGAGTTTAATCCCTGGTACAGCCTCCCTCCCATAGCTACCCAAAGTGACTACAGGCAGTGCTTGCTTTGGATCATACTGAGTTTGGCTTTAAAATAAAGCAATTTTAGAGCTAAATAAAATGAACTTGAACAAGTTACTTAATTTGTCTTCCCATTAGCTTTCTATCATGTAATGAAGGAGTTACAACTAATTAAAAGAGTTAATGGCAGAAGGAGTTGTGATGAGTGGTGGAACTGAAGTCCTGGTACTTAATAGGCACTTTAAGAATGGATGTTTGGGCTGGGGATGTGGCTCAAGCGGTAGCGCGCTCGCCTGGCATGCGTGCGGCCCGGGTTCGATCCTCAGCACCACATACCAACAAAGATGTTGTGTCCGCCGAGAACTAAAAAAAAAAAAAATATATTAAAAAAAAAATTCTAAAAAAAAAAAAAAAAGAATGGATGTTTGGTGGGGGTGCTGGGGTTGCATACTTGTAATTCCAGTGGCTGGGGAGGTTGAGTCAGGAGGATCACAAGTTCAAGCCATGCTCAGAACTTAGTGAGGCCCTAAGCAACTTAGCAATACCCTGCCTCAGAATAAAAAAATTAAAAGGGGTTGGGATGTGGCTTAGTGGTTAAGAGCCCTTGGGTTCAATCCTCAGTAACCATCCCCTCCCCCCAAAATATTGCTTGTTTTATTGTTTGTAATGTCTTAGTTTCCACAAGGTATTATTCTGGGGTTACATGATACCGAGTGAATGACTTGCTCACTGAACCTTTGTTTTGCTCCACATATTGTTCACAATCTTGAGGAAGAGCTGCAAAACCAGTAATGAATAACAGCAAAATCCTCTGGTGCATGTTGAGTTTTTATACCATGTGGAGAAAAGTTATTTATCAAAGTAAAATAACATCTCAAACCCAAAACAAAACAAAACAACACCAAATAAATAAATAAATAAATAAAACTAGACGAATCAAGAACCTCACACCTTCAATACTTTATATGATTGATGTTATGTTCCTGCTGTTCAGAAGCACTGTTTTAAATGAGGATCAGAGTTGGGGTGAAGGTCAGAGATAGCGTGCTTGCCTAGCATGCTCAAGTTCTTGGGTTCTGTCCTCAGCATGGCAAAAGACAAAAACAGCTGAGGATTAGTTTCTTTAAACCACTTTGCATCTTTGCTATTCTGCTGAAATAAAACCAGGATGTTTAGTTGGCATAAGCCAGGGCATTCTGAACTTTGAAGTATAATAAAACACTTTATCATCTAATGAAGGACTTACAGCTAATTAAATACCTTCCTGTTGGGAGACACATGGGGAGATTGATTTCAAAAGCCCTTGCGAATAGGGATCTAAAAAATTCTATAAAATATTATTAAAATATTCTTTTAATAATGATCATTTCCACTCCCTCCAAAATGTGTGGCAGATCTAATTTCTCTCTAGAGTTCAGATTCCACCCCCACCTGCTGCCTTTCTATTACTAAATCCTGAAGAAAAGACCATTTTGTATCTTTATTTATTTATTTATTGAACCAAAGTGTCCTTTGGTTCAATAAATAAATACACTACACTACATCCCCAGCCCTCTTTTTTAAAATATATTTTTTTTCTAGTTGTCAGTGGACCTTTATTTTATTTATTTACATGCAATGCTGAGGATTGAACCCAGTGTCTCACACATGATAGGTAAGCACTCTACTACTAAACCACAACCCAGCATCCCCAGCCATTTTAATTTTTCTTTTTAAGCCAGTGTCTCACTAAGTTGCGGAGGCTGGCCTCAAACTTGCCATCCTCCTGCCTCAGCCACCTGAGTAGCTAGGATTAGCCACTGTTCCTGGCTATGTATCTTTAAAATCTGATTATTATTTTGAAATGCTAGAACCCAATTGTCTTAGCGTTCAGGACATCTCTGTCTTTTTAAATCATAAATTGAAAAATTTATATTCTTCCTTTGGTAAAAAATCAAAAACACTAACACTGTACTTATAATTTACTGATTGTGTTAGTAGTGATCATATTTTTGTGTCTATAAAGATAGAACATAAAATATTGTATCCAATTTTGCCTCCAGACTTCTTTGCAGATTTTTATTACATCCTCCTCCTCCTACCTTTTTGAAAGTCCCTTAATGTCAGGGACATTTACTTTAAGAGCAAGAGAATAAATCTTAAGAGACATTTAGTGTATGTTCTGAATTTACGCCAACTAAATTGGATGGAAGTTGATATCCCAGTTACATAAGGTATACTTCTCATTAGTGTTAATGAAAAATGTGTTCACAGTGAAAACATATTCGCCAGACCGGAACAAATAGAAGCCATGGGATACCTGATGGATTTGTACTAAAAAAGCAACATCAGAGGCTATGGGGGTATTTAAGAGAAGAGATAATGTTATTTATAATACTTGATCTAGAAGGAAAGGCCAAGTATTGATTATAAACTGCTCATATCATACATCCACAGCAGAGTTGCCTGAGCCCCAGAGAATAAATGATGTTCATTAAGGCTGAGTGTGTTGTACTGGCACCAGGAAGGAAAACTGTCTCATTCTTCTGGATTGAGCCTAATCCTTCCACCTGAAAAATACTTAAAAAAATTTTTTTTTTTTTAGGTCGTTGACTCACTCTCCACCTCCTTATTTATTTATTTATTTATTTATTTTTCCTTTGTGGTTAGCATTAAGGAATGCATCTGAAAACACCTCCACATTCATACCTGGCTGAATTACCTTGCTTGGAAATGGACAATAAAGGTGCCCTTTACGGGAAGTCTGTTTCATGAAAGACTGGAAGACTTTAGAGAGAGGAGAGCAGCTTGGCTGCCCACGCAGGACCTGGGTTCTGGTTTCATGTCTGACAGCAGCCTTTGTACCCTCTGCCAATATCTTTCCAACTTCTGTGGCTAGGCTTTTCTTTTTTCTTAGAAAGGTAACTAGTGGAATGATTTTTCAGACTGGTTCTCATTGACTACTCCCTTGCTCCCATGGATTTAAGTCACAGTGACATTGTTTTGGCTTAACAAATTACTGAAAGGCAAATACCCTTGTAACCCACACTCTGGTCAGGAAGTAGAACTTAGCCAGTTACCCCAGAAGCCTCTCCTATGTCCAATCCCTTCATAACTTCTTCTCAGCCACCCAAAGTGACTACAGGCAGTGCTTGCTTTGGATGATATTGGGGGTACTGTAAAAAGGATGGTGTATGCTAAAACCCTAAGAGCTGCTTCAGTACCAGTGAGGAACATTGCTCTTCTTCTGGGATCATTGCTTTTCTTCAAAGAGTAGTTTGAACAGTGCTTGGCTTCTTTTTTCTTACCATATAACTTATAACACACAACAAGCATCTTTGGTATGGCTTCATGAATTTTCACACTCCCTTGGAAGTTTGAATCCATCTCTAACATTTTATCCTTTGTGTTTTCAGTGTTGTGAAGTATTTGCAAGGGTTCCTTCAATGAATTTTTGCTGATGTCATTTCTTCATTTTAAAAATCTCCACCATTTTCCTCATGTGCATGGGTCAATCCTCTTCATTAAGTTCCTCAGGGTGCACATCTAGGGTCTTCCACTGGTGGTGGTACCAACATTCCCAGGGCCAGTGGTTTCTTCTCTTTACTTTCCATTCACGTTTCACTTCCAGTGCTATTCTTTTGCATTTCTTGGCTGTACTTTCATCAGTGTTGACCAATTTCCCCTTTTTATTATTCATTTTTGTAAAATGTTACGTGGGTTTATCCTTGGAAGACTAGGAGGCAACGGGAATCCATGGTTTGCTGTTGAACTGAGAGCAGGTGAGGAGTGACCCATCATGAGCAGCTTTGAAAGGAGTGACATGATTGGCCCCTGATGGTGATGCACATCTATTAATTACATGATCTGTAGCCTGAAGAGTTGTTAGTGAAGTCTGTGCTTCATGAATTTTTTCAAAGTTAATATGCTATAAAATTTGTGGAAGTCAACTGAATTGTGGAACTGAATTTGTGCATATTGGAAGCATGTCAAGCTAAGACTTCCTGTATGATTCTTGGTGTGAGTCTAGTGCTGGGGATCAAACCCAAGGGATCATGTGTGCCAGGCTAGTGCTCTACCACTGATTTACACCCCCAACCCTGCCTGCATTTTTAGGCACTACAGTGTTATTTCTTCAAATGTTTTTGTTATGTCTCTTAAGATTTTTTAAAAAAAAATTTTGGGGTTTACCCTCTATATTAGTTTGCTAACTACATCCTGGATGGCTTAAATAACAGAAATGTATGTTCTCACAGTTCTGGAGACTAGAAGTTCAAGATCAAGGTGTCAGCAGGAGTGGTTTCTTCCGAGGCCTCTCTCCTTGGCTTGCAGATGGCTACCCTCTGGCCGTATACTCACATGGTCTTTGCTCAGTGCAGCCCCTCCATGGTGTCTCTGTCTGTCTGTCCTAATCTGACCAGTTAGACTGGATAAAAGCCCACTCTATGGCCTCATTTTAACACCCCCCCCCCCCGGGTTGGGAATGAAATGAACTCCAGGAGCTCATGCTTGCTGAGAGTGCTTGTTACCACTGAGCCACACGCCCCCCTCCAAGATTTAAATTTTAAAAATGTATATATTTTTTTAGTTGTAGATGGATACAATATCTTTATTTATTTATTTTTATGTGGTGCTGAGGATGGAACCCAGTGCCTAGCATAATCGAGGCAAACACTCTACTACTGAGCTACAGCCCCAGCCCAAGATTTTTTTTTTTTTTTTAGCAGTCTTCATTCGCTTATAACTCAGTATCATTTGTTCAACAAAGATATTTTGGGTTCATTCATAAAGAAAAATTAGGACCATTATTAAAACATCCTAAGAGCATAAATGCGCTTGGCTCATGCATTGGCACGGGTTTGTAATCCCAGCGACTGGGGAGGCTGAGGCAGGAGGATTTCAAGTTCAAAACTAACTTCAGCAATTTAATGAGGACCTAAGCAACTCAGCTGAGACCCTGTCTCAAATTAAGAAAGGGTTGGGGATGTAGTTCAGTAGTAAAGCACCCCTGGGTTCAATCCCCAGTACCAAAAAAAAAAAAAAAAATGTACTAACACTCTCATACATTGTAATTCATTTGAACTTCACAGGCTGCAGAACTGAGTGCAACATTCCTTCCAGACTCTTGTGTACAGTGTATAGGAAATGATGGTTTTGAACCGTTACACCCTGCAAGTTTGTCTAATAGAGTGAATAGTTGTCATGCTGAGTTTCATGCAATTCATATTGTATAAATATAACTAAAAATAAATGTATGTTCTCCCTCACTCCCCAGGCTTATTAGAAGTGACCAGTGCTAGTTTTTAAAATAAAGTGAAGGAGGTTTGCAATGTTTGTGTTCTTTGGGGGCCAGGCTGTTGTGCAGAGTTAAGGTTATTGAAACTTATTTGTGACAGAGATGGGTGAATAGTAAACTTTTTTCCTGAATGAAATACAAGCTCCTTGTTGGCTTTTATCTGCTTAGAAACAAAGACATCTCTGTGCAGCAGAATAGAGAGAGTAAAGTGACTTACCTGGTAAGGGCTAAAGAGCACAGATAATTCTAATCCATGTAGGATGTAGAATCACAGTGACTTAGTATGAAAACTAGATTGCTTATGAAATACCGGTACCTCCTAAGTCTGAGTGGGGTTCACATGTCTATGTTCTGTCTTTCATATTTATTGTGTAGTGTTTCATTTTATAGACAGAACACAATCTCTTGAAGACAGTAAAAAATTATCCGAGAGCTGGGCCTAGTGACACACACCTGTAATCCCAGTGGCTCGGGAGGCTGAGGCAAGAGGATTGCAAGTTCAAAGCTAGCCTCAGCAATTTATTAAGACCCTAGGTAACTTAGTGAGACCCTATCTCAAATTAAAAAAATAAAGTTAAAGGGGCTAGAGATATGGCTCAGTCATTAAATGCCCCTGGTTTAATCCCTAGAACCTCAAAAGAAAACAGAAAAAGAAAAAAATTAGGAAATTCCTATAACCAACTTTCTTTTTAATAAAATCTATTAAATTATTGAATTTATTTGCTTATTTTGAAGAAATATTTAAAACATAGAAAAGTACATGTTCATTCTTGCATAAGGATCACCAAGATGAATTTTCAGTTTTCAATATCTTCCTTATAGGGACTCGATTTCCAGGCTTCACAAAATATTATGCTCTACACATGGGAAACAGTACCAGAAAACTGAACAACATCAATCCCTTCCAAGACTAGATTATTTATAGCTGTAGCTCCTAACTTGATTTCAGTGCTTTGTAAACTCACCAGAATCTGCTATTTAACATCAGCAATTAACTGAGTCATTTACTTCTAGGAAAATCTGGGTCTTTTGGTGTCACTGGATATTTTTTTCACATCTTCCAGTGGTTATAAGGATATATGCTGTCAAACCCATTTCAGAGTGAGGAAAACGAGAAAAGGAAAGGACTGTTTCCTCCTCCTCCTCCTCCTCCTCCTCCTCCTCCTCCTCCTCCTCCTCCTCCTTGTTTTAATGTTCTTACTGTTGCTTTATATATAATAGTGGAATTCATTATGAGATATTCATGTGTGCACATAATTTGTTCAATTTCATTCCCCACTACTTCCCTTTTCCCTTCTCTTCTTTACCTCTTTTTTTTTTTTTGGTATTGAGACTTGAACCTAGGGGTGCACTATCCCTGATTTACATCCCAAGCCCTTTTATTTTTTATTTAAAAAAAAAATTTTTTTTTGTATTGAGAATTGAATGCAGGGGTGTTTTACCATAGAGCTACATCACCAGTTCTTTTTATTTTTTATTTTAAGGTAGGGTCTTGCTGAGTTGCTGAGAGTTTCACTAAGTTGCCGAGGATGACCTCAGTCTTGTGATCCTCCTGCCTCAGCTTCTCTAGCCATGAAGATTACAGGTATGCACCACTGCGCCTGGCTTGACAGTTTTTTGGTTTTTTTTTTTTTTTTTTTTTTTGGTACTGGGGAGTGAATCTAGGGCCACTTAACCACTGAGCCACATTCCCAACCCTTTTTTGTATTTTAATTAGAGACAGGGTCTCACCATGCCCAGCAACAGTTACATTTTTTATTTCATTATGAATGTTATTTATTATTTGTTTTTGGAGTTATATGTATTTATATCTTAAATCTTCCTCTTATTATTTTTAATAATTTTTGTACTTTGATAATTTTATAAGCACATTTTTTCTATTATCTGAATATTATTTATTTTTGCAGTACTGGAGATTGAACCCAGGGATGTTCCACCATTGAACTTCACCTCTAGCCCTCTCTCTCTTTCTTTCTTTCTTTTTTTTTTTTTTTAAGATTATATAGGAACTTTATTATAGCCCTCTCTATTTCTTATTTTGTGTTTTCTTCTTTTTTTAGGTACTGAATTTCAATGTATATCTCAAACACATTTGAGTTTCTTTACTAAGATTTAGTATTCCTGATAGTATTTAAAATTTCATCAGTTATTATATAGATAGAACAAGCACATTATTTGTTATTGATAATCTCAGAGAACAGGAAGGATTATTTTAGATACAAGTAATAAAAAGTCAGTATCTTAAGTGTGTCATTACCTAATGGTAAAGGTTTTTACAAAGTTTGATTACTCTGAAAAATATTGAGGAGTAAAAACAATAATTTAGTACATAAAAACATAACAAAGTCACATGTTTTTAAAATACTGATATTAGAAGGAAAGGAATACATCTACAAAACATATGCATTAAAATAGGATTTTAAATAGGATATCTGGTTAATTTTTATTCTTTTTAAAATTAGAGCTTTATAGTTATACATAATAGTTGGATTCATCCCAATAAACTCATACATGCATGGAACTCAGTTGGGTTCATGATTTCCCTTTTTCCCTCCAGTCCTCCCTCCATTCCTTTCTCTATTCTACCAGACTTCCTTTTGCTCATCTATTTATTTATATCTGATTGGTTCTTTTTACCTATTTATAAAGGTGAGGTTCCCTGTGGTATATTTATATATGCACACAACAGGATTTTTAAAAAATTCATTCTGCATTGCCTGCCCTTTCCCATCCTTCCATTCTGTCTCTCGATCTCCTTCTTCATTATCAATCTTCCCTTTATCTTTATGATATCCTATTCTATCCTTCCCTCCCCCCTTTCCTTTATTTTACTGTAGCTTCTGCATATGAGAGAAAACATTTGACCTTTGAGTTTCAGAGTTTGGGTCGTTTCACTTAGCATATTCTCCATTTCCATCCATTTACTGGTAAATGCCATAATTTCATTCTTTTTTTATGTCTGAATAGAACACCATATATATATATATGCACATATGTATCATACATGCATATACATATATACATAAGTGCATACATACATATATGTATGTCTCTCTGTGTGTGTATATATATATGTAAATAAAACAGAGTTCTATTCAGCCATAAAAAAAGAATGAAATTATGGCATTTACCAGTAAATGGATGGAAATGGAGAATATGCTAAGTGAAATGATCCAAACACACATTCTCTCTCATATATAAAATTTTATATATATATTTCTCACAAAATCCATCCTTCCTTTTTTTCTTTGTTTTGGCACTGAGGGTTTAACCCAAGGGTGGTTAACCACTGAGACACATCGCCAGCTCTTTTTATATTTTATTTTGAGATGAGGTCTCATTAAATTGCTGAGGCTAGCTTTGAACTTGTGATTTTCTTGCTTCAGCCTCCCAAGCTGCTGGGATTAGAGGTGTGTGCCACTGCGTGTAGATATACCACAATTTCTTAATCTATGCATCTATTGATGGGTGTCTGGGGTTGAATACATAATTACAAAATTGTGAATTGTGCTGCCATAAACATTGAGGTGGCTGTATTGCTGTAGTATGCTTATTTTAGCTCTTTTTAGGAAAATACCAAGGAGTGGGATAGCTTGGTCATATGGGGTGCCATCCCTAGTTTTCTGAGGAATCTCCATAATGCTTTCCAGAGTGGTTGTACTAGTCTTCAACACCAACAGTATACCAGTGAACCTTTCTCCTCATAGCTTTTCTAGCATTTATTATTGTTTGTATTCTTGATCATTGCCATTCTGAGTGGAGTGAGATGAAATCTTAATGTAGTTTTGATTTGTATTTTCCTGATTGCTAGAGATGTTGAACATCTTTTCACATATTTGTTGGCCATTTGTGTTTCTCTTGAGAAGTTTGTTTAGTTCTTTTGCCCATCTATTGATTAGGTTGTTTTTTTAGTATTAAGTTTTTTGAGTTCTTTGTATATTCTGAATATTAATCCCCTGTAGAGAAGTAGCTGGCCAAGATTTTCTCCCACTCTGTAGGCACTCTCTTCATGCTATTTAATCATTTCCTTTGCTGTACAGAAGCTTTTTAATTTGATGGCATCCCACTTAGTGATTCTAGGTTTTATTTCTTGCACTTTGGGGGTCTTATTAATAAATTCAGTTCTAGCACCTATGTGATGGAGTGTTGACTCTGTTTTCTTCTAGCATTACGAGGTTTCTGGTCTAATTTCTAAGTCTTTGATCCATTTTGATTTAAATTTTGTGCAGGGTGAGAGAGAGGGATCAAGTTTCATTTTTCTACATATCCAGTTTGCCCAGCACCATTTGTTTAAAAGACTGTCTTTTCTCCAACCTGTATTTTTGGCACCTTTGTAAAATATCACATGGCTGTAGGTATTTGGATTTGTCTCTGTGTCTTCTATTCTGTTCCATTAGTCTTCATGTCTATAATGCCAAAAACAGCCATGCTGTTTTTGTTACTGCAGCCCTGTAGTATAATTTGAGATCAGGTATTGTGATGCTTCCTGCTTTGCTTTTCTTGGCTCAGTATTGCTCTGACTATTTTGGGTCTCTTATTCTTCCAAATGAATTTAAGAATTGTTTTTTTCTAATTCTGTGAAGAATTTCATTGGTATTTTGATGAATTGGTATTTTGCATTGAATCTGTACATTGCTTTTGGCAGTATGGCCATTTTGACAATATTGATTCTGCCTATCCAAGAACATGGGATGTCTTTCCATCTTCTAAGTTCTTCTTCAGTTTCTTTCTTCAGTGTTCTACAAGTTTCACAGTAGAGCGCTCTCTCTCCCTCCCTCTCTCTCTCTCTCTCTCTCTCTCTCTCTCTCTCTCTCTCTCTCTCATACTGGAGATTGAACTCAGGGGCACTTAACCACTGAACCATATCCCCAGTCCTTTCAGCCCTTTTTTATATTTTTAGAGACAGGGTCTCACTGAGTTGCTTAGGGTTTTGCTAAATTGCTGAGTCTGGCTTTGAACTCAAAAATCCTCCTGTCTCAGCCTCCCAACCTGCTGGGATTACAGGCATGTGCCACCACACCCAGCTTCTCTTTTACCTCTTTGATTTGATGAATTCCTAGGTATTTTATTTTTTGAGGTTATTGTGAATGGTATGGTTTTCCTGATTTCTTCCTTGGCTGAATTACTATTGGAGTAAGAGAATTGGAGTACTATTGCTTTATGGTTGTTGATCTTGTGTCCTAATATTTTGCTAAATTCATTTATAAGCTCTAGAAGTTGGTGGAATTTTGGGGGTCTCCTAAATATAGGATCATGTCATCTGCAAACAGAGATAGTTTGACTTTTTCTGTTCATATTTGTATCTCTTTGATTTCCTTTTCTTGCCAGATCACTTTGGCTAGTAAGAGTGGTGAGAGTGGACAGTCTTGTCTTGTTCTTGATTTTAGAGGAAATACTTTTTTTTTTAAATTTAATATAATGTTGGCTTTGGGTTTGTCATAAATGATCTTTATGATGTTGAGGTAGGTTTCTTCTGTCCCTAGCTTCTGAAGTGTTTTTAACATGTGTGGGTGCTGAATTTTATCAAAGGCCTTTTCTGCATCTATTGAAATGATCATGTGATTCTTATCCTTAATTCTGTTTAAGTGGTGAATTATATTTATTGATTTGTATATGTTGAACCAAGCTTGCATCCCTGGAATGAAACCCAGGTGATCATGATGTATTATTTTTTGATGTGTTGTTTTTTTTTTTATTTATTTTTATTTATTTTTTTTTTTTAGTTCTCGGCGGACACAACATCTTTGTTGGTATGTGGTGCTGGGAATCGAACCCGGGCCGCACGCATGCCAGGCGAGCGCGCTACCGCTTGAGCCACATCCCCAGCCCTTTTGATGTGTTTTTGAATGAGGTTTAATAATATTTTACTAAGGACTTTTGCACCTATGTTCATTCATCAGGGGTATTGTTCTGAAGTTTTCTTTCTTTGATGTGTCTTTGGTCTTGGTATCAGGATTATCCTGGCTTCATAGAATGTGTTTGAAAGTGTTCCTCCTTTTTCAATGTCATGGAATAGTTTGAGAAAGACTGGTATTACTTCTTTTGTAAAGATCTAGTAGAGCTCAGCTGAGAATCCATCTGATCCTGGGCTTTTCTTTTTTGGAAGGCTTTTAATTGTGGTTTCAATGTCATTATTTGATATGGTTCTATTTTGGTTTTCTATATCTTCCTGATTTAATTTGGGCAGGTCATGTGTGTTTAGAAATTTTTCAGTGTCTTCTGGATTTTCCAGTGTATGGGAATATAAATTTTCAAAATAGGTTCTGATAATCCTCTGGATTTCAGAAGGGTCTGTGTTGATATCCTTTTCATCTCTGATTTTATTGACTTAGGTCTTCTCACTCTTTTGGCTAGTTCAGCTAAGGATTTCTCAACCTTCTTTTTTGAAGAACCAACTCTTCACTGCGTTCATCCTGTGTATTATTTTCTTATCTCATTGTGTTTTCTTTTTTTAAAAAAATGATCTTTCACCAGGTGTGGTGGTGCACCCCTGTAATCCCAGCAGCTGGGGAGGCTGAGGCAGGAGGATTGTGAGTTCAAAGCCAGCCTCAGCAATTTAGCGAGGCTCTAAGCAACTCAGCAAGGCTCTGTCTCTAAATAAAATATAAAAAAAAGGGCTGGGGATGTGGTCCCTGAGTTCAATTCCTGGTACAAAAAAAAAAAAAAAAAAAGAAAGAAAGAAAGAAAAAGAATAAAGGCAACTGGAAGTCTTTTTTTTTTTTTGTATGCATCTCCTATATGAAGGTGTTTAAACACACACACACACACACACACACACACACACACACTTTCTAAAGCAAAATATATAAGCAGTTTTATATCTTGTTTTTCCCTACCCCACTGAGTGTTTTTGTGAGCATTTTCCATGCTATCAATTTTTTCCAATACATTTTTCTTTTCTTTTCTTCTTTTTTGTGGCACTCAGAGATGGAACCAGGGCCTTGAGCATGCTAGGTGAGCAATCTACCACCAAGCTATACCCCAACATCAAAAAATGATTTTTAACAACTACAAAAATCTTACATAGATATACCACAGTTGTACTGGTTTCCTCTTATTGGACATTTAGGAAACATGTGGAATGTCACTTTAAAAAATAACACTGAAACTGTTGTACGTAAATGCTTTATATTCTATCTATTTAGTTCCTTAGGATTGCTTACCAGAAATTACTGGATGAAGTATTGGACATTTTTTTGAGGTTCATGGCATACTTTTGAGATAATCATATCTTTTTTCTTTTTTATTATTGTTTTCTTTTATATATGACAGCAGAATGCATTACAATTCATATTATACATATAGAGCACAATTTTTCATATCTCCGGTTATACACAAAGTATATTCACACTATCCAGATGATTATATCTTAAATCTTATAAATCTTATTAAGATTATATCTTAATAAGTATTTCATCAAATTGGAGATTTTATGACTTTTTCAAAGAATATATATAAAAATTGTTATTTGTTTCAGATATTAATCTTATTTTATGAAAAAAAAAAAACCCTTGAACTTATTTTGGGGCCTGGTTTGACAAATCTTTATAATTGAAGGAACTCATCCTAACTAGTCTCCTGTCTTGGTAAGACAATCTTTTGCAAACAAAAATATGGTAGTGCAGATCTGTGGACTGAACATACAAATGATCTCTCTAATTTACCAGTTAGATGTAAAACCATAGTCCTTCAACAATAGTCTTACCTTTAATAAGGCCTGGAATAGCAGAATAAAATACTCCTTTATGAATTATAACTGGGAAGAACTGTTTTTAGTCCCTGAAGTTAAAAAGCTAGCATTGTTCTTTAAGAAGATAATTTCATCACTTGTGCTGATACTTTATCTAGTAATCCAAATGCTTGCTTCCACTTGCAGGAACTTCACTTTATTTTAACCTGACAAAGTTTCCAATTTTAAAATATCAGACAGTTGGAGCTTGCTCTATACTGATTAGTAATATTTTCCCTCCAAAATACAGAAAACATTTCTTTAGTCCCTGGCAACCTGATCACCTTGCTTCCTTCAGAAATCTCAAGACTGCTACTGTGTTATCTACAAGTACTTACATCTGTCATGCTTTTGTTTGGAAGCCAGAACGGGAATGTCACATGATACACAGGAAAAGATCCTGTGATCTTGTCCATTCATTTGTGACCTGCCATAGTTTGTGAAGAGTCTTTTGTATTTTAATTATACCTTTCCAAGAACTTACATTGCTTCCATCTAAACTACCTTGTAACTTCCTTACAGGAAAATAGTATACATTTCTGTTTGGAAGTTTTATCCTAGATTGTGAGTTAAATTTTATTATGTCTGTCTGCATAGACCTCAGAGGATTTATTGGTGGGACCCATCTTGGCTTTAAGAGGCAGGAAAGAAATCTTGAGAATTGGGTGGCTTGAGCAGGCTACAAGGAAATGTTGCCATATTGGAGGAGGTTTCAGTAAAGCTGTGTGTGTGTGTGTGTGTGTGTGTGTGTGTGTGTACGTGCGCGTACATGTGTGTGTTGGGAAGGGAAAATGGTGTAGAGGAGGAAATAGAGAAGCTTTCAGATAATCTGTATAAAAACCCAAAACAAAAAGACAACCTGCTAAAGTACTAGGGAACTCTCATCTTCCCAGTTTGCTCTGAAAAGTCTGGCCCACACAGATCCTCTTTCCTTAAGAATGTGTAGTGCATGTAACTATAGATCACCTTGTGCTTTTTTTTCTTTTTTTCAGTACTGGGGATTGAAACTGGGGTGCTCTATCCCTGAGCTATACCCTTAGTACTTTTGATTTTGAAACAGGGTCTTGCTAACTTGCCCAGGCTGACCTCAAAATTGAGATCTTCCTGCCTCAGTCTCCCAAGTTGCAGGGCATACAGGTGTACATCACAATGTTTATGCTCTGATAAATTATCAGTTTGTAAGAGAAAAATCTACCACCATGTCCAGCTCTTGTATTTTGCTTTGAATTATTTTTTTAAATGTGTATCAGTGCAAAGTGGCTGATAGCTAGATCTGGAGCTAGGTCAATTTAGGACAAATCCTGGCTCCATGACATACTATGTGAACTTAGGCAAGTACTGTAACCTCTGGGTGCCCCCATTTCTTCATTTTAAATGAGGTAATAATGTAGCTATCCCATTAGGTTGTTATGGGTAACAATCAGCAAAATTAATATATATTCATTGTTGGAAAGTAGATAATATATAAACAAGCAAAAAAGAAGATAAACACCTCCAACCCTTCCATCTATAGATGACCCCTACCTAAGTACATACCCTTATGTATATTTTTTGTGTATGAAACTGAGATCATAATCTTCATGTAACTTCTCCCCTTAATAGTACATCATAAGCACTTTCTTATGCTGCTCAATTTTTAGTATCATATGTAAAACAGCTATGCTGAGTGCCTATATTTCAGTTTGGTAAGCTTATTTCTACATTGTTGAAGGTTAAGGTGGTTCCCGTTCTACACTCTTACATATGATGCTTCAAGACACATTTTTATACATTAATTTTACACTTGTGATTACTTTATTTTTGAAGAAAAATAAAACTGCAGAGTCAACATGTATTTCTTTATATTTTTAAGACTTTTGATATATATTGCCAAATTGCCCTCCACAGATTTTTGCCAGAGATACATAGGAGTTTGTTGTCTTGCTTTCTTGTCAGTATTGGTGATTCTTTTTTTCTTTTTCTTTTTTTTTAGTCTTCTCTATTGTTTGAGTATAAAGATGGCTAGACATTAGTGTATGTCTTTTAGCCCTTGTATTTCTTTTTCTTCTCTGTGTATGAAATGCATGTGAATTTCATATGTACGTTTTTCTTTTGAAGTGTTCACCTTCTTGTAAATTATCAGTTTGTAAGAGATCTTTATAGAGAAAAAGCTACTGATTAACTTCATTAAGATTTTTTTTTAAGGAGTAAAGTTTCAACAACTGTTAAGATTGGTCAATTAAGCTTTGTGCATGAGGTTTCTAAGAGAAAAACTACAAATCAGTTGAAATCTATATTATTATAAATTATGCTATTTAAAAAAATTTTTAGTTGCAGTTGGACACAACACCTTTATTTATTTATTTATTTAATTTATTTTTATGTGGTGCTGAGGATCGAACCCAGTGCCTCATAAATGGTAGTGAGCACTCTACTGCTGAACTACAACTCCAGCCCCAAATTATATTATTTACAAGAAAAGAGGGACATTTTTTCTGAGCATACCAAGTACTTGTTAGTGAGTTGATATAATTTTTAAAGTTAGCTTTGTTGGTGGAATGTACTGAATTTATCTTCCTATGTATCATGAAACCCATTTTGTGGAATACCTATGATATATACATGTTATATACACACATACACACATATACTTATACACACATATGTGTGTGTGTATGTGTGTGTATGGTTGTTGTTGTGCTAGGTATTGAACCCAGGGCCTTGCACATTACTAGACAAGCACTCTACCACTGAGCTACATCCCTAGCACCCTATGGTACCTTGATAGATCCTTAACTATTTCCTGGATATTGTCTTAGTGTTTAGAGCCTAACAGTCAGCCACAGTGTTTCTGTGCTATATTTATCAATAACTCCCGTGTAGATAGGTGAAAAGTCAAAATGGATGTCACACAGATTTTTGAGGTTTTAGTGCTGAGTTCATAATTCTTAGCATCATAGTGTTTTCAATGTCTTAAAAGATGGACTTCTTAGATTGGAGCAGTCGAAAAAGATTTCTGCTTCATTGATTCTCTTTGAAGAGGAATACAAGAGCCTGCTGGTTGTATATTTTCTGGGAGCATCTTACACTGAGGGAAGCATTCACCTGCGTAGCACTTGGAGACTTGAGCATGAAGCATGTATTTCTGTGAAATATGGAATTGAAGTGAATTCTTTTATAGAATGCAGGTGTGTGAAACTTTACTATTACTTTCAAACACATTTTAGAATTTAAAACAGCTGTAAGAATTCCTGATCCCCTGGGGGAGGTCCTAAGGCAGTGTGACTCATTCTACCTCCTTTATTTCCCAGGCTTCTGCCACTGAAAGTTCCCTCCAGATGTCCAAACAGACCTTACTGACAAGCAGAAAAGCCTTCCAAAACCCATTATGTGACCCGCACCAAGCATGCATGGCTTTGGATCTTATGGATGATTTTTACTTTATAGCTTGGTTTCTCACTCCAAGGGGATTTCTGAAGTGCTAATCAGAGAGCCTAAACATTCCTGTTTTACCTAATAGTGATAACGAGAGAGTGCTTATCTTGCCTTTCTGGATTTTTTTTTTTTTTTTTACTGAAAGTTTAATTAAATATTCTGCATCATCTATAATATTTCATTTGACAGTAAGAACAGACTGCAGGGAAGTGTGTAGAATCTGTATAAATCTTTTTTTTTTTTTTTTTTGAGAGTGAGAGAGGAGAGAGAGAGAGAATTTTTAATATTTCTTTTTTTAGTTCTCGGCGGACACAACATCTTTGTTGGTATGTGGTGCTGAGGATCGAACCCGGGCCGTACGCATGCCAGGCGAGCGCGCTACCGCTTGAGCCACATCCCCAGCCCGAATCTGTATAAATCAACAGGGCAAAAATCAAGCTCCTACCAATATTATTTACAAATATTTAGGTCATATTAAGCATGGTTAAGATGTCCTTTTCCCTGCCCAACCCCCTCCCCGCCCAGTGTTGGGGATTGAATCTTATGTGTGCTAAGCAAGTACTCTACCTCCAGCCTCAGAAGTTTGCTTAGAATTAAATATTTTTAATTTTTCTGAATGTCTATAACTTCTTCTAGCTAACTGTAGTATTTCTGCAGCCATTTAATTTTTAGTAGCATTTTAATAAATTTAGATGCTTTTCCATATCATTTTGTAAAAATTATCTTCTAAACCTGTTTCTTCTTCTATTTTTTTTAATTTTTGTACCAGGCATTGAACCCAGAGGCACCTAGTCACTGAGCTTTATCTCCAGCCCTTTTTTATTTTTTATTTTGAGACAGAGCCTTGCTAAATTGCTTAGGGCCTAACCAAATTAATGAGGCTAGTTTTGAACTTGCAATCCTCCTGCCTCAGCCTCCTGAGCCACTGGAATACAGATGTGTGCCACTGCACCTGGCTAACTTGTTTCTTCTTCTTCTCCTTCCCTCAACCCGCGCCTCCTCCTCCTTCTTCTGTGGTGCCAAGGATTAAACCCAGGTCCTTGTGCTTGTGAGGAAGCACTCTACCAAATGAATAATATCTCCAGCCCATTTGTTTCCTCTTGATTGATCCTTCCCTGACTCCCTCTCCTCACTCCTCCAACACTACCTCCCACCCCATTTTTAAGTTAGTTTTCACTTCAAGAATAACTATCAATGTCTGGGGCTTGTCTTTCCTAATGAGGCACTAGAGCTCCCTCTTGGGTTTTAGATTTTCTCAAAGATAAGTGTTACCTGCCTTTGCATGTTCCTTTATCTGGCTTCAAAGTAAATTGCAGAGGGAAAAGAGGATACACAGGAAAAGCAGATTATAACATGTATTATTTGAATAAAAAATTTTTTTTTTTTGTAGTGGTGCTGGGGATTGAACCCAGGGTCTTGTGCATAGGAGGCAGGCACTCTGCCAACTGAGCCATATCTCCAGCCCCCAAATTCTTAATATATAAATGTTACTAACTGTTATAACCTCATATAATCAGCTCATCTTTGTCCTGAACAGGATTATGTAGGTTGTCAGATGTTTCATCCTGTGTAGAAACTCCTACAGGATGCTTTGTATATCACTATTTGTTGCCACCATTTTAATTCACAACTTTAGCACATTAGCTTTTTTGCTGAAGCTTTCCCTGTTTTTAGGGCCAAGTTCCTTCAGTCGGTAAGTCCAATAAGCAGCCAGCCCCTGGGTTGATGGGTCAGGAACACTGTTAGGAGTATGCCACTGTGCTGCTTGCCCCCCGCCCCCCCCCCAAAAAAAAAAAATTCCCCCTGAGCTATGATCAAAGTCCATAGTGGCTTCCAGCCTCTAACCTGAGGCTCCAGATTAATTTTCTAGTCTCATCAATTCTGCCCCTGGAACCAAAGTTTTGTCTTGTTGATCTGACTTGTCTGTCACTGTTTGAGCAGGCAGGATTTCCTACCACACGTCCCTTTGCAGAGAAACTGACCTACCTTGGAAGCTGAGATGGATCTCATCTCCTCCAGCATCCTCTCCAGGTCCCGCCTTTGCCAGAGTTCCTCTGCATTCTGTAGCTCCTCGTCCCTCCTCTGGACTTAGCTTTACATTTGTTAAACCTCTATCTCTAGCCTGAGGGTAGGAACCACCTCTTCTGTATTCAGCTGCTTGGTTGCAGCCTGCCATCTAACTTTCACTCTCCTCCAGTTCTTCTCCTCATTAACATTCTCATCTTTCTAATTATAAAACAACTATCCCAAACTCTCTCTTTACCCCAAATTCTTTTCCTGTTACAATATCTCTCTCCTTCTCTCTATAATCTCTTTTTTTTTTTATGAAAGAGAGTATCTTTATTGATTTTCCTGACAAATTCAATGGAGAAAAATTCAAATAACACAGAATTCAAAGAGAGTAAGAATCATCTACAGTGTCATTACTCAGGGATGAATGACCTTTCACTAAACTTCCTGCCTCATTTTAAACACAATGTATGCTTAATGTATTTGATACACAATTTTGTATTTCTGAAATCACACACTCCTGCTGTTCTATAACCTGCTTTAAATTTTATATATCTGGCTGGGATTGTGGTTCAGTGGTAAAGTGCTTGCCTACAATGTGTGAGGTACTGGATTTGATCCTCAGCACCACATAAAAATATAAACAAATAAAGTCATAAAAAATTTTATACATCTTTTGGTGCTGGAAATTGAACCCAGGGCCTCCTGCTTACTATTCTACTACTGAGCTATACAACCTCTGAAAATTGTTTTGAAAAATACTTATGTTGAGTGTGTGAGATGGTGCACACTTGTAATCACCGCTATTTGGGAGACTGAGGCAGTAGGATTGCAAATTCAAGGCCAGCCTGGGCAACTTAGATCTTATCTCAAAATAAAATAAAACAAAAAGGAGAGAACTGGGGGTGTAGCTCAAAGGCAGAGTGCTTTCCTAGCATGTAAGAGGTGAGCACCTGGGTTCAATCCCCAGGGCAGCCAAGAAAAAAGAATCAGCAACACTGGGGACATCTTCTACATTGGTTTATATTAACCCTCATCATGACTCTGAATGGTTACATAATGTTCCACTGAATCACTCTGTTCACCAACACAGGTGTTGTCAGATCATCCAGATATTTGCTTGTTTCATGGTTTAAAAATATACATGTCCTTTTGCACTTTTGTGGTTGATATCATTTTATAAACTCATGTCCGTGTGTGTGCTCGCGCGCACATGCTTTTGTTCATTTTGACTGACTGCTGTCATTAAACTTTTCTGGGGACATAACCCCCAAATTATTCCAGTCCTGTAATGGAGCTTACAATGTAGTGTGCACATGGAACTCCTGTATCAGATCCTTTGCCCATTTTACTCTATTCATTTGTAAGAACTTTTTCAAAGTCATGCATGTTGCAAATGTTTATTTTCCTTTTATATATTTGACTTTTATATTTTCATTTATGTTGAAAAGGCTTCTCTAAAGATTGTAGAAATAATAATCCATATTTTCTTCTGCTATTTTATGGTTTTACTTCTAGATTTATCTTTAATTCTTATAATAATTTAATGTAATATTCATGTAATAGCTATATTTCATCTTTATTTTAATAATTTCTAATAGGTGATAACTTCTTTTACCTCATTTCCAGAGTTTTTCTAGCTATTCTTCTGTGCTGACTTTACAGATAATCTTTAAAATATTTAAAGGGGTAGGGTGTTGTAGCTCAATGGTAGAACACTTGCCTAGCACGAGTGAGGCAGTGGGTTTGATAAATAAATAAAGGTATTGCGTCCATCTACAACTAAAAAAATTTGAAGAGAGAACACAAAATTATATTTAAAAAATTTCAAGTTGAAAAAATCTTGTTGTTTGGCTTATTAGAGGGAGAAACAATGTACTTTTTAATATTTTTAAAAAATATTTTTTAGTTATCAATGGATCTTTATTTTATTTATTTATACATGGTGCTGAGACTTGAACCCAGTGCCTCACACATGCTAGGCAAGCGCTCTACCACTGAGCCACAACCCCAGCCCCAATGTACTTTTTAATATTGAATCATTCACTCTTTCAAAGAAACTTATGAAGTGCCTGCTGCATGCCAAGCTTTTTCCAGTCATCACAGAAACAATAATGAACAAAATCCACATGAATCCCTGCCAATGAGGAAGTTCACATAATAGAGCATCTGGTATGGGAGATGCTGGCCACATGTGCTTAATAAGCATTTAAATATTGCTAGTGCCACATGTTGAAATGATCATATTTAAGATATGTTGGGTAAGATGGCATATACAATTAAATTAATTTCACCTGTTGCATTTCCATGTTCAATGTGGCTACTAGAAATTTTTAAGTATGTGACTTTTATTTCTATTGGACAACTCTGATCTGGAGTGTGGAGGGGGAAGTGTGTATGTCAGGTATCATAGGAGAGGTTGACCATGAGCAAGATAAGTAGGTAACATACAATATTAAACAGCCAAAAGTACTAAAGAGGAAAAAGGGAAGGTATGCTAGAAGTTCAGGATCAAGGTGTAATCAGTGTTGGACTTTTCTAAGAGATCTAGGGGAGAATCTGTTCTGTGCATTCCTCTAGGCTTCCTGGTGGTTTGCTGGCCATCTTTGGCAACCTCTAACTTGCAGATGTATGACTCCAGTCTCTGCTTTTATATAGTATTCTCTCTGTGTGCATGTCTATGTGTCAAAGTTTCCTTATTTTAATATACCAGTCACATTGGATTAGGGCTCACTTTAATGACCTCATCTTAGTTTGATCATTTACAAAAATCTTATTTCCAAATAATGTCACATTGTGAAGTACTGGAGTTAGGTCTTCAGCATATCATTTTTTGGGGGTGGAGTGGAGGACATAATTCAGTGCCTAATTGTTTTAGATAGTTTATTTGACTTTACTTGGATCTTTGGGGTATAGGATATATAAATTGCTAATAATAGATTGTTTTCTACTTTGTTAAATCTATAATTTGAATTTTGCTTTCTTGTCTAATTTCCTTTTACTTTAACCTCATTATAAGATCTGACTACCCTCATAGTTGCAATTTCTTGACTTCCAGGTCTTTCCAATCCACTGAATCCACTAACCACTGGCCTGGTTTGTACTAATATTATAGAGGTCTTGTTGGCAGAGCTTCTAACCTAATCTGAATAAGCACCTTACCTTACACATAGTAAACTCAATTAAAAAGTTGAGAGAAAAAAGGCATGAAAATTAGATAAATGATCTTTTAAAGAATCTTGTAAATGTCAATTGAATGATTAGAGAGGAGTTGGTTCTTAGAATGATTGTCTCTTGACTTACCTATAAGCCTTCAATGGCCGCTGTGAGCATTTTTATATTAAAAAATATTTTATAGAGCTGGGCCTGATAATGCACACTCAACCCAGCTACTTTGGAGGCTGAGGCAGGAGTATTGCAGGTTTGAGGCCATCCTCAGTAACTTAGTGAGACCCTTTCTCAAAATAAAAAATACGTGTGTTTCAGTAATAAAGTGCTTACCTAGCATGCATGAGACCCTGGGCTGAATCTCCAGTACTGCAAAATAAAATAAAATAAATTTTATTTATAAAGGGATGGGGGGGTGAGATGTAGTTCAGTGGTAAAGTGCATACCTAGCATGTGTGAGGGTCTGAGTTTGATCTCCAGTACTGCAAAAAACTAACAAAACACTTTTTATTTTGAAAACACAAAAACAGACAAAAAATAACAGAATGAGCTTTCTTTTATCTATAACACAATTCCAATAATTATCAACTAATGGTAAATACTACTAAACATTCTTTTTATGGTTCATATGTGAGATGTCCCTTAAAAGCTAACATGTGAGACAATATGACAGGGGGAAATGATTAGATTGTGAAAGACTTAATCAGTGAATTAATCCCTCCAGGCAGGTGGGGTGTGGCTGGAGGTGGTAGGGCATTGGGAGTGTGGCTTTGAGGTATATATTTGTATCTGGCTAATGAAGTCTCTCTGTTTCCTGATCATTTGTGCAAGCTGTTTCCTTCTACCACACTCTTCCACCATGATGTTTGGCCTCACCTTGAGTCACAAGGAATGGAGCCTGCTTTCTGTGGACTGAGACCTCAGAAACCATGAGCCCTCAAATAAACTCTTTCTCCTCTACAATTGTGTTAATTGGTTCCTTTAGTCACAGCAGGAAAAAAACAAACAAAAAAAAAAAACAAAAAAAAAAACCTGACTAATACAATTCTCTTCCCCAATTTATTTTCAAGTAAATTCCAGACACTATTTTGTCTATGTAACTTGAAAAGATAAAAACTTGTTAAAAATAACCATAAAACCTCCACATTATAAATGCTATATGTGACAGACCCAAAGCCAACATCATACTGAACAGAGAAAAACTGAAAATATTTCCCCTGAAATCAGGAACAAGACAAGGACATCCACTGTCATTACTTCTGTTTGACATAGTTCTCAAAACTCTAGCCAGAGCAATCAGGCAATAGAAGGAAATCAAAGGGTACAAACAGGAAAAAAAAAAAAAAAGTTGAATTATCTGTTTGCTGATGACATGATCCTATATCTAGAAGACCCCCCAAAAACTCCACTAGAATATACCAGTCATATACTTCTAGAAGTGATAAATGATTTCAACAAAGTAGCAGAATACAAGATGAACATTTGTAAATTAGTAACTTTCCTCTACTACAACAGTGATTCTGCTGAGAAAGAAATCAGGAAAACCATCCAATATACAATAACATCAAAAAAAATTGGAGAATTAATCTAACTAAGGAGGTGAAAGCTCTCTACAATGAAAACTATAGAACACTAAAGAAAGCAATTGAAGAAGACTTTAGAAGATGGAAAGAACTCCCATGTTCTTGGATACACAGAACTAATATTGTCAAAATGACTATACTACCAAAAGCGATACACAGATTCAATACAATCCCTATCAAAATACCAATGACATTCTTCTGAGAACAAAACAGTCCTTAAATTCATTTGAAAAAATTAAGAGACACAGAATAGTCAAAGCAATCCTGTGCAAGAAGAGCAATGCAGGAAACAACACAATACCTGATCTCACATTATACTACAGAGCTCTAGTAATAAAAACAACATGGTGTTGGCATCAAAATAGACACAAAAACCAATGAAATAGAGGACACAGAGATAACCCACATACAAGTCATCTCATACTTGACAAAGGTCCCAAAAACATATGTTGGAGAAAGTTAACCTTTTTAACAAATGGTGCTGGGAAAACTGGATATCCATGAGTAAAAGAATGAAATTAGACCCCTATTTATCACCCTGCACAAAAGTCAACTGAAGTGGATGAAAGACCTAGGAATTCGATCAGAAACTTTGCCACTGATAGAAGAAAACATGTGGTTAACACTCCGATATATTGGTGCAGGCACCAACTTCCTTAACAAAAACCCTAAAGCTAAAGAAATAAAACCAAGCATCAGTAAATGGGATGCCATCGATTAAAAAGCTTCTGCTCAGCAAAGGAAACAAGAACATAAAGAAAGAGTCTCCAGAATGGGAGAACATCTTTGCCAGCTACTCCTCTGACAGGGGATTAGTATCCAAAATATATAAAGAACTCAACAACAACAACAACAACAACAACAAAAACCTGAAAAACAAAACAAAAACCAAATAACCTGGGCTAGGGTTGTAGCTCAGTGGTAAAGCACTTGCCTAGCATGTGTGAGGCACTGAGTTCAATTCTGAGTACCACATATAAATAAGAAATAAAACAAACGTTCATCGACAACTAAAAATAAATAAATAACCTAATTAATAAATGGGCAAAAGGACTAAACAGATCTTTCTCAAAAGAAAAAATTCAAATGGCCAACAAATGTGAAAAAAGTGTTCAACATTTCTAGAAATTAGGGAAATGCAAATTAAAACTATATTAAGATTTCATCTCACTTCAGTCAGAACAGCAGTTATCAAGAATACAAATAATAAATGTTGGTGAGGATGTGGGGGGAAGGAACACTTATACATTGTTGGTTGAGATTGCAAATTAGTACAACTACTCTGGAAAGCAGTATGGAGATTCTTCAAAAAACTAGGAATAAAACCATCATATGACTCAGCTATCCCACTCCTTGACATTTATCCAAAAGAACTAAAATCAGCATACTATAGCAATACAGCCACTTCAATGTTTATAGCAGCATAATTTACAATAGCAAAATTATGAAACTAGCCCAGATGCCCATCAATAGATGAATGGATTAAGAAAATGTGGTATATAAACACAATGAAGTTTTTCTCAGCCATAAAGAATGAAATTATGGCATTTGCCAGTAAATGGATGAAAATGGAGAATATCATGCTAATTGAAATAAGTCAGACTCAGAAAATCAAGGGTTGAATGTTTTCTCTCATATGTGGAAGCTAGATCAAAATAAGGGGGAAAAGGGGAAGGGGATTGAATATCATAAAGAAATAGGGAAGATTTATGGAGTAGAATGAGATTGAGAGGGAGGGGAGAAGTATGGGAAAGAGGAGGAAATGCAGAATGAATTTCAAAAAGCATGCTATATACATATACATACACACACATACACACATGTACACAGGGAATTTCCCCTTTTCATATATGTAAAAAGCACCAATGAAAACTAATAAATGAGTGAAAGAAAGATCAGTAGAGTAGAAGAAGGAGAATGGGGAAGGTAAATGGGGAGGGAAATTGGGGGGCAGGGACTAAAATGGAATAAATCAAATTCCAGGCATGTATGACTTTATCCAAACGAACCCAACTACTGTCTATGACTATAATGCTGAAACAAAACAAAAACAAACAAATAAAAAGCCAAAGAAAGAAAGGGAAAAAAAAACCCACAAATCCTTATCACAGCTAAAAAATAAAAATTCCTTAATAAGATCAAATATTTAACCAGTTTCAAATGTTCAGTTGTTTACAAGATTAAAAGTGGATTTATTGGGCTGGGGTTGTGGCTCAATGGTAGTGTTCACCTAGTGTGTGCAAGGCCCTGGGTTAGATCCTCACCACCACATAAAAATAAATAAATAAAATAAAGGTATTGCGTCCAACTAAAACTAAAAAATAAAAATAAAAAAATTTTAAAAAATGGATTTATTTGAAGAAGGATCTAGATAAGGTCCTCATATTGGATTGGTCAGTGTAATCTCTCTCTCTCTCTCTCTCTCTGTCTGTCTTTTCAGTACTAGGGATTGAACCCAGGGCCTTGCACATACTAAGCAAGGGCCCTACTGCTGAGCATGCCCCCAATCCTTACACTCTTTTTAAGTGAAACCATGTTATTTGCCCTATAGAGCTTTATGTTGCCTGGATTTTGCTGGTTGTATCCTTGAGGTGTCATTTTTCATGTTTTTCTATGCTCAGTATTTTTTTTGTAAATTGGCAATTGAGTCTAGAAGCTGATCAACTGGTTTGTTTGTTAATTTTGCAGTGCTGGGGATCAAATCTGGGGCCTCAGCATGCTAGATGAACACTGTACCACTGAGCTATGCCCCCAGCTCAAGGTTCAGTTTATTTTGAGGACTTCCTAAGCATTGGTGTTTTGTTTTAGCAGGAGGCATGTCTGTTGGTTCTTTTAGCAATCAATGATGCTTCATGTCTAAATCTATCAAATCACTGGGTGTCGCTAAACAATAATATTCTCATTGCATTATTCCTTCCTCTTTTACTAGCTGAAGCAAACCTTTACTTCTACTATTTGGTTACTAGTGGTATAATTTGTAACAGGGCAGGCAGGATAAATTTTAATTCTTTCCTTTATAAATGAGTTTTTAATGGGGACTTTCTTAGAGTAAAACTAGTTTAATCCTAGAGAATCTAGTGCACAAAGCACAGTGCTTGTTGGAAGAGCATCCTGATTAAATTCCTTTCTTTAAAGCATAATCAAGGAAGTTTGCACAAGGTCCCATAGATAGTAGGTTAGCTAAGAGGCCATGTAGTCTCTCCTGAATTTTTCAAATAAGAAATAACTTTTTCCCCCTGTAGCTCTTCCTTTAGCCCTTTCTTCTGTCCTTCAATCTCCTCACACATAAATATGAGTGTATTTATGCATATGTACTTATTTGTTAATAAAAGTTTCAGAACAGCACCATGGAGTCAAACTTTAGGTAACTGTCATTCTGCCCAGAGTTAGTGAATTCTCTGTAGGAACACTAGCGAAGAGGGGGACATGCAGGGGCATTTCCGCCCAGAGTTGGTGAATTCTTTATAGGTGCATCAGTGGAGAGGGGAATGCAGGGGAGTTTAGTTACTAGAGGTAATTGCATTTGTCAGATCTTCCCTTGGTCTTGGTCTGTCTATTTGTCAAAAACTAGCTGGGTTCTTTACTGTGACTCCCTCTCAGGATAGCCTTGCCTGAATGTGAATTCATCACCTGAGGATTCTTCCAGAAAACTTCTGAGTGAAGAGTATTGAGGCACACCTGGCTGCAGGCAGCATCATTGCCACCATCACAGCACCTCACCTGGTCTTTCTGGCCCCTGGCACCCCTTTGGCTGTGAGTAGCTTTTTGTGCAAACCAAGGCAGATCCCTGTCTCACCATCTCCCAGTAAGAGGTGGAACAAATCATTTGGTCCTGCTGGTCCACATCTGCTGAGAGCTGAGCCCAGGCATCCGCCCTGGGAGCTGGAGCTCAGCCCATTTGGAAAATGTGTCCCCAAGTATCTGAGCTCACACCTGGAAAGGAAGAGACCCAAAGGAAGGGAGGCCACTGCCTGCTCCCTGGCCTCCCATCCACCCCCACAGTCCCTGGCTTACTCTGTATTCGTGGTAATCTGCTTATACTTGTTTTTTTAAATCAGGGATTATTAGATTATTTTTCCTAACCTGACATCCTTAACTTCAAATTCAGACATATGATAAGTTTTTTCTTGTTTGCCTCTGGAGAATTTATTTAAAAGCATATTTGTCACATTTAAAATTTTTTACTCTAAAAACATCACTTGATTTTTCTTTCCTTTTTCCTTTTATCTTTATTCTTACCCTTCAAATATGACTTAATTTTAAGTCCATCAGAGAATTTCAATGTGCTAAAAGTAGAGTGTTTATTAATCTAGTGTACTAACATTATTTTGTCCAGTAATGTTGTCTGTTACCAATGCAGATGGTTTTTCTAAACAGTTTTCAGGTACTATCAGTTCAGTTTGTGGTTAGACCTGAGGCTTAAAAATTGTCAACTTGTAATAATGCCGTATGTAAAGGAGAAGCAGGAGACAGAGCTCCTGTGTTGGACCTCTCCAAGTAGCCCACTGTGTCAGGCTGCCCAATTCACTCATCTCCCTTTACCCACTCCACCTCCCTTATCTCTAAAGCTATCATTAGCTTGAGGTGAAGACAAAAATGTTCAGAGTGTATGGTGGTCCATAAATAGATCTCACCAAAGTTCATAAAGGTATTTTCCTCTAAAGAACTTCAATATTACTCATATTGGTCTTCTTTTTTAATCTGAAAAATAGTATTAGATTGACTATAGTGTTAGATTGACTATAGTCTAGAAATAACCCTATTGTTGATTTCACTTTGGTTTGAAATTATTCTTTTTTTTAATGTTTTTTTAATTGCCAATGGATTTTTAACTTTATTTGTTTATATTCATATATGGTGCTGAGGATTGAACCCAGGGCCTCACATATACTAGGCAAGCGCTCTACCACTGAGCCACAACCCCAGTCCTTAAAATTATCCTTTTACCCTGCCTTTGCAACTAACAGATAATGAGAAATTGGTCTCATCTTAAGTTGTCAGAAGGCAACAATCCCAAGATATGTGAAGCGTGAATGGATGCATGGAGACACAACTCACTTAGTAAACAAACCCATGGAGTGCAGACCCAATATCTGAACGTTTTTTATTTAAGCAAAAATAGCAGAGACTTGCACACAGGGCTTTCATTACATGACTGCTATCAAATTAAGGATTGCCATTCTCTGATTCTGTTTGTGAAGCCGGGAAGCTTGCTTGTTTCAGTTGAACCTGTATGTTAGCATCTGTACTGGCATGCATGTGATTAGAACATGCCGAGTGGTGTCAGCACCCTTGTTTCTGGTCGGTGGCCAAAAACAAAGACATCAAAGGAAATAGAAAAACTGGGCAACACATCATAGCTGTGTGGGTTTTTTATTCAGCAGTTATTCTTGGTCTCTCTCTTCACAGCTTTTCTAAGAGCCCCTTGTTAGAAAGAGCCCTAGATAAACTATTAATTGTTCTTATTACCTTTGTGTTTGTACCTGTGTGGAGTTGTTTTTTTGTGGGACAGATTTTCAGACGTGCAAATGCCAGTCTGAGAGAGTGAACATTTTTAGGTTTAATGAATATTGCCAATTTCTTCTCCAGACGGATGTGCCACATGCACATCCACCAGCAGTGAAAGTGAAACCAACCCGAGCTGTGCTAAATCCCCCCCCACCCCCCACCTCTCAATCCCCTGGGGGAGTTAGTAGGAAGGCCAACAAGCCTGAAAATATACCCATCATTTTCTCGGCAGGGAGCTGAACTTAGGATGTCTAGAAACTGTTCCATGTGGTATAAACAATTTTAGTTATTCTTAGAAAAGAACATATTCCTAAATATTTTAAACTGAAAATATAATTAAACAATTTAAAAATAATACATAATCCTATTCTTGATAAATTTTCATTTTTTGGCAAATGACCATGTACATATGTATATATTTCACCAATTAATGTGTTTGTATTTTCGTGTTTCACTTTTCTTTTTTTTTTTTTTTTTTTTTTCACAAAACTTGCCGTAAGCTGATTCCTGTTGCTCTGGATCCTTCATAAGGGTCATTTAAGATTTGCATGATGTCATGCTAAGTAAAATAAGCTAATCCCCCAAAACCAAAGGCTGAATGTTCTCTCTGATATGTGGATACTAACACACAATGGCAGGGGGCAGGGACTAGTAGTTCATTGGATTAGACAAAGGGGAATGAAGGGAAGGGGAGGATGGGAACAGGAAAGACAGTAG
Source organism: Urocitellus parryii (assembly GCF_045843805.1). Taxonomy (NCBI): domain Eukaryota; kingdom Metazoa; phylum Chordata; class Mammalia; order Rodentia; family Sciuridae; genus Urocitellus; species Urocitellus parryii. The sequence goes on along the minus strand of NC_135538.1, from coordinate 70,507,875 downwards.
AATGAATTGCACATAGCTTTCCTGTGTTCATACATGAATACAGGACCACTGTAACTCCCCATCATGTACAACCACAAGAATGCAATCCTAATCAAAATAAATTATACTCCATGTATGTATAATATGTTAAAATACACTCTACTGTCATGTATATCTAAAAAAAGAACAAATAAAAAAATAAACAAATAGGGCCAGGATAGAGCACTTGCCTAGCACATGTGAGGCACTGGGTTCAATCCTCAGCACCACATAAAAGTAATAAATAAAGTATTGTGTCCATCTACAAAAAAAAAAAATTGAGTAAATAAGTTGCCTGATGTTACATTTTGTTTTTAAACTATAATTTGTTAATTCAGTTTTTAATATTGAATATTTACTATACTACCAAATATTTTGACTGCATGTTCTTAAGTCATAGTGTATTGTTTCTTCTAGTTTTAAAAGTAACACAGTTTGCCAGGCATGGTGGTGCACGCCTGTAATCCCAGCAGCTCAGGAAGCTGAGACAAGAAGATCGCAAGTTCAAAGCCAGCTTCAGCAATGGCGAGGTGCTAAGCAACTCAGTGAGACCCTGTGTCTAAATAGAATATAAAATAGGGTTGGGGATGTGGCTCAGAGGCCGTGTGCCCCCTGAGTTCAATCCCTGGTACCTAAAAAAAAAAGTAGCACAGTTCATTATAGAGAAGTTTGAAAAATGTTAAAAAATAGGAAGACACACACAAAGATCTTCTTACATCCTTTGTTAATGAACTATGTGAACATTATGATACATTTCTTTCCTGTCTTTTTTAATACTTTATTTATTTTACATTTTGTAACCAGACTGTGTAAAACACATTTCCTCTTTAAATATCATTTCCCCTTATTTTTAAAAACAGGTAAAAGTTGTTTGTTTGTTTTTCTGTGTATGTAATTTGAAATTGTTACCAAAAATTTGTACTCCACTCTTCTTTTTTTCCTACTAAATGTGATAAATGGGTATTTCCTTATAATTGCAAAATCTCATAAATATTTACATTTACTGATTATTATGTATTGAATTATGTCTTTTCTAAATTCATAGGAGGTCCTAACTCCTAGTAGTTCAGATTTTGATTATATTTGGAGATAGGGTGTCTACAAAAGTTGCAGTGAGGTCACTAGGGTGAGCCTTAATCTAGTACAATGGTTGTCCTTATGGAAGGCGATCCTCAGGGTTATACAAAATGACATATAAGAGGAAAGGAGGGGTAAGATAATACAAATCGAAGAAATGATTTACAGTAGAAGGGGTAGAGAGAGAAAAGGGGAGGGGAGGGGAGGGGGGATAGTAGAGAATAGGACAGACAGCAGAATACATCAGACACTAGAAAGGCAATTTGTCAATCAATGGAAGGGTAACTGATGTGATACAGCAATCTGTATACGGGGTAAAATTGGGAGTTCATAACCCACTTGAATCAAACTGTGAAATATGATGTATTAAGAACTATGTAATGTTTTGAACGACCAACAATAAAAAAAAAAGAGGCAATTTGAAAACAGGCATGCAGAAAAGATGATGTACAGAGATGTAGAGAAGATGGCCTCTTACATGCAAAGGAGAGAGGTTTGGATATTTCCCTCATAGCCCTTAAAAGGAACCAACTCTGCCAATACCTTTAATTCAGATTCTTAGCCTCCAGAATGGTGAGATAGTAGATTTCTTTTCTTTAAGACATCCGGTTTGTGGTACTTGGTTATGGAAGCCCTAACAAATGAGTAATAATTTTTTATAATGTAGACATCTGGATAATATTTACTTAGTGCCAGGCACTGTGCTAGGTGTTGGGAAGATTATGTCAAAGAAGGCAAGTTCCTTATCTTTAAGGTGCTTGGATTGGTACATGCATATAGAACCCTGAGGTTCTGCTATGATGGGTGACACAGGACATCATGGGAATCCAGAACTGGGTTGGGGTCAGGGAAGATTTCTTAGGGGAAGATCCCACTTGAGGTGAGTTTCTAAGAACCGAAGGAGCTCACTTAACTGTATATATATTTTTATGTTGGATGTGATTATATTTTACTTATTTATTTTGGTACCAAGGATTAAACTCAGGGGCACTGGACCACTGAGCCACATCCCCAGCCAGGGTTTCACTGAGTTGCTTAGCGCCTAGCTGTTGCTGAGGCTGGCTTTGAACTCCATCCTTCTGCCTCAGCCTCCTGAGCCGCTGGGATTACAGGCATGCCCCACTGCCCCTGGCCCTTCAATTATTAACTTTTTCAAAGAAAGACTTTCCTGTGTTTTGAGATTATTTCTTTAGGATAGATTCTAAGAGATGCACTATTGAGATGAGAATGAACCCAGAAGCATCATTTGAAGGCATATATTATAGTTGCTCCCTTATCCATGGGGAATGTGTTTCAAGACCCCCAGTGAATGTCTGAAGCTGCAGACAGTACTGAACCCTACATATACTATGCTGTTCCTATGCATGTATGCTTATGATAAAGTTTAATTTATAAATTAAACACCGTAAGAGATTGACAATAACTAATTATAAAATAGGACAATTATATCAATATTCTACTATAAAATTTCCAGCATCAGTATATTTTTGCTTGTACTTGTGCTTTTCTTAAGTAAAATAAAGGTTACTTGTACAAAAGTACTGCGATATTGTGATAGTCACTTGGTTGCCATCCAGGTTAGTAGATAGACTAGCAGGTAGGTGGCATATATAGCGTGGATACACTGGGCAAAGGGATGATTCCTGTTCCAAGTGAGAAGGAACAGGATGACACAAGATTTTGCTGTGCTACTCAGAATACAATATAAAACTTATGAGTTGTTTCTTTCTAGAAGATTCCACTTAATATTTTGGACTGCAGTTGGCTGAGGGGTAACTAAAAAAATGGAAAACAAAACTGCTAAAAAAGGGAAGCAACTGTATTTACCAGATGGTAGTTTCCTGGTTTACTGAATCATTCTCTTTTCTTGGGCAGTGGTCTCCCTGATATTTTGTTTAAATTGTTTTACTATGACAGATAATTCTGTAGTATAAATATTTTTTTTGCATAAAGCTTTTTTCCATATTAGAATTATTCCTTTAGTGAAAGAGATCTAGAAGTAGAACTACAGTATAAATTTTTTTTTTCAAAATGCTTATACTCCCTAATAGTGAAGTGAAGTTTATTAACAAATTAATTTGATTTATTGTAGTCTCATATCATATCATTGTGTTAAAACAGTTTGATACTTCCCTCTTTTGTAGACCAAAGCTTTCCTAGAAAGTAACGTTTGGTTTGTATCACTGGGGATCTTTCCTCCTTCCATACCAGAAAAACTTGCTTTAAAGGACATGGTACTGCCAGACATGCCCACACACACCATTTTTGTGTTTTTTTTTTTAACCAGCAGATGTGTATACAGACCTCTGTTTATATTCTCCTAGATCATTGTCTATCAGAAATGTAACTATCCCAAAACATCAGTCTTCCAAGTGAGCTATTTCTAGTCTATTCCTAGCTTCTTTCAAAATAACTCCTGTACTTTTCACCAGGCTCTAAATCCCACTTACGCTGGCAGCCTGTCTACTGTAATAGAGTAAAAAAGAGAACTGCAATTATGGTGCCACACTGGGACTAGGCGTTCCTAAAGGAGCCAGGCCAGAAATGACAGGGTGTTCTGTCTCAGTGAGAGACAGGTTTGCTAGCAAGGATTGCATTGCTTCCTTCATCTTCGAAGTGAGTCTGAGTACATTTTATTGACTCGAGGAGATAACAAACATCAAGCGCTATACTTTAATCCAGTTTTGTATATTGACTTACCTAATAGAGTGCCGTATGTAATTAACTGGTATCTAATGACATTCGATGTAATTTTTTTAAAAAGATGCCCTAGTGACCAATCACTTTCTAAAAACTTTATATACTGTTGAAATTAAAAAAAAAAAAAAGCAATGTCATCCATATTTTGAACACAATGGAAGCCTACAATGTGGTACTGGAAGTCTCCCATATCCCATCCCACAAAGATAACCAACCAGTTTAGGACATATTTGTCCAGATTGTTTTTCCTAACATTAAAAAAATAAAACAAAACAATGATGCTCAACTGTAATAACAATAAATAAAATATAAAGTAAACATAAATGAAAACTTTTCCCCATCAAGCTCTCAAAGATGAAACAAAAATGTTTTTTTCTTTTTCTTTTTTGGTACTGGGGATTGAACCAGTAGGCACTTAGCCACTAAGCCATACCCCCAGCCCTTTTAATTTTGATTTTGAGACAGGGTCTTGCTAAGTTGCTTAGAGTCATGATAAACTGCTGAAGCTGGCTTCAAGCTTGCAGTTCTCCTGCCTCAGCCTTCCAAATTGTTGGGATTATAGGTGTGCACCACTGCTTAACCAAAAATGTTTTTTTAAAAAAAGTCTGATAAGTGGACATTCATGTTGTTGGCTGTGTAGGGGGGAAATAGAAAAATGGGCACTTTCATAACATGTGGTAGAATACAAAAATGATCTATTTGGAATTCAATTCGTCAATAATTATCAAAATTTTATATATACATGTCTTGTGCATTTCCTGTTGACTTTAGAAAAATAGAATGTTGATAGCTGTTTCATAATATCATTGGCGATAACGGTGGTGGGAGTGGAGATTTGAGCATTTGCTGCTATATGAAGCTTGATGAAGTCACATCCAAGTCAGCTTTGTACCCAGAGCAGTGCCAGGGGAAATTGTGGGTCAAAGTAGTTTCTTGTTTCTTTTGCAACTTAGGCAGAAAGATAATATTTCCAGGGAGGAAAGCTTTTTGCTGTTGCCTCTCATATGATGGAAGTAGCTGGTGTCTACCAGGCCCCTGCACACACTTTTAAGGCACATCCTCGGAACTCCCTCCCCTCCCCTGCTTCCAAGTCCTAGATCAGCAGTGAGATTCTGCCCCATGAAATATTCATAAAGCTCAATTGACCATAAAACACTTTGTAAACGTAAGTGCTGTGAGTGATCCAAATTATATCAGCAGCTTTTTGAGAAATGGAGGAAGAAAGAAAGAGGAATTTAAGGAAATGGTAGTAGCAAGCCAACCTTGCTATTTTCAAACCATAATAAATAGGTCATGGAAGAGCATTTTGTAATTTCAGAAATGACTAATGATTGGACTGCTTTTGATCATTGGAAGAGTGGCCTCATCTCAGTATAAATCATTTTTTCTGTAATGTATTATACAGAATGTATTGCTTTGTAAATCAATATTTTTATTCTACATTCATTTTGTTTCTGGGTCTAAAAATCCAGAGAATCTGTTCTTAAGGTGAGCTCAGTCAGATGAAGTCACTGAAGCCCCACTCTCTTCTGCCAGCACCCTCCATGCAGCCCCCAATACTGTAGGAAAGCCCCTTGCCCACTGATGCATAGAGGCCAGAATTTCTAGTAGTCAAAAATTCGCTTAGCTTGGGCAGATGCTCTCTCTATTCAGTCATTACCCTTTATTCTGCTGTCTGTAGCCCCCTGAATAAATCTACTCTGTCTGTCACGGATTGAGGATGCCCATCCCCCACCCCACCTGCCTCAATGGTTTCTTCCTTATAGGGCAGTATTCGTAGAATCTCTCCCCCTTCCTCTAGATTCGTAGAATCTCTCCCACTCCTCTATGTAAAGTAGAACACAAACCATGTATTCCCCCTCGTCCCTGTTTCTTTGTTCATAATACTGTATTTTTGTTAATGAAACTTAACATTGTTAAGTTTGTTCATTTGTTTGGTTTTGGCACCCAAATCATGCCCTTGTCTTATACTAACTTGTAAACGAACTAATCCCCCAGAGCAGTTGATTTGGGAGCCTGAGTGGCAGATGGAACATCTATGTCTCTGAGATGGGCTCTTTTTTTCTGATCCAGAGCTCTTTGAGAATTCCGACTGGGTCCTGTGGGTGGGTCTCATCTAATGCATGCCTCTCTCCCAGCACGACGTCGTTGGAGAATGTGAAAAGCCTGCCTGTCGATTGCTAATGCATTTACCTAGGCTCAGGGCTCTGAAGAGGGTGACAAATCCCTCATAACGAGTTTGCCAAATGCATGCTGGCAGCCGCCGGATTCAAGGCTTCTGGGCGTAGGGAGAACAAAACCCAGGCCTGGCGGCCGGACGGGTCGGGAGAGCAGAGCAGCGCGTGGGTTCGCGCATTGACATGTAAATGTCAGAGCGGCCTGAAGCTGTTCCCCAGCAGACCCTCCCGCCATCCCACCTCCACACAAAGCCCGGCTCTCGAGGCCTTCGCTTTGGCTTTGTGGGGCCCCGGTGGTCCTGGCTGCAGAGGCAAGTCCCCGTGAGTATCCGCGCTGCTGTAAAACTCCGTTTTGGGTCGTGACTGTAGACAGGAAAGTTCTGCCCGCCGCACGCAGAGGGAGTGGTCTCTTTGGAATGCACTCTTTCCTGAGTGTAGACCTGGGCCCTTTCCAGGGTTTTGAAATGAAAATGAATACTACTGGTAGATTATTAATTCTATTTGCTATAAGCAGGGACATAGTCACATTTGCATACCTGTAAGTGCAGAGAACAAGACTGGATGCCAGGTTCAAAGGACTTTTTGAATTTTACCTGAAATTTCTATAGGGTACTTTTGTTTGGGCATGGAGCTTTCTGTAGTCCTGTGTTCTCTTGCTTGCATTCTCTTTAATCTTTATTCCTGCTCCTCTCCGCTTGTTTCCTGTGTTCTAGAGGCTGCAGTGATGGTAAATGGTGTAAGTTGGTAAATTGTGTTAACTCTTTAAAGAGGAATCACTAAGTCCTTTGCAATTTAAAGAAGCAAAGGAAAAATTATCTACTTTTAAAAGACTCATATGAATAAAGCACTGCTAAAGTGTATTCCCCCTCTGAAACGTCAATGGAAGAGTTTATGCAATGCTAGTGTCCTAAATTCCACACGTGAATTGTAAAATATGTGGTGCTGATATCAAATGGTAGAAGGGACATATCTATGTCTTGCTTTGGGCCAATCTCCTTACAAGTCCTTTAAAAATTAGCAAGATAGTATTTAAAAATAAACAGATTTCATGTTCAAAATGAGTACTGAACTGAGAGGTGAATCTTGATATTTTTCTTAACTTTTTATTTTATTTTATTTTTTGCTATGCTGGGGATGGAACACAGGTCCTTGTGCATGCTAGGCAAGTACTCTACTATTGAGCTACATTCCCAGCCCCAGGAAAATCATTATTTAAAAAAATCTTGAAGTAAAAGGTTTTATTTCATTAAAACTATCCCACAGACTCATTTTCCCTTGCTGCTTTTGGAGGGCCTTTTCTTTCTTTCTTTCTTTCTTTCTTTCTTTCTTTCTTTCTTTCTTTCTTTCTTTCTTTCTTTCTTTCTTTCTTTTTTGGTACTAGGGATGGAATGCAGGACCCTGTGCATGCTACACAAGCTTTCTACCACTGAGCTGCATACCCCCTATACTTTTTTTGAGACAGGGTCTCTCTGAGTTGCCCAGGGTGGCCTTGAACTTGTGGTCTTCCTGCCTCCACTTCCCCGGTGGCTGGAGTTCCAGGTGGGTAGCAGGAATCATAGGTGTGTACTACCACACCTGATGCACAATTGCATCTTTTAAGCTTTTATTATTCAGATACATTTTTAAGAGTAATTATGGAAATAAAATTCTATAAATTTTACATTTCATAATACTCATCATGGATTGGAGAAAAGTTCAAACAGTCTTCCATTCAGAGGCCAATAAAGCCTATCACTGAGTGTGAAGTCAGTTCTTAAGTGACTTGCTCTCATGAGCATAATTAGGGGAGTATGGTGCAGTGAAAAGAGCACAGAACTGTGTTTTGAGATGTGGGCTTTGTCTGTAGCTACCCATGTGGCCTCAGGCAAGTGACTTCTCTGGACTTCAGTGATATACTAGTCTAGCGGCTCTCAACCAGGAACATCTGGGTAGCACTTGAGGTTGCTCTGTATATGAGGTACTAGTGTATGCTTGGCATCTTGAAATGCCCCAGACTGTCTCATCTAGTCCAATGAAGAACCGTCCCATCCTAAATACCAATGGCACCCCTGCTGAAAAACCCTGGGCCAAATGATTACTCAGGTTCTTCCAGCTCAGTTTCTCTCAAGTTTATTACTGGAGCATTGCAAGCCTCCAAAATGATGTAATGTTAGCATTAAATGTCATGCTGTTCAAAGTGAGGTCAGACCCAATAGTGCTGGGTCAGGACATATAGGCCATGGCAACTCAGATTCAGAGCTTTATGGCTGGAGGAGTCCCTGCTCTAAGCACAGAAAAGTACTGATAACTATTTCAAAGCAGGTGCAGAGTTGGGCCAGAGTTTTTTAACTGGGTTTGGATTTTCCTTCATGGTCTCCTTTCCTCAAAAGGAAGAAGTGGATTTATTGTGGCCTCATGCCCAGCCTCCAGGGCCCGGACTTTTCTGCTGTAGACAAAGTGCAGCTGCCTCTTCACTCTTCTGGTGATGGGTACTGTCACTTCTATTAGGAAGGGGTCACTTTTTTCTTTTTTTTTTTTTTGGGGGGGGGTTCCAGGGAGTAAATACAGAGGTGATTAACCACTCAGCCATGTCCCCGGGCCTTTTTTATTTTTTATTTTGAGATGGACTCTTGCAAAGTTGCTTAAGACCTTGCCAAATTGCTGAGGCTGCTTTTGAACTTGTGATCCTCCTGCCTCAACCTCCCAAGCTGCTGAAATTACAGGTGTGTTGCAGTGGGCTTGGCAGGAAGGAGTCACTTTGGAGGCTGTGGTGCCACCTCCAAGTCTAGCTGCTTGTTGTCACAGAACAGGCTGGAGGAAACCACGTAGACAACCCTGACAGGTAGAAAGGGATATTTGGGCTGGAATAAAGATTCCTGGGGTATCTGAATTCTTAGATAGGTTGGCTTGATTAAATTGCTTTCTATTTGACAGTGTGACATGCTATTAAATGAAAAATCACACAAGAAAGCTTCTTTGTTGTGATGCTGTTCATATATACAACTCTTAATAAGTATAGTGTAGATTACCTGGAACATAGTATTTATTTTTTGCTTATTGTTTGTAGTACTGGAGATTGTAGGAACACATTTTTTTTAATAAATGTGGTGTTTTCAATTATAAAAATGATTTAAAGAAAATGTAAATAAATAAGAAAAATTGCCAGTAATAACTACATTTTGATACATGCCAGTTTCTAAAAAAATTACAAAGATCGGCCTGCAGTATATGATGTTTTATAACTTGCTTTATGTGTATGTACATGCTCTCTTGTATATTTGTGTTTCTATGACATAGATATTCTATAATTTTACATGAATTCTTTCTTCATTCTGGCTCTTATAACAGAATTCCATAAAATGGGTAATTTAAGCAATCAGAAATTTCTCGTGGTTCTGGAGTTGTGAAGGCCAAGTTTAGGGTGTCAGCATTGGTTGGGTTCTGGTGGGGACTATTTTTCTGGTATGCATTTTCTTGCTGCATTCTCACTTTCAGAGGAGAGAGGTAGAGATAGAGGTGTGTGTGTGTGTGTGTGTGTGTGGTGGGGCAAGCTCTCCTTTTTCTCTTTTTAGATGGGCCCTAATCCTATCAGGAGGGCTCCTTTCTCATGACCTGATTACCCTCCAGTGGGCCCATCTCCCAAATGCCATCACACTAGGGATTAGGGCTTCAGCATATGAATTGTGGGGAGGACAGAAACATTCAGTCCATGACAATTCTTGGGGATCCACTAGACTCTGGCTAAGATCTAGAATTGTACTCTCTGGGTTTGTACTTCAGAATTGCCACTTATTAACTGGGAGGATTACTCAGTTTACTCATCTGTAAATCAGGGGGATGCTAATACTAACCACATTTGTGTTTTTAGAATTAAATGAAATAACAGATGCAGTTACTTAACATAAAGCCCTGCGCTGGGTGTGGCCATACACGCCTGTAATCTCAGGTCCTTGGGAAGCTGAAACAGGAGGACTGCAAGTTTTAGTACAGCCACAACAACTTAATGAAGCCCTAAGCAATTTAGCAAGACCCCGTCTCAATAAATAAATAAATAAATAAATAGGGCTGGGAAGGTAGTTTAGTGATAAAACTGTCCTTAGTTTCAATCCCCAGTACAAAAAAAAAAAAAAAAAAAAAGCCCTTGTATAAAGATAGCATCAATATCTGTTAGGTATCATCAACTTGTTAGCATGAGCACAGTTACAGTCCCACTAACCAATCCCCTGATTCAATTAAGTCCTTTTTGACATCCAGAATTAGTACTTTAGGATTATTTCCTAAAGGTGGAATTTCTAGGTAAAAAAAGCAAGCAACTATTGAAGGTTTTGGATGCGTATTGCTGCATTTCCTTACAGGAAGCTTGTCTTATTGTTCACACCTACCAGCTTTTCTCGGCATTAACTAAATTCAGCTTGGCTTCCTTCCTGCATTCCACGTGTCCTGGGACCTCCCTCTTCCAATCACTGGGAATATAAATTCATTTAATATTGTTCTGAGGCAAGCATAACTAAGGAAGTGGGCCAGACACACAACAAACCAGACAAAGCATTTCATACTCAAGTAAAAACAAGGAGAAAGCTGGGTAGCTCAGGTGTGGAGTGCTAGCCTAGTAGGCTGGAGGCCCTGGGTTCTATACCCCCCGAAAACAACCTCAAAATCCTAAGGTGGATCATCTGTTGCTTCATTCTATGCTTCAACTTGTGTCCATCGATAATAACTGTATCTCAAAAATTATCTTCAGCAACACAATAGGAAAACTATACATGAAATTAATTGCAAAACAGGAAGTCAGTCCTTTTATTCTGCAACATGTAAAAATCACCATTTCATTGTATTTATATTTACCATGTTGAATTCCTGCAAGTAGGTATATATGGAGAGGGTTACACTGTGTGTCCTTTGCCAATTGATTTGGCATCGAAGGCTGTGGCCCAGGCTTCTTGTCTAATATGGACGAGCCAAGTGGTGACTCAGTTCTCTACCCATCATCTCTATTTAGATGCCTGAGACTCAGCCTGCCCTTCACCTATATCCAGTGTCTGTGCTGCCACGTGCAACCTGCTTACATTTTGTTCTTAGCAACCCACCCACTTGCGTTTGATTAGAAGCACAAATGCAAATATGAACATTTAAACCATATGACATAATGCAGTTATGAGGGAGGCATCCAGATGAATCTGAATATGTTCAGTTGGCTAGCTTCTTACTACAAATACAGAATATAAAGATACTCACATCTCTGGAAACACATCAGAACCATGATTGGAAAAGGCTAACTTGGCTTGTAGCTACTGTCCAAGGTACCTTGGATGATTATTGGCATTTAAAAAAGAAATATAGATTATATTTATTTTATTTTATTTTTTGTGTTGGATTCTTGATTCATTTTTGCTCAAACTTTACCTATTATGTATACATGCATATGTAAATAAACAAGTGAAACAAATGTTTTCCTAGAATACAAAATGTGGTACATGTTGGTCTATTCTCTGTTTTACATGTCATTCTTTAAAATGCTGTTTGTGTCCCATGATCTGTCTTCATGATTCACACATGAGCCATGGCTTAGGAATCCTGCTGCAGAGGTGGGTTCTGGTGAGTGTGTTGACTGACAGCCTTGGTGGGGACATGTTGCCCTTTTCATGATGGAACATATTGCCTTTCTCTTGGTGCTGGGTCCACCCAGGGCATCATCTCTGGAGGAATCTCAGTGCCACGGGACTGGACAGGAAGTTGAGGTTTGTTTTGGCTTGTGTTGGCTGCCTGGGTTCTTGAACAGGTTTGCTTTAGGGAGTTTTGGGCCTTTCCTGGACTGGCTCTGCAGCTGAGAGCTCTCCCTAAGAGGGGAGGTTTAAACAAAGACAATAATTCAGTTTGAGTGCCCCTGAATCATGTCTTTGTCTCTGCTCTTGACAGAACAGAAGGAAGTGGTTCATTATTAAGGATGCCAGCTGCCCATGAATCCATATCTGTAGCCAGGGCTGGCTCACTTTCAAGTAAGTAGAGATCTGGCTCCCTGCTTGGTGTGTTTTGAGGGGTTCTAAAACGATTTTCCTTAACATGTCTACTCAGTCTCCTGTGCTTAAAATTTCATGATTAGAACTTTGTGCTTTTGAATCTTCTAAGTGTTTAGTCTTGAAGGATTCCCGATAAACATAAGAGTATCCTTGGACAAGAGAATGGCTTGCTTGTAGGTGACATTTAACAGGGATTTGGACTGCCTCTGAGTGCAAGGGTTGCATACTGGGGTGAAGCAGGAGGTAAGGAGTACAGATAAAGAGACTGGAGAACTGACAGAAACCAGGAATACAGGGGGCCATGGGACAGGCTGCAGCTCATAGGACCCTGGTACTGTGAAAGCTCTGTGAGACGTGGCGCCCTTCATCGTTTTTATGAGAATTGTATGGCTTAGAGATGAAGGAACTGATGCTCACCAAAGGTGACCAGAACTCTTAGGATCACTCGATACTTAATCTTAGATCTAAGTCCAGATGACCACAGTTCGATTGCTTGCCAGTTTATTTTTTCAGTTGTTGGTGAGCGTAGAATTTAGAGTTGGAAAAGACCTAAGCGATCACTTTGGTCTGTGGTTTCCAAGCTGTGGCTTTCAACTTATTATTGGGTCATAAATCAGTTGAATGGTTGTTACTGACAGGGACTGTCGTTGAATGGGTGAGAACTCTGTAAATATTTATATTCCCCAGCAGGCACTGTGCAGTACACCCATACACTTCCCAATGGGTAGCATAGAAAATGTGTTATATATGAGAGATATCGTTGGAGCCATTTTTTTATTTGGCAAATATCCAATGTCACTGGAACCCCTTATTTCTTATAGATACCACAATGAGGTACAAGGGGGGCAAAGGTAAGTAAGAATGGCCCCTCCTCTCATTATGTTCAGGCAGTAGTTGGGGAGAGAGGCACAAAAGGCCATCGTGAAGACGGTGGTGACTGCAGTCACGAGGAGACCTACTCTTTCATTCTTATCCCTGTGAATGCCTGCCAGGAGCTGGCTAAGTCAGCCCGGCCAAGTGCAGCCATGGGAAGCTGCAGGGTGTGTCTGTGAGAAGATAGAAACCCACCCAGCCTCTGGGGTTCAGAACATGGCACCAGGAAGGCTTCTGGGGAGAGGTGACACCTCAGTTTGGCCTGAGTACTAGGTTGCCCCTAAAATAATATGTCCATGGCCAACCTCTGAAGGCTATGAATATGTTCTTATTTGGGAAAAAGTATCTTTGAGGGTGTGATTAAGTTAAGTGACAGGTGTCTTTTTAAGAGTGAGGCACAGAGAGATTTGACACAGAAAAGGAGGAGGCCATGGGATTAGGGAAGCAGAGATTGGATGATATGGTCACAGGTCAAGGAAGCAGGTTGTTTCCAAGAGTGTCCATAGGAAGAAGGGCCCTACCAACATGTCAATTTCAGAATTCTGACCTCCAGAATGTGAGAGAAGGAATTTGTGTTGTTGTTGAGCCACAAAGTTTGTGGCGATTTGTTATGGCAACCTCAGAAAATAAATACCATCTGGATTTCTATAGACAGGAATTATAGGAAGGAGGGTGATGGGGTTTAGGACAGGTGACCCCAAAAATTTTAAACTGAAGGAATTTGAGAAAACGGCAGAAGTGGGAAGGTCATCTCAGCCTCCTCTGTCCTTCTCCCCTTAAAGTACACATACAGTCTAGGAAGGATTTTCCTGTCTTCCCAGAAGCACTCATAAGACCTTCATCCAAGAGGAAAGGAGCATCCCTATCCCTGAGGACACAAAAACTCAGAAAAATCTGGAAAAACAAGCCTTGCTAAATTTCCTATAGTTTATTAGATTAGCTTACTATGAGATCGAACTTAAAAAAAAAATCTAATGTTACTTCTTCACGACTATCCACTTTTTCAAATCTAGCATAAAAATACATTAATTTTTCTGTCTCTTTGGGTCTACATTTCCTTATGAAGGCTCCCATGTCAAGTAAAACTTAGAGTAGATGAATGGGCATGCTTTTCTTTCTTTCTTTCTTTCTTTTTTTTTTTGGTAGAGGGTGGGTACTGGGGATTGAACCCAGTGGCACTTAGCAACCGAGCCAATCCCCAGCCCTATTTTGTATTTTATTTAGAGACAGGGTCTCACTGAGTTGCTTAGCACCTCACTTTTGCTGAGGCAGGCTTTGAACTCATGATTCTCCTGCCTCAGGCTTGTGAACTGCTGGGCTTATAGGTGTACACCACCACACCTGGCCCTGCTTTTCTCTTGTTTCTGGGATTTCAGCCATGAACCCAGTGGTGGTGATGGGGGTGGGTGGAAAGATATTTGTTATCACCTACAAGGTGATAATGGAGCACCAGGCTGGAACACAAGGTCCTGTTTGGAAAGAGCTGTCTGTCGGGGGCACAGACTATGAAAGGGAGGAACAGGAGGTATATTGGAGAGCTGTTCCTGACACCTTGCCTCTGTGTGATTTGAGTGAGAACTTGTTTATAAAGGATCATTTGGCAGTTCACTGTACCACCTCTTAGGTAATTGTTCTGAACACCGGGTGACTAGGTGAAAAATACAGGCCCAAGTTTATTTGTCTCCCAGGTGGTTTGCGGATGTATATACACACTCTCTGATTTTGTTTGCTGAAGAGGGGACCTGTGCCCTAGTCACTTTAGCTACTTGTCCCATTTGGTTATTGAATGTGTACTTCTCACTGCCTTTTCCTGAAAAGATTTATTTTCATGGCATTTTTTCTTCAAAATGCTATAAATGTATAATTGTGCCTGTGAAGTGAAGGAAACATCTTTAAACCTGATGAAGAAATTCATCTTCTTCAATAAAAAATGAGTCTGTGACTATTATAGAGATTTATGAAATCAGATTTCAGAACAGACCTGACCCCTCCAGAAGAACTGGACTCTTTGGTACATTTTTTTAAAAAAGCTAGACCTTAGGAATGTATAACTTTTGAGACCTAATTAATATCTATTTCTTTAGGTTGAAAAATAGCAGGGGAAGGAGCTGGGTTTCCCCAACTGTCTTCTAACCTGAACTTAACCTTATGTTCTGCTCTCCCCCATGCCCCAAGGTTTATGTGTATTTGTGCTTTATGGGTTTTAATTATTACTTTTAGTTTTCAGTACTGGGGTTTGAACCTTGGGGTGTTCTATACTCCCAGCCATTTGTTTTTGTTTTTGTTTTGTATTTTGAGACAGGGTCTCACTGAGTTGTTCAGACTGGCTTGGAACTTGTGATCCTCCTGCCATGTGCCTGCCTTAATTATTACGTTTTTTTAAAATTTAAATAATTGAAGCATATTGTAAAGGTGTCAAATGATAGGTTTAAATATATTGCTCCTTAACACTTCAGCTGGTTGCAAAACCTATTTCTCACTTTGATCCTCATAATGAGTTTCCTGTGACTGTCCTAACAAATTACCATAAACTTAGTGGTGTAAGGCAAGAGAAGTATGTTCTCCCAGAGTTCTGGATGCCAAAAGTCCAGAATCAAGATGTTGGCAGGTTCTTTTCCTTCCAGAGGTGCTAGGAGAGAGCCCATTCCCCTCAGCTTCCAGTTTCTGATGGTTGCATGGATTTCTTGGCTTGAGGCCACATTGCTACAGTCTCTGCCTTCATCTTTGTCTTCATTGCTCTGGTGTCCCTGTCCCAAAACTCTCTCTTATAAGGATAAATGTGATTGCATTTAGGGCCTACTGGATAGTGCAGGATGAATTCCTCCTCAAAAAATCCTTAACTTAATTACATTTATGGCCATATAAAGTAGTATTATTGTTGGGCATGATGGTTCATGCCTGTAATCCCCGCCACTCAGGAGGCTGAGTTGGATTGCAATTTCAAGGCCAGTCTCAGCAATTTAGTAAGGCGCTAAGGGACTTAGTGAAACCCTGTCTCAAAACAAAAAAATAAAAAGGGCTAGGTGTGTGACTCAGTGGTTAAGCATCCTTAGGTTCAATCTCCAGTACCCTCCCCCAACCGGCCTCCCCCCCCAAAAAAAAATCAACAACAAAAAAACAGATAGCGTTGTTCTGCCATATAAGTAATACAGGTTCTGAGTATTTGGATATAGATATGACTTTTGGGGACCACTATTCAATCCATGTGATGAAAGAAAATATTATTAAAATGATAAAGAAGACTTTATTCAGGACTATTGTGAGAGGTGAGATAGGGGAGAGAGAGTAAGCTCAACTCTGAATACATCAACAATACCAACTGGGGATTGACGGCTGAGGACTGGGTTGTGGCAGGAAGGCAGTGAAGGAAAGTTGCTAAGAAGAGCCATCGGGTAGGGAGAGTTCTTGCTCTATTCATGGAACTTGCTGTAGGCAGGTAAGTGTGATTGGATGTCTTTTGGGGCTGAGGAATTTGATCACATATTGGTGGTCAGACATAGAGGGTGGGAGGGTTTTCTCTAAGCTGGCTTAGCATCTCGCTGATGCTGGGCTCTGCAGGCTTGGAGGGATGGAGGCCAAGGCCAAGTCCTAGTCAAGAAGAGGGCTCTGAGGAGACCAATGCAGTTTTGGTTGAGAACAGTCTTTGTCACAGTCCTCTAGGCAGTGCTTTGCAGACTCAGAAACACCATAAAAGTGAGCACAGTTTTCTATTCTCAACAGCCAAGTATGTCCTAGTGGGGGAACCATGGCCCCAGGTGCTGCTTCTTGCCTCTTCCCACCACCCTGTCTACACAGGCATCCTGCCTTCAGTAGGAGGGTCAGTTTGGTGGTCACTGTGCTTCCCAGCCCCCAAGTTGTAAGACTGCACCTACCTCTGCTTTGAACTCTCCAGACAGGAAAAACAAGACACTCAGGAGGACTAATGTTAGGAATCTCATTGCCACATCAGAAAGAATTCTAAAACAATCACTTGTGGGGTAGAAATTGCTGGTTTGGGGTGAGGTCCAGGCTGGGAACATTTCAAAGACTGGTAAGAAGCCAAGTGGCTAATCTAAAGACCTGATTAGACCTAAGCACTGGTCCAACTTCAAGACTGGGCCTCTGTGCATGTGTTGGGCTGTGGGAGGAGCAGGGGCAGGGGGTGCTGCCATAGCAGAGAACAGTGTCTGCTTTTAAACTCCAGATTGACGTAATCTATAGGCAGGACCAGGGCTGAACCAGGTCCGGTTCTGTAGCTGGGCTTCCTCTGAGCAGGTAGATGCTGGCTGTTTTGTACTTAGGACTCCGATGGGTGATAAGTAAATGGAGTCAACTCGACAACGCTGTGAACAGCTCCCCTGGTTCTTGAGGGATAGGGAAGCCTTTCATAATAATTCTAGTACTCTTCAGTAGGTTCGTTTTTCCACCACAGGATAGAAATGTACTATATTTTCTGAAAAATAGTGCTTTTTACCATAGGCTTTATAGGAATTTGATACTATAATTTAATTACATTTCATTCAGCTGGCTTTAATTTAATTTACTACATTCAATACATTGCATTTATTGAATACCAGTCCTATATGCTGCATGCTGTTCAGGACTTGATTTTATTTAACTTTATAACCACCTGCAAGCGATAGGTGTTATCTCCATCTTTTTAGGTGAGGAAAATGAGGCTCAGAGCACTTTTGACTTTCTCAGGTTCATGGAGTCAGGGATGGAGTTCAGGGCCGCTGACTCCAGTCCATGGTAGGTACTCATGTGCAGTCCTGTGAGCCCTCAGCTAAGAAGGGAAGGACTCCTGGAGCCACTGGGGCCACCTCAGTCTTCAAGACATCTCACTGAGCCTGTCTTCCTGCTGTAAGATGCAAATTCTGGAGTTGTACACCTCTAGGTCTCAGAACACTGAAGAGGGTAATTAGCAAGCAGCTTTTATTTTTTATTTTTAAATTGAAGTACTTAGGAGTGTCATTTGGGAAGACAGTCTCTGAATAACAGAACAGAATTCTGTGTAGGAAGGGTTGTGGGGTCACCCAGTGTACATAGGAGGTGAAGCTCTGCTGGAATGATAAGAACTGCTGGAGGACTCAGTAAATCACTGTGGGATCTGTGGATAGAAGTCTGTTGGAAGCTCACTGAAGTCAGAGATGTGAGCCGGATGGGATGGGTGGTCCTATGTGGGACCAGGCTCAGGAAGTCTGTTTCTTTCCCCCTTCCCTCTCAGAGATGTGTACAGGGGAAATTTAAAATTGAAATCCTACTATTGTTCAAGTTACAATGAACAAAACTTATTAAGTTGGAAGATTTTATGTAGTGTTCAGATAAAAGTTTGGTCCCAACACCTAAGTATAAACACTGGCATTTATTCCTTGATAGAGCATCCAGAATATTGACAAAAAATTCAAGTGTTCAGACATGGGAGATGTGGTTCAGTGATAGGGCACTTGCCTGGCGAGCACAAGGCCCTGGGTTTGACCCCTAGCACACACACACAGAAAATCTACTTCTTACTCTGCAGCATCCAAAACTTTTCCCCCAAACAGCATGACCTCTTTTCTGGGTATTTATAGTTTCCTTTATTCTGTTTTGGCGTGAATCTGGACTTGTCATAGATGCTTCCTTTTATAAGAGAAGATGAAGTTTCACATTAATTCTCTCCCTGGTTATTAGCCAGCTCAGTTTCACCTGAGGCCATTAGAAACAGATTGGATTCTCCTGAAAGTTTACAAAGCAAACAAACTAAATTACTTTGTTGCTGACACCAACTGATAATTTAGGACATTTAAAATTGAATGTGAAACTTTAAACATTCTCTCAGTCATCTGTTTATTCAGTGTGTCTCCTGCTCTGTCACTTTTCTCCTGGCCCTGGTGAGTTCCTGACTCCTGATGAGTTAGTTCTTGCTCTGCAAAAGCCATGGAAATGCTTAAGCTGGACCCAAACCAGACCTTTTTTGCTTTTGTTTTTTAATCCCTATTTTATTTTATGGTGCTAGGGATTGAACCCAGGTGTGCTCTCCCTCTGGGCTACAAATCCTAGCCTTCTTTTTGCATTTCTAATTTTCAGATTTGTAGGAGGAATACAAAGAATGATATATAGGACTAAATGATGTTCTACCATGATGGGAATCGTTGACGCCTTGGAAACTGCCCTTTTGTCTAATTGTTATTTTAAGACACTTTCAGAGCAGGTCTTCTCTTCCTAAATTAGTGCTAGCAAGTAACAGTGGATCCATTTCTGGGTGTGTTTCTTCAAAGCTATTTTAAAAACTGTTTTATTAAGGTCGAATTTACATACTTCAATATCTATCCTCAATAAATGTGCAGTGTGGTGATATTTTAGAAAATGTATACAGCTTTGACCACAATTGAATTTTAGAACATCACTCCAAAACATTTGCTCCTGTCCATTTGCCTGTTCCCACGCCTGGCTCCAGGCAACCATCAGCCTCCTCTCTCCCGCTGTAGTTTGCCTTTCCCAAACATTCCATATACAAGGAATCACATGGTCTTTTGTGTTTGGCTATTTTCATTCGGCATAATGTTTTAGAGGTTCATCCGTGAAGTATGCAGTAGTATCAATTTCAGAGCTACTTAAAGTAAAACAAAAAAATAAAACTTTATATTGTGGCACATTTCAAAATTAGACTAGTAAAAAGTCAACCACATGTACTCACTCCCAGATTCAAAATTCTAAACTGCTAGCCAACCTTGTTTCAGCTACTACTCTTTCCTGCCCACTCCCTTACATTATATTGAGGTCAATCTCTTTTTTTTTTTTTTTTCTTGCTGTGCTGAGGATAGGATCCTTGGCCTCACACATGCCAGGGAAGTGCTGTACAATCGAGCCACATCCCAGTCTTGAAGTCAATCTTATGTCACTTTATTTGTAAATAGTTTAGTATATACACATGTATTTATCTCCTGCTTTTCTACAACTAAGGAGCCAAATGTTTTGAGAAAATGTAGGTGTTTGGGTAAAGGGGAAGCTAAGAGAGCCAAGTATTCATTTAAAAGGAAGATTTAAAATTTTTCATTTACAATTAAAGATAAAATGCTTTGTTATGGGCATCACATGTGATAATCTAGGATGTGCAAATCTTGTATGTGCTAGGTCTGCACAGTATTAATACAGAACTTAATGTAAACATCAGTCTGTGCAGATGATTTATTTATTTTTTTTAAATATCTTTGTTTATTAATTAATTTTAATGCAGTGCTGAGGATAGAATCCAGTGCCTCACATGTGCAAGGAAAACACTCTACCATTGAGCCACAACCCCAGCCCAGACGATTTATTTTTTAAATGTGTACATTTTGCTTTTCTGCTAAAGGGCAAGTATTGTTTATAAAAAGAGTAGAGAGACACTAAGTAACTCAGTGAGACCCTGTCTCCAAATAAAATACAAAATAGGGCTGGGGATGTGGTTCAGTGGCTGAGTGCCCCTGAGTTTAATCCTCAATAACCCAAATAATCCCCAATAACCTCCCCCTAAAAAAGAGTAGAGAGGGCTGGGGATGTGGCTCAAGCGGTAGCACGCTCGCCTGGCATGCGTGCGGCCCGGGTTCGATCCTCAGCACCACATACAAACAAAGATGTTGTGTCCGCCAAAAAACACCTAAAAAATAAAAAAAATAATAATTAAAAAAAAAGAGTAGAGAGAGATGTGTTATAGAGAATTGTATGAAGTTATCTGTTGAAACCTACAGAGAAGTAAAAGCAGATAATTTCAAATTTACTAATCCAAAATTGTGACCAAGGTGAGAATACTATTTGTTTATTGTTTTGGAAGCCCAGGTGGCTGCAGATTAGATGGATTCTTATTTGAATTAGAATAGACAGAAAGAAACAAGTTCCTGCATAGCTCCGTGGACCATTTTATTAATGTTTTTAGAATCATTGAATATAAGATATAAACTGGGTTTTATGGAATGTGAACACAATTAGAAAAAGATTCCTTCTGTAGATACTTGAGATAGACTTTTTTACTGTCTCCCTTGTCTCTTTCTACTGCACAGACTGGAAATCTGAATGTTCAGTTTTCCTAACCACCTTCCTGCTAGTGATGGCCCTGTGATATAGTTGGACAATAAGAGGGGCTTCCCTTTATGAATAAAAAGATATACTGTAGAGGAAAAAGACTTTGGCTGTTTTGCCTTCTTCCGGCCCGGAACCTCAAAGTAGTCATGTTGAAATCATGAGGTGACACGAAAATAAAAGCCATCACCTTAAGGATGGCAAAGTACGAAAATAAAAGGGACCTGGGCCCCTGAGGGTATTAATGAACTGTCACTCATTGCAGACTGCTGTCTTCAGAAAATTTCTTTATATGGGAGAAAAAGCCCCAACCTAATAAATCCTAGATAATCTGGTTTTTTTTTCCTCCCAGTTTAATGCATGCTTCATTGACACTTGTACATTGATGGCCTTTTTGCTCTCTCAGAGCACTTTCACACCTAATGCCATTCTGGTCTAATTATGCACTCAGGAAATTTTAAGATTTGGAAATTCTTTAGTTCAGTGGTTCTCAGCCAGGGTTGAGGGTTGGAGGAGGATTCTACTGGTATTTAGTATCCAAAGGCCAGGGGTCCACAGCAGGACTGTTCCTGTTCAAAATGCCAGTCGTACATGATGAGAACCATGGCTCTGGTCTGTGTCCTGGATGGGGATAAGCCACCCAGGACTTCTGAGACCTTGCTGCACTGGTTTGAACACCTAGAAGAAATCCCAAGTCCTTGCCTCTCCTCCAGGTGGCCTGTCTTCCTTTTATATGCTGTCCCATGCTGCCTAGGTTGCTCAAGATTTCAGCATTGAGATGGTGTTCTAAGTGGAAGACAGATATTCTGCAAACTAGAGAAATACCCACTGGACTGTCTGCAGCCTCTATAAAACCATGTTCTGAATGGGTTCCGAGGCATCAGGCTTATAATTTGCTCACAGTTTCCCCCAGGATCCACCCAGGCGATGTTGACGGTTGTGATGATGATGAGGTTCTTGGTTGCCTTTTCCACTGCTGGTGGCTTTTTTTTGTCTTGCTCCAGTTAATGGCTTTGATGCTTCCAGAGGAAGGAACAGTGGCTCCTGCCACCTAGACAGTTGCTGGTCCCTTAATGAGCAGCCCAGGAGCTCTAGAGCTCCCAGTCCCACTTCCCAGGAGAGAGCCTGGGCCTCTTAGTCCTCTCTTCTTCTGATGTCCATAGTGGAAATGAACCGGGGGCCAAAAAAGTGGACGTGGGATATGTCATGGCTGGTAAAATGCATCAGTCTGCAAAATTGCCACCAGGCAGTTCCACTAATAACACAGCATGGGTGATATTGTTAATAAGTAATGAGCAGTAACTGGAGTTGAAAAAGTCCTGGCTTTGTCACCAGCTGGGTCTTCAGGAAGCCACAGAATTTCTGAAAGTTCTGGCTGACAACTTGTAATGGGGGAAGAGCATAATAACTCTCACCTCCTGGGTTCCCAGTGGAGGTTGAAGAGATTAGGGGGTGGAGAAACACTTGGGAAGTCACAGATGGCTACACCAAAGTTAATAACTGTTCTCATTAGAACATTGGTGCATTTAGTGGCTCTGGGCATTAATAATAGATGGGCTAGCGTAGCAGGGTTATATTTTTAAATTTTTGTTGATTCTTGTTGTATTATTAGATTCAGTTTATTTTATTTCCGGCCAAGGCAATGGGTTGTATGCTTCTTACATCATAAAGATCATTGGGATGCACTTAGCAGAGTCAGAATAGATCTGTTCCTGGCTTAATGATATTTTTCCAGCACAGAGCAGCACAACATTTACTGTATTTGAAAGATGCTATGATGGGAATGTGCACTGGAATTGGGACTTGAGTCAAGACCAGTTCTTAGGAATAGCTTTTGTCATATCATAATTGCAGAACACACAAAAATCTGGATTTCTTACCATATCAGTTGACTTCTCCTTATATGGAACACAAATATAAAACACCAAGAGATTTACGCTTGTCCAGTTGTTTTCCTTATGGAAAAAGTGGTTTCTAAGTATTTCCAGTGTTTTGCTCCTAAGGAGCACATGCATTTAAGAAACACAAATTCTCTCTGCAAGAAGTCTCTTCTGGCTGTCTCTATAACTTGAGCTCCTGTCAGTGAGCTCTGATTTACATTTAGATGCAAAAGAGAAATGCCTTCTTGGCAAACATAGCCATCAGATCAGTCAGTATCGGTTGCCTGGAACTCCTTAAGCTTACTTAAACATTCCTTAGAAACGCATTCCTTTGAAGAGCTCCACAGAATTCCCAGCCAGGAGAATGCTCAGTTAGTTCCCTGTGTGGCTTTGACTCCCTGTCACTAACCCACTAGGCATCTCTCTGAGAGGAAGCAAAACATAGCAAAATGACTGTGTGTCATACAGTATCTTTGCATTAAAGAGAATTACTGATTTTGGAGACTTGAGGATGAACTTTGTGGGTGACATCCATTTGTTTGAAAATCTAATACCAGAATGGCATTTTGCACCTTGCAGGATGTTTAGTACTTCGACTATGTTCAACCCCACCTCTCCAATCACTCCTTGTTTCTTTCTCATTTAAAAGGCATCCTGGTGCTGATGCCTTTTTTTTTTTTTTTTTTGCGTGTGTGTGGTGCTGGGGATTGAACTCAGGGATATTCTATCACTAAGCTATATCCCCAGCCTTTTTATTTTTTATTTAGAGACAGGATCTTCTAAGTTGCGGAGGCTGACCTTGAAATTGCCTTAGTCTCCAGAGTTGCTGGGGTTACAAACATGACCTACCATGTCCAAGCTGGTACTGAGTCTTTAATATTAGGAAGTTATCTTTAAAAAAGCAACGACTTGAGTGTGGGGCTAACACTATTGCCTTACTGAATTTCTCTGTTCTTTTAATGGATCTGGTTTGTGGGGTTGTTTCTCAGCTACCACCTTCATTGGTTTCCAGCTGAAGGTTCTGGTCAGCAGTTGGTGTAGATGATTATTACGATCACCTGGCTCCAATTTCTTTTTATTCCATTTCTTTCTCTGGTTAATAGATGTTTGTAACTTTCTCCTCCCAAGGGCCAACACATTTTTCACAGCAAAAATGGTAATCATTAGAATAGTTGTCATATCTGGCATTAACACTGCCTGTTTGCTTAGAAAAGGCTTTTTCAGTTTCATGTATATAGTGAATTTACATAATATAGCATTACCATCATTAACATAACTGTAGTAAAAATAACCTAACTGTAATTATCTCATGCAGAAAAACCATTTCAACATCCCAAAAGAGATATAAAAAGAAATAATTCCAAATCCCTGTCTATCAGAGGCTTACAGCCTAATCTTATTTAGTTTTTAGAACAGTCTGGGTTAATAAAGAAATGCTTTTTCTAAAGTCCATTTTAAAGCTTATGCAGATTTGATTCTTTTGCATTCCTTACCTGACAGGACTATTTTTGAGCTTTTGCCTATTATCAAGAAAATATAGTGATTGACTCTTATTATGATAATAGCTGAAGAAGTGTGGTACTTACAGTGTGGTACTATCCCAGGTGTGTTATTTATATTAATTCATTTAATTAAAAGCACAGAGATCTTAATATAGGTATAACAAAAAGAATGCCAATCTCTTGCTAATGGTCTGCCTGCTCAAAGGTGTATTTCATTTAACCAAGGTAGGGGCTGGCCGGTTCTAACTGGATTTCACTCATCCTTTGCAGCTGCTTCTCCTCTCCCTATATAACCTGGGACTCCAACCCCATCCCCAGCTCCCTCCATTGCCTTCTGGTCCTGAGTATTCTTCATCCTCCCTTTATCATCCCAAGGGCAGCAGAGTGCTT
Organism: Urocitellus parryii; assembly: GCF_045843805.1. Taxonomy (NCBI): domain Eukaryota; kingdom Metazoa; phylum Chordata; class Mammalia; order Rodentia; family Sciuridae; genus Urocitellus; species Urocitellus parryii. The sequence goes on along the minus strand of NC_135538.1, from coordinate 70,483,243 downwards.
GGCTTGGACCCATGCAGTCCTTTCAGCTGGAATTAGAGGTAGTTTACAGAAGTTTTCTCACCAAGGTCAGTAATTGGTCTAAAGCTGTAGCGTTTTTAGGCCGTGCCCAGCTTTCTGCATCAGACCAGTGAGTAGATCTTCAGGAGCTTTCCAGGAAGGACTGAAAAGGAGGACAGAGTCCTGAAATGGTTCCACTGCTTCTAGGGCCAGGCATGCTCTCTCACTACTGGGGAAGTGATGCAGACTGTGGCAGTGTATCTAAGGTGAGTACCTCTTCTGAGTAGAGGACAGGAAGCCCTCATGGTCCCCTCCCTTCCAGCATCTTTCATAGGCCTGCTGTGTCTCTAATAGCCCCTGGATTCTGGAAGGAGGGTTTGGGGCGCACTGCCTAGATAGTAGATGGCCTCTCTAAGTCCAAGGGAACCTGAGTTTGGCCCTGGCACTGCCCCTTAGGACCTATGCACCGAGTCTCCAATTCATGTATTTGTTAAATCCAGCAATTAAGTGCCTACTGTTTGAGAGATTCAGACTTGAACAAAATAGTTCTTGCCCTCATGGAGTGAGAGGAAAAAGAAGTAAGCAAAATGGATAGATACATTATCTAGATAAGTGCCGAGACCACAATCTTAACTAGGGTAGTCTGTAGGCGTTAAGGATCTAGCTATCTGAAGAGCACTGTATAGCTGGACCGTGGTGCAGAGGTCTGAGGCAGGGCTGCGAGGAGAAGTAGCAAGGAGGTCATTGTGGCTGGAGCAGAGGGAGCTGGGACAGAGGAAGCGGATCCCGGAGGGCCTTAGAGAGCACTGTGTAGACTGGGCTTTTATCCTGGGTATAATGAGGACTCTTGGTGGGTAGAGGGAGTATGAGTAGGGGGAGAGTGTGATCTGACTTAAGGTGTCACCAAATTCCATCAAATTTTAGTAAACTTTATTGCACATATATTCATCTGTATTAGTTACTTATTGTTCAACAAATTACCCCAAACTTAATGAGTAAGCATTTAGTGCCCTCCAGTTTGAGTCAGGATTCCAGGAGTGGGTTAGCTAAGTGGTTCTGGCCCAGGGTCCCTTGTGTGAGTGTAGTCAAGATGTTGACCAAGGCCACAGTCCTCTGGGACTGGACAATCCACTTCTAAGAGGACTTGCCCTCAGGGTTGTTGACTGCACCTTAAAGATAGCACAAGGGGTGCTTTTAATAGTGACTCAGAAGTGGCAAGAAGAGCTGGAGAATTCAGAAAATTCCCTGAAGGAATCACTTGCCAGTAACCTGTACCCATGGGCATGGCATCCCGGCCAGGGAAGGTGAGAACACAGGTGCAGAGAGAAGCTTCTGTGGAGTGTAAAACAGAAAGGGCATTGCTCAGACATGTACGGAGGGGCAGAAGGGGTTGACAGTCACATAGGTTACATGGGTAAAGTCACTGGTAAAGGTGACTTTAGTGGTGCCCTCCTTTCTGCTAACACCACTGAAGTTTTAGATACAACCACTTACAATTGAAAAACAACATTGAGAGATTTATTTTCCTAGGTACTTATACTTTATTTGTGTGTACATCATGTTAAAATATGGTGAATGGCTCCTACCTTTTAAAACTTTGTTCTACCAGAAGCTTTAAAATTTTTTTCTTGATCCAGCTATACCACTTGATATTTATCCTGAAGAATTAAAGGCATCTTATTTACAATGATACATACATACCCATGTTTGTAGTGACACAATTCTCAATAGCAAGCTATGGAACCAGCATAGGTATCCTTCAATGGATGAATGGATAAAGAAAATGTACATATATGCAAAGAATTTTTATTCAGTCATAAAAATGAAATTATGGCATTAGCAGGAAAAGGGATGGGACTATACCATCATGTTAAGTGAATCAAACTCAAACTAAGACATCAAACTCAGAAGGTTAAGGGTCATATGTTTGACCCTCCTCAAACTGAGGATGATCGACACTGCTCCCCCGACACTGAGGGGCAGTCCTCACCTGCAACAGGAATGGAAGGTGAGAGGGTGAGTCTGAAGAGGGCTAGAGCAATTATTCAGTGCTTCAAAATCTTTCCAGTGGTGGAAGAGACCACTTGCTGTCCTCTGCTCTGAAGTGCACCAGGGACCTCTTTCTCCAGGCTGCTTCCTGGTGGTCTGCTGGCAACCAGTGGGTGCCCTTCTGGATCTGCAGCATAGTTACAGTAGACCTGCCCAGGGGGAGAATCCAGGTGAGGTTCCTGTTTTGGAACCAGGTAGGGAGTGTCTTGGTGTTCCCTTGATGTGAAGGGGAGGTTTCTTCTTTGTGGTCAAAGAACAGTAAACACTGCAGGATTGCACATCAGCCAAGTTGGTGACCAATGAGACAAAGAATTCCCAGCTTCTATTGCTGGAGAGCCTTTGAAGTCACCCGGACTGCCTCCTCTCTTAAAGATAAGAAAGGAACTAGATGCCAAGGTACTGGCAGTCTGCAAGGCTGAGCCAGGCAAGACCTGGGAGTCCTGGTGCTCCCTTAATAAAGGTTGGTACATATTTTGTATTTACTTTGTATGTGTTGGAGTCTGGAGGCTGATACTTTACGTAGTGCCCACTTGTTAATTATATTACAAAGATAAAGCATTACCTTTATTTTTTTCCCCAAAATAATAAATTGTGTAAAGCTTATGGTATTAGCACTTGCCAGGTACTATTTACATTCCTTACTCATAGAAATGCTCATTTAATTTTACAACAAACCTACAGAGTAAACGTTAAAACTGTCTCCATGTTATGAATAGGGAAACTGAGGTGCAAAGAGGTCGAGGTGTCTTCTTGAAGGTGAAGTGATGTCCAGCTAGGAAATGCCTTCACTGGGGTTTAAAGCCAAGCATGGTGGCCTCACAGTCCACACTCTTGACTGTACTATATACTATTCCCTGCACAAACATTGGTGCTATTTACTGAGTAGTCAGAGCTGTTTGTTCTCCAGGCATGTGACTGCTTTGTACTTCCTGGTCCCCTTGAGTTTTGGGGGCCATGTGATGACTTCAGGCCAACGAGTTGTGAGAAGTGTGTGGTGTCCTTAACCACTAGTGTGTGACTCTCCAGGTCTCTTGTTTCCTGCTGTGGAGACTGGCAAAACTCCAGGTGCTCTAGGGCAAGTCAGAGGAAACGGCTCAGCCAACTCTAGGTGGATGCAGCCTGGGTGCAGAGTCGGCTGGGGTGGTTCAGCCACTGGGTTGTGAACTTGTTGCCACAGCATGATTTAACTCATCCTGACTGTAGTCTGTGTGCCCAACACTTTCAGGAGCACATTCACAAATAAGTTGGGCACTTAAGTCTTTCCAAATAATTACTCTTTTAAAGTTTTTTTTAGTTATACATAGACACAATATCTTTGTTTATTTTTATGTTATGCTGAGGATTGAACCCAGTGCCTCACATGTACAAGGCAATGACTCTGCCACTGAGCCACAAGCCCAACACCCAAATAGTTACTTTTTAAAGGCTCATTGAGTAGCATTCATTTTCTTACATACAGAAAGCAACCTGGTGCTGTAGAATAGCTTGCAGCTTAGGATTGAAAGTTCTGGTTTTTGGTTCTAATTTTCTAAAAATACAATATCTTATTGACATAGTTCACATACCATGAATTCACCAATTTAAAGCATACATTTAAGTGATTTTTAGTTTATACAGAATTTTGCTACCATCATCATCAATTGATTTTGAAAGATTTCCATCAGCCCCCAAAGAAACTTAAGGTTATGGGAGTGGTTGCTAATAGGTAGTAAATCAACCACTAACTCAATTTCTGTCTCTCTGTATTTGCCTTTCCTGGACATGGTGTATAAATAGAATCGTGCAGAAAGTAATATCTGTGGAGGCAAGGAACTTGGCTTTGCTCTGTGCTATAACTGCATGTTTGTATAGGTGCTCAGTGTGTTTCTGTAAGGCGAGTGAATGGTGGTTGAGGGCCTGATGGGGATAGCTGGGAGTTGCTTAGCATCACCCTGTATGAAGAATGGAGGGGGCAGCAGAATAACCTGCTGGCAGTCTGTCTCCTGTTCATCCAAAAACTTCATTTTCAAGGCTTATGAGAATGTGAACAGAGGCCCAGTGAAAGCAGCTGCCCTTGGCATTGGTACAGATAAGTGAAACACCTCATCATAGGGCTGAGGTCGTGGAGGGGTCTGAGCAGGCCCACCACAGCCCAGATTCCTCTTCCTCTACAGACTCTTCCCAAAGCCACATTTTCTTAGGACCTCACTGGTTTTTCTGTCCTCTGTGGAATTCTGTTTCTGGCTTCCCTTCTCTGGATCCCTGGCTAGAGATGAGACCTGAAGCCATGGGTTATGGCCATTTCTCAGAGGCACATGCTGAGGTATTAGGAGGTTCTTGTTGCTCTGAATAGTGCAGCAGCCACTGCTGGTTTGTTGGCCTGTGTACCTCCTATCCCTCCAGGCCCAGGCCTGGGCAGCTGGTTTGCCTTAAGTACTTAGGGGCATTTTTCAAAACTATAAGGAGGCAGAGTAGTGCAGTGGTTAAAGACATAGTCTAGGTCTTGGGACCAATAGCACAAAGCTTTAGTGTAAATTCTCAGACACATCTTTGTACTCTACTCTCTCCACTCTTTCAGGGCCCTACCACTGAACTAAATCTTCAGGTCCCCCCCCCACTTTTTCTTGAGGGGGGGCTGGGGTTTTTTTGTTGTATGGAACTGGGGATCAAACCCAGAGTTACACATGTAACTCCGGTCCATGTCCGTCCATATAGGTGCTCGGTGTGTATCTGTAGGGTACACTGTGTGGACATGCACCACTAAGTGCCTTACCACTGAGCTATACCCCAGCCCCAGTTCTGACTTTCAGAACACATGTCTGTCCATATTTGGGGGCAGAGGTGTGGTCATGGGTTTGGTGGGATTTGTGCTCTGTCATCAGGAACTGGCCTTGCAGTCTGGAGGGTGGGGTTGAGGGTCCAAGTGGGCATAGGGAGAAACATCTGTATTTGTCTATTCAGGTGAAATTTAGTTTGTCTGGAAGGAGATAGTTTCAGTGTCTTGCAGGTATTAATGAAGCACAGAAACCAATTTCTTGATAGTATCAGAAATGCCACTGAGCTTAGCACTTAGCTGCAGCATTTTGTATGTTCATCCAAATTTTAATAAAGATATCTATGGGGAAATTTTTCAGCTAATCTGGAAACAGTACTATTTTCAACTAAAATATGCCAACTGAAAAGGGCTCAAATCCATAAACACAGATCTGAACTGTGCTTACATGATTACCTCCCGTATCAGGAAGTTGAATGCTGCCAACTTGAAGCCTCCCACATGCCTACCTCCCAAATTTTTCTTAACTTTTACTCAAAAGATCAGTTTTGCCTGCTTTTGAATCCTACAAAAGGAAAATTGTATAGCATGCCCCTTTTATTTAACAGGGTGTTACATCAATCCGTATGGTTATGAGTAATAGCTTACTGACTTACATTTCTGTATTATATGAATACACACAATTTACTTATCCCTTTTGCTCTTGATATTTTTGGTTTTACAGTTGTTTTTTTTTTAATATCTATTTCAGGGCTGGGGATGTAGTGGTAGAGTACTTGCCTGGCATGTGTGAATCCCTGGGTTCAATCTCCAGCACTGGGTAGGGAGTAATCTGTAATTCAAACTTGATTTTCAATTTTATCTAGTAAAGCAATTATAAAACAATAAGCTACTTTAGGATGTAACTCAAATGTTTTGATTTTTCATTCTGGAACAGAAAGTTACTAATGTTAGCCTTAGGTGGCAGACAGCTTCACAGAAAAGACTGAAGGTAATACTTCATTATACAGTGATTAAATGTCTCCCTGTCCATGGCCTGGTAGAGAGATTCAGAATGCATCCATTATTTTTATATATAAAATTTTAAAACTATCATAGATGGGAAAATTTCTTGTTCTAATTTCTGAAAAGAACTATGAGACTATCACATTTCAATTAATTAGCCAAACCATAAATGGAATTAAAGTGTACATAAAACATCCTCAGAAGCCCGTTATAAATTTTGTTGAAATAGATAATTCATATGATCTCTGTGCTGAGATGGATTGCCAATAATTTTTCAGCTTTTTACTATGATGAGTAATATTGCAATGACATTCCCCAGATGTCTTGGTGTGTATATGTTTGCATTTCTATTATATTCCTAAAAGTGGAATTGTTCATTATAGGATATGTGTGTTTGGTACTACTGAATGGTTTTCTAAAGTACTTATATGAATTTACACTTCAACCCAAGTTATATGAGAATTCTCATTGCTCCAGATCAGTCTTTAAAAACTTTAGGCATTCTCATGTAGCACTATTTCTATTTCCTTGACAACTTTTGAGGTCGAGCACTTTGTGTGTGCAAGGCTAACTGGATAATTTTTGTGAAGCTACCTCTTCATAACTCTGGGATATTTTCCTACTGGATTATTTAGTGATTTTTTTGGGGGGTGGGGTGGGGGAAAGACAAGACATTCTTTATGTATTCTGGACAGGAGACCTGTTTTAGTCAGCTTTTGTGTCACTGTGACCAAAATAATTGTCAAGAATAACTTACAGGAGGGAAAGCTTATTTTCATTTCATGATTTCACAGACCTTAATCCACAGATGGCCAACTCTACCACTCTGGGCCCATGAGACGGCACATCATAGCAGAAAGGAGTGGTGAAGGGGAGCTGCTCCCCTCATGGTGGCAAGGAAGCAGAAATAGAGGGGGGGAAGGGGCCAAAGAGAAGATGAACCCTTCCAGGGCACACACCCCAGAAACTCATGTCCGTCAGCCATGCCATGCCACACCTATAGTTACCACCTGGTCCATTCAAACTAGGATGGATAGATTAGCTCTCATACATAGCTCTCATAATCCTATCACTTTACCTCTGAACATTCGTGCATTAACAGGCGCTTTGGGGGCGGGGACACTGCATTTCTAAACCACAACAAGACCTTAACTGGATTTGTGACTCTTCTCATTTGCTCTTTGGTTTTCCTGTCACTTGAATTGGTTCCAAGCTGCATCTTTCTAGTATCTCCTTATTTCCAGGGTGATTAGCCTTTTTCAGAGGTGAAGTGCGGAGTGTTGATTTACCTTCCCACCTTTTGTGTTTCCTGAACTCTCAGCAGCTACTTGCCAATTGGCAAGACCACAAGGAAAATGTAACTCCAAACACGGCTCACCTCTTTGCACTAACCTTTTCTTCATTATCTTGGGTATTTGGGTCCTTGCTGCCTTGGGAGCTCTGATATTTTCAGGCACATTTATTCATGTTTTGTTTAAAGTTTTGTTGGGCTTTTCTAATTGGTACTGGTGGTAAGGTTGCTATACTTGGCAGATAAAATGCCCCTTCCCCAAAGATATTCACTTATCCTTAGAACCTGTGAATATTATATATAATGAGTGAATATTGTATGGACCTGAAAATACGATTATGTTAAGGATCTGAGAGGATACACTTACCCTGTATTATCTGAATGGACCCTATTTTTTTCATGCAATCACATGAATCCTTATAACAAAGGGAGATTAGACAAAAAAGAGAACTTAAAGTGAATAAGGCAGAGATTAGAGTGATGTGGCCACAAGGTAAAGACCCTTTGCAACCACCAGAGGATGAAAGAGGCAAGAACAGTTCTCCCAAAGAATCTCGGGTGGGGGTACAGGCCTGTCAACACCCAGACTTCATATGATATCTTGCCTGTGAATGTGATGGTTAATTTTGTTTGTCAACTTGACTGGGCTATGGGCTTCCCTTGTATCTGGTTAAACATTGTTTCTGGGTGTGTCTGTGAGGGTGTTTTGGGAGAGATTAGCATTAAAAGGGTGGGCTGAGTAAAGAACACAGGCTCCCCTGCAGTGTGGGTGGGATCATCCAACCCATTGAGGACCCAACCAGAACAAAACAAAGAAAGGTTGAATTCTCTGAGACATCAATCTCTTTTGACTGGGACTTAGCCCACTGGTGCTCCTGGTGTTCAGACCTTTGGTCTCAGTTTCAGTTTACATTGTCGGCTTTCCTGGGTCTCTAACTTGTAGGTGACAGATCTCAAATTCTGTTAATTGTGTAAGCCAGTTCTTTAAAATAAATCTTATTTTGTGCACAGGAGCACAAACTCCCCCCTGCCCCATTCCTACCTCTCCTACTGGTTCTGTTTTTCTTGAGAAACCTGAGCAATACAGGGAGAATTTTTGTTTTAGGTTACCAAATCTGTGGTAATTTTTTCAGTATTCACAGGAATATTGTCGGGTATATTTAGAAGTTTATTTTATTTTTGTGGTGTTGGGGATTGAACCCAGGGCCTCATGAATGCCAGGCAAGCACTCTTCCACTGAGCTATATCCCCACCCAGTTTAGAACTTTTAAAAATTTTATTTTATAGTTCATCTAATTCACTTACCACAATTTAAAAATATTTTTCACTAACACCAATTGAACATATCAATAAGGTTCACAGTATGTATGTAGCATGGACCAATTTAATCCAACTTCCATTTTTCCACCTTCCCACCCATGCACCCTTCCCAATCTCTAATAATCACTGTTCTACTTTCAGGTTGTCTTTAAGCTTATCCCCCTCACACACACACACACATGAGAGAATATGCAGTACTTGTCTTTCTGTATGACTAATTTCACTTAACATAATGTCCTCTTGTTCTCTCCATTTTGCAGCACTGACAGGATCTCGTTCGTTACAGTGGAACAATATTCCATCTAGATACCCCACATTTTCTTTATTTCTTAATTGATGCATGCATCAGTTTTTTTCCATTCCTTGGCTTTTGTGGATAGTGCTGCAATGGACACAGGAGTACAGATGACCCTTGTATATACTGATCTCATTTCTTTTGGATATATACCCACAAGTGGGATTGTTGGATTTTAGAGTAGTTCTAGTCTCAATTTTTTGAGGAACCTCCATACTGTTCTCCATAATGGTTGTACTAATCTACATTTCCGCCAACAGTGCATATGAATTTCTTTTCTCCACATCCTTGCCTAGAATTATCTATTTTTGTATTTTTGATAATAGCTATTCTAATGGGGATGAGAATAGTATCTTATTGTAGTTTTGATTTACATTTTCCTGTTGGCTAATGACATTTAGCACTCTTTTATACATTTGTTACCACTTGTATTTCTTTGGAGATGTATCTATTTGGATTATTTATTGGTTTTTAAAATTGAATTTTTTTCTATTAGTTTTTTTTAAGTTCCTTATAAATTCTGGAATTAACCTTCTCAGATGAATAGTCAGCATTTATTTTCTCCCATTCTATAGGTTGCCCCTTCACTCTGTGGATTGTTCTTTTGCTGTGCAGAAGCTTTTTAGTTGGATGTAACCCCCTTTGTCAGTTTTTGCTTTTGTTTGCTGTGAAAATCATTGTACTGATGTTTTGAAGACTTTCCTTGTTTTCTGGTAGTTTCATGGTTTCAGGTCTTACATTTCTATCTTTGACCTAGCTTGAATTGGTTTTTGTACAGAACGGGAGATAAGGGTCTAGTTTCATTCTTCTGCGTGTGGATTAAAGAGGCTGTTTTTCCTTCAATGTATGTGTTTTAATATACTTTTCATTGCTGTGACCAAAAGACCTGACAAGAAAAATGTAGAAGAGGAAAAATTTATTTTGGCTCAGTTTCAGAGATTTAGGCCATGGTTGGCTGACTCCATCGCTTTGGGCCCAAGATGAGGCAAAATATCGTGGTGGACGGGTGTGGCAGAAGGCAGCTCAGGACTTGATAGCCAGGAGGAAGGGAGTGGACTCTGTTTACCAGGGACAAAATGTAAACCCCAAAGTCAGGCCCCCAGTGACCTATTTGCTCTAGCCACACCCTCCCTGGTTGCAGATACCACCCAGTTCATTCCTGTCAGTGGATTAATCCACTGATTGAGTTATGAGAGCTTAATTTCACCTCTGAGCATCTTTTATCCCACACGTGAGCTTTTCGGGGATATCTCATATAAACAATAATGATATATTTTAGCACCTTCATTAAGAATAAGCTTATTGTAGATGTGTGGGTTTATTTTTGGGACCTCTGTACTGTTCCTTTGGTATGTGTGTCTGTTTATATGCCAATACCATGCTGTTTTGAAGTTATTGCGACTCTGCATTATGTCTTGAAATCTGGTGTTGTGATGTCTCCTGTTTAGCTCTTTTTGCTCAAGCTTTCTTTGGTTGCTAAGGGTCTTGTATGCTTTCATAGGAATTTTAAGTTTTTTTCTAGTTCTGTGAAAATATTGGTATTTTGATAAGAATTGCATTGAAAGTAAATCACTTTGGTTAGTAAGGACTTTTTTTTTTCTTTTTTGGTATCAGGACATTTTACCAGTGAGCCACATTCCCATCCCTTTTTATATTCTATGAGATAGGATCTCACTAAGTTTCTTAGGGCCTCACTAAACTGCTGAGGCTGGCTTCAAACTTGTGATCTCATGTCTCAATCTCCCAAATTACTGGGATTACACATATGTGCCACCGTGTGTGGCAGTATGGACATTTTAACATATTCTTCCAATCCAAGAACATGGGAGTCTTTTCATCTTGAACTTTCATCAGTGTTTTTGCAATTTTCATTGTAGAGGTCTTTTCATTTTATTCTTTTGGTGGTTTATTCTTAGGCATTTTATTAGTATTTTTTTCATAGCTATCATGAATGGGTTTGCTTTACCAATTTTTTTCTCAGCAAATTCATTATTGGTATATAGAAAACCTGCTGATTTTAGTATGTTTTTTTTAATACCCTGATATTGTATTGAATTATCAATTGTAATAGTATTCTGGTATTCTGTTTTTTTTTTTTAATATATACAGTCATATCATCAGCAAATAGGGATAGTTCTTTCCTCCCTTTCTATTTGATTGCCTTTTTCTTTCTTACCTAATTGTTCTGGCTAAACTTCTAGATGATTAAAATGTTTATATATATTTTCTCATAGTACTAGAGATTGAACCAGGGGTATTCTGCCACTGGGCTATATCCCCATCCCTTTTTCTCGTTTGAGACATGATCTTGCTAAGTTGCTTATACTAGCCTCAATTAAAATCCTCCTGTCTCGGCCTCTCTAGGACTGTGTTGAATAAGAACTTTGAGTAGATACCCTCTCAGGCATGGTGGCACACACCTGTAATCCTAGTGGCTCAGGGGGCTGAGGCAGGGTTGCAGGTTTGACACCAGCCTCAGCAACTTTGTGAGGCTCTAAGCAGCTTAGTGAGACCCTATCTCAAAAAATAAAAAGGGCTGGGGATGTTGCTCCGTGGTCTCCGTGATTAAGTACTCTTGGGCTCAATCCCTGGTACACCAAAAAAAAAAAAAAAAAAAAAAACTGGACGTCCTTATCTTGTTGCTAGTCTTAGAGGAAAAGCTGAAAAGTATTTAGTATCATGCTCTGTGAGTGTGTCATCTGTGGCCTTTCTTATGTCGAGGACATGATCCTTGTGGACTTAATTTGTTCAGGGATTTTTTCAGGAAGAGATGTTGCATTTTATCAACTTTTTCTGCATTTACTGATGATTTTTATTCTTCATACATATCGCATCAACAGAATAATGTTTATTGGGTATGTTAAACCATCCCTAGAATGAAACCAACTCAATCATGGTGAATGATTTTTTTTTTTAATGTGCTGTTGAAATTGATTTGCTAGTATTTATCTATGTTCATTAGGAATATTGGTTTATAGTTTTCTCTTGTGTGCTGGTCTGGTTTTGGTAACATGGTAATGCTGGCCTCATAAAATTAGTATGGGAGAATTCCCTTCCTTTTAATTATTTGGTGTAGTTTGAGAAGCATTGATATTGGTTCTTTGAAAGTTTGCTAAGAATCGGCAAAGCCATCCAGTCCTGGGCTCTTTTTTTTTGTTGTTGTTGTTGTTGGGAAACTTTATTACTGATTCAGTCTCATTATAGTGGTGTTTGTGTGGGGTGGGGGGGTATTGGGGATTGAACTCCTGGGCACTCGACCACTGAACCACATCCTCAGCCTATTTTTTTATTTTATTTAGAGACAGGGTCTCACTGAGTTGCTTAGTGCCTTGCTTTTGCTGAGGCTGGTTTTGAACTTGCAATCCTCCTGCCTTGGCCTCCCAAGCCATTGGGATGAGAGGTGTGTGCCACCACTCCTGGCTCATTAGTTAAAAAAAAAAAAAAAAAAAAAAAACTTGAACAATTTTTTTTTTTAAACACACACACACATTTTTAAATTAGAGCTTTCTAGTTATACATAATAGTTGGGTTCATCCTGATAAACTATTAAATGCATGAAATTAGATTTAGTTCATGATCCCTCTCCCTTATCCAGCCCCCATCAAGATTCAGTTTTGGCAGGTCATATGAATTCAGAAATGTGTCCATTTCTTTTAGGTTTTCCAATTTGTTAGCCTATAGTTTTTCATAATAATCTCTAATGAACATTTGCCTTTCTGTGGTGTCTCCTTTTTTTGTCTTTGATTCTATTTATTTGGGTTTTTTCTTTTGGATACCAGGGATTGAACTTGGGGGCACTCGACTACTGAACCACATCCCCAGCCCTATTTTGTATTTTTGTTTAGAGACAGGATCTCACTGAGTTGTTTAGAGACTCATTTCTGCTGAGGCTGGCTTTGATCCTCCTGCCTCGGCCTCCCAAGCAGCTGGGATTACAGGCCTGTGCCACCACACCCAGCCTATTTTGCTTTTTCTTAGAATGGGTAGTTCTTTTTGAATAGTTACTCAAAACACCAACTCTTTGTTTCATTTTTTTAAAAGACTTTAATTTATCTCTGATCTTTATTTCTTCTGATTTGGGGTTTTGTTCTTTTCTAAAACCACAACGCAGTTTTAGGTTGTCTATTTGAAATTTTTTTCTTTTTTTTTTTTTTTTTATGTAGGCACTCGTTGCTATAAAATTCCCTCTTAGTACTTTTTTTACTGTTTTCAATAAGTTTTATCAATAGTAGTCAACTCTTATTTTCTGTTTTGTGTATCTGCTTGTCTAGTGGGATTTATATTCTCACATGCTTTCATGATTGTAGTTATCTTTCACCTCTAGATGTAGTATTCCCTTAAGCATCATATATAAGGTTGGTTTTGTGGTCATAAATTCCCTCAGTTTTTGCTTGGCTTGGAAAGACTTTATCCTTCAGAAATGAGGTAGAAATAGTCTTGCTGGGTATAGTATTCTTGGTGGACAGTTATTTTGTTTCAAGATTTGGAACATCATTCCATTCCCTCTGGCCCATAAGGTTTCTTCTGAGAAATCTTCTGTTAGTCTAATGGGGATAACCTTAAATGTAACTTGGTACTTTTTTCTTGCGGATTTAAGAATTTTTTCTATTATAGCAGTTTGATCATATGATATGCCATGGTAAAGATTTTTCCTGGTCATGTCTATTTGGAATCCTGTAAGCATCCTGTACATGGATTTCCATATTGTTCCCAAGATAAGTTTTCTATTTAATGGAAATGACTTTTATATGGTATTAACTTTTTTCTCTTCACCTTTACATATTTTAAAAAATAGATATTTGTTCATTTAATGGTGTACCAAAGATCTTAAATGTTCTCCCCTTCTACCTCCTCCTCCTTTTATCAGACTGGAATATTTAAAAAGACTTCAAGTTAAGATACTTTGTCCTGCTTCATCTAGTCTGTTGAGGCTTTCAACTCTGGTTTGGTTTGGTTTGTTTTTTTTTTTTGCTACATGTTGAGATCTTTATTTCCAAGATTTCTGTTCAGTTCTTTTTCAAAATCTCTTTTTTTCCTCACTTTTTCACTTATATCCTGCATTGTCTTCCTAATTTCATTGAACTATTCTTCTGTTGTCTTTTGGCTCTCATTAAGCCTTTTTATAATCACTATTTAAAAATATTTTCCATGCTGAGGATCAAGCCCAGGGCCTTGGATGCTAGGCTAGTGCTCTTCCATTGAATTACATTCCCAGGCACCATTTTAAAAAATTCTTTATCAGGCAGTTCATCTGTATGGATTTCATCTCTATCAATTTCGTTGGGATCTGTTGCTAGAGAATTGTTAATATTCTTTTGGAGGCAAATTACCTTTTTCTTTCATAGTTCTTGTATTTCTGTGTTGATTTATGCATCTGGTATATCAAATATCTTCTCCACTTTTATGAGATAGTCTTCTTTGAAAGTGGATTTCTCCTAAAGACATGGATTGTGGTGAAAGTGTTTTTTAAACATAATGTCGACTTTATTTCCATTTGGGCACCATAGCATAGTCTTCCTATAGCTTCCTTGTGATTATTTGAATCATCATGTGTATCATGGCAGAGTTGGAGAGACTGACTGTCTCTGGGGGCCATGCAGAGGTGCGTGCACTCTGGTGGCTCAGACAAGTGTGGTACAGGCAGCAGGTAGTTTGGGGGAACACAGTGGGGTTACCCCTATAGTGGGAGTGGTGGTTCCTACTGGGCAATGGGCATTTCCTTGGGCACCATTGATGCTAGCTCTCCCCTGGTACTGGCAGCTACAGCAGTGGTGAGGGACCTGAAGTTAGTGGCATGGGTCCAGATATTGCACTGAGAGAGATGGTGGTAGAAACCCTGGCATTCCCTCTTTGGTACTCACACCTAGTCCTGACAGCAATATGTGGTTAAACAAAGTGTAGGGATATGGTAGCAGTGGGAACTGTATAGGTGAGGTGGCACCAGAAACTAGTGATCCTTTCTTCCTGTGACAATGCATGCACAGGAGTGGACCTCTGGCCATAGGCAGAATTCTTCTTGGCCCCCTTTGTGTTTCCAGGGGCAGGGTGATGGCTGGAGCTGGGGCTTTCTACTTCCACCTCAACTCCTTCATTTGAAACGTGCCCAGGGGCTGAGCTATGGCCAGAGCTACAAAGTTAACTAAGACCTGCCAGCCCTTCATGCCCCTGTGGGTGGGGCAGCGGCAGGAACGGTGGTGTTCCCTCTCCACCCTGTCCGTAGTAGGTGTCTGAGTGCAGTGCAGTGCAGTGGGAAGAGGCAGCTGGAGCTGTGTGGGCACCTGCCGTTAGTCCTGGCACTGGTGAGTCCACATGAAACTGGCCACTCACTTAGATGATCAGGGCACTTGCCTTTCAAGACTGTGTTGTTCTCCTTTCTTCTCTTTGCTACACTCTGCATCACAACACCTGTTCCCTCCAATGCAGGGGCCCCAGTGGGGCTTAAGTCTCAGCAACTCTGCTCTCTTAAGTTGGGTTCATGAGGCATCGGGGCCCTACAGATGGGTGTAGTGATATGTCTAGAGATGGGACTATGCAGGGGTTCCCATCCAAACCCCAACAATAGCTCACATCTTAAGATGGTTCCTTCTTACAAACACTTGGGATATTTGCTGGAAGATAGTGTGAGCTCCTTTCTAAAGCAAGGCTGCTATGCAAATTTTAGGGTGCTTATTATCTAAGTAGGCCTGTGAGGATCATGAAACTTTCCAGTAGAGAGGGCTGCAAGTATGTGCACTAACAAAATTTGCTGGGACTCTTCCACCCTTGTCCCTGTGTAGCAAAATACCCCTGGAGTATTTTGTTTCTTTTTATGCTGTTGTCCCACGTCTCTGAAACTTACTGGGTTCCAGTATCTGTTGCTGATTTCCAGTGTTCTCCCATGGTGGGTAGCTTCAAAAGGAGCTACTCACTTGTTACTTTGTGAAGGAGGGAGTGGATGGTGTGTGCCTTTGTTCAGCCATCTTGGATCTATCGAATTTACTGTTTCATGATACATGAAGACATAAAAATAATATTAATGGGCTTACTCTGTAATGTTCCAATTCCTGCATACATCACAATATTTAAATCAAGTTGTTTTATGTCCTGACACCATTTTTCTTTTTTTTTTTTTTAGTTTTAGGTGGATACAATATTTTGTTTTATGTGGTGCTGAGGATTGAACCCAGTGCCTCATGCATGCCAGGCGAGCACTCTACCACAGAGCCACAGCTCCCGCCCATCACACTGTTTTCTTTACCTGTGAAAACTTTTGAAACGCTTTCTTCTAGCATCTTGAAATGGAGTACACAGCATTGTTATTGTGCAACAGCACACCAGAAAGTCTTGCTCCTAACTGTAACTTAGTACCCATTGACCACCCTTTCCCCAGCCCTCCCCACTCCCCTTTCTCCAGCACTTGGAAACCATTATAATCTCAACTTCTATAGATAATCTTTTTTTTAGATTCCCCATGCGTGAGATCATGCAGTATTTATTTCTGTGCCTGGCTTATTTCACCATAGTGATATCCAGTCCCTCGCATGCTGTCACACAAGTCAGGTCTCATTCTTATTTATGGGTGCATAGTATTCCCTGGTGCATATACACCATATTTTTCCTTATCCATTTATCAGTTGATGGACACTTAGGTGGTTCTTTCTCTTGGCTATTGTGAATACTGTTGCAGTGAACTGCATGTGTCTTCTACATAGTGATTTCATTTCCTTTGAATATATACCTAGCAATGGGATTGCTGGATTATATGGTAGTTCTACTTTTAATTTTTACAAACCTCCTCATTTTTTTCCATAATGGTTGTACTAATTTACATTCTGATCAATAGTTTGCAAGAGCTTCCTTTTCTTCACATACTCGCCAACACTCTTTTTGATAATAGTCATTTTTACTGTTACTGGGGTGAGGTGATCTCATTTTGGTTTTGATTTTCCTTTCCCTGATTAGTGATGTATAGCAGTTTCCCTTAAACCTTTTAGCCATTTGTATGACCTTCTCTGAGAAATGTTTATTTAGGTCTATTGCCTATAGTTTAATCAGTTTATTTGTATTTTTTTTCTCGAATTTTTAGAGTTCCTTATATATTCTGGATATCAACCCTCTGACAAATGTGTGCTTACAAATATGTTCTCCCATTCTGGAGGTTGTCTCTTCACTGTTTCCTTTGCTGTGCAGAGGCTTTTAGTTTGTGATCCTATATATTTTTGGTTTTGTCTTTGGGGTCTTGTCCAAAATACCTTTGCACATCCCAGTGTCCTGAAGCATTTCCTGTGTTTTCTTCTAGTAGTTTGTCTCAGGTCTTACACTTAACTCTTTAATCCATTTTGAGTTGATTTTTGAAACTGTGGGAAGAAGAGGGGTCTAGTTTCGTTCTTCTGCATGTAAACATCCACTTTCCCCAGCACCACTTATTGAAAAGACTGCCTTTTCCAATGCATGTTCTTGGCACCTTTGTCAAATCAGTTGTTTGTAGATATGCATGTTTTACTTCTCGCTGTTCTGTTCCATTGATCCACGTGTCTGTTTTATGCCAATACTATATTTTTGTTACTGCAGTTTTGTAGTATGTTTTGAAGTTGTTAGTGTTGATGTCTGTGGTTTTGCTCTTTTTGCTCAAGACTGCTTTGGATGTTTGGAGTTTCTCTTTGTTCCATATAAATTTTAGAATGTTTCTAGTTCTGTGAAGAATGCCATTAGTATTTTGATAGGGATTGTATTAAATCTGCACATTGCTTTGGGTAATATGGATATTTTTAACACTATTGATTCTTGAACATGTCTTTCCGTTATTTTTCTGTTCTTTCATTTTTTTTCAGTTTTTAAATAATTTTCATTGTAGAGATCTTTCCTCTCTGGTTAAATTTATTCCTAGGTATTGATTAGTTTTGTAGTTATTGTAAATGGGATTGCTTTCTTGACATCTATTTCAGATGATTCTATATTGGCATGTAGAAACACCACTGATTTTCGTACCGTTCTGTATCCTGCTAATCTGTTGAATTCCTTGATTCTAATAGTGTTTTGGTGAAATCTTTCTATACGTAAGATCTTGTCATTTGCAAAAAGTGACCATTTGACTTTTTCAAGCTTGGTGTCCTTTATTTCTCTTGCTTGACTGCTCTATCTAGAACTTTCAGAACTCTGTTGAATAAAAGTGGTGAAAGTGGGCATCCATGTCTTATTTCAGATGTTGGAGATAAATCTTTCAGCTTTTCCCCATGCAGTCTAATACTAGCTATTGGCTTATTATTATAATCCCATTACATGGAATGTATGTTGAGGTATATCCCATCTATGACTTAATTTGTTCAGTGTTTTTATCATGAAAAGATATTGAACTCTATCAAATGTCTTTTCTGTGTCTGTTGATATGACTATGTGGTTTTTGTCCTCCATTCTACTGATACGGTGTATCATGTGAATTGAGTTGCATATATTTTACATCCCAGGGATGAATCTCATTTCTTATCCGGTTTGGTATCAGAGTAGTACTGGCCTCATACAATGTGTTTGGAAGAATTGCTTCTTATTCTGTTTTTTGTTTTGTTTTGTTTTTTGTTTTGGTGGTGGGGAATAACTTGAGGAATTGGAATTGGAATTAGTTCTTTAAATATTTAGTAGAAATTGGCAGTGAAGCCACTTGGTCTTTTGTTGTTTGTTTGGAAGGCTTTTTATTACTGATTGCATTTTATAACTTGTTGGCCTGTTTAGGTGTTCTGTTTGCTCATGATTTGGTCTTGGTAAGTTTTCTGTCAGATTTGTCCAGTGCTTCTAGGTGATCAATTTTGTGGGCATGATAACCTCCAATGTTTTGTATTTTTGAGGTGTTCGTTGTAATGTCTCCCTTTTCATTTTATTGGTTTTTTTTTTTCCTTTTTCTTTTGGTCTAAGGGTTTCTTCTTTTTGAAGAACTAGCTCTTAGTTTCACTGATCTTTTGTTCTTGTTGGGTTTAAAAAAATTTTATTTTTTAGTTATAGGTGAATGCAATCTTTATTTTTATGTGGTGCTGAGTATCGAACCCAGTGCCTTGCATGTGGTAGGCAAGTGCCCTACCTCTGAGCCACAACCTCAGCCCCCTGATCTTTTGTTTTTTAATCTCCATTTCATTTATTTTTCCTCTGATCTTTAATTTTTTTTTCCTTATGCTAATTTTGGGTGTGCTTTGTTTTTGCTTTTCTAGCTCCTTGAGATGTGAGTGATAGTTTGCTCATTTGAGATCTACTTTTCCTGCTGTGGACATTGATCACTATAAGCCTCCCTATTCTGCTTTGGCTGGATCCCTTAGGTTTGAGTATGTGTTGTCTCCATTTTCCTCTCAAGAAATTTTAAAATTTCCTTCCTGATTTCTTCCTTTTCATCAGTTGTTCAAAAGTAAGCTATTGAATCTCCATGTATTCGTGTAGTTTGTAAAGTTCCTGTTATTGACTTCTAGTTTTATTGCATTGCATTCAGAAAAGATGCTAATTATTTCCATTTTTCAAAATTTGTTGAGACTGACCTTGTGGCCTTTCATACAATCTTTCCTGGAGTTTGTTCCATGTGCTGATAAGAAATATATACTCAGCCGCTATTGGGTGGAATGTTCTGTAGGTGTCTGTTATGTCTGTGTAGTTTAGGATGCAGTTTAACTTTTTTTTTTTTTTGACTGATCTGTTCATTGCTGCAAGTGGGGTTTTCAAAGTATCCAACTACTTTTCTGTTAGATTCTTTCTCTCCCTTTAGGTCTGTTAATATGCTTTATATGTTTAGGTGCACCAATATTGGGTGCATGTGTATTCACAATTATTTCCTCTTGCTGAATTGACCCCTTGGTTATTATATAATGACCTGCCTGTGGGTTTTTTCTGCTTTTGTTTATCTTACCCCATAAGTATGTATAAGTTATAAGTAAGTATACTCTTACTTTCCTTTGGCTTCTATTTGCATGAAATATCTTATTCCATCCTTTCACTTTCAGTCTGTGTGTGACTTGGAGGTGAAGTGAATTTCTCATAGCTGATGTATAGTTGTCTTTTTTTTTTTATTCATTCACTCCCACTGACTTAGAGAATTTAATCCATTTTTATTCAAGATAATTTGTTGATAGGTAAGGTCTTACTCTAGCCGTTATTGAACTTGTTTTCTAATTGTAGTACTTTTGTCCCTCTTTCTTTGTGGTTTTCTTTGTGGTTGTAGTGTTTTAATTCCTCATTATTGGTTTGTCTATTATGGATTTTTGTGTCATAGTTTTCATGAGGCTAACACTCTTTTGATTATAGCAAACTAATGAAATAATGAACAGATTTTCTTAGTTCTTGGGAAGGCAGTTTGCTATGAAGAGATGTTTGACTTGGTGTATCTGTGGGGAGGTGATTACTGAAGGATCTTTTAGATATGGATTGAGAATCTTGGGCTCACAGGTGTCAATATTGTCTAAAGTACTTCCTAGTGCATCTTAAGTTTTTTATAAGTACTTCTGAATTAAAAAAAAAATCTCTCGGGGCATGGTAGTATCACCTGTAACCCCAGATTTGGGAGGATGAGATGGGAGAATTGTAGGTTTGAGGCCAGTCTGGCCACTTAGTGAGACCCTATTTATAATACAAAATAAAAAGGACTGGTGATGTATCTTAGTAGTAGAGTCACCTAGGTTCAATCTCCAATACCCTCCTCCCTCCGCTGCTGAGGAATTGTGGTCTAAACTATTTTCTAGGGAGCAAGAGCCAGATTTAAAAATGATGCATAAACATCTCCTTAGAAAGGCTATCAAAGAAAATACTGGCTGTGTCTCTACCCAAACAGAAATGATTGGATCATGTGATGTTTTGTGTGTGGGTAATTGACTTTCCTAGTAAGAATTTTTGAAAGAGGCTGGAAAATGAACTCATGCTCTAAGGCTAAGTGGAAATCTGGTACCTCTTTTCATTTACTTGAACACCCTGCCACCCACAGTTGTCTAATCTGTTGCGTAGAGCACAGGACCATCAGGCAGTTGTCTCCACAGATGCATGAACAGGAGTGTACTGCATATGCTTGGCTGCAGATCTGTCAGCCTCTCAGCAAACAGCAAAGACTAAAAAGTATTTTAGTAGTCACACAGCTAAACCACAAAGGATGACACAGTGGGGCAATGTCTCATCAAAGTGGTCTTCTAGTTGGGTGTGTTGGCACACACCTATATAATCCCAATTACTCGTGAGGCCGAGGCAGGAGGACCTCGAGTTTGAGATCAGCCTGGGCAACTTGGTTTAGATCCTGTCTCAAAAAAATAAAAATTAAAAAAAGGGCTGGGATGTAGCTCATTGGTCAAGCACCCCTGGTTTCAATCTTGAATACTCATCTCCCCCCTACAAAGAAAAACCTGTCAGGGTTGGGGAAGTAGCTCAGGGGTAGAGCATGTGCTTAGCATGCATGAAACACTGAGCTTAATTTCCAGTACAAAAGAAACCTCAAAATAATGAAATGATCTTCTGTTAACAGTTCATGTCACTATTTCTTGGATTATTAATAGCTTTTCTGAGTAGGGTAGGTAGGATGTGGCATCCAGATGGGCTAATGAGCTAAGAAGTATTCCTTGGACTTGGAATTTTGTGCTGCAGGATGCAAGAGATGAGCAAAGTTGTCCTTTCTTGTTTCGTAAAGACAAAAATGGTACATATTTTTAAAAGGCAGCCAATTACATTAGCTTTGGCCATGGTAGTAGTTGCTGCTTGTTTTGTTATAGCATAGCACAGTAGCTATGTAGACACAAACAATTGGCATAGCAAATGTCCTCCCACATTCTCTTCCTTTAAAATGTAATTCTTAAAGAATCGGAGGAAAAAGAGATTTTATTTAATGTTGTTGCCCTGGGATTCAGAATTTCTTTTATATTTTGGTACTGGAGATTTAATCTAGTGGTGCGCTACACTGTGCTACATCCCGAACCCCTTTTTAAAAATTTTGAGACGGGGTCTTGCTAAGTTTTCCAGGCTGGCCTTAATTTGTATTCCCCCTGCCTCAGTCTCCTAAGTTGCTGGAATTATAAGTGTGTACCACCATACACAGTTCAGAATTTCATTTAAAAAGAAATAACATACTTCATAGAGACAAACCCACATAAATATGGTTATGTCATACTAGACAAAGGTGCCAAAAACATTCACTAGAGAAAAGATAGTTTATTCAACAAATGGTGCTGGCAAAACTGGAAATCCATATGTAGCAAAATGAAATTAAAACTATCTCACCCTGCACAAAACTCAAAGTGGATCAAAGACTTAGGTGCAAGGTCTCTGTTCTAGTGCCTAACAGAAGAAAGAGTTGGCCCAAATCTTCACCATGTTGACCTAGGGTTTGACTTCCTTAACAAGCCTCCTAAAGTGCAAAAAGTAAAATCGAGAATCAATAAATGGGATGGATTCAAATTAAAAAGCCTTTTCTCAGCAAAGGAAACAATAATGTGTGGAGAGAGCCTACAGAATGAGAGGAAATCTCTACCATATGCACCTCAGAGCATTAATTCCCAGGAAAAACTTAACACCAAAAAAACAAATAACACAATCAAATGAGCAAAGGAACTGAGCAGACGCTTATCAGAAGATATACAAGTTGATCAACATATATATGAAAAAGTGTTTTGTATTTCTGTAATCCCTAGAGATGTTAATCAAAACTACACTGATTTCATCTCGATCCTGTCAGAATGGCAATTATCAAGAATACAGGCAACAATAAATGTTAGAGGATGTGGGGGAAAAGGTACACTCGTACATTGCTGGTGGGACTGCAAATTGGTACAACCACTACAGAAAGCAGTATGGAGATACCTCAGAAAACTTGGAATGGAACCACCATTTGACCCAGCTATCCCACTCCTCACTTTATACCCAAAGGACTTAACATCGGCATTCTACACTAAGGCAGCTACTTCAAAGTTTATGGCTGCTCATTTCACAATAGCTAAACTATGGAACCAACCTAGGTGTCCTTCAATAGATGAATGGATAAAGAAAATGTGGTACATATATTTAATGGAATATATCGGCTTTAAAGAATAAAATTATGGCATTTGCCAGTAAATGGATGGAGTTGGAGAATATCATGCTAAGCCAAAGGCCGAATGTGTTCTCTAATATGCAGATGCTAATTCACAATAAGGCGGCGGGGGGGGGGGGGGTTGGGTGGGGGCACTAGAGAAGAGCATTACCTTAGATTAGGTATAGGGAAGTGAGGGGAGGGAAGGAGATGTGGGGACAGGAAAGATAGTAAAATGAAACAGACATTACTTTATGTATGTGATGGCATGATCAATAACATGCCCAATATGATTCGGTAACGTGCACTCAAAAATAAGAAATTATATCCCATCTGTGTATCAAAGTGCATAAATGCATTCTACTGTCATGTATAATTAAAACAAATTTAAAATTAAAAAAAATAACATACTTGATTCAATATTTGAGTGCCTACTATGTGCCAACCTGGGGCTGCAGCAGTCCTTGCCCTCACAGTGCTAACAGTACAATCTAGGACAGGGACATTAAGCAAGTTTAATCAAGAGTCACAAAAAGAACTCTGGAAGGCCCTCAGCAGATTTACCTGGACTAACGGGTCAGGGAAGTCCTCTCTGGGGAAGTGATATCTAGATGGAGGCTTCAGAGATTAGTGCGATTTAAATGAGACAGAGGGAAAGTTCCAGATGCAGGAAACAGCATATGAATGAGCCAGGACTTGGGAGGAAGGGCAGCTCTAAGAGGTGAGGCTGGAGTGGAGGGGCCCATTGGCCTCTAAACATGTTAAGAATTGTGAATTTTAAGGGCAACTGAAAGACTTTCAGAATGGAAGTGACATAATCAAATTTGTTTTTTCCAAAGCACTCTGGCCTCAGAAGAAGCTATAGAAGATGCACAAGTTGGGTTGGTAGGCCGCGGCATGATTCCAGAGGGGAGGAGAAGGATGATTTAGTTCAGGGCAGAGAATGAGGCCTAGACTAGGTGACAGCAGTGGGGATAGAGAATTGGAAGGATCAGATCTATTTTCCTTTGTAAAAAGAATGTACTCTTCCCTCTTTATGTAAATAATAATCTTCTTTTAGGAAGTTTTGATATAATACATGAGCCCCAAAAAGTAAATATATAATCTAATCTCATTTCCTAGGAACTAGCATTATTTGTGTGGTGTCAAGTTTTCCAGCCTCTCTTCTCTGCATTTATAATTCGTTTATTAAAACATTTTTTAGTTGTAGTTGGATACAATACCTTTATTTTACTTCTTGTTTCTATGTGGTGCTGAGGATTGAACCCAGGGCCTCGCCCGTGCTAGGCAAGTGCTCTACTGCTGAGCCCCAGCCCCTAATTCACATTCATTTTTAAAAACAATTATAAAAACAATGCATATCCCATTGTTAATGTAACTTGTTCTTTTAAGACAAATAATTACTTTCAGCTTCTCGTGTAAGTCCTTTGGCCTGTGTTGACACTTGAAATGCTGTGGTGTCGATTTGTGCATTTCACAAAAAGAATGCACTACCTGTGTACGCATACATCTAGGGCCTATGTTTGGATTGTGCCTATACTGGTCTGTCATGGATGAGGGACTTTTGGGAGGAAATTCTTTAGCTAATTTTGAGTCTAGTTAGTTCTGGTCTGAAAGAATGTCTGTAAGATGTGTTGGCTGCTAAGCCACGGAAGAGGGGAGGGGAGGATGTTTTGGAAGATGCTCTGTTGAGGCCAGACCGCTGCTCTAGGTCAGGTGGCTGTAAGGGTCTTTTGAGGCTTTGGCTGGGGTTTTGTGAGATGTTTAAGGAGCTTGGTTGCATTTCCAAGTGGTCAGAGTAAAAGGGCTGATACTGCCCTTTTACTGGATGAACTGCCAGACGGCTCATCTGTCTGGAAACAGGAGTGGAAACAGGAAGGCTCCCCTAAGACCTGCTGAGGGGGAGACTAAGCAATGAAATAATACATGGAGTGTCCTCTCAAAGGTATGATGACCCTTTTTGGGAGTTGTTAGTCCTGTTTGGTTTGTCTCTTTCTTTTTTGACCTTGGCTTACTCATGCTTTACAAAAATCTGTGCAAGGATTCCAGCTTCCTGGGTCAGTAGCACACACCAGTGGCCTGGGAAGTTTTTCTAGGGCGGCTCAAGAAAATGTGGGGAATAACATCTCTTAGTTCTAGAGAAATTTCCTGTACAACTTATTTTTTTTTCCTTTTCTCCAGGAGAAATTAGGAGGGAGAACCTCATGATTTTGAGTTCCACTTGTTTAGACTAATACCCTTCCTTGTCTCCAGCATCAAGTCTCAGTAGGCCTGGCTTAAAAGGAAGAAGGGGTCAATTCCAGTGTACCAAAGTCTTGCCTTAATCCTCAGGAGGCCGAGCCTCCAGCATGTAGGGGAAGCAAAGACACAGGGACTCGGCACTATTCCAGGCCATATGCACTCCAGGCAGCAATGCAGGATGATGCTTTGGGCCCTCTTTCTGCCTAGGTCAGAGGGAGGCGGCATGTTCCCCTGCAAGCTGGAGTAGTGTCTTCAGTCTGTTGCATTCTTTGCAGTCAAGTCACAAAGCTATTCATGTGTGCCAAAGCATATCAGGTTGTAGGTCTCAAGGTAATTAAGGAGCTGTAGTACTATGAACTCGGCTGTGCATTGGACAGGATTCACCTCTTTTTGTTTTCTGAAAGCTGTCTACTACTTTGCATTGTAAGCAACTGTCTTCATGGGAGAGATCATAGCTGGCTGGCTCTTGGTGAATAAAAGGACAGAATTTGCCTTCAAAGATTGTGAAGCAGAAGTCCTAAAGAGAAGGTTTTTCATGAAGGCTTTGTTTGCTGGCCACAGTGATGCACATCTGTAATCCCAATGACTTGAGGCTGAGGCAGGAGAATTGAAAGTTCAAGGCCAGCCTCAGCATTTTACTGAGGCCCTAAGCAACTTAGTGAGACTGTCCCCAAAAGGGCTGGGAATGTAGCTCAGTGGTTAAGTACCCCTGGGTTCAATCCTCAATAGCAAAGCTCCCCCACAAGTTTTTTCCACTTTTGACCAGCTTATGGTTGGGGACCTGCAGACTCTTTTGAGGGGTTACTATGCATATCTAAGTGTGTAATAAAAAGTGACAAAACCAAGTACTGAACTTGTTCTACTGCTCAGAGGTACTGATCTGTGGCCACATCAGGACAATTCTGTGTGTGTATGGATGTTGGGGATCAAATCCAGGACCTTGCACTTACTTAAGCAAGCACTCCACCACTGAGCTACACCCCCAGCCTTGTGTGGTTATCATCTTAATAACTCGTTTCCCATCCTGGCAAGAGAAGAGCTTTAGTTCCCGATTGAATCTAGAATTCTGTCTTTACCCTGAAATCTAGTATTTCTTCTACTGTTTGTCCCAAGTGCCATAGTGATGCTGCAAAAGGTATACTATAGCAGGATTTGCGGTGAGCCCAGCCAGCCAGCCTCATGCTTCTCTATGTAGTTCCCTTTAGTGGCTGAAGCATATAGTTTCATGTGTTCATTCAGCAGCCACTTAGGGCACTGCCGGATTAGGTGCTGAGCATGCAGAAGTGAATACCTTAAATTCGCCACCCTTGAGTAGACAGCAGGAATGGATCTTTTGGCTGAGTTGGTAATCTGTGTCAAAGAATAATTCTAATAGTAAATTCTCTACCTGTGGTGTCTGGTAATGATGCAGTCCATTAGGCTACTAAGAGTTTTTCTATAATAAAATGAGCTCATACGCAATTGGTTAATAGGTGAATGATGTGAGTGCACCTGTTTTTTACCCTAGGTAACAGAAACCAGAATAACAACCTTCAGCAGTGAAGGAAAATGCCCTTAGCTTTGTTTTGCACCCACAGAAGCTCTTTCTGCTTGAAGAAAATTAAAGAAATCCCTGTGCCAGGACTCTTTCCCTAGAGAGGTGCATTTGGCCTTAAGGGTTCTCAGCCTTGTTTCTCACTGGGAAGCGAGAATTTCTATTCTGCTGTTTTGAGCACTTTTAATATTTCTTGTGGCATCCTCTTGATGCCATGAGCTGCTAGTTTGCTTCTAAGGTACCGGGGCGGGGGGGGGGGGGTGTATGTGCGCGTGCACATGCTATCTACTTGCCATAGGTTTTAATGGTCCCGAGTGGTCTGCCCCATCTGACTTTTCCCATAACTCCAGGTGCTGATTTTAGAGAACCAAGAGAGTTGAACATCTGTGGACCAAACAAATGGGAGTTTGAGCCAGCCAGTATCTCCTTTCAGCTTTGCCTCAGCACCCTTCCATTTGCTCACTGTAGGCCTGTTTGCAGGCTCTGAAGTGTGGCTCTTCAAGTGACAGCTCTGGTCCAAGGCAGCCCATTTCACAGTAGTTCAGATTCTATAGAGGATGTATGCCTCATTTATCCTGAATGGAGTGTGGAGTGAGGGCTCTTGAACTATTAACCCCCAGCCAGGGTTCTCGAGAGCCCAGAATCAATAGGAAGTATATATACCTAGAATGAGATTTATTATAGGATAGTGGCTTACAGTTATGCAGATTAAGAAGTGCAGGGGCTGGGGCAATAGCTCAGTGGTAGAGTGTTTGCCTAGCACATGTGAGGCTCTGGGTTCGATCATCAGCACCACATACAAATGAATAAATAGAATCTCTGCTGGAGACCCAGGAGAGCCTGATGTAGTTTGAAGGACAGAGAGCTGATGGTACGATTCCAGTCTGATTCTAAAGGCCTGAAAATCAGGATTGTGTAGAATACAAGAAGATTGATTCCCAGCACAACACAGGTAAACCCTTTACCTTTCCTCTGCCTTTGTTTTGCTCAGGATCTCAACAGATTGGATGGTGCCCACCCACATTGGGGAGGATCTTTCACTTTATTCAGGCCAGCAATTCCAATGCTAATCTCTCCTGGAAACACTCGCACAGAACACCCAGAAATAATGTTTACCAAGATATCTGGGCATCCCTTAGCCTAGTCAAATTGACACATGAAGTGGATCCTCATAAGAATCTTTTTTTTTTTTTAATTTTTATTAATTTTTTTTTATTGTTGGTCGTTCAAAACATTACATAGTTCTTAATACATCATATTTCACAGTTTGATTCAAGTGGGTTATGAACTCCCAATTTTACCCCATATACAGATTGCTGTATCACATCAGTTACCCTTCCATTGATTGACATATTGCCTTTCTAGTGTCTGATGTATTCTGCTGTCTGTCCTATTCTCTACTATCCCCCCTCCCCTCCCCTCCCCTTTTCTCTCTCTACCCCTTCTACTGTAAATCATTTCTTCGATTTGTATTATCTTGTCTTACCCCTCCTTTCCTCTTATATGTCATTTTGTATAACCCTGAGGATCGCCTTCCATTTCCATGCGGTTTCCCTTCTCACTCCCTTTCCCTCCCACCTCTCAACCTCATAAGAATCTTAAGGGAAGGAAGAGTAAATTGCTTTTTGTGGAACCCCCCCTTTCATTTGGCCTGAATCTGTGGTGACCTTAGGGTCATTTTTTATGTTCTTTCAGCAACAGCAGGAAGTTCAATAGCCTGGTTCACTTCCGGAGAGACAGACCAGGGGTGGTCTTCATTTTGTGCAGTGTCCAGGCAGCATTGGTTTGGCCACTCACAGTTCTCCAATGTGGGAGCCAGGCAGGGCCAGCAGGAAGGGCTCAGGTTGGAGGAATAGAGAGAGTGGTAATCCAGACAAGAAGACTTGCTTTGAAAACATGCCAAAGAAATGGACCAGTGAAAGTCTTAATTGGCAGTGGACAGAGAAGTTTCTGCGATGACCCCATCCTTATCTCCCAGCTCCACCACTATCTCATCCTTTGTCTTCATGCTGCTCAGAGGTTTCTTCCAGCAACGAATCTATTAAATTTCTACATTTGAATATGAGAAGTTAAAAAGAATTGTGTTTGTTTCCAGCACACTATACACAAAATGCAAGAATGGGGATCCATGCAAGGCATTTTTATCCTCAGTTTGCTCTAGGAATTAAGTGAAGGGTACAGGACAAATCATTGTTGCTCCATGTCCAATGGAGAGCTGAGCATCTGTGGGAAGGAAGGGTGGCTCAGTGTGCCTGTGTGCATGCATCCACCTCCCAGTGGGCAGGAAGGTGCTCCTCCTGTCTGGGAATCTAGCCAAAGTCCCCGATCTGTTCTTTCTCTTGGCTTCTGTTTTCACAGTTATGTCACTGTTAGAGTGAGGAAAGGAGAGAACAGAATCAATAGAATGGAAGATATGAGCAAATAAATATGTTCAAGTTGGAAGAACCAGTGAATCCAATTTACTAGCAAATTCTTTCCTTCAAGAAGAATTAACAGAATGTTTTATCTCCCTTTACTAAGAGAAAATGTTAGACATTCAAACTTTTAAAAGTTTTGGGTTTTCATAGATCTTTTTATTTCTCCCCATCCTCGCCCTAATCCAAGCCTCTGACATCTGCTTACTTTGCAGCAGTAACAATTCTCATGGCTTGCCATTGACCTGTCCCTTCACAGATCTAGTCATGGTCATGGACCTTCCTCCAAAAGACCCTCTCAGGGTTCACTATTGCCCCCATATCCCTCTGTTGACCTCTTGCTCCTTGACTTACCTACTGGGATCACTGGATATTTGGGTGGTCTCTACCTCGCCTCTTATTCTATGCATCAGTGAGGGTTTTCACAAGAGAGGGGGAGAGGAGAGGGGGAGAGAGTGTATAAATATATGGAGAGAATTATTATGAGGAACTGGCAATTATGAAAGTCGGTAAGTCCAAAATCTGGATGGGCCAGCATGCCAGAGACACAGGCAAGGGTGCAGTTGGAATCCTAAGCCAGCAAGCTAGACACCCAAGGAAGCTAGTACTGCAGTGCAAGTCAGGAAGCCATCTGCCATAGAACCAGGAAAAGCCAAAGCTGCAGATGAAGTCTGAAGGCAGTGAGTCTGTTGGAGTCCCTCTTGCTTGAGGGAGGCTGGTCTTTTTGGTCTATTCAGGTCTTCAACGGATTGTGGCCCACCTACATTGTGGAAGGCAATCTGCTTTACTCGGTCTGTTTGGCTTAGTGTTTTTGGCTGAGTTTAACATTTATCACAGAAATTCCCAGAATAATGTTTAATGTTTGAACAAATATCTAGGCACTCTGTGGTCCTGACAATTTGACATATATAATTAACCATTATGCTCCCCCTTTGCTTATTGTCATTTGTCCATGCTGGACTTCTAGCTTTTTATAAGGTGCTACACTAATTTGGGACTCTGGGCCTTTGCACATTTTTCCATCTGGAGTGGTTCTTCATCGGGTCCATTATTACTCTCCTGTGTCAGCTGAATCCTTAAAGGGCACTTCCTTGATCTTGCAGGCGAGGTTTGTTCCCTCAGATACCCATCACCAGTGCTCACTAAACTTCCCTTTAGTAACATGCCTCACACTTAAAGTTTCTTGTTCAATGTTGACCTTTCTCATTAGACATGAAGCTCCACGTGGACAGGGAGCTTCTTTGTTTTGCTGGCATCGACTAGTTGCTCAAGGATCACTCGAAGAATGAATGAATGAAAAGCTTACAAGGTAGTAGGCTCCTAGCATGCATTGATTCAACCCTGTGAAGTAAATTGTTCATATTTGCAGCCTGAACCACAGAGAAGTTGGGGACTTGCTATAGTCATGTAGGAGCTGGGCTTCAAATAAAATAAGAAATGTAACTGCTGGCACCTGCAGCACTTACTGAGGATCAGGCGTTATTCTAGTCCTTTGGCAATTTAAAGTAACCTAATGAGGTAGGTAGCACTTAAATCTCAACAGTGTACCTGCCTCCTGTGTTCATCTGGAATGTGGAACTTGAGGGAAGGTTGTCCTGGCCCTTCTCGAGTCTGTAATCTCCTCTGGACCATCTTCATTTCTCTTTTCCTCTGACCCATTAAGTAGGGGCAAATTAGCAAGGCTGTTGGCTACACAGGCATCCAATTGAAGAGCAAAATGCTGCTCTCACTCTTCAAAGGTACCACTAGTCTTTACTGGTAACCCTTGCTTCCTGCCATCATAAACAAGTGTTTGTGTACACAAGTATGTATAGAGAAGGGCTTCTCTTTAGAACCACTGTAGCTCCATAAAGCAGCCCTCTGTCCTTTACATAGAGTGGGTGTGGGCCTTAAGTGCAGTAATCCATTTTCTGAGTTGGCACATCTCAGTGACCCAGGGAAGGCTGATGTCAGTACCTAGTGCCAATAAAAATATTTGATTTTTCTGAAGTCCAGTGTATGAGCATATGTATTGAGGTTATGTGTCTTCCTAAAGTGGCTTGGGATACATCTGCATACCCAGCATTGTTAGCTAAATGCCTATTACTTTGTTTTCAGTATCTAACTGAAGCCCTGGAGGAACTGATTCCTAGTTGATGGGGCAGGTCTCATTCTCCTACACCAAGTGAAAGTATTCATAACACATTTGAACAGGACCTCACTGTTAAGAGCTTCATTTTCAAAGACAATGAGACAATTTTTCCAACTGACTTGAAGCACTTCTCTAACCACTGAGTTGATATCATGTTGCCACCCTGATAGTCTTGCTGACAGAGAAGAGATGACTTATGGGAGCACAATACTTTCAATTAATTTACCATCCTGTTAGGTGTAAAGCTTATATTATTGCTGTGGTAGTTACCTGTGCCCCAAAAGAGAAAAAAAATGAAAACCTGTTTTACAGAAGAATTCTTCTTTTTGGGGGGGGGTACAGAAGAGTTTTCCTGTGCTTGAAAAAATAACCTTGTGGGAGGGGGACGGGTGTTGGATTTCCACCCCTACCCCTGAGAGTGGGGTGGAATGAAGATTTCTGGCTTTCTCCTGGCCAGCAGATTTGTTAAGTGATTTGGGGGTGGTTATTTAGAACAGATCCCATTTTTTACTTGGATCCTATTTTTCTGTTCTTGACATCTCATGCCCAGCTTATTTATGCACTCGGCGAACCTTTAAGTGCTGCTGTGCCCAGGGTTGGCCCCGGCTCAGGGGTACAGTGGTGAGCATGGAAAAGGCTCCAGTTCCCAAAGGGTTAGAGTGAGGGGAGCAGACAACATACCAGTAAATAAGTTGATGAATAAGGAACTTCAAGTGGTGTTCACTGTTGTGCAGAAAACATACTCTGTCATGCTGGTGTGTGGAGTGGAGGGAGGCAGCTAGCTCTTGTGGTGCCAGAAAGGTCATGGCCCTAAGGAGGGAATGCCTGAGGGAGGTTTCTCATTCCCCACTTCTCTCCACACTCTGTGAGCAGGTGCTGTGTGCTCAGCCGATGGAAACCGAAGCCTTGCAGGAATCTGGTGAACCATTCATTAGCAGGACTCTTTGGATTCCCAGCTCAGCTAAGTAGAGCACACAGGTTCTTTAGGGAAAAGAGAAGAAGGCATTCAAAGTCTTAAGCAAGAGTAAGGTTCCCCAATTGCTGTCTTAATCAAGTTCATTAAAACGGAATGCATATTTAAAACTTCCCTGATGATTAATTTTATTTCAATGTAAGTAAGGACATCTGAATTCCTTCCTGATGCCTAAGGGCATCCTGATGAGATGGGGGTGTGTACCTCCAAATATGAGCCTCTGGTTCATTAGGTGTTTGGGTTACCACTTAAACTTACAGTATAAAATCGGGTAAAATATCTGACTTAGCTGCTCTAGGGGAAAATACCAGGCTTGAAAAACTTATACTACAGACTGCATGTTTCCCCAGCTACTGTATTTTGACAGCTGAGATAAGAGTAAAATAAACAAGAATTTAAAATACACATACGCCTGTATGGGAAGATCAGTGCAAAAACAATTTGGGTTTCACTGATAACTCTGGAATGTGCTGTACATATAGGTATTTGGCTGAACTCCTGTCCTGTGCCTGGCCGTAAAATCTGGGACCCTTTTTCTTCCCTGTGGTACTGGTGATTGAACCCAGGGATGCTCTACCACTCAGTTACATCCCTACCACTTTTTATTGAGAGTTTCTACTTAAGTTGCCCAGACTTCTTCCAACTTGTGATCCTCCTGCCTCAGTCTCTCACATCACAAAGATTATAGATGTGCACCACTGCACCTGGCTCATGGGACACTTTTCTATTGAGGAGGAAGCTTTCCAGTGGACTCCTAACAACAGTGCCCAGGAATTTTGGACCTTGCTCCACAGGTCACATGCTGGGAAAATGTAAGTCAAAATGCACTTGTCTGAAAGAATACTGAAGAACTTACCCTATATTTGGCTTAATGTGGAAAGCCCATTCCTTATTAAAGCTAGGGAGACGGCATCACATCCCATCCCCACTATTTACCAACTATGTACAGCCGAGGTGGAGGTCTGACCTGTCTGGTTTGCTTTCCTCCCCCTGTGAAATGTGGATATGTAGGGCCAATCCCTTGGGTCTTCAGATTATGTGAAGACCTCTCCACAATGCAAGTCCATGGTAAGAAGCACAGTACGCATTAGCTGGTTACCTCTCCCAGGTCACCCTTACTGGGCTTCACCTGGCTTCCAGGAGGGGCTGCCTGTGCTGCTTTGTTTTCCCAGCTGTTCTGTCTCTGTAAAGCGGCAGGAAACCCACCTCCCAGCAGTGGAGGTGCAGCATGACAAAATGTGCTCTTGGTAATGCCCCACAACAGTATTCTCTGGCTCCCCTTGTAGGGTATTTGGATAAGTCCCACTGTAGAGTGCACAGCCACCTTCTTGTTAATGGACCACTTTCCATTCTCTCCAGAGACCCCTGCCCAAGGTTTCGGGGTTTGGATAGTTATATTTTCAAGTTCTAATAGCCATTGATTGTTCTTGAGCCAAAATTCATGTTCAGTTTAGATGCTGTATGAATCTAGTAATGCCTAAACACAAGGATATGTGCTTGCAGTTAGATCTAGGTATGCAGAGAACTTATATCTGCTCTTGGGGACTGACAGGCCACAAAAATCTGGGTAACTTTGTCAGATAATTTAATCCTGAGTTAGTAAGACAGAGTGTGACTAAGAAGGTAATATAAGCACCTTGGTGATTGAACCCCTAGAACACATTTATTAGGCTTCAAATCTGAAGTTGTGCTTTTAAGGGAATAAATGTTGGTTAGGGATTGAAGAGGGAAAAGCAATTTCTTGGAAAGCAAAACTTGCAGGGATAGTGATTTCCTATAGGATATGGGTTATAGTTGAAGGTGTGTGCATATGTGTGGGGGGGCAACTGTAGATTTTTTCTTTTTTGAAAGCATATTCTAGGTATCCATTATAATACAAAGTAATTTTAAAAATCTACACTTACTGTAATACCCAGAAAATACTATCGGGCACCTAGATTAAAATATTGAGATATACCCCAAATCCAGACCAGTTGTGGCTTTTCTGTGACTCTATTTTAACCATTATCCATAGACTGACAATTTTATACATGGTACGTTCTACCATTTAAAATAAACAAAAAATCTGCCTGATCTAAAAGGATGGATGGTTGTATTTTACAAACATGGTATTAAGGATTTCACTCATTTATTTGGTCCCTTGTGTGCAAAAGGTTAGAGTATAAAAGGTGTAGCTCCTGTTTTATGCTCAGATGTAGTATTTACTGTGGAGTTTGATTCCCTATAAAGTTGAAATTAAAGTTAAGCTAATTCTGATTCTATTGATTCTACTACTTTAAAGTGCTAGTTTGATGTAGATTTAAGCTTAAATCTACAGTATGTCTTAGTGATTATCAAGCTAGGTTATGTGATAATCCAGTATACCCTCAAGTATATTAATGTAAGAATCCTAAAAAAATTCAATAGAAACTTCCTATCTAAATATGACTGTATTGCATCCAATCCATTTTTATGTGTAATACATTTGCACTATAGAGGTATGACAATACTTGACTTCAAATACTACAGAACTATGGTAACAAAAACTGCCTGATACTGGCATTAAAACAGCCACATAGGTGAATGGAACACAGTTAAAGACGGACAAACCTACAGAGATAGTCATCTTATCCTTGACAAAGATGCCAAAAATGTTTGAGGAAAAGACTGTCTTTAACATAAGGTGCTGAGAAAACTGATAAGGATCTCTTATTCTTTTAAATGTGCATTATCTCTCACCTGGCACAAAAGTTAACTCAAAATGGATCAAAGACCTAGGAATTGGATAGGAAACAATGAAACTCCTAGGAAAAAAAAATGTAAGGTCAACACTTCAATGTATGGGTACAGGCAATGACTTTCTCAATAGGACCTCTAAACTCGGGAAATACCAAGAATTAATAAATTGGGGGGGCTGGGGTTGTGGCTCAGTGGTAGAGTACTTGCCTAGCACATGTGAGGCCCTGAGTTCGATCCTCAGCACCACATAAAAAGTAAAAATAAAAGCCATGCCCCCCCCCAAATAAATAAATGGATGACCTCTAATCAAGAAGCTTCTGCGCAGCAAGGGAAACAAGAATGAGAAAAGAATCTACAGAATGGAAGAAGAATCTTTGCTAGCTACTCTTCTGAGAGGATTAATATCCAGAATATATGAAGAGCTCAAAACTTACCACCCAAAAACCAATTCAACAAGCTAATAATTAAACAAATACTTAAAGAAATATAAATTGCCAACAAATATTTTAAAATGTTTAACATCTTTAGCACTTAGGGAAACACAAATCAAAACTTAAGATTTCATCTCATTCCAATTAGGATAGGACCCATCAAGGATACAAAAGAGAAATGCTGGAGAGAATGTGGAGGAAAAGCAACACTTTTACACTGTTGGTGGGATTATAAATTGATATTAACCAATACAGAAATCATTATAGAGCCTCCTCAAAAGATTAGGCATAGAACCACCATCTGACCCAGCTATACCACTCCTCAGTATTTATCCTGAAGAATTAAAAGCTTTTTTACTACAGTGATACATTTACATCCATTTATAGCTGTACAATTCACAATAGACATCTTGGCTGGTGCCATAGTTTGGCTACCAATGGATGAATGGAAAAGGAAGATGTGGTATATATACACAATAGTTTTTTTTCCAGCCATAAAGAAAAGTAAAATATCATTTTCAGGAAAATGGATGCAATATGAGAACATCTAGTTAAGCAAAATAAGCTAAATGCAGAAAATCAAGGGTCATGTGTTTTTTCTCATGTGGAAGCTAGAGAAGAAAAAGTTGTGTATGAAGGGATCTCATGAAAATCCAAGGGATGTCAGTAGAGGAAAACAATGGGAGTGAGAGGATGGGAAGGAGAGCAGAACTGGGGAGTGATATTTACCATCTTATGTTACACATTTGTACGTGTGTACAATGTACAAATGTGTAACAGTGAATCCCACCAGTATGTTTAACTATAATGCATCAATAAAAATATAGCAAAAAATAAAAAATTAATACTGTAAGGCACTTAAAAACAGCTTTTTTGAGTTATAATTCACTTACCACGAAATTTACCCATATCAAAAGCATACAGTAAATATGTTTACAGAATTTCATAACCATCACTACTATCTTAAGTTTAGAACATTTTCATCATCACCCAAAAGATATCTTGTACTCATTAGCAGTTACTCCAAGGCCTTTCCCCAATCCCTGGCAACTACTAAAATACTTTGAGTTTGTCTATTCTAGATGTTTCATATAAATGGAATTGGATAACAACGTAGATCAATAATAAATATACTAATTAGTCACTGGGTATTCTTAATTGTTTAAAAACATAAATTTTCAACACAACAAAAATAGCAAGAATGCCATAATGGACCATGGACCATCCTCTTATCAGAATGTGACTGATGTATTGTCTACAGTACACCTTTCTCCATCAATGCCAGCTATTTTTTTTTTAAACTCCATATTCTGAGCTGTTTTTTTTTTTTTAAAGTGAGAGGGGGGGGAGAGAGAGAATTTTTAATATTTTTTAGTTCTCGGCGGACACAACATCTTTGTTGGTATGTGGTGCTGGGGATCGAACCCGGGCTGCACGCATGCCAGGTGAGCGCGCTACCGCTTGAGCCACATCCCCAGCCCAATGCCAGCTATTGTTGTGGCTGATCCTGGATAGCATATCATGTTATCCATGACTGTTTCAGTTCATTTTTTAAATGCATTCTTCTAAGAAGTATAACATTTTATTGCCCATAAAATTAATATACTTTAACATCGTAAAATATTCAGTAATTATTCACGTTTTTTAATCACAAAATTTCAACTTAATTGAGATCAGAGAATGGTTATCCATAACACTTGGCTGACAAGTGTCTTAAAACATTGTTAATATTGAGGTTTCTTTATCTTTTTTTCCCATGAGTTGAAGAAATGTGGTCATTTGTCTTATAGAAGCAGTGTTGCTCAAAGTGTGTTCCAGAGCTGGTTTGTGACTAGTATAGACGTTGACAGTAAATGTTTAAAACTATTTTTAGCGATTTGGCATTGCTACAACATTCAAGCATGTGAGTTTTGTCAGCACGAGTGGTTGGCTATGATTTCTGAGCTTGAGGATATTCTGTTGGTGCCTCTATGGCGACAGGAAGGCATTCTGCAGTAAGTAAGGGGCTGTAGGAGCTGGTCCCATAATGAACATCAGCATGCTGCTGCTTCCATCAAGAATGTCTTGCTATGAAAAAACGTCAGCAGAATTAAATAGGCTCAGAGAGCTAGTAAAGACTGCAAATTTATACAAAGGCTAACCTGTTAAATTTGAGATTATTCTGTCAATGTGAACTGGGAATAAAAATGTTATTGCCTGCTTAAATGTGATGGTGTTCATATGGTCGAATATAAGAACTCGTAGTGTTTCTCAAATTAAGAAGACATTTGGTTCCAACCTTTAAAATGTGAATTTGACTTACCTCTGGCATTTGATCTGTATACTTCTATGCAAAGAAGAAAAACACATTTTTCAACAGCAAATAAGATCAAAAGGAAAAATGAAGTTTAGAAGAGCAAAGTTTCAGCTGATAGTTGACAGTCCATAATTTAATGATCAATATCAATGAATAATATCCCCGTGTGATATTTTACATATAAGTGATCTCCAAGAACTTTTGAATTTGAACAGTTTGAATTTAGTTCATTAAAATAAGATCCATGTACAGGAAATTCTTAGAACTAGAATTTTTAACTGAAAATGATTTAAGGTTTTTTTGTTTTCTGGTTTTAATTAGGACTTAATTACATACAACTAGTATCGACTTCAGTGCATACTTTAAAAATTGTTTTCACTCTGGTAAAGTACATAACAAAATTGATCACCACCATTAT
Organism: Urocitellus parryii; assembly: GCF_045843805.1. Lineage (NCBI taxonomy): Eukaryota > Metazoa > Chordata > Mammalia > Rodentia > Sciuridae > Urocitellus > Urocitellus parryii. Next base: position 70,445,388 of record NC_135538.1, on the reverse strand, counting down.
TTCATGTGTTCAGTGGTATTGATTCGTGGTATTGTGTAACCATCACCATTGTCTATTTCTGAAACTTTTATCTTGTAAAATGGAAACTCTGTACTTATTAATCATTAATTCTTCATCTTACCTCTTCCAGCCCCTGACAAACAAGCATTCTACTTTCCATCTCTCTGCCTTTGATTGCTTTAAGTGCCTCATACAAGTGGAATTATGCAGTATGTCGTTTTGTGAGTGGTTTATTTTGCTTGGCATAATGTCCTCAAAGGTCATTCATGTTGTAGAAAGGATGATTTAAATTTAACATTACAAGATAAATGACTAGAATGGACCACTGATTGAGGATGAATTTTGAAAATGGAACATCAGTTGTCTCATTTTGATAAATGTTAAAAAGTAAATATCTGGAACTTGCTAAAATTACCTCAATCTATTCTCCTGTTTCCCTAAACCACACCTCCATGAAATTGTTTTCTTCACTACAGTTATAAATCATTGAAAGAATTTGTATAATTACAACAGGTTGTATTGTGCTAAGTCCAGCTTAGATGGCCAGCAGGCTAGAAGGAGGCTTAACTTTTAAGTAGTGATATACAGGGTGTTCCTTCAGAGTATATATATAGGCACTTTATATGAGGAATTGCTACTTTATAATTTCAGTTAGTTATAGCTGCAGAATAGCATAAAGTCATGAGTATGATAACCATTTTATATTAATTGCCTGTATGCACATGTTTTTCTTTGGTATTGGGGATCAAAACTAGGGGTGCTTTACTACTGAGCTATATTCCAGCCCATTTTTAAGATTTTCATTTTTGAGGTGGGGATCTCGCCAAGTTGCTGAGGCTGCTCTTAAATTTGTGATCCTTCTGCTTCAGCTTCCCAAATTGCTGGGATTATAAGCATGTGCCACTGTGCCTGGCTGTATGCACATTCTCAATGAATGAAGTGTATAACTTTTTCAGTTTAATATTTATTGGAATTTTTTATGTGGTACTGGGCATTAAACCCACAGATGCTCTGGCATTCTACATCCTCTTTCCCCTTTTGAGACAGTCTTCCTAACTCGACTGGCCTCAAACTTGGATTCTCCTGCCCCAGCCTCCCAAGTCCCTGGACTTGCAGGCATGTGCCATGTGCCTGGCTGGAATGTACTTTCCTGTCTCTAGAATCTATGAATAAATAATTTGGCTTGTATTTTGTATATTTAAATGTTTTAAGTGTAATTTTTATTGTATTTACAAATATAATTTTAAAAATTACAACAGGTTAGAAATGAATATCCTTGCAGTGTCACATAACATATTGGTCCTGCTGTTGCTCGTATTATCTGTAGATTGGTAGTTAAGTGTCCTAGGAGCTTGATTAAAGTCGTGCTCTTTTTCTTCGGGGGGGAGGGACTGGACTTCTCTTCTTGGTGTTCTGTGCTGCAGGGCAGTGCTCCCTGTGGCCTTGGAGCTGCTCAGTGTTCTCGGCTTTCCTGCAAGCAGTCTCAAGAATAGCTGTGGAATGTGCTGGGCATGTAACACCCTGAGATAAGGAGGCACTGGCAGGAATAGCCAGGCTCCTATCCTGTCCTCCTGGAAAGAGCTTTAGAGCTTTTTAGCCTGGTGGTTCGTGTATTTCCTGGGGCATAAAACCCAGGGCCAGCTGGTGCAGGTGGAGCACGGACAGTCAAGGCTCCCTTTGCCCTGGGTAGCCTTTCTGACTCTTAAGGGGCTGGCTTGTTATGAATCCTAGGCATCTGGTGTCCCTCGCTGCTTATCCATAAATAATAAACCTGCTTTCTATGACTTGCGAGTGTTCCGTCTCTCTGGACTTGGGCAAGTGATACAAATTGGCACTATCCGAGGTTCAGGGGGTGAGGTGCTTAATATTCCCCTGGAATTGGCAACCAGCTCATCATGAATCTGTCGGTGTACCTCCAGGAGGAGGGACACAATATCAAGTGGTGTTTTTGTTTGTTTTGAGACAGGGTCTCCCTGTGTTGCCCAGGCCGGCCTCGAACTTGCCATTCTCTTGCCTCTGTCTCCCAAGTTGCTGGGATTAAAGGTGTATACCATTGCACACAGCTGCCCCCCAATGCCCCCCACATTGTGGTGGAGATGAAACCCAGGGCCTGTGCATGCAGTTGCTTCTTTGTTTCTGTGATGTAATTACCCAATTGACAGCTGTCAACTACTTCAGAGATGTTAAAATATTTTTCTTTATATAAAAAAATTGTGTCTATAGGTCTTCCTTTTATAGGTAGTATCCTGACTCCTCTTCACCCATGGAACCATTGTAAGGGTTCCACTAGTTTCTAAGTATAGGTATTGGAATCATACCCTTGGCGACTAAGAAGTTACCATCAGGTGCTTCTGTGGACCTACCAGACCCACTGTGAGACAAGCATGGCCACAACTCCACTTGACACCTGAACTCCATAAGCCCCTACTCAAAATGGACAACACCATTTCAGGTCCCATGGTATCGGAGTCGGCTCAGATTCATATACAACAGTCTTCCAGAGAGCTGGCATTCCACCTTCCCCAGTGTCCTGATCCTAATAAGTGGTGGTCCTTTTGTAGCACCAGTGAGATCTTGTTGTGTGATCCCACAGGATACCTCCTTGAGACTAGCTCCTCCTCAACCAGTGCACTGAGCCAGTGAGTTGCAGCAGCTGATGCCACCTCTGTTCTCCCTCTCACTTGCTCTTTTTTTGTACAAGTCGGATACTGTTGTCCATCAAGCTTGCCCATGGACAATCAGCCATTGCTGCAGATCCCTGATGGTCACAGCATCCTGGCTGCCACTCTGGCCTCACTGCCACTTATGGTTCTTATATCCATCTATCCTGATGCTTTTCACTACTTAGCCTCTGTTTTGGAATCTTTTTTTAAGACAAGAATTTTTTAATATTTATTTTTCAGTTTTCAGTGGACACAACGTCTTTATTTTTATGTGGTGCTGAGGATCAAACCCAGCGCCCTGCGCATGCCAGGCGAGCCACATCCCCAGGCCTGTTTTGGAATTTTGTCACCTTCTACTAATTCAAAAGTCCATTATCATAGAGGTGTCTTCTGTAAACTCAGCCAACAGGACAGAGCTGTTGAGTTTCTCAATGATACTGTGCCCTTCACTAGGGAACTTATCCCTTTAGAGAAGAAAATGACCCCTTTGCCCTCCTGGGATCATAATCAGATGGTGGATTCTTCTGATGTCTTAGTCTGTCCGGCATATCCAACTTGAGTCTTTTTACCGCCTAATATTCTGCCAAGGTGTTTCAAGCATCTCCATTTAATTTACATTTGGTTATTATGCTCAGGCTTCAAGGAGCCATCCCAGGGTATGAGGACCAATTTCAGATTGTCTGTGCCTGGATACCAAACCCCAAGGCTCCCATGTAGATGGATTCTTACCAGTCTCATTTGGCACTTGCTCATCGCCCTTCTCTACCCTCCTGCTCCCCCAGCTCCCCCAGCTCCTGTCTGTGTGCAACAAAGAATGGGTCCTTAAAGTCCTTCTGCATGAAGCTGTTCAGCAGTTCCCTGCAAGCAGAATCTCTCTTCCTGTAGATCATAATGAAGCCAGATCCTAATCCTCAGCTGGGGTGGGAGGGCTTTGAAGAAGGGAGGCAGCCGCCCCAGGTGAAGTCTTTGAAGAGGCTTTTCTACTGGCCCAGTAAGTTCAGGAGACTCTGGGAGTTCAGTATTCTGGGACAGTGGGCTGACTGCCCTATCACAGGTCTCAGGTGGCTCCATGTGTGTTAATTCCCTGCATCTCTGTTGTGACAAGGGTTTCCTGTGGATTCCTGTTCCATGGTGTCAGGGAAACATCATCTAGGTGAAGGGCTGGGGAGAATCCCCAAAGGAAGGACTGCTGTCACCTGGCCGGGCTGGCAACAAAAAAAACCCCACACTAACACAGAAATACCCCTTGCATGGTTCAGGGATCTTTCTGAGACCTCAGCTCCCATGCTCAAGGGCAAGGGGAGCAAGGGAGGCAAGAGGCAAAAGAGCACGGCCGAAACCCCCTATTCACTGGGGACAAGCCATTCATAGAATATTCCATCCAAATAAGGCAAGGGATTGGGTTCGAAGGGTGGAGTCTTGCTTGGTGATGTTTTGTGATCAGCAGGTTGACATCTTGGAAAGCCACACCCATCTCGGGTGCTGTGTGGGATCACTGGCAGAGAAAAAGCAAAGGCACACACATGTGGCACAGCCCAACCAGGCAGTAATGTCAGGCCAGACCCCTCATGCGTTCAGATGCACACAGCTCACGCACACAGCCCATGGATAGCTTGCAGCAGACTGCCAGGACTAGAATGTCCTCCAGGAAAGGGTCTGTGGATTTCCCCCACAGATGACTGCCCCAGGCCCCTGGGAGCAGGAAAGCAGTCCAGGAGGGAGAAGCTTCACCGGCTATTGTAGTGGATCCAGATTTCTTCTCCAAGAGGAAGCCAAGCCCCCTACTCTGAGAGAAGGATCAGAAGACGGAAGACAGAAGGTGGGGGTTAACCTGGGACTGTGACCCAGAAGGGTCTTAAGCTTTGTAATGTCTCGTTTGACCTCCTGAAATTAATAATTTCTTCAGGTTGTGTCCTGAAGACAGAAGCTCAACTAATTAAATGTTTTCATTGTAGAAATAATTTGGCTACGATAATAATGAGACTGTCCTGAGAGAAATGACTATTTTAAGATTGCATAAAACTCCTGGGAACGAATTATCTCTGGAGCTAATTCTGGGAATATAATAAGCAATTTAAGGTCGGTGTCATTTCTATTCTCCCTACCTTCACATTAGGAATCTCTTCTTGTAAAGATGTGGCAGAATTTTAACTTTGAGTAATTTCTAATATCTAACAATTTGGTGTGTTGGTCATGTGAGGTAATTATTGGCTATTGAATCTAGTGGACCAGACTTGCCCATGGTTATTCTATGACTGAAACTTAAAGTTTGGGACAAGATCCAATTTGGAAGGACACCTTAGCTAAGAAATAACTGTAAATAATACAGGTCTGGGGAGATGCTGCATGTGTGGTGAGCTGACTTCAGGCAGGGCACTCCTGTGACACCTGTCCTCACCCTAACTGGAGCCTTACCTTTTCAGGGGGTGGAGAGGTCAGAATCCATCAGCTCTGAGTGCATCTTCCTGAGCCATGTACTGTGTGTGCCTGATTGGTGTGTGATGACCTGAGCATGAGAGTGAGCCACAGAGGCTCGTTGATGGCCAGCTGTACTTAAGTCCCAGTCTCCCTCTTTTGCAAGGACAGCTGATCCCGCAAAGCTCTGCTGAAGCCAAACACTGTGTCCCTGCTGAACGCTGAGTAAGGCCAAGAGCCCAAAGTCTCCCTGAGACTTTGTCCTTAGGAAACTATAAACAAGAGGTGACAGTGTAATAGACTCAGGAAGGAGTCAGTGCTGGAAAGGACTTGGAAATATAAATGGAGAATTTAGTCCCTGTTGGCTTCATGCAAGTATACATATGTCCAGTACTTAACTGGGTGCCTTCTCTGTGCCAAGTTGCTGTGGTTTGGATGTGAGATGTCCCCCAAAAGCTCTTGTGTTAATGCAGGAAGGACGCATCTTCCCTGTGTATCCCCACCCCAAACCCCTGCTTCCTGGTGACATGAATGCAGAGGAGATCTTCCACTATCCCCGTCTGTCATGATGTTATTTTTTCAAAATAGAAAAATCAGTTTTATTTCTATGCAATAGCAATGAACACGTACAAAACGAAATTAATAAAATCTTCCTATTGAAAATAGTATAAAAATAGCAGACTACGTAAACATAAATTTAACAAGTGAGACTCAAGGTTTGTAACTGGAAATTATAAAACATTGTTGAAAGATATTAAAGACTTCAATAAATGTAAATATCATCAATGTTCCTGAATTGAATATTTACTATTATTAAGGCAATGTTCCCCAAATAGATCAACAGTTTAATGCAATTCCTATGAAAATTCCAACTGCTTTTTTTCAGAAAAAAAAAGGTCAAAATTGTTTTTAAAATTCAAATAGCATTGTAAGAGACAACAAGTGGCTATAAGAAATCTTGAAAAATAGAAAAGTTGAGGGATTCATGTTTCCAAATTTTCGGTTGCTACAAATCTGTATCCAAAATAATGTGATACTGACAAAGGGACAGATACATAAAGCAAAGGAATAGATTGAAGGTCCATAAATGAACCTATACATACTCTTTAATGAATTGACTATTTTTAAATTTTTTTATTCTTATGCATGATAGTAGAATGTATTTTGACATACATATGGACTATAACTTCTCATTCTTGTTTTACATGATATAGAATTACATTGGTCATGTAATCATATATACACATAGTAGAACGAATCAAACATTACTCTTTCCTATTTCCATTCCCCCTCCCTTTCCTTATACCCCCTCTGCCTAATACAAAGTATTTCTATTCTTCCCTGTTCACCCTCTTCTTGTGAGTTATCTGCATATCAGAAAACATCTGGCCTCTGTGCTTTTGGGATTGGCTTATTTCACTTCGAATGATAGTCTCCAGTTCCATTCATTTACCAGCAAATGCTATAATTTCATTTCTTTTTATGACTGAGTAATATTTCATTGTATATATATACTTTTTTATCCATTCATCTATTGAGGGTACCTAGGTTGATCCTATAGTTTAGATATTGTAAATTGAACTGCTATAAATTTGTGGCAGCTCCATTATAGCATGCTGATTTGAAGTCCTTTGGGTATAGTGAGGAGTGGAATAAGTGGGTCAAAAGGTGGTTCCATTCCAAGTTTTCTGAGGAATCTCAATAGTGTTTTCCATAGTGATTGTATCAATTTGCAGCCCCACTAGCAATGTATGAGTGTACCTTTTCCCGCACATCCTTATGAACATTTATTGCTGCTTATATTCTTGATAATTGCTATTCTGACTGGAGTGAGATGGATCTCAGTGTAGCTTTAATTTGTGTTTCTCTAATTGCTAGAAATGTTGAACATTTTTTGATATATTTGTTGTCTGATTGTATTTCTTCTGTGAAGGGTCTGTTCAGTTTCTTTGCCCATTTATTGATTGGGTGTTTTTTTTTTTTTTTTTTTTTTTTTTTTTTTTGTGTGTGTGTGTGTGTGTTAAGTTTCTTGAGTTCTTTACATATCCTAGAGATTAATGTGAGGTGCAGGTGGCAAAGATTTTTCTCCCATTTGGTAGCCTTCTCTTCACATTTTTTGTTTCCCTTCTGTGAAGAAGCTTTTTAGTTTGATACCATCCCATTTGTTGATTCTTGATTTTACTTCTTGGGCTTTAGGAGTCTTGTTAAGGAAGTCAGTTCCTAAGCTGGCATGACAGAGTTGGGCCTACTTTTTCTTTGATTAGGGACAGGGTCTCTGGTCTAATGCTCAAAGTGTACTTGATACACTTTGAATTTTGTGCAGGATGAGAGAGTGATTTCAATTTGCTACATATGGATTTCCAGTTTTCCCAGCACCATTTGTTACTATAGCTCTATAGTATAAGGTCTGGTATTGTGATGCCTCCTGCTTCACTTTTCTTGCTAAAGATTGCTTGGCTGTACTGGGTCTCTTATTTTTCCAAATTAATTTCATGACTGCTTTTTCTATAAAGAATGTCATTGGGATTTTAATAGGAATTGCATTAAGTATGTATAATGCTTTTGGTAGTATGGCCGTTTGACAATGCTAACTCTGCCTATCCAAGAGCATAAGAGATCTTTCCATCTTCTAAGATCTTCAATTTCTTTTGTGTCCTGTAGTTTTCATTGTAGAGGTCTTTCACCTCTTTGGTTATATTGATTCCCACACTTTTTTTTTTTTTGAGGCTATTGTGAATGGGGTAGTTTTCCTAATTTCTCTTTTAGTAGATTCATCACTGATGTATAAGAATGCAATTGATTTATGGGTGTTAAATGAATTCAGCAAAGTAGCAGAATACAAATTTATTTTACAAGTTTTCTGGTGGATTTTTTTTAATCTTCTAAATGTAGAATTGTGTCATTGGCAAATAGGCGTAGTTGTTCTTTTCCTATTGTCCCTTTAATTTCTTTCTTTTGTCTAATTGCTGTCTAGAATTTTAAGAACAATATTGAATAAAAGTTGTGAAAGAGGGCATCCTTGTCTTGTTCCAGTTTACAGGAAATGCTTTCAATTTTTCTCCATTTAGAATGATGTTGGCCTTAGGTTTTGCATAGATAACTTTTACAATGTTCCTACTATTCCTAGTTTTTCTAGTGTTTTGAACATGGAAAGATGTTTTATTTTGTCATTTGCTTCTGCCGCATCTGTTGAGATAATCATGATTCTTAAGTCTATTGATGGGATGAATTAAGTTTATTGATTTTTCATATGTTGAACCAAATTTGCATCTCTGGGATAAACCTCATCCAATTGTGGTGCCCTATTTTTAAATATATTTTTATATGTGATTTGCCAGAATTTTGAATTTTTGCATCTATGTTCATCAGGGATATTGGTCTGCAGTTTTCTTTCCTTGATGTGTCTGTCTTGACTGGTTTTATTATTAGGGTGATACTAGCTTCATAGAATGAGTTTGGAAGGGTTCCCTCCTTTTCTGTTTCATGAAATAATTTAAGGAGCATTGGTGTTAATTCTTCTTTGAAGGTCTTAATCGAACTCGGCTGAGAATCTGTCTAGTCCTGGGCTTTTCTTAGTTGGTAGGCTTCTGATGGCATCTTCTATTTCATTGCTTGCAATTGATCTGTTTAAATTGCATATGTGCTCCTGATTCAGTTTGGGTAGGTCATATGTCTCTAGAAATTTGTTGATGTCTTTGATATTTTCTATTTTATTGGAGTATACATTTTAAAAATAGTTTCTAATTATCTTCTGTATTTTAGTAGTGTCTGTCATTTCCTTTTTCATCACAAATTTTAGTAATTTGATTTTTTTCTCTATTTTTGTTAGCATAGCTAAGGATTTATAAATTTCTCCCTCCCTCCAAAGAGCCAATTTTTGTTTTGTCAATTTTTTTTTTGAATTATTTCAGTTTCATTAGTTTTAACTCTGTTAGTTATTTCCTGTCTTCTGTTTTTGTTGTTGATTTGTTTTTTTTTCTAGGGCTTTGAGATGTGATGTTAGGAAATAGCCAAATAACCTATTTTTTTAATAAATGAGTTCAATGCAGTGAACTTTCCTCTTAGAACTGCCTTCATAGTCTCAGAGATTGATACTTTGTGTTGCTATTCTCATTTACTTCAAGTATTTTTTTTCTCATCCCTGATTTTTTTTTTTTGGCTATCCATTGGTCATTCAATAGCATATTATTTAGTCTACAGGTGTTAGAATAGCTTCTATTTTTTATTTTATTGATTTCTAATTTCATTCCATTATGATCTGACAGAATGCAAGGTATCACCTCTTTATATTTGCTAAGAGTTGTTTTGTGTCATAAGATATGGTCTATTTTAGAGAAGGATCCATGTGCTGCTGAGAAGAAAATGTATACAATCATTGATGGCTGAAATACTCTGTTAAATCTAAATTGTTGATTATATTGTTCTGTAGTTTTTTTTTTTTTTTTTTTTTTTTTTTTTTTTTGGAAAGATCTATCCAGTGGTGAGAGAGGTATGTTAGTCATCCGGTATTATCATGTTGTGGTCTATTTTGCCTCTTGAAATTGAGAAGGGTTTGTTTGTATATAGATTCTCAATTGTTTGGGGCATAAATATTTGTGTCTTGTTAATGTATAATTCCTTTAAGGAAGTCTTTGCCTATGAGATGGGTCTCTTGGACAGCATATTGTTGGGTCTTGGTTTTTAAAGAGTTTAGGCCATTTATGTTCAAAGTTATTATTGAGATATGATTTGTATTCTTGGTCATTTTTTATTTCTGGTTTTTAGTTTGAATTGTTTCTTTGATTATTTCTGTAGTAGTTCCTTCCTTTGTTGGTTTTCACTTTTTTTTTCATGGAATATTTTGCTGAGAATTTTCTGTAGAGTAGGCTTTCTAGTTCTGAATTCTTTTGTTTATCATGGAAAGTTTTTATTTCATCTTCAAATTTGAAGCTCAGTTTTTCTGGGTATAGTATATTTGGTTGGCATCCATTTTCTCTCAGAGCTTGGTATATATTTTTCCAAGACCTCCTAGGTTTGAGTGTCTGAGATAAGAAATTGGCTGAGATCAGAGTTAGTTTTCCTCTAAATGTAATCTGAAAATTTTCTCTGGCATCCTTTAAAATTCTATCCTCATTCTGTATGTTAGGAATTTTCATTATAATGTAACTTGGTGTGGGTCTGTTTGTAATTTTGTATATTTGGGGTCCTTCAAGCCTCCTGTATCTGATTTTTCCATTTCATTTTTTAGGTTTGAGAATTTTTCTGATACTGTTTCACTGAAAAATTGTGTATTCCTTTGACTTGTATCATCATGCCTTCATCTACTCTAATAAATCTTAAATTTGTTTTTTTCATGTTGTTTCATATTTCTTGGAAATTCTGTTCATGGTCCCTTAATGCCTTCTCTTTGTGATCAACTCTATTTTTAAGATTATATATTTTGTTTTCATTGCCTGAAACAGTCTTCCAAGGGGTCTAGTCTGTTGGTGATGTCTTTCCAGAGGATTTCCGCCTGATTTTCAGAATCTTTATTGAAGTGATCTTTTACCTCTTGAATTTTCTGATTTCACTCCTTATGTTGTCCTTTACCTCACGGATCAGTTTTATTATGTACATTCTAAACTCCTTCTTTGACATTTCTTCCACTGTGGTGTCAGTGGATTCTACTGTTGGGGTATCTTGGTTTGTTTGGGGGTGATTTGTTCCCTTGTTTTTTCATGTCTGTCTACCCTTATATTAGTGTGGATCTGAGGCAGTACAGTTTCTACCCTATAAACTTATAGTGTCACTGCAAATTTCTGGAACGTCTCCATTAAGGGGGAGACGGTAATAACAACCAATACAAACAATATGCAGCCTTAAACCAGAGAGCTCCTACTAAGACATCTACAGTTTTGTCACAATAAACAGAAATGATATGTTCAGTTGTTGCCTATAAGAAAAACAGTAAGTTTGCAAAAGGGCTTACAATTTCAAACAGTGGACAGAGAACAGAAGTGACGTTGGATGTGATGTTTATAAGGAAGAAGAGAAGATAGAAGTAAAAAATTAAAGGAAGAATGAAAGAGGGAATAATAGAGGTTGGCTGTTAGGAGAAAAGAGAATCAAGGGAAACAGATAAGAGAGGGGAAATTATAAAGTAAAATTAAATAAAAGAATACAAAACAAAATTCAGACATTCTAGTCATCAATAAACTGATGCATGAAAAATAATTGGTTTCAAAAATGGTAGAAGTGTGAGAGAAGATCTCAATGAAAAATTGAACAGTTTTCTTTGGAGTTCAAAGTATCTCAGGTTCCCTTCTCAGCACTTAGGTGGGGTTGTCAGGAGTTTGATGCTTGCTCCACCCTCAGGGTAGAGTTGCTAGAGTAAGAGGGTTAATCCTGGAGGCAGGGTTTAGGCTTAGGTATGTTCCAGTCTTCACTGAATGACAATTAGTATGGAGATTTTAAATCGGCACACCTCTGGGGCCTATCAATTGCTGGTCCACTCTGGAAGACTTGCAACCCCAGAATCTCCTTTGGGTTCCACTTGTGTGGTGTAGAAGCCAGTTCTTGAGTGACTGTATCACCTGCGGACCCCATGATTCCTGTTCTGATTTAGTCTCCAAACTTGGTCTCTCTTGCCCTTTCAAATTTCCAATCATTTGCTTCTCTCCCAGCCAGTCCTGCAAGAAGCCAGATTGGAAGGGAAGGTGGGTGGGTTTCCATGACCAGTATTCCCCTGCATAAACCTCTCTCCATGCTTGATTTTTCTCCTGGTCACTTAGGCATACTCTGTCACACAGTGTGGGTTTGCCCCTCTTATTTTTGGAGCCAGAATCGGGTCTGCCAGAATTGGCTCCCCCAGCTGCTGGTGGCCCCTGCAGGGCAGAATGGTTAATTCCACTTTCCTCTGCACACTTCAGGGAGAGATGGTGGCTTCTTTCCTATACAAGAATATTATGCAGCACACCTTACCGTTTAGTTGGGTAGTGACTCTGATCTCTAAAATCTCTGTACCCCCAACATGCCGCAGTCCTCCTGAGAATGGAAGTTTCTTTAATTCTTTCATTGCTTTATTGCATTTGCATAGGGACTCTTTATCCTCCAGCTGCTGCCATGTCTGTGGGGCTGGGGAATCTTCCTTTATAACATTTGATCTCCTGAGTCCCCAATCCGTTTTGAGTTTCCAGTCTTAAATTTCAGTAATTTTGCCCCCTAATTTTTTAAATATAATTTTTAGTTATAAATAGACACAACATCTTTATTTTTATGTGGTGCTGAGGATTGAACCCAGTGCTTCACATGTATGAGGCAAGTGCTCTACCACTGAGCCATAACCCCAGCTCCCTAATTTTTGTTCATTCACTCACCTTACTGAGAAGCTGCCTCTCTGCTTTTCTTGGATTCATACCATGGAGCTGCCAGGGAAGTAACCCCTCTATTCTGTCATCTTCCCTCCTGTCATGATGTTCTGCCTCACCTTGTGCTAAGAGCAATGGAGTTGGCCCACCATGGACTGAACCTCTGAAACCATGAACCAAAATAGTTTTCTTCCTCTTAATTTGTTCTTGTCAGTTATTTTGGTCACAGCAGGAAAGAGCCAACTAACACACAAGTGCTTATGTACATCCTTGGATAATCCTTCTTGCTAACCTACAAAGTCAGTAGCTACCATTATTAGCCCTATTTTACAAACAAGGACATTAAGAAGCAAGAAGGTTAATAATGTATCCTTTCCAGGGTCCACACTTTTTGTGGGTGGACTTTTAAAAACACCTTCTCTTCTTGCTTCTACCCAGTCCCTTGCCTCAACCAACCTTGGCACAGAGTTGAGAAGGGGGACCCATGTAGAAATGTTACCAATGATGGTGTAGAGAGCTGATACAGTATTGATGTTTCTAGACCATGCTGTGTGCCCTTACTGGAGATGTGTTCTTAGGCTAACATGGTACTCCTGACCTAGACGTGCTTGTGGATAGTTTCAGCTTTTAGAGGAGGTCATGTTTGTTGGGGGGAATGACAGGGAGGAGCACTGTGCATCAGCATCTGGAATTTCTGGTATTGGGATATTATGTGAAGAAATACTTGACTGGCAGGCATATTGGATAAAAGGGGACCTCTGGAGTGGAAACCAGGTCTAGGATAGTTAGAAATAACCATATTTGCAGGATCACATAGTAGACATTGATGAACAGAAGCAAGTGTGTATAGTTGGGAGAGATTGTGTGGTCTCTCTGGGCTTCCTGGCCTGTAGGCCTCCTCCAGCCCCAGAAAAAGGGCTGTGTCCTCTGAGGAACATGCAGTAGGAGAATACTGTTGAAAATAAAACTAGAGTCACAGTTGGCATTTATTTCCAAGCAGACACTCACATCAACCACTTTGCCATATTTGGAACAGTGTTTGCAGGGTTACATTCAGACCTTTAATTCCTGGCTAGCAGAGCAGCTTCATGGTTTACTTTATGCTTTTGGTACAGACGCAGAAAATGATGCGACTCTGTTGCAGTTCAGTGGTGTTTCTTGTGGGTAGACTGCTGAGTCTGAGTCGGCTGTCAGCTAGGGAGTGTCTGCACCCCCATTGTCACAAGCCACTTCTCCTGCCATCATGTCAGTTATCAAGTGCTTCCCCATTGTGTCCTCTCCTTCCTTAAGTAATGAGCAAGAATCATTGTACATGTGGTAATATAAAAATGTATGAAGCAATGTATGCAGGGAGACATGTAGGATTACATAGAAAATGGATATATAAACTTAAAATGCACATATAAAATTACTTAAAGGGATAGGTAGCCAGAATGACTTAGCCTCTGGAATCTGACAACCCCTGGCAATAGAGATGGATCTTCTGTTATTTCAACCTTGTAAATGCTATTGTAACAAAGTGCTGCTTTGGCTGTTGGCCATGACGTTGTGTGTGAGGGGGTGTGAGTGACTTTAAAAAGAAAGCACAGCAGTGATTATTAGTGACTGAGATCAACAGTTGACAGAGTATTGGGCATCCACTGATGTATAAGGCATTTGTATTAGTTTTTGTAGCTGCTGTGAGAAATTATCACAAACTGTATGACTTGAAATAATGGAAAAATATTCTCAAAATTCTGGAGGTCAGAAGTCTGAGATCAAGGTGTTACACTCCCCCTGAGAATTCCAGGGGTAAATGTTTCTTTCGTCTTCTGTCCTTTGGTACCACCTAGTCCTTGGCTTGTGATCCCATCACTCCAGCTCTGTGTCTGGGTCATATTGCCTCCTCCCCCTCTGTCTCAAAACTCTCTGCCTCTTCTAAGTGTACATGTGATTCATTTACAACCTACCCAGACAACCCAGCGTACGTTCCTAGCTTCAGGATCCTTAACAATCGTATCTTTTGTCATATACGTTACCACAGACTCTAGGGATTAGGACATGGATATATCTTTTGGGTTTTCACCAGCTTGCTATAGCTTGTGTTATTATTTGAAAACATGGGAAAATAAAAGAAAGCACTTGCTCTTAGGAGATTATAATCCAGCAGATATGTTTACTCCATAAGCATGTGTTGCTCACATGCCTTGTGCCATTCTGTGTGCTTGCATTGAGCTGAAGATGAGACTGAAGCATAGCCCCTCTGCTAGGGATGCCAGAGGCTGAGAGTAAACCAGGTTAACCCCATAAAGAATTTCAGCCTCATAGGTTCCTGTGATGGTATGGAAATACTCAGAGTGTAGTCCAGTATCCAAAAGTGATTTTTAAAATAGTTTTTGGAGTGCTGGGGATAGAACCCAGGACCTTTGGTGTGCTAGACAAAGCAGTCTACCAATGAGCTATGTCTCCAGCCTAAAGTAATTTAATCATTAATTTATTTATCTCAAAAGTTAAAGGAAATCCAATTCATAACAATTTTCATATTCTTTTTTTTCTTTTTTTTTTTTTGATACTGGGGAGTGAATCCAGGGGTGCTTAACCACTGAGCCACATCCCCAGCCTTTTTTTTTTTTTTTTTTTTTTTTTTAAGACACAGGGTCTCACTGAGTTACTTAGGGCTTCACTAAATTGCTGAGGCTGGCTGGCTTGGAACTCGCAATCCTCTTGACTCAGCCTCCCAAGCCATATTCTCTCACATCACATTCCACAATGTCCAGAATCTCTTGCTCCATCTGCTGTCCTGTGTGGCTTTCTTCATCCAGCTCTTTGTTCTGGAGATTGGCTTAGACTCCTCCTCACCATCTCTCCTGCCTAGCTTCTAGTGCTGCATCCTAAAGCCCAGAGACTTCTCTGGCTAGAGCAGTCTCCTTAGGAGGGGCAGAGGGAGATATCCTTCAAATCAAAAGGCAGAAAGAGAGGCAACAATATTGACACCACAAATTGCAGTCCAGTCTAGTAACTACAGTGGGATTAAAAAAACCAAAACCTCTTATTTTATACTGGCCTCATTATACAATGGTAAAAATTGTCACACTTTCTATTTTACACATAAGGAGGTGGGTTGAGAGTAAGAAAGTTGCCCCAAGCAAATGACAGCTGATATTTGGGTTGAGGGTGATTTTACCCTTGTGAACCTGGAGGATGGAAGAGCAATGAAATCTGAGATGAGGACACCTTTGAATCATAGGTGAAGGATAAGGAAGAGCCGGGGAGATGATCTAAAGAGAATTCTAAGCAAAAATGATAGTGGTGCTTTCAAGGTATTCTAAACACTCTTATGGCCAAGAGGGTGCAAGGGGATGTGCAGGATGCAGGGAGGGGATATCAGGAGAGGTGGTTGGGGACAGAGGCTGGATCCGGACCACATATGAATTTGAGCATCACTGGACTTCATTCTGGGGAAATGTGAGCCCTTGGTTACAAGCAGAGAAGTAGCCACTGAACAATGCTCATCTTTTTTTTTTTTTCTTGTAGTTGAACACAATACCTTTTTTTTTTTTTTAGGGAATTTTTTAATATTTATTTTTTAGTTTTCGGTGGACACAACATCTTTGTTTTTATGTGGTGCTGAGGATCGAACCCAGCACCCCGCACATGCCAGGCGAGCACGCTACCTCTTGAGCCACATCCCCAGCCCAACCTTTATTTTTATGTGGTGCTGAGGATTGAACCCAGCACCTTGCACGTGCTAGGTGAACTGTCCATGTGCCAAGCACATACTAACATAATGCACATACTATATGCCAAGTTCGGTATATAGTATGTGCATTATGTTATTCAATATTTTGTTACCACCTGATAAGAACTGTTACTTTTTTCTATATAACACAGAAGTAGGCTTAGAATCATTGAGAAACTTGCCCTAGCTGGATGTGGTGGCTCATGTCTAAAGTCCAAGTTGTTCAGGAGACCAAGACAAGAGGACTGTGAGTTGAAAGTCAGTTTGGGCAACATAACAAAGGACTGTCTTTAAAACTTTTCTTATTTTTTTAAATCTCCATGCCTTATTGTCTCAAATCAGGATTTGGTGCTTTTATTGAATGTGGGGGTAAAGAAAGGGGAAGAAGTAAGAATGTTTGAGATTAGGTGAAATAGGTTGCTAGATAAGATAGTCCGTTTTGGTTAGCTTTTTTCATTGCTGTTACCAAAATACTTTACAGGAACAACTTAGGGTTTCAGAGGTCTCAGTCTTTCCCTCCTCTAACTCCAAGGAGCAGCACATCATGTGGGTAGAAAGCTGCCCTGCTCATGACAGCAAGTGGGAGGGGCTGCAGGAAGACCAACCCCTCCAGGGCATGAGCCCAGTGACCCACCTTCTCCAGTCACACCCTACCTGCCTACAGTTACTACCCAGTCAGTTCATTCAAACTAAGATGGATTCATTAGGTTACAGCTCTCATAATACAATCATTTTAGCTTTGACTATTCCTGCATAAGCACAGCTTTTGGGGAATATCTCATATTCAAACCCTTAACAGTGCCCTACCAAGGTGAGAACACAAGAAAAGGACAGATTTGCAGAGAAGGATGGGGTTTTGGTTGTGAACATGTTGATAGGAGACATCCAAGTAAAATGCCTGTTGAGTGGCTGAGTGTTTAAATATAGAGCTTCAGAAAAAGTGAATAAGGCTAAAGAAGACTTGGAGAAATCTGTATCTAGGCAGCAGAAGAGGATGTGGGCAGCAGGGAAAGGAAGTACTGAGATCTTCTAGAGAAGAAAACAAGCAGAGAAGATAACCAAGAATCTCTGGGATCTTCAAAATTTAAGGCACCAGAAAAGAAGAGCCCTTCAGTGAGGAAAAACAGCCTAAGGTAGGAGGAGAGAGTGGGTCACAGAAACCAAGGAAAGAAGGAAGTTTGGTGGAGGGATGGTAGCAGTGTCTAATGCAACAGAAAGAGTGAGAAGAGCAAAAAGTTACCATTGCCTCTGGCAGTTAGGTCAATGTTAAACTAGCTGGTAGGAATGCAGATGCTGCAGCCATACTGGAAGATAGTACAGCAGTTTCTTGCAAGGCTAAGCACTGTTGGGTGGTATGGTCCAGCAATTTTACTTCTGGGTATTCACCCAAATAAGATGAAAACATGTCCACACAATATACCTGCATATGGATGTTTATAGAAGCTGTATACATAGTTGTCAAAACTTGGAAGCAACCAAAAAGCCCTTCGATATATAAATGGGAAATCAACTATGTTGCATCTATACAATGGAATATTATTCACACTAAAAATAAATGAGCTGTCAAACCACAAAAAAGACACTTAGAGACTGGTTTCTTTGACTTAGCAGTATTCTTTTACAATCTGAAATACAATGATTCTAGCCATATGGCATTATGGAAAATATAAAACTAGAGAGACCATGAAAAGATCAGGATTTTGGAAGTGGGGCAGGGAGAAATGAATAGATGTGACACGGGGGATTTTTAGGACAATCAAAGTATTCTGTATACTTTAATGGCAGATGCATGGAAAAGCCCATGGAACTGTATGACACAGTGAGCCCTAATGTAAATCTTGGACTCCAGTTAGACAAGGTGCCAACACCAACTCATTGATGTACCAAATATATGGATGAAGGTCAGTTTTTCTATAAATCTGACTATTCTATAGAAGTCTATTGAAATAGAAGGGAAAGAATAAAAGGAGTAAATGAGAGAAGAAAAAGTCACATGCTTGCCATCTTGAGGGTGTAGCATTAAACCCATAATTATAATTAATTTAGTGTGCCTGCTTTCCAAGTAGAGCAAAAATATGACTAGTCACTCTTGTGCTCATCAGTCTCCAGAGCTCCAGTCACAAAGATGGTGCAGTTTCTTTGGCATGATGTGAAATATTTCCGTGGCTCAACTGCTGCCTGATTTTCTAACATCTGGTCATTGTCCTTGTATTAGAAGCTCCAACTGAGATTGTCTCTTTACTCCTCTTTCTCACTCCATGTTCTTTCAGGCCACTCTTCCTTTTTGTCCTTGCTGTTACCTCTGCCTGGGTTTTCCCTACTCTTCTGCCTAACAAAATCCTACACAGTCTCCAACACCTTCCCTGTGAAAACTTCATGGACTTCCTCTCCCTCAGCCACTAAGCAGGGGTTATTTCTCTCCCAGTTTCCAGAGCTCTTTAGGAGCTGAGCAATGACTATGAGAGATACTGTGCAGTGATGGTTTTGCTGCTGTTTGGTGTTGCTATTTTGATCATCTTTAGCATTTCTGGCTTTGCCCAGCAGGGTTTCAGGGTGGTGAAAAGAAAATTCCAAGAGGCTGTGGCGCTGTCCAATGCGTCAGTGCTGACAGACCTGTGTCACTAAGGGCTGCCACGAGATGAACAGTGATTCTGGCCACAAGACCAGTGGGAGAAAGGGAGAAAGGAGAATGACACATCCTTTTATCTTTAAGAGGGTTTGAAGCCATAGATTGCCTCATCTGCTGAGAAAGGGAAAAGATGAACTGCTTAGGTGGATACCCCAGTGTGTGTGTGTGTGTGTGTGTGTGTGTCTGTCTTTGTACTGGGGGGGGGGGTTGAACCCAGGGGTGCTGATCTACATCCCCAGTCCTTTTTTTTTTTTTTTTTTTTTTTTTTTTTTTTTTTGAGATGGATTCTCCCTAAGTGGTTGAGGTCATCCTTGAACTTGTGATCTCTGGCCTAAGCCTCCATAGTCACTGGGATTATCAGCATTCACCACTGCACCCACTCCTCCTCTTTCTTCTGGAATCCACAGGCTCAATTTATAACTATGAAAAGTCACTGGTTGTTAGTTTTTCTATTTTCCATTTAATGGACGTTAAAGGCCAACTTTGTTTCAGGCACCAAGCCAGGCACTAGGGAGAAAAGATGACTGAAATTGGCTTCTGCCTTCAAGTTCAGTCTAACCAGGAGACCTTGTACCAGTAACGGCAACTATACTTTGAGAGTAGCTGTCAGTGTGCCCAGGCCACGCTAACACAATACTACAGATTGGGGGGGTTGAGCAGCACAGATTTATTTTCCTCCCAGTTCTAGAGGCTGAAAGTCCTGGGTTGAAGTCGTGCAGAGCAGTTTCTGGTGAGGGCTCTTTCTGGCTTGCAGATGGCTGTTTTGGGCTCACATGGCCTTTCTACTGCAGAGGGAGGGAGGTTGGTAAGGCACATCTGCGTGTGAACTCTCTGGTGTCTCTTTTTACAGTAACATAATCCTATCAGATCAGGGTCCCATCCTCATGACCTCATTTTACCTTAATCATCTCCTGTTTTTAAATACATCCACACTAGGAGTTAGGGCTTCACCATGAGGACTTGGAGAGATACAATTCAGTCCAAGGCCAGAGCCTATAGAAAACTGTGTGTTAATAGATTAGTAAATGATCATATCATCTTAGGGAAAGTGGGGATGGCTAAACAACCAGCAGGGATGATGCTAGGCTGAAGTTTGAGCAGGGCAAGTGGTCATTTGCTAAGCGATGGGCGTGCCAAGCCTCATCTTGGAGGTTCTGGTGGTCTAGCAGTGCTGGCCACTCAATAAGTTATTATCCTGCATGAAGAAAGGAGATTTCTACATCATAAGCCTTTCATTGTTTATATATTTATTCAGTGATGCATCTTTATTCCTCCTTTGTGATCTTAAAAATTTTATTTTTACTTATACATGACAACAGAATGTATTTGACATACATACTTGGAATACAAATTCCTATTCTTTTGTACGTGATGTGGAATTACATTGGTTGTGTATTCATATATGAGCATAGAAAAGTAATGTCCAATTCATTCTAACTTTCCTATTCTCATTCCCCCTCCCTCCTTTGATTCCCCTTTGTCTAATCCAAAGTACTTCTATTCTTCCTTGCCTCCCCATTTATTGTGAGCTAGCATCCACATATCAGAACACTCGGCCTTTGATCTTATGGGATTGGCTTATTTCACTTAATATGACAGTCTCCATCCATTTACCAACAAATGGCATAATTTCATTCTTCGTGGCTGAGTTATATTCCATGCTGTATATACACATTTTCTTTATCCATTCATTTGTTGATGGGACCTGCCTTGTTCCATATTTATCTATTGTGAATTGAGCTGATATAAACATTGTGGCACCATCACCACAGTATGCTGTTTTAAGTCCTTTGGATATAAAACGAGTGGTATAACCACATCAAATGGTGGTTCCATTCCAAGTTTTCTGAGGAATCTCCATACTGCTTTCCAGAGTCGTTACTCTAATTTGCAGTCCCACCAGCAATGTATGAGTGTACCTTTTCCCCCCACATTCCTTGCCAACATTTATTGCTGCTTGTATTCTTGAAAATTGCTATTCTAACTGGAGTGAGATTTCATCTCAGTGTAGTTTTATTTTGCATTTCTCTAATTGCTAGAGATGTTCAACATTTTTTCATGTATTTGTTGACCAAAAGTATTTCTCATGTGAAGTGTCTATTCAGCTCCTTAGCTAACTTATCGATTGGGTTATTTATTTGGTGGTTGTGGTTTTGTTTTTTAAGGTTAAGTTTTTTGAATTCTTTATAGATCCTGGAGACTAAGGCTCTGAAGTGTAGGTGGCAAAGATTTTCCCCCATTCTGTAGGCTCTCCTCATATTCTTGATTGTTTCTCCTGTGTGATTTTTATACCTGTAAGCAGCTTTTAATGAGAGGCTATGTCCGAGGTTTCCTCAAGAGCCTCCAGGTGTCATCCAACTTCCTCTGCAGCAGACTTTTTTTTTAAATTTATATTTTAAAAATACACGACAGCAGAATGCATTACAATTCTTATTACACTCATAGAGCACAATTTTTCATATTCTTGTATATAAAGTATGTTCATGCCAATTCATGCTTTTATACATGTACTTTGCTTTTTGCATTACAATTATTACACATATATACCAGTTTTTCATATCTGTATATAAAGTATGTTGACACCCCATTTGAGTCTTCATACATGTACTTTGGATAATGATGACCATCACATTCCACCATCCTTGCTAATCCTCTGCCCCCTCCCTTTCCCTCCCACCCCTCTGTCCTACCTAGAATTCATCTATTCCTCCCATACTCCCCCTCCCTACCCCATTATGAGTCAGCCTCCTTATATCAGAGAAAACATTTGGCATTTGTTTTCTTTGGGATTGGCTATCTTCACTTAGCATTATCTTCTCCAATGCAATCCATTTACCTGCAAATGCCATGATTTTATTCTTATTGTTGAGTAATATTCCATTGTGTATATATGCCACGATTTTTTTATCCATTCATCCACTGAAGGGCATCTAGGTTGGCTCCACAGTTTAGCTATTATGAATTGTGTGCAACAAAGTTTTTATGCCTCCTGCAAGGATGATTATTTCAAAGATTCAGTAGGTGTCAGATTCAGAAGAGAAGAGTTAGTGTACTTGGATGTACCTGTTGCTTTGTAATGGTGGGGTGGGGTGTACAGAGTGAGTCAGAAGCTTGCTAAGGAGTGTCTCTGCTCTGTCATTTCCTTTCTTTTTGCAGATAACCTTCCTGGACACCAGGCTTCATGAGCAGTCAGTGCTGTCTGTCCCTGTGGATAGTTTTTAAGGGTCCCTACCTGTGGGAGTAGATATTCTCAGGAGGAAATGTTCTGGGAACTTTGAGGAAACAAGCCACTCTGCTTTGTGTTTGTGTTGTACTTGGTTTGTCTTTTCTGTCACCTGTTCTTTTGGACCCTAATTGTGGCTTGTTGGTGGCAGGTGATGAACTTCTTCAAATTGAAGATTAAATCACATTCACTTCTGTTGCAACTTCACTTATCTTCCAATGGTGATCACAGTATTCTTGGAGTGATTGCTTTTGGGTAACTGTACAAGTTTTGTGTATTAAGAAAAAGCTTGCTGGGTGTGGTGGCACAGGCCTGTAATCTCAGTGACTTGGGAGGCTGAGGCAGGAGGATTGCAAGTTTGAGACCAGCCTCAGCAACTTAGGGAGGCCCTAAACAACTTGGCGAAACTGTTTCAAAATTTAAAAAAAAAAAAAAAGGGACTGGGGGTGTAGCTCAGTGGTTCAACACTCCTGGGTCCAATCCTCAGTACCAGAAAAAGGTGGGAGAAAAAGCTTTTATTATTTTATTGACAATTTATTTCCCCATTGAAATTCATCTTCTCTGCAATGCACTGGCCAGAGTCCCAGCCTGTTTCGTCCTTGGTATAAGCCAAAGAATGGCCAAAGCAGAATCCTAGTCTATTGCCCACAGGAGCTCTTAGCCTCAGGGGGATAACGGGTCAGAAGATTTATGTTGACAGAGTAATTTTCCCATCTCTGGGCCAATGATTCTATCTTTAGAAAAAATAGGGGGAAATGTGTGATGCTGACTCAAGCCAAAACAAAAGCCTTCTTCCTTCCTATGATCCCTCCAGGTGGGAAGTTTCAGTTTCTTCAACAAGTGGGCTGCAAGGGCACACCTGCCGTGTGCCACCTGCAGCACTTGTAAAAGCTTCTGAAGGGTTCATTTTCTCCCTTCCCCCTTCACCATGGAGACTGTGGAGGAGAGTTTGTAAGGCAAACTGGATTTGCAAGCACCAGGGATGGCTGCTCAGCCAGACCCCATCTCCCGTGTTGCCCAGTCACTATGCAGAGCTTCCCTGCCTGGGAGCCCACAAGGGAAGACGTTTTGTTATTATGAAGACGGTTTGTTACAGATTTTGGCCCTTCCTGCATGTTCTCTCCTTTCTTGCATTACTGCTCAAAGAACACAAACTTCGTTTCTCCGTCATCGGAGCATCATTCAGAAACGTTCTGCTGATCTGTGAATCGTTGCCTGGCTCTTTGATCCAGGCAGTGTTACAGGTCCTCTGCCGGCAGGAGGAAGCAGTCCAACAAAATCTGAAGACCCAACACTTTCAGAAGCAGTGATGATCAGGCTGGCAAACCACAAAACCTTGCGAGCTGAATGGATGTCTTAATAAGCCTTTAGATGTAGTGTGGCCAGCGTCGGCAGAGGAGACTAAAGGGGAAAAAAAGGGCTGCAAGCGTTGTGTGGTAAATCACTGCAGACCCACTGGGAGTGACGGCCCTAGGAAGTGAATGATGTCGCCAGCAAAGAATTGACCGCAGTTTTCCAGAAACAGAACATGATGTACAACAGGGAGGACAGACCCCCGGATGTGAGTACAATCTCTTCAATGCAGGATTTGGAGCAATGAGAGCAAAGCTAATTATTATGACTGGTGGCACTGCCTGACCACAGGGCTCTGGGGGTCTGGGGGCCGTCTCCTGGCGGGTTGTGCATAATGCCTGTTTGGGACTTTTTTTGAAGGTCTCTTCTTAGAATATTTTGCCTGTCAGGAGACTTGAATGTAGTGCTTTGAGATATTGGCACCAGGCAACATTATTATAAATCTGCAAGAAAACGGCAAAAGCAAACCTTAGACTTTTGCTGTGTAAAGAAAACCTATCACATCACAGACCAAGCAGCTGTGTGACCCTCTGGCATTTGTGATGAGACAAAGGAATTTGCAAATTGGAAAACAATGATGGGCAACAGGCTGGGAAGAGGGTAGTCTGTCTTAGGAGGCTGAATTCCTTTCTGGATTTGGGGTGCTTATTACATACTTACACTCATGAATTTATTTCTTTTCTGGTTAAAAATGGGCAGCATGCTTGCACTTAAGGTTTTTCCTCCAGAACACTGAAAAATGAGCATTGTGACAAAGAGGGATGTCATTGATAGGCTTGGGGCAGAGGAAATTCCTCACTGCCAGGAGTGGAAAATGTCTTGGATGGTAGCTATCTATTTGGAAGAGGAAGCTCAGATTTAATGAGGGAATGGGGTTGCTACCGCCAGGCCCAACAGGTTGGCAGTGGAGTTAACTCATTAACTGCAGGCTGGTTGCCACTTTCATTACACTGTAGGGGGTTGTCCATCCCCTCTTACCCCTTGGCCCTCACCTGGCTCTGTCCTGCCTGACCTGCTGATTTCCAGGCATCAGATGAGAAGCAGAATATCTTCTCCAAGTGAGGGTGCAGGAGGAGATGGGAAGCAGAGAAGACTCGTCTGCTACGATCTCTTCATATCTACCCTGTGTGTGAAGCACCTATAGGCAAATACTGGAGGTCCTAGCAGTGAAGCTGTTACTGTACTTAAATTGGGAATGAGCTCAAGATGTCCAAGTACTGCTGTTAGCAGACTAGGGATTGGAATCTGTCATTTTGTTCCTCATTTTGCAGGCAGTTTTCTGTGCAACTCTCATGGGGGTTGGGGAGTATCCAGATTATCTTTCTTCCCAGCCCACCTCTCCTGCAAGCTGTTCTATGGGTATATTGTTGGTGGTGGTGGGACAGAGGTGTAAAGAGCATTCTTAAATAGATGTAATTGAAAAGCAAAAAACAAAATGACATTTCTGGCCAAAATTTTCTCAACACTGTAGTGTTTTTCTAGAAAAATTAATAATGAGGGCTGGGGCTTAGTGGTAGAGCACTCACCTCTCACGTGCGAGACCCTGAGTTCAATCCTCGGCACCACATAAAAATACATAAGTGAAATAAAGGAATTGTGTCCAACTATAACTAAGAAATAAAAAAGAGATGGGTTGGACATTTAAATGCAATCGTCTAAACAAGGTTCACTCAGCCAGAAGTTCTTACGCAGGCTGAGAGGCTGAATTTGTTGCATGAGACAGGAGGGTAGAAGTGGCGTGGCCATCAATTCACCTGAAGCCAGTTGGACCTTGTGTCCCTTACTGAGACTGAGCAATGCTGCTGGTGTGACCTCGGCTAAGATTGCCGCCAAGGTCTGTAACCTTAAGAGCTAAGCTATGGAGTAGAATTTTAGGCATAATTTTTGTATAAACTGAGCCATTGGACTTAAATACCATTGCATAAAAGGTTCTGGAATGGAATGCGGGGGGGGGGTAAGGTCAAGTGTACAGAGAGAACAAATGGGTAGAATGAAGGAGAGAATGGCTGAGAAAGGAGATCATTTAGGAACCCATGTCTAATGTTGTGTATTTTCCTTGCATTGGGGCCTGGAGTGATTTTGCAATATTTGGGTAAATGGAGCAGAAACTTAGTATAATTGGTTTAAATAAAAAGATGTTGTACTTGTGTTGATAAACACAGATCAGTTCCAAATACTATGACAATTTAGAAAGCATAAAGCCCAAACAGTATGGCTATAGAAACTTTCAATGGAATTTCTTGCTCCATCTCTGTGTTTTTGAGTCTTAACTTTCTTTTTTCATTGACCTTTGTGTTCAGAAATATTTCTGATGCATTCCAAGGATCTGTGACTGTAGCTACTTGAGGCATCCCTGCTTTGGATGTCACCTTCACATTTGTGATGCTTCTAATGAGTCTGGTGAGAAGGATGGGTTTTCCATATTCCTTCTATTTTCCTCTCCTTGCTACCCTTTGCCTGCATTTTGGGTTAGAGATGAAAAACGATAAGAAAATGTAATGATGCACAAATTGCTTTGTGGGTATAACAATTATCTTTCTAAAGTTACAGTATTTATTTTTGGCTAACACTTTCTGTAATAAAATGCCATTTGTAAAACCCACCATAGTCCTGACAGAGAGATGTCCTATGTCTGTTTTCTGTGTGGGCCCTTAACCCCAGTCTCCCAGAGTGGTTGACCAGATGACTGCTTGAACCCAATATGGCCAAGACCTTTCCAAGCCAGGTCAGGGTAAATGGCCTTAATCTCTAGAGCCTGAAAGAATTATTGAGTTTGCTGGAAGCAATTGTAAAAATATGCTGGTATTCTTCTTGACCTTTAGAATTTGAAGGTGTGGTGTTCTGGGTTGAAGAATGGTATTTTTTGGATACAGCACTTTATTTCCATTTGTATATGTTGATGTTTTAATAAGTGGTTTAAAAAACAAAGAAGCCCTTACTTGTTCTCCTAGCAGGAGTGGGTTAGACCTCTAAGCATCCCTTCTTTTGCCCAAAGAACTCTTCCCCTTTGAAATAATTATCAGTGGCTTGGGTTTGGTCTAATGGTGACTGGGGTTACTGAGAGGAGTCAATCTTTTAAATCCTGTTCATTTTGGTCATTGGGTGGAAAGAAGAGCTTAAGTTTACTTCTGGTTGCTACCTCTGGACCACTGCCCAGAGTCGGGACTTAGTGTCCTGTAGGTGACTTTAGTGGGCCATTTGTTTTCTTTCCATTAAGTGAAGAAGCAACTCCATGAGCCTCTCCTGAATAGACAGAGCTGCTGTCGGGTTTAGCATCCATGTGGGTCTCAAGGTGGATTGTTTTGGCAATCTGGAACTGGGTAGTCAGCGGAGCCTGTGCCCAGCTCTCCATCTGTTCCAGAACTCAGGAGACTGTACTGTTACAGTAAGAACAGGGTAAAGGGAGACAATTGCAATGAGTGCAGCGAGAAAACCCCAGGGAGAGAGCCCATCTGTCACTCTGGGAGGTGTAGTCCACCAGCCTCAGCCTGCCTTTGTGAATCAGCAGACCAGCTGCGGTGTACCCAAAAAACCTGGTCCAAAATCTTGTTGGTAAAGATTCACAGTATGATTATCTGCTGGAAGTGGATGTGTAAACCAGCTGGTGTCTGGGAGATTATATTAGGCCTCTTCTACCCAGGACAAAAATGCAGAGCCATCCTTAAAGTCCTGGTTATTCTTCTCTGGAGAATATTGCTGAAGTGGGAGAAAGAGAAGGGGGCTTAGCACATTCTGCCTTCCCCTTAGAAACTCCCTTCAGGGGTTTTGCCATGGAGTGTGCTGCTGTACAACCTGTCTCCCTTTGGCTTCCTTCCCTGCAGTGTGCAACCAGCAGAATGCCCTTAAGTCAGAGAAGAGGCATGGTTGCTTGGGTACTTGTGTGTCAGATGACACTGATTACAGCTTTGTTTTATAATCCCTAGGTCCTGAAGATGGCATAGTAAAAAAATAAAACAGAAGGCACCTTCTAATGATTGTGAACATCTCTACCCGTGGATGCCAGCCCAGGCCAGTGGCTTCGTGTTGAGCCAAAGGAACTTGTCCACCGTATTGCCGAAAACCTCTTTCTCTCCTAATTCATGAGCCAGCAGGATGCGGTCGCTGCGCTTTCAGAACGCCTTCTCATAGCTGCGTACAAAGGCCAAGCAGAGAATGTGGTTCAGCTCATCAACAAGGGCGCCAAGGTAGCGGTTACCAAGGTAACAAGAGGAAAACGCTGCAACCATTCCCTGGGAACTAGCCTACCTCTTAACCATTGTCCATAAAACTGTTGTTTCTGATTCACAGCTTTCAAAAGAACCGGCTTTCGGTCCAGTGACAGGTTTGGGGGAGAAAGGAGGGGTATTACGAATGCTTTCATTGCCATCTTTCAAATGAAATAACTTGTAATTAGCATTTGACAGTCTTTAAAATCATAGCATGTCTTTTTTTCTTACCTACTTATTTTAGTCAAACGGTCAAGAGATCTCTTGAGAGTAGTTGGGACACAAAAGCTCACTGGGCAGGGTGTGTGATAATCACATTAAACAAGCCTCCTAGGGCCAGCTAGTGGTTGGGAAAACCCCCACCGCACAGTCTCACTGTCTCTGTGTACACAGTGACAGCCTGGACCAAATGACCACCACCATGAGTCAATGAAAAATGAATGGCAAACTATGGAGGACATTGCTTTCCCCTCACCAACAGATGATGCCGTAGCAGACGAGAGAACATACTGATCAAAGGCAGTTTTGTAGCAAGGCCAAGAAAAGGCAGTCCTGTGCAGTTAGATGTCAAGTTCAAATATACCTGTGGAGGATCACCAACGGTGAGCACTTACCTAGCTTGTAGCATACAGCCCTCTAGTGGAGGTTCTCTCCTCACCACCACTGTGGAAATGAGGAAACTGAGGCACAAAGGGATTTGAGTAACTTCCCCAGGCAAAAATGCAAATTTACCCATGGAGTCAGGCTGCTAAGCCCACCCTCCAGGCCACCCCAGAGAGCTGTAGAGATGGAGAGAAGGAGTTTAATTTTCAAACAGTATCATCTGTTAACATCTAGAGATTGGCCAGCTCACATTTTCAGTTACTCATATATATTCTCTGTATTGCATACAGGTTTCTTAAAAAAAAAAAAAAAAAAGAGGATCTTGAGCTGCTTGTAGGTCACCTATGGAGCCTAACAGTGGGATGCACAGAAATAAATTGTTTATAACTGAATATGGAGTGAGCTTTAACCCTGGCTTCTTGTGATCTGCCCATAGTGCTCTTCAGGACCCAGGCAATCACAAACAAGAGAGTATATGAACTCTGTAGTTACAGCATGTGCTCACAGGTTTTATTTGTGCTTTGTTTGCTGATTTGCAAGTTGCTTAGCTTTTTTGAGCTTCAGTTTCTGCAACTGTAAAACAGGTATAATATAACAACCCTGAAAAGCTAGTAATGATAGCAATTATTAAAGTACATAGTCTGCAAGGTTTTTTTTTTGGGGGGGGGTACTGGGGATTGAACCCAGGGTTGCTTAACCACATCCCCAACCCTTTTATATGTTGTATTGAGATAGGATCTCACTGAGTTGCTTAGAGCCTTGCTAAATTGCTGAGGCTGTCTTTGAACTCATGATCCTCCTCTCTCAGCCTCCCAAGCTGCTGGGATTACAGGTGTGCACCACCATCCCTGGCTGGCATCTGCAAGTTTTTTTTTTTATAATATAAAATTTTAATATAGGAAAACAGCACAGAGTTTGGGAATGGTGGAATTGCCCTGTTGGAAGTTTCTTTTTCTTTTTTTTTTTTTTTATTGTTGGTCGTTCAAAACATTACATAGTTCTCAATACATCATATTTCACAGTTTGATTCAAGTGGGTTATGAACTCCCAATTATCTGCAAGTTTTTAACATAAACTTCATAAGGCCCTGAGCTTGGTTCCCAGTGCTACCATAAACGGCAACAACAATGAGAGCTTAAGCTTATTTCTGTGCTACCTCTGGACCACTGTACTGAGTCAGAACTTGGTGTCCTGAAGGTGATTTTAGTGGGCCATTTGTTTTCCTTCCATTAAGTGAGGAAGTGACATCATGAGCCTCTCCTAAATTGACAGAGCTGCAATAATGGAAACAAACAGCTTTACTGAGGTATACTTTACAGGCTGAGAAGCTCACCCATTATTAATTGTACAATTCAGTAATTTCTGGTGCATTTAAAGAATTGTGCAACCATCACCACTGCTGCAGACTGAATTGCCCCCCAGCTTTCATATGTTGAAACCCTGGTCCCTGAAGTGGTGGAATTTGGAGTCGGGCCCTTTGGGAGGTAATTAGATTTTGATGAGGTCATGAGCATGGGTCCCTATGATTGGTAGATAAGGGTCCTTATAAATAGAGATACCAGAGAGCTTATTCTTCCTCCCTGCCATGTGAGGACACTGAGATGGGGGGCCATTAGCAAGCTAGGAAGAGAGCTCACCAAAACCCACATGCTGGCACCCTGATCTTGCACTTCTCAGCCTCCAGAACTATGAGAAATTTCTGTTGTTGGCAGCATGGGAAGACTAATTCAACCACGTTCTAATTTTGGAACTTTTCTATCACCCCAGTAAGAAACTTCATAGCCACTTGCTATCAATCCCCATTCCTATCCCCAGCCCTTTGTGGGGTTTTTTTTGTCGTTGCTAACTGAGGATTGAACCCTGGGTCCTTTGTCACTGAGCTACATTCCCAGTCCTTAGCTAAGTTGCTAAGGCTGGCCTCAAACTTATGATCCTCCTGCCTCAGCCTCTCAAGTTGCTGGGATTTCAAGCCTGTGCTGCCCATCCTAGCCCATCTTAAGTTTACAATTCAGGGGCATTGAATACAATCATATTGTTGTACAACTTGTCACCATCCGTCTCCAGAATTTTTTTCATCTTTCCAAACAAACTCTATACTCATTAAACACTAACTCCTTATTTCCCCGTCTTGATACCTGGAACCCACCATTCGACTTCCTATCTTCCTGAATTTGAGTACTCTGGGTACCTCAAGATGTGTGGAATCCTACCATATTCATCCCCTTGTGACTGACTTATTTCACTTAGCACCATGCGTGGTATATAGCATGTTTAGGGTATCATTCCTTACTAAGGCTGATTAATATTTCATTTTATGTGAATATCACATCTTGTTTATCCTTTCCAGAATCAATGGACACTTGGGTTGCTTCCACCTCTTGACTGTTGGGAATTGTGCTGTATAAACTGGGTGTAAATGAGTGTTCAGGTCTTTGCTTTCATTTCTTCTGGATATGCACCCAGAAGTGGAATTGCTAGATAGTGTGGTAGTTCAATTTTTAAATTTTTGACAGAACTGCTTACTAGTTTCCATGTTTTTCACAGCCTGCTCTCCACAGAGGCATATCTAAGATTTACCCTATCATTGAACACAGATGGAATTGTCAGCTATAATGGCTCCAATCTCCCATTGTGTGGATAAACTGTGGATTTTATTCAGTCACCTCCTTATGAGCATTTAGGTTGTCTACAAATTTTGCATTCTTTGCTATCATAGAGGATGCTAGGTGTCTTTCAGATTTAGGAGAATATCTGTTAGGTAAACGTCTAGAAAGAGAATTCCTGGGACAAAAGGCATAGTCATTGATATGTTAATGATTTCCACTAGATAGGAGGTAAATGAGTGTGGCCCATCAAGAGCTTTTAGGAATAAAGTTCAATGGATCCTCTGGGTGAAGAGCCAGGGCTTGGGTAGGACACTGTCTGAAAGACACATCTTGGAGATGGTTGGGTCAGGGCTTTTAGAAGCGTAGAGTCCGAGTTTCATTATCTGAATGAAAGTTTGAAAATGCTTGGGAAAGACCCAGTTGGGTGTAGGTGGGGTTATTATATTCATGCAAAACAATAACACCTTTAATAATGAAGGAATTTTAGGTGACTGTCCCTCAAAGGCCTTTGTGTTATAGGTTTGGTCTCCCCTGGATGCTGGAGGTGGAATCATTAAGAGGCAGGGCTTAGTGGGCATTCTTCAGATCAGTGAAAGGCATGCCCTTGGAGAGATGATGGGTCCCCACCTGGACTTCCTCTTTTGCTCTCTGTCCATGAGGCAATTGGTTTTGCTCCACCAGGTATTGCTCCATATGTGTTGCCTTTCCACCAGAGGCCTAAAAACCATAGGCTTACCCCATCACAGACCAGAAAGAACTCTTCAGCCATGAGCCAAACCTTTCCTCTTTACAAGTTATATATTTGTTGCTGTAACAGAAAGCTGACCAATACAGGTTTCTACTAATAATTGTGCTTTCCAGTAAGCATAAACAGATAGCCCCAGGCAGACAGGAATACATTGCCCACTCTAGTAGAAAGGCACCATTTTCATTCAGTTGGGGACCCGGTCTACTTCAAATTGTGGGTTTGTGTTTAATAGTAAGACTTACTGCAAAGGTGTGGGTCAGAACTTGGATTTGCCAGCCTGTTGTATAGTCATTTCTGTTAAGCTCACAGTTCCCAGGAGGTAGGTGGGGGAGAAAATATATGCTTACTTATATAGGGGGTGATGGCCAGCCTCTCATTGGAGGGTTCTTCTTCCTGCCAAGGAGGGTGTAAGACACCTGAGAAATTGAAGTCTAGAATAACTAGTGAAGAACAAAAGACAAAGAATCAAATATATTTTCAAAAACTGAGCCCTGGTAGGTTTAGTCCACACAGGAGCTGGAACTAGACAAGGCAAAATGGCTCCAGCAGTTTATTTAAGGGGGTTCATCAAAGGCAGGGATGAGATTTCAGGGGTGGATTCTTGCTTCATGCTGTCTTGAAGTCAGCAGGTTGATTGGCATCTTGGCAGGTCACCCCATCTCTGCTGTGTGGGACCTTTGGCAGAACCGAATATGAATTCATAACGTGTCAGGGCAGTTAACCAGAAGGAATGTCCACTGGTCATTCCCAGACACCAGATGTTCCTATTCAATAGGCTCGGTGCATGGTGGACCAAACGCAGCCCATGGATGGCTCACAACATAGAAGGTTGCTGGTCAGGTGAAAACTTTCACTGGAGAATGTGCTGTAGGTCATGTGCTTTTTCCAGAGGACTCTATGCACTAATTTATTAAAATATAATTTCTTAAAAATACTTAAATTAGTAATGATTTAATAAGCAGTTACAAAGCTTAACTAATCTTTCTCCCATGCTGTCTCCTCACCAGGGTTTCCCACCTGGAAGGTATGCTGCCTGTTTCTTTGAGATGTTTCCCTACTTTTTTTTTTTCTTTGTACTGGAGATTGAACCCGGGGTGCTTTCCACTGAGCTACATCTCAAACCTCTTTTATTTTTTTTTTATTTTGAGACAGAATCTTGCTAAGTTTCTGAGGCTGGTCTCAAAATTGCAATCTTCCTGCCTCAGCTTTCTGAGTCACTGGGATTACAGGCGTGTGCCACCACACTCGGATGTTTCCCTCTTTTTATACAAATTGTGGAATACTATACATACCCTTCTTCACTTTTCTTTATTTAATGATGTATAAATGATACATGGATGAACCATAATTGATGTATCCAATCCTCTATTGATGGACAGTTAGGTTGTGTTAATCTTCTGCTTTTACAAATTACACTGCAGCAACTTTTTTCTGGTGTCTCTTTGCACAGTGTGATGTTTGATTTCTCTAAGTAGCACTGCTGGGGGAGAGTGTGTGTGCCCTTGTAATTTTGATAGCTATAGCCAAATCACTCTAAAAAGGGGTGGTGCCAATTTACACTCCATCAGCAATGTGTGAGAGACCCGTCAGACACTGGCCCAAGGGAACACTGGCTCTCTTCCTGACAGCTCCCTCCTCCCTCTTCTCTTTCATTTGAACTCATCTTACCTTTCTAGCATTCTCTCTGGGAGCTCTCTGCTGTAACTGATTTGACCTCTGTTGGGCCTTTGCTCCCTTCATTTCAGCATGAGTTCCATAGGATTTTCTCTGAGTTGTTTCTGGGGCCAGCTGCCTGGGAATTAGAAGAGCAGGGAAGTGGCTAATGGAAGGGAACCCCATCTCTCTTCTCCCCTTTCTTGCTCTCCATTCACAAGTGGGTGGAGGGTTCTCACCCTTGACAGTGTAAGACTTTTGATCTGACACCCAAGTGTCCCAGTGTATCCTTGGCAGGAGGGCTGGAGCCTCCACAGGGCTGACACAGCCCCCAATTCTGCTCCAGGCTAGTGGATCCATGTGCTCCACGGAGCAGTTGTACTCTATTTGAAACAAACAGGGCGTTGAGGGCACATATTTACATGTCAGGCCAAACAGAGCATCTGCTTTTATTTTTATTTTTTCCTCTCCTTCAGTGCTGGGTATTAGACTCAGGGCATCATACAGGGTAGATTACGCACCAAGCCCTAGAACATCTGCTGTTTGTTCTATAATACCTATAAGTATTCCCTATGGGAAGAAAATCTCAACTGGGAAAACTTGGGCTTTTGTAGTCTATCATCAAAAATAATTGGGGAGGGGCTGGGGCTGTAGCTCATTGCCTAGCATATGTGAGGCACTGGTTTGATCCTCAGCATCACATTAAAAAAATTAATAGATATTGTGGGTTCCTCTACAACAACAAAAAAAAAGAAAAAGAATAGAGGAGCCAGGTACGGCAGAGCACACCTGTAATTCCAGCAGCTTGGGAGGCTGAAGCAGGAGGATCATGAGTTTAAAGTCAGCCTCAGCAATTTAGGGTCTCACTAAATTGTTTAGGGCCTATCTCAAAATGAGAAATAGAGCCAGAGATGTGGCTCAGTGGTTCAGTGTCCCTGAGATCAAACCCTGGTACAAAAAAAAAAGGTGGAAATTTGACTTACGGTGGCAATTCTGAGTGAGTTATAAGATGAAGATGTGTTAAGATTTCATTGAACCCATTAATGAGGAAACCATTAAGATGTTTAACTAGTTCAAAGGGAAATTTAAAAATCGCAAACATGTAGGCCTTCAGAAAGCAGAAATTTGCCTATTATATGTAAAGCTGACCAATATTCCCCTGAATCTTCACTGGACACAGGTATTTGTATCACCATCGATGCTCTACAACTTAGAGTTGTAGAGTAGCTCAGAGCAACAGAATAGGTAATGAAGTGGAGAAAACTTCCAAGTGGATGGTCATCTATGATGGGATAATATCCAGTCATGTGGATGTATCCCCCACCCCCACGTTTAAATTTAAACTTTTTCCTTCTCATACTGAAACCTGTACCTCTTAGACACTAATTTCTTACTGTCCTCTCCCCAACCTCTGGCAATACCATTCTGTCTCCATGAACTTGCCACCCATTTTAAAGACTTTCTCAATTTATTTTTACCTAGAATCCCTTTTGCCATCTGCATCCCTGGTCAGGTTATTGGCCTCCTTGTCCTTTCATATCCTGTCTGTGAAGTGGCAGAAGGACACTCGGGGATTCGTGGTGAGGATTAAATGAGGTAATCCATGCCAGGTGCACAGTGTCGTGTCCTCCAGGATGAAGAAAGGACTCAAAGGACAGTAGGATGCCTGTCTCCCAGCCCAAGGACAGAGGCACAGACCTTCTTTTCCATTAGCCCTTCTCAGTACTGACTATAGGGTGTGATCACCTGGAGAGCCATAAAATATATCAATGCCTAGAAAATATCCCATGGCCCAGGCACATGCCCAGAGGCTCCGATTTAATTGGTCTGGGTTGTGGCCTGGGCTTGGGGAATTTCCAGGCAGATGGGGACCACACACTGGAGTAGGTACTCCCCTGCAGTCTCAGCCTTGCCTGTGGTCAGGACAGCACTCTGTATGGAACACTGGGCTAATCACTGTTTATACATCTGGAAGTTATGTAGCTCTTCACAGAATGTCATGGAATATTCCAAATGTCAATCCAAACTAGAAACAAGTTTACTAGCAAGAAATAAAAATCTGAATTATGGGAATGAAAATGTATGCTGTGAATTATTATGTGGCTTATCTGAGACAATGCACAGGAAAGTACTGGGTCAATAATAGTCTGAAAGTGTTAGCTTGCTATGATGAGGGTGTTGATTAGGAAGCACTACTGTGACTTGTGTTTCCAGTGAAGGTAGGTGGGTGCCCAGGAGGTGCTCTTTGGAGGAGGGAGAGATGGCCAATATAAGAGAGGGGCAATATAAGAATTCATGCGGTGGGTCTGATATGACCCCTGTCTTGGCCTCTGCAGAGACACTCTGAGGAGAGCAAGATTCAAAACTGACCTGAACCTTTCAGGAGAGGCTGCTGAGGTGCTTTTATAGTAGAATCCGGAGTTGGCCTGAGTCTTAGCTGCCATCTCTCTGCCCCCTTCCCTGCCTACCTGGAATTTTTAGGAGAGTGCAGGGCCTTCCCTGTGTGCCTTCCTTCCCTCTGTGGAAGGCGTGACTTATAGTGGTTCTAAGTGGGGGTGAAGGTGGCTCTGCTTGCCCTTCTTCCCCAGCTCTGGACAGGCCTGGCAGGAACGTTTCCCAGAGGTCCAATGGAACCTAGGTGTGAGGTCAGGGAGCCATCTTGCCCCCCCACCCAACACACACACACCCTTGCAGTCTGTCAGTGCTGTTGATATTCCATTGCTTCAGCAGTTTGAACTTAAAATCTCTAACCATACAACTGAGTGTTTTTGTAACACAATCTAAATATAAGTAAAAAATTTTCCCAAATCATGGAAGTCTGAATAAACTCCCCAAAGTCATAAGGGTTAGTTGGTCCTAACCACTCTAAATGAAATGTTACAATGTTGGGGCACAGCTGGTATCAGTATTTTAAAGTCTTCCCTAAATTATCTATTTTTTTCCTGAATAGCATGTGTTGGAGGATCATTGGTTTCCAGGCCCGCAATCAGCATGTTGTTAGACTTCCAAAGCGTCGTTCTCCCAACCCACGTTCTGGAAATGAAGATGCCAGAGAGGAAGGGGACTTTAGGAGTTGTGAGTTGCCCACTTGGGGCTCTGCCCAGAGCCAGCCCAGGTGGTCCCTGGTGAATCTGCTGAGTCCTTCTTGGTTGTTTTCTCCTTTCTCTTCAGCTGTAATGACTTGGGTTTCAGAAAATAAATTAAGCCAGGAACTTGTTTGGAGACTGCAAATTCTTTCTCAGCAGGCCTGTTGGTTTGTTTCCAGTGGAAGTTGGCTGTTGCATGTTTGGGTTGTTCTAAACCAATGATAGGGTGTGTGGCTGAGTAGGCAGAGCTGTGCTTGGTCTGCATTTAGCCCTTGTTTCCATTGAGTCGAGCAGTGTAGAAAGAGAATTGTACACCATGATCCAAGTATGCAATGTTTGTTCAACAGCAGCCAGTACAATCTACATATTAACTGGTGTCTTTTTCTTTTTAAATATTTTTTGTTGTAGTTGCACACAATACCTTATTTATTTTTACATGGTGCTGGGGATCGAACCGAGGGCCTCACATGTGCTAGGCAAGCGCTCAACTGCTGAGCCCCAGCCTCAGCCCCTCAACTGGTGTCTTAGCTCAGGCTGCTACAACAAAGTGCTTCAAACTGTGGGGCTGAAACAATAGACATTTGTTTTGTACAGATCCTTGTATGTGAAGGATGGGAAGTCCCAAGATCAAGGTGCCAGATCCAGTTCCTAGAAAGGACATGCCTCAGGTTTAGAGATGGCTGCCTTCTCTTTGTGTTCTCATCTAGTAGAGAGCAAAAGTGCTCTTCTCTGTCTTACCTTAAGAGTGCTGATCCCATCATGGGAGCCCACCCTCATGATCTCATTAACCTCCCAAAGACCCTACCTCCAAACAACATCACACTGGGGTGATGTTGGGAATTTCAACATGAATTTGGGGGCTATGCATTTGGTTTATAATAACAGGCTAAACAAGAGAAATGATACGTTTGGGCCTCTGTATCCTCAGGTTCCACATCCACAGATTCCACCAAAGACAGATCAGAAATATTTGAAAAACTTATTTAGGCCTAGAAGCTTTCCTCATCTGTAAATACATTTAAAATCTAAGCCTTGCATATGTATACTTTATTTTTTTTCAAAAAAAGGTTTATATGAGAGACTTTAAAAAAAAAAACTTGAAAGAAGTGCATCTGTACTGAATATATACAGATTTTCATATTGTTTCCTAAACAATATAGCATAGTAACTATGTCATTTTCATTGTATTAGGTACTATCACTGACTCAGTGAGTCCTTTAGCTCATGCAGGATAGAATCAAACATGGATAACAGGGTTAGAATCATTTATTGCATGGATTAATATGTCCCATAGGCAGAGTAGCAAGGAAGTCAAAGGGTGAGCAACATTCGTATCGTTGTGGATTGGGAATTTGCATATTTATAGCAATATTGGTTCACGATCATATTGCAATTTTGTGGCATGCCTTCATTTTGCATATAGTCAAAATGTGTCTAAAATTATGTTGTATTCCTCCTGGGCATGTCTTTTAATATAGAAATGTATTTAAAATGAGGGTACTGGTAATTTTTGCATCAAGGGGTTGTGATCACATGCTAGCATTGGTTTTGATGTCTTGTCTGTCTTGAACAATGGATGTAGTTGGGGAGGGCTTTTTACCATTTGTCTTAATTGTAAAGCACGTGGTGCTACTGTCACTGGTTTATACTGTATAGTTATGCCTGAGTGTTAAGTAATTTAGAGATGATTTAAAGTGTACAGTAAGGGGGTGGGATTGTGGCTCAGTGATACAGTGCTTACCTAGCATGTATCACTGAGGAACTGGATGAGATCCTCAGCATTGCATAAAAACAAAGGTATTGTGTCCATCTACAATAAAAAATATTTTTAAAAAGTATGCAATATGGGGTGGATAGGATTATATGCAAATACTGTGCCCTTTTATATAAGGGTTTTGAGCATCTGTGGATTTTGGTATCCTTGGAAGGTCTTAGAATCACTCTTCCATGGATAACTGAGGAAGGACTAAATAATCATGGTAACAGATACATAGGAAAAGCTTAAGACAAAATTCAACACTCATTTGTGATAAGAACTCTCAGAAAACCAGAAATTGAGAACTTTCTCAACATGATAAAGGGTATCTACAAAATTCCTACAACTAATATTTTACATAATTGTGAGATGAACATTTTCCTGCTAAGACAAGGAATAAGGCAGGGATATCTGGTCTTAATAGTCTCATTCAATATAGTTCTGGAAATTCTATCCACTTCAATAAGGAAAGGAGGAGAAGGCATTTAATCTGGAAAAAAGTTCTAGAGATGAATGGTGGTGATGGTTGAACATTATGAATATACTTAATGTCACTGAATTGTACACTTACATATATTTTATCACAATAAAAAAATCCCAAAATATTGACCCCAAAAGAAGCATATTAGTCTAATTACATAGAAAAGATTGGAAATGCAATCAAAGATGGAATTTTTGAAAAGGTACTAGAGTCACGTAGTAGTCTCACAGCTGTTTTATATTTTAACATCAAGCCTAAAACAAAATGAAAAGTTAGATTTGTTTTACAAAGCCAGCACAGCCTTAATACCCAAACCAAGTAAATAGAAGAGAACAGGATTTATATATGAATGTAGATATAAAAGTTCTTAATACTAAACTGGGCATGATGGTACACGCCTATAGTCCCAGCCAGTTCAGGAGATAAGGTGGCAGGATTGCTTGAGGCCAGGGTTAGTTCAAGGCCAGCCTGGGCAACATAGTGAGATCCCCAACTCAAAACAAATTAACATTTCCTTGATAGAATATAGCACTTACCAGAGGAATAATAACACTATGACTTGGGTCTATTTCAGAAAGGGAAGTATGGTTCCTTAATTCATTATACCCACAACGGAAGAAAAATACATGATATTAACAGTTACTGAAAAGTCACTGATTCTTATTTCTGGAAAGGATAGTTCTTACCTTCCATGCACAGTTCTTCATGCATTGGACCCCCAAACTTTCTTCTGTGGATATGTCAACCCATTGAAGACAGTCCACTTTAGCTTCCTGTGAGGGGACGGCAAAGCCATTAACTTATGCCTTATCACTTAGGGACAAATATACTATAGGAGTCAATGGAATCCTTAACAGCCAGTTAAATCTCTGGTGGACCTTTCTAGAAGCAAACCCAGTTACTGTATTACCTCAAAAGGAATTCTCTTATTAAATCTTTTAGTAGTAGTTGATTACTAAAAGTTTATTACCTCTCCAAATTATTTTATTTTTATTTTAAGGGAATGTCCCAGTATCCCTATCCTTGTAGGACTG
The DNA here is from genome assembly GCF_045843805.1 of Urocitellus parryii. Lineage (NCBI taxonomy): Eukaryota > Metazoa > Chordata > Mammalia > Rodentia > Sciuridae > Urocitellus > Urocitellus parryii. The sequence goes on along the minus strand of NC_135538.1, from coordinate 70,405,890 downwards.
GGGTACTACCCCCAGGACAGGAATTACTATCTGCCCCACTACACATTATCTTGTTATTAGCTCATTCTTCCCATCTGAAATTGTCATGGATCCTGCCTGATTTTTGTCACCCAAGGAACTTGCCCTTGCTGCTGCTTGTCACCTAAAGTCTGATTAAGATGTGTTGTGTCACTCATCCAAGTAGACAAAACACATTTCTGCTAAGGAAAGAACAGTCTGGAAGTTAAACTATAAGTTATTTTTAAATTTAGTTTTACTATTTATTTTTGCTTTTCTTTGGTCTATGGTACTTTTTCTTCCCCTATTTTTTTTTTCTGAATGTCTTTATAACTTTGTTGAATCATAGTCTGAGAAGAGTTTTAAAGTTTTCTGTTCCCCATCCACATCCTTCCAGGCAGTTGAAACTCTCGGGGAATACTGTGTAGGATAAAAGGTCCCCTAGGACACTTAGGTCCTAAATGACAAAAGAATCCCACTTTCCTAAGTGGCCAGGATTCTAGCTCTTGCAGTTCTGCCACAAATGATATTTGAGATCCTGAGAACTCATTTAACCTCTGTTGGCCTTACTAACCTCATCCAAATTAAACTCTCAAAGACCATGTTCCACCTGAATATTATCTTTATAAAATTAACACTTATTTGACTAACCTTCTACCATTCTTGCCTCTTACCTTGCTTCTCCTTTGAAGCTACGACAAGATACATTCTTTTTTTAAAAGAAAACAAATTATAGTTATTATCCTTCAGTATTAGCTATTATACTAATAGTTTCATAGCCAAGAATGGTATTTTACAATTTTTAAACTTATTTTAATTAGGTATATATGACAAGCAGAATGCATTTTGATCAATTGCACACAATTGCAGCACAACTTTTCATTTCTCTGGTTGTACACAATGCAGTGTCGCACCATCATGCAGTCTTACATGTACCTAGGGTAATGATGTCCATCACATTGCACCATCTTTCCTGCCCCCCATTCCCCTTCCTCAGCCCTCCCTCCACTAGTGGATGCTGATCCATAATCGGGGGGGGGGAGCATGGGAAAAATGGAGGAACTTTGATACACAGACATTCTTTACCTCAAAAGACCGCCTGACCTTGAGACCTTGATCTATTGTATTTCTCATGATCCCCAGGAGAAAGGGGGCTATATCCTATTATACTACTTGGACCTAAATTATTCCATTTCACCTCATCTGAGTCTCATCTACCCACCTGCCCTTTTGTGACACCCCTGGTTAAATTGCTTAAACTTCATTTTTTTTTAACTGAGTCTTGATTCCTGTAATCCAGCCTCCCTTCCATGCCACCCCCATTCTTCAGAGTTTCTGCCCCTTTATTCATTTGGTTTCTGCCTCAGCTCTCTGTCTGGTTTGGAACATCATTGGACAGAGATGGAGATTGCGTTGCAGGAATGGGGCACCAACCAGCACCCTTGCTTCTCACTTCTCTGATGTACTCGGTTCTCTGTTCTGCTCCTCCATGTCTAGCGCTCTTCTGTTAGACCTTGTTCACAGGTAGGCATTGTTGGTCTGAAAGACCTGCCCTTTAGTAAGTGGGATCTGGCACGCCAAAGCAGGAGCTGTGACCTGGCAAGGGAAAATGAATGGCCAGAGTCATGACCTAGAGCTCCTGGGCCCCATGGAGTCTGATGGAGGCAGTCTTCCCTGGCTTGTTTCTGTAGGTTGTGGTTCTCAATTGACCCCTTGTCCCCACTCCTGTGTAAACACCTTGGTCTGCAGAGTCCAGTGAGGAGGCTCAGCTTCAAATGTGAGCATCTGCTGGGGGAAATAAACATCTACACTTCATTTCAAGGTTTATTTTAAACTGGTTACCTTTGGCCGGGCTCCCGTGTCATCCTAGTTGGTGGGAGATTAATATCTCAACAGGAATCCTCCTGGAATGTTTCCTGACAGAGCCCTCCCCACCCCTGTCCCCAACTGGGAGTTGGCTCTTCAGAATGAATAGCAGGGACAGTTTTGTTCTGTGTGGCCTTTTTAATCACCTGTTAGTGTAATTTATGGGTCACCTGCTGGAATGGGAGTCACTCTGATGTTGCGATACAGCAGTTCTGCTAGAGTCCATCCCACAGGGCTCAACCTGCCTGAACAAAGCATCATTCCAGGCCAGTGCCCCCAGAGTTGTTGACAGTGGGGCCACTTTTCTGTGGTGGTTGCTTGGCAACATCTCAAGGCCCTTTGCAATTCAGTTTCCTGGCTGTGAACCAGCTCTGAGCCTCTGCTTCTGCTGGTTGAATGAAAGGGAAATACAGGGATTCTGCCTTCTCTCACTCTCCTGGTCACAGGTGGTGGCCCATCTTAACTGGTGGTTTTAAAAGTGGTTCATAATCTCTGACTGTACATTAGGATCACCTGGAACCTTAGAAACAAAATTAAAAAAAAAAAAATCCAGACCCCACCCTAGATTAATGGAATCCAACCCTTTGGGGATAAAAATTGGGAGTGTGTGTGTGTTTAGATTTTAGGTAACTCTAATATGCAATAGAGTTGCAAACCAGTGGTTTGTCAGTAGTTCTCCTAATGTGGTCTCTGACTAGCCATTTCTGCCTATTTTAGTTTTTTGCCACCATGACAAACACCTGAGACAACAACTTATCGGGGGACAGATTTATTTTGGCTTACGATTTCAGAGGTCTCAGTCCATGGTCGTCTGGTTTCTGTGCTTTGGGCCTGAGGTGAGGCAGAGAATCTTGGAAAGAACATGGTGGAGAAAAGCTGCTCAGCTCATGGTGGGTGGGAAGCGGAGGGGAGAGGGTTGAGAAAGTAAAAGGGAGGGATGGTGGGGACAAGAAATACCCTCTCGTGGCATGCAAGCTTGTTATAAATGCGAATTCTCCTGCTGTATCCCAGACTTACTGAATCAGAGACTCTGGACTGGGAGCCCAGCAATCTCTTCTAGTAGGAGGTTCTGCAGTTCAATGTGGTTTAAGAGTCACGGGATTAAGGTATATTATTGCACAAAGCAAGATAATTTTATGTACCTTGTGGATATAACTACAAAGGCATCAATAGAGATTCTCTGAAAAGAATTGGATAAAAATAACAGTTGAATTGGGTTGTGGAATTAGATATTGTTGTTTTCTGAACTTTTAGTAATTTTATGACATCGCATATATAATCTTTGAAGATCTGGCAAGCTCTGGGCTGTTAATGGTGCAGTATTTGGGATGTTTTGCATTGACAGGTGGGGATGAGCGCATCATGAAGAATGTAACGAGAGGAATGGCTCTTGCTTGGGCAGGCCCAGCCCAGCAGGTTTACCCGAGGGCTGCTCTGGGGAGGGCTTATCTGGGCCCCTCCTCATCTCATCCTATGTTCTTAACCCATCACACATTAAAGTCACCAGGTGTATAAAAACCTGACACCAGAGCCTCACCACAATCAGACTGGAGGAGGGGCATGGCATCAGTAATGACACGGACCAACCTCTCCAGGAGATTCAATGCAAAGGAAAACTAGAAGACCACTGCTCATTCCAGAGATCTTAGAACCAGGAAACCAGGCTATTTCTAAGAAACCAGAGGTTAGTGTCTGGGCTCACACACAATACCCAAGGACCTGGGAGCTTCCTGACAGCAAGAAAAAACTCCCTCTACTAGGTGGCCCCTCAGCACCACCAGGGCAGCATGTAGGGGTAAGAGCACGGGTTCTGGGGTCAGATGGTCTAAGAGGTGAGCACATACTCCAGTTACCTTCTATGTGGTGTAGAATAAACAACAGTCTCTCCATGCCTCAGTTTCCCCATTTGTAAAATAAGCTGAATAATAGTATCCACCTTATGGGGTTGGGAGGACTGAATGAGCTAACAGATGTGAAGTTCTCAAGGCAGTGCCTGCTGCTCCTAGCAGACCTTCATCAGTATTGGTTTCCCTGGGTCACCAGGGCCTGGGTGTGTGGAGCTGAACTGGCTTTGAGGATAATTGGGGTGGAACTCTGGGGAAATTGACATTTCAAAAACAACTTCTGTCATTCATAGTAAGTAGTCATTCTCCTGTGTGCTTTTCTTCAGCTAGAAAGTCCTAGGGACGGGGAAACAACAGTTGCATCCTTTGGTCTGAATCATTCATGAAGTGTCGTAAGGATCAGTTTTTGTTTGCCTTCTCCCTCTGAAGGTGCTTCAGCTTTTCCCATAAGCCAGGCTCGGTCCGGGGTATCTCTGTGTACTGGGTGTAAGCAGTTGCTCCTCTGAAGGGCCCTGTTTTTGTGGCTTTTTGCTATAGAATGTTCTGGAAAACTCAGCCCATTTCTGCATTTTTCTTCCTTTGGTTGGTGGTGTGCGTCTGAGGGATTTGGTCTTGTGTTGAGAAAATCCAGGATCCGGGGGCTGATAGACTCATGTTCCACAGGAAAACGGTTTCTGCCTTTGTTACTGCTGCACCGTTCCCAGGTCCATAAGCCTGTGAGGGAACACAGAACCTCCTCAGAGAAGCCCCTTTGTCACTGCTAAAGTGCTCCTGAAGCCTCCAAGGTGTCGAAGTCTCCTCTGAGGGTCTGAGACATCCTAAAACTGGAGTTTGTAACCAGCCCACCATCCCATCTATGTCCCTGAAGTCAAACCTGGGACTGAAATATGCCCCAGTGTCATTTCAGCCATGGAGAGGGCAAGACTGTGAACATGGCCACTTGGGGAATTGGAGGTGGCATGGTTTAGAGACAGTAAAGGCCCTGATGGTAAGGCGGAGATGCAAAGAATGGGAACCTCAGCCTATATTTTAAAAATCGAGAGCAGACAAGCTGTCAAGGACAGGCCGGTGGAAACCACGACCCTCCAGTCAGAGCCTTTCTGACTGCCTGAGTGACCCGAGACCCAAGTCTTCACCCAGATCTGTTACAGTGGAAATGCCTCACTGGTCTTTCCTAAGGGCAGGGTGTGTGGGTGTCAAGGAGGAAAACCAGCAGTTGGGTGTCCTCCCGCTTGGAGGCTGAGGATAGTGGGAGCAAGGGAAACTCAGAAGATGGGTGTTGGCTCATATTCTTATCCCAAACCTGCAGGGTCCACAGTGGAGGCTTCTTCTGTTTGACAGGTAAGAAAGCAGGCTTAGGAAATTGCCATGCACAAAGCCAGACAGGTGCTATTAGTCAGAACTGGGATTTATACCAGGCCTATCCAGTTCTAGTGTCTCTGGCCTTTCATTTCTCCACAGGGAGGGTTTTTTTGTTGTTGTTGTTGACTTTGCATTAGGAAGATGCTTCCATCCAGGGTCATCTTGTTCATGGTTTCTAAAGTGCCCTCTCAAATGTGATCTGGTTTGAACCTGTCTTTGATCAACTGGGTGCTTCAACAACAGACATTTGTTGCTCACCTTTCTGGAGACTGGGAAGTCCAAGATCAGGGTGGCAGCACCCAGATTACCCAGGTGAGAGCCTTGCTTTCTGGTTTTCAGGCAGCAGGCTTCTTCTTGCATCTTCATGTGGTGGAAAGAGGGGCAGCAAGCTCTTTTTCTGTAAGTCACTAATCACATCACGAGGGCTCACTGCTATGTCCTAATTACCTTCCAAAGGCGCTATCTTCAAATACCATCACTTTGTGACTGGGGCTTCAGTATCTGGATTTACTAAACATTTAGTCCACAGCAGAGCTACAGCAGTGTTTCCTTCTCCTGGCTTCTGATTATTTATGTTCACTCAGATCTTTCATCCTCCTTGAGTTTCTCCTTCCCTAGCAGTGACATGTGGTTACTGATGAATGTGTTCCTCAGAGCTCCTCTGACCACAACATCCAGTGATCCTCTGTCCCTGCCCCCATTCCAGCTTCCCTCCACACAACCTCTTCCCATTATGGTCTGTTTTCTGGCTGCTCAGAGGTGCCTGTGTCCTATCATGCTGTGCCTTCCTCACAACACACACATGTATCTCTGCTTACGCCTGTGGTGAACTCTCCTGTTTCAGAACCCCTTAGGAAACTTACTGAAGGTCATTCACTCAGTATCAAGTTGTGAAGATATGTGATGACAGATGGAGTCTGAGACCAGGCCCAGTGAATGAAGACCTGGTCATTTTGCTCCATCTGATCAGCTACGGACATTTCACTTAATGAGTTAAGGTTAAGTGGCTCATGGCTGAGCACAGTCACTGGCAAAGAAAGGTCATTCTTTCATCTCAGATGTTGCCTTTTTTATGAAAGCTTTTTATAGACCACTTTTTTTTTTTGAGAATAACTTTGTTCTTAATTAAGCATTCTAATTTTAAAGCGAGCTCTGACCTCTTTTTTCCAGTCTCATTCTCGTGCTTTGATTGCATTTCATGGCTAAAAATGAAGATCCTTTATTGTCTGTTATCTGTTTTCCTCCAATGGCTAGTTACCCATTGCAAACTGGTGTTTTATTGAGACCATAAATAGGTTTATCCTGCTAGAATATCAATAAAGGCCTTTGGGTCTTTATCAAGATGCTAAGCAGGACAGGGACCGAGTGAGACCCATATTCCTCACAGGTGTGTTTCAGCACTGCTGGGGCCATGGCTCATTGATTGACCTTTCCTTCACAGTGAATCCTGAGGGAGAGTTAAGGGGGCATAATGCCTCCTTTAGAACTTGGAGAAGTAGGAGTGTGACAAGGTCAGTTCTCTGGACAGAAATTGATTTACAATGCAAAGTGTTACTTATTCTGGGTGTTCCCACTGAGGGTGGTAGCCAGGAGCCCAGGTGCTTAGAGTAGTTGAGGGAATGGTCTTCATGATGCATCTGTAGGGCTGAGAAGTACCTGAGAGCTGAGCTCACAAATATGTTCTGCACACCCAAGGAAACAACCAGGTGGGTGCTCATCAGTACAACGGAACTGAACTGGAGCTACAGGTGACCATTCAAAAAAAGTTTCAAGTGTAATGTTAGACAAAAAAAATCCTGAGCCACATTGTAAAGTTTACTACCGTGGACATAAGATTTTGAAATAAGTAGATCTGTTTGTGTTGTCTTTGGCTATAAACAGTGAAAACATAAAGGCAGAGGGGTGTGAATACCAAATTAGAGGGGAGATCAGACTTGTGAGGCATCCACAAGGAGCATGAGTAGTTTTACTGATGCTTTTTGAAATGGTTGGGGCTATCTGGATTTTAAAATACTTTATTTTTGGATGGCTGAAACATTTTACAATCTGTTTTTAAAGGGAGGAAGAGTCTTTCCTGATCAGTTTGTTCTGTTTTTGTTTTAAGGAGTTACCGGATTTTCCTAGGGCTAACTAGCTTGGCAGTTCCTGTTTCTCACCTCTGGCCCTGGTCTAATTGATCATTGCCACTTCATCATCCCATAATATTAGTATTAAGTAGGAAAATGAGAAGATATGAGACTTTCTCATTTTGCTGCTTACAGGTGGGAAGTAGAAATTATACACTAAATGAAATTATCATTGATAATTGATTATGATGCCAATAGCCAGAGTTAACTGAGACAAGTTGAGATCTGGGTAAATTAATAATTTTCTGCCAAATCAAAGGGGCAAAAAATTTTCCCCCGTCCCTACCCTGAAGAGAGCAGTTTTGCTATCTTGTTCTAAAATCGGTGTTTGCTTTGTGTTAACAGCATGGCCGGACCCCCCTGCATCTTGCTGCCAATAAGGGCCATCTTTCTGTGGTCCAGATTTTGCTGAAGGCTGGCTGTGACCTTGATGTCCAGGATGATGTGAGTAGAAGCCATCATTCTATGGAATGGGTTGGCAGGGGAGCTTATCTGCTGTGTTAGCTTTTTGGTGCTATGACAAAATACTTAGAAAAACAACCTAAGGGAGGAAAGATTTATTTTTTGGCTCATGGTTTCAGAGTCCACAGTTGACCAGATCCATTGCTTTGGGCCTGAGGTGAGGCAGAGCATCTTGGTGGAAGGGAAAATCTCAGGTTATGTCAGCTGGGATCAAGGAAGGGGCCAGGGAGAAGATATAAGGCCTTCTAAGGCACACATCCAGTGACACACCTTCGTCAATGAAGCCCCTTCTTCTATAGTTTCTGCAGCCTCCCAATAATACCATCAAATTACTAATTCATCAATGGATGAATCCACTGATGAGGTTAAAGCCCTCATGGTCCAATTACTTCACGCCAAACCCCACCTCTGAACTTTGCTGTACTGGGGACAAAGCCTTCAACACATGAGACTTTGGGGACCTAGATTCCAGATCCAAATCACAACTTTTGCCAAGAAGTTCACAGTACAAATGGGGGCGGCTATGAGGTGAGAGGGAAGAAGATGCTCTCCCAACACTTTCAGCTCCATCTCAGTCCTGTTGTGGCAAGAACTTCCTCAGAAGCACTTGGTTCTGAGATCCATTCTCAGGAAGTTAGAGGTTGAGAGTGTGGGATGGTTCATTTTCTACTAGCTTTCAAATGCAGAGCCTTGAAGGCCTTTTGCCTGTGTCCTGCCTTCACACAAAGCAGCATTCACACCCCAGTGATTGCAGGCAAGGCCTGCTGGAGATGTGTATCACTGACCACAAATTTACCACTGGAGAAAAGGTAGGGCTTAAAAACTTAATTTCTTTTTCTCACTTTGTTTTCTCTTAGCTGATATATATATATATATATATATATATATATATATATATATATATATATATATATATATTTAGTTGGCAAGGACCTATTTAAGGGGGGAAAATGACACAGATCTCACGGAATCCAAGAAAAGGCTTTTAGTAAGAGTTTACTCTGGCACTCTATTTTTGAAACATGACCACATCTGAGTCTTCAAATGATTAAGAAAAGGACTCAGATTGGCTTCTCTGGGGTCACCTGTCAATTCCTGAGCCAATGAACAGAGGGTGGGATGGGATTACATAGCACATAGGGTTGTCCTGTTCGGTCTTTGCAGAAGATGAATTCTCTAAGAATTGTCTAAATGATTCTCCAATGAGTTATCAGAAAAAGAGGTCTATGATACGTAATCAAACTATTTTTAGAAATTGTTTCAATTCTTAATTCATGTCGTAGAACTCCAAGAAATAAGAAATTTGTGAGCAACAGAGAATCTTAGAGTTTTCCCTTATCATAACCTCTTCTGGAATTACCTTAAATAACTGGCAAGAAGGTGTTATTCAAATTTGAGGCCCTCAGCTATGCAAGGTATGTGCTAGGGTTTACTAAAGTGATTCATGTTTTCCTTAGTCTCTGTGCAGTGTCCTAAAACTTGGCAAATGTGTTTCCAAATGAGAAGGACACTGTTTGCAAAGAAATAACTGAATATGGCATTGTTTTATGCATGAGCAGCAGGACATCTCGTGTGTCTCATAAATTTCCAGTTACATCTGGAGACTTGGATCATCAAGAATGTTACTTTCAGAAAATGCCAATTTAGCTTTAAGTTGTTGATTTTTACCTCCAGATACAGTACTTCATTTTTAAACATTGTAACCAACATAACATTCCTGACTCATATCATCTCCTTAGATGACAGGAGGAAAATACAGGGACAGGGAGGAGATGCTGACCACATGAAACCCACGTGGGGCCTTGAGTTGCTGGTATAAACATGTTGGGATCATCTAGTCTTTTTTGCTTAATTAAAGCCCTTGCTCACCAGGGTGTCAAGGCCACAATGCCAGGTAATGCTAACCCATCCCCACAGGACACCCCTCTGAGGAACACTGTGTCCTCATGCAGCAAAAGACATGCTAATTTCCTAGAACTGCTGCTGCTTCTATCAGGCAAGGTAGGAGGTAAAACAGGCAGGAGTTCTTACAAAGTAGCCAAGGTGAGAAGTCAGCAGAAAGCCAGCTCTGCTTTGAGACAGGAACATCCTCTTTTATTTATTGGAATTATTTTCTCACATCTTTTCCCTTTCCTAGACAGATAAAGCACACTTTGTTTCTCCCATATAACTCAAAACATAACACAAGAATAGTAATGTGGAAAAAAACCACAGATGGATGTGGAGAAGGCAGAATTGACCTTCACAGGTCTGGAAGTCCTGCATTTGCTGGTCACCGTATAATCCGTGCCTGTCTGCTGTGTATATACCATGTCACCATGTGTGGTGATGTTCAGCCTTGAAATCTAAGCAAGAATTTGAAGAAGAAATTTCTTGTTTAAAGAAGCTGGGAGATTAATTACTGGAGTAAATCACTTCAGAAGTTACCTATAGAAATGTTTACTCCTTACCTCATATTCTACAGATACTGATCTTTATGGCATAGTAAGGACTGAGAATTAGTTGAAGAATGACCTCCAGTGGCCTGGAGTGGGATTATTATGAATTTCAACCTGTGGAAAACAGTTCTTTAGAATATGCAACACCAGAAGCAAATTCGCTCATCTTTCCCAACAATGCTGTCAACCCTCAGCGGAGTTCTAACGCCATCTCTGATTGGTCAATGAGTAATCACACCGTCCCCACTTCAGAAATAGTCCAGGACCCTATGGCCACAGTAAAAGACATGAAGGAAGAAAAAAATAAGAAAAACATGAGAAGAAAGGCTAGGAAGAACCCTAGAAGATCAGAGAGAGAGAAAGAGGTCAGAGGCTTGCTTTACACACCTACCTGGCTTTGAGCTTCCTTGCAGCATGTCTGCTCTTTCCACCTGGGGCTTCCTCCTGAAGAGGGGCACATTCCACCCTTGCATGACTGGTGTTTCCTCCGTGAGTTTCGCTTTGGAATACTAACTGGTTTTCACCACATAGGAGAGAAAAATAAAGTATTTCAAAACAAAGATTTAGACCTGAGAGCTTCGGAGCCCCTGAAGTGAGAAGCATTGATGTCTCAAAAAAAATTGGGGGCTGGTGGTTTGTTCTTTGGCAAATGGGTCAGTGTGTTCCGCCCCAAAGTGCCAAACTGTGAGGTTGCTGGCTCTTCAAGTTTCTGGCTGCAGCATCTTCCCTTTACTTCTCTGCAGTTAATCATTCAAGAGACGCATCTTGGGTACCCACAGTGGCCAGGATGCCACGCTGAGTACTTAGCTTACACAACGAGGCAGTCCCAACCTCACAGAGGTACCTGGTCTTTTTTTGAGATTCAGCCTAAGGTTAATTAGCTTCACAGGTTGGAAGCCCCTGGGATAAATGCAAAGAGCCTTAACCATTTGCATTCTGGTCTAACCATGCTATCTTGAATTAGCTAGTTAACCTAGGTGAGACTTATCAGAGTATGAGAGAATTAGATGACATCTACTTGATATATAGTAGGAATCAAATACTGTGTACATGATTTGGGGAAAGCTATATTTCTCCAGCATTTTGGTTTCAGTTTCAGAATTTTGTGATTGATGTAGATTGGATAGAAATAAGGATTATGTCAGAGTTGCTTCAGTCCAGCTAGGAGTGGTGTAACTCCAGTGGCTTGGGAGGCTGAGGCAGGAAAACTGCAAGTTCAAAGCCAGCCTCAGCAGCATTGCAAGGACCTAATCAACTTGGTAAGACCTGTCTCAAAATAAAAAATGAATAAAAAAGAACTGGGGATATGGCTTAGTAATTGCCCCTGGATTCAATCCCTGGTGCAAAAAATAATTTCCTTGGATTCATCAGTATGTAGGCCACATCTTTTTCTGTGTCATGTTTAAAAGAACAAAAATTTCAACAGTAAATTTTAATTTTGTAGGAGCCAAGAATCGGTTCACAGATAACTGATCTTTTTTTTTTTTTTTTTTTTCAACTGAGGGTTTCAGAGTGTTAAATTTTGTTGTGTTCTGGGGGAGAGTATTTTCAAGTGACAACCCCAGGCAGCACTTTGTTCATGTGTCTTGTCTCAGAGCCTTTCTCGTCTTGCTAACTTCAGAGTGGCCGCTGTTAAAAGCTGGAGAAAGTATATTGCTCAGCCCTCCTGGACCATTCCAGATGGTGTAAGCAAAACCAATTGTCCAGCCAAGGACAGATGCTGGGGAGAGGGCTGTACCTGTACAGAGTGTTTATCTGACGACGGAAACGGGAATCCAGGTTCTGAGTGGGTCTCTGTTGGGGAGGAAGAAAGCTGCAGGGTTCGGGGGGCTTGTTGCCTGGAGACAGGTAGTGAGTATAGCTGAAAAGTTTTACAGGGAAAGGGACAGGCAGGAGCCACCTGTGCCAGCCAGTTTGCATCAATTCAGTAGTTAGATGAATCAAGGCCTGAAGAGATCTGAAGATTTACTCCGAAGGACTACAAAAAAAGTTAGATTTAGCTGCTAGCACTGAGAGAGAGATTCACAAAGGAAAGTTGTCCTGAGAGAAGCAAATACAATCGGTCAACGATGAAGGCCAGTAATAATGGTTCTACTCTGGCTCCAAAGCTGCCTCAGCTCATGATTTAGTGAGCAGGTATAAGATGTGATGAAACATTCAAGCTGGACCATGACCTAGGTCAGATGGCGCCCTGACCAGTGAAGGCTCTTGTGATCATTTGCACGCAAGAGTGACTGACACAAGTTGTGTGTTCAGGGCTTGTTGCTCACGCTTTATGCATGGCATGAACAGAACAGTAAGTTTTATTTTGTAAAGAGCTTTTTTTTTTTTTTTCCCAGGGTAGTATCCTTGGCTAGGTAGAGTGTAGTTGTCATGGTATTAAAAGGCCTCTAGAAATTTGGAAAGCTGACCAAGGTAACACTTCCCTACCCTGAAAGAGTGGGCTGCTATCTTATAGTCTTGCTGAGGACAGAGCACCATCTTTCTCCTCAATAGGTCAATACTAATAAGTCACACCTGAGCCTAATTTTGGGAAAATTCATCTGTTCTGATAGGAAAATGGAAAGTTTTAGAAATTCTTACGAATTTTTTTTTTGTTTTTGGTACCGGGGATTGAACTCGGGGGCACTCTACCACTGAGCCACATCCCCAGCCCTTTTTTCGTATTTTATTTAGAGACAGGGTCTCACAGAATTGCTTAGCGCCTCACTTTTGCTGAGGCTGGCTTTGAACTCTTGATCCTCCTGCCTCAGCCTCTCGAGCCTCTGGGATTATAGGAGTGAGCCACTGTGCCCGGCATCTTATGGAATTTTTTAAAAGTTAAGACTTGGTCAGTAGCTCCTATGATGAGTTGTTGGGCATCAAGTTTTCTTCCTCCAGAAGTGCTTCCTAAGGTGTAGGAAATGGACACTGTAATGTCACACCTCTTGCCACTACTGATCTTGCCATTACTGATCCTGTGGCCACATTCTCCTTTTAACCACATTGGTATATAGAAAGAGTTCTCTTTGAAAAAGTGGACTGGAAAAGTGGACAAGAAAACCAGTCTAAACCTAATTTATAGTGGAATATTAGCTTAGGAGGCCGAGCAGAGTGTCATTGACGTTAGTGCTGAGGGCAGTGGATGCAGTCATGGTAATGCCACTAGATGTCCTGACTCCATCCCTCAGGACATCCCTTAAGTCTACAGATAAACTTTAGGATGAAATTCGGAGGGCTGGGATTGTAGCTCAGTGGCAAATCGCTTGCCTCACATGTGTGAGGCACTGGGTTCGATCCTCAGCACCACATAAAAATAAACAAGATATTGTGTCCATCTAAAAACTTAAAAAAAATCGGAGACATGGACAGTTCTATTCTCGGTATATTGTTATGGCTTAAACTTAATTGTAGTGGTTTTCCCTGCTGCTCAAAGTTATAGGTGTTAAAAATAAGAAGTTGGAAAATATTAAAAACTGTAAAAAGAAAATAAGAATTACTTCCCCTTGGGGATTTTTAAAAGGAGACTTTAATTTTAAGAAAGCAAATTTTGACTACTGAGTAGGATTTTTTTTAAATCATGATAAAATCATATAACAAAATTTCCAGTCATAACCATTTAAATGGCAGAGGTATTAAGTGGCATTACATACATTCACAATTTTGTGCATCTTCAGAACTTTTTTGGATTAAATAATCTTAATGTGTGTAAATCCAGGGAGTTTAGTAAATTGAATTGGTATTTCATTAAAGCTATTTATAGTTGTGCATTCTTCTTTTGAGAAATCTCCCATTTTGGGGGGAACTGAGAATCCAAGCTATATCCCCAGCCCTCTTTTGAGACAGGGTTTCACTGAGTTGCAGAGGCTGGCCCCATACTTGTGGTCCTCCTGCTTCAGCATGCTGAAGATTATAAGCGTGACTGCACCCGGTTGTTATCTGTTTCATAACAATCTTTCATGCCTTTCTTGGGCTAAGGTCTAGGGATGTCCTGGGAGTGTACCATATCATAGAATCCGTAAAAGGAGGAGAAGGACCTTGGGGATCGTCAGGCCTCACCTTTAGCAAGTGGAGATCTAGTGAAGTGACAGGTCTCGCAAGGACATACACTACCTGGGTCTCATAGTCCCATTGCCCTGTGCCTGATGTTCCTTTTTACCAGGAAATCTTCCTGCTGTTCACCCATCTCATCTTTCGAGATCAAGTCTAGACTACAGGCTTCACTTGATTTGCCCTGACTTGAGTATGTGTCATCAATAAGATGTACTCTTAGAGACTCAGAACTGTCATGTTACAGTCTTGATCTTCTTACCTCTGGGTGTGTTTCATCCTTCTCTCCACTGCCACTGGGGAAGAGTCAAGTTCCCTTCGGCGCCTGCAGGAGAAAACCGGTTGGCAATCCCAGGAATCTGATGGCAGAGAAGGATCAGAATGCAGCATAAATCAATGAGGATGCAGTGCTACTAACTGACCTAGCCAGAACGATTGCTCTGTAAGCCAGGCATCCTGACCCCATCACTCTGGACATCCCTTAAATTGTACAGATAAACCTTGGGATGAAATTGAGATGTGGACAGTCCTATTATATACCAAGGATATTGGTGGGGGTGAAGACTGGGTGTGTTTGGTTTAATGGCCCAGCACACCACACACAGCCCAGCTCCCAGACTTGCTCCTCACACGTGACATCCCTTGGGATGGCAGGAGAGGGCCTCATTCTGAAGTTGATCTGGGGCCAAGGGTTGCTATTGGCTTATGGTCTCCTTGAGTTTATGGACAAAATTGCTCTGCCAGTGTGCGTTGTCTACTAACAGGACCTCAAAGCTCTCCTTGCCTGTGGTGATGAGCCCTTCTGCAAGTAGCCAGCCTGCTCCGTGTGGGGGCGGGAGGTGTCTGAGTGGAAGAGTGAGTGGTGCTAGGCAAGCTGACTGCTGTTCCTGCCTCCATGTCACTCTGCAGGGGGACCAGACTGCCTTACACCGGGCCACGGTGGTGGGGAACACAGAGATCATCGCAGCACTCATCCAGGAGGGATGTGCCCTGGACAGACAAGACAAGGTGAGGGGAACATGCCAATCACTCACTGTTTCCTTGGTGTCTGCTCATTTGTTTAGGCCCCTGAGGCTTTCAGAATAAACTAGATGACATTACATTTTGGTGAAAAAGTGTGTGTGTGTGTGGGGGGGGGGGTTAACCTATCAGGCCCCTGGAACTTGTGAAACTGAACTCTCCTTTTTTGATTTTGCAGAATTCCCTGTGGTGTCAGGAGCAGTGGGGGGCTGGGCTAGGAATGGGCAGTGAGCCATCCTGACAGGATTGTTTTCTGTCAGGAGCTATGGATGGGCCTTGGAGCCTTTCTCAACATAAGATTACCAGGGCTGGGGATGTGGCTCAAGCGGTAGCGCACTCGCCTGGTATGCGTGCAGCCTGGGTTCGATCCTCAGCACCACATACAAACAAAGATGTTGTGTCCGAGAACTGAAAAATAAATATTAAAAAATTTTAAAACAAAAACAAAAAAAAACATAAGATTACCAGAGAGGCTTAAATCCTAATGCCTAAGGTGTCTGTGTACATCACAAATTCATTTTTATTTATACATTAGATGGCTTTTATGCTTTTTTTTTTGTTACCTCCCTGTGCTGGGATCAAACCTCATACATGCTAAACAAGTGTTGTATCTCAGCTAACTATTCTAGGAGAATGGAGACTGGCCATTCGGATCATTTTCTTTGTGTTGTGTGGCTCAGATGAGGGATCCCAGTTGAAGAAAACCTGTGGTGTACTGTGACAATCTACTGTGATATATTGATGGTAATGAGAACCATTAGGTCTTGGGTAATGGTGCCATTTCCCCTGTGTGTCCCTTAGGATGGGAATACAGCCCTGCATGAAGCATCCTGGCATGGTTTCAGCCAGTCAGCCAAGCTGCTCGTTAAAGCAGGAGCCAATGTGCTTGCCAGGAACAAGGTGAGGCCCAGCAGGTGCTAGGACTCCTCATTCACAGGTGAGGATGGCTGTGGGTTTCCCTCCTTGTAGGAGTCTCCTCTCAGCAGAGTGAGAGCTCAGAGGTGTACAGAGAATCTGCAGTTTCATTTGCAGAGAAGGGTTAAAGCAGATAGATATTCCTGGTCAGGAGCAAGTTCCCCATCAGCGCCGAAATGCTGCTGATGTGAGACTCCCTAGTGCTGCTGGGAACCTGCATCAGGTCACTGTCCCCAGCATTGACACTACTGTAAAAGGACAACCCTCAGTTGACATTAAAAATGTTAGCAAGGAACTGTGAAATGCCAATACCCAATAGTAGCAAGAATGTGGAGAAGTGGGCTGGTAAGGGGGGTTCACTGAGGTACTACTAGGGAAGTGAGATGGGAACAGCCGCCTTTAAGAGGCAAACTGGCAAAAATCAAGAGTTTTAAAAGTGGTTCTGCCTTTTTACCGAGTAACTGCCTCCCTAGGACTCCATTCTCAAAATCAATAAAATATGGTTGGTAAAAATTTACCCTTAAGGATGTTTGACAGCAATAATAGTAATGTAAAAAAATGTGGGGCGAAGGATTTAAAAATCACTATTCACTCATATAGTGAACACATTTAATATAATTAAAATCAGTTTTGAAAGTAATGGTCTTGAGTTATAGAAGAACATAATGGGTATGAAATCATATTTACTTATCTCAATGCTTAACATAAATTTATATTTAAAAACTGTCTTAAAGGGTATCACCAAATTATTAACAGTTTTACCCATGGGAATGGAGAATTTCTATATTTGTTTTTGTTTACACCTTTCCCAAGATTTCCAAAACGCACTGATTATTCCTTGAGAGAAAAGGCACATTTTATTTTAAAAATAAAAAGTATTGTCGGGCCTCTTGGGATATTTGCAGTGTGGCGAGGAGGACTTGTAAAAGGGCTTGCCCTCTTTTCTGTCCTTGGAGAGTTGGGCTGGGTGTGTGACAAGGATTTGAAGGGCTGGAGGATTACCCATAATGCACCTGTACAGTCAACATCATGGGGTGGTGGCTTTACCTGGTAGTAGTGGAATAATGAATCTGGTGTGCTAGACCAGGTGACAGCAGCATGGTGATTATGGGCAGCAGCTTGCAGTCTCCCTAAAACAGTAAATGTACAAACACATGGCAAATAGGATCTGAGACCTGATATCTGTAGCCTAAAACCCCTTTGCACACATCTCCATGCAAGATCTTCAAAAGCAATGTCAGACAAAAGGTCTAATAGCCAACCTGTCGGAGATATACTCTAATGACTTCTCTGGGTTTCGCCTGCTGAGGAAATGGAAAACCAGAAGGCTTCAGAGACCATAACCCATGCAGGGAGTGTAAGAACCTGCCATGGTGGCTTGGACCTCCTTTGAAATCTCTGGTTATCACTGCTTTTCTCTTGGTTTATTACAGTGTGGTGAAGCAAGCCATTCCTGTCCTCGTGGAGACAGGGACTGAGTCACGGTGCTCATCTCCCCTCTCTGGTTACTCATCCAGTCTTAGGCTGTTTTCTTTGTCTATTCTGTCCCTCTCTCTTCCTAATTTATTTTAGAAGCCTCAAACAAATCGACTAGCTCAGGGCTGTGTCTTCTGTATCTAGCTCTTCTTCAGAAACCTCCCAGTGAAGCCTTCCAACCTGCTCCCCTCCTGAGGTTTTCCCAGATGCATCTCCTGTGCTCACAGTGGGCTTGCTCTTTCCATTGCCTGACCCTCGGGAGTGGACCACCCCTCATCTGTGCCCACAGATGCCAACCCAGGCCCTTAGACCTCTCCCCTTGAAGGCCCACCATGCTGTCTCCTGCGGCTCTCCCTTGGCACTCACTGTACACAGCTTTGTGCAGCTCTTTTCTAGTTAGATATTTCTCATGAATCCTTCATGGGCCAACAGCTTGAGGGGCAACAGCAGCTGTGCATGGCAATATCATCAATAATGCTTGACTCACCATTTCTTCAGGGTTGTGCATGGTCTGGAACATGAGTTGGTGTGTAATCGCATCTCCTTTTTATAACAACTTTGAGAAGTAGTGGTCCTTGTTTGAGTGAGCTTAGGTTGGAAGTCAAGGGAGTCCTCGATTAAAACACATTTAGGGCCGTAATCCAGCCCAGGTCTGTCTGCTCCAGCACACTGCCTCCCAAAAAAATACTGTGGAAAGCCACAAGTTCTCTCTCAAGATACGTGGTAGAGGCTTTGGAAGCACCTCTAGGATAACTCATGCTATCCCAGAGAGAAATTTTTATAATCTGCAGCCGTCAATCTCTGGGGAAGCTTCTAGAAAGATCCTTATTATTCAGCAAATACAGCAGCCCCTGTCTGGGAAGCCGGCATTCCTTACTCAGAGTGACAGAAAATGTCTACTACACATGCCTTCTAAGGGCCATTTTTAAAGTTTCAGATTTTGAGATAGAATTTATATACATAAGGTTCACTTTTTTTTAGATATGAGATCGTGTTCTAAGTTTCGACAAATGCGTGCAGTTTAAGATGTAGAATGTTCCCATCATCCCCAACAAAGTTCCTTTCTACTTCTTGGCAACCCCCAACCCCTGCTCCCAAATTCTGGCAACCATAGGCCTGTTTTGCCTTTTTGAAAATGTCATATAAGTGGATATTGAAGCATGCAGCCTTCTGTCTGACTTCTGTCATTTAATATAATGTTTTGAGATTCCTGCATGTTACCTGCATGACTCTCCAGTCCTTTTGATTGCTCAGTAGTACTCCACTGTATGGATGTACCACAAATCACTTATACAAACCTACACTGTTTAATTTTCTTGATCCAAATTTTTTTCCATGTAACGGATATTTTCTTATTGGCAAAATAAGCTTTGGTATGATGCATTTCTAAGAACCATTGGATTTCTTTTACTTCACTACTTTATTCAACATGTATTTAAGTCTGTCATGAGGCCCACAATTTGGAGACAACATGGGAGTATTTAAAATGTGGGCAGATCCTTTAATGTTGAACTAAGTTAGCAGCGGTTCTCTACCTGGTTGCACATTAGGTTTTCTTAGGGAATTTTCAACAAAAAACAAACCAGGCCTGATGAGAACAACTGTCCCCATTTGCCTAGAATTGATATTTCCCAGAATGTGGGACTTTTCATGCCAGAACTGGGACAGTCCAGGTGTGTCCCATGTCCCCACTCTCCCAGCCAAGTAAATTAGAGTCCCCAGAAGGTTGAAGCTGTGTTTGGGTGTTTTTTAACTCGAGGGCACTTTACAACTGAGTAAATTACATCTCGGCCATTATTTTTGAGACAGTCTCACTAAGTTACTCAGGCTGGCCTTGAATTTGTGTTCCTTGCTTCAGCCTCCAGTACCTGGGATTACAGGCATGCACACTGTGCCTTCTAACACAGGTGTTTCCTAAAAGCTCTTCCATTGATTCCAGTGTGCAGCCAGGGTTTGAGAACCAGCGGTCCCCAAACTCTCAGGTTTATGATCCTTCATGTTTCTGCAGGTAACAGAAAAAGCTCTACAGGTTGGTTAGTGCCTAGGTTATGAGGGGATTAAGTGAACAACTGGCATAGTTTTCCTCTATTGATTTGCTCATTCCTTTTTTCAGTGGTCAGGAATCTCACATCCTAGAGTTTCAGCAGGCAGTGCTGTGAGCCCAGAGGGGAGGGAGTAGGTGAGGAAGAAGCAGACAACAGGCAGTAACAGCCAGCAACAGCCAAGCACCCACATGACTGCAGTCCTCAGCCCATGTATTTAACCCCCTGCATGCTACAGGCACGACACTGCTCCTATTGTGCTGCTTCTGCTTTCCTTATTTCTGATCTTGTTGCTTTCCCAGGGGTTACCAGCAGCCCTCCAAGACACTATTCCATAGAATCAGAATGTTTTGTTCACATCATGCAGTTCTTTCTGCAAGATTGCTGTGGACATTACTCTGACCCTTGGTTGTCATTGTGATGTGATATGTTGGAGGTAGAGTCCAAAAGCAGCAGGGTCTCTGTATGGTGAGTGACAGGTGCAGGGGTGTTGTCTGCTATGTGGGATGGCTTGTTCTTAGTTCAAATTCTTATGTTTCAAGAAAAATATAAGAACAGGTGATTTGATAAAGCCCTATAAGTGAAGTCTTAATTACCATGAATCTGTACTTCCAGGAAGTGGTTTGGCCTCTTTCCCTCACCATTGGTAGAAAGCTGTGCCCACGGCTAACGCCCATGTTGGGCAGGAAGTCCTCTCTGAGAGGGTGACACCTGGCACACATGCAGCATTTTGTGGTCCCGACAGTGCCTTCCTGGGTATTCTTTGTCCATCCCCACAGCCTCGGGAGGAAGAATCTTGCTCCCTTTCCCAGGCCAGGCATTTCTAGAGCCTTCCCCAGTGGCTTTCAGCTAGGAAATGGCAGACCCAGGTTTCCTGACGGGACTTGTCTGCCTATTTGGATTCCATGTTAAATGTTCTTGCCCCTGAAACACCCTCACTGGGACCCCCGTCAGGAGGCAGAGAATGCCAGCATCAATACTTTTACCCCCGAGTATTACCCCTCTGCAAGGTGTGCCGGTCTGTGCCCCAGTGTTGCTAATGTGTACCCCCTTTTCTCTGCCTCTCTCCAAGGCGGGGAACACGGCTCTGCACCTGGCCTGCCAGAACAGCCACTCCCAGAGCACACGCGTCCTCCTGCTGGGTGGCTCCCGCGCTGACCTCAAAAATAATGTGGGTGAACAAAACCGGCTTCTGTGTATTCTCTCTCTCACTTGTGTCATCTTGAAAAATGACCACCCCCTCCCCCAGTCATAGCTACATTAAAAGATTGGAAGGGTTTGGGGCCTGTCTGCAAATTACTCATTTTTTTGCTAATTTCCTAAGGGGTCATTTAGGGAATGAGAAGAGGAATCAAAAGACTTGGAAATATTGTTTATTTCCCATCCTTTTTTGCTCCTCATCTTTAGTTTGTTTTTATAATTTCTTCCAGCATGTGTCTGAGGCAGTCTAGGAAGCCTGTAAACATTTTAAGAAGGTCTCTGCTCATGTGGAGTGTCATACTATTATTGGCAAATATGGAATGATACCCTAGGGGTAGGTCTGGTAGGTGCTCCTTCCCAGTATCTACAAAGGGCAGGTCCTGTTAAGTACTGAGGTTCCTTCCCATGAGCCAAAGGGCCAGTGGTTCTTGGAGGAGGCCTGATCTGAAAGGTCCCATGAGTGTCCCTCCTCCCTTAACAGACAAGTTCTTTCCCTTACGAATCCCATGCCTTAGACGGGTTGGCAGGAGAATCTGAGGCTTCTCTCACAAATGGCTGAGATCTCCCTGTGTGAAGCAGACTCATCTGAAACAGAATCATCTCAAGTTTTAGAACCTCAGCATTGAACCTGGCTCCCCCTTAATCCAGGGGGAAAAGTTACAATGAATGGACACTGTTCTCTAGACAGCTAGCATGGAACATCAGGAGATGCTGCAGAGCATGACAACTTCCTGTCTCTGTGGTGGTTGCCATTTCTCTGGAAGCAGACTTACATTCTTGACTACTAAGGCAGAGTTTTCTGGATGCTCTTTTTAACTCCCAGTAACTGCTGGCTCATCAGCAAGGGGTGCAGACAGCAGCAGCCAGGCCACATGGCTCCACTTGGATTATTAGGGTCCTACCAGCCATGAGGGGTCTATGCTGGGAAAGGCTCATTTCCAAAGCAAGGCTGTAGGTGGTCTTAACTTGGTTTACTCCAGACTCCTTGGGTTATAGGGTAGGCTGGAGTCCATGGATCCTTATCATCTGCCTTAGCTCTGCCAAAGGTCTCACGGGGAGCAGGCATCCCATCTCACACACATGAAAGCAGACCATATGGTGGTTCGGTACAGTGAAAATCAGGGTTGCAGATGGCAGCCACAGCAGACGGGACTGCAAGGGTTGGAGTGGGGCGTTAAGAGTTGCTTACTATTCAGGGTACCATCCCCTAATGAATATATGATGATCTTCCAGCTTTTAAATGATATTTTCTTTTTATGTTTCTCTTTTGCTTTGTAATTGCTGACTGTGCTTAGAGTTTGATTTCTGTCCGCAGGCAGGCGACACCTGTTTGCACGTTGCTGCGCGCTATAATCACTTGTCCATCATTAGGCTCCTCCTCAGTGCTTTCTGTTCTGTCCATGAAAAGAACCAGGTCAGTGCATGTATCCTCTTCATGGCCGTGGCATCCTTCGTACTAGGCTACCTGACACGTGTGTTAGCACAGCCAGGAGCAGAGGCTGCTGGGAGGTGCTGCCCTCTGACCTGCTTGGGACTCCACCAGCACTGGTCTCTGTGTGGTTATCCTATGGAGTCCCACTGGTCTTGCCAATCTGGCCTTTTGGGGGACGCACACCCTTTATCATTCCTGTGCATATCACCACATTTGCATTTTGAATTTTTTTTGAGATCCTGGGGCAGGCTTTGTTTACAGTGAGTTTTGAAAAGGAAACCCACAGGAGTGTGGCTTGGTAAAGAAGGGAGGGAGGGAATCGGGAGACTTTTGACTCCAAGTTTTTTTCCTTATACTGCCACTTTTATTTGAGCAGCTGGAGTCTCTTATTTCTGTAAAGTTGAGTACCTGAACTGTATTGTTGCATATAGTAAGAATTTGAAATGAAGCTGTAATTACGATAGTCTTCCATGGAAATGTGCATGTTTATCATTAGTCATTTGGATAAAATAGTCTGGATATTTATTGATATCTAAATGATGCATAGTTTGACTTTTCCAAGTTTGGATGCATAAATCTAAAATTTAAAAAACATTAGATTGTGGTTCAGATTAAATATATCCTATAACAGTAGTTTTGACTCTGGCTGCATATGAGAATCAACAGGGGAGTTAAAAATGCCATTCCTGGATCCACTCCAGTTTAGAAGAGCCAAAATCTCGGGCTTGAGGTCCAAGCAATAGTACTTTCTAAAGAAGTTCCTTGTCTGAATGTGCAGCCAGGTTGAGAACCACTGACCTAATAAAATAGCTAAGTCTGTCATTCTGTAACCTCCCCAGTGGGTTCTCATGGATCAGATTACCTGTCCGCAGCCCCCACCAGCCAGCACTTCTCAAGCTTGGCAGCATTTTACAGTTACCTGGGTGCTTTTAACAATTCCCATGCCCACCATAGACTAAGGAAACCGGGTCTGAGAGTAGAACCCTGGCATCGGTGTGTTTTAAAGCTCTGCGGATTCCAGTATGCAGCCAAGATTGGAAACCACTTCCACAAGCTTCCCCAGCACTCACAACTGAGTGGCTGTGAAATAAAATAAACATTGTTGCTGCTACTCACAGATGGCTACATTTTCATGCTGTCCATGAAAAAAGCATCAAGGCTCTTTGCCTAATCACCTGGCAGGGGAAGAGAATGAATTATTTCACTTCTCCTATATTTGTCTGGTATATTTCTGTCATTCTGTTTGGAAAATGACAGCATTTGGAATTAACCTAAGTTGCAGTTGTCTTTCTTCCTTTCAAAGTTAATTGTCTAAAACGCCTTTTGTGTGTTATTTTTTTTTTTAGCTATACACACATAAAGTTTAATTTTTAAATTAGGCAACCTTTTGTGTTTTATTATAAAACACTTTGTATAAAATATGAACACTTGTAAGCTATATGGTCAGAGGTGGAAAACAACTAGTCTTAATTGAACTTTTCTCAGTGTCTCCACTCTAAGAACACCCTGAATCTGAAGATGGATTTTGTTTGGAGTCCCAGAAGCCCCTTTGAGTCCATGAGGTTGGCTGAGGGCTGGGCTGTTACCCCTCCAGTGCTTGCAGAAGTAGTCTTTTTTTTTTCCCCCTCAGCTTCTGCTCAGTCCAGCACTCAGAAACCAACTGTTCCTCTGACCTCTAATCCCTGGGCAGAGGCGCAGGACTCAGAGCTCTGGGATGAGAAGCCTGCTGGCCGTGGGCTTCCTGCCCATCATCCTGCCTTGGTGAAGCCTTGGGTCCCATCATTCCTGGCAACCAGCCCACCACGACTTAGCCTCTGCATTTAATCCTGTTCCATGACTCCAGGAAACCCTAGTCAGACATAAATGTGATCTGGGTGCCTAGGCCATTAGTCCTGAGATCTCCACGAACAGAACCACATGATGCCTTGACAAGGGCCTCATGTGCTCGGGAGGTGAATCTTGGTTTGACCTGGAAGCCATCCTAGGCCAGGAAGGGCCAAGGGCTGGGACTGTCAGGTGGAGTCAGCATGCTGTCTGATTTTTCAGGCTGGAGACACAGCCCTTCATGTTGCTGCTGCCCTAAATCACAAGAAAGTGGTTAAACTCTTACTAGAAGCTGGAGCAGATGGAAGCATCGTCAATAATGTAAGTCGAGTTGCAACAGTGGTCTCCTGAAGGCTTTCTCATCTCCATCCAGGATAGGGGGCGGGTGTTTCCACTAACCCACAGCAGACCCTGAGGATCCAGCCAGCTCCACTGAAGCTATAGCCCCTGGGGTCCTTGGGGAAGCTGGAGGGGACCCCAGCACTACACAGCCCCAGGAGTGGACAGTCCCTGAGGGCCCTCCTTTACATACCTAGCAGCAGTGAGCACAACCTGGCAGGAAAAGAAGCTTGGAGGTATCCAAATTGGCAAGTAGATGTTACCAAAAGTGAGTGCCAGACCTGAGAGCACCTGTGGCCTCAGGAAGATGGCCTCACAGTCATTAGACTAACCAGTCTTGAACTCCCAAATCACTGCTCCTTGTTCCTTCCTTCCTTTCTCCATCTCCCCAGGTTCTATAACAGGCACCAGTCAAAGCCATTGTTCTTCCTCGAGGCTAGCCTCCAGTCTCTGCCCTTCTGAGAAGCTCAGAGGGGCCTGGGGTGGGATAGCCGTGTGGGGTTCTGGGCTGTTGAAGTGGCGAAAGGCTCCTGATCTTTGCTAGCTCTGGGTCTGGCTTTCCCTTCCTCTTCCTGCCTTCTCTAGATGGCCCTAGCACCTGCTCTGGCAACCAGCCCACCACTACTTAGCCTCTGCATTTAATCCTGTTCCATGACTCCAGGAAACCCTAGTCAGACATAAATGTGATCTGGGTGCCTAGGCCATTAGTCCTGAGATCTCCACGAACAGAACCACATGATGCCTTAACAAGGGCCTCATGTGCTCAGGAGGTGAAACTTGGTTTGACCTGGAAGCCCTCCTAGGCCAGGAAGTATAGCAGGCGGGCCAAGGGCTGGGACTGTCAGGTGGAGTCGGCATGCTCTGGATGGCACAGCCCTCTCTTTCTGGCTGCCTTCCTCTTCCTTTTCAAAACCACCATTATCCATTCCTGGTTTTGGCTTAATCTTCTGAGACACTATGGCCGACCTGATGTGGCCCTTCACTGTTCTCCAGGGAAAATCTATTGCCAGTGGATTTTATGATCCTTTGTGTTGTTTCCTGACTAGAAATGTTCCTCCTCCTATCCTTCTGATTTTGACCTTCCCTCCTCTTTTCCAGGAAGCATTCTCTGGTGGGCGATGCCCTTGACATTTGCCTCCTAAAGCACTTCCTGCTCCCTGGGTCAACACTTGCCCTCTGTCACAGAGAACCCGGTGTTGCTTGGCGCCCTGGGTGATTGGCATGAGGCTGAAGGGCAGGATGGGCTTGTGCATGGCTGTTTTGCTGAGCACTTGCAGGGGCTGAGTGTCCCAGTGTGGAGCTGCCACTCCTGGGGAGAGCCATGTGTGGCAGCATTGGTGTCCCTTTCTCACCTGCCTTCCCTGTGCCTTTCCTTAGGCAGGCCAGACTCCGCTGGAGACCGCCCGCTACCACAACAACCCAGAAGTTGCTCTCCTCCTCACTAAAGCTCCCCAGGTAGGATTACAGCGCTTTGCCTTGTACTGATGACATGGGGCTGCCGAGTCACTGGGACTTCTCTAGTTGCTGTCCACTAAGCAATAGGCTTACTAGCCAGGCAGTAGGGATCCTTGTGAGCCTCTGGGATGATGAACCAAAGCCTTCAAGTCCCACCCTTTATACTTGGTGCCATTATAGCATGGTCATCATCACCACCAGCTTCCTGGACCATAACTTCCCAGCCACCCGGGTTTAAAACACTGCAGGAGAGGACTGCTGGGGCAGATGCCACTCCTGAACAAGTGGGACCGGCCTTTGAAAAGAGACGGGGCATTTCCCAGAGGAGGGTGGGAGGGAGGGAGGGGGGACCATTCTCGGCACAGCAGTAGTCAGCCTCTAGAGGCAGTTAAGTATAGTATTCATTCCTTTTTTATTTAATAATGATATTTTGACCCTTATTCAGAAAATGATGGCTGATATGTTATCATTTGAGTTGACGTTGACATTATCTAAGTAATAAAGAAATATAAAAAATTTACAAGCTGGTCATAATTCTTTTACCCTCAAATAACTGTTTCTTTATATTACCCTCCAGAGGCACAGTTTTTCTATAATGAGACTCTCACTGGATGTACCCTTTTATATTTTGCCTTTCACCATAAAAGGATAATACTCTGCAGTCTTCATAATTATAATGGAAACATAATATTCTTTTTTATTGCTTTGAATATTTTGTTAAGCCATTTCCTGAATGTTGGACATTCAGGTTTTTTCCATATTGGAGCTATTCCCTTATGGTAAACACTGATGGGTTTTCCATCTTTTTTCTGGCTAATGTTGCAAGAAGGCAAAATTTCAAGAAGTCAAGATTCTAAACACCATCCTGCTATATACCAGCCTAGCCCAGGGTTTTGTGTGGTCTTTATAAGTTTTAAAAACATGTCAAATATGGCTAGCAGTTTCTGGAGACTTCTGTCTTTTGCAAAATTGATCACTCTCTTGAGTGTGGAGCTGGTCCTTCTCAGTGAAGGTCCATTGACTCTTAATAATAGGAGTCAGGTATGAGAAGCTGCTAGAAATGGAATGTCTCATCTCCAGCTTTTTGCAGAGATTCATTAATGGAATTACATCCATGAATCCTAGTAGAAAAAATGCTGATCTCCCATGGACTAAAAAGCACAGGTTACCTGCTGCAGTGGTGCACACCTGTAATCCCAGTGGCTTGGGAGGCTGAGACAGGAGGATCGAAAATTCAAAGCCAGCCTCAGCAATTTAGTGAGGCCCTAAGCAATTCAGTGAGACCCTGTCTCTAAATAAAATACAAAAAAGGTCTGGGGATGTGGCTCAGTGATTAAGCACCCCTGGGTTCAATCCCAGTACCAAAAACAAACCACAGAGTACTATGTAAATGTTAGAATTCATTGTATGTATTGGACATTCCAGCATTTGACAATTTAATGGGCAGCGAGACCCATCCTCAGCTATACAAAGACCATGGAGCCTGGAGGGGTGGAGAATTCCCCACTCCAAAAGACTAATGTGTCTTTAATCACCTGTCATATGTCTTCCAGAACCCAAGAGTCTTCACTTATAAGGAGAAAAGCTTCACCATTCCCTGTGAAGCTCTGCTTTTGTGTTTTTGTTTAAAAATGATTTCAGTTTTTCCACATCCACACTGAAGAGCAAGTAAATTGGATGACATGTTATGAAAGTTTATTTCACACATAATTGTACATGCTTAACCTATTCTCAACATAAAGAACTTTAAGATATGCATAGAATTTTATGCATGCCATTCTGTTGAGCTGTAGTGACAGAAACAGCCTTACTATTTGTCTTGTCTGCAAAGAGAAGTGTCCCTGCCTTAGTCCCTTATTGGAACATGGATTTTAAGGGCCACAGCGGCACTAAAAGTAGGCTGCTTTCCGAGGCCTCAAGATTGCTATTTCCTGATTTCCATGGACTGGAAAAGATTAATGATGTACCATTTGGTAGATGGTATGGTTCACCGAGAAAGACTGTAAGTCTTGCAAAGTTATTTTCACTGGTTAATGACATGGTAAATGGAGGGAATTTTGTTGATTGTTTTGAGTTTGGATGACCTCTAAGTGTCACTTGTCATATTTGATTGATGGGGTTCACAAATGCCTGGGAAGCGAATTTCAGGCCGATTTCGGTTCTATGTCCTAAGAGGCGACAAACCAGGTGAGCAATCAGAATGAGACTCTTTCATCAGCCTTGACTTTCTACTGAGTCTGAATTTAATATTAGAAATGGCTTAGGGCAGTGCTTCTCAGTTTTTGATCTAAGGACCCTTTTGCATTCTTAAACACTCTGGGCCCAGGATTGAAGATTTCTACCCACTCACAGATCTGCACTCTGTGGAGATACATCCTCTTCCCATGAAGCAATCCTAAGTCAGATAGGAGGTACCTGGCAGTGACTGGGGCTCCCCTGCATGCCAACCACCTACTTGTTCTTGGTAATGCCAACCACTCTGTTTGAGAGGATAGAGCACCAAAATTACTGGCCTGAAGATCCTTCAGCTGGTGGCTTCTGGTGGAACCTGGACTTGTCCAACCCCACACATACTTGTCTGCCTTCCTTCAGCTGCTCTGCATGGTGAAGGGAAGACCAGATGTCTTCTTTGGGGGGCCACAGCTGGTGTGATGGCTCACAGTTGCAGCTCAATAATATTTGACTCAAACTGAATATGACTTGCACACAGTTTGGCCAAGGGAAAAATCTGAGCTAGTTTAGGTCTGGTGTGCTAAGGTAGAGAATGACACTATGGCCAGGTACGGTGGCACATGCCTGTAATCCCAACAGCTTGGGAGGCTGAGACAGGAAAATCGTGAGTTCAGAGCCAGCCTCAGCAACAGCAAGGCACTAAGCAACTCAGTGAGATCCTGTCTCTCATAAAATAGAAAATTGGGCTGTGGATGTGGCTGAGTGGTTGAGTTCCCCTCAGTTTAATCCCTGGTACCCAAAAGAAAAAAAAGAATGACACTATGCCTGGCACAGGGATGCCATATCTCTCAACTCCAGGTGACACCATTCTTGTCCTCGTTTATGTTATGGAAATCACGCTCAGCAAGAGATAAAGCGTTACTCTGAGGGTTGGAGAACTCCGGTTTATTTATCCCTGCAGACCCAAATGAGCTAGCGTTCTGAAGTTCTGGTCCCTGAGCTGGGGTTACAGGGGGCTCTTTGTAGGATATTTGACATCATTTATTAACCATTACTACAATGGTGGGTTACAATTCTTGACCTTCATGACCAAGGACCCTGTATAGAAATTTTATAAGTAGTTCACAGGTGCAGAACAAAGACAGTAAAACACTTGCGAGTGTTATCAAACAGTGTCCTTTCCCACAGGCAGCAGTAACTCAAGATGACTTGAGTTTATCTCCCTAAGAGTTATCTCTAAGAACTAAGCCTATGAGGTGTAGTTTAGACAGCAGTTAATTGGCATAGAGACCTAAAATTTATACTAGCAATTTTTTTTTAAAGAGAGAGTGAGAGAGGGGAGAGAGAGAGAGAGAGAGAGAGAGAGAGAGAGAATTTTTAATATTTATAAGTTCTCGGCGGACACAACATCTTTGTTGGTATGTGGTGCTGAGGATCGAACCCGGGCCGCACGCATGCCAGGCGAGCGCGCTACTGCTTGAGCCACATCCCCAGCCCTATACTAGCAATTAAGTGATATACCTACATTCCTAAAAGGTTTACAAAGTAAAAAGAAACTTCACAGTCATCTGTTACCTCCCTGGTCTTGAAGCCTGTCAGATGTTTATGTATCAAGAGTTGTCAGGCTTCCTAGAGATAGCTATATACAACCCAACAGATAGGGACCCTTAGTTAATTAGGTTCCCTGAAGAGAGGCTGGCAGAGGAGAGGGAGAGAAATTAATCCTTTGGGCACTGATTCTTTATCATAATGTTTATCATAATGTTCTTATAACTTCATTTTATAATCCAATCTGGTATCTCCGCCACAATGTGACATTCCCTGGAGTTAGGCAGTGCACAATTTATACACACCTACTTGGCCATACCTATTGAGGTTATCATAGAATCTGAGATTTTTGAGTTCAGAGGAAATATCCTACCTGTGATGCCCAGCACAGGACCTAGGAGATAGTGGCTCCACAGGTGCTTTTTTCGTGTTTCATGTGAATGCTTGGTGTGTCTCCCTAGGCTGTAAGTTCCTCAGGTCAGAGAACCAGGTCAGGGAGAATTCTCACACCTGTCGTGTGCACGCCAGTGCTCTGTAACGATTCCATCTGCTTCCTTCAGGTCTTGCGCTTCAGTCGTGGGCGAAGCCTGAGGAAAAGGAGAGAGAGGCTCAAGGAAGAAAGGAGGGCCCAGTCCGTGCCAAGAGATGAGGTGGCCCAAAGCAAGGTTGGGGGTCCCCCTGAGTGGCCCCTTCTGCCAGGTTCACCTCGCGGCTCTCATGCCTCGGCCTCTCCTTCCCCCTGGGCTCCTCAAACTCTATTGCTCATCCTTCTCCTTTGGGCTCCACGTCCTCCACTCCTCCAAGACATTGATCCTGTGACTGTATGAAGCCTGTTGCCCATCCAGTGCCCTGCATGGGCATGTTCACTAGCCCATGTGTCTGTCACCTTTGTCCCTGATGTGTGCACAACAAAGCCTCTGACATTAACCCTTGCCATGTGGAGCTGTGGTTCTCCAAGTGTGGTGTCCATGCATCACTTGGAACTTTGTTAGAAATATGCCTTCTCGGGCCTCATTTCGCACCCAGTGGATCAGAAACTCTGGGGTGAGGACCAGCAGTTCATGGTTGACCCAGTCCTTGGGTGATTCTCACGAGAACCACTGGGATGGGTTGGTTCCTCAGTTTCCACTTAGAGAATGAACCAAGGCTTTGATGACCCATATTGATTCTCTGGGAAAATCAGAAAAAGATGTCCCCTGGGCATATGATAAATTGAGCCTGAGTTGGATTTCGCTGCCTCACTTCGCTAGCTAGGTGCCCTTGTGCAGTGAACAGCTTGCCTGGTTGTACATGGTACTCCTTTTAAGTTTTTCAGGAGTAAGAAAACTAAATATAGAAATGAATTTGGGCACATAAAATGTTATCCAGTACTTGCCCTTCTATTTCAAAATCCTTTTGTCAGGGATTTCCAGGGTTAAGGCACCATAATTTTAAGGTCCTATGTGTATTGTACATATTAAGTTGTAAAAGTTCTAACAAAGACCAGACGAGATTTCATACACACACACATATACACATATATGTATATGTGTGTATGCATACACATATATGTATATATTCATTTCTGAGGGTTCTCACTCTCTGACATAAATTGTGGGGGTCCAAATTCAGAGAATGATTATAGTTATATTTTGGTGAAGTGAAAAAAAGACCCCAAATCTCTAACATTCTTTCATGTATGGTAGATTCCTGGGATTCTAGAACATAGTATTTAGACACACAAATGTATTTCATTTGGACTTAATAAAATAAACACAAAATATTTAACCAATCAGGTTGAACACTGCTGAGCAGTGTTCCCTGTTTGTGTAAGCATCAGGTGCCCCTGGGTCTCCTACTGGATGGAGTCTTGCAAGCAGTTTTACCCTGTTGGTAAAAACTGAAGGAGCAGGCAGAGCAGGATTCTGGGATTTTTTTTTCTCTGTAGGGAAGTGTCTCAGCAGGGGACAGTCCCAGCAGTGAACAGGCTGTACTCAGAAAAGAGGAAGCCAGAGATGAATTTCTGTCAGCCTCCCCGGAACCCAGAGCCAAGGATGACAGGAGGAGAAAGGCAAGGCCTAAGGTCAGCAGGCACCGAAAACAGCCAAGAGGGGGGAGGTTGGGGGCATTCCTGGGGTTCATCAAGCCAACAGCTAAGAAGGAACCTTACCTGGCCTGCTGGTTTGAGCCAGAACATAGACATCAAGTCTGGCTCATTTCAGACGCGGGGTGAATGTGCTGGTATTTTTTTTTTTTTTTTAATTTTGGTTGTGTTAAACATCTTTGCTGAAAAGCTGGGGAGATGGGAGCCATTGTCTGGGTGTTACTCTTAGAGATGTCCCAGGGCTCAGGGGTGTTGTCTCTTCCTTCCCCACAGGTGTCAGCATTGTCTGACCCCACCCCACCAGCAGACCAACAGCCTGGACACCAGAAGAGCTCACACACACATCACCACCCCAAGAAGAGGGGCCGGCACCGGTGCTCGTCCCCACCGCCACCCCATGAGTTCAGGGCATACCAGCTCTACACGTTGTACCGGGGCAAGGATGGCAAAGTGATGCAGGTACTTGCACAGCCTGCTGGAACTGGGACCAGTGGCCTCCAGCCAGATTTTCTATTTAACTGTATTCTAAGGGTCTGATGGCCCCTTGAGACTTGGCTTTGTAAGGACAGGCTTAGGAGGCAAGCCAGATGGCATCTTCACTAAACAGTGCCCTATGCTCCTGCCTCTTAGCTTCTGTCAAGCAGGGTGCCTTTACAGGGCCTTCTGCTCCATCCTGAGGTGACTAGGTATCCTGAGGTCCCAGAGTGACAAAAAGGAGCTTGAAGACAGGGACCATGTCTTACCTTCCATCTTCTTAGTGTCTTCTGGACCCAAAGCTGAGCTCGTAGGACAGGGATGAGTTCATCTTCTGTCATCTGTATCCCTGTGGTCTACTGCCCGGCCCTTCTGGGTCAAAGGACTCAGACTGATTCTTTTTCCTCTTCCCTCTTAGGCACCAATAAACGGTTGTCGATGTGAACCTCTGATCAACAAGCTGGAGAATCAGCTGGAGGCAACAGTAGAGGAGATTAAGGCAGAGCTGGGATCGGTGCAGGATAAAATGAACACCAAGCTGGGGCATATGGAGAGTAAGACCCAGCACCAAGTAAGCAGGAAGGCTAGCCTCCTGATTTCTAGGTGTCCTGGCAGAAAATAAAACCAGAGACTTTACAACTGGGGATAGAGCTGAATGGCGGAGCCCTTGCCTAGCAAGCATGAGGCCCTAGATTCAATCCCTTGTACTCTCTCCACCTCATTTAAAAAAAAAAAAATGAGAGAAAAGGGGGTTTTAGCATTCTTCTGCCCTGAGAGTATCAGATGGGATGTCAGAGAGGGGCACTCTATCAATGAGCTACAAAAATCCCCAGCCCTTTTTATTTATTTATTTATTTATTTATTTTGAGATAGTCTTGCTAAATTGGCTGGCCTTGAACTTGGAATCCTCCTGCGTCAGCTTCATGAGGAGCTGGGATTATAGGCCTTAGGTGTCCCAAGACATATTTTGACTGTTTTTGTTCTTGATTCTATTCTGGAATCCAGTAAAGACTCATTTGTGTGCATTTGACTGTTAAGTCTCTGTGGTTGCTTAATCTAGAATAGCCCCAATTCTCTGAGCTTTTTCTCCCCCATGATATTAACTCTTTTAAGTATCCAGGACAGTTGTTTTATAGGATGATCTACATTCTGAATTTGTCTAGTAGTTTCTTTGTGGTAGTATTTAAATTGTTCCTTTATCCCTGTATTTCTGTAAACTGAAAGTTATTAGATTATAGAATGTGGTCCCAACACCTGCATCCTCTAAGGACTTTGAGGTGCATGGTGAGCACACTCTTGGGTCTCATTCCAGATCTACTGTACTAGATTGAATTGTGAATAAAATTGGGGTGGGGCCCATCAACCTGGGTGTCAACAGGACCTACAAGTGATGCCCTCATGTGCTAAAGTTTGAGAACTGCTGGTCTAGATGGCTACTTTGGTTCCTGTATTCTTATAGGAATATAGTTAATCGTGTAAACTACAAATTGCCTCAAATCTACAGGCATACAATGTCAGGATATTTGATTATCAATGATACTAAGTTTGATCACTTGGCTAAACAGTTAACTCCCATATTTTTCTACTGTAAAGGTATGTGCACCCTTTGCAATTAAAGAAATGTGTGATAAGAGTTTTCAGTAAAAAAAAAAAAAAGAAAGAAAAAACATACAAAATAAGATATGCACTGGAAAAACCATTCACATTACAGAAATATGTATCTTTATGACATTCCCCATAGATCTCTTTCATCTCCCATAGGTTTTACTCATATAGATTATAAACTCTATAATGATCACTTTTTTAAAAAAATTATTTTTTAGTTATAAATGGATCTTATATTTGCGGGGTTGAGGATTGAACCCAGGGCCTCATACATGCCAGGCAAGTACTCCACCACTGAACTACAATTCCAGCCCCAATGATCAATTTCTAAAATATTTTTTAGATGTTGATGGACCTTTATGTTGTTCATTTATTTATATGTGGTGCTAAGAATTGAATCCAGTGTCTCACATATGCTAGGCAAGTGCTCTCTCTACTACTGAGCCCCAGCCCCTGTAATGATCATTTTTAAGCAAAATCGAAACCATGTGCTTTTTTTTCTTGGCAGCCTTATTTTTAATCTAGTAATATGCCCCAGACATGTGGAGCTATGATGTGCTTTTTTATGGTTGTGTATTACTACATGCAAAGGAATAGTTTTTATTTATTTATTTGCAATGCCCAGGGGCACTCTACCACTGAGCTACATCCCCAGCTCTTTTATTTATTTATTTATTTATCTATCTATTTATTTATTTATTTTTGAGACAGGTCTCACTAAGTTGCTGGAGCTGACTTTGAACTTGGTAATCCTTCTGTCTCAGCCTCCGAAGTTGTTGGGATCACAAACATGTACCACTGTGTTCAGGGAGTGATAGTATCTTGCTTATTGCTTTTTTCACTAATTTTATGTCATGAAAATTTTCTCATAATATTCCAGCTTCACAATGACATTCCCCAGCATATTAATAGAACATATCTTTCTTTTTATTAGACTTTAAAAAAATATTTTCATGTGGTGCCAAGGATCGAACCCAGGGCCTCACACGTGCTAGGCAAGCACACTCCTGAGCCACAACCCCAGCCCATAGACTTTTCATATAGTAATGCTATGGTGAACATTTATATGCATAATTTTTTTGACTACTTCTCAGATTGTTTTGCTCAGAATTAAGATAATCGGGTCCAAAGTTAATGTTTATGGCTCTTGATAAATGTTGGCAAATTACTTAATAGAAAGGTTGTACTAGTTTGTATCCTGCCAGCAGTGTTGAATTTTGTCTAAAGCTTAGCCATCATTTATTTTTACCATTTAAAAAACTTTGTTAAATTCAGGATATTTTACTATTTAGGTCTCATTTTCTGTTTACTGGTGAGATTTAATATTTTATATGTATATTTAGTTGTAGATGGACACAATAACTTTATTTTACTTATTTTTTTTTTATGTGGTGCTGATGATCAAACCCAGTGCCTCATGCATGCTAGGTGAGCACTCTACCACTGAGCCACACCCCCAGCCTGGAGATTGAATATTTTAGAGATATAATTGATATTTGTATTGTGGAGAAGCCATTGAAAACATCTTTTCCTGGGACCATGATACATGAGCTAAGACTGTTTTAGCTAGCCTCACCCATGGAGGATTGTATTAGACAAATGCTAGCTATTCCAGGGAGCTCTCTAAAGGTCAGGGAAGGTGACAGATTGGGGTGCAGTGTCATTACACACTCCACATGGCAGGACGGAGCCCTGTGTGAGTCAGGATCTTTCTTATGCCAGGTCACTGTGACCTGTGACAAGTTCTGAGTACACATGGCTGCTCTTGGGGAGACACAGGTGGGGGAGTAGGCTTATCCTGGGAACAGGATGAGAGCTGTTCAGACAGTATGGGACTGAAGAGATGAAATGGAAGGTGCTCACCCCAGCTCTAGAGCTAATATTTCTTAAAAAAAAAATTGAACACCTGCATGTAGAATGCCATGTATGTCGCTGATAAGAAAGGAACTCTCCAACTGGCCTCATGGGCTGGTTCCTGCGAACAGTAGTTCCATTCTCTTCTTTGGACCATCAGAAGGTGATGACAGTTTGGCACTGCTGCTACTGGGCTCCCATGGGAAATGTCAGGATGGAAGGGAGTCCAGAAGGTGTAATCTAAAAGTGGTTCTCTAAGGTCTCGTCAGCGACCTTAAACACTTTCTATATCCTATGCTCTATTTTTATGAATTACCAAAAAATTCCTGCTCATTTGAAAAGCTGGGCAAAAACCCCAAATGTTCAGCTTGTTTTGCTACTTCTTAAACAGCTGTTAATATTTTCTTTATTGTGAAGGTAGGATAAGGAAGCAGTTTTGTACTTCTAGAGACAGTTTTTCCTAATAACAATCTTGGAAATAATGTTCAAAAACTCAGAAAAATTCCTGTTTGCTTGTAAGGTCTGCATTTGCTTAAGTTGTGTATTTACTATGTATTCATAGTCTCTTAAACTCAGGACTTTAATAAATGATTAAAAGAAACAACATTGGCCTTATAGAAATATGCTCAGCAACTTTGAACAGCTAGAGTTC
This sequence comes from Urocitellus parryii, assembly GCF_045843805.1. NCBI lineage: Eukaryota > Metazoa > Chordata > Mammalia > Rodentia > Sciuridae > Urocitellus > Urocitellus parryii. The sequence continues at coordinate 70,369,675 of NC_135538.1, read as the reverse complement.
CATGAACACTGTATGAAAATCTAATGGGAGGAGGAGTTGAATTCTGCTTGTTCTCTGGACCCTGCTGGGCATGTTCTCATGAGCAGAAAGGCCAGGGCCTAGCCTTTGATCATCTCAGCATGTACTGTTCCCCCTGAATCCCAGATGCGAGTTCTGGACAAACTGATGGTTGAGCGACTCTCGGCAGAGAGAACAGAGTGTGTGAATCGTTTGCAGCAACACTCAGATGCGGAGAAGCATGAGGGAGAAAAACGACAGGTAAAAACCAGTATCTGTCAGTCCTTTGCTTATGATTCACCATGTTTACTGACTTAAAAGATTCTGGCCTATCATTAAAACTCAGCCTGGGACTCCTGAAAATCATTTTTATTACATAGCATGTTATTTTTGCCACCCCAAAATGAAGTTAATAGCAAAGAACTTGTAGTTTGTGTCTGTTGTAGAATATGCTAGCAGTTGGTAGGGACTGACTGAGCAGGCTGGGGAAAGGTCATCTCTGCCAGGAATCAGTCCTATGTATTTGGGGTTCATTGGGCCATTATACATTGCCAAACAAGACATAGTTCCTGCCCTAAGGGAGTTAACGTCTACCTAGGACTATAGATATGGAACAAATACTCATGTGCGAGAGCTCATGCTTCTCAGCAGCCTGGAATGCTTGGTTCAGAAGATTTGGGTGGCTTTGTTTAAGGTGACTGTAAGTTGCTTAAGATATAGATAGCTGTCAGTTTGGATGCAAGGGATGGCCTGAAGGTGGATGAGTAATCTACAACTTTTAGGTTTGTCAGAATGGTTAACCTCAACTATCATAATATACAAGTTCATTCTTAATGCTAAAGAATTTAATCTTACTGCTAAATTTCAGAAACCATATATCAAATTCACCTCATTCTTTTTTATACTATTATTTATTTTTAGATGTCCTTGGTGGATGAATTAAAAACCTGGTGTGTGTTAAAGATTCAGAATCTGGAGCTGAAGCTTTCAGGAGATTCTAGGGCCTCCAGGGCTAAATCCACACCATCTACTTGTGAATCCTCTACAGGTAACCAATATACAGAGAGAGCCCTTTTGTCCAAAGGTAATGCAAGCCCCAGATCTTGTTTTCTCCTGCCTCAAAGGCAGTAGTCCTTCTGATAGGGCTGTGGAAAACACCAGGTTGCATGATTAGCTCTTTAGGGGCAAGGACCATGTTTTGCTCACAACTACATGCTCAGTTTTGAGAAAGTAATCAAGTGGTCTTATTTTAGTACTCAAACATTATTTGAATGAAGGAATGGAAGAGTTATTGATCAGGAATAACAGTGTATTAGGTACAATGTGGAATGGGGTCAGAATGGACCCCAAATAGAGGGGTGATGGATGACCATCTGTCTCCTTAGCAGGTCTCTCTTCCTTGTCCTTTGTGCCTTTTCCCCATTTCTTCTCCTTGACTTTTTTTTTTTTCCTCTGTCCAACTATACAAAGCCTTATTAAACAGTAGTTCATGTATTGAACTTGCCTCAGGTAATAGATAATAGGTGCTCCAAGCAAAACACCTTTACATTAAATAGTGTAATACTCAATAAAAATTTTGAGGTCATTCAGTGTCTGGTAATTAGGCCTCACTGGGGGGCCTTTGGGAAGCCCAATGTTTTGTGTTACCATAGTCATGTCTGGGACTGTGGTTTTGTCTTTGTGCGGACATACTAGGAAATATCATGGGCAAATTTTTTTATGCCAGGAGTAGTCATGGAGCTTATTATGGAGCTTATTATGGAGCTTTTGGGAAGAGGACCAGTTTTGGAATTGGAACTTGGGCTAAGGAACTGGTACTTTGATTTTATGGCCCAGAAATTGGAGAAGGGGAATATTCTCATAGAAAATGCCCTTTCTGTTCTGAGATGCTTAGTGAACTGTCTTCATTAGGCATCAGGAAATGAGACCCAGAGCATTCTTGGGTAGATTGAGAAGATGCTAAAGGCAAGGCCAGCAAATTTTAAAACTGGATGCCACCACTGTGGCTATCAAGAATCCACAAAAGTCCTCATAAGCCAAACTGATAATCAGGGGAGACAGGTGGAAGGGAGGGACAAAAACATGAAAACAAAACCACAGAGAAGTTGCATGTGATGGGTGTGGACTGAGAAGACTTGTGGTTTCAGGATTTCCAGGACTCTCAAACAGATGCTATCACACTGCCATGCGTCTGTTGAATGCGGGTTTGCTCTGATGTTTCTTTCCTTCTAAAACCAGGTGTGGATCAATCAGTGGTGACTGCAGGTCCAGCAGCAGCTTCTGACAGCTCCTCTCAGGTGGTCAGGCCCAAGGAAAAGGCCCTCAATTCCACTGTTGCTCACAGACTCCAACAGGAGCTATCTTCCTCTGACTGTGCAGGCTCCCGGCTGAGGAATGCCAAGGTCCAGACAGCACTGCTACCCCTGAATGAGGCAGCCAGATGTGATCAGCAGGCTGGGCCTTGCGTCAACAGAGGCACTCAAACCAAAAAGTCTGGGAAAAGTGGGCAGATGAGGCATCGAGTCCAGCAACCAGCACCTAGCACCCACTGTGGGCAGCAGCCACCAGCTGCAGGCAGTGAACTGACTGCCCCCCACATTCGAGACACCTCCCAAGCCCTGGAGCTTACCCAGTATTTTTTTGAGGCTGTTTCTACCCAGATGGAAAAATGGTATGAGAGGAAGATTGAAGAAGCACGAAGCCAAGCCAATCAGAAAGCTCAGCAAGACAAGGCCACACTGAAGGAACACATAAAAAGTTTAGAAGAGGAACTTGCTAAACTAAGGACTAAAGTGCAGAAAGAAAGTTAGGACCTGGAAGGTAGAACAAGAGAGGATTCTTGAGAATTTCCAGTTTTGCAACAACGGAATAGCTATGCCTGTGGAGTTGATTTTTTGTGCACATAGCAGACTTGCCTTTAAAAAAAACAAACAAAAAACCCAATAATTTCTGAAGTGTGCCAGACATATGCTTCCTATGCCCTGAAGATATGAAGTCTTCAACAATTAACCTGAAACCAGGGGGGGGGGGGCTTGCTTAGTGTCATGTTACATTATGAACTCTAAACCTCAGTCCAGGTTCATTTGAAGTTCAAAAGCTCAGATTAATTCAGCCCCACTAAGAAATGGAATGATGTGTAAACCTAAACCCTAAAGTTCAAAAGTGGAAAAAAACAATAAAAAAACTCTTATGAACTCAAGTAGTCATTCATATAAATGTCAACCACCTGCTGTGCCTAGAAAGGAGTCTTTTATGTAAGAGTTGTAACTCTGTGATGTGCAAAACCTCCTTTCTCAAATTTGTAATTCCCAAAATGTTGATGTTTTAACTAGGTGAAAATTTATCAGATTTTGAGGATTTTGTGGGAAGAGATTTTCATGGTGTCATAAGATCTGATATATCTTAAAATTCCTTGAAAAGAGTTTATTTAAATACTCAGTAATTGGCTAATAGCATTGAGAATGTTTAATAATGAACTTGAATGAGTAAAGTTCATATCATTTGATCATTTTTGTATTTTCAGCCAAAACGGTTGATTAATCAGTCAGCTGATTAATGGAAAAAACATTCCTATAACAATTATTGGAAACTTCAACCTATACATGATAAAACCCAGTTACCTTAGAATACCTTTCTGAATTTGAGATTTTTGGTGTACATTTTGTAGGAATAAGAAAATTTTTTGAAAGTATTTCATTTTGAATTGAGTTCAGTCATTGAAGAACCTCAGATACTTTCTATTGTTTTGCAGTGATAATGTGAAGGCAAATAATTAAGTAACTTGATTTAGACACCACTACTCCCTAGCTTCATGGAGCCCTGAAGACTTGACTTTTGCTACATAATGAAATATAAACACAGAAATAAAGTTGTAAAAGTAGCATGGTTATGTTGAAACTTTGGATTCAGCTGTCTTCCAAGCTCTGTCCCTGGAAATGAGGAATTATATGCATCTCCTCAAAATTCTTCATGTGCATTGAAACTTCATTTCTATAACCATAGGAACCTGGTAACTGTTGGCCATAATTGTGAATAAAATGTTGCTCATTGAGCCAAAAAGAAGATAGTGACTTTTTAGCATGTAACACTCTGGTGGGGGGGGCTTTTATTTTTTATTTTTTCCCCTTAGAGTGACATTCCAAGGATATAGACATATCTACTGAATTACTTTTTTTTTTAAAAGGAATGTGCCACTGTTATGTAACCTGAATACAGAATGAACTGGATATTACTCCAAGTTGATTTCCTGTGTGTGAGAGCTTGTCTGCAGTTCTTCCCTGCAGCCCCCAGATTCCTGTGAACTATTCCTAGGAAGGCTCTCCCCTCAATTCCCTATTTGTTTCTAATGCAGAGTCAGACTTGTACAGCTAAATGGTACCTTCAGTTTTCTAAATCTATTTGCAACAAGATATTACTATTCATTCCTCAATATACACCCATATACTGGGAATTGCCTAACACTCAAAGCAGAGATGAAGTCCTGAACAGCTCAAGAAATTATGCTCCAAACAGGAGGCATTCTCTCATAAAAATATTTCCTATCAGGGCTGGGGATATAGCTCAGTTGGTAGAGTGTTTGCCTCATATGCACAAGGCCCTGGATTCCATCCCCAGCAACACACACACACACACACACACACACACACACACACACACTTCCTATTAAAAGGTATCCTTGTTGAGAAATGCTGAAAACAAATTTTAATTGATCTATCAAGTCTGTCTAGACCATAGAATGCCTTGATGGGAGGGAGTGTTTCCATTATATTCCTCCTACCCATCAGAAGCAGACAACTTATCACTGTGAACTGGGTATTTTTGTTTGTAGTTAGTCTAGGGAGGAATGAGAAGGGTCAAGTGGATCTAGTCTGGCTGGACCTAGCTGGCAGATGAAACTGTTGTGGAAGAAAATCAAGGCAGGCAAGGAAGCTTGATTCAAGCAAGGAAATAACCTGTGGTGATTTTAGTTTTCCAATGACAATGTTTTTTTGATCCTCTTTGGGACTTTCTACACAATTTGTTTTTTAAAAGGTAGTTTTGGGCTGCTTTTCTTCTTTAAGCTATTTTATAATAGAGATAGGAGGGGTGGGTCTCTGCCTCTCCCAAGTGAACAGACCAGTCAGCCTCTAAAACCCACAGGAATGACAACATCAGTGCAACGGCGCTTTTCTTTCACTGAGTTAGGCCTATTTTTGTTCTTTAGCCTTGACAAAAACTTAAATGCAGATCTGGTGTATACTTAAAAAAACATTCCCTCCGTGCTATCTGCTAAAATGAATAAATACCTCAACTGTATTTTGTTCCAAAGAAGGAACTGTTAACCTACATGACAGGCTATAAAGTGTTGTTTCAAACTAAGGTTAAAACTTTCAGTCACTGTGGGAAAAAATGATTTAAAACAGAAAAGTTATATAATAGTAGTTCTTAAAGTTTGTTAGTGCATTACTGCATTGAGTATACTAAATATCTAATAGATTAAACATATTAATATATTAGTTTTAATCTCACTTTTGATTTTGGGAGCCCAAAATAAAGGAAGTGGTGTTTCATGTCAATATCCTTTCTTGAGTCATATGTTGACATACTTGAGAGGCAGGTTGTCTTCTCCTTAATATTTTTATCATCTTGAATTTGTCTCCTGCAAGCGTTAAACATAGTTTTTACTTCTATAGATCCTAAACTCCTTATTTAAAAAATGAAAAGTGTGACTACCTTTATTGTCATTTGTTGTGATTGACTAATTTTATGATTCTTGAAAGAGTGCCTTTACCTAGCCACACTTTACCTTGTGTCTATAAAAGGATAAATTAGAGCAATTACATCTGCTTTAAAGTCGAGATCAGCTGTACTGCATCAAAACGAAACTACATGTTAAGATTTCTCTGTGTAATCTTAAGTGTTTAAAACAACTGTTGACCATTTGGAAAATAGTGAACAAAGGGGAAGAATAAAATATTTGTAGAATTACATAACATGCAAACCAAGATGTTACACCTTTTGATAAACTGTTCCTAAAAGTTAAATACATTTCTTCATGTGAAATTAAGATTGTAATAGCCAATCATAAAATTTAAAAGACCAGTTTAAAAAACAATGACCTTTTAGAGGAACTTTTATTATAAAACTTGTGATTTTTAAGGGGAAACACTCAAGTGTGTATTAACTTAAATACATTAGGCAAAAGACAGTAATATACATGGAGTGATTTACTCAGTAAACAAAATAGCAAATTTAATCTTAATTTCCTAAAAGCCTGATTCAAGCAAGGAAATAACCTGTGGTGATTTTAGTTTTCCAATGACAATGTGTTTTTGATCCACTTTGGGAATTTCTACACAATTCGTTTTTTAAAAGGTAGGTTTGGGCTGCTTTGCTTTTCTTTTAAGCTATTTTATAATAGAGACAGGAGGGATGGGTCTCTGCCTCTCCCAAGAGTGTCTGCTGGCTTGACTGCAATAATTCACACAGCAGAGAATGTTTTGCTTTCCTCAGTTACTAGAAAGTCACTTGTGTGTCTACAGGCATACACATAGCAATGCTTGTGCCATGAATTTAATTTATAAGGGCAAACTTACAAAATGGCCTTAACCACTTCTCTTATGCTACAAAGCTTTTGTACTTTTTAAATAGGATTGGTTTATTATAGGTTAAATGCTTAAACCTCCCCCATCTCCCCATTGGGGGTTGAATCCAGGGTCTCACACATACTAGGCAAGCATTATACCACTGAAGTACACTCTCAGCCTTCTTGAATTTTTAAACTTTGAGACAAGATCTCACTATCTTGCCCTGGCTGGCCTTTTTTTTTGGTACTGGGGATTGAACTCAAGTACTCAACCACTGAGCCACATCCCCAGCCCTATTTTGTATTTTACCTAGAAACAGGGTCTCTCTGAGTTGCTTAGCACTTTGCCATTGCTGAGGCTGGCTTTGAACTCATGATCCTCCTGCCTTAACTTCCTGAATAACTGGGATTACAGGTGTGCACAACCCTGCCCAATTCAAACTTCTTAAAATTTAGGAAGGAAAATTTAATCTTCATACAGAAGTACAGTTTATAGAAGACACCCAGAAAGGTTTATCCAGAATACTGAAAAAGATCACTTCATGATGTGTCACCAGCAATTCTATTCTGGCCAAAATCTTTGTGGTTTCATACTTGAGAAGAAACTGCTAAGTGAATCTCCTCTTAGGCTAAACAGCAAGAGTTGGCCAATAATACAGATGGGATAAAGGACTTAAGTGCACAAAGGAAAAGAACTGTTCTTTAGAGATAAAGGTAAGTAAAAGGATGGATGTTAGTTAATCTTGGCCTCTGGAAAATAAGAATTTCCAGTTGTTTTATCTGCTTTAATATAAAATCAAACCAGAGTGGTGGTACACATCTGTAATCCCAGTGACTTGGTAGGCTAAGGCAGAAGAATCACAAGTTGAAGGCCAGCTGGGCAACCTGGTGAGACTATCAAAATAAAACAGCCTGGGGATGGAACTCATTGGCAGAGAGTCTCTGGATTCAATGGTGAGTACTGCCAAAACCCCAAAACCACAGATTTTCTTGGAGTCTAATATTAATTTCCAATTTGCAAATTTAAACCACAAGTGTTCTTTAAAAGTATTCTGCATGCACATCTTTAGGAAGAGTATCATCAAAAGTTAGACTTTAACACTGTGTGACTTTTTTAAATTTCCAGGATTAGAGACTGCTATGTATGTCAACCATGTCACACAAATTATTTCCAATTTGTTCTCTGTACAGAAATTCTTCACAAATGCTTTTGTATATCAGATGGTTTTGCAACAGGTTGATATACCTATTGGCTCAGGCAAGCTTTTAGAATCAGTAGATTACCTCTGTGGAAGGGTATTCAGAAATATTTTGTGGACTCTGAAGCTCCAGGAGGTGGGGGTGGACCTTGGCAAGATATGTACCATTAGTTCACATCTCTCTTCTGGCATATAGTCCAATACTGGCATCATCTGGTGAAATTCTGTCTACATCTTTCAGGTGCTGGTCATATTTTTGATTCACTTCTTAGTTTTGTTCTGTTGAACGGAGGATTTCAGTTTGTAGACTGGCAATTCCAGAATCTTTCACTAAATTAATTGTATGTTATAAACTAAACCTCTTTCAAAAGTATCCTGAAGTCAACTTTGGGGATATAGTTCTCTTTCAGTGAAGGGGATTAAACTTAGGGCCTTGGCCATGCTAAGTAAGCACTCTATCACTGAGCTATATCCTCAGCCTATAATATATTTGTTTCTTAAATTTTTCCTGTTACAGGAGAAGAATCTAATGCACCATGGATATTCCTTAATGATTTATGTCCTTCTGTGTGGATGTGAAAAGGCAATTATGGACATTTCATCCAGAAGTTGCCTAAAATCTTTCCTCTTCTTGGTGTTTCAGTGTGTTCAATAAATTCTTTTTCTTTTCTTTTCAACAAAGATCCAGATTCCCAGTGGTCTTTTTAGAGAATTCTTTGACTACCAAACTATGACACATCTGAAGAACATACCCCAACAATCTTGAAGGTTTATACAGAAGGGATTTTTCAAGAAAATTCCAGAGTATCTCCTGGAGTTAGTATGCCTCTAGTCCTGCATCTAATGCTATTTAACAGCTTGAGATCTAATTCATATACTGTATGTTTAGAATGCATTTGAGCATATTCATAGTTTATTCAGAGTTGTACAACTAGCACCATAATCTAACTGTAGGACGTTTTCATAACCCCCCAAAGAAATATCACACCCATTCACCAGCTACTTTTCCATTTTACCCATGGCCCTAGGCAGAACAACCTGGACATTTCACATAAACAAATCCATATGATACAATTTTTTGTGACTGGCTTCTTTAACAATGTTATCAAAGTTCACCCATGTATATTATGAATCAGTCCTTCATTTCTTTTTATTGCCAAATAATATCTTGTATGAAAATACTAAGTTTTATATATTAACTGATAAATATTTGTTTTCCTACTTCTTGGCTATCATTAGTGCTGCTATGTATAGCACTCATGTACATATTTCTTATACGTGCATGGTTTCATTCTCTTGATTATGACCTAGGAGAACTGCTAAATCATATGGTAACTCCATGTTATGGCTTGAGGAGGGGGATGGTCTGTTTTACTAAAGTGGCTGCAGATAGTTTACATTCCCACCTGCAATGTAGGAGTGTTCCAAGTTCTCCACATGTTTGACATTTATTATTTCCCTTTTTAATTATAGCTACAGTAGTGGAAATGAAGTGCTCTCTCATTAGGTTTTTGATTTGCACTTTCCTTATGAGTGTGTTGAGCTTATTTTCATGTATTAACTGGCATGTTGGAATGGGGTTTGCTTCTTAAATAACTGCAGACACATCCAGAAACATTTTTAAAACTCAAGTGTATTTTTCAGTCCTGAGGCAATCACTTCAATGTGATTTTCTCTGCTCTCTATAACACAACATTTCTATCTTGATATTTTGCTCAAGTACTGTACATACAGTTTGACTTGACTTTGAGCTGTCCATTGTTAAGCCTAAGCTCAACAAATTACACGGAGATTTGAAGATCCTTCAGAATAATGCTATAGTTAAGATTTTGCTAAAGCAAGTGTTTTTTCTAACTCCTTTAGCTGCATAGTGCCTTGAGTAATCATCATCCGGATTGCATCCTGTAGAAAAAAGGGAAATCTGATCACTTAACCTGGTGAGGTACAATCTCACCATTTTGTTAAGTTCAAGAGCCTATAGTGGTGGGCTGAGAATGTAGTTCAGTGGTGGAGTGTGAGCTTAGCATGCACAAGGCTGTGAGTTGGCACCATACAAAAAGATTCTCCAAATAACAAAACAAAACAACAACAACAAAAAAACCCCCAAAAAAAATGTCATTACTGGGAACTGTTGAATATTAGGAAAATTAAAAGCTATGTGGTACAGCATAAAAACCAGGTGCTGCAACTGTATAGATAGATATTTTAAAGTATAATTTGGAAAATTAGTACCACTATAAGCAATGATCAAGATATACCATCTTGGTGACATTCCAAAATGCCTGCTAAACTTTTAAAAAACTGGTCACTTAATACAAGAGTCTGGGACTGCCCTCACCATGATCTATTCTCACCTCTTCAGTGGCACTTTTGTTTCTTTTGAATTCTTCCCTTGCCCAGTCCTTCAGGTACTTGCGATCAGAATTGTTTGATACTTGCTGAATTGCTCGTAAAATCCTTCTGTAGAGCATGAGAACTTGTTGCCTTCTCATGAACTGTACGTGGGGGGAGAAATGACAATTGATAGCCAGTTTTACTTTGGCAAACCAGCTGTAACCAGACGATATCTTTTTAGTTTTCAATTTTTTTAAAAAAAATTTTTTCTTAGTTGCAGATGGGCACAATACCTTTATTTTTATGTGGTGCTGAGGATGGAACCCAGTGCCTCACATGTGCGAGGCAAACGTTCTACCACTAAGCCACAGCCATGACCCCAGGTTCTCAATTTTGAAGATAGCAAAGAAAACCTTTTTATTCTCTATTTTAATTTTATTTTTAAGGAAAACGGCAATAGGTTCACGTGGGTCATTTGTCGACTCTTTTGTAAAACTTAAGAACCTTTAAAAATCAAAAGTTGACCACCTTTATGGGTATAAAAAGGGTTGCCGGGTACCTACAAACTGTAACATTAATAGCACTTTTTCTAAATTTAATGCAGTTGTCCAAATTCTTTCGGAATCCCCCCCCCCCCCCCCCCCGCCTTAACCATGGTTCGGTACTACCAACAGAGCGAGCTTTTCTGCGGTCCCTGAAAAGAAAGCGCCTACCCGTTTGCTCCCTCCCCAACTCTTGGGGAAGCCCCGCCTCCAACCCCTAGGGCCAATCACTGGCGTGCGCGTGCAGCGTCATAACCCCGCGGACCCGCCCGGTTGGCCTGATACTGTAGTCCGGGTGGGGAAAGTAGAAAATCGAGCAGCTCATACCATTAGGTGTAGACCTGGGTAAGAGAGAACATCAGTACCTGCTTTAGCGTCAGCGTTGCTGGAGGCAACCGGGAAGCGGCCATCTCAGAAATAGAACGCGTTCCTCTCGGAGTCTCAGTGCGCAGGACGGAAGTGAGGGAATGGTCAGGGGGCGGAGCGAGCTCCGTTTCCTGGGAGACGCTTGTGGATTTGTGTTCCTACCCCGAAAGTCAGGCGTTTGGGAGGGAAGCCCAGGAGTTTGAAGTTTATTAGGTCTGTTGCCTGGGCTAGGTATTTAACCGGTCTTAGTCGAGTTAGCTCATCGTTTGAATAGGGTAATAGTGTTTGTATTACAAGGTGGTTGTAATAACGAAATAAGAATGGTAAGGCATTTGGCACCGTATGCATTTAAGAATTTATCAATGGGGACTGGGGATATAGCTCAGTTGGTACAGTGCTTGCCTTGCATGCACAATGCCCTGGGTTTGACTCTCAGCAGCAGCAAACTTTTTTCTTCTATTAAAATTTTATTTTTAAGGAAAACGGCAATAAGTTCAGCAACAACAGGCTTCATTAATGGAAGCTAAGGTTTTTGTTTTTTCCTTTGGAAGGGAAGAACATATTTAGTATTTTAGGATGTTACTTATTTAAGCATTTGCATCCTGCAGATTTTCTCGTTTTCATTACTTTTTTTTTTTAAAGTTTTTTCCTGTAGTGGTCTTCATCATGATCATTTGTAACAGTGTAACAGGAGTTTTAAATGTTTGTCCCATTGAGACTTTAAGCAGTTTTTTTTCTTTGCCTCCTGTCAATAATGAGGAGGAACTGAATATCCTCCTACACTTCAGACTTTTACTCCTAGTTCTCATCCCCATAACACATCCTTAGTTTGTGGCATTTTTGCCATGTTTTCCAAATAGTGAATTAAAGTACAACCAAAAATAATCAGTTAACCCATTTACAGAGCACTCCAGTGAGTCACCTGTTGGAATCCACGAGTTCCCTTTTCCTAGCTGTGTGTGGCTATTTCTCCTGGCCTGTTTCCTTTTCTGTGAAGTGTAAAATGAAATACAGCATCCATCTCAGAGTTGTATCATATGCAATGTTCTAAGAGGCCCTGGCACATACAAGAAGTCTAATCCTTAGCTGTCTTAGTTTAGTTGGCATTGTGATGCTAATAACCTCATGACCACATTGCAGTGGTATATTTTTCAAATTTTGTCCTAACAGATGAACAGTATAACAACTTATTACAGATCTGGCTTTTCAAGTACTAGGGCAACTAAATACTCCTAGCCACTTTAGATTATTTTTTTACTGATTTTTGTGCATGATTTAGGCACATTTATGCTGATTAGGACTTTTATTCTAGTTTTTCATGGTTTATATCCTTAAGCTTTATATCTACACTATTTGTATTTTATTTCCTTTGAGGCTTGTTTTGTCTCTTCCCATTTGAGACTTTGTAACTATTTTATTTTCTTAATTCTTGCAAGTACCCTACCACTGAGCCACAATCCCAGCCCCACTAAGCTAGAATTTTAACACCATTTATTAAATAATTATCTTCCTGGGGCTTTGTGGTGCATTTTTGACCATATAGTACATACTTACAGTCTGAGGATCTGTTTAGGCTGTTGTCTTGGACTAGTATGTTTTTAAATTTTTTTTTTGGGGGGGGCATATTTTGTTACGACGGGACACTGTAATAGATTCTTGTAAGAATCTATTATTGGTGTTCAGTATGACCTTGACAAATGTTTTCTATAATTTCTCTCAACCTTCTTTAGGTTCTTGTTTGAATTGCCAGTTAATTAACAGACATTTTTACACTCTTCTTTGCTTCCAGAAACATCTTCGAAACAGGTAATACTGTCATAAGCTAGGCACGCTGTCTTCAAAGACTTGGAAGTTCATACCATGGAGGTTATCTTTCTGGAGGAGTTATCTGAGGTAGGTGGTTGTCAGAATGTCAAAGTAGATAAGATTCCAGACAACTAATGGAACACCGGTAGATTGCAAGACCTCTCATTTTCTGTGACTAGGTCAATGGTAAGGCTGCAGGGAGGGAATGAACAGGAGAGTCAGGGAAGAACCTCATAGGTTGTAGTAAGAAACTCCAAGTGTCCTCTTCACAATAGGAAGATCTGAAGGGACTTTTGGGTAGAGATTTTAGAAAGATCCTTGGTTGTTGTCAGTGAATAAAGTGAAGCAAACAAAGACAAATTTGAGTTATCATTGAAGTAGTCCAGGTTAGAGATTAAGAGCTCCATCTGCAGTGAATTGCATGGGGGAGAGAAATAGGATAGCTATAAATATCCAGAAGCTATACTTGACAGATTATTAATTTTGGATTTGGATGGAGACAGAAAGGGAAGTAAAGCCCAAGTACAGACCAAACTCCACATTTGTAAACAGTGGCAGCTGGAGCAGTTAACATAGAAGGGGGATTTTAGAACAGATTTGTGCTAGAATCAGTGACATTTTGAACATGTTGCATTTGAAGAGTTTATCACCCAACTAGAGTTCCAGCAGACATCTGAGTAAGTCATGGTGATGATTCTATTATCGCCCAGTGACATGATAGCTGTCTTAATTGGTTCTTTAACATGGAATGTACTTACACAATGAAAATGCCTAGTGCTGCATTTCTCAGACTGTAACCCTGTCATTAAGTGAACTACAATGTTAATTAAGTATACCAGAGTAGCCTTGTTGGACCCCTGGATAGAAACCTTTGCAGGCCTTTTGCTTAGATAATGGTTGAGCTATGAGTGACAAAGTGTCTTTAGATTATTAAGAGCATATAGAGCATTTGTGTTCTAATTCCTCAAATGTCAGAATTTGCCTTTTTGGTCAAGGAGACTGGGTATTTGGGGATGGAAAGTAGGAGAAGGAAGAGGGAGTAGCAGGGCACAAATAGTAGCCCTGTCAGCAGTCATGTGGTAGTTTAATTTGTCATCACTCCTGTAAGTCCTAATAGTAGCCCAGATTCTCAATGCCTTGCTCATGAATCTATCAGGCTTTTAATCCTGGGTCCACAACCCTTATACCCCATCAGTTTGCGATATTGCTTTTTCCCCACGTATTGAAAATAGCATTCTTGGGGACCTGATACCAGAATTCCTTCTGTCCCAGGGCCAAGAGAATCATTTTGAGCACAGCAGTAGGGGAGCTGTATCTTACACCTGCTGATTAAAGGTAAATATAACAGTGCAGCTGTCTTTCCCTATCAGACCCAACTGGGAATATTAAACTTCTTGTCCCATAGAGGGCTTTGGCCAGTGAAGTATGAGTGGAAGAGGTGTGTGTGTGTCATTATGAAGCAGAATCTTTGAGTCAGTGTGTGGTTCTGCCAACTAACCCATAGACATGGGAGTAAAGTTGTGGGATCATGTTAATGTGCTCAGCAGACAAGACCAGTCCTCCAGCACGTGTTTTGAATTTGTCATATTCCACTGATCACAAATTAGCCCAGGGATGATGGTATACATCTGTAGTACCAGTGACTTGGGCAGGAGAATGCCAAGTTCCAGGCCAATCAGCTTAAGTTGCTTCATTTTTAAGACAAGGGTTTCACTAAGAAGGGCCGAGGCTATAGCTAGGTCAGTGATAGAGCATCCTTGGGTTCAATCCACAGGAATGTGTGTGGGGAATCACAACATATCTCAACAATGTTGTATTATTTTAATAACTTTCAGAGTATAAACTGCATAGTTTTCGAGAATAAAAAATGATATAACTTGATACATGCTTTAGGACATTTGGTTAAACAACAAGCAATCTGTGTTTAATGATCACCACCTATAAGGGTGGCAGACTTCACAGTGTAACTTAAAGACATGGAGAGAGATGATTATGTCATAGCATGTTGCCTACAAAAGAACATTAAATAGAATACAGCTCACAGTTTCAAGTATTCAAACATCACTGCTTTCTGGCCAAAGAAAAACCAATGGTGTATTTTAACTGGGGGGAAAAAAAGTAGATGTAGCTGCTTAATTCTGTGAACATAGCATTTCTTTTCCAGAATGAGACTAGCTTGAAAGCAATCATTGGGAGGAATGATTCTTCTCCTAAACTATTAAGGGAAAAAAAAAAAAAAAAAACTAAAATAAATTACTATAACAAATAGAACTATGGCAATGAGAGAATGAAATCAAGGGAAAATTTTCTTTGTTATTGCATAGTCTCCCGAAGCAGCAAATGTGAGGACACTGAAAAGCCACTTCATTTTTACTTATATATGTCGATTACGTGGGCTTACTATCTTCTAAGAGGAGTTCTTTGTGCATTTTCTTACCATGTTTATTGTGCGGTCAGGCTCTGCATAAAACTGTATGCATCTCAGCCACATGACAGCCTTTAGGTTCACCAAGGCAGAACTTAAAGTAGGGCCAAAGGGTCCACAGTTCATTCCTGACAGCATCTCAAGAAATGTTTCTGCAAGGGGAAAACAGGTAGCCGGATCCAGGGAGGGTATGGCCTCCTCAGTTATGAGACGGGAGCCCTGCCGCTGATGTTTGTTCCTTCTCTGTCCCAGGTTTATTAAGGAGATTTCATAGATGTTTTGTAGCCATTGGGTGGATTTTAAAAATCAAAACAATGTATTTTAGAGGGATAATTTCAGAAACAGTTATCCAAAAGGGAGCATCAGGTAAGATTTGCAATATTCTGACCATGATTCAAACAGTTTCGCTTTGGACAGCTTTTTCTGTTCTAAGGGTGATCAGAAGCAGTCACCAACTCAAACCACTGTCTGAGGGCATCACTGAGTGTCTCAGGAAGAGCATTCACATCTCGAAGGATGATATAGAATGGGAAAGGGAACTCTTCCATGTATGATCGGATTTCAGGCATCTCTCCGGGTCCTTTAAATATTGGTACTTTAATGTCCAAGATAGAATCCTGTTAAGACATTTGAAAGGAAAAGCAAAAAAAATCAGCATCCTTGGATAGCTCTTCCGTTGACGATTTTTAGAACTACCCTCAAGGGTGAGATAGATTTCTTTCTGGGAGATTGTTTACCCCTTCCTCCTTTTTTGGTGTCAAAGTATGCTTTCCTTATAATGATATCTCTATTCTCTACTTGGAATAATTCCCACTAAATCTTGCTACCAAGGCTTTAATGTGAGTGTTTACCCTAGAAAAGAGTTGCCCTCAATTTCAAGTTGATCATAGCCCATTATCAAGGCTGAGGTAGCTGTTGTATACGAGGGCAGTTCTGAACCAGAGGATGGAGTCATATTTAAGAGTTTTAAAAAATACGAGAAAATATCTTGAAACCTACCTTCAAAATGCTACAGTTTTAGACCAAAAAACATATTCATCAACATGTAGATGAGCATACCAGTAATCCCAGCTTTTAGGAAGCCTGAGGCAAATTTGAAGACATGTTTAACAACTTAGCAAGAAGGACCAGGTTTTTACAGTTCTGACATTACCCCTCTACATGCAATCTTTTCAGTCATTTCTCTTGAGAACCTTGCATTTCAGGGTGCCCAGTGTTCTCCCTATGGTTCTTTCAGTTCCTATGTAACAGAAACCTGGCTAACTCTAGAGACAAAAGCTGCACTAGATTCTATGTATAACCTTCACTGTCAGGAAGAATAATTTAAAAACATAAAGGTACACAGAATGCTGTGAATGCAAGGAATTCTCAATATGATGGAGTGACCCAAGCCATATTTCAGATAAAGGAATTCCTTTCAAACTGTTCTCTCTAAAAAATGAGGCTTTCAGTAGTTACTCACCCGAGAACTGGGATTGTCCAACACAACAAAAATGATAAAGATGTTAGCATTCTGGGCAGCCTGAACTGCTGCCAAGACCCTTTCTTTGCCCTCAAGAAAAAGACCTCGTCCATCAGAGACTATTAGGAGAAGTTGTGCAGTTTCTGTAGAACACGAGAAGAAATAAAAATCATTTTTAACAACTTCCTAAGTATTCCATGTACTATTAAAACCAAATATCTGATGAATCCATAGGACAAATAAAAGGGGCCTTTGATTAGATCATTTACTTAGGAAAGACAAGATATACTGAGCTGCTTTTAGTATGACTAAATTTCCCAGTGGTATTTAAGAGAATATCTCCCATTGTAGAACAACACATTAAAATTAAAGTCCATGTTAATGAGGATAACAATGCTGAGTAGGCCACTAGAAGAGTGTGCCCAAATCACCTTTAAAAGATGGTGACAAGTACAGTGAGATAAAAACAGAAAAGGCTTTTTGTTAACAAAGAATGCAGCTCACCTGGACTGATGTTTTGTGAGAGTTGCTGAGCAGCTGCAAACATGTTGGCTACAGACTCTAGAAACTAAACCAGACATAAAAGAATCAGCAATTGCCCTGCATGCCCAAGCATCTGGGTTTAAATCTTAGTGCCTCCAAAAGAAAACTACTTAACCTCCCTTTCATTGTTAGACAACATTGAAGTAATTATCAGATAATGATCCTAGGCCCAAAAGGCAATCAAATTGTCCCTTCTAGACACCTAAAGGAAAGATGAACCTTGTGTGGCCTAGCATTACCCGTTCATAGAGGCATTCAAGTATAAGCAAGATGTGCATCACTGGTGAGTCTCTCCACTAGTGTTCTGGGAAGACACCCAAAGGGAAGTCAATATGAATGCCCCACAAAAAGAGCTGAACAGAAATATTACCCCTGTGTTTTGTCATTCTGAGCAAATCACTGGCTTTATCTCATTTCTTCTTTAGGCTAAATGAGAGAGTGAATAGGCCTTGACCCACCGGACAGGGTACGGAATGATAAGTTTACTTTTGTAAAATGTTCCAAACTACCCAAAAAATGGGGAACTGATAAACCAATGGTGCTAAACTAATCTTAAGGAACTGAGTAAAAGAAGTCATAACTTGGTTTATGTCAAGGAAGGTTCTATTCTAATGGTACAGACTGAAATTTAGGATTATTTTGTATTGTCAATTTTACCTAACCTGAATGCTAATTGCGGGAAGGGAGCTCCTAAAAATTATACACCTCCAATATCAGCTTAAGAATAACTATGTGAAAGACTTCAGCCACATACCTGAGCAATCTTGGTTTTCTTTTGTTGGAATTTGCATAGCCGTAGAATCTGGGACCCGGAGTAATCACTGAACTGCTCATGGAATGGGTGTAATAGCTTTACCGTCTCTCCAAAACTTGGGGGAGAAAAACCCAAATACAATGGGAGTTATTTTGTCATGTGATCAAAATGACAAGGTTATGAAAAGGGTTTTCCAATGGGATTACAAGGCAACCTTACCTGCACACGGCAATCTGACCCACTTCCAGAAGGGTTAGAGCACTTCCAATCACAGCCAATGATTCAAATGCAAGCTATGAAATAAGTAAAGGGCTTAGAATAAGCAATCCTCTAAACTAGTGCCTCTAACCTTTTCTTCCATCAAGATTTCCATGTTTATAACAAAACCTGAAGCTTTGGGGGCATTAGGCCCTCCTTGGTTCCACAAATGCTGAAACCCAGAGTACATTACACTGGTAGAAATGGTCTGTTCTAGATATCATCTAATAAAAGTAATTTTGTGAAACATGATCCATAAATTGATTTTTTTTTCCTGCGCAGGGGGTGGGGGTGTGTGCTATGGAATCTTTATGGGTAGTAAAATCAGCAGTAAACTAAGTATTCTACATACATTATAACTCTGAAATAGGTATTGTTATATCATATAGACTTAATAGCTTCAGATACTTTTATGTTGTACATAGTCTGGGAGAGTAGCTTAATAGTAAATTATTGCATTTTATGGAAAATAAAGTCAAGTTTACTTGCTCTGTAGCCAGACAACAGGGTTAAGAAACAAGGAATCAAAATATTTGAGACATCCTGAAATTTCCCTTCTGAACTCTCAATATAGCCATCACATTCTTTCTGCTATTTGGGTAACCCACTGAACATGGTTTGGTGTAAAACTGTCATGTATTTCTCTTCCTTACCTGTTTGGTGTGATTGTCTACCATACTAGAAGAGTCATCAATAGCTAAACAAATCTGATACTGGCGTTTACTGGGCTTGGTCCTTCGGAGCCAAATCTTGTCTTTCCGAAATTGACTGGCAATGTATGGAATGACCTTCCGCATGTTCAGTCGCTTTCCTGTTCGATAGTCTCCTCTATGAAATTTAGCAGGGCAAAGACTAGTTAACAAGTGCTTATCACTCAAAATTTTCTTTTAAGAACAAAAATCATGTGAATCCCTTAAAACCAATAGTTACCTGGCACAATGAGGCATTACTGTAAATTAAGAACTAATGAACAGTGACTACCAGCCAGGAATGCTGGTCATGTATGTAATAATTAGATCCTTCTAAAAAAGCTAAGATAGGAAAAAAAAAGTTTATACGGAATACAAAGTATTAGTTTCTTCCTTTTCTTTGGACACATCTAGGTGAATAACAAAACCAAAGGCTCAGCCCGTTTTCCATCCAAAGTAATGGAAAAGAAAAATTGCCTTCATACCAAACATCACAGAAATCCTGTGGCAGAGATCACAAAAGCAAACAGGGTAAGGAGCACCATGCTGGTGCTCTGCCACAGCAAAAGTGGCAGCCTATGATCCAAAACCATAAATGGTTTGGTGCTGAGTGCAGAACTGCTGACACCCTCATCTTTTCAGGCATCACGAAGATTTGTGAAGACTTACTTCAATTTGGCTGCCTGAGTAGGTTCTAATATGAGACGAAGTTGCTCACATAACTGTTGTGAAAGAGGCGTAGTCAAGATCAGATAATTCTGCCACATCTCAGCTGCAGCCATCTCCTGGGATAATGACAACAAATATAAGTTACCCATTGACTATCAGAGCCAACCAAGTCATAGCATGATGAAGCTAAGTGATGGGAAGGTTCATGCAAGTTAAGGCTTCCCCCAGCCAGTTATTTATAGTTTTAAAATGTTGTCTTGGGGCTGGGGATGTGGCTCAAGCGGTAGCGCGCTCGCCTGGCATGTGTGTGGCCCGGGTTTGATCCTCAGCACCACATACCAACAAAGATGTTGTGTCCTCCGAGAACTAAAAAATAAATAAATAAATTTTAAAAAAAAGATGTTGTCTTTCCCCAGCCACCAAAAATATGACTCATAGTTCCAGGGGAGAAAGAATGAAACAAGGAATTCATGACCAAATCAATGCCTTATTCATATTGTAACCCTTTATACAAGGAGGCAGATGTCAATGAGTAATTCTGTTCTAGCAGATCTAGCCACTTATTCATGGGTTCTCAGAACCATATTCCAAAGTAAAAGTGACAAATTAAGTGCAAATCCCTCAGGTAACATACTCAGCAGTGCATTATTTCCTGCACACAAATGTGGTATTATGATAATAAATATTAAAATATATACACATACTGAAATTTAGGATACAAAGTTACTAAAAATTATACTCCTGGTTAATACACAGAGCTAGCAATGATCTGGTAGCCTATTCTCAGGATGGCACAGCATAGACTTTTGCCTAGCTTTCAACCACTGTTACATCTACTACAGAGCCATTAATAGAAGTTAAAGGATTCTGTTTTAATAATACTACAGATGTAGTAGCAAAGTTCCAGAAAGCAATGAATAGACCTAGACTTTAGAAATGTAGGCTGAGGCAGAAAGATCATGAGTTCAAAGCTAGCCTCAGCAATGGTGAGGCACTAAACAACTCAGTGAGACCCTGTCTCTAAATAAAATACAAAATGGGGATGAGGCTCCCTGGTACCCCCTACAAAAAAAGTACAAAGAAAATGAAACAAACCCTAGTGGCTTACTTCTCCTGAGTTTCCAGATTCCTGTGGCTCCCATGTTTCTAGTTGTCTTTCCATCTCCTGTCTTAGCTGATTAACATCTTTTATAAGGGGCTAAAAGGAAAAAACAAAGAATAAGAGAAATAGTAAGAACCACCACCTTATCACTGGCTGCCTTCCTCCCTGTTTTAAGAACTCAATGCATACAGTCAAATGCCTGAGACTCAAAACCTAAGCAAAGTTAAGGGCACGATGAGAGGATGCTAGATTCTTTTAGAGAACATGGATAAAGGAAATGTTCAACATTTGTAAATCCACCACAGCCAAACAGAAACCAAATACTCTTTAACTCATCAATAATAAAAATAATCTTTAAGAAATCTGTCATTAAGCCAAACTGTTAGGGGGGAAAAATTCAAAGGGCTCTTTCTAAATACAGGTGATAAGTCAAACATTCTTGTTACTTAACCATTATGAACTGCTACTTGTCCTGAAGATTCCTTACTCAAAGACAGTAAGTAAAGTGGGAATGTGGAGCCAAGGCTAAGAACCAGACCCACCATCATGGACAAGTCAGGGCACTGTGACCCTGGGATTAACTGTTTAAACAGTATTGTCTATTTATTAGGGAACACTCCTCATACCAATAGTATTCCTAAAAAATTTTTTAAGGACATGAACCAGATGTTCCACAAAGCTCTAAAGACAAAGATTTAAATGCAACTTAAAATTATTTTGACAATTACTAAAGCAGCAACTGGTCAGAGTTTTAGTACCTGGAAAATTATATCCATAAGAAACTGATGGGCTGTATGAATGGTTGAATCTCGGCTTCTCTCTGGGTTCTCATTCTCTCTCTCCTTGTAGGATCTGTCTATCCTGGAGTCTTGGTGTTCCTCTGGTTTAACAGTTTGAGCGTCTACTTCCATTTCATCAGGGCCTATTTTAATGTAAGGAATAGTTTTATTTATCATTTTAGCATAAAGCCTGAGCCTGCTCTGTTACCTATCAATAAATCAAACCTCATTTCACTCAACATTTCCAAATATTCTTGCATTTTGAGACAGCCACTGCCAAATTCTTACTAATTTTTCCTCTCCCCACTCTGCTGTTGAAGTCAGCTATTCTTTACAGAGTAAACAGTAGAAACTGTAGTTTACCTTAACAACCTTATAAAAAAAAAATGATTCTTTAAACCTTGTGTGTTATTAAAAATTGAAGCAAGGGTTGGGGTATAGCTCAATGGTAGACTGCTTGCCTAGCACATATGAAGCCCTGTGCTCAATCCAATCAACAAAAACCTAAAATAAAATCATTTTCCCCCCATCTTATAGATGAGGAAATTGAGGCAAAGACAAAACTAAAAATATACCTCAATCCATAGTAAAATTATGGATTTGAATCCAGGCATCTAATTACAAATGCTTGTTTTTCCCACTGTCATGTAATGGCAGTAGTGTACAGTGTCGAACACCATCAAAAGGCCAGGAATGAAGCATCATAAAAAGCTTTTGAATTTGGCACCTTCTTTAGAAATTGTATTTATTCCATTGTTGATAAAATTAAGTTGATGCATCTGCGGTCTTTTTAAAACAAACTATCTGGTAACAAAGCTTGGTTACCTATGAAATGGAAATTGTTACCTTCTCACATGCATTTTGGTTTCTTTTACTATTTTATGATAATACATACTTCAACATAATTGAAAACATTTCAATAATAATATACTCAATTATCACAACTGTGTTAAATACACCATTCTGTTTTCTTTTATATATTTTAAAAAGACCAACAGAATTTTGTTAAACTTTGGGGTCTCTTTTTTGAGAGTGGGCACTGGGGATTGTAACTCAGGTGCATTTTACCTTCAGCTACAACCCCTTTTTTCTTTTTTAGGTTTGAATCAATCTCATTAAGTTGTCAAGGCTGGCTTTAAATATGTAGTCCTCCTACCTCAGCCCTCTAAGGTGCTGGGATCACAGGTATGCACTACTGCACCTGGGTTGGGGTCTCCTTTGAAAGATGCTACTCCACCCCTTCTACCTTTCTGCCCTAAACAAAATATAGTAAAATAACTATACGCAAGTCTAGTCCATGGATGAATAACTTGAAACAGAAAAGACGAGCCTAGACTGCAGTCTGAGAGAACTGATTTCTCCAAGTCAGAGAGCTTAGAAAGAGCATGGTCACCAGCAATTCTCACTAGAAACTGTTGTGGTTCCCGATTTGACTT
This sequence comes from Urocitellus parryii, assembly GCF_045843805.1. Classification (NCBI taxonomy): domain Eukaryota; kingdom Metazoa; phylum Chordata; class Mammalia; order Rodentia; family Sciuridae; genus Urocitellus; species Urocitellus parryii. The sequence continues at coordinate 70,346,749 of NC_135538.1, read as the reverse complement.
CCTCTGGCTTCAGCTGTTCCATGTCTGCTGTTTGGAGTTCTTCCTGTTTCTCTGTATCCATGAGGGCATCCTCTATTTCTTCATCTTGCTGATATTTGCCAGAGTCTTCTGCAAACTGCTGCTGCTCCTTGCTAGCCACATCTGCCAATAGCATGCATGTAAACATAGAAAGCTTAGGTTTTTGCATAATGAAGTACAAACAAATAGGCTATGGATTCTATCACTTATAGCTTCCAAAATTCTAATGCTGGTTCTGTCACTTACCAACTAAGTGGCTTGGACACTTGTTTTTGCCTAATTTATTACTGACCTATTGACAGAGCTGCCTGTCGCCTATCTTCCATACAATTATACATGTGACCACAGCAACAGGGTATCTAACTTGGTTTTGACTACTATCACCAGTAAACAAACCTGAATAAAATTTGAGCGCATGTTTGGCCAACTAAAGGAAATATACCATTACAAACTTATAGGCCTATAAACTGCAGTTTATTAAGAGTTGGTTAAAAGTATAAAAGGGGGCACAAAGACCAACATGGGAATCTCAACACTGTAATCTTGGTTACTTCCTTTTAATTCTTTAGTTCAGTGCTCTTGTCTCTCTCTACACAACATCCTAGCTCATAAGATTATTTGAGGAATTCCATGATCATACAGCAGAGGCTCAGAAAACCCTTTTGACACAAAGCAAAAGCTTTTTTTTTTTTTTTTGAAGTGGGGACAGACTTCTGAACAGCTTAGCTGGGCCCTCTTGGGCCCAAGTTTTTGTTCCCTTCTCCAGGCTGTGACTAGACTAGGGCAGGAATCTATTCTCTGTCTGTTGTATGCCATCTCTTAAGTCATTTACAATTGTAAATTCACAAAGATCCACAGTGGGGTCTTGCCCTATTAGGGGCAGAGACCTTAATAGGTCTCCCTAATAGGCAGTGTCTCACTGCCCAAGGTATGGGAGGAACCTGCCTAAATTGCAGCATATGGTAGGAACTGGACCAAATATATAGTTTTCAATAATCATTCTTCTTTCTGTTCAAGTAAATAAAGTGTAGACAGAGTAAAAAGTTATCTACCACAGTCATTTTTGCACTACCCTCATGGGCAGGTATTATCCATACTAGTTTATCAGGGATACAACGATGAAAAGTCACCAAGACATCAGAATGACAGATATTCTCTGCTGAAATCTCCCTGCTGTTCTTTTCACTTCGTAGAGAAAACACATATTATAGGTTCCATTGCAGGAACCTACCCCAAAATTTCCAGAACTAAGAAACCCTGAAATCAGTGTAGATAAGGATGTGACTGTAAGTGTAGTTAGAAGGCTTACATTACACCTAGAAACCTTGATCATTATAACACCTTGGTACCAAAACCAAATTATTTCTATATTAGAGAAAATCTTATTCTGTATTTATTAGAACTTGTTTAAAAAGTTATTTCTTCTCCCTCTTTATTTGTTTGGCAGAAACACAGTCAAAGAGAGCTCAGAGAAAAAGGATAAATCCTTCCTTTACCGTACCATACGTCTGTGCATCGTATGTGTCATGTCCTTGTTTAATGTGCTCATATGCGTCTGCGTCTTCTGCATGGGGCTGAGATTGGGGCTGGGCTGTCTCCTGTTCAGCCTGGCTGTCGTTATCCACGGTTCTCAGCCTTTTATGCACATGCTCATTGTGATTACCCATGGAGCGTTCGTTGTCAGCCTGCCCAGGTTTCCTCTTAAAACTCTGTGGGAAGAGAAAATTCATCAGAACTTTGTCTGTTGACAAAAAGACTCAAAATAACCATAACGTCCATCCATAGGTAAAATAGGTATAGCCATAACAGCAATGAGATTCAATTTATGTATTAAAAAGAACAGGATTTCTATAAACTTATACAGAACAATCTGATGTACTCTATCTGAAAAAAAAGTCAAGGAAGCAAAGAAACATGTACATATATGCATACTTCTGTATATATGTTACATGTGAAGATATCTTTTGAAAATAGCCACCTGGTTGCATTAATTTGCTCTGGGAAGGGTCCCTTGGGGACAGGATAGCATGTAGATTTTTTTAAGGGACTAGTTTTGATATAATAATTTCACAGACATAAATTTTACCCCATTTAGAAAAAATGCAAAAAAACTATGGAGAGTGAAATGAAGTGGGGCTGGTTGGGTCTGGAAAGTAGCACATAGCACTGAGCTTAGGTGGATTAGTATCAATGGACTAGGAGTGCAAGAAAGGAACCCCAGTGATGATATCCCATTGAGAAAACCCCACAGTCCTGGTGTGCTCACCTAGACTACCATCATGTCCGGTTGGAAAGCAGAGAGTGGGGAAGGTGGCTTTTTAAAAAAATGATTGCATTTAGAGCATCTTTTTCTGTATTCAGCCTTAACCTAAATTTAGTTAAAGGCAGACAGAGACCTGTGTGTTTTTCCTGGTATGTTTCTGAGAGGCCAGCCGGGCAAGGAAGTTGGATTCATGACCTTGTGCCTGGTTTGCATCTGCGGCTCCATTCCCATGGTCCTAGAAAATCCACAGAAGAATGAGATGGAGGAAATTATTATGAGCACTGGTTACCATGTTGCACTGAGCACAATTCTCTTACCATGAGATGCTCCTTTGTCAGCTTGTCACCTGTGCCTACCTGGCTGCTCCAGAACTCACCCATAACTAAGGCCCAGACTGTGGGTAGAAACAAGAGTGTTTGCTTCTCAAGGCTAATTAGTTCCTTGTATACAGGAAGAACACAAGCAAAATGTCTTACTCCTAGGCAGGACAGATTAGGCCTCAGTTAGAAACCAGGCTTCATCACCCACCAGCTATGCACCATTGAGGTTATTAATTAACTTCAGAGGCTTATTTTCCTCAAATATAAAATGTAGAAAATGGAACAACATCATCTATCTCACAAGGCTGAAATATTGAAAATGCTTACCATCTAATGGGTGATTAATGAATAATGGTAGGTAGATGTAAAAAGTAAAAATTGCTGCTGTTATTGGTGAGAAAACTGGGGCTCAATGAGGCTAACAAACAAGTCCTTTGATGTTTAATGTCCTTTCCATAGTGGGCCAGCAGAATGAACTGTGGCCATATTAGAACATATCACCACCAGGCAAGGAATGAAGAAATGCTTTGCTTTTTAAACTGAAATGTTTAGAAGCTGAATGAATAGCAAGAAAAAAATACCATTAGAAAAAAATACCAGTATTAAGGAATAATTTCAACCTTTCCTTCCCTGGGAGCTTTCTGAAAAGCAAAATGAACCTGATCTTAATGAGACATATCATTTAATCACAGCCTATAGCAAATATTCTGAGATTTTTCCTGACAGACATTTATAAAAATAGGTATACAGTCATTTTCTCCAAGAATAGGAAATGATCTTTTAGATGTCAGCAAAATAAACAACAGAAAACCATACATAAACCAACTATTGCTACTGATCCCTAACTTCAGAGAGGGGAGGAAACTGGATAAGGCAGAAAAGCCTCTCACCTCTTTCCCCTGCTCCTTTTCAGGTGCAACCCCAGCCAGCTCCACGGCCTGTGCACTCTGTATGTTCTCCATAGCAGTCTGCCCACAGGAAGTATGCTCTTTCCTCTCCATTGCCTCTGGCAACTGCTCCTCTGTGTCAGATTTCTCCTCCTCTTCCGAATTCTGCAGAGAAATCAAACACAGTATTAAAAGTGCTGGGAGAACGTGAGGTAGAAGCCTGTGCAGCAAGCAGGCTCCCCACTGCTTGCTGTGGAGACTAAAAAGAGGGGAATGATCAGAGTTTTCAAACTGAAGTTTAAAAATCCTTGGCAGTACCACCTGATAATGAAGAAGTATCCTAAAAGAGATGCTTGTGGGAAAATAAAGTGTTTTCTCCTCCTCATTATTATTACTTCTTACATAAGAAAATGCACACAACCCATAATACCTGAGGCTGGAGACCTTGGTCAACAGGGCTGCCATTATCTCCACCTTCCTCAGTGGCTTCCCTGTCTTCTTCCTCCAGAGATGGCTGCGGCTGCTCCTCTGAGTTTTCTTCAGGATGTTCGGCAGCACCTTTGTCTTGGTCATCAGCTTCTGTATCCATCTCCTCCTCCTCTCCCACCTTGTCATCTTCACTGGGGCCTTCCTCAGGCTTGGGTTGATTTTCATCATCATTCTGCTCAGTATCAGTGTCTTCATTCATCTCTTCAGCTTCATGACCTGCTTCTTTCATATCCATAGGTTTTTCTTTGATCTCCAAAGGATTCTCTTCTAAAGAGATTAAAAAAAATTAACACAGAATTGTGATAACTTATGATTTCTCAATATGGGAGGTAGTTCTGCAAATGTTTTATCATTATTCTCAAAGATTCGCAAGCTATAGCCCATTGCCAAATTTGGCCTCTACATGTTTGTTTCTGCTTTTTGAGGTACTGGGGATTGAACCTAAAGGCCCTCTACTACTGAGCAACACCCCCAGGTGTTTGAGACAGGGTGTTGCTAAGTTGCTGAGGCTGGCCTCAAACTTGTGACCTTCTGCCTCAGCCTCCTGAGTCATGTGGGATTATAAGTGTGCACCACCATACCCAGCTCTGACATTTCTGTCAGTCAAGTTTTGCTGAAACATAGCCATATCCATTTTCTTACATATGTGTTTGCTCCATTCACTGTGTGCTGCCTAAGACTGCTTTTATAATGCAGTAGTGAGTATTTTCAACAAGAAGTTTCTATACTATATGCTCATATCACATACAATGGTTTTGGTGGTGCTTTTCATTAAAAATAATCAATCCACTTAAAACAAACAAATAATCAATCAAAAAGAACCCTATAAAACCAAAACCCATAAACTGATAAAACCCAAAATAGGAAAATTTTAACCCAAACACATAAAATTACAGCTTGATGCTTAATTATCATTGTGGATAACTGGTGGATGTCATTCACATAGAAAATACAACTTACCTTCAAATGGAAACAATTTTATTTGACAGCTTTTACTAAAAAGCTTTTGTACACTTTATCAGTTATTTTATTTAGTAAATAATTTTAAGATAGAGGAAGCAGTAAGGTTAAAAAATTGGCAAGGGAGACACTAGATTACTGTTATGTGATTTTCTTTAGATTATTTAGTCTTATTCCATATTATAATGACCTCATATTTTAGAATAAATACATGACAGTCAATAACACCATCATATCCCTCAAAGAACTATAACTGGGCTACATGAGAGGTCTGGGTATAACGAGATTGCAGAATGTTTACATCCACTCACAAGATGGCAACATGGTAACGTCTTTGGAGAGAGAGTAATGTGTGTGGCAAAGCATCCCCAGGGTGCAGTATTACCAAAATAAGACAAAAAATAATAGTAGCAAAATCTGTTGGTTTATGAACTGTAGGTCTACTCACATGAGAAATACTACAAAGAAAAAAGTCAATAATCTTCTCAAATTGGGACTGAGCTGATCAAACAATACTTATCAATAGGCTGTGACACTTGGCTAGCTCTCTGAAATCAGTTATTGCTGTCAATGACAATGATTTCCAACTGGCTTTGCAGGAAAGACGCACCTTCTGCTTCCTCGTTGTCTGTGTCTTCACTACCATTCTTGTCTTCACTGTCAAGATTCAAGTCATCTGGAAGGTCCAGAGCCTCAGGTTCTGGCAGCTTTTCCTGATTGCCATGGTAAGGGTCCACTTCATTTTCATCATATTCTCTCTTTGAGCAATAAAAAGAACAAGGAGAAAAAAGGACTAAAACAGTAATGCACATAAAATTAGCTCTATTTATACTACACCATAAGAATAATACAATGTCTTTCCTTCCCTATAATTATTAGCATACTTTAGTATTTTAATATTTTTAGACCATTCATGTTAGAATTTAAAATTTCACCTTCTGTTAGGATTTCTAAGGATAATAGGCCTTGTGTTACTCAATCTCAAAACAGAAACTTGTGAGAAGAAATAAGAAAAGAATTACAGGTTTTAGCTTCCAAACTACAGCATGAACCCAAACAGCATATAGACGGCCTTGTCAGTAACCAACTATTAGTATTTTGTGTCCTGCTAAGAGCCTTTGTTGTACATTTCTTTAATGCAGCAAGGGGAGAGCAATTAATGAATAGGAAAAACTGTCATAAAATACTCCCAAGAACGTTGTAGTGCTCTGAGGGGCCTTGGTCTTAAAGTCAGGGGAACAGAGCAATTTCAAATCCTTTTTACCTCATCTATTTGTTCATTAATTTTATCTTGGCCTTGTCCCTCCTCATTGGATTCTGCTTCTTCCTTTTCTTCTTTCTTATTTTTCTGTTTTTTATCTTTGTTCAAATTCCCAGCATCCAAGTTGTCATCTTTAGCAACAAGTTCAGAGTCTTCCTAAATATCAAAAGAAGAAAAAAACCAAAATCATCATACTCAATCCAAGAAACTGCTTTTACATGGTTGAATTCTCCCCAGTGTAGCCCTTAGATATGACTAATTTCCACCCCACAGATCTGGAGAAGAATCCAATCTTTCCAGACAGCAGCAAGAATACTAGTGTGTCAATGGTGAGTATAATAATTAGATGCATCACACTCTGTACTACAGTGTACTACAGTGTTATATGCAGCCCTATAATTCCCCTAAACTGGGAGCTGGAGAAATTCAGAGGTAGATAGGAGAATCAGCTTAGAGGATCTGCACCGATCTTCTTTATTTCCTTCCTCCATAACACAAGATGACTTGGGTCAAGCTAAAAATACAATATGTTAAGAGGAAAAAAAAGTAAAAGAGGATGGAAGAAAGAGAAAATAAAAAGAAAAAGCATGGAGTGGCAGGTGTTGGGAAGAGCACGTCTTCTTGGCCTAAGGACTTTGGGATGCAGGAATCTTAATTACCTCATCCATTCCTGGTCCTGTTTCTTCAGTTTTATTGTCTTCTTCCTCCTCATCTTCCTCCTCGTCATCACCCCAAAGCCTCTCATCAAGTTTGTCAGCTTCCTCACCATTGAGATCGCCCATCTGTTTATCCAGGTCTCCGCCCTCACTATCTGACTTTTCATCATCCTCTTCTGAAAGGAAAGGCACTGAGCTTAGCTAGGCAGATCTCTAACGTGGTCCTATGTGTGTAAGAGCATAGGACCACTTCTGGGCAATGGTCCCATGTGGGACTTAACTTCCTGTTCCTCCAGAATATTCTACTTCAGATCTACTCAAGTAGTTTATTTTGCAAACTGTGTGGAGAAATAATGTATAAATAAATAGTAAAAGTGGTGGAATTAATGTCTGGTTCTGGTTTAGGGATATATAACTTTAATGGGCTTTAGTTTCCTATCTTTGAAATAACGATTTCCAAGGATCCTCTCCCATCTCCAATATACTGCACTTCTATGATTTTGTCCAACATCAAAAATCAGGCCTAGATCAGTTAATTAAAATGTTCTTGCCTCTTTGTCTTTGCTCAAGGTCTGCTTTGCCAACAATTATACTCCACAGGCAAGTATACACTTCTACTCTAAGGTCAGCATTCATTTTTATAAGATCTTTATTTAGAATAAGATAATTACATTTCAAATTAACTTTAGATGAAAATTTAGGATAAGAAATGAATTGTGGTATAAACATATGGCAGATGATAAGAACTCATATTCTTGATTTTTAATGACAAGGGAAATGTTCATAAATGTTTAAAAAAGGCTATAGATCTGTAAATGCTCTTGTGTGTGCATAGATATGTCATAAATGGAAAGACATACACCAAAATTTATTAAATGACTTGGGTAGTGGGCCTAAGAGGTATTTTTTCTTTCCTAAATTTTCTAAATTTTCATTCCATCAAACTACTTTTTTTTTTTTTTTTAACTAGGGGGAAAAGGTTTTTTTTTTTTTTTTTTTTTTTTAACTATCCAGAATAATTTGCGTTAACTGCCAAGTTGTTAAGAGACATCTCCTTAGTCTCTTGGGTTTCCCTCTAGGGAAGTACTGAGCACATGAGGCAGGCAGGATCTTAGTTCACTCAAGAGATGAAGGATCTGCTAATTTGATGGCACATGCAGGTGCTGAGGTTTTCATCTGTAGTTATGCAGAATAACAAACTTGTCTCAAACAATTATAATAGGCATCTTACTGAGAACCTGTATTCCTGGATAAAATTGTTTTCAAAAACAAGAATGCAGTGACATTTCATTTCAAACCTTGTTCTTCAAGCTCTCCATCATGTATTTTCCCCTCAAAGTCTTCTGACATTTCAATGGCATTATCCTCGCCCTTAATATCAGATTTTGAGTTGGGATCTTCTTTATCATTTTCTTGACCATTCTGAAATGAATCTTCCACCTGTATCAAAAAGCATTATAGATGGGCTGGGGTTGTGGCTCAGTGGCAGAGCACTTGCCTTGCACATGTGAGGTAATGGGTTTGCGATCCTCAGCACCACATAAAAATAAAGATATTGTGTCCATGCACAATTATAAAAAAGTTTTAAAAAAGTATTATAAAACTGTAAATGAATGTCGTAACTTTACTAATGTAAAGTTTATATTCTTTAGTTCTAGAATATAAATGCCCAGGTTAATGGTGTACTATTATCTCTGGGGAGAGAGAGAGAGAAGAAAGAAAGAAAAAAAAAAAAAAACCTGAGAGGTAGACACATGCAATAATTTGTAAGTTTTATATTTCTTTAAAAAAAAAAAAAAAAAAAGATTTTAGAGGAGTACTGGTGATTGAACCCAGGGCTTCACACATGAGAGGCAAGTGCTCTATCATGAACTACATCCACTGAAGTAAAATAATTTCTATTGCTGCATTATAATTCTACATATTAGTGGGATTCATTGATATACATGCAGATAACATAATTCTGTACCCAGTACCTTCCCTTTACTTTCCTTCTTCTCTCCCTATTTGTTTTTCATTTCTGAAGTTAATTTTCACTTTATTGCTTGTGATCAGAAAATGTCGAATTTTGTTCAGATTTTCTTTTGTAAGATTCAAAAAGTATTATTTATCTAAATCTTTTATATTTGTCATCTGATCTCTGAAAGAGTGCCCCAATGTGAATATAATTTCATTCACTTTTCCTTAATTTACACATTCCTATGTAATTTAAGATTTTGAACAAAAAGATTTATGACTGTTATCTCTTTCACTAGTAGGTTGATATTTAATTGTCCCTTTTTGAAATGCAAAAGTAATAAAATCTCAATTCTAAACATGTCTTTAAGACATTTGAGAAAGCCTATTAGTGAGCTTCGGCATTATTATTTAAAGTAATTATCACTTAAAACAGCCAAACTTTTTATCCTTAAAAGCACAACTACCAAAAAAATACTCTGTTGAAATCATTAGCAAATACTACTCCATTTAAAAAGTCATTCCCTTCAGAGTTATAGCTATCACCAATGACTGAGTTGCAAAAGTGCTTTCTGTAACTTTCAGGTTTTTAATTTATACCTATCACCTAAATGCCAATATCCATAAGTATCAGTCTGAAAACCAATAACTTAGTAAAAATCATTATATATGTATGACTTGAGAGAGGAAGTCACGTTCTGTAATCTGTCCACATATTTCATGCATGAGAATACGTACCTGTTCCTCATTTTCTATCTGGTCACTCACATCCTTCATGCCTTCACCTTCTCCAATTCCACCTCCCTCATAGTCATGGAATTTAGTTGTTCCTTCTCCTGCTGGATCTTCCATAAATTCTGCAGGCAGGCAAAATCCCTTAGGAAAAAATGGAGTGAATAGTTAGGCACAAAAACAATTTAAGAGTGTTTCCAGTCCTGCCAAAGGAAAAAAAATTAAATGTTTAATTCTTTTTCTAGCTCAGTTATCTTAAACCGGATGGAAGTATAGTAGACCTTTCTTATTCTTTCTCCCCTGGTGACAATAGTTACTATGTAATTTCAGATTTAATATACAAGACTTTGACTTTGTACAGGCCTTTGGCATGTGATAATATGTTACCTTGCCAAAACAAAATTTTGAATGAAACATACTAGGAACATATTATTTAGAAGCAAGTCACTGAGCCAGCACAGACAGGGATCTGGAAAGAACACAGTCAGGTTCGGTAACAATCTTTAAGAGTCAACAAAACTGTTTCATATCCAAAAATAGCTTGAAAAACTATCAGCCTGTGGGACAGAAGTAAAACGGAAAAGTAGTAATGGCTCTGACATTTTAATTTTTTAAGAGAAAATACATGCTATCAAGATATTTATAAGTCTGAGGATGAAAATGTACTAAAAAGTAAACTGCCAACTAGTAGTGAATAAAGATCTAAGACCAACGAACCCTGATTTTTGACTTGGTTATGCAGAAATGGCTTTCTGTGCACCTAAATCTACTACTGAAGCACTAACCTACTTTCAAGTTCCCTTAGCACTACTCACAGAGGATCTGAATACAATTTGGACATTAAAAGAAAAGGCTAACTCAGTCTCAGAAAATTAATAAGAAAATACATTTTTAACATTTAAGTTTCCCATTGAGCTAAGTTATTTTGAAAGAGGTATGTTCAAATGTAGGGAGAAAGAGGGACCTCACAAGAAGGCAATTCAAATATCCTTCTGAGGGCATACATCACTACAGTAGCTCCATCTGGGACAGCCCCTGGGCTTCTGTCATGTTGGTGGCATCAGAATTTTCCCATGCCCGGGGCCCTACCCCAAAGTACATAGGTCTGTCATGCAAGTCATTCTAGAGTCTGTCAGATAAGAGCAACAGTATAAATGGACAAATGTAGCTGATCCTGTCTCAAAGCACCCTTCTTACACCTACTATCCTGCCACTATTTTTTTTCTTCTTCTTCTTTTCTTTTTGGTTACTGGGGGTTGGACCCAGGGACACTCTGACACTGAGCTATATTCCCAGTCCTTTTTATTTTTTATTTTGAGACAGGGTCTCACCACGTTGCTGAGGCTGGTCTTGAACTGGCCATCCTCCTGTCACAAACTCTTTATTAAGTTGCTAGGATTATAGGAGTGCACCTTCACACACTGATTACTACTATCTTTTGCAGTGTTTTCTTCAAGAAGTGATGCAATGTAAGATTGGAGGGACAAACTTGAGGTTCAATAAATAACCTATCACTTCAAAGATAAACAATATGAGGCACTGGCTTGCCTCCTACTTTTCAACTCTTTCCAGTATTTCAGAGACAAAAGAATTTTTGAGTGTTTATAAAAGTCCAAACCCCATCCTCAGTTGTAAATTCGTATCTTCTTCAAGTATAATTGTATTATACTTAGATTTGAAGAAAATCTCAGAATACTAAAGAGGAAACAAAACAAAACTCACTGGAAGGTGGTTCTCATAAAAAATGCTTCCAAGTAAAGGAAAGCTGGAGATGGTGCCACATGCCTGTAATCCCAGTGACTGGGGAGGCTGAGGCAAGTTCAAAGCCATCCTCAGCAATTTAGCAAAGCCTTAAGTAACTTAGCGAGAGCCTGTCTCAAAATAAAAAGGGCTAGGGATGTAACTCAGTGGTTGAGCACCCCAGAGTTCATCCCCCAGTAATACCTCCCACCTCCCCCACCAAAACAAAAAGCGTATAAGTGTAGGCAAATATCACTTCACAAAAGAAGGAAATTATGGCCTGTAGGGGGTAAGTGACAAACTTAAGAGAGTCCCCAGATTGAACATTCATAACTACACCTTCTATAGCAATGCTGTGTCTATTGGATTTCACCGTCTTCTGCCCATGAATTTGAAAGGCGAATCTATAATCTCCACAACATTGGTGCTCTTCATAGTCATGGCTATGTAGTTGAGTAAATGAGGTACTTCCTTATAAAAAGAAAAAAACCCTTCTCCTAATACCAAGAGCCCCTTTATCATCTATCTAGTCTAAAGCAAACCTAATAGTCTTAAGGATTCATCCCACAGGTGTTGTAGGTTAAGAGTTGCCTGAAGGCTTCAAATTGGGGCCCAGGAGGGAAGGCTGTGTTAATAGACAGCAGCAGGTTTTAGATAACCCGTGGTGAAGTTGAGGGACTTCATCAGTGGAGGTTTGTAAGTTCCAAGATCTTAGTGGAAACAGGTTTAATAAACAGGTGCCAGACAAAGGCTTACATTCTGCAGGAAGAATAAATCAGCTCCTGCTATTTGTATTGGTTCAAAATAAAAGCCTATCAAACCAAACACTCTGAAGGATACAGAATATTTGGATCCCATGGTGTTCCATGTGAATAGTCCTTACCTTCTGGGCGAGCTCTGTAAAGATCTGGGCAAGCACAGAGAGCAGTTTCGCAGTACTCCGGTGAGTTGCCAGAGACATGGTCAAGAAGAAGAGCACAAGGTCTGAGAAGCTGTACAGCATGGGCACTAGGCGCACCAACAAGCCACAGGCCTGGTTGAAGACCTGGTGACAAAGAGAAACCAAAAGGCCTGCTTACACTGCTATTCCTTTGGGGAGATAAAAACTTTCTAGATCTAGATAGGAACAATGGTTTTATGGCTTTGTGAATGTGCTACATGTCACTGCTGGTGAGTCACACATGTTTGCATACCTCCCACTCACAGCTCACTGAAATTTCTTCCTTGTTCACATAAACTCTTAAAAAGCATCCTTCAAATTCTCAGTTACTGCAGTGTCATTTACTTAAAAGTTTTTTTAAAATAAATCAAAATTGACACTAGAGGCAATACTGCAGAATAACTTACAATGTCCTAAAATATAAGCTGCTTCTCTAGACTTATTACAGAGACGACAACTTCTCTGCTGGCTTTTTGTGAAGGGAATGGTATTTGCAAAAGACGGCTGTTAAATCTCACTGATGGTGGAAACATCCACCATTAGCAACATATAACTGGGAGTACATGATTTGGATATGAAAGAACCTTAATATTCTGGATTGTTAATTTCTGTACCTATGCATCTCAAAATTGTAGCCCTTAGCAAGCAAACCCTAAGTTGTTATCAAAGCTTGTCAATGATATTTACATTTAAAATTATACCAAATTCTTAGTGGTTTTGGCACTGAGTCCTGCTTTGAGCCTCCCTCCACTTTTCCTTTGCTCAGCCCATTCTGAAGAGCAAGAAGTATGTAAAGAAGCTGGTTACCGTGTGCTTTGATGTGGTTCCATCCTCACTGTATGATTTTAGCCTCTCCAATAGCTCAGAGATGGCAGAAATTATTTTCTGTACATGTAAAGTGCTCACACTGGCCCAGAAGTCATCTTCTAAGAGTTTTGTTAGATGTCCTGGGTGTAGTCTCTTAAAGCTTGCTCCCTCTTTCGTTCAGAGAAAATAACATGGCAAACAACAGAAAAGTAAATGCTTTTATCTTTATTCATAGACAGTCATCTATTTCTAATATTTATTCTTAACTATTTAGCCATACAGAATTACATTAAATACAAAAACTGAACCAATTATAAAAACTAATTTTCGCCTGACTTCAGACATACCATCCTCTTCCTGTGGTCTTTTTTGGTCAAGACTTTCCTCTGCGTTTTCACTGTTTTTTTCTGCTAAGTTCTGGATAGCACAAAGGATGGCCTGGATGGCAGTTTCCATTTGTTCTGCAAAATCTTCAGTGAAGCTTTCATCCAACACTGGGTGTCCTAGTAAGTAGCACAATGCAAAACAAAAACCACCAATCACTAGCTTTGATACTTCTGAAAATCATCAACAATACTTTTATTATTTAACAAATGGCCATTTTGAGCACTTTCTATTTGATGTACCACCATCATGTCAAGCTGTGCTGGATGCAAGGTTTACAGCAAGACACATTCCTTGCCTAGACAAACCTACAAATTTATCATCTGATATTAAAATGATTTGGCCAAAAATGCTAAAAATATGAAAGTAACAGTTAAGATGGTGAGTTTAAACACCAACTTTACTTGAAAGCTTTTCAACCTTAGAGAGAACTGTGACGGTCAGCATGTGCTGCCTTTCTACCTGTGTGCATCAAAGCATGCAACAGGATACCACCTAAAGACAAGGCGTTCAAACAGCGAGACAAAAAAGATTGAGAGCTGATTCTAACCATACTTCCTATCTTAGGACCCCAGACAGATATATTTAGAACAAAACATAACCCAGACTTAAATCTACAAGACATCATTCTATGTTGAATTTTCACTTCTTCCTTACTGAATAATTCTCACCTCCATGGCTGCCTGAAGTGAGCAGATGTGTTTTCCAAGTAGTAAAGTCATCAACAGCTTTATTGATTTCTCTTCTTACATATTCCAGGCTTTCAACTAAACTCATTTGTGGTTCTGTTTGCTCAACCTCTATCCCTGGAATAATGAACAAGGACTCTAGGCTTTGCAAATGAGCTGATACTTGGGACAGGCAACTCAGCCCAGAAGAGCAAACTTCAAAATCTTTCCTGCAACAGAAATGCCACAATGTTGGAAGGAAGGGGCTACCCCTGCCCCCGCACACACACACCTCTCCTTCTAACCCACTAAAATGTATGCAGGATAAAACCCACTGTATCTGAAGGTTAGATATATACCACCAAGTGCCATGTACTGAACAACAATGGACCCAAGCATAATTCTTTTCATAATTTTATCCTATGACTAAACTCTGAATAAGAACCTAAGCACCTAAGAATAAGGATAGACACACTCACCATGAATGAAAGAGGGTCTCACAAGACTGCTGTCTAATTTTGTCAACATTAGCTTTCACTGTTTTAATGGTTTTCAGCATTTCTGTTAACTTTGCAACTGACTGTTGCCAAAGCTTGTCTTGTTTCCGCATACGGCAACCAGAGGGTAGCTGACTTCCAGGTACTGGGGATGGGTAGCTTAGATAAAAGGGAATCAAGTCTGGAACTGCTCCGGACAGCTGTCCCTTGATGAGTTCTGGTTTTTCCAGGTGGATGTCAGTAGGCTGACCCTGGAATGGAGCATTTCCATGGCCTGCAGCTGGTCCTGCAGTAGGACAGCACTGGAGGAGCCAGGAAAGCTGCTCGAGCAGAATCTGGGTCTGCATGGCCAGGTGCTGTAGCCGCTCTGTCCACTGCTGCACACTGTCCTGAGGTGGAAAGGCCACAGGGTAGACCAGAGGCCTTGTCAACCTGTTGTGAATCTCCTGTACACAGCAGAGAAGGTTCCTGTGCAGAAAAACCATAAGGAAAACACAATAGTATTTTCAACCACGTCACTGTGTTGTTTTTAATAATAAAATTGTATGCTTTAGACAAGCGTGGGCTTTTCCATATAAATAAGAAGGGCTGTGTTGTAGCTCAGTGGTACAGCACTTGCCTATCTTGTATAAGGCCCTGGGTTTGATTCCCAGCACCTCAGAAAAGAAAAAGAAAAAAAAAATACCCTAGATAAGTATGAAGGCTGTTAAAATGCCTCTTAGAGCATTTAAACACAAGGTTGGTCTTTCAGAAGAGGTATCAAAATTAATGGCTTGTTACCTGATTCTTAGAGCCTTCTGAAAACCAACACAAAATCACATCACTGCAGGAATTTCAACTACTAATATCTAGTAAATGTGTGACACTTTATGAAATAAATCCTAACAAATGGAGCAGAAAATAGATGAAGCCAAAGTGAAGCAAGTCTTTCAGCCAAGAATCCATTCAACAGATGATGACAGCCTTCCTAATTGTATTCATCTTTTAATTATGTCTTTCTATTGAGGAACATCCATATACGGCTCAGCAAATTGCCACTTGAGGATTCTCAAATGCTAACCATCAGAAACAGACTCGAATCTGATCTCTGTCCATAGGTGATGATGTCCTAATTACAAACATAACTTTATCAGCCCAAAGGGATTTGGACTTTCAACAACCAACGTCCTCATTCCAGACCCAAGTGTAGTTTACCTATGACAATTTTCACTGTCTAACTCAGCCCTGAATGCATTTCCTAGGCCTCATTCTCTCAAAAGGTGTGGCCAGAGGAAGCGGGAAGAACGGGGCCATAGGAATACTGCCAAAGCCAAGCTGCAGAGTCAAGAGAAAATCTGTCCTCTTACTGGGGTCTCACATTCATTTCACAGTTGAAAGCAGGTCTTATTCCCTCACCACTTGCAGCTAGTGAGTTGTTGTACACATTTGCGCTATGCTAATTTGCTATAACCCAACTTGTCAGCTGATACCTGAGAATAATCCACTGCTCAGTCAGAGTGGTCAGGGAGCGCCGCTGTTGGATGAGCATCTTCATCAAGTGTGCCGAGAACCCTTTACACCTCTCAATGTTGCCTAGGCCCATCTCCTGGCAGAAGGAGAAAGAAAAGCATGTGGGAGGTGTTGCTTTTAGAGCCAGGGAGGCTCTAAAAGAAAGCTATTGTTTTTTAAGAAAAACTCTCAGGGTAGAGACTCTTGTTTATATAAGCTGAGCATGTGCTGCATTCTAGAAGGACTACATGAATCTTTATGAGCCTTGATTCCCAGATTATGCTTCCACATATCATTGCTATTCCATCAATATGAACTATGATTAAGTGTTAAAGATTAAGATGGCACATGTGAAGTCTTTCTTCCATATTTTTCTTATTATATACTTGGTCCTGTTGGCAAATGCCTGTAATCCCAGCTACTCAGAAGGCTGAAGCAGAAGGATCACAAGTCTAATGCCAGCCTCAGCAACTTAGACCCTGTTTCAAAATAAAAAGATCTGGCGTTGTAGCTCAGTGGTAGAGAACCTGGATGGCAGGCAGAGACAGGTTTAGGGGGCATGACTTAGCACAAAATTATACTGATTTATTATATTTTGGGTTTAATGAGTTTTGCAAAAGCTCAGTTGCTTCCACTAATAGGCTGCTATCATTTACAAGGTCTGAGAATGCAACCCTGGGATGAATAGGAGCTTTCCCTAGACCCTTGCAATTCTCATACTATATTATTCTACCTTGGCAGGAGTTGCAAGGGCTATGTTAAGCCTGGCATGCCTTGCAAGAGAGCGATAGAAATACTTCTGGCACCCATCCCAAGACGACGAGATTTCTGAAAGCAGCCTGAAAAATAAATCAACAATTAATTACTTAATTAAAACCATAATCTCCCACCCCAGATCTTGAAGACTCAGAAATTTAATCTATTATTTGACCACAATCAAAAGCAAACAGTCTATATAGATTTGTTATTAGGATTCACTCAGTCAGATATTCATTCAGATATTATATGAAGGATGTGTGGTATATTTAATATAAGAAGTATGGATAGGTAAATCAATTTGATGACCATATGATTTCCTCAATGAAATCTTTAAAACTATCTTATCAGTTGAGGTTGGGGGCCATAAATTCTGGTTTACAGGGGCTAGGTAGATAAAATCAATGATTAATGACAACAAAGCACGAAATGATACATGGCAGTGACAGCTGACCTCAATGTGGGGGTTGCTGAAGACTAAAGCAAACTAGAGAATACATGACTCAGCTCTAGCAAGCCCACATGGCAGATTATCTTAAAAAACTAAAAATCCAATGTTAGTATAGAATTTCCTCTTTTTACAATGCTATGTTGCATTCAACTTTAAGCCTTAAGAGAGCCACTAAACAAACAAAACACATGCAAATCATCACTTACAACAAGGTTTGTGTGAATATTAACATATAAATATCTCTGTTTGCTGGGGCATGGTGGTACATGCCTATAATCCCAGCTGTTAGGGAGGTTGAGGCAGGAGTATCAGGAGTTGAAAGCCAGCCTCAGTAACTTAGTGAGGCCCTAAGCAACTTACTGAGACCTATCTCAAAATAAAAGATAAAGGGCTAATGATGGTGGTTAAGTGCCCCTGGGTAAGGAGGGAAAGCAAGCTCTGTTTTGTTTCAAAAGTTTATGGAATCTTATATTTGAGAATATATTAAAACTTGGATATATTAGAGGCAGTGAAAATTGTGGCCATTCTTTCATATTCGAATCAAATCAGCAGACTTCAGGAAAATCAAAGGACCAGAAAAAGAGAACAAGGGCTGGATGGGGTATAGCTCAGTGGTAGAACATGTGCTTTAGCCAAAACAACAATAAAAACCCCACAAACAAACAAACAAACAAAAAAAAAACAAAAACAAAACAGGAGAGGTAAATACAAAGAAGGGGAAAGAAAGAAGAAAATTTAACATTTACTGAATGTTCATCAGATGCCAGATCCTAAACCATGCACTTTGATGAGTGGTATCTTTCTTACTCTTTACAACTCTGCCAGACAGAGAGACATTATTGTCCTTGTATTGGCAAATGAGGACATGGAGGCTTGAATGACTTGGTCCATTTGTAATTAAACAAACAAACAAACAAATAAACCAACCTAGAATCAGCCTCCTGAGTGCTGCTGACTATGGACAATGCACTCCGGAGATCTAATGGGTGAAGATGAAGCATCTCTTGAGGATTTTTTGAACGGGCCCAGGCAAGACCTTTGCGATATGACAAACCTAGGAAATAGCATTAATTCAGGTAAGCAAAGAAACCCAGGGAGAACAGATATGCCCCCTTCACCCCTGCCACTCAAAGTCCTGTGAATAGCATCACCCAGAAGTTTATCAGAAATGCAAACTCAGGTCCTGCTCCACATCAACTGAAACAGGATCAGTGCCTATACTTTAACATGATTCCCCAGGTGACTTGTAAACTTAGTAATTACTAATTTGGGAAACACTCTCTCTATTCTGTGTTGGAAAGATGGGTACTATACAATATATTATAAGAGATCTTACTACAAAACTGAAAACATCTGGGAATCATCAATGATTTGTGATAGGATTTTCCTGCATATGCAACTAGAACTCTTGAATGACATTTTAAAACCTTATCCATCATTTTGTTTTCCAGATACTGTTTCAACTGCCTCCAGAATTCTTTCCAAATCACCCATATTTGTTTTCTTCCCCGCAAAGCTGATTTTATTTCTTAGTATTTTTGGTGAGTACCTTACCAGTTTTTGCAAGGTGTTTAAAGAGGTCTGATAAAGCTCGCTGCTTCTGCATGAGAATATGCTTGGCTTCTGACCGCTGCTTCTCCTTTTCTGCAGAGGGCTCCACTTTTAAGCTCTGCAGCTCATTTACAGAAGAAATCACTTCACCTGTGAGACAAAAAAAGAAAATTCTAGGGGCTTATTGTCAAGTTACGCAAAACCAAGGATATTTTGTGGCAATGAGGAGTAGGTACCACTGACCTCTATTATCTAGGTACCTTACATGGTATCTAGATGGGCTATTATAGAAAATGGCCAGGCTGCAAGTGGTGTAGAGTCCTAGCTACTCAGGAGGCTGAGGCAGTGGGATCACTTAAGCCCACAGGTTTGAGACCATCCTAGGCAACACAGCTACCAATTGGCAAATGCTCAATATGTGTTTGAATTAAACTGGTCAAGATGCCTGGAAATAGGGGTAAAAAGAAAAACGACACAATATGTATTAAGTTCCTACTCTAAGCCAGTACTTGGTAAATGCTCTTGTATCCGCACAATTTCAGAAGCACTTATTTGCAGCATCCATTTTACAGACGTAAAGGCTCAAAGAGATCTGGTAATTTTCTAAAGGCCATTCATCTAATGAGAGGCTGAATCAGGATATCGGCTCTGGTCTACCCAAATCTAAAACTCAAATTCTTTATAGCACCACTGCCTTCCTGAATACACAAGGGTACCTATGACATGAGGATGCTGCCATTTTGCCACAGAATTATGCTCAGCTCCACAAAATTCCTGTGTGAAAGTCCTAACCCCTAATATCTCAGAATGTGACTATATTTGGATAGGGCCTTTAAAGATATAAGTAAAATGAGGGCACACCCTAACTTAATCCTACCAGAGTCCCCCAAAGAAGGGATTAGGACACAAAGAACACAGATGAAGAATGACATGTGAGAACAGAGTGGGAAGGTGACCATCTGTAAGCAGAGAAGGTCTTAGAAGAAGAAATCAACTCTGCTGACATGTTGCCTTAGGCTTACGGATTTGTGACACGATAAATTTCTGCTGGTTAAGCCACTCAGCCTGTCATATGCTGTTAAGGCTACTTTGGCAGATCTAATACAAGCAGTTATGAGATGAGGACAAATGCACACTTGGAGGGCTGGGCATCCAAGAGATGCACCTAGATCTGTGTTCCACTCACTCCCATCAATGGGCCCAGGGATAGGTCACTTTGAATGATAGTTAGCAGGCTATTATTCTATTTAAGCTGTTAAAACCAAGAGATCCTCAACTTCAGATTGAGGGCTAATTAAAAGAAGGCTGGCCAGAGGTGGATAGGGATGAGGCAGGTGGTAAAAGGCTCCCCAAAGCCCAAACTATCTATTAAGATATGGATTCCCTTCCTAACTACTGCTATATTAGACAACTGAGCAGATTTTGGTTCTCTTATTCTTGTACTGCCCTGAGTAAGGACAGGTGGAAAAGAAACTACAACATTTCTCTGAAATGAAGAAAGCAAGAGGAAGACAGTGGATGAATTCTTCTTCTCATTTTATTCAAGGGAGAAATTTTGAGAGATGGGGATAGCTTAGGACTCTGGGCAACCCACCTCTGTGTCCCTTCACTTATGCCCGCAGCCAACAAGAACTAGCATAGATGGACTGTTATAGAAAATGGCCAGGCTGCAAATGGAGGCACATGCTTAGAGTTCCAGCTACTTAGGAGGCTGAGGCAGCATGATCACTTAAACCCAAGGGTTTGAGACCATCCTAGGCAACAGTTATCACTAGTTTACATCCAAGGATGACACGATGAAAATGAGAAGAGTTTTGTGTGTTTTCAGTGGGCTCCTCTCTTTGGGCTCTACTAGCTTTTAGCCTACCACTTATTCAGTTAACTAATGCTATATAAGACATTAAAAAATAACACAGGTACCACATTTCCCAGCCCTCCTGGACCCCTGGGGAAGTGAGAGCGAGCAGGTTCCACCTTGGCCTCTGGCACCCACCAGTGAACTGATCAAATCCCTCCACGAGGTGAGGCAGCGGGCTCTCTTTCATGAATGTCAGGCATATCTTCCTCATTCGTTTCATGAGCTTTGGCAAGCGACGCAGAAGTTTTCCTTCTACAGAGAAAGGAGTAGCACCCTGTTGCTGTTCTGGAATTGTGGCCTATGAGAGAGTGTACAGGTTAGCCTCACTGCCAAGAATGATAGTAACAGTTTTAACTTGCATAGGTGCTAAATTTAAACAGTGCATATGTATACATCATGCCCCAACCCCCAGATCAGCAAATATAAAGTTAATACCACCACAGAAGTCTCATGAGAAAACATGTAGCACCAGAGTTAAAACAAGACATACACTATGAATATTTCAGGAACTGCATTACTGCTTTGCATTTGAGCACTGAAACACAAGGGCACCCCCTACACCAAGCAAGACTTTCTATTCTAGTCACAAGGAGACTCTGGTTTTGATCTACAAATATGGAAGAATGAATAAATATAACTGTTGCCCTTATTAAGGTACTGAATTATGCCACATTGTTGTCTCTCAGACAAACAATCAAGGCAAAACTGGTCTCCCACATTCTACTTCTCCTACCATCTACCCTGCCCTCCAATTTCTAAGCAACAGTTCAAATATGAGGAATTCAAATGTTAGATGAAGGGCCTTTATGCCCTGAGGAATATTTTTCTTTTTGTTTTTTTCCTGAAGAATCCATGCAATTCCTATGCTACTATCATTAGCAAATCAAAAGTTTTAACCAGAATGACAGAAGCAGATGTATATAGTAAAAAGAAAAGAAATTTGAGTGCTATATGATAGCTATATGAGGCTTTCTGTAATGCTTTGGAACTATTACAATATTAAAATAGCTCAGTGAATGCAGCAGCAACCAAGACACAGTCCTTACCATCAAAGAGCTCATGGTCTACTAGGGGGATAAGAACTCCCAAACAAGTGATAGCAGAGCAACATGAAAAATACAGAGCCAACCAAGTATAATAAAAAATATTCAGGAAAAAACTGTATCTGTACTGAATAAATTAATTAAAATAGCTCAGTGATCTCCATTACTAACTCTTTGAACATGGAAGTATAAGTCCATCAAGAAGCCAAAAGAAATAACTCCCCTGAGGAAATGTTCCCCAATCCTGAAGCTCCAACACCAAGGGGAACAGCTGGAACCACCATCCTACAACAGACCTGCTCACTCAGGATCTGTCACATTTTCAGGAATTTTGCAAGCCAACTGTGGTGTTGGAAACCAGCCCTGGTAGAAATATATATATTTTTAGTTACACCTGGTAGAAATATTTATACCATAATAACCAGCAACCACTAAGAACCAGCAAGCATATCACTGCATACATTCATCCCTGGGCAGCAGCTTCATCAAGTGGCACCAAAGGCAGCCTCAATGGCATCGTCTTAAACTGATGCTCACAATCTTCCCTTATAGGTAGATGAATGAAATGTTCTCAGAAAACCACAACAATTATTTCCCACAGGCTAACATTAAACTTTTAGCAGCAAGAACAATGTCTACTGCCTTATCCTGCAGCAGAGTCAGGTAAACAAATATTAAACACAACCAAGGAACAGAACTTCAAAGGCATTTCCTTGTCTACTTCCCAGGTCACTACTTAGAAATAGAACAGATTCTATCTGACTGGTTGATGGAATAAGCACACAGTCCCACAAGCTAGTTACCTGGTCAGCTGCTGGCTGGGCTAACAGGGTCTCCCTCAGTGCCCTGTTCAGACTCTGGATAGGAGATGCCTCACTTGTGGCTTCATCTGTTGGCCTGGGCAAACAGTCAGGCTTTTCCTCCTTGTCACTCTCCACCAAGGATGACCGGCAGGGTTCACTCAGGACAGCTTCAAATTTCTTCATGAATTTAAACAGGGTTCTGACCCCAGGTGGTAACAGAGAAAAGACAAAAATTGATGGCAAAGTGAAATATTTTTAAAAATTTAAAATGCATCATAAGTATCTGTATCTTTTATATACAATGATCTTAGATATTCACAATCATTTTTTTTGTTTTTAAACAAACAAACAAACAAGAAATATAGCAAATTTGTCATGCCCCCCCCCCTTTAGAAGAAAGTATTGAACCTAGGAATGGTGGGGTTGCTTTGCTCAAGATGAACAGCTAGTAGGTAACAGAAGGTCAGTCTCTCCAGATTACACAGCATACTTTAAATCAAGGCATACCCATTCTTCCTGCAGGGAGACCTTGCTCTGGCCAACTGGGCCAGGTATAGGAAAGCCACATAGGGGGTTTTTAGAAGTTCAAAGCCAGACCACAGTAATAATGTAGTCTTGCTATCTACCATACAAAATTATGAGTTTTAGTCACCCTAGTTTTAAAATATAAATTACCTATGTGTCTTTTCCACAGACTGTTTAATGGACCAGAAGCTCACATCATTCCACTTTGATATCATAACAAATTCCTGAAAGATAAATGACGCTCAAGAAATGGTTTTATAAAGCTGGGTTATTCTGTTTTTTTTTCCCCCTTAGTTTATCTATTTACCAAAGACCAGTACCCACTCCACCGCAAATATAGGACTGTGTGTCAAGGAAGAAATAAAGCAAGTCTAAAAGAGGAACCATGAATTTGTTTCAAAGCTATCAATAAGAGTGCTGCTACAATCAATAGGTCAGTTGGTATGTACTCTTAACTTAGAAACTACTGGGCCAGTCATGTTCCTTTTGCCAGGGGTTGGTTCCACAACCTCTGAAAGCATCAAAGAGAGAGGGCCCTCACACATGTGGTTAGGTCACTAATGGGACTACCATCACAAAATACCAGTCTTATTATCCTACTTGCAGCATCAATTGCCTCTATTCCCTTTGGCCCTGGCCTTTGTTAAATGGACAAAAGAACAGAAATAAAGAAAAAGAATTTGATTGTTTTTTTCCCCCAAAGATGATCATGAGAGTTGTTCATCTTACTTTAAGTTCTTTTTCTAGAGGGGAACGAAGTTCCACAATTTTGGCCTGGACCTGGTCAAAGAATTGCTGGTAATAATGGTACAAATTCCACAGAACACTACAAAGTGAATCTGAAAGAAATGAAAAAGAAACAACACACCACACTTGCTGCATATGCTACTGGTGCCACCTGTGGGTTTCACATTTCAGTGCAAGCCTTCCTCATTACTCTTTATGCCATGCAATTACAGCATACTGCATAGGCAGAATATCTAGGAAGCCTGCCTTGAGCTTAGCAATTCACAGAGATGGTAGGCTATAAACACTAATTTATTTTTCATTTCAGCTTACAGCAGATTTTTTTGGTCTTATTGCTCTTTAGTTCTTGAAGATGAGGTATGCAGAAGTTCTGCTAAAATCACTACTTCAAAACTTATCTGAATCTTCTTATAAAATCAATAGACACAACAACTGTTTTAAACAATGGCATTTTAAGAGGTTCATCTCAATTGTTCACTCATGTACATCCTACACTCACTTCACAGTTTTGTCCTAAACCTGCTGTGGTCAAGGATAATAACTTATAGTAGCAATTTTATATGCAGTTCCTTGAAATTATGGCAGTATTCTCTCTAGATCAAAGAACATACTAGTGACCTAGATTAAGCACTGGCTTAGCAGGAAATAAACAGTATCCAGATAGATGGAAAGATGTACACACAAGTTCCCAAGAACTTCATCTGGTAGGAGAGGGAATATATGTATGTATGTATGTGTTTCTTTTTTCTGTACTAGGGAATGAACCAGGGCTACTTTACCACTGAGCTACATCCCCAGTCCCCTTTCTATTATTTTAAGACAGGGTCTCACTTAGTTGCAAAGGCTGGCCTCAAAATTGCAATCCTTCCATCTCAGCCTCCCCAAGTCACTAGGATTACAGGTGTGCCACTATGCCTGGCTCATCTGGCAATATGCTTCTGCCAGAGTTCACTAGTCAGTGCTTCATCTATAATCAACTGTACTTTGCTTTGACTATATCTGTATCTAGTGTGAATCATATTAAAATTAAATAGATAATTAGAAGTACCTTGTTTAAAACCTGATGTGCAAAAAACATAACTGTCTCATGTGGAGGATTCAAAGCCTAACCCATTTTAACAGTGCACTATAAAGGAAAAAAAGAAAATCCTCACCCTTTCCTTCAACCTGTGGCATCAGCAAAACATGACAATGGAAAACCAGCAACATCTGAAGTCGCACATGGAACTCCCCCAGAGAGGATCCCTCAATAAATGCTTGTAACGTGCTGACCAGCAACATCAGAGTCATCTGTTTGTCATCTTTTGAGATTAAAAGAAGAAAACATGTGTTTTTTATAATCACACATTGTCCATAACATGCATGCAGTCTACCATGGGATATACAAAGGGATGGCCATTAGTAGGAACCCCAGTTAAAGCCACTTTGAAGCAAAGATCACAGCTAAATGTTGACTGCTTTCAAAGTAACAGCTGCATACAAGGTATATGTTAAATGCACTCACAGCAACAGAATTGAATAATAAGGTTTTTTTTTTTTTTTTAAACTTGAACTTGAGCATGTTAACTACTACCTACCAAGAAGGCAACTTTCATTTTGAATCACAGACATGGAGAATACAGAATAACAAAATTTTTTTATCATATACTGGTTCTCCAGATTTTGGACAAGTCACTTAAACCTTTGTGACTTATGGGAACAGGTAAATCCTATACTTTGCAGTATTCAATTTAGCTTGAAATCACCGAATGAGCAGGGAGTTCCTGCCAAGTATTACCTTCTTGTTCCTCTGTTTGTTCCTGCATGTGCTTCTCAAGCATCTGATAGATGGAGAACCAGTGCTTGGTGGATTTCTCAGTGTGGTGCTTCATGGTATTATCCAAACTCATGGACCAACAGCTGAAACATAAGAAAAAGAGGCCATGGAGACATTTAGGCAATCCATTTGAAAAATATGAAATCACAGAAATTAAATCCTCATATTCTCACAAATGGAGATGGAAAAAGCTGCTCATTTTGCTATCTCCGAGTATATGGCCTTAGGGGGACTACAAGTTGGAGGATACCCTCAGAAATTTAGTGAGACTGTCTCAAAATGAAAACTAAAAAGGGATAGGGATGTAGCTCACATAAAGTGTCCCTGGGTTCAAATCCCAGTACCATAAAAAATAAAGATTAAAAAATAAGAATGGTCTTTTTAAGATCATTTTAATGTCCTGCTTTAAACTCGGTGATTAATGGCTGAAAAAGCAGATTCTGTAACTGCCATAACATAAATGTTCCAAGAAATCCATCAATATATAATAGTGCTTGACAATTAATTAAGAGGGAGAGTCACTTACTTCAGCTCCAGTTTTCGCCACCGAATGATCATCTGACTGACCAAATCGAGATGTTTCCGCAAAGACAAAGCTCGACTTGCATTCTCCTCCCAGTCCTAAAGGGGTATATTAAAACAACAACAACAACAAAAAAGATAGAATGTACTATGCCCTTTATGCAGCCCCATGATCATGTATTCCCTCAATAACATTTCAGACTTTTCTTGAGAAACACTACAGGATCCTTGACAACTTTTATCACCAGCAGTGATGATTTTACAATCAGTGTATCCAGGTTCAAGTTTATGGTTGTGTGATAGAACTGCAGCTGTCATGTTGTAGAAGACCATAAAAAGCATAGGGTTTGTGGACTGATGTCTGAATTACTGTTGTAAGCTATCTGACCCTGAACAGAGTCAGTGACTATTTCTGTGAAATGGAGAGGCACCAGTCACCTCAGAGGCTGTGTGAGGACTGAGGAAGATGACCTATGTGAGCACTCAGCCATACTGAAGGCTCACTGGACATTTCGGCAAAGTGAGAATTCAGTGCCAGGGGATACTAGGTCTCACTCCCCAAAAGAGGTTATGCATAGTAACCCCTACCACAGGGGCAACAGATTTACTGTACTGATCTCCACCCATAGTAGAAAAACCAAAGATGTTTACCTTTCTCCAAATCAAACTATTAACTCTTTGTTCCTCTAACAAAAAAATCATGAGATAAAACGTTTGTCAGAATACCACAAATTAGAAGAGGAAAAAGAGGGAATCTTACCTGTGCCTTTGCCAGAAGAATCTCTAAGCCATTCAGAAACTTTGAGATAGGACTGGAAAGTGGGAAACTACGAATTCTGTCCATTACGACCAGCAGCTATAGAAAAAAAGGTTTGGGTATCTCAGCAGAAATACCAGTGACTCCCATGATTGTATAATTATATCAAAATAGGTTCTATTGTCATGTGTAACTAAAAAGAATCATAAAAAAACAAACAAACAGTTATCCAGTCACAGGCTAATGAAGGGAGTTCTGACAGGAAGCTTCATTCCTTCATTCTCTACTTTGAAAGCACCTCTGAAAATTGTGGATGAAAATTTCCAGGACTGTGGATCCTGATCAAATGGCATCACAATTACTGTTCTTTAAATCTTTGTTTATATGTTCAAGTGTTTGAGGGAATGCCCTTGGACATAGTTAGAGGCCACATTCCCAGGGCAGTTCATCCCTTCTTCACCAGCTGCCCTACCTGTTCAAGTGCAGGGTGTTCCGGCCAATCCTGCAGCAACTGACTGACAGCCTCTGAGAAACCCTGAAGCAAAGGCTGACACTGTCGTGCTTCTGATACGTTGGGGTGCTGGTAGAAATCATAAGGCCCATCAGGTCTCACCATTAGGTCTGAGGCTGTCTCCTCAAAGAGTGTGTTATGGGAAAGGGTACAGGCCAAAAGTTGGCTGCCCAAAAGTCGGTCATTCAGTTCCACTCCTGTAAAGGTAACATCATTATGGTGAAGTCAGAGAACTCAGGTAATTTATCAAAATTACAAAGATGTCAGAAACAACTAATTGGGTGGGACTAGTAAAACAGGTATTCTAATACTATTCTCTCCTAAAGCAACACTGGCCTAGATGAGTGACCTTATTAGCACAGTAGCTACCACAAGTTTTCAGGTTTTGTGGAAGTAAGATGCTTATCTATAAACAAAAATATTTGACTGGATGCATTCAAATTCAGTTCAGATCAGTAGAGAAGTTAAAGCCTTCTTCCTACTTGCATGGGA
Organism: Urocitellus parryii; assembly: GCF_045843805.1. NCBI lineage: Eukaryota > Metazoa > Chordata > Mammalia > Rodentia > Sciuridae > Urocitellus > Urocitellus parryii. The sequence continues at coordinate 70,318,851 of NC_135538.1, read as the reverse complement.
CAATTCTTGAGGTCACACTGGAAACTGCATCAAAAACAACCATCACATTAGATTCTGAGTTTTGAGTTCCCAGATTGCTCCCAAGAATACCTGACTAGAAAGCATTAAGTCTATTAGAGGGAAGTGGAAATAATGCTGAGGAAAAAAGACTATATAAATAAACTAAGTTCCTATCTTTCATCCCAAAGGATTCAAACAATAAAAATCCATCTTATTGCAGAATTTTTAATCACTTTTTAAAATTAGTATAAATTCTTTAAGCAAAGGAAACTATTGATAAAGAATTAAATAAAAATGGTGAATTTATTATTTTAATTATTCAAGAAGTAGGGATTCCATTTATTCATTTTGATTTGCCAAGGGTAAAGCAAAAGTAATTGGCCATACCCATCAGCGGGTAGAAGTGTGTCACAAGAGAAGCCCCAGTCTGATAGCAAGATGCAAACAAGCTGAGGTAGTGCTTTGCCTCATGTGGTGGCACAGCCTGCTGGTACCACAGGGACCTAGCAAAGTTGAGGCACAACTGCTGGTGTATCAACATTACTGCCTGCATTGAACTCTGGGAGAGCGTAGCTGGGTCTGTGGCTGTATCCTCTTCTTGTCCATCTAAAGTTCCTTTTTTCTCCTCAAGTGTTGGCTCTATCAAAATATCTTCGAAGTCCTGTAAACAATATTAAAACAATTATAAACTTAATAATCAGAATCTGGTTGTAATCAGTCTAGAACAAAGAGGAAGAAAGAGGCATGAATCATGAAGAAAATGAAGACTTACACGCACTGAAATATATTAAAAAGACTACAGAGCCATTCAGAGGGAATGTATGTGGAACCAGGGGAATTCATTTCCAAACAAATCCTGACACCAGCACCCTACCTTTTCATGCAGTGGAAACTGTTTTCTGAACTCCTGTTCTTCCTCTTCTTCCTCGCTTAGGGTGGTCCTAGAGCTCTTGCTCTTGAATTTGTACAGGCTATTTTCCTGTTCTGCCTTCTCTTGGGCTATGCGTTCCTGCTCATCCCACTCATTGATAATCTCCTGGAAAGACACATGGGTAGAGTGCACTTGAAATGAACACAGGCATGATTTGTTGTCTTAGTTTCTCATGAAAGAAACTATCATGGCTCAAAAATGAACAAAAGCCAATATCTAAGAAATTAAACTTGATCAAACTCTTCAGTAAATGGTTTCCTGAAAATTTCCCTTTGTTATGCCGCTAAAATTTCAAAGGTCTAAAAATGTGCTGCAATGGAATTATTAGGAACTTCCTGTGTCAGGGATTAGCAGTATTTTGTACCAAGGTTATTGTTTTACTTAGCTTTTTCCCTGCTGTGAATAAAAGGACTCAACCAGAATAACTGTAGAGGAGGAAAAGTTCATTTGAGGGATATCAGTCCAGAGAAGGATAGAGCCATTCCTCAGGGCTTGAGGTGAGGCAGAAAGAAGAGTGTGGCAGAGGGAAGCAGCTTACATGATGATCAGAAAGAAGAGAGAGACTCCACTTTCCAGATAAAAATACATACCATAGTCATGCTCCCAATGAATCACTTCCTCCAGTCATATCCTACCTGCCTCCAGGTACCACTACGCTAATCTCATCAGGGATTAAATCACTGATTAGGCTTAGGCTATAATAACCCATTGATTTCTCCTCCAAATCTTCTTTGCATTATCTCAGACATGATCTTTTGTGTGACTCCTCACATCCAAACTGTAACAGTCAGGCTTAGGGTTGGGTTGTGTGGGTTTCAATTCAAACTGCACCTGCCAGGCACCAGAGGAATTGGCCCAGGGTTCTGGAAAGGAAAACCTTCTAGGTCCTGGATGGTCAAAGGGCACCAACTTGAAAAAACTGGACTGTGTTTTACCAGATAGTTCTTGAATTCCCCACTACCTTTTAAGACTTTAGGTCCTTAAATTGGAGAAAACTATGAATTCAAGAAACTGCCCAGTGTGGTTGAGGGATAAGGTACATATACCATTAGAAGTTAATTTGTACTAACTTCCAAGAACTATGTTTAATTTCTGTCCAAGTTATTCTGATTTCCAGAATTTGTACCCAAAGAATATGGTCATAAGTCTGTTTATCATGACACTGTTTTTTTCCTCAAAATAATAAAAATATTGCATATAAATGTAAATGTTCATTCATCAGAAATTAGTTAAATGACTTATGGCATACGTGATAGAAAATCAGTCACTAAATATATGAATATAAAATAAGGAGATATAATCACTAAGTCCTATTAAGTTTTTTTAAAATTTTTTTTTGAGAGAGAATTTTTTAATATTTATTTTTCAGTTTTCAGTGGACACAACAATCTTTATTTTATGTGGTGCTGAGGATCAAATCCAGTGCCCCGCATGCCAGGTGAGCGCGTTATCACTAGAGCCACATCCCCAGCTCCCTATTAAGTTTTAAAAAGCAATTTACGAAACAGAATGAATTTTTTAGTACTCTGCTAAGTATTTTGTAAAGCTCTAGCATTTTAAGAACATGTAGCAGGGGTCATGGACATCACAGAAGTGACCTTAAATAATATAACTCTTTCATCTGCTAAATATTGGTTCACTATGCTGAGATTGATTTTTTTTTTTTTAAGAAGCTGGTGCTTTAAAAAAAAAAAAAAATCTGTGAACCGCTGGGACGCATTACCTCAAATATGACATGTAGATATGCATCTATAGGATATATACACAAGCTTAGAATGGGATATACCAATATAGTAACAGGTATAAATAGTAAGATTATTTAAAAATCTTTACTTATATTTACTCTTTTAATTATCTACAGTGACAAGTTACTTAGTAAGGGGAAAGAAAACAATAAGCTATTTTTTTAAACAAAAGTTGGTACAATTTACATCATAATTACCATAAGCAAAATCAAAAGATAACCAACTAAATAGGAGAAAATTTCAGTGTGGGAATGCTGGCTCTTGGGTGGCAGAGGCAGGAGGATCACAAATCAAGGCCAGCTTTGGGAACTTCGCAAGATCCAGTCTTAAAATAGAAAAAGGACTGGGGATGCAACTTAATGTAGAATGCTTGCCTAGTATACACAAATCCAAGTTAAATTCCTAGTACTACCTTAAAAAAAAAAAAAAAAAAAAAGTCCAGGCACCATGGTACACACCTGTCATCTCAGCAAACTGGGAGGTTGGGGCAGGAGGATCACAAGTTCAAGGCTATCCTTGGCAACTCAGTCAGACCCTATTTCAAAAAAAGGTGTGTGGGGTGGAGTGGGGATGTGGCTCAGAGGTAGAGCAGCCCTACTGGGTTTAATCCCCAATACCAGAAAGGTGGGGGGAAGCCCCAAAGCCTCCAAACCATTAAAAATTTAGGGGCAAAGGCCCCCAAACCTGGTAGTTAAGTAGATAAAAGAAAGGAACAGCCAAGAGGATTCCTCAACCATTGACTCTGATAATGTTCTGCATGCTGGCCTGTGCTTTTAGCTCCCTCCCTTAAAAAGGGCAGGCAGGACATGCTGACAGACAAAGGCTTACCTGACAGACATGTCTGAAGAGTGACAGGGACCTCTGGTCCAGTTCTCCCTTGCATAGCACATGGGAGTGCAGGTAAAGAAGGGCATTCATTAGCAGCTGTTCGCGGGTGGGGCAGGGTTGCTGGCCCATGCCTTCCGATTCCTTTCCTCTTGAGCGGTTAATGGTCAGTTTCCCAAGGCCTCGAAGAACCTCCTCTGACTTCACTGAGCACAAGACATCTGCGTGAGCATAATAGGTGGGGAAGGTGGGGCCCACTGATGGAAAAGCCAATAAAGCCATAGCCAAGGCACCCAGCCTGTCGGAACAGATCACACTGCTGTGGAGTGAGGTATGGACCTCAGATGCTACTAGCCTCATGCCATGCTGCAACTGTAAGATGGAAGCCTGTAGTGGAATCACAGAATCTGGGTAGAGGGCATATTCTTCCCCTAGCCTTTTCCTGAACTGGTGGTGTGACTGCTGCCAAGAGGCCTCTTCTTTTAGAAGGCTCTGGGCCACCTGGGCAGACCGTGGCCCATCTGCATGGAGAACCTGCAGCAGCCGCGTAAGCAGATCCTGAATAGCAGTGGCCTTGGCAATGCTGGTGACATAGTGGTGGATCTCTTGCACCAGAGACTCATAGGTAGGCAGCTGGGGTCTGAAGGCCTGCTTCTTCGACAGGCTGCAGATTAAGTTCTCTAGGTAATTGATCCTTTGATGAAGTAACCTGAAGGCAAATTAATACAATTTGCAAATTCTGTTAGAAAAAGAACAGCAAATCTGGACTGAACCCTCAGCTAGGAAAATGGAATGAATGAAGACTTATCAACTGCCGAGAAATAACATGAGAATGATATTGAAAATTATAGTGAAAATGATAGTACCTACAGAACACCTACCCTGTGCCACACATTGCTATCATTTTAGATGCATATCTCATCCAAAGGAGGTACAAGTATCTCCCTTTTGTGGACATGGACACTGAGGCGTAATGGCATTTAGTGAGCTACCCTATTGTCTATAGTCAAAGGAAGGTCAGGAAAAGACTTGGGACTCTAAGCTAAGGGAACAGATCTGTAGCCAAGAAAAGCAAAGAAATAAAGTGCACATCACTGCATCCAACTTGTTCCATGTTGAGGAGTAGCTCTGGCTTCAACCATCTTGATCCCACGTAAATCTACACCTTGAATGTCTTTACCCTCCTTTTAGAACATATCGTTTTCTTGATTATAATGAAGGATTTGGGACCTAATTGCTAACATAGTTCAAAGATGTGCATCACTTCACTAACACTATAATATTACTACAAAGGTCAGCCTTATAATGTCTTTTTTAAAAGCAAAGACAATAATCTCTAACAAAAATAATCACTTTGCTGCCTTACCTGATGTGAGGATGAGAATAATTGATAATTACTTCATTTTCCAGGTCTCTTCCAGTTTGTAACTGAGATGATAAGTTCCGGGTCTTCCATTCACACTGTAGCTGGTGTAACTAAAGGAAAAGAGAAAATAGTCTGCTGTGTCCCACTGATGACCATGCACAAGAAAACAATGCCCCAGGAGTGTACAGCAACAGGACAGAAGGAATTTGGATTCCTGAATGACCTAAGGACAGGTGGCTCTGCTTCACTAAACTAGACCATTTACCTCAGAGTTATTAGGCAGAAGAAACTTTCATGCCACTAAATCTGAGTCTTTTTACAGCAGCTTAGCCTTCACCCCAACTAATAACATTCCTTCCTCATCATACAGTACTAGTATGTCGTTATCTTAATGTATTCAATTCTTGACTTTGTTTGAAAGTTCAAATAACAAGAGATACTACATTATTTGATTCCTGAGTTTAATATAACAAACACCAAAACTAAATCCTAGGTTATAGGGGTACTACATCCTACCTAAAGAAGTAATTTGAACCCAAATATCCAAAACCTAGCTCAGAGTCTGGATAGTGAGGAATTCCACTATTTCTCTGACAATGCCTCAGGTTGCCCTCTGCTTATCGCATCTATTGGAAGATGTATCAGAACCTTAGGAAGGTGCCCTCTCAGAGTCTAAGTCTATCTAGAGGAACTCTCAAAGCAGCAGCAGCAGTCTTAAAACAGACTCATTGGAAGTCACAGGCAGTTCACACAAAATGACATCTTTGATCATCTCATTAGCCAAAAGGGAGTAAAAGGAATAACACCCTAAGCAAATCCAATGCATCAGAAACTGAGCACATATTCCAAACTCTTGCCTCTCATACCTCTTCTTTGGCATACTTGAGCTTGCATTCCCTCTTCACTGCAGGGTCAAAGCGTGCCTGAGGAAGCCAGGTCTGAATCTGGAGCAAGCCAAGGCTCACCCAGAGGCTCCCACGCTGGGCTGGTTCAGGCAGGTTCCTCTTATTCTCCCCTTCCCCAAAAAAGTGGTGCAGGGAGGTGAGAAACAGGCAGAGTAGTTCCTTGGGGAGTGCCTCCTGACCAGCCATATCCCCAAGAGTCTGGATCACATAGTGGAAGGCCTGGCTGTCTCTAAGCAGCAGTTGCTCACAGTTCTGTACATACTCCTGCTGCTGGGGTTCTGGGAGCAGTTCTGCTAGGCCCGCTAGGTGTCGGCACAGCACTAGTCCCTGGAGCTGGGAGTCTGTGTGTCTGTTGGGACAACAAGGAAACAACTTAAGGAATTGCTGAATCAAATAGGATCACTTTTTACACACTCTCATTCTTCCAAGAAATTTTAACTGCATACTGCACAGTCAACATTCAACAAGATGAACTTCAGTTCTCATATAATCTTTCTGTGATTTTTTTCTAAGCACCATCTTCCTGATCATAATATGCATAAAAAAAAAAAGGACCAGACAGCTCATGATGGCGTTGTCATGGACTGAAAACATGCTGACCCACTCAGCAAACACCCTCACTTTCACACACCAAAGTCAGCCACGTCAGAAGCAGTTCTGACCGAGTCCCAGTTAGAGAACATTCATGAGCTTCATAAACTGCTCCCAGGGACAAGGAATACCTGAATTCTGCTATTGAAGGGACAGCCATGTTGGTCCAAAGCAATGAGTTGATGTCCCGTAGCTGCTGGGCTCTTTCAACCCACTCTCCCAGTGTGACATGTGAAGAGGACAGGACTGGGAGGCCACTCACATCCCAGGAAATTGCTCTGCAGCTGCTAGTCAAGACTTCAAAGCAGCACTTGGAGAATGTGGCTCTACAGAGACTGCCAGGGCCCTGAAGGACAAGAAAAAAACAGTATCTTTCAGAAATCAACTAAAACAATTTTGACAACAGCACTGGGACACCTTCAAGGAGGAAACAGAATAAGGAGGTTCAAGTTGTTCAGAACAGTCACAGATGGGACAAGAAGAGCAGGAAGGAGTGAGCTATTAGTAGCCTTAAAGGAATGTGGACTGCATTCTCTCAGAAATGAGCAATGAGTGCTTTAGTACCATATCAGAAAACCCCAAAACCGGGAAATCAGGGAGACCATTCTTGTAATAGACAGGGAGATGAGAGTTGGAGGCAGGGAAAGGAGTTGCAAGGCCAATCTAAGAGCCAGACATAAAGTCTGTCAAGCATGCATTCACTGGACTATTAATCTGGGACTCAGTAATAGCTGCCCACGGTAAAGAGTCAGGTGGTCAAAAACATAAGATAGAAAATAGGAAAAATAGGAAACACAGTATACTTCATGCAACTCTTAGGGATCCATACGGTTTGTTACTTAAGGCTTTTAAGAGATGTTTTACAATGATGATAATAATTATGATAAAAGCAATAGACTAGAGCTCAATAATAATTCTGTGAGTATTTGTGGGATTAAGGTGTATAATAAAGGTGGCTTTTCAAATGAGAATGGAAAGGATTAATCAAAAATAGTGTTTATAAAGTGATTTTAGATCTATTACTTGTATAAAAGAAAAAACTTGCCTCCCTTTTGAACAAAAGATAAACAGATAATGAATTTAAACACACACACACAAAAAAACACTGGAGAAAATATGGGGAGACTGTTTTTACTGTAGGAATGGTGAAGGAAAATAGTCTTTAAAAAGCATGACAACTAAGCATGATTGAAGACAAGACTGGCATAGTTAAAAAGAAATTATCATTATAACATTATAACATTAATAATTTGAAAGACAACAGAAGACTAGAAATACACTTCAGACCTTATGGAAAAAGGATTAATGTCCATAATATAAAAAAACCTTTAATAATTAAAATGATACTGAACAATCCAATATTTTAAAAAACTGGACAATGAATATGACTGAAAAGTTGGTAGAATAAAAAGGATCAATAAATGTAAAAAGATGTTCAATCTTAATAATCTTAAGAGGTATAAATTCAAATAAAGTTTTTTAAATTGTAGAATTGGCAATAATTAGACATGTTGATTACACCTAGCATGGTAAGCATGTGGGAAACAGGCCCTCCTACAGATCAGGAGTGAAACTGTATTCTGGTCCTGAACCTTCTATGGTGGCCCAGAGCTCCAAAACTTCTGTTTTGGTCAGTAACTTGCATATTTACAAAGTAAAAAAAAGTAAAGCACCTCCTCAGAAAGCCTAAAAAGAGCTATTTGTACATATTAGGCATATATTATTTATTATTTTTTTAAATATGTAATCACATTGACCATGGGTTAAAACCTAATTCCAAAAAATCACCCACAGAAATATTCAAGACAAATGCCAGATTATACAAGGATAGTAAATGTAGCTAGGCTTGTTAAAAGAGGAAGAAGAAAACAAACCTCAAAACTTATCAAAAGAAAAGTGATTAAATAAATTGTGATACATCAATACAATGAACTAATGTAACCTGGAATGACAAGCACATTTCCATGACACATTTGTGAACAAATAAAGTATTATTTTTGTTCATATAAATGATACTATTTATTCTGGATGTGGCAGCATATGTTTATAATCCCAGTTACTTGGGAGGCTAAGATGGGGAAGATCTCTTGAGCTCACAAATCCAAGACCAGCCTGGAAAACATAGCAATACCTCATCTTAAAGAAAAAGCAAAAAAAAAAAAAAAAAAAAAAAAAAAAAAAAAAAAAAATGCATATGAGTATATAAACAGAGATACAGATTAGAGTGGTTATTTCTAATAAATTAAATGGTTAAAATGTTTTATAATTTTAAGAAATGAAGACTTTTTTAAAGGAAATCTTTATGGCTTTAACTCAATTACAAAAATCATTTAAGATAAAGAATACATTTTTTGACAACACACTTTTTTAGCATCATGAAGAAAACAAAGTATCAAAATCACCTATTTATAGTCAACTATTTTATTCTAGGAATAAATGATTACTAACAGAGTTACTGGGAATTTTTTTTAACCTACTACCATCAGTTTTATGCCAACAAACCTTTAATGTAGAGTCCAAAAGGGACTTGGGCATCTCCCTCTGCTGCATATTGGGCAGAGGGTTCCATGTTAGCCAGTACTCTGGATTTGTGGTCACAGTACTGCTCCAGAAAGACATAAATGTGGAATTAAATAACTCAGACCACAAACAAGTAATTTCTTCAGCAGCTCCCTAGAGATAAAGGAATAAAAAAATTTATGAGAATGATTCCATAAATCATGGTCTTTTGTTGTTTAAGATCTATCTAAAACTAACATGGATTTAAAGATATTATCTTAATTTTCCTAATTCTTTGCCACCTTGGTCATCTTGGTGGAGTCATATATCTTGTTTGTAAGTATAATCACACTAAGTATAATCTGTTTTTATAAGGCTGCACGAGGAAGTATAAGCAAAGCAGATTGCACAATTATAACATCATCAAAAGAAATAAATGTTCTTATAATGTATTTTTGAGAAAATGCTTTTCACCTCACTTAACTGGAACCCAAACGAATACTGCTGTGATAAAAACTGTACAATGCCATTGTAATTACTGCAAAAGAAAATTCAAAATTCTCCTACATTGAGGTAGTTCAGATAAGCCTGAGTATTCCAACATGGAATTTTTTTATTAAATGCACAAAATTGTTCTACAACCAATCTGCCATAGAAAATTTAATCACACAGTGTGAAAAGAGGCTTATTTCCCTTTCTGATTTTGGTTTTTACCTTCTGATGATGTAGTAAAGACCACAGGTCTCGAAGTTCTTGAGGAGCAACTGGTGTGTGCTGAAGACAAAATATGATGTGATGTCTTATCTCCTCCTCTATCAGAGGTTGCTGATTTTTGCTGAACCTGTTCCAAAATATACAGTGAGAGGCTTGGGTTTGGACTGTCAGTGAACTACTAGAGAATTTATATGTGAGGGAAGATGAAACACACAAAACTTAGGGTACATTTATTTAAAAATAAGCAACTCTACTGGAAAAAAATTCTAGTAACTTTTAGGGGAGAGGCTGAAATAAAGAATCTTTAATAAGATTTGGCTTTCAAAAGTAGCAAGTGACCTTGCTGTGCCTCAGCAGCTATACCTCCTTATGTCTGTGCTTTGTTTACAATACAGGAAACACAAAAAATCTATCAAGAAAATAACTGAAAGAATGGCATACCTTCTCAAATAAGCCTGTGTCATAAAATCAGCTGTCACTTTGTACTGCCAAAGCACAGCCAAGTATTCCATTGTAGGCCATAATTGAACACTCCTGGTGAGTTGAATTAAAGAGGCAAAGTCTGGCTGGGGTGCAAAGGAAGCTTCACCATGCTTTTTCTCCGGAAAACCAAGTGAAAGTCCTTTGGCCTTGAGTTCTAAACACTGAGCACTCACAAGATTCTTCAACTCATCTTCAATTCAGATAAAAAAGAAATGTTGTATTAGAGAAGAGATGGGTCTAGATTCCCAACAGTTGGCAAAGTGACTATGAGTTTAACATGAGTTAATCAGAGTTAGGCTGCTTAACCTAAACTCCAAGTTTCTCATTTGTTAAATGATATTAATTTCTGCAAAATTCTAATGAATGGAGTTAAACAATGTATGTAAATTTTAGCTCAATGACTGACATTTATTTAATGGTATTTACACTATACCAAAGGGGGAAAAAAATCTAAGGCAAAAACTTAATGGCGGCAGGTAAGAGGATATGCTCAGAGTGTTGACGGTCATTCAAATACCAGAATATATTACCTAGATTGACATCTGCTAGAATATTAGCTCTGAGGATCAATCCCCAGGCCTGCAGGAGACTTTTCTTTAACGTCCACTCAGAAGCAACCACTTGGAGATGACTGAAATCTTCCTGCCATCCACTCTCCCCAACGACAGGCATCTGCTCTCTGATGGCAAGGGCTCTGTCGAGGATTCTCAACTGTGAAAAACACTCTACCACTAGCTTGTCCTGAAACAATAAAACCCAGGAGAGCCTATTAGAGAGCTGAACTATGTTTTTTTTTTTCAGCACCCTAGATATACCTGAAAATGCTTCTAGAAAAACACAGGGTTTCTTTACTCATATTGCTCTGGAGAGATTTTAGAGTAATAGTTAGAGCTCTACCCAGCCTAAGCCTCAGGAATAAGTAAAATGATAACTTTTAACAAATACATTAGCAGCATTCATTGAACAGTTATGAATTAAGCTTTGCAGTAAGGATGCGTCTGGCTGAATGCCAGATCCCAAGTGCCAGAGTTTTAGAAGAACTTGATTCTTTTAATTTACTATATGTTTCCAGGTATACCTTGAAAGGAAATGGTCGTCCCAGGAACTTCTGCAACCTCTTTATACCAATGAAGCCACCAGTTGGGCTACCAAGACAATTTTGAATATGTTCTGACACGGTCTGAACCTCTTTGTAATATCTTTAAAGGAGAAAAAGAGCAGAAGGGAAATAAGGAGGAAATGCTAGATAGAAAAAGAAGTCATTTACATTCAATATTTTCTACAGTATGCCAACAGAATAAACCAAAATTAAATAAGAAATAGCAGTTTTAATTCTAAACCCTCTTATCTTTACACATATTATTCCCTAAATATGAGTCTTACTTGTCTTCATGATTCATCAGGCGTTGGGGGATTTGATGGACTAAATGTTTTAAAACCCAGTGCCAATGGAGAGCAAGCAAAGCCAGACCCGGAGCATCCACTTTTACCGTGTCAGCCACAGTCCAAAACCGGTCCCGCCATCTCAAAGAATCTAAGATCTAAAAACAAAATAAGCCAAGACTACTCACAGACATCTCTTGAAAGGACTCAATTCAACTTATATACAAAAGAGGTTTAAAGCTAGAAATTAAGGCAGACAAAACAAAAGCCTTTTTTTCTTTGTACTTCAAGTACAAAGATAATACCTTAGAGAGAATGAAATTATTGGGTCATATAGTAAACTTTATATATCATCTCATAAGAAATTGACTAATGCGACACAAAGCAGCTGTTTTGTATTACAAGCAGCAGAGAAGAGTCCCAGTTGTTCCAGTTCCTTCTCAGTCACTAATTGCCAATCATTAGCTATTGTTAATGATTTTAATTTGAACTATTTTGATGAGTGAAAACTTACTGCAGTTTTAATTTTATATTCTTTTGATAACTGATGATGTTATAATTTTTCAAGTTCTTACTAGGCATTCATATATCTTTGGAGAAGCATCTATTCAAATCTGTTCATTGTAAAAATTGGGTTGTCTTATTATTATTAGGTATCTTACATAATTCAAGTATTTTGTAAACAATTTCTCAGATTTTTCTTAGAAGTACTGATGAATGTAAATTTTTAATTTTGACAAAATCTAATTCATTAGTTTATTTTTTTCTTTTATGAAGATTCTAAGAAATCTTTGCTTATCCTTAAATTGTAAAGGTTTTCTCTTAATTGTTCATAGTTTTAGTTTTTTTATTAAAAGGGCTCATTCTATTTTGTGTGTGGGGTCCTGCGGATGAAACCCAGTGGCATTCCACCTTTGAGCTTATACCCTTCATCCTTTATTTTGAGAAAGAGACTACGTTGCCCGGACTGGCCTCAAACTTCTGATTATCTGGCATTGCTTCCCAGTCACTGGGATTATAGGCATGTGAACCATCCAGCTTAGGTTGAGGTAACTTGTATGTAATAATGAGGTAGGGGGAGAAGCTTATTCTTACTTTATGTGGACATCTAATTCCATCACTAATTATTAAAGAGAATGTTTTTCCTCTATTAAATTACCTTTTCATATTGGCAAAATAAAAGAAAATAGACCATATACATGGAAGCACATTTGTGAATTCTGTTTTGTTTCAGTGGTCTACATGCCTATTCTTGGACCATACCATACCATTTTCATTAATGTAGCTTTCTAATACAAACCATGTAACTGAGTCTCCAACAATGCTATTTATACTAGTGTCTAGTGATTATCTTTATGAGCTCTGTCAGGTCAAAGCTATGCTATAATAATATGTTGTTATTCACTTATTTCTTTTCAGAATTGACATTTAAATTAATTGTATACAAAAAGGACAAACTATGATTGGGTATTTGGCAAAATTATGTTGAGTATAAATGAAAAGAATCTATCACTTCAAGAAAAATATTTGAGAGTATAATTATATCTCAGTATACTTGGGGGAAAATAATGCTCAAAATATAATACATGTGGTATATTTGCCTAAAACCTAAACACATTCTCCTGCATACTTGAAGTAATTATCCAAATTATTTATAATACCTAATACAATGTAAACACCATGCAAATAGTTGCTACATTATATTTATTAGGCGATACTGCCAAGGAAAAAGGAAAAAAGTCTATACATGTTTAGTAGGGTTGCAATTAAAAAAAGAATTTTTCAACCTGAAGTTGGTAGAATCTGAGGATATGGAATCCACAGATACTGATAGACCCAGCCTGATTTTCTCTTAAAATTGGGAGCCATCTTGCCACAAAGCCCTGAAAAGATAATTTTGGTTTCACTATAAATTACTGCAAATTCTGAACTAGCTTGGAATGCCTGCCTGTGCCTTGAACTCACCCATGCCTGGTTCTCTCTGACCAGATAGCAGCCCTCTCTCAAACTTTAGTGACACCTCATAAATCTTGGCCTTCCCTGGCCAGATAACCACCCTCTCTGAGGCTCTAGTGACCTTCATAAATTTTGATGTCAGAGTTTTGTTATCTAAATCCAAAGTGCAAACTAAATAATGGATTATCACGCATGACAAGTTCTGCAAATATATTTTTCAGGTTTCAAATGGTCACAGTGTAAGTGACCATGACAAACTTTTTGTCCATTTGTGGTGTGCTATCCAAGAATGTTCATTATTATAGGAAATAGATATTAAAAGTATTCTTTCCCTTTCCAAGCCTTAACTATGGTAGGCCAGTTTTTCTTTACAAACTTAAACCCAAACAACATTCTACAAGACATTGAATGCAGAAGCAGATGTGAAAATCCAGACTTCTTATCGTAAGACAGACAGAAAAAGACTTGGAAAAATGTCAACCAGTTCCACTCTTCTAATTTTTATTTTCAAAAATAGCTCTGTTTGGACTGGGGTTGTAGCTCAGTGGTGGAGAGCTTTCCTCTCACATGTGAGGCACGGGGTTCCATCCTGAGCACCACATAAAAATAAACAAAATAAAGATATTGTGTCTGGGGGGTGGAGTTGTGGTTCAGTGGCAGAGTGCTCGCCTAGCACATGCAAGGCCCTGGGTTCGATCTTTGGCATCAGATAAAAATAAATTAATAAAACAAAGTTATTGTGTCCATGTACAACTAAAAAAAATTTTTTTAAAGATATTGTGTCTATCTATAACTAATTTTTAAAATTTTATTTATATGAGATAGCAAATTATACTACAATTCTTATTACATATATAGAGCACAATTTTTCATATCTCTGGTTGGATACACAGTATATTCACATCAATTCATGTCTTCATATCTGTACTTTGGATAATAATGATCATCACATTCCACCATCATTAATAACTCCATGCCCCTTCCTTTCCCCTGCCCTATCTAGATTTCGTCTATTCCACCCATGCTCCCTCTTCCTATCCCACTATGAATCAGCCTCCTTATATCAAAGAAATCATTTGGCATTTGGTTTTTTGGGATTGGCTAACTTCACTTAGCATTATCTTCTCTAACTCCATCCATTTACCTGCAAATGCCATGATTTTATTCTCTTTTATTGCTGAGTAATATTCCATTGTGTATATATGCCACAATTTTTTTATTCATTCATCTCTTGAAGTGCATCTAGGTTGGTTCCACAGTTTAACTATTGTGAATTGTGCTGCTATAAACATTGATGTGGCTGTGTCCCTGTGGTATGCTGTTTTTAAGTCCTTTCGGTATAGACTGAGGAGAGGGATAGCTGGGTCAAATGGTGGTTCCATTCCCAATTTTCCAAGAAATTTCCATACTGCTTTCCATATTGGCTACACCAATTTGCAGTCTCACCAGCAGTGTATGAGTATACCTTTTTCCCCACATCCTTGCCAACACTTATTGTTGTTTGTCTTCACAATAGCTGCCATTCTGACAGGAGTGACATAATCTTAGAGTGGTTTGATTTGCATTTCTCTAATTGCTATCGATGAACATTTTTTCATTATTTGTTGATTGATTGTACCTCACCTTCTGAGAGGTGTCTGTTCAGTTCCTTGGCCCATTTATTGATTGGGTTATTTGGATTTTTGGTGTTTAGCTTTTTGAGTTCTTTATATACCCTAGTGATTAGTGATCTGATGTGTGAGGGGTAAAGATTTGCTCCCAAGATGTAGGCTCTCTATTCACCTCACAGATTGTTTCCTTTGCTGAGAAGAACCTTTTTGGTTTGAGTCCATCCCATTTATTAATTCTTGATTTTAATTCTTGCACCATAGGAGTCTTAAGGAAGTTAGGGCCTACTCCCACATGATGGAGATTAGGGCCTGCTTTTTCTTCTATTAGACACAGGGTCTCTGGTTGTATTCCTAAGTCCTTGATCCAAATCTTATTTAAAATAAAAACAGATATAATGCCTCACCTCAAAGACATTGGCGTCAGACACCACACCTTGGGAGGATTGTACCCAGAGCAGGATTACTGCATCACAAAGTTCAAAAAAAGCAGCAAGATTGACCACAATTTCATGGGGCAGGCTGTGATAGCTCTCTGGATCTTGGAGATGACATAAATAAGAATATTCCATCAGGTTTAAATTAATCTCTAGACATTTTCAAAATAAATTGTAATCTAGAATTTAATGTTATTACTAATCCAAAGATCAATTTGGAAAGGTCAAAAATTAAAAGCAAATTCTGTGCCTATTATTAAATTTAACAGATGAGGTATATATGCCTAAAGATAGAAATAATGTTATATTTCATATTATTTAATGGTGCTGGGGATTGAACCCACGTTTCACATATTAGTCAAGTGCTCTATTATTGAGCTACATCCCTAATCTCATAAATGTCTTAACAGAAAATGGAAATTATAAAGATGCATATTTCATATAAGGATTTAAATACAAAACAAAACCAAGTGTATATAGGTTTAGATGGATAGTTAAGACAGGTATGAAAAGGTACAAATGAATCTACTACTAATAGCAGCTGCTATAAGGATCAACTTTTTCAATTTTTACGCTACCATAGTTTAAATTATTTTTATTGCTTTTTCTATTTACAAAAGTTAAGGCGGATGGAAAAAAGTAATCTTATAACCAAATGCCTTTGAATATGATCTTTTATAACCAACAGGCCCACTTTTCAAGTCCTAGTGCAACTGCAAAAGATGTGATCTAAAGCATATCCATGCCTCCCTTTTCTCATTCATAAAGTGAGGACCTACTTACTTCATAGGATTACTATAGAAAGTAAATGAGATCAAGGACATGTAAAGTCTTTAGCTAAGCACCTGGCACAGAGTGAGTGCTTAGTAAATGTTAGTCATTACTACTGAGTAAGAGGACATGGCCTGTTTAAAATTAGGACAACAAATCAGAAGTAATCAAAGTAACAGGTGCTACTCAATATCTTTCAACATTAGCCACATAATACAATCAGATGCTCCACTGAACAACACAAAAGATAAAGTGTTCTTACCTTTATGAAATTCAAAGGACATTCTTAAAACACTATTTCTTAACTTTCTGCTACCAACAGAAATCAAATTTGTTTCGGTAAAAATTCGTTTTTCCCGGTCAAGATAAACAATTGTCCTGGAACAAGATTCAAAATCACAATAATTACTGGTTAAAGGCGGCTTCCAAAGAGCTAGAGCATACCACACTCATGGGTTCACTTTGGGAATCCTCATCAAAATCACAATTTGTACTGTACTTTCCTGTAATGAACACTACACTTTTAAAAAAATTTTGTTACACTGATGGCCAACTACTGGCCAAAAAATTACATGGTAAAAAATACTTGTGGCTGCTACCATAAAAATAAGGAAAGACCAGTTTAAATATAATTATGGAAGTTTACATGTGAGTATGTACATATATATGCAGGTGCTATGTACATCTCCAACTTCTGAGTATGAGAAATAATGTGGACAGACAGCTAAGGAAAGGACACGTAAGAGAATAAGTAGACAAAAAAGGGAGGAGCTGTACAGAATTATAAATATAAACATGGCTATCCTATGATGAAAGATTACTTTAAAATAATAAATCCCATTAATGCTAAGATTGAAGGTACTCATTTCTAGCACTTTTATCACTTATTAGGTTGACGAAATAAAACATACAGCTACATTTGACAGAGTCTTAGGAAATGTATAATATGTGAACCAGTGAGATGAACAGAGTCCAGAGCCCGAGGTTTCACCTACTTGTTTGCAACTGATTCTAAAAGGGAAAAGAGCTGCTTGGGCTGGTCCGTTTGTGGATCATAGTCCATTGAATTTCTAATAATGTCCAAAGCCTGTATATTCCACCGGGGGTCCAGAGGGATCACAAAGTCATCTAGTTAAAAAAAAAAAAAAAAGTTTTATAGTTAAACACCTAGCCTGCAAGATTCAGTTGAATATTTTCTTTGTTTTACTTGGATCACACTGATTGTCTGATGGGGAAGAAGTGAAATAGAAATTCTATGGGTTTTAATTCAGGATACTAGAAAGCAACACTCAATAGCTTTTATTCTATTTCCTTTCTGAATGAAAGGAAACACATCTACAATGAAAGGAAAGCACAACATCTACAAGTTCTGAAAATCCATTTCACTACAGGACAGAAAGAAAAATTCTGCCAATTAAAGGTAATCTCTGCAAGAATACAAACATTCTAATAACGAATCCATTTCCTTAGAGCCCACTTACTGGTCTGAAAACAATTCCTGGGGACAATTACCCAATCTATCACGATTTACCATCAAGACAGAAACAAAAACAAACTTAAATGGCGAAAAATGAGAGTATATTTTGTTATCTGCTTCCAATAAGAAAAGCATCAAGATGTTATGCTTAGAACCAATTTCCCACTCAGACATGGTTAATATATCTGTAATACTAGCTACTCAGGAGGCTGAAGCAGGAGGATGGCTTGAGCCCAAGGGTTTGAGACCAGCCTAGGGAACTTAGCAAGATCCCCGTCTTTTTAAAAAAAAATAAAATCTTTGCAGTCATATGCTGCTTCATAAACTTTGACTCAGATTTCGTATATTTTCTCTAAAGTAGCCAACAACAGCAAAACTCTGACTCTTCAGTTGTGAAAACTCAAAAGAAGGAAATAATACACAACTAATATAACTGTAATTTGAAGGTTGCTAGGCATGACAGTTCAATGGAGTAGTTTAAGAACCATCCACTTCATTGTAGACTACCATGAGCATACTGTGAATGGCAAGGTACTTTAAGGACTTCATATTCCAAAGTCCAGTAATATAGACAGTTACACAAGAGAAAAAGAAAATAAAGTTAGAGCTAATGTGTTCCAATAGATAAAGAACAGTGTCTGCTGAAAAATGAAACCTGCTGGTGTCCTTTATATCTGAGTTCCTGAAGACTTCTATACTTGGAAAGCCATGATTTAGTTCAGCCATATATGACCACTAGTTTTCTCTATTATGTGATTTCTTCCAAATATATTCATTGTCTTCAGTATGCATAAGGTTTAGCACAAAAATATCACACATATTTTTCCCAAAACAAATGGCTAATGGTAATATTTAAGTCAACATCAAATGAAAATGCAAGTATAAAAAATTAAATTTGCTTTTGCAAATATATCCTTATTTTCTTTTTTAATGTTTATGTTCTGTAAACTTTATCTTATTCTGTTTCAAAACTAAAAGTAAGTTTGTTCTCTTATTTCTTATTCTTAAAAAACAGTCATCTTGAATACTTTCCAGTACACTGTATATCACTTTCCATCAGATAATGGAAGGTGAAGAGACAGTTGCAAACAAAGAATAATTTACATCTAGATATCCTGAACCTCCAAAAAATACTCCTACAGTGTAGATGTGATGGGTGTCTTCCCTATAAACTCAAAAGCCCAAGTTTCTAAAACAGTGGCAAGAGCTAAAATCAAAAGCAGGTGCAAACCTGTTATATTTGCTTGTAATAGTTTGAAGATATTCATGACCCCAGCTGAGAGAGAATTTGAGTAAAAATTCCTAAGAGATGCAGCACTGGCTTCCAAATTAATTTGTATTGACTCTGTGGAGAAAGAAGAAGCAATGTTAGACTCTAAAGTATTGCTGTCCAACTGAACTTTCTGCAATGATTTAAATGTTCCATTGCTACATTGTCAGAGAAGTTATTAGTCACCTCGGAGCACTTGAAATGTGGTTAGTGCAACTAAGACTTGGATTTTATTTAATTTGAATTCTTTTATATTTGTTTATATGACAGTAGCTCTCTGACTGGTGGCTATCATAGAAGACAATGCAGATAAGACTACTTATATACATTCTCTTTACACATACTTAGATTACCATGTGTCACATGATAAAAGACAGTCAGTAGCTTACCTACAAGTTCTCTTAGAGTAGAAACGTTCATGTAAACTCAGGTAATTTAGTCAACAACTTCTATTAACAAATTTAATGTCCTTTATAACTTAAATAATGTTATTATTGCTTTTTTTTTCTCTCTGAATAAAGTACCAAGAAAGTCAGTGTGACAGCTTGGAACATTGGTATTAAAATGAAATTACAACCATATGTACTTTAAGGGGAAATGAGCTGATCAAAAACCATACCATTCCCAGACAGAATGGCTGTACCCCAGTAGTACAGTAAAAAGGCAAATGTTCAAAAGTAAAATGTAACATAATATAGTACATTATTTTTTGAATTTGATGAATCTGGAGTACTAAGAATTACACTGGAACAATCATTTATCATGTGAAACATTCAGGGACAGACTTGCTCCTAGCTGAGTGTGGTGGTACACTCCTATGACCACAGCATCTGGGAAGATGAGGCAAGGGGACAAGTTCAAGACCTGTCTCAGCAATTTAGTGACACCTGTTTCAAATTTAAAAAATAGGGTCTGGGGATATAGCTTAGTTGGTAGAGTGCTTGCCTCACAGGCACAAAGCCCTGGGTTTGGTCCCTAGCACCACAAAAATAAATAAAAACAAAAAGGACTGGGGATGCACTTCAGTGGTAATGCACTTTTGGGTTTAATCCTCAATACCAAAAAAAAAAAAAAAAAAAAAAGATTTGCTTTTAAATTAAACAACCATATAAATAATAATACTCTATCACAAACCTCTTGCTACAAGAACTCTCAGTTGTAATTTTGCAAGCATAGTCATAGAATAACATAGCTGCTGAGGCATTTAAACAAGATTAAGTGAGTGCATATAAATAGTACAAATTAAGCTTTTCTACTCACCAAGCCCCTGTGGTATGTTCTTGGCTAAATGATAAAGCCATTTAACTCTGAGCATCCAATCCTGATTTGTTGCTCTTTCTATGAGCAGTTTAACAGCCATGGCCAAAACATCTGGTTCATCGATCCAATATGGTTCCACCTCTACTGCACTAAATTTCAGGTTCTCAGGGTTGGAAGACTGCATAATTTTCTCTAAGTCTTGCAAGGTAAGAGGCTGACTCCTGAAATTCATTGAAATGAGACAAAGTTAATAGTAGAACAACCTTTTTTTTCACATTTCAAAGAACCATGAAAACTAATTTGCAAATATTGTAGCAAAGAGGAAAAATGATGATTTCCCCACACAAGGACAATTAAAACATGAATGTACATACACACACCCTTAAAAAATAATAAATGGGGAGGGATATTACAATAAGCAATAAACAATAAAAATATGATAGCTGGATAATAAATGGCTACATAATAGTAGGTTGAATATATTGTGTTCTGACCATTACAAGCAAAAGCAAAAATCATTTCAGAAACAAGGAGGCACACAAGCTGTGGGCTCCACTGACCTCACCCAGCTGCTGGTTTTCATGCTCATCCTGTTGAGACAGTATGCCAGGATCTGTCCATCCCTTCGGACAATAGAGAGATGAGAATCTTCGGTAGCAAAGAGAGCTGAGGGCACAGAATCTGGCCACAGTCCCGTGGCAAGAATTGAGTTTCCCCAGGTTTCTCGTGCTCGCAGAGAAGAAATACATTTTTCCAGTAAAGCCTGCACGAGCTGGCAAGAGATAAAACACAGAAGCTAGGGTTGTGGTTCAGTGGTAGAACACCTATCTGGCATGCATGAGGCACTGTGTTTGATCCTCAGCACCATATAAAATAAATAAATACAATAAAGGTATTGTGTCTATCTACAATTGAAGGAGAGAGAGAGAGAGAGAGAGAGAGAGAGAGAGAGAGAGAGAGAGAGATATAAAACACAGGGTACAAAGGCCCCACAGGTTAAGTGCTGTTACCAAAAACGTTAGCAGACAAATGTAGGAGTTCTTGGAGTCCACATGACCCTCTCCCAATAACTCTTAGACACATTCTTCAACATTCAATACCAGAAGTTAAATTTAAATTCTACTTTTGATTATAGATGTTTCTTGAAAGGAATATTTATATTTAAGCCATCTTCCAAAAAAATACCACACAAAATCTTCACTAGAGAAAAACTGCAGAGGTCAATTCTCTTACGTTGTTAAAGTTGCCATCTATAAGAATAATTTCCCCCTACTCAATAGTACAGTGTATTACAACTTGGAAAGCTGTCCAAAATATTTCACAGTACCTTCTGGTTTGCTGCTGAATGCTGGGAGACA
Source organism: Urocitellus parryii (assembly GCF_045843805.1). Lineage (NCBI taxonomy): Eukaryota > Metazoa > Chordata > Mammalia > Rodentia > Sciuridae > Urocitellus > Urocitellus parryii. Next base: position 70,297,273 of record NC_135538.1, on the reverse strand, counting down.
ACATATACTTCCTGGCATGCTTCAAAAAAGGCTCTATCTAAACTCAGCCCTCGCTGCAGGTACTGGACAATGAGTATGGCTGTCTGAATTAGAGTAGACACAGAAGATGTTGGAGAACCTATAAAAGGGAAAATATTGCCATCTATGAGAAACAGATTCTTCAAAATCTCTGATGAAAGTGGAAAAATTCTGCTCTCACATCAAACTTCCTATTAGACAACCACACCCAGGTATTTACTTTAGTAAATAGCCTCTACATAAACTAGAATCTCCTGAGGGCAGGAATAATAGACTTTTAAGAACATTCAAATTCCTATCTCCTATGTTTCCTCCCTTCCTCTCTTGTTGATTGCCTGCAGTATAATGTGGGGGACCTCTTCACAGGCATGATAAAACCTGACACCTATATCCAGAATCTCATGCCTGAAGGTATAAAAATGATCATTACCTCATGAAGGACCACAGGCTTTAAAATCCAACAAACCTATTTGAAATCCCAGCTATCAAAATTAGGGTTGTCTTTAACAAATTACTCAAACTTCCTGAGCTGTATCTGTAAAATGGAAACAAGGGGCTGGGGATGTGGCTCAAGCGGTAGCGCACTCGCCTGGCATGCAGCCCAGGTTCTATCCTCAGTACCACATACAAACAAAGATGTTGTGTCCGCCGGAAAAAAAATAAGTGGAAACAAATGTCTTGCAGAACTAAATAAGCAACCAGCACTGTATCAAACATATCGTAATTATTAAAAATACAGTATTTAATTTACTATTATTGACCCTGTTTATATACTGAAATATTTGAAATAAGTCAGAGCTGTATCTTTTTTAACTCAAAGTTTCCTCTTTGTTCCATCCTCAAGAGGCTAAGCTAATGAATCTTAGTACCTGCATGCATCATTTATCTGGGGAGCATCTTCAAAATACTGACTCCTATGCCACACCCTGATATGCTGGGGTGTCTGGACACATACATTTAACAGGCTTTTGTGGTAATTTATATTTCCATGTACATTAAATGTAAGAACTCCAACATGAATTTCTATAGAACAAAAACTGTAGAGGCCCAGAGGTCAAGCACCTCACCTAAAATAGTGCTTTGGGTCTCCATATGTAGAGACAAGAGTATGTCACACACACTGTCTCCAACCAATCCAAGGCTGTGCAGCAGAACTTTCAAATCCAGGTTGTCGGGAATGCTCTCATCGCCTTCTCCTGAAATGTAGACTTCGAGTCCACGATTCCTCATAGCTCTGGATATTTCTCCATGAACAGGATCCATTGAAAGAAAAAGCCTAGTAAGATGGCAATTCAGAGGAAAAGAAAATATTTTAAATCCCAGTACAACTCATTTTGTAGCTCAGCAATAACTTGTAAGGACAAAGCCTATGTGGTCATCTCTAGGGAGTTCATATAGGAAGACACCACTAATAAAGCAAGGTACCATACCATCTTCTGCATTATTCTATATTCTTCTTCCAACAAGTATCAACATTGCAAATCAGTTTTTCAAAACCTACTTTCCGAAATTTCCCAAATCAAGCAGTGACAATTCATCATTCTAACTCATAGAAAGCAGAAAAAGAAACTGTGTTCTCCTGTAATAATTTCTTACATTCAATGTCCATCAACATCCCATCTAGCCATCTGTCATCTCACACTTATGTTCAAGAAAGAACAGCTGATTCCCTGTTGACCCTCCCCATCCCAAACCTGCTCATTGCCAGTATTCCCTTGCTCAATGAAACACTCTCATTTACCTAATTACATAATACAAACACTTCAGTGCCTTCATTGTTTCATTTTCTCAACTCACAACTCTAATAGCAAGTCCCATTCATCTGATTACCCTTGTCTAAGTCATGATTACCTCCTGCCTGGACTACTGCAAAAGGATTGTGACTGGTCTCCCAACTTCCATCCTTTCACCAACCCAAGGGAAGGACCTTACCTCTCATTTACTACTGTGTCCCCAGAGACTAGTAGTGCCCGACAAACAGCAGAACCTCAATAAATATATGTTTCAACCAAATGAATGAATGGATAACTCAGTGTAAGTATAATATATAAGGCGATCCTACCCTATGTCTACCTTTGCTACCAAGACTGCCAGATTCTTAGGCAGAAAAATTAGAGATACAAATACCTGAAATTGGGATTGGGTGTTATTGTGGGAGTGGATCCATCTATCATTCCTCTTTCACTAATGGTGAGGACGCCTCCAGGTTCAAGCAAAGCATTCAAACGATCCAGCACTGATGGGCTGCACAGAAAGAACTTAGATGTTAGACGTACATACAAGCTACTGTGACTCTATTTTCCAACAGCTTCTGACCTGTATATTCCTTTTAGTAGGGATCATTCCCCATAAAGAACTCTGAAGTTTAGATTTCCCACTGATTCCCCCTTCTCATTCTCTAAGGCACATAGCCTAGAGCCTCATTCACACTAAATAAAACATTTGTAAAATACTTAGTGAAGTTAAGGAAAATGATAGTAAGCGCCCTGTACTATATGCCTTTCTCTTCCTCTACCCCAATATTATCAAATCCACTTAAACGTATCTGGATTTCAACATAAAACTCAGAAAGAAGCTTTAAGGGAAGGGACAGGTATGTGGTTCAGTGGTACAGTACTTGCCTAGCATGTGTAAGGTGCTGGGTTCAATCCCTAGCATCACAAAAAACAAAATAAAACAAAAGCTTTGGGAGAGCTTCTGTTTTGCTAATTGTATATGTACAGTAGCTTCACACTTGTCATTTTCCTTACTTTAGGATCAAAAGTGACAGATGATTGAACTGTCATTATCAGTGCATGTTTGCTAACTGCCTGCATCTGTGTCAGATGTTACATTTCAAAAACCTGCATTTAAGACTGCTCCTAAAAAAATAGACTGGTCTTAACAGAGCCAGATGTGGTGGTGCATGACTGTAATCCCAGAGGCTGAGGCAGGAGGATGTCAAGTTCTAAGCCAGCTTCAGCAACTTATGGAGACCCTATCTCAAAAAATAAAAAGGGTTGAAAATGTGGCTCAGTGGTTAAATGCCCCTAGATTAAATCCCTGGTACCAAAAAAAAAAAAAAAAAAAAAAAAAAAGGCTCAACTCAAAAGAATTGTTATGTGGAAAAGCAATTTAATTTTGTTAATCTTTACTTCAGGTATTTAATGATCAAATACTACTGTTTGCCATGGGGAAGTTTACGAAATATGGCTGAAACTGCATTTGCTAGTTAAGAAAAACAATGGATCAAAAATATAGATTCCATCTTGCTTTCTATCTCAAGTTTCAATCAGGCCTACTCATGATTGGGGATAAGGTTCTTACTTGCAGAAGTTAACATTGTCCATTAGAAGCCAGTCTCCAGACTTCAGGGCCCGAACTAATATGCTGTCAACCCATTCAAATGTGCCATGGCTATGGCCACTGGTTGACTGCATAAGCTTCACCCCAAAACTTCGGAAATCTTCCACAAGTTTGGCAAACTCTGAAATATCAAAGACAAGATCAACATGCACACTACTTTCAAACCAAAGCAAAACAAAAACAGAAAAACAACCTTCAAAACTAAGAATTTATTAAAAGAAAGATTGAACTAGGGATGTAGCTTAGTAACGGAACTTGCCTATCATATGCCATGCCCTAGGTTCAATCTCAGTTTTTTTTAATGATTCTTAACAGAATAACAAATAGGATTTCATAAGTAAGAAAATTACGTTTGTGATAGAAACTTTAGTGGTTTTCTGAATTAGTGGCTACATACTCAAAGTTGACTGTGGGTGATAGAAAGGAAAATAATTTTTCTTTAGCCATAATCTCTCAAATGGCAGAAAGAGGATAAGCTCTCTAACTTACTGCTATATGATACTACTATATGAAAACACTTTAAGTTGGTAAAGTGCAACTAAAGTCATTAAACTGGACTTCCTTTATAATAAGCATACCATGCAATTATAATAGCAACTGGTATTTATTTGCCAAATCCTCCATAGTTTAAACAGCCCCTTCCTGGAAAATTTTCAACTGATTTTTTTTTTATATTATGTTATGATCCATTTTCATACCACAAGATAATGTATGTTGGATTCCTAATTCAAGCTATGAACATACTTAAAACTTAAGCTCCCACTATAAAAAACTTGAAAACTGGGGAAAATATGGAAAGCAACTGCTTTTAGACATTGGAAAACACATGCAGCACAGAACTGTGATATCTGAGGGAAAAAAGAAAAAAAAAAAGATAAGGTTAAGCCATATAATTGCCCTGGATTTCTGCCTGGAAGTTGTTTGTGCTGGGGATTGAACCCACCAGGGCCTCATAAATGCTAGGCTTCAATAAGTTGAGGACAGACCAAGGTAACTAGAATGAGAAGAATATATGAGAGGAGGGACCTACTCAGATAAAGAACTCCAAAAATCTAAATAAGGGCCTTTTTTTTTTTTTTTTCATTTTATAATACTCTTTATTTGATTAAAAAATTTACTTTCTTTGTGTACATTGGAATGTTATATTACCTATGTATTTTACAGGGTTACAAAATGTCTCACATTTTAATTATTACCCCAAAAGTGAAATTAAACTTGACTTTTTAAAAATCATATAGACAAGCAACTCTCAAAAATGGATTAATACGATTTCTTGCCTACTTAACTATAAGACTTCTTGTCCTAGTCCCCTTCCTCAGAAAAACCTCATGTGGAGACCAAGCTAGAGATAAGGATTCTTCCCAGATGCATTTAGGGGAAAGGGAAAGGCCAGAAATTTCTTTGGCAAGCAATTCCAGTCACAGCCATTTGTGACTGCTTTGCTTCACATACAGTACACTCTTTGCATGGAGGGCTGGATGTTCAGAGGGAACAGTGGTCTCCAAACAGCTACAAAGAGCAGGAGGTCATCTACAGTCACCTGCCTCTTCCCACTGCCAGGGCCTGCAGCCACTAGACCCCTACCCTACCAAGTGCAATACTGGGTTAAAGGCCAAAGATAGGCTGGCTGTTCTCCATTGAAAATGTAATGGGTGAAATGGAGCTGAGAAATAATCATTATATGATGACACTCAAAAGGTTTAGGGGGAGGAAAGATTTCAAGAGACAGGGATAGACTGGCTGGTGGAAAATGCTAGGTTGGCTGCAAGGAAATACAGTACACAAGAATAATCCCTACACAACCAATATAATCAACTGCCTCTTGAAACACTACAACTTCAGTGGTGGAGATGGAGTTTCTCTGATAGTTCAGGGCTAAATGGGGGACTGGCAAAAAGTATCACTGAACCCACAGCCTCCAAAATCATAACCTCTTTTCTGCTAGCAAGGAGAAGACTGATGAAAGAGCAATCAGGAAGAAGGAGGTGGTGAAGTTGAGGAATGTGAATGCATTCCAAAGGCCATTTTGGCTCAAGTACCCAAAATGTAGAGATCTGGAAGCTTGGGTTGCACTAGGAGCAGACATTACATGTAGATGTGAAATTTCTTACTGAACATAACTGTTCTTCTCCTAGATATCCTGAGAGGGGACTGCACCATCTAAAACTGCATCTCAGCTATCTTTAATATTGACACAAGTAGGAAAGACAGGCCTTTAAAAGGAAAACAACTTGGCAAATGGTACAGGGATGAATTGACAGAAAACAACCTTTTCCTTTAATTTCTAGACTCCATACCCTTTAAATAGTTCACCTGTATTGTCAAAAAAAATCGGTGGGTTAGATAATTTTTGTTCTTGGAGTGCCATATTATAATGCCTATGTACAGATGATCCCAGTGCTTGATTGGCTGAACAGAAAGAAAAACTAATGGTAAAGGAAAGGAGTATGAAAGATTAAAATCTTCCACAGAGAAAACTTTTTAAAAACAAAGTATGAAATATAACTATATTTAGGGATTAAAATAAAGGAGCAACTTAGGTGAAGGCAGAGTAGGTATTTACAGGGGGTATTCTCTGGAGAGAATGCTTTCCTGCTGGCCAGTAAAATCTGCCAAAGAAATCAGCAGCCTTTTCTTTAATGTTTGTCATGTTTTTGTCAAAGAATGTCTCCATGACACTGAAACACTGAGGGTGAGTTAGGGTCCTTGAGCGCAGAGAATGTGCACTAATTCAGAAAAAAGGGTCTCCAATGGCTTGTAAATCTGGAAAAATTCTTCAGCCACTTTTGGCTTCTTCTTTATAAATTTGAAAATTTTCCTTTCTGGCTCTTTCTTCGTGGTATTATAGGATTTCATACTTATCCACTAGGAAAGTAGACTCTGGAAAACCTGACTGGGCTGTTTGCATCTACCTGGGTCACTTTGGTAACCTGTATGTTACAGTAAATTTTTTTGGAGATGAAAAAAACTTAAACGGGGAAGAAGTCATTGGGTTGCCCAGCAATGCTAAACTCCAGGCTGTCATTCGTATTTTTGGCATCAATCACTGGCAGGCACGACTCCAAGGTATTCCATCGGCTATCATGTCGATACGCCCCATGATCTCATCAATCACTGGTGTGCCAACAATTGATGGAAGTGGGACGGTGATAACTACATCTTTCAGTTCTAAATTATCTTCCTGTAGCTCATATTCTATCTTGACATCACAGCCATTTCTACTCTCTGAGGACCAGCAATTAATTTTCAGTGGAATAAAAGATTCCTCTGTGGTCTGTAGTCTCCATTTTAGCAATCCTACAACACTATTGACTGGAAATGACTTCTCTGGATTCTTTAAGGCAATTAGAGACTCTGAGGCAAAAAGTTTTTTATCCACATTTGGATGGGTCTGCAGGTGTACCCCTTTCTTATCTTCATTTTCCAAATGAAGACAAATTTGGCCAAGTTTGTCATCTTAGATCCTAAGCATGATCATGCCATGCAATTCCATATTCTGTAACCCAAACACAGGTTAGTGTAATCTTTTCTTCAATCTTCATATACACACGTTCCATTTTAATAGGTGAAGCATGTACTTTGGCTGCTTCAAAGGTATATTTGCCTGTATTAGAGGACATGATAGTTTTACTTTCAGATATCAATTTGTCCACAAAGTTATCTATTTCCTTTCCGTTGGCTCCAAGCTTCAAAGCCTTGCTAGGGCCTGAAGGCTTGGCTGGTGCAGGTGCCACTTTTGGTTTATCAGTTTCAATGATGGTTTCTGTGATCATGGCAGCTGTGCTGCCTCTAGATACTGCAGATACCAAATCCCAGTGTTTTTTTCCCCGTCTCTCTCTGCATCTCTTCAGGCGTGTGGTAATTCTTTTGCTTTATGCTGCATCTCAACCTTAGCTTCACGTTCTTGAGTCTCTCAGACTGCTCTGAACACTTTCTCCTCATGAGAATCCATTTCTGTGAAGGTTCTGATCTGTGCCAGGTTAACATTCTCCTGGTATCCCAGGGCAACAATTCCATCAAAAGCAAAATCAAATCAAAACAGTGCTCAGATATCTCATTCTCCTCTAAGGCTCAGCAATACTCAGGAATCACACTTGAGAAGAGCCTTAGGGTTTCCAAATCTTCTAAATTGTTGCTGTTTTTGGTAGAGATTATTAGTACCATGTATACTTTCTCCATAGGATGATAGGCATTTGTTACACTCTCCATTTCAACAAACATATGCTGTTTTCCAGTGTTCATGAGCTTTGGGAAACCTGCTTCAAGCCAAGTTTGGGTCATTTCCACAAACTGTTGAGAAACAATAGCCTTTCCTAATTTTGTGCAGACTGCTGCTGCCAACAGCACCATGGTGAGGAAGGTGGTGTGCATACCCGTGCTCTGGCTCCACTGACAGGGCCAGGTCCATGGCTTCTCTGGACCCGATGCCCTCCTGACAGGAGCAGCTGCTGCTTTGCCTCTTACCAAGATGGTAACCCTGAGCCATGTCCAATAAGGGCCTTTTTGACTAAATAACTAAATGCATACACATGCAAAGGATAAAGCTCTATAAAGATGAGCAAAAAATCTAAGAAAAGGACAATTACTGGAGAGATGTGATCTGAACAATTCCCAGAGTTCACACAGGTTGAGTATCAATCAACTTCAACAACCAAAGTAGAGGCCCCAGCAAATATACAGGATATTCACTGAGATGCTGCAGGTACAGGCCTCAGCAGTGGGGTGACCCAACACTAGAGGAAAGGCCACCCTAGCCCCTACCTTTAAAAAACTTAAAAGCAATTCCGAATAGATCAAAATGATCCTTAAGCAACTGACACCAAGAAAAGCCCAAGAATCTTTAAAGACAGCAACAAAATGCAGAATTCAGCATCTTAAATTCACAATGTCTGGCATATAATCAAAACTACTATACATACAAAGAACAATGAAAATAAGGCCCAGAAAGAGAAGAAAAGCAGTAAATAGAACACACCCATAAATCAAATAAAGACATCAATACAGCAATTAGAAATATGCTCATTATGCAAAGGGATTTAAAATAAAATTATAAACATAATGAGAACTATATTTTAAAAGCCATAAAGGTTCATCACAGAAACATTAAGATGTAGCTGGCCATCATGGCACATGCCTAAATCCCAGTAACTTGGGAGGATGAGACAAGAGGACAACAAGTTTGAAGTCAGCCTGAGCAAATCTAGTCTCAAAATAAATTTTTCTAAAGAGGGACTGGGAGTATAGCTCTGCGGTAGTGTAGCCCTGGGTTCATTCCCCAGTACCATACATGCACATAAAAGATACATTAAAAAAATATAGTTAAAAATGGAGAAAAATATTTTTAACCAAAAATAAAAAAGATCAACTATTTTAGATGCAGCTTTTTCACTCTATTAATATCCCCTAAGAAATTGATAAATCAACATGAATTTTTAAAAATACTGAAAATATGCTATGAAAACTCATCCTAATCCTAGATCTAATTTTAAATTGACTTATGAAAGAAATAATACATCACTAAATTCACAGCTTTATAGTGCAAAAACTTGGATTCAAAACCTAAGCAGTTTGATTATTTAACTTTAATGAGCATTCTTTTCTTCATTTATGATTTGGAGGTAATCTTTTCTATAACATTTTGTCAAGGATTAAAAGTGTATGTGTGTGTATACACACACACACTTTATATATGTTTTTTCAGTATAATATGTAATAATCAATATAAATTCATATCTGTGCTGAATTTTACAATATTCATATTTTAAAAATATATTAAGTGATGTGACTCCATCAAATATCCTTCAATAATTAATTTAAGTAAATAGGTAAAGATTTTTCCAGTTCAAATAGTGGCCTTGAATCAAGAAATCACTCAACAGTGAAATCATACCCTTTTATACTATATTAGAGAGCTAGAAGTGAAAAGTTTGATTTCTGTATCCCTGACGATCAACTCTTCAGTTTCAAGCAGTCTTTAGAAATAAAGGATGACAATCTAATGACAAACAAACCAACTCATAGGCCTCTATATTTAAGTCTCCCTTAGTGCATTCTCATCACCTTTTGAAAAAGTACCACTACAAAAGGAACGATTAAAGTTTCCATGTTAATCATGCAGAAATGATATTTTTCCTCTTATGTAAACATACATACCCTATCAATCCATATTCTTTCAATTTAAAATGCTTACTTTGAGAAATTACTAGTATGTAAAAAAAAACCCCAAAAATCAAAAAATAAAAACTTCACATGCAACTAATTAAGCATTATAACTTAATATATACAAAATGAGCCATAAAGCTTGATAAGGCAATCATTTTCCTGTTTGCTTTTTTAGGATCATCAATCTATAATATGTTACCTCAGCTTCATTATAATTTCTAGGAAGTTTTGATTGTTAATTCATTAAAAATATGGGCATGACATTCACCATTATATTCCCATAAATGGATACAATATGGGTAATGCCAAGTGTATGATATACACATCCAAATATACATACCTGCCTTAGAGTATGAGTTGATTTTATTATTGAGTCTCTGCATAAGAAGCAATACCGCTTCCAGTTTATTGACAATTTCCACTGTGATGCCTTGACCATCTTCTCCAAGACACTTGGGTTTGTAAGTCAAAAGGAAATGGCTCCATGCACGCAGCACTACTTCTGCATCCTCGGCACTAATAAGAAGGCTATCCCGTAATAATGCCCTTAAAGTACCCTCCACTTTCTCCAGCAGCTCCCTCCAAGGTCGTATGAGATCAACCTGCAATTTCCAGAACATAGGAACTCATCATCACAGGCACTGGCCAGAGTCAGAGGATACTGTTATCTGTAGATACCACTAACACAGAAGACTCTTAATCAATCCACAGGGCTTTATCATTTACCTCACAATGTGAAGGTAGACAAGTTACCTGCTCAAATCCACCCAGAAGCTCAGTAGTATCCATTGCACTGTTCATTGCCATGATCTTTAATGTGTGGCCAGTAAGTTGTGCCAAAAGCTGGACCAGGCTGGTCTTGCCAACAGAGGCTGGCCCCACAAGGATGACCATCCAGCTCATCTGAACACATTTCATGATGGACTCCAGGGACTGGAATGACTGGTGCAGAAGTGAAAGGGGCCGGCGAGATGGGTGAGGAGCATAGCTGCCACGGGAAAGGACTGAGTAGCCCAGCTGAAAAAACATGCCAATGACATATCACAAGCAAACATGGTAGTGGGAATAGAGAAACCATAGAAAATTGTAAAAGAGTAGAGGGTTATCTTTATCTCCTCACCTGAACTTCATAGGGAGTGATATGAAATAGTCTGGTTCCTGTGTATGGGTTAGAATTTGAACCAAACACATCCTTGAACACAGCAATGACCTAAAGTAAAAAGATGATTCAATCAAGATACAAACCACTCTACCAAATTCTTATGCACACCTTCTGGAATATTTCTAGGGAAAAAAGCCTAGTGATTAGAGTCACTATATTCAGAGAACATGAGCCACACTTTCCTTAGCCTTTTGAATATTGTCTTACAGAAAAGCACAGACTGGGGCTGGGGTTGTGGCTCAGTGGTAGAGCACTTGCTTAGCATGTGTAATGCACAGGGTTTGATTCTCAGCACCATATAAAAATAAATAAATAAAATAAAGGTATTGTGTCCAATTACAAATAAAAAATTTAAAAACTAAAGAATAAATGAATAAAATAATGGCCCATTAATGTCTTAAAAATATTTTTAAAAAGCATTGACTGAATTTACTTAATTCTCTCAAATAAAAGTAAACTTGAGTTCAAGTACACAGTAATCACATAACACCAAACTATCTGAGAATCTAGTGAGAATGTACCAAAAATTAAAATGAAGCATAGACCACAAATCTAGAGACAAAAAACCTGATTTCATCCTTCAAGGTAATATCTAAAAAGACAGTAGAAGAGAATAATAATACAAAGATTATAAAGAATAACTATTTACTGACCACCAACTGTATATCAGACACCATATTATATATTAGGTTGTTTGACAGATTACTTCTGGTCTTTATAGCCATGCAAGAGTTATTTCCATTTTATAGATAGAAATAATGGGGTTTAAAAATCTAAGCCAGTCTAACTTCAAAAATACCACGTAATCACTCTAGATACTTATGTAGATGTGACAATCAAAGTTATTCTTCTAACCAGTTATTTAGTTATCTCTTCCCTAATAGAAAGGCTGTTAAAAACCTTCCTATTAACTATTTACTTTATGGGTATCTTTAAAATAAATAAAAGGAGTGGTGAAGAAAAATGTGTTTCTAAAGCACATAATCTCCTCTCCCTAATGTTCTGCCAGAGGGTTAAAATTACAAATTCACAATCTAGCTGGTTTATTTTGGAAAAAAAATACATTTAATTCGCTTGGGCCCTCCCAATTTTAACAGCCTCTTTCTATTTATTTTTCCTAATGTTCTCTATCCTCAGAAAACACCTATTTGGTTAGAGGAGTACAGAAACCTTCCACACACCACAGTGACATACCATCTGACTATCATAAATCACAAAAACATTGGTTGATATCATGGTTATAATTAACATGCTATAGGTTTGAGTATCATTATCCAAAATGCTTGGGACCAGAAGTAGTCACAATTTCCTTTTTTTTTTTTATTGCATTCTGGAATATTTCTATACACATAATTATAATAATTTTCTACTCTATACTTTTTTAAAAAATATTTATTTATTTATTTTTAGTTTTCAGCAGATAACATCTTTGTATGTGGTGCTAGGATCGAACCCCAGCCGCACGCATGCCAGGTGAGCGTGCTACCGCTTGAGCCACATCCCCAGCCCCTCTACTCTATACTTTGAATATAATCCTTGCTGCTCTGCAGCTACACTTTTTTTTTTTTTTTTAAATGGACATGTTTCTTTCTCTTCCTCTCTTCCTGCTCCTCCCTAATCTCTCTACTCTCTAATCTCAGGGGAAATAGAATTACCTTTCTTCCCCATTGTAAAAAGCAGATTTAGGAATGAAGTAAACCAGACTTTGGAGATGGCACCAGAACTTCTCAGAAATGACATTATAACTCCATCAAAGAACATGTGGAATATAGCCTTTGAATCACCTCTACAAAAGTTCCCTGTTCCTACTTATGGGTAGAATCACAGTCTCTGAGACAGGATTCCTCTGTGTTTTTCCTTTGCTAGCAAAGCAATAATCATTTTTTTTTCCTCTCAAAACCATATCCTCCTTATTGAATTGGCACTGGGGACAAGGACTGAGCTTTTGGCAACATAAAGACATCTTAGGGATGGGACTCAAGTCTACACAGAATATTCACTTATGTTTCAAATGTACCTTAAAACACATATCCTGAAATTTTCCATTTGTGGTAGCCTATCAATGCTAAAAGTTTCAGATTTTGTAGCATTTTAGATATCAAATGTTAACTGTCAAATTAAGAAGATTAACCTGTACAACTAATACATAAGTAAATAAATTAAAATACTAGGTCATAGTATGTAAATTATTTATCAATAAAAGTGTTAAAAAAAAAAAACCCAGCTGAACATTTTCTTCTAATCCAATGACTGAAAGCCACTTGTAGGTAATAAATGAGTAGTAAGCATTTGGTTGGGCTCTGAATACCACATAAGAGGATTTGGGCAGAATGAAAGGGGTGATAGATACATGTGCTATCAGCTACCAACATCTTCATGCTTCCACCAGGATGTTACTGCTCTCTAACACATGGAGTTCTGCATAGATCATTTGTTTTTAAACAGTGGGGTTTAGCAGAAAGCAACAGCAGACAAAGTAGAGAAGGCCAAGAGGGCTGGCTCTGCTATATGTGAGATTCCATGCCATGCCGCCTTGGATCCTGACCTGTAGGAAGTCATGTCAGCACTTTCTGCCTATAGCTATTGTGAGCGTTCAGTAAGACAGGACTTTAAATGCCACAAATCAAAACCAGCACAGGCTGAACACAGTGGCATGGTCTTAGTTACACGGAAGGCTGAGGGGGGAGGATCACTTGATCCCAAGAGTTTGAAATCAGCCAGAGCAACATAGTGGGACTCATCCCTTCCCCTGCCCCTCAAAAAGCATACATAGCTACAGATCCCTAATCTGAGAATTGTGCTATATTTTATTTATTAACAGTATTTTTCTTTTCATTTAAATACAGAATATCTTCTCTTGACATCTATTTAAACTTTCTGCTGGGCATCAGCTGTCTTCTCCTGCTTCTCACCTTTTTTCCAGGAAAGATGTTGAAAAACTAGGTTTTTATTACTAAAGGATAATCCTGTTTTCAGATTTGTGACCACGGGATTTGAAAGAACAAGCAAACTGTGTCCTCCAAAGCAAACTATTTTGATAAGCGAATGTTTTGTCTGTTTCCACAACTTCTAAATTTCCAAGTAGTTTACTAGGTTTGGTATTATTAGCATAAATACACTTTTTTTTGTCTTAAGATGAAATCAACTCTCAGGAAGAAACAAAGTATGAAACTCACCTTCTCCTTGTCTTCCCTGCTTCTCATTCTTTGACCATAGATTAAAAACACATGCTGACCAGGATCATAACAGCCAGGGGATTGATCAACGAGCATCAACTGACACCAACGGAAAAGGTCCCGGAGGTTGAATTCCCAGGGTCCTCCTTTTTGCCCCCATTTCTTTTCAACAGTCACTTCGAGATCAATCTATAAATAAAATATCCTTATTGAGAAACATATCCAGTATTGCATTAAGTACCATCAAATGTATTAAATACTAGAAATGAATCTGTGATCTGAAGTAGAAATTAAATACATTAACAGCTTTGATTCAGATGCTTCCTTCTCCTAAACCCAGACTTCCAAATGCCAGAAATATCCTAAAGGCATTAATATTGGCATTTACAATACAGAACTGATTTACCATCACCCTCAAACTTGTAGAATTTTATCATTTATTTTGAGAGATTGGTGATTTTGGTAGAATCCAATATTGAAAAAATGCTGGTTCAAATATAGCCAGGAAACACAGATTAATACAAGTAGGTACTTACTTGGTTGTTGAAAGCTACCATTTTTTTAACAATATTTCTGTCAATGGCTGGGAACAAAGTACTGGCAATAAACTCCATGTCAACTGCTGTAAGGGGATCCACAAAGACCTATAGAATCCAAAACGTAACATAAAGGACTGCCAGTTTCTCTTTACAAACTATGACAGATCACGTTATGTGAAGTCTTTATTTAATACTAAATATTTAACTCATATATATTAAATATATATATAATCATATCTACATTTCAGATACATACAATTCTATAAATTTCAGCTTTAGGAATTTCTATTATTGCATTTTAATAATCAAATTTTCAAATATAGAGAAACAGACATTTTGTTTTTAAGCTCTGTGCTAGTAAATTCAAAGGCAAAACATGCAATTTTTAAAATGCTTTCAGAATTCTAATTCTGGATGTTGGGTGTTAAGAATGTACATTACAAAATCTGTTCAGCTTTTCAATATGCACGAGAACTTTCCTTAATAAAATGTTAAGATATTTAGCAAATTCTTAATCATCAAGGGACACGGACATTAAGAAAAGCTAACATCTAGAGGTATTTCCAAACCTCTAAATTAGCCAAACTCTGCAAAATAGCTGTTAAAACAAATAACTTGTATATGTATACATATACATATATACTCTTACACATACATAATATACATAGATACAATATATATGCATACCCCTTTGCAAATAGGATTAAAGGCAAGAGAAATTAGAATGTTAGGGGCTAGGGTTATGGCTCAGTGGTAGAACGCTTGCCTAGTACATGCAAAGCACTGGGTTCGATCCTCAGTACCACATAAAATAAATGTACTGTGTTTAATCACAACTAAAAACCAAATATTTTTTAAAAATTAGAATGTTAATAATGATGAACTGGGGATAGTGGCTTTTTATTATTCATGGCAGATGTCTGTTCTTTCTTTATTTAAAATACATTACTTTCATTATAAAATTTGTTTAAATGTATTAATAGACACACAGACACTTGAAAAGGTCAGACAGGTTTCCAACCCTGAGTGCAGTAACAGAATCCTGAAGATTACAGTGACCTTACTCTCCACCAAATGACAAGACAACAAGTTATCCAGGTAATAGGACAAAATGATTCAAAGTAGCAGAGAGGCCAGGTGTGCTGGCATGCAAGCCTGTAATCCAAGCATCTCTGCAGGCCGAGGAAGGAGGATCACAAGTCTGCAATCAGCCTCGGCAAACTCAGTGAAACCTTATCTCAAAAAAGAGACCAGGAGTACAGTTCAGTGGTAAAATGCCTTTGGATTCAATCCCTAGTACCAAAAACCAAAGCAAAACAAAACAAAAAAACCTGAAGAGAAGTGATGATGGGAAACAGTCACATTAATATTCATCACATAAAGATAAGAAACCGATCAGTAAACTGTCTTTCATTTGTACAGTCAAACATTCTAACTGCTACTTACCAGCAGTCTTATCAACCTTTGATTTCTAAGTAATAGTGAATCTTACCTGAGTGAATCTATTCAGGAAAGACCTGGGTAAGCCCTTCCTCCCACCTCCTTGTCTAAAAGGATTCTGACACCCAAAAATCTTCGTCTTTTCATGCTGTACTTGAAAGCTCATTCCTAACTCAGGCACAAAGATTTCTCCTCGATGATCAAAACAAGCATTGAGTCCTTCCAATACAGACTGTGAAGCCAAGTTAAGCTATATGGAAAAGAGAGTGCAGATTTTTGTTTTTGTCAGTTGTATAACTGACAAAAATCAAGAGAATAATAAAGAACAAAATAAGAGAGTGGTAAATTCAGGAGCGGGAAGCTCAAACAATATTTGTAGCCAAATATTTATCAAGCCAAACGATGAGGTGATATGTATTTATTCTATTGTTCTTTATTTTACATATATACAAGACATTTAAATGAATGTTCAGATTGAAGTAAAACATGTTAAAATCTTTCTAACATTAAACCATATCCATTACATACATGCATCTATACTGTTCTAATCTGGCAAAATTAACTTACAAAAAAAACTTGCCAATATATGTATTTCACTTTAATACTCTGGGTTTTTAGAAATTTAACACTAATTATAGGCTAATAGGTAGGATTTGATAGCTCTTTATATACTTTTCAAATTCAAATTATTGTCTTCAAATGGGTTTCAAAGTCATGATATAAACAATTGGATCTACACAATTAGTTTTTACCAACAGTTTTATAAACAATTATAGAGAGTTCTCATGCAAGAAAGGAAAAGAGCCAAATGGAAGTCTTCAGATATTGAGGTTCAGATCTCCATGACGTGAGACATGGAAGGTTTTTAGGAAACAGAGAAAGTCAATTGGGAAAATGCAAACCAACAAAATAAAGTATCAGGCTACAACATATAACCATTTGACCTGTTGTGTTTACATAAGTACTACAAAGCACAAACTCCTCCGAATATCACAAATATATAACTGCTCTTAAATGTGTCCATTTCACTCCAATTTGAGTATGGTCAAGTAGCCGTCAGCTTTAAAATTAAGTTTTCCCCTTTCTTGGCTAATGAATAATCTATTAGACATCTTTTTCCAAAAACACCTGTAAAAAACCTTTCTCCTGATATTTCCCCAAGAATGGCAGGCAGCAGCTCAGCAAATGTCCAGACCTAGAAAGATACAAGTATCTAGAAAACAGCTGGGAGAATGGTGTGGAGATGCAGGCCTATAATCCCAGCAATGGAGGATTATAAATTTGAGGCCAGCCTTAGCAATTCAGCAAGATCCTCAGCAATTTAACAAGACCCCGTTCCAAAATAAAAGATAAAAAGAACTGGGAATGTAGCTCAGTGGTAAAGGGCCTCTGGGTTAAATCCCTAGCACAAAAACAAAAGAAACAGAAACAACAACAACAAAAAAGAACCAGCTGGGCCCCCTAACATCACTCTAATCATTTCAGCTCCACAAATATATCTAGCCTTCTCCTGAATTAACATACATCCTAAACAGACCCAACTCCTTATTTCTCTCTCAGACAAGATTCAGTATTTACCTTGCCTCAAGATATGATGTTCTTTATTCTGATGGATGTATTTTTGGGGGTCGGGGTGTCAGGGATTAAACTCAAGGGTGCATAACCACTGAGATAGATCCCAACACCTTTTTAGTTTTTATTCTGGAGCAGGGTCTCACTATGTTGCCTATAGCCTTGCTAAACGGCTGAGGATGGTTTGAAACCTGCAATCCTTCTTCTTTAGCCTCCCAAGCTGTTGAGATTACAGGCATGTGCCACCAAACGATGGAGGACAATTTATTCGAGTTCTGTCTCTATTTATCCATCAGCATGTTCATTCACTAAAACTACAAATAAAAGGACCACTTCCCACACATGTATTCCCATCCAAGGCCTAATGACAAGACACTCACCTCATCCAACACAACCCAATGGCCTGCCTTCAAAGCTGCCAGCAAGGGGCCATCACACCAGGCAAACTCTCCTCCCTTGCCACCCTCAACAGGTAGATCTCCTCCAAATAGGTCTGTGATGTCCTTTGAGACAGAAGAAATAGAAAAAAGCCAACATTACTTTTTAAACGAACAAGGAAGCAAACAAAAGATACTAGGTCTTAAGACCCTAAATCTGAAATAGTGAATTTTTTAGCCCTTGTCATTACGTTTTTTTCTTATACCCAAGTTAAAACTAACCACTCCCAGTACTCTTTACCAGAAGCCTAAATATAACCCAAGCACCTTCTCATCATGATGCTCATTAATCAATTTAAGCAGATGCTCAGATTAGTAATTCTGTATACTTGAAAATTTGTTGGTAAGCTTTGAAAGAAAAAACAGTAACAATGCCCAGGTCTTGCTCCCAGCCACTTACAATTTGTCACCTCTGTCCCAGACTTTTATAAGATTATTTAAAACTCATTTTCTTTCTACAAGTTGTTTTTTAAGAAAAACAAAAATGTTAAGTGAGATTATATATTGTAATAAATATAAAAATGAGTACTTGTCTTTCAAAAGAGAATGAGATTAAAATATCTAATTGAGAGAGAGCAGGGCTGGGATTGTGGCTCAGTGGCCTCAAAGGTATGAAGCACTGGATTCGATCCTCAGCACCATGTAAAAATAAAAACAAACAACCAAAAAAAAAAAAAAAAAAAAGAAAGAAAGAAAGAGAGAGAGAGAGAGAATATAATAATATTATAGGTGTGGATAATAATGAATCCAGAAGCAGACTTAGTTTAGAAGAACATATTGCTAAGATCTTTATCACCATAAGAAATATATGGAGATATTAACAATATCATAACGATTTTAAATTAGAAAACTCGATAAATAGAGATATTATTACCTACACCTATTCCAAGTTCTATAGGATAACAGCTTACCGTTTGCTCTGACAGATTGATTCGAACAAGGGTATTTCCTGAAGCCTTTGCTAATGCTCCCACCAAACTTGTCTTGCCAACACCAGGAGAACCCTCCAGGAGAATGGGTTTATTCAGTTTGGTAGCTCTTAAGAGCCTCTGGGCATTCATAGCTGTGGTGCCTGCACTGAGTGCATAGTCAGCAATGTTGTTCCTGGGCAGGACAGGTCCTTAAGGGATGAAAAACAAAGTCACATATAAACTATACATAATCAAATCCTATACACACATCAACTCAAGAATCCAACCAGTAGGTCAGTCAATGAAGTACCATATGTAAAGAAAACATGTAGCTCCTATTTCAACATCCCCCATTTTTGCATTCAAAAAATGGAATAGCCAAGAGTAAACATTTTCAACTGTATTTATAACACACCATCTCTCCATGTCTTATATACATGAACACAGGTCTAACTAGAAACACCTCTCCTTTCACAAACCTATACCTCAAATACTACCTATATTTGTACAATTCACTTTTATAAATACTTGTTTTCCTAAAGTCCAAATGTAAGCCATAAACCACATGCTTCCAAGGTTTTTAGATCACCAAGACAATTCAAGATATGTTCTCAATCCTTCAGGTAATTGAAGTGCAGGACTAATAGTAGTCTTTCAGGTTTACTATTTGTGTTTCTTGGTACACAATTGGAAGGAATTAAGCAAGGAAAACAATCTTTTCCTCACTTTTGCAATCAAAAGCAAGGACCACCCCAGTCTCAGGCTATTAAAGAAAACTGGAACTCTGAGGAAAGGTTCCACATGGTCAAAAAGCTGAGTTTACCACACAACCTCAACATACTGCCACTGTCCCTCTATATATTTCAGCACAACAATTATTAATGTAGAGAAGGAAAGAAGGAACTAGAAAACAGAGAATCCTGCTATGGAAGCAACAATCTAAAAAATTAAGAATGCTTTAGAAGATATGTAACCTATTACCTTATTTAAATATTTGGCAGAAGAATGGAGGTAGAGCTCAGTGATTGAGAACACTTACCTAGTAGCATGCACAAGACCCTGGATTCAATTCCAGTACCACACACATAACACACAGACACACACAGTAAATAATATTTGGTAGAGCCAACCTAGTTAGATGAAAGTCAGGATCAGAACTTAAACCAGGTTATTGCATTTCCCAAGTAATCACTCACTCATTCATTCACTCAGTCAACAAATATTTTCTGAATGCCTATGCTAGGCTACATGCCAGATGCCAGGGGCAGGGAAAAGAAAGATACAATTCTTGCACTCAAAGCTTCACAAATCTATGTTTGTAAAAGGCAGTGAACTCCACAGTTAAGAAATATTACAGGCTAATCGGCCTTTGTAGGTCACTTAAGAGTTTACTAACTTGAGTAATTTAGAGCTTCATTATAGGAAAGCTCAAATAGTGGGCAATGACTAATAAGCTCATTTTTAAGAAACAATTTACTCATAGATTATGTCCACACTCCTATTTTTACATGCCAGTTACATATTTTGAACCATTCACAAAATTAATTATACCAAGTCAGATTCTAACTTCAATGCTAGCTTAAAAATAAACTTGAATAAGACACATTAAAAACTCAAGTCAAATATTCATTATGTATAGGAAGAGAATAATCATTTATTTAAAATCATTCTTACCCCTTGGTATAAAAAATGGGTGGATTCCCCAAAGGTTATCTATCCCAGTGAATTCTTTGGCCTTCAGTCTATCATAAATCTTCAATTCATTTTTCTGACCTTCTGTAAGTCGGACTATCTTGGAAAGTTTCTTCATTAGAAATTTCAGACATTCTTCTCGGGCTAAGAGGGTAGTACCAAACCCAGAGGAGGTTACTCCTAAAAGACAGAGGATCAGTACATCAGGGAATAATATAATACCAAGTTCACAATCATTCAGCCAAAAAATTAGCACAGGTTCCTGGGGGAAAAGGCCTAGGGAAGAATTACAGTCTAAATAAAATTTTCAGTGTAAGCAGTCCTAAGGAAGAAGCCTGACCTGACTCTCCTTTTGCTCAGTTTATACATCATCAACAAAGAAACAAATTATTTATTAAAGTACTCCAGTCATTGACAAATGATTCTGGAGATGGAGCAACTAATGTTGCAATATTGGTAATTTTGGTTTACATTTCTAATCTTCATGGCTAGAAAAATCAGAACTAAAACAGTCAAATTTTATGAAATAAGTAAACTTAAAACATGGCAAACTAAAGAATTCTGACCATTAATTAAAAATGACCCATGTGTTAAGAATGATCCAGTGCTGCTGGAGCAAGGTCATTTTCAACAGTCTTCTTTCTACTCATTATCACACATTTATTAAGTTCCTGGGGCACCTTTCAAAAGTACCATCTTTGGGGCTGGTGTTGTGGCTTAGTGGTAGAGCGCTTGCATAGCACATGCAAGGTACTAGGTTTGAACCGCCACACCACATAAAAATAAAGGATAAAAGATTTAAAAAAGAATATGCAAAGAAAATCTACTCTGATTTTGGAAATTTAAAGTATCTGGGTTAGAGATGTGGGCTTTATTCTAAGCCCTTGCTCTAATAATTAATGGAAAACATACCTGAACCTATTCCATCTATGTACACCAGGCATGCAGCATGGACAAATGATGTCACAGTAGAGATAATCTCTGGTCTTTTCATAGCAGCTTCCTCCCCCATTATGTTCATGAAATTAACCCAGGACAGGATATCTCTGATACTGACAACACACTTGCGGCCAAACTCCTGATGGGTCAGCCAGTCGATGAAATCCAGCATCACCTCAGCTATATCAGCCCCTAAGAAACAAGGAGACACAATTTGCTTTTCATGAAACATCTCAGAACAGAAATTCACATCCTGGGGCCCAAAGATATACAAGAAGGGTCTATAGTTTTAAGAATATATATAAATTTTAAGGTATAATACAACTTTATTATATTTATATTTAAATAAATGTTTATTATACTGTTTATATTTATATAATTATATTTATATTTACAAAATATATATTTATAAATATATAATATATAAATACATATTTATATTATATAAATATAATGTTAAATAATATTATATTTATATAATATAAATATATTATTTATATTATATAAATGTTTATTATATAAGTTCCCCAACTTACAATGTGTCAACTTATAATTTTTCAACTTTATGATGGTGTAAAAGCATTCACATTCAATAGAAACTGTACTGTAAATTTTCATTTTTACCTAGGCTCATCATATACCGTATGATATTGTTGATATTCTGGACTGTGACAGGGAGTCATAATCTCCAGTTAGCCATACCATCAGATGGGTAAAAAAAACTAATTCTCTACAGTATACTGTTTTGCTAGCCCAAGACGTGTGGGAAGTTAAGCATATTAAATGCATTTTTTACTCATTTAACACCACTGCAAGCTGAGGAACATCTATATTATATTCACCACAATGAGGAATGCCACTGTCTCAGTGGCACTAAATTCAATTAATTTATTAACTTTTAAATCAGTGTATCAGTTAATTTGACAAATTAGGGGATTCACAAATGTTCTTCATGATTCAAGTTGAATGAATATTCTAATTATCAAATTTTATATTGTAAAATATTTGTCCAGGAATAAAGAAAATACTTAAGTAGTATATATAGATTCAAGAGACACCAATGAAATTTAGTATTTTTTTTTAAATTCTAAAATCATAATAATCCATTTAACTAAAGTACAAATACCAAAGAATGTTTAAAAAGGAAAAATAAAAGATGAAGTGGAAAAATTAGCACTGCTCTAATTTATGTTAAATTATAAAAAGAACACTAATTACAGAAAAACCCAAATCTGCATCCCCAGCAAAAAGCCTTTTTATTTCCTCCCACATGGCAACTCTTCCCTTTTATAACATCTCTTCCAACTCAGACTAAGACCCAAGAAATGATTCACTCCTGAGAACAGGGAAGGAACTCTTTCAGTGTCCTCATAGCCAGATTCTAGACCAGTGGGACTCTTGGCATGGATGGAAGCACACAACACTGACACAGCAGAGAATGCCACAGAAGACAAGGAAAGAGCCCAAGAGCAGCAGCCTGGAGCCACACAAAGCCTCCTAGAAGACCAGCTTGGTGAGTACAAGGCCTTTGTTGGCTCCAGACCCTAACCCACTCCTCACCCATCTTAGAACTCAGGGTTGCATTCTTGTTCTTGTGTAGGACATGGGTGGTTGGCTGGATGATAGGATTCCTGGTATAGCACTGAAATACAAATAGGTTCCTAAAGTCCTTGCTGCGGTTACATTGACTATGGTGAGATCAGCTTTCCTGCAAAAGATATTTTTGATCTCATCTGAATTCTCAGGATCTTCATTTGGAATGTTTGTGTCATGTTCCTGTCTGTCTGGACCATCTCCAGACAGTAGTAAACCAGCGTCCTTGGGAACCCTGCCACTTCCCTATAACTGTCCCATTTATGGAGCACAGGATCAGCTGGCCAAAAAACCTTGGGATAGAGATCCAGTTCCAATGAATACTAGGGCTGCACAGGCAAACTCCTGCGGTAAGAAGAAATTCACCAAGGTCCAAGTCTGAGAAACTAAGAACAAGAGGCTCAAAGTAGCACAGACCAGAGAATAATGTGGGCTAGACAGAGAGACAGATTATTCCCTGCTTGGCAGCTGGCTATGCAGAGTACAGGTGTCTGTGGTTTTGTGTATGTTTTTGTGCTGAGGATAAAAAATGCTGAAAGTTTATTAAGCCATTTTCCCCTTACATGCTTCCCTAGGATCTCTACATCTAAATCTGCTGCTGTGGCCTGGAAAGCCTATAAAGTCAAAAAGCTCCCTAAGGACAAGCTGTGGAACTCTAAGATACGTCCCTAGGCGTCCCATGCTTAATGCCCTACAGATGGTTCACTCCCCTTATGTAAAAAGCACTTTGGTGATGGAGTAAGCATGGGCAATGAACAGCAGTCACATCCTCTGCCAATCTTATCTCAATCCAAATAACTAAATAAAGAAATAAGCAGCCTACTTCCTGAGGGGATCCAGCCCCAAGACAGAGCTTAAAGACCAATTATACTGGCTTAACAACTTCTGCCTTTTCCTCTTCCTCCTTTCACTTGAATTCTTGCAATAAGTGCACCAATATAAGCAGCACAAAGTCCAACTGGTTAGATCTGAGTTTGGTATTTGGACCAACATTCACAGTATTACCAAAGAACTTATTAGAAAGGCAAATTCTCAGGTCCTATACAAAATGTAAGGAATCAGAAATAATGGGTGTGGGGCCCGTCAAGCTGTATTTCCACAAGTACCCTAGGTGAGTTTGGAACCACATTTTAGGCGATTCTTATAGTACGGGGTGACTGTCACATTAGTAGGAAATGGAGAGAAAAATTGCAAGTTTAACAAGTAACTCCAGCTGTTCAGAAACTGGAAGTTCAGTGTGGGCCCTAATGAGAAGAAGCTTATACTCAAAAGATTACAAAGCCAGTCTTTCTGGAAAGTGTAAAAGAAAGAATGGATTCCATGCAAATGAACCCCATAGCTGGCGTACTTACTTTTGAAACTGTGCTTTAGGGTAACTTAAAAAAGTTCAACATACCAAAAATTTTAAGCTCAAAGAAATAAATATCCTTTTATATTCTGTAAGAAAGGAGCCAAAATGATCCAAAAACCTATCCACTGATTTTTGGAACCAAATGTGGGTTCCAAAGTTAGCCCATTTGGTATCTAAGATATTTAGGGCTAGGGAACAGAGCATTTGCTTAGTATGCATGAGCTCAATTTTCTAGTACCAGAAACACACACCAAAGTAACACAGGCTTAAAAACAAAAGCATATAATGTCTTACTGGATATTTTAAAAATTGCTGGGGCCAGGGTTGTAGCTTAGTGGTAGAGCACTCCTCAGCGCCACATAAAAATAAATAAATAAAGGTATTGTACTCATCTACAACTAAGAGAGAGTGTGTGTGTGTTGTGTGTGTGTAAACTCATATACCCAAAACCTAGGGTAATTCTTTTATATATACACACAATACATACACACACACATATTTATGGTTTAAAACTATATTTATAAGCAAAAGTATACTCTAATATAGTATTACAAAACAACCCTCCAATATATTACCACCACCACCACCACCTGCAGGCTCACCTTTATGATCTGTTCTGGCCAGACATAATCCTGGACGAAGATTATGACTTATTATTTGAACCAAATCTTCACGCCTTGTGCTTTGAGGACACCATATTTCTGTAAAACGATTTCTTAAGGCAGGAGACAGCTACAAGGAATAGAAACTCTAATGTGAATTTAAAACCTATAAAGAAAGTCCTCATAAACTCCTAGCTATGAATCCAGCAAACAGTAATCACTTCATCTCTCTTATTACTCTACTTGTAGATAAAATTTAATAAAGACCTACTCTGTCCTGACTCCTTAAAGATATCATCTCATTAATCTCCATGATACCCTCTATAGCAGAATCATCTCCACTTTCTTTATAGACATTGTACAGAGCTGAGGCTTATAGAGTAAGTGGTGCAACAAAGCTTCCAGTCTTAGTCAAACATGAACTTTTTCCCTTTAGTAAAGGTTCTTCCTTTCACTTTACTTTACATTCAGGTACACAAACAGCTATTGTCCCCTATCAAAGGACTGGCTGAAGTACAATTAAAAATTTATTTTATCTGGCTCAAAGGGAGTGAAATTATCAACAGGCATATGAATGTCTATCTGGTCTACCACAGAAGGAGCAGGAACAATGCTAATAGGAGTGGCTCACTAATGGCCTAGTGAATGTGTGTTTCTCATTACTCTCCTAGATAACCAGTGCTTATGATATTCAAGATATTACCTCATTCTGCTTGTTAGGCATGCAAAACCAAAAGACAGTTTTTCCTCAGGTAAAAGGTGGCAAAAGCTTCGTCTTAAGGAAAACTTGGGTAAGTTAACATGAACCACCTTGAAAATCAGATCTCTCTGTTGTTACTTTAACCTGCCAAGTGACCAGTGTTCATATTTTTAAATCCAAAACTATGATGCATAGTATTCCTTCTCTTCAGAGCATTTCTTGGAGCACTGTGATATTTCTTCTATGCTACTAAGAAAAACTAGGCCCCAAATATCATGTTCACATTTTACGCACCCGCCAAATTACCTTCATTTGAGATCAAGTCCTGTTTTCCTTCATTATTCCTAATTTATTACCAAACTACCCTCCCACTAACTTTCACAGACTGGAATCTGGCACATAATGATGACTTCTCCACTAAAATGCTGCACAAACCTAAAAGCCACAGAGTTTTCGGTTTCTGGGAGAATCTGAACACAACCTAAACAAAAGATGTTTAAACAGAGATGGCAAAACCAGAAAAGGTTCCAGGCTGTGATTTTGTTGTTATTGTTGCTTCAAAAATCATAAAATCAGACTAGTGTCTAAGATTACAGAATTTAAAAGCAGAGGTTGAATTTAAAGTGTAGTTACAACTTTTCTTATTCATAAAACTGAAAAACAAGTTTCACACAGAGATCTTGGGAACACTGTTAGGGTAATATAAGTAAAGGGCTAAGCAAATACTGAAACAATGACATTTTAGGCACATATACAAAGTGAGATGGCAAATCTCACATACTTATATGTCAGATTTTTGTCTGTATGATAATAATTCCAAAGATTTTTTTGATTTTTCACCTATTCCCCACTTCTTACCCACCATCAAATTTCAAATATATTATTGCATGTTGTATTTATGGGGTTAAAACTAGAAAGAAATCATACTTCAGGAAGCATAGCTTTACCTCTTTTTTTCCGAAGTCACCCCCAGGGTTCATGGTTGCTAAGACTCGGAAATTTTTCCCAGCAGTCAACAGCTCTACCTCATTATCCTTATCCTCTGGGCTGCCCTTTTCAGCTAACACCAGAGACTTTTCTACTTCAAGGACACTAAAAGAAAAGTTGGAAAAAAATAAGAAAAGGTTTATGTATTCTACTTTGTAGTCTTTGATGTTCTTTAAGAGGAAAAAGTTATCTTCTCTGCTGAGCTTTCAATTTAGTTAAGGGGCTCCTATCACAAATTTTAAAATGACTCACCATCCCAATTTCTGTAGAACAGGAAATATTTCTCATCAATAGAAAAAGGACTCCTATTTTACATGGTCCCTATTAAGGCAAATTTTGCTTTAACAATAGGTATCTCATATGCAAATGACCATAATGAACGTTATTCATAATAACCAAAAATAGAACAACATCAAATGGCAAATGGATTTTTTAAAAAAGCAGTATATGCAAAATTATTAGGAATAAAGAGGAACAAACGAATATGCAGTAATATGGATCAACTTCAAAACATTAATACAAAATGAGACGAGACCATTTCTGTGAAAGATTCAGAAAATACCAATCTATAGAGAAAGAAAGTAGATTAGTGGTTGCCTGAAGCAGAGAGTGGAATCAAAGGAGTTAATAAGTGTAATGCACACGAAGGATCCTACTAAATGATGAAAATGTAAAACTAGATGGTAAGGATTGCACAACTTAGTAAATTTATTAAATCACTCGATGCACATTTAAAATGGGTACATTTTAGCTGGCTGTGGCTGGTTATCCCAGATGCTCAAGGCTAAGACAGCAGGATAGAGAGTTCAAAGTCAGTTTCAGCAATGGTAAGGCACGAAGCAACTCAGTGAGACCCTGTCTATAAGTAAAATACAAAATAGGACTGGGGATGTATCTCAGTGGTTGAGTGCCCAAGTTCGATCCCTGGTAATATAAGTTAACACAAAATGTAACATAACATAAAATGGGTACATTTTATGGTATGCAATTATACCTCAAAAAGGAGAAAAAGAGATATAAGTACATCATGACAATTATTATTCTAAGGTAGTGAGATGCCTTTATACCTATGATCATGAACTAGGATTCTGATGTTAGTTCTTTTAAAATTTTAAGAGAATAGACACATAACATGTCTCTAAGAGAATTTTAACTCAGACTAATTTTCTCATTGTTTTTAATTCTTTTGGTACTAGAGATTAATTGGTCCTAGAGGAGCTTAAACTAGATGTTTAAATGAGCCACATCTCCAGTCCATGTTATATTTTGTTTTGAGACAGGGTCTCACTAAGGTGTTTACAGCTTCACTAAGTTGCTGAGGCTGGCTCTGAACTTGCAATCCTCTTGCCTCAGCCTCCCAAGTCACTGGCATTACAGGTATGCTGCACCACCCCCGGCTAGGCTCATTTGTTTTAGACCTACCGTGGATAATCTCATGTTTGTGGTTAATGATAGTATTTTTTTAAAAGTCTCTTAAAAAAAAAAAAAAAAGGAAGTTCATAACCCACTTGAATCAAATGTATGAAATATGATATGTCAAGAGCTATGTAATGTTTTGAACAATAATAATTTTTTTTAAAAAAAGTCTCTTAAAGAAAACCCTGAGTGCCACAAGAAATAGTAAGTCATCAACATTTTCAAACATTTATGATACATCAATGAGGAGCATTACTGTGCATAAAACTGTTATCTATAAAAACCAGGTCAACAAAATATCAGGCACAAGGCAAACCTTCTCACATATGTACCTATTGAGTCTTTCCAGGACAGAATCGTCAGCTAAGGAAATCTCATCCAAGAGAAAAAAGCTGTCTTCTTTCATGGCCAGAACCAGAGGTCCATCATGCCACTCAAAAAGTCCTGATGTATCCATTTCTTCCTACAATTTGGCAAAAGTGGAGGGAATTAATGAGCAAGAAGATCCACAAGACAATACACATGTAGACAATACACAGATAGTTACTGTTTGCTAGGGTAAAATGGCCACTCTGCAAGAGTGTCTGAGGGTCTGAGAACAAGACAAAACCTGTAACACTGGACAACTGTGGAAGCCCCTTGTAGACCAGTGAAGATTCAAAGATAAGATATGCATATATAATCAAACTGAATCCAGAAACCCCAACATAAACAAAATCACAAGCAGACTCATTACACAGCCAAATGTGGTTCTCTGAACACATCAACATTTGCTACTGGACAAACCTTGTCACTTGTTTTTTTTCTCACTGGCCGTAGCCCTCCCAAGAAATCAGATGTTTCCATGTTTAAATGGCAGTTAACTGAATATAATTTCTGATTTGTCAAGGCTGCAAACATCTGGCAAATTGTTGTCTTCCCACACCTATTAGAAAAATGAACCAGATTAACAAGGAGCATACATATACCAAATACATACTCTATTCACAAAGACACCTTTAGCAAAAGAGGGAACCATATTGAGAACTTCTTTGCAATAGGAGACAGCGCTAAAAAATGCAAGATCTCTGTACCAAGCTCACAGTGCCCCTCTACATAAAACACTAGTGCCCTCTCATATTTCTTGTCTAGTCATGCACGGTGAGAATTCCACCCTTTCCAAGTTGTACCAACAACCACAAGGGAGGAGAAAGAAATCTACTACTTATAGATTTCAAAATACTACCATGTCTGCTCTTCTCGTCTACATGAGTGAATTAAATGGACAAAAACAGCCCCCAATGATAATGAGAAAAGAAATCATTCTTTTTCACAATGAATCTAGTCTGAAGGTAATGAAAGGAAACAATGACACCTTCTAAGAAACGAAGGAAGGAAGGAAGGAAGGAAGGAAGGAAGGAAGGAAGGAAGGAAGGAAGGAAGGAAGGAAGGAAAAAAGAAAGAAAGAGTGAAGGGAGGAAAAGAATTCACAAAATGTTTTCATGATGAGTCTTCAGAGTAACTCAAGAAATCCCATGGGAACTGAACCAAACCCTCTCAACAAGTTATGTCACAGAACTTTACCCTGTGTCTCCAACCAGCAGCACTGGTTCTCCAAATTCCAATGCCCTTCCCACCAACACTGCAAGTCTCCGCATGTTTTCAGTCCACACAATATGGCTGAACTTAGACTCCATTGTAGACATCTGGGTAGACAATTTACCTATTCAAGATACAATAAGTATTTAAGTTCTAATGATTACAAGTTGATTCATATTCGTTTGGGACTTTTAGCATACTCACCCAGTAATTTTTGGACATTTTCTTTGGAGAAAAGTGATGGAGGATGCAATTTTTTTTTCAAATGCTTTTCAAGGACTTCTTGAATCACATTAACCTCCTCCTGCTTCCTGACTCGGCCTGCCAGAAGCATAAAACCTGAAGATTTGGGGAAGGGGGGCATAAAAAAAGGAAACCATCAAGTATATGGTGGTAATATCAAAGGATAAGAACTGAAGATGTAGTTCAGTGGTAAAGCAGTTTCTTAGCATGCATTAAGGCCCTGGATTCGATCCCCAGCACCATGAAAACAAAGTTAAAATTGGAAGATTAAGAAAAATGGAGCAACATCAACTCTTATATCTTGCTAGTGGAGTGGAAACCTAAAGAACTGCCTAGGAAAGTTTGGAGAGCCTGTTGTAACAAACCATATGTCTGCCTTATGCCCCAACAATGTGACTGTGGGCACCCCCAAACACAAATGAATACATAGGACACATATAGGAATGTATAGAGAAGTTTTATGCAAAATAGGTAAAAATTAAAATGATCCAAATATTCATGAACAAGAGAATGTATAAATAAATTGTTATCTCCACATAACAGATTACCATGTGATATTTAAAAAAATAATGAAGTCCTGATACACCTAACAGCATAACTGAAACTTATATCAGGCTGAGTTAAAGTCAGACCTTAAAGAGTATATACTCCATGACCCCACTCAAGTGAGGTTCATGCATAAACAAAATGAATCAGTTGTGACAAAAGTCAGAGTAGCAGTTACATTCAATTCCAAGAGACAAGAAGGTACCTTCTGAGATTTGGAAAATCGTGATTCTCAGCAGAGGTGAAAAGTTATATTGGTACATTCCTGTATAAAAACGCTTTACCATATGTAATATTTCAATGAAACTAACATTTTAAAAAACGTGTTCCTCTTCATTTATTCTTTACCAGTATTGAAGATAAAAGGAGCAAAATGTGTTCAAGGCCCTGGGTTCAATCTTCAGTGAGAGTCAAGTAAGTGAGAGAAAGAGAGGAAGAATGGGTGGGTGAGTGCATAATCACGTACATAAAACTCTCATGGTCTAATTTTATTTATTCTTCTTATTTAACCCATTAATGACTCACTAGCACTTTTCAAATCAGAAGATTCTAAAATGCTCTCCCTTATATTCTCAGAGAGTAACATAAACTCTTCCATGAATTAAACCAAAACAACCAAACCTAAGTCTGAACTCTCCAGTATCACTGAAGATAAATGTCCCACAACGCTACTACCACCATTTGTCTAAAATTCCCAAAGGGGTTATGCCCATATGCTGACTCCCACATGTGGCCATTTGAAGCAAAGTAAGAAAACCTTAGTAACTAATGCATATCAGCACAGAGGCTTGCAGGAATTGAACAGCTTACAAAAGCAATTAGGACTTGAGGGAGATATGCTCTGTTTTAGGAATGTCTAGGAAAATGTATATAAGAATTTGGGCAAGATTTGTTTTAACAAGAAGCAAGACACTTGACCTACTTATATTTTGAAAATATCTGATTGAAAGCATACCATCATTGGCTAAATGCTGTAGCCAGTCATATTCCTTCTCGGTTTGCTCTGCCAATCTGTATCTTTCAGCCCATCGAAAAAGATCACGAAGGGTGATGAAGCCCTGCTTTCCAGCGAATACTGAAGAACTTCTGCGGTAGGACTATTAAAATGCAAACCAAGTGAAAAAGAGCACTGGTTGTGCTAAATGGTAACTTACATAAAATTCCTAACAAACTTCAACTACAATTAAAATGATTTCATTGCACTGAATAAGACTGAACTTTTCAGAAATGTAAACAGACTAGATTATAAGTGCCTGAAGTTCAAACTCATGAATAAGTGAAGAACAAGAATAAGCAATGGGATGCCACATCTCATACACCATACAGAAATAGAGAAATAATAATACCAATTATCAAAAAGGTAAAAAATTAGTCCCATAATATAGGACCACAATGCTAAGAGTATTGATTATTACTAGTTTTCTGGAAAGTAATTTGACAATAAACACTTATAATTCTGTAAAATAAGTGTTTTTTTAAAAAAAATCAACTGAAATAGGATGCAGTGGTATATGTCTGCAATCCCAGCTGTTTAGAAGACTGAGGCAGGAAGAACCATGTTGGAAGCCAGTCTGGGCAACACAGCAAGATGACAATGAAAGAGAAAAAAAAACTGTTCTGTAAGTTTGCAGATGACAAAAGGGACCCTTACAGAAAGAATCTCTTTAATTGTCTATTCAAATGACCATTTCAAAAATAAAATTGTGGGCTGGGGATGTGGCTCAAGCAGTATTGCGCTTGCCTGGCATGCGCAAAGCGCTGGGTTCGATCCTCAGCACCACATACAAATAAAACAAGTTGTGTCCGCCGAAAACTAAAAAAATAAATATTAAAAAATTCTCTCTCTCTAGAAAAAATAAAATTGTAGTTTGCCTATGCCTTCTGTACCAAGCAAAATGCTCCAACCTTATACAAAAATAGTAAAATGTCATCATATATAAATACCAAAAAATTTTTAAGATGATGCAAAACTGTTGGTTTACCAAAGAACCAAAAAATGGGGGCTGGGCTGCAGCTCTGTGGTAGAGTGCAAGTTTATTAGCATATACAAGACTCTGGACTCAATCCTCAATTCCAAAGATATTAAAAAATAAGCAACAAAAATGGGTATAAATAAGATGAATTTAGATCCTTATTCTATAAAAATAAATAAAATGGATGGACTTATTTCTACCAACAGAAGTAGTCAAATTCTGATCGCCAAATCTAATCAACATATCCTATCTAAAACTAAGTTTGATCATGAGGAAATGAAATACCTGAAGGTCCAGCATGACTTTAACTAGTTTGCTGCAATAGGAGGGTGGCAAACTACACCGCTTGTGTAAAATTGTTTCTAACTCAGAGCTAGGCAATTCATCAAAGTGCAATTCCACAAACCGATTCCTGAAGGCTCTAGAAAGCACCTGGGAAACACACAGAAAAAAATACAACAAAATAGGCCTTTTCAACCAATTCCCCCAAAGAGATGTTGTTGTTCACCACAAAAAGAAAAGCTCTTCAACAGAGATAAAAATTTCTTATTCCTACCAAGAAAAATGTGCTATTTGGTATAGGAACAAAAGAAAGGTAGGGGGTAAATGCTACATACCTTTCTTCCTCCATAAAGCCCTGGGGGATTTTGTGTAGCAAAAAGCATGAACCGAGGATGTGCTTTAACGACTTCTTGTGTTTCTGTTATGAGCAATTCTCGGTTATCATCCAACAGTCTGTTGAGTGCCTCTAACACATCAGTAGGGGCCAAATTTAATTCATCTAAGATAATCCAGTAGCCCTTTCTCATAGCATCAATAAGAACACCTAGGAGGAAATCAACATTGGGAATTAGTATATAAAATAGTATTTAAAAATACATACAAACCAATAAATCCTAGATTATCATTAAATTTCTAAGCAAATTATTTTGTGCAGTCAGTCTTGTCCCAAAACATTATGTGATGTTGCAGGTCAAAAGCACAATTTTCAATTAAAACAGTCCCTTTTTACCCAAAAGGAAGAGCCAGAACTAATACCTCTTCTCCAACTTGTTCACTTTTCCTTATAGTCTAATGTCATTTAAATCAACAAATTCTCATTATTTCCAAATTCCCTAAGACTCATTCTATTCTTTGAAATTCTACGACATGAAGCAGCAGTTCAATAGCCCTCTTCAAAATCTGGTCCTAGTTCTTAGACAGATGGCAATATTAATGGGATCTAAAGGAAGCCAGCAGCTAAACATCCCTTTAACTATGTGTAAGCAAGAAAAAGAGAAACACTATGACAGAGGTTCAAGTGCCTCAATCAGAAAGAATGAAGAATATTGCTTAAGGAAATGGGTCTAAGAGACTGAAAACCTACATCCATGGACTAGAAGGTAAACCATACCTTCTTTAAAGACAAGCTTCCCTGAAGAGTCAGATGTATAACAACCAATATACTCCTGAATATCCGTGTGTTCATGATTATTGATACGCACGCAGTGATTGCCAGTAGCTGCAGCCAGCCACCTGATCAGGCTTGTTTTACCAACTGAGGTCT
The DNA here is from genome assembly GCF_045843805.1 of Urocitellus parryii. NCBI lineage: Eukaryota > Metazoa > Chordata > Mammalia > Rodentia > Sciuridae > Urocitellus > Urocitellus parryii. The sequence goes on along the minus strand of NC_135538.1, from coordinate 70,263,345 downwards.
CTCCCTGAATCAGCACTGGGTATGTTCTGTACGAGATCAGTCAATACAACAATTTTTAAAGAAGAAGAAGAAGAAGAAAAAAATGCCCAAACAAAAAACAGTGAAACCATTATTATTTTGAAAAGTGTTAAAGAAGAATAACTTTATCATTTAACAACATAAACAAATTTTTCTATATTTATGCACTGAGAAGTTTCTATATTTAAAAACTGTTGCTCAGAAAATACTTCCAACCTCTCGTGAGAAAAAGTGGAATTGACCACTACTTGTCTAATAGTGACACATATTCACCAGCAATATACACCCCACCATGCTCCCCCCCAAATTTAAATATGGCCAAAACATTTTCATCCATATTGCTCCCACCTAAGGTATAATTAGAAATAATACTTTGTTCCAGGAGAAAAGTCACATTGCTAACTTTAGAAAGTAATAACTGTAATGAGCAACAACAAAGCTCTTTCAAAGTAGACTAGAATAACATCAAAGCCTATGCTTATACAGATTTCATAGCTGATGGAAAAAAGGCCCACACACCCTGCAGAGACCACTCGGACTATATCTCTCAGGTTCAACTTAACAGAAGATGTCAGAACGTATGTGTCATCTATTGTAGGCTCCTTATCTCCCACTGAAATCCAGTAGCCTTCAACCTGGATGAGCCGACCTCCTTTTGGCTCTGGAATAGGCTGAAAGAGAAAAGTTAGAGAGATAATCCACTGTCTTAGGACAACAATGTGTAAGAGAGAGGAGTAAAGTAGGATATGAAATTGTTAGCAAGAATGTTGCCTTATTCTGGATTCTTTCAAAACAAAAATCCTTTGGCAATGAAGAATGAGAATAAAATTTGTCCTGTAACTGTTTTAAAATTGGGAAGAAGTTTGGTGGGCTGGGAACCAATTTGAATCAAAATAGTTTCCTACATGTTTTTATAATTTGGTTCTTTTCTATTATCTACCAAAATGCCCACTCTGTTTAATCAAACCTATACCTCATATACAACAGGTATATGGTGCTGTAGTGAAGGAGGAGGCTTTGCATTACTGTGCTTTGGTTTCTCTAGAAGATCAAAAAACCAGAAGGCTCTCCGGTCATTTGTGGGTAATTTTATGGACAGCGGTATTATCTTTCCAAGATAAGGTATTTGCTACTAGGTAGGATTGTACAAATTGTTTTATCAATCAAAAATTGTCAAAAAATGGTCAAAACTATAGCTATGGAAAATTTCCCAGACCCGAAGCTACAGGTTTTATAAAGCTAAGGACAGCCAAATTGAGCACTGGAGAAAAAAGTACCTTTAAGTTTCTGTCACGACCATGAGGAACATAATAGTAAAAATGAGCAACTGGAAGAGACTACTATTTAGTTATAATAGAAGCTAACTTGAGTCTTTTTTGCATCAATGTTTTTACAGTTTATCAGAAGTAGTTATTCATGTGTTATTTTTAAAAGACTAAATCCAAAATAACTGCAAGTCTCAATGGCTCTCTTCCTACTAAGCAAACAATCAATAAATAAACATTTCAGTAGTGAATAGTTTCAATCTTTCAGACCTGTGTTATTCTGTAATTTCCTCCGCCAAACTCAAATGACAGTTGTTTAGAACAGTGGCCCCTCTCCCTAAGAAAGCCTGATCATCAATCAGAAGGAAAGTGTATAAATAACCTGTAGGGCAATCATCCAATGAAATGTTATGTAACCATCAGAAAGCATTTTATAATGATCTCTGGTACCATAATGAAAACATATCAAAGAATTAGACCAAAACAGGAAAGCTAGGGCTGAAGGTGTAACTCAGTGACAGTATACTTGCCTAGCAGGCACAAGGACCCGAGTTTGATCTCTAACACATAACACACACACACGCACACACACACACACGTAATAGTAAAAAGGGAGAGCTACAGAATATTCATGTGTGATGGTTAACAACAGAATTTGAATATATAATGAAACATTTGCATTATAGTTTAGCTGGAAAGAATTATCTGCAGGATTTAAATCTCCTAGGAATACAATTTATTGGAACTTTTGAACTGAGCACTGGAAGACATACATTTCTGTAACCTTAAAATTTTTTGTAACAGATTTCTTTTAGAATTGTTTTTTTTTTAAATTTAAACTCAAACAGTTGAAAATTTGTTAATCCATCCAGCTATTTATGTCAAATAAGTTGAAAATAAAAAAACAATGTACCTGTTTCAGCAGACTTTTGACATTGCCAGAGATGATATGTTGACAAATAAGTTTCTGAACTACTGGATGTGATGCCCTATCGAGCTGTGTTAGGAAACCCAAACAAAAACCCTAGAGAGAAAGCACATAAAATAAATTGTGTCTCTGTTGAAACAGCCCAGTTCATTTCAGGAACAAAATTCAACCTGAATAGTGATACTTCCCAACAACTTTGAAACGTGTAAGGTAGTAGAAAAACGCGCAGGACAGCTCTAGTATGAAGTGTTTCAAGCTAATCAGAAAGACTGTGAAACAAGACAATCTAGCATATGTATTCACATTCCCTCCCTCCTTGGTGAGCCCACCCAACCCAGCTCCTATGTCAAATAGACTTCAGAAAGACCTCATATATTGAGCGCTGGATGTTGCCACATGGATTGGAAGCTGCAAATCGCAAGGCCCTGCAGAGAGTTCGAAGGCTGTAGTGAGGTCTGTGGCCAGTCCCATCAACCAATTTTGTGCCAGACTCTTTCCGCAAACCTGTGTAGAAGCTACAAAGAGGATAAAAGTTTGGGTAATTTTAAGTATTATTTTCTTGTTGTCACCACTTTTCTACAGAAGATTCAAAGGCCATGTTTATAAATCATAAATGGTAAACCTTACATACAATTTTCTATAGCGAATATCAAACCTTTCAGTCTGGAGGCTGTCTTTCAAAATGAAATAGTGAAAAATCAACCTATTTCCTTTGGTGAGGCACAAAGTACAAGGTATAGCTCCTCTAGCAAAAAAAGTATCAATGGTAAGTGAGAAACTTAAGGAGAGTAAGATGCAAGAGACCCTTAGTAAGAGCATACTGATTCCAAACTCAGTGTTCCAGAGTTGGATCTAACTCAAAGGGCAAATGAAGTCTTTGTATAGTCTATAGTGTTGATGAATGATTACAGAGAAAACAGAACTCCTGATGTTTTGAAAGGTCACAGACAATGGCTATAATTAGTTTAAGTGAAATGTTACAAAGTGGGACAATATGATGACCATTATTATAAGTTATCACTATAATATTTCAGATTCAGAGAATGACAAGATGAAAGAATTCTCACACTGAAACATGAATTTCCCACACTTTGAAATTTTTTGAAATTCATTATCAACTACAATATCAAATCCATGTTCCTGGCCAAATGGGATATGCGCTGCCTCTTTACAATCTAGGAAGATATTTTTGTTTCTTTGAACAAATGCCTCCCTGACAAACCTATTTAAAATAGGACTTCAGGCATTCATGTTCCAACACGTTGATGTTGTTTCTTCAATTTTCACAAACTAAAATTATAGGATACAGCTCCTCATTTATTGGTTATCTTCACTTTTAGAATTGAAGCTCCATAAAGAGAAACAAATCTGCTCTGTCTTATTTACAATATAGTCTTACCAATGAGGCATTCCTTGAGTCACTTGTTTATTAAATAAGAAACAAACCACAAAATGCAAAGCAAAAATACCCTTATGATCCTATTTCAACTCCTTCACCTATTATATTTCTTTCTAGAGGACACAATAAAAGTTAAGTAAATGATCTGCCCAGAATGACAAGCTTCTATCTTCTCGAGCTAGTCCTAGGATTCAGGTTGTCTAACATAAAATATTGCTCTCTTTCTATATGGGCACACAAAACAGAAAAAAGAGACTAGTAAGTACCAAGCCACACTATCACTCTGTATTTTATTCAGCTCAATGTCTATTAATTCTAAACCAGACTCCTTCAATGATATAGGCCACTTTATCACATATCCCACATATCTAGTATGCAAATTACAAGTAGAAAATATTTCATCAAGACAGGTCAAAATATAAGCCATTTATATTAAATCTAAACCAGCAAATCAAAATCTTAGCTATAAATATAGAAGTAGTCAGTAGAGCTATTATCTTATTGTCTGCAGTCCCATAGATAGGGGGGTTTAGCTTTCCATGTAGGGTTATGGGCCAAGCAATATGTGCAATGACCAAACAGACTCCATTTTACTGTGAGACTCCATATCATATAAGAAATGCTTCTCTTGTGGGAAAGCTACACCTCTATACCCATGAATAGTTATCTAGCATAACATACTTGGCAACACAAAACAGCAATTATTATACAATGTAAAATTGTTCTCTTTGGTTTCATTTTTTTGGGGTAATGTACCTTGTCAGAGATTGATTGTCTAGACATTAGTAACCATTCTCTAACTTGTACTCAACGAGGGTCATTTTGACCCACTTCTGCTTGCTTGCTGCTATGCCAACCTGGAAAGTCCTGGGGGAAATACCAATGTACCCATTGTATTGTCTCGCTAAATGCCCAATCCAGCTTCTATACCTGATTGCTTATAGCTACATCAACCCAGATGCAGTTTTTGTCTTTAAATATCCTAAAATGCTAAGGCTTGGGGATGGTTCCTTGCAGAGACAGTTATGGGTCCTGAGGGGAGCTGGCCAGCTAAATAAAGACTCGTCAATTTGGAAAAAACTGGGACCTGGTGTGTTTTCTGAATGACCTACCCCACAACAGTAGGAAAAGATTTTCCTAAGGAAAATCTTAATTCACATAATGTTCCATCTTTAAAACAGAAATCCAAATAACAATCTTTCCGTCAGTTTTTTCCAGTTAGAAGCAAAAGGAAAAGAAGGAAATAAATGTATGTTCAGAGGGAAAGTATATAAAGACAAGCCAAACAGAACCTACTTTATGATTCCTTGCACTGTGCTCTTGTTCATGCTCAATCCTTTCAGATAATCCACAATAAGAATCTGTAAATCCTCTTTACTTTCCAATTCTTCTACATATAGTTCCGTGAACCTGTAATTATTACAGAATAAAGACTTTTAAGAAAATTAATGCAAATATGCTGACAATAAAAATATTAAACAAGTTTTATAAGCTCATTTTAAAATAGATTCTTAACTTGATCAAAATAAAAGATAATCTATCCATTAATTCATTATCACTTCTTCAATGCAATAAATTTTCTAAATATATTCTTCATATGAGAAAACAGTTACAAAGCTAAAACATACTTATCATTTTCAGGTGTTTTTGATCATAACTAAGTGTAATGAAAAATATGAGCAACAAAAAATAAGCCACTCATGATCAGAAATAAAAGATAAAGTGAAAGAAAAAAGGTACTTCAATGTAGTTTCTAAATTTTCCCTGTGGAGCTTTTATTACTTTTATCACTACTTTAAAACTTGAAACAAAAGGTTACCAACAATAATTTTGGTTATTTCTTTTCAAAGGTTACAACCATAAAATACCAAAAATCAAACTTTTTTCATGTCAGTGCTTAGTGATGAAAAAGAAACTTAATATAAATAAGCTTAATAAACCTATATGCTATACACTATACTCTGACATGAAATTTTACTAATAGGTAAGAGGCCATTTGAAGAAGGAAAAGTTTTTTTTCAATAGTACCCATGAGCCATTAAGTATCATATTAAAAACCACACAAAGTATTCTTTATTGTTCTGGACGTTCTCATACACTTACAACCTATATAAAGTAGAAAAACATAACAAATAAGGAAACTAAGATTCCTCTATTACAGACCAAGAAATATCAAGAATTGTTTTGAAGTCTGGTTATGTTGACGTTACCAATCAAAATAAGAGAGAATTTAAAACACCTTACCTGTTTCTTATTCCTGGTGGGAGATTTCTTTTGCCCACATCAGTAGCTGGATTCATGCAGGCAAATAAACGGAAGTCAGGATGACGAACCAGTGGCTCTGTTAAGAGAAAAGTAGAAATCCCCTATTACTTGTAACAACAATCAAGTGATCAGATCCCAGTCCCTAAGGGAAGCCTACCTAAATCCACAGAAACCCCAGCCCCAAATTTCTTCTTAGAACAGTCAAGCTGGTGCAGGCAAGAAAATAAATACACATATGCTGACAATAAAAATATTAAACAAGAGCTGGGGATATAGCTCAGTTGGTAGAGCTCTTTCCTCACACACACAAGGCCATAGGTCCAATCCTCAGCACCACCAAAAAGAAAGAAAGAACAAATGTTTTGGGCTGGGGATGTGGCTCAAGCGGTAGTGCGCTCGCCTGGCATCCGTGCGGCCCGGGTTCGATCCTCAGCACCACATACAAAGATGTTGTGCCCGCTGAAAACTAAAAAAAAATAAATATTAAAAAAAAATTCTCTCTCTCACACTCTCTTTAAAAAAAAAATATTAAACAAGTTATATAAGCTCATTTTAAAAATACAGAAGTCTTAACTTGATCAAAATAAAATATAACCATTAACTCATTATCATTTTTTTATACCATCGTTACCTTTTCTGAAACCCCATCAAAATAATTTTTTAAATCTACATATACAATTTAGCCTCATGTTGCCATTCTAGTTTTGTGAGCATTTCTGCACCGTTACATCTTTCATCACCCATTTATTCACACGTATTTTGACAATGTGTGCATGTCTATTACCCACAACCCAATTGCCTTGACAAACTATCTCCTTCTTCTTTGCATTCCTAATATCATCTAAGAACATTTCAAAATACTTTGCAGAAACTTTGTTTACAAGGAATGAATGAATTCCATCAGGAGGTTCACATAATCCACTTATGCCAAAACAATCCCATTTTTAAATTTAGGCCAAAAGACATGGCACCAAGTCAAACCCCAAAGTGATCAAATGCTACCTGTGTCTCCTCGATCAAGCAACACCAGGGAACCAGAGGATCCTTCAAGCAAACCACTCAGACATTCTAATGTTTCAGGAGCAGCCAAATTAATCTCATCCAACAAGATCCACTCTCCTTTCTTTACAGCCTGAGCTAATGTACCCTAGGAGAAGACAATGTAAAAAGTTCAGACTGCATATCAAATAAAGGCACACTTATTAAAAGCAGTTATGTGAGCAAGATTAGAAACTGAGGCCAGGGTAAATCTCTCCCACTTAAGAACCTATTCTTTGACTGTTAAATGGCTGTCAAAAAATCATCAGAGTTTAAGGCCAACTTAACCTTGTAAATGTTCCAAGGAGGTCACGAGAGTATCTTTGAGTCTTACACTAAGATGTAATACACTATCCTCTCATTTTGTGGATAGTCAATTAAATACTAAAGTATTCAAGTATTTAAAAGCACCCAATTACCTGTTCTAAGAACCCAAAATAAATACAGGGTCAGGTTATAAGTATAGCAAGACCAGAAAAATGTCCAAATCAAGAGTGTAGTAGTAGCTGGGTGTGGTGGTAAATGCTTGTATCCCAGTAGCATGGAGTAGCTTGGGAGGCTGAGGCAGGAGGATCCCTAGTTCTAAATCAGCCTCTGCAATTTAGCAAGATCGTGTCTTAAAATAAAAAGGGCTGGGGATGTGACTCAGTGGTAAAACCACTGGGTTAAATCCCCAGTACAAAAAAAAAAAAAAAAAAAGAGTGTAGTAGTTGCAATACATGTCCTTCACAGTTGCTTAAGAATAACAAAATGAATCTTAGCTCCAGTCCACTGAGGTTCTCTCTTTTAAGTTCTCTTTCCAGGAGCAATAAAAATATCTTACAGTCCACTCAGTTAACAAATCAAAATCTGTTTTACTATTCCTGGGTGCAGTGGATCCCAGCAATTTTGAGAGGATGAGGCAGGGGGATCACAAGTTCAATGCCAGCCCTAGCAACTTAGAGAAACACTAAGCAACTTAGAGAGACCCTGTCTCCAAATAAAGAAAAAAAAAAACTTTCAAAAGAACTGGGGATGTGGCTTAGTGCTTAAGCACTGATGGGTTCAATCCCCAGTACAACCCCCTCAAAAAAGGAAAAAAAACCTTACTATTTAAATTGCTCTGGACTCTTATTTTCAGTTGATTCTAACAAAAATGCTCTACAAATTAAACTGAGAAAAATAAAACCGAATACATTATATTTGTTATATCATTAAATCCTAAAACATAAGCCTTAATTTCAGAGCCCTTGACATTTTAATTGGTTATTTTATAAATAATCATATTTTTATAAATAACTGTATTAAGATTAAGCATGGTCCAGTGCAGTGGCACATTCCTGAAATCCCTGTGATGCAGGAGGCTGAGGCAGAAGGATCATAAGTTCAAGGGCAGCCTCAATGACTTTGTAAGATGCTGTCTTAAACTAAAAAATAAAAAGGGCTGGGCAATGTAGCTCAGTGTTAGAGGATTCCCAGTACCCACCTAAAAGAGGTTAAGGACAGATGACCAAATTTCCTACACCCATGGTTGAATAAACCTTCTCTCTTACCAAAACACCAACCAAGACTCTACCTCTTCAAGAACATGATCTAAAAAGGTTTTACAGAAATAATATAAAAATAAAACAAAGAAATCCCAAGTCATGAATATTTAATCCAAGTGATGTTTCCCTACATAGATAAACTACAGCAAACAGTATAGCTGACCATGTCCTTTAATAAAAAAAAGGGACACAGAAGTGAATGAACTTCAATCCCTCTCACAAACATTTTTTTTTAATATTCCCAATTAGGCTGGAGCTGGAGCATGGTCTCAGGCTCAAGCTTTTGCTTGTGTACACTCACCCCTGCTTACATACGCATAGAAAAAGAATATAGAGTACACTACTTGTCCTCAACTGCTTCTTTAAAACTAATAATTACAGGGACTGAGGTTGTAGCTCAGTGGTAGAGGGCTTGCCTTGCAATGTGAGGCACTGGGTTTGATCCTCAGTACAATATGAAAATAAATAAAATAAAAGTATTTAAAAAAATAGTAATCGTGCTCACCAAGACATTACTATCATTAGGAACGTTTTTAAAAAATATTCCCCCAAATCACTACTTAATTGTTTTTTGTTTTTTAAATCTTAAAACAGCAACACAAATTAGTAACATGCCACAAACCAACACTTCCTTAACCTAAATATCTAAAACAAAATACCTCTACAAATGCAAATAATAGGGCATTTTCAGCCATTTTCATCTGTTGTTGGGCATGGTTGAGTCTAAGGCCAAAAGCTTCCCATTTCTCCTTTAGGAGTAACCCTAGAAGAGAATAAAGACAAGAATTTAACACATTGTTTTATTTGTCATCAATATTGCATATAGAGCTCTTAAACACCTAAAAACCATACAAATAATGAAACACAAAAATTAAGCATCTTCAACAATAGTCTAAAAATCTACCTATCTATTTTTGAGTGTGGTACTAGTAATTGAACCTAGGGGCACCCTATCACTAAGCTGCATCCTCAGCCCTTTATGTTTGTTTGTTTGTTATTTTTGAGACAAGGTCATGCTGTTGCTGAGGCTAGCCTTGAACCTGTGATCCTCCTGCCATAGAAGCCTCCAAGCTTCTTGGCTGTGGAATCCAGCACTTTAAAAAAAAACATGACATACAAACAAATAAGCAGAGCTTGTATACTAGTATCCTCAGTCATTTGGTTTTGCAGAAATCATGCCTAGAAGCATGGCAGCAGCAACACGTCAAAATTTGTCAACTCTGCCAAAAGTTCTAGAAAGCTCCAATTTGTATTTCTCATTTCCCCCCCCCCACTTTTCTCTTAAGTATTAAATGAATCTCAGTCTCATGTCTTCCCACCATCGGTCTGGGTTATATCCTTACCAGTTTCACTCTCTTTTCCTTCCTTGTCAACAGCAGACTTGTGTACATGCTGCATTAATCTCAGGAGATTATGCCACCGTTTTTGCCTATAACAGGTCTGAATGTGCCCCAAGAAAGTAAAGTTTTGTTTCTTGGAAAATGTTTGGGCAAAGAGCTCCTCAAATGCCTCTCGTAAGGGTAGCCAAATAAGCTTATGGTCCACAGGCTTGTAACTGAAACAAAAGGTAAATGTGATTCACAAACTTCTAAAGCTAATAGATTAAAAAGCACACATCAGAATAATCAAAACCAGAAATACAATCTAAATATTAAAATCTATGTCAAAGTTTTAAACTGTAATCTATTCTTCTGTTCCAAGTGTTTGAAGGGCTTCTACTTATTAAAAGTATTATGAAAAATTTCAAAATTTCCAGTTAGACAATAAAACATGCTATTTTATTTTACTATTTGTTTAAATAAATATGTAGAGGACTTAATTATAAATCATGTTTTAAGACTGACCAAAAAGATATCAAGACATTTTTAGAAGAAAAACAATATAAAATCAATGTTTATTCACCATTGGGCAGGGGTTGTGATGATATTGCTCACAATGGGAAAAAACTACTTATAATTAGTAGGAGTGGGAGTATGGGGGTGAATTTATAATATTGCAATGATTTATGACCATCCAAAGTTCAGGTTTTATTTCATAGTATTTCGATGATTCTTTCTTAGTTCTTGGCATTTAATTTCTCTGGATAAAAAAAAGAAACCAAGTTTCATTTAATACTAGAGTAGAGAGCATAATAGGAAAAAAGTTCAGGAAACATTGTTCTAATTAGTATATGAAAGTAGCCTAAGCAAAATTAAATGCTTCTGGAAAATCTTAAGCATATAATTTTATGTAACTTAAGTTATTAAGTACTATAATTCAAGAGCAATAAGATAAATTTTATTTCTAAGAAAATTTTTTAGCTTGAAAACTGAAAAGATGCCAAAATATATTAAAGAACAGTCAAACACAGAGAACTCAGAGACTGCTATTTACTCATCAGCTTATGAGGGAAAAATAATAAGATGAGTAAGAACCAATGACCTGATAATGAGTACCTACAATGACAAGTCAGATTCCAGAGACAAAAAGTGTGGGAACTTCAAACTCATTTCCACTTACCCATTAGCATTAACAGATTGATAATGGCATTTCTTTATTGTATTTATTCAACTAAAATTTACTGATCACCTATGTGTGTTAAACCCTGAGTCAACAAGACCTAAAAGGTCCTGCTCCTATTAGGCTTACAACCTAATACAGAAATAAATCTACTACAAAATATCAAGCAATAGTTTAATTGCTATGAATATAAATTAAGTAGGGCAGAAGGAAAGTAGGTGGTGGAGGTATTAATAACATAAGTTACCAGTCAGGAAAGCTTTATTGAAGAAGGGACATATGAAAGACACCTAAATCAAACAAGGAAATAAGCTAAGCAGGTTATCTGTGGATGGCAGGAAATGCCACAGAGGAAGTATCAAGTGTCTGTGGGAGTCAGAGGATGCCACCAAAAGGAAACAGCTAGCAAGTGTCTAGCTGACACAATATGGAAAAAGCACCTAAAGCTCAGCACCACAGGCATGGATGGAGATCATGTCAGAGAAGTGCCAGTGGCCAGTGTCAGGTTACAAAGGATTTGTACAAGTGTTTACAGGCCAAAAACAAACAAACAAACAAACGCCTTTGGGTTGTATTTTAAATGGAATGAACAGTGGAGAGATTTGAGGAAGAAAGTGATGTAATCTGATTGTACTTCAAAAGGATCATTTTAACTACCACATGGATGCCCAGGTGTGGTGAGCACATCTGTAATCCCAGGGACTTGGGAGGCAGGGGTAGGAGGACTGCCAGCCTCAGCAACTTGGACCCTATGAAATTTTGCGAGACCTTATCTCAAAATAAAAATGGCTGGGGATATGGCTCAGTGGTTAACATCCTTGTGTTCAATCCATGGTACAAAACAAACACACTCCAAAAAATACCACATGGCATAAAAGACTAGAGGAAGTTAGAAGTTGAAACAAAGAAACAAGACCAAAGCACTAGACCAGGCAAAAGATGATGAACTAAAGGGACAACATGGGAAGTGGTGAGAAATGGAACAAAATATACACGTCATCTAAATGAAACTGTTAGTACTGAAAATAGTAAACATGGGATCCAAAGCTAATGGAGGCAGCAGTTTAATGGCAGAACACACATTCTTTTAATGCATACAAAGGACTCAAAACAGTCCTTGGCATATGAGGACTGCCACAAAGAGTTAGCTGTTATTACTAATATTAATCAAGCACTGCTATTACTGTCTATCAATTTTATGAAAAAAGTGGCTTAATAAAAATTGGAGTTCTTTAAAGTTGAGTATAGTTGCTAAAGCAGTTAAGTCAATATATGATTCAATCAATGAGAAAAATGCGCTGAGGATTTAAGTCAGTGGGACAGCATATACTTATCATGCATGAAACCCTGGTATTTGATTGATTAATCCCCAGTACCCAAAAGAGAAGAACAGAAAAAGCATACAGCTCAAAAAAGGAAAAAACTAAAATCCCCAAATTAACCACAACACACATACTCAATGGGAACAAAACTGACATGGGTCCAAGACACCTGCCTCTATGAAAAATAAGTCACCAGGTATTGTATTCTTTAGAACTACATGGAAAAGATCATTTGAAGCTAGGTATGGTGGAAAACTCCTATAATCCTAGTGCCTTGAAGGCTAAGGCAGGAGAATCACTTGAGGCCAACCTCAACAATTAGCAAAAACCCTGTATCAAAATTTAAAAGAACTGGCGATATAATTCAGGTAAACAACTGCTGTAGTTCAATCCCCAGTACCCACCCTCCCTGTCAAAATCTGTTCATTTGAAAATGGCTACAACTAAAGAAAATGACTCTCCAAAATGTAGAACATGTAAAGAAAATATAAAAGACAAAACAATACATGCTAAGTAATAAAAATAAATGATAAACGCTGTTTCTTCATTTCATGTTCAGGTTCTGAGTTTAATTTGAGTTCTGTCCTCTTCTGTATAGTTTCTTTTAAGAATGGTTCCAATAGGGCTGGGGTTGTAGCTCAGCAGTAGAGTGCTCACCTAGCACATGCAAGGCCCTGGGTTTGATCCTTAGCACCACATAAAAATAAATAAAATAAAAGCAACTGTGTCCAACTACACTTAAAAAATAAATATTAAAAAAAAGAATGGTTCCATGCATGACAAGGAAAATGTAGATTGCACATTTTCATTCTATTTCTATGACCTTTGATTTTCCTCAATCTTTTTTTTCCTTCATTGCCAACTTCTCCAAAGAGAACCTTCTTTCTTTCCTCCAGAGTTTTTCCCTCAGATACTACTTTTCCTCAAGCCCTTTCCCTATGAACCTGAATTTTATACTTTTCTTTTTTAGTACTAGACTTTTTCTTTATGGAATGATTTTAAGTTTTCTGTCCCTCTCATGGGGTCACTTAGGCTGCATCCATCTCCAACTCAGTTGGATTTTGGCTTCTTGAAGCACACAGGTAATGTTGAACATCTATATACTGCCTGCCAGAAGTCCATTTTAAAAACAAAAAATAAGTTAAAATTAAATAAAAGGGCTGGGGTGTAGCTCAGTTGTATAGCATTTTCCCACCAAGTGCAAGATCTGCTCCCCCTCATTAAAAATCAAATGAAAAAAAAAAACAACATATCATCCTTACACTAATTAAAAAGCAATGGGTGCTAACAACCATAGGAAGGGAATTTTCAGTAATGTATATGGTTTGATGCCATTAAGGCTCTTCATTTTATAGTGTCTTTACCTATAATAATAGTTTTTTGAAAAATCAATCTAAAAGATGCAGATTTGTAAACCAATCCAATTAGATCCATAAATATCTTCTTTTTCCAACATAAAACTTGATATATGCTAGATATATTTAATGTAAATAATATAAGAAATGGAACTAACCACACATACGAGGGACAGAAATATCATCCTTTCTGGCCTGTCTCCTTGCCTTCTCCTGAATTTTGTTTTCCACTTTCTTGCCTTTTCTAAAAAGACTTTTGATCTTCCAATCTTACAAACAATGATTCTTAAACAAGAGAGTCACCTAGCAACCTACACTATGATATATATTACAAGATTTGATTTATGTTACTTTCTACTAATATGAGAATAGAGAAAACAAGGGAAATTTCCAACGATACAAAAATTGAGGAGTATGTAAAGTTTTCTTTTAGTAACTCATGCTATTCTACTAACAAGAAAAAAGGAATATATTCTAGTCACCAATTTGGCACCAAAACGAAACTCCAGTTTATTATCTGTTAGTTACAAATCTTTCATAATATCAATTGCATCAGGGCACCAATGGGTTCCTGTGTATTCAATACATTTACAATAACTTGAAATGACTGACAGAACATTATAAATTCTTAGAGGAAAAGATGAACTTGTCTGTGTTTGATTAGTATAGGATTAAAAAAGTAAGAAATTACTGAAGACATATATAGATGCAAAAAAAGAAATAAACAGCATAGACATGCCTGGTTAAATAAAAAGATCTGTAGAAGCATCTTTGAAGAGTGACAGCAAAAAATCTTCATAAAAGTTCTTAAAACCTATGCTTTAGTTCAATTGTACTATATATACAAATGCTACCTGATTAATATACTTGTCTGGTTTGTCTTCCCTCTTCCCTTCCAGTGTATCATCCATCATTGAGAACAAGGACCTTTATAATGAAAAAAAATCATCTACATAGCCAAGATCCTCTCAATAAATTCTAATAAGTACCGTGCTGGGGTGCAGCAAGGGGTGCTAGTCTATGAATATTTTCCCCAGGCTGCCAAAGCTTTGTAAGGTAAGTGTTTCTTACCTCAAGCAGTAAACACAAAATAACATGAAAAAAATTTCAAACCACATTTACCCTCCAAGCAAGTCTGCAGTGTCACTCTGCTGATTCATATTGACAACTCTCAAACGGTGGCCTTTATAAAAGAAAGGGAAAAAGAATTATTCCAAACTTTTAAATGCTGATTAATATCCAGTATACATCTTAAGAATATAAAGACATAGAATAGCACAAACATTTAATATGTATTTCCATGTATCTTCTCATTTTACTTCAGGGACCACAAACTTTTTAAATTTTCTCACATCTCCATATAGATATAAAACAGTCACATTCACTGTGGCATTACTGGTATAGCATCTGGATAACTATGCATAGGAAAACACCCTTCATTAAGTCAAGGTCTACAATGAGGGCTAAGTAAATGTCCATAATGTGTAATTATTTGACCATTAGAAGCCAAATTAAAAAAATAAAAAATTTTAAAAAATTGTCCAATCTGCTTAACTTAATGTAATATGTAGAGTATAATTCCATCTGTATGAAAACACCATCTAGACTGAGGATGTGGCTCAAGTGATAGCGCACTTGCCTAGCATGTGTGAGGCACTGGGTTCGATTCTCAGCACCACATAAAAATAAAATAAAGATGTTGTGTCCACCTAAAACTAAAAAAAAAAAAACAAAAAACCCACCATCTATATGCACATGACATTTGCACACCAAAAATTAATCCAATCAGTTAATAGTGGTCATTTCTGGGAAACAACACAGATGGAGAAAGGTCACTTTTTAAAACTCTAGTTATCTTTAGACTGTTTAAAAACAAAAAACAAAAAGAGTCATTGCAAAATGCTTAAGGGCAGTCATTTCCCTCCAGGAGTTACCTGTAATGTGTGCCAAGTACTGGACAGTAGAGGTTTTGCCAGTCCCAGTCTCTCCCACCAGCAACACAGGCTCCCCTTTGCTGACGCACACTGCAAGCTGTTCAATGAGAACAGAGGATGGCCGTGTAGCAGCAAAAGTGAATTTCTCCCTAAGAATGGGAAAAAGGAGTTTAAAAGCCAGCCTGGGGATATACATCAGTGGTAGAACAGTTTACCAACCTTGGGTTTGATCCCTATTGATGAAGGTTCCCCCCCTCAAAAAAAGTCAGGCTGCAAGCTTTTCTTAGTGTTGAAAGGAATTCTAATTTCCAGGTTCAACAAAGAAGAATGAGGAAATAGCCCACAGTAATTGTCTTCATGCTATACCAAATATTCCTACAACATATGAATTACAAAATTAATTTGCTCTGCAAACACTAAAGAGTCATACACCTGTGTAAGGTGCTAGGCTCTGGAAATTCAAAACATCTATATGACAAGACACTATATTAGCTGTGTCTTGAACAAATTACTTAACCTGCCTTAACCTCAGTTTTTTCACCTATAAAATATTTATGATAATTGTAATGGGTTTAAGTGTCTTCACTTAAATTCAGTCTATCCAGAATCTGTGGAACTTTATTTTTAAATAGGATATTTGCAGATTTAACCAAGTTAAGAAGAGGTCATACTTCTTTGAGTGGGCAATAAATCCAGCAGCTGGTATCCTTGTAAAAGCAATCTAGAGACAGAAACACATAAGCAGGGAAAAGGCCCTGTAACAACAGAGATAGAAATCGGACGGATACAGACCTAAGTCAAGGATTGCTGAGAGCCAAAATCATCCAGAAAGTAGCAAAAAAGTATTCTTCCCTAGACCTCTCGGAGGAAATATGGCCCTATCAACACCTTGACTTCAGACTTCTAACCTCCAGAATTGTAAGAATAATGTCTGTTCTTTAATGTCACTAAATTTTTGGTCACTGTTAAGGTTTATAAATCATAATTTATAAAATTATTATAATCACTATATGAAAAAGCAAATGAAAGCACTTAGCACAATGCCAGCATCGATTAAGTTTATAATAAATATTACCAGCTCAGAATCTTATATAATCCCAGCCCTCAATATAGACAAATGCCAAAGTCTGACTTCCACCTGAGCCCTGCTTCAATAAATGCACTACAGCGAGCAAAAACCAAGGATCATCTTCGCTAGTCCACATCTCTAATGGCCTTTATCACCTCCTGTTAACATCCAGTTTCATAGAACATACTTTGGAAAAACACTGCTCCTGACCACATACCATGCTGGCAAAATGACAGTTCAGTAAGGTATTCTGTTCAAAGGATAAGACGAGACCTTCTATCAATTCTTAATGACCACATAGTACATAGGTTAGTTTAGAACCCCACTTACCTCTGTACATGAGCAGCCTCGTTTTGTTTCCGAAGAAGTCGCACTCTGCCTACTTGCACATCTAGTTCATTGATCAGAATTTCTGGTTTATAAAGTTGACAGAAAAATTCGGCCTGTGGGAGGAAAAGATTTCAACTGAATAAAAATCTGCATGCTCTTTAACATTTTCTTATTCACAGAGGCTCATTGTGACCTTCTAATCAGCCTTCTACCTGGAAACACACTCTACTTCCAAGATAGGCAAGTTAGCTTTTAATCAAGGTTGATTTTTCTTCATTTTCCGAGTTTCCAATGTCTTCTTTTAAAACACTGACTGTATTTCCATAAAATGGTCCTTTTGACTCATGTAAATAAACCTCTGTCTATATCCAAAGTGGACACTGCTGATAGACATTTCCCAACAGAGTAAAAACAAAACAAAAAACCCCTCACCTCCTAACTTACGGGAAAAAAATTAGTAGATTTCTCTTCAACCATGCTATTCTCTGCTTTAAATTTCTAACATGGTTCATCTGACTAGTCAAAGCAGAAAAGGAAGTTATGGAAGATGCTCCTGGGTGTCTAGCCATCCATCTCTTTACTTGTTGATAACTCAAGCCGGATTTTGTTCAGGTTTCACAAAAGCAAAAAAGGGGCAAAATGCTCAAGGAAGATGAACCCTCCCCAAAGAAAAAGGGTAAACACTGATTAGTCTAAGTGGTTTGTTTCATTCCTTTGCCCACTAAGATTAGTATATGTATTAATTAATTAATTCCCTCTCAGTGGAGTATTCTATTACCCAAAACACCCCAACTTCTTAAGAAGCTAAAGAAACATTTCCACTATTGCAGTTCCTTACACGAAGCATGCTATAGACATAATTCAAGTAGGAAAGCCAAATATCTGCTCAAGATGAGCCCTAAACATTTCTCCAGCCCCCAACCACAACATTACCACTATTGAAGGGCTCTTTCCTCCAAAAATTTCATTTGCATATATCTGGTGCTAGGGGTTGAACCCACAGCCTTGTGCATGCTAAACACATGCTCTGCCACAGAGCTACATTGCCAACCCTTCATAAATACATATTTGGATATAAAACAAGAATGGTAAAATATTAGCCATGTCTGTGATGAACCTAAGTAGTGGGTATACAGGTATTCATTGGTACTATTTTGAACTTTCCTGATGTTTGAGGACATTAATAATAAAAGGTGGGGGGGGGTGTCTCTGAACCAAACTACAAAGACGTTACTAAGACACAGTTCCAGTTCTAAGCCTATAACCAGAGAATGGTCATTAAAATACTGGAGAATGAGGTATACATGTGATACAGGGCATAAGAAAAATGACTTCAAGGATGTGGAAACACTTGCAGAACTACTAGGGAATGTTAGAAGATTTATATCCATGAAAGGCAGTAATGACACCAACATTCTCAGAGGAGTCAACATTGCAAAAGTTATCCCAGGCAATGACCAGAAACCAATAAGCAAGCTAAATACCCTAGTCTGCTTTCAAAGGAGAAGTAAAAATAGCACCATGTACCTTTTTCTTAGAAATGTTCAACTTGCTTCCAATAACTTCTGCCATTTTCAATTTGCTTGTGCGCTCAGAAAGCATTGCTGTGAAACAGTCCAGAGCCTATTAAAATAACCAAGGCAAATGCCAACTGATTAAAAAACAAAAAACAATACATTAATCACAGAACATCCTATCCTGCCTGGCCTCAAAGGGAAGAAAATAAAATTCGTAAGAACACTGATGCAGTACTGAAAGGGGTATAAATAATGAGCCAAATCTGGACATATGACTTTACCTAATAGAAAACACACGAACAAATATGGAGGATGTTGTTATTGAGTTACTGGTAAAATTAGAAATAAACAAACAAAAACCTTAACTCATTTTGCAGATCTTAACTTTATGTAAAGAATAGCAAGTTAGTGTTCATTATTAGGTATGTGGCTCATGGAAGAAACAACTCTCTCTCAGTGCTGACATAACAGCAAAAGCTTGCTTTCCTGGAACCTCAACCTCCCAAGTAGCTGGGATCGTGTGGTCCACTGCAAGCAGTCAATAAGTAGCTTTATATAGACACAATATTTTACAATAGAAAGTAAATAAGATGAATCTTACCAATGACTCAATTTATTAGAAAAGTATGAAACAGTTATTTGTAAGAGATGAAAAATGGAGAATTTGGAAAATGAAGGACAAGAACAGATTGCCACAAAGCATTTCAGGGTTCAACGTGACCTAAGGGTACACTCCAAAGGAGATTTCTTTCTACTCAAAAAAACTTTACTACACACAAAGATAGTGTAAACCAAACTGGTCATGTTCTCTTCCCCAATCCCAGCTGTCAGAAACCAGAACACTTTTTAATCAAAATTGGTCAATGTTATAGCCAACAGATCTTCAGGCAGCATCATCTTTATTCTTATGGTGGAGGGAATAAATCCTACTTTGTTCTTATAGAATCTGGTAGAGAGTATTACTCAATAGGTCTTCCCTCTAACACATTTTTTTTAAAAAAAAAAAAAAAACCAAGGTTATACTTTATAATTCCCACATTTTCCCCTATACTAAAGATAAAATTTCCACTGAGGCAAGTGTAAATATCAGATAAACACAAATTTATCCAAAAGTCTTCAGAAATTATGCAAGGTGCATAATACATATCTTAGAAACAATCTATATTTTACCACATCACCTTACCATTACTTTGGAGTATACTTTCATTCCACCTTTTAATTTCACTCTCTCAAACTATACTTCTTTTGAAATTAGTAACAATGTCTTAAAACTACAAAACATCAGCCCTCACCAAATAAAATAAATAAATAAATAAATAAATAAATAAATAAATAAATAAATTACAAAATATCTATTGTGCCCAATTAAGATTCCTGTTTTGTTAGCAGTGCTGGGGATTAGACCCAGGGCCTCATGCACGCTAGGCAAGCACTCTATCTTTAAGCCCCCATTAAGAGTTAAGGCAATTTTAGCTTCATTTTTAACTAGCTAAGGATAATAAACCATGCCAAATCAAAAGAAATTCTGAAAGAAATAAAATCAGCAGCTATATAGAGAACAACGAGACAACCAACACAAAGACTTTATCTTACCTCTTGAAAAATATTTAATGATGCTGATGAAGATGAACTGTCAAAGCTATGAGCAATCCTATTACACCAATTCAGTAGATCCCTTTAAAAAAAAAAAAAAAGTAAGAAATAAAAAATCTTAGACCAAAAACATCAGAGTTTGTTAAGGACACCTGACAAATGAGTATCCTATTTTTTCTTCTAATGTGGAGACAAAAGTATTAGATGTAAGAACTTAGAGGAAGTAACCTATCACTCATTTTCCCCCATCCATGCCAGACAAGGTAAGGAAGGAAGGAAGCAAATAACTGATTAAAATGAGGGGAGGGCTGGGGTTGTGGTTCAAGTTGTAGAGTGCTCGCCTAGCATGTGTGAGGTAATGAGTTCGATCCTCAGCACCCACCACATAAAAATAAAAAAGATATTATATCTCCCTAAAACTAAAAACATAAACATTAAAAATAAATAAAAATAAAATAAAATGAGGGGAGTTATCTATTCCTAACTCCAAGTGGCAAGTCCAACCCTTGAAAGAGGAGAGCTGAGGCATAGAACTCATTATATGGAGCAAAATCCAAGAATGTTAATTTAAGGTCCCATATGTTAAGAAAAGAAATCCAGTTAAAGAATTATTATCAAGTTTGTCCTTAAAAGTTATTTTTAAAGGTAAAAATAATATTTTCAGGCCTTCCTAATCAGTACCTATAGATCTGAAAAAGATCTGATCTCATGAAAATTTAATTTTCAAACTCAGTATGTCTTTCAAAACCATTTAGTTCGAGTTGGTAAGATCTTTTAGGGTAAGTTGCTTTTAAATTATCAACTAAACCGACCCCGCCCCACGCACGCGCACACACACAACTCAAAAAAGTGTCAAGTCCAATACCTTAGAGACAATTCTCTGCCCTCAAGGATAGGTCTTTTGTTTTCTCTTCTGGCTTCTGAAACTGCCTCAGATGCCTCTTCACTTTCAATACAATTATCACTTGAAGAGTGATGTTTCTCTCCAGTAAGCTCAATATAAATGTCAAGCAGGTGATCAGCAGCTTCCAACAGGCTGGGATATCTGCTCTGAAGAACCTGTCAACAGAGGGAGGGAAAAAAGGAAAGAAAATTTCACCCCAAGCATAGTAATTTTTAAAGTACACACAGCCCTGGGTGCAGTGATACACACCTCTAATCCCAGAGGCTTGGGAAGGTGAGGCAGAATTACAATTTATAAGGCCTTAACATCTTAGTGAGACCCTGACTCAAAACAAAAACAAAAAAATGATTTTTAAATGCTGGGGATATAGCTCTGAATTCCAACCCCCCTCCCCCATACCAAAAAATAAATAAATAATAGTATACACAGAGTTTAGTGATAAGAGTGTTTACCTAGCATGCCTAAGGCCTAGATTTAATCCCTAGTACCACAAAATAAAAATAAAATAAAATGTACACATTTTAACTACTGCTGACACTAGTTAACCAGAAAGTGTATTTCTCTATGAAATTTGTCATCTTTACCAAGCATAAAAATTTAAACCTTGAAACCTTTACATTCTTTTGGTCCTACCTGCCCACTCAAATGCCATGGCTTTTTTTCCTACCTCAAACTCAGTTATCCGGCAATCTCACCATCTGTAACATAGCTTTCAGGATTGAAGTTAGATGGTAAAAGGGTCTCCAAGCAACCAAAACAGGCATGTAGGCTGGTGATGCAGCTCAGTGGCAGAGCACTTGCCTAGCATGTATGAAGCCCCAAGTTTAATCCCCAAACAATGCCACCAAAATAAAAGTATCCAAGGAATTACTGAATAAAGAATTCTTCAAGAACTATTTACTATGGTTCCCAACAATTCTAGTAAGGTTCATTACACACTTTCTCAGTCAAAAGTAAATTAGAAGCAGTTATGAGGACATAGAAAAATAGTTTTTCAAAAGGCCACAAGTTAATGTTAATGCTGATAAAAAGCAATGGAACTTAAAAAGAATTAATGATGCAAAAGATCTAAGTCCCATTCACTTCAATAACTGCTGAGAATTTACTACAGTATTATACTTGGAATTCATAATATTAGCTCCAAGCCTTTATGTTGATATGAAACAGTCAAATTTGTTTAAGAAGGCATGAAACTACATATATATTTGAAAAATTAACCATCCATTTAAATTAGTTTGAGAAGAACATTATGATTCCAATTTATATATGTAATATCCACATATTTATAAAGGATATAGAACTCAAGGCCTAATAGTGTCATATTCATACACATACATACACTTTTTTTTTTTATTTGGCAGTACTGGAGATGGAACCCAGGATCTCATGCATGCTAGGGCAGCAGTGTATCATTGAGGTATATCCCTTCTGTGTTTCAGTGACCAAAATAGTCTAGACACAAAATCAGATGCTTCATATACACTTAAAAGTATTTTATGCAGTATCTTTAGTGTGCCTGCATTTTAACTACCTCCCAACACATGAGGCCAGACATGACATTTTTCGCTTGTGGTATGATGTCAATGTCCAAAGGTTCTAAATTATAAAGCATTCTGGATTTCAGATTTTTAGTTAAGGGATGCTCAATCTATACAAACTTAAAAACTTCATGTAAGTTTGGAACTTTTCATAATAAAAAGTAAAAAAAAAAATTTAATATTTTCTAGTACCACATACCTCATTCAGTTCTTTCTTATTCAGATTATCCAGGTGAATTTTGGTCCAATATTTGTCTAACAAAGTGGCATGACTATTTAGTGGTCGATACCAATTACCTCCACAAGTCAAGAGTCTACATTCAAAAATAAAGTTACACATCAGCAGTTTGAAATTTAATCTTGAATTAGGTTACAGTAGATCTAACCTATCTGTGGGGCATACATTCCAAGACCAACTGTGGATGCATAAAATCATGGTCAGTACCAAACACCCACATGTTTTTTCCTATATTCATATACCTATGATAAAGTTTAATTCCCAAATTATTCACAGTAAGAAGATTAATAACAATGACCTGAGCAATAATAAAGCAGTTACACAATATTCCATAATCAAAGTTATTTAAAATTTAAGAACTGTTTACAAAATCTAGAATTTTTTATTTAATATCTTCAGACCTCCTGCTGCCTACTGAGCTAATTAAATTCATAGAAAGTAAACTGCAGATGAGAAGGCAATTATTACTTGTTGGACATTACCTCACATGAATAAATATACTCTTAATCCTTCCTAGTGCCATATACTACTCTGTTACCTATAGGGTAGATGACCAACAAAAGACTAATAGTTGACCCATATTTGACTCTTTTCCTAAGAAGGAATGATAGAGTTTAAAGTTGTTTTCAAATCAATGTAAATGAATCCATGAGGTGTTTTGATCTCAATGACCTGTTCATCCTTTAAGCATAAATACCTTCAGAAAAACATAATCCAAGAACTATAGCATTAACAATAATTCACTGTTTGCTACCAGAAGCTACCATACTTGAAAATCATAAAAATTTTCCCAAGAAGAGAGGATTATATATTCAACATACACTCTGGACAAATTACATGCTTACACATTAGCCGTTTGATCCTCACAACAACTGTCCTGAAGAGAGGTGCCATTATTTTCTTCTAATGTATAAGGAAAAGAACAGTAATAATCCCTTGTTCACCAACCACAACTATAAATGATAGGACTAAGAGCTGAATTTAAGTCTGTCTGATATCTAGGTTGCCTGACATGATGTCATGGGACTTTCTAAGAAAAACTTCGTTATCTGTGTAATTTAAATCAACTTACATTAAAAGCAATAGGGGTTGGCATGGTGGTGCATACCTGTAATCCCAGCAACTTGGGAAGCTGAGGCAGGAGGATCACAAGTTCAAAGCCAGCCTTAGCAACTGAGTAAGGCCCTAAGCAACTTGATGAGACCCCATCTCAAAATAAATAAATAAATAAAATAAAAAAGACTGGGCATCAGTCTCTGACACACAAAAAAATAAATAAAACCATAAGGTTGACTGGGGTGTAATTCAGTTGCCTACCATGTTCGAGGCCCTACGTTCCTCCCCAGCACCATGAAAAAAAGAAAAAAGTGTTAACAGAGTCTGGCAAGGTGCTTCTTGAGTATAGTTAGGTTAGCCCCATACTTCATCTAGGAGTCAATCTTTACTCAGGCAAACACTAATGTAATCATTAAATATATAATGTTAGTTTCATTTGTGGGTATTTTAAGACCTTGCAGAAGCAGGAGTACATTAGCATAAAAAAAGAAACTGTTGCCTTCTTGGTATTTTAAAATGTGGATAGAAATATACCAAATCTGCTGTTTTTTTTCCATCCTAAATTTAATTAAATTTTTTAATTGCTTAAAATCTACATAACATCTTCTTCATCATCATGGCTAGCCATTAATTGGGTGCTTATCCTGTGATAGGTAATGCAAATCACACTATTTGAAAAAGAAATGATTAGCCTCAATATATTCATACTGTTTAGAAGGTATACGCAGGTACTAAATGTCAGTGTCAGGACTCAACTCAGAACTATCTGACGATAATCTCACTTTATTTTAAAAAACAAGATAAAATGTTTAAAACCGACTATTTTTAAATGAAAAAACAAATAGCTCATTTTATAAATTAATTATCTTCATTAAATAAAATCAGGAATGAGGGCTGGGGCTATAGGTCAGTGGTAGAACACTAGCCTAGCACATGAGAGGCACTGGGTTCAATCTTCAGCACCACATATAAATAAAAATGACTTACATATGTGTGTAAAATCAGGAATGAGAAAGTTGGCTCTCTCATCATTTCTAATTAACCCTGCTTAAAATAGGTTCAGATAATTATACCAAGGTTTCTAGACTCAGCATGAAGACACATGATAAAGAGGCTGCAGAGTTGAAACAAAGGTTAATAGCACATACCTCCTGGTTGCAAAAAACTGAAATCCAGGAGCCACTTTCAGACAGTCCCCTCGGCCAGGAATCAAGAGTTGTCCATTCTCCAAAAGCGGGATCAGCACTGAAACCTAAATCACAAACTCCACTGATAAACAGATATTAAGACAAGTAACAAAAACCAAAACAATCCAAATGAGGAACACATCTTTATGAGAAACTTCAGTTCTCATGGTGGAAACTAGGATCAAATGCAGGTGGGAATGTCCAAGTCACCTACATTCCAGCATAACACTTACTTCATGCAACATTCACTAAGTGCCTTCTGTGGATTAGAACGAAGCAACATACAATGATACAAACAGTATTAAGACTTTAGATCCTAAAATTTGATGGGAGACGATAAGCATGGCTCCAGGGGTATACATACAAGGTGACATGTGAAAAGAAACGGTGGCTCTGAACTGATATGAACCAATTTAGAAGCAGGACAATGAAGCTGTCCCCAAAGTAATCTTATTTGCTCAGTATGAGAAGAAATAGCTACATTTGGTAGGAAAGAAATGGCATAAACAATGGCATTAAGGATGGGAAAGAATGTGCAAATGGAGCCAGATAAAGAGGTAAAGTTCAGACATAGGGAATAAAAAGCCTCCAATGCTGAGCTAAAAAGACTGAGCTTTTTCATGACAAAAATAAGTATCAAGAGTATTTTAGACTAAGAAAAAACTTTTATTTAAAAAAAAAAATGAACTGTGTAGCAATGTGGAATATAAACTGAAAAGAGATCAGCCTAGGGGAAATAAGAGTTACTCAGAGAAAAACACTATGTTACAAAGGCATGCTAGACAGATAGAATAGAAGAGAGCAGGATAGGAAAGAAGTGGGATAGAAAGAAGAAGACAGTGAATAACGGATCTGGAAATTAAATGAGAAAAGAAAAAAACCTAGATGATTCTAGGTTCTGGCATATTAACTGCAGGGCAGAAAAGGCTATTCTAATTTGGACATCTTGAATTTATACTGGCTATGGGACATTCAAGTAGAATTCTTTTTTTTTTTTTTTTTTGGTTGAGATAGGGTTTCATTATATTGCTTAGACTCTAAAGTTCAAGTGATCCTCCTGCCTTAGCCTCCTAAGAGATTGGGACAACAGGTATGTACCACCAAACCCAGCCCAAGAAGAGATTTCCTTTTTTAAAGAAAGTCAATTAGACATATGGAGCTTATGGGTTTACAGGGGAAGTTTGTTAAAAAAAAAAGAGAGAGAGAGAGAGAGGGAGGGAGAGAAGGAGGGAGGGAAGAAGAGAGGGCCAAAGAGGATTGTTCCAATTTAGTGGGTACTAATTTTTCATAGCAAAATTATTTCATTCGTAGCTAGAAGCTGAAGGGAAGCACAAAAGAATATAGGGGCAATTCCAGGATATTCCAAAACTTGAAACTAAAGAAAATCATCCTAAATATTTGTAAAAGGTAACTTTAAATTAAATTAATGGGTCACAAATGTGGATGTAGATCAGTGGCAGAACCCTTGCCTAGCAAGTGAGACCCTAGGTTGGATCTCAACACTGTTAAGAAAAACAAATAAGAAAACCTAAGCCTAACCACACAAAATTTTGTGGTTTTCTTTTTTCCCTTAGGCAAGAGATGTGTTTTGTTTTCTTTTTTCTTCCTTAATAGTTTTTCCAACCTGTAGTTTTGTTAACATGTTTCAGTGTATATTTTGTAATTAGTAGTCACTACAGTGTTGGGGGGCACGGGGAGGAAGCCTTCTTAAGTCTCTAGTAAACTTGGCAGAGTATGTCAACAATTTTTTTTTTAATATTTGCAAAGCATATAATCCAGCAACTTAGAGAAAACAAAGTGATTACTTGGGTACAGGAAAATGTCCATAGATTAAGAATATTCAGTATATTAACTTCTACAATGATAATTGGAAGACAAGTCTAGCTGGCATAGTGGTGCATGCTTATAATCCCAGTTACACAGGAGGCCAAGACAGGAAGATCACAGGCCTGGGCAACTTAGCAAGACCCCATCTCAAAAAATAAAGAGGAAAAGGGCCAGGATGTAGCTCAGTGGCAGAATGCCTCTGGGTTTAATCCCCAATACAAGGGAAAAAAAAGACAAACTCAGTTTGAAGATTCATAAATACTTATCCCAAAGAACTAACAGTAGAGCATCATAGAAATACTAGAACAGATGGCAAGACATCAAAGTTAGCATTACAACTACTATAGCTGAGATCTAAAAAATAAACCACAAATTTACAATTGTGTGCACAAGCACACACAAGGTAACCTGATCAACTATTGTTGAGAAGTTCTAAAAATAACAAAATAATAATCAAGGGATCCTTGTATGTTCTTAAGTAAATACAACTTCACTATAATGATAATGAAATCCAAAAATGATTAAACCATAAACCTTCTGGAAACAAATGTGTTATCAGGAAAATGATCTGTACAAAATGAAACTCGAACTATAAGAATTTCCTAATGGTTACTAAGCACTGCAAAAGGAAGACCAAGTCAGAAATTGTTAATTTGATCTTTAATCTGGACTTGGGCAACACAAAAATGTACTGAGGTGTGGGACAGGGGCAGATGCATCATTATGGCTTACATGAAATATCCTTCATTTTATTTACTTTTCTTTGGTTCTAATTCCAAAATCTACAGGTCTAATGATTTTCCAGGTAATGTAATATCTGAAAAAAATTGTCCATGAAGGCAGGCACTCAAAAAAGGATAAAATCAACAAGTACTTTTAAACTAGTTTTATTTATATTTCAATTTTATTTTTTTAAACTCTCATGGGTAGAAGTCAGCTCTGGTTCTGGGCTTCTTAAAAAACATCATTTTTTAAAAAATGAAACACCATCCCCAGTCACTATTAACAAAATGACCTCAAAAACAGAAGAGACGTTAGGAAGCAGTGATTTAGTAAGATGACATACCACATCTAAGGGGGCATAGTCAATATCCTCCAGAAGAATCCAATGGCCCTTTGTGGCTGCCTGTGTCAGGGTACCAGGCTGCCACACAAACTCTCCAGGAACATCTGTGCAGCGATACATCCCCAACAGCATCTGCAGAAGAAAAATAAAATAATTAGAGAAACCACACACCTAATATGCTAAGACTACTTCCTTTGATTAATTCTGTGAATCATTCCATAGCGATGTCATCACTTAAAGTTTTCACAGATTGCCCCAACAGTCATGAGCAAGACTATTATCCATTTTTGTATTCCCTTAGCAAAAACAATACTTGAATGCCAATAGTTACAAGAATGCCAAACCACCAACGCTTGCCATTTCTTAATTACCTTACTGTCAGTCTGATCTCCAAGCTGGACTTTGAGAAGCTGAGGAGGCTTTCTTCTACCTGTCATTGCAGCTAAATGTTCAACTAAGGAAGTTTTGCCACATCCTATTGGTCCTTCCAACAACACAGCATTCTGAGAAGCCACTGCCAAAGCCAGGGTCTGAAGATTTTTGCAGACAGACTTAACCAGCACATAAGATCGAAGGGCCAGCTCTTGTTCTCGTGAAGAACTCATATTACTAGCCTGAGGAGGAGACAAGAAACAAACAAAAGTCAGTGAAGAGTTA
Source organism: Urocitellus parryii (assembly GCF_045843805.1). Classification (NCBI taxonomy): domain Eukaryota; kingdom Metazoa; phylum Chordata; class Mammalia; order Rodentia; family Sciuridae; genus Urocitellus; species Urocitellus parryii. The sequence continues at coordinate 70,234,814 of NC_135538.1, read as the reverse complement.
CTTCCCCTAAGGAAACAAGTTAATTTCTACAACGTTTCCACTGACCTTACATAAACCTGGGCTAATAACTTAATTATAACAAATCTAATGTAAGAAGTATGCTATACAAAGTAAGAATCTGACCTTTCTTCTTTCCCTTCTTGAAGGAGGAGTACATGTGAAAATGGAAGAATTTTTTTTAATATTTATTTTTTAGTTATAAAAAATAAACTAAAGTTTAAGTGGACAAAATACCTTTATTTTATTTTTATGTGGTGCTGAGGATTGAACCCCGTGCCTCATGCATGCTAATGAGTGCTCTACCTCTGGGCTACAACCCCAGCCATGGAAGTAGAAATTTTTAACAAATTTAAGACAATGTCTCTCAAAGTTTTAAGAAGCTAAAAATGTTGATGCATGGGGAAGTGGGCTCAGCAAACCTCATCTATTACTGCTGGGTTTGTGTTTATTTTCTTCCTCTCCCCATATTCTAGAACTTCATATCTAACATTAAGAATGCAGGGATTGGAGCTGGTCACAGTGGCACTTGCCTGTAGTCCCAGCAGCTCGGGAGGCTGAGGCAGGAGGATGGCGAATTCAAAGCCAGCCTCAGCAAAAGCAAGGTGCTAAGCAAGTCAGAGAGACCCTATCTCTAAATAAAATATAAAACAGGGCTGGGGATGTGGCTCAGTGGTTGAGTGTCCCTGAATTCAATCCCTGATATCCCTACCCCCCCACACACCAAAAAAAAAAAAAAAAGAATGCAGGGATTGGGGATGAAGATAGGTGGTAATGTATACTCAGCACAGGTTGGACCCCTTCCCTCAAAAAAAGAATGCATTCATTAGGGAAATATGGACACCAAGAGAATATCATAACATTGTTAGATTTTTTTTTTTTAAGGTATAGTAAGTGTTGGCATTAAGTCTTTCTTTTGGAGATAAATACTGGAATATTTATGAATGATATTGGAAAGTTTTGCAGAAATATAAAGGAAACAACTGATTATGAATAGATTACTATTTAAGCTGGGTGAAAAGTATTTAAGGATTCATTACACCATTCTTCCTACTTTGGAACATGTTTGGCATTTTTCATAAAAAAAGCAAACAATATGTTTACTGGATAAATGTAGAATTTCAGTCAAAAGATGACACAGTTCTAAAGATAAAAGTTCTAATTCTAGATAAGGTCACATTAAAAACCTGGAGGTACAGGTTTCTTAGTGTTGGTCATACAGATACATTCAATTTATGAATAATTACTTCACTAAACACTTATGACATGTACACTTTCATATATGTATACTTCTATATTTTTTTTTCTTTTTAATGCTACATGTCAGAAACAAACTGATGTTTTAAAGGCCTCAAGACTTATTTCCAAGAAGAAAGTGGGTAGATCTGATCACCAAAGTGATGACTGAAGACTGCTAGAGAAAATCAGACTGTCTTCCAATGATTCTACATTTTTTTTTAATCTCCCAGCCTGTCTAAAGTGGTCTAGAGCCACAATCTTGGAAGAAGATCATTTCATATGGCAGCAGGGAAGAAACACAACACATACTGGTCTCCCACACAATGGGCAAAGAATATTATGACAGAACTGAGGACAGGAGTTCTCTATATGTCTAGCTCTGTCTTCGCCAGTCTTTGCAGTTCAAGGTTCTCCAAGTCATTCTGCTTTGTGTTTCATATATTTAGGATAACAAATGCTATTCAATTTCATACAATTTTTGTAGTAAACAAACAAGATATGTGAAAGAATTTTGCTTAAGTTTTTTGTTTTTTTAGTGCTAGGAACTGAACCTAGGGCCTTGCACATACTAGGGAAGCACTCTACTACTGAGCTATATATCCATCCCTCTTTTTTTCCCTTTGTTTCTTTTAATTTCTCCCTTGAACACTTTCAAAACTAGACCAGCAACTTGGATTCACACCTGATTCATAAGAGCCCAACTAAGGAAGGAGCATACTCAGTATTTAAGAGGGGAAAGGGAGCACATACCCTACTAATAATGCTAATATACCTGCTCTCCAGGGGCCGGAGGCTGCTTGGGCAATACCACACCACATACTGCTGTCACCCTGGAGGAGAGGTCAGCTGAAATAAGGTGTCCTTGTAGGTATTGCAGCTCCTTATCCTTATGCCAAAGGGAGGCTTCTGGATTGGCCAAAACCAAGGCCTTCTCCAAGTCCTGCAACTGGGCCTCTTCTAATAACCTGAGGGAAGAATCTCATCAATTATGTTATTGTACAAAAAAGTTACAGCAAAACCTAAAAGAAAGCTTTTGCTTACCTCAACCTGAAGTGGATCAATTCATCACTATTAAAAATCTTCTTAAGGAATGATAACTTGTGCTCTTCGTTCATATAGGTGACCAAGGCAAGACAGTTGGCTGTGTACCTGGAGAAAAAGGAAGTACATATGTATAGTTGATCTGCAGTTGACTGGGAAAAAAACAAAAAAAAGAAAGAAAATGACTAGTCAACTGAACACTAGAGAATAAATGTGTTATTTAAGAGTAAATAAATCAATCATGAATTCACTTGATAAGAGCATGAAAAAGGTAGAACCACACTCACATCACCTCATTTTTTTCCTGAAGTGACACAAGATGAAGGAAGGAGAGTAAGAACTCAAAAGCCACAAGAACAAAAACAACAGATTGAACATGGTTTCCTTCTCCTCCCTCACACTATAAGCACAGGAAAAATCTAGCAGCTACTCACCAACGGACCAAAGTGTCATGGCTTCTGAGGAGGGGGACACACACACTCCAGTCCCAGAGTTCCCGGAACACAGATTGCTCTTGCTGCAGAAACTTGTAGGCTGCTTCCATTAAGTCCCGAAGTTTCATCCGTCTTCGCCCATAGCGAACTGGATTAGCATCTGAACTCTCCAAGAAGAGTCTTTGAAAGACTGGGGAAGTGTCCTTGAAATACCTCAGGGCAAACCTTCAGAAAAAAAAGAGTATTTTCATTGGCTGGTGGAAATATTCAAGTACATATCTCTACTCTGAGACAGGACTGTAGAACATAACAGAATACAGGGAGGAAAATGCTAACATTACCTAGTCCTATGACCAAACTGTTTAAGTTCAGGAACCACAGGACCATGACATGGGATAGCTGATACAGAGGACACAAAAACCTAAACTGATTACTCAAAAAGTAGAGGGATTTATCACAAGTATTTATTATTAAAAATGTACTCATTTCCAACAAACATTTACTGAACTGTCACTAAGGGCCAGACACTGTGTTAATACCTGAAGATTCAAAACCAAAGAGATTTTTTTCTTAAGAATTCTGCCATCTGATAAAAAGAGAATACTTACAAAAACAATAAGCAGCACAAAGAGAAAGAGTTCAACTGAACCTGGGGAAGTTGAGAAAAGATGTTTTAACTGCCTCTTAAAGAATGAAGAGGAGAACCTTGTGAGAGCATAAAGAAAAAGGACATTCCACTAAGATAAAACAAAAAGTTCAAAAAGTTGGTCATAGTGGTACTTGCCTGTAATCCTGGCTATGCAGGAGTCTGAAGTAAGAAGACTGCAAGTTCAAGGTCAGCCTGGGAAACTGAGCAAGACCTTTTCTCAAAATAAAATATCAGAAAGGACTGGGACATAGCTCAGTGGTAGAGCACCCCTGGGTTCAATAGCCAGCATCATACACACACAAAAGGTCAATAAGACATCTTCAGGAAACTGCCTGGTATGATAGTTGAAAACAGAAAGATGTTGATAGGCAGGAAATGAGGTGCTGAAGGAGGGCAAGGGCCAGATTATAAAAAGCTTGGGAGGCCATGGTAGAGATGCTGGGCCTTCAATGTATTAAAAATGTTTTCCACACAGCTATATTCTTCTATTAGAAATTCTAATAGACTTCATAAGAAATAGTGGCACAAAATCAGTCATACAGGCTTGTTTATCTGTATACTCAAAAGGGATGAGTGACCCTAGGATTTTGAGTTGGGCTGATCAATGAACATCTTCCCCCAAGTCTATTCTGTGAAGACTGAAAAGCAGTTGTTTCTCCAAATGCCCAAGTCACAGCAACAAAAAAATCTCAAGGCATACAAAGAAACAGGGAAACAGACTAAAATCAAAGGAAAAGAAAATTCCAGAAACAGGGATTGAGAATGGAGCTCACTGGCAAAAGCTCTGGGTTCAATCTCCTTCACCCAAAACAAACAAACAACTAACTGCACTGGTAACAAACTAGAAGTGTTAGAACTCTATAGGAGTAGAGATTTATCAGTTTGAAACAAAATCTCTTTGACATATTAAATGACAACCATAAAGAAAACATCTATAACACACAGACACACACAAAATCAAAACATGTCACTATCAAAAAATTCATGAAAACACTAAGGCTGCCAGAAAAGACCACAAAAGTTAGAAGACATGCAGAAAACAAATAACAAGATAGCAACAGTAAATCTTTTTGCATAAGTGACCACTTTAAATAAAAATGGGTTAAACTCCTCATTCAAAACACATGGATTAGGCTGGGGAGTGGCATACACCTGTAATCCCAGCAACTCTGAAAGCTGAAGCAAGAGGATCAAAAGCTCGAGGCCAGCCTTAGCAATTTAAGGCCCTGTCTCAAAATAAAATAAAAAGGTAGTTCAGTTGAAATGCATTTGCCTAGCATCCATGAGGCCCTGTGTTCTGCTCCCAGTACCATAAAGTCTATTTTGTCCATTAGGACCTGTTTTGGTTATCATTTGTATGATATTTTGTCCCTATTCTTTTACTTTCATTCTATATCTTTTTGTAGATAGCGTATAATTAAATCCTATTTTTTTTCTCTACTTACCTAATTCATGTCTTTGTACATGTGTGTGGGGATGGGTAGTGGGGATTAAACCCAGAGGTCCTCTATCAATAAGCCACACCCTGAATTAAGGTGCCCCTCTCTAGGAACTTTTACAGTGACAACAGCAGTTACCTGCCGCAGTCTGGCTGGGCACAAATCATGAGCCATTCAATCAGGAATAAACTTTATTTCCAAACTCCACCAGCACACTCCACACCCGCTCCCTGGGAACCTCCCTCTAACGCCATCCACGTGGCTCCTCCAGGCACACACCACACCAACCGGAAATCCCTCCTCCGGACCTTCCCCAACCAACGTGAACCCTCCAGGAATCCCCAGGAGAACTCCAAAGCAGGAATGAACTCAGGGGCACTCAACCACTGAGTCACATCTCCAGCCCTATTTTATTTTTACTGGACACAGGATCCCACTGAATTGCTTAGCGCCCACTGTTGTTGAGCCTGACTTTGAACTCTCGGATCTGTCTCAGCCTCCTAAACCACTGGGATTACACACATGTGCCAACGCTGGGGGCCATCTTTTGTCATTTCTAACAACCCCTTCAACTACACCTGGGTTTATGTTAATGAGGTGACTTTCAATAAGCACTTAAAGATGGGGCTGGTTGGCAGAAAACCTAACCCTATGATTCTCAAAGGAGTTTTTAGGCCAACCCCAGACCTCCGGGAAGGGAAGAAGGGCTGAAGGTTGAATGGATCACCAATGATCAATAACTTAATCAACTATGCCTATATAAGGAAGTTTCCATTAAAAGTAAAAGAAGGGGGTTCTGAGAGCTTCTAGAGCATGTGGAAGTGCTGACAGGGTGGAGAAGCACAGAAGCTTTCCCTACCCCTTCCTGTGCATCTCTTCCATCCACCTGGCTATCCCAGAATCCATTCTTTTCTAATGCCTGATAAGTAACTCTGAGTTCTATGACCCATTCTAGCAAACATAACCCAAAGAAGATGTCACAGAACATCCGATATTTAGCCTATTAATGATAACTTGTATTTGAGAGTGGTGTCTAAAGTAGTAGAATAGGGGACTCTCTATGGGACTGAGCCCTTAAAGGGTTGATACTAATTCCAGGTAGATAGTGTCAGAAATAAATTGAATTGCAGAACACTTAGCTGGTATCACAATTAGTGGGTATGGAAAACACCCCATACATTTTGGTGTCAGAAGTGAAGTGTTACAATCTAATAATCCCAATTTTGTGTATTCTTTTGTTTTGTTTTGTTTTAAAGAATTGGAACTGAAGTGTTGTGAGGGTATACAGAGAGAAAAGAAACTTTTTCTTTTCTCCACTCCATCCATGTACTGGTGAAGTTGCAGAACACACACTATCTATAAATCTATGGCTAAAATCTGGAAGCACTAGTTTAATTGAGATAAAGAATGACTTGAGTTTACTTGAGTATTGAATGGATTTATTTGTTTATTTGTTGTATAATTCAGTGCTAATTAGGAAACAAACCCAGGGCCTCTCACATGCTAGGCAAGGGCTTGAGCACAGAACTAATCCCCAGCTATGGATGACTTTTTGGAAAAAACAAAACAAAACAAAACAAAACAACCTTGAGGGGCTGAGTAGAGTGGCAGAACTCTGGCCTATCATGCATGAACCCTGGTTTCAATCCCCAGTGCCCTACCCACCTCCATAGACCATAAAACTTAACAGATATATCAAAATAGAGATGCACAAATTAGGAATGTTCTCAGAGTCCTGACAAAGAATTTATCAAAGAGTAAGAATAAGGATGAGGACTCCGGATGCAAAAGTATTATGAACAAGTAGCATAAGGGAAAAAAAGAATTGTTCCTCAAAGATACTATAAGGTGCCTCATAGAAAGCACTTGGCGGTAGAAAGACATTGGGAATGACTTTAGGGAGTACAAATTCAACTGGGTTCCTCTTCTCTGGTCTCCCTTATTTGTTCTTATCCATTTCTTTTCATTTTCTCTTCCACTCTTCCTCATTCACACATTGTATTTAACTCATTGTAAATTGGGACTCAGGGTATAATATCAGTGGTAGAGACCTTGCTTAGCTTGTTCAAGGCCCTGGATTCAATGCTGACATCCCCAAAATAATAAATATATAAATGTATGTTTGTAAGAAATATAAATCTGTTTCCAGTTCTTTAAATACCCTACCATATTTGACTTTTTCACTCAGACGATGTGGCCCAGAGGTTAAGAGAAGAGTTGCCAGGGACAGTACCACACTCTTTGTCATACCAACAACTCAGGAGACTGGATTTAGGTCAGCCTCAGCAACTGGACAAGACCATGTCTCAAAATAAAAAATGAAAAAAAGGCTAAGAGTATACTGGGAGTATAGATCAGTGGTAGAGCACCCTAGATTTTATCTATATATTGCAATAAAATCCACACAATTTAAAGGGGAGGGAGGCAGAGTTATCTATTAAATGAATACATCCTGTCTGAATGTATTAGGTAAAAATTTATCTTTACATGCCCCTACATGCATATATAGTGTTAATTTGGGGAGGTGCCAAATTTGGCACCTCCCCAAATTAACCAGCTGTTTTCCTAAAACTAAAAAGTGGAATTCCATTACACATCATCATCTATAGTTCTTTACAAAGGACTTCTTTCTTTCTTTTCAAGGTAGTAATGGGAATCAAACCCAGGGCCTTGAGCATGGTAGACAAATATTTCTACCATTGAGCTATATCCCCAGCCCACTCTTGCTTGTATTTAATTCACTCTATTATAGCACCTTTTGTACTCTGCATTTTACCACAGCGGGAACAAAACTAAAACAAACAGCCTTAGCAAGACAAAAAGAAGAAAACATAAGCATTTGCCTCATATTTATTTCATAAGAAAATAAAATCTGGGGCTTATGGGAAAACAGACTTAGTTAATCCATCACTTTAATGATTCTCAAACACAATCCTGAAGTATTCTGCCATAAAGGCTTAACAGAAGTAGGAGTTCAAGTTACATAAAATTATAAAAGGAAGTTCCTCTCCCTTTTAGAAAAGTTCATGCAAATATAACTCCCACCCAAATATCTGCAAGTCTTCATTTAATTTTTGGTCCTGGGGATTGAACCCAGGGGCACTTTACCACTTTGCTACATTCCCAATACTTTTTATTTATCATTTTATATAATTTTTTTAACATGCTGCTGGATCTTTATTTTATTCATGTATTTATATGAGGTGCTGAGAATTGAACCCAGTGCTTCACACACACTAGGCAAGAGCTCTACCACTGAGTCACAACCGCAGCCCTTATTTTTTATTTTAAGACAGGATCTCATTAAGTTGCTGAGGCTGGCCTGGAACTTGCCATCCCCGGATTCGGCCTCCCCACCTGCTCGGATTCCAGGCATGCACTACTAGGCCCAGCACTTTCTTTCTTTCTTTTTTTTTTTTAATATATTTTTAGTTTTTGATAGACCTTTATTTTATTTACTTATATATGGTGCTGAGAATCGAACCCAGTATCTCACGCATGCTAGGCAAATGCGCTACCGTTGAGCCACGACCTCAGCCCCCAGCACTTTCTTTATTTGTTATTGTTTTGAGACAGGGTCTGGCTACAGTTGCCCAGGTTGGTCTAAAATGCCTGAGCTCAAGAGATCTTCTTGCCTCAGCCTCCAGAGAAGCCGGGTTTTCAGGCTTATGCCATCTTGCTCAGCATAAGAAATCTCATCCATCTTGGATGGTGTGGGAGCATCATCCAAATCTGTTTTATATGCATATGTTGCCAAATGATACAATCCTTAAGGACTGGGGGCATATCTTGGCCATTTTTCCAGACTTGTCTTGTTGGCCAAGACTCGAGAGAAACCCAGTAAATGCTTATTGAGCTGAAAGGTAATAAGTGGATTCTGTTGTGAGTATTCTCATACAACAGGATAACTGTGATTAGAGGGTTTGGATCTTCAGGTCAACTTATCTCTCTTCTTTCTGTATTTCCCTTCAACTTAGACTCCTAATTACTTCCCAGCAGAAAGAAAGTTCTAACACCTCAAGAAAAAACATGAAGAATAAAATTGCTACTCACGGGAGCACATCAGGATGGCTACTAATGAGCTTGCTCATACACACACAGAGCCGTTCATGCAGATCATGGTTAACATGGCCTCCTGTCTTGATGGCTTCAGCATTCCTTTCCAGCAAATCCAAAAGGAGAGGGCGCAGCTGACGGCCAATCAGCACAGTGTAATCCTTATCCAAGAGCAACTGTGCTAAAATACTCAGGATAGACTGGCGATCTTGAGGTGTCCACACCTGAGAGAGAGGAAAAATAAAATATTCATGTAAACAGTACTCATTTGTATTGCTAGAGAAGACCAGAGAGGAGTCCTAGCGCAGAATCAAAACAATCAATTTTCAGACTTAATGAGTTTCTCTTATAAAACAGTGGTGTTTTTATGAAATAGAGGACTCGAATTAACTTATTAATAAGCTTCAGTTCACTGGGGTAAAAGAACTGATGCGGTACGGTGACGCATGCCTGTTAATCCCAGTGGCTTTGGGCAGAAGGATCTCAAGTTTAAAGTCAACCTCACCTCAGGAACTTAGTGAGACCTTAAGCAACTTTGCAAGACCCTCTCTAAAAATAAAAAATAAAAAAAGAGCTGGGAATGTAACTCAGTGGTTAAATTTAACAGGTTCAACCCCCCATACCAAAAAACAAAAAACAAACAAACCAAAAAATCCTGATACATGGATTCTAAGTAAAATGCTATACAGTCCCTTAAAAACAACCTATATTGCAGAGTTTCAACACTGTCCAGGGCATCTAAAACCCCAATGCTCCTCTGGTTCCCTTACTTGAATGAAAAACCTAAGAAATCTATAGTTACTATGCAAAAGTAACATCTCTGGTTAAGAAAAGTCAGAAATACAAAATTAGGGACAAGGGGCAGAGCTCAGTAGTAAAGCATGTCTTTTTCTAAGGTTTTGAGATGTAATGTTAGTTATTTGGTGACTTTCTATTTCCTTAATGAATGAGCTCAATGCAATGAACCTTTCTCTTAGAATTGCCTTCACAGTGTCTCAGAAATTTTGATATGTTGTTACACTATTCTCATTTACCAATTATTTTATTTCATCCCTGATTTCTTCTGCTATCTAGTCATTCAATATCTATTATTTAGTCTCCAGTGTTAGAGTAGTTTCTTCTATAGTTGATTTCATTATTATCTCATAGAATACAATGTATTATCTTTTTTTTTTTTTTTTTGTACATGCTAAGAGTTGCTTTTGGTCTAAGATATAGTCTATTTTAGAGAAGGATCTGTGTGCTGCTGAGAAGTATATTCAGTCATTGATGTATAAAATATTCTATATATCTGTTAACTCTAAGTTATCAACTGTATATTTTAGTTCTATAGCTTCTTTATTTAGCTTTTGTTTGGAGAATCTATCCAGTGATAACAGAGATGTGTTAAAAACACCCAATATTATTGTGTTGTGTGGTCTATTTGCTTCTTGAAATTAAGAAGAGTTTGTTTGATGAATGCAGATACTCCATTGCTTGGGGCACAAATTTTTACAATTGTTATGTCTGGTTGATGTATAATTCCCATAAGCTGTATGAAATGTCCTTTGTCTCTTCTGATTAGCTTTTGCTTAAAGTCTACTCTACCTGATATGAAGACAGAAACCCCTGCTTATTTACGAGATCCCTGTGAATGATGTTTTTCCCCAACCTGTTACCTTCAGTCTATAGATGTCTCTGCCTATGAGGAGAGTCTCTAGGTGGTGGAATATTGTTAGGCTTTGTTTTTTCATCCAATCTGCCAGTTTATGTCATTTGATGGATGAATTTAGGCCATTTATATTCAATGTTATTATTGAGAAACAATTTTTATTCCCTGTCATTTTATTTCTGGATTTTAATTTGAATTAGTTTCTTCACTGATTGACTATTTTTCTAGAGTAGTTCCTCCTTAGGCTGGTTTTCACTTTGTTTTTCACTTCTTCATGAAATATTTTATTGAGTATATTTTGTAGTGCAGGCTTTCATTTAACTTTTGTTTATCATGGAAGATTTTTTATTTTATCATCAATTATGAAGCTTAATTTTGCTAGGTTATAGTATTCTTGGCAGATATCCATTTTCTTTCAGAGCTTGGTATATATTATTCCAAGACCTCCTAGCTATGAGAGTCTGCGTTGAGAAATTAGCTGAGATCCAGATTGGTTTCCCTCTAAATATAACCTGATATTTTTCTCTGGAAGTCTTTAAAATTCTATCCTGGTCTGTGGTTGTGGTTCAGTGGTAGAATGCTTGCCTAGTGCATGTGGAGCACTGGGTTTGAACCTCAGCATCAAATAAGGAAAAATAAATTAAAATAAAAATGAATGAATGAAATAGAGGTATTGTGTCCATCTACAACTAGAAACATTTTTAATTCTATCTTTATTCTGTATTTTATCCCTGATTTCATGCTTTACATCATCCTTTACCTTGCAAATTAGTTTACCTATGTACATTTTAAAATCCTTCTTTGACATTTATTCCACCATGGTGTAGTTGGATTCTGTTATTGAAGTATCTTGGTTTGTTTGGGGCAATTTGTTCCCTTGCTTTTTAATTTTGTTTGTGTGTCTACCTACCTAAGAGTATGGATCTGAGTCAGTAGACATTCTACCTATGGGTTTATAGTGTCCATGAAGGTTTCTAGTAACCTCACTGTTTAGGGGGAGACAAATAAAAACAACAACCAATGCAAAAAATACACAGCATTAAACCAAATAGTTCCTGCTATGACATCAATGATGTTAATTGTCACAATACACAGAAATATAACCAGTTATTGCCTATAATAAAAACAGTAAGTCTGCAAAATGGTTTATAATTTTGAATGGTAGATAGGGAGAGAACAGAAGTGAATATAAAAGAACACAAAACTAAGATATATGTATCAAACATTCTCGTCCTCAAAATACTGATCCATGAAAAATGGCTTCAAAAATAATAGAAATGAGGGGCAAAACCGAATATGAATATGTATAATGGTCCATGAACCATTAAGGTCACAAAGAAAAGGTAAAAGAAAGATCTGGATGAAAAGTTAAAGAATTGTTTCCACTGGAATTCAAAAAGTTAAAGACTTGTTTCCATTGGAATTCAAAAGATTCCCAGCTTCCCTCCTCAGCAGTGTTTGGTGAGGTCACTGGGGTCACCTGGAGGGTGATGCTTGCTCCACTCTCAGAGTAGAGTTGCTGGAATGAGAGAGGTAACCCCTAAAGGAAATGTTTAGACTTAGGTAGGCTCCAGGCTCTTTGGTCTGAAGGTTTTAAATAAGCACACCTGCGGTTTTAAATAAGCAATTGCTGGTCCACACTGGAAGAGAATCCCAGGGATCTCCCCTGGGTTCCACTCACGTGGTGGAGGAGCCAATTCTTAGTCCACTATGTCACCAGCAGACCCTACGTTTCCTGCTCTCAGGTTCAGTCCCCAATCTTAGCCTCTCCTGCCCCTGCCCTTCTGAATTCCCAGCAAGGTACATTTCTTCTGCCTGGTCCTGCAAGCAGCCGGATTGGAGAGCGGGGGTGAGAGCTGGGTGGGTTTCCACCACCAGCTGTCCCCTGTGTAAACCTCTCTCCAGGGTTGATTTTCTCCTGGTCACTTAGGCACAGTCTCTGTCCAGTGATGTGGGTTTGATAGGTCTGTATTTCAGGCCAAACTCAGGCTTGCCAGGAATCAGTTACCCCAGCTGTTGGCCCCTGTGCCAGGGCTGCAAAATGGTTCTTCCCCTGTCCTCCGCAGGCAGCCAGGAGAGATGTGGCTTCTTTCCCACACAGATATTGTGCAGCACCCCTTTCAATTTAGTCGGACAGTAGGTTTGATCTCTAAATTCTCTGCACCAAGACATGCCTCAGGCCTTCCAAAAATGCAGGTTCCTTTAATTCCTTTACCTTCCACTTTGCTCTCAGATCACTCTGGCTGGTACCTCTAGCTATGCAACGGCACTGGGGATTTCTTCCTTATTTTATTATATCTAATCTCCCTAGTCCCAGATTTGCTTTGAATGTCCAGTATTAAATTCCAGTAAAGAGCTCCCTGCTTTTCTGTTCACCCACCTTGCTGAGAAGCTGCCCATTTGCTTTCTTGGTTTTATACCATGGAGCAGCCAGGAAAGTGGCATTCTCTATTCTGCCATCTTGACACACAAAGGATTGATTTTTATGATTAAAATTTGCTTTTTCTTCTTATTTTTAATGTTTTAGTTATAGATGGACACAATACCTTTATTTAATTTATATGTGATGCTGAGGATCAAACCCAGTGCCTCACACATGTTAGGCAAATGTTCTACCACTGAGCTACAATTCCAGCCCTCAAGAGTTGCCTATTCTTGAATTTTATATAAACTGAATCATTTATTATTACTCCTTGCTATCTGGCTTCTTTGCTCTGTATAATGATTTTCACAATCCATATAGTGGTATGAATCAATAACTTATTCCATCTAATTAGTACTATTTTCCCTATATGAATACACCACAATCTATTCATTCACTTGTACATGGATATTTTCATTTTCCCAGCTATCATCATTGATGTTACGGACTTCTGTGTACAAGAGATTTGGGGACACATTTCCATTCTTTCTCATTAACTAAAGTGGGACTGTTGGGTTATATAGTAACTGTATGCTCAACTGAAAGTAAAAATTTTATACATGCTAAGCACAGACTCCATCCAGCTGTACCCACAACCCTAAAACTGTACATTAAATTTAAAACAATTTCAAAGAAATATTGTAGTGTTTAACTTTAAAAGAAACTTTTCCAAACTAGTTTATCATCTTAGCGGTCCACCAGCAAGCAATGTCTAAGACTTGTAGTTGCTACATTCTTAGTCTTAATTTTAGCCATTCTAGTGGCGGTGGAGCAAGATGTCTCCTGTGCTTTTATTTGCATTTACCTCATGACAAGATTCTGAGATTTTTTTCAGGCATTAAAAAGCCACTCAAATATTTACTTTTATGATACTGCTGATAAAGTCTCTAACTTTATTCTTTTGTGTGTGTGTGTGTGTGATGGGGGTTGAACCCAGGGCCTGGTGCTACTACTGAGCTATACCATGATTACTTTCACCTACTGTTAAACTGTATTATTTATTTTATTATTCCATTGTAATGTATAAGTTCTTCTTCTTTTTAATGTGTAAGTTCTTAACATCTTAGTCCTGTTAGAAATGTTTGTGCTATTCTGTCCTGGATTGTGGCTTGACTTCATTTTCATGTTTTGTAAAGTAGGTATTTTACATTTTGATGAATTCAACATTAAGACTTTGTTATGATGTTTTTAGTGTCCACTCAAAAAAAAATCATTGTCTCCCCAAATCTTTTGTCTTTTCTTGCTTACAAAATGTTTTCAGTTGGGCGTACTGATACATAAGAAGCCGCTTGAGAAGCTGATGCAGATCACAAATTCAAGGCTTGCCTGGGCAACTTCACAAGACCTATCCCAAAATAAGAGGCTGGGGTGGGGGAGAAATTATGTACTTAGCAGTTTTAGTTTTGACTTTTATGTATACATTTATGATGTACTATTAACTGGTGGGCTTGACATAAAGTGGAGTCAAGGTTCATTTCCTTCCCCAGTGTTATTATCCTCTCCAGCAAAAATTATCTAAAAGTCTATCTAGGCTGAATGAAGTGTCCCATAACTGTAATCCCAGCTACTCAGCTAAGGCAGGAGGATCTCAAGTAGAGGCCAGTCTTAGCAACTTAGTAAGACTCTGTCTCAAATAGAAAAGAGGGCTGGCGATGCAGTTAAGTGGTAGAGTATGCCTGGATTCAATCCCCAGTACTGCAACCAAAAAAACCTCATTGTCTGTCTATTCCCTGTTTATTTATTTGACAGCCTTATTAAAAACCAATTGACTTTATTATGTGTTAATCTATTTCTGAATTTTCTAATCTTTATACACATCATTATACCAACACCATAGTCTTGGTAACTGCAGCTTTATAGGTTTTGAAATAAGTCAGTTAAATCCTCCAACTTTCTCTCTTCCAAAATTGTTTCAGCTATTCTACTTAAATTGTGTCTCATTTTAAACTTTGAAATTATTTTATCTATTTCTGTACACACATACACACACACAAACACACACACACACACACACACACACACACACACACACACACACCTGAGATTTTAAATGAGTTTGTGTTGAATCTATAGATTAATTTGGGAAAAATCTTATCCTAACCCATTTCATCCCATCGTCTCAGATCTGGAACACCTATAGTGTACAATATATAAAAATGCAAAATAATTATAATTACAGAAAATTAATGTAAAAATATAAGTTCTAGATTTCAAACTATTTTAACGCACCTATGTCCATTTTATTGAAATATTCACAGAATTAAAAACTTCGGACTCATGAGCTAACAATATCAAGTCTTCCAATTAATAGCATGTTTCCATTTATTTGGGTCTTATTTATCTTACCAATCTCTTGTAATTTCCAATGTACAGACCTTGTACTACTGTTCTTGTTTTGGACACAGGGTCTTATTAGGTTGCCCAGGATAGTCTCTGACTTACAATCCTTCTGCCTCAGCCTCCTGAGTAATGGAGATTATAGGCATGCACCACCACACCCAGATCCTTATCTGTTTTTTCAACAAATTAATTTCTAGTTTTACTTAATTGCTCCATAATACCTACATTTTCTATTTCATTAATTTTCATTATCATCTTAATAATTCTCTTCTATTCACCTTGGGTTTAATTTGCTCTTCTTTTCTAATTTCCTAATCGGAATATTTTTAAATCATGATTTTTCTTTCCTAAGAATTAATATTATGAAATACCCTCTAATAGTGCTTCAACTGCATTTCACAAATTGGGATACACTATACAATTCAGTTAAATTCCTCATTTTTTGGTAATGATTTCTTTTTTAATCATCACTTTTTACAAGTTTTTACTTAATTCTATTATTGAGAGTTTTTCCTCAGTATCTTCTTGGGATTTTCTCCAGTGTGGTTACAGAATATATCTTGTATGTTTCAATTCTCTTAAATTTGAGAGTTGGCTAATGGTCAGTTGTTATAGTTTAGATATGAGGCACCCCCCCACACACAATGTCTCATGTATGAGACAATGCAAGAGCACAGGTGAAACGATTAGGTTGTGAGAGCTATAATCTAACCAGTGGATTAATCCACTAATGTGGATTATTTGGGTGGTAACTATATAGGCAGGTAGGTGTGGCTAAACAAAGTAGTTCTCTGGTGATACACATTTGGGGTTTATATTTTGTCCTTGGTGGGCAGAGCTCTCTCCACTTCCTGGTTGTTATGTTCTGAGCTGCTTTCCTCTGCCACAAGCTTCCACCACAAAGTTCTACCTCATCTTGGGCCCAGAGCTTACAGAGTCTGCTGACCATAGACCGAGCCTCTGAAATCGTAAGCCAAAACAAACTTTTCCTCAAGCGATTCTCATCAGGTATTTTGGTCACAGTGACAAAAAACTAACTAAAACACCAGTAAAGGATCTTTTTGATAACTATTGCAGGTGTACAAAATATATATTCTGCAGTCACTGGGTACAACACCCTACAAATGTCAATTAGGTCAAATTCATTGATGTTTTTCAGGTCTTCAACATACTTACTGGTGTTCTGTATTTGTTTCATTTATTACTAGAAGAAAAAATGATGTTGACATCTCCAGTTATAATTTGAAATTGTCTTTTCTGTCACACTTTGACACTTTGTTTTAAAACTCTGTTATTAGGTACACATGTATTTAGGCTTGTTGACTTTTTGGTAAGCATTATTCTTTTTATTATTATGAAATACCCTTCTGGAGATAACTGGAGATAACTCCAGTAATATTCTTTCTCTTAAATTTTACTGTCTATAATATTAATACAGCACTCCAATTTCTTTTGATTCCATTTGCATGGATCTCCTTTTCCATCTTTCATTAATTTTTTTAATACTTATTTTTTAGTTTTAGGTGGACACAGTATCTTCATTTTATTTTTATGTGGTGCTGAGAACTGAACCCAATGCCTCACACATATTAGGCAAGCACTCTATCACTGAGCCAAAACCCCAGCCACTTTTTCCATCTTTTTATTTTTGTTTCTAAATTTAAAATGCAACTCACCTAATCAGCATACACTTGGGTCTTGCTTTCTTTAATAAAATCTGACAAACTGTTTAACTAGTGTATAATTGATATGACTGAGTTTAAAAATACCATCTTGATGTTTGTACTAGCTTTACTTTTGCCTATTTCTCTTTCTGCATTCTTTTATATTAGTGTTTTCTGGGAAATGGGAAAAATTTATCTACACATGAGTGGTACCAGGGATTGAACCCAGGGCACTTACCCACTGAGCTTCATCCCCAACATTTATTCATTTAAGAATGGGATTTCCTAAGTTCCTTAGGGCCTTATTAAGTTGCTGAGGTTGGCACTGAACTTGCAATCCTCCTGCCTCAGCCTCCCAAGCTGTTATCTACATTTTTATATACTAAGTTACTTTTAATTAGATACTCAACATAATAGATATCATATTAGTAGTCTAGATTTTATTCTCTTTTTGTTTTTCTTCTAGTAGGCAACCAATCTATGTTCAGAGTAGCCTGATTCTTCCAACATTTGTTTTAAATTTTGTTAAGTATGGGTCTAGGAAATTCTCTATTCTAACAAGCAATTTAACCCTATTTTTAAGTTAGGGTCCTTTTGGGTTTTCCACTGATTATCCTGATAGTTAACTGGACTTTCCATTTCAACTGGTAGTAGTTTAGCATCTCCTACAAACCCACATTGCTATTCTTTGCACAGTCTCATGGATTCTCCCTGTACAAACAATTTTATATTCAGCCAAATACTTAACCTGTCCATGCTCCTAGAGCTGTTCCTAAATTCCAATGCTCTTCCGAGAATATACTAGCTGTCTCAGCCCCCTGAGACTTTGATCTATCTTTGTGACTTAGGCACACCACCATTACTGAATTTGAGTTCTTCCTCCTCAAAAAAGGATCCAGTAAGTGTTATAGGCACATATACAGGATAATTTTAGGGATTACCTTATTTTCCTTTGTCAGAGATTGCAGTTTTCTAAGTTGCCTTTTACTCGATGTTTGAAATAGTTTTCGTGTATTTTATCCAGAATTTTCTAGTTGTTTTTTAGCAATAGAACTAATCCAGTACCAGTTATTCTATTATGGCCAAAAAGAGATATGTATTTGACCACAGGGGCTGACTCCAGTCAACAACACTAGGGGGTAATAATTTAAGAAAGCACAGTGTTGCAGGAGTATCAAACCCTGGGCAAGGTGGAAAATTAGGCTGTGCAAGGTTTCTTCTTATTTTTACACTACTTTTTTTAATTAATTTTTTTAGTTTGAGGCTGGATAATTCCTTGTCTTGGGTGGCTGTTCTGTAAATTCTAAGGACATTTAGTAACATTCCTGGCCTCTAAGCACTAGATACCAGAAGATTCCCTGCCCCTACTAGCTCTAATAACCAAAAATGTCTCAAGATTTGCCCCCCTTCCCAAGGGAGGGGGACTGCCCTACCCTGAGAACCAGTAGACTGGCACTTGCTGGACTGGCATCGAAATACATTTCCAGGGTACACTTGTCTAGCATGTAACACCTCCCTTGAATCCCCAGGGTTTGAGTCCCAACATTAAAGGAACAAAGGGAAGACTGTAGGAAAAGGAGTACAATGGCATACCAAGTGGTTTCCCTAGTTTTGTTTTTTTTATTTTTTGCAGATCTAGGGTTTGAACCCAGGGCATCATGTATTAAGCAGACCTTCTTCCACTGAGCTAAACCCCCTGCTCAAGTCATATTCCATTTTGGAAAGATCAGTTTGATTCTGGAAACAATGGGGAGCTTTATGCAAAGCAGTTACAGATTTGGATTTGTCTTATTAATAATTAAATTAAATTAGCAAAATAAAGAATCCATATATTTAAAAACTTACGTTATTAAATTACTAGTTGCTAGAGGAAATGGGGGGTTATCAAAGAGTATTATGGAATGACAGGCTAAATACAGAGGTTTTTGTTGTATTTTTGCAATACTAGGGATTGAACCCAGGGCCTTGCACATGCTAGATTTGCTAGACAATTGCTCTACCACAAGAGCTACATTCCCAACTGGATTTTTTTTTTTTTTTTTTTTTTTTTTTAGACAGGGTCTCTCTAAGTGCCCAGGCTGGCCTCAAACTTCTGATCCTCCAGCATCAGTCTCCCAAGTAGCTGGGATTACAGGCATGTGTCATCGTACCTGGCAGCTGAAGGTTTCTGAAATATTGACACTGTTCTAAAACTGATGGTAGTGACAAATGCACAATATCTGTGAATCTTTTAACTGTACACTTTTTTTAAATGGAGATACATATGGAATGTGAATTGCATAACAACAAAACTGCTTTTAAAAATAAGAGCAGTGGGGGATATAGCTCAGCGGTAGAGCATTTGCCTAGCAAGAATGAGGTCCTGGATTCAATTCCCAGTTAGTGTAGTTAGGTAAATCAGGTCTAATGAGTAAAATGGAAGATGAAGGCCTTGTTGAGAGTGGAGTCCTGGAAAGCAAAGCAGCACTTGGGAAATCGAAATGTTAATGTTCCCAAGGCCCAGAGCCCATCCCAAAGAAATGTTAATGAAATAGCTCCCAGCAAACAAGGAAATGCTAATCAGAAGCTCCCCTGGCCCTACAGGCCCAAGATTATTCCTCAGGCCCATCTGCCCCTCACCTTTTGGGTCTCCCCACCTACATTCTATCACTGCAAGATAACAGAACAAAGGACAGGAATGCTGACAGGAATGCTGACAGAAATGCCAGAAAGCTGAATGAAGACCTTAGCTATAAAAGAGGGAAGACCTCCCCGCTTCCACAGATTCCACCTCTTGGGTCCCCTTCTTCCTCCGGGGAGGGGAGAAGTCTTTTCTGCTATCCTTAATAAAGCTTCTACTTTCCACTCTAAACTTGCCTTGGCGTGCTTCTCTGGTGTTATACTAAACAGCGGAAACACCAGCACCACAAAAAATAATAATAATAATTACTAGTCCCAGAAACTGGGGAGACTGAGACAAGAGGATCACTTGAGTCTAGGAGTTTGAGACAAGCCTGGGTAAAAGAGCCAGACTCAGGTCTCAAAAAAAAAAATAATAACAAGAAGGACAGAGGGTATAGCTATTGTAGAACACTTGTTTAGCATGCGTGATGCCCTGGGTTTGACCCAGTCCTGCCCCCCCCCCAAAAAAAGTGTATATGTATGTGTTCATATGTTATTATAGCTCACATTTCCTGATGACTTCTTACATGCCAGGCAGTATAAGTTCCTTACTCAAATTTTCTAGTCATCACAACAGCCTTATTTATAGTAGTAATAACAGAAATCACTTTTATAAACAGTACTTAATCCTCACCTCAACCTATAAATTAGACACTATCATCCTTACATCCTCATTTTAGAGATAAGAGAACTGAAGGGGGGGGGGAGTTAAGGTGACAAAACTAGCAGCTGATCCTAGAACCCACCTGCTTACCTCTTTCTTTTTTGTGCAATACTAGGGATGGAACCCAGGAATTCATGCAGGTAACACAGGTAAGCCCCTGTAACTACTTTGCAGCTACCATATTTATATGTTTAATAAAAAATCGGAGACCTAGTGGAGTTAAGTAATTTGCACGAGGGAATGAAAGCAATTAAGTAAATGAAAATGGATTTAACCTTCAGTCACACTCCAGTTCCAGGACCCATGCATTCTCCTAAGCACTCTAATCTTCATTAACAGACAATGATCAAGGAGGTAGGAATGGTAGTAGTAGTAGGGATGAAATGAATGAACAGATTCAATAACTTGGAAGTACCAGCAAGATGTCTTGACTCTATATGAAGAAAAAGGAATGAAAAAAGTTAAGGAAGGGCTGGAAGTGTAGCTAAGTGGTGAGCACATGAGTGCTTGAGGCCCTAGGTTCAATATCCAACATCCCAAAATAATAGAGTTGAGGAGACCCAGTTCTCCATCAGTGACTGGACAGAAGGTGGAATCATCAGTTGAGATGAAAAACAAAAGAAAGCAGAATATACTAAAAAGTTCTTCAGATCCCACTGAGAATTGACATTTTAAAAGTTTCAGCAACTTTCCAGTAAAAATATTTTCTTCCAAAAAAAAATTAGGATGGACAATAAAATCAACTCTTCTCTAAGTGAAATGCATCAAATTATTACCCAGAATGGAAAAGAACAAACCTGAAAGATATTTCTGAGACTGGACAAAATTTGACAATGTGAGGCTGAGGAAAGGAAGATACATTATTTCAAACTCCTTAAGAAAAATGAACTTTTTAGTTGGGAAGCATTACTATACAATACTCAGAATCTACTCGACTGATTCTTATATTTCAGTGTATCAGATTCCCTAAAACTTATCTAATAAAGGCTACAAACCATTTATTAATTTTCACCACCCCCAACACACTGATATTTTTTTTCTTCAGTGCCAGGAACTGAACCCAGGGCCTCCTGCACGCTAAGCCTATGTTCTTTCACTGAACTACACCTCCAGATTACATCCAATTACTGTGGTAGGGAGTCAGAAATCCCTTGAAATTAGTCAAAGAACCCTAGACTTAGAACATGTCCTCTAAATTCTAAGCTCACTTACACAAAGATACCTCTAGTGACAACACAAAATTCAGGAATCTTTCACAAGCTCAGTTCATCGAAATTGATTATCTCCTTCATTAGTAAAACCCACCAAAAACCTGTTTCGTCTCTAGACCATCAATTAGCATTAGATCCTATTCATTGCAACTTTGCTAAGGGCCTGGGGGCTAGGAACCTAGGTGGCAGATTCAACTTCCTTTTGCTTCTCAGGTGCAATTTGTTATCATCATACAAATATGCCCCTTAGTTGGGGGTGTAGTTCGGTGTTAGTGTGTGTGCCGAGCAAGCATGAAGCCTTTGGTTCAATCCCCAGCACCTTCCACACCTCCATCCCCAAAAAGAGGGTGGGGAGGAGTACCTCTCCTATGAGTTCACCGTCCTTCTAAACAGCTTAGGTCCCTCAATCCCTCACCCAAAATAAAGCTGTTGCTACCTTAAGCACAGCAGAAACGCCATCGATACTCATTTGTGAGTCAGAGAGAAGAGACTAGGAAAAAATACACATACACGCGCTCAGCCAAGCTAACACCCGAAGCTGGACTACGCACACTAAGGTAATATACGCGTCAAAAGAGCAAAGACGTCATCTCAACTTCAAAACTCAACCACATACCTTTCAGAACGGCACCCCGGCCACACTGCATGAGCATTGCAGAGGGGTCGACGTGCTGGAGAGGGGAAAGGGAAGGCTCCCCCAGGAAGGCTCCTTCCAGTCGCCTCAAACACGTGCGGACGCCTCTGCCACCGTCCAGCCACCGCCAGCAGCCAGAGTAGCAAGACGCCGCAGCGCACCCAGGGGCGACCAGGGTCTGCCCCACGCTTTCCCTCTCCCTCTTTTCCTTACCTGCTTGGCCAAGAATCTGCCCAGCTCACTGCGGCTCTTCTCGTTCTTGGCAGCGATTAACCGCAGTGGTGTGGCCGCCACCTCCAGTAAGAGGTGCTCCATGATCCTAGGCCCTCTGTGCCGGGGGACCCCAGCGCTCACTGCTTCGTGCTCAGAGATTCCGAGCTGCCAAGGTTCCAGCGCCCGAACCTCCACCCACTACTCCCCTAGGGATAGTGGCCGCCGCCGCCGCTCCGCGGAGATCTGGCGAACAGCAAAGCACACGTGGGGGAGCAAGCCGCGCTGCGCGTCATCAGCCAGCGACGCGGACGGAGGGCACTACCGGCCTCGCCCCCGCGGCGGAGGAAACGCCTACGTCACTATCGCGCCAGTTCCGGGAGGGGAATGGAAGCCGAAGTGACTTTTGAGGGATGAATTCCTGAGTGATGGGTGCTCTCAGACACAGTGCGTGACAGGACCGACAGAAGACTCCGCCAAACCAGGAAATAAGGGAGCTTTAGGGGCGTGTGGTCTCAGCGATGCCTCCCTCCGCCTCAACACAGAAAAAGCTAAAACGTGAAACAGAAGTGGATTTGCCTTCTAAGCCTCTAGGATACTACCGGAATCAGCATATATTGATAAACACAGCCCTTGAAGTGTACATATAAATATTGACAATAATTTCAATTTGATAATATTTAAAAGTATGATATATACATTGAAGAATATTCTGAAGGACCGGGCCTGCCTGTAATCCCAGCTGCTCTGAAGGCTGAGGCAGGAAGACCACAAGTCCGAGACCAGCCTCAGCAACTGAGAATCTGTCATAAAATATTACAGATAATATGAAAAAGATGGACAAAATCTGGGCGGGTGGCACACGCCTAATCCCAGTGATTCCGCAGGTTGAGGCAGGACGATCCAAAGTTCAAGGCCAGCAACTTGGTAAGACCCTGTCTCTAAGAAATAAAAAGGGGGACTGGGGTTGTAGCTCAGTGATAGAGCACTTGCCTTTCACGTGCAACGCATGGGTTCCATCCTCAGCACCACATAAAAATAAGTTAATAAAATAAAGGTATTGTGTCCATCTACAACTAAAACAAAAAATATTTTTTTTAAAAAAAGAAGAAATAAAATGGGTTGGGGAATGTAGATCAGTGGTAAAGCACCTTTGGGTTCAATCTCCCATATCCCAAATAAATAAGTAAAAATAGCTGTGTGCGGTGGCATATACCTGTATTCCAGAAGCTGGGGACACTGAGGCAAGAGGATTCCAAGTTCAAAGCCAACCTCAGCAATTTAGCCAATCTCTATCTCAGAAGGGCTGGGATGTGGCTCAGTGGTTAAACGCCCAATACCCAAAATTAAAAATAGAAAGATTGACAATATTAGCATATCACTTTTGCCATCACAAGTTAATTAATTGATACAGGCAATAGGTATCAGTGCCTGCTAATAGCTCAAAAGGAACAAAACCCCAGAATTTAGATGGTTCTCCAAGAAGAACATAATACAACCTATGATATAGCCAAAATTAGATGGTTCTCCAAGAAGAACATAATACAACCTATGATATAGCCAAAAGGATCAAATCTCTGGATTCAGCTGCCAATTTGCAGAAAATAAAGAGGACATAAGAATATGTTAAACTGCATCATGAATATGTAATCGGAAAAATTGACTGTTGGAAATGCTACAGGTCAAAAGCTCAGGTTCTTCAAGAGATAAATAAAAAGGAAAAGGAAAGCATGTGAGCGAAAACTCTGTATGATAAGAAACAGCAATGGACTGAATGTGCCTCCCACCAGATATCATATGTTGATATTTAGAGGTGGAGTCTTTTAGTCTTTTAGAGGCAATTAGGTTTAAATGAAGTCATGAGAGTTAGTATTCTTATAAGAGGAAGAGACAAGAGTCTTTTCTCCAGGCCACCAGAACATAAATAAATTTGATTAAGCCCAGTGTGGTAGTCCATGCCTATAATCACATATACTTTAAGTTATAAGGCTAGTCTGGGCAACTTAGGAAGAAACTTCCTTAAAATAAAAAAACAAAATATAACAGGGCTGGGGACCTAACTCAGTGTACAGTGCTTGCCTACTATGTGGGGGGCCCTGGGTTCAATTCCCAGGGTATATAAACGCAAGCGCACACACACACACACACACACACACACACACACGAAGATATGAAGGAATAATTATGGGGAAATCTTAACAATGGTTATTTCTGAAAAAGCAGAATGGAGAATTTTAAAAACACATAGAAGCCAGATCTTGTGGTGTGCACTTGTAGTCCTAGCTACAAGTGAGGCAGAATTGTAAATTAAATTAAAGCCAGCTTTGGCAACAGAGTGAGAATCTGTCTCAAATACAAAACTACTGAAAGAAAAAAAAACAGACATAAAGTGTGTGTGTGTGTATACATTCCGCAGTGATAGGGATCAATTCCACAACCTCATGCATGATAGGCATGCTAGCTAGGCAAGTGGTCTACCACTGATCTACACTCCCAGCCCAAAATATATTAAATTTAAATCAATAACAATATTATATTAGTGTGTCCAGTCACTAAGTCTATGGTATTGATACCACAGACTGGGTGGATTATGAACAACAAAAATTTATTTCTTTCATCTCTAGAGACTGGGAAGTCCAAGATCAGAGCAAATTTGGTGTCTGGCAAGGGCCCACTTCCTGGCTTATAAATGGCATGGAAATGCAGAAAAGAGGAAGGAGCTCTTTGAAGTCTTTTATAAGGGCACTAATCATTCATGATGGTTTTGTGAGAAATAGTAAGCCTGATGGTCCATTTTCAGAATATAGTATTTAACCTTAGTTGGAATGTAAGATCCAATCCTAGCCATTTGAGCTTCCCAACCTGTATCCAATTGTGGCTATTTTAACTATAGCCCTTCCCTTCACCCTCCCCAATTTTAGAGTTAACCAATTGTGTAGATGGCAACCCCAAGTTCTTCCTATCAGAGCAAAGGGCAGCCTCTCATTCGGGATAAAAAGAGGCAGTCTGCCCACCCAAGTGTGTTTGCTTGCTAGACTTAGTTCAGTAGCACACCCTTCTGCAGAAGTAAATGTTGCCTTGCTGAGGCACCTTGGTATTTTTAACAGTTGTACCCTCTTGACCGAATCACTTATCAAAGGCCTCATCTTTTAATATTCCATGTCGTAGGTTAGCATTTCAACAAATGAATTTTGGCACCAAGTTTTAATAAGGATGTGCAGAGCAATAAGTAATCTCATGCAAAACTGGTGACCATGTAAACTGATAAAATCACTTAAGAAAATGTGTAGCACCATGTAAACTCATAAAATCACTTTAGAAAATGTGTAGCACTATCTACTAAAGCTGAATACATGCACACCTTATGCATACCCAATTACTCTTTAAGGTATAATACCAAGATAAGTCTATAAATATTTGTACTAAAACATGTGTTAAAGAATGTAAATAATAACAACAAAAATCCAATTTAAAAACAGGAAAAGAACATTTTCCCAAAGATACACAGGTGGCAATAAGTACATGAAAAGGGCCAGGTGTGGTAGCAGACGCCTTTAATCCCAGTGGCTTGGGAGGCTGAGACAGGAGGATGGAGAGTTCAAAGCCAGCCTCAGCAATAGCAAGGCACTAAGCAACTCAGTGAGACCTTGTCTCTAAATAAAATACAAAATAGAGCTGGAGATATGGCTCTGTGGTTGAGTGCCCCTGAGTTCAATCCCTGATACCAAAAAAAAAAGTAAATAAAAATATGTTCAATATCACTATGTGGAAATGCAAATCAAAATCATAATCATAATCATACTTCACACCCATTAGGATGGTTATTATCATTTGAAAGAAGGGAGGGAGGGAAACAAGTGTTAGTAAAGATTTGTGGTAATGGAACCCTTATGCATTATGGGTGGGAAGATAAAATGGGGAAGCCATGTGGACTACTATAAAAAATAATTTAAAAATTAAACAGTGGGGCTGGGATTGTGGTTCAGCGGTAGAGTGCTCACCTAGCACATGCGAGGCCCTAGGTTCGATCCTCAGCACCACATAAAAATAAAATAAAGATATAAAAAAAATTAAATAGTGGGGTATGATGGCACATGCCTGTAATCCCAGCAGCTCAGGAGGCTGAGACTGGAGGTCTGGAGTTCAAAGCCAGCCTCAGCAATGGCAAGGTGCTAAACTACTCAGTGAAACCCTGTCTCTAAATAAAATACAAAATAGGTCTGGGATATGGCTCTGTGGTTGAGTACCCCTGAGCTCAATCCCCAGTAACTAAAAATAAATAAATAAATAAATAAATAAATAAATAAATAACCATACAATCCAGCATTTTAGGGACTTCCACTTTAGAGACTCAAATATTTATGCACCCTTTTCAATATTATTTGCAATATTCTAGAGGTGGAAACAATCCAAATGTCAAATGATAAAATGTGGTGGACGCATACCATGGAATATTATTTAGGCTTAAAATAAGTTAGTGCTGGAGTTGTAGGTCAGTGAAAGAGTGCTTGATCCCCAGCACTGGAGGAAAAAAAAAAAAAAAGAAGAAGGGGAGAGGGAGAGAAGGAAAGGAAAGAAGGAAGTTCTGGGCCAGATGGCCAAAGCACAGTTCCACACCCACAGCACCTTTGTGAACATGTGAGCAAGTTGAACCTGATAGCTGAAGGAGAGAGTCATTCAGACACTATGCTTGGGACCCACTCTGCTCTCAGTGAGTAAATTCAGAGAACTCTTCAGAACTAGATGAACTCATAATTATTTAAGAAGTGCAGAGTATTGAGGAGTGAAAATGGAACCCCTAAACAAACTAGATGGAAATAATAAAGCATAGCTGTTTTAAATCAGTGGTGGATAAAAGATTTAAAATAGCAGCTTTTACCAACACACAGAAACTATTCTCATCACTACTCCTTGAAGAAAATACCCATTAAATTTCTAATTATTGCAGATAAAAATAATATGAATCTTTTTCAAAATAACCTGATACTTAGAAAAGGCTCTAGTATTCAGAATTCATAATATTATCCATGGTAAAAACTAGATATATAAAAATTATGTAATGAGGGCTGAAGTTGTGGCTCAATGATAGAGCACTCACCTAGCACAAGGGAGGCACTGGGTTTGATCCTCAGCACCACATAAAAATAAATAAATAAATATAAACAAATAAATAAATAAAGGTATCATGTCTGTTTACAACTTGAAAAATATTTTTTTTAATTATGTAATGTAAGGACAACACTATAACCTTAATTCTTATATAGTATTATTAACTCACATTCACTCCTGCATTTGAGTCAAAATACTTACTGATTTTTTTCATTGGCAATATAATTATGAGTGCAAAAAAGTTTCCTAGTTGTACAATCAAATGAAAAATTATACTATCTTAATTTTGCAATAGATTGTAATTGCTGGTGTCATTTTTATACAACAAAGCAAAAGCTTAATGGCAAAATAAGAAACAAAATAGCCAAAATTCTTCATTTAACAAAAAGGAAATTCTGACACATGCCACAACACAGATGAAACTTGAAGATATAGTGCTAAGTGAAATAAGCCAGACACAAAAGGATACATGTATGATTCCACTTATATCATATACCTAGTACAGTCATATTCACAGACATTAAAAAAATAGAACAGTGATTACCAGTAGCTGGAGCAAAGGGAATGAAAAATTACTATTTAATGGTTTCCATTTAGGCACATGAAAAATATATGAAAATGGACATTGGTGCTGATCACACAATATGAATGTACTTATATTTAATGCTACTAAACTGTATTTATAAAATGATTGAAATACAGAATTTTATTTGTGTGTGTGTGTGTGTGTGTGTGTGTGTGTGTGTGCGCGTGCATGTGTGTGTGTTTTACTGGGAATTAAAACCAAGGCCTGGGGTTCAGGATGTGGCTCAAGTGGTAGTGCACTCACCTGGCATGCATGAGGCCCTGGGTTCAATCCTCAGCACCATATAAAAATACAAAATTGTGTCTATCTAAAACTAAAGAATAAATATTTAAAAAATAAAAATAAATAAAACCAAGGCCTCACCCATGTTAAGGAAGCACTCTACCACTGAGCTCCATCTCTAGTCTTTTTTGTTCTTATTTCAGACAGGGTCTCACTAAGTTGTCAATGCTGGCCTGGAACTTGGAATCCTCCTGCCACAGCCTCCTAAGTAGCCAGGATCGTAATAAGCATGCCCTACCACACCCAGCCATAATTTTTTTTCCCCCAAACTGCATACAGCACTATTTCTAACAACCCCAAACTGGAACATAATCATCTGTGACAGTAGAATATATTAATTGTTATATATTCATCCAATTGAACTATATAGCAATGAGAATGTTCTATTGCTACACTAAACACAGGAATGAATCTTATATACTGCTTAACAAAATAGTGAAATAATTTGAGTATGAATATTATTATGAATCTATTTGAAAAATTCAAAAATAAGCAAAACAAACCCATAGTAGTAATATCTATAGGCAGAAGAAAGGGTTATAACTAGGAACAGGAATGGGGAGGGATTTTGGAGCATGGTAATATTCAAGTTTTTGACCTAGATGGGGGTTATAGAAGTGTTCACTTTGTAAAAATTCACCAAGAAATTCACATTTCTTTTATGTACTTTTGCATGTGTCATAATTCAATTTAAGAGATTTTTTTTGTTTTTTTTGGTACCAGGGATTGAATTCAGGGGTACTTAACCACTGAGCCACTGCTACAGTCTGGCTGGGCACAATTCATGAGCCACTTATCAAGCAGAAACGAACTTTATTTTTAGAACACACACACCGCACCACAGGAGCTCTTCAGGAATTCCCTCAGAGCCCAACTGCCACCACCGGCTTCCCAGGAGCCTCTCAATCCCCCACTCCTCCTGCTCTTGAGGCC
The DNA here is from genome assembly GCF_045843805.1 of Urocitellus parryii. Taxonomy (NCBI): domain Eukaryota; kingdom Metazoa; phylum Chordata; class Mammalia; order Rodentia; family Sciuridae; genus Urocitellus; species Urocitellus parryii. The sequence goes on along the minus strand of NC_135538.1, from coordinate 70,205,592 downwards.
GATTGGCTGGGTCATGTGGGCGGAGCCAAAAGAGTCCCCCAATGAGCAGCTCCATATATCATATATGACGAGCGCTCATGAAAAAATTGATCCAAATATTTTTTTATTCACAATTTAAATGATTTAATTAGCTGTTGAGGATTGTTTTAATATGTGAACAAAAAAGGAGGTTAACAGATCTGTTTGTTTACTTTCACCTTTCCTTTTCATTATATTTGATAATTCTGTTCAGGATAATGTAAATTGTTCAGAAAATTGTTTTCTTTTAGTGCCTGCTGGAATGTTACATAATTTTTTCTTTAGCCATTATTGCCAGAATTCCTATCTTCATCCCAGTGCCGGTGAAGACAAAGATAAAACCAATCTATAGCTTCTGCAATAGCTATCACTGAACTGCTTGCAGAACTTGCCTGGACTATGTATCACTTGTATGTATTGTGAACTATCTGTTGGTGCAGCGACTTGTGGTAGTGTTGGGGTATTTTTGCTGATGGTGTCATCGGTGGTACAATTTTTCCAAAAGGAGCCGTCAATTTGCTTGGTGTATCCTCCTCCCTTCTGCTTGTGATGGTCATTCAGCTAAAATTTGGGGGCCAACAGAGGTGAGGCAAAGAACCTCAACCCCCCCCCCCCCCCCGTGAGGCTGTATGCTGGACAGGTAGTCAATGACAGGTAAGATCCAATTGCAATGGTACCAACCTAAGTCAGGAGGCTGACGCCTTGAGGTCAGCTCATCAGATGACGGGTAAGGACCATATGTAGTATTGGACAACCTAAGGTAGGCACGGTCCCTAAGCCACATGCTTGTTGTTTAAACACAGAGAGGGAGATGTTGAGAGCCACAGCTGAAGGGACCCCAGCAAACTTCCAGCTGATTGGCTCACAGTGGCCCCAGCAAACTTCCAGCTGATTGGCTCACTGTGGCCCCAGCAAACTTCCAGCTGCCAGCTGATTGGCTCCTGTGGTGATGCTCATTGGGCTGTTTCCCTGCCCTTTCAGACCACGGAGCTACTCATTGGGGGACTCTTTTGGCTCCGCCCACATGACCCAGCCAATCGGCCTCAAGAGCAGGAGGAATTGGGGGTTGAGAGGCTCATGGGAAGCCCATGGTGGCAGTTGGGCTCTGAGGGAATTCCTGAAGAGCTCCTGTGGTGCGGTGTGTGTGTTCTAAAAATAAAGTTCGTTTCTGCTTGATAAGTGGCTCGTGAATTGTGCCCAGCCAGACTGCGGCAAGCCACATCCCCAGCCCTTTGATATTTTGAGACAGGGTCTCATTAAGTTGCTTAAACTGGCTTTGAACTTGTGATCCTCCTAACCTCTGCCTTCCAAGTTGCTGGGATTACAAGCCTATGACACTGCCCAGCAAAAAAGTTGGATGTTTTTATTCTTTATAACTTTATTTGGTACCAATGAGCTACATCTCCAGCCCTTCTTTTTACTTTGAGACAGTATGACAAGTTGCCAAGGTTGGCCTTGAATTTGCAACCTCCTGTTTCAGTCTCTTAAGTAGCTGGGATTACAGGCATGTGCCAGCATGAATAAGCCTAGTATTTATATTCATCCTAACAAGACAAGAACTTGCTTCCTCCATCTCTTCTACTTCATGTTGACAGTTTGAATTCATTAATTTTGGCTTACTGTAGATGTATTTCCTTCCCCCTCTTTCCCCCCCATATACAGTTACCAAGATATCTGACTACTAAATTATCCCCCTAGCTTTCCTAATATCTCTGGACTTGTTTTCTTCTTGAATATTTTTCCCCAAAATTTTAACATGTACTTTTGAGTGGTAATATTAATGCTTTTATTAAACCCTCACATTTTAAAGACAAATTGCTACAAAATTTCAAGTCCAGTACTTTAAAAATATTACACTCTGCTCCTACTGCTCAGGATTGAGAAGACTCAGGTCAATCTGATTCCTTTCTTTATACATTTACTCTACATAAAAGCTTTAAGATTTTTCTCATTATCTTTGATACTCTTACATTTCAGTATATGTCTATATGTGGATGTTTTCTCTTTTCACTCTGGCCCTTTCTATCACTATTTAAACTTTTTCTCTAAGTCTCCTTTATTTCCTGAATGTTGGCACATCCATCTTCCATGTCACTTAAATTATTTTCACAGTTCCAAGTTACCTTTTTTAAAAAAACAAAACTTCCTTCTGGGAGTTTTCTAGATTGATTTTTCAACTCAACTTATTCTTCAGTTGTATCTATTTTTATTCCATTCATTTTTTTCTTCATTTTATAAAGAGAAACCAGAGTATGTGGGGTTGTTTTTCACTACAGGAGAATGAACTGAGGAAAGTCTGAGCTATATCCTCAACCCTTTTAATTTTTTTTAAATTTGTTCTTGTTCTTGTATTAGGGATTCAATCAGAGGCTCTCTACCTCAACTTTTATTTCCAGGATCCTTCACCTTTTTTTTTTTTTTTTTTTTAACAAGGTCTCACTAAGTTGCTGATGCTGCCCTCAAATTTGCAATGTTCCTGCCATCGTCTCCAGAGTAGCAAGACACACACCTCACAGTTTTTTTTGTTTTGTTTTTTTACCAGGGATTGAACCCAGTGGTGCTTACCACTGATTTGCATCCCCAGCCCTTTTTTTTTCTATTTTGAGACAGGATCTCGCTGAATTGCTTAGGGCCTCAATCAGCTGCTGAGACCAGCTTTGAACTTGAGATCCTCATGCCTCAGTCTCAAGTTGCTGGGATTACAGGCACATGCCACCGTGCCCTGCTAGAGTACATGTTCTTGATTTTATTTTTATTTATTATTATTATTATTTTTGGTACTGGGGTTTGAATTCCCAGGGTGCTTTACCACTAAGCCACATCCCCAGTCCTTTTAACTTTTTATTTTAAGGCAGGATCTCACTAAGTTGCTTAGCATCTCACTAAATTGCTGAGGCTGGTCTTGAACTTGTAAGCCTCCTGCATTAGTCTCCTGAGCCTCTGGGATTACAGGCATGCACCACTACTCCCAGCTCTTAATTTTAAATGTGTGTCATTTTTTTCTTATTTTTATGTTACATTGGTAAACCTTTTTTTTTTATGTTTATTATCTTTGACTTAGATTCTGCAGGTCTTATAAAATCCAATTTGTATTCTTTTGAACCAGTAGCTTCCCTTAGTCATCACTCTGCTTATGAACTCTGTGTGTGTATGTGTGTGTGTGTGTGTGTGTGTGTTTTGCTGAGGATTGAACCCAGGGCCTGTGCATATGAGGCAACTGAGCTATATCCCCAGCCTCTTATGAACTCTTTTAAGGGATGATAAAGATGATAGTATGCACTGGAGAAAGACTGATGACCAGCACTCTAATTTATGATGGACTTCCAAAGACAGGAAAAAGGACAAGCTTAATTGTTAGTGGCTAGACACCAATAATTAATTATTCCACTTTATTATCTACTGAGCAATGCTTTAGGCTAGGACTTCCCCTTAGAACATTCTGGGATAAATGACAATGGGAAAATATACAGCCTAGAGTCTAGAGCCTAGATTGTAATTCACCAGTCCTGATACTGGAGGGGGAGGGCAAAGAAGTAATTGTTCAAACTAGTCAATCCTTATACCAGTTTTCTCCAAATTTTCACCCTTTTTGTGCTCTTAATTTTATCTGTGAGGATACCTGCAGCGAGCTATGGTTCACTGTACCATTATGTGCTGTGAGAAAACAGGCCAAAGCACAGGTTGCCCCTTAATGAACTATTCATACCCATTCAGCCAGCTACATTCCCACCACAGAAGATTTCAAAATAGCTCCCCATGTCCCCTGGGAGTTTTATCACTTTTTGTTTTAATTATTATCTAAACAACTAAAAGAACATTCTAATCAAAATATACCAGAACTTTACATGGTTTTATTATACATTACTGTTATCGAAAGCAAACTTTATACAAAAAGTTTTATACACATAAAAAATTCCTGGCTAGGCAAAGCCATTTGTGTGTACATACACACCATACACATATAGTATTTTACATCATTATAATTATACATATTTATAAATACACTATTTAAATTATTTTACAATTTACCAAAATGAAGGAAGGCAATTATAAAAACAAATAAAAAAGAATGAAAACATTAAACTAAATAGTTAAGTTTAAAATGCTACAAAACTTTCTAAAAATCGAGAAGGAAGTCATTTCTTTGAAATATCAAAACTAAGGTTTCAATACTACATTATTGTGGCTTTCATTCTGATAACAAGTTCTCATGTTTAAAAATAAATATTTTGACTAATGACAGGTAAGCAAATCAGACTGAATAAGCTGAACATGTTGATTTGAGATTAGAGTCAATAAGCAACAACATGTAGACAATCATCTAGGAATCAAAACTGATAAAACCTCCTTCTAGTTCCTCATTTAAAACATGAGGAATTCAAAGCTTCTGTGTGGTATGAAATATCAATTAAAACTCCAAGGAATTCGGCAACTTATCTGTAATGCAAGAAAATGCTAAAGTTATAACTCTATTTTTCTGGTATAACCATTTTCATGTTTTAAATGACTCTACTTGGAACATATTAAAGAGCTGCTAGCTTTTATAGAATCGGTTGGGTAACTATTGTTAAATTCTGATTTTGTCAAGAATTTAATGAAGCTGTAGTACTTGAGGGATAAAAATCAGTTAAGAGTCAGCTAGGAATGAAATAACTCCCTACATTATTATTATTGTGGAAGCAAAAGAAATCTTGGGATATATTAAAAGATTTTAGATATATAAAATTTAAAAATATTTCAGATTTATACAGGAACATGGAGATTTCAAACTAAGTATCACTTCCAGATTCAAGTTAATTAATGAATTTACTTTCTCTTCTGAAGAGAATGGAAATTATATTTAGATAACATTCAGGTTAAAAAAAAACAGTTTTCTTTCTTGAATGCAACTAAAATCTTAAAAGCACAGTGAACATGAAAAATAACGAAGCCATTAATGACTTACAATATTTTTTAAAAAGTTATTTAAAATAACCTTCTTCTCCAAATTCTCCATTAGTCAATCTTATATTCAGAATGATACAAATAGAAATTTAACTTCACAGTATACTACTACAAAATCATTTGAAGACCTCAATAGCAAACCAGTTGCTTTGAGAAGATACGGAAATTAACAGGTTATCTGAAGACAATAATTCACAAGTGGACTAGAAAAGGATTAGTAACTCAAAAATATTTAAAATCCTTCAAACTATGATCCATGTCCAAATATGTTTTCTATTTAGATTTAACTCAAATTTAAACACTGATGTTTGGCATTCATAACTGACTATAAATCAACTGAAAAATATAGTGATATATTTAAAATTGTTCCAATTTTTCTCCCATAAAATCCAAAATTTTGAGCAATTATCTGTGGTCTTAGAGAAACAAACAAACAAACAAAAAAAAACCCTGATAATTCAAAATTATTGCCTTAATAAAACTATACAAGAATGATTTAAAGAAATTAAGGGCATATAGGTTTGTGAAAAGTATTAATACCTTAATGTAGTAAATCCTGTCATTTATATAGATGACAATGGATTTCATGTTCATGAGCCTGTGTTTTGTATTTTAAGGTATCACACTCTTGATAAAAAGATGCAAGAAATATTAGATGACTGTGCAAATTTCACTAGTTATGAAACATACTGCTACTCACACATATTCTTTTACTTTTTTTCATCTATAAAAATTTTATTAGTAATCATCAAATGCATTTTCCCCCACCTTAAGACTCATCAGCAATCAGAAAGTTGAGGAGAGATGCCATGCTGATCTGAACTGCAGCAGGCGTCACTGAGTAGGCCCCTGCACATGAGGTGACCTTAGGTGCCTGCAATCATCCTTCAATCTGAGACTGAAGCAGGAACTCAAATGGATTGTCTCTCACCCACTATTCACATCTTCAATGACTAACAAGCCATTAACTGCAAAATGACAATGTCAAATATTTACTATACTAGTCTCTTGTAGTGTAAACATTTAACTACCTGCATTTTGACTTTTCAAAGAGCTTCATTAGCTGCTGGAATCTTTCTGAAACCTGAAAAATTAAAAGTGATTATAAATATCTCAACATTTATCATCTTTGATGAATATTTTTGCAAAACATCTGAAGACAGAAAAAATTATCCTCAATAAAGATATGAAATAATGTTTAGAAAAACATAATAAAGGTGAATGTTTAATTTTTCAATATTAAATTTTATTAAACTAGCAAACACTACCAAATTGCCTGATAAAATAAGTAAATGGTAAGACACAGGGTAAAAAATGAGGACCGTTTCAGCCATAATTCTTCTATAATCACCAAATTTTTTTGTTGTGTTTTGGGTACCAGGGATTGAACCCAGGAGCATTTAACCACTGAGCCACATCCTCAGCCCTTTTTGATATTTTGAGACAGGGTCTTACTAAGTTGCTGAGACTGGCTTTGAATTTGCCATTCTCCTGCCTCAGCCTCCCAAACTGCTGGGATTATAGGCATGCAGCATAGCACCTGGTACAACCACCAAGTTTAATAGCTCTACACACAGCCATATTTTTAAGGAGGTCAGCTACTAAAATCTACACATTTTGTTAAATCTACATATGTAGAGAAGTAACACTGGTGAACCAACAGAGATGTAAAAATTGGGTTGTTACCTGATTTGGATTTTTATTCAACTTGACAGCTAAATATGTAAACGTTTTCACTGATGGCCCTCTTTTCTGACACTCCAATAAAATTTCCCGGTCATCATTTCTGAGGAGGAAAATTATATTTAGCTTTTATACAATTGATGCAGAAAAAGTAATATATCCCACTGCCTTAATGTCCATGAATAGAAGTGACATTTTAATTGAAACCCATAGGGAAAAGACCAGAATATTCAAAATGGTTATCTGAGAAACACAAATATAAATTATTTTACTTTTTCCTTTTTTGTGTTACTGGGTGGGAATTGAACCTGGTGGTGCTCTACCACTGAGCTATACCCTCAGCCCTTTTTAGCCTTCTGAGTAGCTGAGATTACAGGCTATAGGCATGTGCCCCCAAACCCACCTTAAGTGAGGTTTTAAAACCTGCACTTCTTAAAAAGTTCACATAAAACTCAAAAATACACTCTAACTTTACAACGATTTGTAAAGTTCTAATTTAAGGAAAAAAAATAAATTACCCAAACTCCTAGGTTTTGTTTCATCTCTTCTATCATCTGTCATTCCTTTTTTTGTTTGTTTGTTTTAGTTGTAGGACACAATACCTTTATTTTATTTTTATGTGGTGTTGAGGATCAAACCCAGTGCCTCACGCATGGTAGGCAAGTACTCTACCGCTGAGCGACAATCCCAGTCCTGACTTTCCTTTTTTCTAAAATGTGCTTATACTATTTCCTTCCAAATGAAAAAAAAAAAAAGTTTCTTTGTAACTGAAAAAACACAATGAAAATCCCTACTTTGATGGCTAATTCCCAACCCTATTTAAAAGTTATTACTACAGATTGTTCTACAGTATAGCCAGAATGTACCCTAGAATGTATCTTTAACTCTGGTCACTTTTAAAATAACTCATCACTTTTTCTTATTTTAATTAATTTATTATTGTTATTATTTATTTACTCATTTATTGCAGTGCTGAGGATTAAACTCAGAGCCTTGCACATGCTAGGCAGGCACTCTACCACTTTTCCTTATTTTAGGATGGGAAATATCTGATGACATTACAGATTAGATTGTAATTTCTTAACATTTTCTGGTGATTAATGTCTCTACAAGATCCTTACCTTGTCCACAAAACTACAATTTCTCCCTTCTTTTTAATAATATTCTTTGCAGAAAGGCTTGTAGAATTGTTGAGTGCTATTGATGAATCCTTAATACTTGGGCTTGCCTTTAATGATGAGGGATCTTTATTCACTGTAGGGAGTTTTTTCTTATTGGTTTTCTTTTGATGACCTTCACCACTTTCACCAGAATCTTGGCCAAGTTTGGTCTTTTCCCTACTAATTATGTCTGTTTCCTTTCTTTGTCTTTTCTGAGAAGAATGATTTAGCATAGAAAACCTTTTTCTCTTCTTGTGAGCATTATCCAAAGTCCCAGGAAATTCTGAATCATTAGAAATCGATGTGGACTCTGATTTTAAATCATCCTTTTTTACTTCATACAAATCAGGAGATTCTGTGGTCAAATCTATATAGTCTTCTTCAACAATGCATTCCAAAGGCCTATTTCCTATTTGCACCTTTTCTTCCTTACAGTTATCTTCATCTACACATATTACCTGACAATCCAAACCTTCAATAGCTAACACAGGATGGTTCCCTTCATTTTTACTCTCACTTGAAGCATCTTGTGTCAAATCAATAAATGCACCTACAGTATCAGGGTGTAAAGAATTATCCAATATTTGAGCATTTTGATCTAAATTGCCTCCAGAACATTCCAACTGGTTGATATTTAAAACTGTTACTTCTATGAATTCCCCCAAGTTTTTGGTCTCAGTAACTGGATCCTTTGTTAGGTCTATATATGTGTTTGGAAGATGATCCACCACAGAGTGTGGGATTTCGTCCACTGAAGGCAATTCTTCAATGCTTTCAGGCACTTTTGGTTCCCATACTTGATGCAATTTAAAACAATCACCAGTCACTTCATCCATTTTACCTGAAGCATCTTTAAGAAATTCATATATATCAGGAACCTGTGTTTGTATCACAGAGTCCTGTTCTTCATGTGTTGGTTTACTGCTATCAACATTGTTGTTGGAATTTTCTAATTCCAACTCTGGAGACTTAAAAACTGAGTTCTGATCTGAAATATATTCTTTTTCTGCTGCTTCATCAGCTTTCTTTCCAATTGCTGGCAAAGGTACCAATGACTCATCAGCCACATTCTGTTTAAGATCAGGGGAAGTGGATGGTGCTGCACGCCTTATTTTCACAATGAAATGATCATTGGATTTTTCCATTATGACAGCATGCATGGGTAGATTAGGATGGTACTGAAAGCCTGGAGCAACAGACCGGCTTGTCCATGATGAAGAGCAACTTGATTTACTGCTTGAGTTATCAGACTCTAGAGCTAAGTGAATATCTTGCTCAGATGCATCCTCTTCCTCAAGTAAGGCATCTTCACTAAAATGTGCACTAATAACTTCCTCTGGAGTTGAACTAGACAAAACTTCAGGTTTTAAGAAACTGAGATGACCATCTGACTTCAGAGGTGATGGTACTGTTAAAGAGACTGCAAGATCTTCAAGGAGTATGGAAGAAATGCAGGACTTAACCTTTTCTGAACTACATACATTATCTTTACTTAAAGCTGTGTTAGTAGACACTTCAAACATACAACTTTCGTCCAACACGTCAGGATGAACTGGCAACGAAAGCCCTGAAGACAGAGATGGACCTTTCTCAGATGATAATAATGACCAATTATCATCACTAATCATTTTGGGACATGGAGAAGCTACCCCTGAAACTAGCTCTTCTGTTGTACAAGTTGGTATAGATTCACACTTAAGACTCTCTAGAAGCTGTTTCTCTGGCGTCTTTAACTCCCACTCAGTTTTTTCAGTACAATTAACACTGTTGTCCAAAAGATCAGAACCTTGCAACAAACTTTTAAATATTTCACCCATCTGTGCATCACTAACTAAATTAAAAGTTAGGCTGGATGCTTGCTGTTCAGTAAGAATCTCAAAACTGCGTTCTGGCTTTAAAGCTGCATGCTGGGATGTCTGTGTATCTTCTATGGTGTTGCCTTCATTTTTCCCTGGCTTTGAGGTGCTTGGACAGTTTAGTTCCAAAGAGTGCTCAGCAGACAGAGAGTTTTTTATACTATCAAAGCAAGTGTTAAAATTTCTTTTAATGTCATGCTTCACTGCGTTAAGACTGGAGTTATTCTGGACTTGGTGTTTCTCCTCAGATTTTTTACCTCCCAGCAAAGACTTACAATTCACAGAGTCTTCTGGTTTGGGCAATTTTTCTCTCAACATTTTTTTGTTAGGATTATCCACATTCCTCTTCTGTGAATTTGAATACTGTCTTTTGTCTTTACATGTTTTTTCAGATTTTCCTTCATCACTGTCACTTCCAAAGTTTATGGAATCACAAAACTTTACCAAGATTTTCTTAAGCTTTGCAAACAAATAATCAAGTTGTTCATCTACAAACTTCCACAATTTTTTTTTCATATCTGGTAGCTGTTGTTCAAATAAGCGATCAACTATGCCATTCTTCTTAACTTGCTTAAGTTTAGATTCTATAACATCACAGAGATTCTTCTGTAAAGTAGTCACTGACTTAGAGATCTTGGATAAGTCAAGGTGTTTAATTAGTGATGTAAAACTCAAAATTGCTGACTCAACAATTCTATGAAATTGTATCAGTGAAAATTTTACCTTGAATTTCATATAATTTTTCCTCACATGCTTTCTTATCACTCGCAACATATGCATTATTTCTCGGACAGAAGAGGGTGCAGCAATAATTGAAACTATCTTTTCCAAGCTGGAAGTACTCATTGTTTTATCTTTCCTCTCTGTTTTTGAAGATCTGTTAGATTCACTTGGTCTTTTATTCCATTTGCTATTGGTCTGGTGGGTTTTTACAGATGTTTTTCTATGTTCTATATCCAAATGCATGGTATTTTTCCTCCTGCCTGGGCTAGTTTTTGTGTTCTGCACTTCAGCAGAAGTTTTAGGTTTGGCAGTTCTGTCCATAATTTTTTGTGGCTTAGGGTTTTCACTGTCACTTATAATTTCACCTTCTTCTAATTCATCTAAAGATGAATTCTTACAGGAAACTTCTGTACATCCATCAAATTTGAGAATTGGCTTTTGATTTTCCTTATTGAGATCAGACTGACTCTTAGACATACAATTAACAGAATTTGGTGGAATCACATCTGTGAAAGAGAAAAATATATTAAAGTCACACAACCATTAAGCAGTCATTTTGCAGTTCCATCTTAAAACAAAAAATCAAATACTGAGGCAATTCATTACTTTAAATAGTCTCCTTTTAAACAGCAGAATTTTAACACCTAATACTCCTTTTCATGCTTTCTTTAGGTACTAGGGATTGAACCCAGTAACAATTTACCACTGAACTACATCCCCAGGCCTTTTTCATTTTTTATTTTTATTTTTTTAAGATAGGATCTAAGTTGCTAAGGCTGGCTTTGAACTGATGATCCTCCTGCCTCCTCTTCCCAACTTGCTGGAAGTACAGGCACAAGCCACTGCAACCAACTATACTTACTCATTTCATTTGGCTTTTACTATTCTAAAAAGAGTTTAGAAGAGGCTGGGACAGTAGCTCAGTAGTTAACAATACGTGCTTATTATGTGGTAAAGCCTGAAGTTCAATCACCAGCAATGCAAAAACCAAATAAATAACACTTTTCAGAAGGTGTCTGACAAGTGCAGAGTTTGATCAACTGGAGATGATCTTTCCTTCATTTTAGCATCATCACTACCTCTATGCATGACAATGACTTTTGAACTACAAAATTATATCTGGGCTGTGCCAGGGATGTAGCTCAGTGGTAGAATGTATAACTAGCATGCTCAAACCCAGCATCAATAAATAAATACACACATTTGAAAATGACTACAGTATTTGAAAAATCTGTTCAATCACTCTGGTTTTTTTTTTAATATTTATTTTTTAGTATTCAGTGGACACAACATCTTTGTTCGTATGTGGTGCTGAGGATCGAACCCGGGCCACACGCATGCCAGGCGAGCGCGCTACCGCTTGAGCCACATCTCCAGCCCTCAATCACTCTGTTTTTAATTAAGAATTAAAGGAGCTGGGGACATAGCTCAGTGGAGAGTGTATGCTTACTAGCACACAGAAGGTCCTGGGTTTAATCACAGTGCAAGGAAAAGAAAAATTAAGAATTATCTTCATTCCCAGACTAAAGGCTCAATGTATACTACTAGTTAGCAAAAAGGTCTAAATATTATTATTCTCATGTTATCAAAAAAGAAAAAGCACCAACTTATCTTACTTATGTAATTTACATTATAAAAAAATGAGTTGTGGAAGACATCACACGTAAGCTATTACCTTTATGAATGTTATTATACACTGGAACATGAGATGGGCTTTCCATTCTAAGAACTTTTGCTATAGGTCTCACTGGACTATTCAGAGGACTGATGGCTTCTGGAATAGGTCTCAGGTGATTAAGGTCAATGCTCAAAACTGAATTTTCATCATCATGACATAATGAGTTTGTTTCCCCAATTTCCATTCTGTGGTCCATCAATTCAATCTGTTGAAGGGAAGATGCTAAAGCCTCTTTAGGTGAGCAGGGCTCCAAATGACAAGACTTACTTTCAACCAGAGGTATATCTACAAGGGAAGGCTCAAATTTGGGGTTATCATGTTCTGAATGGACTACAGGTGAAATGCCAGTTCCTTCAATTGAAGATGGCACCTGTGTTTCACTGGTTTCAGCGACTTTACTTGCAGGAGCCTCTTTCATCTCCATACCCTCAGAAATACAAGAATTCAAACCACCTTGTTTTTTGGTATCCAATTCTAGGACAAAGTTTTGAGAAACACCCATTTGTAATACATCCATTATCACAGAGGCTTCTGCCCTTGCACCATCAACAATCTCTCCCGTTTCTGTTGATGGAAACAAGGATTCTGTTTGTTCCATTTGCACAGGTGTTGAGAAGGAAGTCTCTGTACAACAAATGGGCATTTCACAAGGCATAATATTTTCAACAGATTTAACCAGTAAACTGTTTTCTTCCGGTTTGCTTTCTGGAATAATGATCCTGAATTCAGACTCTGCTGGAAGAGAATCTTTTGGTTCCAGTAACTTTGATTTGTTTTCCTCTGGGATATGTTCACGGACAGAAGGCATACATGTCCCTGTTTCAGACTGTACCGAGGACTCTAAATCAAATCCATTGCTGGACTTGGGAGCATCTATTATTTTATGCTGATTATCCTGAGAAACAGGCTGTTTTTTTGCAGGAGAAAGAGTTAAGTTCAATTTTTCCATAAAACTTAATTTTAAGTCTTTATTTTTGGTTTCATTTGGACCATTCTCACCTCTCACTGCAAACTCTTTATTATCTGCTCCTTCAGAAACTTTGCTGATAGAGACTTCTCCTTGATCATTTTTTGGTTCATTCTCTTTCTTTAAATCAGTAGTGGTTTTCTTAGTTTCTTTATCAGTCTGCAAATGTTCTGAAGGTGACTTTTTGTCACTTCTCATATGCCTATTCTCCTCTTTGTTTTCTCGTTCTCTTTTCCGCTTATCTTCAGTTCTGTGCCTTTCAGGTTTTAAAGGTGTATTTTCCCTGTGGTGCACAGCATTGGCTTCCTTGGAGTCCGTGTGTTTGTGAGTTCTACTGTTTGAAAGAGAAGATGAACACCTCCCATCTTGAAAACCATGACCGCTAACCCACCTGTCTCTTTTACAATCCTCCCATCCTCTTCTCTCCTCTGGATGGTATTTACTGGAATTATGAGACGATTTGATTTCAATCTTAGAATGAGGAGGTAGTGCTCGTTCAGATCTTCTCCAGTGATCCTGTTCCTTTCCTGCTGATTTAAGTTTGGGATCAACTTTTCTTTCTTCTTTGTCCTGTGATTTAAGTTCTTTTCTATTTGTATTTTGTGACCTTTCGCTTTGTCTATCTAGTTTTTTGTCATTTTGAGATTCAACTCGAGCATGTGATCTTTCCCTGGAGGTCTCCTTCTCCCAAGAAGAGCTGCTGCGTTCATTCCTGTAATCTGAATCTGTGTTACTTTTGAAATCTGAATTTTTGTTCTCAGCTTTTTGTTCACCTTTACCATGTTTCTCAGAACGTCCTTGTAGCCTTGGACTAGTTTCTGTATTCCTTGGTTCACCATCACCAGAGCTATTACTTAAATCTTTTCGTGGTCTATCAGTTCCTCTACTATACTGGCTGTGTCTAATATCTTTTCTCCCTCTTCTGCTATCCTCACTTGAGCTACCTTCACCAACTTGATAATGTGAACGTGACCATAAGCCATTGGTACAGTGCTTCTCAATGGATGTAGGCAAATGTGAAGTGTTCTTTTTTTCAGAATGTGAATTTCCTTCCTTTTCTAGGTTTGGCAGTGAAGTATTATGATGTACATCTTTAGACACATCATTTCTAATTCTATGATCAGTCTTTGAACAATAATCCAAATGAGGAGATCTGGATCTAAGATCTTTTGTTTTAACTGCATCTGATGTCCTTTGAGTTTTATGATTATTTCGAAAATGTGGAAACTCAGACAATCTATTGAGAAAGAAATTAACGACAAAAAAAGCAAAGTTAGCTGAATAATCTTCCAAATGTTATTCACATGTGACACACTTTTAGAATTAGGAGCCTACAAAATGGCAAAACAAACTTCATGTTGTAAAAAAAGAGTGATTGGGGTTGGAGATGTAGCTCAGTAGTAGAGCACTTACTTATTAGCATAAGGCAGGCTCTGGGTTTGATTCTCAGCACCACAGAAAAAAAGTGAGTGATTAGAATTTACTTGTTTTGGCTGGGTATACTGCATGTGCAAGGCCCTAGGTTTAATTCTGAGCATTGGTGGTGGTGGGGGGGGGGGCGGATTTACCAGCTTCCAACTGAATTAGCCAGCATTCAAAATAAGGATCTCTCTTTCTCTCTCATTTGCTTTTACTTCAAAGGCTATCTATCCCAGCCACTTGCCAAACTATTTCAGTGTTCCTTACCATAGGTGCACAATCTCCAAACTAACCATCAGTTCACTTCTTATATGATAAGTGATCTATTCTTTTCCTCATTCACTCTAGTCTGACTGAAACAGAAGAAGAATTAGAAAAGGAAAATACAAGGAAAGCTAGAAAACAGACATGATCAAAAAGTAAACCTTAATAGAATTCTGTAACCTCACTATCTATTTTGAAGATTATTCCACAGTAAAGCACAGCATAAATAGCCATCTTAAAGTGGTTCATGCTATGCAAAAATAAAAAGAAATATAGCACTGGGATTCTTTTCTTAGGAGAATGATATGTATTGACTACTAAAAAATAAGTCTAAGTATTAAGGTTTATATTACTGTTTTGGAACACTGGTAGTTTTTCTAGCAACAAAATAAAGATAGCTCATTGTAGTTTTTGTGATAAGTTTATCTTCTTGAACTTCCATAGAGGTGACTTTTCAAAACTCACTTTTAGGCTAGGTGTAGCGTTGCATACCTGCCATCCCAATTACTAGTGACTCTAGGGCAAGAGGATAGTTCAGTCAGATTTGACAAGTTAGCAAGAACCTGTCTCAAAAAATGAAGACTGGTAATGGGGCTCAGTGGTAGAATGACCCTGGGTTTGAAGTCCAGTAATCCAAAACAACCAAAAAAAGGTGGGGGCTAGATGTGGTAATTTTTGCCATAGCATGATGCCCAAATTTATGCTTAAGAAGGTAGTTATCCTATGGCTGTAATACCAAGAAGAGACAAACCGGAAGCTAGAGAGTGTAAAAACAGATGCACAGATACCAACAGAAAGATTACTACCAGTTCAAATGGGAATAGAATGGTGGAAACAACTGTAGGACAAAAGAAAAAAATGTTTGCAAGATCAAAAGTCATAAACATCAACAGAATGTGGTATCAATCTGGACTGGGGGAATGATGGAGATTTAAGTGTCAATGATGACCCCTATACAGAATGACTACATGTCCCAGCTTGCCAAGCAATCTTGGCATATAATTACTGTTAGCTATTCCTTCAACTCTTAAAAGTATTCTAGTATAGACTATAAATTAAATGGTCATGCAACTCCTATGTCTCTGGTTTACGCTAATCAAATAAATGACAGGACAATCCACTGAGCTAGAAAACAATGAAAAAGTTTTAATGATAAATCACTTTTGTTTGAGGTCATTTAACAACCTAGTGAAGCCCTAAGCAACCTATCTCAAAATAAAAAATTAAAAAAGGGCTAGAGATATAGTTCAGTGGTAAAGCACCCCTGGGTTTAATCTCCAGTACCAATAAAAGATAATACTGATAGAGGAAAAAAAGGACAGAGGCTTAAGCTTTGAGAAATGAAACCTACAACTAGTTACAGGAAGAAAACTCACTAAAACAAAATGAGAAACTATTTCAAGAAGGGATGTTGGTCAACTGTGTCAAACAATGTACAAAGGGGCCAGTTAAATGGAAGTCAAAACTGTTTGATGGATTTAGTGGAGGTGACTATTGACCAAAAAGATAGCTACTTTGGTAGACCATTGGAGGCAGATGTCAGATGGACTGGGTTCAAGAGTGAGTAAAAAGACAGGAAATGGAAACAGCCAGTTTAGACAACATTTTCAGACATTTGGTTATGAAAGGAAGGAAAGGTACAAACTTCTCTACAACACAGATTGTCCCCAAATAAAGAAAAAAGAGTGAGCAAAATAGAGAACCCACTTGAAAAATAAAAGAATACATAATTGAGACATAGTTTAAGAGTTGTTAATTAATAAGTGCACATGCTTTTTTGTGTATGTGCTAGGGATTGAACCCAGGACCTCAAGCATTGCTCTACCACTGACCTACCTACACCCCAAATCCCTGCTCTCAGTATTTTAGTAATTTGGTATAGACCTAGAAAGACCCATAACATTTACACAATCTTTTCAGAAACAAAGAGTATTAGAATAAGATCCCAGGTAGTTTAGTAAATGGAATATACTCGCGGAGGTATGTGGCAATGTTCTATAAATTATACATGTAAATTATTATGACAATAAACCATTAACACATTAGTTATTATTCTTACTAAATACAATAAAATACATATTTTCATTTTCCTATTGAAAGTAAAAATTATTCTGCACATCAATACCCACATAATTTAAAACATCCACATCCACCCCTTAGTTATACCTTTGGTGAAGATTATTTATTTCTTCATCTTTGCGGTTTATTTCCACTCTGGCAGTTTTGATAAGTGCTGAAATATTCTTTTTAAGAGATTGGTTTTCATTTTTTAAGCTGAAGTTCTAAAATGTACATTAATAAATACATTACTAAAGTACATATCCACAGGACTATTAATAGTACACTTATATTAGTTAGGAATTATTGAATGCTAACCATGCCGGGCATGACATCATTTTATCTTATGTAATTCTAAAAAAAAAAAAAAAACAACAATATGAGAATTACTAGATTACTATAATTCCCATTGTACAGTCAGGGAACTAAGAGCCAGAAAAGATAGCCGGCACCAGAAAAGGCACACTTACAATAGGGTTCAAAATGTAAAAACAATAAACATCAAAAAAAAAAATAAAATAAAATAAACATCAGAAGAAATTTTTCTGCATGAGTACCTCTCTTGAAAATCAAAACCAAAAACTGATAAGAATTTTATTACATTTAACAACTAACGTTAAGCCTGAAACTATGAATTAGTTCTCAGATGAACAAAGAACAAAATCTAGAGTTGACTTGTTCGGGAACAGAACAGAAAAGGAACAGAAGAGAAATAATTTTACCAAAAAGTAAAATAGGACATCAAATTCTTAATTTTTTGCAGCAGAATCACAAAACGGGTCATTTTTGCAAAAACTATGAAAGCACCATCACCATATTTTCACAAAAATCATTCTAAATCTTTGATCCTAAAAACCATATTGTTTTAAACACCTACTGTTTCTATAAATGTTAAAATTTATTAGTTGGTTTAACAGATTTTTTATATTGATGCCATTTTAACAATTCAAGCAGTTTTCCTTTATCAATTTCATCAAATCAAGAAATAATGCCAAGGACTGGATATATAGCTCAGTAACAGAGCATGTACTTAGCATGGGTCAGGCCCTGGGTTCAATCTCCAGCAGAAAGAGAAAATAAACCTTCTTTATAAACTGCTAACATGTCAATTTCTATTTATAACAACAACAAAAAAGTAGGGCTGGGGTAGAGTACTTGCCCAGCATGGTGGGGCCCTGGATTTGATCCCCAGTATCACCAGAAACAAAAACAAAAACAAAACCCCAGCTTCTTTATATAAATGACCAACATTTGAGCATAACTTCTATTTGTAACAACAATGACAACAAAAAGTACACTTTTTCAGAAGAAACTGGGTCTCACTATGTTTCCCAGTCTGATCCTGAAGTGGGTTTGAATGATCCTCCTGCCTTCAGCCTCTTTAGTAGCTGGGACTGCAGGGACCATGCAAGGGCCAAGCTGGAAATATTAAGTTCTTTTTAAAAATTGTTGGTCTTGGGGATTGAACCAAGGTATTTTAAAATTTTGATTTAAAAAGTTAACAAGGTTTATAGTAGCTCAATTCATAATAGCTAAATTATGGAACCAACCCAGGTGTCATTCAATAGATGAATGAATAAAGAAAATATGGCATATGTATTCAATGGAATATTACTCAGCTTTAAAGAAGAATGAAATTATGGCATTTGCCAGTAAATAGATGGAACTAAAGAATATCATGCTAAATATTTGTCAATTTTTTTTTTTTGGGGGGGGGACCAAAGGCTAAATGTTTTCTCTAATATGCAGATGCTAATTCACAATAAGGCAAGGAGCACTAGAGAAGAACAGCATTACCTTATATTAGACAGAGGGAAGTGAGGAAAGGGAGGGGAGAGGATGTGGGGATAGAAAAAAATAGTAGAACAAAACAGACATTACTCTATGTATATATGTGACTGCATGACCAATATAATTCTACAACATGTACACTCAGAAAAATGAGAAATTATATCCAATCAATGTATGATAAAAAAGTGCATAAATGCATTCTGTCATGTATAACTAATTAAACCAAGTTAAAAATTGAAAAGGTGAAAAAAAGTTAACAAGGCAAAAATAAAAGATTCATTATAATCCCACCTGTGTCTGTATTTCCTTAAACTTTTTCATCAGCTCTTTCATCTGCAGCTGACATTTTCCATATTCTACCTGTAACTGTAAAATATAAAAAGATTAATTTAAGCATCATACTAAAATATTTTCTTAGCTTAAATGACATTTCAAAATATTCAAAACTTTACAAACCAATCCTCGAAGAGGAATATGTCTATTAAAAATAAAGGCTGAGGTTGTAGCTCAGTAGTAGAGTGCTTGCATAGCAAGTTTGAAGCATTTGAGTTCGATTCTCAGCACTCCATATAAATTAATAAAATGAAGGTACATCAACAACTAAAAAAAAGTATTTAACAAGATACTAGTTCTTAAGTTTAGTCTACCAATGATTAATTTTTTTTTTTTTAAAAAAGAGAGTGAGAGAGGAGAGAGAGAATTTTTTGATATTTATTTTTTAGTTCTCGGTGGACACAACATCTTTGTTGGTATATGGTGCTGAGGATCGAACCCGGGCCGCACGCATGCCAGGCGAGCGCGCTACCGCTTGAGCCACATCCCCAGCCCCAATGATTAATTTTTTAAAGTTTCACATTCAATCTTTAAATCTTAAACTTCAAATATGGTAGAAACTTCTTTCATTTAAGTCTCAAGACATATTATACAATATAACTTAGTACAAATCATAAAAAAATAAAAATGTTATATTACACTGTAGCTATCTGAGTAAGGTTTTATATACTGAGACATTCAAATTTAGCCAAGCAAAATTGTAACTAAATTTAAACAAGTATTCAGAAAACATTCCTTTAAAAAGCAGGTCTGAAGGCAGAAACTGACTTAAATATTCTTTGGTTTTTTTTTTTTTTTTTTGTACTGGAGATTGAACTTAGGAGCACTCAACCACTGACTGAGCCACATCCCCAGCCCTATTTTGTGCTGTATTTTATATATATTTAGTTATAGGTGAACACAATAACTTTATTTTATTTTTTATGGGGTGTTGAGGATTGAACCCAGTGCTTCACGCATGCTAGGCAAGTGCTCTACCACTGAGCCACAACCCCAGCCCCCTATTTTGTATTTTATTTAGAGACAGGATCTCACTGAGTTGCTAAGTGCCTCACTTTTCTTTCGGCTTCAGTATCCTGAGCTTCTGGGATCACAGGCAGAAGCCACTGTGCCCAGCTTTAAATAAATACTTTTAACCTAAGAATTAATTCTTAAACACAAAATATTTAATCAATAGTAAGTTGCTGCCTGCTTTTAGGGAGCTACAAGAGTAAACAAGTATCATTAGTAATTGTGGCAACTCATACATCATTGTATGTTGCCTCCTTTGCAGTTCCTTCTTCAGTCAGGATCTCTTCATATAAATCCAAACAATTTCGAGATGGCACACAGGATTTGGAAGTGCTGTCTAAAACAAACAAAAACCCTTTACGTTAACATATTAGGCTTCTTGATGTTATGTCTACCTCTATATATTTCTCCCTCTACTATATTTAATTCAAATATATACTGATTTCACAGATGACAGGTGAAATGTCGATTTACCTAAAATCAAACATGATAATCATATTTGTTCAAAACACTGGGAGATCTAGCATGAAAAAGGTTTCTAATTTAGATAGGTCCTAGACTCTCTGCATATCATTCTTATTGACAACATTTGAAAATATTTATTAACTTTTCAAATGTTCTAATATCTTGCAACCAGTGATAGGAATAAGCAATAACATGCATAAACAACAACACCCATGGCATTTCAAAGAACAAAAAACATTTAAATCTGAGACTTGATTGATTGACAAAACTGTATGCTAATTTGCTTTACTGATCAAGGTTTGGGCATTACCTGAGTGTAATCATTTCAAAGAATGGGCAAATTTAGAAACCATTAGGTTATTAGGAATTGCTAACAATAACAACAACAACAAAAAAAAACCTAATAAATGAGACTATTTCATGGAATTTACATACCAGAAACAGCATTGTCCAACCCAGCATATATGTCCAGTGAGCCTTCATCATTATTTTTAAGAGGAGAAGCTGCAAGAACAGCAAAGATTAGTTAAAACTGACTTTATAAACTGAGGTTTCTTTCCCAGTCCAGGAAAAGATTTTTTTATTTTGCTCCAAAAAAGACAAGCTTTTCTACATACCGATAGACAGAAAGATTTCTGCACTAGATATGTAGATTTGTAACTTTACTTCAGATTTTAAAAATTTCCTTTCAAATAAATACTAATGAGAAGGTTTTAATTTCAGTAACAACAGACTGGTTTTTATCAAATCAATCTGTAGATAACAAGTATAAATGGTAAATAAAGTATTAAAAGCTATCTGAAGAGTCAGAGAACAACCCAAAGCAGGAAAAAACTGAGAATGTATAAGATCTTAGATATCTAGCACTACAGGTATTGGAGGGATAGGAAGACAATATCTGAAAGAAGATATATGAGTTCCCCATTTTCCTTTTTTTACTGCTTTTTGTTGAAGGACAGGTCCAGGTTGCTCTAGGTAGAGCTACACTAAGCATTGAAAAATCAGATGGAAACCTCCAGTCTTTTTTTTTTTTTTTTGTAAACCAGGGATTGAACCCAGGGGTGCTTTAATCACTAAGCAACATCCCCAGCCCATTTTATGTTTTATTTTAAGACAAGGTCTTACTGTCTTAGAGCCTCATTAAGTTGCAGAAGCTAGCTTTGAACTTGTGATCCTCCTACCTCAGCCTCCAGAGCAGCCGGGATTATAGGGATATGCCCCCATATCCAGCTGAAACCTCTAGTCTTAATGGCTTGAAGAACAGAGGAAAAACTACTGAGTTGACAACACCAATTAGAAGGCAAGAGAGGAAGTCCAAAAAGCCAAGGAGGAATTTCTCCAAATTCTGCCCCAAATATCTGGGTGACCTCCACAAAAGGTAGAACTCCAAAATAGATAGCTAAACTATCTGAACAGAGATTTCAGTTGTTATCCACCTCAAGGGAGATGAAAGTTTAAGTTCAGCTACATTAAATTTGCTAAAATTAAGAGAGGTATATATCAGATAAAATAATTTAGAGGAATATAACAGAACCCAGTGTCTATATCATATCATTCATAATGTCACAAATACAATCCAAAATTACTATACAGAAAAATCTCAGCAGAGAAATAGAAACAAAAATAACCACATGGAAAAAAAAAACTAAAACTGGTAACTGGATATTAAAAAAAAAAAAAAAAAGTCACTGGATGTACTTAAGAGCCAGTGAACTATGTAAATCAATAGAAACTACCCAATCTGTAGAAAGAAAGCAAAAGACAAAGGGAGAAGAAGCAAATCTTAGTGATCTATAGGATATCAAAAATTATCTATAGATATTACATAATGTTAATCTGGAGTCCAGAAGGAAATGGAGAATAAAGGGAAAATGATACACTGGGATGCTAAGTACACTAGATGGAGTAGTAAGGTAAATGACTACAAACAATTGAGTAAATATACAGTATAATTTTTCCTCTTAATTTCTTAGTTCCTAATTCATTAAGATGTATTGGACTATTTAAAGTGAAAATTATAGCACTGCATTTTGGGCTGTGACTACTATAAAATAAAGAGCAAGATAGAAGATAAATCCAACTAAAAGATTCTATATTTTATGTGAAAAAGTACAATTCTAATAAACAGACTATAAAATGTTAAAGACCTATCATACAATCCCTTGAACAACCACTGAAAATAACGCAAAGAGGTATAACCAAAAAGATTATATATAACTTAAAATGGAATTTAAAAATATACTCAAAGTAGAATGTATATTGGAATTGTCATTATTTTTTAAATGTATGTAGGAATGTAACTCAGTGGTAGAGTGCTTGCCTGCATGCACAACACCTTGGGTTCAATCACTAGTACTGCAAAGAGAGGGGGAAAAAAAAAAGAAGTATAAGCAAGGACAGGAACTTGAGAGTAATATACAGGAATGAGAAGAGCTGTATCAAGCAAATGAGATTAACCCTGTAGTTCTGTCCTTCAAAATTTTAATAAGGTTGTAGATGTAATAAAATTTATTTATTTTTTGGTGCTGGGGATTGAACACAGGACCTCAAGCCTGCTAGGCAAGCACTTCACCACTGAGCCTTATCCCCAGCCCAGATGTGATAAAATTTAACTATTTGCAAATCCAGATGAAAGATAAAGATGTTCCTTATATTACAGATTCAATTTTTCTGTAGGTTTACAGTATTTTTTAAAAAAATCATAAGAGAATTGCAACTTGAAACTACATCAGCAAAAATAATCAAGTTACACTGAACAGTATTACCCAGACTGGTTATGATGACCATATTTGATATAAGCCCTTCCATATCTATGAATAATATTTTTTATGATGTTAGGGATTGAACCTATTATTGGCATGATAAGCAAGTAGTCTATCATGAGCTACATCTCCACCCCTATGAATATTTTTAAAAACATTCTAAGTAAAAGTAGAATTCTACCAAACCCAACTGTCTTTTCACTACAGCATTCATAATTCTCATTCACAATATGCATCTATAGTCTTAAAAAAATGTAATGAGGTCACAACATAACTATAAGAAAAAAATTAAATAATAATGTTATATCAGGATTTGGAAGTTTATCTTCTGCATATTATCTAAGATTCTTTTTTTAGTGCTAGAGATACAGCTCAGTGGCAGAGCACTTATATACCACATATGTGAGGCCTTGGATTTTATTCCTAGCACCATCAAAAACAAAACAAAACAACAAAAAAGACAATAAAAAAACTTTTTATGAGCTTATATTACTACCAGGTCTTCGTTTTCTCTTGTTCAAACTAACCATTCATTGTGACTGTTGTTTTTTTCTCTGAAAAACATTAAACAAGAATAAATGCACTTATTGAAAATATTAACTACAAGAGTAGTGAATACTTATTTTGGATGTCAGTGGCAGTTATTACCATTCATATTGGCAAAACTGCTAACTTGATTCATTTAGAAGTTAGAAAGGATATGATAAAAAGATCAATTGGGTTTTGTGGTATTGTGGTGCACACCTGCAATCCCAGCTACTCAGGAGGCTAAAGCAGGAGAATAACTCAAGCCTTAAACTCAAGGAATTTAAGGGTAGTTTGAAGAACACAGGATGACCCCATTTCAGGAAAAAAAAAAGAGTTGGAAATATAGGACCATAGCTCAGTGCTACAGTGCTCAATACTATGTGTGAAGCCCTGGATCGTCAGTACCATAAAAACAAACAGAAAAAGGTTCACATTTACTAAGCACTACTTATGACCCAAGCATTTTATTGTATTAATTTACTTATGTGAAGAGAGAAAAGGATACTAATGGCAGTTTACCATGAGGGTAAGTAAATTATTTGAATTTTTTTTTTTAAGAGAGAGAGAGAATTTCAATATTTATTTTTTAGTTATTGGCGGACACAACATCTTCGTTTGTATGTGGTGCTGAGAATCGAACCCAGGCCGCACGCATGCCAGGTGAGCGCGCTACCGCTTGAGCCACATCCCCAGCCCCATGATTTGAAATTTAAAAACTGAGGCGGGCTGTGGCTCAATGGTAGCACACTTGCCTGGCATGTGTTAAGCACTGGATTCAATTCTTAGCACCACACATAAATAAATAAAGGTTTGTCAACAACTAAAGAAAAAAATATATATAAAGTAAGTGAGGCTGGGGTGTTGCTCAGTGATAGTGCGGTGTGTGTGCTTAGCATGCACAAGACCCTGATTCAATAGCCAGCACCAAAAATTTTAAAAATAAGTAAATGGAAAGTCAGTCAATTTAGAAAGACAATTAAAAGTAACCTTACCAGAAAAGACATCAAATAAACTTGTTCCATCACCATTGTCATCATCTGCTGCCATGATCCTATTTCCTTTTGAGAGTTGCCATCTAAGGTATTAAATATAAAGATTTTCCACTGTTAAAATCAACCTCACAATTCAGAAAATAAACCTAGCTTCAAGTCAAAAAGCAGCTTTTAAATTTGGAAATACTAATAAGTTTACTCTCTAACATAATAAAAAACAGACTCATGATAATCAAAAATATGCCTAGCCAGGAGGTAGGCACACACCTGTGGATCCTACCTATATGAGAGGCTGTGATAGGAGGATTGCCAGTTCGAGGCCAGACACTAAAATTAGTGAGACCCTGTCTCAAAATAAAAAATAAAAAGGGCTGTGGATGTAGCTCAGTGGTAAAGCTCCCCTGAGTTAAAAAAGATATCATCTGAGCAAAAGTCAAAACTATAAAAAGAAAAAGTGTTAATAAGATTAAAACCACACACAAAGTAAATGATACTACGTTTATAAAACAGATCAAAATATACTAACACATCCAAAGCCTTGGGTTTAGTCTCCAACAATGCTTGAAAAAGAACCCACAAAATACAAATCTAATTTTTGACTAAAAAAAGAACCATCACCATTCTCACCAAACACATACACACATTAATATTAGTAAGAAAGGTTGGGGATGTAGCTTAGTGGTAGAGTACTTGCCTAGCATATGTGATGCCCTGGGTTCAATCCATAGTATCACAAGAACTATACACACTTGCACACAATCCCTTAGATCCACTGCTAAAAAAAAAATGGGCAAAAAAAAAAATTAAAAAGAGGGGAAAACATCTTTAGAACCAAAAGAATTTAACTTCAATAATAATGAAGATAATGCAAATTAAGACAACGAGATATCACGTATAGAAAAGCAGTGATGTAGTCAGGTCTGACTACTTGGCTTACAAAGGCATTAGCGTGCAGTCTAGAAATCTGGACTTCATGAGGATTCCTACTATTTCCAGAACTGATAACAAGTGGCTTACCATATCTAAATCGTTCATACAAACAATATGGTTTATGCTAAATACCTGCTTTCTTTCTAGAAGTCTAAAACTTTGATAAGTGCAAGGAGGGGCATTTCATAGCATCAGCCCCTAATAAAAACCCTCCATAAAGGAGATCAGGAAAACCCTCTTTAACCACTTTACTATATATGGAGATAGTGAAAAGACATCATCTTTAAGCAACCTGAACCCCATCAGAGATCCAAGTTTTTTGTGGACTTTTCAGCCTCCACAACTGTGATTAGTAAATGTTTGTTAAGACAATCAGTGTATGGCATTTTGTTATAGCAGCAGCCTGATCAAACTAAGACAAATAAAGAGCCCAAACCATAAGTAAACAGCAATAGGATTTTTAACAAACTGAATGCAGCACATAAGTACCACTCTATAGATAAAGAAACAGATCATTTTCAGTACCCTAGATACCCTCCTCATGTACCCTCACAGCCACTATTCATTCCCAAATCTTGAAAGATGTACAAAGAACAAAAGCATATACATTGCTGGTAACTTGCTCTGTAGATGTAGTATCTGCATGTCTATGGAGGATTAGGGAATATCAGCAAGGATATGTACAGATTATATGTGAAAACACCATTAGCAAAACGTTGAAAGAAAGCTTGATTAGGATAAACACATAAAATTGTAAATAAAATACCTTGGTTGGAATGTACCTCAGGTAGAACAAAATTGGGAGACAGACTGTCAAATTCATTAATGTCACACAGAAGATACTAAACATCAGAACAAGAAATCTGAGCTTGATCATTTAGAGCACAGGAGCAAGGAAGTGAGAACCTGTTCTTCACATTTTCTAGCTTCTAGAAGCTGCCTGCATTTCTTTGCTGGTGCTTCTTCCTCCACCTTCAAAATCAACAATGACCTATCTTCTTTCCTTTTCAACCTCAGCTTCTCAAAGTCACATTTTCTCTTCGCTTCTGTCATTCCATTGACTTTCCTAGCTCCTGCCCTCTGAGTCCTTCTTATAAGGACTTGTGTGAGCACAGTGGGACCACTTGAATTATCTAGAATACTCTCCCCACTTCAAAATCCTTAGTTACATCTGCAAAGTCTATTGCCATTTAAGATAACATATTCACAGGTACTCAGGATTAGGAAATGGGCACCTTTTGGGGCCATTATTTGGCCAACCACACTAATGAACTCATTTTAAAATTTTAGTTAAATAGCCACATGTGATCAAATATACTACACTGGATAATAGACCATGAACTATCTGAAGGCAGGGATCAAGTTTTATTAATCTCTGTATTCCTGATACTAATATACATACTTAAAGATGTTTACTATACAAACAAGGAAATGGGCCAAAAAAGACTAAACCAGCCAAAATAAATGTCTAAGTCCATGAATTGAAGCACATAGTTTATTCTTAAGAAAATTCCATTGGCTTCACACAGTCTACTTAATTTCATTTACCATGGAAAACTCACATCTAAAGGATTTCATAGAATTGTGGTTATTACAATTTCAATAACTATAAATGCCTTTTGAGTACTTGTAAAAATGTTTAGTTTCTTAAGATTATGAACTCCTGGATATCATCAATCTTATTTTCAATAACTGCACAAGCATAAATTATCTTTTTGGGTTAAACTATTGGACAAAAAAAAAAAGTTAAAAAGAGCAAGTATCACCACAAAACGTAGGGGTACTAAAACAAATTTATAGTCAGCCCTGTTGCCTCCTCCAGGGGCCTGAAAACTAGGGACTACCTATACTAAAATACAAACCAATAGTCAGCAATAAGATGGTAAATAAATACATTCCTGTAAGTAATCAAGTCTAAAACAAAGAGATCATCAACATCTACTCACTTCTTGACATCTCTATTTCTTGAAGTAACCCTAACATTTCCAAATAGCCTACTTACACTACCTTTGCAATATTTCTCCCATTTATGCCCATTCCTGCCATTTCAATGTGTTCCAGGCCCTCCCTATTGCTATCTAATTATCTCCCTACTCCAAATACATGTTGCAAACAACTATTGGATTAATATCACCTCTTGTTCAAA
The DNA here is from genome assembly GCF_045843805.1 of Urocitellus parryii. Taxonomy (NCBI): domain Eukaryota; kingdom Metazoa; phylum Chordata; class Mammalia; order Rodentia; family Sciuridae; genus Urocitellus; species Urocitellus parryii. The sequence goes on along the minus strand of NC_135538.1, from coordinate 70,177,864 downwards.
ATTTTTCCATTACTTCCCATTATCTAGTGAATAAAGTCCATACTTCCTTAAGGAGATAGTGAAATACACTGATATCTACTTTTCTAGTCCTATCATTCACTATCCCAGAGTTTCCAAAAATCCATTTTATGTCCAATTAAATTTTGCTCCAGTTTACAAAGACACTTACTGACACTATCACCCCATAGCTCTTCCTCACATCTATCTGAGTTTATAAGCAAGTACAAGATGTGAATACCCAGATTAGAATATGTGAAGCCAAGATTAAAATGTGAGTTTTCAAAAAGTCAGGAGACAGGGGAAGAGGTTTATCTCAGTGGCAGAGAAGTTGCCTAGCATGCCTAGGACTAGTGGGGGGGGAAAGGTTGGGAATATACTAATGATTAAGATACTTAGACTTCATCCAGTAGGGATTGGGAGAACCACTGAAGATTTCAAAGCAAGAGAACATCAGTCAAATCTGCACTTCAGAAATTTAACTCTAGCAAGAATATGGAAAATATTAGTGGCAAGCACAATAGGGAAGGCTTACCAAAATAGCGCAAGTGGTAGTAAGAGGTCATTCTAAATTATTTTTAGTGGAAATAAAGACAAAGAACAGATTTGAAAGATTTCTGTGGCACAATAAACAAGATTTAATGGATAGTGTATTCAAGTGTCCCCTGTTCCCTATTTCAAATTGTTCTTCATGCCACAACCTGAGCTGTCTTTTCAAAATGCAAATTTAATTAAGTTCCCTCCTCTGCTTAAAACCTTTCAGTACTTCCTGATGATCTTAGGATAAATTTTTCTCACAATTTTTTAAAATGCTTTTTAAAAGATGTTAATGGACCTTTATTTTATTCATTTATTTATATGTGGTCCTGAGAATCAAACCCAGTGCCTCACAATGCTAGGCAAGTGCTCTACCACTGAGCCACAACCCCAGTCCTCACAATTGTTTTTAAGACCCTGCATAACCTGGCCTCTAACCACCCTACTGATGTTACTTAGATTCCTCTCTATTCCCCAGCAATCTATGCTCTGACTGACTATATTGGCTTTAACTCCTTGAACATGTTGTTTGTTCCTTCTCATACCGAATATTCTACAGAGCACTCTTTGCTCAACACCCTATCTTTATTTAACTCTTCGATATTTTGGCTTAAGTAATGTTGATCATCTCCTGGCCACTCTCTCTGCCTACTAGGTCATGTCCTTAGTAATATTTTCATATATATCATTGTGTCCTTTCTCTATCTGACTTCTCATAGTTCACATTTACATTTTTGTGGGTTTCCTGGAGAAATGACCATATTATCCACTATACTGAAGCTCTATGAAGACAAAGACCATCTCCATTTTGTTCACCACTATATCCCCAGCTCTCAGCACAGGGTCTGGTGGGTTGTTAAATAATAAAAGAATATTTTTTGAATTAACGAAATTTCCGATTTCTTAAACTCTTTGAAGTTTCTAGCTTTGATAGCAAGGTCATAATTTTAATAGCAATGAAGAATCAAAGATATGAATTATCTGTATAACATCTAGATGGAGATGTCTAACAGAGGGCTGGAAATAGTATGTTGCACAAAAGAGAAGGCATGGTAGGTATTATGATTTGGAAATCATCAGTATCTTGGTAATACCTGGGGTTACGCTCTTGAAATCACAAAGGCAAGTGACTCTCCTAGAAAGAAGGAGAGGAGGGAGAAGAGAAAGAAGTATGTACAGTATTAGATTAGTTGGGAAAAAGAAAGTTTTTTACACTTGCTCTCACCTTCTCCCATTTGAGGATCTCAATATACAATGAGACTTACTACTAACGGGAGTGGTGCACCTGTGAAAAGCAGAGACAAAATTTTTAAACCTGAGAACCATAATGATTAAAAAGAGCTGTTAGCTGGGGGTGTAGCTCACTGGTAAAAGGACTTATTTAGCATGTTCAAGACCTTGAACCCAAAGCTGGGTTCAATCCCCTGTATTGTAAGCTCAATTACTCACACATAATTGTTCTATTCAGATATGGAAGCAAAGTAGATAAGGATAAACTAGTCTTTTTGATAGGACAATGTTTTAAAAGGTGGTCTGAAGGAAGTTTTATTTTTTAAAAATTGCAACAAAAGGGGCTGAAGATGTAGCTCAGTTGGTAGAGTGCTTGCCTCGCATGCAGAAGGCCCTGGGTTCAATCCCCAGCACCACCACCACCAAAAAAAAAAAGCAACAAAGCAAGCATTTGTAGAGAATAATAGAAAAAAGCCAGGGGATGGAGACAGCATATTAGACTCCAAGGATGTGTGAGGGGAAGATACTAACAAAAGTTAACGTATATTGAACATTTTTTTTAACTGAACACAGATTTATTTTGGTCATTATTTACTAAACACAGCAATAATAACTATTTACAAAGCATTTACATTGTATTAGGTGTTTATATAATCAAGAGATGATTTAAAAGCATACAGGAGAGTGTTTTAAAAGTATACAGGACAGTGTCATATACTATGTATTTATTATGAACGAAGTACTGACCTAAATGCTCTAAATACATAAATGACTTGTCTTGAATCTTCCTTAATGTCATATAAGGACCATATTATTCTTTTTTCTCATTTTACAGATGAGGGCTATTAAGACACAGACTATTAAGAAATTTGCCCAAGGTGAACAGCTGGTCAGTCTCTAAACCCAGAGGACCAAAATCAAGAATATATATTACAACACGAATATACGTATATCTACCCATATATATGTGCGTGTGTATACACACACACACATAAAAGGACATTATCTCTTGTAAAACGTCAGGAAATGCAAGGAAAAAATAATTTGGGGGAGGGAAGTGAATAAGAGAATTCTTGTCCTAGTAGCCTCTGTCCCTCTTCGAAGAGGCGTGGTGGGAGATGGGGGATGGGTCTTGAGGACTGGCTAAAGTTTTGGTGCTGGTGCTGTGAATAAGAAAGATCAGGGGCAAGTCAAAAAGTCAAGGGTCAAAGTCAAATTAATCCTAAAACACAAACGCTGAGATTTCTGCGAATTTTACATTCACATCCTAGTTACTGTGTGTTAGGTTTTGGTTACTGTGGTGTTAGGTGCTGTACTGACCAAGGCAAATAACTTCTCTCGGTATAACAGTTTCGGAAACAACCAACATAGTGATCACCTGACACTGGAAAAACCATTTTTCTAGAGAATCCTACCCAAAAGCTTGTAAGAGTGTATACCAAAGCCAGATTGGGTGGGGGGAGGGGCGCGAAGAGTGGTCGAAAGAGCAATTCCTCTCTGCGTTCGCTCCCAACCCCCTCCCGGACCCTCTCCTGGGACCGTCCAGGGACAGCAGAGCGACGCAGAGTGGGAGCCCAAAAGGTGCACCCCGGGGCTAGGGGAACGTGGCTACCTGCGGTCCACAGACGTAAGGTGCGGCCCTTACTCCAATCACTTAGTCGTTTTAAATGGGCTTCCTCCGACTCTCTGTCTTCCCGGGCGCAGCCAGTCTCGGTTTTGGAGACTACAGCACCATAGAGCCTCTTCCTGAAGCTCAGCTCAAAGCGGGTCCCCACGGCAACTTACCCGCCCTGCCCGGCCCAAGACAGCCCGGGTTCCCTTCTGGACGCCGAGTTCTCTTTGGCATCTCCACCAATACCAACGCGCAATGAGGACGCGGAGGCGGGACGAAGGGCTCAGAACCAATCAGATCAGACGCAAAGCACGTTCCGGCGCACACAACTAGTTCCCGCCTTTGGAAAGAGGGGAAAAAAAACACGGTTGGCGCCAAACTCCTGTAATCTTCTGCAGGACTCAAGGGGAAAGGGGCGGGGCATAAGGAGGCGAGGACGAGGACGAGGACAGGGCGGAGCGAGGCCTTACTACGGAAGGGGCGGGACCTGAGCGGAAGCAGCAAAGGCTCTGGGAGGCTCTTTAATGAAAGGGGAAGTGCGTGCTCCGTAGGCTTGGTCAGTTATTGAGTCCTGTATTCTGTAAATTCTATTGATAGTCAACTGATAGACGTAATGCTGGGTGATGGCTCAATAACGATGAATAAACTTGTCCCAGATGCTTTCCTAATGGTAGGTAGTTTAACACAGGGGAACGTGGAAGAGGCGATACCGATTTAGCGGGATGGGTGAAAGAGCTTTTAGATGGTAAAATATCTACTGAGTTGCCTTTTATGACTAGGAACCAGACATGCTAGTAGGTCTAGCTTCAGGAGCGCAGCCTACCCACTGATTGGTGGATTTGTAAAACAAAGCCAATGTCCTCTGCTACTACATATCCAGTCTCCTGATCTTGATCCTTACCCATTTCCTCTTGTACGTTTTAGTCATAACAACGGTCAAATCAACTTACTACATATATTTAAGTTTTTGAAAAGTCTCCCATTTTAGAAAGGGTGCAGTTTTCCTAGGTTTTCCCTACTCAGTTTCGCTTTGGAAAAGAAGCTGGATGGACAGTTATTCCAAGTAGGAAAGCCTGGTAAGGAATACAAGGTGCAGGACAACTACAGGGTGTCCGCTGTTGCTAGAGTAGAGTGAGAGGTGAGGAGTTGGTGGTGTAGCTCAGTGATAGAACACATGCTAAGCACTTCGGAGTCATGTGTCCAATCCTATCACCAATGAAGAGAAGTAAATTAAGTTGGAGAGTCAATGAAGTGGCCTGCATCTGTCGTCCCAGCTACTCCAGGCCAGCCAAAGCAACATAGACCCGTCACTTGAAAGGAAGGAGAAAAAAGAAAAAAAAAAAAAAAAAAAAACAGGTGTGGAGGTAATGTCTGTAATCCCAGCAATGCAGGAGATTCCAACTGGAGAATCACAAGGTCAAGGCCACCCTGGACTACAGTGTCATCCCCATCTCAAAACAAAACAAAAATCATGCATGCGCACACAAACACACACACACACACACACACACACATACACACAATGGTAGAGCACATGATTTTTGCGATGGCAAAAAAAAAAAAAGTGAGATGTAAGGCTAACAAGGGAGTTTACTTTTAAATTATTTTTTTTCTTGGCTTTGCTGGGAACAGAACCCAGGACATAGAGCAGTCTATCACTAAGCTATGTTTAATGAAATTTCCAATTTCCTAAACTCTTTAAAGTTTCTAGCTTTGATAACAGGGTCATAATTTTAATAGCAATGAAGAAGCAAAGATATGAATTATCTGTATAACATCTAGATGGAGATGTCTAACAGAGGGCTGGAAATAGTATGTTGCACAAAAGAGAAGACAAGGTAGGTATTATGATTTGGAACTCATCAGCATCTTGGAATACCTGAGGTTACCTTTGAACCATGTAAATTTTAAAAAGAAATATAACTATTACAGAACTTGGGCTTTTGGGGAAATTGAGGTGATGTGAAGGCCCCCTTCACACTGATTCTTGCAATCAAGTCAGAAAGATTTCAGATATGTCCTTCAGAGTAACAAAAAAAGTTTATTAGAAGAGAGGCAGCGTCCTTTCAGAGAGGAGAGGGACAGCATGTCTCTCTTGCCCTCTAGTTTTATTGGGCTGTCCCAGGGAAGTCTCCAGAGAGTTCCACCTAGGTCCACCTCTTGACTTTTGACTGACAGCAGGATGATGTCAGACTTTCCAGTCCTCACTGCCGTGACACAACTGTAGGTCACTTTGACCTATGTTACCAATTCTAATTGGAACCTGTTCTTGTAGATTTTATGATTAGGGGGAATTATCCTAGTAACCAGGATCTGGTTGGTGTAAGGGTCAAAAGAACCCCCGCTCTCCTTCAGGTAGCTTATGTTCTTATTGGGATTTAGAGGACTGCGTTTCTGCAGATAGCAGGGAGTTTACCAGGGAATATAACATATCCTGTGGATGTAAGTCAGGCAGAGATACAGGTAAATTATTTTTTTTAAAGTGAAAGCACATGTGGGTTAATGCTGTGGGCCCAGTTTATAGAATTATTCCCTTAACCTCATATTACCACCATTCATATCTGTCTCCTATCATAACTACACAGAGAAAATAATTTTTTCAAGATTTTATCAAAGTGTTCTGACTATACAGAATTCATTTGGCATATATCCTACAGACAAAAACAGTGGGAATGGTGGCATACACCTTTAATTCCAGCTATTTGGAAGGCTGAGGCAGAAGAATTGAAAATTCAAAGCCATCCCAGGAATTTAGTGAACCTCTGTCTCAAAATAAACTAGGAAGCCCTGGGGATGTAACTTAGTGGTAGAGGTCTTTCCTAGAATGTACAAGGCCCTGGTTTCAATCCACAGCACTGTAACTGATAATGATTAAAAAAAAAAAAGACAACAAACACATTTTAGTTTCCATCAAGTAAGTTTGTTGTTTGTAGTGATATGAATTTAGTAATTCTGAAATTATGTTATGCATATTATAAAACTGAGAAACAAAAAATATATTGATTACTTCCCCAAGTAGTGTGTTCTCATTGTGGGAAAAGATAATACAAACATGCAATTAAGGAAGGAAAGTAAAGAGTTTTGTGCTATTAACTTAGAACAAGTATCAATATGAAATTATAATTTGAATATGTCTAGAGAGGAAAAACTATTTTTACCCTCTTAGGTTGAAGACCTATGGACTTCCAACTTAAACTAACAAAATATTGATTAATAAGACAAAAGGCATACAATTTTTATTAATATTTATGTGCGTGGAAGTTCCAAAAAAGAAGAGGCAATCAGACTAGGTGGGGAGCATATACACTCTTTAAAAAAAGGAAAAATGGTCCAGGGTTGTAGCTCTGTGTTAGAGTGCTTGCCTGGCATGTGCAAGGCCCTGGGTTCAATCCTCAGCACCACAGAAATTACAATAAGAAAGAATAAATAAAAAAGAAAGATAGTTTGAGCTTCAAGGGATAACAAATTGTGGGCATAACTAAGAAATATATTGGGGAAAATAATAGATAATAAGAGTTATTTTAGGAAAGTCTGTTTATACAAAGTCATTACAAGAGACTGAATGTTGGTGTTCCCCCACCCCACCACCAACATCACCCTGCCCCCAGTTCATATGTTGAATGTGATATTATTTGGAGGTGGCCTTTTTAATAAGTAATTAGAGTTAGATGAAAGAGGTTCAGGAAAAGCCTAAATATTAGATTGTAAGAACAGAAAATAGAAGTTAAAGATAGAGTATAGCTCAATGGTAAAACACTTGCCCATCAGATTATGGTGAATTCATGGATAAAAATAATGTGAGGTGACAAGCTACAATGACCATAGTTGATATTGTTTTCCTGAGTGACCAGAAAAAAAATATAAAATGGACAATTCTTTGACCATTGTTTGGTACAGTCTTATTTCTAAATCATATGTGATCTTAGAAAGTTTTTTAAGGACAAAAATTAAGAGTACTCTTTTATATATAAAAAATTAGGCTTAGATTAGGTCATGAGGTGGGGACCTTCATGATGTGATTAATGATCTTTTAAAAGAGAGAAAATAACAACTCTGTCTCTCTCTGGCATGTGAGGATTCAGCAAGAAGACCATGCTGATCCTTTGGCACCTTAACCTTGGACTTCTCAACCTCCACAACCATGAGAAACAAAATGTTGATTCAGTCATCCAGTCCATGGTATTCTGTTATGGCAGCACAAACTCAGACATTCATTTTGATACTGATTCCCCATCTCTGATGGTCAGAGTTTCTTTTCACTCCCTATATGAGGGATGGGGGAGCGCTTTCCTCAAAGGAAAATTTATGCTGTACCTTCAGGCAGATAAGAGGTGAACAGAGTATTTTTGCACCTGTTGATTCTCAGTTGCCTTTAACTAAAAGAAAAAAAAATGGGAGTGGTGGTATGGAGAACAAACCCAGGGCCTCGTGCCTGCAACACAAGTTATCTACCACCAACCTACATCTCTAGCCCCTAACTTGAAATAATCTTCATGCCAAAGTGCCATATTGGGTATGGAATGTTCCAATCCCCATTAAATACATATGTGTATTTTATGTATACATGTATGCACACGTGTGTGTGTGTGCGTGCATGTGTATGTGTGTGTTTCTTTGCTCTGTTCACTTATAGAGCCAAGAAGCAGTGACAACCTAATAACAATGGCCATTCCTAATATCCAGATTAAAAGAAACTCTGGAAATATAGATGATGCAGTGGTAAGGCAGAGGAAAGTATTAATCTTGGAATGCTTTGTTATACCAGAAAGTAAGGAAGTGTTTAAAATGTGAGTACAAACCCAAGTGCCAATGGATAAGCCTAGAGAGTGGAACCTTCTGAAACTATTTACAAAATAAGTAAATGAATTAGTACTATTTTTTTTAAAGAGACAGAGTCTTGCTATGTTGCCCAGGCTGGTCCCAAACAGTGAGTGCAAGCACTCCTGCCTTAGCTTCCTAGGTGAGTAGCTGGGAGTACTTATAGAGCTAAGAAGCTTGAACTGGTCCATCTCTCTACATAGCTTTGAACAGGTTCTCAGAAGTAGTTGATAATCAAACAAAAATGTGTACAGACTTGCCAGGACACATGTGCCACTATGCTTACTTTTATTACATCTTTCAGACCTATATCAGCTAAATTTTAAATATAAAGTGTTCACTTATTAGGGCTGGGGTTGTGGCTCAATGGTACAGTGCTTCTCTAGCACAAGTGAGGCACTAGGTTTGATTCTCAGCACCATATGTAAATAAATAAATTAAAGATCATCAACAACTAATAAAAATATTGTTTAAAACTTTCCACTTATTGATGAAATACTGCTGTGCATACTCAGCCTTATGCCTGGGTGGGTCACATAGTACCTAATTCTTTCTGGACCATCTCAGGTCACCTAGTCACTTGATGTTCCATGGTCAGACATTTGGTCTCTAACAAGACTTACATGGCTTTGCTGCAAAACAGTAAATGATTCTTTTGTTGAGGCTTTCTGGAGACTATGTAACAAATTTATTAGCTACTGTCTCTGAGTGTCATCTAATTTGCTGGGATTTTGCAACACAGCTTACTCTTTCACTTCAGCCAGAATTTGTTACAGAGCTTCTTATTTCTCTGCTCCCCAGTGAAAACTCCCCTCACAAGTTGCTTATTAAGTGAGCTAGAGTAGACATCAATTGACCACCACAATTCAAAAGGCTTATCAAGCATTGTGTTTCTATTCTATTGTTTTGTTGTGTGGTCGTGTAGTAGTTATAGTGCAAGGGACAGCAACTTGTCTTTTACTCTGGAAGTAATAGGCCTCCAGTAACAAATTATATTGTGAAATCCATTTCCTGGAGAGACAAGCAATCAATTGTGAGAAATAATATACCAGTGTTATGAATGAGTTGGGCAACACAGAAGAAATGCTATATGATCTGGTGCAAATGCATCAGCTAATGGATAAATTATTTTAAAACTTAATTAGAAATTTAATCTCTATAATACACTCTTATGGTTAAAGTTTTTTCAAAAATATACTAATTAGGGCTGGGGATGTGGCTCAAGTGGTAATGTGCTCGACTGGCGTGCGTGCAGCCTGGGTTCGATCCTCAGCACCACATACAAACAAAGCTGTTGTGTCCACTGAAAACTAAAAAATAAATATTAAAAAAATTAAAAAATATATATTTAAAAAAATATATACTAATTAAAAAGTTTTACTCCTATCCCTGCCTTTGTCCACCCTGTTAGGGCAAGGTCTTATATTAATTTCTTGCATATTTTTTCAGTATTATTTTCCTAAGGCCTCATGAATACTAGGCAAGTGCTCTACCACTGAACTACATTTCCAGCCCAGTATATATTTATTTCTTTAAAACATTTTAAATTGTTAGTATTATTTTTAGCATATATTTATTTTACAAATTAATGGGATTCACTGTAGTGATTATGTCCATTCACCCTTCTTCTATCTTTTTCCCAACACCCCTTTCCGTCTGATCTCTATCCCCACCCCATTCAATCATACTTTCCAGTCCATAGTAATCCCTCTTCTATATTCTCATTGTTGTTTTTTTTCTTTTTCTTTTAGTTTCCACATCAGAGAAAATATGAGATACTTTTACTTCTATGTCTGGCTTGTTTTGATTAACACCATGTTCTCCAGTTTCATCTATTTTTCCACAAATGATAGTATTTCATACTTCTTTGTGGCTGAATAATATTCTATTGTGTATAACCAAAAAAGGATGACGAGGTGCTGTGAAGAAGGTGACAGTGCCTTACCTGTATGCATGTTGTCATCCATTCTTCCATCCTTGTCAAGGGAGGGTTAATGCTCTCTCCTTTCATACAATACCTAGCTAGCATTTCCTCATGCAAATAAAAATATGTAATCTTTTTATTTTCTTACAAAAAAGGTAGCACACTCTTTCCAGTATGTACCTCACTATTTTCATTTAAGGATGTGTCTTGGAGAATGTTTCATATCAATACATTTTATTATTCTTTTAAATAGCTGAAAATATACCATTGTATGAATGTACCATGAGTATTTATCAAGTTCCCAATTGATGGACCCTTTGGTGTTCTCTTCTTTTGCAAATCTGAACAATGTTATAATGAGTCACATTGTACATATCACTTCATCATGTGCAGACTTGTCTGTAAAATAAATTCATTAAAAATCAATTTAACACTTAGATTATGTTAGTGAGCAACCCTAAAGTTGGGGAGGGAGTGGCTAAAGATGGGAGAGAGAAATGCTTTTTTTACTGAGCAGCAATATCCCCTATATATGATGGAGTCAACTCAACACTTTCACACTCATGACATTGTCCTAGAGTGTTTTTTACAAGTAGAAGGTGGGTTTTAATATCATGCTCCTTAGAAATACTTTTGAAAACACATCTAGAAAGTAAATAGTAGTATAATGCTGAGAGCCATTGCCAAGTAGGAATGACGCATCGAAATTTCCTTGCCAGCATACCCCATGTTGCTTAAAGGAAGGACTCTTGGAAATGGACTTGGATTTGCAGTGACATTGCATGTATGCTTGAGTAAGGTGACCTTGCTCAAGGACCAGGGCGGATCTGGGTTTAGGGCGGATCAGGTTTTAGGGAGTATCCTGCTCCTTGGGTTTAGGGTGGTTCCAGGTTTAAGGTGTACCCTGCCGGGGCGTATCCTGCTGCCTCAGGCACACCCGATCCTTGAGTTCCCATTGAGTTCTCGTGGGATTAAAAAAGTATTTGGGATTCAAAGCCTGGTGGAGTACGTGAATTTTGCGGCAGAACGTGGATTTGGCCCAGAACGTGATTTTCCCCAGAACGTGATTGTAGAGTGCTGGTGTGAATTCGGGAATAAAGAATTGCTGTTTGAATCTACAAAGCTGTGAGTGGCTCATGATTTTGTGCGCAGCCAGACTGCAGCATTTGGTGGTCCATATGCGGAATGTCTGAAACTTGGAGGTAAGTGAAATTGCTCGCCTCTGAAGGAGAGCGAAAGAATGGGTGACCATTTCAAAAAACAATGTGTTCTTGTTGTGATTTATTTTGTTTTTATTTCAAGCTGCCTATCCCTAGAAATTTCTCAGGCAAACTGGGAAAAATGGTTGGCTAAAGGTTTGAAGTTTGTCGGCCCCAAGGAAGAGAAAATTGATACAGCGAATTTTTATTCCGTTTTTGTTTCATTCAGTTTCGGTTTTGTTTTGTGTTATCTTATTGGGTTGCGTTATCTTTATAGAAGATTAGAAATTAGTAAAAAACAAAACCGAAAGGTGTTAAGTAAATTGTTAGAGGTTCAGACCATGGAGAAAGACATTTTAGATCAAGCAAAAGAGAAGGTCTCTCGAGCTAGTCAGACAGAGGAAGAAAATTTAAAGGAAAAGGGGTTATTAGGAAAAAGGCCACAACAGGAGACTGTTACTAACTCTGTTTTATCACCAGAGGGCGTAATTCAACCAACAGCCCCACCGATGGAGACAGCTGAGTGGCCCTCACACCCCGTAGTTGATAAATGGGATCCTGAGACAGGACCTCAAAGATTAGCATGCCCTGTACTTGAACAGGTAGGAGGGCAGCGAATTCACCATGCTTTAGATTTTAAAACAGTGAAGCAGTTAAAGGAGGCTGTAACAACCTATGGTCCCCAAGCACCCTTCACGGTAAGCATGGTCGAGTCCATTACTAACTTGGACATGACGCCAGCAGATTGGGCTAGCATGTGTAAATCTGTGCTAAATGGAGGACAATATTTGTTATGGAAGGTTGCCAGTGAGGAATTTTGCACGGAGACAGCTAGGCGAAAATCAGCAGCCGGTTACCCTCAAAGAAATCTAGATATGTTGTTAGGAAAAGGACCTTATGAGGGTCAAAGGCAACAAATTGAATATGATCCTGCTATATATGCACAAATTGCTGCAGACGCTGATCTTTCAACACAGACTCTGAAAGCTAGAAGATCCTGGAATAACATATTTCAAACACTGAAAGAAAATGGGTTCCAACCAAGAATCATCTATCCAGCGAAACTAAGCTTCAGGATGGAAGATGAAACTAAAACCTTCCACGATAAACAAAAGTTAAAAGAATTTGCAGCTAGAAAACCATCTCTTCAAAAAATCCTTGGCAAAACATTAGAGGAAGAGGAAATGGAAAATAACAATGAAAACCAACAGTGGGAGGTAGGACAGTAAAGGGGGGAAAATAATCAAAGAGGAAAACAAATCAGGTTTAGTAACATTAATAAACAAATATGGCTGGAAGAACAAACCATATCTCAATAATAACCCTAAATGTTAATGGCTTAAACTCACCAATTAAGAGACACAGGCTAGTTGAATGGATCACAAAACAAGACCCAACAATATGCTGCCTACAGGAGACGCATTTGATAGGAAAAGATATACATAGACTGAAGGTGAAAGGTTAGGAAAAGTTATATCATTCATATGGACTGTGGAAACAAGCAGGAGTATCCATACTCATATCAAATAAAATAGATTTCAAGCCAAAGTTAATCAAAAGGGATAAAGAGGGACACTACATACTGCTCAAGGGAACCATACACCAACAAGACATAACAATCATAAATATATATGCCCCAAACAACGGGGCTGCGGGATAGTGATACCAGACTTCAAACTATACTATAGAGCAATAGTAACAAAAACAGCATGGTACTGGTACCAAAACAGGCGGGTGGACCAATGGTACAGAATAGAGGACACAGAAACCAATCCACAAAATTACAACTATCTTATATTTGATAAAGGGGCTAAAAGCATGCAATGGAGGAAGGATAGCATCTTCAACAAATGGTGCTGGGAAAACTGGAAATCCATATGCAACAAAATGAAATTGAATCCCTTTCCCTCACCATGCACAAAAGTTAACTCAAAATGGATCAAGGAGCTTGATATTAAATCAGAGACGCGGCATCTGATAGAAGAAAAAGTTGGCTATGCTCTACATACTGTGGGGTCGGGCTCCAAATTCCTCAATAGGACACCCATAGTGCAAGAGTTAACAACTAGAATCAACAAATAGGACTTACTCAAACTAAAAAGTTTTTTCTCAGCAAAAGAAACAATAAGAGAGGTAAACAAGGAGCCTACATCCTGGGAACAAATCTTTACTCCTCACACTTCAGATAGAGCCCTAATATCCAGAGTATACAAAGAACTCAAAAAATTAGACAATAAGATAACAAATAACCCAATCAACAAATGGGCTAAGGACCTGAACAGACACTTCTCAGAGGAGGACATACAATCAATCAATAAGTACATGAAAAAATGCTCACCATCGCTAGCAGTCAGAGAAATGCAAATCAAAACCACCCTAAGATACCATCTCACTCCAGTAAGATTGGCAGGCATTAGGAAGTCCAACAACAACAAGTGCTGGAGAGGATGTGGGGAAAAGGGTACACTTGTTCATTGTTGGTGGGACTGCAAATTGGTGCAGCCAATTTGGAAAGCAGTATGGAGATTTCTTGGAAAGTTGGGAATGGAACCACCATTTGACCCAGCCATTCCCCTTCTCGGTCTATTCCCTAAAGACCTAATAAGAGCATGTTACAGGGACACTGCTACATCGATGTTCATAGCAGCACAATTCATGATAGCAAGATTGTGGAACCAGCCTAGATGCCCTTCAATAGATGAATGGATAAAAAAAAAATGTGGCATTTATACACAATGGAGTATTACTCTGCATTAAGAAACGACAAAATCATAGAATTTGGAGGGAAATGGATGGCATTGGAGCAGATTATGCTAAGTGAAGCTAGCCAATCCTTAAAAAACAAATGCCAAATGACTTCATTGATATAAGGGGAATAACTAAGGACAGGGTAGGGACGAAGAGCTAGAGAAGAAGATTAACATTAAACAGGGATGAGAGGTGGAAGGGAAAGGGAGAGAGAAGGGAAATTGCATGAAAATGGAAGTTGATCCTCAGGGTTATACAAAATGACATATAAGAGGAAAGGAGGGGTAAGACAAGATAATACAAATGGAAGAAATGATTTACAGTAGAAGGGGTAGAGAGAGAAGAGGGGAGGGGAGGGGAGGGGGGATAGTAGAGAATAGGATAGACAGCTGAATACATCAGACACTAGAATGGCAATATGTAAATCAATGGAAGTGTAACTGATGTGATACAGCAATCTGTATACGGGGTAAAAATGGGAGTTCATAACCCACTTGAATCAAACTGTGAAATATGATATATTAAGAACTGTGTAATGTTTTGAACTACCAACAATAAAAAAAATAATTAAAATATGTTCATTATTTTTTTCTTTTTTTTTAATTTTTAATATTTATGTTTTAGTTCTCGGCAGACACAACAATTTTGTTGGTATGTGGTGCTGAGGATCGAACCTGGGCCGCACGCATGCCAGGCGAGCGCACTACCGCTTGAGCCACATCCCCAGCCCCTCATTATTTTTTTCGACATAAAAAAAAACAAAACATATTGCTGGAATGTTATGCCACACTTACAAACTTGTTAAAAAATTATAATCTAGAGATAGGAATAGATAAAGTACAATTAAATTTTCCAATTAATTATTTAGAAGTTCTATTATCCTCAACCATGGTCCGTCCACCAAGAATTCAAATACGAGTAGATCAACTCAAATCACTTAACGACTTTCAAAAGTTATTGGGAGACATAAATTGGATAAGGCCTTATCTAGGCATACCAACAGTAGAGTTGGGACCTTTATTTGATATTCTAAAAGGTCCATCAGATCCAAATTCACCCCGCATGTTAACTCCTAAAGCTAGAAAGGCATTAAAAATTATTGAAACATATATGGAAAATATGCATTTGGATAGAATTGATATAAGTTTGCCTTTATTATTTATTTTACTACCAACAAAAAATATTCCTACAGGAGTATTTTGGCAAGAAGGTCCATTATTGTGGATACATTTATCTTATTCTCCTAACACTATTCTTACTAGGTATCCTGAGGCTGTAGGACAATTAATACTCAAAGGAATAAAAGCATCAAAGGGAGTGTTTGGAATTTTTCCCAATAAAATTATTACTCCATATACTATGGATCAAATTGATGAGTTAGCTAATGAGTTAAATACTTGGGCAATAATCATATGTAAATCTAATGTTTCATTTGATAATCATTTACCATCTAATCCTTTTTTGTGTTTTTGGTCTAAGCATCCTGTAGTTTTTCCTAAAATGACAAGAAAAACACCTATCATGAATGCTCCAAATATATTCACTCATGGGTCTAATAATGGTACAGCAGCAGTAGTTACCCCTGATCAAACTTTTACATTTTTAGTACCCAAACAATCAGCTCAAAAGGTAGAGCTTAATGCAGTTTTACAAGCTTTTGTGATGTTCAAAGATTCTGTATTTAATTTATTTTCTGATAGTCAATATATAGTTAATGCTATTGTATCCCTTGAAGATGCTGGTAGGATGTCCCATTCCTCTACTGTTTTCTCTTTGTTTTCCACTATACAAAGTCTAATCTGGGACAGAAAAGGGCTTTATTCTTTATAGGACATATTAGGGCACATACAGGATTGCCTGGAGCCCTTAGTTTGGGCAATGACTTAGCAGATAAAACTACACATGACATACATATTTTCTCTACACTAGAAGAAGCTACAAATTTTCATAAAAGGTTTCATGTTAATGCTAATACTTTACAAAAGCATTTTAAAATAACTAAGGAACAAGCCAGACACATAATAAAACAATGTCAAAATTGTGTGACCTTTTTACCACAAGTTAATCTTGGAGTCAATCCTAGAGGACTGATACCTAACCATATTTGGCAGATGGGCGTCACACACTTGCCAGAATTTGGAAAATTAAAATATTTACATGTTACAGTTGATACTACTTCCAGATTTTTGATGGGCTCCCTTCATGCCTGAGAAAAAACTAAAGATGTTATAGCTCATTGCTTACAAAATTTTGCCACTGTGGGCGTTCCTAAACAGTTAAAAACAGATAATGGTCCTGGTTATACCTCTACCTCTTTTAAACAATTTTGCTCATCATTTGGTATTACTTATATAACAGGAATCCCATCCAATCCACAGGGACAAGGCATAGTTGAAAGAGCTCATCAAAGTATTAAAACATACTTATTAAAGCAAAAAGAGGGAATTGGAAAGGGGTATATATCCCCCAAAGATAAACTTAAAATAACCCTTTTTACTCTAAACTTTAAATTTGGATTCATCAGGACTTAGTGCTGCGGAAAGACATATGTATCCAAAAAATGTACATAAAGGTCCTGACCCAGTGATTGTCTGGAGTCGGGGTTCTGTTTGTGTTTTTCCACAGGGAGAACAGCAGCCAATTTGGATTCCAGAGAGATTAACTAAAGCAATTTCTACAGAAAAAGATGATTTGACTCAAATCCATAACAGCTGATATCTAGAGCTCCAGCTTGGCTATTCTTACATCTGCGACAGTGATTAACCAGGGTGCTTTTTTCAATATCTATTTTATTATTGCATTTTTCCCACATCATAAAGTTCTATTTTATTTTTGAGCTCATACAAACCTAGGTTAATGTTTTTCTGATCAGTTTTATTTTTTGCCTGTGGAATTTTTAAACATTGCAATGGAGATTTCACCTAGGTAAAGCTACAAGGCCTTTACTATTGTCTTGTGTGTTGCATGTTATGTGTTGCACACTTCTGTTTTGTGTTGTATGTCTGTATGTGTGTATGTCCATATTTCATATATGAGGAGCGCTCATGAAAAAATGGATCCGAATTATTTTTATTTTATTCACGTGATTTAAATGGCTTAATTTAAATTAGGTAAACAGCTGTTAAGGATTGTTTTTAAAGGAGGTTAACAGATCTGTTTGTTTACTTTCACCTTTCCTTTTCATTATATTTAATAATTCTGTTCAGGATAATGTCTCTTTAGCTTCATTGCCAGAATTCCCATCTCCATCCCAGTGCCACTGAAGACTGAGATAAAACCAAACTACAGCTTCTTTGATAGCTTTCACAGTAAACTGTATAAACTGATGCATCAATGAATGTAACTCAACAAGTAATGCTCAATCAAGGACTTGATTTACTTTGGGAGGAAATGGACATATTGATAGACTCCTCCGCTTTGAACTGCTTGCAGAACTTGCCTGGACTATATATCACTTGTATGCATTGTGAACTATCGTTTGATGCAACGAATTGTGGTAGTGCTGGCATATCTTTGCTGATGGTGTCACCAGTGATGCAATTTTTATTTCCTTGCCAGCGCACCCCATGTTAATTGTGGTAGTGCTAGCATATCTTTGCTGATGGTGTCACCAGTGATGCAATTTTTCCAAAGGAGCCGTCAATTGGCTTGGTGTCGTGGCATTTCTGTATCCTCCTCCCTTCTGCTAGTGATGGTCTAAAATTTGGGGGCGGGGCCAACAGAGGTGAGGCAAAGAACCTCACCCCCCCACCGGCACCAAGGCTATATTTGGGGGCCAACAGAGGTGAGGCAAGAAGCTCACCCCCCCCCCCACTGGTGCATAGGCCTATCCACAAGTATGGCTGTATGCTGGACCGGTAGTCAGTGACGGGTATGATCCAATTGCAGTGGTATCAACCTAAGACAGGAGGCTGATGCCTAGAGGTCAGTTTTTCCCATGACGGGTAAGAACCATATGTTGAATTAGACAACCTACTAGGCACGGTCCTTAAGCCACATTGCTTGTTGTTTAATTAATCAGAAGGGGGGAGATGCTGAGAGCCATTGCCAAGTAGGAATGATGCATTGAAATTTCCTTGCCAGCGTACCCCATGTTGCTTAGAGGAAGGACTCGTGGAAATGGACTTGCCTTGGATTTGCAGTGACATTGCATGTATGCTTGAGTAAGGTGACCTTGCTCAAGGACCAGGGCGGATCTGGGTTTAGGGCGGATCAGGTTTTAGGGAGTATCCTGCTCCTTGGGTTTAGGGTGGTTCCAGGTTTAAGGTGTACCCTGCCTGGGAATAGGGCGTATCTTGCTGCCTCAGGCACACCCAATCCTTGAGTTCCCGTTGAGTTCTCGTGGGATTAAACAAGCCTGGTAGAGTACGTGAATTTTGCAGCAGAACGTGGATTTGGCCCAGAACGTGATTTTCCCCAGAACGTGATTGTAGAGTGCCGATGTGAGTTCGGGAATAAAGAATTGCTGTTTGAATCTACAAAGCTGTGAGTGGCTCGTGATTTTGTGCCCAGCCAGACTGCGGCAGTATAATTTAAAGATGAATTTATTACTTTAATATTAACAGTAGCAAGATTTGAAGAGGTATTTTATGAAATAAGTGATTTTATCTTCCCAGAAATGCTGATATTGAAGTCAAATGTATTTTCTTGACCCAGATAGCATTTAAGTATAAAAGATGTTTGAAGGATTTTCATTTGTCAGATTCACTCTATTTTTTAAATCTTTGCACTTTGTCCGTGATGCAAAGGTTATATGAAATGAAAATATAAAATTCTTCTGTGTTAAATGGGTAATCCTTTTAACCTCACTTTGCTACTTCAAATATTTTCCTGGTACCTTTGGCCACTTTATAGTTTCTAAACTTTCTTTTCCTTTTTTGTAAATGTAAGAAAAGAAAAAAAATGATAGAAATCAAGAGAGAGAAGAGGTGGCTCAACAGTAACATGAGTTTATTTGGGACAAACCTGAGCGAGATATAGAAGAGCCTAGGCAGCCAGAGGAAGATGACAAGTGAGAAAGGGGCAAACCAGACCAAAGCGGCATGGAGAAGGTCTTCAAATGAGGTCAAGTTCCTGTTTGTCAAAAGTGTTCATGGAGGGGCTGGGGATGTGGCTCAAGTGGTAGCAGGCTCGCCTGGCATGCGTGTGGCCCAGGTTTGATCCTCAGAACCACATACAAACAAAGATGTTGTGTCCACTGAAAACTAAAAAATAAATATTTTTAAAAACCCTAAAAAATAAATATTAAAATTCTCTCTCTCTCTTTAAAAATAAATAAATAAATAAATTTTTTAAAAAAAGTGTTCATGGACACCCACAGGGTACCAAATCAGACAGACACTTCCATACTTGGGTTCCTAAGTGGGGGATCCAATAGAAAAACAAAAATAGATGTATGGACACAGTGGGGTGCACCAATAGATAATAGTTGAAGCAGCCAGAGAGGTATTAGGAAACAACTGTTTTAGCTAAAGACAGGGTCTTGTAGGAAATTTTTTTTTCATTTTTTTAAATTTAAGTGCCAAATATATCTTTTTAGGTATACATGACAGTAGATTATTTTTTGACATATCATACAGACATGGAGTATATCCTATTCTAATTAGGATCCCATTCTTTTGTTGTACAAAAATTTTAATGGGAGTTTGGTGGGTGGCCATGGTGAGCTTTGAGGTATCCCACCCTGTGGTTGACAACTCAGACAGAAGCAATGATATTAGAAGGGAAGGAAAATCTTCTGGTCCATATGACAGGACAAGGGAGGCAGAGGAGTATGGGGAACTATGGTAGAAAGTAAAATGGAGGGCTTGAGTTTGGTTAGGATGTCCCTGATAAGGATAGGAGTTTGGCATCAGAGCATTCCAGTCAGGCATCCAAAAACAAACAAATAAAATATTAACCTAGGGTTTTAATCTGGGGTGGTGGGATCATTCTCCAAGGTTCCACATTCTGAGTACAGATAATCTATCTTCTGCCTCAATCCCACCTCTGAAGAGGTCCTTGACTACTGTCAGGGGAAAAGGGGCAATGAATGCTCTGGCTTCATCAAGCTGATGGAAGGTGTCAGCTGTGGCAGTAAAGAAAGCCCCCCAGAGTGTCAGTCAAAGGAGAAACTAATTCAAATTAAAAGCCAGAAATAAAATGACAGGGATTAAAAAATCATTTCTTAATAATAACATTGAGTATAAAGACCAAAACTGTTCAACCAAAAGACATAGGCTGGAAGACTGGATTAAAAAACAAGACCCAACAATATGCTGTCTCCAAGATACTCACCTCATAGGCAAAGACATTCATAGACTAAAGTTAAAAAGGATGGCAAAAAACATACATTCACATGGAACTGGCGAACAAGAAGGGGTGTATATCTTCATATCTGATAAAGTGGACTTCAAATTTAATCAGAAGGGACAAATAAGGCCATTGTATATTACTTAAGGGAACCATACATCAACAAGACACAACAATCTTAAATATCTGTGCTCTAAACAATGGAGCCTACATATAAAAAAAAAACCTTCATAATCTCAAGAATCAAAGAGATCACAACACAATAATGCTGGGTGACTTCAACACACCTTTCTCAACAATAAATAGCTCTTCAAATAAAAAACTAATGAAGCTCTGTAAAACTAAAACATATAACTAATAATTTATACTTAACAGATATATATATGTATTTCATCCATCAGTGAGTGAATACATTTTCTTTTCAGGAGCACATGGAATATTCTCTAAAATAGACCACACCTTAGTCCACAAAGCAACTCGGCACATACAAAAAATAGAGATAAACCTGTATTTTATCAGATCAGAATGGAATGAAATTTGAAATTAATGAAAAAAAGTACATTGTGTCAATTTGCCTACAAACAAATAAAACTGGGAGTTTATATAGAAAGGGTTACAAAAGACATTACCAGAGTCACAAGTTTATTCTAAGTCACTTTGAGAGCTACAAATTTTCCTAACCTCCTGTATAGTTAAATTCAACCTATTTTTTACTGGCATGATTATTTAGTTCTAATATTTATCCTTCATATTGATCTAAAAGATGTAATGTGGCATATAAAAGCTCTGACTTTACCAAGAGAGTCCTAAGTGACACACGATTTCTTTATCCATTCATTCATTGAAGGACACCTAGGTTGTTTCAGCTAACACAGAGATTACAGAAATAAGATGGCATCCCACAGTTCAAGGTGATATCTGTGCCATTATAAAAATTAAATATGTGTTTTTAGCAACCCTGCTCATGTTTCTAAAGACTTGATGGCCTCTGTTTACAAATAAATGACATGGCAGATCACACCCTAAGCTCTAATAAGTTAATAATCTTCATGGTCTTCAGAAGCTTGCTGAAACAACAATTGTTTTTATTTGAATTATTTGAGGAAAATGATGCTTTGCTGTATTCTTATTTGCCTAGTATATTCTGCCCCATGTACACCTTGCCCAGTCACCTGTCAACTGCCATCATGGACCTCTGGATTACCCTGATGCACAAAAATCCAAAAGTCCATTAAGCTCCAGATGGTCATGAAAATATGACCCTCCATGGAGCTGCTTCCCAACTTCTACTCAGACTTCCTAGATAGACCTTCTGGAGGGAATCCTTTACTGCCACAGCTGACAGCCACCATCAGCTTGAAGAAGCTGAACTGAACAGACGCTTCACAGAAGAAGAAATACAATCCATCAACAAATATATGGAAAAATGTTCAACATCTCTAGCAACTAGAGAAATGCAAATTAAAAGTACACTGAGATTCTATCTCATTCCAGTCAGAATGGGAGTTATAAAGAATATAAGTAGCAATAAATGTTGGTGAGGGTGTGGGGAGAAAGTTACTCTCATACATTGTTGCTAGGACTGCAAATTGGTACCACTATGGAAAGCTGTATGGAGATTCCTTAGAAAACTTGGAATGGAGTCTCCATTTGATATAGTTATCCTACTCTTTGGTCTATACTCAAAAAGTATAGACCAAAGTAGCATACTGTACTGACACAGCCAAATCAATGTTTATAGCAGCTCAACTCACAGTAGCCAAGCTATGGAAACAACCTAGGTGTCCTTCAATGAATGAATGGATAAAGAAATCGTGGTATGTATACACAATGTAATATTACTCAGCCATAAAGAATAAAAAAATTATAGCATGGTGGTGCACACCTGTAATTCTAGCAGCTCAGGTAGCCGAAGCAGGAGGATTGCAAGTTCAAAAGCCTTAGCAAAAGTGAGGCACTAAGCACTCTGTCTCTAAATAAGATACAAAATAGGGCTTGGGATGTGGCTCAGTGGTCCAGTGCCCCTGAGTTAAAACCCTAGTACCCCAACCATGGCTTGTGGATACTAACCCCCCAAACAAAGGAGGTTAGGAGGGGAATAATAGAAATCCATCAGACTAGGCAAAAGGAAATGAAGGGAAGGAAGTGGGGAGGGAAATAGGAAAGACAGTGGAATTAATTGAATGTATATTTCCTAGCCTTGTTATTTTTATACATGACCAAGGTAACTCCACATCAAGTATGACTCCAAGAGTGGGTACATGAATCAGTTATACTTTATGTATGTGTATTCTGCCAAAATACATTCTACTGTCTTGTATAACAAAAACAAGAACAAGAACAAAAATAAAACAAAAAACAAAACCAAAAATTCTTTCATCACCAACTCACTGGAGTTGCAGGGCCCTTAGAGGGTCCCATTGTTCCCTTGGTCCTAGCTGACCTTAGAGGAGCAAAAGTAAAATGTTGTCCGATTTTTCTCTGACATTTTACTTCCTTGATTTTTGTCTCCAAGTTTTTTGTTTTAACCATCCAACAGGCCAGTTTCACTGATCTTAAAGTGGGAGTATGGGTTATACTTTAAAGTCTATAGTTTTTACAGCAACCCCTTTTGTTTAACTAGGGCCATATCAGCACTGGAAATTTGCAGTATATCCTATCTGTTCTGTAGGTGATGGCTTCTCTTAGTTCAGATTTTTCTTTTAGAAGAAGTACTTCTGCAATACATTAACAGGCAACTGTTATAAAGTTTCACAAAATGAAATTAATGAGAAACAGTGTTAATGATCAGAAATAAACTTATCTGATATTTAAGGAAAGTAAAGCTGCTGTTTTGAGCATGAGAGGCAAAAAGCTCTGGGTGATGTCCCCAGTTGAGAAGGCAAACATTTAAATCCCCTGAATTAGAAGAGATAAGTGGTAGTTTACTGTAATTAAGTGAAATGGAACTTACTGTCTTTTTCCTGAAGGATGAGTGGGAATATAGAAGAAAAGATGTCTTGTGAAGGTCTAATTTTGAAGCTAGGGGAGTTTAAGTCTTGATAATCTCCCACAAGGGGTTCCTTTTTAGGAAGTGGACAACAGGGACAGACTTGGGGTTTGGGTCCCAGAAAGTATTTGAAAGACTGAGGTCCCTATAAACTCTAGGCACTTGAAATAGAGAAGATGAAGGAATTGAGGGTCAGTAGGACATACCCAGTAGTTGAGAGTAGCCTAAGCATAGGTATGCATGTAGAAAGAGACAGCTCAGCTCATGCTCTGGGGATTAATGAGTCACCTCTTTCCCAAAGACCTTGGATCAGACTAAGACTTCATCTCAGGATCCAAGATCAGTGAGGATACCCTCCACCATAAGGGCAAGTCAGTCAGAAACAGAAAGACACTGGTAGTTGATATTTGGTACCACTGAGGACTGTCAGGGTTAGATTCAGGACATTTGACCTCCATGCAGCACCAAGGAGTCACCCCAGTCTTCTACCTTCAGTTGTCTCAAGCCTTTCTCTGTCCCATGCATCACTATTTTTTCCCACAGAAAGGAACCTGAAGCAAGTCAGGATCAATATTCCCAATGCCTAAGCAAAGGTAGTATCAATCCCATCTGCCCAGGCAACTTGTCACTTGAGTCTTAGGACCAGCAGCTGCACTAGTCACTTTTAAATGGCTGACAGGTACATGTTGTTTAATGACAGTTTGTCACTAATAAAAAGCACAGAGAAATGAGAATTCCATTGTACATAGTACCCTTCCATAGATCACTCCTTCCCTGTCCCCTGAAATGTATCACAGGGGATGGGTGGGTTCTTTGTCTTGCAATTCAAGGGATGAAATTTATGGACACAGGGTCAGACACAGCAAAATAATAGGATGTGTTAGAATAATAGAAAGAAAGAAAGCAGAGATCCTGAAGAGGGATGGATTCAAAGAAAGAGATATCTTGAGGGCTATTTTAAAAAAATTATTATTAATATGAGGAGAAGAATGTGAAAATTTGAGCAGTTTTTGAGAGAGAAGTTCTGGTGTGGAGGTACCAGGCCTGGAGCAGAGGCCTGGACTTAGGGAACTTTGGACCATTTGCCATTGCAGTAGAGAAGTTTGAAAGATTTCTGTGAAATTGGAAATCAAATGTGCCATTTTCAGGCCAGTGACGAAAATTGTCCAGCTTGTATTGGGGCCAGGCAATATTACAGAACACCAATCTTTTGGGAAAGGCACCCCAAGAGGGTGTCTTATGGAGGCTTTGGTGGGGTCTGGCCATGTTGGACAAAAGGACTGAGGAGGGCCCCCAAGGACCCTGACAGACAGAACAGCCAAAATCCAAGGGCATCTCCGGAAGAATATGGTTTCTCTAAGGATGTTCCAGGAATGACCAATGGAATATTGGGCAATTGATAGGAGTGATAGCAAGTCATTTCCACCCAGTGGTGACAGGGGTTTCTCTTATCCAGCCCTGGGATTTGTCAGAACAGTATCCACAGAGAGAGAAACTATGGCAGGGATTCCAGGAATGCAGAGGAGTTAAAGGGCATCACTCACCCAATAGGTGATCATCTGTGGTGAATGCAAAGTCCAGCAATGTGACTTACTAAAGTCACCAAAGGGAGAGGAGGGAGAATAAGAGAGGACAAGAAAGAGAGACTGAGTGGAGGTTAAGGGAAAGCCTGGAGGGGCTGCCCACGGTGAGAAACTTGAACACTAATCCTGGGTTTGTCACCAAAAAAGAACGAAATAACCAAATGACAGAAATAAAGAGAGAGGAGAGGCAGCTCAATAGTAACATGGGTTTATTCAGGACAAATCTGTGAAGAGGGACCCAGTGGAGACTAAGACCAGTGACAGTCTTGTACTTACAACCTGAGGTGAGGGAAATTTTTGCAGTTAGGTTGTGGCTAGGTGGTTTTCAGGGAAGAAAGAGTCCTTGTCGTTGTCGCCTCTATTCTTTGAGGCAATCAGTATTCCATATTAAACAGGTGCTTTTCAGTATTTCAGTCCCAGATAATAATTTTCTTTCTTTGCATAATGGTGGAGTATTGTCTAGGGTTTAGGTCAGGCTGAGTCAGAGTGACTGTGAGGTGATTCTTGTTCTAAGATGGAGGATATGTTTCAAATGGCATTGCCTGTGTCAAGGTTTCCTAACAGTAAATAGAGAGATTGTTCTAGAATTAGATTTTAAACTGGGTTTCTCAATTGAGTTCTGGGTTAGAGAAAGTAGGAACATATGGTTGGTAAGTCTTGGGCCCTCTACTCTGTCTGGCTTCAACCAGAGTGACTGTTTTTATGTGTTTTATACATTGGAACTCCTAATACCATTGCTTAAATTAAGAGTTTTTGAAAATCACAAGTCATTAAGATTTCTGCAGATTTTTTTTTCTATCATTGATTATTATTATTTTGCATGGTCACATCTTATATCCGAATATTTTCAAATTCTCTGGTAGGAATCTGATTATCCCAGCTCCTAAAGTTCCTCCTGGAGTCTCTTATTTTCTCATTGTAGATTCCTCTGAATCTCATTGCTAGTGAACAACCTGACACAAGTGAGCTTTGAATCACGTTTCCCTCCTGCTGTTGCCAATCTCTGTTATGCTTGTTTTCTCTTTGTTATATTAGTTTTCACAATCCTAAATTTTTAACAGCTGCTCCTAAAACCTACGACATTTTTTACCCACAAGGAACTTATATCACCAGGTGTAAATGAAGTACCATGGTAAATCTGGTGTGTTGTTGTTGTTGTTTCATGCATGCTAGGAAATGAACCCAGGGCCCCCTCACACATGCTAAGCACCCTCTCTGCCACTGAACTACTAGCACAAAGGCAGTGGAGCTGGTAGAACCCTGCATGTACCTTTTTGTATCTTTTGCCTTTCTTTATCCTGAAATGGTTTTTCCCTCTAACCTTAATGTGCCTGGCTATTTGAATGTTGGATCTATTAGCAACATAAATTTTGGTAGAAGGAGAATAGGAAATTTGAAAGAAAATCTTATTCTCTATGTCAGTGCCCCTCAGCCATTAGTGTCTATTTATTGCTTCACTCCTCCTCCTTCCCAGAAGCAGTGCAATGCCAATCTTACCTTATCAGGACATTATTTCAGATTATTGCTGTGACATTATGAGAGTGTCACTCACTCTGGGCCTCTGCCTTTAAGATACCCACTCACTTGCTGAAAGTCTTCAAGAATAAAGTGGTCAGATTTACCTGTGGAAGATTAAAAATTTTACGGAAACTTTATGTCTCATAATAAAATTTTTACTTAGTTAAAAATTATATATATAGTTTTGTTTTGTTTTCTAGTTTAAACATCCATTTTCTTGAGTAGATAATACATTCACTATACAGAAGATACTGTGTAAAAATATTCATCTCGCCTCTTCCTCAGTCATCCAGTTACCTTCCCTCAAGAGTGCTAATATTAGTAGTTTCTTGTATACCTTTCCAAGTTATTCTGTGCATTAATGAATAATTTTAATGTGTTTTATTTATTTATTTATTTATTAGTTGCTCAAGACAATACGATGATCTTGACATATCATACATTTGATTCAAATAGGGTATGAATTCTCATTTTTCCACATGTACAGATTGCAGGATCAAATTGGTTATACAGCCATGTGTATACATACAGCAATCCTAGTGTCAGTTGTATTCTGCTGCCCTCCCTATCCCCCCTCCCCTCCCCTCCCCTCCCATCACTATTCTTTACCCATTCTAATGTGACACTTATCTCTCTCTCTCTCTTTTATTTTCTTCCCTTCCCCCTCACACCATCGTATATATATTTTGTGAACCCATGAGGGTCTCCTTCTGTCTTCCGTGCAATTCCCCTTCTCCCTTCCTTTCTCTCCCTCCTCTTTTCCTTGTTTCGTGGTACTCTTCTCCTCATGCTCTTCCTTCCTACTCTGTTTTGAGTCACCTCCCTATATCAGAGAAGACATTTGGCATTTGTTTTTTAGGGATTGGCTAACTTCGCTTAGCATAATTTGCTCTACTGCCATCCATTTCCCTGCAAATGCCATGATTTTGTTATTTTTTAATGCTGAGTAATATTCCATTGTGTATAAATGCCACATTTAATTTTAATGTTTTGACTTCAAGAACATGCATTAAAGATATTAAATTCATTACTTTTCCAGTGAATTTAATAGTTAAATTTTGAGGACTTTCTTGAACAGTGTACCCAATACTAGGAAAATACACATCTTAATACGGAGAAAAGGGTACACTGATAAATTGTTGGTGGGACTGCAATTTAGTCCAACCACTCTGAAAAGCAGTATGGAGATTCTTCAGAAACCTAGGAATATGGAGCCACCATTTGACCCAGTTATCCCACTCTTCAGAATATATCCAAAGGGGTTAAAATCAGAATACCAAAGTGATACAGCCACTTCCATGTTTTTAGCAGCACAATTCACAAAAGCTAAACTATGGAACAAACCTAGGTGCCCTTCAACAGATGAATGGATAAAGAAAATGTGGTGTATATATATACAACAGAATATTAGGAATAAATAAAAATGACTTTATGAGTAAGCCAATCCCCCCAAACCAAAGGTTGAATGTCTTCTCTGATATGTGGATGGTAACCCATAATAAGGAGAGTGGGGAGAATATAAGTTCAGTGGATTAGACAAAAGGAAATGAAGGGAAGGGAGGGAGGATAGGAATAGGAAAGACAATGGAATGAATTTGACATGACTTTCCAATATACATATATGAATACACCACAGTGAATCTCACCATTGTGTACATCCACAAGACTGGATCCTAATTAGAATAAGATATATTCCATGTTTGTATAAATAAATGAAAATAGATTCTACTGTCATGAATAACTAAAAGGTCCAATATGAAATTTAAAAATACCCACAAATACATTTATTTTTTTGGATACCGGGAATTGAACTCAGGGGCACTTGACAACTAAGTCACATCTCCAGCCCTATTTTGTATTTTATTTCGAGACAGAGTTTCACCAAGTTGCTTAGTGCCTCACTATCGCTGAGGCTGGCTTTGAATCAGGATCCTTCCACCTCAGCTTCCCAAACTGCTGGGATTACAGGTGTGTGCCACTGCTCCTGGCCAAATACGTATCTTTTCATCTTTAGTTAATTCTGATAATCAACTTGTACTTGAGGCTAGTGTAAGTTTAACCTTCTCACTTGTCTACCTTTCATTATCATCTTTAAAATTAAGTGTTCAAAAATAGAATAGGTAGGTGATACAAACTATTAGTAATTTTTTGCACTTTTATATTATATATGGAAAATGAAAAATTTAGAAATGTGCCAAGGAGCTGAGAATTGAAGCCACCGTTGGGTTCTAGATATGCATTTGCCCTTTGCTATTGACTCTTCTAAGATGACAGTAAGATTATGTACTTGTGATATGACTAGTGGAAGATGCTGCAGATTGTGAAGTAGGAGAACTAGTCTTTATCCACACTCAGCAAATCTGACATTTCTGGAATTCAAATTCTTTCTCTACAAAAATATGACCCAGATTCTGAGGCTACTATTGACTTTCAGATTCTATTTTGAAAAAGAAAAAAATATTTTCCTGAGCTGTGTGTTTGGCCTAATAGAATATTGCTAGAATGCGTGTTCTACGGATAGTCACACACTGTTGTAAAAATGATTATTCCCCTTTTGAGATGTTTCTTCTTTTAATATGATTTGCAAGAACATTTGGGCTTGATTGTCATTTCGTTATTATTTGTTCACATTAGATGTTCACTCCAGGCAGCTGTTTATGAAATTGGACATGACTCATTGATCTGTGAGTATTGATTCTCAGAGCAATCAATGGACTGAAAGAAATGCACCAAAATTCAAATCACCATAATCATTCACAAATGAGAAAGGGAAATTATCTTTCATTTCACTTTTGGTTTCCAATTGAGATATACCAGAAAGAGTCTCAGCTTGGTGTCAACTAGAAAAAGCACTAAAAATTGTAAAGCGTCAAAGGATATTTTGAAACTTGGGAGAAAATTAGGTTAGAGTACATTGATCAAAATTACTGTGCTTGTTCCGGACTAGGGCCCCGCAGTCACCTGACTAAAGCCTTTATATCTGCAGCCATCAGCAGTTGTTCCACTAGTTAACCATACATGTTGCAACTTTAAGGTTATTGGAGTCCAATGGTGATTTCCCCCGCCAACCTATGGTAAGTGACAAATAAATATGTGGACTGTCTTGCTTATGTGAATTATTTAGGAAATTCCTGTTGAACTAGAAATATAAGAACTGAAATTAAATACAGAAAAGAATTACCAGTTTTTCACGTAGGACATGGTAAATTAATATTTGTTAATAAAAAAGAAAATTGAGAATATTTCTAGAACCTACAGTTATTTAATAGTAAAAAAGAAGTTCTTTTTAGGAAACAGGGATATTTGTTTAAAGGAACTTCCTCTTGCATACTAACATGTAGATTTAACTTCTATTTTTCATATAGGCCCAGTTTTCTTTTATTTGTTATTTTAAAATCATAAATTTCCACAAATAATAGAGTGACAGAAAGAAGGATTAGAGTTTAGGATTGCCAAATAGAGAATAAGTAAATTGAAATAAGTTAGCTTTCCCATTGCAGGATTTTTATATAAAATTGAAGTTCTAGATTTTTTGAAGTGCTAATGGAAATTTAAAAAATAAAGGGTAATGACAGAAATTTTTAGAAGAATAATTATGAGAAATGACCTTAACACTTTATGAACAGAATAAACTTAGGAAATTGTTTCTTCAATCAACGAGGTATGAATCCAAAATTTTTAAATCTACTTTTATTGTTGTTGTTCTTTAGGTTCAAATGCCTTCTGGACATCTCCACTTTTTGCCATTCAGTTCTGTTGTGTAAAAATCTGTATTTTTTCCAATTATAATTTCTATCATGGATCTGCTCAGAAAGTCTATCCTTATAAAAAATATATATTATTTTATAATATATTTTAATACTCTTTTGACTTAATTTTTAACATTTAATATATTTTTACATCTGGAATTTATTTTTGTGTTTGGGGAAAACTAAGGATTTTTTTCCTCTCTCTCTCTTTGGTACTGGGGATTGAATCCAAGGGTGTTCTATCACTGAGCTACATTCTCATGAAAAATGTTTTCATTTTTTATTTCGAGGCAGGGTCTTTCTCAATTGCCTCAAACTTGCAATCCTCCTGCCTCAGCCTCCATGCCTTTTGTATTTTTCTGGTTGATATTAATTTTTGTCTTTTCAGTCTTGTTCCATCTTATAGGTTAGTGGGAATTCTAAGTGATCAAGTACTGTGAGTGTTGGGCACAGATTTATCATGCTTGTTATTGAGTTCCTGACATCTGCTACAATGCCTAGGTGATAGTAATATTTTAGTAAATATTATTGAATGGATAAATTATTAAAGTGGAAAAATGTTTCATAATCTACTTTAACTAAATTACATTTTCCTATTTCCCCTTTGTGTCTTTCATATCTAAAAGTCTTTTATATCTTAGAAATATTTTCTGGCAGGGATATTAGGGACTGAATTCAGGGCCTCATGCATGCTAGGTAAGTGATCTACCATTGAGCTATATCCCAGCCATTTTTAATTTATTTTGAGGCAAGGTCTCAAAATTTTTAATTTATTTGGCTTTGAACTTTCAGTCCTTCTGTCTCAGCCTTCCAAATAGCTGGAGTTACAGGTTTGTGTCACTGCATCCAGCTATATCTTAGAAACCTTTTACTTACCAAGCATTTTAACCATGTTGAAATTTGAAAGATATTATATTTTTTCAGGCTAAATAAAGTAACCTGTTCATGTCAGCTATGCCTTGGTTTTTTTCCTATGTCCCAAGCTGGCTAGAGAAGCAGTTTGTTTTCACTTTTCCTCTAAGTTAGCAAACTTTTCCATGAAGACATGATGATCCAGATATACCTTAGTGGATGTAATTGTACGTTATTGCTCATACTGTTTCTGTCTGCCTAATCCTTACTGCTACCCTGATCTGAGCCAGTTTTGAGGACTTATTTGGTTGATTTCTATTTTCATTATTTATAATTTATCCTACCATGAAAAACACAAATACTATATGATAAGGATCTACTTTTCTTTTCCTTTTGGCAATTATTTTATTGATAGAGTAAAGGAACAAAATCTTAAAATAAAAAGACTATTCAACCCACTATTATATATTGATTTTTTATGTGTATATGTGTGCAAAGTCTATAATGCTACAGAAAGGAGTTGCTATCTGCAAGGGAGGTACCTTTTGGGGAAGGGAGACATAAGACACAAACATTGCAAAACTCATCTAAGTACAATGCCACATGAGAGGTTGTAGAAACTTATGAAAGGGAAAAATAACTCCAACTTGGGAAAATTCTTGAGGAGTTGAGACTTATTTAAGATCATATCAGATGTATAATAAATGGGGCATTTCAGAGGAATAGAAAAATGAAAAAATTATGGAATGGGAATGCATTGTGCAAATATGGAGAATAGAGAGTATAGTGGAATGGCAGGCATGCTGTGTGGGAGAGTAGAAGAGGATGGGAACTAAATTGAGTAAGATTGTGGAGAGTCTTGAAAAATTTTTTTCCAAAAAAACAATATTCCTTGGAAAAATTCTGTTTCATCAAGCATGGACCTGGAAAATCATTTGCAGTGTTGCTGACATGAAAAGGAAGCTGCTGTATTTATAAGCATATGCCTTTATAGATTACATATGTGGGTGCTATTAACCTCAGTGTTTTCTGTATATTTCAGACATTAGTCTCTAGCCATGGGGGACTGGAACTTATTGGGTGGCATCTTAGAGGAAGTTCACTCCCACTCAACAATAGTGGGGAAAATCTGGCTGACCATTCTCTTCATTTTCCGAATGCTGGTACTTGGTGTGGCTGCTGAGGATGTCTGGGATGACGAACAGTCAGCATTTGCCTGCAATACCCAGCAGCCAGGTTGCAACAATATCTGTTATGATGATGCTTTCCCTATCTCTTTGATCAGATTCTGGGTTTTACAGATCATCTTTGTTTCATCTCCTTCTCTGGTGTATATGGGCCATGCACTTTATAGGCTCAGGGACTTTGAGAAAGAGAGACATAGGAGAAAGTCACACCTTAGAGTCCAAATGGAGAATCCAGAGCTTGACTTGGAGGAGCAACAAAGGATAGATAGAGAACTGAAGAGGTTAGAGGAGCAAAAGAGGATCTATAAAGTCCCTCTGAAAGGATGTCTGCTGCGTACATATGTCTTACATATTTTGACCAGATCTGTACTGGAAGTAGGGTTCATGATAGGCCAATATATTCTTTATGGGTTTCAAATGCGCCCCCTATACAAATGTACTAAACCTCCTTGCCCCAATGCAGTGGATTGCTTTGTATCCAGGCCCACAGAAAAGACCATTTTCATGCTCTTTATGCACAGCATTGCAGCCATCTCCTTATTACTCAATGTCCTGGAAATATTTCATCTGGGCATCAGGAAAATCATGAGGGCACTTTATGAGAAATCCAGCAGTGGGAGCATTGAGAATGAGAGAGGCCCTCCATTCCATTTGAAGAAATATTCAGGGATCCAACCATGTACAATTTGCTCCTCCTTACCTGAAAGAATCTCTCCACTTCAAACCAATAATCAACAGAAAGTCATCCAAGTCAATGTTCCAAAGTCTAAATCCATCTGGCAAATCCCACAGCCCCCACAACTTGATGTAGATTCTTCCTGTAGCAAAAGAGACTGCACTGAGAAAGATCAGCACAACGGACAGCTCCACATCCATAGCCCATGTCCTCAGGACGGCAAAGCCAGAATTCAGCACCCAGGACAGCAACCATGCCATTCCTCCTTTGGCTTAAGGAATACAGTGTCCCAATCCTGGCTAGGTGCAACGGTGGCCTCTCAACACTGTCCATCCTATGCATTACGAACATGGGAGCAATCCCAGGACCTGGAATCCTCAGGTGAACCTCTCACAGATATGCGCAGTCACTTCAAAGGGAGTGATGGCAGTGTGAGAGAGAGTGGTGTCTGGATAGACAGATCTTGCTCAGGCAATCGCAAGATTAGCTTTCTGTCCAGATTGCTGTCTGAAAAAGGACAGTTGTGCAGTGACTCAGGAAGCTCCAGTTCTCTGAATAGCACCTGCTTGAATTTTTCACACCGGGAAAACAGCCCCTCACCTCTGCCCTCAGCTACTGGCCACAGACCATCAATGGTAAGTAGACAGACAGCCATATTGATCACAGAACAAGAGCTAGTCCACTCTGACTACCTCTTTCCTTTTCCTCTTTCCTGGTGTGTATGTATATATGTGTTAAGAGAGAGGTGCAGGGAGGGAGATTAATTCATGAAAAAGTAAATCCATTCAATACCTTCAATTTAATTCAATTCATTAAATTAATAAAATAAAAGTTTAGAAAACATACTTTGTACTAATCACTCTTATAAATACTGTTATATAAATGAATAAAATACCATTTATTTCCAACAAAGGGCTCAGGCTCAGAGTATAGCTGGGAATAGTGGCACACACTTGCAATCCCAATAACTAGAGAGGATAAGTGAGGAAGATTGTAAATTGGGGCAGTCTAAGCACCTTAGCAAGATTCTGTCTCAAAATACAAAATATAAATGGCTGGGGGTGTAACTTAGTGGCAAAGTGCCTCTGGATTTAGTCCTCAGTACAAAAATCTGGGGGATAGTGTTTAGAGCATAGTTGGGAAAGTTAGACAGATTAACATGTTAGCATAATCAAGTGTAAGGTGCCATACAATGTTGGTGGGAATAAGTGGGTTGGTGGGGGAGTGATCAATTCTGTATGGATGGGTCAGGGAAAGCTTCTACAATTGAAATTACTTTAAACTGGATTTTGAACGATGTAGTGAGTTTCTACAGAACTGGGAGGACTGGAATACGTGGAAGAGGGCTATCCTGGTAGAAAAGGCAGTACAAAGGCTGCATGACACAGAACTGTCTGGGGATCTGTGGGTGGCTGGATCAGGGGGTGGTAAGAGGGCTGTGGAGAGAGGGAAGTTTGGAGAATGAACATGGAGGTCTCATAGGTTGGCAATGTAGAATCAACATGGAATGTGAAGCAGAGGAAGGACTGAATCAGGTTTGCAGTTTAGAAAGTACTTGCTGTCACAATAGGCCCTGAGTTTGTTCGCCAGCACCACAATTCCCACCAAAGGACATAAATGTCTAATCAGACATTGTATTAGTCAGCTTGAATTACTAGAATGAAATATCTGGGGCTGGCTAACTTTGTCAAGACATGTATTTAGCTTATGACTCTGGAGATTCAAGGGTAGGGCACTGGCATCAGCTTGATTCTGATGGGGGCTCTCCTGGCTGCATCACATCACAATGGAGGTACATGTGTAAGGAAGGTTCACAGCTTGCAACAGGAAGCCATGGGTGGCGGAGATGGGATCCAATGATCTTCTAAGGGCACCTAAGTACCTCCCACTAGGCCTCATTTCATAAGGTTCCACACTACCTCCCATCACTGCCACTCTGGGGATTAAACTTCCAACATATGAACCTTTGGGAGGAAAAACAACATCCAAACATAGCAGGCATGTTTGACTCTGAATATTGCAGTGTTTTTTGTTTTAAATACTCTGCTTTATTTTTTTTAGAGCAGTTTTAGGCTCACAGCAAAATTAAATAAAAAATTCAGAGAGTTCCCATATACCCAGCCCCCAACTCTCCTCTGCTATTGACATCCTGCACCAGAGTGGTACAATTGTTACAATTGATGGACCTACATTGACATGATTAGCACTCAATGTTCATATTTTACATTTGGGTTCACTCTTGGTATTGTACATTCTTTATATTTTGACAAATGTATAATGGCAAGTACCTGCCATTATAATATAGTACAGAATAATTTCACTGCCTTAAAAATTCCCCATGATCCATTTATTCATTTCTTCCTTTCCTGTAACCTCTGGAAACTACAGATGTATTACCATAGTCTTAACTTTTCCAGAATGTCAAATAGTTGCAACCATACAGTATATATATAGTCTTTTCAGATTGATTTTCTCCACTTAGTATTATGCATTTAATTTTCCATGCCCTTTAATGGTTTGATAACTCACTTATTTTGATCATTGAGTAATATTTTATTTTCTGGATGTGATATAGTTTATCCATTCACCTACTGAAGTACATCTTGGTAGCTTTCAAGTTTTGGCAATTTTGAATAAAGTGGCCACGAACATCCATGTCTAGCTTTTTGTATGACTATAATTTTCAGTTCATTTGGTTAAATATCGAGGAACATGATTGCTGAATCATATGGTAAGAGAATGTTTAGTTCTGTATTAAACTGTCAAACTCATCATTATCCAAAGTACACATATGAAGACACGAATTGGTGTGAACATACTTTATATACAACCAGAGGTATGAAAAATTGTGCTGTATATGTGTAATATGAATTGTAATGCATTCCGCATTTAAAAAAATCAATAAAAATAATAAAAAAACCTGTCAAACTGTCTTCCAAAGTAGATATCATTTTTCATTCCTACAACACATGAATGAGAGCTCCCATTGTTCCCCATCTTTGTCAGCATTTGGTGTTGTCAGTGTTTTGAGTTCTGGCCATTGGGTAATGGTATCTCTTTGTTTTTTTTAATTTCAAATTCCCTAAAACCATATGATGTTGAACATCTTCTCATATGATTACTTATCATCTATATATCTTCTTCAGTGAGGCATCTGTCTAGGTCTTTTGTCCAGGTTTTAATTGGATTGTTTGTTTTCTTATTGTTGAATTTTAATAGTTCTTTGTATATTTTGGAAAAATAGTTCTTTGTTATCAGATGTGAGTTTTTTAAAAAATTTTATTTGTTCAAATTAGTTATACATGACAGTGGAATGCATTTCCATTCATTGTACACAAATGGAACAACTTTTCATTTCTCTGGTTGTACTTAATGTAGAGTCGTACAACATGTACAGTCATGCATGTACCTAGAGTAATGATGTTTATCTCATCTACCATCTTTCCTACCCCCATAGATGAGAGTTTTGCAAGCATTCCCACCAGGCTGTGACTTGTCATCTCATTCTCTCTTGCACAGCAGAATCTTTAATTTTAATGAAGTTCAGCTTATCAATGATTTCTTTCATGGATTTTACTTCCAGTGGTATATCTACAAAGTCATTAAACCTAAGGCAATCTAGGTTTTTTCTGTTATTTTCTCACAGTTTTAAAAATTTGCATTTCTCATTATATGACAATTTGTGAAGGGTGTAAGGTATTTATCTAGATTCATTTGGATATCCAGCTATTTCAGTATCATTGTTGAAAATACTTCCTCTTTGTATTATCTTTGCTCCTTCGCTAAAGATCAGTTGGCTGTATTTACATAGGTTTGTTTCTGAGCTTTCTATTCTGTTCCATAAACATATTTGTCTGTTTGTTCACTAGTACCACACTACTTTGATTTCTTTGCAATGACCACTCCAAGAGTACTTTAGTCAGTTATTTTGTATTTTCTAAATGAATGACTATATTGTCTCCATATAAAAATAGCTTTATTTCTTCCTTTCCAACGTATATGCCTTTTAATCCTTTTTTTGTATTATTGCATCTTCTAGGACTTCAAGTAAGATCGAGAAACATCAATGCTCCTGATCTTAGTGAGAAAACTTCAAGTTTCTCACCACTAAATATGATACTAGCTGTATTCAAGATGTTCTTTATCAAATTGAATTTTACCTCTATTTCTAGTTTTTAAATTTTTTTTAAAATAAGTAACAGTAGTTTGATTTTGTCAAATAATTTTTCTGTAGCTACAGTTATGACCATGTGATTTTTCTTTTATAGACTATTGATGTGATGGATTACATTAATTTTGGGATGTTGAACCAGCCTCGCACACCTGGAATATAAGCACACTTTATCATGGTGTATATATTTTTCACACATTCTTGGATTTGATTTGCTAATATTTTGTTGAAGATTTTTTTATTTTGTTTGTTTTTTGGTGCTAGAGATTGAACCCAGAGCTTCATGCATGCAAACATATTCTCTACCACTTAGCTATGTCCCAGCCATACTGAGGATTTTTGCTTCTGTGTTCATAAGATATATTGGGGTCTGTGGTTTTCTCATATGTTTTTGTTTGGTATTAGGGTAATGCAGACCTTGTATAATGAGATAGATATTGTAGAGAACTGATAAAATTTCTTCTTTAAATTATTAAAAGTTTGGTAGAATTAAAGACTTTGGTAGAATTCACCAATGAATCCATCTGATCCTGGTATCTTCTGTTTTGAAAGGTTATTATTGATTCAATTTTGGAGGGTACTGGGGCACTCAACCACTAAGCCACATCCCCAGCCCTTTTTTGTATTTTATTTAGAGACAGGCCTTCACTGAATTGCTTAGCACCTTGCTGTTGCTAAGGCTGGCTTTGAACTCACGATCCTTCTGCCTCAGCCTCCTGAGCCACTGGGATTAGAGGTGTGAGCCACTCCACCTGGCTTGATTCAATTTTCAAAATAGATTCAGGCATACTCACATTTCCTGTTTCTTCTTGTATGAGTTTTGGCAGATTGTGTCTTTTAAAGAATTGGTCCATTTCTTCTAGGTTATCAAATTTGTGGGCATAGAGTTATTAATAATATTCCATTATAATCTTTTTAATGTTGATAGGACATGTACTGATGTTTCCTTTATTGATGTATAGTTTAATTCTGTTGTGGTCTGAGACTAGTCACTGTATGATTTTTATTCTTTTGAATATGTTAAGGTGTGTGTTTAATTCCTAGAATGTAGTCTGTCTTGATAAGTGTTTCATGTAAACTTGAGAAGAATATGTATTTTGTTATTGTTGGATGAAATAGTCTTTAGATACCAATTATGTCTAGTTGATTGATGGTGCTTTTGAGTTCAGCTATATACTTTCTGCTTCTCTGCTTGCTGTATGTGTCCATTTCTGACACAGCAATGTTAATATCTCCAGCTGTCACCGTGGATTCATCTATTTGTTCTTGCAGTGTTTGGCTCTTTTGGCGTTTGGTGGGGTTTGGGAATTGAACCTGGGACTTGAACATGTTAGGCAAGTGCTCTACTACTGAGTTACATCCACAGTCTGCCTCATTTATTATGATGCTCTGTTGTTAGGAACATACACATTAAGAATTGTATCTTCTTGGAGTTGGCACCATTATTATTATGTTGTGCCTCTATTCATCTCTGATAACTCTGGTTGCTCTGAAGTATTCAGACCTACTCCTGATTTCTTTTGATTAGTGTTAGATGGTACGTCTTCTCCATCCCTTTGTGTTTGGTTCATACCTATATTTATACTTAAAGTGAGTTTCTTGTTGCCAACTTATTATTTTTTTTTGGATCTTGTTTTGTGATCCACTCTGAAAATCTTTGTGTTTTCATTGGTGCAATAGTTAGATATTGATATTTAAAGTGATGGTTGATATAGTTGCATTAATATCAACCAAATTTCTGTTGGTTTTCTATTTACTGCCCTTGTTCTTTATTTTTATTTTTGTCTTCCACACTTTTTTTTTGCTTTTTATGGTTCTACTTTCTTTGCATATCAATTGTACTTTTTTGGGGGGGCACCAGGGATTGAAATCAGGGGCACTTGACCACTGAGTCACATCCCAGCCCTATATTGTGTTTTTATTTAGAGACAGGCTCTCACTGGGTTGCTTAGTGTTTTGCAGTTGCTGAGACTGGCTTTGAACTTGCAATCCTCCTGCCTCAGCCTCCCAAGCTGTTGGGATTACAGGCATGCACACAACACCTGGTTCTATTATACTTTCTAAAAAAAATTTTAAAAATGATTGTCCTAGAGTTTGCAATATATATTTACAGTTTAAAATTTTTGCTTTCAGATAACACCATGCCACTTCATTGTAATGCAAGTAACTTTTAATAATAACATTTTCTTAATGCATCCTTCCACTCCCTTGGATCATTGTTGTTATTCATTTCATACATATAGGAGCACACACACATCAGTACAAATAATTGAATATATTGCTATTATTATTCTGAACAAATTGTTATCTGTTTACATAAATTAAGAATAAGAAAGACTGAATTGGGATGTGGTTTAGTGGTAAAGTGCGTGTCTAATATGCACAAGGTCCTGGGTCCAATACCCAGAACTGAAAAAACTAAAAAATATTTTCATTTTACCTTCAATTATTCCTTATTCAGTGCTTTCTTTTTACATAGATCTGGATTTTGGACCTATATCATTTTCCTTCTCACTGAATAACTTTCTTTTGTATTTTAAAAAAATATTTTTAGTTGTAGATGGACACAATAATACATTTATTTATTTATTTATTTATTTTTATATGGTTCTGAGGATTGAACCCAGTGCCTCACAACTGCTAGGCAAGTGCTCTACCACAGAGCCACAACCCCAGCCCTCATTTGTATTATTGAGAAGGGGGTCTTGCTATTTTGCACAAGCTGGTCTCAAACTCATGGGCTTTAGTGATCCTCCCACTTCATTATCTTGAGTAGCTGGTACTATAGGTGTGTGTCACCAAGGCCATTGTGAGAATCTGTTTTAACATTTCTTGCAACGTTAGTCTATTTTTTAATATTTATTTTTTAGTTTTCAGTGCACATAACATCTTTATTTTATTTTTATGTGGTGCTGAGAATTGAACCCAGCGCCCCGCGCATGCCAGGCGAGCGCTCTACCGCTTGAGTCACATCCCCAGCCCAAGGTTAGTCTATTAACAAGAAATTTCATCAACTTTTGTTTGTCTGAGAAAGTATTTCTTCTTCATTTTTGTAGTTTCAAAGGATAAGAAATTCTAGCTTGGTGGTATTTTCCGCTTAATGTCTTAAATGTTTCACTCTATTCTTACATGCCTGGTTTCTGATAAGTAGTAAGATATAATTCTTATCTTTGCTCTTCTATGGAGAGTTGGTTTTTTTTTTCAATCTGGCTTCTTACAAGATTTTTTCTTTATCTTCAGTTTTCTGAAGTTTGGATATAATATGTGTGGGTATAAATTTTTGGCATTTATCTTGTTGAGTGTTTTCTGAGTTTACTGATATGTGGTTTAGTGTCTAATATTAAAATGAAGAAATTATCAGTCATTATTGCTTCTAATATGGCTTCTCTTTCTTAAATTTCCTTCTTCTTGTTCTGGCTTATGATTGCCTTATGTCCCTTGTATTTATCCCACAGTGCCTGAATACTTTGTTCCTTTTTTCTCCTCTTTTTTGTGTATTAGTTTTGGAAGTTTCTATTTTCACATCCTCAAGCTCAGAGATTTTTTCCTCAACCATGTCCATTCTACTAATAAGCCATCCTTTATTTCTGTTACAGTGTTTTAGATCTCTAGCATTTCTTTTTGATTCTTAGAATTTCCATTTCCCTGTTTACATTACCTGTCTGTTCTTGCATGCTATCTACTTTTTCCACTAGAGCCTTTAGCATGTTAGTTATACTTATTTTAAAATTCTGATTTGAGAATTTCAACATTCCTGCCAAATCTAACAATTGTTCTAACACTTGTTTAGTCTCTTCAAACTATGTTTTTTTGTCTTTTAGTATGTCTTGTAATTTTTTATTTTTGTTTAAAATCTAGACATTATGTATGGGTGACAGGAAGCTAGTATCAGATGTTTAGTGGTGTGATGTAAGATGTGGGGCAGGGAAAACATTCTGTAATTCCATGATGAGGCCTTAGTCTTTTGGTGAGCTTGTGCCACTGGATGGTGAACTTCACCAGTGGTTTTTTGGTATTTATTTTTCCTGCCCTTGAGTGTGATAGGATGGCTAAAAGGAGCAGGAATTGGGTATTTCCTTTCCCCCAGGTAGATTAGGCTCTGAGAAAGCCCTGGGAAGTTAAGACTCTGAGTCTTAACTCCTGATGGCAGGCCTTGTTAATAAGAACAAAGTTCCTTAAACAGCTGCTTTTGCTGGGTATGGTGGAAGACACCTGTAATCCCAGCATCTCAGGAGGCTGAGGCAAGAGAATTGCAAGATCCTGGTCAGGCTCAGCAATTTAGCAAGTAACTGAGTGGGCTCCTGTCTCAAAGTGAAAAGGGGGGACAGTGCTGTGGATGTGGCTCAGTGGTAAAGCACTCCAGTACTACAAAAAGGATTACTTTTCCTTTTCCTATGCAAGAAGTGGGGAGGGATTTTTCTCTGGTAGTCACTTTGAGGATCTGTTGAGAGCTTCAGGAGATAAAACTCATGACAGCGTGGGAGTCCCCACATGACTGAGTTTCCCTGAAGCTTTTAATTCTTAGATCTGTCTATGCTCAGGTTCTAGGAATTTGTCAGGTACAGTTTAGGTTTCTCTACCCTGGTTCTGGTTCCTGCAAGGGATGTTCATGGATTTATGCTTTGGGAAGTTGCGATTTTTCTGAATTGCCTGTCTGTCTCTCTAATTATGGGAGCTGTGGTTTTCCTTGTGACCTCTGTTCTCTCACTCATAAAAAGAATTTTGGATTTTTCAAGTTTATTAGCTTTTTACTTATAATTTAGACAAAGTGATTATTTCTAAGCTTCTTACATGCCAGAACAGAACCCTCTTTCTTATTTCATTTATTTCCTCTTTCTTCTCTGCTTTTTATATTTCTAGGAATTGTAAGTAATGCCTTTGAACATAGAGCTTTCCTAATAATAAATCACCTTTTCCCAAACCTCTTACAGTGTTGACAAGCTATATCAATCAAAAAATGGTAGGAAGAGTTAGGCCTTGAAGCCATGGATATCAACTTCAGAGAACTGTGGCTGCCATATGATATTTTCTGCAGACAGAAGGATCTTTCATTAGAAATTAGTGTAGCAGGGCTGGAATGTGGTTCAGTAGTAGAGCCCTTGCCTAGTATATGTGAAGCCCTGGGTTCAAGCTCCAGTACTCCAAAAACAAAAGAAAACTAACCTCGTATAGCATATAGAGAATTATGATCATTCACTTTTAATATATGGGACTTAAACTTTTTGTATGTGTGTGTGGTATTGGGGGATTAAATCCAGGGGTGCTCTACCACTGAGCTACATATTTAGCCCTTTTAATTTTTGAAAATGTTAGTACAGGGTCTTGCTAACTTGCCAAGGCTGACCTTGAACTTGAAATCTTCCTGTCTCAGCCTCCTGAATCACTGGGATTACAGGTGTGCACCACTGTACCTGGCTAAACTGCTTTTCCTGCTGTGTATATTAGGTCCCAGATGGCATAATTTCTAGGAATCAATCAGATACATTCTGATTGTAGCAATTAACTTTTCAGAAAGAATGATTCCTAGTAGGACCAAAGTTGCTCTGTCACTTTTGACATATCCCCTTCCAGTTACCGGGAATTGTACTATCAAAGAAATTCATC
This sequence comes from Urocitellus parryii, assembly GCF_045843805.1. Lineage (NCBI taxonomy): Eukaryota > Metazoa > Chordata > Mammalia > Rodentia > Sciuridae > Urocitellus > Urocitellus parryii. Next base: position 70,135,179 of record NC_135538.1, on the reverse strand, counting down.
ATGTTTTATAAAGTCAGAAAAGCTATCTGATAGAGCTATTATTTCCTATTTGCAGACATTTACCTTGCAATCAACAAAATCCTCAAATTCAGACCCTTTGGCTGCTGAGCAATTTTCTATCAGAGTCGACTCTTTGAGGATGGACTTAATTAAGTATAGAGAGCAGCCTTTCAGTCTGGCTGAATGAACATGGGGAAGAAGTCTGATTGGGTTTTAGGAACTCATGCTGCCCTCTGGACTGATTTCCCCCATTACTTGGTGTCTTCACCTGTGAGGCATGCTGTGGGAGAAGTAATTCCCACCACTACAGGGTCTTTGAAAGGTGCCCCTCAGTAAGAATCTCTGGAGATGGGAACTGGGCACCAGTACTACCTTCTTCCTTCCTTCCTTCCTTCCTTCCTTCCTTCCTTCCTTCCTTCCTTCCTTCCTTTATTCCTTCCTTCCTCCCTTCTTTCCTTCCTTCCTGACTGGGAATCCAACCCAGGCCTTGAACAGGCTAAGCACATACTCTATCACTGAGTATTCCCACTGCTGGGCCACCAGTATTTTGTAAAGCACCCAGGTGACTCCATTTTGCAAGAATTCAGAGCCATGACTTTAAGGAGAAGGAGATTTTGGCATGAAGAAGTTGCCCTGTGAACTCTTCCATTCTTTTGGGACATTAAGGAGATGAGTGCACTGAGAAGAATTGTTCCTGGAAAAACAACAACACTTCTCCCTTCTGCCTAATACCATTGTATTTGTCAATTTACTGTTACTATAATGAGATACCTGAGGCTAGACCTTTTATAAAAAGGTTTTTAAGCTCACAGTTTTGGATGTTCAAGGATATGGCACCAGTATCAGACTGGCTTTGGTGAAGATCTCATAGCAGATGACACCAGAATGGTGGAAGCATGTGAGGGAGCAAGAGATTACATGCTGAGACAGAAAGCCAGAGAGTGGGCTAGGGCCAGGCTTGAATTGGGGTTGGGGGGGGTTATCAGGGATCGAACTCAGAGGCACTTGACCATTGAGCCCCATCCCGATCCCTATTTTGTATTTTATTTAGAGACAAGGTCTCACTGAGTTGCTTAGCACCTCAATTTTGCTGAGACTGGCTTTGAACTCATGATCCTCCTGCCTCAGCCTCCCGAACTGCGGGGACTACAGGCATGCACCACTGTGTTCATCTTCAAGCTTGATTTTTTTTTAACCACCCTCTGCCTGACTTTTGAGGACTGAGTTTGGCTTGTCTTGAACTTAGGGCTCAACTGATTATCCCATCTTAGACTCCCAAGCATCTGGGAGTTATCTTCTGCAATATGTTTTGTTTGGGTCCCTGGCATTTATGACATAGAGGTCCAGGTGGGTGGGCAGGGAAGATTTTTACAAGCCTTTTGGATATATTTTATTTGTTTTTGGTTTCTTATCTTTTTCAGAATATGCTTCTAGAACTTTCATCTATTATGAAAAAATAATGCACCAAGAGCAGCTGGTATCTGTGGAATAAAGCTGCATCTTTGTCAACTCAAGACTATGGAAAAACTTTGGGATTCACCTCCTCACAGTACTGTTACAGTCTGGATCTTAAATGCCTCTCAAAGACCCATGTGTTTAAGGCTTGGTCCCCAGCTTGGTGCTAATGGGAGATGGTGGGACCTTTAAGAGGTGGGGCTAGTGGGAAGTCTTAGATCACTGAGGATGTGCCCTTGAAGGGAATTGTGGGGCCCCAGCCTCTTCCTTTTTCTTTTGTATATGGACATGAGGAGAACAATTTGCTTCATGATACACTCCCACCATGATATGCTACCTTGTCCAGGCCCAAAAGGAATGGGACTAACCAATCATAGGCTGAAACTTCTAGAGGGCTGTGAGCTAACATAACCCTTTTCTCTTTCTAGGTTGATTACCATGAGTATTTGATATAGGGACAGAAAGCTCACCCCCACACACGGAGACTCCTGGTAGGTGACAGACAGGCTGTGAACAGGGTGCTCCAAACCTGGACTCACCTCCCCAGGATCTCTTTCTCAATGGGGACTGAAGCTAGCCTCTCATCCCTCTGTCTGGGCATGCTGTATGAGGCAGGTCTAAGCCCAGGCAGAGAGGAATTGTGCACCATGAGGGAAAATCTAGGGGCAAGAGCTGCTGTTGCCCTAAGGAAGAGAACTGGGATATGTTTCTCTTTCCTAGCCCCAGCAGTCTGGTGGGACACCAGAGAGAGCATCTAGCTCTGCAGCAGCAGCAGTTGGTCCCTTGAACATGGGTCCAGAGCAAGCCTGGAGCTCTGTGTTCAGCCTGGGCTCAAATATGCTTCCTGTCTGCAAAGGAGGGTAGATGACGAATTTTTATCCTCTTTCTCTTGTCAGTACATTTCTTGGGATAAACGAGCTGAATTTTTAGTTCACAAATGCTATGAAAATAAAATATTGATTAAAACACTGGCGAATACTCACATTGCATGATTTGATTCTATCTTTCCACTGGGACCATGCATCATCAGTGGTGCTGCCATGACTGTGGTCCACACAAAATGGGTTTCCTGAGGATTAGTAGAAGAAGCCAGCACCTCTTCTTTACCCTGCCAGCGGTCCTGAGCCATCCAGCCAAACTATCTCCCAAAGCACTTAGCACTTACAGTGTAGACAGACACAGTTGGCCATGTGATGTGCACTAACTAGCTGGTCTATGAGGCTGCTTGGCTGGTTACTTGTTACTTGTTTGAGTTCTGAGGCTAAGGTGGGCTTAGTTCCCATGGGAATTACTTAACTCGTCATCTTCCGTCCCATGGCTAGACTTTCCCAAACTCCGGCCACATACCTTGTAATAAAGGCTTCAAATTATAAGGAGAATCAGTTTGGTTCAAAGTCACAGGGCTCTGCATCATCTACATCCTGTGAGATGATAAAATCCAGAGGAAATTCATGTGCTGGCTTCTGCCTCTGACCTCATTCCTACATCACATACTCTGCCTAATATGACTGCTGACAGTGCTCCTGCTCCTCCCTGTTGTTACCTATATAGCAGTGGACTTCTGGACAGCCTTTTGAGGACTGAGTTTGGCTTGTCTTGAACTTAGGACTCAAGTGATTGTCCCATCTTAGACTCCCAAGCATCTGGCCTACAGTTACATATCACCACACCTGGCCTGGGACTCAGTCATTCTTATACTGGCAGTTCCAACCCTCATTGTAGACAACCCTTCACTCATGATGCCTTTCTTTATATCAGCCTTGTAATTATAATAATAGGTGCTATTCATTTTTGGTTGATGGTGATTTATTGGTATATGATAATTTTTATTTATTTTTATTTTTTGCAAAAGGGAAGTATAGTAGGTGTATCTTATTTGCAAGAAGCAATTTCTAGCCATCAGAAATAGGTTCTCCACTATAGGGGGTATTCAGACAGAGGCTGGGCAGCTGCTGGGATGTTGCAGAGGCAGCTTAATATTGTGTGGGTTGTTTCGTGCTTTTGGCTCAAATATCTCCTGGGTCTTCTCTGTTCTGTTTTGTAGAGCTATGAAAAGAGAGTCTTCTACAGACACTGACTTTGTAGACAAGCCAGTGAAGACCAGGCAGATGAAATGACAGTGGGACCAAATTTAAAAATGTGCCTTTTAAGGTGCATATTGTATTTCAGGTACTCATGGCACATTATCTAAACCTGCATAGCTGTGTAAAATTCTTATTGCTCATCCCCATTTTTAGACCAAACAAGGTTCAAAAAGATGAGGTACTTTCCGCATAGATAAAGGTCACCCTATTGAAGGGCCTGCTGGAGACCAAACCTAGGCCTACTTGCTTCTGTGCCTACTGTTCTCCATAAGCTGCTCTCCTGTCCCTAAGTCTCCTGCCCCTGGAAAATGATTTATTTCTACATCTCTCTGCCCAACTAGTTTATGCAAACTCTTAAGAAGAAGGCCTGTACATTTTTGATATTGGATATTCAGCATTTTGCAGTGTTGGTTGAATGAAATATATGTATGTATAGATGCCCAAAACAATCTGTCTGGCAGCATTTCCCCCCCCCCTTTTTTTTTGTAATTTAAATATCCTTTACCGTGAAAAGTCTTTACAGGGTTGTCAACCATACCGAACAAATAAATAGAAGTTAAAAATAGTTTGAAGAACTCAGTGTAAAATGTAATGCTTCCAGTGATTGCTAGCGTCAGTGTCTCTGAAGGTTTTCATCCATTGATTTAGAGTGAGGGTCGCTGCCTCAAGAGTGTACTTGTCTTCAAGAGGTAAGTGTAAAAACTAGCCATGGAGAACCAACAGTGTCTCTTTCTGGTTGACCAGGCAAGCCAGGGGAGGCATGTGTCAGGATCTGCAGGAGCCCCAGGTGTGTGTATGGACAGGAGGTGTCATGTTCTTGAATGAAATGAAAAGAAAGCACTTGCATAATGAGTTGTGTGCTTTTCTTCACGTCTCTGGGCCTTCATTATTTGACACCAGAAAGTACCATATTAATTTGTATTAGGAAGGCAAAGGTGCTCAATGGGGAGAACTAGGAACCCATTCCCCCTGTTCAGGACACCATCACCAGATGGTGTTAAATACACATCATATATAAACTTGTTAATGTGTCTCAGCTGAAGGCTTGTGAGTGGGTTAAAGAAGAGTAAAAAATTCCAAAGCAATTTCAAAGAACAACTCAAGTTATTTCCAAATACATACAATAAAGCAACTGTCCTGATGAGGAGGGAGCCAGTCCTCACTATGGCCAGAGTAGATACAAATGACTTACAGGGAAGTCATTTTCTTCCCTTATTCATAGTAGGGAAGAAAATGACTGCTTCCCATCTGGGGCTGGAAAGTCTTCACATGCTTCCTTTCTCCAGAATAGAAAAGCTGGTGAGGTTTATTCCTTTTTACACAACAACTATCACTCCTGCTACAGAAGCAAATGTTGAGGTTGAAGTTGCAAATGATCACAGTTCTAAATTACCAGGTTTGTCTACAGAAAAATTTGCTATTGTAACCCTCCTGATTTTCCAAGATTGGATTAAATAACTTAATGGCTTCAGGCAAAAATGATCTACTCTTGTATGACATTGATGTTTTCACAACAAAACAATCTAGTGTTCTCTGGAAGCCTTCCATGACTCAGTAGGTGCCTGAACCTGTAATTTTAAACTTCTGTCCTTGAGACTCATTGCATTGTTATGTTGGTTTAATGCCCACCCCCATTCACTTTCATTTAGTTTTAGGGTTTTTATTTTTTGAGATAGGGTTCCCATTTTCTTGCTCAGGTTGGTCTTGAATTTGTGGACTCAAGTGATGCTCTTGCATTAGCTTCCCAAGTATCTGGGGTAATCACTGAAGGAGAGGAGTGGAGTACAGCAGCTTTCAATTTCAGTTTTCCCATCTGGCAGATGAGATATGGCCTGGATTCCGTGCACTGAGTTGGATGGACCTTGTGTGTATTCATTATTCACAGCCTCGCTGTCAGCCCAGCCACATTGCTACTCCTCTCTTCTAGTGGCTTCTCTCTTACCTCGAAGTGTAAGTCCTGTGTTACTCATGGACATCTGGCATGTCTACAATGCAGTATCTTGTTTTCCCTTTACATAAAAATCCAAGACACAAGCTATACACATTTCTTGTTTAACTATATTTACACCCTTTAATTCTAAACTTCTGTCCTTGAGACTTATTGAATCGTTATGTTGGTTTAATGCCCTCTCCCATTCACTTTCATTTAGTTTTAGGGTTTTTTTATGTTTATTATTGTTATTTTTAAAAGTTTTTTGAGATAGGGTCTCATTTTCTTGCCCAGTTTGCTCTTGAATTTGTGGACTCAAGTGATGCTCCCACAATAGCCTCCCCCAAGTACCTAGGACTACAGGTGTGTGCTACCATGCTCAGCTTAGTTTTATTTTTTGTTTGTTCTATGAAGCAAATATTTTATTTTGATATAATTTTAGACTCACATATATCTGAAGGAAATAATACCCTTCATGTAGTTTTCCCAATAGTAAGATTTTGCATAACTACAGTACAATATCAAAACCAGGAAATTGGGTTTAATGCTTTTTATCTACTCTAATAAGCACTAAGGATTTTTAAAATTCAGAGTTTAAGAATTACATTAGCATTACAAAATTTTTAAGATTTCTAATCAGATTAATCAGGTAGTAGGGAAAGGTCCAAACTAGAAGAAGAAAAATGTCCTCTTAAAAAGAAAATATTTCTAGAGGCTTCCCACTCTGTAATCTATAAAACATGGAATCAGAGGCAAAAAAAAAAGCGTTTACAATGCATAATGATATGTCTTTATTTCATCAACAGAAATGGTGTCTAGACAAAATTCAGTTAACACTAGCAATTCAACTGAGTGAATTTTTTTTGCACAATAGTGTATTTACAATGAGTAAATGAAGTTTCAATTCATTAGTTCATAACAATGTTTTCCCCAAAAAGGTAAAAATTCTTAGTTACAGATAATAAGCATCAACCGCCATTTCATCTTTACAATAAAAACCACAAGAAAAACCACAATCACTTAGAAAACAAAAATAAGGACAAGCCTAAGAACTAGTACAATAAAATGATGCATTGAATTAAGTTACATTAATCGCATAGAATCTGTGTAAAAAGTATGTAGAAAAACACCTGATGTAACCTGTTACAGTCGTTGACCAGTTATGAGAGGTACAGAGGGTTATACAGGTAGATATGTGTGAAAACTGTCCGTATTGTTCGACCTGGGGGGAAGGGAAGAGGGGCTGCAGCCCCTTGCATACGCTGAGAAGACCCTGTTTTGAATATGGCCTCTGGAGTTTGTAAGGCATATATTAGAGGTGCACTTGCATCAGACTGGTTCTGGAACAAATTCTCACAGGCCCTCTTGCCTTGATTGGCTCACTGTGTCTAACAAGCACCCGAAGCTCCCAAATGCGTTTGCCATCTTCCTGATAACTCACTAGAAGTGCCATGTTCTTTTGTCAGAGTATGAATGGACATTCTAGCATTTGCACACACAAAATGCACTGTTCTGCCTCCAGACATGTTTTGGTAGAAGACTTAGCATCAAACATAGGAAAAGCTCTCTTTGTCCAAGTCCCTTCACTCTTTGCTGATATCCATGTCCGATTATCCCCATGGGAGCATTTGGCACTGAATGTGAGTCTACCTGAAATGAATGGTCTTGGTGCACTTCTGCTTCTACCAAGGGCCACGGTTTTATCTGAGGTCAATAAACTGGAATGAAAATGAAAGTCAGAGTTGTTTGTTCATTGCTTAATAGTGAAATGCATACACCATGTCACAACATTAAATCAAAGCTACAAAAGTTGGCCTTTGCAACCAAGTGGGTATTCTTCACAAAATGGCAGCATCATTTTCATACTACGATTAAAATGTACTGATATTCATTTGATATAAATAATTATGACCCAGAGTGGAGTGTAGGAAAATACTATACACTTACTCCTCTTTGCAAGTAATGTTTTTGCACCATCGGTTGAATAATTTATCCTCAATCTGCCACAAGAAGACTTTTCTATATACAAATACTATTTGCACACGCTATTTGTGTACAAATATATTCTATTCTACAGCATCAGTCTTGGATGCTTGGGTCATTAGATGGCTCGGGCAGTATTAAAACACACTTTGGACACAAAATGCCTCCATGCACACAGATTTCCTTTATGAATACCAACTTGACACAGGGCATCTCAACTGACTTGCCAAAAATTGGACCTACAAGAAGATCCCGAATTTGGGAAGAAACACTAACTCATGATACAGTGAATAGCTTTCTTCTTTAAAGAAAATCTTGATCTCTAGTCTGTTTTCCCATGATTCGAGGACAAAACTTAATTTTTACCCAGATCTTTCCAGATCTGAAGAGTCCTCCTGAACTGTAAGCAATAGTGGAGCAGTTTGAAGTCACTTATAAAACAGCTCCTAGTTTAAATGGGGCATGGTGTATAGAAGCAGTTTGCTATGTTCTATAGAAAGCTTTGCAGGCTTTGACTCATTTTGAGAGGAAAATACTACTCCATTGTATGCAGAGCAGCTTCCTGGGGCAGGACTTTGAGGTTTCTTAAAGGCTTATGATTTTCAAATCCATGTTTGTTGTTGCTGCTTCTCCTTCTTCTCTCTTCTTTAATGACAATCATAAATATTAAAAGAGAATATGTAGGTTTTAGCCAGTCCTCTCATGAAAGTCCTGTAGCTTGGTCCCCGAGCTCCTTTTTAAGGAGAAGTGGCAGTTGGCATACTAGTCACTAGCCTTTTTTTTTTTTTTTTTTACTTCCTTGGAAAAGCTATACAAGGATTAAATCCAAAATTATAGTGCATCTTAAAAAGCAGCATACTTTTAGAAAGACAGTCAATAAATTACTTTGTACAACATACAAAATAACATTTTCTACTGCAGCATCACCTCTGACGCCTGAGTCATCGTTATGGGAACTCGGAAGAGAAGTAGCAGGATGGCCTAGTAACTTTGCCAGCTTTTTCTTTTCTTTTAAAAAGTTTTAAAAACCATTTTTGTTCCAGAATCAGTATGTAATGAAGTTTGATTTTATTCAAGGCACCCCCAGAAAACGCAGAGAAACAAAGACATATAGCAAAGCACTCACCTGCCCAAAGCCTGACCAACCTGAATGAAGGGAGGTGGTCTGGAGACACAAATAGGACAAAGATGGATCCCCAGAGAGGACTAGATTTAGGTGGGATGTTAATTAGTCTTGGGGTCATCTGCACTGGCCCTACCACCACAATCCATTCCTATCCTGACCATCTGGAAATGCAACCAGGCTGTCACAGAGATCCTCCCAAAGAGCCCACTATTGGAGTGTTCTTTATTTTTGTAAGGAAGAACTCTTAAAAAATACAACTGAATGTTACCTTGTTGTGCAAACATTTATTCTTTGCTGTTCACTTGCTTTTCCTTTTTATAAAAGGCATGAGGTTGACTAAGGGATCCCAGATAAAGAAGACAGACTGGATTTTTCAATTCCACTTTGAGGCAATTTGGATTCTGGTCCCCAGCAAGACCTCCCTTTGAATTGAGACAGAAATATTTCTGACAAACAATGATTCAGAATAGCAAAAGACACAGACTATCACATGAACAATTACATAAAATCAGTCACTGTTTGTTGTGGCTAATGAATGAAATAACTTGTTAAAAATACTTAAGAAGTAGAATGACTGTTTTTTTTTTTAACATTTTTTTTAAAGCCAGTTCCCATGGCAGAGGTTGGGCAGGGGAAGAGGAAGAAATGTGAGGCCGAGGCTGATGGGAGGGAAATGAAGGTTGAGTTAGGGTGAAGAGAAAAAGAGACCCCTCCCCTCCAGGAAATGGCTGCCACTCAGGTTTGGGCTACTGAACAACAGAAACCTGGGGAAACAGATGGAATGTGGTCAAGACTACCAGTTGCACATGAGTTGTTACCAGGGTAAATCAAGCAAAGAAGCTGGTCTGCACCTGGTTAGTTATGAGCAGAAGACATTCCTTTTTTAAAAGAAGAGGAGAGGTCACTTAAAAAGGCAACAGGAGAGTTAAAAAAAAATACTGTCTGCTGACTCTTGCACCATAACACACACCTGTGAAGTGTCACATGATTCACATTGAGTTAAAATTCTAGCTGTCACCAGTTTTCCACAAAGGCAAACCTCCCGGTGAAGCACAGAGCTGTTATACGAGGCTGAGAAATTCCAACAACTGTAACAAAAGACAGTAGCTCCAACACAGAGCTCTATTAAAATCTGTCTTTGACAAGTTCGTGTGTGCGTACACACACACACACACACACACACACACACACACACACGGAGAAACGAAATTCCAGAGGCAGGTTTCAAAAGTGGAACTATTTTAAAAGAAAAGCCTTTTTTTTTTTTTAATCCTACTGCATGAACCAACAAATTTCTGGCATTCATACATATTTAAACATTTAGTGCTAATATTTGTACAGAAAAAAGTTAATACTAAAACATATGTTACTATGATTTCACTTTTCGCCTACTAATCATATACTAATTTCTCCTTTTACATGCAGCTTTAATATTGTCCAAACAATGGCACAAAAAAGAAACAAAGTCAACCATCTATTCCCACTGCCCACCACCCCATTCCCACATCAAACTGTTCTGGACTCTCTTTTACAGCCAGGCTGAAGTGACCTTCAGGCTGCTTAGTGAGAGGAGATGGGACCACTGGAAGGAGGGAGCTGATTCCTCTTCCTTGGGGCACACCTTCCTGTAAACATGGCCAGGGGCCAGGATGCCCCCAGAGCCAAGGGAAGCTGCTCTCTCTGGGTTGCAAGCCAACCAGTTTTGCAGCAAGAGAAGAAAATGATCATCAGGTGAGGGTAGGGTGTATGTGTGTGTGTGTGTGTTTGGGAAGAGGGGCAGGGAGGACTCCTGATGATGTCTCCTCCAAAGCCTCTGAATGAAGCTGCCTTCAGACAGGAGACTGGCAAAAAGCCTCAGAATACAACTTAGCATTAGGAGAGGGAAAGGAGAAGAAATGTGTTAGTCCGCGTCAGGGATGGATCTCAGGCTTGAGTCTGCCATGCTCTCTCCTACTTTCAGGGAGCTGCCTCTTAAACAGGACCCTCAGGCTGCGACTCAAATTCCCTCAGGGGAGATGTCCTGGGAGACCAATCCCAGGCAGGAAAGCCGATGGTTGGTCCTTCAAAGGAGAAGGTCCTACTGCATAACACTTCCAAGAGCAAGCTAATGAAGTGCTGAAATGGATGAGCCTACTCCCTGGGAAAGAAAACAGTTCTAGCTTGATTTCTTTGCCTGCTGAGTTCTGGTGTGAAATCATAGATTCCTGCTACTTTGATGCAATTTTGAGTGAGATGTCCAAACTCTCTCCCCACCCAGGAATCTGAACATCCAGCATCAACTCTGAACTCTTTTATCTGCAGTTAAACTTTACTTAGGGAAAGGTGGGGACGAGGTGAAATATAAAAATATTCAAGCAGATTATTGTCTAAACATCCTAGGATGAATTCATTATTTGGCAAGATTGTTTTTCCTACATAATTATCACCTGAGTGCTTTTTTAAATTAGCTAAAATGTTTTACTTTTTAAACTAAAAGCAAAGAATATACAGTATACTTGAGTTATACTGAAGTTACAACTTCATTTAAGAAAATAGGTTTGACCCAAGACTCAGTGCAAGTGGCAAAGTTGACCATTACTGTACAGTATCTGCAAGGAAAAACAAAAAACAAAACAAAACAAAAATGGAGAACAAACCCACGATGCTCACACGACACCACCTGGAGGTGCCCAAACCAAACTAAACAAACAAAATAAGGGTCTAAAATAAAACCTTGAAAAGCTTCCAACATTGAATTTTATCCATAAATAAGCACAAATTGAAATTGAACTGTGAAGCAAGAAAAATGTTAACAGTTACCAAACTGGTTTTAAGCATCAGAGACAAAAGAAGAGGAATGTTGGAACCTGTTTATAAATGAGAAATGAAATTTCCAGTTTTGAGAAAATTGAGGCATGCAGGACTTTTGCATATGGATATATATATATATATATATATATATACTTTATATATATTATATATAATATGTACAGTCTAGCTATAAAATTTTGATGTGTATAGAAGCTGTCTTCAATGAAAAAAATTGAACATTCAGAAGAAATTCCTGAGATAGGGTTTGTGACATGGGCCACTGAGAAAAAAAATCCGTGGTTGGGTCCTCGAGGTGTTGTAGTCTATCCCTGTGAAGACTGAAATTAACCCACAGACAGACAGTGTCGCACTGTTGTCTTTCCTTGCCTGAGCAAGGGGTAGCACCATTGTGAAGGTAACTCTGTCGCTCCTGCTTGAAGAGAGGAGGGAATACTTCAGAACAGTATTGCTGCTAAGACCACTGTAGTGTGCACCAAATTCATTCTTGGTTCTTCAAGACAACAGATGAACAGTGCCATAGGCTGACTGAAGAACACCTGGATGGGAGAGGTGTGAGGACTGGGAGGCAGATCCGAGTCACTAGGTGTAATCTTTCCTGGGCTGTTCATCAGTCGTACACTTGTCAGTCATTTCCTGGCAGAAGTCCACGGTCACTGACTGGCTCCTGGGTTCAAGAGGAGGTCCTCTCTCAGAAAAGGTTCCTGGGTCAGTACCTTCCAACCTCCTCCCAGAGGTACAATTCTCAGAGGCATTGCTGGGGACCCAAGGGGGCCCGGGGGGAGCCGCACCTGGCTCCAAGCAGCAGGGCACACTTTCCCCCACCGCACACTGGGAGGCTGCAAGGTTCTGCTCAACACCCAAGGGAGTGGGGTTAATACTGGAGGCTCCAGGGAGATCCATGGGGATGAGGACAGGGCAATACCGGTGCAGGGCCTGGATCTGCTCGGGACTCTGGATGTCTCGGCAGACTTCCTGGGAGAGGCAGGAGAAGTTGTCTAACAGTTCCCCCATGCATGCTTTCAGTTGATTCCTCTCCGACAACAGTTTTTCTTTCTCACATACCTGGACAATAGAGGAAAAAAGAGAAGGTGTGATCAATCCTGAAACTGAGGGCACAAGACCTCATTTCAGCAGGTTTTCCAATATTTATTTTTATATACCATACATCATAACACATCTCATGAACAATGAGGTCAGGGTCAGACACTTAAAAATTACACATGTCCAGGGAGCCTGGACACACAGCTTGGCCATGTCTGCTGCCATGGATACGTTCCCTGTGGTGTCTCTTCATGCCTTCTCTCTGAGACCCAGGCAAGGACCAGCAAAATCACCACCAATCGGAAAACAGCAGGAAGTCAATGCCCCAGTTTCCTGGAATTTGAGGTTTGTAGAACATCAACTGGAAAACTCTTAGTCCCAAACCTTATAGTTAAAAATCTCCCTCTACTGTATTGGGATGCCATTTTAAGAGGCAAAAGCTGACCAATTCTAGCTATCTGACATTCTGAAAATGGCAAAGCTATGAAGATAGTTAAAAGCTTATCAGCAGTTACCAGAGTAAGGAATAAATGAATAAGTGGAGCAGAGTCAATTTCAGGTCAATGAATCTAATCTGTATGATACTATAGGGGTGAATATTATAGTATGTGTATATATATATATATACACATACATATCTATATATTTCTTTCTATATAAAGTCTTTTATATATTTGTCAAAATGCACCACAGAATGTACAAACCAAGTGTGAACACTAGTGTAAAGTAAGGACTTCGGGTGACAAAGATGTTCCATGTAGATTATAGCAAATGTGCCACTCTGGAGGGCATGTTGGCAGTGGTGAGGCTATGAGTGTGTAGGATCAGGGGGCAACTGGAAACTCTGAATATTCTATTCTATTTTTTTTGTAAAACTAAAACTACCCTGAAGAAGTAAGTCTACTTACAAACAAATAAAATCAACCATCAGCAATTTCATGTGGTTCAACCTAACACCTGCAGGCTCTTTGGCCTTTGTATCACAGCAGACAGAATACAACAGTTCCCTTTTTGGGAGCCTGGACGCAGGACAGGAAGACAGAAACGTGGAGCCTGAGTCCTGACATACTAGCCCACGATTCTGAGATGTTTTCCCCCTGAAGTCAAATCCCACATACGTGCTTCTGTTACTAAAATTTATCACCTCCTCTGAGAGATGAGTGTAGCACCAGAGAGGAGACTAATTAAGGTTTTACCATCGGTGTTTGTGCGAGGTCCATGCGTTGCACATAATGAAGTAGATGAGGAAACCAGGCGCCTGAGGCAGTGTGAAGGGATTCCTGGCCAGCCCTCTGCTGGTGCGGGTGGGAAGGGCAAGGGAGGAAGGGAGGGAAATGAAGAGGAGGGAGAGAGGAGCAGGCATCGCATGCACAAGGAGCAAGTCTCCGATGTGGTAGCTGCACGTGCCGTAACACGAATACAATCTGGCAGGCAGCGTGGGCATGTGTGTCGGAGAGAGAGATTTACATGGGGAAAGGGCACCTGCTAAAATATTTATAAATTTATCAAGAAAACATGTTTTAAAAATGAAAAATAAACAGATGTACAAGTGCGACTCGAGAGAAATACATTATGCGAGTTTGCAGAAGCGGAGTGGCGGGTGTGTGGGAGACGGTGTGGGTGTGGGAAGTGAGTGTGGGGCCTGCTGCGGACTGTGAAGGGTGAGTGGGGTGGGGATGGAAGCTGTCCTGCCTGCCCAGGCCATCTCTGTCACTGGGTCAGGCAAATGAGTGGAGGACCCTGTATAAGAAATACATCAACAAGGGAGTTCTCTTGGTCTCGAAGAGAGTCTTGCATGCATGATGGGTCACCTGGACCCCTCTCCTTTGAACCTAGAAACCTGCAAAGGAAGGGGCAGCAACTCCCAGCCACCAGGAAAGGAATCTCAGTCTCAATTCTGCCACAGCAGCGTGGCCAAGGTACACACCACTTGTGAAAAATGTCTGGGCCACTTTCTAGGGGAAAGAAGATGAGGTGCCCCTTGTGAGAGTTTTGGCTCTGCAGGAAAGGCAGCATGAGTCACGCCTTGGGTAAAAACATAAGTTCTAAATCACAGACACAGATTGATGAGCGTGTGGCACTCTTAGCACTGGAACACAGCATGGTATTTAAGTGGTCGACAAAAAGTGGTGCAGAACTAGGAGTTCTTGGTTTTTCCACCGAACAATACCAGCAAAGGTAGATATCTGCCTATATAGTTTTTATCTTTAGATATCTGCTATATAGTTTCTCAGATTTTGTTATTTGTTCAGTATTACACAATTATAACAGCAGAATGTTATTAAAATCAGGATTTTTTCCCCTACTACCTGATGAGAGGGGCAGAGCAAGAATTACTATAGAGATGTGACCCTGCAGACTTGTACCTGGTTGTCTTGGTGATCTAAGCCCACCAGGCTTTCAGAAGCTCCACAATCACCAGCAGGAACATCCTGCTTCCTTATGTGGTTTAAGTTATGTTTTGTGTTAAAACAATGGGGGCTGGGGACATAACTCAGTGGTAAAGCTCTTGCCTAACGTATTCAAGGCACTGGGTTTGAGTCCTAGCACTGTAAAGAACAAAACAACCCCTGCCCCCACACAAATCAAACAAACAGAAAACACTAAGGAAAAATTTGGAAAACAAAAAAATTTGTAATCTTCTGACCTAAATTGTCACAACTTCCAGTAAGTTCTCAAAAGCCAACAGTGGGCCAATGCTGGTGATTCAGAGATGATCAAGACACTGTCTTGTCCTTGAGGAACTTACAGTCTAGGGTTGGCGTTGGCGGGGACACATGCACAAATAATCTAAGAATGAATGATAAGCCCTAAATCAGAGGGCAGATCAGGGCTCCCAGGGCAAGGCCTCAGTCTAACTGGAGACTCAGCAAAGGCAGACTTCCTGAAGAGTTGACCTGATTCTTAAAGCACAAGGGAGATAATTTGAGAAGGAAGAAGTAGAGGAATGTCCAGGGTAGAGGGGAGTCAGTAGGCATGAATGCAGAAGTATAAAACAGCAGGAGATGTGGGTTAAATATGGACAGTTTGATATCATTAGGGGTTGAATCCTAAGAAGGCAGTGAAAGGAGATGCCAGAGGGACAGTTTAGAAACTGAATCATGGAGGGCAGGGTATGTCTTTAAAAATGTGCATATTTATGGTGTACAATGTGATAATTCAATATATGAATACAATGTGAATGATCAATTCAGGCTAATTAGCCTGAATTTCTCTTTCCTTAACCACTTTTAATTTCTTTTTTTGGGGGAAACTTTGAGCTCCTCTTTTCCAGTTCTTTATAAGATAAATAATAAATTGTTATGAACTATAGTTCTGTAGTTGTAGAACATTGCAATTTATTTCTCTAATTGTATTTTGGTACCTGTTATCCAGCCTCCCACTAGGATTGCTCCTTAGCAAGGACTGACCTTACTAAGGAGCTTTGGCTTTACTTTGCAGGTGATGGGATCTACTGACCATGGGCAGATTTTCCCTGTTTCATGTCAAAACAAGAACAAGAACAACAGCAAACCCCTGAAGTCCAAGGTTATCTTTTCTTAAATTTTTTTTAACAACTTTATTTTATTTATTTATTTTTATGTGGTGCTGAGGACCAAACCCAATGCCTCACATGTGCTAGGCAAACACTATACCACTGAGCTACAGTCCCCTAAGGTTATCTTAATAATAAATTATACAATACTTCCTTGGGCCTTCCCAATATCTCATCATTGCTCACGAGGCAATGAATTTGCTGCAAATAGCCTGAGAACCTGAACTTAGATCTTGACCACATTATATGGCCTCTGTCTTCTTCAGCTTGACACAATCCAAGGCCAGAATTTGGATAGTAGAGAGGTAGAACTGAATAGGTCAAGTTGGTTGTCTTCAAAGCTATAGTCAGAAGCCAGAGGTTGACTGTATTTACTTCCTATATCTTGCAGGTGCTTACCAAGGAGAAGGGTGGGGACACATAACTCTGAGCATGGAGGAGCTTGGGAGATGGGAATTTGTTTCCTGAGATAAAACATTTTCAGGCACAGGGAAGAGATGGCAGCCACTTTTAGAAGAATTGCAAAATCAAGGACCTGGGGCTGCAAAGGGTGCTAGATCATCTCACTAAGCAACTGCCTCTCTGTAGGTAGATAATCCTATCTCTCATCTATAGTTTTCTGCTGGGAGGCAGAGAAAGCAGTGGTAAAATAACACCATTTGGAATCAGACATCTAGGTTTTCATCCAAGGAAATTTACCTAATCTTTCTGCATCATAGTTTCCTCCTCTATAAATGGGGATAAAATAGTATCTAAGTCATAGTGTAGATTAAATGTGATCATCCACAAAAATAGTTTAGAAGAATACCTAGTCCACCAGTGCACGAAATAAATATCTGCTATTATTACATATCAAATGGAAAATTTAAAAATTCTATATGGATGACTGAAAGGTATGACACATGATTCCACACCCACACACCCACACACAATGCAAAATTTCTGTTGAGAAATTTCCTTAAAAATAAATCCAATTCCCCAAAGGGTGCCCCTTCTCTCTATTTCTCCAGTCATCACTGCTATAAATTTACATCAGTCCTGGGCATTTCGGTTACTGAACACAAACTGATGGGTCAACTCACCAATTTGCGGATTTCACATTCTAAGTTCTGAATACAGTCCAGTTTCCTCTTGCGGCAGCGCTGAGCTGCAATGCGGTTCTTGCTGCGCCGCCGGACGTCGTGAATGAACTCTAACTGTTCTGAGGTTAGCTTGTGCATCTTAATCATCATCTGGAAATCGTTCCTTGGAAGATCTGTGATTTGATCTACAGGAAAAGGAAGTTTAACCTGAAACCAAGAAAAATAGAGAAAGATTATAGCATCTGGATTTTAATTTTAATTCTGACAGAACATCAGAGCATGGTCACTGCTCTTTTTAGGATCACCAGGGAGTAGGGGAACTACTGAAAGCAAGATGCAATTATTGTGGCCTCTCTCTTCTTCAGCTTGACACAATCCAAGGCCAGAATTTGGATAGTAGAGAGGTAGAACTGAATAGGTCAAGTTGGTTGTCTTCAAAGCTATAGTCAGAAGCCAGAGGTTGACTGTATTTACTTCCTATATCTTGCGGGTGCTTACCAAGGAGAATGGTGGGGACACATAACTCTTTTAAATACAAGTAAGATGAAATATTTGGGTAATCAAACAGAATAAGAACACACAAGTACAACGTGGTTGTTATTCCTAAAACTTTTGAGGCAAATTACACGGAAATTGTGTCATTTTCTCTCATTACCATAGTGCTTTTACAAGAGGGACTCAGTATACATCTATATGAAGATCAAAACCTTCAGCCACAGACATATAGCATAACTCAATAAAATGGCAAGTTATAGGGAGATAGTATTGAACAACTTATGCAAAACACTTGAATGAAGAGAATCATTCCTACCTTGAAGATCTGGAAAGATAAAACAATCAGCATGATTCTTAGTCACAACAGTAAAAATGTCAAGAAATAACTTGGATAGGCTCTGCCAATGTAGACTAGGAGTCAGAACTGGGTTTTATTCTTTGTAATCAGACATGAGACCTCAGACAAGGGGGTCTCTCTCAGTCTCAATTTCCTCATCTGCAAAATGGGGTATGCTTTTTAGCTGTCCTGTGTTATGCACTGTAACTGTGTGTTAGGTACTTTGGCAGACTGTGTTTTCCAAAAATGGCTATAACATCTCACATTTTCGATTACAACATAATGTTTTCATTCCTCTATCAAGAGTGTGAGGCATATTCCTGCCATATCAACAGAATTCACTGGATTTCCGGGGCCAGAAAGGCATGCAGTTTCCCCTTAGCCCTTTTAGACTACTTGTTCTGGAGGAAACCAGCTGCCATGTCATAAGAATGCTCAAGCAGCTCTGTGGACAAGCCCATGTGGAGATGAGCCAACACCTCCAGCCAACAGCCAGCCTCACCTCCACAGTCATGTAAATGGGCTACCAAGAAATGGATTCTCTAGCCCCACTCAAACCTTCAGATGAACACCCACTTCAACCCCATGAGAAATCCTCAGTCATTATTGCTCATGGGCCACTCCTGAATTCCTGACTCCCGGAAACTCTGAGAGATATTAAGGGATCATTGTATAAACCATTAAATTTGTGGATGACTTATTACGCAGCAATATATAATCAATGTAGGTACTTTTGTTCATAAGATTCTTACTTTCAAACTCTTGCCAAGTCAAGGTAAATGAGCATTAGCTAAAGAGAAGATGCTTGAGGGATAGATGTGCTTTCCCTGTATGGTTAAATGCTTGACTAATCCTGAGGTGGTTTGAAATATTTTTTTTTCTCTCTCTCTCTCTCTTTTTTTTTTTTTTTTGCGATACTGGGGATTGAACTCAGAGGTGCTTTACCACTGAGATACACTGCCAGTCCTTTTTATTGTATTTTGAGAGTCTTGCTAAATTGCCCAAGCTTGCCTAGAACTTGTGATCTTCCTGCCTTACCCTCATGAGTTACTGAGATTACCAGCATGCACCACTGCAGCTGGCTGGCTGAAATGTTTCTGAGGAAGAGAATAACAAACAATGAAAATGCAAAAATGTAAGAGCCTCTATTGCAGAGGTGAGAAGTGAACCAAAGTTCTCTGTCTCCAGGGCCTTCTGAGCACCCATGAGGTGAAGAACACAGGCCTGCACCTTTGAGCGGTTTGTCACCCTTTCTAAGGCTCTTAATGACAATTCAGTTATTTCTGGGTTAAATTCTGGTCCTGTTTCAGGAACTCCTGGAAGGCTCCAAACTGCTTGTCCAGGAAACACAATGTTACCAGCTCAGATGGCTGAGTTTTTGCATACTTTCGCGTCTGCTTTGGATGGGCCAGCAGATGGCACTACAAACCTACACTTCATTCACTTGCTAGACCGGGGCTATGTAACAGGAATAGCAGCCACATCGATGATTTTAAATTTTCCAGTAGCCACATTAAAGGAAGTAAAAATAAATAGGTGAAATTAATTTTAATAATATTATTTAGTCCAACAGAGCTGGAATATTTCTGACATGTAATTAATACAGAAATTATAAGAAATCTTTAACATTAAAAAAAATTCAATCACTCAAAGCATATACATACATATATGTGTATACATTTTATCATTCTAGCACATCACAGTTCAGACTGGCCACCTTTCAGGAGCTCTCTGGCCACATGCAGGGTGTGGCTACTGTTCTGGACAGCACAGCTCTAGAAGACTCAATCTGAACAGCCAGAAAAACACACGAGCCTGGGTTTAATGAATCGAAATATTTACGGTGAAGGAATCAAGCCCTCATTACTATTCAGATGCTATTGTGTTAATGTGGTGTCTTTCAAGGGACTGAGGGTGAAGAAGCTACTCTAGCCTAAGCTCAAGCCTTTTCTTTGGTTGCATCAGACACTGGCAGATCTGATTCCTGATCCTGGCATCATCGGTGGTTAGTTAATCCTCATGCACAAAGGCAACCACCCTAAATGATCATTTGACTTCTCTGTAGTTGGGTGCAATTTCCTTCTCAGTTTACTTCCTACCTCTGAGCCAGCTCAATGTGGCATTTACTAAGGGCTCCCAATGGGTGCTCTGATTGGACTTCCACATGGTGAACCATGTCCCATGACACCTGTAAAATTTTGGCCCAAGAAAGCAAAATCGCAGCAGAGCACATTACACTATTCTCGGCTGAGCCCTGCTCCAACTGCTAAAGACAGGCAGCCAGGACAAACAGTTCCTTGTTACAGGCTGGGGAAAGGCCTTTGTCCATGGGGCTGTGTTTGCACAAGGCTTATAATGATATGAAAGAATGTTTGATTTCCCTTTTATACCCTTTGGATAACAAACAGACACTCAAATCCTGGACAGTGCCTCTGTAACACAGAGGTCTGTCTGTTGGAGACATGGGATGTTTCGACACAGCAGGGGTTGTGGCATTTTGGGGGCTCCTGGAGGTTCCCCCTCTGGTGACAACAAAGCCATTCTTCTGCTCCAAATTATGTGTACTTGTTTTCAGAAAGAAAACATACCTATAGTTCAGGCCACAGGGAAGTCAAAAGGGCTTCCAAACCAAGAGCTTCTGTATTTAAAGTCATCTAGACAGTAAACATAAAACACAAGGGAGACAGGACACGGGACTGGCAGGAAAAGGGAAAAATCAACAATCCTAGTTTCAAAGTCCTTGAAGCAAAAGGCCGTATAAAATTTCAGCAGGGCTGTTGCAACTCAAGCTGCTTTTTAAAAAGGGTCACAGGAAAAGAAAATAGTCAACGACAGACTTTCTTCCATGTGGGAAAAACAAAACAACAAAAGAAATCCCTCGCTCTTGGGTCTTTTTAGAGATGTTATCCCTTCGGCAAGGAAGAACTTTCACTGATTAGCAGGTGGAGGCCCCTGACTTGTTCCTGGAGGGCCACAGTGGGAGCCTGACCACATCTCTTTATTGCTTTCAGAGTGGTAAGTTGGAGCCAATGGGCATCTTCCCCGGAGATGAGGAGCAGCCATCAGTCCTTCCGTCGCCTGGAGAATATTCTACTCACAGACTCTTGGGTGCCCAGCATTCCCCACTTGGGGGCAGAAAAGTCAAATAATGAATTCCACTGGGGCTTGGAAAACTGAAACACATGGAGAAGACTGGGGCTGTCCTCTTTTTCTCCGGGAAAATTACTACATCACAAATAAGCCCAACAGGGCTTAACATCTTACTGGACCTCCATCCACTAATTCTTCCAGAATTTCACTTCTCATCAGTGATTCGGTTTTCATTTACTAGACCTCATGAACAGTGCAGAACAGACAACCTGACAAGATGAAGAGCCCTGCCTACTATCACCAACACCTGTCTGAAGGGCCTCCAATTATATATTGCCAGCCACACGTGGCTCCAGGCAGGCAGGCAGCATGAAAGGGGAAATGCGTGTGGGATTCGTCAGTGCTGATTCTCCTCAGTCATGAGTCTGCTGCTTTGGTTCTGAGAAGAGCTCAGACACTCAGGAGCAGCCACTGGTCAGCAAGTCAAGGACCAAAGAGGGCACTACAGGCTGCTGTCATGGTTTGCACAATAAGCTACTGTTGATTTTACCCAGCCCTGGCAAAGTGCTGACTCTTCTCTTCCCTCAGGAACACACAGGAGGAAACGGATTAGAAATTGGTTTTTAGGATGGTATTTGCTCTATCTCCCCTAAGCAGTGTCCAGAGGAGGGTTAAATCTTCCAGGGGCTCCAGCTCTTTAGCAGTCAGTGAAGTGGATGGTTCTTGCAGCATGCCCAGGGACCTCTAGCCTAAGGAGCTGACAAAGGGTGGCAGGAAGCTGGGATATCAAGATGGTGCATGAAACCTTAAATGTCCTTCCTTCGTGCTGTCTGCATGGCCAGACAGAGTGCCTGAATAGGGGAGCGTGCAGCCAGACCCGTGCCTCCCCACCCAATGCCAGTATTCCCTTCTCAACAAACAGCTTGCCAACAACTACCTGAATTCTTTAGCCAAAGTCATAACCCCCTTTCTCTTCATGAAAAAAAAATTTAAAACTTACATGAATATAACTTCTTACAGAAAATTTAAATTTGAGACAAAAGGAGAGGAAAAAGTTCCCATCCCCAAATGACAACTCTCTTGGATCATGGATTTCTGCATGATATTCGTTTGTTTAGCAATTTTTTTTCCCATACTGGGGATTGAATCCAGGGATTCTTTAAGGACTACATCCTTAGTCCTTTTTATTTTGAGATAAGGTCTTGCTAAGCTCCTGAGGCAGGCCTCCAAATTTGTCATCCTCCAGTATCAGCTTCCCAAGTAGCCTGGATTTCAAGTGTGCACCCCTGTGCCTGGCTGCTCTGCACATTTTTTAAAAGAAGTTGCAATTAGTGGTACCATTTCATCTCACCATGCCTCTGAACACACATTTCACTTGCCTGGTGCTTTTCATTTGCTGGGTAAGGGTTATTGAAAAGGAAGACTGAGCTGCAGATTTTGGAGTGACAGACCCAAACATGCATGTCTTTGCTTCAGAACTCCTACTGGAAGAGTGGTTTGTGAATATTTTTTTTCCAATTTTAGTTTCACTATCAGATGTTGAATGGAAGCTGCAGTGGTAGGGCCATATTAATAAGATACTCTGAGACACTGATGTACAGGCAGCTTTTTGAAGCCTTTAATCTGTGCTCTTTAGGTCTCTTGTCCTGGTGAGCTGTTGGGGAGGCAGCAAGATGCTCACTGGACTGATGATTCTAGGGCTGGTGAAAGGAGGCAGCCAGCTCAGTACTGAGCAGATGCCAATGATATGATCTCCTTTCCGACTAAGAAATGTCCCTCTACTCTCTATTCTTATGGTCCAGTTTCTAGCACAATTTGTGGAATACCTGGGATTTTATCCTAATGTTGAAACTTATGAGCTGAGTGATTTCAGGCAGGTCACCCTCTCTGTCCTAATGCTCTTTGAAGATCTGTGAGTCAGACAGAGGTAACAGTTACCCTACCTAGCCTATAGGGTTGCTATAAAGAATGAAATTAGATAACTGAAGAAGAAAGTGCTTTGAAAAACATGATCTGCCTGTTGATATATAGTATTATCATTTCTATCAGCCCCCACTGTCTTTGTCACTTGGTTTCTTCTTTTAGGCATACAGTATTCTTTGCAGTTCCAGATGTTGAGAATGTTCTAGACAAGATGAAAACACTGTTGCAATTAGAAATATGACCAACTTCTACACTGCCCTGCAAGGTCTTCTTTTTTAAAGCAGACCAATTACAGACACTTCTAAAAACATGCCTGATTCACCAAACCACAAAAATGATTGTAAAAATTTTACATACAAAGTGTGTGTCAAAGCCAGCATTTGGGTAGGAGGAGTTAGTAAGACATGGCTCTTCTGTACCATTTCAGTGTTTGCTCTGAAGGGATTTTTTCTCTTTTCTCTCCCTATGCCCCCCCTCCCCATACATTCACTCTCATATACTTTTATCCCCTCAACATGAATCATGTTAGTAAATTGAGTCCAATTAATGAATGCTAATCTACTGTCTAGTGATTAAAAAAAAAACAAAACTAAATCCACAATTACAAACACTTTGGGTACAAAACAGTTTTACTAGGAAGCTTACTACTTGGAAAAGTGTAAGCTTCCCAAGCAGCCTGGATTTCAAGTGTGCTCTACAATTTTCAAGTTCTAAAAACACACCTGTAAACTATAGTGAGATACCATAGCACATTTACTAGAGGGTTACAATAAAAAAAGGACATACAATAGTAAGTATTGGTGAGGATATGGAGAAACCAGATCCCTTATATGCTGCTGGTGGGAATGTAAAATGCTACAACTGCCTTAGAAAAACAGTCTGGTAGTTCTTTAAAAGGCTAAATATAGAGTTATCATATGATTCAGTAATTCCACTCTTAGATATACAATGAAAAGGACTGAAAACATGTCTACGAAAAACTCACACTCAATGCTCATCATAGCATAATTGGTAATGGCTAGAAAATGTAAACAACCCAAAGTTTCTCAACCAGTGATGATTCAACAAAATGTCAGATGGCTCAACAAAATGGATCCACATGATGGAATATTATTCAGCAATAAAAAGGAATAATGTACTGAACCCAAAAGTCCATATATTGTAAGATTCAATTCATATGAAATGTCTACAACAGACAAGGCCATTGAGACTGAAGGTGGTTGCCTGGGGTTGAGGGAAGTAGGCGATAGGAATGACTATTAATGGGTACAATGTTTTCTTTTGGGGTGAAGAAATTTTTTTGGAGAAGTCTGTACAACTGTAAATATATTAAATCCTATTGAATTATTCACTTTAATAGGGTGAATGTCCTGATTTGGATATGACATATCCCTCAAAGGCTCATGTGTTGAAGGCTTGGTCCACATGCAGCAAAATCCAGAGGTGGGGCTTTTGAGAAGTGATCAGATCATGAAGGCACTGATCTCATTAATAGATTAATCTGTTGATTAGTTCATAATTGAAAGGATTATTGGGAGTTGGTATAAACTGTAGTGGTGAAGCCTAGTTAAAGGAAGTCTTGGGGGTATATCCTGGAGGGATATATCTTGTGCCTGGTCCTTTCTTCTCTCTCTCTTTGCTTCTTAGTCACCATTAGGTGAGTTGCTCTGCTTCACTATACCCTCTCAACATGATGTTCTGCCTTACCACAGGTCCAAAGTGATGGGACCAAGCACCTATGGACTGAAACCTCTGAAACCATGAGCCAAAAACCTATTTTTTTAAAGTTGATTTTCTCAGGTATTTTGTCACAGCAATAAAAAGTTGATTAACACAGTGAATTTTATGGTATAGATAACATGACTCCATGAAAAAATAAATGTGTGTGTGTTCAGATATACATACATACATAAAATGCAAACATTAAAGACCTATACAAAAATGAAAATTTCCCTATACTCCCTTTCCCAAACCTTGCTTCCAACTTATCTTATTCTGTGTACTGCTTCTATATCTTATTCTGTGTTCTTTTTTTTAAAAAAATGTTTTATTAGTTATTGATGGACCTTTATTTATTTATTTGTTTATATGCAGTGCTGAGAATCAAACCTAGTGCCTCACACATGCGAGGCAAGTGCTCTGCTACTGAGCCAAACCCCAGCCCATTATTCTGTATTCTTATATGTGTTTTATGAAAGGAACTAGGACCTTGTTATGCATACTGGTTTGTGACTTTTTACATAATATGACTTGTTCACTTGTTTCATCCTTGGAAGAGAAAAATTTACAAACTGACTTCTTAAGGAATATAGCAAAACCAGAAGTCATGAAGAAAAGAAAAAAACCTGATACCTTGACTGGATAAAATTTAAGATTTTCTATATGGAAAAATACTATAAATAATAAATAGACTAGGAGAAAATAAAGGCAACATCCATGAGAAAGGAATAATAATCCTAATATTCAGGATTAAGGTCTTATAAATTGATTTAAAGTTAAACACCACAAAAGAAAAATGGGCAAAGATGTAAGATGGTAATTCATAGGTAAGAAAATACAAATGGTGAATATACACCAAACAAGAGGTTAACCTCACTGGCAGTCACCATTTTATACCCATCAAATAAGCAAAAGTTAAAAAGACTGGTGATAACTAGCACTGGGAAGAATGGAGGAAATAGAGACTCCTTACTTGCTGAAAGGTATTTGAATCGCTATAACCTGTTAACTTGTTGGCAAGGTAATTAGATGGTCTAAATAAAAGGGTAAAGCCTTTACCTCACTTATGAGACTACAACCCACATAAATAAAAGAACCACTACTAACAATATGTTCACAAAAATGTTTATTGGAGCAATCTTTATAAGGGGGAAGAAAGTGGAAGCAATTGAAATATCTGTTGCTAGGTGATAGCTGAATAAATTATGACTTATGGGAGCTATGGATATTAGAGAAGCACATGTTGGCACTAGTGATCGACTAGAGGCATGTACACAGTGGATAGCTATGTGGAAAAGGAAGTTGCTGAGAATTATACAGCATAATGCTATTAAAATATGTGAATAAATATCATTATAGGCACAGAGGAATCCTGTTAAATTTGGTATATTTGGGGCTGGGTATTCTGTATTTTAGTACTTAAAAAAAGAAAGTTGTGGGTGTAGCTTAAGGTAGAGCACATGTTTAGCTTGTGTGAGTCTCTGAGTTTCATCAACAGCACCCCCCAAAACTTATTTAAATTATTTAATTGATAAAGAACTTTATTGTGCTAATTTAAGTTTTTTTTCAAAGCTAGGAAAGAGTTAAAAGGATGATAAATTCAAAAATTAAAAATTTTTATTAAAATTAAAACATTAAAAATTTATGAGATGGGAGAGCTACTTAACATGGTGTAATTAGAACATCTTATGGAAGATAAGCTATATCGACCCTTTTCTTTTGAGCTAACATTTGGTTCCTTACAAAAGTGGAGAAAAAGAGATTGGGCAAGAACACCTTTAGTATTAGACTGGTGGTGGGTTGCATGTAGGAACCCTACATTGGTTTCTGACTCTGGTGTCTCCTTGGGGTTTACCTGAAGAGAAAGCACCTGGATCCCATATGACAGCAAGTCAAAGCAGAATAAGTCTAACAGATGCTGGCTTCTGGATCAGTTAAAAAAAAAAAAAACAAGTTATAACTCATGTGGGGAAGGAACTGCCTTTAGCATATTCCTGAGAACAACACTTCCACCAGGTCAAAATAACTCCTTATAAAAATGTTATTACTTCCCAGAGGAGCAGTCATGCCAAGTCCCTGGGACACAGTCAGTTCTTGGAAAACCTGACCTCCTCTACTCTAGGAACACTGAAATGTCAAACTGGGAAAAAGTTTAGCTTGACTATTTCTCCTCTGAACAAAGTAAATTACCAAGAATGGCTGAGTGTGACTCCTGAGATGGCAGAGAGCTCTGGCAAATGTCTCTTTTCTTGTAACTTAGGGAATGCAAAATGTTATGGTTTGGATATAATGTGTCTCCTCCTGCCCCCCCAACCCACCACAAGGTCATCTTGGACAATGCAGGTATGTTCAGAACTGAAATGATTAGATTATGGGAGACTGTAGCCTAATCAGTGGATTGATCCATTTGCTGCAGAAATGATTTAAAAGGAATACTGTAATGGGTGGTAAATGCACGCAGGTAGGGTTTGGTTGGTGGAAGTTGGTCACTGGGGGCATACCCTTGGGGATTATGTATCTTGTCCCTGGCTCCTTCTGCTTATTCCTCCACTTCCTACCTAACATGAGCTTTCCTCTGCCATGCCCTTCCACCATGAAGTTCTGCCTCACCGTGGGCCCAGAATAATTGAGTTGACCAATCATAGACTGATCTCTGAAACCATAAGCCTTGAATGTGAACTTTTTCTTCAAGTCATTCTTGTTAGGTATTTTGGTCATAGTGACAAAAAACTGACTAACACAGCCAACAACAGATTTATGTAAAAACAAAAATTACAAGCAGGGGTATTTATTTAGGGGAGGGTAGTCCTATTCTTGACTTTCTATAGGTTGAAAGAAAAATTCTTCTTTCTAACTGAGTAAGTATTTTCAGCTCTAAGGTGGATGTTGACGCGGCCTGAACGTGGAAAAGACACATGCTTTCTTGCTGATGGTGCTGAGTTCCAAAAAGTGACATCAGCTCTCTTTTGGACTATTACAGGGGCACAAGGAGCTGTATCCGAGACTGACAGTTCCTGAAACGTATGCACACGTCATAAAAACACAACCTCTTGACAGCTGAATGGTGGGGTTTCTCTAAAAGGACAGGCATTAGTCTTCTTTTCACAGAGTACAGGGCAAGATAAGTAGTCATGCGGATGAACCTAGCCCAGTGATGAGCTTTTTGCATCAGGTACACTGCCTGACAGTTCCGGGGACAAAAAGCAAACCCCACAGAAGTTGTGGTCAGGAGGAAAGAATGAATGAGGACAGAGAATGCAAACATTTCCCTGTTTTCACAAAACCTCACTCCTCCGGAGGCCAGGACATATCTGTGCATCTGACTGGGATACTGGGTGCATCCCCAACCCAAGGGGATAAGGTACATCTGAACGGAAATAGTTCCTATTCATATTTCCTTTATAATTTTCTTAGTTAAATTCAGTCCTCTGTTGTTCTGTCTTTCTCCATTTGTGCCAGGTAGTAACAGTAGTAGCAGGGAACAGGCTAGTTAGCAAAGCAGAGGAAGTGACCACAGGGCATTTCTACAGTTGGCACAGGGAGCTCTGGAATCTATTTTCAAAACATGCCTGAACTAAAACCTCAAGTGCTTCTTGCCTGCCAATCTTGTGGAGGCTGAATAAACTGCACGTGGCTCTGTAAAAAGTCACCTCACCCCATGTGGCATTTCTGCTGTCTGGTTAGGTTAACATCTGCTGCCCCACAGAGGCTAACACCCAGGAAGTGCAGATGAGTCCAGTATGCTGGCCTCACAAGGACCACACTTCCTTTCTTCTGTGCTTTCTGGACACAGGAGTGTAGGACTTGTCACTGGCTAGGTTTGCTCACTCCTGTTCCTGAAGCAGGTCTGAGGCATAGGTGTGTCTCAGGCTGGTTCCTTGTCAGCAGCAAGACAGTGCAGAGAGTGCCAGGTTATGACACAGACTCTTGATTTATCTAGAGGACACTGTGGGAACCTATGGAGGCTCCTATTCTTCTCTCTCCTTAGTCATGCTCATGATATAGCTGGTGTTACCCCTGTTTCTTCTACCACAAGTGGTGAGATATGGACTGAGACTTTGGATATTTTTATCTACAAAGCACTTTGCTTTCAGGGTACATACAACCACTACTCCATAAAATGACTTCTCATTTTGTGGGAACTCCAGAAATGAGCCATTTGTGCTGACTAAGGCACTTGTGCAGTGACCCTGGGACCAGAATGGATGGCCAGCATTCCATCACCTACATTGTGATGGACACAGGATGACCCTGGGGGTCTTCTGTTGACAAGGAAAACGTACAAGGTACTGGGAGAACACTTGTTTTGTGTTGATCTATCTAGTTTCAATCAATCAATTCTGAAAGAGAGTCTACATTTCCCTTCATATTGAAGGGAGTGAAGAGCAAGAATGAGGGTGATACATACAGTATCCTTTCAAAGCAGTTGGAGGAGAGAGGAGAAAGGGAGGAGCAGGGGTGGGGAGGATCCAAAGTACCTGAATGCACTTTCATGCATTAGACTTACTCTTTTCACTAAGCAGCTACTTCTGCTCATTGAGTACTGAAATAGAGAGCAAATATTTAGTTCCTTTTAAAGCAAAAGTGGTTAATTTGGAGTCACCTTAGGGTATCCTGCCTCCATGGATTGGGGGAAGTCCCTTTACTATCACCGTTAGCCTTGGCAAATAAGAACAATCAGGGAGTGGTGGTGAGGGCAGGGAAAAGTCCAAAGGACGGAGAAAGTAGGTCACATGCTTGAATTTATGTGGGTTCCCTACCTCCTGGCCCCTGTCCTGCACAGGACACGACTCACTGTCTGCTTCTGAGAACGATCCAGATTCATCGCTGGAGTTGGTTCCGTAAGACTGCTCACATTTAATTTGGGGTCGGACTTGGTTGTACATTCCATCTCCCATCAGGCCCTGCTCCTGATGTTCCGTGGCAAGGAATCTGGCTCCCTGGGAACATGGTGAGGAGGAGAACTCGCAGAGAGGGAGGCTGCAGGGTGAGCCCCCACTCCCATCCTCTGCGTAGGAATAGGAGGAGCAGGAGCTGGAAGTCCTGGTCCTGGTCTCCAGCGGGGGTGAGCGAGGGCAGACTTTGATTGGCACCGGGCAGCTGGTGTTGGGCCGCATCCTTCCTGGCAAGTGGTCAGCCATCAGCCCGCTGTGAGAGTAGGCCTGTGAGCTAGGGAGGGACTGGCCAGCTCCCACCCACAGACCCTTTGGCACCGGCTCGGAGAGGTCTTTGTCTAAATTGCTCACCCCAGAATACGAATGCACCGAAGTGCTCACTTGGTCACAAGCGCTCGAGGAGAAGATCACACTCCTCCGGTCCAGCTCTCCCTCCTGTTTACAGAGAGCCTCCAACCCAGGCCCCCTGAGGGGGGACCCCAGCGTGAAGTTGGACACATCCTTCTGGCCCACTTGGGGCTGTCCATAATTCCCTGTGAAAGGGGTGTAGTCAGTTTTAAGGTCACCCTGAGTGATCCCCTTGTCAAAAGGGCACGCTGAACCCCTGGCAAAGTGCTGCTGAGATGTACTGGGTAGGCCAGACAACTCCACACCTTTTGTTATACTGAATAGAGACCTTAAACAGGAAGGCGAGGACACGCTCCTGGATCTCTCCAGGCAGGTGGCTCCAGTGGGGGTGGTGGGGGCGGGGGCGGGGGCAGGGCTGGGCTGTTTGCGGTCCATCTCGACATCCCCCACTCTGTCCTTGATGTCAGACTCATCTCCGGACAGGCAGAGCGTGATGCTCTCTTCCTCGTTCTCTTCGCTGGGTGGCTCACTTTTGATCGGCCCCATGGCAAGCCCTGGCTTGAGGCTGTTGCCAGGGTTTTCTTCACTGAATGTGCTTGCGAAACCTGAGGTACTGTGTGATGATGCATTATAGACATTCTTGGTACATGCAAGCTGGTATTTCTTGTATCTAGGGTACTGGGTCAGTGCATCCTTTTCTGAGCTCCCCTTGGTGTCCGTGGGCACGTCGGATTCAGGTAGCAAGGCCTCTTCTTTCTCTGCTACTGGGATGGCAGTGGCCTCAAAGTTGATGGGGCCTGGAAGCATCTGGTCCCTGGGGCAAGCCATCTTGGCTGTCTCTGAATCCATAGTCTCCTCCTCCTCTTCCTCCTCCTCTCCCGCGGAGTTCTCATGGTCCTCGTGTGGGCGCTGGCACGCGGTGTCCTTTCGGCACACAAACAGGCCATCCTCGCTGTTCAGGAGCTGGGTCTGCAGGAAGCTGAAGCAGGAGTCCTCCAGGTTGTGCATGCGCAGGAACTCAGCACAGCGGATGACCTCGCGGATGTTTTCTCTGCTGAGTAACAGCTTGGCAGTGTAGGCAAACTGTAACAGCGGCCCAAAGCCCCTGGCAGTGACCTGCAAAACAAACAGGGAAATTGCCAACATTACCATCAGCACTGTTATTGTCCTGAATCCCTCAACTGAAGCAAGATAACCAGACACTGCTAATATCCCACAATAAAGACTGCAAAGGAGCAGTTAATCTCGTACTGGGTCAGCAATGATTCTGCTTCCAATAATTAGTGCCTGTCTCGTGCATGCCACTGCTGTACTTCATCACGGCACAAGCAGAATTGAAAATCACCAGGGTCAAGTGGCTGAACAAGATGACAACGGGTTCAGTGTTTACACTAATGAAATATCCTGGCAAAAATGCATGGAACAATGGGAAGCCTATTAATTTCCCTCCCAATCAGTCCTGTTGAGAGCTGTTCTCCACAAGGAGGGAGTGCTGTGACACTTCTTGCAGCTCACTCGAGCCAAAGAAAGCATTATCATTTTCTTGTCAACCACAGAACTGGCAACAGGGCCCTGTTAAAAACTCAGTCCATGGGGTTTCAAAAATAGTTTTTCCCTCACTAACAATGTTAAAAGAAACATTAAAAACAACTCCTATCTTGCTCATCCATCATGGTTTCTACTTGGGATTTTCAATCATCATGTCACACCTGATGTTATAATGATAGCGGAGATGATGACAATCAAAAGCAATGTTCTCAACAAGAAATTAACTCCTGGCCCACAAAGAATGGGGGTTAGAGAGCTAAGCAAACTGGCTGTCATTTCAATGGTTGGAGCTGCTGAGTGGCACAGGACACAGGCTATGCCTTCCCTAATTATTAGCAGCAGCTTCACCAGGCAGCTGCCTTCTTGCCTTGTAAATCATCAGGGGCTAAGCCTACTGTCATTTGCTGCTTATCCATTATATTTTACACAGATTGAAAATGTGGTACTTATGTACAGCTGGTATACTCACATCTGCACACACAGTGACTTATACAATTAAAAATATGTTGCCTAACGTTCACTGTTCTTTCAGATGGAATGAATTAAAGTTTCTGGTGTTCAGGGTGGGTGATCTTACCCTTGTCTGTGATACTACACATCCTCTAGGTTCCTGCAAGCACTGCTGATCCCCTAAGTAGGAGAGGCAGGTCTACAAATCATGTGTACAAATAAAATGAAAACAGCAATCTTGGGCTCTTGCTGGAAGGTTTAGCAGCAGTGATCAAAAATTTCAGCTGGGGGAATGAATGCAGAGAAAGACAGACTGGTAAGCTTTGGATCTGACTTCTGTATGAATTAAACTCACTGTAGCATACAGAAACAAACTGTTGCAAGGACCTGTATCCATTTTTCAAAATTCAACTTGGACATTGTCTCCTCTGGGAGCCCTCTTCAGTTCTTTTAGAGAGAATGAATGGCACCGTCTTCCCACCTCCTGTGGTCGGAGTGAGGACGTGTGCAGGATTCTCCAGGGAGCATCAATCCTATATCACTGCATTCCTTCCAGTAAGGGAAATTTTTTAGATCCATAACTGAATGGGATTTTAAATCTTAATATTTTGGAAGTACTTAAATAAAATTCCAAACTTAAAAAAATTCTCTGTCAGATAATAAGTCCCAAGATATTTGGTTAAAAACAAGCAAACAAAAATCCATGTCTGTAGACCCACACTATAGTTCTACATGGGTAATCAGTGCTGTTTCCCTTTACTGGTACTTATATCTGTTTTTATCATATGATGGTAAGCTCCTTCATTTCTCTAACACTGCATCTAACCTAACCAGAGTCTCTAACATGATACGTGTATGGTAAAAGCTTGCATGTTACTGAATATGCCATAAGTCTAACTGTGCACCTAACATAACTACAGAAGGTGACAACACAGTCTGGTGGGTGGGTGTTGTCCCAAGTTAGTTTTGGAGCAAAGCATCATGTATACCAATTAACCAAACCAGTCAACCAATCAAAGGCAGGTGAGAGTCCTTCTTTGTCTTGTCCCATAGTACCAGTAGTAAAGTGCAGCTCATCTGACCTACATTTTTGAGTCCTATTAAACTGATATGGTAATAGATTCAGCAAATGTAGTACCTACTGTATCTGTTTTATATGTATTTCTCTCAGAAACTTTAAAAGGGTATATGTAATACCTCAAGCAAGTGTGTATATATAGGTTACTAAAGAAGGAGATAAGAATGCTGCACAGCCAATTTCTTTCACTGCAACAGCTCCACTATAGAGAGCAACAACAGAATCAAGGCAGAATTGACTCCCCCAGAAGTAAGCCTCTTCCACTACACTCTTAGGCATTTGCCAGTTGCTGAGTGATAATACACATCTTGAGCTCTGGCAAATGTGCTCTCTATATGGGAAATGTGGGAAATCGATCTTAATGCTATTTATACTTTTCATCTGGTCCTTCTCACATACCCGCCCTCATCACTGCTTTTTATTTATTTTTATGTTGTTGGGCTCAGTAAATCTTAAAACTATCCCCTATTGGGGGAGGGATTGGGGCCTCTTTTCAAGAAAACTAACAAAGAAGCCACCTGCCACATGGCTGCAAGAAGCTCTGGTAGAAAGCTTTTCCACACAGGGTAGAGCTAATGCTTGAATGCGTGGATTGGACTGAGGATACCATTGAGCAAAATCCTTACATTGCAAATTGATGACACTCCTCAGGTCACTGAATTTAAAATGATCATCACATGATCATTAAAGAGTCATGAATAAATTGGTTTGGAAGAATACAAGGATGCTGCCCGTCATTGCCAGAACAATTAGGTAAAATAAATAAATAAAAGGCAAGAAGGGTAGAAGTGAAATTGTTCCTATTCATAGATGACATCTTATATTTGGAAAACAAAAAAT
This sequence comes from Urocitellus parryii, assembly GCF_045843805.1. Taxonomy (NCBI): domain Eukaryota; kingdom Metazoa; phylum Chordata; class Mammalia; order Rodentia; family Sciuridae; genus Urocitellus; species Urocitellus parryii. The sequence goes on along the minus strand of NC_135538.1, from coordinate 70,101,409 downwards.
TAAACAGATGAACAAGTTTAGTTATGTTGTGGAATACAAAATCAGTATATAAAAATAAGCAGTGTTTCTATACACAAATAGTGAATTATCTGAAAAAGAAGTAAAAAAAATAATCTTATTCACAATAATTGCAAAAATACTTATGAATAAATTTAACCAAGGATAAAAATCTCTACAATGAAAACTATAAAAAAATAATGAAAGAAATTGTGGACAAAATAAATCAAAGGATATCCTGAATTCATGGAATAGAAAAATTAATATTGTTATAATGTCCATTCTATCCAAAGTGATCTGCAGATTCAATGCATTCCATATTCAAATATCAATGACATTATTTAGAGAACTAGAAAAAAATATTGGAATATGTATGGAGAAGCAGGCATGGTTCTGTGTGCCTATAGCCTCAGCTACTTGGGAGGCTGAGCAGGAGAATAACTTGAACCCAGAAGGTTGAGGTCAGCCTGGTGACACAGAAAGACCCTGTCTGTAAACAACAACAACAACAACAACAACAACAACAAAAAACCAAAACTGTATGAAATCACAAAAGATACTGAAATAGCCAAAGAAATCTACAGCAAAAAGAACACAGTAGGACGCATTATACTATCTGACTTCAAATATACTATATAAAGCTGTAGTAATCAAAATAGCATGTACTTGCATAAATAGAAATACAGACCAGTGGGACAGAATAGAGGGCCCATAAATAAATCCATGCATTTATAGAAATAGATGACTTTTGACAAAAGTGTTAAAAACAACAGCGGGGGAAAATGACCTCTTCAATAAATGGTGTTGGGAAAACTGAACATCCACATGTAGGATGAAAGTACACCTTATCGCAAACCAAATACAAAAATCAAGCTGAAATGGACAAATACAAAAATCAAATGTAAGACCAAAAACTATGAAATTAGTAGAAGAAAGCATGGGGAAAAGTTTTCATGACATTGGGCTATAATTCTTCAGACATGTCTTCAAATATGTTGCCTCATATTTCTGGATATGAGGTAATAAAAGCAAAAATAGACAAATACAATTACATCAAAACAAGAAGCTTCTGCACAGCAAAGGAAACAATCACCAGAGTGAAGAGACCATCTATGGAACTGGAAAAATATTTACCAACTATACATTCAATAAGGAGTTAATATCCAAAATATATAAGGAACTCAAACAACTCTATAGCAAGAAAACAACCCAATTAAAAATGGGCAAAAGACCCAAATGGAAATTCCCCCCCCCAAAAATAAAAATAGACATACAAATGCCCAAAAGCTTTATTAAAAAAAGTTCAACATTATTAAGCATCTGGGAAAGAAAAATTGAAATCACAATGAGATATCACCTTATTCTTGGTAGAAATACTATTATCAAAAGGAAAAGTTAATAAGTGCTGGTGAGGCTGTGGACAAGGAAAACCTTTATATACTGTTGGTGGGAATGTAATTCAGGACAGTCATTATAAAAACAGTATGGAGGGTCTTCAAAAACTAAAAATAGAACTACTATATAAACATCTCACTATTGGGTATACATCTGAAGGAAGTAAAATGAGAATGTCGAAGAGATATCTGCACTCTTCTGTTTATTACAGTATTATTCACAATACCCAAGGTATGGAGTGTGTCTATTAACAGATGAATAGATTAAGAAAATGCAGTACATACATACAATCGAATACTATTCCTCCATAAAAGGAAGGGAATTCTGTGACCTGTAACAACAGAGATAAACCTGGAGGACATTACGTCAAGTGATACAAGCTGGCACAGAAAGACAAGTGTGCATGATTTCACTTAAACGTGGAGTCTAAAAATGTTGATTTCATAAAAGCAAAATGGGACTGGGGTGGTTAGGGGATAGGCGGGATTGGGGAGATGTTGGTCATAGGATACATAATTACAGTTAGGAAGAAGAATAAATTTAAGAGACTGTGTACAGCATGGTGACTAGTTATAGACTGTATTCTTTCTTTTTTTTTATTGGTGGTGCTGGGGATTGGACAAGGGCCTGGTGCATGCCAAGAAGTACATGTTGTATTCCTGAAAAATGTTAAGAGAATGGATGTGTTCTCACCACAAAATGGTAGTTATGTGAGGTAATGCATTTTTTTAGTTAGCCAGATTCATCCATTCCACAGTGTATATACACTTCAAAACATTATGTCATACATGCTAAATATACACCATTTAACATGTTAATTTAAAAAACAATAAATTAAAAAAAGAGACTGGTTTGTCAACTGTCACTCAAGCCTAAGGGCAGAGGAAATGCTGTCCTTACCATGAAATTTCAAGAGGCCATAACTAGCTTTTCTTCTATAGTAGTTTAAATTCTGGGTTGTCACACTCAGTTCTACAAAATTCTGTTCACCTTCTAGGTGCAGGGCTTTGTCTGGTGAGTACCAATTACCTTTAACCAAGCATCTCCTGGTGCCTAGCTGTGCCTTCAAGGCAGCCACCATGGCCTCTGTCTTGTACCTAAGGGAACTGAGAGGCAGGGAAGTGAAGGAATACATACAAGGGTATAGAAGAAGTTGGTGGGGAGTTGGCCAGCCTGACCTCTTCCTGTACTAACCACTGTGAGGGATGGACAAATACATCACTCAGCCCTGTGCTCAAGAGATCTATGATTCAGTTTTGTAGAAGAGGTACAAACAATAAAAAGATAATTACTGAGTAACAATGCAAGTAGGACAACCAGGGAAGGGCCATCACAAGATTGCATGACTGTCAACCAAGAAATCCAGAGAAGTTCAAGAGAGGAGGAGACTGGGGAGGTCTGTGGGGTCCCTTGAACACTAGCAACTGCACACCTGGAGTGTAGTTTCTCCCCCCATCTATGTCTTTGGGTCAGGGTTGCTTTGATACAATGGGTTCTTTATGCTCTGACCCTGAGATTTTTCCTAGGACTCCATGTCCGGTGAATTTCAGGCAATGTTAATAGTTCCAACAGAAAGCAAGTGCCCATCACACATGTTGGGCAGTATTAAAACAGGTAGAAACTGCCTAAATATTGGTTTAGCCTTCATGGTAAGAAGAATACACTGTTCATTATTAGGAATCACTTAAATCCACTCACAGTACTTAAAAAGCAAATATCCAGGAACCAGTGTGAAGCTGTGTGTTCATGAAACTGTGTCCACAAGTCTGCATTATTTACTTTTTTTTTCTTAACAAATAAGAGTCTGATAATGGAAAGAACAAGAAAGGGTGGGAGGTGGAGAACTATAAAATGACCCATAAAAATGGTATTTTTTAAAAAAGTAATGATCAGAAAGCTAAAGTAGAAAGACGTGGCTAGAAATAGCAAACCAGTTCTATTACACTGATGTTGATGGAGTACATCCCACTGCTCTAAGGAAAGAAGACATATCTAGGCTAAAATCCACTGGTTAGGAATGGTCTAAAGCTATGATAAGTGCAAAGTACAATATTAGTGCAACCTGGGATAATAGTCTTGCATTTTGAATGAAATGTTTTGGATGGATCATTTTGAAGAGTTCTTATTCATCACACATAAATATTTTATTTCCTGGTCCCAGAATGTACAATGCACACTGTGCTACAGGTGAGACTGGAGAACACATAGGAAATAAAATAGAGTGGACTATGTGGGGCTGAGAGCTGGGAAAGGTCAGGAAATAACACCCTTTTTGCTCCCTTTTTGGAACCAGGGATTGAACCCAGGGGGCACTTAACCACTGAGCAACATCCCAGCCCTTTTTATTTTTTATTTTGAGACAGGGTCTCACTAAGTTGCTTAGGGCCTTGCTAAATTGCGGAGGCAAGCTTTGAACTTGAGATTCTCCTTCCTCAGCCTCCTGAGTCACTGGAATTACAGGCATGTGCCACTACACCCAGCTCTCTGACTGCTTCCTAGTCAGCAGTTGGCACGTATAAGCAAAGTGACATTGACTTTCAGGTGTCAATCCTGAAAGAAATAAGGCCAGGCTATCAAACTTGTGGGCTATGATGTGAGTCAACACACTGATAATGTTAAAGATATGATCCATGTAAACTATGGCCCTTCACCTTCTATTCCTGTGGGCTCTAATTTATCATTTCTGGGTATCATGAAAGGAAGATGGGCTGATGAACACTCAGTGGGTGTGGAACACTTTTGGGTGGTATTTGCAGAACTAGGAGCTCACTCTCTTGTGAAATGCCCATTTGTGACTGGACAGAGCTTATGATGGAAACTTCTAACAATTTCATTGCAGGACTTTTACAGAGACCAGGCAGTTGGCCTTTGGGTATAGAAAATAGGATCTTAAAATTTTTATGAGATGTGGATAACATTCTCCACTTAAACCATATGATTGATTTTGGCAGTACATACATGTGGCTGTAGCATGGAACTCATCTGCAGAATGTTGATCAGATGAACTGGAAGATCTGGGGACTGTCTCCTAGGAGAGGGGTGGCACACTTGTCAGGACCCCCTAATTACAGCCTTACAAAATATGGAATCTTGGGCCTTCAGGAAGACCATGTGCACTTTCCTGAAGAAGCTGTATCTCTTACACACTACAGAAGTTGGGAAAATGAAAGTAACAAAGCCATGCTTGTGGGTTTCTTAAAAGTTTGTGGCTACTGACTATCCCTCTAGGATGTATCTGCACAGCAAAGCACTTCTTGAATAAAGAGAACAACAATAGTGAGAACTCTGCCTGCCCCCCACACACCTGCACTGTATCCCACTCTGCAGGATGAAGATTTATTTAGCGAGGAAGCATCACTTCTAATCTTAATTATCTACAATTAATAGTCACATTATCACATATTTCTCCTCAAAGCAGCATGCTATACAAGTATATCACCACATTTAGGGTGCATTTATTAGATTAATTAATCTCACTATTTCAACAAAGTTTCTGGTCATGTTAGTATTAATTTTAGACAAAGATAGAACAAATTTTGTTTTCCATTCCTAAAGCAACAATATAAAATCTAAATAAACATCCAAATTGGTTTATATATATCAACACTTTACACACACATATATACATACTTGCTTAAGAAAATCATTATCTGTGCTAGTGGATATGGCTTGAAGAATAAATTGTTTTTTCTCTCCTTGCAGACTTTAGTTTAGGTCTGTAGCTGAAGTCTCTTTCCTATTTGTGAATCTGTCCCTGAAAATCTCTATCTGATCATTTAGTCTTTTACTATTTTTCATTTATCAATTCATTAATTCTCCAACCACGTGCTGGATACTCATTGTCATTACGTGAAGTCTGGGGGAATCAGCTTTTCTGGCTTTAAGTCACAACCCTTTTATCTGTGAGTTGTGTAACTCGGGCTGGTTACTTAACCTTTCTGTGGTTTCTCCACCTTTAAGAGAGGGATACTGATAGTGCCTTCCTTGTAATAAAAACTTTGGAATTGAATTTGGCATGGAGTAACAACTATTATTGCTGTTATACAAATAAAATACAGCTGTCCCTTGGAATTCTCAGGGGAGTCGTTCTAGGATACACCATGGATACCAAAATCCATGGCCACTCAAGTCCCTTATATAAAATGATGTAGTATTTGCACCTAACCTATGCATATCCTCCTGTGCACTTTGAATCATCTTTGGATTACTTATAATATCTAATACAATGCAAATGCTACATTAATAATTATTCTGCATTGTTTAAAGGGTAATGACAAGAAAAATGTCAGTACATGTTTGGTATACATGCAAAATTTTCTCTCAATATTTTTCTTCTGTGGTTTGGTTGAATCTGCTAATGTTAAACTCAAGGATAATGAGGGCCAATTGTATCAACTTTTTCTCCAAAGAGCTGATAGGTTGGCCAGAAGAATGCATATTTGATAAATTTTACAATATCATCTGAGCATGTCACAGAGGAATCTGTAACAGAGGTGAGGCAGTAACTGCTAAGGACATCCATGTGAGGCAACCTAGAGGAGATGACATTTGCACTTGAGTGTTGAAGACTGAGTCAAAGTTCATCAGAATAAGTAAAACATGGGCATGGCTCATTCTGTTCTTTCCTTCAGGCATTTCCTTGAATTCCACTTTTTTTAGGGGGGAGCGGGTGCTGGGGCCTTGTGCATGCAAGGCAAGCACTCTACCAACTGAGCTATATCCCCAGTCCCCTCAAATTCCCACTTTTTATATAAATGAGGCCTTTCCTGGCCTTCTTACTCACAATTGACTTCCTTTACCCCATCACCAAAACAGCCTAAATGATTTGCTGGGCCCAGTGCAAGATAAAAACATGCAGCGTTTGTTCAGAGATTATTAAGAATTTCATGACATCGACAGTAACACATTAAACCAAGTGCACAGGCCTTCTGAGCATGGAGACCTGTGCAACTGCACATGTTGTATGCTGTGCAACCAGCCCTGCCAAAACACATACAAAGGCTACCTTCTCCTGTAGTTGGAATGGGCTCTCTGATTTTTGGGATGGGGAATAATGGCATCCCAGGGCAGAGGTCCAACAGTGGAACTCTGAGTTAAAACCACAGATTAGCTAGCATGGCTACTGGCATCAGCAGTATAGGTCAGGGGTTACTGATAGGACCTTGGCCATCTTGCACTGAAAATCATGGTCAGCCCACCAAGGTACTTTTTGATTGAAATAAGAAAGAAAATCATGTAGCTTCACTGAATACAGACCTGACTTGAGTCTCTGTGATAGACAGTCATGTTCCCAGGGTAGTCAGTCCACAGACCCAGACTCCCTGAAACCAACCCCCAGGAACTCTGAGGGAGGACCCATGTTTTTGTGATCATTTCTCCCGTTACAATGGTTTAGAGAAGTGTACATCCTGCAATTCTTCGTAAATCATGACTTAATGTAAACATTTTTTTTAATTAGAAAAAACCTTTAATAAAAAAATTCAGAAACTGTTTAGATCAGACCCCAAGCTCTGTCTTTGGTTCCATCTATTTCCATAGCTCTACTTTATTATACACAGAGTAGGAAAATCTATTGGTTCTGACCAATTCCTATGACCTCTGTCACTTAATTTAATTTTAGTTTGAAACTATAAAGTCATGTGCTCATTATTTACTATTATCTCTCAGTCTCATGACAACTCTTATATTCTCCTCTGTAATGCTGTTTTTTTTTATGAATTCATTTTCCTAGGCGGGTTGACTTATTATTGGAGTCTGCCAATAAAGGACACTGGTGGGAGATTATAGGGTGCAAGAATGAGAAGCTATGGCTCCTTCTGTTTCTTGTTCTCTTTTTCTTTCCTTGCCTGGGAATGGGTATATCCCCAACTCCCTGCTGGAGTGTTCTGGAAGTAGCCATCTCTTCTACAGTGAATTCCTGTAGCATCAGCCCTCCTCCATGCTCACATGTCCCTTTATCTCCTCCAGCCCTAGGGGTATTAGAGGCTTCCTCCAGTAATCAACCATGGGGGTAACTGTCCTTCTCTTTTCTGATCTTTCAGTCTTACAACACCTGTGTAACCAACTCCCTGTTTCATATCCCCTCTGTTTGAAACACCTGGCATGGTATCTATCTCCCTGATTTAATCAACCATTATACAGATGAAAGCCAAGGCCTAGAAAGGTGAAGGGATTTACCTAAAGTCATGTGACATCACTAAAGTCTGATGACCATAGAGTTCAATTCTCACATTTTTCTCCTACCTGTTGCTACTTCTCTGAAGTGAATGAACCAGAGAAGAAAAATGATTTCATATGGAACACCACCAAATTTCCTAACACTGTCTAAGATATTCAATTTCATATGCTTCTATTCAAAGGGATCTGCGTAAGAAGAAAGACGGATCTTAAACTTCGTTCTACCATTTTCATGACTCAGATTCCAGTCCTTAGATTTCTCATGAAAAATAAGGATGGCTGCTATGTTCCTCTCTTACTTGGTAAAATTCTGCAAATACTAGGAAGCCCTTTGATCACATGGAGATTCAATAAATTAGAAGGCTCTGCCTAGCATCATTGTTTAGAATCGGAAAGTTATCAAAGGAGAAATGCCTTTCTGATAGGAAGCTACATGGCATCAAAGCTTTGTTCCAGATTAGAAAGGCAGTCTGAATAGCTCATGTCTACAGGGAACATGATGTGTCCCCTATCTGTGTCAACTGGCTCAGAATTATCACAGGGCTACCTTACAGCTAAAACTGCCCCTCTGTATTTCTTTGTTTCAGGGTTGGTAAGAACAGAGTTGGGGAAGCAAACATGCATTTTTGGCTTTTCTGAGAACTGGTGATAAGTTGGGCCTGTGAATCCTTCATTTCAACTGGGTGGCCTTACCCTCTCACCTTGCCTCCTCTAAGTGTGGCCTTCATTATTTTTTTTTGTTCAGGCATGGATGGTTATATTTCCAATGTAAGTGACAGGCAAAAATCATATGATATATTCATTTTTACTCTAATAGTACACAATGAAAATAGAAAATCTCCCTCCTGATGATTATGTAATGAAGTTCATGGAATAATTTTTAAAAATCCAATTTCACTATAAGTGTAGATCCCAAAATAGACATAAAATAGTAGTAACTTTTTACATTTTTACAGTGTGAAATGAAAGTGAAAAGCATCCCACTCACTGATAACAAAGTAGTAAAACCTGCATCAAGGTTTATAGTTTCATTTGAAAACTGCTGCCAGATGAAAACTATTTTTAAAAAGAAGCGTTAGAAAAAAATTACCTAATTTCCATTTTAAATGATCCTCTCCCTAGTCAGGATGCCAATGATCTTCCTAGACCAAAATGTCCTTGAGTCAAGTTCTACTTTCACCCCCTTGACACCTCTAGTCATTTCGAACCAACCATCAACCACTTGATCTTCAACCAGAAAATACAAAATGATTTTGAAGTTGCCCAATGATGTGAAGTTCAGCCCCTCATTAAAGCCTTCTTATGGTTTTTCATTTAGGCCAAAATTCTCACCTTAGAAATTTAACCAGTGAGGAGTCCTTCTGCTCTCCTATTGTCCTCTAAACCATTTGATTTTGACTACATCTATCCAGGGTTTTTGTTCCCTTCTACAAGTTCTTCTTGCTTTTTGGTCTAATGGTCATTCTCTTTTACACAAACAGAGAATCTAACTCTGGGCTCTTTGCCATCCTTAACACTACAGTCCGCTTCCAAGAGCTGCTGGGGATTTCCTCATCTTCTTACCTCCAAAGAAAACACAAGTTCATTGGCCTTGTCTGGGGCCTTCTTTGAAAAGTCTCTACTCATTTGGGGCCCAAGTTTTCTTGACACTGCTTTTGTGGTTCCATAAAGTTTCTCATAGTTCATGTTTTCCTACTATTTAAAACAAAAAATTTAACTGAACACAGAACTGATAGAAAAATTACTCCCCTTTGTTGAAGAAGGGTCCTCATCTAAACTTTGTTTTGAGCATTAGACTTTCTGAATTGTCTTTCTCTGTAAAGGCCTTTTTTTTCTTGTTTAAAAGGAAGAAAGCACTTTCACAATGTCTTAAACTCAAAACTATAAAACTCCTAGAAGGAATATAGGTAAAAACCTTTAGCACACTGGGCTTAGTAATGACTTCTTAGATATGACACAGAAAGCACAGGAAACCATGGCCAAACTCGACAAATGGGAGTGCACCAAACTTAAAACCTTGTGACAACCAAAGGACACAATTAACGAAGTAAAAAGGCAACAATGGAATGGGAGAAAATATTTGTAAACTATTTTACAAAACTCAAAAACAACAACCAAAGCCTCAAAAACAACAACAACAAATATCAATAACTCAATTTTAAAACAGGCAAAAGGCTTGAATAGACATACTTTGAAGATACACAAAGAGCCAACAAGCAAATGAAAAGATGCTCAACATCACTAATCACCAGAAAAATGTAAATTGTGAGCACAATGAAGTATCACCTTCCACCTATTAGCGTGGATGCTATCACACAAAACAAAACCACAAGGCTGGTGAGAATGTGTAGAAAGTGAATCCTTAGGTTCTATAGATGGGATTGTGAAATGGCACAAATGCTATGGAAAACAGTATGGAGTTTCCTCAAGAAGGAAAAAAAAATAGAATTACCATATGATCCAGCAATTCCACTTCTGGATATATATCCAAAAGAATCAGAGCAGAATGTTGAAGAGATATTTTCTCACCCACGCTCCTAGCAGCACTACTTACAACAGCCAAGAAGCGGAAGCAAACCAAGTGTCCAGTGACGGATGGAAGGATAAGCCAGTGTGGTAGATAATACAGTGGAATATTATTCAGCCTCAGGAAGGAAGAAAATCCTGCCACATGGTACAATGCGGATGAACCTTGTGGACATTATGCTAAATGGAATGAGCCAGTCTCAAAAGACAAATAGTGTGTGATTCCACTCACACGAGGTATTTAAAAGCTGTGAAATTAATGCAAACAGCAAGTAAAATTGTGTTTATCAGGGGCTGGGGGAGGGAGGAAAAAGGAGGGTTAATCAGTGGAGTTAACAGAATTTCCAATTTCCAAGGTGAAAAAGTTCTAAAGCTCTGTTTCACAATAATGTGAATATACTTAACACTATTGAACTGTATACTTGAAAATTATAAGGATGATGAATGATATGTTTTTTATTTATTTTTAAAATTTTTTCTAGTTGTAGATGGACACAATATATATATTTATTTATTTTTATGTGGTGCTGAGGATAGAACCAAGTACCTTACACGTGAGAGACAGGTGTTCTACCACTGAGCTGCAGCCCCAGCCCAAATGGCATGTTTTGAAAAATATCACAATAAAAAAGTCATGAAATATTTCAGACTGTGAAAAATCTCTTTGGCTATCATATACTCTAAGATGATACTATCTCTTTTTTTCTAAGGATCCTCTCGTGTTCTCTTGACAATATCTTTTAGTTAGTAAGATTAGGAACCAAACAGCAACACACTCTTGCCTTCCCTATCCTCTGGAAGGTGAAATTGCCAATATGACAAATCAATGACCACTCAAGTATTTAATTGATTGAAGATGATTCTGGTAGCTATTCATATAATTGAAGTTCTACCACGTGCCTCTCCTCTGACTAATTTTGTAAATGGGAATAAGAGCACGGAGCCTCTAATCACCTGACTAGATGACCCATGATGAGCTCATGCAACAATATTGATTGTTGCTTCTTTCTTTCTAATCTCCTCCTCTGGCTCTTCAGAGGGTCCTTGCCCTCCTGTTTCTGTATTTGCTTACAGAACTTCTGAAATACAATGCCTCTCTGCTTTTCTTCTAGGTGGTTACATATTTTATTTGAATACAGAATTCTTTTGCATATTCATATTTTCATGTGATGTCCTTTTCCCCAACAGGTTATCTGAATTTACTAAAAATTCTATTTATTATCCTGATAAAAATCTCTAGCTCCAATTTAAAAAATTACTCTTGCTCTACCCATGGATAGAGACTGCAGACTACAGATATTGCTTCTGTCTTCCCTTTTTCCTTGGTTCATCTGATTATTCACCAAATACTTCACACTCCATATGCATGCCAAACCTGGTCAGCCTTCTGCCATAATTGGTGTCATGAATTGAGCAGGATATTCATCTCCTTCTTTCCCCCCACCACTCTCAGCTCAAATCACATGCCTTGGGCACTGCAGTTTCTCCATAACCATGAGTTGGACAGACCTGCGCTAGCCCTAGTACTGCCTACTGGAGCAAGGAGATGGTTTGCGTCCCTTTTTCACGTGACAATCCATGACATATTTGAAGATACCTGTCATGCCTGGCTAGGATTTTTTTTTTCTTCAAGAACTTAAGTCATATTTTCTGTCTGAAATCAAAATTGAAGAACTGACAGATCACATGTCTCTTGTAGAAATGAGACTTTCCTCTTGACCTCTGGAAGCAAGAGGGTTGACATGTCACTAATCCTCTGAAAGCCATGACCAGTGCTACCAAGAGAGGAGGTTGGAGCAACTTGTTTGCTGACATTTTTCTCTTTTATTTCAAAATAGGAGTAAGGAAGAACATGCTGAAGAAATGGAGAGAGTATGTTTGAAAGGCTTTTGAGAGACAAACACTAAAGTTTGAAGCAATGGGTATCATCTTTTCAAGCTATCAATGGTACACATTGCTACTGGTCTTGCAGAGGAAGAAAGTTGGAGTTTGCCTCATCAGTGGGGCTTATATAACCGCAAAAATAGTTACTTCTACAGTTTTTGTTTCCTTCATCTAAGTCCTGTACTGACTGCCACATAAAAGTATCTGAGACACATTTCCTGGGTTCCCAAAGGTGTAAGTGGGGGTAAAATCATCTGTGGAAATCAGACTTTGTGCCAAAGGGACTGTACACTGAATTTTCCCTCCTTCTCATGTTTCTGCAATGAGCTTTGCTGATGGAGAACAGTTAGTGCCGAAGCATTGCTGGCACTGCCTGTGCTCTGAAGATTTAAACACTGCCATTAGCACAAAACCCCCTACATGTGAATTGGACAACGGCTGCCCTGGAGCTAAAGGGCAAGCAGACAGAACATGCAGCTCTGTAGCGCACAGGCTGCAGAAATGGTTATGACACAATGCCTACATGCGTGGATCAGAGCACCAAGACAGTGATATCACTCAGCCACCATCCTTTAACAACTAAGTTCTAATCTTTCCTATATATGATTCCTGTCTGTCAAGGGAGGGAATGAAGAGGCAGCCGATGTCATTCATCAGTAAGGCCACGGTTACCATTTTTGCCTAGATCTGCTGAGTTTTTGCCTTGTCCTTCCCTGGGACACTAGGGCTCTAGGATTGTGTATGACATGAACAGGAACTGGGAGCAAGTTTTTGCTTGAAAGAGCATGAGTCTTGGACTTTGGGTTGTTGGGACGTGAGGGCCAGGTCCTATTTTTATCAATGGCGTCATCTCTGGCAGCAGCAGAGCTGACAAGGTAGGGGAGGCAGAAATTTCCAATAATGACTGGAAGGGGTCTTGTCCAGTTTCTGTGGGGCTGAAACATGCTCTTCACACTAACTTGGGGGATGATGAGAAGGGGAAATAAGTCACAGGTGCATCCAGAATGTACCTTGGAGGCTGTTCTGGGCCATCTATTTTGAATGTAGCTTGGAACATTATGAAAAGCCTCTTTACTCATAGCTCCCAACTGGGAAAACACCTTTTCTACTATAAATCAAGATATCCAAACATCCTGAAAATGAATTTTTGTTTTTTTGACAAATACCAAATCTCAAGAATACCAGGTGTTCTTGTTATGGGTGAATCGAAATATTTCTGAGCATGCCTTTAAGGACGCAGGTTAAGATGCCTACAATACCTAAGGGTGTTCCAGTATTTTGATGGAATTTGAGTCACTGAAGCTTCAAATCAGAAACCTAAAAAACCCTAACAAAAAACAAGTCCCCCAGTGTCAAATATCTGGTTCACAAGAGGGAGGATCCATAGGGCTCAGTCACAGTTGTTTGACAGTAGCTTACCAGAATGATGTAGCTTTGAAAAGCTCGACTAAGCTATCAGGTGCCTGGAAAGCATCATCATTTCTTTCTTTAACAATTGGGTAGGAGGCTAGGGCTTAAGAATCTCTAGGTAGAGTCACCAATGTGGTAAAAATACAGAGACTCAAAGCAAAAGGGAAGACAAACACTGCTTTTATACCCCACTCCTCTGCTTATGAGCTCTCCTCTCTGTTGATTCCATCTCTCCTCTCTCCTGTTATTTCCATGATCTCTCTGGAGAGTCAATCAAAGAGAGGTTGGGGAGTCTGTGAGTTAATGTTCCTGATACAGACTATGTTTCAAGCACCAACTCCCTGCTTTAGAGAGTAAATTTAACACTCTGGTCTGACTTCCAATTTTCCCCCAAATCTACTCCTTTTTCAGTCTCATCTCTAGTTATCTTCTGGAGTCAGACTCTCAGCCCTTCCTTTGACTTCTAACATTTGTTCAAGTGGTACCCACTGTCTGGTGTACTCCTGATATTGCTTCCCCAATTCTGCCTATGTACAAATGTACCTATTGAAAAACAATGAAGGATAGGGATGGGGGTATCCATCAACATGGAATAAAGGGGCTAAGGGAAACACAAAGGAAGCATCAATTAAACTGGATCCTCTTCTCTGACCTGAACTTGCCCTTCTCGGACTATTCCCTGAAGACCTTAAAAGAGCGCACTACAGGGATACTGCCACATCGATGTTCATAGCAGCACAATTCACAATTGCTAGACTGTGGAATCAACCCAGATGCCCTTCAATAGATGAATGGATAAAAAAAATGTGGCATTTATACACCATGGAGTATTACGCAACACTAAAAAATGACAAAATCATGGAATTTGCAGGGAAATGGATGGCACTAGAGCAGATTATGCTTAGTGAAGCTAGTCAATCCCTAAAAAACAAATACCAAATGTCTTCTGTGATATAATGAGAGCAACTAAGAACAGAGCAGGGAGGAAGAGCAGGAAGAAAAGATTAACATTAAACAGAGACATGAGGTGGGAGGGAAAGGGAGAAAAAAGGGAAATTGCATGGAAATGGAGGGAGACCCTCATTGTTATACAAAATTACATATAAGAGGTGGTGAGGGGAATGGGATAATAAACAAGGAGGGAAATGAATTTCAGTAGATGGGGTAGAGAGAGAAGATGGGAGTGGAGGGGAGGGGGGATAGTAGAGGATAGGAAAGGTAGCAGAATACGATAGTCACTAATATGGCAGCATGTAAAAATGTGGATGTGTAACCGATGCGATTCTGCAATCTGTATTTGGGGTAAAAATGGGAGTTCATAACCCACTTGATTCTAATGTATGAAATATGATATGTCAAGAGCTTTGTAATGTTGTGAACAACCAATAAAAAAAAAAGAACACTTATTACAGACCACCAGTCTTGGTATTTAATCACAAAAATGCTGTTGTGCATTATTACCTGAATATTCCACTGTAGAACTCCATTCAGGAATTCTTCAAAGTCAAGAATCAAATCTTCTAATTCTCATGTGTCTTCTGCATGAATTTTAATAAAACACTTGCACTGTGAAATGGGTTTGTTATTTTTTGGAAGGCAGTAACATTACACAATAATGAAAGGTCATGATTTCATGTCAATCAGATGATATAGTATTCAAGACATGCTACATGACAGCAAATCTCTAACTCACAAAGAAATGCTAAGGCTACATGTATTTTTATATATGTATAAGGCATCTGGTAGAAACAAGATATTACTAAATAATCAATGTGAAAATATTACTTGAACATGTACTGCTTGGAATGCTGAGGTGAACTTGAAAGAAGCCAAAACACAGTTTTACCCTGGAGGAACTCAGAGTGTATGAGTGGGACATAAAACAAGTGGAGAATAACTAAATGCTAGCCTATACATGGAGCAATAGAAGATGAGAGAAGAGAGGAGGTGTGTGCTAATAACACTAACCTTGATGGGAGCAGGCTGGCAGACAGGAAAGCTCAAAACCAACACAAGTCAGCCTTTGACTTTCAAGTACTGCAATCCTGATGTTGGCAATTGTCAAAAACAACCTTGTGGCTTTCTAAGAAGAGATCTTTCATAAGCACTTAGGATTAATACCCTTTTCTACCTAAGAAAAACAAGTGCCCTCCATCCTGCATAAAGGAAACAATGAATGGATGAGAACAATGTGGTAGAAAAGAGAGAGGACTCTTTGGGAAAAGGAGGACAGTGCATGGAAAGTAATAAACAAAACAGATGGGGTGCCAGGAGAGGACTCACCTATCATCTCTGTCAGAGCTGCAGGAGGAAGGGAAAAAAGCCCCAGAGCTAGAGTGAAATGAAGGCTGGGAGAGGAGAGTGAGTACGCTAACCTAGTCCTTCCTTAGCCTGTTAAGACAGAGGAAGAGAACCTTAGATCTAGGGCAGCCTGAAAAAAATGTAAAATCAATCTTCAATGCTAAAGTAGGAGAGATGGTTATCAGGGAAGACATTTTGGAAAGTTAAATGGGGAAAAAGAATACAAGACAAGCAGGTAGAATTGTGAAATGTCTAAGAAGCAACACAACCAGGGAAAGATGGGCAGTCAGAGTTCAGAGGATACTGAGAGCCAGCGAGGCCATGTGAGCTCGGTCCGCCATGAGAAGGAAGGGCAGCAACATACTGCCAGCCCCCAGGGAGGACCTTGCACAGCCCTGTTCCCAGTCTTGTGTGCTTGAAGCAAAGCACCACCCAGCCAGGCTGTGAAAACCACTCCACATTCTAACTCTTGGTGGGAAGAGAATACAGTCTGCTCCTCACCATGGTCACGGACCAGACATCAGAACCCTTCATCTGGCATATGGAAGGAAGAGAGTGTCAAACGGGTTTATTATTGCACCTGACCAGATAATTAGGTAATTAACACTATTAACTGATCTGGCACATTCATACATGCATCTACATATCTCCAGGGAGGCATATTTTAAAAAATGTAATATTAAGTGAATTTTTATTACAATTTTTTTTTTTCCCCAGAGAACATTTCATTACTCAAAAAGCATGCCAGCATGTTTCTTTTCTGTGCCAGGATGGCCCTTTTGCACTTTGTTAAGCTGGACTGCGAACAAGGAAGAAAAGAATTTGTTTCTGGTCCCCCATGGATCTTACAACAAACCCTGCCGTGCTGGTTGGCTTCTTTGTTCATAGGCTCAGGCCCCCACCTGGGTGGTGCACTATTCTAGGAACCTGGCCTTGCGGAAAGAGAGGAGACCAGGAGAGGGAGCACAAGAACACAAGATATTTATATATCTGGGTGGCAAAGAAAGTCACAGAAAGAGAACAAGGCAGAGTGGCAAACTGCCTCAAAACACATGTGGAATATGAATGCTGGAATTTTTTTTTTTTTTTTAGGGGGGAAAAAGGAATTTTGAACTTGTGTGTTCATCACTTAGAATACATTTTTAGATGAGCAAACTGAATGCAGACCTAAAAAAGGCCATTTCATTATGTTAGTCCCAGATGATGACTTTACTTTAGGAACTGCCAAATTTGTCAGCAATTAGTAACACTTTCTAGCTACTCACCTCCTCCTAGTTCACATTCATCCCAGTATACAGTGATACAGGAGCAAATGCGTCAAATGGCAAGTGTGCAGTCAGAGAGAAACCAGTGGATTTCGGTTACACTACAGGGCTTAGCTGGATTAGGTGTAGAGGGTGAGGATTGTGTCACCCAAGACAAGGCAATGAGACCAGCGTTTTCTCCCAGAATGGGGATTCCCAGTTCAGGATGCTGCATATGAACACCTTTGCAATGTAAAGTACAACTCACTTTTTCTTTTAAGAAATAACATGCTATTTTCCATGGTTCAATTTCCATGGTTCCTTAGTCTCAGGTGCTGGGGCAGAGGTATAAAACAATAAATAAGAAGGAAAAGGTGGGATATGTAGCTCAGTGGTGGAGCACTTGCTTAGTGTGCATGAGGCCCTGGGTTCAATCCCCAGTAGTGTCAAAAAAAAGAATGAAGGTGTACCTAGTTAGCCAGACTCTGGACCCATGGGTCAGGGACAAGTCATAGGTAATTGCAAGACAGTACAAGAAATAATAGAGAATGTATGGCTGCTGGTGAAAGGACATCCAATTCTGAGACAGTGAAATATAAACTGATGTATGAGGGAGGGTTAGCCAGGTTTTGGGTGAGGAACTGGCATACCAGATTGAAGGAGATGTGCAAAGACACACAACAGAATACAGCAGAGTGTGTGGCAAGAGTATAGCAGGTATGTGCAGGGGCGCAGATGACACTGGAAAAGGAGAGCACGTGGAGGCTGGGAAAGCCATTCTACAACACACTGAGGGGTGTGTCTAGCAGGAGGACATTCAGGAGATCACCCTGGCTGTATTTGGGGAACAACCCGAATTGGAGCAGGACGGTCACAGAAGTCCTAGCAAGTGCCAACTGTGGCCAGAATGAAGATGGGGATGATAAGAAGAGAGATACAGATGGATGAGAGAGGCCATGAGGAGGAGGAACTGCTGGTGTGTGAGAGTACAGGACACTTCAACACCCAAAATGATTAAAACAGCATCACACTGCTTCTAACAAGTTACTAAAGCCACAAGCTGGATTCCCCACGGGAGGAAACAGGGTTCAGGTTGGAAGCCATTTGGGATACTTTGCCATATGTTGGTTACAATAGAAGTTGTATAAAGGCTCACAGACATAACCAAGGCAGTTTAGGTTTCAGAATTATAAATTATTGAGGAGGATGGGGCTAAGAATTCTGTAGGTTAGCATGAAGGGGACACCACTGATGCCCGTCAGTTGTTTTAGCGACTGCCTGATGTAGGATTTTCAAAACCAGCAAATTGCCCAACAGATCATTCTGGTGTGGCAATGTGAAACAGATGAAAGTTCTTTAAGGATGAGAAGGTTGGTTTTATTTTTTGAATAGATGAACTAATATAAGGTCAGATGGTGTGTAGCCCTGATCAGAGATGGGGAAAAGCAAGGGAAAGGCAACCTTCCTCTAGGGCCCATTTTCTGATTTTTATAGAAGTCCCAGAGCAACCAGCTTTATGGCCAGGATCTCCACTAAGCCTCTAGAAGCTTCTTCCATCATCACCTGAGTGAACTTCAAGCTTCGAAGTGGACTTTCTGACTCAAGCCCTCCTGCATCCTTCTTACAAGGATTTTTGTGATTATGTTGAACCCAACTGACTTACGCAGTGTCATCTCTCCACACAAGATCCTCCGCTGCCACAGCTGCAGTTTCTTTTGCCACCCAGGTAACTCATTCACAGGTTTAAGAGATTAGGAGCTGGGCATCTTGGGGACCATTATTCTGCCTACCATGCTGGGTTAGTATCAAATTGGCATAGACATATCAAATTGTCTTCAGTGTCTCAAACTCAAGTCCCTAGACAAAGGCAGACCCTTGTATAAGGTGGCTTAGACAGTAAAGTCTATGTGATCAGGTGGCCCGAACTGAGGAAGTCATCAACAGGTAAGTGAAGGAAAATGATAAAAATATACTTCAGATTTCAGGCGTTTCTCCCTTGCTGTCATTTAAAGTTTCACTTTCTTCAGCATATGTTTTTGTTATTTCTTGTGTAAAAATAAATTTCGAGTGCTGGGTCCATGGTGTCTTCTGTGGGGTACAGGGAAACTAGAGCTGGAGACACTTGCTGAGTCTCCAAGTAGACAGCTAAAGGATATCTGTGACCTTGAAACTTCATTTCCCCACCTGTTTGAAACATAGATGCTCACATCTTAAAAAGCATCACTATAATTGTCTCAGAAGCAAGGGGTTCAGGACCTGGGCTGCGTTGCCTGGGCTCATATACAGCATCCTCTGCTTAAGAGCTGATTTTTCGGCAAGTCACATAACCTCTCTTGCCTCAATTTCCTCATTTAGCACGTGGAGATAATAACAGTAATAATCCCACAGCATCAGTGAGTTGAACATCTAAAGTGCACGCAGCAGTGCCTGGCACACAGTGAATACTCAATAAAGGCTATTTTTTGGGTCATCATCGTCATTGTAGACAAGGAGGACACATAAGTGACAAAATTTAGCCCTTTTTCTTAGTGCTGGGTCAGGTGACTTTTAAGATTGAGGTTTGATGAAACTCAATATATCAGAAGAGAAAACTATCCTGGCATCTTCATTTCTCATGCATCATGCCATGTTAGCAAAATCTTTTAATATTTCTCCTTTCCGCTAATTAAAAGGCACTGAGACAAGGTTGATAGGTAAAAATTACTGTCCTGTGATCACCTGCTGACCTTGCTAATAAATCTTAACTTAATTAAGCCTATGTATCTTTTTTTAATAGAACAGGGTATAACAAAAACTAGAGGTCTAGGGGCTTCAGCTTATTTACTACTTAAGAAAGGTGAGTGCCATCTGGCATGGTAGTGCACACCTATAATCCCAGTTGAAGCAGGAGGTCGGAAAGTTCAAGACCAGCCTGGGCAACTTAGAGAAACATTGTAACATTCTCTTTCTCTCTCTCTCTCTCTCTCCCTCTCTCTCTCTCTCTCCCTCTCTCTCTCACACACACACACATACACACACACACACACACACAAAAGGGGTTGGGGTTGTAGCTCAGTTGTAGACGGCCCCTAGGCTCAATTCCCAGCATGCGCCCCTCTCTTCCCCCACAGCTTGGTCATAATTGTATGCCCATAAATAAAAATGCTATAATTTTCTTGGATTAAGAATCATTTTCAAAAGGTAGGCAATACACGTCTCTACTTGGTAGTTTTTAAAGTAAGTTGTTACAAGGTCCAACAAGTCAGTTCTAAGAGCAGGCCTTCAAATAGCTCTCCTCCACTTGAAATCTGAAGTGTGGAAGTGGAGTGGATGTATGTTTTACTGAAAGAGTCAGCAAGAGAAAATAGAGTACACTCACAGCTGTATCAAGCCAGAATTAATTTATATGGTGAATTTCAATCAGACTCAAAATTGGCTTACGTTACCCATTTAAAAATCCTATTGATTTAAAGCTTCATGATGATGTTTTCTGGGAGAGGGGGTCCTTATTCTGAGAGTCAAGCAAAGTTTTGGATGCATATTTTTTTCCTTTTATTTTCAGAAGAATTTCAAGGGGGCAGAAATTGCTAATGGAATACAGGAACAGAAATGAATATTATATCTCTACTTGATAACAACTACTATGGTATTAAACTTGACTGATTTTGTTCTGTCCAAGTGGCTGAATTCCTTTTACTTTATCATCACCTTTTTAGACAGATTTTAACAACTTTACCTTTTTTCTTTTGTCTTTCTCTCATTTCTGTCTTCTGTTCAAACACTTCTATAAAATAGTGTTCCTATTTAAAAAAATACAACTTGAAGTCCCTCAACTTTCTTCCTTTGTTTCTCTGATGCAAAAATCTTTGTGATTTTGCCCAACTCATTCACTTGGTATACAGCAGGTACTCAGTAAGTTTGGTTTCTTCCTTCTTTGTCTGCTTGGCCTCTGACTGGAAGTGTACTTCTTCCTTTAGTCTTTGGTTTAGAAAACATTTGCTGAATACTTGACTCTAAGAGCCTTCTTCAGAGTCTACATCATTTATTGGGAAGCTTAGCCCAAAAGGAGACGACTCTCAAATGAAAAGGTTTCATACAAAAACAAAGTCCACTCATCAAAATGAAGTGCTTTCATTCTCCGTTCAGATATAGTGGCAGAAAGAAAATAATCAGCTTTCAGAGGTTCCAGTGACAAACTTGTCAAGATTTGTAAAATATTTTTTCTTCATTTTTTTTATAATGTCAACTATATGTTTCTGGAGGAAAAACAAGGTCAATTCAAGTGATCGAACCCTGTTTTAGTGACAGACACATGTATAGAGATGCTTACTCTCTCTCCCTGAGATAACAACAGTGAATCCACTTTAGAACTACAAGAGCTAGGAAATCAAGAGTTAATACCTAAACCCCACCCTTAATTCATCTTGTCATGCCTGAGAATCACTTCTCCTCTAGCGAGCAAGATCACCCACTGTTCTGAGGCCACTAGACAGAGAATGAAATCAGCTATAACATCACTGTGTCACAGGATAGGGGACGAGGGATGAGCTTGGAGAACGAGCTGGGGAGCTCTTTGTACAGGAAAGCATGAAGCAGGATGAGAGAGAAAGGAAGGAAGACAAACAAAAAGAGTATGGAGAGCAAGGACATCAGCCACAGCAGGCGCCTGCTGGCCTCGTATCCTGTCGTTGCTCCTCACTACTGCCTTAGATAGTGTTCCTATTTAAAATGGTCCTTGAGGCTGAGCACCGCCTTCCACTCCCACCACAGTGGCTGCTGGGCTATTATCAGTCTAAACCCCCAGACAAACTTGGGGAATATATGAACCCAATGATCACAGGTGATAACATGCTATTGTCTTACACTTTCTTGTGCAACTGTGTACGTGGGCAGAAAAAGGGGACTTTTCTTCTATTCATGTGCTCCTCGGTCTGCTTATTTTAGGAATGGCTTGAATGACTCTTTCAACATTATAGGTTCCATAGCTGCTAAAAATGAAATAATCAAAGTTTATTTCTTTATCACGAACCACCATGTTAATTTTTAACCAAACCCAGTAGGAAATCAAGTGTTTAGCTCCGTTTAGTCATGAAATTAAAATAACTAGTACTAAACACATAAACCCATGGCACTATCTCAGGGCAATAACGAATTTAAGGATGGAATCGTCCTGCTTTCCACTGATGCCCAGTTGGCTCCTGGAGCAGGTACAAAAATCACATACAAAATTGCAGAAACCAAATTTATTAACTTGCCAGGGATTTTTGCCTCTTTTCTACTATTTCACCAGAAAGAGGTCTGCTCTCTATTTATAAATCCATTTTTCTTGAATGCTTTTTTTCCCATCATATTACTAGGCCCTGCCAATAAGTAGTACTCTCAATTTGTCATTTGCCTGTAAACTTATTATTTTTTCATTTTTGCAGTTTGGAAAATTTTATCATGCACCAAGAATTACTATGTAGATTCTCTCTGTAGCCTGCAGAATAAACTTCTTCCTTATGCTGTTTAAAAAACACCTCTCAGAGAAGAATGACATCACAAAGTGAAAGTCTTTCTTAAAGTTATATAGCAAATAATAAATAAATACATCAATTACTGGAACTTTTCAGATTTATGAAACAATACCTGCTTGAACCTAAAGCATGTGCAGGAAGTCTATCATCTTTATCCTAACTCCTGCTATTGTGTTTGTATTACAGATGTACTATAGAAAAGTCTAAGCGACCTGGATTTTCCAGCTTGGGTTGATAACTACGCATCTCAAATTAATAATGATGCTGGTTCCAGTTCAGTGATTGAACTGGGTAAAAAAAAAATTCCTCTTATTCTTTCCTTGTGAAAGAGCTGCTGGCTTCACAATGCACTTCTTTCTGGTGAAACCTCTTCTTAAAAGGGGAAGACGAAAAACGGTGTGAGAATCACTGGAGAAGAATAGAGATTCATTTTAAAGCAGTGTGCCATGTACAAATGCTGTCTTACAAATAGGATTATTTAATTTAAACCTTAGATCTGTCAAGCTCTATTACTTCAAATGGAGCCTGTCGCTCCTTGAGTTCATTATATATCGAGATTATATTACAATTTATGGTAGGTTAAGTCATTGCTGAGATACAGGGCGGTTAAAAGAAATTACACAGCAGTGTCAGTAAATAGAGCAAAGTCACTGCAGTGTTCGGAGAAGCAAAAAGTCATCTTGCTAAATGAGGATCCAAGCTGTCCTGTACCAAGACTGTTACTAATAAATAAAAGGCCTCTGGGAAAAGTGCTGAGCGTACGCTGGATCTATTTTCAGCTTGCATCAGCAGCTGCTGCCCCTGGGATCACATCTTTACGCATACTCTACACCATATGTAATCACTCCAGTGCTGCAACCAGTAAGATAATGAAAGAGCATGGCATAAATCTATACTTGAGTGGAATGCTAAATGAGAAAAATAATACAAAACGGGGGGAAATAAACCACATTTTCAAGTCATTAGGAAGAAAGACTTTGACATATGAAGTGCTGCAACCATTAATAGCACTTATCATATAGAGTGGAGACAAAGAGACAAATTAATCAAACTGACAGAACTGGGACATTTTATGCTAATGCAGGCTCCTGGGTTTTAGTCTGTATTCCTCTGTGTCTGGAAAACTGATACCATTACAGGGCAGGAAATTGCATGAATAACATGCAACAGATCATAAAAATTCACACACCAAATGCAGAAACACTGCCAAAAGCTCTGTAAAAAACATGGATGGAGACCTCAACAGAGAAACTACCAGCAAGCAGTGAATGCAAATAAGTCCAGGAATATCTCCCATTCATGCATTGTAATTAACTATGGGCTTCTCGCTCAAAATTATAGTGGTGAAACTGAAGCTTAGAGAGCAAAGTCTGCAGCTAGCCAGAGAAGGCTGCCCAGACTCTGGTTCAAGGCTGTTCGCCATCAGTCACAGCAAGCGCCACTCTGACCTAAATTTACTGACCAGGTTATATAGGCTTTAAGAAATCATAAAACAAGCATAAAAATGTTAACTTAGGACTTTAAAGGGAGGAGGGTGGGAAACCAACGGATAAGGCAAAGAAAAGATGAGCAAAATTTTGTATGTATGTTTGTGTGGGTGGTACATTTAAAGAGAATGTGAGACTGAAAGCATTTTTATAAAATACATGCTGTCCCTGACTTATAAACAACCCCTGCTTTATGAATAAGCTGTACTTGAAAGTGAATGGCAGGCAAGTCCTCAGGAAAGCTCATGGGAGCCACTACCCTTTGTTCTTCAATTGTGAACTCCCAGGGGGTTGGTGGAGAGAGCTCTACCAGCTCATTTATACCAATCTATAGAGATAAATTACTGCTGCCCTGAGATCTCTTGTCCCTCCCCAGAGGAAGCCTGTGTGTCCTTGATACTGGAAAAAGATGGGTTCTTTATCTGGTGCACGGAAGATATTTTCCCACAAAATAGAACTCTGTGAATAGAAGTTAGGTGTGGCTGAGAAAGTGCATCAGAACTAACATCCAATGATATCATGTTTGTTGGCATTTCTGGCCTTTAGCCCTCCATGATCTGTTTCCAATTCTTCCTCTCATTCTCACCTCATGTAAACTACACATTTTCCTGCCTCTAAATCTTTGCTAAAAGATGTTCTCATTTATTTGATGACATTAACCAAATGCCTACCACGTGGGCCTGTTCTAGGTGGTAGATTGGCAGATTGAAAACACCACGACCACCACACAGAAATCTTGAACAAAGATCTAAATGTCCAAATGAGAAGAGAGACAAGTCATAATTAAACTAAAATAAAATGCAATGTTGCTACGTCAGAAATATAGAGAAGGCGCTACAGGGGTACAGAAGTGGTACACTAAATCCAAGATGGCTTCTTTCTGCTTATTGAAATCCTACCCATACCTCCTCTCCTCCTTAAGGTCTTTTCCTAATTCTTATTAGAATTATCTTCTCCTTATTTGTTCTTTCTTGGCTAATGCTTATGTCTGGACTGTGGAACTGGTTTCTTTCTTTCTTTACATTATGATAAATATCTGTTCACTGAAAAAAAATTTTTTTTTAAAGGAAGGCTATACTATAGACACAGAAACGTGGGAGCTGATTTGGGAAACTAAACACCGTTCATAACCTGTCTCCAAGAAAAAATTCACCCTGGGTTCAAACAGTTAGCTTCTTAACAAACTTTTATAATGCAATTTATTCACACTGTCTATTCTACCCTTCATTCCTGAGACATGTGACGCCCGAAATATGATCTGCATTTGCATGGACTAAATGAATGAGATAATGGGAATGTTCAGGCAGGGCAAATATAAGGCGAAGATTCTTTCTACAGTCATTTCACTTGCATATTTTAAAAAATATGACTATTTTAGGGGAGGATTCCCACAGCACCCCAGCCTTGGTAAAATGGAAACTGAAAAGCCCACCTGAGTGTACAAATGAACATATGGCTATGCTCACCCATGTGCAGTGCTCTATATCAGTGCCCTAGGTTAGTCTATTATTATGATGAGTGCATTATGATTATAATCACTAGGTTAGGCTGCTTGCAGTGGCAGGTCCAGGTACATAGCTAGACCACAGAGGTTGACATTTACTCCTGTATACTAAGCCTGAGTGGCCACCCATTGAGGGAAGAGAAAGGCCAGGTGTGTCTTCTCTTTACTGATTTTCAGCCCTAAGGACCCTTACCTGAGAACCCAGAGCTCAGATGTATTAATAGTGTACCAGTGCATCTGTAGAACCCTGTTGGCCTCCATTGGGAGGTGGTAAATCTTGGACTTATCCTGCTGTTTTCTTTTTCTTAAGTCCACTCAATTTTTATTTCCTTCCCCCCTTCCCCCTTTCTTTTTCGTTCTCTTTCTTTCACGAGGATTGAACCCAGGGGTGCTTTGTCACCAAGCTACATCCCTAGCCACCCACCCCCCTTTTTTTAAATTTTGAAACAGGGTTTTGCTAAGTTGCTTAGGGCCTTGCTAAGTTTTTGAAGCTGGCCTCAAACTTGTGGTCCTCCCGCCTAGGCCTCCTGAGTCACTGGGATTACTGCATCTGGCTTTATTTTTTAATATCATAGGATTGAGAAATGTTACTTTCATTCTGCTTATCTTTTGTACAATTTTATTTCCCACTTTACCCCTTTGCTATTATTTATCAGGTATCATACTATTGCCTGGGTATAGGCCCATTTATTTGCAGCATTTTTACCACTGAGTAGGGTTAGAGTGCCCTTATTCTTTTTTTTTTTTTTTTTTTTTGAGAGAGAGAGAGAGAGAGAGAGAGAGAATTTTTTAATATTTATTTATTTTTCTTAAGTTCTTGGCGGACATAACATCTTTGTTTGTATGTGGTGCTGAGGATCGAACCCGGGCCGCACGCATGCCAGGCAAGCGTGCTACCACTTGAGCCACATCCCCAGCCCCCAAAAAATTGTTTTCTTTTTTTTGTGGTGCTGGGGATTCTTATTCTTTGTGTTTGAATAAGAATGGAATTTTAAAGATGACAAATGGTCTAATTTCTGATTAGGTTTAATTAGATATTAATATTTGGGGAAGAAAATAAATAATCAAATATAAGATAGAAAATAATTATTTAAGCTTAAATATGATGAAAACCAATTGGATTTCTGTGTTAAGCATGTTAGAGAACAGGTCTCAGTGAGGAAGAAAATGGCAAAATGAGATAGGGAAAACTGCAAATGGATATTCAGTTCCCCTGAATTCATGAGCATTTATCTGAATTGTTTGCAGTTTATGGCTTCTTATTTTAATATATACATTAAATTCTGAGAAATAAAGTGAAATATCAGAAAAGAGGCCATGTAGGGCTGGGATTGTGGCTCAGTGGTAGAGAGCTTGCCTAGCATGTGTGAGGCACTGGGCTTGATTCTCAGCACCACATACTGATAAGTAAATAAAATTTTAAAATTCATCAATAACTAATAAAAATATTAACAAAAGAAAAGAGGCCATGTTTAAGGAAGACTTGAAGAAACAGGGTTATAAGTGCAACCTGCTATTTTCAACTGCTATCCCTTTATAAATCCTGGATCTGGGGACCAGCATGAGAACTGGACACATAGGTGGTTTTAAGCCTCCCTGAGAAGTTTCTCTCACCTAGCGGCAGTCTTTGATTGGGATAGCCTAAGCACTGTGCTCTGGTTGGACAGGGTTATGCAGGGCTCCATGACCCTGGATTGTTAGGGAAATGGAAGCCAACCAACTCTGCTGTATATAATCTCAGAGAGTGAAGACCAAGATGGAGCTGGGTGGGGAGCTGTGGCTCTGTGGGATTCAGGTTGCTGGATGAGAGGTTTCCTAAGGAAGGAAACCTGCAGGAGAAGGTGTAATTCTGGGGAGGTCTGTTCATGGAGAAAAGAGTCTAAATGGGTTGCTAAAGTAGTGGGCCAGAGGCAGGCCATGCAGGTACCGAGCAGGGAAGATGAGAGAAGAGGTGGAGGGCTATATGGCATGGGGGAGGTGGTCCTGAGCAAAGGGGCTGGGAGCAGGTGGCCACTGCATTTCAAAAGCAGCACTAGGCTGGAAAGACACAAAGAATAGCAGCAGCAAGCATACTGAAAGCCAGTAGAAAGAGGTGGTGGAATTAGCTTTCTCAGAGGCTTTCTCTTTGATATTAAAACATTAAAGTCTTGTTGGGATTGTGTAGTTTCTGTTTTTGGATGCAGATAGAATTTGACAACTTACTGCCTTTTTTTTTTTTTTTTCCTGAAAGGCCCATTTTCAGATTTATACTTTAGCATAACTGGGCCTTTCATATATCTGTTGAGATACAACTCCAGCTTGTGTGAATAATATAATACATCTCTGAATGGTACTTTATGGATTATTTTTACTATTGTGTCATTTGTTTCTACCAGCTACTTGGTCAGTGAGGTGTTATGATTTTTCTTCTCATTTTCTAGGTAAGTGTGGTTTGGAGAAAATAAGCAACTTGCTCAAGATCACAAAGCCACAGTGAGTAGGCCAAGGCTTGAGTCCTGAGTCCCTCTTTCCAGATCATGTGCTCTTCACTCTCTGTAGAGCCAACCTAACACAGTGGCTCTTTCTTTTCCCTGTTACTGTTTTTTTTTTTTTTAAAGATATTTTTAGTTGTAGATGGACACAATACATTTTATTTATATGTGGTGCTGAGAATTGAATCCGGTGCCTCACATGTGCTAGGCAAGCGTTCTACCACTGAGGTACAACCCCAGCCCATCTTTCCCCTATTACTATTATTTTTAAATATTTTTATTAGTTATTGATGAACTTTTTAATTTATTTGTATGTGGTGCTGAGACTTGAACCCAGTGCCTCACACATGTTAGGCAAGTACCTTACTACTGAGCCACAATCCCAGCCTTCTCCCATTACTATTAAAATGCATTTTCCCATTTTGATTATTATTCTTACATATTTATAAAACAAAACAAAACAAAACACCAAAACAAACAAACAACAACAAAAACATGGGCACTGTGCATGTAAGAGCCTGAGATAAAGACCAGAAAACAGGCACAACAGAATAGCCCTGGCCTACCACCTACCAGCTTTCATCTAGCCCCTTTGGCTTCATTTTGCCCCACCTGCAGGTGCTGAGGATTTCAGTTTAAACATACAGGAGATATCCAAAATGCCCATGGGGAATTCTCACCCTCCTTTTTTAAGTGGAGGTCAAAATGCTCCAAGAAAAAGTAAACTGATTTGGAAAGGACATTACCTTGCTTCTGTTAGTGTTTCTTTTTATTTGTTCATTTGACAAATATTTATGGAATTTTTGCTATGAGCAAGACACTGTGACAGGCTCTAGAGACAATGGCAAATAAGGCAGGCATGATGCCTGGAACTTGTGCTCTAGTCTTGTACTGTCCAACATGGTAGTCATTAGACACATGTGGACATTTCATTAAAATTAAGTAAAATGGAAAATTAAGTTCATCAGTTACACTAGCCACATTTCAAATGCTCAATAGCTCCATGGGACCAGTGGCTACTACACTGGACAGTGCGGAAGCACATTTTCATTATCACAGAAAAGGATATGGAATAACACTGAGATAAAAGAAGAGACAGAGAACAAATAAGTTAATGAGTGCACAACTGAAAATTCAATTTTAGGTTGTCTTTGTTTTTCTCCAGTCTTTAAAAGTCATCTCTATTTTTTTCTTTTCCAACATGTCATTTTATGGCCTTATTACTTCTTGTTTAGTTCATTGCAACAACCTGTACATTGTCTTTCTCCCCTAATCCTTCATTTGTATTGTTGCTTGATTGATCTTTCTAAAGACAATCATTTTATCTCTCAGCTTGCTGCAGGATATAGCCTTGCCCCTCAGCATGAGATGCATGGCATTCAAGAGGCTTCATGATCAGGCTCACTGACCTGTCCTGCCTGCCTCCTGCCATGTCCTTTCCTTAACCTACACTCTACCAACAGAAAATAGGTTATTAATATCAAACCTGGTCCATATCCCTGCTGTGGAAGAACATCTAAATTATAAGGATTCCCACAGCAGCCAAACAAACTGGCCTTTAAAGAATTTCCCTGAATTGAAACATGAGAAGAGAGGGAGGGAGGGAGGGAGGGAGGGAGGGAAGGAGGCAGAGGTGTGGTTATAGAGAACTGAGATATGATCATCGTAAATCATCTAAGCTAGTCCTGAAGAAATTATGCCACACAAACCAGCTATTATACAGAACGTCATTCTCTAGCCTCACCCCAAGAAGGACTATGGGAATAGGTGAGGAGGCAGAATAGATGCTTAGGAACTCAAGAAGGAGAGCTAGAATATTTTGGAAAAAAATACGTAAACCAGATAATCAAGAATGGATGGTTGAAAGAAACACATAAGTGCTTTCATCTAAACGTACTTAACCCCAAAATCCTGTTGCTATATTTTATATAAAGCTTGGGAAACTAGACACTTCCAACAAGCTGTCATTGTGGTTTCCTTTGAGTAGACATTATATAAAACAGACAAGGCTAGTGGACAAAAAAAGTACTAAATTATGTTGTGTTTCCCCAAATACAGAAACTTATGACCCATGGTCATACTTTTTAATATTTTTTTTCTAATGCAACTCACTTTCTTCTTTAAATACAGTTTAAAAAGAAACTCCTCCTAAGCAACAGTATCCGTGAGCTCTCAAGTTTAGCACACCATTTTGAATCCATAAGGAAATTAACACAATGATTTTACAAAACATCTAACCCACCATCTGAAGTCATTTCACTTTTAAGACATGTTGTGTGTATTCACATTTTTAAAAAATCTATTCACATTTGGGGAAATACGTGGACAACTACTCTGGCTAAGACCTGCAGTTTGAACATGGCTTCTCTTATTCTCTGGTGTGATACATGGGGATAGGACTGTGTGCGACTCCTCTAGGGTGGGGAATGGGTGCTCTGAAGAATGAGGCAGTAGTAAAAGAAAATCAATGGTAGACATGTAGAGTTCATCGTGGCTCAACGGCAGCATCACTACTATCCTTCCTGGTGAACTGATAGATTAATGTTTATGAGCAGCACGGAACTTTCCAAATGTCTACTGCGGGTCTCAATTTTTTGTAGGGAAGTAAACAACTGAGGAGGCCACTTGGGAGCCCCATCTGCTGGAGAGGCTAATGAGGGTCTGAGCTTGTGGGTGGCCTCAGGGGACCCTGGTGGAAGCGTCCAGCCTTTGTGGTGACAGGCCATCTCCCCTCTGTCTAGTCCAGAACTCCAGATGCTGTGGGGAGCTGGCTGTGTGAGGGCGGGATGCTCAGATTCTCACATCAACAATGCGCAGACGCCCAGCCCTCATCGTGTCCCAGGGAGTGACACAGGGCTGTCTCTGGGGCCAACGCATGAGATCATCTGAATTAGCTTCCTCCAGAGGGACTTGGCTGGCAGTGTCTCTGTAGTCTTTGTCAGAGGCTGAGTTTCCTTACAAAAAGGGGAGGAAAATCTGACCCTCCAAATGAAGGGGATTTTATATAACTCTCCTGCCATTTTTTTCTCTCCCCTCTATAGTGTAGCTGAGCTCTGAGAAAATCAGTGTTAAAGCACTTTAGCAAGAAGCCAGGCAATTGAAGCCCCTTCTAACAGCTGTTAATGGTTGTCGATGAGCAGGCAGACACCCGGGCTAGAAGGAAGGGAGCCAAAAATAACTCCACAGCAGTATTTTTCAGGATTCAATCATTTGTGATGCTGGAAGGAAGGAGCTTGAGGAACCAGAGTGCAGCTGCCTAAGAAGAGTAAAGGGGCCGTGAGGTGAGGGCCAGGGGCTGCTGTTTCTCAGAAACATCACCCCTGAGAAAGACAGAAACAGGAAAACGGGCAAGACAAAATTGGGGAGATTGATGTTGAAGGAGAAAGCAAAGCAGTCCCTGCCTGCAGCGGGAGGAGCTGTTAGTGCCTGGCCCAGGGAATATGGGAGCTTCCTGAGAAGAAGGCTGTGTGGGTTGTAAATCTGTTTCCTTCTGTGGGATTTACAAGCCCATTCCCTGGTCAGGGACTGTAGGTTGTTTCTCCCAGCACTGGCCTGGCTTGAATGGGGCTGCCCCCTAAGGAGGTTTTGTTCAACTTGTTTTATCTTTGAGATTTGCAGCACTGTGGGTGTTGGGACTCAGTTTTTTTTTTTTTAATTACCCCCCCCCCAATATCCAGCTTCTATTTGTTTTTTTAAAATCATATTCCAATCTTATCATATATTCTCCCAAGAATTGTAGTGAATGATTTTTTTTTAAAAAAAACTTTCTTTTCACTTTTTAAGTGATACACATGCTGGAGGTGTCTTTTTTCTCTGTCACTCCATTCGGATGTACATGTGGCACTTTCAAACCTTCTCACCCCCTCTCTGAGTGTTTTTTTTTTTTTTTTTTTTTATGCTCTCAGTGAGTAAAACCAAGTCTTTGAACAACACCTCCCTTTGAATTGTATACTTGATCTTTCTGGGTTTGGCAAACAAACCATCACCCACTCAGAACCCAGACAGGGAAGTGGCAGATGACTCAAGCTTCATTAGGAACAAGTCATGCCCAAATAACTTCATTTGGGTCTTGATGGGATTACTGCTCAGCGAACCCAGTAGAAATAGCATCCCAGGATTTTAGCAAGGCAGCTCACATGTCTTAGGTCACTCTCCGAATAATATGAAAAAAGGAGGTTTGAATGAGAGCAAAATTAAGTGATGGGTTGCTGGTTGATGGACTGATGTCAACTTCAACTTAAGGAAAAGCATATGGTGATGTGATCTGGTTGCCTGTCACCTACACTGTCATCTCAACTTCTCTCTCTCTGACTTAGAGAAGACATGGGTGGTCATTTCCAGGAGACAGAATGAAGATTCCCCAGTGATGACTACAGACAGATAGAACTGGGGGAATGCATAAAGATTCAATTTATCAAAAATAGATGTTAAATACTATGCAGGGATTAAAAAATTCAACTTTGTAAATACTGGATGAGAGAGGGCTTACAGAGGCGGATCCGTTTGTGACACAGTTACCAGGAAATGACACAATCCTGGGCTACTTTAAAAGATGTACAATGCATAGACAGCTGATCATAGTTTCACCCTACTCTTTGCTGTTCAGATCACATTGAGACTCTTGTATTTAGTTCTAGTATTGTGTGTTATGAGCAGGCCTGACCAGAGGATCATGGTAATCATTAGATCTGTATCCTAGGTGGCATGTGGGACCGGGGATTGACTCCTGAGAAAGGGAGACTTCTAGGGATTCACATGACAGTTGCCTCCAGAGAGCACAGGCTATCATGAAGATAAGATATTAGCTTTGTTCTCTTCTATTCCAGAGGGTATCAATAGGGTCACAGCTGAAAATTTAAGGAAGATTTCCTCTACAAATAATGATGAACTTTCTAGAATTCATAATTGTACAAAATGTAAAGGAGCTCTCAAGAGGAGGTGAGCTCCTCATTGCTGCAAGGATTCAAGCAGAGGAGAGAGCCACGTGTGATATCCTTACAAAAGGATTCAACACTGGACGGGAGATTGCATGCTAATGTGTCTCATTTTTTTAACCTCCAATCCTTGGTGCTCCTTATCTCATATGGCAATAACCTGAGAGGTGTTATGGTTCCTTGAACACCTGATATACAAACAACAGATAGAAAGACAAGGTTGATGGTATTTTCATTTACTCTGAATACCATTGGCAAAATAAATGGGCTTGTGAGTTGGCAAAATAAACAGAGCTCTCTTGAATTTCCCTAAGTCTCCTCTACCCCTGTGAATGACACCTTCGTCAAGCTACTTTATACCAGAGTGCTGGCCTCGTCCAACCAGTCGGCTGAGATCATGAACTATTTGCAGAGTACACAAGGAGCCTTGATAGGATGTAATGAGAGGCAATACTAAGAAAACAAAGGAGCCAACGATTTCCTAAGTGTGTAAGTTTTCAAAGGCCATCATTCCTATTTAACAAAAATTCTACTGTGCCATTGCAGAACCTTGAAATTAAACAAATACAGACTTGGTAGTCTGACTGTCACGACATTTATACAGGCATTACTTCCAGGCTTTAGTTTCCCTTCCTGAACAAGTAAACCCTTTCTATTTAGACCTGTCAGGTGAGCAGGTGCAGTGAGTCCCACAGTCCTGCAGTTTTGTTTGAATGGAGAGCAGCATGCCCCATCTTGTATTTTCTTGGGCTTGACATAATGACTGAACCATTTAAAAATATCATAAATGTTGTACACACCCTGCCATTCTACACACCTTAAAATGGCAGGAGAAAATAGCCCAAAGCCTTTCCTCCTTAATAATCTCTTGGACAAGTTTTAGGATGGTACCAGGTAATCTTGAAATCATTGCTAATGAGTGGAAAAGAAACAAGATCTGATTAAAAGTAGAAAAGAGGGAGGATGTGAGGCAATGAATTAAGCTAGGTGAGAGTGAGAGACATTCTCTAGAACATGGGGACAGGTAGTACAGTTTACTCATGGTCAATATTCAATACACATCTATAATTTACCAAAAAATGAATAAAACTTAGGAGAGAATATAGAGGAAGCAAGAAAGATCTTCCTGAAGAGATGGGACTTCCTAGTTTCTGGTGGCCCTCTATTGTCATTGATTTTCTATGTTTAGGGCTAATTAGCACTTGACACAGGGTTAGAATTTTGTGGGGAGGTCTTCCAAGTTTGAAACTTTGATCTAAGAATAAGTGTTACTAATTTAATACTAAACATTAATTTGAACTGAAGAAAATTTTCCAATGTACAGTTTGTAGTAGAGGGAACTTCTTTCAACTCTGGCCTCTGATCATAGATGGCCAAGCGAGGCAGAGGCTGGCCCCCTAGTTCTACAAGATGGGCCAAGGAGAAAAAGCCTGGGATGGGATGATAAAAATAATCAGGCTCTTTTCAGAAATCTTTAATTTGACCTAAAATGTATACAGTTCAGTAGTGTTAAATATATTCGCATTGTTATGAAATAGATCTGCAGAACTTTTTCACCTTGGAAATCTGAAACTCCGGATCCAATAAATAACAGCTCCTCTCCCTTCAATTCCCTAGTAACCACCATTCTACTTTCTGTTTTTGAAATTTTACTACTTTAGATACTTTTATAAGTGGAATCATATAGTAGTTGTCTTCTCGAAACTGGCTTATCTCATTAATATGATTTAAAAAATAAACACAATAAGATGGGAAGAGGGAGTTTAAAGAGCAGGGAGAGGGTAAATCCAACTCACATGTCACTGGGAATAGGGGCCCATCTCCAGCTCCAATTCCCTCTTTCCTGGCCAGAAAGGAAAGTCCCCTGGGATATGTTCTCGGGCTGGACTGTCTTTAGCAGGATATGTTCCAACTCAGAGAGATGGTCCTCCTGGCAGAGTGGGTCCAAGGCCTATCATCTCTGTCCATAAACATACGGAGGGCCCAAGTTATTAACAGTCCCTGTTCTGCATACACTCTCTATAAAGTCCACAGAACCTCAGCAATTCTTGAAGAATTCTCATGAAAGGTCTTTAGCATCTCCCTGGGGGAAGAAGAATCTGAATAAATAAGTTGGCATTATTTTAAGAGCAGTCTCTGTTGGAATCTCGGAGGGAGAGCAGACGAGGAGATGGAATGTGAATGAATAGTCTCAGTGCTGCCAGAGCCTGCTCTTGAGGAACCAAATATGCTTAGAATGTGTGTCCCCGATGGACTTATGCGTGGGGCATAGAATGAAGGGAAATTTGGCTTCCAAAATGAAAGGCAGTCTGTGAAATTCAGTGACACGTCAAAGAGGTCACTGGCAAAAAATGTCTGGGAACCACTGTTACACTCTGGCTGAACCTTGCAGGGCCCTTCCCACCAACGCCACCTCATGTGTCATTGTGAATAAGGCCACATCTCCAGCTCCAATTCCCCCTTTCCCACCGAAATTTCCATCCAGCACAAGAACAAGGGAAGCCTCCTACAGCTCCATGTGGGGAGCTGGACCTGGAGAGGAAGAAGTTTGTGTCAATTGGGAGTTAATGTTTTCATCTGAGCTGACAGACCTCAACTTACTCAAAGGTTAATTTGTAAGTGAAAAAAAAAATTCTACTAAAAGATATTTCCAAGTCCTTCCGAATTATCCTTGTACAAGCCTACTGTGAAATACTCAGCAGAACCTCAGCTTTTGCCTTTGCCTCACCAGATTGCTTTCTTTGCTGGTCACCTACTCATCTTGTCACCTACCCATCAGACCCCTTGTCTCTTCTCACAGCCCTGCTCCTTGTTCGGTCTTTCCCACCTGGGTTATGGAAACTTCCACTTTTTGGGTCCTTCACCCTCCAAACCACAATCATCCTGAATTCTTTTCTTTCTCTCACATCAGTTAGAAGGAAATTCTGGCAGCTTCTCTTTCAAAACAGAGTTGGGATCCAAACCTCTGCATTTTCCCCTTGCAACCACTCCTGTACAAACTACCTTTCTCCTGGATTAACGCAGGACAAGCTTAACAGGTATCCCTACTTCTGCCCTTGTCCCTTTGGAGTCTCTTCTCAACTCAGCATCCAGAGCTATCATTTGAAAAGATAAATTGTATCAAGCCACTGTTTTATTCAGAACCCCCCCAAAGATCCCCAATTCTCTAATAAAAGCCAAAGTCATCAAACTGGCCTATCAGGCTCTGCATAATCTGTCTCCTTCCATCACCCCAGCTTTAATCCCTGGTCATCTTCACAGTGACCCCTTTTCTAACTATGGTATTTAAAGCTTCAACCCTGTCCTCACTCATTAGTCTCCTTCCTGATTTATTTTCTCCGGTAGCACTTATCACCAACTTATGTATTCCTGGTTAAGATCTTTCATCCCTAGTGGGGCAAAAACTCTGTGAAGGCAGAGTTCTGTCCATTTTATTTACTGTTATGTCCCCAGCATTGAGCACATAGTAGGTGTTTGATGCAAATATGGTAAATGAATGAATAGCTCCTTTTTAGTCATTTAGCCTTAATTCCCTGGGTATCCTTCCTAATGTCAATTCTCCCCTGATTACTATCTTTTGTAACACTCTGCTTTATTTTTCTTCCAGCACTTATAATAAATTATCTTGTTTTCCTATATTTCTTCCACACTAAATGTAGGTTCACAAGAAGTCCAACTTGTTCTGTCTTATCCACAACTATATCCCCAGTATTTAACACCCAGCTAAGCATAGAATTGGTGCTCAGGGGACACTTCTTTTTTTTTGGAGATGGGACACTCTTTTTTTTGGACACTATGTTGCTCAGGCTGACCCCAAACTTTTGGCTCAAGTGATCCTCTTGCCTCAGCCTCCCTAGTAGCTGAGGCAACAGGTGTGTGCCACCTTGTCTAGCTCAGTAAATGCTTTCTTGAATGAATAGGCACCTTCCTGTCAAAATCAATCTAAATACATTATTCATTTTTCTTATCTTTTTATCTTGAAATTTTAATCCACAGAAAAGATGAAAGAAGCACACACCCACATATCTTAAATTTGGATAAACCTGGGGTGAATATGGAATGTTGGAAGGAAAAAGATCATGTTAAATCACTGAATTTTGCCAAATCTGTGTGCTCTCTTCCCTCAATTGATATCTACCAACTTTCCCTGTGTGTGAACACACACACACACACACACACACACACACACATACACACACAGTTTTTCCCAAAAGTAAATTGCAGCCATTGTGACATTTCACCATTTATCTCCTGAGAACAAGAACATTCTATATTACCAAATATTACTTTCCCACTCAACAAAATTAATGTTGATACAATATTATAAACCAAAGTCTACATTCATAGTCTCTGAAATACTCTAAGGATGTTCTTTACAGAGTTGTTTTGCAATCTGAGAGCCAATGGGGATGATTCACTGTATTTGTTTTTGTTAATTTCCTTTAATTTAGGACAACTTTGTCTTTTAGGACAGTGACTTTTTTTTTTTTTTGCAGGGGGGTACCAGAAATTGAACTTGGGGATTCGACCACTGAACCATATCCCCAGCCCTACTTTGTGTTTTATTTAGAGATAGCTGCTTCTCCTCACTTCCTAGTAAACCTCATCACTAGTTTTTGGTTTATTTTTTGTTTATTTTTTTGAAACATGCAAATGTGCATATATGTGTGTATATTTATAAATCATACATGCATACTTATATATATGCTCTATATTATTTTCCTTTCTTTCTTGCACAAAAGGAAGCATACCATATACAGTGCGGGTACACTTCTGCATTTTGTTTTTGCCTTTAAAAATATATCTTGGAGGGGCTGGGGTTGTGGCTCAGCGGTAGAGTGCTTGCCTTGCACATGAGAGGCCCTGGGTTCGATACTCAGCACCACATAAATAAATAAAATAAAGATATTGTGTTCAATTACAACTAAAAAATAAATATTAAAAAAACAAAAAAATATATATCTTGGGAATTATTCCTCATCAGTTCACAGCTTCTTTTTTCTTTCTCATGGCTACATAGATTATAGATATGTGGTTGTACATATGTGAATATCTTTGTGCATGTGGGCTTTTTGTATTTGTATAAATCTTATTTTTTTGTGAATTGTTAGGAACTGAATAATGTCTCCTCTACACAAATTCACATAAAGAACCCCAAGGTTACTTACTTCTTAGGAGAATGGAGGGCTCTGTGCAGGATGAAGGGATCAGGGAGTGGCAGGAGCACTAGTGCCTTTAGGGAGGAACCCACCAGGCCCACGGAAGCTTTGAAACCACATGTAAGGCCGGCCACACTGCAGACTTTCATTTTGCCAGTATGATGACCTACACTTCACCTGATCTTTCTTTCTTCCTTTCTATCACCAAACCGTTTAAATAACCCTGTTATCGTTACATAAATACAATAATGTATGCTGTAGGACATTAGAAAGTGGAGACAAACAACAACAACAAAAAATCTATCATGTTTCCACCATCCCAAGTCAGCACTTAACAACACTTTAGCACACGTCTTTATGGATTTTCCTTTGTTGCAAGTACACATCACACACACACACACACACACACACACACACTCTCACATTTGTAAGTTTTAACAAAACTGAGAGCATACTGGGCCTATTATTCCTCAATCTTCTTTTTCCAATGATCACTGCCTTTCATTAATACCCAGACCATATCGGAGTTCCTCTGATCCCTACTCCGACCACCATCTGCTGAAAGTCCTTGTTAACTTGTTTGTCCAAACTAATAATGACTCCAGGGCCACGCACTGCATCTGGAATATAAATTTCTTGAATCATGTTTAATTTAGCATAGTCCCATTTTTATGTCACTGACTTACTGAAGAAATCAGGCCATTGTTCTGCAGAATATCCCACCCTCTGTTATTTGTCCAACATGTTGCTTCTTTTTGGCATTGTTAAGCTTGTTCCTCTAATCCTTGATTTTCCTCCAACTGGAAATTATTTCTAAAGGCTTTATATGGTTAAGTTGCATACTGAATACATCCCCAGGGATGGTGTGTATTTCATGACTAGAAGACCCTTAACACCTGCTGCCCCACTAGGAGTGATATGCAGACTAATCTCTGCCTGTGTTAGTAAAGACAGTTTGAATCTCTAAGGTACAGATCTGATTTTTCCCTTGTAACTAGAAAAGTGTGTGTGTGTGGTGTTATTTTGTGCCTGTATTGGTTGCTTTGGTACTATAATAATGTTCACTGATCATTTACTTTAATGGTTTTAACCTAATTTATTATCTTTGCCTGAATCTGTTTGTGGCATTTAAAAAAATATGTGCCACTGGATTTTAAATCACCTTGAGAGCAAAGGCTTTGACATCTAGAGATTTAGCAACTCTTTAAGTAAGAGTTGATTCTCATGATATCACTTTGGGGAGGGGAATGCTTTAAAAGGTAAATTAAGGAGCACCTATACATGTATCCTCAGTCTGATAAGCTGTTAGGACTTACATATTTCCCAAATAAAATAAAGATAAAACTAAAAATGGTAATTCAGAGTAAATCTTGTTCTTAGTAGTGGTATCAGCAATGGAGTCTCAGTGCTGGAGCTCAATCTCAGCTCCTATTTTTTTTTTTACCCTGAAAGCATCAACAATTCCTAATGGTTTCAGCCACTGCCTGTATGTTGGTGTTTGTCGGATCAGTATCTTCAGCTCTGTGCTCACACCACCTTAATTACATATCAAAGCCCGATGGCCTCTTCTTCACTATGTGCTGCCACATTCCATTTCCAGGTATCTCTGTACCCTCATTCCCCCAGTCCTTCGCCCATGTATAGACCTTCCTTAGCTCATGCTAGGATCAGCAGGCATCTTCTGACTGTGCTCTTGGTCAGCGGCTGTTCACATCCACCATGCATTCCATTGCTAGACATATATTCCTTAATTTGTTTTGCATGTGTCACTTTCTGGTTCATACTATTTTAGTCAATTCCTATCGTTTACCTGGACAAGCCTAAATTCTTCTATTTCAATTTTATTCTTTTGTAGTAAGGACTTGTGTAATCTGATCATATCCTGTCCAGGGCTCTAGTTGAACCTTTGCAGCACAAACAACTACAGCTACAAGACAGCATCTACAACAATGCTCTTGACTTATTCACCTTTAATTTCTAAAGGTTTAAATTCTTCAACTGTATGAGTCCTTTGGAGGAGATGGTCTCATTTACATTTCTAAATTAATTCCCCAAAGATGTGACCGGTGTCTCGTGATCCATTCATCTGCTTCTTTCTAGTATTGCACTTAAGCTGTCTTGTCCTGATGAGTATCACGAACAGACACACAATCCTCTGAAGTTAATTCTGAATTTTTTGGTGCCTTACTCCAGGGCCTATCATTTTGTATTGTTATAAAATTCTTCTTTAATTTAGATGAAATCTCCCCTGTGTGGGTGAAATGCTATTTCTTCTCATTGTCAGTGAATAAGAACATCTGGTTAACATCCATAATAGCCTCAAGTATGAGGCATGGAGATGTTCTGGAACTTTGAAAACTCACTACATTTCTTTACTCGAACATCTTATATATCTGATGGATTTAACCCATTCAAAAAATCTCCAGAATTACAGATGATCTTTCCTTAGTATTCTGTGGATTTCCCAAATTATGGTCTTTCCCCTAAATCTTGGAGTTCTGTATTTTGAATTTTTTCCCTTCCTATGTGGAGGGCACAATTCAGTTCCTGGGCTGCTACAGATTCATTCGGCAGACACAAGCGGCACAAAGAATATCATCACATAGTCTAAAGCATGCTGCAGGAAAGAAGAATGACAGTGCAAATATTAAAACATCTCTCGCGGTATTAGAGTGCCCATCATTACACAACAGCAAGATGTTGGCCCTTTTCCTGGACTTTTAGTAACTGTTTTCTCTACCCTTCTTTTTTAGTAATTAATCAGATAAGAATAGTAGACAAGAAAGATAAATTTGAAGCATCAGAAGGACTTCTATGGTCAGATTTTTTTTCCCCCTGAAGATTGAACCTAGAACTTTGTGCATGCCAAGCACATGTTCCACCATGAACAGACCTTTGAGGAAACATACACGTCATTTCATTCTGACCTATGCTCCTCAACATGGTTTGACATACAAGGCTAGCCACTGCTCACAGAGACCTGCTTTGCTCCACTCAGTTCCTGTCTGCCTTTGGCAATGATGTCATCTCTACACACATTTGGGAAGAATAAACTGTCATTTGGTTTTGCATATGAAAAATTAAAAAAAAGAATAGATAGAACAAAAATGATGATTTAGAAATAATCAGAAAAAAATGAGCTGGACTGACATTCGATACTATCTTTTATAGAAAAGAAGATAAAATTAAATGGTTACTATAATAAGCTGAGGCCTGAAACTATGGCCTTCTGTATCCTTCTTTTGATTTTCCTCTAAACCTAGGAATCTTTGATTGGCTGGATCCCAGTATTTCTTTTCACCCCTGGGCTAAATTTTTGGCTTGGTTGGGAACAGCTGCCAGTATTTCTTTTTGCTGCCAGTCAGTCAAAAAAATGTGCTCACATTGGAGGCCTGGCTGCATCCCACCCAGGGTGCTGGATGCATTAACTTTTTCACACACAACCTTTGCCAGGCTGTACATGGAAGTCCATCACAGACACTAAAGCTCACTGCATCACTAGCTAGCTTGGAGGTGGTGCCAACGTCAGTTAGAGAGACTGTCAACATATTTTAGGAATCTGTGGCAAAGTGATGAATTTTACTACATGCACCAAGTTAATGGAGAAAAAGAACACTTCCGAGATTAGGAAGCCAAAAGTGCTATTATTTAATTGCTCCAATTCTCAAAGCAAAACAAACCAACGCCTTATCTAGTCTGTGACTTGGTTAAGAACTCAAACAAATACGAATATAAATATATAGGTATTAACTAATTAGTCTACATGATTTTGTTCTACTTTCCTTATGCGTCTTAAGAACAGAACAGCTTTTTTTTTTTTTAAATGACAATCATGCTTCAGTCTAATGCTTGTTGAGTATGATCCATTTTATTAAAAAATTCCTGAATCAATTTCCTGGCATATTCAACAGCATATTCAACCAAGATTCCAGGTGTTCTCACCATAAGAAGGGTCTCTTTCAAAGGGCTGTTTGCTTTTATAACTGCACACCCACCAGAAACATTGCGAACACCCCAACAATAGAGCTGAAACCTAAAGCAGTTTGGTGACATTCCAAATTTTTGAATGGAATGTGAATCCATTAAGATTATTAGGTAACTATATTGATATACTCGAATTTGTGCCAAATGTTAAAGCTGCCAAAGAAAAGACAGAATAAAAACTGGCTCTTGGATTCCAACTCTTGAGAATTTTGGTGTGGAAACTGTATTTTCTTGTAACTTACTTAAAAGACACACCATGCTTTCTCTCTTTTATTGCATTCTCAGTTTTCAGGAAGCAAAGAGAAATGAGATACATAATCAATGTTTCTCTTCCGTTTGGCTTTCAGCCTAAATAGTCCTGCACTTTTATTGGCAAAGTAGAACAGGTAATAACAGTGAACAAGAGACCTATTCTAAGAAGTACTGGCTCAAGTAAAGTACCACTACATCATGAGTGACTCATCATGAGTGATTACTCTGCAACCATGAAGCCAGGCTAATTGGACGATGGCCTGTGGCCAAGCTCTTGCTGGCATGACCCAAACACCCTTGGCTGACAGCCATGTTGTCTCTTTATCACACTTTTTTTTGGGGGGGGGTTGGGTGGGAAGGGAAGATAATCTAGATGGGAAGTGAAATAATTAAAAATAAAAATCTTCCCAAGAACTATTTAACTTCTTATCGTGAATTAAAAGTTTAATTACGTATCCTGTTAAAGGCCTGGGTCCTATGATTAAATATGACAAAATAATAGTTATGATTACTGATCAAGTGAGGAACTTTATAGCTCTGAACTTTGTCTTTAAAGCTATTATTAATTTTAATTGAAATAGTTAAGAGTCTCCATAGTAGGAGAAAAAAAAAAAGAAATGTAAGGGACATTTTGTTCATATATACAGAAGATTTTTAAGAAGCACAGATATGCTGGTAACTGATTTGACAAAATTTAATGCAAACAACTTTATCGTTGAAGTCCTTGTTATAAATCCACATAAAATGTTGATTATTGTGGTCATCTTATGAGATAGGGATAAACGGGTTTAGTGAAAAGAAACCTTAAACTGGCTTTGAAATCAGGTCACTTAAAATGATTTTTAGATATGTCTTAGGTTTTTGTCTACTCAACTCCTACTACTCTGCCAAAAGAGGAATGCATTTCTGCATCAGTTTCTTTAAATAGGACTTACTGGCCTCAGGATTTAAGAAATGTAAGAGGTTTGGAAAACAGCTTATGCATCTCAGTTTTAAAATTAGCTATTGCTGTGGCTATTTTCACCCTAGATTTCCCTCCCTCTGTATCAGCATCCTCCTGCAGCCTTCAGAGATGGAATCACAATAGAATCTGCTTCCCTTTTCATGGCTTTGCTTTATTGCACCCCCATCTGAGGCTGAGGCCCAGATTTCAGGGTTGGAAGTCACCTCTGCATTACTATAAATAAGTTCTGCCTTGAGGCATTTCAGAACTATCAGCATGATTCTAGGACTTGAAAACTTCTTACTTGCCAGCAAGTAGTTACCTGGAATATTCTGACTTCTTTATTTATTTGCTTTTTTTTTTTTTTTTCATCTGCTGCCAAGTCTCACTAATGCAACTTGGAAAATTGCACCACAGCTTTTAATGAGGATTCTGAGGTAAGAGCCATTTCATCAGAGAAGACTGTTCTTTCCTTTTATGGGAATAATAACACCTACTGTTTCTATAGCACCATCCTTCCAAGAAGCTGAACATATCACGTTTCATTAATCTGAACAGCAACCTTGCAAGTCAAGCTGGGAACTAGTATTGTTACTCCCTGCACACTCATGTTGGAATTGAGGTCATTAAATGTAAAATAATTTTCTCAAAATTCTACAACCTTCTTAAATAGTTAAGGAGCCATGATCTATTTGCATCTTCTGCAATCTGCTTATGTTCTAGGTTATCAAATAGCCCAGTGGTCCTATAGGTATTTTAACTTCCTGTGAACGTCTGCAAGATATTTTCTGAGAATGTAAGGGAGTAGTGACAAAAATAAGTAACACAACTGAGCTCCTCTTCTGGAGTCCTGTAGTTCTTTCCTTTCCTGAACACTTTTACTCCTATTTCCACAGTCTTTTCCTTTATCTCTTAATATAAACATCTTTTCTCTCTTCCTGGAAAATAAGATTTCTTCTCTTTTCTTTCTGTAGAAATCTGGAAAAGTTCAAGGACCATAAACCTACAGCATGGGATAGGACCTCAGAGACCACCCAGTTCAACTCTATCTTTTTCAAATAAGGATATGCCTTGAGAAGTTGAGTCCATCTGCTTGGTCAGTAGATCACTTGTGCACTCAAGGACATTCATTTACTAATTGGCTTCTGTCTCCTAAATCGTCTAGTTTTCTCTCTGCCAGAATTTTCTCATGAGTCCAGGTATTAGTCAGAATAGGTGGGGCTCTATTGTAATAACAAATAAAACATCACATTCTTGTTTTATTTTGAGATAGGATCTTGCTATTTTTCCAGGTTGGTCTTAAATTCAAGTGATATTCCCACTTCAGCCTTCCAAGTAGGTAGGATTACAGGTGCAGGTCACCAAGTTCAGCTAAAACATCAAATGGTAATGGCTTAAGGTAGAAGTTTATTTCTTATTCGTGTCAGAGT
This sequence comes from Urocitellus parryii, assembly GCF_045843805.1. Taxonomy (NCBI): domain Eukaryota; kingdom Metazoa; phylum Chordata; class Mammalia; order Rodentia; family Sciuridae; genus Urocitellus; species Urocitellus parryii. The sequence goes on along the minus strand of NC_135538.1, from coordinate 70,056,816 downwards.
CTGATTTGAGTTAGATGGCTCTTCTTCCTGACTTTCCTCCAATAGTGACTCAGGGATCTGGGCTTTAGCTTTACTATCTTCAGAATTCTTTGTCACCAAAGAATGGGAAAGAGCATGAAGGACTCAGACCTTCTTCTAACTGCTTCAAACCAGAAGTGACATGAGTTCATCTAACATCATTGGAAGATCTAGCCACATGGCCTACCTGATAAGAAATTGAGAAAAATTGGGTATGGGCGAACAATGGTAATCTTCATAAAGGAATGCAAAAATGCTAGAATTTATTCCTACTTCAAACAAACAAAGAAAAAAAAAACTAAAGCTAAATGAAATGTCTTTTGATGTTATTTCCCTCCAGCTACTGGTTCAATTCACAATTCTCTTTAACTCAAGAAGCCTCAAAAAACATAGCCTATATTAATTTTCTTCAATTCTTTTCCATTCTCTCTAAAACAAATTGAATTGGTTTTTGCTCCTATTTCCTTCCCAAAAGTGTTCAATGAAATCACAAGTGGCCTTGACTTTGCTGGATGTCAGCTTTCAGCCTTCATTTAGCTGACTATCAAACTCATTTGACACAGCTGATTATTCTCTGTTCAAAATGCTTCATTTTCTTGGTTTACTGCACACTACACTTTCTTGCTCTTCCTCCTGCCTCAATGACTGGTCCTTCCTGGTATACTGTGATGGCTCTTCTTCATTTTCCTGACCTCTCATTTCTGGAAATCCCCAAGGCTCAATCCTGAGACCTCTTTTCTTTTTCTATCTAAGCTTACTCCCTTGGTGATTGTTTCTAGTCTGTGGCTTCCAATATCCTTGATACTCTGGTATTAACACCCTTAACTAGTCAGGTGCAGTGGCACATGCATGTAATCCCAAGAGGCTGGAAGCTTGGGAGGCTGAAGCAGGAGGATCACAAGTTGGAAGCCAGCCTCAACAACTTAGAGGGGCCCTAAGCAACTTAGTGAGATCCTGTGTCAAAATAAAAAATAAAAAGGACTGGAGGTGTAGCTGGATGGTGAAATGCCTCTGAGTTCATTCCTACTACCAAAACAAACAAATAAACAAAATCTCTTAACACTAGCCTAGGCTTATACCCATGAATTCCAGTCATACACATGCAAAAGTGGACTAGACCTCTTTACTTAAATGCAAACAGGTATCTCAAATACAAAATATATGAAATAGAACTCCCAGTCCTGCTCAACCCACCCCCCAACCTCGTCCTCCCAGTCTTAACCAATTTCAGTTAGTGGCAACTCCCTTCTTCCATCAGCTTGGGCTCCAAATATGGGAGCTATCTGTCCCTTTTCTTTCTCTCCCACTTTATACCCAATCTATAGAAAAACTCCATAAGTTCTACCTTCAAAATGCCACCAAGAATCTGACACTGATGACCACTCCACTTGCCATGGCCCTGGTTGAGGTCATGTCCTCAGTTACTGTCTTACCCTCTTCAGTGTTCTCCCTGCTTTTGCCCTTGCCCTCTTTCAGTCCATTTGCACACAGCAGTCAAAATGATCTTCTCCTGTGAAACCCTTGGGTGGCTTCCCAGCTCATCCCAAGTAAAGGTCAAGTGTCTGGCAAGGGGCACAGCACAGCCCCATCTTCTCCCAGACACACCTCTTTCCATTCCCCGCTTGCTCACTCTGCTTCTGCCTCAGATATGCCATGCCTGCTCCATCCCCTGGCCCTTCTTTGCTGTTCCTCTGCCTAGCTCCCTCCTTCCCCAGATATCAGCATGGCTGGCCCCCTCACCTCCTTATGCTCCTCAAAAGTTGCCCCTGCAAACAAGCCACTCTTGAGACCCCTCTATTTAAAAATCCTGATACCTGAATCCTGACATTTCCTAATCTCCATTATTGTTTTATTTTCCTCAGTGGCATGCAATTGAGTACATTTGGGATTTATTAGTTTTCTGTCTTCCTTCTCCCCATTGGAATGTAAGTGAGGTTTACCCAGAACCCAGAATGGTGCCTCCTGGTACATAGAGGGACTGTGATAAACTGTTGAATGAATGAGGAAATAAATTAGTGGGGAAGCAGAAGCCCAAAGGAGTTGTGTGATTTGCTAGAGACCTTACACACAGGTGGTGCCAAGTCCCAGATTATGGTTTTTCCATCCCCTTATGGCTGATGGCTCTTAGTTTTTTAAAAATTCCCCTTCTTATCCTGGTAAAGAGTCGTGGTGTCTCCCTCAGAGTTCTGTTTAATTGGTGCATGGAGAGGTCAAAGGGCTGGTTGCATGCTCTGTGAATGAGCGTTTTACCTGTATCCCCCTGGTCATGCCACTTCCCAAAGGTGTCACCCATTGTTTTCTTCAAAACCTCCACCTTTCTCTGCAGCCACACCCGGGCTCAGAATGCTATTGGCAAACTGTGCTGCAGCATTAAGTAGCTTCTGTAGCACTACATATTGAAAGGACCGTCTGATGATAATCATGACTCTCTTACTCCTTTCTTAAAAGACCGGACCTAAACCATCCCAGAGACATTAACAGCTTTCATAGCCTCTAAAAACTTCCAGACAAGAAGATTCCATAATCTTGTTGGCATCCGCACTTGGCAGTACTGCTGCAGGAACATTCTTAATTGCACCCTATGGTGAAGACAACACAGGCCTCTTCTTCCCAAGCTTTCTGGGTCAGCTTTCTCTCTTTCTCTTTTTGGTACTGAAAAGAATAAGATTTATCACAAGCTGGAAAGAGAGAGCAAGGATATGAGCAAAAGTTTAAAACATATTTGTACCGAAGGGGCCATATTTATTTCCACCCCATAGACATCCTCTGCACACTTTCTCTTTTCTAGAGGATGAAAGAACATAGGAAATAAGACAAAGAGGGTGGCGGACCCTTGGCAATAATCCCCTGACAAATGCTATTTCCCTAGCCTTCTGTGAAGGAGCCAAGCAGCCTCCTGAGAACGGGTTGGAGACAAACCCTCTGTGGCTGCACAGCTTCTCAGAAAGCACACTCCATTTCTGACCTCAACTCCACACACCAAGAGATGGAACTTCATGGCAGTGATGCTACTTCTGGTGTGGCTGGCATCCAGTGTGAAATGGTCTCCATGACCTTTGCTAAGAATGTGTCTCCTGAGCCAACTTTAATCCTAAGGAGCAGGGGGAGGACGGCCTTGAGGTGCTTGTAACGTCACCACTTTCTCTTCTCTCTTCGCACAAAACATAATTTCTAGTTGTAGATTAAAATGACTAGTTTAATTATACAATGGAAGTACTTAGTACAATGGCTGGTTTCCTACTATTTGCTGACACATACCCGGGTTTATTTTCAATGGGGAGCCAATACTCAAATCCTGTAAGTTTCAGGTCTATCTTTCAATCCATTTTAGAGAAGAGAAAAAATAAAAGCAAAAGCAATTGAATTATTCCTTGACTTCTAGAAGGAGGCCTCTATTTTAAATCTCTCCCCTCTCAGGTTAGAGGTTGAAGCTGGGCACTGAGTGGTTTCACATTTGTTGGAGTTTCTCAGCAACAGTGAGGATTTCAGGGTAGAAGTACAGGACTGGACAGTAAGTGGTTAGATATGAGCTGGGTTTGGCCTAAACTGAATTAGGGAGTAGGAGGGTGCCAGTTTACATTTGGAGGTTTCACAGTGCAAGAAAAACTCTCAAACTGATACACAACATTAGCTGTCAGGTGTGAGTTGAGGTGTGGCAAGTGGGAACATGGGTGGGGGCAGGCCAGAAGTTGATCAGAATTAAGTGATAAGATGATGTGAGGTTAACCATTTCATTGCTTTTTCTTGTATCATGGGGACCAAATGCTAGTTAATTCTAAAATAGCAATTTGGGATGCTTGCTTATTTGCCAATTAATTCAAATTCTATGAAGTTATTCACAGGGAAAAGTGTGACAATTTTCACTGAGCCTCCAAGGGAATCTCTGTGTGCATACAGCAGAGGAAAACCATGCTCAGTGCATTGGCCATGGACAGGTGCTAAGCAGAGGAGGAGGTTCTTCCAAGGAGGCCTCCAAACACTTATAGCCCCACAGAGGAAAATGCTCCTGGGGCTGGTTTGCAGATCCCATTATTCAGACACTTAAGAGCTAGATGACTGACAACAGAGATTTATTTAAGAAAGAAGGAGAGAGAGTGTATGGGATGGGAGAGAGGAGAAGGAAGGAAAAAAGGAAATGGAAGGGAAGAAAGGAAAGGAAGACATCCAACCCATAGCTCTATGGGTTAATGTCAAGACTGCAGGAATGGGGGCAAACAGAATGTCGTCATGGTTTGGAGGACGAAGATAATGTAGGGACAACAGTCCTTTTAGAGGCTGGGAAGCAACACACAGCCAACACTTATTTAACTGGAATAAAACCAAAAAGGTCAAACAGATTTTGTGGGATATATCTACACAGGGTGCCTCTTATTTTAAATAGGAGTATGCAATGCCGTGGAAATAAGCAGTTATTAAGGATTTGTTCTACAATGAAACTTTAAGGTTATGTCATAGGCATTTATATGCTGATCTCCTTTTCATCTTACTGCACCAGTATTGTACTTTGACTTTAGAATTATAGAGGTTCTTAAAGGCAAGATAACTGACAGAGAGATTCAGTGACTAGACCAGGATCCCAGGGCTAACCTGGGTGTAGGTCACAATGTCTAGGGAGTCTCAATATGGGGCCAACAGAGTCACAGAAAAGAAACTAAATTATGTAAAACATGACTTTCATTAATACATATATTTTCATATCATCTAATTGTTTTTTAAAATCAGTAAAAAACATATATAGAAAATGGTTCTCAAATAGGTAACAGAGAATAAATAAACTGTGAGCATCACCTCCTTCCTTAAGATCTTTCTGGACAATTGGAAGTTTTCCAAATGGTTCCAGAGATTCTAGAGTTGGAATAAGTAAGAAAGGCATTCTTGTTCCCATCCAGAGAAGAAAAGGCCTTATATTTGACAAATGCTTATTATGAGACAGGCACTGCACTATGCTGAAAACTTTTATATTATCTCTCCTAATCCCCACAACACCCCACTAACTGGCTAAGTCTGCCCTGCTCATGCAGATGAGGAAACTCCAGCTCAGGATCCCCACGCATATGGCCATTCTCCGGCCTGTCCACGTTACTAAGGGCTCCCTGCACAAGCCCCAGTTTCTCTGTCTTCAAGTGACTTGTCCTTTAATTTCTACTCTCTCTCTCTACTGTCTACTTACTTGTTGCATGAGGAGTGGTAATGGAGCATTTTACCGTGAGTACATAAGAAATATCTGAATGTGAACATACTGAGTGCTTATGCAGTTCTCACTTTTACCAGCTGGGCACTCTCCTGCCCTCAGATAACCATAGATTTTGCTTAACAAGGGACTGGGATCTGGTGGAGTTCTATACCTTGTGTGCTTGTCTTTTTTTTTTTTTTTTTTTTTTTTGCAGTGCAGGAGAACTCAGGGCCTCACCCATGGCAGGAAAGTGCTCTACCACTGTGCTATATCCCCAGCTGTGTTTCTTTTTAAATGTTGGATCTGAATGTCCATCAATGGAGCACATGCCTTCTCTGTCACTTTCCACTGTCTTATACACAACTGCTTTCATTAATACTATTTGCAAAATCTCTGAAGGCATCTGGGTTTGTGACCCCTAGAATTTGATGGTAGCTATAATCACTAGCAACTCATACCTGTAAGTGACGGTGTGTTTGGTTTCTCCTAGGATTGCAGTGAAGAGCCGCTTGGTGGAACAGGGTCCAACAAGAGGGCTGTATTTGCAAAGAGTATGAATTGAGTTGTACCGCTGGGAGTTGTGCAGTAGATACAACGGCTGATGGTGATCCTACAGTTGCACACTGTGCTGCTGGTGTGCAGGGAATGATTCTGGCCTGAACACAAAGCCTAAGGACAGTATTACCCTTTGTCCCATTAAAATTGAAGGGAAGTCAGGCTGATTAAAGGAGAGGAATGATATACCCAATTCAGAGGGTGACTAGTGTGACAGTTTGTCATTGTGAAGCCCATCCTTTGAGTTTTCAGAGCTCAAACCATCCAACTGAAACTGAATGCCATCTCTGGACGGAGCAGATCCAGTTATTGGTGTCTCCAAAGTACCAACAAGACTGGACTCATTGACTTAATCAGAAAACATGAGTAGGGTATTTTCAAAAAATGGTGAGAGAATCAAGTTTATGCTTCTTAGAATCTCACTATGCTAATGGTGAGAATTACTGGTTGCTTTTAATTTTTTCCCCAAGCAAGGAAGGCCCTGTGAATGCTTTCATTCTTTTATTCTCAAGGGCAACTCAACAATCCTTAAACCATTTGAAAGAGAGAAATCGTAGCACTGATTCAGATCCCACATCTAGGACTGCATCAAACTTAGGTGGAACTAGTCAAAATCTGAAGTTTAAGAGAACTAGAAACTACAAGTCACTGAGCCCCAGGTGAGGTTCAGTTCCTTTAAAGAAATATGCTGTGTTCATACTCATGCTTCTGAGATTTCACGTGTATCAAACAGAAACTGGCTTTGCCACAAACCTAATATGTGGGTGACTTGGACATGCACGTGGCACAGGTTATACCTTCTAGATCCTACCAAGCCAATTATAGTCAATCCACCTCCTTTATCAACTATACAAACAAACCAAATTACTATACCTCTTCAGGCAGGCTGACCACCAAGTCATGTTTCGTCTGTCCAACCAGAGCCTGCCAGAAGTATTCACTGCATGCGGCCAGCACAGCCCGGTGGGCTCGGAACTCCTTCCTCTCCACTATCAGAGTCACGTCACAGAGAATATCCTTTTTCCGCTGGTCATTGAGGCCCAGGAGGATGTTGGTGCAGTGGACTGTGGACTCATACACATACATGGGGGAGTCAGGCTTCTCATCCACAGACATGCCGTTCACACCCTGAAAGAAAGAAAGGCTGAGTCACCACCACTATCAGAGAGTCACAAGAGGGAAGGGAGAATGAACATCATGGTTTCTGGGTCCAACCCATGGGCCGGGCAGAAAGAAGCAGTACTGCAGATCAGCACGTTCAAACTCGGTTGGCATAATTAGGTCAGGGAGCACATCCGGAAAGTCAAGGTCGATGGCTGACTTTTAACCTTTCCACTGACTGCATACTTTTTACCCCATGGTGGCAAAGCCAGATCTTTTAAAGGAACACTTAACATGATTAAAACACACATGTACTTTAAAAGTTGTAGTTTTGATTTTGTTAGAAAGCTGAAATAGCACTTTTTCACATATAAATAGTTTCCATTCCAGTACTGATTGAAATTTGTGTTAAGATGAAGTATCTGAAATGCTGTTTTGATGAAGTACATGTAAGTTCTCTAAGTTGAAATTTGGTTAAGGTGCCAAGTAGGATAAATGTCTAATCAAAATACATGATTTTACAAGTGTTCTAAACTGCATACGCCCTGAAGAATAGATATAGCAGCTATTATATCTGCCTTCTGCATTTCAAGACAATGCACAGCCAACGTAATGCAGGTGGTGACGGGCTCTCGAGTGGAACTCTGCTGTCGTTATGTCAGCAGACTTGACGTACACCCTCTTTAAGGAAACACAATGGATCATAATAGGAGTCATGAAAAAGATGTATTCAAAGTGAAAATTACTTTTACAAAAGTCGTCTTTGTTTTAAAAAGAATCCTTTGAGGTATCCATAATTAATTTATATAATGTGGTTTTTCAGTAATATTTACTACTACTATGAATCCAGGCATGGCTTCATTCTCATTCAAAAAAAAAAACCACACTTTAACAATAAATAAACAGCTTTAACAATAAGCTTCACACATTTATGGTATGAAACTTGACGTATGTGAGCAACTGTAAAACCATCCTTACAATCAAGATAGTGAAGATAAATTAACCACTGCCAGAAGTCTCTTTAAGCCCCTTTATAGTTCCTCCCTCGTACCTCTCAGTGCCCTATCTCTGGCAATCATTGATCAGCTTTCTGGCCATATTTATTAATTTGAACTTTTTAGAGTTATATACAAATGGAATCATGAAGTATGTATTCTTTTATGTCTGGCTTCTCTTACTCAGCATAATTATTTTGACACTCACCCATATTGTTGAATATATCAAAAGTTTGTTCCTTTATTTCTGAGTCATGTTTTATTCCATGGATAGAATACACATTTTTACCCATTAATATACTGATGGATATTTGGGTTGTTTCCAGTTTGGGGCTATTAAAATAAAGCTGTTGTAAACATTAGTATAAAAGACTTTGTATGAACATATGCTTTCTCTTGGGCAGGATGTCCAAGTCACCCACACATGAGTAGAGTGAATAGAGTGTATGCTGTACATAACTTTAACTCTCTAAGAAACAGCACTGATTTCTAAAGTGGTTGTACCATTTTACATTTCCCTACCAGCATATGAGAGTTCTGGTTTTTTTTCACATTCTTGTCAACATTCGGCATGGCCAGTCTTTTAATTTTGGCCATTCTTATAGGTACACTATGATATTTCTTTTGTGGTTTTAATTTGTTTTCTCTAATGACACAAGATATTGATCACCTTTCATGTGCTTATTTTCCATCTGTGTATCTTTGGTAAAATGTCTATTCAGAGTCCTTGCCTAATTTTAATTGAGATGTTTGTTTACTTATTATGGGATATATTCGAAATAAAATCCTTTATGTGGTTTGTAAATATTTTCCCCCAGTCTTCTGTAGCTTGTCTTTTCATTCTCAAACAGTAGAAAGTTTTCATTTGAAAAGGCTCAATTTATCAATTATTTTCTGTTTATGGATTGTACTTTTAGTGTCATATCTAAAAAAATCTTTGCCTAAACCAAGGTCACAAAGATCTTCTCCTATCGTTTTTGCTAAAAATTTAGTTTTTTCTTTTTTTTTAAGTTCTTACATTTAAGTCCTTGACAATTTTGAGTTAATTTTTTATATGGTACAAAGTATGAATTGAGCCTCTTTTGTTCTTTTGCCTATGAATATCCAATTGTTCCAACACCATTGTTAAAACCACTCTTTACTGAATTGCCTTTGCACCTTTATCAGTTGGCTATATATGTGTAGATCTATATGTATCCGCCTATCTTCATGCCTCTATCAACAGTGTCTTGATTTGTTGTTTTTCAAAGTGGTTTTTTTTTTTTTTAAAGAAAGAGTGAGAGAGGAGAGAGAGAGAGAGAGAGAGAGAGAGAGAGAGAGAGAGAGAGAGAGAGAATTTTTAATATTTATTTTTTAGTTCTCGGTGGACACAACATCTTTGTTGGTATGTGGTGCTGAGGATCGAACCCGGGCCGCACGCATACCAGGCAAGCGCGCTACCACTTGAGCCACATCCCCAGCCCTCAAAGTGGTTTTTGATTCTTTGCATTTCCATATGCATTTTAGAACTAGCTTGTCAATTTCTACAAAATAATATTTTTACTAGAACTATACTTAATCTACTGATCAGTTTGGGAAGAGCTGTCTTTTAAGCAATATTGAATCTTCTGACCCAAGAACACAGCATTTCTCTTTCTAAAATATTTTTTTAGTTCTCAATGGACCTTTATTTAATTTATTTATATGAGATGCTGAGAATCGAACTGAATGCCTCACACCTGCTAGGCAAGCACTCTATTACTAAGCCACCAATCCAGTCCCCCATTTCTCTTTCTTTAGTTTATCTGTAATCTTTCTTAAAGAAGATTTGTAGTAGTGTATTGGTATTGCATATCTTCTGTCAGATTTATACATACATATTAATATTTCTGATGCCATTATAAATGGTATTGCTTTTGAATTTCAATTGCTGATTTTTCTCTACTAATATACAAATACCAATGATTTGCATGTATGTGTGTGTGTGTGTGTGTGTGTGTGTGTGTGTTTGTGTATGTGTGTGTGTGGTGTGATTCTGGAGCTCAAACCCAGAGCCTAGGGTATACTAGGCAAGTGCTCTACCACCAAGCTACATCCTCAATCCCTATAAATAAATTTTGTGTATAAATTTTGTATGCCTAATTTGCTTAGTTGTTCTTATACAGTTGTTCTTATAGCTTTTTAAATTTTTTTGGAAGGTTCCACAGAATTTTCTTCATTGATTTTTATTCTTATTGTTGTACTTTTACTTTATTTATTTATTTATTTATTTTTACTTCTCTAAAATAACCCCATTTGTACCTAGGATTTATTTGTTACAAATGTAGAGGTAAGGTAGGTATGAGAATGTCTTCAGCAACAGAAGCCACTCATCTGGATTAGAAGGATGCCAACCTGGAGAGTCTCACTTGGAAGTGGACAGCTGAACTGGTCACAGTCACAGGTGTGGGCTTCTTTATTTAAAGTGACAGGCCATCCAGATGTCTAGACACTCTACAGGAGGAAAGCTGAGTGCTCCTGTGTTGTTATATTCTTTTTTCTACTTACTTTGAATTTAATTTGCTCTTTTCTTTTTTAAAACCAGTTTCACAATGTGTAGGTTGCATTCATTGATCTTACATTTTTTTTTCCCTAAGACAGGCTTCAATGCTGTAAAATTCAATCAGTACTGCTTTAGCAGTATCTCACAAATTTTGAAATACTGAATTTTAATTTTACTCAGTTCAAAATACTTGTAAATTTCAATTTTGATTTTTTTCTTGGTGTGTTAAGTTATTTATAAACATTATTTAGCTTCTAAAATATTAGGGTGAATTTCTAGATATATTTTAAAAAATTCTCTTATTTGATTCTATTATGGTCAGACACAAACTTTGTATAACTTTAATCCTTTTTGATTCATGGAGAATTGTTTTATATGCCAGAACATGGTATTCCATATGCACTGGAAAAGAGTGTGTATTATGAAGTTTGCTGGTTGTGTTCTGTACATGTCAATGAGGTTAAAAGTCAGATGATGAGTATTGCTCAAGTTTTCTATCTCTTGTTTGACTTTCTGTCTATCGGTTTTATCAAATCTTGAGGAGAGACACTGAAATCTTTGACAATAACTGGGGTTGTCATTCAGTTATTGAAATTTTACTATCTTTGATTTATGCAGTTTGAAACTCTGTTATTAGATGCACAGACATTTAGGATTTTAATTTCTCTTGGAAGTATTCATTCCTCTACCACTAATTCCTTTAATTCCTGGAAATATTCTTTTTTTCTGAAATTTGTTTTGTCTAATATTAATACGGCCATTCCAGATTTGTTCGATTAGCATCAGCACAATATACCTTTTTCTATTATTCTCCTTTTAACCTTTTTGTCTCTTTATATTTAAAGTGTTTCTTGTAGGCAGCATATAATTGGGTCTTGCTTTTCCTACAATCTAATCTGACAATCTCTGACTTTAATTATGGTGCTTAGACCATTTACATTTAATGTTATTATTGATTTGGTTGAATTTAAATCTGCCATTTTTCTCTTTGTTTTCTATTTGTCCCAAATGTTTTTTGTTCCCTTTCCTCTCACTCTCTTATTTATTTTGGATTAACTGAATATTTTTTATGATTCAATTTTGTCTCTTACTGGTATGTTTTATTATTTTATTGGTTGCTTTAGAATTTATAATATGCTTCTTTATCACAATCCACCTTCAAGTATACTGTATAATTTAATGCAAAATTAAATTATTTAATTATTTCTATTTCAAAATTAAATTAATTAATTATTTCTATTAAAAATTTAATAGAAACTTAAAATGCTTACAAGGGAGAAATAAAAGGGTTCTTCCCTTTCTGCCCTTGTATTATTCAGGTATTTTACTTGTACAAATGTTAAAAAATCTATACTATATTGTTTTTAATTTTCTTTAAACAATCAATTATGTTTTAAATAAATTTAGACAATAAAAATAATATATATACACATACTTACATAAACACACACACGCACACACATGTGTGAGTGTATGTGTGCGTGTATGTGTGTGTGCGTGTGTGTGTGTGTGTGTGTGTGTGTGTGTGTGTGTGTATTTTTTCCTTCTTCCTGAAGGACCTCGTTTAACATTGCCTGCAATGCAGGGGTGCTAGTAATGAATTCTTTTAGCTTTTGTTTCTCTGGAAAAGCTAGTTGATTTAACTTTTGGAACATATCTTCATGGGGTATAGATTCTAGATTGACAGGATTTTTTCCTTTTCTTTCAGTACTATAAAAGATGTCATTCCACTGTCTTTTCACTTGCATTGTTTCCAGTGAAAAATCTGTCACCTTTACCTTTGTTTCTCTGTATGTAAGGTCTCTCTCAACCCCACCCTGCTGTTTTCAAGGTTTTTTCTTTATCAATTTTTTAAATGAATAAATTGATGATTATGTGCCTTATGTAGTCTCTTTCATGTTTCTCCAGCATTGTTGATCTGTAGCTGTGTAGTTTTCATCATATTGGGAAAACTTCAGACACCAATTCTTCAAATATTTTTTTTTGTTTTCCTTCCTATTCTTCTTAATGCAGTTCAGTTATTTGTATATTAGACCACCTGAAGTTGTTCCACACCTCACATTACTGTGTTCATTTAAAATTTTTTTTGACACTCTTTTTTTTTTTTAACTCTCTTATGTTCTTATGTTTCCCTTTGGATAGTTTTCTCTTGCTAGACTTTCAAGTTCATTAATTTTTTTTTCTGTAATGTCTAATCTGTCACTAATCCCTTCCAGTATAATTTTTATCTCCGACACCGTGGTCATCATCTCAAAAGTCCTTTTTTAGACTTTTAAAATATCTTCCATGTTTCTGCATAAGATATTTAATTGTTTAACCTCTTAATTTTTGGAATAAAGTTATAGTAACCATTTCAATGTCTTTTTAAATTCTAAAACTGTATCAGTTCTGGCTCAGTATTTTCTTTTTAAATATTTTCATTAGTTGTTGATGGACCTTCATTTTATTTACTTATTTATATGTGGTGCTGAGAATTGAACCCAGTGCCTCACATAAGCTAGGCAAACACTCTATCACTGAGCCACAACCCTAACCCCCTGGCTCGGTTTTGATTATTATTTCTCTTCAATGTGAATCATATTTTCTTACTTCTTTGAAAGACTGGACATTTTTGATTGCATTCAAGACATAAATTTTACAATTTTTGGATTTAATTTTGTTGGATGCTGAATATGTTTGTGTTACTATAAATACTCTTGAGTTGAGGTACTTGGAAAAAGTGTGAACCTTTTTGGATTTTTGGCTTTGAGTTTTGTTAGATTGGAAAAGCAGCATTTAGTCCAGAGCTCTCTGTTTCCCCACTACTGATCCAAGACACTTCTGAATAATTTACCCAAAGTCTGCTGAAATATGGGTTTTCTAGTCTGGCTGGTAGGTATAGGGATTATTTCTAGTCCTCCATGAGCTCTATGTAACCTCTGATTGTTTTGGGTAGTTCCCTTCTCAATCTTCAGAAGTTTCCTCACATGCATGTAGTGATCAGTATTCGGCAAAATAGTGATGAGGTACTCTCTGAAAATCTCTGGAAGAGTCATCTCTCCAGACTCTTAGCTATGTCTCTTCAATTTAGGAGTAATCCAGCAATTCCTTGGTTCCTCCTTTCTGTTCCATGGCCCGAAAACTCTTGTAACAGTATGTTGCATTGTTTGTTTTCTTTTAGGGATTACTGTACTGTCCTTTGTTACTTTGTATCCAATGTCTTGAAAAGTATTATTTCATATATTTTATTTGTTTTCATAGTTATTTCAGCAGGGAGTAGCTGGGATTACAGGTGTGTACCACTATTCTTGGCCTAAAGTCCTAGATTTACTCTTTATAGTACAAGTACTCCAAATACTTTAAAACCAATAATTTATCTCATTGCTAACCATATAATGTAAACTTTCTTCTTCTATACACAGGTATTTTGAAATACCTAATTATGAAAATATTTATGAAGAAACATTATTAGTCCTTTGGTATTCCAATAAAAGGTAAAGTATCTGTCAGTTTCATTATCTATAATCATGTTAAAAATGTAATAAGAATAACATTCTAAATGACAATTCACTTGTAATGACCCTAGGCCACTGAGTAAGATCAAGGTCACTTTGCTTCTGTTTGTGACTAGAAAATTGCTGCTAAATTCTTCATGATTTAGTAAGAAGACAAATATTTTCTATTGTATATTCTTATTAGTTTTTCATTTCCTTAGAATGTTTTACATATTTTCTTATGTCTCACATAGGGTCTCGATTATGATTTATTTTCTCCATTCTTAATTCTTAGATTATTCTTCTTTTGCCTATCATATTCAGTTTTTTTCAAGTAGTCTGTAAAATTTATTTGGTTTAAAAATCATAATAGGTTATATGTAGCAGGTAACACTCAAAATTGGGCTGGAATAATTAATATTCTAGGGCATAGATGATGTGTTCATTCTTCAGAAGTAGATTAATGAGGGACATCTCATTTTTCCAATTCATTTATGGGTAATACACATTAATGCATGTACTCCAAGACTGGAGTTTGCTATGAAGAATACAAAGCCATAAATTCTTGGGTAAAACACAAAATGAAAGAAAATAAAAAGAGAAATGAAAGTGAAATACAGTAGAAATAAGCGTGAACCAGGTATCTTGGGCTTTTGTTCTACCTGCGGCATTGGCCAGCCTTGTGGATTTGGACAAATTGCTTAACTTCGTCTGAGCCTGCTTCCATGTTTGTGAAATGAGAAGTATGAACCAGAAAACTAGCAAAGTTTTCGCAGATCTACAACTCTATGAGTCTGAGTCTATGAAAGAAATAAACCTAAGTGATAATAAATAGGGAGTGATATACTGTCATTTTAATTGATAGAAACTGGCTTTCTTTGATCTTATAAAGACCATTTATGTGCTCAGTGTTATTGTTGTGGATGTTTCATGGTTTAACAAAACCCTCCCTGAAAAGCTGGTTAACAGGGGATGGGGTGGACAATATGCAGAGAAACCAGAGCTTTCTAGGAGAGAAGTAGGACTCTGACTTCTGCTCTGCATCGATTCCAGGTTTGGAAGATCTGTTTGAATGAATAATTCTATCTGCACAAAGGGAAACAAGTCACTTGAAGTAAAGTTACCTTTAGGAAATAGGAATCCAAGTCTAGGAGGACATTTTGACACAATATGTGGAGTTGAGGCTATTGGTTCCTTCAGTCCTTAGTTCAGAAACCATAGCTGTTCTGGAAACCACAGCTGAGTAAGGAAATATGAACTAAAAGAGTATGGCACTAGGGAACACATTTCACTGAGGTTACTCTGAGGCCTAAGCAGAAAAGAGTAGCAGAGGTCACAGGTGTGTACCCATCAAGCAGGAGCAGTCATTAATGGTATGAAGCAAGGCAGTGGGCTCACTAGCAGATTCCAAGTCACAAGCAAGACCGTGTTCTTTCTGTGTTCTCAGACAACTCGGGGTCTTGAAGAGAGACTCTATATTCTGCTAAAAGGGTGGATTTAAGAAGATAAAGGAGAAGTGGCCATATAAACACTTCCAGTTGGTGAAGTAAGCTCTATTAGTCACACAAACATGGACATTTGCTCTTTAGGCTAGACCTTCCAGAGAATTTTGGAAGAATTTGAACAGTTTTAGTTTTGTTCATCAAATTGTATAATCTGAAATCTATTATTGTCATGAAGTTGTTGCCTGGCTTTGAGAATTTTTTTGATTTAATTAAATTATTATGGATAAATCTTTCTGCCATGCCAGCACCACTCTCTTCCTCTTGGCCTTTATATTTCTTTTCTTTTTTTTCTATTTATTTATTTATTTATTTATTTATTTATTTATTTATTTTACATGAGCTCTCTTATTATTATTATTTTTGCATTACAATTCTTTTTTTTAATTTATGTTTTTTAATGTTGGTTGTTCAAAACATTACATAGTTCTTGATATATCATATTTCACATTTTGATTCAAGCGGGTTATGAACTCCCATTTTACCCCGTATACAGCTTGCAGAATCACATCAGTTACACTTCATTGCTTTACATATTGATAGACTCATGTCTGTTGTATTCTGCTGCCTTTCCTATCCTCTACTATCCCCCCTCCCCTCCCCTCCCCTCCCCTCTTCTCTCTCTACCCCCACTACTGTAATTCATTCCTTCCCCTTGTACTGTTTTTCCCTTTCTCCTCACTTCCTCTTGTATGTAATTTTGTATAACCCTGAGGGTCTCCTTCCATTTCCATGCAATTTCCCTTCTCTCTCCCTTTCCCTCCCACCTCTCATCCTTGTTTAATGTTGGTCTTCTTCTCGTGCTCTTCTTCCCTAGTCTGTTCTTAGTTACTCTCCTTATATCAAAGGAGACATTTGGCATTTGTTTTTTAGGGCTTGGCTAGCTTCGCTTAGCATAATCTGCTCTAATGCCATCCATTTCCCACCAAATTCTATGATTTTGTCATTTTTTACTGCAGAGTAATACTCCATTGTGTATAAATGCCACTTTTTTTTATCCATTCGTCTATTGAAGGGCATCTAGGTTGATTCCACAGTCTTGCTATTGTGAATTGTGCTGCTATGAACATCGATGTAGCAGTGTCCCTGTAGCATGCTCTTTTTAGGTCTTTAGGGAATAGACCGAGAAGGGGAATGGCTGGGTCAAATGGTGGTTCCATTCCCAGCTTTCCAAGAAATCTCCATACTGCTTTCCAAATTGGCTGCACCAATTTGCAGTCCCACCAACAATGTACAAGTGTACCCTTTTCCCCACAACCTCGCCAGCACTTATTGTTGTTCGACTTCATAATGGCTGCCAATCTTACTGGAGTGAGATGGTATCTTAGGGTGGTTTTGATTTGCATTTCTCTGACTGCTAGAGATGGTGAGCATTTTTTCATGTACTTATTGATTGATTGTATGTCCTCCTCTGAGAAGTGTCTATTCTTTTCTTTTTTTTCTATTTATTTATTTTACATGAGCTCTCTTATTATTATTATTTTTGCATTACAATTCTTAATACACCTTTATATCACAATTTATCATATCTCTGTATACAAGATATGTTGACACCAAATTCACATCTTCATACATATATTTTGTATAATGATGAAGGTCTCCTTCCACCATCCATGCAATTCCCCTTCTCCCTCCACTTCCCTCCCACCCCTCTTCCCTATCTACTTCCCATGCTCTTCCTCCCTACCCCATTTTGAATCACCCCAGTAATATCAGAGAAGACATTCGGCATTTGTTTTTTTTTGGGATTGGCTAACTTCACTTAGCATAATCTGCTCTAATGTCATCCATTTCCCTGCAAATGCCATGATCTTGTTATTTTTTAGTGCTGGGTAATATTCCATTGTGTATAAATTGGCCTTTACATTTCTACTGAGTCTTTATCACACCTCTTTCTACTGGATCCACTTCCAGCATCATGGGACACACTTATTCCTTAGCCCTTCCCATTCTCCAATCATCACAGTGCTTTTCTATGAACTCCCTCCAATTCATCTGTTTTTCACTGAACAATGCCAAAGTGAATTCTCCTTCTCCTATCACTGCATTATGTTCCATTAAGTTTTTTTTTGTTTACTTGTTTTACTAACATTAATTAAACATTTTTCTCCTTAATACAGCAAATCCTGAAATCTTCAGCAGGATTCATGGATCTAAGAATGAAATACTTTACAGTATAGTGAGTAACTGAGCCCAGAATAGCACGTAGGAGTCTGACAGCCAGTCTTTAAGCATTAGACAATGTGTTGAAGTATGTAGACATTAACTGAAATCAGATCATAAGAAAGCTTTCCAAAGGTTCTGATTTGGGTTTTGGCTGGATCTCATTCTTCTTTTTGTAGGCCAAAAAATACCAGCTGCACATGTACATTCCATATATACCCCAATCATTTCATCATATGGTTCAGCAGTAAAAGTTAATTACTATTATTTTGTCATAGTATGTTCATCCCCTCAAGAAGCTACATAGACCACCATTCATATCAATCAAAAATATAGTAATACAAATTCTCATTAACTTATTCACTCTTCATTCATTATTGGGTCACATCCAGAAATTAAAATGTCTGTTAGTTTTGAAGGTAAAAGTATAAATCAAAAAGAAAAAAAAAAACCACAGTGGGAAATCTGAAAAGCTGCAATTCACAAAAAATAAAAATTAGAATGTTAAGTTTTACAGACAACCTGTCATGTCTAGAATGTTTCAGATGAAGAGAAATGAATATGCCTTGCAGGTAATGAAAAAGACCAAATTATAAACCACTTCATTTGAAGTTCCAACCATATTTCTCCTAGAAACAGTGCATTAAGTAAATACTTTCGTGAATCAAACTCTAAATTATTTAGTAATTGCTGAGTAAATTTCTGCTTTTATCAAGCATTCTTTTTTTAAAAAAGTTATTTACTATAAATCTATAATAGTTTTTGTAAAAGAAAAGTTATCAAGTCTACAGAAATTTTAGAGTGCATAGTGCTATTAAAATTACTTAGTTATTACTTTTGGATTGGAAACACTTTCCAACCACATCAAGACTCAAACTTCTTACTTAAAGTGGAAAGCAATTCGATTTCAGTATTTCCTAATGGAAAACTGCAGTGCTTGTCACTTAATGTCGCCTTAGATAGCTCAAGTAAGGGCCTGACACGGAGTAGCTAAAACATTTTGTGTTCTTTATTTACTCAAATACTCCATCTGCGTGCGTACTAGTTAGTGCCAAGGGAACTGAAATTTAAGGCTGTCGTTAGGAGGAAGCACTTGCAATCCTATCATCAAATTCTTAATAGCTCTGAATGGTTCTCGTACTTCAGTATAAACTTCCATTTTCTTTGACCTTTCAGGAGGAAGTTCAATTTACTGACACAGTTTATGATGATGCTTTTTTACTGCAAAGTTGAAAAATATACAAAAAAAAAATTAAAAGTGGGGGGAGACAATTACAAGCTCCAATTTTTTTTTGCTAACTTCCTAGTTGATATGATTTTTCTCCTCTTATTTTATACATTCCCAAAATTTAAATAACTCTTTAAATTTCAAAATATCCAGTAATAAAGTAATGACAACTAGTAACATTTTTTTCTAGACTTAAATATAAACTTAGTGGAGATGCATAATCTGATACAATAGCTGATCCAGAAAAAATATTAGGATGTTGGTAACAAACTATATATATTGATCTAAAAGTCATAAAGAATTAAAGATAATTATATCTTTATATCTTAAAGATAATTACAATATATAATTACATATCACATAGCCACTAGCTTGAAAAGAATTTGAAAGCTTGTAATATTGTGTGTGATGATGTAAAGTAACAGGAGTTCTTATCTATTGATGGTTGATTCAACTTCTTTGGAAAAGAGTTTGGCATTATCTAGCAAATTGAAGATGGGCATAATTTTTTTTTGCTCATTTTAAAAATTTTAATTTGTTATATATGACAGCAGGATGCATTACAATTCATATTACACATATGAAACATAATTTTTCATATCTCTGGTTGAACAAAAAGTAGATTCACCTACTTAGGGTAATGATGTCCATCTCATTCCACCATCTTTCCTACTCCCATACCCTCTTCTTTCCCCTCCCTCCCCTTTGCCCTATCTAGAGTTCATCTAATTATCCCATGTGCCCCCACTTACTAAAGCACATTATGATCAACATCCTTAAATCAAAGAAAACATTTGGCATTTGTTTTTTTGGGGATTGACTTACTTTACTTAGCATTATATTCTCCAACTCTATCCATTTACCTGAAAAATGCCATAATTTTATTCTCTTTTAATGCTGAATAATATTCCATTGTGTATACATACCACATTTTCTTTACCCATTCATCTACTGAAGGGCATATCTAGGTTGGTTCCACAGTTTAGCTATTGTAAATTGTGTTGCTATAAACATTGATGTGGCTGTGTCCCTGTGGTATGCTGTTTTTAAGTCCTTTGGTATAAACTGAGGAGTGGGATAGCTGGGTCAAATTGTGGTTCCATTCCCAGTTTTCCAAGGATTCTCTATACTGCCTTGCATATTGGATGCACCAATTTGTAATCCCACCAGCAATGGATGCATGTACCTTTTTCTCCACATCCTCACCAACACTTATTGTTGTTTGTATTCTTAATAGCTGCCATTCTGACTGGAGTGAGATGAAATCTTACAGTTGTTTTGATTTGCATTTCTCTAATTTCTAGAGATGTTGAACATTTTTTCATGCCAGCTGATGATATTTGTTGATTGATTGTATATCTTCTTTTGAAAAGTGTCTGTTCAGTTCTTTGGCCCATTTATTGATTGGGTTATTTGTTTTTTTGGTGTTAAAATTTTTAAGTTCTTTATATATCCTAGAGATTAGTGCTCTATCTTATGTGCATGTGGTAAAAGTTTGTTCCAAAATTGTAGGCTCTCTATTCTCCTCACTGATTCTTTCTTTTGCTGAGAAAAAGCTTTTTAGTTTGAATCCACTCCATTTATTGATTCTTGATTCTAATTCTTGCACTATAGGAGTATTAAGGAAGCCGGGGCCTAATCCAATATGATGGAAATTTGGGCCTACATTTTCTTCTAATAGGCGCAGTGTCTCTGGTTTAATTCTTAAGTCCTTGATCCACTTTGAGTTGAGTTTTGTACATGGTGAGAGGTAGAGGTTTAACTTCATTTTGTTGCATATAGATTTCCAGTTCTCCCAACACCATTTGATAAAGAGGCTATCTTTTCTCCAATGTACTTTTTTGGCACCTTTGTCTAATATAAGATAACTGTAATTATGTGGGTTAGTCTCTGTGTCCTCTATTCTGTACCATTGGTGTTTCAATCTATTTTGGTGCCAATACTATGCTGTTTTTGTTACTATTTCTCTGTACTATAGATTAAGGTCTGGTATAGTGATGCTACCTGAGAAGATGTGCATAACTTTTGACCCAGTAATCATACTCTTTGGTTATACTGTATAGATACTCCTGCATATCTTTAACAGGAACCCTCTATAAGAGTGTTCATAACAGCATTATTCAGAATAACTCCTCACTGAACCAACATAATGTTTATCAATAGCAGATTGCATATATATATATATATATATATACCATTCATTTATTCATATCATGGAATAATACAAAGTAAATTAGAGCCACATGCATTACTAGTCATGGATTAGTCTCAAGAACACCATGTTGAATATTAAGCTTCAGAAGTAAAGCACAAAGTAATAACACAAAATCTGAGTCTATTATCAAGTTCAAAAATGGGTAAACCTTAAAATCTCTAGGGATATATACTGTTATGGGCTGAATGTTTGTGTGCCCTCTCCCTCCACAAAATTCATATGTTGAAACCTAACCCCTGAAGTGGTGGTCTTTGGAGGTGGGGTTTTGGGGAAGTAATTAGGTCAGGAGGGTGAAGCCCTCAAGAATTGAATTTGTGCCTTTACAAGAAACGCCTTCTCACTCTCCTTCTACTATGTGTGGACACAGTAAAAAGATGGCCTCTGAAAAGCAGGAAGAAAGTCCTCACAAGAGACTGACCCTGTGGTACCCTGGTCTCAGATTTCCAACCCCAGCACTATGAGAAATTAGACTTGTTATTAGAGTCACCCAATATGGTACCCTGTTACAGAAGCCTGAACTAAGACACAGACAAAGGTGGTAAAATTGAAGCAAATGCTCAGAATAGAGGTTTTCTTTGGGGCAAGAGAGTGGTCATTGGAAAGGGTACTACAGTGTCTCAGGGTGTTGTCACAATGTTCAATTTCTTGATGTAGGTGCTAAGTTAATTTGATACTAAATTGTACATTTGTTTCATGTACTTTGATGTATCTACATTATATTTTGTTAAAAAAAACCCCAAAGCAGCTCCCCCAAAGTTAAAGATTGGAAGAAAGGGCTAACAATTCATGTCTTTATGGAGAACCTGTGCAGGTTCTTTCACCCGATTAGATAGGTCGTAGGTGGGCTTTGGGTTTCAAATGAAACACACACAAGAATCCTTAAAGGTAAGCAAACCTAACCACTTCAATGGGCTGAATATAGGGACAAAGCCTTTTGGGAGATGCTGAGAAATACGAGCTCAGGCTTTTGCTAGAGAGTGAACTATTTTCAGAGATTCCCATGTTTTCTTCTTTCTTGTGAAAAACCAAACTATTTCATGTCTCTATTTCCTTCTCTAACATGAGGGAAGAGGTGACCTCTAAGATGTTTCCAGTTCTATTTTCTATGGTTCTGTGAAAGTACAGAAACTTTAGGAAAGGCTTGAAACATGCTTCTCTAACTGTAGTTCCCAAGAAAACTTTTTAGGAAGTGATAATGCTCAAAAGAACACAGCTGGTGGGAAGAAAAAATGTCATCACATAACTTTTGAGGGAGACAAAGACGACCGATCCAATGAAAAGTGTGAAATTTCCCCCTTATAAATGAAGTCATCCCAAAAGAAAGATAAACCAAAAGCCACTTTTTGCATGTTAATGAAACATGGTGTCCGCTGGTAGTGAACAATAGGTTGATATTTTGTTCTCATTCCTGGACATCGCTAGGGTGCATAGGACATGGCCTGTCTTGGAAACCATCTTAGACATATAGTTAGACATATAGGCTAGAGTCAGCAGGATGTTGGTCCTCTGAATCTTCATCCTGTCATATCAGGCCAGACTGTTTAGGGGGGCAGGGAGAAGGCTCTAGCTTGGATTTAACAATAACATAGTACATAAATTCTCACCTCAAAAAGGAAAGAATTCCATGCTTTGAAATCTCTGTGTGAAAGGGACTCCATGCCTGGCTGTCCAAGATGCATGATTACTGTTAATGGTGTTTGGGTGGTGGTGGGAATGTAGGCAGAGCAGGAAGGAAGTGGAATTGGGAATAGGAAGATTAGGAGCAGCAGTTTTGTGATCATCTACCCTGTTTTTTCCCGCTGTATTTTGATGTTTGCTTTTGGTTCTTTTATGGTAATCCCCCAACTCAGGGTGCAGCTGACACGCCACTTATTCTCCTGGGGTAGGTCGTTTTCTACCCTTGACAAGCTTTCTTTTCTATGTTGTCACTTCCAGTTTGTGTCTGCTGTTACTTCTTTGTATCTGTGTTCTCCATTTATATTCATTTCTCATACATCAATCTCTGCTTCACATTAGCATTTGCCTCTTGCCTATTAGGAGTTAGAGGACACAGAAAAGTCATTTCTTTTCTGCTTCTTTCTTTATCAGGTCATCTGTGTGAAATATTCTCTCCCAGCATCTCCTTCCCTCCCCTTCTAGCCAGAGAAATATTACCCTAGAGCTTCATGCTGCTAATGTGAGAAGAAGTTGTGAACAGTGATTAGAAGGCTAAATGAGGTGGTAGAGCCTATTTACTTCATTAAGGTTCCTTCAGGGAAAAGCAGGGATGGGAAACTGAGAGATAAGGGTTAATGCTAAAAGAATAAAAGATCCATTTGACTCAGAGCAGTCTCAGTCTGCCTGGATTCTATCAGACACCCTTCTCCATGGGGAAATCATTACAGAGAAATGACATGCAAAGTGCGCCATAAAGCATCTGAGTCAAACCAGAGGGAGGATGACTCAACGGATCGTTTTACATTTTAATAGAAGGCGCTGCAGATTTGTACCTAGTGCACAGTTCAACACAGGGCTCGCGACTCCTCCCCAAAACTTCTTCATCGGTAGGAGGGGAGTTCCCAGAACCTGTCTTATTCTGTCTTAGAAGAGAACCAAGTCAAAACTCACAACAGAGAATCAGAGACTAAGAAAAGACAACAGATAGTCAAACACAGAAAAAAGGGGAGATGGCAAGTCTAATTCCAACTTTAGCATTACTGTTAAACAACCTGAAAGACTGAACTCAGTAATTAGTGGACTTCCAGTCTGATAAAGCTGGAGGGGGGGCAGTGGGGAGCAGGAGGGGAGGGAGAAGACAAAGAGGGAGGAATGGAAGAGAGAGGAGAGAGCAAAGAAAAAAACACCTAAGTGTTAAAATCAAATCATTTTGTTTTCTAAAAATTAGTCTCAAAAGATTTTATTATGACAATTACTGTCAGAAGATTACCCATCAGGTCAGTGACATTGCTGGCTGGAGTTTCCACGTGAATTCAAGAAAGAGTATCAGTAATGTCTTTGTTCCTAGCCTGTTCTCTGAGCTAGCTATTGCTTGCAGGTACTAACATGTGTAACTTGCCAAAGGTAGATTCAACTGACCAGGAATTATGATGCTACAGATTTGATTATCAAGTCTAACTCCTTCTTGATGTGTGTGGGGTCACACACAGACACACTTTTGACAGAAAGGTCTGCCTGTTCATAAAGAACGTCTGTAGTTATTCATCCTTGGGATCTCTACTGCTGCCTGCCCTGACTCCTGAGAGGACACGCCACTTAAAGGTGGGAAATAGAAGTGAGTTACTGAGGCTTGGAAGAAATATAGCCTTCACAGGAAAGATTCTTAATAAAAGGAAACTTGCTTCCTTTACACATTGGGGTCGGGCTTGTGGATGACATGGTTCTGTTCTGAAATATCATCTTCTCTGTAGGGATGCAAGGTGGAATGGATAAAGTTGAGATTGCAAGATGGTTCACCTGGTAACTAAGAAAACAAAAAACTCAGCACCAAAGGAGGCAAGCATCTAATGGGGACAGACATATTGTCTGGTACCAGGCTCATTCAGGTAGCATTTCAAGAAAGGTGTGTGAATTTCCACTGAAGTCTGGGCACCCCAACTCCTTTTTTTTCCCCATTTAAGAACAATTACAATCACAAGGTTAAGATTATTGGTTGGCAGTATGTTAAACCCCACATCAGGTAATAAAGAACTTGACCATCTGTCAGCATACAGAAGGTCAAATAGAGCTAGAAAATTAACATACAGGTGAAAGGCTCTCCTGAGAGCATGTGGAAAAGGCAGGAGGTCAATGAACAGGAATAGGAGAAACCAGGATGAGCTTGGAGCCTTCCAGGTCCCTGTCCTGTCCTTGGCAGCTTCTTAGAGTGATGCATATTACCACCAAAAGGCAGTGACACAAACGCTTCACAGCACTGAACATGCTGTTTAAAATCCAAATTGTCTTACACGCACACTCTACCACATTTTCATGTGGTTTACCTCACCAAGTAGGCTTCAGACAAGGAAAAACATATATTCAAGAAGATATTTTCTAACTCATTAATTACAAAAAGTCAAATTGCATGCCAAAAGGGTAGAAAGTTCCCCCCTTCCCAAATGATCAGGAATGGGTGACCCTTTGGCTAGATGATCCCAAAGAAGCATGGAAACTAGTGGACGGGAAGATGCTGCTTGGTACTTTCTTGATGCTACAAAGGACCCACTTCTCATTTTTCCTTCCATCCTTAGATAGTGGCTTCCATTTGAATCCTACCCTTTTACTTCCTAGCTATAGAACTTTGGGCACATTAATTATATTCCATAATACTTGGTCTTCCCATATTCAAAATGGTTCTACAGATTAAATGAGATGAAACAATAAAGTATTTAGGAGTCCTTTGTTTACAGTAAATACTCCACAAATAAAACCTGTTAGTATGAAAAGGAAAAAAATTCATTTTATGTAAATTTATAATTCTGAACATATTGAGCATCTTTTATATTGAGGTAAACCTGGATGGCATGAAGAAGGATATTGGTTGCAAGATTCTCCTGCTTAAATCTAGAGAAAGGCCAATTTGCTTAATTTGCATCCAAGGCCTGTGAGAGAATGATGGGATAAAGTGTGGGTTCTTGTGCTTTCTGGCAACTTTGGGCATGACATCCTTGCAGCCTTTCTTCTACAAAGTCCTACAATGACCATGAAGGTCAAAGAAGGCAATGGATCTGAGAGCTCTCTGAGAAGTGTAAATAACTCTTTGTGCATCAAGAATTAGCCTTACCACCATTTGGTTAATTCCACACATAATTATATCAAGAAGATCTGTTCTTATGAGCACATAACCCTGATAAATTTCTCTCTCATGCCAAAAGAAGGCTCCTGGCAGATGGGGGACTTGTATTGATTCTAAAAAACATTTCCTAAGGTTCCATCCTTTCCTATTTGTTAGAAGTGTGTGTTTTGAATATTCTCCAGTCCTCTTACAAGCATCCCCAATTTTCTCTCTCTGCTACCTTCTGCATATACATTTGCACAAATCAGATCCCTCTTCTATCATGTGAGGTGGTATACATAGTGAGTGGTGATGAGCCAGGCTCCAAGGCCAGATTGCTTGCACCTAAATGATCATGATGCCACCTCAGACAAACGACGCAAGCTCTCTACAGATTCCTCATCTGAGCCCAGTTGTCATAGGGAGTAAGTGACTTAACACACAAGCATGCAAAATTTCTGGAACAATTCCTGATGTGTAGTAAGCACTCACTAAATCCTGCATATATCCACAGTTTCTAGAGGCAGCACACTGAGTGCAGGCTCTGGAGACGAATGCCTGGCTTTGGTTCCTGACTCTCCAACTTGCTGGTGGCAGAATCTTGGGCAAGAGATTCAGCTTTTCTTTGCCTCAGTTTCCCAATCTGTACAAAGAGGATATGATAAAGGGTACCTATTACATATGGTGGTGAGGATTAAACCATTCCACATTTGTTTGTTTGTTAATTCACTATTTCACTTATTTAACTGATATTTAAATAGCTCCCAGAAGATGATTGGCTCTCAGAATTCTCAACTGTATCCTGGAGAGGATGATTTCAGCGTGACTAAGCTCAGCGAACACTGCCTGGGGCTCATCCTTGAGGCCCTGGGATCAGACATGGCTGTGGAGGTTCATGAATCCAGAATTGATGGTAGGAGGAAGGTTTCTAATCTTCATTCCAAGGTTAGACAAGCAACTCTTCCTCATATGCTATGGGAATGTGTTTTAATTCTACTCACAGTGGTCTGATGACAAATTCCTCTAGAAATTTAAAATTTGAAACTGTAAGACATCAGAATCAATGCAACCAATGTAAAAATAAATCACTCATGATGATCTTTCTGGGAATGTGGAGTTGCATTTGAATAGCAACCCCTAGGAACTGTCCTCTGTGGATGGTTTTCTAATGAACTCAGAAAAGAACTGATTAAAAAACCAGCATATGTGCTGTTAAGTTCCCTATTCCAATGCCTTCAGAGCTCTTCAGAAAGGTAAAAGATGTTCACCTGTTTAAAAAAAATTGCGTGTTTCTAAGGAAGACACTTAAAATCAAAAAGAAGCATCACCTTCCTAAAAAAAAAAATCAAATCAAATAGCCCAGCAGAAGTTCACATGAAATGCCCAACAATGCTTCTTTTCAATAGAACTCAGGCTGAGTGAAAGACATTCTTAAATTCTGAGCTTTCCCTGGTTACCTAGGTTGCAAAGGATACCCAAAGAGACTCACACCAGGAATTCTTCATTAGAATGCCAGTCAAGGAAAGGTTCATAATCTCCTTTGGATTTTAAATTCTATGTGTCTGTGAGGAGGAAACCCATTTAGTATTTTGAACAATTGGAAAAGAAGATTAAACCAGATTTGTCTATAAAGATATGCTACTCTATGGGCTACACTCATCAAAGCAGAAGGAAACAGCTTTTAAGGCTATCACAGTGTTATTCTCTTTCATATTGTGGTTATACAGAGACTACTGGTTTAATTAGAATGGAAATTGATACACAGAGAAGCACACCAAGGGTATCTAGTGTATTAGCCTGACATTCGGAACCAACACTTGATCACTTAAAATTGACCAGATTTGAAATCTGTTAAGATCTCTTAATTATTTGGATGTGTTCACAGTTATTGCTTTCTTTTAAGGAAACATGAAAAGCTTTAAGATTAATATACTACTTTCCAAAGCTTTCTCATGCAGATTGGACTAGACACTGTGGTCTTTACGGAATGATCATTACTTAGTTAATGAACTCAGTGCACTGAACATTTCCCAGCCACCTGAAACTCCAAAGTATTGTGTGAGTTTTTGGCCAATTAATTATCAATTACAACATCATAAAACATTAGCACAAAAATAGGAATAATGAAATTTAATTATACATTATTCTTCTGAGTTGCTGCAAATACTATACAAGACTGATTCTGATTAATAATTCATTCAGCAATAAAGTATCAGGAAAGATAATTATGCAGTGCCACAATTCTCACACTGATTTCTATAATTACAGATTACAACAGTGTTAGCAATTTAAAAGGTTAGAGAACTGTGGTAATTTGCTATGTCATCCACAGCTATATTAATGTCTCTCTTTGAGCACCAAAGATAATTGAAAATATAATAATGGACCAAATCAGATGGCTTGCCCATGTTCTCCTCACCTAGAACATCTCCAACCTGAGTACATTAGTAAAGTCAAGTCCTTGATAATTGGCTTCTTACCTTATTTAAGTAGCCTCACTATTTGGTTTACAGCTAATCAAAGGCAGACAATATGCAGGTATACAAGCCTAACTATGCAAACACAGGAACAAAATGTATAGAAAAGATACATGACTACAGCCACTTTTTGTGTGTTAACTTGTGTCTGCTGTGACTGTGAATATAAATAGATTCATACCTGTATAATTTTCTCTCAGGCTATTAAACACTAAGTCAAGGGACACACATAATGGAATTTGAGTCTCTTTGGTGATACAATCAAGTAAACAGCACTTGAAAAGATGCAAAGTTACAACTTTCTCTCAGTTGTTTATATATTGTGACACACCAAACTACTTCTGCCTTTGAGTTCTAATATACCCCGAGAAAGAAAAGAGACTCATCCTGCTAGAAATACTTATTCTGCTGTGCTTTCATTCCTTGGGGGTGAGGAGGAACTTGGCTAGAAATTGATAGCCTCTTTTCATAATCAGTGTATAAAAGAGAATTTTCACCTGGGGATAAGCCCAAGAGAACTAAACACACAGTTCCACATAAATATCACTTTTCTTCTCTGCTCTTTCTTCTTGATATTTTTAGAAGAGATTTATAAGATATCTTGGCTTTACTCTCCTGAATGCCTTAAGTATCTAACTTCATGTTCAACTAACATGGAGAAACAGATGGAAAATTCACTGGGACTAAAATCTTAGGCATTATTTAAATTAGTTCCTTGCAGAGTCTTTTGTGTGTCTTGCTAGGGCCAGGGGCTCCTTATTTTGGTATGCCACAGTAGGGATGCAAGATATCATTACGGTTGGCTCCCCAAAAAGATGACAAAGGAAGACAGGGTAAAAAAGCACTTGTATTTCAGTGGCAGAAGGCACTTGTTGATGATCTGATTGAATCTTCTTATTTAAAAATTGTGCAAGTTTAGGCTCAAAGATATTAAACAATGTACTCAAGATCAGAGAATGATTTAGTAACTGAAACAGAAGGAGAACCCACGTGTGTCTGATTTCTAGGTTTCCACCACATCGTATTGGAGAAGATATGGGATCAAGAGAGCCATGGGTGAGCACATGGAGATAATTTTTGTTCTGAATGTAAATCCATTTACTTATATTTCATTTCTATAATAGGGTTATAGATACGATTGGAGGTGAGTAGAGGAAGAGTCATTTTAAGAGAACATCATAGAACTGCAGCTCTTCATGTCTTTGTTCATATGAAAATAAAGATGGGTTTTCTTTCTGTCATGAGCACAATTACAAAACAGGACATTGTTTTTAATGATGCTTAGTGAGTTTTCTTCCCGGGTTACATGTAGGTGAATGGCACAAGACCATATTGTAGGATGCCACACTAAATACAAATTTCCTTTGCGTCTTTTCAACTACTTTTCAAAACTTTATTCCCAGCAGGGAAGCAAAACAGGCTTTCCTGTTGCAAACTGGTTGTTGAATCTGGAAGGAGACTCCCAGCAGAGGATATTATTCCCTGTTTCAAGTAGTGTACATGCAAATTTGAGATGGGATAAAAAGGGCAAGAGGATTCTGATCCCACGTTTGCAAGGTCTTACATGGATTTACATTATGAATTTCCTCTAACATTTTATTTTGAAAGATTCCAAATTTACTGAAAAAAATCAAAGAATTTTACCATGAATAACTAACTACAGGTCAAGCATCTCTAATCCAAAAATCTGAAACTTTCCAAAAATCTAAAATTTGAGCACTGAAATGACACCAAATTGGAAAATTAAACCTTGTTTCATGCACAAAATTAAAAACATTGTGTGAAGATGAAGATGTAAAATAGTTGCGATGTTGGACATTCATATTTGAGATAATGTCATGATAGAAGCTTTCAGTACTGTCAAATGATACCCCATGTGAGAAACATATTTTGGTGTTATTTGATCAGTGGGTCTACAGCATTATCCAAAAGAGGGTAAGCTCTTATGCTAAAAGTGGTACTGGTAAATTTTAAAACATTTTATCCAAGTGTGATATAAATATAAAAGTCCATCCCAATTAAAAATGTACAGGTCAAAAAAAAAAAAACAAAAAACAAAAACAAAACAAAACAAAAACATTGTGTGACTCCCATCTGTATGTATATTAAACATAAATTGAATTATTATAGAGGGGTCCCATTCTCCAGATATCTCATTATGTACATGCAAATATTCCATTTCAAAATCCAAAAAAGTCCCAGGTATATGCAAATATTGCAAACAAAACAAAAACAAATCAAAATACCAAATACTTTTGATCCTAACAAGTTTGGATAAGGGATAGTCAACCTGTATCTACATACTATTTAGATTCTATAATTAACACGCTTCTTTTTAATTTTTTTTAGTTGTAGATGGACACAATATCTTTATTTTATTTATTTATTTTTATGTGGTGCTGAAGATCAAACCCAGTGCCTCACACATGTGAGGCAAGCGCTCTACTACTGAGTTACAACCCCAACTCCAACATGCATCTTTTATTGTATACCTACCCAGCATTCTATCCACTCACTAATCCATCTTATTTTTTAAATGCATATTAAAGCAAATTGCAAAATTCAGCACACTTTCCCCTAAGTATTTTAGAAGACATTGTATTTTCTAGAGTTTCAGATTTTCTTAATAGTTTTTTTTTCTTTTGAGGTAACATTTACATGTAGTGAACTATGTAAATCTTAAGTATACATTAATTGAGTTTTGACAAACCTCTGTAATCCATGTCTTATCAGTCTATGAATATGACCATCACTCTAGAAAATTCCCGGTGTCCCATCTCAGTTAACTCCTTCTGCCAAAGGCAACCACTGCTCTAATGTTTGTGGAACATAAATGAATTTTGTCTGCCCCAGAATTGATGGATGAATTTCAAAACTGTTCAAGTAGCTAAGTGTTGTTCTGTTTTTCTTCTTTCAGCCAGCACACACTCATTGAGCGCCTACAAAAAGCTACACACAGTGGAAACCAGTGACAACAAAATAATTCTTTCATTAAATTAGGAAAACGACTTCAATGGCGGTGAGAACCATGGGATTAATTATATCTCTGGGGCAATGTGGATGCACAACCCAAAGGAAAGCCACACACCACACCCTGTGCCTGTTATTCATTTGGAAACTTGCTGACTCAATAGAAAAATAAAACCCAAACCCATACCCAGTGAAAAATGAGGGCGCTGCAGGATCCTTGGAGTGAATCTCAAGAATAAAAAGACTTTTTAAAAAAATCCATTTTAAGACCAATTTTGTTGCTCTATGAATTGTCTCAATGTGTCAAGCCCATAAAGCAATCAAATCACAGCCCTTGTTTTTACAGAGCTACAAAATCATGAAGGAGGCTACCAAAGGAGATGAAAACCTCCCTATTTCTTGTCCTTTAACTCAACTATGTAGCTTTTGGTTTGAGTTCTAATTTACCGGCATCTGAATTATTGCTGAGGAGATGATACCCTTGGTGCAAATGGTATTGGGCTACCTTATTTTGCAAGAGCTCAACAGTGGCACACTTCACAAATCCAGCACTCAAACCCGCTTAAAATGTTCTTCTGTAGCAACTCCAATACTCTTAAAAGTTCTTCATGAACTTCTTGTTATGGATTGAACTGTGTCTCCCACTCCATCTCAAAGAAATGGTGAAGCCTGAACGCCAGTGCTTTGAAATGTGTTCTTAGTTGGAGATAGGGCCACTGCAGATATAATTAACTAAAATGAAACCATGGTGAAGCAGGGTGTGCCCCATCCAATATGACTGGTGTTCACCTAAGCAAACTCCATGTGGATACAGAAACACAGGGAAACACCACACAAAGAAGGAGGCAGGAATTAGATCCATGCAGCTGCAAGCCAAGGATACCAAGGACACCGACACCAGACACTAGGCAAGGAAGTCCTCTTCCCTACAGACTTCTGAGGGAGCCTGGCTCTGCCAACACCCTGATTTTGATGTCTAGCTTACTATGAGACAATACATTACTCTTCTAAGCCTCCCAGTTTGCGACACTTTGCTATGTCAGCAGTGGGGAACTAATAGAACTGAAAAAAAGGTTTTTTTTTCTTTTTGATAATTTTAAAAAAACAAAGTATAGTTCTGGTGTTGTGGCTCAGTGGTAGAGTGCTTACCTAGCATGCATGAGGCACTGGGTTTGATCCTCAGCACTACAAAAAATAAATAAAATAAAGGTATTGTGTCCATTGACAACTAAAAATTTTAAAAAAACCTGAAGTATAATTTACAAGAATAAAACTATGCCAACCTTAGAAGGACACATTAGTGATTTTTTTCCAACTAAATTCACTCATATAACTCCCTCATCCAGGTCAAGAGTATTACCAGCACCCCAGAATTCTTCATGGCCTGTCCAGTTCTGTTCTCACCAAGATAACTGTTATTCTAACTTCTTCACCAGCAATTACTTTTGCCTCTTTTTAAACATTAAATAAATGGAATAATTTATTTCATGTGTTTGCTTCTTTTGTACAACATTATCATTGTAAGATTTATCCATGTTGTTGGGTATATTGTGTTTTTATTTTCCTAAAAATGATTTTAGAAAAATCTTCTTACTTTTTTATTTTTATTCATTTTTACTTTGGTTGGTATAAAGTGAAAGTATCCACAATTTCCCCAGCTCAGTTTCCCAATCACATGGTTCCATTTTCTAGAGGCAATAAATTCTTCATCTGTATCTTTCTAGAGGTATGCTTTGCCTATTTAAGCAAAGATATATACAGCCAGAGATAACACTTCTTCTTTTGTACACAAAGTTTACCTACCATATCATTATCATGTACATTGATTTTTCACTTGAATATCTCTCCATGCCAGTATATAAAATCTTTCTCATTCTTGTTTTATGGTTTCACAGAGTTCCACTTTAATTTATATAACCCACCCCACTATAAAACTTACATAACCATTGCTTACTGAAAGCTATTTTGGGTTATTGTCAATCATGTGTTATTATAAAAAAAAGGTACAAGGTTTAGCCTTGTAATTATATACATGTGAAGTATACTTATATATTTTCCCCAAAGTGCAACTGCTGGATCAAAGGATACAAAGTGGTCTTCTCTTATCCATGGTTTCATTTTCTGAGGTTTTAGCTACTTACATCAAGCACAGTTTGAAAATATTGATTAGAAAATTCCAGAAATAAATAATGCACAAGTTTCCCATAATGTATCATTCTGAGTAGAGTGATGAAATCTTTTACCATTTGACTCTATCCTGCCCAAGAATTGTCCTTTGTCCAGCGTTTCCATGTTGTATATGCTGCTAGCCCATCAGTCACTTACCAGCTATCTCCATTATCAGATAGAATGCTGCAGTATTGTAGTGCTTGTTTTCAAGTAACCTTGAATTTATTTATTGATAATCCCAAAGCAGAAGAATAGTGATGCTGGCTAATGGATATACCAAAGAGAAGCTGTAAACTGCTTCACTTTAAGTAAAAAAGGTGGAAGTCTCCCCTACTTGTAGATATTAATAATTTGTCCTGAGATTATTTTAGTATTTTTAACATTTATTTTTAAAAGTAAGTTCTTGATCCATTCAGGATTTATCTTGGCATAAATATGAACCATTAATTCTTTCCCCAGAGAGCTATTTAGTTTTCCCAACACAATGTATTCAATAATCCAGTTTTGTTTCACTGATCTGAGATTCATCTTTAATATAAACAAAATTTTCAAATGTAATTGAAGTTATTTCTGAACTCTATATTATGCTGTTGACTTGTCTCTATTCTTGACTTTTTTTTTATTTTAAAAGCCTTTTTATTCACATGAACTTCAGCACTAACTTGTTTGGTCACAAAATATTCTGTTGGCATTATTAATTTATTATGAGATAGAGTCTTGCTATATTGCTCAGGCTAGGCTCAAGTGATTCTCCCTGCACAGTCTCCTGAACAACTGAGACTACAGTAGTATGCTACTATGCCTGGCATCTAATGGTATGTTTATTGGAATCAAGTTAAATTTGTGATATCGACATTTATTATCTTAGAATAGAGATTACCTTTCCACTCATTCACATTTTTGTATTTCCTTTGCATCTCAGGAGAACTTTTAAAGTTTTTTTATTTATAGAAATGAAAATGTATATGTTACATATGTCTTGTTAAGGTAAATTCCTGTATTTATATGCATAGTTATATGTATATATTTAATTTTTTTCTTTTTTGCTGCTCTAAAAATGATCTATGATCTTTTCTTTAATTGTATCTTCTAGCTAGCTGCTAATTAAGTATATGAAGAAAATTCATTTTTACATAATGAATTGGTAGTTAATGAGTTCTGTTACTGTTTGTAACATTTTCCCAGTTGATTCATAGAAACGAGCATACAACCCAAGTATACATCATATCACCTGCAAATAATAAACATTAGGTTAACTTCTTTCTTTGGTGTGTGTGTGTGTGTGTGTGTGTGTGTGTGTGTGTGTGTGTGTGTTTTGCTGGGCACTGGATCCAGGGCCTTGCGCACACTAGGCAAGCACTTTGCCACTAAGTTATATCCCCAGCCTTGGACTTTTTTTTTTAAAGAATTTTATTTTCACAATAACTTTATTTTATTTATTTTTACGTGGTGCTGAGGATTGAACCCAGGGCCTTACAAGAGCTAGGCAAGCACTCTACTGCTGAGCTACAGCCCCAGCTCCAGACTTGGACTATATCTACTTCCAATTTCTTTCTTTTGTTCTTCATTGACTAGTACATTTAGAATAATATTAAAGATGAGTTATAACAGCGGGAAACCCTGTCTTCACTGTTTCTGATATAAAATGAATCCTAGTGTTTCCCTAATAAGCATAATGCCTAATTCATGGTGTGTGTATGTGTGTGTGTGTGTGTATCTATATA
Organism: Urocitellus parryii; assembly: GCF_045843805.1. NCBI lineage: Eukaryota > Metazoa > Chordata > Mammalia > Rodentia > Sciuridae > Urocitellus > Urocitellus parryii. The sequence continues at coordinate 70,021,782 of NC_135538.1, read as the reverse complement.
ATCATAGTAAGGAGGTATCTATCATTTTTAATTTTAAAAAGTGGATAATTTTAATCCATTTTAATGGAAAATGGATGTGAATTACATTGTCTTTTGTATTATCAATGAGGATGACCAAATGTCTTCTATAAATATGTATTAATATGAACAATTATAATAGTAGATTTTCTAATACTTTACCATCCTTGTACCTCTGCAATGAATTTCATTTGCTTATGGTGTATTGTTCTTAAAAAATGCTGCTAGACTCTGCTAATATTTATTTAGTGCTTTATATAGTGATTGATCTGATAAATTCCCCTTCTCTTTAGAAATTAGTGTGGCTAAACTATATTTCTTAAAAAATTAGACGAATTCTAGATAGGGCAGAGAGGTGGAAGGGGAAGGGAAGCATGAGGTTGGAAATGATGGTGGAATGTGATGGTCATCATTATTCAAAGACATGAATTGGTGTGAATATACTTTGTATACAACCAGAGATATGAAAAATTGTTCTCTATATGTGTAATATGAATTGTAATGCATTTCACTGTCATATATAAATTTTAAAAATTAATATAAATAAATAAATAAAAAGAAAAAATATGCATTTCATTTAGATTTTCAGATTAGTAAAAAGTTGAGTAAATGAATTTTGAATCCTTTTTAATTACCTTATAGTTACTTTATTATTTCCCCTATTTTATTGACAAAGTAAGCTAAAGTTTCCTCAATTACACTGATATTTTCAAATAATGTGCTTTTTATTTATTAATTCTTGAATTTTTCTGCTTTTAAATTTGTGGTTTTCACCTTTAGCTTTATTATATCCTTTCTGCTTTCTTAGGTTTGTTTTGTTATTCTTTTTCTAACTCTTTGAGTTAGATGCTTTATATGTTTCTATTTTCCCTATTTTCCAAGATAAGCATTTTAGAACTTCTTTCTGGACCACTGCTTTCTGCAGTATCTACTGGATTCTGAAAGGAAGACACTTAGATCTTATTGATTTTACATAACAGATTATATATACATGAGCCATAAGAAATTGGTCATTTTAAAGATGTTAGAAAAGATCACTAAAGGAACCCTGTAATGAGTCTCTTGTAAAGTGGAGAATAATTTTTACACTAACATTCACAACGTATTGGCCATGAGTGCCAGGCAGTGCAGGGTACTGTAAATAAAGATAAATATGAAGTGGTCTCTGTTCTTTCCATTGTTAAGGGAAAACTCTCACATATGAACACACAGTCCATACCATAATAACATAATACCACAATAAGTATAGAGACAAGGTATACAAATAAAATAATATAAACTTTGACATGAACATAATCTTTAGCAGGAATCTATTTAGTTGATTCTGACTTAAGTTTCTTTTCTAGCTTTAACTTAAAAGCAATTCACGGTAACAATGCTGGTTTTTGTGTGGAATATGCGTCATGGTGGGATCAGAAGACAAGGAGGGAAGCTTGTTGGGAAGCTCTTGTGACAGTTCAGGTGAGCGATGATGATGGCTTGAACTAGGGAGGGAGTGTAAGACTGGTGACTGGAGGCTGTATTTGCCATATAGTTAAAAGGAAGAGCTGATGGGACTTACCGATGGATTGGATGTGGAGTAAATGAGAATGAAGAATTAAGGATGACTTTGAGAATTTTAGCTTGAGCAATTATGACTGGGAATATCATTTTCTGAAAAGGAAAACTCCAGGGAGATCATTTTTGGGGTCCAGGACTAAAATAAATTGTTCTTTCTCAGTAGCTTATCCATTGAAATCATCTCATACAACTCTCCATAAGCTGGTCTTACTGTATTTTGTTTCTATCGCAGCTCCATATGATTGTATGTGTTGTTTCCACACCTGAAGTGCCCTGCGCAATCTCCTCTGTCTTGCAAACATTTGCCCATCCTTCAGAAATAATCTCAAATGTCAGCTCCATTGGTTACCTTTCTGACTCCTGCAGCCACAGTCGGAGATTCATGCTGAAGCTTCCCCAACACCCCAGCCATCTCAGAATCATGGAACTGCTTATACATCTGTCACTGCCACCCAGGGCAAGTTCTCCAAGGGCAGAAATCATGGCTTTTTACTTTTTCTTGTAGCATAACACTTGACACAAAGATGGCTACCATAAGTGTTTTTATTCATTCAAACAACATTGATTCTCTACCATGTACAGTATATGATGTCCGGCAGTGCCTTAGGTACCTGAGAATACAGCAATAAACAAAGGAAAGCTGTGCTTCTCAGGAAGCTTGCATTCTTTCAGGAAAAACATTAATAAACAAACACACAGAGAGATCCATAATAAAATATATTATAGAGAAAAGGCAAGGCAGAGCAAGAGAACTAAAGGATATGGGTGTTAAAATCTGGCTTTAGACATTTTGGTGGGGGAAGGTCTCATCTAAGCAGATTCTTTTTTTTTTTTTTTTTTAAAGAGAGAGTGAGAGAGGAGAGAGAGAGAGAGAGAGAGAGAGAGAATTTTTAATATTTATTTTTTAGTTCTCGGCGGACACAACATCCCCGTTGGTATGTGGTGCTGAGGATCGAACCCGGGCCGCACGCATGCCAGGCGAGCGCGCCACCGCTGAGCCACATCTCCAGCCCCTAAGCAGATTCTAAATGAAGTAGAAGAGTAAACCATATAGCTTTCTGAGAGAAGAGCCTTCTTGGAGGAATAAAGAGCAGCTTCAATGGCCCTGTAGCAGGAATGGGCTTGACACAATTGTGACCCCAAAGGGCAGAGTGCCTGAAGGGTCGGTCATAGCCAGCAAAGCTTACACAGGTAGCTGGAACAGTGAAAGAGTTTGCAGGTCAGGATGGGAGTTTGGGTTTTATTCTAAGGATTATGGGCAGCCAAATGATAGTATCTTATTTATAGTTTTAAAAAATTACTTTGGCTTCTATGTGGAAAATGGGTTGTGGTGGGGTTTGACTGGAATCAGGGAGGCATGTTAGTCTCAGTAAAGATGGTGATAAAGGATTAGAGCAGGAAGAGGAAAACAGTGGTGACAAAACTGGCTGGATTTGGCATATGTTTAGAAGGATGAGCTGATGGTATTTGCTAATGAATTAGATGAGGGAGGTGAGAGAATGAGAAGAGTTAAGGATAACTCTAAAGGTTTCAGCTTCAGTGATTCAGTGAAGGGGGGTGTCATTTACTGAAATGGGAAACCCCAGGGGAGGATCAGGGATGAGGGGAGAACAGGTGTTGATGCTGGATATGCTAAGTTTGAGGAGCCAGTTAGCATCATGGAGGTATTACATAAGTCAGCAAATACACAGCCTGAGATTCAGGGCAGGGTTGATTCTATAGATGTAAATTTGGGAGCCAGTAGTGTGGAGTAGGTATTTAAAAGCCACAGGATTGGATGAGATTGTCATGTAGGTTGAACGAATGAATAAGCAAGTTTATGTGCAGGAAGAAGAAGGTTTAGCAGATTGATATCTGCGCCTTCAGAGAGACTGGACAAAGAAATAATAAACACAGGGCTGAGAATACACAGTACTACATTTTCTTCGTATCTAAATGGCCAATTCCTTCTTTTTTCCTTAAGCTCTCCAAAGAGCTTGATCCCCAATTATTTGGGGACAAAGTGGACCACAGCACTCTGGAGCTGTTCCTGTTGCTTCTCTGAGTGAACACCTTATGAACATGTGGCATAGGCCACAGCACACCCAGTGAGTCTTCTGGAGACAAGATGAGCAGATGTACACAATGTGTTTTGAGTTAAGAAAGCGTGAAGAAAGATCCCAAATACAACATCTGTGGGCACTCTATATGTGCAGTGAGTCATGTCCACTGAAGCAGCAGGCAGGCATCCTTCTACAACTAAGATGATTTTTGTTATAAGCCCAAGTTTCATGGAAGTTTAGGGAGTCAAGTGGTATCTCCCAGAAGTCAAGAGCAGGTTGGTAGGGGCTGGGGTTGTGGCTCAGTGGTAGAGTACTTGCTAGCACATGTGAGACACTGAGGTCAATCATCAGTACCACATAAAAAAAGTAAAGTTATTTTTTAAAAAAGAGCAGGTTGGTGGTTCCATCAAATTCTTTTGATTATATGACAAATATTGTATTACCAATACCAATAGCTGCTCAATCCCACAGGAATATAATTATATTCAAAAACACTAGACAATGACAGAAGAGAGAGCCACTGTGAATATTATTTTTGAATACTTTCTGAGACTAATATTTCTTTCCAATTACACAGAGTTTTGTCTGCTTCTTATTATTTTGCTTTTTAGTTAGAGGCATTAAAATTGTTGTAATTTTGAAAGGCTCCAGCTTCTTTTGATTTTTTTGATTTCCTTGAATTCTCATAGTATTTCAGACTTCTCTCCTCTAAAAATGATGAGTACTTTGTTTATATCTGCTTCCCTGAAATTACAGATATTCCTCCCTATATCTGTAATTGTCAAAACAGACCCCGAAATAAAATTTTATCATCTCAAATGTTCCCAAGTGTCCTATCCATGTCTCAGAGAGTTAAAGCTCTATTCCATAATGACTATTGATTGCCAATGAGAACCCTGGATTCTTTAAAATAGACCAACTAAAACACACTTAAAGAGCAGAGTTATGGGGAACTTAGGAAAGATTCGGTCATTTAGGTATCTTGGGAATGTTTAGTCTACCACATTTTAGTCACTTTTCTAGATGCTGGATGACAAATACAAATGTGCCTTTGGAGTTCATAATATAATATAACATAACATAACATAATATAATATGCCCTTGGAGCACATAATATATCATAATAAATCTCTGGAGCTCATAATATAGTGGTTAATCAGGAAAGTAGACACCATGACATGTGGGCTATTGCAAGGGTATTTCAGTATGCTGCCAAGCCCTGATGGTATCCTTCCCAGCAATGGTAATGCCAAAATTGAATTGTAAGAGACACAAAATAGGAATTATCTAAGAGAAAGGGAAAAGTTTGGTGCTACATGAATATAGTATACCTCCTTCCAAGAAGAAGATAAAGTAGCCATTTCCAAATTAGAAAAAAAGCCCCACTTTTCTGCGTGGTCCCATGGATGACAGAAGTAGAGAAGGTACTAGAGCAGGAAGCTGTGGAGAGTAGATTTAATAGGCTCATTTGGTATTTTTCTCCACTGACCATCAGAGATGCCTTTGTGAAAACTTGATGAGCACTCAAAAATGAACTTATAAGAAATATCATAATCTTTCCAGTGAGGCCTACAGTTTAGCATAGGCATGATTATTAATGGAAATCAATATAATTCAGGTATCAGGCAACTAAGATAATAATATTGATGTAAAAATATGACCCCAACCATAAGCAACTATGCCATCAGCTTGTGGGAAGTCCTTATGTTTTTATGGCTTGGCACCTCCTCTTTGGAAACTAGAGATTATTTAAACTATGGCAAGTATCTGAGCAGATATTAAGGGAAAATATGTCTACAAAACTCTATAGTGGATCAAACAAAATCCTAAGACATGTAGACAGTGTGAACAGAAGAAATTTATGATACACACTAAGATGGTGACTTTCCACGGTAGGTATGCTCTGGGACTGGGAAGAGCAGGGACACAAAGAACCTGAAAAGTTTTTCTGACATATCTGTGAAATTATATTACAAACTACAGATTTTACTTTGCTAGTAGGGATGTGTACAGAAATGAGAAATGCCCTCTAGGGAACATGGGTTAAAATAAAAATGGTCAAGTTGACAATGTATTATAAGATTCCTTTGCATACTTTGCAAATATTTTACCTATTGTGGGTAAGGAGTGATTATGTGACTGTTTTTTATACCCTAATTACAAGAATGAAGGGAAGGATAAATTTATCCTCAAGCTCAAGCAAGTCATTAGTAGAGGCTAAGCCCAGGCCTTGACCAATTAGCCATGTTGTTTCTACAAACCTTGGTGCACTGAGGAAGTTAATCAGAAGTAGGTCTTGTACTGGAGCTGTTGGGCTATATAGGCAGGTTCTTTTCCCACTGTTGGTACAAATACAACATCAGCTTGAGCTTCTCTGGCACATGGACAATTCATCCTAAGGGAGACTAAGACAGGTAAATGCTTTCCCAGAGACATTCTCTTTCCCTTCTTGGTCTTCTGGATGTTAGTGCTCTTCTGTGGACAGAACTCCATACTTTGTGCCCTATTTTCCCGAATCAATTCTTCTACTCCTATAGTTTTCTTGAAGTTGAACATCTCTGAGTGTTAAGATTTAGTTTTATGAAAATTAGGTCTGGTTTATAACAACCTCTCCTGACATTCCTAGGAGTGCTTATATTCTGAGAGTGAACTGAATTGATAGATAATTGTGGGAGAGAAAGGCCTTGTCCATCAGTGCATCCTTAGAGTCACATCATTAACCCCTGCAGGTAAACTGACCCAGATCTCTCTTTAGCACATCTGCATTACAGGGCTTGGGTTGGCCCTCCATTTTATTCTTTAGTTCTGGATATAGGGCTAGCAAATGCAAGGCTAGAGGATTGATTCTCAAAGAGCTTATATCCCTTGCTGTCTAATTGGCTAATCTAGGAGCTCCCTTGCAAGTTTTTTTAGTATCTTTCCTTGATACTAAAGATTTCAAATACTTGACACCTGAAGCAAACAGCATTTCTCTAGATGATCAGAGGCTCAATGCATATCCCATGTTTTATGGTCAACTTTATCCCACATTCTATTGTCAACTTTTGTGTAACCCCCGGAATTTCAGTCAGAGCCTCTCTGGCATATTCTATGAGGTAAGAATATAAAAGCTGAGATTGGGTCCTGGACCAAATCTTCATGCTGACATGGCATTTTATCATGGTATTGTACACTTATCTTCACCAGGAATCAGAGCAAAGGATGGGTCTTGGGTGTGAATGTAAGATAAGAACTTTGCTCATTTACCATTGCTGCAGTTCCTAGGAAAGATCCTAAGACCTTCTGGGCAAAAGACTGAAGAAATACAATGGTTTCTTGGGAATTGAAGGTTGAGGTAAACACTTCTAAAATGTGCAAAAAAGTTAATTTTGAAAATCTGCTATTCATTTGTTATAACTTCAGAGTTTCAATTTTAATTATTTTAAAAATTCCCTCTAACAAACACACTTTCTGAATGACTACTGCCTCATCGTCTGACAGCCAACTTTGAAACTTTGGCACTCTGAGCAATAATTATGAGTATGTCCTAATGTGTATCCATTGAGTTACTGTTTTGCCTGGGAGGTTTGGTTTTTAGCTCTAACACTAGCTCTTGAGATTTGTTCTTTTTGACCTTCTGGTGCTTCTACAAAAAGAGGTAACACAACATTCAACTTGCAGAATCCTAGTGGGGACAGAGTTTATCTGTAAGGTGCAGAACTCAAAAGTTCCTTCTGTTGTTATCCAAAGAATCTAGAGTGAGCAAAAAATAGCCATTTGCAGGCATAAGGCCACCTGAATAAAGAATGATGAGAACCCAAACTCCCTATACATGGCCTTAACCTGATTCTGTCATTCCCCAAACATTTATTAAGAGCTTGAGTGGTAAGATTATTTTAGGTTTTAGAGACCCTGTTAGTTCCTCCGTTCTCAGGTCTTATGTTCCAGTTGGGGAGACAAATAATAAACATGTACACAAATAAACAATAAACAGGTAGTGATAAGTACTATCATAAAGGCAAAATAGGGTAATATGTTATGATAAGAAGTTCCTGGGGGCCTATAAAAGATGGACATCTCTGAGGTCATGACATTTAAGCTCACAGTTGAATGACATAAAGGAGAGCACTATGTGAATGTCTATGACAATGATCTCAGTGTGGTCCGTGGAACCCCTAAGATCCTGAGACCCTTTCAGAATTTTGATGAAGTAAACACTATTTTCACAATACAAGTTGAATATGCTTTATATGAAATATAAAGTCCACTTCTGGGACTAGAAGTGCTTTGGACTTCAAATTTGGGAGGGTGATTGGATTATTAGCATACAGATAATGAGGTATCTTGGAGATGGTACCTGGGTCTAAACACAGAAGTCTTTTATGTATGTCTTATACACACCTTACATACATAGCCTAAGGTAATTTTATACAATATTTCTAGTGTACCCACATTTGACTGCAACTCATCATGTGAGGTTGGGTATGGAATTTTCCACTTGTGGCATCATGTTGGCACTCAAAAAATTTCATATTTTGTAGAATTTTGGATTTTCAGATTAAAGTTCCCTAACTTGTAACACTAAGATGCTAGTTGGCATTTTCACAGTGTTGACATTTACACTGATGGTACAAATATAATGGTTGGCACAACAGTTGGCGCCTCAGCATGAAAGAAGGTAGCAACACCAGACTGTACTGTTCATCACCACACACAGTAAAACAAAAATGATGCCAGTTTCATCTAACAAGAACTTGATCAGTAAAAATTATTATTTGTATTAAATCTCAACACTTGAGTACACAACATTTTAACCTTCTGTGAGATACAAATGAGACATACACACAGAATAGTTTTGCTGTATAGTGAAGTATGACTGTTGTTTCAAGTACAGCATTGGTGGGATGTTTTGAGTTGCAAGTTGAACAGTCATTTTTTCATAGAACACCATTTTTACTAGAAAGAATGACTGACAAACTATGGCTATTCAGACTTGGGTATTTGGCAGATATTTTCTTGAAAATGAACAAGGCAAATGAGTTGTCACTTTAAGGAAAACAACTGACAGTAGTTGTTGTTGATGATAGAATTCAAGCTTTCAAAAGAAAGTCAGATTTTTGGAAAATGTATATTTGCCAGGGTGAGCTTGATAGCTTCTCAAAATTTGAAAAACTCTTCTTATGAGACTTGGTAATACTAATCTGTGATTTTTTTTGACATTGTAAAATGGTGTAACCATTTTGAAGATCTGTATAACTCAGTAACCCAACATTTTCTAAATAAATAACTATGGTCTTTCAAAACCTTGTTTGCATAAAAGATCCATTCTTTGTACAAGGTAGACCATTGAATTTTAATAAAGTGGAGCATGAAAAGTTTGTTGATATGGTTTTAGATCCCATATTGCTACTAATCTTAAATGTAGTATCAAAGAATACCCACAATTATTTGAAAAGACTATTAATACCCCAACATTCTCCAAATACATATCTGTGTGAGACTGAGTATTTCAATATAAGGAAACCCAATTCACATATCACAGCAGATTGATTACTGAAATAGATGTTAGAATCTGTCAATTATACCAAGCATTAAAGAGATTTGGAAAAATAAAACACAGTACCATTTTCACTATTTTGTTTTGCAAAATGTAGTTTTTCATAAAGATGTGTTATTCACGTTGACATATAGGTTCATTATCATTTTAAAAATTCTCAGAATGTTTAGTTTTAATTTACAATAAACTAAATATAGATAGATAAAATCCCATTAAACAAAAGCTCTTTGGGTTTCTCAGTAATTTTTAAGAGTCTAAAAACTAATTGGAAACTAATTGTTTGGTGTAGAATAAACAATAAAGTTTTAGTTTGTTTAGGTCTTGCACAAATTTTTGTTAAGATTTATTGTCATATTATAATCAATAACTTATAAAAGGTTACTTTTCTTACTGATGTATAAAAGGAAATTAATTTTTTGTATATTGATCTTGTATCCAGCCACATTGCTAAACTTTCTCATTTTATTTATTTATCCATTTATTTATTTATTATTTTGTATCAGTCTTACCATTAGTCTATTGGTCAGAAATAGGATACAGAGACCAAATATGGCACATTACCAGTTTTGTAAATAAAATTTTACTGGAATACAGCCAGATTTATTTACATATGCTTTATTTACAGGTGCTTTCACACTGTAATGGCACAATTGCACAGAGACTGTATGAAATACCTACTATTTGCATTTAAAAAAATTTATTCCATTCATAGAATTAATTTTTGGCTTTATAGATCTTATGATATTTTTATTGCTACTTTAACTTCTTTGCTCATCCTTCTTCATTTCCTTTGTTCCTTACTTTTTCTTATTTTTAAAAATTCGTTTGTTAATTTTTATTCTTTTCTTTTCTAGTAAAAGCATATGAAACTACAAATTTTCCTCTAAGCAAATCTTCACTGCATCTCACAAGTTTTGAAATGTAATATTTTCATTATCATTCAATTCTAGTATTTAAATTTTTCCATTATATCTTTGATCAATGAGTTATTTAGAAATGTTTTAAAATTTCCACATATAAGGGGAATTTGGGGGAGTTATTTTTTTAGTTATTTAACTAAATTTAATTGTATTATGACCATAGAACATGGTCATTATTGTAAATGATTCTTGGAAATCTGTTGAGACTTGTTTTGTGGCTTCGTATGAGGTCAATTTTTATAACTCTTCCATATGAACAAAACATATCCTGGTTGTTTGGTACAAAGTTCCTTATGTCCATAAATTAAGCTATTTAGTTGTACTGATTAAGGTTTATATACTTTTAATATTTATTTGTTTCTGATTGATGAAGCAATAATTTGAAAAAATAGGTGGAATTTCCTCATAGTTTTATATTTTTTCTTTTACATATTGAGGCTGAGAAATATACTTTCCAATGAATTATAATTTGTATGACTATGTAGTGCTCTCTCTATCCCTAATATCCCTAATAATGCTTTTGTTTTTTAAGTTTATTTTGACGAGTTAACAAAGCTATTTTACCTTTTGATTAATATTTGCTGAAATATGCTTTTTCATCTCTTTACTTTTGACTTTTATTTTTCTTTTTGTGTTAGAGATGACCTTTCTTTGATCACTGTATAGTGGAATTCATATTATTACTTTACAATCCTAATCTTACTACATTTGCCTTTTAGCCAGAAAACTTAGGTAATTTACATGTCTTATGATTTCTAATATATTTATATTTGTTTTTTATGATCTTATTTTTGCTTTCTACTTGTTCTACTTTTTTATGCTTTATTACTTTTTTCTTTCTTGACTTTTAAAAAGCTGGCTTGAAAGTTATGTATAATTTTAAGTAGTATAATCTAAAAATCACATTTAATTCCTTCATTATAATTAAATTACCTTAGAATTTTAATTCTGATTATGCCTTGTATAGAGTTTTAAACTCTATCTTTTAAAAATTTTTGTTAGATATTATTGTATGCCAATAATATTTGTTTAGATTTACCTACATGCTTGCCAGTTTCTTTGCTTATCATTTTATCCTATTTTTCAGGCCTTTCCTTTTCTCTCTTTTTTTTTAAAGATAGAGTGAGAGAGAGAGGGAGAGAGAGAGAGAGAGAATTTTAATATTTATTTTTTAGTTTTTGGCGGACATAACATCTTTGTTTGTATGTGGTGCTGAGGATCGAACCCGGGCCGCACGCATGCCAGGCGAGCGCGCTACCTCTTGAGCCACATCCCCAGGCCCTCCTTTTCTCTTCCTTTCCTTATTTCTGAAGTATATCCTGTGATGTTCCTTCAGCTTAAGTCTGTTGGTGGTAAGTTCTTTTAAGTTTTGCTTTTCTGAAATCAATATTTCACCCTCATTTTTGAGGTGTATTTTTGCTAAGCACACAATTTCACATTGAAAATTATTTCTCTCAGAACTTTGAAAATGTTTCATTGTATCCTGGCTTCAACTGTTGCTCTTGAGGAGTGCTGACAGTCTAGTTATTGATCTCTTTATGAATATGATCTGTTTTCTCTCTATCTCCTTCTAAGAACTGTATCTTTAGTGATTTGCAGTCTTACTACAGAATAAAAGATTGTGCATATCTTTTTATTTGTCTTAGTAAATAAATCTTACTTCCTATAACTGTGGATCAACATTTCCCAACTTATTTAGGAAATTCTTCACCACAGTCTCTTCAAACATGGTCTCACCTCTATTCTGCAAAATTTGGTTCCCTTTGGGACTCTGAATAGGTTTATGTTAGGCTTTCTTATGCTGCCCTTCATACCTGTTAACTTCTCTATAAAGTTTCACCTTGTCTGTTTGTGTTCGTTGCATGAAACTATTTTTTCCCCAGTTTACTAATTTACCCAGTACAAACAAACTTATCCACTAAGTCTACTGATAATTATTTTATTATTATAAGTTTTCTTTGGTTCTTTTTCAGAAATTTCTGTTGATTTCAATGGCTCATTGTTGCTTGCTTATTTTTGTATTTTATCTTCAACTTAACTTTTAATATATAGGCAATCTAATTTTTAATTTGTTAATTCAAACATCTAAAGTTCTTTCCTCTCACTTTGGTTGGTTTTCACTGACAGTGGTTTTGTATTCTTACTTAATGATCTTTGAGAGTTCAAAAGATATTTTTTAATTGATTTTTTTAAAAAAATAAATGACAGCGGAATGCATTACAATTCTTATTACACATATACAGCACAATTTTTCATATCTCTGTCTGTATATAAAGTATGTTCACACCAATTCATGTCTTCATACGTGTACTTTGGATAATGGTGTCTATCACATTCCACCATCCTTGCTAATTCCCTGCCCCCATCCTTACCCTCCCACCCCTCTGCCCTATCTAGAATTCATCTATTCCTCCCATGCTCCCCCTCCCTACCCCACTATGAGTCAGCCTCCTTATATCAGAGAAAACATTTGGCTTTTTTTTTTTTTTGGATTGGCTAACTTCACTTAGCATTATCTTCTCCAATGCCATTCATTTACCTGCAAATGCCATTATTTTATTCTCTTTTATTGCTGAGTAAAATTCCATTGTGTATATATGCCACATTTTTTAATCCATTCATCCACTGAAGGCCATCTAGGTTGGCTCCATAGTTTAGCTATTGTGAATTGTGCTGCTATAAACATTGATGTGGCTGCCTGTAGTATGCTGTTTTGGGTGCAGCCAATATGGAAAGCAGTATAGAGATACCTTGGAAATCTGGGAATGGAACCACCGTTTGACCCAGTTATCCCTCTCCTCAGTCTATATTCAAAAGATCTTAAACTGTGGGAAACTTAGAAGCTTAAAAGCCTAAGTTGTATGGGCTCAGTTGGAGTTAAGTGGCACCACCAATCTAGATATGTTTGATTTCCCTTACAGAATAGAAGGCTTAATCTGGGAGCTGCAGTGCAGTCCTCATTTGTTCCCTTTTCTAGTGTGCTTATTGCTGACATATCTGCATTCAGCTACTGGTATTTTTTTTCTCTTTGGAACTTTCCATTACTTCCTAGAAGCTACAAAATGCAACAGAGACATTCCTTGGAGTATCAGTCTGTTTTACTGCCAGAAGAAGAAGTCCTCCTTGGAAGGTTTGGGAATGAGCTATCTAATTGCTGTTTTTAAAAAGCTCATTTTAGCTTCTTGGCAGAGAATAAATTGTAGGGAGGCAAGAAGGAAAGCAAAGGGCCAGGAAGGGGCCTATGGTGGTCGTTTACATGAGAAATGACAGTGACTTGGGTAAGAGGGGTAGCAGAAGAGAGGGAGAGATGGGAAATGACACCTGATGGGTTGTAAAAACCACAGGAGTTGCTGATGGTTTGGATGTGGAAGAAGAAGTAAAGGATCCCTAGCTGGTGGTTGGTGGTTACAGTTACTGAGATGGGCACAACTGGGAGATGAACAGTTTCCAGTGTATTTGTGGAGTAGGATCTGAGTAGAAATTAAGAATTCTGTATTGGATACGTTAGGTTTGAAATTATTATCCATGTAGATGTATTAATATCCTACTGAATATAATATATGCCTGATATTCAGGGCTGAAGATAAAAACTGGATGATCACCATGCTTATATAAGTATGTAAATATATATTCTATTGTCATAAGTGACTAAAAAGAATAAATAAAAACATTGGTAGATCAGAACAGAAGATATAAATTGGGGGGGTTGGAGGGTTGGTGCCAGGAAGGTTTGAATGAAGGTAATAAGTGAAAGTATCAGACAGAGAAGAGTAAGGTTCAAGATCAAGTTCCCAGGCACATCAGTTCAGGAACTGAGTAGAGGAGACAGCAATGGTAACTAAGAAGAGAAAAAGTCTCTGGAAGGAGCTGATGTAAGAGACCCAGAGAATAGTGGGCTTCGGAAAAAAAGGGGTGATTGTGTCAGATCTTTTGAAAAGCTGAGGAAGACAAGGCAATGAGGTGACCTGTGGTAGCTTCTCTATGTACAGTTTTGGTGGAGTGGGGTCAGAACTTCCATGGAGTGTACCGAGGAGAACAGAAGATGACGGAATAGAGATAACAGAAGAAGCAAGAAGTTCAAGGTGTTTTTGTGTGAAAAGGAGCAGTGGAGTATAGGAAGGATTTTGCACAAAGAGGAAAAGTGATCATGTCAGAGAGAAAGGGGATAGATATATTCAGGGTAACATTCTTGAAAATGCCAAGTACTCAAGTCTTTACGATGGGAATGGAGTGTGTGTGTGTGTGGCAGGAGCCATCCACATGACCTACAGGACAGCAGGGCTAGGACATCTATGCTATACAGGTACTTGGACTGTGTAGTCTTAATTAGTCAAATTCTCAGGAGGTCTAACACACTTTAGCTTCAAATTTACCTATGTCACAGCAGCCAGAGGTGGAAGCTGCAGAGTATATCTGATTGTGATACAAAAGTTATTTGGGTGTTATGAATGTAGATGGTTAACTCAATCGTAGTGTTGAAGGGCTGTAGGAGTTTTGTCTAGTTTTGTCTCCCATCTGCTTTAGGGAATTGAATCCAAAAGACCTTAGAATGGACATGTCACTAATGCCCTGAAAGCCACTTCTAGAACTGTGTTACCTTATAATGTGTCCAACACAAACTGTAGCCCATCTCCTCTTGTTCTATGCTTAGGCCATAGGTACAGCTGGACTGTTAATTTCTTCACCCAAAAACTGTATTTGAAGCCAGAGATTAACTTCACTTTATATTCTCTAAGTTAAATAACCTCTTTCTTTTAATTTTCCTTTACAGATCTGATTTTGTACCAGCTGGCTAGTCTTCCTGACTCTATTCCCTCTATCCAACTGTTTTCTATTTTTTAAAGTGCAGTGACCAGCAATTGAGGAGCTACTCAAATAAAGTCTGAGTAATCCTGAGAACAGTGGGGGATTTCAACACATCTCTTTTAGACAGATGAAAGGCTGAGCTGACTTTGCCAAGGCCTGAACACATTCCAGTTCCTGCTGACCTGTGGAGACTCTTCCACTTGTGGTTTTCTTCTTTTACTTACCAATTTGAATAAAATGAAAATACAACCAAATGTATATGGGAAAGTATCTTTCAGGTACCTGTTCTTGAAAATCAGCTTAATACTTATATAACAGATATCTAAACTTACAAATAGAGTTTTGTGTTTTAACTGTATATTCCAGTATTTTTAAAAATCTCAATGCAAGTACTCAGATGAAGTAATTAAGTGAAGTGTTGGATTTGAGAAGTCTTCTATTATTTTAAGGGTAAGGATGGTTGAGAAACTCCTTTTGGTATGTTTGAGAGATTCTGCCTAATTACTACCCCAGAAAAATCTAAAAGCATCCAACAATCATTCTAATTTTTCCTAAGCAGTATGAAATATCACATTGCATTACATTATATCATGTCAAGTAACAGGATGCTCCTGAGGGTAATATGACAATACAATACAGCCGGGAAAAGCAAATTGAAAGGCCATCTGATGTGTGTGTAATTTCGGGTAGGTAGCACTTGAAAAAAGGTACATATTGACAATTAGACCTAGAGCTGACTCAAGGGTTTTGAGGTGATTTTAGGAGGGCAGCTATGTCTCAATCATAAGATTTGAGTTATACATTTTGGCATGTATGTGTGTGTGTATGTGCATGTGTGTATTTATTCAACTCTAAATAGCTATTTCAACCTCTTTGATCTTTATTTTTTCCTCCATAAAATGCGGATAATACTTCAAACCTACTTCTCTTATACAAGTGACACAAAATTCTAATGACTGGCACATTAAGTGTTTTTAATATATATATCTGGATATTTATATCTATCTGAATTAAATATAATATTTTATGTTTTAATGATTCTAGGATATAAACTTTCTGCCTAACACACACCAGCTATTAGGATGCATCTTATAATGGATATTTTATTTTAATTTGAATTCTTTTGGTTGTATGTAAAATAATATATTTAAATCACTGGCCTCTTAGAAATATAGCAAATAAAAAAGTATAGGATGCAAAGTAGAAAAGTATGCAGGTGTCAGTTATTCATTTATTCATAAAACATGTTTTACTAAAATGTGCAAGGTGTTGAGAGGGAAAGGAAAATGAACTAAGACCTAGTCCCTGATCTCAAGCAGAGTATATTACATGCCGAGGATGCAAATGCCAAACTGCATGTGACACATGCCATTTGAGCTGCATTTGAAACTCAACAGCCCATGAATGCAGAAGAGAAAACAGGGTTCCGCAGGGACAGCGAGGGAAGCAGTTTGGAGGAGGTGGCACTTGGGCCTGACCTGTCAGAGGGGTAGTGTGTCAACAGGCACATTTTGGAACAGGAAACACTCTCCACACAGGACACAGGATGCACAGTGTAGGACACTCAGAGAATAGGGAATAGTTCAGACAAGGAGGATCTTAGGGACTGTGGGCTCCACTTGGTGATGATAAGCCTTTTGAGCAAGGAGCAGCCTGTTGAAAGGAGGGCACTGGGAGTATCAGCTATTTGGTGACATGTAAGGGGACCGGTGAGGAAGAGCTGGAAGCAAGGATATCCCAAAACAGGCCTAGCATAGGCTTGAAAAGTCCAGGTAACTGCTGGTATTGGGGTAGAAAAGAAATGACAAATGGATGGCAGAGTCCTAGCTCCCTGCTAAAGATGCTTAATGGGAACCCTGGAGAGAAATCACATTTCACAACTGGACAGAAGGGACACACAGAATTGGCGTTTGGCTACAAACCCCTTGAGGGTAGGAGCTGCCTTTTGTTTATCATTGTACCCTGAGGCCTAGAGCTGGACCTGGCACATAGCACTGACACAATGACTATTCCTTGTACTCCTTTCCTCCACAGATTCCATTTGTTGTGTTCTTCTCCCTCCCTCCCTCCCTTCTTCCTTCCTTCCTTTCTTTTTTTTCATTCATACTGGGAATCAAACCGAGGGCCTTGAACATGCTAGGCAAATGCTTTACCACTGGTATGGTTTGAAAATGAAATGTTCCCCAAAGGGTCATGTGTTGAAGGCTTGACCCTCAGTACAGCAGTGTTCAGAGGTGGGGCTTTTTGGAGGTGATGGGATCCTCATCAGTGGGTTAATCCATTGAAAACTTAATGGACTCCCTGGGAACTGGTGAAAACTGTAGGCAGGTAGGGCATTGTTGGAGAAAATAGGCTACTGGGGCATGCTTATGGGGGTTGTATCTTGTCCCGTTTCCCTCCTAACCCTCACCCAGAAGCTTCCCCGCTATTACGAGCCGAGCAGCTATCCTTTGGCATGGCCTTCTGCCATGATATTAAGACTCATCTCAGGCCCAAAACAATGGAGGCAGCTGACCATGGACTGAACCCTCTGAAACCATGAAACAAAATAAATCTTTCCTCCTTTAAGTTGTTATTGTCAGGTATTTTGGTCATAGACAAAATAACACAACCACAGAGCTATATCAACAGCCCTCTTTATTTTGAGATAGTGTCTCACTAAGTTGTTCAGACTAGCCTTGAACTTGTGATCCTCCTGCCTTACCCTTCCAAGTCACTGGGATTATAGGCAGGCACCACCATGCCTGGCTCCATTTGTGTTTTTAATTCAGTAATTTAGTTCATAAGCATGTATGAGTATCTACCATAAGCTTAATTCTGGGCACTGAGGATGAAGGTAAGGGGAACGGTGGTCAGGGAAATCTGGACTAGTGTGGTAGACTGCTTTCTAAAATGGTTTCAATAATTCCCCTTTCAAGATAGGCTCATGGACAGTCCCCTCCAGCACTGACTCTGGGCTCGGCCATGGGACTTGCTTTTACTGAAGATAATAGAAAATGTGGTACAAGGAGAGACTTAAAAAATGCTTGCATGTTGAGGCTTGCTCTCTCCCACTACTTTTTGGAATTCTGTGACCACCATACATCTAGTTACGTGGAAAACCCAACCAAGCCTCTGACAAAAAGGGAATCACATGGGAATCAATGTGGTGCATTCAAGATAAGATACTTGTGGCCCAGATGAGAGGAATCAGGGGGGATGCAGAGAATACAGCTGGGCGTGTGATTCTGGGTTCGGGAGGAGATATGAGGCAAAGTGCGGGGACTTGAGAGTCAGGTATAAGAGTTGAAATCAAATGCTACAGGAGCAAAGAGGCCAAGTTGATGTTTTAGATTAGTTTTCTAGCAGAGAGTAGGGTGAATTCCAGGTGAGGAGGATAGTTAGGATTATTTACTCATCCATCAGTGAGAGAATAGACTAGCCCAGGAGATGATGGGAAAGCAAGGCTGTGCCATCCCTTAGGTGCTCCTTACAGAGAACATGTGCTTCAGCATAGAAAGCAGAAGACAAAGGGGACATTGCAGGCTTTCTTTCATGCCACATCTACTGTATAATGGGCACATGAGGACACTCAATAGATCCCAGTTGCATTTGGAACCAGATATACAAGGTCCCGGACCCTCTCCCCATTCAAAGGGAAGCACAAGACAATCAGGAATTGACAAGCACAAGACAATCAGGTGAATGCCACAGTGGGCGGCCCACAGGATTTGCAGTGACTTAGACTGCAGCTTATGGACTGGCTCTACCCTTATCAGCTGTGTGATCTTGAACAGAATGCCACTGATAATAGTATTTATCTTGCAAGTTGGAGTGAGAACTATAGAAAGAGTGGGTGATATGCCCTGTATACAGCAGGCACTGACATGGTTCATAATTATAATAAAAGCAACAGGAAAAAGGAAATCCGTAACTAGCATAAACCAAGTATCCCAATGGTGCAGAGAAAGGAAAAATCACTTTTGGATGAATAGTCACTTTGGAATTAAGAATGAGAACTTGGTCTGGTAGTAAGAAATGAGGGAGATTTTTGACAAGTGGGAGGAGGGAGATCATTCTGGAAGAGAGCCTCCTGTGGGAGGCAACAGAGATGAAAGTCGGAGGTCTCTGTGGAAAGGGGTGGAATTTAGCTGGGAGGTGAAGGGTGGTGGAGGGGTGGTAATGGCAGAGTGGGGAGCTCGGATGTACTAAGTCCCAAGGTGCTGCAGAAGGATCTACAGGTGCTGCTGAGTGGGATCCTGACTGTGATTAAAGTTACGTTTTCACCGATCCAACCATGGGTGGCATGCAAAGGTGTGGAGGAAGAAGGGACTAATGCAAGAAGGACAGGAGTGAGTCTTGAGTGCTGTTCCAGGGGGTGGCTAGAGCCATTTCTAGGGAGGGTGTGTGAGAGGGGCTGCAGAACTGTGGGAAACAGCGCAGGCTGGGCAGGGAGTTGGCAAAGCTGGAGTGTGCGATGAAACGTGAAGGTGGACTGCTGCTTCCCGCCTTCCTTCCTTCAAACTCCCACTGCACTTGGAATGGCTGTTCGCCAGACAGTTTCAAGAGATGGGTACATACTAAGCATATGGTCCCTTCTCTCCAGTCCAGGGGGGATGACAGACACAAAAAGTCCTTTCAATGAGTGTGATAACAGGACGTACATGAGATGTGGTTGCAGTCATTGCATTGTGGATGCAGGGGTATATCAGTGACAATTTCTAAAGTGATGGAGCTTGTGCATTCTAGTAAAGAATGAGGATGTATATAAAGTTAGTGGCTAAATTGTTGCACTTTAAGGCTCTGAAAGGCTATCTGGAGGGGGTGAGGTCAGGGGAGATCCCAGAGAGGAGGTGGCTATCAGGTGTGTCAGGTGGATAAGGTGCAATGACAAGCAGAGGACTATAAAGAACAGCCAGGGCATGAAGCTGTGAAACCACAGGCTACAAAGAAAAACCTCAAATTGTTTAGTATGGCCAAAAGGGTAGGGCTGGGGTGTGTGTGTATGTGTGTGTGTGTGTCCAGCTGTATCTCCTTCTCTCCAGCCTCAATCCTCTATTTGACCCACTAGTTTCTCTTGGATACATCATGAGGATTCCTACCTCCGCTTTTGCTTGCTAGGATTCCCAGATAAATACTCTTTCCATTCTCCAGGTCTGGGTTTCTCAGTTCATTCTGTAAACACACATCAATCTCAGACAACATGCTAGACTTGGAAACATAGAAAAGAAGATGGAGTGTCAGAGATGAAAGCAGAGAAATAAGCAAGGGTCAGACACAGAGAAGGTTACAAGTCATGTGAACAAGTTCAGAATGTATCAGTCCATACTGGTGTTTTAGAAAGATCGCAATGGCTTCTTGGTGCACAACAGATCACAGGAGAAAAGAACTGGAGGCAAGATAGTTGGTGCACTGAAGCCTTGGACTACAGAGGAGATGTGGATATCCAAGAGGTTTAAAGAAGTACAGATAAAGGGGAATGGGGGAAGGGAGGGGTCATAAGAAAGGAAAGACAGTGGAATGAATCTGAAATAACTTTTCTATGTATATATAAGACTACACCATAGTGAATCCCACCATCGTGTACATCCATAAGAATGGGATCCTAATTAGAATCAGATATATTGCATGCTTGTATAATTATACAAAAATTAATTCTACTGTCATGTATAACTAAAAAGAACCAATAAAAAATAAAAAATAAAGTCACTCCTCCATATCTGCATTTTGCATTCAACCAACTTTTGACCATTCAAAAAAAGAACATGCATAGAATCTTGTAGTCATTATTCCCTAAACAATATATATATATATATATATATATATATAGTAAGAATTTACACAGCATTTGAATCATACCAGTTATAAGTAATATAGAGGTGATTTAAGCATATGGGAAGATGTGAGCAGGTTACATAGAAGACACTATGCCATTTTGTGTGTGCGCGCGTGTGTGTGTGTGTGTGTGTGTGTGTGTGTGTGTGTGTTGCTGGGGATTGAACCTAGGGTCTTGTGCATGCAAGGCAAGCACTCTACCAACTGAGCTATATCCCCAGCCCAATTATGCCATTTTATATAAGGTTCTTCAGAATCCATGGATTTTGGTATCCCTAAGGGATCCTAGAACTTGTTGGAGACCAGGGAATGACTGTACAGATGGGTTTGTGGTGCATGTAGAAGGACAGTTCCTGCGCTTTTCTGATGAACAGGTATGAAGGGGCTATTCTTGGCAGAAGGAACGGAGTTGGGTAAAATAACCAACTCCAGTCTGGAGAGATTGTATATGAGATCCCCCAGGAACACCCAGTAGGCAGTTTGGTCTAAAGTATTGGAGAGGAGATGAGTCTGGAGATAAGACACAGTCAAGTCCTTAGCGCGAAAGTGTAGCTAAAAACTCTGCAGGTAGCTATGGAGCCCCAGCTTTCAAGAGGGAGGAGAGAGGATGAGGAATTATAAGGGAAACCAGATCAGGACACACGCCAGAAAGGACAATTTCACACCAGCAACGTCTGTTCTTACATGAGAACTGCATTGGACCTGAAAGTTGGATATACACTTTTATTTTCTGGGCCACATTTAGCATGATTGTGCCTTGGAGCATATCATGAGCCTCTACCACCTAGGAAATGTGATAACTTGGAACAAAGGTTGGTAAAACAAAAAGACAGGAAAAGTGACAAAGCTGATTCTTCTTTGTTACTTCTAAGTCTTTCTTTCTTTCTTTTTTTAGTTGTCGATGTACAATGTACGTGGTGCTGAGAATTAAACCCAGTGCCTCACACATTCCAGGCAAGTGCTCTACCACTGAGCCACAACACCAGCCCTGTGGCTTCTATTTCAAGGTGATAATAACATTAACACGTAAAACAACTGGAAATAAATTCTCTGCATTTTTATATAATACTTTTTCATACTGTATAATAAATTTTGGCATCAGTGTTTGTCTTCTCCATTCATTTATGGGGTTCCTGGGACAAATCCCTATCCCTGTAGCCTCCGGAGTCTTAATATGCCACAGAACTTAATACATAGTAGAAGCTCCATAAATGTTTACTAAATCAATTCATTTATTCATTCAATAAATATTTACATATTAAGCACTGTCTACATGTTGGGCATAGTTCTAGGCACTGGGGATACATTAGAGAACATAACAAATAGTCCTGAGATTTTTGGAAAACTCTTTGAATTCAGTTTGTACCCAAAGCACACACAAAATCACTTCATTTTTTTCTACAATATTTAAGAACTTTTCCTGAAGTCAGCTCTTGTTTGTCTTTTTTCCTAAGATTAAAAAATACTTATTTGAAAAGTATTCAAGATCCATTTATCTATGAAATTACCTTCAGAGGCTTTTAAAATTGTCATATTAATTTTGAGATTGAAATTAAGCATGGCATGGTACAGAACATATTCATTCAGACAACTATTACTAAGACTTATTATTTGGAAGCTCATCTCAGACACTGCAAAAACAGAGTTAATGATGAATCAGAAAGTCCCTGTCCTGGAGGATCCTGGGATATAATAAGAATGATAGGACAAATGCAAAGATACTATAAGACAATATTGGGATTCCCACATGTACCTGGCTTTTTCCCTTCTCCTTGTCCTGCTTAAAACGTTAGTTACCTTCACCAAGTATGCCCTTACTTCCAGCTCTATCTAGCAAATAAACTGGTGCCTGTCACTTGCTATCTATGACACAGCTATTTGTGTTTGTTTTAGGTCCTCTGCTAGATGGTAAACTCTGGGGTGGGGACTGAGCTTTTACTCAGCCCTGCACCAGCAGTGTGATGGGTACTAAAGACAGGAACCAAGTATTGTGGAAACCCAGAGGAGTGGAAGTTGAAAGTTCAAATAACTTTCCATCGGCTTATAAAAAAATATCCAGTGTGCACTTGTGAATGAGACAAAGGCCCAGAGCATTTGGTGGGAAAAGAAAATTACTTCTTTTAAAAAGATGCTGCAAGTTTGTTTTCAATGGGATTTGGCAGTTGACTAAATCACAGATAATAAAAGATCTCAAATGTTATGGTGAAGATTTTTAGAAACAAATAAATGTACTGTGAAAATAAAGCTAACATCTTTATATATCATAATAAGATTCCTTACATACTTAGCACCTTTGTTTCCAAAGAGAGTTTTTGTAGACATCTCTTCTCACATGATTGTTGGGACAACCTGGGGGCTACACAAGAGATGGTGAGGCTGGGCTAATGTTGAGTCATGAGGTGACCCAAGATCCAACAGCCATGCTCTTTCCATGGGGCTCCCAAAAAAGCGCCATGTTCTATGAGAGAGAGGGAGAAACTGGTTGCTCTTTCTTTCCTTGGACAGAAGCAAATACAGTTTTTAATTGAAAAATTAATAATAACTAGAGAGTTAGAGTAACATTCATATGCTAAATAAAAAGCAAAGGAGCTTAATGGGAGAAAACCCCGAAGAAAGATGTGTTCTAGGGGATGTGCCTGGAGAACAAGCGGTTTCCCTTTTACTTCTACACAGATAAGGATAATTAGCATTGCTTCCCCGGAATCATCATTCAAATTTCCACAAGTAGCCATGCTTCTCAGGATCTGCACTTCAATCATTATCTCACTTTCAGAGCATGTGCCAATTTACACCCCAGGCACTATATATATGATACAACTGCCCTTCTTTCTTTGGTTATTTTTTCCCTTTCTTCTATCTCTCTGCTTTTATGATTACTCCAGAATTTACTGAACTAGACCCTGTGAGGACTGGTACGAATAAAATGACAAATAAGCCACGGTTGTGGGTCCCCAAATAGCAGAATGCGAAGGGAGAAAGTCTGGAGGCTCACTTTCATGTCCTCCTCCGTCCTTAGACTGGGTCTTAAACAGGGACCGGTTTTCTGAATGTTGGGTGGACTGATGGATGAAGGAGAGGTCTGTAATTGGAGGACGGGGTTCCAATTTCTGACTCAGTAAAATGGTGGAAACTACCCCTTCCTCGCACACTGGTCTTTCTGTTTTAGCAATGGGAGAGGCTGTGAACAAGAAAATCAAAGTGGCATTCTGAAGCTCTTCGTTTAAAGGCATATATTTAGTAATTTGCTATGTCTAAATTAATACATGGGTTAAGTTCCCTGTGAATGACACCCTCCTAACTCCAGCAACATCATAAAGACAATCAGTTTCTGTGTGTCTGGCAAGTTAATGACTACAAGCCCAGGGGATGAGAGAATGGGAAAATGTTAACACAGAAAAAAACAAACAAACAAAAAAAAAAACCCCAAAAACAACAACCAAACTTGAATCAAATTCAGAGGAAATTGGAACAGGACTCACCTCTCCCTCTCCCCAAAGCTCCATAAAAACTCTTGTTTAGAACAAAAAAGTTAGTGAGAGTATCATTTTAAACATTGTGCTCATCAGAACAATCCTATGCAGACCAACAATAATGCCAGTAGGGAAATTAGCTGGAGATAAAGAGGATAAGAAGAGATGAAAGTAGAGAAGGAAGGAAGAAGGAAGAGAGAAGAGGTGGAGAAGGCTCCAGGCTGAGACGAGAGGGTAACAGAAGTTGGATATGAGCATGCGATCAGGTATTGGGGCAAGGAAGAGAGAACCTTCCAAGGACTTGACCAGTGGAGATGGGTGGAGAGGATACCCCTCTACTAGCCTTCTCAGCTCCAGATGGTTGAACAAGGCTAACAACATATCTACTCTGCAGTAGGTACTGTGTTGGGGGCTCATCTATGTGACATTTCATTTAATTACCCAGATCACAGCACCTCTGTAAGGAAGAAATTATATGCATTGCACTGGTGATAAAACAGTTCTGAGGTGGTCAGTTGTGGAGTTGGGGCTCTGGACAAGCGCCCACCTATGGGTAGCACATTGCTATCAACAAAAGACTCCTTTATCTTTCTTAAGCCTCCTGCTAACTTTGGGAAATGAAGAATATTATTTCTATTTTGCGTGGCAACAAATGTAGGCTTTGAGGGCTTGGAGGGAGCCACTCATGGTTGGACAGCCAGCAAGAGGCTGGGACTCAAGGTAGTGTCCTTCTATTTCACTGTACAGCTTCCTTGAGGAAACAGCTGGTTCTTCCTTCCATCCCATTCCTAACCCCAGTCTGGAGCTTGTGGTTGGGTATGTGCTGAACCAGGTTCTGCAGGGAGCTGGGGATGATCTCCCCCTTAGCCAATCTGACTGTGATTTTCCATGAAATGAACACTGTGAGTCTTTAATATGTTGGGGTTGTCTGGTTTGTGGCTCACCCCCTCACCTGCCAGTGCAGCAATCTTGTCTATAGCAATTCCCAAAGGTCCCAAATGACCCTAGTAGACAATGACTTATTCTAGTTAATGGGGGTAGGGGTGCCATTATCATGAAATCACAGGTTTCACTGTGGATAGTTTTAGCTGCAAGAAGATTCTTGTTCTGAACTCAAATCTCTTTCTTATAACTTCTATCTTTTGGTCCTGCTTTTTCTAGAATAACAGTCTGAATTTCAGATATCTAAATATAGCTATTTTGTCTCCTCTTCTTTCTATTTTCTCCTGGATACCTGTCCTTTGTTCCTTCAGCCACTGGTTAGAAGACACACTTCTAATATGCCCTTTCTATTCCTGATGCTCTGTGTGTGAATCTGCTTCCCTCCTCAAAGGTACTTTTGTAATACTCCTAAAAAATGTAGATGCCAACAAAATCATTACTGCTTTTCTCTGGATATGACACTTCTATTGAAAAGATTAGGATAAAGTTAAGCTTCTTTGGCAGCCACTTTGTGAACTCAATAGAGAAGTGGATGAGATGAACCCCATGATGAGTGCCAGGAAGGAGATAGGTATTGTGCTGTGGGATGACCAAGGAGGGGTTGCAAATTTTGTCAGAAAAGAGCAAAAAGAAGCTTCTTAATAGAGACGAGACTTGAACAACAACTCAGTGTAAGAGTGAGCCAGGTAGAAAGAGTGGAAGATTCTTCCATGTAGACAGGATTTTGCAAAGGTGAGCTGGTGTGAGAGAACATGGCAGCACTGCTTTTTCTTGTTTCTCCTCTTCTTCAATTCCTTTCTTCTTTTTCCAAACTTTATTTTCTGGTGTTCTTTTCTGTCATGGCCTGGGATACACCATGTTTTCCTATTTTAAGAAATACTTAAGCAGTGCAGTGATACACACCTGTCATCCCCGCTATTTGGGAGGCTGAGGCAGGTTGCAAGTTTGAGACCAGCCTCGGCAACTCAGTGAAACCTGTCTCGAAATAAAATGATGGCCGTGGATATAGCTCAATGGCAGAGTGCTTGCCTAGCCTGGGTGAAGCTCTGGATTTGATCCCTAGTACTAGTGTGGAGTTGTAAGTTCATCATGGAACATCTGTCTACTCTAAGCACTAAGTGAACACTCAATAACAAAGCATTGACAATGCTAGTGTAATAAATAGTTTTGGAGCCAGCTCGGCATTTCATAGATTGCTGCTCTACTTCAGTAACTGTTCAATTGTGGTAGTAAAGCAATGGTACCCCAAATATCAAATGGCAGCCAAGAAGCATTCCAGAGCTATAAGCTGGACTAACCTTGATATTCTGGTGGAACTGGAGAGGGGTCTTCACTCTTCCATCAGCTGACCTGATTTTTCTGTCCAAGGTTCTAGCCAGCAGGGATTGAAGTAAGGCATTTCAGGATTTCCAAACTGTCTCTAAGGCTATCATTCATAAATTCTTCTCAAGGAAGTTTTCTCAGGCTGGAGGGCAGACAGGCTTGCAGCCTCATCTGTGCAGGTAAAAATCTGAAAGATGCCCTGTGTGATAACTCACACACCTGTTTATTTCCATCCACTTGTCTCTTCTCTGCCTTTAGCCTCTCAGTCATTCAATCCCACCACTGTAAAGGGCACAATAACTCAAAGCTTCCCCTAAACTTCTGACAGGTGGATGAAGAAAAACACCTTTCACAAATCCATCATATCAAAGGATGGAAGAGAGAACAGAGCTTTCAGTAAAGAACCCTAAACATCCCACCAGAAAGTCCCAAACAACCCTGAAAAGTGAGAATAAAACTACCAAAAGCTGACAGAGGGTAATAAGCATTACTTCCAACCCACACTTGTCCTTCTAAAAAAAGCCAACTAGCTACCGAAAAAACCCCTGAAATGTATGAAATCTAACATCGTTAACATATTTCCTGTCCTCACATAGCTTATAAAAATGTTTCTGAGCTTTTCCCTGGCTCAGTTACAACCATGAGAAGGAGCAAAAAGGAAATGCAACAGATGGTACCGAGGGGGGAGGTGCTACCATCCTCTCTTGCAGTAATTTGTCTTCACAGTAATTTATCTCGCCTGGGCAAGATTTCAAAAGTTTTTCAGATGTACCGATGGCTTATTCCTGCTCAAGAACAATGCAGAGGAGGCTCCTTTAAAAGCTGCAGGTTATAAGGCATGTTTACTACTATTTTTGTTGTTTCTAAAAGAGATCACCTCAGCTTGCCTCCGATCCTCCCCATACTGACTCCATGAGAATCTAAGCTGGTACTGATACAGGGCTGACAGGTGGTACATGCATAATTAAAGATGACCTAACACAGAATGCTCTCATTCCTGGCATATTATCAGACACTTAAGCAAAGCAATTATCAGTAGGCAATCTTTTCTGTCAACAGAGATAGAGATGAAACATTTCTTCAATTAAGAGGATTCTGCAAGGATGCTGTATATATCCATCTGCAAACACTTGGAAGTCTTCGGAGTTTAATACTACGTCAGCTCAATGGGGCACCCCTGACCATTTAGTTCGTCCTCCATCCCCAACTTCCACTTTTCCTGAAAGGTCACATTTCAAACATGGAAACCAGGACAATTTTGAGGTTTTTCAGAGCCCCTGACAAGGAAATCTCTACGTTTTTTTTTTTTTCCATAGCCCTGCTGAGGTTTGCAAATACACCAAGACTCCCCTAACGGCTCAGAGCAGAAAAGAATAGGGTTCACATTAAAGCAAATTCAATTAAAAAATTCCCTTCCAAACAGGATTATTCCCTCCCCATGCTCCACTAGTGTCAAAAGGATTTAGAGAATTATTATCAAGCCCTAAAACTTCATCTTGAATCTAAGTGATTTAAAGGATTTTTTCTCAATTCGGAAGAAATAAGTATTATTCAAAGAAAGAAGGGTCTTCACAAAACAGATGGGGTTCCCATTCCAGGTGAAGGAGGGAGAGGCTCTGCACTTCCTAATAGAGGGCTGTGATTTTTATAAATTGTAGTGCATGTGCTTTATATAGATGAATGCATTTTAGCGTTCCTTAGAAGAGAAATTGCTTTAATGTTATAGTGAGACAAGTGATTTTCTTTTCTGTTTTTCAAGGGTGGTTTAGAAGTTAATGGTTTTTTGAAGCCCATATAAAAATTGCCTTCTTCAAGACAGAGAACTTCACAACGTTTGTGGTAGAGATTTGGCCACATTTCACAAGAGATCTTATTGTTTAAATTCTTATATCCTTATGTCATGAGTGAACAAAGGACCTTATTGTTCATCTGAACATGTCTTTATAGAATCTCTGGTGGTAGAGCTGTGTTGTTGTTTGCATTTTTTTCCTCATCAAGTCAGAACAAAAGTCTCTTTTTCTGCAACACTGGGAACTTGGGAACATGGCAGTGTGTGGCAGCCGCTGTCAGTTGGAAACACCATAATGATAATATAAGTGAAGTGCTAACGTTAATGGGTTGACTTCTGACAAGCAAATCTAGGTCTATAGAAGTGTCTTCTACACAGCAGACTTTGTGGTAAAGCAAAATAGAAGCACTTAACAGGACAATTAAGAGTCACCCAGTAAACTCTCACGGTAAAAGGACTAGCGGCCTTTCAAGATGTGCTTTACTGGGAAAATACTCCATTCAGAATATTAAGAAGAAAATACCAGTCGTCTTTGGGGAAAACATAATCAGGTAGAGGGGAGGTGGTGATAGCGGGATCGTTAATGGGAGCTTCAGCAGGACTCAAAGCTCAAGTTCATTATATTTCTCAGAACTAAGAATAGCTTCTGAATGAGTACTCACAATTCTCTACAGACCTATTTCTCCTAAGGAGCTCCCCCATTCTCCCATTCCAATTTTAATGTAAGAAAGAGAAGAGAGTACAGCTAGACCCGGTTAGGGAGGTAGGAACAAAGGAAGCTCTTTGGAAAGGAAAGACTCTGAACCAAATCCATTTTAGTTGCTGTCAAATCTCACCAAGATTCAATTCAGAAAAATGCAAAGATACAATTTGATAAACATGCCACATAAAAAGGCCAGTGGGGGGAAAGGGCATG
Organism: Urocitellus parryii; assembly: GCF_045843805.1. Lineage (NCBI taxonomy): Eukaryota > Metazoa > Chordata > Mammalia > Rodentia > Sciuridae > Urocitellus > Urocitellus parryii. The sequence continues at coordinate 69,992,646 of NC_135538.1, read as the reverse complement.
TGTAATGTTGTGGTAAACAACAAGACACGTGTGATTTCCCAATCAATGTCATGGATGAAAAGAACATGCACGCCACTATTAAAGTGAACATGATAAAAAAAGGGGGGGGAATTCAGTGACTCTGTTTAGGGAGAGACTATTATTTCTCATAAGGAAATTCCTGGATTTTATAAAGTTTTAGTGAATAAAACAAAGTCTGGCAGACAGCCTTTCTATGCTGAAGATGGCACGTGGCACATGACGGCTTTTGTACAAGTAGATGTTAATTCAGAATTATCAACTAAAACATTTTTTTAAGGTGAGGGTAACTGAATCAAATAGAAATATCCACCATCTTATTGTTAACCAAGTTTTCTCCTGTCTGCCCTTAGATCCGGTTTTCCAAGTATGTTGATTTTACTAAGTTTTATGATTGGATAAAAAATGAGACTGTAACTATGGCTACAAAACAAACTAGATTATGATACCTGATATGAATAGTGTATTATTTTGGCAAAAATAAAAGTCAAATACAAGATATTATTATAGCCACCACTATCTATGTGTGCTACCATTTCAGAAACACTGCCAAAAGCCTGCCACTTGGAAGCCTTGTAGAGACATTCTATAGAATCCCAAGCATTCTGTTTTTTTTTTTTTTTTTTTTTTTTCAGTTTTAGTTCACTAAAGACAATATATGATACCTACTTAAGTCAGGGCTGGGGGTGTAGCTCAGTGGTAGAGGACTTACCTCCCACATGCAAGGCCCTGGATTCAATCCCCAGCAATACACACACACACACACACACACACACACACACACAGACACACACATACATCATACACACACATGAGAAACTCAGAATTGATATTCATAACCTATATATTCAGGAGGGGACCTTTACTTTCCAGCTAAGAAGTGATCCTGACTAATTCTAGAGCACCTGGTACTGGCTTTCTTAAGACCTGGCATTTGGACAAAAGTGAACTTCTATGACTTGGAAGGTAGCAATGTAATTGATGTGCTTATTTTCTTTTCCTAATTGCTTCCCAGAAATGGTGAGACAGATCAACCCCAAAAGGGTAACCCCCTACTTCACTGCAGGGAGACAAGAAAATAGAAGTGAAAAAAAAAAACAACAAAAAACAAACCAGTTTTCCCCCCACAAGTCACACTCTAAGAATCAACTGTTCTTAACTTTGAGTTTTCACAAAATGAAATGTTATATGCCAGTACAGACTCTTTGCCTTGGGGATGGAAGGTCTGAGAGGTGATTGGTAATGGAAGAGACTAGGACACACATGCTCTTATTAAGGCAGGGCTAGAAAAGAAATAAGTGTTACTGAGAAAAATGAGAATTCAATCCTCACAATGCATGTTGGATCCTCACAAAAATAAAATAAGAGCAAACTTATATTGAACACCTACTATTACCCAGTTGTGAATAATAAGAAAGAGAATCCAACAGAGACCACTTTATAGAAATCTACTCGCATTCATTCCCTTATGGTCAAGTGTAACCTGTACTCCAAGCAGACATGATGTTCTTTCACATGTACATGTCTGTCGCTTCTATAAACTAATTAACAAAGGGGAATACAAAGTTCTCCAGGGATAACAGAAACCAGTGACTTCCATCCCTGCAGCCAGTCGCACTGCAGTCTCTTCTGCTCAGTGCTGACAGCCTTCTTTCCCCTCCTCTTATTCCAACACAATGCCTTCAGGTCTAAGTAATGTAATTTACTAGAGTGGAATTCCCTAGGTACCCTGTGCAGCACTTGGTGACAGTATCATTTATACTCCACAGTGTCATGGCCTGACACTGATACATAGGCCTTCATCCCTCATTCACAGCAGAGTGTGCAATTTCACCTTCTGCTGTGCCCTTCTGTGGTGTGCGTGTACAAATTTACTCCATTCAGTCCTAATTACAAACCTTGGTTGAAATGCTCTCATTAGATTTATATTTCTCATTCCAAATGTCAATCTTATTGAAAATTTCAGTTTTCTTGAGGATTCATCCATTAGCAATAAACTCTAAAGCATTCCATGACTGAGTGCATTAAACCAGCAATGTGGACATGCACTTAAAATACATCATTAGAGTAAATCTCCATTGCAAATGCTTTACATTATTCAACCAAAGGAATAATGAGACAGCCCGGCCAGTGCACTCAAATTGCACATGAAGGAGAGGTTAAAACTGGCTGCTATGCAGGAAGAAGTGCCTGGTGTATCGACGGGGATGCATTTCAGAATCTCTGTCTTTCCTTAGGAAGGTGTGGGAGGGAGTCAAAGCCAGTCTAATTTATCACTTTCTCTGATCTATGAGTTCTACAGAAACTTCAGATTGTGGCAAAGTGTAATGAGGATGGCAAAGATAGTGGTGTGCATATGTGCAAAGATAGTGTGTGTGTGTGTGTGTGTGTGTGTGTGTGTGTGTGTGTGTGTGTGGCGGGGGGAACCAAAGCTGTATCTGCAATGCCAGGAACTTTGAAAGTCACCTGGAATGATTTCCTCAGCCTGGAAAACATTCTTCCATTTTACTCAAGAGGGAAAAACGGACAAGGCAGCACTGCCTGGATACACTGGAGGAAGCAGAATATTGTTTTTAATAAAAGACAAATCTTCCCGGCAGAGCTAACCTGAGAAACGGCTCTGCTGCAGATTGACGACTCGTAACATTAAAAACCCAGAAAATCTGATGATAGCGCTAATATATAAATTAAAATCAGGAGTGGTATCTGAGACAGAGCTGGTATGACAGACCACGGAAAGGAAAATTTGAAGTAAAGTTTAAAAAAAAAATCTAGCGAGAATTTATTAAGTGATAAAAGTAAGCCATCCCTATTTCCTGCACCATGTTTTAATTCCTTAGGTTATTGGTCTCATTTATCACTTCTTGTCAGGTCCCAGGTGAGGCAAAGTCAAGGTGCTGTCACAGTCTTTTTTTTTTTTTTTTAATTTGATAAATGAAGAAATAGCATCCCAGAAAGGTCGTGGGGAAATCTGAATTCGAACTCTTAGCATCTAATTCTACATGTTCTAAAAGTTAACCCAAAAAGTTACATGATGCCTACAGTTATGACTTTACATTATGAAATGCAAAATAGATTTAATTTTAATAAAAAACTGGTGGGCATAAAAGGACTCCTTGAAGGGCAGGTATGTATTACATGAAATAGAAAATAATTTGCAAAAAATAATGAAATAATGAAAATAGAAGTTAACAGCAATTGATTTCCTTGCATCAGTATTTGGTCATCTGTAGGATTAATCAGTAACCAGAATTATAATAGATGCAGTATTTTCTGTAGGGAACTACACCACCACAGAAGCTAATTGTTCCTGAAGTTTTGCTCATTCCCACCTGAAATATTTAAAACCTTGCTTGATTACAACATTAGCGCACTCTTTCATAATGCACGCCAGCAGGTACGACAATTAACATGCACAGATGTTAGAACTGAAATATCCATGTTTAAATAAAAAACATAGTGAGAGGGTAAAAATAACTGATTATGCTCAACACAGTGCTAATCTTAAAAGGAAAGAGAGGCTTACATTGTGCTCATTTGATTGTAGAATAAAAACAACATCCTAGATAGTATTAGTAACCAATGAAGTACCAAATCACTCTATAAGTGCCTAGATCCTTCTGATTGAGAAACATGAACAAGAGGCTGATCCTTTGTGCATTTAATTCCAAAATCTGTACTCCAGGCATAGAGAGGAATTCCCAAATCCCTGAAATTCTCCAAGGATGCAGCAGCACAAATAAGAATAATACCAACATCGGTTTACAGAGCATTGGCTTTGTGCTACAAGGTACATAATCTCGCTGAATTCTCACAACTACCCTATAAGGTAGGTTCTATTCCTATTTCCTTTTTCAACAAGACACCCAGGCCTGGATGAGGTTAAGTAAATAGATCAAGGTCAACAGGTAGCTAAGTTAAGATTTGCTCTGGGGTCTTTTTTTTTTTTTTTTCTCCCAAAGCTCTTATCTTACTTTAAGCACTGCACCATGCTGTCTGCCATGGTTGGAGGAATGTAATTTACAGTCTTCATTTCTCAGAGGCTTCTGGAATGACTGCCCTCTTGACTCATCTATTTCACAGATTACATCAAACTGAAAGGCTCAGAACACTTGCAGACATTGTCATTCTTTGGAAATGCCACAGCCACTCAGTCAGTGGAACGGGACAGCACCATCTCTGGGATCACGAAGGCACAAATTTCCCTGTGATTGCTGACGCCATCTCTCTTTGGGGTTTCATGTAGCCGCAAACTGACATGTTATCACTTACTGTGGTTGCAGTAGACTCAGAAGCCAGATGAAGGGGAGTTTTCACATGATTAACTGATCCTCCAACATCTGTGTCCATGGAGGGCACTACAGGGCAGGTGTGTGCTCATCCTTATCCCCTGCTCCCTACCACCCCATCCATATACACGCACACTATTGCCAGTCTCTAGGGTGACACCACTAACAGACCCTTTCCTTTCTGTTCTGTGGGTTTACAAGAAACAACAACTTTCTAATAATGAGCCAAGAAGATGGATGTCGTAAGACAGCATTTCAGAGAAGGCAATTGCTTTTTAAAAAGATTCAAGGATTCGGCCACTTCTTTCATCCTTCCATTGACACAATTTGTAAATGTTTGGGTTGTGCCTTTCTTCCTTCAGAAGGGGAAAATGCTGATAAACTATCACATGCCGATAAACAGCGCCAAAAAACCTGGCTGCCTTTTGCTATTTAAACAAAGACACATTTATTTCCCAATATACCACTTACCAGACAAATGCAAAGATGTGGGCAAACCAGTCATCAGAATTAACAGAGTGATTTTGCTTGCATTACATATTCTGATTTGTATGAATCTTATTTTTAGCCATGCACAAAGGGCAATAAATGGAAAATGTTATTCTAACCGCTACTTTTTCTGGGCCACCCACACTGCTCCACCTACCGCACAACTTCACAAATGTAAAAAACCCAACCCAGGGTTTGTCCTAACAAAGGATGCAAAGTGTCTAAAATGCGTGACATTTTTTCCAGTTAGTGTTTGTACTTTCATTCTTTTTCTGTATCAGGACTTTCAGGGAAAACAAGGTTGACTTATCTCTGGGCACATTCAAAGACTCTAACTTGGTATGTAATTCAGTAGAGATGAGCCTGCCATGAACTGCACGCCAGTCAACCTTCAGCAAAGAAATATATCCCAAAGTTTTCCTATCTATTCGAGAAGGTGAATACCTCCCTTGTTTTGAAACAATGAGGATTTTTAAGAGTTCTTCCAATTAACCAAAGTGCTGTCAGACACATAAACAATTCTAAAACACAGCCCGATGTCAAGAATGATTCTGCCAAACTTTAGTCAATAGCACTTTCGTTCTATCTGCTTCTAGCTTCAATGGATCATGCTTACTAAGCCACAGTAACCCCTGCCATCCCTTCCCTTCTGCGAGCATCTTACTCTGTCTGCCGTAACCACACTTTACAGCCCATGGCCTGAAGCTCACACCAAGCATTAACCCACACATGGATATCACTGCAGAACCAGGCACCTGATGTTTACAGACAACCACAGCAAATAAGGAAAAAAAAAAAAAAAAACAACTGATAAAAGGATGTCTGCCAAGGGCACAGACAGGATAGAGAGAACAGTTTATTTTTGATCACTATCTCTTTAGACTTCTAATGAAAAGTTAAGTTATTAAGATCTTAAGGTACCAGAGAAACCTGTTCCTCTGAATCCCCTGCAAAACCACAACAGCAAACGCATGCAGGTAGAGATGAATATTTTTAAAAAGTTTAGTTCAAAAAAATAATTAAAGGAGTCAACTCTGAAAAAGGCATCTTTACCTGTGTGCTTTCTCATTATCCAGAGACTAGAGGAAGGGTCCTGCCATCCCTTGGTAGTCAACACACGCCCTACAGAGCCGAGAGCTTCTTTCCACAGTGCACAGTATTTGAGCAGCGCTGATGCGATGTTTCAGAAAAAATCTTTTTTTTGGTTTTAGTCCACTATTGTCAGAACTTACGACTTGTGTTGTAAAAACACAGGCAATTAAGTATTATGAAAAAGTGGGTCATACACCACTGAGAAACAACCACACCGCCCCCAAATCAGACACCAAATGACTGTGCTGTGACAAGGTGGGAGGGGTCTGAACACAGCGAAAGCAAAACTTTTATGTGGTGAGGAGCATTTTAGTTTTCACTGGTTTAGGTTAGAGAAAGTTAATCTCAATGTCAACTACAAAGCCAACTAACTTTTAGCATGTTCTTGAAATTATATGATTGTTAATGTAATGGGAAATTTCGATACAATGTCATAAATAGTCTGAGGGGCAGTCTCTGGCTCCAATGGCATGCCCATCACTGAACTGCCAGCACTGTGACTCAGTGAAGCAAGGCGCTCAAAAGGAAACCGAAGACAAAGAGCCCAATTCTCATCATCCACATGGGTGTCTCCTTCTCCAGAGGAGCATCAAAGTGCTGTATACCACTTCCCATACCAGTACCCAATCAGGCATCAAGCACGACTGCAGATATTTATCAAAGCATTCTTCAACTGATGTGGGAAGAAGGTAAAATGGAGTTACCTGAACTGTACACATTCAGTCATCTGTCATTGAAGAGCCACAGAAATATTAACTCAAGTCTGTCTACACTGAGTCCCTGCTAAATGCCAGGACACCAAAGATCTGAAGGAATACAGAAAAAAATTTCTGCTTTCAAGGAACTTATTATCTAACATAGGGGATGGTGAGACCTAGAGGAACCAGAGACAAACACAGGCCATTTTTTTTTTAAACAAATACATCTCTTCTAGCAGTTGCTTACTGAATACTTTCTGGTCACAGACAAACATAAGGTTTGTGGATCACACTTCTCAGATGAATCCTTTAAAAATCCAGTTTTATCAAAGGCCTTCCTAATCTTGGCTAAGGGTTAGGATTCTTCTCAACCCTAAGTCCCAGCACTCTCTAAAGGAAAGTAAAGGGATCCCAGCAGGACCCTCAGAGCCTGACATCACACCAGAGCCATCTGAAGAGAAGCTTTTAGAAGAGACATAAGGATGCAAAGTAGAAAGAAAACACTCTGGGGGTGCTGGGGTTGTGGCTCAGTGGTAGAGTGCTTGCCTAGCACATGCGAGGCCCTGGGTTGGATCCTCAGCACCACATAAAAATAATAAATAAAGATATTGTGTCCAACTAAAAAATAAATATTAAAGAAAGAAAGAAAGAAAGAAAACACTCTGGTTCACAGTTCAAGGTGGCAGATACTCAGATATTTGAATGAAATTCTGTTACCATCAATTATAAAATTAGAATTTTATTGGAATTGATATTATTGGGATTGCGGATAGGAAATGGGATCTGTCTAAATCAGTCTTTCTTATTCATGCCAAATTGGCTTACAGTAAATTGATTACTAATTTTTAAATAACTGGAACACAATCAGTTGGCCTAACACCTGTATATAAGTGAATCTTCCTTTTACCATTACAGAAGTTCACAAAGATCTTGCAGGGCCATTGAACATCTTTGATTAGCAACATGTTGAAATGAAAATACTGGCTGATAGAAACTTCCACCAGATAAAGATTCTGGTGAGTCCACATAGTTATCTGTTCTTATGAGAGTTGATAAATATAATTTAAAGGGGAAAAAATAAGTAACAAGGAGATTGTCCTGTAAAGTGACATGTAACATCATCATTCCTAAGTGCCACCAACTTGTTGGATGCAATCAGTGCAGAGTACTGTTTATAAATTTCTAATTAGTTAGTTGAAAAAGTGTGAAGAATACATAAAATATGAGTTAATAGGTCATATGAAAATTATTTTTGGATAGCCAGGATAATAATATGTAAATTATTTTTCTTCTTTTCTGTTATTTTACAAATTGTGTAGAATAAATATATGTGGTTAAATGCCACCTAATGATGTTTTGGTCAATGATAGTCATGGAGATCCCATAAGGTTATATTAAATAGTGTATTACAGCTGTTTGTGTAAGTACATTCTATAATGTTCACAGAATGACAAACTTGGCTAACAACACACTTCTCAAGACATTTCTCTGCCATTAAGTGACCCAAGGCTCTACTACTTTTATAATAAGGAAAATAAAGCTACTTCTGTTTTGATAAAAGGAACCAACTGTTCTCTCATTCTGGCTCTTTTTGGGGGGTGGGTGGGGGGAAGGTACCGGGATTGAACTCAGGGGCACTCAACCACTAAGCTACATCCCCAGCCCTATTTTTGCATTTTATTTAGAGACAGGGTCTCACTGAGTTGCTTAGCACCTTGCTAAGTTGCTGAGGATGGCTTTGAACTCACAATCCTCCTGTCTCCACCTCCCGAGCTGCTGGGATTACAGGTGTTTGCCACTATGCCTGGCGATTCTGGCTCTTTCTGGAAATTAAGAATACTTAACACATAGGACCCAGTATAAAAATTCAGCCTAGTGACAAATACAGCATGGAATACGGGAAAAATCAGACAGAGACAAAAGATTCTAGTTTCTAACTAAGCACTACTACAACTCCAAAAGTTCTGCTATTTTGCAAAACTTTGCAAATTCTGTTCTGGGGTGGAAGAGCTGAAATGTGTTTCCTCATCATGAAATTGGTTCTCCATACTTTCTAGCTGCAACAGAGCTATAGGAGCTAGTGCCTCTCAAAGACCAGTCTAATGGGTGTCCTTGAAGGATATGCTATGATCCCCTGGGTCAAATAAGGGCTCAGAGAGAGATATCATTTCATTAGTGACAGATGCTTACAAAACAGAGCACACAAATCATTTCTTAAAAAGTCAACAGGTTGAAAACTATAAGAACAAACTGATAAAATCATGTATGCTACAACTGGTATCACTTGGTGGGCAGCTTTATAATACAATAGAGCTCAGTTTCTTTAAAGACTTATAAGAAATATCATCTGAAAATTTCAATTTATATATGAACATATCTTATCATGCTGGTAGTATCTCTGTACATTTATGATGTATGCAAAGAGTGAAAACTATATTTTTAAAATATAGTTTTAAAAACTGAGGATTGAACCCAGAGCCTCATGTGTGCTAGGTGAGCACTCTACCACTGAGCCACAACCCCAATCCTGAAAAATAAATTTGATGATGCTGTGTGAAGAACATAGTTGTGAAACTGAATTTGTTACAAATAGCCATATCATAAGTTCTTCAGAACAAAACAAAATAAAACAAAACAGAATTGACTTTGAAATTTTGCCAATAGTTCCTCAATGACTACAGAAGCTAAACATATAGGTTCATGAAATTATTTTGTTACTCTTAAAACTAATGATATCACAACGTCTAGATATTTCCTACACAAGTACAGCACTGGAAAGGTAGTAAAAGGCAAAAAGTGCATAGTTTCTCAAGAAGAATAAAAATTAATGTTACGTTTTTCTTGGTCAACATTTTTAGACTATTATTGAGGGACAATAGTAGGTATAATAAAATTTCAGTTAACTAGACTATTTGAGGACAAGAAGATGTTTTTGATTTTCTGGTTAATCCATAACTAGAAAATGCTTATTGTTAAAGAGCTTTCCAAAACAGTTTCTTTTCCTAATTTTGAAACATTTGAACATTCTCAATGATTCAGCATGTCACTGTGATCAGCTACAAATATCCTCCAGGGTATGTTTCCCCCTTCACTGAAAACCAAAGCGATCTTGTTTTCTGAGTTTTGTCTCTGAAAAAGGGAAGTGGGGTGTGTGTGGTAGGGTGGGGTGTGTGGGAAGGGCTGTTGGGTGGGTGTGGGTGAATATGAAGGTTAGTTAATTCAGGTTCTGGTTAGTCAGATTCCAGGTAGCTAAGCCATCAGTAAACATGAATTTGGCATCTGAAACTAGGCTCCTCTGATTCCTCAGAAACACGAGGGTCCACAGGAAGGGTCCCCAAGGGTCTGTCGTTGCTGGCTTTCTTTATCTTGTATCATTTGTCTGAGTGTGTATCAGTGTGTCCATCCTCAAATTATGGTCTTTGAACTCATGGGACTACATTTATTTTGATTGGATTCTAAATCCACGTCATTTCAACTCAAGCATAGGATGTTGGTAGGTCCGCGTGGACGTTAGAGATGAATAAGCCCTTATTTTTGTGTTCCTTAGACTTGCTGATCTGAGTTTTCTTTTCTACAAAAACCTTTAATTCAATTTTCTTTTTGATATCATAGCAAGTGAGCCAAAACTTCCATTGCTCTGTCCTAGTCTCTACTACCTAAGTGAAGCAGCAGATTTGGAAAGTACGGCATGAGAATGAGGGGACTGACTACATATACATACAATACATATATACTATATATATATATATATATATATATATATATATATATATATATATATGTCTTTAAACTTTGATAACATTATTTCACCTCTGTTTTGAGTATACAGATTCCTTAAGCCAAACATACACATGTATGAGTGCATATATACACACACACAATCTTGATATCTTAAGGAGAAGGTGGGATAATTTAGGATAACAATTTCTCAGTTTTTTTGACACCATGGATCCTTATGTACTATGCCTCATGAATCCTACTCCTTGTCAGCCCCAAGGACATAGCCTGACAGTAGTGAAGGATATCTGAAGAAAATATGGCTAACTAGGCCTGATGAGAACCTATTGGACGTTTTTCAAGGTCAGCTTTCTAGAAACATTGAATTTAAAGCAAAAACCAAGAAAAGTAGGGTACAATGGACTATTCTGGTGGGTTTCAGCCTTCATGTTGGCCCCAGGGGTGCAGGCCACCCACTGACCTGCTCTGTGGCTTATGGATCCAATGCTGCCTGTTCTCAGTAGTGTAGAGAGTTGATGATGATGCATAAATTATACTTCATTTGGACATTGTAAAGAGGCATCATAAAAATCGGAAGCCCCATAGTGGGGAGCCCACCACTGTTAATTTCTAAAAGCCTTCCTTTTCTACTATGTGGACTCTTGTGACAAGTCCTCATTCACTGGTTTCTCCCTATGTGTCCTCCTCCAGAGAACCAGGCCTGTCATAAGCCACAGTTGAGCACACAGCTCTGTGGCACTGTTGGCACCGTGCTCTGGGATTGAACCAGTTTATGAACACATGCTGGAAGAACAGGAGCAGCCCTGTGAAAGGAGCGTAGGTGACAGATTTCCTCTGTGTGTAAATGGCATTTTGGTAGAGACTACGGATGTTAATGGCAAATTTCCTTGATGGTTTCCCACAGGTGTATCTTTACTCCAATGGGAAATCCATTCCTAAGACTGAGGTATCCTGCTCAGCAGATCCTTACCTCTTCCATCTTTGGAAATTGCCCAAAAGGTAGCAGGAAAAGAGGGGTGAGTGGTGTCATGGTCTGTTTTTATTCCCCCCTCACAAACTACAAAGTCACCACCAAGAATGAATTAGTGATTGTGCACAGCATTCTTGAGTGAAGGTGAGCCATGGGATTTGGGTTTAAAAAAAATTGTGGTAAAATGTAAGTAACAAAAATTTTCATTTTAATCATTTAAAAATATACAGTTTTGTGACATTAAGTGCATTCACATTTTAGTGCAACCATCCATCTCCAGAACATTTTCATCTTCCCAAATTCAAACCTTATATCCATTAAGCAACAATTCCCCATTCCTCTGTCTCCAACACCCACAATTCAACTTTCTGCTTCTGAATTTGGCAACTCTAGATGCCTCATATAAATGGGACCATGTAATGGTCCTTTTTGCATCTGCCTTATTTAGTATTTTCAAGGTTCATGTGTATGGTAACGTTATCAGATTTTCACATATTTTTAAGGCTGAATAATTTTTATTTATCCATTTATCTGTTGATGGACATCTGAGCTGCTCCCAGGTTTTGGCTATAGTGTATAATGCTGCTATGAACTTGAGTGTGTAAGTTATACATTCAAATTCCTATGTTCACTTTTGAGTGTGTACCCAGAAGTGAAATTAATGGATCATATGGTAATTCTGTTCAATATTTTGAGGGTTTGCCATACTGTCTGGTATTCAGCTTTTTAAAATTAATATACTTTAAGAGCAGTTTTAGGTTCACAATATTGAGTTTTACAGAGACACTCCAGGTTCTTGGAGACCAAGTGCCCTGCCCAAGTGTGGAGGGGGTGATCCAGGCTGGAAACTAAAACCCAGATTCACTTGAGGAATCACAGCGGCCTTCTTCCCTCCATGAGCACAGGTTACCCTACAGGAAAGCATGATGTGTAAACAGGGAGGTTCACAGAATGGCAAAGCAGGAGGAACACAAGGGACATTTGATCCAAGTCCTTCTTTCACTTCATGGTGAAGATGCTTCATAAACTGACAACTTTCCTTCCAAATGCTATATGGAATAACTAGCGCTTGATAGAGATGGTAAAGTCTTTTTAAAAAATTTTTATTTATTTATTTTTTTACATGAGCTCTATTATTATTATTTGCATTACAATTCTTATTACACCTTTGTACAACAATTTATCATATCTTTATATATAAGATATGTTGACACCAAATTCGCATCTTCATACATGTATTTTGTATAATGATGAGGGTCTCCTTCCACCATCCATGCTATTCCCCTTCTCCCTCCCTTTCCCTCCCACCCCTCTTGAGATGGTAAAGTTTGTAAGGATACAGTAACTAACTCTATCACTCTCAACTCTGTCATCTCTTATACCAGCCCATTCATCCTTTGGGCCACCCCAGAAGACAGCTCTGGGTTAATTCCACTCTAGAGTATTCCACCACCTATCACTTTTTGTCTTCTCTTCCTGACCTATTTCTGGGATTTGGGGCTCTATTAATGTTTAGAAGATAGATATGCTCTTTCATTACATAGTTGCTTGGCAATTGCTTTACAAACAGTGATTATTCTCCATTCTAGAGCATTATAATAAAAGAACTGTAAATCCTGAGTACTGCTTTGAATGATAACATTTATCATATCCAAGAAAAAATGTTATAAATCACAGTGATTTATCCACAGATTTAAAATGCCCAGCAATTTCTTGAATGTTTTTCTGGACAGCATCAGTCATACTATTTTTGCATTCATATTGACTCAATGAAGGAAAAGAAAAAATGTTTAAAATTTCTAAAATGGGAGCTGGAGATGTAGCTCAGTGATACAGTGCTTGCAAAGCATGTGTGAGGTCCTGAATTTAATCCCCAGCACCACACACATACACACACAAAAAGAAAAAGAAAAAGAAAAAGAAAAGAAAAGAAAGAAAGAAAGGAAGAAAAACAATTCCTAAAATGAAAGCTCAGAAATATGTAAAATGCATATCCATTCACATGTGTATAGTTGTGTGTATATATCCAGTGTGCATTTATTTAGACAAACTCTCCTACTTCTTTCTTTTATCATGGAATAAATAATTCTTATCCTTAGAAGACAGGTGATTGGCCTGTTTGATAGCTAACATACAAGCCAATCCTCAAAACATGTCAGTCCTGGGAACTTAGACCCCACAGAAACCTGAACTTGCTGACTTGGGGTATTTATTGGAGTTGTTGTCTCCCTCGAATGTGTTCTGGAAATCAAGTCAGACTTCAGTGTACGAAGGAGGAATAATACAATGATGATTTAGTTTGAAAGGTGACAATACATTCCCAATCCAGGGGAAAAAAGATTTCTCTTTTTGAGTGTATCTAAAAACATGATGAGCACACCTGCTGAAGGACTGCAGTCATTGTTTTAGACTAATAACAGCACCATTAGTCACATCATTTGAAAACCAAGGGCAAAGAATGACTGAGACCAGTAGGAGGAAGGCTGGCAGGGAGTAATGGCAACTATGTGGTTGGATTTTCAAGTGTGAAGGTCCTGAGTAGATCCTAAAATGTTTTGTTGAGATGTGTCAATGCATTAAGTAAAGTTTTCATATTTAATAGTTTAATAGTTTTTAATACTAAAGTCACAGTTTTATATCTATCATTCATCTTTCCAGTCACATTTGAGTTAAGGTAGTGATTCTCAAAGTGGAGTCCGTGACCTGGCTACACTAGCATCACTTGGAAAACTGTTGGAAAGCAAATTTCTGGCATTGACCTTGAATTCAGTAGAATTCAGATTTACTGAATCAGAAATTCTGGGCGTGAGGCCCAGCAATCTGTAATTTAACAAGCCCTCTAGGTAATTCTAATGCAAGCTTAAAGTTTAAAAACCACTGAGTTAAGGAACCACTAACATGGAGATTCCAACCCCTGCTCTTTTCCTCAATTATAACTCTCATGATACTTTGTTAAAACAAAGGTAATGCATATTTGCTTAGGCTATTTGTTACTATTACCTAAGAAAACTTTTATATTGTTTGGTTAAGGAAAAGAAACCTTAGTCAAAACTTACATATAATTTTTCCAGGTCCTGTCCTGGCTTCGAGTCTTAGGATGCAGGGAACTGGGCGAAGGGAGAGATGAGAAAGCTACAGTAATCCATTCAGACATGGACCCCAAAGTTTTGCAGGGCAACCTTGTGATAGGTCAGTGAGTGTCCACCTAGTGGAGAAGAGTTGTCCATTAATAAACTTTGAAAGTGAACAATTCCTGTCTTGCTCCTGCTATCTCACACCTGCTCTTTACAACCTCTCTACCAACTTCCTGTCTCTCTGGCTGTGTTTCTTGACCAAGTCACATAATAGAATATGACAAATGAGCCCCCAAAATGCCAGGGCTCCACCAAGGTAGAAGCCCTATGACATTTATTTATTTATTTATTTAAAAATAAATGACAGTGGAATGCTTTATAATTCTTATTACACATATACAGCACAATTTTAATATCTCTGATTTTATATAAAGTATGTTGACACCAATTCGTGTCTACATACATGTACTTTGGATAATGATGTCTATCACATTCCAACATCTTTGCAAACCCCCTGCTCCCTCCCTTTCCCTTCCACCCCTCTGTCCTATCTAGAATTCATCTATTCCCCCCATGCTCCCTCTTTCTATTCCACTATGAGTCAGCTTCTTTATATCTTTATATCACATTCGTCATTCGGCTTTTTGGGATTGGCTAACTTCACTTAGCATTATCTTCTCCAATGCCATCCATTTACCTACAAATGCCATGATTTTATTGTCTCTTATTGCTGAGCAAAATTCCGTGTATATATGCCAAATTTTTTTTTCTCCAGTCATCCACTGAAGGGCATCTAGGTTGGCTCCACAGTTTAGCTATTGTGAACTGTTCTGCTATAAACATTGATATGGCTGTGTCCCTGTTGTATGCTGTTTTTAAGTCCTTTGGGTATAGACCGAGGAGAGGGGTAGCTGGGTCAAATGGTGGTTCCATTCCCAGATTTCCAAGGAATCTCCATACTGCTTTCCATATTCATCAAATGATTGACTTGTAAAGTCTGACATTTTGTTTCTTTGATACCTTAAATGTGTTTATTTTTAAATTAGCAATATTTATTTTTCTGATGATGAATTAATATGTGCTTATTGTAGAATTTTTGGAAAATATGGAAGGTATAAAATAAAAAATTAAAGAGTAATGGCAACGTTGGCGCCAGTGAAATCACTAGTGATGTTTGTTGTGTGGGTCCTTAACCTGTAACTCCCGGGGTGGACACAGTTCAGAATTTAGATTTTTCTTTTAGATTTTAGAGAGTATTGTGATGCAACTACCACTCATTACATATTACCCTAAGGGATTCTGGAGTGGCACTCTTAATAAACACATTGAATAATTCTGTACAAAAATAGAGGCTTACTTTTAGTAGTGGGATAAAATAGTGCCTTACATTAGTTCAGCTCAAGTTTTTTTTTTTTTACCAAAACAATTACAAATAACATAATGTGACCAAACAACCCCAAAAAGTTTTTGGATTTAGAATTTTAGTTCTTAGAAGATAGATATGCTCCCTCATTGCATAGTTGCTTGGCAATTGTTTTATAGAGCAGACAAGGGATTGTGGATCAGTATTCTTTTCAGATACACAAACATATTCAAGAGTTTTGTTTCAACTTTTAAAATTTAATTATGAAATAAAATGTAAGTTATATGAATGCAAATATTTCCCTAAGTTATTAAAAATCACTTACAAACATGCTTTCTAATATTTATGTGATTTTATACTCTACAGAAATGCATTTTATTTGACTATTTCTTTCAGTTTTAGAATTACAGGTTTTGTGTTATTAGCTATTTCACTTTGAGGGATATATCTGACTATCAGATTTGTCTAAACTTCTGGACATTTTCTTAGGTGGCTTCCTAGAGAAAGAATTATCGAGTCAAGTGGCTTGAACTTTAAGGGTCCTAACAACCTTCTAGAGAGGCCACATGAATTTACACTCTTCCCAGAAACATGAGTGCCTGATGAATTTGCTAATTACCTACTTTATTATGGACACAGAAAGATCCACTTGCACCCCACACATCTTTACAAAAGTTCTAATCAGTGGTGATCAAACTTAGGATATTTTATTTTTTCTCAGAAGATAAAGAGCATCTTGCTGTTTTGTCATATGTCATTTGAAATGGGGTTAATGTAAGTTCACCATTGAATGGACCTCATTAGGCCCCACTGAGTCAGAGGTGCACAATGGGAAAGTCATGACTTGCCCATGCAACTTAACATGGAAGGGGTGTGGGAGTATAGACACAATTCACATGTTACCATTGAAAAGGAAACCACTGATTGTCTGTGGGCTGAAGATTCAGCTTCTGCAATACTGAGGGCTTTGGCTTCCTTTCTTTTCATGTTTTCTTCTTTTTAGACATTATGCTGTTCCTTAGCATGGCCTCAGAAACAGAATGAGATGTGAAGACGAAATCAATTATACACGCTAATAATGATGGCTCACCTTCACATGTGTATCAATATGCCATCTCTGGTGCCATTTGTCTTGCACAGGTTAACTCATTTAATGTTGGGTGCACTGGTATAAGAATAAGCGGCTGGCGAGTTTTGAAAGTATGTGCCCACTCATCAGGCCTTCTTATGCCCTAATATGTTTGAAGGAATGTGAGCTTTGTTATTTCAATGATCTATTGGAGCCTAGTGTTTTATTACCATGACGCCACGTCTGACTGTAAATCATGAATGATACTTTCCCACTCTTTTGCTAACACCATCTATAGCTCCTACACAAAGCAGAAAAATGATGCAAAGTCCAAGAAAATTGGAGATAAAAGTAAACTCACTGAAGGTCCTGTATTGGCATGAAGTGCATAATAGAAAGATGAGGGACTCTTACACAATACAAAACAGGTGTCCATGGAGAGACATGGAGGCATATCCATGATACATATTTTAACATGCATATACACGAATGTATTCTTCCCAACAGTGAACACAAATTAGGATTGCAACAGCAGGGCTTTTAGCCTCAAGTCCCTTTCCATTTATAGATTTTTCTAATAAGCTTTCTTTCTTTCCCCCTTTATATATATGTGAACTTATAGAATATTTGGTGTAGAGAATGCCACAATTTTCATATGCTAATAAGAGAAAATTAAAGCAATTTTTTTGTTATATTGAATGAAATAACCTTACTCTTCCCCTTATCTATAAACTCAGTTTCTGCACCACATACTATAAAATGGCTAAGGTGTAGGGGGAAGGGGTTCAAAATATTTCAACTTTACTCTGGAAGTGAATTAAATTTATCTTTCCCAATAGTCTCACTTAAAAGTAGGAATTGTTTCTGTTAAAATGATCCAAAGACCAAAGCTGTACTGAGAAGTGGACCATTTCCTTCACTGTGGCTTCTCCATCTATAATTTAAGAAGTATTCTCCTGAAAATTGGGTATCAAAGTAGGTAAAATGACTTATAAATGATTTTTCTTTGCCACAATCAGATGTATGGTTAATTTTCTAAGCACATGAGGACTCTAAGATGTGAAAAATAAGGTGGTAATAGAGGAAATGACTCCTCAAAGAGCATACTTTATTTTTTTAATTGCTTGGGTGGGGGAAAATCCAAAAAAAAAAAAATCACCACTAATAACACAAATGCTTTCCTGAAGCTCTTTAGATCCTCCAACTGTACAATCAGTATTTGTAAAGCTAATTACAAATTTGGATACTCTCATTTTAAAAATATACTTCAAAGCAGCCCACTTCTGTTTCAATGCTGAACCAAAGTCTGTGCAATTGGCACATTATCAAAGAAAAATAAATAATTAAATAAAGTGCATCACTGGAATAAAGTTACTACCTTCAGTGTCACTAAATCTTGAATGCCACAGGCTAAACACTAGTGAAGCCACATGGTTATGTTATCTTACGTAAAAAGAGTATACAGCTTTCCAAACCACGAGAGATGTACAGCTTTCTGCTCACACTAGCTTTTTTCTGTTATGTTGGGCAGGTGACTCACAGCCTCGGAGCCTAACACCTCCCACAGGTTCTTGTGAGGATTAAATGAGAATGTGTACAAGAGTGTTGACACACACGGAATTCTGGGCATCATTTTTCTTTTTAATAACAATTTTGTGAGGTATAAAGAAATCAAGCTATTAATCCCCATTTCACAGTTAAGGAAACGGACAGGAAGATGTTGCAAAACCAAACAAATAAAAAAGTTTCACATTAGGAGTTTTATGTCTGCATCAGCCACAAACTAGATGAGTGACTCTCAGGGACTGGATTTATTTCGTAAAATAAGAAGGCTGGATGAGAATGGTTATAAGGTCTTCTTGAGGCCAATGGTTCTATGATGCAAATCTAGACTATAGCAGTGATAGGGGAGGGGAGTCTCTTGAAAGACCCGGAGGAAGTGGTGTCTCCTAAAGGTGCCTCCTAAAGACATGAGGCTAAAGGCAGTGCCCACCAGTTCAAGGCCTGTCGTGCTGGGAAAGCAGCCTTGAGTAGTCTCCTACCCCTGGGGCATGGGACAGACATTAACTTACTCATTTGGTGGACTGAAGAGAGGTTTAGAGAATCCTAGAAAAATGGCTAATACTGCTGGGGCATAAGAAGAACGTAGTGGAGGAGCTTAAAACAGCAGGTCTTTATTAACTCATACAGATATTTTACTATTTTAACAACTAGTGTAGCTAAACAAATTTGTATCAACTGAACGTCAGTCTTGTCAACAATATCAATGTTATCTAGCTATCGGTCTCAAAGAGACAGCCACCTGGGTGGGCTACCTATCTTTCGTAGGTTGAGTTCCCACAGTGTGGGGCAAGAGGTATAAAAGGGCTCTTTGTATTGAGTGCACTTTACAGTCACATGGGAACTTCACTTTTAAAAACTGAGGCCACTATCTTAGGCCACTATTAATACTCTAATGGTGCTGTCTAATACCACTTTCTGTGCTGATGGAAACACCCAACCTTCGCACTTTTCCATTATGGTAGCCACCATCCTCATGTGGCTGTTGAGCACTTGAAATTTATCTTGTGTGAATAAGGAACTGAATTTTAACTTTAATCCATTTTAAGTAATTTAAACTTAAGAAGCCACATGTGGTTAGTGGACAATACAGCTAAATAGGTTGCCTCCTATCTTAGCTTTCTTGGAGGTATGTCAGAACCCAGAAGCCCACAGGTCAACACCTGACATATTCATTCCACTAGGACTTACTGGCCTCTCCCAGGCTCTGTGCACTGTCTAGATGTCTCAAAACAATGGTGAGTATGAGAGCCATGGACACTTCCTGCCCTAATGGCATTTTAAGCTAGATTGATTTCCAAAGACCTCACAAACTCTTGAAGTGGCTCACCAGACTGCTCTTAGGAAAAGGTGGGTGAGAACATATGGTAATGCTACACTAAGCATGAAAGCACTGCTTTTTCATTTCTTCATATTTACTGTTAGAGAAGCCAGGGGAAAGTTTTAAAAGAGATAATCTGAATGGTTACTATTCATTCACTTTCAAGTAAAGTGCCTATCCCAGATATGGGAAATTATCTGTATGTAATTCCCTCTTGCATAATCTTGAATTTACTTAACAGAAAAAAATCAGTGGGAACTGCATTCTTAAGCTAAGGAAAAGCAAATGGCATTTAATTACAACAGCAGTCCTAAAAAAGTACAAGAGGGTCTCCAGCTGCAAACAGTGGGCAAGGGAACATTTATACCAATTAGTTGTGAAATGATCAGGTTTTCTAGAAAGTACTTCTTGTACAAATAAGGCTGATTGCTCTCTTTATCCCTACCACTCCACTACAGGTGGAGGTATTTCTATCTACACCATGAATCTAATACTCGTAACATAATTTCTAAGAAATACAAAAGTGGTTTAATGCCTTTCTGATTTCCAATATTGCTCCCATGTCTCGTCTACCCTAATCACTTCTTCCTACCTTACTGGATTTCAGAGTGATGTGAAGAACACAAAAAACAAAATATGCAGAATACTGATTTATGTTTTTGTTTGAACCTTAATTCACATTTGTCCAACTTCAAGGACAGTGACATTATGCTTTTAGATACAAAGTTGTTAAACTAATTCTCTCCAATGTATTAATATCATCACTTAAGGTAAAAGATTCACTAAGGAAAAAAACCTGATATTGCTCAATGTCCCAAATGCAATGGTATGTGGATGACTACAGTAAGCCAATCTGATTTTCTAGCTTCAAATGCCACATCTGCCAACAGTCAGACTATCATTTTGGGGGTTCACAAATTACTCCTCCATATTTACACACACACACACACACACACACATTCCTTCACTTTTCCCCTCTGGATTGAGTAGAAAGATAATTTATAGTGGTCAGAAAACAAAACGAGAGTTCAGAACTTAGTTCCAAAAGCATTTATAGACTATTATCTTCCAGAAAAGGTGAAATCTCAAATATTTTGCTGGTCACAAGTTGTATAAAAGTATTATCAAAATTTTAACAACAGGTTTGCTGACATAAATGCTACCTCTAAACAGCCATGGAGTCTTTATTCATGTTTAGAAAGACTAAATGGAGTAGTCACACACCATCTTATGGCCAGAACGGTTTTAAAAGGAAAGGGGTAAACTGATGTTAATTTTTTTTGGAAACTACAGAGATGGATTTTTTTAATATACCTTTCAAATGATTTAGACAGTCATTTGAATAAAGAAGATGACCTCTGAATCATAGATCTTGTGGGTTTTGTTTTGCTCTACTGGCATGGGAAGGCAATAAAAGGAAATGTACTTTTTTGTTGCAATAGAGCAAGAAGGGGGAAAGATGTGGACATTTCAGACAGGATGGAGACAATTATTTAAGATAAAAAAGAAAAAAAAAACCTCTGAAAGTTTCCACTTACACATTTCAGGTGCTGGGACCTAGTTATTCTAACTGGAGAACCATAGTTAGAGAATTTACTTCGACATTCAAGGTATTTATGTTCTCAAATACAGTAGAATTCAGAGTTTCACCACTACCATAAAAGGAGGGCACAGTCAGAGCTACTTGCTATTAATAATTCAGAAAAGAGAAATAGATAAAAAGAAACAAGTTTTGAAAATACCTCCCTTGAAATATTTTCGGGGTTCTTGTAGATTCCGCACATAGTGAATGGAATACTAGCTTTCTAAATGAGGCATAACCATCATCACCATAATTTTTCTTTGTTGAAAACTTCTAATTGTTAGGAACTGTGCTGGAAACTTTTACAGGTACTATTAGCCCATTTGGTGGAAGAGAAAGCCCTGGCTCAGAGAGGCATAGTGCTTTGCCTAAGGTCATAGTGCTGGAGAGGCAGTACCATGCCATCTGAATCCAAGCTTGTATGACTCTAAAGGGGACTCTCTTTCCTACACAACAGTGACATCCACTACAATTTGAAGGGATTGCATTGCTCTCCTCAAAGGAAACACGACCCAATGTGCTATCAGTAAAATATCAAGGGAATGTCACAACGCTGCAGGTCCTACAATAATTTAATTAGGTACATAAAAATTAATTGATTGGGTAGTTAGTACTAACAGGATTATATTTCATGAAGTGTGTTACAATGTATAATTTTTTCCTATTGTAGTTTCTTAAATAGCACTATCAGGCTCTCTTATTAAAAGTAGCCTGGACTGTTCTGTAAAGGTGAAATATAAGCAAGCTATGGCACTTGTGCTTGGTCTCTGGACACGGCAGTGAAAACACATCATATCAAGTATCTCATTCTGGGTTCCAATCTCTGAAAAGTGCAACCATCCCTGGCAAAGCTTAACAGAAAATGCCTGAAGCACACTCTGAGGTGGCATTGGGGGCAGGGGCAGCTTTAGGGCTCCTGTACCATATTTTCCATCCTTACTTTAGGAATTATCTGTGGTATCAGACAGCCAGTGACTAAATTCTGGGAAGGAGGTAAATGGGTTTTGTGTGTGTGTGTGTGTGTGTGTGTGTGTGTGTGTGTGTATGTGTTGGGGTGTCTTGTCGACATTAGTGAAGGGGAATTTCTAACCCAGGGATGGCATCAGCAGGTTTATCACCAGGCTGGAGCTGTGGAGGGCTCTCCACCTCCTCTCTGAGAACTTCACCTCTGCTCTGCTCTATTATCCAGAAAAACTTGCCAAGTCCAAGCCTTTTCTGGGGAGTTGCGCATGACTGCCAACCTCATCTGCAAAGGCAGGTGCTCTTTGATTTCCAGGTTGCATGGGTGTGCTGCCAAGTAGGTCTCCAGTGTCTCACACAGTCAGGGTGCTGCTGGGCCAACCCCGCATGAAGCTGGTGGGGTCTACACACAGCTGATCACTGTCACATGGGTGAGGGCTACAACAAGTTGGACCAAGAACCTTAAAGACAAGTGAGACATGAGACATCTTACAGAGGTGAGATGCAGCTGTGCCAGCCAAAAACCTAGGAGTTGTCTTTAATCGCCTCCTTCCCCCCACCTGGAAAGTCTACTAGTCCCTCAGCAAACATCATCAACTCTACCTTCAGATGATCTCTGAAATCTGTCTACTCTTCATCTTGACTCCATCAACCATTATGTCTCACCTGGTCTGCCACTATTGTCACAGTAACTGGCCTTTCTGTTTTTAATTTCCTCCTGGCAGGCAAGTGTCCCTAAGACCACTGCTGGGTGGTCTCACAGGACTCAGCGTATGTTGTACTCATGGGTATGATTTCTTACAGGGAAAGGATGCAAAGTAAAAGCAGCTGTGGGAAAAGGTGAATGGGAAGGAAACCAAGAGAAAATTCCCCAGAGTCTTCTCTCAGTGGAATCACACAAGATGTCCTTGACACTCTCAGCATCAAATTATAATAAGTGTGCAGTGCTGTTATGTTAGAAGGAAGATCGTTAGAATTTCTGTGTCCAAGGATTTTACAGATAGCTGGTCATTAAGGCACCTTTTGCCAGAAACATACAAGAATTCCAGGATCCCAAAAGGAAAGCAGGTGTTCAACATAAACCACACTGTTGGTACAAATGCTTTAAAACAGCACCATTATGAGTTAGAGAATGGTAAGGACACTTCTGAAGTCCAGGCTCTAGATGCCAGCCAAGTGCCCTGTTGGCAAGCAAGCCTTTGGAAGGGCAGCAATCTCAGGGCTGCTATGCTGACTTTTTTCCTGCATACCCTACTATAATTTATGCTCCACATAGAAACCAAAGTGATCCTAAAATTTAAAAAGTTATGTCACTATTCTTTATAAAATCTCAATTTTTTTCCATTGATCTTCAAATAAAATATGCCCCCTAATTGTTCTTCACCTTCTTTTACCACCCTCTCTCACTTCTTAGACATCAGTGCCCTGTTTCTTGACCATGCAAAGCCCTTGCCTGGCCTTGCCACTTGCTATTTCTTTGCCTAGAACCCTCTTTTCTTCTCTCTTGGCCTGGCTGGTTACTTCTCTCCCACTGTGTCTCCTCAGAGACATCATCTCTGTTAATGATCTCTGTTCTCTCCCCAAGAGCCATGCATCTCTTTGTGGGGGGTTCCATCGAGGGTGATCAAAATCCATGTGTTTATTTAGTGTTCAGACATCCATCTCTCTCCCAGACCTATGAAAGACCTATGGTGGCAGGGATCTTGCCTCTCTTGCTCACCACTAAATGAATGAAGACCAAGTATCTGCAGGGTGAAGTGATAGATGCATATAGAGGGGACAAGAGAAGGAAGACACACCGCGCTGAGGATCTGCCTGCTTTCACTGGCCATCAAATCTTTGGCTACATCTTATCTATTCCCAAATTTAGCCCTGTCTGGAGACTGAGCACATATTTGCCCTCTGCCTTCCTCCCCAGCTGCTGTCTCCTGCCACGGCCTCTCCTTCCCCGGAGGATCCTCTGTTTCCTGCTGCTCCTTCCTCACAAGATGAACACAGCTTCTCCCTCTGGATTTAGCCTCTTTGTTCACACCACCATGTGCCTTGTAACACACCCATAGTGCTTAATCTTGCTGTGGTCACATAACTTTCAGAGAATCAGGGGCTGTGGCCCAGGGTCCTATGTACCATAACCACATGGCACTGGCAGGGACAACTCCAGTCTTGCTGCAGACCCTGAAATCATCACCAGGCTCCTCCTGCACTCTCTGTCCTAAGCGCTGAACTCCTCTGTCCCTTCTGCCCTCTCTCCCACATCCAAGTCCATGGATGACTCCCGGCAGGCTGAGGAGGGCAAGAATAGGAAGCAGATTACAGGAAGGGTCAGAAGCAGCAGAAGCTGCTGTGTCCACAGGGAGAGTTTGTGGATTATGCTTGTCCATGTGGCATTTTCCACTGCTATCCAGATTTTTTTTTTTTAATAATGAATTTAAACCATGGATCAGGAGAGCTGAAAGGGACCTTGAAGATCACCAGGTCCAACCTCCTTTTATTGATGAAGAGACAGAAGTCTGAGCAAAGATCAGAAGGAAGGAGGAAGAATTTTCAGTATTTTAATATTTTAAAATAAATTTTACTATTTAAAACCCCTTCTAAATAGTAAAATCAAAATAATATTGCAGGTAGCCCAAATGAAACAAAACAAAAAAAAAGAATCTGAAGGAAAAGGAAGGTAGAAAATAAACTTTGGCAGTTGCCTTTTATCTAATAAAATCTTTCATACAAATTGGGTTCTCCGTGACATAGTCTTCATTGGTTTCTTTGTCTTGAAACTGGAAATGTGAGAATGTTGGTCACCAGGGTAAAGGTAGCCTTTGTTGCTTCTCTAAGTTCTGAACTAGCTGAAACCACTTATAAAAATGATATGTAAGCCAGGAAATCACAGCCTTCCATGTCTCCTCCATAAAAGGACAAGTAAAACAATATTTCTTAGAAAGACAGATATTGTTTTCATTTATTTGTTTGTAGCCGTGCCCTATGTCTAGAGGGAGCTATCTCCATCATTCCGGTCTGTTTCTAAGCAGGGTTTGAAGGTGTTGGCACAGAGCACAGAGAGCGTCCCTTAGTTATTCAGCATTCAGTTTGACTCCACAATATATTTAGCAAGACGACAATTTTTTTTTCCTTCCTTTCTTGGTTTAATGACCTCCAATGTACCAACATCCTGTCTTACCTAATCCCCTAACAAGTTCTATCAAATGCCAGGACCGAATCAGACTGCCCTGCAGGCAGTGAGATCATTCACTAAGAATTCATTTTTATTCCAAAAATGAGGAGTGCCAGACCATTTAACACAATCTATCACAGAGCCAGAAAATTAGCCTAGCACTCTAAATAATTTTTTAATCTTTTTACTTTCATAGATGCTTTAAAACTGTGATAATACTCTCCCCAGAAGAAAGGTACGCACACATACAAAACATTTATTTCCATACCCTATTTGAGGGTTAGAGAATCCTTCAAAGCCTATTTAGGGATTCCCTAAGAATCCACGAACTCCACGTTAAAATTTCCTGTAAAAGAACTTCAACAGGGGCTGGGGCTGTAGCTCAGTGGTAGAGCGCTTGCCTAGCATGCGTGAGGCACTGGGTTCAATCCTCAGCACCATATTAAAAAAATAATGAAACAAATAAAATAAAGGCATTCTGCCCATCTACAACTATAAAAATAAGATAAAATAAAAAAGAACTTCAACAAGAGTTGACTCTGCTCCCAGCCCCTGCACTGGCCCTGGTCCCTGAAACATCATTGCAGGGTGACCTCCTTTGGTGCCACTGATCTCTACATGAGAAATGCCTTCTCTGGTTTCAGCTTCAGGAACACCACAACCTGGCTTCTGGTCAACCCTCCTGGCAACACAGCTATGCCAAGTCAGCTGGTCACCCCAATCTATGGCATGCTGGCTCTGCCCTGACATTCTTTCTTTCTGCTCTTCCCTGTGCTGTCTTGGATCTTGTGGTCCCCGCCACCTTTGTGTCACTTTCCTTGTTAATCTTTTCTGGCATTCTTTACCATTAAAAAAAAATCAAACCTTATTTTTTTTAAATCATAAAGTAACAACTTTCCTTTGTATTTAATCCTTTGCCTTTTCCCCAAAACATCCTTCAGCCTTTCATATCTTTGCCCTTTGAGAATAATCCACTGGCCCACACTTAAGCAAAAGGTCTGGTCATTCTCTGTTCAGCCTGGGCCCGGGTCTCCCCTTTAGGAGCAATGTGGTGAAGTGATGGGGAACCGGCCTGATGTCAGACAGACTTGGGTCTGACCCCAGCATACCAGCTGACTGGCCATGAGAAATTCTCAGTTTCCTGATGTGCAAAAACAAGGGTGGTAATACCTATCCATAGGACACATGCCCAGTTAGCAGTGGTGACCATCTCTTGCCCCTCTAACTCTTCATATGTGGGACTTTAGCACACACTGCCTTTAGAAGCAACTCCTGCTGCTAATGTAGCCAAGACCATTTATATTTGGAATGTTAAGTATTTTTAACAGGATTCCTAAGATATAATTCATATACCATAAAATTCACACTTCTTTAAAGTGTACAATTCAGTGTTTTGGGGGGTATATTCAAACTTGGGCAACCGTCACTACTACGTAACATCAGAATATTTCCATCACCCCAAAAGAAAGCCCATCTCCATGGCAGCTACTCTTTGTTTCTTCCTTCTCCCAACCTTTGGTAACCACTAATCTATTTTCTGCCTCGATGGACTTGCCTATTCTGCACATTTCATAAAAATGCAATTTTTACGTATAGCCTTTTGGGTATGGCTTGCTTTTATTTTTTATGATGTTTTTGAGGTTCACCCACAATGTAGTCTATTTCGATATTTTATTTTTTCTTATGGCCAACTAATAACTCATTGTATGCATATAGCACATTGTTCATCCATTTGTCATTTGATGGATTGTTCCTACTTTTTTGGCTATTATGGATGTTATGGTTTGAATATGAGGTG
This sequence comes from Urocitellus parryii, assembly GCF_045843805.1. Classification (NCBI taxonomy): domain Eukaryota; kingdom Metazoa; phylum Chordata; class Mammalia; order Rodentia; family Sciuridae; genus Urocitellus; species Urocitellus parryii. The sequence continues at coordinate 69,965,459 of NC_135538.1, read as the reverse complement.
TCCTCCAAAAGCTCCTGTGTTAAGGCAGAAATATTCAGGGGTGAAATGACTAGATTATGACAATCATAACCTGATCAGCTCATCCTAGTTCCAAGGCACTAACTGGGTGGCCACTGTAGACGGTGGGGTGTGGCTGGAGGAAGTGGGTCACTGGGGGCATGTGCTGGATGGGTTCGTCTTCCCTGTAGCCCCTTTCTCTCTGCTCCCTGGCTGCCATAAGCACAGCAGTTTTCCTCCACCATGCCCTTCCAGCATGATGTTTTGTCTCACCTCGGGACCAGAAGGATGAAAGCAGTCAGCCATGGACTAAACTGCTAAAACCATGAGCCAAGATAAACTTTTCCTCCTCAAAGTTGCTCTTGACAGGTATTTTGGTCATCGTGATGTAAAGCTGATGAACACAATGAATAATACTGCTATGAGGATTTATGTATAGTTGAACATATTTGAACATATGTTTTTAATTCTCTTGGATATGTCTGGGAGATTGCTGGGTGGATGGTTAATTTTTTTGGTGAGTTTGGCTAGGCCATGATAGCCAGGCCAAATGTATCTGGATGTTGCTGTGAAGATATTTTAAAAATGAGGTTAACATTTACATGAGTAGTCTTTAAGCAAAGCAGAATCTAGGTGGGCCTCATTCAGTTAGTTGAAGGCCTCAAAGCAAAAAGACTGACATTTGTAGGGAAAGAGAATTCTGACAGCACTACCTTTGAACTCAAATTGCTACATCAATTCTTCCTTGAACCAACAGGCTGCTGACCGATCTTGCAGATTTGGGGTTTACTAGCCTCCACAACCAGGGGAACCAATTCCTTAAAATAATTCTATTCTATAGGGCATGGGGGCACACACTTATAATCCTAGCATCTCAGGAGGCTGAGGCAGGAGGATCACAAGTTTGAGGCCAGCCTCAGCAAATTATCAAGGCCCTGAGCAACCTAGTGAGACCCTGTCTCAAACAAAAACAAAAACAAAAAATTTAAAAAGGGCTAGGGATGTGGTTCAGTGGTTAAACACCTTTCAGTTCAATCCCCAGTACTAAAAACAAACAAACAAACAAACAAAAACTATTCCCTCTCCCCCTTCACTCACACACACACACACACACACACACACACACCTACTTATTGGTTCTATTTCTCTGGAGAATCCTGATTAATATACAGGGATATATGGTAACTCTATAATTAACATTCTGAACAACTTCCAAATTGTTTTCCAAAATGACTGTGTCATCTTACAATCCCATCAACAATGTATAAGGGTCCCAGTGTCCCCACATCCTCCCCAGCAATTATTAATATTTATTTTAGACTTGAGGCATCTTGTTTTTATTTGTTCTTTTTTTAATACATGAGTGTAGAGGATATTTTGACATATTTATACAAACATGGAGTATATCTTATTCTAATTAAGATCCCAGTCTTGTGGATGTATATGATATTGAGATTCACTGTGGTGTATTCATATATGTACATAGAAAAATTATGTCAGATTCATTTCACTACCTATTCCTATTGCTCCTGCCTTCCCTTCATTTCCCTTTGTCTAAACTACTGAATTTATATTATCCCCACCCTTGTTATTGTGGATTGGCTTCTACAGATCAGTGAAAACATTCAATCTTTGATTTTGGGGGATTGGCTTATTTCACTTAGCATAATAGTCTCCAGACACATCCATTTACTAGCAAAAGTCATAAAGACCTTCTTCCTTATGGCTGAATAATATTCTGTTATGCATATATACCACAATTTATTTATCTATTCATCCATTGAAAGGCATCTAGTTTGGCTCCATAGTTTAGCTATTGTGAATTGTGCTGCTATAAACATTGATGTGGCTGTGTCACTATAGAATGCTGATTTTAGATCCTTTGAATATATGCTGAGAAGTGGATAACTGGATCAAAAGGTGGTTCCATTCCTAGTTTTATGAGGAATCTCCAGGCATAGTTTTGAATTGCATTTCTCCAAGCACTAGAGAGGTTGAACATTTTTTCATGTATTTGTTGACCATTCGTTCTTTTTCTTCTCCTTCCTTCTTTTTTTTTCCTCCTTTTTTTCCCTCCTTCTCCTTCTGGGGATTGAACCCAGGAGCACTTAACCACTGAGCCACATCCCCATCCCTTTTTTATATTTTCCTTAGAGACAGGGTCTCGCTAAGTTGCTTAGAAAGCCTCACTTGCTGAAGCTGGCTTTGAACTCATGATCCTCCTGTCTCAGCCTACTGACCAGTTGGGATTAAGGTATGAGCCACTGTGCCCAGCTCATATTTCTTCTTTTGAGAAAGGTCTGTTCAATTCCTTTGCCCATTTATTGATTTGGTTATTTGTGGGTTTCTTTTTTTTTTTTTTTTGGTTTTAAGTTTCTTGAGTTGTTTGTATACCTGCCCTATCTGAGGTGCAGGTGGAAAAGATTTTCTCCCATTCTGTAGACTCTTTCTTCATACTTGATTATTTCTTCTGCTGTGAAGAAGTTTTTCAGTTTGATGTCATCCCATTTATTGACTCTTGATTTTACTTCTTGCACTTTAGAAGTCTTGTTAAGTAAGTCGGTTTCTGAGCTGAACTGTTGGAGTTTTGGCCTACATTTTCTTCTAGTATGTGCAGGGTTTCTGGTCTAATTCCGTTGATTTTTGTATAGGGTGAGAGACAAGGATTAAATTTCATTCTATTACATATGGATTTCCAGTTTTCCCAGCACCATTTGTTGAAGAGGCTACCTTTTCTCCAGTGTAGGTTTATGGCAGCTTTGTCTAGTATGAGGTATCTTAATGGGGGGTAAAGTGGTATTTCACTGTGGCTTTAATTTGTGTTGGCCAAATGACTAATGGTGTTGAGCATCTTTTCATATACTTACTGGCATATGCGTATCTTTTTTTGGAGAAATGCCCACTTTAATCCTTTGTCCATTATTAGGTTATATGTCTTTTAAGTAATGAGTTGTAGGACTTCTTTATGTACTTTAGATACAAATATTTTTTTCAGATAAATGATCTGCAAATATTTTATCCTTTTCTGTGGACTGTCTTGTTCATTAATGGTTTTCTTTAAGTACAAAAGGTTTTAATTTTGATGAAGTTTGCTTTGTTCACATTTTCCTTTGTCCCTTGTCATATTAGCATTTCTTTTGGTGTCCTAAGAAACCACGGATGTGTTCAAGACCAAGACTCATTTTTCCGTTTTCTTCTAAGAGTTTTAGAGTTTTTGCACTTACATTCAGTTCTGAGTTAATTTTTGTATATGATGTAAGGTAGGACTTCATTTTCTTGATTACTGTAGCTCTGTAGTATGTTTTAAAAGAAAGAACCATAGACCTCCAAATTTGTTCTTCTTTTTCTAGACTGTTTTAGCCTCTCTGAGTTCTTTGCATTTTCATATGAATTTTAAATCCAACCTGTCAATTCTATAAAAAAAAACTATCAGAAATTTTGGTGGGGATTGTGTTGAATATGCATAGTTTGGATAGTACTGCCATCTTGACAAGTCTTCTAATTTATGAACATTGGACATTTTTCTACTTATTTAGGTTTCCCTATTTTTTTCATAGCATTTTATAGTTTTAAGGGTTAAAGTCTTACACTTCTTTTTAAAAATTTTTAAATTTATTTTTAATAAATGAAAGCTGAATGCATTACAATTCTTATTACATGTATACAGCACAATTTTTCATATCTCTGGTCGTATGTAAAGTATGTTGACACCCAATTCGTGTCTTCATACATGTACTTTGGATGATGATGTCTATCGCATTTTGCACTGCTTTTCTTAAACTTATTCCTGCATGTTTCATTCCTTTTTGATGCTTTTATAAATGGAATTTTTTCTTAATTTCATTTTCATTGCTAGTATATGGAAATAAAATTAGTTTTTATATTGACTTTTTAATCCTGTATGCTTGTTGATTTTGTATATTAGTTCTAACAGTTTTCTGTATGTGTATTTTTGTGTATGTGTATGTGTGGTGGGGGGAGCGTTGAAGTCTTAAGTATTTTTAAATATTGTAAAACACAGAAAGATTCTGGTGTTGACTCAGGACTAAATTGCACTATAAATATGAAGATTTCACATTGCTAATCTCCACATTTGGCATTGGGTGATACTCCTGCTTCTGGATCATGGTCTTGGTGGTGTCCCTACTCTTTCTGACTGCCCAAATAATGAGGTGGGGAGATGCATTCCTGACTCTCAGGGTCCATGGTGAAATATGAGCCTATTTTCCATAGAATGGTGTTATAAAAAGTCAGGTTATCAACCACATTAAATCTATTCATTTGGGCATCATTAGGTGAGGGTGCCACAGGGTCCAGCCTTGCCATTCTCAGAGTAAGAGAACTTAAAGGCTTATTTCCATGAAAATCCAAATTCTAAATGAGCTTTGAGTAAACTTTACAAAATAACCATCCTGGAGGCTTCCTACGGGTTTTCATGTAGATACCTCTGCTAACCTACTTCCTCTTTCCAACTCAGGGCAGGCTCCCAATGTACATTACTTTGAGGGACAGGGGTGGCTATTTTCACAAGAACCGCTAAATTTGACACATATTACAATTATTTTTTTTTACTAGACAATATCTTGTTTCAGGTTGAAAACCTGATTCCCAGCCAGCCAGCATTCAGAGCTCTACTTTGCATCTTGATCTGTGAGTCACCCATCTGAGCACGCACTTGCCCAGAATACCCAGGCATATGAAAGGATCAAAATATCACACTTTGATTGATTCAGAAAGTTATTTTCTACCACCATGCAGTCTGAGAGTTTCTATACTGCATCTGACTAATTGGGGACGTGTAGGAACAGAGTGAACCAGGAGCTGGTGCGAGGAAGACCAGTCTCTCCACGCAGGCACCCGGATCCCTGGAAGTCAAACCCTTAGCTCTCCATGGTTAGGCATCTACAGGATGCTCTCCGAGCGTAATCTGGGTATCGGAGTCATCTTTTGAAGGGATCCTGGTATTTCGGTTTGACAAAAATCGAGAAACATTTTAGAAAGAAAATCGGATTTGTGTATACATGAAGAATATTCCTGAAAAGAAACTCTGTTACGAAACTGAAATCTGGAGACCGCGGTGGTGCTAAGTTGAGTCATCAGTTCCCTTTACACCCTAATAATCAACGGCACTTTGATCACAATGACTGCTCTGGGTGATGCTTTTTTGTTTGCTTTTTTTGGTACTTCCTTGTGTAAACAGGTTGTCTCACTATCGTCTTGCAAACATGTTTACATTTGGGGGATCATAGGGAACATCTGTTAGGAACAGATTTCACGCTTTTCTGTCAACTTAGGGAAATTTGAATCGGATTTCTTGGTAATATAAAACAACAACAACAAAAAACTCTTGGAGAGTTCAATGAAGTTCTACTGGAAGGGGGCTTGACAGGCCACTGTGACTGCTCTTCACATACATATATAAAAATCTGTCCTGAACACATCCAGTTGAAGTACTTAGAAAAAGGCATTAATTATTCTCCATTTTTAAGATGGGAACAGTGAGGGATAGAAAAATTAAGTAGCCTGGTCAGAGCCCAAGAAGGTAGCAAAGGGGACAACATCACCTCAGGCCTGTGGGTTTACAAACTGACCTTGCATCATTACCCTGAAAATTCTCAGGTATCAAGTGTCCGTTGTTCCAAAAAATGTTACAATTTCTCACCACTTAATTGATCTCACTTATTCTGGAGAGAGCAAATGAGGGGCTAGTTGAAAACCCCTAAAGCCTAGTAGTTTCCTTGTCCCAGTCTTGAGTTGGAGGCCGAAGCATGTGAATGGCAGGATCAGGAACAAAGCTTGCAGGAGAAGGTGAGCAACAAGAAGACTTTGGGCAAAGTCCTGCTGCCCCCAGCATCCATGCTGAGCCTGCTCTTGGCATGCCCTGGGCATGGTGCTCCTCCTGTGGGTGTGTCGACCCATCAACCCTTAGAGTCTAGGCAGGAGTGGTCTCTGTGTGATGAGAAATAACTGCTGTTGTGATGGAAGAGGAGGTGGAGAAGATTCCCTGTAAATACTTCACAGGCAGCACAGCCCTTTGACCCAGGGAAGAAGGTCCCGACTTTCCTTCAGCCAGGTCAAGGAAACCTCATCCCCCAGCCTACCATCTTGAGTTCATGCTCACCCACTTCAATGCTTTAGAATTTTCCACTCAGCAGCACCAAGGGGGCTTCCAGGGTCAGTGGAGGCCTCTTCCCTGGGTACTTCCTCCCCTCACTACACCATTGAAGGGCAAGTGAATGGACAAGGGCAGCTGATCAGAGATTTAGCTGTGTCTTAGTTGTGTGGGTTGGAAGTCCATGCAGGCATGAAGTTCCCTGCAGGATGATGAGTGGGGGAGTGGGAAGAGAGGGAGCAGGAAAGAAGGAACAAGGTGGCCCCAGCTACCACAAGGTCACCAGGTTCCTGGAAAAAACTCTAAGAGGCCTGAGAATTCTAAATTTAAACCTAGCCTTAGGAAGGTCATTGTGCCGAGGCAAAAGGACCACAAACATATTTTATGCAACCAGCTTGTTAGTTTGATTTATAACACTTAATATTTAAACATATGGCACACAAGCTTCAATCCTGTGCCCTTGTCCTAAACTGTACAAATGTTACAAACCATACACCTGTCCAGGTGCTTGTCCTGGGCAACCTGCAGACTCAGGCAGGCAGTGGTGCACTGTGCGCACCCAGGGTTGCCAACACTGACCCTCTGGGTAAGCAAGGGGAGGGTGTTGGAGTCTCCTAGAATATTAAGGTGCTCAGAAAAGACTTCCATCACTCTTGTTTTGGGAAGACTGTGCTGAACAGGGCTTAGCCAACCAAGCCTTTTCCTGTTGGTTGCGTACAGCCAAATTTATCAGGGTCTAGCTATAGATGAACTAAGCAAATCTTAATCTTTTAAAAAAAATAATCACCTAATACTTTCATCTCTTGTGGTTTCTTTTTCACATAATACTTCGTAACGTACTTATCAGCAGCCTATTGAACAACTTGATGGGACCAGTGGGAACGAAACCCAGAGCAGTTATACACAGCAAGTAAGGACCAAAACACAAGCAGGAAAATAAAAATACCAACGAGCGTTGGGCTGAACTGTAAGAAATAATTAAGTAGCTGTACATCAAATACATAAATATGATTCATTTTTAAAAGCCCACACATGTTACACCCACTTTCTGGAGTTTCCCAAAGTAATTTAAAACTATTTGATGTTGCTTCCTGTTTTTCAGTCCTTTTATCTATCTATGGGGGTGGCAATTCTACTGTTTCCAACTGAATGAGAAGAAAAAAAAAAAAGAAGAAGGATAGGGTAATTTTCCTGGCTTTACTTACCAAAAGTCGGCTTTTAAAAACCTATTTTTTTAGACCTTCCATTCCAAAATTTGGGGCCCTGAACTTCAAAGTAATTATTTGCAATGTACGCCATATGATAACCATAGGTTGCATCAACGTTTTCTCTTGGAGTTAATGGACCTCTTGCATAAACTTTGTGCTTCCTGTTCTCTCTGCAGCTTCCCACTAAAACCACTGATCTTCAGTAGAGGGAGAAGAAAACTCAGGACAGAGGCTCACTGGCCTCAGTGTATGTTTAATACATTTTTCTTTTCTTCCTCCAGACAAGGGCTAGCCAGAACAAGATCTCTTCATGTTTTGAAGCTAAAGGTTAAAAACAAAAACAAAAACTAAAATATTTCAAAGACATTTTATTCCATAAAATTACCTCCAGGTACCAAAAACAGCTCAGGCACCAAGATCACAGGGAGCAAAACGTCTGTGGCACTCTGTGGCAAAACGTCTGCAGTGGCTACCTCTTCTCATTTGGCTTTCATAGCACATTATTTTAATCAAGGAGATGGCTGATGAAAAGCAAACCTACAAATATCCTTTTTATTTAAAAGACAAACCTAATTTTTTCCCCATGAAATAAATACTTCATAGGGTGAGACACATTTGGGAATTAGCTAATACAAAATCCACCATCAAAGGCTTGACCACCAAGTGGTTGATGCTGATTCAACACCTCTATTGAGAAGAAAGATCCCATGACTCCCAGGCAGCCAATCCATTTTGGAGAGTTATAGGCAGCATACCATTACATATCATCATAGAGTTCTCTTTGAAGGAATTCTGCCCCTTTGTAGCCCAAAGACACTGTTGTGCCTCCAGGGCAACCAGAGTGAGGCCAACATGCAGACATAGGGGTACAAGCATGGCGGGATACCTTCTCTTCACACAAGCCTTTTCTCTGAATTATTATTTCCAGTTCATTCAAATATCACTTGGGACCTGGTTTCAAATATGCTCACTATATTGTCCTGGGCTATCATCTTTTGAAACAATTAAAGCTCTAAATTTAAAAATGATCATTTCACTTTATCACCATATCACAGCCAATATATACACACATCAAAATGTGATCTCAAATAGCAGTTTCAACAGTGAGGAGCAGACAGAACCTTCCATCATTCTTCGTCTTACAATGCAGACCACAATTTTGTTGTTTTACAGTTCCATCACGACACTGAGTATAGGACAGAGCTTGTAGAAACAAGACCCTCCAATAGTCATATGTTCCTGTTGCATTTTATCTCCCACCTTCTCTATTTTTGACATTTTTTAAGAGGAAGAATACCATCATAATAGGTCTTAGCACTTATTCCTATTATCAAATGTCAGCTTGTCAGCTTGTTCAGGTCTATTCTCTCTCTCTTTTTTTTTTCCTTTCTTCTGTTTATCTGTACCATAGTAAAAGGAGCACATGAAAGAAAGGTGAGCTCAAAGGATTTTTTCTTTCTTCTTCTTTCTTTTTTTTTTTTTTTGTAAGTCATGAAATTTTACCAGACTTACAAAGCAGTAGGCAGTTAGGGAGAAAACAAACCCAGTAAACAATACCCTTTAGGAACTGGCTCAATGTGTATGCTGTGTTGAATCCTGCTCAGTACATTCTGAGAGGAAACTCTGAATAAATATTTACCAGATCTATTTATTTCTCCTACTGAGAACTATCTAAGACAAGAGGATGTTTAATGATGAAACAGATTTCAGGATTTCTGCTCTACGCAGTGTCCTGCCCATGGGGAGAGGGGACTGATACAAGTCCCAGCCTCATAATGAAACCAGACACAGTTCACTTCCTTTTTTCTTAAACCACCCCCTCACCTGGGTGATGTCTTGAGATGACACAGAGTTAGTCATATATCACTAACTTGAGATAATGAAGGGAATGATTGGTATTCACTGTCATTAACAATAATAGTATTTAAAATATCCTCCCCAGGAAAATGGACAGCATTTTCATGGGATAGAATATAGCTCTGGCGAAGCTTCCTGCTGCAAGTTGCTGTCCAAAGGAGAACGTAGACATTGCAACTCCAGAACCATTTCCTCTTCTAATCAGCAGCACAAGGAGAGGGCTGGAAGCAGCCAGCAGAGATGAATGGGCCACACTTCCAGGGCTTATTACTGAAAGTTAGCAACAGAAAAAAATCACAAGGCACTTTTTGTCTAATCCCCCAGTTTCTTTAGGATTTTGAGAAACAGCTCAATGACTGGATCAGCCAGAGGAGGTCAAAGCACAAGGTGTTTATCAGGTGGACTATGCTTACCACAGCCAGAGGAAGAACACCAAGTGGTTGGATCAGTGCAGAATGTCTACCATCTCTCCATGAAAACACCACCCAACTACCTACCCAACCAAATGCAGAACCTAGGCTCTTGCTATCATTTGAATATGGTTTGTACACTGAATATGGTGTTCCCTCTCATGTTGAAATTTAGCCCCTAGTATGAGATATTAAGAGGTGGGATGGGGGGGACCTGAATTAGTAATTAGGCTCTGCTGTTGTAAGTGGATTAAACCATTAATATGATTAATGGGTTAATAGGTCAGCTATAAAAGTCAGTTTGGCTAGGTCTCTCACACTCCTCCCTCTTGCCCTCTGATGTTCTGTGCTGCCTCAGGACTACCAGCAAGAAAGCCATTACCAGATGTGGCCCCTTGATCTTGGACCAGAACCACGACCCTTTATATCTTACCCAGTCTGCAGTATTGCTTTATTAACAGAAAATGGACCTGGACAGCCCTTCTTAGGGTCCCAGAACTTTCTTCAGCTTTAACTGTTTCTTATTTTTAACCCTTCTATTGAGGACAGAGGGGTGATCAGCCCCATTCTTGGGTTATTTGCTCCTCCCTCTCCTATCAGGCATTAGTCACTATTCCTGAGCTTTGGATTCCATCCCTTCTCCCTCTCTTAAGCAATCTGTTCCTGAATGTGCCTTCATTCTCCCTGTGACCCCTCCACTCTCCACCATTTCCATTGGCATATATGTATGTTTAACATCTCCTATCTTAAAAATCTTCTTGAACCTGTAGCTTCTTCTAAATAGCATCCCCTTTCTCCGACCCTGTTTTGAATGAAAACCTTCAAAAGAGTTGTCTGTACTTCCTGCATTATTTTCTCATTTCTCTTTTTTTCCTTAACCCATTTTAAGTAGTTTTTTTGTGTCAATCAGAGAAACTGATTTTTAACAAGGTCACCAATGATCTGTCCTGACAATTTCATGTTCCGTTCCTTCTTCCCATCTTACATGACTTCACAGTATCATTTGACTGTGTTACAACTTACTTACTTCTTCTGTTCTACTGACTTTTTCTTACACTTCAAGGTGTCACACTGTCCTGGTTCTCATCTATCTCACCTGTGTCTGCTTCCTAATCTCCTCTGATCCTCCTCTAAATGTCTATGTGCCTTAGAGCTCCAGCCTTGGACTTTTTCTCTTCTCTAATCACACTTGCTCCCAGGTCTGTGGCTTTCATTACCTGTATGATGAGGACGCCCACATTTATTATACCTCACTCTGACCTTTTCCTTCATTTCCTACTTAGCATCTGTACCTGTATATTCAATGTGAATCTCAAATATAACATGGCCAAAAAAAGAATTCTTGTTTTCTCTCTCCCTTCAAATGTGCTTATCTCTTGTCTAGATGCTAAGGAAAAATATCTGAAGATGAATCAAAGAGAGTATTAAGATTCCCATCTGCCCTACCTCCACAATACATCTCAAATTGAACCAATTTTCATTTGGTGTTTTTCAAATGCTTTGGTGTGAGATCTCCTTGATGTACTTAAAAATTAGTAAAGACCCCCAAATATTTCTGGATTGTGTGAGCTATATCTATTGATATTTAAATATTTAAGAAATGAAAACAAAAAAAAACTTAAAAAAATATAGAAAACTCATTTTACTTGGAATAATGAAATTATCTAGGTAAACTTAAGTAACATTTTATGGATAGTAACTGTATTTTCTAAAATAATAGTGAGATAAATGATATTGTTTTACATATTTGCAAATCTCTTTAGGGTCGGTTTAATACAGGACTGCTGGATTTTCATGTCTGTTTCTGCATTCAATCTGTTGTGTTATAGGGTTTTTATGGAAGGATATGAAGAAAAATCACATAGATTTGTAGTTGGAAATGGGTGAAGTATTTTAAGAGCCTTTGGTAACTATGGATATTCCTCTTTGATTCTATTCCGAAACTCAAAAAGTGATAGTTTTAAAGATGTAGACTCTGAAATGTGGAACCAGAAACCCTACCTAAAAACTTTTCTTATTTTCTGAGACTAAGATCTATTGGTTTATCTTGCACTTTTTTTTAAAAAAAAATTAGTTACAAATGACAGTACAATGACCTTGACATATCATACATTTTAATCAGATGGGATATAATATCTCATTTTTCTGAGTATACAGGTTGCAGAATCACATTGGTCATGCATTCACATATATCCACACAGTAATAATAATGTCTGTTTCATTCTACTATCCTTCCTATCTCCCCAACCCCTCCCTTCCCCTCCCATCAGTTCTCTCTGCCTAATCTAGGGTAACACTATTCTTTTTTTTCCTCACATCTTCATACATGTGTTTTGTATAACAGTGAGGGTCTCCTTCCACCATTTTGCACTTTTAATGGATCTTTTATCTGCACACAATTTTGTATCATCACACATTCGTCATTTGAAAATACTTGGTCACTAAGCTACAGAGACCTTCCAAATGTTTACACATTGCATTATCCAATGTCAACAGATCCACACTCATTAATATCATTTCTGACTTCATCAGAAGATGTCTTAAGCATTAGGAAGTTGTCAAGCTCAGCCTGGCAGGGACATATTTTCAAAATCCTAATTTTTTGTTTCAAGCTCCAGTTTTACCATTGGCAACTAATACTGTCAGTTATTTTCCCTGAAGTATCAGAACCACTTTATTTCTTTTCAAGAAAATGTCTGTCAAGTAAATACCCACATCTGCATAGCTGGTTTATCTATGAGTTGTTCTAATAAGACAAGTTGGTGTTCCATGGAATAGCAGGCAGTTCAGCTTGCGACTCGAATGACTGCATGAGGACAGTCCCTTGAGACAACCATGCTACTCTGGGATAAGGCAGAGGAACTTTACATGTACATCCCATTTTGTCACACGGAATACTAAAGAAGATACCAACTCAAGAGTTGAGATTTAGAATCTCAGTAAGAACTGTCACTGCTTCATCAACTGCATTCTGAAGGAACACTGGCATTCTGTTTTACTAGGAGGGTGCAGTAGTGAAGGACCAGCACGATCAGGTGCCACTGTCAAATCTCCGGCCAAGATACCACCAGTTCCACCCACTATTACATTTGCACCATCAGTGCACAGGTCAACACTGTGAAAAAAAGCAGAGAACATCTTGGTATGACCAGCAAAAGTGTTTTGACTTTACATTCCCACTGACAGGGTCTAGGGAACCCCATGAACACAGAGATCACACTTCAAACTCAACTTTTTTTTTGTCCAGGCCACCGGCACCCTTCTTTTGGACTTGTGCAAAAGCCTCCTCATTGGTTTCTTTGCTTTCCTTTTTGCCTCTGTGAAGTTCTTCTCTCCAGAGCAGCTAGGATGATCTTAAAAATACATTTCAGTTCACATTGCTGTTCTGCTTGAAACCCTTACTTTAATTTCCCACTATCCACAGAAGAGGATCTGAGATCCTCATGTGGTGCAAGGCCCTGGCTTGGCTCCTCTCTTCACTTGTACCTGTCCTCTTTTTCCCCCATCTCCAGCCACTTTGGTCTGTGGTCCTTCCTCAAATCATGTCCTGTGTGCTTTAACACTTTCACATTTTCTTTTGCCTCTGCCTGGAAAGCTTTTCACCCAGTTCTGAGCCAGGTAGGGTCCTTGCTCATCAGGTTGACTCTCATGTCAGGCTTTGCCAGACCTTTCCATGTACACCTCCCTGAACACTGCCCTCCTATTGAACACAAGGCTCCATTTTATTACCCTCATAGCACTCAATGCTCCCTGAAATTATATTGCTTATTAATTGATTACTGGTTTAGAGTCTTTTTACTTGAAACAGGATATAAATTTCCACAAGAGCAAGAATCTTGTGCTATACTGTATCCCTACAGGCTAGATAGTACTTGGAATGTAGCAGTGATTAATTAGTATTTATGAATTAGTATGAATGGATGCAAGCATGCATAAATGGTAATGGGCCCTACACTACTCTGCAGAAAATCCCTCTGTGTACTGCAAAATATCTTAGACAGGAGTTCCTGGGTATTCACATGTGATCAGTTCCAAGAGCTTCCTTGGATATCAAAATCCACAGATGCTCAAGTTCTAATATAAAATGACCTAATATTTGTGTATAACTATGTAGATCCTCCGATATATTTTAAATCATCTCTAGAATACTCATGATATCTAATACAAGGTAAATGTTATGCAAGTCGTTGTTGTACAGTATTGTTTAAAGAATAGCAGGGGAAAAAAGGCTTCATATGCTCAATACAGATGCAATATTTTTTTCTCAAATATTTTCAGTCCACGGTTGGTTGAATCCTTGGATGCAGAATCCACAGACATGGAGATTCAACTGTACATGTAAGGTTAGAGAAATAACACGTACCAACTTGTAATGCCCCCTCAACTGTACATACTGTGTATTCTCAAACAAACCATAGATGACATTAGCACTATGGATGTTTTCCATCTTGACTACATTTCTGTGTATCAAATAAGCAAGAGTCTAAGATTCATGGCTTCTCCCTGTCACCAGCCTCTTTCTTCTCCAGAACACTTTCTACCATGTAGATAATCTTTCAAAGTGGAAAAGCAATTATGTCACTTCCTGTCCTTCAGACAAAGTACAAATAGGGCTTCTGAGGCTGTTCATGGTTAGCACATGACTCCTTCTCCAGCCTCATTTTCTGCATTCCTCCTACCCTGTGCACCTCAGGGTGTGCTCCAGCCACCCTGAACTTCAGTTCTTGGAAAGCAACAGGCATTGTCATCTCAGGATTCACATATGCATCTTCCTACTCCTTCCCTTGGGTAACACATCCTTTAGGTCTAAGGTTACATAGCACTTTCTTCAGAACCTTTCTGTCTGGGTTAGGTTTGCTTCTTTTATAATCCTACATCATTCTATGCTTCTGCAAGTTCCCATGACAAATGCTCATTTGTACACCCTGTTCCCCACCCCTGCCCTCAACAGTGAGTTCCTCAAGGACAAGGACTCTACTCTTTTGTCCATCACTGAGCCCTAGTTCTCAGTGTGCTACATAAGAACAACAGGTGCTCAATAATAATTATGAATGAACAAATGAATGAATCCATCAAAGACAAAAGAGGTAATTCTAGGTGTGTGTCGTCAACCTTAATATCTCTCTTTTCTTTAATGTTTTTGATTCTTTCTAAACCCTGAACTTGATTTTCAGCATTCTTGTTTTAGTCTTCTAGTCTTTATTTGTATTTTGGATCAATGTATATCTCTCCATTCTTTTGTATTTTTCAAACTGAGCAAGAATGAACTTTACCTTATCTGAGTTAAGGCTCTTTTCTTCTACATCTTTTTAATCTTCACTTTTTTTTCCTATATCATTAAAGTATTCTGCAGTATTTATTATCGACTATAAAAGTTTCCTTTTATGATTCATTGTAGTTTCTTTTATTATGTGGCAAGGACACTTTTAGGTCAATAATGTAAAGTTCCTAAAACTTAAAATTTCTAAATTAATTAAAATGTAAACTTATAAGCTTTAGACTAAAATCATCTCCTATGGACACTCTCCAGCAGTGTCATGCTAACCAGGGGACCCGAAAACCCATCTATTATGCATACCAAGGGAATGGTGACAGTAGCTTCACGCAGCTGATTTTCCTTTGCTACTAACTAGCTTTTTCTGCTCTATGGATAACACAGACAAGATGAAAGAACCATGACAGTCCATGTGTAAATAACTCCTTTAAGCAACTGGGTTACAAGTTAGGAAAATTACTCTCCAGTGATTAAAACAGCTTTTTAGGAGCCCCAGTTACTGCATCCAAGTACATCACTAGTCTCACTGGGGGAGTTTATTCCTTTGAAAGATCCAGCCTCACAGCTGATAAAAGTGTTGATAAATATTTCATTTTATCTGTATGTACCTACATTAATACTGGCATATCAATGATCAGTGCATATGAGCTATAATTAACCTGTTAATGTTAATATCATCCCATTAACTGAAGAGATAGTGCATTTGATGAATGAAAAAGTCTTAGTTGTGTAAAGACCAAGATGCACACTTAAGAAAATCTGACCACACAAAGTGAACAAGGTCACTTTAAGTATTGGGAAAAAATGAAAAAAAAATTTATCCTTCACAGTTATCCAAATAGTAGTAGCCAAGCACAGGCCTAATAAGCTTTGGTGCTAACCTGCTGACCTGCCTCATAAATGGGTGCTATAGCCTAATAAGCTTTGGTTTGGTTCCAAGCTTTGCCACCTACCACCTGGAAGGTATCTAGAAAAACTTATACTTAGCTCTTCTAAATCTAGTACTATAAAGTAGAGATGACAGTAGCTAACAAGTAGGATTTTTGTGAAGATTACAGGAGATAATACATATAAAGTAAAATTTGAATCCATCCTAGTTATATAGCAAATGTTCAGAACATCTTACCTAAATTAAATAGTATAGTTTATCTTTCTTCCTTCTTTGCAAATCAAGAGATGTGATTTTTCATATAAAAGGCAAAATCTTTATTTACATGTGAAGCTTTACATGATGCTTGTAAGCTTCCATGTGTGTATGGCATTTGGGAACTTTTTTCTACAGGCTGTAGGAACTGTTGATACCTGTTGAGGACATGTAGTAACTAAATCATGATGTTCCAGGGTCCCCTGTGGGCTCAGCCCTACTGCCTTTCCCTGATTACGCTGGTTTCAATCAACAACTACGGTATGGAGACTTAATGAGGCAAAGAAATGAGACACTGCATACATTTCCATAAAATCAATATAAACAATAATGTCCCTAAATCAATTATTTAAAATATAATACACATTATAGAGAATACTTAAGGATAGTTCAAGCTTGCCTAAGTCATCAATTAAACTTAAAAGCCCCAAATCTTAAATATATAGAATAGCAAGCAGCTGTAGAAACAACTAAAATATATTACTACCACCAAACAACTAGAAATGCAATTATTTATTAAAAATATTCACAATTTGATATCACCCAATAACTACAAAAATCATTGCAAAGATATCACTGAAATTTACTGAAGATTTTTAGTGGGTAAAAATATTTTATATGAAACAAATATGTAGTAGCTCTTAGTAACTGGCAAAAAAAAAAAAAAACTTTTAAAATATTATGTTCATCTACCTTGAAAAGAAAACTACTGACTTGGACACTTCCAGATCATTGTGAAGCCCAAGTTAAAACCTCTCAGGTGTGTGGGAAAACCTCCTGGCTGTGCCTATCACTGAAACACTAAATGGGTCAAAATCAGAGAGTTGCTCATCTTGGTTTGAGCTATTTGTCACAATCTGCTTGTGACTAGACAAGTGGGTCTTTCTCAGGCCTGGAGAACACTGAGGACACAGAAAAGCCAACAAAGCACCAGGAGGTCCTGAGGCAGAAGAAAAACAGGATCAAGAGGCAGAAGACCCAGCTTTAGCACAACTCTAGTTCTTGCTAACCTGCTGACCTGCCTCATCTACCTGTTCATTCCAGGTGCTGGGATATCAATGACACAGACACCCCTCACAGTGCTTCTCCAATAAGGCCTCACTAACACCCTACACATGGGGAAAGGACACATTTAAACCAAAAATCACAAATAGCATGGAAAGTCCAGGCTGGTTATCACTCTTATGAGTGGAAGGTCTTTGGATTTGTTTCTTTATCCTAAAAGAAAAACATCGATTTTCTCTACCTCAGTAACAATTACTGTGTGTATGCACTCAGTTATATAGACTTAAAATTAAAAACAAAAACCAACCTACTATATCAAAATAAACCGTTAGAGAGGGGGCATGGGGGCAGGAAAGATGGTAGAATGTGAAGGACATCATTACCCTAGGTACATGCATGACTGCCCATATGGTCTGATGCTACATAGTGTACAATCAGAGAAATGAAAAGTTGTGCTGCAATTGTGTAAAATGATTCAAAATGCATTCTTCCGTCTGATATATCTAATTAAAGTAAATTAATTAATTAAAAAAATAAACCATTAGGAAAACCACTTTTCTTCCAAGGCTCTCAGAATGAAACCTATCTATTTTTACAAATATCTTCATTGATATGTTTCTTGGTTCATCAAAAGAAGCCAAATATTTCCCTAAATATCTCAAGCCTTGTTGCAGATCTTAATGTCCCAAAGCAGGCTCCTATGCTTGGCCATCATAATAATGTCCATCATTTCATAATTATTTCACTTTACCAAAATAAAAGACATGAAAGACTTAAGCCACCTGATTAGATATGAATAAGAAACTGTGAAAGTTGGAGAAATAATAAAGTTTTTAAAATGATTTTGCAGTCAGATTACATGGAAAATGTCTTAAAAAGAATCTTCCACTTAAAAAGACTATGAATGTCAATCATGTAATAATGTGCACTAAAGATGACACAGAATTCCAATCAGCAGACCCAAACTCCAAGCAAAGGCCTTAGGACCACAGCAAAAAATTGATTGATAACAGTGTAATTTGTAATTGTAAGTTAAACCATATTTTAGACTAGCTGGTATATTTTTTAAAAAACTGGTTCATCCTTTAACTGATTTTTCTACTAACAAAAAAACATGCAGTTTAAGTTAGGTTAAAAGTCTTTTACTTACATAGTCGGAAGCCCTAGAATGCTCTAGATAGAAGGGGGTTACTTCTTTCTGCTGTTTGAATTTTAATTTCCTTACTCTTCTCAGTGACATTTATTGCTTATTTCATTTAAAATATTTAATTATATATTATATATTATAATATTTTATATATATTATATATATAAATTTCAGATATCATGACTCAAATAAGGATATATATATATATATATGTGTGTGTGTGTGTGTGTGTGTATTTTTTTTTAAGAAACAAAAGAAGGTCAAATATTTTCACTCTTTAAATTTTTTATTTGTTCTTTTTAGTTATACAGGACAGTAGAATGTATTTTGAGACATCATATATACATGGAATATAAATTCCTATTTTTGCTGTTATAAATGATTTGGAGTGACACAGGTCATCAAATATGAACATAGGAAAGTTATGTCCGATTCATTCTACTGTCTTTCCCATTCCCATCCCCACTCCCTTCCCCTGTATCCCCTCTGTTTTATTTTCACTTTTATATGGCTTACATGCTTAGTAATTTGGCCTTTTGACCCCCATTTCTGGTGTGAGGCTACCACTTATTGCTAGGGTTTGTTCAACTGGAGTTCATTTAACACAAAACTCCCAAGTCACAAAGGCTGCACCTTTCCACAATTGTAAAGTTTGAGTCTGGTGCAGGAGACACCTGCCATGTATAAACAAGGTTTCTTTTACTAATCTGATTCTTCTGCTGCATATTTTGGGAAATGACACATCTAGGCCAAGCACACCATAGGGTAAATGCACATCTCTGCCTGGGCTTTTAAGGGGCTGTGACTCAAAGCACTTCACTGGGGATGCCCAGGGGTTGTGCATGACCAGACATTGGCAAAGCATTTTTGAGAAATCTCTTCTTCAACTGAAAAACCCTCTGTGAGAAACCTATAGTGTGTACTGCACAAGAAACAACTCAGTGTAACACCAAAAAAAAAAAAAAAAAAAAAAAGGACAGACTTTTGTCATTCTCAGTGTCAAGCTTAGTTCACTCTCCCTTACCAGAACAATAACAATACCCCCCATCAAAAAAAAAAAAAAAAAAAAAAAAGGGTTTACAGGAAAGGACTGCCTGAGAGCAGTAAGGTGGGATCCACAGTTAGACAGACTCATTCATGTTAGCCTTTCCCTTTCCCTTGAGAGCTGGAATGGTGAAAGTAGCCCTGAAATTTTATCTGGTGAGGTCCAGATGAACACAACCAGTTGGCTTACAGTGATATTTTTCTAAAGATTCTACCAAGACCTAAACTTCACTCCTCAGTGAAGTTCTCTAATTTCTGCATCACAGGCACCAAATATGAACGTGTGCAGACATGGCACTGGATAAGCTCAGTGATGGCTGAGAAGACTAGTCACCAAGAAGGGGAGCCCTAAGACAGAGCCCAGGGCTCCCCAGGGCAGCTAGTTTAGGTACTCAACTGTCCGTCCGGGCAGTCATTTGATTTTTTTCATGGAAGAATTTCCTATAGCTATATGTAAAAAAGGAAAATAAAATTCAAAATCTCAACCTCAGAGAAAAAGGAAATGGTGAGTCTAGAATATTTTGTTTAACTTCAACAATGCCGTTGAACTGTTTAGAGGGTACAGTGGGTTGAACTTTGGACCTCATGAAGACATGTCCATGTCCTCACTTGTAGAACCTATAAATGTGACTTGATTTGGAAACAGGGTCTTTGTAAATGTAATTAAGTTGAGACTCTTCAGATGAAATCATCCTGGATTACCTGGTGTGCCAACCCAAGATTGTATCAAAGTTACCTGGGTGGGGTTGATGGGGACTTTTAAAAAAAGTTACTCCACGCGTTACTCCGCGCGTTACTCCACTTAAGAATGATTGCATGTTTTCTTAAAATTTCAAAGGAAACAATATTTTCCAGTAAGTATGTAGATGGTGAGGTTTTATTTTTTGGGGTAGATACCATTTGTTGCTATGTGCATTTTACTTTGGTGTGTATCAGAATATATCAACAATCTCAAAGACACAATATTTACTAAATCATAGTTTTTGTGGTCAGGAGTTGAGTAGGACTTGGCTGAGTCCTTTGCTCAAGGTTTTCCAAGGCTGCAGTCAATGAATAATCTGGGCTGCATTTTCATTTGCAGACATGACTGGAAAGAATCTATCTCCTAGTTCATTCAGTGTTAGTGCAAAGTTGCAATGATGGTTGTTTGCTGCTTCTACCTGATAAATAAAACAAAACTGAAAGATGTTGGGAAAAAAAAAGGAATGATTGAATCAGAATTTCTGGGTGCTCAAGCTCAAGAATCTGTGTGATTCTGATGATCCACTCTCCTTAAAAATGACTAGGCCTCAGTGGTCTTCCCTTTTCTTAAATGTTTGAGAAATGGATTTGCGGCCAACCTCTTCTAAATGATAATTTTAATAAGGCTACTTATTGTTTAAAACAAATTTATCTTTTAAGTAAAGCCAATACAGATGCATTAAAAAAAATACAGAAAAGCAAAGATGAAAGTAAAGGTCACCAGATTCACCATCTTGTGGAACCTTTCACACATGGTTTCAAGCATTTATTGACACATAATGTGTGTGTACAGCTTAATCTTATGACTCAAGTGTTGTTCACAGGTCAGCAGCATTAACACTACCAGGGAAACTGTTAACAACAAATTCAGAATCTCAGGCCCCATCCCATTACTGTTGAATAGGTATCTATATTAGCACATGAACATTTGAGAAATAGTGGTTCCTGTAACTGCGAATGCACTATATTCCTTATTCTGTAACTTGACTCTTTCATACAGCAAGGTATTTTAACCATCTGTCTTTGTCAATGAACATAGACCTGTATCATCTTTCTTAATAGATATTTTATTCCTTTATGTACCAGATTTTATTTAGTCAGTCTCCTTCATGACCATTTCTATTTTCCTTCTTTTTTTTTTCATTTGCAAACCATGCTTGAGAATATATATTTCTGCTTTGTCATTATTATTATGGGATAAATCCCCAGAAATGTGTTTGAGAAAGCAAAAGATAGGCCCATGTACCAGTGGCCACATAATGGCAGAACACCAGAGTGCCTGCCTGGTTTTGGTGAATGCTGGTTTCCCCACACTTTTGCCTGGAGTTTGTCCAAATAATTATAACCTTTGGTTACCTGGTACTTAAAAGTGAGAATTCCCTGATGTTTTCCCCCTACATTTTTCTAAAAATGATCAAAAAGTCAAAAATCTTTTCATACATTTATTGGCCATCTGTACTTCTCCCTTTGTGAACTTTCCAAAGGTATTTCAAATAACAGTTATGGAAGAATGCGTGGAATTATAGAGTTTAGAAATACAGTTTAATCACAATGAAAAGACATGAAGATTAAAAAAAAAGGAAGAAGGGAGAAGAAAATGTGCCATAAAAAGGATAATCAAAAGATTAGTTTGTGTGTTTATTTATAGACACTGGTTACGGCAATCCAGTGATTAGGCAAATTAATGCAGCTGTGTATGATCACAGCTCTGGGATCAGCCCCCACATCCTTTTCAAATGATGCCACCTGTCATTTAAGTATTTTGCATTTGCCTTTTATGTTACATACATTTCATGATGATTCTCATTTTAAAAACATCCTTAGTTAACTCTTTGAAGGCTTTAATGACATGGATTCCTCTTCCATCTCTCATCTACAGTTAGGAATAATGTGAAATAACCACGCTCTGGGGGAGGTAGAAGAAACAGTACATTTGCTTCTGAAAAGTAACACCCCTCCAGAATGTTCACATCTTAGGAAAAAGAATTGTTGTATCCTTTTCACTAGGTATGAAATTCATTCCTTGCTGAGGACTGATTGAAAAAAAATGAGGGTCAGATGTATACCAGTTTGACTTCAGTATCATGTGTACACCATGCTCCCTTTGTCAGGACACACACAGCTTCTACACTCCCTGGGTGACTTGGGCCTGCTCCCTCCTGGAGGCATTCCATGAACTCAACACCTTGCAGTGTACCTGCTCTACCTAACAACTGTGGATGGTCTTCTCAGGAGGACCCTGAGTCTTCTTCAACTGAAGCAATGCTGAATGGGTGAAAATCCACCTCATCCACCTCCGCCATCCTCTGGTGGCTATAGCACATTTGTAAGTTGAAACCAATCAGACATCCTCATTTACAGAGAATTTTCCCCATAGACCAAGAGTGCTACATCAGGAGGGACAGAGGAGAAGATGAGGAAAGAAAGTCTCTGGGCTTTGCTTTAATCTGGGGGAATGAACAGGTTGAATGGGTCTCACTTAACACATGCCAGGATGTTAGAATTAGAAGTTGCCCCCATTACAAAACCCTAAGAAAGGAATTTTAGGACAAAAAAGATAGGGATGACTTTTCACAGCAGGTTCTGTATAAATGTGGTAGCATGCACACCTTAGGGATGTGTTGGTTAAAACATATTTCAGTACCTTGTTCCAGAATATTACACATCATAGATTCTCATAGGTGTTAAAGGAATGGGTGACCCTGGAACATATCTCAAAACTGTCAAAGTCAAGGAAGCTCATACTTTCCTGTCATAAGATGCTCTCAGAGCTATTGTCAGACACAGAGTATGAAAAGAGGGAAAGCACTGGTCTGTCACGGTTGAGGACCCCAATATTTGGATAGGGGAGCTGTTGGGAGAATAACCAGAGACCTTTTAACAAAGGGAAACAAAAGTGAACGTGAATTTACATACAGAGCTACATGAAGTATCAACCTGAGTCACTATGCTTCATTGGTGTGAAGAAAGTTCAATTAAATATTTTTTAAAAATATTTTTTAGTTTGTACCTTTATTTTATTTATTTATATGTGGTGCTGAGAATCAAACCCAGTGCCTCACACATGCTAGGCAAGTGCTCTACCACTGAGCCACAACCCCAGCCCCTCAATTAAATATTCAACCTCACAGCGACAGAATGTAGGCAACCGAGAAGTATCTCCCTTGTTAGTGTTTGTCACCATGTTACATGTCTTTGTGTTTTGCTCTTTATGAAGATGACTTTTTTTTAACTATTTAAGGACAAAAGTGATGTGGGCCCCAAATTCTAGAACCAGAACTGCAGGAAGTGGCCAAATGCCCAGCAGCATAGCAGAAACTTCATTCAACATGTTAGGTATCCTCCAGTGTCCCTGAAAATCCAACAGCCTATGGTCAAAAGAAAAGCTAAAGCTGCAAAAAGACAAGATATAGGAGTGGCAATGACTTTCTGCCCCTCCTGCTCCAGCCAGCTCCACTTGTCAGGGAGAAGGCGTCCTCTGTTTCACTCCCTGCTCAGAGGGGGGACGACGGCAAGCTGTCGACAACTCCTACCATTCAAAGAGTTGTTCACACCGCAAAAGTGTTTACTGCTCGCAAGTGGCGCTCAAAATTAATTCACAGCAGCAACACCAGCAGAAAGCTTTGACAGACTGTCTTATGTGTTGACACAGTTATAAGTTGTTGGATTAAAAAAAGTAACACACTTTCCCTCTTTTCCAGCCTAGACACACTGAAGTTGCTCCAAAGAGGGAACACGAAATGTGTCTGAGATTGTAAATGCCAGCCGGCAGGTGGGAATTTCTGGTTCTGGGGCTTATGGCTTCAGGCATGGAAAGTGTGTGAACCCCTTTTTGGAGGCAAAGAAGGCCAAGCCTCAGGCAGCAGGGTGGGCAGAGGTGGAGAGCTGTTTCTGAAACCTCCCCAGTAGAAAAGGGTGCCAGCAGCACAGGCACAGATAATTCATCTCACTCTTTTTAAAAACAGCAATCTTTTACTGATAGTGGCTTTGGGGAGGCTGGGGAGATATGATTTGCTTGCTCAGAAATGATTTACAGTAAAAAAATAAGAAAGAATGCAGTGTGATTTAATTATCTCAAGTCACTTGAAATAATTAAGAGTAAAAAAGAAGCCAGGTGGGATAGCAAATATTTGGCCTTATCTAGAAGATGTTTTACAGACTCCCTGGCTCAGCTCAGCTGTTTGCTGTGTGCTGGAGGTGCGGCAGCGTGTGAATAGTTCCTGTTGAGCAGCAGGTCCTCTCAGGGAGGAGTCACAGTCTTTGGAAAACAAAAACTTCCATTAAAGACACTAATTGTGCTTCCTGATCGGAAGTTGCCATTCATGTAAAATTAGGTAGTAAAACAGCTTCACTGAGTTGTTCCTGCTTTAAAATAAGGTTTAGAGAGAGCTGACCCAGATGAAAACCGTGAACCACTATTGACTGTCTGCTGGTGGACTTTTCTAGGTGCCCCCATCTCTGTTCCTCCTAGTCAGGTTCCACAGGTACCCAAAGAGCTCCTCTGACTTTGCTTCACATCCTTGCCCTGAGACATGCTTCTCTCTCCATCTTATTTCTCAATACTAAACTCTCTTTTGGTGCCAGGAAGAAAGTGGAGGAAAGAATCCATATCAAGATAGGAATGACTGGGGACTTAATGCACTCACCCTCACAAACCTTTGGAGGCTATCAGAATTGGTGGAGCTCCTGCCAATGTAATGAGATGCCGTCAGAAGTTTTATCCAGATAAAGGCGGCCTGTTTTACTTGCATAGCCCCAAATCCAGTGTTCAAGTGTTAACCTTCAGCCAGCAAGGGAGTCAGCTGGACCAAGAAAGCCACCTGGAAAGAAGTGCTGGTCTTGGCCAATAATGGAAATGTGGACACAGCAGCTAACATAAAGGAACATCTCTGCCCCAAGAACTGTATCACGTGCTTTCACAAGTGTGGTCTCATCTAATACATAGGACAACCCTCACAGAGACTGCTTTTATTATCCCCATTTACCAAGATGACAACAGAGACTTAAAGGGATTATACCACTTGCTTAAGGATGTAACTGCTAACGAAAATGGCAGAACTAGAACTGAAAGCCAATTGAGTCAGCAACTCGTGGCCTTCTACTCATCTCCAGGGGTCTCACATCAATATAAACCATCTACATTGACAGCCAGTGCAGGCCAGTACTCCCATCTCATCATGGTGGATTACTAAATCAGAGGCAGGTGCACAGGGTTCACTCACATGAATATAGACAAGTAAAAAGAGCATGGAATTTGAAGGCTGACAGATCTGATTAAAATTCTGACCCTGTTGCTTGCTTTGCTTTTTTTTTTTTTGAACTGCAGCAAATCTCTGAACTTTAGTTTTCTCATCTAGAAAATTAATCTGTACTACTGGGTACCCAGCATTGTTTGTGAAGATAGAACAAGGTAGTGCATGGGAAAACTGCTTTTAGAATCATAACCTGTTGGATGATCTTATTACTGCTAATATGATCTTTTAATGGGAAGAGTCATTCCTGAAAGTGGAAAACTGACTTTCATGTCAGTACCAACCAGCCCCATCTGGCAAACCCAAGAGTGGGTTCTCAGGAGGACTACTGAGGAAAAAGAAGAAGGGGCAGGTTTTTGAGGCATTTCCCAGCAATAACAAAGCTTGACCCTAAAAAAGCAACACAAGAAGATGAACTGTGTAACATACGGATTAAAAGTGCCAACTTCCAATACATTTGGAAATTCCCCACTCTGAGCTGCTTGGAGTTCTGTGTGGCAGCTGTGGCAGCAGAGCAGGGGACATGGTTTTCTTGTTGATTACCCTCCTGCCTTTGTACATTCCAGACTGGGTTCAAAAGAAGCGGTCACTTTTATGCAGTCAGTTCCTCATTTTGTATAAATTTCTAAATGCAGTAGCATTTCACTACCCAAAGTGTTAAAAGACACAAGCCTCCTGAGACCCAGGGGCAGCTACCAGGGTACCAAACTTCCTGCTTTTAATAGCCTGAATTCTAGAAAATATTTTCAGATGAATAGATGAACTCCAGAAAGACAAAATATGGCTATTATTATTATCATTTTACAAAATGTGATTATTAATCTATCACTTTATTATAACAAATCTCAATCTTTTTTTCTACATATGAGCTCACCCTTCAAATAGCACATGCCTGACCACTGCAGGAAGGGTTGAATTCAAGTTTAAAGCATTATGTCATTGTAAACAAACAATCACATGTAGCATGACTGTGTGGAAAATACAGCTTTTCACTTTTGTGGTGTTGGTTCCACTACAAGAACAGGGAACCCAAGGGATGAGATCAGTGGGCCAGCTGCCATGAAGAGACAATGCCAAGTCCACGTACACAGAGCAAACTGCCACCGCTCACAACTAAAGGCTTAAAGCTTCTTGCTTTCATTGCCAGGCAAGGAAAGTGATTGCTTTCCTAAAGTAGATGGAAAGAGCTTCAGAGACTTTCTCTTTGGCACTATAAATTCATGCCAGAAGGCCAAGAGGCTGTTGCTGGCAATGGACATAACCACATTCAGGCTCATTTCATTTAGATGACACTGCTACCTAATAAAAATCAAATGAAAACTCATGCTACTGTGAATCAGGTAGCAGAAAGAGTGGTCACAAAAGAGTGATGGGAGGCAAAAAAAAAAAAAATGCTTTAAATCCTAGACAACTTACCCACTTGGCTCTTCTGCCTACTAGCCACAACTTCCACTTTGCAAGCAAGGGGTGCACTGGAATGTCCAGTGTTACGCAGCCCAACCTGACTCATTCTTTGTCTATTTGTTCCTAAGGCAGGATACCAGCCTTCCAGCATGCAACACAGCTGGTCACAACCCCTAAACAGCATTCTTTAAATCTAACAGAAGCACCAGAACAAGCTTGGGTTATATACCAGTCTCACTTTCCACCCTTCTGTGTCCGCCAAACATCCTTATAGAGATCTAGACTTGGAGGCCCCAGGGTCTTTCTGATTTTTCTTTCTAGTTCCTCTGTTCTCCTGAACCCCCCAACGTTCACAATGAGTTTTTACCAAAGTTCTGCTGATTTCTCCTTTAAGATATGCCCAGAGTTCATTCCATCTCTCATTCCTACAGGCTTTATTTTTGTGCAGGTTCCTCCTTCCACTCCCACTCATGGCTATATCATGGGTGCAGACTGGTTTTGTACCTCTAGTTTTCGATCTTCCATCTGTCAGAGGCCTCGCCATCAAGCCACTGTCATGGCTTTCCTGGGCCACAGAGGGGGCAGCTCACAACTCAGCTTGCATTCATGTCCTCTACTTTGCAATGTGGCCTTTCCCTACCAGAAACAGCCCTTCCTCCTTCTGTCTGGCCCAGTGAAGCCACAATTCCTGCAGGAAGACAGGTCTGGTCATTCCTTGAGAATGTGCAGCCCCAATCTTGATCACTCACTTGGTGACAAGTAATGTACCTCCTTGTGATCTCTTTCACACTATTTATGCTTTTGATGGCTATTCAAATGCAAAACAATCAATTTCTTGTCTCCTCAACTAGATTTATCAGGGCTCCCAGAAGACTATATTTTTTACTTTTTTTTTTCCCTTGTAGCATTTCTGTCCATCCCATCCTTTCTCCTTCTCCTTCTTTACAACCCACGTACGAACTGCAATGAATAAGGACTTCTTTTTATCTAGGTCCTGAGGAGAAATCAGGAAGGGAACCTAAATGAAATGCCAGAGTACACTCAGCAAAAATGTAACTGGCCCCTCTGGGCAGAAGATGCACTGGAAAGAATAAACCCAGAATTAAGCACATCTGCTGCCAGCAAATGTGCAATGCTACCAAGCACCCTCACCCATGTTAAATTACAAACTCTGGGTAAGCTCTGGGTTTGAGATATAATTCAGTACATAAGGGAGAGAGATAAAAGGAAAGAAAATAATTCCTCTACAAAAAAAAATGCATTTCCCCCAAATAATTTAAACACATGCTTTCACTTTTAGATCAATTTTCAAAATTTAGAAATATTTCTTTAATATAATATATTTTTCTGATGATGCATATCAGGGCGCTGCTTAGGAGAACAATCTGAATGGGAACTGTCTCCATGATGGCAGCTTCCAATGTGAGGGTCTGTCCAGAGCCCAGACTTTCTCGACTAAAAGGAAGGAGGAGTCTGCTAGATGACTTGGTGTTTGTATCTAAGTTGAGAGTTGCCTGGTCTGGTTGAGTTGAAGTCTTATGTCAAGAGTTGGCATTGCCTTTTGTCAAGGTAGACAGATCTTTGGGGAAGAGGGTCTGAGAGGGCTGGGCAATTCCTTCCCACCAACTTAGTTAGAAGGGCCATGTCTCCATGTCTCCGGGGACTTGGATTTTTAACAATAGGTTGTTGAGATATATGGCAGGTACAGACACAGAGCAAAAGGTATTAAGTATGGGATGAGTAGATCCAGACCTTAGCAATGGTCCTGAGCCTTGCATCCTAAGGTAATTCAGCACAACCTTACTTTGGAATCACCTATGCCCTCCCCCTCTGCTGAAGTGATGTCCTACAATAGTGTCACTTCTGTCCACCAGAAATGATGGCTGCATGTGGTGGCTCTCTTTTGCAAATAAACAGAATAAAAAAATTAAGAAATAAAGACTACTAAGAAAGACTTGTCTTCCTTCTTCCAAGTAATTTTCTCATCTGACAAACATTTTCTTTACTGTTGCCGTCACTGTCCTCCCACCTGACACAGCTAACAAAAATATTATCTCTGGCTGCAGCATCATAAACACAGCAAATCTCTGCTCCTTCTTTGTCACCTATACCCACCCATCCATCCCTCACATCTTGAGAATTCGCACCAGGAATTTAGAAGATGGTGCTTCTGCATGGAGGACCCCAGGGTATCATTTCCCCCCAAGTTTTACTGAAGGCTTGATGTTGATCAGACTTCTGGTACAAGTACCCTTTAAAATAGAGCATTGCATGCTACGATCAAGATTACTGGGAGGTTTAAATTCTCTCCACCGAAACTCTCCTTCCTTTTATTCCCTCATTCACTAAGCATTTACAGCACACATGTCATGTGCTGACTCAGGCCTCCTGGATGATGGAGACTAAGAATGCACAATCTCCATCGTGGGCTCCTTCCTTCCCCTGCCACTGGGTCTGCGGCTCTGCTCCACTGCTGTTTCTCATCATTGTGACAGACAGCACATCAACCCTACTTGTCATTTCAGTTGCTCCTTGCTTTCTACTGTTCCACCCCTGCTCTGCTTTCTCTCTCATCACTTTGCCCAAGCTTCCTGAATCCCTCCAAGGCTGGTTGCTCTTCTGCAGACATCACCCATCAGTCAAGGCCTCCTTCCTGTGATCAGCCAATCCTGCAGGCACAATCCCAGGCTGTAAATCTGCATTACATTGTGCTGATGCTCAAAGCTAAGGCTGTGCCGGCTGTGCTTCTTCACCTGCAGGGACACCTCTAGGACCTTCTTTTTCTTTTTATAAATGTTCAGGGTCAGATATATTATACATAAATATAAAAATGTCAC
The DNA here is from genome assembly GCF_045843805.1 of Urocitellus parryii. Classification (NCBI taxonomy): domain Eukaryota; kingdom Metazoa; phylum Chordata; class Mammalia; order Rodentia; family Sciuridae; genus Urocitellus; species Urocitellus parryii. Next base: position 69,936,026 of record NC_135538.1, on the reverse strand, counting down.
TGTAGGCAACCACTAAAAGAATGTGACAGGGTGGAAAGAGCTAGAGACCTGGTTTAGAGCTAGAGACCTGGTTTCAAATCCTGGTCAACTACAGTAGTATCTGTGGCATCTTTAGCAAGTCATTTAATTCTTCTTAGCCTCAGTAGCCATATTTGTAAGAAGAGGAAAACAATTCTTATCCCATGTGTCTTTTGATAAAAATTCATATATAAAATACCATATACATACACACACACACACACACACACACACACCTATCACCCTAAAAATGCCTCTCCCCTCATCTGCTCTTTTCATTATATGTGTGATTCAGAAGATGGCTATAAGAAATAGTGAGGAAGCCTGGCATGGTGGTGCACGCCTGTAATCCCAGTGGCTTAGGAGGCCGAGACAGGAGGATTATGGGTTCAAAGCCAGCCTCAGCAACAGCAAGGTGCTCAGCAATTCAATGAGACCCTGTTTCTAAATAAAATACAAAATAGGGCTGGGGATGTGGCTCAGTGGTTGAGTACCCCTGAGTTCAATCCCTAGTACCCCCACCCTGTGCCAAAAAAATAAAAAGAAATAGAAATAGTGAGGAAAGATGAGAGGGAGCTTGCTGGCAATATTAAGCAAAACTGATAATAGTTAACAGATTAAAGATAAATGTCACTTAATATTACTAGGGTTGGTCTATTATGAAATTCTACAGATTAAGATGATTAAAAAAGTGGCAATAAAATTAGTTCCATAGGAGTGGGAAAAAGAAGCAGAATGAGAACACCAAATGTGGGCAACAACAACCCAGCTCTAAAATATGAGCCCTAAGCCATGCTAATTTCAAAAATATATATCCTATAAAGAAACAGGATGCAAGGAAATTAGTGTGTGAGGAAGATGTGGCCTTATGTGTGAAGCTAACAAATATGCAAAAACTTAGAACAGATTCCCATTTTGAAAAGGACTTTGTAGAGTCCTTTTCAAGGACCCATTCTGAAAGTGAAGCAGTCCTTGGATGCCAGGCCATCCTGCGACGCCTGTGCCATGAGCACACATGCAAAACGCCCACTTGGATGCAGCCAGGGAGAGCACGGCATGCCACAGGCAGAAGGAGGCAGGCTTGTCCTAATGCTACTCGCCATGCTAAACCCAAGACAGAGCACACCTGGGGAAGTCGCACACCAACACTTCCCTCAGGAGTTCCTCCACTGCAAGGCCAGTGAAATAAATTACACACAAGCACGTCTGTCCAAATGACATGCTATCTGAGCACTAAACCAGCTCTTTGTGAAAACCCGAGCAGAACGTTCGGATGTTTCTGCTGGAGTGAGAAAAAGCATGTGTGCCTGAGTGAGATGTGATGGTTTTCAACTGTTGAGAGATGCCATAAATCTATTAGCTTGAACTTCAAAGAAACAAATGCTAAGAAAATTTAATATTAGGGCGGGGCAAAGGAGAACTGGAACTAAAGCATTTCTCTGTTCTTTCCCAGAAAAACAATGAGAATCAAACCAGGCTCCAGTCTCTTTCTTTTCCCAACTTTTACTACTCATCACACTTTTAAAAGTATCTTCAATATATATCTATCTCTGGACAAACAGATTCTTATTGAAGTTAGTGGTTAAACAACTCAATGAGCTCATTTTTCTATGATTTGTTAGACATTTTTATGTGGTTTTTAGTGAGAACAGTTTAAAGTGAATTATCTTTGAGAAGCCTATGGGATTCTATCTATAATTCTGGTGCTCTTCCCAATCAGGATGATTTATTCCAAAGCAATTTTAAGCGATGAAGGACTTGATGCCCAGACTTCTAATAAGCTTGGGCTGCTGTCTTGAAAAGACAGGCGGTGTAGGATTGTGTGAGTTAGGGTTATATCTCCTTGGTGTGGCCAAAGCCAATGATTTTCACCTCGCTGGGACCCAGAGTTTCCAGCTATAAAATGTAAAGGGGTAGTGGTGAGGGTTTCTTCAATTCCCAAGTCTTAATACTCTTAAAATGTTGGGACACTCCACACGAATACACATAGTTTGTATGTGCAATGATGTCCAGGGTATGTTTCTCATACCCAAAGGCACATTCTAGATTTAATCAAAGAGACAAATGGAAGAAATGTGGTCACTGAGAGTCAGTTTAAATCACCAAGGATTTACAGACACATATATGATCAATGGTAAGCCAAAAAGATCCACTTTGAAAAAAATCACAACCAGAGCTTGGAGACAGAGATGACACCTAATATGAATTACTGAGCTGAACTTATTAAATACACTGAAGGGCACTTTCTAGGGAGCCAGAACTACTAAACCAAGGAGGGCATCTTCCAGGTCCACCCCTCCCATCCACCTATTTCTCACACTAAATAATAACCCTCAGTGGCTGTATCAGGAAACAAAACACACTGAAGTAGGGCATGACAAACACCATGCCCATAACCCACCTCCATGTCTGCAGTGATCCAAGTACCACACGGTCTAGTAATAATAAAGGAGGGCAGGTGGGTGGGTTCATCCTGCAGACCTCAGGAGGTACGCTCCAGAGCAGGAGCCAGGTCTGCCTTTTGGAAGGAATGTCCTTTCTGCTTCATCATCTTCCCCTACCCACACACTTCACCAAGGCGAATAAACAGGATGTGCCCACTTGACTTCCTTGTTTGCTACCAAGGTGACTTCACTAAAAGAGAGGCATCAAGGCCTCAGATGGGCACATCACCAAATCGAAATAAAAGCTGCTATACGACCATGGTTGAGACCCTGGAGTTTTTGGATCTTCAATCCTTTCTCCAACTTTTCTTTCTCTTTGTCCTCTTCTAATTATTCCTTGCCAGGCTTCTCATGATTTCAGGTTTGGTAATATTTAATGTTCCATTTAAAAAGCTGTGTGCCATGGGCTCAGTGGCAGAGCACCTGTCTAGCATGCATGAGGCCTTGGGTTAGATCCCCAGCACTGGGAAAAAGGGATTAGGTGTAAAAAAAGAAAAAAAAAAGAAAAAAGAAAAAGAGTGTGCCTTGAGCTGTTTGGTGGAAAAGCTAGAAAACCCTAACGAATGATCACAATGAACTTAAGTAAGAAAGTAAGGGAAAGGGTAGAGAAATGCAGCCCGCAGCTTGTTGACATGCACAGTGACAGATTCCCTGAAGACACTCAGGCTGGCTGCGCAGAGCTGTCAGTTACAGAGGAGCTGCTGCCTCAGACCTCCAGGAGGCCGCTGCTCGACCTACTTTCTGATAAAGCAGAGTTTGTCAGTTCTTTATTTTTCAAATTGAGATGTAAAAAAAGAAAAAATTAATTAATTTTACCTAATTGTTTTTTGAAACACTATATAAAATGGTACATTTTTAATGGGGGTAATAGTAGATGCTATTCCTATACACTGTGTAATGTTCAAATCAGGCTAAGCATATCTGTCTCCTCAAACTTATGTATCATTTCTTTGTGGTAAAAACATTCAATATTCTTTCTTCTGGCTTTTTAAAAAATTGATAGTCACCTGCTGTGCAATCATTTGTTAGCTCTTTATAAAAACCTCTCTCCCTTTTTTTTTTTTTTTTCTGGGAAGAAAGGTAGAGGACATCCAACAAAACAGGCCTCCCACAGTATTTGCTAGTGAACATGGGAGATGCAACTATGTAACACAGCATTCAGATGATGTCCCTGTCTTCTGTTGGAATGTTACCAGGCCTACTTCCACATGGGTGGCGGTAGGAGTCCTCTATCTCTACTAAGAAATCCCTTTAAGATAATAAGATTAGAGGAACAAAATGAAAATGAAAGGGAACAGGAAAATAAGAGGCTGTAAAATCAGTATGATCATTGTTTCAACTGGGATTAAGCCAGACATCAGTTAATATAGGCTTAAATAACATACAAGTTTATTTCTCTCAAGTTAACCAAGGAGTCAAGGACAAGCAGCCCAGGATGGTATGAAGGCTCCTTTTTTATTAGGACTTGCATTCCTTCCAGTTTTCTTTTTTTACCAATCTTAGACATAGTCTCCCTCCAAGTCCAAAATGGCGCTGGTGCTCCAACTACCACACTTATATTCCAAGGAACTAGATGGGTGTGGTCCATCCATTTTAAAACTTCCTAGAACTGCACCCCCACCACACACACTTCTTATATCTTGTTGGCCATAACTTAGTCACATGGCCAGGGAGCAGGGAGACTGGAACAAATGCCTTTTTTTTTTTTTTTTTTTTTTTGCCAGCAACAATGTGGTCTTTTGGCTACCAGCTCAACTATAAAAGGGATTCTGTGAGAAGGCGGAGATTATGATGGTAAACTAGGAGTCTCTCCCATAATGAAGGCTTTGCAAGTTTCCTTATTTTCTGAGGCTGTATAATATGAAGATTAGCAACCCACACAACAAATGGAAAGAAAAAAAGTGCTATTATAGTAAACTATAGTAATAGTATTCTACTGAAGTTAAGAAAAATCATGGATTTTTCTCTCTCATAAGACTCAGGGATGTTTTCTAATGATTTAACATCACTCACAGGAGAGGGGTAATATATCACAAAGTGCTGCAGAAACATCTTCACTGAGCCAAGCAGTAGCAAGCATCTTCAATCAATAGGTTTGGACAATGAAATAGACATGAAATCCTCTAGCTTGTATTTAATTCAGTGACAGGAGGAGTGAGAAAGAATGGAGATAGAACAAACATCTTGGACAGAAATAAAATGATCGTGCTAAAGAGTTACTCAGAATTAATTAAGACACTGTCACAAGGGGACAATAATTGAATAATTCCCTAAGATGTAATGAAAGTATTCCTGGCTGGTGTGACCTGGCAGTTTATATTAAATATGTCGAAATTCTGCAAGCTCCTGACTTTGCAATTCTATTTCTAGATATTTAACTTATGAAAAATAGCCCTGGATATACTTAGAGACTTATCTATGCAGTTATTCATCTAGGTTATTTATAATGTAGTAAATAAATGGGAATAAACACCATAAAACTTTAATAAGTAATGAGAGAAATGTTAAATAAATGTTAGTCAACCTATTCTAAAGTAGCCATTGCAAATGAGATAGCTAAGAAACTTGGAAAATAGCAATAATTTTATAAAATAGAAGTAGGTTATGAAATGTATTATGTAATTTTTTTTTAATTTAAAGAATTGCTGGGCACGGTGGTACATGCCTGTAATCTTAGCAGCTTGGGAGACTGAGACAGGAGGATCTCGAATTCAAAGCCAGCCTCAGCAACAGTGAGGTGCAAAGCAACTCAGTGAGACTCTGTAAATAAAATACAAAATAGGGCTGGGGATGTGGTTCAGTGTTGAGTGCCCCTGAGTTCACTCCCTGGTACCCCCTACCCCTACCCCCCAAAAATTTAAAGACTCAATCTGTATTGCCACATATACCTGAATATAAGGTAATCTCAAAAAAAGATCTCCCATTTCACCAATGAAAATACAAACAAAGCTAAAGAACAAAAAAATACACACAGCTTAACTTGATTTTATAATATAAACTCTTAGGAATGTGATGAAATAATTATGTTCATACATAATTAGATTCCACTAATTTAGTTATATACACATATTGCAAATTACATTTTACACAAAATAATTGGTAAAGGTTTTTTTGAATCGTATTTCATGAAAAAATTTCATTTAAATGTTTCACATTCATGCTTAAAGTTGTCATCATCCATAGAATCCCTCTCAAGTTATCTAACACCTCTCTTGGTCTGAGATAGAAATTTTGGCTTAGTACATGATGCTGTCAGTGGAAATTTGATCCTGTGTGAGAAATATCCATTTGCATCCTATTAAGATAGCTGATGTTCTCATTTGATCTCTATGGGATCTCCACTATTTAACCACTTATTGTACTGCTCTAAAAAAAGTACTCCTTAAAGAAAGACTTTTCACGATGGCATCCAAGATTTAATGGTTCAATTATTGTTGAGTTACAACAACACGGTAAGTCTGTTAAGTGACCTCTATTATTTTTTCTCAGTACTAGGGATTGAACTTAGGGGTGCTATGACACTGAGCATCATCCCTGGACCTTTTTATTTTTAATTTTGATACAGGGCCTTGGTGAAGGAACCCAGGCTGGTCTTGAACTTGGTATTCTCCTGCCTCAGCCTCCTGAATTGCTGGGATTGTGGGTGTGTGCCATGGCACTCAGCTTATAATCGTTACAAACTCCAAAACTCTCATTGACTGGGAGGAGTTCAAGATAGTGAATCTTTGCTCAAATAATATCTCATTGTTCAAAATAAAATAACAGAGAGAGTGCACATAATCTGAGAGACTTAGGCAGACTCAATTGTGACACCCATTTTCATGAAGGATAATATTTGCCCAAACAAATGCTTCTTATCTTATACTCAGACATATTTCATGTATACACAGAGGGGGAAAAAAAAAAACTAGAAGGACAATCTCCATAAAGTCTACAGTGGTTACTGCTGGGTAGGTTGATCATTATATGAGATTTACATTTTTTTTTTTTAGAGAGAGAGAGAGAGAGAGAATTTTTTAATATTTATTTTTTCGTTTTCGGCAGGCACAACATCTTTGTTTGTATGTAGTGCTGAGGATGGAACCTGGGCCCGCACGCGTGCCAGGCGAGCGCGCTACCACTTGAGCCACATCCCCAGCCCCAAGAGATTTACATTTTTTCCCCATTTGCTTCTCTTTATTTCCTAAAGTTTCATAGAACTAGGGAGATAGTTAATAATTAGGAAAAGAATACCAGGAATGAAAAGGAACTAAAGGGAGAGATATTATGCCTCTAATGCATAAAGCATGAGCAGAGGCAGGCTAGCCAGCCACAGGATGTGAGTGAAGGTATCCTAGCTGGAAAAAAAAAAAAAAAAAAAAAAAGCAAAAATCCCTACTGGCCTGAAATTCACCACACTACTGCCTGACAGCTTGTTTCAAGTTAGATGTACATGTGTTTCTTAGAAGGGTACCTAATTTATAAGCTTCCCCCCATTTGCTGCAGATTCATTTATTAGACTTGTTTCAGTGGCTGGATAGGGGCTGGAAAGAATGAGATGGTGACAGGGACAGGTCAGTTTTGTGTGAAGAGAAATTATTAGAAAGACAGGCAGCAGTTACCCCTCTCTTCCTACTCCCCACAAAGCCTTAGCAGCCAGAGAGTTGGTGAATAAGGTGGAGGGGGAACAATGAAGAAATAATAATATTAACAATGACAATCATTGATAACACTCAGAGACAGTTCAGTGTGCACAGTTAAGAAAGCAGTGTCGAGAGCTTGCCTGGTGCAAATCCACCCCTGCCCAGTATCCATTGAGTTACGCAAATATGTTCTTTACCTTCTCTGTGGCCCAGTTTCCTCATCTGTGGAATAAGGATGCTAATGGTTTCTACTTCATAAGGTTATTGTAATGGCTAAATAAGCCCATGCACATAAAGCATTTGGTCATACTATGTAATCGATAAATACTGGTTATTAATACATGCCAGGGGCCATGTCTCCATGAGCCTGCAGGCACCTCTACATCTACTTTTGTTGTGCTAGAATGTGCTTCTCTGCCTGGGCAGTATTTTTCTTACTCTTTTTGAAACAGCCAACAAGTCACCTTGATATAACCCTGACAGGGTTACCTTCAGTGGCTGATTAACCAATACTTATTAAGAGCCTACTATGTGACCGTCACTGTCACAGGCACTGTAGATACTCAACCTCACCCTACTCAACATTCATAATCTCGGACACCTCGGCATCCCCGTGAGTTCTGCGGCGGCATTACCATATACTTTATAGATAGATGTCTTTCTCCTGTTATCAGGTCAAGGGACCCCACCTCATCTGTCTTTATAGTTTTAGTGTTCAGCACAGAGGTTGGCATATTGGGCACTTAGTAAATATTTGCCAAAACAATGCTGTCCTGAAAAAAATCTTCATGGTAGAAAATACTTATCTATAACCACTTTGTGGGCAAACCTATAGAGGAATATGGGGGTGATTCATCTAAAGATATTTTTTTCCCTTTCTTAACAAGAATGGATACCTGTGGCTTGCCTTTAGGAAAACTCACATCTGTCTATTGTACATGACACAGAGAAATAGAGAAAAGTCTACTTATTTAGCTCGGAACCACTAGAACTTTGTACAGTGGTAGATATTCAGTAGATAATTAATGCTTGTTGAAGAAAGGAAAGGAAGACAGAAAAAAAAAGGAATAGAAAAAGGAAAGTTTGGGTATCAGCACACATGGATGTGTCCTGATCGAAGAAGGCAGGGGTCTGACCAGAAAAGGGTGACCCTGGTGGGGCCCTTCCACTTCTGAAGCAGGTTTCACTCCTCAAGTTCAGGAGAGCACCTTCAGGGACATGACTGTTCCTGAGATAGTTAAACAATGAACTGGGTGAGAAAGCCCCACTGAAGAGGGTAATCAAACCAAATTCTTACAAATACTCTGGAAGCAGGCATACACAAATCAGTAATCCTTCCTGACACACTCCATTTGGCGAGTTGAGCCTCCTATTCACCTCCAATGCAGGTGAGCACACACAGCACACAGAGGGTTTTGAAAAGAAATAGCAATGCGTGCTGAACCGCCCCAGAGGGCGGTCACTGACTGCAAAGCACTTCTTCCCCAAATCAGCCTGGGTTCACTTATTTACGTATTTATTAATTTAATTTTTTACCAGACAAAAGATGAGAGCAGCAACTCCCTGGTAGACTGAATCACAGATAAAAGGTAAATATGTTACCCAGAAAGCATGACCTTTCCCCCCACTACCTTGAATGACCCCTCCTAAAAACAAAACCACACACATATACTCTGAGATGAGGGTGGTGATTCAAGGCGCAGATTCAGAAGAGATGAAATGAAGCCCTGTACATGGGGGAGATGAGAGTGCACACAGCCTGACACACAGTGGGTCTTCTTTAAGTGTTTTTCTTTTTTTTTTTAATTTTTTTTTAAGCAACAAAGGAAAGAACAGCTCATCTAATCTGTACTTGGAATTTCTCAAATTACTCATAAGAGCACTTAAAAAATTCCAGAAAAACAGAGAGTATGCAACCCTGTCAAAATAGTATTAAGTGCTGAAACACAGACAAAGATAGGTAATTAACTGCTACTAGCTTAGATGAAAATGTCTGCAATCTTGTTTAAGTGCTTGGGTGATATAAAGCATTTGGAGAGAAACTTGGAACATCGGGGTGGGTGGGAAGGGGGGAGAAAAAGTGTTTACAAAACTAGTACATAGTCAGCTTCTTACAAACTAGTTCACACATTTTTTAAAAAAACTTTTTAAATGAAGAATTTAAAATAAGATCAAAGCTCCCTCAGAATGGAAAAATGCCTGACAAGGTTGCCTGAAGCTCCCTGGAGGGTCTCTTTCTACAGATATATCCTTTAAAATTGTGTGAAGTGACATTCTCCCAAATATGATTGATGTGCCAGGCCTTTCAAATCATTCATATTAAAATATGTGAATTCATTAATAAATCTCCCTCTGACTAATTTGGACCTTTTGACCCCCTCAGCTGCAAGAAATGGTGACCTCAAGAAAGAAAGAGGGCATCCTCCAAGAGTTCATGAGTGGATTTAAACAAAGAGGGAAACCACACAGGTTGAAGAAAGAACAGGGCAGGGTACAGAAGACAGCTGGAGAGAAACTGGTAGAAAGGGACAATGTCCTTGAGTACCTGGCTAAGGCATTTTGTATCCTTTTTTCTTGGAACTTCTAACATTCTGTCTTGTCAACTGTGGAACACATCAAACTTGAGCAAGAGCTTGAAGCCAGAACTTTTGCTTTTAAAGTTTTACACTAAATTCCATGTACAGATTTATGTGCCTATGCACAGAAAGAGAATCTGAAGAGCTGAAAGATGAAATATTTGGTTAGTTTGATTTTTAATGATTAAAGTCAGGAGTAGAAGGTTTTAGGGTTAAGTCATACTATGCTGGAATCAATATTCTTGTATCATCATGTGTGACCAAAGAAGACCCAGAGAAACATAGAAATAACACGATGGCACTGTGTTCAATGCTAAGTTGTATAATGTACTGACCTAGACCAGATGTGTGTGTGTGTGTGTGTTAATCTTTGCTTTCCATTTGTGTCCACCTTCCATGACTAAGTTGATGGTGTTTTACTGAAGCACAGATGACATGGTGTGAATTTTCTAGAATGAAATATAAAGACAGTACAGTACAAAATGTTCTTCACTACTCCATGAGCACAGCTTCCAAGGCCTTGTTCTGTCCTTAAATGAACAAATGGTTCAAACACAGAAAGAAATGGGAAATTACAACAACAAAAAATTAATGATGAAGTATGCAACTTGAATGATCAAATACCTTAATATTCCCAGACAAACCACTTTTTGGATTTTATTTATCGTTTCTTAGGCACCCAGGATGGATATTAGGGTTAGAGTTTATTACAAGACAGAAGCACGTTAAATTTACCACTTGTCTAATGAAGGTAATCTGAGACTTAACAATAAGGAATAATGTAGAAAACTAAATTCAAAAAGTCATTTACAGATGAAAATTAAAACCATTCATTTCAGGATTCAGAGCCAATGACAGGAAAAGAAATAAAAAGGCTTGCTATAGCCTTTGAAAGATGTCTGAGAAGTCAAAGAGAACACATGAGTGTTCCACTGCTACTTTAAAAAAAGAAGAAAGAAAAAAAGAGAGAGCGAATTTTTCCCGAAAGGGTAGAATCTGGCAGAAATAGTAAATACCAAACCCAGAGAAAAGAGGAAGTTGGTCTCTTACATAGAAATGGGTGACTTGCTCTATGCGATATTAAAAAAAAATGCCATAACAAGAATGAGGCAGTAATAAAAATAAATTATTTCCCTTTTTGTAAAGCATGTGAGGGTAGGAAGTTGACCTAAACTGCCAGAGAAATGAGGAAGCACCCTTTCACACTATCCTCAGAATGCTATTTCATAATTTATCCCTTCCTCAGATGCCCTTTCTCTGCCACATTCCTGCTCTTTGCTTTTCAGCTGTCCTCTCTCCAAGCTCCTCAATTAAATTATCTCACATTTTTCTCCGATCTGCTGTTCACAGCTTGTCACATTGCTATACCATAAGCCTTTCCACATGCTGCCAAAACAGTACATGGAGACAGCCCTTCCTCTCGCCCTTTGGTGGGAGCCGCTCACTGGTATCCCAATCCCAGACACAAGGTGAACTCTAGGACAGTAGAGTTCATTGTCCAGAAGGGGCCAGGGCTACCCACAGTCTTCCTCTAAGGAGCACATGTATTCACACCTGTAAGAAGGAGGCAATGTGGTATGGTCAACCTGCTTAAGCAACAACCTGTGTCCCATATAGTCAGTTAGAAAAAAAAAAAAAGTTGTGCTTGTCCTCATTCTGTTGTAAAAAAGAGCAGGTGGTTTTCTCCTGAGTTCATGGAATTCAAATAATCAAGTTGTACAGTTATCTCTAGCACATAGCTTTTTATCTTGTTTTAATTTCTGCAAAACAAATAATTTGAGGCTATGAGATATCTTTCACAAAATGATGTTTCAAAAAAATTTGACAGCATGCTCAATCTAGAATGGCATGAATTATCTGAAACAGTAACACAAGGAAACTCCGTGCCAAATTAAAGCATTAAATCAAAAGGGCCAATAACAGAGGAAATAGAAAACCTCGATGCAAAATGAGATGAGATTACAGAAAGACAGACAGATAAGATTCTCCAATCTGATGACTCAGAAGTGCAGCCAGGCTTTTCCAAAGGTCCACACTTCAAAGGAACAGCTCATAGATTTAAAGGTGGACATTTAGAGGAGGCAGAGGAACTAGTGGCTGATAAATAAGAATCACCCCGCACTAACCAGGGAGATGTTGAACTTAAGGAAAACATTAAGAGCCTTGGAACTGGATCTACAGCGGTGAGGGAAAGGAGATTTTGCTTATTTGTTGTTGTGGTGGCGGTGTTTTTTTTTCCCCTTGAGCTCCCTCTCATTTTTCCCCCTCAAAATACAACTACTTGTCCCATCTTCTGATGGGTCGAAATCTCAAGTGCTCTGAGTGGGAGGAGAGAAAACAGGTCCATCCTTTAAGTTGGGAAGTTTGACAATCCATTTCCAAACACTTTAAAATATGCATGGTAATTCTATTTCAAGGATGTGTGTAAAGACACATGCATGAGGATGCTATTTGTTGTGCTCTTCATAACATCCCATGTTGCTTATAATAGTAGAATAAAGCAGAACAACCTGGATGTTCAGTAATAAACCATGATGCAGCTATACACGGTTGTAAAGGAATATTCATGTGACGTGGGAAAATACTCAAGAAGAAAACTCGCAGAAAGTGAGAATGCAATGATGAAGTTTTTGCCTTACTCCCTCCAGCTCCCTCTCCCTCCCCCTCTCTCTAGATCTCATGGTAAACTCAAGAGTAGGCACAGGGGTTAAAAGGAGGTGATTCAATGAAGATTGCTTTAATTTTTCCTCATCTGCTTCTTTAAAAAAATGTCTTAATAAAAATGTACTGATTTTGAAAAAGAGAAAAACTAATAATTTTTTTTAGGAACATTATTAGGTAGTAGTCTTGTGTACAGAAACTTATCAAATGCCAGGGCTGGATGAGCCTCTGAATTCTCTGACTCACTTCCCTCATTTGATAGACAAACCAAATGCTTCCAACTGTAGGAAGGTTCTGAAATCAGAAATGCTTGGGAAAGTGTTCTGGCAGCCACTGCTAGAGAGGGAAAACAGGCAGCTAAAGGTTTTTCCAGCAGGGCTCAGTGAGTAAATGCAATGGCTGGTGGGGATGCAGGCATATGATCTGGGAATGTGGGTTCCACAGAGCTACAAACCACAGGTGGTGCCGAGTGTTGGAAGAAAAACAAGAGGACTCAAGGAAATCTGGATACTAGAGGTATGCAAGGGACAGAGGACTAACATTTTCCCAGAACCTTCATGTACAGAAAATACCAGTGGTCTCATTTCTCAGATAAGGACAGGGAAGTTAAGATAACTAGCATTGGTCACAAAGCTAACAAGCAACTGAGCTGTGATCTGCTTCTGATGGACTTTTTACCATGCTATATACATTGCCTCCTTTGCTTACTGCCTGAGAGAAATACTTGATTCACACAGATTACTTATCAACTGTGGCATCTGGAGTTTCAATTGCATCAAATGCCTTAACTGGTGAGTCAGTAATATGGGGGATGTCCACAGTAAGATCTGACATGAACTGAACACTCAAAGGGATACATTCAGTAAAATGGAAAGGCCAGCTGCCCCTGACCGTGGCAGGGGGATGGAGAGAAGGAGAAGAGTGGGACTTCAAAAATCCAGTTTCTGGATATAGAGGCAGAGACATTGCCTGGGTTCCATTCACTGGGTTCCATTTGGTGTTATCCTTGAAGTACCAAAAGTCCTCATCATAAGCACTGATTGCATGCTGTCTCTTTGGAAAGGAACTTACTATCAGGCTCTGCATACCTCCTCTCTCTTGGTCTGGGATCAGATCTAAATGTGTCCAGATCCCATCAACTGAGAGTCTTAACTATCTGTTAGCTACTTGCAGATATCTACTTGTAGATCACAACATAATTCTCCTTCAAGCCTAAAACATTTTTTCCCATTGTTAGGTTAGTAAAAGCATTAGGTCTCTTCATCTTCCCTTTCTTTTCAATCTGATCATTTCTGATCAACTTCAGAGCCTTCTGTAGTAACCCCTACACCTACTCAGCAGTGTTTCTGAGACCCACGCCAGTGCTGATAATCAGATACACTGTTCTTCTTTAGGCTCTTACTAGACAATTGCTATGCTCCCCCAACTGGTCTCCTTCCTTCAATTATCCCACTCCATCATCAGCAGGCCCAAATGCTTAATAATAATTTTCTTTTTTATTTTGGGGTACTGAAGATTGAACTCTGGGGCACTCAACCACTGATCCCCATCCCCAGCCCTATTTTGTATTTTATTAGAGACAGGGTCTCACTGAGTTGCTTAGTGCCTCCCTTTTGTTGAGGCTGGCTTTGAACTCATGATCCTCCTGCCTCAGCCTCCTGAGCTGGTGGGATTGCAGGCATGTGCTATCATGCTCAGCTTAATAATTATCACAGAAAAATCCTCAGTGTGTCATCATCGTCTCCTGAATTCAGGATCAAATTCTTCAATGCAGTTTCCACAGCTGCCCTCAATACAGTCCTACTTTTTCCTTCTTGTCTCATCCTCATTTAGTATCTGACACATACAGATGACTAGGGCCATGGCATTAATTCAGATCACTGAGAAGCAGACACTAACACAGAATTCCATATACTGGAGATTTCTTGGGGAAAGGGACAGAAGAAGGCAGGAGAAGGTTTCTAAGCAAGATACAAGTCTGGATCCTATAAAGAAGAGGTTGAAGGAAGGAGGATAGGGTGGGGAGCCTCTTAGTGAGCAGCATATGTCAATGGGAGTCCTGGCATCTAAGTTGCTCAGTGGTGAACACCATGTGTTGCTGAAAGGGGCATGGCTCAGCACTCTCACTGTGCACAGCCCCTGGCTGGGAGCAGCCCTCCGGAGGGATGGCCTCAGTGCTGAAGTGGTGGGGGGTCAGCAGCAGCAGCAGCTGCTGCTGCTGGGTTTTGGTCATACATGCTCTCTACAGCAAAAGAGCTGAGTGGCGTATTTGCATGACCATCAAAGTCACTGTATAACCTGCCACTTAGCTGGGACACTCTTAACAGTAGGAAAGGCAGCTATTAATAATTACACCAGGACAAGGTGAAACAAATAATTTCATGTAAGTTATTTAAGGTCACCCTAGAGCAAGAGTTGCATCAAAGGGCCTATTCAATGTTCCTATAGCATAGGTCTCTCCAATTTCTGACAAGCTATCAATTTGACACTGCTTTAAAACCCAAACTATGACTATAGAAATCTAGGCATCTTCTTAAAAATTATCTATTTTTTAAAAGAGATAGGGTCTCTTAGGCTGGGGATGTGGCTCAAGCGGTAACACACTCGCCTGGCATGTGTGGGACGCTGGGTTCAATCTTCAGCACCACATAAAAATAAAATAAAAAGATGTTGTGTCCACTGAAAACTGAAAAAATATTTTAAAATTCTCTCTCTCTCTCTCTCTCTCTCTCTCTCTCTCTCTCTCTCTCTCCTCTCCCCCCTCTCTCTCTTAAAAAAAAGGGAGAGAGAGAGAGAGATAGGGTCTCCCTATGTTGCCCAGGCTGACTTGGAACTCCTGGACTCATGGATCCTCTTGTCTCAGCCTCCTGAGTAGCTGGGGCTTCAGGCATGTGCCACTACACCTGGGTCTCAGGCATCTTTTAAAACTGACAAATGTCACCTTCTGCATGTCATATTTTTCTCCTTTAAGTCATTTCAAGCATACCTTTCCTGAAATGCTGATCTTATCCTTCATACACACACATACACACACACACACACACACACACACACACACACACATGTATGTTAATTAATTTTTCATTATCTTATTTCTGCCATCAAACAGTATGATTCCTAATTGCAGGGGCTATTCATTTTTTCAGTTGCTTCCCTCTGTTGACATACAGTAGGTGCCAAAACAAGGTATAGTTTTTACAATGTTCCAACTTTAACTTGTCAATTTTCCGTTTTAAACAAATATTTCTGTGTGTCATCCAGTATTTCTTAATTTTTTTATGTCTCTATAGTTCAGATAGAATTCAAATATCAGCCAACCTTGGTGAACAAATGTTTTTATGATTTGTTAATTACTTTGTCCTTTTTTTACTGCTAAAAGCTTATGTTGAATTACTTTAACTTAGCTTCTAAAGGGGACTAACAAACTGCTGAATATAATTTTCACTTTATTAACAACAAAGCTCTTAAAGGAATTTTAGCAAGAACACTCATTATATTTTTTGCAGCAATAAATCAGTGGTTCATCTGTTATCAATTGCTTGGTCAGTTTCAAATGGTTTCAGAATAAATCTCCTTCTCCCTTCTGCCCCTACTCTCCATGATAGAGGAGGCAGAAGGTAACCCAGGCATATCATTTTCATCTTACACTACTCTGTAATTTATTTCTAGTGATAAACCTCTTGTAGTTCTACACTGACGACATGCTTACACATGTCCAAACAGATATAGAGAGACAGGTAACTCTTCAACATTAATGCCAAAATGAAGGGACTTTGAGGTAAAGGGCTTTGTAACTATGTACAATGGAATTTTGATGCTTATTGCAGATTTTGGTAATGGGACAGCTGCAAAAAATGAACAAAAAATGCTAATAATTAGACTGTTTTCTCAGCTCCAGAAATGGTAAATATCACAGCAACATTAGCTGGACACAGAGTTGTCCTCTTAAGATTAGGCTACCCTTTTCCTGAGAAATATATGTAATAAGTTCTTTTAAAAAAATCCTTTGTCTTGAAATAGTCTTGACTCTTGATTTAATCATTTTTGTACTTCAGAACCTAGCACAATATCACAAAGCGGGTGCCTGATAAATATTTAAGTGAATGAGTTAATAGATGAATGCTTTTCATTCAGTCTGCTTAAGTCATATTAGTGTTATTCATTCATCAAAACTAAATGTTACTATGTCACCTATTATAAGCTGATTCCTCTTCTCTATTTAAAAATGTACTCATATTTGGGAGTTATGCTTACTGTCAGCTATAATGCTAACATTTCACATACATGAGGACTTTATGAATGTTATTATGGATAATGGTGATTAGCTGCTTTTAATATCCTAGGTGAAATCAAAATAAGTAGACTTAAGCTCTACAGTATGAGGGATTTAAGTTAGATAACAAAGTGTTTGACATCAAATCTATTTAAACAATCAGGGTGAATTAATGAGGGGGGTTATGAAATACTGATTTTTAGAATGGAATTTCAATACATACCATACTTTATGCCCCCAAATAATGATGAAGGAAGATTCTTTGAAAAACAAGTATATTTATAAGGGAATATCTAAAATAATATAATTTTCTAGAGTGTGAATATTTCACTTAAAATATTGGTATACATTCTTAGTCAAGGACCTGAATCACATACCAAAGTGGTAACCTTGTCTTCCATTTATTTGACTTTGGGCAAGGGATTTTATATCAAAGATCCAGATTCTTTTCCAATTAAATAGGAATAATCCTTCTTCTAAAGACCTGTTCTCCAAAATGCATTGTCAGACCTTTTTGGATAAGTTATATTCTAAATAAAATAAGGAATACAATATCTGATTCCTGCAATTTCAGGTCACTTCAATACCACAGCTTCATTTACTGACCTGAAATAAGTTATACTCTAGATAAAAAAGAGTTTTCTTTTATCACATTGGCAACAATTGGGAAAGAGAAACAACACGGATGCAGAAAATCTTAGATTGTGGCAATTAGGAGGACAGAAATGTGATAGTTACAGGCTTTATCTTCAAAACCCAAGTGTCTTCATGTATTCCTAACAATCTCTCCACACTAAAATTTCTACAGTGCATCTTTATTATTATACCACAGCTGTATCCATCACTTCAAAATTTCCAGGCACAAGACAGAGAGAAAATAAAACACACTCCCTCTATGTTATGGAATTCAGAGACAGTAATGCTTTCCTAACCACTGGAGCACATTTTCCTCCTCAGGGTTCATATGACAAATTTTGAAAAGAATCCCTGTGCAGATGATGCAATTTATGCTCAAAGTGTTATAACTGCTTTTGTGTAAGGAATCGTATTATGAGAAAATCCACATACATTATCTTTTTACTGCCTGGATAATAGATCTATTTTGATTGTGGTCACTGGTGCCTGAACAGCCTAAAAAGAACCTATCATTCCATTCTCTCTTTTAAAATAAGGACTTGGGCCTACAACAGCGGCCCAACTTCCACTCAGACATCACTACAAAAGCAGCACCGGGGTCCAGAGCACAGGAGGAAACAACCCTCGTTGTTTGCAGTTGAATCACAGCTTCTATTACCAGACAGGTGCTCCAGGTAGGAGAACATGGGCTACTGCAAAGCATCTAGAGGAAGAGCGATAATGAAGGGAAGGAAATTAATCCTTGGGAAGGATATGACAAGGAGAACAGTGAAGAAGAGGAAGAAGCTGTTGTGACACACACATAAAAAGTTTTTGAGCCTGGTGCAGGGGCACACGACTGTAATTCCAGCAGCTTAGGAAGCTGAGGCAGGAAGATCATGCGTCCAAAGCCAGCCTCAGCAAAAGGAAGGTGCTAAGTAATTCAGTAAAACCCTGTTTCTAAATAAAATACAAAACAGGGCTGGGGATGTGGCTCAGTGGTCAAGTGCCCCTGAGTTCAATCCTTGTTACACTACCTCCCCCTGCCAAAAAAGTAAAAAGGTTTTGGAGAAGGCCTAATAGTGCCTTAAGATCATCTGAAGAGGAAGCAATCTATCAGGTGTTGGAAGGCTGATCCTCTCCTTCTACAGATGAGAAACTGAGGCCTAAAGACAGTAAGAAACTTTTTCAATGGCACTGCTACAGTTTGGATTTTAAGTGTTCTCCCAAAAGCCCATGTATTGAAGGCTTGCGCCCCAGGGTGGCAACATTGGGAGGTGCTGGAACCTTTAGAAAATGTGACCTAGTGAAAGGTCTTTAGGTCACTGGGGTTGTGCCCTTGAAGAGGCTGTGGGACCCCATTTCCTTCCTCTTTTTTTTTTTTTTTTTTTGCTTCCTGGCCATGAGGTGATTGGTTTTGCTCCACCACACACACCTGCCATCACCTTTGATGTGATACCATAGGCCCCAAAGCAATGGGGCTAAATGATCATTGACTGAAACTCTAAAACTGGGAGCCAAAGTAAACCTTTTTTCTTTATAGGTTGATTATCTTGGGGATTTGTTGTAGTAACTGAAAGCTGACTAACATGGTCACTTTCTGTCAAGAGATGACAGACATGTGCTGTATAAATTATAATAATGAGTGGCAGGCTCAGAATTTAAAGAGCTCACAATGAGCCCACCTGCCTCTGAAGGACACTCTCCCTAAACACTCCAGTCTTGTTCCCATGGGCCAACCCACCTCTGAATCTGGTGAATATGGAAACAACATCTAGGATCGGAAGGACATCTGCCCACGCTTGTATCCATGATGGCCCTAATTCTGCTCTACCTTTTGAACAGCACCACTCTCATCAGTATGTATAGCAGGAACAAACAAGTGTCATCTGGACACGGAAGAGACTCTGTCATATTCTTCCTGGGGAAAGACCCTAGAGAACTGCCTCAGACAATAGGATGCCCTCCCCGCAACCAGGCTCAGAGACTTCAGGGAGAAGTCCAAACTGGAATGCAGAAAAGGGAGGGCAGAAAAGCTGCCAGGAAGAGGGTATAAACATGCAGAACTCCAGAACTTGAGGCAGGCTCACCCACATCAGTCACACACAGACACGCAGAGAAGGGGCACTGCTCGAGAAAAGCTGGGGATCAGAAATACAATGCTATTCAGGGTGGGGTGTCTGTGATCTGTAATTTATACTGATATAATAAGCTCCATGTCTAAGACATAACAGACCCAAACAGCCACCACCAAAACACAAAGCATATGTTAAAAGGGGTAAATTATCCACAGCACTCAGTTTTTCCCCATGGCTGGACCAGCAGGGCTGCAAAATCCATCACTGTTATGGACTGGAATGCCCACCGGGGGAGCCCTGTTAGAACTTTTTCTAGATGAATCTCTTGGCCTTGTAAGAGTGGAGGCTAGTGGTGTTTAACCATAAACACATGGCCATAGGTGTCAGTGATACGCTCCATTCAAAGGCTATACAATAAACATGATTTTCAGAAAGGGAAACTAAACCAAGAACAGATAGCCTGCCAGGCCAGACAAGGACAAGAGCACCTTCCCACACTTCAGCCTGCAGCTGAACTGTCTTCATTTCATGCAATATGCGTTTATGGAGGAACGATCCATTTACAATATTAAATCATTGAACTTCTATAAAAACCACTACAGCAGCCTAGAAATCTAGGTCTGCACTGACCACCTCATTTCAAACTGCAACGTCTCCACATGCCCAAATGGGCAGTGCCTGGCTCCACTTTCTTTTTCTTTTCATAGCAATTCACATCTTCTACCATATAATTTGCTTTTTTTTGTTTGTTTTTGTTTTTGTTTTTTTCCCCCAATAGAATATAAACTCCAAGAGGGCAGGGATTTTTGTCTGTGTTGTTAATAAATGTGTCCTATGCACATAGACTAATGCCTGGCATGTAGCAGGTAAGCAAATATGTTGGTTAAAAGCAAAATATGTTGGTTAAAAGCAAAATAGGAAGCACTTTTCTCAGATAACAATAAAGTTGCCTCAACCCTAATTACAAGGAATATTTTTCCAATGGAAATCAATGAAGTTGAAAAAAATCAGAATTCAGAGGTCACCTGCTATTACAACAGGCAGGTGATTCACTCTTGAAGGTTCTGGGGAAACTGATCCTGGTGCACATGGGGTGATGCCATTGACCAGCTTCTGCACATCTTTGGGGGTGCAAGACACATGGAGGTGGTGCTGTGTGGTGTGGAAAGGTACTTCACAAAGGTCTGTCTTTGTAGCTTTATACTACTATTTTTGTATCCACTTCCCAGGCATAAGAAACGCTTTACTGTATCTTTTTTTAAAAGAGAGAGAGAGAGAGAGAGAGAGAGAGAGAGAGAGAGAGAGAGAGAATTTCAATATTTATTTTTCAGTTTTTGGTGGACACAACATCTTTGTTTGTATGTGGTGCTGAGGATCAAACCCAGGCCACACGCATGCCAGGCGAGCGCACTACCGCTTGAGCCACATCCCCAGCCCGCTTCACTGTATCTTGTTCTACCCTCATAACAATTCCTTGAGGCAGGAAGGTCAATATTCTGAGTCTTGGAGGGTCTGTTACGTGGTCCAGGAGGTAGGCCAAAGCAGGATGATTCCTGTTTTCCTTTAAGAGTACCTTGCTAAGTGAAATAAGCCAATCCCAAAAAGCCAAAGACCACATTTTCTCTGATATGTAGATGCTAATTCACAATAAGGGCAGTATGGGGTGGGGAACACTAGGGAAGAATAGATGTACTCTGGATTAGGCAGAGGGGAGTGAGGGGAAGTGGGGGGTATAGGAGTAGGAAGGATAGTACAATGAATCAAAATTATTACCCTGATTACATGACTAGTGTGATTCTACATCATGTACAACTGAAAGAATGAGGAGTTATACTTCATTGATGTATGATGTGCCAAAATGCATTCTATTGTCCTGTATAACTAATTAGAACAAATAAAAAAAAAGAACATAAGCTTTTGTGTTAAAAGTTCAGTACCTTTTCCACAGTGTATGGCCAAAGTTTACACTTTCACAGATGGCTTACCTATATGCCTATCTTCATGGTTTATTACCAGGGGAGCATTTTATGAAAACAGGTGACTGGGAAATCAAGTCTGTAAGGAGAGAATGCTAACTTCTGCTACCAAATAAGTAGGGATTTTAGGTGGTATTTAAGGCTCTGCATTTCTTAGGTTATGCTGTGTTGCATGAGCAGAGATGGAGGATATAAGGGCTGTAGACTTTTACAGAGATCATTCGAAGGCCCAAGGTAACAAAGAACCCTAATAAACAAATTATACCCCTTTCCTGTGTAGTAGTTATTCGGTAACAATGGAGAAAGAAGGGCCTAACACGCATACCATGGAAACCTAGAAAGACACTCAATATGTGAAATGGGCAGGCCTTGACAATTTCTTGCCCATACAAAGCAAAGCCGTGCAGAATCCAGAGAGGAGATAAGGTGTGGTAGCTGGGGAGATGAAGACCTTTGGAGAATTAACTACCAAAGGGGATGAATCAGCTCAGCGTCTGAAAACACCTACAGATTCTGTCAAACCTGCCTGTACTCTTCAAGAGCTTCAAGGTTCACAAACAGGAAATTGCTGGGTATGACTTCACCTGACTCTCACACTCCTTCGAGAGGAGCTTGCCTCAAAAAGTTCTGAGCAAAGTGCAGAGCCAAAGGGTGAGAGGTGAAGAAGAAGGTGAGTTCAAATTCTGGTTACAGGGTATTTAGTGAGAGGAAATAATTCTCAAAATCATTTGAGATTTTGGCATTGGGTTCAATGCTAATACATGTCTTTGCTAATAGGCCAGCACTTCACGGAAATGAAAAAAGAGAAAACTGTATTACAAAGGAACTCAAGGAACATTTGTGAAGAAGTAGTGAGAATGAGATTAAATTGTTCATTTATTCATTTGCTCATTCACTCATGTCATTCTGTATAGGATATTTTTAGACACATAAAACTATGAATTGACCTAAACAAATAAGAGGATTTATTTTTTTTTTCCCAAAACAAAGGTGCGCAGAGGTAGAGCTATCCCAGGACTGGTTTACCTAGCAGCTCAACAGCATCATTAGGGATTTGGGTTCTGTCCATCTTTTTGTTCTGTCTCAATTTGACTAGATTAAACAAAAATTTACTCCCAGGGATCAGGGACTGGGGTTAGGACCAATTGCCCTAGAGCAGATAGCAGCCTAGAGGAAATACTTCAACAAAATCAGAGCTGTGCAGTAAGAAAGGATCTATTGGCCACTGGGTGGCCCCCAGACATATGGTCACTTGAAAGATGCTCACTGAACACTTATTATGTGTCTACTATTGTGGTGGTCAATGGAAACACAGAGAGCAGGAACTGCCTGGCTGTAGGAACTTAGAGATGAATGGGACAGACATTAATGAAATAACCATGGAATTCAAACTGCAACAGTAACAAGTGCTATCCTGGAAAGCTACAATACTGTGAAGAGTAACAGGGGAACCTAGGTTAGATGAGGGGAGGGAGGTTTCTTTAAAGAAGAGACACTGGATCTACCAGGGGACGGGATGGATAAACATTTCAGACAAAGGGAATATGTGAAATAGCCATGGAGAAGGATAGATTATGGCCCTTTCAAAATTTGTCCCAGAAGTAGAAGACATAAGGAGGGTGAGCATAGAGCAAGAAGACGCTAAAAAGACAGGCAGGAGCCAGACCCTATTAATAAATGTTTCTTTTAATTTTTAAAAACAATTAGACACTTTGTTCACATAGAAACCTTGTTATAGAAACAAGGGTCTGAAAATGTGGTGAGAATATTAAACAGCCATTTCCTCTCTTTTCAAAGTGTACATTTCTGGTGGCTTCACTTAAAGTATCCCAGAGAAGAAAAGCAGGTATAGGGGTGGGGAGGCAGGGAGAGCATGGGTAGACAGTAGAAAGATAAAGCCAGGTAATTGTCACTGGGTGGGAAAGGAAGGAAATGATTAAAGAGGCCAAGAGAGGGAAAGGATGCTAAAGAAGAGTACAGCTTTGAGGCAGGGGCGAATGGGATCAGGGGCCTGGGTAGGAGGTTCATGGAGTAGCAACACCACATGGATGGGTGAGTTGGGAGGGGCACTGAATGCAGGTGCCCTCCTGGGGGGCCATCATCTCCACTCACTTTTTCAGAGGAGAGCCTAGCATTTACTCTCTTCCCCTGTTCAGGTAAGTGACATCAGTGAGACTGCAGAACTCAGTCTCCTTTGGACCTTTCTTGGGGGCAGGGACTGCTCACTTAGCAAAAGGATCTGCTGAAAACTATTCAAGGAAAGGCGCCACAGAATCATCCCTCAGTAAATGAGAAAACGCCTCAGGAATAAGCAACATTCTCATGGGGCCCCACAGGATCACCTCTTAACTTTGATCTCCTACTGCTGATAAACTAATCTCTCAGCAGCCAGGACAAATGGCCAGATTAACCATCTCCATCCCTTGAAATACTTAAGATTTTTCCATGGTGACTGAGTATGCATTTCTTTAACCACATGGATGAGCAAGTAACTAAATGGGCTCTCATCCTCCAAAGTCGACATTTAAAGTGTGACAAAGTCATCTCAGAGAATGTGTCCCTTTAGAAATGAGATAACTAATTACCCGGTGAAAAGGCAGAGTCTTTTTCCCACTGGGAAATCAACAACACGATCTAGCAGAATGGAAGGCATGGACCATGGAAAATCAGGTCTGCAAATACAGTGAGCAAAACAAGCCACAGAACAATTAACACATGTGGAAAAGCAAACCCGGTGCCCACTGCACAGCTGGTCTGATTCAAAGAAAACTGAATATGTGTTTTAGAAAGAAAGGGGAAATAGTAAAAATATACACATATGCAAAGAAAGAAAGAAAGTCCTAAAAAATAACAACAACAACAACATCAACAACAAAAGAAACAATTGAAAGCCAAGTAAAAGTCTTACATACACAGACCTCATAGACTACATATTATTTTGTCTGGATTATTCTGGAGAATTAGGAAATGATCACTGCTCTTGTATTTTATCGTTTGGAAGAACATCCATGTCTCTTCCAGAATCTCAACTGTTAAAAACCCAAAACACGGCACCATGGAGTTGATCCTCCCTTCAACATGGTGGTATAACCTATTTCAGATGTAGCTGGCTAAGTAAGAGCCCATAGACATTACAGTCAAACAAGAAAAAGAAATGGATAGAAATGTAAATTTCATTCAATGAGCTAGCAACACTACACTGTACAAAACTGGATGGGAGCGAGGCCAGGGACAGGCGTAGGAGACACAGTGACTGCTAGTTCCCTTACAGTTTTATAAAATCTTGTATATATTTGTGACTTTTATCCTAAAAATCATAAAAATTTGACAATAAAAGACAATCTGAATAAAATACTGGTCTTAGGTAACTGTCAAGCACAAAAGGAATCATAGTTTTTTTCCGACAATCTTCCAAAGTATGTATGCGTTTGACATCTGCTGATGAGCTGTGGTTTCCTCCTATTCAAAACTTAAAGCTTCTCTAAATCAAACATAAGCTTGTTTTCAGTATCTGCAAAATATATGTGGATAAAACTCAAAGTTTTAGAAAGGGAGTTGCCATAGAAACACACAACTCCCCAAAAGAGCAGTCCCTCTTTTAAGGGGACCCTTCATCACGACATTTATTCAGTGCCTATGTGTGTGGGTGAGGCCACAGACAATGCACAAAGGACAGTCTGGGCACATGCACAAATTAAGTAAGTCAAACACTTACTCTAAGTAAGCAAGAGGGGGTGAGCCTTTTGTGTGCGGGTGAGTGTGTGTGGTGGGGCAGGGATCATGTGAGCTGAACCCTGTGATGCAGCTGAAATGCAGCCATCATAAAAAGATGCATTTAAAACACAGTTCTACAACAATATAGGCATTGCACACAGTTATCACTATGGACTGTTTTCTGTGAATTCTTTTAAAATGTGGATGTCAGTACTAGAAGCAGCACTTACAAAAATAGTTTTATTTTTACTAGCAGAATAGACTTAAGCTAAAAATAAACTAAATGGGAATTTTGTACTTCAGACTTTTCAAAAGCAGAGTGTCAGTATACCTAAGACAAACACCACCTCTTTATTAGAAACTTCTGTGCAGCATTCCAAAAAAGCCAGAAAATTTTCAGCAGACCTTAATTCTTTAGACTTAGTTTCTCTAGAGACAAAGAACCCCGTGGAGAAAGCATCTAAGTTGGAGTCTTGACTAAAACACTTATTAATTCTTAACCGATTTTGTTCCATTGTCCCAGAAGTGGAACACCTACAAAAACATAAAATGAGTAACAAATGTAATATTTAGTAACTTTTTGAAATAATATTTGAATCTTTATTGTGTTTGCATAATTAAAAACTTGGGACTTTAATGGGTTAAGGAAGGATTTTTACCCTAGTATTTTCATCAGAAAAAGTCAAATTATGACATAGCCCTTTTACAGTGGGATGGTCCTAACCTGCAAGAAATAGAACAGATACTTAGGAGGGACTATGTCCTCCCAAATCCTATAATGAAAGTCTGGGATGAAACAAAGTTAAAGCCACCTAAAGTGTAGTATGCATAACAATATTATCTTTTTTTGCCAATGTATTACCTTTGATTAATTCTAGTGATTTGCAAATCATATTCATGATCATAATGCTATTTTTTCTCATGAAGCACAAGTACTTTACAAACATTAAGTATTTAATTCATCAGGTAAATTACAACTACTCATAACTAACTATATATTAGAAATGGAAAACTGATACAAACTCTTAATATTTGCCCTAAATCACAGATGACAAACATCTGAATTTATTTTAAAATGTTTTTTATTTATCGGTTCTTTATATTATTTATTTATTTATTTTTGGTACATGGATTAAACTCAGAGGCACCTGACCACTGAGCTACATCCCCAACTCTATTTTGTAATTTTATTTAGAGACAAGATCTCACTGAGTTGCCTAGTGCCTCACTTTTGCTGAGGCTGGCTTTGCTCTCTCAATCCTCCTGTCTCAGCCTTCAGAGCCGCTGGGATTACAGGCACATGCCACCTCACTCGGCTTATTGGATCTTTTTATTTATACATGGCAGTAGAATCCATTTTGATAAAATTATACAAGAATGGAATATATCTTAATCTAGTTAGGACCCCATTCTTGTGGATGTACCTGATAGTGTATGAATTTATTTGAAATAAATGTTAACAATAAAGTACCCACATGTGAACATACAAAGTATGATGATTGGGCACAGCTGAGCCACTAGTTAAAGAGTTATTCAAGGGCTGGCTCAAAAATCAATCAAGTTGAATAGAGATAACAGAGACCTAGGCTTAGCAGTTGGCATTATTATGAAAAAATATCAGCATGTTTAACATCTTACCTTTCTACTGCTGCCATAACTGACAATGGCTAGTGGACCACAGTGCCAACCACAGATAAGAGGGGTCACACTGCAATGAAGCACCATGCATCTAGGCAATGGTGCCTACTAGCATCTGGGTGGTAGTCACAAGTCTAAAAATTGGTGTTGGAAGAAATAGATTTTCGGGCCAGAGGAAATGACTCTTGGATTTTCCGGTTGGGAGTACTTTGACTTCTAATTCAACCCTTGAGATTTAGACTGAGCAGGAATTCTTCAGAGAAGCTACTCTGAGCCCTGGGCTGAGCTCCAGGACTGCTCCAAAGGATTCCCTCAAGGTCTACTAAAGCACTTTACTGATTTTCAAACACACTTTCTTAAAAGCTTCCTGATTCAATCAAAACTTCTTAAAGACAATGATTATATCTATTTTGCTTGTCTCTGAAACCCTATGAATGTTTATAAACTGGTAGAACTCTATAAAGGTTTGCTGAATGAGAATCAGGTCTGGGTTATTACTAACACTCTTGTCTATCAGATAATTTGTTAATTTGGTGAAGATGTGATAAAAATGGTGTGGGTTAAGAGAAATTATGTCCCTAAATAGCTCAAAAAATTTGGAGAAGAGTGATTTATCCACATGTACACATTTTTATTCTCAGGGGATGAGAAAGCAAAGAATGACCATGATTTTCCATATGTACAACCTGGGGATTAATGAACTACTCACACATCACTGATACCACTGATTTCTGTACCTCACAGGAGCACAGCTCTGGGCATGACAGATGAGGGCTATGTAACTAGGATATCCTCTTTGGAGTGTGTCTTTGAAATCTATAAAGTATCTACTGCTCTGAAAGCAGACCTGTAGTTGTTTTATGAAAAAAAAATTACAAAGAAAGCCATGCTAGTCAAATAAAAATAACAGATAGGGCCTTCAAATTTTCCCAAAGTCCTGAAAAGCTTATTTCTTCCTAAGTGCACTAGTTATAGATGGAGGCAAAAACTCATCCCTCTTAATATAATCGAATTCTCTGAAAGTGACACAAAAAACACACCAGACTTTGGTAGACTCCTTCAGCGAGCGGGGATTCAAAAGGAAATATCTCGTGGCAGTGGAGGGTCACATGGAGACTTCCCACAGCTCAGTCATTCTCCTTCTACACAAAGGGGGAAAGGCCCTCTCTGTGGCAATTGTTTGATAAACAGACCACTGTAGCCTTTTTGCTTCTCTTCTGATGTAAGTGAAAACAACTTTTTGGTTCTGTGTGTGGAAGCCATCAGGAAAAAGGCAGCCAAGTGATGAGGATTTCAAATGTGGATTTAATTTATCTCTGACGACTTTTTGAGATTTTTCTCCTTTAGGCAGGATTATCTTGCATCACATCTTGTTCCAATGATTTTAATTTCAATGTGGAAAGAGTAGAATGTGGGTCCCTAAAAAAGTCCATTTACCTTTTTAGAATCAGCCGAGCACACATTTTTCTAAAAGCTTTAGAGTGCTAATTTAATAGAAAAGCTTACAAAATCATAAAATTTAATAAAGATTAATAGTAATGATGTTTTTCATTTTTTTTAAAAAAAGGTTATACCCATTACCATTCTGTGAAATAACAGCAAAATACTGACATTTCAGGAAATAGTCCCACAGTGTGGAAGGAAGGGCTCCAGAGTTTTCTTCAAATGGCGGTATTTCCAAAATGTGCCTACATATTTTCTATAAACAGAGTCTAAAACATGTAACACACTCTTTCTTAATCACATAATAGAAAATCCAGCTTGTGTGTATAAGCTGAATATAGGTCAAAACAGGATCCACATATTTGGTCACAGATGAAAATATGCTGTGATCATGGAAGAGGAAGAATCCTCTGTGACCCTCAAAGCACTCTGACACTTGTCCTCTCCAAAACATTTCTGATGTCAATTGCTGTCATTAGCCTCTTCCTCACAGAGGCGGAGAGAAGCCATGCAACGTTCAACTTTCAGGGGAATATAATGTTGTTTTCAAAAACCGTTTAGTGAGCCAAAGGCTGAAGCAGCTTTCTGCCAGCTTTCTGTGCTACTCCCTAAGTGGGTGTCTTCCAGAATGCTGCTCTCTGTGACCCCTGGCTTCAGAAGGACCTTCTATGGCAGAGTCTCCCAGGCGCTCTGGCCAGCATACACTTGCCTAGCTTTCTCACTGGCATTACATGTATTCAGTGGTTGGGAAAGAGGAACACCCTTGGCTAGTTCAAAATCTGAGCCCTGGCACTGTGAATCACTACAAATTCTCGAGTGCATCCCTTCTTTTGCTTGAGGTATTCTCATAAACTACAGGTAGAAAGAAATCAGTACAGTCTCTTTCAAAGAGCAACTTGGTACTCTTTCTCTCCATTTGGATATCAAAGGCACTAGAAAGAATGCATACTTGGGCCCAGCAAATCACTTCTCAGGAATCACTGCATGTAAACAAAGAGGATATGCAAAGAGTTAGACCACACTGCTGGTTACAAAAGCAGTTTTGCTGAATCTCTAACATTAGAGGATTGGTTGCAAAAATGGAAATTTAAACAACGGAAAAGAATTCAGCCATTCAAATTTGAATAATGATCTACATTACTGGCATGCAAAGATTTCTGTAACATGTTAAGTAAAAGAAAACAATAGGTTTTTGAAAATACATGTGGGTGTACATAGGAAAAAGTCTGTCAGGATATATAAGTTACCAAAAAACTCTGGGAGATCTTAGAGTCTCAGTAATTTTTTCATGGTGGCCCAGGCCAAACAAATACCTAATCATGCTATTTGTTAAGTAGTTTGGCCCAAACAACATCTAAACATTTATAATGTCATAATGTCTTAGTAGCTATTTGAAAAACTAATACACACACATGTAAAGTACTATTTTTACTTCCTTCTTAAATAACCTTCTAATAATTTATGAATAGAATGTGTACACCTGTTGCATATTGTGTAACTTCAAATCTTGAAATCAAGTTGGACACCACTACCTTCATTTCCTGTTCTACATACTATTCACTTTTTATTTTTAATCAGTAAAACTTCAGCAGTCACTGAAAACCCAGCTTGACAAAGATATAATGTCATCAAAAGGAATGTATTGTGATCTAATGCTGAAACTGTGAACTGCCTCCAGCTAATAGTTGGTGTAGTGTTGTACAGATGTGTTTCCCTTGATGATGGAAAATATTTTGTGCCAAACCTTATCTGCCCTCAGAATTTGCTATGGTGCCCCAGAATATCCTGACCCACAGTTTGGGAACTGCAGATATATAACAAAATGTTAGTAGCTGCTTTCTCTCACATAATTGGTGATTTTGTTTTACAACAACAAAAAATATATTTTCTGAACCTCTTCCCGATAAACATCTGTTACTTTTTACAATTAGAAAAACCACTAGAGTGATTTATGTATTCTTAAAAATTCTTTGTCCTGGGGCTGAGACTATAGCTCAGTGGTAGAGAGCTTGCCTAGGATGTGTGAGGCACTGGGTTCCATCCTTAGAATCACATAAAAATAAATAAATAACTAAAATACAGGCATGCTGTCCATTGACAACTTAAAAAAAATCAACTGTTTGCTTAAAAAAATAAAGAAGGAAAATCCTAAATGATGCTTTCATGATTAAAAAAAAAATAAAACTCAGTCATGAATAACCTTCTGCAATAACTCTTCCTATTCGGAGCCCTTCCCTGATACTTACACAGGTTGGATCAATGATCAATGAAGTCACTGGTGTCAGGACACTAACCCAGACATTCACCCCACTTCCTGCGGGTAGCCACTACAATTGTTTAACAATAGACTCTCTGTGCCTCAGCTGATGTGCTTGTCACAGAGCATGGTCATGCCCTCGTGGGAACTGAGCTATAAATGGTCCTTTGCTCTTGGTCTGCAGAGCTTTAGTCTTCGGATTAACGGTGCTTCTTTTAAAACAGTGCCTGCTGCTTTTCACCCTGGTGTCCACTGCTGCTGTCTTTAAAGGTCTCTGCTGCTCTCTTTGTTCCCGTCTGGTTACCTCTGCCCTGTTTGTCAGTTTTTGCACTAAAGAAATGAATGGCTTTTATACCTTTACCAGTTGGGACTTTCAGAACCAACCTAGTGAGTTAAGTGTTACAGATATTTACTCCCCTTTGGTATTTAGTTATTGGTGAATATTTTGTTTATCTTTGCCCTTGTGGGATTGGTGGGTACAAAAGAGAATTTTCCAGTTTAATGCTACTTTTAAAACTTCAGGATTTTTTTTAAAGAAAGGTTTGGCATCACATAGCTGAAGCTTCATTGTGATCAATATTTTTTATCCATTTACTTTTTTAATGAAAGGGGTACCAAAGAATTATACTTTTTTTTCAATCTAAAAAATTTTACAAAGTATGCACATCAATTTCAACTAATCTTTACAAGTTGAAGTTAGAATTCATAATGCTATAGTGGTAAAATATATAAGTAACTTTGCATAAACTTTAAGTAGAATGGCTCTTAACAAGTCTTGAGCATATTCTCTAAAAATGAATAATAAGAACTCCCAATCCTCTTTTTTTAAAATGTTTTAATTTTTTGGTACTGGGAATTAAATCCAGGGACACTCTACCACTGAGCCATATTCCCAGCCCTATTTTGTATTTTATTTAGAGACAGGGTCTCACTGAGCTGCTAAGTACCTAACTGTTGCTGAGGCTGGCTTTGAACTTTCGATCCTCCTGTCTCAGCCTCCTGAGTTGCTGGGATTACAGGTGTGCGCCACCATGCCCCATCAAATTCTCTTTTAAATGTCAAATTTTCCCAACTGCATTTATTATCTTTTAACATATTTATTATACACTTTTCCCGTTTATCTTGTGAATTGTCTCCTTCAATTAGAATGCAAGCTCAATAGGGGTAGGTATTTTTGTCTACTTTAATCATTAATTTTTTTTTTCCTGATACCAGAACCTAAAATGTAAGGGCTCAATAAGTATGATGTCAAAAAAAAGTGAGTGAATAAGTGACCAAATTCTACAGATTTTTTTATATGTCCATTTTGGGGGACTAAAAAATAAAAATTTAAAAAGCCAAAAACTTCTAAAATGAACATTAATGTCTATGTAAACCAACTATGAATTGAATAACCATCACTTCTACAAAAATTTGGGACCAAAATTTTTTCAGATTTGGAATATTTATAGAGACTTTATCAGCCAAGTAAACCTAATTTGAAAATCCAAAATGCTACAAACCGAAGTTTTCAAGCAGTTAAA
Organism: Urocitellus parryii; assembly: GCF_045843805.1. Classification (NCBI taxonomy): domain Eukaryota; kingdom Metazoa; phylum Chordata; class Mammalia; order Rodentia; family Sciuridae; genus Urocitellus; species Urocitellus parryii. Next base: position 69,904,188 of record NC_135538.1, on the reverse strand, counting down.
ACGCAGATTTTGGAGCATTTCAGATATTGGATTAGGGATGCTCAACCTGTATTACTTTTTTAAATGCCTTTTTTAAAAAAATATTTTTTTAGTTGTTGATGGATCCTTCCTTCCTTCCTCCCTCCCTTCCCTCCATCCCTCCATCCCTCCTTCCTTCCTTCCTGGTGTGGAGAATTGAACCTAGTGCCTTACACATGCTAGGCAAGCACTCTACCACTGATCTACAACTCCAGCCCCTGCACTACTTTTTTGGTAGGTAAAAATGTAATTTTATTGTGGTGTAAAGTTAACTTTTGATTGCAGCAAAATACATAATGACAAGAATCTACCAATGTATTATTGCTTCTCTTCTGTGAAACATTTCAACTTCAAAGAAGATTTCTGATTGTCAAAGTATGGCAAGTTCATGTAGAACACCTAAAAATGCTAAGACAAGCATTAAGAACATTTTTAAAGGCATGACTAAATTGCAATATGGTAACAGCAATTATTAAAGGTCAGAAATGACAAGAAAACTAGAAATGGAGGTAAGTAAGCCCAGAAGCATGCATGCACCATGGAAACATTAGACAATCCATAGTGCATTTTTAAAAAATATATTTTTAGTTGTCAATGGACTTTATTTTATTTATTTATATTCAGTGCTATGAATTGAACCCAGTGCCTCACACATGCTAGGCAAGTGGTCTACCACTGAGCCACAAACCCAGCCCCTGTTTTTTTTTTTTTTTTCCCCAGAGACAAGGAGTTTGTGAGACTGTAGACAGCTTGGTGTCTACACAGGGTGTGAGGGTCAAAGTCAGTATCCCTAAAAAGTGAAATCCTCAGTGAGCAGATTTTTAAAAATCTCCCCAGGATCAGAAGAAAGGTAAGCCTAATGATAGGAGAGAAGGGGAAACAAAATCCTCAGAAAATTCCAAGCTTACCCTCATACTGTTTAGGATTAAAAATTGCATTATCCACGCGCCCTCTCCCAAACCCATACATTTACAGTGACAAAGTCCTAGGGCAGAAGCAAATGGAAAGTCTTGTCTCCAGAATAAGGAACTTCATGTTTCAAAGGATTTTCATTCATAGAGTTCCAAGTAATTGAGTTCACAATCAAAAATCATAAAACATACAATGAAGAAAATTCCACAAGCAAGAGTGAGGAAAGCAAACTACAATCAACACCTCAAAGGTTGTAGATATTGGACATTTTTAGTTTAAAATACAAAACAGATAAGTTTAATGTGTTTAAAGAAAGGAAAGAGGATCTTGAAATATGAAAAAAAGAACATGATATGAAAAATGGATTTGAGAAACAGCCAAAAATAACTTCTATAAATGAAAATAAAATAATTATAATTAGAGACCCAATGAATGAGTCTAATACCAAATTAAATGAACCTGGAAACACAGAGTTAGTGATGTGGCAGATAGATATAAAGAAATTATGCATAATCTTGTTTAGAAATAGAAAAGAGATGGACAACATGGAAGAAAGATTAAGAGATATGGAAGTGCAAATTGAAAATAGGGAATGTGTGAGAAAGCACTAGAAGTGATTCTTTTCTGAGATTTTCAAAAATCATCAAATTCAGGAAACCAAATGAGTCCCATGGATGCTAAATAAAAAGAAATCCTCACCCAGACATAGCCTGGTAAAACTTCAGAACACCATCATTAGAAAAAAATTTTTTTCAAAATATCCAGGAAAAAAAAACAACAGATCACCTATGCATGATAATTTGATTGATAGCTGATTTCTAAACAGAAGACAGATATCTTGCAGGAAAATGTTTTTACAAACATTAGGAGAAAAATAATACAAAATATCAAAGTATATTTCTAGCAAAACTATCTTTTATAAACAAAGAAAAAATAAGAAAACTTACATCCAAAAACTTTCATTCAAGGGACTTCTCAAGGGCTGCTTCAGGAAAAAAAACAAAAACAAAAACAAAAACAAAACAAAACCTAGCTGTCTGAGATGAAAGAAGGAATGGTGAACAAAGAATCTAGTAAACATATGACTAAACTTAAATAAGCATGACTATAGAAAACAAATGCTGACTGTATACAAATGCTAATAATGAGGAACATAAAAGCATAAAACTAAAAACTGGATAACCCTGGCATGTTAGTTTGAAAAGTAGTCATCTGAATTAAGCAATTCTAAGACTTCTGAATGGTTTGAGAAAAAGTGAAGAAACTGTTTAGTGAAAAACTTTATTAAGTCAAATGGGATGTTAATATCAATTGGGTAAGAGCTGAAAGAGAACAGTATGTACAAGTGCCAGATTTATGCAAGAAAATCCATAGAATTATTTTTTAAAAAAAGAAGCCAAAGAAGCAAAACTCATTCAAGCCTATTGATGAAGGCAATTGAAAAACAAACAGAAAAATCAATCAAGTGGGGTAAATAGACTGCAATAAATAAGATAGTCAAACTGCCACACCTTTCCCTTTTTTTGTGGGGGTAGTGGGAGTGAGCAGGGATCTTGCTTTGTGGCTTAGGCTGGTCCTGAACTCCTTAGTCCTAGGCTCAAGTAAAGTTCCTGCTTCAGCCTTATGAACAGCTGGGACTACAGGCTGTGCCATCACCCCCAGCTTAAGATGGTCAAAATGAATACAAATGCATTAGTGTAATCAATGCAAGCTACTAAAACACTGAAATCAACTCAATTTTTTGGTTAAAAGACCAAGATTGATTAAATTAAAACCAGATAACATATTTCCAAAGACTTACAAGTGAATGTCTGCAGCAGCTTTATTCATAATAGCCCCAAACTGGAAACAACCCAAATGTCCATCAACTGGTGAATGACTAATGAAACTGTGGTATATCCATAGAATGAAATGATATTTAAATATACAGGAACAAAATACTGACACACCTAACAACATGGATGAATCCCAAAAGCATTATGCTAAGTGCAAGAAGTCAAACACCAAGGACTACATATTGTATGATTCCATTTATTTGACATTCTGGAAAAAACAAAACTATAGTGTTGAAAAGCAGATCAGAGGTTTCCTGGGGCCAGAGATGAGGGAAGGAAGGAAACTGAGGGCAAAAGGGCATGAGGAACTTTCTGTTGTGATGGAAATGATCTGTATCTTTGTTGTGGTGGTAGTTACATGACTGTATACACTTGCCAAAATTCAACAAACTGTACACTTTGAATGTGTGAGTTTTCCTGTATGAAAATTATACCTTATTAAAGCTTGTAAGAAACATAAAATCGAGTTATATGATTTACAAAAGACTAAAAGGCTAAGGTCTAAAACCTTTTGTGTCCTTGAAAAAAGTGGGTAAAGAAAGATATGTTCAGGCAAAAACTAACCTGGAAATCTGATTTAGCTAAATTAAATACTCAGAAAATTAATTTTAAGCAAAGGTATAAGAAAGGATTATAATGTTAAAAATTTAATTCTGTAGGAAAATGTAACTATAGTAAATTCTAGAAACATGTTTTCAAAAATATATAAAAACCAAAGTTCACAAAATATCAAGGTAAAACTAGATAGTATTAGGCTAATATTATTTGAACACAAATGTGAAAATCCTGACCAAAATATTAATAATTCAAATCTAATGATTTTTTTAAAAAAATAACATGCCCAAGTTCAAATTTAATTCTCTTAATTCAGGTTTGCTCCAATATGCATGTTGTTAATCAGATGAAAGGACAGGAAGATATATGATCATCTCAAAGGAAAAGAAGAAAAAAAACATTCAATAAAATATGCCACACACTTATAATTAAAATTCTAGTAAATAAGGAATAGAATGAAATTTCTTCAACTGAATAAAAGGTATCATAAAATGACCCTATACAAATCATCATGTTCCATGGTGAAACGTTAAGTCAATGAAAAGTTAACATTTTATCTATTACCACTTCTATTTAACACTGTAGATACCAGCCCAATAAACAAAACAAGGAAAAGGAATTAACTTTATCTGAATTGAAAAGGGAAAAAGCCCAAATTGTTATTACTTACAAATGACATTATAATCCCAGTAGAAAATCCCAAAGAAGCTACAAAATTATTATTTATTAATAAGGAGGCCAATATGGTCACTATACACATGATAACATGCAGAGCCCTTCAACAGTAGAGTGCTAAATGAATTATAGTATCACAAAAATGAAATGTTCTATGACAATGGAAATGAATGAACTAAAGGTACACAGATCAATGTGGATGAAACTCAGAACATAATGTTTGGGGGCAGCATGTCACAACATAATCAGCAAGATTCTGTTTACATAAAGGTTAAAATATTATAGCATAGTGCTTAGGGATACATATGTGTGTGGTAAAACTAAAGAAAAGGAAGTGAGTGAGTGAAGTTCAGAACAACAGTAGAGAAGAGGGAATACAATAGAAGAAAGATTCATAAAGGCTGCAAAAGTGGAGATAATATTCTTGACAGAAAATGTAATAGGGATGTTTCCTTTAATCCTTGAAGCTATCTGCATATTATATATTCACTTCTATATATCTGGTATATGTACTTCATAATTTAAAGAAGTCTATGGATCTGAACTATCAGAATTTGCACTTTAAATTATTAAAATGTTACTTCAGGTTGGAAAACAAGTGTTTAGGAAGTTCTTTTTCTTCATCTAAGTTTTGAAGTTAGTATTTTTTTTTAATCCCCAATCCAGGAAAGTTCAGAGTCCTCGTTCATAAAATGGTTTTCATAATACACTGAAGGAATAAGAAAGTCCCTTGGTGGGTTTTAAAGGTAAATAGCAAAATCACTGTTTTCATAACTGCCTTCATAATAAAGAATAAAAACAACAAATTCACTGTTAAATGATAAGGAAAGCATATTCACTGATACCAAATGTTAAAAAACTTGAATTCTCATTTTAAAAATAACTTTTCAGTGGGAAAACCCCTACTCTCTGCTTTTGAAAGAGAATTTTTGTCCAGGCAAAAGTGATGGGCTGACCAATGTCACAAAGAGTGAAAATATTTCCATCAACTGCTTTAAAATTGCCAATATAATGAAAATTAGTGGTCAGAAACTCCTAGTAACGAATTTGGTTCCTAACAACCCAAAAGGTTAAAAATATCCACACAAAGAGCCTAAATCCAAACTTCTACAATAATGACATGTTATCAGTGGCCCCATCTTCAAAAGGCTTCTATTTAATCATAAATTCTGCATTAAATGGGAATTGGGAATGAGTTGACATTTGAACACAGGGAATTTGAACTGCATAGATCTATCTACATGTAGATTTTGGGGGGCAACAATTTGAGAAAACAGACCAAATGCATAGCCTAGAAATATTGAAAAAAAATTAAGAAAAGGTAAGTTATAAATGTACAAAATAAACATAGATAATAGTCTTTACCACTTATCAATGCTATTCATTAACTACTCTTCCAAATCAGTGTTGGGGACAGTGTCCAGTCACCCAAGCAGACCCAGGACCCTTGCATATCCTACCAGCCTTCTGGTCCCCTCTTTCAGTTCATCCTCCACTGTTCTTAAAGTAATCATTACAGAGCATGAATATTACCACATTACTTCCTAGCTCCACATCTTTTGGTATTGACCTTACCTTCACAGAATAAATAGCCTCCAAGCCACTTAGAATATGTCATTTTTCTACTGTCCTTTCTGGCTTCTCTGCCTGAATACCTTAGACCACAGCATTAAGAACTAATTGCAACTCTGTGTTGATATTAACATTGCTAACTTAACATTTTAACATTAAAATGTATTCCTAGCATGCTTTGTGCTTTTATCTTGAAAAATCCTTGTCTGCCTCAAATTTATCAGTCATCTTCAAAATCTGTGAAACCCTGCCATTCTCAAGGCTTCCCAAACCACTCTAGTCTGCGCTTCTTATGAACCTCGTTTCTATCATTACATTTAACACATTTTGTTTTGCTTTTATGTACATTCATCTTTCTAACTACATTGTAAACTACTTGAACATAGGGACAGTAACTCATTTTTCTTGGTATCTTCACTGTGTAGCACAGCACTTAGACCATAAAAGGCTAGCATCTAGTGAACACCTATTGTATACGCTTTATTAAATTTTTCATGTATTATCATATTGAGGTCCCCCAATAATTCAATGAGCTATTTATTACTTCCTTTTTATAAACACAGAAACAGATTTAGTAGGTTATTACTATCAGGACCCTCTAGTTAGTAAGTGCTGGGATTCTGATTAGGGCTTGGGTCTCTGACTTCACTGTCTGTGTTAGTTTCTGGTGTCTCAAGTAAAAGGTATCACAAAACGTGAATCAGATCATATGAAACCTCACCCAACTTATGTCTGGGTGGAAGGCTGTTCATGTACAGTACAGAGCAGGTGTCAGGACACCTGGGATCTCTGGTTCTATCACTGAGTGACTCCCTGCTGTCCCAGGCTCTCTCTGGTCTCACTTTCCTCATTAGGGAGGATCCATACTTAACAGATTCTGTGTCACGTCCTCACTCTTATGACCCTCCAAAGTCAATAAGGAAGTCTCGGTGACCACTGGCACTTTTTATAGTTATTTGCTTTGAGATATTTCTTTCTCTTCTGAAAAATAGTTTCTGAAGAAAAACTGCCAGAAGGCATTTGGGGTAAGGTCAGGGAAACGTCCACTTTGGTCCTCAAACTAGAGCCTCCCTTGTGCCAAGTGCCAATGCCAGGATGAAGTCAGCCAGTGACATACTTTCTGTAACCTCTTCACAGAAGAGAAAATGAACAACCTCGTGTTTCAATAATACGCAGGGTGTGATACCAACTGAACCTCCGCCCTTCTTCCTGGGGAAATGCAAAGTTAGCTGTGGCCTTTTCATAAACCTCGGAGAGAATGAAATGTCAGCTGTAACTCTGCATTTCCTGGCTTCATTCCACTTACCTCACCACCTTACTATTATCTAAAATGGCATTTTAGATATTAATATGCTACATCTAAACATCATCCCTCACTCAGACATCATGTTACAAACAAACAGCTGAATTCTACAGCTGTTCCTGCCAGAAACAAAAAGATTCTTCACATTATTGAAGGAAAAAAAAATCTGTTTGTTCACAGATGTCTCCTGAGCCACATTTATGGGGGCTGTCTACTAGCAACAGCGAGTGAACGCTAACTATACTTGTCGCTCCTATTTACACACACTATTGGTTTTAAGCAGCCACTCCTTCCAGCCTCCCAAAAAAAGACAGCTAAAAAAACAATGTTCACTTGGAGGAAGAGAAACTAAAATTCTTTTTTGCTGTTCCTCTCAATCAAACCCCTGCAGGAACAAAAGTGTTCACTGTGGTTTAAATACTTGTCACTCAAAAATGCCATGAGCCTTCCTATAACTTCCCTCCTATCTAAGGAACGATGATGTATCAATATTTGCTTCGGGTACAGAATGCAGAGTGGCTCAGTGGCATTTTGACAATGGTATAGATGAAAACTAATTTTAAAAACTACATGCCACCCTACGCCTGGTAGACATTGTTAGACTCACATGTTTCCATCAACAGGGTCAGCCTGGCTCTGTGGGGGCCTGCACAGGTACACGCAAGTACCAAGTCCCTACCGTGAGATACACGCTGTGCTAAATGGTTTACATTTACGACTCCTTAAAATAGCCTTGGGAGGTAGCTATATTCTCCCCATTTTATAAATGAGGAAACTGAATGCTGTGTGAACTGCTCCATGCCACGCAGTAAGTTTGCAAAATTGGAATTAGAATGGTCAGACAGACTCAGAATATGTGAACAAATTCTTTAAGGGAACTTTACAACTCTATTGTATGTGTGTCTGTAAAATTTTTTAAGCATCCAAGAAACTCTAACATTGTACTGAAATATACCTATCAAATCATAATAAAGATTTCAATGATTATACATCCCAAAACTAAAATCAAGGTGTTACAAAATGTCAAAGAAAACAAAAATATGACCCTTAAAAGAGGCTGGGGGTACTAATATCTAGGAAAATAAATGTATTTCAACTACTGCCCTCTCCTGGTGGTAACATCAAAGGTATGTTCCTTTTTCATAGCTTAATGGATTTCCAAGATTTTCATCTAAATGACGTAATAAAACCAAATATATAGGTAGAGAGAGATTGAATGGGGCTCTTAAGAATGAGACTTGGTTCTAAGTTGGAGTCAGGTACTATCTAGCTGAGAAGCTAGAGAGAGAAATTATTTAGCATCTTGGCCTCTATTTTCTCATCAGTAAAATGGGAATAATACCTGTTCTACCTACCTCAAGATCATTGAGTATCAATCTGCATGAGTGAACTTTTCAAATGCTCCAAAATCTAAGGCATTTTTATTAAGTAAAACCATGTATACCAATATCTGTTAAGATTAAAATTACATTTATTTTTCAATCCTGCAATCTCATCCAAGGAACCTATGCCATATAAATAATAGTACTTGCTGTATGCAATGATGTGTACAAAAATATTTATAACTTCGGTGCTGATAACGTTAGAAACAAAACCAAACCAGGACCAAGGTAAATATCCACCAGTAGGATAATAATGGAATAGATTCTAGTAATTACACTACAGAATATTTATGCTCATTAAAAAGAATATTCTAGAGCTTTATCTGTTAGATGTCAAGATTTCAACATTTTTGGTTTGTTTGTTTTGTTTTTGTGCTGCTGGGAGGTGGGGCTTCAGGATGCTAGGCAAATACTCTAGTACTAAGCCACATCTCCCCAGCCCTCAATGTGGTTTTTGAGAAAAGATATAAAAGAAAACGTAACAGGGAGTCCCAACAGCCTTAGTGCATTTTTAAACTTTAATAATTTCACAAGTATAAAGGTTATACAGTTACAAAGAACATCAGAAAGGTTAAACATTTAACATTTTAAAATACTGGTGTTTCTTATTAAAATTCATCATAACAGAGATTGTTGTGCACAAAAAATTAAGAGCCAATTTTGTTACTCAAAATTCACAAAAGTAAACAAGTGTTAAAATACAAATAAGTACATATTCAAATGTCTCTTTTGTAAATTTATAGAAATTATACTTTTGAAGTTATAAACTTAAAATTGCACTGAAACTCTAAGAACATCCCATATAATTAATATGTTTCCATTTCTGTAAAACAGAATGACAATTCCTTAGCTCCTGCTGTGTGCTAGAGTTTGTGTGTGTGTGTGTGTGTGTATTGATTCTACACTTATATTATACATTTATATAACTGATTATATGAAAAAGGAAAAAATATCAAAGTCTTCATGGGCAGTTAAAATGGGAGAAGTGGAAAAGAGGGAAAGAGTGAGCCAGGCAAAAAGGAAAAAAAAATTTTAAAAATAGGGAACAAAAGAAATGTGCTAAGTCCCATTTGTCGATTCTATTTGTTAACTCTAGCGCTATGGGTGTCCTATTGAGGAATTTGGAGCCCGATCCCACAGCGTGTAGATCATAACCAACTTTTTCTTCTATCAGATGCCATGTCTCTGATTTAATATCAAGCTCCTTGATCCATTTTGAGTTAACTTTTGTGCACGGCGAGAGATATGGATTCAGATTCATTTTGGTGCAAATGGATTTCCAGTTTTCCCAGCACCATTTGTTGAAGATGCTATCCTTCCTCCATTGCATGCTTTTAGCCCCTTTATCAAAAATAAGATAGTTGTAGTTTTGTGGATTGGTTACTGTGTCCTCTATTCTGTACCATTGGTCCACCCTCCTGTTTTGGTACCAGTACCATGCTGTTTTTGTTACTATTGCTCTGTAGTATAGTTTGAAGTCTGGTATCGCTATACCACCTGATTCACACTTCCTGCTTAGTATTGTTTTTGCTATTCTGGGTCTTTTATTATTCCATATGAATTTCATGATTCTTTTATCAATTTCTACAAGATATGCTGTTGGGATTTTGATTAAGAGAGATAAACAGGGAGCCTACATCCTGGGAACAAATCTTTACTCCACACACTTCAGATAGAGCCCTAATAACCAGAATATACAAAGAACTCAAAAAATTAGACAATAAGATAACAAATAACCCGATCAATAAATGGGCCAAGGACCTGAACAGACACTTCTCAGAGGAGGACATACAATCAATCAACAAGTACATGAAAAAATGCTCACCATCGCTAGCAGTCAGAGAAATGCAAATCAAAACTACCCTAAGATACCATCTCACTCCAGTAAGACTGGCAGCCATTAGGAAGTCAAACAACAATAAGTGCTGGAGAGGATGCGGGGAAAAGGGCACTCTTGTTCATTGCTGGTGGGACTGCAAATTGGTGCAGCCAATCTGGAAAGCAGTATGGAGATTTCTCGGAAAGCTGGGAATGGAACCACCATTTGACCCAGCTATTCCCCTTCTCGGTCTATTCCCTAAAGCCCTAACAAGAGCATGCTACAGGGACACTGCTACATCGATGTTCATAGCAGCTCAATTCACGATAGCAAGACTGTGGAACCAGCCTAGATGCCCTTCAATAGATGAATGGATAAAAAAAATGTGGCATTTATATACTATGGAGTATTATTCTGCATTAAAAAATGACAAAATCATAGAATTTGGAGGGAAATGGATGGCATTAGAGCAGATTATGCTAAGTGAAGCTAGTCAATATTTAAAAAACAAATACCAAATGACTCCTTTGATATAAGGGGAGTAAACAAGGACAGGGTAGGGACGAAGAGCTTGAGAAGAAGATTTACATTAAACAGGGATGAGAGGTGGGAGGGAAAGGGAGTGAGAAGGGAAATTGCATGGAAATGGAAGGCGATCCTCAGGGTTATACAAAATGTCATATAAGAGGAAAGGAGGGGTAAGACAAGTTAATACAAATGGAAGAAATGATTTACAGTAGAAGGGGTAGAGAGAGAAAAGGGGAGGGGAGGGGAGGGGAGGGGAGGAGGGATAGTAGAGAATGGGACAGACAGCAGAATACATCAGATTCTAGAAAGGCAATATGTCAATCAATGGAAGGGAAACTGATGTGTTACAGCAATCTGTATACGGGGTAAAAGCGGGAGTTCATAATCCACTTGAATCAAACCGTGTAATATGATGTATTAAGAACTATGTAATGTTATGAACGACCAATAAAAAAAAAAAAGAAAACATAGACCTAAAAAAAAAAGAAATGTGCTAGTATGACACTTATGCATTTATATAAAATCATTTATTAAGATATGAACAATCATTCTACAGATGAATACATTTCTTTCTTTTAGAAAAATTTTAAATGTAAATTGTATATATCTATAGAATGACATTCCCACACCTAGTAAATGGTAGAAGAACCAGAACTTGTTCCTAGGTCTCCTGACCCTATGCTCTGAGCTCTGAAGCACTCTGGGACCAACATAATGAGCAGGGCAATTACACTTCCAAACTCAGATGGCTGAGGATCCCCTTAGTGCAGGAGTCACCAGCCTTGTGACTAGCATCTGCAGGGTGGAGCTCCAAACCATCTCTGTGAACTCAGAAACTCTCTTCAAATCAACCTACTGTCCTTCAATCTCTTGTTTCTGGACTGGGACATGATACCGTGGCAACTCCTGGAGACACAGCTTAGCTATGAGGCCTTTTGGTGGATGGTGATAGAACCCTTTCTTCCATAGAAATATAATTTAATCATCACTGTTCCAAAATTCTTAGTGATCTGTCCATCTCTAAAAGAAACACTATTGTTTTCCTCTCTTGAATAAACTAGAAATGGTAATATCTTGCCAGTCCCTAAACAAGCAATATGCTTTTTTCCTTTACACCTGTCACCTGCTGTTCCCTCTATCTCTAATGCATTTCATCTTTTCCTTGGCTTGGGAAACTCCTCCACATTCTTGAAGATGCAATTCAAATGTCATCTCTTCCTTCAAGGGGCCACCGGTCTCACCCTCTGCATGTCCACACAAGTCAGGATAGGCCTCTCTTATCAAGTTCTCACCTTGGCTTTATTATGGGTTAAACTTGCTGATCTTCCCAGTGAACTCCTCACCAGCCTGGCTGGCATCTCATTCACCTCCTTTCTCATACTCTATCTAGGCAGCTAGCAAGGTACTTGGTAAATCACAGACCTTCAATTAAAAATTGGTTCCCACAGAACTGTGAGGCTTAGAGCTTATTAATTCACAAGGTGAGTTGTGGATCCAACACTCAGACAGATGAACATGTACTCTTAGATAAACAAGGTCGAGAATCCCATGTCTTCAAAACATGAAACTAAATCCCTACTGGAATTGAGGATGCATCTCACATGGGTGGATTTTCATTCTAGACTTTCTTAAATTCAGCAAGAACAAGACAAGCTACAAAAGGTATGAAACCCCTTTTAAAGGCTGAATGTTGGTGGAAAACCATACCAGGAGTGTGAGGTGTGAAAAGGTGTATATGTGTGTGTGTCGTGTGCGTGTGCATGTGCACATGGAAAGACTTCATCCATTCAGACCTTCAGACCAACCTTTACCCCCATGTGTGAGATTATTTACAGAAAATAACAATGGCTTATATTTACATAACATTTCAAATGTATTCAGTTTCAGAGACACTGATCTGTAGTATGGAGCAGACAACAGATTGACCAACTGGACTTATGCTCCTGTTCACGACAATTTTGCAGTGGTCATTTGTTGAGTTTCAGCCTTGATGACATGTCCATACCATAAACTGCTGACTGAAGGTTCCTACTCTGAGCATGATCTGTGCAATCCAACAGACCAAATAAATACACACCCCTTATTATCCAACATAGATTTAGGAAGGCAAAAATTTTTAAAAAGAACTGATTATTCTTGTCAATAGCTGTGAACAGTATTCCAATTAAAAAAACAGTCACTTATTTGTTCCCACTGCCATCAATGGAAACAGGAAAAGCATTTGGCAAATTCATTTCCGTCATCCTTAAATTTCAGGAAAATAAGTTCAAACAGAAGAAACTGATGTTACGGGGGTAACTCATTCAGCTCTGCTCTTCCTCCTGAACTGCGCTGGCTCTGTGAGCTGCCTATAATCAAGGATGTTTGACTGAGATCTGTTAGCTGTCAAGGTTTTAGGAGCTGAGCTAGTTAATTGAATGATGGCTGGATTTTATTCCATGACTTCACATCATCCATGAAGCAATTAGGGATGTACCTCATGGTCTCCCACAGGAGTTTCAAAGTTGACTTCAATTCCACAGACACTAAATTCAATGTGGTTTCAGAAAAAACAAATCAACATCCTTTAACCATGAGAGGTGGCAGAAGACGCCTTCTCTTCGAGTCTGTTAGACACATGAGAGGAATGTTGCCCATTTATTTTTTGTCCACATAATTCGTATAGCTATTTCTTCTTTCCTTGTCTCCTTTCTAAAATTTAAAGGGTTTTATGAGTTGCTTATGTGAAACCAAGTACACTGACCCACAGGCACAGTGTTCCTGGCAAGGCTGAAATAGCTGAAATAGCATGCAAGATAATGATATCATTTTAGAAGTGCCAGGCAAGAAAGCTCTGATTAACTACTGCTCAGTGGAGAGATCTGTAACTAGAATAAATGTCATTTTTAACATCTCCTCTTTACCTAAGCTCCTCCTTCCTGCTGTCCTACGATTGTGCATATTTCCTCTTTAGATTCCTTCACACAAAAGAATGTTGTTTGATGTAAGGCAGTGAAAACATGGAGGAAAAAAAGGTAAGGGTTGGTGGAGATAACAGAAGAATTCTGAACCTCATCCAATATCCCCATGCAATCACACTACCTGCCCCACTTCCCCCATCTGCCTCTTCGCCTCTCCTCCCCCACCACTCATCCAAACTGGACTTGGTGCTCTGAGTTCATTTGCCACAGAAAACAGAAGCAGCCACCCAGGTCGGAAGATCAGGCTCCTGGGGAAACTGGAGGACTAGAAGGAGTTCTGTGAAAGGGGAATGGCTGGCTTCTGGGATAATGAGACAAGGGTAAGCCTCAGGCCAGGGGGCATGTCCTTCCTCTAGGAGGCTAAGAAGGTCTCTGTCACTCCTTGCAAGTTCCTTCATAGGCTACCTGCGGCCAAAGTGCTTCAGGAAATATTACCTTGAGCATTTTAAGGAGTATATACTCAAGCAGTTTCTTAAGGCATAACCAAGGGGATGGCAGTAGAGGGTTGAAGATTTACAGGTGATCTTTTACAAAACATGGACCATTATGTCTCAGGAAATATTACCTTGAGCATTTTAAGGAGTATATACTCAAGCAGTTTCTTAAGGCATAACCAAGGGGATGGCAGTAGAGGGTTGAAGACTTACAGGTGATCTTTTACAAAACATGGACCATTATGTCTCTTTTCATTTATGTGCATATATATAAATTACTGAGTGTGTTAGCTTCATAGTTGGGGGCACTATAGGATGAGTTCTTCAGAGACTGAAGGAGTTAAGAGGGCCTGATTAGCTACCAGAAGCTGAATGTCAGCTGGTATGAATGGTATGTAGCTGGGCAGCTTTCCAAGAGCCATGCCGCGGCTGCATATCAGGAAGACTGCTATAAACAAATGTGCATGTGTGCATGGAGTCTGATAAGTCAATGGGGGAAGATAGACACAGAATAGCCACCCAGCCTGAGGAAACATGCAAAGCCGGGTGAGTTTCCACTTTAGGTGAACAATAGATCTGTTTCCGAAACAAGTCTGGATAGACTGGTGAACACACTGAATGATCCTTTGGCATTTTATACAAATATGCAAGGATACACTGTGGGAAATAAAAAGGCACACAACAAATTGCATACATAGACCTCAATTATGTAAAAAATATATTAATTAAAATATTCATTAAACCTGCCACGGAAATATAACCCTTGATAATTTTCTCTGGGTGGTGGAATTATATGTGATTTTTTTCTTTGTATTTTATTTTCCAAAATAAATGTATTATTTTCAAATCAAGAAAAGGACCAAGTTTTTTTTTTTAATTTTAAAAATATTATCTCATGGATGAAATGAATATATGATGATAGGTCACCTGAGTTGAGGAAGGTGGGAAAAGCATAAAATAGAACCATTCATGCTTATAAAATGTTAAAATGAATTTGTCTTCATGCCTGTACACTTCAGTATTTTCTGGTTTACACTCTAAACTCCCAGAGAACAAAGGCTATATCTGTGCAATGTTTGGTTAAATTTTAAATGCAGAGAGACATTGTTTTATGACAATTACATGAATGTACGTGATTCTTGTTCACTCTGGTAGCTTGGAAAATTCCTTAGTGTTATTGATGCCTGGACAGCAACAGAGAATAAGAACACACATTCTCTTTATGCCCATTCCATACCCTTTTGTACCACAATGTATTAATGACCTACTTCGTGGGTTTTTTTTTTTTGACAACATGTACATTCATAGAGAAGTCTGCTTCTCTTCCATATTTAATGTAGAAAGGAAAACAGTACTTTATTATTTTTTTTGTTCTAGCTTACTTCAGTGTTAATAATCCTTAGCACGAGCTAACAGTTTGATTTGCTGATTAATTAAACTACTAGACTCACAACTGACTTAGCCCCTGGAATTAATATAGAGGGAGACACAAAAGAGTTTTTCCACTTAAGAAACAAAAGCAAACACAGTAAAGTTGAACATCCCACAATACTGGGTTCATAATCAATGGAGCAGCTTTCATTTATAGTTTTCTAGACACCTGGAAGCTCTTCCCAATCTCTAAAATATAACCAAGGTTACTGTAACTTTTGAAGTCACTCTCAAGATGTATTTTTGCAATGTCTTATCTATAAAAAAGTAGCTTATTTTAGTCCAGTGGCTACAAGAAGATACAGCGATTATCAAAGTTTTGAGGTGATATTCTTAACTAGAAACTTAAAATACAATGTATCAAATGTGGCCCAAATTAGTCAGTTCCTTTCAAGGTTACTATGAAATGGACAGGCAGGCAAATGTGAGATCCCAGGTGCTTCTTAAATCGAAACAGAAAAGTTTCTTTTCGAAAACTTTGTGCTCATTCTCACCCATCAGCAATGGCTAATTCATCCAATGCTTTCCCCAGGAGCCAAGCGTCAGTTGCTTTATGTGCATGATCTAACATAATAATTCTCAGAAGAACCCCAGGAGGTTGGTGTTTCTATCTGTACAGAGGTTTAAGAAAGGGTTATGGACCTCTGAGGCAGACTGGAATTTGAACCCATGTCTGGATAACTCCCAGGGTGTAAACTCTTAATTACTAAGGACATGTTCACTTCAGGAGGCTAAGTGAGAAATCAAAGGGATAAATAAACACAACTATGCCACTTTTGAGTCCATCGCATATACAAAGTTGATCTTTCCCTATATTAAGAGCCATGTCCTATTTTTTTTTAAACTTACAAATTCTGCCAACAAAAACCTCCTGAGGAAAAAAAACTAAGATCATTTACTAAAGTAATAACTCAAGTGTCTTATCAAGAACATGGCAATACTGAGGCTTGGGTGTGGTCACCTGAGTGATCTGGAGGAAACCTAGAGGCAAAATTTACTGACTTTTCTATTGCACAATAGAATCTGTCTGTGGAAAGCACCCCCTAAACGGAAGTGTCTGTCAAAGTAAAAATAAACCGGGTTAACAGCATCTGAAAAATACATTGTGAGTGGGATCCATATTTCTCTCATTTGCAGTACATACATAATTATCTGGTTTAAAAAAAAAAACACTTAACTTTGAAGCCCAATTTATAAAATTGACAAGGACTAATGCCATTCTGTAGTAAATGAACAGAGGCTAGCTGAGGGTTTCAGGTGGTCTCTTGGTGGGGGGGGCTGGGGAGAACATCTACTACCACTAACTGGTGAATCATTAGGAGGCCAGGGCTCCTGAAGGCTCAGCTTTGCACAGACTAGAAATCATGTACATAGGTTCACACAGAGATGAGTCATTTAACTGGCATACTTACTGATCAATTTGCACTGAGCACTACAATCTCCCAGAAGAGAAGAGTAATGGAGTCAGTTTTTGCTTTGTTTTGTTTAAAACATTTCCTGGACACCTAGTATGGTCCAGATCTACCCTTGGAATCTTCACATTTAACTCTCACCATGAATGTTTGAAGTGTTGTTCTTGTACATTACAGAGCCGAGGTGTGGAGGGGCTCTGCTGAGGTCAGTGAACAAAGGAAATCTGGTAGAGCCCAAGCTCCTAATGCTGAGGCCAAGGGTCTCACTCAGTCTGCAATAATAAGAAACAACCCTGCAAATTTCAGGCTCTCAACTTCTTTTGGTGGCTGTCTTCTGACCAGCAGCCAGATGTTTGCTTATGATGGCAACATGTTATAATTTCTCAAATGTTTAGTTTAATTAACATCATCTACCTATATTTTGATATACATATATATATATATATATTTTTTTTTTCTGATGGCATATCAGTAGCTACATCATAGATACGTTCAAGTGTATTAATGCCTGGGAATTTTATACATAGCTAACTTAGCCATATTTATGTTGATATGTGATAGTTTCAGTTTCAAAAGATATTTTTTGCTACTGTTCCTTGAAATTCAAATTTTGAGGGTATTCAGTATTTGGTACCTGGGCAGTGACTTATTTATATCTTCTAGAAATATATGTATATATACATATACATAAATATACAGTGTACAAAACCATGTGCCATGCTGTGTATTCACTCATGACCAAAAGAGATACTGATAATTTATAAACTTATTTCAGTAAACTGAGCCAAAGGATATAGTTAACAAATATTTATACTACTTTTTCCTATTCCTACTGAAAAATTCGTTGTAGTTGCTTCATACTACTAATCTAGCTCACACAACGTTAAAAAAGTGATGTATAATTATGAGAAATTCATGTTAAAAAGCTATAATAAGGAATGGTGTTCCTAAAAATGGGAAAAAAAATCAGAAGAACCTGATTATTTATGTTTTCGGCACTGATTAACAGATAAATAAGTAAATAAGTTAAATAACATTATTTTTCCAAAAGCCAATTCTGAACACTTTGCTTCCTTGATTTTGCATTAGGGATTCAGCCTAGAAAATAACCTTGATAGTCATTGTTCATAGCAATTTTGAAGACAAATAATATTATTGTGGCCTATCATGATTACTCTAATTTTACAAAGTTCTCTAAGGAACTTTGTAAAGCTAAAGATGCTTAAATTTTAAACAGAAATTGAGAGAGTAAATGGTTACAAGACACAGAGGCAGACACTTATATTAAGAAGCCAAAAGCAAAAATTTTGAAATACCAACAGAAAAATAAAAACAATTTTTGGAAAGAAGTAAAATATAGGCAAACATCATTGTTTTTGTTTGTTTGTTTGTTTTAAGGCATATCTGGGCCCAGCCTGTAAACCTAATTCAAGAGGCTGAAGCAGGATGACCACAAGTTCAAGGCCTGCTTAGGTGACTTAGGGAGACTCTTTTCTAAAATACAAGCAAAAATGACTGGGGATGTAGATGAGTGGTAACATGCCCTGGGAGATTCCCAATCTCCCAATCTTCAGAACCAGGAAAAAACAAAATAAAACATATCTAAGAATCCAAAAAATTCTGTTTTAATTGAACTGAGATTTTCTGGAGAATAACAGAATATTGTTTCTATACAGCAAATGCTCAAATCATGCTCCAGGAGTGGGTTTCCAATAGGAAAGACAATAGAATGAACCAGACATAACTTTCCCATGTTCATATATGAATACACGTCCAGCCTAATTCCACAACACAAGAATGGGATCCTAATTAGAATAGGTTATACTCTGTGTATGTAGAGTATGTCAAAATACACTGTACTGTCATGTATAGAAAATTAAAAATAAAAGAGTGTGTTTCCATTAGCTTCAAAATGAACAGCTGCATAGGGGATGTTACTTAATTCTTGCTCTTCCCTACCAAAATGGGGAGGTGCTAGCATGCTTTACTCTCTGTTTATCTACTGAGCAACAGGGCTCTTGATTCAGATGGCTACTCTGCTGTGGTATGTCTCTGGAAGGACAACATGCTCATAGCACTGTGGATAAGACAGCAAAAGAACCCAAGGTACATCACCTTACCCCAGAGGCTCCACTTCTGTGAAGGAAGGAATTTTTTAGGCAATAACATTCCAGTGTCTAAGATTCCCAGGAAGAAAGTACTATTTTTAAACAACTGTTCAAACTACCATTGTAGATAACTACAAGAAATATTCAGGCCTGGAAAAAATATTCATTAATCACCAAACTATGTCTCGCTTCTAATTAATTTACTATGTTGCCATCCACAAACATTTATTGAACATTTACTATTATAGAACACTCATCTTAGGGAAGAGAGAAGTTGTCTATAGTAAAAACACTTCAAGTTTCTCTTCCACATCATACTGCAGAAAGGAGATGGAATGCGTTCATTTCCTAATCTATTGAGTCTATGACAGTTTGTGCATAATAAAATTTATGGATAACTAGAATGCAAGATCCCTACAGACTTCAGAGATAATCCGGTTTATTGACTTCTTTATATGCAGAAACCCCTTAGAGAACTGATATGAGTTATGAACTATTCTCTAGGCAGACACTTGCAATATGCCCGCCAAATACTCTGTTCAGTTCCTAGCATTATACAGACACCCCCTGGAGCCAACCGAGGCTGAGACACCAGGCTAACAACTCTGATGTAATCCCATCACTTCATTTTACATATGGAGACACCATGTTTCAAACAGAAGATGTGACTTGGCCACCATCACTCAGCAGAAAGTATGAGCTAAGTAACTCAGATGGAACTAGAAACAATGTAGACAGGCAGAGAATCAATCATCAGAAGTCAGGCTTATTTTACTAAGGAGGGAGAAAAGGAGAAATATTTGGAGAGGGATATACCTTTCTTTTATCTTAGGTTTCTAGTTAGCTGAGCTCCTCACTGGAAAAACTCCATCTTTCCCTTAGTCCAGAGGCCACTGGTGGCTCAAAGCTGCCTTTTCCTGTATTTGCCTCAGCAAATCAGTAAAACCTGCTTGACCTAGGCACATTCAGATGGGGTCAAGTATGAGAACATGAATTAGAAACTTATTTTAAGCAACTCGAACTAGAATTCTACAGAACTCTAATTCAGTGACATAATGGATGCTTAAGGAGTATTCTGAATCAATGACTGCTCATTTATTTAGGAAGTGGTAGTCTACTTAAGTGTCAGCAAAGTCCTAGAGACCTGCCTTAACGATTAGATGGAACTAATTTCCAGCTACTACATCAATTTGTTCATTTGCAAATGGCTTGTTCTTTCAAGAGCTGAAACATCCTGGGATCTCTCATTTGCTTTTAGCATAGCAAATTCATTCAATATATTTCAAATTCAATTCAACAAATATTCTCCTTAGGAGGCAACATGACAGGATGGAAATGTGCACAGGTTCTGGAGTTAATAAAAGACCCCAATTCAAATAATGGATCTGCTTTATCCAGACATGTGATATTGGGCTCATTACTTAGGGATCTCTGAGACCCCTAACTGAAAAGCAGGAGTGATACCATCTACTCGGCAAATTGGCTATGAATATTAGCAATGATAGCCCTATTGTAAAGCAAGCAACACAGTGGTCAACATTAGGCATTCAGTCAAAGTGTAACACTTAAATTATGATTATTTATCAAATATCTATAAAGGACAAACTTTATCTTAGACCCTTCACTGTCAGGTTTTTTAACACAAGGAAATCTACAGTACTACTGATGGATTTTAAGTCATTAGATTAAAACAATTTTTTTAACAGTGTTTTAAAGTAACAGAAAAATAAAACAGTAAGATAATGGTTTCTTGACATGAAACTGTATGACTAAGATCTTAAATTAAATATTATGGTTCGGTATTAGTGTGTTTTCACACTACCTACCAAGTTTTCAGACTGCACCTACTTATCCTTTGTAAATTGCTATCACTCTCTTTTTCACGTGAAATTTCTTACAAATTACTTGAGAAGCCAAAAATGTGCAGTGGAAAAATTTCCCCGAGTTTCCTTTTCAAGAACAAACCTATTCAACGGGCAAATCTAAATAATATTTAGCAGTTCTAAATGTAGAGAACTCATGGTTTCTTACTGTAATTGAAAAGGAACATACAAAGCAATTACTTAGTCACTTATAAAACCCACGTTCAACTTTCGAAATAATGACTAACCTGAGAGCAGAGACAAGACTTTTATAATTAAATACTAAAGTCTAGCCACTTGAGACAAGCACAGGAGGTTACATAATTGTCCTCTGCACTCACAATATCCCTTCTTTCCCTATTGGATATATATATCATTTTCCAGTAATAGCACATGTAGCAAAAAAAAAAAAAAAAAAAAGTTACTGTACTGTAGGAAATCATTCTAACCACAGGCTAGACTTTGGGTGGCAAATAAACTCTCATTAATTTGGATTTTACTAGTGTCATAAGGATAAAAAGTACACATCAGTAGCATAAATAAAATTGCCTTGAGAATGTATTAGAATCTTTAAGAAAACAAAATAGTAAGCATCCATAGGTACTCATTGAAATTTAAACAATTGGAGTAGGGATTGAAAATATTTCCTCCCCAACCTGGAACAGGATTCTCAAACTTGGGTACCTTTCTACACTCTGAGTGTCCTCTTAAGGTGTGCTCAGGAACATAGGAAGTAGAAGGGACACCAGACATGTTTTCCTGGAAAGATGGAGCAGCCTGTGTGCACATGTGTGTGTCTGCAGTCATTTGGCACAGTCACTATTCACTTGGGGACTGCACTACATTTCCCAGGCTTCCCTGTACTCAAGTGGAACCATGTGACCAGTTCTCACCAAAGGAATAGAGAAAAGATATTGCCTTACTAAGGTGATTAAGAAGTGAGGGCTCCTTCACCGCTCTCTTTCTCTTTCACAGGAAGGTGATACTCCAAAGTCCTCCCTAGGGTACAAAGTTATTCTCTTCTGCCAGTAGAGTTTCTTCAAGACTTTTAAATAAGCCATAATCATTGATTTTTTTTTTTCAAACTCAGAGGAGTCTTTCTCCAAGGGGCCCAAATATATGAAGGTTTTACTTGGGCACTAAGGACAAAAATACTGTAAAATGAGGTCATATCCTTTCCAAAGTTCTCAATATTATTTTAAGTCAGTTTACAGACAGGTCACTAGGTATTCTGTCTTTTCTTTTTTCTTGAACTTCCAAGAAAAGTTATGACCTTTGACTTCCTGAGTCTGGTTTATTTTGCTTAGCATAATGCTCTGAAGTTCCATCCCTTTTTCAATGACAAATGATATTTTGTTCCCTGTGGCCAAATAAAATGCCATGCAAGCCACTAAATTTTGAGAGCCTATTTGATACAGCATTACCTAATATAGGATTTAATTAAGTCATTTAACTGGCAAGTTAATGTTTTATTTTACATGAAAGCAAATGTGGACATGTTACAGAGAACAATGTAAATAATATCCATGTAAATTTTGAGAAGAAAAAGAAACTTTATAGAAAATTTGAGTTTACAGGAAGATATTTTGGGGGTGATTCCCCCAAATCCTCCCTAGGGTATAAATGTATTCTTTTCTGCCAGTGGAGTTTCTTCAAGAATTTTAAATAAGCCACAGTCGCTAATATTTTCCCCCTCAAATTCAGAGGAGCCTTTCTTCTAAGTGGTCCAAGTATATAAAATTTTACATGGGCACTAAGGACAAACATTGCAAAATGAGGTCACAGCCTTTTCCAAAGTTTTCAATTAATATTATTTTAAATCAATCTAAGGAGAGGTCACTACATACTTAACACTTTCTGCCCTCAAATGTAGACCAAAAAAAAAAAAAAAGTATTCCCTTTATGAGAGGGTAACTAACATGGAATAAATAAACATTTTTCATTAATTTTTTTTCTGGCATGAAGAAAAGGGAAAAGGACAGATTTTTCTAGCTAAGAGACAGAGTTATGGTTTAAAATCTCTCAAAAGCTAAGCTGGCAGTGGGATTCTTGTGTTTATAGAAAAGCCAGGAGGATTCTGCCTGAGCTCAGAGCTCTATTTAGATCACAGCATCTGGATTCAAAACACATGTGAGCTGTGGCAGCAGGTTTCCAGTCCCAGACTGGAGACCACTCACCAGAAACACTCCCCATGGAGAACAAGCCTGAGGAGAGGTAAACCGCACAGGTATCTGGAAGTCCTCTCCCAGCTGTTTGGGAGTGGTAACCTCAGTGTCTCCTACATCAGGCAGCCCTAAGCAGTTGCTGGGAGCCCATGGGTAAGGCAGTGAGGGAGACACTGAGCAGTCCTATTCAGCTCTGTCATGGTCAGAAAACACCCTCACCAATGACTTCTTTCCTGAAGCAGCTATTGTTCAGATCAAACTATGGGAATCTGGTAACAAAGTGGGAAACCTCAGAGAGCACATGCTTCCTGCTATGATCTGTGTTTAACTTTGCTTTATTTCAAAGAGAAAAACTAGGATAATGGAAGGTGAGGCTGGGGTGGGGGGCAGGGTGCAAATGCCTTCCTTTTTTTTTTTTTTTTTTCTCTTGATAGGAAGAAATCATAGCCATGGTGATTCTGATATAGGCTATGCCCTGAAATCTTAAAAAAAAAAAAAAAAAAAAAAAGAGGGAAAAATATTGGTACAAAATCTCCCCAGCCCAGGGGCTGGGATTGTGGCTCAGTGGTAGAGCTCTTACCTAGCATGTGTGAGGCACTGGGTTCAATCATCAGCACCACATAAAAGATAAATGAATAAAATAAAGGCACAAAAAAATACAACAACATTTTTTAAAAAATCTCTTTAGTCCAATTTTAGTCTCCATCAGAATTCACCTTGCTCTTTCCTTGATTTTTCTTGGATGTGCAATGTCCAGAATGTTGGTGATTCTGATTCTGTAGCTATGGATTTTATGTGCAATAAGAAAAAAAAAAAAATCTTCGCCTGACATTTTTTTTTTCCCTCACCTTCCCCCTCCCCCATAGCTCTTGCTCCCTCTTTCTCTCTTCTCTCTTTGTTGTGAATGTCAGGGCTGTCAGTGTCACAGTCTGACATGATTAGTGTTTCTGACATTACACCAAGAAGCAGACAGAGAGCAAGGAGTGTGGATGGAGGGTAAGGGAGTTAGGACGTACAGCCATTTAAAGAAGTCAAAGGTAAAAAAGAAGCCCGACCTCCTTTCTCTGAGGTTCCTTGATTACAGGACAGCTGATAAATCACCTCGGATTTTTCTCATTTATCCAATTAGTCCATTTCCCTGCCCCCCTGGAGATCCCTAAGGTGTGGATCTATTCCTTGAGATCAAAGCCAGTGGCTCTAATAACAGATAAGACAGAATTCGTGATTCAGCGGATTCTAAGGCTGTGGAGTATAACAATCCCGCACTTCGGGAAGATAGCGCCAGTCCATTTTGAGTATCGATTCGCTGCACTTTGTCACTCTAATGATGTTATCTCATTAAAAGAGATAAATGTCCCACTGTTCTTCTAAGAGCATCTGGTTCTTACTCTTCTCTCTTTTTCAGCAGCATGGCTCTCAGCAGCAGCACATTAAAATCACATTGAAATCCAATGCAAGGCTTGGCTACAAAGCTGTTTACCAAGGCTTCTTTTTAATTGCCTTTTCCTCCCCTTGACCCCCTTCCTGTTCCCCTACAAAAGTCATCCACAGAAACAAACAATTAAAAAAAAAAAAACAGATGTAGAAAGTAATCATAACCGGAAACATCTATTGAGGATCTATTATGTGGAGACTCCGCTGTGTTTAATATTTAACTTACCACTCCTACAACCCTTCCAGATAGGTAGAAACATCCTCAGTTTGCAATTAAGAAACAGAGTTTGACGTTAAGCAACTTGCCGGAGATTACACAGGTAATGAGAGGAGGAGCCACAATGTGAATGAGGGCTCATCCTATTCAAGCACATTTTCTAAATCTCCATTTTCATTCACGGAACAAATAAGTAAATATGATTGTAACTTGATTAGAATAGGTGAAAAATTGTAAAAGAAGGTGGCAATTATTCTTCCTCCTACTGATACCCAGGAACACAATGCCATAGGCAGTCAGTGGTTTTGTTTCAACAGATTTCTTATTAAATAAAAAAAAGGTAGCAATTTTCCATAATGAATGTTTTATACATTATCCCTTTGTGTATCAGGCCTCTCAAGTACACATTATTAAAGTCTATTAAAGTCTGTATTTAGCAGCATTACTAATGTGCCTTTGGGGAGATTATTACAATGAAACAGCATCCGTCTTTCACAAAATTTCAATTGTTTAATATTCCTTTTCTGATCTTTAATACACATGTCTATTTTTAGCTACAATCAGACCTCATCCAAAATGCCATAATCCTAGCCTAGAGCTGTCACAACAAATTGTTTATGAGTTGGATTTAAGAAATAATGAGACGCACATACTGCTAATTTCACTCAATACTTTTTTTCATAACTCATTGTAGTTTTCCTACTGTTCTAATTAACAGGTGCTCCTTGATCACTATGACATGTGATGTCACTTTGACTCTCTGGCTATGGTTGGTTATCTGAATTAATTGCTTGTACTTATATCTAATTCAGAATAGCCTCTCAAGATAATGCTACTGCATTGAAGTCTGAGGGTGATAAGAAGTTATAATATTATTTCATTAAAAAGGAAAGAAAAGCAAATAAACAAACCAGAGAATATATAAGCTGTGATTAGTTAAATCCAAATGTTTTCATTTAAATATAAACATTGTCATTTTTACAAGACTAGAAATGTGTGCCTTCTGAACATTGCAAAATTTCTGCAAATTCTGTAGTTTCATACATTCTAAATAGGCATTTCTTCTTTTCTATTTAACACTGTAATTCATTAATTTATCACACAGTATGAGGGTTTTTTGTTTGTTAAAAAAAAAAAGCCAACAATGCACATATAGACAAAAACACACAGTGCTCTCTGAAAACATACAAAACAAAAATGTTAGACTATTTTATGGAGACAAAAGATAATAGGAAGGATACCAGTAAATAACCACACAATGAAAGGCCTCTGTATAACATAACAGGAGAGGGAAAAGCCAATCTAAAAAGTAGTAAGCACTCAAATCAATAAACTGAATTGGAAGCAATCTCTCTGGTATTTCATACACAGCAATCTCACTGTTTGAGATGATATATTTGCAAAGTCAGACAAATTGAGTCGATTGTTAATATTCTAAAGATGGACAAGCTACAGATTAACTAAGTGACTAAATAATCATGTTTCCAATCATCAATTAACTAAAGAGGGTGCAACTTAATTGTATCCATTAAAGCCTACTAATTGAGAGGAAAGGGCAGGGCTGAGGACTTAGGGAAGAAAGACAGAAGCACTCCTTTAGTTTCTCGAAGACCAGAATCCACTGGTCTCTTTGTTACGAGGACCAGCAGCTACCAGCCTCAGAGAAAGAGGTGGCAGCACAGTCAAGTGACCAAAGGGGCCTTTCTACTTTTGCTGCAGGGCTGTGTGCAGAATAAGAATCCACCAGTTCGGTCCACATCCCGTTAAAGCTCCACAAGAAGGCTGGCACACGGCAATTCCTCAGTTTGGAGGAAGGAAGAGCAAAGTCTGTTTTAATCAAGAAAATCCTAAATGCTCATCTTTAAGTCCTCAAGCAATAAGAATGAACAAGCAACCATCACCGTGTGTGTGAAAGTACTGCCAACAAGAACAAAGCGGGGCAGAGCACTTTTTGCTTCAAGTAATGGTCAGTAGCTGTGGCCATATTTCAAAGGGCTTATCATGATTCACCATGACTTCTCTCAGACTTGAAAATGACATTACAGTCATGTCAAAACATATCCTTTCTTCTTAAATCTAAAGTCCAACTTTTCTACTCTGAAGCCTTAATTGACTCCCTATGTGTTGGGATTCTCCTCCCTCTTTTCTGACAGGGTTCGGGGATAACTCAAGCCACATGATTCCCTCAAGGTTTTGCTGGGTCCACATGACACTGTATGAGGTACCCAATGTCATGGGCTAGAGGCTCACTTCAGGGTTCTCCAGCACAATTGCTCATCTCAGGCTCAAATCTCTGTACGCAAAGGTTCCAGTTTTCAACATAAAACCTGAACCACAAACACTGTTTCTTTAAGGAAGAAGGCACCAACTACTGACTGTCCCAACATGTGTTGCTCTGAGCAGTACATACTGCTCACATAGGAGATGAGAGACTGATTGAAATGTTTCTAGTTAAGCAGAAAGGAAGGGAAGTGTTTGGGCTGAAATAGAAGCACTGATGTTGCTTTCCTAGTCAAAATGACCATGAGAAGAGCTAATTCTCCATAACTTAGAAGGCACTTCCCTAAAATTTATGTATTTTGTATATATTTACACATATACATTATATGCATGCACATATTTTTTTAAAAAATGAGCATAAACACATTCAGTTAATTGCTTTAAATTTGTCTTCTCCTTCCTTCATGCCAAATCAACCACCTACTGTTTTACACGGTCAGTTATTGTAAATTTGCAGTCTCATACCTTTCAGAAGGGAAATATATTTCTGCTAACTTCCTAAAAGTCAACTGAATTTTCCAGTGCCATGCATGTGAAGATAATCTAGAGGCTAACATCATCATTTCCACACACCCTACATTCAACAGAACTCGATTTACCTGTCACATAGGTGCTGTGCTGGCCTTACGCTAACAATGTTCTTTTTAGCCTCCCAAACTTTGTAAAAATAAAGTTTTAAGAAGAACTAAAGGCAGCTATTCCTTAATGATAAGAGGGTGAGAACAGGGATACACTCAGTGCTCAGGGCCCAGAGTCCTTTTTCTTAAATCTTTTTTTTTTTTTTTTGGTACTAGGGATTGAACCCAGGAGGGCTGAGTTAGTAAGTACCTCCCTAATCTACTGAGGATGGCTTTGAACTCATGATCCTCCTGACTCAGCCTCCTGAGTTGCTGGATTACAGGCAAGCCAGCTACCATGCCTGGCTTGTTTTCTTAAATCTTAGAGGAAGTCTTGCCACAGGTCAGATGTGTGCATAGTCCAGTTCACTGTTCCTCATTCAGCTCTTTGCAGGCTTATAAGTTATTGAAAATCCTAAAGAGCTTTTGTTTACATGAGTTATATCCATCAATATTTACCATATTAAATATTAAAAATTTAATATTTCATATTAAAGATTAAAACTGAGAAATTTGGGGACACATGAAAACACACATCCCAGGAACCAATTCAGGGATGATGTCATGCACGCCATGTAGCCTCCTAAACAGTGCACTTTGTGCTAAAGAGGGAAAATAATATCTTAGCATCAATATGAAAAGAGCTTTGATCTTGCAGGTGGATCGCCTGAAGAGGTCCGAGTGTCCCCAAAGGCCCCCAAACCTCAGTTTGAGAACCACTGGTCTAGCTCAGCTTTGTACATATCAGCAGTATCTTTGAACCAATAAATGAAGAAATGATATAATACTGAGTAAGAGGATATAATGTCCACTTTGAAAAAAATGTACATCATTAAATAAAAAGAGAATCTTTTTCTAGAACCTTTCTCTACTTACTATTATCCTTAAACCATTAGTATGTAAAAATGTTCCTTTCTGACAACATATCAAACAGAATGATTCCCAAGTCCAAAACATCTTCATTCATCTCTAACTCAAATGCAAAGCAACAAAAACATTATTCATTAAAAAATGTTTGTGGTTTTCTTATCATTAATGAAATACACAAATACAGAAAAAGTACTGAAAGAGAGAAAGGGGAGGGAGAGAAAAAAGAAGAGATGCAGCCCATGTGTCTATTCTCTGAGAAAAACACTGTCAACATTCTGGGAGATATTTTTCCAGTCTTTTTATCATGCAGTTTAAAAATACAGTCAAATTCCTATCATAAGGATAATTTAATGTCTTTTATTTAAAAATATTTTATGTATAAGAAATGTACACTGCTAAAGAAAATTCAGAGCACACATTTTAAAAAAAAGATAATACTCTTAACAGTTTAATGTGCTTCTACAATCTTTTTTTGTGTGTATATATGCACCTTTCTAAAAAAATGAAATAATGGTTAAAGTGCACACATTACTTTGTAACTTGACTTTTTCTTGATTTATCGAGAACAACTTTTCATCAATATTCCTCCATCCCTCCTTGGCATTTTCATTTTTTTGTGACTGCACTGTGGTCATTACCTTCAAAAATACCATTTTAATAATATCGTGATGAGCATCTCAGCTAAATTTTTGTACACATTCAATTTTCTTTGAGTTAAGGTTCTAAAAATGAAATGGTGGGGGCAGGGATCAAAGATATATGCATTTTTTAGATTTTGATAAACATTATGTCACCTTGAAAAATGCGTTCTTTGTGTATAAGAGCTTGATATTCCTAATTCCCACCTCTACTGAATAAATTTTACAAATACTTGACAACTATTTAGGTGTAAAATACCATCATTTTTAACTTGCATTTCTTTGATACTGTTGAGACTGAATATTTTCTTATGTTATTTATTTGATCGTGTTTATTTCTTCATGGGTCTTACTGCTCTTGGCTCATTTTCTATTAAAGCAATCATTTTTATCTTATTAGTTGATAAGAATTTCTAATAAATTAGCTAAGTTAACTTTCTGTCATGTATGTTATATATTATTCCCCAGCTGTTTTAGTCTTTTAGATTAGTTAAGAATGTCTTTTACTGGAAAGAAATTTTGAGGTTTTTACATTGTTTAACTTTTTCCTTGTTTATCATCTCTGCTACTAGAAATGAATAAGGCCTTTCTCTATTCCAAGATCACTAAATGTTTACTGATATTTTCTTTCATGTCGCTAGTTTTTAAACTGTGCAGCAGCTCTTCAAAGACTACCACAAGAGGACTTGGCCATGCCTTTAAGGAAATGACAGTGGAGGCTTATTAAATATAGATTGGGCATTTGGTGAAACCACTAAGGGTGTCCTAGAAAGGGGAGCAGAGAAATCTCCTATGTTTATTATTCGCCAGTTCCTCATACTGTACCCAGTAGCTCTGATAACTTGCTCTTCATGGAAGAAGTTTAAAAGGGGAAAAGTTTTAACATTAGGTTTAGTTATTAAACCTTTGGATGTGATGACTCTCCAACTTTTGTACAAATGGAAGCTTCAGATGGAAAAGACCTTAGTTTTGTCCACTGGTATATTTATTGTAAGCACTGTGCAGGGCACTTAGCATGAACTTAATTAATATGCGTCAGAGGATAGGGCTGAGGATGTGGCTCAGTGGTTGAATGTCCCTGGGTTCAATTCCTGGTACCCCACCGGCCCCCAAAAAATGTGTTGGAGGAGCTGGGTGGAAGAGCCAGGAGGAATGAATTCTGAACTTCATGGCTTCATAGTAAGGAGATGCACAGTAAGAAAAACAGTAAATGAAGGCAGGAACTAGGTTTCAGTTTTACTTTTCAGTTGACTGTAGAGATATTGATCTTAGTGTAAACGTGAAACTGCCTCTGACCTGGTGTGGTGGGATGGGTTGCTGAATACTAGAAAACGTCCAGAGAAATATTCTGGTAGGCAGATAATTAATCCGACAATGGTATCTACCCACCAAGAGAGATAAGAGGCACTACTCTACTAGGCTGGATGCTGTGGCACTTATCCAAAGCAATAAAAGTCAGATCTGGCTTTCTTTGAATATAAGAAGGAGGAAACATTTCAGAAGACGATTCTTTTTCATTATGGGGGGAGCTAGAGGGTGATTTTGTGAAACAACAGAAAAAACAAAATTCAAGGCAAAGAACAGCATGTGGCATGCCTTCATGAAAACAAGAACGATGAGAGTGAAGGATCATAATCTCAGGGTTGCTCCCAGGGAAGGAGAGTCTTTCAAGAGCAGAGCAGAGTCCCAGCTGGTGTGGGTTTTGTGAACAAAATACAATATCTAGTGATAGTATCTAGTAAATGTACATCATTTCACAGAAGCCTTGCTAGTCTCTGTGAAATCCTACTTTGTGCCCAGTTTGGCTGTGAATGTTTTAAGTAACACACTAAAATCCTCTCATTACAGCATAACACAGAATCCAGATGAACCCCAAACATTAATCCTTTCTGGCAGAAATGTTTAATATGCTATATATAATATTTATTTATGCATAAAACAAGAGAATGATCCAGAGAGGATGAATGAACATTTCCCACAAAATTTAAAAGTTAAATCCCCATTATGAGTTTTTGATCAACATAAATATAAGAAGGTCAACTCTTGCAAAAAGATCTGAAGAGCAAAGAAAAGTTGGAAAAATGGTCTTCAAGTCTGCATAAGGGTAGGGAGAATGAGAGCTTGGGAAAATATGTGCCCCACAGTCTCTTTAACATATAGAGCTCGGACTATACAATAATTAAAGCCTGTTTGCAATATTAAAAAGATGATTGGTGTGAGGCCAAATTCCATGTACACTGGCTTCAGGAAACAGTGCCAGATCTGATGAGCCTGTGCCTTGGGCCTTTTTCTTCTCTACCAGTGCTAACACACTGATGCACTAGCCATGTGAAGGCCATAGCTACACCTTGGTGATTCCTCATACCCTGGCACAGATGGGAATTCAAAATGTGAGGAATGAAGGTCCCACCTGGTGGGGAATGTGCATTGGCTATCAGGTTAGCCTTGTTTTAGTAAGACAAACTGCTAATGACCTTAAAACATTCATGTGTTTTTTGGAAAATCATCCCTGATTAAACCCCCAAAGACCTGCCAGTACATAACTGGGACCAGGATCGTCCTGGTGGCTCACAGGAATAACAATGATCTAGAACTCTGCAGCCATCCCCCTTTCTGACACTTCCCAACAGAAATGTTCCACCAGCTAGCTGGAATCTAGGGAGGAAGAAGAGTGTTACAGTGTGTGTCCAATGAAAAGAAGTAGGTGCAGCTCAAATGTCTCCAACTTTCTAGGAACAAATCTACTCAGAACACCAGTCACACCCACAACAATGTTTCTAACTTACATGCCTCATGGATGAGATGATTCTCCAATTTAATTTGTGCTGAGAAGAGCTATTTCCTCCCCAGAGAGTGACCTACTCTTTGTCTTATGCCAAGAAAAATGCTGAACTATAGAGGTGACACATCATGCTTAATCACTACTTTCAATTGAAATAACATAAAATAAAGCCCTCGCTCAGCCACTCAGGCAGAACAAGTTATCCCAAGCACAGACACACCTACTTAGACACTCAAAATTTCTGAGGAGTCTGGTTCCCAGCTGGGTGTTGAGAACAAGCCCATGAGTTGCCCTGGAGAATCTTGGGGCAGGGCTGTTGCAGCATCCTGTGCGTGCTAATGGGAGATTTCCCAAGAACTGTCTTAGCTTTTTCATGCATCAAACTCTAAGAAGCCAAGGTTTGCATCAAGAGCTCATACCCCATCTGCAATGGTGACAGTGGAGAACACCTGCTTACCTTCCAGCATTCCCAGAGCTGACTTCTTACTGGCTACCCAAAGGTGAATAGTTAAGCCAGGTAAGGAGGGGTTGGAGGGCCACTCAGCACAAGGTTTTCTTCTCTTTGGTTTGGCTCACCAAATGAAAACCTCTCAAAAGCATTGCTTTTTTTTCTGGTCTTCTCAAGCAGAATAAAGATGCCACAGCCTCCCATAAAGCTTCAGCCTAGGAAACAGGAGGTTGGCATGGCCTTCTCCAGCATTCTGCAAGGACTGAAAAGGCCTGGGGCCCTTCCCACTGGAGATTTTTCTCATGATGGGAAAAATCTGTCTGTCCTGAAGTAAAAGGATCTCAATAAGTCAAATGGGCTTTCTCAAGTCTAGGGACTCCATAATACTTTTCAAGACCAAATCACCTAAAAATGCTATCCAACACCAACACAACTCATTGACCGCCCACTGACAATGCAAAAACACATCTCTGGAAATGTCTCTTCTGGTTTTTAAAGTCTTCATCTGGTCCATCCTTCTTCTCTGGGTTCACCTTGACCATCTTCCTCTAAGTACTTCTCAACTAGGGGGTGATTTTGTCTTCTCCAAGGAACATTGAACAATATCTGGGAACATTTTTGGTTGTCAAGATGAGAGGCCAGGTGCAGTGGTACACACCTATAATCCCAGTGGCTCGGGAGGCTGAAGCAGGAGGATAATGAGTTCAAAGGTAGCCTCAGCAAGGTCAAGGTGCTAAGCAGCTCAGTGAGACCCTGTCTCTAAATAAAATACAAAATAGGGCTGGGGATGTGGCTCAGTGGTTGACTGCCCCTGAGTTCAATCCCCAGTATTTCCCCCCATTCTTTCAAAAGTTTATAGAATGAGGGAAAAGAGGTTACCAAAATCTCTACAATGCAGAAGACAGTTAACTCACTACAAAGGATTATCTGGTCAAAATATTTGGAGCTGTTGGGAAACTCTTTTCCAGCCATACCAACCTCTTTTTGCTCTCTAAACTTGCCAGACTTTCTCATGAGCTGTTGCTGCTTTTTTTTGTTGTTGTTTTTTAAGTGCTGGGGATAGAAACCAGGGCTTCATGCATGCTAGATACATGCTCTATCACTTAGCCAAATCCCCAGCCCTCACATGCTTCAGTGCCTAGCACAGGCTAATTCCTTTATCTAGAATACACTGTCCTGCATTCTCTATCAGGAACTTACCATCTAGATCCAATTCAAAATGTCCCCTCTTCTCTATTGCCCTTCCCAAGTACCAGAGTGGGAAGTTCCTTTCTGTGTTTATGGAGCTTCTGGTACTTACTTCATCAGAACATAAAGCCACACTGATCCAAGGTAGTCTGTTACCTGGTAAAACTTTGGTCACCTTGACCAAGTCCCATTTATCAATCCCCAAAGTGCCCATTTGGTAATTAAGTACTGTTTGTCAAATCAATCAGGGAACAAATGGAAATGCTGCAGATGCACCTTAGACTCTCTTATAACTACTTCTAAGAAACAATGCTGTCTCAGGAAAAGAAACAATCTGTGAGGTGAACAGAGAGCCTACATCTTGGGAGCAAATCTTTACCCCTCACCCATCAGATAGACCACTAATCACTAGGGTATATAAGAACTCAAAAAGCTAAACACCAAAAAAAAACAAATAACCCAATCAATACATGGGCCAAGGACCTGAATGGACACTTTTCAGAAGACGATGTACAATCAATCAACAAATACATGACAAAATGTTCATCATCGATAGCAATTAGAGAAATGCAAATCAAAACCACTCTAAGATTTCATCTCACTCCAGTCAGAATGGCAGGTATTATGAAGACAAACAACAATAAGTGTTGGCGAGGATGTGGGGAAAAAGGCACACTCATACACTGCTGATGGGACTGCAAATTGGCACAGCCAATGTGGAAAGCTGTAGGGAGATTTCTTGGAAAATTGGAAATGGATCCACCATTTGACCCAGCTGTCTCTCTCCTTGGTATATACCCAAAGGACTTAAAAACAGCATATTACAGGGACACAGCCACATCAATGTTTATAGCAGCACAATTCACGATAGCTAAACTGTGGAACCAACCTAGATGCCCTTCAATAGATGAATGGATAAAAGAAATGTGGCATACACACAATGGAATATTATTCAGCAATAAAAGAGAATAAAATCATGGCATTTGCAGGTAAATGGATGAAGTTAGAGAAGATAATGATAAGTGAAGTTAGCCAATCCCCCAAAACCAAATGCTGAATGTTTTCTTTGATATAAGGAGGCTGATTCATAATGGGATAGGGAGAGGGAGCATGGGAGGAATAGACGAAGTCTAGATAGGGCAGAGGGGTTGGAGGGGAAGGGAGGGGGCATGGGGTAATTAATGAGGTGGAATGTGATGACCATTATTATCCAAACATGTATGAAGACACAAATTGGTGTGAATATACTTTGTAAACAACCAGAGATATGAAAAATTGTGCTCTATATGTGTCATAAGGATTGTAATGCATTCTGCTGTCATATATAAAAAACAACAGCAGCAGATATTTATCAAATGTTTGTAATGTAGACAGGAACTGTATGAAGGTCTGGTATATACATTAACTCATTTTACCTTTTCAACAACCCTTTGAGATAGGTTCCACTATTATTAGCATTTTACAAATGGAGAAACAGAGGCATTAAGAAATTAATCCACTTGCCAAGGTGGCTTAGCTTTGAAGTCAAAGCCCGAAACTAGAAAGCTAACATCCTTAAAGCTAACATCTGGCAGAGCAGATATTTAATCTCAGAAAGTCTGGCTCAGAGACTCAATCTCCTAATATTCATGCTAAGGCAGTTATACCAACAATCAATCTTTTAGCCACTCAGAAGCCTGTGGAAGAAACAAGTGATACCTTCAGGGATCTATACAACTAGGGAGTGATCACCTCATGTGACTCCATCAGAAACACTTCACGGGGAACAATCATATAATACTCCAACCTCCTCACATGATGGAAAGACACATGTGCCCAGGGAAATCATGATACCATGGGAAAATAGAAATGCTGATTCAAAGTACCTTTTACTGGGTTGAGGATGTAGCTCAGTGGTAGAACATTTGTCTAGTATGTGCAAGGCTCTGGATTTGATTCTCAGTACTGAATTAAAAAAAAAAAAAACTCAAAACAGATAACAAAAAAGAAAAACCAAAATACCTCTTACCTTGTTCATGCTGCAGGGATGGTAGCAAGGGATCAGACATGTCACAATGCGAGGCAGCTCCTGAAGATCCTTTTTGTTCCTGGAGCCCTCACTTCCTGAAGCTGACAGCTGCACTGTGAACACACACAAGTAGTTCATCAGTCAGTGCTGAGGAAGGCTCAAAGCTAGGATGGCCCCATCCATGTCTGTGCTGTCCAATATGGTGGCCGTGTGTGTGGCTATTGAGCCCACAGTGGCACTACTGGGCTGCAGGGGAAGGCGTTGAGTCTGGCACAAAGTGGTACTGCTCACCTATTTTAAGGAAGTCAAAGCCATAAAGTAGAAATAGCCAATTTTTAAATTGTATGTAATTTTAATTACATTTAAATAGCCAATGTGTTTGGTGGCTACCATTTAGACAGTGCAGATCTAAATATCAAATCTAGAGTCTTGAGGTAGATTGCTAGGTTCTGAGCATGCTAGCGGCTAGCTAATATTGTGTGCATATTAAGACTGCAGATCACAGGGACAAGAACATTCACTGATTCAATAACAATTTTTTTTAATAAGGTCTGGATACTAAGGATTTAGTGATCAATAATACAGAGAGGCCAATGACTTAGGTGTTTCTGCTTGGGCTCTGAACTGCTCAAAAGGGCAAGAGACAAGTGTGTGAGCAGCAGCGCCGGTCCAGACCTCAGTGCAATCTCCTGTTGCTCAGCAGGCACAGAGGATAGGAAGGCACATGCTGGAGCCTGACTATGTCACTGCCCAGGATTAATACATAGAACTACACAGGGCTCCTTGGGAGGCGGTGTTCCAACAGGGAATCCAGGAGGTGAGTTTTTCTTTGGCCAAATGAACCAAACAACCCAGCTCTCCTCAAAATGGAATACAGTCTGTGTTTTCATTGATGGTATTTGTTCTTAACACAGGTTTGAAGTATTTGAATTACATTTTAGAGTAAAATAGTTTATGGTATGGTTTTTGGAGTACTCAATTAATCAAATATTAAAGAAAAAAGAAAGAAAATGTCTCCAACCACTTAAATAGATTTGTAGACTTTTCCTTTGAAAGGTGCTTATGGGCAGACCTGAGAGGAAAACAAAACACTGTCCGCTTCCTTACAGTCACCTGATTTATGCAGTATTTTTTCAGGTTGCTTCTAGGAAAGATTTATGTCTGAACCTTCCCATGAAAAATAGAATAGGAAGTTTAATTGGAACCCCGGTGCTTTAAAGTCTTTAAATGCATTATTATAATCTTAACAAGATAGAATAGGAAAAGAAAAAAGCACTCATAATCCCTCTAGCTCACCACAACCACCTTTAGCTCTTAGTAATCAGCCTTTGTCTATTAGAGAGTGACATGTTTGTTGAATACAGGACATGGAGAGTCTGCATGTTGATATTCCCCATATTTACATCTTATACTGGCAAGAAAGCAATTCTCCCATTATATTTTCAAAAGATAAATTTCAATTTCATATACATTACTTCTGTGAACATAATATTGTTAATTTTTTAAAAAAGCAAAAAATAGGGAGAAATAATTTCAAACTACTGTAGACAGAGATTCCAAAGAAAATGCCACATTCAGTTACAGCAGTAACACATTTTCACAATGATGTATGACAAGGAGAATTCTGGAATTCTGCCTCTGGAGCATCAAACATCCAAATATCTCATGAGTACAAGAGATCTGGAAATTCATGGCTACAGAGTCAAGAAAATTTGGTATCTAATTCTAATTCATTTAAGAGGGACTAAAAAAAAAATCAGTACATAACTTTTAGTCTTTGAATTTCCAGAAGCAGATGCCAACGGATTTCTGAGTTTTAAATCAGAACTCTATACATGCTGTTTTCTTCTTCTTAATATAGGTATCTGTCCATTTAAACATTACAGCCTGGTACTTAACTGGAAAACTGTCCCAATGCCTTGCAGATACCCAATGTCACAATTCTGGTTGAATATTCACATTGGTATTAACATAGGAAATGGGCACAAGAAGCTAATAACAAGCAAATGAGGATTCTTGAGCACAGCTGCCCTCAGGGGCTCACCCAGGTCCAACTGTGCCACCGGTCCCCATTCCCTGAGAACACAGTTTGTACTAAACTAATTATGGATCTCTCCCTGTCCCTTACCTAAATGCTCTTGTCATTTTCACATATGTCTATAAACCAGACTAAAATTTCTTTGAGGAAAATATCAGTCACCTAGAATATTCTTAATAAATATTATGAATAGATTTTTAAAATTTTTTTTCTTAACTCTCACAGAACCTAGGATGATATAGACTTTAAACTCTGAATCTTAAAAACAATGATAATCATTGCAAAGATAATCATTGATTATCTTTGGGGTTTTTATTACAAAAAAAAAGAAAAATTATTTAATGCTTGGATTGTAAATCTTTTAAAAAATATTATTAATAATATCAAACAGATGTATAGTATTCAAAACCATACAATATACTCTTAAATATGGGCTGGGGTTGTGGCTCAGTGGTAGAGCACTCACCTCGAATGCCTGAGTCACTGGGTTCGATCCTTAGCATCACATAAAAATAAATAAACAAAATAAAGTCACTGTGTCCATCTACAATTACAGAAAAAAAATTAATTTTCTCATTTAGTATGATGTCAGTCTGAGTGGTAGTTTTCCTAACCTGACACAGAGGGGTTAAAAAGTTCTTCCTGGTCCTGCTGTAAAAAGCAGAAGACCCTGGGACAGAAGTGACTTCATTTCAAGGTACTATGGAATTGGAACAAGTACAAAGACCACAAATGAAAGATAAACCCAACCTTCCCTGCCACCAATAAAACATACATTCCCCACAAAGACCACCATTAAAGAAAACACCTCAGAGAACAGATGACAGTTTTAGAAAATGGGTCAGTTTGCTTCTGGACAGCAACCAGAAAGACTGGCCTCCTTCTATCAAGTACTTTCCATCTCTTTTGAAACAAAGAGAACCTGGTTGTCTTGTAGCCAATTTAGTTTATGAAGAAGCACAGAGAAATCAATAGCTTAATAAATCAGTCTACATCTTGAATACAAAGCATCAAGGGAAAAGATCCCTGAGTTGCCGTGGTAGATAAGGGTGTTTTGTTTTTATTCTATTTTTCAATGTTTCTTTTGAATCTTTTAAGAAGTTGGAGTTTGGGTACAGAACAAAAAGGAAACACACTTTCATTTAAAGGGTGTCTTGAGAAAGCCAATCCTATAAGCCAACATGTGACTTCTACTCAGTTGATCCTAATTGTGTTGGCTCAATGAGCAATGAAGCCTGTGGCAACCATAGGTTTCTAAAAGGTTAATGGAATGTAATTCTTCTTTTGAAAGAAATAGAAGAAGAATGGGTAAGCAGGCAGGTCAAAAGAGAGCATAAGAAGAGAAGAGGGGCTTAGGGTGTTGTTCAGTGGGTAGAGTGCATGGCCAGTATGCATGAGGAGCTGGGTTCAATTCCAGCACCAAAAGAAGACAACAAAAAGAGAAAAGAGGGGAATGGGAGGGTTTACCAAGAGGAGGAAAGTAAAGATCGATAAACAAACAAAGACACCTACAGACAGTTTTGGTGATATGGCCAAGTGCCCCTCACCAGCCAGGTCCTCGCCACGACAGAGACCCAGAGCTTCAGTCTCCTGGTGACAATTCCACATCTTTTGGCGTCTCTAGAGTTCTATGCTCTCGTGGCTTGGGCGTTAGCAAGTGGGAGTTGGAGAAAAGAGAAGACTGGGCCTACCTGTTTCACCACTACTTATTTACTATCAACCTCCACCTACCACAGAGTCTGTTTTACCTGGATCACTGCTCAGGTGGTTTAGAGGTATGATGAGAATCACATACACCAACTTTATTCTAGCCTCCCGACTCTAAGAGATGCTTAAAAGTATCAAGGACTGTTTTCTTTGTGTGCCATGCCTTGCCCTTGCAAATGCAGCTGATACATATTGCCAACAGAGAATGGAATATGATGACGTGGGCTCTTCTCTCCATTCCAACTCCCCACTCCCTCCTGAGAGGCTAATTCTGTACTTTTTAAAAAAATATATCTCAAAGCTGTGTAGCCCAGGCACTCCAAAGAGGTATACCCAGCAAGTCACTCTTCACAACGTCAAGGTCACTGGCTTTTAAAAAAACATGATATATCCCGAGACCAGTCTGTGGAATGGACTCCTGTCCCTCCTCTTCCTGCCAGCAGCTTAAGTAAAGGGCTGGAGCATGAGGACTCATGCCAGATCCAAGGGTTTGCAGTGAATTAACAAAGATCTTTGGAGAGAAAGGGCAAAGAAGTGTATAGAGGAAATGCTCAAAAATCTAGGATTTAGGAGCTTGGGGAATCATATGAACAGGTAAGGGGAAAAAATCCCCAATTTTCTCCATCCTATGTTTAGGTCTAGAATAATTCACTTGACTCAGAAGTCAATTCCTGATAACTTTCAACTGGAATCCTTGTCCAAGACTAAATAAATGTAGGCCATTTAAAAAAAAAAATAGAAATCTAGTTCAATCTCTTTTTTCCAAAATAAGGGGCATGGTGCTAGGATTAATGACCCAAAGACAAAGGAACAAAAAGACCCAAGTTCCTACCCCAAACACACATGTCCCAAGTCACTGTCTCATTCCTTTTTTTCCCCAAAAAAGAGGCAGAAAACCAGGGTAGAGTCGCCGGGAATTTCTTGCAAGTCCTTCTCTATCCTCCAAGTTACAAGCTGTGGTCTTGCAGGACCTCAGTGTCCTCACCACCCCTGAGGCAGCAAGCAACACAACATGGTTCTGACCCAAGAGGCTGGACAATGTCTGCCATCTGCCTTTCTCCCCTGTGCTCTACCTTCACAGCACAGCGCAACACAGAAAACACACATCCTAAGCCGGAAGGATGAGAGCATCTTCCCACCAACTCATCAAAGTCCTTCTTCCCCAAGGGTAGGGTAGGTGATACAAAAATTAGTATTCTGAATTTTAACTAATATATATGTTATGGTTCAATAGGAAATTGTGATTAAATAAAGAGTAAATGAGAGGGTTTTTTTTTTTTTCTTTGAACACAAATAAACTGGTCTAAGAGCCAGAAAAGGATGAATTAAAGGCAGTAAAGGGCCAAGAGTGCCGGGGACTTTCACAAAACCACTTCTGGCGCACATGCTAGGGCTTTCCCATGGTTAGATCATATGGATAACTGAAGTTTAGCTTCAGGGCCATCACTATAAGAGGCCAATTCCATCTCCCAGTAATTAAAGACTATCTCAAGTCAAAGGCACAGGACTGAAGAACCCCCACAAGAGGTTACCTGATCCAGCTGCTTCCTTTACCTGGGTGACTATCTAACCAGGAATCCCAAAGTCAGATGCTAATAGGTGTCAAGAAGAATTACGATGATGAACAGCCAGGCCTGAGATGAGGGGAAGAGACTGTGTCTGCCATTCAGTGCCATCCCCAGCAAAACAAGAATGTGGCTTGAATATAGCCCAGAGCTGCTGCTATATTCAAGAAATCCAGGAAATTTGAACAGTATATAAAAAAATTTGCTTTTTTAATGTTGGAAACTTACATTAACACTTTGGAACTCCTGCAGGGGTTGGATGTGGTGGACCAATTTGCACCTTCTACTGTCAATGACCTGGAGAGTCAGTCAGAGGATTCTTCACAACTTTAAATCTCACAACTCACTCCCAGGCCCCTAGAAGGTTATGCAGTGGCAGTTTCTAGCCAAGAAAGCATATAAAGCAAGGCCTGGGAGCCAAGTCAGTGAGTCTGAACATCAACCCTCCTTGGCATGTGATTGTGGCAAGTTGCTGGCCCTCTCTGAGTCTGTGTTGCTTCCTCCCTAAAGTTGAGAAAAATTCTTTACATTTCCCAAAATTGTTTTGAAGACCAGGTGGTATAACATAAAGAGAAGAATCTGCTGCTCCCCACCCACATTCAACATCCTCATTTGGCATTAAATTGCAGGTAGGTGCTCACCTCTCAATCATCATTCTGGGTGTAAGCATTTCAAGAAAACCTGTCTTTTTGACTTAGTACCCAAATACCTAGCACCTATTCTGCTGACTTATATACAGAAGGCACTAAATATATGCCAAGTTTAATTTTAAGGTTTAGGAAGATCTTCCTGTAATCTGGTATCAGTCGAGCTTCCTTCCTTCCATTCATTCTATCCTAACACTTTAATGTCAATATCTATTTCTTAACCACTTTTACACAAAATATTTTTGAGGCTAAATGAAAAAAATAAGAATAAAATATTGCAGATTTTTGTCCTGAAAAGAATGGCAGCACTTTAGCTTGGAGTACTATCTGCACACAATTGTGAGCATTACTCTCTTTGTGCCTCAGAAGAAAAACGTTAAACATGAGAGATTCCATCAACCTGCTAGTACAGGAAGAATCATGTTTTAATCTGAACACCTTGATCTCATGTCTGACAATAATGTATGTCACTATGAGGAGTGTCCTTGGGGGCAGTCCAGAGCTCTAGGCAGCTCCTGATCCATTTGACCACTTTGGAGTGACAAGGTTTAATTTTATTCATCTAGGACAAAGGTTTCCCAACCATGTGCCTGATCCACCTAGGTTTCTTTGGTTTTATGCTTATGCAATTTCAGCTTCCCTCTTCCTCGGGAGGTTTGCTGCAAATTCAGGCAAACCCATTTCCTGTGATTTGGTGGGAAGCTGAAATAGACAGCTTAGTGGTTACTTCAGAATGGCCCAATCTAAAGGGAGCAATAAGCTGAGGGGAGTCAGGTCTCTTTTCAGTAAAAGGTTTCCAGTTATGAATTTATTCTCAAGAAGACCTCGAGGATGGGCTGTATTGAGAGAAGATCACCTTAATGGGTGACATAGTTTACAGCTGAAGATCATCTGCTTGGTAAAATGGGTTTATTCCTCGTTCCTCATTAATCCCCATAACAAAGCTCTACCCAGCAGGATGAGCTGTGGTGGGAGCAATCCAGGGGATCCACTGTTGACCTCTGCTTTCTCCAGAGTCAGATTCTGTGCTTTCCATTGCCAGCTTCCTCTGAGTAAGGCTTGTTCTTTCTGAGGGAATGCCTCATGATAGGTTGTTAAGCATCTGCACAGGGATCTGGTGTTTGCTTCTACCAGGGCCCAGGGCTCTCAGTGTTCTCAAACCAGTTTCTATGTCAAAATAGCTAAAGTTCTCCCACCACACAGGTGGCATTACTACAGATATCACAGCATTCAAATGCTTGGCCCTGTATTTCCAGCTCCAGTTCCAGACCCACTGTGGAGTGGGATATCTTCTAGAGCCAACAGCAGATCTGAAACACTGTCAGGCCAGTGACATCTCTGTCTTCTGATTCTTGGGAATTCCCTTTCCTTCTTTTAGCTCATAGAGACCTGAAAATATCTTTTTTTTTCTTTTTCCTTATTTATTTATTTATTTTTTTTGGTAGCATAAGCTATATTGTTGTGACTCATCTCTAACTCTTCCTCAGTGCAGAGTGACATCTGGTTATAAAAAAAAGGACTTGATAGTGGTCTAGGCCTTAAGAAATGCACTCTCAGAAAGTATGATAGCAACCACCCAGGCTGCTGCTCCAGGAAGAAGGCTGTCTTCCTGCCCAAGGCTGCACTTTCTCACAGGACAAGGTCTGTCCTCAGTTCTGTGGAAAGGAATCTGCCTTATGTTCATTTTTTCATAAAATATAATTGAATGGCTGCATGCTGATTTCATAGGGTAAGTGAGGCAAAGACGGCATGAAATGAAACAAAGATACAACCACCTCACCATGTCACAGCCAGGGTCTGTAGGGAGTGGCTGAAATCTCCAACAGCAGCCAAGAGACAAGCCACAGAAAACGGCTGGCCAGCAGCGTCTGACCTGAAGGCCGGGTCCCTTGGGCCTCCTCTGATCTCATTATAGCAGTCGACACTAGTCCTCACAAAACAAACAGAGGAAATTTATGCCTGCCCTAGCTGTGGAAAACTCTACATTCCTTCTTAACGAGAGTTCCAGCTTCTGAGACCACAGCCACCCTGCGATGGGGAGGATGTCGGCTTTGTGCCCAAGAAAGCACTGTCACTGCCACCTCCTTTCCCTCTTTCTAGGGTTGCACACAAAGGTGCTGAGCTTGGGGCCTGGGCTCTCTGGGCTGGTCCCTAATGAGAAGTTCCCTTGCTGCTAATGTCAACATCCCAAGGGTTAGACAGTCCAGCTATTTCCTCTTGAGTAGCTCTGGGAAAGGCTCTACAAGTCAGCCTTGAAGGATTCCACCTGCTAAGGTCAGAATTCTAAGAAAGTTGTTTTTTTTTTTTTTTTTTAAACAAAAACAGAACTCCAGGTCTTCTGGTAGGGAAAGTGTCTCCCTTAAATACTCTTGCCTGCATTTTAGAAAACTTCACCCAAGTTGGGATTCCTATGTAAAATGACAGAATAGAAGGATGGATGTCTACCTGTGAGCTACAAGCTCAGTGGTAAAGCATCGGCTCAGCATAATCCACAAGCTCCAGGCCCTGCTTTCAAACCCCAACACCATACAAAGGCAGAAGGCAAAACATCACTTTATATACTTCAATTCAATCTCAGAAGTAACTGAATGCTCAGCTCACTCGGTAAAGAGTGAACTGCTAAACCAAAATAAGAATGTAGAGCAGTTCTAAGTCAGGGTGATTTTTGTCACCCGGGGGACATTTGGCAATATAAAGACACATTTTTGATTGTTACTGCTGGGGGAGGTTGATACTGGCATCTAGTGGGCAGAGGCCCCCCAAAGAAGAATT
Source organism: Urocitellus parryii (assembly GCF_045843805.1). Taxonomy (NCBI): domain Eukaryota; kingdom Metazoa; phylum Chordata; class Mammalia; order Rodentia; family Sciuridae; genus Urocitellus; species Urocitellus parryii. The sequence continues at coordinate 69,860,006 of NC_135538.1, read as the reverse complement.
ATCAATGTCAATAGTGCTGAGACAAGAAGCCTTGCTGGAAAGGGAACACTCAAGGATATGGGTAGATTTAAAACAAAGATGACTCACAATTAACTTTACACTTATGTTGATACCATGCAGTCTGGTGATAACAAAATGCAGACAATTAATAACCACAAATTTTACCAGTTCTCTCCTCCTGAAAAATAAATAAAAGCTTCCTTAACTACTCAGAGTAAGAGCATTAGTCGCCTGGGAAAAAGTGGTATGACTGCAGTGTTAGATTATATTATCAGCAACATCAAGAGAGTGCTGTGTTTGTTTCAGGTCAAGGTGTGATCTGAATGCCTACTATCAACATTCAGTGATGACTACTGGCAGAAGGAATTTATGAGCTAAGCTCTATGATTTCTGAAACCATACAGGTAACCTAAGTATATCTAGTTCTGGAAAAAAGTGATAAAATGTCTCAATATTTAAAATACTAACAAAAGTATTTTATTTTATTTATTTTTTTAAGAGAGAGAGAGAATTTTAATATTTATTTATTTTTTTAGTTTTTCGGCGGACACAACATCTTTGTTGTATGTGGTGCTGAGGATTGAACTTCGGCCGCACGCATGCCAGGGGAGAGCGCAACGGCTTGAGCCACATCCCCAGCCCCCTAACAAAAGTATTTTAAATGGAACCTTGTTGATGTTAACCTACATTCTAGGGTGGCTAAAAAGAAAAAAAGCAAAAAAAAAAAAAAAAAAAAAAAGCAGAGTAGGGTTCAAAATAAATTCAGAAATGAAGAATTGCAGAAATGCATCATAATGAAAATGATCATGGTGCAGCAGGAAAAGGGAGGTACTGGGGGACAAAATTGACTAAATTTTATTGTAATATTGTGTGCATGTGCAAATATGTAACAACATATTCCAATATTATGAATAATTATAATGTGCTAATAAAAAAAGAAATAAACATGGTGCATACTTTGAAATGCTTTTCCTTTCTAATTTTCTGTCCTTATTTCCATACAGTTCCCTCTACCTGGCACACTTTCATTGCATTTGATGGAAGATTGTACATTGAGGTTACTCAGTCATTATTCACTTATGAACTCTTCTATTCCAGCAAAAGAAGGGGGGCAAAAAAAATCCCATGTAAGCAAATTTGAAGAAGAAAAAGAATTTCGTGAGTGAGCAGGAACTACTTTTTAATGGAATGTTTAAAGACTGTGGCATAAACAGTAAATAAAACTGATTCACTAATGTTAATACTGTTTACTGCTATGTAAGAACCAGGCTTTTTTTTTTTCTTAATGCCCCCAAAGCTAAAGGAAAATTAATATTATGGCAGGGAAAACTGATCCCTTCCTTGACATTTCAAAATCATTGCTCAATTCTTCTTGAGCAAGGAAACCATAGTAATGACTCTATTTTACCTACCGCAATTATGGTACACCTCACAGCAATTCTCCTTACAATATCCCCTTTCCTCCTTCCACTCAAGTCCTGCTAAATAATCTCTGGAAACCATTAACCAAGAGTCCTGTTCCAATTTTCCTCTTCTCCCCCCTGCTTCCTCAGTCATGCTGGCGTCAGGACAAAGCAAACTTGTATTACATCACAGCGCAAACTCATTTTCTCTAAACCAGCTCATTGGTAGTTTACTGCTACTGGAACCCAATGCTGTCAACAGTGTGGTCTTTGTTTGGTGGGTGTTTCTTTAGAAAAAAAAAAATTTTTTTTTTTAAGTTTCCTGTACCTCTTTCCTCTTTTAAATAGAGGCAAGCTGTTGGAGGCGCCTCTCTAGCCTGGCTCCACCCTGCTCAGTAAACTAGACATTACCTTATACACAAATGACTCTAAGGCATTCCTCAGTCTAGCTGCCCGCTGCAAAATTCCTGTGCTCCCCAGCAGCCAGGCAGCACACACTACCCTGGCTTCCTCTCCTCTTTCCTCTTGCTCACCCTCCTTTTTTTTCTTTCTTTCTTTTCTTTCTTTCTTTCTGTCTTTTTTTTTTTTTTTTTTTTTAATTTCCACTGCCTCACTGTGTTTTTGTGTAAATGATCTCACATGACTCAACAAATCCATCTGCCTGAAGCAGGCCAAGTCTGGAGCCCTCCCAGGAGGGAGGAGAAGAATTGCTTTGTGGAAAGGACCTGGAGCTCTGCCCTTTCTCTGGCTCGAATTACCCGCCTGTCAGGCCTGACGGATTTGGCTAAAAATAAAAGGAAGCGGGCCGTGAAAAGCAGATGAATGGGCTCAGCAGTTCCTTAGATAACACAGGCCTGCTGTTGCCCAGAGCTCCCCAAACAGAAACTTCGCATGCGGGTCTTTTCAGTGCAGAGATGTGGCTTCCAGGTGAAGGGGACAGTTAGATCCATTGGCATGGGGGACATATCAGTTTTTGCACATGGTGAATATCAGTTTTTGCACTCCTGTGTGTGTTTGTGTGTGTGTGTGTGTAAGAGGAAGAGAGAGATACACACACACAAAGATGGGAAGGGGGGGCAGGGGGGGTAGCCTAGTATAAAAAGTTACTCAGAAAACAGTAGAGTTCAGTGGAGCGAAGGCTTGGCTTGTAAAACAGGGGAAAAAAATGCATTTCCACTACAAAATTACCCTTTTCCCCTACCTCCAACACCAGACATTTTTCAGCCTCCCTATGATGTCACTTCTCCATTCAGAGCCAGCAAAGAGCTAAAAGTCCTTCTTGTAAGTGTATGCCCAGCGCCCGCAGTGGGTATTAAGCACTTAGGTTGGCAATGTAATGACACACTGTAACAATCTGTAATATGAAGCAGTCAGCAAAGCCCTGGCTCTGAAAGCTATTTCTCCCAACCATTAACCATATGTTTGGCTCCTCAGATAGCCAAGCGGGTGTTCCAGCTCACCATCTGGTTTCTATCCACACAAGCAACTAAAGCACAGGCTATGTCCCTCTGGAGCTGCGTGTTTCTTTCTCTCTCTCTTTTCCGCTCTTCCCTTCCCCTTTCCTCCTCCCAGCTCCTTTGGTTCCCTCACTAAAGAATTCTCTGCCATTCATCACGTGCAAAGAAAACTTTACCTGACATGGCAGCAGCAGAGCCATTAAGAATGCACAGCTGTATTGTAAACACGCCAGAGGGCCATTTACCATCGGCGGAATCTGTACAAGTCAGTCTCTGCCCCCTTCCTCATCTCCTCTGAGTGCTGACACTTGATCCAGCATGTTAAAAATAGGTGCATTCTTGACAGATCCAGGGGTTGCTGTGGTGCCCTTCATAGTCACTTCATATTCTGAGAGTGGGGCTTTAAACACACACACACACACACACCCTGAGTTTGCCTCTGCATTCAATCTGCCTGACGTCAATCTCACACAGGATGACATTCCCCTTACTGCAAATAACCAAGCCAACTACAAGATTCAATTCCCTTTTCTGCCCTAAAATACTAGATCCCTGGTGTGTGTTTTTTTCTTAGTTTTTTTCCCTCTTGAAGAGCCCAAATTGAGACATGACACTTTAGAAAAATACAAGCATTCAGTCATTTTCAACAAATTCATAACTTGCAAAACTCATGCTTTCTTCTGTCTGCATTTTTAATAGTAATGACACAGGATCTGCTATCAGAATTTATGATTTCCCCATAATGTTTTCAAAGTAGTTTTCCTCGAGTTTTCTCCTTTGCAGGATTTAAGGTACTTTATAACCTTTTAAAAGTATATAAAGAGATTGCAATACACAGAAATTAGGTCCTTTTTTCCCCCTTATCCCCATAAAAACAATGTCTGTAATACCAGCCCATTTTACTGAATTAGAAAATTAAAGTTAATTTTTTTCTCACGTCTAAAAAAAGAAAAAAAAAAGCTGGTTTCTCACATACCAAGAACAAAAGGATGAATACCATTAAAAAGTAATTAACCAAAAGGTCAGATTTTACCAACATGGCTGAGCTACAGAGGGTTGTCACAGGAGCTGTTCCTTCAGGCCAACAAGGGTGCCCAGAAGGCTCCTCGCTGCCCTACAAACTTCCCAAATCTACTACCCCTGTCAGCCTTCGTTTCCATGATCTGAAATAAGTGTTGTGTTAGCCATTTCTGCTAATAAGGGACATAAGAATTTTGCTGCATGTAGGCTTTAGAGAAGGACAGAAAAAGGAAATTTTTAAATTCAGAAGCTTTAGGAAATTGTCCACAGATGATAGGTTCTATTAATGTTTCTGTCCCTCCAAACCATCATAAACTGTAAAGATTTCGTTAGCCTTACTCCCAAAAAGATAACAGCAGATATAATTAAGTAAAAAGGAAGAAAAATGAAAAATTCCAAACTTCAACTTTTCATAGCTGCCGACCTGTCTGTTATTTTTAAGCACTGCAGACTCATTTTAATACAAGATATTTATGCTTTTCAAAAATATTGGTGCCTGGGCCTACTTCACTCATCCCATTATACTGGGTGTCTAAGCGAGTCCTAGGCATCAGTATTTCTTAAAAGCACCCTGGTTTCATGCAGCAAGTTGAGGAATCTTACTCTGTGTGAACTAGAAACCATCTCATCAAAATCAGAATGAAAATACAAACGAAATTTAGGACTATAACAGTGGCTTTCAAATATGTTTAAAAGTAGAATTATCCACCACACAAAAATCTTATGTGAAATCCCTATAAACAAAATAGTTTAAAAAGTTGTCATTTATACTGTCATTCTATATTTTCTCTGTAAAATATCTTTAGCTTTTACCTTTCAAATTTAAATTTTAAATCATTGTAAGTCACCTGGTGAGAACAAAGAGACTATCTTATTGAACATAAAATCTGAAAGTGGAGTTACAGCTGCGAGGTCCAGTCCTGCTACCTCAGCATCTAATTTTTCCCCTGGCCAGTGGATAAAGTGATCAAGGCCTAATGCATGTAAAAACAGCAGCATGTGCAGAAGGATTAAATTAATTCATAAATTAATTTTTTTTTCGTGCTGGGGATCGAACCCATGGCCTTGTGCATGCCAAGCACGTGCTCTACCACTGAGCTACACCCCAGCTCATAGATTAATTTAATAAAGGTCGATTAGATGTCTACTACACACTAGGCACTACCCTTGGCGGTCATCAGAGGAATAAGTTGCAAACTTTTCCCTTGGGAAGTCTAGTAAAGGGAAGAAGTGACACAAGGGCAGCAGGATAGAGGCACCAAGGATGGTCCTCTGGAGAGGGCTGGTTAATTCTGCTTGAGGAAATGAGGCATAAATTTACCAGCATGAGACAAATAAGTCAGATCATCAAAGCTGGAGCAAGATTTTTGATGGCTAATACAGAAATGGAAGGGCATTTCAGGAAGAAGGAAAAGAATGTGAAAAAAATTAAAAGCCTGAAGTATAAATAGGGCTGCTGAGTCTGAGGGTTAAAAGGAAAAAGAGGAGGACAGGAAGAGCTGTAATATAGGCCAGAAAGGTACCTGAGGCTAAGAGATTAAAAAAATTTAAATGACATGATACAGTTTAGACCAGCACGGACCAGCAGAAATACAAAATAAATCAAAGATGTAATTCCAAATTTTCTAGTAGTCATATTAATAAAAGTAAAGAAACTGGAGAAATCAATTTTAGTGATGCTTTTAATGATGCATTTTAACGTGTTATCAATATAAAAATTATTATTGAGTTTTTTTTTCATACTAAGCTTCATACTAATGTATGATTAGGTTAGAACTCTCACAACTCAATCATTTCATCTCTAAGCTTTCTTGCATTGTCCACACTTGAGCTTCTGGGGGACACCTCATATTTAAGCCATAACAGTCACGTTCAAATTTATATCATAGAGACACTGTCACATCCATGTGGAGAAACAGAGGGAGGACTGGGTTTGGAAAAAGGCTTTTGAGGGTGCTTCTACAAAGCATGAAAAGGATGAATAGAAGCACAAGGCTTGGACAGGGCAGAGGCAAGAGGAAGGCGTGGAAAAGTCAGTCTAAACACATTTCTAGAAAGAATTCTGAGAAGCTTAAGTGGTTGTCTGTGAGGGATGAAGGACAAGGAAGTACAGAACCATCAAATGTGCTTTGTTATGCTAAAATGTGTGCTGACAGTGAAAGGTCACTGATCATGTAACTAATATGAGTTTCACTGCTCCTTTTAAGCTTGCTTTCCTCTGCAGTGGAATGCAATGTCATTTAATAAACAGGTGCTGAGTTATCACCATGAGTTAGGCTGTGCCAGGCATTGAAGAAGCAAAGCTGAGTGGGACAGAATCCTTAGTTTTAAGGGGCTCAAATATAGTGTGGGAGACAAAACAATGAATTATCACAAAGTATTAGGTGCATTAATATTGACAGATGTGCAAGAAGGCTACAAAATGTTCTGTAAAGTATAATTCAGAATTATCTCATATAATGTAGTCAGTGGAACTTTTAAGATAATTTTAAGATAGTAATTTAAGATAGTTTAAGACAATAGATAGTTTCAAATAGCAAGCCCTGTTTCAATTGACTAAGTGATGCAGCATATGATTTACTTTCATGTTTGTATTGGGTTGCATTCTACTAGGAAAATCCTAATAACTGCAAGCATAACTCATTAACATAATCCTACTCTTGAAACTCAGGCAGTTTTTCAGACAGATCTCTTGCTATTTGCCATTCATACTACTTACCATCTGAAACTCAGAAACCAAATTGGCAAGAATAACATTGTATCCCTTGCTTTTGGAACTCATTATGGGAAATTGCATCTGAATTCTGGAAATGAGTAGATTTAAACAGCAAGGTATAGTTGTGTTGGAAATTATAACCGTTCTTTAGCCCTTTATTTTATAATTTTATGATCTGTCTCAGAATTATTCAAACACTTGGAAAAAAACTAGTTGATTTTGGGGGGGTAATTTCAAATTTTAATCACTAATGATAACCTGACAATGACTTGACTTTTTAAAAAGACAATAAAGGAGTATCCAAAATGCAGTGAGTATACATGACCCTGTACTGTGTTCACATATCATACAACTGTCCATTAACCCATGCAGAAGCCCAAAGCCTTCAGAAGCTCTGAAGCCCTGCCTGGCATGTAATTGAGCATGCTGAATATGTATGACAGGAGGCTCAATTTATGATCAGACTGGAATCTAAAAATCACTTATCTCAAACTTCTTGATTCATAATCTATTTATAAGGAGGTCAAATATACACACCAAAATAGCAAAAATTCTTTATTTCAAGATTAATTGATTATCTAATTTAATGTGTTGGTGGTCTGAATGTATTAAAATTTGGTGTATAGCACATTTAAATGTGTATTTTTTTTAAAAAAATCATAGTTTAAAATTAGTTTTAAATTTTTAAAAATGAAAAACAAGTTGAATGTTTGCAGAACCTCTCAGATATCCTCAGGGTATGTCCACAGGACAAAGTTTGAAGACCACTAGCTTAGGGACTTTGAGGTTAGAATGTAAACATAAGAACAACAATTTGATACACCTAGCTCATCAAATCATTGACAAACTTAAGCCAAGAGCAGAAACCATTTTTCATTATCCTAAAAGCAGTGAAGTTGAGAAATAAAAGTAAATATGTTATGATTCACTAGTAAGATAGAATTCAAGGGGTTGGGGCTAAAATTTGGGATACATCATTCATTTCTCAGTGTTGTTCATTCATTAATTCACTTCACAATTTATTCACCTACCACTTACCAGGCACTGAGAAATGTGGCATATATCAATGAAGACAACAGACAATATCCCCACTTTTGTGGAATTTAGAATCTAGTGGGGAGAGACAGACAATAAACCCAAATAAGAGTCATAATAACTAATACATTTTTGTTACAAGATGACAGGTGCAATGAAAAACAATGGAATTAGAGGAATTGGAAGGATGGAGGAGGAGGAAGGCGTAATCTTTAATAGGAGCATAAGAGTAGGTCTCATCAAGAAGATGCACATGGAACAAGGACTTGAAGGAGGCGAGAGATAAGCCAAGAGGATATGAGAGCAAATGGTTCTCCAAATGTGGCTCCAGCACCACCTGCAAACTTGTCACTGGCTCAGAAGCACTGGTGTGGGGACCTATCAGTCTGTTTTTATAAGTTCTCCAGGTGAATTCTATGTACCCAGAGTTTGAGTACCACTCAAAGCTTGAGGTCCTTTGGGTAAAGGCCCTAAGAGAGGAACATGTCTAAAATACTCTACAGAAATGGGGAAGAAACCAGGTGTCTGGAGGTGACAGCCCAGAGGACAGTGGTGGAGATGTGACAAAGGAGGGGCGCAGCCAGAGTACTTATAGTCACAGTGAGAGTCCAAGTGAGAAGTCACTGGAGGGTTTCAGACAGAGCAGTCACATGACTTGCCATATTTTAAAATGTTCATGCTGTTTGCTGTGTTGGGTGGAAGCACCACATTGCTTTCCTCAGGAGAAGTCTCCTTCATTTTTAAATTCCACTTTGGGCCTTGGTATGCTGCTAATTGTTTAAAAACAGAGTGTGAAGGTGCAGAGCTCTGATCTGTCATGTTTTCCAATTTTTATGGCATAAATAGTTCCACCATGGCTGATTCTGAGCTGCCAACATGACTCACAGAACATGGAGCAGTGAAGAGCACAACTGATGTAGTACTGCGTTAGGTCCCAATGTCACGTTGCCGTTAACATTGAAAAACAATGGGGAATGTTGTAAATCTGGTTGAAAAGATTCATGTTTTTCTATGGGTCCATGTAAATGCAGTGTCTTCTACTAGTCTACTATAGTTATTCAAATACAGACCCTAATTCCTTAGAATTTAATATAAAGATAATATATTACCTTCGCCTAAAGAAAACTGCATTAGTATTAAACCCCAGTTTCCTTTACTTGGAAAAAAAAAATCTATTTAGCTTTAGCTCAGGCTGATCTGTCACTGAATTTTCCCTTCTACTAGAAATAATATTTTGTATCCTCAAAAAGTACACTGACTAGGATTCTGCCATGCAGAACATGGAGGGGTTGTTACTTCAAGAGCTCAAGCAAATCCCAGCAGGCCATCAACAAGTGTGTGTGCATTTCAAGAACAAAAGTTTGCATTTATTTGGAGATGAAGCTTGGATAAGGCCTTCATCTGGTTGATTTGTCATTAAGAAACTTTTCTTGACCTAGCAGAATGTCCATATTTCTGCCAATCAGACTGCAGTTTGTGAATAACATTTTAAAAGTATAGCACTTTCTATCAAGAAAAAAGATGTTCTGTGTACTCTGAATAAACAGAAAATGTGCTCCATGCATTCTCCAGCCTGCAGGGTCCCTGGGCAGTGTACCACCCACACTCAGACCCCAGGCAGGCAGAGCAGCAAATGTGCATAAACTTGCACTCCTGTAAAACAATAGGGTCTTTCAGGCCTTACAATCTTGTGAAGAAACAGGCTGAAACGTCATGGGAAAAATTAGGAAATATCGGAGGAAAATAGCTCACAAAATGAGGGGTGGAACCACAGGCTCACATGTTCTAATTCCTGAACAAAGAGAAACAACCATGACAGCCCCCTGCTTGCTCTGACCCTTCCATTTCAAAAGAGAAGCATCCTAACCCCCTTTTTCTTTCTTTTTCTTGGGGATTACAGCAGCAAGACATAAGCAAGACATCAGAATGAGAAATTTTTAAACCTAAGGAGTAGAGTTAATTTCAAACCAACCCACACTGCCAGCTTTGTTCGGTAATCCAGAATACCAACACTAAATTAAAGACCAACTAGACTTCGACATCCACACAAAGAGAAATAGAAATTCTATATGTATACATATTAGTTCTTCCAAAGTATTCTGGCTCTTGAATCTCACACACTAGCCACCTCCACTCTGCAATCCTTCCTCATTATCTGCCATAGCCAATCTAGACTTTTCACAGCAGCCTAGCTAGTGGTCTCATAGCCTGTAATACTCCACTTTCCACTCCCTAGACTTTGCCAAGAGTTCTTCCATTTCTATGGTATGTGTCTCCTCTTACTCACCAAACAATGTCTTTTGATTTAAAAGTCACAGTTTAAGATCTACCTACTGTACTTGATCAGCCAAGTACATTTGCAAATTTATCAACAAATTTACTCTTCTGCTTTAACATACTTTTACAATCCAACTATATTTTCCAATTGGTTTATGTTAATCTGATTTTACTAAACTCCCTGAGGGTAAAGTCTGAGTCAATTCTTCCTTACACGATCTCCAACTTTCTACCATATCCCTCAGATGTTATCAACTCTTAAGCACCATAGGCATGCCTCCTGTTGCCTCCCAAGAATGACTCTGATAGTCAAAACTTTTGGGGAAAGAACCATAAAGTATGTGGAAGAGGCATTTATTTTGCTCTTTGAAGAAAAAGGCAACATGCATTAAAACTATAAAAATGCTTTTAAGAGTAAAACAACTTAGAAAGAAATGCACCACGTAGCAAAAGTAAGAGAGTCAAATGAGAGCTCTAAACATCCCACTACACAGGTCACATCCATACTAATAAAATCAGAATGTCTGGGGCAGAAGCCAAGCATTTGTAGTTTTTATAGATCTTCCAGGTGATTCTAAAGTGCATCAAAGTTTGGAACTCAGACTCTGCTGGTAGGTTTCTTTCTTCCTTATTTTGGTATTGGGGGTAGAACCTGGGGGCACTTAATCATTGAGCCACATCCCTAGCCTCTTTTATTTTTTATATTGAGACAGGGTCTCACTAACTTGCTTAGGGCTTCGCTAAATTGCTGAGGCTGGCTTTGAACTTGCAATCCTCCTGCCTCATCCTCCTGAGCTGCTGAGCTTACAGGCATATACCACTACACCTGGCTTCTACTAGTAGATTTAGTTCACTGAGGAAAGAGCTAAGATTGAAGTTCGTGATGGTGACGAGCAAAGGTTAACTTTGCCACTTCTTAGTGCAAAATCATTACTTCAGTTAAAAAAGAAACTTGTTCTCTGATCCTCATAATCTGGTGCACTCTGTAATCTTTAAAAGGCATTCAATGAACTTTTGGCTTTGGGATTTAGACTAGGACAAGGAGACTAGGCACGATGGTAGGCATGGCCTCTGAAAAGAACAATAACTGGAATGTTGCCCATTGTGTATCAAGGGACTGATCAGTCTCTTGCTACAGGTTATTCAGATGGATAACTCTAGCTGTCCATCGAAGGCAGTGGTTCTGACTGCCTATTTGCAAACTCAGGTCCAGACAGCAACCTCTGACATTTTGACTAGCCTGAAGTGGGGCCCCAGGATTCTTGTATTTCAACAACTTCCCAGATGACTGTAATGTGTGTGGAAAAGCATAGGCAGAAAGGTTATAAGAAGGAAGTCCACGGCCATGCTCTGTGGGCTCAACTCCCTGTTCTATCAGTTACTAGCTATGGCTCAGTTTCCTAATTTGTAAAAATGGGAGACAACTGATAACCCCTCACTTGTTGTGAGGCTTAACTGAGGTCGTCCATTCACCTACCTCATTGAATTATGTTGAGGATTTGACATGACACATCACATTCCTGCACATCCATGTGCGCATGTGTATTTGTTATAAGGACTAAACAGCATGGTGTTTATAATGTACTTAGCACTGTCTCCAAATAGAAAATGCTCAGTAAATATGAGCTTATCTGATGCTATGGTGGTTTGGTGGCTGTGGCACAGCTCACTGGCATTTCATTCTATGCTTACCACACAGCCACCTTAGTCTGAGCAAACCACAATTAGAAGACCTAAAAAAATTATGGTGGTGGAGAGGAATCCTTTTGTTCTCTCTTTTAATGATTAGGAGGTCCCACTAACCATGACAAATAGTTCTGTTGCGAAGTAATGATGGGAATGTGGGCTTACAGGCAAAGAGCAGTGTAGAGACCGGGTTCTGCCTGGTGAGATAATAAATAGTATAATTTGACAACAAGAGGAAACTCAACCCCCTCATTTCCTAGGAGGAACCCAGAGTGGAAATGTGTTTTGTTCAAAATCACACGGTTAGTGTTAGAACTGGGATCAGACTGAGGAATAGAGCTCTTTAGTTTCCACGTGGCTTCCGCTGGTCATCCCTGGTGAGGGGGTGAGTCTGAGAGGTGTATTATCAAAAGGAGTACACAGTCTTTGTGGACAAGGCCCATGCGAGGGGTGAGGTGCCCTGTTTCTCAACTGCTTCTTTCCACACTCAGCCCAATTCCCTGCTCTGGCACAATTCCACACCCTACAGGTCATTTCCGGCTAAGATGAAGGATACAGAGAAGTAGAAAGCAGCTGTGGTTTGCTTTGTGGCCAAGTTGTTTTCTTAGGGATGTTCAGTTCCAATTTTGTAACATAAAACAATTATAAAAGTATTCAGCTTCACAACTTTCCATTACATAGGACTGTTCAGGGATGTACGTATATTAAGGGACACTTGCATACTTTTTATCCACTGGCCAAGGACAGGAAATCCTATCTTTCAATTGCTGAGTCTTGGGCTACTCCATCTGAGTATTTTTGCTGACAAATGTGACCTTGTTTAGGTTCTGCAGGAATTTAAATATTCTCTCAATGTCATTTCTACTTGACCTTAGTCACATGACCAAACTGCAAATTCAAATGCCATTGAATACAGGTACAACATTTGCATCCTGTTACCAAACTGCCGGCCAATTCCAATCCAGTGACCCCGAGCCAGAACCTAATCCAAAAGATTACAAAGCAACATACTGATGAGTTGTCATGGCAACCCCTAGATGTCAAATATTACATGTCCCAGGGCTGCAAATTCTCATTTTTAATCTACTCATATCCTAGTATTTCATGTATAACAACCAACTAAAATGCAATTTGATATGTCGGCTGCCAAACATAATAAGAGATGCCACTTGCTATTATGGCCAATAATAAAAGACTTCTAGTTGCTTCTGTTTCAAAGATACAGCAAATCACTGTGTATTCTAAGTCCATTGGGCTGGCCCTCAAAGAGAGGCTATTTAGCCAGACTTCCTCCACTTTTATTTAATTAGTCAATATTTAAGAGAGCCTAGGAGATGAAAAGCCCTTTAGTGAAAGCCAGGCATTATTATTATTTTCTAAACGGGAGGAGATGGGCTGATCTTGAAACTTTCAATAGACAATAGTATATCTGATCCAAAGACAGAGGGGATGTGGGCGGGGGAGCCCGACTATCCCTCTATGATCCCAGCCTTTCAAGGGCACAAATATACAAGGGTGCCTGTGCCTTGCAAGATTTTCAAGTCCTTATAACTGGAGGAGACAGAAATACTTATTACTGAAATTCAGGTAATGGTAATCAAAGTATTTTGTTTTAAATCAGAAATTTCTAGCCTTTTTACGTTCTGTATCAATCCTCCAGGAATGGCCTTCATTTTAGGTTAATGGGGTCAAGATCCATCCTTGCAAGTGTCACTTGTGGCCTTGGTTAAAAATATCTGGGGGTAGGCCAAGCTCCAAGGCAGCCAGGAGCTCAAAAACAGATGCAGAGAGATCTCTCTGGCAACTCTCATTAGTTAAGAAAGCATTAAAATCATCTCTGCAAATCATAAAAATGATTGTTAGAGGTGTGTGTTTGTTTTTATTTTCCCTGATCATCATTTAGCAGAAATGTTAATGGGAAAAGAAATGTGCATTAAATGAACAACAGGCCCAGAGGAAAGAGAAATGAAGACACAGATAATGCACAAGAAAAATCCAGGAGACATATGATAGACCACACATACAGATTTTTTTTTTTAATACTAAAAGAGGTTTGCAGAAGACTACATGCCAACAAATTTAATCCAACACTAACCAATACCTGTGGAGTGAGTGACACATTCTTTTTCTGCTCAAATTTTATAAGAACTTTCTCCTTTTAAATTTCCAAAAATCAATTTCCTTGACACTTCTCTTTCCATCTTCACAATAGCTGCCAGGAAAGTTCAAAACCACACTTAATGGCCTGTCTCTACCAAGTTCTTAAGTAGTCTTTTGACATCTCTTACTAATTCCTAGCCTCATTTTCTTACTTTTTGTTATCTGCCTTAATAGAGTGTATCTCTGGATCCAAATTAAATCTTTTTGTGATAATGTGGGGTATTATTCAATAGCTTTCATTAAGCCTCAATATTTACAGTGACTTTTCTTCTGGCCATCTCTCTCTGATCCATGAGATGGGAGATTTCATGCTTAAACAACAACAACAAAAAAAAAAAAACTGTTTCAGTTCACAGAGAAGCTGAAACAACAGCAAATTGTCATATTAGTTTTAACTGCATTTTGACTTTATAAGCTCAATTTAAAAAGAGAGCTACGGTGGGAATCTGGGACCGTGATGAGGTGAGAAACCACTTTTAGTTCTAGATGGACACAATACCTTTATTTATTTTTATGTGGTGCTGAGGATTGAGCCCAGTGCCTCACAAGCGCAAGTCTTGCGCTCTTCAACTGAGCTACAACCCCAACCCCGAGGAAACACTTTTTATTTTATTTTATTTTATTTTTATTTTGGGGCTTACACACACATGACTTTGGCCAGCACATCCAATAGACATATTCTCTGGGGTGAAGTAGTTACTGTACTATTAGCCAATCATTTTTTCCAGATGAGAATGTCACTTGTGCAGATCTATACCAATGCCTTCTCTGTGCATGACCCAACCTACCTTAGATGGGTCTTGTCTGCTTCTGTCTGCCTCTGCACAAAGGCTGTCAATCCTACTCCACTGCTCCCCTCCCACCCCCAGAAAATATGCTTAACTATGTATAGTGCTTGCCTGAAAGGACATAGATTTAGGTTTAAATTTTGTATCCTTCACTGGTGTATAAGCTCATACAAGGTATTAAACTCTATGAGTCTCGGGTAACTTGTCCAAAATTACAAATAATAAAGTAAGTCTCTTTGGGGGTTTATGTGAAGATTAAATTTAAAAATGCTAATGGACTCTTTAGCAAAATAATAATAATACTCAACATTCAATAAGAATCCAGTTATTGATGTTAAAATAGTTAGTATACTGATTTTTTAAAAGTAGTAGATGGTCAGGGTAACCCTGTGGTCTTTATAAACTCTGACTCCATCCACAGGCTCATGTGAGAATTTTCCCAGGATCATGTCAATCTCCTGGAATAGGAGAGAGTGCCAGCCACAGCCCTATGGTCCAGGTACAGACTCCACCCCTGAGTACAGGGTGAAGACCTCCAACTCTCTAGTATAAAATTGCACCTCTCTGAACATGTAGCATTTACATTTTCAGAGACTGAGTGAATGCTTGAGAGTTGGACTCAAGAGTGTTGCTGTTTTTCTGAAGAGCCTGGCTTCCTTGAGCTTCACTGGCAGAGTGACAGGATGAGAGTACTCCCGCTTCTTATCACCTCCTTCATCAGTGATGCTGATGTCTATACCTGGGTATTCTGGGCTGTGCAGACTGGGAGTTGGTGAGGTAGTTATGTTTCCTGGAAATACAGGTAGTAACTTCCTGTGGCTTCCTCTGTTTTTGATGTAAAGATGAGCACATGCAATGCTAAACACATCAAGGATCAGAGCTTTCGTCAGTGGTGGTGGTACAAATGCTGAAAAATACTGTCATTTCCTCATAAACATATTCAGAAGCAGAAAGTATAGGCCATCTATGCAGAGCTGGCTCCCAATGAGGTCCCATACAGTAAAGCGGAACAGCGACAACAGCTTAAACTGACCTTCCTTACCTGAACATGCATCTGTGTCTTGCTGCTTGAGTTGATGAACATTTCCAAGGTCTTACTTGCTGACACAAATGATCAAGAACCAAAATTTCCCTGAAAGTCAATGTTTTGCATAAAAATTAGCCTTAAAAAAGCTCTAGTCTATTCACAGGGCTTCAATTAAGATTTCTCCAGAATTTAGGGCCAGGTCAGAAATAGGTCAACCTCTGAAGTGGAAAGTAGTCAAATTTTCAGATGAACTAAACTGTTTACACAACCATCCTAAAAGATAGTTTAGAATTAAATAAAGTAAAGCATACTCCTTTGGGGAAGGTGGTCACAGTGTTCCTGAGAACTCAAATAAACAAAGAAAATAATATGTCTGCCATTGATACCATAACCTGCTGAAGAAAAGTTGGCAGAAACAGGATGTACGGTCTGTACAGGGTTTATACAAATCTGAGTTGACCTAGAATGGTTTAGAAGACAGGAGCACTAATGCTGAATTCTACCTTTGCCACTCACTAGCTGAGTGGCAAGTCACTTTGCCTCTGGAAACTTCCACTTCCTCACAGGATTTGTGTTTGTCTTTCAAAGACTCTCTTTCCTTTGTGAAAAGCTGCCCCTCCCAACCACCATCACAAGCAACCTCTTGGCCCAAAGACAGCTATTACAGGACACAGTTCAATCTTTTTTGGCTTAAGTTACTCTGTTGCTTGCAACCAAAAAAGTCTTGGTTACTACCCTTTGTTTGCAAAAGTTATTGTGACAATGTAGTGAAGTCACATAAAGAAAACACAGAAACGCTGGTTAAATTCCTACAAAGTAGGTTAGTATGTGGCTCATAGCTTGGTGTTGGAGTCCAACTAGACAGGCTCTCTCGAGGGGAGCTGAGATTTAAAACCAACATCTTCATTCTCAGCTTCTTAGGTGGTAAAAACAGGGCCAATAACCATCACTGGGAGCTGGCGTTGTGGCTCAATGGTACAGCACTTGCCTGACATGTGTAAGGCACTGGGATCGATTCACAGCACCACATATAAATAAATAAAAATAATGCTCCTTCGACAACTAAAATGTATGTATACATATAAAATTTTTAAAAAAAATCACTGGTTTATGAAGACTGGGTGGAAATAAAGCACTCAGAATAGTGCCTGGCACACAGAGGACATTCGATAGTTAGTCCTTATTACTCCAAAGGTAGAACTGCTCTGAATGCTGTTAAGGACTATGTAAATCACTGACCTAGAAAGAAATAACCTTCAAGGAGAAAAGAATCATTTCTCTAGGTAATATAGCCTGATGGGAAATCTCTCAAGAACAATTTGAAAGGACTCACTTATTCACATCAGAATTCAGCAAGCTCTAATATTTGTGCTCTTAAGTGGACACACCAACCAAAAGGACGTGGCCTGAGCAAATGACTCACGTCAGTTGTGCTGCTTGAGCTCAACACTTTCTCCTCTTTCTCACTGTGGACAGATATGAGAAATTAATTTATAGCCAATATGCTCTGTAAGTTCAATTATAAGTCAATTCTTGAACATCTCATCTCTGTAAAAGAACTAATATTTGATTTTGGTTCCATGACTGTCTACCAGAGAGATGTCCTTATGAGGACCACCTGAGCAACCAGCCAGCCCTCTCTCTTGTTGAAATCTAACTGCAGTTGGAGTCCAGTTTGATAACAAATTAAATGCAGCTTCTCCTTCGTCTCTGCTTCCTGTATTATACAACCTCTAATTGATTCATCCATATGATAAACCGTTTACTGAGCATCAACTATGTGTCAGATGCTGGACAAAATGCAAGCAGGAAATTGTCCTCAAGATGCTTATAATCTAGTGAGGAAGGCAAGTCAACTAACCTCTAGAAAGATTGTGCTGGGACAGAGAGGTTATTAAGGCCTGAGGAGAGTATAAGGTGGGACTCAGAAAGAGTGTGGGCACTTGGTACAAAGACATGTGAAAAATCAAAGGCTTGGTTACAGCATGATGGTGGTGGAGCAGGTAGGAGTTGTAGACTGAAAAGATATGGAGACCCTGGACATTCTGGGTCTCATTTTAGAGGCCTACATGAACTTGAAAGTAGAGAGAAAGGCACTCTAAGTTAAATATTCATTCCTCCTCAGCAAGAACTAAGTGTTATTATAACTGACCATATCTAACAGGCTCAGAGACATCCTGGATTGTCTGCCATCTTGGTAGGCCAGGTGAAATTTCCTGACAGCTGGATTCAGTGTAGTTTTATTTCTTCAGTATCTCTGTTTCCTGCCACTTTACCTCAAAGAATGTTTTTTCTTTGAGTTCAACCAGATAAATGCCATGATCACTGCTATAACATTAATGCTGTCAGAGAGCATCCATCTTATATCACAAGAATGTCTGTCCATATCTGTTTGGTTTGTAACACCACATGCTTTGGAAGAGGCAGAAAATGTCTCGAAACAAACCAACAGTTGGCTTTGTCTTAAAAATTACATGCAACAGAATTCCTGTCAGTTTTTCTGAATGAACCTGTTGGGAAATAAGGAGAAATCTGAATAAATGAGTCATGAAGTCCGATTGTATTTGTTACCTACAACCTCCCACAAGGAAGAAAAATTACAAAGAGGGTTTAATTCAGGTCACAATCCATCAAGGCAGAGACTCAAGGCCCTGGTGGATAACAGAGATAGGATGGAAGAGAAGGAAAGAAGGACATCTTCTCACAAGGACTCAAAAGGACAGCAAATAAATTTTAACTTTAAAAGGATGTTAGTCATTCTAGAAATCAACATGTTTCAATCCAACATTTCCATGTATAAATGCCAGGAAACAATTGGGAAGGCAGAACTTTTTTTTTTTTTTTTTAATTAGCACTTATTTGGCCTCATTAGTGGTTTAAACTAAATTTATAAAACTATGGGCTTGTCCCTTAGCCAAATATATTCATGCATAAGAATGAAGTTATACTCTATGAATCTAAGGGAATTTTACAATAGTCTCAAAACCCCATTGGGGGAAAAATGTATCTCAATCTCTATCTGTCAATCATCTATCCATCCACCCATTTGGCCATCTATGTTAGAAAGAAAACTTAAGGAACTCCTTGAAACGCTCAGTGAAAAATTATGGTAAGATACACACTAGCCAGACACATTTTGATAGTGGTTGCTATGGAAACAAGTGGGTAGATTTCATTTCTGCAGTTTTGCCTTTTGATAAAATATTAAATTTCTTAGAAGTATTTGCATAGGCACACAATAACACAACAGCTGGTGTCCAACTGAATTATATACTTTAAAATCATTTAAACTAGTTCTACTTTTTGGTTACTAGTATCTATAAAGGAAAAAAAAAATAATCCTTAATAAGGTGATTTTTTAAACCTCTTCCTCTGCCTCCCTATTGTTTCCTACTGTAAAGAAACTGAAGTAAGAGTGGTAAGGACATAAAAGGGGTTGGGGAACAAAGCAGGAATCTAAGGAAACTGACTTTGTCTTGCTTGAGAGCAGCTCCTGATGGTTTTCCAACCACCCGTGATCACATTCTCCAGGTCGACTAAGCAGACAACCACCCTGGCCACTAATTTTCAATTAGACTATTACTTATATCTCATTGTTCTATGACGGCTCTTTCTCACAGCGTAAGAAATGATGACACACTTCCTTCTTGGGAGAGTGAGAACTGTACCATTGCTATGTGGATCTCATCTGGTATCTCCTTTTCATTTATATTTAATAAAGTCCTTGCTGAGCCAGGGCCTGAAAAGCACACGCTGCACTTCCTATTTTAAAAATTAAGAGACATTACACACTTTAACACAGGATCAGAACTGTAAAGTTAAATAGCCACTAACTCAAATGCTGATTTCAGTGTGTAAGCAGCAGCACTACATTTTTCTGACTGAAAGCCACCAGGATGTTCATGGATCAATGCTAAATGACACTTGGACTACAATCAGTAAACAAGCCAGCATGTCTGAGTGTGCAGGGAATAGCCTGACCATTGCTGGACCTGGCCTCTAAGGTGTCCATGAGCCACAAACTTGGTGATCTTTGAAACAGAGGCTGGTGGATTTAGTTTTCTGTCAGCTGGGAATGTATTGGCATTAGACCAAGAAACTCAGCCCCCTTAAAACAATGAATTCAGCAACAATCCTGACTTCCCAGACATATGAAGTAAATCACATTAACAGCTGAGAGGAGGCTATGAACTTTCTGTTTGAAGGTCAACTAGAAAAGAAAACAAGAGAAAGATCAACTAAAAATGTCATGGGTGAGCCTGAGCCAGGTGCTTGGCTCTGGAATTACAGCCTGGTCCCAATGAGAAATTAAAGAAACAGAGCCACCATCCTAAAAAACACATGTGACTCCCTTTTTGCTTTAAAAGCTATCAATGTATATATGCAAAGACTTCAATATTTATATCTATAGTTAGATATGACTAAGATAGAAATTTTATCTATATGACTAAGAGGTGATGATTTATCTCTGGTGGGATCATAGGTCATGTTTGTTTTTCTGTTTCCCCCATGCTCAGTACTGACATGCATAATTGCTACAGTATGTGGGATATATATTTATATGAATTTATATGGGTATATGACACAAATGTATTATTTGCCAACTATTTAAATATATATGCACATATATGTACATATATATGTATTTGCTATTTAAAAAATTTAAAACTACCCCACAAGAATTAGTCAAACAGTGGGACAATTAGAAAAGCAAATGTAAGGATGCTCAAGGCCTTATATAAAATAGTTTAATATTTACAAGTAACCTATGCACATCCTCTGGTATATGTTAAATCATCTGTAGGTTACTTAAAATAAGTAGTACAATGTAAATGCTATGCAAATAGTTGTTTAAGGAATGACAAAGAAAAATGTCTGCACACATTCATTACAGATCCGATTTTTTTCCAAATATTATCAACATACAATTGGTTGAATCCACAGATGTGAAACCCATAGATTCAGGGCAAACCGCTACCACTACTGCAGACTTACTAAGCAAAATGAAGACATAAAAACAAATCTTATAGAAGAAGAATGAAACTTGAGGGGAAGCATTTCCCTATTATTATTATAAATTATCATATTATTTGAGTTAAGCATTAAAATTAATCTTATAGGTCATATGTATATACTAAGTTTAAAAATTTCTATTTATACTAGTTAAGGACTAGGTCCAAAAGAGATAGTTCAAAACATTTCGGAGTAAATGAAAAAAGTACTGTGTGTTTTCCAATACTATAATTTTTCAAAAATATTAAGATGTTTAACATATTAATCTTTTTAAAAATTAATTTTTCCTCACAAAAATGTGAAGTTAGTTTTAAAGTAATTCTAACATCAATAAAGGAGGTAAAGTAACTGCACTCAAAAATGTTAAATTCTAAATTTTAAGTGTATTTATGTGACAGTAAATTTTTCAAGCACCTTAAAAATATTTTGGTTTGGAGTAGGATTATATTCATGATACTGCATCAGAATTTCTCTAAATATCCTGCGACTGTCTGCTTTATTAGATTAAGAAAAGGAACACAGACTGAGTGCGGTGGCACACACCTGTAATCCCAGCAGCATGGGAGGCTGAGACAGAAGGATGGCAAGTTCAAAGCTAGTTTCAGCCTCAGCAAGGCACTAAGCATCTCAGTGAGACACTGTTTCTAAATTAAATATGAAATAGGGCTGGGGATGTGGATCAGTGGTCGAGTGCCCCTGAGTTCAATCCCCAGTACTCCCCCTCCAAAAAAAAAATAAATAAATAAATAAAAGAACACAAGGAAAAAATAAAAATTACTAACCCAGTCTCTACTGTAGTATAATAGAACCTTACAAGAATCTCAAATTAAGGAAGGAAAGATGTAGTTCAAAGAACTTAGTTATTCATCACAAGATAAGAAATCAAACTGATTTTCAGAACCATGATAGACAAAAATCAACTATTAATCCTTGGCATGTAGATCATGGGCTTTGAGGAGCAGTTGGAGCATAGTAGTGTTACCCTGCCAGGGACCATGTTCTTTCATTCTGCATCACAAACATCAGTAGGCCCCAAGATGTCAACCAGATGTCAATACTACCTTCAACTAAACACAATGAAGAAGATAAATCTGCTACCTCTCATTAAAATAACATAATGCTATTTCCAATATCAAGTTGAAATTACATTTGAGATCATGGAAAAAGTGTTTAATGATTGCAATAGTGAAAATCAGTTGATTGTTGTACTGATTTTTGTTGCTGTTGTTTTGGCTTTAGACTATATAGTTCTGTCCTGGTAACAGGAAAACATACAAAAATTTCCATTGGAGACATTTTCTGATTAGCATTATGATCTTTCCATTTGTGTGTACTGCTCACCTATCAGAAGCACCCACATACCCACTCACAGACACTAGTGTGCAGGTGCTCTGGGCAGTGCCTCACAGAAGCTGCCTGTGCTACTGGGGACCACCATCTCATACCATATTTGGCAGATCCCATGTTCTCTTGCTGGACTTGACATCTCTCTAAAAACTGCTTCTAACCATCTCCCCTGAGCTCTTATCCATTCTCATGGGTCCTTCCTACTCCAGGTGATCTTCCTTAATTGATGAACATTGAAGAATAAATAATGGCTTTAAAAATAGATTTTAGGGGGACGGGGGTTGTAGCTCAGTGGTAGAGTGCTTGCCTAGCATGTGTGAGGCACTGAGTTTGATTTTCAGCACCCCATATAAATAAAATAAAGGTCAACTGACAACTAAAAATATATTTAAAAAATAGATTTTAGGTACTTTTTCATAAGCTGCTAAAAACAATTGTTTAATATTGTGAACTCCTCCATATTATGTATATATACACATATATCTCCTTCATTAAATATATATAAACATATGTACATGTGTGTATGTGTATATATACATACACACACATATATTTTTTGGTGGTGGTGGTGGTACTGGAGATTGAACCCAGTTCCTGACACATGCTAGGAAAATGCTCTACTATTGAGCCTCCCCAGCCATGTTTTATCTTGAAAAGTGGACATTTATAAACTGGCTGAAAGCAATTTTTTTCTTTTAAGAAGGTAAATATATTCTTTATATCTTCATTTACATCTTTCACTAGTTTAGTTAGCCTTGTTCCTACAGATAAACTTTAGCTATGAGGTGAGAAATGAGATTATGAGAATATAAATTATGAGAAACAATTTGAAACAACAGGAGTCTGAATTTAAAAACTTTTTAGCATTTGGTTTAAAAACTTTTAAAGGAAGTGGGGGAAAAAAAGAGTTGGACAAAAAAAAATCTATAAAGACTTGTTCTCTAGGAAGCTGTTCTAAAAGTCTCTAAGCCCAGCTCCTCCTTCCATGACAGGAGGCTGGCAGTGACAGAACAATGAGACACAAAGAAGTAGAAGGAATGGTAGCTAAAGGAACATCCAGGGAAGAAAGGTGAGAAAAAAAGACATGGAAGTTAAGCTGGAATGATGAATGGGTAAACTAAGTCATCAATGAACTGTGTGCAAAGGGTCCTTCCCTCAACCCAGAGCGCAGACAGCCAAAACCACTGAGCCAAAATTAATTTAAACATATATAAACCTGAGGCTTCCAATTTTATTCTTTTTTTTCTGAGCCTCTACTCACTCTCCTTATTCTTTAATTAATCTGTGTAAAATAGATATGAAGCAGATAAATTACTATACTTCTGTAATTATAATAGGTATAATGGAGATGATCAATTTCTAAAAGTTAAATATCTACTTTTTTGTGGTACTGGGGATTGAACCCAGGGGTGCTCTACCACTGAGCTACATCCTCAACCCATTTCATTATTTTATTTTAAGCTTCCCAGGCTGATCTCAAACTTCTGATCCTCTTGCCTCAGTCTCCTGAGCCTCTGGGATTATGGGTGCATTACCATGCCCCACAAAATATCTTTTTTTAAAATATAAATTTTCCCTTTTTTCTTCCTGTTATCCTGAAAACAATATTCTTCACCAATCAGAAAACCTTAGGCACAAAGAGGTAGAAGGAATGGTTCATCCTTCAGTTTCTGCTCAGAACTCTTCAAGATAGGTTCCATCAAGTTTGTATCCAAAGGAAAATAATTGGGTATATTGGTGTCAAGTTCCTCTGCCTTTCCTAGTTCTTCTCTGTTGACCAATGCAGCATGATGTACTATCTAACATACATTCATCTGAACTAAAACAGCACGTTCTACTATTGTCAAAAAATCATTTACTTAGTCAACTCTTTATAAAATTGCCCCTGGTTAAAAAAAATACATAAGTATTTTTACAATAAATACAATCAGTATTTATAAAATATGAATTAGCAACATAAATGGATTTATTATAGTATTGTTTTAAGGAGAACACCATCAGGAATATTATAGTAAAATGTGATTCACAATAGCACTTGACAAAATTTCTAGGAACACAGATAATCCATAAAGCAGGGTGCCTTGGCTCACACACAATGTGGGAGTTAAATATAATTTGATCAGGAAAGCAAAAATTTACACTGGAATCATTATGTAGCAATGAGGAAGTAGTCAAAAGAAATCTAACAAAAGTCCATGTCAGTTTCCTTTCAGTGTGCATAGAAAGCATATTGGTCAATTTAGGATTCGTATTAACATAATACGAAGTCTTTTCCATGTTTAAAATATCAAAAACTTGACTCAAGTTTTTGATATTTTAAACATGGAAAAGACTTCAAAGGTCAAGTTTCCATAAAGATGTTTTTGCTGTCTTTATTTTTATTATAAAGGCTAAAGTCAAGACCATATATAGAGAACTGACTCTATTACTGTCACAGACCAAGGTTACAGTTTGAAAGGACCAGGCTATCGGTTCTCCCTGGAAAACACAGATGCAATGCTCTAGACATTAAAACAAGCACAAATTTATTAATGGACATTGAAGAGAAAAATTAATTCCCTTGCTATCCTATTCCAGGTAATTAAAACCATTCTTTTCTGAACTTGGAGGAATTCTCCACTCTAAAGGTCTACAGCTTCAACCTGTTCTTTCAGCCTGATTTCTTCATGGACACCTACTTCATGCTTCAGTTAGAGAGGGTTAATTGCTATACTTAAAATGTTTTCCCATTTCTGTGCCTTTACCCAAGTGGCTCCAATGCCTAGAATTTCCTCCCTTGTATCTCCAACTGTAAAAATTCTATTTATTTTTTGAGTAGCATTTCAATCTTTGTTTTATCCAGGATGCTTTCTGATGTCCTTAATCAGACAGTATTCCTTAGTTTGTACTCCTATAGCTTCTTAGTATTTTGTTCTCTTTTATATTATATTCACCATATTCCAGTGTATATTTGTCTTAGTATGCTGACTAGATTCTAGCTTACAGTATATGTCAGTTGTTCAACAAATATTTTTTACATGAATGAATAAAAAACATTCTGTAAAGAGAAAGGAACTAATTTTATTTCTCTTTGTATCCACAGCAATATCCAGCACTTGATTTATATTCAACAAATATTTGGTGAACTAAATAACCTAGTGAATTGCCATTAGGCCCTGTTCAGTTTGCCAATTAGGAACACAATTTTCAAGTGACATGACCCCCCAGATGAGACCTCTGCAAAGCTAGGGACCATCCTGCTTGCCTGTATTCACTACCAAGAACAGCGCCTCACAGTGCACTCTCAACTCTTAACAGACATTTGTGAAATCAGTCAATGAACTGATTTATGGTAATTGTCAGTATCTAAAATGGCACATACTTAAGATTGGGAACATATACTTTCAGCTAATAAAAACTATGCAAAATTTATTCATTCAAGAACCATTCCTTGAATGTCCTGCTTGCCAGGAACTGGATAATATGTTCACCAGACAAAAGAGCCATGATCCCTGGTGGGGCTGACAGTGTAAGAGGAGAGAAAATCATTAAAGAAAGAAACTTGTAGGTACACATGAAATCACAATTCTAAGAAAGGCTAGGAAAGAAAGGAGAAGGGGAAATATGAACAGGGTGGTGAGCATTAAGAGTGAGGATCAAGGAAGTTTTCTCAGAGGATGTGATACTAAATTAGACTGAAGGATGAGCTAGAGTTAGAAAAATAAAAGTGGGGGGGGGGCATTTCAGAAAGCAGAAGCAGCCCAGGAAGAATCCAGCCCCTGATCAGAGTGGCTCATGCAAGATCCTTGAAGGGAGGTGGCTAGGTAAGACTAGGGTACCTGGCAGGGGCCAGATCAGTAGAATCCTGGAGACTTCAAGGAGGAGGCTGGATTCTTTGTGCTGGGGCGGAAGAGGAATAAAAGAGCTGGTTGCCTCACTGTTATCTTGTCATCAGGGTCCAGGCCATAAAACTATTTTTTTTTAATGTGGTTTCTGTTCCTTTTAGATGTAGAATCCAAAAGGGGAGTTAAATTTTGGGGGGGGGGAGATTTTATATGTTTTCCTGCTATCAGAGAATTTACATAGAAGAATATTTTCACATCTCAGAGAAACAATGGAGATCACTCAGAAGATTCATGGTCTCTGATTCAGAGATAAATCCTGTCTTGTGGCATGGGAAAAAGTGACTAGGTAAGATGATTTTCCTTGGTCGCTTTTTAGAAGTCATAATGAAAATGACTCAAGCCACCACGCTGGGTGATTCTCTGCCATGGGAGCAGAACCAGAGCTTGCCAAACATCAGCTGGGAGGAAAGATGCACTCTTGGTTACAGTCAGGCTCTTTGTTGTGATGTGGACCCATAAAAGTCTTGGCAGGCCATGTGGCTTGCTGTCCTCTCCCTCCCAGAACTGTGAACTTTAAGACAATATATGGTCCTCTTTCCCTGGTAGAAGGAAGTGAACCTTTGCAAAAGCTACATTTGATGCCTACTTCCTAACGGTGATATTTAAATACAATATTCACTGGAGCATTTTAATATGTCATAAAAACAAAACCTAAGGTTGAGCCGGAAAAAGAAACACAGTGTTTTATCCAGAAGTCAATAAACCGTATCAAAAATTTACATTTTTCCATCAAAATAATCTAAATGAAAACTCTATAGAACACAACTGTAATTTATTTAATAGATGGTAGGTTTATAAGTGAGAGATGTGTTCTTCCTCCCTTTCTCTCCACCCACAAAGGTTTGGCCATTTCTAGGTGAGGTTCATGAGACATTCTTTTAAAAGACCCAAAAAAGGGTGATGTACTCTCAGTGGAAAGGTAGTGTTCCATCGGTTTGGGTAAATATTGATGTAGGCCTCCACTTTTGATTTCTAAATGAAAGAACAAGATGATTCATACATGCCTTAAGGAAAAAGTGGGTCTAATGGCCACACCTGACTGAGAGGAACAACACTTGAACTTGAGGTGAATCCTGTGCGATTTCTGGGCAAATCATCTAATGTCTTCTCCTTCCATTTGCCATCTACATTAAGTTTACTGTTTTTCTTTCCCAGTTCAAGAAAATTTGAGCTACCAAAATAAGAATTTATAAATAATTAAGAGATGGTTGTTTTAAAAATAACTACACCTTGTGAAGAGTCAGCTCTCTGTGTATATTTAAAATCATTTATGAAAATTAATTCACCATTTAAATAAGAAATAACTTTTCAAAAAAATATCCACTATGTCCAATGAAGACTCATTCATTCATTCAACAAATGAGGCAGGCACTGCTCTTGGCTCTTGTGATACAGGATGAACAGAACAGTGTAAACTCCCTACCTGATGGAGCCCACATCTCATATTAGGTCCACAAATCTATGTAACTGATTGTGGAGGAAATTGAGATTAAAAACAATTATATTCAGTTTTGCAAGATGAAAATTCTAGAGGTCTGTTACACAACAAAGTAAACATAGTTAACACCACTGAACTATATGCTTCAAAATGGCTACAAGAATAAATTTAACATGTTTATTGAACCACAATTTGAAAAACTAAAATAAATTTTAAAAAGAGAAACAAATAAAAAACGTAAGTACTTACCATGTACCAGGTTCTACTTTAAGCAAGCACCATCTCATTTAATCTTCACAACCACCCAAGAAGCCAGGTACTACTATTATCCCAATTTGGAAGATAGGTATACTGAGGCACAAGAAATTAAGCAACTTAGCCAGGAACATAAATCCAAAGGATGGAACTGAGCGATCTGACACCAGCAACTTGTCTCCTAATTCCCTACAAAAACAGTTTTGGAAACAAGCAATAGTATTTTTCACTTGGAACTTCAGGCAACAGTACAAAAGGAGAATATTTAATAGCACAGCAATAGGAAAAGTAACTGCAAACACCTCTATTTTTGTTCTTCAGTTTAGTTTTTAAAATCCTGATGCTTTGTAACCCAAGTCACTGCCCTTTAGATGGTGATTTTTCATAAAACTGAAGCACTGAACAAACTGCTTTTAACCACTTCTCCCTAAGCTATAATATTCTTTTCCTACAAATGGAAAAATAAAATCACAGAGGATGGTTTCTTTTAAAACAGACATTACTGAAACTATAAATATTTTTAGCCCTTTGTACTTTTTTATCCAGCAGCTTGGCTGAGAATAATATAGAAACATTTAAAAATAGCCATTCAGTACCCTGAAAACCATTAAATAGTTTAGCACATAACCAGCACCTGCTTGATGCATCTTCATCAACACTCTTTTGCCAGTCATATAAAAAGAGAGAAAACTTTTTCAGTTTCAGAATTTTTCTCCCAAATGTAACCAAATGTATCACCAGGGCATCAGTTGGGTCCCCTTCCTAACTTAGAAGACAACACCTGGACTTGTTCATGGGTAACTAATGAAGACACAACTTTCCCCTCAGCACAACCTACCTCATGAGATGTGAGAAACCTCAAATAGGAGCACTCATAACAACTGTTGGGATTTTAGTAGAAAGTTAATTTTGTTCTATGATTTTCAAAAGTCAGCCAAAATGACCTGAGAACATTTGGTGTCGATCTGTACTGACAAGGAAGATGACAATGGGGACAGAGGAGGTTCCCTGAGTTGCTTCTTCAGGGGTGGGAAAGTTCCATACACAGGGTTTAGAAGGA
Organism: Urocitellus parryii; assembly: GCF_045843805.1. Taxonomy (NCBI): domain Eukaryota; kingdom Metazoa; phylum Chordata; class Mammalia; order Rodentia; family Sciuridae; genus Urocitellus; species Urocitellus parryii. Next base: position 69,831,440 of record NC_135538.1, on the reverse strand, counting down.
AAGGGGAAGGAGGGAAGAAAGGAAATTATTGATTTAGAATCAACTGTTTGTGGTGAGGAACTTTACATTTTGCCCACCACATGTTAAGGCCCTTCTATTAAACTGGAGAGTGAAAAAAAGAAGGAAAATCAAAAATGACCAAGACACTATGACAAGAAAAAATATTAAGGGGAAGTAAGCAAAAACAACTTGGAAAAAGATGACTTTTTATTTAAATAGCTGAAGATTAGTCATGTGTACTGATAATTACAATTATTTTTATATAGATATTAGGGTACCATATAGGAGGTATCTGCATTTGATGGGTGTTGAACCTGAATATGTTTAAAGTCCTGTTTAACTCTAACAGCAAATAACTACATGGGGAAAAGTGCAACATTTCCCATGGAATTCATTACTAAGAAGTGTCCTGGACCTGCAGCTATAGAATTTCCTTATAATGCATGACTTTGTCTTTTCTAGCCAAGTTACAAAACGATAATAAATGAAAGGGTAACCCAATTTGAAATAAGGATGTCAAGGCATTTTTGAGCACACCTTATGGAAAAAATCTAAGTGAATTTGAAAGAGAAAATACAGCATCAGTTAAACAATGTACTTCATATTTCACCTGAAATTGTACATACAGAAGCTCTAGTCATCATAAAGGGCTTCTTTGTAGTCAATGTACATAGAAATAAATAAACATATCACTACCAAACTTTTTTAAAAAGTTACCATTGCACAAGTTGCTTTTAACATACACAAAATTCTTATCCAAAAAAACTTTCTGTAAATAATTATGTAATATGTCTTTATTCTTGTCTTTCAGGTTGGTATACGACAAAATAATTTTCAGAATATATACATTTTATAAAAATCTGAATGCAGGTCATTTGGCAATACATCACAATCAGCTGAAGAACTTAAGAAACTATGAACTCCAGGGCCAAAAAAAGAATCAGAAAAGATAATAATTTTAGAAAATATATAGAATGAAACCAATCAATGAACTATAATCTCAGTATCTAACACAGAGTTTGGTAAATAGACAGTGGGTGAATAGAAATAGTTGCTCCTTGTCAACAGACTCAATTAAGTATACAGCATAATTTGTTCATGAAAAAAATGTGTACCCAAGTCTTCCCAGATCTTTTCAAAATTATTCTAAAAATTTAAGTAAACATAAACTGATATATTAAAGAATGTTAACAAAATGCAGCTGATTAGTTACTCTATTAGGGAACAATGATAAAATAACCTGTTGTATAAACTCTAGACAATACAAGGGTACAATGTCCTTCAAATGTAGTACAGGAAGGTAGATTTCAGGGCAGTTTTTAATGAGTTACCCTGTGTCTCTTTGAATTCACAGTATGTTTGGTTTTAAGAAAATTAAAGGGTCTAGAGCAGAAAAAGAGTATTATCTTGGTGTCTATATATTATATTTTGAATAGGTATCTTATGCAAGCTGAGTATTCCTTATCTGAAATGCTTTGGACAATAAATATTTAAGATTTGGGAATTACTTTGGAATATTTGCATATACAAAATGAGATATCTTTTGGAGGGGACCCAAGTATAAACATGAAATTCATCTGTTTCACATATACCTTATAGCAATGGGCCAAAGGCCATTTTGTAGGATATTTATAGTGTGTCTGCATTTTGGCTGCAATGCGTCACATGAGGTCAAGTATGGAAATTTCCACTTCCAGCTTCACATCAATAATCAAAGTTTCAGATTTTGGAGCATTTCAAATTTTTGGATTAGGATGTTCAATTTGTATTTAAGGACAATTTTCACTTGGTCTTTTATCCCACAATAAACAAATGCAATCACAGAAACAATAAAAACAATGTGAACAAAAACCAATATGCTAGAGGATTTATAGAAAAGTAACAACAACCTGATATATTCTAGCTGTATAAAGAGTCTCTTGCTAATTCATTATCTTCCATTTACAAGTATTTTACATACATTTTTAAAGGCCTGAAAAGCTATTATAATATTTCAAACTCAGAAATACTCTCCTGAGGATTAATATAACTTACATTCCCTAAGACCAACCAAAATCTCAATTTGCCTCCATTAATATGTCAAGATGGTAAAAATCAGTCAAGATTGTAAAAATGGTGGCTTCTGTTGACTTTTTTCAACATCATGGGTAAAGATATCTCAGATCCCTGATATGCCCTCTTGTCTAGCCCCATAAATAAGACAAATCATATCCCTTTGATCACGAGAGATGCAAGAAATCACCACAGGCTTTTCCTCTCATTTTAGTGTGTTGTTGTTGTTGTTGTTGTATTTTTCATGTGATTTGTGGCCACATAAGACTGATTTTCCACACTGAACTTCATTCTCTCTGCCACTGCCTCTCCACAATCATCAGAATTTATTCATTTCCCCTCAATACTTGTTTATTGAAAATTTACCATGTGCAAAGACACTGCTAGGAGCAGATGGTGTGAGAAAGTCACAGTCTTATATAGATTTTTATTTAATAGGTAAAAGATTCATAAACAGGTATTGACTCTACAAGGCAGTCAAGTGCCTCTGGAGTGGTAAAACCAAGACCCAGGGAAGATTGAGGAGAGAGGGAGAGAGAAGCTGTGGGAAATGCGAAGAAACAGTTTAGGAAGTAGCATCTGAATTGGACCTGAGAGGACGGGATGGATGTCCAAGATTTTGAAAAAAAAAAAAACAAAACAACAAAGAGAAGAGGGATAAAGAAGAAAGTCAACTTTAACAACAACAAAAAAAAATTAACGAGCAAAATATGCAAAAGCAAAAAATACATTCTCCCTTCAGAAGTGCAGTTAAATATGGGTACTAGCTAAAATCAGGGCTCACTCATTCATGCTGGGAAAAGGTGAGAAATAAATGGATGATCTGAACATTCCACCAGTGGTTTCCCAGGGTTTGAAAAACAATCTTCCTTTCTCTGTAAGTCATACTCTCCCCAAGTGCTTATCAGAAGGATCCAACACAAAGGAAGGCTAATCCCAGCTGGTTGTCAAGGTGCAGGACTTAAAACCAGCAACAGAATGATAGTTGTGGTCAAGAGGCCCTTCTCACACCAATCTGAGAATGTACCAAAATGCTGAAAAGGCATTTTCCGATGGAAAACTGCCAATTTTCCTCTCCACACTCTGAATTAACTCATCTACCTGCTTTATCTGCTCCTTTACTGGTTACTGAATGTGGAAGCTTCGAGGGAAAAGAATCGCATATGATTGTGTGATTCGATACATCCAGGCCTCACAGCATGATCTGTGTCCTGCCATTTCCTCCCAGCTGGTCCTCCCGTTTCTCACAGGGTCTGTTCAACCAAACTTATATCATCTTCCTCCTGACACAAAGCTGGGCCACATTTCCCAGTCTTCTTTGCAGTTGGTAACTTGTTATTCTATCAATGAAAAAGTGAGCAAAAAAAAAAAAAAAAAATGAGCAAAAGTCGTTATACTAATTTCTAGGCCTGGTCCATAAAAACCTTCTATGGATGATCCTTCATGTTACTTTCTTTTCTCTTGGATGTGATATTTAAACTTTAGGAGTCACATATTGAAGGTGAAGAAATAACAAAAATCAAAGTACCAGGACTCCTGAAAGTCTAGCATGAAGAATGCCACCTACCATTTGTTATTATCCATATTGGACTTCTTGCAAATATATATTGAGAAGTTTCTTGTGCATTTAGAAGTTTCTTGTGCACCAGTAAGAATTAAGACATCATCTTTAAATTTTTTTTAAGTTTCATTTTTAAAAAATCATATATTTAAGATAAACACTATGATGCCATGAAACACAGATGGATAATAAAAAGGTTACTATAGTGAAGCAAAGGAACATCATCTCACATGATTACCCTTTGTGTGTGTATGGCAAAAAAGCAACTAAAATCTAGTTATTTAGCATGAATCTCAAATATAATACAGTTTTATTACCCAAGGTCCTCATGCTGTACAATGGATTTTAGACTTGTCTACATCTGCCACTTTGTATTCTCTGACCTACATAGCTCGTTTCCTTACCCACCCCTCTAGCCCTTAGTAACCATTGTTTTCTATCTATCTCTGTATATTTAAATTTATTTATTTTAGATTCTACATATGAGATCATATGTTTTTCCTCCTGTGTCTGGCTTATTTCATTTAGCATAATATCCTGCAGGTTCATCCAAGTTGTGGCAAATGGCAAGATCTCATTCTTCCTTAGGATTGAATAATAGTCCGCTACATATCAGAGTTTACTTAACTCATTTCTCTGTCGACATACACTTAGGTTGTTTCCCTATCTTGGCTATTGTGAATAATGCTGCAATGAACATGAGATTGCAGATATCTCGATGAGGTGGTGATTTCACCACCTTTGGGTATATGCCCAGAAGAGAGAACACTAAGTCATATGGTAGCTCCATTTTTTTTTTTTTTTTTTTTGTATTAGGGATTGAACCAAAAGGCACTCATCCACTAAGCCACATCACCAGCCCTTTTTATATTTTATTAGAAACAGGGTCTCACTGAGCTGTTTAGGGCCTCGCTTAATTACTGAGGCTGGCTTTGAACTTGTGATCCTCCTGCTTCAGACGCCAAGTTGCTGGAATTATGGGTATGTAACACCACACCTGGCTATCGATTTTTAATTTTTTGAGGAACCTCCATATTATTTTCCATACTGGCTCTGCCAATCTACATTCTTACTAACAGTGTACAAAAATTCCCTTTTCTCTATACCTTTGCTAACATTTCTTATCTTTTGGCTTTTTTTTAATAATAACTATTCTAATAGGTGTTTGGATTTTCTAATGGTTTTGATTTGTATTTCCCTGATGATTAGTGATATTGAATATCTTTTCACGTAAGAGGTGGACACTTTTCTGTTTTTATTTTACATTTAGAAAAATGTCTATTGAGGTCTTTCACCTAGTTTTAAATGGAGTTTTTTTTTTCTTTGCTCATTTGGGTTTGGGGGGTATTTTTTCTGTTGTTGCTTTGGTTTTGGCTATTGTGATGTGTGGGTTCCTTATACATTTTTTTATATTAATCCCTTATATGGTTTGCAAGTATTTTTTTCTCAGTCCATAGACTGACTGTTTTCATTTTGTTGACTGTTTTTCCTGCTGTACAGAAGCTTTTTGTTTGTATTTGCTTTTGTGGTTTAAGAATGATATGAAATGATTGCCAAGGCCAATGTTCAAGAACTTTCTAAGTTCTTTTCTGGAAGTTTTATAATTTTGGTCTCACATTTAGGCCTTTAATTCATTTTCAGTTGAATTTTTTATGTATGGTGTTAAAGGCCCAATTTTATTCTTTTATATTTGGAAATCCACTTCTCCCAGTACCATGAAGACACTATCCTTCCCCCATTGTGTCCTCTTGCCATATATAATTGAATTTATTTTTGGTCTCTCTATTCTGTTACACTGGCCTATATGTCTGTTTTCATGAAAGAACTAAAGAAACTATACTGTCCTAATTATTGCAGTTTTATAACATAATTTTAAATCAGGATGTGTGTGGTCTCTAATCATTCTGTCTTTCTTAAAACTTTTTTTTCTTTCTTTCTTTCTTTCTTTTTTTTTTTTTGCTATTTGGGGCTTTTTATGGTTTCATAAAAATTTAGGGATTCTATTCACTTAAAATTGCCATTTGGATTTTGATAGAGATTGTGTTGAATCTAAATTGCTGTGCCTAGTATATTCATTTTAATAGTATTAATTCTTCTGCTCCATGAGCATGAGATATTTTTATTTATTTATGTCTTCCATTTCTTTCTTCAATATTTAATAGTTTTTCAACTCAAAATGGATCAAGGACCTAGGAATAAAACCAAAGACCCTGCGTCTAATAGAAGAAAAAGTAGGCTCTCATGTCCATCATGTGGGATCAGGCCCCAACTTCCTTAACTACTATAGCACAAGAATTAAATTCAAGAATCAAAAATGGGATGAATTCAAACTAAAAAGTTTCTTCTCGGCAAAAGAAACAATCTATGAGGTGAATAGAGAGCCTACATCTTGAGAGCAAATCTTTACCCCTCACACATCAGATAGAGCACTGATCTCTAGGGTACATAAAGAACTCAAAAAGCTAAACACCAAATAAAACAAATAACTCAATCAATACATGGGCCAAGGACCTGAAAAGACACTTCTCAGAAGATGATATACAATTAATCAACAAATATATGAAAAAATGTTCATCATCACTAGCAACTAAAGAAATGTAAATCAAAACTAAGACTCTAAGATTTCATCTCACTCTAGTCAGAAGAGCAGCTATTATGAATACAAACAACAAGTGTTGGCAAGCATGTGGGGGAAAAGGTACACTCATACATTGCTGGTGGGACTGCAAACTGGTACAGCCAATATGGAAAGCAGTATGGAGATTCCTTGGAAAATTGGGAATGGAACCACCATTTGACTCAGCTATCCCTTTGCTTTTACCCAAAGGACTCAAAAACAACATACTACAGGGACACAGCCACATAATTGTGTATAGCAGCACAATTCACAATAGCTAAACTATGGAACTAACCTAGATGCCCTTCAGTGGATGAATGGATTTTAAAAATGTGGCATATGTACACAATGGAATATTACTCAGCACTAAAAAAAGAATAAAACCATGGCTTTGCAGGTAAATGGAAGGAAGTGGAGAAGATAATGCTAACTGAAGTTAGCCAATCCCAAAAATACAAATGTCAAATGTTTTCTCTTATATAAGGTGACTGACTCATAGATGAGTAGAGAGAGGGAGCATGGAAGGAATAGATGAATTCTAGATAGGGCAGAGGGGTGGGAGGGGAAGGGAGGGGGCATAGGGTTAGGAATGATGGTGGAATGTGATGGACATCATTATCCAAAGTACAGGTATGAAAACACGAATTGGTGTGAATATACTTTGTATATAACCAGAGATATGAAAAATTGTGCTCTATATGTATAGTATGAATTGTAATGCATTCCGTTGTCATATATAAATTTTAAAAATTAATAAAAAATATTTAATAGTTTTTAGTGTATAGATCTTTCACATCCTTGCTTAAACTTATTCATAAGTATTTTTTATATTATCTTAAATGAGATTGCTTTCTTGATTTCTTTTTCAGTTAGGTTGTTATTTCTATGTTAAAATGGTACTGATTTTTGTACATTGATTTTGTATCCCGCAACTTTACTGAACCCATTTATTGATTCTAACGGGGGTTTTTTGGTGTGTGAATCTTTGGGGTTTTTAACATATAAAATCAGATCATCTGCAAGTAGTGATAACTGTTACTTCCTCCTTTCTGATTTGAGTGCTTTTTATTTCTTTCTTGTCTAATTGCTCCTGCTAGTACTTCCAGTGATACCTTGAATAGAAGTAGAAAGCATGGGCATCCTTGCCTAGTCCTGGATCTTACTGGAAAAGCTTTTAGTTTTCCCCTAGGGACTACATTGTTAGCTGTGAGGCTTTCATAAATGGCTTTTATTTGTTGAGAAGCTCCTTCTATGCCTATACTGTTAGAGAATTTTTACTAAGAAAAGATGACGGACTTTGTTGAAGGCTTTTTCCACATCACTTGATATGATCATATGGTTTTTATCTTTCATTTTGTTAATGTAATTATTCACATATGTTAAACCTTCCTGGCATGCCAGGGATAAATCCCACTTGGTTATGATGTATAACTTTTTGGTGTATTGCTGAATTAGGTTTACTAAGATATAACTGAGAATTTTTGCAATGATGTTCATCAGAGAGATTGACCTGCAGTTTTCTTTTCTTGTGATGTCTTTATCAGCTCAGGTATCAAGATGATGCTGGCCCCATATAAAGTGTTAGGATGTATTTTCACAACTTTTGTTTTTCTACAAGAGTGTAAGAAGTATTAGTATTAATTCTTCTTTGAATATTCAATAGAATTTACCTATGAGTAAAGCCCATCCTGGGCTTTCATTTTGAGGAGGTTTTTTAGTTACTTCCTCAGTCTCTGTTACTAGTCTGTTCAAGCTTTCCTTCTCTCTCTCTCTCTCCCTCCCCACCCCCCCTTCTCTCCCTTTCTTTCATTTTCCTGACTCAATTCTAGTGGTTGTATATTTCTAGGAATTCATCCAATTCCTCTAGATTATCCAATTTGTCGGCATATAACTGTTCATAATAGTCCCTTATAACTCTTATTTCTGAGGCATGTTATAATTTCTTCACTTTCATTTTTTATGTATTTTTTTTCTTAAATTAGCTAAGGATTTGTCAATTTTATTTTACAAAAAAAAAATCAACTGTTGGTTTTTTCCTATGGTTTTTCTGTACTCTTTCATTGACTTCTGTTCTGATTTTTTATTATTTCCTCCCTTCTGCTAATTTTGGGCTTGATTTGTTTTTTCTAATTTCTTGAGGTGTCTTTCTTGAATTGGATTCCAAATGTCTGACTATTTGGAATTTTCTTTTTTAAACTAGGCGCACTTACTGCTATAAACTTCCCTTTAGAGCTGCTTTTGCTTCAATTTTGGTACATTGTATTTCTACTGTCACTTGTCTTAAGATATTTTAATGTTTCCCTTTTGATTTATACTTTGACCCGTTACTTATTCAGAAGCATGTGTTTAATTTCCACATTTGTGAATTTTCCAGAATCCTTCCCATTACTGATTCTATTTTCATACCACTGTGGTCTGAAATAATAGTAAGTATAATTTTCAACCTTCTTAAATATGTCAAGATTTATTTGAAAGCCTAATATATAGTCTATCCTGGAGAATCTTCCACATGTCCTAAGGAAAAAATGTGTATTTTGCTGCTATTGGATGGACAATTCTATGTATGGCTGTTAGGTCCATTTGGTCAGAAAAGCAACAGACGTCCAGTATTTCCTTATTAATTTCTGTCTGGTTGATCAATCCATTGTTGAACAGAGTAGTAATCGTTATAGCTGATAATGTTATCTTAACATACAAATTTTGACCATGTTCTTCATAACCATGATCTTTATGTTAATTGGTTTTATCAAGAAGTAGACATCCAGATATGATGGGAAGTATATTTTTTTTAATATTTACTTTTTAGTTATAGGTGGACATAATGTCTTTATTGTATATTTATGTGGTGCTGAGGATCGAACCCAGTGCCTCACACATGCTAGGCGAGTGCTCTACCTCTGAGCCACAATTCCAGCCCCATTTTTTTTTAAAGATAGAATCTTTTATAAAGATTCCTTCCTTCCTTCCTTCCTTCCTTCCTTCCTTCCTTCCTTCCTTCCTTTTTTTTCTTTTTTACAGAAGAAGATATACTGAGTTTAGTTACCAAGAATATACAAGTCACCCAACAACTAAAATATGGATATCCACAGTCAGCAAGATTTTATTATTCCCTGCCCGACATTTGTATTTAAATAAGAGTGGCAACATGAAGAAACCCCCTTGGAGTGTTTTTTCATTTTGTTATTTTTGAGGTTGTGTCATTTTTCAATGGCAAATACAAACACTCATTTTCATGGACACACACGCCTCAAATTTCTAACTTTGGAGTCCTCCACTCCTTTTCCTCCTCCCATTAACACCTTGTCTTTCCTTCTTTGCTTCTATTAAGAAGAGTTGTTCTTTTTCTAATCCAAAACGAATCTCTTCACTTATTTCAACTAATATGCCCTCAGGCCTCCTTAGAGACATTATTTCATTAATTTTCTCCTCTTTTTTTTTCTCACTGCTGGATTCTAACTTCTAGAATATAAATGCACTTAAAATTTTCAACCCTGAAAATTAAGGTAAGATGGATGTGGTGGCCCCTGCCTGAAATCCCAGTAGCTCCAGAGGCTGTGCCAGGAGGATCACAAGTTCAAAGCCAACCTCAGCAAAGGCAAGGCACTAAGCAACTCAGTGAGACCCTGTCTCTAAATAAAATACAAAGTAGGGTTGGGGATGTGGCTCAGTGGTCGAGTGCCCCTGAGTTCAATTCCTGGTACCCTACCCACGAAAATAATCCTCTTTCTCTTGCTCTCTCTTGCTCTCTCCCTTCATATTGAAGCTTCCAGCAAGAGCAGTATGAATGGACTATCTTCTCTCTTATATTTCACTGCTCACCAACTGCTCTCACTAGTATCACTGTGCCTACTCGATGACAAATCCATAAAAGGTTCCTTGAATTATCTGAAATATCCTTAACCACTACCTCCTTCCAGAGACTCCAGCTATGCATTTTGGAACACACTACCCTCAGCACCCTCTTCTGAGCATTCCTTCTAAGGCTTGTTTTGTTTGTCTTCTCTTCAAATGTCCACTTCAGGGCTCCTGTCATTGGTTCTCTGTTCTCCCATGTTAATCTCACTTCCTAGTCTTATGACCTAACTGAGCACCAATATATTGATGACATCCCTCATGCAGTCATCCAAACCAGAAACTTGGAAGTGTCCTCAATTATTTCCTCCCTCTGGATACCTACATCCAATCCATCCCAAAGTTCTGAGGATTCCACTTCTTAACTGGTTCTCAGCACCAGTGTCTCCTGATCTCTATCCCTATCGCCACTGTCCCATCACTGCCCTTGTGGACTTGTGTAGGAGCTCAGCAGATGGTCCCCTGAACTTTGGTTCCCTTCACCATTAGCTGCACCTCCTTATTACTGCAAGACCATACTTCTAGAGCACAGATTGGATCATGAAGCTTCTTCGTTGAAATTCCTGTGGTGGTTCCCTAACGCCCACAGAATAAAGACCATCCTCCTTAAAATGGGATCTAGCACCATTGGTGATCAGTGTTCACCTGACTTCCTCCACTGTTCTCTATCCCCAAACTCTAATCACAAGAAACAAACTGAAATTCATGTGTGACCTGTGCTTTGTGCCTCTACGGTTTTGCATGTGCCCTTTTTCCTGAATGCTCTTTCTATTTATTACCCTCCTCCTCCTGGGGGAATCTCTGACACAATCCTTTCATGTTCAGTTTGGGATTCATTTGTTCAGTGAAGTCTTCAAAGACTGACATCTTTCTGTGGGGCCCCTTCCCATCCTCACAATCCCACCCCCAGGACATTTGAGAGGCTCTAGTGCTATTAGTGTCCATTTGTGGCCCCTGACACACAATTTAAGGGCAGCAATCCTATCTTGTTCCTTTCTGAACAGAACTAAAATGAAATAGGCACTTAATGAATGTTTACTGATAGAAAGAATGAAGGATGGACAAAACCTGTCTCCCATGTTGAGTTTGGCCTGACAAAAACTGCCTTTTATAAACAGAATTCTCACAGAGTGGCCAGAAACCATTATGACGCCAATCAATGTTACATACACACACTGGTGGCCAAGTCCAAGTAGTTGACATCACTAATTTACATGTGAAAAATGAGCACTTGGCATTAAAGGAGAAAGATTCAAATATTCTACAGAAGATTGCCACAAAGATAGCTCCAGGGCTATTATCCCAAGGGACATGCATTCACTCTTAGTAATTGTATAAACTAGAGTTCACATTTCACACAGAACTTTCTAACAAAAATTGGAAACAGGAGACAATTAAGCTGGGCAAAGGAAAAGCATGGCTTTGATACACAAGAAACTACACATGCATTTTAAATTAAATGCTTTTTAAATTTGTTCACAGAACAGAGTACAAGAATTATTCTAAAAGTCATAGCTTGTAAATTTGATATGTAAAATGGGAATTTAAAATTAGAAATCTCCATAGCCACTGAATACTAAAAGAGTCAAAAGAAAATGAAAATGAAGATAAAATACATAGTTTCAAACTTTCTGGGATTCATCTCACCCCTGATCAGTGAACGTCTAATTATCACATCCGATGCTCTGGGTAAACACAGGAGTTGATTGAAGATGCATCTTTTCATTAAAAAAATCATGGGCCAAATGTCTTTATGACATGTGCCTTCCTTAAAGGAAACACACTTTTTCTCATTTGTGACATGATGTTGCATGATGTGGTTGTTCAGAGAGACAGCTTAATATGGTTCCCATCCCAAAGCTTAGTGAAAATAGCTTTTTGTAAAATTTGCAAAGTAAATCCCTAAACATAGTTCTTCTTGTAAAATATTAAATCCTACCAAAGATGAATGTATTCAGGGAAATGGTCCAAAAGAAAGCTTTTAATTTGTCTAATGTTCTATGAGCTAATGGTATCAAGAAAATATATCTGTGCTTTAAAAGACACAAATTAGTGATGCTTATACACACCATCCACTTGACTCTGTCACTGCCATTTCAGCTTCGCAGGAGCAGCACTTTCCCTCGAGCTGACTCCTGAAGCCTAAATCTGCAAAAAGTCTGTGATGACATCAAGCTTAACATTTTGCCAGGCTGGTAAAATTATGTCTCAAAATAGCATGCTAATATATCAGCTTTCCTCTCAAATCTAAATGAAATATTAGCACAGGACTCCCATGTTTACTTCAACTATCCATTAATGAACATTTTGGACTATAATAAATGAAGGTCCCACCTCTTCAAAGTAATGGCACCAGTGAAATCTCTTAAAAGTTTACTCATAACTACCAGTCCAAGTAGGATGTGGCCTCTCGATTTTAGATTGGTGATGCTAAAGAAATGTATTTTCAGGATGAAAAGCTTATAACCCTGGCCAAAACCCTAAGTGCCTTCAGGGTACTCTTTGGAGAGTTTAGAAACACTCCAAACTAAATAAATATCTGGAGAAAATCTGCATCATTTGGGTGGTTTATTGGTCCAAACAAAATTTATTCTTTAGGAAACCCAACAGAGTTCTAATTATCTCCCTATAGTTCTCCTTACATTTTCCAAGTTCAATCACAGAACTGTTCAATCTCTGCTCTTCTTACTCTTTTGCCCCCTGCCTTAATTTTTCAATTGAGTTATTGTATAATATTACTGTGGTTTTGTAGGAAAATGTCCTTATTCTTCAGAGATGATGCTGAAGTGTTCAGGGGTAAAATGTCATTGGGGCTTCAACTTACTTTCAAATAATTCTTATAAAAAAAAGAATTTCTCCAGCCAACATACATACATATATAAAATGATACACAGAGACACAATATAGCAAATGTTAATCACTGGTGATTGTAAACAGGGTAAACAAGAGCTCCTCATGCTATCCTTTCCTCCTCCTTCTAGGTTTGAATTTTTCAAAAGAAAAAGAAAAAAAAAAGCTTTGATGAAATTAATTTACTTAATAAGCACCAGGTTTTCACATTGTAAATGGATTTCTTTAGCATTCCAAATCTAAAACTCGAGGGGCCTTGTGCTAAAGAAATGTCAAGAGCAATGAAGGACACATTTTATTATCTTCTCTTGACGTGACATTGATTCAATTTGCACATCCTGGAAGTGGCTGTGATTGGAGTCAGGAGGAGAGGTGAAGAGGCATGATGAACACACTTCAGTCCAGACATTTATGTGGATGGCCTCAGAAAGCTGGTCTTCAGGGTCTCCTGGTCTCTTTGGCCCAGTGAGACCCTGGCTTACTTCACTGTCTCCAACTGTGTACCAATGGCTCCTGGGAAGTCTGGGAGACCAATAAGGGGCTGAGATCTGATTCAAAGTATGCACATAGAATGAATTTACCAAATAAACAGTCATGTGCCTGACCTATACATTTGAAAATGAGTGCTAAAAATATTTTTAAATGATTTCAAAACTTTGGCCAAAATAGTTTATCAGATCTCTATGTGCAAATCTTATGCAAGCAACATTACGATCAGTATATACAGGTATGGTCGGAGAAACAAGGCTATGACTAAGGACATGCTCCATCCCTGACAAAGCGCCTATATTGGCATCTTTGACAAGAGAACCTTCTGAACGTTTCCTCATGTGGAGCTATGTTAGGGGATCCACTTCACTCTCACAGAGCAGACTTGTTACACAATTGAGAAGGAACAAGGTATGGCTTCTTCCCTCTCCTCCTATTTTTCCTAAAGTCACTTCCTATCTTTCCCCAAATAGCATTCTAAATAGTAGCACTCAGATAGTACTTAGAACAGGGCTCTAAATTATCATTTCCGTGGCCAAACAAGTCTTATGTCGGCTTCCACAGAGAAGATTTTATGCTGTGCACCTATTTTCTTTGGGATTCAACAATCTGATATAAATGTCACTTCCTTTAATGTACGTGTGTTAATACAATGCTAAATTCCTAACTCACGTGTCAGGATCTTAACTACAGTCTATCTATCCAGAAGGTGGGTGTCTTTTAATTACACTGAAGTGTCTATGCTAATTAAAACAAAGCTTCAGAACAACTCAATTTACCAGGTGAGACCTTTACTACCTGCAGCAGTTAGATAGCTTATAATCAACTGCATGATATTTTCTCAGTGAGAAATACCGCTTATGAGGTAAGGTGTCTTTGCACAGTGAGTGCTGACTTGGGTGGCAGGCCAGGGGATAAGAACCTGAATGTGCATATCACCTCATGTTTCTCTTACTACACCACTGCAAAGTGGGTAACAATGTGGGCACTGGACAGGGAGGACAAAGAACTCTGAGAAGGAGAGAGAGGAGTACTTACTAAGAACTGCCATGTGGCACTGTCTGGAGCACTCTTACCTGCCTGTCTCTACTATTCTATGACCTAAGAGTTCTGGTCCCATTTTATAGAGAAGACAGGTAGGCACCATCACTGGGCCAAAGTTGCAGAGCTAGGAAATGAGCCTATAGGGTCTCATGCCAAATAAAACGTGGGCATGATTTCTCCCTCAGGTCAGCACATTCTACAAGCTCCAGACTGGATGCTGAAGGTGAAGGCAACCACCAAAGGGGAACAGCCATGAATACTTCTCCTCTCCACTGCACCCACTAAGACTAGTGATGGTGCCTAGAGGGTGGACAATAAGCTCCTCTTTAAATTCAAACGGTGTGCAAGGGAGGCTTTGTGTTCCAGTTTAACATAGATATTGAAACCAATGAATATAAATCCAAAATCTGGTCCCAAGACTGACCCTTCTAAAGATCCTGCAAATGATCAATTACAGCAAGGAATGTTCTGGAAAGCACCAGGTACATAGTGGAGAGTTCCACTCAGCTGCCTTTCTTCTTGTCCCTCAGATCTCCACCTGTGTGACTAACTTGGGGTTTAATCTGCATGTGCAATTATTCACAATAGCCAAAAGGCAGAAACAACACAAATATCCATCAGTTAGTACATGGATATACAAATTGTGTTATGTTTATAGCTCAAGATGGAATATTATGCAGCCAGAAGCAGGACATGCTATGATATAAATGAACCTCTCAAACACTAGGCCAAATGAAAGAAGCCAGACATAAAAAGCCACCTGTCATAAGATTCTGTTTGTATGAAATATCCAGAAAAGGTTAAAAACTGCATAGAGCAGTTTTTAGGGGTTAGGGGATGAGAAGACTCAGTAGAGACTGTTGAATGGGTATGGGGTTTCCTTTGGGTGATTAAAGTGCTTTGGAACTGGACAGAGATGACAGATGCACAATGTGAATGTACTATATGTCACCGTAGTGCTCACTTGAAGAGGGTTAAATTTATGAAATGTGAATTTACCTCAGCAAAAACACATGCAGATGTGGAGACTCTTTGGGCCATCTTGAATAATGATACAGAATACAGTATGCTGAGCCACACAGAGGCCCCACCCAGGGCCCTTCTTACATTACACACAAATAGTCAGAGACGGATTTCCTGTAAGTATGCGGATTTTGAAGAAAAAAATGTTAGAGAAAGAAAATGAAAACTAAGCCATCTCAAAAACCAAATCAAACAAACACAAAACCACTCTCGACATTCTCTCTCTCTCTCTGTTCTCTTCCCATCTCCTTCATTCTATTTAACACCAACAAACAATATATACCCCAAGCACACACAGAGACTGGTGCTAAGACCTAAAGAAATGAAATCTGTCATGGTTTCTTCCCCCAAAATAAAACTGAAAGATCCAACAGGCCCTCAAATTTATGAAAAAAAAAAGGCATGGTTTAACTGGCCACCAGGGAAATTCATATTAAAACAGCTCAGGATCACTTTACTCACCATGGTGGGAAAATTTGCAAAGATTCCCAGCATCTCACAGGGATGAGGCAAACAGGTCCTCTCATATTTTACTGTTGGGAATCTATGGAAATGCAATGTTTTTGGAATGTCATCTGGCAGTATCCATGATTCTTTGACTCAGCTTTTAGGAATCTTTCCTTCAAATACTAAAGTAGATATGCATGAATATACATATAAGAATTGAACTTCAGTTTTGTTAAGAATGGGTAAAACCTAGATGCTCCTGAATTCCCATCAACTGCGGAATAGTTCACAGATTATGGCAGAACTATAATGTAGGATGCTATGTGGCTGTTAAAAAGAAGCACTAGATTCATATCTGTTGACAAAGCACAACACTGTAACAAAAATATTAAGTAAAAAATAACTTGTAGAGTTTTGCTGATGACACCTATTTTATAGGAGGAAAATAAATCACTTTACTTTTATATGTTTATGGTTGTAAATGTATTTCATATAGAGAATTGAAAAGAAACAACCAGAGAGAATGAGTAGACAGACAATTCACTTTTTTCTATATTTACCTCTCTATTGTTTGAACCATAAAAATCATACATTGTCCTGTAATTTTTTTAAAAAGTAGAAACATTTAAAGAAATAGGATTTTTTGACTTGACTTCTACATTTGCAAGAAATATGAGGGCAACACTAGTTTCCCAAAACCAACTTTGAGGATATGTCCTGAATGTCCTGAAGTTAGTACACACTCTACTTCAGCCTCCAAACTGTCTAGAAACTATTCAGACAAGGCAACTCAAAGTGGGATCTGCAGTCAGCCCCATTGCCAGCACTGAACCTGGGAATAGACAGTAAAGAGACTTTTACGCAGTTTGCTAGCATCATTTTATGTCTGATTAATACAACAATTTAAAAAATTAATCAGAAAAAAAAAAAAAAATATATATATATATATATATATATATATATATATATATATAATCAGGGATTGAACAAGGGCACTGAACCATTGAGCCACATCACAGCCTTTTTCATATTTTATTTTGAGACAGGGTCTTGCTAAGTTGCTTAGGGCCTTATTAAATTCCTGGGGCTGGCTTTGAATTTGGACTTTTCCTGCCTCTGCCTCCTAAGCCACTGGGATTATAGGTGTGTGCCACTGTGCCTGGTGTTTCAGTGTCTTTCAAATTTTGCTTTTCTAGTAGTTCATCTTTATTATGTTTTATATAATTGTCAATCCATGGCATTGGGAATTAAAAACAAAACAAAATGGATCCTTCCCCTCAGACAGTTAAAGAAGCGCAATTCTATTGTTACATCCTGTGTATGTACAAATACGTAACAATGAATACCACCCTTATGTATAATTATAATGCATCAATAAAAATATGGAAAAAAAGCACAATTCCAAACAAAGAAAATTGATGTTCATAATGATGTCTGTAATGGATAAAGTTGATTTTTACACTGATATAACACACTTAAAGACTTTAATAATGAAAGATTAACTTATATTAAGTGCATCTTATTTAAAAGATGATAAATCAGAAGAAAATTCTCAGTAATCAGAACAGCTTACTAACCATTCTAGGTGAATTGATTAAGCTGATTCTCTTGTTAGAAACAATGAAACTGGTTATATTGGTTATATCAAGTGAAGAAAAAGAGAAATGGAGAATGAGTAAAAAGCCCAGACAACTCCCAAACCACCAACAGTTGACTATAGACACGCTTTTGCCAAAGCTTTAAACAAGAAGCAAAATCAGCTGGATGCAGTGGCACATTCCTGTAATCCCAGCAACCTGGAAGGCAGGAGAATTTTGAGCTCAAAGCCAGTCTCAGCAGATTAGCAAGGCACTTAGCAGCTCAGTGAGTCCCTGTCTCTAAATAAAATATAAAAAAGGGCTGGGTATGTGGTTGAGTGGTTAAGCACCCTGGGTTCAATCCCTGGTACCAAAAAACAAAACAAAACAAACCCAAAGATGCAAAATCATCCTGACTTTCATATTCTTTGCCTCGCTCATACTTTAGGTGAAAATGTTAATGAGAACAGAAGACTGGCAGCAAAAGAGAGGCAAAGGGCTCAGTAGGGTAGGACTGGGGTCTGACTTGAGTGAGCTGACTCTAATTTAAAGTTTCACCCTTCAGTATTCTATGCTGGTGTGGAGGAAAGTGCTTCCAACTCCTGATGAGTCTTCTGAGTTTTCTAGATGGAGACATGTTTTCTAAAAGCAGAATAAACCAAGTTAGTTACCAGAAAAACTGGTTGGAAGAATAAAGAACCAAGTAAATGTACAGTCAGAAGCTAAAATAAAAATATGATCATTTGTAAATATAATTTTTTTTCTCTCCTTCCTAAAATCTAATGCTAAAGTAAGGTGTATTTTCCAAGTCTGGCAGCTTAAGTAAAAATAACAATTGCCACTGCAGAGGAAGAAATGCTTTACAATTCATAGCTGCAATACTGAAAGAAGGAAATCCTGGATTCTCCCCACAGGGGAACCAGGACTCTGAAGATCTGTGTCACACATTCTGGTATTTTGAGGACTTCTGAGAAGGTAGAGAAAATGTAGGTTATTGTCATACAACTTGGAATTTACATTCCAAAAAAGGAATCCTCAAACAAAAAAGGAACCCCCTGTGTAGCAGCACTATAATATTGTTTGGATTCTTTCTAACACTCGGTGTATTCCTAAAAGGAACTACACATTCAGAAACTGATGGCACAGGGGCTAGGACGTGCAATGGGTAACTATGTGAACTTCTAAAACTTGCTTCCAAGTAGATGATCCTTGACCTCATCTGCTTTGCTTCAAGGAAACATCAACTTGGCCCTAAAATGTTGCAAGCGGCAATAAATTAAACACCTCCACAGTCAAAAACTGGTAGCTGCGTGAATGAATGTGCTAAAAGTCAAAGTTAGGCCAGTGCAACAAATGCAGTTTCAAGCAACCAAGTGGAGCACATGAAGCTCCTTGGCTTGGCATAGAACCATCTGCAAATGCAGTGCTTAGAAGAGGGCCAGCCATTTGCCACTGAGTAGAACTTAGCAAAACCAAAGTTCATGGTCCAATGGGACTTTGCCTCTCCACTCCACCAAGCTTGATTGTGAGGGCACCACACTTTGTCAAATCTCATGCCCACTTTTTTTTTTTCTTTTTTTTTGAGAGAGAGAGAGAGAGAGAGAGAGAATTTCAATATTTATTTTTCAGTTTTCGGCGGACACAACATCTTTGTTTGTATGTGATGCTGAGGATTGAACCCAGGCCCCACGCATGCCAGGCGAACGTGCTACCTCTTGAGCCACATCCCCAGCCCTCATGCCCACTTTCCCTCTTTGTTTTCCTTGACCTCTTTGCAGTAGCCTGCACTGTTCAGCAGCTTTTCTCTCTCTTTTAAAATTTTCCTCTCTGGGTCAGCTGCTTCTCCTTTTTCTTTTGTGGTTCCCTGATCCTCATTCTCATTCCTCTTTTTGACCAAGGACAATTCCCAAGCCCCTGATTCTCTGTCTCTCTCTCTCTTTCTGAATCATCCATTCCCAGGACATTGATTCTCTCCTTGCCCAGAGTTCCCAAATCAGACCTACCCCTGCCCTTGGACTCCTCACTTTCATCTCAACTCATCAATGAACCAGCTTGTATCATACATTTAACTCATTTAAAAGTCTTAATTTCTGGCTGCACTGCTACTTTACCTGACAAAAGAGCTTCCCTATTGACCTTATTCATTTGTGAAGTAGCAAAATTACCTTCCTAGCTACCCAGGTTCCAAATCCAAGTTACTTTTCCCCTCATTTCCTCTTTTTCATCTTCAATTCGAATCAGACTCTAAGGCCTACTGACTCTACATCTCACCTCTGTCTCTTATTATCCATTTGCACTGACCTGAGCTTGTTTAACTCAGAATAACGCTTCTCCTCTTTTTTCCCAATGTTTCCTCTTTTCAAGTTGACCAGCAATCTGCTGCCCTCTGGATCTTCCTAGCATTAACCCCAGCATTTCAAGAACCCTCCCCACCACCCTAAAAAGCTACTGCATGGCCCGACAGTGAGGGATGAGATGACAGAATAGCTAAGAACTCAGGCTCTGGAGCCTGATGTGATGCTTTGAATCACAGTGCCACAACTTAATCACTGTGCCTTAGTCTCCTCATCCCTAAAATGTACTTGATAATATCTCTTTAGAGGGTTTCCATGAGGATAAGATTAGTTAAAAGATGTAAAGCATTCAGAATAGTGCCCAGCACAGTGAGCAAGCTACTAAGTGTTCAATTTTAATGACTCCCAGCAAAGTGGCCTACACAGTGCCTCCTGAACCTGGGTGCCCATCCTCTCCTTGTTATTAAACCTTCTCTCATTCAGTTTTTTCTGTGCAGATGCCCTTCTCTTGGCTGCTCTGTACACCTTCTACCCATTGTCAAGGCTCAGCCCTAATTCCCACTCAGCCACCAGATTATTCTGACTATTCTAGCCATATTCCATCTCTCTTATCTCTGAACACCCATTAATATTTATTGGATGTCCCCAAATCAAGTTGTTCTTTAAATTACTAAGGGGGGAAGGCAATCCAAACTGTGGAAAGAACATTGGTGTTGGAGTGGCAGGCCTCACTCTTCAGTATGAGGGCCCCTAAGTGGGTGCTGGATGTCTCAGAACATCAGCTTCTTCCTCTGAGAAACAGTTAAGATCATCTCAAGGTTTCTTCAAAGACTGAAAAGAACATATCAAACTCCCATCACATCATCAGGTATAAATGCTGGTTCCCTTCCAGCAAGACTGCAAACTCCCCAAGGGCAGTTTATATTTCTCCTGGTCCCGAGGACTGTACCAGGCTGGAAAAGAGCAAAGAAACTCCTAAGTCTATTGACTCCATGGCTGTATTACAAAATGGGTCTTTCCATTTTTATTATAAATAACGGTGGTTCCATCATAAACTGCATTTTAACCTAATCTGCCAAGAACATGAACTGATTATATTCTTGCTCTAATGAGGGAATATATTATCCACCTAACCTTTACCTTTTATGTGACACTTAAGATTTTTTAAAGATTTGTTTTTACAAAACAAGAAATTAAGAAATTCTAGAAAAAAAAAAAAAAGTAAAAGAAATTGCCATGCAGAGTAACGTGGAAGATTTTTCATACCTAAAAAGGGAATTTTCAACCACAACCTTAGTCATAAACCTTCAACAGGCAAATCAGCAGCAACAAAAGATAAGCGCCAGGAGAGAATCTGGCAGAAGTGCGACTTGGGTACAGGCGGAGGGTTCCAGGACTCACAAGACAAGCTGCCGGAAGTGGGTGCTGTACCTTATCACGGCCGCCCCCACCTGACCACTCTCGGCAGCCTCAGAGGAAGCACACAGCCCCCGCACACTTTCCAGCTGCATCTTGGCAGCCACAAAGTACGCACACATAATCAGCCAACGTACAGCGCTGTATCAGAAGCATCAGTGTGAAAAGGGAAAGATCTTCAGCTCCCGATGAGTAACCTGTGTTATTTAGATTCTATCACCAAGACCTGAGGCTGAGCTAAGGGGAGACCTCTCTAAACACACCCATGCAACCCTGGTAACCAGCCACACAGTACAAGACCCTAGCATCAAATCCTTGGAGCCCTTGAAAGCCTGAGACAGCAAACCCCCTGGTAGAGTATGTGTGTGGTGGTGGGGTGTCCCCTGGGAACTACAGTTCTTGCTCCTAATGTTCAGTGACAAATGGAAATGTCACTGGTTCTAAATGCAGAGAGGACTATGCCTGGCCTCAAAATCAGTCTAGACAAAGACAAGACTCATGGTCCCATGACCTCACATTGTCCTACAAATGAAAAGGCTGTATCTTACTGAATGAACGAATGTAACCCATACATTTGGAGCATTGTTCTTTGAGGGGGTTCAGAAACTCACATAAAATCTCATAAGTCAAGAGAAAATGGGAGAAAAAATTAAGAACAACTGTTTACCAGCCACTTCTAAAACTTTGTTTTGTTCTACTTGAATAATTTTATCACCATTTTAAGCAGCTAAACTAAAATGCACCTGCACTGTAAATTGTTGTGAGAACACACCTGTTCTTCAAATATGACTTGAAAATAGTTTGGTCTCCCCCTCCACCTCTCCAGGATGCTCTCATTTATATTTAATTTGGAAAATAAGAAGAAAAAATCAGTAAGTTTAAATTCTGACCATACCTTAAAATTCTAAAGGGATCATAGATGAGCATTAAAGAAAAATGGGGCTTTTAAACGTCTTCCCATAATCCAAAATACACTCAGTGTTTGGAGGTCACTAATGTGATAATTACAAGGAGGGGCCCACTATAAACATAAGGATCTCTATTACAGCAATGCATGTACAAAACATATAGTCTAGAAGAGTCACAGTCCCAAGTTAATGTCATATTCTGGACTCTAAAATAATTTTAATTTATAACTAATAAACTCAACAATTTTTCCCCAAATAGGCCACAGAAACTATGAGAGCATTTATCTATATATTCCCACTTTCCATATAACTTAACTATAGCCATTCTGAGTCAGAGCACCAAAAAAGTGGAGCATTTCCTCCTCTACTCAACCTGCTTAAGTTCAGCAACCCTTATGAGTCTAAATACAAGATGCACATCGTTAAAGGATTATCATGGATGTCCATAAGCCTCAAGGATAGACACTGAAGTCTTCTGTGTTGGCAAACCCTAGAACTACGTCTCCTTCAGAAGGGAGACCTCTGGATCAATGTCTGTCCTAAGTTTATTTATTTATTTTCTTAAAAGGGGTTATAGCATCTGTAATTGCTTTCTTTATAAGAATGTAAGTTCGAGTACCTGTAGATTTCCCTAAGCTAGAGAGAAAATTTCTGTAAAATTTTGAGAGTTGTAATGTTCATTATGGATTTTGAAATGGAATTTCCTGCCATTTACCATTTTCATTGCATTTTTTTAGTCCCTAGTAAATAAATACACTCCCCAGGTGTCCACCCTTTACTATTCCCTGGTATAATGTCATCTTAATTCTTCATTATCATCTGCTAGTACTTCTGTTGGAGAAAAAAATACAATTGTAAGAGAAACCTGGACAATAATGAAAGTCAATATTTCAGTATGTTTCAGTATGTTAACCTCTTCAAAGTAAAATTCTCTGCCTTGGACTCCTTTGTAATGGTAACTTTATATTTATATTGATATAATATCCGAGGGGTCAACAGTTTGATTTTTTTACTTTTTTCCTTCAAAAGAGTATCACAAGGTCAAATGTCAGCCTCTTCTACAGGACAATTTAAAATTTCACACTGTTTTGTAATTCCACTCTCACATATATGCATGTGTGTGTTCAGCCAAAGATATTTTCTCCAATATTCAACAGCAGTGCTGTTCATGATGACCCCAAACTAGAACTTGCACAAATGGATGAGCAGGGGTATGGTCACACATTGAAGTGCCATACAACATGGAGAACCCAAAAGCAACCACTATACACAGCAATATGAATGAATTTCACTAACGTGACTAAATGAAAGAAGTCAGATACAAAACAGCAGTG
Organism: Urocitellus parryii; assembly: GCF_045843805.1. NCBI lineage: Eukaryota > Metazoa > Chordata > Mammalia > Rodentia > Sciuridae > Urocitellus > Urocitellus parryii. Next base: position 69,807,976 of record NC_135538.1, on the reverse strand, counting down.
CTATACACCCCTTTATATAAAGTTCAAAAACAGGCAAAGCAAATCTAGGCTTATATTAAATATAAGAGTAGTGGTTACAATAGATGGGACAGTTACTGGAAGGGAGCCTGGGGAATTTCTGTGCTGCTAATGATGTTCTATGTCTTAACATGGGAGTGGGTTACTCAGAGTGTTTACTTTGTGAACACACAGTATAATAAATGCACATGATATGCATATTCACTCTATATTCTCATTCAATTAAAATGCTAAATATAATTAAACTATCTTCTTCTCTCAAGAAGTAGATTTACAGGTATGAAAACTAAAGCAGTACAAGTAGAATGGAGCTTAAGAGTTGGATTGGAATTCCAAATTTTGCCATTAATTACTCAATCTTAGCATCTCTGGCTTCCATTTCTACAAATGAAGTCAACAGCAAAGAGCAAATGATGTAATACTTAGGACATATGAAACAAGAAGGATATACAAAGGATTATCACTATTGCCTATAATACTGACATTATACTTATCCAAGAATTGTTTAAAGGTTCTATACAAGACAAATCATAAATTAATTGGTAATCCAGCATTGCTAGTTTTGCTATTTTAAAAACTTCCTAAAAATCAAAGGTATGCAATGTTTATGCTACCCAAAGTTAAAGCATCCTGCTCAATCTAGAATCTGGAACATTCAGAAGATCTTATTAACAGAATTTTTGAAAGAGCATCCTACTGCACATTAGAAGATGATGTCAAAGGTTAAAGTTTGAATCCCTTTCACTCTCAATCCAATGGTTCCCTCATGCCTTTTTCTCACCAACCTCTCTTGGTTTGTGCTTTCCCATCTTTCTATTTTTTTTTTTTTTTTTTGGCGGGGGAGGGTAGGGTAGGGTACCAGGAATTGAATTCAGGGGCACTCGACCACTGAGCCACATCCCCAGCCCTACTTTGTATTTTATTTAGAGACAGGGTCTCACTGTGTTGCTAAGCGCCTCACCTTTGCTGAGGCTGGCTTTGAACTTGTGATCCTCCTGGCTCAGCCTCCGGAGCTGCTAGGATTACAGGCATGGGCCACCACACCCAGCACCTTTCCATTCTAATTCCCGCTCTGACTCACTTCCTACCTGGCTGTACCCCTTTCTCCACACACTGAAATGCCAACCACTTTCCTGGGTGCGGTCAATCCATCCTCTTATGGGACACCCTTCTAGGCCACCAGGACCTGTCCTTCCTCTGAAACACTTTTTTTTTCCCCATTTTTGACTCTGTTTGCTGAAACAGCCTTGGATCAGAGCTCTGGATGACTGTCAAACTGTGATTTGACAAGTCACGTGCTCATAGCTCGCCTCCCCGGCTATATTTTTTCCTAAAGACAGGAACGGGACGTGTGTAATATTTACTTTAATCCCCCCTCAATGCCCTGTTCGTTGTAAATATTAAGTGTTTGCTAGCCAATGCTATTTTTATGGATTCAGGGAAGCAAATATCTCTAAAAGTAGGGCGAAGGTGCAGCCGGATATTTCCTTTCCATAAGAAAATGCTGTCAGTGGTATCTCTTCTTTAAAACTCGCTGTTAAGCTCTGATCTTCTTTCCTCTTTAGAGTCTAAACCAGAGCTTAATAGAAATATAAGTTGAGCCACATATGTTAATTTAAATTTCTAGTAGCCACATTTTAAAAAATGAAAATAGGCCAAACTTATCTTAATATTTTTTATTTAACCCTACATATGCAAAATATTATCATTTCAACATGTAATTAACATAATAAAATTATCAAGGAAATACTTTATATATTTTTTGATTATTTGTTCTAAGTAGTTACACAGGACAGCAGAATGTATTTTGACTCATTGTACACAATGGAGCACGGCTTTTCATTTCTTTGGTTGTACTACTATATATTATTTTCTGTACCTACAGATTACCTTAACAAGAGAGAATTTCCAAGATTTTGAGAACTATAGCTTTCTTATAGCACAACTTAATTTGAACTAGCCACACTTCAAGTGCAAAAAGTCACATGGGACCAGTAGCTATCATATTGGAGAGTGCAGGCTAGAATCTACACTAAAATTACATGATTTCAAACCATTCTGAAAAATATTCTAAGCTCTGATAAACCCTTTGGGGATATGTAGTAATGTTTCTAAATCTTGCTGTTAAAAACTGAAGAATAGACTTCAAGCAATTATACTTCTAATTGCTATTAAGTTCAACTTCAATCTCATACCTACCCAATATTTAAGATGATGATTTAATAATCTCAAAGTGATAAAATGCCATGATTTCTAAAAATAAATTTTTATAAGTTACAACGTTCTTTTATCAGGAGCACAGTCAACCAGGTAGCCATAGACTATAAACTCCATGAACATTGCTACTGTGCAATTCATTTTATGTCTTCCCAGAACACCCAGCCCAGAACTTTGCCCACAGGAAGTCCACAGTATATATCCACCAAGAATGAATAAATGAATGAATAAAGTAGACATGATATCTGGTAGAAAACTCATAGCCTTCTGCCCCACAGGCAATTACTAATATGATAAAGCGTGATAATACTTGTTCACAATTACTTATGGGTGAAGAAATCAAAATCCAAAAAACGTTTCATTAAGGCAGAATTTAGAGTTTTCCTAAAGTCAGTCCTATAAAAGGAAGGGGAAACCTTGCTAAACTAAAATTAACACATATGTGTAATGCACAGAAGTTATTAAAATGTCTATAATACTTAACCACTTTTAAAAGCCCTTTGTCATACTTTGTCCAGATGATATGCATAAACCAAATATTATCTAAGCCAACTGTCAAAGTATGATTTCTTGTTCTATATACACACACAAAAAAAAATTCCCAAAAATATTTACACAGCCTTAAAGAACATCCATTCGTAAAAAGTATTCTCCATTCACTTTTGACATATGGTGAATCTACTTTATCTCTGATTTTAAGTCATTTGAGAAACCTCTTTATTTTGAATTTTATGACTATCATGTTAATTATTGGTTCTGCTATGGACATCAAAAGAACAAATGACTAATTGCATGAAGGGGAAACCATTAAATGAATCATGGATTCCACTTGAACTTCATTAGTTAAAAGGATAATTAGCAAAATATTTAAGGGTATAAAAAAGAGATGAGTTTAAGTTAGTCATTATCGTTTGTAGAGAAAAAGACAAAAATTATTTTACTTTCCTGATCTTAAATCTAAAATCTGAAAGATAAGCAGTATTATAGAGAATTATTATAAGATATTCAGACTTCAAAGGTTCCCATAAGGTCAAAACATGGAATATGTAATAAAAAAAAAGTTAACTATAAAATCAATGTATTATGGGATTTTAAAAAATCATTTAAATATCTATTGGAGTATGCTTAACAGGTACTCAGAATCCTAATCTACTTTGAAATTTTTAATGAATATAGAAGAAAAAATTGAAAGCATTAACAAAACATATCAAAGCAAGTATCTAGTCCTATATACTAAAAAGAAAATATAACAATGTTGTATCGTATTTTAACTCCAATATGTGCTCAAATACATAAACAATCTAATCTTTACATTGTGGGAAATGGATAAATATATTTAAAACTAATTGTGCAATAAATACTCATTTAGCTTTGTGTACATATAATATACCCAGGTGTTTTAAATTAATATCACCATATAAACTGATAATTTTCAGTGCAGTATGCATTTTGATAAATAAAATCACGAAATCTTAAGAACAATGAGGGTTCTTAGAAACATTTAGCCCAGTGCCTCTCAAATTTATTCATGTAGGTGCGTCTTCTTGGGAACTTGATGAAATGAAGGCTCTGGTTCAGTAGGTGTGGGGGTGGGGCTGCATTTCCAAGAAGCTCCAGACAACCAGAGCTGAGAACAGCTGGGCAGGACACTTAACATTCCCAGATTGGGACAGGACAGCTATCTTAATGTGGCTTTATGGAGGTGTCACCTTAGGTGAAATCCAGGCTGTGCTGTGGGCTCAAAATGCTGTGGAAGAACTAGCATCTGGTGGGCATTCCCAGTTCTGTCAATCCAAATGTGAAAAATCTACCGATGTTTTTGTTTAATGTCATCTTGCTGGGGCCTGGTATTCTCTCAGCTAATTTTAAATTAACAGATCAAATCAGAAATATTTTCAGAAAATAATACTTCACACAAATCTTTCTAAATATTTAACAGGTCACATGTAAACAAAAAACAAAGACACTCTTAAAAATAACTAATAAAAAGTAACATCCTTGGGACCACTATCCAGGTAGGGAAGTAAAATAGGTCAGTTCTTTGGAAGTCCCCAGCCAGCTCCTTCCTGTCCCTCCATCCTGTCCCTCCATGGCCCCCAGGGGTAACCCTTAACTGATATTTTCTAGACAATTGATTCTTAATTTCCTGTGTGGTTTTACTACGTATGTAGGTGTTGCTAAACAATATACTTACTTTTGCATGCTCATTTTGAACTTTGAATGAATAGAATCAGATTATATATTCTTCTGTCTTGCTTTTTTCATTTGACATTATGATAGGATTCTCCAATTTTAATGCATTTTTTATTAGTTTAACAAACACATAGAATGTATTTCATGCTGGCCATTTTCCTAAGCATACACTCTATTCAATTCTCCTGACACCCCTCTCAGATCGTCACTATCATTTCCCCTGATACACAGATGAGGAAACTGAAGTTAAGAAATTTGCCCATGGTCATACAGTAAGTGGCAGAACCAAAATTTGAACCCACACAAAATCCTTTCTCTTACGCACCCAGAAATGTTGTCTCTTCACACCCTCCTGTATATAGTTTTATTAGCTCACTTTTCAATCTTAATAGTATCCCAGTGCATCAATGTAGCAAAATATAGCAAAATTCAATACAATGTTATTGGGAATTTGAGTTTTTTCCCAATTTTAGCTTTTGTGAATAACCGTCTTTAAACATTTTTGTCTGTGTTTCTTAAAGCATGTAGGCAAGTGATCCTTAGATGTATGCCTAGGAGTAAGATTGCTGGGTTGTAAGTTATTTGCAGATTGAACTTGGTTGGGCAATAACAAGATGTTTTTCAATGTAATTTTGCCAAGTTTAATTTCTATAAACTGTATCCAAGAACTTCCATTCATTTATATCCTCGCCAACACATGATACTGTCAGATTATAAATGTCTGCCAATCCAGACTGTGTGTAATGGTATGTTATTACAATTTTAATTTATGTGTCTTTAATTATTAATATTGAACATTTTTTTTCTTTTTTGGGAGGATGGGGGAAGTACCAGGGATTGAACTCAGAGGTACTCAATCACTGAGCCACATCCCCATCCCTATTTTGTATTTTATTTAGAGACAGGACCTTATTAAGTTGCTTAGCACCTCATTTTTGCTGAGGGTAGCTTTGAACTTGTGATCCTCCTGGCTCAGCCTTCTGAGTCACTGAGATTACAAGTATGCACCATGGCACTTGGCTTAAGCATCTTTTTCTTGGGCAGGGGGGATATCGGGGGTTAAACTCAGGGGCATTCAATCCCCAAATTATCCATTCTGGCCCTTGATCACTATTGCTGTATATTGTATTTGAATGCTTAGCGTGCGTGCGCACGCGCATGAGTGTGATTACCAAGATGAATTCACAACTTGTCTCCAGAGAGGGACCGCAATTTATGCCAGTATCATGGTTCTACACTGTGCTCTGTGCCTAACAGAGTTCTCTACAAAGAGCAAGGCCTAAGCCCTTGATCTGTTCAAGAAGTAATTTCAGAATAAATTTTAAAAAACTTTAGGAAACTATGCAAAAACATAGTTCCTGCAAGATAGGAACAGATTATGAGGAGTTTGAAATGTCATCCTGAGGAGTCTCAACTTTTTTTCTGGGCAATAAGAAGTTACAGAGGGGTTTTAAAGCAGCAGAGTCAATGAGTTTGTTTATACATTCATTCAGGTATTTACTGAGGACCCTTTTAGTGCCTGGCACTTCTAAATACTGACACTAAAAGATAAAAAGAATAGCAGGTGGTATATATATTAAAAATCCAAAATGCTAAGATGACGACTGGAAGCATAAATCAAACAAACATTGAAGATGAAGTGTGGAAGAGGCAAGGTGAACACAAAGTTCCAACTGACGAAATTCTAATTGTGAGCTTCCCTAGGAAGGGTTTATTTCCCCTATCAATAAAGCAAGGTGCAAATGCCCACGGTTCTAGCAACTAGGAAGCAAATGACAATGGAAGCATTTTCAAGATGAAGTGTTTGGAAGGCTCGAGGTGTGGGGGGAACCTTATAAATGTAATGATGCATGCCATTCTTATTATAGGCTAGAAATTCAGTTGCTTCAACTACAGAATGTAAAAAATAAAGGTTCCTGGACAAGACTACCTGTGATGGTCTAGGGGGTCATCTCTGATGATCTGGCATAAACTTCAGAAAAACAAACCAAAGCTAAACTAAAGACATTCCTGGTATAGATGTCAACGGGCGGCAGAGTGTGACCATGCATCTGAACTCCTTGTGATGCTGAGGGCAGCCCCTTGGCATGGAAATGCGACAGCACACATCTTCCTGTGACTGCTGCTCCTCTTCACCCCACTGTTTCCTCTGACTCCAGTTTTCTGTTGACTGGCCTCTTGGAACCCTCCAGCAATGACTCACATGGCAGTAGTGCTCAGCAATACCACAGCCCTCCACAGTGGGCGCTGTGTAGGAGGCAGGCAGCTGTGGGCCATGGAGTCTGTACCAGCTTCTCCCTTTCTGCCTTCTGGGAGGATTCAATTTTCAGCCACATTTCCCTCAAAACACAGCCCTGGCAGGAGATGCTTAGTGCACAGATTTCTAAATGATGAAATGATCTGGGTTTGGCTCCTTGATCATAATGAAACTAAAAACAGTAAGATGAAAAAAACAATAGGATCATCACATCATCACACCTTCCAAAAAAAATAAAATAAAAAGCAGCTTTACAACTTGGGTGAAATTAAAAGATCAGGGAAAAAAAAGAAAAAAGTTCAAACTAATATTTTCCAACCTTTCACTGAGAGCCAGGGCTAAAACCACATGTTTTGAAGGTCTTGCACTATGTTATTATTAGAAGTCACAATTCTATTGATACTGATGAGTCATTTGTATCGGCGGAAACCAAGAACTTCCATCAACATCATGTTACACACAGTCACCGCGGCTTGTTCTTTATTACTGGTCAAAGCTGCTTCAGAATGCTTAGCAAAGCTACAAAAAAAAAAAAAAAAAAAGGAGAACTCTTCAGCATGTGCAAAGCTTTCCTTTCTTTAGCCAAGCTCACTTTAATCATCCTTCTCAAGAGAGTTTAGGGTGATCTGATCAACTTGTATCTACAAAAGGAAGTTTATGTAGAAACCTCAGAAAAGCAACATTTCACACTTTCCGATGAAAATAAGCACAACTGAACTCTGAAAGCAAACAGTGAAACCAGCTCAGAAAACACACCGCTAACTTTTAAATGATCTCAGGTCAGGTGCTTTTGTTTTTGCTTTTGTTTTTGTTTTAACCTCAACAACATGTAACTGATGCAAACAAAAACTGTCATCACTTAGGAACTTCAGGCTAGTCACTCCCATTCCCTGCCCACTCCCCACTCAGGGCACACTCCTTCCCACAGAAGGAGAAGTGGGTCAAGTTTCAGTTACACCAAGAAAGCCTGAGTTAAAGGTTTATGGAAAGTCCTGCTGCTAAGTAGGAAATAACAGTACATTTCCTTTCCCTTTTTGTCAACCCCTCTCCCCATAAAGATTCCCAGAAAACAAAATGAAGTGAGAGTCGTTTCCCCCGAGGCACTTTTAGAAATGCTGCAATTCTTCACACAGTTCCTATAAAGGCAGAAACTTGCCCAGTTTTCTGTCCTGCAACCAGAAAGCTGTTTGGCTGCAGGAAGAAGAGCACCCAACTTAGCGATGACCACAGATCTGCAAATAGCCCCTCTGCAGCTAGCCAGCCCTGTGCTCTCAAGGGCGCTCTGGCACTGGGGGCATTTTACCCAGCGGCCAGCTGAGCACCGCAACGGCTACATGAGTCAGCAGGTGCTTCTGTAGGAAACTGCTGACATGCTAAATTACTCTTGCATACATAAGGTGCACACACCTACCACCCAGCAAAAAGAAAAACAGGGTACATGCAAATTACCAAACAGAAACCTCTCTACCCTTGCAATTCCTATTTTCCAAGTCTAGACCAAAAGTACAAGTAATGTATGCCACAGTTCAAAAAGAAGTTAACAACTAATAATAATTAATAGTGGTAATAAAGAAACAACTCTCCTGTTTCGATGTATGGAACAGCTGCATTCAAAATCTCACGAGTCCGTTAATTTTAACTGGCTTTAATTTTAACTAGATTTAACTGCTTTTTCTCCCTTCTGAAAAATCAAAATAGTTGCCATATCGACCACAAAAACTGGTAACAGACAAGCACAGTTCCTGTTTTTCAGAATGGACTTACTTTCAAACCCACAATATCAAGATGCTTAACATAAGTGGAAATTTAAAATTCATTGTCTAATGTGGGAGATTTCAACCTGTACACTCATTCGGGTCCCACAAATGTTGCACCGTGATGGCTCACCACACTTCATCCTACGTATGTATCTTTCATCTCTGTTCGCTCCCTTAATACAAGACCCAAAAGGCCACAGGGGAACTGGTTGTCTGGAACTCAGAACACATTTTCCACAGAAACAGTGCCATGCTGGTGAGACAGTGACCCAGGAGAGTTCATGAAAATGTCTCCAATTTAAAATATGAGTCAAAGGTTAAACTTACAATTTAAAAAGTAGAAGATAATACTATAAGAATAGTTCAAAACCAATGAAAGGCAAACTCTCTTGAATGTGTTTTGAAGAAATGTCTAATTAGAAGAAAATGAGGGGCATGCCTTCTAAGGGAGACTTTGGAACTGTGCCTTTAGTCTAGATCTTCAATATTTTTAAAAAGTGGTTAACTTCACTTTTTTTGTGGGGGAGACAGTGCTAAGGATTGAACCCAGGAGTACTCCACTAGTAAGCTACATTCCCTCTCCGTTTTTTTTTAATTTCCATTTTTTTATTGATTGTTCAAAACATTACAGAGCTCATGATACATCATCTTTCATACATTTGACTTAATTGGGTTTTGAACTCCCCAAATCCCTCTCCGTTTTATTTTGAGTCAAGGTCTCACTAAGTTGCCCAGGCTAGTCTTGAACTACGCTCAACCTCTCAAATAGCTGGGATTATAGGCATGCACTACCATGCCCAGCTAATTTCACTTTAAAATGCATAGTATACTCTTATTTTGGCATAAAGCAGCATTAAAAAATTCTTTATATTTATCACTTCTAGGTACTAATTTTTTGTTTGCTTAAAAAAAAAAAAAAGTGATCACGAGTTGGAAGAGAGGGCTGTGGTTGTAGCTCAGTGGCAGAGTACTTGCCTGATCTGTGAGGCACTGGGTTCGATCCTGAGCACCCACATAAAATATAAATAAATAAATAATAAAATAAAATAAAGGTATTGTGGCCATCTACAACTAAAAAAAAATTTTTTAAGAAGCTGGAAGAGAAAAAAGGAGAGTTACAAAAAAGGGTAATTGGAGAAAAGGGGACAGGAAAAAGGGAGGCTGAGAGAAAGAAATACACAAGGCATATTTAGTTGTGAAGACAGGAAAAATTGGAACTAGAGAGCGGTACCCCACTGACAGGGCCCTTCCAGAGAAAGAGGACTTCACCTCACTTCAAGAACAGACCCACAGAATGAGCGAAGTCCAGCGGACAGTTCTATATATTGCCACTAGATGGCGCCATCAACCCAACATAGCATGGTTGCTGGAGGAGTGTGGCGGGGTGGTGTAACAGGCATCTGATTCTTCATGTTTGGGTGTTAACCTGGCAAAAACTTTCTCCAAAATAAGTATAGTTCCATTAATCAACCAGTTTCTCCAAACCTCCAAGTGTCACCACCATGTTAACAGTGTGGGGCACACCAATATTGAAATAAAATCAATTCAATTTTTATCAATGAAACTGGTATAACTGGTGCAGGGAGGTAAGTGATATCAGATTCACTGTTTTTTATTCCCCCTTCAAAGATTCAGTATTCAAGGATCGTAGAGAATTCTGGGGTCATTGCCAGTGACTGACAAAAAATCTCTAATCATAGATCAAGTAGCTTTTCCCTGAAGTTTTGTTTAAATGTCACATAACACACCATCTTGCTACATTAGGTTTATGTGCTCAAATCTAGTATCTGGCAGGAGGAAGGTGATGCTAACTGACAAATGTATTATTAAGAATCATCTGCCCTTTATATTTTTAGTATCACTGTGGTTTCTATGCTCTACTCTGCTTGTCTATATTCTCCATCCAGGCTTAGCTTATAAAGAACCATCTCTTCATTCAAAAGTGTTCTCCAGGGTATGAAATTCTACATTCCTATCTTCAGGGTTTTAATTCTTTAGCTTTATCTGTTATTAATATGCTGATGCCTCAGAAAAGTAATGCACAAGGTACACTCAGATACTTATATTCTAATAAAATTATATTTGCAATATCCTTTTCTGAGATTGGTTTGGGGAAGGAAAGACAGAAACTAGTTGAGAGCATTGGGCAGCTAAAAGACAGCAGAGTACAATGCAAAGAAGTAAGGACAGAAAGAGGACCTTGAGGAACTGATAGCAAACTTGCCTACCTCCTTTACAGTTAAGACAAGATCCATTATTCCTGCTGATCTTTCCTGGAGGGGAAATGTTGAAAAGTAAGGGTTAACTCAAAGAATGTCTACATTTTCCTCTTGCTGAATGGGTAATAAAATATTTCACAGTTAATTTTCATTTTTTTTTCACTTTGACTCTTCAGGGCTTATTCATTTGCATAATATGGAATCTTGAACCCATATAGATATTCTACAAATCAATGCAAGTAATTCTCACACTAAATCAGCAGCTTTAATTTAAGCTCATCATTGTTTGCATAGAAATCTTTATGCACTCATCTGCTTGATTTTTTAATCACTTAAAACCTCCAACACTGACACACTAAGCATCTCCCCATTTAGCCACCTCCAAAATTTGAACTAAATGCTGAAAAATAAGCACAGTACATTCATACACTTGATCATCTCCCAAACTAAGCTTCAAACATGTGCTTAATGTTCAAGCAGGTCTCAGAAATAATGCCTCTTGACTCAAGATGACAATGTGGTGTCCAGCCCAGGCACAGCTGAGCTGAGTCAGCATTCTAAATAGTGACCCTGCAAACCCAAGGTAATCAGTGGGCACTGCCAAACTGGCTGCCTGGCTGAGTCCTTTAAAACCATGCAAATCTTCAGGTGAGAGTTGCAACATAATAATCTGGCAAGATAAACTCTTTCTGAAGTTGACTAGAATGAGAACAAAGGTTACCTGCTTTTATCTGTTACTGGTAGCTAATATTTCCAATTAGGAAATATTAGCTCTAATGGGATTGATTCTGAATGAAATTCTTCCTCCAGAGTAGAATATCTACTAGAATAGTTTGTTGTTGGCAGTGGGGTTTTTCTTTTGGTGGTGGTGTTCTGTTTTTTGCTTTTTCTCTTAAGCTATAGATAAAACCATGGGGACAGGCCATGGAATTCATGTTCTATGCCTAATTCATCTTTTGCTTTTCCAAGCCATCACTTTTACTTCATAATCTCTAAATGGACAAGATCTGAGGAATGTAATTATTAGAAAGTTAGTCCTGTGGATGACAAGAAATATATTCACTCATGTTCCCTCAGAAATTATTTTTCAATCTTATCTTTCAAATACATGTCAACAAAATGTCCAATATTTCAGAATGAGTTAGCCTGTATTTCCACTTTTGGGACCTGCTAGAGAGTGTTCCAAATTCAAATGAATAAGGACAGCAAAGTGGAGGCAGAGCCTGGGAGTTAAGAGTACAGCTCTAGCATCATACATCCAATGTCCAATCAAAGCTCGCTCTCATTAGCTGGGTGACATCCATGCTCTCACTGCTAAAGATCATATGCAGTTCTGGGTTGTTATGGGGAAAAAGTAACTTAACATGAGCAACATACATAGGAAGCTCTTAATGCAGATTAGCTATCATCAGAGAAAAAGAAAATAGAGAGGTTTTAGCATACAATATAGCCAATTTGTTTTAAATAGATACTGTCAACACTCCTAAATTGTGCTTCCAAAAAACGGTCTAAATAATCATCCTTGATCTGCAGAGGATGGAGACCCCTCCTGCTCTGTGATAAGTGAAGCACTTTAGATAGAAGTCTGACTCACATTTTCTCTCAAGGTACTTGCCTAGGTCTCATACACACAGACATTTTGAAGGGAGTGTCCATGTAGCTTCTGATCCTTCAAAAATTGTCAAAATTACCCTAAATATATTCAAAGTAAGAAATGTTAACTAGTATTTTTTTTCAAGAATGGAAATAAACAGTACTTTTGGCAATTAGCAATTCTGTTTTTATCAGATTCCAGAGACACAGGTAAAAAAAAAAATCAATTTTGGACTCTGTATACAGGAATCATTATTTGCCAAAATGGCCCCAGGGGTTATATCATGGTTTGTGCAATACTCCAAAGGGCCAAAGAGAGTAGTGAATTAATAGGATTATGAGGTTGGAGGAAAAAGCAAGCCTCAAATTTCCAACTGACCCTCACTGAAGCTCATTGCACAATTCCTCCTGGTTGGTGGGGGTGGGAGGAATCCCTACTCCCTGACCAGGTCAAAAACCCCCCTCCCCAAATTGTACCGTGTTACATAGAATAGTTTTCCTTCACAGAAGTTTAATGAATTATCTGCAACTAACTGGTTAATGTCATCCTTTCTATTAGATGGGGGCTTCATAAGGGCAGTGGCCAGGACTGGCTTTGTTCCCCACTAGCACCATGATAACTTGCTACATAAGAGATACTAAGTACCACTACTGAACGAGTGAATGAGGCATCTGCCTCTAAAGAACAGCATTTCTGGACACTTGGTCCATTTGGTAATATCTGCAAGTTCCTGTTGCTTAGACGAATACAGTCTGGGAAGAAAAAAAGTTCCAAGAATCTATGGATATGGGGGATACTAAGGAAAATTGCTGACCATGCACATTTTTTTTTTCCTGCCTGTGGAATGTGACTCACCACACTAGAGTCTCCCAAAGTGGGCTAGACCTGTGGAAACTCCTGAGACATCTGCCTGAGACTGACATTTGAAATATTTGAAATAGTATGGGAGAGAGAAGAGATAGGAAAGCAAGATTAGAGTGACTGGGAACTTAGAAGCTCCAAACCCTTCTTCTGAAGGGTTAGAGTTGGTCCATATGCCAGCCACAGGCTCAGGAACAACTGAAGAGAAGAATGGAAGTGCAAGGACTGGAAAGTAGAGGATTTCACTGCTTGGGAAAAAAAGATGAAAGACGACACAGGACAGGAGGGAGCTGGAAACCAAGCGCCAGCTCTCCTTCACATCTGCTGCAGCCGGTCCTACAGCTAGCTCTCAGGAAGAGGACAAGAAGGTCAGGGAGGAAAATGACACATCTCAGAACGAAAGGACAATTCATTATCAGGCTAAGGAACAAAGGAGAAGCTAACCAGAGGAATACGCTGGAGAAGCTGTGATTATGAAGTCACAGGGCCGACTGGGAGGCATTTGGGCTGTAATTCCAATGACTAGAATGAACTAATACATGAAATGCTTTCAGATTGTAGATATTGATTATTTGGGGGAAAAAAAACAACTCAAGGAAAAAACAAAGGTGAAATTCCTGCTTGATTTTTGAAGTAGAGCCACTAGCAGGAGGAGGCTCAATTTACATATTCTTTAAAAATGAAATGGCCCTTGAAAAAGGACATTGTGGTAAGATTCTGAAGATATGTTCTGGTTTAAGGAAGTTGAATAGCATGCTGATATTAAGATTAAGTTTCAGTTTTAAGTAGAATGACATTTGAAATTAATAAATAGGAAAAAAGAGGAAAACTCAACAGGGAAATTTTGAATTGACACATTCAGCTCCTTTTCTATTAAATGTTCCAGACCAAAAAAAAAAAAAATGAGTTATATTTTACTGAATTTACAAAATGTTTAGTCCACGGTAGGTTTTAGTTTGGATGTGAACAAATCATAAATATTCATGTAAAATTTAAAGATGGAATAGCAATAGGTCATACATTGTCATTAACAATACAGAGCTCTTTTCCCTCATTCCCAGGGTGTGGCTGCTGCTTTCCCCATCATAACTGGGGCTCTGCCAAAAGTTTCTTATCTGCTTTACCAAATAAATTACAATTTTCGCAACCAGCCTTAACTTCTGAACTTTGAGTGTCTCTGGGAGGGTCATATGTCAATGAGGCTTCTTCAATATCCAGACAGGGAAAGGAGAGGAACAGGAGACAAAGGTTCAGTCTGTTGTCTAAAGTGCAGAGATTGACAAATGTGATGTTCAGTATCGTTCTCTGTTCCATGTATGAGAGGATAGAGACCATGTTCTCTGTATGTGACATAGTACTAACCAGTCAGTGACTCCATGCTGGACTGTGTATACAAGATGGGGAAATAATTTGTACACATCCAAGAAAATACACACTTACTCAGATGAAGTTCTGATTAGAACCTTCTGATACTGTAGAATGGGCACAATGCCTACTTCACAGAGTTGTGCTGAGGACTCGATGAGATATGTAAAGTAGTCATACATCTCATACGTATGTAAAGTACCCATGTAAAGTAGTTATCGCTGTATGGCACATGTAAGCATTCAACAAAACAAATATATTGTTTTAGTGAATGTTCTTCAATATCAAATTCCCATGGAAGTCCTCGGGCATTAAATGGGCCAAGTTATACCCATCTGGTGGATAACAGATAAATAGAAGGTAAGTGATTCAAAAGCAATGAATTATTTACCTGCAGAGGATAACACTGTGCCTGTGGAATTATTTGGCTTTTCATGTTGAATTCTCCATTTTAATGGACAGTATTAATACCTAAGTGAGACTTAGTGTTGATTTGGTTTGATTTTGAGTTTTGTTTTTCTTACATATTTCAATTTTCCTGATACTTGTAATGATTCATTTGGTACACACTCAAAAATCATCCACTTTGTGTCAGGCCTTTAGAAAATAACTAACTATAGAAATATTAAACAATCAGATGTTTTAGTCTGTTAAGTGGTAGAAGACAGGCCATCTTCAGGACAATGCTAATTTTTACATACATTCTCAACCAATGTTTATAAAAATTTGAGCCAATATTTTTAAATAGGAAATTCCACATAAAAATCCAGATATCCAAATTCCCTTGGAAAAATCGAGTGATATGACAGCACAAAGCCAGCACTGCCATCAATTCCTGCCTGGCAACAGTAGACAACAACGAGTGAGGTTGAGCAGTGGTTGTCTGCCACTCCACAATACGCCCTCTCCTCACCAGAACAAGGCACATAATTTGTAAGGTTCAATGAAAATGGAAATGAGAGGTCCCTTGTTCAGGAATTATTAAGGATTTCAAAAAGATAACAGCAGAACATAAAACCAGGTGTGAAATCCTTCTGAGGGAAGAGAGGAGGGGCCATGTGCAACTGCACAATTCTGTCGCCATGAAGCCAGTCCTGCCCCTTGGGCTCCTGGACAAACAGCAAGGTGTTTGTTTACCTAAGTATTCTCCATTCATTCAACAATCAAGACAGTATTTTCAATATGCCAGACAACTAGCCCCTGAAATCTGAGGTTCAAAGCTTAGCTCAGTGTAGCAGCACACAGCAAAGCGTGAGAGCCACTGGGCCCTCTCTTCCTTGTTAAAGCTGGATCCACACCAGAGACACCAAGTGAGACTTAATCCAAGTAAAATTAAACTGCTCCCAACAATACAGATTGGCCTGAGCCCTTTTGTTGGCCTCACAGGGGCCTCGATTACAAATTCTGAGGCACAGCTCACAAGTGCTAATGAATAACCAAGTCCCCTTGGCTGGGTAGACAGTGGGCCCAGAAGTGAAGGGCTGGCCTAGGAGAGATTTGAACATGAACCTCACCATCTGGCTCTCTGTGACTCACTTTGATCACAAAATGAATTGCAACAAATTGAAGAGCACATGGCCAGAGTTAATTGTCTCATCTGTAATCTGAACCTACTTTTAAGCAGTTATTATTACCCTCTATCAGGTGGAAATGTTTTCTACCATCACTGCAAAGTGCATTTTCCTGATGAACTGTAATGGATCATTAAATTCCATATCTGAATAACAATACTTTGCACTTATTCAGTGCCTTTCATCCAGGGATTTCAAGGCAGTTTGCAAATAATTAAGCTCCTCACATAGCAGCCAGAGGTGAGTGACTGGAAGGGAATTGCCTGAAGATACTAAGTCAAAGGGCATAATTCAACAGAAAGAGAATAAATGGCTTCCTCCCAGGCATTGGTAATAGTAAGAGTGAATTAGGGGATCTCCATTCCCTCTTTCCTTCTGCTTCACCCCTTCTTCCCTACAACAGATGCTGACATGCAACATACAAAGGACTGAAAAATAAAATAATATAGAGGTGTTCAAAATTTGGTTATCAGTTCAGATATACACATGAGGAAAATGTATCTTTCCATGTAATCCTGGAATCTACATTACAAACTGACACTCCAATCCACCTGCAGAAAGACAGACATCAGAGGAATTTATTGATAATTTATGATCATCAAATGGCAAGCCTGAAGCTTTCCAAAATTCAAAATGAAAATACTAATCAAAGTAATTTGTTCCATGATTGTCTATTCCATTTCTGGTCCCCCACCCCACCTGAATGATATTCAAGTTTCAGAAAGAGCAAATAGAATGGAACTTGGAAATTAACGCATTTTTTTAGACCAAAGTACAGGAGGGAAAAACATCACAGCCACTCAAAGTTTTGCGGTGAAATTATAAACTCCAGAAAAACTGAATTTATAATGGAAAGGCTGACAGACCTTTCACTGGAGCAGTTTGAATGCAACATTGTAATTTAGCAATCTCTCTTACAGACTAAAGACTAATTCTAACAAGATGTCATTTTGACTCACGTTTATTATTACCTGCAAGAATGAAAAATGCCGTTTACTCGCGAGCTGCTGGAGAACCAGGGTGGGGCGGTCTCACATTTTAAGCAAGACGCCCGCTGCCTTACTGAAATAGCCCTCTCCACCAGAGGAGTGGCAGCCTTTCACGCTCAGCTTCTTTCATGTCAGCCAGAGCCTTCGCAGCTCGACATGCCTTTCCTACATGTTACATTTTAATGATCTGAGAAAACCGTTATCAGAGTTAACATCTCTAATTTTACTCTAAACAGACAAAAGCAAAAAATCTCATTAGGCATCATCTCCGCCAAGGTTCCCACTAGGCAGTAAAGGATTTTTATCTAAAGTAATTACCCTTTTTAGTTAAATACACTCAACAGATGAAATTTACACAGAGTGAGAGACTGCAGCACTAGACAGCGAAGGTGCAAACCGAGGAACGCCGCGTCTCGCCACCCGCGGGGAATCGGCAGCTCTGTCTAGAGGGGGAGGCGCCCTTGTCCTTCTGGTTTCGCGGTGCCAATGGTGGTGGTGGTGGTGGTGGCGGTGGCGGTGACCCGGAGGGCACGCTGTGAGGCGCACCTTCTTGGGCCACGGACAAAACCACTCCGGACAGCTGCCGCGCGGGAACTTGCCCCAAGTTGCCAAACTTGCTTAAAGGCAAGAGGATGCTGATAATACCTTGCGCGCCCAAGACCTCTGAACCCAGGAACGCGCGGCCTTCCAGACACGTACACCCGGCCCTACCCGCTTCCTCCCACCGTCCAAGTTCTTGCAAGTCCCTGGCCAGAGCGAGGTCGCAGAGATGCTCGCTCAGTCCCCTCTCGCTGGCACCTGGGGTAGCCCGTGAGCGCCGCCCTCCGCCCTCTCCGTGGCGTTCGGCTCCTGAGCACCCACAGGGTGACAGAACTGAGAGACCCACGGAGAGTCTGGGCACGGGGAGGTGCTCCCTAGATAAATTCCCATCCTAGTTGGGGCTTCTGGGGCTTGGAGACTGTGTGTAGAGTGTGGGTGCGTGTTGCACTTGGACTTCATGTAGGACCTTGGGAAGAGATGGGTGCAAGGTGTCTCAGAAGCCACAAGGTTGAGCTCCGCGGGACGCATTCCGACTACCGTACCCCTGGCTAGTAGGTATTCCACCTAGTTCTAGTCTGCTCTGCGAGGTCCCCAGTTGCTTTTTCCTAGGACCCTAAACTTGAGATTTGATCCCCCCGCAAGTCGCGATGATCAGGGCCACCCGTTGGCGGCTGACAGCTGAGCGCAAAGGCGCGGCGACCGCAGTCTTTGCGGAGCAGCCCTGGGTGCGGATGTCTGGAGCAGGGAGGAGGCCGCCGGGCCTGGCGCGCGGATCACCGGCTAGGGACCCGGTTGCCCGACCTCGACCGCCAGGGACAGGGCCGTAGGTCTGACAGCTGCTCGGGCTCGCGCGGACGCGCGCCTCCCTCCAGCCCGCCCTCCCCACGCCTGACTTATTACCCTCTGCTCCTCCTCCCCCTGCTGTTCCAAAACACCAGTCGACGCGAGCAAAATACAATGCCGCCTCGCCCGCCGTAAACAGCCAGGCGGGGAAAGCGCACATTTGCTGCTGCGCGTCCGCCGACTCTGCTCCCAGCCCCTTCCCGTTCCTAGAAAAATGCCATAAAAGCGAGCAGGGCGCTGGGCTAGCAGTTGCGCGCCCGGCGGCCGCGGTTCCCTTTCCGCGCCGCTTCCCCACGCCTCCCCGCCCGCTCCGCGCACCCACTCCCCTCGTAAACTTGCCCCGCCGCCCTGCCCGGCGTCGCGGCCCACGGCCCGGGGCCAGGGACTCACCTCGCCAGAGAACTTTGAGTCCTTTCCGCCTCTTCTTCCCCGCGTCTTTCCAGCCCGCAGCCCCCTCCCGGCAGCAGGCGCGGTGGGCGATTCCGGGGTCAACGAAAGCTCGCTGAGGGGACGCGCATCACATGGCAGCTCGTTCCCAGCCCCCCGAGTGTGCTGGGAAGGGGGAGGGGAAGGGGCGAGGGGAGACCCGGGAAAATCGAGAACCGGGCGGCGGCGGGACTGGGCAGGCGGGGTGGCGAGGGCGGCGGCGGGCGCTCACGTTAGCGCTGCTGCGATCGCAGCCCGGGCGTGCACGGCCGCTGCTGCTGCTGCTGCTGCTGCTGCTGCTGCTGCTGCTGCTGAGGCGGCGGCTGCTCGGCGCTGTTTGCTCCGCGCCGCGCGGCTCGCGCTCTCCCCGGAACGCCCACACTCTCAATCGCTACATTGTTGACATTCGGCGCTGACGTCACCCGCTCCCCATTCACAATAACTTTACGGGAGCCGGGCAGCGCACCTCCCCGGCCGCTGGGGCGCCGTACGCCTGGCGACTAGCGTAAGCCGCTCCGCGAATGGCGCTCCGGGGGCTGGGGAGGGGGGCGGGGGGCGGGGGCGGGCGCGCGCTTCGCTGGCTCGCGGGAGGGGGCGCGCCTCACGCCGCCGCTGCAGCGGATCGCCCCGCTTTGTGCGGCCGCGCGGCCGGGAGAGCCCTCTCCTCAACGCCGGCCTGACAGACTCGCTCAGCCTGGCCTTGCCAGGCCTTGAAAGACACGGGTTTGGGGCAAGTGGGATTAGAGTAGTGATGAAGGCTAGTGTGTCACATGGGGAGGGTGCCAGAGCCCCAGGCACTATTCCCAGGGAGGAGAGCCAAACCTCGAAACCTGGGATTCCTGGGTTGTCTAGCCTTGCCCTGGAGGGACGGGAAAAGATGCACAACAGGCCCCTACAAAGCTAACCAGGCCCTGTCTTGGGGCTGGGGGAGTATGCATAGGAAGAACAGTGTCCTACCCAAGAGCGACTTTGATGTTTGAATTCTTTTCTGGATTGCCTTGGCCTTCTGCAGACTGGGTGAGCCTGGAAGCCCTCATGCCAGAGTTTATGGAAGTGCACGGATCTATTGCGAAGCCTAAATAAAAAGCCACCTTCCCAGCTTTAGCCTCACCTCCTTCTGTGCTGTAGCCACTTTCCCCTGCCTTTACTTTAGACACTGCTTCTGCCCTTTAAGACCATCGTGTGGCTGCCCTGTAGGAAGAAAGCTTGATGGTGGTAGGATTTTAAAGGGAGTAATTAGAACTTAGGCTGAACGTACGTTTGCAATAAAACAAGGTTGTGTTAATGTTGTGCTGGTGCGTGCAACTTTACCCCTCACCAAGGCCAAGAAATTCTGCCAGGTTTCCCTAAACACCTATAACTTGGCCCTCTTGTGTAAGGCAGTATTCCATATTATTACATGTGGTGCTGATTTTTAATGAATATTATAAAACTTTGGCTTGCTCTACTGAGAGAGGGATCATAAATCCCCCCTTGTAAAATGGGCACTGGCATATGCTGAGGAAGCAGTGAAGCATCACCCTGGGAGTCTTGTGATATCATCCAAGTGTTGCTTGAGCCACCTTCATTTGAGAGCAGAGTTTTAAAAGGCCCCATTCGGAATGTCTGTGTGGAAAGCTAAGTGATGGCCCAATGCAAGCTGAAGGTGCTGAGCTAATTTTTCTAACAGCCCTGCAGATCCTTGAAGTGTGGGTCTGGCAGCACACGAGGAGATTTTTTCTGCTAACCTTTCTGGTTTCAGATAAGGAAAAGTCTCAGAAGTAGCCTCTGGTTTCTGATCTACTGCCCCTTGGGGAAAAAAACACCTTGCTTCTGAAGTTCCTGCCTGACTCCCCTTGGCAAGGACAGAAGATCCCTAGTCTGACTTGTGCTTGCCGTTTCTCACCAGTCCTATGAATGGTTCTGCTTTTGCATTCTTCATTCTTGTACGTGTTGGTGAAATAACTATGCATTTTAATAGCACCAATCAATGCTTTTCTCACAAGAGCCAGGCTTGAGGCCATCTCTATGAGGATGCATAAATTCATTTCTTTTTATGTGGACTATGGCTTCCCTGCTATGGGAGTGGAATTCTGCACATTAGTGTGGAGGTGGATGAGGAAGGGGATCCCGTTGCAAACTGATCTGGTCCCAGATAGATACAACATAGGCTAGCCAGCCACCGTGATGCATGCCTGTAATTCAGCCTCTCTTCATAGCACTTCTGCAGAGGTTAGGCTCTAAGATAGCCTTGCTCATAAGTGTTTGCTTTCCATTCCCTGGGCTGTGGTGCTACACTTTATGTGTTTACGATGGAAAACTGATGCAGGGGCTTTCCTTCTCTGTATTTATGGCAATAACCTGAATAGAGGTCAACTTATTTCCCATGTCTGGAACATGCAACCTTACATTCCCCCCCACACTACATAATTACATATGTGTTTGGATCTGGAATATGGGCTTCATCTGTGATACATTTCTAAAGCACAATATGGTTGCCAGGGACAATAACTTTGTACCATGGCATTGAAGCTAATCAACAAGATTTCTAGAAATCTCCTTGATTTTTGTAAAAAGAGAAAAAAAAAGATATACAGGAAACAAAAAGATAAGGAAAGGAAAACAGAAGAAAGAGTGGTTCTGGAGTCTTCAACTTTGTGCTCCCCAGCACCCTAGACAGAATTTGAAGATGCTGAGAAGATAAAAATGGTTTTTCTCAGACAAAACAGTAGGCAGAATTTCAAATGCAGTTGGCACCTTGAATAAGGCTTAGCAGGGCAAAGTTAACATCCAGTGAAATCTGACAAAAGAGAACAGAGTGGGATGCTGAGAGGAAGACTGCCAAAGCCAGCAGGAGCCACGATTACGGGAAGTTCCTTGAGAGTTTTACTAACTAGGACAAGCTCTTTGGAATTATGACTTGTGTTTATTATTTCAAAAGCAGATGTTACAAAGTGTGTGTAAAGTATAAAACCTCAGCTTAGTAATGTACAGGTGTCACTGGAGAGTTGATGGAATTTGAATAGCTTTGAGTGGTGATTTGTCAACAATTTTTGAACCACCTGTTATGAAGAAGGTGCTCTTCTACAGTCTGGGATGTGAGAGTGAACAGAACAAAGCCTGGGTTCTCATGGAATTCTCATTCCGGTGATGAGACTGGGAGGGAGACAGACAAGGAGTCAAGCATATATACACATAGATATGTAGTCAAATGCCATTATGATAAAATAAACAAAAGAGCTCAGGAGTAACAGGGGTTGGGGATATTCTTACATGGGGTGATTGGTCAGAGAAGTCTTTCTTAATGAGGGAATATTTGAGTAGAGATATGAATGTATAAGGGGCAACCACTACAGCTATCCTGGAAGTAAAAGTTTTCGGATATCAGGGAGAGAAGTGCAAAGACCCTGAGGAACAGTAGACTTGGCATGTTCCAGGAACAAGAACATCCAACAGGTCAAGTGGTCAGTAATTGATACAGAAGAGCAAGGAGGAGAGTAGCAGGAGATAACACCAGAGAGATAACCAGCAGGCCTATGTTTTAGGTGGTGGGAAGACATTATAGGGGTTTCTACAGAGAAAGCACATGACTGATTGGGCCTTGACTCCCAAAGGATCATTCTGCCTACAAGGTGGAGGGGAGGGCAAGAATAGAAGCAAAGAGGCAGGAGGCTATTGAGAGGGAGGTGATAGCGATTTGGACTGGAATAACAACCACAAATGGAATCTGTAAAGTTTCAAAGTGAATTGGGAAGAATTTACTGATGATTCAATTGTGGAATGTGAGTGAAAGAGGAGTCAAAGAAAATTCTGTATTTTGATCTGAGCAGCGAATTGGTGGAGATTCCATTTAATGAGTACAGAAGACCACAGGAGGAAGAGATACAGGTGAAAACCACAGGATTTTGTTCTGGATACAGTAAACTTCAGATGCCTACCTAACTTCAGACACCTAAGTGGAGAAGTTGGGCAAGTGATTAGAGGTGGGGATCCAGAATTCCGGTGAGCGTCCAGACTAGAGATAGAAATTCACAAGTCACCAACACAGAGCAGCTGGGAATATAGTGGAGAAGAGAAGGGAAAAGGAAAAAAAATCTGAAAATTAAGATCTGGGCACTTCAACATTTAGAGGTTAGGAAGGTGAAAAAAGGTGAGGAAGACCCAGCCAAGGAGGCAGAGAAGCAGCAGCCAATGAGAGAGAGGGGAGAAGAGAGAGTAGCATCCTGGAGGCCAAGTGAGAGAGGATGTTTTGAGAAGCAGGAAGTAACCATCTGTGACTGTTCTGCTGATGAGACAAATGAAATGAGAGAATACATTATTGATAATTATGATTGGTGACTTAGAGGTCATTGGTATCCTTAGCAGAGGGAGGATGGCAGAAATAAAGCCTGGCTGGAGTGGTTTTGAGAGAGTGTGGGAGGAGAGAAAGTGGAAGAGAATAGATCCCTCTTTAGAGGAGATTTGCTGTGAAAGGGGGAAATAGATAGGGGATGTTGGGAGAAATTAGAGCTCATTGGTTTCAAGAGGGGAAAACTATGGACATGTAAAGAGAGATGGAATGATTTCTGGAGTGAAGTTCTTGAGTTGAGAGTAGAACCACTTAATCCCTAGTGATAGGAAGGAGGGCAATGCAGGTGGTGTGTGGGAGGGCTGGGATGTGCTATTGAGAAGTGTGGGGAGCTCTAGTCTGAATGGTTCTGTTTTCTTAGTGGACTAAGAAGCAAGATGGTCAGCTGATGGTGGAGGAGGGCAGGGTATAGGAGCTGAGGCCACAAAAGAAGTGTGAACTAGTTAGTGCTAGGCAATGTAGCAGAATTGCTGAGCAGCAAAGAGGACTTGGATGGGTCACTGCTGGGGTCTTTATGGACATGCCCCTGCCAAGAAGAGTTATTTCTTGCCATACCAAATCTCAACACAAGTTCTGAAAAATGATCAATGCATCATAAAGCAGAAAACACCATAGTTTCTAAAGTGACTAGGATCACACAACAATTTGACCTCTAGCTGTTGTTGAATTTCACTCTTATTTGTCTACCTCTACCTCCTCCCAAACCACTCAATTCCTAAGGTAAACTTTGGAAATACTCCCAAAGAGAAAGCAACATAGAGATATAGCCCAAGACTTAATTCTGTACTAAACAATGACACTATTGTCTAAAAACTTAGTGAAATAAGTTAATTCTTCAGTCTTCACGACATGAGCATTTGTCATGCTGAGAGATGCAAACCTAGAAAACATTGGACCTTACCTTCCAGTAACTTAAAAGAAATCTAAGTACATGGTCAAAACTAGTATACGCAAAATAGTTGACCAATACAATGATTTTATGTTTAATTGCTTTCTATTAACTATTTTAATAAATTATAATAATTAATAATATTTTAAATTATTTACATAGAAATTATATCTATTAGAATTTATATTAATAAAAAATTTAAGAATGTATGAGGGTATTTTGGGCATTATAGCAAAAAGAAAATAGAAAAATAGATATGCCTCTTATCAGAAGATTGGCTAAGTAAATGGTGGTTCATATATAAAATTGAATATTTGGACTCATAAAAAATCATATTGAAGAAGTATGTATGTTGGCATGCCAATGTTTTATTAGTATTTAAAAAAAAACAATTTGCAAAACAGTATTTTCTACTGAGAAACTGATGTGACTCCATTTTTGAAAAATCAGCCTGTACCTCAAAGCAGGGCCTGCCAAAGAAGGGGGGGGGTGACCCTTGTCCTTGGAAAACTCCTTCCTAGGCACATAGTTACCCTGCTGAGTCATTTGTCTGTACCAGATGTCCTTGACTCAGCAAATGCAAGTTCCTGAAAAGACCAAAAGAATGCTCGAGGTCTAATTCGGACCATAGCAACAACCAATCAGAGTGAGACAGGGAAGATACCTGAAATACCAAGCGGCCCTCCCAGTAGTTTTGATGATTGATAACATGACTAGGCAACCCTGCAAGTTTAGCATATACACTCTTGCAACGTTCAAACGTATCCACTAACCAATCACCTTTACCTGACTTGTTCCCGCCAATGAATGTGCTAATCAATGTTAAGAGTTGTTGTTTGATTTTCCCGAGATTTGAAATGATTTGCTGTATGATGTTGTGATGCATAGAGTATCCCCCAAAACCTATAAATCCTCACTGAACTAAGAGTCAGGACTCACTCCTCGAGATTGCTGCGTCAGAAACGGTTGTGAGTCCAGGCTCAAGCTTGCAATAAAGACTCTTGTGTGATTGCATCAGATTCAGCTCTTGGAGGTCTATTGGGGTCCCACGAATCTGTCATTACACTACATGATCTCATTTATGAAAAAAATTGCTTGTGTGTGCATAGAAAAAAAAGTCTGGAAGGGTTTATATAAAATATTAAAGTCATTCTTTCAAGATGAAGAGCTGGTGAGTGGCTTTTCCGTTGCTTAACTTTAAAAAATGTTTCTCTAATATAAATGTATTAGTTCTGTAATAAAGAAAGCCAATAAAAGTTATAAAATTCAAGATGTATATAATTAAATTCTAATAAGGACTTAAGTGTTGTAGGTGTTAAGAGGGAAGAAAGTTATGACTGTTGGAGCAGTCCAGAAAAGTTCACTGAGAATGTGAAATTTTAGTTGAACCTTAAATTCAAGACAGATCCAGAAAGGAAGAAATATGGTTGGGAATTCCATACCAGAGGATGCCCAGAGACTGGGATTTGGTCTGACCAAAGTAGCCTTGTATGGGAGGGCTGGGAAAGAGTTAGTTGTCATGACATCAAGAAGGTAAGGCCAGAAGAAGAAGGCACAGGAGACCATGCCTGCTGTCCTGGCTAGCGAGGAGCACTAAAGTCTGCAGTGATAAGAGGGCATTGTGATTGTGACTTGCTTTTTTTTTTTTTTTCAAAATGTACATTTTTCCTTCCTTCCCTTCCCATTGGCCAAGACTTAGTATTTGGTACAAAGCAATCACTTACCTGCCTGTCTTTTTTTTGTCCAACATTTTTTTAAGCACACATAGTCCATGGGTAAGCACTATTCTAACCTTTGGAGATGCTTAAGCCAAGCACTCATGGGTTAGAGGGAAAGATGAACAGGTGAGCAAGTCATCACAGCACACTATACTGATGGCCAGAATAGGACATGGGGCATTGCCCATTGGTTCTGCTTTGCAGAGTTTGAGATGGCTTCCTGGAGGAGGTGACAAAAGAAGTGGATTCTGAAGGATAAGATTTTATCAAAAGAAGATATTGGAAGGTTGGGAGAAATAGAGTAGTGAATTGAGATAGTCAGAAGTAAGAGCCCATAGCAGAATATGAGACTGGAAAGGTAGACATGAACAAATTTTATCCACAGGACAAAATTCCCCTTGAACTTTTCCAGTGAATGCTCTTAATGGCAGAGGAGATGAAATGCTAATCTTTATTCCTAGGGATCCCAGAACAGGCTCCCAAATGGCCTTCACCAAGAACAAAGTGTCATTGCAGTCTCTTGTTATATGTTAAAAAGCCAACTGAACTTCTTTTGTTATATATTTGTGGGTCAAATTTACTCTAAATTTTTTTAAAGCCTATTTGTGACCATCAGGACTAAAGATTCCTCTCCTACCCTCAAAGTTGTGCCTTCAAAGTTCCCTAGAGATTCTGTAAATTCTGGATGGACAAGTAGAGAGGCAATGACCAATTTTCTATTGTTGAAGAGGCATAATCAGATCTGACTTTGCAAAGAGCACATTGGCTCTATATAGGGTCTAAAGAGGCCAGTGACAACAGCTGAGCTCCAGGAACCTAAGCCAAGGCAGTGAAAGGCACTGAAGAAAGGAGGAGAATTCAGAGAAGCTTGTGGCTGAGAGGTCATTTGCATGTGGGAGGTGAGAGAAGGGGAGGAACAACAAGAGGGAAGAGGGATAGGAGTTTTTTGGCTTGAGTTAGGAAAGAAGTGGCTCTGGATGCAGGAGGAAGGTAAGATCACACTGGTAAAGGGTGGAGTCAGAAGGGAGGAGGGCCAAGTCTGGAACTTTGAGGAACAGCCATTCTGGGATTGGGTGTGAGTGAAAGACCAGGAGTTCATGAAGAAAATGGAATAGAGCAAGCAGGAAGGTTAAAGGTCCATAGACTGAGAAGTTGATTAAGAAAAGAAAAGTGCATTTCAACAAGGGACCTGGGAATAACATTCCTTGACAAAGAAAGGCCGGTGGAAAAGGGAATGCTTGATTGACAGCGGGGAGCATCTAGATGCCCTGCAGGAGAAAGTGAGGAGAAGTGGAGCTTTGGAGGAATCGAGAAATGACTGGAGGAAGAGGTTGGAGATGAGGAAATGGGACAGATTACAGCTATAGTACTGAATGTGGAGGTGGAAACTGAGTGAGAATCTAGAACTCTGGGACAGAAAGTGGCCCGTTGATGGTGATGGTATTGGGGAATGTGAGCACTAAACATAATTTGCAGGGTGGGGAAGGGTCATCCATAGTCCTACTCTGCAAAATGGAAATTGAAAATTAAGAAAGGGATTTTGCTAATATTTTGAAGTTTTAGGATGAGTTAAGTTAACTGGTGGAATGAGTCAGAATTTGTTTTCCCTCCTAGAGAAGGAGATGAAATCAGGCTTAGATAAACAAAATAATAGTAAGATCACTTTCCTTTTATTGCCTCTCGAAAAGAAAAAACAATGGTTGTAACAATGTTTCCCTTCCTCACCTCCTCAGAGCTTGTTTAAATGCCTGACTTTTCTAAACTAATTAACAAAATATCCGTCTCTTCATTCTTTCCAACTCTAAAAAATGCTTTTGATCAAATAAACTGGTTTTAACCTTTCATCACATCTTTGCTTTAAAGAAACTCGAAAACCTTTGCGGATGGACAGAAGCAATCCAACAATTTTTAAACTACTGTGAAGAGAAAGCCTTGATGATTTTTTCCTAATAAAAAATGTACTTGAAATTTAATTCTCAACCAGCTTATGATTTTTTTTTTTTGAGGAGCACTGAGAATTGAGTGCACTAGCCCTATAGCAATTTCCCCAACAAATATGTAAGACCATACTTACAGTTTCTAATCTATTTTTAAAAAGATTGTTTATGTGGTATCATTACATGAGGGCATCCAACCCGAACAGTACTAACAGCTCTGCGCTGGTCAGCCCAGCTGTTGTACATGCACATATGTGCTTCCGGCAGAGTGCCTGTGTCAGTGACAGAGATTTGGGCCTCATCTGTCTCTCCATTTTCCCAAGATGTCTCCTACGTAGTTCTCCACCCTAACACACATGAAAGAGCTCACAGCTCTGCACTACAGTTGTCAGCCACCCGTGGAAACTGGTGCCACGTGCCCATTCTTGAATTGCCCTTTGGTCTGCAGATGGCTGCAAATATCGGGTGCACAGTTTTGTTCCAGTCTCACTTGAGTACCCTCTGGATTTACAGATCTTGTCGTCAGGCAAGACACTATTGGTAGGTTTCCTCTGTGCTCAATTTTCTACGGCTTGCAAGGGCGGTGTCATGGGGTGGGTTGGTTTGAGATGTGTGTCAGGACTGATGATGGGGCAGAGTCCAGAGAAGGAAGGAGCCTGTGTCCCCATAGCTGATGAGAAGCTCATGGTAATAAGAGCAAGTGTTGAGTCAGAATGCTTATTTATTAATTCATCGTAAATATGTTATTTACAAGACAGATTTCTTTGTTCTTCATTCACTAAAAATTCTTGTCTTCTGAACGTTCCTTTTTTTAAAATTCAGGGATAGATAAAATGTTTATCAGCCTGGTGCCACGGCTTACACCTGTAATCCCAGATTCTCAGGAGGCTGATGCAGGAGGGTCACATGTTTGAGGGCAGGCTGGGC
Source organism: Urocitellus parryii (assembly GCF_045843805.1). NCBI lineage: Eukaryota > Metazoa > Chordata > Mammalia > Rodentia > Sciuridae > Urocitellus > Urocitellus parryii. Next base: position 69,779,328 of record NC_135538.1, on the reverse strand, counting down.
AACAGAGCGAGACTGTCTTAAAAAAGAAAAAAGAAAGCAAAAACCAAAATAATGTTTATCTTCATTTCTGGCCTTTCCTGTTAACTGCTGCCTCACTTGTGGGTTCATTTCAATAAAAGACAATGTCTTTTGAAAACAATTTATCTTGAAATGTCAAACTTTTGGAAAGGCTGCAAGAGTGTTACACAGAATATCATATCTCCCTCAGCCAGATCACAGTGGTTAACATTTCAACACATTTATTGTTTGTCTCTCTGTCTCTGTTTATACATAGATAGATCCACATACATACCCATTACCATTTTTATTTTCTGAATAATTTAAAAGTAAGTTGTCAACACGATGCTCCACCAACCCCTAAATGCATTAGTGCATATTTTCTAAAGCAATGACACTACATAACCACAACACAATGTCCAAATCAGGAAGTTAACATTACTATAACACTATCATCCATTCTACAGACCCAATTCAAATTTCACCAACTGACCCACCTATATCTCTTTTTCCTCTCTGGAATAAGATTCAATCCAGGATCATGGGTTGCACAGTTAGATGTTAGTCTTTTGTCTATTTCCATCTTGAATAGTTTCCTCCTCCTGTCTCCTCAGTACAGCCCTACCATAGCCTTCAGGGAAAGGGAAGGGATGGGATAAAGAAAGCAACAGTAGCACCTCTTTTAACTGTTGCTGCACTCAAATGTTATGCTAAATTTATTGAGCTCTTCATTTAAGATCTGTGCAACCTCTGCTTGTAAGGCTCAGAGAGAACCAGAGAAAGATCAGGTGAAAACAAGTTTGTATTTAGTCTCTAGCTAATGAAGCATCGCAAGGGAATGATGATCCCTTACCTCAAAACACTGCACCCTCTTCTTCCTACCCCTTTTCGTCTTCCTACAAACTCCTCATCCTAAGTGAAGATTCTTTCACCACTGCTCAGGTCAGAATCTTTCTATAGCTACCTTGCATCTAAATCCTTTTACAGATTTAATACAATTAGATCCAAATTTAATATCATGATAAAATTCTGTGTACAATTCAGTGGTCTTAAGTATTGCTGTGCAACCATCACCATGATCCATCTCCACAACTTCATCCTGTAAAACTAAAACACTATACCCATGAAACAACAAACTCCACACCCACCTCCCACAAATCCCTGACAACCATTTTTTTTCATTTCTGTCTGTATGAATGTGATTACACAAGGTGCTAATTTCTTCATCTCCTCATGAACATTTGTTATTTTCTGGAGTTTTCTTTCTTTATGCATTTTTTTGATAGTAGTTATCCTAATGGGTGTGAAGTAATACCTGATTGCAGTTTTGATGTGCATTTCTTTAGTGATTAATGATACTGACCATTTTTCTTGTACTTGCTTGTCATTTATACATCTTCAGACAATTATCTATTTTTTTAAGAGAGAGTGAGTGAGAGAGGGAGAGAGAGAGAGAGAGAGAGAGAGAGAGAGAGAGAGAATTTTAATATTTATTTTTTAGTTATTGGCGGACACAATATCTTTGTTTTGTATGTGGTGCTGGGGATCGAACCCGGGCTGCACACATGCCAGGCCAGCGAGCTACCGCTTGAGCCACATCCCCAGCCCCCCAGACAACTATCTAGCCAAGTCCTTTTCCCATATTTTAGTTGGGTTGTTGTGTTATTATTGAATTTTAGGTGTTCTTTATATATTAAGGATATCAACCTATTATCAAACACACAATCTGCAAAATCTGCAAGAAATAGAATCTTCCAGGATGCCTGATGGCAGTGGGCAGGGAGAAACTGATTTTGCCAGCTCCTTCCATTATTCAGAAACTCATTGGGAATTCCAGGGTCCTAACAAGAAATCTGCCTTCAAAGACTCAATTCATTACTCATCAGATCAAGCTCTGTCTGTAATCTTTAAGGAAAACCTGCTGGAGGGCTAGCCTGGCATGTGTCTAGTATGGGCATGGGGCTTCTGGCATTATTCTGGGCCAGAAGAGGAGCCTGGAGTCTGACTTGCTCTCATTACTCATGGACTTCCTTGTCCACAGGCAAATCTCCTTCACTGTTGTCTTGTTCTCAGTGATTCTTGGGCTTTGGGGAAGTGGAAAATTAGGACTTAGTCTGAGAGCCACAAGTTCAACGGAAACAATAACAATTCCAGTAGTCACATTAGCAGCAGGTTCACATAATACTGATGGCTAATGTGTTGATCACTTGCAGTTCTTAGTGCTTCACATGCAATGTCTTTGTGTGACCAACTTTTTCCAATTTGTTGTTTAATTAGGTTGTTTTCTGTTTTAGCACTGAAAGTCTCACATTGCACGAAGTCCTTTAGTCTTGGGCTTTCTTTATCTGTTTCCTGCTATTACAGAATACCTGCAACTGGGTAATTTGTTAAGAGAAATCTACTTCTCACAGGAGGAGATTAAGAAGTCAAAAATGGAGGAGCCACATCTGGTGAGAACTTTCTTGCTGCATCATCCCTTGGCAGAAGGGTGGAGGCCAAAAAAGCACTTGGGAGAGAGCAAGGGAGGGTCAAACTCATTTTTACAAGAAAACAATTTCCATGATAACATTAATCCATTCCTAATCACTTTCTCCCTAAAGGTCCCACCTCCCAACACTGTTACACTAGGGATTAAGTTTTTAAAACAAGAACTTTGGGGGTCACTTTCAAACCATAGTGGGACAAACCAGGAGGCTTGGTCACCTTAATCAACCTGAGAAGAAGGGAATTTGACACAGTGGAGTGAAGAGGTTTCCTGAAGACACCCCATCAAGTATCAGAAGCAGAATTTGAACTCATGCAGTCGGGCTCCAGGGCTTGTTCTCATAACCAATATGCAATGCTTTCAAAGCTGGTAAAAGCAGCCTCTGCCAGCAAATTCTTGGGTTTGGGCCAGATACCAAATGGATAGAAAATAGCGCTGGTAGCTGTGGGGGAAATAGTAAATTGTGCAATATGAAATTTCCCAAAATTAAAAATGGAAACTTCATGCTGACAAAGTGCCAAAGATTGCTTTCTAGACTCAACTAACTGGCTATCATATTTGGTGTCTCACTTTATTCTAATCTTGGTTGTACCTTTTATTATGGTGCATGTGAGAATGGGAATGGGAGTACATCGGCCTGGTTAGTGGGGAGCTTTAAGGTAGGGATGTGCAAGATGGAATTCTGGATCCCCTCGAAGAAGGATATGATCTCTCATATCCTCTCCTCCCTCTCAGATATATGGAATATCATGACTTAGCTGCCACCTTATCTAATCTCTTGCTTACTTTCTTCCACTTCCTCTGCAGTTATGCTCTTTGTGCCTCTTTTTTCCTCCTCTCTTCCACTCACTTGGTAATGCTACTTTCAATCCACCATACCCAGTTACAAATACTAGACAATCAACCCAGATCCCTTTGCTGTCAAAATTCGGAGAGGTCTGGTACAGCATAAAGAACTATGTCCTTATCTCTGCTCCATAATTTCCTAAACACATCATTTCACTTTTTTGAGCCTTGGTTCCCTCACTGACAAAACTACTAGTGTAACTCTATTATATTGGTAGTCATCAACAATTCAACAAGATGATGTGTGATAGCAACCAGTAAAGTTTCTTGAGCATTGTAGGTGCTTAATTTTCTTGGCTCCAAGACCCATCTGTAAAGTTGATTTGGACTAGAGTTGAAAAACTTGGAAAAGTGTAACCAGTCAATTATCAGGACAGGCCCAAGGATGGTAATAGGAGGAGGGGATGCAATGCCACAGGAAAAAGACTCAGGCAGGTACAAACACCAAAGACTTGATGATTTGCTGGAGGTCAAAGAATGATGGAGTTACTTTTGCCTTGGATCTGTTAATTTTATCATTTAAATTAGATTGTTTTTCTGTTTCAAGAAGTGGAGACTTATTCAAGGCACTGTAAGAAAAGGGACAGGGGTAGTTATTGTAAAGAAATGTAGGGACTCAATTTGCAACTGGAATTTCAAAGCTGTCAAAAGTCCTAGGGTCAGTTTCTCAAGGGCTATGTGGTCTCTGCTTTTCTTGGAATATTTCTGCTCCATTCTCTGCCCTACTGACCAGCTTTCTCTGCTTGCTCAGGAAATCCTGAGGAAACCTGCTTAGCCTCACCAGCTGGGGTACCTGGTTCAATCTCCTTGAGTAATTTGTCCCCCCAACCATTGGATCTCTTGTTTCTACTTGTCAAGTAGTCCAATCTTAACTTACCCCATCTCAGAGTGTATAGGAGAGGTCGATCTTTTAGTTTCCATGGCTCCACCATCTGCAGTTCTGGGTGTCACTCCAGCCCTCCCTGATGTTTCATGAAAGTAAGGTCACATGCTGCTCCAAAGCACAGCAACCTGACTTCTGATATACCCCAGGATATCTACTCCCTCACTGCTCCTTGGGAAATGGCTTCTCCTTTCACTCTTCTCTGGCCTGGGAGATGTGGGGGTAGTAAGAGCTTTTCTGGTCGCATCATACCTTTATTCTGCAGGAAGGAGATGATAGAAAAGCTTGTGGCTTTCAGATGGAGCCTCAGACTGGGCTCCAAATCACTCTTGTCTTCCAATACCAAGCCTTTACGGCTTCTTCCAGTTCCTCCAGGTGGATTTCTTCACTGCTTATAGGTCTTTTTCCTTGCAGGGCTTCTGAAGCTGCTCCCACCAGTATAGGTAGGCTCCATCACTCTCTGTCCCCTGCATGGTCAGACCTGCTAGTGCACTAAGAACCCCAGGAAAACTGGGGGGATGTTGCTGGATGCTTATTGCAAAGCCTTTGTGTCTTCTGTGAAGGCACAAAGGATCTCTGAGGCCCCCTCTACCTTACATGTAAGTCAGTCCAAATCTCCTCAGTGTGGGACTCAGCCAAGACATTCCCAGTGCCCATAATTTATTTGCTTCCTAAAATTTTCAGAAATTAATATAGCCCCTTTTTCTTATTTATTTATTTATAATTTATATATAACAGCGGAATGCATTACAACTCTTATTACATACATAGAGCTCAATTTTTCATATCTCTGGTTGTATACAAGGTATACTCATACGAATTTGTGTCCTCATACATGTACTTTGAATAATAATGACCATCACATTCAACATTCATTAATTATCCCATGCCCCCTCCCTTCCCCCCCACCCCTCTGCCCTATCTAGAGTTCGTCTATTCCTCCCATGCTCCCCCTCCCTATCCCACTATGAATCAGCCTCCTTACATCAAAGAAAACATTCGGCATTTGTTTGCCCCTTTTTTTCTTTTAAGATGGAATTTATGTTGTCAAGGCTGCCCTCAAACTCCTGAGCTCAAAGAATCCTCCACTTCAGTGTGTTAATCAGCTTTCCGTCACAATGACAAAATATGGGAGAAAAACAACTTAAAAGAAGAAAAGATTTGTCAGCTTATGGTTTCAGAGGTTTCTGTTCATGGTCACTTGGCTCCATTATTTCTGGAGCTGTATAAGGAAGTACACCATGACAGAAGGGCATGTTGGAGGAAAGTGGCTCACCTCATGGCAGTAAGGGGCAGCTTTCGGGGACAATATACCTTTCAAAGTCATGTCCCCCCTTAACTTTCTTTCTCCAACTAGGCCGTACCTCCCAATATCCTGTTAAACTAGGAATCAGTGGACTAATCCATTGATGAGGATAGAACCCTCCTGATCCAATCATCTCCCCAAATCTCATCACAGAATATTGTTACATTGGGGGGAAAGGCTTCAACACATGAGCTTTTGGGGGGAACATTTAAGATCCAAACTGTTAACCCTTGGCCTCCTGAGTACCTGGGACTATAGGGGCTAGAGAATGCAGCCCTTTCTAAGGCTCTGATCGTTCTTTATGGCAGTTCTACACACATCTTTTCAGCTTCAGTTCCTTGCGAGAGAAGAAATCTGGTGACCAAGTATATGGGCTAGCAAGACAGGGATTGGCTGCCTTGGATGGGTGCGGCCCACTCCAGGTCCAATCAACTGCTCCAAGTTGGAGGGGGCCAAGAGAGGAAGGGCTGTCCTGAGAATGAGAGCTGCCTTCTGAATCAGCTAGCTGTGGATAGAGTCCTCTTCTTTTCCTTCAGAGGGGCTGTTGGTGGATAAACACTGTGATTGATATCTCCAATGCATTCATCCTTCAAAAAGGAGCTGTCTACTGAAATATCAACTTGGAAGCCCCTTCCCCCACCGATTTAAATGCTCTCCCCCGGTGTGTTTTATTTTATTTTATTTTTTCATCTCAAAGTATGAAAAATAATGTAGAATAGAGGAGTGTTTGGAGACAACTTGTTTTGTCATCAAAGTCTGTACTTTTATTGCTTGGACAATTCACGTCCCGATTTAAGCATCGTCCGATTTCACACCGATAAATAATGATTCACAGCTTCAGATGCTGCTGTGTGTTTTTCTGCTGCCTTTCACAATAAGACTTCAACTGCTCTTAAAACACTCACTAAATCTCATTAACATTTTCTCCAACATGTTAATAGGAAAACCGGGTCTGTAGAACAGTGACATTTTGTGATTAAAAATACACTTATTTAAATGGTTGAGTTGTCTCCATTTGAATATTACCCACTACTTCCATAATAATTGCAGAAGTTTTTCACAGATGCTTTTTAATGGGTAACCCTTGCTATATCTCTAGTAGCAGTTTAAAACCTTGAATAATATGCCTTGATTTGATATGTGCTAATTGCTTATCAAAATTTATTCTGTTGTAGCCTCTTGCTGCTGAAATTACTTCCAAGGAGAAAACTGGGCACTTTTGAAAGGGGCATTAATGCCACTAGGCCACTAGTGTCACATTTAGCATTCTAAAACAGTAATGATAATGGCCTGAGAGAGTCAGTGCTCATCCAAAGGCATCCTGTGCTCATCCAAAGAGGATAGCATGGAAAGCATCTGGCCACCAAGGTAAAAACAAGATGCAATAAAATCATGTCAATATTATTATCAGTGCATTTAAAATTATGAGTAACTCAAAGCAATTGCTGTTCTTCAGTGAATAGACATGCTTTATCATTCCATTGTAAAAAAAATAAGATAAGTCAAACCTTACTAATTCAAAATTTTGTGAAAGTTTTGTGGGGTGGTATATGTATATGATACAAAGCTCCTGGTTTTGATCTCATATTAAGGAGGATACACTTGATATTTAACTCTGTGGTCCGTTACTGCCATTTTTCTTGAGGAAGGCTCAAAAACGCCTAACCAATAATCTGTTCTATTTAAGGTTGAAGTAAGCCATTGGGAAATACCAGGATGTGGCAATTTGATGACTGATAAAGTAGAGGCAGTGAGTAGCCACATGTGCTTCCCACAACTCTAAGTTAGTAGGGGATACTTGGGATGGGCAATAAGAAACCGGGACGACTCCATACCCTACTTCAAGGTGGGAGGTCAGAGGAAACCACTGTGGGCTCAAGTCTGGCTTGAGCAGAGGCACAGAGATGTGTGGAAGGCACTGGACAAAGAGCATCTCGAGAACACAGAACAGGCATAGGTGAAATGAGACATTGATTCACAGTGGTAAGGATGGTGGGTAGGAATGTTTTTCAATTTTCTCCCATGCCACCATTCTTATAATATGTATTTGGCTCCTGTTACAGCAACACTCAGGAGGCTCTGACTTCCTCAGCTCTGTTTTCCTTTCCATTGGTCTCATTCTCAAGCAGGTGCTTGCTGTTTACAGGGAAAGGGGGTCACCAGCAGGTGCAGGCTCACATGGTCCTCGCTGCTCCAAAGCTCTGGGGAAAAGCAACACCACTATCTTTTCGGGGTCTGTACATCAACCCCCTGGAGAGTATTTGCTTGGTCCTGCTGGATTAGGTGCCAATTCTGTGGACACACTATTAGGGAAGAGGTGATAAAAAACCACGAGTGAGGCTGTGGTTGTAGCTCAGTGGTAAAGCGCTTACCCAGCACATGTGAGACACTGGGTTTGATCCTCAGCACCACATAAAAATAAATAAGTGAAATAAAGGTATTGTGTCCATTTACAACTAAAAAAAAATAAAAACAAAACAAAACAAAAAGACCATGATTGGCACATTCCCATCTTGAAGGAAAGAGAGGTACTGGGCAGTCAAAAACAACCAATGTTCACTACAGCTTCCTACAGGTACTTTTCCTGAGCTGGGATGGGTCTATTTCTGACATAGATAATATTGTTTGTGAAGGGAATTCTTGAGTAGGAGTAGCTCTTAATGTAGTCTTGGTCCAGGTCCATATTCAGTCTGCTCATATCTAATTCCAACACCCATCCCTTTCCACCTGTTCTTCCCAATGTTCACAATGTCATGCCTCTTCTGTGGATAGTGCTCTTAAAGTGTGCCAGTGTTTCTGCCGCAAGAAGTCTTGAATGCCAGACATATAAATATCTGCACCTAATTTCTTCATCTACAGGGAAATATTCATAAATTTTTGAGTACAGGTATGAAATGACTGGGATTTTCACTTTTGGGAGATCAATCTGGAAGTAGAGTGCAGGATGGATTGAGAGAAGGAACAACATAGGAGACTGCTCATGTGTCTGAGGTGGGGTAGGGGGTTTTAAATGGAGATGAGGCCAAGAGGAAAGAGAAGAGAAAGTTCTAGGGAAATGATTTGATATTCAGGAGCAACAAAAAGAAAGGATTGTTAAATCAAAAAAGCAAACAAAAAACCCAAGCAAAATAACTAAACTCTCTAGTTTGGGAATTGAGCAAGAAGAGAAAAGGGATATTTCATTTGATGTGTAGTAGGCAATTTGAAATACCTTAGAGCTCAGTGGAGGGGAGGACAGAGCTAGAGAGAGAGAACTGCAATAGAGTTGAACACTGAGATTCTATCCAAAAGACTGTAGTGAAATAAGGGAAAGCAAATGGCTTTCAGTCATCTATAAACCTAAGAGTCATGATTGTTTACTCCCTCCCTGCCTTTCCGAGATTCCATCTTACAGCCGTATATGGCAAGTCTACCTTCAAATTTTATTTTGACTCTGTCTCCTACTCCCTTCCATGTCTGCTTTCTTCACCTTAGTTCATGTCATGTCTATGCTAGACCCTCTTGTCTGGATAACTCCAACTGCAATGGCCTCTGGACAGCCTGTGTCTCCACTCTTGCTACCTCCAATCTGCCCTGAGATAGGAGGAGATTTTAAGTGGAAACAATATTGTTCACTCTTCTGCTCAACTCCCCGCAGCTTGCACCCCGAGAGGTTGGACTAAGATTCCAGCCTCATCTGATGGTCTCTAGGGCCTTGCAGAATTTGGCCCTTGCCTCTCTCTCAACTTTAGTTCATCACATTTCAATCACACTCATCTGTTGGTTTCCTAACCACATCAGCTCTCTACCATTTCTAAACTCTCTCATTCCAGCTTAGGCTTCTGCTCTTCACTTCCCTAGTTCTCCACAGAGCACTTTTAATACCTGAAGAATCATCCTGCAAGAACAGACTACTCCTTGGTTACATACCCTCCCACCTTAGCACTTCGAAGAGCTGAGCAGGAACAAGGTGGATATTCAGAAACCTCTCCTGGTCCCAACCCAAGGCCATAAAAAGTCACCAGACTTCCCTTTTAAAAAATGTGTTCCAAAGAATTTTAAAGATTGAATTTATTTTTATAAATATGTTCTACATAATTCCTTACTTGACCAAAGGACTCATCTGGAGCTTTCTTAAAATATTGATTTTTTTTCCTAATAAATTCAAAGCTTGTGGTTTTATTTTCCACCATTCAGTTCACACAAGTGTTTCAGGTCGTAGAAGATAAAGCATGCTTGTATGATTCCTCTGTCATAATGGTGAGGCAGAGGCACAAAAGCTTGCTGGGAATGACAGACTATCCATAACAGAGTCGAGGTTAGAAACCAGAAAGTCATTAGCATTGAATTTTTGCTAGAATTAAAGATTAGTTCTATTTTCCCAATAATTTCCTCTTTAAAATAAAGACTGCCATACTTTTCTAATACTCAAAATGGACTTACGGATAAACATCTTGATTTTTCATGCAGCACTGGGCAGGAGATTTCCTGACCCTGATTTTCCTTCTTTGGGGTCTTCCTCAGCCAGTTCTGGGGGCTGGGCTGGGCTGCTGAGCCTGTGCTATTTTTAATGGTACATTTGTGTTATATCCAGTGAGCAACTAGGCAGAGAGGCTGTATAGTAGGATATATAACTTACATTTTGGCGTAATTTAGAAGAGTGAATAACAAGTTCTTTTTTTAAATAAAAAAGGAAATGAAATTAAAAACAAGACATGAGTTTAATCTGAGGAACTTGACATGGCATGTTTACCCCTTGTAAATTTGGTTCTAGTTTGCCACCTCAACTATCAAACAATAGGACAAATGAGAGAAGTGTCACCCGACCTCTGACCTTGCTTGTGGGTTTCAACTGGGTTCCATGTTATGTTAAAGGGTTTTTATGTTAACAGATTTCTGTTTATATTAACACATATTTTTCATAGATATAGTGATTACTTCAGGGGTAATTTTTAGGGAAAACCCCTCTATATACCTAGGTATTTAGAAAAGTATACCCAAGTAAAATCTAGATCCAATTCCTGTCTAAACAGAACACCATCATCATCATCAATATCATATTTTGATTTGGGGAGAAAAACTAAAGCTAGTCCTTACTCAAAAACATTTTCACATTTAGATAATCTGACCAGTGTGGCTGTTCTTTTGACCTTGTCCCTCCTCCTGAGTGTATCAGGACAAGGGTGATAAATTCTATTCAGGCAACTGGTGTAAAGGAAATTGAATGCCATGTAAATCCAGGGTTTATATTAACTATGAAGAACTTAAAACATTAATAGTACCCACCTAGAAGCCTTTTAGCTACATGTTCCATGTTTTAGTAAAAATTTAGAAGGGAGAAATAACAAATTACTCTCTTTCAGCATGTAGAAATAATTTGTTGGTCCTAAAAATGTTTTTATTTAGTGCTGCCCTGGAAAAATCAAATAATTTTTGACCCAAGCATTCAATTTTTCATTGGGACAAATTTGAGTAATTCTGAGCTGTGAGCGGTGGTGCACACTTGTAATCCTAGATACTCAGGGGTGTGAGGAAGAGCCTTGACCAGCCTGGGCAACTTAGTGAAACACTCCCTTAAAATAAAATAAAAAGGGAATGGGAACATAGCTCAGTGATAGAGCATTTGCCTAGTGTGCCTGAGGCCCTGTGTTCCATCCCCAGCATTACACACACACACACACACACACACACATACACACACACTATTAATAATAATAATGATGATGATGATGATGATGATAATAATAAATTTATGTAATTCCAAATGGAAACACAATATTTTCTTCGAATTTTTCACATCTTGGGCCAGGAACAACAATAATAGTTACTATTATTAGATCTATATATTGAACTAGTACTTCAAAAGTATTATTTGCCTAATGTTTAAATCCCACAAGATGTTTTATTATCTTCCAATAAATTAGGACTTAGATAGATTGGTATGCCCAATGACATAGTGCTAATAAGGGGCAGATTCAATATTTAACTCCTGACTTCTAGGATGTCAAACCACTTCCTTTGAAATGGAGGTCCAGTCTTGTGGGAAAAATTATAATGCTTCATGGCACTGAGTTTACACACACACACACACACACACACACACACACACACACACACAGATTATATATACACATATGTGTGCATATACATATATATGTGTACATATATGTACAAATACACACATACATACACATATACTGGCTATATATATATATATATATATATATATATATAAATAATTGATATTTTTTTAAAATAAAGGAAACTAATAATAATAGCACTGACATTACCCTAAGAATGGCAACATTAGATGTCCACATCACTTTATATTCTTGGTTCTTCCTTCTTATTTTATATATTCTCATTCATTATATTTCAGAGACCCGTCCTTTCCTGTTCCATTTTTCCTTCCTTAATTGGTTTGGTACCATGCCATCTACAAAAGACAGAATAGCTCTGCATTCGTGAAAAGTTGTATGCCTACTGTATTATAAATCCAATGAAGTTTTAAGGTAAACTTTTCCTGAGACACAGCATACTTATTGTAAAATGCACGAATCCTAAGTGTACATAGCTATAGGGATTTTCTCAAAGTGGACACACCCATATAACCAGCACTCAGATCAAGAAATGGAACCAGTAGATCCAATGATATTTTAATTTCTGAATGAAATATTTATTTTCAAAGTTTATGTAAATAAACTTTGTAAAGGTAAGAACACAACTGAAATGTTTTTATGCCCTACTTCATGTTTTATGTAGTCTGATTTTTTTAATCCATAGTTTTCCTTTTTTGTTCTTTTTTTAAAAATTAGAGCTTTATAGTTACACATAGTAGTTGGATTCATCCTGACAAACTCATATATGAATGGAAGTTGAGTTCATGATCCTCCCTTTTTCCTCCCATCTTCCCTCCTCTCCCATTCTCCTTCCTTTACTAGACTTCCTTTTGCTCATGTATTAGTTTATATTTGATTTTTTCTTTATGTTACCCTATATTTTTTTCCTTAATTTTACTCTAGTTTCTGCATATGAGAGCAAACATTGGACCTTTGATTTTCTTAATTTGGCTTATTTCACTTAACATGATATTCTCCATTTCCAACCATTTAATAGCAATAAAATACCATAATTTTATCCTTTTAAAGGGTTGAGTAGATTGTGTATATATACCACAATTTCTTAATCCACTAATCTATTGCTGGATGTAGGCTTGATTCCATAATTTAACTATTGTAAATTATGCTGCTATAAACATGGAGGTAACTATTGTCACTCTGATATGCCAATTTTAGACCTTTTGGGAAAAATAACAAGAAATGGGATAGCTAGGTCGTATGATGGTTTCATCCCTACTTCATGAGGAATCTCCTTACTTCTTTCCAGAGTGGACTAATCTGCTGTCCCACCAACCATGTAATGTGTCCAATTTTTCCCCACAATGTTATTATCATTTATTGATATTCATTTTCTTGGTCATTGCATTCTGACTGGAGTGAGATAAAATCTTAGTATACTTTTGATTTGCATTTCTCTAATTGCTAGAGATGTTTACATTTTTTCATATATTTGTTGGCTATTTGTGTTTCTTTCAGATCAAATATTACAGGCTCCTACAGGCTTAGGCTCAGGTATTGATGCTTCCTGCTTTGATTTTCTTGCTTAGTATTGCTTTGGCTAATCTAAGTCTCTTATTCTTCCACAGGAATTTAGGAATTGTTTTTTCTAATTCTGTGAAGAATGTCTTTGGTATTTAGTTGGGGATTGCATTGAATCTGTATATTGCTTTTAGTAGTATGACCGTTTTCACAACATTGATTCTGCCTATCCAAGAATAAGGGATGTCTTTCCATCTTCTAAGGTTTTCTTCAATTACTTTCTTCCATATTCTATAATTTTCTCTTTTACCTCCTGTGTTAGATTAATTCCAAAGTATTTAATTCTTTTGAGGTTATTGTAAATGGGATGGTTTTCCTGATTTTTTCCCTGGCTGAATCATTATTGGAGTATGGGAAAGCCATTGCTTTATGGGTGTTGATCTTGTATCCTGCTACTTTACTAACCTCATTTATAAGCTCTAGAAGTCTTCTGGTAGAGTTTTGGGTTTTCTAGATATAGGATCATATTGTCAGCAAGTAGAGATAGTTTGACTTCTTCTTTTCCTATTTGTATCCCTTTGACTTTATCTTGCCTGATCTCTCTGGCTAACGTTTTTGAGGACTATATTGAGTAGGAGTGGTGAGAGTGAACAGCCTTCGTCTTTTTCATGTTTTTAGGAAAAATGCTTTTAGTTTTTCTCCATTAAGTGTGATGTTGGCTTTGAGCTTGTCATAAATGATCTTTACAATGTGTAGTAAATTCCTTCAATCCCTAATTCTCAAGCATTTTTAACATGAATGGGTGTGAATTATATCAAAGATTTTTCTGCATCTATGGAGATGATCATGTGTTTTTTGTCCTTAATTCTGTTTAAATGGTGAATTACATTTATTGATTAGTATGTGTTGAACCAACCTTGCATCACTGGAATCAAACCCACTTGATCATGGTCTATTATCTTTTTGACGTATTTTTTGAATGCGGTTTGCTATTATTTATTAAAGATTTTTGCATCTATGTTCATCAGGGATATTGGTCTGTAGTTTTTTTTCCTTGATGTGTCTTTTTTTTTTTTGTATTAGGATTACACTGGCTTCATAAAATGTATTTGGGAGAGCTCCTTCTCTTTCAATTTCATGAAATAATTTGAGAAAAATTGGTGTTAGTTCCTCTGTAAAGGTCTGCTAAAACTCAGCTTTTCTTTTTTGGATGATTTGTAATTGCTGTTTCAATTTCATTACTTGATATTGGTCTGTTTAGGTTTTCTATATCTTCCAGATTCATTGTGGGCAGGTCACGTGTGTCTAGAAATTTGTCAATGTCTTCCAAATTTTCCAGTTTATTGGAGTATAAATTTTCAAAATAGGTTCTGATAATCCTCTGGATTTCAGAAGGGTCTGTGGTGATATCTCCTTTTCCACCTCTGATCTTGTTAATTTGGATCTTCTCATTCTTGCTTTTGGTTATTTTGGCCAAAGTTTTGTCAATCTTATTTATCTTTTCAAGAACCAACTCTTTGTTGCATTGATCTGTGTATTGTTTTATTTATCTTAATTTCATTGGTTTCCACTCTAATCTTAATTATTATATAGTTTTCTTAAACCCATGATATGTTTAAAGAGATCTTAGTTGAGCAATGAAAGCACCAAGATATAGATACCTCTCCCACTAACAGTCCATATGGAAACAGCATCCTACAATCATTGAACTGCTTTCTACTGGCTATTAAACTAAAGCAGTCTTTTCGTTGTACATACCCAGTAAAGACGTTTTTGTTCTGAAATTTTAAAATTTGCTTATCTTTGAGAAACAACATTTCTGTAAGGACTTTGCCCTTTTACTCACCGGTATGGGGTTCATATTCATTGGAGAGAAAAAGTTCCAACTAAAGCCTGTTGGTTTTTGTTTTTTGACTGTCAACACATGGGGTATGGACTTTTCTGAAGTATTAGACACATGATAATTTACAAACCTGTCTTATTTTTATCTCCATGTTTTAGGGTTTGCTTTCGCATCACCAAAGATCTGCTGCTGTCGCACACACTAATACAAGCATCGCTTCTGTGGAAAAGCGTGCACGCTGCGGAATCGGGCTCAGCACGTGAAGGGAGTCTGCTGTGTTTCACAGATGAGTCACCCAGGATGGTACAGATGGTACAGAGTGACGTTTCAAAGATGTGAAAAAATACTGATGAAGCCCAGATTGAAGATTAACCTAATAAGGTGAATGGGGTGAGTATATGAGCCTGAGTTAAATATTTTAGGACAAAATCTGCCCCAATTGTACCACTTAATGTTGCATGATCTCAAGGAAGTCTCAAGTTATGCCAAATAGTTTCTTTTATGAGACAACTCTTAAGATTTCTAGACTTGTACAGAAAATGTGGCATTATAGTAGATCTCAAATGTGGCTACGTTAGAAGCTTCTAGGGACTCAGATTGAAAATACAAATGTCTGGGTAACAGTCTACACTACTGATGGAGAAATCTATAAGGTTGCATCGCAGGTGTTCGTTTTTGAAAAGCTCCTCTAGTGATTTTTATGCTCACTCAATAAAGTCTGAGAATTGCTTCAACATGGGGTTTAAATTCCATACATAAATTATTATGGAGAAGTAAAATGATAAGGATCATTGAATTCTAGAGTTCAAAAGAAACTTAGATATCATTTTTCACAGAAAGAGGCTGAGACCAATGGATAAGTAATTTGGAACCTGCCACTCAATAGCATCATCATAAAACCAGAGCTAGAAGAAGGTGCTCTGATGCCCAGCTTAGCTTTCACTGTTCTAGATATACTCTCATCCACCACTTATAATTTAAACCCCAACTATATAGTGTCTTTATCTTTTTTGCACTTTTAAAATACACAAACAAAAATTTAGAAAGTATAGACATGAATCAAGTAAGTTACTATTTTGATGTTTCTTTGAAATCTCTGTGTTTTGTTCATAGTTTATTTTTACATAGATATAATTTATATGCAATTTTGTAATTTCTTAGGATTTATTTATTTATTTATTTATTTATTTGGTATTGGTGATTGAACCCAAGGGCACTTTACCACGGGCCTATATTCCCAGCCCTTATCTTTTTATTTTGAGACAGGGTCTTACAAAGCTACCAAGGATGACTTCAAATTTGCAATCCTCCTACCTCAGCCTCTCAGTGCACTGAGATAATAAGCATGTGCCACTGATCCTGGCAGGACGCTTTTTTTTTTTTTTTAAATTTATACTACAGTAAGCTTGGTTTTACAGTAACAATAAGCTCTTACTGAAAGTAATTTTGTGTTGAAACCAAGTTTATCAATGCTGTAAAAGCTGCAGTGGTTGCTAAGAGAAAATGATACTTTGTTCCCATAGGAACCATTGTTTTAAAATGAGAAATATAGATTCTTTAGCTTCAAAGGCTAGAACTTAAGTTTGAGATGGGAAGTATTTCACCTTCTCCAAAAAAAAAAATTGTGGAAAATTACTATCCTCAGATTGGAAAGATATGGTTATGTGGTTGCAATCTCCCACATGGGTGAAAAATGTTGTAGATGACTTTGGTTTTGTGGTGCTAAGCAGTCTACCACTGAGCCATGCTCTCAGCCCTCAAGGTGACAATTTCATTTCTCTCTCTGCCTTCCTGGTATTGATGGCAATGCATAGTGATGCTTGATAGGAGAGTGAGGGAAGGTGGAACTAACCATTCTTAGAGCAGAGTTGTTAGGAAAGGCAAACTTACACTTTCCACTTGATAATATCTAAGCTGGTAGTTTGGTTTTATTGTTAGGGAAAGGAACAAAGGAAAGGCAGTATTTGCCCCAAAATACTCTGGAGCATTTAAATACCAGCATAACTTTTCCATCTAAAGTGTTGCTCTATAAGTTAAAAGGAGGTAATGATGATTTGGAGTTTGTGGGGGGAAATTATCTGCTTACTTCTGATCAGAAGCCAAGGACCAGAATAGGGTGCAATTGATCACAACGGTAGTTATAAACTCAGTGGCAGTCAAAGACAGTTCCTGGATGGGGCTATTCCCTGAACCCCACTTTGAATAACATGATTCTGTATTGTCTATGGCCAGTGGGACTGACTGTTCCGCCTTCCCTATGTTTGTTCTCTGTGTCTCACAAAAATGACTTGAGCTCCAGTTATTATCTCTAAGTCTGCCTCTGAGAGGACACAAACTCAGACATATACATAAATGTCCAAAGAAAGCTTATGAAAATAAAATCATGATAAGAAAAACCATAATCACATTTGGAATGATACTTCCCAAAGAGCTGGCATTATCATTGGAGCAGATGCATACAAACACTCATATGGTGGTTTATTCAGTTCACACTTATGAAGCATGATATGTTTCACCCCTTTCCCCCCAGGACTTAAGGAATTATTACCCCCAGCTGTTGGAAGTGTTGCTGGCAGAGTTGTTAGGAAAGGCAAACTTACAGAAGGCCCTTAGCTGGCATCACTGCTTCAGGAGCAGATCTGTCTAAAGAAAGCTTCTTCTCTCAAGATCACCTCCTTCCCAGGTTGGCCCACGTCCAAAGACAGATCCAACTGGGACTCTAAAAGCCCAGTCCTCTCAACTCACTTAGCTCCAAGTTCTTCAGAACCCTCTGTCAATCAGGCAAAGTATTCCATGGAGTCTGCCTGGAGCTTTACTTCTCGCTCTGCCCAAGCCTGCTCCTCTCCCATTCTCAAGCGATGTCCTAGGAACACTCCCTGCTGACCCTCTGCCCACCTGTCTCCACCTTGGGGTTTGTTTCCTGCACAACTCAATTTGTGAAAGTATTTCTTGAGTATCTAATATATACTAGACACTGTTCTTGAGTGGAGACCAAATAAGCTTTCTGCTCTTACATTTTATAAAAAAGGAGTCACATTCTTGAACCAGTATGTGCAAAGTTTTTTATTTTATTTTATTTTATTTTAAAAGGCCAGAGAGTAAGATGTTTAGGCTCTGTAGGGGTTCTCAGAAACAACTACTCAACTTGGGTGCTATTACACAAAAACAGCCTTAGAAATATGTAAATGAAGGGACATGGCTGTGTTTATTTATTTATTTATATTTATATATGACAGTGGAATACATTACAATTCTTATTACACATATAGAACACAATTTTTCATATCTCTGGTTGTATACAAAGTATATTCATGCTGGTTTGTGTCTTCATACATGTACTTTGGATAATAATGACTATCACATTCCACTATCATTTCTAACCCTATGGCCCCCTCCCTTCCCTCCAACCCTTCTGCCCTATCTAGAGTTTTTCTATTCCTCTCATGCTCCCTCTCCCTATCCCACTATGAATCATCTTCTTATAACTTCATTTATAAAATAATAAGCATGTTAGATTTAGCCCATGGGTCAGTGATTTGCTGATCCCTGTTGAAAGAGAGGACCAAATAAGCACATAATTAAACAAGAAAGCATCAGATAATGATGAGTGGTTCAAAATAAATAAATTAGGATAATATGATAAATACCACCATTTATTTTTCATTTAAATATTTTGAATAAGTAATATATTCATATAATTAAAAACTCAAAAGGATTGACAGAGTGTTCATGGAGAAATATTGTTCTGGTTCACTTTGCTTCTCAGTAGAAATAGTTTTATTTTTATATTTTTGGGTTTCTTTTTACTGTTTCTTAATACACATGTAAGCAGTTACAAATTTACATCCTTTACTCCCCTCATCTTTTATGCAAATCTATCATAAAATATATCCTGTTCCATACCTTTATTATTATTCTCTTAGTATGTCCTAGATACCTTTCCCTACCAATAGGCAGGGATTCCTCATTTTTTATAGCTTAATACTATTCCTAAAATGTGTATTATAATTTATTTAATGTATTCCCTATTGTATTAGACTTCTCTAGAGAAGTAGAGTTAATAGACTAAAAATATGCATAGAAAGAAATTTATTGTAAGGAAGAGCAAGTCTATAAGCTGGGGACAAAAGAGAGCTGATGATACTTCTTATCTAGAGGACAGCAAGCTTGAGATCCATGTTTTAGTTCAAATCAGAGGACAGTAAAAACTGATGCTCCAGTTTGAAGGCCATCAGGCAGGAGAAATTCTTGCTTGGCCTTTTTGTTATATACAGGCCTTCAACTGATTGGATGAGACTCACCCATACAGGGGAGGGCAATCTGCTTTATTAATGCCATCCCCCAAACCCAGAAAAATGTTAGACCATATATCTGGGTATCCTATAGCCTAGTCAAGTTGACAGATAAGATGAAACTTTATGCTTAATAATAGACACTTGGGTAGCTTTCAAACTTTTGCAACTACAAATAATACTGCAATAAATAACTTTGTGCATACCTCATTTCATAAATGTGTGCATCTATCCATCTGGAGAATAAATTTCCAGATGTGGAATTACTGAATGAAAGCAAATAACCTTGATAGGGATTGTCCTCTGCCATCCATAATATTTATTCTAATTTGCAGCCCCACAACACATGTGGGTGGTTATTTTCCCACAGCTCTGCCAACAATTATTTTATCAAACTTTGGGAATTTTTGCTGCCAATGTAATAGGTGAGCAACAATATCACTATGCCGTTTTTATTTGAATTTCTCTTTATATGAGTAAGGTTGCTATATTTTTAGGTTTTAGGTCCATTTGTATTTTCTTTTACTGTGAATTTTCTGTTCACATTCTTCATTCAGTTTCTGTTAGTGTTTAGGTTTTTCTTGATATCTAGATTTCTATAAGCACTAAGAAATTTGGCTTTTGCAAAATGGGTTGCAAACATTTTCTTGATTTGCTATCTGTATTTTGTGCTTATGTTGCTTTTTAATTTTTTTTTTAGTTATAGGTGGACACAATGCCTTTATTTTTATTGATTTATTTTTATGTGGTGCTGAAGATGGAACTCAGTGCCTCACCCATATTAGGCGAGTACTCTACCACTGAGCCACAACTCCAGCCCTGCTTATGTTTTTTTTTTTTTTAATCAATATGTAACAATCTTCTTTTGTGACTCTGTCTTTTGCAGGATGACTAGAAAAGCCTTTTTATGAGTCACTGTTGATAGGATGCTCTGGGCAGATAAACAAGTTCCAACTTCTTGCTTATGCACCAGGTTGTATATAGCTGAACCTAAACAGGAGAGGAAATGAAAAGTAGATTTTTGACCCAATGTAAAAACTAAAAGTTAAGTAAAACAAACAATATCAGCTAATCACATATAATGAAAGGAATCATATTGATTGTGGACTTGAAAATTATCATTGCTTTGAGGGAAGAAGTTTAAGTTTGTCATAATTCCTCCACGGGAACAAGGAATGCATAAATTTAATGTGAGTTTTGATAAATACAACTTGACTAATTTAAAATTGATTTAAAAATCTTGCTGTTTCATCTTCATAAATTGAAAAGCAGATTTGCTTATACTGGTAGCCTTTTATGGTACTTGAATAGTGGTCTGACTACTTTTAGAAATGAATAATGGATTAAAAGTACACTTTGCAGCTTACATTAGTTACTTTTGTAATGCAAAATAGAAGCATGATAATGTACTATTCAGCATGCTTTAATATGATTTATACATACACTACACAGCATAAGTAATTCATTACGCCCTTCACAGTGCATTTCCTGGGCACAGAAGCTCATGTTTACCAGTATTTCATCTCATACTCAAGCTGTCTAATGGAGGCAGTCTGGGCCCATGAGTGAGTATTCCACAGTTCCACTTGCCCCTGACTGATTCAATGACCTTAGGCAAATACTCTTCTGGATCTGGGGCTGGGAGCTTGTAAAAGTGGGTAGATAACACTTTATAGATCCATCCTAGAAGAAGGGGCTGTAGAGTAATTACTTAAAGGCTGTAAATGACTTTGAAGCCTGGGACTAAACAGGCTTTGCAGTGTAATGATTATTCCTCCAAGGAATTATCCTACTTTGGAAATAACACTCCACAATGGTCATTCATATGAAGCAACAGTTCATTTTGGTGCATTTGAGAAGATCTTCTATTCTTTTTCTCAAATAGTATCTTGTTACTGCATTTTTCTATTTGCGAAGTGCAGATTTACTGAAAAGCATAGGTGATGGCCTTTGAAGTCAGCTGCCTTTAAATTTCATTCTGTTTTTAGAATGAGAATGTATAGATTTCATTGAAGCTTGGGAGTTGGAAATGTGTAGTGGTTTTAAGAAGTAGTCCTGCCCCTAACTTTTGTGGGCCCTAGGGCAAGAGTGCAAATTGTGGCCCAAATACTGTATGTTTAAATATTTAAATAGTATAGATCAAGCTAACAGACTGTTAAATAAAATATGTTCTATCTTTTTATCTTGACAAATATATCTTCACAATAATCTAGAAGACCGGATTTGAATTTCACCTTTCTTTCTAAAGGTCTCTAAAAATGTTAAAGTCACAATTCTTTCTTCTTTTCTATTTGGTGCCAGGTATGATAGTGACCCTAGTCAGAAGACCAGCATTTGAACACACACTCTTGAGGTATATCTCAAGCCTGTACTTATTTATGATATGCAAATTACATTTCTTTTTTATCTTTTGATAATGCTGATGACTGTCTCTATGAAAATTGAAACGCATTAGGAGAAGGGAAAACTCTAAGATAGACTTGTGCCTGTGATAAATGCTTTGACACAATTTGATTCCTTGACAATCTGCATTTTGACCTGGTCTATTTAAATTCTGCTGGGAACATAATTTTCACATCAAACTTCCACAATAAATTGTAGGATGAGTAAAATATGCAGATTTTGCATACAAACTTATTTTTTGCTTGATGCATAAACCATTATTTTAAATTCAAAGGAATCTTATTGGTCAAATAGATCTAATAATGGGAATGATACAATCGAAAAATTTATATCCTTTGAGAATGCACCTTAAGCAGTTTATTTTATAGCTGATATTTTTATTTTTGCTTGGGTATACGATTCTTGTTTGTCAAGATTCCACTTTCTTTGTTAAAATGTAAAATGCATATTGGGCAAATGCTCCAGGGCAATTTGCATAAAAAGTGATGACAAAGAGCAATTAGTACTTCATTATTATGCAGTGAAATGCTACTTTGCTCAAAAGTGACTGTAGTTTCTCCCCCCCCCTTATAAATCTGGTACAGCATTGTTCTAAAAATAGTACTTTAGAAACCTCTGTTTGTAAATCAGCATATTTGACTTTCCACTAGCAATCCCCAGGAAAAAAATTTAAGCACTAAAGAAAGTTATTACCCAGATCTTTATAATGAAAAACAAGCACCGGAATTCTGTTAGATAAAACAGGGTAGAAGATTTTAGTGTCTCCTCAAATTAGATCCCTATCTTATTTTACCCCTTGGGATCAGCTTTGAAAGTGGGCTCAGATCACACACATGGCAGCATCCCCCTCTTCCCAAACACTTACTCTGACAAGCATACTCAGGAACAGGGTCATGCCACACACAGCTACACTACAGAGAACAAACAGTCCCAAGGTCTCTCTACTTAGGAAGGCTTGATTTTAGAGTACAGATTTCATTATCATGAATTTCCTTTAGGGCAAAAAAGAATTGCATTAAAGAAGCTATGTGGGGAAGCACACTTTGGAAATGTGTTACCAGGCTCTGCCTGTCTTTAATTTGCCAGGAAATGTTCTGTTTTGTTGTTGGTTTCTCCTGTTGAGCCAACATTATTATCTAAAATTTTGCAAGCCAAAATATGTCAGTGGTGTGTGTGTGTGTGTATGTGTGTGTGTGTGTGTGTGTGTGAGAGAGAGAGAGAGAGAGAGAGAGAGAGAGAGAGAGAGAGAGAGAGAGGGAGGTGTATGGGAGTTAGTGTGTGTGTGTGAAAGAGAGAGAGAGAGAGAGAGAGAGAGAGAGAGAGAGAGAGAGTGTGGTGTGTATGGGAGTTAGTGTGTGTGTGTGTGTGTGTGTGTGTGTAAGTGTGTGTGTGTGTTTGTGTGTCTGTGTTAGTGTGAAATAACCAAGTAATTAGATACTGGCAGGATGAGAGGGAAAACATGGGAAACTACCATGATCTTTGGAAATAACCTCATGAGGCTATAGATGGACATAGATTACAGTTTTTCTTTGGATGTCCCAAAGCAGTCTGGATGGGAAGGATGTGGGTGGGACAGAGTTTGGAGTTTGGTAAACACTGCTTTATTCTGGGTTCTTTCCTTCTTGACCCTCTTTGGCCAGGACAGATCAATGCAATTCCTGAAAATTCATTCCTGTCTGGCCTGGCTCCATAATGGCTGACCCACACACGCTTTGGGGCATCATAAGTGGTCTCTCAGCCCTGAGAGTCTGGGTCAGTGCAAAGAATTTGTATTGCTTGCAATTTAGGTTCTGAGGCTCAGGGCTCTGTGGCACATCTATGAGAATGAAGGAATGGGGATAGATCCTTAGATACATTGCTTTATAAGCATAAGCAGCTTGTCCAGCTGAATGTCCTTCATTCAGCCTAGATTTTATTTGCTTTCTCCTTTGTATCTGTTCTCCTCAGACCACCAGCAAAAGATGGTAAGGTCACATAGCCCATATCACTTCAGGGATGCATTGTCTAACCTGGAGATAATGTATGATCATTTTATACATCACCATGAATTCATTATTCATACAAATTTCTATTAATTTTTAATGCATACAAGTTCCTACTTATCTTACATACAATTGTCCAGACATCTTTATAAAACTATGAAAAATGGCTCTGAAGTACCATTCCAGAGCATCCCAGACTGCCTTTAACTATGGGCAGGGCCCATGCTCTGGGCCCCCACACTCCAAAGACAATACAGTTTGGATAGCTTTCCTTGAAGGGGAGCCCCTGGCCTGCATGGTGCTTGGTGGGATGTCCAAGCCAAATCTCATTTCTCTTCTCAGGGCACTATCCTATTCTCTACTCATACTGTGAGTTTGGCAGGTAACTCATAATTAATGGGATCATTCTAGGGTCTAGGTGGAGGCTTCCTCATGAGAGCGGCCTGATGAGGCTGGTGAGGCTGATGGAGTCTATACAGAGGAAAAAGGAAAGAACTGTTTCAGTGTTGCCATTGTTGGTTAGAATGGTGGCTTTTGTGTACCTGTGAGCCAGATGTCACTCTGAGCACTTTACATACCATCTTCTTATCAACCCTTTGTTATTGATATTCTCCAGATGGGTAAACTGAATCAAAAGCTGAATACTTGGAAGTTGAATGATAACATTATTGGAAAGTGGGAGAGATCACAGTTATCTCCGTGTTTTTGAGGCTGGAGGACAGGGAACACAATTTGGATAACTACATGGTTTGCTTGCTCCCTCCCCCCCATTGGCTCTAATGGTGAGGGCATTGAGGATGTCTAATTAATTCTGATTGCAAGCCATCTGAATACCTGAGTAGACATTCCTGGAGACACCCAACCCCCTGCCTGAGATCAGATGAGAGTTTGGGCTATATGTTATGGATTTAGGAATCACTAGGGAGATAAGGGTGTAGTTTTGGAAGTTATATGAGTGTGAAAGCCTCCTCACCTTCAGGATGGAGTGTGCAGAATTTCTTAAGAGAACCAACTTAGGATGGACAGCTCCATGGGCAAGACTCCAGCATCAACTCAGCAACTAAAATCCCCAGCCACTTCTGAAGAGCTGTTCTATTATATAGTTGGGTCAGCAGCTCAGCTCCATATTTTCATCTACCAGAATGTTCAGATCAATACTCCCAGTCCTCATGATTTACTGAACCTGAATTTCTCTAACTGCTCCATTAACTCTTTGGAAAGGTTTCTCTCTCCGTTAGCACTGGATCATGATTTTCCATAAAATTTGCCCTTGAGCAAGCAATTCTCTCATCATTCTCACTAAGAAAATTGTCTGACTTCCCACCCCCCCATCTCTCCATCTTTCCTTGCTTTCTTAAGAGCTCTGTTTCATGAACCTGCGTTTTGCTTGTTAATTAGTGTTTTTGAATAAACACTTGCTATTGAGTTTGAAATCTATGGGGGTTTTGCACATGCCAGTTTGTGAGTTCCTAATCCTTTGTGTTGGTTAATATTTTCCCAATTTGGTTATTAAATTTAGAATTTTATTGTTCCTCTGTGCAGTGGAGGTATTTGGTGCTACAGAACTTGGAGCTGTTGTCCCAGACCTCACCATGTTGCTGTCCTCCATGCTGGGCACAGAAGGGTCTGGTGGCTAAATGACCCATTCTGAAAGGTGAATTTACTCACAATGTGTCTCTTTGTTTCAGGGATTGTTTTGTTCCTCTGATCTTCAGCTTTAGTACGATGAAAAAGTATTTTTCAAGCCCCTAATTGCCTTTAGTGTCACTCTAATCACTCCATAAGGGACTTCACAGCCCCAGTAAGGCTGAATGTGGCAGGGCCAGATCTGGGTGTGGGAGAAAAATGGTTGTGGCCATAGCTCTTGCGCCCTGAGTCCTGCAATTTGACAGAAAGATGATGTCTTTACAAGTATCCTCAGTGGTGCTGAGATGCCTGAGTTAAGCAGCCACATAGAAATAGCAGGACTTGTAGCAGTGGTAATGGTATACACACCCGAAATCCCATGTCTGAGAAGGGTCAGTGTGATAGCTCATTTTCTGTGTCCACTTAACTGGGCCACAGGATGCCCAGAAAGATGATAAAACATTGTTTCTGGGTGTGCCTATGTGGGCACTCCCAGAAGAGATTAGAAGTTGAATTTACAAACTGAATAAATGTGGATGGGCATGATCCAATCCAATGATGGCCTGAATAGAACAAACAAAGGATTGGTTTCTTTTTGAGAAACCATTTTACTTTTCTTTTTGAGATGGGACATCCATCTCTTCCTGTCCTTAGATATCAATGCTCCTAGTTCTCAGGCTTTCAGACTCAAACCAGGATATACACCAGACTCCATAATTATGGGAACTCGTAATAAATATCCTTAAATGGAAGTACAATAGATAGATAGATAGATGGTTAGATAGATAGATATAGCCAAAGCTCCTGTTAGAGAACTGACACAAATTCAGAAGGAACAGAATATTAAGGATGAGTTCTCTGAATTGCTTCTGGGGTTTCTGGAATTGGCTTTCAAATCTGATCAGATTTAGAGATGCTAATGAGCATCTATTCCAGTAGTAAGAGAGCACTGATAGTCTGAGGCCCATGGACTTAATCTCCATCAGCATGCTTCAGTTCTCAAGCCTCTGAACTTGGACTGAATTGCAGCACTGGCTTTCTTGGTTCTCCAGTTTAGAGAGGGCAGGTCCTCTTGGCTCTGCTTCTCTGAAAATCTTAGCTAACACAGGAAGCAAGCTATTTTATTCTCAGGAAGTCTGAAGGATTTGCTCCTGAGAGGAAACAACAACATCAGCAAGTGGCATTCTCTTCAATAATTTGCCAGGGAGGAAACAAATGTGGAAGTTCCTGGAAGTCACAGAATTTGGATGAGCGTCAACATAGAGTTCTTGCCTGTTTGGAGCCAATAATCCAGATTGAGATGAGATGAAGAAATAAATAAGGGCCTAATGCTTGATCACATAAAAAGCATAAAGAGGTAGACGTATAGAGGGGCAAGTGTGGGTTTATGTACGTGTGAGTGATACTGTGTGGATGTGTGTGTGTGTGTGTGTGTGTGTGTGTGTGTGTGTGTGTAAAGGAAGGCATGCAGTTGACAGGGTATTTTGGTGATTAGATGGGTCGGTTCCCTAAAGCACTCAGAATAGTCTCTGGAACATAGCAAACACTCTACAAGAACCTGTTAAAGAAGTAGATACAGAATCAAGTTCAAGTTAGAAAAACTGGGGAAGTACCAAGGTGAATAGATTTTTCCTTGTTTCCAGATTGACTGGTGCTGCTCTGAAGGAACAGTTCAGGATTAGAGAAGATTCAGGTGCTCAGAATGTCCCCGGAAGGCTGGTGTAGACCAGTCTGATATAGACCCATGATTCGTCTGTTGGTGTGGGCCTTTGTGCTGTGTGGATCACAGAAACATAGGTAATTCTCTCAGGACAATTCCTTCAGGTTGGAGACAGGGGAAGATGCCCATTTCCTTTGCTTTGTTTGGGTCCCCTGGAACCTAACTCTACAGGTTGTGTCCACTGGGGCCAAACATGCCTATATAGTGAAATTTAAATTTTTTTTTAACCTAGGATTTTGAAGACCAAAGAATATATTGAGAAGGCTTGAATTTTCCCTCTATCCTAAGATGTATTAAGTCATGGATTTGAATGTCAGGCTGTGGTCTCCCTTCTTTCAGGAACTGTTAGAAGCCTCAGCCACTGTCAGACCCATAGGAAAAGAGCTGATCCTGTCTGATACTTGTGTGTGCCTATATTCTTTTCCTAGGCTTCTCTGCCATGAGGACATTTGCTTCTTGGCACTACCCCCACTCCAATCCCCATTGTTGCCAGAGAGGTCTTGATCTTTGCTTGCTAATGACTTCACGGGAGCAGGATGGTTGGTCTTTGAGTTTCTAACCTGAGTTCTCGTAGTCTGTGGTTTCTCTGGTGTCTCTACTCTTTCCAGAACTGTGGCCATAGGAGGTAGCTTTAAAACCCCTGAGGTGGGACTTGGAGTCAGATTTCTGGTATGAATAGCCCTGGAATATTTCTTGTATTGGATAGAAAACATCCCTCCAGCAACAGTCTAGGCATTACCACTTACTACTCAGTGTCCAATGACAGATGGCTTCCAGAACCTGAAATTCTCCTCTGATAGTTGAGATCTCCTCCCGGGGTTCACAGGGATTCCTAACATTCAACCCCAGTCATCCGGGGAATCTTGCAATGGTCATGTCTCATCTGGGACCACAGAATCCATGGCTCTTGCTCAGCCATCTAGCAGACACTTCACAATATTCATCAAGTTCTTTGACTGGCTAGTCCTTGACTTCTTACAAATAGGAGGTTTGGAAGGGCAGAGGGGTGTGTGTGTGTGTGTGTGTGTGCATGTGCGTGTTGCTCTGCACAGATTTTCTAATTCCTATTCCTTCCTCCCTGTCTTGGTGAATACCAGAACCCCCTTCCTTGCTCTCGCCAATCATGAATATAATTTTTCTAGCTTAAAATTTACCTCCCTAAAGTTTTCTCTGAACATTTCCATCATGCCCAGGCTTTTTGAAAAAACAAAATTGAATTTAAAAATTTGGTCAATTGTCCTTTTGGCATTT
Source organism: Urocitellus parryii (assembly GCF_045843805.1). NCBI lineage: Eukaryota > Metazoa > Chordata > Mammalia > Rodentia > Sciuridae > Urocitellus > Urocitellus parryii. Next base: position 69,751,117 of record NC_135538.1, on the reverse strand, counting down.
AAAATTTTTCCTCTGTATTGGATAGTATAATGTTTGTCAAAAAACAAGCATTCAGTTAGGGCACGTGACTGACTTGTTTTAGCACTACCCAATAACCACTATTGATGATATTAGTGAGCTATCAAGGTAAATAAGAAATTTTGTGAAGCAGAATCATATCATTCAAGTAAATTCAGGAAAGGGGAAAGACTGTCTATAACAGTTCTCTTAAGTTGCAGGTATGTAGAAAATTGTTTGCTGATATAGTATTTGCCTAGAAATAATTTTTTTTTTTAGTACTGGGGAATGAAACAAGGGTCACTCTACCACTGAGTTACATTGCCTTTTAATGTTTTGAGATAGGGTCTCATTAACTTGTCCAGGCTAGCCTTGAACTTGCCATTTCTCAGATCCCTGGATCGCTGGGATTATAAGTGTGAGCCATTATGTCCAGTTGATACTGGTGGAGGCATCATATAGTTTTGTAGAAAAATATCATAGCATTTCCTAAATCCTTTTCTGGGAATCTCCTCTGACTTTCTAATATGTAATATGTATCTTTCTAAAGCTTTCAATTACCTAAAAGAATGCTTCATGTCCATGGTCTTAAGCATTTGGTAGCAATGATTGTTGAAGAATAAATGTGAGATGAGAAAGTCCTCCATGGCCCTTGACAAAGGACTAGTTTTAGTGGACCTCTGGGAGGAATGATGGCCCTAACTCTGGAGAGAGCCTTGATAATTTCTGGAGCACCAGCCTAACACCTTGTTCCAAGAGGGTACTCTGATGCTGGTAGAGCAAACAGATGAATATTTTCATTAGATTGGATATCATCTTTTCAATGCCAATGTGTGAGATCTAGTATGTGATCTCATTTATAACAGAGGAGAATAATTAAGCCCCATAATGAATTTTGTACTATCATTAAAAATAAATGTCATAACTTAGCTGTGTAAGTGGTAACAATTTTAAAAATTGTTTTTAAATAGCACAGCAATAGTAGCACTATCATGTATATAGCAACTTTTAGATCAGACATTACTTTTAACTGAATTAATTCTAAAAAATAACAGCAATAATAGTAGTTCCTTTTTTACTATGTAAGGCACTGCTTTTAAATCAATCACTTGGAACAGTGATTTTATGAGTAGATTCTTCCATTTTGTAGATGGGGAAGCTGGGGCAGAGAGGTGGTAATTTCTCTACCAGTAAGTGGTAGAATTTGAAGTTGGGCACTCTAGCTTGGGAATCTATGTTATTGGCAGGTAATTTAGATAGCCTCCACACTGGTGAGAAATCTATCTATACTCATGGGTGCAGGGCGGGACTAGTTCCATACTCAGGCATAAAATAAATTCTTACTTCTCTATCAATTTGATACATCAACAATATGACAGCGATAAGTTGGAAAGGATCCAGGGATATCCAAAGTACTTGTTAAAGTCATTTTTGAAAATCTGAAGAACGTCCAAATGAAAGCAACAATGGTTGTTTATAATCTGTCAAGCCATTAACCTAAGGCAATATACATTTTCCCTGGTTGGAGATAAAAATCCTAGAAAATGGGCAAAGAAGTATTGAACATCCAGGAAAAGCACAAATGACTATCCTCTTGGGAGATATAACCTGGACACACTGCCCATTAAAGGTGAACAAAAATCATGGAATATAATCTTTGAATTAACCACTAAGTTAATATGTCTTCTTGAATTCTTAAAATTTTTGAGCCAAGGTAAAAATAGTCAGCAAGAAGGGACAAAGAGTCATTAGTGAAATTAGAGTTTCACTAGTAAGAGCAGATGCCCTTCTTTAGACTTACACAAAAACATATAGTTTCAATAATAACTAAAGCAATTTTTCCCAAATTATTTCAGAAAGTTTTATTAAAATATTTCAAGAAATGAATATGTATAAAAGTTTCAAGAAAACCTTTAAAATTGTGCATAGATACATTTTAGCATGTCCTGTCATTTAATGAAGGAGTCACAAGTATTCAAATATGATATTTTTGATCTTTTAATTCTCCAAGTTGTTTCTGATAATACCTCTTTAATTATTAGTTCAATAGCATGGGCCTTTTTGAAATGATACTGTCAATTCTCAGGTGTATGTGCTAATGGAGATGGCAAGATTGAAAAACAGGATTAACACTTTCAACTTGTTCTTGGAATTAAATAACAGTGATAAAGGATGCAATGTGTGGTTTCAGGAGCCAGAGGTGTGGTGTAGTGCTGGGCTTGGCATATGTGTGCAGGTGTTTTCTGAAGCTTTCCTGCTTCTGGTCACAGATTCTATTGAGATGAAAATACTGGTTAATTGGTTTAGAATATGTTCCTGCCCCTTGACAACATGCCACAAGAACACTAAGAACACCTCTTTTTCACAGAGTTCCTTTTAGTTGCTTATTTCATTGGCATACACACACACACACACACACACACACACACACACACACACACTACAATGGCAACTCTGACCTAGTGGTGATGACTCCTACCATGTGTCCCAGATTTCTATAGCCCCTGCTTCAGAACTGAAGCTCTAATTCCACTCCCTTCTGAGAGGGCTGACATTTGCAGCTGAGTAGAACCTTCCGGCAATTGCCCCTAGCTGAAGAGAACCATCATGCCCCTTCCTTGGGGAGCCTGCACCCAGTGACTGACGTGGGAGAAATAAAAGCCCTGCTTCTTACTTGGCTGGGAATGACTCTGCAGGGTCAACCCAGCTTCAGACATTCCTTTGGGATCAGCAGAGGCTTTTTGTGTGACTGAATGTAGTCCAACTTCTGCCTAATCCTGCTTTCTCCACCTTCCCACAGGGATGGTTCCTGTAGTCTCATCTGTTTCTGTGACATCTGATCTGTAGCTCCTGGCAATATGTTTTCAAATACGCCTGCAGGATGGAGATGGAGATTTACTTTGGAGCAGGATTCATATGAACTTTCACAGATTCTCTGGATAAGGGTGATGTTTATCTTCTTTGCTTAAACTCCTTCTCCCCAGCTGCTTACCATTAATTAATACCTAATTCACATATAGGTTTTAAAACCTTTACAATTGTTTTCTAATGGGAGATATAATTTGTTTTTAATATAAAATTTAAATATTAAAGAAACACACACACACACACACACACACACACACGAGTCCTTTTCAAATAGTTAGCTGTCATTTACTAGAAGACCTACAGTAGCCCCCTCCATCCTTATACAGCTCTGAGTGTTGGATAGTTCTTCTTTGTATGTGACATTTACACCTTAAATAACATACCTGAAGACAAATAGGCATTGACAATAATAATACTAGTTGTAATTTATTTACAAAGCATTTCCCACCCATTAGGTTGATTTATATCCCAGCATCCTTGAGAAAGCCTGGCCATGTTAGCTATATTTTATAGATAGAGAGTAACTTGGTGATGACACTGGACTAAGGGGAATTTCTTCTGAAAAGCTCCAGTTTCTATAATCAACCAATGGGCTCAAGCCCTTCATTCAAAGTCTCTTTTGGTATTTAGTAAAATGGCACATTCTAAAGTCCCTGTCACTCATTGAAGGATGTAAGCTCAGGATCAAAGAATCATCTTCAAAGAAGGGAGAGGTACTTGTTAGATAACTCCTGGAAATTGCTTAAGTATTATAATTTTCAGAGAGCAGGAGCAGAACTAAAAATAGAAAAGTGGATAGAGACAGGACCAGAGACATCATTGTCACTCAAACTTGGATGTCACTTTTTGACAGCATTTGAGCAATTGATTCTTGGTTCTTCACTCTAGGAATTTAGTAGTCATGCTTTGCTGTGACAGTCTTAGGAGAAGGGAAGGGGCAGGACTTCTGAGGAGCCCTTCCTGGGAGAAGTACAAAGAATGGAGGAGATTATTCTTTGTACTTCTCCCAAAAATACATGTATTACATGTATGAAGATTTGAATTTGGGGCCAACATACCTTATATGCAAACAGAGATATGAAAAATTGTGGTATATATATATATATGTGTGTGTGTGTATTAACAATTGTAATGCAAAAAAAGAGTACATTTATAATGGCATAAGTTGGTGTGAACATACTGTAGGTACAGAGATATGAAAAATAGTGCTCTATATGTGTAATAAGGATTGTAATGAAAAAAAAATGGAGGAGAGAATTACCATCAGCTAGTGGTGCCTCTTTTCTAGTCAGGATTCCTTTGACGGCAACAAAACACCATTGAAGCTAGCTCCAATTTACTTTATGTTAAAGGACAATCTTTTGGACAGGCCATATAACCAGACCCTGATTAGTGAAGCCACCAAGAAGCTAAGCCATTCTTCCCACCTCCTAGAGCTGCAGAGATCTCTGCCTCTGAAAATCTCCTCCACTGTCCTTTCTCCTAACCCAGCTACCTCTACATACTTATCTTGCTCATTTCATAGCTGCCAGTCTGCCTCAATATTATAATTTCCAAGTTTTAGAAACTATAATATTGAAATCACCACCAATTGACAAGAGTCTCTGGGTCTCTTAGGGCAAGTTTTCATTTGCAAGAGACTGGTCCAGATCCTGTGTTGCCTCACAACAGAAAAGCACTCTGGAGACAGGCATGGGTCAAATATATAACCTTGCAAGTAGTCAGGGTTGCAGGAGAGGGAAAGCAAGGTCATGAGGAAGGGAGGGGAGTACCCTCCAGGTAACCTGTGCAGTCTAGATTCTCTGGAAGGGGGCATGGATGGGCAGGCAATGAAACTTGTTCATTGTATTCTTGCTTTTATATGTTTCCATCCTGTTCTGTATCATTCTCCATGATCTGGGATACAGAAGAGGGCAGGAAATCATAGCAATGAATCACTATATAGAGTGTGGCATCTGGTTTTTGATCTGATTGATGTGATAATGCACAAGCCCAAGGGAAAGAAACGAGTCACACAGGCAGTGTGTGATGAGCACCAGATGATTGGCAAAGACATTAAGGGTTTTAAAAGTTTAGATGGCTCACAAGAGGGAGAGATCCTTGTGGGTAAGAAAGCTCAAGGGGGATTTCCCAAGAGAGGTGAGGAAGGAAGTGGCTCTTGAGGGGTAGGAAGGATTTGGGGGAAAAGGGGGAGGAGGAGAGGAGAATGAGAATGCAAGACACAAATGAATAGGCCAACCTATTTTAAGCATACGTGTTGGTGTATGTTGGAAAGTATAAGAAGGTAAGTTAGAAAATAGATAAAAAGAAAATTTTGAAGGACCTTTAATACCAAACTGAATTATCTAGATTTGATTCTGAACACTTTCTGAATGACATTTGATCAGGGCATGATATGACCATAACAGTACTCTAGGATGATCCCCTAGGGTGGAAGAGAGCAGAAATCATTGGGAGAAACTTACAGAACAGAAGGATGAGGCAGTAGGCTAGAAGATGAGGTGATGTTGTCAAAGGGCATTAGAAAGAAAATGGAATTAGTGTTATTTAAAGTTTCAGCTGCCTGTTGACCGTGTCTTCACACAGAGACACTGTCCAGAGAAGCTGCTGCCTGAGGCCATTGCCTTTAGCCACTAAATGTCTCTGGGTATGCAGCCTGTGAGTACGAATGCTGCTGCATTAAAATGAGTACCCAGATATTAAGAGCCCTGAGCTCCTGGGTACATACAGTCTATGGGGTCAGGATCTTGGATGAAAACTCTAGTTAACTTGGGCAGAAAAGAAGCTTATTACAGGCCTACCATGGTGCTCATGAATGGATTGGAAGGATGGGAAAATAACAACCACATTCATGGTGTCCATCCTTCCCAAAGAGCCCTGAACTCCATTGTCATAGCCATGAATCAGCTCCTTTCAAGAGCAAAAATGTCAAATGGGGCACCTAATTGGTTGATCCTAGGTCATGTTCCCAAGCCCTGGGTTACAATGAGTTAAATTCTTAAGTATGCAGTATGCAGGGTAATCAATCCCCCTTGAACTTTTATAGAGGGTTATGGACTGTTTCCCACTAGGACCTACATACCAGGTGGTAGCCTGCATTAGGAAGAGGGCTTCCATACTTGGGAGCCCGGGCAAATTTCTATCATGCTTCTTCCTCATATTTCAGGGTTGTTCTGAGTTATCCCCTTTCTCTTTTAGCTGGTTAAGCAAGAATCCACAAGTGTGGCTTTAAAAGTGGCCCTGTGAGCTTACACTTCATATTCAACACATTACCAAATTCCACCCTATGAAATGTACTTCTTGTTTTAATTGAGTTTATTTTTTTAAATACACGACAGCAGAATGCATTACAATTCTTATTACACATATAGAGCACAATTTTTCATATCTTTGGATATAAAGTATGTTCACACCAATTCATGTCTTTATATGTGTACTTTTTTTGCATTACAATTCTTATTACACATATATACCACAGTTTTTTATACCTTTGTTTGTATATAAAGTAGGTTGACACCCAATTCATGTATTATACATGTACTTTGAATAATGATGTCCATCACATTCCACCATCCTTGCTAATCCCCTGCCTCCTCCCTTTCCCTCCCTCTCCTCTTCCCTATCTAGAATTCATCTATTCCTTCCATGTTCCCTCTCCATACCCCACTATGAGTCAGCCTCCTTATATCAGAGAAAACATTCAGCATTTGTTTTTTGGGGGATTGGCTAACTTCACTTAGCATTATCTTCTCTAACTGCATCCATTTACCTTCAAAAGCCATGATTTTATTATCTTTTATGGCTGAGTAGAATTCCTGTATATATATACCACATTTTCTTTATCCATTCATCCACTAAAGGGCATCTAGGTTGGCTCCACAGTTTAGCTATTGTGAATTGTGCTGCCATAAACAATGATGTGGCTTTGTCCCTGTAGTATGCTGTTTTTAAATCCTTTGGGTATAGTCTGAGGAGGGGGATAGCTGGGTCAAATGGTGGATCCATTCCCAGATTTCCAAGGAATCTCCATACTGCTTTCCATAATGGCTGCACCAATTTGCAGTCCCACCAGCAATGAATGAGTGTCCCTTTTTACCAGACCTTAAACTATACTATAGAGCAATAGTAACAAAAACAGCATGGTATTGGCACCAAAACAGACTGATAGACCAATAGTACCAAATAGAGGACACAGAAACTAACCCACAAAATTCAATTATCTTATATTAGACAAAGGTGCCAAAAACATGCACTGGAGAAAAGACAGCCTCTTCAACAAATGGTGCTGGGAAAACTAGAAATCCATCTGCACAAAATGAAATCAAACCCTTATCTCTCACTATACACAAAACTTAACTCAAAATTGATCAAGACTTAGAAATTAAACCAGAGACTCTGCATCTAATAGAAGAAAAAGTAGGCCCTAATCTCCATCATGTGGGATTAGGCCCCAACTTCCATAATAAACTCCTATAGTGGAAGAATTAAAACCAAGAATCAACAAATGGGATGGAATAAAACTAAAAAGTTTTTTTCTCAGCAAAAGAAACAATCTGTGAGGTGAACAGAGAGCCTACATCCTGGGAGCAAATCTTTACCCCTCACACATCAGATCGAGCACTAATCCCTAGAGTATATAAAGAACTCAAAAAGTTAAGCACCGAAAAAACAAATAACCCAATCAACAAATGGGCCAAGGACCTGAACCGACACTTCTCAGAAGAGGATATACAGTCAATCAACAAATATATGAAAAAATGTTCATCATCTCTAGCAGTCAGAGAAATACAAATCAAAACTACTCTAAGATACCATCTCACTCCAGTCAGAATGGCAGCTGTTATGAAGACAAACAACAATAAGTGAAATGTACTTCTGTGACAGCTTTCTTCTTTCCTTCTCTATTTCTACACCATGAATCTCGAGGTTCTGAAGATCCAGTGTGGGTGAGAACACCTAGAGGAGTTGCTCAAACACGGATCATGGGTTCTCACCCTTGGAGTTTCTGATTCAGTAAGTCTAGAGGAGGATTTCAAAATTTGCATTTCTAACAAGATGCTGGGTGATGTTGGTGGTGGTGGTACAGTGACTCCCCTTTGAGAACCATCTTCCTGGTTTGAGCCATCATCGTCACTTACCTGGAATATCACTGTGGTTTCCTCACTAAGCTGCTTTTACCTCCATTCTCCTCACAGAAGTCACAAAGATCTTTTAATCAATCAAATCATGTACCTCTTCCATATGAAATTTCAGTGACTTTTGACAACCCTTCTCCATGAAATATAAGGCCTTAGGAATTCTTGCTCCTGTCACTCTGCATACCCATCTTACTTCATAGTTATCACCTCCAGCTATTCCACCTTCTGTTCTTTACCTTGAATGTGTGTCCTCAGGTGCTTGCACCTGAGTTCCTCTGGGATGCTCACCCTCCAGGCTTGACTGACTGGCTCTTTCTCATCTTCGATGAACATCCCTTCTAAGGCCATCCTTCAACACTATATCTGAAGAAGCCCTCTAGAGCTTGTCTTTACTTTCCTGCTCTTTTCTGTTTTTCCTGCCTCATGGTTATCTCAATCACTAATTCACTTTGCTTTTTTGTTATCTATTTATTGTTGTCTTCTTCACTAAGATTGTAATCTCCTTAAGGGCAGGACTATCAACTTCACAGCTCTATCTCTAGCATTTTCCATGGTGCCTGGCACAACAGGAATCACTCAGTAACTATTTGTGGAATGAATTTACTTATCTGTGTATGCCTGAAGTGAATAAAGTACAAGTATTTCTCCTATAAAACCCGTAATTCCACATAGGTCATTAGATGCAGGCAGATGCCTTGGGTAGGAGTATCACTCATTTTAGCTGAGTGATTATCTAGTCTGTTCAGCCTGGTGAGGATCCCCCTTCTGTAACTCACAGGTTGTGGGAGGCAAAGTCAGTATTCAGTAAACCTCATTCCTCCCTTGCTCCAACCACCTGTTTCATCTTCCCTCTTCTGCTTTTGATCAAATGCTCAGAGCCTCATTGTGGCACCTAATATGGAAGACTTCAGCAGTGACCCTCTCTGGTGTCAGACCTCTCTTCTCATTGTTGAAATAAACCCTCCTCCTTTCACGTCTGCTCTGGAGCCCTGTGACGGTGGGTGGTTAACTGCTTTGACTTCATTTGTGGTTAAGAGGTACCAGGTCTTCTTGGATAATAACACTTTGCTCCATATTGAATAGGAACAAACTATTTTTGAGCCTGTAGAAATTTCAGATCTGATGTGAGTATATACTTTGGCTTTAGATGTTGTATAATGATTAAAAAGTAAGCTGAAATTTAAAACTACTTTTGGAAGAACTGGGTTATGAAAACATAAGTGAGACTTGGAAGATCCTGAAAAACAAGTTGGAAATTGGCTTTTATATTGATCAGCTGAGAGTTTGACATTTGCCTCTTTGTCAAAGCATATAGTGATGCAATAGAAAACACTGAAGTACCAAAAAAAAAAAAAAGTTTATTGACAGACCTCAGAGTTGCATTCAGTAACATTGTTGGTCAAGATCAAAACACAAAGTGTTTTTCCATTCAGAAAGACAGTCACTTTGCCTGGTCATGACTAGCCACTTTTTTTGCAGATGGTAGAAGACTGTTTATTGACTGAGATAGACAATCTCTATAGACTTTGAGGCTGATTGTTTCTATTTACGGCAGCAGCTGGGAATGGCAATGTTAGATAATATTAATAAAAAACTACTTGGCTTATTTTTTTAAAAAAGTGAAAGCACTATAGCAAATATTTTGCAAGTCCCCTATACTCCAAACAAGTGGAAATCTTGTAAACTGCTTGGCTTCTCCAATCCTTTTCTCTTCATCCAATTCCCCTGATTCATCCTTTGTCTGGCTCTTAGAGTTAACCTGATCTCTCTGTTTTGAAAGTTCACACCCTGGTCTAGTGCTTGGCATTCATCCAAGCTTCTCTACCTCATGGCTATTGATCAGTCTTCTTAGAACAACATTTTGACAGCCCTCCCTTCTGATTAAGTCTTGTCTATGGGGACCATTGGCCAAACCTCACTCCCTACTTTAGCATCAATAACCCTACATCATGCATGGTTTAAAAATTGTGGTAAAACGTACACATCATAAAAGTTATTTTAACAATTTCCAAGGATTCGATTCCATTGTGTTAAGTACATTCACAATGTTGTGCAACCATCTCTGCTATCCATTTCCAGAACTTTTTCATCATGCCAAACAGGAACTCTGTACTCATTAAACAATACCTCTCCACTGCACTACTTTTCCCGGATGGTAACCTCTGTCATCCTTCCAGCATCTATGAATTTGCCAATTCCAGGCTCCTTGCATGAGTGAAATCATGCAGTATCTGTCCATAGTGTAATGTTTTAAGTTTGATCCATCTTGTAGCATATGTCAGGATTTCAGCAAATTGTGCTCTTCTGTGAGTTTCACTTCAAGTTCTTCCTCCTTTGGAAACAAATCCCAGTGCCTGAAACCTGGATGTGAAAAAGCAACTGCAAAGATGGGCCTCAAGTCTTTGTTTCTTCTTCCAAGAAAGTGCGTGACGTGACATTCTAACACCATCTTTTCCCTGTCACTCTGAACTCTCGTTACATGGATGACAAGAGCTCCCTAAGAATTTTCCCCTCTTTCCTCATCAATTTCCAATCCCTCAACTTTGGCACTCAGCCTTCCTGCCTCTCTTTCTTGCCTGACACCTAAACCCTTTATATAGATCGACTCACCTTCTCAGGGCTTTAACGTTTTTACTTTGTTTTCCTGTTATCTTGACTCTACACAATTGAGGTCATCTGTTTACTAACCCAAAAGAGTTATTCCATGAAGATTAGAGACAGGCAAAAGTTTTGAATGCTTATACATTAATAATTTCCCTCCTGTTCACAAGTACTTCTTTTGGGGGGAAAAAAAACTTTCACTTTTTTGCATTATAAGAATATTTTCTGCAGATAAATCTGAACCATGTGAGAGTAGATTTTAGGTCTCTTATTTCTTTGCATAGAAAACCTCATGGTCGGCATTCCAAACTCCCAGTGAGCTGGTCTCAACCTGCCTCTCCAGACTCGTGCTCACCACTATCCTTCATGTCCCCTACACCTTAATTAATTGGAATGCCCGCTATTTTCCAAACTGTCCTTGTGTTTTCCCACCTCCATTTGTTTCCTCTTCCGCTTACCTTCTTTACTCTCTTCTTGCACTTGTTCAATTTCTACCCATCTCTTAAGATTAAAGTCAAATGCTGCTATTTCCATAAAAATAGCTGTTGTAAGATTAAATAAAACAATGTGTGAAAAGAACTGCTCAAATGTCCAACATTTGGTAGATGCTAGATAAATCGTATATAATAAATATTTTGCTCTGCACTGTTGTTTTTCTTGTAAACTCATATTTATCACTGAAAAGTTTTTTGACTTAGTTATTTTTGTAATACTTTCACAGCCTATATCAATTTGCACTCTTCTCAACAGAAAATGCAACTCAAACTGGCTTAAATAAAATAGTGGAATTGATTGGGTCACATAAGTGAAAAGTCCAAGGATTAAGTAGGCTTCTCCTTATTTCTAAACTCAGTTCCACTCTCCTCTATATTTTCATTCTCAGGCTCTTGAGGAAGCAACATGGCTTCTGTAGCTCTGGCCTTCTGGACTGAGGCCTGCTTAAGAAGATGAGCCCCCAGGGGACTCCAGCAAGTGGTCTTGGCTCTGACTGGGTTGTGCTTCCATTCCTGAACCAATCTCTTTTATTATTATTATTTCTTTCTTTTTAGTTATACATGACAGTAGAGAATGTTTTGACATATTTATACAAACATGGAATAAATCTTATTCTAATTAGGATCCCTGTCTTGTGTTTGTACATGATATGGAGATTCACTGTATGGTATTCAAAATGAACATAGGAAAGTTAAGTCAGATTCACTCTACTGTCTTTTCTGTTCCTGTCCCCCTTCCCTTCATTCTCCTTTGTCTAATCTACTGAATTTCTATTCTTCCCCTCACCTTGTTGTGTGTTAGCATATGCATATCAGAGAGAATATTCGACCTTTGGTTTTTTGGGATTGGCTTCTTTCACTCAAGAGTTTCCAGATCCATCCATTTTCCAGCAAATGTCATAAAGTCATTATTTTCTATGGCTGAGTAATGTTCCCTTATGTATGTATGTATGTGGGCGTGTATATATCACATTTTCTTTATCCATTCATCTGTTGAAGGGCACTAGGTTGGTCCCTTACATAAGCTATTGTGAATTGAGCTGCTTTAAACAGCTTCAATCTCTCTTAACAAAGTACTCAGATGATTTCATTGGCAATGCCTGGATCATTTTTCACCCAGTAAGCTCCACCAAAACCACACTAAGAGAGAGAAAAGGTTTGGGTGCACCCTCACATAAAACCTGGAGATGCACAAAAAGTAGGGTGACAAGGATGCTGTGGAGTCAAGAAATACCAAATGTCCATGCTAGTGTCTTACATAAAGCAGGTGCTCAGTAGATCTTTCATGAGTGGAACTGAGTTAGTATTCTCTTTAATACAGAACACACAGGATCAACTGCTTATCAAACCATAGTTGCAAAGGGTAGGAAGATAACATTTGTTGAATACCTACTATGTACCAGGAACTAAGCTAGGAGATTTATATACGTTGATCTGTGATTTAATGTAAGAAAAACTTTTGATACACATGTTATTATGTCAGTGTTACAAACAAAGGCAATAAGGGTGAGGAGGCCGAGTAGCCTTTCCAAGGTGGTGCAGAGCTGTTGCCCAGGTCTGCCAAACCCAGACACCTGTGCCTGTGCCTGGCTATTAACAGGATTGTGAACCTCTGGATGGCTGGTTATCTCTCTTCAGAGATAACTGGGGATGGAAATTCGATAGCAGACTGCTCCAGGTTATATAAATCTGGGGGTTGAGAAACTCTCCTTGATCTTTCCTTTATTTTAAAACATCACAGTTCACCCTTTCTGTCTTCCAGAGAAAGTAGAAAACCTTCAAGCAACTCCCTGTAAGATAACCGTGGATTTGATGGTAGTAATTAAGTAGCCACTTATGCTTTCTTTTATTTTGAAAGCATTCGATCCCTTTAACCTTTCCTTGGAGTGCCTATTTTCAGATTCCTTGACACAGGATACATTTTTGTCCAAGATCTGGACCTTAGTTTTCAGCCAGAACGTGACTGGAGGCAGCTGTCTGACCTAGCATTTCTCCAACCTCCAGGGATGTCTGGGAGGAAACTGATTCAGCTGTGTTGACTGTGTGCTCGCCCACAGGGGGACCCCTGGGCTGCAGCCAAACCCTCTCTGCTGCTGGGACCTCATGGCTCACCTCCTGCACATGCCCCCTGAACACACATGCACAATCACTACACACAATCACCACACACGCATATCACTATGCACATATGCACATTCACACACACACATCACCATACACATCATTACACACATTACCCCATACATATTACCACATACACCATCATGCATACACGTTACCACACACACAATTCACCACACACGCACACATCACCATATATATCATGGCACACACACATCAACACACACATTACCCCATACACATATCACTATACACAATCCCCCTACCCCGCCACACATACACATCATCACACACATACACATCATCACACACATACTCCCCACACCCCAGGCCTCTGGAGCTGAGTTGTTTCTCAGTGGCAGCAGCTGCATTAGCCCTGTCTGAAGCCCTGACACAAGGGAGCCACCCCAGCTTCTCCTCAAGACCACAGCAGATTCGAGTCATTTTCACTTTGAATTCCTGGCAATCTAATGCTTTTATTTCTGAACTCCCATAGTGGACAAGACAGGAATGTGATTTGCTTTTTTGGATTTCAAGAAATGAAACAGAAACAAGAGCTGTTTCTTGATGACTTTGCCTCTGTCTGCTCTGGCCTGTGGAATAATACAGTTTCTGATTTAATTGGTCTGTGATCTGATGTAGGCTCTTTTGGCTTTCTTTGAATATATGAAAGAAATTTAAAAAAAAAAGAGGAGGAAAATAAAGGACAAAAGCCTGGGTACTGGGTACTGGATGATTTTGTATGTGTTTGCTTTTCAATAGTTGCCGGAATTTCTGCTGCGAACGAGAATTCAATTTGAACGAGAATTCAATTTGAAATTAGGAAAAATACAAACAAATTAATTATAAGTGGTTAAAAGAATCAAGTGATGGCCAAATATTTTAAAGTAAGTGCAATAAAGGAAAAGAAGAGCAGCACTAAGAATTAGACCAAGTAGGATTTGTCATAAAGCAACACTTGGAATAAAGGACCATTTATGGTATTTTATGTTGATGGAAGGAGCAATGCAGAGGGAAGGTGTAACAGTATAAAAAGCACAGGATTAAGTATAAAAAACAAAAATTGACACAAAAAGAGAACTGAACAGAACAACAATTGTTATAGGAGACCTAAGCATCAGACTTTGACAATCAACAGAGAGGAAAAAGACACCAAGATTTGAAATACTATAATTATTAAAGTTGATTAATAGGCAAATATTGAATTTTGTTCCCTAGCAACAACAAAGAATAAGGCTTTGTGAAGTATTATCCAAAATTCTTAGCAAAATGAATAATATATTAGGTCACAAATAAAGCTTTTGTTCAAATTGCAATTAAACCTGAACAAAATTATAAAAGTCGAATTAATTGGACATAACTTTCCTATCCTTGCATATGAGTGCACAATCAGGGTAACTCCACATCATGTAACCACAAGAAGAGGATACCAATTAAAATAAGTTATACTCTATGAGTATAATATGTCAAAATACACTCTATTCTCATGTATATATACAAAGAACAACAAACAAAAAGAGACAGGCCATTTGGATTTATAGCAATAAATAAGTCAGCAAATCAAAAAATAGTCTAAGCAAAAACTGAAAAGTCTAAACCCTTGACTACTAGGAAATTTTAAAAAACATTCTTTACAATGATTGCATCAAAAAGAATAATAAAACTATAATTGTAAGCTATTTAGAGAGTAATAAAAATCAGCATTTAAAAAATTTTTAAGTTGCAAAAAATGGACAAATACCTTTATTTTATTGATTTATTTTTATGTGGTGCTGAGGATCGAACCCAGTATCTCACACATGCGAGGCAAGCACTCTACCACTGAGCCACAATCCCAGGTCCTAAAAAATCAGCATATTATTTATAAGTATTCATGGAATGTAGCCAGATCAGTACAAAGATGTATGTTGAGGGAGCCATATGCTCTCAGTATTAAATCAAAGATGATGAAAATAAACAAATACATGATAAGCATGTGACTAAAAAATGATGAATAGAAGAATAAAATAAATCTAAATAAGTTTACAAAGAAAGGTAAATGCAGTAATTTATGAATGAGAAAGTAAAGTATAATTGATATATCCAAATGTTTTACATGTTTTTGAAGGCTAAAAAAAATGGAAATACTTTTCAACAGGTAAATCCAGGAAAAGAGAAAAATAAACTAATAATCAGCAACAAGAAAAGGACTATGAAAATGTTGATGAAATGGATGGTTTTCTGGCAGAAGTTTCTAAAACTGATTAAATTGATTACATATATGAAAAGACTGATACCTTTCAGAAGGAATTAACAAAATCATTAAAATCTCATTTCAAAGTTCAGGTGGCTTACTGAATTCTTTAAAGTTTCAGGAATTATGATTTCTATGTTTTGTAAACCATTCAAGAAAAGAAATGAGTTCGAAATCTACCAAATTTTGTTTATCTATTTGGCATTTCTGTTGATGGACTTTAAAACTAGAGGACCCCACAATTCCATTCCTAGGAATCTAAAGAGTATTGAAAACATATCCGCACAAGATATATCTGCAAATTTAACATATTATACTACTTATTATAGTACCATTATAGTAGCATTATTCATAATGACCCCAAACTGGAACCATCCAAATGTCGTCACTTGTAAAGGTAAAGAAAATGCAATATATCGACAATAAAGAATAGTATTCAGCAATACAAAATGAATAAAATATGGATACATGTTTTTTTAACATGCTAAAATATGGATAAACTTAAAAAAATCCTTTGCTAAGTGAAAAAAAAATCAGAAGCAAAATATTGTTTCCTTTATATTTTCTCCTCAAAATTTTTTGTTTTCCTTTTTCTAAATTTTTTACCAATAACGTATATTGCTTTGTCATTTTCAAATCAGAAATTTTATTGGAAAACTGTAAATGTTTTTTAAAATAATGAGAATGGGATTACATCTGTCTGTACAGATGTCAAATGTGGTTTTCACATAGGAGATAGAAAGTATATATACCAGTCCTGACCAGCTTGGCTTCCATTAGACCAGGCTGATGGAGGAGCCTCCTGTTTTGCTTTCTTCCCTTTTGGTGGAGGCAGAGGGGCAAGTGAACCAACTTGGGTCAGGGTGTGTGTGTGTGTGTGTGTGTGTGTGTGTGTGCGCGTGTCCACATGTGTACACACAATGTTGGATGTTTAAGACCAAGAAGCACTTTCTCACCTTTGAGTATGGGAGCCTTTTGACAACTGTATAGTAGCTGCAGTTTGGCTTCAGGTATCCAGGGGTGCTGTCTGATTGTAAATAGCCAAAATACTGTGTTACACACAGCACCTAGTTTTCTATGGTGGCATTGAGTCCCAGGAGTATCTAGAAGCTCTGAGTGCTGAAACATAACAATCCCCTTCCTGGATTCCCTTTTTCTTTCGAAATTCAGTGTTTTGTGTGAGTCAGTTATGTGTATGAGTTGAACCAGGGAAGCAGGAAAAAATCAGAGGCCCAAGAAGCACAAATACAAGAAAGAGAAATTAGGAGACAGCCTCTAGATGAAGACAGTCAGCTTCGAGTGGCCTTGGAGCTAATGAGCAGGATGTGCCAAAGTCATCCCTCTCTGAAGTCGCACCATTAGCTGCTCTGCAAACACTTCCCAATCTAACTTTGTAAAAAACTAAATAAATGAGAAAGAAACCAGATCCTAGAATTAAAGCTGCTAGAGCTTTGGTCTTTATTACTAATAAATTTCTACCAGCCTTACCACCTGCCTTGACAAAGTGTGGGAGAAGCCAGCCAGTAACGAGTGTGTGCGTCCTGATGAGTGTGCTCATTAGGGAAGCCACTTGGTTTGGAGACCCACCCCAGCCAATCTGATTGTGGATTTTATTGAAATAATTTTATAAACAAGTCTTCAGACAGGGTTTAGTCCTGATGCATCCTCCGTGCTCATTACCACCCTCAGGAAGAAATTTAAAGAGATAAAAATAAAAGTCTAGGATTAAAACAACACTTTCACCTTTAGGCAAAACAGTCTCACTGGGCTTCAGATTTCTCCATCTGTAAAACAAGGTTAATGATATTTCCCTCTCCAGCTCATCAGAAGAGCTAGTGTTAAATTCTGGGGAGTGTTCCTGGCAGTTGGAAGAGAAGGTAACTTATAAACTTGATTATTTTTAATAGCATGAAGAACATAATGGTGATAAATAGATGTCTGATTTCTCTTAAGACAGGGTAAAAACAATGTAAAGGAGAAGCATACACATGGTGTAATAAATCAGCCAAATATCTTGGAAATTCACCTGGTTTGCATTAGAAAGCTGTTCTCCCTCCAATATTTTCTTTGCTATTAAAGGGCTTTTAGCTCATGACATTCACCATAAAATAATTAAATGTATTTGTTATGGCTGCTACTACAGATTCAGAGGTAGAAAGAAGTTTGCAGAAGGAAGCCTTGTGTTGCTGTCAGATGGTCCCAGGTGGAGGGAAATAATTTCAAGACAGCCTGGTTCCTCCACCCCTTACCCAGTTGCCCTAAGTCAAGAGGCAGAGGACTTTAAAATTCCCATTGACCATGAGATGCTCAGCTCCACAGGAAGGTATATGCCTGCATTTTAAGATAATTCCAGAGAGCCAAACTCAAGAGTCTGCACAGAAGCATCACGTTTAAAAAGTGTGAAAGAGCTGGATGGGGCTCAAGAATGATCGACATATCCCTTTCTGAAGTAAGTGACAGCATCTTCTGGTTCTACCCAGTTACTTATTTTTGCATCAAACATAAATAGTAAGTGAAGAAATGTAATTCAATAGCAGAGCTGAAGCTTCCTGAGATTAGATGAAAGGGATCCTTAGCATTGAGACACAAAGACTTGAGAAAAAAGGCAGAGACTAAAGGAGTGGTACAAAGCAAACTTCTATTGGAAAATCTCATGCATCTGAGTGTCTGATCTGAGCTTCCCAGATCAGCCCTGAGCATACATTACTCTGTGTTCAGCTGCTCCATGTACTATCAAATATTTCATATAAATAATTACAAAGTCACTGGCTGCCAGGGTCAGGTTCAAACGGATTGATGGGGAACTTAGGTCACCTGTTGTCAGGCTGGGAGACTTAATGAGAGGGTAACCAATGTCTTGAGAGATGAGGATACTCTCAGGAGGGACCCAGGGGCAGCATGCATCCCAAGGCTCTGTTCCCACCACCACCCTCCTCCAGGCTCACCTTCTCGGCTCAATCTTTTTCAATGTGCTCTACGTATTCTCTCTCTCTCTCTCTCTCTCTCTCTCTCTCTCTCTCTCTCTCTCTCTCTCTCTCTCTTTTTAAATTCACAGCTGTCAAATGCACATTATAAAGGCTCAAACTTGCTGTCTAGAAAGTGGAGCGCCTTGTCTTGCCCTACACTGCGGCCTCTCTTTGGACACCAGCAGGCCCGGAGTGTTTAAGATAACAGCATCTCGGAGTGCAAACGGCCCCCAAAGTGGAGCCAGAGGAACCTATGAGATCATTTGGAAAAGCTTGTGAATTCACTGCCATTTGCCTACTTGGCTTCAGATGAAAAGCAAATCTTAAAGCTGCTCAAAATGTGTCTGATTCATCTGTAACTGAGAATGAGACCAATCAGGGATAAGAAGTGAGTAAAATCCTTGTGATCACAGAGCCAAGAGAGCCTATTTTAAAGCACTTAATGTATTTTTTTTCTTAAAGATATATACACCAACTGTAATTAAGCTCTCCCTTTCCTTATGATCTTGGCAAGATGTTAAAAAAGAGATAGAGGGAGGGAGTCGGCTTGCCAAGTGGATTTTTCTAAGCGTTCTCAGCCCTAATTAAAAGTCCTTTGTGCAAGGCCAACCAGCAATCAGGTTCCTAATTAGAGTTGAGCAAACTGCCTTGGTGAACTGTGGGTTTCTCTGAACCCAGGAATCTGGGGAGAAAGTCTGTTTGTCTCAAAGGGACCATTTTGCCAAGCTCATGAACACCCAAGGCCTGAAAGGACATATCAAGAAGGCAACATCACAACGCTGTTACAGTTGGGTCAACTCTTTTCTGCCTTGAAATGGCTCAGCAGTGTCTTCTACCTCCGTTGTGTTAATCAAAGACAGTTTTAAGATAAAGCAGTGTCTTTTAAAAAAAATCTGTCGCCGGGATCTGGGATTACATGCATATTAAATTCAGTGTTTCATGGTTTATATGCAGAAAAAGATCATTCTGCCATTAACTAGATTTCCTGTGGAGTCTTGGGAATCATAATAATAAATATACACTCAATTTTTTACTACCTGCCCAAATGCAGCTCTAAGAACTGTATAAGAACTGACTTAGCTTCCACAAGAACCCCATAAGAGAGCTTGTATTGTTTCACCCATTTCATTGTGGGAAAACTGAGGCCCAGAGAAGATAGGTAGCTGGCTCAAGTCACATTAGGAAGAGATGGAGCCAAGGTTCACCAGCAGCCTATCAGGTTCCAGCATCTGTGCTCATACCCTCAACCCCAGAGCCCCAGCACAGCCTCCCAGCCAGCTCTGTGCAGAGGAAGACTCCTGACCTGGCCTTGGACTCCAGGTCAGAGCACATGCAGGGCACACAACACAGCCTCTTCTCCTATTGCCTCTGTCTCTTCCTGATTACTAGGCAAGCCTCTCCAAGATCCACATTGCAAATTGAGGCCTTTGGAAATGTAGGCCTTCAATAAAGAGATTATACCAAGATGCAAATCTAAAGAGCATTGCTATTCTTCATTCCCAGAATTGTGGTTAAAGAAAAAACAATGGCATTCTTGTCTCACTCAAAGACAGAGGCACCCCAAAGCCACAGCACCCAAGGGGGATGTCACAAAAAGTGATGCACACTTTTGGCTTGCTTTAGTCCTGAATAGTTCTCCATTTCCTGATTTTTCCAGAAATGTAGACATTTGGGGACAGTGAGTGCTCACAACTATATGATTTTCTTTTCTTCATACTTTCATTTGGGTCAGAGTCATGAGTGTAAAGAGGTAACGGCTTAAGCCAGTGTGTGTCTGGAGTCCCAGGGTGTGTGTCTGGAGTCCCAGCTACTTGAGAATCTGAGGCTTGATGATCACTTGAGCCATGAGTTCAAGGCCAGCCTGGGCAGCACAGTGAGATCCTGTCTCAAAACAAACAGACAAAAAACAAAGAGATAAAGGCTCTTTCTGAGTTTTCTTTAAATTGGAAATATATTTTAAGTATAAATTTTTGCTTACACTTAAAAATACTATATGTAAATGTGTCAAATGCTTCAAATGTTGTAACACAGCAGAGTTATCTACACTGCAAAACAAGTACTTTAGTATATTCCAGGGAGGTGACAATTTACAAGACATCATTTAGAGAAGGCCCAACAAGACAAGGAGACAGGAGCATAGGAGCAATGGAAGAGAGGGAAAGTCACAGACACCAAGACATATGAGGGAATGAAAGAAAAACTAGGTGAGCATGAAAATTAAGAGAAGCATGAGAGATCTCAGGGAAAGGCCTTTCTTTCCAGAGCCACAGGAAAATTCTATAGTTTTTCTTTTCTTTCTTTCTTTTTGAACCAGAGATTAAATCCAGAGTGGCTTAATCACTGAGCAACATTCCCATCCCTTTTTATTTTTTTA
This sequence comes from Urocitellus parryii, assembly GCF_045843805.1. Classification (NCBI taxonomy): domain Eukaryota; kingdom Metazoa; phylum Chordata; class Mammalia; order Rodentia; family Sciuridae; genus Urocitellus; species Urocitellus parryii. The sequence continues at coordinate 69,730,325 of NC_135538.1, read as the reverse complement.
TTTTGAGACAGGGCCTCACTAAGTTGCTGAGGCTGGCCTTGAATTTATGATCCTCCTGTGTCAGCTTCCCAAGCTACTGGGATTACAGTCATGCACCACCCCATCTGGCAAATTTTATAGTTCTTAAGAGAAACATATAGACAAAAAAAAGTGAGCCTTGAAGGGGTTTAGGGAAGATGCACTGTCTGTTTAGGCTGTTTTTCTTCTGTGGAAGGAACTCTGCTCTGGGTGATGCTACACTGGTGCTGGGATCCTGTGAGCCTCTATCTTCTCCAAGAGGTTCCAGTAGTGCCATCACATGTGTCCAGGCATTTCTACTGGAGGGATCAAACAAGGTGTGTGTGGGGAGGGCGGGGCACAGATCTAATGGTTGTTTTGCACTTCCACAATGTGTTGCATATTCCATTTGCATGTCCACATCTCTAGCTTGTCCATAAATTGGAGCTCAAACATCTTTAGTGCATGGTGCATAGATGGACTTCAACATTGTTTGCAGCTGAATAGAGGTTTGCAGGATCAGCCACTTTGCCCCATACAATGCCTCTTAGAGAGCAGGCACTTAATGAAGGTTCATTGAATGTCTGAGGTCCTCATATGATAGCAAAGTAACATGTTCAAAATTGTAAGCTCTGAAAAAACAAAGCAGGCAGGATAGCAAGTTTAAGATCTTAACACAGATCCTCCCAGAACCTCTTAGAGGAGAGAATTCAGAAGAAAAGAAAATGTTTGAGAACGATGAACACATTTACTTCTGGAGCGCTGAGAAACAAGACAATGCCAGCAATTCGGGATGCATCCATCTGTGTTCACCCTTCTAAGCCTAGACTCTCTCTTCTCTAAAAATCGCAGGGTTTCAATATCCTCCGAAAGCAAGTCTGGGGAACGGGCTGGGATGCCACAACCAAACCTGAAAACAGGTAAACCATTTCTACTCATGTGAGCGTTGATATGTGTAATTTATCTGAACCTCAGGCCGTGTGTGTGTGTATGTGTGTGTTTGTGTATTCAGATGATCTAAGTCACAGAAAAATGTAGTTAACCTGATTAAATTATGAGGCAGTGTACATAGCCAGAAACTGATGAGATTTTGCGATTAGGTGTGTGCTAGTGTTTCTTCTCCTTTTCTTGTTTAAACAGTCTTCAAAGCTATGCTCAGACCTCAGTCCAATCAGGAAAACCCCATGTTACTTCCCTCTGTCATCCCAGCCTGTCTTTATTGCCAGTGATTTGTCGGACACTTTGCTGCTTTTTACATTCCTTTACTTTCTGACCACTTGAGTGGGCTTTTCCTAGTCAGTACATAAGAGGATTTAGCCTTGTGTATGTTCGCAAAATTTGGTTCAGTCACTATCAATTGGAGTAGAGTTGTGAGCTTGCTCTTCTTTGGAGAGGCATACCTAGGTTTGGGGCAGCTCAGCCTCACTCACTGGACATAGTGCCAGGATGGGTGTAAAAAATCTCCAACCAATTCTGCAATCCAGTGCAGTAGGAGTGAAGGGAGGGTGACTCACTTCCAATGACTGAATGTTTACTGTGGACCTGGGATGTTAATTTTGCTAAACAAGATACAAGTGGAACTATTCCAAATTGTTTTCAGAGTAAAGAGTTTAAACTACCATTGGAGCAAGAGCCTGGATTATAATATAGAGTCCTAGACTCTTTAGGGCTTTGCTTGTCTGCTTTTACTCATGCTGGTAAAAGGCTGGAAACAAACATTGATGATACTAATGATAACCATGATTTATTGAGGACTTGCTAGGTCTATGCACTGATTAGTGTTAAGTGCTTGCTTGGATTGTCTTCTTTGCTCTTCAAAAGTAATCTGATGGGCAAGGTTCTAATATTATCCTCATTTTATTGATAGGGCAACTAAATCTTAGAAATATTAAGACATTTGCTTACTGTCAAACAGCAAATAAGTGTCTTTGTTCACTCTGCCAGAAAACTTCTTTTTTATTGTTTATATTTAAGGTGTACAACATGATTTTTTATATACATATGCATAGCAAAGTGATTACTACATCAAACAAATTTCCATATCCATCATTTTATTTATTTATTTAAAAAATGTTTTGGTACCAGGGATTAAACCCAGGGGGACTTAAAAACTGAGCCAAATCCCCAGCCCCCACTTTTTTATATTTTACTTGAGACAGAGTCTTACTAAGTTGCTCAGAGTCTCCCTAAGTTGCTCAGGCAGTTTTGAACTTGCAATCCTCCTGCCTCAGCCTCTTGAGCTTCTGGGATTACAGGCATGCACCACTGCACCTGGCTTCCATATCCATCACTTGACACACTTTATTTGTGGTGCAAATTTCTAAAATATACTCAGTGTATTCCCCATATACAACATAATATTATTAACTTTAGTCCTCATGATGTACACTAGATCTCTAAACATTAATCCTACATAGCTACAACTTTGTACCTTTGACCTACTTTTTCCCCACCCTTCTGTGCCCCTAAAACTATTGGTTCTACTCCCTGTTTCTATGTATTTTACTTTTTTTTTAAAGGTTTCACATGTGGTATCATGTAGTATTTTTTCTTCTGTGTCTGATTTATTCACGAACCATAATATTGTCTAGTTTTATCCAAGGTGCCATAAATGACATGATCTCTTTTATAAAGGCTGAATTTCTATTGATTCTATTCTATTGTGTGTGTGTGTGTGTGTGTGTGTGTGTATATATATATATATATATATATATTGTATATGTGTATATGTATATTGTTTCCATGTCTTGGCTCTTGTGAATGATGTTGCAATGAACATGAAAGTGCAGACAACTCTACAGGTGCTTATTTCATTTCCTCTGAATATATATCTAGAAGAGAATTCTTTTAGGTATGTATATATATGTATATATACATATCTATGTATATGTATATATATATGTGTATATATATGTATCTATGGATATATACATAGATACATACATAGGTGTATATATATGCATATATATACATATAGTCATATGGTAGTTCTATTTTTAATTTCTTGAGGAAGCTCTGCACTGTACCAATTCACATTCCCACCAAGAGTGTATAAGGCCTCCATCTTCTCCATCCCTTTGCCAACTCTTGTTATTTCTTGTCTTTTTTTTTTTTTTTTATAATGGCTGTCTTAACAGGTGTGAGGTGATGTCTGGTGGTTTTGATTTGCATTTTCCTGATGATTAGTGATGTTGAACATCTTTTCTCATGTACATGTCAGCTGCTTTTATGTCTTCTTTGTAAAATTCTCTATTCAGATACTTTGCCCATTTTTAAATTGGGCTATTTTTTCCCTATTGAGTTCCTTATATAGTTTGGATGACTTATCAGACATATGATTTGCAAATATTTTTCTCCCCAACCAGAAGCTGCCTTTTCATTGTGTCAGTTGTTTCCTGTGTTATGCAGACATTTAAAAATTTGAATGTAATCCTATTTACGTATATCTGTTTTTGTTGCCTCAGCTTTTAGTCTGACATCAAAAACATCATTGCAAAGAACAGTATCAAAGAAGTTTCCCCCATGCTCTCTTTCAGGAATTCTATGGTTTGGGGTCTTATGTTTAGGTCTTCAATCCATTTTGAGTCAATATTTTTGCATGGTATAATATAAGGTTCCAATTTCATTCTTTTTTGCATGTGGATATCCCCTTTTCCCAGCATCATATGTTGAAAAACCTATTCCTTTCCCGTTATGTCTTCTTGTTGAAAATTAGTTGACTCTACATGGTTGGGTTTTTGTCTATGAGCATTGGTCTGTGACTGTTTCTATGCCAGAAACATATTGTTTTGATTATATAACTTTAAAAAAAACTACTAAAGCATAGCAGAAAGACTCCAACATCTTCACATGATGTTTTGAAATTCATCCCAATTTTAGGCTACATGCTATAGATTGGAAAGAGTGCCGAAGTCCAAAATCTTCATCCTTAGTGTCATGTTCTGTCTCAATGACCTGATTAGGGTTGAGATCTCAGGAAGATAGTTATCACTCCTTTCTCTCCATTCTTCCTGTAGCCTGAGGTAGATGTATCTCACCTCTCACAGAGAGGACTGAATCTGCTTCCTCAGATGTAGAACATAGTCTGCTATCTTTGCCCAGAGCTTCTTGCTCAGAATAATGGCAATCTCCTCCCACAGGAACTGGTTTGTGTGGAAGTTGTGGCTCAAGTGCACATAGCACTTTTCAGTGATGACCCTGCTACCTTCTTCACAGTTTTGGTGCAACCAAGTCCCATGCTGGTTGGTCTCTGGTAAAAAGTGGTAATCCTTTCAAATTATTAATCCATCAAAAGGGTCAATGCACGCATGAGATTACAGCTCTTGTAATCTAATCATTTCTCCTGTGAACATTCTTGTGTCACACGAGCTTATTAGGGGACATCTCATATCCAAACCAGAACAAGTGGACTTTGAGATGCAAACTTAAGTTGTGGATAATACTATCAAGCAGTTCTTTAGCTTCTATGGAAGCGCTCCCCCTTAGAATATAAACTTAAGACCTGTCTTTTTTCCCCCTGTATTTAGTAAGGTTGGATGACAGGAGGGCAGCACAGTTGAAATGAATTGAAAGGACTTTTCTTTCATTTTTTCCCATTTCTATTTTCATAACATTCAATACCCACTCTTGGAAAAATAAAAATTAGAAAGTGATTGGAAGTAGAAGAGAAAGGAACTCAAGAAGAACTGGTAGGGCTGGGCTCCGGACTCAGTGGTGCACGCCTGTCATCCCAGTGGTTTGGTAGGCTGAGACAGGAGGATCACAAATTCAAAGGCAGCCTCAGCAGCAGCAAGGTGCTAAGCAACTCAGTGAGACCCTGTCTCTAAATAAAATACAAAATAGGGCTGGGGATGTGGTTCAGTGGTAGAGTGCAGCTGAGCTCAATCTCTGGAACCCCCTCCCCCTGCACCTCTCTGGCCCCACCGCTGCCAAAAACAAAAGTTGGTAGACACTAATAAAACTGTACTTAGAATAAAATGCTACAAATATTCAAAATGCTTCCATTTACCAGCTCCAAAGAATAAAATATTTCCAAGTTAAAGAACAAAGGATCTTGTGGTTATTATATGTTGATAGAGAAAGTATCTTTTAGCCACACACATACACACACACAAACTAATGCAAAAAATAAACTCAGAAATCTATTTGCTTTAGTCCTTATTAATAGAAATAACCCTTTGGTGACAGTTTTATTACATTTCTCCTAAAGAAATCAGAAATCTGATGACACATATCGTCCTCCTGTTATAGTCTGGCTGGGGACATGGGTGGGCTCTTTGTCCACTGCCATTCTTCCCTGCACACCACTGTTTCCTTCCCTTTGTTTCTACCTGGATTCCTTGGCAAAAAGCTGACAGCTCCAGGGGGGATGTTTCCTAGCTCACATTTACTGCTTTTTCCCCTCCAGTAATAAGAACACATCAAGCTGAGCTCAAGGTATGGGAAAGCTTAATAAAGCCTAACGCTTTGGTTCTTGATGACTAGCCAGTTCACACGCTGCTGAGTGAGCGAGATTTTCCTCTAAGGATTCATAGTAAATCTTTAACCCTGCCCTTCAGAAAGTATTAAAGAAGATCCGGGGAATGGAGCAAAACAAAATACACAGCTAAAGACCCTGTGGGCTGTGAGCAGCAGGCAAGTACTGGTCAAGGAATTAGATTACTCAAGGTGGTGACTCATTCAGCAACTATGTCGTGTTTGCGGTTGAAGAGAAACCTATGCCAGAGAATGACTAAAATCTATTGGCAGCGTCTTTAAAGGAATCATGACTGGGCCTAAACCAGTGAATACGCAAGTGTGCTTTTTTTTTTTTTTTCTTCATCTTTTACTAATTCAAGACTGAGAGTAAGAAAACACCATCCCTGTTGACGTCTACTATTACAGCATGGCCTCCGGGCCTTCCCAACAAGATGGGGCTGAGTCCAGACACATAGCCCCATGTTTGGGCGTGGTCATGTAAATGTGTGTGGTGTGTGTGTGTGTGTGTGTGTGTGTGTGTACATACTTGTGGTGGGATGAACAAATCAGACTTATACAAATTGTTAGAGACTTTTGTTCTTAATTTAAAACCCAGAAGAAAGTTTCCAAATTTAAAGATTTTATTAGTTACTTGGGTCTGTCATAAAAAGAACCCCAAACAGTGACTTAAACAACAGAAATGTATTGTCTCATACCTCTGGAGGCCAGAACTCTGAGATCAAGGTGTCAACAGGGTTGGGTCTTTCCGAGGGCTATTTTGTACCTTCTTCTGCTTCTAGTGGTTTTCTTGCAATCTTTGACGTTTCTTGGCCTGTAGAGGTATTGACGTGATCTCTGCCTTCACATGGCCTTCACCCTGTTTGTGTCTCTCTCTGAATTTCCTCTTGGAGGTTGATGACCACAAAGGACACCAGTCATATTGGATAAGGGGCTCAACCGGCTCTAGCATGACCTCATCTTAACTAATTACATATGCAATGCTCCTGTTTCTGAATAAGGTCACATTCTTAGCTCTGGGGTTTAGGATATCAGAATCTGAATTTAGGGAAGGGGAAGTAAATTCAGTTCATGACAGTTGCTTCTGAACCAGCCAGAGATAATTTACAAAAGTAATAAATCCATCTGAAATTCTGTGGTAGTTAGTGGGTTGTCTTTTTATTAAGTTCAGAACAATAGTTCAGAGTTTTCAAAAAGTTTGAATGTATTTCTCATTATAATGAGTAACTATTTAAAAATGAAAGAGAGAAACAGAGAGGGTCTATAACCCAAAATGAGTTATTCGTCCAAATATATTTTTGAATCATCTGGATTAAATGCCATGTAAACAAAATGGCCTTTATGAATGCAAATACCACACAGGCCTTTCCCCATTAACAACAGTGCAAAACACAAAATTTTAACAACATTACTGAAACCAGAGTCAGATTGATATCTAAAATTTCAAGACTTAGTTTAGCTTTGTGATCACCCAAGGATTTTATCTTTTTAGGCAACCACCCTCATAAAGGGAGCATACACATGTCTGAGCAAAGCAATGTGCACCCACACTCCCAAGGGACTAGTGTGCATGTTTACATCAGTGCTGCTTCTAGCAGTTAGGAGTTCATTATATGAATCAGAGTGGCCAGGTGTGGTAATGCACACCTGTAATTCCAGGAGGCAGGAGGATTGAAAGTCCAAGACCAGTCAGGGCAACTTCTTGAGACCCTGTTTCAAAGTAAAGAAAATAAGAAAATTCTGGTGATGTAGCTCAGTGGTAAAGTGCCCTGGGTTCAATACCCGGTACTGGCAAAAAAATAAAAATTAATTAAAAATCAGGATCAACATAGGCAGTCACCGCAGTTGAAGAGCAGAAAGGTAAGCCCCCAAATAAATGGAGGTCTGGGTGAGTTTTAGGTCCTAGGAAGTTGTCAAACTTGTTAGTTGAAGCACTTTATCACTGACACCAACCACAAAAGAAGAGTTTATTGGCCTTGAAAGTTTCTGAGCAGCTGGTGTAATAACCCATCCTTTCTTTGGGGACTCTTGTCTAACCATCCAAGATGTTGAGATTGGCACATCCATGCATGAAGTCATTGTGGGTCTTCTGGTTAGACTAAAGGCTTAATAAGGAACAGTCATCATTCTTGGGGTATCCAATGGGTGAAATCACTGGGCAAAGTGAGTTCAAGTCCCAAATTTGAGGCTCTGACCTTTCTTTGTAGAGTTCTCTTGCCGGAATTTGAGCCCCAACAGTCTACCATAGCTAAAGACCACAGTTGTGCTAATGTTTCTTACATGGGGATGAATTTTTAGCAGATTTATTCATTAGAATCATGGTTGCCCTCTTATTGTTAGCTATAATCATTTGTCACTTTAAGGTCTTTTTTTTTTTTTTTTTTTTTTTAGCTCACTATAGGGTGAATTGTAGCAAATTCATAGTAGCAGAACCACATGTGCTTTTTCCAAGAGGACCAGGGATTTAGAATCATAAAATTTTATAGCAGAAAGTGACCTTGGAAATCATCTAGTTCAATGTCTCATTTCACAGACAGGGAAATTAAGTTCTATAGAGGTAAGTGACTTGTCAAAGATTAGTAAACAGAATGGAGCAGGACCAGGGCTAAAGCCCTTTTCCTAATCCTCTTTCTCTGCTGAAATTGCCATATATGATTATGATACTCCCAGAGCTGAGCTGTAAACTATCAAAGGTCCATCCTATGACAAGCACTTCAGTATGAATCTTGTCCAGTGAAGTAGCTACCTTATTCCATGTGGGCATTAATCTCTGATATATATATTCAAAGCAGATGCTAATGACCTCTTTTAAATTCTTGGGCAACTCTAAATTTTCAAAGGATTAAAAAGATTCCCCAAAGAACAACAACAACAAAAAAACATAAATGTGGATTATAGTGAAAAGGAAAAGAGGTACCCGTCATATCTACCTCACCTTTCTTTTTCTCTAGGCAGGAGTCTTCAAACAAAAGACATTATCAGCTATTAACATGTTAATGAACAGTTCCTAATATCAACAATCCACATATACCATTCTCCATTAAGATTTAATTTACCAATAGAAGACATATAGAACTCATGTCAGATTTTCACCACCCATCCCAGTACAGTTTCATATTCTCTTTGATTAATTCTGAGATCCCCACGGCTATGTCTCAAACATTTTATGTCATCTAAGGAGAAACTATCCTTCCTACTGAAGAGACATCGTGCTGCCAGAAGTTGGTGAAGTGTTCCATTGGCAAGCAATGTAGAGATGGGGTCTAAAAAAAAAAATTCATTTGAGTGTATTTGGCTCATTTTAGTAGCTTGACCTCTGAATATATGAGCAGCAAGATGGGGAGACTGTGGCAGGCCATACGCAGCTGAATTAAAATGAAGCCCTGGCATTGCTCAGAGAAGCCTTCCCACACCTGCTTCTCATTTCCTCTAGTTATTTCTGGTAATGAAAATTGGAACTGTTGCTATATATTTTGGGGTCTAGAAGGTCTATACATTTTTCTTTCATATAATATGCTTGTGATTACATGTATGTCTCTGTCTACTAAAAGACAAGACCTAAGTGTTCCTGAAAGAACACAGAAAAAAAAATCTTAAAGAACATTCTTTTAAAAACAGATTTTTTTTCTTTGTTTTCTTCTGCAATTCCAGCTGGAGGGCTTAGCAATATTTCTACCTGTCCACCGATGTTTTCATCTACGATTCTCTTTAATTCTCTGCATGCTGGCTTTGCCTTTTATTAGGGATCCCAATGACAAAGTGGAATCATAATATCAGCTTGTTTTAAAGAAGCCAAGAGATTTCTTAGGGAAATTGAAAGCATTTGGGTGGGAAAGCAGCCCTTCCCAAATTCATTTCTTACTTGGGCTTTTTTATTCTCCAATCATCTCCCAGACAGTACTGATGTCTGTATCAAAAGAATGGGATGCCTGGCTCAAAAATGCCAATTGGAGCCTTCCCTCAGGAGCTGTTAGCATAATTTGTGATGAGTTCAGGGCTGGATTTGGCCCAGCCCCTAATCAATCCTTAGGTGTTCCTGTTCTTTTCACATTGCTAGGGGCAGGCTGCCTGTCTTCTTGTCACTGCCTTCAATTAACATTCTGAAGTACAGCTGTATTGATTGTGACTTTGCCCTCCCCTTTTCAGTAGCTACTTGGAATCTCATTGATGAGTAGTAATAACATGATATATATTCATGTGCACATATGCACGAACTACCGTGTTCAGTATTTGCATTTGCCTGCACGTCTGCTGTGCAAGGGTATGCCATGAGAAAGAATCAGCCTCTTCTCCCTCCCTGCCATATGATGTCTATATATTTATGAGTAGGAGAGAGAGGAGCACTTGGATGTATGAATCTGCTTGCAATTTCCTAATGGAATCTGGCAGAAGAGATTTGCAATAGGACAAGTTCCAGTAAAAACGTGTTCACTCAAGCACTTTCCCCTCATGCTCGTCACCTATATGCCCTTCTAGAGCATTGAAAAAATTAATCATGGAGCAAATCAAGTTCTCTTGTGGGTCGGCAAAGGATAATCCTCTGTTGAAGAAGGGAAGAATATTAAAATTGTGTGCCTTTTTAACAGGGTATATCCAGGGAGGAAGGATCCAAGGAAATAAGGTCCTAAAAGGAGAGAACATCTTGTTATCAATGGCCAAGTCTTCTAGAGCTAACTGGGCTTTTGCTGTTGTCAGGTATGGTGCTAGGAATATTCTTGAAGGAGAGAATGTGGGAGCTGCCAATGGGACTAGAAGTGATAGGACTTGAAAAGCCATTCCCTCTTGGAGCTGCTGCTGTGTTGGGAGGAAATCCTGAGACTGGAAGTCCTCACAATTAAGTAATTAGCTTCTCCACCTCTATCAATGTCATGATCTTTTGCTGCTCAGTCCGAATGGACCAGGAGTGTAAATTTAAACTATGAGCCTTAAAGAAAACCTTTTAAAGCCTCCTTCTAGCCTAAAACCATAGTCCCTAGACTTTGTCTGACCTCAATCATAGTCAACCTGTTTGAGGGCTGTTGCAGTGAATGGAAAACTGAAAAAAAAAAAAAAGATTTATGATGGTTCGAGATGCCAACATTTAGAATCCATGGACCTTGGAAATATTTAACTTTTAACTTAAATTCTATCTACTTGAGGTCCATGTCCTCAAATGAATGCAAAAGAAGTTGTTCATTTGGGGATGTTTTGCCTAATTCACCTGGGATTAGAAGGCCCTTGTATCACACATACCTCACTCCCCAGATGCTCTGTGGATGGAGGAGATACAGCCCTGGAAGAAAAGATTTCTAAGAGGCAACCTGATCTTTTGCATTCCTCAGGAAGATAATCTTTTTGTCATTTATTTATTTTTTCCTTCAAGTACAATCTTTGATTAGATTTGAGCAATTGTTAATACAAATAAGAATAAATGAGGACCACATTTGTTTAGAATTCACCTAAGGGGCACAGCCTAAATATAAATTCTTTGTGGACATTTTCAAAAGATTTTAATATCCCACATGACCTCCAACATCCTCCCCACATGGAGGTCTTTTTCTAGGCAACACATATGGCATGTGGGTGTTAAATAACCTATTGTGGCAGTTCTAGGCATCTTAGGATCTTAGGGGAGGGTTATGAGGGCACAGCAATGGCCACCAAGCCTAGCAGATGGCAGGATGACTGTGGGGGCAGACTGGAGTTTCTATAGTTGGCTCATAGAAAATAGGCTCAGGAGAGAAAATAAGCCATATTCATAGACCTTACAGCTCTTAGCAGCCACTCCTTAACCTAGGCTTGAAAGGCTCCTGTCGTATAACATCCTCATGTCTGTACTGCCTGAAGAGCAGCCTGAGTGGCTTCCATGCTGGGGCTGGTGGACCAGAGCCAGTAGCTTTTCAAGTGTCTGAAGATATGAATCCAAATTAAAAGAAAATTTATGGCAGATGAAATTTATTAATAATGTTGTTTAGATCTTGTCTAGTTGTTCTATTAGTTGATATGGGGAGGACTATAAATTTTCCCGTATAGTTGTATAGAATTATCCAAATGGTGAATATTTGCTTCATGTATTTTGAAGCTCTGATATTAGGTGCCTATACATCTATGATTGTTGTTGTTGTTGTTGTTGTTGTGTGTGTGTGTGTGTGTGTGTGAGAGAGAGAGAGAGAGAGTGTATGTTAGGAAAGTCCATTTTTTTCCTCTGGAAAAACTCTTTGTAGTTAAGTTTACTTTATTTGATATTACTAATGCCATTATAGCCTTCTTCTTTTATATATCTTTTATATATCTTCTTTTATATATCTTTTCCCAGCCAATTCACTTCAATACATCTGAAACTTTATATTTAAAGTGTAGCTTTTACAGGAAGGATATAGTTGAATTTTCTCTGCATCCATTATGACCAACTCTGCCATTTAATTAAAAGTATGTAGTCCACTTAGACTTAACATAATTATTTATATGGCTAGATCTAGGTATAGCATTTTCCCACTTATTTTCTATTTGTCCCAACTGGTATTTATTATGTGCTATTAAGAAAATTACCTAAGGCTTAGAAATACGGGAAGATGGCTATGTGCCATCTCCAAGTCATCCTGGAGCATTATCTAACAAGCCCACTTAAGGCTTATCTGAAGGCCAGAGGAAGATAAATTCGTCGACTTGCTGTTTACTGCTAAGGAAACTCAGGTGTGGAGGGATTAGTTATTTTGCTCAAGGTCAATAGTAGCAGGCATCAGAGCGGGATTTGAGAAGCCAAAGCCAAAATATTTTATCACTTTACCATAGTGGGTACCATTGGTAATTGCCTTATTATTGAGTTTATGGACAACAAAACAGAGAAAGTTGGGAGGTCTATTGCTGTCCATCACTAGCTGAGGATCCTGCAGATGACATTTCCCGTTAAAGGAAAAAGCAGTTGTATGGCACCTCAAGGTGCATGTAAATTAATCCCAGGGGTCCCAAGTCAGTGAGGCTCAGCCTGAACGAAGTGGAAGCTGAACTCAGTCAAGGGTGCTTGTTCACTCTGTTGATCAGGACCCCCTCACGTGTACCACAGCTCAACACATGGCTAGGTACCCTAGTTAAGAAATGCCATTTTCAGGAAATACTTGCTAAGGATTTTGGTGACATGCATTTGTTCTACTTTGATAGGGGAGTAGGGGTGACATGTGGGGAGAAGTGTGAGCTAGGGAGACACATGAGGTAGCAAATGCAAGTGATGTTTTAGCACTTCCTGGTGAGGCAGTGTGACCTCCTGCCACCCAGACAGGCTCACTCTTCAGAATTTTCTTGCTCATTTGCCACAGCTGTTTGTTGTTTTCTGAAATGTTAAGCTTTTTATAGCTCTTCAGTTACTTATAAAAAGTATCAGTTATTCAGGCCATATGAGAACTGGCTCAGTGCTGGTCTAATGAGCAGCAAGAACACTGAGGAATTTTTTTTTTTTTTTTTGCTTCTATTTTCTCACTGCTCCTCCTCCTCCCACTCTCATAAGTCTCCCCTTTGGACTCATATGACTCCAGGATTTTGGAATTCACTAAAAAGGTGAACCACAAGTTGGTCTTTTCTGTTTAAGAATAATTCAATGCAGACTCACCCCCCTGCCTGTTATTGGCTTTGCATGGATGTGAGAAGTAAAAGGGGGGCCTCATCCCAAAAGCCATAACTGCTCCTAGGGGTTTAGAAGGGACTTACACCTGTACAGATGCACCTGTGATCTCTGAAGAAAAGAAGATCATCTTTGCCCTGTAGAGGGAAAAAAAAAATCCAAGACTTGGGATATCTTCACCAAACAGTTAGGACCAAGTACATAAACGGAAGGGATCCTGATAGAATCAGAAGGAAGATATTGGAAACTATGGTCAAGAGCACAGAATTTATAAATTTGAAGGAAAAATCTCCCCTGCTCTTGGAGGCCTTTCTAATAGCACCTGTAGGTTGTACACACATTCTACAGCTACTTTTCATGATAAACACACAACTCTCAGGGAGAGGGCTATAGGATATCATGGGGCCCAACATGGAAAGAATTCCACCAGGAGAAAATCTCCATGTGTGACTTACTATGGAGATCCCCCATTCAATGTCAGATCTTGGAGATACTTGAACAATTGTAAAAGTCTAAGCATTTTCCGTTGATTTAGAGTCACTGCTATATATGTGTACTATTTTTATAAGAATATAAATACTGAAATGATTATTAAAATATCAATTTAAATGCAATATCAAATTATTGGCACTTTAGAAATCTTGATTTTTTAAGTTTTTATTTATTTAGTTGCTTATCTTTACCTTAGTATAGATAAGGGTAGGAACTGCCTGCTATTCTGGCAAGTGATTGACCTCACATTCAGAATGTCTTAGAAGGACACTCTTTAGGAACCTCTGACCAATTATTTGGATTGAGGAGGATCAAATTATGGGTTTGAGTTAAGGAAATCATATCCTTAGGGCTGTTTTCTTAGTACTCTAAGAGGCGAAGTCTCCCTTTTAGAAAAGAGAACAGTTGGGGCTGGGATTGTGGCTCAGTGGTAGAGTGCTTGCCTAGCATGTGTGAGGCACTGGGTTCGATTCTCAGCACTGCATATAAATAAAATAAAATAAAGGTCCATTGACAACTAAGAAAAACTTAAAAAGAAAAGAGAACAGTTTACCTAGCATATACCTGAGATGATTTAGCAGGAATGAGTCTTCATTAAACATGTTTTGATCAGAAAATAGACCTTATTCCAATCTTTAGTGACCTGGGTTGATCCTAAGTGTCAAACTTGGAAAGACTTATTTATAGAGTAAATTGTACATTTTTAAAACTCAGAGGTATTCATGTGTACATAGTATATCTCATACTTTTATGTGTCTGTATAATAATACAAATGACTAATATTTATTGAGCATTTGCTGCGTGCCAGACACCATTCATGAGCTATCTCAACAGGCTCCTATGATAGCTATTACTATTTTCATTTTATACACAAAGACATTGAGATACAGAGAGCTTGATAACATTCCTTGGCTTGCCAACTCATATGTGGCAGAGCCGGGATTCTAATCCAGACTGTCCAACTTTTCAGCCAGCACTTTAAATAATCCTACAATGTTCCCTTTATATTGAACATCAGGCTGCAAGTTAGAATTTTTTTTCTATTATGAATTAACATAATCTTAAATTTAGGATTTAGATGTCCTTTCTCATTTGAAAATTATTCTATTATATTAAAATCTATTGACTATCAAATGTATAAGATTGTGGAAATTCACATCTATCAGTTTTCCTAACCCCATTCAATTAAACCACTCTCTTCTTCCCTGAGCACATTATCTCAGGGGCTCTGCGGAAGAAATGAGGGAGTTTAGATTTTCTTTTCACCAATCTTTAGAATGGGGCCATCTTTACTTTAAAGCCATTGTAAACAATTGTGAATTGAAGAAGATATACACATGGCACATAAGCATACCAAAAATATATTCAACATCATTAATCATTAGGAAAATGCAAATTAAAATGAGATACCAACACACACACACACACACACACACACACACACACACACTAAAACTAAAATAACGGACAAAACCAAATGCTGATAAAATTGTAAAGTGGCTAGAAGTCTCAGGGCTGGTGAAATTGCAAAATGGTACAGCTTTCAGAAAAAACAGCTAAACAAGTTCTTACAAAGTTAAATGCACATCCACGACATCACTCACCAATCCTACTTCTGTTTGCACATAAGAAATGAAAAGCTATGTCCACACAAAGACTTGTACATAAATGTCCATAGAAGTTTTACTCTCAATAGTTCCAAACAGGTTGCAACCCAAATACTCAGACAGTAGAGTATTACTTAGCAATAAAAATAACTGAGAGACATAACAATATGGTCAATTACCCAAAGCAGCAAGTGAAAGAAACTGGGAAAAAAGGAGTCTACATGCTCTATGATCCCATTTATATAAATATCTTGAAGAGCAAAACCATGGTGACATAAAGCAGATCTGGTAATAGGGAACTAGTCTTAGGGTGAGACAGGGATTGGTCATAAAGGAGCATGAGGGAACTTTTGGAAATGAGGGAAATGTTTTATATGTTCATTATGGTGGCAATCGCATGGCTATATATTTGTCAAAACTCATTGAGCTGCATGCTTTAAATTATGCTTCAATAAAGATAATGAGGAAAAGATAATGTGTTCATGTTCTTTGTGCCTAAGCTCTCTGAAACAATTAAATTTTTATAATTCTAGAGTTAACTTCCTTTGAATTCAACTTAATTCTCATTGCCTAATGTTTACCACAAGGTTTTTCATCTGTCGTCTTAAAGCTGAAGTTACTTCCTCAATTGGAAAAAAATAGTGTTTTGAACTTGTTGCATAGCCCAAAAAAAGTGAAAAAAGAAATATTGAAATAAATTTGTTCATAATCAAAATAATTCCAGAGAGATTACTGAGAGATTTTGTAGTTCCCTAAAGCTCAGTAAGTTTGTGTTTGTTTTTCTTTATGTAAGCCTGTATGTAGTACTGGGGATTGGACCCAGGAGTGATCTACCACTGAGCTACATCCCCACCCCTTATTTTTTAATTTGAGACAGGCTTACACTAAGTTGCCCAGCCTTCTCAGTGGCTAGGATTACAGGTGTACGTCACCGTATCCGGTAGGTCAGTACGTTTTTGTATTTGTTGGTCTATGTTGAACTAAATGAACTGTTTTGTGAAGGCCTTATTGATTTAGAGTTTTCATAATCCTAAGAATATGGAGATTGCCATGTGAAGCCCCTAATAGCCCCTGTTCTCCATGTACAACAGAAGCTGAACCTGAAGACCCACTGGATACAGCTTAAGGTTGAATTAAATTACATAAAATCAGGTGATTGTTTGAGGGCAAAATAATAAAATACCCAGTTGAGTCTGTAATGTTGCCTATACTAATCAATTTTAAAACTGAAATGTTTCCAATCATCATACCCAGAGATATACCCTCTGCTTCAGTCCAGTACATCTATCAGGGGTTTATTAAGAGTCAGACATTGTGGGAGGTCCTATGGGGGATGCAGAGCTGCTTCAGCCACAATGGTCCTTGTCCTTTTTAGTTAAAATTCTAAACTTGGAAATTTGCTGAAGTTTCTGTGAAACTATATACACTTATTTATTTTTGGATATTTCAGGTATAAAAACCAAAGATAGATATGATCACAATGTTTAAATGTGACTGCGGGATGAAGCATGGCCCCTCAGACAGATCTCCTACCAATCCTTCCCTCATGCCTGAAAGAGAACCACTATAGGAAGATTGTGTTAAGCAGTCTCCTTTCCCACCAGCCCTCCTTGTGCAAAGGCAGATACCCTTGAGAAGGTGACATAGTAAGTTGAAAATTCTTCAATATTAACTAGGATTTTTAGATGTCTCTTTAGTGATAGAGATAATATTAGCTACTCCTCTATTGGGAGCAGACTACACACACACACACACACACACACACACACACACACACACATGCGCACGCGCGCCTTTTTTTCTTAATGCTGACCCCAGATCATTCCACAGTAGCTAAGGACAGATGTACACAGGATGGAGTTGCTTCTCCAATTGTGGTCTCAATCTTGATATCAACATCATCTGAAAGCTTGTTAAACATGCAAATTCTCATCACCCATCTCCAGACTGAAGGGTTCTATAATTTTATGAGATTCCCAGGCATTTAGACCACATCATAATGTTTCTTCCAATCATGGAGCTTTTCTGCTTCTCCTCTTCTGCCAGTAGTATGAACATTTGAATAAGTAACTCCTCTGCCAGTGTCTTTTGGAATGTACTGAAGGTCAGGTAGATCCCTTTTCTCAGGGAGAGCCCTTGAACTATATAACAAATTGCTTCCAAGATCTCTTCTCGTGTTTACTTACCTCTTCCAGTTCAATTGGCATCTTTGTAAGTAAGAGGAAGAAATGGCAAGTATCCGAAAAGCTCATGCACAGCCAAAAAGGGCTCAGATTGAGATCCTGCTCTTCAACACATGATATTTAATAAATGTTAAATTAAAATAATAAACGTCCTTCCTGTTGGCTTGGAAATGGCTTTTTAATGGCCTTAGTACAAATACATTTTGTAATCCTTTGAAAGCACCTGTTGTTTCATTCCTGTAGATTCCTATATAGATGACTATTTACCCACCAAGGTGTGTATGGATTACTTTAACTGTTGGAAATCTATTTCTGGCAAGCTCTGGCTGACATCTAAGTGTCGACTTTTCCTTTAACATACAGAACATTACTGAGGTGCAAGCTGACTAGTGCCCCTAAATAGTGCCCTCTCTTGCTCAATCCTTTTTAGGAGCTGTTTGTTCACTGAGGTAGCTAGCACCTTCTGGGCTACAAAGCCACTCAGAAAACAGGAAAAAAAGAAAGCATGTGAGGACAGGAGTCAAGAGACGAGGCTATGGAGAAGCTACCTGGCCTTTATAAGCCTTAGTTTTCTGACCATAAAATGGGAAGAGTTGGATGAGATGATGTTCGAGGTCTCCTCCAACTTTAGACCGTGGTAGGTTTGTCTGTGGAACCACGACACTTTAGGAAGTGATTTCATACTCATTCCCCTGTGTCCTCACAACTCCACAATGGAGCTCCTGATTTACAGACGAAGAAACAGACCCAGAGAGGGCAAGTGACTCCCTCAACCTCACCCAACTCCGGTGGCAGAACCTGGACTCAGGACTCCAGGCATCTGACTTCACCCTGAGTCCTTCCACTGCACCTCAGCTGTCACCATCACAGGTCATTTGCTTTGTTCAGTTGTGTTACTTTAGGCTGTACAAAGGACAAACGTTCCAAATCTACCTGCTGCTGTAAGTAGGCTAAAATAAATGAGCTTAAAAATAGTTTCATGCAGGGATACAGCTCCAGAAAATAACCATGGGCTTGGATTCTATTTGGATTATACACTCTGAAGGGGACAAAGTACTTTCTTAAGCTTTGCCTCTTGGGCATCAAATCTCCCCTCATGAAGTAGATGAGGCAAGCACTGTTAATGTCATTTTAAGAGAGAAAAAAGGAAAAAAAAAAAGCAGAACAGATTTCTTGGTGGACAGTAATTCCAGATGCCTGACATTTCTGCTTTTTAAATTTTCTTTTAATTTTTTTTTTTTAAATTTAACTCTAGTCACTTGTTCTGTGCACAACTATCATGCTCTATGTTGGTTGTAGCTGTCCCAATCTATGGTCTCAGAAACTGGGGAGGGAGAGGCTGGGGGTGTCTGTAAGGAAACAACTAGAAAAGAGCAGAATGGAACGGTCCTGTGGATACTCTTAGGTTCTGCAAATACATTCCTCTCAGGACATTCTTAGATTTAAATATTTTACTAGCCTCAGCTAAAACTTGTCAAATTTTTGGTCCTGCTAAAGAACAGGTACTTATTTATCTGGAGTTTAATTACAAATATAGCTTTGTTCTGCATGGATAAAATGCAAAAATGTCAAGAGCAGTTAGCCAGAGTCGGAGCCAGTAAGAAAAACAGCTGCTTCCTCCCACCCGCCCCCCTTTTTATAGTCGTAACACCCAGTTAGCAAAGAGACTGAGAAAGTAATTTAGTGTTGTGGTTAAGCGTGTGGGCATCAAACTGTGTTTGTGTCTTAGCTCTGCCAGTTACTAACCCTGTGACCCTGAGAAAGTTATTTCTCAGGTCGGTTTCCTCATCTGCGAAATGTGGATAATAATGAAAACTACCTCCCAGGGTAGCTGTGAGGGTTAAATGAGTTAATACCTGCAAAGTGTTTACAAAAGCCTCTGGATAATAGTAGAAACTCAATGAATGTTAGTTATTATTGTTATTGTTATTAGTGAGGAGGGAACAGTTAAATATTTTGGTTTTATTTGATTTCAATCTAGCACTATGTAATTGAATTCTAACACCAAGTAAGGAATGTAGATGATCTACTGAGAAACTCTATGTGGTGGTCCAAATCAATAGGTGACTTATGCCTGGGCCGGGCAACAGCCAGCCCATTCAAACATTTCTGTGCAATGCAAGGAAATGGATAATGTAAATAACCTAGTGTGGGATTAGTAACCCAATCTATTGTAATGTTTGCTCTCTCAAAGTGATGACGTGGTAGCAGATGCCCAAAGGCTTTCTTGAAATCCAGAGAGAAATAATTTTTTGTTCATTTTTAAAAGTTTAATTTGTTATATATGACAGCAGAATGCATTACAATTCATATTACACATACAGAGCAAATTTTTCATATCTCTGGTTGTACACAAAGTAGAGTTACACCATTCATGTCTTCATACACACTCAGTATAATGATGCCCATCTCATTCCACCATATTTCCTACTCCTATGCTCCCTCCCTTCTCTTCCTTCCCCTTTTCCCCTATTCCCTATCTAGAGTTCATTTAATCGTCCCATGCCCCCCACCACCACATTATGAGTCAGCATCCTTAAATTAGAGAAAACATTTGGCATTTGGGTTTTTGGGATTGGCTAACTTCACTTAGCATTATGTTCTCCAACTCCATCCATTTACCTGCAAACACCATGATTTTATTCTCTTTTAATGCTGAATAATATTCTATTGTATATATACACCACATTTTCTTTATCCATTTATCTACTGAAGGGCATCTGGGTTGGTTCCACAGTTTAGCTATTATGAATTGTGCTGCTATAAACATTGATGTGGCTGTGTCCCTATAGTAGTATGTTGTTTATAAGTCCAAGGAGTGAGTGGGATAGCTGGGTCAAATGGTGGTTCCATTCCCAGTTTTCCAAGGATTCTCCATACTGCTTTCCATATTAGCTGCACCAATTTGCAGTCCCACCAGCAGTATTTGAGTGTGCCTTTTCCCCCACATTTTCGCCAATATTGTTGTTTGTAATCTTAATAACTGCCATTCTGACTGGAGTGAGCTAAAATCTTAGAGTAGTTTTGATTTGCATTTCTCTAATTGCTAGAGATGTTGAACATTTTTTCATATATTTGTTGATTGATTGTATATCATCTTCTGAGAAGTGTCTGTTCAGTTCCTTGGCCCATTTATTGATTGGGTTATTCACATAATTAAATTAAACCTTTATCTCTCACCATTCGCAAAACTCAACTCAAAGTGGATCAAGGACCTAGGAATTAAACCAGAGACACTGTGTCTATTAGAAGAAAAAGTAGGCCCAAATCTCTATCATGTTGGATTAGCCCCCAACTTCCTTAATAAGACTCCTATAGTGTAAGAATTCATGTCAAGAATCAATAAATGGGATGGATTCAAACTAAAAAGCTTCTTCTCAGCAAAAGAAATAATCAGTGAGGTGAATAGAGAGCCTACAATTTGGGAACAAATTTTTACCACACACACATCAAATAGAGCACTAATCTGTAGGATATATGAAGAGAAATCATTTTTAATATACTGGAAAACATTGTTACTTCCCAATAAGTTGTATAGTTACAGACAGATAATTTCCTCCTGGCAAATAAGTAAATGTCTACTATGGTTTATACATCAGTCTCTAATGTGTAGAGTGTGAGTCAGTTCTCCAGGCCTTAATTAACTAACTCCGCATGAATTAATAAGTCCTGAAGCTCACAATGCTGATCCCTTGGGTCTGGGGAATTCCCAGTGAATGAAGGCCTGTGGAGTCTGGCCATTGAAGTTGTTTTATCTTTTATCTTTTTTTTTTTTCTGGTTTATCTCTCATTAGATATTGAAGTTCAAAAGAAGATGATTCCTATTTAAATCCCACCAATGTCCATGATAACTATTTCTTTCTCTGTTTATTAGGAAAGGCAAGAATGCTCTAAATGCCCTTATGGGAAAGCTGAGGTTACATTAGACCACACTGAAGGTCTGCATTATAGTTCAGTGAAGGCTTCTTGAATGTGGTAAGTAGTAGCAGAATCTGGAAATGATTGGAAAGTTACTGAAACAAGAAAGAGTCTCAGAAAGATCCCCATGATCCTTGTGTCCGAGTTTTGGTAATGTTCAATTGTTGTACACTTTGAATTTCTCTTTTGTTGCTTCCTGTGCCACACAAGGAAACTGGTTACATTTCTTCACCATCATCTATAGTTTTTCGTCTAAAAAAAATATTTTCCAGAGCTCACCCAGCTCGCCATGCATGCTTCTGACTTTTAGAACGCTCCAAAAAGTCATATCCACTCTCAAGAAGTTAGAAATTTGCTGCTACTGCTCGGAGTTTGGGAAATAGTACAGGTGTGAGGGTAGTGCTGCAGGGGGTGGCCCCTGGCTGAGCAATGCAGCATCCTTAGAATAAAGCAGAGCCTCTCTGGCCATTGGTCTGGTGGAGTAACACTGATGGGAATAAGTTCTGGGATGTTTGGGATGAAGAAGAGCATGTTGCTAAGTGTGTGGATTCTCGAAACATATCTGCTGAATTCTATTCCTGGCTCTATCATATCCTGGCTGCCTGACCTTGGGCAAGTTACAGAACCTCCTTGTATCTTAATTTCCTTATCTGAAAATGTGCTCAAACTTCAGAAGGTGGTTATGATCATGAAAAGAATTAATACATTGAGTATGTTTGCTACGTAGTAAGAATAATTTTAGGACTGATTGACTGTGACATAATCCCCTCTTGTGAGAGCAAGTTGCTCCTTCTGCCCACCTGGGGATGGCATGGGGGCAGGCACCTCCTTCTTCCATGAATACTGGCTTTCCTTAGCAGCAGCACTGCCCTTTGCTCTAGCCCTTGATTAAAATATATATATATATACCTTGATTTAAAATATATATATATATATATATATATATATATATATATATATATATTAGTTGTAGTTGGACACAATACCTTTATTTTATTATTTATTTTTATGTGGTGCTGAGGCTTGAACCCAGGGTCTCTCATGTGAGAGGCGAACGCTCTGCTGCTGAGCCACAACTCCAGCCCAGCCCTTGAGTTTTTATTTTCTTCTTTCCCTCTCCTTGCATTATCTTCCTCCACTCACTCCTCTTTACTATTTATCTTTCTCTGTCTTATCTACCTATTTCAGGATACAGGTGGAAATTAATGATCTTGACATATGTTTTTAATTTTATGGGTTCAAATATATATTTATTTGTATACCAGTAGATATACAAATATATATGTACAAATATATACTTATTTGTTTATTTGGTTTTGTAAGGAGTTAGGGAACAGATGTTCTATTTGTTTTCATGTTATGGTGGTAGATAGTGTGGTACTTCATGCTGGGTGGATATTTGCATCTCAGAAGTAGTAGTAGATGCAACTTGCAAAAAAATACCTTTAGAAAATATCTACTTCCAAATTTGGAGGAAGAAAAACACTTTTGAAACTGAGCACCCCTTAAAAGTTTTTTTTTCATATTATACCTAAAGCAAAAGTAATTTTTGAAAAACGAAATGTTAGTGACACAAAGCCACATTTCTACGTATTCACTGTAGAGGTTGCCATATGGACCGGAATAGGTATAATTTCTTAGAGCTAAAATTAAAATCAGCCTGTTCTCCATCAGCCAGATGTTGGTGTTGGAACAATATAATGCATTGCTTAACAGTATGAAGCACCCACCAGACTGATTTACGAGATGAGGAATGTTAAGGCAAATCAAGTGATCTAATTGTTTCAACAGTGCTAAAGGATTTATAATGATCTGCAAGAACAGGGTTGTGCTAGTCTGAACTTCCCCTCTGCCATCTCTACCCCCCCACACACACTTCTTTCCCTCCAAGTGGTCCTCTTTTGTTTGCCAGGCTTAAGTTACTTAGGAAACAGTTGAAAGTGGGGGTCTGGGTTTAAGTTTTAGGGCAAGATTACATAGGAAAATTAATGGAGGACTTTCTGTAATTACCCTTTGTGCGTTTTGTAAAACCACTGCTGGGCTGGGAGTGACTGACAGCCTTGACTCCAGGAAGGTTTGGATGGTGCTTTGTTGTAAGGCAGGGGTGGAACCCCAGAGGGACACTGCCAATCCTCGCCTGCTGAAACTCCTTCATTAGCCCTCAGACTTGCTCACTGACATTAACCTGGATGACATATTAAAAATCCTCTGTAACCAATGTATTGTGAAATGAACTTGGACAACGAGAGCATATACAGCCTCCAGATTTGATTATTCCAAGCGCTGTAAACGTGGAGAGGGCAGCATGATAGATGAGGGGTGCCAAGCGCTACATGAGGATCCCTCATACAGAGCAGGTGGCTGCGTCCCAATGACATTGAACTATTTGGTTCAACCCCAAGGGAGGCCTGGTTTGGGTTTTTCCCACAGTATGAGAGTTGCTCATTCTTATAACTGTCATAAAGAAAATACCAGCTTTCTAGTAGTCATGAAAATTTTTGGATTGAGTTTCTGAAAAAGAGTGGGGGAATCAGGGCACCAACAGTAAAGGAAGACAGAGTGTATCTCAGTCTTTGTGGAGGGGTTAATATTTGCCAAGCCCATTAACCAGTTAACAGGTGCAAAATCACTAGGTGTGAAGGTTAGCGTTTGAGTCTTGGCTTCATGGACTGCAATAAAGAGTTGAAAGTTGGATGCCAGTAATTCCTGTCACTCTGGAGGCTGAGGCAGGAAGATCCAAGTTGGAGGCCAGCCTCAGTAACTTAGAGGGACCCTGTCTCATAATAAAAAAAAATTTAAAAGGACTGGGGATTTGGCTCAGAAGTAACATGCCCCTGGGTTGAATCCCCAGTGCAACAACAACAACAACAACAACAACAACAAAATGCATGCCAGACAAGCTGGGAGTTGGATTTCACCGGTTCATGGACACTTTAGAAGAGAAAAGAGCCAAGACAGGAAGATAGCCAGGAGAAAAGATATAAGGAAGAAGTGAGACCAGTGACAGCCATGCCATGTGGAATATGACAGTCACAGTTCCCTTTTAGCATAGAACCAACCTACTGGGTAAAGGACAAGGAGGGGATCTTGAGATGTGGCCATAACCTTTTACTTGCCACCCTGTAGACTTTGTTGGCACTTGGTTGGTCTGGTGTGAGTCATCTGGACACAAGGTTGGCTTTTGGGAGGGAGAAGGAGGGAGAGATAAACTTCCCTTTCTCTTCTACATCTTACTTTGTTTTTCCTTACTGATCTTATGAGTTGTCTGTGAGCCTCAGTTTTTCATGATGTACTGCCCGGGGTCATTTGACAAAGGAACATACAATTCCTCTGCTGAGGTATGGTTCTCAGGAGACACTTTAACTGGGTACTTTGGCTGTCCCAAAGAGTTGGAGGTAACCACAGCTCCAGCTTTGTGCTTTCGACTCCCATGGCCACTGGAGTCCTAAGGACCTGCTACTTATTACTGGCACAATGACTGGCAAACAAAGCCCAGATGAGTTCAGCCTTTTTATCTTTTTTTTTTTTTTAACACAAGGCTCACTTTCCAGAATACATTTAATTTTGTTTGTGGAGATCACAAGCACCAACATTTGCAGTCGCCAGAAAGATCTGGACCGTGCTGTTTTCAGACTGGGGTTTAGGCAACTGCTCTGAGTTGTGGCCAGCTCCCTTTCCCCATTGAGAGTGGGAGTAAGACAGGGAAATGGAGCGATAACAAACTGCAAAGTTGGGAGGCTCCTGCCAAAGCCCTTGTTCCAGTCTCCATCCCCTAGGCGGATGACTGTGGTGTCAGAATAAACCTCCCTTGCAGAATCTACCAGATGGGAATGAGGAGAATCCATTTCCCTTCCCTTCCTCTGGTTAACAGGCTCCTTGGCTCTAAGATTTCCATCTTGGCAATTTCCTACATGCACCCAGTTTCCATTCAATGACCAGCCTGGATGTCTTTCTTCAAATAATATGCCTTGAGGAATTTAATTCTATAAAGCATAAAAACTTTGCCTGGTGAAAAAACACTTAGGTGATGAGTGTTTTGAAATAATTATAATTTTACCACCTCGGATTGGCTGAGAATTCCTGTATTCAAGTTTGTTGTTTAATATTGTTGTGAAAGGGGAGTGGGCTACTTTGTGCTTGGTGCAGAGTCCACGTGGGAAGTGTGGGAGCTGGGGATAGGATGGGTGGGTAAACCCTGCCAGGGAGAGGAATTGTGCTCTGATTGACTTAATTATTTGCAAGGTTGAGTTAGAAAAGTCATTTCCTTCAATCATTCAGATCCGAAGTACTTATCTTTTGAACACCCACCCTCCCATTCATGAAAGCATTTCTCTTTCACTGAAAAGCCTACCTTTGCTTCTCCCATTACACCCACCTAAAAAGGTTGCTCCTGGTAAGAGAGAGGAAAAGCAGTGTTCTTCTGGGCCTGCAGCAAATTCAGATCACCCTGGAAAAACACTGATTTTCATCTTTCATTGATCGGTGCATGTTTATTTTTGTAACTGGTTTGATTTTGGCTAAAGAAGATGCATTTTAAAAATCTGTCAAGCAAATACTTTGCAATTTGATTCAATATAATAAGAAAGCCTCACCAAAAGGCTAACTCTCTCTCCTCTCTCTCTCTCTCTCTCTCTCTCTTTGGTGCTTGGGGTTGTACATTTGAAATGTAATTTAAAAAACATTGTCTGTTCACATCAGCTAAAATCGAAGACCTCGTCCTCAAAATAAGAGATTCTGACATATGACATACCCCTTATATCTTCTTCTTTTTTTTTGGTCTTTAATTATTCAATGCTACCTAGTGTGGAAAAGAGCTCTTGTTTTCCCATCTTAATGGCAAATAAGCAAGTTTCTAAACTCCTCACCTGAGCCAAGGCCTACCACCTTGGCTCAGGTTTTACTTTTTTTTACCGCTTGGGCATGAGAATGGTAAATTTAGGCTGATACTTAGCCAGCACATAAATAACTGTTCTGAGCCCTTAGGATGCTCCTTCCTCATCCTCCTCTGGAACCACCTGGACCACCCCCATGAAATAGCAACTGAAGGGTTAACATCTGGCACAGCTGGGGTCTTCAGAGAAACTGACTTGATTGTTCAACCTCCTTTCCCTCCCAGTTGCTAGCGAATTTGAATATCACCCCTGGCTTGTGTTCATCATGCTGAAAATGACTGATTATACATCTACCCTGCTTTACTATTTCATGCAAACTCTTAAATTTTGTGGTGACATCAATAGTCTTTTGCTACTTAGGTAAAGAAAGAGCCACTAATTAGACATTACTCTCAGGAATTTATCTCAGCCAGTACACTTAGCTTCTTTCTTCTTATTCAACTGGGATTTGATCCCTAGGGATACAGGCATTTATTCAACAGTTTAGACCAGCTAATTAAAACTTTAAGGCTTCTGTAAATACAATTCTTCCTCTGCAGGCACCAGAACAATTGGTATGCTTTCATGGTAGGAGTAAATGCACCAGGGTGTATTAAAAAATGGAGATGGGCCCCTTCCCTTGTACTGTGAGGGGTGTTTCCAGCAAGACCCAGAGTGCCTGTGACCTTGGGCTTGTTACGCAGCCACACTCTGGTCCAATGTTCATATCACTTAAAACTGTAAGGAATTTTTTTTCCTTGGGCTTTCCTAGCAGAATTCTTGTGAAAATCTTAGGGGCTGCTGTAACATAGACAAAAAAAAAAAAAAAAATCTTCAGTGCTGTGCTCTACAGTGTTGCTGTTTGCACATTTGAATGAATATATGAGACAAACTGCTCTAGGCAACAAATGCATCTTTTGCAACGTTAAAGTTAAAAGACTTTGAAGTTAAATAATGACAATAAGGGAGTGGCCACGGTTTAGCTATATGATTCAAATTGTGCAAGAGTAGGAGAGATGTCACACAAAAAGCAAAACTATTTTGAAAGCAGCTTGGTTCATTGATACAACTTTGGTTCCATCAATCAAGCCAAAATGAAAGGCTGTAGCAGTTATCGTTGTGTTTTCAAACTTTAGTAACTTAAAAGAAGTCCTCTGGAGCCCCAGTATTAATCAAAAATAATGTTACTTAAATATCTAAAACAAAAATGAGACATAAACTTTTCATGCTTAAAATTCTTATACAATTCTAAAAGAAATTTGAAGTTTAATAAACACAAAACTAGAGAGTAACTTAATATTATTTCAATATTGACAGATGGGGTTTTGATGAGAATAAATTGTTTCTTGTATGAGGATATGTATTGCCCACTACAATATATGTTCTTTTAGAGTTTAGTACTTACCATTGTGAGCCTTTGGGAGTCACTCAATGCTCTTACCAATTTTCTCCAATTGCTCCCTTAAAAAATCCGTCACCTCATAGCTCACTGTGATAGCATCTGGACTTCACTTAGTGTGATCACATCATTTATGTATCCAAGCTTCTTTCTCTTTTGGCTCTGAAATTTAAGCTCTACTATTATTTGATGATGATATTATTATAGATACTCAAGCAAACACAAACACTGAGATCATGGCACTTCTTGGCAATAATGAAAATCTCTCACAGCTGTGAAGAGCCTACTATGCATCAGATACTGTCCCAAATGCTTTCTTTATTTTAATTCATGTCACTAATACCCTATGAAGTTGACCCATTTTACAGATGGGGCAATACTGGGGTGTTGAGATTTTTCCAAAGTTACACAGCTAAGGGGCAAAGCCAGGACAGCAACCCAGACTTTTCTGTTTTAGAACTAAGCTCTTAACCACTGTGCTCTACAGTTTCTTATGGGTAACCATAATCCAGAATATACTTATTTTAATTTTTATATGATATAATAAACACACAAAATTAAAAGTTCTACTAGAGAGCTCTTAGGACCTCTTAGAAATCAATTGTGAGCCCATTTGAGAAATAATCATTCAATTATCTATTCTTAAATCCTTTATTATTCCCAGGACCATTGTAACATAGTGTTCTTTAATTCTTTAAAGTGTAAAAATGTGTCCTAATTTTATCCACAGTTATCTCAGTTGCTATCTGGTGTTTTCTAAGGACATAACACTATATTAGTTAATTGTTATAAGAGCCCTGCTAGTAATAGAGATGGTAACAGATATGACATGTAGACACACTGAAATGTAAACATGTATATAGTCCCATCAAGGGTCATAAAGTACAGATAGGCAGGACTCAATGTCGTTGTCTCTCAAAGTAAAGAAGACCAGGATGGATGAGTGGGGTAGACCCTGACAGATAGCAAGAGAGGAGCAGTTGGCTGGAAACTTCTTGAAAGGTCTGTGTGGCTGCAAAACCCCAGTCAAGCCCATCCTGCCCTGGACATGGCAACTGGCAGAAACTTCTAGACACAATGATTGAAGTGTTTTAAATAATTTGAACTTTAATGAAAGGTTAGAAGAAATCTGAGAGTAGCAGAGTGGGAAAGAGAAGCAGGCATAGATCATTTGAGACTCTTCCCCTTGGCATTCATTCTCCTCACTCCCCCACATATATATCCTAAATATTGCATCCATTTAGGTGTTTGTTCGGGTTTCCTTCTCAATTACCCATATCTTCAGCAGGTTCATCTTGTCATTCTACTTACTTGTCTTAAATTGCAAATGAAGACAAAGTGAAGAGCATATCAAACCCATTCCACAACATCCCCTAAAGATACAATAAAGCACTTTTGGACAAAGGAATTTGTCAAACTTAATTATTTCTTGAGCACATATCATATGCAAAGTCCTCTTTTAGCTGTGGATGGACAGAAGGATGAATGGCCTGGGGTCTCTGTTGTCTAGAAATCCACAAGGTAAGATAATGAGTGGTACACATGAATGAAACAGGTAAATCTCTGAGAGTGTGGCAGCTAAGGAAGAGGGTTGTAAAGCAGAACCAGTCCCAAACTCAGCTCTAGTAGCTACTGTCCGGGTGTGCTCAGGCTAGCAAACTTCACTTTCTGTATCTGTAACAGGTGACAATAGAACTTGTATCATAGACTGTTATAAAAGACTAAATGAGATGATATCTATTCGATGCTTAGCAAGCCTGCTAAGACTGTGCTAGCAACGGCCCCTTATGAATAGAGCTGTGTTTCTCGCTGGACTGGGTCATAGTCACTGGCTCATGGTCTATTGGAAGGTGAGGAGAGAGCCCTGGAGAGGCAGCGCTAATTTGGTAGTGCCGAATTGAGTGCATGCGTGTACTACTGCCCTCTACTGGACGCAATTCTCAGAGATTTCTAAGAAATACCAAACTATCTGTACTCCCTGTTCCAACATCCCTCATTTACAAGGAAGTCTCCCCTGTAGAGAGCTTCACAGTTCATCTGAGAGGAAATCCTATTGTCTGTCTGCTGCTCACCTGCTTTTAACTAATATGAAATCTGGACAGGTATTGATTTTTCTGCTTTTCTCTGAGAGCGCTCATCAGTCATTTTATATTACTGGAGAGTCCATTAGCAATAAAAATAAAGAGTGGAAGCTACAAAGCCCATTAGAGAAACCTACTCTGTATCTTCGGGATAAGGGAAACAATTAAAAGCACATCATCTTATAAACATTGTAATGGAGTTATTAGAAGAGTGAATAAACCCAGGATGTGATTATCAAGGGATGTAATGAAATCCCTCTTCTGGTCAACTAGAAGGGTGTGCCTGACGTTCCACAGCACTGCAGAACATGGGTGAGATGAAAAGAAGATTAAATACTAGAATAAGAGAGAGTCAGCTGTAGACTCATTTGATGTGAATAGGTTTCAGAACTATGATGGCAGATCTAGGCAAGAGGAAGTGTTTAAATATAAAAGGAAGAGATGGCAATGCGATCCTGCCATGGAAATTTAGGTAAGTTGATGAAAATAGCCACAGCTTCCAGAGAGGTTGGGACAGACTTGCTCCGGTTATGCAGGTGGTCAGTGAGGTTCTCTTAATATCCCAGGAAAAGAGGAGAATGAGTGAGAACCAACTGGAATTTGGGGCTTGTTGACAGGAGATGATGGAGAGGGGAACTTGTGCTGCCTAGGTTGGTATGAACTGTTGCATGGGAGTAGCTGACATCATTATATGCACATGTTGATGCTCAGAAAATATTAATTCTCATTCTCTTTTCCTTTGAGGTGGGAGAGTGTGTCGAAGCCCATATCTCTAGTGAAAATCATGCTGCATTTTCCTTTTCCTTTCATAGCTTCCAGCTTTCACTCTAAGGACTATGTAGATGCATTCTCTTTGGATAATCATTAAGTAAATTGTCTGATCCTCTTTGATCCAGAAAGCAAGGAAAACTTCCACAAAACCCTGATACAGATGGCCAGGATTATATTTTGTTTTCTCATGCTTGCTCAGACAGCAAATTGTTTGGTATTATACTAGTTTTTTTTTTTAACTAATTGTGAAGTTATTACACAGTAAGTTCTTTTCTACTGATTGTAATTTATTATCTGTAAATAGTATAATAGCAAATACTAGGAATAATGTTAAAAATTCACTATTTATAGGTTATGCTCTAACCTATAAAATATCTACCTTTTCCATGTTCTTTTAATCTTTATTCATATGAATATTTGCATTTTATGTAAAAGCTCACATTTTGCTTTTTTCACTTGATGTTATTTACATGCTTTCAAATGTTATTTCATGGTAGATATCATTGTAATTTTAGTAGTTAAAAAAATATTTCATTAAGTTTATTTCCTTTAGTTTACTTATTCAATTCTCTATAAGGGGAATTAAAGTTTTTACCATCTAGTTTTTTTAACCATTATAAGTAACATGATCACAGTTATAATTTTTTCCACTTAAATTATTTCTTCTAAATAAATTATGATCCTTGATGTGCATGATCAATTGTTTTCCCAGAAAGTGTTGTTATTTTATTCTGCCAAGAGCAAAGAAGAGACTTCTCTTGCTCATCCTGTTGAGATCACTGGACACTGCTGACTGTTCCGGGCTTCTCCAAATACTCTCTTATCTATGGTCTCCTCTTTTTATAGCTTTTCTTTCTTGGCCTTCTTTGTAATCTTCATCTTTTGCTTTAATGTTTTTGTCTATCAATCAGGGCTCAGGCCTATTTTTTTCTCCTTCCCTTTGGAATATCTCATTCCCTCCACAATGAGCTTTAGTCACTGGGTTTTTGGTCACATGATATCCCCTGCACACCAGACACATATCTCCACAGGTCAAGGGGACAGCCTAGTCTCCTTGTCTCCACTCCTATTCCCTCAAATCCATTCTCCTTAATAGAGCCAGAGTAATTTCCCAACATAAGTTGGGTCATGGCATCTTCTAATGAAAACACTTCAGTGGATTTCTACTGCTCTTAGAAAATAACTGAGATTCCAAAACAAGGATCCCAAGGCCTTTTATGGTCTGATGCCTGCCTGTCCCTGTCACCACTCCACGCTCCAGCCATTCATTTCCTTGTATGTACCACATCTTACCTACATGCCTGTCAGCCTTCCTCTGCCACCCCTGGGTCGGACTGACTCCTACTCATCCTTCAGGTCTCAAAGAGGCCTTTTCTGAGCACCAGACAAATTTAAGTTTCCCAGTTAATGTTCTCCAAATTCCTTCTCCAATGATAACACTTACTATACTTTCTTGAGGCCTGTTCCCAGGTACAACAGTTCCCCAGCACCTCTGGGCTGCCTATGCTCAGGCCAGACATGCCCCTAAGTCCATAGAAAGCTTTCAGCAGCAAACGTTACAGTTAAAGGAATGGTGAGCACTGACTGCATACAGACTGGGCCCTGCCAGCTGTGTGGAAGCCTGCCCTTTACATTGTTCACGGCCACTTATGGTCCATATCAGACTCACTCTGTCCTGTCATGGGTTCTTCAAGGTGGTTGTGGCTCAGCCCATACTTACCTGGTTTTTCTCTCAGTTCCTTTAAAAGCAAATTTACAACAGAAGGGCTGGGGTGGGGGGACAAACTACACTCCCTGTTGCTATCCGGAGGCCATGATTGATGTTCATTTTCTCAGAAGGCAGTCTTGCTGGTCGAGGTTGCTTGCCCTGTGGGATAACCCTGAAATTCACCTCTGAGGGTCTGAGCTTCTAGGTATTGTGTTTGTGTTAGGTTCTGATTGCCCCTAGTGGCTGTGCCTACAGCTTAAGGAAAAGGAGCAACCACAAGCAACCAACCCTAAGTGAGTCACTGGGAGTAATGACAAAAGAGACCACTCCTCCCATGGATTCAAAGTACTGAAAGTATGTTGTGCATCTCGAACGATTAATTTGTTTCTAATCTGATACCTTAGGTGGAGCTGTTAGCCCTTCTGGTTACATCAAGTCAGTAGCCTTCAGATTGAGCCAGTATGAAAAGTATACCGGTTCCTGTGGTCATAGGCCATTATTCTACTTCCTTTGCCATAAAGTGTATCCCTAGGTGAAGTAATGTGTGTGATGTCAAAAAGTCAGATGCTCTGGGGGTTCTCCAATGGCGGACCTCTCGAGAGAGTTCCATCACATCAGCAGGCAAGACATATTCTCATCTGGACACTGTAAGGATGAGTTGCTGCCCCTGTTCTCACCCTTCAGTGAAAGGGAACGGATATAATCACCTTATAGCAAGTGGCTGGTTGGTGTTTTCGAGAGTGGTATCACACCAAGCTCTGGGTTGGTTTCTGCTGCTCACTGATCAGATGTAAACAATGGCAGCAGTTAGAGCAAGCTCAGTGCTTGATCTCTGCCCTTTCCTCTGGCTAATTGCTCTCTCTTCACTCTTTTAAATACCTGACCTAAACAGGCAGAGACATATTTGCTAATGAGACATCTCTAGTGATCTTTTTTCCACAAATTAGGTGCTCTTATCTCCTGCTCTCTCTTCAAAGAGTAATTTTCCCAGATGTGTTTGGGATCCAAGCTCAACAGATAACCCTGTGCTTCAAATAGGTGCAACAGAAGAGTTAGATCAAAACAAAATTAAAATTAAAACTTTGAAAGAAAAAGGTGCAAGATCCTGACCTGGAAGAGCAAGCTGATGTGGAAAGAAGGGCCGGGTGGGGAGGGGAGGGAGGAGTCAACCCAAGAATCTAATTGTTACTCACTAATATAATGCAAGAAATTATTATTTAAATCAATTGTAAAAGATTCTTCTCTTGTAGTGGTTGCATAATGATCTGAAGGCCAGAAAAACATCTTATTTCCTCCATATTTCCAAAACAGGAACCACTGCTTTCTTAGAGCCCCATGTTTATTGAATAAATGGATGAAGTATTGATAGAAAAAGGATGCTTTATAGAAATAATTTGAATGGCAAGATGCTCCAACTCATTTAACACAGGATCTGTCTTGCTGAACTTTGTTTAGATGCAGCCTTTCAAGGGCACGTTTTCTGCTGAAGGGAAGTATGTTTCTAGATGAATAATGCCTTTTCACAGTGTCTGAGTCACCTCACAGCTTTCAACCTCATCTGATAACGGTCCTTGGCAGATCTGCCCTTTTGGCGGGGCTTCCCCTGGGCTATCACCTCTTGTCTGCCCTGTGTGTGCTGTTGCCTCTTGCAGAGGGTTGCCAGGCACCAGAACATAAGTACCATGCAGGAGGAAATGGGGGGAATGAGAGGGCAGGTTGACAGCATCGAAACCTCCTGACAGCATGCATTCAAGGGGTGTCATGCACATTGGACCTCAGGATGGTATTTTTTTATGCTGACAGGAGGAAAAAGGTGGGCAATCATGAAAAAGGTGACTACTAAGGTAGTAATGAAAAGGAATCAATTTGCTTGAATGAGACATTGTCATTCAATCTGTTGGTTTAGCCCAAGCATTTGCCTCCCTCCCCTTCCCACCCAAAGTTATCTTCTTCTTATATATGAGTGGGAGGAGGTATCAGTGTGAGCCACAGCTGTCTCCCCCATGCTGCCTGCTTCTACCTACTGCCACAGGGAGACAATTGGGTGGGACGAATGGGGCTCATCATAGCACCTAAGCTTGACATGACTAGATTGTCTTTATCTTCTGCAAGATAAAACAAAAACAAAACATTTAGCTAGGGGTTTCTCCTTCAAGACCCCCTCTATTAAATAAAAGGAAAACATGGAGGTCTAATCGAAGTTCATTCTGAAAACTGCTAAATAAAAGGTAAAGAAAAATCAGTACATTAAATACCTCCCAAAAACGTCTGAGGGAAATCAAAAGCCTTAGTTCTTTGATAAAATAGAAGCTATTGGTATACAATGGGAAGTCTTCTGCAAGAAGTTCACCTGCTCTCTAGTGCTAGCTCTGTGGAGCGGTGTGAGCCTGGCAAGTCTAGGGCCTTCCTGGACCTTGGTCTCCTCCTCTATTGATTGTGTGGTTTGGTTTTCTTTCTTTCTTCTTTCTCTTCTTTGCTCCCAGCTCCCTTTTAGTATAGGAACTCTTTCTTCAAATGAGATGATTTGACAAAGGAAAAGTAGCAGACAGAAAGAAAATTACATGGTTGAGTGAGGCAGGAGCAAGGTCAGAGTGCCCTTTCCCAGCAGCCCTTTTGGCCCCACTTAGAAACCCTTAGGAGCCACTTGGAAAAGCCTTCTAGCTCTGGGGTTTTAGGATCTGCAAACTCTCCAAAGGAGCCTGCCAAAGAAGAGGTGGACTTTTGTGGCAAGGAAGGCCAAAATTTGGGAATATCTATTCCAGCCTGTTTTCCAGACTCTCCTGTATTAGTTATTGCGAGAAACACTAACTTGAATCTGAATTTCTTTCTTCAAAGGGCTCTTAAAGACTTGACTTGAGGTTCCCAGTGACAGAGAAAAAAACTCTCCATCATTCACCTTCCTGAATTTCATTATACAGACTCCTTACAAGCTCTCAACCTAAAAGAAGAAAGAGAAGTGACCACAGGAGGGAAGATTTCCTTCCAGGGCATTTGAAGAGAAGAGACTGTCCAGCCCATATTGCAGTCACCACTTTACACTTCATTAGTAGAAATAAAACAAGAGCCCAGTTCTAAGGCAGTTTCCCACCTGTGAACCCAATACCAACCCCTTTACCCCTCAGGAGCCAAGTAATCTCTTCTGGCTCTAATCACCTTCCTGTGCCCCTTTCTGATGCCTAAATATTACAGCCTCATGGGAAACATGGTGTGTGCTGCCCCTGTAGAGCAGTGGCTCCAAATCCCATTGTCACATCTTACAAAATAAGTGTGAGGACCTCTGCCCACCAAGCACAGTGCCTCCTATAGGAGGAACTCCCTACAGAATTATCCAGCCAGTGAAAGGAGGACTGAATGAAATTCCTCCTCTCTGGATCCATTTCTGGAGACCTGCTGGTGAAAACCTAGCTCTGGACATCTTTCAGATTCATTCAGTTGAGTTATGAAAGCGGGTGGAGAGTCACAACATCAATGAAGTCAGGAGCTGGCATCGAAAGTGTGATTGGATTCTGCTTCCCCAGTAATTCAGTGTGCTCAGTGCCTGCCTGCTTGGGTGATGACAGCGTGTGGCTTGCCTGCCCACCCACAGCGTGTGGGAGGCCAGGCAGCCCTCAGGATGCCACTGCACGCCATGTTCACCACCTTATCAAGATTGCCACAGCTGTGGGAAGACTTTTTACCACACCATGACCCTGTGGGCTGCCCTATGCTGTGGCCTCTTCCTGCTAAGGACGTACTGGCTGTCCCCCCAGTCTCTGGAGCTTTGCATTTTTCCTGAGCTCCCCCTTGGTGTTTCCAAAGCTGCCCCAGTCCCTGCTGCTCAGAGGCAAAGCTGCTGGGGAGGTCTCTGAGCAAAAAAATGACCCGTTCTCCAACGGCTCTCCAGGGCAGCCTGGGCTTGATGGAGCCCAGTTAGTTCTGATGGCTCACTGGGCCCAGAGCACAGCCAAGTGAGACAGGAAAGGCCTCCTTAGTGAGGGCTCAGCAGACCTGGGTCAGGTGCACAGCAGTGGAAGGCCTGGTTTTGTGTGGGCCGTGAAGAGAAGGGAAGAGGAGGTGTCTGTATCTCAAGATATTTTGAGATCCCTGCTTTGTCCACTCAGTGACCCATGTTGGTTCTGCAGTTCTGGAAGGTCCCAGACCTGTGAGGGATGAGACCATAGCTTCTGAAGGAATAGACACAGAATCAAAAACAACAATAATTTTTTTTTTAAAAAATGTGGAAGTCACCTGGTTCAACTCCTTTGAAGTCTAGACCTAAAATTAAGTAGCATTTTATCCTTTATTTTTAAGGAATCTAGTTCTCACTTTTCCTCAGCCCACTCCCACCGTTTCACCTGGGAGAGGATGAATGTGTGAAATGGTCAGCTCCCCATGTGACCTCTGTCATCTAGAGACCTGCCTCTCTTTCCTTTCCTCTTTGAGGCCTCAGTCCCCTGACACCTCCTTGTATGACAGGCCTTCCCAGGTGGGGCCCAGCGAGGGATATGCTGGCCCTCCGAGTGATGCTGGAGCCTGCTGCCAGACAGTCATATACCCACTGGTCCACTTTTGGAAAACAGGACAGTTGTTAAATAGTAAATGAGCTGTTAAAAGAGCTGGGATAACTTTTAAAAGGATGTGACAACAGCAGTTTATGTGGTCTTGCCTCAGATGCCCTTTGCCTCCATATTCCTTGCTCTCCTCAGCTGGATGTGTCTGCTCTCTGCAGACTTCCTCTGCCCCAATACTGTGTTTCTCTCCTCAACACTGGCTTTCTTTTCTATGCGACCCCTCATTCCCCTGCCCACCTTGCTTCCCCTTAAACCTATCACATCAAATAACAGAAAGGTCAATTTTGACATATGAATGGTTTACTTATGAATAATGTTGCTGAATTCCTAAAATGAAGTTAACCTCTCTCTCTCTTTCTCTCTCTCTCTCTTTCTCTCCCTCTCTCCCTCTCTCCCTCTCTCTCTTTTAAAAAAACAACTCTTAAATCAGCTGCATTATTATAGTTCTTTAGTTCAGTATTGTTCTCATGGTCCATTGTGGGGAAGAGGATCTTTGGCTGGGATCTCAGGAGGATAGCAGGACTGCCTCAACACTGTCACCATCCTCGTGAAGGCTGTTTCTGGCAGGAGAACTGAGATTGAAAGGGAAGGGTGAAAAGAAAGTGTACAACAGGGATCCCTGAGCTCCACTTGATTAGAAAGCATGGCCAGTCCTCTAGGCTAGCCACTGGCCATTTCTTCCGTGGAGGGCATTCAGTGCATAAAGAGGAAGGATTCAGGATTAATTGGGTCACGACTCTAAGGCTCCATACTAGAGTGGGTTATTAGTTTCAGCTCTGGGCCTTCCCTAATCATGGTAGGACTGTACTCCTGAACACCTTGGGCAGTGTGGGACCAAGTGGCAATTTTAACCATTGCCTGCATGGAAATGATGCATGTGACTTCCAGACTAGAGTATTTAAATGCAGTATGAGACTCTGCAGTTTCCTTTCCTTCTGCCACACAAGCATAATGGTTCTCTTTGGATTCCAGAAGGACAATGTAGAATTGGTTCCTCAGCCAAAGTATGATGGACGGGTAGCATAAGTGAAAAATATACCTTGCTTTTTAGTCACTGAGGTTATGGGATTTTATTGTAACCCAAACTAGCCTATCCTGACTGATGCACAAACCTCTTCCCCTTGACCATAGTACCAGGAGTGTTCCAAAATGCAGGAAAAGGGCAGCTTTGTTTGAAAAGAGAGGCCACATCAAGCTCCTCCTGTGGCACTGGGGTCACTGAGTAGTTAAGAGCTTCCAGGTATGTGTTAAATTAGCAAACCTGTTGGGCTTTGTTCTGGAAACTGACAGGGACCAGAAGGGAACTTCAGAACAGCTGTAAAGACTGCAGAAACTGTAGAGACCCCTTGTGCCAGATAGCCTGACCCAGGGGTCCCTGAGTTGGGTTGTGGACTACCAGAGCATCAAGGGCTTTACTGTGCATGCTCCAGGTTGTTTCTCATTTGAGTTTCTCCCTCCCTCCTTCCCTCCCTTCTTCCCTCCCTCCCTCTCTTTCTCCTTCCCTTCTTCCCTCTCTTCCTTCCTTTTCACTCAAAAATCGAGTTTGTATCCCAGGCACTGTGCTGTCCTGGAACTCCAGTCGTGAGTAAAACCACCACAGTAGACCATCATGTGACTTAACCTGCTAGCAGAGATAAGGTTAGGGATCATGGGAGCAGAGGCAACCAGCCACAATTGCAATAGAGGCTCCAGGGTTCCCCACTAACAGGTGGAGGACTCGCCCTTGTCATCCTTGGTGATAACTGCATTTCCCTTCTAACCCTTCCCAGTTAGTTCCCTGCTCTCTTTGCCAGTTTGCCTTTTTCTCATAGTTCCCCTCCGCAGGCTGCCCATTTCTGACTGACATTGCCCCATAGTCGCTTGTCTTCTACCACACCCCATGTCCTCAGTCTTGCAGTCTCCTTGGACTTCACTGCTCACTGCTCGATACAACCTAGTGGAACCCACAGCCATTGTCTCGCCACCACTGCCTGCAGCTCATCTAGGATCCGGGCTGTCTTGCTGTCACCTTTTCCAGGTGTGTTCAGCCAGGGAAGCTGTCTGCAACAGGCATTCCTCCAAAACTGACATCCTGCTTGTATGAGAAGCCTTCATGATGAACATGACCTTCTTGGCAGTGAGAGGTCAGTATGGGAGTGCTGGAATGGGAGGGACAGCTTCTGGGTCTGGCCCCCGTCTCACATCTGGAAGCAGGGAAGACCTTGCCTCTGCTCTGCCAGTGTGGCCTGAGAGTTTGGTGCAATGTAAATATGAGCATTCCAGTCTACCTGCCCCCATCCCACAAGCTGCATAGACCTTATCTATTTGGCTTTCTCTTGTTCTTCTCTGCCAGGTCACTACCACTAGCAGGTGTTGCTATGTAGAAGCATGGCAGATGTCCTCAACTTGAATGCTGGTTCCAGCACATACTGATGTTCAATGTATTATTTAATTTCTCTATGCCTGATTTTTTTTCCTCCAGTAAGATGCACATTAAATAATACCTCATTCATGGGGTTCTCTTATAAGACAATCCACATAAAGTGTTTCTCCCTGGGTCTTTATCTGGGTTCTGGCAGCTGATTAGCAGAAAACTCAAGGCAGCACCTGTGGCCCCCAGTATCCTGTGCCTTCTCCCACCCCCAGGTTTCCCACATGAGTCGTTGCACTTAAACCACTCTCTGACAGTAAGTCTGTTGTTAATTGTAAATGCGCTTTCCAGATTTCCCTCTGACTATGTTTTCACATGACATTAGGTGACATTTTGCAAAGATACGTAAAAACCTGCCAAGTCTGCTGACTATGGAATTCAGTCTATTAAAATCAACCAATTGAATGAATTTGTTATTATCAACCAAAGAATAGTTATATACAAGTAATAGTAATAAACCACCATCCAGAACTCTTACATAGAACTAACTAAAATGTTTTCAGGCTGCTAGTGTGCTTACACATCCTAATAGTATAGAAAATAATAAATATCCATTGATTTTGTGATGTCTTTCAGTTGTTACCAGTTGTTATTTGTCCAGATTTAGGAAAGACATGAGCCTAAGTTATTGATGATTTTAAGAAAAATATTTTCTAAAAAGGACTTGTGGCATCTGGTCTTTGTTGAAGTTCAGAACATGTGACCCTAAAATGTAGGGCTTTGCCATATTGAATATTTTAAGCTGTGGGAATTTGAGAAAATCATAGAAGCAGAAAGGTCTGCCGTCCTCCCTTCTTGAAGTAGGTCATAAAACCTATTTTCTGATGGTCCCTGAAACAGTCATTGACTCTCCTG
This sequence comes from Urocitellus parryii, assembly GCF_045843805.1. Classification (NCBI taxonomy): domain Eukaryota; kingdom Metazoa; phylum Chordata; class Mammalia; order Rodentia; family Sciuridae; genus Urocitellus; species Urocitellus parryii. Next base: position 69,690,414 of record NC_135538.1, on the reverse strand, counting down.
AAAGGTGCCCACACTGTACCTGGAGGAAAGGAACATTATTTCCCTGAAGACACAGTGACACAGAAGAATCTGAACAAATAGGTCTTGGTATGTTTCTCCTAGTTCATTACCATTAGATCATGCACTTTCTGTCCTGTCAAAGTTTTCCATGGCTGTCCACTCTTTTTAAAAAAAAATTTTTTGTGGTTGTAGAGGGACAGAATACCTTTATTTTATTTGTTTATTTTTATGTGGCACTGAGGATCCAACCCAGGGCATCACGCATGCTAGGCAAGGGCTCTACCACTGAGTTACAGCCCCAGCCTGACCCACTCTTATCAAACCTAGCACTAGAAATACACAGGTTAAACTGTTTCTTGGATCTTCTTTATGAAGAATCCTGTATCATGTAAAACTTAAATAGATGGGCATGCTTTTCTTTTGTTTATCTGTCTGTTGTTCTAGAGGCCTCAGCCATGAAACAGGGATGGGTGAGGGAAATTTACTTTTCTCCCTCGCACCTCTGAGAACCTCTGCAAACTGCACTAGGTTTAGAATCCAATTTTCTACTAAAAGGAATCTGAACACGTTTCAGAGGAATATCTGAAGTTGATGGATATTTATCTTGTTCTCCTTTCACATCTCTTTTATTGCCATTGATATCTTTAAAGATGTGTTTACTTACAATTAGCATTAGGTCAAGTTTCTGTTCATAGCCAGAACTGTCAAAGGCTGGATCCCTAAACATTACCATGGGAATCTTTTGCTACCCAAAGTAGAGAATATGACTTAGTCTGTAAGGGAGGATAAACAGCTCTTGCTGGAGTCAGAGCATGTGCTGTATCTCTGGACCAGGGATGGAGGGACAAGTAAGTCAGAATTTACTGAGAATGGCAAGTTTGGTTAAAGTTAAGATTGGTGGGAAGAGGAAGGTGAGGATTCTGTAGGAGAGACACAAGAATCCTAAGGGGAACACAGTCTGTAATGCTTCCCATTGCGAAGTTCGTGTTTTTTTTAATTGTTTTTAGTTGTAGAGGGACACACAATATTTTTGTTTATTAATTTATTTTTTTATGTGGTACCTCACACATGGTAGGCAAGCACTCTGCCACTGAGCTACAGCCTCAGCCCAGTTCATGGACATTTTGTGAAGCTCAGGCAGGATTTTCTCAGAAAAGCAAAGATGTTCTAACAAAGACTGTGGGGTAGCAAAGTCAGTCGTGTTCATCAGACAGCCAGGGTATGGAATCAGCTCTCAGAGACCAGGTGGAGCATGGAGTGGAGAGTGTCATGTCTCAGGTCTGAAAGTGTAGGTCTGCCTCCCTGGGGCTGGGGTCCCATGCACTGCTTCCCCTATGGGCTTCAAGTGTACGCCTTGTTTTGATGGGTTGGACTCTCAACCACATCCTGTGCGGGTGGTGGAATTTGAGTTTCCTCTGCGTGATGCTGGCTGGCTGCGAAATAAAGCTAAGGAAAGAAAGCGGCGGGAAAACCACACTACACAGACAGTAATTTTGAAAAGTGGGGGTGGGTTGGCTCTTTGACCTCAGGGGTCAAGCTTCCACACTGGGAAGTGACAGAGAGAGCCCGCATTTGCTTTATGATATATGAGGGAAACTTCAAATGTTTTCTGTAGAATGTTCTTTCGCCTAATAAGGTAGGAAATGGGCTGTCCAGGCCCAATGGGTCACGCCCAATTCTGGAGCTACCAGAGCAGCCTTCCTAGCCAAGCCTGAGGTCATGTGCATTGCGTAATCAAGTGGGAGGAGACACAAAGTGACTTGAAATGCCAAACCAAAATCTCCTTGGCTCCAGGCCTCATGAAGATGCTAAATAGCTCAGGAGTGTCTTCCCACATTGGACCAACCCTGGTTCGCTTGGGCTCATTCATATGGTTGCCATGGACAAAATCAAACTTGTGCTGCAAGGAAGGAAGAGGGAATGGACGTTGGTGAGGCAACTAGAGCTATTTGCCACAGGTGGGGAGCAAGATGCCAATGGAGAGGTCCTTTCTTCTGGAGGCCATGGTTCCCCTGGGGCTTGGCCTCAGCATTTACTGCTTTCTTTCCTCTGCTCAGGGTCCTGCCTCCTGTTTACCGCAGGGCCACACTCTGCTCAGCCGCTGCCTCCCACAGCAGGTGCATCCCCTCAGGATTCCCACTGCCGGTCAACCATTGCTTTGCTCTTTGGTCAGTCAAAGCCAGTGCTGGTGTTTTCCTCCGTCTTGTTCCATTCTATCTCCTCTAGTGCCACCGTCTTCCTCTGTCACCACCCTAGCCACCCTCTTGGCCTTTAACACTTTGTTTGGTCTCAGAAAGCAGTACTTCAAAGTATGGCACTTGGCATGCCGGGTACTTTGAACTGAAGGACACTGGACAGGCTTCAGAGGCAAGGTCTCCTTCTGAACTGCTTCTGTATTTCTTTCTTCTGTTTCCCCTTTCTTCTTCTTCTTCATCAAAACAGGGTATAGAAACCAAGAATTTTATTTTCACCAAATTGAATCAGAGGAACTAGAACCTCTTTACCCCAAAGCCAGCCATAAAGCCTAGAAATACTAAACTTCCACCACTTTCTGTGTAGGAGCTGTCTGTGAAGAAATTCTCTGACCAGTCTTGTGTGCTAGTAAATCATAACACCTGATTCCAGAAGAGGTCTGGCCCAGTATCTGGGAGGCAGGAACACCCCACAGAGAGGCCAAGAAGACCCTGAACAGACATGCCCTGCTGGATCTCCTTTAGTCTACTACATTGGCCATGCCTATTTTGTCCAGACATCTCTCTTCATGGCTGTCCATTATTCATTGAATTGAAGCATGAAAATAGTTTTCCCTGGGTCTTTGAGTCTCCATTTCTGAAGGTTCCTGTGTCACATGAAAGTATAATTAAATAAACTTGTTATGCTTTTCTCTTATTAACCTGTCTTTTGTGACAGGGATATGGTTTGGTAGGTGAGAAAAAGAGTCATCATTTTTCTGTTCCTACGACTTCAACTCAGTTCTGCCTCAGTGCATTTGCGTGGCTGTGCAGCTGTCCCTGAGTTCCCCTGATGGATTCTTCTGAAGCTCAGTTACCTCTTCAGAGAGGCCTTTCCTGACTTCCCTTTAGAAAGGAGCTTCTGCCCCCAGGAACATTCCACCTACCATCTTTCTTCGCATCGTTCCCCCTCTGAGGTTATCTTGTTCACTAGTTTACTTATTAATCTGTTTCTACCTTAACTGGAATAGAAGCTCCATAAGGGTCAGATCTTATCTGTCTTCTTCACAACAGTAGCCTCAGCTCTTAGAAAGAAGCCAGGAGGTAGTTATGCTAAAATATTAAAAAGACAAAGACAGCTAACTTTTTGATTGTTTATATTATATCAGGAACTATTCTTAAGACCTTGAATGTATTATTATTTCACTTCATTCCCATAATAAATTGTATGTTACAATCCCAGTTTTTCTGAGATGCAAAGATTTGAATGAGAAGTGGGCAGAGCGGTCTAAATCAAGTGTTCTGACTTCCCTGTCCAGGTGGCTTGTACAGTTAGGTAACACATAAAGATCTCCTGGCACAAGGAACTCATGGAGCTTTTTCTCCTTGCCTTATTAATTTCCCAAGAGTATCACTTTCACATTTCTCTCTAAAGTTTTAACATACAATGATAGCAGGAGTGTCACACATCTGAAGATTATGTAAAACAGAATTATCCTCAAGACCACACCACATCTTACTCTTTAATTTTATACAGGATACACATCACACATGTGTTAGAAACTCTTTGATCAGGTTATAAATGGTTATCCTCAAAATTCATTTCTATTAGAAAATGTCATCTGGGACTTTCCACTCCATTTTCAGCTAAACAGCTCAGCCAAGTGCATATCTGTCTACAGATACACTGCCCCATGATCCTATCTCATTCTGCTTCCCTTTACCACTGTGACCTTAATTCAGGCCTGGTCTCACTCTTCTGGTTCTCCAAGACTTCTGTCTGCTCATCGGGGTGTCATTTTTCTGGGCCTCACCCCTGGAAGTCCTGCTACTTGGAAGCTGTTGTTCTGCAAAACCCACCTGCTTCTACGTGTCTATAAGAACCCATTCACTCAGCAGGAATCAACAAATATTTTATTATACAAGTATTAATCAATTCCCATTTTATAGCAGGTCCTAATGCTAAGGAAACCTAGATGAGAAAAACAGTCATGGTCTAAAGCATGGTCTCATGGAGATATTAATCAGAGAAGCTGGGTGTGGTGGCACAACACCTGTAATCCCAGCTCCCTGGGAGGCAGGAGGATCACAAATTCAAAGCCAGTCTCAGCAACTTAGCAAGGCCCTAAGCAACTTAGTGAGACCCTGTCTCAAAATTTTAAAAAAGTGCTAGGGATGTGGCTCAGTGGTTAGGAAGGGTTTTATCCCCAGTACCAAAAAAAAAAAAAAAAAAAAAAAAAAAAAAAAAAAAAAAACCGAGAGAAATAGATTATTTTGGGTATTGGGTTTTATCCCCAGTACCGAGAGAGAGAGACAGAGAGAGAGAGAGAGAGAGAGAGAGAGAGAGAGAGAGAGAGAGAGAGAGATAGACATTAATCAAAGAACCAAACTGACATGTGATCTGAAGAAGAAAGTTTCTTATGTTATCTTATAGTAATAAGAGTGTGTTGTGGTCACCTAATGCTGTTTGAAAGAGTAAGGCAAAGTTTCTCGGACCTCTAGCCATGATCTGAGAATGATTTGCAGTGGATGAGGTGAAGATGAGGAGATCTAAGGGCAGGGAGAAGTGGATGGGTAGACCCTGAGGTGGGACACCTTCAAAGTAGTAGTAAGAGGCAGAGTGACAGGGTTCAAGGAGCAAACAGGAAGCAGTGGGGGATGAAGTGAGGAAGCCACATTGGGCAGGACCTTCAGAGCTGTATTCTTAATTCTGACCTTTATCCCACGAGCAATGGAAGGTTTTAGAAGCATTTGAACAGAAGAGACATTATCTAACTTGTGTTTTTGTTTGTTTTAATTTCAGCCAAACTGTGGAAAATACATTAGATGACCCTTGGTCTTTGTCTTGAGCCATTTTAAGAACAGAGGATGAGAGCTGCTTGGGGAGGAAGGGTCATCACTCAGGACTGGTGCAACCTGTTGAAGGTGCCCTAAAGCATTCACATGGGCACTGAGTGGGTGAGTGAAAAACCTAGTTCTGAGAGAGACCTCTGTAAATTAGCTGTGGATTTGAGATGGCAATTAAAGTCATGGTTGGTTGAGATTGCCTTGGGAGACGTAAAGAACAAGATGGGAAGCAGCACTAGGACCAACCTTTGATAGATTCTGACATCTAAAGTCTGACTTGAAGCCAAATGTTTTCTCTGATATGTGAATGCTAATTCACAATAAGGTGGGGGCAACCAGGGAAGAATAGAGGTACTTTGGATTAGACAGAGGGGAGTGAAGGGGTGGAGTGGGGGTAGGAATGATGGCAGAATGAATCAGACATTTCTGTATGATGTGTCAAAATGCATTTTTGATGTCATGTAAAACTAATGAGAACAAATTGAAAAATTAAAACTCTATAAAAAAAATAAAAAGCCACTTATATAAAAACAATGAAATAAAGTCTGACTTGAAGATTGTTAGCAACAGAGATAAGGAACAATCAGGTACGAGGAAGCCAGGGGATTATAGTATATCAGAGACTGAATTAGGACTCTTTTAAATTCATGTTACTGAAGTCTATCTTCAGTTGATGGAGTAAAAAAAAAAAAATGTATTGACTCTTATAACTTAAAATCAGGATTAGCTAGATATGACTTTATCCAAGTTTTCAAATAGGTCCTCAGAACGGGCCTCTCCATCTCAGTTCTGCCTTCTTTTAGATGGAAGTTTTTGCCAGATGCATTTTTCCATTTGGTGGTCTGATCAGGTCATCTACCGAAGCTTCAGGTTAATCTTACTTGAGGTAAAGAGGATGTATCTCTTCTCTTGGTTCAGCAAAACACCAGGTCTCATTATTTTTGGCACCCTGTGAATTGGACACTCATCTCTGAGCTGAGGACTGACATTGGCCCTTCTCTCAATACACAGACTGGAAGTTTTGGAAAGGGTGGTTCATCGAAAGAAAAGCAGGATGCTGTTACTTGAGGAAATAGAGAAGAATCCAGGAAAGCAAGACCCAGATGTCTATAGAGTTGCCTGGGGAAAATAATTCTAAGAAGGAAACTAAGGAGTGTGGAATATTGCTAAGAGATCATGAAAAATAGTGAAAAAAAAATGCCTATTGGATTAACCTCCTGGAAGACGCTGACCCACACAAACAGCTTCACTACAAACTGGGGTGTGGTAAGAATGATAACACAAGTAGAAATGGCTGTGAGAAGTCAGGGGGGGAAAGCACTTAGAATAGAAACAATCAAGCAAAAGTTCAGGTAAGAGGAAACACTCAAGCTGGGTCCTGAAGGATGGGTAATATTCTAAGAACCAAAGCCAGAGAAGCAGAGAGAGGGAGGCCATCCCAGCTAGCTGCCACATGAGAAAAAGCACCATGGCAGGGCCTTTGGGGTGTGTCCATTGAGAGGGAACAGTTCACCTTGGGTCTGAGGGCCAGGGGCCAAATACAAATGCTGCCTCTGAGGAGGGACTTTCCTTATCCAATTTCCAAGTTGTTCAACCATAACCTACTTGCCTCAGGTTACTGCCTGCATAGGCAAATGAGGGCTAGCTGCCACTGTACTGAACCAACTCAGATCCTCTGGGAAAGTACCACCCTCTCCTGTTCTTATACCTAAGGGGCCCCTGGGTGCTCTGTGAGTGAACTCAGTGGCAGATCTTTCTCCTCTTCCTCCTCTCAGCCTTGGCCTTCCCTCTGCCTCTCTGTGTGGCTTGGGCTTGCAGTGCTGAGTGTGCCACTTGGGGCTGCTGACCATAGGGCTGCTCTTTCTTCTCCCTGACTGCAGCAGAGGAACACCCAGAGTCAATCGCCTCGGCCACAGCAGCTCAGGTGTTGCTCAGCTTTCACTGGACTCACATCTTACCCCCCTTCACTTTTTATCCTGGGAAAAGTTACATTCAAAGGGATAGCAGGGATGCCCCTCATTTGGATGGAAGAAATTTAGGTGACTCTACTGTATTATATTCAAATAGCCTCCAACCATGGCTCTCAGAACAAACTTAAGCATCCTGAATCTCTGACTACGGGCATATGTTCTTCTCCAACGCAGTACAAGCCTAGAAATGGCTATTGCTTGGTGGTCTCCATTTTAGTGACCAAAAGCCAGCACCTATTCATGTAATCCATATCTTATCACCAAGCTCCTAGGACCTTCTTGCTACCTGGACCCCTGTGGCCAAGTCCATTTACCCAGTCAGAAAGATTGCACAGATTAGAACTCGGGGTTGATCTCTTACTTATAACATACACTTGAGGATCCTTGACATAGCATAAGTAGTAAAGTCTTTAATGAAGGTCACTGAGGGCATTTGAGCAGCAGTATGCCATAAACAGGACCATCCTTAGAGTCAAAAAAATTGCACCTAGCAGTGGTTTACTAATAGATCTGGGAGAACAGAGGCGGGAAATGGTGAGTTGTTAGGAGACTGATGGGTTCACAGAGAGAAACTCGGAACCAGAGACATGGAGGTAGCTGTGGAAAAGTGGGGATTGGGTCTAGGTTCTATAGACTGTTCTTTTGGATAAACCATGAGACTAAAGATGAGAGAGATAGAAAGGAAGGGAGGGAGAGAAGAAGGAAGGAATTCTATGGAAACAGAACTAGAGTTAGGAAACTTAACATAGGAGGAGGGCCTAAAAACATGTAGCCCTCAGGACACAAAGATCCCTAATGGCCGCCGGAGCTGGGCTGGGAGCAGGTGTGCTCCCTGCAAAAGCCTGAGGCAGATATGCAAGTGGGAATCTGGGCCCAGGCCTGGACTCCCATCAGTGACCAGCGGGAAGAACAGTGTCTACCTGCCTGGGAGGCCCCTGACCAGGGTGGCAGAAAGTATCCCCTGTAGGAGAGCAGAACCCTTTTGTGTACAGGGCAATTTCTTCCTGGAGGCTCGAGCTGCCTGTTGCAATACACGGGGTGCCCATCTTTGGTAAGTGGACACCCAATGCACTTGATCTTTCAAGGGATGCCCCATTCACTGACATCTGAGACTCACATCTCTATCCCTGCTCTGAGGGGCTCTGTGGCCTGCCATCCATCTCTTCCAATTTTCTCTCCTTCATGAAACTGGGGGCAAAATGTGGAAAACAGCCTTGTTTATTCAGTCTCAGAGCAAGATGTTTTAGACCATCGGTGGTGGTAGGGTCCCTTTACATGTACCAACTTCACTTTGCCAAGCATGACAAAAGACCTCTTCTGTTATTGTGCTGGGCCCAGAAGGGTAATCCCTTGCCCCAGGAAAGGGGGACCCTTTTTCACAGCCCTGTTTTTGAGGGAAAAAAAAAAAAACTCTCCTGAGCTGACTTCATGCAGCACACAAGGCTGGGCAGGATGAGCAATGACAATCCCATAGAATTCCTGCCCCAGCTCCTGGGAGAGGGGATGCAGAGGGTTCCCAGTGATGGGTTTCTGAATCAGTATCAGAAACAAACAAGTAGGTCCTTAAACAAGCCAGGGTAATTAGAAGGGAACCATAACCATAGTGAAGTTACCTTTCTCCATTCATTCCCTAAGCATTTTTCCAAGTACTTATTTTTGGCACAGAGCTATTTTAGGGGCGGGGGGAGAACATGTGGGGAAGAGGAAAGGGAACTGGTCCAATGTGCCAGCTTGAGAGGGGAGTGGAGGGTGGGGGATGGGCACTATTAGTGTTTGGTCTGTAGAAGATGAAACGCGGCTCAGCTCTGTGGGCGGTTCTTTGATCTTCCAGTAACTGCTAGAGTAGCAATTAGCATCCTTAATGCTGAGGGGAGTCTCTGAGAAACCCTTGAGCCTGCTGATTTAGGTTAGTAGATCCGGAAGTGTGGGTGCTTGTGTGTGTGTGTGTGTGTGTGTGTGTGTGTGTGTGTGTATGTATGAGAGAAGAGAGAGAGAAAGAGAGACAGTCTGAAATAGGTTTATTAACTGTTTGATATTTCTTCTCTTATAGTTTTCAGGATTTGTGGGTGAAGGGACACTTTCAAAATAAAGTTCAGTTTTGCTTGTTGAAAATTTAATCATCTGAGTCTTACAGTCACAAAGTCCTAAATTTCAGAAAAGCAGGAACTCCTAAAATGAATAATGCTAAATGAAATAGCATGCTCAAAATTCCTTTACAGATGTCCTGTCAGGGGCAATTCTAGCCCAGTGACCAGAGCTGTGCTCCGGGTTTAAATTTCTGCTGGGCCATTTTGAGAACTAACCTAAGTTATTTGACCCCTTTGAGCCTTGGTTTTCATATCTATGCATAGGGATAACTATACATGTGCATAAGCTACTCCCAAGGTTGTTTCTTTACTTTTTCCTCTTCACAAGAATTAAATGAAATAATTCCTATAAAAAGTACTGGTACCACACAATAGTAGGCATGCACATGTGTAATGGATTATTATTAGAAAAGACTTGAAATAAAGTAGATATTAGAAGGGGAATTCTTTTCTTCTCGCCATGGGCTGTTGGGTAGGGTGGGAAACATCAGTTGGAAGCCAAAGAATTTTTCTAAATAAATTTAATTTAAACTTCTGTGATATAAAAATTAATTTACCATTAGGAACATCAGCCTTTTACTAAATGAATAGAGCAAATAAATTAATATAGACATTAATGCTACAATGCAGACAAACTTGGGTGCCAACGCTGGACATTTGGAAAAGAGGAAAGATGACCCCTGAGAGAGGAAAAGGACTGGGAGCGGGGGAGAAAAGAGAGCAATGAAAGGCCAGCAGTATCCCCAGGAGTGAACCTGACACCCTGTCCTGAGAAGTCCTGATCCTCAGTCCCAATGCTTTCCCCACCACCTGCCCCCAGTCAGCTGGACCTTCAGAGCCCAAGAGTTGGGGCCCAACCCCTTCATCCTCCACCCTGGCCCCATCCAACTGAGCCCAAGTACAGTTGTGCCTGCGTGGCCTGCTCATCTCCATGGCCACAGCGCCCGCCCCCACTCTGAACCAGGGGCCCCCACCAACCCTCCTGAGCTCCATCCATCTGCTTGGGCCAAGGACTGCACCTTTATGCTGGCCTAGGCCTTGTGTTCCCTGTGCTTTATTTCACCTTATGTTTTAGTTTAATTGACTAAGCGATTTAATCTTTTTAGATAACAAAACATTTCAAACAACATAAAAGTACTGACTACCCCAGATTTAACAAATGTTAGTATTTTGCCATGTTTGCAAAGTTACAGATAGAATGAAAATATCTTCCTCTGTCCCTAGAGCTAACTACTCTCTTGAAGTTGGTTGTTTCTTTTTCATACTTTCATATTTTATGGCATATGTACATCTCCACAAACAGTATTGCATATATTGTTGTTTGTGATTTTTAAAATGTTTATGTAAATAGTATTTTGCTGTTTTTACTCAACATTGTGTTTCTAAGATTACCCCTATTTTCATGCTTGCAGAAATAGTTTACTCACATTTTAAGTCACTGTGTAGTCTTCTATCTAGGAATGTATGATAATGATTTCAATTCCCTAATTAATGGATATTTAAATGGCTTCCAATTTTTTTCTATGACAATGTGACTAACAATATTATGGTGAATAGCTTCTTGTGTACTCATACGATGGTATTTCTAGTATGTATACAGCGTGCAAAGCTTCACCTTCCTGCTATTACTAAACTGCTCTCCAAAGTGGTTATACTCTTGCCAGGACTCTATGGGGTTCTTATTCCCTCACAAGCTGGCCAGTACTCTGAAGTGCACAATGAATATTTTGCTGCTGTATCACCTTGCATTTCTTTGATTGTTGTTAAAGGTGAGCATCTCTTTATGTGCTTTTAACATTTAAGATTTCCTCTTCGGTGAACTGTTTGCCTATTTCCCCTTTGGGTTGACTTTATCTTCTTGATTTGTAAGAGTCTCTAAGCACTCTGTGATGCTTCATTGGTCTTATGGGTATCTTAGGAATACTTGGCAAGAGCAGGGGTGATGTTCTTCTCTATGGCAGACCTAAATTAGCTAGTTGGTTATATAACATGAGATATAAATTAAAACCAGAACTAAAAATGAATGCCAAGAGTTTTCAAACGAGTTTCTTTTGTTTTCTAACCAAAATAATATTAGGTCATAATAACTATTAGCTGCACTGTTTTCTTAGCTTCTGCTGCTGAAGTTCTTTCCTATATTTAAAAAGTCTGCATAGGTAAGAGCCAGCCCTCTGCCCTGCCCCTTCTTAAAGAGAGGTGGACTAAGAGCAAGTTGGCCATCGTATAGATATAGCCTCATGACTGTTTCACAATCAGGGAGGGTGTTCTGACTTTTATGAGCTAGAGAGATTGGCAGAGCTGGAATCCAGTTGTAATTGTTCTTACTACAGATACTAAGAAATGGGCTTTTCTCTTCTTTGATAATAGAAATGTGATGAAGAAAAGAGCATACACCATTTTTTTTTCTGAGTAAAATTAAAATGTGAGAATTACGTGTCCCTAGGCTTTCCTTGCTTGGGTTTTGTATCCACTATCTCTTGGGGTCCAATGGGGAGAGATTTGCACATGGTGCCTCTACAAGCACTGGTTGCCATTGTTTTAACTCTTCCTGGATGAAGGAAGTATTGTGGATGACAAGTGTCTAAGAGCCTTGGCATGCAGGCAGGATTTTCATAGGGTTTTTGGCATGCTAATTTAGAATATCTCCTCCAACTTGCTGATTATCTCCAGGTTTGGGCGTACTTTCTTGGTCAGGAGTGGAAAATCTCATACTTTATGCCTATTCACATAGTTCATCAACACAGCTCTTCTACAGACCTCCTTAAACCAATATTCTAGGTCCCTAACCCGTCAGCCCAGCTACCTGCCACTGCCCACAAGTCCTCATACACCTTTATCTTGTGTCACTTCTCTTTCTACACAAGTGGATGATTTGCATCATCTGAATCTGTTTATCAGAGGGATCTTCCCTCACCACTGTCAGAGTGCAGAAGCATTCATTGTTCGGCTTGTACCAATGTACAAAACCTGTCCATCCATGACCCAGGCTCAGGCTGTTCCTTCTTCATAATCTAGTCATATGAACAACCAAGAAGGCATAGGTGTGAACTGAGTGGGGGCAGGAATGTAATGGAGGAAGGTGGCATAGAGGTTGAGGACAGCTCTTTGTGTAGCATAGTTGTGCCTTCTGGACTCTCTTGAATCCATTTCCAAATATACCAAATCCATTTCCCAATAGATTGTTTAGGGTCCCTTCAGTTTCAGGCTTTGTTGAGTCTCATATTGCCCAGCTTCTGGTTGCAGAGTCAGACCCCAGTTTCCACCTTGGCCTTGTAGCATGTCAAGAACTGCTTTTCAAATGGTATGTGATTCTCTGCTGGGAGCCCTCTCCTGTTAGCACTTTGCAGAGGCTCCAAACATTGTCTTTATCTATTGTAGATATGTCCAAGTACTGAGGGGTCTTTTAGGTCACACGACCTAAGTGACCAGATTGCTTACCCTAAATGAAGTCTCTATCTGAACAGAGCTCTTTCTGACTTTCAAAGCTAGCAGCCTTCTACATCACCTAATTGGTATTTCAGACTATTAGTTCAGAGAGCAGGGAAGTTAGCACTGGATCAGACCATAATATACTATTGTCTGTCCCAGGTGTATGCAAAGTGCTTCAGATCCTTTCTCATGCCAAAATAATGACCTTGTACAATGCCCCTGAAATGGCTTTAATCTGCTCTAGCAAAGACATCACATCAGTACAGAAGCCGCAATGAGATTCCTACTTGGTTAAGTTATAGTAGTTGACTACCATGTGTTTTCAACCATTCAGTTTTTGCAGGGGTCAGATTGGTGAATTAATGGGGATATGTAACAAGCGTCCCCCCCTCATCCTCCCAGTCTTTGAGAATTGACAACAGTCTCTGCCAACCCCTCCAAATGTTTTCCCTACCTCAATAGCTATTATTCTATAAGTCAAAAGTCAAATGTGAGATTTCTGTCAATTTGTATTTCCATTCCAAATATATTTTGGGGAACCAAGAAAATGACCACTAGATGGGTCACTGCTAAGAGATGGCACTGGGCCAGAGTTCCATTTTTGAGCATTCCCTTTTCCTAAAATATGTTTTTGTGAGTAAGGGCCCTTGGTCATATTGGCAAAGACCTGGGGGATGATGACAGCATATTCTTGCCATGCTGATACAGAGCCTTTCCTCAAGGAGACTCAGCCTCTCCTTAATTTGTGAGTTCTGAATAAGGGAACTAGTTCTGGTAAGAATTCTGAGCAAGGGGTCATGTTTCTCCACTGGGCCAGCCAACTCTAGCTTTCATCTATTCTTGATCTCTTTTGAGTATGCCATTATTAGTTGCCCACCCACATTGCCCCTTAGGAACACCATGTTCTTAATCCATCTCCATAGATTCCTGTAGATCAAGTCTCCCATTGCTACTCCAGCCCTGCTTCTTTGATGGGAATGATGCCCATCTAGCTTTTGACGATTAGATATTTCTATTTGATCTCTGCTGTGCTGCGTTCCTATAATTTCCATTGCTGTTAGGTTGTCAAGGTGTGAAATAGTGTCTTACATCATCCATTCTGACCTATTGGGGGGACCCATCTGAAGCTTCTCAATGATACTGGTGTCCCATTACCAGTACATTCTTTCCACTGGTGCTCAGACTGGGCTGAATCCATAGTGGTCAGCTGGTAGATTAGACCCTTTCGAGCTTATCTGCTTCTCTGAGCCTTTTTATCCCTTTCTCCAGAGTTCCTCACTGCAGTATTAACCTATTTATGTAAGCCCTCACTTTCTCTAAGATTTTAAGAGGCATCTAAGCAGAGTGTTAGAACTATCTCCAAGGTCCCTTGGTGCAGTATTTAATTGTTGTCAAGGAAGCAGTTATTCATATCAGTTAACTCTCCTTTATAGAAGTTTAGTTTTCACCCATCTCGATCTGGTACCTTGAAAATCATATCCTTGCTTCTCCCATCCCACCCTCCTCCTGCTGCTCTTGTTTGGCCAGATCTTGCAGTAGCTCTGGCATTTCTCCTCTCTCACCCTTAGCAGGTTTGCAGAGCTGGCCAAGGTTCTACTTCACAGATGGCCAAAAACGCTTCTCTGTTTTCACACATTGCCTTTCAACAGTCAGAGGTCTTGATTCTTCTATAAAGACATTAAATATATAAGCCTCCATCCCTGAAACCTGTGCTTGAGTTTGTTGACCAAGTCATCCCACCCTTCAATCTTATCACTATTGGTTTTGTCACTACCTCTTGTCACTACCTCTTTCCCAGCCCTAAACATGTTTCTTTCTTTAGTTTGTCTCATTTATGTATTAAATAAATCATTTTTGTTTTGTTTCATCCAGTGTTTCTAGCTGTTTTTTAGCAAGAAGGTAGCCTGAGCATGTCAATTGCATCAACTATATTTACTGGAAATTATATCAATTTATTTCAGAAAGCATGCTGGTTGATTATTGTAGCCACAGAGAATTTTATGGATAAATTTAACAGACACCTTCAGATATTATAACCACAAATGCAAGGCAGTTTCTCTGTAAGCTTAGAATGGGATTTCTATTACTCTGCACTCAATATGTGAGCATTATATTTTTCTTTATGGTGGAAGGAAATACTGTTTCTAATGGAAACAGCTAGTGTTTATATATTCCTTATTCCTAAAGGTCACCGGATCATTAACGTGACAACATCATCATGCTAGAAGTGACTGTTCATGCAAAAGCAATATCATGTTGCACTATTGCCTGACGATTAGGGGAAACTTCAAAATAATAAAATACAATGAATATATAAATAGAAGCAGAATTTTTTTCCAGATGATAAATGCAGAAAGAAGGAAAATAGGTGCATTTCACTTAGATTTCAGAGAGATGATTTCTAGTTGCATTTGAGTATTCAACTCAAATCTGCCTCTGGGCACTAGAAAGTGATGGGGCTCACACCTACACAGCAGATCACAATGGGTTTGGCTGCCCTGACAACATGACAGAGGTCACATAGATATGTACATATATTTTTTTCTTTTCTGTCAGAGATATTCCCAGTGCATAAGGCAAGTGAAGGCACATTTTCACTCATCTGCTGGCAGACATGTCTACAACTGCCATCCTCTCCAACCTGCTTCCTGTGCACAACATAATTACAGGTCCTGTGAGGTAAGGCTGGACCACAAGATGCCTTGAGGCATCCATAGAGACAGGAAAAGTAGGTGATGCTTGAAAACAGAAAGAAAAAAAAAAAAGAAACTGTCATGCAAAGACATGCTGAGAGCAGAGCTGTGGCCAGAATGATTACATGCAAGGCAGGCGCTGAGGCAGGCATCCAAGAGAATTGTATTTGATCTTCATTTTTTAAATATCAGATGTGTAGTTTTAGAGTTGAGAAGCTAAAAATAGGTAACACTCCATATAACCCACTCCCTCTAATGTCTTATAATTAATTCTCAAACAGCTTGTATTTCCCTACCATCATGTAAGAGGTACGTTAAGGACAATACTTGAAAATTCCCCAGAAATAAAGAAGAAAATTAAAGTCATAGGCTTATATAGAAATATACTAATAACTGGTCTATGTATGTCAAAGAATATTTATTGATTCTTGCTTTCAAAAGTGTTCAAATATGCCTCCTATCATGGGGCATTGTTGATTTAAGTGAAATGTAATGAATATTTATTTAAAGGCTGTGTGTATTTTATTTAGTTTTATATCTAGCATGTAAGTCGCCATTGCATGTGTTTAATATTTGGGCAAGAAATCTGCATGTAAAGCAAAGCAATAAAAACCACACACCACATCATCTGTATTTTTTTTTTCTATTCCTTTACTGGATTTTTTCCTTGTGAATTTGGGCTGGTTTCAATGGTTTAGTCTGCTTTCTCTCATTCTTTCATTTTTCCTTAAGATCTCACACATATTTCTGTTTCTTATATTCTTGGATTCCTAGTTTTTCTGGTCTAAATTTTTCCCTCTTCCCTTTGGACAATTTACCTACTTTCCCCCTCTTCTCAATAAGCATTTGTGTTCTTCTCTGGTACTAATTAATGGTTCCATTTTCCAATGGTGATGCAAAGCATGAGATGGCACATGAGAAGGAAGCAGCTTTGGTATAATTTTTTCACATTCCCCTGAAACCTCTGGGACTGTATAACACCCCATTTCTCTGTTTTTTTGGAAAACACCAAATGAGACAGGGGCTTTACAAGGCCATGCTTGACCTCCAAAATATGCTAGATTTTGGCTACTAGATCTACAGGGAAGGCCAAATCTCAGCAGAACCAAATTGGAAAGGAGGTCCTGCTAAGGATGAGAGAGGAGAAATGCCAAAGCTACTGCAAGATCTGGCCAAACAAGAGCAGCAGGAGGAGGCTGGGGTTGGGG
Source organism: Urocitellus parryii (assembly GCF_045843805.1). NCBI lineage: Eukaryota > Metazoa > Chordata > Mammalia > Rodentia > Sciuridae > Urocitellus > Urocitellus parryii. Next base: position 69,674,009 of record NC_135538.1, on the reverse strand, counting down.
AAGCAAGGACATGATTTTCAAGATACTAGATCAAGATTGGTGAAACCTAAAGTTGTATAAGGGTAAGTTTCTACTTGTATCTGTCTTCTTGAAACACTTATATTCTGGCTTCCAGGAATTTCTCTTGGAAATGCTTTAAAAGAAGCAGATTTTTTTTTTTTTGTAATGGTACCAAATACTTTGTTTATTAGGACATAGGTACTGAATGGGTAGACAAGAGGGAGAGAGAAGAGTTAGAGATGACTCCAAGGTTCTGACTGAGTGGTTGAGCAGAGTGCTGACATTCTCAGAGAAGAAATATGGAAGAGGACCACATTATTAGGCAAGGATTAATAATATAGGTTTATTTATAGCTTGATTAAGATACAATTAGCATATAATGAGCTGCACATATTTAAAATGTAAAATCTGATAAGTTTTTAAAAATATATTTTTAGTTGTAGATGGGCACAATACCTTTATTTATGTGGTGCTGAGGGTCAAACCCCATGCCTCACACATATGAGGCAAGCACTCTACCACTGAGCTACAACCCCAATCCAAGTCTGACAGGTTTTAACATACAGCTATGGCCATGAAATCATTACCAGAGTCAATATAATGAATATTTCCTTATCCTTAAAGTTCCCAGGATTCCTCAGTAATCCATCCCTTCATTCCAGGGAACCACTGATCTACTTTTTGTCTCTATGTATTAGTTCAGATTTTCTAGTATTTCATATAAATGAAGAAATAAATGATAGTTTCTCTCTCGATCTCACTCTCTTTCCCCCTCCCCTGATACCAGGGCAGATTGAGTATCTATCTGAGATTCTGGGAACCAGAAATGTTTCAGTTTTCAAAGGAGTTTTTCAGATTTTGGAATATTTGCATAGACTTTACCAGTTGAGGATCCCTAATCTGAAAATCCACAATCTGAAATGCTCCAAAATATGAAACTTTTTACTCCTCTTGGTTTATTTCATTTACCATTGTTATTCTGAATCCACACGTTGTGGTAGGTTTCAATAGTTCACTTCCTTTCGTTGTTGAATAATAGTATCCTATTTTGTGGACATATAACAACTTTTTATTTAATCACCTGTTGTTGGGCATTTGTGTTGTTTCCAGTTTGGGGCTACTGCAAATAAAGCTGCTGTGAACATTCATGTCCAAGTTTTTATATGGCCACATGCTTTCCTGTCTCTTGGGTGTGCTTTCATTTACAGTTTTGATAAATACCTATGTGTGGTATCGTTGGATTTTATGGTTGGCATGTTTAACTTTTAAAGAAATTGCTAAAATCCAAGGTGATTATATTATCTAACATTCCCAGCAATGTAAAGATGTTCCACATCCTTGCCAATACTTGGTTTGGTCAGGTCTTTTAAGTTTTAGCCATTCTACTATGTATGAATTGATATCTTACTATGGTTTTTATTTGCATTTCCATTACAACCAATAATGTTGGGTATCTTTTCATGTGCTTATTTTCCATTTGTATATTTTCTTGGAGACATATCTATTTAAATCTTTTGCCCATTGAAAAAATTGAGTTATATGTCTTATTATTGAATTTAATGAGATTGATAATAAGCTTTTTGTTGGGTATATTCTTTGTTGAAGATATGTTTTATGAATATTTATCCTAGCCTATGGATTATCTTTTCCTTTCCAATAATATTTTTTGAACATGGTGAGTCTGTAGTGTCTCTGAGATCCACAGTATAACTGTCCTGCAGAGTCAGATGTGTAGGTCTAGGATCCAGAGGAGTTAGATAAGGACTTCGAAAAAATCTATATATGAGCTGATTTATTCATTCCTTCTGCAAGTATTTTTTGAGGAGAGCCACCACAGACAAGGTCTTTGCCTTCTTGGACTTTATTGTCTTGTAAGGAAAACAGACATTAAATATGTTAACAAAGGGAGAGGTAGGCAGGGAGAGGGAGAGAGATTAGTTTCACAAACGAAATCAACTGACTTCCTGAAGTGATTCAGGGAACTAAGAGAGTGTTCAGGGATGCTCAGAAATGCATGAGTTTTCCATGAAAGAATATTGAAAAGTCAGAAGAAAAGGAAAATACCCCAAAGAAATACTAATGTTCTTGAACGAGGGTCTCACACATGGTAAGTAAGTGTTCTACCACTGAGCTTCATCCCATGCCTTTTTATTTTTGAGACAGTCTCATTAAGTTGCAGGTGCTGACCTCAAACCTGTGATCTCCTCCTCAGCCTGAGGAGTTGCTGAGATTACAGGCATGAGCCTCCGTGCTTGACGATGAGCTGCCCTTTTATAAATTTGTAACTACCAGAGGAGACAAGGAGAAGTGAATTCTCAATTTTAAAGGGTTATAAACCCTTAACTGTGTACTTAGTATCCAGAAAAATGAAAATGTACAGTTATCTGAAATAAAACCCTTATTGTTGGAAATCATGCAGATGCAAGTGGTCAAGAGGAGGGGAAAAACAAGTTCCATATATGTCCATGACATGGCCAATCAGTCTGCACAAAATGCACTTGAGATATGCGTCAGGGGCCTCTCCTCTCCCCATGCCTCCTTCTATGTCCTTCCAGTCCCCAGAATGGAGATGAAAAGAAGGAAGTCTCTGCTACTGCCCAGGTGGAAGGTGAGAGCATTTCAGGACACTTAGCATTAACATCTGCCTGACAAACTCACCTTTCTCTTGATGATATTTTCTCTGAAATCTCTGTTATGCCATGATGTTACCATTTAATACTAAAGACCAAGGATCCATGCAATAAGCTTCATTCCTATCTGGATAAGGAGAATGCTGGTATAGCACAGTAACATTTCTCGTGTGCTTTTTCATCTAGCTGACTTTCCAGGCTCTGTACACAGTTTCATTCCACTTTTAGTCCTAAAATTATCTTGATTTAGAGTAAGCAGGGTATGGTACCTTTTGTACCTCTTCTTCCTCCTCTTTTTTATTTCACCCCTCAGTTTCTTTATCTTTAGACAGCTATTTATGCATTTTTATCAAGGGTAGAGGTTAAATGAACAACTTCCATTGCAGTGTAAAGAGTGGTCAGATTCCCTGGGTGCTTATCCAAGTTCTATTCCCTTCCTGCTAAGTACAGAATGGCAAATTCTCTCATCTGTGAAACGGGGAAAGTTAGCAACCATCTACTTCGTAGAGTCTTTGCAAAGACTGGGTTATTCTATTTGACACTCGTAGCAGAGTTAAACAATGCATGAATGAAAGCTGCTCTTATTATGATTGGTTTAGGAAGGATAGATTTTTGCTTTTCATTTTTATCTTTTAGCATGTCACCATTTGGAAGGTTATCAGAAATTTGTAGGCAATTATCTTGACAAAAAGTCTACAAAAACTGGAGAAAAATTAAGATGTGACTAGAATCACATTTGGGTGAGTTACAAATGCTCAAAAGGTGGAATCACCCTGGGTATGACATATTTATTGCTTTGGAATGGAACTATTATTGAGTTTAAAAACAAGTCCAAGTTAAAAACAAGGCAGAAATTCCAGTTCTGCTATGGTGAGGTCAGATAACTACAGTCTTTCTTGCTTCTCACAACTAATACTCTAGACAAAAACCAACTACCCCAGGACTCTGAAAAATATACAAAAGCATAAGAATTATGGAAGGGAGATAAAACTTGGAGAAGCAACCTGCAAGAAACTTCTCTCAGCAATTGATAGAATAAGTAGACAAAAATTTCAGTAAGGATATAGAAGACCTGAGTGACACCATCAATCAGAACTGGACCTAATTGACATCGATAGAAGCAAAATTTATGTTCTTTAAGTGTGCTTACCAAGATAAACTTCATCCTGGATCATCATAATAATTTTATCTAATGTATAAGAATTCAATAACTTAAAAATGTAAAGTAAAAGAAAGCAATAAAATAAATTATTTATAAGGGTATTAAATTATAGATCAGTAACAGACATCTGGAAAACAACACATATTTAGAAATTAAACAACACTTCTAGTAACCCATTGGAAGTCAGGAGGGAAAATAGTAGATTGAGTGAAAATAAAAACAACACATCAAAATTTGTGGAATGTAACTAAAACAGTGGTTAGGGAGAAATGTATAGCCTCAAAATGCTTATAGAAAAGAGAGTTCTCTGACTTAAAAAAAATCCAGGAAATTAAACCCAAACCAAGCAAAAAGAAGGAAATATTAAAGAGCAAATATCAGTAAAATTGAACATACAAAAATAATATAGAAAATCACTGAATCAAATGTGAATTCTTTAAAAAGATCAATGGAATGAAACCTCTGTTGAACCTAACCAACAAAATAAGAGCAAAAACACAGATTACCAAAGTCAGGAATGATAGAGGGAAAATCCACAGATTTTAGAGACATTAAAACAATAATAGGAGAATACTATGAACAATGTTATTCCATGAATTCAACAACTTAGATGACATGAATAAACTCCTTGACAGACATACACAACCAAAGTTCATGCAACAAGAAATAAGTTGATGTCAAGCATGTGCAAGACTCTGGGTTCAATCCCCAGTACTGCAAGAAAATAAAAACAAAAAGACTTGAAGAGCCTACAACAAAATTCAGTCATAATTAAAAATTTAATTACAAAGAAAACTAAACCCCAATAAATGCTGAAGAAAAAAAAAAGATTCTGATTCTATGCTGACTTTTCTAGAAGGCAGGAGAGCAGGGACTACTTCTCAAGGTTTTCAGATGCCAATATTAGCCTGGTACTAAAATCAGGTAAAGCTATTACAAGAAAACTACAGACCAACATCTTTTATAAACATGGATAAAACAATTATCAATAAAATATAGAACAAAATTTAATAATATAAAAAAACCCAAAAGTTGAATGTTTTCACGAATATGTGGAAAGTAACCCACAATAAGGCGAGAGAGGGGAAGAAGTTTAGTTCAGCAGTTTAGACAAAGGGGAATGAAGGGAAGGGAAAGGGGATAGGAAAAGGAAAGACAATGGAATGAATCCAAAATAGTTTTCATATGTTTTATATTAATACACCATAGTGAATCCCACCATCGTGTACATCCATAAGGATGGGGTCCTAACTAGAATAAGATATATTCCGTGATTGCAAAATTATATCAAAATGAATTCTGTTGTCATGTGTAACTAAAAAGAACCAATTTTTTAAAAAGGAGGATGATACATCATGATCAAATGGATTTTATCCTAAGAATGCAAGGATAAAATGGTTCAAGTTATAAACATCAACCAAATTATCATGACAGACCTGTGGTTGCCAGGGGTTGTGGGTGACAGAAGATGGCTCCAGAGGGGCAGCAGGGATATCTGAGGTGGTAGAACCATTCCATATCATTATTTGGGTGGTGGTTATATGGCTGTGTGCATTTGTAGAAACTCTAGAACTGTATACTAAAAAGTGAATTTCACGATATATAAATTATACCTAAACATAAAAAAAAAACTAATGAGGCAATAGATGAAACAAGAATGTTGGTAATTGATGAAGCTGGGTGGTGAGTACACAAGGGTAAAAGGTATTATTCTTTGGTTGTGTGGAGTTAAGTATGGAATTTTCTAAAGTAAAAATATAAAAACAATACAGACACAGTCAACATCTTAACCTCAGATTCCTCTCTCACTTCTGTACCATTTCTGAGCTTCCTCTCCCAGCAAAACTTCTTGAAAGATTTGGCTATAGGCCCAATTTTCATGTCATCACCTTACATTTCAGGTTTTTGTCCCCACCACTCCATTGTCTCTTGTCAATCATCTTATTGAGGTCACAAAGGACCTACCAGCCTTCATGTAGCCAAAGTAAGAGTCATGTTCTTTCTTTATTCAGCTCCTTTCAGCAGCATTTGTTAGTTTCTCTTCTCGGTTTCTGTCACGTCATTCATGCACTTAGTTTTCTTTTCCTCTCTTCATACCTTTGTAGTTTCATTGGCTGTTTCCCCTCTATAAAACCTCTAAAACTGTGACATATCTGACGACTGGGTTCTTAGCCATCATGTTTCTTTATTTACACTCAGCACCAAGTAATTTCGCTAGGACCAATGACTTCAAGTATCTATCCATCTTTGATTAACAAATCTGCATATGTGGCCCTGATCTCAGAAGTCATATCTCTAACATTATACTTGACATCTCCGCTTGGAAATCTACTAGGCATCTCAAAAGTAAAGTGACCACAAAATTAAAATAATCATTTCCTTGTACTTGTACCTGAGGCCATGAGTCCTGGTAAATGTCACTCCAACCCAACAATTACTAGGGCTGAAAACTCAGCCATCATCCTGGCCCCTCTCCTGCCAGCTTCTCCTACCCTGCCCATTATTATCCATGGACTTCTGAAACATAGACTGAATGCTTTCAATTTTCATTTCCACCTATAGAAACTCTAATTTGAGATACAATATCCTTAATATTAATCTGTTTCTTGCTCCTACTCTTTTATTTTTGCCCTTTTTAATAAATGTTTATGTCTAATTTAAGCTCTAAATTTTTATAGTTTTAAAAAAGTTACCTATAATATGCAAAACTTTACATTTCTATGAACCTACAACAATCAACAATACTCCACTCTTCCATTACTTAGAGACAGAGATGAAATATTTTTTAAGTACTACTGAAGAAAATCGAGAAATTTTAGAAAAGTGAAGATGGAGAAAATACGGAAATCCCCTGTCTAATTCAAACAAATACCTGCATAACTAATTGGAAGGTGAGAGTTTAGTTCCAAGTCACTGGTGGTTAAACACACACACACACACACACACACACACACACACACACTTTATATGCAGGGAAATGTGCTACTTGAAAACTAATAATATTTGAATCGTTTGGAACTGATTAAATCTTGGAAGGAAGGAAATAATGCTATTGTTTTGCTCTGTCAATTGTGTTTAGAGACCTAGAGATTACCCTAGGACAAGAATTCCTTTTAGAATTTGTTTTATTTCATTGGGACTAATTTATTAGCAAGCCATTGGGAAGCTAGTCTTGGAAAGTAATAGAAAAATGAGCAAGTTAATTAATTAGAAATCAGCAAACTCTCTTTGCATGTTGGCTACACATGTGTCTATGTAATTTTTGAGTGTGGATATACAAGCTGAAGAAAAACATCCCTATCTCTCTGACTCAATAGATGCAGCTGTTTCAATTTTTCTCTTAAGAATTATTTAGCAAATGGTCAGTATTTGGAGCCTTTCTCCATGTTCTTAGGCTGTTCTTAAATCAAATATTTGAACTGAAAATGACTGTAGAAAAGAATGGCAGTGATCTTGGAAACAGAGGAATAGGAAAATGGTAATAATAACTAGGATTAAAAATAGGAAAATTTGGGCTGGGCACAGTGGTGCATGCCTATAATTCCAGCAGCTCAGTTGTTTTTCTCAGGTATTTGTCACAGAAAGGAATGGCTGAGTAAAACAGTATGCAAATTAATCAATAGTTCATTTTGACGTTATATGAATGTTAAAAATAGTTTTATCATTCAATATTAATTAGTTTTTACAATTGCTGTAGCTCTTTTGTGGGATTAATAGAAGTATTAGTGGGGGTTGGTGATGAGTATCATGGCTAATTGTCACCTTTTCCTGGAAGTTTTCCCCAACAAACTGCCCCCTTCTGCTTCTTTCTTGGCTTCATGTGTTCAAGTAACAAAACATATATAGTTGTTACTTGGCTGCTCTTATGTGTTATTTTTTTCTTCTTCTGGAACCTCATCAATATTATGCTCTAAGACCCTTCTGTCTTTTCAAGAATTTATTAAACTTTAGTTTACTTGTATATTCACTTCTATCTTATTCTCTTTTTCTACTAGCAACCATTTTGAAGTATTAATATATATCACTTAAATTTAAGAGCTCTTTGAAAATGTGTTCTACTGTCTGTATGCATGTGCTTTCGATTTCCATAAAAGATATTGTGTTGTCCACCCCTCTCACATTTAGCTCGCCAAGCACTGCTTTTGCTGGGTACCTCCTGCTATGTGTCTATCTATTCTGTGCATCTTACATATGCAAAGCACTCCATGCAGGGCATTTACCACACTTTACATGATCATTCTGCCACCCATTTCCAGAGTGCTTTCTATTCCCCATCCTTACAAATAAACAAACAAACAAGAAACCCACCAAGAAAATCCTTGTACTTGTCACTTTATAACTTGTATTGAAAGCATCTTTAGGATATATTTTAAAGTGTAGAATTGTTGAGACAGAGTATGGAACTGGATGTTTCTTGATAATTGTTCTCAAGTACCTCTTTCTGGGTACCTGTTATAGATGACTAGTTAGCTTGTGAGCAATGAGGTCAATTCTTGGCTCTTCAAACAACAAGAAAAAAATAGCAAAGAAAAATTGGGTTCTACGTTGGGATAAGTGGTGCCATGAGTGGCAAGTGGTATACTAGAGGAATCAATCCTCTTCTGAGTGACTATAGAAACATAAGGAGGAAAATTGAACCACTTATTTATTTTTATAGCCTGTCCACAAGAAAATTTGCTGGCATTACTTATATAGTATGTGGAGAGTCCAAGACAAAAGTATCCAAAAGAAAAAAAAAATTAGCACCAGAAGTTACACAGGAATTAATGGGTTGTGGCTAGTTGACATATACCCCTTATACAGCAGAGAGGGCATGATCTCATCCCTGATGTGAATACTTTATTCTAATCTGCAGTCATAAGAAAAATAAAGTCACCAGTGCTCAAGGAAACAGTGGGAGGGAATTGAATTCTAAAGTAGATTCATGTCTTTTTTTCTCCTTTTTTTTATTTTGACAATTTAAATTTTAGACAAATTGCAAGAATAATACAATGAACATCCTTCCATTTTTCTCCATGATTCCCTAAGCATTGTCATTTTGCCATATTTCTGATCTATCCATCTATCTATTCATCCATCCATTCATCCACCAATTGGATGTTCCACCATAAATCCTCAGCACTCCTGTCCTAAGAGTAAGGGCATTTGCTTCCATAACTATGATACAGTCTCACACTAGGCAAATTTAGCATTGATACAATGTTATCATCTAACATGCAGCCCATATTCAAATGTCTAGGACCAGACTTTTTTCTATAGAGAGCCAGAGAGTAAATACTCAGGTCTCTGCACATCAGACTTTCCCAGTTACAACTGCCAGTCTCTGTGATAGTAGTCTCTTGTCTGCAGAAACAGTTGCAGATAAGTTATGGCACAAGCAGTGTGGCCGGGTCGCAATGAAACTATTTACAAAAAAAATGGGTGGGCTGGTCTAGGCTCATATTTTTTTTTCCTTTTTTTCTAGGAACTGGTGCAAGATTCTACCTCAGAGCAGGCAAATCTTACAGTTCAAGGCGTATTACAGAGGTCAATCTGAGTTTTGAAAAGGTGTTGCGCATGTTGGTTTACTGAACCAACCTATCATTTTATCTCCCACATTTCTTCGTTTCCAATGGATTAGTCTTTTAATTCTTTATTAGTAATATGTCTATGTGTATCATAAACATTGCACAACTTTTTAAAAGGACTTAAAAACAGCATACTACAGGGACACAGACACATCATTGTTTATAGCAGCACAATTCACAATAGCTAAACTGTGGAACCAACTTAGATGCCCTTCAATAGATGAATGGATAAAAAAAAATGTGGCATATATACACAATGGAATATTACTCAGCAATAAAAGAGAATAAGATCATGGCATTTGCAGGTAAATGGATGGAGTTAGAGAAGATAATGCTAAGTGAAGTCAGCCAATCCCAAAATACCAAATGCTTGAATGTTTTCTTTGATATAAGGAGGCTGATTCATAGTGGGATAGGGAGAGGAAACATGGGAGAAATAGATGAACTCTAGATAAGCCAGAGGGGTGGGAGGGAAAGGGAGGGGGAAGGGTGTTAGAAACGATGGTGGAATGTGATGGACATTATTATCCAAAGTACATGTATGAAGACATGAATTGGCGTGAATATACTTTGTATACAACCAGAGATATGAAAAATGTGCTCTATATGTGTAATAATAATTGTAATGCATTCTGCTGTTATAAATAAATGAATAAATAAGCAAGCAAGCTGCACTGACTGGAACTCTACCTATTAAAAACAACTCGCCATTCTCCCTGCCCCTTGTCTCTTTGTCCCTTTTTGTCTGTGATGCTGACTACCCCAGGTGTCTCTGTATTTGTCTTCTTGCAGCTGTCTCACTCATGCAGCACGTCTTCAGAATTCTTCTGTGTCACACATTCATTCTTTCTTATAAGGCTGCATATATTCTACTGTAGGGGCCTCCTGCATATTGTTCATCCACTCATCCATCAACGGGCACATGGGTTGCTTCCAACTTTTGACTTTTGACTTTTTTTTTTTTTGTACCAGGGATTGAACTCAGGGGCGCTTAACCACTGAGCCACATCCCCAGCCCTTTTTTTGTATTTTATTTAGAGCCAGGGTCTCACTGAGTTGCTTAGGGCCTCACTAAATTGCTGAAGATAACCTTGAACTCGTGATCCTCCTGCCTCAGTCTCCCGAGCCTCTGGGATTAGAGGCAAGCACCACTGCGCCTGGTCTCCAGCTTCATTCTTTTTTAAAAATTTTTAAATTGTCGATGGGTCTTTATCTTATTTGTAAATTTATTTATATGTGGTGCCGAGAATTGAACCCAGTGCCTCAAACATGCTAGGCAAACGCTCTGCCACTGAGCCACAACCCTAGCTTCATTCTTAAAGCAGTAGTTTTTATTTGGGTTAGGGAGATAGGACTTACCATCAGATATGTACCTAAATTATTGCATTTTAGCCCAATAGTGTTATTTAGAAATTAGCTTAATAAAAAATATCTATTCAAACAATCAAGCCACACCCGCCCTTCCTCTCCACCTTTGTGGATTTGGCATCTCTTGCCTGCACATTACCATAGCCTGGTCTCCTGGCTCTCCTTGGCTCCTGCTCCACACTGCCATGGGAGTGACCCATCTAAACAGCAAATTGACCTCTTGGGCCTCTGGCTTGAGATGTTTCCATAGCTCCAGACATGATCTGAAGCTTTACTTGGTCCCTAGGACTTACCTGTCTCTCCATCCTCACCTCCTGCCATTCCCAGCCGTTCACTCCATAGTTCAACAGTTCTGAGCTGCTTCTAATCATCTCCTTCTACAAACAAAGAAAAGCCGTAAGTGATGATGCTTGTTGTCCTTCTGCCTTTGCTCATTGTGTCGGCTCCATCTGCCTAGAAATCTTCGGCTTCCTTTCCTTAGCTGGAAGATTACCCCTCTGCAGAGGTGCTTGCAGGAAGCCCACTGAGACAGACCTCACTCCTCCCTTCAGGCTGTGTGTTGCAGGGCATCCTGTGTGTGTTCCAGGGCATCCTGTGTGTGTTCCTGTCCTAACGTCAAAGTAAATTTACCTCTGTAAGCTTGTCTCTCCAAGTGATTTAACCTCCTCAAAGATAGGAGCCGTGCTTTAGTCATAACCAGAATGCCAGAAACCTAACTGGTGTTCAAATGTGTTTTCTGAATTAAATCACACATTCTGGGAAGGGCACACCTGACTTTTTGCAAGTTGCTCCTGGGTGTCTGACCATCATTCCTGCTCTTCAGGTGTCACCTCAGTCCATGTGCTCTAGCCGCACTTGATTCCAGGTGTTCTCTCAGTAAGTAATAAACTTTCATGCTTTTTTTCCCTCTCTCTCTCACATAGGAATTTCTTACACTTTCTTTCCTAAGGCACTCCTATTCATCCTTCACACCCAACCTAAATATCTACCCTGAGAAACTCTCTCTGACTGCCAGACAGAAGGAATCTTCTACTTTTCTGTTCTCCAAAAGTCCTAATAAAATGGTCCTAATAAAAACAATATCACAACATTATATTATAAATAATTTATGTATTTGTCATTCTACATAGACCATTCCTTGAATTAAGATATGGTATTATACTGTTTTAAAAGCTCATCTTTATGTTTCCAAAGCCTAGAACAGTGCCTGGCACATGATAAGTGTTCTTCATAAATATTGGATAAACAGGTAGGTCATGGACATTTGAAGACCATGGTCTGGGTAGGCATAAGGAGCATCTGATACTTATTTTAAACCAGGTAATATGGCCTAACTCAGTGTCAGATGCTAAAAGCCAGATCTCCCCCAACCTAACCATGTGTACTTGATATTTTATGAATTCCTGACCCTCCAGGGCATTATGGGTATAGGGGACCCAACTCCACCCACAAGGAAAAGCAAGACATAGAACCATGACCAATGAGCAGATCAACATTTGAGGACAGTAGGGCCTTCAGGGAGACCTGACATAGGGAGGGTGGAGTGTGCCTCAGAGGTAAGCTGGACTCCGTAAAGGTTCTGCATCTTTGCTGGGAAGTGCTGATCTGGAAGAATATACTAGCAGAGAGCTCCTCTGGAAAAAACTGGAATTCTGTGGAGAAGCAATGAGCAATAATAATTACTCTTGTTAGACCCAGTTGTAAATATATCTTCTTCCATATTCACAGGCTCATAAAACCACAGAAGAAGTGATTAAGTAGTTAAATCCAAGCTTTTGACTATGTAAGGGAAGAGATAGAACTACTGATTATCCTCCATGGATGGGACCAGAGTGGACCCATCCATCTGGGCCTTTTCACCTGGGGCACAGTAGTAGATGACCCTGTTTTCTGGTGGTTGGTGACCGATGCTCTCTCCTACCAACACAATTTGTTAAACAGCCTTGTGTTCCCAACTACTGGGTCTGATGGCTGCCTGCTGGTGGATGCTGCTTCCCAGTGGCTGTCCCAGGGCCCCTTCCTGATCCGGCAGCCTTGCATCTCCTTCCCCTCCCCCACCCCAGCTCAGTAGTTGGCCCATTCCTCCACTGTCCCCACATTTCACAGGCAGTTCTGCCAGGAAATCACCTTCCCATCAGCCGTTTCCCTCACACTGAGTCCTGTGAATGTGAACTATCATAAGCTTGAACCACAGACCAAAAGTCTCAATGTCTTGACCACAAAATCTCCTAAATTGTGGACTGGGCTCCTTGGAGAGTAGTGGGCATGATTTCTTTCACCATTTTAAAAACTCAATGGAAGCAATCTCTGAAGAATGTGTTGAAGTGGGCAGAAAACAGCAGGAAACAGAAACTTAATGAGCTATTTTTCTAATTTCAAGGATTCTTGTAACAAATCACATTAAGAAGTATTACAGTTTGAATGTCTCTGCCAGAACTCATGTTGAAATTTAATCCCCATTATGAAGTATTTAGAGGGTAGAATTTAACAGTACTGGAGATTGAACTCAGGGATGCTCTACCACTGAACTACATCCCCAGATCTTTTTACTTTTTTGAGACAGGGTCTCACTAAATTACTGAGGATGCCCTCAAACTTGCAATCCTCCTGCCTTAGCCTCCCAAGTAGCTGAGATTACAGACATGTGCCACTGAGGCTGGCAAGAGGGTAGAATATTAATCTATAGTATTTGGAGGTGAGACCCTGGGGAGGTAATTAAGGTTAAATGAGCCAGAAGGGGTGGCAACTAACTCAATGGACTCTGAAGAGGAGGAGAGACATGAGCTTGGACATTATGCTCATCATGTGATAATCCTGCGCTGCCTTGGGACTCTGCAGAAAGTCCCCACCAGTAAGAAGCACCTCACCAGCTGTCTGATCTTGAACTCCTCAGCTTTCAGAACCTCAAGCAGAATAAACCTTTACTCTTTATAAATTACTCGATCTGTGATATTTCAGTTATAGCCACAGAAATCGGACTATGCAAATATAAAAAGAAAAGAAACAGAAGGACATTTCCCTCTTCCTTTTCCCTCCTCTTGTGGAGCTTACTTCATTTTAGAGAAGTGAGTTATTTTAACCCTCAAGCAGGCACTTGGGAATTTGTGCTTCTGGGAAGCCAATAGTTCTTCTCATAAAAGTGCTGCTAATGGGACTGTGACTAGAAACCACCTCTCCAGCCAGTGAAAGCTGGGACTGAATGAACTGAAAGAGATGCTTTTTGCTTTCATTTTTCCCCTCCACCCCCACCATACTGCATGTAAGAAAAGAAAGTGTCCCCCACCACATACACCCTGCTTTTTTTTTTTTTTTTTTGAGCCTATATCAGACTGTTTAATAGAACAGGATAATTCTGGATACAAGTCTGTGCAAAATAGCAGAGAATAAAGGAGCTAATGAGAGGCACTTGAATGGATGTCATTGTCTTTCACAAAGCATTGTTTTGTCTCATTGTTTTCACCTAAGTCTTCTTGCAAAACAATGGCTTCGAAAGTGCAGGATGGGCTGCTTAACTCTTGAAGGACTCACAGGCATCACACCTCCTCCAGCAGGGCTACAACTGGAGCCTCATTCATTTTCCCCCAATTCCTTTGCAGTAGGTGCAACAGTGAGAATTGACCCTTCTACAGCCAGTTCCAATAGTGTCAGACTACAGAGTCCTGCTCTCAAGAGCGTGGGTGATACACAGGGAGGGGTGGTCACCCTACCTGCAGAAGTGGGAGGCTGCACAAAACCATCATGTGAAGTTTCCTTCATCTAAGAAGGCGGAGCCCTTCCTATGATACCACATGTAGGGTGAAACAAACAAACCAAAGGCCATTTCTAAATATAGACAGATTGTGTAGGCTATATTTAGTCACATGTCTACCTCTCAAAAAACATCAGAATGCATCTGGGCAGATTTTCACCATGATGTTGTTGGTTTTGTTTTGTTTTGCTTCCACATTCCCATATTTAAATCTCTGGTGATATAAACATTTAGAAATATAATCATAAAAGTCCAGGCACTCTTTCTGGGTCCTGGGGTTATTCACTTTAAAATGTGCTGAGGACCAGAATCAGGGTTATTCCAAGTCTCTGCTTCTAATCAGTCTTTATTATGGTGTTTTTTGTTTTGTTTTGTTTTGTTTTTTATGATTTGGAGGTTTCCATGTAGGAGAATGGATATGAAGTAAACAGATCATCAAGGTACCTGTTTTGCAGGCTCTGTGGACTCCGAATATGCTAAGACATAAGTCACAGCCTGACACAGCTGAATGCCACCACCTCCCCTGGGGACAGGAGCCTCTCCTCACAAGTCCTGGGTCTCAGGAGTTTCTGTCTTATTTTTCTGCTACCTCTCCCTCACCTGATTGATTGTACCTTCATCAACTCAATGACATGAGAAGTAACCTCAAATGAGAGTGATTTTCTTGATACTTGATTTCTTGCATATAGTATAAATATGTAAATACA
Organism: Urocitellus parryii; assembly: GCF_045843805.1. Classification (NCBI taxonomy): domain Eukaryota; kingdom Metazoa; phylum Chordata; class Mammalia; order Rodentia; family Sciuridae; genus Urocitellus; species Urocitellus parryii. Next base: position 69,658,827 of record NC_135538.1, on the reverse strand, counting down.
TTTGCATACACAGGTATGCTTTATATCATAAATACATAGACTTGAAATAAAAAACTTCATTTTTCAGCACCAAAATATGCAACAAGGCTTCTAACTGAACAAGTCTGAATAGAAGAAGGCCTTATTTTTCCCCCACTTTTGGGAAAAATATACATAGCATAAAATTGACCACTTGAACCATTTTCAAGTGTACAGTTCAGTGGCGTGGAGTACATTCACACCATTACCACTCTCCATCACTAGAACTTTTTCATCTTCTTCTTCCAAAACTTTGTACCTGTGAAACACTATTTCCCTATTCTCTCCTCCCCCAGCCCTTGGCAGTGACCATTGTACCTTCTATCCCTATGTATCCCTATGTATCTATTCTACATTCCTCATGTAAGTAGAATTATGTGGTATGAATATATAAATCATATCAGTATGTCCTACTATAATGTAACATTAAAAAATGGGAAAAATAAATAAAACCATCAAAAACAAACAAACAAAAAAGTAGAATTGTGTGCTGTTGGTCCTTCAACATCTGGTGTATTTCACTGAGCATAGTGTCTTAAAAATTCATCTATGAGGCAGCATGTGTCAGAATTTCATTCCTTTTTGAGGCTGAATAAGACTTCATTTTTAAAATTGCAGTATTTTGGGAAGACCATATGGCTATGGCTCTCACAGACAATTATTTCCAATCCTCTCTTCACTCTCCCTTGCCTCATTATATGAATATTATAATGAGATTTAATGACATGGCTTCCCAGTAGTGTCCTTCCTCCAGGAATGGCTTTGCCCTGAACTTGGGCTCTGAAGTCAGGCAGTTGGATTGAAATTTGCATCTGCATTCTGTCACTTAAGAAGTTTATTATCTTGGGCATACAATTAGGTTAAGCCACATGATAGTGCTGACATCTGATAACTTTATATACCAAAAGGGCACTTTCATATGGCTCAACCTAATTCTCTACACATCTGTTCCTCAGTTACCTTACATGAAGTATAGAGTTAAAAAACGTGCTTGCCTCATAGGCTGTGGTGAAAATCAAGTGGAGTGGTGTGGCCCAGGGCACACTGGGTGTTGGTGCTGTAGGAGCTGAATGCCACCACCTCCCCTGGGGACAGGAGCCTCTTCTCACAAGTCCTGGGTCTCAGGAGTTTCTGTCTTATCTTTCTGCTACCTCTCCCTCCCTGATTGATTGTACCTTCATCAACTCAATGACATGTAACCTCAAATAAGAGTGATTTTGTTGACACTTAATTTTAAAGGGCAGAGAGCTCAACAAACACTAGTTCCTAATTTTAGAGAGTTAACAATCCAGATAAAAAGTAAGAAAACAAGAAAGCAAAACATCTAGCATGTTGTAAACACCAAAGTGTGGTGGGGGTTTGAAGTATCAGTCACACTTCAGAGGAGAGGATTCGCCACACCCTTACTCTGCTACCTGAAGCAGGTTTGGGTACTAGTCTTCCTTCAGGGCCTTCCCCATATTACTCTCAGTTCCTCCCATTCTCCCTACATAGCTAGTTTGCCCCACTGCCCGCCATCCCCACTTGAATTCCTTTAGTTCTACAGACTCAGTTCTAATTCGATTCACCCCATTGGAGCAAAACTGCATATAGCTCTCTGTTGGATGCTTCAATTGCCCAAACTTCTTCTCAGGAAATTTCTCTTATCACTTATCTACTGCCATTATTTTCCTCATCCTGCTTCAACTTTTTGTATTGCTACCTGAAATATTTGTACATTTATTTACCTGGTTGTCATCTGTCTCTCTAGAGCCGTGTTTCTCAAACTTTAATGTGCACATGAACCCATGTGGAGGGCTTGTTAAAATGCCAACTCTCTTTCTGCATATACCTGAGCATTTCTAATAAGCCAGCAGATGGTGACAGTGCTACAGGTCCTGGGACCATGTTTTGAGGATCAGTCTCCAAGGTAGGCTGCATGACAACAAGGATTTTGTCCATCTTGCACACCATTTAAATCCCTGACACATTTAAATTTCTGTGGGTGCTATAGAGCGCTGTGAAATGAAAAAAAAAAAAAAGAATTATTTGGGGATAAAAACATCACTCTCTTTAAAGAGAAAAGACATTCACACAGACCACTCTAATGTAAGGTCGAAGAGAGAAAAGCCAGGTGAGCACTGAGAGCAGATGCAAAGGTTAATTTTGATCAAAGGCATCTAGAAGGTGCTATAGAAGAGGTGGGGCTGGAGCCGGGCCCCGAAGATTCATAGTGGGTTAGGGACAGGGAGCATGGGAGGAATAGACGAACTCTAGATAGGGCAGAGGGGTGGGAGGAGAAGGGAGGAGTCTGGGGGTTAGCAATGATGGAGGAATATGATGGACATTATTATCCAAAGTACATGTACGAAGACATGAATTGGTGTGAACATTCTTTATATACAGAGATATGAAAAAATGTGTTCTAAATGTGTAATAAGAATTATGATGTATTCCACTGTCATGTATTTAAAAAATAAAAGCAATTTAAAAAAAAATCAAAGATTCGTAGAGTAGGGGAAACCCTCTGGAAGCAGTGGCAGGGACACATAAATGGAATGGAGAGTGCTCAGCTTGTCATCTTGGGAGGCAACTGGTCTGGAACAGTGAATGAGGAGGCAGGAGGGCCACAATACCTTGCATGCTCCGGTGCTTGGACGCTGCTTCTTTCCCCTCTGCCTCCCTCCCTCTTTCTTTTTCCTTTTCTCTAGTCTGGGATCTGGGCACCTCTTGGCTTAGTTGACACTGCTTTTCAATGATGATTGCATGTGGCCTCTACAGACCCCTTGAGACCCCAGGCCTGTGATGGGATACTGCAGCCACCCTGCTCAGCCTTTATTTTCGAGTGGGCTATCTTGGGCTTAACTAGAAATTAGTTAATACGAAAGTGGAAGCTGGGGGCTTTACCAGCATTCTCTCTGCCCTCTATCCTTTTGTTAATCCAAAGATCTTCAAACATCTTAATTTTCTCTACCCACGTCCCTCAGTCTCTTTGCCAGCCAATTCCCCTTTCTAAATCTTGAGGAATTACAAAACCAACCATCAGCAAAACTATAACATTTCCTCATCTGAACTCTTGTTTCTGCAGGTTCCAGTCAGGCCTCATGCAGCCCAGTCCAGAGTCATTTATGGAAAGCTATCCTACCTTTTCACCCACAGCGTAGACAAGAACCTCCAGGGCTAAATTCTGCTTTGTGACAGACACAAATGAGATCACAAAAAAATCCATCTATTAAAATATGTATTTCAATATTTTTGCACAAGGTATAGGATTCATTTTTTAAAATTTAATTGTAAAGCTCATTGGCAGCAGTAAAGGTGTCTGAGCTGTGAGGAGGGCTGGGTGGTAGCTGAAGGGGCTGAGGATGCTCAGGACCTGGAAGTCATTCTTGGATTTGAGATAAGCCACAGTGACTGCCCCTCAGGTTCCCCAGGGACTCAATTCTTTGCTCAGAAAATGCTGCCTCATCCCTAATGGCTGCTCAATCAGGAAAATATTATTTTCAGATGTTTTAAATCTGTGCAGCAAGAAACATATGTCCTGCCATATGGAGCACAATAGGAGCTAGTTAAGGCCAAAGTGGAAACCACGATTGGGAGTTCTCTTTATTTCTGTTTTTGAAGTCAGACCCTGCAGGCCATATTTCTCCAACCAGCAGACTAAGCAGAGTTCTGAATTAGAGTATGTGTGTATCACACAGAAATCTTGTGCGCAAAACAGGTCACTGCAAGCTCGTCTTTCCTCAGCCACGCCGCCAATTAGGAGAGCTACCAGGATGCTGCCATCACCCCATCTGAAGTCAAGTCACAGATGACCTTGCAAATTCGCCAAAGTCACATGCACCATGACATAAAGTGTTAAAATAGAGGTGTTTTCACATCAAGATAATTTCACTAAGATGCACCTTTTATTGGTGTGATTTTTCCCCCTGTCAAGACAATTTAGGCTTTATTAATAGTTATAAGGGGCTTGTGCTATTGAAATTTGGAAGGGTATCTTCATTCTAAATCAAATAAGAGATAAAGGGATTTGTGTTATGATGATTATTCATCAGAATATACCAGTGCAGAGTAGAGACTCATGGGCTGGGAGTAAAGAAAGAATATCATGCTTACAAATGTATGTAGTATTTATATGTGTGGCTTGGTGCACACTGATACCCAGGGGCGCACTATCACTGAGCTGCATCCCCAGCTCTTTTTATCTTTTGAGACAGGGACCTCTCTGTTGTCCAGGTTGGTCTGGAACTTGCACCCTCCTGCCTCATCCTCCTGAGTTACTGGGATTACAGGTGTGCACCATGGTTCCCAGACACACTGATCTTATCTTCATTGTAACTTTTATTACCAAGAGATTCCTTTTCTCCCCCCTTATGTTGTAAACTCAGCCATCTGGACAAGGATAACTATTTCTTTTTAAAAGCTTTCCTGGAAAACTTATAAGATCCAACAAGTGACCACCATTATTTACTTTTTTGAGAAAAGATCCCCACTTTTTGCTTTGACTGACTACTGGGTACAAAAATGAAAATTATTGAGGTGGAAAAAAAATTAAAGAAATAGTTTGTAGACTTTTTTCTTTTAAATAAGGGCTAATAGGCATGATGAAAGGTAATATTTTAAAATTTCACATACTTGAAAAATTAAAGTAAGGATGAAATATACAAACTAGGATATTTCACATACGGAAGCTTTTAAAATCAAAGCCCCCATGAGTGGTGTAAATTTAACTATTAGTTTTGAAAATAAAGCTCTTGGCGTTACAGAAATAATAGTGTTGGACTTTTACATTTAATCTGAGAAAGAAATGAAAGGGACACAAGAAGATGCAAAAGACATTAAAGTCACTTTCTCACTCAGCAGGTCCCTATTTGGTGTGCAGTCCAGGGGGCCTCTTCGGAGGAAAGACATGTCAGACAGAGTCCTGCTCAAAAGGAATTCTTCTAAACCACACTATTCTTACCCTGGTTTTCCTTCTATAACTGTTTGGTTCATTTTTTTGAGCTGTCTCACATATCAGATGTTATAGCTGGACTTGGACTGTCCCCCAAAATCTCATGTGTAAGGCAATGCTGCAACATTCAGAGGTGAAAAGAGTGGATTATGAAGTCTCTGACTTCATCAGTGGATTAATCCATTGATGGATTAATAATTTGAATGGATTTACTGGCAGGTGATGAAAACTATAGGCAGGTGGGGCATAGTTGGAGGAAGGAGGTCATTGGGGGTGGGCCTTGGGGACTACCTTGTCCCTGGCCACTTTCTGTCTCTTTCTGCTTCCTGGCTATCATGAACTGTAAAGCTTTGCTCCACCACATCCTCTTCCATGATGTTTCTGCCTTTTAGCCAGTCGGCCATGGACTGAATCTTCTGAAACCATGAGCCAAAATAAATCTTTCTTCCTCCAAGTTATTTTTGTTAATTATTTTGATCGCAGTGACACCAAGCTGACTAACACATCAGGCATTGTGCAATGAGCACTCAAAGTAGTAGGTACAGTTGAGGAAACATAACATGGGGTAATCTCAATGACATAGATCATGATGGGATATGAAGGGAGCTCAGTGGGGGTTACAGGGATAGGACAGTTTTGGGGGGAAGATGGTCAGCATCTCATTGGAGGTTCTTCTGCCCAGAGGAATCCAAGCTACCCTAAATGGCCACCCTGAGTCTAAATATCTCAAACAATTAAGCCACCCTAAATCTTAATATCTCAAATAATTAACAAATAATAAAACACAAACACTCCAGAAATATATTTACAAAAGTGAAGCCCCTGATAGATCTAGACCACATGGGTTCTTGAATTAGACAAAAACAAAATGGCTCTGGTGGTTTATTTAAGGGGTAAGGTGGTTTATTAAGGGGTAAGGTTTCAAGGGCAGAGTCTTTCTGTAATGTCTTCCAGTCAGGTTGATTGACATCTTGGCAGGTCACACCCATCTCAGGTGCTGTGTGGAATCTTAGGCAGAGCTTGAGGGGAAGTTCACCTGCATCAGGCTGTCAATCCCTGTGGGGAGTGCCCAAGGGAGTTCCCAGTGCCAGACTTATCCCCTCAGGAGGCTACAATGCACAACATAGTCCACACACAGCACATAGATGGCTCATGACAGGACAGAAGGTCAGAGAAGATCACAGAATCCACTTAGCTTCTGAAGCGTCTTTATTCACTCTGTTAAGATGATGCTTGACCTCTGTCTCCATGATCCTAGGTTGGCAGCCAATTTATGTCAGACCTAGTGTGGCAAAGAGCCAGGTGCTTCAAGGCTAGTCTCCACCATCGCCCAGAGAAGGCTCAGTTTCCAAGCTCCAGCCAAAAAAAAAACACCCCCACTGAATTCCTGTTTCCAGTCTAAGCAGTAGATATCTCTACTCTCAGCTCATGTACAGAGCAAAAAATATCTGGCAGATCTTAAGTCCAATGAGTGGCTCCTTTTCCTTGCTCTAGATGTCAGTTTATCGCCTTCCAAGTGGCCACTTAGAATCCTAACACAACAGACTTGCAATAGAAAACTGTCAAACCATCTTTACAGAATATCAGCAGGGAGTGGTGGGGAATGATGCTGTAAAATGAGGGGTGCTTGAAGCCTAGACAGATGAGTGTGGGAAACAGGAAGTCATTGCTTGTTCTTAACTAGGGAAAACAAGAGGATATAATGAAGTTTCAGGAAAATAGCTCAACCATGGGGTATAGCATGGATCAGATAAGGGATAGGACTAGAAGGCAAGAGATGAACAAGGGCAACAGAGAAATGATCCAAGTTTAGTGAAAGAACAACATAGCCTGGGGAATGGGGAAACAAGGATGAAGCAAAGAAGAAAAACAGCCATCAAAACTGATGACATCATGAGACAATTAGATTTGGTACGGGCAGAGGGGTTGCTGTCATCTATCTGCAGTAGGTTTCATTATAATTTTGATAATGCTAAATGAAGTTAGCCAATCCCAAAAAAACAAATGCTGAATGTTTTCCTTATATAAGGTGACTGACTCACAGTGGGGTAGGGAGGGGGACCATGGAAGGAATGGACGAATTTTAGATAGGGCAAAGGGGTGGGAGGGGAAGAGAGGGGACAGGGGGTTAGCAATGATGGTGGAATGTGATGGACATCATTATCCAAAGTACATGTATAAAGACACAAATTGGTGTGAATACACTTTGTGCACAACCAGAGATATGTAAAATTGTGCTCTCTGTATGTAATAATTGTAATGCATTCTGCTGTCATGTATTTAAAAAATAAAATCAATTAAAAATAATAATTTTAAAGTCTGTGCTAAAAAAAAAAGTGTTGTAATAGGATATGACCATGTACTCTAAGATTAGGCATCTGTCTTTCTCAGTTTACCTCTTCTTTGTGTCTTATGTTTCCCCAGCCTTGGGTTGGGGTCCCTGACTTCTCTCTTTCAAGTCAAGGAAAAAACCTATTCTCCACTCTCCTTAGTGCCTGCTTTGGTAACAAGCACTAAGGGCTTGGCCCCAGAACTAGGCCAGCATAAGCAGGTTGTACCTGCATATAAGGTTTGAGCTTTGAGTGGTCTTGATTATGTGTATTTTAATAAAACATTGTCTTTGTTTTACTATAGAGATGGAGGGGCAAAAATTTTAAATCCAAACTCTTCCTCTTTGAAAAATGGAGTGAAATAAAAAAAAATTAGGTTAAATTATGCGGAAAAGAGTGCTCAAGACTGAATTCCCTTCTGTATTAGGGATTGACCATGGGTCTCATGCATGGGATTATTTGTAAACACGTTGGTATTGTCAGTCAGGGCTTTTGGGCCTCCATATCACCTGACCTGAGGATTTCTAACACTTCCCTATTCTGAAACTGCAAAAGAGATTCTTAATGTTCTGTAGGCCACATTGAGTTTCTTTGTTTAAGTAGACAGGACATATGCTGGATGAAGTTCTTTCAGAGGACAACAATGAGCTCTCCCAGACCTCCAACGCCAGCTTTATATTGGAAGGCAAAGTTCTTCAAGGCCAATCTCCTGCACAGAACACTTTGAGGTATTGCATTGCATTCTGAGAGTTTAAAAGCTTGCAAGTGGAAAACAGATCAGTCTCAAAGAACCAGACATTTGTTGATAGTCAACTTCCCCACACAATTTCTGCTCTTTAATGCTGGACCAATGTGAAGTCAGAGCTGAAAAAAAAAAAGTAAGCTTCATGTCTTTGCTGCTTTTTTGATTTCTGTTTGGTCTTTTGGCACTATCTTAGCCAAAAGCTCATGGGAAATATAACATCTGGTGCCGGCATCCAGAGCAGAAGAGCTATAATTGATTGGAACATGGAGGGCTCCTTGTAAATGCTATAAATGGCATTGTTGGCTTAGTGTAAAGTTATTAAAATAACACCTAAGTCTGTGTCCCCAACCATTCAGAGTTAATAAACAGTCTGGAGAGAGAGAAAAATTGAGGAAGAGGAGGAGGGAAGGCTAGAACAAAAAAATCAGAATAAACTACTCTGTATAAATGGTGCTTTTTTCCCCCACATAAAAATTATTTGGCTTAATCTTATATTTCATGCTTCAAAATTATAGATAAGTGGCCATTTGAAAACATTTCATGGATAGAATTTTCATTTAAGATGGCAGATTTAACCACTTTGAACACATATTCTTATTGCTCTATATTAACATAACAAATATGAGAGGTTCAGTCAATTCTTTTGAAAGACAGAATAGAAAGAAAGAGACAAAAGGCAGTGTTCCAAGAGGCAGAATTAGAACAGAACTACTTTCACCTGGTCAATTATTTTAGGGCAAGATAAGACTCCTCATTAAAGCACGAAGTTCATAAAAAGTACTTTGAGGAAATTAAACAAGAAAGGAAGGTGATTCAGGAAGCCAGGGCTGGGGAAAATATTTCTAGATTTTTCTAATTATTTCACTTCATTTCCTGGAAAGGAATGTCTACCCACTGTTGGGTTGGTCTAGTTTAATATTTACCTCAAAGCATAATTTTATGGCCTAAGATTTATTAACAGAATTAATTCCTGAGGGAAAGTGAAGGAACATCAGAAAAAGTTGGCCTTTCTGAATATTGTTGGGCTATGTTAAAGGGAGAAGATATTCTCTAATTTTTCTCACCACTTTTTGGGAACAATGGGAGGTTAATTGAGGAGGTAATTCAAACAAATAGAAAAACCAGATAGGAGAGAATGTATTTCAAGTAACAAGTAATACTCTTCTTATTTCTTCCCTCCCTCCCTCCCTCCTTCCCTCCTTCCTTCCCTCCCTCCCTCTCTTCCTTCCTTCCTTCCTTCCTTCCTTCCTTCCTTCCTTCCTTCCTTCCTTCCTTCCTTCCTTCCTTCCTTTCTTTTTCCTTCTGTATTAGGGATTGACCATGGGTCTCATGCATGCTAGAAAAGTACTCTACCACTAGCTACCCTCCCAGCCCTTTTTATTTTATTTTGAAACAGGGCCTCACTAAATTGCTGAGGTTGACCTTGACCTTGCAATCCTCCTACCTCAGCCTTCCAAGTAGCTGAAATTCAGGCATGTGCTACCAGACATTTTTAATTTTTAAAAAATTTAGTGATTTTGGCTTGGGTTTATATAGGAAATAAATGATATCATCTATACTTGACCTCAGATGATGGAATCACTTATCTCCCACCTCCCTGAATCCTTGCATTTATGTTCTTGTTTCTTCTTAAAATAGTTTCTGTAGATCAGACAGGAAGAGTGATCATGCTTGCCAGCAACCTCCTTCTTGAAGAATATAACCCCAATAGCAGAGGCACTGGTGGTACTAGGGGTGGGAAAGGGGAAATTTCCACTTGACCTTTTTTTGCACATGTCTCTTTTGAATGTGACTTTTTCAGTGTGAAGTCTCTGATGTGGTTATGTTTCATGAAAATTTTTGTTATTTACAGCCAATTTAAAGTAAACTCAAATTGAGTGTGTGTGTGTGTGTGTGTGTGTGTGTGTGTATGCAGACACAGATGTTTGTCTAGTTGAACTGTTGGTGAGGTTCAATCATGATCACTATATCATTGACCTGGAGCTTGGTATTATAGAAGGTAAAAATGAAAATAATATTTGACTTTTAAATATCTGGAAGTAATATTTATAAAGTGATTATATAGTCTCAATCATTATTGCTATTGTTATTACTGCTACTATTTCCACACAGTGTGCAGATTTAAGTTTAAGAAACTAAACCACTCTGTGATGTAGAACAATAGACTTAATCTTTTTTGAATTCCTTAATTAAATAAAAAAACAGGTTACTTTAACTTTTATTCTACCAGCATTGAGTTTTGAGGCCTGGACGAAATTAAGCACCATTATCAAGAAAACACAAGGACTGGGCAGAAGAAGTCTATGATCAAATTTACCTGCTTGCCAAGTCTATTTGCAAAATGGAAACCACCATACTCCTCTATCCATGAACAGTGTACCCAACTCATATCTATTTATAATCTATTATTCAACAGTAACAATAATGTGCTATGACCAAGACTCATGTTAATTGACATGGGAATAACACTTCCAAATTTTATAAAGGATGGTCTGCCATCTCTATTTTGTTAATTACCTCTGTGCAGAAAGACTGGGTTTATGGAAGAAGCAGTAAAGTCCGAGTGGAGTTGCTAAAAATGTTTGTTGGTTTTAGAAGCAGATGTTTTGATCATGTAAAGGCTGAGAAATTGAACTGACAGATAGATATAATGGGGTTGATTTGTTACTTTTGGAATTGATACTGATTTTTCAAGAAATGAGCAAGATCAGTGCTTCCCAGACCTTAATAGGCTTATAGATTATCTGAGGATCTTGTTAAAATTCAGATTTAGTAGATCCAGGAGGGGGCTTTGGGCTCTGCATTTCAAACAAGCTCCCTGGGTGGTTCCAAGTAGCAAGAGATACAGTTGCTTCCAAGAGATTCTTGGTAAAGGAAGAGAGCTGAAAGCAGTGGAAAGCAATATGGAGATTCCTTAAAAATCTACATATGGAACCATCATTTGACCTGATGAATTTGTTGGTGTATATCCAAAGGAGTTTAAATTCAGCATACTACATTGACACAACCATATCAATGTTTATAACAACTCGACTCACAGTAGCTAAGATATGGAACAAACTTGGTACACTTCAACAGATGAATGAGTAAAGAAAATGCGGTATATATACACAACAATGGAAAATTACTGGGCCATAAAGAAGAATGCCTTTATGACTTTTGCCAGTAAATGGATGATCTGGAGGCTATCATGCTAAGTGAAATAAGTGAATCCCAAAAGGCAATGGTCAGATATAAGGGCAATCTGGCTGTGACATCTGTTACCCCATTGATCACCAGGGTTGATTCAGCTCATCTGGCTGGCTAGGCAAGTGTTCCCTTCCTCCCTCACTGCTCCATGTGCATCCCTCCAGAAGCTGTGTGCTGAGTTGAAGAGAACTACCTTCTCGAATAGAGGAGGACCATTTTTTGGTCAAGAATATAAGAGTAACTGCTGTCCTCTGCTAGAACCTCCAAACAAGATCTCAAGGTCCAAAAAGCAAAGGTCAATTGTTCTCTTTGATATGTGGATGATAACACACAACAAGAGGGTGAAGGGGGAGAATAGAAGTTCCGTGGATTAGACAAAGGGGAATGAAGGGAGGAGGTATAGGAATAGGAAAGAAAGTGGAATGAATTGCACATAACTTTCCTGGTTCATATATGAATATACCACAGTGAATCCCCACATCATGTACAACCACAAGGATGGGCTCCTAATTAGAATAAGATATACTCCATGTGTGTATAATATGTCAAAATACAGTCTATTGTCATGTATATGTAAAAAAACAAAATTTTTAAGGCCAGCTAAAAGAAACAAACAAAAAGAGGTGTGCCAAGGGTTGTGCAGAGATGGGGAAGAGGCCCTGGATGGGAAGTTGAGGCTGAGAGTGTGAGGATGATGCAGGGTGGGATACTGGGTTTTCAGCAGACCCAGTGCCTGATGAGCCAAAGGACCTGTGGGGCAGAGTGGGCCAAGCTGGTCCCTCCAAGATGTTCTTCTGGGGAGGCAAGTTGTATCAGACCTGTGTGTGGAACAAGCTCAGCTGCTTGACAAAGTCTTTCTGAATGACCCATCAAGTTGAACGCTCGTCAGTGGGCTGGAACAGGATCTAACAGCCTCTGAGACTTAGGAGAGAACCTGTGTTGAAGTTGGTAAATGATTGCAGTAAAAGAGAAGAGCTCTTGGATTAGGTTTAGCTTTGAGATCCAGCTTTGCTAGTTATGAGCTCTTTCTGGCAAGGCTAACCCCTCTAAACTTCAGGTTTTTCATTGGAAAAATAAGGTTCAACAGTTGGATATCCAAATAGAGTTCTCTTTATATCCAGGAGATCCTAAGCATTATGCTCAGCCTGTTAATTTTATAAAGTGGATTTCCCACTTCTAGGAACTGGACTCCAAAGTGGGTAACACTAAGCCTGTTTCTTTCCTTTCATGAATATATATACATAGTACCCACCTCCATGTTAATATATATATATAGATATAGATATAGACATATATACATGAATAACATTAATACTGTACTCAGAAGTCAGGATTAATTTATATTCACTATAATGCTCCTTGCTGAATAGATGAATGGGGCATATGGGTCTGTTTTCTGTTTTCTAGTCTATGGAAAGGCCCTACAGTGAGAGTGAACTTGATGTGTTTCAGGGACAGAATGACATCTGGTCTGATTCAAATGTGGTAAATAAGAAAGAGTAATGTGGGATAAGGTTCAAGAGACTGAGAGGGACCAGATCATGTAGGGCCATGTGTACCACAGAGAGGGTTTGACTTTTATTAAAGGAACAGTAGTGCAACTGAGATTATTTAGGTGCTTAATGATTAAATGAAAGTAGCAATGATCCTTAATGTCTTCAGTACTTTACTGAAGCCTTACCCTAGGCCAGGTATGGTGATAAGGATTTATGTATACTGTAATAACATTTAACCTCTATATTAACGTGGAGGTGGGTACTATTATTACCTCCACTGTCCAGATGAGTATGAGTTGAGATTTAGGAGATTAATGAAAATGCCTGTGTTCACCCAGCCTGTAAGCAACAGAAACAAGATACTACCACGCTGTGCCCTGTGAAAATTCTCCTCAGCCTATTTCCATACGTTGTTTCAATGCTGGTGAAGCTCTCTAGTCATGCCTGAGAAAAGAGCGAGCATCTTTTCACCTGGACCATCTCAGCGTTTTCCCCATCTGCACATGTCTGCATGCACATGTGTCCAAACGCATATCTTCTTTATGCCTCTAACCTTCCTTCCCTCAGGCCACAATGAGTCATTGCTTTTCATTAGATGTGTGATTAATCCATCTGCCCAGTGGTGCCTTGGAGCAGTATCCCCTTACCGGGCACATCTGTTCCTGTGAAGCTGCTTCAAGCAGGACCAGCCTCTTAGGAATGGTAGGTTCTGGGAAAGACTTGAATTTTACGTCAGCACACATTGCTCTCATTCTCTCTGGAGAAGCTGGCTCCCTTTTTGTGGGTTAACAGGAAGAGGCAATATTCCTAAGCACTTGGGGAGAATCTGAAGGGCAGTCCATTGACAGGCCTCCTGGAGTAAATGAAAGATGACGACAGGTATAAATTTTATAGATCAGATCAAGTGTCTCCTTTACAACCCCTAGTCCTTAGGGTTTCTCTGCTGCTCATGAAAGCAGCTAATACAGGAAATTGTGCAGCTAGGGCACCAGTGGGAAGAGGGCCCAGATTTCTGATTCTGCAGGCAGGCCTCATGCTTCATTCACAAAGTTGAAAAAGTCACCTTCTAAATTCAAAGGAAAGCAGATGCTATGGAGAATTCAAATGGAACATCTGACACCCCACTCAGAGCTGGCAAAAGACAGCAGGATCAAACCCCTTTCCCGGGCCCCAAGTTATGACAACTAATGCTATTGTATGGCTCATAGGAATTGGTATACGAGGACATTTCATCAGTGGTATCAAAACAATGAGGACAAAAATAATCACTGCATACCAAGTCCCTGCCATTTATAAGATGCAGGCATCATTTCTGGGAAGTGTAGCAGCACATAATGCCCATTGTCCTCTTAGTAATTGCCTTGGTCCCCAAGGGTCCTAATGGGGAAGGGCCTTAATGAGCTTTGGCTCCCTAGAAAAAAGGAGCTGAAACAAAATATCTATTGTTCTGAATATAACTAGAATGATCCCCAGGATTGAAAACCCCAGAGTTATATAGGAAAGAGTCCCCACACTGGTGAGAAGGAAATTCTATTACTAGGAGACTTATTTCAATATGGAAATGATATACAGCATTGTCAGAATACATGACAAACACCCACTTCATTCAGCAAATTATTGAGCATGTATGAGGGGCTCATGAAGGTTATAGCTGTGATTATAACAAAATACCTGCTCTCACAGACTTATACTCCAGAAAGAACAAAAGATGATAAACAAGTAAGTCAATGAAACACAGAGTGACCAGAGATTATAAGATAGGATGACAGGTCTGGGTGGCTGGGAAAGCCTCTGATTCCTGAATGTTGAAGAAGAGCCACATGTACGAGGTGAAGGGGAGAGCGTAGCAGGTACAGAAACAGCTCTCAGGCCCTAAGGTGAGTGTGTGTTTCAGGGTCAGAAAAACACCTGGCCTGCTTCACACAGGGCAAGTGAGAAAGAATGAGATCTGAGCAGCAGCAGCAGCAGCCCGATCATGCGGGACGACATAAGACGGAAAGGCTTTGTGTTTTACTGTAAGCACGTTAGGAAGTATGGAGGGGCATAAATCAGGTAAAAGGCATGGTCAGATGAGTGTAGGATTTCAGAAAAAAAATTATTTTGGTATAATTTTAGACATTTTTTTAAAAACTTGTGAGAATTGTAAAAGTCATCATAAGAAGTATAAAAGGACTTAACCAGTCAGCTGTAAAATATAAAATAAATAATAAATAAATCTTCTATCTTCCCCCTTGCCTTAAGAGTGGGCCATAGGAAATGATCTGACCTACCTTGTTTGATTGTATTGTACGGCCCTCACTCCACAAAGGGTCCTGCCCTATGCCTGGTGGACAGAGAGACCAGGAAGAATCTGGACAGACAGCCTTCCTGGGTCCCCACTTCAGTCTTTTGCTATTAGATCAGAGCCTTCTGATATAATCACATTTCTCCATGATGCTTCATTGAACCTAAGCCAAAACGGAGATAGATCACCCTGGGTCTTTGAGTCTTCAGTCTTCAGTCTCCTGTGTCACATAAAACTGTGATAAAAAACATTCATCATGACTTTCTCTTGTTCACCTATCTTTTGTTATAGGTGCATGGGCCATGACCTGTATAAGGGGGAGGAACACTCCCTTTCCATCCCACAGTGATTTATTGAGATACAGAAGACTGGTGGAGAAACTTTGGGAGGGAAAATCTAAAATTTTGATTGGCCTTATGTTTGAGTTGCCTGCTTAATGTGGCAGTGCCAAATAGTCCAAGAGTGGGTGCCAGGGAGAGGGAGTGACATACATGTAAATTAAGGCCAGAGCATTGTATAAATCTGCTTAGAAAAAAAGCACAAAGAGAAGAGATCAGAATTTGAACCCTGGGCTACTCTAACATTTAGAGATCAAGAAAATGAAGCAAATTTGGTGAAAAAGCTGACAAGAGGTAACCAGCATAAGGGATGCAGTCCCAAGAGAGCGTGTTAGTAGTGAGAAGCGAAAGGAGGGAGGGGTCAACTCTCCTGATGGCTGCTGAGAGGTGGCGTGACAAGGATGGTCCCCGGGCATGCCGGATTCTGTTGCATGTAGAGCACTGAGGCAAGAACCCAGTAGATGTGGCTGAAGGAAAGAACATGAGAGGAGGAGATTGTGGGGGTGACAGTGATCAACTACCCCAGGAAGTTTTGCTGTGAAAGAGCAGAGATGGGGCAGGGGCTGGGCAGAAATGGGGGACAAAGGAATTTTTCTTACCATTTTTCCATATTGGAGCTATGTGATCATACTGTCTGAAGGAAATGATGTTGCTGAAGAGAAGGATAATCAGAGAAACAAAGTCCCCAAAAGGACAAGGGGAGATGGGAGCCAAGGGGTGGCTGGTCTTTGTCAAGTGGGGCCCTTGATCCTCAGGGATAAAGAAGTTCCTGAGCACATAGGGTCGTGGTGGTGATGGAGATAATGAGGGATAGCTTTCTGATTGCTTTAGTTTTTTTTTTTTTTTTGACCAAGTGTAAAGTGTTGAGAGCCACAGCCAAAGGGGCCCCAGCAAACTTCCAGCTGCCAGCTGATGATTGGCTCACAGCTGCCCCAGCAACTTCTAGCTGCCAACTGATTGGCTCCTCTGCGGTGATGCTCATTGGGCTGTTTCCCTGTCCTTTCAGACCACGGAGCTGCTCATGGGGGGACTTTTTTGGCTCCGCCCATGCGACCCAGCCAATGGGCCTCAAGAGCAGGAGGAGTGGGGGAGGTTGAGAGGCTTGTGGGAAGCCCTTGGTGGCAGTTGGGCTCTGAAGGTTTTTCCTGAGGAGCTGTTTTGTTTGGCGTGTGTGGTTCTAAAAATAAAGTTTGTTTCTTTTTACAAGTGGCTCCTGAAATTGTGCCCAGCCAGACTGCGGCAGTAAAGTGGGGTCATCAGCTAAGACTGGGGTGGGGATGGTGTGAAGAGGAAAGTTGTGTTCCTTTGAACAAGGGGAAAGTTAACAGATGTGGAGAGTGGCTTAGATTACCAGGATGTGCCAAGGACCAACTTGAGATTTGTGGCCATGAGTTAGAATTAAACTCGTCAGAAAAGTTGTGTTTTAGAAGTTATAACGTGTGCCGGGTGCAATAGTGCATGCCTGTTACAAGTCCCAGTGGCATGGGAGGTTGAGGCAGGAGGATTGTGAATTCAAAGCCAGCCTCAGCAACTTAGTGAGGGTTCAAGCAATTCTGCGAGACCCTGTCTCTAAATAAAATATGGAAAAGGGCTGGGGTTGTGGCTCAGAGGTTAAACACCCCTGGGTTCAATCCCTGGTACAAAAAAAAAATTATAATGTGTATATCCCACCATTATTCACAAAGCCCCTTCTCTACACCCTTCCTTTGTTCGTCATCAGTAGCATCTTGGGGAGTGGGAAGGTGGTGTGAATAGCTCTCTCTGGCAGACATGCAGTCTGTGGCTTAAAGAGGTTAAAGGTGCAGATCAGACTCCACCCCTGGTGCTCGCTCCATCACAACAGCACCTGCAGAGGTGAGTCAACATCAAGGACAATCCTGGAAACCAAGCATAACTGAGACCCATGGTGTGTCTGTCTTTATATGATTTTATAGATGATGCTGTCACAGAATATAGCTGAAGGGTTTGTTGAGGGTGATTCATGACAGGAGAATAGTGGTTACAAGGATTCTTATGACATGCCTCAGAGAAAAATATGGTTGACAAATGTAATGATGGTGCCAACGGAGCATGGTGATTGAGAGGGTGGACTCTGGCATCAGAAGTACGTTCAAAGTCTGGCTGTGTGACTTCAAGCAAATATTAACTTCCCAAACTCAGTCTACTCATCTGTAAAATGGTCATAATAACATTACTCTTCAGATTGGGCTGCAGTGAAGATTAAATAAATAAAATAATTCTTACAAGAACTGGAGCACAGCTTTCGGTATACAGCGAGGGCTTGTTAAAGCTAAGCCATGATTATTTCTAGTGAAAACTAAAACTGCCATGTGAGGATGGGTTGCCATAAATTATATAACAGGCATTATAATGGCAACCCTAGCAATTGTTTCTCAAATGTGGGTTGAAAAGGGAAATTCACACAGTACACAAGGTGTGAACCTGAGATTATTTAGCAATGACTTCCATCCATCACACTAGAACAGGTTTGACTCATAAAATATTATGCTCCTGGCTAATAAAACATGCAAAATAAACAGCAAAACAACACAAAAGCCTTTGGGTACCTGTACATGCTTATTTTATGAACACAAATATCTCATCTAACATCTGCACAGGAAATATAAGCAAGTATATAACTGACAGCAGCTACAGACAATGTGAAAACATGAAAAATGTAGAGGCAAACATGTTGGGTCAGCAATATGAGTAATTCTTATGTTACCATGTGAACACTGTACATGGTGAGGAGCACAACACGTTACAGAAACATTTCAAAAGGCAGGGAGCTGGCTAGCTGCCTGTCATCAGAGCTGTACCCTCCATATGTCAGCATGTTGGGCTTAGCTGACAGGCCCCGTGCTATCATATCAGGTTCCTATCATGGTTATCTGAGTTAGTGAAATAAGAAAATAATGCAACAATTCTGCTATTTCTGGCCACTATACAGGTTAAATGAGGTTAATCCAGATCCTGTGCTGTGCAAAATTTAAAAAGCCTTTATTGTATAACTTACAGCAGAAGGTCATATATAAATTCCCTGTTTCATGGAGCCTGATAACTTTTTGTAATTATATACAATGGTTCTGTTGAATTAAAATAGTAGAGCTCTTACACACTGCCCATAAGGCTTTTGTACCTTTTCCTCCTGACTCTTGGAGGCGTTAGTTACCTAGGAGACGGGATTTGTTGAGCTTAGGTCCCTATAAAGGAAGGCTCTGGGGTAGTTCTCCCTAGCACACAGGTACCCATGGTGCTTTAACCATTTGTGATGCCCAACCTCATTGGAGGGATCGGGAGCCAGAACCTCCACCTTGGATCCCAGCTGTGGGTGTGCTTAAAGGACTCTCCTGTGCCGGAAGTGTGTGTGTGTATATATCAAAGGTCAAGAATTGCATCTCAAACAAGCCTCTCAGGTTTCATAAGCTACTATATAAATATCCATGTGTGTATACATACATTCATAGATATATATTTGCTTTCATTAAAATATTTAGGATTAATTTAATGCCTGCAAAGCTTATGCTCCTGAGAGTTGATAGGAAGTCGTAGTGACTGGATTTTTCTGCTAGGTCAGCAAGGTATTTCAGAAACTTATCACAAAGCTCATTATCAGATAAAGAGTGTTTTCAGCAGTACACAAATGAAAACCCATCTGAGTCACAAACACATAGAAAAGTATTTTCCTTATAACACCAAGAAGTCTGAAAGTAGGCTGCTCAAGGCTAGTAGAGCAGCTCAATGATGACAATCCAGTTCTAAGATTTTTTTGTTGTAACTCTCTTCTGACATCCTTACGGTGTTGACTCATTACTTCATGGTACAACATGACTGCTTTGGCTCCATACATCATGCCCCCATTCAAAGCAGGAGGAAGGAAAGGAAAAATTGCATCACACGTCTTTGTCAAAGAAGGAGATCTCTGGCCAGAACTATGTAATCTTATTTCGATCTTTCACTTCCAGTGAGAATGGAAAAGTAACTGGCTTTTCTTATCACCACAGTGGAAAAGGACCAAGAAGAAAAGAGGGTTAGGAATAGTCAGCCAACATTGGCCACCATATTTTGTATTTATATATGTCTAATTCATTCACTTGCTTCTCTAGCACTGGAGAAAGTATCTTAATGCATCTCTCTGAAACACTCAGGTTATTTTTTATTACTTATGCTGCCATTGTTTTATTAAAAATGTCAAAAGAAGCTACATGTGCCATTTGTAGACCACTCACTATATACCAAGAATTATGATAGATGATCTTTCTACTTTGCCTCCAGTAGTGTTATAATAACCCACGCTGAAAACCACTGTCCCTACTTCCAAATAAGGAAACTGAGTCTGGAAGAGGGTAAATGGTTTGCCCTAGGCTATGTACTTGTAAGTCACAGAGTTGGGATTTGAACTCAATTCTATATGATTCTAAAGCATGTTTTCTTCCTAACACAGCTAATGCCTTTATACCTGGATAAAAATAGCCTTCCCAAATCGATACGCAAAGGAGCGCAAATTTTATCCCTACACATTCTTCTTATAGCAAACTCCAAATATTACTCACTGGCTACTTCCTAACAATTCCTTCAAGTCATTCAAGAGAAAAATGTCATCATGATGTTAAAGACATCTTCAGAGTGGTATCAGGAAATGAGGTAGGGCAGCCAGCTCCTTCCTACAACCCCCGCCAACCCCTGCACAGAACAGTCTCCCTGTGCTCCCCATTGGATAGACACACGGCTTAGCAGGTTCCTGTTGCCATTCTTCTGAGGACTCAGAAAGGTCTGCAGGAAATACAAGAGGCACACAATTTGAAAAGAGAAAGTGCTATGGTGGCATTACTTCTTCGGTAGAGGTGGATTTTGCAGCGGCAAAGTCAAGCCCGGATCCCTGTGCAAGACCCATACCCAGCAATAGTGCTCTAGGAGAGCGAGCAGGGAACAGCTTGGAGTCTGAGCCCAGAGCTGCTGAAATGGGCCTGCTTCAGGCAGAGTGGGCCTTCCTTGTTGAAGTCTGGTCCTTGGGAGATGAGCCAAGGTGCAGCAGAGGAAACCTCTGGCAGCTCCTTAAATGGAATTTTCTATTAAGAGAGGGACCAGCTGCATCTGTGATGCTTTTCCTCTGCTCCCCAAACCCTGAGACATTTTTCTACTGGGTTTATAAAGCCAAGACCCCCTAGGTTTATAGACCAGCCCTTCATGGTGTGAGGGTTCTCCGAAATGCTTTTGAGGTCCCTGCTGTGTGGTCTCTAGCAGTCAGAGGCAAAGGCAACGTGTGGGTGGAGACAGTCTCTGAGGGATCCACTTCAAACCATGAAAGGGAAGCCCAGGTAATTATAACAAGATTTGCAGGCTAGTCAGTGCTAGAATTCTCTTGAGACTCCAACGCAAATCAGAAAACGTTTTCCTGATTTTGACTCTTGCAAATACTCAGTTTTGCTTGTGATTATGCATTAATTGCTTCCAATAAGGAGGCAGATGATGAAAGGTGACCCCAGGGACAAGGCCTCTTCTGTGTACCAAGGAGCTCCCCCTAGCCTCTGGCTCCTTCAGACTGGTGTGAGCCAGAATCAGGACTTTCTTTCAGAGTCAATTTACTTATTCATCAAGCTTGAATGGCTTTGAGAGTCAGCCCCCATCTAACAGCCCCCAAGGACTGAGAGCCACAAACACACAAGTATCCTCTTTTGGCCATGGCAAACAAAGAAAATTCTTTAGTTCTACCATCTCTACCTCACCTGTGCCACCTCTCTTACTCCACCAGCACAGAGTTGATCCTGCCAAGGCTTTATTCTTTATTGCCCACAAACCTGGTAGAGTGGGCAAATATCCGTGCCCAAAGGCCACAAATGTAGATGAATTACATGCAACTCCGGAGGAGTCTTACATTACTTGGTTCTAATCACAGGGCCTCGATATTTCTAAATTCATAAATGTGTAACTATTACTTGTCTCTTTTTCAAAGGGTGACAATTCTGATGAGGCTGTAGATACCTGAGGGTCCTCTGAGCTAGTCTTTCAGGCTCTAAATTCTCTTCGGCTTTCCTTACTAAGCAGCAGAGGACTTAGGATTTAGAAAATGTCTCATTTCTCTTTTTGTTTCCCTCAGAAGGAAATAAACTGAATCTCATGGCTTCTGCCATTTTATCTTTCAATATATCTCACCCATTATTCTCTCTTGATCCCTTAATTCTCTGTGACTTTTTGCTCTTTCAAGAAAATCCTTCAAGACAGGTGCAGAGGCGCAAGCCTCCAATCCCAGCTATCAAGAGCCTGAGGCAGGAGGATCACAAGTTCGAAGCCAGCCTGGGCAACTTAATAAGACTCTGTTTCAAAATAAAAAATAGAAAGGACTGGGGACGTAACTCAGTGTTAGAGCATCCATGGGTTCAATCCCCAGTGCCCCCCGCCCTCCCCCCAAAAAAAGTAAAGAAAGAAAGAAAATCTTTCTGGTGGAGAGAAGTAAATCTGCTTGTTCTACAAATGGGCAGCCCTCTCCCAAGAGGCAGCGACAAGCCTGTCAGTTGAGGATGTGGCGCATCATTTTCAGTCATTGTGAGTCAATTCACATTCAGCAAGTTTCTTCAGAGATCTACCACCATCTCTGTCCTTTTGTCCTCAGCAATTCAGCAGGAAATCAGTAGCATACCTACCACCTGCCCACAAAGTTAGCAGGATGGGGGCAGGTGGAGCTCCTGGTTTACCACAGACCTCCAACAGGTGAGATCATCTGAAGGGCTCATTTGGAATATAACATAAATAAAAATAAATCTAAAGTATAAATTCTTCACAGGCAGGCCCTCCAGTAGCAAGAACAGAAGGTCCCTAAATCCTTCTAGGAGCAGATACATTTTCCAGCTCAAGATAATCCCCTCTTCTCCGGGATTGACCTTCCCCTCCTTCCCTATCCATGGGTTGGGCTTCCAGATACCATGTTTGTTTTTTATGACGCTGCCTGTGGGCACCTGGAACAAGTTGAACCAATCAGAGTTCTTCTCTGTGGAGTTAGGGGTAGGATTCTCAGCTGGTCTCCATGGTGATTGAAGTCTTTTCTCTAATCTTATGTTCTCTCTGGGGTCCACTCTGGCCCATGTTTAAAACTGCATCCTGCTGACCCCACCTTATGCTCCAGCTCTCCCCTTACTCTTCTCCACTGTTCTTTCTCCCCAGCTCTTATCATAGAACATGCTACATGATGTGCTCACTGATGATGTTCTCAACCTCTCTCTCCACTCGATGTCAGCTCCAGGAAGACAAAACTCTTTGCTCTGTTTATTGGTGCAGTCCAAATAGACCAGTGCCTGGCACAATCTATATACAAAAATAGTAGTTGAAAAAATGAATTGGAGTTGTAGTGTGGTCATATCGGCCCAGAGAAGCAGGAAAAGCCAGAATATACAGAAATGGCAGCAGACTTAGATGAAGAGGTAGAAGGAGGCAAGAGCTGTGTCCTTGAGTTCCATCCCTTCTGGAGTCCAGGCTTCCCTCTGCACTGGATGTCATGAGTTTTTAGTAAATTCCCTCCCTTTCCACCTTAAGCTAGCTGTAGTTGATGTACGTGACTTTCAACTAAAGGACCTTGGCTAATTAAACAGACAGACAAAACCCCAGGCTTCTAAGAGCATACATTCTAGTGGAGACAAGTTAGAGAAAGACCCAGGAGGTCAGTATGGCAGGAGCTGAGTCAACAAGAGGGGAAAAGTAGGACAGAGAAGCAAATGAGTGGGGAGGGCTGTGTGGACATTTAAAGAGCTTTGCCTTCTACTCTGAGATAGAAAGCCTCTGCAGGTTTTGAGAAGTTTTACATTTTAAAAGTATCTGTTGGCTGTTGTAGATCAGCCATATCTTGTGGTGGGCAGGGAGAAGGAGGAATCCTAGTGATCCTGCAATGATGATCCTGCAATGATCAGGAGAGAGAAGGTGGCTCTGAACAGGTGACACCTAAGATGGGGGTGAGATGTGGCCAGAGCTGCTTGCTGAAGGCAGAGCTAACGCCTCCGGTACTGAGGCCCTATTCTCTGAAAGAGTAAAATGTGTCTTCTGAGACCATTTCACTGTGTTAGAGCAGCCGGGCTATTGATCCCCTGTATTCTGCCAAACTCCTGGCCTGCCCTACCTGCCAGCAGTCAAGACCTCTCCTTTTGCTGGGTGAGGCTGGCTGAGCAGCTTCCATTAAATAAATCCAGTGCAGAGCTGTGCCTCTTTTTCTCCCTCTTGCAAGTGGATATGGTGTGGAGGAGACAGACCCTGAGCAGTGAATTTGGATCTAGTACTGTGTTTGCCTCCGACTCAGGCCTCAGTTTCCTCATCTGTGAAATGAGAGGCCTGACCTCCAAGGTCACTTGTGGTCCGTTAAATCTCCCACAGGCTGCTCTGGTGAAGATCTGAGGACCTGGTCCCTCACTGCTCTCAGGGCGAAGCCAAAGGCTGCATCCTGTTCATAAAGGAAGTCCCAAATCACTGGTGGCTCCTGGAGTGAGGTGAGGAGCTCAGCTCTGCCTGGGACCTACAGCCAGCTTCATGAGAATGGCCAGTGATGTTATTAACTGGGAAGAAAACAGGCCACAGAGCTCCAAGCTCAGATTCCATTTACAGAAATAAATAAGATAAATTAAACATACCCTAGCGTTAGCAAGGGTTCTCTTTGGCAAATGAAGTTGTAGATCTTTTTTCCTTGAGCTTTCTGCATTTTTCAAACATCTTAATATGATTTTATATGCATGTATATATAAATTATATGCATTTACAAATGTGGTATTTATGTTTCTTTTCCTCCTTCTATTACCCACCTCCTCCTCCACATTCCCCGCCTTGTGGTCCTGGCCTCCATCGTCCAGAGACTCACTGTCTACAATGGACATCTGTATTACTTTGGTTGTCACAGGGTCATCAATCATTCATTTGTTCACTTAAAAAGATGACACCATGTGGCAGCCTTGACGCTGCTGCTAAACATGGGAAGCAGCTTGTTTCTCACCTGTTCTGGTTGGGCGGAGGAAAGGAGTGAATGACAAAACTCGAGAAGGGCACAGGGGGAGATTTCCATTTCTTGTTTCCTGAATGAGAGTCAAAAACCACTAGGACCCATAGGTTGATTCCTGTCTGTAAAACAATAGGCCAGCTTCAACAGGGAGTAGCCCCACTCCCCATCAGACATTAATTCAGGGCATGTCGTCACTGAATATGCAGGTTTTTGACAGGCAGTTCTTGTGAAGGAACGAGGGCGTTATGTGTGAGATTGGGCCTGAGAGGTTGGCAGTATGCTAATTCCTGAGCTAAACTGTCCTGTAAATTTATCTAGAAATTGCTAAACAGTCAAAGGATACCCAATTGGGTATCCAATAACCTGGAAAGCAAGGCTGGTGGCAGGTAACGCTTTCCCATTTGGGAACAGGATGGGGGATGGATGACCCCATCTGACAGGGCAGGGTGTTCACTGGGCACTTCCTGCCAGGTAGAATCTCCCTGATGAGACTCAGAGCACCAAACTCTGGGCCACCTCAGGCCACTGAACCTTTCTTAGAACATGTATTTTTATGTTTGCATATTTTGACATTTATGTAGTGTCAGGATATGTTTTCCTTTTAACACCTCTGACTGGGACTTTGATGATGGTGAAAAGAAAGGAAGATGTGTGCTGGTGTGTCTGAACACTCCATGTGTGAGTTGCTAGGTTCCCAGAGAAAGACAGACAGGGCCCAGGAGGGGGTCAAGGCAGCTGGGGCAGACACACTGGAAATCACGGAATTACCCAGCTTCCTGGAAGGAAGTAGATATAAGTGAAGATCATAGTCATGACAAGGCCTTTGCAGGTGAGGAAATGTGCCCAAAGATGCAAAGGAGAAAACCCCCATCCTTTATTTATTTTTATGTGGTGCTGAGGATGGAACCTAGCGCGTCACAGGTATTACCACTGAGCTACAACCCCAACCCCCAGACCCCCATTCTTTAGCAGCTCAGTGACCACCAATTAGACCCAAGTTCTTTTGGGTCTGCATTCATCTACAAATGATGCATCTTATTAAAAATAGAGGAGAGTTGCATGGTGGCACATGCCTATAATCCCAATGGCTCAGGAGGCTGAGGCAGGAGGATCACAAGTTCAAAACCAGCCTTAGCAACTTAGCGAGGCCCTAAGCAACTAAAAAAGTTAAAAAATAAAAAGGGCTGGGGATGTGGTTCAGTGGTTAAACCCCAAGGGTTCAATCCCTGATAACAAACAAACAAACAAACAAACAAAAATTGCTGACTCCTTTACTCTTCCTGAACTGAAATGTGTAAATGGATCTTCTTCCATTCCTGTAGTCAAGGTCAGGAAAGGTTTACTCTTGGGCTCCAAGCAATCAAGTCACCTGCAGATCTTCCCAGTGGAGAGAGTGAATTTTTCATTCTTGGTAACAGTATTATTTTGAGAAAGCAAATGAGTGCATTGCCTTAAATACAATGGTCCAAAACACCTGGAAGGACTGGTTTGGGACTGGCAAGTCCCAAAGCTGGGTTCTCAGCAGCCCCAGTAGTGGGAGCACAGGCTTATACACCCAGGTGCCTCCCCGCAGGCTGTGAAATACAGCAGAGGAGTTCCTTCTTTTTAACAAGCCCACTGGGTCAGTAGGTTCTGTGTTAACAGTTTTTAAATAAGTAAATAATTTAAGAGGGAAATCTTCTTAATCTGGGCTAATCTTGAGGAAGATCTGCCTGAAGTAGATATAGAATTGATTTAAAGGAACAGTTGAAATAAAAGGAGTTTAACCCCCACCCATTTGACCCAGTTATCCCATTCCTCAGCTTATACCCAAAGGACTTGAAAATCAGCATACTACAGTGATATAAGCACTTCAACGTTTATAGCAGCTCAATGCACAATAGCCAAGCTACAGAGCAATCTAGGTGCCCTTCAACAGATGAATA
This sequence comes from Urocitellus parryii, assembly GCF_045843805.1. Lineage (NCBI taxonomy): Eukaryota > Metazoa > Chordata > Mammalia > Rodentia > Sciuridae > Urocitellus > Urocitellus parryii. The sequence goes on along the minus strand of NC_135538.1, from coordinate 69,632,598 downwards.
AATAAAGAAAATGTGGTGCATATACACAGTGAAATATCACTCAGCCTTAAAGAATAATGAAATTATGGCATTTGCCAGTAAATGGATGGAACTGGAGAGTATCATGCTAAATGAAATAAGCCAGTCCCAAAAAACCAAAAGTCAAGTGTTCTCTCTGATATGTGGATGCTAACCCATAATAAGGGAAGGTATAGAAGTTCCTTGAATTAGACAAAGGGGAATGAAGGGAAAGGAGGGGGAATGGGAATAGGAAAGACAGTAGAATGAATCAGACATAACTTTCCTGTGTTCATATATGAATGCACGACCAGTGTAACTCTACATCATGTTCAACCACAAGAATGGGATCAAAATTGTAATGGGTTGCACTCCATGTATGTATAATATATCAAAATACACCCTATGTCAACAAATAAAAAACCCCAACATGTATTTATATTTAAATGAGGAAGGCATCAAAATCTTGTAGTTAATACCCACGACCCGTCATGTACAAGTTATATAATATTTATCAGGGATTCATTAAAGGAGTGTGATATCAATGGCTTAATGTAAAAGTGTTAAAAATGCTGAAAAGCCACTGTGTTCTCCAGTAGTGATAAAACACCTCTTCATTCTTATTAAAGAACAAAACAGAAACAAACAAACAAACAAAAAACCCTATCTGGTTGTTACTAAGAGGTTTTATTCCTAGAGATGGTCCTGTGAAATAATTAGAATTAATAGAAACTCCAAATCCCGCTCAAGGTGTTTGGGAAATATTTTGTTGAGAGCTTCTACTTGATCTCCGTATTTTGTGATGTCCTTGTTTCTCAAATAGCAGTAAACATGGAAAAGGCCTTTTTTAAATAAAGAAAAAATTACACATCCTCTTGGAAAATAAATGATGGATGGAATAATAAAAGAAACTATCCTTTGAAGCCATCCCTTGCTCTTGGTTTTCAAATACCTAGGTTATATGCAAATACTGTATTATTTTATATAAGGGACTTGAAATATATGGATTTTGGTGTTCTAAAGAAGTGGGGGAACAATTCCTCACAGAAACAGGCAAGACATTTTCATTGATTTAGAGGAAAAGTTGAAATAAAAGGACCTTAAACACCCTACGGGCTGTACCCTCCCCTAAGGAGTGAGATGAGAAAATGGTAAATCTGTACACTTAGTGTGCAAAAATAGTGCCTGGATCCTTGAACAGCTGGTCCCCGCACTGTGCCACTCTCCTGCCCCTCCGTTCCTGATTTCCCTGTGACCCATGACCTCCACTGGGAAGGAGAAGAGCAGTGGGTCTTTGGCTGCAAAGGCCTTTATCTCAGTGGGAGCCAGACCCTGGGAGGCACCATCTCTTCAGCACGGTCTCTATTATCACCTTTGCCTAAAAATGGAGTGCTCTGTTCGAATATTATTTTAAAACACTTTGCTCTTGAAGACAGACTGGCCTTTTTGGAAAACAGCTCCAGGCATGAACCAAGCTATTTTGTGACTCTGAGTTCTTTGAGAAGGCAGCCTCTCTCCCTGTGTCTCCGTGTCTCTGAAAGCCAGCAGGAAAAGCCACGGTTGCTAAGGGAACAATTGAATTGCTGACACAGAGACATGGAATGTGACTGAAAACTCTTTTTTCTTCTCCTGCCACGTGGAAAAGAAAGCAGATGAGTCAGAGGGAATGGTGGACGGTCCTTTCTGGCTGCTAAGAAAGCGAAGAGGTCAAAATAAGAAAGATGCCAAAAGAGGATGAGTCTAACAGTAGTTAAAATTGAGAAAAGCTGAGAGCAGCTGCAAAGTTGAGGATAAGTTAGTGAAGGCTGTGGCTGAAGCGGTGACTCAGTGGGCTCTGAAGAGCAGAGCCTCCTACTAACGGAAGCACCTTTAGGCCACAGTTCATGCCAGAATACAGAAGGCACTACATGATTGTATGCAAACATGTTTCCTTGAATATCATCTCTTAAATACTTTGAAATGTGTTTTAACTGATTCATTCAACCATGGATCATTCACTTGCCATTTGGAGTCATCCATTGTTGTTTTTTTTTAAACACCTTTTATTAAGGTATAATTTACATACCTTAACACTCATCCATTGTAACAATATAGTTTAGTGATTTGGGGGGTCCCTTTATAGAGTTCTCCCACTATTCCTCCAGTTCAGTTTGAGAACCTTTCCATCTCACCAAAATATTTCCCTTTTGCCTGTTCACAGTTGTTCCCAGTCATAGCCGACGATTAATCTGCTTTCTCTCTGTATAGTTTTGCCTTTTCTAGATATTTTATCTGACTAGAATCATATAACCTGCAGTTTTTATGTGTCTGGCTTATTTCATGATGTTTTTGAGCCACAACCCTGTTCTGCAACTTATCTGTAGTTCATTGTTTTTATAAAACTGAGTGTTGTTCCATTGTACTGATATTTTACACTTTGTCCATTACCAATAGGTGGACATTGGGTTGTTTCCATTTCAGGATGATTATGAAAAATGCCCATAATCATGTACAAGCACACATGTACAAGGCTTTGAGCAAACATTTTCATTCCTTTTGGGCACATATATTAGAATTTCTGGGTCATATTGTAGTTCTGTTTAACTTTTTATTGGTACATAATAATTATACATAATAGTGGGTTCAATGTTAGAGATTCATACTTGCACTTAACTATGTTTTACTTTTTAAGAAATCACCAAAATATTTTGCCATTTTACATTCTCATCAACAATTAAAAGAGGATTCTGGTTTCACCACATTCTCCATCTGTGTTTGGTATTGCCAGTCTTTTTTATGGTAGCCACACTAAGTATGTAGTGGTATCTCATTGTGATTTTGAATTGTATTACTCTAATGATGAATGGTGTTGTCTTTTCATGTCCTGAATATTTTCTTAATTTGAGAAAATATTTGAAATAGTAGGATTTTAGTGGAAAATATCTGGAAACCAAAAGCACATGTCAAGATATTCTCCATCAGAATTTATAGAAGTGTTTATCACTGAAGACTGCTTGCATCAGAATTACCCAGAGTATTTGTTAAAAATGCAAATATCTTGTAGCTTGCAGATTCAATACCTGAAATAGCAGCTGTACCCTACTGGGTGATTCTCATACACACTGGAGTTTGAGAGCCAATACCCTCAACCCAAATCACTTTTACTTGTCAGGTGAGCACTGCATTGACTAAGGTCCAAGTGTCACTACCCAAGGGCCGAAGTAACACGTAATCCTATAAGAGACACCTTTGCCCCAAACATCATGAACTCAATGTGTAAAACTGATTCTAGAGGTCTTCCTTTGGAAATTGGCAAATTAGAATTTGTCATACATGGACTGGGGTTGTGGCTCAGTGGTAGAGTGCTTGCCTCAAAGTTTGAGGCACTGGGTTCGATTTTCAGCACCACATATAAATAAAAAATAAAGGCCCATCAACAACTAAAATTAATAAATAAAATTTTAGAAAAAAAAATTTGTCATACTCAGTGTGCCTAACTTGTGTGCTGGTACTATACAAAGAAATGTAAGAACCTGATTCCTTCTTCCTTGATAAGGTAGAACACACACCAGAGAATATATGGAGATTTAGGTGCAAAGTTTAACTGTGAAAATAGTCTCAGCCAAGATCATGAAAACATTAAACATTTTTGACTGAGGATTCATTATAATTAGTAGGTCATGCTTCATGCATGAGTCTGTAAGCATGATGACTGTTATCCCTGCCCCAGCCCCTCAAAAAGAACAAAACTCCAAAATGTCATGGGATCATAGGCTTTGGGAAGAGTTTTCACTCTGGAAAGATTTAGGACTTCAAGGGAAACACCCTTTGTCTTCCATGAGGAAGTGTTAATAAAACTGGTAGAAAGGGGTTTGAAAGAGCTTAAAGTGGAGGTGTGGCTGGTGGCCTGGAATCGTACCAAGAAGCTGCTCTTCTTTCCATATAAAGTCAGGCTAAAAAGGATCTTCCTATTTGTACTTCTAACTAGTTTTAAGTACACGAAGAAATATACACACAACAAACCTCCCACCCAGACACACTCCCTCTGGCTGGCAGTCCTATTTGAATAGTCCGTGGGTGGTATCCTGTGCAGCCGGTATGGTACACCATTGTGCTACTCGCTGTCTCTCCAGGGACATACAGAATACACACACACACACACACACACAAGAGGACAGGACCAAATAGTGGCTCTACTCATGATCTTTGTGGGATTGTTCCCTTACAAATGGCTACTTAGAGGCATTGTGAAGGAGAATTGCTTGTGGGAATCCAGAAATGCAAACACCCATAGAATTACTAGGCACAAATTACTTGGCCCTACAAATTGGAACAATTAGCCAACCTTTGTGACGAAGGAATGCTGAAGGTGAAACAACTTGAGAAGGGAATAAAAATGGGGCCCTATTTGTCTTTGATCCAATTAAGTGCACATAAAACATTCAATTTTTTTCCATGTATAAATACATAAATACATCACATACCATGTATTTATCTATGTTATTTGAGAGTGGGGGTTGGACTATTCCTGAGCAAGATCATTTAGCACCATCCCTGGCCTCATCAACCTTGGACTGAAAGGTACAAGCAGTTCCTTCAAATGGGAGCTCAGTTGCACAAGATCTGTACACAAGTCAAACGATGCCAACAACCTTGAGTTAGTTTTTTGTAATGGCCACAGATTTTAATACAAATCGGTGATTGAGAAATGGGCCACCTGAAATAACACTGTTTAGTAATGGGTCTTCTTTCCCCTTTGGATAAATCTAAATTATGGACATACTGTTTCTTATATTTTCCCAGATGGTAAACTAGACATGTAGGTTGGAAGCAAGCTTTAAAATTGGCATATAATTAGAATCTCTGCCCTACTAAAATAAAAATATCAAGTGGTCTGATAATAGATTTGCATTTTCAAAAGGCCATAAAACCTTCTTTGGCTTGTCTCTATATTATTTTTTAAATGTAATCTATTTAATTCTCATTGACCACCATCCTCGGGGAAAGAGTAACCCATGACTCAAATTACTGAAAAGCTGCAATAATAAAAAGAATTCCCGCATAGCCTTTATGTAGATTCTCCTATAGTTAAGATCCCCCACGTTTGTTCTACATTTTCTCTCTCAGTATGCACATATTATTAGTGGGTTTTTTGGATTTTTTTTTTTGCCTTAACTATTTTAGAGTAAGTTGCAGCGTGATTCCCCTTTACCTCTACATATTTCAGGGTGTATCTTACTATGAAAAGTTTTGCACTGCAATGCTGAAAAAAGAAAAAGCAGATAAGAAAAAAGAAGGTAATTAAAATCCATCTGGAATCTCACCACCCAGAAATAAACATCTTGCTGTATATTCTTCCAGTTCTTTCCCATGCATATATTCAAATGCTTTACACAAATGTGATATTATTACATACTGTTTTGAGCCCTGCTGCTGGAGGCAGCAGACACTGGTGGGAGAGCTTGGTGCTGGAGTCAGCCTGGGTTCAGATCTGGGGTATACTACTCACTACTTGTATTCTTTTCCTGGAATTGCCATAATTAATTACTGCAAAAGGATGAAGCTTGAAACAACAGGAATTTATTCTATCGTAGTTCTGGGGGGCCAGAAGTCTGAAATCCAAGTGTTGGCAGGGTTGGTTGCTTCTGGAGGCTCTGAGGGTGAATGAGTGCCATGCCTCTCTCTCATGGCTTCTGGTGGCTGCCAGCAACCTTTGGCATCGCTTGACTTGCAAACGAATGACTGCAATGTCTGCCTCCGTCTTCTAGTTGTTCTAGCCTCAGTCTCTGTGTGTCTCACGTTACTCTCTCCTTTCTCATATGACACCAGTCATTGGATGGAAGACCCACCCTAAATCTAGGATAATGTCATCTCAAGATCTTTAATTGTCTGCAAAGACTCTATTTCCAAATAAGGTCACATTCTAAAGTTCTGAGTGGACATGAATTTGGGGGGTGGGGGTCACTGTTTATCCTACTGCGATGAACACAATGTTCATGGGCAAACATCTTTATCTCTTTGAGTATTTTATATTCGGAGTGTAACTTACATAGAGTGTTTTGAGGGTTAAATGTGATAATAATACACATAAAATAATTAATACAATACCTAATAAGCAATCATTAAATACTAGCTATCATGACAATAAAATGGTTATAACAATTTATTGAGCCTATTGTCTATTCAGGGTTTTTTTTTTTTCTTTCTTTCTTTCTTTCTTTTGTTATTAGGGACAGGCTTCTAATCAACACCCTGTGACTGTTATTGAATGTTTTTTTTTAACATATTCATGATTATTTCCTCAGCATAAACCTCTGAAAGCAGTTTGCAAAATTCTAGGGCTTTTCATTTCACAATTTCTTCTTTGGACAGCAGGATTTTAGGATTGATTTTTGTTACCTGTTTTGTGAGACCATTTTTGCTCAGCATTCTAGGGACCTGCTATGGTTTGGAGATTGTGTGTCCCTCCAAAGGTCAGGTGTTGGAACTTGGTCCCAGGGTGATGGTGGGAGCTCACAAAATCTCTAAGAGGTGGGGCCTAGTGGGAGGTCCCGAGGTACAGGGGCATGCCCTTGGAAAGGTTTAAAGGAGTTCACCTGGGACTCCTTGATAGTGCTCAAGAGAGGATTGTCAGGACTGGGTTTTATGGCTCAGTGGTAGAGTTCTCACCCAGCATGTGTAAGGCATTGGGTTCAATCCTCTGCACCATATATGAAAAATAATAAATAAAACAAAGGTATCGTGTCCATCTACAACTAAAAAAATTAAATTAAATTAAAAAAGAGAGAGAGGATTGTTATGAAAATCTGAGCCCAGGCCCCACCCAGCTCTCTGGCTTCCTGGTGTGAGATGTGATCTCTTCCTCCTACCATTGCTGTCTGCCATGAGGTGATGGCAGCTGAGGGCTGGGGACTCACCTGAGCCTGTGCCATGGTGTTTGGACTTCAGCCTCCAACAGCCTCTTTTCTCCATCTACTGCCTCTACGATTTCATTATTGTGATGTAAAACATGCTAACACCAGACCCATCTTTGTTTTCTCCAACTTACCATTTCTGGAAAGGCACACTCTGCTAAAGAGCTGGTGTGAATGCCTGTTCCCTTCATGGTTCTCCTTACCCCATGCTAACTTACCCGATGGAAGCACAGCAAGGCTGGCAGAAGACAGTGCAGCATTGTGTCATAGGGGTCAGGCGGAGCAGGCAAGGGAGAGGTTTCTGATCTGAAACAAAGCCACTGGATTTTGCAAAGCAGTTTTGAATACTTGGGTAGACGGTAAACCACAACAACCGTGGCAGGAAAACAGCCCACCACAAATAAAAGCCTAAAACCCCAGCTGACTCTGTTCATGCCTTAATAAGTAAGAAATTGCTCAGCAGTTCAAACGACTGGGTTCAAAGCCCTTCCCCCCGCCCCAGGAACCTGGGAGGCCATCAATTGGGGAACCCTCAGGTCACAAACAGGCTTCACTAGGGCACAGGGTCTTTTAAAGACCCTCCATCTTCCTTCTCCTAAGTGTAGCCATGAAGCGAGATAAATAGCAGGCAGGGACCACAGCGTTTCTTGCTGCAGTCAGAGGCCTTAGGTTTCCAAATTTATTTATACTTTTCATCATGTTAGAACAGAGAGGTTCACAAACATGCACTAGCAAAGCAGGTCATAACTATGATGACAAAAGGCACAGGCATACTAGGGCCTGGGCATGTGACAGCTGTTTCCTTCTGGAGCAAACACATGAATCTTTAGTCAGCTTCTTTTGACCACAATAGAATATATTACCAGTGCAGGTGACCACAGTGGCATTTTAAAATATCCTGATGGTTTGAGGGGGTCAAAACAAAACACCCACACAAATATACACACGCCCAGCCTTCATTCCATCTCCCACGCAAAACTCTTTTTCTTTTGTTTGAAATTCTTTTTAAAACTAGTGTTTGATATAGTTCTAAAAAGTCATGAATTTGGAATTAAGTAGATCTATATTTAGCTCTGCAGCAGGCTTGTGAAAACTTGTTTTTATTTTGATTGTTGTGGGTTTGAACCGTAGGAGTTTCATTTTGACTTTTAGGGTTAAATGAGTTTCAAGATGAAACTCATCCAATTGTCAAAATTTCCCCTAAGGTTTAATTTTAAAAAATGGGAGACTATCTTGTTCCACAAAGTTTTGACTCTTTGTCTTCCTCCAGAATTCCTCTCTTCTCCCTTAGATAATCTGATTAGAATTTCCCTCCTACGCTTAGTACCTTTCTCTCTTCCTCAGGAAACAGTATGCAAAGGCCAAGGGAACACTCTTGATCTAAGTGTCAAAAGAGCTGAGCTCATATTCTTACTCTTGGATGGCAAAGCAAACTTGACCAGATCTGTACCTCAGTTTCCCCATGGGAGCAAAAGGATGCAAATAAGGTCTCCTATTTTTGAAAATGTTCTGTGATCAGAAAACCAACTTGAACTTGATTGTCAATGAAGAAACAGTATTCCTCCTAAGTACAAGTTGTCTTTATGTGGAGGGATTCATGATCTAAATGCCATCTATCAGCATTTGAACCCTCAGGACATGACACCAGGAATTACAAATTGAATTCCTGCTCTCCTAAGGAGTTACAACCTCAGGCAGGTAGGTGTTGTGATTAGCAAAGAGAAGAATGAATTATTAAACCAATCTGTAAAGAGATAATAAAGTGAATGAGCTAATCATAACTCTATACTTCCTCTTTTATCACATCTCCTTGGGATTGCTTTTTAAATGTCTGTTAAACATTATGCAAAATGTTTAATAAACTACAGCTATATTCAGCTTGTATTCATTTCCTATTGCCACTGTAACAAATTACCATAAATTTAGTGGCTTTAAGCACAACACAATTCATTATCCTACGGTTGTGGAAGTCGGAATTCCAAAATCAGCTTCACTAGGCTATCATCAAGGTGTCAGCAAGTGGTGTTCCTTTAGGAAGCTCCAGGGGAGAATCAGTTTCCTTTCCTTTTCTAGCTTCTAAAGGCTGCCCATGATCCTTGGCTTGTGACCTGCATCACTAAACCATTCTCCTGCCTCCCTCTCATGGGAACCTTTGTAATTTCTCAGGGCCCACCTAGATAATCCAGGATAATCTCTCCATCTCAATATCCTTAACTTAATCACATTTGCAAAACCCTTTTGCCATGTAAGCTAACATATTTTCAGGTTCCAGGGATGAGGATGTAAACATCTTTAGAGAGCCTATTGTTTAGCCTATGACAAGCTATAAAAGCCGGGACCCAATCCACCTTTCTCACTGCTGATTCCAGTACTTAGTGCACACATATAAAGTAATAGGTATGTAATCAAAACATATAGAATGAGTGGAAAAAATAGATTATGCCTGATCTTGGCAGTTCAGTTTCAAATGCTTATTGAAACCATCTGTGAGCCAGACCCAAAGGTGCAGAGATGCTCTGGAGGACACAGGCTGATGAGCAGACAGTCATGGAGAAAACTGAGATGAGCAAAAGTGAGCCTTGGGCATCCAAGATCCCAGGAGAGCAATTGTGTTTGCACCTTTGGACTTTAATTGCTGGCTGCTGCCATCTCTGAGAATTTTTGGAACACATCCCCTTGGAAAATGAGATTAATTATATTTAGATTGATTTGTTTCTAGTTCCCCTCTCCCCAAGGTACTTTTCTTATGTACAAAAGGTTTCTAATAAACATCACTAGATGAACCAGTTATTAAGTTTCTGTGAAACCTCCCCATCCTTACCCTCTGCCTAACTCAGAGTAAGTTCAGATACTTTGAAGAAGGTCAGAACTTCAGTCCAAAAATTCAGAATAGGTTAAGTAGATTTCCCAAGCTAGCCTAGCAGCCCAAGAACTCAAGTAGCTCATTGGTTTTATGCATAAATGTGTTTCAGATTTCAAATAGCACCGATATAACTTGGCCTTTCAGAACACAACTCTTAGTAAGTTACAGACTTCTTGCTTGTGCACCAACGTCCAGAAACTGAATTTCCATGACTCAATTCAGGATGACTCAGGTGAGTTACCAAACCCTGTAGGGTTTAAGTTCCTTTTACACAGGATCTTCTGGATTTCAGAAGGGCTCTACCAATGCAGGCCTCTAAGGAGTCAGCCACTAGGCTCCCATCTACCTGGGCCTTGGGGCTTTTTGCATTTTCCCCCCTTTCTCCTTTCTCTTTCTCTTTCTCCCTCTGTTTTTAAGCATTCAGAAATAGAGTCCCTTTTGGTGGTAAGAAGTCAGCTTGAAGGAGGAAGTGGATGGGAGAATGAGAGAGCCCCAGAGTCTTCAGCAGCCACTATGTATAGGGCAGTTGGGGGTCCTACCTGCTGGTGGGCAGGTCATGTCTACATGAAGGTCAATCAAAAGGCAGGGTCCATCTGATATTTGCAACCTGCCACCCAAACAAGGACACCAGGGTCTTTCAGAAATATATACTTACCCACGTTTTAAATGTTGACAGGTCCTCCCAGGTTGAAGGAATGTTCTCTGTTGTTGAATTGCGAACACATTTGGCTCAAGTGCAGTACTGAAGGCTTTTTCTTTACAACTTCTCATGTTCAATTAACTGATAGCACTCCTGAGCATGAATGTGTCTGTGCCTTGCCCTTTGGATGGTGGATGCAGGAAAAAAATAGAGTGCTAATCCCACACACCTGCTTTCAATTCTGCTCACATGGGTTTGGAGTGGGTTTATTCACTTCAAATACTTCTAGACAATTTTTTAAACCCTGCATCTTTTCATGGTTACACATTTCTGCTGTCAGCACCTAACTAGAATGTACACACACAAACACAGTGTCTGACAATTTGTGTTCTCCTAAGGAAAAATCAGCAAGAGTGAACTATAATCACCACTAGATGGCAGTATATAAAACACTTCTAGATGTGCTCCTGAGAAGAAAATTTGAGGACCTCGTAGACCTGAGGTTCTCAGATTTTGATCTGTAAAATTAATAAAAAAAGAAAGAAAAAGGGTAGCATGTGCTTTCCACTTTGTTTTTCTTCATGGAATATCATTAAGGTATAAATTAATTTCAATAGCTCCATAGGAGAACTATTTTAACCATAAAGGAAAAAGGAAAGACTCACAAAGTAAAAGATTATTTTCCAAATCTTATACATGTAGCTTTGTGAAAAGCTCATCATATTGTACTTTTGTTCTCATTATGATGCAGACCAGTGAAGAAACATCACGAGCAAGCATTTGGGAACTAAACCTAGAGAGAGATTTGCAATTCTGGATTGTGTTTCCATGGGTGAAATTAACATCTTTGGGCTTATACTATCTAAACTACAAAATGACTCTAAAGACTTACACTAAGTAGGGTTCAGTCACGAGGCACAAAGGAGAAGCAAGGATTGCCGTTCGGTAGAACCTGGATTTGATAAAACTGACTGAGGCGATTCAGGTGAGCACACAGGAATATCTGCACCTGTGCGGGCCCTGTTGTTGAGCACCACCTCTTCATCTGGACCACCACAGCCTCCCCATTCATTAGTCAGGATCAAACTGACAATTGCTGAGCTTCTTGGTTTAGGAATGGGCCCATGTGGTTGTACCAGGCTGAGCCAGGCTATGGGAACTACATGCCTGGGGGTGAGGGCCAGCACATCTTGGCACCTTGCTCAACCTCACCAAAGAATTCTGAAGTAGAACACAGGGCATGGGTCCTTTTGTGGCAGAGGTGGGTGAGGTGAAACACCATGCACTGTTAAAAATGTGCTTAACACCAATTTTTAAAGACAGATTTTAGCTTTCAATCAGAACTCAATTCAAATTCTAGGACTTAGACAGATTCACTTCACCTCTGTATTCCTCAGTCTCCTCATTTGAAATTTGGGATAACCACAACACCTACTTTTGATAGTTATTGTGAGATTAAATTGAGGTCTTTGTATAAATTACATAATAGCACTTACTGTGTGTGCTATAGATGTTATCTAATATTAATAATAAAACTTTGGTTCAGGATACTTCTTCCTAGAGGCTGGCAGGCTGGGTCACCCCAAAAGATGCCCTGCTTTGGGATGAGAATGCTACACATCTGTTTTGGGAGAAATTTGCTGTCAGCAAATCCCCATCTCTAAGTCTCTGATTTCTTTTTAACAGGATATAAGATGAAGCTGGTCACAACAAGAAAGTGACCAGATATTGTGACAGAGGACTGGGTTCTGCAGCAGGGGAAACCTGCAATGTCTCCTTCTGGATCCTCTTGGCCATGCTTATTCTTAAGTATGATGCTGAATTGGCATTCAAAGGGTGGGAAGTCCCGTTAAGCTTTTTCCTCATTCACTGCACCTAGTTCAATAGAGGTACCCATAGCTGGTATCTCCCCAGCAAGACTGCAGACTCTGGTAAGTCTGATGAGCACAGGGAAAACTCCAGATAACTAAACACACTGAAACCGACACCACTACACTGGAGTTGTGAGATGACTAATCCTGGCCTGGTTGGCAAACCTCACCTAAAACTGCCTTGGGCAGTTGTTGATAAGAGGCCTGTGGAAGGCTGTGGTTGTACTGCCACCTAGTGGTATAAGGAGCAATGTTCGATCTTGGAAAGTCCTGGTCAGACCTAACTTTAGTTTTGACCAAGAACCAATATCTTCCTCAGGAAATTATAAAATGAACATTTTAACCATTTTTTCACGCTAATTTCCTAATTTAGTATCATCATCCCTCGAAGCATTAAGAAGTCTCTGAGTCAAGATCCGGTTAAGAGTACCAGTCTAGGAGTCTGAAGGCTCATTTGAGTCACTAACTTTGGAAACGGGGTTAAAGCTTCTGTTTTCTCAAAGAACAAATGGAAATTAACAAAACTTAGGGCCAGGGGTGTGACTCAGTATAATGCTTGCCTAGTATGCACCATCCTTGGGTTTGACTCTCAGCATTGCAAAACAAAACAAACTAAAAACTAAAGAATCCATTGTCTCTACTAATTAGTGGTGAGAGGTCTGAAGGTGACATCACTTTTTCTTCCCTTTCTAACATCCTGCTTCCTTGGCCCAGTGTTTTCTTACTTCTAAGCACATGCTGTTTTTCTCTTTAACTATCATATTTTAAAATCCTACATTTTGGGGCTGGGCATATAGTTCAGTTGGTAGAGTGTTTGTCTTGCATAAATACACAAGGCCCTGGGTTCAATCCCCAGCACTCCCAAAAATAAATAAATAAACAAATGAATTTTGTAAAATTGCTACATTTATTCCTGAATTTTAGGGAAATATTCTTTATCTCTGGAGACTCTTTGATTTCAGAGTATGGGCTTGTTCCCTTGATTCATCTGCCTTAAGAATATCAAACAATATGTGGCCTTGTTCTCTGTGGGTGGTTTTCTCCTGGATATGACAATTAAACCAGAGTTTTGCTCTCAGAATGGGCCAAATTCCTGAGTCCCATTTGGTAGTTGTATTGAAGTGATAACTTCAAAATCCTTCCTAAGAGTTAATAGTCTTATAAACATGACTTTTAGTGAATTATTAAACTTTTCAAGAGTTATATATGCTCACAAGGGTAATATTTATCAAATAAAAATCTAAGCCTGTTTATAAACTCTCCTCTAATCAATAATGAATTCTTACACGCCCTCTAGATAAATCCCTCACATCTATACATACTATGCATGTTTGTTGAATTGAAGAATTTTTACTAAGGAAGAATTCACAAGTTTATTGCATGTATCCATTGCTGGACTGCTCCAAGAGAAGGTTATTCCCCAGAAAAGCTAAGATATAGTTCCATTTAATTTATACTTTGTAGATGGGCAGAAGTTACAGGATCCCATCAAATCTTCACTGACAGGCAGGGGAAGGAAAATGCAAGAATACTGGTCTGCTGCAATTAAGAGCATGGATCAGGCAAGCCCAGAGGTATTTACGTCTGGGAGTCTGTGCAAGCAAAATTTTCTGGTGATGAGTTGCTGCTAATTTGGGGGTGCTTTAGGGAAATGCCCACATTATAATAGCAGGGCATTGGGAACTGGCCATGCTGGCACATAACTAGGCTTTCTTGCCCAACTACTATTGCAAATAGAGAAGAACTCTTTTTATACTTTCATCTGCTGTAAAAACAGGAATTTATCCTGAATTTAGTTTCCCAGACCTGGGGTCTTCAAGGAGACTGGATATGAGTGTCATCACTCAGTCCCATCTACTACCCCATCTGCCCACAAACTTATCAGTGAACTAGAGGTTCCCACCACTAGCTTTTATTCTATATTGAACTGTAATGAAAGAGGCTTAAGAAATAATTTGCCTGTTTTATCCAATATAGTAACTACTTGTTTCACATGGCTATTCAAATTTAAGCAAATTAAAATCTAATGAAAATTTTAAAATTTTGTTCCTCTATCACACTAGCCATATTTCAAGTCACATATGGCTAGTAGATATCCTATTTAATAGTGCAGAAGTAGAATGTACACACCCTCACAGGAATTTCTATCAGACAGTGCTGGCAGACAAAACAAACAAGAACTCAATGCCTCATATGGTGCTGGGAACCATCCATGAACTGTGCAAGAACTAAAATCAATGTGGAAGCCATTGGGCAGAAAAGCTTGGGTTCCAGCTCTCCCAGTGGCAATCCTGCTGGTTTGAGAATGCTTGATTCATTGTGGCTTCCTACCCAGTTCTGTCTAATTTCAGCACAGCATTGCAGATAGGGTGACCCACTGGAGCCACCAGGCTCTTGGAGTGGGTGTGGCTTGCCAAAATGCCAATCAACCTGTTTGCTGCAAGAGCCCTGCCACACTGAGGAGCAAGACTCCCCCTGCTGAAAGCTTACCTGCTGGCTACTCCACAATAACACGGGACCCATGGCAGAACTATGAATGAAATGCAACTTTCCATACTTGAAATCTACTCTCCACTACACTGAAAGAGGCACCATTTAAAATGCCTAGGCAAAGGTTTCTCAATAACATGTAGCTATACATCCTTACAGGTTATTAGATAAGACCATCCAGTCCTCTCTGGGAAATGCCGGGTCAGGCAGTGTGGAGAGCCAAGAAAGATGAATCAAAGAAAACCAGGTCTGCCATAATTAAGAGCATGGGTCAGGCAAGCCCAAAGGTGTGCAGGTTTCATCCACATCTGTATTTCCGGAACCCTTAAGACCTCATTGTGTCAGAGTAAATAAGAGGAGCCAGTAGCAGCACAAGCAGCAGATAACAAGGAAAGGGATTCTTAGGGATAACTACTAGAGAACTCTGACCAAGACCTTTGATGAGAAGTAGGATGTCCCTCTTCAGTCTGTCTGGTCCTGGTACTCCAAATTTATGCTCCATTTACTGGGGTACATGATCCCATTCTGGAGATTAAATTCTGCCTTAGTTCCCATCATATGAGACTTGAAAATGACTTTCAACCCATTGTGAAAACAGACCAGGCATGGGTTAAAAGTTTGGGTTTGGGGTTGAGGTTGTGGCTCAGTGATAGAGTACTCACCTAGCACATGCGGGACCCTGGGTTCAATCCTCAGCACCACATTGAAAAAAAGAATGAATGAATGGAATAAAGTTATTGTGTCAAACTACAACTTAAAAAAGAAAGAAAGAAAAGAAAATGTTTGGTTCTGTACCAGTAGCTGTAGAGCTGTAGAATGACAGTAGGATAAAATCAGAAAACCCAGGTCTAATCTCCAGCACTCTTGATCCTGGTGGGTGCTTTACTTAACATCACATCAGTACCCTCATCTGTGAAATGGGACTATGCTAAGACCTCCTATTCAGAATTGTTGATGGGGATCAAGTGAGATAATATTCAAGACAGTCATGTGCAAAGATGGGAGCTCTGGACAGGTGTCAGTTATCATCTTTGATATTATTTCCTCACTTGGTACCTCTTCCATAGCAACTATGGTACCAAATGCTGGGTGGTCGCCATTACCTGGGGGTTACCAGATGTGTGTGCCCCCCTCACCTCCCCCCACCCAGAACTTATTGTGTTTTAGGAATTGATGGATCCTCATAATATCCCTGTTTGAAGATGATGTAGTCACAGCCTATGAAGTTTTGTGAGCCAGCGAAGAATGGTTTAATGGTTCAATTAGCTCCTTGAGGAGACACGCAGTGCTTGAGATATGCCAAATAAGCAGCATGCGACCTCTGTGGGGAGAAAAGAAGTCAGCCGGCTTCTAGTGAAGACACAGCTTCCTGCAGAGCCAGATGTAGTTCGCATTTTCCTCTGCTTGTTCCCAATAGCAGTGCTCAGGGGGGATAAACTTTACTTAACCTAATTAATTTTAATCACAGCTTTCAAATCTCATACTGTGAAAAGAATTACAAATTGGAATACATTAATAGAAGCCATAGTTTATGCTGCAAGCTAATCATGAAATGTGCATTTACATTTTCTGCATGAGTTTGCAATTACCATTAAAATAAAATTCCGTTATGTCCTTTTAAATTACCAAAATGTGAAGAGCAGATTGAGCCAGGCCCGTTTTTGTGCTAAATTACTAGAAGAGTGTCTAAATTTCCAAGAATTAGATGGCATTCTCCATTTGAATCTGCTGCAGTGAGGAATGATTTCCAGTCATCTGCTCCAGGCAATTTCTGTTTTTAAATAATAATCTTTTAAACTGATGATCTAGACGTCTTGCCTGTTTTAACAAGTAGTCCTTTGAGTTTTGTAGAGAAAAAATGTACATGTATGTATATTTACCTATATATATGTATACACATATACATGTTATGTAATATATGTATTCATTTTGCTTTTCGGTTCCATGTAGATCTTTGGGTTGTGGGTGTATGTAAGTAAATGCTAGCTGGTTCCACAAGTATCTGAGGCAGTTTAGAGGAAACACAGAGAGTATAGTAATACAATTTTAATAAAAACTAGTTTCTGAATTAGAGCAGAATGGCAAGACATCTGCAGTCATGTTCGGTGTTTCTGTGTGTTGGGCTTGCAGTTTTTCTACCTTCTTGCACATACGTCGTCCTGCATGGTATTAACAACAGTGGTGCTAGGTGGGCAGCCCAGGCATTAACTGTCTCTATTTTTCAGACAGGAGATTCTGAGAGTGTTATCGAAGAGCAGAGTGAGTCTTTCAACTCCAGTCGGAGGTTCTCTCTACCAAACACGATGCAGGTGAGGCTGGTTTGTCTGGCCATCTGGATGCACTCACTTAGACTTAGGTTCCTAGGTTCCTTTGAATATTTCATATCTAGTTATGCCTGAGCACGTTTCTAGCATATTGCTGACTGATTCTCTGGTAATGCATAGCAACACTACCCAACAATGGTGGAACCCTTGCAAGGTTCATGGCTGGGACTCCTATAACAAAAGACAAATTAACAAGAAAAAAGCATACAAATTAAATATAAATTTTATGTGACAGGGGAGTCTTTACCCCCTCAAATAGGGAAATCAATATGTTTTTATGCTTAGGTCTGATTAAGAAGCATGAATGGATGAAGGGGGTGAGAGCTAATGGGAGTGAGCTGGGGGGTCCTGGCATGGCATATGTCATAGTTCAGATTCTTCTCCTCCATGTCTCTCAGTCTTCAGCTCCCTTCCAGTGGGCATAGACTTTAATACATCCCTCTGGCCACACTTTAGAGAATGGCCAGAAAAAAATTATAGTAAGAACAGTGTGAGAAGGTCAAAGAGAACCTATTGCCTCTGGTTGTCAAATGCTGGGATGCTGTATTTTGGGATAACATGCATCGGCATCATTGTTACCTTCATCAACAACAATTGTAAATAGCACTGACCAATTACTCATTGCTTACTATGTTCTAAACACTTTGCCATATGTTGATCCTTTCCATTTAGTTCTTTCTCTTCCTTTTTCCTTAGGCAAACATTCCATTTCTGACAAAATATCTATTCAAGATGGCCCCAAGATGTCCATGAATCAGTTTGTCTACCTCTGTACATGACAAGACCATGAGGATGCCA
This sequence comes from Urocitellus parryii, assembly GCF_045843805.1. Lineage (NCBI taxonomy): Eukaryota > Metazoa > Chordata > Mammalia > Rodentia > Sciuridae > Urocitellus > Urocitellus parryii. The sequence goes on along the minus strand of NC_135538.1, from coordinate 69,614,722 downwards.
TGGACTGCTGGCTGGCCTGCATGGAGGCAGATCCCCTCTTGTCACTTTGTACAAGGGTGGTCCAATTCCAGATGTACAAGTTTCCTTCAGATGCCAAGTTCTCATGACATGCTTCCTCTTGGTCTCATGAATTTTTTGTTCACAGCTGGTATCACTTGCTTTCGGATCCAGATATCAAAAGGTCCTACCCTGGGGCACCTGAGCATAGATGCAGAGCCTTATCACATTTATCTTTAGAAAGGACAGAGGATGGTGGGGGCCTGGTACCTGGAAGGGCTGGGCTTTCAGATCATGGAGATCTGGGTATGAACTATGATTTCACTATGAGCCACTGGGATATTGGGCCATATACTGAACTGCATATCAGTCTCCTCTCATCTGTTGGCAGGGACTTTAAAGTCTGTTTTGCAAGAACTTTAGGTGAGGATGAAATGTGGCATCTAAGCAAAACATGAATGTAGTCCCTGGCACACAGTCACTATTCAGTGCCATGACTCAGAGTCTCTGCCCTTGCTCAGGCTCAGGTGTGCTGCTTCTCATGCACCGTAATATTGCACTTAAACTCCTATCACTCAGATATCTGGGCCCATTTTTCTGAACGAGTGCCAGCCCCATCCCACAGTCTCTACCTCCTTTCTTCACACTTCCACTCTCCAATTCTGCATCTTTGGCCCAGATCACGTTAGTCAGCTCTCTGCCAGCCCCTGAGGGGTACTATACCTGCTGGATGTAGTACCCTGTGCTTCAGGTGCAGGGAGGATCTGGGCATGATCCTTCTCTGGCAGCCTTGGCACACTGTTGTCTACTGATTTGAGTGGTGAGTCTACTATGGTGTCTCTCAAGACTAGAGTGTAAGCAAGTAGATTAGATCTCAGTCCTCAAAGTTTGGTCAGAGGCTTCATCTTGGAACTTATGAGAAATTAAGAATCTTGAGCCACTGAATAGAGTCTGCATCTTAACAAGATCACCAGTGGTTCCTACAGACATCAAATCTTAAGAACCTTTAACCAGGCCACCAGAGGGCAAGAGGGCACTAAGTATCAGCACTGGAAAACTGCAGATGACCCTATTCTTTCTCAAGGGCTCGGTATAGGTGTCTGAAGATCCTCTGGTTGAGTGGGAGTGGGGGGCATGTGTTCAAAACACACATTAAAGTCGAAGTTATTCGTGCAGGAATATTTTTTTTTCTTTCTAGATGGTTAAAGTAGTTCCTGAACCCCAAGACCTAACATTCTTGCTTCAGGTTAGCTGGCCTGTACCTACGTCATTTAGTAAAGTCCCCCAAGCCACACCCATGCTGACCCTCTCTTATTAGGAAACACTATTGTACACACATGTGCCAAGTGTGCACACACCTACACAGAGGCTGTGCCATTCCCCCAAACCCTAGGATCTCAACTTATATTCTCTTTTCTGCCTGGGATATCCTTCTTGCTGTCTTGATGTCTTTGGCTAAATATTAGTTATCCTTTAAGCTTCATTGGAAGCGTCAGCTCAGCCACAGCCTCCATATTGCTTCCATAAAGCCCCCTGTTATATGGCTGTGGATGGCATTTGTTAGCACCGTATCAGTGTTCTGTGTGTAATTTTGTTCACCTCCTGGAAACAGTAAACTCAGTAGAGGGAAGGATTGTGTTGTGTTTCTTCGTCTCTTTAACTCCAACACCCAGCACAGTGTCAGGCACATGGTGGATGCCCTGAAAATGTTTATTGTTTAAGTAGAAAAAGGCTTAGCGTGTTATGATGGCTTTTCGTTTCATCATTTGAAGCTTAATTAGAATGAAATAAAATTACTGCAGACTCAAAGCATTTGGGAAATTTCTGTAAAACCTTGCAACCCAAGTGGAAAAAACAGATCAAAGGGAAATTAGATGGCAATTTGTTTAAAAAAAAATGTAGTGGCATTTTAATTAGAGAATAGTCTTCTCATCGAAATGAGGAACTCCCAGGGAAATACTAGAGACGATGGAGTATCCCTCCTCACATTTTTCCTCCAGCTATTACGGGACATGCTGAGAAGTCTTTTTATAGGAAAGCTCCTAGGACGCAGCACAGTAAAGACACACAGCACTTACATGGTGCTCTACTCTTGTAACAATTAAGCATTCTTCCTCTCCTAGCCTTGCAGGGGTGAAATTCCACATTACTGACCTATTCACTGGCAGAGGTAAGAGACCCTGAGAATAAATGACTTGCTCAATTCCATGCAATTGAACTGTCACATGCAGAATTCAGATTTTGGGATCCTCCTCTCCTAACAAGCAATTTGTTCCTATTTAAGAGTTTAATCCCTTTTTTCACACATTGTACATTGAACCCAAAGACTCTTCATAAGAAGGTCATTTGAAAGCAATTCCTTGACTTTGGAACATCCCAGATGATTAAAATTTTCAAAATGCAGAGATGAATGTAAAAGACAAACTAAATATACTAAGTGAAGAGATGAAGGTAGAATGGCCGTCTTTTTATCTTGCTAATTAAGAATGCAAAAAAAAATCTATGATCAGAATCATGTCATAACAAAATATTCTACACCAAAAATGAAGATAAATGTCAGTTTGTTTAAAATGGAATATATTAAGCTTTATGAAAAGCTCACTGCATTATAGTATTTTTTTTTCTTTCATTGCAGATCAACGAAAACCAGCAATAGTTTAAGTCCCAAAAGTTTTGGAACCTCTGACACTGATGATCTTTCATATGCTAGGTTCATGGATTTTTGTTGAAACCCCCAGAGGTTTTTGTCACAGAAAAGTGTGTTAAGAGCCAGACGTGGTGGCACACACCTGCGATCCCAGGGACTTAGGAGGCTGAGACAGGAAAGATCACAAGCTCAAGGCCAGCTTCAGCAACTTAGTGAGGCCATGTCTCAAAATAAAATAAAAAAGGTTGGGGGGCTGGAGATGTGGCTCAGCGGTAGCGCGCTCGCCTGGCATGCGTGCGACCCGGGTTCGATCCTCAGCACCACATACCAACAAAGATGTTGTGTCTGCCGAGAACTAAAAAAAATAAATGTTAAAAATTCTCTCTCTCTCTCTCTCTCTCTCTCTCTCTCTCTCTCTCTCTCCTCTCTCACTCTCTCTTTAAAAAAAAAAAAAAAAAAAGGTTGGGGGTGTCACTGGGTAGCTTGGCCCCGGGTTCAACCCTCCATACCACCACCCTCCCCCCAAAAAAAAGAAAGAAAGAAAGGTGACTTAAATCTCATCTGCTGGCATTTCACAGGCAGGGCAGTCACCTGATGCTGCTGCACAGCCCTGAAGTACACTGCTCACTCATGACTTGACTTTTCTAGGGTCAGCATGCTATAACTCTGACGTATGTTCACCAGAGGGAGGAGATGGTGCACCAAGAAAGCCTGGATATGGTTTTTCCTAGTGGGTTTTTGCTAGGGTTAGAAGGAGCAAAAGTTTTAAGCTGAGAACTTTATTTTGGGAGTCGTACACTACTTTTATTTTTGCTTTGTCCACGCAAGAAGGCATTTAAAAGGTCATTTATATTGAGATATGAAATTGGGGGCTTATGTGTTGAGAAATAAAAACAAATACTATGAACATTATGAGGAAATCACAGGGTTAAGACTAGAAACAGTGACAAGTGCTGTGATTGGATTAAGAAGGGTGTGGATTTTCTTTTGTTTTCCAAATATTTTTTATGTATTTATATTACTGTCAGAATTTTAAGTAATTTTCACAAATGAGAAAAATTGAGGAAATATACCTTTACTGGCTTCTAGAGATGTATTGAAATATTAAACAAATCCACAACTAAGGAATTATCGCAGATTGTATTTTCCAAAGGAGATTACAACAATATTGCCCCTTCCACAGGCTCCTTGTATCTTGTGACCTCAGCATGCTTTCCATGAGCTCCTTCTGCTGAGCCTGGGCAAACCTTTGTAACTGCCTCAACAAATTCACATGATGTGACTTTTGAGGCTAGTGTTAAATAAAAATTATAGAAGTCCTCTTATGGTTTGGATATGAGGTGTCCCAGAAAAGCTCCTGTAGTAATGCAGGAAGATTTGGAGGTGTAATGATTGAGTTATGAGAGCTGTAACCTAATCCATCCATCTTAGTTGGAATAGACTGAGTGGTAACTGTAGGCGAATGGGGTCATGTCAGGAAGGGGTGGGTCACTGGGGGCATAACCTAGGGAGGTGCACCATCTCTATGGTCACTTCTTGCCTTCTCTCTCTCTGCTTCCCACTGCCACACCCTTCCCCAATGATGTTCTGTCTCACATTGGGCCCAGAGCACTAGACTCAGCTGACCATGGACTAAACCTCTGACACTATGAGCCAAAATAAACCTTTCCTCCTCTAAGTTGTTCTTGTCAGGCATTTTGATCACGGGAACACAAAGCTGACTAACATAAACCTTTGATCCAGTCTGAGCTCCTGCACTAATCCCTACCAAACCCAATCAAAATGGAGTCACTTATGCTAAAGTTCTATCAAGCACAATCTAGTTTAATCTGACCTGATAAGTCAGGAGGGAAAGAAAATAGTCAAATCCCCAGAAAGGTCAATTTTAACTGGTCCAATAAGGAAGTCACCTCTGCTTTAATTTTTACAAAGAAAGTAACTTTGAAATGATTGGTTCACTGTTTGGCCCTTATTTCTTCTTTCTTTAGCCTTTTTCTGTCTATGAAAAGGTTCTGAAGGTTGCCCAGTTCTTTCTAGTGATTCTTTGCTCAAATGAACTCCGTTAAACTTATTTTGTCTAAGGTTTCTTTTTTTCACTAGATTGCAAAAATGCTGTATCCTTCTACTTTGCTGTCTCAGCGCATGGCCCTTTGATGTGGTTGCTATAGTATAAAGAAGTGTAAAGAAGCAGCCCATGAGAAAAGACCACATGCAGGTGTTGTGGTTGAGAGTCTAGGTGAGGACCCAGACATATATGTACAGAAGTCTCCAGATGATACAGGCTTCCAACCAATTAGTCATCTCTGATCTTTGAGTTTTCCCAGAAGAGGTCTCAGACACCATGAGCAAAAATAGCAGAAATCACTCTCTTTGCTTCCTAGTGCCATGTCCCAAACAACTTTCCTCTACCATATCCTTCCATCCTGATGTTCTGCCTCACCTTGGGCCCAAAGCAATGGAGTCCACTGTCTATGGACTAAGACCTCTGAAGAAGTGAGTGCCAAATAGACTTTTCTTCCTCTAAAATTGGTATTGTCAGATCTTTTGATCACAGTAGTAAAAAAAAAAAAAAAGTGACTAAAATGAAAATTGGAACCAAGAAGTGGGGTCATTGCTGTGACTAACCTGGCCATGTGGTTCAGAAGCACTTACAGCTGGTTTGTGTGGGGATAAACTTTGAAAAGTTTAGAAATGCAATCTAAAGCTTTATATTATCATAAGAAGAGCTTAAAGAGCAATTCTGGTGGATGCGCAAAAGACCAGAATGCTGATAGAACTGTGGACAATAAAGATTGGGCTCAAGAGATTTCGGAGCAGAAGGAGGATTCTATTAGAAATTGGATTAGTGATCATTCAAGTTATGCTGCTAAAAAGTTGTCTACGTTTTGCCCATGTCCTGAAACTTTCTGTGATCCTGAATTTAAAGGTGATTGCCTTCTTAATCTGGTGGAAGAAATTTTTTTAAAAAAATATTTGTTTATTTATGTATCTTTAGTTTTTTTAGGTGGATATATTAGTTTGTTTTTATGCGGTGCTGAAGTTTGAACCCAGTGCCTTGTACATGCTAGGCGTGCACTCTACCACTGAGCCACCACTCCAGCCCCGGGTGGAAGAAATTTCTACACAGCATAACATTGAGTGGGTGGCATGGGAATTGCTGGTGGTTTTTAGCCAAATTTTCTGTGATAATCAGGAGCAGAAAGCATAGCAGAAAGAGTTGAAAAACTTGAAGTTTGGCCAGAAAACTTCAAGTAAAACTGGGACTGAGGAAGTTGTGGTTGTTAAAGACATTACAGCCACTAAAAAAATGCGAATAACTTTACCCAGAAACAATAGGAGAGATGGCTTGAGAGCATCTCAGGAATTGGCAAGAACATACCCATCTCAGATTCAAGGGTATAAAAGTAATACTTCCTTTGAGAAGAGACCAGTGGGGCACCCAGCTTGCACAGGGGGACCTAGGCATTTATTTCATCAAGTGCAGCCACCTAGGCATCAAAGGCCACTGCAGCCAGGGACCCTGGAGGCTTGGCTACTGCTCAAGATGCTGGCAGACCTTGGCATCAACCATGTGGTGCTGGTTCTGCAAGAATAGAGAATGCTGGAGTTACAGGGTCGTGAAGACTTCCATTGAGATTTCAAAGGAAGGCCTGGGAGGCTAGGAAAAGTATAGCAGGGTCAGAGCTCCTGTGGGCTACTCCTGACAAGGTGATGCTTTGAGATATGAGATAGAAGTCCAAGCTGTGGTGGAGACCCTAACGATTTAAGACATGCCAGTAGCACAGGATGTCTGCCAAGGAAAGCTGCAAGAATCAAGCAGAAAAAAGCCAAGACAGAGGCCACATGGATTGCAACCAGCAAGGCCACGGGGGTGGAGCTACACAAGCCCTTTGGAGAGAATATCATGATGTCATGTGCCTGAAATGCTAGAGACAGAGCTACAGGACTTGTTTGCCCAGCTGGATTTCAATCTTGCTTTGGTTCCAACCCTTCATTCTATGCCCCTATATCTACTTTGTGGAATGGAAATGTTTACTCTGAGCCTTTACATATTGGATATATGTAACTTTTGATTTTTATAGGAGCTCTCATGGAGAGTTTGCCTTGAGCCTCAGTGAAGACTTTGAATGTGAACTTTGGGGCAATGCTAAAACTCTTAAGACTGTGGTAATTCTTTGAAATGGACTAAATGTGTTTTACATTCTGAGATAAGCATGAGCTTTTGTGGCCAGGAAAGGAATGTTATGCTTTAGATATGAGATATCTCCAAAAGCTGATGTGAGAGACAATGCAAAACAGTTTAGAGGGGTAATAATTGGGTTATGAGAACCTTAAACTAATCAGTTTTTAAAAATGCATTAACACACTTGAGTTGATTAACTGGGTGGTAACTGTAGGGTGTGGCTGGAGAAGGTATGTACCTGGGATCATGTCTTTGGGATTTGTATTTTATTCCTGGTAGAGAGTGATCTGTCTCTGCTTCCTGATTGTCATGACCTGAGTTGCTTTCCTCTGTCACACACACTTCTGCCTTGATGTTCTGCTTCACCACAGGCGTAAGACAATAGTTTTAGCCATCAATGGACTGAGCCGCTAAAACCATGAGCACCAAATAAACTTTTCTTCTGCTATAAAAAAGGAAAAAGAAAGAAGGAAGAAATAGTTGTCCCTTCTGCACCTTGTTCAAATTCCTGACCCACAGTTTCTCATTCTATGTTCAATTAAATGGCTGCTTTATATCACTATGGTTTGGGGTTTGATACACAGGAATACGTGTATAGTCTAATTCTCTTGTAGTTAAACCAAACAAACAAAAGCAAAACCCCTGAATATCTGTGTCTATGTGTATTTTATTTTATGTATATTTTAATTAAAAGTTTTATTGTGTTAAAACATACATAATGTTAACTCTATTTGTAACTGCACGGATCTGTACAGTAAGAACATTCACATTGTTTACCAACCATCACTACCATTCATCTCCAGAATTGTCCCCATCTTTCCAGACTGCAACTCTGTACTCACTAAATAAGAATCTTCAACGTGTCTTCCTCCAACCTGTGGTGCCCACCTTTTTACTTTCTTTGTCTATGAATTTGACTATTCTAGGAACCTCATCTAAGAGAAAACTTATAACATTTGTCCTTTTGTGACTGACTTATTTAACACAGTTCAATGTTTTAAAGGTTTATCCTTATTGTAACAGGTGTCAGAATTGCCTCCATCTTAAAGGCTGAATAATATCCCAATATATTTATATACCTCATGTTATTCATCCATTCATCCATCAATGGTTATTAGATTTCTACCTCTTGACTGCTATGAGCATAGATGCAGAAGTGGGTGTGTGAGTCTGTTTTCAATTCTTTCAGGATACGTATCCAGAGGTAGAATCTCTAGATCACATGCACATGGTAATTCTTTTTTTAAATTTTTTAAGAAACTGCTTCCCATAGTGTCTGTGCCATTTTACATTCTTATCAGCTGGGCACAAAGGGGCCAATTTCTTCTCATTCTCTCCAACACTTGTACTTGTTTATTTATATATATATATATATATATATATATATATATATATATATATATATATATCACTCACCCATTATAGTGGGTGTAAAGTAGTACCTCATTGTGATATTTCATTTTTATTTGTACTTTCATAATGATTAGTGATGTCGAATATCTTTTCATGTGCTTATTAGCCATTTGTGTATCTTCTTTGGAGAAATATCTATCCAATTCCTTTGCGTGTTTGTTTTTTTCTTTTGAGATAGGAGCTTCACTGACCCAGGCTGGTTTTGAACTCAAGTAATCCTCTTGGAAGCCTTTCAAGTTGCTGGGACTACAGGTGTGCACCATTGTGCCTTTCTTTGCCCATAAAATGAGGTTGTTGTTTTTTGTTTGTATGTATTATTTTTAAATTTATTTTTATTTCTTAAATACATGATAATAGTGGAATGCATTACAATCATAATTATCCATTCACAGTACAATTTTTCGTAACTCTCTATATAAAGTATGTTCACGCCAAATTATGCCATTATACATGAGCTCTCTTATTATTTTTTTTGCATTACAATTCTTAATACACCTTTGTACCACAATTTATCATATCTCTGTTTGTATATAAGGTATGTTGACACCAAATTCACATCTTCATACATGTATTTTGTATAATGATGAGGGTCTCCTTCCACCATCCATGCTATTCCCTTTCTCCCTCCCTTTCCCTCCCACCCCTATTCCCTATCTAGAGGTAATCTTCCTCCCTTGCTCTCCCTCCCAACCCCATTTTGTGTCACCCTCCTTATATCAGAGAAGACATTCAGCATTTGGTTTTTTTGGGACTGGCTAACTTGACTTAGAATAGTCTTCTCTAATGCCATCCATTTCCCTGCAAATACCGTGATCCTATTCTTTTTTATTGCTGAGTAATATTCCATTGTGTATAACAAAAGTTAACTCAAATGGATTAAGGATCTAGGAATTAAACCAGAGACTCTGCGTCTAATAGAAGAAAAAGTAGGCCCTAATCTCCATCATGTGGGGCTAGGCCCCAACTTCCTTAATAAGATGCTTATAGCATAAGAATTAAAACCAAGAATCAACAAATGGGATGGATTAAAACTAAAAAGTTTTTTTCTTAGCAAAAGAAATAATCTGTGAGGTGAACAGAGAGCCTACATCCTGGGAACAAATTTTTACCCCTCACACATCAGATAGAGCTCTAATCTCTAGAGTAGATAAAGAACTCAACAAGATAAGCACCAAAAAACCAAATAATCCAATCAATAAATGGGCCAAGGACCTGAACAGACATTTCTCAGAAGAGGATATACAATCAGTCAACAAATATACGAAAAAATACTCATCATCTCTAGCAATCAGAGAAATTCAAAATAAAACTACTCTAAAATACCATCTCATTCCAGTAAGAATGGCAGCCATGATGAAAACAAACAACAAGTGCTAACGAGTATGTGGGGGGTGGGGGGGGAGGTTACACTCATACACTGCTTGGGGACTGCAAATTGGTGCAGCCAATATGGAAAGCAGTATGGAGATTCCTTGGAAAGCTGGGAATGGAACCACCATTTGACCCAGCTATTCCTCTTCTCAGATTATACCCAAAGGACTTAAAAACAGCATACTGCAGGGACACAGCCACATTAATGTTTATAGCAGCACAATTCACAATAGCTAAATTGTGGAGCCAACCTAGATGTCCTTCAGTAGATGAATGGATGAAAAAAAGTATGTATTATTTTAATGTATATTTAAAGAAATTAGAGGTACAGAAAAAAACAGACTGTGACCTCAGAGGGTATGTGTTGGGGTGGAAGACCAGGAAAAGCAACTCCTCTTTGCCTTTTATACCATCGTACTGGAGGGTCTCATGTGTCACTAATCGAATAAAGAAAAAAAATTTAAGGAAATTATCAATAAAATGTCATTTTGTTTAAATAGCTCAGAATAGTTAACTTGAACTTTTGTAATAGTACTGTCAAAAGTGAAATTGTTTTGAGCTGAAGCTCCGGCAGATTTCACGGGTGAAATTTTAATGCTGGGAAGAAAACTTTTCATTGTTCTGGTACCAGATCCTTGGCCTGCCTTTTCCTACTTTCCTCTTCGTACTACTGTAAAAGAAATGAGACTTAGAGAGGGACCTCTGGCTCTTTAAAGAGATGGTCTGTTACCATGGAAACTGGCCTTCATCTTCAGAGTTGTAAACTAGAAAATTCTATTAAAGGCTTATCCAGATAGTTGCTTTTGAAACTCTGTCTGATATCAGCTGTGCTTCATTCACCTTTGCTGCCTAGTAATCTTTTGAATTTGGTGATTTGGTTTCTGTTCGATGTAGGAATTAAATAAAACAATATGATGCTGATTGCCCTATTGGGCCCATGGTACACTCTTGCTAGGTCCCATATGGGGCTGCCATGGTGCACACTGCTGGGTGACCATATGATCTGCATTGCACAGGTTCACCACTGTACTGGCACCATGGAGCCTAGCACACAAAGTTGGGCGGCTTGGAGATGTGTCATGAGGTCAGATAGAGAAGACATAGACAGCAGCTGAGTTGTCAAAAATGACTCCTTGTTAGAGGATTTCAAATCTTATCTATGAGATCTGGATTTGGATATGTGGAATTGATTATACTCCTGCTGTGAAAATAACTATAGTTCAAATGGGTGCAAATAAAGCAAGTAACAAAATTACCTGAGGCTGATAATTTTCATTCATCAAGTGGCATCTATACTTGTAAAGTTGGATTTACTGGGTAGTGTAATAGAAGGTTTGGGGAGTTTTTATTGACCAAGGTGATTGAGATACATGAAATCTGTATCATTTTTAATCTCAAGATCCTCAAACAAGGGATATTTAAACCCCAGTTTATAAACATGAAAAATATGCCCAAACCCTTTTCTAGTCAGGAAATTTAGCTACTTTTAATCAAACAGAAGTTTCCTCTGATTATATTTCAAACATAAATTTCCATTGGTTTTCCTTTTTCTTTTTAAAAGCTAATTGATTATCAGTAACTTACCTTTAACTTTTGAACAGAGTTCCTAGGTAATATGTTAATATTTAAAAATAATATTTAAAAAAATAAAATAAAAATAATATTTAGATTGAATGGCAAAATTGTCCTGGAGTTGTATAGTGATGGTGATGACTGAACAACACTGTGAATATGCTACTAACTATACATTTAAAAATGGTAAACTGGCAAATTTTTTATGTTTTACCACAATAAAATGATGTCCAGAATTTTCCAATTGGAAAAAATGCTACAGAAAATTAAAGTAAGCTCTTAGCTTTTTATGAAAATTTCCTTTCTTCTTAAATTTACACACCCAAGAAAATCCCAAATTTGTTTCCTTCTTCAATTTTGAAGAAATCCAAATGCATTCTTTCCTTTTCTCATGAGAGATTTAAAACATAGTATGTTCAGTAGTCCCTATCTCTAGAGACATTTTTGTATTTTTTGTTTCTAATTCTTGCCCTAGAGGAGTTGTGTGTCTCACAAGAGGGCTCAAAGAGCACTAACCATTTAGAAGTGTAGGGAATTTCTGTGACAAACTTTGTCCACAGTCTCACCTGGGTCCTTTCTAGCATCTTGAACCAATGGACTCTGAATCTTTACAGAATCACTTCCAGGGGTGAGTAGCCTGTCACAAGCCATCCATGGGCTGTGTGTGAGCTATGCGCATTTGAGTGTATAGGAGGACTGTTCTGTCCTTGCATGCTCTTTGGGGCTATGGGACACATATGTGCCCTTTCCTCTCTCTCTGCCTGTGTTCCCACACAGCACCTGAGATGAGTGTGTCTTTCCAAGATGTCAGTCAATCTGCTGACCACAAGACATCACCAAACAACACCCTGAAACCCAATCCCTTGCCTTATTTGGGTGGAACTTTCTCGAATATCTTTCCCTCCAATAAATAGAAGGTTTCAGGTGTGCTCTCTCTCTCTCTCTTGCTCCTTCCAGTGGTAGCGCTGACCCTTGGGGTCACTGAGCCGAGCTGAGCCATGCTGCCTTAGAAACTTATGTTCGTGTGCTGCATGGTTTCTTTGCCGTTTTATTAGTTATTGATACAGCCAGCCCCTTTGAACCCAGTTCATACTGCCAGCCCGGCCAGCTGGTGATAGTAGCCCTCTGCTTCATGGTTACCATTCCACTGTTTTTTTGTTTGTTTGTTTTTGGTGTGTATGGTATTAGGGATGGAACCCAGGGCCTCACAGATACCACTGAGCTGCATTCCCAGCCCCCATTTCACTGTGAAACAGTCTCACTAAACATTCATTCAATAAACAGTTTGTTTTGACACTGTAACAGGTGTTGGTGATACCAAGGGAACAAGATGGATGTGCTCCTATTTTCATAAAGTTTACATTAGAATGCTTTCTTCCATAGGCTGAATTCTTGACCCTTTAATTTAGCCCCATTCATTCTAATTTTATCTGCTAAATCATAAAAGAGTATATGAGGGCTGGGGTTGTGGCTCAATGGTACAGCGCTTGCCTAGCATATATGAGGCCCTCAGTTTGATTCTTAGGACCTCATATAATTAATAAAATAAAGGTTCATTGACAACTAAAAAAAATATTTAAAAGAAAGAGTACATGAAACCATTTAGAGAATACCTGTCATAAATGCCCTGTGCCCAGAACCCTGCCAGATTTATTTCTTTTATTCCTCACAGGAACCCTATGAGACAGGAGCCATGACTGTCTTCATTGTGGCAATGTGAATACACACATACACTTACACACACATTCATTTTATATATATATTCATTTTTATATATAAATTATATAATTTTTTAAAGCATAAAATTACCAAATAACTTAGTGGTCCCACTTCTAGGTGCATACCCAAAGAAAGCAGAAATAGGTACTCTAACACTTGCATGTGATTATTCATAGCAACTCACTTGACAACAGCCAAAAGATAGAATCAGCATAGATGCCCATCAACAGTGAATGGTAGGCAATAGGTAGTACATTTTTACTATAGAAAGTTATTGAGTCATATTAAGGAAATGAAGTGCTTGGTAAATGCTATAACATAGATGAACTTGAAAAATGTGCTAAGTGAAAGAAGCTAGATACTAAGGTTTCCATTTTATATGATTTTTTGAAGAAATATCCAGCATTGGGGCTGGGGATGTGGCTCAAGTGGTAGCGTGCTCACCTGGCATATGTGCAGCCCGGGTTCGATCCTCAGCACCACATACAAACAAAGATGTTTTGTCTGCCTAAAAACTAAAAAATAAATATTAAAATTCTCTCTCTCTCTCTCTCTCTCTTAAAAAAAATAAAGAAAAAAGAAATATCCAGCATAGTTAAATCCATAGACACAGAAAGATTAGTGATTTGCAGGGGCTGAGGCAGGGTGAAATAGGGAACGAGTGTACTAAATGCCACTGAATCGTATAATTTTATATGGCTGATTTTCTGTTATGTGAATTTCACCACAATTATGTTAAAAAAAAGCATGACAAGTGGGCCAAATTTAAATTGGAGATCAAGAAAGATTTCTCTGAGAAATCACTATTTAGTTTGAACCCTAAAGGAAGAGCAAAGTTCACCGGGGAAAGGCTGTAAGGATGGTGCCACTGGCAAGAGGAAGGGAGTGTGAAAAAAGTTCAAGGGGAAATACAGTGGCCAGAGGAAGTAAGGCACCATGCCACATGAATTATCCATAATCTTACCCTAATACCATGGGAAATCTACTGGTGGGTATTAAGCAGGGGACAGTTATGATAAGATCTACATGTTCTGACTTCCTCTTGTTGCTCTGTGGAATGGATGGCAGAGGGCAAGGGTGAGAGCAGAGTAAGGATGCAGTCAGGATATGCCAAGACAACTCAAGTGAAAGTCAAGATGACTTTGACCAAGGCTCCCTGGGGTTATTCATTTAATCTACATTCCTGTAGAAGATAGCAAAGCATATCTAGACCTAGTTTCTTCTCGTTCTCCTGGCTTCTCTCTCCCTTGCTCACTGCTCCAGGAAGTATCTTTAGACCTTTGGGTTCAAGGGGTGAATGCTTGTGCCTTAGGACTTTGGACACTCTCCTCTTCTGGAATGTTTCTTCATAATATTTGTCTGGCCCATTTCTCTCCAAGCTTGAGCCTTCAGCTAAGGCATTGCTTCTTTCCAGATATGTTTTCGTGGCAGGCTCTGATAGCACAGGTCTCCAAACCTTCCTCCAACACTTTGAGCCTAAATCTATAATGATGCCTATGATAGTGGGCAGCCATTGCCTGCTTTATCTCCCTTTGGTTTTCTCTATTACCACATGGATTCCTTAAGGCAGGAATTCATTTGTCCTGGTGTCCCCAGTACACTACCTGAGCAAGAGAATGAATTCTTTCAAGAAATGAGTCAGAACTCAAGGTGGTGCTTCTAGATTTTCCCTTGTGTTGTCCTTGGACACCTTTTCTTTTTTTTTTTTTTTTTAATTTTTGTTTTAAGTTGTATAGGGACTCAATGCCTTTATTTATTTTTATGTGGTGCTAAGATCGAACCCAGTGCCTCACACTTGCAAGGCAAGTGCTCTACCACTGAGCTACAACTCTAGCCCTGGACACCTTTTCTTTTTTATCCCGAAAATATTTATTTCTATCTTCCCACAGACACTGCTCCTCGTCCAAATGCTTGTGTTTTCTCACTTTTCAAAAAAATCTCCATCCTTATAAAATATTAATCACATTTTAGTTCTCCAAACTGCTCAGTGGTGAACAAGTCTCCTGGCATTGCTTTAGTTTGTAAACAGCATGAAATGGAGAATGTAAAAAATGTTGAGTAGGAAATTTCCTTCCTCTTTCATGATCACATTTCCAGCTCTTTAATTTTAAAACTGTCAGTTCATAAATAACTGACTTTTAAATAAAGACATTGTTATTTATTTTTCAGATACTGGGGATTGAACCCACAGGCACTTTACCACTGAGCTACATCCCAAGTCCTTTTTACTTTTTATTTTGAGACAGGGCCTTGCTAAAGTTGGCAAGGCTGGCCTAGAACTGGTGATCCTCTTGCCTCAACTTTCAAGTAGCTGGAATTACAGGCATGTGCTACTGTGCCTGGCTAAGTAAAGATATTGTAATTCTAATGGACATCTAATGCTCAAATTACAGGTTGCTAGTCAACTTTTTTCCTTTTGGGGGAAAAGGATTGGACATAAAAAAGTAGGCAGAGTATCTAAGGGCTTTATCCATTTTCTCAAAACCCTCACCTCTTACCTACCCTGGATGGTGTTCAGACTTGAGCATGATGTTAAGGAGCCCACAGCTGAGCTGCCTGCATTGATCTGCCTCTGCAACTGACTTTCCGAGGATCCTTAGGAAAATTTTTCCTCCTCTTTCTGCCTGTGTATCGTGGAGGAGAATAAGTAGTATTTTTTCCTCAACCATCATGAGGTCCATGACTGAGATCCTTATAGCAAGAAACAGTCACAAGAGAAAACCATACTCCTTTATTTAATATCAGTTTTACATGCCATGGAAGCCTTCAGAAATGAAGACCCTAAGAAACTGGGAAACCTGCGTATTTTTGCGGGCAGTCATGTGGAAGTACGTAGGACTAGAGGACAAAAGGCTAGGATCTAATGGTAATAAAGTGGGGGAACTTAGCAAGGCCTGCTGGCTCAGATTCTTCCCTGTTTCTGTGTCTTAAATTCTTTCTTCCAGGTAGAGGGAGGGAGGGCCCTTATGGAAAGGGTCTTATGAGCTATATTCAGGGGAAGTTCCACAAGGTCCTAAGACTACTGCAGAGGGGAAGGGGTAAGGGAAAGTCAGAGAGGACCTGGTTTTTCTGTTTTCCTCAGTTTAAGATATGTAGTATGCTAAGATGCCATATTTGTGGTAGCATGTTCTGAGTCTTGTTAAGTGTTCTTATTTATGAATGTACTTATTTATAACAATACTTACCTCAAAAAAGTTTTTGTGATCACTGACTAAGCTAATAATTGTAATGCACGCAGAAGAGTGGCTGGTATTTGCATCTGAGAAGGGTACAAGCTAAGGCTGCTGGGATCTCCTGCTTGCAGGTGCCCTCCTGCTCCTTAATCTGCAGAGAAAGGACAGGTAGGGCCTATGTCTCACCCAGGGAATCTATGCTGCCACCTGAGAAGCATACTCCAGGAGCATGCCTGGAAGCAAAACATACTTCTCAAGTCAAAATGTCCTTAAGAACCTTGGTCTGGTTTTTATGGCCACACTATTTATGGGACTGATAAAAGATATTCTTTTAATTCCCTAGTTTGTTTGAAAAAAAAAAAATCACTGTCTACTGGAAGAAAGGGAAAGAGAAAGAACCTTCCCTGAAATTATAGTTTTAACTGGTTTTCATGTCAATTAAGTATTTAATTCACATGAAAAAGCTAAAGTCTGGGATAGTTTAGGAATACCTAGAAATAGATAATATTTCTTTGGAGATAATTTTGTTCTTTAAGCAAAAATTACAGGGTAGAGTCATTTTTTAAAATTTTTATTAACTTTCTATTAACCTATAGTTTACTGAGCATTTATTCCCTGCTTATTTCAAAAAGTAGAAGCAATTAAACATAATAGGTGTTAGGTTGGTTTAAGGTGGCTAAGGGAACAAAGCACCAGGCAACCTAAGTACGGGAAAGACAACCCAATCAGGCACCGACAGACAAGCAGTGATAATCACCTATTAATCATGGGGGTCTCCTGACTGATCCTGGAAGAACATGGAGCGAAGCAAGATCCCTTGATCAACCACAGGAGGACAAGGGACCTTAAAAACTTCCATTTCCTGTCCCAAGCCCTCCCTTCCTGTCCTAAACCCAATAAAATTCCAATCTGGCTGAGCCTAAGTGCGACTCCCCTGGACGCCCCCCCCACCCCCCCACCCCCATCCCCACCCCCGTTGGACTGGAGGGTCTCACTCACTAGGGAGCAATTCTCAATAAAGCGTTGTTCAGCAGCTTTTAATCTGCCTCCTTTTGGTCACAGGTGCCTGACCTTACAATAGGTAATAGAATGAAGGATTTAATGCAAACTAGAAACCACATAAGGGATGTAGTTGGCCCAGATGCCATCTGTGTGGTATATGTAACATTATTTGGGGACAAGCCAGAGTCAGACATTTCTCTGGGGGTGGATAAAGGCAGGGGAGGAAAGGCCAACACACTCAACTGAAGGCCAGCCAGGCATGTGGAGCCTGGTGTCTGGGAACAAGGTGCTCAGTAGAAGGTGGTGGGGTCTCATAAGCTGGATGGTTCATCTGGGGACAGACCATATTTAGATGTCCAGATAAGCAGGGAATCAGTCAGCTTAAAGTGTGGGACAGCTGCTAACAGGGTCCCTAACAGATGGATGAAGTGTACAAGATTCCAGATTCCATGATAGGCCTTGGTGGGATTAGGACCAGCAAAGGGCAAGATCAAGGCAGGACTTCAACCCTAAAGGGCTATACCATATAAGGGCAAAAATTCCAGACCTGATGAGCAGGAAAGGAAACATGATGTTGAGTCCCTGAGTGGCCTACATCCCACATCTGTGGAGGAGAATGAGCCAAGACACATGGACAATCATGGCAGGGGCAGTGGTAGTACTAAGGCTCTGCCTGACTCCTGACATCAGTTAGGCATGCTTTCAGCTAAAAACCTGAGTTGCTACCTGAGAACTGGAGAGATGCACTGGGCAGCCATAGAATGACATCTCCAGGGGAGAAATGGATCTGAGAGGGAGTCTCGAACTGTTTGAGAACATGAAAAATTATCAATATGTGCGGATGATAAATCTGTTGGCTCTCTTATTTTAAGACAATAAACCTAAAAACAAATGAAAAAAGGTAAATAGTAGAACAAAATATATTTTAAAGAGAAAAGTGATACAATTACTGAGTCTATTTCCGCTGCTATACAAACTACCATAGACTATATGGCTACAAAAGAATAGAAACTTGTTTCTTGGAGTTCTGGTGGTACAACCAAGTGAGGGCTTGCTTCCTGATTTGGAGATGCTGTCTTGTCCCTGTGTCTTAATGCAGCAGAAAGGGCACTGGAGATCTCCAGGTCTTGTTTTCTGTCTTTTTAATTCGAGTATTATAGCAGGATCTCTTTTTATAAGGACACGAAAGCCATTTATGAGAGGTCCACTCTCATGACCTAAATCACCTTCCTAAGGTCTCACCTCCTAATACCATCACCTTGCAGGGTGAAGATTTTAATTGATGAATTTTTCGAAAAAACAAACCTTCAGACCATAGCAATTATAGTGATATATTACTTGATTAACAGTGAATATTATATAACCATAATAATGAGTCATTGTTTAATTTAACTCAAAATTGTGACCTAGCTATATTTGGATAAATGATAAAGGAAATGGGAGAAGTGTGTGTAAACTAGGTAAACCCTCCAGTGCTATGATAGTAAAAATTTGGTATCTACAATTGAAAAATTAATAAATGGCAGTATAAACCCAATATTTACAATGTGAGATAAAGAGAGGAAATGTATAGAGAGCAGAATGGCAGCAGCTCATTTTGTACAAAGCAAATCTGATTTAAAAACTGAGTTGACAAGATGGGTGTGGTGGCTCATGCCTGTATTCCCAGAGTTTCCGGAGGCAGGAGGATCGTGAGTTCAGAGCCATCCTCAGCAATTTAGCAAGGCCCAAAGCAACTTAGAGAGACTCTGTCTCTAAATACAGTATAAAAAAGGGGTGGGGCTGTGGCTCAGTGGTTAAGCGTCCGTGGGTTCAATGGATAGTACCAAACATGCCCCCCCTCCAAAAAACCCCACAAAAACCAAAAACTAAGTCTATGAATTACTTAAGAAATTAAAATTCCTCTTTAGAACACTTTAAAAGGCAAATTGATTTACTTGCTGAGATGCATTCTGCTTCTTGGTTAGAGCCTGCCCCCAACCTGTGGTCAGCCCACTATGGATACGCTATAAAATCATAACCCTTAATGAGCTGACCCAGCAGGCAGGAGGGGAGGAGTATTACAGGGCTTGTTTTTTCCTCTTGTTAAACAACCAAGTTCTAAACAGTTTTAATTAAGCTCAAATTGAGAGTGAAGGAGGGGGAGGTTTGGGAGAAGAGATGAAAACACCATCCTTGTTATAACATGCCTTGTCCTATATTATTGCTTACATAGCAGTGATCAGCCCTGCTTGGCTACCATGGGGGAAATTACCATATGTAAATACGAAATCAGTATTACAAAAGGTCCTTGCTTGTTCAAAGTGATTAGTGTTCAATTTAATCTTCAGGGATTAGAATTTATGCCAAGTTAACTGAGAGGATATTCTGTAAATGACCCATTTAGTCATAGTGTACATTTATGGTTTTATACAACTAATCACTACAATTTATGGTGATTAGTATTAAGTTCAATTTCCACTTACGTTTTCAGGCAGCTGTTTCTCTCAGCGTCCCTCAGGTTTAATACTGTAAAACAGAATGGGTCCTATGCTGTACCTGGGATTGCCTTCACGACATTATCCAGGAGACTTTATTGTGCTGGTCTTGCAAACACATCCCTGACTAACAGCAGCAGTAACTTGCTTCAAAGACTCTCACGGATTCTAAATAAAGATAATACTTTCAAAAGAACCGTGCGGAATTTATGTTGACATTTTTGTATTTGTGAGAGGATTTAGAATCTTTTCTGAAAGAGGAATCAACATCCACATTAATTCTACCCCTCCCCTAACATTTTGCTACATTCTTACCACCAAAACTGAGGCATACCCCACAGAGGAAATGAATTTGCCTTAGTGGAGAATGAAGGTAACATTAACAATTAGATTATAGGCATTTACTACTAGATCTAGGCCATTTGAGTTTACCTGATGTGGAAACTGGGGCTGGATTCATGACAGAATCAAACTGGGAGGTGGTAACCAGCTAGGGCCAGAACTGATCTGGTTGCCAGGTCTTTGTTGTTCCTTCACACAGTCAGCTACGATCCGTTTGCTTTCAGACTTATAAGCAAAACTCATTTGATGACTGCTGTTCTTTCCCTGCATCCTGGAGCAATTTTATGAATGCTGATGTAAGAGAAAGCAGAAACACACTTGTTAGTTGGCATGCCTGTCTTGGAATTACAAATCTTAAAAACTGGAGATTGTTGTGTCAGTGCATAGTCTCATCTTGTCCCCAGTACTATGGTTCTTTCCTTTTTCACTTTCTCTCTTTCTTTATACACATATACACATCACTAACAAAAATAAATAAATAAATATTCACCAAGAGAAAATTTAAAAAGAGAATAGCCATATGCTCTCAAAATCAGTTTAAAGACAGTCTTGTGAGATGAAATGTCACATTTTAATGGATAATAAAACTCCCTGTTACTAACAGTGTAAGATAATTTGGAACAAAGATAGTACAAGAAATTTTTTGAGTAAGAAATATTTAATACTTTTAAGTTCCATTAGTCCTTAGATATGCCCCCTTCTCCAAATAACCAAAGCATTGTCTCTGACTAGGGGTAAATTTGTTTCATTTTGAGGAATTCTTGCTTATCCAGGGAACAGTCTGCTGAAACACAGCTTATCTGCATACTTTGCATCTGGGACCATCCACTCTGCACTTGTCATTATGACAGGTTGTTATTTACAGAGAATGGCAGGTTGCTGAGATCCTTAGTGAAGCTCTAAGGAACAATGATAACAAGGAGGCTTAAACATTTCAGGAAGCTGGCTCAGGTAGGAGGAGTGTCTTTAGGCAAGAAATGGAAATGCACAGTCCCTGTATATTTTGATTTCTAGACCATCCAAAGAGTATGCAATTTTTGTTGACTTTAAGGCAAAGTCATTTAAGCTAGCTGTATGCAGCTGGCGATAGCTGGTGTGGCTAATATTAGAAAAGATTCACCTGATGCCTCCTAAGTGAGAGAATAAGCTGGTTTATATGACTAAGGTATCTCTCCACAGTATCTTTACAGTCTTTTGACATGTCCCCCATTGGTTACCATCTGTTGGTAGAGCTTGAACAGAAGCACAGCAGGACACTTCCCCTTTATCTACTTAAATGAATGAGTAAGCACAGTTAAAGGCCATTGCATTGCTTGTAAAGAATGTGAGCATGACTCACTCCTTGGGTCTCTAGTTTCACTGTCTCACTGTGGGTTCACTCAGGCACAGCAGTGCATTTGTCTGCACAGATCTTCTGTCCACATGTGTGTTTGGTTAATAAGTCTGTTCACACCTCTATAAGCTTAGTGTCTCAAGGGCAGGTAAAAATTGAGATAGATTCCTTAAGAGATTATTAGTGAATTTGCCTCCATTTCTTTTCTCCCCAAAAGACAATACAACTTTTTGAAGCTTTTCCTCATATGCTTCAGATCACAAATTCTATCATGCACGGAGATCAATTTATATGTGTGGCTGGTCATTATTGTAAAAGTCTTCTGAAAAACTGCTGGCCATGACTTGTCTTCTTAAGATGGCTAAAGACAGATTCTTTGTGCTGGTTTTTTGTGTCTTCTTCCCTTCTCAAGTATTAGACCTTTGAAACACTATTCACAAACTGGTAATCATGAGGTCAACTAAAAAGAATATTTTTAATTATTTTTAAAAATTATCTTAGAAAGCCTATTTCAGGGTTGGGTGTGTGCATGTGTGTATATGTTATATTGTCAACAAAATGCATTTCGTAACAAGTCAGAAACATACGAAACAGGAAAATGAGTAATCTCTCCACTACCAATCACCTGCCCTGGGATAACCACTTATGAGAATCCCTTCTCCACTATTTCTGTATTACTATCCCTTCTCCACTATTTCTCATATTATATTTTTGGGCCCAAATGGTATTATACTTGTTCCTAAATGTCCTATTTTCATGTAATTAATAGATCACAGATCAACAGATACAGAACTCATTTCTTTAAAAATCTATGTAATTTACTAAAATGAATTCAATCTTTTCTCAATTAATAGGCAATTTTGTGACTTAGGAATTTGTTATTGTTATGGTTTGGATATAAGGTTCCTCCAAAAAGAATATTCGGAGGTAAAATGATTAGATTATAAGACCTGTAACCTGATCTGTCTATCCTAGTTTGAATGGTCTGTGGTGGTAACTGTAGGTAGGTGGGGCATGGCTGGAGAAGGTGGGTCACTTGTGGGTGCCTACTCTGGAAGGGTTCATTTTCCCTGTGACCACCTCCCTCCCACCCCCCTCTCCCTTGCTTCCTAGCAACTATGAACAGAGCAGCACTCCTCTACCTGGGCTTTCTATCATGATAATCTGCGGCACCTTGAGTCCAGAGCAATGGAGTCAGCCAACAATGGACTGAACCTCTGAAACTATCAGACAAAATAAACTTTTCCTTCTCTAAGTTGTTCAGGTATTTTGGTTATGGCAACAAAAAGATAACACATTTTTTAAATTAAAAAATGGGAGGAGGGGCTTGTTTCAAGTTACTTTTTGGTATCTATGTCTTTATGTACAGGTACTCTTAATCCTACAAATTCCTCAAAGTGGAACTTTTAATAGAAATTTGTCATAAATATAGCAAGAATAAAGTCCAAAATATCTACACTAAAAACTACAAAGTATTGTTGATTTAAATCAGAAATGAGTCAAGCGTTGTGGCACATGCCTGTAATCCTAGTGGCTCAGGAGGCTGAAGCAGTAGGATTGCAAGTTCAAAACCAGCCTCAGCAAAATGTGAGGTGCTAAGCAACTCAGTGAGACCCTGTGTCTAAATAAAATACAAAATAGGGTTGGGCATGTGGCTCAGTGGTTGAGTGCCCCTGAGTTCAATATCCTCTACCACCGCCCCCCCGCCCCGGAAAAAAAAAAAATCAGAAATGACTAAATAGAGAAAATCCCAAACTCATAACTGGCAAATTCAATATTGTCAAGACATCAACTCCTCTCAATTTGTTCTATAAATTTAAGGCAGTCTCAAACTCCAAACAGATTTTTTTTTTTTAATATAGAAATTAACAAATTGAGGCTGGCATAGTGGCACACGCCTGTAATCCCAGAGGCTCAGATTTTGCTGAGGCAGGAAGATCACGAGTTCAAAGATAGCCTCAGCAAAAGTGAGACATTAAGCAACTCAGTGAGACCCTGTCTCTAAATAAAATACAAAATAGGGCTGGGGATGTGGCTCAGCGGTTGAGTGCCCCTGATTTCAATCTGGTACCAAAAAAAGAAAAAAGAAAAGAAAAAGAAATTAACAAATTGATATGAAAATTGCTAAGCCAATTTCATAAAAGACCACCATTGGAGGATTTAGATTATTGATTTTAAGATTTGCTATTAAGCTACAATTTGGCATGTATCAATGGAATAGACTGAATCTACAATAGATTCACATATATGGTCCACTGATTTTAATAAAGGTGAAATCAATCGGGGGAAATTAATGTCTTTCAATAAAATTGCTGGAACACAACTGCATAATTGTGAGAAAAAACGTGAACATTGATCCTTACTTTATACCAGACATAAAAATTACTCTTGAAATGGATCACAGATCTGAATGTAAAAAGTAAATTAGATTCTATAAGAATCAGAGGGAAAAATCTTTGTACTGGGTTAGGATTTTTTTTTTTTTAAACACAGAAGGCACAGAACATGAAACAAACTTGAGAACTGATATTTTGGATTTTGTTAAGACTAAAAAGTTTTTCTTTTCGAAAAATATCATTAAGAAAATAAAAAGGAGCCAGGTACAGTGGCTCATGCCTATAATCCCAGCAACTTGAGAGGCTCACAAGTTAAAGGCTAGCTTCAGCAAGTTAACAATATCCTGTCTCAAAATAAAAAAAATAAAAAGGGCTGGGAATGTAGTTCAGTGAGAAAATGCCCTGAGTTCAATCCCCAGAATGAAAAAAGAAAAAAGAAAAAGAAAAAAATGGTGGAGGGGTGGTAAACCACAAAATTTACAACTCAATAATAATGGGGAAAAAATTTTAAAAATGGGCAAAGAACAAAATTTCACAAATTACATGAAAGGCCAGTAAGCACATGACAAAATATTAAAAATGATTAGCCATTAGGGAAAAGCAGATTAAAATCCTAGTAAGATAGTATTACAGAAGGATTAGAATGCTAAAATTAACACGACTGACCATAACATAAGATTGACAGGATGTTAGAGCAACTGGAACTCTCATACCTTGGTGGTGGGAATATATAATTGTACAACTACTTTGGAAAAGTTTGTTATTGAGTCAAAAGAAATGAAAACACATGTCTTAAGTAAAATTTTCTACACAAATGTTCATAGCAGCTTTATGTATAAGAGCCAAAAAATAAAACAAAACCCAAAATATTCACCTGTAAATGAGTAGATAAAGGAAATTTATTCTAGCTATACAATGGAATTCTGGTATAAAACAACAAAGAAATTATTAAAATATGCAACAACCTGGATGAATCTCAAAATCACACTGAGTGAAAAATTAAGCCAAAAATGACTACATCTCATAGGATTAAATTCTAGAAAATACAAAATAGTTATAAAAACCAGACCAGTTACTGCCTAAGAATAAGGGTAGAAAATTGATGTTTTACTTAACTGGTACCAGGAAATTTGTGGGGT
Organism: Urocitellus parryii; assembly: GCF_045843805.1. NCBI lineage: Eukaryota > Metazoa > Chordata > Mammalia > Rodentia > Sciuridae > Urocitellus > Urocitellus parryii. The sequence continues at coordinate 69,590,018 of NC_135538.1, read as the reverse complement.
TAGGGAAGTGCTCAGGATCTTGATTGTATTTACATCTTATTAAAACTTAACAAATGTTATACTTTAAATATGTACAATTTGTATGTAAATTATACTACAATTTCAAAATCTTTTTGTCTGAAAGAAACCCACTTCCAACTCTATTAGACTTCAATTAACTTAAAGAAAATACATGCATGTATACATACACAAAATTTTTTTTAACATTATTTACTAATTTAAGAAAATGTTAAGTTTAAGACATATTATTTATGAAGATTAATTTTCTGGATTGGGAGTATGGCTCAATGGAGCACATGTGTAGTATTCACAAGGGCCCTGATTCAATTATTTGTACCATTAAAAAAAGACTGATTTTTTTTTTTTTGCCTTTGTTGTTTCCTGTTAAATATTTTTTCTTGGTCTTTTATAACTTCATTATTATTGTCAGTTAAAATTTATAAGAATGGCCAGGTGTGGTGGCGCATACCTGTAATCCCAGGGACACCGGAGTCTGAGACAGGAGGATCTCGAGTTCAAAGATAGCTTCAGCAATGGTGATGCACTAAGCAACTCAGTGAGACCCTGTCGCTAAATAATACAAAATAGGGCTGGACATGTGGCTCAGTGGTCTAATGCCCCTGAGTTCAATCCCTGATACCCCTCCACCAAAAAAAAAAAAAAAAAAAAAAAAAATATATATATATATATATATATATTTATTTATTTATTTATAAGAATGTACTTCTTGATTATACAGAGAAAAGTTGCTGATTTTTATATTCATCAGATACAGCCACATGATCAAATTCTTATTAAATAGTTATTTAAGTAGGGTCTCATGAACTTTCTATACTATTTTAATTTCCAATGTTTACATAAATTATTCAGTTTGGGGGTTCTTTTTTCACTTAGCAAATATTTCAATGTTGGATGATGATACAAAGTGTGCCTTACCTTTGCTTCATATCTTTAATTCAGACTTAATTAAAATGACATTCATAGGATCTACCCTTTAATATGCTGTTTGGTTTTTTGTAAGTAGTCTTGATTAAAAACTTGATAAAGTTTGGGAAAGTACATTTAATCCTTTGTGAATATTGTCAAATGTCCTTTGGGCATTTTTGATACAACTATACAATTCCTCTCCTATGAATTATTTACATAATGAACAACCAATATATTTTTAAAAGATATTACATTCTTGTTATAAACCCTATTTTCTGGTGTCAATTTAATATTTTGAGGACAGATTTATATGCAAATTATAGAACTACTATTATACTTTCTAATGACTATATAGTATTATATGGTATAGCTCTACTATACTTTAACTGTGATTAATGACTATTCAGATTGTAGTTTTCTTTCTTTATTCAGTGCTGTGATAAATACAATAGTACTTTTTCCTTTTCTTTTCATGGAGTTAAACCCAGGGTCTAACTGATGCTAGGCATTTACTTGACATCCCCACTCCGTTTTTCTTTTTTTCATATGACTGTAATGTAGTATGTATTTAAAACTTTTATTTTCACCTTTACCTTGTATGCTTCCTCCATAGGCACGGAAAAAGTGGAAAAGACAATGTTCAAATATTCAAAACTTTGATTTTTGTACTTTTACATTTTCTTCCTTATAGAAAGGCAAGTACTTCCCCTGCTCCTCAGGGCTCCACTTATCTAAAAACATTCTCAGTTGCCTTCCCTTAGTGTTTGAAAGCTGTCTCTGCCTCTTTCATGATTTTAGCCTCACCTCCACATCTTCTGTGAATCTCAGATATATGGCAAATTTCAGCACTTTTTTTTTTTAAGATTTCATCTCTCTTTGACATCCTCTCAGTTTTCACAGGACTAGATGGGTTAAGATCTTGAAATTTTACATAGTACCCTTTTACTTATCTTTAGTGCAACAGAATCACTTAGGCATATGGAAAAAAGCTATATGCTTGGGTCCTACCCTCCCATTCTGAAGCAACATTTCTCCAGAATATGTATTTATTTTTTTTTTACTTTTACAGCCACTGAAATTCTCACTCAGCTCACTTCTCTTGTGGGAACTGTGTTGCATGCACCCCATAGGATCCATGGGATCTTTGCCCTTCTATTAAATCCTCCTCTACCAGGTTGGGGCCAGTAATGGGAAGGGAAGTTCCCAGCCTTGTAGGATGCATGTCATGCCAATTCTGTCTCTCACAAAGGAACTCCAGTTCAACAGCTAGCTGTTGGGTTGTCCTGTGGAATGCCCCTTGCCAATGAAACATGGCCAATGTGTTGTCTGAAGTTTTCTCTTTTCCTGGCTTTTATTTTTAGTGCACAAGACACAATTTGAAAGGAAGGAGGATTGAAACAAGTGCCTCACACGTGCAAGGCAGGCGCTCCACCACTGAGCTACAGCCCCAGCCCCCAAAGGAAAGAATTTTTAAAAGGGAAAAATCATCACAGTAACATCTGAAGACATTAACTGCTTTACTTTCTCACAGTCTTTGTTGAAATGTTCCCATACATTGCACTGTTTTATTTCCATTAAGGACTCTTGTGAATGGAGTTAGGTCTCTTCCACTTTATTAAGTAAACAAGAAAACACACTCCCAGTTCTAAATCTATTAAAACAGATTTCCAGAGGCTCCAACAGTCTGAAGACCTAGGTTTGACCTAGAACTCATCATTTAAAGGATTGGTGAATTTTCAAACTCCTTTGAGCTATTGTTTACCTTTCTAAAGTAGGGCTAACATAAGAAATGTCTGAAACATAATATACACTTCACAAATGTTAGTTCCTATTCTTTCAATTCTATTCATCAATGACAAGTTTGTTACTTTACTTTAAAGTTAATTTTAAAATAATTTCTTATCACAATTTTGTTTTGTTTTTTGGTACTGAGGATTGAACTCAGGAGCACTCAACCAGTGAGTCACATCCCCAGCCCTTTTTTGTATTTTATTTAGAGACAGAGTGTCACTAAATTGCTGAGGGTGGCTTTGAACTTGCAATCCTCCTGCCTCAGCCTCCTAAGATGCTGGGATTACAGGTGTGCACCACCGCATCTGTAACTTTTTTTAAAAACCAGTTTCTTCCCTAAATGAGCACTGTATGATATTGACCTTAAGTTATTTCAAGTTTGGTTTCCAACGAGGGTGTTGCAATTTAAAACACATTTTGAAGTTTCACTTTATATTTCCAAGCTGCTTCAATTACAAATACAGGAAAATTGCCCAAAGAATGTGTACATATTGGTCATTTTTACATCAATAGAAATGCAAATTACTTGGACATTCTAGTGAGAGGCTAGCTTTTCCTGCTCCCTTTTGTGGGCAGAATAAAGGAAGTGGTAATAAGTAGTGCCTACCTTCCTACTCACTATCCTCTGTATCCTTTCCATTTTTGAATTTCAAAAAGGTAAGCACAGGGCTCCCTTATATAAAGATGTTTCCCAGTCTCTCTGCAGTTAGAGGTGGCCATGTGCTTAAGTTATGGCCAAAGGAGGTGATGCTCTTGCATCTTCCTCTTCTCTTTGGCTTGGCCATTACCTATTACTTTAGCCTTTCTATGAGAGAAAGAACTGCTATCTTTTTATTTTTTCAAAGACGGGATTTTACTATGTTGCCCAGGTGGGCCTCAAAACTCCTGGGATCAAGTGATTTTGCTGCCTCTGCCTGTGGAGGAGCTGAACATGCCCAGAACTTGCTGTCTTGTTTAAGTTATTATTTTGGGCAGCAGCCAAACTTATGTTCTAATGACTATAGGGAGATACTTATAAGTTTTTCTTTTTATAATTATTTATAAAAATAAGGGGTTTTCTTATATGGATGAAAAAAGAAAGTAAAAGGGGAAGAAATTTGCATCTTAAGCCAAGGAAATCTGTACTTCTTCAGTCTTCCCACATGTAAAACTTGGAATCATGAATGGGGAGATAGAATTACTTAATCAGACATGAGTTTGACTAAGCATGTATTAACAGTATCATGTCCACAATGTACAGAAGTAGATGTCTTAGAAGCATGTAAGTCATTCACTTTCTATGCAACTTAGATAATGAAGATGTTTCCAATCCTCAAAAGAAATAGCATCTGTTAAGATTCTCGTGGAGCTGGGTGTTGTGGTGTACACCTGTAATCCCAGCTACCTGGTAGGCTGAGGCTGGAAACTTTCAAGTTTAAGGCCAGCCTACAATTGAAGGGGACCCTTTTTCAAAATAAAAGTTCTAAAAAAAAGGCTTGGGGGATACAGCTCAGTGGTAGAGTGCTTACCTAGCATGTAAAGGGCCCTGGGTTAGTCTATAATCTTGATGATGACATTGCAGTAAAGATGATCAAACTGAACAATATATCTACAGTCTTCTTAGTTTTCCCTCAAAGACTAAGAACTCATTTTCAAGTATTACTAGAAAAGGTTTAATTAAAAATTCCTCTCAAAGGAATCACAAAACTATCCAAGTGGGAGATTAAACACTTAAGAAGTAAAGAGTCAACTCTGTATGATTTCATTCATGTAAAATTGTAGAAAATGCAAACTCATCTACATTACTGGGAAGCAGATCAGTGGTTGTCTTAGGTCTCTTAGTGAAAAAATCCAGGCTATGCTTTACTTTCCAGTAGACTGGAAAGAAAAGTCTTTTATCTAGAGCAGACTCATAATATGGTTATTTTATTTTCATTTTGAGGGCACATTTCTTTGAGGTGAAATAAGTAGAAAGATGAAGACACTCCACCTGCCAAATATTTAAATGTGAAAGCTTGAAATACTTCAGAACTTGGTCACAAAGTTGTTTAGAGCAAAGATTTCAGTTTAAAAGACACATGTAGACCTTAATATTGGCTTTATGGCTCCAACAGAGTGGTCACAAAGCCTCTGGGCCTGCTAGTTGGGAATTACTTAAGTTCTTCTTCCTTTGCCATTCAATTTAAAATATTTCCTATGTTCTTCTTCACATCATGGGCAGACAGTGACCAGAATCCTCAAGAATGAGATACTGCCTAAAACAAGAGACAATGATGGAAAACCACACCCACATAAAAGTTTTAACCTTTAGTAGCCCAGTTTCCCATCTGAAAGATGAGAATACTACCTAACTGCTGTGTGACTGAGATGGGCCACAATTTGGCATCAATAACAGCAGCTCAGATTGTTAACAGGTGATCAATAAATACTGAAGACATGAGAAAATTAATGTATGAATTTACAAAAATGAAGGTTGGGATGATAAAAATGTGCATATCTGTAGGCTGGGCAATAGTAAAAAAAATTGAAATAGTTCATATGCCTTTGAAAAACTATTAAAAATCAAGATTTCTAATTAGTATGTTGAGTCACAGGGGCTCGGGTTGTGGCTCATCGGTAGAATGCTTGCCTGCACCTGCAAGGTCCTGGGTTTGATCCTTAGCACTACATAAAAGTAAATAAATAAAAATAAAGGAATTGACAACTACAACTAAAAAAGAAATATTAAAAAAAGAGTCACGTATATGTAATGTCATGCTTCATACAAATTAAGACTCAAGAAATTATGAAAAGCAGCCATTTAACTCAAAATTCTGAAATGCAGAAGATAATGCGTTAACTGGCCAATCACTTAGACTTCTTAAAGATTATGGTATTAACATTGTTGAATATTATAAAAATACTGATGTTTCAGTTTTTATTAGATTCTGTGTTAGGCAAATACACTGCTAGAGTGAACACAACAGCTCATTTGCTGACATAAGCCATTTACCATTTTATATACCAGTTTAGAATAATAATCTGAATTTTATTAAAAACAAAAAATAAATCTAAAAAGCTTCCTTCAATTACACAGTATGCACAAGAATTTCTGTATTACATCATTTTACACATGTTCTGAATGACAGAAGTTGAAGTAGAACTTACTACCATTTGAAGAGAGAAACAGTGAAAACCACACACATTTACAGAGAAACAATAGTCTCACAGGGAAGAGCTGTGATTTTGGGCTACAGCAGGAACTGAAATTAGGCACATGGGAGTAACTTGAAGAAAAAAAAATTCAATGCTTAAAAATACTTCAGTAAAGAAAAGTCAAACATCTGTAAATAATTTTTAAACAAATCTTTTCAATATGCTGTTGCTATAACTGATTTTTATTCAAACATTTTTCTATTGCCGAGGAATATATCCCTCTAGATAAGATAAAAGCTTTGCTTTCTTTCCCTGGAGGGAAGAATAAAATAAAATTAGGATTTATTTGTTCAGTGATTGTTTTTGAATTTCTTAGACTAGAATAATTTTCAATCTTATTTCCCTGTTTGCTATTTCCACCCCAAAAATGATGGTCAGAATAAATTTAAAACCAGAATTACTGGCCATGGATTTTAATTCTCCACAGTACCCACTTTCCCCCATTTTTAGGGATAATAGATCAGCAAACAGAATAAGGCTGAATTGCTCTCAATGTCCAGGACAACTACAAAACTGAAAATCCCAAGGAATTCATTGTAAACAAACAGCAACTTCTCAACAGCCTTTTGCATTTGAAACCATGACTAAACCTACTATTTTTTTTCCATTTACCATGTTGATATTTTTTTGAAGTATCTTCATGTAATAATGATAATAACAAAAATAATAATAAATTTTCCCTTTAAGTCTTTTAAAACATAGCAAAACACATCAGTGTCTAGAAATGAAATCTGAACTCTCTAATGCTAAATCCTTATGGAAAGTCAAGCCCTAGCATTTACACTTGGATATCTCATGCTCTGAGATAATTAGAAAGGCTGCTTAACAGTGACTCTTCAGATGTACACACAAGTACAATTGCTATGATTGAATTATGCTTTCCTTTAGTCTACAGTTATTTTCTGTGCCAATTTTATTTTACTATTATTATGTTGAGCCCAATATTAATTTCAGATTAATAGTTAAATTATATGGGATTGATAACCCTCCTTTTATTTAAATCAAGTGATAGAAGATATTAAATTCCTAAAAGCTTTCTAATAACAGATTCTTAAGAAACTAAAAATGACACGGTTTAGTATGAACTGTCCTTTACATTTATTGCTTGTATACACATGAGATTATAAAACTCAGTGGGAGGAAGAAAAAATAATGGAAGAAAAAGTTTTACATTTTTAAGAACAGCTTTTATAACTTATTATAATTTTGGGGGGAGTACTTGGAGTGGAACCAGGAGTGCTTTACCACTGAGCTACATCCCAGCCCTTTTTATTTTGAGACAGGGTCTTGCTAAGTTGCTTAGAGCCTCACTAAGTTGCTGAGGCTGGCCTCAAACTTGCAATCCTCCTGTCTCAGCTTCCCGAGTCGCTGGGATTACAGGCATGCGCCACCATGCCCAGCAGTTTTGGTAACTTCTTAGATCCGGTTGTTTATCTGAAACAGACCAAACACAGCAATACAATCATGACAGAATTCTAATGAACAGAGCAATTATGCTTTCATTTTTTAATTTTATCTTCTAAACACCGAGCTATAAAAACGAAACTGATGACATTCATATTTAAAAGATGCTCTTGTATTGGTATCAAAATGTGATTTGTTTTAATACCAACTGAAAAAATAGACCTTGTGTAGATTATTACTTCAATGACATTTTATTACTCTTATTTTGAAGGCTGGTAGCAAAGTTACTGTTAACAATATAAATATTCTCTTTATAAGTGTTGAAATTGTCTTGGAAGTGTTGAAAAGGCAGCAGACATTCCAAGATGGGCTTGCAAGGAAAATCAATTATTTCAATTTTGAAGGTAAGTAGGATATCTGATGAGTTTATTCTGACTATTTTAACTTACGTACTAACTTCTGATTTTCCTGGTTTATTCCTCATTTGGTATTATCAAAAGAAATCTAAGTAGAGGCCTTTTAGCTTACAAAATTATTTCCATTTTCCACTATTTTCTCTTTAGCTTTTAAAAATATATGGTAAAACAATCCAATTAATCATTGCAGGAAGGAATGATCATTTAAGCTAGACCATATTATTTTGCCTTTAATTTCATTTAAGAGAAATTAATGTTTGAGTCATAAAAGCTTTATAGTTTCAACACACATACACACAGAATTCAAAGTTTTTATGCCTTAAAAAAAAAGAGCTTCCTTTTGTTCACTGTATCATGAACAAGTTTTAGTTTGATGAAAACTAACAAAATTGCTTCCATTAATACAGCAGCCATCACTTACCTTTAAATATTTTACAGATGGAACTGTGTTCAGTACTGATCCAAGGTGGCATCAAAGCCATTACCGTAAACTAATCCTAAAGGTTCTATATTTCTGTAATGTACCACCAATTATTCTAAATTTATAATACCCTGTCTTTAACTTGGTGTATACCATCTTTTGGGAAAAAATTATTAGTTTTTTGAGATGAGACATAAGAACAAACTCATTCTCAAGGTTCTACTTCTGAAATAGAAAAAAGGTCGATGTTTGCACATAGCAGCTAGTTTGAAAACCCACATTCTGTTCGGCTACCCTTCACACAATGAGCATGCATATATACCCACAGTTCACTGCATCTGTTCTGAAGCTGAGAACTGCTGCTTATCCAAGTCATAGAGGCCATCATGAAATTCAACGAGACATTGGAACTGCATATCCATATCCACCATGAGAAGAAAATAAATGACGTAACAAATGCAGCAAATATAGGCAGGTGGCATTCAGAACACGCCAAAAAGCTAATACTCATGAATTGTCATAGGGTTTTTCTTTTTTTTTTTAAAAAAAGTTTTTCTTTGCATATTTTAAAATTTAAAGTCTCAGAGAATCATGAAGTGCCTTGTCGTTTTTGCTGTTGACTTCTGATGACCTCTAGTTGTTTTTTGCATTGCTGGTAGTAAGTAGAAAGGCTTTTGTTTTCATCTAAAAGCTTTTTATGTTCCTGTACCAGGCGAGACGTATTTTGCTGGTCCTTTTCATCCTGGTCCAATTCTGCAACTAGTTCTTGCCTAAAAGGAAATACCACATAATAAATATCACCAAGGATACAAAAATTGATTCCTTAACTAGCTGATGCTAGAAGCTCAATTAATGAGAATTTTTATTTTGAGTCTATCTTTTGTATCTTAAGTACATGAGTCAAATAAAAGTATGGGCCACAATGGAAACTATCGCCCACTCTTATGGTATCACCATACAAATAACAATCCTTTCATAGGGAACTGTCTTTGGACAATCAATGAATTAAGATTATGTGGTCAAATAAAAACTTCAGAGAATTTTTCATTTGCTATCTTCTTTTTGTGAAGGAAGGAAAAAAAGGGCTCTATCCCATTACAGGAAAATAACACCGAAGTTTTAAAAATTCATATTCTACTTTTATACTCATGTACTCATATTCATATTCTGATGTCACAATCCTATTTACAGTGCTGAGTGGTAGCTAATAGAACATTTGTAAGCTAGTTAAAAGAGATGTTATCCAACTTACATCTCTTTCCTATTTTAAAACAGAACAATATAAACCACACTTAAACCACTTACATTTGCAGACAGTTTTAGGAAAGACTCTCAAGAGTTTTTAGTCAAACTTCTTTCAGCCCCTTTTACTTAAGGATAGAGTATTAGCTCCGAAAGTGAGGTTACTAGATATAAATAAATAACTAATAAAAAAATCTTCAAACAAAATAACTTCCCAATATTTCTCATTTAAATACTTAAAATTGATTAAAACTGCCATAGTTTTCACATTCCCCTATATCCACCATTATTTTTTCTGAACAAAACTCTTCTTTCAAAGAGCACTGATTAAATATGTGAAAAAAAGAAATGTGGATTTTTTTTTCAAACCAACATCAAGTGCCAGCAGTTCTACAATAACATTTACAATTTCTAGACTATAATATTTAATTTCTTTCTCAGGCTTACCTTTACGATACCATGTCGATTTCGGTTAGATTACTGTATGAAAAATTGTGATAAAATTCTTATTTTGAAGTAAAATCACAAACGTCTCATGCATTATTTTGGAAAACAAGAATTTTATGTAGAGAAAAATTAATAGAAGGAATCTTATTACCATTTTTTTCCTTACAGCATTTGATTTTTGTTTCCACTTATAAATCAGCTTCATAAAATTATATGCGGGGGTCATGCTTAGGGTTTTTTTTTTTTAATTAAAGAACTGAGCATAGAATAGTGTGGAAACTGGTTTGGATTTCTTTTCTTTCTGCTAGTACTAGGAATTGAATCCAGGACCCTGAACATACTAAGCAAGTGCTCTACTGCTAAGTTAAATTCCTAGCTCTTTGATTTCTTAAAAAATGGGAGGAAGGCAGTTTCTGTAATTCTCAGAAAAACACATATAGGTGTAAAATTCCTCAGAAAAATACTCAATGATATGAAATAAAGCCCTGTAACAAGTACTTCCATTCTCATAAACAAAGATCTGAAAGAATATGTGTACAAAACTGTTTGTAAGATGAAGCACACCTGAATGTTGGTAACCCAAATTATGACCAACTTTGAAACTCTGAGAACATATAACACTTGTATATATAGCACTAGTTTATTCTCCTTAGTACAAATATAATATAGTCAAAAGGGTGAGTTTTGCATAAAAAATAGTCAAAGGGCACTTAAAACTTAAGACTTACTTTCTCTGTAATAACAATGCAATTTCTGTTTGAACTTTCATATATTCTTGTGCCATTTTACAATGCTGTTCAAACACTGCCATGGATTCTTTGGAGTTTGGACATGGTGCTAGAGGCTGAAAATAAATCAGGAATGTTAAAACATAATTAAAATCAAATCTCAGTTTTTAGCTAAGACGAGAATTAAGACAGAGACTGTGATATATTTTTATAGCACTAAAGCAACAATCTTTTAAAAATAAGTGTTAAATCATGCCCTAGAAAATGTTCATGTCTTTTTGACAGAGTTAACTCAGAACTTAAATTGATACTTGCTGTTTTAACACTTTCATGTTCTAGAGAAATATGACTAGAGTACTTGCAGCTTCTGGTATGACATTTCAGGCTGCCAAACTGTATTACACTAAAAGTCTTTTTTTTTTTTTTTTTTTTTCCAGACAGGGTCTTGCCCAGGCTGGCCTTAAGCTTTCAATCCTTCTGCCTCAATCTCCTAAATAGGTGGGTATAAGGTGTGTGCCACAGAGTCCAGCTCCTAAGAGATATTTAGCTCTCATACTTGTGAGGAAGTACCAAAGTATATTACTTACATTCTTGGTCATTATGAACATAAGAATGCATCACAAAATGTATTAAATAGGGATGAGTTTATGAGTTTTATATTTTAATGCACTAAAATTAGCAAAAATGCTATGCTTGGCAGTCTTGAACAAAGATATGGAACTATTTTAAAACGACTGTTACGATAAGAACATATGATTCTGCCAATCTTAAATCTGAATAAATTAACTAAAAATCTTTTATTTTAATTTGATTTTAAAGTTTATTTATGCTATAAGCATATAAATGAATATACAAGGATGAATAAAAACATAATAGTCAGCTTCAAAGACAATCTCCCTAAGAAGAAAAAAGTAAACTTCCATTGAGAAAGTGCTCCTTTACCTGTAGTTGGTGATCCAGTGTAAGATAAGCCATTGGGATGGAGTTATCTGATCCATTGGTATCTGGAATTCAAGCATATATTTTATTTATTTTCTGTTATAAACAATAAGAAAGTATGCACAAAATATTGTTTATCTACATAAAGTAAGTAGTATACCAAACAAAAGTTACTGCTATTGGTAATGCAAAGGGTGATTTTGATTTCTAAAGGTAAAGAGAGCACATCTGATTATATATATTAAAGTACAATCACATTCTGTGATTTAAGCTCATTATAAACAAAACATAACACAATGTTAAAGCTTATGAGCCTTTTCTTAATTAAAACAAAAATAATGATATGAAACCTTTATATTCAGCCCTGACCCTACCTAATCAAACCCCAAATCTCTTTATCATGCCATGTTTACAATTATGGCTGGGTCAACTCTGTCAACACCAGGGTAAATAGGTAAAGGGAGAAGCAAGCATTCTTTTCCAGTAGATCATTTTCAACTTACACAGATTCTAATGTGAACCTCTCAACTTGTCCCTCTCAATGAGAATGAGAAGAAAGAAGAGATATTACTGATGTGAGTACATTATCCATACAAACGATATGGAAACAAACAAACAAACAAAAATTTAGAAGTGTGCCTCAATGTCAGGCCCACAAACAGTTAAATTGGTTAATTCCAACAACCAATTCTATCAAACTATTTAAACAGGCAGCTTCCTATTCCCTGCCCCTGACCTGACACCCAATGCTGGGGATAAAACCTAGGGCCTCTAGCATGCTAGGCAAGCACTCTACCACTGAGCTACATATACTTTTGTTTCTGTTTCAAAGCAGGTAAAACTGCCATACAACTTGACGGAGTGGTATGGGTAAAGGCAAGGCCAGGATGACAAGGAGGTGCTGTATTCAAACCAATAAAAAACTAAGGAAGTTTGATGGTTCAGTAGCCTCTTAATTTATAAGATTATCTTTTATTTATTTTTTCCTTTAGTGCTAGGGATTGAACTCAGGGCCTCACCACTAACTATGCCTCTAACCTTTAGGTTTCTTCTTTTTAAGCCATTAAGAATGTGCTCACAAGTTACTACTAAAGCTAATAAGCTAAATCAGACCAAATGAGGTATGTCTGAAAGGAACCCTCCCACAATGCTTGTACAAACTAAGCACTCAACACAAGGTGGTGGTAATTATTATTACTATTGATAGTAAATGGAGAATTAGAAATGAAGTGCAATTTTAAATAGTCAAGCTTATATTTCATTGAAAAAGTAAATTTTTTTTTAAAGTAATGTCTGTTAAATACTGGGATTCCACAGAGAATACAGCCCAGTAGAGCCTTAAGGCTCTTATCCTAAAATCATAATATAAATGTTTTCAAAAAGTGCTAAACAAGAAAACACTTTGTTATTTCTCTCACCGACTTTCTCCGCACTCCCAACAGTAGTTTCAATTATGCTCCCACTCAAATGCTGCATTGTATAAAACTAAAACTGCCTAAAAATGATATATCCCTGACTTAATAGGAAAAATTGTCTTGAAAAAGCTTCCTGAATATTTAATATTTGAATATTGTGAATATTTAGTATTTCCACTCCTGTTATTCTTATTTAAAACATTGATACCTTATATATATCCTATTTTATCAGATTTCTGTGTCTGATATAATTTTAGAATTAACATTTCTCAGTACAGTGGGTGTGGGAAAAAGTTCAAGCATTATGTTTTTCAAATGACTAAAGCTGTTCCATGTAAGGTTCTTAATTGAATTTCACCTTTTTTCTAAAACTAAGAAGGATTTCACTTTCTCATTTATATCTAAATTGAAATTGAGCTTCCAGTTTCTAATACCAAGAATTGGTAACGAGATTACTCTATGAAAGCAAATGGCAAGGTTACTCCAGTTTATTATTTTAATGTTTCAACAATTAATCAAATTTACCTCCTTTTCTCAGTGTCAAGATTCACACTGGTTTGATTAAATTGGGCAAAATCTCTTTTCTGGTTCCTCCTGCGCAATACTTATTACTACTCATATTATTTAAGTATGCAGTCTCTGCCTGGAATGCTGCCTTCTCCTTTTTGCTTTAGGATTGAAGAGTACAAAAAAATTATGGACTCTGCTAGGACTCACATTTAATTGATTTCACTCAACTGTTAAAATGCTTAGCTTGTACTATTAAATTTAGTAGTTTTATACAGCATGATGAATTTACTGTTAATGTGTATCATGACTTTAGTCATGATTACAAGGAAAGGCCACATCTTAAATGTCTATCTTTGCAAAGTACTAAGCACAGAAGAAATTCTTTAGTGAGTTTCTCTTTCTGCAGCTCCCTCTACTCGGTCCTTGGTATGTATTTCTTTAGACCCATTATATTATAAATAGGAACTGAAAAGCACTCATTATCTGCTGATTATTAAATTATTATGTTCTTTGAAAACACACAGAAACTTCTGGTACTTGTGGCACTTATAGGTACTGGAAAAGAAAAAGAGAGAGACAGGGAAATACAGTTATGAGAGCTACTGAAAAGAAAATGCCACATTGTTGATTTATGTCTATTCAGATCAGTGTAGGCTGAAATTTGGAAGCTCTGCCCAGCCAAGAGACAGACCTGGGCACAGCCAGAATGTCAGAGAAAGCACTCCTGTGGTTCAGGAACCAAAAACTGCTAACATTACCTCAATGTTAATGATAAAATCTGACAGGAACATTTCCCTGTCTACCACTTGGGGGCAAAAACAGGACTATGATAAATTCTGAGTAGTGATGAGCTGTACTAGGAATAAAATTTAGGAGTTTTATTTACACTATATTTAAACTTACTAAAACTAGAGGATACACCCCTTGCTAAACATAGTCTTATCTTACATAACACAGAGAAAAGCCACTCGATTACTTTTTAAATTAAATTATAAACTTGACTAAACCATGCCAAATAGATATAAATACCTGTCATATTTTAGTTTGTGACAGAAAGCTGACTGTTAAATTTTAATTATAATTGCCACTATTAATAACAACATAGTTGATCTTATGTGAAATCCCAAATGGTTTAATTTTCTAAGGTCTAAGAGATCATCTTTCCCTCTCTGACTTATAAATAAAAATTTTCATTTAAGTATATTTGCTGAGTCTTTAGTTAGGTATTCTCTTAATGTTAGGGCAAAAGTTAATTCTACTATAGCACATAATTTCTTGCTTGCCCCAAATGAAACTATTCCATCCCTATACCTTCAGAATACTAAAATACTGATATTGTGGCAAGTTAGCTATCCATGTTGGTGAGTTTTAATAACTCACTCTCTTTTTTTAATCAGGGATAAAACCCGGAGTGCATAACCACTGAGCCACATCCCCAGACCTTTTTATATTTTAGTTTGAGACAGGGTCTCTTTCCAAATTGCTTAGGATCTCACCAAAGTTGCTGAGGCTGTCTTTGAACTTGTGGTCTTCCTTCTTTAGCCTTCTGAGTCTCTGGGATTACAGGCATGTGCCACCATGTGCCTAGCTTAACTCTGAATTGTTTTTTTTTTTTTTTTTTTTTTTTTGTGTGTGTGTGTGTGTGTGTATGTGTTACTGGGGATTGAATTCAGGGCCTTGTGCACTCTAGGCAAGCACTCTACCAACAGAGCTATATCCCCAGCACCTTTAAATTAAATTTTAAAGGTCCAAGTAACTGAATAAAGTCTCCCCATCAGGCAAATAATCAGGAATTTTTTTTCACTAAGTGTTATATTTATATCCTTAAAACAAAAGACTGAGATGAAGATAACGGATGGATATTTTAACCATTCTATGAATTTTAGTTATGTCAAAATTAATGACTTTACTACTATCATCTAGTTGGATGGATCACATTAGGAAAACCATAGACCGAAGTATCAAGCATACAATATGCTTCCTAACTAGAAAAAACTAAAACAACTATCTTCAAAATATGTGTTTAGTATCAAGGAGAAAACAATGCAGAGGTCAAGGCAGTCTTTGTCACAGAATTTAAAGATATTTTAAAATTTATTGGTAAATAGTCATTTTATTAATATGAACATCTAAACTGCCAAATAATGCTTGTGTTTGTAAAAATTAATAACAGTACTAAATGAATGTAAGTAAGATGAATTCAATTTCTTATTATAAGGTGGAACTAGACTGGTCACCTGTGGAATCATCAGGGGTCCATGGATGACTTCGAGTTGGCTTTTCTGAGGTTGGTCCTGAGGTAGTGATCATTCTGACACTAGGACTGGATGACCTACTGCTCACCTGTAGGAAATAGTGACAGAAAAAACAAAATGTGATTTTTCATTAAAAAAACAATGTCAAAGCTAGGTGCACTGGCACATGGCTATAATCCCAAGCAGGAGTGTTGCAAGTTTCAGGCCCACCTGGGCAACTTGGTAGGATCTTGTCTCAATAAATAAATAAAATTAACAAAGGACTGGAGATGTACTTTAGTGGTAAGAGCACCCCTGGTTCCATCCCCAGTACTGAAAAACAATAAAATAAAATAAACAATAAAAAAAAGAGCAGCAAGAGACTATTTCCTTTAAAAGGCAAAAAACAGACCTCTACTCATAGAGGTCCTAAAACACTCTTGAAAAAATAAACTAGGGGCTGGGGATGTACCTTAGTGGTAGAGGGCTTGCCTAGTAGAGTTCGATCCTAATCACTGCCCTCACCAAATCAAACAAAAACTCCTAAAGACATTATATATACATATGTGTGTATGTGTGTGTGTGTGTGTATGTGTATATATATATATATATATATATATATATATATATATATATAAATTTATATGTACTCATGCATACATATTACACCTCTAAACCAATGAGCTTCAAGAATGTAAGAGAAACACTCAAGACTGAAGCAAGCAAGACCAAGAGAGCAGGAAAGGTAAATGGGCCTGAAACTTGGGTATCGTACAACACCAATGGTCTAGAGGTTTTGTGTTGACTGCCTGTTGCACCAGAAAATTAAACCTTAGCCTTTTGTAGGATGGGTGAGCCTGGAGGAACTTATGTTTAAACCTAAAACTTAGGGCAGGTGTCCTTCTCAGAGAAAGAGTAAACTAGGAAAAGAATAATCTACTGACAAAATGGTGATAGGAAATCAACCTGACTCTGTGGTGGCTCTGTATGGGATGATGTTGGGGAGGGGGGAGAAAAATGTTTCCACTGTGTATCCATAAAAAAATTTTCCAGAATCAGTGGAAAATATAACAAATCCCAACCACAACAAATCTCAAGTATAAAAAAATAAGAGAAAAGCCATATCCTGAATTTAATCAACATGGGACATATACAGGCAACTTCTAGAAAACAGACAAATAGAAGATAGACAAAACAGCCAGAGAAAAAAGACCGATTCATAGGTTGAACATTCCTAATCCAAAGACTTGAAATTAGAAGTGCTCTGAAACCCAAAACTTTTTGAATGCTGTCATAATGCCAAGAAGTAGAAAACTCCACATCTGACCTCATGTGACAGGTTACAGTCATAACATGAGTACTAAAAATATTGTATAAAACTACTTTTAGGGGCTGGGGTTGTGGCTCAGTGGTGGAACACTTGCCTAGCATGTGTGAGGCACTGGGTTCAATCCTCAGCACTACTTAAAATTAATAAATAAAACAAAGGCATGTGTCCATCTAAAACTAAAATGTAAAAACAAAAAGGCACTTTTTGGCTTAAAAAACTATTTTCAGACTACATGTATAAGGCATATATGAAACATAAAAGAATTTTGTTTGATTTGGGTTTCATTCACAAGATATTTCATTATATATATAAAAATATTCCAAAATCTTAAAAAAGTTTTAAATCTGAAACACAATTGATCCCACACATTTATAAGGAATACTTTATCTACAAAATCTCAACAGCAATAAGAGATGCCAGAAAAAAGGTGAAATATCCATAAAGTGAGAATTGAAAACTACCAGTCTAGAACTGTTTAGTCAACAACAACAACAACAAAAAAATGTGAAGAATGAGGTCAAATAACATTTTCAGATGAACAAAAACTGATGTAATCATCTAGACTCATACCACAGGAATTCCTGAGCATGTACTTAGCAAGAAAAATTTTTCTTGGATGAAAGGCCCACAATGCAAGTAGGAATACTGATAAACAAGGGTACCAGTCCACATACTAAAAATATTAAGTGACCAGAACAGTGACTAATTAATAGAAATACCAAACAAATAAACAATATAGTAATAAATTTATGTACAACAACAGCATAAGCAAGAAGAGAACGGATTTAAAAATCCTCATTCAGGATGAGTAAAAGAGGCAGGAAATGGGAGGAAGGAGGAGGGTTGGGGAGACACTGGGGACAGAAATCAGTCAAAATGTGTTTTTATGTAAGCATAAATATGCCACAATGAAACCCACTGCTCTGTATAACTGAGATGTACAATTTTTTAAAAAGAAGTAGTAAAATTCAACTCTCAAACCAGAAAGAAAAAGTATGAGATGAAAAACATATTTATTCAATCCAAAAGAAGGTAAGAAATGAGAAAAAGAGAAATAAGAGGAAGCACAAAACTTACCAGTAAAAGTTAACAGGTGTAAATGGGCTAAATTTTACAGTTAAGACATTGAAAAGAAAAAGGGAAACAAAAACCAAATCAGATTATCAGGATTAATTAAATGCTGTTTAACAGAGACATACCTAATTCAGAAAGAGAAAGACAGAAAGGACAACAGAAAGTTAAAGAATGAAGAAAGATAACCAGAAAAAAACTACCCAAAATGAAGTACCTAAAATAATATTAGAATACATTTTAGGAAAAAAAATATTAGAAAAAGAGACAAAGCAGTCAGTGGTTCAATTTATAATTTTTGAATTTATAACAATTCAAAATTTATATGTTGTACCTATATATAGTTCAGATAAATAAAGTAAACTTCAAGGAGAAAGGGACCCATCTATCATCATAGTGAGAAATCTTAATATTCTTCTATATATGATACATAAAGAGACCAAAACCCCAAATACATTACAGAAGAAAACCTGAACTACATTTGTAAAACTGTTTATATTATAAGCTCCCAAGTTAGAAAAAAATGATCATATTAAACAAAATGCAATTATCTTTTGTACTGACTTCAAAACTAACTTTAAAAATCCTATATTTATTAATTTAAAAACATTTTTAACTAACTCACTTGTTAAAGAAAACAAAATGAGTACTAGAAAATATTCAAACTAAATTTAAACATAACTAAAAACTTAATGCAGCTAAAAGAGGAACATACAGCAAAATTTTTAATTCCATATATTTATATGAAAAATCCTAGAAGCACTGACAGTTTGCAAGGCAGGGATCTAACTTACAAAGTGAGATAGAGTACTGAACTGTAAGCCTCCCTAAAAGAAAAATAGTAAGCTGGGTGTGGTGGTGCCTGCCTGGGATCTAGTGACTTGAGATGTGGACTGCAAGTTCAGGGCTAGTCTCACCAACATAGCAAGGCCCTAAGGAACTCAGTGAAATCCTGTCTCAAAATAAAGAATAAATAAAGGACTGGGGATGTGGCTCAGCAGTAAAGTGCTTCTGGGTTCAATACTCAGGACTGAAAAAAAAAAGTATAAAATATTTTAAAAATAGAACAAATACTGTGCCTAGTCAATTTTTACAAATTAGCAGTTAAATACACAAATCTCTAAAAAATAAACAAGTTACCAAAATGACCATTCATCACAGAAAATACTAAAACCCATAGAGTTGTTATAGTAGGTGTCTATCACTGAGCTACATCTCCAGTCCTTATTTTATTTTGAGACAGTGTCTTGCTAAATTGCCCAGGTTGGCCTCCGTCTTGTGATCCTCCTGCCTTAGCTCCCCTGGGAGCTGGCATGTGCCACCATGACTGGCTTGAAAAGTTTTATAGTTAAGTTCTATCAAACACTCAAGAAACAGACTTTCCCAGTCTTAAAAAACTTACTATAAGAAATAGAAAAAGAAGAAATATTTTCTGATTCATCCTGTGAAGGCAGTAAAACCTGATCACTAAATAAGGACAGTATAAAAAGAAAAATTACTAGCAAACCTTCTAGTAATACTAGAAAAAGGTGCTTAAAAAAATCCTTAGGAAATCCATTTTAGTTTTTTTTATCTTTGATAATTTCAATACATACACATGTATGTGCGTGTGCGAGCACACACACGGACGAGAATATAATTATAATTTGTTAGTTATGAAGCCTGACAAGTGAAACTCATGAACCCACAACCAGCTTAAGAAATGGTACTTTAGCACTTCAATAACTTGCTAACTTTATCTGTAGAGATAGGGCTGGGCTAAGAATGTGATGGCTTCTAATATTCCACACAGTGTCAAAATTCTATGATTTTAAGTCTTGAAAAAGCACAGTGAATTAGATACTAGATAGTAAAAGAAACTTTTAAAATCATTTCAAGGATAAAAGTCATAAAACAATTTTGAAGAAAAACTGATAAAATTGGGTACTGTTGAAATTTCTTCAGAAATTCTCCAAAGCTTTTCTATACCATAAGCAATTTTTAACTCCATAATCAGATTGGTCATTCCAAAACCTCAGTTTCATTCATACCACTCTACATAGGTGTTCTGTATATCACAATCATCATTCTGTTCCTCCTGATCCTGTAAGGTCCAGCTCAGATCTCTTTCAACATTATGTGGTCATTTTTGTTACTGTTCTGCTTCTCTGTGAACCAAATCAGACCCTATGTTTAAGGATGAAATGCCTAGCAGTGTATCAAATGCAAACCATTCACTTACTGGTTGCTATTGGATCAATTCTGATATTCTCAAGCATTTGTGACTCTTGATCAGCAGGTATATAGTATCCATCTAGATTCTCTCCCCTCTCACAATTTTTTCTGCCATTGTTTTCCTCCCAGCTTTTCATCCTGACTCCAAATTCATTCAAGGGTAAGTGGCCAGCACATGTATGAAACTGAACAACATAAAACTGCTATTTTTGTACCAGAATTTCAGAAGGTTCAGTCTAATACTATGCATACCTGGGTTTAAATCTGTTTGGGTATTTTTGGCTGTAGAAACTTGTATATGTAACTCAACCTCTTTGAGCCTTCCTCATTTATAAAGTGTGGATGAGAAGAAGTTATAGATAAGAAATTGGCTTTGGAGACAAAGAAAACCTAGAGTTTGAATTTCTGCTCTGCCAATTATAAGTAGTTCAACTTTAGATAAATTCTGTAATGTCTAAACTCAATGGAATCAAATAAGTTAAAAGTAAATGAAATCAGTATGACATATATCATCAAGTTGTAAAAATCAAATAAAATAATGTACACTAAAGATCTTGACACAAAAACAATGCTCATTAAATGTTGGATAAGCTGGCTGTAAAAACAAGATGGGCATAAGAGTAAACTTGTAGCACTTAACAATTCCTTTCCTAGTTTAAACATTAGTTCTTTTATAAAGCATATAAATGACTAAACCCTATTACAAGGACATATTTCCTTCTTTGAATTTTGGTTATGTTTATAAAAACTTTCTACATAAACTTGGGCCTGAGATGCTTTATATTACTCTAATTTTTTGAGGGGGGATAAGTGGGAGTGAGTATTGGGGAACTCAAAGGCACTCTAGCAGTAAGCTACATCACCAGCTGTTTTCATTTATGGACAGGGTTTCATTTTCTGATTGGCCTTGAACTAGTACTCTTCCTCCCTCAGCTTCCCAAGCTACTGGGATTATAGGTGTGTGTCACCACTCCAGGCTATTCTCAAAAGTTTTTGATTCTTCAAAAGTACTTTAATTTCTTTAGAGGACATATATATTTTTATATTATACTACCTGGGCTTTAGAAAGTAGTTAACTATGTAACATCCACATAAGTACTCAATGAATAAAATGTCAACATGAGCTTTTGGAATTCACATACAAAATGGATGCTTAAACTTATTTACCTTTGGTATACAAGAAGAATAAACATACACCAAAGTAATTATATGTATATAAATAGTACTTTTCAGATACTGTTAGCCTTGATAAATCAAGTATATTATGAAATTATCACTGAGTTCTTTTAATTTTCTTTGACTGAAAGCAAGCCTTGACTTCAGAAGCGTAGACTGCTTTGCTCATAATTATAATTTATATTGTAAATCATTTATTCTTTTTCAATCTTTTGCAGTGTTGGGGATTGAACCCATGGCCTCATCTATACTCTCAGCCCTCTATTGTAAATTGAGTGTAGTGTTTCTTTAAAGTGTTGGCAGACTGGGTTCCAGTCAGTATAATTTTATGCTAAAATTTTAACATTTTTAAAAGGAAAAGTAAATGTGACTGCAACATAGGATAATCAATATTAGTTATGAGTAAACAAGACACAGTACAAGTAAGAATCAGGTCTTCAAAATATAAGAATAGATTTAGTACATGGAAAAAAGGGCCATAGAACACTTGTAATATTAAAACAAATAAGGCTATCTGGACCTAATATGAATAGGACTCCTGAAATTTAAATCTTTCTCAAGAGAATTCTTTTTTTTACTTGTTTCTTTTCACCTTTTCCCAAGCTCTTGGCATTTCAGGTATTTGACACACTTGTTATACTTGTATAGATTTCTATAGCTACAAAACTAAGAAATAAAGCTAATATTCTTAGTTTAAGTTTCAAAACTTTCTTTAAAGCTATAAGAAAAGCCATATGGAATTAAATTTATATGTATAAATGATCTAAAGTCTTTATATGTCAAGGAATGTATATTTTAACGAATTTCTGGTTAAATTTATGTTATTGCTTGCAACCTACTGTGAAGGTTATGTAGTAGCTTTTTTTCTTTTAATCACTAGAAAAATTCTGATGGCTACATATACTATCAAACTATTAAAACACATTTTGTTCCTCCCTTCAAGACATATGCAATTACTTTATTTTATTCTCATATAACCTGAAAAGTTTGAGATATATATATATATTATATATGAACATAATTTATTACAGGATTGGATAGCAAAGTGTTCATGAGTATACAGAAATGCTACAGAGCAATTTAAGGCAGCAAAAAAACACTAAGCCAAATTTAAACTGAAGGGGAAAATTACCATCAGTAGACATGAACCAGAATTGGCCTTTGACCAGAATTTTATGTTTATAAAAAGGAATTAAAAGTTATAATACTGAAAAAAGAAAAAAAAAAAAGCTTGGCTTTTTATTTCTTACCTAAAAGTCTGGAAAAATATTTTCATTAAGGCAAGAACTTATGCCCAATGCTACTATTTAGACTGTCCAGTTCACTAGTTTATCATAATTGCATCAGTTTGAAGTTGTAATTTTCACTGACTGAAGCCTCTCCAAGAGAAATCTCTAATATAGATCTACAATGTATAGAATTCCAAATGGGGCATGTAGGCATTCTCAAGAACAGAAAGGCTCACACAAATGTATAAAAAATAAATTTACGCAGTCTTCTGTTCAAACTTATTATCATAACAAATATTACAGTTTAGCCTTGCTCAATGTATGATAGTTAGAACTCATCACTGAAAACTATTTAAATAATGATGATGCAGACTATCAGAAACCAAAATTTTTAACATTTACTAAGATTACTCTAACACAAATTACATCCAGTTTTATATGAAAGATAGAATGATCAAGAGCAGAGTTTTTGGGCCATGAATCAAATTTGCATTAACACCTGGTTGTAACAAGTTAACAGCAGCAAGATTGAGACTTAGGTTCTAAGTTTCTCCAATCCTTAGTTTAGCTACCTGCAAATCAAGCAATAAAAAAAATATCTACTCTATATAGGGTTAAGATTTAGATAATATATACTTATTATAATATATAACTCCAGTTTACAGGTGAAAAGTCATTTTATTGAGATTGATCTTAAGCCTTTTATAAGGGCTTGCCTGGTTCAAAGTTAGTGTATAACAAAGGGAAGCTATTATTACTATAGTTTTTTTCATAAGAGAATTGATCAGATAAGTTTGATGTGCCCTAAAAGCTCCCCGAGGACTGGGCTTTATTGGTATTGTCAGTGTACCCCAGCCAAAGACGACCAGAAACTGATCTGCTGTGTTAAGAGTTGGGTCTAATATTTGTTGCTGTGAAGATGACTCATCATATGGTACAATGGTGTGTGTCAGTCAGTAAGAGGGTTTTACAAAGAAACTTTTATAGAATTTAGCCTTTAGGTGAGTGATTTTGGGGAGGCTCTAAGGAAGTTGAGGTTCACTGTAGAATGGCTGCTATCAACAGGAGTGCCAATTCTATAAGGAAGGCAGACCAGAATGAAGTAAAATAGTAAAGTAGCACTCATATTAGGTGGAAGAGGGCAATGTTTGGTATTTTGTGGGTGGTATCGAATTTTTTTTTGTCTGTGTTTAGACAGCATTATAAACTGGGCTTGTTTTGTCTCATTTTACCATGGTCTCAGCATAGCCATGTTTGATGTTGGGGTCTAGAAGATGATGTCTCGTACGTAATAATATAGACAACTGTGAGAGTCGGAACAACTTCTAACAATACTGACACCTCAGTGTCAGATCAGTTCTTGGATATCTAGTGTTTCTTTTGTCTTTCTCAAAGCCTCTAGGAGGGCCATACCCATTGTAAGTGTTTAATAAATGTCCTGAATTAACTGCAAACCATGGTTAAAAGTAAGTTGTACACTGCGAAGAGACAACCTTTAACACATATAACACATATGCTTACTTGCTACCTTTAGTTAAGAAGTTTTTTTTGCTCACTATTTGTCTCACAACCAATTCCAGTTTACAGGTGAAAAGTGTAAGTCATTTTATTGAGATTGTATCAAGTCAAGAGCCAAAGTAAATAACTTTGGTTGGTTCACTTTCTTTAATGACATGTAATGTTAACTTTTATCAGTAAATTCTTTCTCTCTGATGATGTACTTGCTAGACAAAATTCTTTTCTTCATGCTGTTTATCAATTTCCATGACCAGAAAAAAACAAGCAAAAACTAAAACAGAAAAACCAGCTTATCACTGCTTTATCAGGAAAGAACTATACCTTCAAAGTATTAGGAATCCACATTATGAATACTTTTGTCCTTCAAATAATGAGTATTTACCAGTAATTTTTTAAAGTTCAATTTAGTGGTCATTTATCACATACTTTTCAGGGGAAAATGTTTTCATAATATATTAGGGTTACTCTTTGTCAGTTTATTCCAAAAGGGACATTAGGCATTTTAAGGTTATAATGCTTAAGTAATTTTGAAAGAATGGATCAGTTTTAGAAACTGGCTGTATAATGGTTGCACACCAACTGTTTTAGAACAGAAGTTACAGTCATATAAAACTTTCCCTTACCCAAATCTTTTAGAATAGTCTATGACAAATCAAGCAAATGACTGTCCCACAATCAGTCTGCCTTAGTTCCTGAAAGCATCATTGTAAATTAAAGGGTTAATAATCACGATTATAAGATATATAGGACTTATGAGAAAATGATAAGACTTGGTGTAAAGAGAACATTCCTGAATTAAAGCAATGCCCTTTCTCCAGAGTCCACAGAAAAGCATGCACACTAGCAGCCACTGCTCATGTCTCTTAGAGCAGGCTTCTCATTCCTAGTCAAAGGGAGAGCACTTGGCTAGAGGTTCTCATAACTGGAATATCAATAGCAATAGTAAACAGAACTTAAAAGGCCGAGCTCATCAAGCTTCTCCAGAATCAAAGCAAGTACCAGATGTCAAACTCTCTGTTACTAAAGCTTTTAAGTATTTGAGGGCAAGAAAAAGGGAAAATTTTAGTCAAAAGTTCCAGGGCCTCACAAAAAAAAAATTTACTGAAAAATTTACTGTTGAATAAGAGGAATAAAGATCTAGAGTTACTAATATCATAAAACATAAAGTAAAAGTGTCTGTGTACTTTAAGAACATATGTGTACATGTGCATGTAGTCAATGAGTTGTATAATAAAAATATTTCCAGATAAATGAGAATCAAAGATACTTATTAAATATCTCAAATTATTTTTTGTTAAGTTAGTTAAGATGATGGTAATACAGGGCTTTCAAATTTTACAAATGAATACACAGAATCTCTAAAATTTATAGTCTTTCATAAAAATGAAATAAAGTAACTTTTCAGGATATAAAATACTAATATAAATTATCACAAATTAAATCACATTCTTTATAATATAGAATGCTAAAATTTTACATGAATAAGGACCATGATGTGATAGTTTTACTACTTCACATGCATGCTGTACTTACAAAATTTATTTCAGTATAAATGAAAACAAAACAACAACACATCTCATCAGTTCTCAATCATTTTAGAGAATGTTATACAAATTATATATGTTAGATACATTAACCTGAATAACAAAAAAACTAATGATTGATCTACTTTTATATATACCTGGTTGGTTAAGACACTATATTAGTCAGTAATGGTTTAATAATAGCACTTTCTGGACTATCTACAAAGAAGCAGTGATAACAAGATTATGGGTGGTTAGAAAAACATCTAGAAATATAAATAAAAACCTTGACAACTGGAATAAATGCCTTTCTGGAGTGTATCCAACTGCTTGCTAAATATTTGTCTTAAGGATATTTCACAAAAATATAAGTGCAGTGGGTATGCTACATTAAAACACATGCCAATGTCCTGTGTGACCCCAGAAGAAAGGCATCTTACTGGGGAACTACTTACTCCTCTCATTGATAAAAAGGAGGTAACACTGGTGATTCACTTTAGAGTATTATGATAATGACAAATTATTAATTATACAATTGAATATTTCTTTATTAAAATGTATATAAAAATCATACACATAGAGAAATACCGAGCAATTTACTTTCTCATGCAGTTTAAACTTACTTTCGAAAGTTATCCTTCCAGTTAAATTAACAACAGAATCAATGCTTTTTGAATATTTAAGTTCATTGTCAATGAACTTCTGAACCACAATTTTGGGTCAATTCACAAAACCACTTTTGAAGAGTATATTATAGTTAATGCTTGATTTCTGCCTATTATTTTTCAAAGACAAAGAATTTGAATGTTAAGTCTTACCTGACCAGGCTCTGTTCCAGTAACAGTCAAGTCTTGGATGGATCTACGTCTTGGTTGCCCGTTGCCTTTTAAAAAATAAAAAAAGTAAAATAATGGAAGCTATTCAAATAGGTAATAAGGGTATAACTGCTATAGCAGGAAGTTTCCATCTGTTGCTCCTTGGATCTAAACAAAATGTTTATGGGGAAAAAAGAAAAGTGAGTTTATTGTGTGTGAGAGAGAGAAAGAGGGAGAGAGGGAGATAGATGGATATGTAAGGAAAGGAAGAGAAACAGCTGCAGTGTTTTAACTCAAAAGTTGCTGGCTTACAACAGAATATGTCCTAATACAATAACCATTCCGACCACATGAATAGCTGCTGAACTCTCTTCCACCATCTTTTGTCATGTGTTTAAATAGATGAACGCCAGGGGGCTGCAGCTGATGACGGCATCTATTTCAAGGTCCTTACGTTACAGTTTTTTACAGCAAGACAGCTAGCATGTTGTAAGACACAACACAACTGACTTTAATGGGCAGCGGTACCTTGTTTCAGGGCCTAAATGGATGCTTAGGCTTAAATTTATTATACCGAGTCACACTTAATCCTATTAGTGTTTGTCAGAATCCAGTAATTTGTTATTTGTGAATATCAACTCAATTTCCTCCTGGAGATAAATTTACTTCTCATTTCACTCTCAAATATATATTGTTGAAATGTGCTGCAATATGTGTGTGTGTGTATATATATATATATCCTGCTTTATTTAATAAAAATAAAAAAGAATGCTACAAATTTAAGTCTTTAGCAAAATGGAATGAATTGAGCAATAGTGTCACTCAGCACTTTTATTTGGGAACAGGGTTGTTTATACAGTATCTTCTAAGATGAGAAATCAGCTGTCTAAAAGGAAACACCAAAATACCATGCATAACAGCTGACACAATACTCAAAATTCTTTTGACTCTGACAGCTATATTATGTAATTTTTCAACTAGTGGGCAGTTCTCATAACATGCACTCTAATAGCTGTGACCCAATTAGCAAAAAAATTCATATTTTTATGATTCTGAGTTTAAAAAATCCTCTTAAACTAATCAACATAATTTGACAGCTTAAGCCATGTGACCTCATTATTGTTTTGCATATAAATCAAATGGACCTTACGATGGAATAAGAATGTTTAATGCAATAATATGTGTAGTGAATATAAAAACTATAAAAAAATTTATAGCAACTTCTGAAAGTCTAAATCATTTCTTTCTTACATTTTAGACTTCTTTGCATAATATGAATTCAAATTTACTTCAAATTTCAATTTATTCACAGAAGTCCCAACTTTCCACTACAAATTAAAACAACGAACTGTGTATTTATTGAACCATGCATACTAAGATACTTTTATGAATACTTTTAACTATCCCTGTTTCCCAAAGACAAGAAGGAGTCCCATCATGATGACTAATAAGCAATTTTAGGCACATTTCATTCAACACACTCATTCTAAAATTAGCAATAGATGAGACAAGCTTGTAAAAGTGTCTGGAATTCTCTTTTCAGATCAGCAACATTTGTGAATCTGAGGAACCATCCTGCACATGTTGTCTATAAACTATTACATCACCATCACTGCAATAACAACAAAAATGAACTGGAGTCTATGTGGGGGGTAGGAGGAAAAGGAGTAAAAACTTAAGGAAGCAGGGGAAAGAAGAGCAGACAGTAACAAATACCATTAAATGAGAAATCCTCCAAGCTACAGCATGAGTTAAAGCAAGCAATATCAGATGATGCATTTTAATTAGCATAAGCATGGCAGAAACCACCTGGCAAATAGTTCAGACAAAGCAAAAAAGGATTGCAATCAACAAATACTTGTTGCTCCAATATTAAGTTTAAGTCATAATTTAGAAATATGAATATAAAAATCAATCTCATAGTACTGCAAATGAAAATCACTGCATGTGTTTGCAGAACATTTGGATTCTGAATATTTTGCAACTGAATGATTCAGAAATGCACTCGTAGTACATTTTTCTATAGTTTTTTGATATGTGCACACCTGTATTACAAATGTTGCAAACAAAAAAAAAGTAGAAGAAATGAGCAACATGATATAAACAGACACTCGATTAAGGAATCTAAAATCCACATATGATGGGAGTATTTCATTCTGTGATCAATTCTGAAACTTTCTTTACTTATGATAGAGAAAAACTATATACATATTTTAGAATGACTTTTCCTAAGTAAGAGCAACAGAAGGAGTACATCACGAGGCCAACTCATGCTACATACCTTTGCCTACTCCCCATCCTCAAATCAAAAGGGAGGCAGCTATAAACAATA
Organism: Urocitellus parryii; assembly: GCF_045843805.1. Taxonomy (NCBI): domain Eukaryota; kingdom Metazoa; phylum Chordata; class Mammalia; order Rodentia; family Sciuridae; genus Urocitellus; species Urocitellus parryii. The sequence goes on along the minus strand of NC_135538.1, from coordinate 69,561,162 downwards.
AGCAGTTTATAGGTCAGTTGTTTTCAAAGTTATGTTTTTAAGTCAAAATCCACCTCTTCGAAGAAGTTTCTCTTTTAAATACAATTGCTTTCCTAAGCAAGTCATCCTAGAATTCTTCTGGAGACTGCCAGCTTAAGTCCTAGGCAGACCACTTCTGTAGTTTTTCTTACTGGTTTAAATATGTTCACAGATTTCCATCCCTTTAACTATACTCATTTTTTTTCAAAGTTCCTGATGACCCTCTTCACTTAAAAAACAATACTGTACTTGCGTAAAGACTTCTCTTAACCAAAATTTGAGGAAATTTAAGGTTCTTAAATTAGAATATTAAAAATTATAGGATGTTATTCTCATGTGTAAAATGATTAAAAATTTTATATAGCATCTTATATTGCAGTATTAAATTCCTGTTTCATGGTAAACTGAATATGTAATTTAAAATGTATTCTTATTTAGGCTACCACAAATTTCATATTCTTAAACCACTTTTAGCAAATTCTGCCTCTTCCTTTAGACCTTTCAGGTAGGTTTTTCAGTTTTGTTTTTAAATTTTAAATTCTTAAATTCTCCTATCAAATGAGAGCAATTATTACTTCCTGCTGAATTGTGCCTTCTAATAAACCAGATTTATTATGCTAATTTTTTTTAATATTATAAAAAATAATCTTGGTAGACTACAATATGGTGGACTCCTAAATATTCAATGTAAAATTAACTTCTTTATTAGTCACAATACACAAAAATACTTTAAAAGTATGGTGGGAATAAGTGACAGAAATAGGCATAGATATCTTAGTTCCTCTTGGGCCCCAGCATCCCTAATCAAAGGTTTATATTTGCTAATGACACTATCTTTACAATAATTAATGACACTTATCTGTGCTTGCAGATACCTTGTATGAATATGCCAGATTTAGAAAAACTCAATTCTTTGTATTCAACTATCTCTTTATATTAGTGCTACATTATTTAGAAGGATATATTTAATAATTTATCCAGTTAAAAAGAATGTTTACAAACACTAATATCCATTATTTCTTCAATCAAATTTAGTTTTAGAAAGGTTATATTCTCATCTTGGTAAAGCAAGCAAAATAATGTCTAGGTGTGCCCCTGAAGAGTATCTGCCTACCTCTAACCGGTACTCTACAAAGTAAGTCAATCGGTTTGCCAATACCTAAAATATTTGAAACTCCCAGAGAAAAGCAACAGTATAAAAGCATCAGAAACCTAACTACTCATCCACTCTTCTGTTAAATATGTTTCAGTCTTTTCATATTCTACTTACTTCACTTTACTACTTTATCTCACTGTCTATTAAAAACAAACAAACAAAGAGGATAGCCAAATGTCCTTACCTGAAATTGAAAGTAAACATTCATTAAATCTGTTTAGGTTAAGAGATCTAAATCCAACTGAAATCATAATCTAAAATTTCTTTTCATTTCTAAGAATGATACTGTAAACAATAAATAACAATTAAATTCAGGCTTTTTAGGGAACCAGGCAAAATATTTTATATACTTCAACTGTTATGGTTTGGATGTGAGGTATTCTCCAACATAGACTCAAAAACTTTCACATATTCATTCTTATAATTATAATTTCAGTATTTGGAAAGTTTTACTTTTGTGAATCATATTTTAGAATTTAATTTTGTAATAGCAGTCAAGCTTGTATAAACTATGTGTAACAAATTTAATATTAGAGTAGGAGTGAAAATGCAAGTGGTGGGAACATGAGGGCTGGGGTCCTAGCTGCTGTGTAACTCTGGGAAAACCATCATTAGATCTAAGTTCTTTGAAAAATGGCTATAAATTTACCTGCTAACTTCACTGCTAATAAGGCTAAATGAAGGTCAATTAATATGATGCACTTTAAACTACTTTGTACATCACAAAGAGCATCTAACCAAGGTTTCTCAGTTTCAGCACTGTTAATTTTTCAAACTGGCTAATTCTTTGTTGTGGGACCTGTGTGGTATGTTATAGGATGTTTAGTAAGCATCCCTGGCCTCTATTACTTAAAAGCCAGTAACTTTTGCCAGTTGTCAACTGTTATGGTTTGGATGTGAGGCATTCTCCAAAAGTTCACCTATGAGACAATGCAAGAAGGTTCAAAGGAGAAACAATTGAATTGTAAGAGTCAACCCAATCAGTGATTTAATCTCCTGACAGGGAATAACTGAAATGGTAGGGTGTGACTGGAGGAGATGGGAATTGGGGTGGGTGTGGCTTTGGGTATATGTTTGTATCTGGTGAGTGGACTCTCTGTGCTTCCTGATCACCATGTACCACTTTCCTCTGCCATACTCTTCTTCCATGTTGTTCCTGTCTCACCTGGAGCCCTGAGGAATTGAGTCAGCTGTCTATGAATTGAGACCTCTGAAACCATGAGCCCTCAAATAAACTCTTCCTCCTCTACAGTTGTGCTGGTGGGGCCATTTGGTCACAGTAGCGAAAAAGCTGACTAAAACATAAGCTATTATTCTTTTCTCTTCCATCTTCCCTAATCTTGTATAGTAATAGTTGCATTACTAAACAAACACACACACACACACACAGTTCTTAATGCTTATCCATAAAACCTAATTGATTGTATTGCTGTTTGTCTAAATGTTTTATTTTCTTACACATTTAAGGTAATCACAGCTCGGTAGTACGTATGTTTAAATGCACCCCTTCTTTCATCATAGTATTATTCCTTCATAAATATATCTTTCAGCATGTAAGTAAAATGATCACAAATACTTTAATTATAAAGCATTCCTGATTCAATGAAAAATTATTATGTAAGACATGAATTAATGCTTTTCTTTGAACAACAAATAGTGATAATGTTGTAAAATAAGAAACTGCTTTTGTAACTAGTGAAAATATAAAATAATTTTATATAGACAAAATGGCCCCCTAATTGTATAATTTATATTTTTGTAACCTAGTTCCTAGTTTCTGGACATGATCAATAATGGTTTCTTTCTTTATCTAATAAACACCTATTTATTTAAACACTATGTTCAATATTTGAAGAAGTGAGCCAACTATTACTGATATAATTGATAACAACAGAGACTCAGTCTCTATCCTTACAGAGTTTTCAGTTCAGAGGTAAAATAAATCACTACAACTACAATATAAGCACTTTTGCTGAAAGCACAATCACAGGCAAAGTACAGAGTGCTTTCATGCAGTCACATACATAATACTGTAAGGAATACTGTGCAACTCTTTATCAAAATTCAGGGAGAAAGGTGAAAGAAAAGCCTATAGTAGAGGGGTAAAGGATAATTTTGATAAAATTAACATATATGTTAGTCAATACTGAAGGTCAATATGCCATTTAAGCTTGTATTAGAAATGGTAATTCATATTTCTCTATGAAATGACTACAAGATATTAAAGTATTTTACCAATCTGACATAAATTAGGTACAAAAACAGGTAATTTGTAAGGTCTTCCTGATTAAAGAACCAGAACTAGCCTTTGTTTTACTTTTTTTTGGGGGGGGCAAGATACTCTGCAGAACAGCAAATCTTCCTTTGTTTTACTTTGTTTCTGGCAACTCTCTTCTCTCAACTTCATATTAATTTGTTGCCAACAAAAAGGGGCTGGAACAGAAAGACTAGAGGTAGCCTCAAAAGTAGTAACTTGAGGAGGAAAGGAACCCAGGACAACAAAAAATTCAAACAGTTGTTTCCTTTTCTGCTGGGTGCAAAAAAGGTCTGAGTTGAGTTCATATATTCATTTCCCAAATGAGAGGAAGTTGGCAGAATTCTTGGTTGGTGTTCTCCATTCTGTGAAAAGATTTACTTTCCCTTTTATTTTATCCTGGCTATATGAGAGGTGGGGGCTTTGCCCGTTTCAGTACAATTGTGTAGTTTTGAATCTGTCTTCCTAATTACTGCATGCAAGGTATCAATTTTCATGTCCTAAAAATTGGAGCAAGAAGCATTTAAAAAGTACCAGGATCATTATTCCGGTTCCATAGCTATTAGACCAACTCAGGTGGTCTATGATACCTGATATGACGATCTCAGGGACATCCAGAATGTTGCCAAATGAAGCGGTTTTACGGTGGCCCCGTTTGGGCTTGGAATAGGCTGCAAAAACACATATACACAGTATACATGCAAACAACCACAAATAGTAACACAGAAAATGATTAACTACAAAAACAGAATAATTCTCATATAATTATGTTAATAACATTTCATGCATGTTGGCATGCAGAACTATCTAACTATTCATCCATGCTTAGAAAAGGCATGATTACAGAGCAAACAACTAACAATACAAGAAGTTTCACACACTGGTTTTAATTAGCAAGGGAAAAAAAAGAGACACAGACAAAGCTGCAGGGTAATGAGGAAACTAAATTTCAAATGTGTTCATAGAAATAATCTATCTATATGAAACCAATGATATGCGATGAGGGCAGGGGAGGGAAGGTAGGAAGGAAAAAAGGAGTTAATAAGAAATAAGCTACCATATTTGTTTTAATTACACAAACACAGAAATATAGTTTCAAATTAGGTGTTTTCCTGATGTGCACTATAAAGTAAAATTCAGTAATTAAACAATAAATATAGAATCAAAGTATGCAATGTACATGCTTTCGTAATTATAAATACTTACACATATATCTAATAAACTGAAACTACGATTTCCAAAGTTTAGAATCTATTCCTGCTAAACATGAAGGTTGTAAGAAGTTGTAGTATAAACCTTCAAACTAAGACAATTCACTAAAAATTTTAAATTATGTAAAATTCAAAGGATGTACAATAGTATTTGTCCTACATTTAGGCAGGTAGGATAGGGTAATTTTAAAGTACATGGTTACCCTTAACCTAGTGAAATATCATTTCTATGAATAATTATATTCCAATTCTTGACTAGAAAAATAACACCAGCATGAAACTATTATGACAACACTACTTTCTGTTTTAAGGTATAATCAATACTGGGTGAATATATCTTGACAATCCCTGAACTGAAAAAGGTTCCCCCAAAATGTGGGGGTATGTCTCTGTGGGCAGAGTTCATCAAGCCCACTCCACAAAAATACTTTTGACTTATGGCTTGTCAGTGGTTGGTGACCTAAACTCAGCTTGATTGTTTCTACAAAGACTGTTAGTTCCCTGCCAATCTCTCTTTTTCCTTCTTTCTTGGCAACAGAGCTCTGACTTTAATTAAGATGCAATATTCCCAGATAAATGACCCCAGATCCCTTCTTCACTAGAAGCTATGTGTGAGCATTGGACCACTATGTTACTCTGGCCAATGACATCTTTGTGAAAATTGTTCTAGAAAGCTCCTTTAAAAAGGTTGGCTGCCCTTTCATCCTTCCCTGATTCTTCCTTCCTGCTGTCTGGAATGTAGAAGTGATGACTGAAACTATAATAACCATTTTGGACCATAAGGTAATCTTGAGAACAGAAGCTATATAACAGGCTTATAACAGAGAGAGAAAGGAAGACCAGCTTCCTGATAATCACAGAGACTACCTCTAAACTTGTTTATGTATGAAAAACAAGGCTTATGTATTATGGACACTATTATTTTGGATACTCTGTTGTATATCTAATGGAGTCTAGTATTGACTGATTAAATCAGTTATCATGATGAATTGAAGATAAGTATATAGTACGATGGTTCATCTGGACTACTTCTTTCTGAGAAGAGCTTTACATAAAATGAGAATATTCTATTCAGAAAAAAAAAAAATGAAAAGACCTAAAAAAATAAAACCTAGTTAGCTAAGTTAAAAAATATATATGTAAAAATACATGGAAAACACACAGTTATATGTATTCTAAGTTAAAAGACTAGAGGTAACTACACAAAAATATTAAGTGTTTATTTCTTAATAGGATAATTATATAGGTTTTTGTTTACATTTTCATATTCTCCACAAAAAAATGTGTTTACTTTTTGTAATCAGCTCCCCTCTACCATGGGAAAAATCAGGAGAAAACAAAACAAAACCAAAAAATCCCAAATTAAATAAGCAGTAGTAAAATGAGACCTGGTTAGAAAAGAAAGTTGTCAGTTTACTTGGGTAATAAAATACATAATTAGTTTGGGCTGACTAGTTCTTCTGTGGTTAATAATTTTAATAACTGACAAAATGGAATTTAAATGCTAGTTTTTCCAAGATCCAATACAATTATTACTCTCTTTTTATTTTATGATTAAATGAATTAACCACAACCAACTTAGCTATTTTTCCCACTAGAAGGAAGGAGAAGCACATAGTAAGGCTGAATCATAGCCAGATCCGGAATATATTTTTTAACTAACTTCATACTTGCTATTATCTAAGTTCAACACAAATATCTAGTAAAATCACTCAAAATCCCTATAAACATTCTGGAGTTGGCTATATTTCAATTTATCACTTAAGACTGTCAGCTCATGTTTGAACAGAAAGAATTATCTTTAATAAAATTTGTAATGGGAAGACAGATTTTATAATCCAAAAAAACTTATAAGTCATACTTTCCTCATTTGGAATTTGACGTAAATATATAAGTTATTGCTTAGGGAAAAAAACAAACAAACAAACAAACTCTGACAACCCCACTAAAACAACTGCAATTACTATGCCAAAAAGGATTATATATATTTCACTCCTCTTTGGACTTGTGGTTCCTTTTTACCTGTGGTGGCAGCAATCCTGGCTTCTATTTCAGACATGTCAGCACTCATCCTCTTGCCCTCGGAGGTTGGGGGCAAACTCTCCACACTGCTCCCACGGGAGGCGCCCAGGCTTAAACGTCCAGATTCACTCTGTTAAAATTATAGGTCATTTTGAATTACTTAAGTTGTTTAGATTTAGAAATCTTGGGCAGCATAGAAGGAGGAAGATTGCCAAGTTGAGCGCCCAGGCTTAAACGTCCAGATTCACTCTGTTAAAATTATAGGTCATTTTGAATTACTTAAGTTGTTTAGATTTAGAAATCTTGGGCAGCATAGAAGGAGGAAGATTGCCAAGTGGAATTCTTAAGGATCCTCTACTTTTCTGAAGGAGGGAAATTTGAAGAAACAGGGAGCAACAGAAGAAGGAAAAGCAAGCTGAGATACTATCTTTATGAAAGGGCAGTCACTAGAGTTAGGAGTTAAATGCCCATTATTAGTTAAATGCTGCAAACAAGAACAAAAATTGCTCCTAAAAAAATATTTTCAAGTCAACAATGTAATAAACATGAACAGCATGAAGACACATTTAGGACAACTCCTTTAAGTGGATGGTGCAGCCTAAATCTGTCCACTATACATTTTTAAGCACCAATCAATAAAGTGAGGGGGTCATCACAGAGATGGGGTTGTTGACTTGGCAGAGACAGCAGTCATCAAGGAAAAACAACTTGTTTGGTAGTAAATGGCAGGAGAAACTCATTATATCTCTCTTCTTAAGCTCATTTGTCTGCTTCAAGAAGAAGAGTCATGCTAGGCATGGTGGCACACATCTGTAATCCCAGCAGTTGGGGAGGCTGAGGCAGGAGGATTGTGAATTCAAAGCCAGTCTCAGCAAAAGTAAGGTGCTGAGCAACTCAGTGAGACCCTGTCTCTAAATAAAATACAAAACAGGGCTGGGATGTGGCTCAGTGGCTGAGTGTCCTGAATTCAATCCCTGCTACCCACACCCCCTCCAATAAAAGAAGAATCAGTATTTATATAATAGAAGATGACAAATAATTAATTTCAGTTAGTTTAATGTTATGACAACTGGCAAGGTTACTATAAGTTTACTTTTAAAAATGTAACAAACCTGTTGCTTTGCTTGATTTTTCAATAATTTTGATTCTAAGCGTTTAATAGTATCATTTGTGGCAGGAACTTGCTCCATATTAGTGTCACTTTTATTACTAGTATTTGTAGAAGCAATGTCCATGAATGAGCCTAGGAAAGCAGAAACATTATGACCACAGGTTGAGAATACCACAAGTGCTTCATTCAATAGCATGCAACCAAAGTACTTTTCTCGAGTGGCAAGACATGAATAGAAATAACACTTAAGGATAGTACAAAAAAGTGAGTCAAAATGCCTAATAATCTAGTAGTCATAAGTTAAGGTTTACACTCTAAGTTAGTATAACTAAGGGCTATTAACCGAGATGGAAAAAACAAGAAGGTGAGTAAGTTTAAATGAAGTAACAGGAACTCAGTTTCGAAAATGTTAAATTTGAATTCTTATTAGATATATTAACTGAATATATGAATATGAATTTCAAGTATGGAATAAAGAAAAACATCAGTAAGTTGATGGTATATAAAGCCCTGGTATTAGAAGAGGTTATCAAGGAAATGTACATAACTAAATTGATTAGAGGCCTTAATATGATGACATTTGTAGGTTGAGGAGATAGGAATAAAAAGCAAAGAAAACAGAACAAAATGGCGAGAGACCTAAAATGAAACTCAGGCTAATGTAATGTCTTGGAGAAAATAAATGAAGAAAGTGATGGTAAGAAGAAGATGGTGCATGCCTGTAATCCTATCAACTCAGAAGGATGAGGCAGGAGGATCAAGAGTTCAAAGCCAGCCTCAGCAATTTAGCAAGGCCCTAAGCAACTCAGCAAGACCCTGTCTCTAAATAAAATATAAAAAGGGCTGGGGATGTGGCTCAGCGGTTAAGCACACCTGGGTTCAAACCCTAGTACCAAAAAAAAAAAAAAAAAAAAAAAAAAGAGGAAAAAGGAGATAATAAATAAAGTATATCAAATGAAAAATCACTCATTAAATCATTAAATTTAGTAATAGAAATAACTGGTCACCTTAACAAGAACAGTTCTGAAACAGTGGTATAACTGAAATCTGATTGGCATTGCTGTTAGATAAAATGGGATGAAAAAAGCTAGGAATTTCAAATATAGACCATATTTACTCTGGAAATGATCCTAGTAGAAAGGCTAAAATTGATAATACAACAGAGAGAATTTTGGGGAAGGGCAGATAGGATATAGGGCTTGAGCAGAAAGGTTTGCCTTTGGCTAGAAACTTGGATAGTTCAGCCACAGTAATGGGAGAAAACACAGAATACATATAGGTACAGATGCAGGTTAAGTAGGTGAATACTGGGGGAGCCTGTATAAGCTTTCTTCTGATTATTCCAGTTTCCTCAAAGAAATAGCAAACAAGGTTAGCTGAGAGTGAGATGTGGAGAGGAAGTGTTTGAAGTTTGAGGAAAGAGGTCAAAGTATGGACTAATAATTGTACAATTGTACAGCAGTGCTACATATGCACTTGAGGACTATAAATATGTGCTATCTCCAGTCACCTTCAGCTGCACTGGCATAGGCAAGAAGTAGCTAAGTGTCATATTTAATCAGGCTGATTTCACCACCCAAGAGTAAATTTCCAAGGGAATATCAGAGTTTACTAGAATTAAGTGGAGGTATGAAGGAAAAAAAGAACCTAAGAGGTCTGAAGGTCAGTGAAAAGGTGGGAGGATCAAAGGACTCAAGGTCACAATATGGAAAGGAGGAGAGGGTTTGGGAGTAAAGGGAGAAGGTAATGACAGAATTCTAGAGAAGTTCACTTCAGAATTCAGAGCAACCCAATAAATTTTCAATAAAATTAGACTTTGAGAATAATTAGCCAATCAGTAAAGAAACTTAAAATAAATAAAACTATTCTTGAGCATGGGAAAAAAACATTAAAAATATTTCAGTAAAAATGAAATTTAAGAGTAGGGTAAACATGTGTACATGTATATACTTACCTTGTAGATGTAATATGGTAACAAAAATGCAAAATATTTTGAGAAGTATAATATTTCTAAGTTAGAATGCTATTTCCATATATATATATATATATATATATATACATGCATGCTATTGATGGACCTTATTTCACTCATTTATTTATATATGGTGCTGAGAATCGAACCCAGTGCCTCACACATGCTAGGCAAGTACTCTACACTGAGCCACAACCCCAGCCCTCTACTATTTTTTGATTACCACAAACTACCATTTCTTATTACTACTTCATATTTTAGAAAATGAGGAACTTTCAACTAAAGCACAGCTTCTTAAATAAGAGACTCTTAGCAAAAACCCAAAAGTAGGGCATTCATAAAGAAGAAACATGTTGTATACATTTACAATAATTTCTAATACTATTTGATCTAGCAATATCTTTGTAAAAACTATTTTTTCAAATTAAGAATGATATTCACAGCAATATAATAGTCAATCTTTAAATTATGTAAGAATTCCAAGACTTGGAAGCAGGTTTAATCTAGATACCTTCATGAAGAATGATGCACCTGGAATCTCAAATTGCAGCTGATCATATGAAATGAAGGAATTAAAATGCAAATGCATCATTCATTCTTTCTTGATTATAATTCATGGGGAAAAGATAGAAAAAAAATCAGGATATTATTCTTCCAATCTATCCATTTACCTGTACTAGTGGCAGAGTTGCTCTGTCCTTCATCTGAATACTGACAAGGATACTGTAATGGCTCATCTGCTCCTGGAAAGTACTATATATACCAAACAAACAAAAAAAAAAATTCACAATTTAAAATTTCCTTAACACAAATTAAATTCTGTTAAAGAGTATATCTGAATTATCTTGTGAGATCTGACTGTAGCATAGATGCTGCTTTACTTTCCCTAAGGCATACTGAATTTGGAGAGGCCTAAGTTTCTGATTTGACAAAGATGATGATAGTATAATCTTCTCCCTTCAAAATGTCAACTCTGGACAATGCCATGCACCTACCTAAGCCTCTAGTTTATATGAAGTCTAGACAGTCTTGAAAGAAATAATAATAAATATTTCTCTAGAGGAACATATGGAATAGAATAGTATTATTTCTCATAATTACATGAAACACATTTATGTTCCTTACATATTTACCAATGATGTAAACTTCCAAATTGTTGCAATGACTAATAGTTTGACAAGTGAGACTGATATGACATAGAATAATTATCAGAATATTTTAAATATCAATAAGATAGGCTTAGATATCTTTTTATGAATTTGAGATATGATACTGAAATTATTCACTGGACCAAAAAAAATAGAATTTAGGGGAAAAAAGAGAAAAGTATTCTCAAATTAGACAAATCACATATGAGCACAACCACAATTTAAAAAACTTATTTGACTCAAGTTGTGGTTACTCAAGTAACCACAAAGACTAAGTTGCTTTCTTATACACATATCTTGAGGGCCGAGGTTTCTACAGGCAAATTTTAACCAATTAGTTCATATGATGAATTAATTCAAGCTTCCTTGCCTAAGTTATTTTCAAAAGAAGAAATTAATTCAATCTTTCTTTCACCACTTAGAAAAAAATCACTTAATTTGTATTTAAGGAAACTGCACAATCATCCTGCTGAACAAAGAAAGTGCTCTGAAATCCATACACTTTCATAAAGCATATGAAAATTTATTTCATTTATTTATTTAGTATTTGGGATTGAACCCAGGAGTGCACTACAACTGAGATATAACTCCAGCCCTTTTTATTTTGAGACAAAATCTAATTTTCCCAGGCTGGCCTCAGACTTGGATCCGCCTGTTTCAGCCTCGTAAGAAGCTGGGATTACAGGTGTGTGCCTCTATGCCCAGCAGTACATTAGCTTATAAAAATTAAAGTACTACTTGAAGGTTTCTGTTAGTGTTCCAAAATCTAAAAGCCTAAAATATATCAAATAATTCTAAAGTATTCAGTTTGCAGACTATGAAAATTTGATCATCATTTTACAAGGGTTCTTCTAAACTAAAACATTCCATAAATTCTAGAAAAAAAGCTTAATTTTTTACTGGCATGCGAAAACCTGAAGATATGCAACCAAAAACAAACAGTAAAAACCACTCAAATAAATATGCCTGGAGAGTACAACCTCTCTAGTGCCCTGTATAAATGATTAATATTTTTGTGAAACTCTGTATCGAAAATTTAAAATGTAGGTAGGCATGTAATTAAGAGTCATAATATACCTAAATCTTGTGAAGGCTTTAAATATCATTTAATTCAGCTTCTCTCACATTACAGATGAGGCAACAGGCCTAGAAACAAACATACTGTCCACTAATGTAAGCACTATGAAGCAAGTCCAGAAACCTCACGTAGCCATTTTTTGTTATAAAGAACTAAACTTTTTTTCTAAATTAATGTTTCCTTTTCTGATTATATGAGTAATATCTCCCCTAACATGGAAAATACATAAAATAATTGTGCTCTTTACTTTAAAAATCCATTAAAACTGAGTATATATTAAATTCTCCCAACCCAAAGCCCCTCAAAAGAAGGATTATACCCGCATCAAGTGAGTCATTATTTTCACAATTTCCTCCATGGAAGGGCGCTGAGAAGGATCTTTAGACCAACAACGAGTCATCAGGCTTTCAATAGGCTTAGGTAAATTTTTGATCAGTGGTGGTCGAGTACCTATAATTGAAAATAAGAGGTGGGAAAAGAACATATTTATCAACAGAATGGAGCCAGCTTTTTATACATATTCTAAAACAGTATTTATTTTACAGATCTTGTAATTTAAGGGCTGTATTTTGAATTAATGAAAAGTATTTGTTGGGCCTTCAGGTTAGCATTTAGTCTATCTATGTATATTTTCATAATAGGAAACTATGCCTTTAAAAAGGTGAAATAGATTGTTTACAACAAATTATGGCAATTCTAAGACTGAGAATTAACAATATTTGATTTGTTATAAACATTCTTTTAACAAATAACTAAGGCTTAAAAAATTTCAAATGTGTTTAGAAAATCATCTTCCATATTCAAAAAGTGGTCACCTATGGTGTTATACTCACTGCTTCCTAATAAGCCTTTTGTGGGAAGCAGACCTTTTGACTACTATGAATCAATTATTTCACAAGTTGAAAACTGCCAAATTTTTAAAATTATCAAGCCTGTAATTTTATTACTAAGGTTTACACTTAAAGAAGGCCTCAAATATGCAATCGTTGTAACTTAGCCAATTAGCAAGTTAGTTTATTTCACTAATGTTCAATCATTTACTGACAACTAATGGTGAGGAAGAGAAAATAAACTCTCTTGGTCAATGTTCTAGCATTCTCTACAATGACAATAAAAGTAACAACACTAAAGATGCTCCAGGAAACTGATTAAACGGCTAAAAATAGTGCAATGGTGGTACAATGTGACAGTCTATAAATGACCTAAACAGGCAGACATTTGGTTTTATCACTTGTGGAGCAATGAATAAAAATGAATTAATTAGAATGGTTATAATCAAGTGATTGAAATAACAGTGATGCTAAAGTTAGGAAGGTTAAATAATTTTCCTTCTTAGTTTATTTCTCAAGGCAAATGCAAAGTAACTTCATTAATGAATAAGATGCATTATAACATCATATGGGGAGAGAAACATCATTAGAAATATAAAAGAATCAAAGGGTTACAAGAACGCTGAGTCCATAAGTTAACATGACTCAAAAATATAAGCATTGGAGTCAGAGAGATCTGGATTTGAATTCCTGCTCTACCACTTACTAATCTTGTGATGTTAGGCAAGTTATTTGACCTCTTTAGGTCTCAGTTTGCTAATTTATAAAATAAGAATGGGTGAGAACATAAAAAAAAAGGGTATGTGAAGTGCTTTGTGTTTTGCTTGTTTGTGCCTAAGTAAAATCTCTTATTATATGTTCTTGCTTCTTCTTGGTAAAACCCTTGCCTCCCCAGGAGAAAAAGGATATACTTTTTCATTTATCATAACCATGTGAGATGAGATCTTTGTAATTTAATAAATTAACATTTATTTATGTAATTTTTTTTCTTTTCAGAGTCTAGTCTGATAATTTTCCATCCCCCGGAGAGAGACAACAGGCTCTAGCTGTGCAGTGATGGTCCTTCCCAAATCAGTACACTAGCAAACATCCTCAGCTCCATGAGGAAGACAAGATTGATTTCTGCACTGCCCCACTAGAATCTGGGGTTGAGAATAGAGACTGGTAATAAGAAAGCAGTCTAGTAACAAAAAATTGCACATTTTAATGTTAGGGAAAAATATTTTTATTTGGCTCTTTTGGCTCTCCTTATTACAGTAACACTATTTCTTTTTAACAAGAATAATCTTCTAAGTAGAAAATAGAAAAAGTAAATTAAAGAAAATTTTCTTTTCACGAACCGTTATGAACAGCCCACATAATTCGGAAAGCTGGGCCACCAATCTCATCAAAAGGTTTCCGACGTGTTATCACTTCCCAAAGAATAATACCCCAGCTGAAGACATCACATTTTTCACTGTAATTGCTACCTAGAAAAAAAAAAAATATATATATATATAATCTTGAAACTTTTTCCACATGAAATATAGAAATAACCACTTTCAGAATTTTTTGGGTACCTCAATACAAAACCAAAACAAGAGGCTGCCACATGTACAGCCAAACAATTATTCTTTCATAAGTACCTTAAATTTGTTCAACAACTATATTTTTTAATAAATTAAGGATCAACCATACACTAAACAATCTACTTTGGAAAGTTATTTTCTATCTTTTTATCAAGAGGCCAAGTTTTTTTTATATATACAGACTGATAATTTCTCTGGGGCAGAGTAAGAAATATTTGTAAATTCCTTTCTGTAATTTTTCTTTCTTTCTTTTTTTTTTTTTTTTTTTTTTTTGTGGTACTGGGGATTGAATCTCCAGGGCCTTGTAAGTACAAAACATGTGTTCTACCAATCAACTATACCCCGACCCCTGTAATTTTTTAATCTTAAAATTTCCCCCTATTCTCTAATGGGCTACACTACACTGCATGTTATCAGAGCAAGACATTTTAAATTTAGTGTTCTTTTCTCAATATATGATGAGATAAAACTCTTAATTTGTAAACTTAAAAATAAGTTGTAAGTAATGGAAATTATGGCTAACCTATTTACAGGAACAGATTATAAACCAAAATTTACAGAACCACTATGGAATATGAATCTGCACAATAAATAGCCAAAAAACATACCTAAAACCAAACCAAAACAAATACCCACAAAAACAACTTGTTATTAGGATGAAACATTATTATACTGATAGATTTTCATGCTAATTAGTAGGCTACAATGTAGTACTGCAATTGTGTCACAATCTTATTTGGAGTACAGGTGCTGCCAGATGATACATCTTTCAGAAATATAGAAATTTTACAGTCTAATAGACTAAGTTTTGTTTTCCTAAACAATTAATGTTAACTATTACTCTTCTATATGAACAAATATTTTGGCTCTCCTTATTACAGTAACACTGTTCCTTTTTAACATTATAGAAAGTTATTAAATACGTATTTTTTTAAAAATGCCAAATAATATCCATTCTGTGTATGAACCAGAAGATATTATTTAATTTTATGTAATTCGATACTTGTTTGTCCACAAACAGCTCCACTCAAGTAAAAGCTACATAGCATTTTTTCTTTCTCTGGGGTGGCTAAAAAACAAAGAAACAAAATCTTAGCAAAAATAAAAGAAATAAACTATAGCCAGAATGAGATTACTTAATGCAAATTTTATGGGCATTCATACTTTCTAACACATAAACCAGATAGCTTAAGTTCAACTTCTCTCATTTAAAAGATAATTTAAATGTTTTTATATAGAAAATTAGTAATAGCCAGGTGCAGTGGCGCATGCCTGCAAACCTAGCAACTCAGGAGGCTTAGGCCCTAAGCAACTCAGGAAGAATTTGTCTCTAAATAAAATACAAAAACGGGCTGAGAATGTGGCTCAGTGCTTAAGCAACCCTGGGTTCAATCCCTGGTACCAAAAAAAAAAAAAGAAAAAGAAAAAGAAAATTAGTATATAAAGTCTGAACTACTCTTTTAGAACTTGAAAGTAAACATAAACACCCTTTATTTTTAGTTCTTAGTATCAGATTTCTCTACCCAGTTATTTGCATTTTTTAAAGACATGCTCTTTGAAACTTTTAGCTGTTAATTTTTAATCTCTAGACCAAAGTACAGTTGATTATCATTTTTCCCAGCACTTCTATTCTCTAAAGTATCTGCGAACACTGACTTAACACTGAATCACTACTTTTACAGAAAATATAGGGTTAAGGTTCCCTGATGTGTCTTATCACAAAATTTATAAACTAATCGATAAACAACTTAAACAACTTTCTGTGCTAAGTTTGCTTATTTAAAGAACCTTATTAACACGTAACACTGATTTACTAAAATTGAACTCTTTAACTGTGAATCATGTCCAAATGAATGCTATCTAACTAACACATGCATTTTCAGGTATTGTCTTACAAATTCACAGCCTTCTTATACCTGGGCATCATTAAAATTGGAAACCATTTTTAATAGCAAAAATCACCAATAAAATCATCTAAGTGGGGAAAATGTGGCTCTTAATAGATAGAAAATCAAGAATCAATAAATGGGATGGATTCAAACTAAAAAGTTTCTTCTCAACAAAAGAAACAATCTGTGAGGTGAACAGAGAGCCTACATCTTGGGAGCAAATTTTTACCCCTCACACATCAGATAGAGCACGAATCTCTAGGGTATATAAAGAACTCAAAAAGCTATACACCAAAAAAACAAATAACCTAATTGACAAATGGGACAAAGACTTGAATAGACACTTCTCAGAAAAGGATAATACAATGAATCAACAAATATATGAAAAAAGTTCACCATCTCTAGCAATTAGGGAAATGTAAATCAAAACAACTCTTTAAGATTTCATCTCACTCCTGTCAGAATGGCAGCTATTATGAAAACAAACAACAATATAAGTGTTGGCGAGGATGTGGGGAAAAAGGTACACTCATACATTGCTGGTGGGACTGTAAATTGGTTCAGCCAATAGGGAAAGCAGTATAGATTCCTTGGAAAATTGGAAATGGAACCACCATTTGACCCAGCTATCCCTCTCCTCAGTCTATACCTAAAGGACTTAAAAATAGCATACTACAGTGACATAGCCACATCAATGTTTATAGCAGTACAATTCACAATAGCTAAACTATGGAACCAACCTAGATGCCCTTCAATAGATTAATGGATAAAGAAAATGTGGCATGTGTACCCAATGGAATTTTACTCAGTAATAAAGAGAATAAAATCATGGCATTTGCAGGTAAATAGATGGAGTTGGAGAAGATAATGCTAAGTGAAGTTAGCCAATCCCGCCAAAAACAAATGCCGAATGTTTTCTCTGATATAAGGAGGCTGATTCATAGAGGTGTAGGGAAGGGGAACATGGGAGGAATAGAGGAAGTCTAGATAGGGCAGAGGGGTGGGAGGGGAAGGGTGAGGGCAAGGGGTTAGAAATGATGGTGAAATGTGATGGACATTATTATCCAAAGTATATGTATGAAGACACGAATTGGTGTGAATATACTTTGTACACAACCAGAGATATGAAAAATTGTGCTCTATTTGTGTAATATGAATAGTAATGCAATCTGGTGTCATATATAAAAAATTATTTTAAAAAATGCAAATCTGTATATACTAAGACAAGAGAATAAAGCAAGCATAGAAAACAAAAAAAAGAAGGTGGAACTTCATCTAGTTTCAACTTACACTGGGAAGTATGTTGGGTGACTTAAAATGTGCACTGCTATACACATGGTATATGAATAACAGAAACAGCACCCACCACAAGTGCTCATCTGGGGGTTACAAGTAAAGTGTAGTAACTAGGCAATTTTGTAATTATGAAATCTGTGAACAATGAAGATTAGCTACACATGTGCTTGAATATGCATGAAAGATGCCAGACAATTTAAATTTTGCCATAAAATTGGAATCTAAGGCTATATTTTTAAAACCCTTTTCAGACTTCTGTTTGTTCCTAAATTATATACTATGAAAAAATAAAACCATAGATACAGGGAAAATTTATATATACATATTCAATTCACATGGAGTAAGATAAATTATCAGTCATATCTTGTTTCTGTCATTGTACCTTCAAAAACTTCAGGTGCCATCCAAGCAGCACTTCCCTTGTTATTGGTCATGTGTGTCTGAATGTCACAGGCTGTACCAAAATCACAGATTTTTAGAACTGTCCCCCCTGCAACCAGCAGCAAGCTGTTTAAAAACAAAACAAAACAAAAAACAAAAAGTTATAAGACCAATATTTGATTCTACAATAAAAGAAGTGACATTTGTAAAGGTAAAAGGAGTTAAACAAAATAAATGTTATCATTAAACTTCTGTGAAATGTTATCTGGTCACAAAGAGTTCAGAGGAATATCAGTAAAAATTAACTGACCATAATCTAATGCTATCTTAGGGAGACTAACAGACTCACATTTTGATGTCCTCATTTCTAGCTCCATAATCTGTCCTGACCTCAATATTCCCTGGCCAAAATAAAGCAAGGGGTTTATAAAACTTCCAGCAGCTCAACATTATGGTGTCTGGAAGTAGAAGTCCAATCATAATATGTGTGGGAAGCCAACCTTATGGGTGACTGAGTTACACTCCCCAGCTGGGTGCTGAGGTGCTCAGTCACAGAAATGGGTGTGTCTTGCTACAGCCCCATGGGTGAAGCTATGCTCACCTGTTCCTTTGTAATATAACCCCTTGCCCTGTTTAGGATAGAATCTTCCATGGAAGATTACTGTGCCCTTGGGTGTGGCCTACCCAGATGTCAGTCAACCTGCTGACAGTGGACATCATGAAGACAGACTCAGCCCCCTGAAACCTGACCCCTTGCCTCATTTGAATAGCTTCTCCTCAATAAAAGGGGTCAGCACGTGCTCTCGCTCTCTCTCTTTCTGCGGACCCTTAAGGTCAGAGGAGCCGTCACAGCGACTCCAAAGAAAAAGGTATTTGTGTCTCTTGTATGGTTATTTCGTGCAGCCCAGTTAGCCCAGTTTAACTAGAGTGACCCCTGAGCCTTTTAGTCGCGAGAACACAAACCCGGCAAATATGTATTATTATTTGAAAAATAATGACATCATATAATTAAAGTAAAATATACCAATACAAGAAAAAAATAGTCTTTTAAATGTTTTCATTTTGAAGATATTTCTAAAAATGTTCAAACTATTTTTTTTTTTTTTGTCTAGAATATGTGTGTGTGGGAAAAGTACAAATCTACTATGGTTAAAATAACCTACTGAAAGGTTTCCAGAAAATTTTCAGAACTTAAGATTCTCTAGGTGATATTATTATCCAATTATAATTATGAAGAGGCACTTAGGTTTTGCTTTGGATGACAAATAAATAGAGATGGGTAATATAATTTATAAAAATCATACTATATTTATATTCAACAGTCATTAGAATATGGGAACTAATTTTAATTATAAATTTCATAAACTTTGTATATATAATTTTATACTTAAATTCTAATTGGAGAGATTTAGAATCATTTTTTTTTATTTCATTGTGACTAAGAAAGCCATCTCTATAACACCAAAAATACTCCCATGATAATTCAAATGGAAAAAAAAATGCTTAATGCAATTTACCTCTATACTCAATTCAACAACAAAAAAACCTCCCCAACTTATTGTTCTTGTTAGAATTCTTATTACCCTTTACTCAAGGCAATACAAATACTCTGTAACTGGTTTCCTTATTTCATCCTGGTAAAAAATCAATATATCCAAGTAATTTTTACAAATGACATTTATAATTTGTACTCCTTTTCTCATAAGTCTTCAACAATCTACCAATCCTGAACATGACATTCAAGGCTCAATGAAATCTGAATTTAAATCTTGTGGGCTTACTGTCACAAAGTTAAGACTGAAAGCACATTTTAGTTTCTGAGGTACATGTGAATCAACTTGCAAAGGATAAATAAAATAAAAGAGGGACACAGTTCAACGTGACACTATGTAAAACTCCTCACCAAATCATCGGGTCCCTTCTTTATGTGCTATTCTGGGAACTGTTCTTAATCAGAGAAGCTGTTGGTTTTCCACTGACAATAAGACTTAGCAGGTGTGTGTACATTCAATTGTATATGAAAGTGTAGCCATCCACAGAATTCCCTTTCCCTAGTATATTATAGGAAATCAATTCTAATTCTAAGGTCTGACTAGTATACTGGGTGCCCCAAAGATGATTTATAATACTATAGGATGAATTCAACTAAAGATCATGCTGAGGGAAATGAAGGACCCAGACCTAACTTCTTGTAAATATTAGTGGCATTTACTAGCAAAAGAAGAATCCTTTGGATTTTATTAGGATATTTCTGGGCAGTCATGCCAGGCTTATGAATTTACTTCATAAGGCTTAGATTTACTTCAATCTAAAATTTATGGGATATATTGTTGAAGGATATTAGGGTCACTGGTTAAACTATTTGATTAATGCAAAAAGATGTTAGAAAATGTAAATATCTTCCTTGTGTAAGATATTTCTTTATATATATTATTCAGTAACCAGTCATTTATTCCAAAACCAAAACACATCCTAATAGCGATGAAATAGGACACTGTTGGGTATTGCATCTGATGGTTCTGGCTCCTCCAGGAAAAAAAAATATTTTGTGCTTCATGCTTACCTAAATCCTTTGAATCATTAGTCATGTATTACTGTGAGAGCTATGATTCTCAAAAGCCTTTTTTAAGCATTCAACTCTGTGTTAATAGAGCGGGGGTGGGGGGAGGACTAAATATCAGTAAGGAAAAAAAGGACTAAGTGATTTCTTCTTCACCGATCAAGACAGATAGATAACTAAGACATGGGAGACACATGAAAAAATAAAAATGTCATGAATTTAGAGCTTAAACATTATTTTACCAGGGATATGGGAAAACAGAATTCATTTTAAGTGTGGAAGTAGAAGGCACACTTGCACCAACAACAATTTCAAGATTTAGAACTATGTAGAGTACATCAGAGTAAACATGAGAGTGATGAATTATAACAGAAGGGATGCTTTAATGTTTTAAGCCAGTATCAAGAAAATGAAATAAATGAAGAGTATACTGTTACACTGTGACTGATTTCCTAAGAGAAATTTCATGTGGAGGGAAGAAGATATGTGGAGATGCTCTTAGTCTTTCATAGATGAGTACAGAAGGAAAAAAACTTAAGACAAAAAAATAATAATACATTTCATGTATATTTTCTTTAATTGAATATCTAGACAAATGAAAAAATCCAAAAGTTTTAGCCTTTTAAAGTTATTTAAGGAATTTTATTCAAATTCTTTCAAAATCCCAAGATTCTTGATATGGAAAAATATGGAATAATTTTAATTTCTACCCAGATGCCAGAAATTCCTTTTGCATTCCTCTGAAAGGACAAGTAATACCACTGTAAATTTTTGTGAAATGTCTACTGTGTGTGAACACTGTGCTCACTGTTAGGAATACAGAGGAACAATATGTCAAATTTGTGTTTGCTCTTGAAAAATGTCTAGGAGTAATATTATATACTGCATACACAAAATGAGATCAATAGGCTAACAGATTCTAGAAGTCTGATAATCTAAGGCAGAAGTTATTTATTAAAGGCAAAAATCTCCCCAAAGACAACATTCTAAAATATAACCTTAGAGAAATGACAAAATGATGAAGAAATGAGTAAATATTCTTGACTCTGCTAAAAGGGAAGAGAAAAAAGAAACTCATGGTCAACAACTACCTTGAATTAGGGAATAGGCAAAAAGTGGAGAGAGACAGGGAGGGAAGTGTTAACATTATTAGAACTTACTTTGGAGGTTTCAGGTCCCTGTGAATTAGAGCTTTGGGTTGCATGCTGTGTAGATAAGCCACTCCTTGGGAACACTGTAAACACCAACTCATTGCATGGGCAGCAGTGTAATATGGCAATGGTTCAGCACCATGAAGCACTGCAAAACAAAGGCACAAACTAAAAAGAACTTTATTGCATATAACAAAAGACACAATGTGAATGCAAGCTCTTTGAGAACACATGATCAGGTATTTTTCTACACCTGTTCTTATTAGTCCTGCTCTCAATTTTCTTCTAAATAAAAAAGATGGAAATATGTAATAATTTTGAGTGGATAACAGCCATAAATACCTAACATTTAATAGGATTTCAATTTAATGTTATTTGTACATCCAAATTAATATACATTACATACTTTTTCAAATTAATAGTCACACAGAAATGTAAATGACAAGCAGTGTTAGTCACACTACAATAAAATAGATGCACAGAAATAGTACAAAACTAAGATGGGCATATCAAGATATTTATAATTATACTGTCTATAATAACTAAAAACCAGTACTTCAATCAAATAAAACAATGAAGTTCTAGATAATCCATTAACAATGAAGGAAACATAGACAGTAAATATAAAGTACAAATTTATATAAAATGTTAATTTAAAAATCAATGTAACTGTTTTATAAGTACAATCAATTTGAAAATTGGTATACTTAGAATTCTAAATCTCACATACTAATGTAGCATCTTATCTTTTCATTTTTAATCTTTAAGAGTTTTTTTAAATGACTTACTTTTGGAACTGTGATGGTAAACTGTGAAGAACATTAAATAACTTAGTTTGTATTACAAGTTTTCAAATTATTTTAATCTACCAGATAAAGACAGGTCTAATGACACTCACCATTATATAAAGAGCCTCCTTCAGCATATTCCATCACAAGACACACCTAAAGGAAACATGCCAAAAGAATTAACTGGAGCTATATAGCATCTTAGAGCCCTGGAAAACTAAATTCAACCTCTTGATTTTATAGGTATATTAAAAATTATTATTTTGGTCTTTATCATGTGTGCTAAACTAAGAAATGAAGGGGTGATATCTATGACTTAAACACTTTGTCTTCTATGTGTCCTCTAAGAGTGGAGATGAATATGAAAATATAATCACAAAATATTTTGGTGACTTTCTCTAGTACTAATAAGTAGATAAGGTTAATAGATAAGGCCACCTAAAACAACTCCTCTAATATACTGTTTCGCTAAAAGATTAGAAACATATCAAATGCATAAAGTACAACTGTTTTTTTCAGAAATATACCTAAGAGAGTAGATCAAAATAATTTCATGTACTACATATTTGCATACATCTGTCATGTCATTTCTTCTAGACAAGATGACAATGAAAAAGTGACAAACTTACTGGATTCAAGCAGGCTCCATACAACTTTACAATATTAGGATGGTTCACACGGGATAACTGCCGAAGCTATAACAAATTAAGAATATTTTTAAAAAGTGATAGTTTTTGAGGTGTTAATTTTACAACATTATTAAATGTGATGGTCATACAAACTATTTGTTTAAACCATCCAACAATTACTATTTACCATGTAGCAAGCTCTGTGGCCTCAGGCACTGAAAATACCAAGTGCCTACCTAGAATGGCACAGAATAGTTTGGCACTCCAGTAGTTTAGCTGGGAAGACAGGCAGATAAACAAATACTTGTAAACAATGTGCAGAGTGCAATTGAGTTATGAAGAATGCATGAGCACACAGAAGAAACAAATTCTGCCAAGAAATGTTAGGACATCATCTCAGAGACGGCAGTGAGCCGAGTTATCCAAGCCAGAGGCCACTCTACTTTTGTCATCACTGTCTTTGCAGCCACTGCTGATCTTAGAGTCTACCTACTCCCATGTGGCCCAGTTTTATTTGATATTATATAATCATCACAACACTGCAAGGAAAGTAATATCATTTCTGTTTTAAAGACAAGACCTTAAAGTGAAGGCCTAGAAATCCTACAGATTGAACTTTGGTCTATCTGACTTATAATGTGTACTCTTTCTGTACATTCGTCTCCAGTTCCACCATTTATCTCTTAAAATAATCCTCTCCTATCCATTCTCACTCTCTTAGTAATTCCAACCTAAATTGCTGCAGTAATTACTATAGCTACCTCCTAGCCAGTTTCCCTACTTTCAGTTTTAATCTTCCACGATCCAATAATTCACACTGATGTTTATGAGGGTTTGGCTGTACTCATTTCTTTTGTTCCACATCTAAACTTCTATAAATCCATCAAGTCCCAAGTTTTCAATTCTGTGAATATTTCAGGGAAGTTGTCACATGTGCATTAAGGTAGGTTGAAAATCATAACCTAGAGCATACATGTGTGTATATATACATACATACATATATATACTCTTAATATTAGAGTTACTATATTTAATATCATTATAATATATATTATTACTATATTTAAGTTTCTATAGGTGTTTCACATCTAGGAAGATGGGACAAAATGGGTTAATGTATCCTTTCCACAAAACTGCTTCTTGGTCTCTTCTCCATTTGCCTCTATTCTGCCTTTAATCTTCTGCACTATTATCTACTTTATGCTACGGCTTATATTAAGTCCACTGAAGTCTCTAAATCTTTTTACTATATGCTACTAGAAAGCTTTGTCTCTCTACAGTCAACATTTACAGATTTGGGGTCCTAATTAAAAAACTAACATGACTCTTTACTATATTTATCATAAATATGTACTTATATTTTATTCTAGTAAGATTCAGACAGCAGATTATTTAAGCACTTATCCCATTTCCCCCCTAATATGGTAAAGGTCTTTTTTAAGGTATAAACTCAAAAGGATGGAAAGAATGTGAAATGAGAAAACAGAAGCACACATTTTGGAAGCTAGAAAGCTAATGACTAGCAATAACAGACATAATATATCTAAAAGAGCTGAAAACTGCAATTAGAAAAACATTAAGAATCAACCAGACTGACTGTTTTCACAAAACCTCCAAGAGATTGAGTGGTAGTACCAGACACCTATGCAAATGAGTCAGTAAATGGGGATAGGGAAGAAGTCGTGGAAAATTAGATCCCCAATTTCCTCCCCTAACCTCCAATAGCTCAATGACTACCTCAGGGCATCCAAACAGAAGACTAGAGGCTAATTCTTTAGGAACAGTACAACAAATAGCTTCTGGATTAGGAGACACTAAACACCAAAGTGGGTGTCTCTCGGAAGCAGAAAATTTAGATGGGAGAAGCTATAGGGGATTATAGTTTCTTATTATACAGTCTTAGAGAACAACTGGACTCTTTAAATTACATGTGTGTACAAGTTAATTTAAAAATTTTCCCATGCCATTATGATCTTTTGGACTTTTGATTCCTAGCATTTAACCACACATGCATCCCATCCATCTTTGTGACACTGTCAATGCAACAGCATATGATGACTGTATCTAACTATAAACAAAAAATTGGGACTAAGGTAAACTGAGTCTAGATTCCTAGAGCACACTATTAAAGATCACCTTCCTTTAATAATTAAACCAATCACTGGTGTTTCTCAATTCACCCAGTCAATTATAAATCACTTCATCATATCACAATTAAATTCTAATTTCTTTAAAATTAAAGGCATGTGGTGGTACAAGACAATAATCCCAGTGACTAGGGAGCCTGAATCAGGGGAATTGCTAAATATGAGGCCAGCCTAAGCAAACAAAATGAAACAAAGCTTATTTTTCCATGTTATACATTAAAAGGAAAAAAAGTAAGTATATTTTGAAATTCTGATTAAATGAGAACAGATATAAATTCAGAAGCTTTATAAGGTAAAGGTCACTAATCCATTGGCAAATGAGATTAAAAGTGTAAAGAACTGATTTAATCAAATATTGTGATCTATATACAAAACAATACAAAGTTAATATAATAAGGAATAAATCTAATAATATAATGACCTCATGATTACCAAACTTGTCTTCATCATCCAATCTGTTAAAGAACAGAACTGTAAATTTTCATGCTAAATCAGAAAAAAACAAATTTGAAGTTATTTTTCCTTAAAATAATCTCATTTGAATTTCTAAAAATATTAGGAATGAATGCATAAATTTCTTTTAATTTTCATTAATGAGAAAATTTTTTTTTCTATTTAAAAATTAAAATAACATGCCTTAAAATAGATGACATACTATTTTAATTCAGGGATGAATTCATTTAAATTTTAAGTTTATCCCTAATTTAAAATCAGAATTAAAAGTGTGAATGAAAAAATATTTCTATGGAACTATCTTTGTTAGTACCAAATTGATGTTCATGTACACAGAGAAATGACAATTGAAAAACGATGTCTTTGATAATATTAAATTCACAGAGTATCTCAGGTGAAGGATTACACAACAGAAATAAAATCTCTTACCTCTACAATAAAAGCTTTCCTCTCAGATTCACTTTCTATTTGTTTAATGGCAACATCTTTTGCTCTCCACTTAGCTTTGCAAACTACTCCAAATGCTCCTCTTCCAACAACCTAAATTAAAAGAAAAACCCAAAAGAATCAGAAGCAAATAGATTCAGTTCAAATAAACACCGGAGACAATCAAATCTGATTAAGAAAATTTTAGAAATCATCCATATCTGGATTTGCCACTGGGTAAGAAGTGATTTTAATTAAAGTAAAGAGATAATAAAATGTATTGTTTCAATCTGTAAAATAGATTGTACTGTTTCAATGGTCTAGACACCCCTTCATTCTCAAATAAAATCAAAAGCAACAAACCAAAACATTATTTGAAGGCATAAACAATGTAAAGCATTCTATTAATTACAGAAAAAATTGAAATAGGCAAGATGAATGAACAGAAGATGGTTCAGAAAAATAAAAAGCAGAAACATAATAATTATAATAAATGTTTTAAGCTATTGTATTTAAAAGCAAAAAATAGCTTTGAGTAATTAAGTAAGGATAGTGAATAAAAGAAAGGATAAAAAATATAATTAAAGATGCAATATTGAAAGATGGACAAAATGCAGTATTACCTATACAACAGAATATTATTCATCAGGAAAGAAACAAACTACTGATACATACAACACTACAGATGAACCTCAAAAATATCATACTACTAAAAAAAAAAAAAATACTAAGAGTTGGGGTTGTGGCTCAGTGGTAGAGCACTCGCCTAGCATGTGCAAGGCCCTGGGTTCGATCCTCAGCACCACATAAAAATAAATAAGTAAAGTGTCCAACTACAACTAAAAAATAAGTATTAAAAAAAAATTATACTAAGTGAAAAAAGCCAGTCCACATATGAGATTCCATTTGTATGCAATGCCCAGGAAAGAAAAATTTATAGTGTTATAAAGTAGATCAGTAGTTGCTTAGTTCTGAAGGTGAAAACTGGAATTAATGTAAATGGGTAGCAAGTATCCTGCAAAGATGATGAAATATTATAACTGATTTACTGTAATGGTGAACAACTGGGTAAATTTGCAAGTCACTGAACTGTAACATTTCAAGAGGGTGAATTTTATAATATGTAAAATATATCTCATTTTTAAAAATTAAAAATGATCAGCTGTGTATCCTATTACTGTCTGAAACTAACAGATATCACATGGGTCCATCACTTTGTCAAGTTGTTCTATTTTTATCTGAAATTTTCCATACTATAAAAATAACAATGGAATAAAACAAAATAAAAATTAGCTTTTATACCTGTTAGAACAACTCTCTATATAGCATATATTTTCTATGTAGACATTGAGCTCCATGCTTTCATACATCACCTTATTTACACAGCCATTGAAGGCAAGTACTAATGCTATCCTCATTTTACAGAAATTAGATTTAAATTAGATTTATAGATTTTATAATAAGTTAGATTTATAGATTTAAAGAAGTAAATTGACTTCCCAAGGATATGCAGCAAACAAATGGTACAGTGCAGTTTAATGCCAGGTAGTCTAATACTAGAATGGTAGCAATCCTAATTTGTAACACACATAATGTCCTCCATATGCCAGACAGCAGTTATGTCGTCTCTTGGAGGAATCTTCACTTTAGAGAAACTTACATAAAACTCTTCTATAACAAAGCTGACTATAGCTAGGATGATCAGATGATTTATTATCTACATAGGGACACTTTGTAGGGGGCATTGATAATGACTATACCAGACAAGGAACAGTTGAACATGTCTGTAATACCAGTCACTCCTTGACTGGCTGAGGCAGAAGGATAGCAAGTATGAAGCCCACTTCAGCTTTAGTGAGACCCTATCACAAAATAAAAAATAAAAAAGGACTGGGGATGTAGCTTAGTGGTAGAGTACCCCTGGGTTTAATTCCTGTACAGAATATAATAACAACAACAACAACTATACAAGGACAGTAATTGTAATCTGGAATGTATGGACACTCTAGTCATGGCTCAAATTATACTCCATAAATCATTTATGTATAAAGCCACCCACATGGTCAACCTCTGCTGAATGTTTACCTTGTGCCAGATATTCTTCTATGTGCTTTACATGCACTAACATGTTTCATTCTGCTCCATTTTAAAGGTAAGAAAATCAGGTCACATGATTACAAGATCAGATGGTCACATAGTATTCAGAAGTCAGGATCTGAAGCACAGAGCACATATTTTTCAGCATGCTCTATATGCAACTTTGCCTTAAGGAAACAAGGATGCCTCTAGGCAAAATTGCAAATTAGGCCAATATTTCTGGTAGCCAGTCCTTCCTTTGGTAACTTTCTCTTTTATGTTTCCTAACTCTGGACCTCAGGGTCCTCCAACTGCTTAGGCACTTGGTCTCTTCCAGACTTCTAGTAAGAGAAAGAAACTAACATGAATCATTTGCATGTCATCTAGTTACTTTACAATGAATGGGTAGTGGTTACCAGGCACCATTAAAATAATGAAAAGAGCATGCCCAGGGGTTGGGGTTGTAGCTTAGTTGTAGAGTGCCTGCCTAGCACATATGAGGCACTGGGTTTGATCCTCAGAACCACATAATAATAAATAAATAAAATATTTGGGGTTGGGGTTGCGGCTCAGATGTAGAGGGCTTGCCTAGCATGTGTGAGGCACAGGGTTTGATCCTCAGCACCACATAAAAATAAATAAAATAAAGGTATTGTGTCCATCTACAACTAAAAATATTAAAAAAAAAAAAAAAAGAGGATGCCCAGGCTCTAGAACCCAATAGCCTTGAATTTGCACATAGTCTCTATTTATTAGGTCTTAATACTGGGCAAGTTAATGTCCTTGAGCTTCTGTTTTCAACAGTAAAACAGAGATGCTTACAATTTTCTCAGTATATAACGATAGGGTCCACAAATGAAAATTAGGCATTTGTATAATACTACAAAAGAACAGTAAGTGCTTAGGGTTGGGTGTGAATCAGTGAACAGAGCTGTAGTACTCAAATTTTCTCTCACAGTAAATTAATATGGATAGTAAACAGGGCCTAAAAGTTTTTCAACTTTATGGCCACATCAGACTAAGAAGCTATGCATAGAAACCAGTCTAACTATAAACTAATGATTATAAAGTAATTTAATGTATTCTTCAACCATATATTACAATATATCAAAGCAACTGGTACTTAGTAGGACTCCCTTTCATTTTTCTATTCTGAGGAATGTTCACACAGGGATTTCAAACATCACCTCTATCTGTGGATCATGCATGCCCCTCTCAAAAAAATTGTGTAGGGTATATATGACCATTTGTGATCCACAAGTGCCACCTAGTGATGAGATGATATCTAACTCTGAGCTTTCAACTTAAAATTATGGGAACAAACTGTGGGCAAATGAGGACATAATAAATTTTTCCCTTTTGCTCAAGAAAGCAATTTTCCAGAACACCCTGAAATATAAAACAGGCACATTCATGATGAGAGCCTATGGCTTCAAGAAAACTCCATTCTCATTATAGTTTTAAGATATTTTATAAGCGGAATGAAATAACAGGATCTAAAACGATAATGAAAGGCAAGATGTCCAAGGCTGTACACATACATAGATATGACAGAAATAACTGCAATGAATTCAAAGGAGTAAGGCTATAAGCAGAAAGTCAATGCTTGAGAATTAAATTTCTATGTATCAAAAATGACTTCTTTTCCCCCAACAGTATAAATATAGATATATTTGGGGTAAAAAGAAAAAGTATTTGTAAACAAGAGACCACTATCTTCATGGGATAAAAGGAAGGTACAGAAGAAATTCAAGACTAAACAACAGTAGTATTTCTTTTTAAAATACTTAACAGCTGAAGAGAACCAAAACTCAGAGTCTATGATGGAGGTTAAAGACTTCATCCCCAATCTGACCTGTTCCAGAACAGGCTTAGGAATTCAAATGCAGAAAAAACTTATATTGGCCTCACCTACTCCTCACTTAGACCCCCAATAGCATGCAGCCTCACAGAATATGTCTTGCAAACAAAAGAAGATACAAATGAGTAAGAATAGTGGCAAAAAAGATAAGACAGAGGGAGACTATACCCCAAGCTCCCCTGGCCCCAGAACATGGAAGTGATCAGGAAAAACTGACAAAAAAGGTAACTGACAAAGAGTCTTCTGACAATGGGAAGGAAGCTATTATAGGGCAGAGTGTTAGGACTTATATCAGAGGCTGTTGAATGAAAGACTGCTCAAAAAAGGGGGGGCTTAATGCAGAGAACAGGCTGAGTTCCTGAGGATCAATGAAAGTCAAGGAAAAGGCCTAGTTAGCAAGCAGGGAGAAATGGGTGACAGCTACCTGAAAATGAGGCTTTATGAAAAGAGAATAAATGAACTTCATTTCTTTACTTTTTATAAAAAATAAAAAAGGACTGGGCCTTTTGAGGGCCTACTATATTCAGCTACTATTTGGTATACCAGAAATACAGAAGTAAAGACAAAGGCCTTGATCTACTGTGAAATATAATTCCTAATATATGGGGCCAGTGGAGGAGAAAGAACAATTAAAACACAAAAGGATGAATAAAAACAGAAAGCCAGACTGTTTTTAAAAAGCCACACAGACAATAAAAAACTACAAGGACATTATGACAAAGACTGGTGACAGCTTCTAAGTGGGTAGAACAGGAGCCCATCTGAGGAGGTTATTAACCTGATATTTGAATGATAAAGGGAATCAACCAAGATGAGGGAGAAGAAACAACTAATATAAAGTCCCTAAGAGAAAATACCCTTCTTATTCATAATATTTGAATTCTATCTATGGTCTAGGCGCTATTCTGGATTATAGACATAGCAGCAAACAAACCAAACTATAATCCTTACTCTTGCTGTATATTCTTATGAAAAGAAACTGATAGATAGGAAGCAAGGTATGTAAGAAAAGTATACAAAATTTCAGAAAGTAAGTGTGCTAGGAAAAAGAGGAACATAATTGTGTGTTTACATATATGTATGCACTTCCCCCTCAACTAATTTTAGATAGGCCTCACTGAAGAAAGGTGACATTTTACTAATGACCTAGAGAAATGCTTAAAGAGTGTTTAGTGTGGTTGGTGCCTAGCAGGGGAAGAGAAAAGTGATTTAAGACAAGGCTGGAGGGATAGGCAGAGGCTAGATCCTAAGTGGCCTATATAATACAAAAAGGAGTTTGGATTTCAGTCTAGGTGTAAGTGGGAAGGAGTGGAGAAATTTAAGGGATGAGAGGTGATAGGATTTCCATTAAAAAAATCATTTTAGCTCTTACGTGAATACATTACAGGGAAGAAAGAATATATAATAGATGTGTTAGGAACCTATTACAGCAGCCCAAATAAGAGATAGCAGCTGTGAGGGAAAAGAGTGATGGGGAGCTGGGATTCTGGCTCAGAGGGAGAGCGTTTGCCTTGCATTCTTGAGGCACTGGGTTCCATCCTCAGCACCATATAAAAATTAAAAAAAATAATAAAGATATTATGTCCACCTATAACTAAATAATAATAATAATAATAAAGGAGTGATGGCAGTGCAGAAACCTGAGGATACCAAGATAACAGGGCTTGCTGATGGTCTGCATGCAGGCAGGATAGGTATATAGGAAAAGAGATGAATCAAGAATAATGTCCAGATTTCTTACAGGATAAGAATGAAAAGCAAGTTTTTAAAAAATAACTCAATTTAGTCTTAAACATAAAGTTTAAGATACCAACTAGAGATCCAAATAGAAGTTTAAAGTAAGAAGATAAAAACATGAGCCAGGGCGTCTGTGAAGAAGTACGGGAAAAATACAAATGTGGGAGTCATCAGCATACGGAGGGTGAGGGTATTTCTTGTCAATTTCTCATGAAGCCAACTAGATGAGATTTAAAAAAAAAAAAAACCAAAGCAAAAAACAAACCAACATTTAGATATTGTAGTCTTTGGAACTATGTTACTTTGAAGCATTTCGACTTCTTGGGGGGTGGGGGTAGGTACTAGGGATTAAACTCAGGGGCATTCAACCACTGAGTCACAAACCAGCCCTATTTTGCATTTTACTTAGAGAAGGGGTCTCGCTGAGTTGCTTAGCGCCTCTCTGTTCTCCTGCCTCAGACTTCCCAGCCGCTGATTACAAGCTTGTGTCACCGCACCTGCCAGCATTTCAACTTTGAGAATACAACACTGGGAACTAGCAAATACTAAGAAGGAACAGTCAGCCAGATGGCAAAGCAGAAGACTGTCACAGAAACCAAGAGGAAAAAAAAAATGTTTTCAGAATAAAGTAGCTATAAGAATAATGAAAGCATTAAGCCAGTAGCCCTCAAAGGGCAGTTTTTGGTTCAAAAGCATTAGCATCACCTAGAAATTTGTAAGAAATGTAAATTATCAGGCTCCTACTCAGAATTACTTAGTCTAAAGGTAGGGCTCAACAGTGTGTTTTCCCAAGCCCTCCAGGTAATTATGATGTTTGGTAAACCATGCATTAGGCTACAACATCAACAGCATAATACAATATTCCAGTGGAAGCCCTCACATAGACCAAAGAGTCCTCCTTCTCTTGCTGTATTATTTACATAAGTTTTCTTAAGCACCGAGACATCATGCTGGGCAGTAAAAAGGGAAAAGAAGGGCCAGCATGCCTATAATCCCAGCAATTTGGGAGGATGAGGCAGGAGGGTCCCAAGCTAGAACCCAGTCATGGCAACTTAGAGAGGCCCTAAGCAACAAAGCAAGATCCTGTCTCTAATAAAATATAAAAAAAGGGCTGGGGATGTGGCTCAGTGGGTTCAAGCATCCCTGGGGTTCAATCCCTGATACAAAAAAAAAAAAAAGGAAAATATTTATGACTGAAGAACGAACTCTTAAGTAGCTAAACAAACCTTGATTGCATCATATAGCACTCACAAATGTGATAGAATTTAAGTCTCATCAGAACCCTATGAATATATTAGATTTTTTACTTCCACCTTAGGAGAAAAACAAGGCTCCAAGAATTGAAGTTATCTATTCAATATCACAGAATCAGTAAACCACGATCAGTTTTCAGATATGTCTCATGAAGCCAAAATAATGGAGGCTCCACAAACTTCAGTCCAGTGCCCTATACAAAGGAAGCATTAGAAAAAGCTACTCACAAGTATGTTACTACCAAAAACAAGCAACTTTTCAAAAGATTATATTCAAATTAGACTTTTAATAGTTTAGAAAAGGGTTTTTTAAAAACCTCATATTTTTAAAGAAACAAGCAATTTGGGGTTAAGAGAAGGCGTAAATAACGGCTTATGGTAATCTCCAAAGATGGCTACCGTCAATCTCTTCTTTCTCTGCAATTTCCCAGTTGAGGAGTTAAATCCCTTAAATCAAGTCTAGCCAAGGACTACTTTAATCAGTAGTGTGATTCAAGTGATATTTTACTTTCAAAACCAGGGTTGAGGAAGCCTAGCAGCTTCCATTTCCTTCCTCTTGGAACCCAGCCATGTGATCTAAGAAGCCCAATTGATAAGGATAGGTCACATGGAGGGCAACTGAGTGTATGGTTGAGAATCAAGTGATCTCCCAGCAGATACTGGCACCACTCAGCCAGAAAAAGAGTGAACTATCTTGGAGGCTCTAGCCTAGTAAATCCCTAGATTACAGTAATATGTGTTAAGATACAACCAAAAGTGTATTCATTTTGACCCAGAAATTGTGCTTCTGTGATTAATTCTAAGCAATAATCAGAGAGGTATGAAAGGACTGTTCATGTTAGTTTGCAGTGTCAAAAAAAAAAAACCGAATCCACCACAATATAATCAATAGAAGACTAATTATGAAATATTTCCATCATAGCATTATTCACTAACTCCTCTTCTTCTGTCCAAATCTTACATGCTAATACTTTCTAGGGCTCAGTCTTTGGCCCTTTTTTTTCTTAATGTGCTCTCTAATCTCATGACTTCACACTCTTAAATATTCTTCCCATCCAAAAGTTTTACCCAAGATGGAGATATATTTAAAAGTGAAAGGCCAAGGTTCTATAGGTATTTCAAGTCTAACATGTCAAATACTGACTTCATTTTCTGTCCCTTCCTTTTAGCATATAGAAGTTCACTTGACTTTGATTAAGTAGATTTGCAAATTATAAAACAAACAAACAAACAAAAAAACTCTTTTTGCAGGGAATTGAACTCAGGCACACTTTACCACTAAGCAATATTACCAGCCTTTTTATTTACAGTGGCCCAGTCAGCTCTTGAACTTGTGATCCTACTGCCTCAGCCTGGAACTATAAACCTGTGTCACTGCATCTAGCATATTAGCTTATTTTAATCAAGCCAATCCTCATATTCTGGCATGATTGTATTTGGAAAATATTTATTGTAACTTGAGACATAATTAGACAATATTATGGAAGTATAAGTTTTGCTGTTATTACATCTCCCATTATTTAAAAATACTGAATCTATTTTTGCATGTCTTATACATATTTCATACACATACCCAAAACAGTAAGTGTCTTGCTTTACTACTGGGAAATAACCAAAACCATGGAAATGACTACTGTAATAGGATTTACTGAAGAATAAAGTCTACTATTGTCTGTATTCTAGTCCTCTTGGGCTAAGAGCACTCTGTAGATATGGAAAACATTACAAGTGTATTGATTTTGTTTTTTAAAAATCTATACTTTTAAGAAAAAAATTTAAATACCAATAGCTTGGTAGCATATTTACTTATTACATTGAGAATATAAAATGGTGGAGAATATCAGATTCAGAGAAATCGTCTTGCCTGTACTATGACATGTCATACCAAGAAACATGTAAGGAAATTACATACATTGTTAGAGAAGGAATAGGTCAAAGTTACAAACTGCAGACAGCAATCCAATGTTTCTACTGACATAACAGATCAAGAGAAGAGAGTAGCAGGGTCACTACTGAGTAAGCATTGGCCAACTGAGACAAACAATGAAAAACATAATATTCAAATTATAAAATACTGAAAAAAGTACATTTTACTTAAAACTAAATTTCTAATTCAAATTCACAAATCAAATATACCTCTGGATTGTATTCATTATCTGAATAAATATAATGTATTTCTGAAACATTACCAGTAACAATTATTTTGAATGACTGGTTTTCCCCAAAATTAATTTTATCAAGAGTGTAAAAATGAGAAAATATCTAAATTTTAAGTATCCTGAATAAATCTACAGACTCAGTTTATTCAAATCACTATTCATTCAAAGTGGTACACCTACAAATAAACATTTCAGATATTCTTCACAATCTCTCATCTTTGTAAAAAACAGAATATAGGAGTGCAAAGAGGACGTTGACTATAAAAGTCAATTTAAGAAATATTTCCTTCTAAGTTAAAATATTTTAGATTAATTCTTTTATGATATGCATTCCCCCCTCCCTGCCATGGTTTAGTCTTCTTGGTTTTGGATTTATAACTTTAGTCTCATTAAAAATTTAAAAAGCAGATTTAAATTTCTTAATAAAAATATAATAGCAATATAAGAGATGGTATAAGAATGTTAATGTAATTACTACTGTAAGGAACAAAAACTAAAATCAGAATTATTTTAAGAAAGCAATTTTTAAAAAACTGACTTCTTCAGGATAAAAGATTACTCCATTCCTTCATGAAATTAGATTTTTTAAAAAGACATCAACTAAACTAAATGGAAAAGGATGTATACCTTTGTGCTTTTAATTTGCTATTAAATAATTCATCTTAATTGCCCCAGTTTGTGTTATTTTTAGTTCAGTGACTATAGCTGTCAGTTTGGTTTGGCTCTGTTATATGGACTATGTGAATGGACCCCTGGCTATGTTGTCATGACTTTGGCTAGAAATCTGGAACATGACAGAACAAGCATAGATCATACATTTATTAGTTAGGACTTGGGGCCTCCAACTATTTCAGAACTTCAATATCTATTAATAAACTGGCAGAGTAGAACTGCCATCTGCTGACAAGACAGACTTGATAACATAAAAGGGGTGATTATTCTTTCTTTTGAATTTTCCATGTACTCTTTTAAAGCCTGCCATAAAACTTCTGACCTGTTTAATAGGCCTTTCCTTCAAATAATATGCTCAGGTTACCTTTTAAGCTACACATGCACAACACAAAAATTATCTCTGTAAGCTACTTCTTTACCATAATAACCATTCCAGATTTCTATTGAAATCAGTGTTCACTAAGTTTCACATGGTAAAGTTTATTGATTATTTTATATATCCAGCATTAAATAGTGACTAACAAATCTACAGACTCAGCTTATTCAGACCACTGTTATATATATGTGTGTGTGTGTGTGTGTGTGTATTTATATAAACACACACACACACACACACACACACACACACACACACGATTGAGGGTTTTTT
The DNA here is from genome assembly GCF_045843805.1 of Urocitellus parryii. Taxonomy (NCBI): domain Eukaryota; kingdom Metazoa; phylum Chordata; class Mammalia; order Rodentia; family Sciuridae; genus Urocitellus; species Urocitellus parryii. The sequence continues at coordinate 69,524,667 of NC_135538.1, read as the reverse complement.
CTAGTTGCTCATACATTTATAATTTAAACCAATAAAATTTACATCATTGTACAAGCTCTTTCTACATTTCCTCTTCCCAGTAAGTTTTAGCTTTTGAAACAAAACTTTTGTGTGTGTTTCTCATAAGACTTAAGAACATGTTTAGTGACTGTATGTGTCCAATATGCTTGCTCATACACTATACTTGTGATCCACATTCTGGATCTCTCCTTTTTACAAAGCAACCATTGTATATAGGGTTTTAGTATTTCAGTAAAGGTCCACCAATACTTGGCTTATGCATAGCACCTGGCCCTTGACTGCATCTTTTACCTCTGTTAAACAAAAGTATTCGCTAAGTAGAATGGAATATAATAGAATCAACATTGGAATAAGAACCAGATCTCATTTCCAGTGTAAATGCTACCTTAGTCAAATCACATAACACATCTTAACCCTTGTTTTATTATATGTGATATAAGAGATCCATATAGGCATTTAATTGTCATAATTATGCTGTGATAATTTTATTTACTAATTCAACAAATATTTAAAGAGAACTTTCTAGATTTTAGGCATTGAGGTTACAAATGTGAATTTTGCTAAGAGGGATACACAATTTCTGTTTCTGTAAGTGCCATGAAAAATAACAGAAATGAAAAGATCTAGTTGCAGGAGGAGTGTTTCTCTAAGGAAGGGACATTTGAATAGTGAGGAGACAAAGACATTCACTCTGGGCACAGGAACAAATGCAAAGACACTTCTTTGTGAATTTCTCAACCCATGATGATGGTCACTTTATTCAAAACCCTAGTTTAAAACTTGTCCCCACTCAGTGGAGGCTTCTGCAATTAACTTTTAAATTATGGTTTATCTGCTCAATTTACACCATATTCATAGTTTTAAGTTCATGGTTCTGAAAATTTAACTAACAGTTCTGTTTATTCTAGTCTCATACTGAGTCAGATATTTCTAAGAGAATCCTAGGATTCTTCTATTCATGCTCCACAGAACCTCAGTAGTATTGTTCACAGAGAATGCTTGTTAAATGCTGGGGACTAACTACTATAAAGGAAATGAGTATTATGTATTTCTATTCCCATAGTAAGGTTTCATTATCAAGTACATCAGAAAGAACTAAAGTGACATTGTAAATCCAGTGGAAAGAGCATATGACTCATGAGCAAGAAATCTCAAATTCAATCCTCAGTCCTACCATTTACTTACAGACATGGCTTTTGGCAAATAAAACTTCATAACCACTTGTTAATACCTATAAAATGGGGATTTCATTTGACCTGTCTATCCAAAATTAATTGGTCACCAAGTACATTTCACGGGATATCATAATCACTGTCTTTAAAGAATTTCTAAGCTTACTGTGGAAACAAAGTATAAACACTGGAAACAACGAACATGTTTTCATTTGAGAACTGGAAGAGATATGAAATGATCTTGTCCAATCCCTTACTTTATAAGAGAAATCACAGGCCCCCAAAATGAGGGAACTTGCCCAAAGTTACAGAAATATATTATGGCAGAATCTATAGCATCAAAATTTTCTAAATGCCCAGTCCAGCAACCTTTCACCATACTACATTGTTTTTATCACTTCTTGCAACCTTATCCTCAATGTACACAGTTCACAATTAATTCTAACACTCTCTACACTCAAATCTAAGAAGATAAAAATGGACTTTAAAAAAAAGTAGGTAAATTCCTGAGGTTGAGAACTTACATAAATTTGATAGAACGGAATTTTAAAAATGCCCAATATATTACTGAGCCACAATATTATGCAGTGATTAAAAGCAGCTGATTTAGAAATATTTTTATCTACTAAATTATTATAATTGACCTGTGGTTGGAATTTTTTAGTTTCTAATTATGTTGATATAATGCTGATTCAATTATATATTGAGAAATACAGTATATGATTTTAATTTAAAGGTGATACATTTGAACATATATAATACTGAAAGTAATGCAAAACATTTTGCTTGTTTTTTTTTTTGTTTGTTTTTAGTCATCTGTTTTCCTACTCATGATTTAACCTAGAAGCAGAATCTAAAGTTGAAAAATAGAGTACCCCTGGTGCACCATGGATTATATAACACTTTTAATGTGTGCAAATGAAAAATAGGATAGAAATGATGTCACAGTCTCAACATCAGAAAGATCTGAAATAAATCTGCAATGTGAAAGTAAACTTGGTACTAAAAAGTAAGAGAACAAAACCAAAAAACTCTAAATAACTACCTAAAAATAGAAAAAAAAGTTCATCTAAAAACAAAATTCTTCTTCCCAAAATGTCTTAAAATATATGAGGCAGTGGTGATGGTTGAAACACAAAACCAAAAAAAGAGTCTTGGAAACAAAAACCTAACCAGAAGTGAAGTGGCTTTTGAGGAAAAGCATCAAATTGATAAATGTCTCTTCAGCACATACTTTCAAAAAGCAAGAATACAAAAAGCTTTAGAAAGTAGCGTGCAAAAACTAAGGTTTCAATAAGCCAATGAAGTAAGTTTGTAAAATGACTTGGTAAAGCACAAGTTATTATTATATAACAATTTGTAGTCTCCAAGCATAGTAGTTCACCACAGAGTAGACGTAAATGCTTATTTAAAAACTGCAATTCTTGTATTCTGACTCACTGAATTTTTATTCTTAAAAAAGAATGTTAGCCATGAAAGCTGGATCAGCAATCCATTTCTGAAAAAGGAATTTAACATAGCCTCAATGAGAGGAAAAAAAGATACCAAAAAATATTTTCTTTTCTTCAAAATACAAGTTGTCTTTTAGTCACACAACCTTACAGCAGGTCACTGTTCCTCACTGGAACTGTTTTCTAATATGTGTCAAGCAATGTGTAGGATGATACATATACTGTTTAATCAGATCCGCTATAGACAAAATATAAATTTTACCCTTATTTTGTAGTTAAGGAAGCTACAGTTAAGGAATTAAGAAGCTCAAATAAGTTAAGAAACGTGCTTCCAAATCGCACAGCATTTATGATATATTGAACCTACCTTTAATGCCCCAAATCTTGCTCTTTTCACCAAACTACCTTGTAAGATGAGAATATTCTCAAGGAATACAATGTTCTCTACAGGTATTCTATGTGATAAAAATATGTAATCCAGTAATCCATTATTCTTCCAAAACATGCACGGGGAATAATTTACTTGTTAATGCTAATTAGCTTACTAATTTTAATCTGCTGCTAATGCAAAGTAACTTTAGATTTTTAAAATAAAGATAACTCAGAGTTCATACTATTTTACTAGGACCAGCCCTATGACACTTGCAATATAAATTAAAAATAATAAATGGTAACTGTATGAAACTATTCACAAAGTTTTAACAAATTCTAAAGTGTATTTAAATATAGTTACATTTTTTACAGTTTTTTTTTAAATATTTATTTTTTAGGTGTAGATGGACACAACACAATGCCTTTATTTTATGTGGTGCTGAGGATTATTTAACCCGGGTCCCACCCGTGCTAGGCAAAGCGCTCTACCGCTGAGCCACAATCCCAGCCCTAAAAAAAGTTACATTTTAAAAAAACTTTTCTAAACTTTATGATCCTCAGAACCGTATACCCCTCTGTGAATTTGAAAAGTGGCAACACATTACAGATACAATGAACTACCTTTTCTAAAATAAATTAGTGCAGAATAAAGAATGGATTCAATTTTCTAACAGCGATTTTTGGTCTGATGCAAAATTCTGTTTGTCACTATAATCATTAGTTATCTCTTTTAGAATATGCTACCTGAAACACTTTTTCATCATAGACTAGTTTGTTACTAACGGTAAAGTTCATCAAAATTGGCCTAATTGGAGAAAGAACACTTAATTAATATTATTAGTATTGCCCTATGGTATCGGATAAACTGAGAACCATTTTGGTACTGCGGGGAACATTTTATTAGACTTGATTATCCACAAATTTAAGAAATATTTATTGAACATCCCTAAATAGCAGGCACTGGACTAGAAGTCCAACACAACACAATCTTTGGCCCTTAAGAACACCAGGTCTAGCGAAATGAAACTCCACAATGGCCACGGTCTTCGCTGAATTTACAATACTTACAGATGTGAGAAGTGGTGGACCATACTCTCACCAGTTCATTCTATTTAAGGTGAACCAAATCCAGGCACCAGAGTATCAAACTCAAACTTAGTAATGAGTGTCAAAGAAAGGGGAAAAACTACCAACGAGCAGTTAATCTCAGTCCTCCACACCTCATCTCCGAGAGGCTGTGAGGGCTCCCGGGTGAACCCCTAGAATTAAAGGGATCAGGGAGGCGCCTTCAGAGCCGGGACCCTGCAGAAGCGGGGGCGGGCCACGACCTGCACTTCGGTGACCCGCCTCGCTCACCTCTTCCACCTCGATTTCCTTGTAGTCGATCTCTTCAAAGTTAAGGACCTGGGAAGGGGTTTCGATCATCTCACTGGCCGAAGACGAGGAGGAGGAGGAGGCGGCGGAGGCTGTAGACATGATCCCTCGCGGCGCCCGGGAGGGCCGGGGACGGTGCCGCCCGGACAATCCGGGTGAGACCCGTACCCAGCCGCCTCCGGGCCGACCTTCAGCCTGGGGCCGCACAGCCCTGCCACCCCGCGATCCGTGGCGGTGGACTAGGCAGCGGCCACTGCCGTGTCCCGGCTCCGGCTCCGCTGCGTTTTCCGCTGCCGGGCCCCGCCCACCACACTTCCGGTTCCGATACGAAATCGGAAACAGGAGGAGGACTATGAGGGGAGGGGAGTAATTTGTGGCTTGGAAAGAGAAAAGAAGAACTGGTTGAGAGATGGGGTGGACAAGGGTGAGAGGCTAGCTCTTGGACCTGTAGAACAAGTTTCGCGAGACCCTTGTTAAAAAGGGCTTCCGCAACAGGGTGATCCCGCGAGATCTGAGATGGTGACGCAATTAAGGTGCGCGAGCGGAAGTGGAGAGGAGCAGGACGGAAAGTCTTTGTGGTTGGTCTTTTAAGAACCAGCGGGAAAGATGAAACCTCCCATTTTGTCTGTGCTTAGTGAACTATGTTATCCTTCAACTTCCTCTTCTCTGATTCGCTTGCAGATGTTTTTGTGGCGTATTTTTCAGTTTCGGTCCTAAACAGCCGAATCTTTTTTTTTTTTAAAGAAACCTCTCAAGTATTTCCCCAAATTTGGTATACGTGGAAGGAGGCAGTTTTGTCTGTCACTTTGAGCTAGTCCCCGATCCTTTGAGAGATTCTTTAAAAGCGAGTCAGCGCACGCAACCTGAGTAACACTATGGAAGCTGAATGCTCACGGATAGAATTTAGTATTTTGATATTAGAAATTTTACACAAGAGCATGTGGGTAAGGTACCACTTATCGTAATTTGTCGTGTTCATTTAAAGTTATGGATTACGCGTGTGTAGCACCATACTAGCGCTATCAATAGGCTTGCAAATCAATATTTTGTCTTCAGGACATGATAGGCAGATTCAGAGAGTTTAAACCATTTGATCCTTACAAGCTAGAACAATACTATTCTCCAAGGTGGATAGTATTGCCCATATTGTACAACCAACACATTTTTTAGTTTTGAGCTAGGTATTATACTTTAGTGAGTTTGACCTGAAACCAGTGAGAAAAATGGAGTTAGAAATGAGGGTTTAAGGGCCAATGGACCAGGGGTGGATTTCTGCAAATGTCAAATTCTAAGTCTCAATGAGAGACTTAAAATGGAGGTGAATGAAAATGGGGGAGGGAGAGGAATAGTGATCGAGATGTCACCATAAGATAGCTTGCCGATGAAAAGGTAGCCAAACAAGTAAGTGCTGTGAGAAAGTAAGTTAAACACATTTGGGCTTGCAAATAGGTCATTGTATTTGGCAATCCGGAAATTATGATGTGTTAGAAAATAGTGTCGCTTTTTATTTAGGTCCTGTAACAATGACAATTTGATAGATGGGTAAAAGAATAAAAGAAGGAATAATTTCTTATCACTATACACAGCCTGTCTGGATGATCTCACCCAGGATCTTGGCTTCTTACACCATTTTTATGATGATGATGACCCCCAGTCTTTTCTCAGTACTCAGATTTGTCCCCAGTTCTGGACCTGTTGGATATCTCTATTCAGATATAACATAAACACCTAAAAAGTCACTCCACAAATGTGTTCCTCTTTCTGAGTTTCCTATTTCACTCAAGGATGTTGTCACCTAGTCAGTTGTCCAAATGAGAAACAGGGCATATGAAATGATGTGTACTAATAACCAAATATAATTAGGTTAAATCAATTGGATAATCATTTTCACCTATCATTCCTTTTCGGTTTCCAAACTAGGATAGTCACTTCTTACTTTAAACTATCACTTTGCAGGCCCATTCAGATTTCTCTTTAACAGCTCAGTCTTAGTACAGTGGATGCTGCCAAGTGAGAGATAAGGATATAAAAATTTTGTAATATATTTTGGGCAAATGAATAGTTTTTATCAATCCTCCTTTTCCTTGGGAATATAAGATGAATTTACTATACCTTCAGGCTAGGACTAGAATTCCAACAAAAGGGTTAATCACTACAGCCAAGATGCATTTCTGCTTGAGTTTTCCCAACTTTTTGTTACTAAAAATGTCAAATGTACAGAAAAGTTGAAAGAATTTCATAGTAAACACTCATATATCTACCAAGATTCTTCCTTTAATATTTTACTATACTTGCTTTATCATGTATCCATCTAGACATACTTAAACCTATTTTTTGGTTGTTAAATGCATTTCAAAATGAATTGTTTACATGATTTTGAATATCATCCAAAATAATAATGTTCAAACACAGAAAAACAATGGAAAAGCTAGAACCCTTTGGTTCACCTCAATTTTGACTTTGCATTCCCTTTAATTTCTGTAACTTTCATGAATTAAGGATGAAAGCTAGATCTGACATGCAGATATGGGGAAGGAGGTAAAGGAAAGTATAATTTGCAGATTTCTTACTTGTGCGACTCAGGGTAGGAAAGTTGCCTTTTACAGAAGGAAGTAAAACAAACCAGTATGCGAGAGGAATGAATGAAGAAATCAGTTTTAGACATGTTGAGCTACAGGTACCAGAGAAACTTCTAAGTGTTGGTTGTTGTTGGGAAGTGCTAGGGCTTAGAACCCAGGACCTCCTGTATGCTGGGTAAGCATTATACCACTGAACTATACTTCTATTCCAAACTGTTGTTATTAAATTGACACTTCATCCTAGGGAAAAAGATGAAGGTAGAAAAGCAGATACTGACATCCTGATGATAATTAAAGCCATGAAAATGCATGAGATCACTGAAGAAAAATGTCTATAAGTGAGGAAAAAATTGGACTTAAGACACAGCCTTAAGGAATAAAATGGTTAAGAGTGGGTTAAGGTGAAGGCACTGTTTATAAAATTTGTGAAAAACCCAAACTATGATGTGGAGGCCAAGATAAAAAGGGTGATTTGGTGTTAAATACAGTACTTGCAAGAATTTAAGTATGAGAAAATTTGAATAATATTTATTGGATTTAGACACTCGGAAGTCATTCATAACCTTATCTGGGGCTTATGGGAACAGAAACTAGGTGAGTTGGATTGAGAAGTGAATGAAAGGTGAGGAAAATGAGGATAATAATATGGACAACTTTTGGAGAAATTTGATAATTAAGGGGAGGTAAAAGATATATGAACTAAACCCCATTGAAGTAAGAGAATTTAGGGTTTTGGCAAGAGTGTAGTTGAAATGATAGATTATAGAAGCAAACCTGAAGAGATAATGGAAAAGTGTAATGGACTGGAAAAAAGTTAGACAAGTCAGCGGGGTGGATGTGGTTGAAGAACAGGTGTGATGAAGGGGCTGGGGATGTAGCTCAGTGTTAAAGAGTTCTTGCCATGCATGTACCAGCACCCCCTCCATAAGAAGGTTTGAAAGTTTTCTGAGCAAACTGAGTGAACCTGGGGTTGCAATTAGAGGGAGAGATGTTTGAATTTGTTATGTTAGAGGTGATACCATTTGGGGCAAGGGAAAGATCTAAGAGATTGGGAAAAAACGGAGGGGTAAGTCTTTGAAGTGAGAAGAGTGGAAACACGTCAGGATATCAATGGGTCATTCATCTAATTGTCTTCTGTTGGACATGAAATTTGTCTCTAAATTTTCTATATTATGACATGAACACCTTGTATTTAAATCTAATGTTTTTATGGTGTCTTTATGCAAAAGCTATTCTGTTTCTCTGATTATCTTATTTTCCTTTCTATGAAACATTTCTAATTTGCTTCTTTGAAGAGGGGTGGTAAACCAGTTGCAGTTAGAATTTCTGTGCTTTATCTTTAAAGCACAGTTTTTAACTCTAATGATAGTTATTATTTTATGTATCTTGAATAAATTACTTAAACTTTCAACTTTAATTTATCTACCTAATACCTACATCAAAGGTTTTGGTACAAATTAAAAGTGACTGGCTCGTAGAAATTAATTAAATGTGAAATAATTGCTACTTATCCATTTTTCCTTCTTTGAGAGGTGATAATGGGGAAAACAGTTCTCTATAACAGATACTAGGAGTCTGTTATCCTGGGGAGGGGATTGGCTTAAGTAAATTAATGAAGGGGGAAGAAACTTGCTGGGGACTTTGCATGTATTATATTGCCCACTAATTTTAGCAAGAGGGGTTTTTGCTCTTAGCCTTACACTTTAAAATAGCCATCTCTGATTCTCCTATATGATATTCCTCATGGGATGAGAGCATAAGGAAATCATGCTCCAGGGTTTGTAGAACCCTGAAGTACCTAATAAAACAGCCTCAAGATTTTAAGTGCAAGCTTCTTCTCTGAGTCTGTCTTCTGGAAGGCTAACCTTTGTTTCTCTTTGTGTGTGTTTGTGTGTAAATGAGTTTGAAGGTGTAAGTTGGGGTGCCCACATGCAGGTGTGTAAGGCCCTTTGTAGTACAGACTGAGCCCAGTATAGGAGGGTGGGGGATCAATCCGGAGTTGGAGGCCATATTTGCTCATCTCACTGCTTCTGGTGAAGGGACTGTATTTCCTTAACCCATTTGTTATCTCATTTGGAACTTATAAATATTTAGACTTTTAGTATATAGACCTTTATTTGTACTCTTGTCCTGGGCCCCATAAAAGTTAGGAGGTCTGTTTTGTATTTGATTTCATTTCTATGTGTTATTGAGTTACAGGTAAGGTATTCCCAACTTGGGTTTGCCATTTCCTAAATAGGTCTCAGCTCAGTCACTGTCTGGGATAGTTATATTATACTCCCTTTGGCTTTTTTTCCCATTTACTTTCTCTTCATAACTCAGTTTTTATTTTATTTCTATATCTTTACTTGATACCATATTATTTAATTATTTTTCCCTTGTTTATTTTCTGCCCTTCTACTCCCTCCTCAACCCTGCAAATTGGCTGTTAGTTCTGCTGGGTTAAGAATAGTAAGTGTTTTTTATGGTTTCCTCAGGATTTAGAAAAGCACCTGTAATGTAGTAGACATTTAACTTTTTAGGCAGTAAATAAGCATCTACTGTTTTAAGTAAGTGCTATTTAATTCATTTCAGCTATAAGGATTTGGTTAACCAAATATTTTCTGTAATATTATTTGGAGAAATTTTAATAAATAGCTAAATTAATATACAATTAGCATACTTATTATGTGTAATGGAGATTTTTAAAGTATTTGAGTGTTTTAAAATTGCTTTGTTTTCGTCGCCAATTTGAATCTCTTTTCCAATCTTAATATAACTAATATTTAGGATACTTTTTCTTCCTAGATTTTCCAAGGGGAAACTTTAGTTTTTCTTCTTCCAAATATCTACTGCTATATAGTCCATTTGATAGTTTGCTTGCTGAAAAATAATAGGAAAGTTTTACTGTAGCACTAATGATTGCTTTCAGAAATAATTGGTATTTTAACTAAAAATGTGGAAAATTAGATTTTTATTTACTGAACTTCTGAGGCAAGCTTAGATATTATGGTATACCCCAGCCTCAGTTTAGAATATGCTTTCAAAATAAAAATAACCTTAGTGGAAATAGTGTTCTTTACTACAAAAGTGTATTCATTAAATGTTTTATTTCACAGACTAATATATCAAATTGGTGTTTTTAGATGATCTTTCTCAGAAGAAATTCCAGAAGCAATTTGGCTTCATTTTCAGGAATAAATAGGGGTGTTTCATTTCACACAGCCTCAGGGAATCACAAATTAAAACTTTCCACTAAAATGAATGCCATCTACTATTCATTATTTCAACAAACCAACCACTCTGCTGAAGTTGCAATCAGGGTAAAGGATATTGTGCTTAAAACCTGCAAGGCTGAGAGGGCCTATTTTGCATTCCTGCTCATGAGCAGCCCATTTCACATCTTTTTCTGAGTTCCTCAGCACCCCACAGAGCTACTTTCAGTGGTGAAAAGCTCCATTAAGTAAATAGAGGTCCATATTTAGAAGCCATCTCTGGGAATTCAAAATGCTCTGAGAGGGAAATTGGAACTATCAAGATTAAGGTATTAAAAAAAAGATTAAGGTATTAATGAAAAGTTCTGTTAAATTTCTGTTGGGATGCTAATTAATCTTCTAAAAATTGTTAATCAATTCAATTATATAACACACTTAAACTTTAACACACAGTACAGGAAAAGTAACAGGGTCTTTTAATTATGCGCCAAGGCATTTAAAAGTTAAAAGAAATAGTCTAATGAGAAAATCATCCCTAAATAGTGTTTTAGTTTGACCCTCAATATTGACTTGTTTCTTCACACTTGATAAGTTTGGGAAATTGATACTTAGTGCTCAGATGTTTGAAGAAATATTAGAAGTAGTAGAAGACATTCAGGAAGTGGAATTATGACAACTATTACTTAATGGAATTGCCTACCTGAAGTACAGAAGTCTGGCTCTGCACAGATTATTAAACCCATGCTGATAGCTTTAGTTTGAATTGTTAAATTAAAAAATAATCTGATAAAATTTTAGTATTTAAAACCTAATTAACAATGCTTATACTAAGATTTGTGCTAAATGAGCTATGTTAAATTGCTATCAGTATTGAAATGTTTTGTTGGCATCATTAGTAGGAATTTGAATCATCAGTTTTGTTAAAATTTCAATACATTTATAAATCTTTTTAGTGTATATGAAATGAAATATTAAATTATGTAGAAAATTATGGCCTTCAAAAGTATTAATAAGAATGAAATACTATATAGAGAAATAGAAATAGATTAAATGATTCAACAAAGTTAGCCATAACCTTTAGGTAAGTTAGTGAAAATTACTCTTGCAGATTCTGATCCAGTAAGTCTCAAATGTGACCAATGCAGAACTGGTTTCTATTTCATAGTCCAGTCAGAGTTAAGAATGCTTGGGGGTGTATTGGTGGCAATTTTTATTTTAATAAGTCTTTATTTGAATAATTTTGAAGAACCAAAAATTTTGATTACATTTAAATTTGGGGCCCATTTTCTTATTGTTTAAAAGAAGAAAGTTGCATTTAGTGATTCTTTTTTGGTTGGTAATACATTTTTATTGATTAAGCTTGAAGACTATTTCCAGTTGTGTTCATGGGGTCATGGGATCTTAGTGAGAACACTTGGATCTTGGCTATAATCTTAGGTTTTGTAAGTTCAGTAATTTGGTTTTATTGGTTCTTTCAAAGGATGATTAGGTTTTTAATTCCTGCTTACCAAAACCACTAGTGACTATATGAACTAAAGAGCCTATTGTTTACTAGTCCTAAGTGAGGGACTGGAAGAAGGGAGACCATTTAAATTGAGGAGAAGAATAGTAAGGTAGATAAACAAAAGGATGCTTGAAGGAAATGGTATGTATAGGGCTTGGCACAGTGGCACATACTATAAGCTGCTGGGGAGGCTGAGGGAGGAGGATCAAAAGTTTAGAGCCAGCCTCAGCAATTTAGCAAGACCTAAGCAACTTGCCTCAAAAAATAAAAGGGGCAGGGGATGTGGCTCAGTGCCTATGAGTTCAATTTCTGCTACAAAAAACAAAAAACAAAAACCTCCAACAACAACAACAACACTGTGGTATGTTTAGATATTGATACAGGTATAGGAGAACACATTAGTATCCTGTAAAATTGTTTTATCAACTTGATCTTCTCACTGTTTGATAGGACAACAGCTGGATTTATATTCAGAGGAAGACATTTCACTTGAATGATCTCTAGAGGATTCTCACCAAAACCTACTTGCCTGAAAGCTTAGAGCTAAATTTCTAGATGTAGATTTCAATTAAGTTATCAGATGATCAACTTACATATTAGGGCATATTCGGGTTTCTTAAACAAATGACTAATTGTAAACTTACTTGTTGGCAGAATGTTTTTTGACTAACCATCCTTTGAGAAAAAAAAAATGAGGCTTTTCTGTTCTTTTATTTGAGTGATTAAAGGTTGCATCACTGTGGATTTCCTAATAGTACATCCCTTTCTTTTCTTATCTGATTATTTACTACTGACTTAAGGTCAACTATATTTAAAACTTGGGGAGTAAGGTGAAAAGATGCTTTGGTTGAAATCTTTGTTTAAATTTGAAATTTAAGTAGAGTAAAACATTTTAGAGAATGTGAGTTTAGACCCTCATCATTATACAAAATACATGTGTGAAGATGTGAATTTGGTGTCAACATACCTTATATATAATCAGAGATATGATAAATTATTGTATAATGGTGTATTAAGAATTGTAATGCAAAATAAATAAATTTAAAAAAAGAATGTGAGTTTAATTAATCCCTAGGAATGAATGCTTAGAGATATTTAGGAATGTGGTCCATACTGTAATGAGTGCATCAAATCAGTGTTGTTACACTGCATGGTGTGAGGTAGAAATAGGTAATTGGGAGAGAATGAAAAATAGCAAATATTATAATTCAGCTTTTGTTAGGGTTTTAAATCTTTAAATTTCTTGCACTTACTGTAGTAATAAATACTTCTGTTTTCTTGATAAATGACAGTTGCTTAAGGTTAGTATGTCATTATCTTGATCAAATGGGATGAAATTTACAGCCTAAAGGGAAATTTCATTTTGAGACCAAATTAAGCAATTCTAGATCAATCTAAATGAGAGTAAGTTCTATACCTCTTCATACATTCAGACAGTTCACAAGTTTCTTAATCAATATAAGCCATCTTCATTAAAAAAAACAATAGCATATTTTAATTGATATATAGTATTTGTTAAACTAGCAAAAATGGAGTTATCTTTGGTCTTAATTTTATATAATGTTGCTTACCTTAACTTTCCTGCTCAAAATTGATTTCTAACTTTTTCTAAAGAACTCAATATCAACTTTAATAAGCCTGGGATTGATCCCCTTTGGAAAACAAAGAATACATTATATCCTAGGTCTTCAGCTTAATTTATAAAGAAATAGATATTATAAGAATTGATAATTCACTTCCAATTGAAGCATATTGAGCAGGCATTAAAACTATTTTTGAAAATAACCAAATTTAATGATAGGGCCATAATAAGATGTGAAATCTACTACATTAAAATTTTAACGTTGAGATGCCATTGAGAAATCTTGAGAAAGAATGTGAGAGATTTAGTATGTGTAGAGAGGAAAAAGTAAGATGCCTGTGTTTCTTCAATTCATGATGCTTTTCTCCTTTACACTTTTAATTATCTATATAGTTGCATTAAAGAAAATTGTAGGGTTTAGTATATTATTTTTATTTCTGCTTCTTTACAGTAAAAATGTGTCTATCTCTTACAAAGGAAAAAGCCCTGCATCAAAACTATCCCTTCTTGGCTGGGTTGTCTGAGTGTACTTTAGAAAATAAATTAAAACTCAGAGTTCAGAGCAAGTGGGATGTGGAGTATCTGTATGTGAACAGTTTATTCATTTCTTTATCAAACTACTACGGTGATTTAATGAGTATATATAATAGTAGCCTTAAAAGCTGTTTAGCCTGAGTTATATTTTATATTCACAATCTCTCTTTTTATTCTGGGGTACCTTTTCTTATGTAACAATTGCCATTACTTGTCTGATACAGCAGCCATTGTGAGTGCCTTACCCATATGCCCTCAGATTCTCTTAACTCTTCACTCGTTAACTTGACTTCCTAGGGCCAGCAACAAATCTTTTGGGGGAAGCTACCTTTTGATTATGAAATCCCACTTTCCTAGAAACATGAGCAGGCTGGAATTGCATGGAAATTTATGTCTCCCTGGTGATGGCCCTTAACCCGCTGACCTGTGGTGTAGAGATATAAATACCCAGTTTCTTTACCCTCTTTGCTAGAAGGTGGGGTATAAATACCCCATGCCTTCTAATGGCATAGTTGGATTAATAATTCACCCTTTATTGCCTGATTTTTCTTTTCTACATCACGTTCCCATTTCTCTGAGTCACTGTTCCAACTAAACCATGTATGCTCAATCCTTTTCTAAGGGTTTGATATTGAAGGGAAACCCAACTAAGACCTTTGTATTGTCCAGACAGTCTAGGTGGAATCTTGTTTGTGACAGTGTAAGTCTACCAAATAGTGTAATGGGTAAATTTTTTGTTTCTTTTTAGTCTTAAAAAACTTATACCTTTGACTAGTACATTGCTAATGTGTACAGATTTATATCACATAAATTCTGGTATTTATACATTCACGTTTGTATGATTTTACATTCACCTGAATTTTGTGTTTGATTAATTGGTTTCTCTTTGAAGTCACTGAATGATCCTACAAATTGTTAACTTTAAATAATGGAAATAACTGATAGGGTGATTATACATATCATTCTTTAATGGAACAGAACATATTGAACATCTACAGTGTGCCAGGTACTATAGTAAACTTTAGAAATACAGCAATGACCAAGACTAACTGTGCAGTATTAAGTCTGCCTTCATGGAAATTTGAATTTGAGCTTATTTTATTGTTTTTAGCTATATCTATTTACTGTTCTTGTAAATATATGTTATTCTTACAAATCTTAATATCTTTTCCAAATATTAATAGTTGTTAATAAGAGGTTATTTGTTGCATTCACAGTGTTGTATATACTTGCACTGTCAGACAAGAGTGGTGATGGTATCTTTTCGGTTATACTCTGTTCTATATTGGTTGTAGCTTGCTTATTTATTTTCTAAAATTGATTTTATTTTTTAAATACTGGCAGCGGGATGTATTATAATTCTTATTATACATATAGAGCACAATTTTTCATATCTCTGTTCGTATGTTCACATCAATTCATGCCTTCATACATGTACTTTGGATAATGATGTTCATCACATTCCACCATCGTTGCTAACCCCCTGCCCTCTCCATATATGTTATATCTACTCAACTAGTTTGTTCTTTTTTCTTTCTTTCTCCTTTGTTCTTTATCTTAAAACATTCTTTTCTTTTAAGAATGACTTTTCATTGTTGTAGAATTTTGTTTCAAGTTCTATTTCATTGCCCAACTAATGTCTCACTGAGATTAGTATTTGTCTCAAAGTTTTCATACTTGGTTCTCTTAAGATTTTTACACATTTGATTATGTATACAAATGCTCAAAACTGAATACATTTTGATAAAGTAAATAAGTGGTCTAAGACAAATTATTCTTAATTCTGTGTAGGATGTTGTATATAATTTGAAATAATGCTATATTTAATTTTACATATGCAGAACATTTTCAAATTTTTAAAAGCACTATGTCATCATAAACATTTATAAATTAAAAGCTATGGTTTTCTCATGATCACTGGATTCCTGTGCATTCATGGATTAGAATGTTCACTTGTAACCTTAAAGAAACATGACAGAATATTTATATATACATATATTAAAATATGTATTCATAGTATATATTTAATACATATTTATATATAAATATATATTTATATTACATATATTCCTTGAAAAAAATAATTGTTACTAGTCATTTTCTGCCTTTAATATTGTTTGCAGACAGAAATGATGCTTAACTCTGTAGTTGACTTTTCTTTTGGCATTATCATTTTGGTTTTCCTTTGGACAATGAACCCTCTCAATACTTGGGTTTCAGGTGAGATTGACTGCACCCCGTTTAGTAGGAGGAACATCTGGACAAGGAGAATGGTATATCCCTTTGGCAACATCCTTTTGGTTACTGGGTTCAGGGATGGATATGTAAACCAAATGAGGCCAATCAGAGCCAATAGATTTTGGATAAATTATGGGAGAAAATCTATTTTTCTTTCTGCTAGGATTTCTAGGCTGGTAGTCTGTCTGCTTGAAGACACTAGAAGCTATCTTTGTGACCATTTGGGAAGAGCTTGCTTGAGAACAAAGCTTGTAAAGGGAATTAGAGCATGGATGGAAAGAGAATCCTAATGACAAAGCCTGAGCATCTGGGTTCAGTGGTGCCTGGAGATCCACTCCTTCATTCTTATTTATTTGAATCATTAAGTTTCAGCAGCTCTATTAACACTTTCCCAGTACCCCTTCACAATTTGCTTTTCCCCACCACTTGTTACTCTATATATTCTATATGGATTCATTGTTCTCTCTCCTTCCTCAAGACTTTTGTGACAAAACACCAAATAAATAGATTTCCATTTTAAGAGCCTTTGCTGTGGTGCAATAAGAAATTACCTATGGTGTTGAATCTAGTTAGATGCTCAAAGGAGAGCAAAGCCATCAAACTGAGTTGTTATCCAAATCTTGCATCAACCTGGCTTGGTGCATACCTATAATCCCCAAACTTGGGAGGCCTAAGCAGAAGGATTTCTAGCAGGAGGATTTGAAGCCAACTTGGGTAATTTAATGAGACTCAAAAATAAAATAAAAAGGACCAGGGGTGTGGCTCAATGTTAGAGTGCTTGCCTAGTGTACACAAGGCCCTGGGGCTTAATCCTCAACATTTAAAAAAACAAACAACAACAACAAAAACACCAATCATGAAAAGGAATTCATTATCCTTAGAGATACACTGTTCATTCAGTGAATGTGTACTGAACTTCTGCTAACATGAGGATGGAATAGTGATCCAATACAGATAAAAATTCCTGAACTCCTGGAGCTAACATCCTTGTATTATTCTAGAAGGCCTGCTTTCCCAGAATTCTAGCAATTTCTAGGTCAGGTGGTACTCATGAAGACTTCATTCCTCTGCCTGAAACCTTTCAAGTTTTCCCATTGTACTAAAATAAGACCTAAAGGCCTTAATACACACTTACCAGGCTCACATGATAAATCTGACACGTTTGCTTGTCTAAAACCTTATCCAAGGACTTCTATCCCCTGGATTATAGCAGTTTAAAGCATTCACACCAGCATTCTTATCTTTCCCCTAGCATTAATCTATATTAGAAACTTTTATATCTTCTCCCCTGCCTTAACAATCTCCCACCCATCTCCTGCTCCCCTGCACTTCACTTTCCATGGTCATAGTTTAAATGGCAGTTCTTCAGAGAGACCTCCCATACCCATCCCATCTAAAGTGGGTCTCCTTAATAGTAATCTCTTAAAGAACCTTATTTTCCATAGTATTTATAATGAATTATTATACATATGTATAGATATTTGTCTTTTTTGTGTGTTTATTTACTACCTCTCCCACTGCTATAAGTTCTGTGAAGTCAGAGAGTATATCTGTTTTGTTTACCATCAAATTACTCAGTGCCTAGTGTTGAATAATTATGTGACTTGACTTGAGACTCTTTAGAAGTAGTCTCAGCTCTCTGAACAGCCCTCCCCCAACTTTTCAGTCTCAAGCCTTCCAAATCAAAGACCCTTTCTAGCCCTTTTTAGCTGCCCATGCTAAGGGTCACGCTGATACAGTAGTCATCATCTATTTATGTAATTGTCTGTGCCTCAGGCACCAAAGTGGGAAAGTGACTGTGGGAACCTGATGAGATAACAGGAACCAAAACAGAAACTTTACCCTTACAACTAGAGCTTTCCAGAGCTAGAATTAAAAGGGGCAGGATAATCCCAGAATTCCATTGGTCTTCATTGGGGCACTGAATCCCAAACCTGACTGGGCAGAAGAGACTCAGGCAGCAACATGAAAGCTAATGATAAGACTAAGAATATAGGCACGTGTTTGTTTCTAAGCTTATTTGTTTGAAATGTGTGTTTTTTGTGGGTGGTTATATAGTAAATGGCAGTATGTGTTTACATATTAACCACATAACACATAGGATGACTAGAATACCAGGGAAAGACACCTCTAGGTGGGAGAATCAATATAACCAACTCAGTGGTGCCTGGAGAGTCAGAGGTAGAGGAAATGAGATGAGTTGACATTCTGACCTTATTCCCATCATTCTGGTTCTCGGTTTTAGATGCAGTATAAATAGTTCTTGCTCTAGCCTTTTCTAGTCCATTTTAGACTTCAAACCTTCTTAGATTCAAGAAACTAATCCCCCCCCAGCATTTTATTATGAAAGTTTTCAAACATAATAGTAAGCCAGAAATAATTTTACTATAAACATTTAAATATCTAACACCTAGAATCTATCATTAACATTTTGCTGTACTTATTTTGTCACATCTCTATCCATCAAGGCCAGGGCTATTTTGTTTTTGTTCAGTTCTACCATTTTTTCAAGATGCTGATTTATACCAGTTAATGCCATTAATGAGCCCTTATATAATTTTTCTTCAATAGTTATCTGTTCATCTCATGATTCAAATAGAACTCCACTTCCAAAATTCCAACTCAACCAGAACTTAGAAGAACTTGACACAAGAAAGCCAGTGTCAGCTTCTTAATGACTTTCTCTAGTTAGGTCCTTGTGTTACATTATCTAATTTGCATTTCTTTAAGGTGTGCCAGAAATAGAGTAAAAAAATAGGGTCATAGAGTCACATTAAAAAAATCAAAGCAGTATTTTCCTGGATATCATCTCTTCTGTACCCCTTACCCCACTCCAAGGTCATTCTAGTCTCTTAAATTCTTACCAATATTTTCAGGAGCTCTCTATACATATCTCACTTAAGTTTGCTAACACAGCCAAAATTATCCCTCTTGTATTGACACTTATTATCCTTCAATAGGTCAAATTGATACTCTGAAAGTCTCTGTTAACCTAAAGATGAGTTATTTTCTCATCTCTTATGAGTGGAACTTTGGTGACCAAGTCTCATTTGTCTTCTAGATATACTCAGGCATGTTTATTTTCTGTGGTTTTACTGCTTGGCTTAGTCTTGATAATCTTTTACTATTATTATAACTGGCATCCTTGGAGACTAAACCATTGATAAGAGCCACATCTTTTATCTAGCCCTTACTCCCACAATATAATTGCAAGCACTTTATATTTTAGGTTAAACTTTGTCATGCAGAGCTTTTCAATGCTGACTTTAATACATTAAATATGGATACACCCAAACAATCTTCTAAACACTGAACTTGGTTTCTAGAACACCATCTTATCAGCAATAATTTTGAAATAATGCTGGACTTCATTGACAGCCAGTCAAAAAGTTTCACCTGTGTTCTTGGTTTTATCCAAACAGTAGTATTCATTTATATATTTGAAAAATATAATATTTTATATTTATTTTAAAATTAATTTACAATAGAAAAGTAAAAGGGCTTTTTAAGATATAAAGGCCTAACTATTTCTAATAATAAATTTTGGACAAAGACTAAAACGAGCTGAAAGTGGTGATTTGTCAGTCTCAATAAAAGGTTCATTAGACAAGCAGTTTTTTCATATGTTGAAAGTACATTAAAAAGAGAGAGAAAGAATGAAAGAATATATTTGGAATGTTTTAGAAATATACCATCAAAAATTGGGTTCAAGATATTGTCAAGGCCAATCTCAGCAACTTAGGGAAGCCATAGTGACTTAGTGACACCTGTCTCAAAATATAAAAAAGGGCTGGGATGTTGAACATTTTTTCATATATTTGTTGATCAAATGTATATCTTCTTCTGAGAAGTGTCTGTTCATCTCCTTAGCCTATTTATTGATTGGGTTGTTTAGTTTTTTTGGTGTTCAGTTTTTTGAGTTCTTTATATATCCTAGAGATTAGTGCTCTCTGGCGTGTGTGGCAAAAATTTGCTCCCAAAATGTAGGCTTTCTGTTCACCTCACTGATTGTTTCTTTTGCTGAGAAGAAGCTTTTTAGTTTGAGTCCATCCCATTTATTAATTCTTGATTTTATTTCTTGTACTTTAAGAGTCTTGTTAAGGAAGTCAGGGCCTAATCCAACATGATGAAGATTTGGGCCTACTTTTTCCTCTACTAGTCACATGATCTCTGGACTAACTCCTAGGTCCTTGATCCACTTTGAGTTGAGTTTTGTGCATGGTGAGAGATAGGGGTATATTTTCATTTTGCTGCATATGGATTTCCAGTTCAAGAGGCTATCTTTTCTCCACTGCATGATTTCAGTGCCTTTGTCTGATATGAGATAACTGTATCTATGTGGGTTTGTCTCTGTGTCTTCTATTCTGTACCATTGGTCAAACAACCCAATCAACAAATAAGCAGCTGAACAGACACTTTTCAGAAAGAAGATATACATTTGATCAACAAATATACAAAAAATGTTTAACATTGTCGTAACCCGGCTGGGCACAGAAACACAAGCCGCTCAAGCAGGAAACAAAGCTTTTATTTTAAAAAGGCCGCCAGTACCCGTGAGCGCCCTGCTAACAAGCCAGTTGGCACATGTGTCTGTCCCCCGGAACCGGGGCCGGACTTCCCCCGGAAATTCCCTCCTACTATCCTTCCCCAACCAATGGGAACTCTCCCATTACATGAGTAACATGAGTCCCGTAACAGGCCTAGGTGAACAGCAGGAGTCCAATTTCCATATGAATGTAAAGCTTAACATAATCATATCATCTCAATGGCTAGCTGGCAGTCACCTAAACCAAAGGTACCATGTATCATAATACTTTTGCTGTGGCTCCTAGCATAACATCTCTAGTAATTAGAGAAATGCAAATCAAAACTACTTTAAGATTTCATCTCACATCAGTCAGAATGGCAGTTATCAAGAATATGGACAACAGTAAGTGTTGGCAAGGATGTGGGGGGAAAGGCACACTCATACATTGCTGGTGGGACTGCAAATTGGTGCAACCAATCTGGAAAGCAGTATGGAGATTCCTTAGAAAACTTGGAATGGAACCAGGCCATTTGACCCAGCTATCCCACTCCTTGGTCTATACCCAAAGGACTTAAAATCAGCATACTATAGTAATGCAGCCACATCAATGTTCATAGCAGCTCAATTCACAATAGCTGAACTGTGGAAGCAACCTAGATGCCCTTCAATAGATGAGTGGATAAAGAAACTGGTATATATACACAATGGAATATTATTCAGCAACGAAAGAGTAAAATTACGACATTTGTATGTAAATGGATGGAACTGGAGAATATCATGCTAAGTGAAGTAATCCAATCCCAAAAAAACAAAGGCCAATATTCTCTCTGATAAGTGGATGCTGATCCATAACATGGAGTGGGGAGGCATGGGAAAAATGGAAGAACTTTGGGCAAAGGGGAGGGAGGGTATGGAGGGTACATGGGTGCAGGAAAGATGGTGAAATGAGATGGACATCATTACAGGAGGTACATTATGACTGTACATATTGTGTGATGCTACATTTTATACAACCATAGAATTGTAAAGTTGTGCTGCAATTGTGTACAATGAATCAAAATGCTGTCATATATACCTAATTAAAATAAATTAATTTTTAAAAAGGGGACTTGGGTAAGTAGCTCAGTGGTTTAGCAACTCTGGGTTTAATCCCTAGTATCAAAAAAAAAAGGGTTTAACAGTTCAAATATAATGAGAGATTATTATGTCATTTTTGTAGCTCTTTGAGAAGATATACTGGGAAAATAATTTATTATAATTTTTGTATTACTGCTTATCACAATTTAAAATGATGTATATATTGTCTATTTATCCTCTATAGATTTCTCCTACCATATTATAATGTCTCTGGTGGGTTTTCTTTCTATCTTTTAACTATGTTTCCGTGAGAAATTAACCAAATGACTAGTATTTAGATACGTCCAATAAATATTTTGAATAAATTAATAACCTGTTAATATTTCTATAGAAAAGTTACTTGATGTTGGATTTAAAGATATGCATATTTTAAATACTGATAGAGCCAAATAGCTCTTCAAAAAAGTACAAATCTAATTCTTGTGATATTGGAAATATCTAAAAAACATAGGTGTATTTACTTTCTTGTGAAGAAATTAATAATGTAACTATTAAAAAATCTGTTCTGTTGTATTTTTCTCAGAAAGAGAACAAGTTGACTCCTTCAGGAAAATTGTATTGAGAAATATTGTATTGAGAAATTATGTTTTGGATTTTGAAATTGTTGTGTCTTAGAAGTTGGTGTGTGGTTACTCTGAAGAAATAACATTAAAAAATGAAACTTGCATGTGCAGTTTGGCCAGATGAAAAGTGTAGGATATATATTTTAGGAACAAGTGCAAATATGTATGTGATCTAACAGCAAAAATCCAAACAACAATAGAGATTAAATGAATTACTATATTCTGTATCTTGAATACCATGGAATCTTTGCAATGAATGAAGTGGTTCTGTAGCTACTGAAACTGAAAGATGTTCTTGTGTGACTGAGGAGGAAAACCACAGTCATGATCCTGTTTTCTCAAAATGAATAAACAAACAAACATTGTGGGTGTGGGTATGTATGGACACCAAGCATGCATGCACTTGTGCACACAGGAAAAATAGTTTAAAAGGATATAAACCAAAATGTTAGCTGTGTTATTTCTGGGGAGTGGATGGGTTGTAATATAGAGATTTTTAATTTAATACATTTTGATTTTTTAAAAAGTCAACCTGTATAAATCTTGTAATTACTGATTTTTTAAATTTTAACAAAAAATGCAGTACGTAAAAGCATGTTGGATAGCTCTTGAAGTGCATTTGTTAATAAACTTGCAGGACGTGTCAGGACATTTCTTATAGCAATTCTTTCCTAGACTTATAAAATAGTTTCTGTTAGACTGCTTTTCTAACATTTTCAAAGCCATGGAGCCTGTTGTTTACATTCAGTCTTAGGCAGAATTCCTATATATGAAAATGATGAAAGCAGAGTTGCTTGGTGGAAGCTGGAAGTGAGGGGCCTTTCTCTGTGTTTCCCTCGCCTCGTAATCTTTTGACAGCCCCTAGGGCTCTGCTGAACACAGTTTGAAATATACTGGTCTCTTCCCGGGATGCTTTTGATTTAGTCCTTCCTGAAGGTCAGAGGGATATATCAGCCCTGTGATTCTAAAGCACAAAGAATAAAGAATGCCTACAGGTAACCCCTGAATTCCCTCTTGCTTTACAGAAAACACATTTAGAACAGGAAACATTTGTGTCATATAAGATATTTCCAGATGTACAATAGAAAAGGAATAATTTTTATTTTGCATTTCGTGGCTTTGGAGTCTTCTAATTTTAAAATTAGAAGACTTAAAATCCAAGCTTTATGATCTATGCCCTCTAAACATCCTGAAAGTGACTGTAACAGTTTTGTTAAGGTAATGTTTATAGGTCCTATAAATGATTGTTGTACTATTAGATGTAATGAGACAAGAAGTTTTTAACAACACAAAATGCTTTTTTTAACATCTAAGAATATGCCTTTTCCAGATTTAAACAATGGAAGAAAGAAATACATTTTTTAAAAGCACAAGTTGTATTTGGTAGTGAAATCTGATCTAAGAATGATTTTTCTTTTAGCATTTGCACATAATTTTATATTTATTGTTTCATACTTAACATTTGATTTCTGGGATTACTTTGTGAAGAACATTTCTCAATACCATATATCGTTTTGCTTACTCAGTATAATCTTTAAAGTTTTGATATAAACATGCTAGTTTTTTTAAAATAATAAAGAATACATAGTATCACAGTTTGTTCACATAAATTTCTGCCTATGTCTTAAATGGATTTATTTTTATTTTTAATGTTTGTGTGTGTGACTATAGTAAAGAGAAATTTAAAAACATAATAATAAAGAAGAAATAAATTTCTGTTCCCCACAAGGTGGTACTGTGGTTCTTTTACTCTTTCAAAAACCTGTGCACATAACTGGTATTTCTCCCCCTTTCTCGCCTTCCTTCCCCCACCTTTTACAGGTGATCTTCAATTAGATTCTAATAAAAATGAGAAATAACTTCAAAGGAAAACTTGATACTTAAAGTTTTGAGGTAACCTACAAGCAACTAAATTTCTCTACTTAGCTTTCTTTAAGAGTCCCACCCTGCCTGCCTTGGCTTTTTGTTTTTTAAAGTTCATGTACCAACTCTGGTTATAATTTATGGCATTTTATTTATACTCTTTGTACTATACTTACTATAGTACAAAGAGTATAAATAAAATTATAAAAACCATTACTATTGTAAGTTTTTTTGTTGATATAAAGAAATATATGTTATTAAGCATCTTTAAAATGTTTTACTAAATAAGTGTAAATGCAACCCATCATCTTTAGGCAATTACATTTCGTGATGTTTTAATTTTCTTCCTTCTAACCAATTTTTTCATAATTCAGAATTTTATCCAAGCCTCAATTCTTTAGGTAAAAATTATAGAACATGTTTTTTAAAAAGCAATTAAGTACACATTGTGCTATTATTTGTTTTGCACTGTATCCTTCAGTTTTTTTTAAGATGTAAAAAAAAATCATATTTGAATATGGAACATCATATGTAAATCTGTTTTTCTCTGCACCAAGAACCAAGAGAAATAACCGGAAGACTGGATACCAGCCTTAACTTCCCCACTCTGTCAGCTTGTCACAGGCCTACATTTGGCACACCCTGCATAGGTTTCTGGACTTGGCGTTGGAGACACAGCGACAAAGAGGTCCTATTGGATCCTGCTTTCTGGGCAGAGGTGGTCTTAGGCGGGTCCTGCACAGCAGAAATTTAATGGTTGGAATGGGGCCGAGGGGAAGTGTGTTTTCAGATGTTTTCGTAGTAAGCAGGGTCTGGGGACTGGAAACAAATCTGATGAATTTGTTGATCACAGTAACCGAACATGGGAGGATAAGAAGTAAAGGAAGAAGGAAAAAAAATCTGCGAGAGATTGGAGAGACAAAACCAAGGGAAAACAAGATTCAAAAACGACAGCAAAAGCCAGAGAAGGCAGAAAATAGAAGTGCCGGGTGGGGGGCGGGACGGAGTAGGGGAAGAAGCCGAGTCCAACGAACACGGAGTAGGCAACAGGAGCTTAAGCCTGGGCAGCCATCCTTCTGTTTTAGCCTCTTGCAGAGCTCGAGAAGGCGTAATCTTCAGTTTCGCTTAACGGGTGGGGAAACCTCGACCTTAAGCCGCTAGGTAGTTGCTCAAGGTCACCAAGCTAAGTGTCAGAGCCAGGATTCTCACCTCTCCTCGACCGGGATCTGGCTCTGCCCAAAGCGCGCCGGCCGCTGCGGGAGAGGACGCCCCCGAGGGCAGAGTAAGCCGCCGGGCGGGGAACCCTTTCCTCCCCAAGAGCACTTTTCAGGGATCCTTTGTGTGTGTGTGTGTGTGTGTGTGTGTGTGTGTGTGTGTTGGGCAGCGGGGCGTCTTCTACATACCCCAAGTCTGGTCGGGGAGAGAGCGAAGAGGTGTCTGCTTGGGAGAGGGGAGAAGCGCCCTATCCCTTGGTTTCCCCAGCCTCTTCTCGCAGCTCCTCACTCCTGTCCTCCAGCCACGCCATCGCGGGCCGCTCCCTTTCCTGTCCAGTCTCCCAGTTCTTCCCCGACCCACGAACGCACTCCGAGGCCTGCGGGCAGGGACTGCACCCGGTCCGTGCCGAGTCAAGCACGTGTCCCCGGGGCTCTGGCGCCGGGCAGGGACCACGTTTCCCAGAGCCGGAGTCGGGGCGCTGCAGTGGAGCATCTCTGTAAAGGAGGCCGACCCAGACCGGGCCGGAGGTGTTTACAAACCTTTTGGTAACTTGCACGAATATTACACAGATACACAAGAATAAGAACGCGTGTACCTCACAGGAGGTAAAAAGAAAGCAATCACAAGGAAAAATAATGCCCAGTCTATATGGTAAATTGATGCAGTTTTCATATTATGAGCACCCTGTTCGATGAATAGCTCCTGCCAATCCTCAGTGATTATTCAATGATTATTAATTGACGAGACACCTTTCACCTGAAAATGGCTTGTCTGCATTGTCTTTCTTCGCAGAGAACTGCGAATTAAAGTTTCTTTGTTAGGGAGAACAAAGAAGAATCCAAACTATTTTAAGGAGGCTGTAGCATTTGATTTGGCAAACCGTTTTGCTAAAGATCAGCCTTCGCTCTTTGACTCGCCCCCACTCTGTCACACTCTCAGCAGAGTTGTCTTTGGAACAAGGCTGGTGCCCCTGGTGGGTTTGGGGGCCCCCTCTTCCAGATATTAGCAATTTAGAGTTAAGAAATTTAGAAGTCTCAAAATACAACCTTTCACATTAGCATCGGAGGTAACCGAGGCCTGAAAAAGTTGAGGCCCTCTTGCAAGTTTGGTGCCAACGTGGGACCTGATACTAGGTTCGTCCTACTGCGTTGTGAGTACTTGGAGCAGCAGGTCCCAATATCTTCCTTCATGCGGGTCCCGTGCCCCACGCTCATCCTGCCTCTTGGGAGCCCAGCAAAAACTCCCTTCTTGAAAGTTTGTCAAGAAGGGAATGTCTTTCTCCTTTCCATTTTAAAAATTATTTTCTCTTGCTGTCAGATTCATTCTGACATAGATCAGGAGTGGAAAAGTGTGTGGTATAGAATAGAGTCATTAGTAAATCCATCTCGTTTTTTGTTTCATTTGACAGCAACACATTAAATTAATCCCTGTCCAAAAGAATCACATTAAGGGAGCTGTCAATGCTAATCCCCAGTTCATTGTTGCTACCTAGCTGAGGGTTGACTTTAATAGGTCGCGCTGACATTTGTTTCTTTAGAGGCACATCGGTGACTTCATCCAGACCCAAATATATTTCCTTCCCAAAGCAGAGGCACTGACAAGTTTTACAGACCCTGAATTCTCTGGGCTTCTAGCTCTATGGTTGGAGCTCTAGTTGGAAATGTTGATTCATACTTGCACCTTAAAAAAAAAAAAAAAAAAAAAAGAAGAAGAAGAAGAAAGAAAGGAAGGAAGGTAGTCTCCTCCTTGAGAGGGGGAAAAAGTTAATTTAAAAAATTAAAAAATAAGATTATGTTGCTATTGTTTATGTACTTTTTAGCATCCTATGTTAGCTACTACTGTTGTCAATAGATCTGATTGGGTACAAACTAGATTTAAGATAAGAAGAAAAAAATCTTAACGTGATTAAGAGGAGAGCAGATTATATAGAAAATGAAAGAAAGAAAGAGACAAGGATGAGAAAATCTGGGAAAACATAAGTAAAAGACCCATAGAAGGTATAGAGAAAAGGGAATTTCTGACAAATCCATGCAGTAATTTAGATAGAAAAGCTTTAGGGAGTACAGAAACTAGGAAAAAAATATATTATAATAAGATTAAACATTTCAACCAATATTTATAAACTATGATTATAAAATGTTTTCTTTAAATGAAATCTCCTGGTCTCTCCTCTCTTCCACCCCTCACACCCACCCCTGCATACTGATATGGATTATCCAGCTTTGTGCTTATGATATTTATGGATTCCAGATCTGACAATCATATATTGGCCTTATCTGGACAGCTAAGAGAAAGCCAAGGATTGATTCAATTTTAAATCATTTAACTTGTTCTTAAAATATTCTTTCCACCTGGTTATTCTTATTTTCATGTATACTTGGCAAAGTTTAGAACACAAATTGGTAGCTAAAACTCGAGAAATGACCATCCATTATTCAACAAGCTTATATTGAGTAGCATAAGGATACTAGAGATTGGCTATACCTATGTATACCACAAAATATATATTTATATATCAATATTTATCTTTAGATACCTATATATCTTCTATATACATCTAGATAGATATATAGAGAGAAGATATATAATCTATTTTACTAATTGAAGCATGCTTTTTCATATTGCAAAATGATACTGTAAATCTTTTAGTAAATGAAAACTCACCTTTGCCCAAGTTTTCTCCCCGAAAATCTGTATTTTTAAGAAAGCATGGTACAGTTGTACCTCTTATGCTCAGGATTTTAGCTATTTTAATTTTAAAATTTTTAACAGTTTCATCTCCTTTTATCTCTTGAGAGTCATTTCTGGACTTTGTGTGTGAGGAGGTATATTTATTTCTACACAGTCTAGGTTCATAGCTGAGAACCCTTTAACAAAAAACAGATTAACAAGAGAAATGCACTCAACGTTTATTTAAGTTTTACATGATATGGAGCCTTCATAAGAAAACTAAGACCTGAGTAAAAAGTTAAATTTGAGTGTTTTTTATAATAAGTTTGGTGAAGATTGTTCCAATGGGTAGAAAAATGATAGAACAAAGGAGATATACAAGCTAAATGTGGGAATCTTAGTAACGTTTGTTTGTTCAGATTCTTTTCTGTGTTTCTTCATCTTCGAAGATAAGGATACTTCTTTCTTCAGGGCTTCTATCACAAAAGGTCTTATGACTTGCTTCAGGGAAAAGTCAGAACACCCTTCCTAGATTTCATGATTTGCTTCAGGGGAGAAGGGTTGTGGGAGGTCAGGGAAACCTTCCTGCTTCTGCTGTTTTTTCAAATTCTTTCAGCATAAAATATGCCGTCAGCTTAAAACATGCAACAGTTCCATATTTTCTGGTGACAAGTCCCAAACCCATTCCAGACATAACAACCTTTGAGGTTATTTTATACAATCAACAAAGCACACTTTCATTGAGCTATGGAAGTCTATTTCATTTATTTTAATGATGGAAAACCTGAATTTTATTCAGAGGAAATGGGTGAGGTTTTTTGTGGTCAAACAATAAAACTATAAAGGATAAGTAAGAAAAGAACTATGCATGCATTCAGACTCTCCAGATAAATGTCAGGAATATGAAGATAAGGACTTAGGTTCATATTGCATCAGTGGACCCAGTTGACATTTTAGAAACTAGTGGGTTAGAGCAGACATGAATGGAATACTGAAATTCCAGGGACTCCAAACGTAATGATATCTTGTAGTCAGTGTCTTGTATATAGTACGCACTTAGTAAATAGCCTTGAAATCAATAATTAGTATGTGAGTAAAGCATAAATGGAGAGGGAATTCATGGTGAACTGAATATAGATAGGAAATAATAGAAATGGCAGAGGATAGTTGAACATTGTTAATTGTAGAAGTGGGCATGTTTGGTGGCATGTTGCTGGGGTGAAGTAACTGAGGAGCCATCTCCCTGTGAAACAATGTAGAAGATAAGGCCAGTAGGCAATAATACAATATATTATAAATGCCTTTCAGAAATGTATTCGTGGGGATGGGGTTGTGGCTCAGTGGTAGAGCGCTTGCCTTGAACGTGTGAGGCACTGGGTTTGATCCTCAATACCACATAAAAATAAATAAACAAAATGAAGGTATTTAAAAAAGGAAAAGTATTCGTATGCACTGTTCATTGTATTCATGTCAGACAAGATCTTTGTCTTTAAGAAACATCTGTATTTCAAAGAAAAAACTGTGTTCAAATTTAGGTAATTCAAACATCTGCCCACAGAAAGGTATATATATGTAGAGGTCCTCAAGAGGAGCTGAACCTACATCACTAGGTGTAACAATGTTGTGTCAGGAGGTGACTTTCAGCAGTGGAACTCCTAAGTGTCCTATATTTTTTCCCTTCATGCAGTGAGGAATGACTCTTCCTCTTCTCCTTCTTGTTGGGCCAAGAAAATAGAGTGCCCCAAGGACAAACCACTGGTGGTAGAGACACCCTGGCAGACTAAGCACTGGCAGAGGCTGGGGCAGGGCTTGGGTGTGGTTGATTTGGTGATAGTTGCAAAGGTATTCAGACTCTTTGGTAAAGCAGACCCATAGTCATTCCCTGGAGCCTGACGTCACTTGTGTCCCATCCCTTGAACCAATCCCTTATGATTGTTTTCTTCATTGGCCCTGGGTTGAGTGGGCCATACCTGTGTCTTGTGGTTTTTGTCTGTAGTTTTCTATGTCCTGTGGAATAGTACCCTGACTCACTTCATTTATCCTATCATTTGTCTGACCTTGAGGCAAACATGGTATTTTTGATTTTTAAAAAGGATTGTGTTTATTCACAATGATGGGAGTAGGGTGAAGAAATATAGGTAAGAGGGCACCCCTGTTTTTCTTGCTTTATATGCTTAGCCTTTTATGGAAACAAAATCATATTTAGATGAGATGTGCTTCACAACATATGCAAAAGACTGAAACCAAAGATTCTGAAGTTTCAGACCTCACTTCTTAGACAATTGTTACAGGAACTGTAGGAGAAATCTGGGATGAACAAGGCCTCTGAGACAATGGTGAAGATTTGGACAGAGATGTGGGCACTGCTGGCCAGATGAGGCTTGACCTGGGTGGAATAGGTTAGAGAAGAGGATGGCATTCCGAGGCTTTATTTATTTATTTTTTCCGCTCAACATTCCTTTGCTAAACTTCTGAACACAGGCCCCACACCAGAAAGCAGGGGCAGGGGAGAGGTGGCCCACACACTCATGATTGCTTCTAAGTGCTAATAATTTTTCTCTGAACTATCCATGTCCTTTCATTACTGACCTGTGGCATATTTCCAGGATATTCTTTTTTGTGTAAGTGGACCATGCTGTGGAATAGAAAGAAGACTCAAGGGGGAAAATGAAAGAAGTATAGGAACCTATAAACTTTTAGCTTTTTCCTATTGCTTCTAAGTCCATTGAAAAGACTGTAAGTGACAACTACAACTCTCTTTCAAATTTAAATTATTTCTGTAGAATTTAGGTAGAAACCCCCTGGGCAGATATGGTACCTGTGCTTGCTAGGGTACCAAGCATACTGAAAGCATTTAGCCAATAATGATAATAATTTAAAGCAATGGGAGCATTGGGTGTATTGGGAGATAAGAAACTAGAAGACTATGGCCCACTAATAATTAATAACGTCTCAGGAGGTGGTCCACTGTTTTTGGATTTCAAATCCCCTTGTTCAATTTCTTGCTGGAGTGAATTCCACATACAAAAAAGAATAATCTTTAATTTGATACTTAGTCACTTCAGTGTCCTGTGCTGAGCTGGCTAAGATTGCATATTCTTATGAAAATATACGCATTCATAATCAGTCAGATAATGTTGCTCCCCAGGGCTTCTAAATGCAAAAGCAAGAGATCATATATTCAGATATGTGGCTTCAAAGTCATAGGATCATCTGAGAAGTTTGAATTCCTCATTTCTTACATTTTATTCTTGGAATTGAAAGTAAAACAACACTGTGAAAACTTCTAATTAAAGGCATAATGAAACAGGGCCCAGCATCCACAAAGTTAAGTCTTCACTATGAATGAATTCTTGTCCTTTTGTGTAACAGGCTGAATTGACAGATATTTTAATAAAATGACAGAATAATTGGAGTATGCTTTTGATTAAGGCTTAATTACCAATTATTTTGTTGCCCTTTGTGCTCATACCCCAAAGAGCTGGGGTCTGCCATTATTTAC
The DNA here is from genome assembly GCF_045843805.1 of Urocitellus parryii. Classification (NCBI taxonomy): domain Eukaryota; kingdom Metazoa; phylum Chordata; class Mammalia; order Rodentia; family Sciuridae; genus Urocitellus; species Urocitellus parryii. The sequence goes on along the minus strand of NC_135538.1, from coordinate 69,493,168 downwards.
GTGGGTTAAAATATTCAGAGACCATACATAGAATAGCCTATTGAAAAGACTGGAAAGAAGGCAAAAATATATCTTGTGTACTCATGATTTCTAGTGTGTTCTTAGCCCCACATCTGTTTCATTCCTTGCCACTGTTTTCAGTTTGGTTTGAACTTTCCTTCTTTTTCCCAAATAAAATTTGTGAATTTTTGCTTTTTTATTTTATTAATATTCTTGAATCCCCCCTTTCCTGTGTATCATATTTGCTGTGGTCTTATTTTGAGTCTGTACCATCTCTTACTTGAGTTACTATAGTACCTTCTATAATAGTGCCTTCAGTTTAGTCTCCTTATTGTCCATCCTTCACTCTGCTGTTAGAATTTTCTTTTAAAAACACAGGTATGCTTTTGTCAAATTCTGACCACCCCCTCACCCCATAAACTCTAGGATAAAAACCAACCATGTGTCTTAGCAGAGCATAAAAAAATATTTCACCATCTGGACCCTAGCTATCTTCCTAGCTTTATCAATTGATAAATGAATATATATGTGTGGGTCTTTCTTTATATGGGATGCTTTGCTCCAACTATACCTTTGAACATGACATCTGTGAGCTTGATCTGCCTTTTTCCTTTGTTTCTCTGGAAGATGCCTACCTTCTCTTCAAGACTTCCCTTGGAATTACTGTACTGGAGAGGGCAATGATTTCCTCCTCATTATTACACTTTCTTTTAAGAAAATCTGTCCTTGGACTAGGTGTGATTAAGTCAGACTCAATTTCAAAGAACAGATATGGTGATACTGAGAGTAAATTAGTTGGCTATGGGTGTGGGAGAAGTAAGGTTTTATGGTCCTAAGGGCTGATATTGCCATATGTGCAAGCCAAAAGAGTCCATCTGGAGGAAAGGTAGAAAATGGAGAAAATTACAGGAAAAGGCATATATGAAATGTCCTTGAAGGCATAAAAGGAGGAGTGGGCACTGTCTTGGTTTCTGTTGGTTTATTAATTCCCGTTTGAGTCCCTCTTGAGATTGCTTGTTAAATATTATTAACCCATTATGCTAATATCTTTTTTATTTAGCTGGCTCAAACAAATTTCTGTTCCTTCTTATCAAATGATTCCTTCTTAAGGCTCATTTATTTTATGCAATAAATTATTTATATGTATGTTCACTTTCCCCACTAGGTAGTAACCCCCTTCAGGGTGGGACATTTAAAAAATGTATTTTGAGATTCCCAGCAATTAGCCTAGCTAAATAGTTGATTGGTTGGTTGGATGGATGAAGGCTAACCACATTTTTAAATTCATTTTTAAAAAAATATTTCTTAGTTATAGGTGGATGCAATATTTTATTTTTATGTGGTGCTGAGGATCGAACCCAGCACCTCACACATGCTAATTGAGCACTCTACCTCTGAGCTACAACCCCAGCCCATGATTCCTTTTTTTAATCAGATGTTATGAATTACAAAGTTGGTGTTGCTATCATAGCAGATGATGAAGTGTTAGGTCTTCTTCTTCTAGTAACTTTTTTTTATATATAGTTCTGGGGATTGAACCCAGGGGCTGGCACATGCTAGGCAAACACTATACTACTGAGCTACATCCCTAGTCTTTTATTTTTATTTTGATACAGGGTCACTTAGTTGCCCATGTTGATCTGAAACTTGTGAACTTCCTACTTCAGCCTTCTGAGTGGTTGGAACTGTACCATGCCCAGCAGTATTTTTAAAAACTTTCTAGAATCAGTTCTTTGAAGTACAGGAAAAGCCATAAAAGTAGGAATTTATCAATGTTGGATTTCATGGGGTGGTGTTGGGGAACCTTGCAATATCTCTGAAATCATAATATACCTTTGTTCCAAGCCATCAGGGAGTAGGAACAGCAGCTCAAGGAACTGTATAAAGAATAGAGGGACTTCCTCTGTAAGGACTGGCAACCATGACTGGGACCTCACTTCCCTGAACTGCTTTTGCTTCCTTCCAAGTGTTTTCAGATAAGCATTGATCCTCCAGAAAAAAATGAATAGTGCTAGTTACTTGAGCTAATATCATCGTGGGGAACTTCACTCTGTGAATCAGGGTATTGCTCTTTAAATATTGTTGTCTCTAATAATCCACTCTCTTTTGACACTTTCTATGTTGGCATTACTAATTGAATGACACTTAACAAACATCAAATAAAGACTTCTTTTCAATGGCATGGTTTAAAGAGAATGCTTTCCTATTATACCTGAGAATTCACTTTAGGAAAATCAAAGGGATGGATCACTGACATTAGTTTGACATGGGTGTTTCCTTCCCCCCAATTTTACCTGCCAGGATATTTAGGTTATTAGAATTCTTTAACCATGATGTGTACATTTTTTTCATTCTTCACTCTTTATAGTAGTATATTAGTAAACATTCTCCTTCCTGGTCACACCAAACCAGTGCAGTAAAACTATCATTTCTTAAGCTGCCATTCTTACTGCCTTGCATTTCTGTGGGGGCAGATACCTTAGAGAACATCAGCCTTTACTAGGCCAAAGGTTCTTCTAGAAAAACCATTAAACAGAAATTGCCTCTTAGTACTGTTTCTGGCAAATGGGCCAGGCCTTAGAGGAAAGCTTTGTTTGAAGACTTAATAAACATTGTGGTTTGAGATGATGGTTCCTTTAATGTTAAGTGTAATTATAACAGGATAGAGGTGCAGTGTAAGCATGTTGTTGCATAAACACATAAATTTACGAACGCTTAAAGATTCTGGGCTTGTTTATTCCTCCCTGTGAAAATGTTGCTCAGGAAAAGTCAAACGTATATGCAGTATCCTTTGGAGAATCTATGAACATAAACGGAGGTTAAACAGCTGGACAGAATGCCAATGTTCTAAAATACAGGTGGGAATCAAAGCTGGAAGGCATAAAGACATCCTTAGCTTCAAAGGTAGCCAATTAAGTTGAAAATGCTATTGATAATACTTCCTTTATTCAGAGGCTTATTATATGAAACACCATGCTGTCTTGAAACTGAAGAGGTTGTGGTGCAGTTGTCTCCATAATCTATAATTGAAAGAATCATAAATGTAACAATTGTTTCCCTTTATGATTGCTTTCACAACTTCTTGTTCCCCACAGAATCCTTGTTTTTTGTTTCCTTCAGCTCATTGCAACAATCAAGCAATTATAGTGTGATTCATATTTAAGATTAAATTTTTGCACATCCATTGAGGTACATAAAAATCTCTATAATTGTGAATCATGTTTATGTAATCAATCAACTTTTAAAGTAAGTAGCATTGATTGCAATATATGCTTTGTAAGTGATGTGTATTTGGTTCAAATTTTACAAATTTTATCAATCAATGACTTATAGCAATGCATTTAATTTAAAGATGAACATAAATATGGCAAGACAATGTTCCAATTGGAAAAACTGTATGATGGAAAGAGATAAGAAATGAAATCTGTAATCCCTGTGGCTTAGGAGGCTGAGGCAGGAGGATCAGCTCAAAGCCAGCCTCAGCAAGTTAGCCAGGCCCTGTTTCAAAATAAAAATAAGAGGACTGGTGATGTGGCTCAGTGATTAAGGCCCCTGGGTTCAAACCCTGATACAAAAAAAAAAAAAAAAAGAAAAAGAAAAAAGAAAAAGAAAAGAAAAGAAAAAGAAAGCAATTCTTATGTGATATATTTAATCTTTTAAAATTTTTGTTGTTATCCAGAAGTTCTTTCTTGTTTCACATATTTAAAATATTTAGGAACAAACTAATTGAAGATGTTATTACTTCTCAGATTCAATATTGTCATTCTGTAGATTTCATGCAGTGACAGAGGACTCATAAATCTATATTTTTCTTTCCTATATTTATGAGCTTCCATTAATACTTGTCTAGGAGTGATTTTTCCCTAGGCTTAGTTTAGAGAAGGGCCATCTTTTTGGGGAACGCTGATATAAAGTGGGTGGAGTTTAGGGAGCAGGGAGAAGCCCTCTGTCTGGTCTTGCTCATCCTTTTCCCACCTCTAGTCTTGAAGAGGGGAGCATGAAAGCAAGTAAGGAAGAAGAGCAAGCCATGGGGAGTGAGGAAGGGGCTCCAGAGAGACGCACACATTTCAAACAAGTGAAATATATGTAGTTCTACACATGCTCATTAGTTCATGTTCCATTTATTTCCATTTTTAAATAAAGATATCAAATTATTTCACCTTCACCAAAACTAATAACACTTTATATAAGATTTTAGACTTTATTTACAAAGCACTCAAATATTTATTTTTATGTATAACTGTGTATTTTCATAAAACTCTTGTGCTTTACATGAACTTAGAGGCTGCCAAATTCATTCTCCTAATTGTATGGGAGAGTAACCAAACACTTTATATTATAATTAGAATTATTACATACTTTATTGTTCAAACCTGGACACGTTTGAGAATGAAAGGAATTGCTATATTAATAATCACCCCAGGACAACAGGTGTAAACTAGGAAACTAGGATTTATGAGCACATTAACTATAAAAAATAGAAATTAAGATTGCCAGATGGTTGAGTCATTAAAAATAATTCCTTTGCCTTTTTAGAGTTCTGCCTTTATGACTAAGAGAAAGAGTTAAACTTGTCATTTTAATAATTTATAATATTTTTGATTACTTATCAACACATTTTGATTACTTATTATATACCAGATATTATTCTGAGCATTTTATTGTGGAACCATGATTACTCCTCAAAATAACCTTGTGAGGCTGCTCACTTGTCTGTATATTATAAAGAAAGAATAGAGACATTGAGAGATTGTTATTTGTCCACAGTCATGAAACTAGAAAGTAAAAGATCTGGGATCCAAACCCAGGTATTTTGGTGCTAGGGTCTATGTCTATACAAGCACCTAATTTTGCCTCTCATTCCTCTAGCACCGATGGCTGCAAGGGCAGGTTTCAAATAGCAATAATGTTTTAGCTGAGCATTATGGCATCTGTAATTCCAGGACTCAGGAGGCTCAGGAAGGAGGAATGCAAATTTGAGGCCAGCCTCAGCAACTTAACAAGAACTTTGGCAGTTTAGCAAAACCCTGTCTTAATTAAAAAACAAAAACAAAATGAAACTGGGAATATAGCTCAGAGGTATAGTGCCCTTGGTCCAAACCCCAGTACAAAAAAAAAAAAAAAAAGCAATAATATTTGGAAGGCTGAGCAGATCTCAAAGAGTTGCAATCCTAGGAAGGAACCATAAATAATTAGAAGTCCAGAGTAGGTGGTTGTGAAGTACATGATAAGGACCAGGATAAATCATCTGATATTGGAGATCAGAAATTAAAGAATAATGCTATAGTTATGGATGCCCATCAGTGTGCTTCCTGAGTGTGGGTCTTACATATGGTGTTAAGGAAGCAGCAGTAAAGACTACATGGTAAGCCTAGATGAGAAGATAGGTAAAAGTAACCTCTGAGTGAGGAGTAAAGGTAAGGAATAGAGGTTGCTGACCATTGATTAAGTTTACACATGAGCTATATACACAACCTAGACTTCAGTTTTTGTCAGTAGAAGGAAAAGAATTCCTCTTGCTTCCAGAAAATAAAAGGATGCAAGGAAGTCAGTGGTAACAGGAACACAGGGAGGTTTCCTAATCAGTGCACACAGAGGCTTCTTGTGTAGAGCCTCCAATCCTGGCTACTACTAAACTTGCTGGAGACTTCGATAGAGATTCTACTGGGTTAATGCTGTACTGAGAAATCACAGAGGAACTATTGGACTGATTGTTCTTTGATTTCCAGGTCTCTTCATAGTTGGAAGTTATGAAATTGGAGATCTGGGAGCAATATAATACCAGTTCTAATTCTACATAATGTGAGTTGTAGATTTTTTTTAAGTGGTTATATTCTGTATCATCAAGATATCTCTGGTTCCAGTTGTTTATCATAATATAGATTTTGGTGCAAACATACATTTACTAAATATACTTTAAAATTCCTTGGCATATTGTATCTATGTTTTCCTTTAACAATATGAGAACATACACATTCACTTCTTTTATTGATAATTCATTCACCAGGGTCCCAGCTGTAATTTATTCATTAAACTGGCAAATTCAATCTTGAGTATGTTGGTAAGTCTCATTGAGGATTCCTTTAACTGAATAGTGGTACCATGGGGAAGTAATAATAGAGGAAATAATTCTGTCTTTAAAGTATAGAGGTAGGAATACACACCAAACAACAGACTAATAAAAACAATATAAACAATGGTAAATGACAATAGAAATTACTTAATTCTGAGTGATTATATTTTATAAGTACTTTCACCAGAGATTTTAATTTTATCATAGTCTATTTGAACATTATCATGTAATTATGCAAAATGATCAAGTACAATGAAATAATGCAAAATAAAAAATAAATAACTTAAAAAGCTAATTAATGCCTTATAATTTAGATTATAAAGACAAAATAATTATATATTTTTCCATGTGTATCGTTGTTTTTAAATCTTAAATTTTAAATTATAAGAGAGCTCAGAAGTTATCTAATTCAATTGCCTTTTTTGTAGGGAGAGGAAAACAGAATCGGAATTTTTTATGCCTTTGTTCAAGGTCACTTGGTAGCACAAACAGAACTGGAATCCAGGTCTTCTGTCTCTAAGCCTGAAGCCTTTTCAATATTTCTGTGTTCACTTAAAAATTACTATCATATACCTATAAGATAGTTTGTGCATCTTTAAAACTAGTGCTGAAGGATAAAGACATGAAATGGAATTCAGGAAAATGTGGGGATATTTTTCCTAATAAAATAACAATCTCTGTGGTACATACAAAGCACCAGCCCAAATCAGCAAACTGTATAATACTTCCAAATTCTAATCTTGTTTTCATCAGAGACTGTGTGGTTTTGATAGTTAAGTTCACTTCAGTGAAAATCATCCCAAGTATATAGAGAAACGATGTCTTTACTTTCTGAGGCAGCGAAAAGGCTGTGATTTTTCCCCACTTCCCATCAACAATTAGAAAGGACTTGAAAATTCCATGCTATGGATGTACTATCTTATTTTGATAAAAAGCAAATTATTTAAATTACTGACAAGGCAGTTAATTGGTTAAACAAGGCAGAAAGTCTTTGTCTTTGATTTCAATTCTCCTCTTCTACACAGAATTAAATGTATTTTCTGTGCATATGTTTTTATACTATGACCAAATTTTTTGTTAGAAATTGTTACAAAAATACAATAACTTTCTTGTTATTTATTAAAAGACATCTATTTTAATCTGAAAGGCATAGGTTCAAGTCAAGGGAATGGAAATATTCTTTGCAATTAATATGTTGGCACTTATTTTATGGTTCTGATTATATTTTTATTTTAGCCATTAGAGGGCACATTAGTTCAAGAGAAATTAAAAAAAAGCACGGCAATAAGCTGGAAATAGGCTTAGACATGGTAGAAAAAATTTATGTATATAACTGTGCTTATTTGCACTCATTTCACTGTCATTTGCAATATAACTTATTAGAATTTTTTTGAATTTGAAAAATAATTCCAAGTATATACAGTTACATGTGAGAAATAACTCTTCACTTTTTATTGCTAGCTACTACCCCTAGGAGAAAGAGGCTGGCCTGGTTGAATTTGACAAGGTTGACTGTTCTGTGACCAAGGAGGACATAATAAATCACGGCATTTGAAGAACATCCTGAGTTCAAAGGTATGTATGATTAGGTTATTATGAAGTAAGTAAGTGCCAGTTCCCAGTTTTGTAGTTAATAAGAAAAGGCACCTATACATGAATGAATGTGGCTCAACAGCCAGGCTTTACCACAATTATTTATAACCTTTAAAATTTGGTACAAATTACAGAGAGAACAATGGATGGCCCCAGAGTGAACACAGGCTTTATTTCACTAGAAAGACTTGACTGAGGTCATAAACTGTAAGAGGGCAGGCAGCTCAAGTGGCTTATGAATGACTGCCTAGTCTCAGAATGAGTTCATTTGTTTTCAATCTATGGCAAACTATTATTATTTCTAATGTTCAGCCTTTTGCTCTAAAGGCTGCAGGTTGTTAATCTGTAAATGCTGAAATGGATAATAGCTAACATTCAACAATAATACTCTTATGATGTCAAGTTAAAGGAATCCTTGAAATGATTAAATTGTTAATTTATTTAATGAAATTATTGAGTACCTACTAAGTTTCAAGTTCTGAGCTGGGTGCTAGGGAATAAAGACAGATAATATATTGTCTCTGGCTGGAGAATACATTTTTTTATTGCCCTATGACTTATAGGGTAATAAATCAGCAAATAACAGTAGTACACAATAACTTTATACATTAGTGGGAGAATAGGAAAGAGATTTCTCAAATCTATTACAAAAATATTTCACATATTTTTAAAGGGAACTGAGCAGTAAGACAAAATCATTAGTATATACCATCTTCAGTTTAAAACTGCAGAACTGTTCTGGTAATATTTTTCTCTGAGAGTCAATTATACAATAAATTGTAGTAATTAGTAGCATAAAACAAGGTAATAATGTAATTAAAACCAAAATATTTACTTGCTATAGAAGATACTTTTATGCATCTTAATTCTGCTCCTTGCAAGCTAATAATACTCTATAGGAATTTCTGTGTGGCTTTTACATCTGGTGGTGGTGGAATTAGCATGTACAAAGAGAGCTCAGAATTATGCTTTAATTATGATTTGAATGATGATTTGAGTCTGAGCATGAGTTGTCAACAGAATTGTGAGCTGGGGGGAAAAGAGATAAGGACTGCTAGTGGGATAAAAAGTATATTTGCAGTCTCTTACTTTTAAGTGCCTTTTGTTTTAAAAGAAGTAATTAATGTTAGGAATTAATTGGTTCAGATTCTTGATTTTAAAGTTATCACTTGGTTGCTAAGATGAAGCCTTTTCAAAATTACTACACGATATGCAATGACAGGAACATTTCAGTTGAAGGTAGAAAACATAATTGAAAAGCTAGCTTTTGAGTGCCTGCTTATCACCCTAATTGATAGCAGATGAGCCCAAAGAACTAAATGCTGTAGTACAACTAAAAAAAAATGTATTTAGCTGGATTTCATGTTAGGATGCATGGTTTCTCTAAGACCTAAACATTATTTCTGATTTTTGATACAAAACTGGGTTTAAGTGGAACCTGGCCAGTGAGATTAACATTATAAAGCAACGATTGTCCAAATTATATGTAAAAATTGATGCAGGTATAATAGCTAAAAATCTTTTATGGTTTGAATAATTAAGTTATTCATAAAAGTTTAAAAATGTAACTATAAGGAATGATGTTTTAACTGTTATTAATATGGGAAAGCATATTATAAAACATAATAGTATGAGCCTCAGCATCTGGAAGGAGAAAAACAACACATATAAGAATATGAAAAACCAGAAAGGACATTCACCAAATGTTAATGATGGTCATTTTAGGTAGTAGCATTAGGGAGACTTTTTTTTTGTTTATACATCTATATTTTCATAATTTTTCTATAGCAAGCAATTTAATTATGTAATAAAAAGGATATATTAGTATCTAATTTGCCCAACATTTAGCAGAGAAATTTGCATATGACCTTATAATATACTCTTGTTGATATTAAGTTGGCCCTAACATATATTCACAATTCCTGTTTATTTGTGTGTTCTCTGTTTTTATATTTACATATTTCCTTGTAACAAGTATTAAAATTTTTGCAAAATAAAACTCAAGTAATATCTAATTTGTCTCATGCAAATGAGAAGATACTGTGAGTTCAGAAATAGAAAAAGAGAACAGTTGAACAATGGATCAGAATTTTAGCTTTGCAATTATAGGAGAAATAAATATTTAAGATAACATGAAGGAATTATGTACAGGATGTGACCTGGGCATATAGGAAGAGTGAAAGGAAAGAATTCAAAGTAGAGTACATTTGGAGACTGCACATGGGAGGAGAATAATAGAACTATTAGTAGTGACTGGTCAGACCATTCAGGTCAGGAGATATGACATCCCTTTGAAGAAGGATGGTGAGCCTGTGAATACCCTGGCAGTTTCTAAAAGGTGGTATTCTTTTTAGTGAGGAGAAAACTTGGCCCTGTTGGTCTGCTTAAGGACAGTTTATTTTCTTATTTTTATTTAAAAGAATAGCTTTTGGCAGACACATTCTCAGCGTACCTTAACTTCCAGACATCACATCACTGTGAATAGCTGAGCCACACATACCAAATTGAATGAGATGGGTGGATACGAGTAGAGGTTAAACTGGATTTTCCACTGATAGGAAGGGCCAAAATGGCTACTAGACTATTTACTTGGAAAAAAAAGAAAAAAAAAACTACATAGGCATACACACAGTTACACATATTATATAGTGCTTTGTGGCATCTGTATGCTGAATCAAACAAAGTCAAAGAATAAAAGAAAAAGATTACTAGTTAGGATTAACAGCTAAACACAAGGTAAGCATTTATTAGTTTGTTGCAAGGAAATGTTATAAAATTAAATTTTAAGGGAGGAAGTTACATTTTGGGTGATGCAGTGCTAAGCTTCTTCCTTTTCTGATTAAACATAATACTCTAGTAGATTTTTTTTGTATGTGTGTGTCTGCTTCATAGACTGTCTTTATTCTGACATGTGGAAAACAGCTTTTAACTACTAGTGAATAATCAATTTTCCATTACAATTTTATTAACAGTAAGTAATTAATCAGTCTCACAATTTTATTTAGAATGTTGGCGCAAATATCTGGCTGTAATTTTTTTCAATCCAAATGAAAATTTGTAAACCAACCATGTTTCAAATTAGTCCTTTAACTGATGAACTGATTTTCTTGAGAGAAAGCTCAGAAAAATTTCTAATTAGTAGTAAGACCTGATTTTCTGTGGCTCACTGCTTCCTGTATTCTACTTCTTCAAATTATGCTGTAGGAAATGTCTTTAGAGCTTGGTGTTTTCTATTGATCTCTACAATTGTTCTCAGTAATTTAGAAGTTAACTGTGCAGTGATTTTTTTCTAAGAGTGTGCTGGAGCCTTGAGTCAGCACAGACTCTTCTCCACTGAGCCAGGGGGTGAAGATCTTTGGAGCCCCATCTGATGCTTCCATGCAGAAGAATGCAGTGCACAGGCTCCAACTGCCAGTTCATTTTCTCCGCATAAATCCCCTACTCTTTTGCCTGCAGCTCACACCTTAAATGCCTCTTCCTTAATAAAGAGCTGAGAAGGGAGTTATGTAGCATGAGCTTACCTGACAAACTAAAGATCATTAATTAGGAATGTGCTCCTGGGCAACAGGAAATTTTTCATTGGAAAGGTTTCAAATCTAAGAAAGTAATTAATTTCTCTGTGGAAGAGGATCACATTTTCCTCTTCTGGTGTCCTTTGCTATTGCAACTGAATGGTTTAAGGCACAACTGAGGAAATTCAACTCCTCTCTTATTAATCCTCACAGTTTGCCTCCCTTTTCTGTCTCTTTCTTTTCACCTTCCATTTTGGCCTGAGTAGTATGTTCTAGGGATGGGGGAGGGGTGTTTTATCTTTGTGAAGAAAAGTCAATGAATAAATTCGAATGAATAAAATATACAGTAAGTAGTTATTTTTCTTAATGTGACGCTACTACCTGAAGGAGTTCTTAAAAACAGGGATGGGAGGGGAAGTGAGGGGGTACGTACGGGGTTAAAAATGATGGTGGAATGTGATGGACATTATTATCCAAAGTACACATATGAAGAATTGGTGTGATATACTTTGTATACAATCAGAGATATGAAAAATTGTGATCTACATGTGTAGTATGAATTGTAATGCATTCCGCTGTCATATATAAATAAAAAATTAATTAAAAAATAAAATAATGAGATGCTAAAAGTATCAACAAAAATTTCATTTGTTAAAATTAAAAAGACAACTAGGAAAAATAGTTTCAATAAATGTGATAAAGGTGGGCTATCGTACATATATACATATATATGTGTACACACATGTGTACACACCCAATATACAATGAGACAGAGAACTTAGATAATGTAACAGAAAATATTTAAACTCTAATCATAATAAGGGAAAAGGACATAGGTAGATCTTTCTCTCTTTCTTTTTCTTTCTTTCTTCATTTTTTTTTGTGGTCCTGAGGATCAAATCCAGGGCCTGGTTTATACTAGGCAAGTGCTCTACCACTTAGCTACATTCCCATCCCTTTAAAAAAAAAAAATGTTGAGACAGGGTCTCGATAAGTTTCCCAGATTGGCCTTGACTCTCTTGTCTCAGTCTTTCCTGAGTAACTAGGATTACAGACCAGTAGACATTTCTAAGAAGAAATAGAAATATCTTAAATCCATTGTCATTAATAATCAAAAATTAATATTGAAGTAAGATACATCTAAACTGTATATCTATTTATCTATCATTTCCATTTAATATCAGCATGGAGTCATATATTCCTATTTTAGTCTATGGATATTTGCTTTCATGCCCAAATTGCCCCAGATTTGGTCAGTGGGAGGCTTTTCAAGCTGGAACTTATTTCTGTTTGACATGCTTCCATCATTATTTTGAGCACTATTCTTGCTTTCTGGCATTAAGGCTCATCTTGAACATTTTCTGTCCTAGACCTAGGTCAGCATTTCCAAAATGAACTCTTGTTCCTATTAGGAGAGAATGGTGTTTAGAAATCAAGATGGGACTGGGCATTTCAGTAATCCCAGTGACTCTGGAGGCTGAGGAGTATTTCAAATTCAAGGCCAGCCTCAGCAATTTAGTGAAGCTGTCAGAAACTTCGTGAGACCCTGTCTGAAAATAAAACATTTTTAAAAAGGTTGGAGATGAGTACTAAAAAACAAACGAATGAAAAACAAAAAACCCAGGCAAGATGGGGCATTTTGTGTGTATTGATTGCTATGATGCCCCTTTATTATATAGAAGTGTGTGTGTGTGTGTGTGTGTGTGTGTGTGTGTCTGTGTGTGTGCGTGTTAGAAATCATGAACTCATGTTGCTACCTATAATTTTAATCCAAATTCATGAAATTCTAGCCAGACATCGTGGTGCACTCCTGTAATCCCAGTCGCTGGAGAGGCTGAGGCAGGAAGATCAGAAGTTCAAAGTCAGCTGTGTCTCAAAATAAACATGAAAAGGGCTAGGGATGTGGCTCAGGGGTTAAGTGCCCTGGGTCCAATTTCTGGTATTCCCAGCAAAAAAATTTAGGAAGTTCTTTACCTGTCTTTCTCCATTACATATTTGCATGTCCCTTCTGCAGTGAGCACTGGTTTCTAGTGACACAAACATATTTATTAATTTTCTAATCTCTTCAATATACATAAATAATTTCAGAATTCACACTTCACCAACACAAAAGCAAACCTACTAAGAAGAATTCAAGATTTGTTTGGAATTCTTTAACTCCTTAGCCAGTGTTGAAAAGTAGTGTGGGTTGGTTCTTTATTTCTTCTGCAAATTAGTTATATTATTTACTTAAAATACAATGGTTCAATTGTTTCTGCTTGTACTTAGTTTCAGGTCTTAGGAGTTTTCTCCCAAAACCTCATCAAGTATAGTTAAGCTTTTGAACTTTTGCCAATTTGATGGGTGAAAAATGGTATCTTAGTGTGATTTTAATTTATCTACTTTGAATGAAATTGAACATTTTTTCATATGGCTAGCATTGTTTTAAAGTCTCCTTCCCGTTTTTTGGTGAAGTGACTTTTCGTGACTACTGTTTACTTTAAAAATTTCTTTGTATACCAGAGACATCAGCCCTCATCTGTGATATGTTATAGATTTTTCTCCCAATTTGTCATTGTCCTTTGATTTATCTTGTAGTATTTTATGCCAAGAAAATGTTTTTTTTTTCATTTTTATGTAATAAAATACAGGTTAGGAATATCTAATCTGAAAATCCTAAATCTGAAGTGCTCGAAAATTCAAAACTTTTCACCACTAGACATGATACCACAAGTGGAAAATCCTATATCTGACTTCATTTAATAGTCACAATAAAAATGTAGTTACAGTAAAAATACAGTATAAAGTTACCTTCAGGGTATTTGTGTTAGGTATATATGAAACATAAATGAATTTTGTGTTTAGACTTGGCTTCTAGCCTGACAAATCTCATTATTAATTTATTAATTTTTATAAAAGAACCACAATTTGATTTATAAATTTTGATCAATTGGTTTAATTCTCTGTGCCATGATTTTCTTTTTATCTTTTTTCCTAGTCCTTAGCTGGTTTAATCTGTTGCTATTTTTGTGGTTTTTGAACTTAAAAATTACATTTAGTTATTCCTATTATTTTATTTTAATTAATGTTGATATTTAAGATTATAAAATTTGTTTTAATCACTCACTGTCTTAAATCTATCCAACAGACCGACATATATGTATTTGTATTATTAATATTTTTCAGAAGTTCTATATTTCCTGTTTATATTTCATTTCAACTTTTTGAAATTTTTTAATCAAAATTTCTAAGTGGAAGGGCATTTTATTTGCAAGTTTTCACTTCTGGTTTTGCTATATTCTGATAAATGTATATTGTTTGTAATATTTCTACTTTCTGCCACCTTATGAAGTTTTATAGCTGGATATAGCTGGGTATAGTGATACAACTTGGGAGGCTGAGGTAGTAGTAGAATTGCAAATTTGAGACCAGTCTCAGCAAGTTAGTGAGACATTGTCTCAAAATAAAAATAAAAAGGACTGGAATGTAGTTCAGTGGTAAATCATCCCTGAGCTCAATTCCCAGTACTAGGGGGAAAAAGTATAATGGTATTATATACATTTTAAAGATACATTCTATTGATAATGTGTTTAAATCTTTCTGTTTCTTTTTATTTTTCCACTTGATTGGTTTTGTACTAAAAGTGGCATATTAAGTATTAAATTTGCTTATTATTTGTAAGTTTCCATCATTTTTTTTTTCTCTCTCTCTTTTTCTTTTTTTTGTGGTGCTGGGGATTGAACCCAGGGCCTTGTGCATGCGAGGCAAGCACTCTACCAACTGAGCTATATCCCCAGACTCATCATTTTCTCTTGTTTCCTGATTATTATTATTTTGGATTGTTACTGGAGATCGAACCCAAAGATGCTTTGCTACTGAGCTATGTCCCCAGTTTTTAATTTTTTTTTAAAGGTATGATCCTGCTAAATTGCTGAGAGTCTAAGTTGTGGAGGCTGGTCTCAAACTTGCAATCATTCTGCCTCAGCCGCCTAAATTGATGGGATTACAAGTACGGACCACCACTCCTGCCTCATGAATAATTTTTAAAAATTATTTATTATTTGTGCATATTAATTATACAGAATAATGGGTCTCATTGTGGCATATTTGTACATGCATGTAACATAGTTGGATCAATTCTACTCCTCAATTCCTCCCCCTTCCTCTCCCTTCTCCCTCTTCTGTGAATAATTTTTGATGTACACATGTGGTCCTATTAGTCTGTTTTTCAATAACTAGAACAAAAACTAGAGGCAGGCTAACTTTATAAACAAAAGAGATTCATTAATCTCCCAGTTCTGGAGCTTCTGGGCCATAGTGACTATATCAGCTCAGTTCTAATGAGGACTGCATGGAGATGGCAGGATATGTACAAGAGAGAGAGAGATCACCCAAAGAGACTGGCTGGGGCCAGGCTCAGGCTTTTATAACAACCCTCTCAAGAGAACTAACCAGGATTCCACAAGAAATACCCGAATTTCTTCTGAGGGCAATGCCCTCCATAACCAAAAGACCTTCCGCTAAGTCCTACCTCCAAAAGGCCACACTATTTCCCAGCATTGCTACTTAGGGACAAAGTGTCTTAACAGATGAATCCTTGAGGGACAAACTCAATTTGGATTTAAACCTAGCAGTGTTTTTATTATTTGGTGCATGGATATTCATAAGTGTTCCCTCTTGGAAGTAAATTCTGACTTTTAGCATTACATATTGTCTTTTATTTTTTGGTTTAGTGCTTTTTAGTCTGAATTCTACTTTGTATTAGGATTAAAAACCTGGCTTTCTAATTGTTTCCATTTGGCTTGTATATTTATGTCCATATCTTTATATTTAACCATTTAAAATCAATGTTTTAGTTATGTCTTTTGCATGCAACATCATTAGGTTTTAAAGACTCTCTCTGAACTGATAGCAAATGATTTATAAGCTACTTGTTAACTTTTAGTAGCCAAGGTAAACTAATTTTACATTTATTGATATGACTGGTATGTTTGGTGTTAATATATTATGTTTTAAAGACTGTGTGCGTTACATTTGCTGTATTTCTTTTTCTTGGTATATACTTTGCTACTTTTTGAAAACTTCCTTTTGATATTTAGAAAGATTTGTATTTTTCAATAAGTTACTTTTTATTTCTACTTTATCTCTTGCTTAACTAGATATAATCCTGTCTGTCAATTTTAAATGGTGACTATTTATTTCTACCTATAACTTGTATGATTACTTTTCCTATTTTCCATTTTTCTATTCTTTCTCCTTCAATTAGTTACTTTTCATTCATTCTACTTTGTTAGAACATACAATTTTCACATGCTGTTTTCCCCACCAATGTCCCCGTTCTTTGTTTTAGTTTTAGCTCTATAACTAAATATATTAAACATGACCCACAGTGCCTTTCAGTGCTGAAGTTTTCTCAGTTATATTTTGGTTGGATAAAGATCATCCTTTATTTTATTCATTAAGAAGGACACGTGTATATATTATCCTGTGATTGTACATTCAGAATTACTTTCTATAGGTTTAAAGAACAGCTTGAGTGGATATAAAATCTCTATTTTTTTCTTTAAAAAAATTCCTTGAAAATGTTGTTTCCTGTTGTCTTTCTTTACATATCATCCTAGAGAAGCATCATACAGTCTGATTTTCTTACTCTTATAAATAATTTGATCTTTTTGTCTCTGAGAATTTTTCTTTGCTTACAAAGCCCAATTGGTGTATTAAGATTATTTTATTCAGTTTTTCTATATATACAGTAGGAACTTTTAATATATGAAATTTATCTCTTATTTCCAGAAAGCTTTCCTGTGATATATTTTAAAATTTTAGTTGTGTATTGTTACTTTGTGTTTCTTTTTCGGAACTTCTGTTATACATATTTTGGATCTTTTCAACATTAGGTATTTTTTTCTGACCTTGTTTGCTCCTTTTTTTTAATCTTATGTTCATTCTCTTGGTTCTTATTCTTTCCTTTGAAAATTCCTTATTAAACATTTTTTGAAATTTATTCTCTCTTGGACGCATTGTAATTTATTTTTTCCTGAGATGGTTTGCTCCAATTTCATTCCTGTATTTAATTACTCCCCATAAATGTTTTCCTATTTTTTAATGTTCTGAGCTTTAAAATTTCTAAATCTATTTTTCTTTATTTTTTAAAGACAATTTTTAAATTGTTACAGTATAGATATACACGGTAGTAGGGTTTGTTGTTACATATTTGTACATGCACATAAAATAATTTGGTCTATTTAATTCCTCAGTATTCCCTTTCCTCTCACCTAAAATCTAATTTTATTTTATTTTGATTTATTTTAATTTTCGAAATGCTCATTCGATTATATTTAATTCAGCTTGGAGTGTAATGTTATATTTTTCTTCTGTCTCATAGCCTTTTTGGAGGGGAGAGGAGGTAGGAGTTTTCATCAACTGAAAGGCATTTTGCCCTTTTATTTGTATGGTAGATTTGTATGGAGTTAGTTTTATTTTTTACTATTCCTAGGCATTTTTTAGATAGGGTTCCTAATTCAAGAGAACTTTTTCATGCAGTAGAGCGAAGTGCAATAATGTTGGTAGTGCTGGTGTCAGTGAAAAGCTTGGTGTTTCATTTATTCTCTTTTGTTTTTTACAGAACTTTTAATATCTTCTCTTTCCTTCTTAATTTCCCTTTTAAAAATAAGGCGCCATGCCCACTAGATGCACCATTCTTTCTGTCCGTATGTGATTCTCCCCTAGAACAAATGCTTCTTGGAGGTTGTCACTTTCTATTCTACTTACTTCTACTCCCCTTCACTGTGTGAACTACCAAGTCCTGCTGCTTTGAACAAGTCCTGTTTTTCAGTGTGTTGGCACTTAGTGTAGGACTCTCTTTGTAGAGTGTAATTTTGTCTGCACTGGGTCTCAGTCCTCTGTTTCTTTTTATTTATTTTTTCACTGAGTCTTTTATGTCCCCTACTCCATTCTTCATTCTTCATTCTTCAAATACATACAATTGTAGTAATTGCAGAAGCTTTGTTAGTTATGTGGTGTTTATTTCTCTATTTATGATAATTTTAAGTTCACATATTCTCATGCTAATGTTGAAGGTCATATGTGATTTTATTTATGTTCCTTGTTGATTTTTTTTATTTTAAGGAGCATCTGCTGGAAGTCTTTATTTCAGAAGATATTTTGCAATTAAGTATTTCAAATAGTTATGCTATGCCCCTTGTCCCCTTATCAGGGGGAAACAAAGGTCTTCTGATGGGTGAGAACAAAAATAAAATCCCACTAAGACTCTCCCACTAGAAGGTTCAGGTTTATTTAATTGAAGCAATACAGAGGGTGTGTAAAGTGCTAGAATTGGACAGTATTTTTTCCCTTTGGATTAATTTGAAAACTTTCTTCTAGAGGTACTCTCTTTTATTGTACCCAGTATATGGAATCTGGCAATGGCTTCTTCTACTGTTGGCATTCAAGATAGCCAATTAGAAAAGAAAACCCAGTCTTAGTGTTTTATATCAATTCTACTTAAGGATAAGAGGATAATAAGGATAATTTTCTTACTCAAATGTCTCAAAAGAATGGTCTGTATTTGTTGCTTTTAATTCCTCTCTTCTGTGTACTAGTACTCATCAAAATATTTCTCCCAAATGTCACCCATAACTTCACAATTTCCAATTGTAACAACATTGTTCAGTCCTTATATCCTTGGGTTTCTGTGGTTCCTTGGCTTCTATGCCATTGTACATACTACTGGTCTCCCTTTTGATTTCTGACTGGGCCTCCTTCACTTTTCCTGTGAACTTCATTTAGGGGAATGACAAGAGAGAGATTTATTATTTGATTAGTGTATTTTTAACTAATACAACTATTTTGTCTATTTTAGTGCTTGAAATGTTGGAGAAGCTCAACATTAAAAACAAAATAAAACAACAACAACAAAACTACTGCATCTCCAATCAGTGACCTTTAGTGTGTGACCTGTGCTGTAATTAGGCTCAACTACTGCTGCAGGTCCCAATTACTCATTCACTCAATAGACATTTAAAATTAGGAGATTCACAGATAAATCTTGATTTTTTTTTCATTCTTTTGCCTAGTTTGAAGCTCTGGTGATGCTGGGCTAGATTTATACAGAGCAACCTGCCACAGAATTGAGCAGCTACTGCTCCCTTATGAACAGGTATGTGATCTTGTTTGATTTGATATATTAATTTTTTTGCCTGCCTGGAACATTTTAATTTGGTCCTCCTATTTTCACCTGTTATCTACCTCAAATCATCACCTATCTCATGATAGCCCAGGAAGCAATGATGGCTCCAGGTAGGTAACTGCTTAGGAATAAAGAAACTTGGTATCTAGAGCACTTTTACTCCTAGCAGCTCAAGTTCCATATATGTTTATTGGCTGATTTAGCATATAAGTGGCTTATAAAAAGTCATTGGAAATCTTGTCCCAGGAAAAGAAAATGATAAGTCCCAGTTATATGTGTTTTAAAGAGGTTGTCACAAGCCTTAAAACAACACTTACATTAGCCAGTACAGGTATGCCTTTTTAAAAAACAAACACAAAATGTATAAATTTGAACTTAATAAGCAAAGGCAGGGCTGGGATGTAACTTAATGGTAGAGAGATTGCTAGCACATGTGAAGTTCTGGGTTCAATCTTGCTGGGAATCAAAGGCATTATGGTTTGACAACTCTTTTTTTACAAATAGCTTAGTTCTTTTATAATAGGAAATAGTGCTATACATTTTTGAATAGTAACCATCAAGCCCACATAAGACATGACTGTATTGTAAGTGCCTGTCCTTTTTATTGAATTCAATACTAATAATAGCTATTACTTTAAAAATTAAGCATTTAAATAAAACATAAATATTTCAGAAAAATATATTTAGTTTCTTTATTTAAAATATCGTAACTATGCTTATTCCATCTGATTTTTAATTTAAGCTCACATATCTTTATATGGTTATAATCAACAATGCGTTGTAAAAAATTTCCTTTTATATTTTCACTTAGCATTGTTTTACCTAGGTATTTATTTGCTTGCATTTCATGTTGAACTCATTAATGGCATCATAATATTCTATGAAATCAATATGTCATAGTGCACTGTACATTGGAGATGTCGATTGCCTGAGATTTTTCAATTCTATAATATTATCATTTAAAAATATTTTTTTAGTTGTAGATGGACAGAGTACATTCATTGTATTTATTTATTTTTATGAGGTGCTAAGGATCAAACCTCTACCACTGAGCCACAACATGAGCCCTAATACAATTATCTTTCAATAATGAAAAACTAACACCTTTGAATGATGTCCTTCCATTTCTTCTTAAAACTCCTTTCTTCCATTGCTTTTTGGAAAGTTCTTAACATTTACTCTCTTTTTAAAAATGGTCTGTTTAGCTGTTCTTTGAATTTAACTGTCATCCAGTTCTCTGAATCAACCCATTTGGCAATTTTATATTTCCAGTCTCATTCAAGTGTTGCCTACTCCATTAATTCTCAGATGTATGTAATACACAAAGGCAGACCCTTTTAAAGAACATACTTTGAACTAGGTTTTTTTTAGGACATACAGTGGAGAATAGGATATGGTTTTTGTCTTAATGACCATCCAGTCTAGAGGAGGTTATAGGTGTTTAAATATACTTGCAATAGGGTAATATGGATTATGTATAGAGAAGACACCAAGAAAGGGGTGATGAATTCTATTAGATGAGGAAAGATCAGGAAAGGTTAAATAGAGAAGAACATTCTGGGATTCAGTATTGAAATATAGGTACTTGTTCACAAGCTAGAAGGAGTGAATAATATGACTAGGAGAGTTGTATAGAGAAGGGCATTCTAATTAAAGAGAGTCTTTCAATCAAATGTCTTGACATGCAAGCCAGATATACTGTTTATACAATTACATATATTCTCATCTTGAGAAGGGAGGAGGGTGAGGCTCTGGTAGTGGAGAGGGGCTTAAACTCTATATAGATGATGAGAATAGTAATTAAATAATTATAAATACAGGGTAGGGCACAGTGGGTGCGCACCTGTAATCCCAGTGGCTTGGGAAGCTTAGGCAGGAGGATTTCAAGTTCCAAGCCAGTCTCACAAACTTAGCAAGGCCCTAAGCAACTTAGGAAGTCCTTGCCTCAAAATAATAAAAGAGCTAGGGAT
Organism: Urocitellus parryii; assembly: GCF_045843805.1. Classification (NCBI taxonomy): domain Eukaryota; kingdom Metazoa; phylum Chordata; class Mammalia; order Rodentia; family Sciuridae; genus Urocitellus; species Urocitellus parryii. Next base: position 69,471,853 of record NC_135538.1, on the reverse strand, counting down.
GTGGATCAGTGGTTAAGTGCTTCTGGGTTCAATAGCTGTACCAAAAGAACAGAACAAAACAAAAACCCCAACAAACAAAAATTATAAATGCAAGAGTAATGTGATGATCTTGTTTTGATTTTCTGTACCCTAATAGTTATATAGAAGAAAGCTTAAATAGGATGTAGTCTAGAGATGATTACCCCACTAGGAGACTATTGCAACTAACAAGGCATGAGGTAAAGAGGGTTTAAACCAAGGTGGCAATAGAAATATTGATGTGGAAAAATCAACTATAACTACTAGTTACTGTCAATGAAGTAAAAGGAGATGAAGATTAGTACCAGGTTTCTGACCTTGGTTATAATAAACATTTGTTCAATATTTGAAAATGAACATCATTAATGGTACTAACCAAAATACAGAATAAAGATAATGAATATAAATTGAGGGTGCCAGTCTCAGATGGTTGGTTTGATATGTGATGATACTGGGGTTCAGAGAGAGGTTCTAGGCAGTAGTTGTAGAACTCTACTGTCACCACTGAGCAGATCCTTATTTCCAATGATTGTAGGATATGTTTAGCTATATGTTTTACCATCACCTGAAATTCAACTTAATCAAATTCTAACTCATCAGCTTCCCCCTAACAAATTTTTATAACTCCTTAATGATTAATTGTGATTAAGCCATAGAGGTAAGCTTTATGCTTTTCATCATTATTGTTATTGCCAGACTTGACTATTATCAGGTTCTATACTTTCTTTCTTTAAAATTTCTCTAGTGAAGTTTTCTAGGTATCCTCAAAACTAGTTTTTTTCCTGATTCTGCTGCTAATTCAGGAGTCAGTCAACTTGTACAAACCATATAATCCTCCTAAATCCTAGTTTTCACTTTGGGAAAAGAAGGAAGGAGCACTTTGAATTGGATAGTCAATGGATTCCTTCTAAGATATTCAATCTTATATCTTTTCTTTTCAATTCTGAAGCTAACAACTAGATTTATGTAACTAATTACAAATGAGTGTCCCAACTTTCATTGTTATTCCCATTGAGACTCATGCTTATCACAGCCACCTGAAGCCTCCTTAAACACTAACCTTTCATATTATGTCTTTGAATAAGAACTAGCCTAATGGCTCCTTTGCCTATCGAGCCTGACTTCTTTGTCAGGTTATCAAGATTTTACAAAATGATTTCTACCTAGCTGAACTAATCCTTCACTAATTCTAAATATCATCCCTTATCTCTAGTTAGTCCAGACTTCTGACTGATTTATTCTCAGAATATAATGATCTTTTCTCCATTTGAAAAGCCACTACCTTTTTTTTCTGAATCCTGTCATCTTTCAATGACCAATTCAAGTTTTCTTCTCTAGGGAGATTGTCTTAGTTCATCTCAATCTGCAGGATTCTCGTGTTTTTTTTTTTTTTTTTCTTTTCTGATTTTTCCAAGAGTATTTGTATTACGTTGCGTGGTTCAGCTTAGCACTGAGCTATCCATAGGGTTGATTTTCCGCTGATTCCCATGGGGGACTGTCTTCCTTGTCTGCCACAGTCTAGTGAGTCTGAAACACAATAGGCTGTAAGGGCATGTTGGCTTATAGACTTTGAGAAGCACTCACATTAACTCAAAATAAGGGGTGACCTATATCCTCAATGCTTGAAAAACCAAACCCAAACCCAGATGGAATAAACAACCCCCTCCCCCACAACAACAAAAATACCCAAACCAAACCAAAAACAAACAAAAAGAAAAAAAAAAAGTCAAATCAAACCAACCAAACAACATCTAAACAAAGCCAGAGCTCTGTGGGAAGGATGATAAAATTCATATACCAGAATGGACACAGACACTGAAGAGCAGGAATAGTCTATTAAATGGAAACTTCTTTGAATTCTTTTTGGCCTATTTACATACAGTTGACAATTTGGACATTGTAGGTTCAAGTATCTTCATTGAAATTGTGCACGTAGGAACTGAATTATCTAGGTTATCACAAAAGCATTTAAGTTTTAATAATGCCATTTTTAACTATTGGAAAAACAGTGCAATTTCAAGCTATAAATTGTTTTAACAGGTCTAAGTTTGAAAATAAAAGCCAAGAATCTGTTAAGAAAGTAGTCACAGATACTTGGTTTTGTCCATGGATAATAGTTAACTGAGTTTTGAAATCTGAATTCCTCTTTGGGCTTCTCAATTTATTTCTATTACATTTGGTTTCAAAAGAAAAGAGAACTTCTCTGCCACAAGTCATCTTTTGTCCATATCTGTCATCATATGCTTACCTGTTTTTGCAATTACCATTAGGTACTTTCATATTTTATAAATCACATTGAATAATTTTAATTATGATGACAAGTGTGTTACAGAAATACTATATGAGTCTACATGAATTTCTATGTGACTTTCTCTGGTATCTGGGTTTTTAGTTATCTCCTACTTATAAGAAAGTTTATTTTGCTATGTCACTGCCTTCAAAAAGTTTAGTTTTCCAGATTAACAATGCACTTTAGAGCATAGACAGGCCAATCTACATTCAGAATTTACATTTAAACCCTCATGGGCCTAAGACAGGATACTAAAGAGAATCATGATTCAGAGTCTGTGTTCTCTAAGGTGGAACAAGTGTCTAGACTCCTGAGAGCTGGATGTCAGCAGGTTTTAACACACCGATTCTCAGTGTAGCAAAAGTGGTGGAAAGCCACATCAAGGACTGAAAAACTGTAGCTGTCTCCAAAACACTGGGGACCCAGTGAATGTGAAGAGACCTTGTGGTTTCCATCTGTTCATAAAAAACTTGGTAAACATTTTAGTTGGTTTCCTCTCCCTGCCCCACCATGCTGGTGTTTGCTTACTGTTCACTGCATCTGCATTACATATTCCTATTAGCTGAGAGCAGTCTGCTTTTCCCTGACTTGGATGTGATTGTATATTGCACTTATAATGTAATGATAATATCATCATCATGTAGTTAATGTTCTACAGTTTATGTAGCACTTTTACAGACATTGTGATAAGCCTGTGGTGTAGGTAGGAAATAAATTATTTTGCTCAGGAATAATTTGAATCTCAGGAGTCATTAATTGTCTTCTCCCAAGAACTCACAGCTTATAGCATGATGCTAGAATTGGAACCCAGGTCTCTTGACCCAAAGTCCAGAGATGATCTTATTAATCTATGATTTCTATTATCAAACTTGTTAATGATCACATGCATGGGTGACTTTGATTAATGGGAAAATGTCTATAAAGATGTGGAAGGACTCATGTTTCATGGGAGAATGAAATGAAGATAGAGTTCTCTGTTGTTTTTCTGATTTAAATGGTGAATGGTAGGGTTTGATAATCAATACAGCAATAAACAGATACATTTTTTTTTCTGTCATATACTATACTAATCCCTACAGTTATCTGAGCTCCTGATTTAGAGATTCTGGAGAGAAAAAAAAACCAAAAAGCAAAAAACAACTAAGGCCTCTCAGAGTTACTAGTTGCTGTGTGCGGAGGACCGAGCTAGATTGCAATAAATGCCTCTTTGCTGCTTATATGGATCTTGGTGCCTGGTGGTCTTTTGGGGGTCTTGAACTCGAGCATATCATTGGGGGGCTCCTCCGGGATCCCCCTTATAAGCCTACCCAGACACTCCAACTGAGAGGTGATGAAAACCAGGCTGCCCTGCAACAAGCCCACTAGGACACATGGCCCCTCCTCAAAGCTCTGTATGAGACAGGACCCTCTCCTCAGCCACACAGCTTCGGTCCTGGAGAATGGGTCTACATAAAGAGACATCAACAGGAATCACTGCAACCTCAATGGAAGGGACCATACATGGTGATCCTCAGGACACCCACCGCTCTCAAGATCGAGGGGATCACCACCTGGATCCACTACTGTCACGCAAAGCCAACAACCCGTTCGCTGTGAGGAGTGACTTCATTCCGGATTCGAACTCCAAGTGGCAAGTTGCTCGCCATAAGGACAATTTTTTAAACTTAAGATAAGGCATCCTAACTTAAACCCTAGTTAGGATGCTATTATTAGGCTAGCTGCTCATTCTTGCTTGCATTAATACTATTCTTTGTAATAACCCCCATTTTCCACATAAGTGGACTGGGGTGATCCAGAATCCAGTCACTGGGCATGGCATGGTCTTGGCAACTCAGGAAGGACCCCAGATATTGTTTCCTGACTTAGAATTTGATCTCTGCCAATTAGCCAAGAAAACCCCTTTGATAGTGATTTCTGCTAGCCACACGTCTGAATCTGGACTTACCTTGGAGAAGGTTATTGGAAAAGGCAGCTGTGTGAGAAACCCATCACCCTCTCCACAGCATTTATGCAATCAGACTTCTCCTATACCCAACCAAATGACTTATCTATTGCCATCAGAAAACAGTTGGTGGGCATGTGACACAGGCCTTACACCCTGTGCTCACACGGCCATGCTCAACCATACCCATGGGATTTTGTGTTATGGTCCAACTTGTACCCAGATTAATTTACCACACTGAAGAAGGAGTGATACTCAGGTTAGAAAGTAAGGAATCACAAAAGAAGGTAAAGAGAAAAGTAGTTGTAGCCATATTAACCATAGGAACTCTGTTAGAAGCAGTAGGGATGGGGACTGGAATAATGGCCCTGATTCAACAGCGCTCCTATTTTTCCAGTCTGAAGGAAGCAATAGATGAGGACATCCAAGAACTACAGAGACAGGTAAAACATTTGGAGGAATCACATGCATCCTTTGCAGAAGTCGTGCTTTAAGATCAAAGGGGCTTAGATTTAGTCTTTTTACAACAAGGAGGACTTTGTGCAGTGCTAGGGGAAGAATGTTGTTTTTATGTTAAACATTCCGGGGTAATTAGACAATCAATAGCCAAAGTACAGGAAGGATTGGAGAAGCAGAGAGAGAACGACAGAAAAGATGGTTTGAATCGTGGTTTGATTATTCTCCCTGGTTCACAACTTTATTTTCAGCTTTGGTTGGACTCTTGCTTGTAATTATGCTTGCCTTAATAGTAGGACCCTGTATTATAAATAAGTTTGCAGTCTTTGTAAAGGAACAAATCAATACAGTCCAGTTTATGGTGTTACGGGCCCAATATCAGCCCCTAGACAGAGATAATAAAACTGAATCCTATGAGCTCACTCAGAGGAACCCATGATTGGCTTCCAAGGTACCCCAAAAGAAATGGGGGGATGAAAAATCTAAGCAACTTCATTTTACTTGGGACCTTATTTTGCTATGAAACTTAACCCCTGACCTACTGCAGTCCTAAAATCAGGAAATACCACAGAAAGCTCTGACAAACAGTTCTCAGAAAAGCCGCAGATGGTGATTGTCTGAGACAGGCCAAGATATCGAAATATCTGAAATTCCAGATGGCCCCCACCTAGATGTGGTGACCAATATCTAAACCTGAAGCCTTGCAGTTTGGCACGTACCCCCCTTGCAACACCTTCATGGTTTAAACCAGTCATTTTTAAGTGCGTCAACTCCTTGAACTAACTAATAATCCTTTCCAGATTCTTTCCCCCCACTTGATACCCTAATCATGTTTTAGAGTTGTTTTATGATTTTCCCATGGTGTGTGATGATTTGCTAAGAGATGCTATGATGTATGTGAAGTCCCTGTCCTCCCCAAAGAGTGTATAAAACTGCTGCAAACCCTGGGCTCGGGGCCTCTCAGCGTCACCAGTTGCTGTGTGTGCGCAGAGGACCAAACTAGCTTGCAATAAACACCTCTTTGCTGCTTACATTGGAAAAACAAAACAACAAACAAACAAACAACCCCCCCAAACAACCAACAACTTGTTTTTTAATAGTTTCAGGAAGGGGATGATTCTAGTCTCTCTCAATATAACCCTTTTCAATGGTTTAATTTCTCTCATCACAAAATATTTATTTCTATCAAACCTAAATTGTAACTGCTGTCATTTAAACACAAATCCTTTTGTTCAGTAAGTGCTAGTTTAAGGTTTTTATTTATAGCTTTGGAAGGATTCAGGAAATATATTTAAAATGCTTTTTGACTGCTGACAAGACCTAATAACAAATAGTCCAAAACACTGAACTGAATGTCCTTTGGCAGGGATGGCTATTTTGAGCGGAAAAGACAGAAACCGGCAAAAAACTTTTTTTCATGCCGGTGTGATTTTGTGATGGAATTTTATGACAGAAATCAACCAAGTGTCCTTTATATGTTTTGCGATGTTATCAGCTCCTATGCTGAGATTTCTTTCTCATTATTCATGTTTATTTGACTTAAAGCAAATTAAAAGCCAGACAAGAATATTGCAGATGTTATCTGACACCTGAGCGACCTCAGAGAAGTTTGCTGGATTTATTTGTGCTATTTAGTTCTGTTCTTAAAAATGCTTTTACTTTTTCAAAGGTAGATTTGTGTTTATCTGTATGGTTTGTGCAATTTTGAGCACTCTATCTGTGCATGATACCAATGACAAGCAAGGAAAACGGCATATTAGAGTTTTCTTAGCTTCAAAGATTATAAGAATGATATTTTAAAAATTAGTCCTCTCTGAGGAAAAAAATCACAGCTGGAGTTCTCTGACTTCAGTATATTATTGACGCTTTTCCTTTATTTCTTCAATTTTACCCCCAAAGGTGAGACATTTATGGCAGAAATTCCAATTTGTTATCATGCTTGTTAAATACAAGATATAGGTGTCCCTTTAAAAGGGGTCTTAGAGTACTTTTCACCTTCACAACTTTCTTATGAGTGGTCACTCTTCTATTATAACTATGTGACTCTTGCAACTGACCAGTCTGAATGGACCAGAGTTTAGGCCAGGAGGAGTTGGAATATCAGAGAAGTTATAAATTGGTATGGCTAAAGGACTGGCCAAGAGGGACAAGTTGGAGTGTGCAGGGAAGTCTTCATTGCCTTAGCTGAGAGCCAAGCACATCTGGGTGCCAAAATGGGACCAGGGGAAAGTCTTTCATAAACTGAAGCTCTGTGTGGCTACCCTCTCTGAGAGGTCACAACTGAGCCTACACTCACTGTTGGTCAGCAGGCCCAGCAGTTGGGAAGACCAGCTAGACACAGAGAAGAGGGTGAAGACAAGCAGTAATCTACCAGTGTCTCTGAATATGTTTCCTACCATGTCTGTGTTGTGTTTTAGATATGAGGTATTCCCCAAAACAATTCAAGAAAGTTTAGAGGTGAAATGATACGATTTTGAGGGGTGCAAGCTAACCAGTGGGTAAGTCCACTGATATGGATTAATTGGGTGGTAATTGTAGGCAGGTAGGGTGTGGTTGAGGAAGCATATCTCAGGGACATGTCTTTGGGATTTGTATTGTGGCCTTGGTGAGCAGAGCGCTCTTGATTGCCATATCCTAACTGCTTTCTTCCTTGATATTATGCTTCACCTTGAACCCAGAGCCATGGAGTTGGCAGACCATACACTGAGATCTCTGAAACTCTGAGCCAACATAAACTTTTCCTCCTTTAAGTATTTCTTGTTGGGTCTTTTGGTCATAGCTATGCAAAGCTGACTAAAACAGACTGTAACTACCTTCCAGGAGTCAGTGCTGCTGCTTTACTTCTGTCTTCCAAATCATGCCCAAGTTTCTCTTTTGGCCAACTTTAACCTGCAACTTCAGAATTCTTAGCTTAAAAAATTGATATAGCATAAAACAGTACAGGACTATCAGTTTATACATGGCTCTAAAGGAAAAAGGAGTTAATGCTTATGGTTGAAGATGAACACATCATTGGGGTGTCATTTGAGTGTTGTTGAAATGTCTTATCTACTGACGAATATCCTCTTTATCCCCAACCTGTCTTCATTGGTACCCAGTGCTCTCACTAATTTCTATTGTGTCTATAAAAATTTCCAGTTAAAATCCAAATATTAGTGAGAGAGTTAATACATTAAATTTGATGAGTTAATCCCTTATATTACTTGATCACCTTGTTGGCCTAACATCTGGAAAAGTTTAGGTAGAGAAGACAGCAAAAACTGCAGAATTACTTCAGAGTATAAGGTTGAGTTGAACATTTTGGCGAATGTCCTAAACATTAAAAGTGTATATAAATATAGAAGAAAGTGTTTCAAAAGTGGAATTTCACTACTTAACTGTGTTTCCTTGAAATAATTCCATTTGGATTAGCTTGTTCACTGTCCTGCTTGATGATGAAATTACAAATGATATCCATGAGATGTTAACATTCATATTTATGTTTATGAAGTTAACACTGGAATCATTTTCAGTTTACAAAGGTATATAACTGTGTAATAATTTGTTCTTTAGTACTTGGAAAATCAACTCTTTTCAAGTTTCCCAGTTTTTACAATATTATTTTAATTTAGCTTATTTCAAGATCATGGTATTTAAGTTTCTTTTCCCTCCTTTTTCTTCACTTCTTTTCTTTTCTGATGTGTCTCTTCATATAAAATGCAGTGGTGATTTCTGTCTTTGACCTTTGGCAAACTGGCTTCCTGCATATTGGCTTGGGTGCTCTCCTTTTAATAAGCAGGATTACAGACAAAAATGGGCACCTGGAGGCAGTTACTTGTGTTCTGGTGACTATGAGATGTGATGGACAAGAATAAAATTAGGCAAACATGATAGACTGACACTGAGGACATATAGGGCTTGCAAAATTCTTTTAGTTTACATATGAGACAGCAAGACTAATTAATAAGGGAAATCAACAGTCATTTGTACCTGCGGACATTAGCAGGCATCTGAGCTAGGCTGCTGACAAAAGGTCACAGCTCAACTGCTATGGAGACAAGTAACAGTGAGTTTTAAAATAATTCATTTTCAAACATATTTTAGATACTTTATACTCTGTGGTGACAGAGGAGTGCCTCATTTCTTCTCCCTCATCCTCTCCTACTCCTGACTCTTTAACTCACTTGTGAGCGTGCATGCACTCTTTCTAAAAACATGCAGAAGCAATAAATCAGCCAGTTTAAGAAGACCCAGCCAGGCCAACACAGATCGATTTCACAGGGAAGTCGATGGGCTGCTAATAGAATTACAACTACCTGTCAAAACAGGGAAAATATATCTGTGACAGTGACAAAGGGCAAATCAATTTAAGAAGAGGTTTTTTCCTTCCAGAAACATAGATGTGGAGTACATGGCCATCTCTGAGAGTCTGTAATTGTGAATAGAAACCATATACTTGGACTGCTAAAGCTAAGGTTATGTCAATGGTTCTGGAGAGCATACTGACTCTTTTTTTTTTTCAGGGAGTTTGTCTGGTAACTATAACAATTTGCTCTGCAATAGAGTATAAAAGAGTATGGCTGTCAGAAAATATATTTTACTCACTATGTTGTCCAAAATAAGTTGGTCTTTCTGTTAAATAAATTACATTCACACAAACTTTGCATTTTCATATTGTTGCTGTTGTTTCTCATTTCAGACAAGGAGTTGCACACTACTAAGGATGTATATTTGGCAAATCTTTAGCTTGTGAGTCAACTTGACCATTTTCAGTGGTCCCATAAAGCTATTGGCAATGTGACTTTTACTAAAAGCAACTTCTGTGTTCGGACTAGTTTTATGCTTAGGGAATCTCAATCAAGAGTACAACTCCCAGGCTAAACCTATTTGTGTATTAACATGAAGTCAAGACTTTTTTTTTTTTTAATTGCTATGTATTAGCTTAGATCTGCATATGGATTTCCTGAAAAGCAAAGAAAAACAAAGAAATAAGTTATTGTTTGCTATAGCAGGATCTAACCTTTCATTATAATTAGGAAACACACTGGGTCACAAATTCACCAAAACTCAATAATCAAATATACCCCTAACAAACATATTGTTGCTTCTTTGTTGGAGAAGAGCTTCTCTGTGGCAATATGGTCAAGTCAAGAAACATGGTTCTGTAGTCAAACACTTCTATATTCTCTTCTGCTACCTGCCACTTTGCCACATGATTTGGTAAGCCACTTGATCTCTCCAAACCACATTTCCCACTTGGTACCAAACAGTTGTTATGAGAAATAAAGAAGCTAATGTGAAATCCCATGTTTCCCAGTGCAAAAGGGAGGAGACTTCTGACATAACTCATTTCTGTTTTCTCCCTTCTAATCCAACCAGACCAAAGAAAGAATGACCCATTTTGCCTTCCCCTGCCCTCTGGGAAACCATGTGAAGGTTTCCTGTATTCTCTTTAACATATATGTAAGAAGAATGATGTTCATCTTCAAATACAAGACCCCCCTTGTCATATCTTAAGAATATTACATGTTCTTTTAGTGTCATTTTCATCTCTACCTTTAGAAATTTCACTCACCCCTGGGTCTTTACTGACTGGGAAACTAGGTAAAAGGAGCCAAGGCAACACACGGAGGTGTCTCTGGTGCCTTATGTTTGTTGAGCTAGCAGCTTTTTGCCTGTCCATGAGAGCTAATACTCCAGATCTCATGAACACAAACTCAATTCCATTCCCACTCCCATGGTAGGGTAAGAAATGAAAATGAGAACAATTTTATTAGTTTTCAAGAATGCTTGATAGTAACCAATAAAAGTTTTTAAAGTTTCAGAAAAATTCCTTTTCTGAACATTGAATGAAGCTTCCAGACTGAATGCTGTTCAGAGCTGCATTCTAGGACTTATCAATAAGACTTACTTGGCCCAGCTGTTTTAGAATGATATCTATAAAAAGGGAGAGTAGCCTGGTATGTTGTTTCAGTATCATACATCTTGCTTGTGCTCAAACCCCATTCATGTTTTGTATTGCAGTGTCATGAAATGCATCCTGGAGCTGTCCAAGAGGCAACATTACTTAACATGAACAAATATTGAGTGTAGCCATAATATTTATGCTACCTGACTTCCCCCACCCTTAAAGAACCTTATAAGAAGCACTACGGTGCATCTATGTTGATAAAGATAATTATGTGATGACTCTATATTTAGGAAATTTTTACAGTACTACCTTGGAAATTCATCTTTGTTATTGTAGTGGAACAAAGTGCTTCATTCTTTGAGGGATGAAAAACAATATGGCTATGGACTCAGTCCTGGGTATTTTAAGTATGATAGAGCTAAGGAATGGTGCTAAGTGAAGTAGTATCTCTGTGTTAGCCTGTATTCGTTTTTTTTTTTTTTTTTCCCTCTGTAACCAAAATACTTCACAAGAACAACTTGGAGGAGAAAGGATTTATTTGGTCTCATGATTTTAGAGGCTCAGTCCAGGGTCAGCAGCCTTCAAGGCAGAAACACCATAGTGAAAGGGTGTGACAGAGTAAAGGTCTTCAGCTCATGGCAACCAGGAAAGAGAGAGGACAGAAGATAGAGGGGGAGAGGAGAGGGAGATGGAGAGGGAAAGAAGAGGAGAGGGAGAGGGAGAGGGGGAGAGAGAGAGAGAAGAAGGAGGAGGCGGAGGAGGAGGGAAAGGAGGAAAGGGGAGGGGCGGGGAGAAAGGAAGGGGCCAGGGACTTGGCCAAGGGCATGACCCCAGTGACCTACTTCCTCCAAGCATGCCCCACCTGCCTATAGTTACCATTCAGTAGTCCATTCAAATGAGCAATCCAACAAATGGATTAATCTACTAATAATGTTACACCCCTCATGACCAATCATTTCACATCTGAACCTTGTTGCACTGGAGACCATACTTGCAGCACATAAACTTTTGGGGGCATACAAGGTCCAAAACATAACATAGTCCCTGCATTGAAGTTCTTTGTGTAAATCTGTGTTCTCTGCCTCAAATTCCTCTTGCTCTTACGAGGGGAGAACCTAAAAATAGTGCTTGCAAAGGTTGCGAGGTCTTTGCTTTGTGGTAGAGAAGTCATCCACAAATCTCATCACCTGAAATCAGAATGAAAGAAGGTCTTCCAAAATGAGGATTCAGAAGAAGAGCAAACACACCGCAGATGGTATCTCCACAAAATGTAAGCTGCCCTCTTGGTTGCTGAGAGAAGGTAGATGAGAAAGAGCCTGTGGTTTGGGGTCAGGGACTGTGGTCTGTGTGAAGTTTGGTATGTAACTTAACCCTACTCTGCCTTAGGTTTGCAGTACAGAAAATGGGGGAAAATAGTTGCTGGATAGCAAATGATAGAAAACATTTTTTAAAAATGTGTGGCACAATTATTATTTTTTAGAACCACAGGCAAGAATCCTATGAGGTGCTATAGTTCTGTGCAGTAATTTCCTTCTCTGCAGGTTCTTTTTCCCTCTTCTTCCACCCCAGGGACCTGCAGTGGCTATCTCCTCCAGCGCAGAGTTAAGACTATCTGGGGAATACTAGTTAATTGCTGAGCAGCTAATCAGAATTGCAAAGGTCAGTGATAACAGGCAACAACTTACTCATGTTTAAAAACAGCAGGATGTGACAAAAGCAATTTATCTTGATAAATGCACTTCAGAAATCTATTGAGCTTATTTTGTCTCCCTCAGGCTCTGTCTGTCCATCTTCATTTACCCCTTTCAGTTTCTGCTTCTGTCCTTTCTTTAGCTTTTGTTTTTTGCTTGGTGTTGCATGTCACTATCTGGTCCCCCTTGTGACTCTGCCCTCACGGTAACATTAAGGCAGAGAGAACCATTCCTTTCCTCTGAGTCCCTTTTTCCTTTCCTTCTTTCTTTGGTCATCTTTTTTCACTGATTTTTATTCTTCATCCTCTTTTTCTACCCCTGAAGTACTATTGGTTACCTCAACCCCAGTTCCATAGCTTTCATTTTACCTACTTCTGTAAAGTAGGTGTCTGTAAGACCCCTAGCTCCTTTTCAAGGATGTAGACAATTATTTTTATAAAATCATGGTTTGGAGGGGGCATGGGTAATGCCTCACATGAGCTCCCATGTAGTTAGTGCCTTTGTTGTCCTTATGCCAGGCTCTCTGATGCCAGTTCTGGAGGCCATGAATGCCCACTGTGCTTGAGTGCTTGAGCAATGCATGGTTCCCATGGTTGCTACCTTGCTGGGTCCTCCTCAGTAGTAGGGAGAATGTCCCATGCCCCACCATGGGGCACACATTTCCAGGAATGAAGAAATTTTCTCAGGCCCTGCATCACACAGGGTCCTAGAAGGAATGAAATGGCACAAAGTTGTTTGTGGAAATTTGCAGGAGAGACTATTTTCAGAGGTGGTAGTAGTAGTTCACAAATCATTTGTGGTTCATAGAATGTTCACAAGACAAATGGTTCACAAAATATTTTTGATGCCTTACAAATAATAATTACATAATAACAATAAGTCACACTAACTTCTTTATATTGGTATACAAATGAAACCATTGAAGATCATTCACTTCCTTTGTGATTTAGAATGACAGCCCAAATCCTTTATAGTCCTACAAGGCTCCTGGCCCCTCCCTGCCTATCTCTCAATCTCCAAACTCTCCTTCAGTTTTGCAGAACCAGCCAAACTGTTTTCCGACTCAGGGCCCTTGCACATGTTGGTCTCTCTGCCTAGAACAAGTCCCCCCATTCTGCCTTCCCTTGTATATCTCATTTCTCAGGTTACAGTGTCATTTCTACAGAGCATTGCTGTATACTCTTATACCACCATCTACATTTTCCTCATAGAACCCATAGTAAATAAAAGAAAGCAACAGAAGAGCCATTCATGGGCCAACTTTAACTCTGAGTATGTGAGGTTTGTTGGGAGGTTGGGGGCTGGGTTTATTTATATAATTTGCATGATTTTTTATTATCCATCTTTCATGTGACTGTAGGCTCATATTTGGTTTATGTTCTATTACTTCCCCTAACATAGAATAAACTAAGTAGCCAGTGTATGCTAGTTGCTTTTCTTGTTTTGTGCGGGTTATTTTAGTTTTAACTATAATTCTATAGGTTGTGGGGAGGCCGGCAAACTATAATCTACAGGCCAAATCTGGCCCATCAACTTTGGTCAATAAAGAATTATTCAAACATAGCCATGTCAATTTATGTATTTTTTCAGCAACTTTTGTGCTACAATGGCAGAATTAAGTAGTCATAACAGAGACTATTTTGCCTGTAAGCCCTCTGATTTTTCTATCAGGCCCTTTATAGAAAAAGTCTGCCAGCCTCTGTTATAAGGCAGTTATAGAATCCCCATTTCATGGGCAAGGAAATGGAAGATCCACAAATTTTCCTCATACTGTAATGCCAGATTCGTGGGACCCCAATAGACCTCCAGGAGTCGAATCCGATGATGTAATCATACAAGAGTCTTTATTGCATGCTCCAGCCTGGACTCACAACCGTTCCTGACGCAGCCGTCCTAGGGAGTGAGTCCCTGTCCTTTGTTCAGTGAGATTTTATAGGTTTTGGGGGGATACTCTATGCGTCACAACATTACACAGCAAATCATTCCATACCATGGGAAAATTAAACAACAACTCTTAACATTGATTAGCACATTCACTGGTGGGAATGTAGGGTAGGGGTGATTGGTTAGTACAAGAGGGGGATTCCTTTGAACTGATTGGTTTAAGCCACGAGGGGGTTACATGCTAAACTACATGGTTTCTCAACATGTTATCAACCACCATAAACTACTGGCAGAGTCATCTGGCATCCCAGGTATTTTTCCTGTCTCATGCTGATTGGTGGTTGCTAGGGGGTTGCTATGAGTCTTCACCTCGCCTAACAGAGTCAGGGACACCTGGCACCACAGACCTCTCCTGTTATTTGCAGACAAACAACTCAGCAGGGTGGGTATGTGCCTAGGGATGCTCTGTGGGTTTTTCCAAGGACAAGGGTCACGCCCCCTTCCTTAGGACAGGCCTTGAGGTAGAAGCTGCTGTTATTTATTTATTTTCAAAAATGGAGTTACATCAGTTTCTCAATATCTAGATTTCAGAACTGGGATTCTTCTTTCCCCACAAGCTGGATCTCCTGGATGACATATGTCTAGCAGAGCAGAGCAGGTTTCCACAGGGCTGGTGACAACTGCCCTAGGTCTTAGAGGCTTGAAGAGTGAGAATTTCTCAATGGACGAGAGAAGACAAAATATTTCAGGCAGAGACAGAGATGTAAGAAAGCTTGGTATGTTTAGGAGACAGCTAGTCAGACTGACCAAAACATGGTGGTGGTGGTTGTGGGGGGAAGAAGTGGAACACTGACAGGGAAAGGCATATAGATAGAGAGGAACATGCCAGATGGGAAGCCAAAACTCTGGTTTCCAAGCTGGTGGTCTTTGCCTGCACATCTTCTCTCTCAGTTAAATAGTGTGAGTTTTAGTTCCAAATACATTTATTTTTCATAAATTATCTATAGGTATAACTGTACTAATACTATACTGTCTACATTAAAAATATACCAATATGGATTTTAGTACAAAAAAAGATAAGCTAAAGATAAAATGTATGTTAAAATTATTTTTATTTGATGAATGGTTCAAAACACCTTTTGGCTGCCTTATAATAATGATGATATTTAATGAGAGTGAAGTTCTTGAATAGGCTTACCTATACTTGAAAATCTTGGCTTTCAACTTAGTGATACAGCTGTTTGAATATATCATTTATGATTAGTTTTCTTTAATAGTTCTGATGGTGTTGCAGCTGAAAAAAATAACTCACAAAGATACATAGATTCAAGTGGGAGAAGCTCACTGTTGGTTTCATTTACAAATTATGATTATTATTGTTCAAATAATTATCTATCCAACCCACCAATTATACAAAGGTTTTTGTCTTGATCGATTCAATATGTTTTTACCTTCTTTTCTGTCAATTGCTTGTCGATATGCAAATGAATAAAAGGTGCTGTGTTCTCATATTTTATACAATGTGTTCATAAGCCATAGATTCTGTGGCTTACAAAAATTTTTAGACAGGTTGGGAAATTGTAAGGTTAAGCACCTATATTTGGCAGTTCTTGAAGAGGATGTGTACCATTTCCAGCAACAAAAATCATATAACAATGAAAACATTTGTTTTCAGAGTGTTCTCTCCAAAGCATAGGTTTCTTCTATCAAAGGGTTCTTTCCTTTCTCTCTCTCCTTTACTGTTACCCTTACTTAGAAGAAACACATTTTGTGCTTATTTTTTTTTCTGAAAATAAATGTATCCCAGTGACATGTCTGATTACTTCATGTTGCTTTCACCTCCTTTGTGTCTGAGAGTGCAAACTGGAAATAGAAGAAGTGTTTTTCTTACCATTTCCTTGTTATTCATTGACATCACTAGTGTTTTCTTTAATCCAAAGCTTCTTTGAAAAGTCTCATTAAGTCATTCATCAATTTTGTGATGGTTAATTTACTTAAAAGTATTCCACATATCCTGTAAATCCACAATACCAGCATACATAAATTGTCATAATGCACTTAAGCAAACGAATGACTGTGGGCTCTACTGTCAAATCCTTCAAGCTAATACACATCCTAAATTTTAGAAATCCTTAACTACTTTCTTACATTTCAGATAAACACAAGTAGAAGTTGTAACATTTTCTTCTCGTATCCTCTTGGCTTATCTTGCTCATCCCCTGGGCGCACACTTCTTATTTCAGAGACCATTGCTTTGAGTCCTGGAAAGGAACCACAAATAATTAAATTGGAGGCAAGTGACATGATTGGGTTCAATTTGTCTTTGGGATTATGTTTTGTGGCTTTGAGTCTAGACACTTTAAATATTCCCTTAGGCTTTTGCTGTGTGCATATTCAAGTACATAAGTTTGCTGGTTTTACATAATATTATTGATATCTTCAGAATATAGGCAGCCACTCTGAGCCGCAAGAAGACATGGCATCATCAGAATCTCCATGCCCCCTGAAGTTTTTTGATGGCTCCAGGGCCTTTGCCCTTTAGGTTGGAGAATAAGGTGCTTTGGATACAAGGAGAGG
The DNA here is from genome assembly GCF_045843805.1 of Urocitellus parryii. Classification (NCBI taxonomy): domain Eukaryota; kingdom Metazoa; phylum Chordata; class Mammalia; order Rodentia; family Sciuridae; genus Urocitellus; species Urocitellus parryii. Next base: position 69,455,105 of record NC_135538.1, on the reverse strand, counting down.
ACCTAGGTGACTTCAGAACCTCAGAGTGGAAAGAAGAATAGTATTCTGCAAAAGATAGGGCAAATGCTTTTTGTGACCCTATTAAAACTAAAGACTTAAGAGAAAGAATTATTAGCTCCAACTCCATATTTAAAATGAGGAAGAGGAATACAAAAAAAATGAGAAATGACTCTAGGCTAAGAGTTGCTTTAGGAGTTATGCCCTTTTAAAGTCCTAATAAAAAATTCTTTTTTTTTTTTTTTAATATAAGCATGAGGAGATAAAGAACTAAGCACCGACCTTGAAACAAGGAGAGGGGGAAAAAAATGGAACTGGTCCCTGAGAAATAGAAGTTGTCAAAACAAAACCTACCTAGGAGAAATTTAATAGCCATTTTGAATAAAAGTGCTGTGTTAGTTTATTTTGCAGACCATGTTCTCAGTGCACGAGGGACTTCATCCCTTGTTTCGCCTGAAGAATTACTTTTGAGAGAAGAACTTTCACTAACTCTTTAGGAAATAATTATGTAAAAAGTTTATTGCTTCATTTTATGATATTTTCCAATTACTGTAATTGTGTGAGTTTAGAAGACAAAATAAATTAGAAATTTTAAAAACCACTCTGTGTAACTGCAAATAGCTTATAGGATGGCATCCACCTCTAAACTATCCCACACCTTCCAAATTCTTAAGTGGTTAGAAAGTACATTTTATGCCTCCAGAAAAAAAAATACATAGCTATCCAGAATGTTAAATTGGAATCTTAACCAAGGTCCTAAGATACGATTGATTTCAGACACTAGAATGAGTTGTGAGACAGAGCATCTGTTTGGAATTTCAAAGTAGGATGTTAAAACTCAGTTTTGTGACTTCAACCCTATACTGACTTTGAGGACAGGAGAGAATGGGAGAGAATTGAAAGGATGTATATCTATGGACAGAGACTTTTTTTTTTTTGGTAAAGAATTTCTTGAGAGAAAGATTTTGGGTGAGTTGAGTTTGGCCTCCTGCCATCATTGAGGGATGGGTGGAGGGTATGTCTTCCTCTCATGTTGGCCTTCCACAAGATCCTTCAGGAGATTTTGAAATTTGCTGCCTATAGTCAGCTTGCCCACTGCCTGGGGAATCCAGAATGAGGAGAATGAGCTGCCCAGCTTGGCACTGGAGGAATGAATGGTTTCTGACACATTGGGGTTAGCCTACATGCCCTGGATTTGTTTAAAGAACTTGTGGATTTTCCCTAGGCTAGTTCTCAGTGACAATGAGAGAGTGTTGATGGTAGTGGTCATCTTAGGTCCTGTTCAGTAGCATTGATTAGAGAAGCAATGATATCCCAGCAGACAGAATGAGCTGGAGGTCATTGAAAGAGTCCCAGAAGTTGCAGAAGAATCTGGGTGACCAGCCAGACTAGAGATGCAATTCCTTGGTCTGAGAAGTGACAGCACAGAATTGCAGAGTGCTTAAGAATCTCTGAGGAGCTCTCAAATGTGCCTCAAAACAAAGACTTTTAAATACTGACTTTTAAATGCCTAGATAGCAAGAAGCCATCTTACAATGCTATTGATCAAAGAAAAACTTTTCTTCCTCACTTCTCTTCCTTTCTTCCCTTCCATCAATATAAGCATGACAGAATAACAATAACAAAAAAAATCACAGTGAATGAAGTTTTGGAAGTGAAAGATAGGGGTAGGAATGGGAAGATCGGACAAGATGTTTTAGGCTTGTGTTTGTGATCTAAAGTGATCAGGTATCTTTGTAATTTGATAGTAAACTGAAAAGCTATGGGAATGCCCAGGGTTGTATCTAACGAGTGGAAATTTCCTCCACTGAATGAATTTTACAGATATAGTGGGAAGCAGAAATAAAGCTGCTTTGATTGTATTTCAGGCGTTCTGTTTATTCAGTGTCCTTGTCACAGAGCCACCCCTCAGTTCAGGGACCCCAGGAAGAAAAGGCAAAAGGACACAAGGGAGAGCACTGTCCTCAGTGGTCCAGGGGTCCAGAAGAAATGCTGAATTGCAATGTGTCAGTCCTTTCCTTTGGCTAGAGTGTTTAGGCTGAGGGCAGAGGAAGTGAAAAGACTGCTAATTGTTTTGATCTGCAAGTAGAGGTACTGATTTGGTCACATTTTGTTTTTTTCCACTGTGACCAAAAGACCTGACAAGAGCAATTTTAGAGGAAAAAAAAAGTTGATTTGGTGCTCACAGTTTCAGAGGTCTCAGCCCATAGAAGGCCAACTTCATTACTCTATGCCTGAGTGAGACAGAAGGGTAGAAAGGTGTGGCAGCGGAAGGCAGCTCAGGACATGATGAACAGGAAGCAGAGAGAGCTCTTGTTCACTAGGGACAAAATATATACCTCACAGGCAGGCCCCCAATGACTTATGTCCTCCAGCCACATTCTACCTGCCTTCAGTTACCACCCAGTTAATCCCTAAAGAACTAAGACAAGGGTGTTCAATATCACCAAAGTACTCATCAGTGAATTATCAAGTGCTGGTAGGTATTGTTCAACTGAAACTGGGAAACTTTTATGAACCTCTAGTACAAAATTAGCCTCTTGCAATATTACAATGTATGTATTATTACTGTTTTTATTTAATACACAGAAGTGAGGAAACAAAGTAATAACCACTAAAGAATTCAGGCATGAGTTGTTTGTGAATTAGGGAAAATCACAGTATTTTTCCAGTCAGATTGAAAAAACTAGTGAAGCTCAATCCAGTGGAGAGTTTAAGATCACAGGAGATGGAGTAAGCCTGTCTGGATTTAAATTCTGTGACCTTGGGTAAATTTAAATCTCTGTTTCCTTATTTGTAAAAGGGGTAAAGTACTTATCTCATGGGCCTATTATAGTATGAAAGAAGGTAATCCCTATAGAGAGCCTGTTGTAGTTCTTGGTACTTTTTAAGTTCCTCGTAATTGTCAGCTAAGATTACCTTGTTTTTCTACTAGGCACAGCCAGTTTTCATTATTCAAGTATTAGTATTCTATAAAGTTGGATTAGCCAATGTTGACTCACTACTCCTAAAGAAGATATAGCATTAAGTTCCTGTAAGTCTCCAGTTATATCTTCATCAACCAATGTTTTATGTGTTTTTCAGTCTAAACACACCTTGGTCTGCATGTATTTTTGATTCATTAATTGTACTCACAGCTAAGAGGACTAGAACTCATGCCTGAACGAGGATTATCCAATACACATATTTTCTCTGCAGGCAACATTCTTACACTTAGGAACACCAGACAACATTCCAGTTGTACAATTGAGGGCAATTTTAAACAGCAAAATCACCAACAAAAAGCATAATAATATGAAAAATGTGGCTCTCCATCGACTTTAAAAAAGTGTACTTGTTTATAGTATGAGAACTGAAGCAAAAAGGCAGAGAAACAGCTTGTTTGACCTGAGCCAATAACCTGCACATTGGGTGAATAAATTTTTTTGGTGTTTTGCACTGGTCTGCAAATGACTATAAAAGTTCCCGAATATACATTTTGAATACAAATAAATTTTAGGCAAATTTGAAACCACAGAAAACATGGATAATGATGATTGACTGTATCTGTGTAACCAGCAACTGGTAATCCAAGGCTGTTTGATTCTTCTCCAATAAGGGAGAATGACATTCAGAGGCAGCACATTCTGTGCTTAGCCAGGTCTCGCTTTTACAGAGCTTGCCAATTTCCACCCCATGGGACCTTGCAGAAGCACTTTAACATTTCTTTAAAATGACAGTCATTCATATACTGGAAGACAGCTATTGTGTCTCCTTGGACCCAACTGTGGGTTAAGCAGCCCCATTTCCTGTAGCTATTCTCCATATGATAATACTGTGATTGCTCTCCCTGTCCCCATTGCCCTCCTCAGAAAGCTGTTTCAGTGTTTCAACATCTTTTTTATGTATAAAGCCCCGGACTGAAGCTGAGCATCTGAGTGCCAGGTTAAGGTCTGACCAGAGCTCCAGAGAAAACTGATGATCAGACCTCTCATTCTAAGTGCTTTATTTTGCTAAATGTACTTAGAGTTTTTGTGGCAGAGACTGTAGGTACTCCCACAATCAATATCCATGTTTCTTAATATTTCCTTGCCTGATGATCTAGGTGACTAATTCTTGTCAATGAGACACAGGTGGAAATGACGTAAGGCACCTGCAGGTTTGATCCATAAGAACGTCCCAAGGAGTTCTCCATCGCCACCCTGGGCGGGGGGGGGGGGCATATTCTCCAGATGACACAGCAATAAGATGAAAGCAGTCCTGGATTCTGAATGACTACCTGGGTGCTGAGCTCCTCGGAAGAGCCATTAAGACTTTCATGACTGTGAAATAAAATTTGAGTATTTTAAAAACTGACTTTGGGCAACATACAGTGTTAATTACTGTAATGAGTATAATCGGGAAGAACTTTTTTGATGGTAATTTTACACTGATGACTCACATCCAATTTGTTGTAAGCTAACATCCCTTGTTCTTTTTAATACAGGCTGCTCCTTAGATATTTACTTCTATCATGAATATACTGATATTTTTGGATGTAAGTCTAAAATGTTACATTTATCCTTAATAGTTTTATGTTTTAGATCTGGTTAATCCCTATCCAACTCCTCCAAAACTCTGCCATCCTTTCAATTTGTGTGTTTTCCACAAATGAGTAGCCTTTAAACTAGTTGATGAACATTTCATTATCTAATACCCTGGGTTTGGTATTAGGCAAAGAAGATACAAATATTGCGTCTATCCCAATTGAATATTATTTCCCTATGTGAATTATTGGTTAATTCTAGGTGCTGTTCCCTTCTCCCCCTATTTATTTTTCTTTTTTGTTTTCTGAGGGCTATGGTTTGGATATGGTTTGAATGTGGCCCCCAGGAGTTCATGGGATGAAATTTAAACCCCATTTGTGAGGTATTAAGGGGGTGAAAACTTGATCTATGATGTTGAGAGTTGGGGCCTGTAATCCCAGAGGCTTTGGAGGCTGAGACTGGAGGATCACAAGTTCAAATCCAGCCTCAGTAATTTAGTGAGGCCCTAAGAAACACAGCAAGACCCTATTTCTAAATAAAACATCAAAAGGGATAGGGATGTGGCTCAGTGGTTAAGTGCTCCTGGGTTCAATCTCCAATAAACACTGCTCTCCCACTCCCCCCAAAATTAGATGAGTTCATTAGGGTGGAGGCCCCATGATTAAATACTTTTCACTTTATTAGAGGGAGAAAGATCATAAGAGACATGAACTCCTTGTCTTTTTCTGTGTGATGCCCTGCACTACCTCCGGACTGTCAGCAAAAAGATCATCACAGGATGCAGGCCCTTGAACTTCCAGAGCTGTGAACTAAATAAATTCTTTTACTTTATAATGTTACCCAGCTTCAGATATTTCATTATAGTAATGCAAAACTGACTAATTCACTGTCCTTCAACATAACTATGGTATATGGTATATAGAAATGGTTATGGAAACCATTTCTTCTATATTCTTGAAAAAAAAGTACTCACCAATAGCCAAGGATACTTAATTCTGGAATCTGATTCTGGGATCCAATCCTACTCTTGGACACAATCTGCAAAGAAAAGAACTTCTCTTTCTCTTTCAAAGTCTAATCATTTGTTAAAAAAAAAAAAAGTTAAAACCCCTTTGTCCCAAAGCTGTTTTTTTTTTTTTTTAGTGAATTGAGAAAGAAAATATTGCCTTCAAAATTACAAGATTTTGATTTGAGTCCTGTTTTTTTCCAGTTGCAAGTTTAATGAACTTGGAAAAGTGCCATAACTTCTATGAAACTCAGGGTTTTTGCTTTGTTTTGTTTGTTTTAACAAGCTGTAGATAGAGATAATGATTCCCATCCTGGATACCTTCTTGATGGCATGAGGATTGCTGAATAAATGATACCCAAATGTTTAGGAATAGATAAGCATTACAATAGATAAGTGTTAGGAATAGATAAGTGTTGCTGTCTGCCCCATAGATGCTTTCGGTGTCTTTTCCTGTCAGATTCTTCATCCCATTGTGGATGTGTAGGTGGTCGGTAGGTTTGATATATCTTGGCAGGTTTTCAGATATTACTCAGTGTATCTGTTTCAGGAAGAGAGGGAAATGCCTCACTGACAATATTGGATCTATGAGTAGTGATTTTCATTCCTCAAGAGTAGGTAAAGGTACTAGTTCTGGAGTTGTAGGCACCAGAGTTATTTTCAATAGGCTCAGCAACAGACTTTTCCTACTAGATGCCCCATGAGAAAAGTGTTTTAGGGTCACAAAAGTCTTAGAAATAAAAAAAATCAGTCTTGGAGATTCACAATACAACATTAACAAGCTAAAGACTCAGAGAAATCCTGCAGTGGAAAAAAAACTATTTGACTTCATTTAATTCAGTGGCTCTCTAAATTATTTGACCTTGGAAACCTTTCTTCTGTGGGATGAATATTAATGTTATATTGAACTAGCTTTCAATGGACATCTATTCTGGAAAGTTGGCCTAAAAGAGTTGACTGTGAAATATCCTTCAATGGATAATAATAAGGCAGTTTATTTTTATCCTGATCTTTTTAAAACCTAGCCCTGTCCCAGAAAGGTTTTGGAGAAAGTTCACAAACCAATAGTCTTTTGTATCAGGTTGTTAAATATCCTCACATGCATCAAGAGGAGTAACTCTCTCTGCCCTTCCAGACTTCCAGAGTGTATCTATGTATTTTCCTATATCTGAAGTCATCTTTTAGGTTGTGTTGACATCCAACAGCTGTTGGGAGCTGTGTGACTTGTCTGTGACATTGAAACAGGTGCTAAGGGCTGGAGGAAAGGACACAGGGAGGAAACTGGAATCTCCTTGTAGCCACTACCATGTTCTGTACTACTTCACAAACATGGATGTAGTATGTGGCATAGACATAGCATATGAATTAACATAGCCAAGCAGCTCAGGGAAACATGAGGTTTGAGGCAAAACATCATTTACTTATGAAATCCTCATTATTTTCTACTATTGTCTACTCTGAGGAGTCTATTATATAACCCCTGATAAACTTCACCAAAATGATACCACTGAGATCTTGAACATTAGGTTCACATTTTCTGACAATAGCTCATTAGCTACTGGGTTCCTTCCCTCAATACACTCACACAAACTCAGCCATGACAACTACAGCTATTGCTTCCTGAGCATTTAATATACACTAGGCATTGTTTGAAGTACTTCACTTGCATCTATGCATTTACCCTTACAATATCAATGTGATCAAGGAATATATCAGAAATGTTAAATTATTTCCGTGAAGATATATAGCTAATTAATGGTAAAGCTGGACTCCAAAATAAGGTCTGTTCATCCCCAAACTCACACTACTGTCAGTGACTCTGTATTGCCTTCTTTAGGATACACGAGACACCATGGTTCCAGAGAGCCTAGTGAGCTACAGCAATTTTGTATTCTCTAGCATTTATTATTTCCTCACTTCCTTTACTTAATGTTGTATTGAGTTAGTTCTCCACTGATCATACCTTCAAGGTATTCTTTTGTCCTGCAGCTAATCTCCAGGCATTGATAAAGGAGACACTGAGTAGCACAGGTCCAGATAATAGGTGGATATAGGCTGTTCTAGTCTATATAACAAATTACCATAAGCTGGAGGCTTAAACAGTAAAGCATGCATTTCTCACAATTCTGAAGGCTGGAAAGTTCAATATCAAGGTGTTGGCAGATTTGGGGAAGGCCTTCTTTTAGTTCACAAATGACTGTCTTTTCATTTCTACTTCACATAGGAGAGAGCGCACTCTCATGTCTCAGGTCTTATAGGACTCTAATCCCATTCATGGGGGCTGCACCCTCATGACCTAATCACCTCTGAAATGTTGCACCTCCTAATGTCATCACAGTGGAAGTTATGATTTCAACATATAGATCTGGGAGGACACAATGTTTAGTTCATGTTTTCTGCTGTCCAAATTTTCTCTGGTCCTGCTATGCTTGTTAGCCCTTTTCATTTCTTATTGACCCAGATCATACTTTATGAGAGTCATTCTCCTCTTCAGCTCCTGCTATCATAAATATTTAACAGAGAAGATTGAGGAGTAGAGAGAATAGTAGATACAGTGAGGGAAAGGCAAGGTGCTCAATGTTAAAATCAACCCCAGTGTTTTAAAACCTCTGCCTTTGCTTTAGCAAATCATTTACTCCCCTTTCTGTCTCATTCCACCCTTTAAACTCAAAGGCAGCAGATTCTTTAGCTCTGGTTATAGCCTTCCTTCTACTCTTACTATTTCTCTCTGTTCCTTTTCTGCCCAAATCATTCTCTTTTCTGACATCTTAATGCTTAATTGCCTGAGGTCTGTTTTACATTTGTATTACACCAGTGCATTGGGTTTCTCAAAGATTGTTAATGATTCTTAACATATCTAATGAGATTTCCTCAGTTCTTATCCACTTTGACTCCTTCAGACATTTGATAATGTTGATTGTCCATGAAAAAAACTTCTCTCCTTAGTTACTTTCATAGCAAAGTGTTTTTATTTTTTGTTTTTCCCTGTTTTTGTATTCCTTACTTGTTTCCATGACATTCTTTTGTTCTTAAAAGACTGTTATTTTAGCCTCTATAATAGCATGTATCATATTATATATTTTTTATTATTGTTATTTTTAGTTATTATCACAACACCAAGATACTAACCCTAACCCTTGACATAATCACTAAAGCATGAAACCCAACTTCACTTTGAGGGGCACTTCCTCCCCTGACCCTCTCCTCTTCCACTCTACCAATCCTTCTCCAATCCATTCAATCTATTTATACTTTACATTTTCCCCCCATAATTTGTGTCCTGTGGAAATACATGAGGCCAGGACCCACAATGACACATCCATTATGCACATATGAAAGTTCGGTCAGAGTCATTCTGGTGTTGTTTTTTTTTTCCCCATTCCTTATTTTTCCTCCTCAATTTCCTTTGTCTACTGATCTTTTTCCTCTATTTTGTTGAAATTCCCTCTCCCCTCTTCTTTCCCTCCCTCCCTCCCCCCACCCTCTTTCTTATTATTAAATCCCAAATAAGCCAGAACCAAAAAGTCAAAGGTCGCATGTTTTCTCTGATATTCGGAAGATGATCCATGCCACTCTCAAACCCATTACTATTCCTATTTTCCAGAGCCAAGGCCGTATTTGCTTTTCATTTTCATATGTACCTCTCTTGACTTCAGTTATCACTTCTTCACTGAATGACTTCCAGATGTGCATTTTAATCTTTCTTTAGCCTTTGCTCCAATTATGCATTTCCAGCTGTCTATAGCATAACTCTACTTGAAAGGAAAATTAAAGGCTTTATTTGACTCTAAAATGGGATTTAAAAAAAATCCACTTGATTTCTCTTTGTGTTTTCAGCAATACTAATCTTTTTCTTAAAAAAATTTAGTTGTTGATAGACATTTATTTTATTTATTTATTTTTATGTAGTGCTAAAGATCGAACCCAGTGCCTCACACATGCTAGGCAAGCACTCTACCTCTGACCCCCAGCCCCAGCCCCAGTAATATTAATCTTCAAACAACTTTGAAGTTATGTTTTACATTTTGTTACCCATCTCCTTCATGCAATCTGCATTAGCTTTGTCCTTTTATTTCAAAAATTTTCACATTTTCTAAATGTTCACCTCCATACTTGAATCTTGGTCCAAACTGAAGCATGCAAAAGTTGCCCTGGACCTGAGCACTCGTCAATGATGTCTATTTCTTCTTCCCTCAAATTTACAGTGCCAGCAATCTATCTTCCTTCCTCTAGTTAAAATTCTCTTTTTCAAAAGACAAAAACAAAAACATTAATTAAACCTTTAAATTCATTAACCCTGAGGTAGGAATATCTAATTTCAATTTACCTCTTTGCCTAAATCCTGTTACCTCAAATTTCTTTGGATCAAAATGGAATCAAAGCTTTGAATTGAAATAATGAATGTTCTAAATCTTACATGTCATTCGCTGCTTTGCTTATCTGAATGCTCAGTGCCACTATCTTTGCTGCAGTCCTAATCTTGTCAGCTCTGTATTTTACTTCTGAATCAAGGGTCTCCTCCCCAGGTATCTAGCCACCATCACTCTTTTTCATTGTTTCCAGTGTTGCCTAGTGCACCACATTAAGTCCCTCTGCTTACCCTTGGGCTTCCTGTGGGCTAGTCTCTCTAGACCTGCCTTTCCAACCTTAATCTCAGTTACTGAATAATCCATCAGTCAGTGAGGACTTTTCTTTCCTCTTTTCACCCAGTGTTTCATTCTTTCTCGTTTGTGTTCTCTGCTTTTGCTTTTCTTTTTACCCTTCTCTTCATCTGCTGAAATTGTGTTTGGCTTTGAAGGACAAACAAACATACTACTTTTTTAAATATGAAAACATTCTTTCACGATGTCTAACACCAATTTATCTTTGTTTTTGAATTTCTATTGTAATCAAAATCTGAACCACTTAAATGGTATATGTTTGTTCTCTGAAAAATATTTTCTTTTGCATCAAACAACAATTATTTATTTTCAGAAATCTGTGGGTTGACTGAAGACAGCTTTCCAAACTAAGATCTGCTGGAGAAGTTTTCCTCTGCTCCATGTTTCTCTTGTCCTCCTGGACGGGCTGAATAGCCAGGACATGTTCTTCTTGTGGTGATGAAAAGAGAGGGCAAGAAAATAAGCATGGTTGTGTAACTGCTTTCCTGTTTTGGGGTCATATCAACCCTGTCTCTGAATTTTTTATTGCTCTTCATTTTTCCTCTCTAACTTGTAGGCCAGAATCTTATATTCCTTAACCATTTATATGTTGTAAGCAATAGATGAATATTTGTGGATTGGCAGGATGTTCTTTCATGTTTATTATAAAGTCTCTGAAGTGGATAACTATTTGCATATATGCTGAAGTTATTCCTTTGACTCAGTTAAAAATGGATTTATTTTTTCCACTTGAAGAAGTAAAAAATATTCCCATCATATTCATAATATTTGTGTGAATTCCACAGATGTTACTACAAATACTTGGCTTATAATAAAAGTTTTGGAATTCAGTTCTAAATGATAGGGTAGGGTTTAAAGAAGTTTGATAATGAAGGCATTTAAAATAAAAATGTAAATGATTGTATGAATATGCCGCAGACTGAGTCATACAACCTTTCCAAAATGAATCGCAAAAATAAGGATTAAAATAATTTCTCAGGCTCTTACTGTTAAATTATAGAGAAATGAAAGCATTTAAATGGGGTTATAGGCATCACATCGTTAATTACAGTGGTTGCATTTGCTTTTGTTCCAGTGCATTGTAATTAATGAAGATCTACAGCCCTGTGCTTTGTCTTGGAAAACACACACCATTCTCATAGGCATCAACACTGCTACGATATTCTTCATTTATTTCTCATGAATGACTTTTTTTTTAACACAGGGGAGTCCATTGTTGAGGCAGCAACACAAAAATCACAGCAAGATTTGAGCTTCGATGGATGAGAGAGCAATTGATTCTATTCATATATGCCTAACCTTGTCTCGACACCCCACAAATGTGGGCTATAATGACATATGGGACATTGTTTAGACCAGCTCAGTAATGATAGTATAATCATGGTTTTTAAAAAAATTTCAAGCCCTAAAAATGACTTCAGGGTACAAGTCTGAAAAATTTAGCAATGGCATAAAATAAAATGTATATTCTGGTCCTGAATCTTGGTTTGGTCTTTGAGATTATATGTATTTGCCAATTTGAATTGGAGAGTATAACAAACTTCTTTGGGGGATAATAAGGGAGTGTGGGCCATTAAAAGGAACTTTAACCGTAAATATATCAATGTTCAATCTTATAAAAATTTAACATACATCCTATGATTTATTCAATAAATCATAAGAGCCATCTATAAAAAGGAAATGAGGGTACAATTTCTGCCTCTGTTAGAAATATTAAATAGATACAAAATATGATAAAGAAAATATTTCTTTCCTTCTGTCTGGTTCCATTTGCTAAAATTCTTCCCCAAAGAATATTAATTCTAGAAGAGGGGAGGGGAGGGGAGGGGAGGGGGGATAGTAGAGGATAGGAAAGGCAGCAGAATACAACAGACATGAGTATGGCAATATGTAAATCAATGGAAGTGTAACTGATGTGATTCTGCAATCTGTATAAGGGGTAAAAATGGGAGTTCATAACCCACTTGAATCAAAGTGTGAAATATGATATATCAAGAACTATGTAATGTTTTGAACAACCAATAAAAAAAGAATATTAATTCTAAAAGCAAAGACAATAATTGGATTTTTCCTATGGCCCAGTGGGGAAGCCCAACAGTTATCTCTCCAAGCTTTCATGACCTTGAGCACACAAGAGTATATGTACAAATTGTGCCACTTGATCCTTCTTCTATTCTCTGTAGGGATCAACAGGGCATCATATGGAGATGTGGAGGGGAGAAAATTCCTTTTCTATTTCCCTCCCCAATTCCCTCTTGGAGCTGGGCATCCAGCTTACTAGGTGTTGGGAAGCACCGATTAGTTGCCAGCCCCTTTCTACCAGGCTACTGGCTTGAATGTGACTCTCTATATCTCTTAGAAGAGACCCCTGGTTAGTGTGTGAAGCCTCAGAAAATTCTCAGGAATGTAAATGACAAGCTAGAGAGTGGCAGAGAAGTGGGCAACTCCTTTAGGGACAAGGAGCTAACAGGCTATTCTATGTCTTAGAGGGCAGAGCTGATTTTAACCCTGTTGCATAAATCCATAGAGGGTTACCAGATAGGAGTTTCTAAGAGTTCCATTTCCTTTCTGAGTGTTGAAAAACTTGGCTGATTTTGATGTTTTGAAAAGGAGTTTTAAAATTTTGTTGTAAGTACCACTTATGTGTTTTTTTTTTAAAAAGCACTTCCCTGTTTATAGAGGAAAACACTCCCTACATAATATGAAGAAGAAAATCTCTCAAATCTGAGGAAAGTTAATTGACTTTAGATTGTCTTATCAAAATATGAACTGATATCATAGGACTCCAGCAGATTTATCCACTACAGATCTTTTACTTTAATTTATTGGTTACTTCACAGAATTGCCAACCACATTACAGTGCCGAGTGTAGTGGGAAACACTATCATCTAACTCTTGAGCAGATGTGCTACAAGAGTCTTTTCATTTCCTTTCTTAAACCCAAAGAATAATGACACTGCAATATCATGTGGTGAAAAGAGCAATAATTTGATAAACATTGTCTTTCCATTAGATTAGAGCAATTAATCTGATTCTAATTTGGCTGAAACATTATCATACTGGAGTCCCCAGAGCCCTGTGAATAATCTCTAAACACATTGGCACACTCAGTAGACAAACATTATCTCCACTCGCACTGTTCTTCCATATGGTCTCCTCCCATGGTGATGGAGGGCACCCTGCTGTTTCAATCAAATAAATGTCAATTATCTGAGATAGATTTTTAGTTCTCAAGCCTGGGCTTGCAGTGCAGCCTGAGTGACTGCATAGAATGGTCTGCAACTCTTTTCTGCACATGCTACTTGCATTTTATAGGGAATTCACACCTTGCTACACCACGAAGTAAGCATTCCAGGAACCCCATAAATAAAATGGCTGGTTTCAGAAGGTGTGTGTGTGTGTGTGTGTGTGTGTGTGTGTGTGTGTGAGAGAGAGAGAGAGAGAGAGAGAGAGAGAGAGAGAGATACAGAGAAAGAGGACTCTATATCTTTTTATATGCGTGTATCTTTAGTTATTCTGGGAGGTAGACAGTATTTTTTAATTTGAGGAGGGATACTCTTTATCCCTTCTTGGTTTGAAATAGGGCTACTATTTATTATTCTTTCCCTATTTAGGCACTTCTCCCCGTAGTATCCCTCCTGGAAATTTGGACATAGATCTCAGTGGCAAAGCCCCATACCTGACTGGTTCCTCTTGCAAGCCTTTTCCTAAGCAAGTTTGTTCTGAGTATGGTGGGCCTTGGGAGTGAGAGCTGCAGGACTTTTCCACTGGTCTAACAGGAGCTGCTCATGAGATCGGCTGCAGCTCTGGACTCCAAAAGACAGTAGAGGGAAGAAGGAAGACAGCATACCTTCTCCAGGGCTGGGGGACTACTAGGGCACTTCTGGTGCCAAAGAGGAGAATCTAGTCTCTTAGAAGAGAGCTTTGGATATGAAGCTGACATAGTCAAACCCAGCAAAAGCAGACAGGGTGAAATGGTATGACATGCTGAGAAAGCTGTCAGTTCTCTGTTTCTTTGCAGAGCTCTCTATCTTTAGGGTGTCAATTATCAGGTGTTGGTTTTGTTATCAGACAGGCCCTTGTCTCAAAAGCTTGTAAATTTGCCCAGAGCCCTGAGGGCCTCTGATGACTATATGTCTAGACTAAAAGCACTGGGTCACCCTCCTTGCTGCTGCTACTGTGACAAGCTGGCACAAAGAGAAAGGCAGTCCATGGGGATCTGGACTAATTCACTGTGGCAATCCAGCAAACGTTGTCAGAAAGGATTTCAGCTTCCACTTTGGCTGTGATCCCAAATCAAGGAGGAAAGCCACTGAATGCTCAGGGTGAAAAAACTCAGTAGCATCAAACTCCTCCTGCCTCTGACATGGTTTAATTGGAGACCATCAGGCACTGACATCAGATGTCAAGCCCTGGGTCACCTACTGCATTTAGAGGGCAGGAAGTCTCTGACTCCAGAGGTGGGCCCTGTGCACCTGCTCTGCAAGGCAGGAGGTATGGAGGATGGATATTTTAGCAACAGCTGGAGCATTTGCTGAAGACAGTGAACATTATACCAAGCTGACATATGAATGAGATTCACAAAGAGAAGTCTGATATGAATTACACAGAGGTCATAGGTGCAGTGGTTAACTATGGAGGTTCTGGTTGGAGGTGGATGGTATTCAAACCTGACATTACCAAACTCAGTGTATGATTGTTGACAAGTTATTTACTTGGGAGAATTCTCAGTTTCCTTTTCTACAAAGTGGGTACTGAAGATAGTTCCTACCCTATGACTTTGTTGTGGGGACTAAATAAGATAATGACTGTAAGGTGCACCACACACTGCTGGCACACAAAATGTGCTCAATAAATATGTTTCTATTCTTAGGAAGTGAAGAAGCCATAAGACCCAGGTTTATATTGTGTGGCTCCAACACTTAACAACTTTGTGTCTTTGACTAGGTCACTGAATCAGTCTAAGACTGTGTCCTAGATAACTGTGTCCTAGATAACCTACCTGGTTGTTCTGAGGCTCAACTGATGGAGATATGGTATTGTAGTAAGGACATAGTAAGTGTATGTCCATGGTTGCATACCTAGAGGTCTATATCATGTACACCAGGCCAAGCTCCTTACTCAGTGCTGTATTACAGAGCTGTTGGATTAAATAGATGAAACACAAAATATGTGAGGGAAAGGACTTTGTGTCTGTGTTAGATTGTTAGAGCTGCTATAGCAAATACCTCAGTCTTAAACAACAGAATTTTATTCCCTCAAAATTCTAGAAGCTAGAAGTCCAAGTTCAAGGAGTCAGCAGAACTGTTTCCTCTGAGGACCTCTCTCTGAGGCTTGTAGGTATTTTTTCCATACTGTCTTCTCTCTGTGTGTGTCCTAATCTCTTATGGGATACTAGTTGTATTGGATCAGGGCTCACCCTGGAAACCACATTTTTAATTCAATTGCCTCTTTAAAGACCCTATGTCTAAATACAGAAACCGATATATTTGTACCATAGGGAATATATGGGGAAATGATGCCAAAAAGTCTTTCTGTAAAGTCAAATTTTCTTTGAAGTTGCTTTTTATCTTAAGATGGTGCAAGGGTGTTGCATTGTTTTCTGTGATATGTTCATATTGGTTTTCATGTAAAGTAACTTAAAATTTCTTGCCAATGAAATTACTTTAATCATATGTTAGGTAATGCTGGATTTTATAACAAGCCCTCAAAATTCATGCAGTGGTTTGACATGAAGTTTCCATCCTTGCTCAAGTATCCAACCAGTGTAGGTATTTCTGATCAGTAAAGTGCTTTTAGTCAGAGGAAATTCAAGAATCTGAACTTAGGCTCCTTTCATCTTGTGGCCTTACCATCTATATTAGTTGTTCAGGCTATCATAACAAATTACCACAGACTGGATGGCTTAAACACCAGAGATATATTATTTCACAGTTCTTGAGGCTAGAAGTCCAAGATCCAAGTGTCAACAGAGTTGGTTCCTTCTGAGGGACCCGGAGGGAAGGATTGGTTCCAGGTCTCTCTCCTTGACATGTAGATGGTCATCTTCTCCTTGTGTCGCTTCTTTCTAAGTTTGTGTCTGTTCACATTTCCCCTTTGTGTGAGAACACGGGTCACACTGGATTAAGGACCTACATGTGACTCCATTTTTACTAATTATATCTGTAAAAATCCTATTTTCGAATAAGATCACATTCTGAGGTACTGTGGTTTAGAATTTCAAAGTATAATTTTTTAGGGTGATATTACTCAGTCCATAACAGAGTTCTATACCAGGATTATATTATAATAAATGATGCTCCCAGCAGTAACAAATTTGAATAGAAAGAAAGGTGTTAGAAAGAATATTGCTAAATAATGGCTGTTGAGCTTTGATGAGCATTCACACACATGAATTGAGTGAACTTGAGGAAATTTCTTCCTATTTTTGTCTTAATGTCTTCTTTTCTAATGTTCTTTTTAGGGTAAACATCTTCTAATGATTTAAATACCATTTATCCATCTGATATTCTCCATCCTATCATCCATCCATCCCATCATCCATCCATTCTTCTATCCATCCATCTCATCATTCAATCAACAAACATTTATTGAGTACCTATAATGTTCCCAGCACCAAGCCAATTTCTGGGAATACAATGATGGATGAGACACAGTCTCTTCCCTTAAGGCATTTACTAGTCTAATGGAAAAGATAGACAAGGAAAAAATACACACTTTCACTCTATTCTGTCCTCTACATTTCAATCCTTCAAATATTTGAGGAAAGTTAGCATTTCCCATTTTAAGTCTCTGGCTTCTTGTTCTGAGATTAAATATACTCTAATTGCTTTAACTACTCCTGAGATAACAAAAACTCTTTATTCTTTTAAATTAATCTTCTGTGGTATTTCCTAGTTGTTGTTGTTGTTTAAACAATTCATAAATAAATAAAAGCTTTGTGAAGATACTGCTACTTGATTAAGAGGCAGACAACACTTAGACTTTCCCCATGCTGGGGGCTCACACTGGTTTTATCTGGAGCAAAAAAAAAAAAAAAAAGACTCGCAAATTACACTGGCTTTTTGCATTACATTTCTCTCCCTTTTCTCAAGTCACTCAAACACATTTACCGAATTCTCATTTATTTTGGAGCACTATGGTGGGCAAAGTTAACAGAAACCTTTAAGCTTAACGCAGAAGTCATAATACTGACACAAGGACCATAATATTTGAAAATTAACAACAAAAAATAAAACAAAAACTAATCACATTCCAAGCCTATGGTGAACTTCATCTCATTTAATCTTTATAGCAACTTTCTGAGGAACTCACCTTTTCATGATTGAGCTACTGGGTCTTGGAGACTAAATGACTTACCCACATTTGCAAAGCTGGAGGAGTTTGGATTCACCTCTCTGTCTCTTTGATTCTTAAGTCTTGGCTCATAACTTCTATGCTTAAGCATCTCTTTTATGGCCCTCTGTTCAATTAAAGATCAGAGATTGCTTGGTGGATTTTCTGCTGGGCTGCTGATGTATTAGAGTTCCCATTGTAGGAGAATTCAGCTGGCAGATTTAGGCCAGGCCTCACAGGGATTATACCTTGATGGACACATTATAGTCCAGGGTCTAGGCCTCAGCTTTTCTCTTTCAAGATCTTACTTTTATTATTTTGTCAGGGGGAACAGGCTTTGAAGGATAGTATCTCTCTAACAAAATACAAAGGAGAATGATTTATAAACTGCAACACCAATTTACCATGGGAAATAGAACTGATTTTTTAAATCAGGAGCATTTCTTCAACCAGGCATTCCCTTGTTGTGGGGTCAGTCACTCAGAAGAACAAATAATAATTCAGAAGGTTGCTTTGGTGAACATAGAATTTACAGCAAAGAGATTAGGTATTGCCCTAGGGAAGTCTCCTCAGGCTAATATAACTTGGACTTAATCCTTCTCTGCCCTACAGTTATTTCTGCCTAAATTACTGGAATCCATCTTCTAGAATCACAACATAATTTTCTTTGGTCACTGCTACATTCAGATACTCCAACAATCCAACCTCCCAATTCTCCTTGGACAATATTTCTCTTTTGAAAGTACCTATAATCAAACATCCCTTGTGGCATAACTTCATGCTGTGACAGTCTAAATTATTGTTTATCAGCTCACACGGTAGGTTGTCTGCTCTTTAATGAGACTGGGGTTGTACCTTGCACATGGAGGTTTGAGTCACTTGCTTTGCAGGAGCTTGGAGATTTGGGGTATGGTATCAGCTAGACGAATGAGCTCTAATTAGTGTATGAAAATTCTAGTAAAGACTTGCTCCCAAGCCAGTGCCAGCTTCTGTTTTAGGACACCAGGCTTGAGCTGCCATGTAATTTCTGTGGTTGAAGGGATCAGTCCAGGAATCTATGCAATTCCAATCTAGATTAATGGACGATGGAGGTAAATTGCAGGGGTGGGGACAGGGAGGGGAACCTCTGGAAAAAGCTTCCCTGTTTCTAAAAGGAAGCCAGGGAAAAGGATATGGATGTGAGACCAGAATAGCTGAAACTTCTTTTCTGCCAATCTGGGGTGTACCACCATGATTCAAGAAAGAATGTAGAGTAATGTAGGGAGATCGGTCTGGAGTCATTGTGCTAAGTCAGGGCCTACCCAGTCACCTCTAGACTTTAACTTATAATATCAAATGAATCCCTCTTTGTGGGAGTCAGTTTAATTTAGACTTTTCTGATACAGGCAGCTAAAAGCATATCAATTGCAAGATGACTTATTTTATATTCACAAACAATCAGTAAAAGTTCTTTAGAGAGCTAAACCTATCCATTTCATGTGATTTTTTTTGATACTCTCAATTCAGCCAGTAAGATCTTTTATTTTTTTAATTGACTTTATTATTGTTATTTTTTTTAAATACACCACAACAGTGGAATGCATTACAATCCTTATTACACATATAGAGCACAATTTTTCGTATCTCTGTATATAAAGTATGTTCACACCAATTTATGCCATTATAATGTACTTTTTTGCATTATAATTCTTAATACACATATATACCACAATTTTTCATATCTCTGTTTGTATATAAGGTATGTTGACACCCTATTCAAGTCTTCATATATGTACTTTGTATAATGATGACCATCACATTCTACCATCCTTGCTAATCCCCTTCCCACTCCCTTTCCCTCCCACCCCTCTTCCCTATCTAGAATTAATCTAATCCTCCCATGCTCTCCCTCTCTACTCTACCATGAGTCACCCCCTTATATCAGAGAAAACATTTGGCATTTGTTTTTTTGGGATTGGCTGACTTCACTTAGCATTATCAAGATCTTTTAAATAGCCATTAGAATATGAGGTCCAATTTACCTTTTGTAAATTACCACTAATTGGGCTGTAGCTCACAGAAATATCAGCATAACCATTTCTCTGAGCTCAAGGAAAGAACTGGCCTGTACATGTATCTATATATCAAATGCATCATTCTTCAGAACTATAAGTTACCAGGCCCTAAAGTCTGTCCTAGGCCTCATCTTGGCACTAATAGCATCTTTGTTTAGTACTGAGCTCATATTGTAAGAGGATTTTACTACCATTGAATGCCCAGCTGAACTACTTTTGTGGCCTACTGTTCAGGATCAAGACCAAATATATTACCAAAGTGCTCATTTCTAATGAAGCTAAGAGGTTATGCCAGAATGTACCAATGTACTGCTTCCTTCCTAGAAATAACTTTTCGAAATATTTATTAATTTATTTAGTTGTAGTTGGACACAATACCTTTATTTACTTATTTATTTTTATGTGGTGCTGAGGATCGAATCTAGGGCCTTGCACGTGCTAGGCAAGCGCTCTACCAATGAACCACAACCCTAGCCCTAGAAATAATTTTACTATTAAAAAAGGTGGTTGAACTAAACAATATGCTTTGTGACCCAATTAACTTACATATGGAGCAAGATTTTTATCTTGTCATTGATCAAATGCATAGCCGTCTTTAGACCTCACTTTGAATTACAATGATGAGATCAATTTCCATGCATGTATGAAGTAGTTGGGATGAACCTAACTACTATGTGTAACTATAAAACTCTAGTAAAAAAATTAATATAAGCAACATACTATGGTGACAAAGTCACATTAATGTTTGTAGCAGCTCAATTCATAATAGCTAACCTATTTATATATATGTGATGGAATATTCCTAAGCCTTAAAGAAGAATAAAATTATGGCATTTGCAGATAAAGGAATGGAATTGGAGAATATCATGTGAAATAAGCCAATCCCTAAAAACCAAAGACCAAATGTTTTCTCTAATATGCAGATGCTGATCCATAATAGTGAGGAGGCTAAGGAAGAATGTAGGAATTTTGGATTGGGCAGAGAGGAGTAAGGGGAGGGGAGGGAGTGTGGGGGTGGGAAGGATGGTAGAATGAGACAGACATTCTTACCCTATGTACATGTACGACTGCACAAATGGTGTTCCTCTGCATTGTGTACATGGAGAGAAATGAGAAGTTGTGCTCCATTTGTGTACAATGAGTTGGAATGCATTCTGCTGTCATGTATAACTAATTAGAACAAAAAAGAATGCCATTCTAAAAAAAAGCCATTTTCTCATTTATTTAATAACATTTAATAACATTTCCACTAATATGTGGAAGTAATCCAAGAATAATAATCATGGAATAATATAAGAAACCTTCTACCTTGCTCTTCATATTCAACCAGACATCATGCCTTCCTCTACCTTCCTGTTTCCACTGGTTTGATTCAGGCTTCCATTATTTTCCAAAATGCTGCCATTTCTCTGCTGCCAGTTCTTGCTCTCTGCAGGCCAGAATACACTGTTAAAACGCGTTTCTGTGCTCAAGGTGCTTCTAGCCTCTACTCTTCTTTGCTGAATATACCACAATGTTAGTGCCTTGTACTGCAGATGTTTTTATTTATTTATTTATTTTTAGTGAATATTAAATTTACAGAATAGTGGGTTTCATTGTTTCATATTCATTTATTTGGATAACATATTTTGATCACTTCTACCCCCCGCCCTCATTGTGCAGATGTTCTTAATTAATGAGCCTTCCGTGCTATCCTGAGATGAATAGGCTCTGCAATTTGTGGTTTCCTCTGTGGCTTCTCTGTATGCCATTTGTGTAGTAGAGAATATTTTTGACTCATAATGGTTGCAGATGACAATGCTAAATCTGCCTGTGGCAAAGATACAAAGGAAAAGAGACTTGTTGGACGTTATAATGAAAGCTCTGTGGCAGTTCAGGCATCTTTAGGAAGTGATTTAGGAAAGAGAAGCCATAAGAGAGTAAGTGGATGTTCTTTGAAATCATGAAAGGCATCGTAGTTATCATTGCAAGCTCAGAGGGTCAACCAACTGTGTAAATGATAGTGGAGACAAACAATAGAAGTCTATGATGATTTCAGATGATTTGAGAAAGGAAGTGATATTGTTCTTGTGGGATTCCAGAAACAGTAATTTATTGACTTATCAGTGCTAATTAAAATTAAACCCAATTTCCACCAATGCATTCCTGTGCTTACAGGGTTATATTTCATTGTAGTTATTTAGTATTATGATTTCTCTGTGCCTTAGTTTTTGAAGAACCAAAATTTTATTTTATTGTATAGATTTATCTCTACATAAATCTCACTAAAACACATCACATTATTCTTTATTTCTGAAAATACTGCTAGGTGGGTTTAAATTTTTCATGATAACTTTTTGATTCATCATTATGGACATTAAGTATATCACATTATTCTGTAATGTGGTGTTATCTTTGGCAGGCAAATAAGTTATGTGATACTGTTTTACAAATGTAAAAGTCTCCTATGCAAAAATGGCTTAGAAAACTTTAGATAAACAATAATAATGAAGGGAGAGTGTCACACCAAGTACTTTAAAAGCTATAGTAGTCAACAATATTTTTGTAACATAAAAGTTCAGATATTTGTTTAGATATAACTCAGATATTTGTTCCACTATATCCAAGTATTTAGCATATAATTCAATGTGAGATTTCAAATTAGTCAAGAAGAATAGGTTATTAAAAAAAGGTACTGAAAAATTATCTAAATCTTAAGACCAGAAAATAATGTTTAGTATCTACTTCATATGATTAATACCATATATATTAAAAGAATACTAGAAAATGGATATTTATAAAATATAACATTGGAATAGGGAAGGGTATTTTTTTATTTGTTGTTTTTAGGTATACATGACAGTAGGGAGTATTTTGACATATTATACATACATGGAGTGCAACCTATTCCAATTTTGATTCCATTCTTGTGGTTGTACATGATGTAGAGTTATACTGGTCATGTATTCATATATGAACACAGGAAAGTTATGTGTGATTCATTCTACTATCTTTTCCCCTCCCTTCTCTTCATTCCCCTTTGTCTAATCTAATGAACTTCTATACTTCCTGCCCCTACCCTTCCTTGTTATGGGTTAGCATCCATCTGTCAGAGATAACTTTTGGCTTTTGTTTTTTTGGGACCAGCTTACTTCACTTAGAATGATACTCTCTAGTTCCATCCATTTACTGGCAAATGCCATAATTTTAATCTTCTTTATGGATGAGTAATATTCCATTATGTATATATACCACATTTTCTTTTTTTTTTTATACCACATTTTCTTTATCCATTCATCTGTTGAAAGGCACCTAGGTTGTTTCCATAGCTTGGCTATTGTGAATTGAGCTGCTATAAATATTGATGTGGCTGTATTACTGTAGCATGCTGATTTTAAGTTCTTTGGGTATAAGCCAAGGAATGGGATAACTGGTCAAATGATGTTTC
The DNA here is from genome assembly GCF_045843805.1 of Urocitellus parryii. NCBI lineage: Eukaryota > Metazoa > Chordata > Mammalia > Rodentia > Sciuridae > Urocitellus > Urocitellus parryii. The sequence goes on along the minus strand of NC_135538.1, from coordinate 69,432,120 downwards.
CATTCCCAGTTTACTAAGCAATCTCTATACTGCTTTCCATAGTGGTTGCATCAATTTGCAGTACCACCAGCAACATTAATTGTTATTTGTATTCTTGATAATTGCCATTCTGATTGGAGTAAGATGGAATCTCAGTTTAGTTTTAATTTGCATTTCTCTAATTGCTAAAGATGTTGAACATTTTTTCATATGTTTGTTGACTGATTATACTTCTTCTTCTATAAAGCGCCTGTTCAATTATTTTGCCCATTTATTGATTGGGTTATTTGGGGTTTTTTTGGTGTTAAGTTTTCTGAGTTCTTTGTATATCCAAATATTAGTGCTCTGTCTGAGGTGTGGGTGGCAAAGATTTTCTCCCATTTTGTAGGCTCTCTGTTCATGTTCTTAATTGTTTCCTTTTCTATGAAGAAGTTTTTCAGTTTTATACCATCCCATTTATCAATTCTTCATTTTACTTCTTGTGCTTTAGGAGTCTTATTGAGTAAGTCTGTTCCTGAGCCAATATGATGGGAGAGTTGGGTCAACTTTTTCTTCTAGCGGGCTCAGGGTCTCTGGTATAATGCCAAGGTCCTTGATCCACTTTGAATTGAGTTTTGTGCAGGATGAGATACAGTCAATTTCAATCTACTGCATATGAATTTCCAGTTTTCAGGGAAGGGGTTTTGAAGGAATATACTTGAGTCTTCAGATAAAAACTGATAATCTATCTATCTATCTATCTATCATCTATCTATCTATCTATATATAATCAGTTTATTTATATATTTGTGCTATGTTTGTGGAAATGTAGAAAATTGTATGAATTTTCCTTAAAAAATTAAAATGAAAAATTAAAATGAAACTATTACATTGAATCATATATTATATGATTCAATAATCCATTTCTGGTTATATACCCAGAAGGATTGAAAGCAGAGACTTGAAGTCATATTTGTACATTCATGTTTATAAAAACTTTATTCATTTTTTCTGTGTGGTGTGAGCAACACAAATGTTTATCAATACATGGATAGATAAATGAAATGTGACATATATGTGCAATAGAAGGGAAAAAAGGAAGTAAATTCTGAGATGTGCTCTGGCATGGCCAAACATTTGGGACACTATGTTAAGTGAAATAAGCCAGTCACAAAAGGACAAATACCATTTGATTCCACTTACAGGAGTACTTAGTGTATTCAGATTCACAGAACAATGCAGAAAGGTGATTGCTAGGGGCAAAGGGTAGAAGGATATGGGGTGTTACTGTTCAAGGAGTAGACTTTCAGTTTCGCAAATTGAAGAGTTAGGGACCTAGAATGGTAGTGGTGGCTGTACAACTTTGTGAATGTACTTAATGCCTCCACACTGTACATTGAAAAATGATTAAGGGGGCTGGGGATGTGGCTCAAGCAGTAGCACACTCGCCTGGCATGTGTGTGGCCCGGGTTCGATCCTCAGCACCACATACAAACAAAGATGTTGTGTCCACTGAAAACTAAAAAAATAAATATTAAAAATTCTCTCTCTCTCTCTCAAAAAAAAAAAAGAAAAATTCTTAAGATAAATTTTGTGTTATGTGTGTTTCATCACAATTTAAGAAGGAATAATAAATAAGATAGAACTAGTGATACTTAGAATTAAGTGTACATTCTAGAGTTAGAAACACCTGAGTTATCCTTGTTTGTCTTTCCTTTTATGGGCTCAATGACTTTAGGCAAATTTGTTAAATTGGCTGTGCCAAGCTATCCTTATTTCAGGGTTATTTTGAAAACTCAGTGAAAGAATTCTGAAAAGTGACTTTCATAGTGCACAGAGTGAAATAACTACCCAGCAAATATCGGCTTTTTAATAGTCAAATGATGAACAATATTGTAGACCTACAGTCTGGGTATACAAAGAACTCTAACAAACCAATGAGAAAAATGATGATAACCTTAGAGTTTGTGGACAACAGACATGTTAAATATTTTTGAATTTCAAGGAATGAAGACTTTCCTGTGCTAGCTTAAGTAACTGGGGACCTTTCAAGGGACAAGTAAAAGAAATAGAGTTTCAGAGAAATCAGAGGAAATAAAGACAGAATTAGAAATAGGTTTGTGGTGGTTGGTAGAGATCCTGACAGTAGCATCTCCTTTTCTGTGCTCTGCCATTAATGTGATTTGTCTCCTTAGTCTCCAGCACATTTCTTCTCATCTGATAAATCATCACCTGCCTCTTTTACCTGTTTTATAACATTGAGGCTTTTGCTGACTCCTGATTTGTGCTTCCTCATACCTTTGGCTTCCTCATGACTTCAGTTTGCTCCCAGGCCCTCATGAATCTTAGAGAATCTTTTCAGCTTAAGTTCCCACTGTGCAGTTTGATTATGCTCCATTTATCCAAATCAAATTATTAGAAAAAAGAATCTGATTGGAGCTTTACTTGTTTTGGCAAGAATCTTACTGGAACTTTCTCTGTTTCTGGTGAAGGTTTTTATATCTAGCCATATTTTTTTTTTGCTTTTATTTATATTCTAATTGGTGAGTGGTAATTATACATTATAGTAAGATTCATTATTCTACGTTTGTACATGCACATAACCTAGTTAGATCAATCTCGTTCCCCAGTACCTTCCTTCCCTCTGTCTTCCCCCAGCCCTATATAGTCACCTTGAAGTTTACTGTAGCTGATTTTGGCTGCATGTTATGTCATGTGACCAGTCCTATGCCTATTAGCTATGGTCTGAGTAGTAATCTTTGTGTACAGAACAGGATTATCTAGGGCTCTCTCTGTAGAAGGGGCTACTTGTATTTTTAAAATATTCTTTTTACTAATCACTTTGTGATGACTGGACAGTTAGATTTTTCTAGTAGATGATCTGACAACTCCTTCATTTTTTATGTCTGCTTTGGGGAGTTCTTCCCTAAGTGTTTCTCTCACCTTGTTCATAAGCCTCTAGTCTGTTACCCGGGCTTCAGGGTATTAATCAGAACAGGACAGAAGTGTAATGAGAAGATAAGATCACCCATAAGAAAGCTATATCAGTAAGCTTGATTTATGTTGATTTACACCAGAGAGCTATTCTTTGAGGTTAATTTTTTTAAAAAAAATTTAAATGAAACACTGATGATCTTGACTCAGAGCAAGCTTTTTTTGGGGGGGGATTACTGAGGTTTGTCTGCATTCTGAGAAAGTGAGGTGGCTGAAGTCTATCAGATTGAGTAAGTTTCTTGTACATCTGAGCAGATGTGACACCTTTATTCACAGCATGTCTGACTGCTTTATTGTACTTGCATTACTTTTTCTCCCACAGTGCTTTTGCTATGAAATGCTTCCCTTTCAGTAGAAAAATAAGCCAAATTTTGTTATCTTTTGGTTAAGGGTGGGGGTGCTTTTTTCAGGGAAAACAATTAAAAGTAATATAAAACTCTATGGTGTCAAAGTAAGATGGTCTTTTTATGCAAATACTACTTTGCAGTTTTGAACCATCTGTTCTTAATTGAGCTTGCAGGTGATTAGCCTCATCTTCTAACAGACATACTGCAAATGCTTAGGTACATGCTGGAGAGCCCAAGAAAGCAGGGATCAACATCACGTATGTCAAAAGAAATTAGTCAAAGGAAAAATTTTGCTTGTGTTTGTGCATGAAAGATGGAATTGAATAGCAAAGGAGATAGTCTCAATTTCAGTGATAGAAATAGTCAGTCAAAGGTAAGTCATGGTGATTCTGTTTAGAAACCCAAACATATTCATTTAGGAGGTCATAATTACTTTCATAGCAATAAACTATTTCTGTTTATTCTTAGTATGAATTAGTCTTTGTGGTTCTCTAGGACCCCCAGAGATTTTGAAGACATACTATAAAAAGATGGATAAAACCTATCTTTTATCTCATCCCTGAGAAAGTCAATATAATTTTAATGTAAAAAATTGGACATAGCTTGGTGATGAAGACACCACAAGTGGCAAAGGAAGGTTGCTGGCCCAAGACAAGACATAGGATGACAGGTATCAGGGCATTTAAGGCGCACATGTCAAGTGCAGATAGGGAAAAATCTGTAGTAATGTTTTGTTTTGGGGCATTTGACTTGTGTATTATCTGACAGATTTATAGATTGGCTGAAGAAACATTGGTAGGATTATTGGATTGGCTTCAGAAAAGCGGCATAAATGAACCTCTATCCAAGTGGGAATTTGTTCTGCTTTTTATTTAACTCAACAAAGTCACATGAAAACCATAGAGCCTTGAAAGTCCAATGCCTGCATTTTAGAAATAAAGAAACAGAGGTTCAGAGAAGTTAAATAAGTTGTCCTAGGTAACCCAGCTATTAAGTGGTTGACCCAGGTTAGGAAACCACATCTACAGTATGATTGGCTTTTTAATGCACTGCACAGAACTTTGCATCCCTGTTGAGTTTGTAAAAGTAGCATTCGGTTTACACCATGTTACTTAGGTAACTCTTTGAAAGTTTATTGCTATTTTTCAAGGTTTGTAATGATTATTTTGTCTGTTTTGTATTGGTCACCCTTGATGGTTCTTTTTCATACAAGGGTAGAGAATTTATGACAGTATTTTTCCCTCATGTTTTGTGCAGTGAATAGAGTTTATAAATGAACATACTGTAGGACCAGTTGCTTTCTTATTGCCAGATGAGAGGAAGAATTGTGGCTGTGTTTTTGTTACATGTTGTTAATGACCCCAAACTGACAAAAACATTTGGAATGTGGTCCCCCTCTGCATTAATTACCTTTGAGCTATGCCTCTTCATTTCCTCATCTGACCAAGGAAGGTTTCAGTTAAATAATGTGCAAGGTCTCTCCAAGGTAAAATATTAGAATTTTCTAGATTGGGAAAAAGAGAAATTTTAGTCTATGCTTATTATAGGATTGTCATGGACTAAAAAATTTAAAAGCCTAAGTCAGTTTTGCCACAATTTGCTAAATGATTGTCTCTTAATGTCACACTGGATTTTAGATTTTCTTGTTCACAAGTTGCTTAATCTGAACTATTCAACAGTAAGACTGTGAGTACATCTGCCTTTACACATGCATTACAACCACACTGAACTCCTGATTCCCCTAACAATAGGTGCACACATTAAGCATAAGCTGAATAATAAAATCACTGTCCCAGGTCAAGGGATACAAAGATGAATGAATTACAGTATCTGACACTGATGAAATGATGAACTCACAGTCAGAGCAGTACTGCTCAGTAGAACTTCCTGCAATGTCTCCCACATTTTCCAGAACTCCCATGTTTTTCTGCTTTTGTGTGTAACATTTCCCTACTTTATATCCCTGCTACCCTGTCTTGGCCTGGAAAATTCTTACCTGTTCTTTAAGATTCAGTTCAAATATCAACCCCCTCCATAAGCCTCCTATAACCATCTCAGTTGTCAAACCATTGATGAATAAACCCTTTATTGATCACCTACTATGAAAGGATGGTCACAGTTCTACCTATCACTGCTTAGTAAGTAAGATTGACACTAAGTAAATAACTATATATAAATAATAATTATAAGAATACAAAGTTATATGAGGAAAAAGCACCAAATGCTCTTAGAGGATCTAGTGGAAGAAACTGAACTCAATCAGAATAAGTGGCTCTCTTCCCTGGATCCCATAGCATTTTCCTGCATATCTCTACCAGAAGCGAATTACATGATATTCTTGCTACTATTAGTATTATAGGTCTATGTATCTCTCCCTTTATCTAGACCTGCGTTGTCCAATATGGTAGTCAGTTCTTCAGTCACAGTTCCCACATTTCAAGTTCCCAGTAGCCACATGTTATTTGTGCTATCATTTTGGATAGCACAGATAATATTTCTATCATTACAGAAAGTCCCAGTGTGCAGTGCTGCTCTGACTTAGTTCATCAGTGTCAAATACTGTGATTCGTTCACGTTTGTATCCCTTGACCTGGGACAGTGATTTTATGATTCAGCTTATGCTTAATGTGTGCACCTATTGTATGCTAAGTACAAATCTAGATGCGGGGGGTGGGGTGTGAAACAAAAAATGGTTTTTTGCCTTCACAGATCTTTCGTGGTGTTGCAGGGAATAGGACAGCCAACAAGCCGGCAGGTAACTACACTATGTTAGGTGGTGATGGGTGCTATGGAGAATGATAAAGAGGTTGAGTTAGGTAGGAAGTAACAGAAGGGTGCGAGGCAGATGGGATGATCTTTTGTGTAGTTGGGCAGGAGAGGCCTCACTGGCGGAATGAGTCATAAAGCAGCAGCAGCAAGCACAACGCTCCTGAAGCAGGAATACTTTTTCTTATTCCAGGAAGAGTGAGGATGATGTTCCAAGAGCAGAGTCAGTAAAGCAGAGAGTCACAGAAGTGGGGACAGAGGGACAGAAGGAGAGAGAGAAGGGTTTTTGGCTTTTACTCTGAATGAGAGGAAAGGTTGGTGGTATTGAGCAGAAGAATGAATGAAGAGTTTAGACTTATGTTTTAAAAATGATCAGTCTGACTGCTGTGTTGGGAATAGATGGAGGGGAGCAAATCCAGAAAGCAGTCAGGGGCTTGGAGGCAAATGAAAACAGTGTCTGAGATGAAGTGGTGGCAGTGAAGGTGGTGAGAAGTATGAGTACTGTGAATGTCGGGGAGGCAGGACATGCTGGTGGATTGGTTGTCAAGGCAAGGAAAGAGAAGAGTCATGGATGATCCTCAAGGTTTTTTTTTTTTTTTTTAATCTTTATAGTTCTTGTATCATGAGCAAGTAGAAGAATGGACTTCAAATCAGTTGAAATGAAGAAGACTCTAGAGATTTCAGATTGGCTAGGAATATCTGGAATTTGAAATTGGCCATGTTATGTTGATATGTCTGCTGAGTATCTTAGAGGCCCTGCTGTGCACATGATATTTGCATCTGTGGTTCAGGGGAGAGTCCTGGCTAGAAGTATAAATGCTTATTTTGACTGACTAATCAGATGAACGAGTAATACATTTTTTTTTCTTAAAATAACAATTCTAAATTTGAAGCTGTAGGTCTTAATCCTGGGGAGCAGGATTGTGTCCTGACAAGACATAAACCAAACAGGAGGCCTGAGAACCTGGGAAGTCCATAAATATATACTAAACCAATAATATCAATTAATTCACTGTAAAAATTGTTTGAGCAAGGATTTGATTACAAAGTTTCCACCTCTCTGAATGATGGAGGAAGATGTGTTGGTTTCCTATGGTTGCTGTAACAAAGGACCACAAACTTGGTGGCTTGCAATACAAATTTATTACTTGCTACCTGGAGGTTAGAGTTTAAAGTAGGTCTCATGGGCTTACAATCTTCAATTCCTTTCAGGAGACTCTAGGTAGAGTCTGTTTTTCTCACATACCATCACTGGCTGATCTCTTGGCCCTCTCTGTTATGAATTATATTGTGATTGAGCCTTCTGGATAATCCAGATAATCTCCTCATCTCAAGGTAGTTGATTAGTGATACTAATTCCTGGAATCTTTGTTCCCTTTTGCCATGTAATATAATGTATTCATAAAATCTGGGGATTAGGATGTGGATACCTTTGGGGGAGGTAATGTCTTAAACTTGTTCATTCTTTTCTGTGCCAAAGAATCAATGTATAATAATAAAAATGATTGAGAGAATGTCTAGAGTATACACAAGTCCCAATTAGACATCCTCTCAATCACTTTTATTATTATATATTGATCTTTTCAGCACTAGAAGCCAAAAAGGGATGGAAATTGCTAAGCAAAAGAAGAACCTGAAGAAGGGTCAACATTTATACAAATTTGTGCATGTGCTCTGCTTTTGAATAAACTTAAAAATATTTATGGCATGTATAAAAACAAACTCAGACCTAAGAATATTGTGCTGGAGGGTATATGTATGTGAGTACATATATTTGTATGTAGTTGTGTGATTATCCATATAAATTTTTATTGGTTATGAATCTTATATAGAAACCATATAAAAGGGATATTGGAATTAGTTCTATGCTATTCTTAGGAGTTATTTTTTTATTTTTATGTGTATGTTATGTTTATAAGGACCATATTTTATGAACCTACAGCCTATAAAATGCAAATGTCCTTATGGGTCATAGGATAGAATATTTGAAGTTCAAATTACCCTGGAATAACTATTATGTTTAATTGGTTCATGAAAATTTGAGGCTTACTCTGAAATGTCTCTTTCAGCTATATGAATGATCACTTTTTCAGGCTGGGCCACTGTAACAGCTTCTTAATTGGCCTTACTGAATCAAATTTGGGAGGCAGGAGAGTGTAGTGGTTAAAAGAATGAGTTCTGAAAGCAGAGTATTGGAGTCCAGTCTTATTTCAAACACTTTACTAGATAGCTTTAGACAAGTTACTTTACCTCTATAACCCCCAGTTTTCTATAAAATGGGGATACCACTGATCTCATAGAGCTGTCAAGAAGTTTGTATTACATTAAGGAGTACATGAACTTGTCATGTTTAAGTAATAGAATGACCAACTATGGGAACATGGTAGGCGAGCAGCAGAGATAAAGTCTGAAAGATTGGCAGCAGCAAAATTGTTTAGGGCTCCGAAAGCCCTGATATAGAGTTTGGATAGTTCAAAAGGAGATTATTGGCAGCTCAGTAAGATGTGGAAAATAAATAATAGAGGAAACGGAGAAACAAAAAAGCATACTCTCATATTTACAAAGAATATGATTTCACATGAAATTTAAGAGAATCTACTTACAAACTAGTAGAAGTCACCAGGGAGTTTATCAATATTGTTATCTGATAAAACTCTATTCAAAAATTAGTACTGGTAGACCCTAGATGAAATTGTCTTAAAATGTAATTTTAAAATATCTATTCCTCCTAGCCACAAAACTACAAAGTATCTGAGATCAAATTTAATATAACATGTGACTTTGGGAAAAATTGATAAAATTTTATTAAATAGTCCAAAAGAAAACCTTCATAAATGGAGAATTATACCATGTATTTGGATGGGAAAGGCCAGTATTTAAAAATTTTTGATTCTCCCCAAATAATAAAATCAAAGCCAATTTAATCCAAGTCTTAAACATTTCTCAGAACTAGACAAGTTGTTTCTAAAATTAACACAAATGAATAAGATGCCAATAGCTCAAAGAAAAAAATTGAAGATGAAAGGGAATAAATTTAATCTATCATTTATCAATGCTTATCATAAAGGTATAGAAATTAAAATGTGTTATATTGGCAAGATGGGTATACACATAGACCAATGCTGAGACAATTTATTACTCATGTAGGAAAAATAAACTTGAAAGTCTGCCTCACACCATACATAAAAATAAATTCAAAATGGATTTAAGATGGAAAATGAATTGAAAAAAAGAGCTATCCTTATAGTCTTTAAGGTAGGGAAAGAGTTTCAAAAGCACAAATTTTAAAAAGATAATTTTAATTATTTAAAAAAGAAAAGATCTGTCAAAAAAAAGACTATAAAATGAAAAGATAAGTCACATATTAGGAGACATGTGAAATCCAAGAAACCAATAAACAATTAGTAAACAAAATATATATTAAATAAAACTCCAAAAACAATAAAAAGGAAACATTTCAATAGAGAATGAACAGTGTATGAAAAGTTAATTAATGTAGAGTGTGGTGATGCATGCCTGTAATCCCAATGGCTCTGGAGGCTGAGGCAGGAAGGTCATGAGTTCAAGGTCAGCACACACACACACACACACACACACTCATACACACACACATAAAGAGGTGGGGATGTGAATCAAGAGGTTAAGTACCCCTGGGTTCAATCCCTGCTACAAAATAGATAAATAAATAAATACGAAATCTTTAAGACCAGCATGTGCATAAAAGTTGCAAAGTCTTACTTATCATTGGGGAGCTGAAAGTTAAAACAAAATGGGACAGCATAAAACTAATTCCAATATTTCTTTCATAACCAGCAGATTGGCAAAACTTAAAATCTCTGATAATATTAAGTGGCAATAATATAGGTAGGTAGAAACTTTCAAAAACTGCTGCTACTAGGTGCATTGGTATCTTTGCTTTGGAGAGTCGTTTAATAATATCCAGGAGTTGAAGATGTATGTACTCTTCAAGGCAGAAAATATACTTCTAAGTTCCTATTCTGGTTGCATTCTCAGAGAGGCAGCCTAGAAAATGTCAGTGTGATACTGTTGTGTTAACAAAACTTGAAAATAAAGTAATTGTTCAAGAATAGAGAAGTGGAGAAATTAAGCAGAATTTAATAGGATGCTAAGCATCAATAATTATGAATAAATTAGATTGATACGTATCAAAATGGATACACAGTAAAATACGATGTTGAGTGAAAAAATACACAAGTTTACAAAGGATATGGTATGGTAACACTTAGGTAATCTAAAAATATATTAAAATAATATTACATGTTTATTGATATATTCATATGTAGAAGTGAAAAAATATGAGTAGGAAGAGTATACATAGTGTTTGTGGTGATTTTTCCAGCGAGTGAAGGAAGGTTATTTCTAACACTTTATTTGTATTTGCTGTATTTTATTTCACAAATACTTGAGGTGAATATTTCCAAATATCAGCATTTGTTTAACTCTAGAAATTGGAGTTGAAGCTTATTATATTATTATCTGTCCTTTTGTATATATTTAAAAGAATTCATAGTTAAAATATTTACATGAAGAAAATAGACAAAAATGTTAGAAGCCTTTTACCTACTCCTTGTTATTATTTACAATGTAAATTTGTGGCTGGCTGTGATTTGGGATCAAGTCTTGACTCTTGAACTAAGAGAAAATAACTGGCTAATAAAGAAGAAATTCTTAACACTCGTTTCATGAGTGCTGTTCTCTAATTAAATAACACGATTTGTAAATAAATAAAAAGCATTGTTTGCTCATGAGTTTGGATATAACACGATTCTAGTAATGAATAACTGTATTGCTATGGAAGCTAGCGCTGTAGGATTCTATTAACATTCTAATCAATGTGACATAAACATGTTACATGTTATAAAATAGTTGGGATATTCATATCTCGGTATCAAATTCAACTGAATTAATTTCTAAGATGCAGTTTTTGTTGGGAGAAAAGTGGTAAGCAATTGTTTATTTTAATTTAATTTTTATAAAATAGTAATATGCATAAAGTTGAAAAGAAGGAAGTCTTGAATAGAATTTGAAGAATTTTAAAAAGAGGGAGAAATCTCACTTTTCTGTATTCACAAATGTTCAGAGTTCAGAAATTCCATTTCATGTGCAAAAATTATGTTTCTAAAACCCTCAAACTAGGAGAATTTCTTAAAGTTATATTTATTTATTTATTGGTTAGGGGACTTAAGGACTGTTTTAGTCAACTTTCCATTACAGTGACAAAATACTCTGGAGAATCAACTTATAAAGATATGGCTCAGTATTCAGAGGTTTAGTCTATGGTCTCTTAACTCTGATGCTTTGAGCTTGTAGTAGTAAGAGCACATGAACTAGGAGGCTTGTTCCTCTCATGGTGACTGAGAAGTTAAAGATAGAGAAAGGGGAAAGGTTCCAATATTTCCTTCAAGGGCATGTCCCATGTACCTAATTTCTTCCCACCTCTTAAAGGTTCCACTACTTTCCAATAATGCCATAGGATGAAGACCAAACCTTGAATACACAGGCCTCTGGGGGATACTTATCCAAATCACAGCAAGGACCTAGGAGAAAAATAAGACAGGAAGAGGAAAATTTAGAGAGAAACAGTCAAACGTACAGAAACAATGCTGTGGTTCCTTATGATCTGATTAAAGCTAGTTATAGGAGTGGCTCAACAATTCCCATATGAGAACATGAAGGATTGTGATTCTGAAAATGTTTAGAGAAGAAAATTCCATTGTACTTAGATTCCATGTCAAGATAATTTATATGTGTGTGTGTTTATGCATATAAATGTATATATCTATATATATTAGTTTTGATAGATACTAAAATATGAAAATCATACTAGATAAGAATATCAGGGACATTTTTCACGTTTTGTTTCAGTAATGATAGCAAATTTCTAATTAAATCTAATTTATCCATGATATATGGGTGACTTCTGAAGGTGCAAATAATGCATTGTCTGTGAAGGAGGAAATGAATGAAAGGGAAGGAGCAAGATCCTCTTATTCAAACCCATGTATCTTCACACTCTCATCATTCAAAATCTGAAAGCTTGGTTGTGCTTTTGTGGCTTTCTAGAGACTTTGGTGACTAAGTGTGGTTAAATGGCACAATTCAATGGTTCAGATGTTTCTGAAGACATTTTCTTCGAGTAACATTAATGCCAAATAAGACCTTTAAGGAAGGTGTGTTGGATTGTTTTTAGAGTATTGTAAGCTCTTCTGGTTCTCCTATCCTTATTTTCTGCTGAAGAAGCAACATAAAGAAGGTGGTTGGAGCTGAGAGAGATCTTCCTTTCTCAGAGTGGTTCCTGATCATCTGCTTGAGGCTGGTTCCAGGAGTGGCCTAGTAATTCTCACATATTAGGACTGGAATCGCCTTCAAAATTGATGAAAATGTTTGGAGACGGAAATTCCATTGTACTCAGATTTCAGAAAAGGGAACTTATGATTGGGGAAGGAGCGCTCTAAACATATTTGACTGCATTAAACCATAGAATTATAGAATCCTATGCTATTAGAGCTGGAAGAAACTTTAGAAGTTTCTAGTTTAACCTTTTCATTTTTCATCTATGGCAGGGGTATTTAAAGCTGTGTCTAAAGGCACAATTTGGCTCAACTCTTTTCTAATTTATCTTGACAGTCATAACAGTCAAACCAATTGTGTGTAGAAAGAGACATAGAGACAATTTCAAGTGGGGTGTTAACCTCTTGATACATTATTTTAAATATCAGTCATAAAAGCCAAGGTTTAGAAACCTAGCTTATGTCTGATGTCATCCTGCATATTTTAAATGCACTATAGTTGAAATTTAAATGCCAAATTGTCTAGGTATCACGTACTGCCAAATATGCCTTAAATAGACAAGAACTATGCTATTTATAACCCACAGAACACCATGAAAAACCTCATTTTCCTAAGTGTAAAGTGTGGAAGCTAGGATGAAAGAGAGAGTATTTCACTCAATTTATAAGCTTTACAATATTAAAAATAAGGTATCCCCAACCAAGACCTGCCTTTTAAGATTTGATGAGTATTTATCTAGCTGCATGAACTGTCTCTTTGCATAACCACCTCGTTATGGTTAGACTGTTTTTCAAAGCACTCTGAAAATTTGTGTTCTAGGTATATGTGAGTAGTTCACCATGTGGAGAAATTTACCAAGATGATTTCTTTAAAAGTCCATATAGTTTTTCTAGAAAAAGAGATGGGGAGAAACCTCTGGAGTCTGTATAGATGAGACAAAAATAGGGTTTGCAGAGATACTTTTAGTCTTCTAGGCTACTTATGCACGTTCTTGTGGCACAGAGCAGAACGGAATTAAATGTGCAAGGATTTTATTAGTGGCTATGTGTGTGAGAGGAAACAGCAAGCCAGGCATGGCAGGGAGAATCATCAGACTATATGGCAAGTCTGACTCTGAGTAAAAGAGGAAGAGCCTGGGTGGAAGTGTCCTGGGCTGCCTAGCAGTAAGGAAGATATGATAATGCTTTCGAGGAGTCCTCGAACCCAATCTGTACTATGCAGGAGTCCCATATCTTCCAGGAACAGGAAACCATCTGCTTGAATGTCCCTCTTATACACAGTCCTTGGCAGGCAGCTGCCTGTGGGAAGTGGAGCCTAGTGTCAAAGGCTGAGAAGGATTTTACAGAACAGCAACTGGAGCCCTGGATCAATTTCACTCCCTGTAATAGGGTATTTGCAATGTGCATTCTCATGGCTGGTACTTCCAGCCATGGGCAAAATCAGGAAATAGGCAGTTTCATCTGCATTCTCTGTACCTTTGTCTCTGCAACAACTGTTTTGCTTCCTTAGGTAGTTATTTTTTACCCAAGGAAAAACAACTTCTTTAGCATTTAGTCAGAGATCTTAAAATACCTTTATCCTCCTTAAAAATATTTTTATTAGTAGTTATTACTTTGATTACACATATTTATGGAGTGTGATGATTCAATACATGTTTATAATGTGTAAACATCAAATCAGAGTAGTTAGAATTTCTGTCTCCTTAAAATTAACATTTTTATTAACATTTAATAATTGAACATATTTATGGGGTATGATATGACACACACACACACACACACACTCACAAACTCACACTCACACAATATGTACTGATTAAATCAGGGTAATTGACATGTTTACATCATCTTGAAATGGTTTGCTCCTGGAAAGTTCTTGACATTCAAGGTAGGATGAAATTCTATGTTCTTCAAATATTTTGCTCTTGAAATCTGAAAGAATTTCAAAAATTGTACAAACTAAAAAATTTTGGGTTTAAGGTTGACTTATTTTTAGTATTTTAGAGCCTATAAATCAAGTGAAATACTGTCTTTCATCCTAGCATCACTTTTCTAGCACTCAGGAAAATAAGGTTTTCCATAGTATTGTTCTTGTCTATTTAAGGCATTATTGGCAGTTTGGCATTTAAATTTCAATCATGGTACATTTAAAATATGGAAGACAACATAATTTTAAAAATGGTGTACACATTCATGAATTTTTTTAACATCTCCAAATTTTCTCTGAGAATGTCTTTGTGTGCCATGATAGCAAAGTTCTTTTCTGTGACTCAACTGAGAGGCAAGATTTTGTTGTACCAGAGATCCGGGAAGGCTGCATCATTGAAGGAGGAACCAGATAGCAGAGCTCTAGTGGATTAAGGTTCCAAATGAGTTCGAGGGGTACCTATTAATGGAGATTCACCATCTTCTCACCATGTAGGGTTATTTGACTTACCCTACATTTATCATAAATCTATTGAGAATAGTGACATAGAGGCAACCTAAGACTTAATTTAATGGATTCTAGGATGTCAGTGAGGCAGGGCTACCTAGTTAGTTTCTGCTCAACTGTTAGGGGACACACAGGGCATAATAAAGGTTTGTTGAATCAGTCAACACAGAATTTAACCAAGTGCTTTTCCTCTTAGGTAACATTCCATTCAATTCTTGAACTTCACTATTGTCTCCAGAAATTTCTTTGCTGAAGATTGATTGCACCTTATCAAATTTAGACTCATTTTTCACCCCTAGCAGAGACTTTGCACTTGACACTAGCTGATATTGTCTGTCATCTATTGTGACCCAGGGAAAAGTGAATTACTTCTAATGTGCTCAAAGCATTCTAACTTTCCTTAGAATAAGAATCCATATGCAATTTCCTAGTTGAACACTAATACAGAAATACATTAATGACCATGGTGGAAACTTGAAATTTGTGGCCCATTGTAGACTTAAAGTAGGGAGAAACCCCCATGTGGAGAAGATGAGCTATCTCTTCACATATGCTTATTCAGATCTTTTTTCAAGTTGTTTCTTGCTGCTGTCCTACTTTGCCTGTGTTTTATACAGCATACAATTATTTTGCTTTCATCCATGGCTCAAGGATATCATGGCATTTGCTTCTATTTTTGACTACTGCAGCATGTTGCTAATACTAAGTTTATAGACTAAGCTTTTGTTTGGGAAAATGATCTGATTTTTCAATAGAGTGGGATTCAGTACTGCTAATATACTTTAAAATAACATTTTAAAATTGCCTTCCCCCCACTTAGACATTTAGTTGCTTTTCCAACATACAATTTTTATGGATAAGATTTCCATTTAACACCACGATTTAGATTAAATTACTTTCTTAAAATCACATTGCTCCCATAGTCTACTTAGTTTTCTAATTCCCATATGCTTCAGTACTGCCGGAGAAACTTCATCTATATAATGTGACTGAAGAGGCAGCCTTCATTCACAACACAGCACAATCTGTTAAAGTGGTAAATATTACCCATTTCTATTATTAGAGCTAAAATGGAATTTTCTCTTGCTGCATTTTCAAGATGTGACATAATTAGATAGCAAGCATGGAAAAGTCAGAAATAGTGGAAGCTAACGGTTGTCATAAGTACCAGGAAAGCTTGAATTCAGTCTGCCTTGCCTAGCTACTGACTTGTTCACACAATGCCCTCAGGCCATCTCATTCTCTGTTTGAATTATAGGGTGCTATGTGAGCTTTGCAGGTACTGGGGTATGGAAGCGTGAAGCAAGATTTCCAAACCTATATTGGTTTTCAGACTGAACAAGAACAGGGAAATTCTTGGTTGATGTTCCAATTCTCTTCAGCCTCCTGCAGACATACATACCCAGCTCTGAGAACTAGCTGAGTAGTTCTTCACCCTACCTAGAAAGGCTTCTGACTTCTCTCATCTTGACTACAAACTTGAACTGTATAAAAAAAAAAAAGAAAAAATATATACAGAACTCTCTTTGTTGTTCTTTGTTGTAGAAATACTATTGAAATTAATGAAGTGAACAATTTCTGGAAAATATGAGAAAGAAAGGGTGTGTGTGTGTGTGTGTGTGTGTGTGTGTGTGTGTGTGTAGACCTTACAAAAGTGATCGAGGAAGAAACTGGTGCCAACTGGAGTAAACCTTAAATAAGTTCCTTTTCTTTCCTTTCTCCTCTCCTTTCCTCTCCTCCCTCCCCTTTCTTCCCTCCCTTCCTCCCTCCCTCCCTTCCTTCCTAAACATGTTACCTAAAGAACTTTATAGTTAAAAGTCATTCATGTAGGGGCTATCAGTTTGTTAAAGGAAAATTTTATATCTTCAACATGACTTCCACCATCGCAGTTTATTCCTTGATACCTATTTTGAGGGCATCTATAAAGTTCAATTCAGCTTTCTCTGTACGTGAGTTGTTCATTAATCACTGGTACCCCATGGTCTGGTTTTTCTCATTGCTTAAATGGCTTTCTACTCTTTTATGCTATTATTTGGCCAGAGTATATTGAGGATTCCAGACGAAGTTAATAGGGTAGCATGGCATGATTTGTTTTAATAAACATCGGCTAAAATTGCTGGCTTCACTAGAGTGATCTGATTTGTAACTTTCAGTGAAAACCTTATTTTTGAGTCATCCTCTTTGGAATTAGAAGGGATGCAAACCTCTCCTCTTCCTTTTAAGTCATATGTGGGTAGTGGAAAGGTAACTATAAGGAGTATCAGGAGACATGTCTTTAATCCCAGTTCTGCGGGTAATGAGCCGTTTGACCTCAGGTGAATTGCATAATGTCTCTGGGGCCTATTTTCTCATATGTAAAATTATAGGGGTTGGATTTTGTGATGTCTCTTTATGATTTAAGTATGTCGGAAAATCTACAACATCTGAACAAGAAGTAATAGTGGAATTCTGTGTGTTTGGCATTGTTCAGTGAATGAATAACAGGGACACCAAAAATTATTCATGTCCTTGTCAATGCTAAGCAAACTGTGTTGAGATTATGTTTCTTTGACAGATGGAAAATAATTTTAGTGGGAAAAGGAATGACTGAATCAATAATTTTCTTGTTTGTTAAGATATCCACAGAATGCTAGCTAAAAATAAGGGGTTTAATCACACATGACAGTCACATTTTCAGGTGGTCTGTGTTCCTTTGTTGACTGACTGATTTGGGTTCATGGGTTTGGCTGATGTAGCAGCCATTAGTAAAGAGATCTGATGACTCCTTTCTAGATCTGGTGCTTAAAGGTCCACATTCTCAGCTCTTTTCTAGAGCTCACAGCTCTGTAGCCATACAAATGTTTTTTTGTGCGGCTATAAGAACCTACTTTCAAAAGTATATAGTAATATCTGAAAATGCTTGTATGTTTCTAAGTAAACAACTATATTAAATCTTTACTGCACAAAAATGTTTTAACTGAAAGTGTTCATATCATCGACTTGACGTAGAGAGAGCCTAAACTTTCAAGGATGAATAATGATGTGATGATAATTGTGATAATGAAGGCAAGTCCTTGTCCCAGAGCTATGGCACAGTGTCCCCAGTGAGCTGGAATGCAAATGGTGAACACAGCTGCAGCCAGTAGAGACAGCTCCACCTAGTACCAAGGCCCTGAGCCCCTGAGCATCCACATTAAGAGCTGTAATACTGAGAGCTGGAACATGACACTCAATAATAGTGGAGAAGAGTCCAGCTTTGCAGGCTGTGACCCTTGGAGCTGTCACAGGTAGGAGTCCCCTGCTGTGATTAGTTGCTAACACTAAACCGGGTTTTCTTAGTTGCAGAGACCTGAAGCTTACGCAGACCCCACCAGCCAATAGAGGCAGAGAATCTAGTTTCTTCTCAAACTCCAGTTTCAAAAGTTTGTTGTTATTTATTGCATGCATACTGAATGCCAGGCACTCAGAATCATACATGCATTACCATCTATAGGCTTTCTCTCATTTTAATGTTATCAACAACTTATAAAAGAGGTAGTATTACTGTGCCCATTTTACAGATAATATAGTAGAGGGATTAAGTGATTTCTCCAGTTTCAATATAACTATAAAATGATAGAACTAGAACTCAATTCCATATCAGTTTTACCATTAAGTTTTGTTTTCACCAATACTACAAAGTTCTGTCTTGCCGAGTCATCTTTTTTCTGCCCAGATACCAAACTCTTTACCTCCATCCTCAAACATTCCTCTTTTCCATTACAATGTAGTTATGCCTTGGGTATAAATTCTTTCTTTGACACAGGTTTACTTTGACAGACATGTGTTTCTGCCCTATTAATTAAGGATTCTGAAATTTTATTTCCAGTATAGATAGAGCCACTGGTAAATAGTCAGGAAATCACATACTCTTGTTTACATGGAGAGATTGCTATTTCCTAAATTTAAAGAGATTTCTTCAAATGTAACTTAACATCTTTCTTCCCATTAAAAACAAAAGTGCCTCTTAGCCATCAAATGAGCAGAATATTTCCCCAACAGGTCCTTTAATTTGCAGATACTTGAAAATGAATGAAGATCAAAAGCTTTTTTGTAGACCACTTTCCCCTCTGGGAGACATTCGAACACGTTAAGAATAAGCATCATTTAAAAAAAAAATTAATAAAACAAGTTGGATTTTAAATGTTAAAAATATGTTTGCACAAATAATATGCAATTTTATACCATTCAGTCCTTTATAAGGCACCCAGTGAATCATTTCCTCAGCATCTAACCCATGTTGTTAGTATATATAGGCTTTTTGTAGGACAGAACATCTTACTTTAAGTAGAAAGATCATTATTATCCAACACATTTATATATTGCAGAGAACTCCACAAAAAGTATCTGTGTCCTTGCAGATAAGGATGTTCCCATTTAGATTAACTGAAAGAAAAACAAGTCTGACAATAGATGTTGCCTTTTAAAAAATAAATAATCTGATTTTCAAATAATGTCCCAGAGCCACTGTGGGAATAGCTGTCATTCTGTCAAATAGAGTTGGCCTAGTTTGCGGTGGACCATCTTAAATGGCAAGGGCCAAATGTGTGGTTTAGATTCCCAGTTGAGTTGGTCTTCTGGAGGCATTTGGACTGTTGGGTGATCTCTCTCTCTCTCTCTCTCTCTCTCTAGCTATCTTGTTAGGATGTGGCTTAGTATTTTCTATTTGTTTGCTGGAGTTGCTTACTCAACTAGGACCTGCCCCAGACAAAGCTCTGATGGAGTTGGGTGTTTTGAAAGTATCTCCTATACTTCCTTTAATATCCCTCTCTGGGAGGTGAATGTGTACCCCACTTCTGGTGTTGGATGCTAGTTTACTTCCTGTCATTATGGCTGCTGACCCTGGGCACTCTGTTTAGCCACTGCCACTGCATATCTGCTCCCCACACATGGTCTGGAGCATCACTTTCACCTTGCCTTTCATTTGTGCTTACCCGACCACGTTCCATTTTCTCAGGGTGACTGAGGCTAATGTGATAAACTAATGACTGATATTGGGTGAGCAAAACATTAGCATTTAAATAGGGACCATCTGAAGGAGACACACTTAGCAGAGAAGAGGTCTTCAGAGGGAGCAATTTCAGACAAGATGATGGGACCAGGTCAGAGATAATTTTGTCAGATGGGGCCTTGAGGTTGTGCTTAGGTTCAGCCCTAGTTTCTAGCCTTTCTCATAGTCAGGATTTCAAACACTTATGGCAGGATCCCAACAGCTTCCACAGGACTTTTGACATAAGTACTTTGACCCAAGAAAATCTCCTCCTGCTTCTTGATGGGCTCCACCTTTCCTCCTTCAGAGAAGTATACTGTTCTTGAGATGACTGAAAATAGAACCTCTCCAGCAGTTAGGAAGAAACATGATTAAACATGTGGCAAATGGACATTTTTCAAAAGGACCAAATTCAGGGACTCTGCTGTGCTTAGCTCCAGGAGTGAAATTCACACAGAATCACAATGAATGGGGCTTCCCAGGGACCTGCACACAGAAGGCTCTGCAGAAACCCAGATTTACTCTGGGGGATCAGGAACAAAAGTGGGTTCCATTCAGTCCACGAGGACTACTTATAATCTTCACTCTCCTATTTCATGCAGGCACAACGTAAGTATTCTGAGGCAAGGCTCAAGACCTAAGTCATTGTCATCTGCTGCCTCCTGAAATGCAGAGAAAACAAGAAGTTGCTACGTGAAGCAGAGGCTACAAAGGGTACTTCTGGGCCATTGAGCAAGTCTGCCTAAAGAATTCCTGTATAAAAGCAGCCCTGACTTGAGGCTGGTGCTTTATTATCTTTATTAATACATTCAATGTTCCCTCCTTGGTTCTTTGGATAAAGATGATGGGCGAGACGTCTGTTCCAAAGCTGTTTCACTGAATGGCGATTTTGATGACTTAATGCCTTTTCAGACTTTTGCTGCCACCGCTGTTCTTTGGTTTGATTTTAAAGCAGCTGAATGGAATCTCTAAGCCTTCCATTATACCTGCCCTTTTTTTTTTTTTTTAATTCTGAAGAAATAATTCAGAACTTGTCAAGGACAAATTCTTCTGTTATAGAAACTTCAAAAAAATTACTATTATTATTACAAAGCAACCCAAAAGATCTCTTAATTTCTTTGATTGTTTAAAGTACCTGCGTGGAAACATGATGTATTCAGTGTAGAGAGAGTTTATAATGGAGCACAAAAGTCTGAGTGTTAGGACAATGTAGTTTGTTGCTGGGATTCCCAGGGACTCTGGAAAGTGAAAGGGGTCAGGAAAAGTTTATCAGAATTTGATAGCAGTCTCTATATAAACATCCGGATAAAACTACAGCCAATTACTATGTATGGTTTATTATGCCTGCGCCTCCCTGCCCCCCAGCCTCTAAATTCTGTGGGGATTTAAATCTTTCATCCAGAACAAAGATTTGTAGTGTAATGACCTGATTTAGCTACAAAGAAGAAATAAATCTGACAGCTGGGACTAGAAGACGTATTAATCTCCAAAGTTCACTTAAGCCTTTGTTTCCCCCCTTTCGTTTTTCATGCAATAGGGACAAAAAGAAGAGAGAGAGAGAAAGAGAGAGAGAGAGAGAAAGAGGAGGGGGGAGAGGGGAGAGAGAGGGAGAGAGATAGATAAGGAGAGGGAGGGAGAGGGGCTCTGTTTGTATTTCAACTCACATTATACTGCTTGGGAGAAAAGGGGCAGAAGAGAAGGAAGGGGTGTTAGATAGAGTTGAAAGAAAGATTTTACATTCTTTAGAGACAGAGAAACTGGCAGCAAAGCAGAGTGATGGAGCTGGATGGGTCCACCCCAAGGTCTGCCTGGGCTTAAGAAAGAGACAGGTGGACAGAGAGGGCAGCATTCAGCAGAAGGAGCACTGGGACCCAGGTGGGTGGTGGTGTACCTAGAAGTTGTTTCTGATCACCCACACATAATTTAGTGGGACATTTCACGATGTGCAGTCAGGTACCAAGTGGGTAATTATTCTACTTTTCAGTTTCAGGTTTGACCCCTGGCACAGGCTGACCCCAGGTGGAGGCAGAGCTGACTCTGTAGTCTACCAAAGGATGGGCTCTGATCTAAGCCCTCTGAAGTAGCCCTGGCCTCTGGATACATGACCTCTTCAATTAGGCTTCTTTATGTTTCATATAGATGGAGAGCTTTTGGCTCATTTCCCCACTTCTGCCTTTGCTCAATGTGAAAACACATTATAAAATATAATCATTTGAGGGTGGTTCTAACAGTTCTGACGGGCTGTTCTGTAAGAGAAGAATAATAATATGATTTTAAAGAACCTTAACTTTTCAAAGTGAAGTGAGTATTGCACGCTGCAAAGGAGAATATTGATTTAATGGTCACACATAATCCTGTAAAATTAGTCATGAAACAGACAGTAATTTTAAAGAATAGGGCTACTATTAAAATATATCTCTACTCAGTTATAGGACAAACAGGTTTGATTCCCCTAGGGGGAAACTGAGAAGTCCATGTGATCTTTACCAGACTGTAAACTTTCTGTGTGTGTCAGTGACAGTTTGAGTACTTTAGGCTATAGGACTTGGATTCCTAAGCAAATTCTCTAGGCTCCCAAAGAAATAAGTGATAAAAACTGCCTTTCTGTGTTTTTAGTTAACTTCCTTTAGATCTCACTGCGCCAAGAGTCAAATCCACCATGAGTAAATGTGTTGAGCATTGTCAGAGAGTTTTATTAATGGACAAAGGCCCACTCTGAAGGTCATAAAGTCCTTCTCTCACATGGGTGATGAATAACAGTTTGGAATTTCCTTGGCCCTGCTATGCTGTGTGCTGAGGTCGAAATGTTCGTCAGGGACAGGCTCTCTTGGCTTATTGGACTAAACGAGAGGCTAAGCATCGAATTCTCTGCCATGTCAGGGTCTTATAGATAAGTCATGAAATTCTTTAATGAGGTTTACAAAGGCTCTCCTTTCACGTTAGAACTATAGCTAGTTATAACTAGTTTTCAAAATGAGCTGGGCTTGAATCCCATGAAACAGTTACAGTTTTATCAAGGATCATTATGACTGAAATAGAAAATTATACTACAGGGCTACCAGATATCCATAAAAAGATGGACATGATTTGTAAGGTAAAGGATTAGGGTTAAGCTGTGAATGTAGAAGGTAGCAGAATGAAGTCTGATAAAGATGAGATCATCTTACACAGAAAACAATTTGTACAGAGTTCAGATAGGAACTAATGGTTAGAATACATTTCCAGCAGGAAACATAATTTGCATACTGTCTAATTTTGTTTTTTTTTTTTTGTTCCCTCACTTCATAATTTACCCTCTTTTCTGATAAGTCTTCTTCCAGGGGAAATAGACCTAGTGGAAAACCCAGACTTAAAGGAGTATGTTTATGCTCATACTTCTGTGTTAGAAACAAAGGTAGTTTTGAGGTAGGGCTGTGAGAGTCTAAATACTGGAAACTGACAGCATATGTAAAAGGTAGAGGAGGCTGAGGCTGTAGAATCCCCCATTATGAAGCAGCCTGAGGCCATTTAGTGTATGGGCAAATAGACTGCATATCGAATACTCATGGGGTTGCTCCTATATTAAAGCATAGTGCAACAATGCATTATTTTTACAATGTGAACATAAAGCATCATGAAAATGTTAAATGATGTTTACTAAAAGTTTGGGCTCTTTCAGAATTAAACTTATCTACATGAATTTTTCTATTGCTAATAAGTTTACTTACTTTTCAATCTATTTTTACTATTATTTTTCCACATATAGCAATTAAGCAAACTGCAGCATAGCTCTTGCACAAATAATCAGTTTAAAATAGTTGGGACCAAGTTAATAGATTTTCAAGGATAATTTTGAAAGCAAAAGTAGTTAGATGTTTTCAGATATTTTATTTCTTTCTTTCCTCCATCTTTATTTTATCTCCATCTTTATACAGCAGTTTTCTTATAAAAAAAAAGAGAGAAAAATATTTTTCTAAATATTGTAGTGTGGTGGAGGTGCTTATATGTTGAATCCAAAAACAGGTAAAGATGAGTCTTCCTAGCTGGTTAAATGATTACAACTTGAGTCATCTTCTTTGAATGAAACATTTTACTGTGGCTTCTGGGGCCAGCAAAAGTAATCATGGAACCTTGTTTTAAAACAAGAATTTAAAAAATAAAGAAAAGAAAAAAGAATTCATAACAACAACAAAAACGAACAAACTTCCCACTAGTGTAGCTATTTTAAAGATCCTAGTGTATATGATTTGCTGTTGAAAATGATTTCTTACTGCAAGGAAAAATAATCGGCCATGAGCATCTGTGAGTAAGCTGCAGAATTGTGGCGCCACCTTGAATATTGCAAATGTCAGGGACTAATAACTGGTGTAGATCCAAATAGTTCTTAGGAACTCCAGGTCCATCTATGTAAACACCGTTTGTTAGATTAGGACAAAATGTGTTCATGACATGGCTCAAGGCAAATGGGGTGTGCATTTCAGCACAAGGGACCTCCTTTATGCTGTTGCAAAGAGGTAGCACTTTTCCTTGGATTCATCAAAAACTTATGTTTGACAAAAAAAAAACAAAAAACAAAAAAAAAACCAAAGAACATCAAATCTCAGCTAAGTCAAAGCCAAAGAAATAAAATGTCACAACTGCCCCCATATTTGCGCTATTTTCTTTGTCCATTTTCATAGTGCATGCTCTAGTTAATAGAGTCAAAGCTTTCACTTTATTCTGAACTGATAGTTTTATGGAATTGTGTGCTGGGTCCAAAATGTGCACCAGTTTCATCCTCTTTCATCCAGTTGAAACATTGCTAATGAATATTCTCTAAATATTAAATGATCTTTTTCTTGTCTACTGTAAAATGCATTTTGAAAGCAATAAGTTGTGAAATACTGCTAATGGCCCCCTTATAAATAAATGCTGGATTAACAGAGCTAGTTGTTTTTGCTTTATGTTCTCTTTAGGAACAGTTCTTTATGAGTATTCAATAAATATTAAATAATTAGGGGTAACAGCTATGGAAGCACAGCCAAAGGCTAAGTGGTGTTTTCAAGGTTATAAAACGTGTCAGTAAGGAAACCTGGGATTGAAATGAAAAGTTTTCAGCCTCTTCCTGGGGTTTGCATCACTATGTCCCTCTATTTTCTTAATCACATAAAGCCTGTGGGTTCCTTACTAACTCCTAATCCAGTGATCAGTTAGGCAAAATTTGGAAACCTCCAGGCAACGACCTGCTTTTCAATGGGAGAACTTATTTACTTCCAGCTGGAACACATCAATACAAGCCATTTCTCTTATAGCCCCATTCTTGCCAAAAGACTGGAAAATAACTTATTAGTGAGTCTAACATCTCAAGAGCCACAACAACAGCTGCACTGAATATAGAACATACAGAATGACTGGACACTGTGAAACTGGATTGACGGAAACCAATGCAATGTTAATTCCAGGCCACACTTTGATCTTTCCAACAGAGGGCAAGTCAGAGGGGAACTTGAATGCCTCCATGATCAGATTGACTTAGCTGGTCTGTTCATTTGTAAATTGTCCGTGTAGCCTTTGTGTATGTGCTATTTGAGAGCACATTTAAATTAATAATAGGCGATTGTGGCTGAATCTTATTTTTACTTTCTCTCTATACTTCACATTTCAAGGTTCTTAATTAGGCTACGTAGCCCACTGAGGAGATAAGCTCAGTTACAAAATGTATATTTGTCAAATTAAAATACTCTATAAGATCAAAGTTTCAAATAAATCATTATTTGTAGTATGTATTTCTATCACAGTACTGGATATTTTGTGATTTAATGAATTGAGTAACTCAAATTATATCAATCCCTAAATATGTTACTTTAACTGGTACAGTTTCCATAAAATGATATTTGTCCTTTACCTGGTTAGCCCTGGCATTTGTGAACAATCTTCTGTGTACTGGGCAGGTTTTAAAAAGAAGAGGGAAAAATTCCAATCCTTTAGTATTCATTCTTTTAAGAATTTCATTTTTGCCAGTTTAATATGAAGTTTTAAAAGTTGAAAGTAAATGTTATCACCCAAACATTGAAATGCAGCTGAGATATTAGACTGTTTAGTCTTTGATGGTTTAGAATATTTTTTTTAATTTAAAAATTGAATTTATTTCTAAGTTGGTTCAATTATGGCAACTGGTGTGCATCTTGTCAACAATGATGCAGTTGCTAGTTAGCAATGTTTCAAGTGATGCTGGAGGTTCATTATTAAAATATAATTATTTATATTTTTGTAGCATATAAGCAAGCAGTAGTTCTAGATGTGTACTGTTATTAAGCTCATTGCAATAAAAAGAAATAAACATTTCAAAATAATTTCTGACTTTCTAGCAATGTAAGTAGCTTGTGGTTTTAATTATTATTAAGAGTCAAAAAATAACTGAGGTAAAAATCATATAACAAAGTAAATGAATGTTATTATTTATTTTATATTGTATTTCATGCACATTGTTTCATCAAGTACCGCACTAACCCAGTGAGGCAGGGACTACTTTAATGATTTTAAAAGTGAAGAAGCAGAATCACATAAAATGTAAGATTGTATAGTGAGAAACTGGCGGGAATAGACTTTGAATGCAGAGCAGTATGACTTTCAAATCTTTACATGCCCTGCTATATCAATTGCTCAAAATGATACACAGGCATTTTTGAGCCTGGAATTCTACCTATATATCAGAATTAAAGCCTTCACTTTTATCAGTAAGTATATATATACTTAGTAAGATTGAAATAGATGGTATTTGCCCATTCATTTTTCTTCAAAATGAGCAGAAGGAAGAGTAAATACAGAAACAAGGTGTATATGAACTTACATGTAAAAATGTTCTGGGGAGGGAGCACTTATTTTGTTAATTTGTTTTTACAAATTTTGTAATGTGGAATTCTAGCACCATTTTCACTTAAAAAAGTACTATTGTATAGAAATAGCTTATAATTTAAAAAGCAACTCTAAAAAAAAAGTGATAATTTTAAGATTGACAGTAAGGAACTAAGCTAATTTTGGGATAACTTGCGTAACATTTCAAGGATCTTACATAAGAAATGCAAAACCATACCTGGCAACTTCAAATAATTAGGTTTATTTACCAGTCGAGTAGAGCATGAATGCAAATCAGGACTTTCTTTTTAAGCTTGCATATTAATATAGAAATGCCTAAAATTTTTTGGTATGATGGAAGAACACAAAGATAAGTGTTTTAATTCTATTAGCAACTCCAGTTCCTGTCTGGAATAGTATTGTGTTGAGAAGGATTCTGAGGCTATGTTTGAGTTTAGTAAGGAAGATAGTGATCTGAGGCAATATCTACCACATGTGAAATGTGTGAGCATTTTCACACATGTACCTGGCATTACTTGGATTCATTAGTGTCTCCCCACCCCACTAATTTATCATCACCTCATTTGGTATGAGATCATTGAAAATAGACACAATGTCTATTTCATTTTGTATTGTAAACAACAGTCCCCGCCTGCCAAGTCCTGAGGGGTTTCCCAGGGTATGGGAATTTCAGTGCTAAAACTGGTAGAATCTTGCACAATTGGTTACCCTATTTATTTCATATTTTTAATTTTGAAATAATTATAGACTCACAGGAAGGTGAAAAAAGAGAAGTATAAAGTCCCATGTATCCTTCCTATAGCTTCTTCCAATTTTGAATGCTTATATAGGTGTAGTGCAATATTCACCCCATTTTTGTGTCCCCCGCCCCATCAGTGTCAAATACCTTCACATTCAGCAAAGGTGTGTTAAATGAATGAATACTGATGTCATTTGAGATGTATCCTATATGTATTTTTACCCCTTTCCCATAAAGAAACAGGGATAAATATTCTCGGAGTTTAAAAACTATGGAAAGAACACTTCACTTACTTATTTTTAAATTTTTGGTACTGGTACTGAACCCAGGGATGCTTTACTACTGAACAATATCCCCAGACCTTTTTGTTAATTTTTAAAAATTTTATCTTACTAAGGTGTTCAGGCTGCCCTTGAACTTGCAATCCTCCTGCTCAGCCTTCTGAGTCACTGGGATTAAAGGCATGTGCCACCACACCTGACCAAGAACACTTCATTTAAACACAGGAAAAATGAGCAAAGTAAACCCTCTCAAATTGGCCTGTACACAAAGGAAAGTGGGATTATAAAATGATCATGTAATTGTGAATTTTACAGGAAGCCTCTTGCACTAGAATCCTTTTGAACAGTGGTTCAAATCTCAGTTCAAAAGTTCAAAGATAAGGGTTTTCTTATGCAGTTGAAAAGATAAATTCTAGTAGATTTGAAAATATATTCAGTGTTGCTTTAGCTTATTATTTAATGCAAAACATGAAAACAGAAACTGGAAGCTCCGAGTGAACTGGTGATTCAGTGTGGGATAGACAAGTGGAGCGGATTTTCTTATCTGGGTAGGAGACAGCTAGGCCGAGAGTGATCTGGGGTGCCTTTTTGTAGAGTGCAGACATATGTTTGTTTTGATCCTTTGAAAATGATCAGTTCAAAAATTATTAGTGTAACAATAACATGAGTCAAATGACTCAAACTTATGGGAAAATCAGAGTTTTTTCCTCTCTTCTAAACCACCACACCCACGGACACACATCCACCCACACACACAATCCAGTGCCCATGAATTTATTTAAAATTTAGAGCACCTAAAAAGAAATAGCTTAAGCATATTGATCATTCCCCCCCACCCCTTTTTCCCTTGGGATTTAATTTTAAGCTTCTTTATCTAATTTCCAAGTTCATCTTAGTTCGAATTCAAAACCAAACTCCAGTCACCAAAGATCTTGAGACAAGTTGTATCTTTCCTTTGACCTCATATTCACCTTTACCTCCAGTGCTATTCATTGTCACCTTGCCTTTCCCCTTTAATTTGTTTTTCTGCTTTTTTAATCTTCTCTTCACCTTCCATAGTTGCAGCAGGGAGGAGTCATGGAAGTCATTTTATAATAAATCTTTCTATTCATTGTATGATTAATCCTTTCTTTGAAGTCAGTGAAATTGGACACTAAATGATCTGTAAGAAATTAAAGGGTACTATATTTCATTACATTGTTGCCCCCAAGATACTCTTTTAAACTGATTAGGAGAAATTTTGCCTTCCATTAATAGACTGAACTCAAAGTTGTGTATTTCTGACAAATCCATTAACATAACCAGTTAACTTCTTGGAATCCTATTTATGTCCAGTCTTTCCACATCATATGCTTGAAACAGGGCATGGTGGTGGTGGTGGTGGTGAGGATAAATTAGGGTGCATAAAATCACCTCCACCCAGCACCACCAAACATGCTACTAGTCTTACCTGCTGGGCATCTTGCTTCAGGAAAGGAATCCACAGCTCCTCAGCCCAGCTAGGACAAATCTCCAGTGAGGAAGCAAATCTAAACGAAAGGGGAAACCATGGGTATGCTCACACTGTGACTACACATGTGCCAGTGTGATTGAAGTTAATTAAAAGCAAAGCCCAATGGAGTAAGACATATGTTTTGATGCTAAACAACAGTTTTTGGCTAATATTTTCACTTCTGAGTCTATCCTCTGTTCTGCATGGCTTTACTGCAGAAGTTCAGGCAGCTGTGATTTTCAGTCCAATATTTTTCCAGCCTCCCATCCTTTGTGATTGATGGGACTCCATGCCCTGTGCTTGGGGGGTAGCCTGCCTGTAGGGAGGTTCCTGGATTAGGGGCACACACCAGCAGCTTGTCTTTCTCTACATTCCTAGAGTTGGAGTTTCAACTTCCTTTGTGAAGTGAAAGAATAGAGCTGATTTACAGGGTAAATAAAATATCAGAGGAAGTGGAGGTTAGCTGTTACTTATGGCTAAGAGAGATTTATGAGATTACATAGAAACTGAACCTACACTTTAAGCTGCAGTCATTATGGTCTACATAGTTCCATACCTCATTAGAGGGAAAAAAATGTGGAGAATGGAGAACACTAAGTCCTTCTTCTGTTAAAAAAATGTTTCTGGTCTGGTGCAGATGTGATCCATAATCAAAAGAACACTCTACATTTTTTATAGCATCTTTCCACAGCAGGTTTCGCTAGAGACCATAAATCCTACTCTAGCAGAGTTGAGTGGAAAATTCTTCTATTTTATGTTTGGAGAAACTGAGGCTCAGAGGCATTCTGCACTTTAAGGTGTACACAGGACACAAATAGCTGAAGCAAGAACACCTGGAAATTATATTTTATTTCTAGTCTATTTTTACCTCTCAAAAAAATTCAGTGAATCACAAAAGAAGGGCGGGGAGCCCTTACTGGCTTCATTGATATGCCACACAGCACCCCAGATTCAATTCCATTTCAAAAGCATTTTTCCCCCTAAAGCAGTGATGGATTCCACAAGTCTTGGAGCAGGTTAAGAGACTGAAGGGTGCTTGTGGGTACAGTGAGCTATTTTGAGAGTGCTTTTTGAAAACTGAAGTTACTGGAGCAAAATCTGTAAAGGCTCAGTCGTATCCTTGTTATACAAAGGGAAGGATTCATGTAAATCCAGAGAAACGTGGCTCAAGAAGTACACCAAGTTAGAAGGAATCCTGTTTACATGCCAACACTGTCCTGAATGCTAAATCTCACTAATCCAAGTGCGGTCCCTGGGCTGAGTGTCAGCAGCACCTGGGTGCTAATTAGAAATGCAGAGTCCAGGATCCATCTCAGATACACTGAATCAGACTATGTTTTTGGACAAGATCCTGGGGACTTGTATGCACATGGAAATTTGATGATCATTTTACTGACACAGAGGAAGGGGTAAGACTCTGGGTTAAGACTAGGTTAAGACTCCTCTTGAGGAGGAGGGTTGCTGATAAGGCCTATAGACTAATGCTTGGAACAGACCTTTCTCAGGGTGGTCTCATTTCTTTGTTTTTAGTAGGAATTTTCCTTACAATGAATCAGTGCTTGGTTTGGTCTCTAACACTGGCACATATTTTTGTTTTACTTTGTTTTGATTTTAGCAGTGTTTGGGCTCAAGTGCAGAGCTCACCACGCCAGGCAAGTACTCTATCACTGAGCTAACACACTCAGCCCAACACTGGCATTTTAAAGTTGCATCATCTTCTTTGTCTCCATAATATTTAACACAGACATGAAGCTACTAGTCATTTTCTTGACATGCTACTTCTGGGTCCGATTTGAATGCATATTTTAAATGATCATTGGGAAATACATGAATAAATAGGAAATTTTAATAAAAGACAGAATTCTAGGCCAAAATATACTCTGGTTATATCCCCTAAAATCACAAATGTTAATTTAAAAAGAAGATTTTGTTTCAGAAGTAATTGAAAAATTTGGTTCCTAGCATAATTAACTCTCACCTCTTCACTCCTAGAACAGAATTATTCACATTTGAAATTAGTAAGTGAAAATTTAATCCTAACCCTGTGTCTGGCACTTCAAGTCACGTGATTGCACTCCCTTTCAGAGAAAGGAATGCTGTGTTGAGCCTGATCTCATTTTATACAATATTTTGTAGGCTTTCTTTACATGGAAATAAAAGACTAATTTAGTCCTTGGGCAATGTTAATTATAAACCAGACTGAGCACCATGCCTGTCTTTATAGGATGAGGAAACACAGGAAGTTTCTTTGGAGGATGGATTCTTTTAATGAGATAAGTACAGGGCAATGTTTCTACTTATAAATAAGTTGTTTAGGAGAAATCAAGGCTTTGAATTCTGTAGAGGAGCCTCAGGCTAGAAGGCACTGTATTCTGTGTTCTCTGGCCCCCAAATGGCAGTCTTTTAAGATGAGGAATGTTTCAAGTTTTTGTAAGAGTGACTATGATTAATACATACAACAAAAACCCACGAAGGGGTCTGGTAGTGCCAGACCTCATTTGCTAAAAGGAGCTTCAAGTGATAGACTGAGCAGAAGAAGCCTACGGAGCCACATAGTTATGGCTAGAGACTGATGGCGCCTCTGCAATTCGTTCAAGTACACGTGGGAGCAATTTTTGGTAAATATAAGTACTAATTAAATATCACCCTCCCCAATGGGCATGTTGGGAGGAACAGAAAGTTACCATTAGAATGAAGCCCTTAATTAAATGCTCCTCTGACTTTTGATGCATCCTAGACTTTTGATGTTAGGAGTCAACTGTATCTGTAGGTTCTTCAGTGGTAGAGTTAGTGTATCTATTCATATAGGGTTGATCACATATAGTCATCTTATAAACATCTAATTCATTTAACTACTTGATAACTTTTTTTTTCATTTCTTTAATGAGGAATGTCAGTTGTCCAAGATATAGAGAAGACTGATGAAACTCAGTAAAGAAAATAATTGACCATGATGAGATTTATTTTTGGCTATGGCTGTAAACTAGTCATTCTTTCCATTGTTTTTTTTTTTTTTTTTGAAAAGGTGACAATGCCAAAGCGTTCATATTTGCTGTGTAACTATTGCTACCATTAATATACACTGAATAATCATACTAAGCCCTTTTATGCATGCAGTTCTCACAGGACCCTCGGTTCCTTTACAGTATTATCCTCATTTAGAGCTGAGGAAACTGCTTTAAAGACATGGAACTTTCCAGAGATTGAACAGCTTATAAGAGGCAGAGTCAGAATTCAAACCCAAGTAGGTTTGGGAGCTGAGATCATCCTCCAAATGCATGGGCTAGTCTGAGTATTATAGAACAAAGGCTCTGAGCTTTTCAGCTGAAACTTGCCATTTAGACTGAAAGATTACACTTTTCAAGAAGGTCAAGTTGTTTCTCACTGCCCTGCATCAACTAGTTAAAGCATTTCTTGTCATCCACTGGGTTTCCCAGCACCACTGCTCTACTTATATTCCATTGTGGTCTCTAAATTTCCCCCTACACAGCCTAGTAAAGGAAACCTCTCCTGGGGCCCGTAAGCTTCTACTTTTTTATGCCGTCTACTCATTTTCCCACATCAAACTAGACACACAAGGAGGGGAGAGATACAAAAGCATTTTGGCAAGTTAGAAGCAAATGAAACATAAAATATTATGATTATGTCTGAAACGGCTTTCTACATCTGCTCAATGAAACAACCCTTCTCTTTGCAAACGAGACACTCGGCAAAATTCTTTCTGGAAATTCCAGAAGGTAGACATGCGATGAATCAGGCTCATGAGCTGCCAAGTCAGTCAAAAGTGTCAAACCAGCTTATGTGTGTGAGTGTATCTAAAACCCAAAGAAGGGCAGCTTCCAGGTTCAGGGTCATGGGGAAATTTTGCCAAAGAGTATGTATTGTATTATACCACTCAAAAGCTGTTCCATGATCAGAGGTTAAAGAGCCTTCGTTTGCCAAGAAAAATGAATAGACTGAGTATGACAACATTTAGACTGGCTACTATGAGGTGAATGAGGAAGTAAAATAGTGACATGAGAAGGAGAAGGGGGTTAAGAACTCTGTTTCAAGAGGAAGTAATATGCAGTTATTTTCTTTTTTTAATTTAAAAAAAAAGTTGATTGTGAAAACTAAGGCTTTGTCTTAATGTGTATAACTGATACTGCAAGTAGTTTGGAAATAATATGGGAATTATAAATGACTTAAGATTAACTAAATGCTCACGGTGAGTGGCCGTGAAATCTCAAATTGGATGCAATTTCTGATTTATCTGTTTAAAATTTTATGCCCACATGGGTGCTTTGTGAATCATGCCAAGTGAATCATCATCTTCATGTTCTCAGATTTCTAGGATGGCCACAAGTCATAGCTCTGTTATTATTTATGGGGCTTAAAATTTGGTTATATTCATGTGATGATTTATGGACTGCACAGGAACAAAAGAATTTAATGACTATTCCCACTACTGGTGCCTTCAGGAGGTTCTCCCCCTCCTTATTCCAGAAATGCCCAGAGTCTTCTATTCTGCCCTTGGTTTCAGCTGATAGACACCAAGACGGTCTCAAGTTAGTGAGGTGCTCCAAACACTAACAGACATAACAGAGCAATTCATTTTTTCAAACCTCTTATTTAATTTGTAATGAACTTGTTTTTAAAAAATGATTTGCAAAGACTTTTCATGAAAACTAGCTATTGGGAGTGAAGAAATGAAACTTATTGCTTTGCAAACGTGGTTCTTGACTCCAGGTAAAATTTGAAACATGTGTTAAAGCCTTTCTTATTCCCCTTCATATTCTTCCATCCCTTCCCTCTTTCTCCATGCCTCAGCCTTTCAGGATTCTTATGTTGGGTGTAGAACTTTACCCAGTCTCGTATACTGTCTTTGCCTTGGTTCTCTCTATCTGCATTGTAATGATTAGATCAATAATAATTGATCAATTAGATAATTTAATTTATATAAACTGTGCTAAATAATATAATGTTTTACCTCATTAAATAATATTTAAGAGATAGCCAATAGCAATGCTTGTATATAGGAATGAATCTGAAAATGTGATAGCTGGAAGTGTTTGTTTAAATACAACATGAATAAAAGCTTCACTCCAAAGTTTATCTTCAGGTTAGAAGCACACACACAAAAGTCTGAAGAAAGGGATGTTGAAAACTAATTGTATTGTAGACATTACTAATGTTCTGGGATTTTTTTTTTTTTTGAGAAGAGATTCTGATCCAGAGATAGCGATTGAACAGAACTTGTGGGAATTGAATTATGTGCCTTTCTTAGCTCAGGTTTCCTAAAAAACAGAGCACCTGAGGCAAAATTGCTAATGCTTACTGGGAAAGTAAGGGTGGTTGGTGGAATGAGGTAGGGAAGAGGTGGTGCATTACTGAGCTTCATGAGAAGCACAGCATTGATTTGTGCTGTGTCTCTGAAGGGACTTTAGGAAACCAGGATGCTTGGGATAGAGTCAGTGGAAAGAAGGGAATTTCTCTTCTGTTCTCACTGTTTCAGGTGTATCCCAGAAGGCATTAACTCCCTTACTTTTCTGGGTTGTGTTACATGATACTGAGATAGGTGACTAGATGCTCGCTCCCGTCAGCAAGAGACTGAAACCCTGGAGCAAGGGCAGTGAATCTGGGAGTTCCATTGGTGATCTCAGAGGGTGGCCATTGATGCTAATTGGCCCAGATAAAAACGGTACTGGTGGTGAGAAAAGAATAAAACCACCAAAACAATCCCAAACAATATGAATGTTAAATAGAAATTGGGTAGTCATGGAGAGCATTTTCTGAGGAGGTTAGTCTGGGTCCTAGATGCCCAGAAGAGAGGAGAGAGGAGAATCAGGAACACAAAGATGCTACATCTTTGTAGTTCTAGTAGTGATGGTGCCGTGCACTGTCACTGCAGACTGAAGTCCTCAGGACAGGGTCTGTTCTTTTAGATTAGGTAGCCCCACCAGTTGGCTGTAGGGACTGCTCAAAAGGCATTTATCGAATTAGAGACCAAATGCTTTCATTTGAACCAAGTTTATCTCTTTGTTTCAAGTAAGTTTTGCCTTGGTGAAAGATTTTAAGGCTTTTTTCTTTTTCTTTTTCTTTTTTTTTTTTGAGAAGAGATTCTGATCCAGAGATAGCTGACTGAACAAGAACTTGTAGGAATTGAATTATGTGGCTTTCTTGGCTCAGGTTTCCTAAAAAACAGAATGAGTGTGAGTGCCAGGACCTGGTAGAGAATTTAACTTCCTTAGGACAGAGAAGACACATATTGCTTTGGAGATGATACAGCATAAGGGTTAGTGTCAGACAAATTTGGGTTTGAATCCCAGCTCTGGCATTTGCTTACAGTATGACCTTGCAAGTCACTTTTCCTTATCCGTATAATGCATGTACCCAAACTACTTATTTGAGGGATTGTTGCTATATTAGTGATTGATCTATAGTAAATGGACAATTACTACTAGTTATTATCTTCATTGCTATTGTATGTTCTTCATCCTGTGTATTCTTACAAAGGTTAGATTAAACCTTGATATGGAAAAAATTCTTTTATTAAAGTTCTTTATAGGAAAGTTAAACAGTAAAGTTAGCAATAAAATTAGCAATAAATCCTACAAAATTGTTTTGAAGGCTGTTTCAAATTTTAGTGTTATATAGAATAAGAAATTCTAATGAGTTAAATGATTTCTTTTTAGGAGATAACTATGGTTCCTGTATGACTTATTCAAGTTAAATTGAAAGGAGCCAAATGACTTTAGTGTCTCATCCTATGAATGTGAACATAATTTGAATGGGAACTTCCTATTTTCTACTTTCCCCATTGTTACTGTCCTCCATTAACAAACGGAATCATACTATCTATAATTAATTACTATTTAAATCATGTCCCTGGTGGATTTTGTAGTTACCTCTTTGATATACAGATGGTAAAAGTTACTTTCTTGTTAGGAGCAGTTTTTTTGCCGAGGTCCAGCCCCGGCGGTGGCCAGGGGAGTGAGGGTCCAGAGTGGTCCTAAAAGAGTGGCGTTGGTGAAAGAAGAAGAGCCCGGTCGACAGGTTGCAAGTTATGAGCAACCTCCAGAAGATGTCTTTCTGCCCCTGGAGGGACCTTTATTTTTATACCTTTTTTACAGGTGTTTTTTTTCAGGTAGTTAATGGATAGCTTCAAAGCCCAAAACTTTTTTTTGATTTACATAATTTTCAAGAATTATAATCTTTTCTGACATACATTGATTACCTAAGATATTGAGTACATTGTTCAAAATATTTTTCTGTAACCTTAGACAATCATGATTAAGCTTTTACGTTTTCACGTCAATCACTAGGTGCTAGGGGACGCAACTAGACTACATGACTCCTGACCTATTTATTATTCACTTCTAACTTTAAAGCATACCTATGATTATTTAATTAACCTTTAATTTTAAAGCATACTTATGATAATTGGTAAGCTTTCTTACTTCTAAACTAAATTCCCAGTAAAACACACTTAAAGTAGTGAAAGTCTATTATTTAAAATCCTACTACTCTGAAGTGCCTCTAAAATATATCTATGTTAATTTTATGTTATTCTATTTTAATTTCCAAGGTAATTTCCTTTTTTCATATGACCTATTCAACTGCTTTCTTAAAGAACTTCCTTGATCCTTGGTCAAAGCACACCAATTTTTATGTCTTTGTCATTTTTAACTAAAGGGCAGGCTTTACACCTCAACTCATTTGTCATTTATATTAACTATGTGTTTTTCATTTTTATCATAAGTTTCTGTGTAAAGCAAAGGAGGGTCTATTGGCTGGGGAATGTATTTTTATTAGCCTCTTGTCTTCGAGAGGATACCATAAGCTACATACGGTGGTCCTTGTACTGTTGGTACAGCAATTGTTTTTCTGTAGCTAGGCTATTGTACAGGTTGTGGCTTTAGGATGGGGTGTGTGTGTGTGGGGGGGGGCTAGTGTAAATTGTTAACCATGGGATAAATATTTCTTGTTGTTTAAGCTTAAGGAATAACACCATTGTTTGTATCCTGAGAGACACTGAAATGCACCTCATGGTATAGCTCAATTGTATCCTTAGTCTCATTCTGACATTTTTCCTACAATCTCAGGTAATACATACTTTTATTATTGATTGACGTATGCCCTGTTATCCATATCATGAGTATCATAAACAAAACACTTAACATTCCTAATGGTTCCAGTTTCCAGATGGTGCGGCCTTTCTGCAGCGTCCTCCAGGCTGTGACAAGTCAGACAGGGGGTGCAGGAACGCCTTCACCAGTTTTTGCTATAATTTAATACGTAAAAATGTCACACATTCCAAACAAAAGTGGGTGTGCCAACTTCTATACAACCACTAGACTGCTATGGAGTACATCAGACCCAAACAACATCTATGTGAGATAGAAAAGTAAGTTACTGTTCACAGTTACCCTTGAAGCATGACACTGTTTTTTCATTTAATTAGGTTTTGTGCCTTTAACAGAGATATAATCACAAAGAAACACATACTAACTCTGGGTGCTTACTATGAAGTAGAAATCTTATGAAAAAGAACTTTGAGAGGAGGAAAAGGAAACCAAAAGAAAATATAAAAACTTAAATTTACCAGGGGGTTTATAAGAAGGCATTAGCTCTATTTAAATCAACAAACTCTTAGTTCTAGAATAAAATTGTAAATCAACATAGTTCATAAATGACTTCCATGAAATTGTGTAGTTCAGTGGATTCAAACAGGCTCTAGCACTTACCAGCTATGGAAACTAGGGCCAGTTAGCAAACTTTTATAAATACAATTATAGTAATAAATGGAAAGACTAAAAAACACTTAATATGTTGTTCTGGGATTTGAACTAATGAACAAAAATTATAGTGTGAAGTCTGTGTCATGCAATAGGAATTTAATAAATATTATCTACATATTGTGTTCTTAGCTGTAGTGAATATTGTTATCATACAAACCACATCATTTATGAGAAACTCCTGCCCTCATTATGTTTATTTACTGAGCCAGACTGTATATGTTTTATTAAGCAAGAGTTTATTATTAATTGCATTTTGATTGAAGGACCATGGAAAGGTCTAGATAATTCCTCACCTTGACACTCTCATTTATTATCCTAAATATTGCCTGGGGACTTGCATCTGATGTAAATTTCTAGGAAAAATGTAACACTGTTTTTCAGACTATTGAACATAGGGCCGAGCCAGAGAAATTAATGTAAAAAATTATGCAACTGGGATTTTCTTTTCTGTTGATTACTAATTTATACTTTGCAGTGAACTAAAGGAAAACTGAGCATTTTAAGGCCTCAACTCTGGGGATTTAGTAGCAGAGGAAAATTCTCAGCTCCATTATGTTGCTGACCTTCTGAAATTAAGAAATAAAGAGGTTATGGGATTTGAAAGACATAGCAGAGTTTGCATTATAATAGCCTGATAAATAACTATAAAATGTTTATTATCCCACTTATTTAAAAATGACTTTTCTCCATAGTATGTATTACACTGGTGATAAAAATGAACAAAATCAGTGTCCATTTTTACTCCTGTAAATAAATTATTTCTTATGTTGGATGAAAAGGTGAGTGGTTATTTCTACTGCTGTCTTCCAATGTAGTCATTTTATGTTTTCCTGGCTTTTGAAGTTCTAATCACCATAATTTTTATATGGTCACAACTCTGTAATTAAAAAGAAAAACAAAACTGTCTATTGGCCATTACCTATTTATCTGAAAATAGATTCACTTAAAACCAGGAAAAATACTTTGCATTTCTCAGATTTTTATTTGTGTACATAATTTTTTTCAGAACTGAAACTATCCAGTCATTGACTTGTTGAAGAAGGGAAAATAAAGGGACCAATGAAAACTCTGCCAGGATCTCTTGAGTTTCTTTTGAACTCTTTCCAATGCCTCTAGTGTTCTGGTATTCCTATCTCCATCCTGGTGGTGGTGATGGTATTCCTCTACCCTTTGGAAATTAATCTAATAAATGATGTAAGCATGTCTTATCTCTCCCTTGTTTTGCATTAGAAAGTTTTTGAAAATCTCTATCATGATCATGATAAGATTAAATAAAATTATTGAATGTGTGCTTGAGAAATATGTGGACAGAGTCTCTGTTGCCTGGAAAACAAAACAAACAAATATCTTTGAAACCAATTATAAACAAAATATTCTTCAAATAAATGTATTTCTTCCTTGAAAACTTAGAGTTTGAGATCAAATTATCTGAGGTCTTTTATATCATGCTGGCTCATATTTCTAAGGTAAGTTTCAGAGACATGATTATATCCTGGGAAGGGTCTTTGACTTTATATTTTCTAGATTAGTATCCTAGAGAACATAGCTTTTATAACACCCTGCGGAAAAAAGGAAATGTCTGGGTGGGCTCCGTGGCCACACTGATTGGAAACTCCTGAATCACCAGGGTCGCGGGGGTCTTGCAATCACAGCATCTATCACTCACAAAACTCAAGTGAAAATGTATGTGTTGCTCCTATCCTTCACTTACCCTTTGAGCCAATCCTCATTATTCAAAACATGGGACTGGGGAAGAATATTTGAATCACTGCTCTCAATTTGATAGCAAACAACCAAAATAGTTAGCAAAGTTCTGTGTAAATTTTAATGATTCTATGCATGGTGTGTATGCACCTTTGATCTAGCCTTATATCGTTCCACAACAAACGAATATACTGAAGGATATTACAAGAGCATGCAGTAAACTTTTTAAAGTAATAAGATTAGTCAAAATAGGAAGCTACTTTACCTTTTGATGTTTTACTACGTTCCTATGTGAATTGCTTTTGGCAGCTCAGACACAACTTTAAAAACCAAACCACCATAAAGGAATCCTTGTGTTTCCATACATAATTTAACCAGGGACAAGATTTTGAAAAGATGATGTGGCTTGGAGTGATTGGAGGTCACTGAGATTTTCCCTGCGTGAAAACTTGGTTTTCCAAGGCCTTCAGTGACTTGATGGTGATGACAAATAGAGCAAAGAGTAAACAACTAGGGCTGAAGTACAGGGCCCAATGACACGTGGGTTCTCTGACTGCTTCCTTGCCTGTCTCCATGGCAGGCTGTTGGCTTGTGACACACCATCACTGTTGAACCTGAGACCTCACACTATAGATATTAATTATCTGAAGTAAAAATATTTTCTCCCCAACATTTAAAAACCAACATGCACTTCCTGATTATAAAATAAATATAAGAGTAATGTCCTAACTGCTTTATATAGCTTACTTAATTCTTATTCTACAAGGTAAGGAATGTTATTTTAACCCACTTATTAAATATGAGAAACTACAATCAGAGATTACCCAGCTAGTAAATGAGGTAGAACTGATTCTGAACATCTGGCTTCAGATATCATACTCTTAACCTCTGTGAAAGACTGCCTCTCAGATTGTTAAAATAGATGAGTCAAGATGTGTGAAAAGTTAAATGAACTCAGATTCAAATGGCCATGGGAAATAATAGAAGTGATATCAAAAGGTAGCATGTAATTAATTGCTTAATTAATTGTATAGTCCTTACATATTATTGTGGTATAAAAAGAGCAGGCATTAATTTAGGTTGGGGACACATTTTCAGGCTATGCTTTCTTGAGGGTGACTGAAGAGGACAGTGTGGTGTTAGCTTACCCTTGATGCAAGAGTAATGTGTGGACATCAAAGCACAGAATCCTAGGAATGAAATGGGTCTTGGTCAGTTACCTGCACCTGCACAGTCTTGTCTAGAAGAGAGCGTTCTAGGCCTAGAATTAGACAAATCTACTTGAGTAGAACAGAAATTGGGGAGCCGGCTTCAGGTGTGGCTGTTGATATACTATTTAATCTAATATACATGGAGTTCTTTTAAAAATTTTTTGTTTATTTATTTGTTCTAATTTGTTATACATGACAGAAGAATGCATTTCAATTCATAGTACACATATGGAGCACAATTTTTCATTTCTCTGGTTGTATACAAAGTACAGTCACACCATTTGTGTCTTCATACATGAACCTAGGGTAATGATGTCCATCTCATTCCAGCATTTTTCTACCCCCATTCCTCCCTCCCTTCTACTCCCTCCCCTTTGCCTATCCAAAGTTCTTCCATTCCTTCCATTCCTCCAGCATCCACTTATCAGAAAAAACATTCGGCCTTTGGTTTTTGGGATTGGCTTACTTCACTTAGCATGATCTTCTCGTGGAGCTCTTTTCAAGGAGCCAGAATTATCACTGGTAAACAGTTGACTTTGGAAGAAATGTGGAAAAGCAGAAAGAAGAATGTGTCAACAGATTGATGAGACATAACCAAGTGGGCATTCAGAGAGGACTTGTAGCTGGGAGATTGGGAAGAAGTGTGGGTGGGTCAAAGATAATGAATCCTCGAGTGAACAAAACCAAATAAAAGCTCCTTTGTAAGAACTAGACTTTGAAGTTAGGACTTGTGTTTAGAAAAGAGGTGGAAGACCCAGATATTGAAGTATTACAGGGCAACTTCTGTTTTGCCTGCTTTAAAAAAAAAAGACAACTTCTCCACAACAGCTGGGAGACAGCTTAGGACACAGGGCAATTAGTGTCTGGGTGACTAACTGCTCCCAGAAAATTGATATCTTAGATTGAGCCCAGAGAGATTTGAATTTGGGGGATGTAAGCTTGGAAATGCTGGCTACCATTTTGATATACCTAAGTTCTATATCTTAAAACTAGCTAAGTCTTCATTTTTGGTTATATGAGCTAATAAAATATTTTTTGTTGCTTATTTTCTTATGTCATATCTTCTCTCATGTGCAGAACAATCTTTAACTGATACAAAAATGAGTTATAGAATTTGGGGTTGCAAATGAATGATCTTATAACATAGAACCAACTGGTTGATTTAGAGTTGGGTAGAGAAGAGTGAAAACCCTTCTATTGCATTTAAAAAAAAATACAATTTTAAATGTTAACTTAGGCTGTGGAAATGGAACGCTGTGCTATTCAGTAGTGAAGCAGATGGTTAAAGTGCCATGTTTGGTATCGTGGTGCTCAGGTCATGTATTTACTGAGGCTGTGGCATAAATTTTGGGACTTGATAAGCAAAGTGGAAAGATGCCGGATTCTATAGATGATACTTGGAAGACTTAGTAAAGTTTTACCAAAAGAAAGAAACTTAGGTAGAACCTGTCCTATAGAAAGTGTGTCTTTTCTAGGAGATTCCTTTTAAGCTGGGCAACCCAGAATGCAAGATAGTTTGAGCCTGGTTTTTCAGGTTAGGAAAATCTTAATTCTCTGCCTCAAGTTAGGGATATTTACACAGTGAAGAAGGTATATGTTATGGTTTTGATATATGGTATCCTCATGTGTGACACAATGCAAAAATTTCAGAGGTGAAATGATTATGAGAGGTGTAACCTTATTAGGTATGGATTAATTGGGTGGTAAATGTAGGCAGGTAGGGTATGACCAGAAGTAGGAGGTTACAAAGGGTGTGTCTTGGGGTTTTATATTTTGTCCCTTATGAGTGGAACTCCCCCCTCCTGGCCTGAGCTGCTTTCCTCTGCCATGATGTTCTGCCTCACCTCAGGCCCGGAACTATGGAGTCAGCCACTCAGGGATAAATCTCTGAAACTGTGAGCCAAAATAAACTTCTCCTCCTTCAAATTGTTCTGTCAGGTTTAATGGTCACAGCAACACAAAGCTGACTATAGCACTGAATTCAGGCAGGGAGGTGGAAACATAATAGGTAAGATATTGGTCTGGGGAAAGCCTGTTTCTACAAGTCTTTTCAGGCAACTTCTGTTGCCAATTTCTCTACAATAGATGGGAGGCAGCTTAGGGCACAGGGCCATAAGTGTCTAGGTGACTTACTGCTCCTAGAAGATTGACATTATTAGAATGAGCCCAGAGAAATTGGGCTGAGCACCTAGATGTGATGCTAAAGGACAACATTCCCAAGCTGGGTTCTAGATCTAAAAATTGTGATTTAACTACATCTATGGGAATGGAATCTTTGAATTGCCTGGGAGTCAAAAGACTGAAGTTCTACCAAGTATTTAAGAGAATTATAATCCCAGGGAAAGGCTAATTCTGTTAAACTGACCTCAACATCATCAGCTACCTCAAACCCCCAAGTCTCTATCAAACAAGTGTATTTAAAAGAAACATT
The DNA here is from genome assembly GCF_045843805.1 of Urocitellus parryii. Classification (NCBI taxonomy): domain Eukaryota; kingdom Metazoa; phylum Chordata; class Mammalia; order Rodentia; family Sciuridae; genus Urocitellus; species Urocitellus parryii. The sequence continues at coordinate 69,388,830 of NC_135538.1, read as the reverse complement.
CTGAATCAATATTTATTTATTCATTTAGCAAGTGTTTAGTAGGTGCCAAGGGTCAGTCACTGTGCTCCAAGTGGTAATATGTTTTGGTGAAACTGATGCCTTTCCCCCCAAAATGCCGAACTGAAATTTCAATCAAGGGAGCTAGACAATGAGCAAGTAAACGAAAAATAGATGACATGAGGTTGTATTAGGGCAAAGAGAGAGAGAGCGAGCGAGCAAGCGAGAGTGAGTGCAAGTTGTAATAGAGGTCTACTGAGAAGGTGGTGGTAATATGAAAATTTGGAAACTCTCCCTCCTCTTGTATAAAGCATTAGTAAGCCATTTTGGCCCTTCTACTAAAAATCACTGAAGTAGTAAATTAGCTTTGGCTTTGACACTGTACTTATCTTTTAGAGGGGTCCAGATCTTTAATATTCCTCAATTACTTCTGCAGTGCACAGGTAGGCAGCAGCGGAAGGACTTAATCACTGGGATATTTGAGCTGATTGGTTGAAGGCCATCTTCATCGTGCAGACAGTAACCTGAAATGCAGACTAGATGGCATATTACCAACCACCTAATGAATCTACTCCCTCCCAATTGGGATCTCTGGCGCATTTACTCATCTTCAACCAGTGTAATTAAAGATGAAAAGTGTAACACTGATGTATCCTTCTCTGGGGAGGGAGTTGTTTTAATTGTAGACCCATCAGTGGAAAATGAACTATGCTGGAGAAAGATCAGGCTTAATTACACACCTGTTGGTGGTATCAAGTGAAGCTGTTGCATTCTGCTCTAATAGGGAGACGATGTAGAGAAACCCTGTGATTTGGCAACACTCAAAATATCACCTCATTAGAGCTCACAATTTCTGCCTTTTTCAATCATTGAATCATCAAATTTTAGGTGAAAGGGCCTTGAGATTGTTTAGTCTAATTCACATAATTTGCAGATGAGAAAACTCAAGTCTGCAATATTAACTGACTTGTCCAAACTCATACAAATAATTTGAGAGACATTTATTAAGCTGCTTTGCTGACTGTCTGTGTCTTCTGAATGCTATTTAGGATCTCACAAAATATTTAAAGATTAAGACCAAAAAATTTGTCTCAAAATGTGAGGTGCAGAATATCAGTTGGGGAGAAATGGCGATGATCCTGGATTCTTCAGGCAGCCACCCATCTACTGAAACTGTAATCAATTATTCTAAATTCCTGAAGCATATGATTAAAAGCATAGAAAACTCTCTGGGGAAAAAAAACATTTAAATTTTATGTCAGGCTTTAGCCCCAAATTTCTATTTATTTATTTTTTTCTTAGGCTTCACGTTAGGTCAGAGTGATCTGCTTCATGCCTTCTTTCTCCTGAGTGATCCCTGGAATCTGGTTTTCCTAAGGCAAGTTCTTTCAAAGTATGCAGTATATTTATGCCCAATAGAACAAGAAAACTATAAGGTACAAGACATAAGATGGATGTGTGTGTGTGTGTGTGTGTGTGTGTATTTCTCTCTCTCTCTCTCTCTATATATATATCTATATTACTGTATATGTATATCTATCCAGAGATACAGAGTAAAAGAAACAGGTTAATTTGTTAGTTCAACAAATTTTTTATCAAGAGCCTATTATGTGCCAGGTACTCTGATGGGTTCTAGATATAAAACTATAAACCAGATAATCAGGCTCCTGATGGATCATGTGGTTTATATTTTTACATCTAGAATTTATAGCTATTGGATGAGCTAGAGCATGCTTTTGATACTATTGGCATTTTAGATTAGATAATTTTTTTGTTGTGGGGCTGCCCTGGGCATTGTAGAATATTTAGCAGAATTTCTGGCCTCTACCCACTAGATGCCAGCAGCACATTCCCAGTTGCAACAATCAGAAATATCTCCAGATGTTGCCAAATGTCCCCAGAATAGCAAAATTGTTCCCAGTTGAGAACCACTGAGCTAGAGAATAAGCAAATGATCACACATAATTAAATAATTATAATGGTATCTAATTCCTTTTTGTTATATTTTCTGGTTGATTACTTTAGAAAATAGTACAGAAGAGAAATACTACTTTTTGAAGAGAAACTTGTTGAAAATACAATATGCATAGGAAAGTGCATGAATCATAACAGAAGGGCGCAGCTTGAAGAGTTTGTTTTTTACAAAGCAAACACGTTCATGTAATCAGCACCCAGTACCCAGATAAAGAAATAAATAAGACCAGTTCCCTGGAAGCCCCTCTCATGCTCTGCTGCACTCACTCTTATGACTCCTTACACCACACTATGTAGTCTTATAATGGGCTTCTTCTGCTTATATATATTGAAACACTCATGTTGTTGCCTTTATCTATTCTACTTTTTTGGTGGTCATTTGGGTTGTTCCCAGTTTTGAAGCATTAACTATATAATATTGCTGCTGCATTTTGAAAAATAGCATCTTTATTGAGATATAATTTGCATACCATAAAATGCATGCTTTTACATTGTACAATTCAATTATTTTTAGCATATTCACAGAATTGTACAACGATTATCATAACCTAAATTTTAGAACATTTTTCGTCATGTAAAAAGGAATCGTATGCCATTAACAGTTATTTTCCTTCTTCCTCTTCCACATCTTCATCTCCTGCCAATGCCAATTTACTTTCTTTCTTTTTCTTTCTTTTTTTTTAACAATTTACTTTAGATTTCTATGTATTTGCATTTTGGACATTGAATACCAATGAAATCATATAATATGTGGTCTTCTCCTACTGACATCTCTCATTTAATATTCTCTTAAGGCTTATCCATGGTGTAGTATGTACCAGTACTTCATTGCTTTTTAATGGTGAAATAGTATTCCACTGTGTTTATACTACTTTTTTATTTATGTATTCATTGATTGTTGGACATTTAGGGTTATTATGAATAATTCATATATGAATATCCATGTATGAGATTTTGTGTGGACAAATGTTCTCATTTGTATTGACTGTATACCTAGAAGTAGAATTGCTAGGTCATATAATAGCTCTATGTTTAATATTTTGTGAAACTACTGAACTTTTTCACAGCAGCTGCTCCATTTCACAATCTTACCAGCACTGAATGAAGTTTCCAGTTTCTCCTTGTCTTCATTGTTTTTTCCTCTATTCATTGTTATACTCTGGCTTTCTTATTTTAGCTATGTTAGTGGGTGTGAAGTGGCAATCACATTATTGTTTTGATTTTATTTCTCTAATGACTAATGATGGTGAGGATCTTTTCATGTGCCTATTGGCAACTTTTAAAGTATTGGGAAAATGTCCACTTAAGTCCTTTGCCCATTTTTAATTGGGTCATCTTTGTTTTGGTTTGTTTGTTGACTGGAAATAGTTGTTATAATTAATTTTTGGCTACAAATCCTTATATCATACACACACATACACACACACACATATAATTTGAGTATATTTTGTTTTAGTACCATCCTTTGTGCAGACTTCTCTTTTTTTTCATATGGAACACTTCATAAGTTTGCATGTCATCCTTATGCAAACCATGCTAATCTTTTCTGAATGATTTCAATCTTCGTATATATACTGCCAGAATGAACACCTTTTCTTTCTTTATGATTTATATATTTAATATAAAATATGAAAATAAATATTTTATATTTATTTATATAAAGAAATATATTTATATCCCTTTGAAATATAAAATTTAAAAATTTTGATGTTCAATTAATCTAGTTTTCTTTTGACACGTCTTTTTAGTGTCATATCTAAAAAATACCTCTTGCCTAGTCTAAAATCACAGTATTTTCTAATTTTCTTTGTGATTTCCTCTTTAGCCCACTGATTAACTGTTTGATATTTAATTGCCACACATTTATCAATTCTAATAACCCTTTCTCTTATTGATTTCTGATTTTTAAAAATTTCTGATTTTATTTCATTGTACTAGACAACATATTTTGTAGAATTTCAATCCTTGTAAGTGTTTGAGGCTTGTTTTGTGTTCTACCTATGGTGTATACTGGAGAATGTGTACTTGAGAAGAATGTGTATTCTGGTGTTTTATTCTGAAATGTTTTTTACAAGTCTGTTTGTGATAACTGGTCAGTCTTCAGTTCCCTAGTTGATCTCTGCCTACTTGTTGTATCCATGAAGGGATATTGGAATTTATAATGATTATTTTTATAATTTTTATTTTAAATATATCTTTTTTTTTAGTTGTAGTTGAACACCATACCTTTATTTTATTTATATATTGTATGTGGTGCTGAGGATTGAACCCAGGGCCTCGCCTGTGCTAGGCAGATGCTCTACCACTGAGTCACAACCTCAGCCCTCCAGTGATTATTTTTGAATTGCCTATGGCTCCTTTCAGTTCCGTCAGTGTTTTTTTTTCATGCATTTCAGAGTTCCATTGTTAGGTACAGTTTTATGATTGTCGTATTTTCCTGCTGGGTTGCTCTTTTTATCATTATAAAATATGGGTTTTTGCTAGGTACAATCAATAAAAGAAAGGGTTATTAGATCCTTTCTAATCACAATGGCTCCAGAGGCTGAGAAGGATCCTGAGTTCAAAGCCAACCTCAACAATTTAGTGAGGTCCTAAGCAACGCAGAGAGATTCTCTCTCTAAATAAAATATATATATATAAAAAGGGCTGGGGATGTGGCTCAGTAGTCAAGCACCCCTGGGTTCAATCCCTAGTATCACACACACACAAACACACACACACACACACACACACACAGATTATCCATAAAAATTTTACAAAACAATATTGTTTTATAGCTATTTGTCTCTAGAAAAGATTTCGTTCTAACCTATTTTGTTTGATATTAGTATAGCCACTTTTACTAACTTTTTTGGTCACTCTCTTATGATATATACTTTCCATTTTTTCTTCAGACTTATATGTGCTTTTGATATTAAAATGTGTATGTTGTATATAGCATGTTTTTCCATTTCTTTCTCATCCATTTCGATAATCTCTGCCTTTTAATTGGAGTATTTAATCCCTTTATATTTAATATAATTAATGGTAAGGTAGCATTTACATTTGTCATCTTGCTATTGATTGCATGTCTATTATCTTTTTGTTTTCCTCTTCTTACATGATCACATTTTGTGCTAAATTTATATTTCTCAGTGTGCTAGTTTACTTCCTTTTGCTTCTTTCACTATATTTTGAGATATTTTGTTATCATATGCATTGGGCAATGTAATCAACATTTCAGTTAAAAATTTAAAAAGTCGACTAATAACATAATTTCAAACAAAACTCTATTTTAGTGTAGCTGTATTCTCTCCTCTGTGCAATTATTGCCGTACAAATTACTGTTTTATACATAACAAGCCCATCAACAAAAGTTTTATTTATGCAGTTGTCAGTTGAAACATATGTGAGAGAAAGAGAATTACAACAAAACTGAACTTATGATATATTTTATATTTAATAAGTAGTACCATTATTGTAATCTTTATTCCTTTGTGTGGATTTGAATTATTGCCTAGTCTTCCTTGATTTCAGCCTGACGGACTCCTTTTAGTATTTTTTATTTGACAAAACATCTAGCAATGCATTGTTAGTTTTTTACCCCTTGGGATTTCTTAATTTTTTCCTCTATTCTGAAAGAATCATTTGCTGGATATGGAAGTATCATCTGACAATCCTTTCCTTCAGTTCTATGTGTATATACCTTCCCACTACCTTCTAACTCTAAAAATTCTGAGTATGTCCTTAGTTGTGTTTCTGTTGCTACTTTCAAGATTTTTCTCTTTGTTTTTCACCTTTTGATAGTATGCTTGTAATGTATATAGGAGTTGATCTCTGAGTCTATCCTACTTAGAGTTTGTTGAGCATTTTGACTGTGTATTTCCTATCTAATTTTGGAACTCTTCAGCCATGGTTTCTTTTTTTTTTTTTTTATTGGTCGTTCATAGCATTACATCGTTCTTAATACATCATATTACACAGTTGATTCACGTGGATTATGAACTCCCGCTTTTACCCCGTATACAAATTGCTGTATCACATCAGTTTCCCTTCCATTGATTGACATATTGCCTTTCTAGTGTCTGATGTATTCTGCTGTCTGTCCTATTCTCTACTATCCCCCATCCCCTCCCCTCCCCTCCCCTCCTCTCCCCTCCCCTCCCCTTTTCTCTCTCTACCCCTTCTACTGTAAATCATTTCTTCCATTTGTATTATCTTGTCTTGCCCCTCCTTTCCTCTTATATGACATTTTGTATAACCCTGAGGATCGCCTTCCATTTCCATGCAATTTCCCTTCTCACTCCCTTTCCCTCCCACCTCTCATCCCTGTTTAATGTAAATCTTCTTCTCAAGCTCTTCGTCCCTACCCTGTCCTTGTTTACTCCCCTTATATCAAAGGAGTCATTTGGTATTTGTTTTTTAAAGATTGACTAGCTTCACTTAGCATAATCTGCTCTAATGCCATCCATTTCCCTCCAAATTCTATGATTTTGTCATTTTTTAATGCAGAATAATACTCCATAGTATATAAATGCCACATTTTTTTTATCCATTCATCTATTGAAGGGCATCTAGGCTGGTTCCACAGTCTTGCTATCGTGAATTGAGCTGCTATGAACATCGATGTAGCAGTGTCCCTGTAGCATGCTCTTGTTAGGGCTTTAGGGAATAGACCGAGAAGGGGAATAGCTGGGTCAAATGGTGGTTCCATTCCCAGCTTTCCGAGAAATCTCCATACTGCTTTCCAAATTGGCTGCACCAATTTGCAGTCCCACCAGCAATGAACAAGAGTGCCCTTTTCCCCGCATCCTCTCCAGCACTTATTGTTGTTTGACTTCCTAATGGCTGCCAGTCTTACTGGAGTGAGATGGTATCTTAGGGTAGTTTTGATTTGCATTTCTCTGACTGCTAGCGATGGTGAGCATTTTTTCATGTACTTGTTGATTGATTGTATGTCCTCCTCTGAGAAGTGTCTGTTCAGGTCCTTGGCCCATTTATTGATTGGGTTATTTGTTATCTTATTGTCTAATTTTTTGAGTTCTTTGTATATTCTGGTTATTAGGGCTCTATCTGAAGTGTGTGGAGTAAAGATTTGTTCCCAGGATGTAGGCTCCCTGTTTATCTCTCTTATTGTTTCTTTTGCTGAGAAAAAACTTTTTAGTTTGAGTAAGTCCCATTTGTTGATTCTAGTTGTTAACTCTAGCGCTATGGGTGTCCTATTGAGGAATTTGGAGCCCGATCCCACCACGTGTAGATCATAACCAACTTTTTCTTCTATCAGATGCCATGTCTCTGATTTAATATCAAGCTCCTTGATCCATTTTGAGTTAACTTTTGTGCACGGCGAGAGATAGGGATTCAGATTCATTTTGGTGCAAATGGATTTCCAGTTTTCCCAGCACCCTTTGTTGAAGATGCTATCCTTCCTCCGTTGCATGCTTTTAGCCCCTTTATCAAAAATAAGATAGTTGTAGTTTTGTGGATTGGTTACTGTGTCCTCTATTCTGTACCATTGGTCCACCCGCCTGTTTTGGTACCAGTACCATGCTGTTTTTGTTACTATTGCTCTGTAGTATAGTTTGAAGTCTGGTATCGCTATACCTCCTGATTCACACTTCCTGCTTAGTATTGTTTTTGCTATTCTGGGTCTTTTATTATTCTATATGAATTTCATGATTCTTTTATCGATTTCTACAAGATATGCTGTTGGGATTTTGATTGGCATTGCATTGAACTTATATAGGACTTTTGGTAATATCGCCATTTTGATGATGTTAGTTCTGCCTATCCATGAGCAGGGTATATTTTTCCATCTTCTAAGGTCTTCTTCTATGTCTTTCTTTAGGGTTCTGTAATTTTCATTGTATAAATCTTTCACCTCTTTTGTTAGGTTGATTCCCAAGTATTTTACTTTTTTGGGGGATATTGTGAATGGAGTAGTTGTCCTCATTTCCGTTTCAGAGGATTTGTCGCTGATATACAGGAATGCCTTTGATTTATGCGTGTTGATCTTATATCCTGCCACTTTGCTGAATTCATTTATTAGCTCTAATAGCTTCTTTGTAGACCCTTTTGGGTCTGCTAGGTATAGAATCATATCATCTGCAAATAGTGATAATTTAAGTTCTTCTTTTCCTATTTTTATGCCTTTAATTTCTTTCGTCTGCCTAATTGCTCTGGCCAGTGTTTCGAGGACTATGTTGAACAGAAGTGGTGAGAGAGGGCATCCCTGTCTTGTACCAGATCTCAGAGGGAATGCCTTCAATTTTTCTCCATTCAGAATGATGCTGGCCTGTGGCTTATCATAGATTGCTTTTACAATGTTGAGGTATGATCCAGTTATCCCTAATTTTTCTAGAGTTTTGAACATAAAGGGATGCTGTACTTTGTCGAAAGCTTTTTCTGCATCTATCGAGATGATCATATGGTTCTTATTTTTAAGTCTATTGATGTGGTGGATAACATTTATTGATTTCCGTATATTGAACCAACCTTGCATACCAGGGATGAATCCTACTTGATCATGGTGTATAATTTTTTTGATATGTATTTGAATCCGATTCGCCAGAATTTTATTGAGGATTTTTGCATCAAGGTTCATTAGAGATATTGGTCTGTAGTTTTCTTTCTTTGAAGTGTCTTTGTCTGGTTTCAGAATCAGGGTGATGTTGGCCTCGTAGAACGAATTTGGAAGTTCTCCCTCTTTTTCTATTTCCTGAAATAGCTTGAAAAGTATTGGTGTTAGTTCCTCTTTAAAGGTTTTGTAAAACTCTGCTGTATACCCATCCGGTCCTGGGCTTTTCTTAGTTGGTAGTCTTTTGATGGTTTCTTCTATTTCCTCTATTGTTATTGGTCTGTTTAGGTTGTCTATATCCTCCTGGCTCAATCTGGGCAGATCATAAGACTCAAGGAATTTATCTATGCCTTCACTATCTTCTATTTTATTGGAGTATAAGGATTCAAAGTAATTTCTGATTATCTTCTGTATTTCTGAAGTGTCTGTTGTGATATTGCCTTTTTCATCCCGTATGCTAGTAATTTGGGTTCTCTCTCTTCTTCTCTTCGTTAGCATGGCTAAGGGTCTGTCAATTTTATTTATTTTTTCAAAGAACCAGCTTTTAGTTTTGTCAATTTTTTCAATTGTTTCTTTTGTTTCAATTTCATTAATTTCAGCTCTGATTTTAATTATTTCTTGCCTTCTACTTCTTTTGCTGTTGTTTTGCTCTTCTTTTTCTAGGATTTTGAGATGAAGTATGAGATCATTTATTTGTTGGTTTTTTCTTTTTTTGAGGAATGAACTCCAAGCAATGAATTTTCCTCTTAGAACTGCTTTCAATGTGTCCCATAGATTCCGATATGTTGTGTCTGTGTTTTCATTTAACTCTAGGAATTTTTTAATTTCCTCCTTGATGTCTTCTAAAACCCATTGATCACTCAGCAACCTATTGTTCATTCTCCAGGTGATGTTTGATTTTTCCTTTCTTCTTTTATCATTGATTTTCAGTTTCATTCCATTATGATCAGACAAGATGCATGGTATTATCTCTACCTCTTTGTATTGTTTAAGAGTTGCCCTGTGACATAGTATATGGTCTATTTTTGAGAAGGTTCCATGTGCTGCTGAGAAAAAAGTGTAGCTACTTGATGTTGGGTGGTATAGTCTATATATGTCAATTAAGTCTAGGTTGTTAATTGTGTTATTGAGTTCTATAGTTTCCTTATTTAACTTTTGTTTGGAAGATCTGTCCCGTGGTGAGAGAGGTGTGTTGAAGTCTCCCATGATTACTGTATGGTGGTCTATTAGACTCTTGAACTTGAGAAGAGTTTGCTTGATGAACACGGCTGCACCATTATTTGGGGCATATATATTTATGATTGTTATGTCTTGTTGGTGTATGGTTCCCTTGAGCAGTATGAAGTGTCCTTCTTTATCCCTTTTGATTAGCTTTGGCTTGAAATCTATTTTATTAGATATGAGTATGGACACTCCTGCTTGTTTCCGTGGTCCATATGAGTGATATGATTTTTCCCAACCTTTCACCTTCAGTCTATGTACATCTTTTCCTATCAAATGCGTCTCCTGTAGACAGCATATTGTTGGGTCTTGTTTTGTGATCCATTCTACTAGCCTGTGTCTCTTAATTGGTGAGTTTAAGCCATTAACATTTAGGGTTATTATTGAGATATGGTTTGTTCTTCTATCCATATTTGTTTATTGATGTTACTAAACCTGATTTGTTATCCTCTTTGACTACTTTCCCCCCTTTACTGTCCTACCTCCCATTGTTGGTTATCAATATTATTTTCCATTTCCTCTTCCTGTAATGTTTTGCCAAGGATTTTTTGAAGAGATGGTTTTCTAGCTGCGAATTCTTTTAACTTTTGTTTATCGTGGAAGGTTTTAATTTCATCTTCTAACCTGAAACTTAATTTTGCCGGATACAGGATTCTTGGTTGGAATCCATTTTCTTTAAGCGTTTGAAATATGTTATTCCAGGATCTTCTAGCTTTTAGAGTCTGTGTTGAGAGATCAGCTGTTATTCTGATTGGTTTACCCCTAAATGTAATCTGCTTCCTTTCCCTTGTAGCTTTTAAAATTCTCTCCTTATTCTGTATGTTGGACATCTTCATTATAATGTGTCTAGGTGTGGATCTCTTATGATTTTGCACATTCGGCGTCCTGTAGGCTTCTAGGATTTGGGATTCTGTCTCATTCTTCAAGTCTGGGAAGTTTTCTTGTATTATTTCACTGAATAGATTGCTTAATCCTTTGGTTTGGAGCTCTGTGTCTTCCTGTATCCCAATGACTCTTAAGTTTGGTCTTTTGATATTATCCCATAGCTCTTGAATGTTCTGCTCATGGTTTCTTAGTAGACTTGCTGAGCTATCTATGTTCTTTTCAAGTTGAAATACTCTGTCTTCATTGTCTGATGTTCTATCTTCTAAGTGATCCACTCTGCTGGTAGTATTCTCAATTGAGTTTTTAAGTTGGTTTATTGTTTCCTGCATTTCTAGTATTTCTATTTGTTTGTTTTTTATTACCTCTATCTCCCTGTGAAATTGATCTTTTACTTCCTGGATTTGTTTGTCAATGTGATCTTTCATTGTCTGATTTTGCTGTCTCATGTCTTCCTTGAGACTCCAGATCATCTGAAGCATGTATGTCCTGAGCTCTCTATCTGACATTCCATCTGTTGCAGCTATTACCTCTTCTAAAGTTGAGTTGACCTGCATTGCCTGTGGTCCTTTCTTTCCTTGTCGTTTCATACTGCTGGCGTTTCTTTCTGCTTGGTGAAATTGTTGTGTCTTTGATATTTTCCCCCTCTATTTATTTATATTGCTCTTGTATAGTTGAAAAATCACCCTTTCAGGGCAGGTAGTGGCTGTGATCCTCTTCCAATTAGTGTGATCCGTCTACCATGCTGGCAGGCCCTAGGTCTGCTTTGCTGCTCGGTCAAAGGTCCACCTACCCAGCAGGCGCCAGGGGCACCTGTGTCACTCCATAGGTTGCTGGACCTAACCTCCCGATGGGTTGCAGGTTCGCCTAGCTTGCAGGCACTGGGGGAGGGGCCGGTTCCACCCCTCAGCAGGCTTTGGGCCCCCTCTGCTGGTGTTCACAGTCCCGCCTACCTGCAGACACTGGGGGAGGGGACGGGCCTGCCCCTCAGCCGTCCGCCGGACCTGTCCTAGTGGGTCCGGTCCGCGTTCCCCGCCGGCGCGTGTAGCTGCTGTCACTTGGCTGGTTGCTGGGCCTGACCCGCCCGCCCGTGGCTTGCAGGTTCGCCTAGCTTGCAGGCACTGGGGGAGGGGCCGGTTCCACCCCTCAGCAGGCTTTGGGCCCGCTCTGCTGGTGTTCACAGTCCCGCCTACCTGCAGACACTTGGGGAGGGGACGGGCCTAGCCCTCAGCCGTCCGCCGGACCTGTCCTAGTGGGTCCGGTCCGCGTTCCCCGCCGGCGCGTGTAGCTGCAGTCACTTGGCTGGTTGCAGGGCCTGACCCGCCCGCCCGTGGCTTGCAGGTTGGCCTAGCTTGCAGGCACTCCAGCCATGGTTTCTTTACCTATTCTCTCTTTCCTTTTCTCTCTTCTTCTGACACTCTCATTATGTATATGTTGGTGTTATTTGAAGTTCTGTCCATTTTTCTTTGTTCTTTTCTTGTTTTTCTTTTTTTGTACTCTAGACTAGATCATCTCAATTGATCTATTTTCAAGTTTGCTGAGCTTTTCTTCAGCCAGTTCAAATATATTCTTGACCTCCACTTGTGAGTTTTTCATTTCAGTTTATATTGGTCTGTTAGAGCTATCATAAGAAAGTGTCACAGATTAGGTAGCTTATACAGTAGACATTTTCTCACAGTTCTGGATGCTTTACACTTGAGATCAAGGTATCAACAGTGCTGTTCCTTTAGAAGACCGTGAAGGAAAGATCTTTTCCCAGCCTATCTTCTTGGCTTGTTGATGATCATTTTCTCCCTATGTCTTCACATTGTCTCCTTTTGTACATGCCTCTGTCCATATTTCTTCATGAATTAGCTGTGGCTCAGGTCAAATAAAGATAAATGCTGGAAATGTGTCTATCTAGGGAGCTACTGGACAGATTAAGCAGTAAAAATTCTCTGGGAATGGTGCTTTTTTTGAGAACTTCAAAATGTTTCTTACCCCTCAAGTGTCAGTTACATTGTAGAATTTTCACAGCACTGTGGTACTGAACCTTTTGGTTTTCAAGGTGACTGCATAGCTGAGCAGAGGGGTGTGTGACAAGGGAAAATTAAAATTCTGCAAGATTATTTTTCTGAGATTAAGTCATTTTTCTTAATAAAAACTTTCTGAGATTATTGTTGGTTAGTTTCTAGAATTCTGAAAATGTTTATTTTGAAAATTTTACCAGTATTCTTAATGGTTATAGAAGGGTTATGGATTGTTTTAGTCTACCTGGACTTCTATAACAATGCCATAAACTGATATTCTCATGGTCCTACAGACTGAAAAGCTCGAGATAAACACCCCAGCAGATTCTGTCTGGTGAGGGCCTGTTTTCTGTGTAGTTAATAATGGGTGTCTTCTTGCTATGTCTTAAATGGTGGAAAGGACAAAGCAGCTTTCTGGGTCTCTTATGAAAGGGCACTCATTCCATTCATCATCTACCAAAGGATTCACCTACTGATAGCATCACTTTGGGGTTTGAATTTCAGCCTATAGTTTTTTTTGGGGAGAAATATTCAGATTGTAGTAGTGATGTAGATAGAACAAGATTGGTCCTGAACTGATAATTACTTAGGCAAAGTGATGGCTTATGAAGATTTGTTATGCTATTCTGAGGTATTCCATAATAAAATAATTTGAAAAATATAAGACTCAGAAAAATTCAGTAAATATTACAGAGGAAATAGGGAATACTTCAGGTCATAGGTATTGATAATTAAGGGTCCTTCTATAACCATAAACAATACTTAGTTGATTGCTATCTTTGAACATTTTGCAAATAATTGATCCATTTCCAGTTTGCAAAATATTGATCCACTTATTAAAACATCAAGCAATCATTTTGTTACTGATGCCAAAAAATTATGTTTACTTATAAGAAGGGGTTTTCTACAGATTTAAACATAATGTGTTTTTCCTGAAACATTTGAAATTTCTCTAAGAAGATAATCTCTAATACTAAAATAAAAGATGATTGTTTTCCCAAATCTGTGCTCTAAACCTGACATTGTGAGAGATATTTACACCAGGGTTATTGTATTTTTTTCTCGAGGTGGTGGAAATACGGGTATTTTGAATTTCCTGCTTAGATCTTTTTTGTATTCTTTTAATGTTTTATTTTCATAAAAATAGTGAAATTTCCCTTCAGGTAAAAACAAACAAACTGTACTAATCAATCCCACAAAACCCTATAATACAAGGATACAGGTCTGAATAGACAATATTGAGGGAATGAAATGGTGATAACGTTGAACCTACACAGACCTTTTTTATTTTTCAAAAATTGAATTGGCATTAAAATTTTGTCCAGTCTCAAAAGTCATATGTGATTATTGTAAAATATTTTAGTTCACATATAGAAACACATAAAGTATGAATAAAAAATCCACTGGTTTTTCAAAAGTGGAAACCCACACATTTCTTTTTAACAGAATTAAAAGCATTGCTGTAGTGAATTTGATATTGCTCAAGCCCTGTGCGGCAAATGTACCATTATTTCTTTTATCACTAATTTATTTCTATTCCAAGTCCTGTTGTTACTAAGGGGCCCTATGTTGGAACCTATGGAGTCACTTCTAGGTAGATCCAGGCTTTTGAAATGATTTTTCATTTAGTTCACTCTGTCCTTTCTCCTCAGTGTGACATAGTTTCAGATGGTGTTATTCTGTGCTTAGGCAATGGAGGAAAGGGGCATATGGCCAGAGTGCATCCTCTGGCATCTGCTGAGGTGTAACTCATCCATTGTATCTTTAATTGTAGGTTTCTGCTTGCATCTGCTGGTATGTCAGAGTCTGCTCTGGCCATGAGTTATGTCCATGAAGATCACTTTGTGTTTTCCTAGTCCTAATTGAAAGGCTCCACCTGCCCTATTTTGTACCCCTTTTAGGGATACAAGGGAAATTTGGGTTCTTTAAAGTATAGTCAGCTTTTCATCTACTGTCGTTATCATCTATTATCAATTGCATAAATTTTAAGCCCAGCTTGCTTCAGTGAGTTCCAAAATGTGCAGTCTGGCAAATCAATAGCCCCAGCTTTCAAAATTTTCCTCTGTTAGGGGCATCCACAGCCTATTTTGAAATTCAAAGCCAAGAGTTTTTTTTCTCTCTTTTTTCCCTTCTTTTGTGTCCTCCAGTCAATGAATGACCTCTGAGACACTGAATGATATTGAAGTGATGGAACTATCAAGGGGAAGGGACAAAAAGGAAATACAGAGGAAAAAAAAAAACCCACAAGCAAAATGTAACTAAATTCAATCCCATCACATGGATCTACTTATTTTTTTTTAAATAGCAAGTTTATAAGTCTCTTCTCTGAAAAAGGATACATAATCATAATGAAGATTCTATCTTTCCCATCAAATACAAGTTACTCTGTATCCATTTCCCAGATCAGACCACTGATGTCCTGTTAATTCACTGTCTACACCTCATGTGACTGTTTATACTCTGTTCTTACTTGATGATGGTGGAGCTTTGGAAGTATAGCATCAATTGTAAGAAAACCCAAGATCTGAGTCAGATGTGCCAGGAGATAAGAAGAAGGGAGTTCATTATACCACCAGTGACAGGGATGACAATTTCATGGTTGGCTCCAGAGACAAGACTTTCAGTTACGGGACTTCATGGCTTTCCAAGATGGCCCATGGATGTATTGTACCATTTTTTAATATCGTGTGATCTGCTTCTTTTAAAAATACTTTTTATTAAATATTAAATAGCTATAAAATGAGTTTTTAAAAAATGCTTGGAATGTAAAGAAGAATAAATTCTCATATGCTACCCAACCAGTTAAAGAAAACCAAATTCTCATTTACCTTGACAGTCTTTGTGTTCCCTTCCAATCCCTTACCCTTTCCTTCTGCAAAGGCATTTGTTTGGAATTTTGTTTCTTTTCCTTACTTTTAATTCTAGATTTACACAATAGTATGTCCCTAATCAATAAAGTAGCCAGTAATTAACTGATACATTTAGTTGTGTATTTTTTTTTTTGTAAACTTTTTATATAGACTGATACTTGTACACTTTTTTGTGACTTGGTTCATGCACTCAACATTTTAATGCTAGATTCCTCTATGTTGTATGCACAGTATAGTTTATTCATTTCTACAGATGTATAGTATTTCATTGTGCAGTGTACTATCATTCATTCACCTGTTTTACTTTTAATGGAAATTTGGGCTATTTCTTGTATTTTATTCTTAGGAAAAGATGCTGTTATGAACTCTTATACATATCTTCTAGTGTAGTTGTAAGCTCTGTAGGCTAGATATATTCTAAAGAGAAAAGTTCTTGGGTCATAAATTAGGAGCAATCAAAATTTTGTTGTCAGTTTTTTTTTCACTTTTGCTAATTAGGTGAGTATCAATGATAGCTTATTTTGATTTAGATTTGGATTTTCCTGAAAACTAGTAAAGTTAAACATCTTTCAATGTCTATTGTACATTTATGTCATTTTATCTTTGAAATAAAATATTTCATTTCATACCTGTTCAAATATTTTTC
Source organism: Urocitellus parryii (assembly GCF_045843805.1). NCBI lineage: Eukaryota > Metazoa > Chordata > Mammalia > Rodentia > Sciuridae > Urocitellus > Urocitellus parryii. The sequence continues at coordinate 69,372,675 of NC_135538.1, read as the reverse complement.
TGCTCTTTTGTCTCGTATTAATTTTTATGAGTTTTTAAAACCTGTTTTTGGCATGAATTCCTTATTAGTTATTATGTGAGCTGCAAATATCTCGGTTGATGCTTATATATATTAGAGACATTTGGATAACTAGACTGCTTTCAAGGCACTACTACTATAATATACCATTGAATATTTTGTAGCACTTATGTAGAATTTTGGGGAAAAAACATCCTCTGATCAAGTAAGCAGAATCTCAAGGGTCCAATTACTGGGTCAAAGGATATGAATATCTTCATGGATTCTAAATAAATATTGCCAAATTGTTTTCTAAAAAAGGTTGTACCAATTTGCAATGCCAGAAACAATCAAAGATGTAGCAATTTTACTCTAATCAACCTTAGGTTTTATCATTAAATATTTTTGGCTAGTCTAATGTGCAAAATGTTTCTCAACATTGCTTTAATTTGCATTTCTTGATTACTAGCTTGGATGAACATTTTTCACAGTGTTTGTTTACTAATAGTATCTTCACTTATGCAAATTGTGTATTTTTTACCTTCAGGGTCTTTATTTTACATTATGCTAAGAATAATAAATAGAGGTTCCACAAACCAAAAATAAAAAGCGATTTTCTTCTTTCAAAATGATTATGGAAGGGCTGGGATTATGGCTCAGTGATAGAGTGTTCACCTACATGTGTAAGTCACTGGGTTCAATCCTCAGCACCATATAAATATATAAACAAATATAAAATAAATAAAATAAAGGTATTGTGTCCATCTACAACTAAAAAATTCAAAAAAATGATTATTGAAGATTTCCAAAGTGCCTAACATATAATAAGTTATTGTGATTCTAACAATTTTTTTTGTGTGAAAAATCATGTAGTTGGCATTGGGAATACAAGGTAAAAGAGTCATTTCTTGCTTTTAAGGGATGTAATATTTTGGAATAAAGCAGAGAAGTATGGCAAATTGGGGCTGCAGTGTCGTGGAAATGCAAAGGAGGGTAGTCTAAATCAGATGAAGATTCTGAAAGACTTTCCAGAGTGGTGACCCTGAAGCAGATCAGAGAGAATGAATGAGTTTTAAGCAGTGGAGGGGATGCCGCAGCCCAAGCAGAGTGAAGCACAAGGGAGCAGAAGTGTGGAAGGATTGACCCTTGCCTGTGAGTGACAGTAGGCTGAAGACCCACATGGGCATGCTAGGGAGTTGAAAGTCTATTCAGAAAGTGCTGGAGAGCCTCTGAGACTTTTAAGAAAGTCTGGCAAACCTCTCCCAATGGAAGAATAGGATGGAGGACAGGCAGATGATGGTGAGAACAGCAGAAACATTTAGAAGCAAACCAGGAAGATGAGATAGGGTGAAAGTGGTGGGAATAAAGAACATGATTTTGGAGCTTTGGAGTATATCATCAATTGTAAGAAAACCCAAGACAACATCTGTGTCAGATGTGCCACAAGATAAGAAGAAGGAAGTTCATTTTACCACCAGAGACAGGGATGACAATTTCATGGTTGACTCCAGAGACAAGACTTTCAGTTATGGGAATACATGGCTTTCCAAGATGGCCCATGTTACCTCTAGAAATTTGTAAAATGTCTCCCTTGGATTTGTCGTTTTGATGTTGTTGGAGATACTGAAATGCTATCAACATAATACTGCTTTTAGCTACGTTAACTGTTTATTTTCCCCAAACCTTCCTGATCTCATTTAATTCTTCTGCTCTAAAGACTCCACATTGCTGTTTTTTGTTGCACTGATCATATTTTCATTTCACACTTATTTGGGTGATTGTTTGATTCATGTTCTTCTCTCCCAGAGATTGAGTTCTATCAGGGTGAAGACAGGGTCAGACTTGGCTCTCTACTCCATCCAGGGTCAGTAATAAGCTTGCTGCTTACAGATTCTCAATACATGATTTTTTTGGAGTGAACAGATGCCTGGCAGTTTTTAAGTGCTTAGTAAGTCCAGAATGCTGTAATTTTGATGATATGTTTCAAGGTCAGAGTATGCTTGACAAAGTGGGCCTATTAAAAAATGTCTCATATAAATATGAATTTTTCCAGTCTTTAATATATTGATCTGGATAAATTATATGTGTACTTGTTTGATTTTGCACCAGGAACAGTGAAAATGCAGGTAAAAGAGGAGGGAAGCCATTTTTAAAAATAAAAACTATTTCTGCGCTGACAGAATAATCTCTCCATGTCAAGAAGGGAAAGGGAGAAAAATGGTGGATGGGAAGGCTGAAATTTAAGCAGAATTTAGACAGAACTAGGAATAAATGTAGGATTACAATGTCAGCAGGACTTAGATTTCTGCATTATATTGATAGCATTTTTGTTGGCACTAGGGAAAAGGAGAAATCTATTTGAGAGCAAGCATTTTGAAAAAAGTAAGAATTCTACAACTACCTGCGCTAAATTACTGAGCATTGTTAGAAATCAAAGACTGACTTATGAATCTTTCCCTTTTTTGGCAGCCAAAACTAGACAGGACAAAGAAATGGGAAACCATTAGGCTTGCACTGGAAAAAAAATGAATTGAGCTAAGAAAAACAACAAATGGGGAGGGTTACTACTTAGAAGAGATGAGCCTTGGCAAGCTACTACTTGTCCAACATAAGCAAGTCCCATATTGTGATTGGTATTTGCTAACTTTTCTCATCAACTATCTGCCTTACAACTGTAATAACAAATGGATCAGAAAGGATCACATGGAAAGATTGGACCACTGGTGGCTTCTTCCTTATAGGCTCCAAGACTCTCAGTGAGGAAGTACTTGGCTTTCCAAGGTGGCTCGTGTTACCTCCAGACATTTCTATTAGCAAGTTCCTGTTCCTGTTGAGCCTGTCTTCTATCACTTCTGTCTGTTGGTGTCTAAGTCTAATTCATATTCCATATGAGATCCTCCAGATATTTGTGAGACAAAATCCTTCTTTTGTCCCTATTTCTTCTTCTGCAGGCCACCTGCTTTGTTCCCCTCTGCAAATCTGTGATCCATTTATCATATCTTCTTTTATAAAATCTTTGATGCCCCTGATTTCAGTATTGAATATGTTTATGCTCAATGTCATATTGCTAAAAATATTATATAACAAATAATCATTCTATATATTATATTGCCCTTAATAAAAAATACAATTCTTGGTAACTATATTATACTTTTGAAATCTATGGAGCTTAGTGCCAGATAAGTCCTTAAGTTCTTTTTAAATTATTCTGCTGCTGAGCAGTGTCATCTCATTTTGACTTCATGCAGTTACTGTGTGCAGTGTCATCTCATTCTGACTTTATGCAGTTACTTTTCTGGAACACTTGTTTTCCCGTGGCTCCAGCCTATTTCAGTTTTTAATTTTGTTCTTCAAACTATTTGTAATTCTTTTCAATTTTATGAAATAGAAAAACTATTAGGCATGCCTCTTTACCTCTGCTGAAGTACCTGGTAAATCTTGATCAGGAAAGGCCCGACATGAAAATCTGTAGTTACCATGAGAAGGAACTTCCTTACAGGTTGGTATTAATCTGTTAGTTGGTATCCTCTTTGGTAGAGTTGTTTAATCTATTACAAATCTATCTTACCATGCTGTCAATGGGCACAATGACTTTTACCTTTGCTACCTGTTGGAGTCAGCTGAAGAACTTTTAGAAATCTTGATGCCTGGTCCCCATTCCAGTACAACTAGAATAAAATCTGTAGGGTGGGACACAGGCATTAGTATTTATAAAAGCTCTCCAGGCAATTTTAATGTGTAGCCAAGGTTGGGAATAACCAACCTAGACCAATATTTTCCAAACTTCTTTGATGACAAAGATTATCTGGAATATATCTTGTAAGTAATTCCTAGGGCCACCCCAGTCACTGAATCAGATATCTGGGGGCTTCAGTAAATTGGGAACAATGAGAACTCTGATTTAACACTTTCTTCCTCCAAGGATGTGACCAGGGAAGTAGCCAAAGTCCTATTGAAATCCAGATATACTATTTTACCACATTTCTCTGTAAAATAAGAAAAAGGCTTGGTATGACTTACACACATCTACTAAATTATATTCTGAAGTAAAATACTTTCTTATTTATGATAGTTTCTCAGATGCAGTCATGTGTGGGGGTATGAGTTTTTGAGGGCATTTATTCATTAAACAGAAATGTAATGAATATTTCCAGGCCATCCCTGATGTCAGGCAGGGGAGAATAAGATAGGCATGATCCTTTCCTCCATTTGTTTGCTGTCTGGGATGGAGTGGAGGAGACATAGGCATCAAACAATGGTCCTAAATAAGTACATGTTGTGCTAAGTGGAGTGCGGGAAGAAGAATGCTAAGGGGAATGATGGGATGGTGGTGATAAGGAGGCTGATTTCTGAGGGTTGGCTTCTCCAAGGAGGAACATTTTAGTTGGTACATAAAATCTAACAAGACAGTAAAAGGAGTGGAGGAGGGAACTCTTCTAGACAGGAGAACAGGCTCCGGAGCAAGTGTGAGCCCCATTTGCTTGAGGCACAGAAAGAAAACCAGTCAGTAAGTGGGCAGAGAATGATGTGTGAAAGAATGTAGGGTCAGATTTTTATGATGGTAATGGGTTTGGATCTTATTCTAAGTGAAATGAGAAATCGTAGAATGTTGGTAGGTGGATGATGTGCTTGTGTGGAAAAATGATTAAATGGGGGCTGAGGGAAGATGAAAAGAGGGAGATCACTTGGGATGTTTTTGCAGTAGTTCAGGTAAGAGATGATAATGGCCTGGGATGGGATTGTGGATTTGGAGAAGATAGAAACAGATGGATTTTGGAGATAAGATAAAAAGCACTTGGATATAAAGTATAAGATAAAGGGAGGAAGCAAAGATGAATACTTTCTATAAAATATTACTATCATGATAATCTCTGCATGCATCATATATACGCACAACATGATATAAATGACATATGATATAAATATATGGTATATATGTATTACACATATTTTATTTTGGATGGATGACATTTGAAATTCATAAGTAAACTATAATTAAATAATCAGTGAAATACCTGCTGTTTACAGGTCCTGGGCTATTGGTCTGCTATGGGATATACTCATGATTACCATGGACTTGGATTCAAAGATGGAATCAGGGAAATTGGATTCCAAGTCCAAGTCTGCTATAAGTTGTTTCATTGCCAATTTTTGGATAGTGGCATAATTAATGTAGAGCTGATAACTAATATAGATAACTCCCTTATCCAGAATATTCAAAGAAAATATTAATTAAGTTTAAATAATAAAAAAAAATTTTTTGTATTGTGGATTGAACCCAGGGGTTCTTAACCACAGAGCCATATCCCCATCTCTTTTTATTTTTTGAGACAGGCTATCTCTGCATTGTTCAGAATCTTGCTAAATTGGTCACTGGGATTACAGGCATGTACCATGGTGCCTGGATACATAAACATTATTGCTATATAATTTATCTATCCACTGTGAGACAATGGCTCACCTTCCTTTTTTATAATGTGAGGGCTTTGAACCAGAAAAATCTCTCAACTGTTCACAGATATGACCAATCTATAGAGATAATATACTATTGTCACATAAATTTGGGGCATTCTAAAATAGATGTCAAGTGAATAGGTCATGTGGGATTTTTTTTTTTTTAAATTCTGATAAAGGAGAGGTAAGTCCAGAGAGGGTTGGTCAGATTAGATTTTGCTAGAGGAAGAGGGAGTAGATCAGTTTGGCAGAACTAGAAATCGTAGTCAGTTAAGGAACAGTGGGAGAGAAACTTGCAAAGTCTGTGTTCAGATGGGATTGTGCAGCTTTATATGCTCTTTGAGATGTTTCACTTTATCCTATGGTGAGCTATGAGCAATAAAATAAAAGTTTTTGACTTCTAAATCAGTTTCATGTGTACACACATGGTGGGATCTGGGAATAAGTTGGGGCAGGGCCAAGATCAGGGTTACCCATGAGAAATGCTTGTCTCATAACCCTGGAACTCCAATTTGTTTCCTCTTTACCATAGAAATAGAAGTAGTCCTGGGAACGGGATGTGATTTGATATAGATTGGATATGCCTGCTTAGATTGGATATGACCCTTCACTTTGCCACTTCCTAGCTCAGAGACTTTGGATAGACTCTTTAACTGCTCTGCACCTTAGTTTTATGATTTCTTAAGTGAGGCCAATAACACTTTCTTTATGGAGTTAGTGTGAAGATGAAGTATTTGACTTCTAAAGCCCTGTGAGCACTAAAGTTTGCATGTGCCCCTAATAAGTGTTATGTGTACAGCTTACACTTGGCCCACTGCCTGAAGTTCAGAGTTGTCTAAGTCTCTCTTTTGGCAGGCACCATTCCATTTTCATTAAGCCTGCAGGCTTACAATATAGACTTGACCAGTTAGGGCCTTTCACTTTTAAATTTCAAGTTTTGCAGCAATGTTTCTCAATTGATGGTCACAGGGTAGGGAGAATAGAAACAAATGCTGAGGGAGGAGGCAACCTGGAATTTTGATAAGTTCCTTAAGTTTGCAACGTCCCACCTCCCCTGGAGGGAAACCACTGGTGACGTGATGCCATTCTTTTTGCATTGCATGGCTTTTGTGGGCAGGGGAAGCAAAGCGGTTGAAAGCCACTGCTATGGAGAATAAATAGTGGTGTCCTAGAAACTTCCCCAGCAAGATTCAGATGGTAACTTAAGACCCGTGGCTTCATGGTGGTTTTCTACTATTTTGGAAACAGTGAGCTCATGGCTAAGAGTCACTGTGGATTAAGAAATGCTCAGATGGCCAAGGTTACGACTACCAAAAGTCAAATAGGTTGTTTCAGTTGAGGGATTGGGACAGGTCTTGGCCCCTGTCTTTGAATTCTTCCATCTACTGTTTCATTCTAACTCTTTGAGCTTCTGCATGCACGTCTTAGCCTCTGGTTTTCCATCATGATTTTGGTCAGATACAGTGACAGTTTGTAGTGATTACAGGTTTATTTTTTAAAGACAACCCCCTGACCTTTTTATGAATAGCAGCTTTAAAAAGAGTAGAAATTCTCTAAACCAAGCTTATATGCTTGGCATTGGGTTTAAATTTGGAAATGATACAATGTGTAAGGCTAACTCCACTCTCCATGTGTTTTTAGTTATTATACAGTTTAGTACACTGTAATTTATATAAGCTTAATCAAATTTATTATCTTTGACAAAAAGGCAAATGCTTAGAATATTAAGTTTTTTTTTAAAGATGAAGAACATAATTAATTTTTCCAAACTTGTCTAAAAATGCTTAGCGGTCAGTTCTGCCATTTAGATTTATTTAAACATATGTAAATTTGGCATTTTGAGCAGCAATTAATAAAGTTGCTATAATTTTAATCTTGAGTTTTCTTTTCCTCTCTGGCTCTTTGAAAGATACTAGGCTAATCATTTAAGTTACTATTTCCAGTTTTCAAAGATCTTGGTTAGTGCTTTCTGGAACAAGAAAATAGTTTGCTTGAAAACAATTTTATTATAGATTTTTAAAGGTACAAGGTTTCATTCCAAATAGTATTTACTTTTACCGCTTTGAAAGCATGAATGTGTTAGTCTAACCATTATGGCAACTAATCCTTTTTTAAATGAAAGTATGTTTTGATTTTAATTAGTTTTTTTTTTTTTTTTTTTTTTTTTTTTAGTACCAGGGATTGAAACCAGGGGCGCTTAACCTCTGAGCCACATACACAGCCCTTTTTTATATTTTATTTTAATCAAGTGCTTGCTAAATTACTTAGAGCCTTGCTAAGTTGTGGAGGAGGCTGGCTTTGAATTAAAAATCCTTCTGCCTCAGCCTCCTGAGTTGCTAGGATTACAAGTGTGTGCCACAGAGCCCAGCTGATTAGTTTAACCCACATATTCCTTATTGGAACTTTTGGATGCATTTTTTTTTCTGTAGCATTGATTTATAAAAAAATAAGCTCTTATTCTTTGAACAACCTTTGAAGAATTACTAACTATAAGTGATTTTGAACAAATTATTTTGAACTTTTGCAAGCCTTATTTTCCTTATCTGGAAAAAAAATGTTGGAACTCCAAATATCTAAAGTTGTGTGTAGCTTTAAAATTGTTATTCAAAGATCTCTCTCCTTTAAGAACACATGAAAATTTTCTTGACCCATTTTGGTGTATTTAAATTTAAGCTTCCTGTTTGGTTCAATAATATAGATATTTTTTCTGATCTGTTTTCTAAGTTCTGGGGCATTAGATGCCTGAGTTATTTATTTTAAGTTGCTTTTAACATTTTCAAGAAAGTCCCATATAAACAGAAATTTGGTAAATTTGTAAAATTTATGCATGAGTACTATAGTTTGTATCTGAATTGTCCCCCAATGCCTATATTTTAAAGCCTTTAAAGTCTTCCCCATTTTTGTGCTATCAGGTGGTAGTAGAAAATTGGGAAGAGATGAGACCAAATGGGAAATTTTAGACTATTGGAGGCATGACTTCAAAGGTGATTGTGGGATTCTGGTATCCTTCTCTTCTTTTTTCATGCCTCCCAGCCATGAGTTAAGCAGCTTTGCTCCATAACACGACAGCCTCCTACCATGATGTGCTACCTTGCCAAAGGCTCAACAGAAGTGGGGTCAACCAAGTGTGAGACAAAAGATAAACCTTTAATTTTAAAAAATTGATTATCTCAGGTATTTTGTCACAGCATTGCAATGCTGACTAACACAACGAGTTTCTCCCAAAGCAATTTATGTCAATATAAAATTAAAGTTTCTCTTTTGTTTGTAAATTTTTAAAGCCAAGATACCTGAATTTACTAAAATTTTAAATCCATGAGTTAACAAAATATTTACTTTAAAAAAGTTAATAAAAATTTAAATATGGAGAGAGCATCATTTGTGCTCACCAAGAGTGTGACTCTCTTCTACTTCAGGCATAAACTACATTGAGGTTAGGCAGGGCCATGAAGTACCCTTCCCAGGTGGACATTTGAAAGAGCTGGTATGGGATTCTTTTTTTTTTTTAATTTGTTTTAATTAGTTACACATGACAGTACAATGATCTTGGCATATGCCGTTTTTAGGTCTTTTGAGTATAGTCCAAGAAGAGGAATAGCTGGGTCAAATGGTGGTTCCATTCCTAGTTTTCCAAGGAATCTCCATAATGCTTTCCAAATTGGCTGCACCAATTTGTACTCCCACCAGCAAGCATGAGTGTACCTTTTCCCCGAATCCTCACCAGCACTTGTTGTTGTTTGACTTCATAATGGCTGCCAACCTTACTGGAGTGAGATGGTATCTTAGAGTAGTTTTAATTTGCATTTCTCTGATTGCTAGCGCTGGTGAGCATTTTTTCATGTATTTGTTGATTGATTGTATACCCTCCTCTGAGAAGTGTCTGTTCAGGTCCTTGGCCCATTTGTTGATTGGGTTATTTGTTTTTTTGTTGTTTAACTTTTTGAGTTCTTTGTATATCCTAGAGATTAGAGCTCTACCTGATGTGTGAGGGGTAAAAATTTGTTCCCAGGATGTAGGCTCCCTATTATCTTCCTTTTCCTAGGTATGGTGAATCTGAAGCTGCAGTTGAGATGATGAAGTCATAAGATAGTGGAGTCTTTATCAGTGGGAATCCTTGGATGATGAAAAGGAGAAGAGTCCCCTCTCACCTTCTACTTGATGGGGACACTCATAGATACAGTTAGACAGGCAGCATAGGCCTTTTGTTTTTGGAAAGTGAATGATTTTTTTATTGCTACAGTGTAACATTAGTTTATTCTGACTATTTTGAGTTGTAAATCTAATGAGAAAAATTTTATACTTCACTAAAGTCATAACAAAAATATTTGATAAATTGAAATATTTCATATTTTTATTATGAGCCTCCAGTATGCTTGGTGGAAAGCTTAATTCAAACACTTGAGTAAAATTGAGCTCCACTTTCACACACTGTTTTCATAGAATGAAAAGTAATACTGCTTTTGATACAGCTGTAAAGTAAATTATTAAAGAAACATTTTTAGAATTGTGTTACAATAGAGATAATGGAAAATCTCTGGTGATGTGCATGCTTGGTGGATATGTTTTGATTGAAACTCACTTTCCCCAGGTAAGAACAGGGCTTAGCCACTTCCTAAATTCACTATCATATTTATTTACCACCAGTGATTTTCAAGCCAATTAATTTTTTTTAATAGAAAATAGGTTTGAGCATGTAAAACCAGACTGCATTTAAACTCTCCCTAGTTTTAACTGCAGATTTTTTCAGCATTTCTTTTCCTGAAAGGAAAATATATCATAGAGACCAAAAAATTAAAAAAAAAAAAACTGTTTGAAAAGTTTTTTGCATGACAACTGCTGCTTTGTACAGAAACATAAAATCCAAGGCAGGACATCTGGGTTCAGACCTCAGCTTTACCCTTAGTGAGCTTTATAATCTTGAGCTAGTTACTTATTCTTGTTGTGCCTTAGTTTTCTCATCTGATAAGTGGGGGTGCTAATCCTAAATCTTGGGGCTGCTGTACTGATCTGTATAAAATGCTTAGAGAAACTGTGTAGTGAGCAATTGGTGACTATTGCCCACTCTGGATGGACATTTTATGTGTAAAATATTCCTGTTAGGAGGATTCTGTGCATTAACAGACTTGCATTTATTTTGGCATATGCTCTTTGGCTTATTTTTTAGCATGGTGTTTGTTCTTCTGCCCCTTCTTCTCTTGTCACGTTTTCCTCTGTCATGCTCATACTCAATCAGGTATACATGTTGTAAATTATATTTTCATTTATTTTTGTTGGACTATGAGGTTACTTACCTCTACATCACTATTGCTGTGACTAATTTCCCTCTTAATACTACAAATATATAATGATGAAGTAGGTTTCTAGCATCATAAAATTTATTTCTGTTCCAAAGCATATACTATAGAGGAAACATTAGTCAAGATAAAACACTAGGTGAACAAGCATTTATTAAGGCACTCAACATTGGGTGGGTGCTGTTGGAAATAAGACTAGAGAAATTTACAATAAAGCTTGAGAATTGTGAATTATAAACAGGAAACAAAGAACCATATACAAAGGTTACAAAGAAGAGTTATTGTTCTTATATAAGTGATACAGAAGTTTTGAGAAGGGAAGCTTTAGGACAGGATAAAAAATTTCTTGAAAGTTTTAAGAAGAGGCTGCAATATAGATGGTCCAGACAATCTGTTTCAGTTTGATATAATTCATATAGAACTTCTATAGCATGAAAAAGTGGAAGAAACTTAATGTAAGTATTGTACATCAAAGGATAGATAAATAAGTCTTGAGGGATCTTGGGTGTTGGTACATAAGAGCTAAAAGGAATGGATGGAACAAATGGGACAGTATTTGGAGTGGAAATATCCTGAGGAAATGGATTGCATGAGCAGAAGAAATCAAAGAGCAGGCCTGGGTAGAGAGGTGAGATCAGAGGAGAGAGCATCGGGTGGGAGTGGATAGGCATTCTCTGTGGGGTTGGATAGGAGAGTCTGACATTCAGACTGCATATCCCACATGAGTTGGCTTGCAGACTTGGCTGATCTTTAGCTTCAGAAATCTGCAGCTTTAACAGAACAGAATTTGTTATTGCAAGGGAAAAAAAAAGAAAGAAAGAAAGAAAAGAAATCTGCAGCTTTCCAGAATGTCCTCTGTGGCTCTTGAATTTCAAAGAGCAACATTTCCATTACAGATGACATGGATATGATGATTTGGAATACTTAATTGTGTCTGGAAGACCTAAAATGGCAAAATAATATAGGAGTATGAGGACCCTTTTACATGTGTTTTGGCCTTTTTAAAATGTGGTTTAAAAATATGTATTGATAGTTGAGAAATAAACTACTATAGTCTTCTATTAGAAACTTGTACATTTGGGCTCTCATTAAGTTGAATGCTACTATGGGCAATAGGAAGGCATGAAGATCTGTTCTGAAAACACTAATCAGACATTTTCAGAAAGGATTACAAGTGGGAGTGAGAAGAGGCACCTAGGCAGGTGGTGATGAAGGGGTGGAGCAGGGGGTGGCTATGAACACTGAGAAAGCTTGGCAAACAAAGACACTTGAAATGGTGAGTCAGCAATGCTATTTTGTCACACATCTCTATTCTTCTGCTTGTTCTAAAGGGGGAAAAAAGCCCACATTATTTCCTGAAGATAAGATTTGAAAAGGAGAGTGGCAATTGCATAAGGCATGTAACAAGCTTAATGAGGGAAGAAGGGAGACAGAAAGCAAAGGGAGAATAACAAAAGGTATAAGAAAATGAACTTAACCTTTCTTGTTCTCCTGGAGAGAGGGATTCAGCCTGCACAGGAGGCTGCTTAATAGCCAGCCCCAGGATGATGCCTGCCACCTTCCCCGTCTCTCCCACACTCAAACTGTACAAAATACATTGGGCTTTTTAAAAGAGGATTTCAATAATGTCACTATGCAACGAATCATGAGAGCAGACATAAATTTTCTTCTCTGGCTGACCCTGGGGAAGGATCAACATAGAAAAGAGGATTTTGAAAATCTTTCACCATCAATATTATTTGAGCAAAAATCAAAATGATTTTGCAGATTAGTAACACATTCACAGGACAATTCTTTTATAAAGTTCTTCTTGCCATCTAAAAGGAGTAACTCATGTGCAATCTGCCGGTCATGATGATAGTCATACATCTATTTATCTGTTCAGTACAACTATATCAAAGAAAGCCCCTAGCTGATCGTGTCTCTGGATCTGTATTTCCCACTAACCTCTCAGTAGTAAATTGAGATGGAATACACAAGGAAAACCTGCTTTCTTTCCTAGTTTGCTATATGCCTTGGCCTCTGGTATGTAGGCAAATGGCAAATTTCAAGGCTGAATTATCCCCGTCAGCATGGGTTCTGATTTTTGCCACACTCCACATGAGAAAGTGCTAAGTGGAGGTTGATGGGAAGCTGGGTGATTTGTAACTTTTTAAATAGGCTCATTAAACACAACATCAACTCAAGTCTGCACACTTTGTTCCCGTGTGGCATGGCTGCTAATTATTCCCTGCTGATTGAATGTTATAAGAGCAACACAGCGAATCAAAAGTTGGGAAATTCCTAGAAACAGCAGCTGCTGATGAATGTTAGTGGCTAGGTGTTTGCAGTTCATAGTTAACTTTCTTGTCAGTCAGTTCTAACTTCTGTCTTTTGATCAAAAGGGCCTCAGTGGTCCAGGGTCCTCAGGTGGTAGGGCATGGCACTCCAATGAATGAGGTCAAAGCTGCTCAGCCACCCAGGTACAGTTTGATTGTAATGAAGGTGAGTCCCAAGATAAGGAAATCTGCTTCTGGGTCCACCTAGCCTAGTTTCCTCTTCCCTTTAGGCACCGTTTTCTCAGGAATGACTCCACTTTACTTTCTGAGACAGGCCCCTTTGTGGCCACTTCCTTAGGACCATCATGGCTTGAATTTGAACTACAGGAGAAATATCTCTATAGATACAGAAAGCGGAGATCTTTAGGTGAAATTATTTGTCCAGGCACTTCCCTGATCAGGTGCTCTGAATGAGTGAGTGAATGTAAAAACTCATTTGAGTTGATTGAGTTGGTACTAGAAGTGATAAGGCTTCCTTTAAGTCTATACTTTACGCTAAGCACTGTAGTATTCTCTCTCTCTTTATTTTTTTATTCTTTTTATTTATACATGACAGTAGAATGTATTTTAACATATTATACATACATGAAGTATAACTTCCCATTCTTGTGGTTATAATGATGTGGAATTTCACTGGTCGTATATTCAAATATGAATATCGGAAAGTTATGTCCAATTCATTCTACTGTCTTCCCTATTCCCATTCCCCCTCCCTTCCCTTCATTCCCCCTTGTCTAATCTAATGAACTTCTATACTTCCCATCCCTACCTTCCCTTGTTAAAGGTTAGCATCCATCTATCAGAGAGAACATTTGGCCTTTGATTTTTTGGGACTAGCTTACGTCACTTAGAATGATACTCTCGAGTTCCATCCATTTCCTGGCAAATGCCATAATTTAATTCTTGTTTATGACTGAGTAATATTCTGTTGTGTATGTATGTATGTGTATATATATATACCACAATTTCTTTATCTATTCATCTGTTGAAGGGCATCTAGATTGTTTCCATAGTTTGGCTATTGTGAATTGAACTGCTATAAACATTGATGTGGCCCCTGCATTCTCTTTTAATCTCCAAAATAGCCCTTTTCAATAAATATTATTATTCTCAGTCTCTAGATAAAGATCATATAAGTTGCACAGGTATTAACTAATGGTGATGAGGTTAGAACTCGGCTCCACTGAAGGCAATATTGTGCTCCTTATGTAGAATCATATCAGTCTGAAATAAGAATTCTCCTAACAGGTAACCTATTGCAGAAAGGGTTTCTCCAGGGTTCAGAGTTATTCCTTTCAGTCAACTCCAACCTCACCTCCTGAAATGTCTAGAATCTAGATTTAGCAGGAAAAATTGAGAAATAAATGGTTTTGAAGGCCAACCCTGGAGGACGTGTTGTAGCTGTGCCCCTCCTTACTTCCAGAGGGCAACACCTATCACCTGGATTTGTCTTGCAAATAGGGAAACTTGAATTAAAAGGCTTTTGTTTTTAAAATCTGGGCTCAGCAAAGCAGGAGATGGATTAATAGGGACGTGAGTCCAAGTATTGAGAGAGCAGAAAAGTTGCCTCCAGGTAGAGATAGTTGGAATGTGCATGCTTTGTGTGTATTTCACAGGCAGGGGTAATAGAGGAAGAAGTGTGGCAGAAACCTCTGCTCTGGTTCCCTCTGTAGGGGAGCAGGACTAGGAGCATCGCGGTGACCACCATGCTGAACTGGAAACTGGAGCCCTTTCTGCAGTTTTCCAGTACTGTATCACTCCTGATATGAGTGTGCTCCAAAGGGAATGAGACTAGATTTGTGCCTAATGTTTTCAGTTTGACGGTTAATCTAGATTTAATTTGGTTTAGAAAAATTAAAGGGACATCTACATCTAGTATATTAGAGCAAGATTGTACTTATAACTCAAAAAGGTGGATTGGTACATTCTCAATATCCCCCCACAGGGGATGCAAATTAGTTCTTGAGGGCAAAAAAAATATTACTTTTTTTTTTTTATAAAGCACAGATACACATATAGTACATAAATAGCTGTACTGTATACCTGTGGTATAATTTGGGGGAGGGGACAAATTATAACAAAAAAATGTTTCAGAAGCCTTCTTAGAGGTGTGATAATGGAAAAAAAAGTTGGGAAACATTGCTCTAAAGTCTTGATGCTTAGAGAAATATTCAAAGTTACAAAGGTCAGAGAGGAAGATACATTTGCAGCG
The DNA here is from genome assembly GCF_045843805.1 of Urocitellus parryii. Classification (NCBI taxonomy): domain Eukaryota; kingdom Metazoa; phylum Chordata; class Mammalia; order Rodentia; family Sciuridae; genus Urocitellus; species Urocitellus parryii. The sequence continues at coordinate 69,357,400 of NC_135538.1, read as the reverse complement.
CTTGCAGGAATAGAATGAAATGGGGAGGAGGACCAACACACAGACATCATAGGAGGATTTTTCTCTGTTTTTTTTTTTTTTTTTTCTCTTCAGACAGGCACAAATTCACAAACATAAGACAGTAAGTTAGTTAAGTTCATTGTTTCAACCTAAAACATATTGCTACAAGCTCTTAAAATGTCTCTGTTAAATATCAGGAAACAAAAGTTCCCCAATTACTCAGGTTTAATACATCCTTTTTAACGTTCAGAATTTACCTGTTGTTGGGTATGAAATATTCTAAACATCTTGGACAATGTGGCATTAAGTGTCCCGTCTTCCCTACAGTCATATTTAGTACAGTCTGTGCTCTGCTCTTTCCATACATTGCTTTCCAAATTCTAGAGAGTAAAATAATAATAATAATAATAATGATGTTTCTTCTGAATTGCAAAAGGGGTGGATAAGGATGAAATTCTCTGACATAAATTCTCTGTCTCAATGGTTCTCCAACTTTAGCTGCATCAGAACCACTTGGAAGCCTTGGGGTAGTTTAGGTTGCTTGGGGATTTCCCTTTGGGTAGATCCACAATGGGGCCCCAGTGATTTGCATTTCTAATCCTGCTGCTGATTGGATCTGAGCTTTGAGAACTACATTTCTCCTTCAATGGATTTCCTTTCTGGTGGGCCATTAGAATTACTGGGCAGCTTTAAGAAAACATGTATCTCTGAGCTAACCTTTTGGGAATCTGGGTCAGTAAGTAGGTCTAGAGAAGCTCTCAGAATTAATACATCTTCAAGAAGTCCTCCAGATAATTCTGATAACCATTTGTGTGTAGGAATTATCCTATGGCTTTGGGGACAAACTGCCCTTTGGTTTTTTCATTTATAAAATACCTTTCTTTGGCAAGGTATTGTTCCCAGTGGGTGATGCAGTTCTGTAATTTTATTTATTAACATTCTCTTTCTTATTAAGTGGATGTTAATTGCATTCTCTAGATTTAAAGGAAAAAGGTAGATCTCTTTCTTTGGGGGTTAGTTTATAATAGATATAATACCATACTAATTAGACCATTTATAAGGAAAAATATAAAAGGCAAAACTCTGGATTTTGTGTTCAACTGTTCAAATAAATCAAACAATGTACCCCAGAGAAATGTGTACTATTTTACTTATCATTTTGGACTTGTTCTCGTGCAAATCTTGACTTTGAATTGTGACAAATACAAAACATGGGCAAAGTCCTACTATTACCTGGGAAACTGGTTAGGGGAATGCTTGGGATGACAGTATTGGTAATTGTACTTGAAGAAAATAAGATTTTTGAACCTAATTATTTTGAACAAAATAATTTCCTTGAACTTCTTTTGAAAGTGTTTTCCAAGATGAGATTCTCTCATTAAAGCTGAGATCTCTTTATTCTGAAGAAGGAGTTAAGATTCACATTAGTCAGTCAGTACCACAATCTATTTAATTTTCATCTCTTCCCTTTGAAAATTTGTGGTAGCCCATGGATAGATTTTTTAAAAAGATTTTCAGAGGGTTTTCTGACCTATCTGAGTAGGATATTTTAGCAAACCCGGCCTGGGGAGAAACAACAATTTTTCTGTGCAAGGTCAGGGAATAGTGAGAGATCATGACAGGCTGGCATGGTGATATTGGGTTAGGTAAGCCTTTCTTCCTAGGAACTTGAGCACTGGAGAGTATCTAGGACTCAAGGACCACACAGCAATGGTTGTAGAACTGCAGATCCTCAAGGTACTAACCCAGCAGCTGGAAAGGATATTTATCAGAGAATCATGGATGTGTGCTCACTGAATTAATGCATTTTTAAGTGTGGTGTCAAGAACCTGTCAAGTTTCATTTCTGTAGTCGAAGAAACTCCCTTCACCTTAATAAATAAACAATTTTACTGCAAAATCTGAGACATAGAAAGCTCTGTAAAGAATCTCTGGCATTCCAGCAAGTTTTTAATTATTTCGTAGACTACTTTCCATATCTAGTATATTGTATTTCATTGCCGATATTTCCCCCCTTCCCCAAGCATTATCCTGCCCATTCATACTTCCCAATAATTGGGAAGTAGAAATGCTTGTTCATAAACATCTATTGGCATAGGCTAGCCACTAAGGCACAACCCCTTTAATCTTTACTAAAGTGACACCATGGAAGAAATGATGCATGTAAATTTGTTCATACATATAAAATATCAATTTCTTTCATATCATTGAGAGATATTTATTTCATGGTCAAAAGTAGTGACTAGTATGGCTCAGGAGGCTGAGGCAGGAGGATCAGGAGTTCAAAGCCAGTCTCAGCAACAGCGAGGTGCTAAACAACTCGGTGAGTCCCTGTCTTTAAATAAAATACAAAAGAGGGCTAGGGATATGGCTCAGTGGTTGAGTGCCCCCTGAGTTTAATCCCTGGTACTCCCACCCCCCCCAAAAAAAAAAGTTGTAACTAATAAAAATGAACTGTATTTTTATTCATTCTTTAGATTCCAAAGTGACTGATGGTGTCACGCTAAGCTGGTACAGCTCTGTCAGTCTCTTCTTTGGGGTTCTGTGTGAGAATCTCTTTTACTTTAACACCCATTGGGGAAGGGGTCCAGGGATGTGAAGATGTACTGAATTTGAAGAGAGCTGAATTGCAAGAGGCTAGTTGGGGACAAATGAGTTTTGGTTGAAGTATCAACCAAAAACACCACACTTAAAAATGCATTAAATTCCTGCCAAAAATAATGAAATGGTAAAAGCTTTCTCTCTGTTTTACAATGGGTGCAGTCCTTTGAAGATCTGGATGAGATTCTTTTACAGCTCCAACTGTGAAACATCAACACTGAAAAATTTGTCAGTCAGGTTGAATCCAATTTCATTATGTTAAATAATGCATTTTTAAAATTTTTGATTTGTTATTTTATTATATTTAAATTTTTAGTTTGTTTAAATGCAAGTTTGTATGACAGCAGAATGCATTACAATTCATATTATACACACATAATACAATTTTTCATATCTCTTGTTGTACACAAAGTAGAGTCACACCATTCATGTCTTCATACATGTACTTAGGGTCACGATGTCCACCTCATTCCATCATCTTTCCTACCCCCCCCATTCCCCCTCTCTTCCTCTCCCTTCCTGTTGTTCTATATAGAGTTCATCTAATCCTCCATGCTCCCCCTTAAATAATGCATTTTTAAGGGGATAAAAACCAGATAAATGTTGCCTAGGAGTGTAGCAGCTTGGAGTGGACGTTAATGCTAGCTTAGCCCTATCCTTTTATGTCTGTCAATATTAATGCTGTCCCTCTTAAAGCAGAGAATGTCAGAGACCCCAGACAAGTATCATTTGATTACACACTTATCTGTTGCTTTGTCACCAGTGAGTGTTCAGTAAACACTCCTGGGTGGCGTTTTCATCATGAATGATTATTTCAAAAAGATATGTGATAGAAACGGTCATTGGTTTCAAACAGAGAACCATTTTGCAGTAATTATATTTTCTTATTAACTATGTGATAGGCATCGGAGACACAAATTTCCTGTGCTTAATAACTACAAAGGATCTTTGATAATAAGCCCCAGTCTTCACTTTCAAAAGTTTCTTTTTTAGTGGGAAAAGAGAACACAGGGAAATCACGATCCTGAGAGACTAAAAAAAATGGCTGACTTGACTCATTGTTTAAATGGGACAGGATCTTAGATCTCTTATCTTTTGATGGCAGACAGGGGATGGGGGATTGAAGAAAAGCATGGAAAATGAGCACTTAATTTTCTTGATGAGGTTATACCAATAACTACAGTAGACTTTATAATGGAAGTTAGAAATGTTGACCTAAGTGGACACAACGAAGGCCAATTTTTTTTTTCCATGTGTACCCTTGGGCTTCCCAGTGTTATTTCTTCCACACTGTTGCAGATCTTTCCTGTTCAGAGAGCTCCCTTTGGAGCTAATGAAACCTCATTTAACTGTACCATAAGTCATATACGTTTCCCAAACCTGAGACGGCCTGATGGAATAGATAGCTAGATAGCTAAGCAGGGTAAGAGGATATCTTGGAATTGAATTACAATTGTAAATATTGTTTGGTATGATCAAAACTCTCATAAAACAGCAATTAATTTTAGATAATTACTACTTGGAAACTACATAATTGGGTGTTTCTCTCTGGAGTCACCTTGCCTTTGTGCAAAGTATTTAATCGGTCATGCAGTTAACCTGGAAGGGAAGGGCACTTACAATAGAATTAAGAACGTAGCAGTGTGACATTCGAAATTGCAGCATGTGGGGCCACTGAAATCTTTAATAAAGGTACTTATTATATCATTGGAATTAATTTTGATATAGAGAAAAAACTTTTAATTTTAGGATTGGTTACATACGAGCCTCCCTTCTCAGCATATAAAAGAGCCATATGTGTGAAAATCTGAGGACTGTTCTTGGAGGTAAAAACAGTTTTCTATCCACTTTGGAAATGGGGAAGGACCAAACTGAGGGATTTGCATAAGAAACTGGCCCAAGAGGAATGCTGATTGTTCCTGATAGTACAGTGGTTAAGACACAGGCTCTGGAGTCAGATCCTTTGTGTTTGAAATTATTCTGTCACTTATTTACTGAATAAATTACATCCTCTTTGAACTTGAGTTTTATTACCTATAAAATGAGAATAAGAGAGTACCAATGTGGGAAGGTTGTGACTTTTATAAGCTAATATATGTAAACTGCTTAGCATGATACTTAGCATTTGGTGAATATTTGGGTGTAAATGTTTATTTGTATTATATTTAGTTTGAGATGGCAACTTTTTCCCTAAGACGTATACTGTAAGATACATGGGCTTCAAAATTTTGCTTCAGTTGTGATTTCTCATTCTCCATGCAAAGAGATATAGTTTGAGCTAGTCAAATACAAATTCTCATGACCCTTATCTAGGATGACATATATTTTAAAGGCAGTTCTATCTTTGTACTTTTGGTGTTTTAAAATGTTGCAGTGTAAAAAATATTTACTTAAAAATATACATTAAAAGACATAATTTAAAAAGTCCTCAGTAAACTTTCCCCCCGCCCTCCGAATCAGAATTTCTCAATGTCTTTTTAAAGACTCCTTCCTTGTCAAATTTTATGTGTAAGATCCCATCTGGGTGGTTCAGATTTAAATTTTTCTCATCTTTTAAATGGAGATATTCTGGATCTCTTAAACAACATATTTCATTGGACAGTCCATCCAAATTTAATGATGGTTTCTTCTTTAAATAATTTTCAGGTTTCTCTTGCCTATATTTTATTTGTGGAACAGACAGATTTTAGGATCCTTCTTGATTTGCCACTATTAGAATCTTTATTGCCTTATGAGAAAGTTACCAGTGATCATAGAAGTTTGAAGGCCCAAATGCCACAAACTTGATATGAATCTGTATTCCCAATGCCTACTCAAACCCTATGTTTTAACATCATATCAAGAATATCTAGTTTATCTTCAATTTAAACAATTTTATTTGTCAATTTTACCTCAATAAAGGTGGAGGAAAAAAAGGAATCTATTGTATGTCCCCTGCAGATTAGACAACAATTTGCAAGGGTCATAAAATAAGGCTGTATTCTATCCCCCCTTTATTATAGTTACTGTACAAACTATTCGAATTTTGAGTGGTGTAGAAACAGCCCTTTTAACATAAAGAACTTCCTACCTTCTTATCTTCCTTCCTCTGTTTCTTTCCTTCTTTTCTTTCCTTTCCTTTCTCCATTCCCACCCTCCCCCAACGTCTTCTCTCCTCTGATATTATGGTTTACTTCCCCTGCACCACAATATAAAACTAGTCCTATTAACTCACTGTTTCTAAAAGAAGAGAATTATATTTCCTGAAATCTGAGATATCATTAATTGTAAATTTCACCAAAGAATTAATAACAAGTTTTCGTTTTAAAAAATAAACATTATATTCATTGTTTCCCAAAGTTAAAAGAACCTTTCAGTTCAGAAATGCTAACATGAGAGAGTGAGCAAGTGTATCTTACAATTAATGGTGAATTGGTGGGGCATGAGGTGTACTTGAAAGATCCTGGGAATACTTCTTGTTGGGACTTGGAAGAACCTATGTAGATACTTCTCCACTGAAATGATAATGAAGGATCAAATCTCTCATAGGGAAGGTTCAGATGCAAACATGATATTAAAATGTTTAATTTCTATTTAAGGCTGGAGGACATTCCATGTTTCCTGGGGAAACTGAGGTGTGTAGTACCAGCAGTAGGCATTAATTTGAATTACAAAAATCTTACTCTCAACTTTGGGCAGAGCCCAATTAGCAATCCCAAACAGTGAACTGAAATGGATGCATTTGAAAAAAAAATTGTATTTATTGTTTGTGAGTCTCAGGTGGGGAATATCAGTAGTGAAGAATTTGGTAGTGTTTTAGTCAGCTTTTTTACTGCTATGACTAAATGACCCAATCAGAACAATTTTAAAGGAGGAACATTTTATTTGAGGACTCAAAGTTTCGGTTTCAGAGGTCTTAGTCAATAGACAGCAGGCTCCATTCCTCAGGGCACAAGGTGAGGCTAAACATCATGACAGAATTAGAGCAGCAAAGGGAAACAGCTCACATGATGATCAGGAAGGAGAGAGAGAGAGAGAGAGAGAGAGAGAGAGAGAGAGAGAGAGAGAGACTCCACTCACCAGATACAAAATATATACTCCAAAGCCATGCCCCCAACTCCCATCTCCTCCAGCCACACTTTACCACTTAAATTACCACTCAATTAATCCCATCAGGGGATTAATTCACTGTTTGGGTTAAGGTTCTCATAACCCAATCATTTCTCCTCTGAACCTTCTTGCATTGTCTCACATGTGAGCTTTTGGGGGACCCCTCACATCCAAATCATGACTTTTTGCCCCAAGCCCCCCAAAGCTCACAATCATCTCACAATGAAAACTACATTTTATCCATTTCTTAGAGTCCCCATAGTCTCAGCAGTTCCCAGAGTACTCACAGTTCAAGTCCAAAATCTTCTCTGAGGCTCAAGGCAATCTAGCATTGTGTCCTCCTGTAAAATTAAAAGCAATTTAAAGTATCCAATATATAATAGCACAGAGTAAACATTTCCATTCAGAAAAATAGGGGCATAGCAATCAGGGATAGGACCAAAGCAAGACAGAAATCTAGTTGGGCAAACAAGTCCTATAGCTACATGTTTGGCATTTGGGGCACATGATATTGTGATGTTCTCTCCAAAGAACTTGAGTAACTTGTGTGGCCATGTTGGTTGCAGCCCAAGTGGCCTTCCAGTTAACTTGTCTCTGCTCAATTTCTGCAGCTTTCCTAGGACAATATCCCATATTACTGGCATTGCTTAATCTCAGGCTTATCCACTGCAGCTTCGGCTTCCTCCTCAAATCTCCACACATTGCCCTCTCAGTGGGTGCCCACAGGGACTCCAGCCCTCCTGCCTCTTGTCTTGCTTCCAAGGTCTTCCTTGGAAATCTTGTTGGAAGCCTCTATGACCCCCTAACTCCATCACCCTGCATTCCTGTAAAACCAGCGCCTTGTAGTTTACTCCAAGATCTGCTGCTATCTTGAGCAGTAGCCAAGCCTCCAGTGACCCTGGCTGCATCAGCCTCCAAATTCTAGGGTGGCTGAGAATGTTGAAAAAACTTACAAGGCCCCCTTTTGCAAGAAGGGTGCCCCACTTATTTCTTCTCAAGAGAATTTTCACTTTTACTCCCTTGATCCTAAAATCGGTGTGGTCTTACCAGCTCCTGAGATGCCCTCAAGCCATCTTTCTTATAGTCTCTGCCCAAAGTTTTTAGCATTTCTTTAGTGACAGTAAAGTCTTTAACAACTGCAGCTTCCTTAGCCCCAGTTTTACTCCTGCCTTTCAAGCCCGAGTTTTTCACATCTTTCTGTTCTGCTTTCTGCTCCTGATGATCACAATAAATTTGGCTAAAAACTACCAGCAGTATCCATGCCACTGCCTGAATGCTATGCTGCCTAGATATTTCCACCAGATTAAGAAGTCCATCACTTTTAAAATCAGCCTTACTGTAAGTCTCAGGACCTGGGCAAAATGCAGACAACTTCTCAGCCAGAACACAACATGAATGACCTCTAGTCCAATTACCAATAGTGCCCTCCTTTTCCTCTAAACCCTTTTGAGCCCTTTCCTCCACTATCCAGAGTCCTGGCCAATTCTGGTCTTCTGAGTTCCCACCAGAATTGGCCATTAAGCTCTACTTACAACAACCGAAAGCATTTCCAACTTGCACTGCTAAGTATCTCAAAATTTCTCTCATCAATTCCAAAAAACTCCAAAAAAGTCTGAACAACCTGGTCAGGTTAGTCACAACAATGACCTTACTCCTGGTACCAATTTCTGTTTTAGTCAGCTTTTTTTTACTGATGGTACAGAGGGTTGGATCTCCTGGCTACCACATTTTAAAGACCATGCAGCTCATTCTCCCAAATGCTTCTGTGCACTGCTTGGTTTATAAGGATTTGTGTCAGGTTCCTACCTTGATGAATTTTCTTGCTTTGAGTGACCATCACACCTTGCTGAATGGGGAGAATTTGGTCAACATGTACAAACTTTTAGTTATAAGATGAATAGTTTCTAGGGATCCAATACACAACTTGGTGGCTATGGTGAATAACATTTTGTTGTATACTTGAAATTTGCTAATACAATATATTCAGCCCTTTGTATCCACAGGTTCCACATCCACAGATTCAACCAACTGCAGATTGAAAATACTTAAAAAAGAAATTGCATCTGCACTGACTATGTACAGACTTTTTTGGTCTTTATTCTGTGTATAATATAGTATGACAACTATTTACACTGTATTAGGTTTTACAAGTCATATAGACATGATTTAAAGTATGCAGGGAGGATGTGTGTAGGTTACATGCAAATACTATGCCATTTTATATAAGGAAAGGGCACAATCATAGATTTTGAAGTCCTTATGGAGGGTCCTGGAACCAATCCCCTGCAGTTACCTGTGGACATCTGTAGGTCTTATGTGCTTTTATCACACGTTCACAGAATATGAACTCTGCAAGGTGATAATTGACATGGTTGTGGAAATCATTTCACATGTGCATATGTCACATCAAAATTTTGTACATCTTAAGTATATGTAATTTTTGTCATTATACCTCAATAAAACTTGAAACAAAGGCTTGTTAATTCATTCAAAAAGATTAGTAGGCATAAGAGAAAACAGTCATACCTATTTCAGTTCCAATTCATAGCTGCAGAATTATTATACTCTGCAGAATTATTTTCATTAAGTTATGATGGACATTCTATTTTCAGTTTATACATGTTAGATACTATACAAAATAAAATATTAGTATAAAACTCATCAACGCATTTTCAGTGGGGATGATACTAAAAATATTGTCTTCTATTTTCCCTATTGTCCCCTGATTTTAGACTTGTGAAAAATTCTTTGAACATCTTTGAGTTATTCTTTCTGCCTTATTGAAAAGGTAACATATCTGATTTTGTTACTGTATTAACGGCCATACCACCCTGAACGTGCCCGATCTCGTCTGTTACTGTATTAATTGGAAGCTGAGAAATGATATTTTAGCTCAGTTTTATTGATAGCATATAAAGTAAATGTAAGGTTAACTTTCTTTTTGTTTCTGATATTCTATCTTAATTCATATTTTTCCAGGCCTTGAATGTCTCTTTATATTTCAATAGAAGTGATCTTGTGGGATCTTTCAAACACTGTGTAACACATATTATTAAAACATGTACACTAAAGCATTTATAAGAAGTTCAAATATATTTTACTCTTGCTCATTCTTTACTTTTATCCTTCCTTCTCCTGTTTAGTGTGATCTGATTGGTGAATTGTTAGTGCATTAGTTATTGAGTGATTAACCAGTTTGTCCCACCCGCTATATACACAAAATACTCTATAGCTGGGACTGTGGGGTTTCCAAGAAAGCCAGCAGTTCTGCAGTGGACACAGCTGAAGTGTCCTCTAATTCTATTCAATTTTGACATCATCTACTTGGTTGAAATCTCAGTTCCACAAAACTGCTTCTCACTTCAGACTCCAGTCACAAGTCTAGGGTTCCTACAACTCATCCTCAGATTCAATTAATTTGCTAAAGTGGCTCACAGAACTGAGGGAAGCAAAAGGACCAGCTTATTATTAAGAATACACATAAATGGCCAGATGAGGAGACATACAGGGCAAGGTCTGAAAAGTTCCCCAGCCTAGGAGTGTCCATTCCTGTAGAACTGGGGTGTGCCCCACTCACAGCAGGTGAACCTGACTTGTTTGCTTTCCTAGAAGCCCTCAAATCCAGTCTTTTGGGTTTCTTATCAAAGCTTCATTACATAGAAATTATTGATTAGATCATTGGCCATTGAGCTGAATGACCCAACTCTGGGGCTAATCATGTGTTGGTCTTTGAGATGATTAGTCCCAAATACTAGAGCTCTCCAGGGGCTTCCAGCCAGCAGCCACCACAATACAAAGATACTTGTCAATTCAGAGATTCCATAGATTTTAGGAACTAAATGTTAGGGATCCAGATACAGACCAAGGATATATTTCACAGTATCACAGTTATAAAAAACACTTGTGTGTCAGGAATGTAGGAAGTGGGATTTGTTAGAAAGACAGAAACACTAGTGAGAAATGTCTGGTCCATAGGCTGAATAAAACTTTGGTTGTGTAGGGCAAATTCAGTTATTTATAGGATTATGTAATGGATGACTTTAGTCACTTGTTCCTCTTCAACTTTTAAAGTGTTTTTACTGGCTTTGCAGCATATTATTCCTCATTAATACAGTCACCTCTGTGAATTAATCTCTCTCTCTTCTGGAAAATGAAACTTCTAGCTAAGCTCTCTAAAGAGAACCTTGATGGATCATGAGGGAGGCATCAATCATGAGGAAGGGGACCTGGGCATTTCTGACCAGCCCCAGGGGAGGTGACATTGCAATAAGTACGAAGGTCCTCTGTAAGAAAAACAAAAGCTGTAAATATACATTACATGAGTGAGTCTCAGGTGCTTTGCAGAAAGTTTAAGGATTCACTGGACCTTTTGGAGCCCTGGTGTTCCTAATCTAAAAGTCACCAAGTTTATCACTCAATATCTGGGTGCTCTGATGGCAGGACTGAGATCACACTCAGATTTCCTGTAGTCCTGTGCCCCTGTTCTTGCCCTTTTCAATTCCAAATAAAATATGAGAGAGACTGCACTTCTAACCTTGGCAGTGACAGTCATTCTATTTATGTGGAATTGTGGAAAATCAAATCAAATTTGAAATCTGTGTCTGCTTAGATAATTTTAAGTTTCATCTGACTCATCTCTGTGATATAATTTCTCAAAGAATATATAGCCTATATAGAACTCTGGCAAAATAGTTTGCTGCTTTTAATCAATACATATCATTCTTAGTCATTGGCACAGAGTTGAGAATAGAGGCTTTGGAGCCTGACAGACTAAATCTGAATATTGATTTCTCTACTTAGTACCTGTGTGACCTTGGTCAAGTTCCTTAACCTCTTTGTATGTCAGTTTCTTCTTCAGCGTAGTGGAGGTCATATGAGGAACCGGCTCATTTTTCATGAGGGTTAAATGAGTTCATGTATAAGCACTTTGTACAGTGCCTTGTGCAAAATAGATAGTTAATAAGTATTAACTCTTATTTCTCTAGTTTGTTTTTCTATTTTTAACTTTTAGATTATTATGTGTACAGATTTTCTCAGGTTTTCTATATTTAAACAATAGAACAAGATGTAGAAGAGAATATGAGTGAGCTAAAAACCATGCAAAGAAACAGTAATCAGACAATCTGTGGGACTGTTTGATCCATAAAAGTCTATTGGAGGAGACTACCAAATGGTCATCCTGAGTGTGCTTAAGTTTTGAAAGACAAGGAATTCACATTTTTCTGGAGGCATTCCATTTCATTTGAACAGCTTTATGAAGAAGTTATCCATATATGGAACTGAAATATTTTTCTAGTTTCCATTGGTTCTAAAGGCACAAAGCAAATTTAACTTTTCAATTGACAGCGGCTAAATTTTTGAAGATACCTTTTACATGGATCTGCCTTTCCCATTTTTTTTTTTCAAATGAATATTGAAACTCGTGATTTCAAACATTTCCTCCCTTCTCCCCTCTCTATCCTGGTACTTTTTTCAAAAAGTATTATTTGTCTATAATAGTTTTAATCATCAACTAATTGCTATATACACTTTCTGTTCTGATTGAGTTTCAGAACCTAATTTTTCTGCATATTTTATGGATAGCATTTGATGAAACATTAAAGCAAACTGCTAAGGAATTTACCTTTTGGCAGAAAGCCTTTTCAGGATACACAGACTCTTTTTAAAATGGTGACACATTATCTAAAATACCTGATGGTTCTTAGACATTAGAAGCCAATATTTTACTTAATAATTTAAAAAACCCATAATTTTAGTACATAGCTCTCCATTTCCATTGAATGTGAACATGAAAACTCCATACATCTTTAGAGTTCTTAAAAATCTGAACCGTTGTTATTTTGATTTCTCTCACTATCACTAGAAATTCAGGTCAGAAGGAGTTTCAAGTGGCTCAATTATGCACCCCCACTCCTGGGTAAAGGCAATGGGCCACATATCAGTAAGTTCGACACTACTTTCAATATAAGGATGGGTCTCAATATCTAACTCTTGTGTGTTTTAATGTGGATTTAAAAAAAATTAAGTATGTGAATGGATGAGTGTAATGCCTTACATAAAGTGATTGCTTAGCTAATAAAAAGTAATAGGACTCGTGAATTTCTGGTTCAAAAGGAAACGTCACTGTATACTATGTTTGTAATGTTCCAGACATCGCAAAATATTCCATATCTCTTCCTAAGTATGTGATATTGTCAAAGAAGCAAGACATATAAAAGTTGCCTTTTCCCCATCCTTCACTCGTGAATTCCACTTTTCAGAAATAACTATGATAGATGGTTCAGTATGTGTTGTACCCTGACAGATATTTCATTTTCATAAACTACATATGTGTGTGTGTGTGGGGGGGGTGAGTGGGTGGGTGTGTAAAATGTACGATTGATACAATATGAGTAGATAAACATATATCTATTAAATATGTATTGGTTTATAATTGAAATCATATTAAATTCTGCTGTGCAATCGACGTTATTCACTTGATAGTACATAGACATTTCTCCCTGGACTAAAAATGCACATACTTCATCTTTTTAAAAGCCACATAGTGCTTCATTGCAAGGATGTACTGTGCTTTATTTAATAATCTCTTAATTACAGACATTTAGAATATATCCATTTATTTGCTAATGTAAGCAAGGCAATCATAGATAGCCTTGGACAGAGATTTTTGCACCATTAAGTAAACCTTAGGGATACATTCTTAAAAATTGAACTGCTAGGTCAGAAGGCAAGTGTAGTCACATTAAAATGGCTATTGCCCAATTGACACTCAAAAATTTATATGAAAGTGCACCTCCACCCACAGGGCATCAATTTATTCTTTCATTTTACGAGAAGAATTTCTCTTGTTCCTATACTCTTACCAGCACTGTGCATTAAAATTTTTTTCTTAATTTTTGCCAATTTAGTCAGTGAAAAATGAGAGTCTACTCATTTTAATTTGCATTCTAAAACTATGAGGCACATTGAGCGTCTTTTAAAACACATTTATTGGCTGTTCATGTTTCTTTTTCTGTGAACCTGCCAGTTAAATTCATTGTCTATTGTTCTATTGGATTGCCAGTCTTTTTCTTATTGATTTTAAAATCAATAACGTATTTAGATCTTTGTTGCAAAATTTGTTTCCTAGTTTGTTGTTTAGAGGGAGGCCAGCCATTTAATGATTATTTGATTATTTGAGACAGAGTGCTACTGTGGAGACAGTGCTGGACTACAGCAAGAACTCATGAGTTCTAGCTCTGCCTCTTTCTCTTATCTATTGCGTGAGTTTGGTTTCCCCTCTGTAAAATGGGGCTACTGACAGGTGACCAGGAAAGTGCCACAAATGTTAAATGTGATAATGCCCATGAGAGCATTTAGTAGACTCTAAGCTTTACAGAAACACATGCTGTTATTCCGGTGATGTCTATGGAATAATCCATCAAGTTGAGGAAAGTTTGCTAATCTTCAACCCTGAAACTCTGGTGACTGGTGTCATAGTTTCAAAGCCAACCTCTTTCCACATGGAAAATGTAAAAGTATTGACTTCAGCAGCTTGGGAGGCTGAGACAGGAGGATTGCGAGGTTAAAGACAGCCTCAGCAATGGTGGCTAAGCAACTCAGTTAGACCCTGTCTCTAATAAAATACAAAATTGGGCTGGGGATATGGTTCAGTGGTTGAGTGCCTCTGAGTTCAATCCCTGGTAACTGCCTGCCCCCCCCCCCACCAAAAAAAATATGGACTTCAGGTTAAAGAAGTTGCATTAAGTCCTTTCTACTCTACATTGTCAAGAGGACAAAGGTCATTTCTGTGGCCTGTGTTTTAACTTTATTGTTCTGGAGAGCACTGAGACAGAAGGTGCTAAGAAGGAAAGGTCTTGGAAATCATGTTATAAAGGTTAGGAAAGCTTATCTTGGGGAAAAATGTACGTTATAAGGATTTAATATTTTTCTTCAATATTTTAGAGTTCATTTTCTGGGACAAGGTATAGGCTTTTTTTCTTTTTCTTTTTCTTTTGTCCTACAGAGAACAAAGAATACTTAGAATTATCAATTTGGGATCCTTATAAGGAAGACATTTCTAGCAATAATGTTTAACAATGGAATGAGCTGCCTTAAAACAGTAGTTACCTTATTACTGGGATGTATTATAGCAATGGTAGAATTTTTATGTTGGTTGGAGGATAGCAATTTCTGAGACCCATCTGCATTATCTGGTCATCTGGGAGTTTTTTCCACTCAGTTCTCTTTATTCTTACAGTTTCTGAGGCCATAGTATTTGCTTAGTCTTGAGTTAGATGTTGTGAACAACATGAAAACAGGTAAAATTTGGTCCAGGGCTTATTCTAATAGAGAAAACAAATTGTAGGAGGGTGGTGTGTTAATCAGCTTTCCATGACTGTGACAAAATACTTGAGAAAAAGGGCTTAAAAGAAGAAAAGATTTATTTTGCTCCTGGTTTTAGAAGTTTTAGTCTTTGATTCCTTGACTCTGTTGCTTTTGTGTCTGTGGTAAGGCAGTACATCATGATTAAGGTGCATGGCAGAGGAAACCTGTTTACATCATGGTGGTCAGGGAGGAGAGAGAGAGAGAGAGAGAGAGAGAGAGAGAGAGAGAGAGAGAGAGAGGGAGGAATGGGCCAGGGTTCCAAAATCCCCTTCAAAGAAACACCTGAAAAACCTAAGTTCCTTTATTAAGCTCCACCTCTGAAGGTTCCCGCCTCCCACTAATACCACAGGCTGGTGACCAAGCCTGTATCACATGGGCCTTTGGGGGACATATATGATCCAAACCAGAACAGATAGAAAGAGAGGCTTCAGCTTGAAATTAGAAGATTCCCAAAGACGGAAGGATGTTTCTCGAAATTCCTTTTCCACAGTCATGATTATTCTGACACTTCCTTTGCTGATTTTCTTTCCTTCTCTCTTCTTCCCTCTTATCCTCTTTTTTCTTCTCTCTTCTTTTTTGTCTGGATCATTCTGGTTTTCTTGTATTTATTTATTAATAAAATAATGAATATTAATGAACCACCACTTAACTCAAGGAATAGAAAGAACACTGAAAATAACTTGCAACTCCCTATGTGTTTTTCCCCTTTCCCAAACCCCTTAGTTGAATTTTGTATTTATATTTCTTCTGCTTTTGAAATATATATATATATATATATATATATATATATATATATATATTTTAAACTATATATAATTTTAGTTAGTGTTTTCATTGCTGTGACTAAAAGATCTGACAAGAACAGTGTAGAGGAGGAAAAATTTATTTGGGGTTCACCCTTTCAGATATCTCAGTCTATAGATGGCTACCTCCAATGCTCTGGACCCAAGGTGAGGCAGACATAATGGTGGACAGGCATGGAGAAGGAGACAGCTCAGAACATAGCAATCAGGAAACAGAGAGAAAACTCTGCTTATCAGGGACAAATTATAAACCCTAAAAATATATCCTCAGTGATGTAGCTCCTCCAGCCACACTCTATCTCCCTAGAGTTACTGCCCAGTTAATTCATATCAGTGGATTAATTCGTTGATCAGGTTAAGGATCTCATAACCCAATCATTTCACCTCTAAACTTTCTTGCATTGTCTCACACATTGGGGAACACCTCATAAATAAGCCATCCACATATATATTATATATAAACATATATGTGTATACATACATACATATATACATATATATAAAGTATAGATATTTGTTTTACTTGTTCAAGGATTTATAAAATGCTCATGCTATATGAAGTTTTTAGGTTTTGCTTTATCAATTCATGACACTAAAATCTCTGTTGTTGAGTATTGCTGCAGTTTATCTGTTTTTCATTGCTGTATAGTATTTCATCATGTGAATATACTATAATTTATCTTTCGGTCTCCTGTTTAAAAATATTTGATTTATTTTCAGCATTTTAGCATTATAAACAAATATTGTTTTATATATCTACTGAAACTCTGTGCAAGAGTTTCCCTAGAAGTTATACAAGCAGGAATGTTGAATCATCAAGTTATATAAATGTTTAAATTTTCAGAGGAATGCCAAGTTATTTTAAAATGTGTTTGTGTCTTTGATTATATTTAAGATAGATTTTTTTCTTATAATAGCTTACTTTGCCAGAATATATTTTCCTAAATTACATTACCCACATGCCCAAGAATCCTTAATGGCTTTCTGATAAAATGATTCTCATAGTGCAGTTAAATTTCTCCAGTGACTGGTGACCCAGTCATTTGAAGCCATATCTTATCATTTTCCCTTAGGAACACTTCACTTCATCAAAGCTTGTGACCTCATAGTCTCACCTGCTTTTCTATCTCATCTGGCATTCTCTAATCTACTTATAGCAGAAGATTTAAGAACATAGACTCTGGAACTGGGCTGCTGGAGCTCAAATCTGCACTTTACCACCACTCTTGGTGGCCTTATTCATCTGTGTGTCTGTTTCCCCATTTGTGAAATGCAGATAACAACATACCTCACCCTAAAGATTTGTTGTGAGGATTAAATGAATGAATATACACCAACTTTCATAGAACAATAAAGACTATGTAAGTGTTTGGTATTTTGTTACTATCTCAACACAGGCTCTAATCATGTTCTAGAGTATTTTTATGACTAAAGTAATTTTATGTTGTGTTTAAATTTCATAAATAACATATCATGAAAGTAGAAATCATATATTAGTACAACCTCCTTTCCAAGTATTTAGTTCACACTGGGTTTGTTGTTGAATAAGTGAAATAAAATAGAGTGTGGTGTTAGCCCCACATTTTCACAGTCT
Organism: Urocitellus parryii; assembly: GCF_045843805.1. NCBI lineage: Eukaryota > Metazoa > Chordata > Mammalia > Rodentia > Sciuridae > Urocitellus > Urocitellus parryii. The sequence continues at coordinate 69,339,947 of NC_135538.1, read as the reverse complement.
TTTTTTTTTTTTAAGAGAGAGAGAAAGAGAGAGAATTTTAATATTTATTTTTCAGTTTTTCAGAGGACACAGCATCTTTGTTTGTATGTGGTGCTGAGGATCGAACCTGGGCCGCACGCATGCCAGGTGAGCCCGCTACCTCTTGAGCCACATCCCCAGCTCAACATTTTCACAGTCTTGATATTGACTAGAGAAGAACATAAAATTCCACTTGGCTATTTCACTGATGTGGCACTAATTTATGACACAGACCTTAGCACAATGCCTAAACAATTCACCTTGCAATCTAAATCCTGAAGATGAAATTTAGGACAATAGGGTAAGAATGAGTCTCCAAAATACAGAAATCTGGTAGTTGCCCATTTTCCTAACACTGCATAGGGCTCCATATTCTACAGACTGGATTGGGTTGAAGGAAGTATCTCTTTTTAGAGAATTATTCTGGTGAAAGGAAAACAACATGGAGTCCTAGTCAGACCTGAATGAGGTACCAAAAGCTAAGTCCATGCCAATGACAGGTACTCCCTAACCAGAGGCCCCATTCACTTGATGGTGTGCTCTTCCAACAGGGCTGACACAGTCTGTTGACCAACATTAGCTGTCATAGAACAGCTACAGGGAGCTGGGTAGCGCAGTTAATCTAAGACAGGTCTTCTTTGATTGTGTGCTATAACATTATTCTTGTAAGTACCATTTTCTAAAGGACTTCTGGAGCAATGGAAAAAGCCATAAATTGCTTTCCATCGCTAGGAAAAGTCATGTGTCTATTTAAGAATACAAGCATCTTCAGAGAGCTATTTGTGATTGCAGCATTTTCAGACTCAATAGAGCCACATAATAAAGCAAACTCCCTCTTAGCATTTGAGTGTCCTCTCTCTGCAGTTTGAAGCACACAGATGAAGATAAAGATACACTAGAGAGGAAAACATATTTCTCCCAGAAGCAGAATAGGGCATGTGAAGTGTTGAAGGACCCAGAAAAGGGATAATGATTAGAATTTCAGGTGTTCTTGAGCTATTGGATCAATTCAAAATGCATGAGTGTTTCAATTTTTAGAGAATACTATAAATGAAAAAAATTTTATCCATGCATGTTTACATTTAAACATTGCTGACTTGGAATTTCAACAAAGCAATTCACATTGCCATGAATTGTAGATGGCAAGATTTGCATTATTGCTGAATCTGTCCATCTGTTGAGCTCTTAAATTCAGTTTTTTAAAATCTCTGGATCTGAAAATATTAAGAAAATTATGATATTCCTGTTGTATTGACATGTAGTGTAAGAAAAGCAAGTTCCTGTAATATGAATGTTTAAAAAAGTTGAGAAACCATTTTGAAAATATAGATAATATTTATAAATGAGTGTTTCTAGCCTGCTTAGCCATAACTATACAATGGCCCAGAATATCACAAACCTGGATAAGGGAGGAGAAGGTTATTTTTCCATATGGAATGTTAGTTGGCATTTTCTATTTTTATTAGCAGGAAAAAAGGCTTAAACCTAAAGGATGGGATGTCATTCTTCATCTTTTTTTGTGCTAACCTTAACCTTTCAGCCCACTTAAGAATTAAAAGATGCATAGCCTTCTTAAGTCAGTAAGAGGATTCTCAAATAACATGCTTAGAATGAAGAGATCAGGATGACAATTCTTTAATCTGAACAAGTAATTTATAGGATTAGGAAAAATCCAGGTTCTTGACCATCTTCACTTCAGAGAATGACTAAATTAAATTACAAGAAGAAAAAAGACCAAGAAATTGCTGTATCTTAATCGCTTAGTAGATTTCAATAATGATTGAAAGCAGGTTGATGCAAAACTCAGCTATTGGTCTTTGATATACATGAGAATTTTTTTGGACATGTTGTCTAAATCACTTAGAAACACTTAGTTTGGTTCTAGAATGCAAACACCATTTTTATAAATCAGGTAGTGGTACTCATTTTTTGAAAGGTATATAACATTGCTATAGTCCAAAGATTCTTCCGTTTCATTTTATGACAATGATAGTAACTCAATTTTAGTGTATAATGACCCAAGCCAGCCAGCCATAACAGCAAAAACTTAAGAGCAACCTTATCTGGAATGCTGACAAGGAACACATTCCAAGAGCCTCTACAGTTTACTAAACAATTGGCTTTAATCTTTAATACTGTTAAGTAGTAGGGGGCAGATAGGCACATTAGCATAGCTTTGTTTTTTTATAAGTAGCATTTAATACACTGTATTTGGATACTGTTGGCCTAAGCATCTTATGTCAAAGAGTTTTAGACTTGAGCAAAGAGCGAAAGGATTTCTTTTTTCTTGAAAGGCAAGACACAATGCTTGCATTTCCATGATGGGTACATAGTAGGGTATTAGAGTTTGTATATCAGTGAAGTTTAAAGGCAAAAACCGTGAACATGTGCCCTTAGGGAAACAAAACTCCTTGATATAAATTTAAGTTACAATAAGAAGAAGACCATTAAGAAGAAATTTTCTCAATTCAACATAGAAACCTTAGCTTCATTAAGTTCATGTACTCTGCTTGTGGCATAAAGTAGTGGTTTAGCCCCTACCAATATAGTTCTTCGTTTTCTCCATGGTTTTTCATATCTAAGAACTTTTTTATTATTGCACAAGAAGAATCCAGATGTGAATTTCAGACAGTCTTTTTGTCAAGGAAGCAAATATGTATCTTTATGGTTATAGTATATCTTTGGATAATATGGAACAAAGGGCTTAATGGGATTGCTAAAATTGAAGAGCTAAGCTTGGATGATTTTTAAATGATGTACTGGGATCCTCAAACGCTGTGTATGCCAGGCAGTTCTGTAAGGCATACCACATGCACACCGCACACCTTCCTGGAGCATTAGCTTCCTTGATGATAAGAAATAAAATTATATTTATATGAAAATAAGCAGAAATAAATTGTGAATATGTCTAAAAATTTACCAGCACTTAAGATAAGTAAAACTGAAAGCATTTAAGAAAGTTTACATTTATGTTGTGTAGTTTCAGAGGGCACCCCCAGGCTAAGAATAGTTACCTTTCCATTAAGGGTTTTGTAAGGAAGGTTTGAGGAGGATGAACTTGAACAATAGGGAGCAAGATCTACAATCTGTAGAAATCATGTGGTTAAATTTTAACTTATGGACCAAAAAAAAAAAAAAATCCAAATACAGTTTTGCCTCAAAGTACATTCTGATACAATTTGTTCTCTAATTGCAAGGAGCACAGGGAAAAAAAATACAGGTTTTTACTTGGCTTTATATTTCAAATGTAAAAAAAGATACTTTGGAATTATTTTAGGTGTTGTTATTTGGAGGGAGTAGATTTATCAACTTGCTTCACACTTTGTATATGACCTTTCTTGATCTGCTTCATGGATTTTTGGGTAGTATTTCTTTTTGATAATCATCTCTTGGTTATTAAGACTCTTCCACTGTATTGACACATTACATGGCTTGACTGTTTTGACTGAATTGTTGCTTAAATAAGTTATATATAGAAGAAACAGGGTATCAATAATAGTCTTGCCTATTCTGACTTTGAATATGTACGTATGCATCAGTGAATATACTTTCTACTGGAGAACATCATCTGCATTGATCTTTGTTTCCATCTTACTGTAATTTCATCAATCTTTTAGTCAATAACAGTGTATTAAACTTAATGCTACTTGTCATGGGAGATCTGAGGGAAATATTAGGCCCTCACTCTGACTTCAAGGAATTTATACCCTATTTTGAGAGATGAGGTTAAGATGCAGAAAACATTTTTTGGAAAAACCAAAACAATTTTTTGGAAAAAGCAGCATTATAAGATATTGGAATAGAAGTTCAGAAAGGGGATTGCTGAGCAAGACTTAAAGGCTTTCTTTATAGCTCATTTGAAAACATCTAGCAAAGAGTATAGGTTCTAGCGTTAAAGCAGACACAAGTGCCAACTACAGCGTCTCCTCACACTATTTATGCAGCCTCTGTTTTCTGAACAGCTTTCAGTTGAACCTCACAAAAATTCTGTAAGATCGGGAAGTCTTTTGCTTCCATTTCAGAGGAAGAAACTAAAATTCATAAAGACTGCATAATTTGTCCAAGGTCATTGTCCTAAAAAGTGGTATAGCAGTTCTTGAAACCTACACCACTAATTCCAAGATCAGAGAGATATTTTCTCAAATGCTTTGCTGTAAGTTTTCATGCCAAACTAAGTTCTTTATAAATATGCCTTTGTGTTGATAAATTAGACCTCTACATTCACCTTAAAAGGAATAAGACTGTGGAACTTAGTCCTACTCTATCTAGATGCTCAGAAACATACAAAACAATTATTTCTTAGTACTTCAGAGAAGAGTAAAAATTAAAATATAAATCTAGGGAACACTAGATACTGTAGCCCTTTCTGGGAAATTCAGTGTTGCACGGCAGAGTGATGACCCTGAAAAGTACTGCCCAAAGTAAATTTACTTGATCATGGGTTTCTAAAATTTAATTGGGTTTGGAACTTCCTTTTCATTCCTCTTATTAACAGTTCCTACATTAATACTAAATTAGAGCTCATTTTAGAAATCAATTTAGTTAAGAGTAGCATTAAAAAAAATAAACCTGGTTTGAAATTCCCAATGTCAAATTGGAGAGTAAACGCCTGGAATATGAATCTTATTCCCCTTTAACTTTGAAGTTTCCTGTAAAGAAAGAAGAGGATCTTTCAGTTTCATTTTTCCTTCTGCTTCCATCCCTTGGCTGTTCCAGAGCTGTTAACCACCATGCTGTGATGGTTTGAAATAAGCCAGCCTTGCTATGAAAAACTTTGATAGATTCAACATCTCTTTATTTTCCTCCCTGTAGTGATCATTGTGGCACAAAATGATTTTTGAGGTTATGGGATAAGAAAAAAGTTCTATGAAAGCAGGTCTTATTGATCCTATTGCAGGAGGTCTTATCACCGAGGATGGAAGATGCGGTTACTGAACTGCTTTTTACCAGCCTATGAAGAGTCGATGCATTAAGTTGAAAAGAATGGGCTTAGATCATAAATCTGTTCTTTGGGGAAATTACAGATTCATGCTCTTTGAAGATATTTATTCCTTCAAAGTTCTTAATTTGTGTTTATTCATTTTCCCCAGTTGCTTTCAGGTACAAAGATAAGAAGAAAAACTTAATTCTTGATTGTAGCCATGCCTGGTCAGTGATTAGTATGAAACTGCTTTCGAAGTTTTTCTAAGATTGCTTTTTAAAATAACTATATTTTGCTGCTTTCTCTGGAATTCCTTTGTGTGTCTGATATTTGTCTAAATCTTGTTACTTTGTGAATATTAATTTTAAAGTAAAATCTTAAAGAAGAATGACTGAAAGGAAATTCACCAAAATATTAACAATGGTGGATTTCTCAGAAAGTGTAATGATGGGTAATTATATTATTTTTTCTTATACCTTATGTATTTTTCACACTTTCTACAGTATTACTATAATATCATATATTCTATGAAGATCAAAAAAGTACTAAAATTATGTAAAATTTAAAATTAGTGTTCTGTTTCTCCCTAAACTTCAAACATGATTTAAAGGTTTTTGCTTTTCCCTTCACTACCTTTAAAAAGAATGGAGGGGGGAAGGTAAATGTATAATATTTCCAATAGTAATGCTTTGCTAAAATCAAAAAATCACATAATGATGATTAAATATCTAGGTCTGCCTCCAATAAAAAAAATGAGGAATGGCCTAATTACTGTAGTTTGCCAGTAAAAAAACCTATTCATTTATCATTTCACTGAGCATTATGATCAGGGTTTTACAAAAAGAGTATTTTTCAATCTATAATTTCCCTCCCTCATAAACTGAGGTTTCTGTTGAGCAGGCATGAGGGATTCAGCTGACATTCGGGAAGGAGAGCCCTCCAGACTTTCCACAGAGTGCTTGGGGAGACTTTCATGAATTTACATGCCTCAAGTCTCAGGAGCTGTTGCCCTGAAGAATCTGAGAGTAGAAATTTATCTGTCTCAGTTTCTTAAGTGAATTTGTTTCCATATAAATTTGCACTCCTATTGTTTAGGACACAGATAAGACCAGAAGACTTTATAGGAAAGATATAGGTAGTTGGTCAAGATAGTTTTCCATCCTTTAGAGAGGAACTGGAAATAAGTTTGTATAAAAAAGTATATAAAGATACAGGAGAAACTATTGTTTGTATTCAATATAGCCCCGGAATAATTCCCTAAACTTTATATTTAGGTGCTAGATTTAGCCAGTGTAATTCAACATGATTTAGTGAAGTTTCCTCAACTTTTTTGTCTGACTAACCATAAGGCTAATAAATCTTGAAGATAAGAAAAATCTCCCAATAAAGTCAATATTGAACTATCCTGAATTCAATGATATGGTTTATGGACTCTCTTAATCCCTAATTTCTCTTCTATTTTTTTTTTCTGACCACCTGAATTGAGGCTATTTTGTGAAGTGCCATAAGGAAATGGGACTACTATGAAATCCATATCATTTGCTAGGCCAGTGCAAAGGGTAGGCTATTCCTTGCCACATATATTTTAGAAGAAAAGAGAAGAAGACATAAGGAAGAAAGCATATTCTAATGTGTGGCAATAATTAAACCTCAGATTATCTAGTTGTCATGTTTTGATGTATTTTCCCCAACTTTCTTTACAATCTTATCACCCAAAGTCCCTCAGAGGCACCCTAGACTAAGTCCTGTAATTTTTTATAGGATATATGTATTAGTAAAGGTTCTTTAGGGAACCAGAACCAATTGTGTGTGTGTGTGTGTGTGTGTGTGTGTGTGTGTGTGTGTGTGCATATTTCACTTAAAGAATTGGCTCATGAGACTATGGAAGCTAACAATCTGAAAGCTGACAGCGTGAGTTGGTAGGCTGGAAAAGAGACCCAGGAAAGAGCAAGTGCAACAGTGCCAGTCTGAGGTCTGTCTGTTGCACAATTCCTTCTTGCTTGAGGGAGGTCACTCTTTTGTTCTTTGCAGGCCTTCAAATGATTGCATTAGACTAAACTATATCATGGACAGCAACTCCTTTACTTGAAGTCCTTCAACTTAAATGTTAACCTCATCTAAAAACAATCTCAGAAGCATCCAGATTATAGTAGTTTAGCCTTGTTCATGGTTCCCTTTCCTTGGTTTCAGTTATCCAGGGTCAACACAGTTCAAAAATCTTATACAGAAAATTCCAGAAGTAAATAATTCATGTTTTTAAAATGATGGGCTTTGTCCTATCCAGGAAGTAAATCATTTCTTTGTCCAGCATGTCTAGGCCGTATACCCATAACCTACTCACTTGTCTGGAGCTTAGTAGCCATCTTGGTTATTGCATCAACTACTGTGTTATCACCGTGCTGGTGTTGAACTAACCTTTAGATAGGAGCTTAATACAGACTTGTAAGGTTTACATCCCCTCACTTTATTCCATCATGCAGGCATTTATCATCTCACATCATCATCATCATCAGAAGAGTAAGTAGAGTAAATTAGATATTGAGGGAGACAGAAATATTCATATAACTCTTATTATAGTATAGTTATAATTGTTTTTTAAACTGCTAGTTACCATTGAGAATCTTTTACTGTGCCTAATTTATTGATTAAACTTTATCATAAGTGTGCATGTGTAGGATAAAAAATGGTACTGTAAATATAGGGTTTGGTACTATCTGTGATTTTAGGCAGTCAGTGGGAGTCTTAGAACATACCTCCCACAGATAAGGTAGGCAACTGTAATGGTTGACAAAATATGCGATGACCATGGCCCAGACAAGTTGACACATCAAATTACTAACCAGAGGGTATATATTTTGATAAATATCCCATATCATTTTGATACAACCATCTTCTCCCTGAAGTAAAAAACAAAACAAATACTGGTTTCCCTGCCCATTGTCTGCTAGTTGAAAATCATTTGCTTTAGCTATGCCACATGAATTCTCTGAATATTGTCCTCCTTATGGATCTGTGGCTGACTTTGTTGTCCCCTCGTTTATAATGTCCTTCCTACCACTTCTCTTTGTGGCTTAAGCATAAACATGTTTTATTTGTTTATTTTTTTTAAGAATTTCACTTCTGTCCTGGTGGTACTCCCCACTGTACCTGAAATGTTTTTATTTCAGCACATGGGGTATATTCTGCTGTGATATTTGTCTCTTCCATTAGCATGTAAATTCCTCTGTACCAGAATGTGACTTATTCATCTTTGTATCCCCTCACCTAACAGGGCCCAGGAGAACCTAGGTTCACAATGAACATTGACTAAATGATCATTTGATGACTGAATATTAGATCTGAAGGCCATGTATCACCATTTTGGCAGGTGGAGAGAAGAGTTTTAAAAGAATGATGAACATGAAGTATTTGCCCTCATAAGAGGGCAAATCCATGTGGGGCATCCTGGGCAGTGGAGAGAAACTTATTGAGAGGGTGTGGGGGACAGAGAGAGCAAGATTAAGTATTCTGATATCTAATATCAATTATTTTGATTTTTTTCTTAAGGTCACCTTTAACATGTCATTTGTACTTATCTGATAGATAATAAATTAATGCAATATAAAATAAAATCTCTGCTTTTAATAATCAGATTTTATGTTTGTTTAGTTTTGTTTCATATAGAATGATGAAATTCCAGGAAATTCAGTGGTTTTCTGATCTTTTCCCATCTGCATTTATATATTAAGCTCTTGTAAGCAATCCAAATAACATAATGGAATTCTCCCTGCCCTTGCTGGCTTTCGTGTAGCTTGACATTTAAGGATTCCATGGCATGAAAAATGTTTGGAGGTTATGGAGTTAAAGTCACTGACTCTTTTATTAAATTGGACAATACACTAAGTCAGAAAAACAATAAACACTATATTTGGACAATGGGAAATGTCTGCAGAGGTAAGGTGGTGTGTGAATACATTGATACTGATTGCATCTCAGATATTTTGGATTTAAACTTTCCAAAGTTCTGAATCACCACACCAAGTTTCCTTAAACTTTTTTTTTATGTGCATAATTGAGTGCTCAGCTGGATGCTGTACTCTACAATCCTGATTTCCTTCCTAATTGCACAAGTGGCTGAGCTCTTACAATGCCATATTTCTGTTCATTTGCATTTACACAATATACTTCACCATGTGCTTCAAATGCACTATGTGAATGTCGAGTTCTGTCTCTGTCTTTAGGATTCTTATAATGGCCAGGTCCACGAATAGAGCAAGTCTGGGGAGAGCTACTATAATCTCAATATGAGACTGTCTTCTTACAATCGGCCAATATTCAGCTGGTTTCTGAGGTGATGCTGAGCAGTAATTCAAATGGAAGAACACAGCAATAAGTAGAGGGAAAGAACACCCAAGGTGATCATTTAGAAATCGTTTTCAGGTCAGAATAAAAGAACATGGGATTTGTTTTATTTTATTCCAAACACCATATAATCAAAAGGGTCTCAGACTCCCTAGGAGTTCACCACATGGGGTTGCTTTATACAACTGTTGAACAAAGCTGGAAAGAATTCTTGCTTCGCATACTGTTTCTAACCCATATACTTGTTTTCAAATAAAATGAAGGGGTTTCTCCAGTCAAATAATGTAATTTCACCAAATGCTATAACTTCAATTTCTATAGACGATCTGTTGATCAAATAAAGCACTCACTTGAGGTGGCAGAGCATATTCATATTGTGATCTACAATATTTATTACATTTTGAATTTTGAACATACTCTTCGTTCAGATTAACTAACCAAGCAAGAGCTCCTGGGTTGTCCTGAATGGTAGAATCATCAGAACTAGAGATGGAGAAATCCTGATGGGCTCATTCATATTGGCTGGTGCCAAATATTCCTCTATGTCAGGATTCACAACTTCTACACTAGTGGTATTTTGACCAGATATTTATATGTTGTAGGTACTTGCTCGATGCACTAGAGGATGTTTAGCAGCATCCCTGGTCTCTACTCAGTAGATGAAAGTAGCACTCCCCCAGTTAGGGCAACAGAAATATCTCCAGACATTGCTAAACACTCTCTGTGGGCACAACTGACCTGGCTGAGACCACTTCTCTGAAGTAACAATTTTGGTGGTTGTGATCAGCCTCCGTAGGTCGTATTTTTACTCAGTCTAAAATCTAATGAGCTCTAACATGTAAAGTGTTGGGTTTGGCTAGTATGGTGGAGACTGAACATTTATTGACTACCTCTAGTTTATAGCCAAAGTGACCCAGAGTTTTAGTTTATGGCAGAGATTTTTCTCACCATGCTATGCCTAGTCTATTAATCAGAGTTCTTCACAGAAACTGAAATAGAAGGTTAAAAGAGATAGTTTGGGGAGGAGACTTATTATGGGAACTGTCTCATTTGCTTATGAAGGCTGAACATATCATGATAAGCTGTCTATAGGGTGGATATCCAAGAAAACTGGTGGTATAATTCAGTCCAGAGCCTGAAGACCTGAGAACAGGTGTGGAGAAGGTGGGTAGTGGTGTGTGAGTGTGGGTGGGGCACGGATGTAAGTCTCAGAGCCTGAAGACAGTCATGTCAGACAGCAGGATATTCTGTCTGGATGCCACAATTTCAGGAAAGAGAATTCACCTTTATTCCTTCTATTTGTGCTATTCAGACCCCCAGTGGATGGCATAATTCCTGCCCACATTAATGAGGGTAATCTTCTTTACTCAGTCTATGAATTCAAATGTTAATCTCCTCTAGAAACACCCTCACAGACAGACCCAGAAATGTTTTACCAGACTTCAGGGTGTCCTTTAGCCCAGTCGGGTTGACATAAAATTAACCATCATACCTGGTCTGTGGTCTCAGACTTCCTTAAGTCTCCTAATGCAGAGCAAATATAAGCATACCACCTACCTCAGATTTTCAAGCAAAGAACATTTGGTTCCATAAATCAAACCAAGTTCAAATAAATTATTGACATTACTTTGAAACATTTAGCTTATCAATAGAGCATCACCAGTGATGCTGCTCTGTAACATTTCAAATGAGAATAAAAATCTTGCACTTTTTTTTGGTGATTCACAAGTTGGCTTTATAAATCTGTAGTCACCTGAAGTTATAAACCCAGAGTTTAATTTATAGACCCTGCTAGCAAATCTTAGCAGCCTGCTTTTGATTTATAAGTCTCTCTTCTTTTTAATGGTAGTTGTAGCCAAATGGTTTTTTATTGTTTTATAAGTCCAAAAATTAATTTCCATATCCTTAAATGGGTTTACAAATCCTAATATAGCTTTACAAGTCCTGAAACAGATTTTAAAATCAGGCCAATAAATCCTAAATAAAAAGTCTTGATTTACAAACCTTGATTTTGCACCTGGATTTCCAGGAAGTGATTTATAAATGAGGAGTTGAGCGCAACCCTGGCAAAGTGAGTCTGTTCTCTCTCTGGAAGGTCTTGCTCTCTGCACTGAATTGCACAAGCTTGATTTACAAGGCAGTTGGCCCAAGCTGGCCAAGCCTCCTCTGGCTCTTACATGCTTGTGCTGGGGGAGGGAAAAGGGCCACATCCCACAGGCTGGTTAAAATGGCCAGTAATCAGACTGAAGACAGCAAGCCATTCATCTTCTTTGTCAGAAATGGAAAGTGGCATCATCCAGATAGTGGAGACTCCCAGTTCTACCTGAGTAAAGTGACTGAGATTCACACAAGGCTTTGGGCACGAATCTAGTTGACATTAATCCCTACATATGCTACATAGTCCAGAGCCAATGTCAGAGTGAAGGATGTGTGTCACTTCTCAGATGGAACTGAAGAGGGCGTTAGAACTTTATCCCCTTACCATCACCACGCTGCGGAAGATGTCTGGCCTGAGGGAGGAAATATACCAAACTTGTGAAAGTGTTTTTTTCTGGGAAATGGTGAGGGTCAGGAATGAGAGGAAAATGGAGAAATTTCCTTTCTACTTTATTTACTCCTGGGATATTTGCATGACTTTCACAGGGACCAAATTATAAAGAAGTTTTATCAGGAATATAAGGGAAACAGGGGCTTTCTAAATTTTCTTTTTAATAAAAGTACCTGTTACAGCCTGTCATCACAAAGGGCTTCTTCATTAGCTAGCATTCTGCTTCACTCTTATAAGTCCCCCTATCGATTTATAAAACAGTTTGGAGTCCTCAGAATCCTCCCATTCAATCCTTTCTGCTTGATTTACCCAGTATCCTATGAATCAGGTAAAGCAGTAGTTGTTTCAGATATGGAAATGGAAGCTTCAGAGGATAGGTGGCTTGTGTTCTCCAAAAGAAAATTTGAGAGGTGTGGACAAATTTGGACCAGCTTTGGACTTCTGGTTCCAAGACCAGGGATCTTTTCCTGACAACACAGATCTCACCATGCATACCTCCTCACTGTAGAGATCTGCAGTATGTTCTGGCTCTTCTGTTCTCACTGCCATTTATGTAAGGTGTTATGTCTCCATCTGTGATCACACTGAAGCTCTCTCAGTAATGGTCTTCTCTAACAGACCACTAGCCTTTAAACCCTCTTGCTCTCTTTTCTGGTCTTTCATTCTTCCTCTGGAACGTATGTACCTTTCCTCTGAGCCAAGTTGTGCCCTTAGACAACTCTGCCCAATTCCCTAAATGACATGGGTTGGCTCAGACACTAGGTTGTTTTTTGTGTGTGTGTGTGCGCGTGTGTGTGTGTTTTAACAAAACCTCCCTGACCAAAGTTGGAGTGCTCCTTCAAATGAGCACAGCAGTTATTGCTCATTCATCTACCAGTTAATTATGGACTTCCTCACCTGATGTATTTCATTTTTGGAGAGAAATGTCTCCAAAGTAAAAATCAAAACTCTTGAATTTTTGTTCTGGTTCCATTACTTGCTGAAAGGAAACCTGATGAACATCCATTTATTTAAATGAGAATGTATTTTAACTTTCCTATGTATTGAATACAGTGATATAATGCTCAAATGGGATAAAATAGGATAAAATGTTTTGCAAACTTTCAATGCTATATGACTGTAAGCTAATAATACAGTTCCAGAGTTGGGGGTCTGCAAGGTTTCAAAGTGGCTGGAGCAATGATGCTCAAAGTAACTGTAATGATGACTTAGACAGTAAATGCAGCTCAGTTAAATAATATATGAATTTGTATTATGTAAAATTTGAAGTAGTATACTGTAAGATATTAATAATGTCTTATTTTATGTACAAAATTTGAGATAAAAGGAGTCTTCTGGATTAAAAAATAGTGGCTGAAATTGTACCATTTCAAAGTTGTTGGGCTGAGTAAATTATAAACTGTGTATGTGATATTGTTATTGGCAGTACCACTTTAGCCAGTAAAGAGCTCTCATTCTTTGTCAGAAAAATGTGAACCAAACCTTTGCTCTGTATGTTGAAACGTGCTATTTTAAATTCACTTTATTATAATGAAACAATATAAAGAGCCAATAGAAATGTCATTCAAACGTTCATCAAGCAACAGTGTTAGCATTAAGGCTATGAATCCCCCTCCTTTTCTGCCTTCCAAAGTAGTAACCTTGTAACATAATTTAGGTGTGATAAAATGCCATTTTTACTGTGCAGTTATTTGGTGAAAAGAACTTTCAGAAATATTAGAGATAATATTGTGTAAACAAAGAAGGAACAGCAAAGCAGATTTCCTTTCAAATTTGTTGAAGTCATCCTATTTTCAATCAAGGGTAATAGGTAAATTGATAAGATTGTGGGACTATTGCTGTACAATAAACTCCCTATAATGTGCCTCTCAACTATAATGAATACAGTGAATACTCTGAGTATGAAAGGCACTATTTAAATTTATTCCTAGGAGAAAATTAGTCTTGAATTTTACAAGTTCTGAAATACCTCTTAGGGAAAACCTTTCTTGCATACAATTTTTTTTCCTGCATCAGTGTGGTGGAGATATGGCCGTATTTAAGATTCACAACTGAGTACTGGAGTACAGTGAAAGGTAAGACTGTGACCTTTAAACTTTTGTCTCTCATTTTCAAGACATTCTCTTTTTACACTCAATCATTGGCTTCTGGAAAGCGGGGGTAGTCCATTTCATAATTTTTTGACATTGCTCACTATCTATGAAACAACAAATAGATATTTTGGAATAACTGATTAAAATATACACCTGTATCATTCACAGATTATATGTAAGGATCTAATAAGAATTTCACTCCATGAATGATTTTGAAGATTATTTCAATAGATAGGGTGCTTTGTTCACTCTAAGTCCACTGATTTGTACCTGGGCTTAGAGTTAAGATGAAATTTGAGGGGCCTGCTGATTGCAAAATGATTGTTTAAATTTTTGCTTGTTGTCAGAAGCCCTTTACCAAGTATTAGAACATGCTAAATAGACATTCTCTAGTCTAAACAAATAAATCAGATAATCCCAACATTATACAAGAATCTACAATGAAAATCTTAACAGGGATGATGTTCAATAAGAAACATTCATGTGCATCACTTAATTTAATGAACAGAAAAAAAAATCTACAGTCTTGTAGTCTGTATGTAAAGATAAAACCCCCTGTCTCCACCCCATCCATGATGACTGAGGTAGGACAAACACATATCTTGTATTAATTCAAGATGAGTATGAAGCTTCTATCAACACTGAGTATTTAAAATAACCAACAGAACTAATTTAAAGGATATAAATATTTTCTTCATGAGAATAAAGTCCAAAGATGTGGGGGGGAAAACTTTACTTGGTAATTTCACTTATACTAAAATTTCACATCTTCATCTATTATGAATGTAGGCAAAACAAATAAGCAAAGAAACAACAAAACCCCACTGTAGTAGTGAGTGGTGTTCATGACTTTGATTCCGATATTTACATATCATATTACTGTTGATGAAGCTGTCTTGAAATACTACTGAGGCTCTTCTTCAAAATCATCATTAGTAAGCAAATCCATTAGATTTTGTTATTTAATGCATTAATAAAGAAGCACATAGATTATATATTTTAAATAAGGAAAACTGTATGGCATATATACTCATGGTACAATTAGTTTCTTTTGCGATCCTATTAATTTTGTTTATTTAAGAACAGTCTTGGGAATAAATGCAGGAGCCTTGTAGGATTCCAAAAGCAGATAATTACCCAGAACAGCTTTGGAAATTCTGATCTATAGATGTCACAACCATTGTTAAATTGTCTTTTTTTGTGTGTGTATTAATGGGTCACAAACTTTGAAGGCTAGAAGTCTAAGAAAAATCCCTTTACTGACCACAACTGTTCTGTTGTAAATGGAGACTGGAAAGGCAAATTTGTTACTACAATGTGCCAAAAATGTCTGCATGAGAGGAGTTTATGATCCTTTGTACCTTTTTATTCTCCATATGTTGATTAAAAAGTACTTTTGACTGTATCTCTTTGGATATTCTTGGCAATAGTAACATGATTTTTTTTTTTTACAAAGCCACACAAAAATAGAGCCATGATCTTAATTCTTTGTGCCGTGTGTACAGACACGAGATTTGCAATGTAGCAATATTATATACAGTGATTATTCTCTACCAAAGAGTAATGGCAGCAACAATAATTCCCAAAGTGGCTTTTGTTCATTGAAATGAGTGACATTTATTCCACTTAGAAGTATTTCCTAATTACATATGGCTACTTTCTTGCCAAGTGCTGACCAGGACCGGCTTTCTTTTTCCAAGCTGACAGAAGGTTTCAGGTTGAAAGAGATTTGGACTTGAAACTGAATTTCTAATCTGACCAGCTCCCCAAATGGGGCTCCTGTTCTTGGCAAAAATGTTCCCTGCGTATTTCCAGAAAGTCATCAATTATTCAAAGGGACCTTTCAAATGTCGATGGCTTCAATAAGAAAATGTGCCATGGCAGAAGGAAGCAAGAATGGGGAGTTCCTGGCCAAGTGGAGCCTGCTAAAAGTAAATTTCCTTTATCAGGGATTTAGTCCTCAGGCAGGTCTTCCATTCAGTGGCCCCCTACACCAGCTGGGTCAATAGGGATTCTGTGCATTAACATTTTAGCCCATCTGCTCTGAGGTGGGTGGCCTAAGATATTGACTCTTCTTATCTCATATTGCATTCCCTGAGAGGCACTGAGTCTCATGTGACTCATTATTGGAATACATTCTTCCAATGGAATGCCTCTTGCTTTGATATTGAAATGATTCTACCAACTCAAAGTTCTGAAGGAAGAAAAGGACATAAAATGTTGACCTCCTACCATTTCATTTCAATATATATTGAATGCCTACTATGCACTTGGCATTATGATGGCTGTTACAGGAGACACAGTGTTTGCCTTAAGGAAATTTAATGAATTAAATAAGGCACAAAGATTGTAGGTGATTGAGTGAAGATATTCATGCCTTAAGCATATTGAGCCTCTCATTATCTAGAAAACTTAGAATCCCTACATCTCCAAATATCACTAAAATCAAGATTTTTTTTTTCGCTTTTTCATTTGTAAAAGGACAAACAGTAAATGCCTCAGAGTACATAATAAAGTCACACCTACATGCAGCTTAAATGAGATTATTGCATCAGAAGAGGACAATACCTTACAGGTAGGTAGAGGATAGTCTAATTCATTAATGGAGCAACTCCTGTAGTCTTGTTTATGATGCTCAAATAATAAATTTCATTATTTTCTGGACTTTTTTCACCCCAGGATGAGTCCTGAGGATTAAATTAATTGCACAATTAAATTATTATGGAAATCAGGGGAGGGAGAGTTAACAGAGGGGGGTCTTCAAGGAAGTAGAATCTTAAATTGTTGAGAGATGACTGGGAATGGTTTCTGCCAAAGGAAGTAATATAACAAAGAGTCAGGTGAGTATGACACACATGTAAGGAACAGCGACTTTTTAATGCAGTTCTGGGAGGGTACGCTGGGCAATAGTGTGAATATTCTTCATTTAGTTGGCAGTCAGGGGAAAAATGCAATGTGTTTTAACTGTGTCCGAGCTGTGTTTAGGAAGATTAATTTGGTAGCATGTACAATGAATCAGAGAATGAAAGCATTCAAGGAGAGGGAGAGGGAGAGGAAGAGGGAGGGAGAGAAGGAGAGGGAGAGGGCGAGGGAGAGGGAGAGGGAGAAAGGGGAAGAGTGAGAGAGAGTGAGAGAGAGTAAATAGTGCGTTCACAGGAGATAGTATAAGAATTGAATGACTAGTTTAGGAGGGCTCTCCACAGACAATGAGGTTATTATAACAGAAACTTGAACTCTTTGGAACCAGCTTACCACCAGTTTTATAGGAATGAAAGGAAAGATATTAAGATGATTTAGGAGTTTGAGGATAAGAGAAATAATAGTAATCAAGAAGATAGAAGAAGTTGGTTTGTGGGGTAAACAAGATAGAGTAGTTCATGATACCAGTTTGAGGCACGTTGAATTTCAGTTGTGTGAGAGACTTCTGTGTGGAGATGACCAGCAAGCTGTTAGGAATTTGGGTATGGAGTGAGAAGAGTGATAAGGACTGAAGTGTACACTTAGGCATCATCTCAAAGGAGGAAACATTTAAAGCTGGAAATTAATAGGATTCTTGAGAATATAAAGGAAGTAAGAAAGCTGGTGTTAGAAAATTAGCATATAACTGTTGGCACAAGGGTGTGCTCAAAGGCATTATGGGATCAGGGTCTGGAAAAATCTATAAGTGTGAAGGCAGGAAGCCTAAAGTGGGAGGGGAGACTGGTGTCAGAGCACCCTCAGTAACTGAGTATTAGGTGAGGATTGTGGGGTTCTGGGGGGAGTGGGACTCTGTTAAGGGCACCACTGGGACACAGTTTTAGTGACTAGGCCCAGTGTAGCTGAATCTTTTGTCTTTTCAAGAGAAGTAAATAAATCTAGATTTTAGGAATCAAGGGATTAAAAAACATTAAGTCAAACTTTTAACTTGTTCTGCACTCTACAGAACAAATAGAACATAAACATGGTCCTGACCGAGGTCCATGTATCTCTCTTTCTGAGATAAATGGAAGTGTCAGAGAGGCCAAGTTCCTATAATTCAACAGATGCAATAGGAAGTAAGAATTCCAAGTTAAGTGGGGTTATATCCCTCCAGAAGTTGAGGAGGACGAGAAGTGAGAATGTTGCTTTGAGTCTGATGAGTACGAAATACTTGCCTTTCTAGAGAGCAAGATGAAGTTAGAGGCTATATGAAGAGAGAGATACACAAATCCAAACAGAGGAGAATTCTGGGAAGTTTTGCTCAGTTGATAATCTTCCATTGCTTTTGCTGTGATGGCAGATGGAGAGTCTTCAGTGGTAGCGAGGACCACCGATTAAGAACATTTCATGAGGAAAATAAAAAAGACTTCCCAAATTACTATATTATTATGAGTGAATTAGGAGAGCAATTTGATCACTTGGAAAGTGCTCCTCCTTCAATAAATGTAAAATATGGATTCTTGCTGAGATTTCTAAGCTGCTTCATCTAAATTATATGCTAAAGGAGAGAAACAGATGTTAAATATGATTAAAACCAATTACAAATTCCACAGTACAGTACTGTGTTTTACTTACATTAGTCTCCCTGCTAGCTTAGGTGCCATCCGTTTCGCCTTTATTTCCTGTTCATAACTCCAGGGTAAGCAACATGGGGGATTTAAGCCATTCAGACCAGAGCCTGACAGGAATATACAGACTCAAATAGAATTGCCTCAGCAAATTTAGACAACTAACATAAGGCTTGCTGGGGAGGGAGGTAGGGGGTGTCCTAATTTTGCACATAAAGCAGATTATCAAGTTGCCTGGCCTGACATATCAGTGCTTGTATCAAAATTGAATTTTGACTCAATACTGGGGGGGGGGGAGATTTTCTGGATTTTTATTTGTTTGTTTTTAATCTTTTCAGTAGGTTGTTGCTATCATAAGCATATGACTGTCTGAAGCCTACATTTTATCACGTAGGGACTGGCAACAGAAATTCACTCAAATGCCTCAAGAAAAAGAGGGTTGGTTCATTATTAACATTTTGGTGACGTGGGATGGGAATTGAGTGGGCGTGAGGCAGCTCAGGGGTCTTGCTAGTCTTGTCACCTCCAGTTCTCCTGGTGTCTGCAAGGTTATTGTGTTTGCTCCTGTTTTCTTTCCAAATGAATTTCTGTTGACTCCCAGAATAGGCTCCTCAAAAATCCAGCTTGTGAGGAGCCTTGTTGTTATGTTACTACCCCATCTCCCCTCCACTTACTTTAAGTATCTTAGTTCTCACTGTCCATTATTTGAGAATTCTCTCCTCAAAATATTGTGGGCCAAATGTCATGTTTCTGCTTATCTTTTCAAACCTGACTGCTGTCCAACCTCTGGATTGCCTGGTCTTGGGTCAAGTGATCATTTATGGTCAATTAGGTTTGGTGGGGATTTGGGAGTCGTCTGCTAATAAAATGTGCCTATCCCTTGGGCAAGACTGTAAATATAGGCCAGGTGTGGTGGTGCACACCTATAATCCCAGCTACTCAGGAAGATGAGGCAGGAGGATTGTGAGTTCAAAGCCAGCCTCAGTAATTTAGCAAGGCCCTAAGCAACTCAGCAAGACCCTTTAATGTATATTCATATATAATAGGTCTGGGAATGTGGCTCAGTGGTTAAGTGCCCCTGAGCTCAATTCCCAGTACCAAAACAAAACAAAACAAAACAACAACAAAAAAGAATGTAGATCTAGACGATTTAACTGAATGGGACTGTAAGCTTCCGCTAAGATCCCTTGCTATTCTCAGTGCACAACAATCAGAAGTCCTCAAATATTCACTGAATGAATGAATGAATGAATGAATGGAGTATCTTTGCCCTGTGATTAGATGTGTGTGTTTGCATGTGTGAGAAAAATGTTCTCACACTTGAGACTAAAGCATGTTCACTTGTATATTTTTTAATTATTGCAATTGGAAAATGAAATGAGAAAAAGCTATTGTGCCAAAGTAACATCTGATAGAAAAATAGTTACATTTCTTTTTATAGCTTTAATGGTCAAATGTATCTTAAATTCTTCCAAATCTCCAATTAGTCATGGGTGGTATGCCTCAATATCCCATCTCCTCCTTCATTCTTCTCTTTGTGTAAAATAGAGCCAACAGAGAAATCCAAGTTGATTTAAATATATATATCTTTCTTACAAAATGAGTCAATTAATAGTTTAAAACTCTTGATTTCCTGGGACTCAAGTCTCATAAGAAACTGATTACCATAACTCATTTTCAGAGTCAACTCTCTCAATTCTAATTAGAATTAGAAGTTTCTGAGGAATCCTGAGTACTTGTAATTCATACATAACATGAAATATTCTTGAGTTATTCATTGGTTTCTCTAAGGGAAGTTTTAAAAATGATCTTTTGTCAATATCTGAATGACTGAAAACCTCTCCTTCCTATTTTCTTATCTTAATCCACCTTCTTTCCATTCCAAGTTATTACTATTCTAATGTGATTGATGAGGTCACAGTGATAGTGACCTGATTTATTTTTCTAAAATCTTAGAGTAACCTAGTATGTTATATTACAGAGCACTACTGTTGTGCACATTTATTTGGAATGGAGTGAATTTCAGAATAGTCCAAAAACACTGCCATCACTCTCTTGATACTATTTCCTTTCATGACAGCTTTGGATTTTTGAGAACCCACAGAGCAAAAAGAAAATGCCATCTTATATTCTGAAGCTTTGCTTAGTGGGATTCAGTGATTCCTATTTATAGATTCAGCCCCCTCATGATGGTATATGTATTGCAAATTGCATACTAATAATTTAATGTCGAAGCAGTTATTTCAATATTAAACATTGTTGTACTCAGGATAAGAACACACATAGAGAAGATACTGCAGGAAGCTAGGAGAGGGCAGCAGAACTAGGAGTGTCAGGACTTGGGTCAGAAAATACTGACTTCTGAATCTTGGATTTTGAATGGGATATTTAGTAAATTAATGACAAAATAATAAATAATTTAAATTATCAAAGTGAGCAGCTGCAAGAATTCATGAGAAAAATAACCACCTAGCAGAGATCATGTTTACCTCAGCAGGCTTTGAATGTTGCCAAGCTGAGGATATGGCAGAGCCAGATATCAATGGACATTAAAGACTAAGGCTGATCATTCAGGAGTGAGGATGTGAACAGGTTAGCCAAATATCTCATAACAGATTATCTCCATGATAGTCATCCTATCCTCTTTGGAAGCTGGGATCCAGTTCTGCAGCTGGGATCCAATTCTGCAGCTGGAGGTACGATAAGGTTTCTATATTTGAACCTAATATTTCTCAATTGGAAAACAGTTACTTCCCAGGGGACATATTTTTCAATATTTGAAGGCAGCTTTTCTAGTGACAACTGGTGGGTGTTATTGAATTCTAGTGGGTATATGCTGGGGATGCTCCTAAACATTGTATAATACACAGGATGCCTTCTACAACAAAGAATTATCTTATTCAACATATCAAAGCTGAAAGAACTAATGGAAGAAGTCATTATATCTCTTGCAT
This sequence comes from Urocitellus parryii, assembly GCF_045843805.1. Lineage (NCBI taxonomy): Eukaryota > Metazoa > Chordata > Mammalia > Rodentia > Sciuridae > Urocitellus > Urocitellus parryii. The sequence goes on along the minus strand of NC_135538.1, from coordinate 69,318,546 downwards.
ATGACCTCAAAACACATGCTGATCCATACAGGGCTACTTCTTCCCAACATTCCCTATACCACACAACATCTCATTTTTCTTCCGATTCATACTTTAAATCTGGTTTTAAAAACCTGCCTCTGAAAGGAATCATTCTGGAGTTTCTCAATATTTTGAAAATGTTCTTATCAATTATTCAGTTCAATTCAGTTCAACAAACATTTGTTGAGTTTTCTCTCATAAGTATTTTGCTGTATTCCCTACATGAGGGAATACAGAGCTGAAAAAGCCAGAGTCCCTGTCCCTTAAGAGATCATAATTTAAAGGGAGTCAGATATACATAATTAATTATAATAAAGACAGACTAGAGTACTACACATAGTGTAGGTAACTTACTTGTCAGTTTGGGTCTTCTTGGCTTTAGAGATACAAGCAACAGTGCCTCATATCTCCAGTCCTATGCCTGAATGTATGCGATCCTTCTAAAATATTTACAAAATTATAGGGTTTACACCTCTATGGTCTGGCTCCTGTGTCAACATCTCTGTTGTCTCTTCCTTCTTCAAGAAAGTAAAAATTCAGTCTATTTTAGCTTCTGAATATAAATCTATGCATGTCAGGATTTCTTTGTATTTTTGCAGAATGCACGGGTAATTTCAGATTATTTATGGAAAGACTGTATTGTATATTACTTAATCTACCTTTTTAGAGTTCTCCCTTCCTCCACCCTTTTCTGATTCTTGCCTCCCTACACTTCTGGAGAACCACACATTTTGTCCATTGCCTTATACCTAGCCATACTCCATGCACCCAGGCAATTTGTGACCTCATCATCTACTCTAATAAGTTTTAAGAATACTTTTTCCCCCCAAAGAAATATATATTTTCCTTTCTAAGAGAATTTATCTTCAGAAATACATTTTTCTATATTATTACAAAAACATTGTAATGACATTACTTAAGTAGAAGAAATAAATTGAGAGACAGGGCTAGAAATGCTGTCGAAGTATAACCCTGTAGACATTAGCAGAAATTAACAAACAGAAGAAAAGCATATGCAAATACCTCAGGCAAAGCAAAGACTATAAGCAATGACCTAGGGCAGAACTGCTTTGTGTTTGGAAAACCACTATGACAAAGGTGCAGGATGTTTTCATGGTGAAGTGTTCAGAGGAAGCATTAAAGGAGTGTGTGTGTGTGTGTGTGTGTGTGCGCGCGCGCGCGCGCGCGCTTGTGTGTACTTGTGTGTCGGGAGAGGGCAAGGAGAGCAGAGGGGATGGGAATGCTATATTTGATTCATATTTTAGAAAGATCATTATGGAAACAATATGGCAGATGGATCAGAACAAGAAGGAATAGAGACTTATCAAGAAACAATCACAGTTGTTCAAGGAAGAAATCACACAAAAAAGAGGAGGAATACAGATTATTTTATTTTCATTAATTTTTTGTTGTTGTTATTTCTTGTGTATAGAGGGGAAAATAAAAGAATACAACTTAGTGTCACAAAATTTAAGTTTGAGTCCTAGATTGTGAACTCTTCAATCTCTAAGTCCATTTGAGTTGTCTCCAGTGGTCATTTGTACTAAGTGATCATTGGCTTGGAGATCATTAACAGATAAGTAAGTAGCAATACCATGTCTTAGTAGGTCAGGCAAACACTGTGGAAGGTTTTTGAAATAATTCTCTTGAGTGGATTTCCTCCTCACTTCTTGCTGTAGTTTGGATGTGGTTGGTTTCCCAAGTTTCATGTGATGGGAGCTTGTTCTTCTGTGGTGATGGGAGGTGAGGCCTTTAAGAGGTGGGGCCTAATGAGAGATTGTTAAGTCACTGGGCAACTGCCCTTGGATTGGACTAAGGCAGCTTTTGTGAGACCCCTGAACTTTTTTGAGAGTGAGTTTTAAGAGTGAGCACAATCCCTGAGTCACCTTCTGACTTCCTATTTGGTGATGTGATTGTTTGCTCTCATTGGTACTCGCTGAAACTCATCCACTATGAGTTTCTCATCAGAGCAGAGCTGATTCAGGTGGCATGAACTTGAATCTCCATAACCATGAGCTAAGTAAACCTCTGTTCTTTATAAAATTAACCTATTTCAGTCCAGGCACTTTATTATAGTAAAGATATGGACTGATACATATTTTTCTTTACTTTTGGTCAATAAGTTATCTTTGCTACCTTGAGATATCTGGGGTTAATTCCTCTTCAAAATTTACCCTTCAAAAGTTCAATATCTGGAAAGGCACAAACACTAGTTGTTCTAGTCCCAGATTAACTCCTTCAATTGTCCTTTCACAAACTTTCTATAACTTGTTTCCTTCAAAAAGTGTGAGCTTTTGAAGATGTGAATATATAGCACATATTTGCTTAGCAATGATAAAATCTTTTTTGAAAGTCTTTTGACAGCTTCCTCTTGACGATATTCTTGATAGCTTCAACTTCTAAAAGTCTGTACCTTGCCCTCCTGTGCACCGTGACCATACAAAGTTCATATATGAATTCTTCCAGTGATCATCATTCCAGGCTCTCTGTGACTTTGTGCTTTTGTAGTCTTCCTTGAGTACTTACAGACCATTTCCTAGAAGGATCTAGACACCTCACTTCTCCCAGGGACACCATTTCTGTCATCTTAGATTCGAGTGAGTCATTATTCCCCAGAAAGAGAAAATCTGGTGGATTCATATGATTTGTCAGTTCAAATTGTTGTTGCGTCAGCCCATCTTTAAAGAACCAACACCAGATATGTAGGGGGAAAAACACTGCTCAGAATCGGTAATTGTGTGCTGCCTTGTAGCTATGCAAACTTGGAAAGTTGAAATGATCCTCTAAACCTTAAACCCTGAATCTTTTAAACTAATACAACACATTACAGGTGATTGTGACAGTTGAATGAAATTGTGCAGGTGAAAGCACCTTCTGAACTTAAAATAGTGTATAGTGTTGCTGTCCTAATTGTTCTACATCATTTGTTGCACATTGTACATAAGTAAGCCCTTAAGACCAGACAGGCAGAACTGTCTAGTAAATGATGTAATTGTACATATCAATCTAATAGCTCTTGTTTATGGGGTAAATAGGAGTGGGAAAGGGGGCTGCAAGAAAGGAGGTAGCTCTAATTTTTGGTGACATAATTATTTTGTTCATTACAATAGGGAGGAAGGGCCTTCTTATGTTTTTGCCAAGAGCCTACATTTCTAGATTTATACCAGGAATCTGAGCCTCTGTTTCAGTTCAGTGTATAATAAAAGTCTTATAAAATACCAAGTCAGGCTACATCTTGTAGAGTTATGGGTTAAAAATGTTGAAAAATTTGACTAAACATTGCAAGAAACTACTTCTTACAGATTTTAATTATAAAGACTCAAGAGATAAACATCTCAACTTTTAGAAGATTAAGTATATCCTGAAATTTTCCTGTTCCGAGTATCCACCTCAATTAAACCTGCCTCTCTAGTCCTTCATTTGGAACAGTGAACCCAGAGACAACGATGCCTCATTTAAAATGATTTCCGTTATAATTAGGAAAAAGAAAACATTAGCGTTAAGGAACAAAGAAACTATTCTGTATACTTTAGATGATTCACAATCAGCTGGAGAAGTGGCTTCCTCCACAGTTCAAAGCTCCGGTGGTGGTTGTGGCATTTCATGCCATTAAGTGGATTTCATTTTTCTCCTGGGCAGCTTTTCACCTTTGTTTTAACTACTTCTAGAATGTACAGTTGGAAATTAGGCTTTAAGCTAACTCTCTCTATAAGAAATTATCACAACTGAAAACTCAAAATCATTTTATGACTGGCATTGTGTTATTTGTTAAATGGCGAGATTTGCTGAAACCAGGGGTCAAGTCATCAGAAGAAAAGATGAGAGAATAGCCCCCTAGTGCATGTTCAGAAGTTGGAAATGTGTGGGTTCAGGCTGGGGAGAGGTATCTGCCATCTCATCGACAGTACTTAAAATTTGGGAAGAGTCAGGGAAGATATGAATAGAAATAAAAAATTATTAGTTGCCACAAGAGAATTTAAAGAGCTTTAAAAAAAAAAAAGCTTTGGTAGACAAAGATTAACTAAATGAGTCAGTGTACTTTCATTGATAATTTCTCCAAATGTTTAGGGGCTTTCTTATTTAAGGCTTAAGGATAGCACATCTTCAGTTGTGTATTGATTGAAGAACTCACCTCTACCAAGGTGACTTATAAAAGCACCTTGATGCCTTTGCCTTTTACTCCCTCCTCTGGAGAAACTAATTTTGCCAAATGAGTTGAGAAGATGAGTCTGTATGAAACTTATTCCAGGTTTGCCTTGCTGAAAATTATGCTCCTTCTTGTTGTGAATGTCTGAAGATAAAAATACTATACCATTGCCATCTGTTAAGTGTATTCTATACATTCTGAGAATATATTAGAACAATACCTTATGTATTGAATTTATCTTCCAGAAACGGGGTGGCCTCATCAGTCTTTGGTGTCACGGCAAAGCCAGTATGCCTGTGAATAATGAAGCCACCCTTATCTTGTGCAGATGAATTCAATTTCCTTTCTATTGTAATGTCATATTTGATTCACTTACTTCTTATTTTTATTTTTAAAGGTTGCTTACTGCTCCAAGCCTTTTTCTCTGTCACCACTAATATGAAACATTTCTCAGAATTATCCAGTTCTGGGTCTGTTCGCCTTAGCAAGCTTCATGAATACCTCAAATACCTAAGTGGGGAGCATAGATTAAAAATATTTTCAGTCTGTGAATGTCAGGATGACATCTGAAGTTCAGTCGGTAAATTTATCATCACAGAAATTGTCTATTTGGTTTGATTTCTGTTTTTTTTTTTTTTTTTTTTTTGGTAATCTTACATATGCTCAAGCAGCACGTTTGATCCTGCAGTAATTGATAACATTCTATAAACCGAACGTTAATGAGGGATAGGTCATAGCACAGCCTGAATTTGAACCCAACTAGAGTAGCAAAGGATTTTGTGAGAATAAATCTGTCTTTGCTGGTTCCTCTTTTGAGAAAGAAGACAATATTTCCACATTATATTTACCTAATGGATGAAACTCAGTCTATTAGATGAGATATAAAATAAATTAAATTCTGTGGCAGGTGAACACCCTGAGGGCACTGCAGTTTGTAACACTATGTTAATATTCTCTAAGACCACTGCATGAGCTTAGCAGAACTGTCTTCAAAATTAGCTTTACAGGCCACCTGCAGACTTCACTTTTGCTTTCCTAATCAAAACTGCAATCCTGGGTAATTTAGCAAAATATTAAGTAAATAATTGCTTCAGAATATTTTAGGTTTAGAAACATAAATCTTATTCTTTTTTACATGCCTGCTGATGCTAAGAAGCAGGGAGGTTCCAACCTTGCAATTTAAGTTTTGGGTGAGCTCTATTACTTTCCATTCTGAAAAATTAAATTCCTTTTCCAGACAAATGTAACAGAATCCTTAGCTAAATTATAGTGGGAAGAGGATCTGACTTCAGGGGTCTGTTCAGTACATACTCGGGATCAAGATGAAAACAGTGTAACAAGCTCTAGGGTTTTGGAGTGTATTCATGTGTACTTATGAATGTGAACTCCTCTTTTGGGGATGGTTTCTGTTATGCTCTTTCAAAACCATGCCTTTATGAAACGAAGCACCAATGTGGGTAACAAGGGCTTTGCACTGGGTAAGCCTCATGGCTGCAGTTGTAGATGGAGGGGGCTTCCACAGTAGACCCTGACAGCTGAATACTGGCAGTCTCTCTAACAAAAAAAAAAAATGGTTGTGACAATAATGACAGCAACAGGGTGTGCTGTCTGTGAACAGAGAAGCATTTGCATTTTGAAATAAGCAATCTGCTTTTGGATGTAGTTCTTCCATAATGTCAAGGTTTAGTTTAAAATCCCTTTTGGATCTGTAGATGGTTTCCTTTATCTCCTTCCATATTTTCTATAGGACACTGGGGTTTCCATTATTCTTCCCCATTTTTACCTGCTTCCCCTTCCTGGTTGGTAGGTTACTTATTTACTGCATTTTAAATTTCTTAATGGTTACTTTTATTTTAAATATAAATGTTGACCTAGGGCTGGGGATATAGCTCAAGCGGTAGCGCGCTCGCCTGGCATGCGTGCGGCCCGGGTTCCATCCTCAGCACCACATACAAACAAAGATGTTGTGCCCGCCGATAACTAAAAAAAAAAAAAAAAAAAAAAAAAAAAATTAAAATTCTCTCTCTCTCTCTCTCTCTCTCTCTCTCTCTCTCTTTAAAAAAAAATGTTGACCTAGTAATGCAAATATAAGTCAATATTCTTCCCCTCTTCCAAACAATGGAAAGACCTTCAAACTCATCGGCTGTTATACTTCTGAAAACTTGTATGTTATTGCTGCTCTATATTTTAATTTCTATAGATTTTTTAAAACTCAAATTAGTCACTGTTATAAAGTCAGCATTTAAATTATTGACCCCTATGCTTCCTCCTTTCTGCTCCCTATTCCTCCTTGAGTGTCCCTCAGTCTTTTGTCTCATTCTGTCATTTTAGGAGTACTTGCATCCTGCTGAAATGCATCTCTTAAAACAATCCTTCTGTAGGGATCTGTTGATGGTAATTTTGCTCAGTTTTGTAGCATATGTTTGTTTTATCTTCACATTTCCATAATAATTTGCCCAGGGTCTTTAATGCTAAGTTGAAAGCTATTTTCTTTCAGTATTTTATTATTTTCTTTTTTTCTGGCTTTCATTACTGTTTTTAGGAAGTCCTTAATGGGATTCCATTGATTGTGGGTTATCTATATATTTTTAATATACTATCTTTGTCTTTATTGTATTTCATCTTCATTACTGTGTGCCTAGGTAGATATCCATTTTTATTTATCCTGTGTAGGATTGTTGAAAGCATAGACCAGAAAAAAAGGGTGAAGGGAGAGGCCTGAAGTCTTAGAAAGGAATTTTTGTGCTGTCCTCCCCAAAGTTCCATCATTCACTGGTTATCTTGTCAGTGTTTGCCCTGTCTGCCTACCACTTGAATCATTATTTATTTGCTATCTTTCTTTTTTTTTATTGGTTGTTCAAAACATTACATAACTCATGACATATTATCTTTCATACATTTGATTCAAGTGGGTTGTGAATTCCCATTTTTACCCCCAATACAAGTTGCAGAATCACATCGGTTACACTTTCTTTAAACTGCTTCTGAAAACTTAAATAATTAGCCAGGCATGTAGCTCTAAACCCAGCTACTCAAAAGACAGGCAGAATGATTCCAAGTTCAAGGTGAGACTCAACAACTTAAGCAAGACTTCATCTCAAAATAAAATAAAAAATGCTGGACTGGGGTTGTGGTTCCATGGTAGAGTACTTATCTGGCATGTATGAGTCCCTGGGTTCGATCCTCAGCACCACATATAAATTAAAAAAAATGAAAAATCCATTTGCAACTAAAAAATATTTTTTAAAAAATGCTGAGGGCGTAGGTCAGTGTTAAGAGTACTAGTCTAGCATATGTGAAGCCTTGGGTTCAATCTCTTGATCCCCCCACAAAAAACCTTTCAATAACTAGAGTGTAAATAAGTATAAAAGAAATAGTCTGTGCAGTCATGGGTTTATTATGCTAATTGTGATTTTTCCAATTAAAATATAACTATCTAGTATTTTATTTAAATAAATATTTGTCTATCATAATAGAAAAATTTATTCGTGTCTCATCGAAAATAACTCATACACCAGCAGTGCTGGATATCCTATGAAATGAGAAATGCTACTTAATTATGTCATTGTTAGCTCCCTGTTACATTTATGAAGGTGACTTTAGTCATTGACTATCTGAGATGGTTTCTGGAAGGTTCTGAATTTGCTTAGGGAATTATCTGATTCTCAGTATCTGTCTCGGCAAGAAGGGAAAGATTGTTGTTCTATGTCCCTGGCCTGTCTGGCGAAGGATAGTGGCTGGAAGTGAGGGACAGAGGCTGAGAATTGGGAGTCGTTGTATTCTAGAGACTTGTTCAATTCCCTGCAAGGAATGTGTCATCCAAAAAGGCTCAGATGATCTGTTTTAATAAAAACTAGATTTTTTTTTTCTGATTAGAGAGGGGGTTTAGAGTTCCTCTTAAGGATAAAAAAGAGGAAGTATAAAGAGACTTTCATAGGTTGTTTATCAAGAATTATGGTTGGAGGATAAATTTACTTCTATAGTTCATTAGTTCAGCAGAAACCAGCTTGGACCAAATCATTACTTACTCTAGGAAGGAGTTGAGTTTGTTCAATCCTCAGGATGTTCCTTCTCAGCAAATAACTCTCTTTTGGCATGCCACCAAGAACAGAGTAGTCATGGCAGCACAAGATGGAGTCTGGGTGACAAAATGGAGTCCCTGCGGCCATTTTCTTTCCCAAATGATTTATCCAAGATAGACACATAAATTTATATTTAAACACCATGTTATGGTCAGTGTTCTTCAGCTGTTGAAACCAATAAATAAAGCACTTCTCTTAAATATGCACTTCCTAGAAGGTTAACAAAAGCAGCAAAACATTTTATCAACTTACTGTAGTTCAAGTAAGCAAAGGGCAGAAGAAATTTATGGGTAGATTTAACATGCTTTGCTTGATCAAAATATTCACACAATATGCTAATTGAGGAAGAGATAATTCCTCAGTCAAATTCCCACTCCAACTGGTATATTATCACTGTTTGAAACACTGAAGAGACTAGGATATGCTAATAGCTTTAAATTGGTTCACATTCAAATTTCTAGGTGTTTGGGGAAACTAAACATACTTTACAATAATTGGCCTCTTCTGTAAATGTGGCCTTAGGTACCACTTCTTGTGTTGAACAGCCACTTTTACATCCAGGAGTGATGGGTTCCAGGCCTAGTTATGTCGGTCTTCCTTAAGTAGACATGGCGATATGCCATCTCACTGGGGGAACCTTCCCTGGTGTGGTGCCTAGCTGCTTAGGAGGTTTTAATTTGATATTTTGTGGAAATTTTTATTTAAACACAATTATGAAAAGGACCATTAATACTCAAGAAAGTAAAATTTGGTCCAAGAAGAAAAAGATGCAAGATGCCAATAAACCATGGATAGTTAAAAAAAACCTTGAGAGAAAAAAATAAAATCAAATATGTGTGATGTCACCACAATAAGCTGTGCTTGGTTTTGGGTAAAATACACATTTGTAGAATGGGTAAGCAATTAAAGAAGAACAAACAGGTTCATGCCAATGTCTTTTCTGAGTTTATAGAAAACCCATGAACCCAGTGGTGATTCAAAGGGATACACATTCATACAAAAGAAAGATCTTTGAAAAACAATAATCTCTGCTCTCAAAAATGGAAAGTAGGAAAGAAACAAAAATAAATTTAAAAGTAAGTCCTAAAGTCAGAACTTTGATATTTTGTGTTAAAAAACAGAGAAGCCCTCATATTCTGGTGGCTTTCCTCTGCTTAGGAATATAGAGGGGACAGACCATAAAGTTCTTCCACTTGAGAAGATAACATAGATACAAGGGCTTGAATTTTGAGATAATTATGACAGAGAAGACATGGATGGAATACATGGGCCCAAAGTTCATGATCTAACAGACTTATAATAGCTTCAGTGTGAGCAGACCCAGTCCTTAGCTATCTGTACGCAGCCTAGTGACCACAGTTTTCAGCTAAGGGCCAGTAAGTAGAATTTACTTAGAATGCCGAGCTAATCTCTGTTGAAAAGTTGGGTAAGTAGAGGAAGGGGTATACATAGTTTGCTAGGACTTCCATAACAGGGTACCACAAACAAGGTGGCTCAACAACAGAAATTGATCTCCTTTTATTTCCAGAGGCTCAAATCCAAGATCAAGGTTTTGACCAAGTTGATTTAATTTTGAGCACTCCATCCTTGACTTGTAAATGCCTGTATTTTTTATTTATTTAATTTTTTTTGCCTCATATAGCCTTCTCTCTTTTGCAGATGTTCACTCTTTTTTTCCTTTCTATTTCTTTTTTCTTTTTTGAGAGTGGGAATTGAACCCAAAGGTACTTAACCACTGAGCCACATCCCCAGCCATTTTTATTAAGACGGGGTCTCACTAAGTTGCTTAGGGTTTTGTTAAGTTACTGAGGCTGGCTCATGATCCTCCTGCCTCAGCCTTCTGAGCTGCTGTTACTACAGTTGTGCACCACCACTCCTGGCTTCTCTTATTCTTATAAAGACATCAATCATATTGGATTAGAACCTGCACCAGTGAGCCAATCTTACCCCTTTAAAGGCCCTATCTCTATATATAGTCAGGTCCTGAGTTACTGACCACTGGATTTCAACATACGGATTTGGGGCAAGTGGGTTGCAATTTAGCTCATAACAGGGTAATTTGGGCAAATGTCCATGAATGTCTTAGCAGAACTAGATAGTACCTGGTAATTGTTCTTTATTATCTATAAATATTATTCAAGTCAAACTGCTACATGTAATTTTTATAAAATTAATAATTGAATAATAAGATATTAGGCTTACTTAAAAGAAGAATATTGTAAGATTTTGAAATGCTCTTGTATTATCAGTATTCTCAAAATAGAGATTCAGGAATCTTGGTTGAATATTAAATGCTGTTGAATATTCAATAATGATGATATTAATCAATACTAGTAAAATGATTTTAAATTATTAAAAAAGACCCTCCCACAATGTGGGATTTTTTTGTGATATAAAAGAAAAAATCATTCTCTATACCTACAAAATAATAAAATGTTGAACTTATATAAGCCAGTTCTGAGGACTTGACTATTTCTTCTTGTGCCTCAAGAAATATTTCCACACAAGTCCCTTAGCCCCTAAGCCGTATATCTGAACGTTCTGTTTCTCAGTTGGCCAATTATGGATGATAAATAATTGATAAATACAGTCACAGACTAAAGTCCAAAAATCTGAGAAGCTTTGAAAGATAAATTTTAAATAAGAGATTGAAAATCACATTAATAGCAATATTATTAAAAACATATGTTTTCTTGATTTATTTCTGTGCAAAGTTTGGGCCCAAATTCACCATAGGGTTGTTTATGTTTGCCTCTGACATAGCCTGTTGGGTACCTTAATCTACCTCTAAGTACTTTTGAGCTTCTTTATGCAAAGTGCTCTATTAGAAGCTTGTGTTATTAGTCTTAGAGACTCAAACAGAAGCTAAAGTGGAATATATATATATATATATATATATATATATATATATATATATATATATATATATAAAATCCCTAAAAAAGAAAAAAGAGACTATTTCCTAAAGGCTAATATTTGCATCCTTGGTGAACTTTTAAGGACCAGAAAGTTGGAAAGGACCAGAAAGTTGGAGTTAGCAGAGAAAAAACCTTACTAGGGATGAGATATTGTTCTCATTTTGTCTTCCGTAATAAAATGGATAGTAAAATCAAAACAAAATGTATAGTTAATATTGCAGGCATGATTTTATTATCCTCAAGAAAATATATTATTCTCAAGTTTTTTCTCAGTAAAAATTGCTGACATTAAAAACTATAAAAGTAGCATATTTGTTCAAATCCTTTGAATACAGACATATAATTCTTAATTTCATGATAAAATATTGGGGCCTTGTCCTCCCAACTATATATTGACTTTATTTTGTTTGGTTCTTATTCAACTGATTTTAGAAATAGGTACATTTAGCAATGCCTCCCAAGTAAGAGTAATTATAATTTTGCACAGCAACCTATGGCAATATTTGACATCAAATAAAAATTTGCCTTTAAAATAATATGCATATATCTGCCAAATAACTAATTTATTGTTTTTATAAACATTGTGGAGGAATACATCTGTGGTGAAGGTATTCACTATCTAATAGCAGAGCTATTACTTCTGATTTTTATATAGAGCTTCCATTATAGATTCATCTATGTGCACAATGTTACTTCTTTCATATACATTCTTCTCTACAAATGGAGAAAGGGAAGCAAGGAGTTTAAGCAAGGACAGAGGGTTCTTCCCTGACCTCTGGGTTGCTATTCTAACACCCATACTAGGCTTTTCTGTTTTTCCATGGGAGAAAATGAAATATCTCACACAACATATTTACAGTACAATATGTAAGGTAAGATGGCAAAACACTGTTATGTCAATACCATTTATGAAGAACAAATTAAAAAAAGACCTCCTTCACAAAATCAATAGCAAGGGAGAAAAAAATCAAGATGAATGGGCAAGGGAAAGTAGGTAACCAGGAAAACAAATGAGTGGAATCTTCGCAGGGCCTGCTTGAGTGAGCAAAGGTAAACAATTACTCGCTGAATGTGTGTTTTCACCGAGTAAGTTGGGTCAACAGAGTCTGATAAGAGAAAGAGAGGATAAATTGTTGAGGCATAAAATAAAAATGTTTATCTGAGCATTTATCATCCCTTGATCTAATGTGGAATTCATAGATGGAGCCCGGTGCGCGGCAGGCTCTGCTCTTGGTTTATACATAGCCTCGGAATCGTTCAGCAAACCATAAAACGTGCTCTCTCACTTTTCTGCTTGAATGATTTCAGAGCTGCTCTCTAGGGACCAATTTCTCTAATGGCGAGATCTAATTCAATTGTGTGCTCACTCAGTTCAGAGGGAAGGCTGTGGAGGGAACAGCAGTGCTGCAGACAGCATGTGTGGGGCTGGAGGGATGAAGGGCCTGCTCTGGGGAGTGGGGAGAGTGAATGTGTTGATCTTCCACCTCTCCCCATCTTTCTCACTCATCTAGTTCAGGTGGAGACCCCACTGTGCGGGAGGGACATACATCTTGCCTGATTTAAAAATGATAGTAACAATTTCTCTTTTTCCTGAATTCTACTTTTAATCCCTGTTATTTAGCACTTCAGGGAATGGGCTGTCAGTTCACCAAGTGTTTCGCCATTTCAGTCAGTCACCATAGAATGGATTGGATGGCATGTATGTACCCCTTTGAAAATTATCATGAAGTCCCCAAATATCACATTACTCTCATTTTGTCCTTCAGGAAGGCCTTCATGCTAACTTCTATAGCCCAAGATTAACTTAGTGCTCCTCATTTCGTATTGTTCAGATTTAGTATTGTGCTCACCATATTTTGGCGAGTTATAAATACTTTCTGGTGATAATTTTTATTAATGCCATAATAACATATAGTTATGTAGGATCTGTGCTTTATTTGTGTATAGCGATGATAGATGTGGTCCTCATCCAAATATCCTCTCCTAGCCATTTCCACAGGACTTGATGATTTCATTTGGGCATGAGACATGAGGGTGGGTGAACAGACTACCTTGTATATTAGGCCCGTATTCATCAATGAAGCCTTCCCACTCTCATAATCAAGCTTCATATGTTTAGGTTTAAAAGACCAGTGATCCTGGACTTTTACTTTTCTCCTGAGTATCTGGTTTCCAATGAGAACAATAGAATTGCAGAATTTGGGAAACTGAGGGTGGGGGGGGGGAGCTTAGAGACTCTCTAACAGCTTCTCTTTATAGATGGAGAAATTGGGGCTCGGTAAGATGAAATCACAGATTAATTAATGGTCAGGCAAGAAGTTGAATCTAGTTTGTATCTTTTAATTTATTTATAATATAGCCTTCTCGGTGGCAGGTACTGTTCTAGTTGCTGTGGCTGCAATAGATTTAGGCCCTGGGGGATAAAATTTCCTGGGCTCTAGCTCTCTCCCACTGGATGTATGGACTGGATCAGCTGAATGCTGACTTCCTGATGAAGCATATTCGTGATGGAAAACAATGTTTAAAAACCAGACATTCTTAGGTAACTGTTTCAAATCTTCACTTTTATCATTAGGGTGCTTACCAATGAATGCCTTTATGTAGGATTCAACAATCAATACAAGTGATGGCATTTGGTCTTCTACAGCTAATCTTACCCTGGGAAAGCAGTTTGAGTCCCAGAATAGAGGTTTAGAGTGCAGAGTCTAGAACTAGTCTGTTTAGTTTCAAATCTTATTTCTGCCACTTCCTAACTATGTGACTAACCTTATGCAAATGACGTCCTGATGCTTCAGTTTCTTAAATCTATACAATTGGCATATGAATAGTTTCTAGCTTAGAGGCTTGTTGTAACATTTGAAAAACATGCATACACATGTGTGCACCTCCTGCACCCTCTCACAAAATGGAAAACAGTGCTTGGAGCACAGCCCAATCAAAGTGTTATTCCTAGGACAATATGTCAAGAAAGTGACCTGGACCTGGAGTGGTGTCGTCTGCAGGGAAACAAAGTACCAACAGAGAGGCAGGAGTTCCTGTGATAAGGGTGGTGTTTGTGAGTCCAATGGAGTCAGAAAGAGCTCTAATAAGAATCCTAACAGAGTTAAGATGGACTTGTACAGGTGGTATGCTGTTGTCTTTGAACTTGGTTCCATTGGTGACACTGGGCCCACCCTTTATCACCAGACAAATCATCAGAATATGAACTTTGGGAAAAGATTATGTGAAAGCCATATAGTGTCCAACTCAACCTGCACAACTCTGGAATGCATTCTGCTGGGTAGGGATGAAGACATCACAGAGAGGCGCAGCAGGTTCTCATTAGCAGTTGTCTTTGGGGACATACTGTTTCTGCTGCAGGAGTCCTGGGAAATCCTCATCTCTACATTCTGGGTTGGAAAGTTAAGGGACAGTGGATTGTTCCTAAATGGCCTACACTGGCACTGGGAGAATATGTGGTGGGGAAAGGATAAAGCTACTTAAGAGTTTGCTCTTTTGAGTTGTGGCTTCTCTGTGAACCAACATGGAGTTGAGGTTGTCCATGGTGATGGGAGTTTCCCCACCTGTCTTCCCTTTTATTTTTTTTTTAATTTTTTTTATTGGTTGTTCACAACATTACAAAGCTCTTGACATATCATATTTCATACATTAGAATCAAGTGGGTTATGAACTCCCATTTTTACCCCAAATACAGATTACAGAATCACATTGGTTACACATCCACATTTTTACATGCTGCCATATTAGTGACTATTGTATTCTGCTACCTTTCCTATCCTCTACTATCCCCCCTCCCCTCCCCTCCCATTTTCTCTCTCTACCCCATCTACTGTAATTCATTTCCCTCCTTGTTTATTATCCCATTCCCCTCACAACCTCTTATATGTAATTTTGTATAACAATGAGGGTCTCCCTTCATTTCCATGCAATTTCCCTTTTTTCTCCCTTTCCCTCCCACCTCATGTCTCTGTTTAATGTTAATCTTTTCTTCCTGCTCTTCCTCCCTGCTCTGTTCTTAGTTGCTCTCATTATATCAAAGAAGACATTTGGTATTTGTATTTTAGGGATTGGCTAGCTTCACTAAGCATAATCTGCTCTAGTGCCATCCATTTCCCTGCAAATTCCATGATTTTGTCATTTTTTAGTGCTGCGTAATACTCCATGGTGTATAGATGCCACATTTTTTTTTTATCCATTCATCTATTGAAGGGCATCTGGGTTGATTCCACAGTCTAGCAGTTGTGAATTGTGCTGCTATGAACATCGATGTGGCAGTATCCCTGTAGTGCGCTCTTTTAAGGTCTTCAGGGAATAGTCCGAGAAGGGCAATAGCAGGGTCAAATGGTGGTTCCATTCACAGCTTTCCCAGGAATCTCCATACTGCTTTCCAAATTGGCCGCACCCGTTTGCAGTTCCACCAGCAATGTACAAGAGTACCCTTTTCCCCACATCCTCGCCAGCACTCGTTGTTGTTTGACTTCATAATGGCTGGCAATCTTACTGGAGTGAATGGTATCTTAGGGTGGTTTTGATTTGCATTTCCTTGACTGCTAGAGATGGTGAGCATTTTTTCATGTACTTGTTGATTGATTGTATGTCCTCCTCTGTGAAGTGTTTGTTCATGTCCTTGGCCCATTTGTTGATTGGGTTATTTGTTTTCTTATTGTCTAATTTTTTGAGTTCTTTGTATACTCTGGATATTAGGGCTCTATCTGAAGTGTGAGGAGTAAAAATTTGTTCCCATGATGTAGGCTCCCTATTTACCTCTCTTATTGTTTCTCTTGCTGAGAAAAAAACTTTTCAGTTTAAGAAAGTCCCATTTGTTGATTCTTGTTATTAACTCTTGTGCTATGGGTGTCCTATTAAGGAATTTGGAGCCCGACCCCACAATATGTAGATCGGAGCCAACTTTTTCTTCTATCAGACACAGAGTCTCTGATTTGATATCTAGCTCCTTGATCCACTTTGAGTTAACTTTTGTGCATGGCAAGAGGAGGGGATTCAGTTTCATTTTGTTGCATATGGATTTCCAGTTTTCCCAACACCATTTGTTGAAGATGCTATCCTTCCTCCATTGCATGCTTTTAGCTCATTTATCAAATATAAGATAGTTGTAGCTTTGTGGATTAGTCTCTGTGTCCTCTATTCTGTACTATTGGTCCACCCGCCTGTTTTGGTACCAGTGCCATGCTGTTTTTGTTACTATTGCTCTGTAATATAGTTTGAAATCTGGTATCGCTATACCACCTGATTCACACTTCCTGCTTAGAATTGTTTTTGCTATTCTGGGTCTTTTATTTTTCCATATGAATTTCATGATTGCTTTATCTATTTCTACAAGAAATGCCGTTGGGATTTTGATTGGCATTGCATTAAACCTATAGAGAACTTTTGGTAATATCGCCATTTTGATAATGTTAGTTCTGCCTATCCATGAACAGGGTATATTTTTCCATCTTCTAAGATCTTATTCTACTTCTCTCTTTAGGGTTCTGTAGTTTTCATTGTATAAATCTTTCACCTCTTTTGTTAGGTTGATTCCCAAGTATTTTATTTTTTTTGAGGATATTGTGAATGGAGTGTTTTTCCTCATTTCCGTTTCAGAAGTTGTGTCACTGATATACAGAAATGCCTTTGATTTATGTATGTTGATTTTATATCCTGCCACTTTGCTGAATTCATTTATTAGTTCTAGTAGTTTTTTTGTAGACCCTTTTGGGTCTTCTAAGTATAGAATCATGTCATTTGCAAATAGTGATAATTTAAGTTCTTCTTTTCCTATTTTTATGCCTTTAATTTCTTTCATCTGTCTAATTGCTCTGGCCAGTGTTTCAAGAACTATATTGAATAGAAGTGGTGATAGGGGGCATCCCTGTCTTGTTCCAGATTTTAGAGGGAATGCCTTCAATTTTTCTCCATTCAGAATGATGCTAGCCTGAGGCTTAGCATAGATAGCTTTTACAATGTCGAGGTAAGTTCCTGTTATCCCTAGTTTTTCTAAAGTTTTGAACATAAAGGGATGCTGTACTTTGTCAAATGCTTTTTCTGTGTCTATCGAGATGATCATATGATTCTTATCTTTAAGTCTATTGATGTGGTGAATAACATTTATTGATTTCTGTATATTTAACCATCCTTGCATCCCAGGGATGAATCCTACTTGATCATGGTGCACAATTTTTTTGATGTGCCTTTGTATCCGATTCGCCAGAATTTTATTGAGGATTTTTGCATCTAGGTTCATCAGAGATATTGGTCTGTAGTTTTCTTTCTTTGAGGTGTCTTTGTCTGGTTTCGGAATCAGGGTGATGTTGGCCTAATAGAATGAATTTGGCAGAGCTCCCTCTTTTTCTATTTTCTGAAATAACTTGAAAAGTATTGGTATTAATTCTTCTTTAAAGGTTTTGTAAAACTCCGCTGTGTACCCATCTGGTCCTGGGCTTTTCTTGGTTGGTAGTCTTTTGATTGCTTCTTCTATTTCATCCATTGATATTGGTCTGTTTAAATTGTGTGTATCCTCCTGACTCAGTTTGGGCAAATCATATGACCTAAGAAATTTATCAATGTCTTCACTATCTTGTATTTTATTGGAGTATAGGTTTTCAAAATAATTTCTAATTGTCTTCTGTATTTCTGTAGCATCTGTTGTGATATTGCCTTTTTCATCCCATATGTTAGTAATTTGAGTTCTCTCTCTTCTTCTCTTCGATAGCATGGCTAAGGGTCTGTCGATCTGACTTAATCAGTCATTGGGCCTCAGGCCTGATGCTTGTTCAGTTGAGGCACCCTCAGATTAGCACTTTGCAAAGAGTGGGATGCTATAAACTTGTGGATGCTTGAATGGAATAGAGCAAAAGGAAATGAAAACTGATCCCAATTTATGTGATTAAAGCTCATAAAGAAAACTTTTAGGAACTGAGAGAGTCAGTGAACACAGTTTTAAAAATGTGTACCAGGGTCCCTTGGAAACTCATGTAAATAGTTACTGTTATTTGCTAGAAAGGAAAATAGAGGTAAAGAAAAGTCAAGAGTCCAAGCCCCTACTGCAGGGGAAGGCAGGCTGGAGGGCAGGGATCAACCTGTCATCTTGTGTTCTGTTTTGCTATTCTGTTTAAAATTTATAAGATCTAAGCAGTGCACAAGGCCCAATTAATTCTGCAGAAGAGAACTAAAATGGTCTGTTCACCAGTTTCATGACAATTGCTGTCTCCTGAGGGTTGGGAGGAAGAACCAGCTTCCTTCCAGTGGAGCAGGGAAACAAAGAGATGTGAGAAGGCCATCTTCTAAATGACTGAAGATTTCAATATCAGTTTAGAAGCTTTGGCTTGTGGCCTCATCCTTCCAAAAACAAAATTCTGGTCTCACTTTGCAAATTGTCCTCACACAGCCCCAGGTAGAGGTGGAGGGTTTTTGAAATAAGGCATGACACTGATTCAGGCAGAAAAGCCAACCTCAAGTTGTCTTGCAGCAGAATTGATCTTTCTGCTTTCCTGAGGTTTCCTGTTCCTTAGTCCAGGCCACTGCATTTACTCTGCACCTGCAGCCTGCAAATAGTTTCTGAAGAGCCTGGATAGCTACACGATCTGTTTAAAACCATGGCATTGTATTGACATATATTTTAATCATCTCTTGTGTTGGGCCACACCTGATAGAGTGGTTATACTTCTGTGCTAGGATTTCATTCACTTGCATTGTCCTAAGCTGCTAATATAATAAACCTTTGCTATCAATGGAGAATTTTTAAAGTCAACTTTCACACTAGTTTTAAAATATCAAAGGGAATATGAAAACTATAAAGTTAATATTAGAATTTTAATGTAATGCTAAGAAAACTGAGTACAGCTGCCATAAACCTCAGGCACTTGGAGACAGTAGCAGTAGGGGGTAGGAAGCAGTAAGACTGTTTCAGTTTCAAAAAAGATCATTGAAGAGAAACTTCTGTTTTTTTTTTTTCTCCCCTTTCTTTGTGTCAGTTGACTATATTTTGTCAATTTAGTTCTAACACTGGACACGTAAGTATTTTATTTTATGTCAAACACCTTGGGCTTCTTTTCTCTCTTTCCTTACTTTTATCTATACATCTTTTCTTTCTTTCCTGGTAGTCTTTTAAAACTATTGGTTTCTTTCTCTTTAACCCCACTCATTAGGGTAATGGTTGGATCCTTAGCAAATATGTGTTGAGTGAAAAAAAAATTATATTATGTGGAATGATCACAAGGTAGTGACAATATTAATTATTTAATTTATGTTTTTGTTTTTGGTTTAAACATTTGGGCTATATTTTGTTTAATAATACCACAATAGGTCAGACTTTGGAGCTTGATTGTTAAGTTTGACTCTCATTTTCAGCACTTACTTTCTGTGTACCCTTAAGCAAATTATTTAACTTCTCTGTGCCTCAGTTTTCTCATTTGTAAAATGAAGTTTTTGGAGGGGTGGTGTGTAGCTCAGTGGTTAAGTGCTTGCTTAAAGCTTATGTAAGGCACTAGGTTTGATCCCAGCAACACACACACACACACACACACACACACACACACACTGAAAGGAGGTTATTGGTAGAATATACCTCCCAGAATTGTACTGAGAAACAAATGATTTATAAGACATGTATCATTCAGGACAAATCCTAGTACATAGTAAGGGCTGAATAAGTGCTAGTCTTTGTTTTGTTACTCTTACCCTGGGAGTGATCCTCCTAGAGCAAGGTGTCTAAAAGGGTTCTATCTTCATTACCGAAAGTTCAAATTAGTTTTCCAGTCCTTTGCATTATTTTAATAACTGTTTAAAATGACACATGATTTCCTCTTGGTCCTTTTTGGGGATTTATTTTTAGTAGTAGAGAAAGCTGATATTTTACATGCTCACAGCTCCTGATGTTCATTACTTTGGCCAATGCTACCTTTCTAAATAAATGCACCATGAGGAACCATTGTTCAGAGACAGGCTCCAAAACCATTCTTCCAAGAAAAAATTTGATGTGGAGTGAGGGGATCAGCACTCTCATTATAAATCTACAGTATAAACATAATATTGTTTTCTAAGTAGTCTCAGTCTTCAAAGTTTGATACTTGGTAGGAAAAGCTTCTGACTTATATGAGTTGAGCTAGGCCAATGGAAAATCTGATGAACTAAACAGGGAGTCCTGTACCTATTAAAAAAAATGTGTGTTTCTGGGTTGTTGTAGTTTTAATACTAGAAGTTATGTAAAAGCAGTATGTTACCCTACTGCAGGATGCTTAACACAATTTCATGGTATGTTTAAATGTGAAATCTGAGAAGACATACTGCTTACTACATTTTACCCCCCCATTGGCTGTTAAGTTATATTATCATTTTGCTGCATTCCTTTCCTGTTTGAATACTTTGTGTGTGAGTATGTGTGTAGCTTCTAAAACCTTAATAACATGGGATTATATTAAGAGGCACTAGTAACCAAGTTTAACACCAATAAACATTGAATTCTCATTATAGGGCAGAAATCTGAAAATAGAAAGTGTTAGTTGTTAAATAGGAGTTTATGTATCTACTAAAAAGGGTTCTGTTTTTCAAGCTACCTTTTATGGTGTATTAGGTGTGCTTTCTTGTGTTGAAAATCTTGACATCTCTTTCACATTAAATATTTCAAGATCATTGAGTTATTTATCCTTCACATACAATGAGTAAAACTATCCCAAAAGGAGGAAAATGGCAAATTGCTGAAATTACAACTGTTTTTACTTTTCTCCAATGGAAGTAGCTTTAAAATCCATGGGGGGAAAATCCAATTTGAAGGAAAGCGGTATTAGAAAGCATGCAATTATGTATAGTGAACATTTCCTCAATGATGGAAAAATTCAAAATACATGAAGAAAAGCCTTCGTGACCATTTTCTCAATAAGGTGAGATGATATTGTACACTGCTATTGGGGACTCCTGTAGTCAAGGAGGCAGAGTAGAAATGGATTTATTTTTGCATTCTGGACTACGGTAAGGGCACAATATCATTGATGGAGATGGGGCAATGTGCCAGAAACCACATAGGGAATAAAATATGCAATTTGAGCTTCCACTCTGACTCTGTTCCTAAAAATAATAATAATAATGAAAATTGAAACTATTAATAATATTAATTTAACAATACAATAGCTGTGCACATTAAGTAAGAAAATTTTCTTAAGTTATCAGGTTCAGGTGTATGATGTAAGTCAAACCACTTAACCAAGTTTTACTGCTATGGTAAAGGGAAAATAAACACTATTCCCTTGTTCCCTCTGGAATAGAGGCCTTTAAAGGTTTTATATTAAATATAGAATATATTTACATTAATACAGAAGTCTAATTTTGTGAGCCCTTATTAGGTACCCATTAAGTGTCCTTTTCTGTTTCTTATATGATGGTGTGATTTTTTTCATATAAAAGTTGCATTCAGAGATATAAAACTCCCAAATCAGGAGAATATGAAAATGACTAAGTGGAAAGATGGATGAAGTATTGTAAAGCATATTTAAACCCACCCAGGATGAATGGGTCAAACTCTGGAAATATGGGACAGAGTTACTACAGCTTTGTGTATGAACACTCAGGGTGAAGCATTTATTCATTCATATCCAGGTCCTGCTTCTCTCAAAATAAATTTTATGTGGCTTATGGGGATGAAGCACTTAAAGAAATTAGATTAGGAAAAATAAATCAAGCACAATCCCTCAAAACATTAGATAGGGAATTGAGAGGTAATTAAATCTATTTTTCTCTACATTTTTTATGTCTACTGTTAAGATTTTATGGAATTTTTTTTTCAGGACTTGGCTATAGGATTGATTAGCTACCCTTCTCAATCTGTAGATTATATAGCCTGATATTTGTGAAGTTTGTATGTTTTATGTTTCTGTACATATTTTACCCAAAGCTGGATCATGTCATTTTGCAGTTTGGTATCCATAATGACAGGCACATGGCCTTTGGCAGGCATAGATGATAGATAGATAAATAGATAAATAAATAAATAAATATACATACATATATATTTGATAAATAAGTAAATATATTTGATAAATAAATATGTATGTGTATGTGTATATATTATATATATATATATATATATATATATATATAATATATACACACACACGATTCTTTTGAATTTTATTTTTTAAAAGTTGCCCTAAAATTTTAAAACATATAAAAGCTCTAAATGTGGATACAATGAATAATTGTATCCACAGTCAGTTTATAAAATAAATATTAGCAATAAACTGAAGTTCCTTATGTCCTCTCACCCGTGCACCATAGGTAATATCTATCAAGTTTGGTAATTATTGTTCTCAATTATATCTCATTCTTTTACTAAAGATAGTAATGCAGAAAATATATATAGAATACAATGATAAGCATGTATAAAGAAAATCATGTTTTTGTGTTTTATGTAAATGGAATAATCTATTCTACTACAACTTGGCATTTTTTCCTGGACTTATGTTTATGGAATTAATCCATGAAGGTATGCATGGTTGCTATATTCACTGTCACTGCTGTAGCCTTCCATTTTGTGAATACTACAAATAATGTTTCCATTGTTCTCTTGCTAGGCATTTAGTTTGGGGCGTTGTAAAATACATTACTATGAGCAATGTTGTGCATTCTTTTATATGGACACGGGCAAGAATTTCTCTATGTATCCAGGAGAGAAATTGCTAGGCTCTAAGATATGCGCCCCAACTTTACCAAATGTTGCTGAATTATTCTTTGAAGGGGTGAAAACTTATTTACCTTCCCACTAGTACTATATGAACACTCCTCGTTTAACATGCTCTCTAACATTTGTGATTGTCAGACTGTATAATATTTTCTAATCTGAAGGATAAGAATGATATTTTTGGTTTTCATTTTTATAACTCTTCCTACTAATGAAACACAGCATCTAATCATGTTTATTGACCACTTGCTTTCATATTTTGTGAATTTCTGTTCATATGTTTTTCTAAGAATCCTATAGTTTAATAATCTTTTTGTCATTTTATATTGTGTTAAAATATACATAATATAAAGCTTTTCATTTTAGCCATTTTTACGTGTGTAGTTCAGTGGACTTAAGTACATTTATAGTGTCATGTGACTTCTTCAGGTGTAAACATTTTTTCATAGTGGCTGCTCTGCTTTATATTCCTGTCACGAATGTACAAGGCTACAGTTTTTCCTCAACTTACCATCACTTGTTCTTCCCCCCACCCTTTATTAAGATTATGATCATCCTATTGTCTGTGAATATCTCATTATGGTTTTGACTTCCATTTTCCCAATGACTAATAATACTGAGACTGTCCTGGGAGAAGTGTCTGATCAAATCCTTTGTCTAATTTTTTTTTATGGCCAGTTGTTTTTGTTTTTGATATTAAGTTGTAAGAGTTTTTCATATATTCTGGATATTAAACCCTTATTATGTATATGATTTGCAAATATTTTTGCTTATTCTGAAGGTGTCTTTTCATTTTATAATGTTTCTTGATGCAGAAGTTTTACTTTTGATGAAGTCCAATTTTTCCAATTTTCTTTTGTTCTTTGGGGTTTTATTATGTTTTCCCTATTGATTTGTAGGAATTCTGTAAATATATTCTGGGTATAAATCTTTTTTTGATCATACTCATTATAAGTATATTATTCAACTATATGTCTTCTCATTTCTTCTTTTAAATGTTTTTGATGAACAAGAGTATAAATTTTGTCACATTTATCAATAATTTAATTTATGGTTTATATTATGTATTTCTTTTAGAAACTAACCTTGTTCGAAGATCAAAATGGTATCACTCTATTTTTTCTTAAAATTTTGGACTTTTGCTTTCAAATTTAGACCTTTAATCTGACTCTGCCCCCCACCACCCCCAGCATGGCTGGCACATGGAGAACATCTCTGAATGCCACTGTTGGACTCCAAACATAACCACAAGTGCCTCACAGACAGCCCTTTACTGCAGGCTCCTGTTTCTTCTCTGGTTCTTTTAGACTGTCTAACTGACTTGTACTTTTTACAGAAGGAAAATCATAGATGCCTTTCAATCCAGTTCTCTTAGTGTCAAGAACAAACAAGTTAAACCTTCTAGCTTGTGTCCAGTATGAATGGAGACTTTTCCATCTTTTGTTTTCTATGTGATTTTGTTAGGAACCTGAAAGGTGAAAAACTGGGCATCTATTGATGTCATACCAAATACTTTCTAGAATTTTGTCTAGTTGCCTTGGTCAGTGGTAGTGCTGACTGGAAGGAAAGATCAGATACCACTCTGGACCTTCCTGACCTTGAAATTCCAGAAATAGAATGGCCTTATTGGTAGGAAGCATGACATATGCTTTATAAGATAAACTCCATTTCTTCCTTTCCTTCTTTTTAAAAGACAACTAGATCCTTATATTATCATAAGTTAGACATTTCATTTGATAAAGACTAGTCATTACAGTTTCAGGATCCTAATGGCTATCTATACCTGTATCTTGTGTTGAGAGACAAAAATAATTGATGGCACTTCTCACTCCTGGCCCGCGCAGGCGACAGAAGCTGGGTTCCCCTATGTGGAGTGGGCTGGCTGAGATATACGGTGAAAAATCACACAACACAGACAATAGTTTTAAAGAGCCATCAACCTTAAGGGTTGAGCTTTCACCCTGGAAGGAGAAAGTGAGAGCCTGCATTTGCTTTATTTATATGGGGGAACTTCAAAGGCTTTCTACAGATGTTTTTAGCCAATTAAGGTAAGAAGTGGGCTGTCCAGTTCCCAATGGATCATGCCCAACTCTGGATCTATGAGATCAGTCTTCCTAGCAGAAGGAAGACAGAGGTTATGTGAATTGGGCAATCCATTAAGTGTGAGGAGCCACAAAATAGCTTGCAATGCCAAACCAAAATCTCCTTGGCTGCAAGGCCCAGTGAAGACCTTCAAATAGCTCAGGGGTGGCTCCCCACAGACACTGAAACTTTTAAGCAAATGAGATAAATGATCACTACTATTTTTTCTTGGTAAAGAATCATGTAAACAAAGGAATAAGAAAGAACACTGATTTTAGATTTCAAAATATCTAGCTCTTTGAAAATTTGCAAGGACTGTGGCTGAAAGAAGCACAACTGCCTGTAATTTTCTTTTATAAACTTCAAAACATTCATAATTGAGGTGTCATGGAAAAAGACAAAGAGATTCAATTAGGAATTTAGAGATGTCAATTCTTCTCCTTAGCAGATGAGTGTGCTTTCTGTATGTATCTCTGAGTGCTTCTCCTCATGTGGGAAAGTGCTAGTTGCATTGCTGGAATGACAGGACATTTTAGAGGTTCACATAAGGCAATGTATGGGAAAGTATCTCATGAACCATAAGGCAGGGGCTACACATCAGTTATATCCAGCTGGTGAAATGGGAACAAAGTTTCTAGCTGAGTTAGTTTGTCCTCTACAAGCTTCAAGCAACTGAAGTGTTATTTTAAATTCTCAGACTTTAGTTTTTCAAGTCTACATATCTGTCCACATGTAAAAAAGAAAAACAAAAACAAGATCCTCATGTCTGACATTTTAGATGAAAGGCAAACAGTTTATTCTGTGATTACTTGGGGAGAAAATAGGGTATATGAACCTTGCAGAAAAACCAAGAGGAAGGGTGAGCCCAGCACCTGGAAAAAGATTCAGTGTAGGCTGGGCACCATGCCACTTGTGTTTCCCCTACCTTTCTGTTTCTGGCCAGTCTTTTACCGCGGAGGTCCTGCTTTGGATATCTTATGATGGATTTGGGATTACAAAAATATGATCATTTTTGGCAAAGTATCCCAGATGCCAGGAGAGCAACTACAGAATAAGCTACTCTGAAATGATTTGGTTCAAAATGTGTCCAATTTCTACCCAGCAGAAGGCTCCTGAAATGTTTGTAGCATCTGTGGGCCCTGAGCTACTTCAGTCCTGGGCTCCAGATGCTGGCAGGCATTCCCCACTATTAAATCAGTCTTCAAGGATCGCCATATGCACTTCAATCAAACCTTTCTCACACGCATTCCCATAAAATTGCTGCTCTACAGCAAATCTTTTCAACCATACTTATGCTAATGTGGCTTTTTCTATGAATAGAAGAGAAAGAGTAAGTATAAAATCTGGTTCAACAATAGTGACAGTTATGTGCCCCACGGAGCTTCATGTGGTGCAGTGGGTCTCTGCTGATCCTCAGGATGCTGTTCCTTGATTTCTGGTCAGGCTTTTCTTGCTATATAAACAGTCAGATCCCACTATACCATAGGGTTGGGACTCAAGAATAAAATTTTCTTCATGGGGTTTTCTGTCCTAAATTTTAATTCTCAAGACTTCATAGTTTTCTAAGTATTTTTCTTATATCTAGGTGAGGTAGGCAGAGCAGGAGTTATTAGTCACATTTTTTTTTTTTTACATTAAAGAAACTAAGGTTCAGACTTGGAGATGTTAAATATAGTTCACCATACTATATTCCATAAGATTTTTATACCTGTTATTTATGTTGCTTATTTTCTCATTCTCTAATCTATCCCAGCTTAATTTTTGAAGAATGTCTGACCAAAAACCTCACAGGAGTCAGACCTTTATTTTTTTTTAAAGTCTTTGAGATTATAATGAAATGGATAGATATTTTTGGAATTATAAACCTATGCAAGTTTCATTCCCGTTTTTGAAAATTTTATTTTTCAGACAAGGTCTCACTAAGTTGCCAAGGTTGGCCTTGAATTTAACAACCCTCCTGCTTCAGCCTCTGGAGTAGGTGGGATTATAGGTGTGCACCAGCATGTTCAACTCTCATTCTCTTTGACTCATGATGTCCTACAAAAGGCAAAGACAGATACCTTCCTAGAACAGATATATTCACAGGGTAGAGAAGGAGGTTATGACTCTCTGTAAGTCCCTGCCAAGTAGGAAGCCAACGAGAAACCCTTATACTGGGATGGGGAAAGAGAGTGTCCCACTTCTTTGGGGGGATCCTGAGGAGGCAGCTGGCCTAGAATAGTAGACTGAGTTGATGCTGATAGTGGCAGGACGTCACTTGACCATGGTTTAGGGATGCATCTAGGCAGACAGATCTGGCACTTCTCAATCTCCAAAACGAGTGGGTGGGATGCAGAGGGTTCCAAAATTCCTGTGGACCCTCTTTGGAATAAATACAGATATAGAATATGCCAACAGGCATGAGTGTGGGTCTGAAGTGAGACATGGAGGGCTCTCTTAGCCAGAGATATGGAGCCTTGATCATGGACTTTAGCAGCTGCTCCAACATAATGCAATCCCCCAATGGTCACAGCATAGGACCTATGGGACAGGAACTGTCCTCATGGGAGAAATCAGAGGATCCTCTGCTGATCAACCCTACTCCCTGGCCCCATCACCCTGAGGACTTATAAGCTATTCTATATGCACATGTCATCTCTTCAAAGACTTGGAGGTGTCATGAAGAAAACTTGGGAAACTGAGTATTTTTCCAAATAAGACTTAATGATCTCATCAATCAGATTATTCAGAGAAATCTTTAATTTACTAAAAATTCCTCCTTCATTCACCTCCATTTCCACCTTCAAATTCCTGGTGAGGTAGGTGCTCATGAGAAGCTTGGCTCAGTTATAGGGATACAAAGAAAGTTACTCTAAAAAATATATATATATATATATATATATATATATATATATATATATATGCATGAATTGACCACTGTGTTACAATAGGAGGGGAAATATATATTTCATGGGTACAGGAGCTGAAGGCTATGTTAGAGGTCAGTGTGTATGACAACCTTGGAAACAATAGGAAACCATAGGCATTTTTTCCCTCCTTGTATTTATTTTCGCTCTTGCTGGCGTAAGAATTTTTCTATAATGGACATCAGCAAAAATGTGTTCCTCCAGGAGGGCTGTCCTGGAGCCTGCAATGCAGGCCTCCAGGGGTCCCCTGGATTCTTGATTTAATTACCATAAGACCTTTTGCAATTGCCCCATGGTGTTTCTGGGCTTTCCAGAAGCTGTGCTATAAATCTTCCACCCACCGAAACCTTTTGTATATCCCTCAGTTGGAATAATTGGGAAGAAAATTATGTTCATGTTATTTCAGTTGGAGAAAGTGCTAATAATTCAGGGATCTGTGCAGTGGGACATAGAAATCTATTACTTTTAGGGTTAGCTCCATATTCCATTGACCTTGGGCAACTCCCTGAGCCACTGTGAAATGGAATGGGCTATATGATTTTGAATGTCACTGCTTATGATTTGTTTGATTTGCTTATTCAGTTAACACATGGGTATTAAATGCCTACTATGTACCACCCTAGGTGATGGGCTGTGATGACCTAGACAAGTGTGGTCCTTGACTTCACAGTGCTTTTATATGGACCAGAAAATAGAAACACTCTAATCAGTTATGAAAGGACATTCCCCACAAAACTACAACAGAGACGCTAATTGCTCTACGGTCTAATGAACTTTCCATAGCAATACTTTTGCTATAAAACTTCCTAGGCATCCTCAACCACCTCTTTAACAAACTTGGTGGTGGGTGCTCAAAAAGGGCAGTGGTGTAGGGAAGCACAGAAGCCAGACAAATGGCAAAAGGGCTCAGTCATGATTATGATTAAGGCAAAGTAAAGGAAGTGATCAACATTTCAGTTGCCATTATCTGCCAAGTACAGTACCATGGGCTTTACATGTGTTATCTTACTGGGTGGTGCAGGGGTGGGGTGGGGTGGGGTTAGGTCAATGTCATTACTCCAGGTCCTGAACTCACAAGCTACAAGTTGTTTTCTACCAGAACATTCTATCTTCTTTACCATGGCCTTCTGCTCCAGTTTAGTAAAATACCTTGCAAGAGGCCATCAAATGCACTAAAGGAAAAAAAAAAGTGGTAGCGCAAAGAACTTCTTGGTGAAGAAAGGTGTGGTGTGTATGAGGGAGAAACAGATGGGAAGAGTAATAACAGTGAATTCACCTCTTAATTTCATAAGTAAAAGGACATTTTATAGCCATCTATGTTATTTTGAAGTAATGAAACATCTTCCGAAGTGAGAAATCATGTCATCTGTTATGCTCTAGTAGTCTTAATATAAAGAGAAGCAAAGTATTTCATATGATTTTATGAGAAACTTTGAAAAAAAACAATGAGTGACCATCTGGTATATTTTAAAAATCTGTTCTGGAATGTATATTTTACATATTTTCTGGATTGTCATATTTTACTGCCAAGCATGTCTGCAGATACCCCTGTTTCAGAGCCACATGTTCAGATAATTGCTGGAAAAAGACCAAATAAATAAATAAATAGATAGATAAATGGAGAAGGGAAAAAAATCGAACATCAAAAAACCAGCCCCCAATACACAACAATAAAAACCCAAGCCCCAACTCCCAAAACAGTATTCTGACTGTCCTTGACTATCTTTTATTCAGAATGGTTGATAAAATAGAATCTCAAACTAGGGCATACATACCTAAAATATTCATGAATAACTTAACTCATGTATGGGAAGTAAAACCCTTGAACCTCAAGTAGTTCATTTTTGGAGGACCTCAAATAGTTCTGAAAATGGTGGCAAAAACTTAAATTTGTAAAGACATCTTGGCTTCATATTTTGAGTAAATATTCAGTAAAAGTTAACTCTGTCACTGTTGTCTCTCCCTTATTGAGGGATCTACACTCCTTTCCAAAGTGGGTTCAGATGTAGGGAAGGTGCACATGGATTCGTGGGCACAGGGCAGAGATTCTGGCCTCCTTGTGTCTTCTGGCCTCCTTGTGTCTTCTCGGACTTACTCTGAAATTCTCCCTCAATCTGCTGGCCATTGGTGTCTGTTGAGCACAGCTTGCCATGCCTCGTTGGTGGTGAGTTGTGTGGTTGCTGTGGCTGTAGCTCGTAGATTTTTTCCCATTCTCAGCGACTGGGTCTGGATACAGAATTTGTTAGACCTAATGCAAGATGAAAATGTGGAACTCATGCTCAAATATCATTAAGATCTTCCAGATGGCTACCAGAGATCAGGAAACCAAAAATGGGGCCCTTCTAAGCTCAGAGTTCTGCTGCATGTACTCTGCTGCAGAGCCACTCTATAGTCACTGGCCTGGCATTCTACTTGACATTCCTAGGGGACCAGAGATGGAGAAAAGCTGAGTGTGAGAGGACTATTTTTTTTTTTTTAATGGAGTGGGCAGGAACATGGATGTATGTTAATGAGTCTTGTCCTTGACATATGCTTTGTCACCAATTTCTTATTTGTTAAACTTGTTGCTGCATCTCTGCATGTCTAAGCCAAGTTCCCTGTAATTTGCTTTCTCTTTTTGCAAATGTCAGCACCATGTTATTCAGTGGCTGCTTTCTTTGTGTTGTAGTAACCAAGAGATTTTAAAGCTCCTTTGTAGGAGTTTCATTCTTTTTGCATTCCAGTGTGACATAGATTCTCCTTTTTAGGATGCTTTGGTCATTTTCTACCACACCATCAAAACTTCTCCCTCTGCAACCACTTTCACATCTCTCAAATTTACAACAGTGTCTTAAAACATTAGGATTTAATATTGTACATTTTGTGCTCTGTCTTCATTATAGAGTATGAACATTTCTTTGGGGGCAGAAATAATATTTTGTGAAGGTCAGTGTGTTAAAGATAACATATGTAGTATTTACTACGCATGAGAATGCTGACAGTGGGCTTTGGCTTGCTGTTTTTAAATAAAAGGAAATATGATGTAAATCTATTAGAACATAATATAACTCACTCTATAAATTAGAATAACATGGTTAAATTTTAATTCCAGTGTTTTCTATGTTGTATAGACATACATACAGTGAGTTGAAATGAAATGAAATGAAAAATATTTTGCTCAAAAACTGGGTGACAACTTACTGTAACATTGTTTACCACCATTTTTCCCGTTTAAATTCAGAGGGCTAATCAGTCAAAAATTGCATATTGTTATGCTAACAGTATCTTATCCAATGTCTAAAACTCACTGCTGAAGCCTCAGTACTAAGAGATGATGTTCTGTGTTATATTAACAGAATATCTTTATTTTGCACTTCACTATTTTACTTGGAACAGAGCACACTGAGAGCAAGTATGTGAAGAAGCACCTCACCAGCACTAACACCTACAATTACACACAAAGAGGTGGAACAAGGTGGACATCTACCTTATTTGATTTGTCAGCAGCCAACAACAGTTTCTTACTACCATAATTTAGATTCATGTGTTCCGTGCTGAGGAAGCTGATTGTGGTGTTTCTGGGATGGAGCATTGTTCTATCCAAAAGAAGCATTTGAAAAGATGTGCTAATGTATAGTGAAACAAGATTATTGATTGGGGTTGAGTTTGTAGATTCAAAAAGTCATTCATGAACAATATTGTTACAATAGGAAATATGATTAGTAATTTCCAGACTTTGCCTTTACTCACTCTTCTTATGCTGCCTCTGTTTTCTCTAGCAAAATAGTAGCAGGTTTCTGTTCATTAATCGAGTCCTCTGATTTCTTCATATTGCCTCTTAAACCCAAGCCTTTTCTTTACCACTCTCCACCACTGATGTTTAGGATGGAGATACTTCACACTTCCACAATCACAAAAGACTTTGTCTTCTTATCTTCACTCTTATCTGATCTATCCCATAATCAGCAGCCATAATAATTTCTGAAAATGACATTTATTTACACTATTGTTATGCTAAAAAACTAGAATAAAGTTTAATAGTCTTATTCTGGTATTTAGTCCTTACATAACTGGGCCCATAGAGCCTTTTCAACCTATACTCATGCTGCTTTGGATAGGGCATGTGTCCCTTCAAAATTCGTGAATTTGAACTCAGTCTCCAAAGTGATAGCATCAAGAGGTGGAACCCCTGAGAAGTGATGAGGCCATGAGGGATCCAGCTCATGGCATCAGTGAGTGCACCCATTAAAAGGGCATGAGGGAGTGAGTTTGTCTCTTTCTGCTCCTCTGCCTTTGGCCATGTGAGGAGACAGTAATAAGGTACAATTTTGGAAGCAGAAAATGAGCCTTCTCCTGATATCAAATCTGAAATCTGCTGGTGCCTTGATCTTGGACTTCTTCTCATTTAGAAACGTGGGAAATAAATCTCTGTTCTTTATAAATCAACATCTAAGTGGTCACAGCAATCTGAACCGTGATACTCCATGATCTTTCCCGAAGAAATCTATCATTTCATTTCAGCTGCTCAGCCATGCTTCTGCCCTCATGTGTGTTTCTTGCTTACTCTTGTTTTACTGGTTAATATGCCTCCCACCATCCCACCACTTCAGACTCTGCTGAAATTCTCTCTGCTCTGTGGACATAAATTGTTCCTGTGGGGTAGCAAGTATTTAAGTTCCTTTAATTTATTTAGTCCTGATTATTAAGCTCCTTCCTGTCAAGTTCTAGGTTGTAATAGTGAGCAGCCAGATGAGGCTCTTGTACTCATGGAGGTTCCAGTTTAGAGAAAATCAGATATGAAGTAGGATAAACTCCATTTCTAGAGCATTGGCTATCTATGAACTAGTTTGACACAATATATCTAGTAACATGGAGTGTATATTTCTATCTTGTTTCTATATTTGATCGACCCCTTTGAGAGTTCTTACAATGAGTGCCACAAGAGACAGCTTGGCACGGTGGGAAGCAGTGCAGCCAGACTGCAGACATTCTGTCTGCCCTGACACTCTCTGGTTTTGTAGCCTTGGGTGAGTTACTGATTCCTTCTCACACAGTATCTCCAAAAATGGATATAATAAAAACACATACCAAGATAAGGTGGTGACCATGAATTGATTTCACATGTGTACAGTGTCAGGCATGCATACTGGGTGCTAAGTGTTAGTTTTTGTTATTATTTTTATAATGCCACAGCCTGTGTGGCCTTAGGCAAATCATATAACTTCATTGCCATTTCTTTATCCCTCCTATTAAGTAAGAATAATATTAACTTGATAAATGTGTGTGTGTGTGTGTGTGTGTGTGTGTGTGTGTGTGAGAGAGAGAGAGAGAGAGAGAGAGAGAGAGAGAGAGAGAGAGAGAGAGAGAGAGAGGAGATGAGATAAAACTTGAAAGTGTTTGGAAAATAAGAGGATGCTATAAAAATGTAAGGCTCATTCATTAGTCAGTGGCTGAGGCAAAACTGTCACAATCTCTGCCCTCTTTGAATTTGCAGTCAAATATTGGCAGTGGACATAGACTAACAATTATAGTACCTTGTGCTTAGCATGGGGGCAGGAAAGGAAAGAACTGGGCAAATGTGAAGCAGGACTTCCCCACATGGCCTGCAGTGGAAGATGGTCAGAGAAAGCTTCAACTAAGAGGGAAAAGTGTGTGCAAAAGTCTAGAATAAGATGAGTTTGGATTGTTTTTGGATCTTAAAATAATGTTCAGTATAGTTGGCACATGAAATGTGTGTGTATGGCAGTAGCAGGATTTGGTATACAAAATTTTAGGGTCTAGTACAATACCAAAATGTGGACCCATTTTCAAAGAGCAGGAAAACAGTTTTTCTTATTCCTCATTTTGACCTGTTTTTAAATTTGCTATTTAATGTTGTCCTCTCTTGGGCACAGGGATACACTTGCAGGATCTTTTTAGTCCCTCATAGGTGTTAGGGGTTCTATTCTGCAACTGGACATGCAAGTATCCAATTTCCACCTTCCCTGTGGCACATATTTGAGACCCTGATATGGGCAAAGGGCAGCATTG
The DNA here is from genome assembly GCF_045843805.1 of Urocitellus parryii. Lineage (NCBI taxonomy): Eukaryota > Metazoa > Chordata > Mammalia > Rodentia > Sciuridae > Urocitellus > Urocitellus parryii. Next base: position 69,284,710 of record NC_135538.1, on the reverse strand, counting down.
GTTGCTGGGTGGGTCCCAGGAATAGAGTCCTCCCTGGGAGGTAGAGAGGCAGTGCAGGTTAGAAGATGAGGATCTGAGTCTATGGTGCATGCTTCATTATCAGCCTTTGTTTACAAAACACACATATAAAGAAAAAGTGATTAAGAATTTGAAGATAATGACCTCTGACTATGCATTGCTTTGTAATTATTTTCTGAGAGTGTAAACTGTAAATATAGAACAACTATGTATGATGCCAAATCAGTGGTTCTTTTGGATCACTTCACAGTCAGTGTTTTATTACCGCTACCCCCACACCCCCCTTTTTTAATGAAAATAACATTAAGAATGAAAGAGATGAGTAAATACATGATACATGCAAAAAAGGACATGAAAGATTTTATAGTAGTTTTAAAATAATTTGCTCTAAAGAGACATAGCATTGTGATTAATATTTTCTTTTGCTCATCTTAATTTTTATTGGTTCTAAAATACACACATTATTTTTTAATAAAAGATAAGTTATAATAATTTTCATAATATTTGTTGCATATTAATTATGTAAAAATGGGTTTCTATGTGACACTACTTTTATTAAAAAATTCTATGAGAGTTTAATAGTACAGTTCAGATAGAAAAAGGCTCCAAAAGATGTGTGTTTCTCACAGAAATGGGTGTGCTAGACTGCATTTCTAGAATAATTCGAATTTGGCTATGATTTTTACAAAATGTTAGTGTATTTAGTTGCTTTGAAGATCAATTTTGTGTCAGCTTGACTGGGTCAGAGGATGCCCTGACAGCTGGTTGAATGCTATGTCTAGGTGTGTCCATGAGGGTGTTTCTGGAAGAGACTAACATTTGAATTGGTAAACTGAATGAAGCAGATGGCACTTTTAAATGTGGGTGGCATCATCCAATAGGTTGAGGTCCTGAATAGAACACAAAGGCAGAAGAAGGTTGAATTAACTCTCTGCCTGTTGGTTTGAACTGAGATATTAGCCTTTTCCTGCCTTCAGCACTCCTGGTTCTCAGGCCTTCCACCTGGACTGGAACCTATACCATCAACTCTCTGTTTTCAAGTCTTAGAAAATACTTCTGGTTCTTCAGTTCTCCATCTTGCAGACAGCAGATGGTGGGACTTCTCAGCTTCCATCATTGTGTGAACCAATACCTTATACTAAATCTCTTCATATAGCGAGAGGATTTAGTCAGAACAAGAATATACCTCATTCTAGAAGATATAGGACTTTTATGTTTTTAGGGCAAAGCCTTTGTGTTTCACAAATTTGGCTATAGAAATCTCAAATTAAATGTGTTGAAGGTCTAAACAAGGTTGTAGACTCCTCAATACACATAAGGCTTTAATACCAAGTCCCATGGCAATCAATATATTTGTAGGTTTATTTATTCAGAATATTCAGTTCTCTGGAAGTTTGCATGAGATTGGAATCACTCACTCCTTATATGTTTGGTTGAACCATCCTATAAAGGCTTTTGGGCTTTTTAGTTATTTATAAGTAAGATTTCAAACTACTAGTTTAATTTCCTTAATAATTATAGCTCTCTACTGTTTTTCTACATAATCTCAGACAAATTTTGATAAAGTATATTTTTCTAGATATTATTTGGTGTGAATTTTCAAATTTATTGTCATGGTTACTTGTTCAGTAATGAAGATTGAGCTCAGGGGCACTCTGCCACTGGGCTAGATCTACAGCCCTATTTATTTTTTATTTTTAGACAGAATCTCATTAGGTTGCCCAGGTTGACTTCAAACTTGTGATCCTTTTGCTTCAGCCTCCTGAGTAGTTGGGATTACAGGAGTGTGCCACTGCACCTGGCTAATTGACATAGTTTTAAAATTTCTTTCCAATGTAGTTATGATTCAGTATTCATTCCTGACATGGTCTATACCAGTTTTTTTCTTGCTAAGAATTGACAAAGCTTTGTTTAAAAATTATTCTTTTCATAGACCACCTTTTCTTACTGTCAATTCTTTCTATTGTATCTTTTTTTTTTCAATGATTTCTGTACAATGTGATTCTACACATTGGATTTTTTGTTTTCTTGCTTTCTTGCAAATATGTACTTTGGTTCTTTTACCATTGCCTTTTAAAATCTTAACTATTTTATTATATAAATTTATACATTTATTAACATATATTTCCATTATATGTTTTGATATGGATTATTTTCATAATAATTCAGCTCTAAGCATTTTCTAATTTCCACTGTTACTTAATTGTGAAATCTGAATGCATGAAACTTTTAAAAGTTATTGCTTATTATTGATTATTCCTAAAGTCAAGTTTATTGAAGCATGATTTACATATAGTAGAATGTACCTATTAAAATGTTGAATTTTATGAGGTTTGACAAATATATACCATCATGAATCTACTTCCAAAATCAAATATAGACTATATTTACCATCCCATAAAATTCCCTCATGAACCTTTGTGGAACAATTGCTTACTTCATCCCCAGCCTCCAGCAACAACTGATTGGATTTCTGTCCCTGATGTATCACCTGATGGTAATTTTAATTTAGTTATAATGTGGACAAGATACTTGGACTTTATAATAATGATTTTTTTTTGGTATTTTGTGGTACTTGCTTTTGTACTATTAAATGGTTAATTACATAACACATCTTTGGTCTCAGATTGTTATATGCAGAATTCTAGATGTCAATTAAATAAAACTTGCTTTACAATTTTTTTCCAATCTGCTATTTCAGTACTCTATGTTCTGTCTACTTTATTTATCAAGTTGTGAGAGAGGAATATTAAAATCTCACACTGCTGTGGATTGTCTATTTATCCTTGCAGTTTTGTTGATTATTTGCCTCATGCATATTGATGTTAAGTGCTTACAAGTATAGAATTGATAATACTTTCTTAGCATTTTAAACATCCTCAAGTCCTTATGTTTTATGTAATTCTTTTTGCAAAAAGCCTAGAACTGTTTAGTTTTTAAACCAATCTAACAGTTTTTGTCTTTTAGCTGAACAGTTTTGACCATTTACATTTATTGTGATTACTTATAGCTTTGATGACTCTTGTATTACTTTTTTGCTTCATATTTTATTTTTTCCTTTTTTTTGCCTACTTTTGAATCATTTAAGTTTTGTTATTCATTTGTTTTATTCCCTATCCTCATCTGCTTTGGCAGTGTTATAATACTATTGTTATTCTGTGTGATTACTCAAAATTTTAATATGCCCATTTAATTTTTCAATGTCTAAATTTAATATCACTATCTATTTCTTGAATTATGAAATAACTTCAGAACTCTTTAATCATGAAATTACCTCTTCCATCTTCTAAATTATTGTTATCTAGTATTTAAGTTCTAACTTACTTTTATGTTCTCCACATTTTTCATAATGTCCTCGTATCTTTCCACATATTTGTGCCTATTTGTTAGATTCTTTATTCACTAATGACTCCTTGCATCTGAGATTTTGTCCTTGAGGTCATATTTCTAAAACATATTATTTTAGTGTACTTTGTTTCTGGTCAGTTCTCTTAATTTTTTCTCATTTGTTCCTTTCTCCCTATCCCCTTCTCTCTCTTTTTGTGCTATGTAACATAGTCCCCCTTTATCTGCAGGGGATATATCCCAAGACCCCTAATTGGTGTCTGAAACTTCAGTACTATTTTTTCCTATGCAAACATACCTATTATGAAGTTTAATTTAAAAAGTAGGTGTAGTTAGGAGATTAACAATAACTAATAATTAAACAGAACAATTATAAAATATACTACAATAAAATTGCTAGTATCATGACTCTCACGTGGGGTCATTATTATGTGAATAAGGGTCACTTGAATATAAGCATTTTTATCTTGTGGTAGTCAATCTGATAACTGGGGTTCTATTAGAGTGACTAATGCATGGTGAGCATATACAGCAAGGATATGTTAGACAAAGTGAGGATTCAATTCTCAGGTGGAACAGAGTGGGGTGAGTGGCAATTCATTATTCTACCCAGAACAGAACACAATTTAAAACCTATAAATATTTAATTCTTGGAATTTTCCATTTAATATTTTCAAACTGTGGCTGACTGTGGATAATTGAAATTGAAGAAAGCAAAACTCTGGATAATGGAGGATTACTGTCACTGTACATAGTCCTGAATAGACATTATTTTCTTTGGATGCTTAAAACTGTTATATAACTCTTTTGTCTGCCATCATTGCTATTAAAACTTACATTTCATCATCTGTAAAATCAGTTTTGGAGATTTCCATCATAATTTCTACATATGTTGCCTCACCTCTATTCTCATTATTCTTTTGTAGAAATCCTATTTGATATATGTCAGAGAACCTCATTTTTTCTTCCAAGTCTCTTGATTTCTTTTTCCATAATCTCCATCTTCTTGTATTGTATCCAAGGAAATTTCCTTTAGCTTATCTTTCAAATCATATCTGCTCTTTAACTGTGTAGTTCTTCAAAGATCCAGGCTCTCTACAAGGGCCTAGTTCCCAATTTGAAGGTGCAATGCTTAGATCTTATTCTTGTAATGCTTTTTGTTATTAGATTATGTATAAGAGAAAATGCATAAAGAAACCAAATCTTACATCAAGTTACTGTGCTGGTTTTCAGATGTTTTATCCCTAGTTTCTGGATATTTCCTTTATATTTTTATAATTTCAGCTATACATTTCTAAGAGTGGTAGTTATACTTTATCCAGTATTTATTTATTTAGCCTGGGGATTGAACTCTAGGGCCCTTAACTGCTAAGCCATGTCCCCAGCCCTTTTTATTTTATTTATTTATTCTTTATTTTGAAATAGTGTCTCATTAAGTTGCTTAGGGACTCACTAAATTGCTGAGGCTAACCTGGAATTTACAATCCTTCTACCTCAGCCTCCTGAGTTGCTGGGATTATAAGTGTGTGTCACTGAGCCTGGCTTATCCAGTATTTTTAGATATTTTATGCAAAAAAGAATTTTTATTATGTCTGTCTGCCATATTGCTAGAATTGGAAGTCTAGAGTTTATTTTTTACCTGGATTTATATTTGGCCATAATTTAATAAATATGTATATTTGCTTCCCATATCTTTGTGATTTGCAAGAATGCAAAGCATCCTACAACTTTGCTGTCTTATCTTCACTTTTTTCAGTTTTTCACTTCTTTAGCCACAGTTTTGTTTGATCTATACATTGCTTCTTTGTCCCCCACCCCCTTCTCTTTGTAGTACTTGGGATCAAACCCAGGGCCTCATGTGCTAGGCAAGTGCTCTACCACTGACCTACATTCCCAGTCTTTAAAGAAAAATATTTTGAGACAGGGTTTTGCTGAGCTCTTGGGTGTTCAATCCTCCTCCCTTAGCCTTGGAAGTAGTTGGAATTGTAGGTGTGGGCCTCCACACACACAGCCTGTACAGTATTTCTTAATTCCTTCATTTAAATATCTTTATAAGGACACCCTTTACTAACCAACTAACTGTATAATGTGGACCTTCTTAGGTGCCAAATGGAGGAGGTAGAATCAGGGGAATGTATACATTTACAGTTATCGCTCTTAGGGGTTATGTATTTATACATTTTTTTTACAAATATCGAGTTTGTATTATAAGTAGCAATGTTATGATGGTTCTTAACATTCCTTGAAATGAAAATACAGTAATATAAACCTCCAAATATAAAAGAACTATGATACAATGCAAAATTAAGCTTTATGTAATGACAAGTCCCTCTTTTGCTTGGGAAGCATTACTCATAGGTACTCACCATTTGGGGGACTGTGAAGGGCCTTGAGTAATTGTGAGGAGACATCCTGTATATGATGTACCATTTTAGGCAAGATGCTATATCCTTTATTCCTTAAAGTGTTTGTGGTCCATTTCCATCAAACCAAACTCTCTTCAGATGGTACATTAACCTCCTATTGATATAACACGCTCCCTCTGACAATGTTGTCCATTTGCAGTATGGATTAATAATTGTTGTAATATACTATGTTTAGAGAAGACTTCAACTAAATTGTAAGCTCTTTGAAAAAAACTTTTTCTTGTACCTTCCATAAGTTACGTTACACTGCTGTGGTAGGTGCTCAATACATACCTTTTGAGTAAATGAATGAACATGTGCCTTTTCCAGTACATCTTGAGTGATCTATCATAGAAATTCATATCTAGAGGCTATTTTGAAATTGAATTTTATATCCCTAAATGAAACTGTCTTAGCCCTAATGGCCTATCATTTCAAAGAGTTTTAGTACTTAGCAAGCATTTAATGTATGGATTATTGACCTATTCACTCATATCGCAGATGCTTTGAGCTGTCCAAGACTGCCAACAGAAATCAGTTTTAGAGACTTCAAGATAAATGACTTAGTAGTCTTTAATGGTCGATGTTATGGATGGCTGTGGCCTTAATTGATAGCTTAGCAGATTAACATCTCACTGGATGGATTATTTCAGTCCTGTATGCATTTTAGAGAATGAATATATCTCTAATGTAGTTCAAGTCAAATCAAATAAACATTTCTGAATTTTCACTATATACCAAGCACTGTCCAGGTATTACAGTGAGGGTGAGGTGGAGGTGGGAAACCCCTCTGAAACACAGAACAATCACTACCACAAAATGCATGCAGTAGAAATGCCAAGGTCAAGTAACAAGCATCTTCAGTGGATGCTTTATATGAGGATATGAGCATTTTATAGAAACAGTGATAACAATAAGTGATATGAGAGTTGTTATTCTTAAGAATTTCTAAAACGGTGTTCACAGGAGCATTTGCAGAGGCACATTTGTTTGTACTGTAAGAATGTCTTATTTGAATGTTATTGTTTATGAAACATGAAATTAAAAGAAACATTAACAGCATTTGAGTAATTAAAACATGCAAAGTGGCAGCAACAGTAACAGTGGTAATCATGGTCAGGGTTAAAAAAACAAACTTACTTGTCAGATATGGTCTTATGTATGTTTTCTTCCAGTCTAGTAATACCAAGTTTCATAAAAGATTTCTTGGAAAAGAGAACTCCTGCTGACATAGGAGAGAGGATCTGCAATGATTAAGAATATGGGCATTATTATCAGAGTCTATTTTAATCTTCATTTTTTCAGTTACTGTGAAATAGGAAGCTGGGCAGTTGTTGGTCTTCCCTGCAGTTTCATCACTTATCAAATGGGTGTAATAGCTACTTGCCATACAGTTGCTTTATTAGTTGGCTATAAGGCTGGCACTGGCGTGCACACTCAAAGTGCTCAGTAAATAGTAACAATTATTCTAATTATTGTTTTAGTCCCAGATCTGTGTGTCTGCCATGACTGTATAAACCTGGCAATGCTATTTACTTTTAGAAACTATGTGTTCGAAATAATAGTATATTACTAAAAGTCAATGTGAACTTTAAAGACAAGGTGGACCTGAGGGCAGCTGTGAAACTGGATTGATAGAGAAAGGCTGTCTATAGGATAAGCTGGTGACAACAGGAGATAGAAACTCCATGTGGGGGGCTGTGGATGTGGCTCAAGCAGTAGCGCGCTCGCCTAGCATGCGTGCGGCCCAGGTTCGATCCTCAGCAGCACCACATACCAACAAAGATGTTGTGTCCGCCGAGAACTAAGAAAAAATGAATAAATGTTAAAATTCTCTCTCTCTCTGTCCCTCTCACTCTCTCTTTAAAAAAAAAAAAAAAAAAAAAGAAACTCCATGTGGGTAGTTGGGGAAGGGAAGATTATGGCTGTGGTTTCCCTGATGGAACCAAGAAGACTGCTTGTTAAATCTGCTTGAAAAGAGAGAAAGATAAACACTACCAGAAAGCACACAGCAGTTTGGTCTTTTCAGTCTAATATTTCTTATAGAAATGATTGCTGTTGTATTTTTAAACCTGAAAAGTGTTTCAGGGCAGAAAGAGTGATATAATTACACTGGAAAAATAATAGATGTGAAATTTCTGGAAAGACCCCCCCTAAGAAATACTATTCAAGTATATCATACAATTTTTTGTCCTTCCTTGTATTTCTGTGCATTTTTTTTTGTTGTTGTTGTTTGCCTCTCAATGAAGATAGTTTTGTTGACTTTTGCCTTTCTTGACAATTACTGCAATTTACTGCAAGGTCAGAGTTCACAGAAATTCATCTTAAAGTAAAGAAAGATTTTATTTCCTCTTTAATGCATTTTATTTACATAAAAAGAAAACACTTGATAAATACAAATAAATCTTGGAGGGAGAGTTGAAAGAGTGAGAAAAACAATTTTCTTCACACCTGGTAAGGTGCCTTTCCAGTGCAGCAGAGAAACCACTGGCAGGTAATGAGCTTCAGTACCTACAAAAGCCAGAGCTGCTCAGCCTGGATTGGCTCTAAAGTGTCAAAACCAGCCCACAGCTTACACTTTCTATTTGGCAGGATAACCTTGTGATTCATTGCCAGTAGCCTGCCCCTAGAGGGATGCTTAATGAGGTTTGAAGTTTCATTTAAATTTTCTTTTCAAAATCCTTTTCTTTCCACAAAGATGAAAGTCAAGAGTTCCTAGATAAGCTTAGCTGGAGTGCTTTCCAGCTCTCTGATGTTTAAGAATGGCAAAGGGAAAGTGGGTGGAAACATAGGGACTGTGTCTGATTTCACCGGGTGGGACTGCCCAAGTGTTACCCGCTGAGAGGTTTCTTGGGCAGGCACCAATTTCCCTCAGGCATTTAGAGGGCTCATTTCTCAGGTGGGCCGATCCATTATCTCCTCAGGGCACAAGTCTACTTTCCATTAGTGCTAATGTGAAGGGCGGACTCCCTGAATGTGAGCATGCAGATGTGCATGTGAAAAGCAAGAGTGGGGCTGGGGAAAGGGTGGGAGGAGGTCTTTCTGGCACGGCAGCAGACAGATTCCTGCATCGAAGTATATGTTTCTTTGACATTTCTATTCCTGACTTTAGAAGAGGATTAGGGAGACATTTTAGGACTATGGAATGCTAAGTGGAGTGAGTGCATGTATGTTCTCTCGACCTTAAATAGCAGCAAGTTAAGGAGACAGAGTTTCAAACTGCCAGAAAAGCAGGAAGCAAGAACAAGAGAAAGGAAGATGTTATAGAACAACTGGTCTCTGCCAAGCTAAGGACTGAGAAGAAAAGACTTGAGGCACTATGAGCACAGGGGTGACCTGCTGCAGCAAAGAGCTTCTAACCTTCTTGATGTAGCAGTAACTCCTGACTGGTCTTGCAGAGCATGGCAATCCCAAGATGTTGCTAAGTAATAATGGGTCCCAGTTGGAGGCACTGATAGAGGAATTTGGATGGATGCTGTTCTTTTGAAAAAGTTAGAAAGTGGGAAGAGTGGGGAGGATCTGAAGCCAAATTTTAGATTTCAACAACTTTGGGTTTCATGATTGCTGAACTGATAATTTACTCTGGGTTTTTCAGGGACTTCTGTTTCAACCTTGATCTCACCAGGTCCATTAATTAATAAATTCAGCCAATGTTGATAGAGCTAAATGACTTCTCTGTAGATGAAACACAGAGTCTTCAACTATGAGATTAACTATGGTCAACGTCATCTTATCATACCAACCTTAAACATCAGACAAGCATTTTTAAAACATTGTCTCATTCACCTGCATCAGAGTCTCTCTTGGTATTTGCAAAAATGCATATTTCTAGATCTCACAACAGATCTGCTACATTAGAATTTATTGTACACACATGAAACCATTCAGAGGATCCTCATAAATACTAATGTTTGAGAATCACTGCTTTTGTTAATATTTATCAACTTTCAACTTTATGTGGGCAATATTCCTAGAGGTATTTTGTTTTCTCTCATAACAGAGTTTTGTGCTAATTAAGGTGAAGTGCAAGCATATGGTAGGAATGACCTTTTAACTCATAAGACCTCTGTAGAGGTCAGAATAGAAAGCTTGTGCTTTCCCAGAATCCAGTCTAAAATATAATTTTTTTCATAAATATGTCCTTCCAAATACTAGGCCTATCAGGCACATATTAGTAGATTAAATAATCACCTTGAACATGTCTTAAAAATAAATTTTTCCTATTTAATTGTTGCTATTTAGAGCTTAATATGTCAATATAAGGACAAACAACTGGGGAGAGATTTTCCAAAGAATAATGTTATTTTAGGGGTAACAGTAGGATATTGGAATGGGAATATGCATGCCATAGCAAACTTGGGTATATTAAAAGAAGTTTGAGTGGGGTAGGTTTCTTCAAAAATGTTTTTTTTATCAGTGCATTGATAGTTGTACATAGTCGAGGAGTTCATATATGCATGGAATGTATATATGCATGGAATATGATTTGCTCTATTTTAGTTCCCAGTACTTCCACCTTCCCTCCCTTTTTCTTTCCATGTTTCCTTTCCTCCACTCTACTGATCTTTATAACAAAGTAGAACTCAACTCTCTCTCTCTCTCTCTCTCTCTCTCTCTCTCTCTCTCTCTCTCTCTGTGTGTGTGTAATATTTCTTTATCCATTTGTTTGTTTACATACACCTGGGCTATTTTATAACTTGACTTTTATAAATTGCACCGCTATAAAAAATTATATGCCTGTATCACTATAGTATGCTTATTTCAGTTCCTTTGGAATAAATACCAAGGAGCAGGACAGCTGGGTAATATGGTGATTCCATTCCTAGTCTTTTGAGGAATTTCCATACTGCTTTCCAAAGTGGTTATACGGATTTGTAGTCCCACCAACAATATACCTTTCCCTTTACATCCTCACCAACAATTATAATTTTTTTATTCTTAATGATTTCCATTCTAACTGGAGTGTGACAAAATCTCAGTGTTGTTTTGATTTGTATTTCCCTAACTACTGGGGATGTTGAACATTTTTTTTTTCACATATCTGTTGTCCGTTTGTGTTTCTTCTTTTGAGAAATGTCTGTGTAGTTCTTTTGCCCATTTATTGATTGCATTATTTTTTTGTATTTAGGATTTTTTGAGTTGTTTACATATTCTGGATATTACTCTCCTGTCAGAAGAGTAGCTGGCAAATAATTTTACCCATTCTGTAGGCTTTCTCTTCATGATCTAGTTTCCTTTGCTGTATGGAAGATTTTGTTTTTGTTTTTTTAATTTGATATTTTCCTACTTATGGACTCTTAGTCATATGATCATCTCAACAGTTGCAGAAAAAAATCTTTGACAGGCACACATTTATGTTAAATATGCTTGAGAAACTAGGAATACAAGGAACTTGCCTTAACATTTTAAAGTTCATACTGAACAAAGAAAAACTGAAAGCATTTTCTCTAAAATTAGGAACAAGACAAGGATCCTCATTCTCACCTCTCCTATTCAATATAAGTTCTTGAAACTCTAGCCAGAGCAATCATGCCAGAAAAGGAAATTAAAGGAATACAAGTAGGAAGAAAAGAAGTCAAATTATGTTTTTGCTACTAAAATGATCCTAAATGTAGAAGACCCAAAACCTTCACCAGAAGATTTCTAGAGCTGATAAACAAATTCAGCAAAGTATGAGGATACAAGATCAACTTTCAAAAATCAATATCTTTTATATATTCCAATAATGAATCTGCTGAGAAAGAAATCAGAAAAACTATTCTGTTCACAATAACCTCAAAAAACAAAACAAATCAAGCAAAAATCTAGCTTAGAAATAAATTTAACCTCTACAATGAAAACTATAGAATACTGAAGAAAGAAATCAAAATACTTAGAAGATGGAAAGACCGCTCATGTTCTTAGAAAGGCAAAATTAATATTATCAAAATGGTCATATTACCAAAAACAATATACACATCCAATGTAATCTCCATCAAAATATCAATGATTTTCTTGACAGAACTAGAAAAAAAAAGCCCTAAAATTCATGTGGAAGCAAAACCAACAACAATAACAACAAGACAAAACAAAAACGAAATCCCAGAAGAGCCAAGCAATACTGAGCAGGAATCTGATGCTGGAGGCATTGTGATAACTGATTTCAATTAATGCTATAAATTGAGAACTATAGTAACAAACACAACATTGTATTGGCATTGAAACAGACATGAAGACCAATGGAATAGAATAGAAGAAACAGAGACAAACCCACGTAGATATAGTAAATTGATATTCTATAAAGGTGCCACAAATATATGTTGGAGAAAAGATAACCTTTTTAACAAATGGTGCTGGGAAAACCAGATATCCACATGTAGAAGAATGAAACTAGATGACACCCTGCACTTTTTGTTGGCTTTTGCCAACTCAAAGTGGATCAAAGACCTGGGGATTAGACCAGAAACTCTGCAACTACACTTGATATGGCAAGCAATAGTAATTTGCTTCTTCTGTTGATTGCAAATATGGCTTTTGGTTACTTGAGTACCAAGTTTTCTTCAGTTTGAGCAACACTGGGATTTTAAATGAAAAAAAGTCAATTCAATATTTAGTGTTATTTGTTTTGAAAAACAAAAATATAAGGGAAGCTGGGAATTTCTGAGATCTTCACACTCTATTTGAATTTAAGGTTACAATTTGTGGTCAGGTGCACTGTTGCATATATGTAATCCCAGTGGCTCTGGAGGCTGAGGTAGGAGGATTGCTAGTTCAAAGCCAGCCTCAGCAAAAGCAAGTGCTAAGAAACTCAGTGAAACCCTATCTCTAAATAAAATACAAAATAGGGCTGGGGATGTGGCTCAGTGGTTGAGTGCCCCTGAGTTCAATCCCCAGTGAGAGAGAGAGAGAGAGAGAGAGAGAGAGAGAAGAAAGAAGAAAGAAACAAAGAAACAAAGAAAGAAATTAATACAGGAAAAGCCTAAAACAGAAGGAGTTTTTATTCTGATGTGTGTTTTGCACAGAGCTATTCTTGGGATTCTAGATTTTTTCCCCAGAAACTGACTATGGTGCAAAAATCACAAAGCTGATGAGTTAAATGTGGGGCTAGAAGTTGATGCTCAGAGAATGTGCCCAAATATCAAGGATTCATGAAACTTATGAATTTCATATGCTTTTTAAGAAAGTTACTTCCAAAACCTATGACTCTTGAGCCCCAAAATGATTAGAAAGTTGAGGGTTCTGGGAGGAATAAGTATATTTGTCATCTCTAACTTATGCTTGGGCAAGGTGCTTACTTCAGAGCAACACTTGGGGGAGTCAAATTGAAGGGTGGGGATCTTGGTCTAGAGATGGAGAGAGTGAGTTCAGGGGTGGCATGTCACTCAGAAGAGGAAGGAAGGAAGAGAAAAAGGAGGATGCTAATGTTATTTGAGTGGAGATTTTAAAATAATGATTATTCAAAAGTTACTTGAGTAAATATTAATGAATGAGGAAGTCTATAATAGCTACTTTTCACTAATAAATTTGCTTAATACTGTTTTTATCACAATATTTCTACTCCTATTGACAATCACAGGAGAATTTCCTCATGATAATACTGAATCTTCAAAAAATATATTCAAAATCTTCTCGACTTCTTCCTGATCCACAGTTTCTATTTGTTCCTGTGACTCTTGGTCTAAAGTTGTTTACTTGTTTACCAAAACCTGAAATTCATGAAACCACTACACCATTCAATTTCATTTTATTTCCCCACTTCCTAGTCCAGTATTTGGCATGTATTTGGTTGTAAAAATTATTCTAACATTTTGTTTTGAAATAAAAATGGCTTATTGAAATGCTGCCATTCCATACATAGCTGGGATGTCTTGACTTTTCTTCAGTGAGGACTCTGGGGTTCGTTGTATGTACAGCCTTCTACAAGTCTTTTCTCACATGAACTGTCTCTGCTGTTGCTCTGAGCCTGGTCAGCCTTGCTCCATGACTGTAAATGAGTGAAAGATTAAATAGAGTGGAAGCAACATAAAGAAATCATGGGCCATTTTATTTGGCTGTACCTAGTGCCCTCCATTTATCAGATTTCAAAATGAATACTGTATTTTTCCTCTTTCCCTTGTAATTTCAATCAGATAAGTTTTTTTTATTTGTTTGTTTGTTTATTTCTTGTCCAAAGCTGTTTGGTGCACTTAGTTCTTGCAAAGAGCTAAACACAGAATGTGGTTATGCTCTTGGTACCTGGAGATGCTTCTGCTCAAGGGGACTCCAGCATCTGCCTGTGCCACAAGTGTTTTCAGCCTTTTATGTTGGTTTAATGCAGATATTAAGACTATTCTCTAGAGTTTAAAGGTGTTATGTTTGGTTCACCTAACCCTGAGAGATGAGGGTTCACAGAGTAATAAATAACCTTGCTAGAGAAAAGAGCTGGGATTTGAATCCAGAGGATGTTGCATTCATTCCAGGCCAAACTGTTTTCCTAAAGTAGAGGAAATGTTGTATTGGGGATAAAATGTCCTCTTAAGTGTTCTTACTTCTAGCAGGAAAAATTCATTTTCCCTGAAAGATATGTCATCATTTTTCCCTTCCTGAGACTTTAATCTCTCTATCACGGTGGAAATGGAGCAGAGGATCAAAGATGCAACACAAATTACTGGGTCACGTTTTGAACCCGACTTGTGTGGTCATCAAAATGTCTAGGAGCAAGAGGCAGCTGGCAGCAGATGGAGAGCCATGGGAGTGTCAGAGGAGCAGCAGGGAAGGCTGGTGGAATTATCTCAACACAAAATGGTGATTTTGAGACTGTGTTCTGCCGCCAAGCACAGGTTATTAGCTGTAAAAAATCAATTTTCTTTGATAGTGTCTCTGTGTCCTGTACGTCTTCTCTGAAATTTAGTTGATGGCCAAAGTAACTTCAGACAGTATACCGTGTGGCAGATTATGTGCTTGTTGCATTTAGCAATTCTGGACATTATAAAATCAATAAGAGTACAGTGCCGAAACCAAATTTCAAAATGGATACTGTATTTTTCCTCTCTCCCTTGTAATTTCAATCAGATAAGGTTTTTTGTTTGTTTGTTTGTTTGTTTCTTGTCCAAAGCTGTTTGGTGAGCACTTAATTCTTGCAAAGAGCTAAACATACATGCAGTTATGCTCTAATCTAATCACCACGTATTTATTTAGTTTGTAAGTGTGCAACATATGCATATAACACACTGTGAGAGAAACAGTTTGTGTTAGACAGCTCCTGCACCTTTCCTGTCTGTGGAACTTACTCTTGTGGGTAATAATGTTTTCTTTCTTTCTTTTTTTTTGCAATTTATGAGCTCATCTCTTCTTTTGATAAAGTTAATATAACTATATTTATCAATAACAAATTGGAAACGAGAAAAAAAAATACTGTCCATAATGCTACCAGACTAAAAACAGGCTATTGGAATTTTGGTATGTTTCTGTCCAGTCTTTTTTCTGGGCATCTGGGTTTTCCCTGTTTTTTGCTACAGTGTACACGTATGCCCATAGCTTCATTACATTTTATATTTCATTGCAAACATTTTTTATAATGTAATCTTCAACATTTTAATTCTGATGAGCCATAATACTTTGAAGAAAGAATGGAGAAAGTTTGTTTAGGCTTTTAGTTTTTTAACTGGAGTGGCAGAAGTGGGGAGTGAAGACAGCATGGACTTTACCAGACACTGAGCTTAAATGTAGGCTCAGCCTATTCTTTGCTCTGTGATCAAGGCAAGTAATTTCTAATCTTTGATCCTAAATTTTCATATCTACAAAATTGGCCAACTATTTTAGGAATGTCTAATCTAGAAATGTAGTTATTATCACTTAGGCTCTTTCCTGTTTGAGCCATAAAAATAATGTAATATCGAACATTGTTTCACATATAACATTTCCAGATTTTCTGTCATCTTCTTTGGCAAGATCTGCGAAGTGGAGCTTGTGGATTTATCTAATTAAAGGTCCTCTTCCTCCTCCTCCTCCTCCTCCTCCTCCTCCTCCTCTTCTTTATCATATCTCTTTCCAAAAGAAATTACTAATTTAAATCACTCTATCTAGGTATAAGAGAAATTAGTTTCACTTTTTATTTTTTAGGTAAACTTTATATTCATCTTTTTAACTTCCTGCAAATGCAAATGGAATTCTGATGGTAATATTCAACCTTTTGAATCAGGAATATCATATTTGTTCATTTATTAAACTATTTTGTATTTTAATTAACTTTGCTATTTTTTAAAATATAGCTCATCTTTCTCATCCAAAACATGCATGAATTGCTATGTGTGAAATTGCCATAGGGAATATTCACATATGGTATTAGTTACAGGTCATATAATTGCACAATATATATTCAATAGCATATCTACATCCTTTACTTTCCTTTAATATTCAGACCCACTATTTCTGTTTCTTCATCTTTATTTTCACAGTCAGAATTTTTAAACCAATAAAAGTAGTGGTAATGAAAACAAGCATCATTGTCTTATCTGAATATAAATTGATTCTTCTAGAACAACATTTTCCAAACTGTTCTGAGGGGACTAGTGCTCTGAAGAAAAAAGACTTGCATTTTGTTGGATTTGCAATTCACACTATTATATTAATGTTTCCAATAAGTCCTGCTGTTAGAAATATGTTTAACTTTATTCAACTCAGCATTTTCTACACTTATTTGAATAAGGAATCCCCATACTCCTTTTTCTTTTTTTAAAAAGAACTGTGCCTATTAACATATGAGAGGACAATGTTCTGAGGAACTCCCATTTAGGGAAAATAAAATAGAATATATCCCCGTGAAATATAATGTTGGGATTAATGTATAAAAGATTTTATTAATAATGTCAGGGAAGTAGTCATTTATTCCTCTTTTAAAAATGAATGAATATTAAGCATCTTTTACATTTATACTGAACACTTTATTTTGGTTATTTATCCCATTAATATGGTATAATGAAAAGTTTCTCAATACTGAGTTCTCTCAAAAATCCCAAGATAAAACCTACCTAGAACTAGTGGATTATTTTTAATACACTGTAAATTATCTTTGCAAATATTTTATAGTACTTGGATTTGACATCTGTATTCATAAGTGAAATTACATCACCAATGTTAATTTTTGCATTAACTTTATTAGATTATGGCATCAAGTATTTACATCTCTTCACACCCATGGTAGTACTTTCCTATCTTTTGCTCAATACAGTAACTGTTTATATCCAACATGGGAATTCTTTGCTCCTTGAATGTTTGAAATAACTTACTGGTTAATGGACTGAGGTTTTTATATGGAATGTTCTTTAATAACTTTATCAATATTTTTTTCAGTATTACTCTTGTTTTTTCTGTTTTGTCAATTTTGGTAATTAACTTATTTTTCTAGAAAATTTTGTTGAGATTACCTAATTTACTTTCTTATAATTATCCACAGTACCCTTTATGACTTTCAACAACTGTTTTTTATATTCTCCTTTTTTTCTAATTGGCTGCTTTTGCCTTTTTGTTTTTAAATAAGAGCTATTGACTGAGTTTATTACTGTTACAATTTTTCTCTTTTTAATGTCTAGTTTTATTGTTATATCCTTTCTAATTTCTGAAGGGGAAAGAACTTGATTTTCCTAAATATTAATTTTTGAAAATATTGATTATTTTTCCTTTTTCTTTTGCTTTTTGATTAATAAGAACATGTGGCCATAAATTTTTCTGTGAGTAGATGTATGAATTCTGTAGTTTAATGTTTTATACTCATATATTGTAGGTCTACATAGCTTTTGTTGTTTTAGTATCTGACCTGATTTCAGGAAAAAAATCTCCTAAATGGGTATGAGACTTGTGTCTTTGTCTTCTTTTTTTTACTGGTAGGCCTAATAGTCTGAGATAATTGTTTAGAAGCAAGATATGCTGAAATCACTGAGCCCCTTATAAAATCATGATTTCTTATCTGCTCAGAGGCGGGGGACAGGAATAAACAGAACCTTCAGAGTGTCTATTTTAAGCCCCTTTACATTCATTTAACTGATATTAATAAAGCAGTCACTATGTTTCAAGTATTACTGTAAGTGTTTTGTGAATATTAATCAAATAAGTTTTGCAATAATCTTGTGAGATAGATAGTATTTCCCCTCTTTACAGATGCAGAAACCAATATACAGAACGGCTAGGTAGAGCCAGAACTTGAACCCAGTGGGCTTGACTTCAGAGTCTACATTATTACGTTTCTTTTCTGTTTTGAAATTTTGCTTGCCTGTTCCTTTGTTGTGAATGAAATGAAATATTGCCTTAAATAAGTTGGCATTAACTTACTTTCTTTGTATCCTAGTTAAGATTTTATAAATGGTTATAACTGTGTGTCACTGTAAATTTGATATGTGTTCCAGGAAAGTAATAAAAGGGGTGTGTACACACCCTTCTTATTCCACCCTTGATGGAACTCACCTCTTACTCATTTCCTGTAAGTTCTACCTGTGGGTGTTATGGTTTGGATATGAAGTGTTCCCCAAAACTCCTGTGTTGAAGATTGGATGCATCAAGGTTGAACAATGCAGTAATGTTCAGCCGTTGGGCTTCTGGAAGTGATTGGCTCTGACCTTATCAGTGGATTAATAATTTAAAGACATTATTTGGAACTGTAGGAGGTGGGGCCTGGTTGAAGGAAGGTAGTCCCTGGGTGGTGTGCCTTAGGGATTACATCTTCTCTCTAACCCCTTCTCTCTTGCATTCCAACTTCCATGAGCCGGGAAACACTCCTCCACTATGCCCTTCCTTCATGATGCTCTCTGCCTCATCTCAGGCCTAAAGCAGTGAAACTGATCAACCAAGGACTACAACCTCTGAAACTGTGATCCAAAATAAATCTTTTCTCCTCTAAGTTGTTTTTCTCAGGTATTTGTCAACAAAGATATGACTAACACAGTAAATATCTGCATCCAGTACTAAGCTGATATGAGCATGTACCTAAGAATCAGAGTATATGGGCTTATCTTTTCCCAAAATAGGTTCATCTTGTAGTAGGTCATTTGTTTTAATTTAGAGATTTACCAGTCATCGATGACACCTAGTTACATATCAGCTATAAGACAAAGAAGTTCGTTTCAGCATCACATATTGGTTGTAAATCATGTCACAATTATTTGTGGCTGTTTGTGTCCATTGCCAAGGCAGTCTTACCAGCTGCAAAGTCCAAAATGCTCAGATTATCAAAGCCCCCACAATGATAGAGGGTTGTAATCAAGATAGGTGATACTGTGACAGCCCTTGGCATTATATTAGGTAGAGAATAACAGAAAGGAAACACTGACCTGTCTTTGTTTCTTGGTATTCTGTTATTTTTATCTCAAACTGATCAAAAGAATCAAAGTAAGGTGTGCTTAGGGGAACAGGTGCCTCCAAGAATGGAGGCCTGGGTATGGGAAACACCTCAGGGGCACAGGAGAAACTCTAAACCCACCCTCCCTTTGGATCCTGAACCATTCTGTGTGTAGTAGTTACCTCCCTGCCAATTAATACTTGAAATTTAAAGGGTCTTCTCTGGCAGTCATTGATGGATAAATACATCATTTATGGATGGCTGTTTATTTTCTTTGACCAGGGCAATAGAATACATAAGGAACATATCTCCTATGCTTTTCATTTTTCTTCATGTCTAGCTACTCTGGAGAAAACAGTTTATTTCATTAAGAGGAGCCTTAGCACCCCTACCCCCAAATAACAGGTTGGTCATTTCTAATCTGAAAATTGGAAATCTGAAATGCTTCAAAATTTGAAAGTGCCAAAATGACACAAGTGGAAAATTATGCACTGAACCTCATGTGATGGATCATAGCCAAAATGCAGGTACACTAAAAATACTGTATACAATTACTTTCAGGCTATGAATAGATGGTGCATATGAGAAACAAATGAGTTTTGGGTTTCTATATAGTTCCATTCCCAAGATATAACAAATATTCCGAAATCTCAAATCTGAACATATCTGATTCCAAACATTCTGGATTAGAGATACTCAATCTGTGTACCTTACTTCAGTGTATATTTTACTTTAGATCATGACAGATACAGCCTTCAAATTCTATAGTGCACATAAAAGAAAATTACTTTTGTTTATGTATGTTGTTTTCCCTACTGGCCCAATTGTTTTTTTTAAGAAGATAGTTCTAATTATTTTTATTTAGTGGGGCTTTACTTAAGCATATCATTCATTATTTTTAGTTTTAAATGTGTTGTGGTCAAAGAGCATATCCTGTTTTTCTCTTGAATTTTTACATCTTTTGTTTTTAGCATCAGTGATTTAAAAAACATGCATTGCTTTTTATCATAAATTAGACAGTGATATCAACACCACCCTCAATGCCAATATTAGCTTTCATATTTAGCTAATAAATATCAGCATTCAGTGCTAAGCTTCTATGAGCATGTACCTAAGAATCAGAGTACATGGGCTTATCTTTTCCCAAAATAGGTTCCACTTTTAGTAGATCATTTTGTTTTGATTTTGAGATTTACCAGTCATCAATGACACCTAGTTACATATCAGCTATAAGTTATAAGAAGTTAATTTAAACATCATGCATTAGTTGTAAATCATGTCACAATTATTTGTGGCTCTTTTTATATCTTCTTAATTATCTTATGTCAAATAGAGAACCAGTCATCCATTTTGGCCATTCAACCATTTAACTTGGATACTTAGTTCTTCATGACATCAAATTTCTGAACTAGCATATTTTATTGGAGTAGAATAGAATGGGCAAATGATTGTCCTGTGATTCTTCTGATTAAGGAACGGTACAAATATAGTTCCAGCAACATTCAAGTACCATAATCCTAGAGCAGGGTTTCTCAAACATTAGTAGTCATTAGAATCACTTGGGAGGCTTGTGAAAACACTGTTAAGCTCCCTTCTGAGTTTCTGATCCTGTAGGTCTGGGTAGGCCACAAGAATTTGCATTCTACCAAGTTCCCAGGAGATTCTGTTGCTGGTGGTCCCAGGTTGTACTTTGAGAATCACTGCTCTAGAATTGTGTAAAAACATACAAAACCTTTGCTCCCATATCAAGGGGTCACTTTCAAACTTGACAAGACCCAAATGGTCTCAATCCACTGATACTGATTGCAAGTCTGAAGAAATATCTATTCTTCTCCAATAACAAATACTGCTCAGAATCCATCTTCTAGGCTTTCTGGCTGACTTACTCTTACTCGGGAGGGTTATCATTCTCGGAGACTTATAAGTGTGATCATGGATAGCCTGTGCTTTGACATGCTGTATTCTTGTTGCAGGCAGCATTTGAAATACACAGACTCTTGTTCTCTCAAGCACCTCAAAAGAACTTTTCTATACTTTGATCTGATTTCTTGCTTACAATAGTGAGGTAGAGAAGAGAAATGCAGAAATGGCATAGCAAAGATGAATGATCCTAGAAGCCAAAGAGGACAAGTAAGGACTATTAGGGCTGTCCTGGCTTTTATGGCATTTCTTTGCATCTCTGTTTCTTCAGGGTGTTCACATTGTTTTGATTCAGATTATTTGATTTTGATTTGTTTTCTGTTTTATTGTTCTAGAAAAGGGAGAATTCAAACTCTGTATTACTCAGGGTTCTTTAGAAGAACAGAACAAATAGAATGTGTGTGTGTGTGTGTATGTGTGTGTGTGTAATTATATGTTTATATATGTATTTATATTTATAAAAGGGAATTTATGACTTAGATTGACTTACATGAACAGAGAGCCTGGATGATCCCACAATGGCTGTCTGCATGTTGGGAGGCCACAAAAATCAGTGACTGCTCAGTCCAAGAAGTTGGGATTCTCACAATAAGATGGACCAATCGTGCAGCCCTGGTCCAAGTCTAAATACTTGGAAGCTCCCTGGCAAGACATGGGTGTGAATCCATGTTGAAGGGCTGAAGAAGCTGGTGTCTGTTGACTACCAGTGATGATAGCTGCAAAAGATGCACCTTCTCAGAAGAATGGAGCTTGCACATACTGTTGGGCTTCCTCTTTGTTCCACTTTTGGTTCACCCAGGCCCCAGCCTATTGGATGGTTGCCCACATTCAGGGTAGGTCTCCCCCACCACCTCCTGCTGTGTTACATGCCAATCCATTCTGAAAATATTCTCACTGACACACACAGAAGTGAGTTTCAATAATTCAATCACAAGTTTCTTGAGTTTCATGGAGCATTAGAAAAGTTTCCAATATCCTAATCATTTCTGTGTCATAAGTAAATAAAATTGCAAGGAGATATTTTTAGGTTAACTGACTTATACCTTTTGAAAATATTTTAGGAAGAGATCTTCTAGTCATCTTAGGTAGCTTGTTGTATTGATCCATGTGTACAATGATCAAGGTTTTTACTTTGTACAAAGTCTCTAAAATGTAAGCACAGTTTTTCTGGTCCCTTTTATTCTATAGAGAAGGAGAGCAGGTTAGGCATCTCCTTGTGGTAATACAAACACCAATTAAATCACACTATTAAAATGTGATTTAAAACTTACTTCAGATTTAAACAAAACAATTTAAGGTTTTTTCATGGGCCTAGCTTCTAATCTTGTTAATGTTATTGTTTTGTCTTTGTGATCTTCTTAGATATTTTTAAGTGTGTGTGTTGCTGGGTATTGAACCAAATTGGTGCAACCAATCTGTATGGATATTCCTTTGAAAACTTGGAATGAAACCACCATTTGACCCCGCTATCCCACTCCTTGGTCTATACCCAAAATACTTAAAATCAGCATACTATAGTAACATAGCCACATCAATATTCATAGCAGCTCAATTCACAATAGCTGAACTGGAAGCAACCTAGATGCCCTTCAATAGATGAATGGATAAGGAAACTCTGGTATATATACACAATGGAATATTATTCACATTAAAAGAGAATAAAATTATGGCATTTTCAGGTAAATGGAAAGAGTTAGAGAATAGCATGCTAAGCGAAGTAAGCCAATCCCCAAACACCAAAGACCAAATGTTCTCTCTGATAAAGGGGTGCTGATCAATAACAGGGAGTGGGGATTCATGGGAAAAACGGAGGAACTTTGATTGGGCAAAGGGGAGGAAGGGGAGGGAGAGCATGGGGCAGTATGACTGTACATATAGTGTGACACTACATGGTGTACAACCATCGGAATGTAAAGTTGTGCTGCAATTGTGTACAATGAATCAAAATGCATTCTGCTTTCATATATACCTAATTAAAATAAATAAATAAATTGAAAAATACTTTTAATCTTAAAAAATTTCTTTATTAATAACATGTTTGCCTGTTAACTCACTGTGTGTTAGGCAGTGTGTTACGCACTTCACATGTCATTATATGCTTTACCAAATTAGTAGATATGCATTATTAAAGCCTTGTGAGTTTCTAAAAAGTTAATCATTTTGCATAAGAACTCACACGTTTCTCTCAAGCGAACAAAAATAATTTTTCCCGGTCATTATTTCTTGTTTTCCTATCTTGTAAGGGTTCTCTGGAAATTGATTTTTGATTTGCACCAGTTGTTTTAATATTCTAGTGTTTTCCAATTCTGTCAGTATTAGTAGCTTCAATGAATACTGCAATTTACCCTGACATTCAGGAAAGCTCAATATGCTAATTAAAAGATGCTGATCAGGAGATGTTAAATTTCTTTTAGGATCCCAGTTAAATATAACACAAAGATCTCTGACAGAAAAGAAATGGATGATAACAAATATAGAAGCAGGTGGCAGAACTATTTAAAAGATCTGTAGATGTCATTCTGAAAGATTAAGCAAAATAAGAATAATCTTGAACAAAAAAAATTTAACTCTTGGTAATTGGAAAACTTTGTACCTGAAATAAGGTTTGTTCATTCATTTGGCCATTCAATTAACAAATATGTACACGCCTGTGGTTCTGTATTGTACTGAGGTTGAGGTATAGTGATAAAGACATGGGCGCTGGTCCTCATTCTGCATTTCACAAGTTCTGAGCAGAATAACAAGTTGTGTACACTCTTAAACTGCTGGTGAAAGGCATTTTCATTAGGAATGTTGTAATGTAGAAAAGAGAAATATCCTCGGGGAAGATATTTTTTTCCTATGGAACTATGATAAGAGTTAGTGTGAGGAATCTTTGCGATTGTGGGCAGGAGTGATTGCTTGTGTGACTCAGAACACACAAAGTTCTGTCAGTGACCTAGGAGGCTAAGAAAGGCCCCTTCTCCAATCAGGAGGAGGGCTACATTTGAGAGCCAGAGGGTGACCCAATCTTAAGGGAGGTTACAGAACCTGGGTGATCTTGGGTCCAGAGACCAGGTGGTTTCTGATGTCTGAAGTGAACAGGGTGATGCTCACTGTGAGTTGAGATGTGCAGATCATCACACCATAAACAACAAGGTTCAGAGCTTGGTGCTGCTCTCATTTAATAAAACATCTTTCTACAACCTTTTCTTAATATGTTGAGTGGGACTATTCTGAAAGGGAGAATTCTTAAGGATGGGTGGCAGCTTCATCCTCTCTGAAATAAAGCAACTATTTCTTCTATGGGCAACTCTGGCAAGGAGAATTATGAAAATAGCTGGTAAATTACCAGTGATGATACTGTTAATCTTCCAGTAGGAATTCCATAAATTGAACTTCATTGCACTATATAATGTAAGATAGCATAACATAACACCCATAACATGATTGAAAGAAAAAAGATAACTCTTTTCTCAGACATATCAAAGTAGTAGATTGAAGCATATAATTTAGTTTTGGGCATAATATGTTTTAAGTGTATCTCTCTTCCCTGCTCTGCACTTCGTTTTCTGGCCACATTTGACTGAATGTCACTTATAATATCAGGAGTAGCCACCTATTATTTGTCTCTTATGGGCTGGACATTTTGCATATGTCATTGCTAATACGAAAATTCTGCTTAGATAGGTTTTATTATCTCTTTTTTATGTACTGAAAGTTGAGAGCAACTGAAATGCTTTGTTCAAGGGGCAAAATGAAGATTCAAATTCAGGCCTGGCAAGTGCCAGAGCTGGCTCTTGTCTCTGCAGAACTCAGCCTCCTCCAGAGAAGCACCTTCTTCATGTTGATGGTACTCTTAATCAGGGTTGTTATGAGCTTTCTTTGACAATGAGACTTCAGATAGGGAATCAAAGAAAAATTTTATCAGCAAGAACGGCACTTACAGGAGTAAATGATATTAAAAATGATTATATATTCCAAGATTGTGATTTAAATAACCATTACTCCAGAGTGATTGTGTTTATAAGGCAGTGCTAATAGGAATCGGGAATGCCAGGAATTAAATTTGATGTTGATTTTGGAACCAGAGTATATACAGCAGGGTTCCTTTGCCCAAACAGATCATAATGACAAGTATTCATGTCCTGACTAAAGATAGTTGGCCTGCCATCAGTAAAAATTTGTCCAGAGTGGGAGGTCTGGGAGATCTACCAGAGCCCTGGCTCTGTAGCCTCTGCAGTTTATGATGTCTCTAACTTCCAAATCCAGCTCAGTTTTTGACTGTTAGGTTCATCCTCCTATATTGAGTAAGAGGGGTCAGGGAAGTCATTTGGAATGTTATGCTCCAAATTCCTGCTGTGGTTTCTAATCGTAGATGCAAAAGCAGTAAATCTGTGTGAGAGCTGGCTTTCGTGCCTGCATAGTGGTGGCTGGGGCAGGTGGGCTAAAGACAGTTGCCCCACATATCTTAGTGTGGTGGTCCCCCTTGTGCCACCTCATCTCTACCTTGGCGGGTGGCCTGGACTAAGTGTCATTTGAGCCTCGTGAAGCACATCCACATCTTTATGAGCCTGTCCTTCCCTTGTGTTTTTATGTGAACTAGTCTCTGTGCCCTGGCATCCTGAGCTAACACCTCTGAGATAAAAGTATTTCAGAGGCTCCTTAAGGCTGCACAAATGATTTGGTGAAAGTAACCCTTGAAATAGGATTGTTAGTATTTTTTTATGAAGAAAAAAACAGCATGTTCAGGGCTAATAGGACAAATATCTGAAGATGTTTTGTCTTGTAATATATATGCATCACACAAGGTGGCAGAATAAGCATGAGGTGATCCTCCAAATGTGAGACGGGTATGCTGCATTGTTTGTAAGGCAGGAGAGCCCCTACCTTTGCAGCTGCAGCTGCCACTTCTCTGTGTGTGTGCTCACACATTTGTGTTTGAGTGGAATATGCCACATAGTTAATAACTTGCCAGCACCCCAATCCTTTGCTTTCCATGCGAAACCGTGTTAAATGATTAGACCTCATCAGTTCCATAAAAATATGCACTGACTCCTGGCTCTGGTTTATATGCCTTCTCTTTGATTGAAAACACAAGCTTATTCTCTATCAGCATTCCAGTTCAACTCAAGGACATTGTAAAAGCTAAGCCACAGACAGTTTTATAACGTATGATATCGAATTTTAACTTTTTTTCTTCTCCATATAGGATTTGAATATGAAGTTAAATATTTATTAAATATTTGTCAAGCTTATTAACACTGTTTGTTTTTCTCCATAAGGAGAATTAAAAGTCCCTGGATTTATTTTTAAATTTAATTGAATGGTTAATACTTAATTTTAATCATTATTAATTCAATTTTTAATGTAGTCATTTTTATGGCTGAATTAAATATTTTACCAGAAGTGGGCTTGTGAACAAGGCCATTAGCAATGGACTACATAGGATTGTCACACCATGCATCAGAAATACTACAGAAGAAATTTATTTGTACTATTAACCTATTCAGTACAAGAAATGAGACATCTCTCAAAGTCACAAGGAAAGCATATGATCTCTGAAATAAAAAATGGAGGCTATGTATATGCCTCATTTCTCATATGAAATTCATGTGTCTTAGCCTCAGTAGTTTTTAACTGATACAATTTATTTTCCCAGATTCTACATAGAAAATATTAGGATCATCTATGGGAGTTTAAAATGCTCATCCTCCGCAAGTAGGTCAGGTAATTTACCATGCTAGACACCCAGGTAGACAGCTGACCACGGATTGTCATTTTTGGTCACTCCTTTTTCTCCTCCTCTAGGATCATTATTTTTCAAGGGCTTTCAAGACTTCAAGAATGTCCGGTTTGTTCTTGTATCTGTCTCTCTCCTCTCCCTTAGCTTAAATTATAGTTCTTCTTCTAGACTCCTTGTAGTTCACTACATCTCATTATTTCCTCCTCCCCGCCTAACACCTACCAGCACTAAGATGGAGCTAGCTCCTACTGGCTTGGGAAAGCTATTTCTCCACACCTGAAGCCTCCTTTGTCCTGTCCCATTCTATTCAAACATTATCCTGCTTTGAGGATGATGTACACATTCATCCCTTCATAAACCTTTTTTTCTGGGTACCCTTACTTGGAAACAATATGTTCTTCACAAGATACACAATGTTTTCCATACAACTGCTAGGGTAATTTCAACTTTATATGAGAAATTGTGTATATACCAGTTATAAACTACTGACTCTCACCCGATTCATCCTTCCTCTGCTCTGCAAAGCCAGACCAAGACTATGCAATCAATTCATCTGCTTTGCTGGCTATGCTATGCTAGGTTCTGCCATTAGGGGCGCCAGGAGGAGAGACTGGAAGTTGGAGAAATGACAAGAGACTTGCTCTTTCCTGTTTACTTTATGTTCCTACAGGTGATATCCCAGGGATAGCCCATTACCCCATCAGTAACACTGGGTTCTAGCCTACAGCTTTTCCACCCTCAGAACCCCCATGTGGTGTCACTCAGAGGCACCAGTGGCAGCAGTGCACTGCCCTATTCTCAGGACTCCAGCTCCTTGAGGCCCCTCTGAACTCTGCTGAGTGGAGCCCCCTTTCTGACTTTGGAACCCAGCTCCGAGGGGCTCCACTTCTAGCTAGTTCTAGGTCCTTCCCTGTGTCTCCCCAAGCCAAGGGTTCCCTGCTTTCTTCAGTTCTCAACTCTGTTACCTTAGTCTCTCCTTTAAAGGGCTCTTTTAGCCCTCCAATATCTGTGTCTTTAATTCATATGATAAAAACCACGTCAAAACATCCAGTGGGGATTCAGTGTTCCTGACTAGACCCTGATTGCTACCCTAAGACCACCCATTTGATCTGTTTCCTCCTTCTCCCAGTCCCCCAATCCAATTCCTAATAGCATGGCAAATCCATAGTGTTTGTTGAATGAATGAATAATTTTTTTAAAGATTAGAGACCCTACTATATTTCATTATTTTGTCTTTTTTTTCCCTTCCATTTTCATTCATGGGCAATTCAGAAGGGTAGGAAGCACTTCCTTGGATTTTATGGGATGTGTTAAAATGCATGAATTGTCAATATTTTTTTTTTACTGA
Source organism: Urocitellus parryii (assembly GCF_045843805.1). Taxonomy (NCBI): domain Eukaryota; kingdom Metazoa; phylum Chordata; class Mammalia; order Rodentia; family Sciuridae; genus Urocitellus; species Urocitellus parryii. The sequence continues at coordinate 69,256,661 of NC_135538.1, read as the reverse complement.
CAGTTGAAAATGACACCTGCATTATGCAGTGCCCTTTGTGTTGACCACTCTTCTACAACAGACTTTAGGGAAGTTTTTCCATACTGAGAAAGACACTACTTTCCTCATGTATACTGGTCACAAAATGACATGATTTATGATCTGCATATCAAGAAGGTGAATCCATTAGCCACTCTTTTACTCCCTCCTGAAATGATAGTTTTGAGGATATGATTTAAGGCCAGACTGTGAAGAAAACAGCTGCTCTACAAGCATGTGAATAATTGCTGCTTTAACCAGAGTAAACTTTGCAGAAGGCTAAAGGCACTATCCATTACAGTAGAAGAAGATAAAAAGAGTGCTAAGGGGAATGTAGACACTGACCAACTGGGTAATCACCAAAGATGTGGTTTCAAGATTGGAATGAGAGAATGGCTCAAGGTTGGATAAGTGGTGCACAGGTAGGACTCTATTAATATTTGTATAAATCCAGATTCCTCTATACCTCTTTCAGAGTCCTTATATCAGTTTAAATAGTTGATGTCATTAAAGTACCTTGGAGAAAACTCTTTGAATACAGTTTTTACAATAGTAGTAGTGTGAATGTTTTCACTATTTTACTGATTTTGGTCATAATTAGCATATTCAGTATTCATCAGCAAATGAAGCATCATTAAGCTAGTCAGGGGAGATAAGCTATATGTCCTATACCCTTGTTCCCATCTAGGCTAGGTCATCTGAGAACCATCCAAAAAAAATCCATGTGTTAGTTAGATTTCTTCTAGTGTAACAAAATGCCTCAGAGAATCAACTTAAAAAGAGGAGAGGTTTACTTTGGCACAGTTCCAGAGGTTCCAGTTCATGGTCAGTTGGCCCTATTGCTTTGGACCTGTGGTGAGGCAGCATATCATGATATAAACATATGGTAGAATAAAATGCCTACTTCGTGGTGACCAGGAAGCAAAGAGAAAGATAGGGAGGGGTCAAAGTTCCAATATTCCCTTCAAGAGCATGTCCCCAATGACTTAAGACCTCTTAGTAGGCCCCTAAAAGCTCCACTACCTCCCAGTGGTGCCTGCAGGCTGGGAACCAAGCCTCGAACATACGGGGTTTGGGGGCATTTGAGTAATTGCTAAACTATAGCAATTACTTACCCCAAATGTGTCTTGCCTTAATATATGCTTTTCTAACTATAAATAATTTAGGAGTCAGTAAGCTGTAGTTAAGCAATATTGATTAGTTTTTCCTAAATCTTAATAATCTAATCTGAGCACCTGTATTGGTGTTTGTTTGGACTTGAATCATTTTTTTGTAACCAATAGAAGGCTAGGAAATCTAAACAGTATAAAGTTTTGGCTCTATAAAAAGGACAAAGGAAAAGCAGTGGGAGTGGAAAAATCAAGTGATTTGGGGTGCATAAGGGAACCGTGGCATGATGATGTCTGTTTGTCCTTCGGGTACTATGATGTAGTTGAACAGCCACAGGCTTTGAGCAGTAGAACTGAGTTGCAGTCTTACCTCTCTTGTTAGTAAACCTCAGTTCCTCCTTCTATGAAATGGAGAGAATAATAGCTTCCCACGGATTACAGGAACGATCAAAGGCTTTGTGAAAAGTCCTGGAACATCACTTGGCTTGTAGTGGATTCCTAGTCAATGTTGACTGAATTAGAAGAGACAGGTGTAGCATTTGACAGAGAGATTCAGAGTTCACTACCCCGGTGGCCCTCACTGGTGCCCAATTTCCTGGTTGTCCTAACGTGGTGAGTGACATACTGTGCCCATCCTAGGGGGAGGCTGTTTTCATTTTTTCTTACTTCTGAAGTCAACAGTCAGATCTGAAATTCAGTGGGCTCAAAACGGGGCCCAAGGCAAGTGGCTTTGGGTGTGGCTGCAGGAAGCAAGTCCTCATGTCATTTCTCACTCATTGAAGTCCCTCACATGTGAACTCAGAACCCCCGTGGTCCCTCCACTCTGGGGTCCTGATCTCTTTCTCCTATTCCTTTTTGGTTCATGTTATAAAAACATCATACCTTATGTTCGAGCCATATTTCACTGTGACAGAGCTCTGTTACCTAAAAACTCCACACTTCTGTTCAGTTGAAGTTCAAAGTTTTGTGGCTGCCTTTTCCTTGCAGAATGTGTACCATCTTTTTACTGCTGTACATTCTCTTGACTAAGGTAATAAATATCCGTCCTTCAAATTTTCTATTTCTGATTCCTGTAAGATCAGAAGTCAGATCTCCACCCTTCAGAATTATGTAGATAAATAAGCATGAATGGTTGATGCTGAAGGTAGCTTTCCTATGAGCCAGGAGCCTCAGTTTAGTGCTTGGGGTTTGTGACATGCTTGGCTGCTTAGAGACTTCTTCAGTCTCCCTAGACCAAAACTGTATTTTGGAAAGGTGACATTGCTTATTGTAAAGTTTTAGAAGAAATATTATTGTATTGTCCTTAGTCTCTTTCCAGGGATACTGGAATGATATTACTGATTCACTGGGCACCTGCCATTAAATGGAGAGAGGCAGCATTATGTGCTGCCTCGTTTTAAGTGCTCCTGGTGTTGATAAGAGGCATTCAGAGGAGCTCAGTGCAGACACCAACTTATCTAGCCTCCTTGGCAATTGCTTGTGGATGAATAGGCAAGTCAAGTCCTTGTAAAGAAGGGTCAGGATGAAGGTTAACAAATATATTTTTGAGGTTGGAGACATGAATAAGCAGAAACTGTCAGAGGTTGAAAGGGAAAAGAAAAGGAAAAAAATGGAATTCAAGACCATTTTCAGACAAGAGAGGAGAAAGCAAACACACAAAGGAACATATGGGGGAGGGAGTAGAGAAAGAATTAATGAATGCTGGCATCCTGACCCTCCACTGCAGCAGGATCAGTAGGTCTAGGCAAGTGTCCCCTGACTAAGACTGATCAGGGAGCAAAGACACAGAATATAAGGGCCAGCTCCAGGAAAGTCCATGGAGAGAAACACAGTGTAATTAAGATGCAGTCCCTGCTAAACCTAGATCTGGGAAAGTGAAAAGAAAGCAAAAGGTGAGTCAACAGGAAGCACTGTGAGCAATACTGTGGTGAAACAAAAAAGTTAGGGAGTCAGAAGGTGGGAGAGCCATTTGAAATAAACGGTGCAGCTGAGCATGCTGGGCAGAGATATGCAAGTGGCAAAAAGGGATAGAAAATGAGGACCCTAGGTGTCACCCAGTGAGGTCCAGAAAGCTAGGCAGGCACCGGGGGTCTTGGAATGAAAGACTCCAAATGTTTCCATGATACCAAAGAGGCACAAAAGAGAGTTCCACTTTGGTGCAGAAGTTTCTCTAGGGGGAAAATGTGGTTAATGTATGTGGCAAATCTTACACAGCAATATTTCCTCAGCAGTATTGCAGATTGATTTTGCCCCTTTGCCCAGTACTGTCCTAAGACGTGAGGCCACCACTTCCCAGGGTCTGAACCACCCTCATTCCCTGCCTGCGTTGCTTAATAGCTTCTTAATTGGATTTCCTGCTTCTACTCTTATCCTCCATAGTCTATTTTTAATAGAGCGAGGCAGAATGATATGTTTTAAACTGTATGTCAGATCTTATTTTTCTTCTGCATAAAACCTTGCGATGACTTTCCATTTCACCCAGAGTAAAAGCCAAGGTTCTGACAGGGATTTACAGAGCCTTTCATGATATGCCCCCTCCCAGCTTGATTCCTTCTGTGATTTCACTTCCAATGATTCTTGCTCTTGTTCGCTCTGCTGCAGCTAAATGCCCCCCTTGCCACTCTTCAAATATGCGAGGCGCACTACCTCCTGAGGGTCGTTGGCTGGCTGTTTGCTTTCCCTGGAATGTTCTTTCCCTGGATACTTACACTTTCTGGGCATGATCAGCATTTGTAGAGTATTTCTCTGGGGACTTGATTTCTCTGTCTTACTTTCTCTTTGCGAGCATCCTGTTGTGATTACAATTATGTGCGTATGAGCGGAGAGGTTCTGTCACTGGGCAGTGTCTGCTGAGCCAGATCACAGCACCAGCCCTACTTGAGATCCACCATTTGATGACCTAGGGTAGCCTACTTGCAGAAATAGCAGGCTTCACGTAAGAGACTTTTCTCGCCTTTCCAGGGGCTACTTAACCTACTCTGTACCAACTGTCTATGGCTTTCTGATCTGAAGAGCAGACTCTAGCATCTTATCATTTTATCTCAGATAAAATTCAATAAGGGTAGTTAGACAAAAGCCATTTCAGCTCAGACAGAAAGAAATACAAGCTTTATTTCTGCAAATGTAGTCTTGATTAGCATCTTTTTAAACAATGGCATAGAACATGCTAAGCTTTTTACTCCTTTTCCTAGGCTTTCTTTCCTTGCAAAGTTCTGTGTTTTTGTACTCTTTTTTTAATATTTTATTTTAGTTGTTGATAGACCTTTAATTTATTTATTTTTATGTGGTGCTGAGAATCGAACCCAGTGCCTCACACATGCCAGGCAAGTGCGCTACCCCTGAGCCCCAGCCCCAGCCCTGTAATCTTTTTTTAAAAAAAAAATATTTATTTTTTAGTTGTAGCTGGCACAATACCTTTATTTTATTTATTTTTATGTGGTGCTAGGACTGAACCAGGGCCTCACAGGTGCTAGGTGAGCATTCTACTGCTGAGCCACAATCCCAGCCCCTCTTTGTACTCTTTTAAAAACATCTACCCATTCCATCCATCCTCCAGTTTCCACTTCTTTCATGGATGGAACTTTCAACACGCCTCAAGGCTGACGGGAAACTCTGACATCTCGTTACTCCATGCTTCACTGGCTGTTAAATTGATAGTTTCAGAGTGGATATCAAACTATCCACTCTATCAATGTTTTTTAAAAAAGGGAAAAAGATTACAGTCTGTCTAAATCAATGTGACACCTCTGTGACACCTGTGTCTTGATCACTTTTTTTCCCTAACATATCCATTCCTTTTGACTATCTCCATTTCCCAATGGCTATCTAAGTCAAATAGAGCTTGTCATTTCATGGAAATTGCTCCCCATTTTGCTTAGGTTTCTCCTAATTTTCTGTCCGTCCATATTTATCCTTCCATATTTATCCCACTGAACCTTACTTCAACCAACATGGCTGGACTTTCACAAGGCAGACGGAGTCTCAGATTTTCTCCTCTGTAGAATTTCTATTTGTGGCACCTGCATTCCCTTCTCCGCTGAATTCCCAGCCACAGTTCTCAGTGAGGGCAGCTGCTGCTCTGAGCCTCTTTGGATTTTTTTCTTTCATTCTCTCTTCACATATCGAACTCATTCTGCCTTGAAAGGTCCTCGGTCTCCACTGGCCGGGGAAGGTGGAACATATCACAAGTTGGCAGAGTTGCAGTGCACTGTGCTTTGAACTTGTAAAATTCTTTTCAAAAGTCTAAATCTTTAAAGCAAATAAAAAAGAAAGAAAGAAAGAAAGAAAAAGAAGCTGCTTCTGGTACATTTAGACAATGTGAGAACAGGAATGACCTGAGTTTAAAGACAAGGGTTAATGCTGTGATGTCAGTTCCTGGGCATAACTTCCCAGGAACCTTTAGCTTTGCCAAAGCTCTCTGATTTTAAATGTCTTTCAAGGTAGTCTTTTTGTGTCTGAAAAAATAAGAAAATAGAAAGGACAGGATTTATGACTCTTTCAGTAATTTATCCTAAAGCATACAAACATGATATGTTGTACTCCCACAGCTTCTCTTCAGAGATAAAGTTCGGCATCATGTGCTGCTACTATTACTGCTGCCCTTCTAATCTGAGCAACTAGGTAGAAAAATGAAGTGCAACGAAGGTGTTCACTATCTTCCTTTTCAATTAATCTGTCCCTGTTAAGATGCACGGTGTTAGCACATGCAGCCATTACTTCACACATATTCTTTGTCCAGCTATGATTAGAGGACCATGTTCTGATTGCTTGTAATTTAGCTCTATAACTAGGGAAGAAAAAAATGCGGCTCTGCCAAAGGCTTGCAGTGTTGCTGGACAGAAACTTTCTCTCTTCAGCTTAATATTACCATCTGAAAAGTATAAAAATAATAGCAGTTAAAAACACACACACACACACATTACCTGCACAGTGAGTGGGTTCTAAACATTCTTTTCTCCAATTACTTCTCTCTAGCATCTGTTTTTTTTTGCCTCTTGACAGTTTGTGAACCTCATTCTTCCACTACCCCACATCTCCCTCCATCCATCTCCTCTCTCAATATGGTTATCACAGTTGTATGCTGGAAGAAAACATCTGATCACAGAAATTGACTGTAAAGTTGAGTTTCTTAACTCTGGGTTTATAAACTAAAATTGTAGGCAAAATGCTGTTTAAGGACCTATATACCTTATTTTATAAAAAGGATCAACAGCTGTCATCTGATTCTTAAAATAATTCTAAAATCCCTGAATGGTTAAGAACCATTGTAAAAATCCTTTCCATTAGAAAGACTTGCTATTGTAAAGTCCTGCAATGTTTAACGATGGTATTTTAGAACATTTAAGGAATAGTTTGAGGCAAAAGAAGGGAGAAGTTGATAAAGTTTCAGAATTTTCATTTACCACTCCACAATTTGTGTATTTATATTTCTTTAGAATTGTCAACTTGCTCCAATTAGAACATTCCAGTTTTTAAATTTATTTATTTCTTTTTTTTTGGTGTTAGGGATTGGATCTAGCGCCTTACTTGTACTAGGCAAGCTACATCCCTAGCCTTCCTTTTAGCAATTTTATTTGGTTCATACAATGAGAAATTATACCTAGTTCTTGCAGGTTGTCTCCTTCATTGACTCAGTGGTGTGCACTATGGGTTTAGGGACTTTTGTTCTACTACAAAATTCAATTTAATTAGGAAGAGGGGGGTTGGACAAGCAAAAATATCTATATTCATGATGTGTATTTGTCAATTTGTGTTAAAGGTATTTTGCCTGAATTACCAAAATGATTAAAAATCAGCAAGTAGCATTTGCATAAATAAAAAATTAGCTATATTTATATATTGCAGCTTTTAAGATCAGTAATGCAATAAAAATTACTGAGATTCAGTTTTTAAAAACTATTCCCTTAAGGAGTTTGGTGTGAAGGATGAGTCGAAAAGAAGGTCACGAGGCTGGTACACCCAGTGGGAGCTACATAAACACAGGTGTGGAGACATGTTACAATAAAGATATGATATTCAAAATGTCTTCTTGCATAGAACTGTTAAGACAAAAGGTCTTTTTTTTTTAGAGCATATTTTGGTTCCATTCCTACTCATTGGAAGAGTTACCCCTGTTGGGTTATTGTGAAACTGGAAGGCTTCTCTGTTGCTTTGAGAAGATGAAGTAGTCAGGTCTGACTTTTAATAGAGAAGGACTGCCTGCCAAAACACAATTCCTCTTGTTTTAAACTTGTGAGGGTAGTTTGTTAAGGAACTTTTCCTCAGGCAAATTAATCGGAAACAAAATGAATTGAGGGAGGATTAGATTTTGAATCAAAGATATGAAATAAATTTCCCCCAGAGTTAATTAGCACACTTTTCCTAGGAAAAGTAAACTGTATCAAGAGCACTGCTCCTCAGTCACCAGCATATAACTCCTGTCTGGTGACACGAATGCTCTCCCAAATAATGACTGCTTGTCAGAGACAGCCTTCCCCACCTAGCTTATAGTTTATAGACAGGCCTCACAAAAGCTTTTGCTGTGTGATGTATTTTTTTTTAAATGCTTGTCTTCTCATAACTGACCAAAAAAAAGGGATTCAAGAGAGATGGAGAATTCTGTCATATGCTTTATAGACATCTCAGACAAGCTTGGAACAACAGCCCATTTAAATAACCACTCTATGGATCCATCAAACTGAGCTGAGACATGCCTGAGCAACCTCTCTCTGTTTCAAAACCAAGCTCTCAGGTAAAGAGCAGGAAACGAAGGGTCTGCAGTCAGCTCATACCTGAGAACTTCTCTGAAATGAGGATGCTGAAAAGAGAGTTGAACAGGGCAGGCTGTGACAGAGGAGTTGAATTTTATCTCTGCTATTACACAGAAGCATATGGTTTCCGCCCACAGGAAAAATCTGCTTCTCTTCTGGCTGCCACACTAATGCATGCATGAAGGGGAAAGACTTTGCTATCAAATGCATCTCCAGGGTTGGCATCTGTGATTAAGGCTTTCTGCTTGCCCTGCATCTCCTCCAGGAGGTTTAAAGAAATTGCCAAAAGTTGTGCCTGTTTTGCTTAGATAGTGGGAAGTCGGGTGCTAGTCATTAACAGTTTACAACACACCTATTGGTTGGGTCAGTGTCCCAATTTCATTCATCCTTTAATTCTGCTTTTAGGCCAGTGAAACATTTAGAGGACATTCTTAGAAATTGGATCTGAGTAGAGAAGTCTCTTGTGGCTGCTACTGGTTGCAAAACATCTGTTTAGGTTGAATGTGGGTAAGAAATTCTTGGCTTCTAGTGATGTTTATTGTGAGGTACAGATCTTTGTAGTAGGAGCTAGATGTAAAATTGCCTTTTCCATTTTACAGATGGAGAATGTGGAGGCTGTTTTACAGGAACACAAGTGTGAGAGGACCCAAAATGGCTCAATAGTTGTAGCTGGGGGATGTTGATAACATTCCAATGGGAAATGACATAAAACAGGACTTTAACTCTCAGTCATTGCTCAAAGAAGAATTGACTCTCTCCCTTTCAAAAGTCAAGAAGGATCATTTAAAATCCCTGTCTACTGCATGGATAGAATAGAGGAGTTGGCATTTGTAGTAGCACATTGCCTATGGAATGTTTAGGGTAAATGTCATTTGCCCTGACTTCCTATTTTTATGAATCACTTCTTTAATATAATACAAATACCTCAGTTTTTAAAAATGTAGTTGATTTAAACCTTGTATCTTAATGTCAGATCATGGAGCAATTGTCCAGGGAGAGACCAAGAATTCCTCACTATCATCAGCACATGTGCAAGGACAGAGGATGCCTAGCAGGAGAGCACCATACAGCATGGTTTGCAGAAAGAACTGCAGGCAACTGTCATCTGGGAACTGCAAGTCTGCAGCAAAGAGAGGTGAATAACTTCCCCATCCTACAACTATTTTGACTAGGGGATTCACCAGTGCTTGACTGAAGAAGGTGCACAAGTAGTTCTAGATCACCTTATCATTAAAATGAGAAAGATAAAATCTATTTAGTAAATTTAGTAAACTCATTTCAGAGTTTTCTCAGTTAAATTTCTAGTTGCCTTTGAAAGATTCCAAGTTAACAATTTGTAATGAGAAGCATTTACATTAGTTGGACCCCACAGTGACATTCAAGTCAAAAAATGTATCAAGTGGACGAAGTAAGTCATATCCCAAACAGATGGGAGCCAGAACTAGGCCTGAAATTATGATTATAAGGTATGAAGTAAAGTGAAGGATCAGCATTCATTTCATTTACTGGAATATTGCAGAATCAAGTTCTAAATATCCCTCCTGTCACTGCCAGTAACAACCTTCTAATACTTCTATCTGCCTCAAATCTTGCCCCACTGAGACCACAATAATCTTCCTAATTTCTTTGCATGGCACAAAATGCTCTTCACTCTCTGGCTCCTGCTGTCATTTCCAGTCACATCTCCCTCTGGTCTCTGACCCTGGCACTAGATGGTCCATCAATCCTGAAGTACTTGGAGTTTCCCCAACATGCCCTGCTGTGCTTTGTCTTTTGCAGATTCTTGTCTCTCTGCCTGAAATCCTTTCTCCCTTTCCTGGTGGCACCTGGCAAGGGCCTATTTGATCTTAAATCCACAGCTCAAGCATCTTTCTCTCAGTGGACCTTCTAGGCACATGCAGCTGCTGCATGTGTTTGCTGAATGAGCAAGTAAATGAGCAAATAAATGGATGAGAATAAACAAAAGAATGGTCTGGCTAGTGCTACTCTTTACTTACAAAGATTCCACGGAATTCCCAAAGACTGTGCTGCCTGGATAAACGTTATGATAAACTTGTAATATTTGAGTCGAATGCTTTACCGGTTGGAGGAAACTGTGGTACTTACTAGGCCAACTTTGACAAACTGCATTTCTCATTCTGCTTTAGAATGACTTTAAGATTGATTTCTTCATCCTCTCTAATATTACTATCAGCATCTAACATCTAACCTTTACAAAATCAAAACTGATGAAAACTAAATAATTCAACATGGAGAGAGCTCAACAGAAGACAGATGGACTGTGTGAAATGTGTTTGGTTGTGTGGATATAATCTATCTTGGTAATTAAGTACCTGTGCTCTTGAATAGGCTCTAAAACCTCTGAAGACCAGGACTTCAAAGGTAAAGTCAAAAGTACTGTTTTGTAATTTTCTATGCAAATAATATATCCCCTAGTTATTTCTCTTTTCTTTCCTTAAGATATTCAGTTAGTGAGACTTTAGCGTTTTTGACCACAGAGGTAAATGTATCTTGAAACAGTGGGCATGCTGAAGAAATGTGGTGAAGGGCAGGAGGAGACGAATTCACCACCTATAATAGGGAAATGTATTGAGACATAGGAGGGGCAATGTGCACCTGAGGCTGGGTCCTGGTTCTCTTCTTCTCACCCTTTGCTTTAGTGCAGATGCCCCTGGGTAGGTTACAGTGGTTTATTTATAATGATGTTCCTCAAGGTCAAATTGTGATCACCATTCCTCACACTGCATTTGTGCATTAGGGATTACCTGGAAAATTAATCAGGGTATTTTCTTAACATATTATGTTCCCTGTATGAGAGTGGGGGCAAAGTGTGGTCTCCAGAATTTAGGCTATCTGCTACGAACTAATCTGAACATAGCCTAAATAAAACACAAGTAGATGGGTTGTGGATAACCATGTTTCTGTCTAGGGTTCCCAGAATATGTGTATTCTACTTCTCTGAAAGATATGTCGGCTCCATGCCCGTCCCTTAGCTGGTAATCCTCTGTTCAGAATGAGTGAGAGAGGGAAGCAGTCAAGTTCAGAGCACAAGGAGGCATCTCTCCTGAGTTGCAGTGCCAGGCCAAGATGCTCCTAAGGGGCATTCTAACAGGACCCAGCACAACCTCAGCCTCTGGTCCTAGGCAGGGCATGGTATTCTCTCCAGGAAATCACAGGCAGGCAGTTGTGGGTGACTAATCTGCTCCCGTTTGGCTCTTGGGATCTCAAACATCCTCAGGAGACCTTTGCTAAGTTGCTGCTTGTTTTTGCCTAGATGGCTTCCCAGATTCTACCCCCTTCCCCTTCTTTTTCTCCTTCTTCCTTCCAACTCAGCTGGAATATTCTTCTAGCTTTGGTACCTGGTAAAATTTCCTAATTGAATTGACATTTCTGAAAACTAAACCTCAAAGAATTCTTTGTTTTTAACCATATTCATACCCTGAGATGAGTACATAGAATAGAACAACAGTTGAATAGGCAAACTGGTGAGAGAAAAATAATCTACTAATATTTCCTTATTCCTTTGTAAAAACTGGGCACATAATTCTGATATAAATTTTCATAAGAGGATGTAAATAATTATATACAATATCATAGAGTCAAGGATAAATGTATTTGGGGGTTAAATTTTGTTTTGGATGATAGGTTCCTATGACTTTAATTCTTTAAGAGATATCCATGTGTTTCCTTAAATATACAAAAAGAATCTTATTTTTATTCTGTATATGATTCTACCATGTTTCAGTTTCATGTTATGGCAATTCAAGGGGAGAGTGGATTCATAGTCTCCAATATTACATTCTGTAATGTAGAAGGATTTTTTTTTTTTTTACAATTTCTAAGGCGATTTTAATTGGCACACTAAACAGACCTAGTTTTAAAGAAGCCAGGCATTTGAATCCCAGAGATTTATGTGTCTGAGAAACTCTGGCATCCTTTAGTCACTTTGAAGATGTGCATTGAGAAAGAGATTTTCTATGTGATGAGATTTTTCTGTATATTTTCTGCAGAGGGAAAATATATAGTTACTTAGAAGGGAAAAAATCCATGAATACATTTAACAAATGTGCATTCGCTACCTGTGAAATAAATCATACCATTTAGTAAACTACCACCAAATACATCTCAATATGTTAAAATATGAAAACTAATGACTATTCATAAAAATTGAAAGGAAAATATTTTGAGCAAAGGATCTATAAGGAAAAGATTTCACTTAACTTAATAAATGGGATTTGGAAGATGAGTTATATTCTTATGCACTTTCTTGCATTTATAAAATAATAGGCTTATGAATCTTCTTTTGTCTGACAGGGTCAAGTCACCTACGGATTTCCTTTCCTCTTTATTTCATCTCTTCGGGCAATTGAGGTTCACTTGAATTGTCCTGGTTGCTCTGATGGAGAGTTACAGCTCATGCATGGCAGAATCACTAGAACCATAATACCTTTAACAATGGCATTCCACACCCATCCCCAGTGAGTCTTCTAGTTACTTTCCCTTAGAAGACTTAAATATACGACACTTTGGAAGGCGTTTTTGTTCTTTTTTTCTTTTTCTTTTTTTCCAAGAAGCTAAGCAGATGGTTTTGAACTGTATCATTTATACTCTAGTTGCTTTTTAAAAAGTGGCCATCCTTAATCATAACATAAAACCATCACCACAAAAAGTTTCTATCCAAAGCAAATACATGAAAGTTACTTTGTTTTATTGTACAAATTAAAAACAAGAAGATATTCTCTTCAGAAAAAAATGATCCCAGGAGTTATCCAAAGTCAGATCGAGAATGTAATATAGAATAAATCACTTCAGAAAAGAGTCGAAGCATTTGCAATGACTATTGAGAAATCTAATCACATCATTAATTGCTGTATTCAATTGCTCAGTAAGGAAAAGCAAGATTATTATTATTTTGTATGAAATGTCTTTTAATTATTAAGAACCAGTTTTTCTTAGCCCTCTTTCCATCCCATACCTGGAAAGTAGATACAGCATCAAAAGCAATTCTGCTGATCCTGCAGAGAATTTAGAATGTTGCAATACTATAATATTGATTTTTTAAAAAGATTCTATGTATAACCTTGTAGTGGCTTCATTTTAGATAGAAAAGATGCAAATATTTAGTTCTCCTTCAGCATGTAAGCAACCTTCCCCTATCTCCACAGTGGCCCTTGCTCTCTTATTTAGATCAAATCCATTCCTATAACTTTGAAATATTTTTGTGGAGTTCATCACTTTATTTTCTTCTGAGAAGACTTCCTGCTTCTTAACAGCTTCAGGACTTCCCAGCAACCTTCATTATCATATCTGTGAAAAAAATTGTCTTAAAAATTTCCTATAAAGAAGCCAGTGTTACCAGTACATAGCACATCTTGGGCTCTGCACTAGATTTTATTTCCTGAAGGCTCTGAGTCCAACCATTTTACAGGTGTGTTCTTGAACTCCAACTCATTGTCTCTTAATTTGGCCAGTATTCGTGGTGTACCTATCTGCAGCTTTTTCTCCTATTTACAATGATTCTCTCTAGGGTGCTACCTGGGTTTTTATACAGGATAGGTTTAGACATTGAGGTTGTGTTTCTGTTTAAAATTTGATTGGAGTTTTCTGTTCCTAGCGATTTTAAGATTGAAACAGAGGATAGTTTGAATAGGGAGTAGGAAAAACATTAAAATGGCTATAAGAATTTTATTTTAAGCAATTACTAACTTTAAAAATCATAAACCATCTGATGTCATTTTTTAAAAAAAATGGTAAAAGCTTTATTAAGATATACTAACAAACAATTCACTTATTTAAAATGTACAATTCAAGGGTCTTTAGTACATTACAGACAAGTGCAATCAGCACCACAATCAAATTAAGAATATTTTCACCATACTAAAATGAAATCTTGTACGCTTTAGCTGTCACCCCTCAATCTTCCTACTCCTACTCCCACCCTAGGCAATCACTAATCTATTTTTGTCTCTATAGACTTCCTATTCTGGACATTTCATAAAAAAAGGAATCAAGTTATAAGTGGTCTTTTGTGACTGACATCTTTCAATTAGCATAATGTTCTTAAAGTTCAACCGTGCTGCTGTAGCATGCTGATGTCATTTTGAAGTTGAGGAACTCTCCAAACATATTTGTATGATTTGACTCATTCAAGAAGTTTAGTACCAATAGTCCCTGATTTATGATGGTTGGACTTTCAACTTTATCATGGAACACAACCAACATACATTCTGTAAATGCTGTACCTAAAATTTGGATTTTGATCTTTTCCTGGGCTAGTGATATGTGGTAAGACTGCAAGCTGCAGCTCCCAGTCAGCCATACAATTACAAGGGTAAATAACCCACAGGCTGCAGGGTACTGGGTTGCTAAGCCATGATGCTTAGAAGGTTAGGTATATTGAAAGTAGTTTCAAGTTATGATGCATTTATTGGGATGTAAAATCCCATTGTAAGTGGTGGAGACTGTATTCTTAGTACTAAGCATCTTGCTATTATTACTCTGATCTATAACTCTATAGAACATCAAGTCTTAGATAAAAAAAATTCTAATATACTGGATCTGAGTACTATTTCTTAATGTAAGAATCTTTCAAGGCTGCTTTCACTTAAAAGTTGGAGTGCATTTTGAAATTATCTTTTTTCCTAGTCTCACTAAAGTGTATAAAATCTATCTAATTAATCATCCCACACCATCTCTTTTATAGTAAAATGAACATGATAAATGATAATAATTGTCAACGGTCTTATAATAATTCTCAGCTTTGGGCATATCTAGCAAGTGTGAAAATGTATCTGCCTACCCAGATGCACTTTATTTGTTCCATTCCTTGGGACAAAATGACCAACAATAACTTTTTTTGGAGGCTGAAAAGTCTGGGCACCTGCTTACAAGTGTCAAGTAATGAGTTCTAGGTACCACATGATCTGTATTAAAGTTCATTATACTAAAAAGTAAGAACTACTACAAATAAGGATTGAATTCTTCAATACCTACTTAAAGTAAATTAGTTATAGAATTAGTTTTAAAATAGATTATTTGGTGCCTCGGGCTTTAATTAAATGAAGTGCAGGGCCCTGTTCAACAGCAGTGAAATAAAATGTGAGCAGCGGTGTGGGAGCTCCTAGGAAAGGCGCCCAGGCCTCCCTAACAGCTGGAGCCTCTGGCTCCAAAGCCACCACGTTTCATGGCGGTCAGGCCGCCTTACATGAGCGACGCTCTTTTTAAAAAGATCTGTGAATTTTAATAATACTTCCTCCGACTACTTTTAACTTCAGATGTGTTAGAACTTCCAATTAAGTTTTCTAAATGAAGTAGAAAGCCAAAGGTTGAAAGTTCACGTCTGCCGGCGGCTTCTCACAGGGAGTGTTTGGCGGGTACTTTTTTCGTTTTTTACAATTCGTGAATGCAGATGTTCTGATTTTCTCTTGCTTCAGTTTCTTTGTTACTGTTCATCTTTCTCAGCATTCCCCCCCCCCCACCACCACTCCTTTTAGAAGGGGTTTTCTCTCTTCATATTCATCTTTTTGTAGTTATTTATTTATTATAGATTCAGAAAGTGGCGAATCTGTGTGAAAAATAGATTTACCTTTTGAGACCCTTTGAGCTTTAAACTCTGGGGCTTTGAAATTTCTCACTGTGGCCCCCAGAAACTGCCAAAGAAAATGATATCATGAGAATGAACTGGCTTCTGCTGTGAAATTAATCAATTTGATTTGAAGTTTCTACAGGGTGGGGTCACTTCTTATTCTGAGTAATTGTTTTATAAGATATGTAAGCTTTGATGTGATGTCATAGTGGTGAGGCAGAATCATGGAGGTAGCTCTTGTTTTCAGAATGCATTTCTTTTTCTTGTTTCATCTTGTGCAGTGTATCACTGATTCTCAAGGTGTTTGAAGACCAGTTATTTGACTCCTGTGTCTACACTGTTTTTATTTAATCAAAGGTATTCAAACATCCCTGAGAAACAGGATGTTTTGATTTAACCTCTCTAGCTAATAAAGCAGACCCTGATTTTTAGAATGGTTTACTCTTGAACCCCTCCTATACACAAGGGAGTAGAAATCAGTTCTGAGATTGAGATGCAGTCTGGTTTCCTCAACATGGTAAACATAGTCTGCTTGTCTTAAACTTTTTCGATTATTATAGAGATTTCATGGACTTGAAGAATTTCAGGACATCTTCAAGGAATTCCCAAACATACTCAAGTAATTCACTATCATAAAAATCTAAATAATCAAATAAAGTAATCCTCATCTCACATATAAAGCTGCAAGAAATATAACATTAATTTTAGAAATTCTGAGGACTTTAGCGCAGTGAAGTGGATGGAGACCCAGGGATAGGATGGGAAAGGACAGTTGCATATGTGTTTGCAGCCACTTCTCATTCCATTCTTCATTGTAGGCTCAATTCTTGACCTCTTTATCTTATATTTTCTACTACTAAAACTGTTGGTTACTCTTCATGTTGCTCCATTTAAGAGTGACCTCAACTCTTCTCATTCCTCAAATCAGCATACTATTAGGCTGTTTTTTAAGTTAAATGAATTTTTTAACTCAGACATCAAAAAGCAAAAATTGCTCTTACATATGGGGTACCAAGTGACATTTGGATATGTGTACCCATTGTGTAATGTTTAAATAAAGCTTGGTCATTTCTTTATGGTGAAAGCATCAAACTCCTTTCTGAAATATATGGTACCATATTGCTATCTCTAGTCACCCTGCTGTTTAATAGCACACTGGAACTTCTTGCTCCTGTCTAACTGTAACTTACTGCCCGTAGATCTACCTCTCCCCAACCCTACCTCTTCCTAGTCACTGATAACCAATCTTCTACTCTCACTATCACTTAGATCAACTTTTTTGATTCCACATATGAGTGAGATCATGTTTGAGTACTTATCTTTCTGTGAAGACAATTATACCTGCTTTCCTGTATATGTGTCTTTCTGTATTTGAAGAGATGGCTATCAGAGACTTGGAGAAAAGGAGATAAACTATAATCCCAAATAAGAAAAACTTCCAGTTGTATTTCAGATATGATTGCACCCTAGTTTCATTTATTCCTTTATGTAAAATTTTGTTCTACCCCTCTCTTTGTCTCTCACCCCTTTCATGTGGATAGGCCCCACTTTCTTCCTCCAGAATATTTTCTCACTATTACATACTTCCTCAGGCCTAGAGGCTTGGCAGACATTTTGTTTCTACAGAACATAAAACATTTTGTTTACTGTCCTCCCCAGTGAATAACATGCTTTTTCTTTCATAATTACCAGTTCTACTGAGCCTCTATATTTACATTTATATATAAATATAGCTTATTTCTAATAACTGATACAAAATAATCTATTGGAAAGAACATGAACTTTTGGAGCCATACATATGGGGGTAGGTGATCAGAGTCCATCTCTTCTGGGATGTGAATCTCTGAGGAAGTAACATCATTCATTTCTTAGTTTCCTTTTCTCCAACATGAGGATATAGATACCATGAAATAGTCAGGATTAGATAAAGTGATGTATGTAAATTGCCTGGCATAAACGAGCCCGAGCCGTTAGATACATACATGGTTACTGACACTCTTTCAAAGTTCAGACATCAGATTCTCTTCTTTGTCCTGGGCAGGAGTTATGTCTTCTCTCTTGGGGTGTGCAGGCATTTCTGTGTCTGAGCCTGTATGTTTTGCATGCAGATGGGATAAGGGGATGGAGCAAGCAGAAAACAACAGTGCTCATTTTGAGTGGTTTAATTCAAAGACTCTTACTACTCCTAAGTACTTGATTATATATTATGTTGTGACTGTAGTATTTCCTATATAGCAGCTTCTTTCCTCAATGGAGTCCCTGAGAGTAACACCATGTCAAAGCCTCATAATCTATCTCTAGGTGCTTAACATATCTCATTTTTAAAAAACGTAACCCGAAGCTGCTCATGGGAACACTGATAAACAAAGAATTTCATTTTTTTCTGGACAGATCATAAAGGCTTGAAGTGCCTTTTCATCACATACCCATCTTCTGAGAAAAGCAGTACTGAGGGTTCTTTTGTGCAGAGTGCTATGGCTTGTGCCAATAGTTTTAGCATTCCTAGTCTTGTTATTCTTGTCATAGCTGATTGCCCTGTGGTTATGGGCACATTGAAGATGGGCATACAGGATTTCATGACCTCAGATGCCCGTCTCTGAGGAAGTTTGGCATGAGCTCTGTCCTAAGAGACATTCCAATTAGGATGTGGGAATCTATGCCTTTCAGAAACACTCTAAGCCTCAATCTCCTTGTCCCCAAATAGGCATTATATTAGCTATTTCATGGCATGTTATGAGAATTAAGTGAATGAGTTCGTGTAGAGTAAGACTGAACTAGTACTGGGTCATGGTATTGGTTTGATACTATTAGAGAGGTAGAGGAAATCATTCGCCTGATTCTTATCCACTCCAACCAAGTTATGTACTGGAGGCAGTACATAATTCATGTCTTAAATTTAGGCTTGATCACATGACCCACTTTGACTGATGGCACGTGGGTGAAATTGACAATGTATCAGTTCTAAGCCTATATATCTGATGTCTGAAGTCTTGCCTCTTTCTGCCTTCCTCCTTGCCCATCACCAGGGAATGAGGGACACAAGGATCAGAGCTTCTCCACACCCACAGTGAGAAGTGGGGCCACCCCAGCTGCAGCAGCTTGAAGTAGAGCTGCCTCAAGATTCCACCCTGAAGCAGCTGAACATCAGCTGATGCACAGATATGCAGAGGTGTACGCGATAGCCAGTGATCATAGTTGAGAGTCACTAAGATTTCAGCAGTTTGTTATGAAGCAGCAGCTGACTGGTGGAGTTAGCTGCTATTATTACTATTCTTTTTTTAGAAAACTCAAGTGCTATTTCAGTGAACAAAGATTGTTGTGAATGATGCTGAGTCCCCAAGCCGTGGGACTCCTGATGCTCTGGCAGTTGATGAAGCATTTCCCCAGGCTGCCTCCCTCTTTCCAGTGTTCTTTCAATCAACTCTTATCCCTGTGGGTGCCACTTCCTTTTGATTCCAAGGATCTTGACTAATGCAGTCATGAAAAATAGCAAAGGAAAGGAAATGTACTTAGAGGTTAATATGCATTCACTCTGTTTTTAAATTGCAGTCCTGCCGTGGTGGATGTTTCTGGTCCGAGAGTCAAGGCACCACATTCTTGAAACCTTTTCAGCACATAGTTGGGTTTCTTTGTGCAGCTCCTTTTCTAACTACAGTGGTCTAGTCAGACTCGGCAGCACCTAGCTTCCTCTTGGGGAGTTGGAGGGTATTAATGAGACAATGTTTGCAAAGCTCTCTGAGGCTCTCTGAGGAAGAGGCATGGTAGTCATATAAATGTGGATATCTGGAGTTGGCACTCATTTGTCCCTGTGTATCTATTTCAGATAGTTTGGTATCTTTGAGGCAATAATTTGGAAGGCACAACCTCATGCCCTTCTCTTAGTAAAGGACAGCATTTTGCTTGCAGCCGAGATATATTTTCCAGCCTTTTGGCCTTGCTGAGCTTTTTAACGATCACTTCCATGCTGCTTGTCTCTAATCTGCTGAGAGATGCTGTCGGTACAAACTGTACTGTGAGCCTGTGAGAAAATTACACCGCAGCCCACACGGAAGCCCTGCTTTTGGTTCCAGGATGTCTGTTGGGACCGCTGTTAAGAATATGTGTCTAAAGGAGGAGCTCATTCTAATTCTTGGTGCACAGGTGAGTTAATAAGTGTGTGCATTGAGACCAGGAGCTGATGTATCAAAGATGTGGCTCTCTATCACCTCAGGGGTGTTCTTAATAGTGGTGCCAGTTTTTTTTTCCCCCTTTCATTTTCGTCAAAATGTATCAAGGGCTGTCATTGCTTCTCAAAGAAAGCACTTATTAATATGTATAAGGTAAGACTGTTCCTTTCTAAGAATTAACTTTACTCACAATCATTACATCCAACCATAATGCACATGGAGAGAAAAGGCAGCGCGTGCAGGTACGTACACACACACACACACACACACACACACCCTAAATAATAAAAGAACACCAAAGCTCTGAACTTTCCTAGGGCAGAAAATGTCAAATGTGAAATAAAATACAATCACTTGCTTCTACTTTTCCTCTGTGAGATGGTAGCATTTGGTAGATAATTTTATATATAATATATATCTATATATAACATACATAGATATATATCTGTGCTTCTGTGTCCAAACGTGCTTTATTTTATATATTTTGAATATGTATGTGAGCACCATGAAGATCCTATTTTAATTTATTTTAAATGGTGACTCCTGTTGTTTAAAACTTATATTATACCCGTCTTAACTGCTAGATGTTCAGTGATTTAAAACATCTGCTTTTCGGGCAGCTATATGAATTTATTATTTTTTGTGGCCATTATGGTTTAATTTCTCCTTTGTTGAAACTCTGGGTCTCAGGAATATTTAGTTAGTCATTTATTGGGAATTTACTGAATGTGGATTACTGGAGAGTCACAAAAAGGTTGAACAAAGCTTTGGTTTTATTCCGAGTAATAATTATAGCAGACAATCCTTGAGAGTTTGCTATGTGGGTGGTTCTTCATGGTCATTATCTTGACTAATTCTCATAACAGCACTTTGGGTTAAGTGTTAATTATTGCTATCCATATTTTATGGATAAAGAGTAGAAGCATAGAAAAGCTAAGCCACTTTTCTAAGGGCTTCCGTTACCCTAGGCCTGGGCTTACAACTTCAACCAGAGGAAGACTCAGGTACCTACCTGTCCTGGAGGTTTGAATTCATTTGTTAGGACTGCTGTAACAAAGCTTAATCAACAGACACTTATTTTCTCATGATTCCAGAGGCTACAAGTCTGGGTGAGATTGTCAGAAGGGTTGATTTCTTCTGAGGTCTCTCTCCTTGGCTGGTAGGTGGCTGCATTCTCCCTGTGTCATGTAGTCTTTTCTCTGTAACTGCCCAAATTCCCTCTTCTTACAAGGACCCCAATCCAGTTGGCTTAGGGCTACCGTAAGGACATAATTGTATCTTTAAGACTGTGTCTCCAAATATAGTCACATTCTGAGGTATTAGAGGATATGATTTGGGGGGAGGGACACAATTCTCTCCATAATAGGGCTCATCCAAGACAAGTGTTTACAAATTCATGTCTGTTCTTCTCCTACCTCAGTCCAGACATAAAGGATTCTTTTAGACTTTGAGGGGTGGGAAGATCTATCTATTCATGGTTTTTCTTTTTTTTTTTTTTTTTTTTTTTTTTTTTGGAGAGCCTAAGCTTTGAAAACTCAGAGCCCAGGAACAGGCTCGGAAGCTACTTTCTGTCCACCTTGAGATCCCTCCAGTGAGTGGCATGTGTGAGCAAGAAGTCATGAAGAGGGCTATAGAGTGGTTGCTTCCTTTTGCCACGCAACAAGACAGTATACTTGCAACTTGAGGGAGGAAAGGGAGAAAACTGTAATTGTGTAAGGTGAGATAGGACAAAAGAACTACTGGACTAATGAATCAGCAAAATCAGTAAACTAGTTAATAGTCTAAAAGTGCCGTACTCTGGATTCATGCTATCATGGTAAGGTTTTTCCTGTGATATTTCCCTTCTGCCTCATGAACTGCTCCATGGTCAGTGGTGGCTTCCTGGTCTATTTGTAATAAAGGCCCATTTCAATGGGCTTTTGTTATATTGGAGTTTCCAGTCTCTATCTAGTTTCCTTTTTTTTATTACTGTTATATTTTGAGGATAAAATAAAATAAGCCAAAACAACATAAATCCAGGACCACAAGAAACACAACATTTAACTTGTTCACTTGTTCTATTGCCTGTCAGCATCTTGGGTATTTCCACTAGGTTGATAACATGCTAGTAGAGACAGGCTGGCTCAGGCCTTGGTGGTGCAGGCTCTGATGCCATCGCTGTCATTAAGCAGCTGAGTAATCTCAGATAAAACTCATTTATGTTTTTCTTGCTTCATTGTTCGGACCCAAGAAATGAGACTTGCAATCTCAACCTCACAGATATGAGGCCTGCCTATGAGTATTATAGTAGGGACTAAATGAGGTGACAAATGAGAAGATATTTTTAACAGCAGATGCAGTTCCAATGAAAGTGTTCTTACCAGACTGTGCATCAGGATCACAGAACCTTTGTATTTTTCACAGTTGAGCTCCACAAAAAGTTGTTTTCCATGACTAGAGATTCAGGATTAAGGTCAGAGCATAGAAGCAAAATCAGTGTAAGGCCAGGCACATTGTTGGGATCAAGAAAAAGATAAAAAGCTGTGCTTTCAGGCTGCTGGGGTTTCCTGTGTTGGTGTTATCTGTATAACCTGCAAGGGACCTTTCTCTATCCCTTTCTGCATATCTTGGAATGTTTCGACCCATTTCTAGACTTTACATTTGAGCAATGCATTTCTATCTGGATATGCAAATTGAGTTCTTTTTCCATTTGTTGGTTTGTTGGAGGACAACTTCACACCTGAATTTCTTCTTATTCAAGGGTGGTGGGTGAGTCACAGGCATTTCTCATTTTATCATCTTTCCCCCTTTTCCCTGATTAATAGGTACAGCTCTCCCCTCCACCCTTCATTAACTTCCCCCTGTTAGCAGCTATCAGGCCCATTCTTACAGAGGAGGTATTAATGCACCCATGCCAATTTCATTATTTTACTAAAAAATGGTCATTCAGGAAAGGCCTTGGCAGGGAAGCCTTCACTGACATTGAGTGAATTTCAGAACTGAGTTTCTGTTTGGTGGTGCCAGTACCCAGCAGTGTGAGGAGATACCTCTGTTTTTATCTTTTTTGCTCTAACCAGTTGTTCCTCTGATCCCAACCCCTCTCAAAGCCTGTATTAAAAGTGGAGAAGAAGAATTCTAGTCCTTTCTAGAATAGCAGTGAAAGCCTAGCCCTTCTCCCGTGGTTGGTTCCCAGAACTCTGCTTGGTTCCCAGATTTCCTGGGGTGCCAGGAAAGCTCCAGAACCCAGGGAAGCTTCTGCACTGCTTTAGCTTTCCTCCAGCTTTTCCAGAGCAGATGCTAACTGACCAAGGATGCCAAGTCCATGACCTCCCAGAGACTCTCTTATGTGAGACCCATATCAGGATTCTAGAAGTGTCTAAATTGAAGCAAAAATTTCTGAGGGTCAAGGGGATGACATGACAATTGCTCTGTTGGTCCAATTTCTGTTGATGTGGTATGTGGTGAATGGGCAGCTCCTCAGGTAATCTAACCACTTCAGTTATCAAATCACTTTCACCATCCCTGCTACCTGGTGGCATGCATGCGACCCCTTCCCAGCAAAAATAATATTAAGGTTTGGGGTGAAATGTGAGAAGCACCACCATCTACTATTTTCTCAACTTCAAAATAATGATGTTGAATGATTACTTCTACTGGAGTTTCTCAGTGCCTAAAGGGCCATAAATTTGTCCATTTGTGGAACTGAAGCCACCTGAGAGTACGTCTGGTAGTTTGTAAATTCAACATTCCTAGGACGATCAGTAATTCATTTATGACTTCTCCCCTTGGGCACACTGCAGTAGAGAAATGATCACTCCACGGGTGAGATATTTAATATTCTCCACTCTCAAGTGTCAATGGCGTAGCATTGTCTGTGGCCTCCTGTTCCAGAACTTCTTCATTTAGTTGAAAGGGAAAGCTACCCACCAACTACTGAGTACACTGCAGGAGAGCTCCCCATGCCTGGGCCCTCGTCCCTGAATCAGTTGGAGAGAACTATTTCCTCTGATGGAAAAGGCTTTGAAATAAATGGTGAAGGGACCCAAAGAGTAAGATTTTCTTTTCATGCTTTTTGGAAACTTTTTTTTTTTTTTTTTTGGTATTTATTTCAAAGACTTAAGTGTACTTTGGGGGGCCCCTAATCATCCTAAGCCCTGGGAATTTACTTCTCTGCAGCTGCTCCCCTTCCCCAAGCAGCCCTGCACGGAGCAAAATAATTGTCTGTTTCTGCAAGCAGCCTCCTGTGCAGATGGAGCCTGATTAGCATGTGTGCTTGCAGCTCCAGCCACTGCTCCAGCCACATTTGGAAATCCAGCCACTGAGAGAAATGTGGGCTTGACATTCATTAACATTCTTGGGCTCCCTGGGAAATACACATAATAGGGTAAAATTGCCATTAAGGAGAGCAACACTTGAGGGAAATATCCACTCAATAAAGACGAAGATTCTTCTCATCAACAGCTGAGGAAAAATCCAGTTGCCATAAAGGGTAAAAGAGACATCCTCTTAATAGGAGTGGCGATGACCAGAGTTCAGCAGGTTTGCAGCTCTAATGAGTCCCATCGTCCTGTGCTGGATGGCAACTGGCTTATTGGTATGCAGATGTTTCTCAGGCATATTTTGGTTTCTGCAGATCCCAGAAACAGCTTAATGATTTCTTTCCCCAGGGCTGTCTGTATTAACCTTAAGAAAAGGCAAACACGAAAGAAGCAACTCTTAACACTGACATGGAGCCCTTAAGTTAAAACTTTTTTTTTTCCTGGGTTGGAGAAATAATATTCTCTTTGCTTGGTACTGGGGTTTCTAGGTGGGATACAAAGTGACCTGTGCCATAGATAATTCCTACACTAGGCCTATGACTCACTTTTACATCTCTAGGGTAATTTGATTTGACTTTTTGTTCTCCACAGTCCTTTGAATTTGAATGATATTCTGGTAACACCGTAGGATTGTGTGTTGCATGTGCTGAAACTGATAAAGGGAGTTCTTATTAACATTTGGGAAGTCAGTCCAAAGAGCAGCATTGAAGACTGTTTAAACAAATCCAGGTTCCTAGACAGTTTAAAATTCCCTGTGAAGAGACTTGAACTGATACTGAGTCAATTCCTTACTGTTGACTTGGTGTAGGTCCATGACACAAAACTTTAAAACTTGGTTTATTTTGTCCACACTTGACCAACAAAATGCTCCATTCGGTCCTTCTTGCCACTTCTGTCCTTGACAACTAGCAGGGAGGAGGAAGGCTCCTTGCTGAGTCTGTGTCTTGCATAAAATTATTGATGTATTGAATAAGTTATCTAAAGCAGCAGGTTTCTTAATGTCTGGTTGTGCAGTTTTAAATTCCTTCCTGGGATGTAACACCAATTCCTGCACATACTATGTTGATTCTTTTATCTCCAAATGGCCTTAATTTGATGTTAGGCATCTGTACTGCATTTCAATTTCCTTGGAAGCAGCACCCTGTGCTCCTTATTAATAACAACAATACCTTGTATTTGCATAGCAGTTTATAATTTGCAATACACTTCCACATACATTTTAAGCTTAATCCTTGCAATGTACCTATGTGCTTTGTGTTTTTATTATCATTTTTTTAGGATGAGGAAACTGAGGCTCATGGAATATATTACTGAAATCTCAGTAATTCGTTTAGCAGAAACAGAATTCGTACTTGAAGATATAAACCCTTTCTATAATGCAAGCCATTTCAATGTTAAAGAATTTCTTTTGTTATAAACATTATTATTGATGCAAAGTCCAAGATATCGCTTTAAATATCTACAGCTGAATTTGGCTGCAGTGAATAGAGTTTTACATGTTTACTAAACATGCAAACAATTATACTGAGGTGGTAAAACAATGTTTTAGAAAAGATTATCCCAAGGAAGCCTTTCTTAGTGGGCTGTTATTCTGATACCTAAAAATTGTGAAAGCAATGGTAGAATTGGAAAAATTAGGAGGTGAGGATGGATGGTGAGGGGAAGATATGAGAGTAGGGCTAGGTTCTGATTTTTTCATGTAACACAATGGAAACTTGAGAGATAATTATATGTTGATGGAAAAATGTATTGAAGGTTTGCAATAGTATTCAATTATAAAATTAAGTAGTAGAAGGACTAGAAATAATATTATTAATAAAACCTGATGGGGGAGTGAAAAGGGAGAAAAAAATAATTGAGATAATTTTCTCAGCTTTCATATCTGAGTGAAAAATTGATTTCTGTAACTGAGAAATCATGAAAGAAATGCTGAACATATTTATGATTATCAGTGACTAAATTGTGACTCCAAAGGGTAGTGGAATTCAAAGTGGGAAGAAGGGCAGAAAAATTTCCTTTTTTGTTGTGTTTTGCATAATTTGATTTTTAAAAAATAATATACATAAAACATTTTTAAATCAGTCAGTGGGGAATTTGCAATGTGTTTCTGCTGTGGACTGATTGGTACATCTGTGAAAAACACAGTGGCTGTCTGACTTGGCAGATGGATGGGGGCAGGGCAGACTTTGAGTAGACTAATGAGTTATGACGTCAACCCTCCATGGCCTGCTGGCTGAGCTGGCAGATTCAGCAGAGCCCTGACCAGCAGTTGCTGGCCCAAGCCACATGAGAGCAACATGATGATACATCCATAGCCTGGAACAGGCACCAGGGATCAGCTGTGACTTCACCTATATCTGGATGTGCTACTTGGGCAACTTTGAAGCCTTGGTCTTCTCTATGAGAAGTGTGTCAGATTCTACATTCTGTCCTAACTTTGACTTTCTTCCTATGTTTTTATTATTTTCCCATAATTTCCATATTTAAATTTTTATTTGTAAGACATGCATTGTTAGAACCGTTTTGAACCTGGCATCATAACCTTGGCTAGATGATCTAAGAGACAAAAATAATATGTTCCCTCTAGGAAATATCTGTGTTACCCAATGGCCACACATCATGGTTATGTCCCAAAGAGTGTTAATCTGACTCAAGAATGTGTTAGTTTATCACTAATAATTTCTTAATTAATTTACCAAAATGGTTCAAAAGGGATCAAGCTTTTGGGAATAAGATTCAAAGCACAGTGTCTCCTATCAAGCTTTACAATTTGAACTACTTAGTTTTGATTCAAGATGCTTTTTGAATATGTTGTCAAATTTCCTTGAAACAAGCAAGACCAACGTGAGCTTTCCTGAGGGATGGTTTCATTGCTTGATCATGCTTACCAAAGCAACTCTTCTGTGCCTCCTCCTGGGGTTCACTCCATCCCATTTTGCTCTAACATTTTATACTTGGTGTATTCTCACCATTTCACTTCTGAGATTTTCAGTAATACATTTAATATTTTAAGAAAGTGAAAAAATGAAGCTGAGGCAGGAGGATTGCAAATTCAAAGCCAGCCTCAGCAATTTAGCAAAGCCCTAAGCAAGTT
Source organism: Urocitellus parryii (assembly GCF_045843805.1). NCBI lineage: Eukaryota > Metazoa > Chordata > Mammalia > Rodentia > Sciuridae > Urocitellus > Urocitellus parryii. Next base: position 69,229,642 of record NC_135538.1, on the reverse strand, counting down.
AGTGAGACCCTGTCTCAACATAAAAAATAAAAAGGGCTGGAGATGTAGCTCAGTAGTTAAGTGCCCCTGGATCAATCTCTGGTACCAAAACAAAAACAACAACAAAACCCCCCCAAAACGTGAAAAAAATGAACTAGCATTTTTCTAGGTAATTGAGTCTTTTCAATTCTTCAAGAGTTTCAGTGAAGGTGAGGAAACAAAGCCAAATGAGAAGGACATTATGTATATCAAGAGACATTTTCCCCCTTCAAGTTTATTGGGGACTTTTGAAATCTTAAGAGGTTTGTACCGGTGTTTACTGCAATGATTTGGGAGAGAGAAGCTAGCCAGAATAGCTTTCCAGATAATAAAAGACTGCATTGCCCAGCTTTTTGACTGCTTCTCAGGTAGCTGAAAATTGCCCTGCTCATCACTGGGTGACACTGGTTCCATTCCAGCAATTCTGATTGAATGGGCATCGACATGTACATCATTTATCTGTTCTCTTCTTGGTGTTTTGTCTCCCTATATATTTAACATTCCCAGGAAAATAACTATAAGTACATCTTCAGGTTGAAATGTCAGGAAGGGGTAGGACGTGGGAGTCTGAGTGGAAAGCCCCATATCACCCAGTGTGAGGCTGAGGAAGAGAGATCAGGTCAGAAGGAGGTTGACTCAGGCCGGGAAATCGTTTTTGGGGAAGGGGGTACTGAGAATGGATGAAGGTGAGGAAGGGAGAACGAAATGAATACATATAAATGTGCACAAAGCCATTTATGTTCAGTAACCCTCAGTAATATTCTAATATCTAAGGTAGATATTAAAAATGATAAGTCCAGATTTGGAGAGGTTAAGTAACTTGCCCAAGGTTATGCAGTAAGTATTGCAGCAATATTTGAACTTGGTTCAGTCTGATTGCAAAGCTCTTACTTGCTTCTACTTTATCATTCTGCCTCCCATTAGTGACAGGCAATTGGGTGTTGAGGATTAGCAAAGAGCTGCTCTGTACTGAGATGGATATTGCAAATATGGGCTTTTTTTTTTTTTTTTTTGTCTTCCAAAGGCACAGTGCTTACCTAGCTGTTTGCTCCAGCTGCAGCAGCAAGCGTCCATTTGCAAGCAAGAATCATGCTCTGGGTCAGAGGACCTGGACAGGGACAGAAGTGGGGCAAGCAGGGACAACTGCACTTCCCTTCTGCTCCTTCACAAAGCTTATCTTTATAGCACAAGATATATTTGCTTCTCTGGAGACTAAGTTAAGGATGCTTTGTTCCTATTTTCTTCTTTTGTAAAAAAATGAAATGAAAATAGCCCATTAGAAGGAAATTCTTCATCTCTAACTATTGACTGTTATGGTACTTAAATTTCAGTTTGTTGAATTTAAGGGTCTTGAAACAAAATCCCACACATAAATGTTCTCTGGGCCCATGGCATTTCCATTTGATTGTGAATTGGATTAATTTTCATTTATCTTAAGCTCTTGCCTCTCATTCCTTTTTGTTTTGAGATACTTAAGCAAATGTTGACAGTTATGGTTGGCTTAATAAGCTGCCTCAGTTATGTAAATGATTTCTGTTAGTTATATTATTACTAGTTGAAGATAGCTTTAGGTTTTCTGGCATATTTTTAGTAAAGCATTCCTGATATCATTTAACTTTTCTTTTTTTTTTGCTTCTTCAGGCATCAAGTTGACCTTTTTTCTAGCTCCCTTTAGCCCTACACTTCCTTTTTGAATCTACTGTTTGCTTGACATGAAAAATGAACTTCTACAATTATAGACCCAGTGGCCTTTTCTCAGTCCTCATTCTTCTTGGCTGCTCTGCTGCAATTGACATTGCTGCCTCCCCTTCTTTCTCGAAATGTCCTTCTCCTTTGGCTTCCATGGCACTTTATTTTTCTGGTTTGTTCTTTCTTTTGACTGCTCTTTCTGCCTTCATCCTTTCTGTAATCTTTACTATAGACCAGTGCTTTCCAATTTCTCGTTTTGCATTGTGTTACTTGTAGAAGGTGATAATAATTGTGTGGCACACAGGGCTTCCCAGATGAAGCTGCTCAAGTCTCAAGGTGACTGGGGAGTGTCCCAAGGGTGTCAATCTCTTGGCACATCTATAACCCAATTGAGCACAAAAGTTTGCTTCTAAATATAAATTAGGATTTTTTATATGCATTGAGAACCTCTAGACAATAGAAAGTATGGGATAATAGATTCAAGGTACAGGCAGATAGTGGGGAAAACTGGATTCCAGGTGATGATGTGTCAGAGATAAGATTGGGCCAAACATCCAGAAACTTTGAGAAGTCAAGGAGAGGGCATTTACCAGATATGATCCTGTAGGAAACAGCAATGATTCAAACACTGAGGGTTGCAAGGAGGGCCCAGGAATGTGTGACAGCTGTCAGACACCAGGGACAGAAAATAGTAACCCTAACTCTCAGGTTGGCTGGAGACCAGGGAGATACCAAGACATGACTGAACAGCAAGATCAGAGCACAGGTGACTGCTGCTCAAGAATCAGCCTGTCCACACATGTCTGCAAGGGTCATTCTTAGTATGGAAGAGAGCAGTGATGATTGATTGACCATGGAGAAAATGCAGGCGATATTCATTCTTAGTAAAACAAATTTGAGGTGGCTTGGTGTTTTTGAGCCAGGAAATGCCTTTATTGTCACTTTACCTCCCCTCTCACTCCCAGCTGATGGTGTCCTGTCTTTTCACCTAAAATGTGGCTGGATAAATGACTAAACTAGAGCTCTTACCACCTTGAGCTCAAACCTCTGATCCCGAACACAGGCTCCAATTGCCATGTCTTGGTTTCCTTATTAATGGGTTAGGCTCACAGTCTTGTTGACATCTTTGACTCCTTTTTAATTTCTTGTCCCCCACCTTGTCATTCAATCACATTCTGGAGGGTCTCTCACACTCATCCCTTCCTCTGTCTATGTCCCTTGTCCCCGACACTCTTTACACCCGCTTATTCTATGATCCTGCTGCCAGCAGGCTGCCCTTTCCTTAAAGTAGCTTGCAGTTTATTTGCTGATAAGCCTTCAGTGAACTCAGGTTTTCTTATCTCACTCCTTTCATTAGGGCTGGTTGCCCATGTCCCTTCTCTTCAAGTAAAAATTTGACTATTTTGGAAGTCCTTGATGGTCTAATCTTAAATAACCTACCTGGCCACTGGGAACTGCCTAGTGGCTGCCTTCACTCACTTGCTCCCATTCTCTCCCTCTCCACGCCCCTAAAGTGTCTAAAATTCTAATCCCCAGAACCTGAGAATATGTATATCACACAGGAAGAAGGAATTAAGGTTGTTCCTCAGCTGACCTTGGGATAGGTAAATTATTTTCATTATCCAAGTGGGACTAACATAATCACAAGAGTTTTTAAAGGTGGAAGAGGAAGGCTGAAGAGAGTCAGTCAGACGTGATGACAGAAACAGGGCCAGAGTGCTGCAATGTGAAACAGGCTGACTTTAAAGATGGTGGAAGGAGCCACCATCCAAAGAGTACAGGTAGCCCTTAGAAGCTGTAAAAGGCAGAAAACAGATGCAACTCGGAGCCTACAGGATAGAATGAAACCCTGCCCATACTTGGATTTTTACCTGTGTCAGACTTCTAACCTATAGGATTATAAAAACAAGTTTTTTTTTTAAACCACTGAGTTTATTGTAATCTGTTACAGTAGCAATAGGAGGTCAGTACATCAAAAGAAGCAATTAAGTGCCTTATGGGCCAGGTACCCCACTCCTTCATAGTAGGAGGGGCCCATAGTGGGTGACAAAGATGGAGCAAGTCCACCGCATTCCTCTTCAACTTGATTCATTCATTTACCCATTTAACAAATACTTAGTAAGTGCTTATTATATGCAAGATCCTGTTCTAGATACTGAAGGCAGGTGAAATCCTCACCATCCTGGAGCTTACAAACTACTTGGATGATACACAATAAATGTGGAAAATATATAAATGTCAGAGAGAGGGGTTGAGGATGGGAGAGCAACGACCTAGTATTCCTAGTATGCATCAGGTCCTGAGTTCAATCCCTAGAGCCACCAAAAATAAAATAAAATGAAAAACAAACTCTGAGCTATGAGCCTACATTTCACACAAAGTCACTGGGAAGTGACTATTAAGAGGAAAAGTTAGAACAGGTCATAGGGATTAAGATTAAAGAGATATGCCAGAGACTTGGGATGCTGAGGCAGGAGAATCACAAGTTTAAAGCCAGTGTCAGTCAACAACTTAGCAAGACCCTGTCTCAAAAAAAAAAAAAAAAAAAGAAGCCAATCTAAAGGGAGTAGCTAGTTTTGGATAGGGTGGACAGGGGAGAACTCTCTGAAGAAGTGATACTTTGAAAATGCAGAAGAATAGCTCTGATTACAAACAAGTTAAATTTCTGACACTAATACTTACTTGGAGAATTTTTTTTACCCTTCATGAGAGCCATCACTTTAGATGAGCTGACAGTTGTGACCTTGGGCAAATTGGGATGAGCCATCCTATTTTTTTCCATGTCCTTCATGGAGTTACCAGGGAAAATGGATGACTAAGAAATTATCCTACAGAATGTAACTCAGTTTCTTGTTTTGACTCCTTGTTTGAAGAGCCATGAGCACATGATTTTCTGTATGCAGTCAGGACTAATAATGACATTAATCTACTGTGAATTTCTTAAAGTTGTTCTTTGGGCCAAAATTTTTATGTTATGATGAGGTGTGTTGTATAATGAAGGATCTTGAGTACAGATGCCTTTTATTAAAATTGGTTTTTATAGTTAAAGGACCTTTTAGTGAGGGAGAAGGGTTGGCTTCAGAATTATCTATGCTGTATTGACTTTATGGCACCCTGAGGTACTCTTGAAATGCAAATGTGGGTGTTCATTAAGCAGAAACGGTTTCAAAACTATTATGCTCTGCCATGTTAATGCAGGTGGAAATCTGAAAGCTTCCTGCCTTTATTATTTTTTTCTATTACTATTTTTGGGAGGGGGTATTGACTGGAGAATATGTATGGTCAAGCTAACTGCTAGAAAGTCTCTCAAGGAAGTACATTTACATTTAAAGTAGGATTTGTTTTGGCTCCCTGAGCACGCTGTTACAGAAGAATACTCCACTCCCCCCTTGTACCCCCAAAGACTCAGGGTACAGGCATGTATTTTCCAACTAAGTGTCTATTTCAATAGCTATTAAGATAATTGTAAAATAGGTAAAACAACCAACCAACCATGAGTGTTATCAACTATCTCTTCCTAATACACAGCAAATATTTACACAACTAGAGAAATTTCAACTCTGATTTTTCCTGCTTTTCATTTTTATTCTTATTGCTTCACATGGTTACAACAATATTGTACTAGACCTAGGCAAACCATTTGGTCATTTACTTAATATTTACTTTTATCATGTCTCAGCGTGCATATGATTAAATAAATATGGTTCCTGATGTTTGCTGTTTTATAACCAGAGCAATGCTGAGTTGAGCAGAAAGTATTAGGGGCATATATAAATGCATTGCATATTTAGTACTCAGATTTATATAAGGAAAACAAAATATCCAGAATACGAATGAGGACTTATCTGAAGATGCATAAGTCCTCCATGTCCAAGAGTGTGCAGTTCATGATCTGTTGTCAACATTGCTAACATGGTCAAGTCATGTTTAGGCACACTGGGTAATTCTGACTTGTCAGCATCATAGTGTTATCATAAGCATTAATTGGGGAGCCCTGCACAAGGGAATCTGTTACTTTGAATTCTAGGTATAAAACATTTTTGTCCACTTAACAATTCCACATTAACAATTCTAATTTCTTGTTTTTAGAAGGTATATTACTAAATAAAGTAGTGTTTACTTGTACTTATAAAGCAAGGTTTATATGAAAGTACCTATGGAAAATTTTAGAATGTATTAGTCAATGATTGTCAGGAAATATTTTGTAGAAGGCTATATTTGGAAACTTGTTTATACAACTTCTGGAAAATGGGTTCAATCTCACTGCTGTTTTATAAGAAAAATATGTTATATATATTTTATTTTTTGATGTGAGCAAATAGAAACAAAGGGAAAATGAGACTAAAAAATGACATAAAACCAGAAACAAGGGAATTATACAAAATAAATACCAGGAGTCCTCTTTGCTAGAAGCAGAGTGCAAAGTTAGCTTTGAGCATCATAACAACCAAGGCAGAGAGAAAATGTCCTCACAGTTGTTCAGTGGTTCTATTAGATGTGTAAGTCTCTTTCCCTTCTGCCTCATAAAAGCAGCGACTCAGTTCATCCAACTAGGCTTCAAAGCTTCGTCTACTTCTCAATCGGGTGATTTGGGGCACTATTGGCCTTGATATGCTGGGCTTTCCAGATCATGCCCTAGTTTGCCTTCTGGGTTTTTCTCCTATATCCTTTTCAGATTCCAGTTGAATGAAAGTGTTTGCCTTTCTTCTTTGCTCTTTGCTTGGCTGCTCTGAATTTCCACACACACAGTCACTCCTGCCAAGAGTCTCTGTCCCCATCCTCCAAAGCTCTGCTCATATGCCTCTTCTTCCATGTGCCTTCTAGAATCCCCACAGCCCGAAGTGATTTTTCCCAACTTTTCATTCCCATTACCAACTTTGTTTTCTCTTAGGATTTAGCCCATTATACTTTCTAGCATTGATCTATGTACAAGTCTTATAGCTTCCAAAAAGTTCTATATGGTGAAGAGGGAGTGCTCTTTACCACCTAATTAAATACTTTACATGTAGTTGGTGCTCAATACCTGTTTCTTTGAATGAATGAATGAATTTTATCTAAAAAAGATATGAAATTCAATATAAACTGCACTGGTTTGGCTTTCTTCCCAACTCAGAGTGAGCTATTCTTTTAGAGTTGCATTTGATTTTAAAAACAGAATTAGAGGACTATAAAAATAGCCTGCAATGAGTTATTTGAGCAGTCTCACTGTTTCTTAAGAGTGGTAACATTCCTTTTATGATGCTTTTCATTTACAGCATGGCCTTACAGCCAGCTCTTTTTTGAAACACAATCCCATTATTACGGCTGCCTTTGGCCTCAAACAACTTCCCATAACATTAGAGGTATAATATTGCAAGAATAGTTTCTGACAGAGAGGTTTCTAGTTTGCAGTCAGGGGGATACAGGATGTCAAATTGCTCATCATTTCTGGATCTGAAGGGAAGTAGTTTGAAGATTTTATTTTACCTATGTGGTTCCAGCCAACCATGTCGTGGAAAACATATTTCCCTATATAGGACAAGAAAATGGCTCAAATAATTCTCACACTTTGCTAAAATCCAAACACGAAATAGGATTGATTTTGTTTTCTTTCATTTTTGGATGATCCAAACAGAGTGCAATAGGAAGAAATAAAACACATTCATTTTAAGAGTTTGTTATTGTTGAACTTTTAGAAAGAAATGTGGGTATGAGCCCTTAAAGATTTGGGGGTCTTGATGCTGTGGGGGCACAGGGGAGGATTTAGGAGTGTTGGAGGAGCTATAGAGAAGAATGGGTGGAAATACCACATGCATAAAAGTCTAAAAGTCCAACTAGAAAGAAAAAGTCTGTGTTAGGGCCTCCTTCTCTGTTCCTCTAGTTGCAGAGCTACCTCTGCCCTCTGGGACCGTGGGCCTCCTCCATGTAGACTGATTTCTACCTAGTCCTCCTGGGGACAGCTTCTCTTTGCCTTTCAGGGGAGGTCTACCTCAGTCTGATACAACAAATTGGAATATGTGGATATCATGAGAAGGTTAAATGAATATCCAAGAGCTCTTTATTTACAAAGCAGGTGTGTGTGTGTGTGTGTGTGTGTGTGTGTGAGAGAGAGAGAGAGAGAGAGAGAGAGAGAGAGAGAGAGAGAGAGCATGCTTTATGCTGCTGTTGGGATAGCAGCAGGACTGATGGAAAGAGCAGGAGCTTGGGATTTCACCACTTGTTTCTTTAAGCTCTTCTCCTACCTGCATCTTATGTGTGACTCTGGACACATTAATAATCTTCTTGGACCATCTGTTGGTCCTTTCCCATCTGTAAGCCTGCTAAGGTGTTTTAGGGCTTGGATAAGCTAACAGGAAAGGGTTGAGGACAGCACCTGCACCATAATTGGGGCTCACTAAACACTGCTTTCTCCCCTTCTTTTTGCCCTTGCAAAGAGAGACCTGGTATGCCTAGCCCCTTTCTCCTGTGCTGTGGCCTATCCCATGGGGAGAAATAATGCCTCTTTGCTGAGCTATCAGTGTCACACTGAACAAATAGCCAACTCTTCTCCATTCATATATGGCTTTTTAAAGACAATTTCTGTGAAGGTAGAAAGTCACAGATACCTGGACTTATTGCCCGAAAACAATTTGTATGATAATGAAACTGCAGATTATTTTATCTATTTTCTATGACAAAAGAAAAACTTAAATACACAATTCTTTAGAATTAGCTTTCCTTTTGCTACATGTTTCCTTGTTACAATAATATTGGGAATGCTGCAGACATCCAAGAAGCAAACAGAAAGACATGAAAAATGAAGGAATAGATGGATAAATGAGTCTTGTCTCTCATTTGTAAAAGAAGGATAACAATTCCTCAATGCTAGTGATTGTAGCAGTGCTTAGTTTCAGTCCTCTAGTGTTTACTCAGAGAAAACTCATGAAATCCTATCGACTCTCCATATAAAGAGGATTAAAATAATAAACTTCAGGTTTTGGTATGGACTCAGCCAATTCCCTGTCATGGGAGGAGAGTAAGGCATTTTATTCCATGAGTTTATACTTCTTTCTTATATGATTTTTTTCAGGTTCTGGTCTAGATAATGAAGGTTTAGTTCAAATGGGAAGAGTTACCATAAAAAACCAGATTGTGCTGCTGTGTAACAGTTAGGTTCCAGCATGGTACCCCTCTCCCTGAAAGCCCTCCCAGGAGGGCATCTGGAGCTATCCCTGCAGTGCCCTCTGCCTATATCCCTTAGCCTCACTGCAGCAGTGTTCTGCCAAATCCACTTCTGGCCCAGATCTGCTTGACCTTTCAAACCAGTGTGAATCCAATAACTCTTTTCCCTTTGGGTGGGATCCATCACATGAGGGCTGACCTGATGGGCTGCAGGGATGAGAAGCCAGATCTTAGAAACATCAAGAACATGTTTACCCCGAGTAGAAAATACCTGCAGTGCTTCACCAGTAAGACACCTTCCCAGAGGTGATTGGAATATGCTTGACTCTTTCTTCTGATAATCAGGCAAGCAACAAAATGAAAATTCTTTAGGGGATCACTCACAAGTTTAAGGCTTCTGCTTATCTATCAAATATAGGGTATTAATTAATATACTGTAGTGTACACTTCTGATTTTTAAGATTTGTGTATTTTAGAAATTTGGATACAAGTTGTTTTTTTTTTCTGCTGAAGTAGATGAGTAGGACATATTCTTCTGCTCCTCCAACATGTATGCATACTTTTAAAGCATGCTAAAGTAATTATGATCTCATAATTAATCTTCATCAGTATCAGACACTAAGAAGAAATGTGAAATTAGAGCAGTGGGAGAAATGTGAAGTTAGAGCAGTGGGCAGGAGCTTATACCTGTTGGGTTTCTGTGAACTGGAGCTGGGCTGCTGATAGCTGTGTGGTAAGGGGAACATAGACTCAGTTCTTGCAGGAATGGTATTTTTTCCCTCACATCAACCCAAATATGCTGGTGGCTGATAACTGGCAACTGCTCCAATTGGATGTGGCAACTGCTCTGACTGCTTAGAGCTGTCCTACTAGTTTCCAGAGGAAAACTAAAGACAATGACGGGGAGGAAGTAGTTGAAAACTGAATGATGGCATGAGTCCTCATTAAAATTCATGGAGCATATTAAGTCCTGGGGAAGACACATAAATAAAATAGTCATTAGATATATCAGAAGTAAACAGTAGATCACCAGAGCAAAGCAAAGTAAAACAAATCAAAGGAAATCAAAACAAACAACCCAGAAGCAAAAGTAAGAAGAAAAGTTGACCAAAGACAGATTTCTTACAAAAGAATGACCACTAGAGTGGCAGCTAACTTCTTTTTATTTTTGGTATTGGGAATTAAACTCAGGGGGACAATTAACCACTGAGCCACATCCCCAGCTCTATTTTGTATTTTATTTAGAGACAGGGTCTCACTGAGTTGCTTAGCAACTTGCCATTGCTGAGGCTGGCTTTGAACTCATGAACCTCCTGCCTCAGCCTCCCGAGCTGCTGGGATTACAATTGTGTGCCACCATGCCCTGTGCAACTTAGTCATAATGTTGAAAAATAAATTATAGATCAGTAAGAAATTATAAATCCAATGAGGGGATAAGTGAGATTCAATAAGCAATGATGACCCAACAAATTAAAAAACACATTATAAAATAAGAAAAGAAGATGAACAAAAGGACTGGAGGATGAGTTGGAACAGGTGAACTCAAAACACCAGAAAAAATATAATGGAAGCTGCACTCAGGAGATCAGAGATAAATATTCTAAAGTTCAGGAAAAGAATGAAAAAAAAAATTAATTGATTTTATTTTTTAAATACATTACAGCAGAATGCATTACAATTCTTATTATACATATAGAACACAATTTTTCATATCTGTTTGTATATAAAGTATGTTCACACCAATTCATATCTTCATATATGTGCTTTGGATAATGATGTCCATGACATTCCACCATCATTGCTAACTCTCTGCCTCCTCCCTTCCTCTCTCTCCCCTCTTTCTTCTCTAGAGTTTGTCTATTTCTCCCATGCTCCCTCTCCCTACCCCACTAGTCTCCTATATCAGAGAAAAAATTTGGCATTTGTTTTTTTGGGATTGGCTAACTTCACTCAGCATTATCTTCCCCAATGCCATCCATTTACCTGCAAATGCCATGATTTCATTCTCTTTTAATGTTGTTGAATAATATTACATTGTGTATATATGCCACATTTTTTTATCCACTCATCTACTGAAGGGCATCTAGGTTGGTTCCACAGTTTAGCTATTGTGAATTGTGTTGCTATAAACATTGATGTGGCTGTGTCTCTGTAGTATGCTGTTTTTAAATCCTTTAGGTAGAGACCGAGGAGAGGGATAGCTGGGTCAAATGATGGTTCTGAGAATGGAAAAAAAATAAGCAACACTTTTCTAAGTTGAGAAGTCATATTAAAAATTCAAATCAATGAAAATAGTAGAAATAACAAAACATCTGAGTTAGAGACAAAGATAAAGAAAACTCCATCAAGATGGTAGAAAGAGACAAGTGGGTAGAAGGTAGAATCTTTCCCTGTTTTTTTTTTTTTTTTTTTTGGTTCCAGGGAATGAATCCAGGGCCCTGCAAGGCATGTGCTCTATCTCTGAGCTACACCCCCAACTATGAGGGTTGACTTTTTGCTATTTTGATAAAGACTTCAATAAATGTCCTAGTTCATGTGTGTGAAAAGTTTACCAGTATAATATCTAGACATAGAATTTATGGGTCATAGCTTGTCATTTAGTTTGACTAAATGCGATCAGAATAATATCCAAAGTACTAATGCCAATTTTGTTCTTATGCCAAGAGTTTGGAATTCCAAAGTCAAGAATTTCTGTCTTTCCACATTGGTGCCAGCACCTTTTTTTTCAGACTTTGATGTAACATTGGTATAACATCATTGTTTGAATTTTCATTTCCTGATTAGAAGTGAGTCTGGACAACTTTTTATTTGAAAATATGGGCTTCTCTTGTGTATATTGCCTCTTCCTATGGTTTTTCCGCTTTTATAACTATTGTTTTTTTATTTTAATCTATATACAGAAATTCTTTATATATTTTGAATTCTGATCTTTATCAGTTGGACACATTGCAAATATCTACCCCAGCTCTTGTCTTAACCTTCTGGTTCTAAATTTTGAAGTTGCGAATTTTGGCAATTATTTCTTGATAAGTGGAACTTTTGTGTCTGTTTTAAAATATCCTTTCTTACATTGATAAAGCTTAACTCTGGCATTTTCTTATGATAATTTAAAAGTTTTATTTGATCGCTAAGCCCAAGATGTAAGAAACATTCAATTATTGGATGACTAGAATTGGCTTTAGTGTATGAGAAAATCATCTAAGTTAATATTTATATAGACAAAAAATCCATTGTTTATTACTACTTGTTGCATTATTTCCACTGAATTATAAAGCCTCTTTGCTGTGCACCCACAGGACAATCTTTAGGTAGCCTTGGACCAACCCAGGTTTCACTTCTTTCTGTCTTAATAGTTCTCCAGAATAGCAGTAGAATGTGCTGGGAAGGTATCATCCAGAGACAAGGAAGATCTGAAGCTCTGTTCTATTTCTCCTCCAGAAACAAAAATGCCCTTCAGCGTTTCAGACCAGCTAGTCACATTGTTCAGGTCGGCTGCTTTCTGGTGTCCCTCAGATGTGGTGTGAGTGGGACATACGCAGCTGAGACTGCTTCTAGGGGACAGAGAGTTTTCCTGAGCCTTAAGGGATAAGCTCACAAGAATTCCAAGCTGCTATTGTCTCTTTCTGTCTATTTGTAAACAAACCTATTTCATGTAACTTGTTGTGGTGGAGGGGTAGTGGTGATGATAGTAGTGGTGGTGGTGGTAGGGGTGTGTGTGTGTGTGTGTGTGTGTGTGTGTGTGTATGTGTGTATGTGTGTGTTTCTGACTCACTAGACACAGATAAGTTGTAAATCAGCCTACAGTGATTGTCACAAAACCAGGTTTCTATACAGACTTTCATTGATCTATCACCCTTTCTCTGTAATGAATAAAATTTTATGTCTTGAAATTTGATATGGAAAAATTCCTCTCTTCTTTTGTTCTTTGCCTGAATTAACTTTGATATTATTAGATTTTTCTCTTGCATATGACTATTAAAAAATAGTTTTCCTAATTCTCTATAAAAATCCCATTGACAGTGTCTTGAATTTATAGCCTGGTTTGGAAAAGATCTCACGTCTTTATGAACATCATTCCATCCTTTAATATAGCACATTTTCTACTTGTTCATTTTCTAACTTATGTCTTTCAAAAGCATTTCATAATTTTCTTTATCAATATTTTTTGTACACCTTTAGTTAGGTTTAATTGCAGATAAATTGGATAATTAGTTGGAGTTGTCAATTTTGTTGTGAATAGTATACATTTATTTTTCTAATTGATGATTGCTAATGTAGGGCTGATTTCATGGACGAGTAATTAGTTCAGTAATTCAGTGCAGCATCTTAGAAGGGTTCACTCTATTTAGGGTTGGATGTTCTGTTTTAGTGGTCTTGAAATTCTTGGTACTTTTATCTTTGAAGTTGTATGTTATAAATGAAATCTGAAGGGCAATTGGAACATGCACCTTGGGCTTGATAGGCACATGATACCGGTTTCTGCCTCCCATGAATAGGTCCTCGGTCACTGCTTCCTCACCCCTGCCAAGCAACTGTTGCTTCCTTCAGTCCCAGTGGGGCCCACATATGGCAAGGCACAGAGTGACCATGCACACTTGAGCATGGAGTTCCTGGTTGGCATCCTGGGTACCACAAAGTTCTGCACTGTCCACACCTAAAGACATAATCACTGTCAAGGAAGAGACTGCTGAAGGAAGGAAAAACGTTTCTTTCACGCTCTTTGAACAAGTGACCACATATTTCCATTTTACATCCTGCATTGTGTTAGTTTTGAGAGTGTTAGGATTTGTATATATTGATCTTTCTAGAAGTCTTTTTCCAATAATAATTTTATGACACAATGAGTATTTTATAATTTCCATACATTTTTTAAGGTAAAATTTTGGTGGCCATTGGAGAGCACCTCCTAGAGCCAAGTGCCTTTGCAATAATTTAGTTCATCTGAACACATCAAAGCCGGATGAAATTTAGACATATTTTATAAAACCCTGCTATTTCAGAGATGTGTATAGCTCAGACATAGGGATCAAAGTGACTTGTTCAAAGCTAGCAATAAGGGGCTGTGCTTGCTCCTACTCTCAGTTCAAGTAGGACGCACACACTATTTTATATTTTAAGACAAAAATGAAAGCAACGCTAAGAAACTGAACCACCCCACCGAGCACATTCATCAAGCATTTCTCACACTCCTTGCTCTCCTCCTCACCAGCACCTCCATGAGGGATTCAAGGACTCATGAATTAGTGCTGAGAAATTCTTTATAAGTTCTTGTACAAAAGTGCCATAAAGAACAATGCATACAGAAACTATTTAAAGTTGGAAAACTAAGGTTTGGGGAACATAAAGCATATTTAATACACAATTCTCTACTTCTTAAGGGGGAGTTCACAGAAGAACTAATTTATTGAGCTAAGGATTTTGGGTTGTATTTTCCATACTTGTTTTATATCCCAAAGTACTGAATCAAAATATAGCTTCCTTCACCTCAGACCTCTGTAGGGAGAGGTGCATGTGAATATATAGCACAATTCACAGCCAGAAATTGGGCACAGTGCAAGTGGCCTCATTCTTGACCTCATCTCAGAGCCCATTATAGACATTTCTTGAGACTGTTCATTCTAGAAATAAAAATGGTCAGACTGAACTTTGATTCCAGAGAACAAGTATACTCCTCAAGTCCTTTTATTTTCTTTTTTTTTTTTTCCAATTTTAATGTTGCTTTTTCAGATTCAGAACTGAAGTGAGCCTTTTTTGTTTGCTTCTTTTCAGATACTAATACATAACTTTGATGCATTAGTAGCATTGTTGATTGAGCAGCAAATAGTCTGTGGTACTTATAATTCTCCACCTTTTTCTAAGAAATATAGATATATTGTCTACTATTGGGAATCCCATTATGCAATCTATAGTCAGGAAAAATGATTGCTTTTCGTTCTTCAAAATAATGAATGTCTTTAGTGAAGTTGGCCCTCTAAACTTTGGTCCCTATATGACAGGATAAGTAGTTTATTAGATCCTTCTTAAAGAACATGTTTAATGGGTGGGCGGAGAGTATGTTTCCTGAGAATTTTACGTATTACTGTTGTAAAGGAGGAAAAAGGAACAAGGAGAGAATAGGAAAAAAAATAAAACAAAGAAAAACCAAGTCACAGATATTAAAGGAGAAAGTCTCCCATTTCACAATGTTAACTAAGCCTCCAAGATTAATGGAAATTTCTCTTGCTTCTTTCTTCTTTTAAAGACTGTTTCAAAGTGATGCTAAGGGAAAGATTTAAGGCATAAATCATGAAAATCTATCTATAAAGGGCAAAGAATCACTTGGTGGGTTAGCAGCAGAAGTGGTATAAACAGTTTCTATATTACCATGAATGGCCACCTTATTAGGTTGTAGGGGTTGCTATATGTACCTTCTGTAATTCATCATTTGAGCTTCTGTAATTCACCAGCTCAAACACAATCATGGAAACTAGAGTGCCAAGAGTCCACTAGCATGAGTGTTTTCATGTCATCTGAAAATGGTACCTTACTAATGAAGCTGATAAGAAATTCAGGAATCAATTACAAAATTTACCTCCTTTAGAAATAACGTTGTTTTGCTTTAATGTCCATGGCATGATTTATTTTGGAATATTTTCTTTTAAATTTATAAGCCCTTATTAGCTTAAGAGAAAATAAACTCCCTGGAAGTATAACTGATCTAATTGTATAGTAATTTAGGGATCAAAGTTGGGATCAGATTTCATAGATGATGGTTTATTCCCTTACTTTTAAAATTTAAGCTGACTTTGGCTTTCTTGTATACTAACAGAATGAAATTAGTTTATAACAGGTAATAGAGAATTAGATGTCTAAATCCACATTTGCATACTTATAACAGCACATTTCTTATAAATTTATAATAACTTTATGATAAATATTTTCACTATAAAATTATATTTATAAACATAATCAAAACATGACTTTATTACTATTAATTTACAAAATGTTTACCATCTAGAACATTGGATTAGATTACATCCTAAGATACTTTCAGGTATACTGTTTCTGACTTAAGTAGTTGATGATCACACAGGATTCCCTGGATTGTTAACCTGAATTTCCATTTAAATATTAACAGAAATTAGAAAATGTTTCCAATTTAAAAGAAAAAAATTCTTCATTTTATAAGAAAAAATAGAAATGACCAGATTTATATCTAGAGTTCTTACTTTATCTTTTTGTGTGCAGTGGAAAGGTAAATTAAAATTAGCTTGTTCTTCTTTATAAAGCTATAATTCTAATAGGCTTAGCAGTTTCCCAAAACATAGTAACTTTCCAGTGTTTCTGGGTTAGATCTTCTAACTCTGGTTGATCAAGTTGCAGTTTATATTCTTAATATCTATCCTGGAATTCTTGGCCACAGATATCTTGGGGAAGAAATAATGAGAAAATAATATAGGCTTTTCATGGGTCAGTACTTTTAAATTTAGTTTTTGGTCAATAAATTTCATGAGCTTCATCTTACTTATTGGGTAAAACAATGACTGTGGACTATAGAACTGAAATAAAGACTTGAACAAATTTTGGGGTAAATGATCTAGGAAGTATAATATCAGAAGCCACATTTAGTCAAATGCTGTTCTCTAAGCAGAAACACAAAGCAAGCTCACTTTTTTGTGAGGCAAAGAATAACAGAGACTTAAGATGGAGACAATGAATCATGAGAACATTGTAAAATAAATCAGAGGCATAAAAAATAAATTATAGGAATCAGAAAGCAAAGCAGCATTTTTTTAAACAGAAGATTTTCTGATAAGACAATTAAAATACTATAAAAACAGAAATTAGAATTAGTATATGGAATAAACTAATGTCAAAATGTATTTGTTCCCTTTTTTCTTTCTTTTTTACTATTTTTTATTTATATATAATAGCATAATGCATTATAATTCTTATTACACATATAGAGCACAATTTTTCATGTATCTGGTTGTATATAAAGTATATTCACATCAATTCATGTCATCATACATGTACTTTGGATAATAATGTCCATCCCATTCCACCATTATTGTATATGCACATCATATATTCATACAATATGATTTATATGCACAATGTAAAAGCACATTGTGAATTGATTACTATAATGAAGCAACTTAATCTATTCATCATCTGATACCGTCATTTTCCCTTTGTGTGTGTGTTAAGTCTACTCAAAGTCTACTCTCTTGGCAAATATTCAATATACAATACCCAACTTCATTTTTATCCATTTCCCCAAAACTATTTGTTGAACATTATTCTTTTCCTATTAAATAGAAATCCAGCCATATGAAAAATCAATTGTCCACAGTCATATAGGTTTAAGAGCTTCCATTGTATTCTGTTGACTTAGACCTGTATTCTTAAGACAATACCAAATTGCTTTAGTTTGTTTTTATTTGTGTTCAGCTTTGAAATCAAGAAATCTTTTTCAAGATTATCTTGGTTCTTCAGGATCCTTGGCTCTTACAGAAAGAAAAAAGGGAACAAATACATTTTAGTATTAACTTTTCCACTGATGGAAAAAAATCCATTAGAATTTGAACATAGGTTTTGTGGTGAAATAAAGGCTCTCCCTATGTAGTCATTCAAAGACATAGGCTGATAAGGACTTCACCATCTGCAGCTGCACCTGCTGGACTATGAAGCCTCTTCAATATCCATGACAGAAGAGAGACACCTGGAGGTAATGAATGTGCGCCAACCTACCCAGAAATGAGACAGACTAAGCCCTCCTACAGTTATTTTCTATAGCTAGTACATGTCTCCATCACACTGCTGTGGGACAAGTACATGCAGAGAGGTAGCTGAAAGGCTTGGGCAACACTGTTTTTATGACCCTGGCTACCTCAAATTTTATAAGTAATAAAATATTAATATATTTAAGTTTATGAACACCTGATGCATGTAAGAAATTCTTCTTCAGTTTGTATATATGTGATCTGATAATCTTCTTAACCATCCTATGAGAAAGAGATGAAATTATAAGTTTCATTCCTGATGAGACACTGAAATTTGATGAAGTTGAATTACTTGATATGAATCCAAGCAATCTAACACACAGAACAAACATGTAACCTCGACACATGCCTGGAATTAAAGACTCAGAGTACACTGTAAAAGAGAAATGAATTAATTTTCTTTATGGTAAAAATTTATAATAAAATAAAAA
Organism: Urocitellus parryii; assembly: GCF_045843805.1. Taxonomy (NCBI): domain Eukaryota; kingdom Metazoa; phylum Chordata; class Mammalia; order Rodentia; family Sciuridae; genus Urocitellus; species Urocitellus parryii. The sequence goes on along the minus strand of NC_135538.1, from coordinate 69,211,599 downwards.
CAATCCTAGACCTCAAGAATATTTGTTCCAATTTAATTATTAACCCAGAATTAACTCTTTAATTATTATGTAATGAGTGTACTGCATGCACCCATTACATAATAATGCAAACATATGCAAAACAATCTTATTTTCTGGTGGTTCAGCTTTTCTACCATGATTTATAATGTAATAAATTGACAAGTTACTGGAATGTTTCATTGATGACTATGATTTACAAGAGATTAAATTTGTCTCTTCACCATTAAGTTAACAGGGAAAGGTAAAATGTAATTTAAGAGCAGTGGCATATTATTTGTACAATTTTAAGGCATGGTAGCCTTTCTGTTTCATATTTCAAAAAGCCTGAATAGTAAATAGGGAAATTTGCAAATCTAACATCTGGGAAAGTGTAAGCAGATGTTTTATGGAAGTGTCCCAAATAAGAAAGCTAATTATAAATATAAAACGCATTTATTTCCAGATCCAGGTATGTTTTCTTTCCTATATAAAATCCTAAAGGGAAAAAAATCAACTTATGGATTTCTATCTTTCCTTTTATCAGAGACAGAAAAATTTAAGAGTAGTTGGCAAAAATTCAACTATACTTGAGGAAGACCAGACCAGGTAAGCAAAAAAGACTGGCTATTAAAAGATAAGCAAAAGCTTTGCAAGAAGCTACCAAAAAAGTATCAAAATCAATATTAATCAATATTAGATTGCATTGAATTTAGATCAAAAAGCATTAAACAACATGAAGAGGGGTATTTCATAAAGGGTGAATTCACAATGGAGTTCTGTGTACCAAATAACATAGCACCAGCATTAATAAAACACAAATTGCAAGAAACTGAAAGAGTAATGTACAAAAATATATTCACAGTAGGAGATATTAACTCACTCCTCTCATTTTTAACCAGTCAAGTAGACAAAAAATAGCAATGTAGGAAAAAAAACCCACCCTTTTTCTAAGAGTTCAGGGAAGCAACAAAAATCGAAAATATTAGGTGATACAATAATTTTTTAAAAATATGTTATATATACACACAATAGAGTTTTATTCAGTCATTAAGAAGAATGAAATTATAACAATTGCTGGTAAATGAATAGACTTGGAGATCATGCTCAGTGACATAAGCCAGATTCAAAAAGTCAAGGGTCAAATGTTTTCTCTCAAACGTGGAAGCTAGAACAAAGTAAGAGGCAAACAATGTTGGGGGTAGGGAATCCCATGAAAATAGAAGGGAGGTCACTAGAGCAGAGGAAGGGGATCAATGGGGAGGGAGGAGGGAACCAACCAGAAAATGATGGAACTGCAAAACAGAATTGCCCAAATTTTGCTCTGCACCTATATAAATATACCACAGTGAATCTCTCTCTCTCTCTCTCTCTCTCTCTCTCTCTCTCTCTCTCTCTCTCACACACACACACACACACACACACACATACATACACATATACACACACACACGGCTAATTAAGAAAATTGTAAATAGTAGGAAGAGTAGTATAGAGAAAGGGGGACTGGAAAAAATTGGGAATTAACATGGAGCAAAATATTTTCCATGCATGTATGATTATGTGAAATTGAATTCTAATATTATATATATCACACTAATAAACACACACTTTAATAAAGAACATCAAAAGAGTAGTAATAACTCTTACATATCTGCTTTTGGCAGTATAGTAGACAAGGCAGTCCATAAAGTCTTGCACTTCCATAAAACACTCAGATACTGAACAAATTACAGCAAATATGTTTTAATATTTATTTCTCAACTCACAAAAAGTTAAAAATATGAAAAAAACCGGAAAAATTAAAGAAAAGCTAAAACTATACAGATAGGTCAACACTGATGAAGGGAAAAGTGCTGCTTTAGTGGACAAAAGCCAACACTGAGAAATCAGAATTTTGGAGAATAGTAGCCCCTTAGAGTGTGAAGAGTCTAATTTGGATCCAATCAGGGGGTCAGGGGTTGCTGAGTCTGCTTGGGACACATTTATAAGGCTGGGGCACATAAAGGCCTATAGATCTATGCAAGGATGGACAGCTAAATGTATATCAGTCTATAAAGGGAACAGACTGAGAAATAGGTTTGTTAAAAATGGAATTCAGTTAAAAATCATTAGCAAAGAGATACTGCCAGACAATTTTCTACTAGTGAAACTAGCAAACTACTCTTCTTAAAAGGTTATGATCCAAATAAAACATGAAAATTAACAATAGTTTTAACTGAATGTTGATGGAAATGTTTCATTTTTTATCTCATTGGTTATAGCTACAACTGTTTCAAGGAATATTTATAGCTTTAAATATTTATATCAGGTGATAAAAACATCTAAAAGTTAATGAGCTTAATGTTAGAAGTTAGAAAATTGATTTCTTAATAATCTGATAGTAAGAAGAATGAGAAATATTATAAAAGTCAGTTAAAAACTTAATGGAAAATAAAGGTATGATATGATAGAGTGAAATGATAGACCCAATATTGGTCATTGGAAAAGAATAATAAAGTACACAATTCTCTGTTAGGATTGAGCAAGATGAGAGTTGTGGGTAGAAGAGAGAGGAGAGAGAGGAGGCATAAACATATGGAATGGAATAAGGAACCAGCTACGACAGTGATAAGAAGATATTATTACAATACTGAGAGGAATTATATTATTTCCAATAAATTTGAAAACAAAATCTATGAGGAAATTCCTGGGAAAATATACTTTAGGTATTAAAATTGACATAAATGAAAAAGTAAGATTTAAATAGTCCTATTACCATTGAAATTTGAATTACAGTTTTAACCACTTTCCACAAAGAAAACAATAGGCCCTGCTGGATTCACAGGATAATTATTTCGAGTTAAGACCCTGGTAAGCGATGCTCTAGTAGTAAGGACAAACTCAGGCAACCTGAAATTTAATCTAGTAGCATCCTTCAGGTATTTGACCAACTGTAACTGAAGACTAGAAAAAAAATTAATTCTTCCCCAGAAGATGAAAATAGCATTTATATTTTTTATTTTTCAATTTGCAATCAAAATGTCCAGTATTCAGTAAACACTGATTAGACATATTAGGATTCAGAACCAATTCTGAGTGAAAACCAGGATAAAACAGACTAATAGAGATATGCCCAGAGATGGTCCATATATTAAGGTTATCAAAAAAATTTTAAAATATGTTTAAGGGAGTAGATATCAAGACAATTTTTTTTTTTTACCCTGCTACTAATGACAGTCTTTTTTTTTTTCCTGGTTGTATATAAAGTATATTCACACCATTCATGTCTTTGTACATGTACTTAGGGTAATGATATCCATCTCATTCCACCATATTTTTTGCCCCCATGGACCCTCCCTTTCACTCCCTAACTTTTGCCCTATCTAGAGTTTGTCTAATCCTCCCATGCTCCCCCTGCCAAGCCTATAGCCTCCTTATATCAGAGAAAACATTTGGCATTTTTTTTGTGTGTGACTGGCTAACTTTACTTGGCATTATATTCTCCAAGACCATCCATGTACCTGCAAATGTCATGATTTTATTATCTTTTAATGCTGAATAATATTCCATTGTGTATATTTCCTTTATACTTTCATCTACTGAAGGGCATCTAGGGCATCATAGTTTAGCTATTGTGAATTGTGCTTTTATAAATATTGATGTGGCTGTGTCCCTGTAGTGTTGAGAGCCACAACCGAAGGGGCCCCAGCAAACTTTCAGACTGCCAGCTGATGATTGGCTCACAGCGGCCCCAGCAACATCTAGCTGAGTGGCTCCTCTGCGGTGATGCTCGTTGGGCTGTTTCCCTGCCCTTTCAGACCATGGAGCTGCTCATTGGGGGACTTTTTTGGCTCCGCCCATGCGACCCAGCCAATCGGCCTCAAGAGCAGGAGGATTGTGGGAGGTGGAGAGGCTGGTGGTTGTGAGAGAGGCTTGTGGGAAGCTGGTGGTGGCAGTTGGGCTCTGAAGGTTTTCCTGAGGAGCTGTTTTATTTGGCGTGTGTGGTTCTAAAAATAAAGTTTGTTTCTTTTGACAAGTGGCTCCTGAATTGTGTCCAGCTAGACTGCGGCACTGTAGTATGCTGTTTTTAAGTCCTTTGGATATAGACCAAGGGGTGGGATAGCTGGGTCAAATCGTGGTTCCATTTTCAGCTTTCCAAGGAGTCTCCATACTGCTTTCTATATTGGGTGTACCAATTTGTAGTCCCACCAGCAAAGTATGAGTGTGCCTTTTCCCCCACATCCTTGCTAACAATTATTGTTGTTTGTATTCTTAATAGCTGCCATTATGACTGGAGTGAGATAAAATTTTATAGTAGTTTTGATTTGCATCTCTCTAGTTGCTAGAGATGTTGAAAATTTTTTCATGTATTTGTTGATGATTGTATATCATCTTCTGAGAGGTGTCTGTTCAGTTCCTTGGCCCATTTATTGATTGGGCTATTTGTTTTTTGGTGTTTAGCTTTTTGAGTTCTTTATGTACCCTAGAGATTAGTGCTCTACCTGATGTGTGAGTGGTAAAAATTTGCTCCCAAGATGTAGGCTGTCTATTCACCTCACTGATGGTTTCTTTTGCCGAAAAGAAGCTTTTTAGTTTAAATTCTTCCTATTTCTTGATTCTTGATTATAAGAGTCTTATTAAGGAAGTTGGGGCCTAATACAACCTATAGAGATTTGGGCCTACTTTTTCTTCTAATAGGAAGCGTCTCTGGTTTAATTCCTAGGTCTTTGATCCACTTTGAGTTGAGTTTTGTGCATGGTAATAGATAGGGATTTAATTTCATTTTGTTGCATATGGATTTCCAGTTTTCCCAGCACCATTTTTTGAAGAGGCTGTCTTTTTTCCAATGTATGTTTTTGGCGCCTTTGTCTAACATACCTGTAATAATGTGGGTTAGTGTCTGTGTTCTCTATTCTATACCATTGATCTACCAGTCTATTTTGGTACCAATACCAAGCTGTTTTTGTTACTATTGCTCTGTAGTATAATTTAAGGTCTGGTGTAGCGATGCTACCTGCTTCACTCTTCTTGCTAAGGATTGCTTTAGCTATTCTGGGTCTCTTATTTTTCCAGATTAATTTCATGACAGCTTTTTTTTATTTCTATGAGGAATGTCTTGGGATTTTGATTTGAATCGCATTAAATCTGTATAGTGCTTTTGGTAGTATGGTCATCTTGACACTATTAATTCTGCCTATTGAAGAACAAGGGTGATCTTTCCATCTTCTAAGGTCTTCTTTAATTTCTTTCTTTGGCATTCTGAAGCTTTTGTTATAAAGGTCTTTCACCTTTTTCACTAGGTTGATTCCCAAGTATTTTATTTTATTTTTTTTTTGAGGCTATTGTAAATGGGGTAATTTTCCTTGTTTCCCTTTCAGAGGATTTGTCACTGATATACAGAAATGACTTGATTTATAGGTGTTGATTTTGTATCCTGCTACTTTGCTGAATTCATTTGCTAGTTCTAGAAGTTTTCTGGTGGAATTTTTTGGGTCTTCTAGGTATAGAATCATATCATCAGCAAATAGTGCTAATTCTTTTCTAATTCTTCTTTTCCTATCCATATCCATTAATTTTCTTCATCTGTCTAATTGCTCAGGTCAGTGTTCCAAGAACTATGTTAAATAGAAGTGGTGAAAGAGGGCATCCCTGTCTTGTTCCAGTTTTTAGAGGGAATGCTTTCAATTTTTTTCCATTTAGAATGACATTGTCCTGGGGCTTAGCATAGAGAGCCTTTATGATGCTGAGATATGTTCCTATTATCCCTAGTTTTTCTGGTGTTTTGAACATGGATGGGTGCTGTATTTTGTTAAATGCTTTTTCTACATCAATTGAGATGATCATATAATTCTTATATTTAAGTCTATTGATGTGATGAATTACTTTTATTGATTTCTGTATGTTAAAACAACCTTGCATCCTTGAGATGAACCCCCTTGACTGTGGTGCACTATCTTTTTTTTTTTTTTAAACAAAATTCACATTTTATTTAGATTGAAATAAACTATACAAAATTGATTTTCTTCACCAAAAATAACAGCAATATTTTCTGTATTATTTCTAGATAAACCGCGAAACATTTATTTTGTAGGTTTTCCAGGTTTTGCTTATAAATCAAGACGAGGCAGTAGATATAGTCATGGAAAAAGAAAACAGACAAGTTGCCCATATCCACAGCCTCTGATTCTGTCTTGACCGTGAAGCAGAAGTGTTCACCATTTACCTGCTAAAATGAAGGTGTAGGCTTATGAAGACGTAGGCTCAACAAAGGAATGTAAACAGCAACAACCAGATGTGGAACAACTACGGCAAGCTCTTCCACTCAAATTTTAACTGTAACTTGTTCTTTAAGTTCTTTTGATAAAGACAAAATCTATACTGAAATCTGTTTGGTGAGCTCACAACTCTGGTTAATTCCCTTAATTGTCCATTACAGATTTTAACACACTTAAAACTCCTAATAGTCAAAGGTCAACAGTAGGCTTCATTGTAACATTTCATAAGATGCATTCTTTTCTTATACCTCCTCAAAATTTATTTCTTCAAAATTGATAATAATACCTGACAACTGGATCCATGGTAATAATACATTTTATAACCTAAAAGACTTAACTAAAACAATTTCAGAGTGCTACTAGCAGAGGTCACGCAGAGGTGAAATGTGGTACTTCCAATGCAGTCTTCTGGAAGAACAGACAATTTTTCAAAGCACGAGAGCTCAAACAGGTACCATGTACATAGGCAGATTACCAATGGCTAATGTATTCATGAGGCCTGTAGGCAAAGATATTCAGTGATAAGTGACCTACATATACCTTACGGCTTTTCTTCCAAATATCAAATATAAGAGAAAACCCATTTAAAAAGTCTTTTAGGTATTTTCAACAGTTTCTGAATTATCTGTAGGAAGCTCTGACTTAGTTGTATATAGTTTGATATATGTGTCTACCATTAAATCCAGATCATGTTTTATATCAAAATTTATGTTAAGCAAAGCCAAGTTACTTGACCTTTGGTCTGTCAAAGTGTTCCTCAAGTATGCTTTAAGACGCTTTCGTCCATTTTCATAGCGTTCATTCTCAACCTTCATTACAGGAAGAATACACAGGACCTTCAGCAAAGCATATACATTAGGAAAAAACTTGATATCAGGCAAATGAAGGGCTTCATAAATGGTGGATGGAAGCTCTATATCTTTCCCTCGATGTTTCCATTTGATTCTCCAACAGTGTAGCTCAGCTGAGAGAGTGTCGGGATTAGGCAAGTCACTTCTGTACATGTCAGCATGGTGCTCCTCTGATGTATTAAATTTGAGCTGTCCCATGACTGACGGTACAAGAGATAAGCATTTAAGAGCTTTGAGGTGCTGTTCTGAAAATATATCTTTAAGTTCCTGAATGATGTGTTCCACTGTTGGAACACTTAGGGTTTCTTTATAGTAACTTTCAGAGGTTAGCTGAGATTCCAGGTTACCCTGCTGAGCCCTACGAAATTTCCCAGGAAGTTTCATCTGAATATCAAGTTTGGTTGCCAAATTTGTTGCTTCCTCAAACCAAAACTCATGATAAACTTCAATATTTTCCATTACTTCATTGAGTGAATGTAGTACTGCAGTTAAGCTACTGGCAGCAAAGAAGACATCAGAAGTTTGTCCCTGGAGATTTTTCCCAAAGGCTCTTGTAAAAGATAAGACATTTTTAAGAACAACAATGGTAACAATGAAATCAAAATCTGTTACTGCACTACAGAGTACAAATGCTCGACCAGTTATACAATTATTCCATCTAATATTTGTGTCACTATTTATACCATCTAAACATAAAACAAGTGCTTGCAGGAGATCCACCAAAATTTCAAAAGCATCATGCCTGCCTGTCCACTGAGAATGGCAAATTTCCTTCAGTTCTTTACCCCTTTCTTCACTGTTCTGAAAAAGAACAGAAATTACATTGTCAAGTTCTAATAGCAGTTGTGGTGATCGATGGAAAAAAGAACAAACTTCTTCAATTGTTCCTAATGCAACAGACACCCCCATCACAGGCACTGATTTTGCCAACCACATGTTTAAGGCACAGGAAGAGCAGAGTGTGTAGATAGCTTGAGGGTATTTCTCTAAAAGTCTAGAAGCAACAACTTTCATTTTGGAAGAGAATCCGCTAGACACAATGTAAGCCTGGCCACGACAATACTCCATATTTAGTCCCCACTTCTCAGTTATGGTAGTGTGAAATTTCACAGCCAAAATTTCTGCATCAGCTTCATAAGGCAGGAAGCCCACAAATTCCTCTCTCAAGTTATGAGACTCATCTACAAACCTCACCAACACGGGAAGGTGCTCTTCCCCTGCTATGTCCACCACATCATCAGTGATAATGGAAAAGAAGTGTGAGTCTCTCACTTCCCTGAGGGTTTCTTCCCGGATGCAACTCTCACAGATCTCCAGCATCTGTTTCTGTTGTGTTTTTGAACAGAACAATGTGTTAACTGCTGTGGTCTCAAAGCGTTTTCTCAGAACCTCTTCACCAGAATTTATCCGGCACTCCAACAGGGCCTGAAAGTTATCAGGAGTGAAGAGACCTTCTGGGATTTCATCAGCCTCATGCCCGTCCAGAGGTATATTTTGTTTTCCCATAAGAATCAAAATTTCAAATAAAGATTTTAAGTACTCTTTGTTTTCCTTCTCTTCAAGGGTTAAAGGCAAAGTATCTTCATCCTGTTCATCACCGCCTTCTTCTGCACTGGGGTTCTGAGCATTGCTATTGTTTGTTTCTTTATGTTTTTGTTCCTGTTCAGAAGTTTCATCAATTTTTTTCTGTTTCAGTGTCCTGATTTCATCTTCACTCAATTCTTTTATTCGTTTTCTGTGTCTACTATGTGGATTGTTCAAATGACTGGTAAGATCAAATATTGTTGGTATTGCATTATCTCGAAGTACTGTCCTATAAGGACTAGTTCTACAGATCATAGAGGTCTCGAAGTGTTTGGCACATAATCGATAATGTTTATTTAGTTGATCAGGTGTTTTATCTTCCAAGTCAGCTCTCCTACAATTCTCCACCCACTTCTGGCATCTGGCCGGATCCCGCGGGAACCTGAAGAAGGCCAGGTCGGACTGCGTGCTCTTCCGCGTGCAGTTGGGGGCAGCGCAGAAGTTCGGCATCGTCGCCCGCCTGCCGGCTGGCCCAGTCCTCCCCTCCCCGCCTCCTCAGGGCAGCCACCCGCCCGTCGGGGCCGGGGAGGGGAGCCAGGCTGGCCGGCCGGCTCGGCAGGCTGCACTATCTTTTTGATATGTTTTTGTATTCAATTTGCCAGGATTTTATTGAGAGTTTTTGCATCTAAGTTCATTAGCAATATTGGTCTTATGTTTTCTTTCTTTGATGTGTCTTTGCCCAGTTTTGGAATCAGGGTGATATTGGCCTCATAGAATGAGTATGGAAGTGCTCCCTTTTTTTTATTTCACAAAATAATTTCTAGAGTTTAGGTATTATTTATTCTTTATAGGTCTTATAGAACTCAGCTGTGTATCCATCTGGTCCTGGGATTTTCTTGGTTGGTAGACTTCAGATGGTGTCTTCAATTTCCTTGCTTGAAATTGATCTGTTTAAATTGCATATATTATCCCAATTAAATTTGGGCAATTCATATGCCTCTAGAAATTTGTTGGTGCCTTCAGTATTCTCTATTTTATTGGAATACAAATTTTAAAAATAATTTCTAATTATCTTCTGTGTTTCTGTAGTGTATGTTGTGATATTTCCTTTTTTATCACATATGTTAGTGACTTGAGTTTTCTCTCTCCTTCTCTTTGTTAGCGTGGCTAAGGGTTTGTCAATTTTATTTATTTTTTTGAAGAACCAACTTTTTGTTCTGTCAATTTTTCAATTGTATCTTTTGTTTCAATTTTATTGATTTCAGCTCTGATTTTAATTATTTCCTGTATTCTGCTGTTTTTTGTGTGAACATTTTCTTCTTTTGCTAGGGTTTGAGATGTAGTATTGGGTCATTTATTTATTGACTTTTTCTTCTTTTAAGGAATGAACTCCATGCAATGTTCTTTCCTATTGGTTCTGCCTTCATAGTGTCCCAGAGATTTTGATATGTTGTATCAGTGTTCTCATTTACCTCTAAGAATTTTTAAATATCCTCTTTGATATCTTTTACAACCTGTTTTTCATTTAGTAGCATATTATTTAGTCTCCAGGTATTGGAGTAGTTTTTATTTTTTATTTTTTCATTGATTTCTAAGATCATTCCCTTGTGATCTGATAGAATGCAGGGTAGTATCTCTACTTTTTTGTGTTTTTTTAAGAGTTACTTTGTGCAATAATATGTGGTCTATTTTAGAGAAGGATCTACATGCTGCTGAGGAGAAAGTGTATTTTTCACTTGTTGAAGGATGAAATATTCTATTTATGTAAGTTAAATCTAAGTTATTATTTGCATTATTGAGTTCTATAGCTTCTTTGTTCAGCTTTTGTTTGGAAGATCTATCCAGTAGTGAAAGAGATATGTTAAAGTTACCCAGAATTATTGTGTTGTGGTCAATTTGACTCTTGAATTTGAGAAGAGTTTGTTTGATGAACATAGCTGCTCCATTGTTTGGGGCATATATATTTTTATATTTGCTATGTCTTGTTGGTGTATGGTTCCCTTGAGCAGTACGTAGTGTCCTTCTTTGTCCCTTTTGATTAACTTTAGCTTAAAGTCTACTTTATTTGATATGAGGATGGAAACCCCTGCTTGTTTCCCAGTCCATGTGAGTGGTATGATTTTTCCCAACCTTTCACCTTCAGTCTGTGCATGTCTTTTCCTATGAGATGAGTCTCTTGGAGGCAGCATTTTTTTCTTTCTTTTTCTTTTTCTTTCTTTTTTTTAAAAAATCTAATCAGCTAGTTTATGTCTTTTGATTGGTGAGTCTAGACCATTAACATTCAGGATTATTATTGAGACATGATTTGTATTCCCAGGCATTTTTGTTACTTAACTTGGTTTTTCCTTTGGTTAGCTTGTCCGTTAGGGTAATACCACCCTCTGCTGATTTTCATTGTTGTTTTTTATTTCCTCTTCATAGAATATTTTGCCAAGAATGTTCTGTAGTGCAGGTTTTCTAGCTGCAAATTCTTTTAGATTTTGTTTATCATGGAAGGTTTTTATTTCATCATCAAATCTAAAGCTTAATTTGGGCAGATACAAAATTCTTGGTTGACATCCATTTTCTTTCAGAGCTTGATATATATTGTTCCAGGATCTTCTAGCTTTCAGAGTCTGGGTTGAAAAACCTTCATATAACCTAATTTGTTTCTCCCTATATGTAATCTGATTCCTTTCTCTTGTAGCTTTTTTCAATATCATGTGCCTTGGTGTGGATCTGTTGTGATTTTGTACAATTGATATCCTGTAAGCCTCTTGGATTTTGTTTTCCAATTTGTTCTTCATGTTTGGAAAATTTTCTGATATTATTTCACTGAACAGATTGCTCAGTTCTTTGGATTGTAACTCTGTGTATTCCTCTATTCCAATAACTCTTAAATTTGGTCTTTTTATATTATCCCCAATTTCTTGAATGTTCTGCTCATAGTTTCTTACCATTTTCACTGTGTGGTTTACATTCTTTTTAGAATTATATATTTTATCTTCATTGGTTGAGGTTCTGTCTTCCAAGTGGTCTAATCTGTTGGTGATGCTTTCAGGTTTTTCTTTAGAACCTCTATCTCCCTATTGAAGTAATCTTTGCTTCCTGTATTTGCTTATGTAGCTCTTTGTCAAAATGATATTTTTCTCCCTATATTTGCTGTCTTATATTATCCTTTAGTTCACAGAACATTTGTTATATACATCCTGAACTCCCTCTCTGTAATTTCATCTGCTGCATTGGACATGGATTTTAATAATGTGGTATCTTGGTTTGTTTGGTACACTTTCTTCCCTTGTCTTCCTTTATAGCTCTATGAATATGAGGCATTACCATTTTTACCCTCTAGGCTTATAGTGCTCCTGAAGGGTTCCAATACCTACCTCATCTTTGAGGGGAAGGACAGTATTAATAGATCCCAATATAAACAAAATACCACCTAAAAACAAATAGTTGTTATTAAGACTTTTATAATTTGGATACAATGTACAGAAATGGTGAATTCAATTATTATCTACAATATAATCAGTAGGTTTGTAAAAACGTTTACAGTTTCTGCTGGTGGACAATGAACAAGTGGTGAGGTATAGGAAGATATGCTGAGGAGGTATGAGATGAAGATATAGAGTTGTTATATCTTAGGAATTGTGAAAGAGAAATCTAAAGAAGAAGGTTAGTAGCAGGAAAATAGTGAGGTAGTAATTTTGGGTAGACTAGTAAGAGGGAACACAGTAGAGTGCATAAGACAAACACGTAAATATTAAGAGAAATAAAAAATGTTAAAATAGTAAAAATTGGAAAGAGAAAAAAAACAAAAAAGAATAAAAAAGAATTTACAACACAAGTGCAATATACTATTCAGTCCTCAGTATCCTAATTCATACAAAGTACTTGGTTTCACATATGTTGGGGATGTGAGGGCGGGATAATACAGAGGGACAAGAAAGAAAAAAAAAATCTTTATGGAAGAAACAGGATTGTTTTGTTGAGAGATCAGTATATTTCCTGCTTCCCTTCTCATCCAATAGGTGGTGTTATCTGTTCTAAGTTGGTATCTTTGCCCTCAGTATGGTGAGGGTTAACGGGGTGTGAGGGTTGGTCTTGGGTGCAGGGCACCTGGAAATGGGGTATGGCATCTGCTGGTCTTGTTGAGACTGTTCCTCAAGGATCTCCTTTGGGGTCAGCTCCTGTGATGTGGTCACCAAGTCTTATCTCCTCATCTCACCTGAAGACCTCACAGTTCCTGCCCTCTAAATTAGTCTCTAAATTTTATCTCCCTCACCCTTTTCCTTCCCACTTCCTAATCAGGAGCTTTTCTCTCTGGGGGTCTTGTGTGTTGAACTCTGGTGGTTACGCACCTGTTCCAGAGGCCTGTTCTGAATTGGGCAGTCACTCTGCTGAGTTAGTGGCTGCTGGGGATTGGGGGTAATTAGAAAACTATGAATACCTGGCTATCTGGTGTTCCAAACTGGTAGTTGCCCCAACTAAAGATGGTAATGGAAGTGACCCAAGATGAAGGCAGCTGCTTTCAGTGATGGAGTATTAGGTTGGGTGGGGGGAGCTGTGGGGAGCTGGGTGATGGCATTGTGTGATGTGTTCAGAGATGAGCTCTGTGGTGCAGTGTTGTAGCTGTTGGCTTTCTTCAGAGCCTGTGATGTCCCCAAGTGCAGGCAGGCTACCGGGAGTAGGGAACTATGGCAGTAGCTGCCAAGTCCCAAGATGGAGGCAACCAGAGGAGCCCCATATTGGTAGATGGAGGTCCACACGGGAATGGTGGTTGGAGTTCCTGGGTGTGGGTAGTAGTTGAGTGTCCTTTGTGGGAGTGGCATCTGGGAATTCTGTGCCAATGCTGATGCCAATGGTCCCACTTAGGCACCCACAAGACCTGCATGGGTGAGTAGTTGGGAGTCCTTTTCTAAAGCTGAAGCCTGGGGCATGGCAACCATGATTGCTGTGAGGGACCAGCTGTGGAGGGGTCCTCCATCACTCTCAGAAAAGCAATATTTCTACTGGTTGAGACCTGGGTCATGGAGTGACACAGAATGCTGCCTCCCTCTGTCTGCCATCTTGGATCCTCCCAGACTTCCACTAATTACAGTTTATTTACACCTTTCTAATTCTTCTTTCTCTTATTTGTTTATTTTTATGGTGCTGAGATCTAGAGGATAAATATTGAATATAAATGATGAAAGCAGGAACTCCCCCCAACACCTTTAAAGGAAAACATTTGATAATTAAGTATAATTTTTGCTACAATCTTTATCATGTTGGTCTCCTAATTCTAGATTAGTATGATTTTCTTTCTTTTTTTTTTTATTGGTTGTTCACAACATTACAAAGCTCATGACATATCATATTTCTATTATGAAGGAATACTGAATTAAATTCAGTTTATTTATTTACTTTGCTTTAATTGAGATGCTAATGTGTTTTTTTCATCTTTACATCATTGAAATGTTCTAATATGAAATAATTTACAGAGGTTAGGGTTGTTAAATATCTTTTCATGTATTTATTCATTGTTTGTCCATATATCCTTTTTGGAGAGGTATCTCTTTAAGTCTTATGCTCATTTAGGAAGATTGATTTATTTCACTATTGAGTTTGGAATTCTTTAAATATTCTATATATAAGTACTTTTACAGATATGTGATTTACAAACATTTTCTCCCAGTCTACAACTTGGACTTTCATTCATTTAGCAGTATCTTTTGCAGAGCAAAAGTTCAATTTATCAATTTTATCTTTTATGGATCATGCTTTTGTTATCACATATAAGAACTCATTGTCTAGCTTGAGGTCAGAAAGTTGTTCTCCAATGTTTTCTTCTAAACATTTTATAATCTTCCACCTTTCCATTTAGGTCCATTATCCATTTGGAGTTAATTTTTGTATAAAATGTGAGCTTTATGTTGATGTTTCTTGATTTTTTGTATATGAAAATATCTAACCTGCCAGCACTGTTGAAAAGCTGATAGTATCCCTTACATTATCACAACATATTTTAATTATTTTTTTCCTTTCCTATTTTCCTATTGGAGTTCTACTGCACAAAGTCTATAAGCCATCTTTTTATCTGGGATTCTGTCTTAGAGTTCTGAGCAGTTAGTACCCAATATACATTTGTTCGTTTAGTAATAATAAACAATGGATTCAGATTTTCTTGTGTGTAGTAAAACTGTTCAGAAATTTGTGTAATGGAAATGTCTTTTTTCTTGCTTTCTTTCTGTCTCTTCTTAAGTTATAATTATGTAATTATAATGCACATCCCCCATGAGCAGCTCTGATATGGGCAGGTATATGTGTGCTATCATTAGGTCCATAAATAATTGGACTAGAGGCAGAATATAAACCAGAGTGGGCAAACAAATTTTTCATCTCCAAAATTTGGATTGGTGCATAGTTAGAGCAATTCATATTACTCTGGGTTTTGAGTCTGCAATATTATGTAAATTCAAGGGCTGAATTCACAGTCTTATTTTTGAAGCTAGCTTTATTGGGAGTCATCTCATTGCAATTAAACAATCTATTCACAGCAAGATAGTAAGAACAATGAAACACATAACATTTAATTTTAAAAGTAACCTAGAGGGTAAGCATACTCTATGGGATTTTTGAATGCTTAAAGGACTTAGTCTTTATTATACCATTATTAAGAATAGCATACAATATAACTAATACATAGATCTATGCTGCTTAGTTTAAATAACTTCAGTGCCATTGTGAGTAAAGAAACAGTGCTCTTTTTGAAATGGTCTCTGTTCTTTTAAAGATACATTCATTCAGTGGTTTGGCCCCAGGATTGGGTGTTGATGATAAAAAGATGGACAACATGATCCTCTCTGAGCAAGTTTAGAGTCTACAGAGCAGAAAGAAACTCACAAGTTAATGTAATGCAAGTCTCATATAAATTAACAAGAAACAAAAGTAGACTTTAGCACCCTGCACATGAAGCCTGGAAGTGTTATGAGTACTTATAGCTTTGGAAGATCCTTCGTATTTGCCAGGAATGGGAAGTCTTCAGGAGAAACTAAGATCTGAGGACTAAGTTTTTTGTGGGGTAGAGAAAGAAATGAAGGTATGCAAACAGTAGGAGCTTCCTTTGCATAAAGCCCATGTTGATAGAAGTATAACTATTACTTAGCTATTTATGAAGGTTGGGGCATGAGTTCAAAGTTAACATAGCTTTCCCATGTACTGTCTGGGAATGGTAAGGTGAGTAGAGGGTGGCAAATTTTGTCTAGAAAATGTGCTCTGAGTTCAGCTATGATTGAGGGGAACATAAGAGCAAAGGAAGGGTATTACAGCCTGAATTTAAGAAGCTGTTTAATAATATGTCGATAGTACTTTAATCAAACAGTTTACCTTCTGGACTAACTCAAATTTCTTTAGCCTTTCCTGATGATCAAGGGAATTCTTTATTAAGTCTAATGTGCTGGCCTTAAAAGTTGCCTGGTGTGCAAGGAAGCTGTCAATCATATGCTTTAAAAAATGAACAGCGGAAGGGTTCTAAAGGGAAATCAAATTATGGTCCATTTGGAAATGTCACAACCAAGTGGTACCAACAAAAATGAAGAGGTTCATTGACCATTCAAATTGGTATATGAGAATTACGTGTTTTTGCTGCTAATCAAAGATAAAGCTGCCTATGTGGAACGGAGACCACCCAGGCTGCAGCTAATGTTAGTGTTTACATGACATGTTGGAAACAAACTGAGCAATTACAAAGGCCCACTCTAACTAGATCCTAACAGGCAAAATGCCCTCTGATCCAAATGTTAATAGCTTTGACCTTCATTGGTTTTTAATCTCATTCTGTCTGGCAGAGTAAATGAACTCTAGGTTATACAGTAGAGAAGAGTCCTTTTTGTTTTTCATTTTTTTTTTTTTTTTATTGCGGGGAAATTGAAAGTCTGTCTTTTTTCGGTTGGGTATATCACTGAGTATGCACAGAAAGCCTGCTGATTGACGGTGCTTCAACAAAGGCAGATTCAGTTTGCAGCTGATAAGCAGCAAAGTCATCCATGCTGTGTTTACAAAGTAGGCAAGGAGAGTGAAAAATTAGTGATAAAAGAGCTAATCTTATTGTTTTGCTGGATGAGAGAATGGCACTTTTGTGCTTGCTTTAAGAGGAGCTGGCACCGTTTCCTTCTTTCCCCCCTCTATGCTTTGGCAGCAAAACAGTTTCCAGATTCCCCAAAGTGTTTTAGATTATAAAGGACACAGTAATGCTGGAAGGGTTCCTACTGTTGAGTCGAGTACAAACTGCACTGGAGACTGGCTGTTTGTTCTATGTACCCATGACCCCACCCTGCATAAACTACTGATTTTTCCCTTTGGTGTTTCTAAAGCAAAAGATAAATATTTGGGATGTCAGACTAATTCATCAGTGTTTAATTTGCCAACATACTTAAATACTTAGCTGTGTTAAGAATAAAGTTTGAAACTCCTTTATGATAGTAACTGGGTTTAGGTTCTGGCATTAACAATTGGGCTGCTTTGAGAAAATATTTGAGAAGAGGGGTGTGCTTTGGTTCTTTTAGTGTGTCAGTGTTCCTTTAGTGCATGAATACTTAGTTGTAAGTCCTATAAAGACAGAAGAAATAGTAGTGTAGAGTAGTCCTAGGTGCAAACACAGCTAAAAAGTGATGTTCTACATTTGAAGTATTCCATTCATATCTCCATCATCTTGTCAGTTTTGGTAAAGGAGAGGTAACAGATGATGTTTTAGCCAGAGGCATATCCCAGGGTTTAGTTGCTTCACTACGACAGTTTCCACATTTGGTGGTGATTAGCAACAACCTATGATGGCAGCAGCCATGTGTCTCTTCCAGGTAATCTGAATCATTCACTCATTTGTTCATTTGACACTTTGTCCATTCACTCAAACCTCAGTTGGGCCAGGGGCTATAGAGCTACTGAGGAGAACAAACATGGATCACAAACTCAAGGAATTTCCCTCCCACCTTGTGGGCAAGGCAGCAAAGCAGACAAATAATTATAATACCATATAATATAAAATTTACACTGGGTTACTTACAGAACACAGAAGTACCCCTCAGTTGAGTAGTTGAGAAAGGCTACCAGGTAGATGGGAGCAAACTTTATGTTGAAGAGTGGGTTGGATTCAGGAGATGACAAGCAGTTCAACCAGAGCTGTACTCCTCAAGCTGAAGTGTAGATTTTATGTGCCAGGGTATGTACAGCCATTGAAAAGACAGGACTTTACTCATCCAACGAGGGCTTATTATTTATTTGTTGAGCAAAATATTGTATATGTAATTGTGCTAGCCACTCAAACAGACATTGGGGATAGAGAAATACATTAGATAATTTAAAAACTCATCTTGAACTGTCAATTCTGGAGATACATATCTCAAAACACATGTATGTGCAGAGGCATATATATATGCACATACATATACATATATACAAAATGTATAAATTTATACAACCAAACATGATTATATCATATGTATTTTGTGCTGCATGAGCAGATTTTGATAATGCCCTGAGACCCTAGGTGAATGTGTTCATTTAAATTCTAAAGTCAGAGGTACTGTGCCAAAAGATTTGAAGGAGTGCTAGCAAGCTATACATAAGGAATTGAGTGGAATATGGGGTTGGTAAGGTAGGTAGGCTATAAGCATCTATAACTTTGCATTTTCTATTAAAGGAAATGGAGCACTCTAAGAGGATTAGAAGCAGGAAAGGCATGATTGGTTCAGGGTTTTAGAAGGATCATACTGGTGGCAAGCACCCGTAGTACTTCTGAGATCATGCTTTAAAAATATGGTCCTGATAGCTGTTTTTCATTTTCTTTGCCTGTATTGAGTCGCTTGATGGTTTCCATCAGTGTACAAACAGCTAAAGCTAAGGACCTTAAATGAACACCCTGAAACACACAGTGCATAGTCAAAAGGATTTACCTTTGTGGAATTTCTCTTAAAGTTGAGGTCACCCAAAGCACAAATTGAATCTAAAAGTTGGGACAACCTTTATTTATGCTATGAATTGATTTAGCTTTTCTTTAAAGGTTCTCAAAATATTTCACATACACTAGATGGGTTATTTTTCAGAGTGCGGGGGAGATTGAGAGAGAGATTGGTTGCAAGTAGCTAAAACTCATTCAAATGAGCAGAACCTGCAAGGGGAATATATTGAATGATTACAAGGGCAAGGAGTGGAGCCAGATCTGATGAGGGACAGAGTCAGGATCTAGAATGAGAATAAGCTGAGACTAGAATAGTTCTTTCTTTGTCTCTCTTTTTTTTTTTCTGGTGCACCTTGGATATTAGCTTTATTCTTTGTTATCTGTGCAGTAAGTTTTTACCTTGTTTGTTTTATTTTCTTATGAGAATTGTTCATAACCAGCTATATCTTTTTAGCTTAAGTATCACCAGAGACTAGACAGTTTCAGTTTTTCAAGAGGAAGAATTGGAATGGCCCATTTGGGTGTGGTCTGCCCTTTGGGTCAAGTCAGCTGCCACTGGGAGGAAGCCCTACAGCTCCATTGCCCATTGTCCAGGGCTGGGCAACCAGGTTCTGGCTTCTCAGGAGTACAGAGACATCCTATTAAAATAGAGGTTGGAGGAGGACACAATGATTAGATAAAGGAACGACTTAAATCTCTAATTTCCACAGAGAAAGCCTGGGAAATACCAATGTCAATGAGTATGTTTTCTGAAGAAGGAACACTACCAATTCCTTTTCTAGATTTTCTGTTGTTCATTAATATTTGAATAGATTGCTATACTAGTCATAATTCTTTAAATTGCAGTGTTAAGAACTGATCTTGTATGGCCTAATTTATCTGAAATGTTTAAATCATGTATTGGTTTCAGTCATAGCTAGATCTAGCTGCTCTGGTAAACTAAGTGAGAATCTGCTTTTGTCTCTCTTTAAGAGCTGCTTTCCAGTCAGAGAAATGCAAATCAAAACTACCCTAAGATACCATCTCACTCCAGTAAGATTGGCAGCCATTAGGAAGTCAAACAACAATAAGTGCTGGAGAGGATGCGGGGAAAAGGGCACTCTTGTTCATTGCTGGTGGGACTGCAAACTGGTGCAGCCAATTTGGAAAGCAGTATGGAGATTTCTTGGAAAGCTGGGAATGGAACCACCATTTGACCCAGCTATCCCCCTTCTCGGTCTATTCCCTAAAGACCTAATAAGAGCATGCTACAGGGACACTGCTACATCGATGTTCATAGCAGCACAATTCACGATAGCAAGATTGTGGAATCAGCCTAGATGCCCTTCAATAGATGAATGGATAAAAAAAATGTGGCATTTATACACAATGGAGTATTACTCTGCACTAGAAAATGACAAAATCATAGAATTTGGAGGGAAATGGATGGCATTAGAGCAGATTATGCTAAGTGAAGCTAGTCAATCTTTAAAAAACAAATACCAAATGACTCCTTTGATATAAGGGGAGTAAACAAGGACAGGGTAGGGACGAAGAGCTTGAGAAGAAGATTTACATTAACAGGGTTGAGAGGAGGGAGGGAAAGGAAGTGAGAAGGGAAATTGCATGGAAATGGAAGGCGATCTTTAGGGTTATACAAAATGACATATAAGAGGAAAGGAGAGGTAAGACAAGACAATACAAATGGAAGAAATGATTTACAGTAGAAGTGGTAGAGAGAGAAAAGGGGAGGGGAGGGGAGGGGAGGGGAGGGGGGATAGTAGAGAATAGGACAGACAGCAGAATACATCAGACACTAGAAAGGCAATATGTCAATAAATGGAAGGGTAACTGATGTGATACAGCAATCTGTATACGGGGTAAAATTGGGAGTTCATAACCCACTTGAATCAAACTGAAATATGATGTATTAAGAACTATGTAACGTTTTGAACGACCAACAATAAAAAAAAAAAAAGAGCTGCTTTCCTTGCTGAAGGCTTCATTCTTACATTGGCTCTCTACTATGCATTGGCAAAGATGACTGGTACTGACTTACACCCTGCTTCAAACATTTGTGGGTGTTGGGAGTATGACTCTTCTGTTCCCAGAACAATTTAGGCTCCAATATTAAAATGCACATTTTTTATTGATTTAAAAAATAAATGACAGTGGAATGCATTATAATTCTTATTACATGTATACAGCACAAGTTTTTATATCTCTGGTTGTATATAATGTATGTTGACACCAATTAGTGTCTTCATACATGTACTTTGGATGATGATGTCTATCACATTCCACCATCCTTGCTAATCCCCTGCCCCCTTCTTTCCCTCCCACCCTTCTTCCCTCTCTAGAATTCATCAATTCCTCCCATGCTCCCCCTCCTTACCCGACTCTGACTCAGCCTCCTTGTATCAGAGAAAACATTTGGCATTTTTTTTGGGGAGGGGGGATTGGCTAACTTCACTTAGCATTATCTTCTCCAACACCATTCATTAAAATTTACAATTAAAAGCAAAATTAATGTTTTATTCCCATTTTCTACCAAGTTGAGTTTGGGCAGAAAAATTGCTTTTTGATTTGAACTTTCTAAAAATTCATTGTATTATATAGGAACATTACTACTATGATCACAATATTGGGATTGAGGACTATAGAATACAAGAAACTACAGTAACATCAGAGCTATAAGGACATTAGTATAAGGCAGTTTGATTTATTTATGTGCACTATAAACAAGAGCTAAATTGATTTCTTATTTTATGGAGTCTTAAAATTTTACTTGCTTTGTACCTTTTTCTGAATACTGAAGTATGAAAATTTGCCTTCAGCAGCTTTCAGAAGTTCTTAAATGTAACATTTCACATCTGCATATCTGTGTTCATGGACTGAAATTTGTATTCTCCACTCATCTTCTAGAAAGATTGCTAGTATAGTGAGAGATGAACTGAAGGATATTGATGTTATCAGTGAGGGGCAGATGGAAGGCTAAGTTGGAATTGACAGTTGTCTAATTTAGAGGTGACAAAGGCCTAAATCAGACTCTAGTGATGGAAGGAGAGAGAGAATAGATATGAGAAACACATTTTCTTGTGAAAACAAATTCTCCTACAAGTTGTGGGCAATGCTTTCATTTACATTGATGCTTTCCATATTGTTGTTGTTTTGGGTAAAGCTATGTCATGAGATGGGCTAGCTAATAGTTCTATGTAATTGGTTTTAAAAATCATTCAAATAGGAGAATTCAGATTCACCTGATTTTGTTGAAGGACACAAACACATTGAGAGCAGTGAGAACAGGAATTATTTATGCCTGATAGAAAACAGGCAAAAGAGCACAGTTTAAGGAAGAGGAGCCTATGGTAACAGATGCCAGGGGTGCAGAAAGCAGTGCAAAACTCAAGCATGGAGGAGGGAGGAGACTCAGTTCTGATGACAATTTATGCTTGGGCCATGTTATGCTTCTCTCTCATGGCTGTGGCCTTAGGAACACGGACCCTTTTGTTTACCTTTCCAGGTGGTAAATTGTCACAGCAGCTACATGCTCTCAGGCTAGTTTTCTTTAGTGCAATCAAAACCACTTTATTGCAGAGGTGAGGATAACCCAAGTACAAATGACATACAAAACAGGGAAGTATGGTTTTAGAATACAAAACCTATTCCTATTTTACTTTGGAGACTATTCTCACTGAACTGTGTAGGACTGTATTTTCTCTGTTCCCAAACACCTTGGTTTACTGCCTCATTTTATTGACCCTGAAATCAGGTTACTTTTTTATTTATCTGGTTACTCAGAGCTTAAGAGCTTGATTTTATTCTTATTAAAAAAACTGCAAAGTTTTGAGTCTTCTAGGTAGTCAAAGACATTTTGTTCATTTCATAAGTGTGTGTTAGATGAATGAGGTCACACTTAGCTGAGATCTCTGTTACAGTCAAGGGGCAGCATACCATCCAGCACCACAGTGCATGCTCAGACTCCTGTGACAAAGGAACAGGTGGAGAGGTGTGAAGACAGAGACCACTCAACCATGCTCCTGTTGCTCTAGTACTTTAATCTTCTTTTTTTTCTGATTTCTTTAAGTATTCTTTCTCAGTTTTCTAATAGAAAGGAAGGGATATGGGCAAATGTCAGAAGTTGGAATAGGGATGAAGCACCACAAGCAACCCAAATTAAATAAATTTCCCCTCATCATCCAATGTTCATTAAGAGACTATAAATTACTATGGATTGATAAGTTTCTTGTTTGGGATGCAAATACCTATTCACTTATTAAAGACATTGATGATTCATGCCATCTTGGTATTGATTGCTTTAGTATTATTCACTGTTATTAATGAAGAAGCATTAAGTTGCTTTACTTTTGCTTCAGAGGGAAGAACAGGATCTATAGTGGAAGGAAATAATTTTTTTAAGATGGGTAGTTGTGGTACTGAATATCTGTTGGTGTCTACCTGGAGTAGAGCAGAGAACCCAGAATTGTGTTAGAGAGAATTCAAGTATTGATCATGAAGTGTATAAATAAGGAATCATTTGTTAAATGCAAAATGAAAGCATCTTAGGCTTTTTTCATTTAAGAAGGGAATATATCAAATGATTTTTCAAAGCTTGAGGTTTCATACAGAGTCAAGTAGACTGGGCTTGGAGAAGAACAAAGTTAGGCAACTCCAGAGATCCTCATTGGCAAAACCAGTCCACAGTACAAACACAATTGCTGGAAAGAAAAAATAAATAAGTCAATGTTTATTGAATATCTCTAATAAGACAGGTGATGGGAATCTAGAGTGAATGAAAAAAAGCTCTGGTCTTGAGGAGCTTAGATTTCACTTGGGCAAGCAGACAAATAAAACATATGGGTGTAACACCTGGAGTAGTGGTAAGTGTAAAGAACAATAATGAAACAAGTTCCAAAAGGAAAGGTAGTAAGAGAAAAACAAGGAAGGTACTGGAAGTGTGGGTGGAATGAGCCATGTAACACCCCAGGGAAATACCGTTCCAGAAAGAGGGAAAAGCAATTTCAAATCGTGTATAAGTAGCAATGCGGAAAGAGTTTAGCTAGAGAAGGTGAGTGCAGGGGCTGGTAGAGGAAAAGAACAGAATGCTGATTGCTTCTCTGCCCCTAGTCTTTAAGAGTAAAAGTCTCTGGAGAGATCATCTTTTAGCTCAGCTTGAAACTTGTGCTCACTCCTTGGCTGAATAAGGGAGAGAAAGAGACACAAGTTGGTTGGAGGACTTTCACAAGACCTTTCCAGCATTGTGGGAAAGGGGCTTCTGGACAGTTGGAATTACCATTCTTCCAAAGGAGGGGAGATAAAGTTGCCAGAAGAGTAAATTGAGCTGGGCACAGTGGTGCACATATGTAATCCTGGCAACTAAGGAGGCTGAAGCAAGAGGATCAAAAGTTAGAGGCCAGCCTGCCCAATTTAGTGAGATCCTATTTTCCCCAAAACAAAAAAGAAACAAAAACAACAACAAAAAGGAAATTAAAGTTTAGTTAGCAAGGAGGAAGTTGACCAACAAATGTCCTATGGCTAGTTAGTAAGTGACCTTTAGGGTCCTGGGATGGATTGGTGGAGACAAAAAGATGGAAGCAAAAGGGAAAAGAATAAAGATCTGACAAAAGAGGTGATATGCTATAATTCATCCCCATATGCGTCCCCTTCCTTCCAACTCTTCATTACGGTATAGCAATGTCAAGGCTAGTCACAAAGTACACGGGCAAACCCTAGGGAGGGAATTTATTACAAAGGATAAATGTGCAGGGAAATAGAGCCAGGCAATTGGCTGCTGACAGCTGAACATCTAAGAGTCCAATGTGTTCCCAGAAACAGTAGCAACTCTAGAAGGCAGCAGCTGAGAATGGGGCTTTCTATTGCTTCTTCATCCTCAAGAGTCAGCCTCTTCTGGCCCCTTTACTAAAATGATACTGCTTCTATCCCACTCCTAACTCCTTCTCCTTTTGGCTCCTTGAGAGCTTCTGTATGTCCCCTTTGCTCTTCAAACCCCTTCATAGCACTTTTGCTCCACACCTGATCTCTGCTGGGAGTCTTACATTCAAACTCCCTGAAAGTTCTGATAGGATGGTTGACACCATTTATTATAATCTTGCTATTATGTGAATTTGTCATTCTAGTTATTGCCAGAGGCTTCTGGCCAAGCGTGGAGGACTGCCTTTGATTCGGATGCTAATCCTTGGTTTAGGCATCTAGGAAGATGCTGGCATCTCATAAACCAAGGATTATGCCTATGAATGGCAGATGTTTTATCCAGGAGCTGGTGAGTGTGGCAGGTGCCTAGGGTTTCTTAAATTTCCTACTAGTGGGTAAACTATATTCACCTCAATGTATAGAGTGGCTGCAGTGTGACAGGCATTTAAAACACATTATTTCTGGCTCTAGAACAACCTTACCATGTAAGTATTCATTCCTATTTTTTTACTTCCAAAATCACACAGACAGTAAATAGATGAGCTAGAATTTAAATGCATTCTATAGTTTCTTTAACAACACTATTGAGAGGTCCTTTAGCATTCAGACCTTTGAGTAAGTGAAAGTCTTTTTGTAACGAAACAACAACAGCATAGAAAGTCCATATCCTATAAAAAAGGTCAAAGTAATTTTTGATGGACCATAAGGCATGCATAATTCATTCATCTGTTAATTAATCCACAAATGATTTTGAATAGATACTGTGCATAATGGACTAAAGAATAAAACTATGAGTAGAAATAATCTTACTAGATACAAGTTCAAATGGTTTCCTATAAAATAGTAATAACTGTGCTATTTTGCAATCGGAATGTCTGAATGCTAACTATGAAAATCTGGCAAATACTTCTTTGCAGTGTGTACAATAGAGGATTGCTTAATAATGAAGGAACAACAGAGAAAGGAATCTAACGGGGAAAAAATGTTCAAGTAAAATATTCCATGTAAATCCTGAAATAATAAGAGAGAAGGATAACAATGTTATCTTTTTCCTAGAGCTCATGAAAAACTATTGTCCCAGAACAGTTCCTCAAAGGTAATAGTATCCTATTCTGTAAATCCAAGTGAATATATGCTAGAGAAATAAAGCTTTCTTTTAAAAGAATACCATTTATCATGTGAAGGAAATGTTAATGAGAACAAACATTTCATGTGCCAAAAACCCTTTGTCATTTTTTCTGAATCTTTTTTTTAAAGCAAGAAAAATAGTATTAACAGGAGATAGGGTGTTGTATGTGAATCATAATTAAGTAGATCGAAGTTTGCAGGCACCCAACCAAAGTATGCCAGTTTAGCTGATAGTGAACATCACTGTATTTTCCTTGGTCAGTGAGCAGAAACCAATAGAAATGGGAACTTGGGGCTGGTGCCCACAAATAAGCACCAGCATGGCAATGAGTTTTCAAAAATAACTTGGAAAACTCTTTAGCAGGCCTCAATTTTTAAAATTATATATATATAAAATTACCATGTGTACATGCGGGAGAAATGGCCAGTTGTGGGTCTAAACTGAAGCAGTTTGGAGAAGAGGGCAGTTCATTGTTTGGTTGCTGTTGTTGCTAAACTGTGACATAGTTTGAAGCACCTCCCAGTGTCCACCATGGTGTGCCTTGACTCACTTCTCAGCAACAGAGCTGCCTTTTCTGGCAGGTTTCTGAAGGTTCTGGAGTGTGAGTTTAGTCACAGATTACTTTTTCTACTTTTACATTCTTCAACCAGTTACGGTGCTACTGTTTTACAGAAATAGTCATGACTATAAATATATCTAGCAGGTATCAATCTAGGGTCATAATAAAAAGTGAATCAATAATAAATTCTCCTCTGAAAGTTCTGAGTTTTATTATTTCCTGATGGGAAAAAGTAACAATTGCTGCAAAACAAAAATAACAATCATAATCGAAAAAAAAAATCACATGAGAGATAGCATTTCTGGGAGAAGAGAGAGCATGACTTGAAGGAACTTTGTACATTTCTTTTAGTCTATGGATTTAACATTACAAATGTCAAACAATTTTATTTTTCAAACCAGAGATTTTTTCATTCTTTCTTTCTCAGGAGTGCTGTCACTTCCTTATCTTGTGGGGATGCTAGTCAGTTCACAGGAGGATGCCATGAGTGTCTGATGAAGAAAGGTCCATGAATCACAGGGAAAGGAATCCATGGTGTTCTGGTTTGTGCCAGCTCAAGGTCATCATAAAGAAATGAAAGATCAGGCTGGTTTTGCCCAGGAAGTTGCCTGATGATTGAAACCTTGATTAGTCCAAGCTGTGCACAGAAGAGGGAGCTTTGTCTTTCTTTCCCTTTCCATCTTGGGTACAAAAACTTACCTTTGTGTTGGAAGATTACAAATAAAATCTGGACCATGGTAATCTTCTCAATGGTGACATGAAGTTAGGATTAAAATATTGGAAGCTTCTTTTAAGACATATGGGGGAGGTTTGACAAGTGGGCATATCAGAAATGTAGCTGGTATCTAATTGGCAAGTGTATGAGGCCCTCAACTAATGTTCTGTCAGAGAAAGTGGAATTTTGTGATTAACTTTTTAAAAGTGTCAGAAATGCTTTTCAACAGGTAGGTGATGACATTAACCACAGCATAAAAACTCAAGTGTGTCTTATGGGTCAAAAATCAGAGCTTAACATTCTCCAAATCCCCAGTGATGACAAGCAACATGGATTTTAAAATCAAGACAAATAATATTCTAAGACAATGTGGTCCTATTCTGTTGCTTCAGAGAAAGTTCTTCCCATTGACATTGTGTATGCTGTAGATTGTTTTTTTCTGAAGCCAAATAATTGCACTAGAGAAAATCTATTTCTTCTGAGAACACAATTTGTTTTCTTTTACCTTTTATTTAAATTGATAAAGAGACAATCGGAAAAAAAAAAGAACCATGCACTTCACCTTGTCTTTATCTCTATTCTTATTGTTTATGCAGATAAATTCTGAGAGTATTTGTGATAAAGACACGGATGTGTCCGAGAGACCTTGGCTATTCTAATTATGTCACTGCTTTACAGGAACCGCTTTGACCTGAGAACAGCCCAACCTAACTTGCAAAGTTCTGAACGTCGGAGCTGTTCTACCAAGGCCAAAAGCTCTACAGCAAAGAGTTGCAGCATAATTAGCTCCTTTGATATCCTCTTCAACAAAATGTCAGTTCAGAAACCTGAAGTGTTTGCTAATGACAAGGGCCCAACTGTCCCATAAAACTAGAAAAGTGGTGTTTGTTGTCTCTTTCAAGAACTGGAAATGAAAATCTTAATGACACAGGAAATGCTTTTCAAAGGCCAAGAAGTCTTAGTGAAAGATAAGAGGATCAATCAGTCTCAAATATGAGTTTACTAAGAGTAAGAGGCGGGATGTTGCCAGCGTGGATATGTATTTCAAAAGGAATGAATAAAACCCAGCAGTAGTGTTAATTTCACTTTGAAGTATATAATGAAACTCCTCAAGTACCCAGACTTCAACACCCCTTTCCCAAAATGACCAAATTTCCATTTTTGAGCATTTATCTCTCTGCCTTTTTCCGTTCCCCAAGTCTTAACAGAATTTTAAAAGAGCAGCTAATAAATGAAGTATACTTCAGTTTCATGTAATGGATTGGATCAGAAGGGAACTGATAAGATGATATTGGAAAAGCAGGTAGGGGGTTGAAAAGCTGCAAAAGTGCTAAACTGTATGGGTTCAATTGATTCCTGGCATGCAGACCTGCAGTCCCAGGGTTGTTCCAGCTAATGGGAAGAAAGTGCTCTCTGCTCTATTAGGATTGCAGCTCTTCCCCAGGGACAGAGGGACCAGTTACCAGCAGGGCCAGAGGTGATGAGGGGGAGATAAGGCCAATTAAGAATTCAGACTGAGGAAGCAGGAAACAGAAGCCACAGGGCGAATTCCAAAGGGGAAGCTGGGAAATGTGATGATGGGTCACTGTAAGCATTCAGGTAGAATACAAATATGAGTTTTAAACCCATGCTAGAGAAACTCATTTTAGTGAAAGACAGGATCAAAGGAGGCTGAAGCTTTTCAATGTGCTTTCTAAAGGCAAGCCATAGGGACAGAATGACTGAGTAGAAGCTTATCATTAAAATCTAGCCCAGTGCTTATCATCCCTTCTGCTCTTGGCACACTTTGGGTTATTAGAAATTTTAGTGGTGTACTTGAAGGAATTGAACAGCTCAAAACAAAACTAAGCAATTCAGCAATAATTTCAACACAATCACTGCTACAATGTAACCATAATGACATAGTGTTCAAAATAGCACCCCAGTGACTGAGAGCTGAAGGGCCTATGGCAAGGAGTCAGACAAGCGAGTTCTGGACACTCACTCCCTGAGATCTGAGGCTCAAGTTTGAAAACTAATTTCATTACCTACAAACATTTGGCGTAGAGTTACTTAGTGTCCCTAATCATCAGATTCTGCATCTGTAACTGGGGAAGAAGCATAGGAGCCACTTTCAGGGGTGTGTGACAACCCCTCGACCCTTGCCTGCCTCATCATCAAGCTGTCTTCTTGCTTCTTCATCTTTGTCACAACCCTGGCCCTGATGGCATTCTGTGTGCTCCAGGGGCCAAGTACTTACCTGATTTGTTCAATATAAGTAATCTGTGCTTTCCCTAAGTCATAGCAAGTTGTAGTTTTGCTTTTACCAACCATAGAATCCATTCAGCAAAATGTCCTGACATCTGTTGGGGTAAAAGTGTATATACTCAAAGTGGGATAAGGACCAATTTCATACATTGATCAAAACTTGGGGGCATATAAAAAAGAATCCACATTGAAAAGGATCCACACTATCTTAAAAGTCTCTGGACTGCCCGAGAATAATTCTTGTAGGGAATAGAGATTTCTTTCTCCCTCAAATTAAGACTTTCCTTCTCCTCTAAATGGTGGGTTGGTCTTTCTCTAAGCTGAATGCCACCAGGCACTGAAGTGTTTTAAATATGTTATCTCATTTTTCCTTTCTTGAAAGCATTCCTTTGAAGATGGTAAAACTGATTTTAAAATCATTTTATAGACAGGGAAAGTAAAGGTTAGGAATATTAAGTATTCTAAACCCAGGTCTTTATGAGGTCAAAGCTTCTGCTGTACCTCACTCAATGTCTTTCAGTCATTGGCCATCAGAATTGTGTGTGTGTGTGTGTGTGTATGTGGGGGGGCTTAAGGCAGATTGTTTGGCCCCACCCCTGGAAGGTGGGTTCCCCTAGGTCTGGCTAGTGGACTGAAATTTTGCATTTCTAAGTTTCCCATGAGGCTGAAGCTGCTGGTCCTGAGATCACACTTTGAAAAACATTACTGTAATACTTTCTCAAACCCTCCTTGAGCCCCTCCCAAAGCCACATGAAAATGCATAGAGGAGATTGAAAATCACTTTCCATTAGGAGAAGTTTGATAACACAGCCCTACACCTGATACAGCTGCAGCAAATGCTGTGCTGGATGATTTCTCCAGCTGCCAAAGGTATTTTATGGCGAGCTTTGTATTTTCCACCATGCCCAGGGCATAGAACTTTGGTACTACATTACCTAACTTTGTGATTTATTATTGTCATTTGAAACAAAAAGCATCTATGCATAACAAAACAAAGCAAGAAATGACCGCTAGGAAATGGTTGTGGTTTGTCAGTGGTAAGGCCTTTGGTATAATGTTTGTTTGTTTTCTGAGGTTTTGAAAATTGCTTTCAAAAGCCTTCAGGGCAGAAAGCTTCACTTAATTAAAATATTTTAAATCAAACCGCAGGAACTTCAGTTCATAAAGCCTCAGGGTACAGCCAGCAATTGTAAGGAACTCCAATGGAATAGGGTGGATAAACATAATAATATGGGGTGTAACTTTTTGTTATTATTTCTGTGGACTGAGTTGATATAATTAGGGATTAGTAATAGTAACTACAAATCATTAGTTAACTATTAGAATTCTGAGGCTATTCATTAGTTGTAATCAACTGGCTTAGCATCACCAAAAGAGTAGCCATGTAGAATTGGGGATAATGTTTCTAGGATACATAGTGAAGAAAGGGTTCCTTTTAAAAGTAATTTTAAGAAGCAATGTAGCGCTCTCTTCAAAATGGATACTGCTCATTTGCTTAGGAAAGGCTCCTAGAAGCCTTACAATAAAGCATCCTGCCTAACTTTGTTTGAATCTCATTTCTGTTTCCCATAGTGTGTAGATCACAGAGGTCTTTAGCCCCTTCCTCTCCAAGAAGCACCTTTTCATAATCTAGGGAACTAAAAAATATTCAAGAAAACATTGATATTTATATTTCAACCAGTATTACTATGGAAGCCGGTGTTTGAAATTTGGCCTAATTGAAGGGAAGATCAGTCAGAATTGTGCGACGTTTGAAAATTAATTTCCTTACCTCTAACAGATAATAACTTCACCCCTTGACTGCTGCCTAGGAAAGGTCCTGGGATCATTTCCAATGACAACAGCGCTTGTTTATCTCCTGAATGGATCAAAATGGTCTGAAAACTCCTTGCTTTGCTCAGTTGGTTAAATGTTTTTCTTTTCGTGTTAATTTGCTTAACAAATTCACTTTTCGCAAGTACAGGAAAGTAATCTTCAGCCACTTTTCCCCTAGCTAGAGGAAAGGTAAACTTTAACCTGCGATTTTTCTAATTATCACACATTTTGAATTAATGGGGTCCAAATTAATTAAGGTTTTATTATAGTTTCATCCTTAGGAGACAAGGTTTCATTTCCCTCTTTTGAGGTGTTTTCCATCTGAATCAAAAGAAGATTAACCTCACTCTTCTGATTGCTGGAAGCCAATGGGTTTAAACTTCTTTCTTCCCTCTCCAACATACCTGAGGGTTATGAAACACTCTTTCAGTAAGGAAAAGATGAGGTGTGTGGGGGGCTATAATTAGGAAAATCTCTCCAGGTGATTCGGATGAGCTCCCTGCCCCTCCTTGAGAATCCTGGCATTAAGCCTTTGATTAAAAACTTGTAACCCTCAGGCAAGAGCACAATTGGGGCGGGAAGGGCAGTGGAGGCCTTGACAGGACTCCAGCTAAGCTAGGGCTCTGTTGGCAGGGAGTTCTGTCACAAGAGGTCAGCTCAGACATGGAGAATCAAAAGGCAGGTTAGCCAAGCTGTCCACATAAGGCAGGAAATTGCCACAAGCATCATTAGGACCATTAACTGTCTCCACCATGTGTACCTAACACTGGGCATTGACAATCTAGGAGCAGCCAGGAGGAAAGAGGTTGAACAGGCTCATAACAAAACCTCCCTTTGGTACAAGCAGGGGAGAGATTTACATTTAATCTCTTTGCTGCTAAGTTTGGGCAGGGGTGGAAAAGAAAACCACACCCTAATTGCTACCCTTTCTCCAACATTGGCCACAGTACCCTCAGGTCTGTGACAAAGGCATATGCTGATGAGTATGGATTTATAAATGATACAGGTGTCTGAAAACCAAAGGAGAGGCTGAAATATGTATTCAGTAGAAGCAATTGACTATATAATGGAATGTTAAGAGAATTAACCATTAATATTAGGAGAATGACCATAATCATTGTTTTAAATTCTTATTATGATCTATCTTTTGAAGTTATAGACTAAATAGAACAGCTGGAAAAGATAAATAAATACAAAATTTTTTTCTTTTGACAAGCAAGCAAAATATTAAATATGGGTGAGGTACTTATTTCCTTTGATGTGTGTATTGACTCTTAAAGGTTATTAAAAAAAGTGCCTTTCAGGAAATAACTTGCCCTTTTCTAATCTTCTTATGGCTTTATTCTGCTTCAAGACCAGTTGGATACTTATTTAATTGTATGTATATTTGTTTAAATTCCTCTTAACCAATTGTCCACATTTGATACCATTCTATCCGTCTTCTAAATAGACCAATATGAAGGTAGATCTTTGATTAAAGGTGAAGATTACTATAAAAGAGGACCTTTCCTTTTGTGCTGAGAGAGTTGAATTACGTAATGGCTGTTATGTCCTATTGTCACACTAAATTGAGTTTGGGCAACCAGGATTGGAGTGATTGTCAGGGGATACGTTTCCTTACAGCTCTGTGAGAAATATCCTTCCCTTTCTGAGTTTCAGTTTCCTTATCTGTTCAATATGATCTTTTCTTCCTGAGGTTGTGATTTTATAGGTCAGTGGCATCAGACTTAAATTTTAGGTTTTGGACACTAGATGGTGATGTTGTGTTGCATTTTAAAGAGCTTTGGCCCCAGATTGTTGAGGTCTAGATTTAGGATTTTCTTTTTCTCAGATTTTAACTATTGTGGCATATGATTAATGACATTCTACCCATGAAACAAACATAATTGAGCATAGAAATGATACAAAAGGAAGAAATGAAAAAAATAACTTCTGCATGCTTTCTGACATGCTAACCTCCCAAAACATTGAATCTTATGATTAGTTTAATAATTGTCCTCTAATGTCCAAAGTCCCTTGCTCCTTTCCTCGCCCTACTTGCATGTTAACTTATGGATCTATTGGTGCTTCATTGATGGAGCTGAGATTTTTATGCTGACTTCCTGTTTCTTGCTCATCTGTTTTATTCAGCTTCTCAGATTCCAGAAACTTACTCTCCTTGGAAGTGCTTGTGGTTTTAAAGTCTCGGGAGAGAAGTCAGGTTGTGTGGTGAGAGATGCTGGAAATATACAAATTAACATAATTTTTGTTCAGAACCAAATTCTCTTAAGAGCACATTCTCTCATTATAGAAGAGTCTGGGAACAGTTCTCTCAAAGGCTTTCTCTGGACAGTTTACTGCTTGTTTAGGAAATCAGCAACAGAAGGCGAATGGGTTGATAAAATGGTGGCTGCTTCTCTGCCCTTCTTGGGAGTGAATCTTTTTAAGGACAAAGCATAGAAGGAAATAAGAACCTCTAGAACTCCTTAATTTGAGTCCCCTGCTTCCTGGCACTGAGTCTACAGATTCTGTGGATGGTTTTGTGTTGAGCAAT
Source organism: Urocitellus parryii (assembly GCF_045843805.1). Lineage (NCBI taxonomy): Eukaryota > Metazoa > Chordata > Mammalia > Rodentia > Sciuridae > Urocitellus > Urocitellus parryii. The sequence goes on along the minus strand of NC_135538.1, from coordinate 69,178,146 downwards.
GGCAATCACTCAGTTCATATTCCTCCAGTTCCAAAGGGCAACTTGTTCATGAAAGGAGATGCCAGCTTGGACTGCCCTGGCACCCTAAGCAAGATCTTCTGAACATGAAGAAGGTGTGTGTGTGTGTGTGTGTAAGAGAGAGAGAGAGAGAGAGAGAGAGAGAGAGAGAGAGAAAGGAATGTGTTCATTTTGAATAATTTAACATATCTTCTGAACATAATTACACCCTGTTTTAAAAATGTACCTTTCCCCATAGTGGCATACTCCTTTAGGGACATAAATGAGTAATTGGAAATGGGAAAGCCCATTCACTAGAGAGCCTATGTGCTGTCTCAGCAAGATAGCTGAACAAGACAGGGCTGGGGAAGCAATATCTCTGTGGTGGGCACTGCTCCCTCAGACATGGCTGTCCGGAGTTATGAAATGGGCAGTTATTCTTGTTCTCCTGATAGGGTTGGGTCATCATATTACATGATCTAATCCTGGATCTCAACCAGAGTGAGTAAATCTTTGCTATCTTTTGACTAGATGACATAATCAGTTGTCATTTAACTTTTCTTTGAATACATTAAAATACAATTCATTTGAGGCTTATAAAAAGAAGAGTGATTTTAAATTTGAAATGTTCCACTCCAAGTAGATGAGGGTAAAGAAAAATTAACTTGACTGTTCTAAACCTCTAACTTGAGGCTGAGAAAAAAAGTGGGACTTTCACACAGTCCAGAAACATCTGCCTCAGGAACATTTTTATTGCTTAGTCTAAGGAACCTGAGGCAGAGAAAGACTCCCTGTGGACCGGAGACTCAGAATTTACAAATTGAATTTTACATGTTTTCTGCAAATCATTGAACAATAGAAGAAATATAACTAAAGAGTATGAAGAAACAAAAAAACAACTTTGATACAGATGCAAAGGTAACTTGGAGTTAATTTTATACGGCCAGAAGAATGGACTCACAGGGGTAGTACAAAGACCAGTGTTTTATGAATTGAGCCTGTACTTGGGTGATAGCAAGGAGATAAGTATGATGTGGAACTTGGCACAAATGAATAGAAATCCTCACAGCTACTCTCACCATGTCTCTTTTAGGTTCATTGTGTAGCTACAACAGAGCTGTTTAAGAGACTAGAATAAATGTGACCTAAACATTTGTCTATCTTAGGTTTTACAAGTACAATTTGAACTAAACTGCAAAATAAGTAAAGAAAACTATGAAAATAAGTACATAACAGTCTAGCATTGTACTTAGAACAGAATATAACACACTAACCAAATAAACCTTATATTTAAAATGTACTTCAAATATTATTTAGGGCATTTTTTTGATCATTTCCCCCCTAGGTACAGCAGATAATGGCAAATTCAGTGGGACTTGGTAAGAGAATTTCATCAGAAGCAATAAACAGGTAGAGTGAAAACTGATTATATTCTGATTTATGTAGTTCATTCATATTCTGGGCCATTTGCTCCGGCAAATGTGCATTCCCTGATTCAAAAATTTCTATAAAGGTGAGTTGGTTACCAACAACAAGAAAAGGCTTTATGTCTAGGGTAACATATGGCTTTTAATCTTGTTCTTTGTGCTGTGCTCTGTGTCTTCTACCTAAGAAGTTTTTACCCATCAGTACCATTGTTTCCTAAGAATGATTTTTATCAAGAAAAAGATGCAAGTATAGGAGAAAATTCAAATCTTGGTAAAGGTTGATTTTATTTTATTATTTTTTAAAAGCCAAAGCTGATTGGGTAAAAAGAAAAACCCAAACCTTCCCAAAGCAAATGTAATATTCCATATTTATGAGTAAAATAGGAATGAGCCCTCACACACAAACGCTCACCTCTAAGGCGAAGCAAATCGCTAAAGGGAAGTCAAATCCCCAGCAGCTGATTCTGGGAGGAATGAGTGCTGTGGTGGTGAGCAGTGTTCTTTAGAAGAATACACAGAATAGAAGGCTTCGAAGGAGTTGGCCAGGCCAGGGGACCAGTGGCAGGGGCTAGCTGCTGTTGTCTAAGGAAACAAAACACATGAGGAAAGAAATCAGGTGCAAGACAAACTCTAAATATGCAGAGTGGTTGGAGGAGAAGGGAGGGGGCATGGGGTTATTAATGATTGTGGAATGTGATGATGATTATTATCCAAAGTACAGGTACGAAGACATGAATTGGTGTGAATATACTGTATACAAGCAGAGATATGAAAAATTGTGCTCTATATGTGTAATAAGAATTGTAATGCATTCCGCTGTCATATATTAATAAAAAAATTTAACAAAAGAGTAATAGTGAGCAGGCTGGGGTTGTAAGCAGGCTATACCAGGGTGGATAGGCCATACCAAATATGTAATTCTCTATTGAAAGAAAAGGAGCAACTTTAGAAGCATTTTAAATAGAAGAGTGACATCATCAGCTTTACCTCTATAATAATATTCAGATTATGTAATGTCAAAAAGTCTGATTTTTTTTTTTGCTATTTATTAGTTCTGGGGGAAACCTTCATTATGACCCTCATATAATAGCACAGATTTTTTTCAAGTTGGGAGCTGACTTTATTATCTAATCTGGAGAAAGCCATTAGACTCTTGTATGGAGATAGGAATTCATATTATAGTAACTAAAGTTGTAAAAAGATAGTCAATTTATAAAGACCTGCTTTTTGCAAGAAGCTGTTAAAAAGTAGCCTTTCTAGTGTTTTAATATTTATTCTGGAAAGTTTTAATGGAGCTTTGATAGGATAATACTGTACTTCATTTCACCAATTCTCCTAATTTCCAACACTGTAATTTTTTTATATGCTTTGTTTAATCTTAAGAATCCAATAAGCAATTTAAAAATAGAGATATAAAGACTCATTACACTATATGGACCTGCTAGAAAGTCAATAAGCAATCGACTTTTGGAGCCCTCTGAGATATGATATTTTTAAATGCAGTAATATGAAGGGAAAAAATTTATTGGAAGTTAGAAAAGTTTAACTCTAGTTTGTTTGGATGTTGTGGAGACCAGATAGGCCATTATTGTTGTCATCTCCTCACTTGTCTGTAAACTAAGAATTCCTTCATCTGTTAGAATTATCACGGTGAGAATAAATTTTTCCCTCATCATGTATGCATGTATATATGTGTATATATATATATATGTGTGTATATATACATATATATGAATATGTGTACACATACATATTTGGCTATTACATGTCATATTATTTTTTCTCAAAAAGGATAAAGTGCTATTCTGAGTGCTCACCACACCATTGGGTGGAATTCAGTCTCGTTTATTACTGGATCTCCCTTCCTGAGCAGGTTGCTAAATGAGTCCAGAGTTTATATGCAGATATTTGAGGAGAGCCCTCTGGTCCAAGCCCATAATGGTCACTCTGATGTTGCCATGGTTCTCAAAGGTGTTGGTTCTGCTTTAAGGTTAGTTGCACCCACTTTCTTTGGGAGGTCATGAGAACTTCTGGGGCACACTGGAAAGAAGAACACAGATTCTTCTATTTGTAGTTTCCCACCTGATTGTATAAAATCTTTGCGTATCTTTTGAAACCAGATCTAGAGAATGGCCCATGAGTGTTTTTCAGTAACTTTGCCTTTTATTCCAGCAACACAGTATAATGAATAGGCATTCTCTGATTGGGAAACAAACAAACAAACCAACACAACAACAACAACAAAAAACCACACACACACACACAGTAAAGCAATGTCTCAAAGAGTACCTTACAATATATGTACTTGTTTTTACCTTGCTAATGGATTGGTGGTGTGGTTTCATGTATGTGAAAAATGTCAATGAATGCTGATTGACTCTCTTTCGGCTGTGTCACTTTCTTCCTACTTTTACCAAGTATTTTTCAAAGCTGCCAAATTATGACTGAATATATGTACATGTTAAATGGATGTGTGTGCACACACATAAATTGAATATGCATGCATGTTTTCTTCATTGAAAACACTTGGCATATTTCAATATATGACTAAATATATTATTTCAGTAATATATTATTAAGTAGTTTTGACAAGTTATAACCCACATTATTTTAATTTTCTACATATTATGTTTCAATAATATATTATTAAGTAGTTTTGACAAGTTATGACCCACATTATTTTAATTTTACAGACATTTAGGTGAATAATATCAGATACCTGGATAGTGATCTTTAGTCCTGTTGTGGGAAAGGCAGCTAGGCAGGGGTTAGCTTGAGATCTTTAGCAGGACAAACCTTGACCTATAGGCCAGCACAAACCTTGACCACCAACCAGAAGGGGCTTTTGTGACTGGTTCTGGTGTGAGGTGACTATTTACTCTTCTTAATGGTGTTGTTGAAATAAGAGAGCAAAAAGAATTCCCAGCCCTAAGGATAGAGAAGATTGAAACCTTGGAAAGCAACTCCTAAACATTCTTCTACTATAGAATTTGGCCCCTATCTTCTTAATCCTTTGAGAAAATTTCTTTTGCCTCATTAATCTGTGAGTGCTTTTTAAATAAGTTATTTTTATGTAGACCAAATCTGAAGTCTGTGCAGAGAAATCGGTTGCAGTTTGGACTGCTTGCAGCCTCTATGGGGAATGGGATTAGCTCCTTACCTCCATGGAACTATGGTTGTGCAGGGTCAGCCCCTACAATGTGTGAGAGTGATCTTAGTGTTATTTAGGTTCTCATGCTCATTCTGAGGTGAGAAATCCCTGTCCTGGCTCCAATGTTCTCTTTAAATAAGGCAATGATGATAACCAAGATTCTGTGATATTTGTCTAGCATAATTTTGAAAATGACCCTTTCTGTGCTATTCAATCATAATCCTTAAATGTTGTTGACTTTTTTTTTTTTTTTTCTTTTCAGTGCTGGGGATTGAACCCATGGCCTTGCACAAGCTTGGGCAGGTGCTCTTTTACTGAGCTACATCCCAAGCCTCATCCTTGATATTTAAATATATTCGTATTGCTCTTAATCAGACTTTGTATTTTGAAAATTTAAAGTATTTCTGTTCCTTCTGATAAAACTTTTCAGAAGTTTTCTAAGCATAAAGACCTTCCACTTTGGTGATCCACAGGAGGAATTTGTTGAAAATTATTTTCTCCCCTGTTTCTTTTCCTAATAATTTGTAATACAAGTTCTAACATGAAATTAAAATTCTTTTATAATTTCATTATCTGGGAAGTGATTCTGCAGTCTGTTGAGGATCTGATGCTGAAGTACAGCACAGTGTACAAAATAATTCTTGTTTTAATACATCGCTATGGCTCTCAGAGGAGCCTCTGCTCAGCTCAGTTCATCATTAGCCTCTATATTACTCAGGTTTCCAAGTCTTTAATTCAAAATGAAAATTAAACAATATTCATTTTGCCAGGGCAGTATATACAGAAATTGGTTTAAAAAACCCTATATTTTTCAATTAGAAAGGCTCTTGCTGTAACCATATCTAGTTTTCCTAATTGTTTAGAACCCAAACACTGGAAGCCAGAAAACCTTCAGAGAGTGAACTCAGAGCCCTGGAGTCCCTCTTGCAATACACACCATTACTACTGATGGGCACTAGTTAAAACCTTATGAAACCACTAAGCATATCACAGGAAACCAAAATCAAACAATATCCATCCCCAGTGAGTTTTTCAGGAGATCCAAAAAACATTTGTAGCTTGTACATAAATTTAAAAAAAATGGATATTTTTAACTAGAAGTAATTATGGCATTTCAGCTTATTTGGGTTAGGACATTTTTATATTCAATTTTCATAAAGCCACATGGCACGATGGAAAACTATGAGCTTTGCAGCTTCCGGAAAGTTGGACTAAATTTGGTCGTGTGCCTTAGTGTAACAAGTGGAGTTAACCCCTCTTGGCCTCAGTTTACTCATTTGTATGTAGGAGACACTGGGTTGTTAGAGTCACTTCACTGGTTGTTTTGAGGATGAGATAAAACACAGATGAAAGCTCCTAACATGCGACTTGGTGCAGAGTAGGCTCCAATTACATTTTTTCTTTCTTTTCCTTTTACCTATCAATTATTTAAAAATGGAACTGAGTAGAAAAGCATGAAAGTAGAGCCTTTCGAATTTTGCAGCTGAAAGTCAGGCTCAGATTCATGGATCGGTCTTTATAAAATCTCACCAAGCCCTCAGGATTGATATTTCTATGGCATTAACAAAAGGGAAAAATGAGATTTTTTTTTCTTCCTCTGGCCTATTATTTTTTGATTCTTTTTTTTTTTTTTTGTTCACTCACTTTCAGTGTATTTAAGTGGAAATCACTTCAAGCCCTCCAGCCACCCTCCGAAAGCTTTGCTAAATCCCACATTTTTGGTTTCACTCCAGATACAGTACAGTGTCCCCTACCTTTGAAGTCTTTGAAGTGTCCACATTGTAGGCTGAACCTGTAGTGAAGCCCAAACTGGTGGTTTTGACTGCACAAGCCCATTTAAAGCTGGGACAGGTGGAACTGAAGCGTGCTATGAGAAGGGGTGGTGTTCACTTCCCTTTCTTGACCCCCACCTCGCTCCACTCTTAGTCTCTTCAAACACTCCTGCTATAGTCACAGATATATCAAAGACTGCTCTACTATGGCTGCGGTGACACTGCGCCTGGAAGTGACTGCTTTTTCCGACCAGACCATCGCTGTTCACTGCCCTAGGGAGTGAACTGAAGCGGGCAGTACATCATCGGGTCTGCCATTGCAGCCCACAACCCAGGTGTTTCTTCACCTAGAGAGGCTTGAGTCATCGGCAGAGAAGGACATAAGATACCCGGAACATGGTGTTCATATTATAAATTATTACAAAATGTTACTATAATAGATTAGAAATATGATCATAGTTTATATTTCTGTAGTTTTTAAAGATATCTATATGCCATATGAATATCATATGGTATTTTTGGCAATTACAAAAATAAATGTTGACTGTAGAATGCTATCCAATTTTTAAAAAAATTCAGAAGGAGTAAAATAGTGAAGGGCTAGAATATTCCTTTGCTAATAAATAGCTAATAAATAGCTATATGATCTCAGGCAAGTCAATTACTCTTTCTATGCTCAGCTGCCTCACCTATTAGGTAGTACCAATGTCTTAGGATTGGTGCTATTGTGATTTATGGTGGATCTTAAATATTCAAATAAAGAAAATTAAATGTTAAATAAATGAATTAATGTATTTAAGGTATGTAAAACAATGCAAGGTACATTGTAAGCACTACACATTTGCTCTTACTGTTAACATTGTGTTATTGAAGTTTATATCCTTGATAGATCATTTTAACTGCTGTATCATATATCATTGTCTAAATGTATCATATTTGTCTCTTCTACTGTTAATGAATATTTATATCTTCAAATGAGAAATATAAATAATAAGAAAATGAACAATTTCTTTCACGTGGAATCTTGAATATGATATGCAAAAGCATATGAAGATGAACCCTCAGAAGAGGTACTCCTGGCTTATATGATATGAACACCAGCAGATTTACTTGCTGTTGCCAAATTGCTTTCTAGACAGTTGGGCCAATTCATTCTCCTAATGTCAGTGCATGAGAATTTTCATGGTTCCAAATTCTTGCCAACCATAACATTTTCAGCAATCTGGTGGGTGTGAAATGGGAGTGAATGGCATCTCATTGTTTACATTTTATTATCAATTGGGCTGAGAGCCTTTTTCGTGTGTTTATTGGCCATTTGTGATTCTACTTTAGTTCTATCCTTTGTCTATTTTCCTATGGAGTTTTCTTTTTCTTATTGACTTGAAGGAGTTCTTTCGATATTTTTAGATAATAATTGTCTATTACTGTAAGTATGTTTGTTGCAAATATCTGTTCCAAATCTATGACTTGTCATTTAAATTCGATTATGCTGCCTTTTTGTGAAAAGACTTTAAATCTGTAATTTATTCAGTGAATCAGTTTTTTCCTTATGGGTTGGGCTTTTTTGCACCTTGTCTGGGAAATTCTGCAGTAACCCAAGTTGGTAAAGGCATATGTCTATATTTTCTTTGAATATTATTATAGTGTTGCTTTTTATATATAGATCTTTAGTTCAGATGGTCTTTCTTGTTGTTTATGGTGTAAAGTATTTCTATTTTTTTCCTCATGGACTACAACTATCTCAGCAAAAATTTTTAACATAGTCTTTAAAATTTTTTCATAGATATTTGATGCCAATTCTGGAATGTAACCTATGTGCAAGGATTTCTTTCTCAACTCTCTATTCTGCTTTATTCATCAATGTGTTTACCTGGCATCAATAATGCATTGCAAAACAGCTTAAAATATTCTTTAATATCTGTAACAAATAGTTTTTCTGTTTTTTTCTCTTAAAAATTATCTAGCTACTCCTGAGTTTTTGTAATATAATGTTAAGCTCTATGAAAAACTCTATTGACATCCTAAATCAAATACATTGGTTAAACAGATTAATTTTGAGAAAATTGAAATGTTCGTGGTATTAGATCTTCTGACTCATTACCAGGACATAGTACTTTCTTTATTCAGATCATATTTTATGCCCTTCATTCATAGTTTCCTCATATTTGACAATTTCATTTCATAGAATGCTGAATCTCACTTCTTAGGTTTATTATGAAGGAGCTAAAGGTTTTTGTTTCTATTTTAAGTGGAGACTCCCCTCCCTCATGTATAATATATTTATATTGGTATATAGGGACAATTGATTCTTTTAAAGCTCCAATAGTTTATTTGTGGGTCTCCTTGAATTTTCTATGTAGGTAAAATATGTTGTATATCTTTCTTCTCGACCTTTATAGTTCTTATTTATTTTTCTTGTCTTATTGTGTCTTCAGGTATATGTAGTACAATGTTGAATAGAAACTGTAATAGAAGGCTTTCTTGTCTTTTGTCCCACCTCAAATTGCTATTTGCTGCTGATTTTCATTTGGTCACTTTGATAAGGTTAGGTAACTTATTTTCTCTAGAATAATGTAAGTTTTCTAAATAACAAGTGTATTTTAAATTACAATTCTTGAATTCTATCATTTGCTTGCTTTTGCAGAGCTAATGATTTATTTTTTTCTGTTTGAATTTGTCAATATAATATTTTGTTAATGGATTATTTTGTATATAAATTATCTTAGGATTTCTGGGATAAATGAAGCAAGGTTGAGTTTGAAGAAATGAGGAAGGGGATATATAAATGTCTCAGAGAAGAGCAGTAGAAGAACAGGGATCAGTAACCACAAAGGTCTTGAGTTGGCAGGATGTTTGGTTTATTAAGAGGATGGCTGAGCAGCATAGTATGATGGAAATGATGGAAATGTTACTCTATCTGGGATATCTCTTGCAACTCATTTTTCAGGCTAGGAGTCCTGTTTCTCTTAAGACAGTGTGTTCTTTGTACACATTCCGGTATCTTTTACTATAATTTAATCAATTCATATTACATGTGTGAGCCTCTTTCCACTCCTTGGAAAGAAACTAAATTCTGTTATCTAATAAAGATACATATCTATAGACTAACCTTTTCTCATGGTAAAGGTGAATAATTTACTTCTGGGACCTCTTGTCTAACATTCAACCCTGATCTATATTCTGTGATTAGAACATGAGCCATGTTCTAATACTTCATGGACCTTTACTGGTACGTACTTTCTTTTACATGTTATTGTAAGAACATTGGAGAAAGATCCAGCATACACTGGTCCTGACTATTGTGATATGCAACAGAAGAAGAGATCTTTCAAGTGAGTTCAATTCAAGTGAATCCCAAAATATAATATGGAGATGTTATATTTTTCTTAATTCAACCCAAGAGTATATGTTCTGGTAGTCTAAGGACAGTAAACACACTCTTTGCATACTGAGGATCTTTCAGTGTTCAAAGTGGAAGGCAAAGAAATGGAAACACTGAGTTGGACACGTGTAACACATTTGAAAATGACGGAGTGGGAAACAGTAGAGCTCTGTCTCACCTATGTGTGGGGCCAATGGCAGAACAATCTCAACATGTCTTTGGGGACAGATAAACCCATCCATCAAGCTGCATCTGGTGCACAGACTGAGGCCTTGACACCCAGTGCTGAAGGATTTATTGGCCTTGTTCAGGGACTCATAAACCTCCTTCTTGACTTTTCTCTGGCTTCTCCTCCATGCTTTAATTTGACTCATTAAGCCTATTGTTTATACTGGTCAGTGTTTCAATCCTTTTCTTTGTGAAGAAAACAGTATTGTCCTTTTGCCTTTGAGTGTCTCATAGGCCTAGACAATGTTCTTTCCTCACCAAAGAAATCTTCACACTTGCCAACACTTGCAAGCAGACATACAATGACAAAGCAAGGGGATTGTATTTTCTCTCCTTGCCGTCACTCTGTCTCCATTTTTACATTTTGCAAAAGCACGTAGCTTAGCTTGCCAGTTAGTTGGTAATGTCTCTTTTCCCTTAGGTTCTTCTTTAGGTGTCTGGCTGTTTGCTTGTAACCATGATCATGTGACAGAAACATACCTCATTTATGGCCTTGGGTAGTAACCACTTAGGATGAATCTACCTTTGCAGTTTTGCTCTGCCCTGAGACTATCAAGCATATTTTTACAGGGGTAGGTGAAGTAAGCGATTCTTGTTTCAAAAGAACTATTTGCCTGAGAAAGCACTTATCTTGGGATTTCTTTAAATGTTAAGCTCTCCAAATATATTTCTAATTAATTCTGCTTGTGAAAATTCTATTTAGATACCCAGTAGATGTGTGTTGTATAGATTAGCATATGTGTCTACTGCAAGTTACAAGGGACAACTAGATTTAAACATTTGAAATGAATTGTTATCATTTAAAACTATTCAAATTGATGTAATATTTTAAAATGATAAGCTGTCCTGTGCTGCATTGAAAATCCCTTGAAAGGTGCATGGGGAATGTGCTACTAGAGACGGGAAGATGTCTGGTTTTGAAACAATAATAACAATAATTACACATTTAAACTCTTACTATTTCAAGTAGTTTCCTTATGATGTCTCATAATTCTCACAGTAACTCTTTGAGGTGTGAACTATTTTTTTCCCTATAGAAGAGGAGGACAGTATTGCAAATAAAGGCATGTATCTTGGATCCAGACTGGGTTTAAATCTGGGTTTACCTACTTTCTGTGTGAACTCAGAAAATATTTAAACTCTCTGTCTTATTTACCTCTGTGAAATGGGTACTAAACCAAATGATTAAATGCATGAAAATATTTAAAACCCTCAGAATAGTTCCTGGAAAATTATAAATACTCAATATATATTATCTCTGATATTTTCTTACAGACAGGTAATCATTTTTACAAATGCATAAACTAATGTATCCAGGAACAGTATGGTTGGTTAAGCAGCTTACCTGTGATTGCACAATAGATACAAAGTTGGAAGGTTAACTCCAACACCTGTATCTTTCTTTTCACCATTCCTCATACAAGGAAGCATCCTATTTCTTGTGTCAGGAGGTATATTATGGTTTTAATATTAGGTGTCCCCCAAAATCTCATATGTGAGACAATTCTAGTAAGTATAGAGGTAAAATTATTGGGTTATGAAAGTCTTAACCTAATCAGTGCATTAATCTCCTAATAGATATTAACTGGATGGTGACTGTAGGCAGGTAGGGTGTGGTTTGAGGTGGTGGATCATTGAAAGTGTGTCTTTAGGGTCCATGGAAAGGAGAACTTACTTTCTCTGCTTCCTGGTGCAATGTCCTGAGCCCCTTTACTCTACCACACTCTTCCACCATGATATTTTGTCTTGCCTTGGACCAGAGCAATGAAGTCAGCCATCTATGAAGTCAGACCACTGAAACTATGAGCCCCCAAATAAACTTTTCTTATTCTACATTGTTCTTGTCAGGTCTTTTGGTCACTTCAGTGTAAAAGCTGACTAAAACAAGATACCATATAATATATTTTATTGAAATATTTTCTTTCTTCTATAAATTTGAAGGTAGTACCACTCAATAGTACATTTATATGCTGTAAATGTACTGGAAATTGCACAAATATATTCTGGCTAAAATTTAGTCTCAATGAAGTTTAACTTTAGTTGTGAGTGCTGAATAATTTCAAGTTATTTGCTTCTGTTCCTTTGGTGAGATCCATTAAGTGATGCATATGAATTTAAGAGCCTATGACAAAGACCTTAAAGACCAAATGCACAAATGTGGTCACTGTTTATCCATTTCAAAATCTCTGCCCTCTTTTTCTTTACTAGTCTCTCTTGTATCAATATCTTTCAACGTGGGCACTGTTCTTAATTCTTTTTCCCGTCCCAATATATTTAATAAACTATGACATACTATAAATAGTAAGAATAAAAAGATACCAAATAATATATTTCTTATTACAATCACTAAGCAAAAAACATGGGTTGGACTATAGAATTAAATAAAATTGTATTGATGAAATAAGGAAAAAAATTTAACTGGAGATAAACATTTGAAGTCAGTTTCATGACACATGTGACTAGAATATGCTTGATAATAGTTCACACAGAAATACCTCATGATTTAGGTAATTATAAATTCAAAACAAATCAACAGGGATGCTCTTATCCTATGAATTTATATACTTTTGAGCTATATTAATAGATACAGGGTTTTCTAGGTCAAGGAAAGTCAGATTGTACCCAGCCACCCTCAGAGCATCTTGTGTAATGCTTTTGAAAGACTTTGATAAACTGTGGCTTTCTGGCACTGGTAGGTACAAGGTCGTCAGAGATGTGATTGAAAAGGCAGCACAAGGGTTATCCTAGAGAAGAACAGATGTGTGCTTGCATCGGACTGTGTCCACATAGCTGGTTCACGTGATTAGAAGAAGGCCCCAGACTGGATCAGCAGGGAATGAACTTCTTTCCAAGGAGTGGCAGTTTGCTTTCTACTACTATACACTGTGTATTCAGTGTGGTGGCCTTGGGCCCAAAGAATCAATCAACATCAAGAAAAATAAAAGAATCGCAGGAGAACCTTGACTTCAGAAGGAGCAGAGGAAACACTGGGATTACCAACAAATCATTTTGTTGAGTTATTCTTCAAGGATGCTATACATTTCTTCACATCATAATAATTTATTAATTTAATTTTAAGTTCACTCTTATATCGCATCACTTGCAATGATTTTCAAATTTTCTCAAAATAAAGCAATTCAGTTTTTTTTTTCCCCCAAATAGAAAGCACTTTGAGAACTGCTGAGGATATGGTCCTTGACTAGACACAATGTAGTTAGTTGTGTCCAAAGGAATTCATGGAGGATGTGTACCCACATGTGTTTATATCAGGTAGGGTCAGTTAATGCCATCTTTTAAAAAACAGATAAAAATCCAATACCATCACTTTAATGACTGCACTAATTTTCTATTGTAAAGATACATTTTAATTTTCAAAAATAGATCTCTAAACTGATAAATTTAGGTTCTTTTTGACGTTTTTCCTATTATAAACAATAACTTCCTCAGCATACCCCTAAAAACCTCCTGGTATTTATCATGTCTTTAAAACAGATCTCAGCAGTGAAATTGCTGACCTAATAGAACACATCATTGAAGGTGTGCTCTTAGATTACCTTGCTTCGAGTTTACCTCAATTTATAGTCCTGCTAACATTCATTAAGTCTCTCTTTCCTGAGAGGATCATCTGTCTTTTAAAATTTTACCAGTTGTATTAGCTTAACATGCTATTTCCCAACTGTTTTAGTTGTATTTCTCAATTATCTGTGAGCATTGATATATTTTGTTAGGTTCATTGATTATTTCTATTTTTTTTTTGTGAATCACTTGCTTTTCTAAAAGACTGCTGTTTCTTTTTTTCCAATTTAAAGAATACTGTAGCAGAAAATATTGGTACCTCACCTGCATGCCCTAGATTTCTTTCCCCTTTCCTAGAAACTGGCTTTAAGTGTGTTTTTTATTAGAACAACCTGTATTTGTATCTCTTTGAAAATGGCCTGCATTGAGGTTTCCAGAAGTAGCTGTGCTTGTCTGTTAGAAAGCTTGGGGTGTGTGTGAAAGTAGGCAGTGGTACCCTACTCAGTGACTGACTAGTAGGTGCAGAGATATGAATAATGAAGCTCCCTCAACCCTTGAGAGGGACAAGGGTATGATCTGCAGTTTGTCCAAAGTTCCCTGAATGCATGAGCCAAGGTTACCCTCTGCAGGCGTTTGCTTGATACTTTATCCTTTCCTGCCTTCCTGTTCTTCCTTGTCTCTTTGCCTCACTCCCCTACCATTCCCTTCTCCCAAAACACTACCTCATAAATCATTTTCACACCAATGTCTGTCTCAGGATCTGATTCTGAAAAAAACAACTTAGGATGAACCCTTTATTTATTAAGGAATGTTTACTATAGCTAAGAAAAACAAAGAATGCTTGTTATGAAATTTCTTATTACAATCACTAAGCAGACAACATGGGTTGAACTATAGAATTAAATAAAATTGTATTGATGAACTAAGGAAAAAAATTTAATTGGAGATAAACATTTTCCTTTAGAAATATTTTACCATGCAGACACTGCTGTATACTGACTTCCTGAAGCAAGTCAGATATTTTTTTCCTTTCATGCAGTTTAACTTTTTTTATATTTATGAAAATTTTATTTCTTAGGTTTCATATTATGTATGTTAACTCTCATTTAGTTTTCCATTTAAATCCTTAGATTCACTCAGTTTATGATTTATCAAAGTTCTTAGATTAATGGATATGGAACATTCATCAAATTTGAAAAATTTTCAGCTATTATTTCTTCAAGTGTTTTTTTCTGCTGACCTCTACAACTAATTACATATGTTAGACTGATTGTTATTGTCACACAGGACCATACAGCTGTATTCATTTTTAAATCTTTTCCCCCCTCTTTTGTAGCTTCATTTTGAAGAGTTTCTATCACTGTGCTTTCAAATTCATGAATCTTTTCTGTTTCATTATCCATTTTGCTAGTTATGTCTAGTGTATTCAGGTTGGAGACTATATTTTCTATGGTAAGAAGTTCGATTTGTATTTTAAATATCTTTTATTTCTCCTCTCTTGAGACTGCTTCCCTTTGTTTTTTTGTAACATTTGAAGTTTATGTATAATTTTTTGACACTCATGTCTGCTAATTTTATCATCTCCATGGTTCCAGTGTATGTTTCCATTGATTGATTTAATTTTTCTAATTTGGATCATATTTTTCTGTCTCTTTGCATACCTGGGAATAGGCAGAATGTCCTCCATCTTAAGATACTAGACATTGTTAATTTTTGATTGAATGGCATCTATTTTGAGTTTTACACCATTGGTAAAAAAAATACATTTCTTTAAATAGCAATGTGTTGATCCTAGTGTGCAATTATGTGCTCAGTGGGGCCTTTTGGAAGCTGCTTTTTAAGCATGTATAGCACAAGTTCAGAGGAGCCTTTAGTTTAGTGCTAACTTGGTCCCATCACTATGATGATACTTTGCACATTCTACCCAGTGTCTCAAGTCTTATTCTAGTAGGTAAGAATAAAATTATTCTTAATCCTGAAGAAGCTCTACATATTGTTTCAACTACTCCTTTCTGGTATTTCCTTCCTTGTCCTCAGGTAGTCCCACTCCCCTTATACCTGCAGAGTGGTGCTCATACAAAGTCTTATGCAGATTTGCAGAGCTGTCTCCATACATAGATGCCTCCTCTCCATTATTTTACCCTGCATGTTCTAACTGCCTCAGCCTTTTCAAACTATAATGTATGTCTCCTTAATTCAGTGGGACAACTTAAATCATTTTGGGTTTCCTCCCCGCTGAACTATGGCCAAGGAACTCTCTAGGCAGTAAACTGGCACAAAGAAAGGGCTCAGTGTCCCTTTTCTCAGGGACACAATCTTGTGCTCCATCTAGGCTAGCTTGTGAAACCATTGTTTCATATATGTTGACCTGTTTTATGGTTGTTTAATGTAGCAGGATAGATGTGGTCCCTTTGTTTCATTTTTTGCCTGGATTGGAAGTCTTTGGTTGATGCCATCTGACATCCCTCTCTTCCTTAGTTCTTCATCATCATCTTGACAGGATAGATGCATGAAAGGTCAACAACTTGCATGGTACAGTCCATGTTAGCTGAAAGAGTAGGTAGAATTAGGAGGAAGAAATGATTTTTAGCAGGAGCAGGAAGAGACCTAACTGTTCTTATAATTATCTCTGTGTCTCTTTATATTTCTATGTCCCATTAGCCCATTAGCTATGCTTATTAAAGATCAGCAGGTAATAGTCATCAACCTGGTGAGAAGTTGGGGCTGCCATGCCCCTTGGGACTTCTGGAAGAGATTTTTGAATTTCAGGAATAGCCATTCTCTCAGCGTTCAGCCAACAAGACTTTTTTGTTCTACTCCAAACACTTCATTTTCTGCCTCTCTTCACAGGTAAGAGAAGTTACACACTGAAGAACTGGCTAATGATTCAGTTCCACATCACTGCACTACCTCAGAGGAAACTTAAAATGCTGCAAAATCATGATTACTTATCCAAAGAGTATATGGGGTTTTACAAATACATTTTTAGTGCCTGGGTGAATTTGTTGATACAATCATTACTTTAATCTCCTTTCTCGTCTCAGTAAAAAATCCACTGGCATGTTGTATATTACATATACAGTCATCTTGTATGGAGATTTTAAAGAATAATAGTATGGCTTTTAGGGCTGACTTACTGGAGGGGAAAAATAAGCATAGCACAGTGTTTTTCATCTAAATTTTGAAAATATTTTCTTATGGAGTAAATCATATATACGTAAAAGTGTGACTGAAATTCATAATTTAATAAATAATAGAAAGAGAACATTGATGTTTCCATGACCTGGGTCAAGAATCATAACACTGCCAAGACCTGAAATGCCCCCTCTATAAGCCTTCATGATTATAATTCCTTCCTCCCCTAAAAATAATGAAATGCCCCCTCTATAAGCCTTCATGATTATAATTCCTTCCTCCCCTAAAAATAATGACTACTCGTGTGATAGTCATTTCTTTGCTTTTAAAAATATTTTATCATATATGTATGCATGTGTGAACAATGCAGTATATTTTATGGATTCTAAAAATTTATTATTTTGTTATAGAATTTGAATTATTTGTGTCTTTCTTTTGTTCAATATTATATTTATGAGATCCACTCATATTGTATATAGTTCATTCTTTAAAGTAGTTTCTAATGCTGCATTCTAGTATGACAAATTATTTATTCATGATGTTAGTGTATATTTATATAGTTTAAATTTAATAATGTTATAACAAATGTTTTTGGACATGTGTTTTCTCATTGAAGTTGTTTGGATTGATATTCCCCAGGTTATGCATGGAGTCAAGCTCCTTTATATATGCTTATTGTCCATTCCACACTCATCTATTTTAATGTGTTTTTCCAAGTCTCTTGCCTATTTTTACATTGCATGTATATTTGAAATATAAGGCCTGATAGGTATTATAAATGTTTTCTTCATTTCTATGTGTTTCCTTCCCTTTCTCTCTTTCTTTTCTCCCTCTCATTTTTTGGTGTTTTTGATGAACAGAAACTTGGTTTACTGCAGTTACTTTTACCAATATCGTCCACAATGATTAGGGCTTTTGTGACTTACTTAGGTAATTTTCTCTACCCTGAAGTCATACAGATATTCTTGTCTATTATCATACAAAACTTAATAGCGTTGCCTTTCATTTTTAGATCTTTTTTTCCACCTGGGATTGATTTGTGTGTATGGTTTGAAATTATGCTTTAATTTAGTTTTTTTTTTTTTTTTTTCCCCTCATGGACATCAAATCGCCCTGGTTCCATTTGTTTAAAAGTCTGACTTGGTCTCATTGATCACTACTAACACTCTTACTGCAAAGAAAGTGTCCACACATGTCTGGTCTATTCCTGGGATTTCTATCATGCTTTATTTGCTTGTGTTTTAGTCAGCTTTTTCCCTGCTGTGATTGAAAGACTGAGCATAGAACAATTTTAAGGGAGAAAAAGTTTATTTGAGGGCTCACGGTTTCAGAGGTCTCAGTCTATGGAAGGCCAGTTCCATTCTTCAGGGCTCCAGGTGTGGCAGAACCCATGGCAGAGGAGTGTGGCTAAGGAAAGCAGCTCATATGATGTTCAGAAAGTAGAGAGAAAAAGAGAGTCTTCACTTTCCAAATGCAAAATATGTACCCCAAAGGCACATCCCCAAGGACCTACCATCAGCAGCCACACCCTATCCACTTTCAGTTACCACTCAGTTAATCCCTATCAGGGGATTACTTCACTAATTGGGTCAAGGCACCCATAATCCAATCATTTCTCTTCTAGACCTTCTTGCATTGTCTCACACATGAGGTTTTGGGAGATACCTCACATCTACACTGTAACGTTTTTGTACCATTATTAAAAATAAATCTTGATATCTGATTTAGGCATGTTTTCCAAATTTGCTTTTCTTATTCAATACTTGGCTGTATCAAATATACATGAAATATTATAGTATCAAATCAGTACATAAAATTTAGTAGCCACTTTTTATTTTTTTGCAAAACAAATTGATGGAATTTTAGTTGGGTTACATTGCATCTAAATAAATTTCAAGTGAACTATTTTTGTAATACTGATTTTTCAAACCCCAAAAGATAATCTAATCTATTTTCTGATATATTTAGGTCTCCTATAAAATTTTTATCTGACATTTGCTCAGAAATTGCTACATCTGTGTTACTAATGTCTAGTCAGTTCATATGTTAAACAAAATACTTGTGAATCTTTAAAAGTCTTCTTAATTTTATGAAATGCTTTTAAAAATTTATTATGATGATCATATATGAATTTTTCTTTTAATTTGTTCATGTGGTAAATTTGGTTGATTTTCAAATGTTATATCAATCATGAATTCCTTGAATAAACCCAACTTGGTCATGATATATTATCTACTGTGCTGAATTTAATTTGTAATTTCTGTGTTTAGAATTTTTGGATCTAGGTTTAAGAGTAAGATTTACCTGTGATTTAAAATTTTCTATAGCTCGTGATTGTTTGTTCCTAGAGTACTATGGGCCACATGAAATGAGTTGGAATGCTTTGTCCACATGAAAATGCTTTGCCCTCACACCCTTGTTTCTGGATAAGATGAGGTAGGATTAGAATTAATGCTTTTTGACTATTTGGTGGAAATTTCCAGAGAAGGAATCTTGACTTAGAGTTTTCTTTGTGGAAAGATTTTTGAGTACTATTTGAATTTCTTTAATAATTACATAACTACTGATGTTTTCTCTTTTAAAATTCTATTTATTAGACTATTAGTTTAGGCTGCCATAAAAACGTAGAACAGGGATCATTATTTAAACAATGAGAATTTATTTCTCATAGTTCTAGAGATCAACGTGCCAACAAGGTAGGTTTTCCTCTCCCTTGGCTTATAGATGCCCATGCCATCTTTCTGTGTTCATATGACCTCTTTGTTGTACAGATTTTAAGAGTAGTACCCATACACTAAAAATGATTATATCATCTTGCTGAATAATTTTTACCCATATAAAGTGGCTTCATTTCCAACAAAACCTTTTGTCTTAAAGTCTGTTTTCAGTGTTAGTAGCTATACTAAGTTTCTTTTCTAGTGGTGTTTGTATTTTGTAACTGTTTTTATTTAACTTCAAACTTTATAGGTTTTTAAGTTTTTGTTCTTTTTTAAATGTCTTATAAATAGCATGCAGTTTATAGCATGTTGTGTTTTATTTTCCCCTTTCTGGAAACCATGGCTTTTATGTGGTACATTTAGTCCATTTATATTTTATATAATTATACTTATGTGTTGAAATTAAAATCAAACTTTTAATTTTATGCCCACCAATTTTCCCATTGTTGAATGTTTTAGTTTTTCTCGAATTTTTGAGCTAATTTTTATCTTTCCATTTCTTCCCATAATTGTTTGAAATGTATGAACTCTGCTTCTCTTCTGTTGATTATCCTAGTAATTATAATACTCACTCTTGACCTTGACTGTAGTTGAAAAACAAAGCAACTTAGACTAGTCTAATTCTATTTACTTCTTCCTGAGATATATTAGAGTTGTGAATTTTAATTCGATCTGCTTTATTTCTAGTAAGACATTAATTTTTTCAGTCATTATCTTTTTCTTTTGATTTTCTAAATATACTACATGTATTTTTGCTTTTCATTTATTTTTATACCTTAAAGCTTACCTTGGAGTTCGTTTTCCCTATACTTGAAGTACATGCTTTAGAATTTCCTTTAGTTAACATGTGCTAGCAATTTACTCTTATTTCTTTGTTTATATGAAATGTCTTCATTTCACTTCATTTGTTTGTTTGTAGTTGTAGTACTGGGAATTGAACCCAGGGCGTTACACACACTGAGCAAGTGCTCTGCCACCAAGCTACACCCTAGCCCTGCTTCCACTTGTGAAAGTTATTTTCAATTGGTATAGAATGCTGGGTACCAGATGTCATTTCACTCTCCTATGGATTCCATTGCTGCAGCAGTGTAAGTCAGCAGTTAAGTAACTGAAAGGTGATCTTTATTCTCTGGAAATAAAGATTTCAAGAATTCACGTTTGGGCTGGGGTTGTGGCTCACTGGCAGAGTGCTTGTCTTGCACATGTGAAGCACTGGGTTTGGTCCATTAAAATAAATAAACAAAAGAAACATATTGTGTCTTATAACTAAAAAATATTTGAAAAAGAATTTATGTTTGGTTTCAGTCTGTACAGTTTGACTGTGATGTATATGTATAGAAATACTTTTTAATTTACCTTGCTTGGAATTTTTTTCTTGTTTACTTGGATTTATACTAGTGTTTAGTTGTTACTGTTGTTAGTTTGAAATATGCCAAGTCATTATTTTTTTTCAAATATTTCCTCTGCTACATTCTCCTCTAACTTGGTATGATATGACATGGAAAGAAGAGCATTCTGATTAGGTGATAACTAGCACAATCACTATTAGCTAAAATATATTGAACCTTGATTGTGTTATATAGTCCATGAAAGTATTTTACATGCAAGTATTAGTTATCTATTCTGTACAAAAAATTATCTTCAACTTTAGAAGTTTAAAAGGACAAGTGTTTTATTATCTCCCCTGTTCTTAAAAGTCAGTAATCCAGGAATGATTCAGCTGGTTGATCAGGTTGTAGTCAAACTGTTTGCCAGGAATGAAATCATTTAAAGGTTCTGTAGGGGCTGGACAAGTTATTTCCAAGCTCATTTTTAATTGCTGCCAGGAGGGTTCAGCTCCTTGTTGACTCTTTCAGCATGAGACTTAACTCAACAGTGTGCACTTGTTGTCTATTCGAGTCTTTGCAGACCAGAAGAGGGTAATTTTCTTAGCATGGAATGTGTATAAAGTTTACAAAAAAATTATAAAATAGGCAAATATCTTTTATCACGATCCTAACTCTAGTTTGTGGTTAGTTGGATTTTTAATATTCATCATTGTTAATTTGGTTGGGAATGCATATAGGAAACATAATGGGTTAGAGATAAATTTTTTATAGATTACCTTATAACAAATAATACATGCATTGGTCCCTGTGACTGAGACCTTATCCTTAGGACGCAGAAATGAAAATCACATCTCCAGGAATCAGATAACCCCATATGAATCCAACCTAAAGATGTCTCCAAATTCTGGTTTTATTTAGATGATGATGATGAGGAGGAGGAGGAGGAGGAGGATCAAACCCAGCCCTCATGCATACACATGTGGTACCATTGAGCATCCCTAGCCCTTCTTCCTTTCTTTTGACTTGTAAAAACTTAAAAGGTAATTGTCTCTATCATCTTCATTGTTAACGAAGACATCTTTCCTAGACTGAAAATGCTTGGTTTTCCCAGAGATAAGAAAAGGGTTATTACTCTTTGAATCAGAGCAACTGAGGAAACACATGGCTAAAGATCTAATCCTTATGTATGTGGAAATGTTTCTATGAGAAGTGAAAGCAAACATTATCTTTAGGGCTTATGTTTCTGTGGCTCAAGAGGACATTGAGCAAGAATCCTGGAAGTTTTATTCTCCCATAGTGTCCTCCTTCTGCCCTGAGAAATGGCTGCTCTACTACTTTGGCTGCAAAAGTGGACTTCACAATTGGTGTTCCACCCTCTTCTCTACTTTCTTTTATTGGTCAAAGAAACCTTTGGTTTTCTTGAAATTCAAACTGCTCATTTTGCCTACAGATTCTTTCCAGGAAGCCAGCTGTTCATTACTTATACTCACAGAATGACCAAATCTCACTGTATTGGTCAACTATTCCTGAAGTAATATACTGCTGTTTAACAAAAAAGACCCCAAACTTTAACAACTTATAAAATAAGCATTTATTTTTCTTGTTCAGGGTTGGACTAAGTTTGGCTGAACCAAGCTGGGCTTGATGCCAGCCTGAGGTTGGGTTCAGATCTGGTCCACATAACTCCTTGTTTTGGAAAAAATGACTACTTGTAGCATTTTTTTTTTTCTCACAATATATGGTAGAGAAACAAGAGGTTGTACAAACAATGTTTCTTAAAGCCTTACTACAAAACTGGTGCATTGTCATTTTTACCACTCCCTGGCCAGAACAATTCTTTTTCTGCCCACAGTGGGAGATAACTGAGAGTCATGGCCAAGGGTATGAATGTATGATTCTTTTAAGGAGTAAAAAGTTGGAAAGAAAATGCAACAGCACACCAGTTTTGTAATTAACTCACTAATGGATGTTTTAAATTGGAATTTTGTTATTTAGGGGGTATGTGGCAGAAAAAAGAAATGTGGCATAAATGATTAGCTCTTCTCTAAAAGTGTATGGTCTCCCTTCTCCAGAATGGCACTTTCACTTAGAATCTGACAAGGTATGCGTTTCCTGTGATCTTTTGAATCCAGGTACATCCACATAGCTAGTTTCCACCAATGCAGTGTGAGACAGGCATCACTTCTATTTTGAAATACAGGAATGTGTTGTCCCTCTCATTCTACCAGCTAGAAGTAGAGAACACTATACTCTCCAACACACAGTGTTGTTTTCTGCAAGAGAATAAACAAGAAGGATTTGCTTTTCTTCTCCAAATGATGCCCTACAATGATGTGAAGTCAGCATCAAAAATGGATTAGATTTCTCTTTAATTGGACATGGACAAGTCATTTAAACTCTCTGAACCTTGGCTCCTACCCTTGAAATAGAGATAAAATAGTGGTTTTGCAGCATAGGTCACAAGGATTGAATGAGATGCTATACATAAATTTCATGGTGCAGTGATTGGTACTTAAGACTCCTGTAATATATGTCCATTATTATTCTAGCAGATTTTTTTTCTGTCTAGATCAAGTTAGAGGTAGGAATTTCTTCAGGTACAGGCTACTCATAGAACTCTTAGAGAACTGAATGATTTAAGCCCAGAAATGATTGAGAAGATGTCTTTGTGGAGGACATGATGATAATGGAGACCAAATGGCATAGATCTATCACTGCAAATCCAGAGGGCTTAGAAAAGGCACAAGAAGGTACTTATACTGTTTGTACCCATTATGGTTTGGATATATGGTGCTTTTTAAAAGCTCCTATGTCAAGACAGAAATATTCAGAGGGGAAATGATTAGATTGTGAGCTATAACCTAATCAGTTCAAACTAGTTTGAATGGATTAACTGGGTGGTAACTGTAGATAAATGGATCACTGGGGGCATGCTCTGGAAAGATTTTTTTTCCCCTGCAGACCCTTACCCTTGCTATCCCTGCTTCCTGGCCACCATGAATGGAACAGAAATCCTCTACCATGCCCTTTCTCTATGATGTGCTGCCTTACCTTGGTGCCAGAGCAATGGAATCAACCCAACAAGAACTAACCTAAACCTCTTCAACCATGAGCCAAAATAAACTTTTTCTCCTCTAAGTTGTTCTTGTTGCATATTTTGGTCACAATGATGAAAAGCTAACTAAAACAATATCTTAATACCTCAGAGAACTTTAAACATATTTTCTGGTCTATGCTGTACAAGCCTACAAGATGCCAAGTAACTGCATATGGAGGTCATAAATTTGAGGTTCAGAGACTTGTTTACTTTGTTTTGTTTTGGATAGCCACCAAAGAAAGCAAAAGAGTCAAGAGATTTATAATTTAAAAAAGATAATGAGAGGATAATGTTAGGAAAAAGCTTGAGAGGAGTACTTCATACCCACTGTTAAAATGATCATTGGATATTGACTGGTAGAAAGAAGCCCCTACCTGCTTCCTCAAGATAACCCTGTTGTGAGACTTTGGGCTACATAGTGTGAGTCACTTATTAAAGGCAGATGGGAGCCACAGGCCTCTTTGTGCCAGGGAGGCTCTTAAACAGGAGAAGGACTGAGTTCTACTTGGAGATCAATTAGGCAAAGTAAAAAATTCTCATGAGAGAACATATGGGATCTCTGAACCATATCCAAATAGCCAAATCCTTCCTACAGTTAAAGAGAATCAGTTCCTTGGTTCCCATCTTCTTTGTCTTAATTTGATCTTTTCTCTCCATGATTAATGGTGTCATTTATCACCTTTGGTTATTTTATAATTTCTGATACAATTTTTAAATTGATTTTGCATGCATAAACTGCTTTCCCATGTAGATTGCAAAGTCTGTGGTGCTGGGGGTAGTTTCATTCTAGGGAGCTCCAAATGTGACTAGCCAAAAAAGCTAAATAGCAGGAGTTTACTTAAAAAAAAAAAAAAGACTAATTGAAATGAATTTCCAACCACCTTTGTAGAGGACATCCTGCATTTATCATTTGGTAAAACTGGGTCATTTCTGAGCTTTTGAGGCAATATTGAAGGTCTCTGAAGGATGCAAATTCAGAATTAACATTTCTATTTTGTCCTAACTCAGCGGCACAAGATTCCCTGAATTGCCCACCAGGTATAATGAGAACATACGTAGAACTGTGGGAGTTGAGAAAAAGAAAGTAAACTTGGAAAGTTCTTGATTCTGTGAGTTAAATTCTGAATAGCAAATACTGGAATCAATATTTTCCAAACTGACACTGATAAGCATTTTTAAAAGCCTATTTTAAAAAGGATGCTAGTTTAAAAGATGCAATTTGAACATAAGGCACATACTTTAGTGAAGTCTGGTAGATAATTTTTTTGTATGTGAAATATTTTTGTAAAAGCAAAAGAAAATGGTAAGAAGAGGAAAATGAGCTTTCCAATCAGGCATGTTCAAAAGACTCAAATCCTACTGTCTTAGTGATTCATTTTCTCTAATGTACATTTTCTTTGAAAAAGATGCATGGTTTAAAAGGAAAAGGAAAATTCATTTTTATAATGTGAGAGTTCTCTGAAAACCTCTTTCCCTATTGACCCAGAATCCTTATTTCACTTTCCCCTTTAGTGCTAAATTATCTTTAACTACCATGACATTAAAAAAGACATATTAAAAGTCACCTTGATTAAAGAGGAATGAGTGGGTCAAATTTCGCCTCAAGGTTTTTGAGCATACTTTTAGGAACCAATATGCTACCAGATTTGTATCTTCTGTTTAGGTGACACAATTTATTATGCCCATAAATGGAAGACTGGGGGCACTTTGAACTAGTTAACAGACTCACAGTCATTTCATGGCAATGACAGTCCTGGATAGAACAATGAGGAAAGTAATTATGATCTACAAAGATGACAGATAATTACTATACTGGTGAGCACAAAGGTGTTGGGCTCTTGTAAAGTCATGGAGTGCGAAGGTGGAGCGATGGGGGCCGTTAGGATTTTCCTCCTCAGGGTAAAATAAACCCTTGAATGAGTAACACCTTTCAACCTTGTATGTCTTATGATTTCCTCTAAAGTGTGAAGTGGATAGAAAACTGGATTTGATGTTGTAAAGAGTCATTTGAAGAGTGAATGGGGCCACTAAAAAACAATTCTGTATTGGCAAAACAAACATGTGGACAGAGGACTGGCTTTGTACTTCCAAAAATCTCTAGCTATTGATCAGTGCAATAGCTGTAAATTTCTTGGCTGATTACAATCAGCAAGGTTTTTCCCAAAAGACAATAATGACCTCGATTGAAAAGTCTATAAGAAAGTTGGTTTGGACATTGAAACATGGCTCTTAGCTATGCAAATAATGAAGTTATGTCTTTCAAAAACCCAAACCGAACAAAGCATTGCCCGTCCTTTTGCTGCTTTTGTTTCTTCTCATGCTCAACCCAGAGCACAAACATTTAGATTGAAGTTTGGTTATCTAATTCTTTTTGTTATCTTACAAAACAAATTAATTTTATGGTTTCTTTCATTGTACTTCAGTCAAGCTTGTCTTAAAGTAAGGACAGTGTTATTTAAGATTTCCTTCTGTCATGTGAGACTAATTAGTCTAATTCATTATGTAAAAAACTATATGGGCTATGAGACAAATGAGGTAATGTATTTTGAACACTGGTGTAATTGCTAATGAGATCTAATGTGAGTAAACTGCCTGTAACTTAAGTGTTTCGGCATGATGGATATGTTACACTTTACTAGGGAAAGAGCTGAAATAAGTTATAGCATCAGTTAGCAATGCACTTACAGATGAAAATAAAGAGCAAAGCATAATATGATTTAAATTAAATATTTCACTTTAAGGTTAATTTTTTTGATGTGTGGTGTTTTTCTAATGTGTTGGATTTGAATAAAATGTTAGCTTATGACCAACTGCTGCTTTTAAATGGCCTTTGGACCATTATAAAAGCACATTCATTTTGAATATGGCATTTCCAAAGGGATTGCTATTACAACAGAGCTGAGGTCCAGAGAAAACTGAGGCTTAATAGTCATAATCGAGAAGATTTACATTCCATTGTGCATTGATAAACTGGGATGACAATTTACAAATACCATGTAGTCTAAGTACTTGAGGAGATGGAGACACAGATGCACAAGTTTCTGTATCTATAGTTTTGCTTATAATTTAAAGACTAACATAGATGCATGGATTAACAATAGACACTAAGGTGAGGAGGGAATGTTTGTCCCAAATGTGGAAAATGAAAGATGTTCATCTAAGAAAGCAATGCTGAGAGTCCATGAGGGTTAACATTTACTGTGACTTCCGAAAAAGAGTGAGTTTTTATAAGTCCTACAAAGTATCACCAATCCCAACTGGTAATTTAAGTATAAAACCAGGACCCAGAGATGTGGTACTCAAAGACTATGTGAGGCAACCATTGGGGAATGCCTCGTCTTAAACTCTGGACTACTTAGAGTTAATAAAATATGTCTGGGTTTTTACTCAGGAAACTGGCCAGAGTAGGTAGGATTGAAACCATAGGGAAACACTGCCAAATAGATTTATTAGAGCAGAACCTTAGATTGGAGATAAAGTGGAGAGATTATCCTGTGAACTATGTGACTTGGCTTTGGAACTCATAGGTCCTCTTATCAAAATGATTTCATACAATGAAGGAGAAAAAGTATCAACTGACATTTTGGAATCAGTGTGGGAAGCCAAGGGTTAGTATCTAGGTTAATGCTATAATAAAGGTAGTTTAAGAGATCAAAACCACTGAAATGTAAATTCTTTCATTTGGAGAAAACACCTTGCCTGACTTCATTGATATTTCCTCAGTGCCAAGAAAATGGCCTGTGCATAGTGATTGTGAATTATATATTTTTAAAGGAATAAGTATGGGGTGTAGAGTTCTACATGGATCCAAAAGTGATTTAGACAGAGTGACTTAGTATAGTTTACTGTAGTCAAGTCTGATTCAGGGCTAGAGTAGATCATGCTTTTCTGATAGAGAAGCTAGAGTGTACAGAGGAAGTTTGGAGAAGGAAAGTGTAAAAGTGTAGGATATGGAAGAAAAGGCAGGTGGTAGGGTGGAGAGAGAGAGAGAGAGAGAGAGAGAGAGAGAGAGAGAGAGAGATTGATTTCGATCGAGAGGGCACACACGCACACGCACATGTGAGTCAGGCTGGCCCAACAGTCATAAGCGCTCCCTTCTTCAACATCTCAACAACTCAACCACAGGGGTCACAGTCATACCTTGAAAACAAATACAAAGGCCATTTCCAATCTGTAATATTTAATGTTAAATTAGATTAAATTCCCATCTAGGTCCTTACAGAACCCAAGTAGAATTTTGTACAGTCTGAACAAAATTGGTTATAAAATGTCCCCTACCTTCTCAACTCACCTGTTTTAACCTCTTTCAGGGAGCAGCCATTAAAGTGCCAAGGGGAGGGATGGGGTTGTGGCTCAGGAAGAGCACTTGCCTAGCATGCGTGACGCACTGGGTTCGATCCTCAGCACCACATGAAAATAAAATAAAGGTATTGTGTCCACCTACAACTAAAAAATAAATGTTAAAAAACGTGCCAAGGGGAGAAGTGGGACTAACAGTGGCATATCTGTTGCAGTCTCCTCTATTAATAAAATAACTTAGGGGACAGGGGAAGATGCATTCTTTTCAAGGAATCTATCACTACCACAGGTTTACAAAACATGTGCAAATATATAATATAAATTAGTTGCTTTAAAAATGCTTTGTTGCAATTATAAAGAGGAAAATATTAATGTGTCACTCAGGTAATTTCTAAGTTCCATATCTAAACAATTGAACCATTTTCCTGACAGTTTAGAATAAAGGATGAAAAAGAAATAGATAATTTTACTTGGAGAAATGGAAAGTATACTAGGGAAAGTTACTACAAACATAAAATAAGATATATAATAAAAATTATGCCAATAAAGAAACTTTCATGGTGAAATATGAAAGCAGTTGGGTTTGTGATATTGTATGCAATAATTCAGTTATAGATCTCTCTGATGTGTCCCTATGTAAAACTCAGGGACAAAAACTCAGCATTCTTCTCTGAAACAATGTCCCAATCTTATAAACTCATGCCTGTTACTCTGAAAATAAAATTTTATCAATTTATGCCCACAATTAATTGTATACAAGCAGAGGATGTGTGTGTGTGTTTGTGTGTTTGTATTTGTGGGTGTCTGTTTGTAATCTTAATTTTAAATGATGTCAGTGATATTTCCCAGAACATATGGAAGATGACAATAATTAATAAAAATAGTAGCTGCAAGTTAGTCTCTGGCTTAGCACTATGGAGTGGATGCTTGGAAATGGAGTTCTTCTGATTTTTACGTGTGGATAAGGAGCTTCCATTTGATCTTATAAGTGGAGATAAAAGAAAGGGGTTCCCTGATCCCATTTCACTATGGATAACTGACCTTCTCAGGATTGTCTCTGGGACCAACTGCAATTGCACTCAGTGGTTTCTACTTCCTATTGTTCTTTCTTGCCATTCTCTCATCTCTTTGAGTGGACAGACATTGGTTAGAAGTTGGGTAATGTTTTGGGTCAGCCCCCCAAAACACATCTCTACTTTACCTCTAAATATGACTATAACCTTTTTATTTTTCATGAATATCACCTTAATTTGTGTCAAAGCTATTAAATGCCCTCAATACCCATTTGCCTTTGGCAAAAGGCCACCTAGCAAGAAACCACATTTCCTAGTCTCCTACAACTAGACATGCTCATGTGATCATGATTTCTTTTGGACAAGATGGGACTGAGAAGTTTGTCTTACTTCTATACTATGTCCTTCAAAACATGCTGAGTATAAATGATTCGATTATGAGATCTTTAACTTGATGAATGGATTAATTAATTGACATGGATTAACTGGGTGGTAACTGTAGACAAATAGAGTGTGGCTGGAAGAACTAGGTCACTGTGGGCATACCTTTGGGGTTTGTATTTTGTCCCTGGTGAGCAAAGCTCTCTCTGCTTCCTGATTTCCATATCCTGAGCTGCTTTCCTTTACCATGATACTCTGCCACACCTTGGGCCCAGAGTTATGGAATCAGCTGAGCATGGACTGAACCTCTGAAACCATAAACCAAAAATAAACTTTTCCTGCTCTACATTGTTCTTGTCATTTTTTTTTTTGTTCACAGTAATTAAAAACAGAAGGCATCTTTCAGGATAGTAGAATTCCTAGATTAACCCTGCAATGATTACTATTGGACTATTTCTTGAGACTATTTATAATGGACTATTGCTTGAGACTATTTACCATGGACTATTTCTTGAGAAAAATACACTAATTTAATCTTTTTTTTGGGAGGGACTCTTTGTTATTGCCCTATCTATCTAGATAATAGCATTTTTTTTTTTTTATCCAGGGAATTCATTGATCTTGGCCACTGATATATCCTTAATTCCTAAAAGTATGTCTAATGGGACATAGGCGTTCAAGAAATATTATTTGAATGACCAAATTTCTTAAAGGACATTAAGACATCAAGGACATTAAGGACATCAGTCATAGCATTCTCATATAGGTAGAAGTCTTAAGCTAAATACACAAAATTATAGTCGAGCATGATTGTGATTTTAGCAAAATTCCAATTGAGTCTGGGAAGTTTCTCCTCCTAATTTTTCCTTTATGTATTATAGCTTACCTCTGTTAGTTTGTAGAGTTCTAAGATAGAATGATTTAGGTAAGGAAAGTTTTAGAAATGAAAGAAACAAATAATGCCTGGGAAAATTATGTGGGTTATCTGTTTAATACTAAGACAATTATAATTTCAACATCAATTAATTTATTTATCAGCATGTAAAAATGGGCCAAATCATATTAGAAAAGTATCTTTCAAATTTTTCCTTGCCCGAGTAAGTGCAACCACTCTATTTGGACTGGTCAGAACACCTTTCCCTCTAGTTTCTCATGTTTCTGCATTATTTGGTCAGGACTGAAACATTCTAGGTCCCAGTGGTCTTATTAATGTACAACTCTTATTCTACTACTTCTGTTACTTCCAGTTTTGCTTTCAGAAGGGATTTGATATGAAAGTCTTGGTGTTTACGTCATGGTGATTTGCTGAGTCTAAGTTGCTAACTGCCATAGTGTCTTTATTGATCCTTCAAGTTTCTTTTGTCTTTTCTCAGCTTTGTCTTTTCTTCCTATAAACCTTTGCAGTGGGTTGCATAGTATCCTCCCAAATGTATGTTTACCTGGAACCTCACAAACAGGATCATTATAGACATAATTAAGTAAGATCTGAGATAAGAGGACAGAATTCCTCCATTAACCCTGAAATGTTCATCTCTGGAATAGTCATATGTGATTAGAGTGGGCTCTAACTCCAATGAACGTGTCCTCAGAAGAGACAGAAAAAGAGAGACAGGGAGAAGAGGGCTATGTAAAAAGGGAGCAGAGATCAGGGTGCTGAGTCTAAACCATAATGCACCTCCAGGAGCTGCGGGAGTGGCATGGAATGAGTGTTCCCCAGCTCCTCCTGCATGAAGCAGTTCTGCTGGCACCTGGATTTCAGGCTTCTCACCTCTGGTGCTGTGAGATAATAAATTTCTATTGTTTTAAGCCACCCGTGTGGTAGTAATTTTTATGACAGCCCTAAGAAACAAATACAGCATCTCTCTGATTAACTAGGCAGCAGTCTGAGTAAACCCTCTGAGCTGTGCCTTGGGTAAGGGTGGCCAGTGTTGTTACTCAAACTTAGCTGGTTTTGTTTCCCTCTCCCAAGGCTGTCTCAGATACAAACAAATTACTGGCTCCGTACCTTTTAACAAACAGCCACATTCTTTTAGATTACAATAGACAGTAAAATCAATTATGGTTCAAAAATTAGGCTTCTCCTATCTAGACATTTGACTTATAATTTTGTGAAAATATTCCAGACATACTTAAGATTTCATTATTTCTGGTAATGGGTGAATATAAAAGAATTAAAAGCATAATTCAAAATCTGATTCTTAACATATGACTTTCTCCAGGCATTTTAGAAAATACAGCAGCAGCTATGTCCAGCATAGCTCTAGAAACCCTAATGCACTAGTAGGAAGAATGTGGGTTCCATAACCTGTCATTTTCTCTGTTTAATTTCTGCTGAAGAATTTCACTATATCCTTTGGGTATCTCCATTTCATTCATTAATGAGTCCTGGGGATATGAAATGAATGATGGGACTAAACTGTCAGGCAGGAGAGAAATACTGTGGATTTCTTTCCCCATGTGACATTGCCACTTTCATCTTAACTCTCCTGCTTCAGGTCCATGTCATATTAGCCCTATATTTCCAACAAAGGACCAAATAAAAGCCTAATGTTAATTTATTTTCATTTCCTACTTAGGGTTAACTCATTCCCATTTTCATTTTTAGGTTTTAGGCTCTTATTCTAAGTTGTTGGCAGGTTATAATGAATTGCTTTAAAATATAATGATTTGGGTTTTTAGGCCCTTTTGGGTGAATTATTAATATGAAAGATAGGGGAAAAGAAAGCCTATCATTTAGTCTTATTTTTGTTAACTCCCTATGAAGTATTTCTTGAGTAAATGTTAGGACAAAATAGAAAAGGCAAAGTAATTTGCATTTAATGGTCCATTTCTGAGCTTTTGGAAATGTCTGCATAATATCACTTTTTGTTGCTTTTCTTTTGTAGACACAGATTGCTGTTTCACTGTTAGGCTAGCCCCATGATTCACTTCAATAAATGGTTTTGCATTCTGTTTTACTTGGAAAAGAAGGAGAAGCCAACTTCAGACACTGGTGCATTAACTATTTATACATTGTCACATCTTTGTGATATACCAGCTCATTCATATGACATTTGTTTACTGGTCACCTGTTAGTGTCAGAGCTCCAAATGTACATCACCTTGACTTGAACTTAAACCCATATTATTCTATTTCCCTGTCCAGTCCAACATTTTATATCCTTTGTTGAGATTAATGCTATTGCTACAGATTCCCTAAGATATAATAAGCATCCAGCTAATCTGCAATTCTGTTTTTGCTCCACATTTTCAAGCCAAATCTATCATTAATTCCTGTCAATTTTGCCTTTTAAATATCATTCACATTTTGCTTCTGTCTTTAACTCTGTTGTATACTTCTTGGTTTGGGTCCCATGTCTTTTGTGCTTTACTAACATAATTAAAGCTGGACACAGTGATGCATGCCTGTAATCCCAATGACTCAGGAGGCTGAGACAGGAGGATCATGAGTTTGAGACCAGTCTCAGCAACTGACTGAGAGCTTATCTCAAAACAAAATAAAAAAGGGATAGTTATGTAGCTCAGTACTGAAGCACCCTTGAATTCAATCCCTGGTACCAAACAACAACAACAAAAAGGACCCTACATTTAATTCTACCTCTCCATTTTAGCCTAGCCACTTCCTAGTATCTCTGGTAATTAAGAGAATATTTATTAGTTCACAAATCACTGGGCTTATTTTCATCCACAGTAATCATTATTATTATATTTTTAAATATGAAATCTTGTTTTTGGAGAAGCCATTCTTTCCAGAACAACTTGGAAGGCTTTTGAGGAATCAGGGAATACTGCCAGCAGTGCCTTGCCTCCTGTGTGTCTCTGGGAAAACTTGTCTTTTTGAGAAGGTCCCAGTCCAGTATTGGGCTGCCACCAGCAGAATGGTGGAGGCAGGTGTGTAGACAAATGAGCCAGGATGATGGTTCTCCCAGTTACCCATGGCCAGAATGCTCTCTGCTCAGCAGGGGGAACAATTCATGAGTCATGTCAAAGGGCTTTGAGGTATGATTTAGTCAAGGGCATGTTAACCCAAAAGACTAGGAAAGAGCAAGACATACTTGCAGCATAGCCATCTCAGAGAAGTTCACAAAGATGCAGAACAAAGGATACCCACTACTGGCCTCTCTTCTTGCTTCTTGAAAATGCAGCAGATCTATTTTCCTTGCTGCCAAAAGCAAACTCAGAACATAGAATACAGAGGAGACACCTAAAAGAAAGAATCAGCAGTAATAAGGAGTTTTAATTTTGAATTGATTCCAATATGTGGCACTTTTGTAAGCCAGAAGGAATCAATTATCTTTAACTACCACAAGTTTATTCTTTATTTTTATCGTCAGCTAACTGGATATTTATGGAAAATAAAGAGATTTGTAGAAAAAAAAGAAGACTACATTTTCCCTCCTCCCAGATCAAAGTTATTTTTGAACAAATATAGATGCAAGTACAGTCAATTTATGTGGTGTGTGCACACCTCCAAAAGTTCCCTCCTGCCTGTAGTACAAAAGTCCCCCCACCCCTTTGCACCTGGGCCACAAATGAGATCTCTCTTCTCTTCTACCATGGCCATTCCCAATTCCTGAATTCTAAGTGCTCTAAAATGTTCTTCTCTCCTTCAACACAGTGTATGCTGTAGCTGGACATGGAGTGTACCTCGCCTGGGTATCATGTGCTTATGCCCTGAAAAAGAAAACAGCATTGTCTACACATCTCTGTAACTGCACTTTTATTTTATTGTGATTTTGTTCTTATATTTCTGCCTTCTACCATGTGACCTCAGCCTTTTATGCATAAACTAAGGAGGCAAAACAGTACCAACCATGTTCATTTAAAACTAAGATATTTCAAGTGAATCATTATCACTTGATAAAATGTCTATTACATAAAGCTTTCTGCTTTATCTCTGAGTAAGGAGAAAAGATGCAAGCCTTGGTTTGTGGGTGACTGTGTGTGGGGCTTCTCAGAATTTAACTTCTGTGTTGAAATGTAATAAAACTGGAGTAATTTCAGGAAGAATAAAAAGAAAAGCAGAGAGAATATCTTACTAAAATGCAGCTCTTTAGTAAGTTTCACTGTTTGTCCCAAAGTATGAAGAAAAATTACTCCCAGGAAACTTGGCATTAACTCCAAAAATTCTAGCTCTGTATAAACTAGAACATAACAGTATTTATGAAATAATACCTTCAGATTCCACTTTCCATCAGCATAGATTAGCTAGAGTGAGGTAGGGTCATACATTTTGTATAAATACATACGTTTTTTTTTTCAAAATTTTTCAAAATACTATGAGGAAATTTAATCCTGTAGTGTTCTAGAAAACATTGAACTTAAGGAAGAATGCCTGGGTTTTAAACCCAGGTTTATCATTAGCTAGCTACTTGACCTTGATCAAGTTAGTTTCTTTAGAAATGCAGGAGTGCAATAGAGGATCCCCAAGGTTCATGTCCTGAGTTGTGATTTTGGTGCTATTTGAATCAAGACCTAGTTGTAACATATTAGAGGAGACAAATGATAGCAGAGACTGGAAGAATATAAGGCAAAGGAAATAGAATTAGCAGGGTAAATGACATAGATTTCAAAAACTAGGCAATAGGCAACGAATTGGAGTTTGTAAAAAATATAATACCTTCAGGAATATTTTAAATGAAATTAACACCATTTTACCTCTTCTTTTGAAAGTAAAAAATGTATTTTCAAATTAGGGCAATATTTTTAAATGAAAAATAATCTAGGATAGTTCTCAAGAATACACACACACACACACACACACACAGAGTCTGGGCTAGATAATACACTGGTGTGAAAGATGAAAACATTTGAATTTCCATTAATTTTCACTCAGATAATTTTCTCTAATTCATGCTGTAAGTAGTCTTAAGATTTATAATAAAGCAAAATAGTACACATGTAACAGTTTAAACAAACATCAAATCAAGAAAACACAATGGAGAATCTTATACTGATAGGGCTGTGTAGAGAAGCTAGAAATTCTCATGGGAGAAGTGCCTGCCATCAAAGACTTAAGATCTATCTATCAATTACATATTTGTATGTATATTCAATTTATATATTCATGTTTTATTATACAAGTTAAATATTTGCAATATGAATGTTGAAGACTACAAAACTGTGGAAGAGACAAATGACACAATCCCCACATTTCACCACCCAAATACACATACACAATCAACATTGCCTTAAGATTTTAATATCATAAACATCTGATGTAATTGTATACTACACAAAGTTGTAAGACTTCCAAAACTATTCATCACTACTTCTTTGGATCATTGAATGAGTTCTTATATTTTTTTAGTTTTTTTTTTAGAATGTACTTTCAGAATCTGAAGGCTGCCTGTTATTTAAGCCTGTTATTTTTTTTTGTCATTTATGTTTTTATTTTTTTTTTTATTGGTCGTTCATAACATTACATAGTTCTTAATACATCATATAACACGGTTGATTCACGTGGATTATGAACTCCCGCTTTTACCCCGTATACAAATTGCTGTATCACATCAGTTTCCCTTCCATTGATTGACATATTGCCTTTCTAGTGTCTGATGTATTCTGCTGTCTGTCCTATTCTCTACTATCCCCCCTCCCCTCCCCTCCCCTCCCCTCCCCTTTTCTCTCTCTACCCCTTCTACTGTAAATCATTTCTTCCATTTGTATTATCTTGTCTTGCCCCTCCTTTCCTCTTATATGACATTTTGTATAACCCTGAGGATCGCCTTCCATTTCCATGCAATTTCCCTTCTCACTCCCTTTCCCTCCCACCTCTCATCCCTATTTAATGTAAATCTTCTTCTCAAGCTCTTCGTCCCTACCCTGTCCTTGTTTACTCCCCTTATATCAAAGGAGTCATTTGGTATTTGTTTTTTAAAGATTGACTAGCTTCACTTAGCATAATCTGCTCTAATGCCATCCATTTCCCTCCAAATTCTATGATTTTGTCATTTTTTAATGCAGAGTAATACTCCATAGTATATAAATGCCACATTTTTTTTATCCATTCATCTATTGAAGGGCATCTAGGCTGGTTCCACAGTCTTGCTATTGTGAATTGAGCTGCTATGAACATCGATGTAGCAGTGTCCCTGTAGCATGCTCTTGTTAGGGCTTTAGGGAATAGACCGAGAAGGGGAATAGCTGGGTCAAATGGTGGTTCCATTCCCAGCTTTCCAAGAAATCTCCATACTGCTTTCCAAATTGGCTGCACCAATTTGCAGTCCCACCAGCAATGAACAAGAGTGCCCTTTTCCCCGCATCCTCTCCAGCACTTATTGTTGTTTGACTTCCTAATGGCTGCCAGTCTTACTGGAGTGAGATGGTATCTTAGGGTAGTTTTGATTTGCATTTCTCTGACTGCTAGCGATGGTGAGCATTTTTTCATGTACTTATTGAATGATTGTATGTCCTCCTCTGAGAAGTGTCTGTTCAGGTCCTTTGCCCATTTATTGATTGGGTTATTTGTTATCTTATTGTCTAATTTTTTGAGTTCTTTGTATATTCTGGTTATTAGGGCTCTATCTGAAGTGTGTGGAGTAAAGATTTGTTCCCAGGATGTAGGCTCCCTGTTTATCTCTCTTATTGTTTCTTTTGCTGAGAAAAAACTTTTTAGTTTGAGTAAGTCCCATTTGTTGATTCTATTTGTTAACTCTAGCGCTATGGGTGTCCTATTGAGGAATTTGGAGCCCGATCCCACAGCGTGTAGATCATAACCAACTTTTTCTTCTATCAGATGCCATGTCTCTGGTTTAATATCAAGCTCCTTGATCCATTTTGAGTTAACTTTTGTGCACGGTGAGAGATAGGGATTCAGATTCATTTTGGTGCAAATGGATTTCCAGTTTTCCCAGCACCATTTGTTGAAGATGCTATCCTTCCTCCATTGCATGCTTTTAGCCCCTTTATCAAAAATAAGATAGTTGTAGTTTTGTGGATTGGTTACTGTGTCCTCTATTCTGTACCATTGGTCCACCCGCCTGTTTTGGTACCAGTACCATGCTGTTTTTGTAACTATTGCTCTGTAGTATAGTTTGAAGTCTGGTATCGCTATACCGCCTGATTCACACTTCCTGCTTAGTATTGTTTTTGCTATTCTGGGTCTTTTATTATTCCATATGAATTTCATGATTCTTTTATCGATTTCTACAAGATTAAGCCTGTTATTGAACTGCATTAGCATCCTAGTTTAAAATATATCCTTAGGGATGTTAATTACAGGACGGTACACAAATTTACAACTAAAAGAGGTGACTTGTTTTTAATCCTAGAAAAGTAATCAGAACCAGGTGAATCAATAATAGAAACAATCACTCTTGTGTTCTTAATGTACATAACTCCAGTGGCAGCAAGTAGAACTTTCAACATTTCTTTCTATATGTACCTATATGTTTCTATATGAACCTGGTTCCCTGATGAGCTAGGCTTGTGGTTGTTTTTGTTGCTGTGATTCTGGATGTTGTTGGCATTAGGCCTCCTGCTTTCCAGTTGTAATAGAGATATTTTGGTTGAAGAGTGTACTTTCTCAGAATGACTTTTACTTGTACTTTTCCTACCTAGAAAAGAGGGACTCATTCTCCTTTATTCATGCATATATTTAATGCAATAAATATTTAAGTGATTCAAATGTACAAAACACTATGCCAGATATAATCTGGATATCCTGGACAACCTTTTCCCTTGCATTTTACTTTCAAAATGTCTTGACTCACTATTTTCTATGGACTTTGCTATGTATCTTATTAGCATCCTATATGCATGAAATTTACCCATCTAAGCCCTCTTGGGAATTTGACTTGCTATAATATTTTGAAAGTTTTTAGTTTGACTTTTAAGACATGTATTCTAGAGGTTATTATAATTATTATTTTTTTTCCTGAGATACTTTGGCTTCAGTTAGGACAAGGTGAGTCATGAGGACAAGAAGGAAATCCCTGGCCTGAGTGGCAAGCCCATGAATGAATCTGAAATCCTAAGTAATGACTTTCATGGTTAGAGTCTTTTTAAACATAAAGACCAAAGCTCTCTTCCCAGGTAAGTATGCAAAAGTTTGAAAGGAAAACACATTGTCAAATGCAATAAGATAAGTCTAGTTAATAACTTTATCTCTAAACTGTATTAATTATTGTTTTAAACAATAGCTATTAAATTTGTATGATTATAGAAAACTAAGTTATAAATGTTCTACTGCTTAAGTGAATAACAATGATGTTCCCCATTTTTCCAAAAGCATTATTTTGCTGAATATAATTTTTTAAAATTTGCCTTTCTCCTTTGGGGTAGATTGGGGATGACAAATCCTGTCTTTTACTCTTGTTGAGGAAATTAAATGAGTTCTTAGATGCAGTATAAAATGCAGAGAATAGTACCTGTTGTGTATATTCCAAATATATATATATTTTTTTCTCTTCAACTTTTGATAACTACTTTCATTTAACTGATCATCCTAGAAAAAAAAATAAAACTTATAAACCAATATCAAATGAATGCAAATTGAATTAGGAAACAGTTATGCATCTTAGTTTAGCATTTTGTTTATTGGTAATTTTGCCTGTGATATTAATTCCATATTACTCACATGTTATAAATTTGAGAATAAAATTGCCCCAATTACATGTATTTAGATTAAATGGATGAATAATTTTCTGCTAGGAGCAAGTACTCTAAGCTTGGATAACATTAAGAAACACTATTGAATCTCTCCTTGAATTTCCTTCAATTTAAGGAATCTTTATTTCTGAGTGCACACATCTCCATGTCACTACAAAAATCCTACGTAAGGATGAGAGTCAAAATTGTGCATTTTGGGGCTGGGGATGTGGCTCAAGCGGTAGCTCGCTCGCCTGGCATGCGTGCGGCCCGGGTTCGATTCTCAGCACCACATACCAACAAAGATGTTGTGTCCGCCGAGAACTAAAAAATAAATATTAAAAAAATGCTCTCTCTCTCTCCTCTCTCACTCTCTCTTTAAAAAAAATTGTGCATTTGTCCTTAATCCTGAAATTGTATACATTTTCTTCTAATTCCCAGCAGAGTGTCAGGGATACCTTTCAGTCATATCTTTCTCCTTTACCTCAGTTGTCCTTTCTTTCTATTCACCAATAGAGAAAAGAAGGATCTTACTTTGTGAAGTGAAATGACCCTTACCCAGCAGTGAGAACCTTATTTGCCCTGTTGTTTTAGTCAGTTTTTTTTTGTTTGTTTGTTTATGTGACTAAAAGACCTGACCAGAACAATTTTAGAGGAGGAAAAGTCTGGGCTCACTGTTTCAGAGGTCTCCATTCATAGACAGCCCACTCCATTGTTCAGGGCCTAAGATGAGGCAGAACTTCATTGTGGAAGACTGTGGTGGTGGTGGAAAGCAGCTCAGGATGTGGCCACCAGGAAGCAGAGAGTTTTGCTCATGAGGGACAAAATATAAACCCCCAATACACATACCCAGTGACCCACCTCCTCTAGCCATACCCTACCTGCATATACTTATCATCTATATCAGTGGATTAATGCACTGATTAGGTTAAGGCTTTTGTAACTCAATCATTTTACCTCTAACCTTTATTGCATTGTTTCATTCATGAGCTTTTGAGGGATACGCTATATCAAAATAATAACACCTGTCCTCAACCAGAAACATTATTTTCAATTCCCTTTCAAATGAAACTGAGAATACTTCGCTTAATATTCCTCATATCAGGAGATGAAAATTTTAATTACACTGATTGGACCATATTATTTTGTATACATATATTGAGTTATCATAGTGTACTCCACAAATATGTACAAACATTAGGTGTCAATTGAAAAAGAGTTGTATTCTCCATAGGAGAAATTGTGCATTCATTTTGCAATTACAATATTATATACATTAGTTTTAAAATTTTTAAATGATGCTGTATATTATTTATCATTACTACAAAGCTTTTGGACCTAAAAGCATATATAATATACTATGGGTTTATTCATATAAATCTTCATATAATTGAGAAATGTTTGAAATATTTTTAACAAAATGTTGAGAGACTGCCTTAATGATTTTAACTTTCTTCCTTTTACTCTTTTGCATTCCTTAAATGTTTTTCATGCTTATGTTCTATGTTTTATCTTTGTCATTTGAAAAAACATAAAGCTATTTTTTAACATGTAAGAAAATGAGGAAATTTTATTTTAAAAATCCCTCAATACCTAGAATTGTTCCTCACAAACTCTTAAACCATGGGCTATTAAAGAAAATAAATCTCTCTCTATAAGAATAATATTTAAAAGTTTTAATATAAGTCAATTTAAAATAATTTGACTAGTTTAGTGTTCAGTGGTTCTTATTTATTTATTTATTTTGGCTTAATTCCATTGCTGATGATTATATTGGGATCATATGTTTTGACAAACATTCATTTGTGACCAATTAGCTTTTGAAAGTCTCTCCAGGCTGTCTCATTTTTCTCATTCTCACATTCAGAAATATTTGACAATTATCAAACTCTTAGATCTTTTATCCTTGAAGCTTATGAAAATTGTGGGAAAAAATATTTTTTAAAGGAGAGAGAAATAGCAAAGAAAGTCTAAATAGTTTGAAATTAGGCCCTGGGCATATTGGTCACTGTTTATTTTCATGGTTATGAGATCCTTGTCTTATTCAATGTAGTGAAAATCCAATACCTTTAGGCGGTTGGCCCAAGTTTGATTTTTAGGCATTTTGATTTATAAATTGAATTCTATGTAACCTTTACAGGATTCCCAACTCCATTATCATGTTATTACTTTTGTAATGTGTTTTGAGCACTGCCATTGTGTTCAGAATTGAAAAGCATATTAAAGTGGACCTATTCCCACAATGATCTAAACATTTTAGCTGAACTTTTTATTTTTCCACCTCTGCACATTTTGAAAATGCTGCTGTATATTATCTTTCCCCAAATAGATAGATGTTCCTTTCAGAGTAAGTGCCATTTGAGAGTTCTCACTTGCAAGTGTTGCTAGACTCTGGATGATGCTTTTGGGTGGTGCTTAGGTAGGCTAAGATGTCAGCCATCATCCCTTGATCATGTCCATCAACATGTTTGAAGAAATTACAAGAAATGATATGCAGAATGAACTTATTTTCCTCTAATATCTATATATGGAAAACTGCCAGATTTACTTTCAAACCTCTAAATTTTCTTGTTGGCCTAAATCCTAATTTTACAAATTGATGTGCCTACCCGAATGCATTATGACTTTCTTAAGAGGAAGAGGCCAGCAGCCAGAATAAATGTCTTTGTCTTTCAAGTGTTCCCCTCTTTTAAGTTTCCTAATCTTAGAAGAGGATGCTCCAGTTGTTCATTTCCCAGGGAAGCATCCAAGAGTCACTTTAAGGTGATTATCTCTTTATCTTCAAGCTCACTGAATCATTGAATCTTGATAATGCTTCCAGGCCTGCAAGACTATTATGCCTGAGATTTTGACTATATAATAATAGATTCAAGATATCCAGGGTTTAGTTATAATTTGCACGTCATTCACTTAACTAAGAGGCACAGAATCTTATACTGACTTTCAGTTTCCATTTTGTCATATTAGACTTGTCAAATTTTGGAAAACTATTACTTAGGTTTCACCTAGAACCATTTAGGTTGATTTGAAAAACTGGTGTTTTCAAACTGATCATGGCACCTATTTATCCCTTCTTTTTCACTCCTGTGGCTCATTCCCACATTTAGGTGCCAATAAATTTAGAAGCAGTTTATTAGTCTATTAAATTGCAGAAATGAGAAAATGATAAAAACAAAATATTTCTAGTCACTATTTGGGCACTTAAAAACTTGACTTGTAATGTTTATTTTATCAGCTCAAAGATCAAAAAAAGAATAACTCTGTCTTTGTTTTTCCATTGACAATAATCAACGAGTGAGCCACATCTAATCTTTGTAAAGTAATAAGTTGAAATAAGCAAAAAACACGTTTCAGTTCTGACTTGGCGTTTGGGATAAATGGTGGAGTAGTGCTGTGATTAATGAAAATGACTCTGACAATTATAATATTTAAAATCTTAATGCTGTCTTCACACAAGTAAACTCGAACTATTTCTTCAACCTTTCTGGATATTTTTAAATGAAGAAAGCTTTATTGTAGTTGGTGAAAATTGAAAGTAATGCAAAAGGATAAATAGTTGAAGAAGTAGTAATCATTGGCTGAAAGATAAATTTTAGTCAGTATTTGATAAAAATTGTTAAAGTTGGGGCTGAGAGAGCAATTGGCTTAGTATTCAAAAATATTATAAAAATATTATTTAGTTTGTGATTATAAACATTCATTTGGGACCACTTTGCTTTTGAACGTTTCATTTAGTAGCAGAAGCAAAAAATTAATATTCCTAACAATAATTTGAAGAGAAAATGACCAAAATTAATCTAAAAATTAAGAGCCAGAATAATTAAGAAAAATTGAAAAGCCCATAAAAGATACAAAACTATCCGGAGGTTTTGCTGAAGTTAGCCTATCTCCTTCACCCTATTGCCCTAATACTGTATTAATAGAGGCAAATATTCCAAGGTACATTCAGATTTGACTTTTGCCATTCCCATGTTGCACAAATTTTATCATCTCCTTTATTCCTTCTGAAATACACTCACAGATCATAATTGCTCAGAATCACTAAATTCAAACCTTAAAGCGTGTATGTCATAGGAAGTTCTCAGAATTCTGTTGTACCAGACTTTGGAGTTGGGTAGAATAAAATAAGGATGACCGAGTCCCATTGATAAGAGATTTAAATACATTGATTTCTCCCATGCATTGATGAAAGAAAGAAAAGGGAGCACCCAGCAGCACTAGAAAGAAAGGAAACAGGATCTTGTTGGGAGGCAAATAGCTCACCATTTAGGCTCCTGGTATATCATTTCCTGCGGCTGCTCTAACAAAATAACACACACTGGGTAGCTCAACAACAGAAATTTATTCACTCATAATTCTAAAGGCTAGAAGTTGCATTCAGGCAGGGTTGGTTCCTTGTGAGGTCTGTGAAGAGGAATCTATTCCATGCCTTTCCCTTAGCTGCCAGCTTTTGGAAATCTTTGCTACCTTTTAGTTTGTACAAGCATGACCTTGATATCTGCTGCCTTCTTTACACAGAATTCTCTCTGTGTGCATGTCTGTTTCCATATTTCCTCTTTTTAAGTATTTTAAGACATATTGGATTAAAGCCTACCCCAACAACCTGATTTTAACCTCTGTGAAGACTTTATCTCCAAATAAAATCAACTCCACAGTAGTGAGGGTTAATACTTCAACATAATAGTTTTAGGGACATGAACCCATTCCACATTACCTGGGCAAGGAGACTATGGTGGTGTTGCTTAAGTTACCCTGGGCAGGAATGAGATCATGAATTTGAGAGAACACATTATTCCTGTTCCTAGTATCATTCATTTGCCCGACCTACAATTTGCATGTAGGAAGTACCTATGCAAAGTACTGAGCAAATGCTAGGATCCAGCAGGTAACAAACTACCCTTTCTTGAACTTGATCACTTAAACTTTATAGTTCAATGGCCAATTCTCTGCCTTTCAGAGAGAGCTGAGTTGTTATCATGGTCAGTAGCTGTAAATAAAACACTTTTAGGCATGGAACATTGTGAGTGAAGTTCCTTAGATGTAACGAAAGCCATATCAACAGTGAGGGGAAACTGGCAGTTGAAGCTAAGCTTCAGAGTGTGGAACACTGAAAACAGATGGGTTATGGCCACTGTGGCATGCACATCCTGGTTCCAGAGGACATCCCTTTTGATTGCTGATGCATAGGATATAGTAATGTTTTCATGTAGCTTCAAATTTTCAAAAGATATCAGAAATCTGTTTTTGTGTTTCAATTCTCCTGATTTGTAAATGTTGGCATCTTTTATGTTTGGTAGCCTTCTAAAATATGTTGGCTGGGCATGTAGCACTGCTCTGATGGAGCATCTATGCTAGTCTAAAGGCACAACAGTTGTAATCACCAAACATCAGGAGGAGAAATTGCCAATCTTCCTTTTAATACTCTGACAAAAGTGAAAAGAGTGTGTTTCAGGTATCTTGGCAAAGACCACAGGACAAGGGCTGTTCTGCTAAGTATATCAAAGAAGGATGAAAAAGAAGAGATGGATCTGACTGTTGAAGGGATAGTGGATTGTATTTCCCAGAAGGGCAGAATCACTGAGTCAGAAGCTAGCATACCTTTTGATAGACCATGACATGT
Organism: Urocitellus parryii; assembly: GCF_045843805.1. Taxonomy (NCBI): domain Eukaryota; kingdom Metazoa; phylum Chordata; class Mammalia; order Rodentia; family Sciuridae; genus Urocitellus; species Urocitellus parryii. The sequence continues at coordinate 69,133,493 of NC_135538.1, read as the reverse complement.
AACTAGCATCTAATCATGTTAAAGAACTGAGGTATTTTCCCAAGTGTATATGTAAGCCTTGACTTAACTAGGTCAGTAAATCCCTTAGACATCATTTACACTCTAAACTCTCATCTCTTTTTTTTTCTACCTTTCTATCAAAGTATGTGCATTTACAAACTATCTTGTTCAGTCTCCAAACAATTAGTTTTTTTTTTTGTAATGTGAACGTATGGAAGATATCTCTTTACTTTTGCTAAAAACTTACTTAATATGGGCTCATAGTTTCTCTCCACACAAAGATATTGGTTGTAAACCTGCAACCTCTAACTGTAGACAAGATTATTTTACATCTGGAAGTAAGGATCCAGCCATTCTATCTTATTTTTCATACATTTCTGGAAGAAACATAAATCTTTGGAGGTATAGGGGGTTGGAAGGACCACAGAAAGTATAGGCATTTGCAAACCCTGAAGTTTGCCCAATGGTGGCAGAATATAGAGAAAGGACACATGGGTAGATAGGATAGGAAGCTTTGTTGAAAAGTTTTCCCTGGATAATCACATTGGAGGCCATATGGCATGAATCAGTGTAGCTAAACATGTGCTTCTCAGTTTCTCTTTATCCTTTTTAATATTTTCAGTGCCACTGGCCTAATGATTCATTACATATGGGTGAGAAATACCACTACCTTTCTTGGGTTCAGCTTCTCATTTAAATGAAAGCACATTGTCTGAATAGTTGAATCAAGGAGTACACAACCAAATCCCATTTCAGTGCTATCTGTATTTCTCAGTGTTTTAGCAGGTTAACAGCTTCCTGTGAAAATTGCTTCATTCAAGTGTTTTCATCAGAATTTGGATGTAATCTTGTTTGAATCAAATGGCAATAAGAACTTTGTTGAAAATCGCACTTAATTTACATCTTTATATCAGTTATTTTCCTTTACAAATATCAATCCAAATAAGCTAAGTTTTTCAGCAATGATGTAGTGAAGAAAATAACACATTATATAGGGATTGTACAGCCAGTAGCAGATTAGATGCTAGAAAAGATTAAAACACATATACATATGTTTTAGTCAGCTTTTTTATTTTTATTTTTTATTTCTTTTGCCACAGTGACCAAAATACCTAACAAGAACAATCAGAAGAGGAAAAGTTTAGAGGTCAGAGGTCTCAGTCCATAGGTGCCTGATTCCATTCCTCAGGGACTGAGATGAAGCAGAGTATCACAGTGGAAGTGTGTAGTAGAAAAAAGAAGCTTGGGATAGGATGATCAGAAAGCATAGAGAGTGACTCCACTTGCCAGGGACAAATATATACCCCAAAGGCATGCCCCTAGGGACCCACTTTCTACAGCCACACCCTACCTGCCTAAAGTTCCCATCATATAAATCCTTGACTAATGCACTGATTAATTAATGCACTGATTAGGTCAAAGCTCCCATAACCCAATATTTTACCTCTAAATCTTTTTGCATCATCTCACACGTGAGTTTTTTGGGGACACCTCATCTAAACCATAACAATACAAAACAAAAGCTAGAAGTAACCTTGACTTTGAGGATTTAAAAATGTAATGTGTGTCATGGTTTGGGTAAGAGGTGTCCCTCAAAAGTTCCTGTGTTAATGCAGGAGGTGAGATGATTAGATCTTGAGATCCTGACCTAATTGGTGAATTGGTCCATTTGATAGACTGATAATTTGAAAGAATTATTGTTCTGGGTGATGATTGCAGGCAGGTAGGGTATAACTGGAAGAAGTCAGTCACTGAGAGTGTGTCTTTGGAGTTTATACTTTGTCCCTGGTACCTTGCTTTTTCTCATTCCCAGCTGGGTAACTTTCCTCCACCAAGCCCTCCTGCCAGGATGTTCTGCCTCACCTCAGGCCCAGAGCATCAGAATCCTGAACTGGACTGAACCTCTGAAAATGTGGGCCAGAAATAACGTTTTTCTCCTTTAAATTGTTTTTGTCCGGTATTTTGGTCACAGTGATGAATATCTGACTATCACAGAATATATAAAGAAAGAAATATAGAGACAAAAGGAAGATAACACATATACAATCAATTGAATGATAGAATGCATTTTACAGATTGGAACCACTTACTGAATTTCCAGGCTCTAATACAAATATGAGGAAGTATCCTGAAAGAGAAGGAACTTGAGTTGGGATATTTAAATCACAGGAAAGAGATTGCAGGCGGTTTGGACCTTTAAATGTAAAGGTTGGGAAAATGTATAGAGAAGTAGGGAAGAGACCCTAAGTAGAGGTGCTTCATATGAAGTCATCGTATGAATCATAATAAGAGATGAGATGAAATAGTAATAACAGGCCAGTTGAGATTCTGGGACTCAATTTAGGATATGATGTTGTATTAAGTCATATTTCCTTAGTCTCTTTCAATCTGTAGTGGTTTTCCATCTTGATTTACATGAACTTGATATTTTAAATTATCATAACCAGTTATATAATATTTCCTTGAGAAGTTTTATAATGAAGACTATTGTTTGCAATACACCAGGAAAAAATTATAAGTATCTTGGTAAGTTAAAAAAAAAAAAACTACTGCCAAATTTTATCATTTAAGCAGTTCCTAAAATATGGCTTAATTCCCTCAATTATATAATGTGAAAATTATTACCTATATATCATCTCAATATCCCTCCATTTCTATAAGAATGTGTGTGTCACTGTCAGCTCAGGTTGCAGGAAAAAAAATGCCATAGACTAGATGGCTTAAGCAATAGAAATTTATTTTCTTGTAGTTCTGGAGGCTAGAAGTACATATTAAGGTGCTTGCATTGTTCATCTCTAGGGCATGTTCCCATTCTGATTGCAGGGAGAGAGAGGAGGAGACAGGAGTAGAGTGAAGAAGAGGAGGAGGAAGAGGGAGAGGGTAAGGGGGGCTGAGAGAGAGAGAGAGAGAGAGAGAGAGAGAGAGAGAGAGAGAGAGAGAAGAATATAGAGAACACAAATTGGAAGGTTATCCAGCTAGGAATAATGTCTTAATTACAGTCTTGGATGGCCCAATGGAGACTATTTGTCACAGCAATTTGCATCAGCCTCACAGCTCACTGCTGTGGGCATGGGCTGCTACCTTTTGAACTTCTGCCAATGTTGCCTGTGAAATCTGCTTGCGTCTTTGTGATTCTCTACTGGTCTTATGAGAATTGATTCTTAATGCCCTTGTATTTTATCTTCCTCTGAATCATAGTCTTATGCAGGTAGCATAATTACCTAGGTCACATGCGTAAACCTAGCTGAAAAGGATGCAGGGAAAGAAAATTTCTGACTTCAATGTGATGGGACTCAGGAGGTGAGAAATTACTCCAAATGTAAGAAGAATATTTTAAATATGCTGAGTGATTGGGAAACCTTACTGATTTATTCCTCTGAATGGTCACCTTGGTTGACATCAACTTCCTGTTCTAATAATTAACTCGTCAATGGACAATTTTTCTGGGATATATCTAGGTTGTAAATACTTACAATATGCACTGCATTTTATTTGTTTCTTCTATACTTCTTCTGAGAACATTAGGAACAGCAGTGAGAACACCAGTTTTTTCAAAGTGTTTGCTAAATATTTTGTATTATTTTGTGTGAAGTATATTCTGATAATTGTCTTAATTGTAAATCTCTGATTATTGATGATGGTAAATATTTCTTTATACATATTTTAGATATTTGGGTTTCTCCCCATTTGAGTTCCTGTCCTCTTGTTAATTTATAGTTATTTGTATATTTTATATATTAGTCCTTTGTTTTTCTAGGAATATGCAGGTACTTTCTCTTAGTATATTACATTTTGTAACTTTGAGATGTTAAGGAATAAGAATTAATTTTCATGTTTAATTTTTTAAATTGGTATTTTGTCATTTTGTAATGCTATTTAAGGTCACAAAAGAAACTATTACATTTTTGTCTTAGAAGTTTTATCACTATTCTTCTTTAGAATTCTACCTTCCACATTTGTTTATTTAGTCTATGAGGTATTTTATTTTGTATAGAGTGAGGTGGAGATCCAGCTTTGTTTTTCTCTAGTTTTCTCAATCACTTCTTAGGAAGCTAGTTAGTTTCCATGTTTACACTAGTCTATTTTTCAGCTTTCTTTTTTTAAAAAAATATATGAACCTAGTTTAGAATTTTATTGATATCATTTTAAAAATTATTCTTATGGCTCTGTAAAACCTCTAAAAGTTCAGGTGAAAAATTCATCCTTTCACTTATTTTTCAGAATTGACTTTCATATTCAAGGATCTTTATTTTCCCATATAAATTTTAACATTCTGTTAGTTTTTTTTCTAGAAATTTCTTATGGGATCTAATTAAAATTCTATTTATACATTAATTTATGTAGAATCATTATTCTATTCATGAACATAATATTTCTCTCTTTTTCTTGTTTTTTAAAAATTTCCTCATTTTAAAGGTCATGGACTTTTTTGCTAGGATAATAACTAGACAGCTATTTAATAGATGTATTTATATTATGAATAACACCTAATTTTCCACTATATTTTTGATATGGAGGAATATTATTGGATTTTATTGGTTTATCCAACAAATATTGCTTCTGTAAAATTCTTTATGTAGATAAACCAGATCATCTGAAAATAATGATAATCTTGCCTCTTGAGATTTGAGAAAAGATTTTTGAAATATTTGTCTTATTTAACTTAAAGGGGGAATCAAAGTTTCTATATTTCATGTGATGCTTGCTATAAATTTTGATATGTACTCCTTCAGATTAAAAAAGATCATTTCTATTCCTAATGCTTCATAATAGACTTTGATAAAGTTTGCTATTTATAATGAATTTATTGAGAGAATCGTGATTTTTTTCATATTTTAGAGCATTCATATGAAAAATTATAGTTCTATATTTATTAATATCAAACCTATCTTGAACAGGTAGAATAAGCCCTAATTGACCATGATGAATAATTTTAATATATTTTTGATTGTTAGATAATATTTAGAGTTTTTCCTTTTTTGTTTATAAAACAAATAAGACTCTTCTTTTATTGTCTTTGTACAGTTTATGGTAGTTTGAAGTAAAGTTTGTATTAGTTTTTAAAATATTTCTTTCTGCTTCAATCTGGAAAATATTGTAAAATATAGAAATTATTTATAGTATGGAAGAATTACCTTATATAGTCATAGTAGTCTAGAGATTTAGAGGATCTCTGATAGCATTTTAATTTCTCTGAAGGAAGGTGTCTTTATTTATAATAAGAAAATTTACTGTGTTTTCTACTCATGCTTATGAGTGATATTCTTTAATTTATTTCAGTTTCTGACTGAGTACTGCTTTTAAGACCTTTGATGTTTTTTGCTTTTATTTGTTTGTTTTTTGTTTTTGATACTGGAGGTTAAACCCAGTTGGACTCTATCACTGAGCCAAACCCCTAGCCTATTTATTTTTTATTTTGAGACAGTATCTTCCTAAGTTGTTTAGGGCCTTGCTAAGTTGCTGAGGCTGGCCTTGAACTTGTGTTTCTCCTGCTCCAACCACCTGAGCCACTGGGATTACAGGCACGTGCCACCAGGCCTGGTCTGTTTGTTTTTTCTGCTGTCTTATTTTTAACTTCAGTATTTCCTATTAGTTCCTGTTATAAAATCCTTTTCATTCTTCATGTAATATTGGTTATTCTTTGTCTCTTTAAGAAATCATTTTTATTAACTTGACTTTCTTTTTTATTTTGGATTATTATTTCTTTCTTAGAGTTTGTTTAGTTAGTTGTCTTTTTATTATTGGTCTCTCAGGGGTTTTTATGTTCCCTTCAGTTTTTAGTAGTAACTTGTGCTGGTTATTTGTATTTTCCTTTGTAGGCAGGGGTTGGAGTTCTAAAACCCAAACACCTGCATGATTTCCTGCTTGTGAGTTTAGGAATATGAAAATAGGTGAGGCACACCTTGGAGAAGAGCCTCTGCCTTTATAGGAGTGTTCCACTATTCTCTATTTGCTGCATCTCATGACACCACTCTGGTTTCAGGGATTTTTCTGCAACTTTCCTATTGATGCTGCTATTTATTGGAGTTATCTACAAGTCAGGATGTGGAGGGGTGAGAAGCCGACACTACTGGTGGGAATAGAATACATGCATGCAAATATTGTTATCCATCCCTGTACTAGCCAGCTTCAGCCTTACCGCGAGCTGCTGCACCACCTAATCAGGGCTAGGCTGCTGATATATTGAGGATTGTCTGTTTTGCTTGAAAAATGGGTAGACAATAATCCACTCAAGGAATTTAAAGAGAAAAAAAATAAGCTCAACTTAAATAGTTCTCCTTTATATCCAGACTATTCACCCAAATCCTCGTTTATTCTTGGGCATCGGAATGTTCTGTCTTCTGAGTTTTCTTAGTATTTTAAAGTGTTATATTTTCAGAATTACCAACATCTGCCTCAATTCTGTACATCTTTGGCTGGGTTTTTTAGGAGGGCAATAGATGCTTATATTTATTTGTTATCTTGTGAAGGACCCTTAATTTCATTTTCTTCATCTAATTTTGAGGTGATGGCGTGATGATCCCTGGCTACTGACTATTCAGCATGATTACTGAAAGGTCATGTATGACTCTTTCCCTTAGTGTCTATTCATATTCCTGTGTTGTTTATTGCCTATCTCCCTAATTCCCCCAAAGAAAGTCCTTTCTCAGATTTTAGATTGATTTTGCATTTCATGACAGTGATTTCAGAGTTTGCAGATTGAATCACAATTTCAGCTGTTTCAAACTCATAAATCAGTATTACTAAGGTGTATCTCAAGAACTGAAACACTTACATTGCAAATCTGAATGATGATATGGCCCTCAGGATTGCCCTGGAATATGTATGAGAACCAACCATTTAGGAATAAATATTCTGGCTGATAACAGACAGCCAGCCAAACGCAGCCCCTGATAAAGATAAATAACCTGTACTCAGGGAAATTTTTTGCATCATTAAACATGGTGAGCATATTAGCTAGCAGGGGGTGGAGTCGAGTCCCTAAAGAGATAAATCTAAATTATGTGCGCTGCAGTGATCATAACAGTAATGCACCATCTTGGCTAACTAGCTGACATCAATGGGAAGGGAATTTCAGATTTAAATGAACCAAACTAAAAAGCATTTCAGTGCACATCCAGATTAATTGGAGCATATTCATGAACTTTTCAGCCCTATTATGCATCTTTTTTTTGACTGGTGCCAAGTACAAAGAGCTTAGAATTTTCCTGTCAAGCCTTGCATCTTTGTTTCTTCTTTTCACTTTCTTATGCAGCTTGATTAATTACTCCCCAATTTGCTCTCCATTAATCTCCCTCCTACACAGTTGTATCAGTACTTGCCAAAATCTCTTTTTTTAATGTGTGACTAAGATGGATAATATAAGTTTAGTGACACTTCCCTTAAATAAGACAATGAGGTAGTCATTTGTTAATACTGTACTTTTGAAACATGGAATATTCTAAATTCAAAGTTAAGAAGTGCTGTTAGTTGTTTTAGAAGAAACATATATAGATGGTTATCTGATCAATTTGAAAAACCTCAGAGAGACTTATGAGGCCCGAACTTGATTGTGTGTTCTTCTCTGTTGTTTGTGTTGGAAAATCTCTTGATGATATCTACATTCACAGAATCGCAATATCTAATTTTCTTTCATTCAGTTCTCTTTGTACTGCTAGAAAATTGTGATACCATATTGGTATACTATAATGTAGTACAATAACGGAAAAGTAAAACATTATTAATTTGTGGAGATAAATGAGCCAATATTTAAAGACATGTTTCTCTATATTTTAGATAAAAATAATTAAGGTAGCTCTGCTCAACTATATGGCATACATGGTATGTCTGCCCCATTCATAGTGGTTGTTCAGCATAACTGTAGAATAGTTAGGTGCCTGATAAATATTTGTTGAATTCTCAAGTCAATAATTTTATTTTATATTTTTAAATTCAATTTGTAAAATTTACATTTTTGAGAGACTGCCAAGTTTGGAGGTCCTAAAGGACAGCCCTAAATACCCAGTACTTGACTTATTCAAGAACCTCTGTGCCCCAGTGGCCCAAGGAGGAAAGGACAGCCTGGTGAACAATCTTGTGGCCATTCCCCATGGTTTGCTGCTTCCTCTGGGGACCATTTGCTTGAATCAGTAATTTTTATAAAGCATTTTTAAAAAATCTATAAGGAACAGCTTACATAAATTGGACATAGTGAATGTCATAGCAGTTAGAGAGAGGAGAGAGAGAGAGAGAGAGAGAGAGAGAGAAAACTACTTACAGGCGACAACATCAAACCATTTCTCACTAATTACATCTTTACACATTTATGGCTATGCCACTCACTTTCATTATTAAAGTTTACTTATTAAAGGGAAATTACCAAAATAGCCAATCACAGGAAACTCTCTAGAGACAATGTGAATTGAAATTGCATTTCAACCACTAACTGTAGAATGATTTCAGCCAATCCTTTAACCTGTATCTCATTTGACTCTGCAAATGGGTGGCAGGATACTTGCCACCTGGGGTTGTTCTGAGGGTTAAATGAAGCAGCACATGTGCTGGTACCAAGGGCAATACACAGAAGGTAGGTGCTACCCATTATTTCCCCTTCCACTGGATTCCCTGGTCTACCAAGTACAAGATCTGATTTTATAAATCACAACATTTTATTTACAACACTAAGGGTTCTCATAGATAGATAATTAATACGTTTTAATGTTTAATTATTCTTCATTTTAAAAATGCAGAAACGCGACTATTTAAAAGATTATGAAAGCAAAACCCAGGAAACTGCCATATTGAAAGTAAATAAGATTTTAAAGCATAAGTTTTCCATCTCATCTTTTTCTTCTAGAAGGGACAGTTTAACCTAATCTTATTTCCTCCTCATTATTGAATAGATGGTTTCTTTCCTACTCACCTGGGATCTGTTACAAATCAATTCATGATCCCTGTGTCTTGGCATCTGGTAGTTTTTCTTTGACCTTTCTGATCTGGTATAATTTTTGCAGGTCTCAACACCAGAGAACAAATTAATAGAAGGTGTTTATGTTCTCCTTCTCCCCATATGTGTACAAAATGGGGAGTAAAACAACATTACTGCCTTTTCTTTTCTACTATCTTCTAATAAAAAGAAGTCCTGCTCATTTCCCTTCTAACTTTCCTTCTCCCACAGTGTGCTAGCTCAGGTTCACAAGAGAGGAACTAACCAGGTTTCCTGCCTTCACAGCTTGACCTCTCCTGCTCTAACCTGACCTTTCCTTACCAGGTTATCCTCTAGGATAATCAAGTTGAATATTTTAAAGCACATTTATACCTATCAAGACTGTTCAATAGAAGGCTAAAGAATTTTTTCTTTCTTTCTTTCTGGAAAGGTATACAAGCAGAAGTGTCCAGTTATAGGAAAATGGAATGAAAAGTTAGTAAATGCAATTATTGTGACTCAGTCACATTGCTCTGCCCAGGTATTCCCTGAGTAAAATGCATAGGTCATCTCTTAATTTATCCAAAAATATTTTTGTTAAGAAGTTAAACTCATTAGAGTATTGTTTTTTTTCTTCAACAGTGGCTTAAGAGACTTAGCCCAAGTACAATAAGACCAAGGATTCAGCACAGGAAATGATTATTAGGGTGACAAAATTCCTGGGAGATAGGCGTGGTTTCCAGCCTAGTCCAATTTATGCTACCTTGGGCTACCTATTTAAAACCCAGGAACAAGAATGACATGAGAAATGTACCCATCTTTTGGGCTTAGTTCAGAACCAAGGTCTTTGGTTGGCCTCTTACATTTAATTATTCCCACTTTTGAACCTCCTTCTTGCTTACAGATGTTCTTAATACTAGTGTTGTGTGCAAGACTGATCCAGTGTCCATTAAAGGTGATTCTAATTTTTCTCCCCCTTCTCACCTACCTCTTAGTGTTCTCTGGAGGGTAAATAACTCCCCAGGGCTCAGTTTTAGATTTAACTTTGCTGGATACCAGAACTACCTAGTAGTGAGTCAGAGAGATGTGCTCCCTCTCGGTAGCAAACTGGTAAGGAGGGCCTGTGAAAAGTTTGCACCTCACATCATGTTGTTTACAAGTAGAAATTCATGTGGTGTACTGATGGAGTTCACAGAGTGATGGGATATTGCTTAATATCCCAGTTTAAACCAGTAACTAGTAAACTAGTAACTTGAAAACATTTCTAATTTGTTGGTAAAACAAACTTTAGATAGAACCAGTAAGTTCATCACAGTCTCATACGACAACTGTTTGTATAACAGAAACGAATCGACTGTCTTACTATCTTCAGTTTGATTTTTTTTGAAAATTTATTATAAATTTTATTATAAATTTATTTTTTTGTTACACAATTTTTAATTTACTTTTTGGTTGTCATTGCATTCATTTTCCTTTATTCTAGGGGGAGCTATATAGAGTATTTAAAAAATTCAACTTTTTCTTCTTTAAGGAAAGAGTACAGAACAATAGCAAAATTTCAGAAATTTGTATGGTTTAAATGTTGCAAAACTTTGGGGAATACATTAGGCAGACATCCAAGTCTGGGTTTAAATATGTCTACAGAGATTAAATCATATAATTACAGTTGGTTTGCTTGTATCAGGTTCTAAACGCAGTCCACACTTCACTATGGTTTTAGTTATCTCTTAAAATTCTTCTAATGTATAATCTTTGATTAATAAGGCAGTTCCATGTGTCTTACTCTCTTAAAGAAGATATTTATCAACTAAGCCAAGTTCACACTGTGGTTGGTATAATACCCACTGTAGAATAAATCCTCACCATGATAGCTATGATTGTTGCACTGCTATTATGACGTTGCAGAAGACCAACTGGACTTGCTTGAAATCTGTTGTGGTTCATGGATCTGAGGGTTGGTGTCGTTTGAGAATTGTGGGAACATTTTGGTCGTTAATTTCTTCAATTATTACATCACTCCCATTTTTTCTATGGCTTCCCTCTAAATTTGTAATGGATATTTGTTGAACATTCTAATTTCATGACTCATTTTCAATGTTAGGTTATATTTCATGTTTTCCAACTCTGTGTCTTTATATTTCATTAGCAAACTCTGCCTGTCTAGCTTCCAGTCCACTAATTGTTCATTTCAGTTTAATCACTGTCATAGTTTCTGTAAGACTGCATTTTTGCACTTTTTTCCCCTGAGGATATTTCTTACTTTTCAGTTGCCATGACCGAAACATGTCTGTTTTAAATTAAAATATTAACTAGTGGTTTATTTCTCTGGACCTTGTAGATGGAATTGATACAGGCACCTGAATCCTTGTGAAGCCTGACTGATGCTCCCAGTTTCTTAAAGGAGGTTTATGCTCCCAGTTTCTTAAGGAGGTTCCCTCCCACACAACCCCCTACTCACAGCAAAAGCTGTCTTTGTCTATGTTTAGATTTTAGATTTAGTTCTCCTTCCCTGGCTTCCAGCATTAATGGGGAAGGTCTTCTTTCTTTCATCATCTGGGTATCGTCCCTTCAGTGCTGACACGCCAGTGCAGTGGTTCTCCATCTGGGATAATTTTGTCCCCGAGGAGCCATTTGTCGAAGACAAGAGGTATTTTTGATTGTTAAACCGTGGGGAGGTGGAAAATGCTGCCGATATCTAGAGCGGGTGTGAACCAGAGATGCTCTGTAGTGTACAAGATAGTCCCAACAAAGAATTCTCTAGTGCTGAGGCAGAAAAGCCCTACTGTGAGTCAAACATGATTGGCAAGTGTCCTCATGACAGACAGACTACAGCTTTGGCTCATGCCCTTGTACTCTCATTTTTGCTTTATTCTAGCCTTTGAGGCTTTTCTTATTTTGTTGAACTCCAACCATGTACTTACAAGGACTTAAAAATGGTTTAAATCACTTTAAAGTATTTAGTATTTAGATTACTTTACCTGTTATTTCACTTCACTAGTTCTCTCTTCCTTATTGAAGGCTGCAGATTTTTTTTTTAATGGCTGCAGGATACTTTGCTTACTCTCTATGGACTTTAAGGGTAGGTGTTGCTTGTTTACTATCACAAACCATGCTCCAGTGAACATCACTAAGCATATATGAGAATATATAAACACCTAGAGATAAAAATGTTGAATGCATTTTAAATCTTCCCTGTATAGAATATATCAGTTACAACTTTCACCAGCATTATGAGAGTAACTTTTCCTTACACAGGTTTAAACTCAAACTGAGAGGCATAAAATGAACCTCCTCATACACAAATATAGAATGAGTGAGCCTTTATAGCCTTTATATAAACATTTGTCCAATTCATTAATTATCAGGATCTTGCCACATTTGTTTCTGTGATCTCCCTCTTCCCATTTCCTCTTTTCATTGCTGAAGCAATTTAAAAACAGATCCATATATCATGTTATTTCTCCCTCATGGAAGCAACTCCAAAATATGTGGACCTTTTATTGTAAAACCACATTACTATAATCATACCTAATGAATAGTATTGTTTTATAGCATGCAATAAAATGTCGAAAGAAAATTCAGATGTGAGAAAAAAGTCCTCTTAGAAATAGTTTATTTGAATCAGAGTCTATGCAAGATCCACACATTATCTTTTTTTTTTTAATGTCTCTTAACTCTCTTTCAAGAAAGAACAGTGCCCTTTCCTTTTGACCCCTTGACATTGGCTAATGGAAATGAATTGATTGTTTTACAGGGAATCCCACACTCATGATTTCTTTGTTTGTCTCTTTGTAGTGTGCTTTAACTCGTTCATCTATCCTTTGCAGAGAAACATTGATGCCTGTCACTTATTTAGAAGAAAGCTCAGTGTGTTAACAATAATTCAAACATATCACAGGATACTTCATATTGCATTAAAGCAGGAGACACAATATCTGCTTTTGCCACTTGCTGTGGTAAGACCGATGATCAGTGGTCACAATCTGTTCCTTTCCTTGTAGAGTTCCCCATTTACCCTTCATCAAATGGATTCATCTGTGTGATTGTTGCTTGAATCAATTATTTTATGAAGAATTCTGATTTTAAAAAATTCTACCTTTCTTTCCTCAATTATTAGAATTTTCCACTAAAGAATAAGTTTCTATCCTCAGTTAGGGCTAATTAATCAACCTGAAGTATACTTCATATAAGAAAGGCAGGATAAATCATTTATGCTTATAATCCTATTTTCATCATAAGGATTTAGAGCCCTAGTTATAGCCAGTAGTATTCTATTGTTTCATTCAAATTTTAAATTCTTCCTGTCTTTTTGAAGAAGTCATCAGTAGAACCCATAAATTTGTGTATTTTATGTCTTTCCATTATTGGAATTTATTACTTTCTTCCAGGCTCACACTGGCACACATTGGCCTGTCCCATTTGCTTCTTGTTGGCTCCTGGGTCCCTCTAACATGGTCTATTTAGTCCTTGATAGTTCATTGCTTTCTGCCACAACTGGATGTCTCAGGCACATCTTGTCTATTTTCTTCTGCAGATCAGGTACAATTCATTGCAATTTTTATTTTCTTCTCCCTAGTTGAGAAGGTTAGCACTTTTTTAATTAAGAAAATTTTGTACCAGGAATGATGATACACACCTGTAATCCCAGCATTTGGGGAGGCCAAGGCAGGAAGATTATGAATTCAAATCCATCCTCAGCAATGTGGTGAGATCCTAAGTAAATTAGGAAAACCCTGTCTTCAAATAAAAAATTAAAGGGCTGCGATGCAGCTCAGTGGTTAAACACTGGGCTTAATCCCTGGGTGAGAGAGAGAGAGAGAGAGAGAGAGAGAGAGAGAGAGAGAGAGAGAGAGATTTGTATTTCTTTTCTCTGAACTGAATATTTGCCTATTTTTCCCCCTGAAGGATTATTGATTTATTCCTAATAGGTTTTATAGGGATTCTTTTTACAGTAAAAAATTAGCTTTGTCAGTGATATGAATTGTAAATACTAGCCACATTTTCTATTTTCTATTTGACTATTCAGTATGGTATATTTATGACCTATATTTTAAAAAAATATAGTAAAATACACTGTTTTGTTTCTTTTATGGTATCTGGATTTAATTCATTCTTAAAAAATTCTTTTCCAATCTTGGATTATATAAAGAATGCTTTTGCTAAATATTTGTACTGGGTGAATGATTTTTTAAAATCTTAATGTTTTTATCATCTGGAATTTATCTGTAAAATGTGAGATATGTAACCAATTTACTTATTCCCATATGGCCAGAAAGTTATCTTCACACCATTTATTAAATAATCTGTCTTTTCTTCACTGATTTGAAATACAAAATTTATTATTGAAATTTCTTATGGAATGTTTTAGTCAACTCTTTTGCTTCAATCACTAAAAGACCTGACAAGAACAATTTTAGAGAAGGAAAAGTTTATTTGGGGGTGCACAGTTTCAGAGGGTCCAGTCCATAGACAGTGGCTCCATTCCTCAAGGAGAGGCAGAACATCATGGCAGAAGAGTACAGTGGAGGGAAGCAGTTCACATGATTATCAGTAAGCAGAGAGAGAATTCACTTGCCAGATTCAAAATATATACTCCAAAGGTATGCCCCCACGGATCCACCTCCTCCAGCCTAAGGAAGGAAAAAGAGAGGTCCAAGATATTTAGGATGATCAAGAATTTCTCCATATTACTTTTGTTCACCTTTCTTGGCCTCTAAATTAGACATGTGCCACATCTAACTGCAAAAAAGGCTTGGGCACAGAGTGTCTAGGTGTGTACATGTGCCAAACTCAAAGAGTTCTATTATCCAAAGCAGAAGGGAGACAATGAATACAGGGCAGGGGAAAAATTCATAATCATTCCTATTTTCAATGTGAATTTTAATTGGAAATTTCAAAATATTTATTTTCTATTAAAATAAGGTTGTTTTCTTCCATTTTATCATTCAAATAATTGTTATTTTCAACATGAAGTTTATATTCTGCCAGTTATTATTTTTTTGACAAGTACCTTCCTTACTGAATTATTTCATTTTGCATTTGAGTTCATTTTCTTGAATTATCCACCTCAAAAATATCATCTATAAATAATTATAATTATATATACTTCTTTATAATACTTTTTTATCTTATGTATTTATATTAAGTACTTGCTTTGGTTAGTAACTCCAACCAATATTAAATAATAATGGAGATAAAAGATATCTATATTATGTTCTGACTTTAATGGGACAGCTTTGAATGTTTCCCTATAATATATGATATTTACTTTTAGGTAAGTTGATATATGCATTATCACATCATTCAGATATGTGACTTAATATTAAGAAAAAATATAACTTTCTATTTAATTCAATGTTTTTATCTTATTATTCAATGTTGAATTTTATTAGATGATTTTGAGGTTTGTACAAGATAATATTAGAGGTTTTCACTTTAAATATGTTATTATGGAAAATAATATGAGCACAAAACTTCCTCTTTATTCCTAAAATAAAACATACCTTGCCATGAAAAATTATTTTTTTACTTATTGTTGTATTGTTCAACATTTTATTCAGTGTGTTTGTAAGGATCCTCAGGGATTGATTTCAAATATTCTTTCAGACTTCGGTTCTAAAAATATTTTGGAAATTTTCATTGTTTTTTTGGGCCTTCGATCATTTTAAACAACATTAGAGTTACCTGTTTCTCTGATCTTTCCTACAAATCCCGCTGGGCCAAGGTCACTGGGGATGTTGAGCTTAGCAATATTATCTTTTTATAATGAACTATTATGGAATCTCTCTCTTACAGAAGAAATAATCCATTTAACCTAGTTCTCAAATTTATTTACTAAAAGGAAGCTCATTGGAATTTTAACATTTTAAAATTCATTTTGTTGGGGGTTATTTTTAAATATAATTATATCCTATTTTTTATAGTTGTGTTTCTTCACTAGGTATTTAGTGATATGTTAACTTATACTCTGTGTATGTGTGTGTATCCAAAGCAGTTTTTGGATTAATTTATTAGTCCTATCATATTTCTCAGTCACTTTGTTTGGGGTAGCTTTTTAATATAGCATGTAATTAAGTTCTAATCTGAGTCTATTTTAATAAGTGAATTTATCTAATTTGCATTTTTATGTGAAATATATATGTTCCACATTGGGGTTTTTCATCATATTTTATGTTATGCTTTCTGAATAATGGTGAAACTAATTTCTGTTCAGTTCTCCTTTTTTCAGAGTTCATAGTTTCAAATTAACTTTACAACTATTATTTGATTTATCAAGTAAAATGTCCTGACTCCCCTATTTCAAAATGTATGGTTTCCCATTTTCCTTCCCATTTCTGCTTTGTCAGTACATACTACATTTTCATTCTCTTCTCTAACCAAAATCCTCATTTGTTTGGATCTTAGTCTGACTCTTAAAATGACTTAGTACCACACATTTTCATGTCCATTTCACATTTATCACTTTTTTTTGACTGCAATTTATTTTCTGTTTGACTTGATTTTGAAACGATGTATGTAAATGTTCATTCAACTTGAAAAACTATTTGCCTAGGAAATAATTATGAGCCAAACTTTCTTCCTTTGAATACTTTGAATACTTTAGGGGAATTACCCGTTCATTTTTAGTATTTAGTTCATTTTTAGTATTTAGGGAGAAATCTAGTAGCAGTCAAATTTTTTTTTCTTTTTATATGTGACTTCTCTGTGTGTGTGTGAGACATACTTTTTAATGTTTCTCATCTTAGAAATCCAGTAATTTTATTAAGAAATTAATAAGATGTATTCCATGTTTCTATAAATATGTCAAAAATATAACTGTACTATCATGTATAACTAGAAAGAACCGATAAAAATTTAAAGAAAGAAATACCTTGAATTGATTGCTCTATATCAGTTTTTCTTTTTGTGGGACACTGTGTATTTGCATTTTACAGATTTCAGTCCTTTTTATTTCTGGAAAGTTTTTTGAATTGTATGCTTAAATACTTGTTCTGTTAGTTTTTTCCCCCACCCCTCTTTTTTGCAAACACCTGTTTTGTGTTTTGATGCTCTTTATGTCCACCTTCTGCATTATAATTTCATTCCAGATATCCTTTTACTCTTTATTTACTGTGTTTCTCTTAGTTTGCCATTTCAAACATGTTCCACCAATCCTGAACATTCTTTGTGTTGTTTCCAGTCAGACATTCACTGTTAGGACTGTCCACACTTCTTCCCGCTGTGCCCACCTGTAGAGACACATATCATATTCTCATTTCTTGAGGATGAGTGTATGCTCTTTTATTAAACAAACTCTTTGGTTACATATTTAAAATGCAAGGTGATGTATTTTTTTGTTGTTGTTTGCTCCTTACTGTGTTGTGTGCGTGTGTTTGTATGGGAGGGAGGGGGGAGAGAGAAAATGAGAAGACATTTCTTTTGACATTCGTATTCCCAGTGTTTCCTTAATTTTCTCCTTGTGATATTATTGTATAGATTGTTTACTGGTTTCCTTTATATTATTCTATTTATATTACAATACTATCTTATTTATATTATCTATCCTATAATGTTTTTTATTCTTAACTATTTTTTCCCTCTACCATCTATTGTTGGAAATTCATGGTGGGAGGGGCACAGAGCTAGCTAGAATTCTTCCTATGGTGTGTGTGTGTGCGCGTGTGTGATTGTTTGTGTGTGTGTGTGTGTGTGTGTGTGTTTGTATTTGTATGAGAGAGACACATACAAGAGACAAAGAGATTTATAAACACTTCAGGGCTGTTCTAATTGCCCTGTCTTTTATGCTGTGTCACCACCTACCTGGTCCCTCCAGATAGTCCCACAGAGGCTGAGCCAGTCTCCTGCTCTGCTTTCTGGACTGTGTGAATTGGGGTCAAGTATAGTACTGCCTCTGGTCTCCATACTATTTTGCACTACTGCAAATACTTTATTGCTTTCTGTGTGTTCTTTCAAAATGCAGGGCATGCCATTTAGAAGAGTTGTACTTGGCTAGTTTTCTCTGGTATCTTTCTAGCTTCTCTCCTTGCTTTCTCACATCTTTCTTTGAACTTTAGTACTTTGCTAGTGCTTCCTCTTATTTTGTGATTCAGTTTCTGCCATTTCCTTATCACTAGAGATAGTGTTTGCATTTTCTTTCCTTCTTTCCCTTAGTGCTTTAAAGATGAGTTCTCAGGGAAGAATGGGGAAAAACCTAAATTTAAGCATTTTTTTTGTACTGGAGATTGAACTCAGGGGTATTCTATCCCACTAAGCTATACCCCTAGACCTTTTTCATTTTAAAACAAGCTCTCCCTAAGTTGCCCAGGCTGGCCTCAAGCTTCTTTGTCCTCCTGCCTCAGCTTCCCAAGTAGCTTGGATTTTAAGAGTGTATCACTAAGCCCAACTTTATGCTCTTATTTTAAAATCATAATTCTCACTTAATTTTTTCTTACTTTTTCATTAGTATTTCCCTGTTATGGGAATATTTTCTCTTGTTCTCTCTTAAGTAGGCACGGGGAATCCTTGGGACTGTTGTTCACTTAATTCTTTCTCCTATATAATTATATTTCCCTTGGCCTTTCCTCATGGTGACAAATTAAAAATTCCATTGGTTTTGATCATACTGTGGAAGCACTTGAAATAGTTTATGGCACATAAATGTGTTCGATAAAAGTTAGCTAAATCTGAATCTTATTATAATTTCTTGTTCTTATTCCTAGAGAAGAAAATAAACTACAATATAAATTAAAATTACTTTATAATTACAAACCATGTATTCTGAGATTTTGCATAGAGTTCTAAGGATAGAAGCATGATGAATATTTCTTTGAGTCCGAAATATTATACATTGAGTGACATAGAATGTAAACTTCTAAAATGTACCTACCTGGACTGAGAATGTAGCTCAATGGTAGGGGGTTTGCCTAGCATGCACAAAGCCCTGGGCTCAGTTGCAATACTACATAAATACATACATAAATAAATAATGTTATGATTTGGATATGAGGTGTCCCCTAAAAATGGGAGACAATGCAAGAAGGTTTGAAGGAAAAATGATGGGGTTATAGCCTTAAACTAATCAGTGAATTAATCCCTGATGGAATTAACTTGGTATTAACTGGACACAGGTGGGGTGGAATGGAGGAAGTGGTTAACTGGAGGAGTGGCTTTGGGAGTATATATTTTGTATCTGGCAAGTGGTGTTGACCTCTCTCTGCTTTCTAATCATCATGTGGGCTGCATCCCTCTGTCACACTCTTCTGCCATGATGGTCTGCCTCATCTCTAGCCCTGAGGAATGGAGCCAGTCTTCTAAGGACTAAGACCTCAGAAACTGTGAGCCCTCAAATGAACTTTTCCTCCTCTAGAATTGTTCTGGTTAGATCTTTTAGTTATAGCAGAGAAAAAGCTGACTAAAGCAAATAAATATAAAAAAGAAAAGTGCACATACCCATAGTGAAAAATATATATTATGTAGTTCCATGGAGCAAATCATAAGTAAGAGTAAATTTGGAGTCACTCAGTATTTAAAAAAATATTTTAAACTCTTACCAGGAATTTGTCAAATCCTGAATCAGAAACAGGTTCTCTTATTACTTTCTCCTAAGGACCAGTCCAGTTTAAATTTGATATTTATTTTCTGGTTTATTCTTTAGTATGAAACAGTGGAAAATAAAATGTAGTATAGTAATAAAGATAAATTATATAGATAATGTTGAATATATACGATCATAACTTTATTGTCATGTTTTATAATAAGGTCCTAATTCAACTAATTTTTATATCTATGTTTTCTGCTAGTTTCTACTTTTATATTCTTTTCATATGGCTTTCTTTATTAGTTTGCTCTTGAATAACTTTTTCTGTTTTTACTTGGAATTTTCCTCAAGTAACATTGTAGATGTTAAATTCTTAGTTGGCAGGAAACTTATCTATGTTTTACCTTGCCTGATACCATGTTTAATAAATGTTTTTGTGATGATGATATTCTGTTGCTTTCTGTCCCTTCTCTTTGTTCCATTTTTTTTCCCCTCTCTCTCTTTCCCTTTATATCTACGCAGGCGTTGAGAGTTCTGTGTGGCTCAAGTTGACTGTTCTGTTTAGGTCCGCTGGTGGCTATGTTTTTTTTTTTTTTTTTTAAGTGATGATTCTATTTTCAGGGTATAAAGGGTTTGCAATTCATTTGATGCATTTTTAAACAGCATCTCTTTGGCTGCCTGAAATAATCTGGAGAAGTAAAAAATTTTTAGTATCATTCAAATCTCTTAATTTGGACAGTTGCCAGGATCACAATTATCCTGAGGACAAATCAATGCCTTTCCTCCTGGTGTCCTTTGTAAAGGCAGAAACCTTGGCGCTATCTGGGGCAGAGAGCTACCACTTTCATAATTTAATTCCTAGAAAGCCTTATCCACATCCATGGTACTATACAAATAAAAAGTAAAGAATGACACTAGACAGCACAAATAATCAGCTATTATCAGCCATGAAACTCAGAAGGGGTAAAGAGGAAGATGGAAAGTAAATTCTAATAAAAAGTATGTGTAAACTGTTCCATGAAAGTCATTTTTTATTACAAAAGCAATAACACCTTTCCATCAACTTTATGCAACATTTTTTAAATAACCTTTAGTAAGTGTTAGTAAATCATATTGATCCTTGAGGTCACTAGATGGCTAGAAATAAACATGCAAAGATTAACCATGTTGCTGCTCCTCAGCTCTGTTCTGCAAACAATTATGTATAAGGTCAGAGGAGGGCATCATTGGTATTGTTTGCCAACCAGTTTATTCCTAAGACTCTTGACCTCATATTAATGTGTGCATTTGAAAGAACACTTCATGCAGTATTGCTAGTTGAGGCCACTAAATATTGGGAAGTTTGCAGTTTTTTTCACCAACTGGGGATTGGAAATTCTGTTAGAAACTCATTTACTGGAGCTGAAAGTTTATGCATCACTTTAATACTTCTGATTTAACCAGAATGTTTTATTTGTCGTGTAAATGTAACATATCCTGTCTGGTGTGAAACTGCATGGAAGAACTCAAAGTGGACCTAGTAAATTAAAGTTTTATTTTTTTTTATAGTGGTGATTTAAATTAACTTTCCAATTACTTTCCACTTAGGTTTTTGTTTGTTCAGTTTTTGGTTTTACTTTACCTTTTCAACAGTGTAGCCTTTGTTAATTTTAAATCCTTTTGATGGCTTTTTCTAAATATTACTTAATTTTAAGGTTTAATATTTTCATTCCAGAGCACATAATTTTAAATGAAAATGGAACATTCTGGACCTGTTAGTTGGACTACATGCATATAAGCAAAGTTCTATGGCCATTCATTTGAGTTATGGATTCCTTGCTCAAGAAGCAAGAAATGATCTGAAAGGTGAATATGAAGAAGAAATAATGAAACATTAATTTAATATTTTTTAAAACCAATTATGTTTTTAATACCATCTATCCTCAGTGGCCCCTCAAGAGGTGTACACATATTACTGGTGCTGTCATTAGGATTTCAGGATGACTTTAAAACTTTCCGCAGCAAATATTTCCAATTGTTTGTAAATTTAATTATCAAGTTAGCAGGCACCCAGATTTGATTAACATGTTTGCAAACATGATTATGCACCAGAAAAAGTATCCATGCGTCTTCCCTCAGATATCCCTTTAATGTCTTCACAGTACGTGGCATGTCAGGCTCAAATTAAGAATCTGTATTGGAAGCCACAGATGCAATATCTGTATATTACAGTAGGAGAAAAGGTGAGATTTGTTCTCAATTTCCCTTGCTGTTATTTTCTACCTTTGTGAATTATTGAAGGAAACACATTCTTTCAACTTATATTTTATGTAAGTCTCAAATGGTATCATAAATAGTGTATGCTCAGACATATATTCCTGTATTAGCCAAAAAGATGATACTGCCACCAAAGTTCAGTTTAATGAATTTCTAAAGCTCCCTGCTAATTCTATTTCATGGTAGCTTTGCATTTTATGGAATTTGAAAGCACAAGTTGTAATTGCTAATATCCAAAATTAATATAAGTAAACTAGAAAGCTTACTGCTGCTCCTTGCCTCATAATTGATTCGTGTAAAGACAGTATCATCTACATTTTGTGTGTTTCCCTGATATAACCTTACTGACACACTTATATTAATTAATTTAAAATACTGAGTTGCCAGTTCCATCATTTATTATTATTTAATACCTATTAATAATATAATCCTTAATCTGTTTTATCACTTGCATGGCTTATTGAACATGTAAATACCCCAGAGTATTGTATCACATATCTTAATAAATTTTCTTGTGCTCCATAGTTTTTGAGTACCAAACAGGGGAGGCTGGATTTATTTTTCTCTTTAGATAGCTCTCTGGAGACCTCATCTGGACTCAACTTACTATGTAGGGTTTTTGATGAGCCTCTCTGGACTATTCTGGAGGTGGAAGCTGCAGGTACTTATCATTGGTATGCTCTCTGTTAGGAGGACAGCTTAGATCAAAAACAGGTTCCAAGGGAGCTATTAACAAGGTTGTTTTCCTCTGTCACTGGTCCCTAAGCATTTTGAAAGGAACTTAAAGAAAAGATGGGTACTTTAATTTTTTTCCCCTACAAAGTCTTAGGATCACTATTGGTAAAAGTAGGGAGGAAGAGGTGATAAGAATAGATTTCCAAGTGTATGTGTCTGTAGGGTTGGATTTTGAGGAGTCTGCTGACAGCCCTCTGATGTACTGCCTGGGGTGAGGTATGACAGGGTGTGTGAGGATACTAGAAATTTGTGTATGCCTGTCTTTCCAAGAAATGTGAATCAGAAAAGCTAGGTCTCTCCTTTCTCTTTGAGAATAGGAAAAAAAAAACCAGCCTGCTTCTCCACTGAATAATCTCAACTTTTCAATTTGATTTAGTTCAGTTCATTTGAATTGGGCAAATATTTATTAGCACATAAAGCTTAGCAAGATCCAGTCAAAGTAAAACAAAACAAAATCTAGGGCTTATAGAATAGAAGTTCTCAGGAGAGTCAGGGGAAATTAGGACCTCAAAAATTTTGTAGAGAATTCCTACACCTGAGGTTGACACTAGGCTTCCTCTTTCCCAAGGTTTCATCATTTCAGATCTCATTTTTAGGGATAGCTGAGCCCATCCCCGGTGAAATAAACAAGCAGATAAATAAATTATGAGTGTAAGGAAAAGACAATCCAAGGATTAAAAATTCCAGTAAGATTTCATTTAGAAAAGGGACATGAAATTCATTGGGAGTGACATTTATGTTACCAATAAAGAAAAACATTACCCTGTATTTTGACTTTGCCATGAGTTATCACTTTCCAGATCATCCTGCTTAGGTGTCATTGATCACATCTAGAAAGATTTTGCTCCATTGCCACAGCTAGCTGGAGGTTATCAGCCAGATGCTTGCTTTTTGTGGTGGGATATAAGGTTTCATTCTTTGAAATTCTCATTTTCTGGTACTTTTTCACTGTCAGGTAGTCCAAAATGGACAGGTCAATGCCTTCTACAGAATCCAGAGTACAAGATTCATGAGACAGCTTCACATTTTCTCATAGAAAGCAGTGAAAAAGTACAGGCAGCTAGTCCAAGGTAGATGTTAATGTCAACAAAGCAACAGTTGCCTCATCTATAAGAGGAGGACAATAATTCAACATATCTCATAGATCTGTGATAGTGTGAACACACTATGCCATTATGGCACAGAATGCTAAGTCAGTTACAACACTCACATGAATGAGGAAATCTTCCAGTTCTTTAGGTTGTATGCCCTAATTCCACCATGAACAGGTTGATGCATAAACAGAGCAAATAAACCAAATAGATGGGAATGGTATTGGTAACATGATTTGTCCCCCTATCTTGCTTCAGGTTAATTTATATGTGAAAATTCACCAGACTTTCCAGCTCAGAGCTCATAGTTAGCAGTTTCTCACCTCTCTTATTTCCTTTGGACACATCAATTCTCCAACATTATCAGTAACTGGGAAGTTTGGGGCCACTCAAATCGACTCTTGGGCTACCTTGTGATCTAATTTACAAGAATTATGCTCACTTGCATAAGTCTGAGATAAACTTATACATGAATAGAAAGTATTCTTGGGTTCTCTTCCATGTCCTTACTGGAAACTTTAGGATGGTATCTTGAAATTGATTGAGATTATAGACATGTGAATCTATGGCTTCCAAATTCCAGCTGACCCCTCTTAAAGTTTCTTCATTGATGCTTCTACTGCTCTACATTTTACAGAAATTATTATATGTCCACCTTAATAACAAAGATGACTGTAGGGAGGAATCAGAAATATTTATTTAGAGAAGTTCTGGAATCCTATCACAGTCTGAATGTACAAAGCTTCTAAATGAGGGAGAATTATCCATCAACCACAGAAATAAACCAAGGACTGTTATGCCCAAATAATGGCCATGAAAGAAGTAATGATGCCCTATGTCCAATTATCTTTCTCACCTTTTCAGATTTATTATCCAGATGAATGGTGCATAAATCAAACTACTCTGTTATAGTAACCAATAATCCCAAACCTTAGTGATTTACATCAGCAATGTTTGATTTCTTGCTCATGTTGCAAGTCAATTATAGTTTATCTGGAACTCTGCATGTCTTCTGCAAATATTAAAGATAGATTATGGTGAACTACTCCCATGATCTAAAAATGATAGGTTACCTTCACTCATATTTCATTTACCTACAAGTCACAAGGCCAAGTCTGACATCAAAAGGGTGAGCAAATATAAATCTTCCCCAGAGAGAGGCAGCTAATATTCTGAAAATTAACAGAATCATCTGATAGTTACTTTATTTTCTACATTAGGGTTTTATCTTAGAAGTTGACTTTAACTGAGCACCCCCCTTTCATGTACTATGTCCCAAAGACAACTTTAATATGCTATAACCGATTATTCTCAAGCAAATATCTGCTGCTTGGATTGCCATAACTAAATACCATGCAGTGAGTAGTTAAACAATAAAATTTTCCCCACAGTTGTAGAAGCTAGAAGTTCAAGTTTGGGGTACCAGTATGGTTGATTTCTGGTGAGGGCTCTCTACTTGAGTTGCCTTCTCAAGTCTGCTCACATGATGACTTGTTTGGGCGCTGAGGAGAGAGAAAGGCCTCTGCTATGTCTTCTTAAAAGGGCACTGTGCTCATCATCAGGGCTCACTGTATAATTCCCTCCAAAGGCCCCATCTCCAAATACTATTACACTAGAAATTAGGATTTCAATGTAAAATTGGGGAGGACATAAAATTCAATTCTTAGTATACCAACTTCTATTTCCTGCAGTCAACTTGGCCTCAGATTAAGCAACATCCATGCTTCTCTCTCTCTCTCTCTCTCTCTCTCTCTCTCTCTCTCTCTCTCTCTCGACAGGCATTAGCCTTCGAAATATTTTGATTCGGCTCCCAGTGTTTCCAGGGCATTCCTGAACAAAAAGACAACTGTCTTTTCCCAACTTACTGTTGACTGTTGCTTCTTTGGGATGAACAACCGTTTGCTCCTTCCCCAAAGTGGAGCCTCTAACACTAGAAAACCTCAGTGATGGAGCTGGATGGAAATCTTTTCACCCTGGGAAAACTCCTGCTCCTCGGCACCCTTCCATGTGCCCTACAGTTATCATTGGTTGCTTTCCCTGGTTCTTTCTGTTGTCTCCGTGTCACAGAATCCATGTTGGTTCCAGCAGGTGGGAATTAACTCAATTATTTCCATGGATGGCTGCCATAGTTCTATTCTGTTTCCTACTGACTCTGTTATCTTTATTCAGTCCTTTCCTTTTATGTCTAGACAAGAAAGTCATTGACAGTTATTTATGGGCTCAATTCTCCTGCTGTCTTCAGTTATTCTTTTCCTATTACACGTTATGATTATTTCACTCCTCTATTTGAAGCTCATCGGCAGCATCCCAATGCTCTTGGGATAAAATAAAAATCAAAACTCCTCACCATAGCCCCTGGGGTCCTATGGAATCTGGCTCTGGCCTTCCTCCCAGAGGAGGATAAGAAGCTGCAACTCAGACCATTCTTTTGTTCATTCTGTTGAAAAGCTTGGGTCTTCTCTCTTTGCCTGGGACATGCCAAGCTCCTTTATGCTTCTGGCCTTTTGTCCTCATTTTTCTGTCTTCTCCTAACTGTTCACTTGGCTGGCTGATTATAGCCTTCTCTCCTCCATGGTGAGACATCCTTTGCCCTCCTAAGAAGGGCCTTTTTAAGTTACAGGCTTCTAGATTATGCTGATCACATCCTTTATAACAATAATAATTTAATAACAACATACACTTTGTTCATAAATTTGTCTTCCTCTTGGAATATGCTCTAATGGCCACAGTTTTGCTTTTAGCATGATGCATCCCACCACCTGATGTGGTGTCTAACACTAAGCCACATCTCTAAGTGAATGATTAGTATGGCACTAAGTTATATGAAACTTATATCTTAAATGCTATAAGTTATATATGCTATAATAAGTTGCATGAAATCAAAATTTGTTTTCTTGTATCTTCATCTGGAAAACCTCTCTGACTCTCTGGGATCTTATAGATCTCATCTGCTTTTTACATGAGAATTCATTCAATATTAAATGTTTTTTGGTCTTCATGTATATTCATTTCCATAGGTTTAATATCTTTAGTTCTCTCAGCTATTATTCAGTCAGGTAAAATGTGTTTATGGACTTTCAACACATGTTCACTGTGTCCTCTATTTATATTACTACTTATTACATTTTCCCCTTTGACATTTGATCCTTCACTGCAGCTAGATCACTATTTCTCTGACTGTAGGAGGACAAAAGAATAGTTTAGATTCTTTAGAAATGACTTTGGTGGCATGGGACCTGGTCTCTCAAACACACTTATGCGCTCTTTCCTGAAAATGATGGACTATATCCCTGCTTAACCACAGATTTGCTCACTGTGTTCAATGATCTAAGAGAAAAAATGCAAGGGGACATAGGGAGAAGACTGTTCTGTCCTTGATCTAGGGATATCTCTAGTTACCTTCTTTAGGACTTCTGTCAATGGAGGGAAACATTTTCAATCTGCTTACTCAGAACTAAGATATTATTTAGTCTGTATTTACTGTGTTACTGGTGAGTATACTACTCACTGTGCTTTAAAAAGCACAAACCAGGTTTTACCATCTCAAACATTTTCTTCCATCCTTGTAGCCTCTTCCTCCACATCTATGAGGCCTTTTCTCCTCTTTCTCTGGTTCTGTGTGTGTATTGGTTGACTCAGATATATTCCTACGATCCAGCAAGCTCTCACTTTATGTTAAGTCAAGAAGTAGATGGTCCTATGTGGATTCCAATCCTCCTTATCTTTGATCTTTATATTTGAGTAGAGAACACTTACATGGCCATCAGTATATTCCTTAAACAAAAGTAATGCATTCATTCTATTTGCTAAAATCATATTTTCTTGTTAATGATCATTAATTTATCTAATATATTAACTGATGTTCCAGTTATATGTAATTTTCAAGTTTCATCATTACTATCAGTATCCTTACCAGAACTCATTTAACAGAATAGAATTGAGGGCAGAGTCTTCTCTTATGTCATTGGACTCACTCAATATTCCTAACTCCTATCTCTATGTTGAATGCCTTCCTAATTCAGATTTTCCAGATGAAGAGTATTCCTCAAATATATCTATCTTTATCCTAGACCAGAGTCTCTGTTTTGAATGAATCATTCATTGTGAGCCTTTTGGTATCTTCTTCCAAATCCATAATGTATAGATTGCATCTAATACATTTTGCAGAAAATTCTTAGCTATTTGGAATCAGTTGTACAGATATGAGTATATCCTTAAAGTCCTTTCTGAACATGTGATCTATATCGTATTCTCTTCACTGTTAAGTTAGGAAATTCTAAGGAAAATTTGAGGTTCAGACCAAAGGATTATTCACTATTTTATGTATTGTTTGAGTCCTTCTAGTTTTCTTGATTTTTTTTCTTTTTTTGGATGAAATGATGTTGTCAATAGTCTTAAATACATTTTGAAAAAAGGAAGGGACAATAAATTATATGTTTGTATGTGTCTAAAACAGTATCAGTTAGCTTCTCTTCTAATTCTGGAAATTTTAAATGGAAGTATGGTTCTTTCAACTTTTAAAGTTGATATGAATGTGCTTACTAGGGATATTTGGATAAGCTAAATAAGAAGATACTTCTGAAATGATTTATTACCTCATTATTTTTGGAGAAGCAAAAATTTCATTAATGAATTTAGAAGAAAACAGATATAGGTTTATAAAATTTGAACTGTGGTGACAACGTACTAACACATCTTCAGTCTCCTTTTTTATCTTTACTAAGAGATTGTTACTACAGCATCATGTCTCTTTCAGAAATTGCCTAATCTTTTCCTTGCAGTGGTATTATTTTGGCATATGGGGGGAAAGGTTTTGTGGGAGTATCTCAAATTCTGTTGTCAGTTTATTCAGACTAAAGGAATGAAGAGCCCTTTTTCTTATCTTCTTTCTTAACTCTGTGCTGAACAATATACAGGCACTGAGGATATACAGGTAAGATCAAATTTAGCTTTAATTGCTCCTTATCTAAAGAAATAGGTGGCCACTTCAACCTAAACTTATGTGAGCCAAAGTTTCTCTGCTAGCCAAGTCCCCAATACCATATCATGAGGAAGTTAAGTAACTTTCTATGTTTACAGAACATTCCCCAGCAAGCTATGGTTTTCATGGTCACCACCATTCCCTGTTTCCACGTGTGCTTTTATGGTTTCCCCTTAAACTACTATGAAATTCAGTCTCTTCCACAATTTCAACATTTCTGCTAACTGTTCGCGCGCGCGCGCGCGCGCACACACACACACACACACACACACACATACACACCTATGTGATGGTAGATGTTTATGAACATTTGTTTGTGGTGAATCAGGAGAAAGTTACACTGTAGTCATATAATCAACCTCAGATTGAGCATCTGTCCCTGGTGACTACCTCAAAACTTGTAGGTTAAAACAATGATTCACAGTTTTTCTCACAATTTGATGGGTTGGCTGGATCAGTTGGGGTTTTGTTACTTGGGGTATTTATGTACTTGAAATGAGATGTCAGGTAACATTGAATTATCTGGAATCTCAACCAAGCTGGGCAGCAAGATATCTCATTCTCAGGTTGTTGACCGGGATTATTAATTGCAACACCTGCCAGTGGCCCTCAGCTCTCTTGGAATTCTCACAGGCTCAGGACTGGGTTCTGAGAAGCTGTGTTCCAAGAAAGAGCAGGTGGATTCTGCCAATTCCTCTTAAAAATCTTACTTTTTGTCACAGTATATCCACCAAGTAATTTCAAGACAACCAAGATTCAAGGAACTTATGTGTTCCTTGTCTTCTTGAAGTGTTAGGTCAAACTTCATCAATGAATCTTATCCCGATTATTATATTTAAAACTATATGCTACCACTTCTATACCCTTAGACTTTTCTACTTGTTTTTATATTACTACCCATCTCAAAAACTCAGCAAAATTGAAAATGATTATTTTTTTTGTTTTTATTTATTTTATTTTTTTATTGTCACAACTCACATATTTGTTTATATGTATTATATTAATTATTCCTAAATACTATACAATCAATCAAGAAAGCCTATGAAAAAGTTCTATGCTTTTTGAAAAAAATATTCATATGTTCAGCCTTCCTACAGTGTCTTTTATATTCTTTTTTTATTGGTTGTTCAAAACATTACATAACTCATGACATATCATCTTTCATACATTTGATTCAAGTGGGTTATGCACTCCCATTTTTACCCCAAATAAAAGTTGCAGAATCACATCGGTTACATATCCACATTTTTCCATAATGCCATATTAGTGACTGTTGTATTCTGCTACCTTTCCTATCCCCTACTATCCCCCCTCCCTTGTTGGTCATTTATTGCCCTTTAGTAGAAAGTCAGCTCAATTAGGCCAAAGGTTCGTGTCTGTTTTGTTTTCTGAGACATATCAAGAGTGTGAGACAATGGCTGGGACATGTATATGCTCAATAAATATCAGTTTAATGAATTAATTAAATGTTAAGAGGAATTATTGTAACTTAAATTTCTATCACTCTTCAACCAACATTTGGTTAAAAAATTCATCCCCCAAATAATCCCCATATGTTTTTAGGTACTATAACTCCCACTGCTCTGCCCCAGGGAATTAGTACCTTCATTTACCCAAAGCTTTAGATTTTACAAAACAAAATTTAAACACTGTTAAAAAAATCCCTTTCCACTAGAACTCTTCAAAGTTTATTCTAAACAGTGCTATGAACCAAACGAATTGTGTTCCCCACCAAGTCCGTATGTTCATGACCTGATCCTTAATGTGTTTGTATTTGATGATAGACCTTTTAGAAGGTAATTAGAATGAAATGAAGTCATGAAGGTTGTGTTTTAATCCAATAGCATTAGTGGACTTATAAGAAGAGAAAGAGTTAGAGAGATAATCTGTACCAACAAAAGGACATGGGAGCATTCAGCAAATAGGTGGCCACTTCAACCTAAAGAGGGAACCTCTTCAGAACTCACTCCTTCTGACTCACTGATTTTGAACATCTGGCCTCTTCTTAAAATGATGGTTTGTTATCTCAAATGGAAAGACCAGTTGTTAGATATTGTTTAGAAATATATGCTACCTTTTCTCTTAATAACTTAAAGTGTTTGGGTTTTTAAAAATAATCTTTAGCATAAAGAATAATTTAAATTGAGACACAAAGAGTTCTGTTGATCACTGAGGTTCTCTATTCCATTTTACTGATGAAATGATCAAAATAGCTCAAGGATGTTTTCAGCATTCATTGTTATCACTAGCTATTGATATAACAGAGCATTCATCTACATCTATGTTGTCAGATTGTAGGTTCTCAAAATTTCAGTGTTATCTTTTATATATCTACATCTATCTATTTATCTACCTAAATACCTCTGCTAAAAGCTTAACAGGCAGAAAGTCTCATGAGATGTGATTCCAAATTATATGAAATGGGCAGTGTCATAATGCTGCTCTTCTAAAACCTTTATTGAAGTAACTTGGCAAACAATTCAGAAACCTGGGTCTACTTGCTATATGCCATTGGAGCATTGTTTTGAAATACAAAAATGGATATCAGTTGTGTAATATTTTTATGCAAAATTAAACCTGTAATTTTAGAATTTCTACCACACTTAGAAATAAAAGGAAATTGGAAATATAAGAGATATTGAATAAGTATAACTGAACAGTTATCTCAAAGAGATTCCTTAAGATTAGCAATCTTCTTTGGACCAAGGGCATTCTTTATTTTTTAAGACCATGTAAATTAATGGATAAACCTATTTAACTATTCAGGGATTTATTTTTCAGTTAAAATATTCTTGTTGACCCAGTGCTGTGTTGTGCTTAAAATACGAAGCAATAAGCAACAACCCACTGGTGCTCCTTTGTTGAAGGGAGGGATAGATTAAAAATTTTTTAAAACATTTCTAGGCTCAGAATATATTGTATGATGTAACATTCAGGTCACAATGAACCCCTAGTAAGAAAGTATGAAAAAAGTTTTAAAATATGTGCGTGTGCGTGTGTGTATGTTAATGCATTCTGCATGAAAGTACACACCTTCTGTCCTGAAGTGAATGTTGGTCATGGCATATTTATTATCAGGTAGAACATCAGATTATAAAACATTGTGATATTATGATCTTATTTATTTCAGTTAAAACATAATATAATCATGTAAATACATGATAAATTATAAACTTGAAGAAAATCTATGATTTCACTTTATATGTGATGGACTGGAGAGGTGTGTGTGTATGTCTGTGTGTATGTTATATTTGTATGAAAATTTATATACTGAAACAAGTTCTTTTGGAGTGGCCAGAATTTCTGGTGATTTGTATGTGGACATTATTGTGTATCTCAAATTTTGAACAATAAAGAGGTATTTCTTTTTCAATATGATAAAAATTATTTTTGAAGCATGTAAATCACCTATATTTTATATTTGTCTCTTAAACTTCCACAGCAGAATGCTAATTTGTTCTGTTTTCACTTTAATCAATAAAGATTATCTTTCTCTGCATTGTTAGACTTCCAGAAGCAGAATTGAGCCTCTTTTATCCGATTTTTACAAAAATGCCTTCCCTGAGTTATGATGAAATGTGTAACCTCTGTTGATACGACACTATTCCTCCTAGTCCTCTTACCCATTGTATCTATGCCTTTGGTTAAAAAAAATGTAACTTTTTGATATTATCCATTGTAAGTCTGTTACTTAATATGAGAACATCTGTAAGAGCAGTTTTTACTCTGCAGATGAAAGTTTTATTCTTTCTGTGTCGGGAAAATAAAAGCAATGTAATACAACAGGTTTCCCTCTTTACCTTATCAAGTGTATCACCTTAGTGCTGAATAAATTGTCCAAGAATTGCAGTATTCTCAAATGTAATTACTGGAATCTCTGCTGTTTCTGGGTGATGCAACTGATTTGAATTATAAATGTACTAGGTTGCACTGTTTTGAATCTTGTTGTTATTTCACACTTTCAAGACATAGAATAAAAGTTGAATAAAATTGCTAATTAATGAAAAAATGTAGAAACACTACCTGCACACATCACTCATTCTTTTAATTATTCATGTGCCAAACATAGTTATAAGGAAACATATCAATAAGTAACCAGAGAAAGAGCTTTGTCATCATGGAGGTTATATTCTAGAGAGGGAGTTCTGATAAAAAGTGTTATGGGGGCTGAGGTTGTGGCTGACGGGTAGAGCTCACCTAGCACATGCAAGGGCCCTGGGTTTGATCCTCAACACTGCATAAAAATAAATAAATAAAATAAAGGTATTGTGTTTACTACTAAAACAAAATATATCAAAAAGAAGTGTTATGGATAAATAAAATAAATAATATATTAGAATATGAAGTGTGTTATGAAAAAAGTAAAGTGAGGTGTTAGGAGTCATTAAAAATTATTTGAACTATAATAACTGGAGGTAAAATACTTTTATTTTCAAGAATCTGTTAATGCTGAGTAAACTTTTATGTTCAATGGATGTTTTTATTTGTCCTTTGTTTAAAAAATGTTAATTTGTCATCTTGGAGCTTTTTTTTTTTTTTTTTGGTAGCAGAGATTGAACTCAGGGGCACTCGACCACTGAGCCCTATTTTGTATTTTATTTAGAGACAGGGTCTCGTTGATTTGCTTATTGCCTCACTTCTACTGAGGCTGGCTTTAAACTCATGATCCTCCTGCCTCAGCCTCCCAAGCCACTGGGATTACAGGCGTGAGGCATGGTACAGGGCTTTGGAGCCTGATTTTATTCAGTAGCTATATGCTAGGAAATGGTAAGATGCTAGATGTTCTCATGGAGTTCAAGCAGTGAAAGATATCACAAGAAGGCAGGCATGATAGGGAAGATGGGAGGTATGACATTGCACAGAGGGGCCCTTGACCTTGTGGAGTCAGGAAAGGCTTCCCTTGAATGAACAACTGTAAAATTAGAGATAGGGTATTGTGCTGGACAAGAAAGCAGTGGAGAGCTTGTCTCTGGAAGATGGAATTCTGTGTCAAAAGCCATAAAGGTGAGAAAGAGCAGTATATTAATTCAGAGAACTAGGAGGTGTTCAAAGTGCCTAGAAAAAGGAGTAGGGGGAAAAGTTCACCTCCCAGGGGAACGCTAGGCAGGTGACATGGTCAGCAGTATTTCAGAAGTGGTAGTGGACTAACCTGGGTAGGAAAATAAAACCTGTAGGAGACTGATAAAGATGGAGAAGGAAGAAGCCTGTGGTATAGAGATCATGAAGAATAAACACCTTATTTGTAGTAATGTGTAAAAATAGTATAAAGTTACCAGACCATGGCAGGAAAGTGTTTAAATTTATCATTTCAGGAGAGGAGGAATCATTGTCTGTAATACTAGTATCAAGCAAATGACTGGATTCCTTATGACAGAAAATGTCTCTAGATATGGAGATGACAAGAAACCAAGAGGCCAAGTCACTGAATGAACCAGCATGTGCACGTGGCATATTGTTTGTGAGATGATGCTGGACCAGGGCTGGGGACAGGGACTTGAATGGATGAAAGATGACCCAGAGGTCTGGAGGTAACACGGATTAATTTGTTGCATTACTGATTCATAGTGGCAAACATGTTGTGTTAGGCAATATACAGACAAGAGATTTTTTAATTTACACATGTTCCATCTTTTTCCTCTATTTTGTTTTGGTTAGTAAGAGGATAAAGTCAGAGGAGTGTGATATTTTCTGACCATCTTAAAATAGTTGTCATATAATTAAGCACTTCAATTTCAAGGGTCCTTGCACAATGCACAAGAAAGTGTAAACAGCTTACTGGAACCTATTTAAAATTGGCATTTAAAAAATATTGACAGCACAATATCACTCATCTGTGCATTCCCAGACTTGTGAAATGATTATGAGAAGGTTTCTGTTTTATACCTGAGCCACTGGGGTTAAAAAGCTGATGTTCAAGAAGTGAAGTTTGAGGATGTGCTATAATATAATAAGTTATTGAGGAATTTTTGTTCCCCAGAAATTTATTTAACACTGCTGCCTCAAAAAGTGTGTGGGTAACCTATGATTTTTTTTTTTTTTTTTGACAGTGAAGTAAGAATCTCTATTCAGAGGACAGGGGAAGGAGAAATCCAAGGTCGGTGTGTTTTTCCTATTGATTACGTATTCCTGGGAACATGGGCAAGGAGCCAAGCTCATCTTGAATTCCAGCCATTTGAGTCCTCTGCTTAGGAGGGAGGGAGCAGTGTGCCCAGGAAGCAGGGCAGTATTTCCAGCAGGTGGTAATAGCAGGCATCCCATTATAATTTTAGGAAAATCTGATACACCAAGGCAACCACATTCATGAGAGCAAGCACTGTGCTTTCAGTAGACTACAGAGTGACGTTAGGATGCCTCTTTCTCCTAGTAAAGGTTTTATGTGAACTGATATGTCTTCCTGTGCATTCATTCACCTAATGCTGCCAAGAGAGAGAAAGGATTGAAACATAAATCTCATCTTATTACCAAACCTAAATTGTTCCCTCTGATTCTGTCTGGATGCCTGACTCTTGCCTTGTTCCCCTGGCATAATGAATTTCTTAACCTAGAGTCTCGATAAAATCCTCCATAATTTATTTTTATCTTAGAAGTTGTCATAAAAATTCACTGACAAGGCACAGCCCAAGGTGGTGTGGAATGAGCTACCTTGATCTGTTTGTATAGATAGAGATACACTACTGCTCTCAGATGGAAACAGAGTGACTTTCCTCTTTTGTTCCCATAAAAGAACATCTATCAATTCCAGTGAGGTTTCAGAGTGGGAAAATATGTGAAACTCTTTTTACATATAGGAGTTAGGGAATTGAGCTGGATGAAAATTTACTTATCTCTGTTAGCATGGTTGTTTATTTCATTTTGTGCAAGTCTGATATTAACATTTAAACAACTAAGGAAATCGTGTAGAAAGGAGGTCTCCACATATATATCTGCTAAGATGGCACAGCTAGGATACTATTTTTAGAATAATAAGCTTAGTGGTTAAAGTGTCATGCACTGAAGATTAAGTACTGGAGGAAATTAATCGGGAGACGAGCATGGGGTTATGAGGAAGAAATCTCATCCTCTCATTAGTGGAGTCAATCAAGAATTTTCAAGGCACACATTTTATCCCTGGCATCATCTTGGGGTCCCTATCTTAAACTTCAGGGAATTCTTCCACACCCGTTATATTTATATCCTTTCTTTTTAATTAAAGGTCTCAAATCTTGAAGGACACAAAATTAGGAAGCATCTTTGAGGTTCAACAGAACCCCTGGGATGTTTCTGTATTTCAGCTGGGTCTGTGTACTTTTTCATTCCTGAACACCCCTTGACTAAGAATATGTCAAATGAGATGCATTAGTGACTTGTTGAGTGAGTACCTTAAGAAAAAAAAATGGGGGGGGGATTGGGAGGAGAAAAAGAAAAAAAAGAAGAAAGAGGAAAGAAGAAAAACAAAAACACACAACTACCAAGTTAATTGTTTCTTCTGGAAAATGTCAAGGCAGAAAAGTTTGAGGAAGAACTGAGGTAGGGGCAGCTAATGGATCTGGTAGGAAAAAGAGCTGCTTTCCATTTTTTTTTTTTCCTCTTCCTGTGTCTTAACTGTGTCTGACTCCCTTACTTTCAATATAAAGTATCTAGTAGTGAGTTCTTGGGATTTTCATTTGGATTTCAAAGCTGATGAAACTTTTTTTTGGCCCTGAGAACGAAATGGGTAATTGTGAAGAAAATTGCTGAATAAAGATGTTGAAGTTCCTTTGCGGTGTTTAAATACAGCCCAGGTCACAAACAGACCCTTCCTTCAGGAGTCGCTGATGGAGCCCAGAGTGTGAGAAGTGAAAAGTGAAGTGAAGAAATAAGTCTGTGTGGCCTCAGGTTGGGGAACAGGACAGGAGGGGAGCAGAGGGTGCTGAGGCAGTAGATGACAGAGCCCCTCCCCAGCGTGCTCACAGATCTGAGGGAGCCTGCTCTCTCCTGCCCTGGGTCTTCCCTGGCTCTCCCCAGATAACCCAACCTATGAAGCAGAAAACCATTTTTCTTTTTTCTTTTTTTTTTTTCTGTTGAAAAGAGGAAAAGAGAGTGAGCAGAAAGAGAGCTTGTTAGGTGAGTGTCCCCAAGACATGTGGCATCTTTCTTCTCCGGGCTGTTAGCACTGCCAGGGATGGGACTTTCTCTACTGCTGTTATCACCTCCTCATACCACAGAAGGCTCCTAACTGGACTCTGTGCTTCTGGTCCTCTCCCTTTTAAGTGCATTCTTCACCTTCAAACCCAGTTATACCATTTCATTGCCCAGTGTAAAACTCTAGAGCCGCTTCCTTTGCCAGCAGGAGGAAGAAATCTCAGTAAAGCAGAGAAGCTCTCACCGGGTCCCTTCATTCCTCTGTACTGGCTCCTGCACTTCCTGCTCTGTGACACTCACACTTTAACAGCCCTCCATCTGCTCTCTCTGTAGGGTTCCCTTCCTTCCTCCTGAGTAACTGTCATGTTTTCTTCAAACCACAAGGGCCGGCCACTTCCTCCAGGAAGTCTTTTCTGATCCCTGCCTCTTTTCTCAAATGGAACCAGACACCCTTCACCTCTGCCTCCACAGGAAGTGCTCTATTACAACCAGGTTATTGGCCACAAACTAGTCTTCCCACTGTAAGGTGAGCACCTGGCCGCCAGGTTTTATTTATTTTTTTTTATTTTTCAGATTTTTTTTTCTTTTTGTCTAAGTTCTATTTTTACCTAGCATGGAGCAGGAACCCTGTGAAGAAAGAAATAAAAATGCATTCATAAAGACAAACTTTTGGTTTACGGCTTTAGCTGTTATTTCTGAGCTTAGCATTATTTGCAATTCCTCCTTTCAGGCAGACACTCTTGATTCCCTCACTGAGAATTAATAGCCACTATTCCTAAGGCCTTCAGGCCAACTTCCCTCTGTACCGAACTATAATTTCTCAACATTTCACAGCCAATTCCCCATTATTTGAAAATTTGTAGCAATGTGTCTTTAAGTTTTCTTCTGTCTGTAGTAAAACAGCCATAATATACTGTCAAGAAATTACTTGAATTATAGGGAGAAGCAACGGAGAATGCTGGGACTTCTTTCTGAACAGAGCTGAGCTTTGACTTTTTATTTATTGTTATATTTTAAAATATATATTGGCAGAGGTTAATTTGCAGATTTTTGTTGAGGAAAATAGAAAACTCCCCAAATTTTGTTTATAGCTGTGTTGAACATCAGCCAGTTTCATATCTAACTGAACAATCTATTAAATGGTCTATATACATCTACTTTGTAAATGGTCTTTGGAACAGTTTTATCTTACTGGTTGCCTCATTAATTAATACGTTTTATTAAACCTTTGATATGTATTCATTTTGTGCTTGTCAGAGGGATATGATTTTACCTTTTTTTAAAGAGAGAGAGAGAGAGAGAGAGAGAGAGAGAGAGAGAGAGAGAGAGAGTTTTTTAATGTTTATTTTTTAGTTTTCAGCGGACACAACATCTTTGTTTGTATGTGGTGCTGAGGATCGAACCTGGGCCGCACGCATGCCAGGCGAGCGCGCTACTGCTTGAGCCACATCCCTAGCCCAGTGATTTTACCTTTTTGAAATTATTCTTTAACAATACATAGTAGAAAAGCAGTAGTCATTTTGGAAGTCATAAGTTTAATTATTTGTGTACTACCAGGTTTTTTCTTTAATGTCAGCAACATCTTAGTTTTTTAGAGCCTTAGTTTCTTTATTTGCAAGATGAAATGAGGACCCTTGCTACTAGGGATTGGACAAAGATTAATACCATATAAAAAAATTGTAAACTATACAGTGAAACAGAAATTATGTTATTATTTGCTAGAGATGCTGTTTATGTATCTTGTTGGAGTTTTTGTGTATTTTTAGCCTAGAGAGACTGTATCATAGTTACAATCCCAGGAAACCAAACAAAATTAGAAGAATCAAAATTAGGAGAATGAACACATGAATTTTCAATCACTGTTCAATTTTCTTAATTTTAACTTTTATTGACACAGGGAACCAGTGTCTATTTTCATAGCCATAAATATATAAGCTATTTAAATAAACTAGTTGGTATGAATTTTTTTCCAGATTAAGTATAAAATGTCTATAAGACTGGGCTCCATGTTTATTTAGCAGAAGATTCTCTGGAAGACTCATTTCTTACTAGGAATCAACCCAGTCTTTAGGACAAAAACTTTCAACTCCATATTGAGCCCCAGAAGCAACAGGGATGTAGAGTTGTTTTGTGTCTTTTTTTTTTAAATAGTTATGATGAGATTTTTGTCCCAAGGAAAGGCTCCAAGGTTGTAGAAAATATTTGAAAAATAGTGATTTAGAAGATTCGCTTTCTGGTGGAGGTGGTTGGGAGAAATCTCTTTCATGACCAGGTAAAAGATGAGGGGGGACTATATTAATGGAATTCCATATATAAACATTTTGTTCTTCTCTCTTAAAAAATCTAAAATGTGGATTATAAAAAGGATGATTAAGGAAATAGCCTATTTTGATGTGAGACAGAAATCAATAAGAGGAGAAAAGGTTTTTAAGATTTTTAGAACAGCAATAATATACTTTAAGATATGATTATTTATTTTTTAGAATATATTTCTAAGAATCTCAAATAAACTGTGTAACTTACACAGTAAGACCTTTTATTTTTTTTTCAGTCTATTGACATATTAAACACTCACTTTGCAATGTTGATAAATAGCTTAACTGAGTCT
Source organism: Urocitellus parryii (assembly GCF_045843805.1). Taxonomy (NCBI): domain Eukaryota; kingdom Metazoa; phylum Chordata; class Mammalia; order Rodentia; family Sciuridae; genus Urocitellus; species Urocitellus parryii. The sequence continues at coordinate 69,094,301 of NC_135538.1, read as the reverse complement.
ATCTTGTTCTCTGATACTTAACATGTAGTAAGAGATCAATGAGTACATTTACTTACATTGTTCTGATTTACCCGTGAATGTGAAAAACCAAATTCATGAGGGCATACTTGCTTATTTTTTTTAAGAGTCTTCTAGCAGTAAGAGAGAGGAAAATCTATTTTAGTCTATCAGCAGACTGAATTTGAAATAATTCACATCGTTACAAATAAGTCAGTATATCAGCTTATTGTCCTACTCTCTTAGAATTTCCTTTCAAAAATAATATATTTAAATAACAAACATTTATTAAGCACTTTTTTATATGCCAGAAATTGTGCTAGGTATTGATGCTACAAAGCAGAAAAAACTGAAGGGTCTGGTAGGAAGAGAGAGACAAACTCAGAACCTCACACTGTGATCAATACTATATGTAATAGAGGAATGTGCATTGTCACCTGGGAGCACTGAGGAGCAATTCACTCCACCTTGGAGTAGAGCTGAGGACAATTTAAGTATCACAGGGAAAATGACATAAAATAGCCTTTGAACTCTACTTTTATTCATTACTTGGAAAATTGTGGCTCCTGTTTTGTGTGCAGATCACTGAACCTGTCTGTTGCACTAATTGTTCATTGAATTTGCAACCAGAGGACTTGGAGCAACGTTGGACCCCTGCGTTCATGCATAATGAGGTTTTGACCTATTACTTGGGAATATGAAATACATTTTGGGGAAACATAATCCCTGAAGACCAAAGAACATGGAGCCACCTGGACTAAGGCCCTAATCCCCCAGAACCCTGTAAAAGAGATGCCACTCATCACCTTATAGTATGAAAGCATTTGTTATTTCTGATAGTACTTTGCTAGGCCCTGAAAAAATGGCAGCTCTTTCTCATGTGAGAAAAGGGCAGATAAACTTGCTTTCCTCCCTCTACATTGGTACTCTGTAGCCATAGATATCAGATCATTTACTTGGGAATCCAATTAGTGAACATTTAGGGCTCTGATCTTCCCCCCCTGTAATCCCCAAAACATGACTGTTCTATATAGCAAGGATTTAACATGGATTTTGTGGCTGGCAAGAGTGACAGACATATCAGATTATCAGTGACAGCAGCAGAAGCTTCCCTCTTTCTCAGCTGGGATCTGCCACAACTGAAACTACCTGCTGTCTATGTTTGACTTTCTAGAAGCTTTCTATTAGGGCCTGCGGCTGGCTGGATGATTCCAGACCAATGAGCTAATACCCTGGTCTTGTTTCCTGAGGCTTTCTGGTTGATTTGTATCAGAGGTGTGACTGGAAACCTCCCACCTAAGACAGTGTTTTACTTTGCCTGCTAAGTGTTTTCAGTCTTCCAGGAGTGCCTGAGAGATAACCGATGATTCTCTATTTCACTAGTTAAAAGAAAAAAAAAAAAAAAAGCCAAGGAAGTCAAATGACCCAAACAGTCTGCTTAATTTTAATTTTACAAACACTTCTCAAGTTTCTAAAGAGTATTTACAATTATGTAAAGGAAATAGAGGTGATTTAGAAACTCCTTTTAATCCAAATTTAAGTATTTTTTCAACCGGTAAAAGGCAATCATCCTGTGATTCAAATAATTGGGATGACAGGTACAATTAACAGGGGAAATTTTCTTCCAATAATGAAAATCCACCCCCCACCCCAAGTTATGTGCTTTATGTGCTTTAAAAATTGTCAGCTAAATTTTCTGAAGTCACACTGCATTCCGATTTAAAAATATTGTGGACATGTCAGTGGATACTCCCACTGATGGATAGAGAGGAGAGTATAAATAAAAGGACTTTGAAAGTAAAAAGGAGATTGTCAAGTGAAACAGGTAGGAGCCAGCTTTATTACTTTGGAGATTCACAGCACAGAACAAACAGGGTCCGAGCGCCTCTGTGAAGAAAGACAAATGTATTCCACATTTCTGACACCCATCCATTGAAGTGACACGCCAACAAAATTCACCTGGCTATTTCCATTTTTATCTTCTGTAAAAATAGAATTCCCAACAAGGATCTGGTGGTTTCGTTTCCCTAGAGACAAGGTCGAATCCATCAACTTTTATTTCTAGTTGTGAACTAGTAAACCAGTATTTCCAATCAATTAACACTGGAATGATTTGATTCAGGCATGCAAGCTGACTAAAAAATCAAATAAGGCAAAAGTCTCCACAGAGTTATATTTTTGCTATCTTATAAAGTCTGAGGGGACAGAAAACTCATAACTCTGCTTTTAAGATAGGGAAAAAAAATGCTGATAACCAGAGAAGGCTGAAAATAAATGAGAAACTGCTAATGTAATAAAAGGAAAAATGATACTAACACACTCTTCTAACAAAGGAATTTGGAAAATATTCCAAAGGAGATAAATGAAGAAGGTGAATAGAGAAAGATTTTTGTCTCTTTCACAAGTGGTCTCTTTTGTTTCTGAATCATATTGCCTAAGAGAGTCTGGGATTGGAGACTCTATCTTAGAGTTTAACAAGCCTTTTTAATATTATGAATACACTTTCAATAGTATAGAGTTTGGAAAGGTGGTAAAAGGAGAAAACCTGATCTCAATAGAAGAAGAGACTGAAAGAAGACTTTTTTAAAATATAAATTATATAAATTGTAAAAAATGGAGAAACCATTTAATGCATAAATTAGATAAATTTTCCTGTCCATAATTTCCATGGTGCCTACTCTGAAGCTTGAGTGAGCCAGTCCAGGGCAGGAGGTGATCAAGGGGAAGAAAAAGGACCCAGGATCTGGTACTCTGGAACACATAGAACAATAGTATGTATGGATCTGGGCATCTGCTTGACAGCTGAATGACCTCAACTGAGTATTTAATGTCTTAAGCCACTGCCTGTATCTGTGAAATGGAGAAGTAATAGTTCTTACCTCACAAGGTGTTTTTGAAGATGAATTAATACAATACTTGAAATGCCTGTAGTGCATTGCCTAGTAAGCTCTCAACAAGTGGTAAATGTTATTACCACTCTATTTACTAATGTTCTGCTCACAGTAAAGAAGGGACCTTCCAAAAATCCAATTCTTGTTATTCTCTTGGCTTAAAGTTTGAAATAAATTGTAAATATTTACTCCCCAGAATCTCGCTGGGATCCCAGGTTTAAACATAGTATCTGGGTGGCTGTGGATGCATGAAAGGGCAGACAAGAGGAACTTGTGAGCAACTGAAAATTTGATTTTCTGAACTAAAGTTCTTATAAACTGTTTGCTTATGACAGCTCACAACTTTGGGCTATTTGTTAGATAATTACCTGTCTTTGGCAAGGAGGCCTTTCGCTTCTTCCTGACAGAGTGCATCTTTTCTCCAGCTTGCCTTAGCTTTCTACATAGGGAAGGCAGCATTGTAGAGCTGCTTTATTGAAAAAATAGGGGCCTTCTGATGAAGACTAGGTCTTGCTGGAATCAGGATCTGACCCTTCCTAGGTAGCTAGGTTGCTATCTTTAGCAAGTCACACTGTCTTTTGGAATATCAATTTTCCAAATCTAAAATGAGAATATTAACTTCTACTAGACCAGGTTGTTTGAGGATAAAATATTATAATAAATATAAAGAGTATGGTATGGAGTAAATGCTCAACAAATTCTCTCTATTCTTCTCCATCAAGTAACAACAACAACAAAAACAACAAAAAACAACAAACCCCACAAATAAAGGCCAAGAAAATTCTCAGGGATTGATGTCATTTTATGGGTTGTCTATACAAGTAGCTTAGGAGGGATAACATCTCAGTGGCAGGTAATTGCTGTTTTCCCTCAAAAATTCATAATACTTACTGGGCTTATGGGTAAATACCTTTTCTGATAACAAGACTGGTTCTAAGGATGAAGGGTGCTTAAATCTCAATGAAAAAATAATGGTAAATTGGGTTTGGGAATCTCTGCTTTATTATGATTGAACTGGAAAAAGAATCAGATTATTTTATTAAATGCTACCTTTAGAAGGATGAAAAAATATAAATCCTAAAAGCAATTTAGTTTTCACAATGTTGACCATTTTCTTGGTTCTTTTTAGTTCACGTCATAGTGACAGTGAAAAAATTTTGCAGGATCAACACTGTTACTCGATTTGCAGTTGACAGTTTGGATGTTTTTAAGGGTATCTCCCACTTTGAAGGAATTCTTGACCTACTTCAGAATTAGTTTTTCCAGTAAATTCAACCTTTAGTGATTATCTGAGCCACAAATCTTTCTTCAGATGACTTCTCAGAGATAAAATGCATCTGAACTAGATACACACACACACACACAGAGAGAGAGAGAGAGAGAGAGAGAGAGAGAGAGAGAGAGAGTAGTTATCTGTATTTTTCTTTTTAGAATTATATCAATTAAAAAAATAAAAATATACTGATTTTTTAAGATTAGGTGGCCTTTGGTTTGTGCTTTATTTTGTGTTTGTATTTTTAAGGAGACATGCTATATCATTCTTCAAGTAGTTTGTCATTTTCATTTTTTCAAATTATATTTTTTCTATTTGGATACCAAGATATGATAACCTGTGATTAGAAATAAATGAAATGATTTATTTTATGCATGCATGTTTATATGGCATTATGTCTCCAAATTTGACATTCTTCTTCAGGGCTTTGGATTCTTCTTGAGAGATTTAAGTTTAATATATTTGTAAGTAACAATCTACCAAAGGGAGATCTGGGCTCAGAACTTGTAAAACTTGAGTTTCTATGGTGAGATAACAGGCAACCCCATTCTAGGATAACTTTTAGAAGCACAGGCTCTTCTGGAGGAAATTATGGAAGGATCTGCAGTGGTTTGCCAGTGTTCACATAGGCATTCTGAAAAGGAAAAGAAGTGACTATTACTGAGAGCTTATCATGTGTCTGGGACTGTATTCCATTGTTTGCATATATTTTAATTCAATTAAAATATTCTACAATTTTAGAATTTTAGACACAATTTTATATATTAAGAGTTAACAAAATGGGATAATTCTCCCAAGGTCAAAAACTTAAGTGGTGAAGCTGGGATAGCAATCCTGATCTGTGTGATTTCACAGCTCACATTCTTTCCATATCAACTGTGAAATATTAAAAAGCTGCTTTTGCTGGGAATGGAGGCACATGCCTATAATTATAGCAACTGTGAATCTGAGGCAGGAGTGTCATAATTTGAGACCAGCCTTGGCAACTTAGTGAGACCTTCAGAAAGACCCTATGTCAAAATTAAAACTAAAAAGGAGTGGAGAGCTGGAAATATAGCTTGCACCACTTCTTGATTCAATCCTCGGTACAAGAAGAAGAAGAAGGAGGAGGAGGAGGAGGAGGAGGAGGAGGAGGAGGAGAACACAGTAGTAGCTACTTTATACTATTCTTGGTGTTGTTGAAATATATAGAACTTGCACTACTATTAACATAGGTTATATGTATATATTCACCAATTTGTTCTTTCAATAAATTTTTTTGAGTGCTCACTATATATTTCAGAAACGATTTCACAATCTGGGATTGAGTATACAATACAAACAAAAAAAAACTGATCATGGTACTTATATTGTTCTATTGATACCATCATTTTGGCAAATATTTAGTTTCTTCCTCCAATATGCACATTTTGTCTCTTTGGACCCACAACTTTTAAGTGGCATACAGCTACCTGAAAAAAAACAAAACAAAACTATGAGTCCCAGTTTGCCTTGCAATTGAGTGTAGCTGAGAGAGTAAGTCTGGTGGGGCAGCTTTCAGAAAATTTCTTTTAAAGAGTACTGTTGAGTCCCATTCCTACCCTTCTTCCCTCCTGCTTCTTGTTGCTTGGAATATGGGTATACTGATGAGGACTCTGTTATGGTTTAGATACTAGGTGTCCCCCAAAGCTTATGTGTAAATCAATGCCAGAGAGTTTAGAGATGAAATGATTGGGTTATGAGAGTATTAACCTAACGGTGCATTAATCCCCTGATAGGGATTAATTGGGTGGCAGCTGTATAGCTAGAGGAGGTGGATCCCTGGGGGTGTGCTGTGCCTTTATGGTACATAATTTGTCCCAGGTAAATAGAACTCTTTTTCTGATTACCTGTTCATGTCTCCAGCTGCTTTTTTTCTACTACACTCTTCTGCCATGTTGTTCTGCCTTATCTCCAGGCCCCAAGGTATGGAGTCAGCCATCTATGGACTAATACCTCTGAAACTTTGAGCCCCCAAATAAAATTTTCCTTCTCTAATTATCATTGTCAGGTCTTTTGGTCAATGAAAAATCTGACTAAAACAAACTTCATCCTGGGAAAGGAGGACAAGGGACACACCCAGGGATGGTAGAACAGAGTTGGAAATAGCCTGGCTTGCAGATAGGGGAGCTTCCATGCCAGCTCTAGATTGCCTACATCTGGATTGTTTAGAAAAAGTGAAATCAAATTATGTCTTAATGTGGATAGCTGTTTCTAGCAGCTGAACCTCATTCATATTCAAGCATTATGTTTGAATTTGCAGTGGATTTTATTGTTTTTCTTTATTAGAATGCCTTTATATCTTCTCCCTTTCTCTAGTCCTACCCCATTCTCACCCCAAACCCTATGCTTATGCACGAATTTTCTCAGAAAACACTGTTTGAGTTCCTGGATTCAGTTGTGCCTAAAAGTACCCTCTAAATTTTTTAGTTATGGTAACTGCATATTTCCTTTTCCTTTTTTGCTCAAACCAATTTCAATTTGCTAGAGAGGTTTTACTGAAGAGTATATGTATATTTATTTATTAATGCATGGATTCACTATGTTATAAACATGCTGTGTGTTGATAAATATAAATATGGCAAATATAAATATGTTATAAACATTGATCAAATATAGACTAATATGTAAACATGCTGTATAGAGATTTACCCTTAGTCTTTCCACTTGGCAATAGAATAATCTAAGGTGCAAAGAAGCTGAACGATTAGCATTAAGCCTCAGTAAAACTCCTGACTCCTAAAGTTCCAGTCAATTGCAAATTACACCTATTTCTTCGATGTCCTCTATTATATGTCTAAATTTGCAGTAGTATAATACAAGTCACATTTTCATTTTTATTAGTAATACTAGTATAGTTATTCTTGAGAGGAAAAAAATGAAAAATATATGTGAAGGTAAAAAGAATTCTGAATAATTTTTTTTCTTATTTTTTTAAAATTTATTGAACAGTATAAAAGTAGAAAGATGAAATGTGATGAAGTTTAGTTTTTTCCCAATACAGAACTGATTCCTTAAAAATCCTTCCTAATATGTTATCCAGTCTGGGTTTAAAAGTCCCAAATGCTGAAGCTTTTATCAATTCCCCTGGAAGATTATATCTCACATAGTACAGTGGAGCATACCAAAGAGTTCCTGAATCCTAAAGTTATTATTGCTCATTTATTGCTGTCATTTGTGAGATTTTGCCACCCAAACAATCCTCCTCCTTTCTTCATGAATGCCTCACTGACTTTTGGTTCTTGGTCTTGTCTTTGAACATATTATTAGTTGCTTATCTGTATGTATCAAGTGCATTGTCTCTTGGTAAATTCATTTGTTGAATTCTGAAAGCTTTCCAAACAATTATGAAATATTTGATGTAATTATTTCACATCTTGGAGATAGAAACAGCTTGGGTTTCTTTGTATAAGTATAAATCTGACAAAGAGTATAAGTATAAATTTATAAGTATAAATCCAATAAATATAATGGCCATTTATATAATATATTTAATGTTTCTTAAAATGTGCTTTAGGTAGACCTAAATTACTTTCTGTTCTTAATGTTCTGTTTAAATAAAACAATTTTTATTTTCTTCTTGGCAAGTTAAAAACAATTAATAATCATTTGCTGAAAATGTCCCATAAGACCCATTTCACTTAAAATAAAACCCAAACTCCTTTTCATGAACCACTTGGGTTATCGCCCCAGCCTGGCCAGCTTCTCCAGTATCACCCCTTTCATGGAGGTTTGTCGCCTAATAGTTCTGGCTATACTAAGATTCAATATATCAATATATGACTGTTTTCCTCTGCTTCTACTTTCAGTCTCTCAATTACCTCCTATTCTAAGTTCTTTTATTTTCTTTTTACAGCCTCATTTCTCACTTATCTCCGTTAGTTATTATGAATACTGTTTTCTGTTTCTTCCACTAGATTGTAAACTACTTGGCATGGAAGCAGGGATCACATCCTGATTTCTATGTACCTTTTTTTTTTATATATATAAATAACATTACTATATTTCTTACATATTATACATTGTTCACCTCATGTGCTCTAATATTTGGCAAATTAATACAAATACAAGTCAATGCATGCTCTTGGAGTAAATGAAAATAAATGTTTTGAAAAAAATTGATGTCATACATAATGAAATTCTATTATAACAGTTGGTTATTTTATAGATTCCAAAAATCATAGAATATTATTGTTGAAAAGAAGCTAGGACATTAGCTAGATCAATACCTTATTTTCTAGATGAGGAAGCTGAGATCCAAAGAGAATAAATAACTTGTCAAAGGTTTTATTGCTAATGGCAGATCTAACAGTAAGCTCTGATCTTTCTTTTGTGTAAGCTTCCTGCATATGCACGTCCCACTATACTTGTTTTTGAATCCCTCAATATTTGTTAATGCATTCTCCCTACATTCAAAGAGCTGTTATGGAATTAAAAGAAGCATTGGTTTTCTACTGTACCTCCACCCCCTCTCCCCGGATTTTCCTTCTTGTATTTTGCTCTCATAAGAAAACATAACAACACAGAGATCCTTTTCCTGTATTTATACTAAGTGCTATTTGTTGATAATGTGTATTTTTTTCTCATAATAGGGACCTGGTTGTATTTTTGAAATTGATTTTGGTGTTGAAAGAGCTCTGGGTTATTAAATGCTACCCCTAGACTTCTCTCTCTATGCCTTTTACTCACACCTGCCTTACCCCTGCTGTAGCTCCATTCATCTAACAGAAGAAGGAAATGAACCAAAAAAAAAAAAAAAAAAGGTCCAGTAAAGCTTTGTGCATCCCTGAATCCCTGAATGAAATGTAGCATTGTAGGTAAGCAAATAAAAGAAATAGGAATGCTGCAGGATGTATAATGTCTAGAAACTGCTTATAAGGGCTATGTAACATTTAGTGTTGTAGACCACTTATGACACCATTTAGTGTTTAAAAGCACTTTCAGCCTGGGAGAGTAACTTGTAAAAATAAATAAGGTGATTAAATTTATTCTGTGAGGTGAATAAAGGATAAGGCTAAGGGTGAATTGGAGAGTGTTGAAAGGTTGTATTCTTCAAGACACAGTACCCTATCCCATTTGTGCATTTAAAAATCCCATGAAACTTTATAAAATATTAAGATGTCTAAAGGCGTTTAATGGCTTTTAAGGTAACTTTTAATAAGGTACATTCTAGTTTTATTTGATTACTTGTTAGGAAAACCACTCTTACTGAACCACCAGGACATAGACTAATAAAATAAAACACAAAGCTTCTTGGCGGATGTAGCAATATTGCAAGGCTTGATGAGAACGAAGAGAGTCTAAATTAAGCAATAACAATTGGGAAGCAGGACATTTCCTGGGGATTAATGACAGGCTGGGTGGAGTTGATGGACCATGGCTATTCTGTGGGCCATTAACCTCAGTTGATCATTAATTCCCAAGAAATACCTGATGGTGAGGTCATTAGTATAATTATCACCTTAAAGGGGGAGAATCATGGTAGACTCCAGAGTGATGAAGTTAAAAGGATGGTGATTATTTCATATGAAGTGAGTGCTTCATAGACCAAAGAGCTATAAGGTTTACTGAGTCATTTCTCAGTTTGTAAATGGGAAGAAACAGAAATTGTTGCTTTTATCAGAGGATTGAATAGGGAAGTGGGATAAGGAGGCATGTTAGAAATACACATGGTAAGGATGTAACTTTTTGTTCAAATGTCTTTTGTGCAGTGAATCTAGAGATATGAGAATATTTCTGATGATGTGAGATTTCACACAATGGCAGTGTTGGGTAGGGTTTGGGCTTGATGGACATACTACCTCATTTACATTGGCCTTCTTTGACTCCAAGTAAATAAGTGGAAGTGATAAAGAGGACTGGGAGGAAGGTGAAGAGCTTAGTCTATAGGGAGTGGTGTGATTTTAGGTACTTACATTCCATTGGTTTCAGTTCCTCCATCTATGAATACAAAGTGGGTAGGTCTAGATATCTCTTAAGACCAGTCCTGCACTGAAGGTCAACTGATGCATGCTTAAGGAGTCAAAGGTCTTCCTGGGATGAAGTCTACTGAGCTTTGAAATAGTTTTCTTTCCAAGTGAATTACCTTAGAGCTTCTCCTACAAGAATAAGCATCATAACATGGGCAGGAGTGAAATTTCCTAATTCAAATTATTGATGGTATTTATTTATTTCTGAGATTGACTCATTCTATGTTCCAGGCTCCTAGCAAAACAAAAATTATTTAAATGGCAATTCCCTACTGTTTTAATTGAAAATTGACTTTTAAAAAGAATCCTATAGGCAGCTGATTCCCTGATCTCCTGTTGTGAGATCCAGTGGTGCCAGAGGGTGGTTTTGCTGCTGTTAATATTTCAAAGCCAAAGACTTTTATACATAAATGGAATTTGAATTGGGAGATTAAAGCTCAGACACAGGGGGTAAAATAAGGCTACAGAGTTTGCCATGCTGACTCACCTTGACCTTAAAATTCCTCTCCTCATTTCTACTCTCTCATCTACTAGAACTTCCTGACATGTCCATTAATTCAATTATCTATTCTTAAGTACTTTCTATGTACTAGGAACTGTTATATATGTTGATAAACTAAAGGTAAATAAGACATAGCTCCAGGTCTCTAAGGAATCACAAATCCATAAACATTGATATGATTAAAATACAAGAAGAAAGACAATGGTGACTGTTATAAAATAAGTAGGTGCACAAAAAGGAAAGTTACCCATCCTGTCCAAAGAGTAGTGGATGTCAGGCAATGCATGATAGAAAATTTTTGATCTGAATCTTCAAGGATGAATGAAATTGTATTGTGAATAAGGTAAGAGATGGCTTTGTTTACAATACAAAAGAATTGAGCACATGCAGAAGTGCGAAGTGATTCAGTATGACCAGAAAAAGGGAAAGTGAATGAAGATGGGACTTAAGGGACCAGAAGTTTCTGGTTATGAAAGGCTTTTAGCATATAATGATAATGAGTTTGGACTTTGTCCTTTAAGGTGGGGGAGTGATTAAAATATTATGTATTTAATACATAATGAGTTAGGTATTCATAATTATGTCAGGATGACTATAAAATGCAATCTAAGAAGGAACTGAAGCATTTTAAGCAGGAATGTACTAATTTTAGACTTCCCATTTTAAAAGATAACTCTGGAAGCTGAGTGAATAGATGGAAAGAATATGGCAGATTAAAAGTGTAGAAGAAGAGGTTAGACTGGCCTAAATAGTGATGAGCACAGAGATGAAAGGAAGTTATGAGAAATATTTATCAGGTTGAAAATAAAAGATGAAATCATTGCTTAAATACATATGGGTCCAGATGATGGAGCTATCGAGATCCAATCCTGGTATGACTCACAGAACAATAGCATTGGATGACATGGACAGTAGAGGAGAAGGAGTAGTTAGAAGTTGAAGTTGGGAGGGGACAAGGAGAAAAGACAATACATTTTGTTCTGGTCATGTTGTTTCTCAGATTCAAGTGACTAAGAAATATTCATGTGGAGAAATTTAGTAGGAAGTTGGAAGTATCTAGCCTAAAGTTATAGTGTTATGGTTTAAATATAAGTTGTCCTTCAAGAGCTAATATGTGAGACAATACAAGAATTTTCAGAAGTGAAATTGTAAGATTATGAGAAGCATAACTGAATTAGTGGATTAAACCAATGATATGGATTAACTGCGTGGTAAATGTAGGCAGGTAGTGTGTGACTGGAAGAAGTAGGTCACTGGAGGCATGCTTTTGGGTTTTATATTTTGTTCCTGGTGAGCAGAGCTCTCTTTGTTTCCTGATTGCCATGTCCTGAGCTGATTTCCTCCACCATGCCATTCTGCCATGATGTTTTGCTTTACTTTGTACCTAGAGCTCTGGAGTTGACCAACTATAGACTGAACCTCTGAAACCACAAGGCAATAAATAAACTTTTCCTCCTCTACATTATTCTTGTGAGGTCGTTTGGTCAAGGCATTTAAAAAGCTAAGTAAAACAGACAGTGTACTTAAAACAATACGGTAGATGATATCTATAGGAGAGATCATATGAAATGAGAAAGAGAGTTAAGAACAGAAACCTTGGGAAAACTAATGTTTAGAAAAAATAATTCCCCAAAGAAACTGGAAAAGAGAGCCCAGAAAAAGTATAATAGGAAGGCTGCAACAGAGAGGTTGGAAGAGCAAGTGTTTGGATAGCAAGGTAGCAGTGTTTAAGTTATATGAAATATGAAAGGTGTTTTTGTAACAGGATTCAGTCTCACAGCAAGAAGGTGAATACAGAATAGCAGTGGGTCAAGCAAGTTGCATATTCTGTGTTTCTGGTTAATAATAGAATTAAAATTTGAACCCAATGTCTCTGACTCCAAAGTTTCTGCCCAATTCATTCTGGCTGCCTATATAATGCAGAGGATTCTGTGTGGGCTAGGAATCATCCTCAGGACCTAGTGAAGCCACTGAGTGATAAAATAAAGTTTAGTACATTTCCAGATCTGAATCTTCCACCCTCTGCTTAAATGTCTTTGCTATACTTAACATTGAAATTTCCCTTTACCTGTACCTGTACTTGTTGGCTTAGACCTTCCCTATAAACCTCTTCCTGGATGAATCAAGATTGAGCCCACCTTGACTTTGAACATTGCACATCTGCCACTAGCATCTGCCTGAGGATCAGCTATGTCCCTTTGTCTCACTTTATGAATGCATTCAATACGTGTTTTTGAGCATTTACCTGATACCTTCTACATTATAGATAATAAAGCAGTCCTTGACCTCCAAGAAACTGTAATCTCATGTTTCCATTTGAGAATAACTTCTTGCTCTTCTTTTATGTCATATGAGAAACTTTTGATATGACGTTTACTTTATAATTAGGAAATTAGTTAGAAACTGGAAAAACTAGGCAGCAAAATAACATTATTTGAAACATCCTTATATTTTCAGTTGCAAATATAAAAGAACAATATCAGAATTGAAATATACTAGTGTTATTTTATATTAAATTGTCTCAAGTTTAAAAACTTATGTAACTACCTTGAGATAGTAAGTGATACAGCTGCAGCTGGTATATTTTTGAATTCACTGTTAAGAATGGAGTTCCTCTTCTCAGATTACTCCCCCAAACAGTAGACTCTTTATGGTGTTTCTAGTTATAAGGTACAAGTACAATATGCTGCCTTTAATGATGATTAGCAAGTTTGAAAAAGAAGTTTTGTGAATGTCAAAATACTGAATGAGAACCAGAAAGATCTTGTTCTCTCTCCTACCACCTTTGGAAAAAGTCCTCAACTTTTTCTGTGTCTGTTTCTTTATCAATAAAATGGCAATGTTGAACTTTATAACCCTTAAAATGTCTTTTGGTTCTAAAATGTTATGAACCAATTGCAGCCTAATGTCCACAGCAAGGAATGGGAATCAATAACTGTATTTATTCTCCCACTGACTCTGTACTGTTAACCTTCATTGAAGATAATTGCTCTTGCATGCTCCAAAACACAATTCTTCCAGATTCTGAATAAATATTTTTTCAGTGAAAGTGATATGTCAGAACTGAGAATCCACTTCAGGTATACTGTAAGAAGCAGCACAAATGTCTCTTCCTCTTGACCTTTGGCAGTATCCACTTGGCTAACCTTTAATTCTTGGTCAAATCAACCTTTTGTTTTTTCTGCTTTTGCTGGTAGAATGAAGAAATCGGTATCTCTTTGTTTGTTAGCACTATAATAATTTATGTGTTTTAAACTTGGGTAAGCCTTTACTACAGCATACCCCAAATTTTGCTCATCTCTAGGTAATTGCTCAGCAACTACTCTAAGTTTTAGCCTTCTTCTAAAGCTTATGGCACCATATAGCTATTTACCTTAACTTTCACTGTGAAGATAGGGACTCCTCTATAGACACCACTTGATGGATTCTTCTCTTCCCTCCTACATAGTTATCCAATTTTCCTGCTTATCTTTCTTATTTCTTCTTTCTTTCCCTTCTTAATGGAAGGCAGTGCCCTTTTTCCTGAGAAGTTCTTATCCATTTTCACCCCTAGTCCTATATCAACCTTTCCACTTAGAATCTTGCTTCTTTCCTGGCCACTGCCTCTTCAACGTGGTCCTCCAGCATGCTTAGGTGTCCACATTCTAGACTACCCTTCCTAAGGCTGGACTTGCCCCTCAAATTCACAGACTCCCTTTTCCCTAGTTCCATTTCTTTTCTCTCTCACCAAAGTATTTTAACCATTTCTGTCTTGATATTTCCGTTTCCTTCTAGTATGATTTTACCATGCCTCACCATCTGATTAAATTGTGGTACTGAAAAATCACTAGTGCCTGAAAAATACCAAACTATCCTACCTTCTCCATCATATTCTGGATAATATATCTGAGCCTTTTACTGTCCTGAAAACCACTTACTGCTTGTGTATCACTTCTTGATGTGTGTAACATGCCATTAAGATATTATATGTATATATATATTTTTGAGGGTGGGGGAGGTAGTAGGGATTGAACTCAGGGATACTTGACCACTGAACTACATCCCAGCTTTGTTTTTTATTTTATTTAGAGACAGGGTCTCCCTTAATTGCTTAGTACCTTGCTAAATTGATGAGACTGGCTTTAAACTGGTGATTCTCCTATGTCAGCCTCCCTAACTAGGATTATAGGCATGTGCCACAATGCCCTGCAGTTGCCGTACATTCTTGTCACCACTTTGTATATTTAGTCTTTTACATTTTAGGCATTTTATTAAGTGTGTGATTGTACCTAACTAGGATTTTAATTTTCATTTCCCTAATGAAAAATGATTAGTCTATTTTTGTGTACTCATTTATATTGCAGATATTTTCTTTGGTGAAGTGGGCTTTTCCCCCAAGTCTTTAGTCAATTAAAAAAAAAAAGAAACTGTTTTTGTGTTGCTGAGTTTGGAGAGTTCTTAATCTTTACACAAGTCTTTTGTCAGATTCATGACTTGCAAATATTTTCTACCAGTCTGGCTTCAATTTTCATTCCCTTGACAGTGAATTTTTTTTCAACCATAAATTTTTATGTTTTTATTTTAATGAAGTCTAATTTATCTCTGTGTTAAGTTCTCTAGAGGAACAGAACCAACAGGTTATATATGTAGGTATGATTATAAAAGGGGGATTAATTAGATTGGCTTACATGACCAAAGATGGATACTCCCACAGTGGCCAACTGGAGGACCCTATAGCTTCTCAATCCAGGAAGTGAAACCTTAGAACAGGAGGGTTCAATGATATAGCCCCAGTCCAGGACCAAAGGTCTAGAGACTCCCTGGAGAATGGACAGTCAGCATCTGCCTTGGAAGAGTGAAGGAGCTGGAGTCTGTCAGCATCTGCCTTGGAAGAGTGAAGGAGCTGGAGTCTGATGCTCTTAGGCAATCACCACAGGAATTGAAGCATGTGCTCAAGAAGAATTGAGTTTGCCTCTACGGTTGCTTTCCACTTTTTTTTTTTGTCTCACCCAGGCCCCCAACCCGTGATACTGTGCAGCCAACATTAGGATAGGTCTCCCCCTCCTCCCACATGCCAATCATTCCTAGAAATACCCTCCTTGACACACCCAGAAGCCTCTTAATTTTAGATATATCTTAATCCCATCAAGCTGACAATTCAGATTAACCATCATAACTTCTTTTTTTTTAAAAAAAAAACTGAGTAGGGAAAAGATTTTCTTATATGCTTTCTTCTAGAAGTTTTTTAATTTTTGATTTTAAATTTACATCTATGACATAAGAATCAAAGTTCATCTTTTGCATAAGGATATCTAATCATTCCAACATCATTTTTTAAAATGTCTATTAGTTCTCCACTGAATTTTCTTTGTTCCTTTGCTGAAGACCTGTTGATGGTGTTTGTCTATTTCTGAACTCTTCATTTCGTTCTATTCATCTATTTTTGTCTGTCTTAATGGCGATATTGCACTATCTTGATCATTAAAACTTTTAATGTCTCAGAATCAGATAGTGCCATCCTTCCATTTGTTCTTCTTTTCCAAAATTGTTTTGCCTATTCTAGTAATTTTTTCATTTCTGTGTGATTTATAGATATTTTTGTCTGTCATGGGCATGGTATAATTCTCCATTTATCCAAGTCATCTTTAGTTTCTCAGCAATGCTTGCAACTTTCAGTGTGCAGCTGTTGGATGCCCTTCGTTGGGTTTACTTCCCAGTATTTCAAAACTTTTTATGTTATTATAAATGGCTTTACCTTTTAAATATCATTTCCAAGTTTTATTTGTATTATAAAGATGACTGACTTTTGTCTGTTAGTTTTAAATTTTGCAACCTGTCTAACTCACTCTTTAGTTTGGAGCTTTTTTTGTGTGTGTGGATTCTATGAAGTTTTTTAGGTAGATTTTATGTCATCCACAAATAAAGGTTATTTGATTTTTCCTTTCTAATCTGGTGATCTTTATGTGTTTTTCCTGACTACTTCAGTGGGTAGGACCTCCAGACCAGTGTTAAATAGGAATGGTGAAAGATGACATTATTGTCTTGCTTCTGATCTTAGGAGGAAAGTGGTCTTCTATAATAAAGTGTGCTGTTAGCTATAGATTTTTCTAGAATCCTTTTGGGGTTGACAAGTTTCCTTTCGATTCCCAATTTGATGTGAGGCTTATTTTTGTTTAAAATGAGGAGTAGATATTATATTTTGGGTCTGTCAAAAATTTTTCTGCTATATAGAAATGACCATATATTTTGTCAACATTGTAATAACATTTTCTATTTTCAAATGAGAAACCAACCTTGCATTACTGGTATGAACCCCACTAGGTTGTAACATATTATCTTTTTTGCTTTCTTGAATTTGATTTGGTAAATGTTATAAATAGGGTTTTTTTTTAATGTATAGGAGTACAGAGGGTTTTTTGTTTTTGTTGTTTTTGTAGCTTTTTTTGGCTTTAATGTCTTTGTATGGTTTTGGTATCACAGTAATGTCGGCCTGATAGAATGAGATATAATTTATTTTCTGTTCTTCAACTGTTATAAGAGTTTTTATAGAAATCATGCCACTACTTTTATAAATATTTCACCCATGATGACATTAGTATCTTTTGTAGTTTTCTATTTGGGAAGAGTTTTAACTAAAAATTCAATTTATTTAATAGGTTTTGGATTATTTACCTGATCTATTTCTTCCTGAATGAGTTTTGGAAGTAGTGTTTTTCAAGTATATTCATATTACCTAATCATTCAGATTTATTTTCATAAATTTCCTTACTACTTTCCATTTTTATACTTTAAATAACTATATTATCTCTCTTATTTTTCTATATTGGTAAATTGTCTTTTTTTCTTTTCTTATCACTGGTTAGTAGTTTATAAATTATACATTTTCAAATTTATAAATTTGCTTTTCAAATGGAAAGCTTAGACTTTTTTTAAATTGGGAATTGGGGTGCTTTACCATGGAGCTACATCCCTACAGCTGTTGGATACCCTTTGTTGGGTTTACTTCCCCGTATTTTAAAATTTTTTATTTATATTTTGAGACAGGGTCTCACTAAGTTGCTTAGGGCTTCATTATGTTGCAGAGGCTGGCTTTGAACTTGTGATCTTCCTGCCTAAGTATCCCTGGTCACTGGGATTACAGGTGTGGGCCACCATACCCATCTAGACTATTTACTTTTATGTAATTATTAATATGATTTTGGTTTAAATATATGAACTTGCTCTGTGTTTCTCTTTATCTCATCTATTCTTTGTTCACTTGTCCTCTTTTGATTTGAGTATTTTTTGTGATTCTGTTTTTTTTTCCTTTGGTTTATTAACTATAACTCTTTGTTTCAACATGTAAGCAGTCCCTTACAGGCTTATGGTATGCATCTTGTTCAGTTAATGTCATACATTCTACTTAATGCATGTTATAAATCCCACTATACATTGTGATTGTTTTCATTTCAAGCAGTCAGTTATCTTTTTAAGAGATTTAAGTAATAAGACTAAAACCTTATACATATGTACCATGCATTTGTCATTTCTGTTGCTTTTTAGTCCTTTGTGTGGATCTAGGTTTCTGTGTACTTAATTCTCCTTCTACTTGAGGGACTTCCTTTAACATTTATCAGAGTTCAGTTTTGTAGGTAAGGAGTTATTTCAGTTTTTGCAAGTCTTTAATTCACTTTTGTGTTTGAAAGACATTTTTTTTCAGGATAGAGAATTCTAAGTTGATTTTTTTTTTCTTTTGTTCTTCTTCTTTTGTTGTTTCCAATAAGAAAACTCTTTCTTATATGTTTGTTCATCTGTATGTATTTTATATTTTCCTCCAGTTGCTTCTAATATTTTTATTCTATAACTGACTTTTAATAGTTGGTCTGCTATGTTCAATTGTGTAGTCTTCTATATATATATGTATTATTTTGTGCTTGGACTTTGTTAGTGTCTTGGACATAGGTTTATGTTTTTTGTCAAATTTAGAAAATTTGCAGCACTAATTTAAAAAAATATCTTTTCTGTCCCTCTTAGAGACTACAGTTACTCATATATCTGGTCATTAAAGTTGTCTCACATTTCACTGATGCTTTGTTCATTTTTTGTCAATTTTTCTTTTTCTGTTTCATTTGGATCATTTTTATTATTATGTCTTCAAGTTCAATAATCTTTTCTTCTGACATGTCATCTGCCATTATTCCCAGTCTGAATATTTTACAAAGCAGACATTATAATTTCTACTTCTAGAAATTCAAATTGAGTCTTTTTTATATCTTCTATTTAAGATATTCAATCTTTTCTCTACATTTTGAATATATCAAATTAGTTTATAATAATGGTTTTAATACCATCTGGGGGCATATCTGATTTAGTTTTGATTGGTTGATTTTTTTTTCTCTTTTCATTGTAGGTTGTATTTTTCCTTCTTTTTAACATACTTGATAGTTTTTTAGCTTATGTCAAGCATTGTGAAATTTGTCCTGTTGATTGCTAATTATTGTTGTGTTTCTAATAATGTTCTTTAGCTTTGGACTTGAATTGTGATTGGTTTACTTGGAAATCTATTAATCCTCAGGGTTTTATTTTTCTGCTTTGTTAGGTGGATCTAGAGTGGTGTTTGTTTATCCTCATCCCTGAGGCAATAGTCTTCATAATTCTTTAACTGACACCAATGAATTAGGAGGTTTTCCCTTTTGGTATTGATGATAGGCATAATTCTGGTCATTTATATTCTCTGGGGGCTTTTACCTCTAATCCTCTAAATGTTTCCATTTCTGGCCTTGGGTGGTTTTCTTCCATGGAATACTCTTTGGTACCTAACTGAATGAATACACATTGGGGACCATCTACAGTTCTTTGGAATTCTCTTCTGTGTGTGTCTTTCCCTGTTGAGTATTTTGCTCTGCAAATACCAGGAATCTTGACTTCCCCTGGACTCCCAGCTCTGCCTCCCTTAACTCAAGGTATTAATTGGATTCTCCCTCCCTACCTCACAATCTGGAACATTCTCTAGGAAGCAAACGACCTCCCCAAACAAATAAACAAACAAAAATCTGGATCCATCCTAGGTAGATATCAACTCATTTGTGTCATATTTCTCAGAGGTAATTTAGCTTCATTTGCAATGTGTTGACAGCCATAGTTGTATATATTTTGTCTAGTATTTCAATCATTTCAAACAGGAGAATAAATTTGGTCCCTATTACTACATTTTGACTGGAGGCCTTGTTTTTCTTCTTTTATTGTTTAAATGCTCAGAACTTTTTTGTGTTAAGCAGTCCTTGTCCTCGTGTTATTGATATTTACTTAAGCCTGCTTCCCTCCTCAATCATTAACCTCCTAAGAGCATACAACCTTTATTGTTGTCTAAGTCTTGATACTAATATAGTGACTAACACATAGTAGGTTTTTGATACATGTGTGTCAAATGAATGAAACCAAAAAAAGAATAAGTGCATGTGATTCTTTTATTATCTATTATTATATTTTACAGGCATATGGGTATAATGCACACTTTATATTATATATTTGTGACTGTGTATGTGTGTGTGTGTGTGTGTGTGTGTGTGTATCTCTTACATTGCATTTATAGTTCTGTAATTCTTTTTTTTTATACAGTCAAGAGATGTTTAGTAAAAGCTTTTTTTTTTTCAGCAAAGAATGGTTGATTAGGTTTTATTTCAACAAAATGAACAACAAGATTGATGCTTAAAATGTAAAGGTGTTACCTGCACAGTCTTTACTCACTCTGAATATTAATAAGTATATAAGTATGAATGTTGAATATTAACCAGGAAATACTAGTTCCAAGACACAGAAAGGGAAAATCCCTAACAAATACTATAGTTAAATATCTTGTGTAATTTTTATAATTTCATTGCAAAACTAAAACTTCATTTTGCAATTACATTGCAAAATAACTGTGTTTTGGAAATACGCATCTGTTTGTGTCACCATCACAGTTGGAAAGAAGTCTTTCAGAACAGTTTTGTCTCCTCCTCCCAGCTTCATTCAGAGTTCCAGGGGAGTAAGGTCTTAAAAAGAGCAGATCCATCTCTAGTGAGCATGAAATCTGGTGACCTTAGCCCTGACCTTTAATCTGCTAAAGCAGCGAGATGAAGGCATTTCTCTGAGATGCTAGAGAGGATACGAACCATTAAAGTTAACAGTGGCTGAACTCATTCCATTACTTTTAATAACATTATATCTGTGTTTGTCTGCTTGATGTAATGATAACTTAGTGAAGGAGAATTAATTCCACATATTATCTACATAAAGGATAATGAGGGAAATCAGTTCCCTCTAAGGAAGTTTCATTAAATTTGGGTATAAGCCAATCTACTTTAGATTGGTCCCTGGCTCTTGGATGACATTCAAGCCTGTAGGCTCTGAGAGAATGAACAAGGCCATATTTGAATCTCAGGGAAGCAGATGCAGAAGGTTTTGGAGGACCCCTGTCACTGAAATTCCCTTCCCTTCTGGAAAAGCAAACTGCTAGTTTGTTGACCATCAGGTGCAAAATATAATTTTTCCCACATCCCAACATTATGTCTGCTGAGATAGTTTTAATTCATATGATTTATGCCTAAATTATTTGATCTTTGGGTCTGATGGCTCCTTGAGGTTTTTCAAGTAATGAAAACAACAAATGAGCCAATAAATAGTGAATTAATAAATATTCAGGGCCAGTAAAGAGAAATATTTTGCATTTTTTTAACAGAAGAAGGTTAAAGCAATGTCTTCTAAGTTAATTGACGGTTTTGAAAGTCTGTCCCTGTTAAACTCATGAGAAGTGTTGATATTATATGTTAGTAATTCTCTGGTGAAACGTAGAACATTCAATTTTCATGTAGGTTTAGAATACAATTAATTTTTGGAAGTCTTTAACTGAGCAAACAATTTGATGTCTGTAAAACAAAAAAGTAAATTCACTAAAATATAATTTCTTTGAATTAAAAACAAAACTTATCAAAGGTAAATTATACCTAAATTGTTTTATTTAAAAATGTTAGTTATGCTGAATTGTTTCATGTGTATATATAGAATTCTTAGATGCTAATGCATTAATAACTCAGACTAGATGGGGAAGAGTGGTTATATATAACAATATTGAGTTACAGAATTGGGTGTTTTACTAAATGATACCAAGGTAAATGAATGAACATACAAGCACTCTTTTTCTCAAATTTAAAAATAATTTCTTCCCAGTATTTTAAGGTTTATCCAAGATTATTTATGTTTATTTTTCTTTATATTTGATTACAAGATTAATCTATTCAACTTATTAAGAAGAACATTCTAATTAAATATAACCTGTAGTGTTCACCTTCAAAGTTCTTCAAATTTTAAATTGGTAGAGCCCACATGAATAAAAATATTCTCTATTTATAATTCCAGAATAAATATCATAGCAATGGGAAGCAAGTTTCTTTGGGGACTTGAATTATTCACAGATTGAGGAATTGAGCTAATCCCATATGTAGATTTTCAATTTACAATTATTATGTGCTTAATCGTTTATGGTTATTTGGGATCATAAAGAATGTGCTAATAGGATGTAAGGATAGAGAATGAAACAAACGTGGAAAATGACATGATATGACTAGCAAAAGATTTGACCTAGTAAAATATGAAAAAAAATTGATTGATGGTAAAAAGGTTGCATTAATGGTAGGGGTAGGATGACAAAAGGCAAAGGGGAACCAGAACAAGGAGGATATTGTCTTTTTTATACTTACTTTTTTGTTGTTGTTTTTGTTAAGGGCAAAGTAAAAGTAGATGCCATCATATTGAAGAATTCTATTTTAGAGTCAAAAATTTTAATTTTACCATTTTTAAGCCAAAGTAACTGTTATAG
Organism: Urocitellus parryii; assembly: GCF_045843805.1. NCBI lineage: Eukaryota > Metazoa > Chordata > Mammalia > Rodentia > Sciuridae > Urocitellus > Urocitellus parryii. The sequence continues at coordinate 69,071,836 of NC_135538.1, read as the reverse complement.
ATCAAATAGTGGGAAAACCATTCTTTATGCATGCTATGCAGTGTGTGGTGCCATCTTCTATTTTCATAATCAGATGCATCTTCAATAACTGCTAAGTAGGTAGTAGTAGGTCTTTTATTGCCAGAGAATTTACTCAAGCAATCTGTGGGTGCTGGAAAGCAAGCAGAGATTTATGCTCATCCTCGGCACCAGCAACCATAGACCTCTGGAGAAGGCCCTGGGATAAGGCACAGTTACTGAGAAGCAGGAAGACACAGTTACTGAGAAGCTGCTATTTGTTTACTCAAAAAACATTTATTGAACACTTACTATGAACCAAGCATTCTTCTAATCTCCGAGAATACACTAGGGAAGCCGATAAGGTCCACATTCTTATGAGGAAAAACAGAAACCATAAGAGAGCAAGTGTGTTTATCATATGTCAGCTGCTGACGAAGGTTTGGAGAAAGAAGAAGGTAGATGGGGAGTGCTGAGGGACGATTTTCATGTAGGATAGTTAGAGACAGCTTCCCTGATCATGTAACATGTGAGACTCATTGGTTGAACAAGTGAAGAAGAAAATGACAGGCGAAGCTGGGAGCTGTGTTCACACAGAAGGAGGAGGTGGTACAAAGCTACTGTGGGGAAGGTGTGCTTGGCTTGTTGAAGAGCAAGAGTCCAGTGCAATTGCACAGAGGTGGGTGAGGTGAGGTGAGGTCAAAGAAACCAGGAGAGGCAGCATAGGGACAGGTTATAGTCCCTCATGGGTCACAAACAGGACTCAGGCTTTTTAAGCAGAAGATTGACAAGGTTGGATTTCACTTTTAACAGTATCACCTTGCCTCTGGTGTAGAAAACCAATTGTATGGAGGTCAGAGATGCAGCAGAGAAAGTAGTTGGAAGGCTTTGTAATAACTCAGGGAAGAGCCAGGTACAGTGGCACATGCTTGTAATCCCAGTGGCTTGGAAGGCCGAGGCAGGAGTATTGTGAGTTCAAAGCCAACCTCAGCAAAAGCAAGGTGCTAAGCAACTCATTGAGACCCTGTCTCTAAATAAAATACAAAATAGGCCTGGGGATGTGGCTCAGTGGTCAAGTGCCCCTGAGTTCAATCCTTGGTACCAAAACAAAACTAAAACCCCAAAAACACCCAGGGAAGAGTTAATGCTAGAACAATAGTGATCAAGAAGAAGAGAAACAGGATTCTGAGGTAAAAATCCAACAGGATTTGCTGATAGATTGGATATGGGGTGTGAGAAAAAGAGAAATGTCAAAGATAACTGTAAGAAATTTTGGCTTGATTAGCTGGGAGGATGGAGTTGCTGTGTACTGACATAAGGACAGGACAAGTGACATAGGAAGGACAGTGAAAATTTGCTTTACAGGCAGGCTAAGTTAAAGATACCTATTTAACATTCAGAAGACATCAAGGTAGATGGAAGAGATGAACCTGGAATCCAAGGGAGAGGTTCTGAGTTCTGACTAGAGATGTGAACTGGGGAAGATCATCAGTAGATCAATGTGCCTTGAAAGATATGCGATGAACTTACCTAGGGAGTGAGTGCAGGTAGAGGAGGGTTGTGAGGTCTCAGCTCTGCCATGTAAGAAGGTGGGGAAGATGAAGAAGAAACAGTCAAGGAGAGGAAGGAGAGGACAGTAAAGTAAAAGGACAATCTTGAATGAACGGTGACCCTGAACCCAAAGGAATGAAGCATCTCAAGAAAGGGCAAGCAATGCAGTCCTGGCTTGTAGGTGATCTGACCACAACCTATAGGAGAGGGTTCCATGTGGCCAGACTAGTGTTCTGTGTCCTCCTGGCAGCATCTTGCAATCAGGAGTTTTTTTTAAAGAAAAGGCTAAACAGAGGATTGGTTAGGAAATGAGCCTAGACAGTTTCCAAGGGAGGTAATGCACAGTCCTTAACGAATTCTTGTCCCCTCTTCCTGCAGTTGTATGTGGGACTCATCCATTTGGATCAATCCACAAGTCTTGAGTGCTTCTATTTTTATTAAGGAGACACAACTTGTCAAATTGACAGGATGCTGGTTTCATCAAATGGTAAAAAATGTTTTCTAGACCTAGTCTGTGAGCTAGCAGAAGGGCAGTTATAGATGAAGATATCAATAGGAGAAGGAAAGTCAGTATCACGGTGTAGTGTGACTCTTTTGATCAGAATTGGAACTGATTACACTGGGCTGCATTCTTGACACCATGCTATCTTCCCATGCATGGCACACTCACCTATTATCACATTGTAACCTGAGGTACTTTAATGAAAATGACAGACATTATGATACTAAACAGTCTCCGAAATGTTCAAGTATCCCTGGGTCTAAAGGAGAGACACTGGAATTTGAACCTTCATATGACTGACTTCAAAGTCCATATTTCCACACAAGGCTTTGTTGCCCAGCCCATAAGATACAGTTCCTGCAGTTCAGTGCCTATAGGCAAACTAAGTGGAAAGTTGTGCATAGGGTAAACCATCACACAAGGCATTATATGATGACCCAGGTCCCGTCCACATTCCTGATGTTCATCTTCAAAGGAAAGAGTGTGCAAGGAAGGCTTCAAGGAGGAAGAAGGCCCTATGTGGATTCTGAGATGAATAAGACTCAAATGATAGAGAGGAATTGCATTTTAGGATCAAAGGATAGGGCTCTTCACAGTGGCCTTACTGTAGGAAAAGACAATGCATGAGGGCTCAGTTTCATTGATTGTTTTTTTTTGTTTAGTTGTTTTTGGTCAAATTTTGAATATCTTTAGGTGGGGGTACATGAGATGCTATTGATAACTCTCCTTCTTAACTGTATTAGGATTCTAAAAAAAATAGAAGCAGTAGGATCCATCTAGAGAGAAATGTATTATAAGGTATTGGCTCATACAATTCTGGGGGCTTTCTGAAAGCTGCATGGCCAGGAGAGCTGGTGTTGTTGTTCAAACACCTGAGAGTTGAGAGCCCATGGTGCAGGTTTCAGGCCAAGACTGATGGCCAGAAAACAAAGCTGGTCGAGGGCAGAAGATGGATGTCACAGCTCAAGCTGTCAGGTATCTCCCTCTGTCTTTTTGTTCTATTCAGAGCTTCAGTGAATTGGGTGATGCCCACCCACTTTGGGGAGGGTCATCTGCTTTATTTATCTTTATAACTCAAGTGATAATCTCTCCCAGAAACGCCTTCACAGACACACCCAGAAATAAAGTTTAACCAGATACCTGGGCATTCTGTGATCCAGTCAATTTTATATCTAAAAGTAAATACCACATGAATTAAGTATAGCATTGACATCCATCTATTAAGGAATATATCATCTCTTTCATTGTTGTCCACTGGAAATTGGGCAGAGCTCTGGGAGTTGAATTTCTTCTAGTATAAATGTATACAGGGATGTATATATTTGTCACAGGTATCTTCTGGGTATTAACTAAAACAGCATACATGGTCATGCTTTGTAAAATGTAAACACCATACAGATACCTCATGGGTGTCATTATTCAATTTCATCAAGTACAATAGTGCTAGAGGAAAAGACAGAAATAACAATAAACATTTACTTTGGGGTCTTTGCTTGTAGTTCCATGTCCTAGTTTGGCTGAAGGATCTTTTGTATGTTATAGAATAGAATAGCTTTGGAAAGATTTGAGCCCTATCATTTATGTGAGACATTTCTATCCCTTTACGGAAGCACTGTGCTGTATCCAGCTCAGCTGCCAGCGGTCCTGATGGAATGCAAAACAATGATAGGACCCCAGAGCTATTCTTGATTGACCCAAGGACTTCAAAACTAAAATAATCCAGTCTATTATGTTTCATTTCCTGCAAAACATGAAAACTGATAAGTTCTGGCCCCTCTTGCTATAACAAGGAAACAGTCAAATAGAACAGTCCCTCCAGCCAATGCCAGAACAATCCAGTAGATTCTGTCCAAGAAACTTACCACATGGAACATCAGCAGAGGGTATCCCATTTTGGGGGTCTTTCCAGACTGATATCAGTCATTGTGATTCTAGCATTCTGCACAGGTCATTTGGCCATGGATTTTTAGGGGGAGGTAGATAAGCAGGATGTTTTTTATACTGCTTATTGATCTTTTAAAGGTATCTAGGGAAGTCCCTTTGGTAGCTAAAAGATTTAATGTTCAATTTTGATCAGTTAAGGGAGTCTCAAAGCTATGATTAATCTCAAAAGAAGATACATATGGTAACTTACCTAACTTTCTCTATAACCAAAAATTTCACCAGTGCATCAGAAGCTCAAAATCCAAAGTATATTTCATTTCTTCTTTATTGTTTATCTTTGCTTTAAATATGTAATATTAGCCTTTTGTATATAATAGCGAATTGTTTTAGTTGGGTCGTTCTGTAAGATACTTGCTGAGTCTGTTATTCCATGGCTGAAAACGTGGTAGATTAGGATTAGAAGTATAGACAAGGTGTACCTGAGACACTGACAGAGTTCTGTTCTAGACACTGCTCTGTTCTACCAAGTTGCTCTGGGTCCATTGAAGGATTTTTACTATAAACCATGGATATTCTCTTATCAGGTTCTCTCTAAGTGCCTTTTCCTTTTTGCCTTTCTCCCAAGGCATGACAGCCTTTGTGCTTAGGAGTCCACAAATAATGACTCACTTGAATCACTTCAGTTCCAGTCTAACACCTGGGGGATCCCGTTAACCTTCATTCAGCATCTGCTTCTGTTGTTGGCCTGGAGTGGTACCTGAGATTCTGCATTTTTAACAAGTTCCAGTGATTCTGCTGCTGCTGGGACATGGGCTGCACCGTGAGTGGAGGATTTATTGGTCTGGGAGGCTCCTCAAAATCCCAATTAGATTCCGGCTCAAGTAATAGTACAGGACTTAATATGATGTATAACAAAGAAATATTGTCTTTTAAGAGCTTTTCTCTGCCTGTACCCTGGGATCTAGCATAAAATGTTTTCCTTTTATTTATCAAATACTCTCTGCAAAACATATTGCTATAAAATCAGTTAAGTGTTTGTGACCAAATAGAATGACGAAAGTACTATAATTGTCTAAAGAGTGATGTATGAGAAATTCACTAGAGCTATCTGGGTGCACAGGATCTTATAGCTCCTTCCATCCATCAAAGGTTTTCCTCTATAGATGTCAGCCAGGAGGTTATCTGTATCATAAACACTATGCAAAGCTTTTTGGATCCTTTCTCTGGGACAGGTTGCCTCCATTGACTATGTTATCAATCAGGGCATAAACCACAGCCTTAATGTTATCTGAGATTCGGAAGTTCACCCTGGCACACTAACTGCTGGGGAATTATGAGTTGTGGGATTGCTCTAACATAGAGCACATTGTGCTGTGAAGATTATGGAATCTTATTAGAAAAGGCTCTGCCCCAGATTTGTAGCAGTTAAAATCAGAGTATTTCTTTCAGATACCTTAGGGAAGATGAAAAATGTTGGAACCTGTTTCTATTTACTCATGTGTACTCCCAGGATGCAGAGCCAGCAGCAGGAGCTGCAGCAGACCTCACTTATTAGTACGAATTTCCCCTTTGGGGCGTTATTTAAAAATATTTGTACATATTTCAAATCCCTCAATCTGGTTTGTGGCAAATGGTTGCTTAAGCAGCTTCTTAATTATTTTGTTCAAGTTTTTGCAGAAGGACTGTTGCGGATATTTGGCGTGCAGCTTAGGTTTTTGAGGGCTTTAACTACCTCCTCAATAGATTTCAGGAAAGGGGAAAAAAATCAAGGGGTGTTAAATTATTACCCTCTTTGTGTAGTATGCACAAATAGAATTGATTATGGACCTCAGTACAGGAAAGAAATACTTGCACAGCTGCATGGTAATAATTTTTATGTGTGTTAAAATTATGTTCTTGCGATTTTGTCATAATATTCCAGAGTGAAGCTTTGGAAGAATGACATGGTTATAATAATAGTAAACGGAGTTAACTCTGCAGATCTCAGGTAATAAATTATCTCATGAATTTGAAGATTAAATGTAAGTAAAATCATATAAAATCAATGGTAGATAAGTAGAAACAAATAAAAACAAGTGTTATTTTGCAGTGATATTAAGTGAAATCATTCACTAGAGAAGACAAATGAGTCAGGTCAAACTTGGATTTAGGCAAATTTTGATTAGCAAATTTATGCTTGGTCTTTGTTCCCTCTTTTTTTTTTGAATTACTATGGGCAGCTGAAAAGACTTGCATCAATGTGTGGGGGGATTCAGACTCATAGGCTTTATGGATGGAAGATATCCAAGACCCTAGATTATCTTGAAGCATCGTATAGTCAATTTATTCTTTGCAGCCTTGTTGTGAGGAGGAATGGTGTCATATTCTAATAGATGGCTGATTTGAAGCAGATGTGCTGGGCACTCGGAAACAGCTTCAATACTGTCTCCCTGCTTTTCTAGTTATCCAATTATGTGTCTTGCTGCCTTAATATGTATATATATGGATGTATATTAAGAAAGACCAGTAATAGGTGGTGAGAAGGACTGCCAGCATGACTGATCTGTCCTCCTACATCAGATTGTATAGGAAACAACCAATTAGAAAATATAATCATGCTGAGCTTCACTTACTCTCTCTGTCTTCTCTCACCTCACACTGTATATTTTGGGTAGATGTGACTGTTCATGAAGACACTTGAGAATTAGAACTTAGGAAGGAATCTAAATTTTGAGTGATTGCAATGACAGAATTTGTATCCTTCCGGTTATTATTCTGGTGAGTGGCCCTGTGAAATGATTAAGAGTGTTTTCCGGTAAATTAAGTTGTCAAGGCAAAATAAAGTGAGGTTACATATATATGTGTACATATGGGTGCATTAATATGTTTATATGCACATATGTGTGTGTATATCACACAACACGTGAGCTTTCTGAAAATTATCCTTTTGAAAACGATGATCTGTGTCATTGAAGTTTCTTAGTTTGGGAAGAAAAGGAACATCAAGAAGGAAACTAAAGATGAGACAACTCTAAGATCTGGTTTTAGAATAAAATCCATAATCTCCATTCCATGAAGAGCTTTGCTTTGACTATGAAATTAATAGTTATATGTCAAAAGCTTAAACTGTCTAAATGCATAGATATTCAGCTTTATACAGGGCATTTAATGGTCACTACAAAGACAGTTTCATCTCCACCCATTTTATAGGAATGAACTAAAATCCCACAACTCTAAACCAGGGACAGAGATTTTTATATCCACTTCATCTAACTAGACGGAGCCCTCAGGTAGCCTACTCCTGGTTAAAAGCTTAATAAAGCAAAACAGAACACAAAACCAAAGACAAAGCTTGAAGGTTCTATAGTGTAAAGAGTTCATTTTTATAAATAAGCAATCTGAGAAAGTTTAGTTTTCCCAAGTGGCATAGTCAGTAAGCAGCAGAGCTGAGATGAGAATTTAGGTAGTCCATTCCCAGAGTTCATGTTCTTGAGCTCATGTATCAGTAATTTATAGAACCTGTGGTCCAAGGGAAGTTCTTTTAAATTTGTTTTGAAATTCTGTTGCTTCTTCTTTCCTTCATTTCACAAATAATAACTGGATGTCTTTATATGCAATTCTTTCTGCTAGTGGGGTGGGAGGAGACAGCCAATTATTCAATCAGTTATTTACTTTGTATTGTAAAATGTACTGAGAAGCAAAGCAGACTTTAAAAATAGATGATGGAGCAGGGGTGGGGCCCAACCCAAGTCAAGGGTAAGGGAAGGGTCCTTGAGGAAGTGGAACTTGAGCTGAGCAATGATGGGCAAGCACATATTTACTCTAGGCAAAGGGAAGAGTTGTGAAAAGCTTTGAGGCAAGAACAGTATGGCACCTGGGCAGGCCTGAAAGGGGGCCAGAGTGCTTGCAGGGAACATTATAGGATATGAGGCTTGGGAGACCAGTTCCGAATACAGAATCTGCAAGATGTTGAAGGCCACATTAAAGCTTGGTGCTTGTTCCTACGAACAATGAGCTCTTGATACTTATTGAGCTCATGTGTTGTTCTCATCTACATGAAAAAATACCATATTAAGAGAGAGAAAAAGCTGAAGTTTCAGTATCTAATTTTCCCTTAGAATTTATGCCAGAGCTTTCCAGATGATCTAAGACAGGGGTCAGCATTCTTTAAAACAAGGTGCTTTACTAGCACTTCTTATTATCCTACGGGCAGGGGCAGTGCCGAGCCTCACAGGAGCAACATGGGAGCTGGGAGCTGCTCAGGACATCAGGGATCAGCTGTGTCCTCTGGTAGGGCCTCTCTGCCACTGCTGCCTGGGAATAGCAGCTTTCCTCCCTCTTTCCCACATCTCAGTTCTGAACGCTTACACAACAAGATGGCTTTCAGACAGCCTTTGCTCTTTTATTTTCAGTGGGTTTAGAGGATCTTTCAGTCAATGCCTAAATAAAAGAAGTTCCCAACTCATAAACTTTCACTTTTGAAGTTGATATACAGGAAGACAGGGTGACCTTGGACTTGCCCTTCTATCATCAGGTAGGTTTGCTTTCCCTCGTGCCTGAATCTGTGCTTCAGGCAGTGTAAGTTCACCTAGAAGTGCGGTTATAAATTAAGTGACAGTTCTCTTCCTGGACAAGCCCACAATTGCATTAAATATCTGGCCACTGAGCCCAGTGATAGCAGGACAATGCATCTCAGAAGGAAGGAAAGGAAGAAAAGAATTTCCTTCCTTCCCTCCTGGGTGTGATTTTGAAAGAGGCACATTTCTGTCAAATTAGAAAGATCATAGAAAACCCTGTCTGGGTGGGTGCAGGAAGAGCTCTTATTGAAGAGGTCTCTAAAGTAGGGCCTCTAAGTGGGTGGTGGCAGCGTGGACTGGGTGTGGGAAGGCTGGGATGAGCCCCTGCTTGGGTTGTAGTTAGGCTGGTACTGCAGCTGCTCTCTGTTGCTCTTTCTGAGTCCCTGCATGGGACAAGAAAGACTGGCGACAATTCTTTTGTTTCCTGGTTTTCCTGAACAGAAAGCCTGCAGGTGACTGGGGACTCTCTCTTCCCCTCTCTCTCTCTAGCCTGCTTTTGCAAAAAATTGAAAAGCAGAAGTACTCTTTAACATTTCTATAAGAGAACAGCGTGTGCAATAGAAAACAAGTGAAAATGATCAAGTATAGCTCCTGCAGCAGCACTGGCCCTGCTCAATGAGAAACCTAGGGCAGAGGTGGCAGCTGCCAGTATGCTGGAAGCCACCAGAAAATCCAGGGCAGAGCCAATGCAAGGCCCCTTGAGAGCTGCTTCAAGGAGCAAGAGAACCCCACTAATGATCCTCAATCCTTCCAGTCAGAGAATAAAACCAGAAAGCAGAGCAGATAAGAGCCACCCCAAAGATAAAACTCTAAGCTCCTTCAGAGTCCATTGTGTGGCCTTGAATTCCCAGAACCTATGTTGGCAGGCCACAGCATGCATCCTTAATTGCTGACAAAAGGAATCAGACACTGGAGACATAAGGGAGCCACTCGAATAGTGGAGGGGCAGGGGCAAAGCATTCAATTTCTGAGCCTGTCCTCTGGAGGAAGATGGGGGTAAGAGATTTTCTCTCTTGTCTAGAAAAACTAGAAAGACATCTCATTTTCCCAGGCTGGGGAAGCTAGCCAGCAAGAAGACACTACCTGTCACAATACTGGAAAATTGCAATGGAGATATTACTTTTCATAAATAATTATTGTGGAAGACTTGAACATCTTACTGCTGCTTATTGAAGTACTATACTGACTCAAACAGCCTTTATGGGTACATCATTTTAATGTATGCACTAAGCAGATGGGATTTGTGATAAGCACAACCATCCACTGTAGGCCAAGATTTCCCATTGCATGTCCCAGGAACAGAAGTCGTAATGGGTGCTTTACCAGGGTGGGGCGGGGAGAGGAGAGAGAGAGAGAATATGAAATGTTTGGCCTGAGGGAATAGAGTGGACTAGACTACAGTGAACTGGCTTGCTTTGTGAAATCCCATTTCCTAGGCTTGAATGAACATAGAATCCATTGCTGTAGAGCTAAAATTTTCTACACTGTGGGAAATATTGCTGCTGAATGTCTTGGAAAAGCCACTTGGAGTTTCACTTGGTTGTGGATGATCACAGAATCGCAGGAAGTTGAAATTTTCATTGGACAATTTTGAATGGCCTCTGGAGCAGAGGCATGAGGCAATGGCTGTGTTTCTTCATGGGCCTGGATCTAGAGTCAAATAAAGCCTGGTTAAAACCAAAACCAAACCAAAACAAAACTGTCCTTGGTTTATCTGCCAGTAAACAAACTACAGCTAATTGCTTTACCTTCCTGTGTGCCATTTCTTCACCGTGCTTTTACTTCCTTTTCTCAGAAAGAGAGAGAGAGAGGGAAAAAAAAAAAAAAAAGCAGAGTGTCTTTTTCAATGAAACCTGTCTCTGTTGTAGTTACATAGAAGTAGCATTTCCTGTTTTCCAGCATTCTCCTTTTCTGCTGTTCCTACCAGCAAGATGCAGAGAAGTCAAATGGTAGTCCCTGCATTTACAAAGGAAAGAAAGCACTGCTCGGAGAAGTCAGGGTGCTATATAATTACTAGATGGGTGGGACCCTTCTTGTGCTCCTCTAAAATGGGCCACTGCACATACAGTTCACAGGGTGGAATCTTGGCCAGAGGAAAGTAAAACTGAACTCACTTCTGACCATAACTCTAGCTGGGTTTGCAAGTTTTGCAGTGATTTGTCCGAAGGAGGTTGTTTCCATTATGGTGCTCTTTACACAAAAGGTTATTTAAAATAAATGGTGACCTTTATCCACTAGGTGGCGCTATATCCTTTGTTCTCCGATGAATGCTTCACCTTAAACTAAAAAAGTATATAGTTTGGGTGGGAAGTCACCAAAGACAGTGGACACTCTTCTCTTACCTTGTTGTGGAAGACACGTTCCTTTGAACAATGTTTGGAGAATGGGCATGCTTTCGTGATGGGAATAAGAAAGATGATGTGTTAGGTTGTCCTGTGAAGTGCAGCAGAGAGAGAGAGAGAGCTGAGTGGAATCAGACTGCCTCATTTTGAATTAGGTCCCAAGCCTTGCTAAATGCATGGAAAATGAGATATTATTGAACCCATCCCTTATTTTACTTCTTATTAGCTTTGTTATCTGCTAAATAGCTTCTTTATAAGCCTCTCTCTCTCTCTCTTTCTCTCTCTCTCTCGTTGTGTATTAGATGAAATTTATGTAAAATACTTATCCAATAAGCTGGGACACATTAATTCCTCAAAAATATTATTAGTTGTGATTATCTGTCATTTCATTTTTCATTTGACTCAATGCCTGGTAGGAAACAACTTCATGTTTTGATGTGAAGATGTGAAATCCTGTTTCATGTTTCTGAATTGCCTGCATTCTTCTGCTATCCTGTGGGTGCCTGCATGCCTTCAGCCTTCTTAACTCCTGGCTTGTTTCCCCTAAAACAGTGTACTTCAAGCTTTATTGTGTATCAGATCACCTGCAGGGTTTGCTAAAGCGAAGTGCAGGGCTCCAGTTTTGTATTCCTCCAGTTTTGTATTCCTTGAAATCCAACGGGGGGCCTGAGAATCTACATTTCTAATGGATGCAGGGCTGATTCTGTTGCTGCCCCAGAAACATGTCCTGGAAAGGACTGTCACCGTTGCCCTGCTTCCCACTGATGGGCTCCATTTAGGCAGAGCAGCCTGTGACTTCAAGTTAGAACTGCATGTGCTTATTGCCTGCTGCTCCTGTCCAGACTTGTTCCCTTTCCCAGTCCTGTTTGTTGTGAAATCTAAAATGCCCTATTCTAGAGATTTGTTTCCTTGGAAAATACTCATGATGAGGCCTGCAATTTCTCTTTGTCATTTCTTATCATCAGACCCTTCCCACCCTTTAAGAATTGTGATAGGATTCACTCCAGAAGTATCCAGAGCTGCATCCCAGATGGATTTCTTAGAGGCCAACATTTGGCTAACAAATAGCAGAAGATTCTTCCACATTAAAAAAAAAAAAAAAAAAAAAAGAATGACCTTTAGCACTATGCACAACACATGGTAAATGTTCACACATATATGCTGAATGGAAAAGTGATCCAGGGAAGCTGGTTATGGACTAGTGAAAGGAGACCTCGCCAGTGAGAAGACTTTCCATTTACCAGCTGTGTGACAGTGGGAAAATCATTTCATGAACCATAGACAACTTACAGCTATTTGGTATTACTGTGATTTACAGCCACATATTGATTACTACGGCATGTTCTCTTAGGTTGAACCAAATGAAATTGCCTCTATTTGGCCATTTTTGAATGACAAAAATGGCAGCTTTACATAGTTCAACCTAATAAAACTTCTGTATTTTAAATTAGGCACATGCTTAATGGAACTATTTTTCCAATATGCTTTTAATTCTGAGGAACTGCATTCCTGCTTTTCTTTTTTTTCTTCACAGCACATCCAAATGTTGAGGGAATATTTAAAAAATAAGCCTGATGTTGGCACTGTAAAAATTCAATTTTATTCCCAGTCCAAGATGATCCTTCATCACTATTTTCTCATTGGAAGAGTGATTCTCTTTCATTTGGAAACAACTGGCAGATGTTCCCTGCAGAGCTGGCTCCCTTTCTGTGGAATGCTGGGGTGTTGAAATTCCACCTGCAGAACTGATTTTCCTCTCTCCTCTCACCCTTTGACCCATAAACTACTTCCACTCCCCACTCCTTGTATTCAAAGGTACCTAAACTTTTGTTTTAATCTTCTCCAATACTACCCAGGCCCTCTTTCATATCTCTCTCTCTCTTCAAAAAAATAAAAAAATAAATAACTTGAGCATAGGCAAGGGAGATTAGCTTTGTAAATTATACATGCCTCTCTTAGCTATGCAAGGAGCAATGTAAAGGTTTTAAATCCATCCACTTTTAAGTCCTAGAGCTTTTGGTGCCAGAAGGTCAATAAGATACTCTTGGGAGAGGCAATGCCTTACCATTCTATAGTCATTCAATAAATACTTAGTGTACTCTGATTATATATGAGGAAGCTCTGGCTTTCATTGGTTTATTATTTTTTTATTATTATTATTTTATTTATTATTTTTATTATTTTTCATATGTTTATTAAATCACTTTGGTAACAAACAACAGCTTTTATTATGGTGAAAACTAGAAAAAAGTATGAGGACCCCGTTGGCAAAGGACTGTGGGAAAAGCACTCTAAGGAGGAACTGGGCTTTGATGACAGCCACAGAAAGGCATGAAGCAGACTAATTTCACCATTCCACCTGATTTGAACATGCATCATAATTGTTGAAGGTAGAATTAGGTAAATAAACTTAATATTTTAAACCAAGATATTTGTTATGCAAATCTTAACACAAGAGGAGACCCAGGATGGAATCATGACCCCAGGTTGAGTCTGTGATTTTGGGCAAGTAAGTTACTTAGCTTCTTAGTGCCTCAGTTTTCCCATGTGTACAATGTAAATGATAATAACTATTTCATAGAGTTATTGTGAGGATAAAGTGAATTAAAACATGCAAAGTGCATAGAACAATGTCTGGGCAAATAACTATGTAAATATTAGCTAGTTTTAGTTTCAGACAATATCTCAGAAAATGCTAAATTATAAAAATACATAAATAATCAAGAGCTGCATTCTCTGTAGGAGCTGTCATAGCCTTGGCCTTTTGTAAGGTCTTCTGCATTTTTCATCAGTGTTCAGTTTTAAACGGTTTTGAGATCATTATTTCTTTTAAAAACCATTCAATACGCTACTCCGGTGGGTTTATTATCAGTAGGTTCTTTTCAGCCCCTTGATATTTAAGCTAAAACTTCTTTTTTTTCTTAATTCCAGTCTATTTTCCCTCATTAACATGCTTTAACTATGCTCATGGCTTTTTTCTTTCTCCATGTTTACCTCCTCCTGATATTTACAGAAGTACTGGAGAGAATTTGTGAACTTAGGCAAACTCCTCTGGAGAGCACTCCCCGGGGACCATTCACAGACATCACAGGTCTCTCCGTTGGGCTGTCTGCAAGCAGTGCCAGCATGGTGCCCTGGGCATTTCTGGGAATTTCTCATGAAGCCAAGCAGAGAAAAAGCACAGGCCACCCACTTGTGAACTCGGAAGACTGGCGTTCTGCCCTAACCTTTGAGTCTCCTCAGGGGCTTTAAGTCATGGGATAAACTCACCGAGTACCATCCACAGTCTTTCGTATTTATATGGTCATGTTTGGAACTGTGGGGGGTTGATTGCAATCGTGGCACCAAGACTTTCAGAGTCAGACTGTAGGGGTCTCAGGGATCCTACCCTCAGATTATTTGTGCATGTTGTAAATATATTTAGTACTTTGACATTTCATGATTATTTCATTTAGTTGTTCTATCAGTCATGTTTTTTTTTTGGGGGGGGTGGAAAGAACACTTATAAATTTTATTTTTGCTTTTCTTGAATTCTGTATGATGGTTCAACACTGGGGTCTCTTAAACCCCCAAAGATGATCTGAATCTTAGTATGGAGCTTCGTGAGAAAAAAAAATTATTTTTATTTCTACAGATTTTTCACACTTTTTCCATGGATTATATTTATTTATTGGACTATTTATGTCAAAGCATCATGTTCAGAGTCTAGATAGGCTCTGATAAGAAGTATACACTGGTTTCTATCCTAAAAACTACTATTTTTAATGCCATCTATAGAGGGAAAAGGTAGCCTCATTTTTATCCTATTACAAAATCAATCGTTTTAATACTATGGATTTTGAAGAAATACTGATTCTGAAAGATGGAATAATATTTGTGCAACTAGATATAAGAGCTGGATGTTGACTTACTCAAACAAAATGAATAAGCAAATGGGGTAGAATTCTTTGACAATCCAGATTTTTTTTCTCTTTTCTAACTGCCCAATTAGGTTTTATCTTTAATATCCATCTGAAGTGGTGGATAAGACGTGGCACCAAGATACTACAATTTGAAATGTTAAATCATCATTTTCTTCTCTTTGTTCTTTCATTTTCTGCTCAGACTTATTTTTAAGGCAAGTTTGGTCTTAGAGGTAAGTGAAGTAAAATTAGTGCAAAGATATATAAAGTGAGTATCTTTTTGGTCCAACCAGTACCTCTAGGCCAAAGGTCATTGCTTCTCTGTTTTGTGATTCACTAGTCACTTTAAAGAGTCAGAAGAGTCTTGTTTTTTTAATCCAATCTGCCAGTTCATATAAACACATCACTGTTTATAGCAGCTTAACTCACAATAGCTAAACTATGGAACCAATCTAGGTATCCTTCAATAGATGAATGGATAAAGAAAATGTGGTATATGATGGAATATTACTCGGTCTAAAAGAAGAATGAAATGATGGCATTTGCTGGTAAATGGATGGAGCTGGAAAATATCATGATAAGTGAAATAAGCCAATCCCCAAAACCCAAATGTTTTCTCTGATATGCAGATTCTAATTCACAATAAGGGGGAAGGTTAAGGAAGAATAGCTACTTTGCATTAGGCACAGAAGAGTGAAGGGAGGGGAGAGTGTATGGGGGTAGGAATGATAATATAATGAATCAGACATTATTACATATATGACTATGTGAGCAGTGTGATTCTGCATCATGTACAATGAGAAGAATGAGAAGTTATACTCCATTTATGTATCATGTGTCAAAGTGCATTCTACTGTTGTGTATAACTAATTAGAACAACAACAACAAAAAGAACAGAAGAGCACTGTTCAGGGACAAAGGGCTGATTGTGATAGTGGTAGTGGTGATGCTGTAAAGGTCCAGGCTTCAAGGATACCTTGGCCCCAGGGACCACTGATGGGATGGTAGGTAGACCATGGCTGTGCCCTCCGCCATGAGAGTATGGGGCCAGCAGACTCTAGATGGAGTTTCTCAAACACATGTGGACATTTGGAAGGGAGATGGGCTGACCACCTTTCTATTGTCCCATCTTCCACTTAAATACTCCTGGTCAGGGCCTGAACTCAAAGATCCTTGCTGACATATCCTAGCTAGTGGGATGTTTGAGATGTTCTGATAGATCTGAAAGCCAGGCATTTGGTTTTGCTTAACTACTTCCAAGATTTTCCACAGTAAAAATTGGGATTAGGGCATTAGGCTCAGGTACGCAATGGTTAAAGGGTCATGGTAACTTGTCCTGATGATATATTTTTTTATTTAGCTGCCTTTTGTAAAGCACTGAACAACTTTTAATAAAGATTTTTAACAACACAGAAATAAAATAGCCACAACATTGTTCCTATAGAAAGAAAAACTGAAGCCCAGAGAGCTATGGCATGCTGCTACATGTCACTTACAGTAGAATGGACAGATCCAACTTGGCAAGTCCTCTTGTCTTCCAGTCTGTTCTTTGAGGTTGCTAACATTTCCATCAGGATGTGGGAAAAGAACCACTGCCTGAATTTACTTTGAGGTTGAGATAGAATTAACTATCTAAAAAAATTATATGTGTGTGTGTATGTATGTATGTGTATATATGTATATATATATGTGTATATATATATATATATATATATATATATATATATATATATATATATATATTTATACACACATATATCTCCTTCCCCAAGAGATTTACAACATTAGGACGTAGGATGAATGTTGAACATTTCTAAATTCTAATTGTGAAGCACTAATGTTGTGCATTAGTACTTAGCCCCAGGAAATTCTTACTCTGGGTGCCAAATTAAACTAATTTACACTTACTAACTAACTAAACATTTTCTTAGCATGGCATGATGTTCACATTTTTACCACAATATTATACTTTACGCTTTCCCTCCTATTTTATAAACTTGTGTAAGGAGTGATATATTTCAGGCTTTGAACCATGATTCTTCAGGGCCTCCTGGAGAACTGTGATGCAAGGACCTTAATGATACTGATGTTATCTGTCAGCTGTTGTTATAAACTGCCCACTGCATGGCATAACCCGCTGAGAAGACTATCATTACCATGAGGCACATCCTGAAACATGAAGATACAGTATTGATGTTTCCTGAACATTCTTCTATGTCTATTATCCCTAATCTTTCAACCCAGCTATATCCTGCTCGCAGTACGCTTTAAACAAAAATGCCACACAAAACATTAAGTAGGATATCTATCCTACATATGTATATACTGATTTGGAAAGGCCACCACCCATAGTCAATATTTATTTAACTCTATCCTCACCTGTGTGTATTAGTCTCATCTATAATCTTATTTATTCTCAGAATAAAACTCAACCAGATAACCTCATTCTTGAATTCAAGGCCTCTGGTATTCATCTCTAAACTTCAGCTTGGCAGGTTAACTAGTGGATGGGACTTCCACTGTAAGCTGGTTCCCAGCGTCCCCTTGAATAGCTGATGTTTTGATCATGAGCTGGGAAACAGCAAAACATGTTGGAGGGTGATGGCCAACTCCTCTGGCTGGGGACAGGCATCCCAGGCTGGACTTGTTACACAGGATATTTCATTAGCTGGGGGAAGTATGGCATGTTTTTTTTTTTTTTTTTTTTTTGACAGATATCCCTAGAAATCAGCTTCCAAAGTCTCCTTTGCCCTTGGTTGGCTAAATGCTCCACACATTCTCTGTCTTGCTTTGCTAGAGTTGGATCCCTGCCATTCCTATGATAAAGGCAGTGGGGAATGTCTCACCTATCTTGGTAATTTGAGCTTTTGTCTCATTTTCCAGGCAAGATTTCAAACTTTTAATTACCCACTTAGTAAAACCCAGATGTCCCGTTTCAAAGACCTATTCCCATTAGGGAATTTTCATTTCCAAGCCATCGTTGGATGAAATCCTAGCATTTTACTGCATCCCATTTCCAGTACTTTAGCTTTGCTTTTTTCATGAGTAAATAGGACTATAAACTTTTAATTCTGAAAACCTATTTTAGATAGAATTGGGAGTATACCACAATCTACTACATTGGAGCTTTCCATCTAAGTCCTAACTGGTTCTTTTCAAAAATATTTCTTAGCATGCATTTGGTTCATAAACCTTCTTGGGGTGCTAAGAGGATAAGTGACTTTCAATTTGAAAATACATTACAAAGTGTTCCATCTCTTATAGTTTAAGGAATACCCTGGTCAAGGTCTCACAACATTTACCTGACAGTGATTTTGATAAACGGATTCATCACTGGGTTGGAAAAAAGCCAGAATGAGATGGCTCTTGGATCAATTTACTGTGGCCATGTGAATTGGCAGAAGAGTGTGGGTCTTGTGTGACCTTGTTTACACAGGATATTTCCACAGCTGTGTGAGCTGAAAGTCTCCACTTCAGTTGCTTATCTCCATTGACCAAACTGGCTGGTCTAATTACCTGTTGATGGCTCTGCATCAAAGAGTCCTTTTCCAATTGCCGGAGAAGGTGCTTGGGAATTTAAACTGATTGTATTGATTTGTAGGTAAAATAAGAATGTAAAAATTTTGCTTAAATAATCACATGACGATTTAAATAAAAGAACAGATAATTAAAGCTGCTATTTCAAGGTGGCCTTCATACGCCCTAGGAATGAGGGACGATGTTTGATAAGGGCAATTTCAGGCTGGGATGTAAATTATGACACTTTCTCAGTTAGAAAAGATAAATTATTTATACATTACATTTTCCAAGTGCTTTCACAGGTAGGCAGCATCGCAACGATTTTGTTTCCCATAACTAGAAAATGACTAAATATGGAAGACCTTGAATCACAGGCTTGAAGGCCATGTGAGTGGCATCCTGGGAAGCACAAATGTACAGAGGGCTGGAATGGTGACGCAGAGGCTTCTGTGACTTTAGAATTTGGCCTCACTTCCACTTTCCCATTCTGACTTCACTACCTGTCTCCTCTCCTCCAGCTCCATATTGAGCCTTCTGTTTGGGAATTGAACACACCAACATATTTTGGCCTCAGGGACTTGGCACCTGCTGTTTCCTTGGCCACCTGTTTAGTATTGCAA
The DNA here is from genome assembly GCF_045843805.1 of Urocitellus parryii. Lineage (NCBI taxonomy): Eukaryota > Metazoa > Chordata > Mammalia > Rodentia > Sciuridae > Urocitellus > Urocitellus parryii. The sequence continues at coordinate 69,052,963 of NC_135538.1, read as the reverse complement.
TTCTTCCCATCTTCCTTGCTCTTTTCTGTTTGTTTTTCATCATTTATCATATTTCACTCAGTATAGATATAGTTTATCTTGTATATTACCTGGCCTCCCCCTACTGCCTCAAAGTCTATGAGTGTGGTGATTTTCTGACTGTTCTTTTTTTCCCCCAGAGCTGTAGCCCTAGCATCTAGAGTAATGCTTGGCAGATAGTAGATGATTCATAAATCTTTGGGGAATAAATAAATGAGATGAAAAACTTTCAACATATTATGAAAGATAGCTCAGAGCTACTAGAACAATGGGAACTTTGATCTTCCATGAACACTATGTTTAAAACAGACATAAAATTTGATGATTTTTTCTCATTTTAAAGGTGAGACATGTTATGTGGCTAGGTAAGGTTGGGTCTGTTTTGGAATGGAAGATTCTACCTCTGTAGATTGAACCTAAGAGAAACCTATAGAAAACTGAAAGTTTTTGTCATTTTTCAAATCACAAGGATTTTGATGTTGAAGGCTTGAACCAAAGGTGACCTCCGTTGGTATGGCAACTTAAGAGTCAACAGCTTAATGGCATGGCTTTTATGAAAAAAAAGAGAGAGAGAGAGAGAGAGAGAGAGATTTAACATTAGAGAGACAATAGCCAATTTCTCATTTGTCACAGATAGAGCCATCCTGATTCCTCTGATCCCAGGTTTGCCTGCCTTCCTGTGACTGTACAAGGATTTATATAAATGTGCCTTACTGAATTCACTTGCTCTCCCACAGAATATTGCTTTTGCAAAAACAATGTTGGTCTTTGCCATTCATTTCGATTGATAATTTGGCATCATTTAGCCAGATCTCGAGGGAATTCATGATCTGTCAAACAAATTTACTCATTCAGAAAACATGGTACTTCATGGTGTTTTATTCATAGTACGTTTTCTGTTAAGTATATTTCAAATAATTGAGAACATGTGTGGAAAGTTATATATAATATTATATGAATGTTCTGTATGTCTTGCTTGTGAATATCTAAATATTTGTTCTAAAGGAGTGACTTTTATTGATCCTGTAGCATTAGGGACATACAAGCTTTGAAATTGGTAAATGTATATCTGTATAGAGAAATGTAAACTAAAAAAAAAGCAAACTTTGTGAATATTATCATTTTTGTAAGACACACCTGCCTGTAAAACTGATATCTGGCACTGTTCCTTTTATCCTGCTATAGAAGTTGAACACAACTGGTGTGATTAGGTGTTGTGATGATGGATGCTAATAGGGAACATGGCATTTAATTCTCACTGGCAGATTCCCTCACACACTGGCAGAGAGGGCAGGCCATCTTTAGGTAGCATGTGCTCCAGTCTTAATGCATATGCGTCTGTAGCATTTCTGTAATTGTCCAATTTGTTTTATGTTTCCAGGTGGTTTTGATTAATGATCCAAAACAAGTAAATTTGTGTACAGAAGACAGAAAGAATTATAACTCAGATGGTTGCTTTTAGGTCAGTACCAGTTACAATAGAAATACATAATCTTGTTACCAATGCAACATTAATTCCTTCCATATTGAGGGGGATGAAGTGCCTAATTAAAATTCCAACATTTCCTTCCCCCCTTTTAATCTTCTTACACACTAGCAAATATCTACAGTACCATGAATGAAATATTTTTCATTTCCAGACACTGTGGATATTCATCAAAAATAGCTTCAATGCTGCAAAGTACTTTGGGTGCCAGCAATCGTCTTTAGTGCACTTGTTTTTCTCCTTTTTTCTTAGGAGTAGAAAGCAATCGGCTCTTCCTTGGTCTGCACCAGAAGAGCAGGAGCTAAAATATGTGTCCCCTGCCATTTCTGTTGTTTTAAGAGCATTTTTACTTAAACAGGTTTTGTTTCCTTTACTCAACACAAATACAGTGCTTACTCTGTGACAAGAAGTGTTGTAAGAACCTTACAAATATTTACTCATTTCTTTTTGTTCCCTTTCCTATTTTGCCCCTTTCCTCTAGGTTTCTAATTCCTTTGTACATTATCAATTTATGAACAAAAATCTTTATTCCAACATTGCATAAATTCAAACAGCACATGGATTTATCTTAGCATATATGAACATATGTCTCAAACAGTGAAAGGATGCTCCATGTAAGGATGGGTGGAAGTTCTATGGGATTTCTGTATGGCAAAGATAGTCACTGATCCCTGCTAGTAGATCCCTGAGAGTCACCAATTCACTTCACATTTGGTCAGATGGAATTATTTCGTTTCCCTACCTCATCCCTCTAGACACTTTTACTTGCAAATTAAAAGGTATCAGAGTCAAATAAATTTAGAGAAACATCACCTCTAGTCATCCTCCTTCCTGGGCATCACAATGCATGTTTGGTGATTAAAAGATCCTACAATTAAGATCTTTTAGTACAGTGTTTGCTCAAGAAATAAAAATAGCATTACAATATGATTCAGCAATCCCACATCTGTGTATATGCTGGTATTAGTCAGCTTTTTTGCTGCCATGACCAAAAAGACCTGGTAAGAAAAATTAGAGGAGGAAAAGTTTATTTGGGGTCTCACGGTTTCAGAGGTCTTAGTTCTTAGACAGCCAACTCCATTCTTTGGGGCCCACGATGAGGCAGAATACCATCAGAAGAGAGTGGTGGAGAAAAGTGGCTCAGGATATTACAGTAGGAAACAGAAAGTGACTAAACTCACCTTACAAAATATATATCCCAAAGGCAGATCCCTAGTGATCCTCCTCTTCCAGTCACACCCTACCTGCTTACAGTCACCACTCCGTTAATCCCTATCAGGGAATTAATTCACTGATGGAGTTAAGGCTCTCATAATCCAGTCCTTTCACCTTTAAACCTTCTTGCATCATGTCAAATGTGGAGTTCTGGGGGACACATAATATACAAACTATAAAAATACCCAAAAGGAATGAAAGCAGGGACTTGAACAGTTATTTATATACACATATTCATCCATGGTACAACAAGAAATGTTATAAGAACATATAGCCTTATCCATAAAAGCTAAAAAGTGCTAGCACCCAGCTCTTCATTGACAGATATGTACAAAAACAAAATGTGGTATATGTATGTGATGGAATATTATTTAGCCATGAAAAGAAATGAAATTCTGACAGATGCTATAACAGGGATGTACTTTAAGGATATTGTGCTAAATGAAATAAGCTGATCACAAAAGGACAAATGCCTGAGAAGTCTACTTACATGAGGTATCAAAAAGAAACACGTTCTTAGGGAAATAAAATGGAATGAGGGTTGTCATGTATGGCAGGAGTGGAGAAATGGGAAGTTGTCATTTAATGGGTACCGAGTTTCTCTTTTGCGAGATGAAAACAGTTCTGTGGATGAATGGTGGTGATAGTAGCACAGAAATGTGAATGTGCTCAATGCCAGATAATGTGCACTTTAAAATGCCTAAGATGGTAAATGGTATGTGATTCGTATTTTACCACAATAAAAAAAGGAGTGAAAAAGAAGTTGGGTGCTGCTGCGCAAGCCTGTAACCCCAGTAACTTGGGAGGCTGAGGTGGGAAGATCACCAATTCCCAGGCCATCCTCAGCAATTTAGCAAGACATGGTCTCAAAAAAAAAAAAAAAAATAGAAAAGATCAGGGGCTGTCATTCAGTGGTACAGTGCCCCTGGGTTCAATACCCATTACTGCAAAAGAAAAAAAAAAAGTGCAGTAAGGCCACCCTCCAAAAAAACTTGTTTTTAATCTAGTATTTTGTAGATTATTTGACTATGAAACCTTTTCTTTAAGAAACACTTATTACTTTCTTTGTAATGGAATCCAGCACAGTCTGCCTCACAGTCCTCATCCCAGGGTTTCACATGTGTGCATTCAGAGGTGGCACATCACATGGGGCCTCTTTGGCATAACTGGCCTAGGGACCCTCATAGGGGACACACCAGGGCAGAGCCCCAGCACAGAGAGACAGGTGCAGTGGAACACTAGAGCCCAGGTATGAAGGCTGAAGGGCTCAAGTCTTGGAGGGTCTGTATGTACCAAAGGAGGATCAAATGACAACATGTAAGCTACAGAATAAAGCAAAACCACCATTAAAAAAAAGAAAAGAAAAGAAAAGAAAAAAGAAAGAAACATGTACTAACATTTGGATGAATAAATGGAACCCAGTTTGGAAAATTTGGTCCAGATACTTATCATTGCATTCAATAAATGTCAGCTATTATAATTTTACTTCCATGGCTAAAACACTTCTATGAATCTTGTTCACGTGAAAGTTAAAATTCTTTTCTTGAATACTATTTCTCCTAATATCTAACTACATTGGTGTAATTCTTTAAAAACTTTTGCCATTTTTTAAAATTTCTCAATTGTCAGTGGACTTTATTTTGTTTATATGCAGTGCTGACAATAGAACCCAGTGCCTCACACATGCTAGGCAAACATCCATTGAGAGACACCAGCAGGGTGTACCACTGAGCCACAACCCAAGCCCTACACTGGTGTAATTAAGTCCTCAACTTGAATAGTAGTCCTACCTTAAGGAACATGTGACAATTAAAATCTATACAATTTGATGCAGGTGAAGTAAGGAAAAGAAATAGTTAAAGACAGTCAGAATTAAATTTTTTGTATGTTTTAGAGGGACACAATACCTTTATTTATTTATTTAATGTGGTGCTCAAGATAGAACCCAGTTCTAGCCTCACACATGCTAGGTGAGTGCCCTATCACGGAGCTACGACCCCAGCCCTAGGGTAGAAATTTTAATCAGAGTACCTGGAAGATGGAGTTGCCACCAAAACAAAGGGACCATAAAGGAGCAGCAATTTGGGAGAGCACATGCTGATGAGCTTGGCTTTGATCATCACATGGTGGTGATGTTAGAAATCCAAGAGAAAGGACAATAATGATCAAGGTCACAGAAGTCAAGGAACTTTGGAATCAAGAGCAAAAATGAAGGGGTTAACCTTGGAAACAAATGGGATGGGGGGCATTGACTTAGATAAGCATCATCAAAAGCCCCCTTTATAATCTGTAGCTAATGAAAGGAAAGATCTGGATATGGTGGAGTCAATAATATCTTGGTAAGAATGCCTGGACTGTGTCCTCTTATTCTGAATCACTTTCTGTTTTGTGGGGGCCTGGAGAAATTCTGCTTAAATAATACAGTTTAAGGACTTTAATTACATCTATTATTATCAGGGCAGTCAGGGAAATTAGGGCAATGATTTAAAAAGAATTCCTCCGACTTTCTATTTCCTCACAAGGAAAGCTACGCTAAACAATTAGTCTTCACTTGTTGGCATAAAGAATGTGGTACTTTATAGTCAAACAGGAGAACAAAAGGCGTCTCTGACCTCTGGAGTAACATACTCAATACACCCTATCCCTGTACCAAATGAGTTGAAATTGCAGAATTTTCGCTCACAATTTGCAATGCAATGCTTACTAGAGGAAGACGTTGAGTTTTAAGTGAAAAACATAATGATATTCGTGCCAAGTCTATTATTACAAGTGACATGGCGGACAGTGATAGTGGAACCTGAATGCATAAAGGTTGGATGTGGGGCCTGGGTCCCTAGGGATTAATGCTCTGCACAATGCTGAGTACACAGTAGGTGCTCAAAAATATTTGTTGAACAAATGGATCAATGATCGAATTGGTTTCTGAAGGTCAAGAACTGTTAGCATCAAAGAGCTGAGCTGCAAGGAAATGTGTGTCATGAGTGCACTTTAATATTTTCACTGACATCTAAGAGTTAGGGGAGGGATCACAGGGTGTAAAGAGTGTGAGCACTCAGGAGAGAAAGCCATGGTTTATTGTACTTCCACAAAGGTCAGTCCTGGGGAGTATTAATTGTGAGGGAGACTAAAGAACATTTGGGCTGAATGTCAGGGGAAGTTTTTGAAGAGAAAAGAGTGTTAAACTACACAACAAAGCCAGAGGTAAGGACCCAAGGGAATAGATAGAAGTCTCAGTGGATGAACAATTTACAAGGAGACTGAACCACGTCCTGGAGAAGTGGGAGGGGACTCCTGCAACTTGGGGATGTGTGTACTTGGAGAGCTTTCAGGTTTTCCTTTTTCGTATTTTTCCCCTTGCCTTTCTACTGCATACAACTACACTGAGTTCCCTAAAATGCAAGGGAAGCTATGCACATGTATGGTTTGGTAGCAGGACCTTTACATCTTGGAGGATATTACAATGTCACAACAGTTCTAAAAGGAGCTTGTGCATTTGGGAAGTGATGCTACAATCAGGTAAGATTCTGGAAGAACAAGCAAGAGGCAGATGATTCATTCTGTAGTGCTTTGAAATGGTATATTTATCAACTATTCATATGATTAAATATAAATGTCTGCAACAAAGGAATGGAGCCCAACTCTAATTAGAAAAAAAGTGAATTAGTGAATTCCTTTCAGGTCTATGATTCTCAGAAAATTAAATTTGAGGACAGTGATGCCACATAGCTTAAAAGTACTCAAAATCTCTAATGTCCCCTGGAGCTAAAAATCCTTTAAAATCAGCCTACATAATGAAGCCTTTGTTATAGCTCAAATTTGCTTATATTATATAGAGAGAGTGATTTGTGGTGCATATTTTGTAAGTTAATTCTAAATGTTGAGCTGTTCTCATCTAGGAAGTGAAATTGCAGGTCACTCCATAGAACTCAATAAGGAATTTTGTTATAAAACAAAAACAGTTTCAGCTCAGCTCTAATACAACTTTCTTTTTTTAAAAAAGTTCAATTCAACCTCAATACAACTTTGGCACCTTCAGCTTCCTAGTACTACTAACTAAATTTACCTGTCATTTTAACAAGGTCTTTTTTAAAAGAAATGATATTTCTCCCCAATTGAGCATCTTAAAAATTTAGTAGCTGGCTGTGGTGGTGCACACCTATAACCCCAGCCACTTGAGAAGCAGAGGCAGGAGCATCACAAGTTGGAGGCCAACCTCAGAGACTTAGTAAAACCATGACTTAAAATACAAATGAAAAAGGGCTGAAGGTGGGCAATATAGCTCAATGGTACAGTGACCCTGGGTTCAACTTCCAGTTCCACACAAAAAGTTAATGTACTTTACTTTATAGAACAATAGTATTTATGGGAATAAATTTGGATATCACACACAAACACACACACACATACACACACATATACATATACACATAGGTATGCTTGCTTATATATGTGTAAGAAAGAGGGAATGGGGGAAAGAGAAAGGAACATGTAGAATTATAATTGTGAATTGCTAGGAGTTTTCTGCTTGAGATTCAGGACCCAACAATTTTTTTTTTAATTAGTCAATGACTAGATCACATGAAGAATCATTCAAAAATTCTGACTTTGCTGTGATGTGATCAAACAAAATTGTTTCGTATATTTCAATGCATCATATAAAAAAATCAAGAAAGATTTTCAGCAATATTACCTGTATTTCAAGTTAGATGGCCTAACTTGAAATACAGGTAATATGAAAGGTCCAAAATTAATGTTATGAAATTTGTAAATTCCCATAGAGGATCACAGATGGGAGCTGGTCAGAAGGTCTCAGAAGGAGGAATTGTAGTGCTGAGTGGCACACCAGCCCTCTTGCTGCTGTTCCTGCCTGCTGGACAGTTCCCCTGGTTGCCTCAATGGCAGCTCAAAGGCAGGTGTAACTCCTCTCCCAATGGTACTGCAGTGGTTGATGCTAGCCTGGGTTCCAAGTGCCCAACTAAACTGGAAGCCCAAGAGAGGGACGTGTTCCTGACCACTGGGAGGATGTGCCATGCCTCTCTGTAAGATGCAGCTCTGGAGAGAGGGCATGGTTTCACACAGAGCCCCACACTGTTTGTTGGTGTTGATTTGAGAACAAACTGCTTTGAACAGAAACACAAACGATGTTAACAAAAAATATCTACAGAATGAAAATATAATTTTTCCTCTGAATCAAAGTAAACCTTACTTGGATAATTTAATAATTATGGTTATGAAAAGGCAATAATAAATGATTGATTTTTACTCATTTTTGCTATGTTTGGCCATCTTTGCTTTATCACCTATAATTAGCGATGCAATTCTAGCAGATGAAGAATGGCAGTATCTGTGACAGGTCCCTTATTTCTTGACTGTTTTTGAACTTGTGAATGAATAAACTAGTGAGATGCAAGTGACAATAGCCCTTCTATTGAGATTCCCCACAGGCCTGTCAATGGCAGAGGTGTGGCTCCCACTAAAATGATGCTCATTCTTAATTCCACCCACAGTTCTACTGGCAATTCTTTAAGTCACAGACTGGAGACTATGACCATTTCTAACACTGTTCAAGCTTTTTCATTTTACAAGATTAGGTGACCTGGATTTTATTTCTGAGCCATGAGTCCATATTTTAGATATATTTTTTAAGTGCTCAGAGATTGTCAAGTTCCCTTTTGACATCATTTTGTGTCTAAGTTGGAGACACATAGGTGTAATGAATTCTAGGAAAGTTGGTTTCATTAGAAACATGAATTAGAATCTAATTGCTTTAATTCTTTTCTACTACATAATTATAGTAATACTCCATGTATGTTTTCTTGTACTAAACTGTAAAAAATATGTTTCCTGATAGAGTTCTTTTATTAGTGCTTGCCCCAGGAAAAATAAAGAGCATGCTAAAGAGTTGCTTTAACACAGTGAGGTGAATTATTATTATTTTCTGTAAGCAAAGAGGGAAATATGCCTCTAACTTACATCAAATATTTGGGCCTTAATAAAGGCTGTAATTGGCTCTTACAAAACTCATCTTATCAACCTGTGAAATAATGATGGTACCCTCCCTCCCAACCTGCTTGGCAATCTGTTTCTGTGCAACAGAAGCCATAGGCAGGTCTCTGGATAAGCCTCCAGTTCCCAACCCTAGTCCCTGCCTCCACGAAAACTAACTCCATTGCTCAGAATAAAAACAACTGCATAGAAGGAAAAAAACAATGCTACAAAACTGTTAAATATAGGGTGACTTGTTTATCACCTACTTCTTGGATTGGATAATGTGTCTGGGAAGTTTGCACGTATCCTGATTCCACTCTAAAACACGGGGTAAGTCTGAGGACCACCCTTCTCTAGCTCAAGCTCCTACAGAGGTTTGCTATCCCTTTGTGACAGGTGCTGTCTGAGCTGCCTGGAGAAGAGCCATTTGGTCTTCTTTTAAAGCCAACATGAACCATTAGAGGAAAATCAAACTGAATAAACCAGCTCAGAGACATCTGACTGTCACAAAAGGCTCTCTCCCGGCTTTCATGCTCCTGGGAAGCCCTGGCTTTCAGTACTCCCTGCGATCCCATCTCACAAAAAGATGGTCTGGTCTGAGGACGATGTTGACAGGACCGCACATTGGTTGTTGCTCCAGGCCTGTCTTCACTCAAAGCCCTATCTGTACTCTGCTGCCCATCTGCAATTAGCGCTCGTCAGCTCTATGGAATTTATCTCTCCAGATTTTCTAGCTGTAATTATAGTTTCCCATTTACAATGGAACATTACGCTCCTTTTGGAGCTACTTCATATACTTGGCAGCCAAATAAGGTGATCATATGTCCCGTTTTTCTTTCTTTCTGTCTTTCTTTTTTAAACCGGGACAGGTCTTTGTTTTTGCTGAAGTTTGCCGTTTCTCCTTGTTACTGATGTGCAGCCTCCTTTGTGCTGACGGCCAAGAAAATTCTGGACTGCTGCCCCGTTTGCCTCCAGAGACTGATGCAAAGTGTTCAAAGTAAAGTCAGTGGGTTTTTTTCAAAATAGAGTTTACCAGAAACAAGACATCTTCATGCTTATGAGCACCTTGTTCTCCACTGCAAAACTTTCAAAGACCGACAGTCTGGACTTGGCCTCTCTGAGGTTGGCAAATATACTTGAAGCCACTTGAAAAAAAAAAAAAAGGTTTCAGCAAGGGCAACAATGCAGTTACAGACTCAATTTTATTTAGTTTAGTTTAGTTATTTTCAGTTTCTCATTTGACACCAATAGAACACGTTTAAAAGTATTTTTAGTTGAATATTCTTAGGACAGAACCTGAAGCGAGCTTTCTGACAGTTCTCAGCAAAGGTGTGATCATGGGATAATTTGTTTAAACAGAATTCCTTCTAACCTATATATTTTGCTGCTGCCATTAAAAAAAAGAAGAAGAAGACGAATATGTAGTTCCATGCGATTGGCTTTGGTTATATGAGTTATTATGGCTTCTTCTCTTGTACTCAGTGCAAAAAAAAAGAAAAAGGGTGTGTTGTTGTGTTTTCTGAAACTCACACAGACTACTGCTGCCTTATTTACCTAAGAACTGATCTACCTAATCACTGAGATAGAAACAAACATATCATCCACTCCTCTCCTCCAGACCATTTGAATACATTATCCATTTATTTGGTGTTTGGCTCAGCTTTAAATGAGTCATTTAATAACCCCTGCTCACAGCAAGTTAAGTTGCAACCAGCTGGCATCCACAACTCACAGGATTGTTAGTCCTTCCAGCCAGGATGGGAGTCCGCAGGCCGGCCTTCCTGAAGGGCACTGTGCAGCGCTGCTCCTGCCTTCGTGGCAGGAGTGTTGAGCAAATCTGCGCCTTAGGTAATGAAATGGCCATGAGAACTATCACAGTTTCAGAAAATAGATGTCACTATCTATTCTAATGACCGGAAGGGCTATTGATAAAGCTGTTGGAGGCCGATTATTATCACAGACTGAGAGGCTCTGATCCACTCATGGGGCCTTCAGGGGCTTGACAAGAAGTGAGACTGCCTTAATCCTCTAAAGGTCATTTTGTATGAGAGGTCAGCGGCACTGAGGAATGGAGACAGAATACTTCCACAGTAAACTCTGCTCTCTGTTTTTTCACTTAAGGATGTCACTGGTCTACTCTAATTGAATGGCATTTGACACTTTCAAATGTATGTAATTCATTGTTTAATTATGCTTATTGTTTGGGGCCTACCCACCACCTGAATCCCCACCTGGAATTCCTAGCCCTCATTCTCTGCACTAATTAGTCTACCTGGTTCTGGGTCATGGGGTGGGGGCACTCACAGAAATAGTCAGAATGAATATCTGCAGTGTATGCTCATTTTTGAAAACAAAAAAGTGTAGAAATGTGTAAATGATATATAAAAATATCCTTCCCCACTGAACAACATCAATTTTTAACAGTGTGAGAATATACACCCATTATTGATATATGGATCCATGTGCAAGTGTGTGTATTTCAAAATGTATTTATCAAAGCCCCTTCTTCATTTATTTCTGAGAATGCCTCCCCAAAAGGTGCACACCCCTGTCTCCCAGCTTCCTTCTAGTTCCTAATGAATCACCCTGCAATAGTGGTTCCTAGCCAGGGTCATTCTGATTACCCGCCTTCCCACGCCCCCCATTCTCACCCTACCTGAGGACACTTGGCAATGTCTCAACATTTTTTTGTTGCCACTACTGGGGATGAAGGTGCTACCACCAATAAGTAGCTGGTAGAAGTTATTAAATTTCTGATGGTGCACAAGACAGTTGTCTGCCCCTCACTAACAAAGAATTATCCCAATCAAAATATCAATGGTGCCGATACCCAGAAACTGTGTTCTATAGGTTCCTTTTTCTGCTCTAGCTTCTTCTGGTAGTGTGTTTTCTCTCTTCCCGACAGCAAGCCCTTGCCAAAGTGCCATATCCACATTCTCTTAGTGTTTGCAGGCCACAGATGGGGTGAGCACTCATGCAAAGACAACCAGTGGTGCCTTCTGCCCCCATTTGTGCTCTGCACGTGGCCTCCAGGACCCAGAGGCAACTGCACTTGTGTCCAGAGCCTCAAAGAGGTCAGCTTCTGCCCATCATTCCTTGTTCAGAATTTCACTAAGTCGGTCATGAAAAATAGTTTTGGTTCTCATTTCTCTAAATGTAAAAGGTCAAATTGAGGTCAAGGAGCCAGTTCAGAAGCCATAAACGTCATTGACATTTTTCTTCTTTTGGCGCTGCTCTAACTTGAGACTTCTGCTCCCTCCACAGCTCCCCTTTGTAATCAGGGTATTGCGAGCTGCGGGGAGAAGCCAAGTGGGCTGGAGAGCTGTCTACAAAGCAAAGTCTGGCCTAGGCCTTTCAAAAATGCCCTTGTGTTTATTTCAGTTTTGCTCCTTTGAAAGAAAAATCCATTTTTTTCCTATGAAAAATTTCTATGAATGAGAATGCTTTTTCTCATTAAAAATTTCTATTTTTTCTGGATATATAGAAAAATTGTTGATTTTCATATTCTCAAATCCTCTTTCATATCATTCAGCAATCATACAATCTAATTTACTTGAGTCATATGTTCTTTTATAAATGTACTCATGAGAGTTTTGTGCTTTAGGCTGCCATGATGAACAGCTTCTACAAAATTATGTATTTAAACTTCTTGCCACTACATAAATAGCTATGTTCTTTATATGTGATGTTTTAGTATTATTTTATTAATGATTAATACATTTCCAGTTTTTCCTCGGATTTTTAAGTGAACTATTACCTAAAAATAATGTTAGAATCATGTGTCACTCAATGATTGGACATGTTCTGAGGACTGTGTTATTAGGTGATCTAAAAACTGTGAATATCACAGAGTGGACTCACACAAACTAGGTGACCTACTCTTATGGGACTACGTTCTTATATTGGGTCCCTTGTTAAACAAGGGACCATCCTGCAGAGCTATACTAATTTGTTTTCTCATTTTTAGTACTGTGCTAGCCAGTAAGTCATTGCTGTGCAAAAACAGAGTTAAAAGGTGCTTTATCCAGGCAGATGTATCCACATGGTGGTGGCTTGGAGCTTTGAGGAACATCTGAACAAAGATGCAGTCCCCCAGAGAGTATGGTGTGTGCAGCACAACATGGGTGATGTCAGCGCCTACTTACCCTGGGCTGTAGCCATAGGCCAGGGACAACTGCTCAGTGCAGGAGGCAATCCTACTCAGACACCACAAAGTAACTTACTTTTACTGTTTCATGTTTTGTTGTTTTGGTCAGAACTTAAAAGAACAAGGCTAAATATTAACAGTGAAAGCATTTAGCTAGCTTTTTTTTTAACCTATTATTGAGAAGCATCTAATATATCAGTACTAAGTGTGCTGACTTAAGATAGATATTTGCTGATTTGAGATGTATATGAGTTAGTATTTACCTGCATACATAAGTCAGTGGTTTTCCTATTTTTCTGTTGGTAACAAATTTGAAAATAGAAAATAGATTCCTTTAATGACTATAAAAAAAAGCTAACTACAAATAAACTTGACAAAAATATGCATTATATATGTGAAAATCACAAAGTTTTAACATAGAGCATTAAAAAATACTGTCATTAGTGGGGAAACATACTAATTCTTAGTTGAAAAGACTCAAAGTTGCAAAGATAATCAATTCTCCATAAATTAATATATAAATATAATACATTATAGATGAATGCCCCAGGAGAACTCTTATATAAACTGATCAGATGATTCTGAAGCTTATCAGGCAGGGTGATTGCCTTTGTGTAACTTGTAGTTAAGACTTTTAAAAAGGGAGAACTGGTCCCAAGAAAATTCAACATGGATAAACTAGAATAATTTTGAAAGTGTTCTATGGTGCAGGAAAAATAAATATGTCTGTGCTACTGAAAAAGGAAATCTAAACATATATTTGTATTTTTTAAAATTTACATTTATTTATAAAACCAATGTTAGCTTTCCAATTATATCCTTAATTAAAAAAATAGTGTTGATATAATTGTCTATCAATCTCAGATAAAAATTGACATCAATTCCATAATATCATACATACACAAAATATCAAATAGATTGAAGACATAAATGTAGCCAACAATTATGAAAAAATACAATTAAACATAATAGGTTAAAATACTTGTATTACTTAGGATATGCTAAAGGATTCTTTAAAATGATATGAAATTCTTAAGTAGACTATATAAAACCAAGGCTTTAACCCTAAAGAATGTTAAAGTTGGTACTAGGAAAATGTCTTTAAAAATAAAGTGCCAATTACAAACATAAATTTTAAAATGTATCTTACTTAGGAGGCAAAGAGTTAATATCATATATATGTATATATATACATATATATGTTAATATCATATATATATAAGATATATATATATATATATATATATATATATATATATATATATATATATATATCTTATAGGGTAATTAAATTTAAAATAGGTTGAAAAGTACATTTTATGAGCAATTTCTTTATTTTCTTCTTCCCTTCACCTCCCCTACCCCACCCCATCACTGAGGATTAAATCTAGGGGTACTTTACCACTGAGCTACATAACCTACCCTTTTTATTTATTTATTTGTTTTTTTAAGACAGGATCTCAATATGTTGCCAAGGCTGGCCTAGAACTTTTGATCCTCCTACCTTAGCCTCCTGAGTCACTGGGATTACAGGTGTGTACCAGTGTACCATCACCTGGATTTATGAGCAATCTTAATTGTCATAAAAGAGGAGGTATTGATGTATAGAAGAGGTAAACCTCAAGATTATACAGGTTGTGTGTAGTAGAGAATGAATTTGAATCCAGGATGTTTCTCTCTAGCTGTGTTTTGAAACACCATGATTTTCTGCTTCCCAAGACTGAAACTAATCAATACTGGTGAATTGAGAACAATGAATTCTTATATACTGTATGTAGGAGTAAATCAACACAAACTTTTTGATAGGCAATTCATAATAGTTATAAACATTTAACACTAATGTGTATTTACCCTTCAAGTCAGCAATTCCCCCTGTTTTTACCAGTGTAAAAGTACATTTTTACATTGTGGCATTATTTACAATGTACTTTGTATGCTATTTGATATTTTCCCTCTCTCTTTGTAACTGTTATATACACTTTGATTCATAGACACGAATCATGTTATAAACCTGTGTTTGTATATTACACATTAGCACATTTGTTTCATTTGTCTAATTCATTGTTTTACATACTAATCTGCTAGTGCTTATCTTTTGAGAAGTAACAAGTGTGGGAGGCAGATAGGTTATGGACTTTTAAAAATATTTTTTAGTTATACATGAGCACAATATCTTTATTTTGTTTATTTATTTTTATGTGGTGCTGTGGATTGAACCCAGTGCCTCACATGCATGAAGCAAGTGCTCTGCCACTGAGCCCCAGCCCTAGCATGGTGTTAAGGACTTTTTAACATATAGATTTCTGCATTGTTAAATTTTTAGAGTAAGCCTGTGGCAAGTAGAAAATATACAAGAGGAACTCTGCCTTTAGCCATTGTTTTAAAAGAGTTTTACTTTTTATAAATTGATGAGGAATAGATTTTTGTATATTATCCATTTTTTCTCATCTATTGAGATAATAGGATTTTTCTTATTTTCCTAATTGATTTGAAATGTCATATTAATAGATTTTCCTACTATTAAACTATATTCATTTTACAGAGCTTTTTTTTGGTCATGTTCAGAGCTCAATGTTCCATCAATATATGGTTTAATTTGTGGTTAGTATTTATTTAGAATTTTGGGAACCATTTTCACATACAGATGGGTCAATATATTTTTCATGGTATTTTTCTTATGTTTCCATTGCATCATTAGGCTGGCTTTAAAAACTGAACTTGGTAGCTTCCTATTTTTTCATATGCTCTACCAAAATTCATGTGGGGAGAAAATTAGGTATTACTTGAGAATTTGAGGGGAACTAATAGTTCGATCAACTTTTACAATTAGTCTTTAACATTTTTATCTCTGTTTCTACTACTTCCTGAATTATTGGTCATATCTATTTTTCTAGAAAATTTAATTTAACCAACTTCTGAATTTTTGGCCTACATGGCATGTAGTATGCTCTTAGGACTATCTACATAATTCTATCTGTGTAGTGTAGCCTTTAGTAATTTCATTTTTTTAAATTTGCTGTCTTCTTTTATTTCTTAGATCTCCTTAGAGCTTTGCATATTTTCTTCTTCCCCCCCCCCAAGAACCAGCTTTTATTTTTTTAATAATTAAAATTAGAATATTAGCTTTAATTATATTTTAGAACATTCTTTTTTGACAATACTTGTTAGCTTGTTTTCTTAAAGTTTTTAAATGAAATATGCCTGTGCTTTTCCTCCTTACATTTGCTAGGGACATAAAGTTAATACTTTTATTTTGTTTATGCAGAACTGATCATGCACAAAGTTAAAATTATGCCATTAGCTACTGTCCCCATGTTATGTAGAGTGGCAATTTTAATGAATATGTAAATATGGTGATTACTTTTGGAATAAAATACATATATGTTTACAAAGAAATGGTTCACTTTTTTTGTTGTTGTTCTTACAGACTCATAGAGGCATTAAATGGAACGGATAATGGAGTTGGAATAAATATGAAATAAAGCTGACAGCTTGTGTGGAAAGAGAAGCATCTCAGTGCTCTAATAGAAATGCCTGGACTGAAGGCGGTTATTCATATACCCAAGTAACATCACTACCACAAGGAAGAGGAAGGTCATGCATTTCAAGAGGATGAGAAGCAAGGCACCCTGAGCTACAGGTTTACAGGTTCCTCATCTCTGAGGCAGCCCATCCTCCTCTCTTCCCTTGAGGGCTGCTGACCCATCTATGAGTGTTCAGTTCTGTTATGTGGTAGATGTTCTCTAGGATAGTGATTTTGAACAACTTCACCCAGTGTTTCCAAGTCATCTCTTTGTACAGTTAGGAAGAGAGATTTGGAGCATGGTTTGGAAAATGCTTCCCTTTTGGAAATAGCTGGAATTTCTGATGAGAGAAATGCTATGTGGAGGCTCCAAGAAAACAAGGAATGGGCACAGGACTGTGGCAAGGCTGTCAGCGAAGGGTCAGAGCTCTGCCTGATCCTGGCTCTGTGCTCCAGGGTACACAGGAGCAGGAGAACCTGAACTTCACCACCTTCGTCTGGCCCTGGGATCACTGTTACTCACCTTTCAGAGTTCTTGTGAGGATTAAATGTAAACTGCGTGTAAAACATTTTTAGAATTCGCTATAAAACACTTTCAAAGCACCATTGAGTAAATGGTAAATCTATTTTTAGTATGATGATGTGACTATTATTTCACAAAAGAGATCCCGTGTCTTTTGTGATTTCCAGTTGAAGGCATCCCTGACATTCCTCAGTCATATCCTTGGCACGTTTCTGTCATTCAGCACTGTCATTACCTTTTATAACTCAGGTAATTCAGTTCCACAAACATTTACCAAAAGCCTGTTCTGCTGAGGACTAGGGAATGGGCCAGGAGATGCAAGCCCGAGAGGAGCAGGCTTCAAAAAATGCAGATTTACCCACCAGGCTCACAGCTCCATTACTTGACCCAAACAGTTGTGATTAGCAAACACCATATGCTCAGCACTGTCCTCTAAGCTTAATTTGCCTCAGGCATGTTTCCTCTGAGTGCCATGGAATTTTACTGCACCAGTCCCTTTAACTTGTTTTACTTTTATGTGAAATCAGATGTGAGAACAGGAAGAACTGGAGAAGAACTCTTGGCCCTTCAATGGGCCAAAGTGGAAACAGTAACATTTTATTAAAAATAAAGGAGTTTAGCAAAGTGTTTTAAAATAGAAATGATAAGGGAGCCCAGCAGGTCATGGAAATGCCTTCAGAGGAATTTGCTGAAGGACTCTCTTTGGGGGTAAAGATCAAAGATCAGCCACTCGAAGAATATAGGGTGCAGGGTTTTTCATCTTGCCTGTTTGGTATCATAAATAAGCTGTGATCGTGGATGCATGTGCTGGTAGAAGCTCTCTGGTAGGGAAACATGTAATTTTTCCATGTGAGGGGAATGCAAGGGTAAAATAATAAACTTTCAAATTTTGGGGATGTAGAAAATGGGCTTCCATTCCCCATTTATGTGACACTGGGATTAGTCTTTCCTTTTCATTGGGACATGTTTGATTCAAAAGGATTTCGAGTTCATCTGTGTGAAAGATAATTTGCCACCATTACCTGTTTTTCTTTTCTCTGTCAAAAAATATTAAGAGAATGAGCTTTTAAAGTGACTTTATGAAAGCATGATTTCCATACATTCTCTTAATGCCCCCATATAATACAAAATACAGTGATAATCTAAAATAACTATGTAAAGGCAATTTAGACTAGAAATTATTAGTTTTCTTTTATTAGTGAGGAAGACGTATGAAAGCTTCACTCCCCTTTCTGAGTCATGCTGTATGAGACGTACTTCTACAAGTAGGGAAAATCTGGATTAGTCTAGAGGCACACACCTGTGTGGGTGGTGTGATCTTAGAGCTGATAAATAGGTGGGTGGAAAATTTAGAAAATTTCCTCTCTCTATCTACTTTGTAAAATATTGATTGCACCAGTGTCATGTAGAGTTTTTCGAGAAGCAGTATTTGTGAGATGTTAATTGGTATTAAATATCTCCAAAGTGTAGATATTGTCCAGTGAGTTTTAACTGAGTTAAACATCTATGCCTTTAATATGGAATAAGTATTATGAAGAAATAAATATAACACCCACTGTATGGAATTGTATGTCTATAATCTTTGTAGATTGCTTTTGCCAGGAATTTGTGACTTCGAGGCACAGCATTGTTTACACAATTCTCAAATAATAGACTTTTGCAGTTTCCTCCTTTTCCCTCATATTTGGCCTTCTAAGTTCTGTCCTAGATAAAACCACACAGTGGAATCACATAGTATCTGCTAGCTTTATTTAATGTGACTAAGTAAAATGCTAGTGTTTGAAATATAGCACTATTCAGAGGGAATGCATAGCAGACTCTTGCTCTATGCTAGTTATATCTGTTACCTTTGTCCCGAGAATGGATTTTAAGAGATTTATGCTAAATAAGAGAAAGTTCATGGAAAACAAAATGACAGCAAAGGGGCATTCTCAGCCTTCTAATGTGGGGACGGCAGAAACTGGAAACATTTACGCTGGATACAAGAAGATTAATTAAAAACTGCTGCCACCTTTAAACACTGAAAAGAATGGCATTTAGGAGAATAATCACGTGTGCCACACACAACAGGTACAATCTGACCTAAGAGATAGACATAACCAGGTTGCAGGATTTGGGGTTTATCCTGAGGACACATTTTATTGTAGTCAGAATTGTCCAAGAACCATTGTGTACCCTTAAGAGGCAGCGGCGTTCAGACTCCAGCAGAATGAGAGCTCAGTAGGAACATTGTAAAGGGAACCAGGGTAGCCTGGGTTTAAGAACCACACCATGAGATGAGAAGTGAGATCTTTTGAACCTAGAGATTTTTGTAAATTCTACTACAAAGATTCATATTAAAATGAGGATCTATATCAAAAATATTCTTAAATTGATTTAAGAATCAATTGCCATGATTCTTATTTCAAGGAGTATAGTGAAAACATGGAATTATTTCAACAGATGCATTTGAAGTTCTTGAGGACTACTCTGTATTTTTGTAAATAAATTGAAGAATAGACTATCTAAGTGAATGGTTTGTGCAGTTGGAAAATATAAATGCACAGATGATTTCTAATAATAAATGTTTTATTAGTGATGGGATAAAGAGATCCATGACAAAATCCTAACTATATATTCATATCAGTGGCACATATAGGTACTAAAGGTATATTGTTTTATATACAAAATTCAGCTGCTATTCTAATGGCACTAGTATATTCACCTTGAAATAATATTCAAAATAGTAGCTATCGTTTATTAAGACTGCTTATTCTGTGCCAGGTATATTTTTGCCTCTGGTGGTTCTGTGGAGTAAGAACTATTATTAATGCAACTATTAGTATTACAAATGACAAAGCAGAAGCTATAAGAAGTGAAACAGCTTGCCCAGTCACGGTGGCAGAAGTTTCTAGTTGTTCAGAAAATACCACTTTCTTTTGCTTTGGAAAAGAAGATATATTGCATTTCCTGGCTTCCCTTGCAAATAGATGTGGACATGCAACACAAAGTTATAGCATCTAGGAGTTAGAGTGCTTATGTGGGATGCTAGCTGATCATATTACTCTCTTTTCCTTTTGCATAGGCTTTTTAGCATGCTTTCCACTGTGTGATTCTGATTATGGTCTTAGCTAATTAAAAAATAGCTAATCTGATTGAGGGGAAGCCATGTATAGGTTGTCCAGTTGTCCAGGAGGGGGTCTGCTAAAGAGATCTGTCTAATTGGAGTTTCCTAAGCTGGAACGGTGACTGGTCAACCCAAAGGGATGCTCTTTCTCAGTGAGTGTAAATATGATACATAAAGAAGAGCAATCAGCAAACACTGGAGCAACAGATGCTGAGGGACTAACAAGCAGAGCAGCAGGAAAAGCCCTGAAGTGGAAAGAGTTCATTGTGACAGTGCCCCTTGATTATTAAAAGAGTAGCTCTCCTTATGCCCCATGTAATTTATATTGGCATGTCCTGCCAATTAGCCAATTAGTTTTTTTATACTTATTATTATTACTGTACCAAGTTGCCACAAACAGTAAAAAACAATAAAAACTTATCATCTTGTAATTTTGAATGCAAGACTTTGGATTACAACTTTGAAGTGGATCTTACTGGGCTAAAATCAAGGGGTCAGCAGGACTGGGTTCCTATTATAGAGGATCCAGGGGAATGTGTATTTTTTTAAGCTTCTAGAAACTGTCTTTTTTTCTTGGCTCATGGCTCCCCATCAACTTCAGAACTAGCAAAGGCCAGTGAATTCTTTTTCACAATGTCATCTCTTTGGCGTGGCCTCTTCTACCGCCTCCATTTAAGTACCCTTGTGATTACATTAGGTCCACACATATTATCTAGGATAATCTTTTTAAAGTGAACACATTTACAGCTTTAATTGCATCTGCAACCTTAATTCTTTCATGCCATATCAGGTAACATACTTGCAGTTTCCAGGGATTGGGATGTAGACCACTTTTGGGGCCATTATTCTATTTGCTACCAACGGTAGTACCAGTATTTTCTGAAAATATGAAGCTAAAAATATTAAAGTCAAATTATTGTTTCTTGCAACCATCTATCACTGATACTTATCAATAAGAGGTAAGCCCTATGTCAAACATGGGTTAATAGCTATTTTATTTAGCAAGCACAGGTAGACTATGATATTTTAAGTAAGGAGTTTGTGGCAGGAAGGGACAGTGGGGGCAATCCTTCTGTATGTGTCTCCAATAAGTCTCAAATTTAGATGATGATTTGTCCATTACTTAGAACCACAGAGTATTACAAAAGTCTGAGCATCAGATTCAAGTAACAAATAAGGCATCTTAGATAGTTTTTTTTTAAAACTAAATACCTTAGTTAAATACCTTAGTGTTTGTGGGAAAAAATGAATACTCCTTTGCATACTCAAGGGCACAAAATAGCTTTCAGATTATCACAGGGAGAATTTTAATTGACTATAGAGGTTCTGTGCCACAATTTCCCAATTGAGGCAGTAATTCCCTTATACCACTTTGTTGAAAAGAATTTTATTTCTCTGATAGTATCTATCAAGTAATAGGGATCTCTCTACTCATGAATCACTAGATTGTTTTGATTGTTTCCTGGGATCATTTGTTCATAAACATGATTATTAAATATGTGCATTTATTTCTGCTCCTGACAGCAAGTCAAGCAAAAATGTATTATCTACCAAAAGGACAAACAAACGGACAAGAAACAATAGGTAGGAAAGAAAGTTCAGTTTCAAAAAGTGAAGGTATGTGGAGGAATGGCTACTGCCTCAGCAGTAGTTGAAATATAAGTACTCATAGAGAGTGATCAGAAAGGAAGCAAGGTAAAGAACCCTACAGATCCTCATGAAAGTCCAGAACTTGATGACCTCCAATGCTTGGGAAGCATAGGAGGCCAATTTGGAGCAGATGGATTGGCTGGACGTTGTTCGCAAAGCCATATGCCTTTCTGATCTACATCCCCACTTATTGAGTTTTGGTTCAGTAACATCAGGTCCTAATGTACTAAGACCCCACCCCACATGCCGAAGTCTACACAATCTGTCTGTTTACATAGAGCTTCCAATCAGATTTTTAGTTTGTGGTTATAAATAGATAGGTAAGAATCACATTTGAGGAAGGCATCTAACAGAAAAGAACTGAGCAGAGAAGAAATGGATATAAAGTGCAAGCAAAAAACTCTTTAAAATATTGCTAATCTCAGAGAAAAGATCATCCACAAAGAAGGACAATTAGACAATAGTACAGCATTCATAGATATGATCAAAGAAGAAAAACATGGATATATTCTAGACAAAGATATGAGTCTCGATCGAAAAAGCCCACCAAATGTTCACTATGTTGAACAGCGAGCAAGAAATAAATAAACAAAAGACACACCTAGAGCATCAAAGAATTTCAGAATATTAGCGGTAAAAAAGAAGATTCTAGGAACTTTCCAAGATGGGTGGGAAAAGAATGAAACAGTATAAATACATAAAAATGGAAAACAAAATGTCAGGAGCAATACTGGATTTTAGAATAGAGTGGAATGCTGCCTACAAAGTTATGAGAAAAATTATTTTAAACCCAGAATTTTATCCCCAGTATGGTGGACATAGTTTAGCCTCAAACAAGACACAAACCTCAGTTGACACATCAATTACAGCTTTGACTCCTCAGGTTCCTGACCTTGTATAATTCCTTCTCCTTCCGACTAAGTAGGAACTGTGGCTTGCTTCTAGTCAACAAAATAAAAGAACAGTGAGAAGATGTACAAGATTACCTGGTTATCCTCTAGGCAATTGTAATAACTATCTTATTGGATATCTTTCTTTCCTTCTGGCTTTGAGAAACCAAACAATCATTTAGGAAACTCCAAAAGATGAGGATCTTCTTACAAAAGGAGGGCAGTCTCTGACTGACTACCAGCCAGAAATGGAGACTCTCAGTCCTATCTCTTTAAGGAAATGAATTCTATCAATAATTTGTGTGAGCTCTGAAGCCAGTCCTTCCATAGTGTAGCCTTGGATGAGATAGAACCTCAGTTGACACTTTGATTACAGCTTTCATTGCAGACCCATGACCCACAGAAACTGTTGATTTAAGCTGCAGAGGCTTTGGAAATATTGTTACATAATAATTCATAACTAATACACCAAGCAAAATTATTCAGTTGTGAAGGTAGAATGAAGAGATTTTCAGACATGTTGGGCCTAAATAATATTGACTGAAATTCAATTCCCCTGAGCTGTACGTCTGTCAAAAATGGATTGCATTCAAGAGAACCTAAGGCATGAAAGAGTATTGAGTGGCAAAAATAGACAAAAAGTTGTACTGGCATGTGCTAATTATGGTGGGAGTCCTTCAATGTGAGCAATATCAGACGATTGAAGTGAAAAGAGATCCACATCATATCTCTCTTTGTAACATCACATTCTACAGCACATTTTGCTATGCAAAGAGTATACAAGATAAACAGATAGGCAAGAGAATTATGAGAGAGAAAAGAGATATAAGAAACTCAAAACAACTTAGTGCAGGCTGCATTTGTAGTCAGATTTGTACATACAATTAACACTACAATGATCAACGGTATCTTCGTTTGCAGAGATGATGTGCTTGTTTATTTTCTTTTCTGTACTATCTTCAAACCCATATGAAAAATTAATATTTAAGCAAAAGAGTAAATTAATTATACTTCAAAGAAAGACATTCAGGTTTCTTCAAGTATGGAATAAGATAAATTAAGACAATAATCTAAACCAGATTTAATTTTATACTATTTAAAGTTGTTCAAAATGTGCACATTTGCTTAAAAAAATTAAATGCCAGAAAGTTACTCATCAGTTACAGACAGATCCAGTTCTGAAGAAATTCAAGATAATTAGAATATATACTTTCCATTTTCTCCACAATTGCAAATTCATATCATTTTAATCATCAATATACTCTCCCAAGTCTGTCATCTTGTCATGAGACATGAAGGTAAAGGCAGGGTAACAATGGTTATTATGCTATTTAGTTTTTGACATTCTGGGCATTATTGACTCTAAAAGAGATAACGTTTTCCTTAATGTATTAGAGTGTTAGGCAGGATGTAAAAGAGCATTTACCCCTATCCTGACCATCACATTAATTGAAATGAAAACATTGCACTGTGCATTAAGGGAAGCAGATAGAGTCTCTGAAGTAATTCTATCCCCTTGCTAGTTAATTTTTTTTCTTTTAAGTTAGATCTCTACCTCATTGCCTGGCATTAATGAATTTTTAGTAATATAAAGAACAGATGAGAAGTGAAGAACTAGCTCTAAATGAGTTGAAAAGCCAGCAGGCCACTAAATAAAAGAGGTGAGCTTGCAAGCTCTTCCCAGTACTTATACTTAACAAGAAGGCAGCCAAGCGAAAGGCTTGGAGGATCCATTGTGTTTACAGTATAGATTCTACTTGGACCCGAGACAGAGAAGTTGATGTTGCTGCCTCTACTGTTAACACTAGGGTCCTAAATAAACTCTTTCAACTCACCTGTGTTGGTCTAGAAATTAAAAAATAAGTAATCATCCCAGTCTTCCAGTAGATAAAATATTGAAGAAAACCACAATAAGAAATATAATTTTTTTTGGGGGGGTGAAGAGGGGGGACCAGAGATGAAACTCAGGGGGACTAGACCACTGAGCCAAATCCCCAGTCCTATTTTGTATTTTATTTAGAGACAGGGTCTCACTGTGTTGCTCAGTGCCTCACTAAATTGCTGAGGCTGACTTTGAACTTGAAATCCTCCTGCCTCAGCCTTCTGAGCTGCTGGGATTACAGGTGTGTGCCACTGTGCTTGGAGGGAAATCTAAATTTTATATCATATTATACTCATACCTCAGCTAAAATTCCTACTGTTATTTTAGAAATTCAAAGTTTAACTTTTGACTACAGTGGCCACCCATCCCATTTTTCCTGGAATTTGCTGGTTTTAGTATTGAAAGTTCTATATTCCAGAAAACCTTTCAGTTGTAGGTAAACCAGGACAATTGGCCTGTCCAAGGCACTCTCTCAGGCTCCAATCTTGGCAGGACTGTAATTAAGGAGATGGCAAATTGTTTGTAATTAAAGATACTAGAGATTGTCCTTCCAGGAGAACATAAAAAAGATGACCTTTAAAATGTTATTTATAATAGCAAAAAATTGGGAATTGATTTAAAGGCCCACAGTAAGAATTGATTTAGTGAAATACATTATATTTATATAATGGAAGACTATAGAGTCATTTCAATTACATTTTTGTTAAGTTATCTAGTGATGTGTTTAAAGGACTCTAAATTAATTTTAAAAGAATTATATATGTATATATCTGTGTATATTATTATAAATATATAATACTTCATAGAAAAAAAGACAGAAAAAAATATACAAAATGTCAATAATAGGTTATCTTTGGGTGGTATTATGAGATTTGTTTATTGATTTTGTGCCATTATAGGTCTTATTCATTCTTTATATTCTTTGTAAGGAAATAATGTTTGAGAAAACCGTGATTTTAGTCCATTTTGTGTTGTTGTAACTGAATAGCACAGACTGGGTAAAATTCCATGCTTATATAATTATGTCAAAATGGATTCTGCTATCATGTACAGCTAAAAAGATCTATAAATTATAATAGAGGTTTATTTCTTACAGTTCTGGAGGCTGAGAAATCCAAGGTCAAGGAGTAGGCATCTGCTGAGGGCCTCTTGCATCATCCCAGGGCGGAAGGCAGAAGGGCAAGAGATCATGAGCAAAAGAGAAGGAAGTGGCTGAGCTGTTCCTTTCATCAGGAACACATTCCTGAGATAATGGCAGTAGCCTATTCAGGAGAGCTCATGAACCAATCACCTCTTAATGGTCTCACCTTCCAACACTGTTGCATTGGGAATTAAGTTTTCAATACCTGAACCCTAGGGTTCTCATTTAAACCGTAGCAACCATCAAAACCTTGATTAGTGGTTCTTCAACTTTAGTTGTCTAATGAGCATCTAGAAACTTTTCTAAGCCAGATTCTCTGACTTATGTTCAAATATTCGGCATCAAGGTCTGAGTGAAGCTTTTGAAGCTGCAATTTTAAAAATACTCTGAAAGATACTAATGCATGTGTCATGAACCATTTGGAGAAGCACTAACTGGGAGTGTGCCTGTCTATCTTTAATTATTTGTCTAGTCTTTTGGTCTAACATGCAGGTGGAAGAGGTGGTCCTATAATCAGTGGGATGTCAAAGCACCATCAGCTATCCAAGGAAAGTTATCCCAACCATAGATTAATGATTGAACTTTACCCTTGGATCTTTATTCCTTTAGACTGTGATTTACCACTGAAAGATTGGAGCAGAATCACTCTGGGAACTGTTTGAATGCCTGCACACATGAGTGGACATGCACACACATGTGCACACACACAGCACACAGAAATTTCCGCATTGAAACATCTGCAATTGGAACTTTGGAGTAGGAAGCTGAAAGTGTTTACTGAAATGGCTTTCCAAGTACTTCTGATATCTACCTTCTTTAACAACTACTGCTGTGGACTAACATTCAAGTTCTTTTAAAAACATTATGCCCTCAAAAGGAAAGACTTTGAAGTTGTTATCAGTTATAGGCATCGAAGTAAAACTAATTTGTCAGGTATTTTCCTGGAAGGAGATTTTGATGAAGACAGAGAGAAAGAGCATGCAGATGGCATATAAAGAACAATGGGCAAACAAACAATGATGCAGGACAGCCATAAAATGTGGTACTGGAAGTCCCAGATACTAATTGTTAAACTCATCATTTTGCTTTGGCAAGCTCCTGGCACTGTAATAGTGCATTTACCAATTCTACAAAATAATTAGGTGCTATTGGTGAATAAAGTTTAAAAGTTAAATTTTAAAAATAGGTGAATAGTCAATGCAGCAGAAAGTAACCATTTCATTAGTGCTTTTTTTGCAAGACCAGTAAGTGGTTCATTATCAATTATGCAGCCCTTTTGCAGATTTGCTTTAGACTTAATACCTTCAAGGCCACACTTCCCACAATTCTTAATTTCCTCTTTAACTTAAATGGCTGGTCTTCAAGTCTGTGTCTGCGATGTGTTCTCATTCCAACAAGGTAGGTCAGTTCAGAGGGGAAAGAGGCAATTTCTGCCACACAAAATATTTTTTTTTAATGGAATGCATTTTAACTTCTTACCTGCTAGGTTCCAAAGCTAGCTCACTCTTTTGAAGAATGAGGTGAGAAATAGATAAGTTTTCTGATGCTGAGGTGGAGGTCACAGGAGCTTTTCATCAGAGAATAATGGTTGCTTTAGAACTGGTCTGGCATCCCCTTGAAGACCTGAGAAATGCTGGGGAAGCTGTGTGTGTATGTCAGGGAACAGAAAGGAGTTTGGGCAGCTCAAATTTGTGCTGGAGCTGTTTCGTGTTTAGAAACCTAATCCACTTTCTCATCTTCAGTTTACCAAAGATTGGGGAAGAACATTTTTCCTAAAGAGTACTTATAAAGCAAAGTCACTTAAATATAAAAAGACAGAGGAGAAGGCTAATTGTTCCATAGAGCATGTTCACTCTGAAAAGGAATTGTAATAATGAGAATAGGAAAAGGTCAGTTGGAAAGATAGTGCACGATTAAGTAAAGAATTAATCAGTTCTATTCAAACTCTCCTTTTCTAGCTTCCTGGTGTAGGCTGCAAAGTGACTTGTGTTAATGAAGCTAGTTAACAAAGGCAAGATCAGTTGGGAGCGTGAGAATCATTAAGTAGGGTTACGTCTGAGCTATTTGAAGAAGTCTAACCCTCACCTGCATACATTTTAGTAAGGTATGCATGTACTTGACCTTGATGTCTAAAGCTTGTTGTCCAAAACACCATGTGAACTACTAGAGTGTCAGGAATCTCCTGTTCTGTCCTCTTACAATACCTGAGGTATTCATGTTGAGTATCTATTCCTGTGATCTCTCATTTCTAGGCTGGATGTGCAGGTGTCCATAAACACCACATAGCGGAATGTCGGCTCTGAATAAGCCTATGTGGAACAAAGGAGCTATTCTATTGAATTTCTTCAAACCATTACTTTCGGGAGGAGCTCACACAAATTAAACATCCTGGAAAAATTCGTGATTTTTCTCATGACCTGACAGAGTGGTATAGGAGTTTAGAACTGGAAAGAACTTCTGTGCCATCAGCACTGTTTTATAGATGAGAAGACTGAGTCCTCAGAGGTCAATACAATAATGCTGAGGCAAAATGTACAACCTAAAGGAGGATGCGTGCTTTCCCAGATAGTTGGCTGTGTTGTCGTTTGCTCACAACGACTTTCTGAACTGGGAAGGATGCTTATTTCCATTAATAGATTGGAACTCAGAGAGTCAAGTATCTTTTTAAAAGCAATCAGGAAGTGGTCATGCCCTAAATGGAACACTAGTTAATAGAATCCAAAGAATACTCTCTCCCTCATTTGTTGGAGTTTGTCAAGGCTGGCTCATGTTCAGAAGCACCAGAGAATGTAAACCTGGCTTTAGCAACTCGGTCCTCGGCTGCGCTGCCCTGGAGATCTTGCCTGAGGTCTGGAGGCACTGAGGGAGCCAGATGGGTTTGTACAAAGCCCTATAAGCTACTGGAATTACTCTTGTCTACCCCGCTTATGGTTTATGCTGTATTTTCTGATTTATCTAGTCCTAGAGCGGAAGCCTGTAGTCCACCTTCCATTCCCAGCACTATTTGTAGTCAGCCTCAAACTAAACCCTAATCCCAGGCTACTATTGATGTGGCTTTCTGTCTATAGATTTGTCTTTTATTTTTTAAATTTAAAATAAGTGAAATTAGAGAATAATCTGGTCTCATTCACTTAGCATAATTTTTGGAGGTACATCCCAGCCCCAGAATCCCAAAGCAGAGTACAAAAGCCAGGTTCTGAAGCCAAGGGACAATAGCCAAGTCACTGGCACAGTTGTCACTAACTATTCCCAGCTTGACAGATGAGGAAACCCAGGTAACAGGGTCCCTTTTTGTCACTGACTAGTAATTCATTGAGTATGTTTACTTACAGGAAGAAAGCTCAAACTCATTAGTTTAATGGTAAACCTGGCTGCTACCTATGCTCTGTCTTCTTCTACTGACACTTTTCTCCTTTTCCGAAACTTACACTGTGTTCTAGCAAATACTTACAGGTTCTAAGTGTACTATGTCTTCTTTCTTATGTGCCTTTTCTAATAGTAGTAATAATATAAATAAAAGAACAAAGCTCTATCTGCTTCGACTACCTTTTGGCTGCTTCAGCCAACCCCCATTATTTTCCGCTCTACATTTCTT
The DNA here is from genome assembly GCF_045843805.1 of Urocitellus parryii. Taxonomy (NCBI): domain Eukaryota; kingdom Metazoa; phylum Chordata; class Mammalia; order Rodentia; family Sciuridae; genus Urocitellus; species Urocitellus parryii. The sequence goes on along the minus strand of NC_135538.1, from coordinate 69,023,799 downwards.
CACTTGAAACATTTTTTTATAAACTCAACTCAGAAGTCATCTGCTTTAGGAAGACCTAACACACAGGCATCCCACCCCCATCTTGATCCAACAAATAATAGTTAGAAGCCCCAAAGTCCATAGCTTTCTCTTCATATCACACTGATTAACACTGGCTCTTGGGTTTGCTCTTCTGGGCTTCTCAGATTATAAAGTCCTTAAAGGAAGGAACCATGTTTTTCAGTCTTTAGTATCTAGTATAATATGGTCCATGGTAGGATTAATTACATTTGTTCACATATGCAACTGGTCTATGCATTGCTTGTCTATTTTGTAGCTAAATATTCTAAGTGTTCCTGAACTACATGAAGGAAGAATCTGAGCACCACAAACAAGTAAAATCTGTAATATCAGGACATTATTTCCAAATGCAGTTGTTCTGTGCAGTATTATTAGGCTACAGTTACTACAATTCATAGCATAAATTATTTGTAGCTACTTAGAGAGTATAGGTTTTAATGAGCTGGTTCCTATTTTATTTTTAGTGATTATTAAACTAAAAGGAATCTCTCTTATTCCCTAATTTGCTTATCTCCTTTCAGTGATGTTGAACAGTGTAATGTCTTAGGAAACTCACACACCTTGCAGCTAAACTTGTCCTTGACACTGGCTTCAGTGACTTCTCTTTCCACTGCAACATGCTTACTCCTTTCTCAAAAGATGGAAACAATGAATATAGCTGCAGGGATAAGAGAAAAAAAAGTGTATAGTTTTCCTGCCTATGTCCAAATCCTAGCTCCCTCTCTTACATGTTGTGAAACTTGTGCATGCTACTCTGCCTCCCTGTTACCTGAGTTTCCTCATCTGTCAAGCTGGGAATAGTTAGTGACAACTGTGCCAGTGACTTGGCTATTGTCCCTCGGCTTCTGACCCTGGCTTTTGTACTTTGCTTTGGGATGCTGGGGCTGGGATGTATCTCCTTTGCCATCTGCACTTCTGTTGGGATCTACTGGTAGGGGGCACTAGAGACTAGAAGTAAAACAAAGAATACATCTTTTATTTCTATTTTGTTTCATTCTAACAATCTTCTTCAACCTAACAGTAGCGCTTCATTTTAATAGCAAGAGATTATTTTCAAATACACATAAACTCTTCCAACATGGTCAGACATAGCCTAACTGCACCTATCAGAAATACTGCCACCAGCAAGTATTCCCTCTCCTCAGAAGACTCAGTTTCTACTTCATATGTTCCCTCCTTTAAGCACTAGATCAGCTTTATAGGGGTTATTTAGTGCCCACAATAGCAAGCCCATGCCACTATCTATATAACTACTACAAATAGCAATGACAATGACAACAGAAGAACAGCAAGAGTGTGTACACACATGCACTTACACAAACAAAATAACCTTCTAGGGGAAGTGCTGTGCCTTGGAGTCATTCACACTAATTTCTAAAACAAAGAGCTGAACAACTACTGAACACTGACTCATTTACTCCAAGTTTTTTTTTTTTTCTGAATTCAACCCTGAATGATATTATGGTTTCTGTATGCATGTTCCCTTATTCCTAGCTTCTTTGTAGTTTGTATAAGGTCTCCTTTTAAAATATTTATTTCCCACATTTTCTCTGAGCATCTCAATATATTCTTTGGTAATACACAGGCACTTCTCATTATTTCAGAGGTTTCTCTGAGTCAATGAGAACTCTATATTTTATTTCTCTATTCAGTGATTCCCAAACCCCTTGCTTTAAAATCGGTCTGTTTTCTACTGATGCTTGAACCAACCTATAGAGAGAAGAATGAATAAGTTTGTGATTACTGGTGTCCTCAGAAGCACTAGAAATCATCCTTTATGTTATAGAACTGTAGGAAAACTTTTGCTTCTTTTTCTAGGTGTGTTTATTATTTATGAGATTGAGTACCGGAGATATCTAAGTTGCTTCTGTCCTTACTGATTAGTCATTGTATTACCATTTTAGCTAGAATTAAGGAAGTAAAGATGGTGTGGGGGGAGAAGGAAATGTATGTTTGGGAGTGAAGAGGGATTGGGGGAGGAGTTCATGGATGACTGACTGAAAACAGTAGTAAGTGCACCTGAGTTACTTAATTCAGGAAACCTACTTTGTTTATACTTCATAGCCCAAAAGCATACAGGTGATTGCTTCAGTAACATTAATAAATATGCTGGCATGACCCTTGGAAATATACTTAAACAATTTCATGAAACTTCATGTAGCCTTAAGAGGTACCTCCATAGCTATGAATGTAAGCATTTTCATTATTGAGAAAAATAGGTATTTTTTCTCTGCTTCTGTTTCAAATCTACCACTGCAATTAAACTAAATCTAAACTAAAAGAATATTACTAAAGTAAAACAACTTGAACTAAGCCAGACCAACCAAAAAATAAAACCAAAAACAAACACCAAAAAATATTCTTCCTTCCATCAAGATTTATATTCTAGGAGGGGTAGAAATATATTAATATGGATAGGGATAATTAGAGAGAAGATCTTAGTGAATTGTTCTTCCTTTTGTTACAGAACAAAATTTACCAACAGTGGCCTGACATAGTTTTTCTTGTCCTCTTTATACAGAGAAAATATTTCCTTGTCAGGGACATTGGAGATAGGCAAAAGAGAATTTTCATCCCTTAACGTGTCTCATTTCACATTCAGTATCCTTTGGGAAAAGTGCTTCCAATGGGATTTTCCCTTTTATTTCCTGCATGTTATAGGGTCTTCCTTCATTGCCTAGCCATGTCCTGTTTTGGCTCTTTTTATAAGCTTGCCAATTTACTTCCACTGTCTGTTAGTATTTAATTATTCACTCCCTCATAATTAAAATCATTCCAACTGCTGAGGAATAGCTGTCTGGCACTTTTCTCTTTCCTTATATATATGTTACATATGATTTAACCTCTGGGGCTTTCTTGATAAGTATTTTCTAATTGTCTAGGTTACCCAAACTAATTGGTGGTAGTAGACAAAAATATGTAGCTAATCATTAATAAATGTGCTTTCAGAAATTCAAAAGAATTTGGAAGGAAGACAGAGATCTAGGAAACTGAAATTCAAATAGTCTGGGAACCATTGAGGGACTGTTGACTGTTATTGTAGCAGAACTTCAGTTGTCTCATCATTACATAAGAGAAGAAGGAACTATGAAGTTGGGATTATATAAAAAAACAAATAGGATTTTAAAATTATCTTGGTTTTTCCTTGACAATATGTGCAGGAACAACTGAAGTCTGTTGACCCTCTGCCCCTCTCTTGGTTTACATCCTCAATCTCTGAGGTGTCACAGTGATAGCTGTCATCTATCCAAGAGCCTGATGATATTCTCTCTGGAGCCCATCTGTGAGCCATTGTATCAGATGGGAGGGTCACAACTGAGCCTCATGTGAAACTGGATTTGCATAAAACATTCCATCTCCTCCAGGTTGAATCTGCAGTCCTTCATCTGATAAGGTCCATGTTTCAGCATTGCTTCTATAGGATATCATTTGCTCACATGTGAACAGATGGTATATCTCCAGCTCTGCTCCTCCACCAAGAGAGCTGAGGGTTCCTTCCAAGGATTTTAAACCAAGCTAGTTGCCACATTTTTACTGAGCATTTCTATGGTTGAGAATTCTATACCTCTCACATCCTTCTCTGGGAGTGGGAGTGAGGAAAATCTTGTATCCCAACTACCTCATATTGAGGAAGTGTGATCCTGGTTGGCATTTATCAGGAGACCAAAGAGGTAAAGTATAAAGTACCACCAGTCTTTGTTCTTCCCCAGGGCTGGAACAGAAATCTGATTTCCATTCCTGAGTCTCAAGGGTGAGACCCTTTAATAGTTTTCTTTTTCCAAATTAAGATTATATTCCTTAAACTAACTCTTACTTCAAAAAAGGGATCTTTAGTACTCCAAGATTAAGACAAACTATTAAGTGGTTTAAATTGTGAGGCAGAATAAAAGCTTTTGTCATCTTATTTAGAGGTTGAAAATGAGATGTAAATATTTCTTTAAATGTATACAGTTGAAAATCTACATCAATGCATTTCTAGGATTGTTATTTGTTGTTTTTAGTGACCTTTTCTAGAGATAACACATTTTCAGTGTGCAATGACTAGGATACATGTATATTTCTTTGTTAATTTAGTGCATGAAAGTTTAATTTTTACTTTGTAGGAAATAAAAGGAGTGTCACATACAGAAACTGCCACACCTATTTTCTCATGAATATTGAGTGTGGTGGGTGAATAGAAAGTCAATAGTGGTTAGAAATTAGAGGAGACATTCTAGAAATGATGAAGAATGAAGGATAAGTAAGTGAAATGCTATCAAGTTGTTAAAAAGGGAATTTTAAAGAATACTGGAGTCAAATCACTTTTCTTCAACTATTTTATATAATTGAATACTGTTCTTTAAGATTGATACCTATTTTTTTATTTAAAATGTTTGTAACTTTTAATTTTACTACCATTATTATTATTTTTGCTGTTATTTTCAACACAGGGGATTGAATCCAGGGATGCCATACCACTGAGCTACATCTCCAGTCTTGTTATATTTTGTGTTTTGAGATAGGGTATCTATCGTTAAGTTGCTCAGGCTGGTCTTTGCAATCCTCCTGCCTCAGCCTCCTGAGTTGCTGTGATCACAAGCCTGTACCTCTGGGGCTTTCTTGATATGTATTTTCTAATTGTCTGGTTTACCCAAACTAATTGGTGGTAGTGAGCAAAAATATGTAGCTAAATCATTAATAAATGTGCTTTCAGAAATTCAAAAGAATTGGAAGGAAGACAGAGATACAGGAAACTGAAATTCAAATGGTCTGGTAACCATTGAGGGACTGACAAGGATTGAGATTTATAAAGATAAAATCTGAGAGACATTTGTTTTATTTCTAGAAGATATATTGAAAACCTAGGCCAAAATAAAAATTACTAATGGAATTTCTCTCACAAAATATTAAAATACTTGTAGTAACAAACACCTGTTCCCATAATGATGGCAGGAACTTATAACATCCAAATTTTGCACTGATGGGACTATTTTGGTAAACTTGGGGAAATAATGAAGAAAATGTATGTTTTAAATTTTGAGGGACAGAGGGATAATACACCAACAAACTGTAAGAAATATGCTCTTCTTTTTTATTATTGCAATGTACACTCTGAATAACTTATTTGAAAATCAGTTTTATCTTCTGTTTTTGAAGATATTTACATTTGTCTTCCCATTTACCATAACCACAAAGATGATGCTGGGATTATTCTGTTTATAAGACAAGTACGAACAACTTTTTAAAAATTAAGCTTATCATATTTTTTTTTACTGTATTTTTAAAAGATATTCATCAACCAGGTTTTCTGTTTTCCAACCAAGTTAACACTACTTGCTAGTCATTCTGCAGATGGTTCAGGAGCCCCCTTCTCCAGGATGCTTATTTCCAATTCATCACTTCCATAATCTTTCATCTTATTTAATGCTACAGCTTTTGGTGAACTAGTCAATTTTCTACTGGATATCTCTCCTTAATTTTGAAGTCATTGAATAGGACTTTATGTATCCCCAAGACACTGGAACTCCTTCTTTTTCTCAGGATCATCTGTGCATAATGTTATAGCTTATTCAGAGGTCAGAAAAGTTTTGTTCTTTCACAGTATCCACCTTTTGAATGACAAGTCACAAAGTGGAAGGGCACTGATTCTGGGAAATGGTGTGGGAAGAAGGTGTGTGTAAGAGGTGGGGTGTGTTCTGTGTTTTGGAAAAGTATGCTCAATCTACCTAATCTGTTTGCTTAATATATAAAAGATGTTAAATAATGCTAAATAAAAATCTTAGCAGATAGGGACATATGAAAGTTAGGGTACAAAGCACCTGGGAGGTATGGCTAAAATATGGAAGCAACTGTTTGGGGACAAGGAATGCATCATTATCTGAAATGGAAGTAATGGCTTATGTGAGCCAAGTGTTATTATTTTGTGGCATTAAGTTGTTATCTTTACAACTGCCATAAATAGGACACATTTATAAATATGTATCTGTAAAGCATGTCACTGGGGAAACTGAAATATGGTACAAATGAGAGGTTGTCATATCTACTCTGTGACTATGGGAACAATTAATTCTCAATATGCAGATTTTTGGTTTTTCTTGTCTGATATCATGTTCATGGGTCATCTCAAACCAGCTACTGTGTAGTCAGAGGACATAAATCAAGGTTACTAAGGTGAACACAGTAGGAAGATAAATCTTCTTTAAAGAGTGAGAAAAAAACTTTAGATTCCTCAAAAGTAAAAAAAAAAAAAGGAAAACATTACTTAAATTTGTGTTCTCATGCTATATTTTTTTTCCTGAAATATTGGGGAGAAGAAACCACAGTCAAATTATGCTAGCTCTTTCTTTTATCCCAGAATTGACTATTCCAGCCCAGTGTATCTTTTCTTTCCGAGAGCTCTCATTTCCTCCCTACCCCTTAAAGCATCATTAGCTAGCACTGATCAGAGGTCATAGGAGGAGTGATGAGAGTGTAGAGTGGCTACACTAGTAAAGAGCCAACATTAAAAAAAAAAAAATAGAAAGTGAAAAACACACACAAAACTTTTTTGAGAGAAAAAGTTTGAAATAATTTTAAAAAGTTGCAGTTTTTGTTGCAACTTTTTTTGAGAGAGAGAGGTAATTTTTTAATATTTATTTTTTAGTTTTCGGTGGACACAACATCTTTATTTTATTTTTATGTGGTGCTGAGGATCGAACTCAGTGTCCCACGCATGCCAGGCGAGCATGCTACCGCTTGAGCCACATCCCCAGCCCCTGTTGCAACTTTTTGACTACCCTATGATATTACCATAATACATGTAAGAAGTTCACCAAGTTTTCTAAAGTTTCCTAAAGTGTAAAACTATGTTAAACTATGTTCTTTTAAATTTATGGCTAAAGAAAAAAAATCTCAGAAAAATGATCATATTTATCATACTTAATGTGCATTTCTGAAGATACATGATTTAAATCAAAATTAAAAATAATTTTACTTATATTATGCAGCACACACTTACACAGAAATATAAACAATATAATGCACATCTACTGATCATGTATATACTTAAATAAATTGTACACATATTGTTTTTGTCAGCTGTTTTGCTGTTGTGACCAACAACCCTAACAAGAACAATTTTAGAGGAGGAAAAGTTTATTTGGGGCTCATGGTTTCAGAAGTCTAAGTATGTAGATGGCCAAACTCCATTCCTTGTGGCTTGGGATTAGGCAGAACATCATGGCAGAAGTGTGTGGCTCTGATAGGAAGCAGAGATATAGAGAGAGCTCTGCTCAACAAGGACAAAACATGAACCCAAAAGCATACCTCCAAAGACCCACCTCCTCCAGTCACACTAAGTCAGTTCCTATCAGAGGATTAATGCACTATTAGATCAAACATTTTATAACCGAATAATTTCATCTCCAAACTTTCCTGCATTGTCTCACACATGAGTTTTTAGGGGACACCTAATATCTAAACCATAATACATATATAAACATAATCTTGATATCCCAAACCACTTTTGCATTTTTCCAGAAACATGTTTATTTCTGAATTGTCTCATTTGATTTATATTAACTCATTTTGTGAATTACTCCATTTCACTTGATTCTCCCACTGAAAATTTATTAGATGTAATTTTAAAATACATTTCTTTAGAATCATAGTAAAAATAACTTAGAAGGAACAAACCTTTGGGATTAAATTAAATTCTTTTCTACTTTTCTACTTTAGGGTGCTAGCTAACTGTTTAATGAGCATGATGACTAACAAATGACTAACATATGTCTACCGGTGATCATTTTGTTGTACCAACTTTATTAGTTACTCAAATGAAAGTAATGAAAATAACTTAAAGATTGGATATTCACGTCTCCATGATTGACACAGTCTACTTTCCTATCATAGAGGTTAATCAATTGCATAATGCTAAATATTACCACAGGCCTGGGATGTAGTTCACAGGTAAAGTGCTTGTTATCATGCATGAAGCTATTCGGTTAGATATGTCCACATTGGAAACACAAGACTATCAAGTTACCTTATTAAGATAAGAATTGGGTTAACAATGGAATGCTTTGCATACTTCACCCCTTCTACATGGCCATACTCTATTCCATTTCCTTGTCAAATGGAAATTATTAAGTAGTCCTGTTGTGTTGCCTATTATATGGCCTCACCCTCTTACCCACAGCTGAGGGACAAAGGTCATCCCATCTAAGCCCATCAATTCTTGGGCAGGCCAGCCACCTCTGATGTCACTTTGCATACTCACATACACAAATATGCATATACAATAAAATAATTTGGTTGTATTATAATCTCTTGTCAATTTTAATCAGGGAACACCAATTCCAAGAGTCCATTAGCAAAGGGAGCTGAAGCTAAACTGTCTTGTGACAGGTAAGTCTATGCTGAGTGTATTCATTTCCTATTGTTTCTTTAACTAATTACAACAATTGTCAAGGCTGAAAAAAGCAAAACAATTTTATTCTCACACAGTTTGGAAGTCAGAAATCTAAAACAGGAATTTCATTGGGCCAATACCATACTGTCTGAAGATCTACACTCTCTTTGGAGCCCTTGGCAGAGAATCTATTTCCTTGCACTTTACAGATTCTAGAACTGTACTCTTGGCATTCCTTAGTTTATAGCCTTTCCTCCATTGTCAAATATCTGCTTCCATGGGCAAGTCATCCTTGTCACCCTTATCTTCTATTTTCCTTCTATAAGGCTCCCTGTGAATTTAATTGTATTGTACCCATCTGGATGCTCTCAGGCTACTTCCATCTCAGGTGTTTTTTTTTTATTTGTTCTAATTAGTTATACATGACAGTAGAATGCATCTTTAACACATCATACATAAATGGAGTTTAACTTCTCATTTTTCTGGTTGTACATCATGTAGAATCACACCGGTTGTGTAGACCTGTATGTACATAGGATAATAATACTTGCTTCATTCTACTATCCTTCTTATCTCCATACCCTCTCCCTTCCCTTTCCTCCCTTCTACCAAATCCAAAGTACCTCAATTCTTCCCACCCATGCTCCCATTTGTGAATTAATATCCTTATATCAGATAAAATATTTGGCCTTTGGTTTTTTTGAGGTTAGCTTGTTTCACTGAGCATTATATTCTCCAGCTCCATCTATAACTGAAAATGCCATATTTCATTCTTCTTTAAGGCTAAGTAGTATTCAATTATGTATATATACCTCACTTTCTTTATCCATTTGTTGAAGGGCACCTAGGTTTATTCCATAGTTTAGCTATTGTGAGTTGAGCTGCTATAAATATTGATGTGGTTGTGCCACTGTAGTATGCTGATTTCAAGTCCTTTGAATATATACCAAGGAGCAGAATAGCTCCTTGTGATTCTATTCCAAGTTTTCTGAAGAATCTCCATACTGCTTTCCATAGTGGCTGTACCAATTTGCAGTCCTACCAGCAATGTATGAGTGTACCTTTTCCCCCACATTCTTGTCAACATTTATTTTTGCTTGTATTCTTGATAATTGCCATTCTAACTGGAATGAGACAAAATCTTAGAGTAGTTTTTATTTGCATTTCTCTACTTTCTAGAGATGTTGAATGTGTTTTCAGATATTTTTGACCATTCTTATTTCATCTGTGTGAAGTGTCCAGTTCCTTAGCCCATTTGTTGATTGGGTCATTTGGTTTTTTTTTTTTTTTTTTTTTTTTTTTTTTTTTTTGGTGTTAAGTTTTTTGAGTTCTTTATATATCCTGAAGATTAATGCTCTGAGGTGCATGTGATAAAGATTATCTCCCATTCTGTAGACTCTCTCTTCACATTATTGATTATTTTCTTTGCTAAAAAGAAACTTTTTAGTTTGAATCCATCCTGTTTATCAATTCTTGATTTTACTTCTTATGCTGTAGAGTTTTGTTAAGGACGTCAGTTCTTAAACTGACATGGTGAAGATTTGGGCCTACTTTTTCTTCTATTAGGTGCAGGGTCTCCCTTCTAGTGCCTAAATCTTTGACCCACTTGGCTCATTTCAGGGTTCTTGAACTAATTATATCAGCAAAATCACCTTTGCCATGAAATGTAACATTTATGGGTTCTAAGGATGAGGATGTGGACATCCCTAGAGGCTATCACTCACCCTACTAGTTTAGGTAATGGACACATTTAAGTTGTATAAGAATAAAATTATGAATTAACAAAATGTATAGGATACAAGACACATACACTAAGGACTGAAGAAAGAACAGATTTGTCCAGGGAAGCAGGGCTGTCCAGAGTGCATGTTCACGAGCTTCTGTGGCTGCAGTCTCTATAACCACAGAGACATACTCCAGTTCTTATAGTTCCTGCGGTCAGAAGGTTGGCTTTATCTATTGTGATTATTCCTAAAATAAACTGCTGCAGCTGCAGGTAACTTCAGGTTGTCTCTGATGCTTGTAAACAAAAGGGCCTGGTGAGAAGAAAGTCTTCCTGTCATCACTTTCCCCTAAAAGTGGGTGGTGGGATATTTGTTATTCATCTAGGCACATCATTAAATAATTATTTTTAAGGAAAATCGGGTATTTTTTGTTTTGTTTTGAATTTTAAATGGTAACATTTGTAACTTGATGAGAAGAGCCCTGGTTATGGGAAGAAAACTTGCTCTCGTCTAGACTTTGACCCTGAGTAGCTAGGAGACTTTGAAAAAAGTCTTGGGACTTGGAAAGATATTTGGGCTGGAATCTGTTTCTTGTTTTCCTCATAGGTATAATGTGGAGAATGATACGTAGCTTACTGGAATGTTGTAAGAATTGCATGTGAAGGGACATGAAAGTCCTGGAAGCTACTGCTCTTTATTGTTATTGCCATGGAAGGTTGGCTGATTGAACTTCTCAAAATTTTAGAGTATGGCAATATCCCTTAGAAAATTGTACTTATTTTCAATAAATAAGAAGTAAGAGGTTCTATTGGGATATTGAAATTCTACAAAGAAGTAAGATTTCTAGACAGACAAACTTGCAGATCAGAGTAAGAGAGTAATAAAAAAAACTATAAAACACAAGGGCCAAGCTTTTTTATGTGTATTATATTTTGCCCAAAAATTGTATAAAGGATAGGTAGATAAGGCTGCGGTTTGGGTGACAAGCATAAGGTTCTTTTACTGGTGGCTCAAATAATGGGTGTTGTCCGTTGTCCCCTGGGAGAGTTAGCAGTTGCTTAAGCTATGATTTTTTAAAACTAAATAAAATACCTAAACTCCCAATGACACTTACGTGCTTATATTTCAAACTTGAAGGGGAATGAAAGACATAAAGAAAATGAGATGAAGGTGCCTGATCCAAAATTGGAAGGAGAGAAGCGATTGGAAATGAATGGGACAATCCTGTTCTACTCTGAAAGAATGCAAAGCACTTTGTCTTTCTCCCTTTGAGAAAATTGGAGTCCCAGATTTTCTCTGTGAACATGAAGACACAGAACTGTAGGCATCAGCCAAAATGGGGCTTAGCACATAATGTCTGTGATGAAAATTCTAGAATTTACATGAAAACTGACATAATCTTGGCACCGAGCAGAATGTCCAGCTGAGTGAAGGCAGCAGGCTTAGCAGCTCTCAGGAAAGGTCTGATGAAAGCGAAGCCGTGATTCTCTTATTTTTAGAGCAGTTCCATCAGGCCAAATGTGCCTCCTAGGATAAAAATCTTCACTGCATCAATGCTAAGAAAATTTCAGGGTGAAAATGTATTTAGAGTGGCATAACTTTGATTCATAAATTACTTATCTTTTGAAGTATTCATTATGAAATATGCTGAAAAATCACTCCAATATTCTGAACTTTTTTTTAAATTGCCCCTTTCTCAAAATAGTATGTGATATAAAGTGCTTTAGTACAATGCATTGTTCCTATATTTTCACAGTGAGTATCATGAACTTAACCATTTACATCCCCCTAAATTCATATGCTGAAGCTCTAGCCTCCACTGGGGTTGCATTTGGAGAGAGGTCCTCCAATGAATTAAGGTCAAATAGAATTACAAGGGTAGGGCCTTGATACACCAATATATGTCCTATATGTAGAGATACCCTGAAGTTCTCCTGCACTCTGTCTACCATGTGAGGCCACAGTGAGAAGGGATCATCTGCAACTGAATGGAGTGCCCTCACCAGATAGATACTAACCCTGTTCACAGCTCTATCTGGGATTTTAAGTCTCCAGAACTGTGAGAAAATAAATATTTCTTGTTGACACCACTGAGATTATGGTATTTTGTTTTTTGTTGCCTAACAGATTAGGATAGAGAGGCTTGCCCCCTAGATGGTGAAATATAAATAAAGTAAGTAAACTGGTATTTAACTTAGAAATGGAAGTCTTAATCCATCTCACTTTTTTTGGTGCATGATCTGTGGATCTTAATGGTCAAATCTACACAGAACTTATTGTCTAAAAATAGATGAAAATATTATGCTAAACATCAGAGGTATGGCAAAATATAATAGATGTGGACTTGAAATTTATTTTATTTCTTGCTTATGATTTATTTATGCTTGAATATTTACATAGTTACTTTTTGACCCCCTTTTCTTATTAAGGAAACAGGAATAGAAAGTACCTGTGAAACATGCCAGATTTCCTTAAGCAAATTCATGCAAAACATCTAAGGTGTGGGTGCAAAAAGCTAGGGAATGCTATTTCAGATGAGATCTCTCAGGGAACAGACACATCATCATTTGATCTCAAGCCACCCAGACAATGTTCATGTATCCTATGAGAAGGAAGAAAGAAAACAGGCAATGCCTTATAACAGACAGACTTCCTGGAGAACTCGAGCACTTCTGAACCCCTCTCTCAGCAACTCTGCCAGCCTACTATTCCAATGCCTGGTATCTTCCTCTGCCTCTCTATTCTTGCTTTCTTAACATCACCCATTCAACATAATGGGCTCCCCTTCAATATAATATGCTCCTGTACAACATAATGTCTGCTCCTTTCCTTCCAGCCTGTATTCTGCACTGGCTCTTATTAACATTGCACTTTTCACACTTTCTTAATTTCTCTTTCTTTCCATCCATTTAGATCATTTCAAAGAACTATTCTTATGCTCCACTGCAACCATGGTTTGGTAGCAGCTGCTTCTCTTTTAACAGCTCAGTAGAAAGTAGTTTACCTTCTAAAAGTACTAGTATTGGTACAGACCTAAATCCTGGTTTACAATCTTGAGAAATGCGATCCCTCAGTGATTATTTCTGCACTTTAAAAAGTTGATTATGAATACTTTCATACTTTTATAGCTCAGTAGTGGGCAGTCCCCTATGTCCCTTGGTGTCTGTATGAAATTTAGTAACACCACACACAGCAAGGCTTCATTAGCTCTGGGTTGAAGTGCAGCCAAAAACCAGGCCCCTTCCTCACTCTTGTGGCCTGGAAGCTGTCATGGTGCACTGGTGTGGGAAACCTGGGGATATTTTCTCTAATGTTGTTCAGGAGTTGTCCATGCTGAATGAAACCTGGCTTTGGGGCTGGCTCAAGCATCCTTTTTGACCAAAGTGTCAGTTAATTTCTAGGAAGATTAAACTACCCCTGCAAACACAAGTGTTCAAAATTCACAGGCCATCTGGGGTTCCTGTGTCCTCACATGAGAGATCCCAGATGGATTATAAATCCATCCCTGTGGGTAATATAGTGCAGTTGCTTCTCAGTCCTCCTGCTTTTCCCAGTGGCATCTGATGCTATGGCCATGATGAGGTTAATTTATGTGGCTTGATACACTTTATCATCTGTCACTTGTACAGCTCTTGCTGTGCCATCTGGTGTCTCAGAGGCGGTTTCAGGAAGCAGCATGCATAACAAGGTATCTGAATTTGCAAATTCTTTCAAGCATTTATAGGTAATAGCTAAAAGATATTTTGAGAAGCCAGTGCCCATCTTTGCCATGGATCACCACTAACGTGGATAATCTGACATGAGGTTCAAACAAAGCCTGCTATATTTTGCAGGAAAACATTTCTGAATTAGTTTGCAATCACCAATATTGATGGAACCTATTTATTTCAAGACCCTGAATATCTCTATCAGGCTGAGAATATCTTACTGGGCTCTTGTGCAAATCAGTAAAAGGCAGAGGCAATGGCTTACTATCAAACATGATGGATGATGAGACAAAACAGCACATACTAGCACGAAAAAATTGTTTAAATGGAAAATCCTGCAGCAAAGAGCCTAAGTGCCCCTATTATAATGATTTCATATCCATGTCTCATTTTCAGCAATGTGTTAGGACCTCAAGAGAGCACAACAAAACATTAAATAGATAAAGCCATGAGAACAGATAGAAAATATACTCAGAGGAAGTAAGATGTTAAAATGATTCAGGGTAGACTGTCCTGCCTGTCTTGTCAATCAGGCTCTGATTTGTACACGCTGTGCAGAGTGCCTGGGACAGAGCTGGGGTGGGGATAGGTCAGATTATGAGTGCTAGGGCTCTGGCCTTCCAGACATTACAATTTATTTAGAAGAGTAAGATAATGAGGATATACATTTTAATAAATAATCAAATAGACAAGGGAGAGCAGAGGGCATTTTGAAAGGAGCAATTGTACTGCATGACAATGTTCTTGAAGGTTCCTTTAGAAAAGAAGCTGGAGAGTTTGCAAGTCACTGTCAAAATCAAGAGGCAAAATCAAACCTTGCTATGCAGAGTACAGCTGGCTGTTGGCTTCAGCCATGCTCAGGGGTCCACGGTGAGAGATGGCATTGCTGGAACAGGAGGGGTCCAAACTTAGTGTAGAGTGATATACATTAGGCTGAAATCTCAAAATTCACTTAACATGTATCACAGAACCACTGTTTCCCAGGATGTAATGAACGAGAGATTTGAGGAGAAAATTATTCTAGCAGTAGTAGGAGTTGGAACATTAAGTATGGCTGGGTGGGAGGAAGGCAGAGACCTAGTCAAGAACCTCCCCAGTTCTTAGAGCTGAACAGCAGCTAAAATCTAATAAGGTAGCTTTGGAGTACAGAATATCAAAGGTACTCCATTGTTTTATAAAGCAATTTTCAGTCTAAAAACAAGTTTATAAATACCGTGAAGCCTTATTATTTCCTCCCCATCCTGTGTCTTCCCCCGCTCGTCAGCACTTCTCTCTATATTAAAGTGCTAAGTAAACAGAAGCCAGAAGACACTTCCCATAGAGCCAGAAATGGTCTGGAGAGCTGTACTCTAAAGACAGGAACAAAAATTAGAGTTCACTCAAAAAGCCATTTGATTAAAATCATGCCTATTCTGTGTAGGACCATCTCTTGACACTTTGTGACTATAAATTTCTAGAAAGAAAAATCTAACTTCATGTTTGAGGGACATCCCTCATTGGAAAAGCCTGGCTGAGCCAGCACTGTTCCCGATGGCAGTGAGAACAAAGATGTTTGGCAGAAAGAGGAAAAGGTTTCCTCTTTGCATTGATTCCCAAGGGATTGGAGAAGCGGCCTGGCCAGGCTCCTGTGCTGTTTAAATCTAATCTGAAGCTTTCTCCCTGCTGTTCAAGATCAAGAAATCTGTTGTAGTCATTCCTATACTCAGTGCCTACTCAACCCAAGGCCTGGAAGGCAGTAGGGACTCAATAAATGTTTGTGGAATTCATTCTATGTTTGCATTGTTCAGTTTCCTGGGAAAACCACATTTTCTTTTCCCTACTGCACTTCTTTATTCAAACTTCTGAGAATGCAGCCTAGTAATCTGTACTGGAATGATTGTTGGGAGCTCATCTTTACCATTCAGTGGTTCCCCTCTGCTAGTTTATATTTTGCTGATTAGACATGGCATTTTCCCCCGCTTTAGTTTTGGGGTTGTGGGTTGCTTGACTCATTCATGACTTTTTTACCATCTCAGCCATTGATCCATCTTTTTTGAGTCTAGGAGTCAGCAAATTTTTCTGTAAACAATTTAGCCTTTTTGAGCCTTATGGATAGTCACAATTACACACCTCAGCTGGTATAGTGTGAAAGCAGCAGGAGACAAAACAAACTCATGGGTGTGCCTATGTTCCAAATCAACTTCATTCATGGAACAAATCATGATCATATTTGGCCTGCAAGCTGTAGTCGGCTCACCCAATTTAATTTATATGCTATATGAACCTTATTGTTTTCTGCTGTTATTTATTTGTTTATTTATTTTTCTATTTTTATTTACATTTAATCAATATTTACTCTTTTCTTCCTTTGTATTGGTCATAACTTTTGTTCTCATTTTTTGTGCCACATATTAACTTCTGCATTCATGATCAAATAGGCACATTAGGCCTTGCTGTACTGATATTTATGCACACTAGGTACTCTTTTAACATACAACACACTCTATCCTATAAAATACATTTTTTAATACAAATTCAAGTGATTCTTGACAGCAAAATATCATTAAGGTTGGTTGCTTCTTTTTCTCGAGCTGTCATTGGTCTTATGAATTGTTTCAGCAGAGTAGTATTCTCACATTTCTACTATTGCCAGTAATTAAGCTTCCTTTGGCTCTCCAAATACCAAAGAGACTCTAAATGATTATTGTATCATCATTTTTACTTCTCTGGAGAGCTAAGGGTCATTGCTGGCAATTTACCTTGTCTCCATTGCATTGGATTGACCTGGGTCCTAAACTTCATGCTTTTTGAGAGAAGGAAAAATTATGCAGAGTAAGTGTATCTTCCATGAGGTACCATGTTTCTTTGAATCAGTTATAGGAGTTCTTTTCATGCTAATGTTATAGAATCGCCAGTCCTTTCATTGCCATTAAGATGTCTGATAATGAGAGCTGTAGATACATGCAGTACAAAGAAATTTTGCACCTTGGAAGAGCATGAGGTTAAGAGTTTTCTCTGGGCCATGTCTTGAGACATATAGTTATGACAAATATCACCTGGAGAATCTTGTGATGCAAGCATTCTCTTGATCCTTTTTTGAAAACCTTCACTTGGAAACATTGGGAAGTTGCAGAAACCAGTGCACACTTTGTCACAGGTTCCTTTTTAGTGCTATCTCTTTATTACTTCTTACTATTTTTTCCGGGGTAATCATGGTTTATTCTCCTCCTCTAGAAATAAGAGTCGTCTATTTATAACACTGCCCAACTAATATATTAAAAGAAAGCTTATTAAAATGCAAAATACTGTTCCCAAAGCAATAGTAGTTTTATTACCTAGGATATAAAAAAACAAGTTGATTAAAGAATAAAAAAAATGTAAGGAGAAATTGTAATCTTTCCTTCATGGTGAGGAAAAAAATGCTTTTGCTTTTAATTGTGCTGAACTCCCAGTGAATGGTTGTCCTGGCCAAAATAAATAAACAGTAACCACAAAAATCCTATGTGGATACAGAATTCTTAAAGTATCAGAGCTTCCTGGTCAGCCACCTAAACTTTGGACAAGGGGTTTAGGTTTGCATGTTTTGATCCCCAAATTAGTCACATGCATTTCCTGGTTTCCACCTTTTAAAATCTGTGAGCTTGCTCATTTAAAATTTATTTATAATCAGTGAGTCCTCCATACAATCACTGCTGAAGGAATCAATAATTCTAGGTATTACATCTTTCCAAATTAGCCATGTTGTCTTACAAAGCTGGAAAATTCTGCCAATCCTGAGAAGCGAGGCTGAAATATGAGATTTAGCAATGGCTGAGGGCATTTCCCATTTCATTAACATTTAAAATACTTTAAGGACATGTAATAAATACAGTATAGCCATTGGACTTCTACTCCAAGCTGAGGGGGGAGGTGGAGTTTGAGGAGGACTTCCTTCTCTTGCAGAGTGATAAGGTAGAAGGGTCAGACAATTCCCAGGTCTCAAAACAGGAATATTACACCAGGAAGGAGATGGAAAAAATATCTTTCTAGTAAAAAAAAAAAAAAAAAAAGTTCTACAGCTGATGGAGATGTTATCTTGAAAAATTTAGAGCCAATTTTTAAGCGTGGGAGAGCAGGGAGGGAGAAATGTAGTAATCACCCTGCTGTTTCCCTTGGCCCTTGAGAAATTGTCGAAATAAACACACCAGGGTCTGTACAAGAAGCTGTCAGCAGTCTGGGCACTGTGCAGACCACATGGAAAGGGAGTTAGTAGTATACAGACATGAAGTAGTCTTTGTTTTCATAATTTTTTCCAAGATAAAATAAAGGAGAAAGATTGCATTCTTACATCAGAGAACAAATGTAAAAGGTAATAGTAGATCCAGAGGCAAAGTATATGGAGTCCATTATTAGGGTTTAAATTTAGTCTGGCCTCCTTTCCTTAGCTCTCTTCGTCTGTGATTTAAATGTTATGGGGAAAGGGGCCAGGGCATATAACTTTAGTTGGTGGAGGAGAAAAGGCTCTTGTACTTTGTATTAACATTAAATCCCATCGCATCAGCTCTGCAAGTATCATGTAATCTGTCTCTACGGCACAGTTCAAGCTAAGTGAGCAAGGTCGCTGTATTTGGCAGCTCGGTTTTCTGAAAGTTGTGTGCTGCCTAAGGAAGAAGAAGCTCTTCTCAAGGCTGCTACTATGAAGCATGATTGGAAATGACAGGCAATGAAAATTCAGATGACCTGAATTACATGGTGTGATTTGATTTGACTAAGTCCATATTCCATATCTTCAGCAACGATATACATATTTCAGAGAAGAAATGCCGAGCTAGCTAATGACATTTCACTTCAACATGTATTTCTGATTAAAACTTTTTCATTGAACATTTACTATAGCACTATACTTTTTTTTCCCCTGATCTCCTTTGATTGACATTAGTGATCAGGAACTGGGCTAACTAGTTTATATCCATTTAATGAAATTCTTCAATGAATTTGAGTTCATTATTTTCATCTGATATATTTGATTAGGCAATATGCCCAAGAGCACACAGATCTAGTATATGCAGGAGGTGAGACTAGAATCCAGGTCAGTTTGATTTCCAAATCCCTCCTCCTTTCCACTCTACAATAATATCACATTCTTCCAAAATGCCCCACACCCTTTTTCCACAGTATCTAAAGTTATGTTTAATTTTCCGTGTTGTAGGTGGCTTAGTCACTGAACGGAGTAGCAGCTTTATACATACTCCTTGAAAAGTATCCCTGCCCAAATAATATATTAAAAGAAAGCTTATTAAAATTCAAAATACTGTTCCCAAAGCAATAGTAGTTTTATTACCTTACATGCTGTTAATAAGAGGGGTTTCTACCATCTATCTGTGTGATCCCTGCCTATCTAATTCTCCTCCTACCACCAGTAAGATTTTCCCCCTACTTTTG
Organism: Urocitellus parryii; assembly: GCF_045843805.1. Taxonomy (NCBI): domain Eukaryota; kingdom Metazoa; phylum Chordata; class Mammalia; order Rodentia; family Sciuridae; genus Urocitellus; species Urocitellus parryii. The sequence continues at coordinate 69,004,540 of NC_135538.1, read as the reverse complement.
GCAATTGTAGAAGTGAGTTTCTCTAGATAGTGATTGAGTTCTTAGTAGAGTAAAGGTTGGACAATCACTGGGAAGGTAGTGAGAAAGAAGGGAAAGCGGTTGCTTCAGTGGCCTAAGTAAGATCATTACTGTGGTCAGTGAAGCTACCACTGAGGATTCTACCAAAGAACTCAGGTATTTGATTCCTTGTGCACAAAATTTGATGCCATAGAATACTATGCTGACATTTGAAGAAAGCTCTTTTGCTTTTCCTTGTCCACTTCACCTCTTCCCTTTCTTCCTGAGAGTGTGTGGGAGGCTGGTGAATGCATTGAGGGAGACCTTGCTGCAGGGCCCTTGATGTGATGAGAGCCTTTGGCTTCTAGCCTTTCCCTGAAGACTGAGCTAATCATACCCTTCGAGACCTGGGGCTGCCACCATGAGATGACAGTCTGAAGTGGTTTCACCATGCTCTCAGCCACTTCCTGAACTAATTGTGGGATGACTCAGGCTTGGAAAAGAATGAGGAAATTCAACAGACCATGAGTGATTGTTGCACAGAGTTTAAAACCTTAAGAAAGGCAACCTAGGAAAAGAAGACAAAGGAATAGAAAGTGATCTTTATTCCTATAGGGAAGGAGTGAATGGGTCACTGGTTCAGGCACAGCCATAATTCTGGAAAGAACCTACCCGTGTGTGATTTATCATTGTCACAAATAGAAATTGCCTTTGCATTTATCATTCTACCTCCCTATTCTATTCCATCAGCTAAGTTTACAATCTCTCTTTTGCTCTCCCCACTTTATATTTTATAAAAAGTATAGTAGGTAAGCGTTTTCTTCTATGCTGACCCCCCAGAAAGTAGAGGATATACATGGTCATTGGGATAGAAACACACAATTCCATAATGCCAGTGACAACTGCATATCTCAGCATCTTTCCGGTGACATTGAGCTACCCAAGGACCTTCCTTTATTCACCTAGCTGTTGATTCCTTGCCAGAGGACATTCTAACACATTAATTCTGCTGATGGCTGGCTGTATAGATGGGCTTTTAATCTATTGATTTTAGAAAAACTACCTAATACCTCTATTGATAACCATTATGTAATACCATATTTCATAACGCAGCAACACAGTTCATTTTTTTAAATGCAATAAAATTGGAACAATAATTTTAATATTTTCAATATATTTGATTTTCCAATAATAAGTTTATAAGTTAAGAAAAATATATGTAACAAGATCATGAACATTGATTAAATAATAAATGCACTCATATCTCCTAAATTGTTTGGACTCATGCAAATCTGAGATTAACTGCTGAAATGAGATTATACTCTCAAATAAGACAGCAACTGTTGGACATTATGAAACATCTCCTGTTAACTATGTCTATTTGATGGATGTTCCTTATGTCTTGAGTATAACTTTATATTACCAGCTGGGAAAAACCATGTACCAAACGCTGAAATCTATATTGATGATTCTACCTTCTGTTAGTAGAAAAACTTCAGGGAATAAAGAACAGTAATAAAAACTGCATTCTGAGTCTATACTGCAGTTATGAACACCAAAGAGACTATTTTGAATGCAAACATATTTTCTTTCAACTATGGCAAAGAATGTCACAGTTGGACCAAAGTCTTGTTAGCTATTGTGTCAAACTGGAATAATGTTTCTCTTAGAATATATCTCATTTTAAAAAAATATGCATTGAAGTCATAAATGTTGGCAGACCCCTGTCTCAAATTGGGCAATGAACTAGTTTTCACAACAGAAAAGCTGTTTTGCTTTAGAAGCAGAATTTTATTTCCTCTAATTTACAAATCTAGTGAAAAGAATTCTGTGTTTTTTCAGTGGCTTACATTGCCCAGATAATTAATGTTCATATTTTCAGTTAACCAAAATAAAACCATTTTTGACATAGTTGGCTTAAAATGATCATGGACAACCTAATAGATGCTAAGTAAAATATGTTAAAACAAAGATGGGAAATAAATATTATTTGTTCTGCCATGAACTCCATTTACAGCAATTAGAAATTTATTCAACTTTGATCCAAAGAATAAAAATGAGGTGTGGGCTGATCTATTCTTTAAATTTTTGAAGAAGGTGGGTGAAGATGCAAAAACCTGGACATCTTAAGTATTTACTAAGTACTAATTGCTGTTCTTTTAAGTCACCAGTCTGTTCTCTCCCTTAATAAATATGAGCACCATGTGACTGATTGCTATGGTATCATCAAACACATACGTGCACATTGCACACAGTAGGTAATTTGATGGTAAACCTGATGCAAACATATTTCAGTGAATGAACCCTATTCCTCTTAAAGAAGCCTGTTTTTCTCTCTGAATTCTGAGTGAAAATTATCATTCATTCACTTTAAGTTTGGTGTCTTTCCAGTTCTGGGACAGTTCTATTTTTTACAAAAGTTGATTAACAATGTGCCAATGTGACTCTTTATGAAGGATATGTCTTCATGTTCAAAGAACTAAAAATGTTCAATACTTTCTAGCTCAACATGAGTTTAGAAGTTTGTGCTCCAAGTTGCATGAGGCTGATGATCAGGTATTTCTAGAGGATACAGGTATTGTCTTTTCTTCTGCTTCTAAATTATCCATAGAAAATGGCTGAGGGGTAATTTTTCTTGAATCCCTCTTTAAATCTGACAAAGATTTTTAGAGTATAACTAGAACACAATGATCTGATCCTGGAAGAGTGGCTGAAGTGCCTTTCATTACTTCTTCAAAGTTCCTTTGGTTGGTTCTGTTGACCACAAAGCTGAGGCACAACTGCTCCACATTCTAGCAATGAGCAGGAGGTGATCGCACATTGTGTCTCACCGGGGCAATTGCTCACTATTCAGTTAAACTCTACCCTTTTCTGTCCCTCCCTTCCTCCTTCACCTCCTCATACTTTATTCTCTCTTTGTCCACAGTAAATTGTGAAGAATATAGATTTGAGTACTAAAAGTTTCAATTTTAATAGAAAGCTCAAAGATTTATTATAATTTCTCTTAAAGTCATATTCTGATATTTGGAGCTATAACTGTGTCTTCTTTACCTGCATATGTGTAAGCATAAACTATGAGTTAATATTATGAAATTTCCCTTTTATTCTCACTACAGTATTCTGTAGATTACTTGGAAATGAAAACTACTTGGGTATGTGGGCTGAGATTCTGAATTTTTATATGATAATGAATGACATTGTATATGACCTTGAAGAAGGTGCTTGGCCTTACAATTGCCTATCTGTAGAAGTAGGGATATTATGAGGCTTACTGATGTAAAAAGCTTTGACACCTCAAATAAAACAAGATAACTACATGCTTTAGAATTAAATACTTAAAATGGATATGAGTTTTACTCTTCATTATTTCTTTGTGAAGCAAATATGTTTCAGGAATTATAAGACTGTATCACAGGCAAATAACAAAGTAATGAAATTAGAAAATTAAAAAGAAGCATAAAAACTTAAGTCCAAGTTTACTGACTTCTTCTTGTTTTGTTTGTTTGTTCCATTTCTTTTGAATTTTTAATGTTCTTCAGGCTGACTCCCAAATTAGGTGATTTTTCTGCCTCAGTCTCCCAAGTAATTGGGGTCATAAGTATGCACCCCCACACCCAGCTTAATTATTTTAATTGATTTTTCCATGGTTTCAGGCATTTTTTACACTGTGATTCCTCAAGAAGATAAGAGATAATATTATTATTATTATTGACAGTAAGATGTACTGCATTGTCAGGTCAAAGTTTTCTCATTACATCAGCCTATGGTCTAGTTCAGAAATGCTTCCGTAATTTCAGAAGGCCTCAAATCTCTTTTATTCTTACTTTCCCTCACATGTAGGTTTTTACAGTTTATGAATGACATGGGGATTTTATGTTGTCATAATATTTACAAAAAATAATATTTACATCACAATAAAATTTGAGTATGAGATTAAATAAGATAATAGTTACAAAATATTCAAACTGTAATTCATTGTAAACATTTGAAATCTTATTTTTGAAGGCAGTGTGTGGCCAGAGTACAGAAGCATTAAACATTGGGATAACAAATGTTGACTTAATTTGTTGGGCAATGAAGAACTCTTATAGGTCGTAGAAAAGGCAGTAAAAAACCCAGTAGAACTTGTGGACGATAAGAGATCTTGTAATATTCTGTGTGACAGACCAAGAGACAAAAAGATTGAGAGTTGTGGTTCGAGGATAGTTGGAAGATTAGTACAATCATTCAGGTGAAAGATAAAGAAGAGTCTGAGCCAGGTCAAAGACTATAAAGGAAAACTGAAAACAGAGATACATGCAAAAGCTATTGTGGCAATAGAGTTTTTAGAATCAGTTAAGGACTGAAATGTGTGGGTTAAATAAAAAATAATGAAATATGGATTAAGGAGTTTAATTTCAGGCATATGCAACAAAAATTAGGAAATTCAGGATGGGGAGTTGGGTGTTTAGTAAAGATGAAAAATAAATAACTTTAGCCTTGTAACTTTGAGGAACTAGTGGAGTGCTTCAGGCAGAAGCTAAGAAAAGGTGAATAAAAAGAATCAGGGAAGTGGCCAGAAGATAAAGAGTCATTTGCAAAACAGTAATAATAGTGTTCTTGGGAATGGGGGTCTTTGAAGAGAGATAACATGGAGACAGGGAGAGTTCTACTCTCCTATTAAGAGAAGAGAAAGTGAGTATCCAGAAAAGGGCTAGAAGGAATCAGAAGAATATAATGCCATGAATCCTAACACTGAGAGAGCATGATATGCTCATGTAGGTGAGCTGTTCAATACTTCACAACAGTTTATTTAGAGGTGAAGAGGGAGGGATGGTTAGAGATGACTGCAAGTGTAATGTGAGGGTGAGGGTTGGAGAAGAGTGGAAGAGCAGGAATCCTGTTTTCTTCACTTTATCACCATCACCTGGTAGCGGTCTCATGTTTATGAGCAATTCAGTAAATATTTCTGTGAATGAATAAATAGTGAGACCAAATTGTGAGTTCAATATATGAGCTGGTGACAGAGAGTTATGATTAAGACAAGCACACTGATTTCCTAGGATATTTGCAGTGGTAGGAGGAAGATTCCATAATGGACATATGTTACTATTACTCATAGTTAAGATTTTTTGTAGCCTATTATTATCTCATTTGATTTTCTCAGCCATACTATAAGGGAGGTAAAAGTACTATATCAATTTTAAAATTGAGGAAACCAAAGCATAAATAGATTAACGATTCTGCCCAAAGTTCAGATTGCTGGGTTGAGGAAAAGCTAAGATACTTCTGGTAATTATCATCCACTGAATTAAAATTTTTCAGCAACTTCTATTTTGAAAGCTCAGCACCTACTGAAATATCTGGCATATACTGAATATTTGTTACTTTCCTATAGATGAAAATGTCTACATTGCAATGTAGAAATCAAATCATCCAACCAGGATGACAAAGAATTCAGTTTGGTGCTGGAGACACTGAAGGTGCAAGAACTCTGATTGCAGAATCCCCATTCTTGCCTGCTATTCCTCATTGCCTTGACATGACAATGGTATTAAGCTGTGATAGAGCATTGAGGAAAAACAGAAATAGAGGGAGCAAATTGGTAGAAGAGTGAGTGATTAAAGAAGGGATGAATTTAATGATGAATGGCAAGTCTGGAAGGAGGGAAAAAGTGGAAAAAGGAGTAGATAATCCAGGTTCTTGGAGGAACAGAGGTTTTGAGTGATGTTAGGATTGGAGGCATCTTGCTCTAGTAGATAAGTTTCAATGAGTAGAACTGAGGGTCACTGACATCAAGACTTATAGGACTTGTGGTTTAAAAAGCTGAATGATATAAGCATCCATATCCAACTTAGACAAAGGAGACTTTTCTAGGCAAAATATCTCAGAATTTTTGGAGAAACATATGCTACAATCAATAGTAGCAAGATGATTGTGATGATCCTCTTGGAATTTATCCATGGAAGATGCTAAATCTCCATGCTAAAGCCTCCAAGAAGGCTGGCTTCTTCCTGTTCTGGAATTGTGCAACTAACAAAAAAAGAAATTTTTTCATTATTCTAGATGTGAATTCATGGGATTTTCTTTTTAAAAAACCTTCTACAGAATTTAGTCCCCAAGCTTTTCATGCAGTAAATATGCAGTAAATGAATGCACAACATAGACTGTACCTAGGAGGAGGTCTACTCTCTCTTCTGAGGAAAATGTTATGGCAGATATATACATTCATTCATACTTTCTTAAAAGATGTTGATGAATAATTTTCCTAAGGGTTGGCATTCAAGAGGTGTGTATTCAATTCAGAAGTAAGGGGTTTGGTTTGGAATTTTAACTACCAAGGTTAAAATCTCCTGGGTAACAGAACACCATATATCCTGATGTTCAATTCAAATGGAGCTCCTTTAGAACTTATTGTCATGCTGGAGCACTACCTCAGGACCTAAACTAGGAAAAACAGAAGTTGTTCCGATTGCTCTGTGGTGACTTTCAGTGTTTCCTTGATGAAATGACCATAATTACCCTTTAAGTATGGCTGTAGATTGTGGACTTCAGAAAGAAATGTAGTAAGGGCTAGGATAACCGTCATTGAAAAGACAATCTCTCTCTGGGAGAGAACTGCATCGGGACCCCTCATTCTTCCTGACTGAGTGCCCCCCTCTACCCAACAGACACACACATATGCATATGTGCATTCACAAATGCTTTCCTCAATGAATTCTCTCCTTAAAAACTTGACATTTTTCTAAGGCAGACTGCACATTAGGATCTGGTAGGACCCGGTGAGCTATAAAACATAATTCCTCTTTAATAGGAGACATTTCCTTACACTCTGATTCATTCCTGGTTCAGGAAGTTAGGGAAAGAAGCAATAAAAGGCAAAAATGAACCACATTTTCACATAACAGATTGTCAACTTCCATAGACTTTTGTGTCTTTCTTCAGCGATTTTTCTCGCCCCCCCCCCTTTGAAACTTTTGCAGATATAGTTTTTTAACTATGCAGCATTAGCCTCAGTGATAACCCAGTGAGGGTCAGTCTATAACTGCCTCTTGGATTGCAAGAGAACAGAAGTGGAGTCAGACTAATAGCATGCAGGGAGTTCACTGCTTTCGCTGCTTTGAAGCCTATCTGTCAATTTTTCTTAAAATACACACGTACATACACTGCCTTCAGTCCTTTCGTTGACTGATTAATGTGGCTCTGTTCCTCTAGGCTAACACATGCTGCACTCGCCTTGTTTCTAGCAGCCAAGCCCCTCTGGTGTTGCTCGAATTATACCTGGTTCTTTCCAACAAATTATTGTGATGATTAAGAAAGTTTGATGATATATGATTTTTTGGATTCCAGACCTCCTGTCAGATAATAGAGTCAGAAGTGTGGGGCTGCTGCAGTTATTCCATATCAATGCTCCGAGTTCAAATAAAGTGTCAGGATGACTAAGTACAAGGGATTTGTGGAATGCTTTAATGTTGCCTCATTTCAAATCACTTCATAAGCAGCCTGGTAATGAGCTCAATAAATTCTGTTGGAGGGAAAAAAAAAAAAAAAGAAAAGAGCCCTGTATTCGCTACAGAAAAAGTAGGTTGCTATTTTATAATTAGGCCTCTGGGCTGGTGGGAAGGAGTCTTATTTCCTGTTTGAAATCCACTTTGTTAGCTCTGTGATGTGGAGATGGCTAAATGAGTATGAAATATTATAATTAAGGACATCACAAGCTGTTTATCTTATCAGCAGTGTTTTTCCTTAAAGGCTGCCTCATTGACCACTTGTGTACTATAACTGCTTTTTTTTTTCTTTCTTTCTTTTCTTTTTCTTTTTGTGCTTTGCTGGTTGTAATGGACAGAGGTTTATCTGGCTCTAAGGCGGAAAATAGGCAATATGAACAGCAGCCCAACTACCAGAAATCATGTGAGAGACCTAAATTGCGTTTATTCTGCCTGGATCAGGCATTCTTTTCTTTAGCTGCAATAGGCTGTTTGTTGATAGAAAAAAGTGAGTTTATAAAATCTGACTAATCCTGGTGAGAGCATGTTACACATGCTGTCCAGGGCCAGACTGTGTATGGGGTGCTGTCTTGGACACACTGCCAAGCTTTGTGTTTTTGTTCTGAGGCTAGCACAGAAAACCAATCCCACCTTGGAAAATGAGAACTGGTTTATTATTGATTGGGTGGAAAGCAAATGGCCAGATCTGTAATCGCCTCTGTGATTGGAAAAGCTCTACATTATGATAATCCTTTGACCTGCCAACTTTCTTGCTTTCATTTGATAGTGGGAGGCTGGGTCCTGTGCTTTTTAATAGACTGAAATGACAATCCTCACCAGGCTGTGCTGAAAAAGCATAGAGAAGTTATTTGCCTGGCAAGCCATTTGGCTGCATGGAAAGATCAAATCATTTACTCACAACACCTTGCCTTACTGCTGATTTCCAAAAGATCCTAATTCTCAAAACACACAGTAAAATTCTTGTGCGTTCATAAGATGGACTCAGTATCTGCACTGGTGGTGGAGCATGACAAATTTCCCTTCCAAATTCTATACACAAATCTGCTTTGACTCTAGAATCTGAAAACCCTTCCATGTGTAGACTGTCTTTACAGTTTCTCCATCAAAATCCGTTTAAGTAAGTATATTAACAAAACAGTGAAAAACTCAGTTGAGATTGTCTGATAAGGTTTTATGTGATGCCAAGAGCTATGGCTTATGGTTGTGATTTTTGTTCACTGATCTCAAACACCAGGCCAAACGTTGAGTGAAGAAATCCAGTTTACTCTCTGCTTACCCAGCCCTGCATCTTGGGACAAGTGTGAATTTGCACTCAGGAATAGGTTGCTTTACTTAATTCACTGCCCAAAGAGATGCCTGTGCCTAATTTACTCAAAAGCTTCCCAGAACCTGGAGCTAGGTCCCATACTATTTCCACCAAATGTAAAAAGAAATAAATATAAAACTTTAGCCTTTCTGTTATCATGAAGATAATTTGAACATTAGGGCTACTAATAACTTATATAGTCAGAAGCCAACTCTACCCCTACACACATTGTTAAGTGAGCATTTGTATCATCTGTACAAGAGGTCAACATGTTAGCCATTGAAAAAATAGTCATATTTCCAAAAGAACCAACCATTAGCCAGGTGCGGTGGTGCATCCTTATAATCCCAATGGCTCAGGAGTCTGAGGCAGGAGGATCATGCGTTCAAAGCCAGCCTCAGCAACTTACCAAGGCCCTAAACTCAGTAAAACCCTGTCTCTAAATAAAAAATATAAAAAGCGACTGGGGATATGGCTCAGGGTTAAGTGTCCCTGTACAAAAAAAAAAAAAAAAAAAAAATCAACCATTAAATGTTATAAGACCTACATTGTTGCAATAGCAATTTTGCTTTATTGCACAAAAGCAACCATAGATAACATATAAATGAGAGGATGAGGCTTAGATAGAATTTTGTTTACGAAGATTTGAGATTTGAATTTCCTGTACTTTTCACATATCACCTTTTAAAAATGTTAAAAAAAATACTTCTTTCAAATACCATATAAAAACAGGCTGCAGGTTGTATTTGGCCTATGACTAGTAATTTCCAGATCCATGTTCTACAGTTATTTTAAATAGGGATCTTCTTTTTATGGTGTAGCAGTAAGGTTGGGGCCAGGTTCCCATTAAATGATCCTCACTAAACTCACTGACATACTTTGATACCCTGTCATATTATCGAAAAAGAGAATGACAAAAGGTGACATTTCTAAAACCCTAATTACCTTTACTTTTTTTTTAAGTCTATCGAGTTGTTTTTAAGAAATGAAGCATATTAACTATCGTTGTTAAAATGCCAGAGAGGATCATGATGAATTGAGATCTACCTCTTTAGAGTCAGACATACAAACACTAAGTCCTATTTGGGGTTTGCAAAATCTTTTTATTTACTTGTTCACTAATTGGTTTAACAAACACATACAGAGCTTCATCTTAGTGAAGGCTCTATGAGGATCTTACAATGGGGAGAAGTATAAAGCATGGGGGTTGAGATGAGCTTCTGAGAAGTTCCAGAAGGATAGCATTGCAGAGGTGGGAGGAACAGCTACAGAAGACCAGGAATCAGCCACCAGGAGATGACCTGGTTTATAGGTTTGCCTTGTGAGCAAACATGGCAGACACCTCAGGGGATGAGGCAAAGCTCCACATGACAACAGAATGTCAACAGTAATTCAAACTACCCACCAAAGCACAGCTTTCAAGTGTGCACATGGAATTTTTAGCCACAAAAACTGAGATTTCAACAGTTCAATCTTCTAAGATGATGGTCAATTACACGTCAATGCATATTTATTGAGGAACATAGACTTAAACCTTCCTTTCCTCCTGAGATTTTTTTGTATTTTTAACAAGTGCCTCTTTCCATCTGCAGCTGATACATTGCTTTTTCTGCCATGCTTAATGCATTTTTAATGATAGTTTCTATGAAATAACAGCCCACTACACCACCTCATCATAACCACCACTCATATGGGTGGAATTCTCTGAAAGACAAATTATAATTTCACCTTGATTTTTTCAATGGAAACATTAATTGAACTGAAAAACAGAAGAGTTCACATAACCTATTATATTCATCCAGAATTCTGGCACTCCAATCAGAAATGAAAAACATTGAGAAGGAAAAAAGTTACTCTGGCTCCAAAGTGCCAAAACATCTGGATGAAACATGACATACAAAAATGCAGTCAATCGTTCAGATATTTTGTCTGTTAAATGACAAGTATGTTGTATTTACTAATCTCACTGTCTTAAATACCATATTAAAAATCTATCCAGAATAAGGAAGCAATATAAATGTAATAATTCCACATAACATTTGTAAAGCTCTTTATGTTTGCAGGTATTTTTTCATGTTTTGTATTTTACTAATCTTATAACTACCTAGTACTGTATTAAGATCAATTCTATTTTATAGGAGTGGTACCTGAGGGTCAAGAAGCAAAGGGACCTGCCCCAACTCAATTGGTGGTAGTCTAGGCAGGAGCTGAGATTTCAGTCCAAGTAAGCATAATTTCTGCTTTAGTTATAGCACATTATCTTTGTATTTGACAAAATTGCACTAAGGCTACCATTAACTCCCTATGTGAATGTGGTTAAAGAAACTAAGCTGGATAAGCCCCAGTCTTTGATGAATTGCTATTATTTGCAGAGCCTTTGTTGAGAGCCTCCTTCTTCATCCCACAAACTCTGCTTCTCTTGCCCCCAATTGTGAAATCCTGGACAAAGATTGCTCTGAGTTTCTCTTCCCCAACTTAATGACATAGAATTCTGCTTGAAATTTCTGAAAACCAAAACATTCAACAAAGCCAAGTGTTTTATATAGTGTCAGGCAAACCTGCCCTGTGTGTTGGATATAATTTATCATCTTAGGCAAATGCATAATTAGTATCATTCCTAATGAGACAGAGATAACAAACTTTACGTCTGATGTGATTCTGCCAATAATTTGACAATGGGGCAGCTAAAAAATGTTGTAGATCATATATTTGGTTATAAGCATCTGAGAGGAACCAAAGTTAATCTATTCTTAGCCCCATCAAAGTAGAGTATTCTTTGCATCCTGCAGCCTGGTGTGAGAATTTCTCTTTTAAAATGTGTGTGTGGGGGGGGGATATGTTCATGAGAATGTGGTGATGCTTAATTGCTCTCCAAATCTAGAGTAAATATTAACCTAGAGAAAATTCTCTAAGACATTAAGGCAACTGTTGTCTCTCATAAGCCAGAGAAGCCACAGGCATCTGTGGGCTGTGGGAGAGACCCTGCTGACGAATGGTGGCACTTCCATGTACCGTCTTAAATGTCTGTTGATACCCTCTGGACAAGCACCTTGCTCTCTTCTTCTTTACAAACTTAGACAAACAAAATAAAAATCTTAATTTAAAAAAAATAAAAGTGACAAATCAATTGCAGAAAATGTGCAATAAAAAGTTTCCTCCCAAACTTTCTATTTCCTCATTCTAGACCTCATTTTCTCCACAGAGAAGACCAAGAAATCATGACTGGTAAAGACAGGAAAATAGATGCAGTATATTTCTGTGGCACTTAGAGATATCTTCCAAGAAAAGCTGGGGTTTTTGCTTCTTTAGTCATTGATTGATTCAGTAAATATTTGATTGTTCTATATCTTCGGCTATGATCAGCACACAAAAGATTTCCACCTCTCCTCACTACCCCTCAATTGAATAAGCAAATCATGGCTCAGTAGGACAGGTAGACATGTCAGTTAAGCAACTGAGATAGAGTAGGATGAGGGATGTGCTGGGTGTTATTAAGCCATGTAGGAAAGAAATCTAACCCAGACACAGGAGAGTAGTCACATCTTTGGGGAGGAGAGAAACATGTCCTCTTATTATGGGACTTCTGTCAAGGCCTCTGCATAAATTTTTCTCCTGTCCCCCTGGATTTCTTAGTGGGTGTCTCACATTTGCTGTTTCTTTTTCTGTTCCACCCTCCTCACTGTGGTGCTGTGTCCTATCTCTTTTCTGTTCACTGAGGTGCAAAACCACTGAGCTGTCACTGCCAGAGTCTGCAGAGGGAGCTGTTGCTATACCCATGACTCTTGTTTGTGTTGTTGGACTCATCCAGCCACATCATCTCTGAAAGCTAGACCCAGCACAAGCCTGGGCACTGAATGAAGGCTACTGAGCTGAGTTGAATTGCTGCTCATACCCTGTTATCCTGGGCCCTGGGCTCAAGCTTGCTGCAATGTTAATTCTTTTTTTGTTGTTGTTGGGGGTGGGTACTGGGAATTGAACTCAGAGTCACTGGACTAGTGAACCACATCCCAGCTCTAATTTGTATTTTATTTAGAGACAGGTCTCACTGAGTTGCTTAATGCTTCACCATTTCTGAGGCTATCTTTGAATTTTGCAATCCTCCTGCTTCAGTCTCCTGAGTTGCTGGGATCACATGTGTGTGCCACTGCACCCTGCTGCCACAACATTAATTCTGAATGATGGCTACAAGTCAGAGAAGCTGTATGCTCTCACTTTCTTACAGAAGAAATAGCTCCCCAAAGTTTTCAGTTAAATGTTTTTTTTTTTTTTTTTTTTTTTTTTTTTTTAGGATCCACAGGTAGGTGTCTGGGTAGTAGAATCTCCTGCTATACTCAGGAGGAAAAGAAATAAAGCCTAATACATTGTTGTTGGGCATTATTTGTGTGGCTTGATGTTCCTTTTCCAAAGAGAAATTCTTTCTTAAGACCATGTTTTAGTCTGTCATGCAAAATCAATCAATTGATCAATCTTTCAAAAAATCCAATGACTTTGTTAAGCCAGCTCCCAAAATCTGCACATGGAATCATCTAGAGAATATTGTTTAGAATCAATGATTGGTGAAAAGGAAAATTAGTGTTCATATTGCAGGATGGCAGGACAAAAATGTTTGCATGGGGAGCAGGGGACTTATCATCCCTGCCTAACACAACCCTCACATACCACAGCATTTCAGGCTCCCTGACTCAACTTCTAGAAGAACTCCCTTTGCTCAAAGTAGATAGATACTGGATGGAACATCTGATAAATACTCTTGGATTTAGATCATTTCCCCCATTTAAGTCATGTGGAAACTGATGTAAAAGTACATTTAACTACAGAAACAAAAAGATGTAAAGTGAGATTCTGGCCAATATGACCCCTGCAGAGGAATAAGAAAAAAAAGAAAAAAGAAAAAGAATGGCTGGCTAAGGTGGTTTTCCTGCAGGAAGTTTAGTTTTGTTTTTTGTTGTTTTTTTTCTTTTTATTTAAATATGGAGGATCAGATCGATATGAAACTTTAAAATAGTACGGCATTTAAAATACCCCCAAATATATCAATGACTTTTTAGGATAGTACTGAAAGATGACTTGCAATTAAACCTCAGTGATTGTTCTTATATAAAATATGTATTTGCATACTTTTCTGCCTGATGGTTTCTATGTGCAAATATCTAGACCACCTAGCTTGAATGACTCTTTTCCCTTTAGAACTGATCTCTTTTGGATTCCTCTGAACATAACTGGGCACATTTTAGATGCATAAAACATATTTGTTAAATTACATTGAATAAAATTTGGAATTAGATCTGCTACTTAGCTTAAACCCTTGGACTTCCAAAGAATAAATCTTTGTAACTCAGCAATGTTTTAGCTACAAAATAAGGAGTATCCAGCCTGGACACAGTTGCTGTCTTTTTATTATTTCTCATTTTGATGCTTTTCTTATGCTTTTGGCTATCTTATTAGTCCCTCCTGTTGAGAAATATTTTTCTTTAGCATGGTATCTTAATAACCATCAAGGTGGCTTACCCAGGGTTTCCTAATACTCAGCATGCCCAGGAATTATAATGTGGTAAATATCATGTGGGCCAAGAGACTGCATTTTAAAAAATCTGTCAGTGACGGCATTCTTAATCTGTTATATATATATATATATATATATATATATATATATATATATAGAGAGAGAGAGAGAGAGAGAGAGAGAGAGAGAGAGAGACTCCCTTGGGAACTATAGCATGATTTATGATAAAATAGAAAGATTCACAAAGATCTTTCCCTATAGAATTAGAATCTTTTTAAAGATCCATATCTAAATTTGGAAGGCAGAGTTTTGTGATTTCAAAGCCATTAGTCTATTTTCAGCAGTGCCTTGTTTGATTAAGCTCATTAGTCTGGGTATATGGGTGAAAGCCATTGTAACTGAATTAATATTGTATAAAACAATTATTGTTTCTTATTAGCTTCTCTTTCAATGTGCTCTCCTCAGTGTATATTTTCCTATTAAAGAACAAATACAAACACAGTTGGCAACATCTTGTGAAGTATACAGTATGAGAGATGACATATTTTGGTTGCACTATGTGTTATTCTTCATTTATTTTCCATAAAATTTCATGTGTACAATCTTTCATAAAAATGTGTGATTATGTTTATTTATTTCAGTGTTCCTTGTTCTTCTAAAGCTTTGAAACAGCTTACAATAATACATATGATATGCGATACATATATATCCTTACCTGGCAAAGTCATTAAGAATCTGCAAAATTAATTCAATGCTGATAAATTCTGGAAAGATAATAAATGCCTTTTATATTAGGGAATTTCCATCATCCATCATTTTGAGCTTTTAGGTCACTAAGTCAACTCTTATACTTTTTTTCTGTTTTGGCACTGAGATAAGAAATCCTAGTGGCAGGTTAGAGGTTTGCAAATGGCTAATTATTGTCAATTCCTGATTATCCTTGGGGGAGTCATTGCTGATTATCTTCTGCAAATCTTGCTTTCCTTGTTCTTTTGACATTCAAACAGAATGGGTTGTAAAGTCATTTGTGGTTATTACTCAATACCTTTGTCTAATTTCTCTTCCCCATGCAGCCTATCACCCAGCAGGGTGTCCTTTATGTCAAAACACTTAATTACCTCCACCAAATCAGTGAAGGTTAAAAACAAAACAATAGAAAAAACAAATATGGCATATTTATAGCCTTTCACCTTGATTCATGATGTTTTTACCTCTTTGGCTTGAAGCTATTGGCAGACTGGGTTGGAAGTCAATGAGGATGTTTTGATGGCATGGACAATCTAAGGCATCACTTCTATGCTATCCTTGCACCTCCCCCACGGCCCCACCACCCAGGGGGTGATGAGACTGTCAATGTGGGAAGAGAGCAAGTGTGCCTGCCACTTGTGCTACAAAACCTTGACGTGTGTATGGTGTGTGAGAAGGCACTAATGTGTATGTATGTAGGGCATCTATTAAAGAGAGCAAACATTTTTTCATGTTAAGATGTGTACATTATATGTAAATTTGTATGTGTCTATGAAAATAAATAAATACAAATGAATAAGAATTCAATTAGATACAAGTCTTGCCCTCTGTGGATGAACAGTGATGACCTATATTTTCCTGTATTCTTATCCACTGTAGTATGCTTTACAGATTTGAAGCCGATAAAGCCCACTGGATATGTGTAAATCTTTATTCCCCAATACCAGAATATTTTTCCTCAAATGAATTCTATGCTTCCTTTTGCAGCTGTGAAGCTTTTCAGGATAAGGGTCGAGGATATGTTTGTGACTGAAACGTAAGCTTTCTACGTTTTAAATGAAGATTTCATATCAGCCCCACCCACAAAAAAAATCAGTGTTTCTCTTCTTTTTAATATTGCACTCGTGAATTTGCTATGAATACTTTTCCATTCCTCGCTGAGGTTTTCCTTTAAGAATACCATGTTGGTTTGGATGCTGCTATTGCTGGTGACCTCCTTCCCTTCTTTTTAGTAGCACCATGCGGTCCTGGAAAGGGAAAGCTTGAAGTGTGTTTCTACTTCACCTGTGAGAAGATCTAATGTATCTCATCATTAGACTCCTGTGGAAATATACAATGAAAGTAGGGGATCTGGTTAGCGCCAGAGGCAAAGTACTACTAACTCATCCCAAAAGATTGCTTTTTGATTAAGGGGCTCTTGCTGTAAGGTGCTCAGCCTTTCTTACAGCTGATATGAACTGCTATTCTTGGCTGTGTAACCTAAGTTGAACATCTGACTTTTTTTTTTAAAGAAACAGCAATTATATTAAGGAGTTCTCATGTGAGGTATAATTCCTTGAAAATTTCAAGTAGAATTCAATAAGCAGGCTGAACTTTGAGCTGTACAGTTAGGCAGAAATTCATAAGGGAAAGAGGGTGGCAGGAGTCATTCTACCCCAAACATTTCATGGGTAAATGGGAGCATGTCAAAGACAGCTCAGACTAGCAATCTGCTGCACTTAAAAAAAAAAAAAGAAAAAGAAAAAGAAAAGAAAAGAAAGGCAGCTAATGAATAGCTGAGCTCACAAAACAGATAACTTTTTTCTTCCCTCTTATATACCCTAAAGAGTTAAAATAGCTTGCCCTTAATTTTGTTAGGGGAGGGAGAAGGAAGCCAAAGGGAGCAGGGTTAAGACTGGAGCAAATATATAATTTATTGTCCAAACTGGGACACTTTTGGAGTTAAAGGTACTCTAATAATAATTACACCAGATAAAAGGCATAAATCCGGCCTCTCACAGACAAACTGGGATGTTTGGTGACCCCTGGGAGGTACAATTAATAGGGCTTTATGTCCCTGGTCTTTTCCCCTCACTGTGGCCACAAGCTCACAGTAGAAGCATCATTTCAATTGATGGCTTTTTCTTCTCCAAGGTTTCTGATCATAAACTCTCTGTGGTGCAGGCGATCTCAATTACACTTTGTGGTGGGCTAGGCTTTCCGGTCTTGGCATCCTGTTATTAGATTAACAAGCATTTTATTGTTTCTTTTGTGTATGGGCTTTTCATATTTGATACAATTGGAATGTGAAAAAAGAAAAAAGTATTTAATAGAGCAGCTGAAAAAGAACATCAAAGCCCACGATTTGAATTATCTTTAACTGTTAGCTATCTTTTGTTCTTCAGAGACCATCTATCTACAAATCCTGCTTCTTTTCTTTATATGATACTGTTTTCTCGTTTTCACTGGGGAAGGAAAAAGGAAGAAAGAAATTTGTTGTGATTGTTTTATAAAAATCCCAGTGATTTTTCCTTCACAGTAGGACTTTTACAAGAATGGTATATCTGATAATTTTAGTACATGGTTTTTGTCTAATATGATAGTTTAGATGCTACTTAGAGTTTGAAATGGAAGAGGCAAGTTTTGAAGCAAGGATCATTGTGTACTGACATTAGGAAATTTACTTTTTAAATGGCAGCTTCTGGTCCTATTTATTTAAAAAAAAAAAGACTGTCATGTAAATGGCAAAGTTCACTTCAGGAAAGTAAAGTAGAAATCAAGCTAATTGTTATTTTAAACATTGTATAGTCAGATTTCTTGCAGGTATTTTGGACATATTATGCTTGATTATAGAGCAAGCAAATCAACCAACAAAATATAACTGTAGTAGAACATTTATTAAGAGATAATTAAATGCCAGGCTTTGTGCTAAGGGTTTTAAATACATCCCTCATTTAATCCTGACAGAAATCTTAGAGGTATGATTTCTATCTAAGGAATTAAAAATATATATAGAAATCCCCAGCAGGTAAATTACTAGACCAAGTTCACAGAGAAATGAGAAAATGAAATTCCTATGGAGATTATATTAAAATGATACAACTGCCTACAATTTATCAGTGAGAAGATTTAGGCACCATTTAAACATCAAAGTATACTTTTTTTGTAAACAATTTCCATTTAAATTTTTGAATACTCAATGTTTATTTTATATACCAACTTCTTAAGGATTTAAAAAACGTCCCTAAAAAAAGTAAAAGTGAGAGAAGTGTCACAAAAAAACGTAACTTTTAGCTCTTTCTTTGGCTACACAAGTCTCATCCTCATCTCCCTGTAGGAAAAAGAAAAAAAAAAAAAGGATCTGGTGTTCTGTGACCAGGTTTAGCAGCTTTTAATACCTCTTAGTTCATTCTTTCCTCCAGAATGATTATTCACTGCTCATCTTTCCAGTCATCTGTCTTTTTCTATAAAGACCCTGAGAATTTTGCTTCCTTCAAAGACTCCATGAGCTTGGTAACTCCCACCACTAAATGAGTGTTGAATTAAATTGACTGCACTGGATCACATCTCTCCAGACCCTCGCCCAGCAACTGACTTTCCTTCTCTTTTATATTGTTTGTTCTGCTTGAAAGAGAACTGGAAATCAAAAGAAAATAAAATGTTTGATAAATTCCTACATCCCATTATAGAAAACAATCAAAATGCATTGGCAATATCTGGGGTCATGGCCTCTACAAATGGTGGCTTACGACAAAGTGCCCTCTACCAATAGGTTAATTATGAAATAGCTTCCTCCCCAGGTTGGGGCCCAGGTGTGTTTGATCGCTTTTTTTTTTTTTTGCCCCACTGAGGGGCTGGTGCTGAGCCAGATATTCCCTGGGGAGCACAATCAAGGCTCTGGTATCTGTGAGAACATTTTTAGCTTTTGTAAACTAAGTAAGGAAGGTACAGAAAATGTTTTCATAGGAGATCTAAGGATGTGATTTGTAAAACCACTTTTCAAGTTTCTCATATTTTGAAGAAATGATAACGAATAGAGTTAGTTAAAACATTCAGAGAAGCATTAATAACAGAATTTAACATCAGTTATATCTGCATGTGATTCCTGATCGTACCATTATTAGCTATGTATTATTTGATATTATAGAATATACACATGCTAAACTTCTAATTTTTAAAGGTAAATGTTTAACTTATTAATAAGTGTTACTAAGTAATGAATGAAATGGCAGTATTATGTAATAAAATGGAAATAACCCCAGTGCTAAATTCTAGTTTGAGAATGGTGGACCATAACACTGTATGATTTGCGTCACTTTTTTTGTCCTGTAGAAATGAAGAATGCTAGTCCTACTATTTCCTTCTGGTGAATGTGGCTTATAGCCCTTCATCATGTTTGGAGTAAAGGTGGAGATGGCATTTCATGTATCAGAGTTGAATCTATCGTGTCTGTTGTGTTTATTCTATAAAAGGAACCCTTTTAGTAAATATCTTTAATGGACATTGTGTTTAAAGATTTAAAGTTATGAGAACATTTGCTGGGCAATCTGTTTTTTATTTGTACAAGTTAAATTCTATCCATTTGCAATAAGCACTTTATTTGGTTTCTGTCACATCTTTCTTACAGAAAAGCTTTACAGTGACTTGTGAAGCTAATGACACAGGCAAATTATACAGAGTTAAGTGATAGGAAATATTTCTAAAAGACTGCCTTTATGAAATTGCTAATAAGTTGATTGCTATTTTCCATTAAATGTCCTGAAAAATAAGTGAAGCCTGTGGCATTTCAAACAAAACTGTTAATTACAGAATTTCTTCTATTCTATGCAGAGATTTCTATTCCATTATCACATATCTGTGATTACAATATGTGCAGATTCATTCTGATGTGCACAAAGCATTGTTAGAAATATTTGCTGGGCATTCTTTTGAAACTAAGAAATTTGCTAATATAGTGAAATTATTTATGGCAAATTTTGATGAATATGCTATATAAATGAAGAAATTCTTAGTTCTATCCCTCACTTAAATTAGCAATGAAATTCTTTTTATTAGAAACCATAGCATTATTTTATACACACTGTTATTTCACATTTACCATTAGAAAATATGTGTTAGGTTTTTAATATCAACATCTCTCACCTTCTTTCTAACATGCATTTCTGAACATTCATGGTTCCAATATAAATGATACATAAATGAAAGAGGAAAAGAAGGCAGTGTTGGATTTGCAGGAGATAGAATTAGAGTTTCTTGGTTGACTGGGTTGGGATGCAGCTGTGGTCCTCTGTAGCACGGCTTGCCACTCAGGGAAGCTCTGTCATGGGATTATAGTGCTATTTCAAGCTGTCTGATGAGGGACTTTTAACTCAGGACATCTAGGTATGGCAATGCCTTCTTCTCGTCACGGTTGCTAAAAACACACAGTCTTTTGTCAGGCTACAGAATGTTTTAATTCCCAATGCAAATCTGGGTGACATGTTTGTTATGCTATCGGATATACCTGACAGATCTTATTCTGAATTTTCCAGGAAAACATACAGGCAGCCATTTGTGGGATATCAATCCTTTTATATGAGATGTCTTTTAGTAATTTGGAAAACACTTTCAAACCAGAGTTGATTTGGTATTTTTTTTTTAAACTTGCAATTGGTGTTTGTATAATTCCTAGGGTAAAATCATTTTAGTAGATATAGTTGCTAGTTCTAAGAATGGTTTTATGGTTTGCATGAAGCAGTAAATAAGAGTAAATGTGAATGAAAATAAGCTTTCATCATGCTTTTATTAACCTTTAGACATACACTCACTGAGTTTTTAGTTACTTACACGTATGTATACAAAATGTGTAAAGAATTAAGGTTCATACATTCAAATAACTCATAAAACAGAACAATTACATACACATGTTTCTGAAACCATAAGTCATAGGTGTTCACAAAAGTGTTCTGAAGTGCATTCAGTATTTGCTGCAAAAATAGATATTAAGAAAGCTCTCCTTGAGATTTAAACTCCATTCTTTATTTATAATGAGATGTTACATTGCCTTTAGCCACCAGAATACAAGTTCAAAATCAGGTCACTCGGATGTGAGGAAACATACCTGAAATGAATTGTTGGTCACAGTATTTAATAACGTTATGGTCTTTACTGTGTATGCAGTGTCTCCAGGTAATAAAGTTTCTTGGATCTAAAAGCAGATTTTAGATCATATTACACTGTGCCCCAAATTCTCTATTTCTGTTTTTAGAGTTAAAGGAAGGGAAGATGTGAGTTAAGCTGGTTTTGAAACTTTTTATTAGTTTTGCTTAGTGCCGCTACAAAGATTTTTAAATAGAAGTTCTCAATTACAGTTAGTATTTGTAAGATTTCAGCATTGAAACATACTTCTCAGTTACAAAGGGTATTTGTAAGATTTCAACAGTATCCTCATTTCTTTCTCATCTATTATATATTTCATTTGCTTTTGTTTTATTTTTATGTCTTTATTTTGAATGTATCACCTCTAATTTAGTATTTATTTTCTGAGACTGTTCTATATGCATAAGTGTAGGAAGGACTAGAAGTACAAATCTAGGTGGGAATAGAGTAGAATTGAGCATGCATCCTTTTACCTTTTCATTGTGTTTAGAACACAATAATCTTATTTGAGTCAATTGTTATGTTTGTTCAATTAATACGTTTGGATTTCCTTGCTCAGGAGCAAAATGTGGCAAAGTATTTAAATTTCTATTTGCAACCCTTACAGTATGGCATGTAAAAAGAGGCTTATTTTGTTTCAATTTGCAGACCACTGGAACATAGCTTCCTTTTAATGTAGCTACGAGAAAGACTAAGCATCTTGCCTGATTGCTAGAGGTGAGAATTTTCCTACACTTCATAAGCTTATTGAAGGAAGATGGTGAATTGACTGCGGATGTTCTGCTTTCTTTTGAATGTTTTCACTATTTTGTAAGATATTAAGGTATATTGTATTTTTCTACTGGATCATTTGCCTTTGTGAAGATTCTTTCCTGGTTATTATAAAGTGTCTGCTGGAATGCTAAGGGATATCTAGGTTAATGTATTTCTATTTCAGTATCCAAATGACAACAACAACAAACCCTTGGAAGGCTTGAGTTCACCTCTTGGGTGGCAATGATTCTGTAGGAGAGACCACCTGCTGAAGAGAGCCAGGAACTGTGCTTCCATTCCAGGGGAATGGAAGAGATGGGCTTTAAACAGGCTGTAACTGTAAAAGAAACAAGTTTTCCTCTGGGAAATTACTCAGAATGCAATATGAGCATATTTTCTCTAATTAAATAGATTACTTTATGCCTTTGGCACTTAAAAGAAAGTCCTCAAAGATTCACAGCCTCCTGAGTTGTTATATGCATTTCCCAGGTTAAATCTTTGGATATTAAATCTAGCCCTGTTTTTTTTTTTTTCTATTTTATTCCTTATTCATTTCCTTTTTTCTTTCATGGTTCATTTCCTTCTCTCTTGTGTGATCTATCCTTTTTCTTTCATATCCTCAACAATTCTGCACAGTGAATGGACCACTTCTCATGGTCTCCTTCCATTTTTATTTCTAGGGTCAAAATGCATCACTACACACTCTCTTTTCCCATGTGACTCATTTTAGATCTTTCATATGTACCACTTTTAACTGTCTTCCTTCAGGAATAGCAGGTTGCCCACATGTCCATCCATCTGACCATGCTGTGGGCATCTTGGAGGAAAAGCTAGCATTTTTTTTTCCTTCCTGCCCTCTGGAGTCAGACATATGGTTTTGAAAAGAGTAGACACTCAAAGAAGATTTGAACTTTAAGTTCATGGTTAATTCTTATGAGTAAATAAGCCCCACAAATCTGTGAAGAAAATCCTTTCTTTTGTTTAAACTCCCAACCTTCATATTTTCCTTTTGCTTTTTTGTATCCACTGTTTCATCTTCTGTTCACTCACTCATATCCCCCTGTGTGTCTCTTCAGAGAAGGGCAGAGAGATCAGTGCACTGAACGTCTCCACACTGCATGCTGCAGGTGCAGGGGGATTCACTGGTCCCTAAAGAGACCCAAAGAGAGACCTGGGCTGAGAAAGAAATTGTATTGTACTAACAAGCAATCATTGGGAAATCATTTTAAGACTTTGACAATAATTTCCCACAATTGGCTGTCTAGAAAAGGGAAAGGGGGGAAAAGAGAGAAAAAAGAAACAATGTTTTATACTGAATACCAAATAATTCCATATGACAATGCAAATCAAGTCTAAATGCTAGAAGCTTAGAAATTAAAGCCCACTCAGCCATTAGGTTGTCTATCTTGATCAAGAAGGCGTGGAGAGTCATTGCCTCAGAAAAGCAATGCGGAGGAAATGTAGAAAAGGAATTTGAAGGTGAGAGGCTTAAAATAAGAGCATTTTGCAGTTTGTTCCAAATGAAAGCCACTGCAAGCCAGTAACAGAGCTAATATATCACTAAAGTGGGATAAAGTAAACAAAATTTTAGATCAAGTCCTGCCATTGAATCCTGGGGAAAATTATCTTATGAAAGGATTAAAAGAAGGAGGCATTAGGATCCTAAATAGCATGGCTTTATGAAATGTATCACTTAGAAGTGTGGTTTGTGGTTTCATTTTGGATGACTTATTGGCATACATACATACAACAAATTGTTTTGAGTATTGTAACATGCAGTTCTAAGGTCTCCTGTCTTTGGTTTGTGTTTTACATAAATGGTTTCTATGTTTGTGCTTTACTGATGGGAATTCATTTATAACCTGCTGCAGTGAACTTTTTGACTGTCTTTTTTGATGAACTGTTTTTCAGTTTATAAAAATTTTTTGAGGTTTCTGTGTCATGAAAGACTTTTTTCAAATGCTACATATTATAACAGAAAATTGCATAGAGAAAGACGACTGGAGTCAAGGTTAGATAAAGGAAAACAAAACTGTTATGTTTCTTTCTCCTATATTTCTTAAACCAATTGGAAATGGGCACTGGTTTATTTTGTAATATTTCAAAGTCTAGGTTCAAAGGAAAATTTACTGAGAAAAATAAATGGAAGTTTTCAACTTCTAAAAAAATTAATGCAGTGTACCAAAAGACAGATACTGACTAGAGTTTGCACAGTTGGTAAGACATCAAGGCCAAAGTCAGAAACCTATTTCCAGCATTATCTGTTGACCAGGGTTTAAGAGTAACATGGTCAAGAGGAGTCACATTCTGGCATCTCGTCTTACCACCAGGTACATGAGAGCAAATTGAGAATTAGGGGAAAAAAAAAAAAAAAAGCTCTTTCTTTCTTTCTCCCCACTGGGCACCATGGGCAGATAATCACAGCTTTTGTACATGACTTCACATTCTTTTCTTCCATGGTTGATTTTATTTATACCTCTGTTCCACCTCATTCTGGGTGAGCTTGGTGGCCCCACTCCAGCCTCCCAGTAAATTCAGCTTTGACAGCTAAAGCTAAAATCAAAGAAGGTTTAATCTTATGGTAGACACTTTACTTATTTTTAATAGACCATTGAGGCAATATACCTTCACAGAGATTAAATAGCTATTTACTCTAGAAAAGCTCCATAAACAACCCATTTGCTGCTAGCACTGGTCTAGATTTCTGTGTACATCTTCTGAGGGGCTCCTTTTCAAGTCTCACTTCTCCCTTGAAGTCTTCTCTGGCTGTTTGTTTCATGAGATTTCTCCTTATACTGAAAGCCTGCAATAATATCTTTGTTTTAAGTAGTACACAGTTAATTACAAAATAATAGCATGTCTTTTATCTCAAGGTCTAAGGGAAATTTCATAGCTTCATTCCAGAGGAGACATGCATCATTATCATTATCAGGACGACTTTTATTAAGTATTCAGATATTAAATAAACATATATTCTATACCACCTGAGTTAAGTACTGTACATGCAAAATAAGGAAGACTTTTAAAAAGCTTCTATTTTAATAGGAAGAACAGATCTATAAACAAAGAACTTACCTCTTATACAATTTGATATGCTGTGTCATATTGGAGAGAAAAAAGTCTGATGATTTCTACCCTCAATTAAAAATATGGAAATTTCAAATTTCCCTTCAGATTCTTATTTCTGATTTGGAATTGAAAAATGACAGAAATGTTTGTTATTGTTCTTGTTGTATGTTTTTAAATAAAAAAACTAAAGGCAAAGTCACTTAATGCATATCCACAGAAGTATGAAGTAGAATATTATGCTTAGACACTACATGGACTTCTGGATTTCTGAAAGAAAATGACAGAGAATGGCATTAACACGAGAGGGGGAAATAGGAAATGAAGCTGAACAAGTCATAGATGCAATCATGAAAGACCTTCATGTCATGCTGGGAACAGCTCATTAGGATTAGTCACAATGAGAGCAGCTAGAATGGCATCTGACGGGAAGGAAGAATGCAATACTCTGCACAGCATTTGTAGACAAACTTTCGAAGTCCTAAAGCCTGGGGCCACTTGGTGTCCAGGTGCGTGACTTTCCAGGATTCCCCAACTCCTGCAGGTCCCATGTTCCCAACCCACAGAATAGTGATTGAGATGCAGGGTGATGATCCTGAATCATCAGGGAAAGTAAAAATTATGTACAATTAGCTATCTTTACAAAGTCACAGAAGTGTGTAATAGGGTTTAGAATGCCATCAAACAGTGAATATTAGAAAAAGTGTTTTGGGGTGCTTACAGGTGTGTCAGTCTGTAAATGTATTCAACCTCTTGTTCTTTAACATGGCCAGTTATTTTAGGTAGTACTGCAGTCTGCCCTCTTTTCATATCCACAGTAGGCAAGTTTCTGCTTTTAGCATTGAAGTTCCTTGTTGACACATACTTCATCTCATATTTCCCTATATCACTCAAGTCAGTGCTGGAAACACTTTAGCTCTTTAACCAATCTTTTCTGATTGTTCCTAGACTCTGGTTTACCACTTCTGTACTGCCTATTGCCTCTTTTTTCACTCATTTATGGGACATCTCAGGAAGTCACTGAATCCTTCTATGAGGCATCCTACAAAAAATAAATCCATTAATGTACCCTATTTTGCAGAATACTTAGTTCCTAGGGAGTTACTGGGCAAAGATGGCATGATGTTGAGGAAAGAAAAAGAATATCAATATAGGACCCAGAAAGCCTTAAGATTTAATGCCACCTGCCATTCACTGGCATGTGGCCTCCATCATAACACAATCTTTGAGAGTCTCAGGTTTTTTCTCTCCTTTTTCTTTTCTTTTTTTTTGATATTGAGTTAGATTTATATTCATAAGAATATTGAATTTTCCTGTCTAAAAACAGAATTGACTTAGTATTCTTTAGTGTTTTTCTGTTTCTTATTATATTTTGTGTAGTCCTTAAATCTATTATTAGATATTTCATAACTTTCTTATTGTCAAAGGGACCTTTCTGAGATGTGTATTTTGTGGAAGAAGTAAATAGTTACGAATTTTTTTTTAAAAAATCAAAGTCTTACTAAGTTTCCCAGAGTAGACTTGAAGTAGGGATCCTCCTGCCTCAGTCTTACAAGTAGTTGGACAGCAGGCGTGTGCCACGATATCCAGCCCCAAGTTCTATAATAGAGCAAAGATAATAGCCACTTCTTGTGGATGTGGCATGGCATAACAGGTAACACCCAGTTTCTGTAGTCACATGGCCTACACGAGAATCTTAGTTCTATGCTATGCATGCTAGTTAAGTATCCTTCTGGAACCTACTTCACCTATTTAAGCTTCCAGTGTCTTTATTTGTGGAGTATGGAGAGTATTTTGACACATACAATAGTTTTAGGGGTTAAAGGAGAGATTCTATTGCATTGTCTCATGGTAAGTGCTCTTTAACTGCTGTTTTACCTCTGGTACCAGTGAGATAATTGTGTGTATCAATGAGACAGTGCCATTCAGGGGTCTCCTTGAAGGTCCTTGTAGGACCTTTCTACTGCAAAAGAAATTCCACGATTATCATGTTTATCAGTCGATTACAAAGGATATCCTAAAGGATACAAATAATGTGCTATATGAGATAACAAAAGCTGAGGTCTGGAACGGTCCTGAGCACAGGAGCTTCTGTCTACATGGCACTGGAGTGCATGCATCATCCTCCCAGCATCTGGGTCTGTTCTTACCTTCCTGGAAGCCCCGGCATGTTCAGTTACCTTCAAGCTTCCTTCAGTTTCTTGTAGTGTAAAAAGACAATAGGGATGAAGATTCTGCAGAACACCTATTTTAAATGACAGATTATTTTTGTAAAGCACATAGCAGATAGTCTAGTACAAAGTAGGTATTCAATAAATTATAGCTACTAATAATTTAAAACCACACTTAAGAACATTGTGTTTTTAATAATACCTAAAAAAGACATGAAATCCTTTTGATAAAAGATGATTGACAACCAGCAGCTCATCAAACATGAACACAGACTACTATATTTTATTTCACTAAAATGGGTACCAATAGCCTCTCACCTTGTCCTAGGTCAACAGTTTCCTACAATGTTCTGAAATAAGATAATAGAAAATATGTTTTGACTTTAAATATTTTTTAGATATTTAAATATGACAAGCTTGAGATAAACAGAAGTAAACAGAGAAAGAAATAGTGGACTAGCAATTTAAAGCATAGCAACAGAAACCTGTGGAGAAGAGAATCTCTTACAACACAGAGGAGCTGGCAGGCTGGAAGTTCTGCAGGGGAAGGTACTGAGGAACTGATGGTGGAGTTAGTTTTCAGAGGACACAGTCTCTACTAGCAAACTTATTTTAAGCATTGTTCTTATTTTTGTCTTTAATTCTTACTACAAATTTAAAATTTCTTGGCCATAATCACTGTCTTGTTATAATGCCCGAATTTTTTTTTTTCTGTAGGAACACATGGTACACGTGAACAAGATTGGTCAATTTTTCTCCCCCTGATTTCTTTAGTACAAATGCATTTTTATGTCTGCGCTTCCAGAAGGAGTTGTTTTTTGGTTTTTTTTTTTTTTGACATTGATGATTAAGAAATGGCAAAATGACACCTGGGCTTCTTTTCCCTGGTCAAAAAGAGCAAAGTACATATTAGTAGTGACTGCCTATTTTAAAACCCCTTTTTTTCTTTGTCGAGCTGTCTGTAATCATCAGAATGGAAAATAACTTTGAAAGCTCAAACTCAGGGGGGAAAAATGAGCTTTAGTGCCTGAATATGGCAAAAGGACTGGCAGTCAGGAGAGCTACTCTTTTGAAACCTAAGTTTTTACTCAAGGTTGTAAAGCTCTACAAAATGTACCACCACATAGTATAAATCCCAGATCGATCTTCTGGACCTGCAGCTTTTCAGGTAAATTTTGTCACATGGCTAACTAAGGAGAGAGGACATGATTAGCTACTAGGAAAGAGAGGGGAAACAAGAAAAAGAGGAAAGGAGGGGAGAGATTTCCTTTAAACCAACTTGCTTCTGCTCTAGCTGGACTCAATTTCATCCATGACCCCAGTCTTGTTGCCTCAGCAAATTCGCCCTGTATATTTTGTGCATTAAAAAAAACGGTGCTGCATGTTTGCCCCCGTTTGCTTTTCTTCAATTTTCCCTCACGGTCTTCATTCTGTCATCTGTGCCAGACACTGTGAAAATACCTTAACATTCTTTGCAGGCTTTGAAGACTTTTTTTTTTTTTTTTTAATATGTTGAACTTAATCTTTTCCAGCTTCTTTTCTATTAAGGTTGGATGGAGGTTTCAGTTATTTTTCTTTCTATTTCTTTTCTCCCACTGCTGCGTTTGTAGACACACTGTCTCGTTGGTCTGTAAGAGGTGATGTATTATGCATGTCTTTTCTTGTGGATTGAGGTGGCAAGAGCAAAAAAGAGAGGGTGAGCTATGAGAGGTCACATGCGGAGGAACGCCCACTGGTGACAAGGCTGACTGGCTGCGGTGGATGGTCCAGAGGGGGCTGGCAGGGGCGGGATTCAGAAGAGAACATTCATTTTCTCTCATCCAGGAGCCTGAATGAAGAGCAATCTTTTTGTTTGTTACAGTGATGGGTAATTTGGAGCACTTCCCTTTGCATGAAGAAATTTGCTATTCTAATCAAAATCTCGTCCCTTTCTACAAACCATTATAAGATACTTATGAAAATAGGCAGATTCAGATTTCCTGTTTGAATTTTTGTCAGCTTTCACTTTTATGCTCATTTGCAGAATCACATAACTATGAAAGGCCAATTAGCTCTAAGTCCCGGGAAAGTGACAGAATAAATTGCTTTCTTCCTAGCAAATCAAGAATAATATTGTGGGTGCAGTGCAAAAGTGTCCACCCAGAGATTTTAGTTCATTTTATCAATCTAATAGAGTGCTTTCGGCCTGTCTTCTGTGACTCATACTTCCAGTATCCCCTTTCCTGTCAGAGCTCTTATATAACACTCCTCTACTTCTGTGCTGAGATAGGATAAATCTGTAAATTTGAGCCGTGTGTTGGTCAAGATGCTTAATGTGGAATAGACCTCTCACCCCAGTCAAAATTTATTTAAGTCACATCAAAGAATTCATAGAATTCTTATTAGCAGGGTTGACTGTAACCAAATTGATATCCCTTAATGTAGCACAGTGAGCACCCAAAATATTTTTCCAAAGAGAGTGGCTGGGATGATGTCACTAATAATTGCAATAGAGAGGCAAATATGACTGGGAACCAGAGGACAAGTGCAGTTTCCAAAATCAAGCCATTTCAAAAGAACAGCAGATTACAGCTTTTTAGGGGAACTGCTCCTCCTGGCCAGGCATATGTGAAAATTGCTTCCTGTCTCCAAATTTCTCTCTGTAGCTCTGCTATATTTTTTGAATACTTCGCCCCCAAGTGGCCTAGAGCAACTCTACCATGCCTGGGAAGCTCGGGGCACCCCCAAAGGAAAGAAACACAATTCTTCAAGCTTGAGATGACCCCTGGGAACAAGGCTGCTGGAAAAGAGGGTTTGCCCATCACTAATAGGACTAGGACTTAAGGTAAGTGTTGTCCCTGAAGGAGTGAGACATCTCAGGTTTTTCTCTGAAAGGACACTGGGGGTGTATTCATTATACTGTGAGGTATTCTTGGTGGCGTTTTGGGAAGAAAGACAAAATAACGAGGGGACTTTACTTATTGAATAATTTTGTTTGTGTAAATCCATTAGCTCTGACTGAAATACAGTGAATTGTTAAATGTTCCTTGTTCACATGCAGGGCTACATTGGTGCATATGAATTGTATTCAATCAGTGCTATTACAATGAATGACATTTATTTACCATAGCCAGGTACTTCAGCTGCAGCCCAATTTTTGTTGTTCAGGAGAGTGGATACAAGATATTTGTGGAGTTTTGTTCTGGATTTTCATGCAGTTACACACAACATTTATATTAATACCCCACAATTTGACATGATTAGTGTCATTAGGATGAATTCCAAAGGGATTAATGAGGATTTGCTACTTGTAAGGAGCTGTGGCTGTGCAGAGGCTGCCACTGAACCCTTCCAGGGTGGCCTCATTTTGTCGGAACTTTTGGATTAGAGATACTCAATAAAAACATCTGTAAACTGTTATAAGATTTACATTCTCCGCCCTGTTCAGGATGACATTGCTAACTCTACTGCACTACTGGGGCTCATTTAATCTAGCAGTTGTTTCAGCAAGCACTTCATAAAAAACAATTATTGAATTAATCGTGATGTTTCCAGTCCTGAACTCATTTATGCTATCCCCTCCACCTGTAAACTCCTCTCCCACTTGCCTTGTAGAAGGAAAACTGCATAATTTCACAGCCTATAAAATATGTGCTGTTTTTGTTATTAGAAGATCTATGACAGGAACTCTATCGGTAGGGAATGTTGTGTTCCAGTGTCACTGTGTTCTGCTTTGGGGCAATTAAACCTTGTCAACTTAGTAGGACACAAACTCTGTGCTTACCTCTCAGTGCCCTTCTTTGAAAGGCTCCTTCCACATGCCCTCCCATATCATTTCAAAAGTTTACTGAATGTGTTCTTCTTCCAGTTATTTTTAACAGCATCAGAAAAAAAAACCTTCTCTGAAGCCTTTATACATATTTATAAATAAGAGAAAATGTTTAATCTTCCTAAATCTCACCTTTTTTTCTGAGTCATATTTTTGTTTGGATTGTATGAACTATTTCCCAAAACCCTCTATGGTTGCTGAGCATCACAGTTTCTAAAGTTTAGATTTAAGCAGTATCCTAAGATGTATACTATATGTGATGAGAGAGAAGAACTACAGAGAGAGACTGGACTGGCAAAGGCATTTGGTAACTGAAATGTCTGAGACCAGAGCCCAGTAAGTTCAGGGAGACACAAATGAGTACCTCCATTTGATCTCTAGGTGATGGGGAAGCTTTGCTAGTTAAAGCAAACCATCCAGTAGCTTAGCATTTTCATATTGAAGTGTTTCTCTGGTACCTGCAGAACCACAAAGCAATCAAGATCACATCCCCGGAAATTCATCATTAACTTGTGCTAAAAGAATGTGTTAGTAATTTAAAAAGTATAGGTTGAATCCAAGCCAACCATACTAGTGCAGAAGTGTATCTGAGGGTAAACCATGCATACTTACCCAAGTGTGATTGGAGAAGGGGCGTGTCAACAAACAGGGAGTGAGAGGAATCACACAAGAAGGTTCATCTAAATACAACTGTATTCCTGTTTCAAAAAAGGCAGTGGGATTTGATACAGAAAAATTCAGTTCATCTAAACCTTTGAAGAACTGATGGTCTAGTGGCCAGCTGACTTCAGGTCTCACTACAATGAAGGCTCAGAGACAACATGCATCCTGGCCAACAGCAGTTGTCAATTCTAATTGGAACCTGCCAGAGTATTCCTGTACTGTGGAGGGATACAGGGGGATAGCAGTGTGACTCCCTCATCTGATGCCTGATTAAAAACACAGACATAATAAGGGGAGTTTTTTGGGGGTAATAGGGCTATTTTGTTTCCTCACCGTTGTAGTAACTCCAATTCCTACATGTATTAAAACACATGGACCTGTATGCCAGCAGGAATGTTTTACTCTACGTAAATTGAAAAATAATGACACAAAGAGTTATACTCAAGTTGCAGCTTAGGATAATTCTATTGCATCTCACAGAAGAATAATAGGAACTTGACTCATGGATTAACACTAAAGCTAAGAGAAAAAAATATAATCAGATATGGTAGAAACAACAATTTTATTTTCACAAAAAAAAAACATTAAAATAAGAAAAAATTGAATGTGCAAAGTTATTTGTAAAGATGCTTCATCAACTTACAAATGAAAGCTAACTACTTAGATCTTTTATAATGTGTTCCCACCTCACCTTTCAGACTACATCTCCTTTTATAGGCCCCGAAATATTTTATCTGCAGTTCAGAAATCTCAAAATTCTGAACGCTGAATGTTTTTCCACATCTCATTTGGTGGCAAAACCTGATCTGAACTGACACGATGCTTTTTATGTATGTCACTTTGTGTGAATATTTGCATGCTTGCTGTAGAAATACCACTGTGTTTGATTACTAGGTGCAGCCTAAAGCCCATGGGGTATGTTTTAATATACAGCATGTGAACTGAATTTCTGTTCAAAAATCTGAAAACTTAGAATTCCAAAACATACCTGACCTCAAGGGTTTCTGGTAAAAGATTAGTAACTGCTTTCAAAAGACTGTTTCTGAAGAAAAATGATGGTACTTCATACTTCTCCTGATAGTATCATCTGTTTATGCTTTGCCACCTTTGCTAACATCACTGCCTTTATTCTGGAAGTACTATCCTCCTACCTCAGCAATGTGACAGCTAAGTTTTAATGGGTTTCCTCCATGAAGCCTTCCCTATTCACTCCAGATGGGCTTGTTAATTCTTTTTTTTTCTTCTGATTTTTTCCATCTCCTTCTGTATTGCGATTTTTCTCCAGTCCTGGGAATTAAACCCAGAGGGTACATTACCACTGCGCTGTACCTATAGTCCTTTTTATTTTATATTTTGAGACAGGGTCTTGCTAAATTGCTAAGACTCTCACTAAGTTCCTAAGGCTGGTTTTAAACTTGGGATCTTCCTGTCTCAGCCTCCTGAGTTGCTGGGATTGCAGGTGTGGGGGCCACCATGCCCCGTTGTATTGTGATTTTTGATAGCACAGACTTCCTGGAGTAGACAGGACTAATGTGGGGATTAGAAAATCTATAGAGAAAAAAAAAATCCACCACACACACACACACAAAGTATAGGTTGAATTGCACGACAGCAAAGGAAGGTTACAATCGTAGCCATGAGGATGAAGATGGAGACAGAAACTGCTGCATCTAGAAAGCATTGATAAAGCTTGAAGATTTACCCTGGGGCTTGTCAGGAGTCCGTTGACATGAACATCATGAAGACATCTAGAAGAAGAGTATATGCTATCAATTAACCTTTGATTACCAGAGCCTGTGCAGATATTTTAGAGTCATTATTTCATTACTCCCCAATTTTTGAGTAGTTTGTATCTTCACTCTACCCAGGAGAGGCTGAAATTTCTAAACCCTTGACCACATACCTAAAAAAGGCAAGATTTGAACTCAATCTAATTCCCCGAAGCTTTCTCATAATCACTGTGCAATAATGCTCTTTCAGCTGGATCAAACAGAGATGGTGGTAAGAAATTAGATTTAGGTGAGGTAGACCTAGAGTTGGGAACCGGGCATAGATTTCAACACATGATATTTTACCAGAGGTGCACTGGGGTTACCTGTGATTACATCTAGCAGCACTCAGATTTCCCCTTGTAAGTTCTAAAGCTTTACCTCTCTATAAACCTTACAATCCTCTTGTCTGCTAGGAGGGAGTCTCCACCCTTAACTGGGGAAAAAGTGCTGCTAAGACTGCTCTTATGTGACATGACAGCAAGGGAAGTGAGAAGAGAGAGTAAACCATGTAAGAAAGGTGAAGGGGAGACAGAAGACTCAAGAGTCTAGTAATTTTCTATGCATTTTCTTCAGTACATTGACCTTTTTTTGGGTTCTTGAAACTGACAGGGGCTATATCATGTTCATTCTTGTCCCCAGTAGTAAATAATACAGTGGCTTGAATAGAATAGGAAATGAATAATTGCTTTTGGATGGAATTCTTGCTAGCAGATAAGTAGATTTGGGCTGCTTTTATACACACACACACACACACACACACACACACACACACACACACATATATATATATATACACACACACACACACACACACAGATATACATATATATTCCTAGTTTGGGGCAATTTCTTTATGTTCTAAGCTTTGGAAACTTCAGAATAAAATTAGGTATTTGCAAATGCTCAAAAAGAATGATACATTTTAACTTCCGTCAGGTAGACAAAATGTTGGGAAAACATTAATTTCTCCCAAATTATTTTATAATTTCTTTGAACCAAGAGATTTTTGATATATTGTATCCAAGAAGAGAGCAGCCCCTCAAGTGTCAACAAAAAGCTGAGCTATATGACATTCTATATTCTGCTCAGTTCAGCCTTTCCTTCAGAATCCTATCTGTGCAACCAGCAGCTTTCACTTCAGGAAAGGAGAATATAGATGAATTAATGAGAACAGAGTTAGCATAGGTACCTCTCAACAATTTATGGCAAGAAAATTAAAATAACCTGTTGATCCTGCACATTAGCATTGCTGGCTCTTTGCTCAAACCCTTTAGGATTAGTTTAAGCTCATAGGGATAAATAGGCATAAATAAAAATGTATTTTTCCCATCTTTCATTTCACAAAGAAAGTAAATCTCCTTCCCTACTTTATCTAGCTTTTATTGTTCTTGAGAAGAAGGGGAATGTAAAATACTAGTTTAAAGAGTGTGAAACTTGGGTCTGGGGTTGTGGCTCAGAGGTAGAGTGCTCGCCTAGCATGCATGAGGCACTGGGTTCGGTCCTTAGCACCACATAAAAATAAAGATATTGTGTCCACCTATGATAAAAAAATAAAATAAAAAAGAGTGTGAAACTCTTTCTGATTTTGTTTTGTAATGTGTAGACATTAATATATGAATGCTCAGACATGGATAATTCCTGTAATAATCAGAAAAAAAAATTGACAATGAAAATACTTTATGAGGCAATCATATATGTTTTAATGTAATATGTAGGAGTTTGACTTTGGATCTTATTTGACTTCTCTTCCTAGGTCCATCAAGAGAAAAGTATCAAATTCTCCACATAGGTATACCAATAACTGTAGTGAGGATATGTTGGTGATCTTGAGAATAGACTGAGATGGTCAATATTCTAGGATTGTCTTTGAAAGATCACCGGTGATACCAAAGGCTCTCAGTAGTACCAAGGCTGAACTAATTTCTAGACAGTAACATGGAGTCTCAGGAATGGAACATTCTTGAATTGGACCTGGGCCCAGCCATTCGTGAGTGGATCCACCATGTCAGAAATACTTGATCCTCTTCATTTAAAATAGTAAAAAAATTTAGGGTTTCCAGTCACACCTGTAACATCAGGATTTCCCTGGTCCACATTAATATCTATTTTTAATATGTGTCTTCTGTCATTTTGATGAGTAAAAAAATTTATTGTAGTCAATTGTCTAGTCCAGACCATAACAATTTATTTGGCAAATACTTATTAAGTCTTCATGATCCTCCAGTTTATATATAGTCAAGAGATCACCTTCCTGAGCCTCTAGGTTGCTAAAGGAAACTGAATATTAAATATTTAAATAGAATTCACTCAAACTCATATCATAATATGGTGAGAAATTCAGAACCTCCCAAAATATCTTTGAAGATTATGGAAGATTACATGCAACTGGGGCTTCTATGATCCCATTTTCTACTTTTACTTCATCTCATTTTACATGCAATATTTCTTTCCTCTTTTCCTACATTGTTCTTTGCTATATCAAATCCCCCTGTAGAAACCACTGTGCAAATCTATCATTTCCCACATTTGACTGACAAGTATTTGGGTGGATTCTATCACCCCTTCTAATACTCTGCAATATTCTCTTTCAAATTAATGATTTTTACTTTGCTGTCTGTGGAGTAATTTAATTCTTTTCTTTTGACTTCTCAGAGGACTGCCAGTTCCAAGTGTACTGGTTGTGCCCTGTACAGCTCTAGCAGATGCCATTCATACTAGAATCTATGTGAGCAGAAGCTCCTGGTGTCAAGCAATTCTCAAGCTCTCTGGATGAACCTAAGGCCTCTAACTATCCAGAAGCCTGCAACACTCCCAGGCTTATTTTATCTCTCTCATGCTATGATTTCTAAACCTTAATTATGTATTCCAGTTTGTGTATGTCCCCAGCAAAACTTTGGCTATTTATTTTACAGAAGATCGGGTGGAATTCTACTCTTGCAGTTTTCTGAATCTATACTCCTACTATCATTTTGCAATGCTACAGTAGTCCTTCTCTGTGTTGTGCTGTCTGGCTGAGTGGTGCAAGCCTTTCTTGCTCCAAGACTATATCCATGTATAGGTCAGGATGTGATGGCTATCTTTAAGGAAATATCCAAGAAGTGGGTGCTTACACAGGATATAGATATGTAGGGAGTAGAAATCTGAAATATTATCTGGCATTGAAAGAGTTTGTAGAGGTAATATTAGGTGGTGAGTGGACACAGCAGTGGGATTATGGTTAAGCTTGGTTCCCTTCTCTCTGACAAGCCCTGAATCCTGGGGAGACCGAGGTTCAAAGTGGCATCTGAGGAGGAGAAAAAAAAAACTTTCTGAATTCCTCCACTTTGAGGACAGAATTGATTCTGGAGTGAAATGTTTAGATGAGTGTCAAGTGGCAGTATCCAGGCAGTTCAATAGTATCCACTAGCACTTTGAAAATTTAAAATATAGCTAATCTGAATTGAAATGTGCTACATATAAAATAAGCACTATATTTTGTTTTTTTGAAAATATTGTAAGCTAGCACAATTAGAATACTTTTATATGGATTATATAAATGAGGTCTCCAATTCTTTCTTATTTTACCTATATAGGTTAAACTATATAATTAATTTTACTTGTTTCTATTTTTAAAATGTTGCTTTCAGGAAATTTAAAATCAGATGTGCATTTTGCATGATACTTCTACTGGATGGCAGTGTTCTGTGTCATGAGGAGTGAAGTCACAGGATGTCAGACAGAGTGTTCAATTTCTTTTAATCACTATTTTAATCTTGCCTCCTCTATCCCAAACCAGGATTTTATTTACCATTTGTTGAACATCAACTATTTCCATATATTTTTAATTTAATGTTATTTCTAATTATTGCAAGAACTGTAAAAACGGATAATATTATACTCATTTTTAAGAGAAGAAAACATCGACTTAGAAAAACAATACACCATAATAGTAATCAGGTGTTATATTTGTTATCTATTTGAATATATGTGTTATGCCAAATTTATAATTTTACACATTTAAAAGAAAATAGAGTTCAAAGAAGTCTAACTGTTTATTCAAGATCACATGCCACATGTAACGGAGTATATTTCTACTCTTGGCTGACTCTACAGCTTGTGATTTTTCCACCATCTACACTGATGAGCAAGTTCACATTGTTTTCTGAACATTACTAAGACTCCATGGTTCAAACAAAGGAAGTGAATGGCTTTTATTTAATCAAATATTACGATTACCATTGGTTTGACACTTTTCCTGTTAGAACTAATATGGCCCCACTTTTACTACTTACTATATAGGATGTGTCATTTGAGACCCTAAACAGCATCTTTGTCTCAGGACTCCCCTTGGTTGAATTAAATTCTGAGAAAATGCTTGTTCTCACCTCACCCTCAATTTTTACCCAAAGGCAGCTTATGTAGGTCTTCAGACTTCCTGGAACATTGTGCAGCTATGTGCTGGTGGTAGCAGTAGCTGTTGGGGAAAATGCACCTATTACGTGTTCACATGGGGGAAGAGACATCAGGAAAGCCCTGGCTTTCCAGTGATCTCAATTGGCCAAGGATTCATAAAAAATTAAGAAGCAAAATAAATGCTCCTTTATGATCAATGCTAGTTGATGTAATTTTTCTTATTAGCATATAGAATACAAATAGGAAGACCAATAGCAGACATTACATGAATAACTGCTTTCATTTAAGAGACCTGGAATTCTTACTGTAACCTTGAAACCTAAGTACTACCATCTTTAAGTAAGAAAGGTAGGATTCTCAGGCTGAAGATCCCCAGGGAGCCTCAAAATGGTGCTTCAGCCTCAAAATTGTTCTTCCGGTTTATTTGGCCTCATAGAACTCTTTTTGTTTTTATAGTGCAATTAATCTTACCGAAAAGGGAAACTTTGAAGTAGTACCAATTTTAATGGATGTTTATTGTTTTTACCTTTGCTTCTGGAAGCATAATGCATTGTTATAATTGTCTGAAAGTCAAGAGTATAAACTACCTGAGTTGCTCTAGGGAGATTAAACAAGCTTCAAAGAAAATCTAGTTTAGCTGTCCTCCATATTAAATTATGATATTTATATTTCATGCATCTTAAATGTCAAGCAAGCAAAAAATTAAATCTCAGTCCCCCATTTCCACCCACCTTTTACTATGTACAGAAATATATTCAAATAAAAGGATTTTGACTTTTATTAAGTTTTCTTTTTTTCTTAATATAAGGAAACTATCAAGTTCAAAACCATAAAACATTATTTAGTATAATATACGTAAAAGGAGTTAAATAATAACATGAAAGTGACATTATTAAATAACCAAATGATAAAATTGAAGACAGATTGGTATGTGTTAAAATGGAAAGCTTTTCCATAGATAGCGTCAAACTAAGAAAATTTAAAGTATCTGAAGTTCACAAATGTGGAAAGAATCTAGTAAAATTACTTTGGGGAATTCAGAATAAATCCTAAACTTTAAAAGTGACAATTATAGCATAAGAAGAATAAATATAGGGCTTTGCTGTTTTTAATATACCATAAATTATTTCTAATATATGTTGTATAATACTACAAATTTCACATTTCTTATGGGTTGAAAAATGTCTCTAGCATTGTATACATGTAAATATTACTTACTCTAAAAGAGAAGACTTCAGAGCCAAGGGACTGAGGTGTCGGTGGGGTTATGTTAACATCAGATAAAATCAAATCCACCCCCCATTTATCTCTACTGAAAAGACTGGTGTAGCGGAAAGAGAAGGTGTGAGGAGTCCAGTGTGATTGGAATCTTTGTATTTTCCAGTTTGAAAATTGTTATTGTCAGCAATAACAATTCACTTGACCACTCTGAACCACAATAGCTTAAAATTTAAAAATGGGTATATTGAACCCATTATATTATGATGAAGCTTCAGTTAAACTACAATGAAATTTTCAGCATACAAACTGTGAAAATAAAAAAAAAATATTAATTTTTCTTTGGTGGTTTTACTGAGAAAAGCAAATGAAAATAGAAATAATCTCCAGTTATCTTCTTTTATATCTTATTATAAATTTCTGGCATAATTTCATATATGCATTATGATTAGTATTATTCACCATTTTAAAGGCTTTTTAGAATATTTTCCTTTAAAAATAATAGACACAATGTCCTTGATAATTATAGTGACTTGTATTTGTATCAAAATGCCTCATATTTTTCACTTTCTCTTAAATCAATCATGTGTTTGTAATTTGTGTCCAGATTAGATTATAATCTACTTGAGGTGGGGGGAGTTTTCCTAGTATTCTATAATATCACAGGCAGTTTCTGTTTGCAAGAAAATTCATTAATCACTTCTATGTGGTGAATAAAAAATAAAAACCTACTTGGACTAATATGTTTAAAACTTTACTTTCTAAGATAATTTTTGACCGTTTACTTTCATTTCATAAATCTCCATTGTCCATGAAATTAAGTACTAGACTGACTAATGCTCATCTGGAACATGGGTCCATAATTGCCTTTCAGAGCATCTGGCAGCTCCTTAAAGATATCCTACTTACCTACAGAAAGGCCTGCATGCCTGCTGCTCAGTTGCTATGCTCCATTCTCAAAGCCATTGATTCTTTACTCAGACTCTCATTTTTAGTGACTATCATATCCGATGGCTGTGTTTGAAATCCTACATCATTCTTCCAAGAACATCCCAAAGTATGGATCTTCCCTTTTCTATTTTTTTCCTCTCCTTTAAAACCTTGTTGTACTTTGCTTTATTCTCTCCCACAGAGCTTACAGATGTGACAGACTTATAATGGACCTTAGAGATTATCATAGTCTACTGACCCATGGAAGGAAGCAGGATGTTGTTTTGACACTCAATGAACAAACTACAAATAATTCTGTTGAATCAAGTTTCCTAAAAGGTTGTCCTTGAATCCTTCTCTGCCTCTTCAAGTCTGAATATGTCTACCTTTAGCTGTTTGTTGCATTTCTCTGTCTTCATATTGATTTTATGGTCTTGAACCTCTTCACTGGTTTCCCAGTGATTCCCCATAGTCCAGAGTCTCCTGGATGTCTTCTAAGCACATGGCCTACACAGTATCTTACAAATAGAAGACTCTGTGTAATAAACAAATGCAGCATCTGATTGTTGAATCACTCTCAAAGACCATTTCTCATGAATCTTACACCTCATAAGTAGAATTAAAATAAGAAGTATCTCATGTCAGATCTGATGTTTTAGTTGTCTTGTTGTCACATTTTGTTTCTCTTGAAAATTCAAAGAAAATTTAGCTGATTATTTCATAAGCCATCTAACTTCCCTTAGCAGTTTTTGCTTATACATCTATCAATGGATACCCAAAACAGTAAGTGGGTAAATGGGAAGAATGGGGTTTACCTTTAGAAGTAGCATCTGAAGAAAAAATTTCTACAATAAACAGACACTATTTTAGTAGTAAAAAAAAAAACTCCAGCAAGTTTTTTGTTTTTGCTTTAAGAGAGTTGAAAGTTAGAAGCAAGATTTGATGTTTGAACATTAGGAGACAACGTGCAGTGCAGAAGTATCTACAGTGAACCTTAGTAATTGTTAATTTAACTCAATACATTTTTTTATTTAACTAGTTTTCACTTAGTTAAATTCAACTAAGATCTGATAATTAAATTTAATTATAAATTTTGATTTCTGTTATTTATTTCTGATTTTGTTAACAATTACCATTGTAAGTCTGAAGAATACCCTTATTAAAAACATATTTCAAAGCTTTTAGGCTTTAGACTTCACACTGAATATATATATTTTTTTGTTTCAGAAGGGTTTCACTTTGCATGTAATATTTTATTAATAAGTGATATTCTTTCAGAGATAATCATTAGAAGTTTAATATTATTCAATAAATGTGTTTCTGTGTTAAAATATTATTATGAATAAAATCATTTTAACTCAAGTGAATTATTCTCTTTAACTCTTATAAAGAAAACATAAAGTATATTGCAATATTAATAATGCCCTCCACTTTATCTGTAGAGCAAATTTAGGTTTTCATTGATTGTAATTTGTTCCAGAAGGAGATCCCAAGTACTGTAAAATTAGATTCCATTTAAAATTATTTTATTTTGCTGATATAATTCATTATAAGAAAAGGCAATCAACTAAATTTTATGCAATCAACTTAGTGTTAAAGGCTGAATTTTCTATGTATGTTTTAATATTGATCTGTTCATTCTGTTCTGTTAATCTCTTGTTACTACTTGTTACTACTCTAACTTCTTGCTTTCCCTTTCTAATACCCACACCTTCTAGACTTGTGGTCTAAAGGAAACGGTGTAAATTGTGAATCTCATCATAGAACTTCCACCAAGGTTTGTTGAAGAGTATATCTGTTGTCATTTTGTCACATCGTTGCTATAGAAACGAGAAATTAAAGGAAAAGGCATGATGCCTGCATTTTGAAGGAATATATAAAAATGTATGGTATGTCAGGTTGTAAAAAAAATAAGTGCTGCAGGGAAATAGAAAGGAAAATAAAGAGTGTGAGGGAGGGTAGTGTGGTT
Organism: Urocitellus parryii; assembly: GCF_045843805.1. Taxonomy (NCBI): domain Eukaryota; kingdom Metazoa; phylum Chordata; class Mammalia; order Rodentia; family Sciuridae; genus Urocitellus; species Urocitellus parryii. The sequence continues at coordinate 68,962,641 of NC_135538.1, read as the reverse complement.
GGGCATTAGTATTTGTACAGAGAGGTAAAAAAATTTCACTGATCATATGGCATTTGAACAAACTTGAAGGAAATTAAGGCACACACAGTAGGTGTCTGGGGAAAAAATTTCTAGGCTGAGGAATCAGCAAGAGCAAATGCCTTGGTATGAGAGCATGCTTGGAATGTCCCTGTCCAGGGATTTAGAGTAAAGCTATACAAAAGTGAGAGATGAAGTCAGAGAGGAGGCAGGGTGTGTCACTTGTGTGGGTCTTGTTGGCTCAGGCAATGAGAGACTGTTCTTGTAACAGAAATTTAAAGATGGAGTAGAACTTCAAAACACAGAAGTTCCATGATCTAACTTACATTTTAAATGGATTTTGCAATTTACATGACCTGGCTGCTCCATTCAGAACAGATTGCTGGGGAACAAGCTTTGAAATAAGAAAAGCAGTGAAAAAGGAAATTTCTTAATACAGGTAGGAGAGATACAATATTAGCTTAAAACAGGTGGGTGGAAATATCAGAAGTGAGATATCTGAATGAAGGTAGAAACAATAAGATTAGCCAAGTGAAGGTTGAGATAAAGAGAATAAACAGACTTTATTTTGGCTCAAGCAATTGGAAGAATGAATTTTTGCTTTATTGAGATGGGTAAGATTGTGAAAGAAGAAATCTTTGTTTTCCTGTTTGCCTAGAGAATGTCAATAATTAGGAATTCATTTTTAGCTTTTCAGCTTGAGATTATGATTAGATTTCCAGTTGGATGTGTTATGCATGCAACTAAACCTACTCATCTGGAGGGCAGAGGGGAGATTTGAACTAGAAACCTAAATTTGATTGGTAACAGCATATGGATGGTTTTAAAGCCATGAAGAAGGACATACTACTGAGGGAGTTAGAAGTAGATAGAATAGAAATAAGGATGCCATATAATCCTGGCAGTTTGGGAGGCTGAGGCAGAAGGATGGGAAGTTAAAAGCCAGCTTCAGCAACTTAGTGAGGTCCTCAGCAATGTAAGGACACACACACACACACACACACACACACACACACAAAGGACTGTGAATGTTGGGGATGTGGCTCAGTGGTTAAACAACCCAGGGTTAAATCCCTGGCACCAAAAAAAAAAAAAAAGTATGACAATGTGGAAGTGATTTTCCAATGTGTGTGTGGAGGGCAGATGAGGAGCAGCCAGGTAGGTAGAGAACCAGCAATGAAATGGTAACAGAGTTTATCCAATATTGCTAAGGGAGCTAAGGACTACAACTATTAATTATAGAAATGGGTTAATTTTTCCCTTTGATAAAAGCTATTTTTATAAGGTGATGAAAATGATTAGAGTGAGTTTAAAAGTGAATAGAAGAAGCAGAACAGAGATAAGGGATGTAAGTAACTCTTGTGAGGAAATTTCTATATAGGTGCTTTGAAAACAAGACAATGAATGGGACATTTTAGTGGGATTTAAATTTTCATGTTTGATCAATGATGGAAATAATCCCATAGAAAAGAAAACTTTAATCTGGAGTAACAAGACACAATTGCTGGTCATTCAACTGAATAGACAAGAAGTGGTGAAGGAAGAACTGGAGGGTTTGCCTTAGAGTCAAGGGAAGATTATCCACAGTGACAAAGAGAAGCCTGAGTGTGTGGGAACAGAGCTGGCTAGTTGGGAGATACTACGATGGAATGTTGTGGAATTGGAAACAAGAGGAATTGGAGGGAAATGCTGGAGTCTGAGAGGGCAGGGGAAGCATTCTTGTCTGGGAACATCTAGAAGGAAGAGACTAAGGGAAATGAATTCAGATTTATGGGAAGCCCCAAGTTTCTGCTTTTTGAGTCAGAAACAGTGGCTTCTAAAGTTCATGTTCTCTCCCTAATTTCCTTGCAACTAGGTGTGGTCTGAGCACTGCCTTATATGTAGAAGTGATGTGTGATTTACAGGTCTAGTCTCCACACACCTTCTGTGAGCACCTTCATTCTGCCTTCCTCTCTGGCTGGCTGGAATGGAAATAACCCTTTAGACACACTTAAACACTCAAAGATTGAAGAGATCCAGACCTTCCCTAACTTGGCATCCCAAATCACCGCTCAGCTAAGAGGAAGGCTTGCTCCATTGACCTGCTATCTACACACCATTATTTCATGATTAAGAAACCAACTTTGACTGTGCTTGTTACAAAGAGGTAGTTTACTTTCTAGGGCAACTCTAGTTACTGTAACTAATTAATCCTTATTATGCTAATTTTTTCCCCTGGTATTTCCATGTTTATTCAGCCCTTTTTTTGTTTTATTTGGATTACTGAAAATTAACCTCTAAAACTATTTCATAAATTTATTTAACATATAAAAATACTGTAAAAGTGTTTGAAAGGTAAAAATAACTAATGCAAGAAACATCAATTTAATTTTATTTATTCTATTATTTTATATTATTTGCTATTTGCTTGTATTGTACATAGAACCTATTATTTATCTACTGTATATATTTGTATATTAGTTTCTTAAGACTACCAAAACAAAATACCACAATCTGGGTGGTTTAAAGAATATAAATGCATTGTGTCAGAGCCCTGGCTCCTAGAACACCAAGACCAAGGTGCTGACAGGGTTCACAATTCCTTCTGAACGCTGCAAGGAGGAATGTGCTCCATGCCTCTCTACTTTGGGAGAATTGCTGGCAGTCCCTGGAATTCTTTGGCTTAGACACATCACCTTAATCTCTGTATTTTATTTTCACATGGACCCATGTTAATGACCTCACCTTAACTTGTTTCCTTTGCAAGGACCTTTCCTTCAAATAAGGTCATATTCTGCAGTACTGAGAACTACTAACTAGTACTTCAACATCTTATTTATTTATTTATTTATTTATTTATTTATTTATTTATTTTGTACCAGGGATTGAACTCAGAAGCATTCAGTCACTGAGCCGAATCCCCAGCCCTATTTCGTATTTTATTTAGAGGCAAGGTCTCACTGAGTTGCTTAGTGCCTAACTGTTACTGAGGCTGGCTTTGAACTCATGGTCCTCCTGCCTCAGCCTACCTAGCTGCTGGGGTTACAGGCATGCACCACTGTGCCTGGCTCAACATCTTTTATGAAAGACACTGTTCAACACATAACAATACTATACCAGGTTGTCTCACAGCAGCGGAGGGGAGGAGGCTCTCAAATCACACAGAATTGGGTTGGAATCCCAGCCCGATTTGTCTTTGTGACTGAGTTTCGGTTAATTCAATTCTCTGAGTTAATTTACTTCTTTGTAAAATTCAGGGGTTGGGGACACCAAATTCATCAGATTTTTGTGTGAAGGTTAAGTTAAATATTAGGTCCATTTTAGGCACTCAATGAATGCTAGCTATTATTCAGATGATTAAGGTGTTAACACATCATAATAAATAATTGCTTTGACCCAAATGTATATTGCAATATTCTACTGTTGCTATGGAAATAGTATAGTGATAGGGAATGATCCTAAATTTGTCATTAAAAAAAATACAAGTAGCCTAAGCTGTCTTAATTTAATACTATTGATGCCATCATTTTTAATGTAATCTTGACTGTGGGGCTTCCGATCTCAATTCATCCTTTATTAATTGACACCTGTACTTGAATGCTTGTCCTTAGCTGAGATTTATTTGATATGAAATGATAGATATATCATGGGATTAGCTACTTACTTCAAAGTCATGTTCTTTCGTGATTTGTGTGTTGAAATGAATCAGTTGTTTGCAGTTGAAAAGCTAATGAACTACTCACAGAACTGAAAAGCACCCCCAAAAGTTTAGAATTTGAATATGCTTGTGCTTCTGAGGTGCACACACCAGTTGCCTTTCAGGTATCATATTGTCCTTGAAATGGATCACTAGCAGTTTTTACAACATAAATGGATGATTTTTTTGAAACTCAACCATTCTCTATTCAGGCTCTTCCTATAATAGTAGCTCTAAAGCACGTTTAGTCCTCTCTCTTTCCTTTCCTATCTTTTCTTTTTTTTAGCTTGTAACGTTTATTAGTTTTCCCACCAGGGTGAACTGAGCAAGAGGCAGTTGCGGAGCTAATAGCAAGAACAGCTGGCTGTTATTAGTTCAGTTACTGCATATACATGTGCCTGTTCACCTACAAACTGATAAATTTCATCCTTAAACACTAATGCTAAAATAGAAAGTGAATTGGCGCAAGAGTGAAAGAAATGAACATAAAAAATGAAGACTTACTGTTTAGAAAGAAATGTGAGTTAAGTGCAAGAAAACAGGATTAGAACGTGATGGTAGTATCAAATGAGTCAGGATATGATTATCAAAGGGAGCAAAAAGAGAAGTGCCTGAGTAGTAAAGGCAAATGGGTCTATTTCAGACATTTTACACTGCCTTGGTCCAAGTGGATTAACACATTGGCATACTGTAGCCCCTGGCATTATTTTTCCACTTACATTTTTCGTCTGTCACTATACAATTTGTTTCAGGCTTAGCTTTTGGAATTAACTTAAAATGGATTCTGGGGCTTCCAGGAAGGGACAAAAGAGGAAAAAAAAAACAGCTGACATGAAAGTCACCACAAATCATTCACAGCTGTAACTGTACTTCCCATGTCCATTTTGTATTTACCAAGCTGAGTGCTAAGTACATCCCCATCCACTCCACACATTTTCTTTACAAGGGCTATAAAACGTTTGTTGAGCTATTAGCACTCGCTACAACTAGGGTTTCATTAAGGAGAATAGATACAGTACCTGGAGACGTCAGTCATAAAACTCCATTCGGAGCACAAATAGTGCTTAAAAGAGGCAGAGGGACAGCAAAAAAGAGAAGATGCTGTATGGCCATTAGGCTGGGGGGTTGGAGGGGGAGAAGCAGAAAGGAACTGAAGCAGAAAATTAAATGGTCTGATACTGACTTTGAATAATAGCTCTGGGTGACCCTGAATCTTACTACTGGAAGTGTGCACATATTAAAATTCTCCAGTTGTGATCAATTTTCTGTGTGCTAGATATCCCCCACCCCTATACATTAGGTGAGTAGGAAGAAACCAGTCATTTAAAAAAAAAAAAACTCTTGTAGGCTCTGCATCCATTTTATATCCTTTGTTAAATCTGGTGATTTCTTCTCCTTTCATTAACTCTTCCAGAAACATTGGCCCTGGTGTGGGCCCTTCACTCATCGGAATCTAATTATTGCCATCCATTCTGGTTCGGCTGCCCAGGCCAAGTGCTCAGAGACCACCACAAGGGAAATCAGGGCTTTGAGGGTATTTGTTAGCACTGCCAGATGCATCTCTACTGGGAGGTTATTTCCCTCCATTTTTATTAACTCTCCTTTTGTTTTAAAACTGCTCATGCTTTTCCATCTTCAATTATTTCCACCAATGATTTATCACAAAGTGAACCCCTACTTTAATTGCTGAACTTTCGTGTTCAGGCTTTGAGACTCTACAATAACCTGATTCCTCTAATGGTAATATTAAGGTAAAGACATGGCCCCTCTGTTTCTTCCTATGTTCTACATGGAGGTATTGCTCAACTACTCTTCATTTCTTTCAAGGAAGAAAGATTTTTTTTCCTAAAAGAGTTTCTCTTCAAGATAATTTAAAAAGTAATTCACGACATTCCTAAAGAAGTACAGTATATCTTTAGAGAAGGATCTCCAGTTGGATTTTGACTTTCAGTTCATTGGGCAAAACAATAGCATTTAATTGTTCACATCTAGACTCAAGTTATTTCTGATGAACAGGAGCATAAAGACTATACATTTAGTATTTCTGAATATGTGAAAGGTAGGTAAGATACTGAAACTGCAATGATCAGCTTTAAAACATATTTTAATACTTTCCAGTATTTGATAATACTTTCAATATATTGGAATTGCTATTTCAATGAGAAAAGACTATATAAGTTATTAAATAATAATATCCAAAGAAGCCAAGATAATATTTTTAAATTCCCAAAGAGCCTAATAGATCCTCCTTTATTCTCTCCATTAGTTCTAGAACCACCAAATACTTGCTTCTCTCCTTCATAAGTAAAGTTTAGACCAGGGACACAGTGAGGAAGACCCAAAGTTCCTTCACATATGGTGACTGTATGGGTGTTTTGTTTTTGGTCCATGAGTGAGTTCAATAGACAACCACTGTGTTAGTTTTATGTTGCTGCTATTAGAAATTGCTGCAAAATCTTAGTGACATAAAACAACCCAAATTTATTATTTTTATGTCCTGGAGGTTGAAATTCCCAAACAGCTCTCACTGAACTAGAATCACTGTGCCCACAGGGCCTCAATCCTTTCTGAAGGCTCTAGGGCAAAATCTGTGTCCTTAATTTTCCCAGCTCTAGTGTTTGCCCACATTCCTTAGCTTGAGAACCTTCTGTATTTAAAGCCAGCAGTGGCCACATCTCTCTCTCTAGTTTTGAAATATCTGACTTCTTTTCTCTTTTGAGAACCCCCTAACTACACTGGGCATTAGCAGATGAACCAGCATAATATCTGATTAGCAAACCTAATTCCATCAGCAATTTTCAGTCCCCCTTGCCAGGTAACACATCCAGGGATCAGGATGTGGACATTTTTGGAAGGCCATTAGTTAGTCTACCACACACCCCCTCCTAGAGGTCTGAGTTAAATTAGAGACAAGATTGACTCTTAAGATCACCTTGGAGATTTCTAATTACACCTGTACAGTATTATTTGAAGTCAACTATTACTCAAAAATTATGTTAAGTGCAATTAAAATTTAAAGTGCCTTCTTTAGTTTCTTATTTTTAAAGATGTGTCTGGATTTTGGATATGAGAGAGTATGATATAAGGGGAACTAAATGACTTTTGAGATGAAAAGGGTCAATATTTCCATTCCAATTTTACTTACCGAGCTTTGGTTTCCTCCACTTGACAACAAGGAAGAGGCTGTAGAAAGGACAACATTAGTCACACAAGGTTACTTAAGTAAAATGTTACTTAGTTTGTATTAATAATAATATACTCCATAATTCCTGTGATATGCGGGCAGCACATGATGGGTGCCTGGTAAATGTTACTGTTCCCTGCAATGCTCATGATAAGAGCAGTGCTCAAGCTTCACTGCATTCTTAGTGGTCAATGCTAATCTGGACTTCTTATGGACCTCACAAAATACAAATTTGGTTTCTGGTTTTCTGCAAACCTGGGGACGAATTTCAACCTTTGACCTCAGTTGCTCTTGTGAGATTATCACAGAGCATAAAGTTAAATTGTGTGGTAACGTTATTATTTTTTTCCAAAATTGTGTAGAAGCTGTTTTGCTTCCTGATTTCAGTCAGGGTGCATTTAGCCCTTGGAACTGATAACTTTCTGCTTCTATTTTTATTTCTCTCTCCCTTATCTATAATCCCACTCTTACAGAGCACAAGGAGAAATTGTTTTGATGGGGTACAAGAAATGAACAAATAATGTTTATGATTTGAAGTAAGGAAGTTAGTCTATCATAGTGCATGGAATACATAATCCTATGTGTTATGCTATTTAAGTTGTTTCTTAGATATATAAGCAGTATATTGTACCTAGGATGATAACAATAAGCTATCATATTCAGCTGTGAATAATTATATACCATCGGCAGAACAATGACTCACAAAAGATATACACATCCTAATCCCTGGAACCTGTGAATGTTATTTTATATGCAAAAAGGGAATTAAGGTTGTCAATGAAATTTGCTAATCTTTTGACCTTTAGATAGAAAGATGATCCTGGATTATCTGGGTGATCCCAGTCTAATCACATGGCTTCTTAAAAGTAGAAGAAGAGGCAGAAGAGAGAACAAGAGGGACAATAAGCTGAGAGGGACTTTAACTGATTTGGAAAGTGATTTGAACATGAAAATTCCACTGAGCAAGAATGCAGATGGCTGTCAGAAGATGGAAAGAGCAACAAAACAACTTCTTTCCTAGACCCTCCAGCTAGGACTGTGAGGTCACTGGACTAACATACGGAAGTGTAAGATAATAAATCTCTGCTGTTTTAAGCCATCAAAAATGTGATGTTTTCATAACAGCTACAGAAAACTAATATACATACTTTTCCTATATCTAAATTATTATGGCAATTTACTGGTTAAATAGCTTAAACAAATTATAACATGGTAGCCACCTGAAAAATACAGTCTCTGTTAATGTCATTTTAAATACTATTCTATTATTATTTTAATCATGTACTTTAATTCAAACATATTTTAATGAATAATTTCTTCTAAAATTATACACTCCATAGATAATATTTTCATAAAATCATTTATGCTTCTACCTTTTCATGATAGGTGGAGGTCTGACAGAAAACTTTACAGGCGATTTCAGTGAAAATGTATTAAAGTACGTGGCATTGAAATGGCATAATAGTATGCAAAGAATTTTATTTCAGATCTCCATGACAAATAAAAAATGACAGCCACATCTGACCAGGACAAATGATGTTCATGTTTTTCAGATGTGAGGGGAAAAAAAGTCCATTTACCTTTAAAAGCCACTTACTGTTCGTGTCTATCACACCTGTAGTCTCATTTATAAAAGTTTTAAAGTTTGAAAACTCTATATAAGATTTCATGAAGATCCTTGTTCTATCTCAAATTTGCCACCGTGTTGTTATAAGGAAGGGATGTATATTTCCTAACTAATCACTCTGGCACCTCTGCTGAGTAAACAGCAAGCATTTTGGAAAATTCGACATATCCCTCCTCTTCACTCAAAAGAGAAACTGAGACAGGATCAAAACTGTTCCAGATCATTGAAGACTCTGGGTAGGATGGGAAGTGAGCCTATGTCGGAGAGCTCAAAGGCTCCCATTTTCTGCTTTGCCTCACTGCAGTGTGTCTTCCGTGAAATGCATTCTTTCTCCAAGCTCTCATGTAATAGTCACACTGTTGTCTATTCCCTTTTACTTTCCACTTCAAAACAGACAAATAAGGACACGGAGGGAACATAAGTGAGAAATACTTCAAAGTCAGTTTTCTGCTTGTCATGGCCTAAACTTGTCTTTCTCCATTCCCAAGAGAGACTGGCTAGAAGACTGAGGTTTGACTTGAACACTTAAGAATGTTCCGGAAGTGTGCTTTGTAGCAATGCCCCTGAAGAAAATGAATGTTTCCTCCACGAGCCGCTGTGAAGCAAGGCAATGCACACAGAGACGCATCGTTCATCTTCTTCTGGCTCGAGGGGCTTCTCCCACCAGCCTGTTTGACATATAAAATTTCCACCTCACTTGGTGGTAAAGCTGCCTGCTGCTTCCTCTGTATAGGGGAAAGTGGAGAGAGTTCTATAAAGGTAAAGAAGTTGTGACTTCTGTAAAAGGAAAGTACAGAGAATTGAGTGGGAAGGGACATAAAAGAGGAGACACAATTAAACTTAGAATAAGTGGAAGATGGAAAAAGAACTGAAATCCTACCAAGAAAAGGATCATTGTGTAACCTCATAGATTTCAAGGACCATTTTTTAAAAAAAAGGTTTAAAGACTGGGTTACAATATAACAATCAGGTTTCTACAAAAGGCTCCTGTGATCCTGTCTACTTGTGCTTAGGCAGGGCTCCCAGCTTCCTGATGGAGGTGGTATTCCTGCAGGGGGTAACATTTATATTGGTACTGTTAGTTTCTCATTCGCATCACTGAATCCAGGTAAAAATGGAAGCCACATACCCATTTTAAATACCAATTGCTGATTAAAAATTCCCTCCGCCCCCGAGCATCTTTAGGTCTTCAGTCTGTATGCTTCTCTGACCACAGTCCTTACAGTGCAGCTGTTGATGTGATCATGCGGGAACCTTAGTTTGTGTCTTTATGGCGGCTTGGGTCCATTTCTAGGATCTGTCTTATCAGGCATGTCCTTTTCTTTTTACTTTCCTCTTTATTTCTTGGGGTTTTGATCTTGTCATCTGTAAAAATGGTGGTTAAAACTCACCATGTTCTCTCGAGGGTTAAGTGAGATGACATATAGGAAAATGCCTAGCATACTCCCTGAACTCAAATGTTCTCTAAACGTTAGTTGTGTTCTTTCTATACCTTTTTGCCTTGCTCTTTATAATATATATGTATTCCTTCACTTTGGCACTTCTTCTTCGTTTCTTTCCTGTTTGTAACTTGTAACTTGCTTCCCGACGGTCCTGATGAGCCTGTGGGATTCACGTGTGACACTCTAAAGAGCTGTTCTGTTTGTGGCCAGCTCACTTGAGAGTCATTGACACCGTGGACATCATCATAGTTCTAAACCTAGGTTACCACTGAAATCACTGTCGTGTTTGCTTGTCTGTCTGGATTTGTGTGCAGTTGTCTGAAATGGAGAAGTAACAACATAGAGCCAGAATGTTCTGTTGCTGTGTATCTGAAAAGACTTGATGAGTGGGCAAGCAGTCCTGTCAACATTGTGAAAGTCTGAACAATAATAAATGCTGTAATTTTCAGGAGTGTCATGTGGAAACTTATTCAGCTTTCAAATTAAATGATGAATATCTGTTGATTGTATAATGTGCTAATAATTGGAGATATGATGGTGAGTAATTAGCACAATAGGCCCGAATAGTTTATATAAAAGTTTATGTGTGTACTTTTTAAGCTTTTTAAAAAATTTTTAAATTAATGATAACATACACAAGACACTTACCACCTTAACCACTTTAAATAACACAGTACCTGGAAGTGAGTATATTTACTTCTAGAACCATCATCATCATCATCCAACTACAAAACATTTTCATCTTGCCAAACTGAAACTCTGTGCTCATTAAACAATGACTCCGCATTAGCTTTTCCTCCCTGCACAAGGAAACCACTATTTGATTATCTTTATGAACTTGACTGCTTTAGGTAGTTTATGTAAGAGGAATCATATAGCACTTATTTTGTTTTTGTGGCAGGCTTATTCCACTTAGCATAATGATAAAATTTCATCCATTCTGTAGCATATGTCATAACTTTCTTTCTTTTTTTCTTGTGTGTGTGGGGGTACCAGGGATTGAACTCAGGAGCAATCAATCACTGAGCCACATCCCCAGCCCTATTTTGTATTTTATTTAGAGACAGGGTCTCACTGAGTTGCTTAGTGCCTTGCTTTTGCTGAGGCTGGCTTTGAACTCATGAACTCATGAGTCAGCTGCTGAGATTACAGGTGTGTGCCACATCACACCCAGCAGAATTTCCTTCCTTTTTAAGGCTAAATAATTTTACATTGTGTGCATATACTACATATTATCTCTTCAATCTGTCAATGTCTCTTGGTTTGCTTCCACCAGTTAGCTATTGTAACAATGCTATGAAAGTCTGTATGTATAAACACTTATCCATATCCCTGTTTTCATTTCTTTAGATATATACCCAGAAATGAAACATTTATTCATATCATAATTTTATGTTACTTTTGGGGGGCAGGGATCCATCATACTGTTTTCCATGGTGACTGTACCATCTTGCATTCCCACTAGTGGTACACAAGCATTCTAATATTTACACATCCTAACTCATATTTATTAGTTTCTGAGTTTTTTAAAAATATAATAGCCATCCCAATGGGCATGAAGTAGAATCTTGTGATAACTCATTTTGATTTGCCTTTTCCCAATGATTAGTGATGTTGAGTATTATTTCATGTGCTTATTGACTGTATATCTTCTGTGGAGTAGAGTCTATTCAAGTCATATACCCATTTTTTTAATCACATTGGTTTTTTATTGCTGTTATTTGTGATGGGATAGTGATATATTTTTAAAGCTAAAAGAACAGCAATAGTTCTTAAAAGAATGTTCACTATGAAAAGGCCCTTTTATCTGCTATTGTTTCAAGCATTCTTATAATTTAAAAAATATATTCTGGGTATATTCTATTTAACTATGTTCTTTCAATGATGTAATTTCAATAGCTAAATATTAAGTAGGTCATGGATGAGATGTGCCTCCTATTATGTTATATGGTCACTAAGGTCAGCCCTCTTCAGGAGAAAGCCATCTCAGAACCACTGCTGTTTTATTCTCAGCTTTTTGTAAAGGGAAAAGTCTTTTTGGGATGACTTTTCACATGCTAATTCATTACATTATTGGAAAAGTAAACTTCTAAGGTGTTTTGAAGGTGGATTTAAAAAAAATTTCTGTATATAGAAAGATTTTTTAAAATGCCAAGGAATAAATTGCGGACATATCCTTTAGGGCACTGCAACACTTGTTAATGAAGAATCTTGGTTAGATGTATCAGTAACATTATTTTAATCTTGTATTTTATGATATGTCAACCGAAACTAAACTAAATTTTCAATATATCCCTGAGCATACTTGAGGCATATGAATGACTTATGTATTCTAAGATATCATTCTACCTTATATAAATATATTTGATGCTATTTTCTTGCTCACAGTAGAATAAAATGTTAATAATTTGGTGAGTCCCTGCAATTTTACTATCCATTTCTTTCTGGCTCTACATAACATTTAGTGAGCACTAAACCCTAAAAGACTCGGCAATTCAGTTTGAATAACTACTAAAAACTACATATGCTTACTCAAAATAACTGAGCCACTTGATTCTGCAAAAAGAAGTTGAACAATCCCCAAAGAACAGATTCTTATGAAATAGGAGGATGCAAACTGACTTTCATTTATATCCCTGGATATTTTTTCCAAGAAAATTACATTCACCTGCATATTTCTTTACATAAATATTTTCTATTTTTAAAAAAGTGGCTAGAAACTCATTCAGGGTAATTTAAGCGCTGCTCTACTTAGATTCTGAGGGATTAAATTTGTACATTCTCTTTTATTCTAGGGTTAAAGCTTGTTCTAGAATTCTCCTCCTAATTCATGCATTCCTGTTAAATTAATCTAAATATTTTAAGGAAATTGTTAAATACAAATGCAAATTATGTAACTATACAATTATTTGTTTGCATGAACTTAATATGTACTATGATACAATCCATAATAATATATAATGATCAGGAATCATATTTATATATATATATATATATATTTAATAATATTTGTTGGCTCTGTGCTATGCTGAGCATTGTATTAGGTACAGAGTATACCCTGCTCGACAAGATATAAATAAATGGTCACTGTCTTCATGGAGATTGTAGTTTAGTGGAGAAGAAAGACCATAAATATGTAAAAAAGCAAAAAAAATCAAAGTTCTACATAAATGTATTTTGGTAAATGACACAAAGAAACAATATTCAGAGAAAAAGAATAATGTAGCCAGAGAGCAAAGGTGATCAGAAAGGGATTCTATGGTTTTTGGCTGAGAAGTGAGGGTTGAGATCAAAAAAATTCATTCCAGTTAAGCACTATCTCTTTCTTTGTGTGTGTGTGTGTGTGTGTGTGTGTGTGTGTGTAGTGTGTGTGATTATGTGTGTGTGGTTAGTGTGGTGTGCATGTACGTGGTATGTGTGGTTTATGTGTGCATGTGTGTTAGTGACAGGTGGTTAGGAAGCTGGATCTAGTATTTCAGAGAAAAGCAAAAGGCAAAACATCAAGAGAGGGGTGAAGGTAAGAAAGGACTGAAAATAACAAACACAGAAGGAAAGCAGGGCAGCAAAGTGGCAAGAGGAGAGGTTGAGACGCAAGCCATGCTAGGCAGCGGTCAGGCTACCTGCACTAGGGTGAAGACTCCACGTTTTATTTGATGTTCCACAAGAAACCATGAAGGAATTTTAAGCAGTGCGAGGACATGATGTAATGTACTTTTAAAAATTATGTATTCTAACTGCTATTTGCAGAATATATTAGTGGGAATTGAAGACCAATATGGAGGCTATTTTGGTGGCATGGCTGGGTGTCCAAGTGGAAATAGAGGGAAACAAAAAAACATGTACTGTTGTCTCTTGATGTTTTCTGAATGAAATACATTTTGTCTGTGTTCCTCTCACACAAAAGCACAATAATCCCCTTTCTATTTAGGGTGAAGAGCATCATTTTCCCCCCAACAATGAGCAAAAGCTACATCATAAGCAACATCATTCATTTTTTTTCCCAAAAAGTCTATCCTAGAATTGAAGTTGGAATACAATTAGATGATTTGAATTCTATAAGACCCTTAGAGAAAAGCAGAACTCACATGCTCTTTAGCTTTTTGCTGATCACAGAAGGAAGAGGCAAAAGACATACAAGTATGAAGGCCAGAGGAAACTGAGATTTTAGTGAATAGCTAAATGCCGAGTGTGTGGTAGCTTGAGAGTTTGAATCTGTGGCAACCTCAGATGATAGAACCTGTTCCTCTTCATCCTTCTGTTCCATGGGCCTCTACTGGATGCTCATGAGAAACCTCAGAATCAGGCAGAATGCCTCAGGGATAGGCAATTAACCACTGATGGCTAGGCAGGAATGCCAGTTGCATTCTGGAATCTTATCTGAGCCAAAAACTGCTGCTGAGGAAGGAAAAGGAATATTTTCTGCTTCCCCTAATGAAGAGAAAGGACTGGGTGCTGCTGGGGGAGAAAAACAACTAAAAGCTCTCTACCAGTGAAGATGGAGAAGGAGACCACTCAAGCCCAAGGTCTTGCACAGATAGAAATCCTAGTCTTGCTTTCACTGGGAAGGAGAAAGAAAGTTAGTCATGTTGAAAATCCTCATCAATTCAAAGCAGCTTGGCTTAAAGGTGGAGGAAGACTGAAAAAAGTCTTTCCCTGAAGTTTGAGCAGCTGATGAAGCAGAATTTTTTTTTTTAATGTATCCTCTGCAGGAGCCACAATCCTTGAACTGAGAAATAGAGAAAGGGCAAGAATATGAAGAGGGAAGGGACATTTAGGTTTAAGATGAAACCCAGACACTAAAATAAAGGTTCTCCAGCATTTTCTATCTTAGTCTATCCCAAAGTAGTTGCAGTCTACTAGTGGAAGGATTTGATGTCTAAAATTTACTGAATCTAATTATAGCAATGATAAAATACTAATGTGGCAACAGTCCTTACTAGTTTGATTCAGAGTCTCTCCTCCCCAACTCCTAACACACAGGTACACAAATAACCTAACAGAAGAAAAGATATGCACATTTTGAGTATAAATTCTATTTACCTTGCTTTCTAGTGTTCTTCTATATAGCATTCAATCAAAACTTGCGAGGCATATAAAAAAGCAAGAGAAAGAAATGAGTCATTGTCAAGAAATAAAGCAGTCAACAGAACCAGAGCCAGAGATGGCCCAGATATTAGAATATTCAGACACAGACTTTAAAATAATTATGATTAATATTTTAAAGTGTCTAGTGGAAAATATATGCATGAAGAGATGGGAAATTTTGGCAGACAGATGCAAACTATAATTAAGTGTCAAGTAGAAATGCTAGAAATGAAAAATGTGCTGTCAGAGATGAAGAATTCCTTCAATGGGCTTATCAGCAGACTGAACACAGAAGAGGGAAAAAATGGTAAAATTTAAAATACATCAATAGAAATTATACAAACCAAAACCAAAAGGAAAAAAAATAGTAAACAAAGAGCATCACATCCTAAAGCTTTCAGAGTGTATATAATGACCTAATATATATAAGGCAACTAGAATCACAAAAGGAGAAAAGAGAGAAATCAGGGAAGAAGAAATTTTGAAGAGATAAGAGCCAATAATTTACTAAAACTGATGAAAGACAATGACTCACAGATCCAAAAAAAAAAAAATGCACTTACACATGTTCTAGACAGAGTTTTTTCTGGAATAATTTATCCTTCTAAAGGATAATTTGAAGTCCTAACCTCTAGTACTTCATAATTCAATTATATTGGAAAATAAGGACTTTACAGAAATAATTAAATTAAAATGAGGTCATTGGAGTGGGCACCATTCCAGTCTGTCTAGTACCTTTACAAGAAGAGGACATTTAAACACAGAAGTACAGAGGGCAGACAAAGTGAAGGCACAGGGGAAGCTGGCCATCCAGAAGGCATCCACAGAGGCCTGAAACAGATTCTTCCATCAAGGCCTTCACAATTCTCCTGAAACCTTGATCTGAGACCCTAACCTCCAGAATGGTGAGAAAATAAACTTCTGTTGTTCAGGCCCACTAGCCCATAGTTCTTGGTTTTGGCAAACCTAGAAAGCTAGTGAAATCCTGAAAACCACAGATATAGAGATAAACCCAAAAGCAGTCAGCAGAAGTAAGACACATCAAATGGGAAGAAACAAACAAATGAGAATGAATTTCCCATCAGAATTTTTGCATGCCTGAAAGCATGGTGCAGTATCTTTAATGTACTAAAACAAGCAAAGAAAATAAGCAAAAATATTTTCTTTCCAGAATTCCATATCCAGAAAAATTATCTTTCTACAGAAAAGACAAAATAAAGACATTTACAGGCAAATGAAAGCTGGGAGAAGTCATGTCAGCAAGCATATATGTTAAAGGAAATTATTTAGATAAAGGAAATATAATATCATCAAATTTAGATCTATACAAATAAATGAATAATACCTGGAATGGTAAAAGTGAAAGTAAATATGAAAGACTTTTTCACCTTCTTTTAAATCTTTTTAAAAGATAATTGGATGACTAAACTAAAAATAATTGGATTGAAACATATATGCAACTAAAATATTTACAAAAGGTGAAAAGGTCAAAATGGAAAGATACTGCAATAGTATTCTTATTTAAAGTAATATCCTATTATATGAATGTTTACTAGGATCTGTTAAAGAAGACACAAATTACCATTATATGGAATGAGTGAGAAGACATCACTATAACTCCTACAGATTTTTAAAGGATAATAACAAATATTATTACAAAATACATGCCCATAAATTTAAGAACTTACATGTAGAAGAAAATTTATTGAAAAACACAAACTAGTAAATTTCATTCAGGAATAGATAAACCAAGAGTCTCTACAATGAAATCTGAATTTATAGTCAAAAACCTTCCCTCAAACAAACTTTATGCTCAAATAACTTCATTGCTGAATTTTATCAAACATGGAAGTAAAATAATGCTAGTTCTACACAAAGTAATAGAAAATATCAAGCAATCTTAAAAAAATGCTATCAGAACTGAAAGATGAATTAATGAAACTCCAGGACATAAGGGTAATAAATATTTCAAAATCAATGTTCTTCTATATGCTAACAACTAGTAGCTGTAAAGTGAAATTTAATACATTACCATTTATAGTAGCATAAAATATGAAGTATTTAGGGATGTTTTGAGCACATATTGTGCAAAGCATATACACTGAAAGTTACAAAACACTGCTGAAATAAATAAGACCCAAATAAACAAAGAATTAATAAATTGATACTCAATAATTTTAGTGGTAGATTTTCCCCAAATAAGCCTAAATATATAGTATAATCATAATCACCATCCTAGTAATTCTTTTTTTTTTTTTTAGAACTTGACAGGGTGATGCTAAAGTTTACTGGTGTAAATGTTGTTGTAAAGATAATGGAGCAGAACAGAACCACATGCAGAACCATGCAAGGTAAGTGTGACTTGCTTCTAGTAAAGTTCTTCATTTCTTCTTAATGCATTATTCATCGTTGACTTGTGTCATAGTTATTAGTACACAAATTTTATATCCTTCCTTTGTGAGATCATGGAGAATATGGCATATTGTTTTATACTTCTTATATTTACCCACAACCTCTTGCTTAATCATTAAACAATGTGACCCATAAGTTCCAATCTTTTTTTTTTTTTTTTTAGGAATTCTCAGTACTTGCTCAATGTACTTTATCTTGTTGACAGAAAGATCATCTGAAACATAATAAATATCAATAAATACTTATACCATAAATAAATAAATAATAACAATTGAAACTACCTTCCTAATACAGTTATTTCCACATTATTATGCAAGAGACAAGTGAACCAGCCTTCTTTAAAACACTGTACGTGAACTGACCTGCATTCATTCATTTGTTTAATAAGAATTTACTGAACAACTACATCATTCAGACTATGTTTTAGTAATTGGAACACAAAGAACTATATTAGTATTGTTATCTTCTATCATTGTCTTATGTTGGTCAAATTGCCCAAACCTCACATTTCACATTAGAAATTTTGTTCCTTCAGTGTTTAGCCACAATGTCACTTGATTTAATGGATGTACCCCCATGATAATGATTTTACTTATCATGTGGGTTTCCTTTTTGGTGAAGTATAGCAGACATCCATGAAATAAATAAACAACACACATGTATATGTACACATCTTATTTAGTAGTAACAACAAATAAATGTGCCATCATCTAGAAATATGTGGCCTAACAAATTGATATTATACTTTGAACTTTTGTTATGAGCAGTCATTTTTTGTCTTATTTCTAATTATATAACTTTGTGAAATGAAGATACTTTGCTAAATAAGTTCTCTTTTACCACATTACTTAGTGGACTGCTAAGCCTCAGATTCCACATTGATATTAGTTCTTTCTCCAAATATAATGCTTGCTGTTAAATATCTCTGTTTTTAGTTAAGATAGAACACACTGTTCTCATAGTTTGTCTACCATCTTTTATGTTTGACTAGTCCATTTTCCTCAATTACATATATTTTCATTGAGTTTAATACTTTAAATGATAAACTGGTGAAAATCAAGTGACAGACATGAATTGTTGATGAGACAACAATTCTCATCAACAATTCATGATGATGAAACTCAGTTATATGTCATTTCTATGTCTTCATCACAGTCTTTCTTACACAACATTCTATATGTGGAGTCATTCACGGCCCATTGGGAAAGGTTGGGTCTATAATTAGAACTTCTCTCTAGACACTGGAACAATGGAATGCATGAAGGTTAGTAGCAGCTTCCCATTAATTGGTCCCTAGTGGTTTTACATAAAGCTGTTAACTTATGGACTAGGGCTGCTGCCCATAGCATCCTTGCACTGACATTTGAAGCAGTGATTAGAATGTCATTGGTTTCCGATGCTTCATTGTTATTCAGGGGACACACTGGAAATCTTTCCCCTCATGCTGCAGGGATCACAAATTCAGACACCAAAAAAAAAAAAAAAAAAAAAAAAAAGAATCATCTCTGTTTCTTTATTATCAGAATATGCCTTTTGAAAGTGGGTTTGTTCTGAAAACAGTGTGCACACTGGACTCTGTTCAGCACAGTGTCACTGTCTTGTCTTTCAAACTAATGGGAACAAAGCAGGATCATTCTTTATGTGCAAAGTAGTGCACCCCAAGGGCAAAACATCTATCAGTATGAAAAATAGTCAAGTAACAACCAAGAAATTGTGTTTTGTGGAAGCTCATGGGTTTGATTGTATGTTTGAGCCAGCACACTGCCATGTTAGTTTTCTCAAATCTTTGAACTTAATAGGTTCTTGTTCAGATGTCTTTCTTATCATTTACACTGCCCGAATTCAACTCCTCCGTTTGTCCTGTCAGTACTTGCTGTAACTCAACTAAGACTGAGATTTACTAGGCTAGAGAGCATAATTATCCTTCTGTCTCAAAAATAAATTACTACTCCAAAGCCTTGCTCTTTCTTCATCTCACTCATCCATTTTTAAAAAATTCTTCACCATGGAAAGCAGGAGGATACCCTGTCTTAATGAAGAATACAAACTAGCACTCCCTCTTTTTCCTCCCTTTCAGTGTACGTGTGTAAATATGTGTAAGTGCACGTGAATACACTTATGTATGCATATGATTTGATTTATTTCATTTAGTAGATTCATGTGGCAAATTCTATAGAGTGAGGTGACCTGATATCATTTCAATTTTATTGTCAAGGCCATCTCAGATATTTTCTTAAAAGAAAAAAACCTGACTTTTTTTTTGTTTTTACGGACACTGCCTTAAAGCAGATATCTGATATATTGCGTTCTCATGAAAAAAAATTACTTTCTGCCACCAGAAGTGGCTGAAGAGTAGTTTCAAAATTGAAATGATCATGATGAAACTCTGTAGTGTGAGGTCAAGGCAAGTTAGAAGAATTATTAAACAGCTGGAAAACCGGACCAGAGGGGAAAGGTCCTGGTGAGTGAGATTATTGAGGGCAGAGAAGTTGGAATGCAGAGTGTATTTAAGTGTCTGAAAAGTTAAAATTCAGGTTTCTAAAAAAATTCAGTTTTCACTGGCTATAGGATGAAAGAAAGTGGGCATGAAGTTTTAAGATGGGTAAAACAGTTTTTTTTTTTTTTTAAATACAGGTCTAAATTTAAAGCACTGACATTTTAAATTTAATTAATGACATTTCGAGGACAAGCTTTGTTGAAATTATTTTATAAAACTGCTTTTTGGCTGTAAGATAAACAAAATAAATTTCTTGAACCAGGAGTGTGTCCTTCAGTTGTCAGCATTAGGGGTCATGAAAGAAGATTCATTTTAGAGTTCTCAGGGACAAAGAGATATGGATTGTGAATGACACCCATTAAAATGGGAATGTGGACATACATGTGACAGGTTACCTACTATAAAATAGAGGGGATGGAAGGATCTATTGGAAGCATGCAAGTGGTTGGATGAAGGGGGAATGAATGCCTGTCATCTAGAATGTGCAGGTCAGAGGATCGACTATTGGGAAAGGGTAGACTATCAAGAGACTGAGATGGGCACATAGGACGAGAGTTTGAGAGCATCCGAGTCTGGGAAACTTGGGTCATTATGCTCATTTCTGGTCAGTGCTTGGGATTGGTAGAAGAGGCCCAATAGGAGGTTTGAGCCTTGTGCATGAACATGCTTACTTACAGGAAACCCAGAATGGATGAAGGCTGGAAGCACACACTTTAGAAGAAACATTCTGAAGTGAGGACACTGGGTGTGAAACAGCAGGAGAAACCAGGATAGTTACTGCAAGACAGGCCTTTGGATCATCAGAACGTAAGAGATCTCAGTTCTACCCTAAAGGATATTTGTAAAAGATGGAATGACATATAAGAAGTATTTGAGATTGCATGTGAAATGTTAGCCTTCTTTCATTCCATGTGTTTATTGAGTGCCTGTTTTAAGTGAAAAGTGCCGTTCTGGGTGCTTGGGATTTGTCAGTGAATACAAAAGACAAAAGATTCTGCCCATGTGGAGGGTATGTTCAGTGTGGGTGACATCACCTAATCAGCAACCCCAATGAATAGTTAAAGTACATAGTGATTAGAAGGTAATGAATAGTAGGGAAAACAGAAAAATGGAGCAGGGTGAGGGGCTTGCCCATGCCAGGTGGGTGTCAGGTTGCTGCATTAAACAGAGGTTGAGAGCAGGCTTCATGAACAAGGTGTGAGTTGAGCAAGGACTCACAAGAGGCAGGTGCCATGGTCATTTATGGAAAGATCATTGCAGGCAGAAGGAACAGCCGTGCAACAGCTTTAGGAATGGAGTCTCTTTAAAGAATTGCCCGGTATGTGCGGCTGTTGCCAGATAAACCAAAGGAAGAGAAGTAGGAAGCAATGCTAGAAATGTAAATATTTTCTAATGGTTTTAACCCAAGTTGGTCTTTTAGCTACTTAACTCTCAAAGAGATAAAAACATTCAGAGAATTAGATTTCAATTTTTTTAAATCATCATTAAATCATTTTTTGAAGTCAGAATTGCTCAATTAATGTTAAGATACAATTTATTCCACAAAAATATAACATAGTTTAGATTCTAAATTGAAATGAAGAGATGCAGTTTCAAACTTTTTATACTGCCTATCATGGGTTTACACATAGGGACTTTCCCTTCCTCATGCTTAAATCTAAATTTAAGTCTCATACTTCATTAAAAATTTTAAATATCAATTGTTCTGCTTAGACAGCCTTAGCTATCTACCTCAATCCATTTTGCTTATCACCCATTTATAAAGTAGTGGGGCTGTAATTTTCACTCTCAGGTGTGTAGCAATGCAATTTTCTTTATTTTCTATGATTCATTGTACTGTTGAATCACTTTAAAAATTGTTATTATTCCTGGTGGCTGGAGAAAATATGTATTTTTAAAAAATCATAATAGTGCACCTTCTGACTTTTATGTAAGCATTGTATTCAGGGTTTTTTTTTTTCTTCTCTCTCTCTTTCTCTCTCTTTTTTATCCTCAGGGGCAGGTGAGGCTCACATCTCATCTCTGTCCTTCTGGATGTCCTGTGTCTACTGCTGGTCTATTGTGTGACCAGTCATCTCCTCATAGGAGCCCATTCATCCACTCATGCTGGCCAGGCTTCCAGGGTTGCTCTTGTTGAAGGTACCTCTCATTAAGGAGCAGTTGGGAAGAAACAGACTTCACGTCTGGGACTTGACTTTTATTTCCCATTCCACCACCATACTGAGGTTTAAATGCAAGAATGAGGAGAGGGAAAGGTCTCACAGTCATATCACAAGTCACAATTCACTTGTTTCCTTGTCTTTCCCCACTGCCTTATTCCCACCAGATTCTCCCTTCTGCCCATCCCAGAATAGGACTTTTAAAATCTTCTCATGGGATAGATGAAGCAGGAAGTGCTTGCACTGGGTATTATTAGAAAAACGCTGTTCTTTCAGGTTGTCAGCCTCTGGTTCTTGATATTTGAAGAAGTTTCTAGTATTTATCTCTTAAAATTTGGCTCTTTCTCATAAAAGCTTTGGCTATCACAACCATTGCAGCTGAAATCATTTTTTAATGCTCATTTTGCAATTCAGCCTTGAAATTGCAATCACTCAGCCACTGGATGCTTCAACTTCAGTGGGTGAAGAACTGTGAAGCAGCTGGAGAATCCACAACCAATCTTCCATAAAACACGTATTTAGCTGAATGTTTTGTTTATTATTAGTACTTCACACCTATTGTTTATTGTATTGAAATGTATTTCTAATTGATGTAAAGCAAACCTTCTTATATTTAATAAAGTTGAATAGACCTGCACAAATAAGATGTTATATTGTAATTTGGCTTTTCCAAATCATTCTGAGATGGGAAATCTGCAAGGACATAACCCTGTTACATTGTAAATGCTTAACAAGGACAAATAGCATGGTCATATCTTCCTTCAGTTAAGACCAGAGTAAAAATACATTATTCCTTTCGAGACAATGGGGTAGGAAAAAAAGTGTAAACTGGGGAAGGGAGTAAAACTGGCTTAGAATTCTGTTTTTCTCTTTATAAACCACAAAATTCAAGAATACTGTTCTAATTATCATGTTTATCATTTCAATAATGGGGGAAATATAATATCAATTCTATCAGCTATTGCAAGGATTACTTAAGAGAATATATTTGAAAGTTCCTTGGAATTACTTTATAATAACCTATGCAATTATAATTTGATGCTATTAATAATAAAAATAATGATCAGGGATGTAGTACTTTAAAAATCAGGTTCAGATTTATGTTGTTTCAGATATGAGCTGCTTTCCACAGACTTGGGACTTGTTTTAGTGAGCTTTTGCATTGCTGTTGCCAAAAGACTTGACAAGAACAAGTTTAAAGTAGGAAAAGTTTAGTTTGGCTCATGGATTCAGAAGTTTAGTTCATAGCTCTGCACCTGAGGTGAGGCAGAACATCATGGCAGAGGGGTGTGACAGTGGAACATAGCTCAGGACATGGGAATCAGGAAGCAGAGAGACAGCTCTGTTCACCAGGGACAAATTATAAACCCCAATGTCTAGCCCCCAGTGACCTATTTCTTCTAGCCATACCTTACCTGCCTAAAGTTATCACCGGGTTAATTCTTATTAGTGGATTAATCCACTGATCAAGTTATATCTTTCATAATCTAATCCTTTCACCTCTGAGCATTCTTGCATTGTCTCACTCAGTTTTGGGGACAGTTCATATCTAAACCCCAATAGGACTTAAATTCATATTGATTGAGGATCTACTATGTCCTCAGTATTCAGTACATTTGTCTACTCAGTCACATCATAAAAAATTGTGCAATTTTTTTCTTTCAGATGAATAGTATTTTTAGACTATAATAACTAACAAAGGAAGAATGAACAATGTCAATATCCTATTCTAGAAAAAATGTTGATTTCTTTGTACTAGAGCTATTGGTTTGTACATCAACAAATACACAATTAGAATAATATTGATTTCTTTAAAAATTCCTTCATGGAAATCTGACAACTTTAGTAAAATATGTTGCCTATCAAGTATTTAAATAGATTTCCTAAAATAAGTTGGAAAAATTACATAAAATTACTTTAGTATATATTTCCTGGTTCTGGTTAATTGAATAACCATGTGTCATAATAACTTAAAGAATTAATAAAGAGAAAGATGTGATGATTAAACTCTAACCTTTGCTTTCAAAGGAAAAGGTTGATATAATATTGTGCATGACTTTACATCTTTCCCCCTATTTTGTATTACAGAATTTCCAAATGACCTTTTCTTGTAGAGTTAGATAGCAGCTTTGGAAAATAGTCTTTTAATAAAAAAATTTTAAGTGCAACACATGTGCCTAATTTAAAAACAATTACACCCTACTGAAGGTGCAAAATGAAAAGCAAAAATTTACCATCCTCCCATCCCGCCACAGAATTATTCTGTTGAATACAAATATAATTCTGGAATGCATATGCTTCTATTTCTCAATTAATTCTAGACACTTAAGACTACTTCCTGCCTCCTTTACTAATAATCACTAATAGATTTTCTTAAATAGTCCATTGCATTAATGAGGGTTCTCCAGAGAAACAGAATAGACAGACAGACAGATAGGCACATAGATTTAGACAGAATTGGTTCACAAGGTTATGAAGGCTAAGTCTCTTGTGTAGCTGGAGAACCAGCAGAATCAATGGTACAGCTTTAGTCCAAGCCAGTAAGCTCAAAACCCAATGTGAGCCAGTGCTTCAGTTCAAGTTCAAAGTCAGAAAAACCAATGTTTCAGCTCAAAGCAATTAGGCAAGGGACTTCCTTCTTATTCAGGCCTTCAGTGGACTGGATGAGGCCCACCACATTAGGGAGGGCAATCATCTATGCTCAGTCTACTGCTTTAAATGTTACTCTCATTCCCAAATACCTTATAGCTACACCCATGTCTTATGAACAAATAGGTACTGGGTACTCCACAACATAGCTCATTAGATACTTTAAGTTAAACATTACACCCACTGCTGTTCTTAAAATACTCAGGTGGTTAAACTATTTTAAATATAGATAAATTAAGTCCATATTATTGACTCTTATATGTTAAGCCAAGTTGGCTCCTAAACTTAGTATTCTGCTCATGATTTTCTCTACCTCCTTCCACCCCCATTGTCTCTGTTAACTATTGCTGTTTTTTTAAATTTTACATTAAGATTTTTTTTTCTGTAGCTCCAAGTAAGTCTTCCATGATTACATGATGTAGCTATAGTTCTAAACCCTAGGCTACATGTTAATTACCTAGGGATGTTAAAAGAAAAGTATATGCTGAGTTTTATTCCAGACAAATTAAATCTGGATCTCTGCCAATGAAGTGGTCCATCACTGTTCTTTACAAGATATCTAAATAATTTTATTGGCTCACTCACACTGAATACTGTGTATGTATGTTATTACCCCCAGAAAACACTCTTACTTTACTAATCCTATGTGACATAAATAGGACTTTATCAAGTATCAAGTTTATGTTATGTTATTTTCTCTTACACTTCATCATTTAAATAAAGCATCTATAATATATTTTGGGTTATATTTGTCTCTGTTTTAATATTTGTCTTGGATATTTCCATAATTTTCTTCATTGCATTTAGAACAATTTAGAAATCCAAATTTTACTTAGTAAAATATCCCTTACTCTGTTTTACCCCAAAGGGGTTTAAAACTAGCTGGAGATACTGCAATTCCATCCTGACACTAACTGCCTATCATTAGTGTAGAGCACACCTAGGGAGGTAAGTCCTTCATGTCAGATGCCAGCCACAATTTTTAGGGTGTGACCAGCTTATCCAAACTTTTTACCAATTGGCTACAAATTTAAGGATTCTCATGAACCCCTCAGGCATGATAATTCTCTAGAGTGACTGACAGAACTCAGGAAAGTACTCTACTATGACTACAGTTTTATCACAAAGGCTACATATAGATTGAAGTCTGGAAAGGAATGCTGCACTTGTGCCCTATTCTCTTGGAAACAGGAAATGGCATGTCACCCTCCTGGCACATGGATATATTCACCCACCAGGATCTCCTCTGAGCTTCTTTGCTCAGAGTTTTTATTGGAGTTTCATGATATAGACATAATTAATTACATTACTGCCTTCCTAACTGAACTTAAAACCTCCAGCCTCCCTACACTCCTGAGGTCAGGCTGCTGAGATGGACAGTACAGTCTTTTGATCACGTGGTCAAAGATCTCTGGTGATCAGCTCCCACCTCTATCCAGGGGCCCAACATGAGTAACTTCACTACTAAAACAAAGACTGCTATGACTCAGGAAATTTTAAAGATTTTTGAGTTCCTTGTAGGAAACCAGGGCAAAGACCAGATACATTCTTTTGATGCCACAACATTTATCATGGGGTTATGTATGGTAGAGAAGAAGAGGGAGAAGTCAATGACCCTAACGGGGCCTACTGCCTGATTTTGTTCCATCAGGAATTATGGTGACATAGGAGCTGTGTATTCTACTAAAGCAATTCATAAGCATTAAGGAACATAAAAAAAAATTAATGCCAATATCTCTATCTTATCTTTTTAAAATTTTTCTAATTTTGCCTATAGTTAGGCCTGGAGTAAAACTGTTAAAACATATTTTAAAATCTGCATTTTTCCTCATATTTCAACATTCCTTTAAACAGGCTGTGAGCACCCTCCCAGGCCACCACTTATCCCAATAAAGTAAGGCTGGCCTGAATCATAAGTTCCCCTTCTTCCCCTCCCTTTATTGCCCTAATGAGATTAAAATGCATCAGTTAAACCCTGCATGCCTTTGGCTTGTTTATTCCACTCCAAACTTTAAGGATACTTGCTCAGGGGTTCTCTTTCCCTTCCTCTCTGTCTCCTAACTCCCCACCTACTTCGTTGAACAAATCCCCCCCCAGGAGTGAGATCTCCAGTTTGGCTCCCAGTGCAACATGCTGTGTCTCTTGTTTCTAGGACCTGTAAGTATAAGTCTGTTGATTTCATCAGTCTCCCCCTAAGGAGCTCCCCTTTTGTGACCCAGCAATGTGTCTTCAGTCCAACTCCACCCCTTCCACAGCAAGACCACCTGAAATCACTTGGAAATACTGACTTTAGTGAATTTATTTTTTTATACACATAATTTGTAGTAAAAGGAACACAGTTGACACATATCAACTAGCAACAACAATAATTATGTGATACACACTTCACGTGTATTATTTCATCTGTTCTTCATAACAAATATGTGAGAGAGATGCTGGTTATTGCATAGCACAGAAACTGGGGCCTAGAGATGTGCCCTTATCGTGCTCACATTCACAAGGCGTCTGATAGCCCTAGAATAGAATTTGAACTGAGAGGCCTGTGAAACTGTAAAGCATGCTCTTAACTGTGATGATATATTGCTTGCTTGTCTCTTTGGTATTCGGGCTACCCAACAAAGTAAGGGTTACTGATAATAATGCATTCTGGAGACACTTGGAAGCATATGTAATGAGTAAGTTTTTTTTTTTTTTTTTCCCTAAGAGAATTTCAAAGGATGGCACTGTTCTATCATTGTCTGGAAACAACCTTAGCACATAGTTATTGTTAGTCATTTCATCTCTTATTTTAAAGTAAGAATCCATATATTCATCATTTTTCTTCCTGTGTTGTAGACTTTCCTTGATGACAGTGATGACTTGGGGACATTGACAGTTGTTATGTTTAATATCCAGAATCCACATATCCTACACTTTTAACAAGTCAGAGTTCTGATGACAGAGGAAGTATGTAGCTTGTCAGAACAATTATTTGGTGCTGCAGGCAATTTGTATATATATAAGTGGAAAGCCGTTATCATGAAGAACCTTGCTGAATTTGAAAATGTTAGGGAGTTGGGGGTTATCACTCTTAGCTTCTCCATCTTGCCTGAGGTCATGTAATTTGTGTCCATACAGAACAAGGAATAGAATGGGTGGAAGATGTTTCCATGTTCACTATGGTGGGCAGTTGATTTATTCAATACTTCTACTTTTATTTTGTGAGTGGAGGGGTATCTTACCAGAGTGCTGCTGACTGTTGTGTTTTAGAGGGGTTACAGTATCAACCTGGGTTGCACTTTCTGTATCTTTTATAATCTGCTCAGCTTCTGAGAAATTATTGCCATTTTCTTCTTCCTATAATCAAAATGTCAGTGCCTCCCACCAAATAGGTTTTGCTCCTTGACTAGGAACACGCAGGCCCATAAAAAAGCTCATGTGAATCAAGTTTATAGGGACAGAGCAGTGGCCTTATTTTATATGAAAATACAAGAGCCATTTTTTTAATAGACAAGAACAACCCTTTTCAAAGAAAAGAGAGGAGTGTTTTACTCCATAAACAGATTACTAACTACAACTTCAGTAAGCTACAGAGCAATAACTTTGTGCAAAGTAGGAATATCTTTCCTGTCATAATGAGTATGAGGCTAAAAAATAATGGTGTGCAAATCCTTCACTGCACAGATAAATACAATCATCCAGCATGAATGCCATTTTATTAATTCATTTTAGATACATCTCTGCTTGTGTTGCTTTTAATATCATCTCCCTTTTCTGTGAATGAATGAAAATGAAGCAAGTTGACAGAAATTGAACTTCACCATTATCTGGCTGCACAGATGCTTGGCTGGATAAAGCTCTGAGACAGAGGCATGGCTTGAAAGCACCTTGGTCACCCCGAGGAGGGAGAACTTAAAGAAATTTGCAGTCACTATTCAAACATAGTTAGGGCCCTTAGAACCCAATTAGAATAACTGAATTTGGGCATTTTAATGAGAAGCTTGGACCCATTCTGCTTGCTTTTCGAGGCATTGAGTTTAGTGAGCCTATTCTCACTTCAGTTTTGTGAATTCCCCCCCCCATTTAAAAAAAATTTAGCAGATAAATGACTTTTTCTTTTCCTGTTATTGCCCACAGGATGTGAAAAATGCCAAAAATGAAATCATTCCTGCACTAGATAAGACGACATGAATATGTCTGGCCAATAGAAAGACTTGATGTTCTTATCAAAAGTCTTTTCCACTGACATCAGTATTCTTTTAAAATAGTTAAATGGTTTTATATTTTCAATTTGGCAACTCATTTGCAGAAAAAAATTTAAAATAGTAATAACAAAAGCATATTTCTCTCCCATAGTATCAGTTTTTCATTTAAAAATAATTAGTAAAGTTCTAAGCTGGATTTTATTCACATTTTTATCTCATCTATTAATCCTCATGTGTCTCATGGTATTCATATTGATTTTTGTGCATAATATGAATTTATTGCTTGGATGTGTCAACTTTAATAATGTAAGTCAAAGAGTGTCATGTTGAAGAGCTGACAGATGCATACAAATTTGTAAAACGATCATGGTGCCTCTAAGGCTAAGATTTCTGACCATAAAAATCAAGGAAAAACTTAGAAATAGAATTGCCAAATCCCCAGCTGCCTTCTAGGTGAATACTCCTCATAGGGTGGTGGGTAAGCTAGTATTCCTTTTCTTGGTCCTGAACTAGGTAGCTTTGTTACCCTCTATTCCTAGAGCTGGTTGAGCATAGTGAGTAGCAAAATCCATTCTCAAATAGCACATGCCAATGTCCCCAACCTGTGTCATGCCCACGCTAGCATAAATACAATCAAAGACACTGTGGGCTTCTTGAAACCAAGAAAACAATTTACAGATTAATGACTTAGTCCCTGTTTAAACTTACAGCTAACAAGGAAGTCATTTATTTACTTAACAAGCTGTAGTTTGACTACAGACCATTATTGCCCATTAAAAAATGAAACTGTTTGCATATCCAAACTAAGTTTGCATTTTATTTTCTATTTCACATCAAATAGGCACTTTCCAAATCTAAAAACTCTCATTACCATATAAAGTAGAATTTTTAAAAACTAACATTTAACATCAGGAATTTAAGTATAGAAAAACTTGTTCTTTCAAATATGTAGTCTGGTGTACAGAATCATACAATAAAATAATAAAGAATCTGGAGTCAAATCAAGTTTTTTGTCCTAGTACTGCTGCTTTAGAGGCTATACAATTATGGGCAAATTGATCAATCCCTCTGAACTAAACAAATACCATAGTGAACTACTAACTTCTGCATAGGATTTCAACAAGAATCCACAAAAATTGCAAACTACTGGAGAACAAGAGTAACAGCTTCCACAACCAAAAAACATCAAAGAATAAACAATAAACATAGTAAGCACTCAATAATGTTACATTGAATTAGATTGGTAAATGAGAAAGTAAAACAGAAAAATTAGCAATTGATTTTTTTTAAATGTAATCATATATGTGTTTAACTTGTTAACATGTATGCATATCTTTGATACCATAGTTACTTGAAAAAATTCTGTAATTAGGTAGAAAGCTGGTCTACTACTATATATTTTGGTTATGTACAGAATCACTGAGAAGACTTGCTAAAAGTAAGTCTTCTTACTTTTTTGGCCAGCAAAATTTATTTTAGTGAGGCTAGTGTAGGTCTTAGAAATCTATTTTAAGCAAGTGACTTAGATGATTTTTACAGAATAGTTTTGGTTTAAAATCCAGTATTGGAACTACTTTCTCTTGAATTCCTTAGAACATTTGTTTAGCTTTAATAAACACATAATGATGCAGATTAAGGATCAGGCACTGTTCTAGGGCTTTGAAAATATAAATGCATCAATCTTTCTGAAACCCTGATGAAGCAGGTGCATTACCATCACCCATATTTTGTGCATGAATAAAACCATAGCACAAGAAAAGCACACAGTGAACAAACACATAGGGCCCCAGAGCAGGCACTCTAAGCCAGCCACTTGAGCCTGGGATTTATGCTCCTAACCGTGACTCTGTGCTGCTTCTTTTGCCTTGCTCTCTTCTAATCTTCTTGAATAGGTTGTAGAAATCCTTTGACTAATTTGAATAAGTTTATAATAAATCATTTTGATTCGTGAAACTTGTGTTGAGCTTCTCCAGGTACTCAGCATCCACTGTAATTGCAGGTTATATAAAGATGGAATAAGATTGTATTCTTCATTTCAAGGACATTCCAAGTTGTAAAGCCTCTGGATCTGGTATCTATTGCTACCAGTGACCCAGGACTGTAGTGTTCTATCTCATTTTTCATAAGAAACAGTGGTGGAGACAAAGTCTTGGATGCAAGGAATTTATTTTGGGCAGTGACCCAAAAGAATGATGAAGATCCAGAAGTGGGCTAACAGAAGGGAGGAAAGACAAAACAAGGGTTTGCCACTGAGCTGTTCACCACAGGGCATAACTGAGGCTCCATTCCCCTGGGATGTTCTGAGGAGTCATAATGGAGAACACCCTTGATGATGGCTGGAAGACAGAATTCAGTGCAGAATTCAGTCTGTTGTCACTGATTAAATGTCTCAAGGAAGTTAATATCCTCATACTTCCAGGTTTGTCATGCATAAGAATGGCTTCATGGTGCCACAAGTGCCACAAGTAGCAGCACATGAGAAGTACCAATGACTCTAGGCAAAAACACATATGTTCTACAGCTATATGCAACTGGTTGCCACAGCAACAATCAGGAGAAGACAGTGGGTCTCAGAGCCTTGCTACTCAGTGTCTTTTCCTAAGTTCAACAGTATCACTTAGAAGTTTTTAGAAATGTAGAATCTCAGCCCTGCTCCAGAAGTAGCAAACTAAAACACAGGCTTTTTGTTGTTGTTCTTATTGTTACAAGATCTCCAGGGGATTTATATACTTATAAAAGTTTGATACGCATTGGCCCAGATGATATAAACTGGAGTTCCAGAGGTATCTGTATTTATAGCCCACATGTCCATTCATGAACTGACTCCTATCTTCTATGGTCTTCTTTCTTGCCCTATTCTCATTGCACTAACTATGCTCCATCACTGGCCCTAATCTGATCTACAAGCTGTCAAGTTCTTCCCTTTTCAGTATTTTTACCTGGAGTTGCCCCCCCCCACACACACACACACACTGGAGCTTCCTCTGCGTTCATATGCCTGGCTCTTTTTCATCCATTGAGTCTCATCTTAAATAATACCTGTTTAAAAGACCCTCCCTATGCAAGCTAAAAGAATTAGGACCTGTGCTCTTATTGTCTTTTCTAACAGTCAATTTAAATGTTTTCCTTCATCACACAGTTTAAAATATTTTGGATTTTTTTTAAAAAAACTTGTTCTTTATCTTTATCTCATGTTAGATTAAAAAATTTCTGTAAAGCTAAGAACTGCATATTGCACTCCTGAAGTCTAACCCAGAGTTTGATAGGTAGCAGAACATAATATACATTTGTTGAATGAATGATTAAAAAGCAGAAAATAGCCAGGCATGGTGGTGCATGACTATAATCCCAAAGGCTTGGGAGGCTGAGGCAGGAGGATCATGAGTTCAAATCCAACCTCAGCAACTTAGAGAGATTTAAGAAACTCAGGAATACCTTATCTTAGTAAGATCCCTGGATTTAATCCCTAGTACAAAACACAAAGAAACAAAGAGAAAAACAGAAAAGAAAGTGGGCTTTAACTAACCAGACATATTTATTTTTTTGGTTCTATTACTAACTTAAACACTTGGGTAATTCACACTAATTTCATCATCTCAAATTTCCTATATATATATAAAATAGAGATAATAAGTCCTTCTGCAAATGATTGTGAAGGGGAGGGTCCTTTATAAATCTATGCCCCCTGGAGTTGTCTTTGGTTTGGAGAATCTTAGAATGGCTTAGGGGCTATAGAATGTTTGCCAGCAACTAGGACTAAGCAATATGGTGTCAAGCAAAGTTCAAATGAGAAATTAAGAATTTTATGGGTGAAAGTACTTCTCCTTATTGATATGTTTTTTCAAAATCCATTCTGATGTTAGTCTTTTATTACAATAATAGTCTATATTCCATCATAAAAGCAAATATGATGGGAAGCAGAAGTAAGCCTTAAATAGAAAATTTGCATTCAATTTGGAGGTTTTACCTGGTGGTCTTGCCTTATATGGTTTCTTGGTATATCTTGGTGTATCATAGAGTAAAAACTCATTTACACTGGGAGAGGCTTTAATAGAACTCCAGATATCTTGTCATCAAGGAAATTTCCTAGAGCTATGTGTTTGTCCCAATGTGTAACATCAATAAATTCGATTCTTACCTAAAAGGTGAGATATTCTTGATGTATTATGTAACCAAACTGAAATTACAGATAAAAGGGTTTAGAATTTATGATACCTTGTTCAGGCTCTGCACTGTCTAGGAAAATAAAAATTTCATGTATATATATATATATATATATATATATATGCAAATTGCACATATTTATATTTATATAAAGAGGAAGAGGAGGGAGGGGAGAGAGTGAGTGAGAGAGAGGGAGAGAGAAACAGAGACAGTGAAAGCAAAATATATACATAGATTGAAGTGAATTTTGTTGCTATTCCTATTTCTGCATTCTATTGTATAAAATGCCCTTTATAAACCACTTATGTTTAGACTGAGTGTTTTTATTTCAGTGATTGGCTCATGAAAGCTGCTGAAATATCTAAAAATGTTGCATACATAAATAAAAGTAGGGCTGTAGATAAGCAGAAGTACACTGGGTACATAGAGAAGAGAGAATGGTCAGTTCTATAGTAAGCATGTGAGAATATCAGGGGAGTTCTATGGAAGAGGAGGTATGGACACTGGTTTGAAAGATAGCTAAGAGTTTGCCATTTGGAGAAAAAAAATTAAAGACATTTCAAGCTGAGGAAACAGCAAGGAGCCAGAGGACAGATTCAGGGATGACTTAAATTTATGTATACATCCAGTCAATGTTAGAATGATAATAAGACAAAGAATGACTAATAAAAACCCTTGCCTGTGCCTGGCCAGGGCACACAGCCCTTGTGGTGGCTGCAGGGCATCATTTGCTTTGTGTATCAGTTTGGAAGTTTTACTGAAATCAATGTGTGTACAGCAGGGGTGTGAGGTGCATGGGGAATGGACATATAGGGGGAATGGAAGTCAGAAGATCAATTAAGAGATTCTTACAGTGATCCAGGCAAGAGGATTTCAAAGTCTGGAACACCGAATTTTTCTTTTTTCTTGGATATATTATCAGTCAGTCCCTACCATTGGCTATTACAAAAACCAACAATTTTCAAAATTGACTTATGTCTCCTAATTGTTCTTTCCTGGAATAGGAAATGGTAGGGGGCTATGAACACACACAGTCGCACACAGCCACAAGATAGGATCTATATCGTTGGGATTTTCACATTTACATGAAATTAATAATTTTATATGCACTTCCATGATGACAGTAAATATGAACTTAAATATTTAAAATTAACCTGAGACTATTACTGATCAGACAGATTATGTTGATGAAAACTCATAAGTTCTGAATATTTTATTTAATTAACAAATATGAAATTTATTGAACAACACTCCTCGCCTTCCACCTTCCCCTGGTTAGTTCAGGTTAGTTCATGTTTAAAGTAGGAGGCTATGTCAGATGAGCATTTAACATAAATGTGGAGTGTTCTCTGAAGTGGTAAAGTACTTTAAATTTAGTTGCATTTTAATTTTCATTTATTACCTTTATTATAGAATTTTTAAGTTGCTATCACAGATTCAGTAGAGAATAGGAGAGATGTTTTCAAATATTAAGACAACGCCTTTTAGGAGAGAAAATCCTGGGCTTTTTTTGACCTATCTAGGTGACTGACCTGCTGGCCTATGTTCAAATGCAGCCAGGGTTTATGGGTTCCTGGACTAGTTACTTCACAGCCACTCTAAGAAGTAGGTAACATCACTTCTATTTAGGAAAAGATGGACACGTTTAAAACTTGCTTAAAATAATACAAATGAAGCTCTGGCTTTTAAGTCAGGGCCATTAACAACTATCATTTTCCCTATAATCTCAACATGGCAAAATATGAGTGGGTTGGAAAAAATCAGACTAATAATCAAAAGAAAGCTAAAAACATTTTTTGAAATACTTTTCTGTAAGAACTAAGAACTTGCCAGGTGTGATGATGTGCACCTATAATCCCAGTGGCTCAAGAGGCTGAGACAGAAGGATTGAATGTTCAAAGTCAGCCTCAGCAACTTAGCAAGGCCTTACGAAACTCAATGAGACCCTTTCTCTAAATAAAATACAAAAAAAGGAGGGAGGGTTACTGAGGATGTGGCTCAGTAGTTAAGTGCCCCTGGGTTCAATACCCATTCCTCAAAACAAAAACTAAGACCTTATATTGAAAATGAATAATCAATCAAACTACTATTTTTATGAACTCGACTATAGCTATGAGTTTATATTGAACAATTACCATAGCTTAACATTTGGCCTATTTACTCTCAGATCATCCACCGGGAAAAGCATGGTTGTATTAGTTTGAATCTCATGAAGAAAGAAAAAAAAAAGGTATTAGTGCAGTACATACCACATGAATGAGAAGTCCTGTAGCTTGACTAGCAACTGAGAATATGATCCAGGATGAACTGTAACTGTCTCTCTGTAAGTTACTTCAAACTTCACTTTGGTCCATCTGGAATCTTTTGTGAATAAGATGCTTGATTAGATAATGTGGGTTACAAATAAAATTCTACTCACTTGTCATGCAAGTTATTTTTGTTATTTATGATTTTTTCATGTAAGTAATTTATTAGTGATTATTAAAGTTCTTCTACTGATAGTTTTTCTCATTCAAATACTGGGTCAGTATTGAATTGGGGTCATCTATTAAAATTGTATAGTTTCTTTAAGCTAACCATAACCAGCATGTGTGTATATGTGTATTTTTTCTGGTTGTATGTTCTGTTGCTTGATTAAGCACTTTTCATCAAATTGTTGGGCTGTCTTCATGTTGCTTGCTATGGCTGCCTGAATACATATGGTTCTCCTAGTAGGTAAAGAAAGTATAGCTAGGTCTTTGCTATTTAAATGTTTCCATCTTCACAATAGTTTCTATTTTATTTCCAAGAAGCAGTATGTCTCTTTCCTCTTTTACTTATTTCCTATCACTACCTTATTATTGCTACAGCATAATTTCCACATTCTCATTTATTAGCAATGTACTAAGAGTGAGGGCCCAACAAAATTCTGTAGATGGCAAATCCTTGAGTCTTTTTATTTATGGAATATTGTTGACCTAGTCCTGAGTCATCAGGATATAAAGTAGGATTTGCAAAGATGTTAAGCTATTTTTTATTTAAATAAATATTGGATGAATTTTTACCCTTGTGATTAATATTCACGGTTTCTAAGTCTCAGGAAAGTTAAAGTCAGCCTCTCAGAGCTTGTGGACCATCATATTTATTGTTTTAGAAATCACTTAGATGCTCAACTGTGCAGTAGAGCAGAATTAATTCATCTGGAAACAGACAGAAACAGAGCAGTGTTGCAGATAATCTTATGATTTCCATAGGCACAGAGTGTTAAACATGACCCTGAAGAGATTTACACTGCGTCTCATGGTTTGGGAAGACGTTTGCATTCTTACAGCTGAGACCTTTAGGGCTGCAATAATAACACCCTAAAGAAAGACTGGCTATAACTTTTCAGTTTATATCTTGGTTAGTTTTTAGATTTTCACCAGAAGCTTCTGTGTACATGTGAAACAACTTGGACTTACTATTTTCTTCCAATAAGATTAGGAGACTGCAGTTCTTAGTTTGTAATATTTATTAGTATGTAAAAAATTAGGTCACTAAAATATATTTGATTACTCAGATATCAGAGGTGTTGGTAAATTTGAAATAAATATAATGATTTATATTTTTTGCGATTATATATTATTGAAAATGAAAAATTATCTTAAATAGAAAGATAGTTTAAACTTTTCTAAAATAACCTTTACATGAATCATTTTCTCATGGTAAAAGTAGATGGCCCTTTAATTCTTAAAAAATAAATTCACAGTTGGCTAAATCAAGATTTCAACTTGTGCTGATGGTGTAGGGCACTTGCCTACATACATGCACAGGGTTTTGGGTTCCATCTCAAGCACCAAAAGGAGAGGGCAAAAGAAGAATTGAACTCCATTAGGGCATTATATGCCTCCTGAGGTGAAAATAACCACAGGAAAACCTCTTGGGTTTTACATGCAAAGATTGGCTTTAATTGTAACATAATTTCATTTGAGTTAATGATATTGAACTAAAAAATACAAAAATCAAAATAATCAAAACACTCTACTTGAGGAGACCTTTTGGAATGTTGAATGTGAAGGGGCATTTTTTTTGTGTGTGTGCATAGAAAACTGCCACACTGGTATACACTTCTGATTTCATATTACATACATATTACACAAGTATATTGTAAAACTTGAGAGTCCCTAGAGATCTTTTTATTTTTTTTTAGAAAAAGCAAAATTGTAATTAGATCTCCATGCATTTACATCTGGATTATTTTGATTGATTATTAGCAGTGACTTAAAGAAGATACTCAATAAATATTTGTTGAATAAATGAACAAGATACCTGAAAAAATCCCTGCACTAATTCAAAAATATTGACCATATCAGGTAAGAGTTTCCCTTATTTACATTGCTTGCAGTTCACAATGCCAAGATACAATCATAGAAAGATTAGACCCATAACTTTGCCAAAATTACATATCTATGTTGTATCAATAAAACATTTAAAAATATCTGTATTTGATATTTATCACTTTTGCTGTGTGTTCTAACAAAACAGCTCTAAAATTAACTGAATTATGATGATTTAGGACATACTCTAAAATCAACTGAATTAGGTTGATATAGGACATAAAAATATGGCAGAAAACCAGAAGGGCATGCAGGTGATATGTGGAAGCCACAAAATATCAGCATCAAGCTTGCTTTATAACTACCCACTCTCTTGGTAGCTCATCCACTTCCTCAAGAATTAACCTACTCCTGCAACAAAAGCATTAATCCACAACCTAATTAACTTCTTAAAGGTCCCATCACTTCTCAATACTTCCACATTGGAGATTAATTTCCACAAGTTAGTTCCAGAGGACATGTTCAAACTGTAGCATGCATATGCTTAGATATGAATTTCAGCTTCGTTCTACTTAGGAATCCTTTCCTCTTTGTTCCATTTCACTTCCTCCTTTCCTAGACACATGGCAGAATTTCTGTTGATGCCAATTATAGCAGCTCTATGAGAATTTTCACTCTTTGCTCCCACCACCCACTTACCCCACTCCTCTCTCTTGTATAGTTAGCCTTAGTTTTCCTAGATCCCAGCTGTCTGTCTGATTATAAAGGTGTATATCTTTTAATGTGCATTATGTTATGGCACTTCACAGATAGTGGTTTTTTTTTTCCTTCAAATTTAAGGTTTGTGCAACTCTACATCAGTGAATCTACTGGCATTTTTTTTCCCAACAGCTGTGATGATCATTAGTGTTTCTTAGCAAAGTATTTAAAATTAAGGTAAGCATTTTGTTTTCTTAGATACAGTGCTAATGCATAGTTACTAGACTACAATGTAGGGTGAACATAATTTTTATATATATCATGAAACTGAAAAAAATTGTATTCATTTTATTGCAATATTTGCTTTATTGCGGTGGTCTGGAACATAATTCAAACTATCTCTGAAGTATGCTGCAGTGCCATTAGAGATATCCCCACTCATCTCTCTCCCTATCCCACCCTATCCCTCATCTCAGTAATGTGGGCAGAACCCTCTCTTTCTTCCTTGTAGCTGGCAGAACTCAATGAGATTGCAGCATAATAATGACATGCAACTCTGACTATATAGAGAGCAGCAAAGTGCACAGGCATGAAGACAATATGTAAGGAGTTATTAAAACCACAGGACAGTACCAAGAGGAGGACAATCTCCAAAAGGAAATGTGGATAATATTAAGAATAGTCAAGCAAATGACACTCAAATCCTACCTCTGATACTTTTTCTAGTTGTATGGCTTCAGACAAATTATTTAACCTCTGTGAGCTTCATTTCTTAGCTCTAAAATAGGGTTAGTATTTCTTACCTTTAAAAATTATTGTTAGGATTAAAAGATATCTTGAGGTCTAACACAGAGTTAAATAAAGGGAAATAGACTTTTTGAATAAAATTATATTATTCATCCTGGCAAAAATATACCCAGATGAATACAATTAATGATTGTGTTTGAAATGGAAAAAAAATAATGAGTCATAGCATAACATCCAAAGGTCCTTGCACAAGCAGCTGTAATTGAAGTCATTGGGTACCTCCTTATTTGTCATGTCAAGACTTTTCCAAATGAATAATATTTTCATCTGAAGAAAGATTGTACATTGAAACCACACAATCAGAATACCATTGGGCCTGTAAATTATCTAGCAATCATTTATCTTTCTTTATCCAAGTGAACAAAGTATCCAAACCATTTTTTATTCTTTTGACCTGTTTTCCCTAACTGCCTTCAAACCGGTAGAAGACACAGAATTGACTAACTCAGCTTCACTGTCACTCCTTGCAGCATCATTCTATGCAACCTTCCTTACACCTTAGCTTCTGAACTTGGTCAAGCTTTCACTGAATGCAAGACCTAGGTAAAATGTAAAAGGGATTTCTCAGTGCCCTGAGGCACTTGCCAAGCTTAGCTGCTTCTGCTGTTTCTGCTAATAGGTGTCTTTATTGAGGTTTTTAAAAACAACCATAGCAGATGTCTAGGTGTCATCCTCTAAGTTTCTGGGTGTCAAGGGGCAGGGTACTGGCATCCATTCTGCAGGCTCAGAACACACAGGATAGAATGTTGTCTTGTCAGCGGTTGTGATGGTCCCTTATGCACTTCTCAGTGTTCGGACCATGACAGAGATAGCAGTTCTGTAGATCCTTTATTTGTGCACTAAGAAGGGCTGCTGAAGTTCCATCAAGAATCTGCTCCTCCAACTTTTCCAACAATTTTGTAACTGAACTCTATTACTTCCTTGAAAATCAGAACCATTAAATTATAGTGGTCTTCCCCACCCCCCCGCCAAATGTTTAAATATATTTGAAATTATATGTTCAAATATGTTTACCTGGCTTTACTTTGTTTGACAAATTATTATTTTCAAAATAATTCTTTCAATTTGAATGTTCCTCTTTCAATAATAAATCTTAATATATATTCCATGAATAGGAAATAATTTTGAGAAACATGTTTTTTCTTCTCAAAAATGTATTTAATGTTTTACAAATGGAGTACTTGTTTCTTTATTCCTTCAATTATATGCTGGGGACAGTTACTCTTAAAAGCCAGAAAAAATTAAAGTTGAATTTCAGCTTCTGTTCATACTGAATGTTTTAATTAAGCTAAACTAAGTTAAATGACCTCTCTGAGTCTAATATCTATGTCAAAGATTTTTTGTAAGGAAAATAAGATGGTAAATATAAAGTGCATAGTGTAGAATATACCTAATAAATGACTGTGCAGTACGGTGTAATAAGGAAGCTCAATGTACTGAGAAGAACCACAAAGGCACAAGTATCCCCATATCTTAAGATGAGGGACACAACCCTTCTTCAGCCCATGTTGTAAGGCATTGTTGCTACTTTTCACAGCATTAGCCCATCACCATTTCTCTTCCAGACTGTATAAGGAAGAGGCAAAGATTTATGGGAAGATTAGATATATTGGGGATTGTGACAGAGACCACCAATCATTAAATAAAATCTGTTCTTCCCTTTCACAGAGAAAGAACAGTAGCTGGGAACATGATTGGAACACATTTCTCAGGCTCTCATTGGGAAGGTGAGTAGAACCTGAGTTTGAGCCACTCGAAGGCTAGGGTTTTCAAGAGAGCAGATGTGTCTCTCTATGCCCTCTTTTCTTCTGTCTGGATACAGATGATAATTAGGGACTTCTGTAGATGAAGATAGAGAGTCCCTGAATGGCCAACTGGATGAGAGTCAACCACTTACTGAATCCTCCATTCTTTTTTGAGCTACCAAAGTTTGGTGTTCTTTTTGTTATCATTTCATAGCCCACCACAGCTACTGTCAAAAGCTTAACTTACCTTGTAAAGAGTTATTGAAATGCAACGGTATTTCCATTTTTCTGCCATTCATGGAGGAGGTTAGGATTTTGTACACACTGTCACCCACAAGAGGCAATGTTTGAAGTGAATCATGTAGAAAGGTTGTTTTATTATTTTTCCTGGAATGTAAGACTGGCAACTCTCTAAAAGCCTTGGTCAAACCTCCTGGTGATAAAGGAGAAAGAGAGTCATGTCAAGTTTTCCAGAAACAGTTTTGTACCCATCAAAGAAGACTGCCTACAGTCATCTCCATGGAGACTCACAACAACAACAACAAAAAAAAATGGTGAAGTACTGAAGGGACCCAGCTACAGGCTGTCCCCTGGAAGTCCATGGGCTCCTATGACAGCAGCTATCTAGAGGCCTTGTTGCCTGCTTGGAAAAAGTCATGCCTGGGTCTGCACCAGGAGGATCACAGAAGCATCCAACAGAGGCTTGAAGAAAAAAGGCAGCTGGTCATCTGCTGCCCAGGGGCCCCTGAAGCCATGTGTTAGCCATGTCAATCAAGTGGTCTTTGGGAATTTCTTCCTCCTTGCACCTCTCCTTTCTCAGCCTACTTCTTTGCAGGGGATAACAGCAGTGGGAAAGAGGAAGCCTCTTTTTCTCTTCCTACTTTTTATATGATGAACAACTGGGGCAAGTCTCAACTGGGGAAGGAGAATTTAAATTGTTATCACAGATTAAACCCTAATATTAGACTTGATGAGACTTTAAAATTCTTGAAATGAGATTGCATTTTTTTTTCTGAAGGAGATCTAGAAAAGCTTTAAAAATCACTCAGGATTTCATCCAAGGGTGGGAATGATCAACCCCCAAATCAACCCCGAAGAGCACCACTGGAAGGACATTGGGGACTGGCAGAAGTTTCCTCCACTGTTCAATAAATTGGTTGTCTCCCACTAGTTAAATAGCTTTTGTCACTGATTAGAGAAAAAAATTAATCCAACCATCTCTTTCTGTATGTATTCTTCTTATAAGGGTGTGGCACAAAATGTTGTGCTTATGGCACAACAGCAAGGCCTCTAAACATTTATCTAGAGCAGAGCTGCCTTACAGAATCATAACATGAGCCACAAATGTGAGTGGCTGTCATTTCAAATCTTTAGTGGACACATTAATCAGGTAAAATTATCTTATTATATTTTATTTGTTATAGACCATCTAAAACATTATTATGTCGATATATTGTCACCATAAGAACTTGTTAAAAAAAACTATTTGATATCTTTCACACTGTTTTCAAAATCCAGTTTGTATTTTACATTTATAGCAGTTTGAACCGGTCAAATTTCAAGTACTCAATAGCCACTCATGACTGATGGTTGCTATTTTGCCCAGTGAGACCTGGATTTAATTACTTCTAAGTCTGTCTAGAAAGGAGTGAAAATACCATATAGGCTGCAGAGAAAATAGGAGGAAGGGGAGGAGAAAGACTAAGAGTGATAGCTGGAAAATGTTGGTCAAGGAGAAATTCTGGGATGGGAAGAACAAATGATGTAAATAAACAAGGGTATTGAAAGTAGTACCGGGCCAGTAGGAAATGCCCCCCAAATGCCTGCATGCTCATACTACCAAAACTTCCTTTTACCTTGAAATCGACTTTCATCTCAGCACCCTTTAGGTGTGGGTTTTCTAAGTAACCATGGACTCATTTTTACTTTACATGTATTTACCGTGCTCCTACTTTATATACAGTCCACCTTTTCCTGTCTTTATTCAAAGTCCTTAGTCCAGCTGTACCAGGTTCAGTTTTGATAGTTTAATATCTACCAAGTCCTACAAAGAAAATGAACACATTTAGTCACATGTGACTTTTAATTATCAAACCCATGTTATTTCCCAGTGATCATTACTTATTTTTTGTCCAAAATTTTACATCTTTTTAGTAAGCAAATATGTTAAGATCATTCAAAATATTTAATACTAATATCATAAGATAAAATATCCTTAAAGTGCTAAACCTTACAGATACTGTAATTTTATACCAGTCTTTGGTAATATCTTTGATATGTAAGTAAAAACTGTGGCAGTATAGATGAAAGATCAACCAACCCTGATACAATGCTTTCTAATATTCTCTACCTTAGCTGAATTCAGAGGTTCTATTCCAGAAAATAGAATGTCTTATCCTTCTGTCTGCATATTTTGGCTCACAGTTTGGGAGGTGTCAGTACATGGTCAGTTAGCTCTGCTGCTTTTGCATTTCTAGTGAGGCTGCATTATGGCAAGAGCACATGACATAGGGAGCACATTCACTTCATGACTGGGAACAAAAGGGAGAAAGACTGAAGTCACACAACTCCATAAGGATACCCCCCCCCCAGTGACCTAAGGGCTTCTACTAGGCCCCAACTCTTAAAGGCTCAACCACCTCCCAAAAGTGCCATGCTTTGGACCAAGACTTTATACATGGGTATCAACATGGCACAGTTGACTATTTTATTAGTTATGTGGTAAAGGGTTAATTTAGCAGGCTCAGTGTACTCAAACCCTGTATATTCAAAAAGTATGATTGGTTCTTTACCAGCTCTCAGGAGGTAACTTCTCAGCCCTTGGAATTTTCTGCCTGGTAAAGATTGCCTTTGGATACCTTGAGCCTTGGGCCATGCAAAATACTTTATGCAAATAATGTAATTTATGACTCTGATTGTCAATTTTATGTGTCAACTTGACTGGATTAAGGAATAGCTGGAGCTCTGGGAAAGCATTGTTTCAGAATATGCCTGTAAGGATGATATCAGTAGCCACTGACATGTTAGTTGGTGGACTGAATAGGAAATA
Source organism: Urocitellus parryii (assembly GCF_045843805.1). Lineage (NCBI taxonomy): Eukaryota > Metazoa > Chordata > Mammalia > Rodentia > Sciuridae > Urocitellus > Urocitellus parryii. Next base: position 68,918,949 of record NC_135538.1, on the reverse strand, counting down.
TCACTCTCATTTTCCAATATGGCAGATACTAACCCAATCAGCTGGAATCCTGGATAGAACAAGGAGAGAAAATAATTCCTTCACTGCTGTGGAGCTGAACAATCTTTTCTTCCTGGCCATGGACACCATCACTGAAAACTCTCTGTCTTAAACAAGATTTACATCAGCATGCCCACTCATTTTCAGACATTTGGCTTTGAACTGAGAATTACACCACTAACTGCTCTGGTTCTAAGGCTTTTGGGTGTGTACTACACCTTGTAGCTTTAGATGGACTACTGTGGGACTTCTCAGCTTTCATAATCATAGGAGTCAATTCCACTTGTAAATCCTCTCTCATGTCTCTCTCTCTCTATATATATATATATCATTGTTTCTGTCTTTCTGGAGAACCCTAATACAATGGTAAAATTTTATTCCCCTGGGCCTGGGCCATACTGCCTTAGTCTGACCTCTGGACAGTTAGAAGACTGAGTAGCCAATATCAGTCATATAACCAACTTCCAAAATTCTGGACCTCCAGCCTCAGGTAAGCATCCCTGGTTGGTAATAATTTGCACATGTTGTCACATATATGAATTAAGTGCTGTCCACATTTCTGCACTGGAAAAGCATAACTGGAAACCTATGCCTGAGTTCTCCTGGATTCCTCTATGAGCATTTTTCCTTTGCTGATTTTAATCTGTATATTTTCTTTATAATATCATTGCCCTGACTGTTGTAACTTGTTTTGAGTACTGTAATTCTTGCTGGTGAATATTAAAACTGAAGGCAGGTTTAGAAATGCCCAACACAGTACAAACTGTAGTAGTTTTGTTACATAGATACAAGTCAAATTAAAATAAACAATTACAATAATAACTAATATTTATTGTGTGCATTTTAAGTCAGGTCCTCTTCCAAACATTTTATAGGGAACACCTTATCTATCTTTTTCATTAGCCCTTTAAGACACAAATAAGTTCATTAACCTTCCCAGACTCACAACAAGTGATGGAGTCCAAGAGCAAACCCACCTGGCTGACTCCCAAACTCACACTCTTCCTCACTGTGCTGCACACTCACTTGGACCAAATGACATGCTAACCTAACTTTGATAAACTAGACATTTGCCCAGATATTCTGAGAATGCTTTCTGTTATAAAGTGACAACTTGGTGTAAGTTCAGGGTTTTAGAAAGTAGTGAGTCAGCCATTCAAGTTCCTACAATAAAAGATGAATGAAAGTGTACTTTTCACAAGATCCAAATGAGAATTGCATACTTTTTTATCTTTTCTCTTTAAAATCCTCAAAAAATGACTTTGTATTGTGCTTTCCTGTTTCTATAGTTACAACACTGTTTGTTCTTCTAGTGTGTATCTTTCTGCCTTATGTTATCACTTATTTTCATGGGTTTGCGTGAATTTACTAAAAACAAATTTGGATGTGTATGGTTCTAGAGAGCTGAAGTTATTCATGGATTTCACACTGGTGTAAAAAATCACAAAGTTTGGCTTCTAATTTCTTGTAACCATTTCATTGTCTCAGTTTTGTTGCAGATTCCATGGGTAGTTTAAGTAACTCCATTTTTTCCACTACATAATTCAGTAACTTTAATAAACTCATCTACTGGCTGAGAACCATGTTAAAAATCTCATGCACAATTTCTTCAGAGCAGCACTTTATTACCAGTTTTACTGTAATGCAATATTAATATAAAATGATGACATTGGACTGTGGAGGCACTATTATGCATTTACAATAATATTTATACAAATAATTAAATTTTCATTTTATAGGACACGTCAATGCAAGGAGATCTTTTGCACAGTTTAAATGAAAAAAAAAATTACAAACATGCATTGACCACTGCAGTCTCTATCTGGATTTTCTCTGATTGGACTGCAGAAAAATCCAGTTTCAAATATTGCATCTGTCATCTGTACTTCATATCAAGAAATTAATCAAACTGACGGTGGAAAGAGTTTTTTGAATGTTCATTATTTCAGCTATTAATTTTTAAAAGCAGCAAATGTTGCAAGTCAATAGCACCCATAAAAATTGATTTATTGTGTAATTTCCTTCATACTCCTGAAAGCCAAGAGCAGATTCTGTGTATCCAATGCTTTCTATTTCTAAGCCGCCCTCTTCACATCCATTTTTTAAGATAAATTATTTAGATGAAAGAAATGTAATCCTGTTTTAATTCCAATGATTTGAATTTGTGAGAACTGACCACATCAAGGAAATGTGAAATTTAGCATGAAAAAGAACTATACTTTGAAGCAATTACACTGTGAAAATCATAGGCATGTAATTTATATTAAAAATTGCAAAAGATTCTTAATCAATGTTACTGCTGTGATATGGGTAACATTACAGACACTCTGATAGAGTTGTGGCACAGCCTGACCCACTCATGCCATTTGTACCCCTAACATTTCCACTTGGATATCTTTCTTCTAACACAGATTCCACATGTCATCCTGAAACTGTACCACTAAATATACTTGCACTTTGATTTCAGAACTGAATTTGGAGTTGGTCAACTTGTGTTTGAGTCCTGAATCTGGCTCTGCTTATTTATACACTGTTATTTTGAACAATACTAAATCCTCTGAGTTTCAGATATTTTTCCCTTAATATATAGATTATTAAGTTTATTCAATAGGATTTAAAGGAATGAAACATAAAGAAATAAAATAATATTCAAAAAGCATAGATCACAGTGTTGCTCATTAAGTGTAATTATTTTTCATCCAGAAATGCTTAGGCCTCTGACATAATTTGATTATGAGAAAGTAGTATTTCTTAAAATACCACTTCCACTAACTGATATTATTTCCTCTTGATCCAACAATGATTAGTACAATTAGTACTTCTGCAATCCAAAAGAACATTCATAGCTTTTACAATAGTATGTTGAAATACAAAATGATAATATGAAACCTCAATGCAATCAAATCTCAGATCTGCACTGCTTCTTCAACATGTTCTCTGCCCCTTACTGCAAAGAATTCTGTTTCCCATACCTAGATTGCCCTCTTCCCATGTCTGCAGATCAAAATGATACCAATTACAGCTAATGCCACTTTTGATTTTCAAAACGAAAACAAGTAAGAGAGTATACCAAATGGAGGTATTAAGGGCTAGGTACTGAGCAATACTCAAGTTGCTCCTGCCATGTTGCCACAGTGATGTTTTTAATGTCCAGCTGGCTCCATTCTGCTAAGAGTGACAAAAATAATAAATTGACTTTAAACAAAGGTGAAACTCCATCCTTTATGGATACCTCCTGCTAACCCTGTAGGAAATATCAGATTACTATGCAGGCAACAAAAAAAAATCACAAAGTATCTTGAGTATTTTCTTCTAATTTGCAAATTTATTTTAGATTCCAAACATACTAATTCTAACTACTTTCGCAAAAATGAGCAAGAAGAGAAAAATAAGTAGGCATATTAAAAGATTTAGCAGTCCAAAAGAGAACCATTTGAGCATTCAGAACATATGGTCTCTAGTGAATCACAATTATTACAGGAAATTGGAGACAATTTTTTAGAGCTTGTAGGGATTCTAAATGAGACTCAAGAAAATTCTACACTGACAATAGAAGACTTCTGTACAGTGATATAATCATAGAGATTTAAAACAATAATTGCTGAACTTTAAAAAATTCCATTGTTCCCAAGGATAGCATTTCAACATCAGTAAAACTAAATTAGAACATTAGAAGACCAGAACTCAGATGAAGAAAAAAATTGATAGCATATAATGAGAAAAATATGAATTGCGCAGGATATACACCAGATTTAATACATGTGTCATTTTAGTTTTAGAAAGGACAACAGAATTTATAGAAGAAAAGCCATGATGAAGGAGTTGATATAATAAAATTTCCCCTGAATTGCAGAAGCCCTGTGTAATAAGTTTTCTACTGCTGCTATATTGCTATAAGCTTAGTGACTTAAAACAACACAAATTTATTATTTTTCTGCATAGTTAGAAGTTCCACATAGGTCTCACTACGCTACGTTAAGGTGTTTAGAGGGCTGTTTCTTTCATGAGGTTCTAGAGTCAATGTGTTTCCTTATTCTAGAGGCTATTCACAATTCTTGGCTTGTGTATCCTTCTTCCAGAGACAAACCCAACTTTGCATTTCTGCTTCTCTTGTCACATCTTCTCTGATTTTAAGACTTTTGGGAATTATATTGGACCCACTTGAATAATCCATCCTCCCCCCACTTCAAAGTCCTTAATCACATCTGCAAAATTCCCTTTACCAGAAGAGGTAACATATTCGAAGCTTGCAGAAATTAATATGTAGCAATCTTCAGGGAGTCATTATTTTGCTTGCTACAATCCAAATCTCCATGTGGAGGGAGTTCAGTGGGTTCAGAGTCAATGAAAAGGTGTTGTCCATACTACATTTCCTAAATCTCAAGAAAAAGAAGAATATTTAACAAGCGTCTGGATTTTTAAAGCTGTTTACTATAAAAGAAGAGAACAATATTAGCATACAACCTGTGAAATACTGTAATCAGCACACTGTCTTAGATTGGCTATGGTGAATTACACAGACTGCTGTTTCAAAACCAGATGTCTTAGAGACTTAACATAGTAAAATTCCTTCTTGCTAAGGTAAGACCCAACAGGTATTTCTCAGCAAGTAATCTTCCTTGTGACCATTCAAAGACTCAGGCGTCTCTTTAGGGGTCCATATTTCTCTTGGCCTTCAGAGTCCTCTCCTTTCAAAGTTACTAGAAAGAGAGGTAACGGGAAAGAAGGTTCAGGATGTTTTGGGAAAGCAAGTATGGATGTGACACCTGTCACTTCTACCTATATTTCATTACCTATATCTAAGTCATAGATATTGGAAAGGTCAGAGTTGACTGCCCATCTTTCAAAGATTTGCAGAGGAAAAACTGAAATGGGCTATTATAAAAAACAAGCACTCTCAATTATGGATGGCAGAAATGGCTTTCTTAAGAAAAAAAGATGGATTTCCCCATAAATTTATTTGTTACATAGTTTTCATTTGCTTGAGTACATGCATACCCAGACGTTCTTACCTATGTAAACTAGTTATGATATCCATAAAATCTTTCTGAAAAACTACCCAACATCAATACCAGAATAAATACTCTGTAATCACAATTATTCAAATGAAATATATTTTTAGACCTCCAAATTTTCCCAAAGTAAAGATTGGGGGGTTGGCTCAGTGTTACAGTGCATGCTTAGCACATGCAATGCCCTGGAATTGATCCCCAGCACCATGAATAATTATATATATATATATATATATATATATATATATATATATATATATATATATATATATATAATGGATATGTATATCCATTCCAGAGTAGAATTTAAATAAGCTGTGTCCTTGGATTCTCACGTAATAAAACTAGCATATACTTCTTAAAGGGACCAGAGAAAGAAAGCATAACAAAAGCCCAACTTCTTGGTATGGACAAGTCCTCTTCTCAAAACTGGGGAGCAGTGTCCTGAGTAATGATGAATATGGATACAGGAGCCAGGGTCAGGATAGGACAGTACCTCTAGTCCACTTAGCCTTCCAGTGCCTCCTCCCTTAAGTAATATAAATGGAAATAATATCAGTTTCCACCCCCAAACATTTCTGTCATGACTAAATTAGATTAATTCATATAAATAGGAATAGAAAATAGCATCAAATTAAAAAGATTCTGTATTGTAAAGAAAACAATTAAAAATGTAAAGAGAGCATCTAGAGAATAGGAGAAAATCTTTACTAGTTCCTCTTCTGTCAGTGGATTAATATTCAGAATATATAATGAACTCAAAAAATTTTAACATACACACACAAAAATTAATAAATGAACAAATGAATTAAGCAGACACTTCTCAAAAAAAGAAATACAAATGGCCAACAAATATATGAAAAAAATGTTCAACATTATTAGCGAAATGCCAATCAAAATTACACTGAGATTTTATCTCATTCCAGTCAAAACGGCAAACAATAATACAAACAAGAATCAAGAATACAAACAATAGTAAATACTGGAGAGGATGTGAAGAAAAAGGAACACTTTTACACTGTTGGTGGGACTGTAAATTAGTATAACCACTATCAAAATCAGAAGAGTCCTGAAAAGACTAGGCATAAAACCTAGTTCCATTAATCACATGGTGATATGACCCAGCTATACCATTCCTCACAGTTTATCCTGAAAAATTAAAGTTATCACACTATAGTGATGCAGGAATAGCCATATTCATAACAGCAGATTCAGAATAGCCAAATATGGAACTGACCTAGGTGTCCATTAATGCATGAATAACTAAAGAAAATGTATTATATATACACAATGGAATTTTACTCAGCCATAATGAAAAATGAATTATGCAATTTTCAAAAAAATAATGGAAAGGAAAGCATTATGTTTTAAGTGAAATAAGTCAAACTCAGAAGTTCCAGGTTCCTATATTTTCTCTGATATGTGGATATTAGAGAGAAAAAAGGAAAAGAGAGGGAATGTGTGTAGGAGGGAATCTAATGAAAATCAAAGAAAGATCAGAGTATAGGAAAGGGACCAGAGAAAGAAAGGAGAGAAGGGAGAGGGGAAATATTGGGGAATGATAATGTGTGCACGTACGATCCTGTAACAACAAAGCCCACCAACTACAATGAACCAACAAAAATATGGAAAAATAAATAAAAATGGGAATAAAATTAATTTACATTTCATAAATTTTCTATAAGGGCAAAATTATATAATTCATGTAAATAAGAATAAAAAATATTTATAAATCACATTCTAAGTGTAAAATACTACCATATGTTATCTAAGTTCTTGACATATAGAGTTAACTATTTTCATTAATTAAAGCAATTTATATAAAAAATGGAAGGTGTATTAAAATATTAATTTTACAGAGTATGTAGAAATAAAACATAAGAAAATATATACATATTACTATGCAAACCAGTTTTTCTCTCCAGATGTGCCTATTCTGCTATTGAACCAATGCCCTGAACTTTTAGTCAACAACCCTCTTCTACTTTCAGAAATAGTATCTATTTTACAAACTCACCTTTTATTTTTTCATAATGTTCCCTTCTTCATGATAGTTTTAATCCTTTCATTTTTCTAATTTTAATCACAATTATTTTCTAGTCTCTTTCAGTCTGTCATATACTGATTATCCTCTTGGTGGCTTCTTCTAGTTTTACCGTATAATTTGTTTCTTATTTAATCTGTGTCCTTTTTCTTGTGAGCTCATGCTCTTTAGAACCTTATTTGATGTTGTTGATTTCCTTTTCTCTTGGGAGTTAGGGGGCTCTGAGGTGTGAAAGGAGCCTTCCAGCACTGCTGAGTTTATGCTTGTCGCTGGAGTTTCCAATAGGCTTGGATTCATTTAAATATTAATTTTTATAATAACAGCTGAATCAAAAAGTCATAAATTTGGACCTCTCACCCAAGACTGTAGTACCAGACAGCCTCCTTTTATCATTCACCGTTACTCTAAACAGTGGAGGTACATTTTACATGCTCCTGGCTTACATGGATGGATCAATCTGGGCTCCATGTCTGTCTTCCCTCAGGCTACATCTTCTAATTGCTTGTGGAATGAGGATTCAGCCCCAGCCACTAATCTTCAACTGTGCTTGAAAAGCCCTGTGAGAGATCAGGTAATATTACACTATCTTTGCCTTCTCTTCTTATACTTGGAGTCAGAGATATGCCATCTTTCTTTCTACCTCTTTTTAAAAGTGGAATGAGATATTTTAAGGGTCATATTTTATGCACCATTTTTTATATTTTTGAAGCAGAGGGCAGAGTAGTAGAATCTTCTATATCAATTTATCCTGCCATTTTTAGGGATGTTTTTTAAAAATCCCTTTAGTAGAATCATATAATTTGACAATGAGAGCAAATACAAAAAAAAGATCAATCTCTTCAGGCACAATGGTGCACAGCTGTAAATCCTGTGACTCAGGAGGTAGAAGGATTGTAAGTTCCAGGCCAGCCTCAGCAATTTAGTGAAACTCTGTCTGAAAAAATAAAAAGGGCTGGGAATGTAACTGAGTGGATGAGTGCCCCTGGGTCCCAGTACTAAAAGAAAAAAAAAAATGTGATTTAACTTAAAGGCTTATAGTCCTCCATCCACTAATGATAAGTTTGGAATGTTTGTAACACACAGTAAACTGTGAAAAGGCAGTGGTGAATTCTAGCCCTCATAGAGGCTATATTCTAATGAAATGAAGCACTTCTAATAAATAAACTGGAGCAAATTGGAGCAGGAGGGTGATAAATAATTAACATATTTATAATCAATTGAACTTATTCCTGATATTCAAATACATTAGGAAATGAAGCTAAATAATCATCATACTTATTGATGATATGACTATCATAAAACCATTTAAATTAACTTTCGATATCCATTTCTGATCAAAACTCAGAGTAGACTAGGTCTAGATAGTTACTTAATGCACAACAAATTTCAGTAAGAAATCAACAGTTCCTATAATTTTGAAAATTGAAATATAAGAACTATTATAATAAAAAAGCACTGAAGCACTATCTACTATTCAACATTGTTCAAGAAATTCAAATTATGTAATTAGGGATGGAAAATAGATTAGATTTAGAAATTAATCTAAAACATCATTATTTGTAAATGAAATCATTGCCTAATTATAAAACCAAAAGATTTAACAGCAAAAAATTAAAAACCGCAGAAAGTCTTTGTAAAAATTTTTTATAAAATAAAAAAGGACAAAATTATTCCAATTATAATAACATTTCAAAACTTTCCACAAGCATAAAAATAGATAGCTCTACTGACAGGGAAAAATGTCTTGAGTTAGTGAAGTGACATCCATCTTTCTTGACAAGAAGTCTCAATATTTAAAGATAACAATCCTCCAAATTAACTTATAAATTGGGTGAGAAATCATTCTCACTTTTGATGAATTTGGAGAGAACTTGACAAAAATAGTTATTAAGTTAATTTATAAGAGTAAATGGATGATAATGGCCAACATAATTTTGAAGAACCATAGTAATGATTGACTTGGTTAGGGTGTATGCCTTCATAAGCTACAAAAATGCACATATATATTTAATTTTGTTAAAATATTGTTCATTTGGAAGCTGGATGAATGGAACAGAAATGTAAATTCAACAGTAGATGCAAGATTAGAAATGTATCATATGATAATGATTGCATTTCAAATCAATGGGGGGAGACAAGATTATTTAATAAATAGTATTTGAAAACTGTAAATAAGTAATAAGTTAGCATTCAATTTCTTCACTAGACTGTTTCCTAAAAGAATTAAAGACAATATTTTTGAAAAGACTACAAAATTTTGAGGGTAATATGTATAACTTTTTTATACTCTTGTCTGAGATAAAATGATAAATTATTCCCTCATCAATTATTCTTCTCATCTCCTCATTTCTCTCTCATTTCTCTCTCTCAGTTACTCTTCAAGCTCTAGCTTTTAGTCTCTCTCATATTGTCCAATAGAATTGAAAAAAAAATGGAGAGATTAAACTAGATGAAATAAAAATGATTTTTTTAAAGATTTAATTCCAAAAGAGAGCCAATATTTGTCATTTTGGCATAAAATTATTTTATAATGTGTTTATATAATACATGTGTTTATATAATACATATATATTCATAATAAGAAAATAATAAATTGGGCAAAATATGAAAAGTTAAACATTAACCTTCTTGGCCTATAGTAAAAAAGGCTTATTTCTCGATTATGCAACTTGTCCATTTTGAGATTACTATAGCCATTTTCCATGTAATCTTTGTTGAGAGATCCAGAATAATGGAACACCTTCTTTTTGGAATGTGGTTAACTTTGTGGCAGAAGGAAAACAAAATTCTGAATCATGATATCACTATTAAAGTGTCAGTTTGGAAGTGACACACATTATTTTTCATATTGCAATATAGCCAACCCTAAACTTTAGTGCTTGGGAGCTATAATTTGCAATGAAGAAAGGGTATCATAATAGGGACATGAACTCTGAGGGAACAATAGTATAATCTACTGCCTCCCCTGGCAGAGACAACCCAATAATCGTCCAATTACGACACTGAGCTTAAACTTTCATTCTGCAAGAACTGCCAGATTATTCCTATACTAGGTTTAAGCAGGTAAGTTAAAGAAAAATGACAGCCCTGGCCCTCATATGTACACATTGATGGAATTGGGGTAGGATTACCCCCAAAATACAATTTCCATTAAGAGGTGTGGAGGAAGAGGGTGACACAGCAGTCTCTGATCTGCAAACTGAACTCCCACAGGGCAGGTTATGTTGTGATTTCTCTTGGTGGTTGAACTTTGCTGTTCCTGAGGTAAGCCTTCACTCTCTTTCCTGGGAGAGGATCCACAGCTATTGTTCTCCATACCCATTAACTCCTTTCTATTAGGTCCTTCCTTATCAACTTCTAAAAATGAAACAGAAAACACATTTGCCTTTGGATTTCTTAACTTGCTGTATGTATTAGTGGCATTTTAAGACTGAAAGATACTTAGTCTCTTTGAGGTCAGATTGGTGGCAAGTTTGTCAGGTTAAAGCAAAAAATGTTGACTGCTTCTTATTTATTTGCTTTCAATTATTATCATATGCCAGGACACATCCTCAGTATTTTCAGGGCTTCACTGTCTCTACTAAATTATGGGTAACTATTAGGCTGGGTTTCGGAAGATCACATCTCTTGTCTCTTGTCTCTTTTACCCAAATATACTGGGTGCTAACAATCAATTTGTTTCATCTGTCAGGATTTGATCTTTGTTATGAAACTGAGTTTAAACATTCTTTGTCATTCAAAGGCTTGTTTAGTTTTATGTTTTCCCTAATAGGAGATAAGAAATAGTTGCATCTTCCAACACTATAATCTGAGTATCTCAAGACTCTTCTGCAGCAAACAGGTGAATTTAAAAAATTCATCTCTTTCTAAATAATTTCACAAGATCACTCAAATAATAACTAAGAAATGCTACAAACATTCCATTTCCTACATTCTCACCCAGAAACAATTTTTGGATCATGATCTTCCTTCCAACTTCAGGTCATTTTACTAGTTCAAAGAGAGAGAAAAAAAAGGATCATTCTGCACCCAGCACTGATAATGGTTTAACTTCTGACTACTTCTTGGCCCAGAGGCAGACCCCACACATTTTGTTCGTTATCATAGTTTTATAGTTTATTTTTATTGTTTTTGTTCAAATTTTAAAATTATTTACAATATCCCAGGTGATGATAATAAAACAAATGATATCAAATTATCCCTGGCTCACAATGATAAAATATAGTTTTTACATTATATGTTCATTGTGGGACAGTTGTGTTTCTTCTCAGAAGTACTTTCTTTCTGGGAATAATCAGTCTCCTAGTAGAAGAGGAAAATTACAAATGAAGAATTGATTGTCAAAATTTCAACTAAGAGGCATGCTACTTCCATTCAAATTTCATTGGCAGAACAATTTTCATGGTCACATCTGAACTTGACAGATCAAGCATTGTATGGGTCAGTGTTCTCTAGAGAAACAGAACCAATAACATATGTAGAGAAATCTAAGAGGATATTTATTATGGGAATTGACTAATATGATTGTGGAGGCTGAGAAGTCCCATGACATGTTGTCTGAAAGCTGAAGAACCAAGAGTTAACCAGTATAAAATAAGTTCAAGGGCCTGAGAACCAGAGATGGAGTGAAGGCCACTGGTGGGAGTCTTAACAATTGAAGACCTAAGAACAGGATCTCCAGTGTCAGATAAGAGGAAGATGGGTATCCCAGCTTAAGAAGTGAGAGCTAAGTTAATCAAGAAGGATAAAGAAGGGCACTATATACTGTTAAAAGGAACCATCCACCAACAAGACATAACAATTATCAATGTGTATGCACCAAACAATGGAGCTGCAACTTTCATAAAACTAAACCTCCTCAAGTTCAAGAGTCAAATAGACCACAACACAATAATTATGGGTGACTTCAACACACCGCTCTCGCCATTAGACAGATCCTCTAGACAAAAACTGAATAAAGAAACTATAGAACTCAACAGCACAATCAACAACCTAGACTTAACTGACATATATAGAATATATCAACCATCATCAAGTGGATACACGTTCTTCTCAGCAGCACATGGATCCTACTCAAAGATAGACCATATATTATGCCATAAGGCAACTCTTAGTAAATATAAAGGTGTGGAGATAATACCATGCACCATATCTGACCATAATGGAATGAAATTGGAAATCAATGATAAAAGAAGGAAGGAAAAACCCTACACCACATGGAAAATGAACAATATGTTATTGAATGATCAATGGGTTACAGAAGACAGAAAGGAAGAGATGAAAAAATTCTTAGAGTCAAATGATAATACAGACACAACATACAGGAATCTATGGGACACAATGAAAGCAGTTTTAAGAGGGAAATTCATTTCTTGGAGTTCTTTCCTCAAAAAAAGAAAAAAAAAAACAACAAATAAATGAACTCATACTACGCCTCAAAAATCTAGAAAAGGAAGAGCAAAACAACAGCAAATGTAGTAGAAGGCAAGAAATAATTAAAATTAGAGCAGAAATCAACGAAATTGAAACAAAAACAACCATTGAAAAAATAGATAAAACTAAAAGTTGGTTCTTTGAAAAAATAAATAAGATAGACAAGCCCTTAGCCATACTAACGAAAAGAAGAAGAGAGAGAACTCAAATTACTAACATACGGGATGAAAAAGGCAATATCACAACAGACACTACAGAAATACAGAAGATAATTAGAAAGTATTTTGAAACCCTATATTCCAATAAAATAGAAGATAGTGAAGATATCGATAAATTTCTTAAGGCATATGATTTGCCCAGATTGAGACAGGAAGACACACAAAATTTAAACAGACCAATAACAAAGGAAGAAATTGAAGAAGCCATCAAAAGACTACCAACCAAGAAAAGCCCTGGACCGGATGGGTATACAGCGGAGTTCTACAAAACCTTCAAAGAAGAATTAATACCAATACTTTTCAAGCTATTTCAAGAAATAGAAAAAGAAGGAGCTCTTCCAAATTCATTCTATGAGGCCAAAATCACTCTGATCCCAAAACCAGACAAAGATACTTCAAAGAAAGAAAACTACAGACCAATATCTCTAATGAACTTGGATGCAAAAATTCTCAATAAAATTCTGGCGAATCGAATACAAAAACATATCAGAAAACTTGTGCACCATGACCAAGTAGGATTCATCCCTGGGATGCAAGGCTGGTTCAATATACGGAAATCAATAAATGCTATTCACCACATCAATAGACTTAAAGACAAGAACCATATGATCATCTCGATAGATGCAGAAAAAGCATTTGACAAAGTACAGCATCCCCTTATGTTCAAAACACTAGAAAAACTAGGGGTAACAGGAAATTATCTCAACATTGTAAAAGCTATATATGCTAAACCTCAGGCTAGCATCATCCTAAATGGAGAAAAACTGAAGGCATTCCCTCTAAAATCTGGAACAAGACAGGGGTGCCCTCTATCACCACTTCTATTCAATTTAGTTCTCGAAGTACTAGCCAGAGCAATTAGACAGAAAAAAGAAATTAAAGGCATAAAAATAGGAAAAGAAGAAGTTAAATTATCGCTATTTGCGGATGACATGATAATATACTTAACAGACCCAAAAGGGTCTACAAAGAAGCTGCTAGAGTTAATAAATGAATTCAGCAAAGTGGCAGGTTATAAAATCAACATGCATAAATCAAAGGCATTCCTGTATATCAGGAATTATACAAATTAAACAAAATTATACAAATTATACAAATTATAAATTATACAAATTATAAATTATACAAATTAAACAAAACGTCTGAAATGGAAATAAGGAAAACCACTCCATTCACAATATCCTCAAAGAAAATAAGATACTTGGGAATCTACCTAACAAAAGAGGTGAAAGATTTATACAATGAAAACTACAGAACCCTAAAGAGAGAGATAGAAGAAGATCTCAGAAGATGGAAAAATGTACCCTGTTCATGGATAGGCAGAACTAACATCATCAAAATAGCGATATTACCCAAAGTTCTCTACAGGTTTAATGCGATGCCAATCAAAATCCCAACGGCATTTCTTGTAGAAATAGATAAAGCAATCATGAAATTCATATGGAAAAACAAAAGACCCAGAATAGCAAAAGCAATTCTAAGCAGGAAGTGTGAATCTGGAGGTATAGCGATACCAGAGTTCAAACTGTACTACAAAGCAATAGTAACAAAACAGCATGGTACTGGTACCAAAACAGGCAGGTGGACCAATGGTACAGAATAGAGGACACAGAGACTAATCCACAAAGTTACAACTATCTTATATTTGATAAAGGAGCTAAAAACATGCAATGGAGGAAGGATAGCTTCTTCAACAAATGGTGCTGGGAAAATTGGAAATCCATATGCAACAAAATGAAATTGAATCCCTTTCTCTCGCCAGCCACAAAAGTTAACTCAAAATGGAACAAGGAGCTAGATATCAAACCAGAGACACTGCGTCTGATAGAAGAAAAAGTTGGCTACTATCTACATATTGTGGGGTCGGGCTCCAAATTCCTTAATAGGACTCCCATAGCCCAAAAGTTAACAACAAGCATAAACAAATGGGACTTACTTAAACTAAAAAGTTTTTTCTCAGCAAGAGAAACAATAAAAGAGGTAAATAGAGAGCCTACATCCTGGGAACAAATTTTTACCCCCCACACATCAGATAGAGCCCTAATTTCCAGAATGTACAAAGAACTCAAAAAATTAAATAATAAGATAACAAATAATCCAATCAACAAACAGGCCAAGGACCTGAACAGACACTTCTCAGAGGAGGACATACAATCAATCAACAAGTACATGAAAAAATGCTCACCATCTCTAGCAGTCAGAGAAATGCAAATCAAAACCACCCTAAGATACCATCTCACTCCAGTAAGATTGGCAGCCATTATGAAGTCAAACAACAACAAGTGTTGGCGAGGATGTGGGGAAAAGGGTACACTTGTACACTGCTGGTGGGACTGCAAAATGGTGAGGCCAATTTGGAAAGCAGTATGGAGATTCCTGGGAAAGCTGGGAATTGATCCACCATTTCACCCAGCTATCGCCCTTCTCGGACTATTCCCTGAGGACCTTAAAAGAGAGCACTATAGGGATACGGCCACATCAATGATTATAGTGGCACAGTTCACAATAGCTAGACTGTGGAACCAACCTAGATGCCCTTCAATAGATGAATGGATAAAAAAAATGTGGCATCTATATACAATGGAGTACTATGCAGCACTAAGAAATGACAAAATCATAGAATTTGCAGGGAAATGGATGGCATTAGAGCAGATTATGCTAAGTGAAGCTAGCCAAGCCCTAAAAAACAAATACCAAATGTCTTCTTTGATATAAAGAGAGCAACTAAGAACGGAACAGGAAGGAAGAGCAGGAGGAAAAGACTATCAGTAAACAAAGACGAATGGGGGGAGAGAAAGGGAGAGAGAAGGGAAAGGATATGCAAAAGGTAGGAGACCTTCAATGATACACAAAAGTATAAGAGGTTATGATGGGCAAGGGGGAGGGGGGAAAAGGGAGAGAATTGAACAACAGCAGAGGAGGCAGAGAGGGAAGGTGGGAGGGGAGGGGAAGGGGGATAGTAGGGGTTAGGAAAGGTAGCAGATTAAAACAGTCACTAATATGCCATTATGTAAAAATGTGAGTATGTAACAGATGTGATTCTGCTATCTGTATTTGGGGTAGAAATGGGAGTTCAAAACCCAATGGAGTCAAATGTATGAAAGATGATTTATCAAGAGCTCTGTAATGTATGGAACAATCAATAAAAAAAAAAAAAGAAGTGAGAGCTGATCCTGCCCTTCCTCTGACTTTTAGTTCTATCCAGGGCCAACATAAAACATTGCTGAGGGTAACTCTTCTTTACCTAGTCTACCTGATTCAAATGCTAATTTCTTCCCTCATAGATATACCTAGAAATAATGTTTTATGAGCTATCAGGGTGTTCTTTAACCTAGTCAAGTTGGCACATAAAGCTAACCATCACTGAGGAAGAATAATTGAACATGAGGAAACTGAAATTCAATTTACCAATACAATAAAATCACACATAAATACAATGACTCAAAATATAGGGCTATTATGAAACTGCATTAGAAATAAAATGGAATTTAAAACTAAATGTTGCTGTCCACTCAAAATCTGAGAAATAATTTTGAAAAATAGAAATACCTAGTTGAAAAGGTTACTGACAAAATAGTTACTATAATATCCTGAGAGATTTAAAATGTATAAATTTAAGCAACTTGCAGAAATGGGTAATATTTATGGATAATTTTAAAATGGACATAGCCTTTTTCCCCCAATTTCTCATTTTAGTGATTATCAGTCAATCATGAGAAAATGCACAAATGTATATATGTTGATGTGTAGAAAATATTTCATTTGGGTTGGGGTTGTGGCTCACCAGTAGAGTGCTCGCCTAGCGTGTGGGAGGTCCTGGGTTTGATCCTCAGCACCACATAAAAAAATAAATAATTAATTAAAAGTACAAAAAAAAAAGAGAGAGAATATATTACATTAGACATAGTTACAGTAACATTATTTATACTAATGAAAATTTAGGACATTTACAATGTCCATCAATAATTGTTATTAAACATAGAATTGTTTATAATATAATCTTTAAAATAATCCTTTATATGAATAGATATTTATGTTTTATTGTCAAATGAAACACCACATTATTCAACAGTATGCATTATGGAAACAGAAAATTATAAAGCCCAAATACTTTGATTCAGTCTTGATTAAAATTATAGTTGAAACCATATGCCATAATTTTCAAATGGTGCTTAGTGGAAAATTTTGACTTTAATAATCTGTTTATATTGTGAGTCCGAGAATGCAAAGCAGAAGTGTGTCGATTACCCTTTGTTTAGAAAGATAAGAAAGAAGGTTAAAGAATATTTGCATTCTGTTACCATAAATATTGAGTTAAAGCTATATTCTGCGTTATCTTGTCATCATCAAGTTGAGTTTCTCTTTACTGAACAAGACAAAGGACTCTGCTGTAAAATGCATAATTCTGCTTTAATAGTTTTTTTCACTGAGAAATGTTGATTTATAACCTTCAAACTACATGTTTACTATAGGAAATTACTATTATAAAGTATTATATATATATATATGTTTGTTTGTTGAAGGAGACTCTTGCTCAATTTCTAAATTATGCTTCTTTTATGTGGTTAAATTTGATCATCAACTTTGTGATAATTAAGTAGATATTATTTACTTTTGTTATATTTCACAACCAAGGCATAAAAACTGTATTTTGTTAAGTTAGAAATGCAATTTAAAGCAGCCTTCCTTGAAAAAAAAGTGAAAGAGAGAGAAGAAATAAAATTTAAATACAACACAAGTCAGCACAGCCATAGATCATCGACCTAACCTCTTCTTTTAGTTCTAATGGTGGAGGTGTTAGCTAAATTTTCATATTTTCAACATATCCACCAAAATGTTTTTAATCGTTATATATATGCATCAGAATTTGCCTTCTTCTTTTTGCCTACTTTTATGTTGTCTAAAATCTTTGTCATAAAAATGTCAAAATTTTTAGAAGAAACACACACACACACATACACACATATATCTCTATCTATCTATCTATCTATCTATATCTTGTCTTTGGTTTTGCATCCAAATCAAATCCAGATCATTACACCTTTATTAATCACCCTAAAGGAAATGTTACTCTTCTTTGACATCTGGAGTCTAATTCTGCATCATAGCTAATGTTCCTTCTTTTTATGAAATTCTTCTTTACTAGTACATCAGTTCATTGGGACAAGACTGTATTTTATTCTTCCTCATGATATGCACAGCTTTAGGAGAGTACCAACCACAATGTGGTACTTTTGAATGATTTGGTTACAAAAAATAAATGTGGACCATCACTTCCTTGCCCAGCCCACCTCTAAATTGCATCAAAGGCTTAGTCATTGCCTATGACTCACTGTGACACCCGCTGGCTTAGCTATTATACAGCAGTCACACCTGAAACATTGTAAATATTTTACATAACCCCCCTTTTTTCAATTCTTGCTTGAGTGGGTATGTTTACCCACTCTTGGGGCATCAGTGGGAAGGGAGGTTGCACAGCTTGCCCTGTACATCTGCATTAGACTTAGCCACCTCTTGGTTTTGGTCTTAAAATCCTTCATGCCTATCAATTTCTTTCTTTCTTTTTCTTTTCTTTTCTTTTTTAAACAAAAGCAATCCTGGAAAGTCTGCAGGATGTTATGAGAAAAGAATTTAACATTGCTTTGCAGCTTAGAGATGATGAGTGCTGCTAAGAATACAAATGTCTCCCTGTCACATGCATTTGTATTTTTGCCATCGTTTTGCTTAGGGTGATGTTCAAGCCCTTTGGCCTTTTGTGTCTGGTGTGCAGCCCTTGTTATGGCTTGAATTATGCTCAGCCAGCTTGACTTGCAGAATTTATCATGTCTGGAGACAGTTCCCCTTTTCAAAACTCTTTCATTGCCCTTATCTAAATATTTAATTAAATGGCAACTTGAAGTATTTCAGTTGGTTCTTAGTCAAAATAAGGAAAATATTTTAGGAAGAGTTTTCATAATACTTACAAGGGGCACTTTGTGGAGTGGTCTTTCTAAATACTTGGGTTACTTTGGGCTTCTTGTTAGATAAAAATCTCTCTAAAGCAAAAAGCTTATGTTGTATAATAAGACCTTTTAAAAACTATTCATGTATTTTCACTTTAGGCTTTTGTACAACCCTTGGGTGGGCATTTGAAGACACCAAAATATACCTGCAGGGGGTTTGTGGATTAAGTAATAAGTGGTAAGCCTCCAGCTGAGACTCTGTGTTTATCATTATCATCTTCCTTCAGAAAATATTCAGACTGGTAATGATTCTGGGCTACCTGCTGAGGGGGATTTCAGCCTCAGTGTAACATTTAATAAAACATTATCACTAAACTTCAGTGAGACTATATTGATAAGAACTGCCTTTAGAAGATGTCGGAAGAGTGATCTATTGAGGTAGAGAATGCAAACTCTAGAAATAATGAAATAAAAACAAGATTCATGGAAGTCCAGATGAAATTTTACCCAAACTAATAAAAAACACAGTAAATGAAAAAAAAGGAAAGAAAAGAAAAACACCCAACAACCTATCTAAAACCCAGTACTTAAATAGATAAAGGGAGTTCATAAATGAAAGTCCACACATTGCAAGCAAAGCAAGAAATGAATGGGAGAAATATATTACTAGCATAGAGCAAAACAAAATTCAATAGAGGACTGAAGTATTGGTTCTGCAACATAATAGACTGGGTGTTTGGTTTTGAAGCTTAGGACAGTGTAAATGTTTGTTGGGTCAAGTTCTTCCACTCAGGATTCACTGACTTTATACTCTATTGCTTTACTAGCACCAGCCTTCTTTCTATGATGCATATTTGCATGCCCTTTATTTGGATTCAGTACATGTTAAAAGTTCAGAGTAATTACTGTACTGAAATCTTTGCTCTTTGATTATCCTGAAGTCAGCCCCTGTTGCTGGTTAGCGTAATTCAAAAGTGCTGACCTGAGCTCATAAATCCCATTGTGAAGAATCATAACTGCCCACAAAACTGCTCTTCTGGGATGGGTATTTCAGACGGAAATTGTTTTGGGGGACCCAGTTATTTGTTGGCATTGTTTGAAAATCGTATGCTAACAAATTAGTGCCTAATATTGTTTCAAAGGGAAGCTTCATTCTGCTAGTTCAATAGATCCTCACTTAATTAACCTTTAGTGCTTCAAGTAAGACACATCTTTAAAACTTTTTATGCTCTGCTAGCTGTACATTATTAGGATTGTTTCTATCACTAACAGTAGTCTAAAGTGCTTACTTAGGAAGTGCATTAACTCTTATAGGTCATCAAGATATCATTTAGAGCATCATTTTTTTTTTCTAATGGACTAAATGCTGTGCTCTTGACCTTTAAGTCTAAATCTCTGCTGGAGACGTAACTGACTAATGACTTCTCACAATGAACAATTACTGAATTAATATATTTTTCTTTTAATTCCAAGCTGATTATTAAGTAAAGAACCCATAGGTTGGCTGATATCTACTGTGTTTTATAAGTAGTTGAAATTCCTAGGTATCACATTTTGTTAGAGAGGCAGCAAATACTGCCTCCTATATTTCTGAATTCTGATTACTATTTGCAGTGTTAGTGAAAGAAATAATAAACTTTCATAAGACAAGTGTAAATAGAAGCAAGAAAAATCAATCATTTTTTCTGTTGATATGTTGCACTTGACCTTCAAGAAAGACAGATGTACATCTTAAAGGAAGAATATATTTATTTCTCACTAGTGGCCTTTATGAAAATTTTGGGCATTAATATTTTAAGAATATCTTTTAAAATAATTTTTCTTTTTGGTAAGTATGAGCTAATCCATAGGACATATCCTGGTCTCTTCTGAATTTCTTATAAAACTTTAAGAAGGGAATTTAACTCACTAAATGTAGCTGGCATACATATTACATTATTTTCTTATTCACCTAATTGATAAATATTTATTGAGACTCTGGTATGTATATGAACTTTTCTAGATGTTTTGTGGATAAAAATGAGGAAGATATTAACTTTGGGGTTAGAGGATAAGGTAAAATACCAATATTATAAATTGAGAAAGTTCATAGAAATTCTATTCATTTAGCAAGGATTTGTCTAATAAGATAGCAAATGTTAAAGCCACTAGAAAACTAAAAGCTAGATGTGTGCATTTTTTAATGCAAATATGTGTGTGTGTGTGTGTGTGTGTGTGTGTGTGCGTGTGTGTGTGTGTGCGTGTGTGTGTGTGTGTGTGTGTGTGTGAGAGAGAGAGAGAGAGAGAGAGAGAGACAGAGAAAGAGACAGAGAAAGAGAGAGACAGAAAGAGAGACAGAAGCAAACTCTTAGGAGACCTACTTGAATGTTGACATTAGAATAGAGTAGAGCTCCATCTATGTTACCTGTTCAGGACCTTGGTAGTCATCCCAATTGCTGGTTCCCAGCTGGACTCTGCCTAGGACTTGCCTTTAGTAGTCAGAAAACTTCCTACACCAAGGTTATGAGCCCTCCCCTGGGGTAGCTGGGAGCCCATGACTCTTTAGACTCAGGAGTACAAAATTCTGTCCTATTTGTCTAAATTCAGACAACTGTTAGGGTCATCTAAGCTCCAGAGTTTCCTCTGGAGTATTGTCTGAGCCTCAGTTGCCATCAAATTTCAGAGGAAGGCACTTCCTCACTTGCTCTCTCCAGAGAGCACATTCCAGTGAGCAGTTGGCATGCCGCCTGCCCCTTCTGACTGTGTTTCTAGGAAATTCAATCTAAGACAAGGGTTAATTCTGAAAAGAAGAGCATATGTATATATATTTTATCTACTTGGTTGAAATTTGTATTTCTCAAGGGATGAATAACACAATATGAGAAAACTGCTAGACTCGGCTTATTTTTGAATAAATTTGGCAAAAGAAAAGTGGGTTTTAAAGTAGATAGTGTGAAAAAAGTAGGAAGATATATCTTCAACATAATATTTTAAATAGTTTTAAAGCACTCTCTCTTAATTTTAAGGTAACAAAAAGATTATATTTTCTAACTTCCTCTCATGATAATCCTAATGCTAAAACAACACATGAGATTCTAAAAATTAAAATTTACTGTATGTATGCTTTGTGATAATTATTTAACTTTTCAAGCTCAGGATTACGAACAGATATTAATTAAATGGTAAGTTGAAGAGCTTTCTCTAAATGAATCCCATTGATTACAACTGGATCACATGAATATAATCTAACAATTAGGAAAATTGAGAAGTGAGTTTCTAGCTGTTTTGATGGGAGATGAGCCTGACAGGTAAGAGGAGGCCTGAGGCTGACTGCTGGGTAGGTAACATAGAATGTCTGCGACATGGGGTAAAAGCAAGTGCCAGGGAGCCTAGGAGAGGCAATTAGTATCACATCTGCAGCAGATTTTCCCTACATAGGTAGTGACCACTATCTGTGGAGGGCAGGGTGAAAATGTGAGTGCAGCCTCTGAGGCTGAGAAAGTGTGATCGGGAAAGGAGAGGGAAGGTTTCCAACATGGCCTGTACAAAATTATGGGTGCAGGCTCAGCCCAGGTCAGCCTTCTAGGTGTTGTAAAGGAGTGTTGACATTAGATTTAGAGAACTGGGAAGCCATGGAAAGAATTCAAGCAAATCTCAGGGTCAGGGTTTAGATGGGATGCCATGATCAGGTGATTTTCTCTCTCTAGAGAGGGAGCAATGTTTATTATTGTTACTAGTTCTGTGTCTTTACAATCAGAGGAAAGGATGAGGAGAGGTTGGGAAAGGGAAAGAAGAATGTCAAATAACAAGTGCTTATAACATAAATCAGGTTCAACAAACTATTGCCTTCAAGCCAAATCCAGTTCTCTGCCTGTTTTTGTATGAACCTCAAACAGAGAATATTGTTTTCTTCACTTATAAATTTGAAGGAGAATCCAAAGAAGAGTGATATTTTGCAACATGTGAAAATTAAGTGAAATTCAAATTTCAGTGACCATGAACAATATTTTGTTGCAAGAACACCATGCTCATTCATCTATGGATCATTCTCGGGCAGAGCTGAGTAGATGCAACATGGAGCTGCTGGTCCAAAAACCCTTCAATATTTAGTATATAGCCCTTTAGAGAAAACTTTTGACACAGATGATGAATTTTTCAGGTATTATTAAGCTTCACAATGTAAGAACTCCTAGAGTAAGAGTAGAAGCACCTACTCATACTTGTAGTCTGAATACTACATTTATTTATGTGATACTGAGGAAAGTAAAATGCATGTTGTCTGTTCTTGCATTCTAGTCAGAGAGGCAGACATTCAACATCAATCTATGCCAAAAAAGAAAAGAAATGAAAAGAAAATCTATACTAAAGGGGTCATAAAAAAAAAGCAGAGTATGCTGTGATTTGGTATGATTTATTTTCTAGTAAAGGGAGAGCCTTTTTGAGGATGTAACATTTACGTTAGAAGATGGCATATGAAAAGTCTAGGCAAAACTTTCAGAGGGTAAGAAGAGCAAGGGCGGTTTAGACTGACCTGGGCACTGGGTGTGTTCAAGGAGCTAGAAGATGGTCCATGTGGCTATCGCACAGTGAGGCTGGCCAGGGCAGGATCAGGCAACATTCTGTAGATCAAAAATTAGAGATGTTGAGGATACAATGGAAGTCTTTGGAAGGGTGTTGAAAGAGTAACATGACTGGATGTACTTTTTTAAAAGAACCCTCTGATCTCCTTCAAAAGTGTAGATGGCTATGGCAATAACTAGAGGGGGGTGTCAGACAGGAAGGATAAAAGGGACAGAGTGAGTTTTGACTACCGATCGAAGGGAAGGATGTGGTGGAGAAAAGTGATGGAGTCTGTTTTGACCATTGAAGGGAAAGATCTGGTGGGGAGAGGGAGGTTGAGATGCAGGAGATAGACAACTCCCTGTGGCAGGAGGACTCTGAGGAGTGAGACGGGCTTCCTAGAGAAAGGAGGTACGCTCGCTCATTCCTCTGTGCCATTGGAAAGAAGGAAGAAAGGAGGTGGGAAGAAGTGTTACAACTTTTTAAATCTAAGTTTTATTCCTTTGGTTATATTAAGTGCTACTTAACATTTTTCAGTTTCTAATTAAATCAAAGGTCCAGGGATGTCACTAAGCAGCCACTTTTTAATGAATATGCAGTATTATTGTGCCTTGACTATAGTCATTTCATGTTTTATTTCTTTCCTCCTAAAAAGGAGTAAAAATCTCTTGGTTCTGCAGTTAGGCATGTCTTCCTGCTTCACATATTCAAAACAACCCATCAACACAGTGGAGCTCTCTGCAAAAACTCTTAGCCAAGTCATAACTCTCTGTCCTTCCTATTCTTCTCTCTCCCAGCTTTTCAGTTGCCAGTTTTTCTTGTTTTCTCTACTGGACTCCTCATGTTTGCCTTCTTGGTCTCTTTCTCTGTCCTTATCTTTCACTCTCTATTGCTTTATTCCCTGTTTCTTTTCATCTCCATCCTTTGATGATGTTCACTGCCTCCTCTTTTCCCATTCTGCTGACAGTTCTAGCTATGAGAGCCCAGAATAAAAACAAACTCACGTTAGAGATGCAGATATCACCTAAATCATGGAAGCAAATTTGTTGAGTTCTAGAAGGAATTGTCCTAATCCTTATTTTAATAAAAAGTCTTGCTCATATTTTGGGTTTTCAATCTCTGCTGTCTATTCTTTTCTCCCCAAATGCAAAGGATTCTGCATTTCTTCTTTCCCATTTTAATAACATAGCCATTAATCGTTTGTTCTTCAGTGGTATGTTAATTGTCTGTGTTCCACATCTGTGATTAACCATGATGTAACATTCCCCAGGGGAAGGAAGAAGGTTAGCATTATGCTGACTGTAAGTTATGGAGAAAAAATTTTCAAATCAACCAAATTAGCTAAATGGCTTTTTTTTTTCTCCAAGCGAAGACAGGATTAGGGTTACTTCTCTATTGGGATTATTATTGTATCGCTTGACTGTCTCTAAAATTTCCACTAAAGACTATTAATTTCCCCTTGCATAAAGATTTGACAGCAAGCTGTGGTTAGAATTCTGTAAGGAAACTGGGAGATCTTTAGGCAAACCAGGTTTACTTTGTAGTCCAAGTCAGATGGAAAAGGGGAGATATTACCAGGTATAGCAAGATATCTGTCTCCTTAAGGGACTAGTTTATTGTCTATTAAGTTGCTTCTCCATTTCTAGCTTTTAACTTCCTTCTTAGTTCACCTACTGGGTTAGGGTTCATGATACTCAGGTGTTCCCATCATATGTCCTATATCCTTTGTCTATCTCTTTTGAGATTTTGATTCTATTTTCTGCTTCACCTTGTCAATCTGATTCTGACTGCTTGTTCCTCAGCTACAGACTTCCAGGCTTTAGTTCAGGTCCTGGCTTAGTACTACCCTGCTCTAATGACCTGCTGCCCTAGAACAGGACATTGGTATATAAATGTGAATTTGCTGCTGCCACTTCCGTTTGTGAGTCAGCAGCTGAGGAGTATAATTGTAGTCCCATTATCATTAATACATTCATATGGCTCCAGTCCCCCACCCAAACAACTGCAGTATGTCTATCCTTTTATGGCATTCACTATATCTGATGTCTCCTAGGTATTTCACAGCTGCTAATACATTCTTGTTCCAGAACAAGTCTCAGCACATAAGAACTAGCCCCAATGTGCTTTAAGACCCAAGAAAGAGACAAATAACCAGGGTTGCACAGAGTATGATTTACTGGAGGACTTACTGACAGAAGCCTGGCCTGATTCTGTAATGATATCAGTTGGATGCTCTAAGTTGAGTCAGAAGTAGGGGAATATATATTGATTAGGACAAAATAATCTTCATCCAAGTTGAAATACACCTGGTTTATCTTAAGCTAATAGGAAAGAGCCAGACACAGTCCTGATACCAGGATAAAGCTCCATATATCACTCCAGTGGTTTTGTCTGTTAATAGTATGCTGGAAAACTATGCAAGGAAAATTGACTAGGGTTACTCTGGGGCAATCATGGTGTTTCTGATTCTAGATGGCTGAAATCATTCAAACCTAATCCATGCAATGCCTCTGAATCATAGCTTGCCACGGTATCTGAGTCTTCCAATCTCATCAACTTCACAGAAGCCACTCCAAGAGGCAAATCATTACCCATTTCTGGAGTCCAGTTAATGAGAAATGAACTAAAACTATGTGGCCCTCTCCTTTGGTCTTATTCAGACAACGGTCATCCTCTTGCATAATCTCAGTGAGGTAAATTCACAACAAATTCTACTTCAAAGATTTTTGAGTTCCATAATGTTATAGCATTTATAAAAACTAAACTAAACTAAACTAAAAAACCCTTGCATTTACATAATTACCTATTTCTCCCCAGGGGAAGACACGTATTTTCAGGGTTGATGCATCTAGATAAGTCTTAGTATTTGTTCTGTGATGGCTTTTTGTTATGATAACATCCTTTGTCTGGACTATAGGCCCTGGATTTCCATATCTATTGAGTTTCTAGGTAGAAAGGGCAACAAGTTGGAGAGAGGTGCTGACCAGAAAATGGCATCACTCTTCTCCCTGTTATACAATCAAACACTAATCTAGGTGTTCTGTCAATGTGATTATGGTCACAAAGCACCTATGTTAAGTGAATCAAACGGGAATAGGCTTGCTTTACTTTATTTGAAGACCTTTAGAGAAAGCTTAGATGTTCTCTGAGATCAGAGGATCTGAACAGCAATTGCACTATGACTGCCTCTTTCTTACCGCTCCGCATCTCCATTTTCCTTCCTGAATTATGCCTGTGGATGACAAGCTTCAGGTGTGTTCCTGGGTTTCAGCCTACTCATGATCTTCCTTTCCTGAGTGTCTGCCCTACAGACTTTGGATTTGATTAGCTGGCCCCCCAAATTGCTTGTTGTTTGTATAAATTCAAGTGTATTCTCCTATTCCTTGTTTGGTTGTACAGTGAGTCACTCCTATAAACCACCATCTTCTACTCTTGCACCTTTGGTCCTTTTGCTGAACGTGGATTACCACAACAACCTGCTTTCCTCAGGGCCTTCCATCTCACCTCCTCCATATTCTCCCTCAGACTTGTCTCTGCTTGAGCCACTCTGGTCCACATTGTCTAAATCCTGGTGTTGAGCTTTGTTTAAGTAACTTCTCAAAACACACCTCAGTACAACAGAATTAGACTGGTGCCCAACACATCAGTCAGAAGCATTATTTTGGTTTGGATTTCACTAAGATTTGAAAATTCAGGCATCACAGGGAAATATCTTTGTTTGTAACTTCCATTAGGAAGCAATTTGAGGAAATGACATCTTTCCATACATTTGGTGTCCAAATGAATAATAATAAATATTAATGGAGAAGACCCATGCATAGCTCTTTTAGAAGAAATCAATGAATCCGGTTGAATGACAAGAAGGTTAAACGTGTTTTTCATGTGGCCAAATTCCATTTAAAGAAAATAAAGGTAGTGCTTTTACCTTTTAAAATAGCTGACCTTTGTTATTTTCTTGAGTTCCAATGATTCTCAGTCATATTGATTTGGGAGTCATTACCATTAACCCAAACTATGCCAAACCCACTACTACCAAGGTCTATTAAATTTCTTCCCTTGTTTTTGTGTAACTCTGACTTCATCAAAATGAATCCCATGCCCTTTTCAATTAATATCCTTATTACCATCTTCAGAAGTGAAGAGATAAACTCACCGGGGAGCAGTAATGGTGATGTGTCCAGAGAGAGAAATCATTTGGCCCCAGCTGTCCATTTTATTCTCAGTGCTAAATACGTTAATATACATAGACTATCATTTACATAGCAAGTGACTATGCAAGATGAATTATTTATTGTGTGACAACTGCCTAATACCCAGTGTACTATCAAATGCAAAGCCATTTCTTATTTGACCTGTATATAAATTTGCATTATAGAATTCATTGCCTTTATGTATAAGTCACATTGAAGCTATGTGCAGCTATCTCTCAGAGAAGCTGCAGGTTACCTCTGCTTTGATTTAATTGCCACTCTCCTTGTATGGCAAAGAAGTCTGCTTTTGGAATGGAAGAATTGCAGAGACCCCAGCCAGGCGGCATGTGAAAAGCCTCTCCTTTGATGCACAGAGTAAGGTGAAAGAGAAAGACAAGCCCAAATTTAATTAAAATGTTATGAGAGCTAGAAACCAGCACATGAGACAAAGTAAAGGGGAACAGGGTTTGTGCCTCCTGAAGAGTGTGTGCTGCCAGGGATCACCAAGGTAATAAAATTCAAGCTGCTTTCCCCAGGCAGTGGGTGACCCCATCCTCTGCAGAGAGCCGCATGTTTACATTCTGAGGGAACTGAAAGGAAGTCTTCTTGAATAAGAAATTGCCTCATTTCCAATTTATTCTTTAGTCTCCAGAATGTAATTTAATTCATCTTTGCAGTTTTCATGTGGCTTTTCAGACTATTCGTCGTCTCTGGATTATCTTTGCAACCTCTAATAATATGGTTCATCAGGAAGGTTGGTGCCTGTGAACGTAATAGTGCTAAGACTAGTTCCTTGACAGGGCAGATAGCAAACTAATTACCTAACTTGTTGGGGAACCAGAGCTGTAGGGACTGGAAGTTTCTGGTATTGAAATGAGTGATGGGGAGTCTTTAGAGGCCTGAAACTTTAGATATCCTCCCCATTAGATTCTTAGTCGGTCGCTTGGGGCTCTGCAAATTGGATGGCCTCAAGATTTGCTTTGCTTGTGAGATTTTTTTGTTACTTCCCAATTCCAGCTGGACTGCAAATACTGCAAGAAAACCCTTTCTTATTATTGGTATTTTGGTCCTTCTATTTCCCATCTCACCTGGAAACAGGCAGTGCAGAGGAGTGAGAAAATGAAAAGAACAATGGAAAAGGTAATAGAATTGCACTGAACCCTCAAAGAGATTTGCTTTAAATTCCACATGAAGGTTGAGGTATCTACAAACTTCACCTAAGTCAATCCAGGTGTGCCTGTCCCTCTAACATAATTTCAGAGCTGCCCTTTCCTGGGGAAAAAGCATTTTTGATATGAGTTCTGTTGGAATACCCATAAGATTACAAAGCTTCACTTGCCTCTCTTATTTGATACTCATGCACTCAAATTAGAAGTATTTTTTCTTTACTAAATAAAAAATTTGGAATTAAAGATTCATGTTCTAATTCCTTCTTACAAACAATGTGATCTGGAAATAGGCAGTACTAAAACCAGCTAGGACCTTCTTATTATGCCCACTCAAACGATTGAATTAGAATCTGCATTTTAACAAGATCCTCTATTTATTTGTAAACACTTTAAAAATTGGGACTCTGGTCATGTCTACTGACCTTCACTCATTTCCATTTTTTCCTATGAGGATCATTTCTCCAATGAATTATATGAGGCTTAGCTAAAGGAGGGATGTTGAGCTGAGATGGATGTCATAGTCTCTCCAGCTTTCCATGTCTTCCTTCCCTGCCACAGTCTGGGTTACCCCAGAGCACTACAGGACACTGTGTGAAAACACTAAGCAATCCTTCCATCATTGTGCACTAAGAGGCTGAGGTTTTGAGAGGTTAAATAGCTTGCTTTAGGTCACAGAGCTTGTTAGTACTAATGCTAGGTCTATAAGCCAGGTGGTTGGACTACCTTTTCATACTGCTTGGTTCTGAGACCTAGGATTTGCAATAAGCCTTTGAACAAAAAAATAAGCTGTGTCTGAGACTGAAGTTATTATCCAGGCTTTGCCACTCTCTGGACAGTGAAAGGCATTTAAACACCTGTCCTTGTTTAAGAGTGAATTGGTACATTATGTGTTTATAGCTCTGGTAATTGCACCCTATACATGCTATTGTATTTAGAGAACAAAACTGGAGTTGAATGCACACTTCTAGATTTGATTACAAATGTTTACTTAAAAGATGGCTCTGATTCAATGTTATGAAATCAGTTCCAGGCCACCAGAGTGAGTGAATACAAGCTTTGTACCCTCTGGGCCTGAAAGACAAAAGCATTGGATGGTGGTATGGACTAAATGTCTGTGTCCTTAAAAATTTATATGTTGAAATCCTAATCCCCAAAGTGATAGTACTTGGAGATGATGCCTTTGGGAGAAAACTTGGTAGAGATGAGGTCACAAATGACCAGGTCCTCATGGTGGGATGAGTGATTTTATACCAAGTTATGCCACAAAGCCTGCTAACTCGCTCTCTCCCATGAGTGCATGAAAAAAAATGATTGAAAATTATGTAAGCACACACAAATAAGATACAGTAACCTAGCTGCTATCAGAATGAAATGAAACCTACTTTCTGGAAACTTTATCTTGGACTTCTCAGCTTCTAGAACTCTGCAAAATAAAATTCCTTGCTTCAGTCATGCAGTCTATGTGTTTTGTTATGGTAGCTCTAGTAGACTAAGACAGATGACATGTCTTCCACACAAACTTATGAATGAAATCCAGACATTCCTTTGGAAATTGAATGATAAAAATAGCTATCTTTACCAAGTGAAGACTATATGTCAGGTGCTGCCAAGAACCATTCTATAAACATTTCATATGCATTACCGATTACATCATGCCACCAGACTTTTAAAATAAATACTGCCCTGGTTTCATAGACTGATTGAGGAGAGAGAGCATGTCTCAGGCTCTCTTGGAGTCTCCAGATTTTAGCATAGTATTTAGCATATAACAAGCCTTCAGGTGCTGTTTTGGTATTGAAGGTTATAAGGTTTGCCCAAGTCATGCATTTGCTAAATTTCGAATCTAGAAATATGGACACTATGAGAGTTTTGAGCCTAGAGCTGAGACTTCTATGTAAAGAAGTCTAGGAAAATTTCTTTTTTTTTATTTTATTTTTTTTTTATTGGTTGTTCAAAACCTTACATGGCTCTTGACATATCATATTTCAGACATTAGTTTCAAATGAGTTATGAACTCCCATTTTTACCCCAAATACAGATTGCAGAATCACATCAGTTACACATTCACCTTTTTACATAATGCCCTATTAGTAACTGTTGTATTCTGCTACCTTTCCTATCCTCTACTATCCCCCCTCCCCTCCCCTCCCATCTTCTCTCTCTATCCCATCTACTGTAATTCATTTCTCTCCTTGTTTTTTCTTCTAATTCCCCTCACAACCTCTTTTATGTAGTTTTTTTTAACAATGAGGGTCTCTTTCCATTTCCATGCAATTCCCCTTTTCTCTCTCTTTCCCTCCCATCTCGTGTCTCTGTTTAATATCAATCTTTTCTTCCTGCTCTTTCTCCCTGCTCTATTCTTAGTTGCTCTCATTATATCAAAGAAGACATTTGGTATTTGTTTTTTAGGGATTGGCTGGCTTCACCAAGCATAATCTGCTCTAGTGCCATCCATTTCCCTGCAAATTCCATGAATTTGTCATTTTTTAGAGCTGCGTAATACTCCATGGTGTATAACTGCCACATTTTTTAATCCATTCATCCATTGAAGGGCATCTGGGTTGGTTCCACAGTCTAGCTATTGTGAATTGTGCTGCTATGAACATCGATGTGGCAGTATGAAGTCTAGGATAATTTCTGTGATAGCAACATCCACTACCAGCAATGGGAATGAGACCATCGTGGACCACCTGCCCTGCTGAGCTGAGTGCTGCTGCATGAGTGCATTCAAGTGAGACTCACAGAATTGCCAAAATGAACTCATCAAATATTGAAGACTTACACTGCTTAGTCAGTTTTAGTCTGCACTGTAACCAAAAGATCTGACAAGAACAATTTTAGAGGAGGAAAATTTTATTTGGGGCTCATGATTTCAGAGGGCTCAGTCCATAGATGGCTGACTCCATTACTCTGGGAACAAGATGAGGCAGAACATATAGTGGAAGGGTATGGAGGAGGAAAGCAGCTGAAAACATGGAAATCAGGAACCAGAGAGAGAACTGTGCTCACCAGGAACAAAATATACACTCCAAGCCATATCCCCAGTGATCTACTTCTTCTAGCTAGACCCTGCCTTTCTATGGTTACCACCCAGTTATTCCACCAATAAATTAATGCAGTGATTAGGTTAGACTATCATACCCAATCATTTCACTTCTGCATTTTCTTTCATTGTTTCATAGATGAGTTTTGGGGGATCTTAACATCTAAGCAATAACACACAATAATGGAAAAAAATAAATGATTATTCTTTTAAAACACAATAAATGAGATGACAGCCGAATAGCTCTCAACATGAAATCTACCTTTCTGGAACCTTTATCTTAGTGGAAATTTTAGATTGAATAACTTCTCACAGAGGTGGTAAGTGTTGTAGTAGATCCACTCCAGTATCATCAACTGCCCTATACTCTTCACCATTAAGCTATAGAGTATAAAGAAAGATGTATGTTGCAGTGTAATATGTGGAAGGGGTGGAGGAAGTTATGTGGACATATATTTGGAGAGGGTGGGTTAAAAGAGCATAGTTTGCACAATAGTGCTCCCCCCAAAGTTGTCTGTGCCCTTGTCCCTAAAGTTTGTGACTATATTGCATGGCAAAGAACAATTAAGTAAGATTGCAGATGGAATTATCATAAACTTGATAGCTTAAATGAATAGAAATTTATTGTCTCATGCTCCTGAAGGCCAGAAGTCTGGAAGCAGTTTCATTGGGCTGAAGCTAAGGTGCTGGCATCCTTGTCTTGTGCTTCCTCTCAAGACACTGGGGAGAATCTACTCCCTTGCCCCTTCAAGCTTCAGTGACCACCAGCATTCTTCAGTTTGTAGCCCTGTCACTTCAATCTCTGCCTCTATAATCACAGTGCCTTTTCCTCTTCTGTGTATACAGTCTCTTATACTTGTTATTAAGGACACTTTTGGTGGTCATGTTTAGGGCTTACACTGATAATCCAGGACATTTTTCTCATTTAAAGAATCTTTATGTGATCAAATATACAAAGTTCCCCCTTCCTCCCCCCCCATGTAAGATATCATTAGGTTTCAAGGATTAGGATGTGGATGTCTTTAGAGGGACATTATTTAGCCTACTGCAACTGCTCACCTGAGGATATGGAGTAGAGGAGAGTGTCCTGGATTATATAGATGAGACTAAATAATCACCAGGGCCCTTAAAAAGTAAAAACATGGGTGGAAAGAAAAGAACCAGGGGGAGGTGTGTGACTCCAGAAGAAAGGCACAGAGAGATATGATGAGGATGAAGGAGGGGGCAATGAGCTAAGGAATATGGGAAGCTGTTAGAAGCTGGAAAAGACAAAGAAATGAATCCCCTTAGACCCTCCAGAAAGGAATGGAGACACCACTGTAGGTAGACATCTTGATTTAGCTCAGTGAAATTCAGGTTGTACTTCTAATCTAGCTGAACTGTAGGATAATAAATTCTAATTGTTTTAAGTCACTAAATTTATGTAATTCATCATCAGGAAGTCAGATGCTCTCTTTCAATGCTGACCTGCCGCAGTCTGGCTGGGCACAATTCAGGAGCCACTTGTCAAAAGAAACAAACTTTATTTTTAAAACTACAAACGCCAAACAAAACAGCTCCTCAGGAAAAACCCTCAGAGCCCAACTGCCACCACCGGCTTCCACAAGCCTCTCCCGCACACCCCAACAACCACCTCCCACAATCCTCCTGCTCTTGAGGCCGATTGGCTAGGTCGCGTGGGCGGAGCCAAAGAAGTCCCCCAATGAGCAGTTCCGTAGTCTGAAGGGCAGGGAAACAGCCCAATGAACATGACCGCAGAGGAGCCAATCAGCTAGATGTTGCTGGGGCCACTGTGAGCCAATCATCAGCTGGCAGCTTGAAGGGCAGGGAAACAGCCCAATGAACATCACCGCAGAGGAGCCAATCAGCTAGATGTTGCTGGGGCCACTGTGAGCCAACCATCAGCCGGCAGCTGGAAGTTTGCTGGCAGCTGGAAGTTTGCTGGGGCCCCTTTGGCTGTGGCTCTCAACACTGACCTTTGTTGAACCAATTTGTGTTTTATCAGTTACCATACTAAATTCTTCTCATATATTATTTCTTGTAATTTTCAGAGAAACATCAAATCTTTTAGCTCTAAGTACTCAGATTTACCCGCTTAAAGACAAACAGCTACATAGTGGAACCAAGATTAAACACAGATGAACTGACTCTTAAGCCTCCATTAGTTGGAGTTCTTGACACATCCATCAGTTGCCAGATACCTACAATAAAGAACCTCTACAGAAGTACTTACCTGGATGTGTACTTCTCAACCAAGTGTCAAGAGCAGACTGAATGAAGACATCCTTGTTAATGATTGATAAGGATATACCACAGCTAGAAATAAAAGTTCTTAGAATATATTCTGTAAATTTCCTATAATATTTAAGTTAAACAATATCTAACTTTTTAAATTTTAAAATTTTCTTTTATTAACAGTAATGAGGGTAAAAAAGGAATTGAATGGAAAAAAAAGAAACAAAAAGGTTAGATATGAAGGAAAGGAAGGTTATCATTTTTCTTAGTTCAAGTTAGCTTTGACTTCTAAAATCTTGCAACTATTCTTTAAAGACAAATTCAAGCATCTAGAGATTTCTGGATTCTAATCTCTAATTTATTATCAATTGCCTAATTGAGGTACATCAAATGCCAATATGCCTGCAGAAATAAGCTCTAGGAAATTAATTTAATTTTCAGTGAAGTGCCACTTATTTGCCATTTTAGTTATGCATCTGCCTGCTTTATTCTGTACCATGACTGAGTTTTGTCCAGTCACTTTTAATTATGAGATTGTTCTTGGGATCTGGTTTCCTTTGATAGAGGCTTTTCAGACCCAGGCTCTGGGTCTCATTTACCTGAGCTCTGGCTTCAACACTTGGAACCCCTGAGGCCTGATGTTGGTTGGACACTGACTCCAATTATTTTCTATGCAAATTGCTTGACCCTTCAGCTTTGATTATCCCTTCACAAACTGAGGATATAATCACTTCTTCTCTTATCTCACAAGGCTCCTAAGGGAAACATTAAGGAGCTTTGAATATAAAAAACACTATATACCTGGAAAGGAGTGTTATGCACTCATCATTTCACACCCAATTTCTAGATAATATCAGGTTGAACATTCCCCAGGGAAGCTAGTTAAGTCACAGTAATCCTTGGCCAGGTCTGTGGTTTCCTCTGCTGCTTTGGAGGTGCCCTGCAGCAGATAGTAAGCATCATCCTGTTCCCTCCAACAGATTTTTTTTTTTCATGGCTGTTTGCAAGTGAGATCTTAGCAGAATTGCTGAGCTTCTGTTAAACTTTTCCCTTCACTTAACCTACTTGAAAAGAAGCTTGCTGCATACATTTGTCCACATCATCACCCTTGAGAAGCACTGTGAAAATGCCCTCCTATTTCTCTGGCCTGCTGGGGGGGAAAGAAAAGCAAATAGTTTCCAGTGCAGTCTGAGTTTAGATGGATATTTTCAGCATTAAAGTAAACTGGCATTATAATTACAGTACTTAAGGCCCCCTCAAACTGAACATTATCTTTTCCTCTTCTTACTCCAGATAAGGACATCATCAGACTCAACAGTTCCCCTCTTACTACAAATGGCCTCATCAATTCACAGCAAGTGACAGCATAGCACTTCATGGACCTGGGACCTTTCCTCTCTCTACAAAGAAACATTGAGTGTGAATGAGTGGGCATTTATTTAATTTCTTAGGTTCTGAATCCTCTTCCAAATTAGTTGGCTTGGATTATGTATAGGTAACTCCTCTTCCTTTTTTTTTTTCCCCTTCGTTTATCTACTCTCCCTTTTCTCAAAACCTCTTCTTGTCATTTTCAGGAAAGACAATTTCAGGAGTATTTCTCTTTAAATTACAGCAATGTCAAAGCATGAACTCAGTAGGCTCCTGGATGAGAAAGGACCTCAGTTGACAGAGGAGGGAGATGAGGCTCAGAGCTGTTCAATGATGTATTCCAACTTACATATGCAATTAGAGACAGACCTGAGGCCAGAACCTGGGTCTCCTGACTGCCGTTTGAGGGTTCCATTCATGGCATAGCCAGTAAAAACTATTGCCTCTAAGCCCCAAATGTAACATAAATGGCAGGATTTTCCTTTAGGCTGTGAAAGCCATGGCTTTCCTTCACCCTCTGCTTCTTTGCAAGTAAAAATCAGTAGCATTTCTACATTTCTCCCTTGACTATTGGTGTTCAAGAAAGACAGACATATTTAGCTTGAGGTTTCTTAGTGAACTGTTACATTTGAACCACACGCTTTCCATGGTAACTTCCATTTCCCATACTGGGGTAGTGTGGAGGTAGAATAAGGCCTCACAATAACAGTTGTAAAGCCATATCTAACTTGGGACTGAATCACATTTGGAAATTACAGCCCCCTCAAATTCTTCCCAAGTTGTTTCAAGGGTTCATAGAAGTTGTTTCCCTGGAGCGCTGAGAAGTAGTTTTTAAGTTTCATAGTCCTTATGTCTCAGTGATTATCATAACCTCCCAGAGCTAACTAAAAATCAGATTTTTTTTTATGGCACTGTTCCCAGAAAATCTGAATTAGCAGGTTTGGGATCAAGCATAGTAATACGTATGTCTTTAATCCATCACATCAATTTGCTGATCACCTGGATCTGTGAACCCCCACCCTAATTCTATAGGCCATTCTTTCAGCATTTTTCTAGGTAATGAAAATAAGCAATGAAAACGCAACATTCTGACCTCCTGGAGCCTTTGCCCCCTGGGGAAATAGCACTTTAATAAATGATTACATGTAACAACTCAGCTCATGGCTAGAACAGTGGAGAAAGTGAAAAGGGGAGCTGGGCTGCTTTTTATACAGTGTGCTTTTGGAAGTTCTTTTCCAGTATGGGACACTTGAACACAGATTGAAGAAAATGGGGGAAACAAAGCCATGAGAGCATTGTGGGGAAGGGTATGTGAAACAGAGGGAGTAGCTAGACCAAAGACTCTTGAGCTGAGAATGAGCCTTTTGTTTCAGATCAGGAAGGAACCTACATGCCTGGAGAGAAGAGCCTGAGCACGGGAAAGTGGCATGGTTGTGTTGGGGGAGAAGGGCTCCATATTTAGGTCATAGGTCAGTGTGCAGACTGGAGAAACAGGGTTTGATACATGTTTTAGAGGTATCACCCTGTTCAACTGAAAGTCAAATTAAAGATGCCAAAGCCAGAAGACCAGTCAATAAGTCCAGGGTAGACCTGATGGAGTTTCATAACCAGGTGGTAGCAGTGGTCATGCTATGGATGTACTTCAATGATAGAAACTGTGGAATTCTGATGGATTGGATATGAGGAAGAACTGAAAGAGGAGTCAAGAGTGACTCTCTGATTTCAAGACTGGAATGGACAACTAAAAAAACAGTCACCACTTTGAAAAAATGAAATATGGAAGGGGAAGAATTGGAGAGACCATCAAACATAAAAATCTGGGGGCTGGGGTTGTGGCTCAGCGGTAGAGCACTCGCCTAGCACATGCAAGGTGCTGGGCTCCATCCTCAGCACCACATAAAAATAAATAAAATAAATAAAATGAAGGTATTGTGTCCAACTACAACTAAAAAGAAATAAAAAATAAAGTAAAATAAAAATCTGATTTTGGACACATTAAATTCAAAATAACTGTTAAATATTCAACTGAAAACATGAAACAGTCATTATGATATACAAATAAGGAATATCAAGGAGATGTATAAGTTGGATACATAAATTTGAAAATCACTGGGGTCGGGCATTGTTGAGGACATAAAACAAATGTTATCACCTATTGAGTAAAAAGAAAGGAAGTCTAGAGCCTAAAGTCCTCTTGTACTCCAATGTTTAGAGGTTGATCAGAAGAAAAGAAGCAGAGCACAAATGTGAAGAAAGGTGGCCAGAAAGAATTAACCATGTTCTTCCTCTCTCTCTCTCTCTGCCTCACGGAAACAATGTGCCCTGCTACTGCTGGACTCCACACTGAAGTCCAGTGCTCAAATTCAACAGCAATGGCATTACTAGCACTTCCAAGGAAAGAAGCACTAGGGTACCACCAGGGTAGAGATCCTGTTCTTAGTCTCATCATTTATGGCACTTATCTGAGAATCCTTAGGAAAGGATCTGGGTTGTGATGTGGAAGCCAGTCAGAGTCAATGCTACACCATAGAACTATGAACGGAATGCATATGTTTCAAGTATATTTCAGTTCTAAATTCTAGCATGAACACAGCTTAGATTCAAGGAGAGACAATGACCATACTGGGAAAACCTGAAACCCTAAAAAAAATTAACAGTAAGAGGCAGTTCTTAAAATTATGGAAAAATCTGAGCTATAACATCATTGAATTGTGATTTCAGATCCCACCCTAGCATAAGCTAGAAAGCTTACATGGGGAGAGAGTAAAGTTTTCATACTCTATTACTATCTACAAGTATAAGGAAAACTTCTGCCAAGTGCTCTGTGACCCAGTGGTGGAGGGAAGGAAGCAATTTAATTAACTGAAGCCCATTCCATTAGTAATGGACAGTATACAAACATATAACTTGTTAAAGAGTGGCTCCTTCTCTAACTTTCCCTTATTCTGGATACCAGAATTGTGATTTTGAAAGTTCAGTAGGGTCTTCCTTGGAGTGGAATCTTTATTGACAAAACCTAGAAAGGATCTTTCATTAAGAACTTTCTGAAGAGCACTAAGAAGTGACAGAGCCCTCATTCCACTATGATAATTGTAGTTTGTGTATTTTTGTGTATACACAATTCTTACATCCTACTCTAAATAGTCCTAAAGTAGCAAATAGTAAAAATCCATCATCACAGATATGGGATAATCTGCTTGTTTGTTTGATCCTTTGATATGCATCCCTTGCAGTTCTCATACAATGGTCTCTAATTGGCCTACAAGATTTTATTCTCTGTTTAGAGAAGTTATTGTCAACTCCTGAGATGTGTAAAGCTTTTCTTGTTAAGTCCAAGAGGGTATGATGCTTCAGTTCTCTCCATTTAAGAGTCCCTTTTATTTGAAGTCTTTCTGAAGGCCAGATTCTCTCAGTGGAATCAACTGTTGGTTTTATAGGGTTCTCTGTAAACCTTGTGAAAGGATGGTTAAACAGTCACTCTGATGAGAAGAAGTTCTTCTAACCTGTAATAAGAATTAAACATGAATTCTTCAGGCTATTTCATGTGTCACTCTGTTAAATATCTATCACTCCATTTCCAATATCACAATAGTTCATATCTCGACCCTGCAAGCCTGAGTGGCGGATGTGTTGGGATAAACTGAACAATAGAGGCTGTTCAAGTAGCATGCTCACATTCTGCACTAGAATGGGTGTTCATTTTTCATATGTCCCTTAGTGTTTCTTTTCGTAATGGGCAGAGTAGCACCATGGTCCATCTAGTAATCGCAGCCAGACTTTCATGTCTCTTTTGACCTCTTTGTTCACATTCCTACAAATACTCCTACTATCTCTTAATTTACTTCTCTTGTTTCTGCAGAGAATTATTCAACTCAGACTTGTTATTTACTACTTGAATGATTGCAACAGCCTTGTATTTGTGCTTTCTATGTCCTGTCTCACTTGGTGAAATCCATGCTATGTGATTGCCCAAATGAGCTTTTGAGCTTTTCCAGACAAAACAACAACCAAAAAAAAAAAAAAAAGCTAGAATGTCTTTCATCTGCTTCAAAACTTTCTAAGGTTGCCTCAAAATACAGCTGTATAACTCTAATTGTGGACTTAGTTGCCTCAAAATACAATAGTATGTCTCTAATTGTGGGCATTAGACCTCCTTCATCAGACCTTCAATCATTGTTAAAGATATGTATTCTAAAATTTACAATTTGTTTTAAAACATGCTTCCTATGTACTCTGAATGGTTAAGAAGTAGTAACCTAAGAGATAATCCTTCAATGTTCACAGTGTGTATGGCACCCTGCTTATGTCTCTAGTGTTATCTTGCATTGCACAATACCACATATGCTACCCTCTATTCATAAGGAACCATATGTGGTTCTGGAAACATGTTCATTGGTCAGGGAAAAGTCTTTATTTAGGTATAGTGAGTGTCTGCCTCTGCTAGGTCACTCAAGTTTTTGTATTTTTTCAGCTTCAACTTGTTAGAACCAGTTTAATTGGATTGAAAGCTAGGTCTCAATATTGTTGATTTGCTAATGATCAGACAAATGTAAACTTTCCTTTCTGCACAGAACAAACTAAAAATACAAAATTCCCTTGCCTCCAGACTTTTACTTCCAATATGGTAGTCACTCATCCATGTACACTAGAAATGTGGCCTGTCTGAACAGCAATGTGATATAGATCTTTTGGATTTGGGGAAAACTGGCATAAAGATTCATCTCTCTAATAATTTTAAAATATTAGCTTTTCAGGTCAAAATGAGAATATTATGGACACATTGGTTTAAACAAAATGCACTATTAAAGTTAATCTTATCTGTGAATTTTTTCACTTTCTGAATATAGCTATTAAAATTAAATTATATTTGTCACTTGCATTGTATCTCTGACAGCATTGCTTTAGTATATACTAAGATTGAACATAAGTGTACCCTATTTATGTCCAGCAATTCAGCTTTTAGGTATGCACACACAATAAGCCCTATCTATGTTCAATAAAATCCATTTTCTAGAATATTTTACAGCAGCACTGTATTTAATAATAAAAAATCAAGCCTGCAGTTCTATTTGTCTTTGTATCTCTATAATCTCCAACAGCCAAAGTCAAGTGATATATCTTTTTTGAGTGAGTGAATGAGTGGATGAATGAATGAGTCAATCATGTGTGGCAACCTATCTCTGTGGATTGGGGACAAAAAGGATAGACTTTAGAAACTGAAGATTTTTGTGTTTGGAGAAGATCCCCCAGAAGGTAACTGTTCCAGAAACAGTGAATAAATACTTATTGAAAGCATGAAGAGATTTCCCTCCTTCAGTGACACATGAAACAGATTTTCTATCCCAAATATACCTTTACTTTTTTTCCTATTTTTTTTCTCTTACTATAAACAATATCCCTGCATATATACCTTGACCTACATGTGGAGTATCTCCTCATGGTGAATTCCTGAGTTTGGACTCTCTGGAGTAAAAGGTAATGCACAGTTTATATTTTGGAACCTGTTTCCAATCAGAAGTGTGCCTTTATGATTATCTCAGCACCTTAATACACAAAGGCAGAGCGCTTTCCTCCAGGGAAGCCCGCTCCCCAATAGAGTGCTGCACAGCAGCTCAGCACTAACCAGCCCTGACCACCTTCTCCACATTCATATCCTGTGGCTGAAGGGCAAGAAGACAAGCCAGAAAACGCACAGTGGTTGTGTTTGGGAAAGTCCCAAATTTCTGAACTGCTGATATAATAACACCAATTTATGAAGAAACTTTGCAAAGTTTTGACATAGAGAATAAAAATTACTAAAGAACCCTTATCAAAAAGTTATATCAAACCTTCTCAGACTGAGATGAAAGTATGGGGCTGGCCAGAGCAGCTCTCCTCTAGAGCCAGACAGTCCTGTGGCTCCCAGTCTCTCCCACTGAGCTCCCACTGG
Organism: Urocitellus parryii; assembly: GCF_045843805.1. NCBI lineage: Eukaryota > Metazoa > Chordata > Mammalia > Rodentia > Sciuridae > Urocitellus > Urocitellus parryii. The sequence continues at coordinate 68,877,788 of NC_135538.1, read as the reverse complement.
CAGCCCAAAGTCCAAACCAAGTCCATATGCCTCACACACTTTGTTTCTCAGTAGGAGCTTCCAGAAGGCTGCAGAGGAAATGTGTTGTTTTATTCCAGCCCTCTCTTTTTTTGCTGGGAAATTCTTTAAACCTTGTGAATCTAATTGGGACTGTCATACTCCTAGTTGATGATTGGATCAGCAATGGGCAAGGAGAATTCTTCTAACAGAAGAACTCAAGTCCGTTTCAAGTTGTGAGAGAATGGAGAGAGAGAATGAAGATAGGCCTCAAAACAATATTGAAATAAGCAGTTCAGAGAGGAAGAAAAATAAAAGGAGAGATATTCTGATGTCATTTAGCCCCTGGATCCAAGTAATCTTGAGGTCAACGCCTCTTATTTTCTTTTTTTTAATTTTTTTTATTTTATTTTTTAAAATTTTTATTGTTGGTTGTTCAAAACATTACATAGTTCTTTTTTAGAAAATGGCACACAGGGATGACATTAGCCAGTTGCTTGATCCTTAATGCCTCAATAGGTTTATAGAATCCAATATAAACTGCCCTCTGAGGTTCTCAGTTGGCTTCTTTTTGTGAAACACTCCTTCTCACCGGCTACTTTGAGGCCTACTTGACTTCTCTCAGCCTCCTACATTCACCAAATTGTGTCACTGCAGGACCTTTGCACTAGCCTTCCTCCCTCTTAGGGATGCTTCTCTATTGCCTTTTCCTTGCCTGGCTTGTTCCTGCACTCCCCACTCACCATTCAGAATTTGGGTCATTTCCAAAAGGAAGTGGTCACCCAGGGTACTAGCTGAATGAAAGTACAACAATCATAACAAACATTACCCATGTTTCTTGAGGCCTATTTGTGCCAGATAACATATGGGTTTTCTTTCTTTCTGTTTTATTTTTTGGTTAAGAAAATCTTCACAATGGCCCTATATGAGACTAATACTTTTATTATACCCATTTGACAGGTGATGAAACTATGGTATAGGAAAGTTGAAATGCTCATAGAACGATGCCTTAGGCAAATTAGAACTTTGAATATTTGATGTACTAATCAAAAGAGGAGGAAAATAAGTGGATAAAGAAAAGGGGAAATCAGGGAGATCCAGGGCATGGATGCTGCTCTGAATATTAGAAAAACAGGAATGAGATCTAATAAGAAAGAATGTAAAGAGGAGGGGACATGGAAATAAAGCATTTGTCAGTTTTCTAGGGTTGCCCCAACAAAATACCAGAAGACCAATGGACTAAACAATAGCCATTTATTTTGTCACAGTTCTGGAGGCTAGGAAGTCTAAGTTTGGTTTCTTCTGAGTCCCCTCTCCTTGGCTTGCAGATGTTTGCCTTCTCACAGTGCCCTTACAGGGTCATCCCTCAGTTTGTATTGTCTGTCATAGACTTCTTATAGGGACACCATTCATACTGGATTCAGTTCCAAATCTATATCCTCATTTTACTTTAATTGCTCATAATAAGGGGAAATAAGAAGTGTGTAAAGGGAAATTTCCTTTCTGTTGGTTGTAGGTTTTTCGAGAATGCAATGATAATGACAGATGAATCAGAGAAAAGATTTACAAATTTAATATGTGAATGGAGGTAATCACATAGTGTCATTACCCACTTGCCCAGCATGATTCATGAGCTTATATTACCCTCTTTTCCATAGCAGAAAGGGGTATTGTGCAGTTTTTAGGGGAATCATGAATGATTTTCAGGGAGAACACACAGTAAACTGGATAAAAGGCTATTAGGGTCACAGAACAGACTATGCATTGTATATGATTTTCCGTAGGACTGAAATAAAAGACAATGGTGTTTGATAAGTTTGTGCAGGTATGTTGGCATACTTCAGTCTTTCTGCATATGATATATCAAATCTTCTGTAAGTTGGAAGTTTTCTAAAGTAAATGTTGATGAAATTTCAGTGAGAAAACTAAAGGCAACTGTGTTGTTCTTTTGGATGATTGGTCAGGTATATATGGGAATTTTTCCAGAAAGGCTCCCCTTGGGCTGGGAGGAAGAGAAGCAGGGAAGGTCAGAGGAAACTTGACTCAGTAAATTCTAAGGTCTCTCCACACATCAAAGTGACAAACTTTGGGTATTGTTTTCTGAGACCCAACATAAGAAATCGGGTATAAAGTATAAAAGTATAAAGTATAAAAGAAACTATTGCATAACTTTATTGTATATGAAGCAGTGTAAAAAAAGAAGTCAAAGAAGAAATAAAATGACTCAATATACACCAGAAGAAAAAAAGAAGTGTGAATATTTGAACAGAACAAAAAAAAATAAAATACAATACATAAAATATTAACACGAGAGGGAAAAACTGACAGACTAAAGATAATGACATAAAAATTACTAAGAAGAAGAATGAACAAGACAAAAACAGGAACCTAGTTCTACAAAAAAAGACACTGCTTTTCACTTTTGTTTTGTTTTGGAAAATGACCTATCATTTTGTTAGGTAGAATCGTGAAGCACATGACTTCTCTGACTAAAGGTTTTACTGATTTGAAATATTATAAGAAGTCAGTGCTGATATTGGAAATATCATGGAGATAGAGACAGGAATACTTTCCTATATGACAGTACTGATCCGTGTCATAAGAGAAAGTGTATCAGCCGCCTTTTATAAAGCTTCAGGGGGCTTTAAAAAGCAAAGAAATTGAGATTGAGTTAGCTGGAATCCGACAGCAGGTTTAACAAGAGATACTGTTCTGCTACAACTCTCACCAAGGGAGTTCAATTTCAACAGTGCTAATCTTTCCACAGTGGCGTAAGTTTAAATTTTGTGCCCCTAAGGAAAAATTTCCAAAGTAATTCCCATTGAACTTGCCTCCCAGAAGTCTCTGCTTCCTGCACTCACTGGGTACCACATGAGCCTCTCCAGGGGTGACTGTCTCTTTCTCCCCTGGGTGAAGACTTATCCATGTGACATTTCAGATATCAAATTCTCCATTCCAGTATGGTTAAAGTTTCCATTGTTTTATAAAATGTTTGACATGGAATATTAAGGCAAAAAGTATTTTTTAGTTTAATTTTGCTCACTTATTATCTGGCTTTATTGATATAAGGCTTTAAGATATGATGCTTTTTTATGTGGCTATATTGAAACACACAGATATAACAATTGCTATTTTACTTTCTCTGTAATTATAAGTCTTTTTCTTTGTTGACTATGCATATAAAAATAGTATAGCAAGTAAACTGTCTTTGAATAAGACAATGATAATTTACTGTTTAACTTTCACTTATTCCAAGTGAGGCTTGGTCTGTCTTAATTGTAACTAAGGTTAGAATTTCAAATGTTATGTATTTCTTTCATATAACAGTGTTTCCTTAATTGAGGGATTATAAATCACCTGAGTCATTTGGAATCCTCTGGAAAAACAAACTAGAGATCTCAGGGATCCACTCCATATCTATTGAGCCCAAATATGAGGAATTGGTGAAATGAAATTTCATCCAACAAGCTGCCCAGATGACTAAATGTTGAGAACTACTGGCAAATATTTTAAATACAAGAACTAGAATTGAGTTCAAATAAATCAACCTTCTCAGTCACCACATATTTTATATAGTTTGTCATGTATGTAAAATTACAAATAACAAAATATTTTTGTCTCCTTAAAATATCCTTGAAGGGCATTTCAACTTTACATCTCTCTACTTGCTGCAGGAACATTTGAAAGCTTGTTTTTGTTGTTTTGTTTTGTTGCTTTAGACTTTTCCTTAACAAGGTAATGTCAATTTAGTGAACCCAAAGCACATTCCACATACAAGCAAAAGCAGAACAAATTCTCCATGTCTTCCTGCGGCCTTGTCTGAAACGGGTTATTTTGCACAACAGCTTGGCGTGTCAGTTGAGGGAACACGAATCTTGTGCATCAAGAAAATTTACTCCATTACACATGACCCCCCAAATCCAAAAAAAATTATCCTTTCTTTTCTCAGTGACAATCAACAATGTTGAGGAATTACAATTAAAAACAAAATCTTCTCTTAACCTAGAAGTCTTTGTCTACATGGGTAGTAGAGGAAAATAAACAAAACATTTTTTTATTAATTTTTTAATTTCTTCTATTTGGTTATATATGTCAGTATATATGCTAAACAAAACACTTTTATTATCAAATTAACATTAAGTCACAATTTGATGTTAGTCATTGAAAATCAGTTAGTAGACTGTAAACCAGAAAGACATTTTAACCTTTTATATAGCCAGGAAGACAGAACCCATTGCATATATGCTTTTGAGATAAACAGTCATTGGTCTTCAAGTGAGAAGACTAACAGTACCATTTGTCACACCTAATTTTATCCTTGCATGTGTTACTAATTGTCCTCATCCAGAGGAAAACAAACTTCCCAGTATATTAATAATAGGAGAGGAAGTAGATTAGCAACTTGGAGTCAGGCAGCCATTGAAGTTAGACTCCTACCCTCCCAGACTGTGTGGCAGATAGAGGTGCTATATCCCTTGATGTTTACATTTCAAAGAGAGGGTTCCAGCGTCCTTGAAAAAGTCATTCTGAGTCTTAAAGCTAACAAAAAAGGAATATGTAGCTTTCAAAAGGATTTATATATATTTCAAAGAGAAGAGAAACAATTGTAAGATTTCTAAAGTAAATGCTCAGTGAAAAAGAAAAGGTACAGCATTTTCTTTTTCCGTTTTCGTCAGGGAGAATCAAGCTTCTTATTTTTAATTTGAACTTGCTTACAACCATCTTGCTTAAATGTGAATTCGTAATTCAGATTCCTGGAACTGACCCATTGTCAGATAAAAGCTTTTGGGTGCCTTTGTACATGCATTGTTTTCTGTGATCAAGGGTCTGCATGAAGAGGACAGCTAGGTGGGTGATCAACAGTCATCTATTTGTAGTGATAAGCCTGGGACTCAAGGAAACAATTAAATTTGTGGACTCGCATCACGATTCTATTGTATCACCAGCTGAGGCAACTAACCATAGAAATGTACATTAATGATGTTCAGTGAATTCTTGACCATTAGTCATGAATTTTTCCCACAACCTGGACTAAAGAACTTTGATTTTAAGAATGCCTGTTATTACTGTGAATATATATATGTGACTGCATGGCCAATGTGATTCTGTAACCTATATACTCAGAAAAATGAGAAATTATATCCCATCTGATTCAAATGTATGATATGTCAAGATCACTGTACTGTCATGTGTAACTAAATAAAACAAATTAAAGAAAAAGAGAGAGAGAGAGAAAAAAAAACCAAACCAAACCAAACAAAAGAGAATGCCTGTTCAATACCAACACAGGCATAAATGTCTTCTAAGAGATTCTATTGAAAAAGGTGCACCCCAAAACTTGTATTTTATTTAAAGGGTGCCCATCAGGACATACTTGGGGCCATCTGGGCCCATGTTCCTGGTTATACGTGTATTGTTTGCCCAGTAGGGAAAATTAATTGTACCAGTGTTTTTCCCAGGGCATTCCTTTGACTTTCTGCATAGATAGGCATCACATCGCTTTCTCTGCGCCAATTTCTATCTCCTTAAAAATGAGCAATGTGTCCTGGTGGGGGCCAAGGGGAAATATTGATTTAGTAAATGGCAGTGGAATAAGGAGGGGCCACGCTAGACTCAAGATATTTACTCCTACAGGGTTGGTTCCCAAGGAGTTAGAGAGATAGTTCTTGGGCTTCAGTCAAAGAAAAGAATAACACAGCTGCCCTCAGCAAGGGGGAATACAAGCATAATGGATTGGCAATGGAAACTGTTTAAACCAATATAAATATAATAGCCACCCACTGAGAGGCAATTTACATGCACCAGGCCAGCCTTGCAGTGATATACTTGGCCAGGGTTATCCACCAACAAGAATTTTATGAGGCTTGAAATTAGGAAAATGGAAGAGGATGGAAAGTTGGGTGTGAGGTTGGCCATTAAAAAAATAGCACAGGAGAATCACACACTTCTGTTTTGTGTACTACATAAGGAGTGGCATCTGTCTGGCTACTTTTTAAATAAGTAATATTTTTTGAAGTGACAATGTGGCCTTGGTTTCAATTCATGTATTAAATTACTAAGTGGTTTGTGTTACTTTTATTAAAGAGCTGGGTAAGAAAAGTAGCTGAGACTTGGGCTCTGGAAACAGGCTCTCTAGCTATCATTCCACCCATGGTGATGCAACATTGGGCAAGTTTCCTAAGCTCTTGGAAGCTTGCTTTTGTCATATGTAAAATGGACAATGATAATAATTTCCTCTTCTAGGTATTAAAGAAGATAGGTATTCAAAGAGATATAAAAATCTTACTATGCTAAGGCTGCAAGTACTCATTACAGGTAATAATTGTTATCATCAGAGACATCTATGACCTCTATCTGTTCCTCCTAAGAAATCTATGCTTAGTCATTTCTAATTTATAGCTGGGTTTTCATGCCTAAGGAAAATTGTCTTTAAGAAGCCAGGCAGGGATAGTAGAGGATAGGAAAGCCAACAGAATACAACAGACACTAGTATGGCAATATGTAAAACAGTGGATGTGTAACCAATGTGATTCTGCAATCTGTATACGGGGTAAAAATGGGAGTTCATAACCCACTTGAATCAAATGTGTGAAATATGATATGTCAAGAGCTTTGTAATGTTTTGAACAACCAGCAATAAAAATTAAAAAAAAAAAAAAAGAAGCCAGCCAGGGGGGCTGGGGATTTGGCTCAAGCAGTAGCTCTGTAGCCTGCTCCCCTAGCATGGGTGCGTCCCGGGTTCGATCCTCAGCACCACATACAAACAAAGATGTTGTCTCTGCTGAAAACTAAAATGTAAATAAAATATTAAGAAAAAAAGAAGAAGCCGGGCAGGGTGGCTCATGCCTATAGTCCTAGAGGCTCCAGTGATTAAAGCAGGAGGATCCTGAGTTCAAAGCCAGCCGCAGCAAGGTGCTAAGCAACCAGTGAGACCCTGTCTCTAAAATACAAAATAGGGATGGGGATGTGGCTCAATAGTTGAGTCCCACTAAGTTCAATCCCCAGTATCAAAAAAAAAAAAAAGAATCATTCATATTATAATCATGAGTGATGGTACAGAAGTTTCTAAAAGTTAAAAATGCTTACCATAGCAGTTCTGTGTGTGGATCTACATAAAATATAAGATGGAAAAGAAATCTATCTCATTAAACTTAAGAATTGCCTATCCAAAACTAGTAGTTAGTCATTAGTGCCCAAAGAGAAATAAGCATATTGTGTAACTTCCTTCAGTCATTATAAAATATAAAATTATAAAATAAATGAGGCTGGGGTAGGTAAGGGAAATTGGATGAGACTCAGGAATTCCATTCCTGAGACTTAGAGTTCTTTGTCCTGTAGAGATGATGAGGTGGTAAGAGTAAAACCGCTTTTTAAAAATGTTTTTACTTGTTTTAACTTTACAATTTGAAGAGCAAAAAAAGCAATTTTTTATGTTGAATTCAGGAATATTATGTTAATATGCTTAGAGAACATAACCAAATAGTAAAGTAGTTTCAAGTGACTAAGTTGAGAAGATTGTACTCATTCTATACTTTAGTAATTTAGGGATAATTAAACAAATAAAATGAAGTCTTAGTTTCAAAAGAAATTCCTGAACAAGCAGCCAAATAATAATAATAATAATAATAATAATAACTATTATTATTATTTGTAATTATTATTTGTAACAATAATAATAATTATTATTATTATTTGCTCCTATGGATGAACCCAGAGCCTTGCATATACTAGTCAAGAGTACTACCACTGAGCTATACCTCTAGCCCCAGCTGAATTATTAATTACAATAATGTTATCACAAGTTTGTAGTTAGTGTGAGCAGATTCACCTTCTTTTTAGCTTACATAGGTAAATTTCATTGCATTTTTTTGAATGTCCGGTTTTCTCTTTATTTACTAAATTCCATGCTGTCTTTCTCACCAACATGAATATTTGCTTAGGTGTGTAATCTGTAAAGCAGTTCAAGCCCTATGTCAATACATTATGAAAATCTAGATTTGGACATTATACGTGCAATATTTTACCCAGAATCCTTTCACAGACATTTATAGACAGATATAATTCTTATTTTAAAGCCAGAATGATCTTGGCTTCAGAAATAAAGAGGTTAAAAGTGGTCCAGATGTGACAGACTACGCTATTTACCATCACCTTGATAACTGACAAATGATTGACAGCATTACTTGACAATGACATGATTTCCCTAATGTGTTGATAAGAACTGAAAGGGGTAATTTTGAATAAAAAAGACTCTGTGGGTTTCTAATATCTGCATGATAGAACTAATCAGAAAATCCTGTTACTGCAACTTTGACTGCAAGAAAGTTCACAAAATACTGGAGAGAGGAACCATCAACTTCAGGATATGTTGTAAATTAGTTTATCTTTATGGTTTTACTCTGTATACTTTAAGATTCACATTTTAATCTGAAAAATAATTTCAGTACTAAAATTAGACAACATAAAAAAGTAAGATGGTAATAAATTTTTCAGAAAGCAAGAAGACTAATTGGATGTCAACAAACCCTTGCTTGGAGTGAATTACTATGGCTGTCCACACAAAATGGCTCTAAGTCTCCTAGCAGGAGAGGCAAAAAGATAAACACCTTGGTTTATACATTTTTTTTTCTTGTCTGACAAAAGAAAACAAACACATTCATCTGTAGAAACAAACTTCTTCAATGGACTAAACTTCAGAAGAAATTTATCATGTGGTTCCTTGTATAAGAGGCACTGAATAACATAACAGAGAATGTCTATAAGAAACAAAAATACTGTTCAAATGGACAGTTCTGGTATTGATTCAGTTTATAGGCTGGGAACACAACATTAAATTGCACTCAGTGAAGTCCTTTTGCAGAGAATATCTTGCAGAGAACCAAGATATTCCACTTTCTAATGATTAAACTTGATAGTGTGGATAGAGCCTGGAGTCCAGACAGTATAGTTAACATGCCTATTAAACTGCCTCCGACATCACATGTCTTAAGAGAGCCTTTGGTCTGTGTTAGGTGGCAGTTAACTCATGACTGCATTCTCAAGGGTTCCTGTGGTATGGATAGCCTGTGTTGTTTGCTGAAGTGTGGAACTTACAGTTAAGAAGGAAAAGTGGTTACTGAATTGAGAAAGTTTAAGACAGAAACTTATATTCTTGCTCAGACAGAAGGTTAACTGATTCATCTTCAGTTGTGGGAGCAGGGTTACCTAAAAGTGGTGCCAATCTTTTTCACAAAGAGAAGTGTTTCATCTTGTAAAGTGTTTCAGAGTATTTGGTCAAACTTCTGTACTCAGCACCACATTGCAAAGAAGAGAGATTTCAGTATGAAAATGTTTATGGCAAGTGTTATCAAAGACTCTCTAGACTGTGGTGCTGGAGGAATCTTTGCATGATCCTTGCAAGATATCTGTACTTAGGTAAATTATTCACATAAGTGGGATGAGAAAGTAGTTTTAGATTTTATACGATGATGGTGAGAATTGAAGTTTACTGGACCAAAGGCCAGTATCTTTAGAATCAGAGAAACTGAATCTTGGTGCTACCTCTCCCTAGTTTTCTGATCGTATACAATTTCACCTCTCTAAAATTCAGCTTCCTTTTATGAAAAATGCATACAGAATTGATTTGAGCTTGAAATGAAGAAACATGTATGGAGGTTGCCTGTATTCAATAATTACTATATCCCACATTCCACATCTCATTTGGCAGGTACAAGTTAACTTGATTCAAACTCTCTGGACGGAAAAGTTAAGAAAATAAACAATATCAGCATAATCATTTTCTTTCTCCATCGTACTCCTCCCAGATTCTAGTTGTGGAACTGAAAGACTTACATAATTGTCCATTATTCTTTATCATATGGCATATCCTGAAATCATAGATACATTTTTCAAAATGTGGATCTTATATCAATCGCCTACCTCAGAATCACTGAGTCTATTTAGCAGTTACCCTGTACCCAAATCTGACCTACTGATTTATAATCTGTGGGTATAGGAATCTGCTTCTCTGAAAGGGGCCAGAGGTAATATGCACACTAGAGTTTGGGAATATCTGAGGTTGGCTATGAAAAGTCTTAGTCCAAACTCCAGGGAGTAAACTCTACTTCTACAGGACATCTTTCATAATCCTAATCCTTTTTCCACCATTATCATAACAATCCATATCTCATAATATACAGTGGGGAATATAATCAGGACACAAGAGGATTGTGCCTGTGTATGTCATCTTTAACTAGATGTGAAATGCAATCTATAAGACTTTACTTCCCAGATATTTCACATACAATTGCATACTCCACTGCATATATATTTTTCAGTGTGATGTTGGCCCTTCTCTACCAAGAGATGGGGCCCATGTGTTTTCCCTTCAGATCCCAGTGGGCCTGTAGCAGAAATGATACTGTGCGACTTCTGAGGCAACATCACAAAAGGCCTTGTTTCCATGTCTTCCTCTTAGGATGCTTGCCTTTAGAACTCAGCCACCATGCTGTGAGAAAGACCTCTTGGGAAGACCTTGTTTTGGTGCTCTCAAGGCTCCAAACTTCTATTTGACCTCTAAATAAATGAGCTTTATGTGTTTCCTGCCCACAACCTCTGATCCACTTAGCTGATGCTAAGTGAAATAGAGATTTGTGAGATAAATTAAATTTCAGATTTGTCAACACAAGAAAATAGGTGTTGTCATTACTTTATTCCCCCACTATGATTTGGGATAGTTTTTTTATAAATCAGTAGATATAAAAACACTCAAATTGTAAGTAATTATCTATATGAATTCTAACTGGCGATGAAATCTTTCTCTTGTGGACATCTGATGTGTACCCCGTTATTTCACTCAATATGTAAAATATGCCTTCTGAGTTCTGGATTTCATCTAGCAGAGGATGCCTTGATCAAACTCTTTCTTATCCTATATCAATGCATTGGGAAAATGACAGATTATATGGCTCTTCCATAGCCAATAAATGAAGTTAATTGAATATATACTTTACTCAGAGAGAGGACTTGCTAAATTGGGTAAAACAGAGGGAAATGAAATTTAGTAACATGTTAAAGGTGAGGGAAGGATGTTGAAGATTTAAAAAAAAAAGCAGTATCTAAGTGAATGAAAGAGAAACATAAGAAAAACTGATGTGAATAGTTTGCCCAAGTGCCACTGAAATTGGTTTCATTCTCTGTTTAAGCCTAAATGGAACATTATCCTAAGGCTAGAGGAAACCATAATTTGGTATGATAGTCCCTGCCTTTTAAGATCTTTTCCAGTGGATAAAATATGTAAACAGACACATACATATCTCTAAGAGAGTTCATATTAATTGAAGTCATGATACATAAGTATATGGGAAAGAAGGATGCATGCCAACAATGTAGATCAGCATCAAATGGTACGGATTAGATTTGACAAAAAGGATATGTTTTGAAAAAGGAAGTATATAGTTCCAACTTGAGAAAACCAGGAATGAAAACCTTGTGAATGAAAAAAATGCTCTTGGAATATTTATTGTTATTATGACCTGGAATGGATTAGTTGGTTAACAGCATGTAGAATTATAGGAAGAGATCAGGGTATTTTCTGATTTGAACAAATAAATTGTTTTACATGAAGAAGTTGAAGGATTTAGAGGGCAGGGGAAAGAAATGAAATTTGATTTAATGATAATAACCAAGACAATCTTGTCAAATGTCCATCAGAAAGTGTGGAGGCAATAAAATATTTTAAAAGATTGTTTTAATAGTTAAATCAGTAAGAGCTCAAATTAGATAAATGGCCAGGAGAGGAATGCAAAGAATAAAATAGTGGGCAGCAGGGAAATACTGAGACATAATATGTGGAGAAGGTGTTAAGGAGGTAGACCCAACGGGATCTGATTGAAGTGGGCCAGGATTCAGTTTATGGGAAAAGATGCAACAGGAAGGTGAGGCTGATGATGTTACCATTAACAGAAAAGAGCTATTAGTTGGGTGTCCTTGTTGGCTTGTGTATGTGAGTGAATGAAACTGTGTGGATATCTTCTCCACTAGTCTTTGAGCAGCTGAGGTGTGTTAGAGTCTGTAAACAAGTCAAGATGGCGCCTGGCATTTTGCCAGAGGGAGTGGTTTGTGAAGTAACGCCAGCGAGCCATTAAGTGTGGAGATTCCTTATTGGTTGACTGCTGTATCTAGTTTATGTTAATTAAGATAAGCTGTGTGGAATGTATATATACCCCTCTTGTCCTACAATAAACAGCTCCCATTCCAGCTGTATCAATCTACACAAGTTGCCCCCCCCACCCCCCCACACCACCCCCCGTTTATTTTGCTGCAGCCAGACTGCGGCAGGGGTGAGCATCCCTTAGTGAAAAACTGAATGATTTCTGGGTTTAATTTGAATAATGGAGAAGGCAAAGGAAGAATGAATGTCACAGGTACTTATGGATGGACAAAGACATACCAGAAATTATGTCTTAGGAGCTTTACATATGTGTGGAATTTAGTTTTATCAATAATGCTAAGAAATAAAAGTGATTATTTCTATTTTCAGGCAAAGAATCTGAGATGCAAGCTGGCTATATGTAATACGATATCAGAAAATATCAGCCCTGCTATCTGCTTGTATGAAGTCTTTTTCCTCTAGTATTAAGACCTTACTACAAAGGATCTGACTCTGGTCATTTCCCAACATCTGTTCCCTGCAAGGCCTGCCCATCCCCAAATCATATTTTAAAGATTAAGAGGAACTTGGATTTAAGATCATCACTATTTCTCTAATCACTAAGTTACCTATTGCGCTCCTTCTTGGAGGTTGGCACTGGGGAAGAAAAAGAGAATTTTATTTTATATATTTACAAATACAAATCCCTTCCATGTGAATTTTATTTTTAATCAATCCTATAAAATGTTTTTCCTTTCTGTGGATGGATGCACAGTGGGGAGGCATACCAAATATCACAACATATGCTAATATGTGAGAGGGTCTGAAATTCTCTAAGCAAATATACATCCAATAGAAGGTACTTAATCAATTAAATGAACTTTTCCACAAAAAAGTGGTCATGATTGCATTTGTTTGAAGGTGTACAATTAACAGAAAAAAATAGTTTTATAAATACTTGAATGAAAAATGAAACACCAGAAGTAAGTGTCTCTGGTGCTTAGAATTCTAAATATCTTTGTTTTGCAAATGTAACACCTCAACATGTGTTAGGTATGTATTTTGTGGGCAGACTATTGGAGAATGTGTTAGAAGAAAGTAGAGAAATCTAAACAAAACAAATAAACTTCAAATAGGCCACTAAGGTAATTATTATAGATGATCATACCATAATTTCTCTCTTTCAAATCATATTTCTATGAATTTTTACATTTAGATATTGTATAAAATAGTGTGTGTTTCTGAAATGCCTTTGTCTCCCAGACTGGTGGAAGGTGTTATTTTATTATTTTCCTAGGTCAAAAAAGTTACATGGCACATTATAGAGAGTTTGCTTAGTTAAAGTTTTCAGTTTAGTTGGTAGATAAAAGCTTCAGCATATTCTAAATAGACTTAGAATCACAAATATTTAACACCCTTTGGGTAGAACCAGACAACATACGTGCTGGGAAATGGGGCATAGAATTCTGTATTGCTCTCTAGTATTAGTCTTTACATTTCTTTATTGAATCTTTGACACTGTTTTTTATAATCAGGTCAGTGATGACTATCCATCAAAAAAATAGTTTCCCTGAAGGTGTGTGTACATGTACATATATTTTATAAAAACAACAGCAACAACAAAAATCCTCATTTTTGCTTTGAAATTTCAAAAGCTATCACAATAGCCCATAAAATCTACCTACATACATAAATGAATTTATATAGATCTATTGAAAACATTACCAGTATTTCTATGACAATGTCTAGCTTTACACATTTTAGAACATTCCATATTCCTCTGAAAATATTTATTAAGTACATGAACATCAGGACATACTTCAATATAATATAGCAAACTTTTAGGTGTATAATACTTTATTGGACTTTCTATGTTTGATTCATCAATTTAAGCAGCAATATTGTTTTTATTTTTATTATTTTTAAAGATGACTTTATTATAATTTAACAAGTAAAAGGAGCTATGTAAAAGCTTAGGACAAGGGGAAACCATGAATGTGTTGATGCATTTTTATGAAAAATTCTCTTTGAAATAACAGTATTGATTTCTCCTTACCATCTAGGAAAAATATGAGATTTTATTAGTATTTGTCTGGAAAAAAAATAAGGACATAACATTACATTCTCATTGATTTAATAACTATGATTCGTTGAGCTTATTGATGTTGCAGGAAGTTTGCATTATGACCTTGCTCTATGGATGGCTGAAGAGAGAGAAAACTATCACAGGGGAGGTCACTTATAAGCAGGGAGTCAGAGTCAAAATGGTAATTCAGTATGTCAAGCTCCACTCTTCAAATTTGCTTTACACAGTATTGAGATTTCTTGTTTGTTTGCTTTTAATGTTGAGTCTTCCTACTGGAAAATTCAGTTTTTCTGGCTGTAATTCTATAATGATATTTGGGAGGTTGACGCTGCGCAATGCTTTTTATGGTTTATTTTCTTGTTTCAGGCATTTTTAATTACAGATCACATTACTTTTTAATCCAAAGTGGATTTACATAAAAGGAAACATAAACCAAGTCACTTTGCCTTTTTGAAAGGGTATAAAGTTTGCCATTATTCAAGCACTAAATTTTACTGCTTTAGGAAACACTAAAATTCTTAAGAGGATATTTTCAGTGACTTTGGAGTGCATAAGAAAATCAGCATTTCTTCCAAACTTAAAAATTATATGGAAATTTAATTATTATTTACTAAAAATTAAGAGCTGATAGACTCTCTAATTTTATTAGAGTTGGCTATTTGGGAATTCCAAGGGTTTTTTATATTTTAAAAAAGGAAGGCACATGAAGATGTTTAATTCTCAAGGATGATAAATTAATATAATGAGAAAGCATTAGTAGTTTATTTTATTAGTTCATATATGTTGTTTTTTTTTCTCTGATTTAAATCTAAATTGTGATTTCTTTAACATGCCTCACAAAATATTAGGTAGAGTTATTTCCACTGTTTCTGATTTATGAATTTAATCACCATACTGTAAAGTTTTTAATATTGGCTAAAGAAAAGTAAAGAGAAGGAAGTATATATATTCATGGCATCTATATTTTACAACTATTAAAATATTGAAATAAAAATTTAAGGTTTTATAGCTATATATTATATAGAATATAGCATATATGCGAAATTTTAAAAAAAGCTTTTTTGTTTGTAGATGGACACAATACCTTTATTTTACTTATTTCTATGTGGTGCTGAGGATCAAACCCAGCACCTTATGTGTGCTAGCCAAGCACCATACCAATGAGTTACAGCCTCAACCCCAGAATATAGCATATATGCACAATATTTTTCACAATATTTTATATGCATATACAGATGCATATGGAGAATATAAAAGATAATGGATTTTGTAGGATAAATCACATGACTAGTGCCAATATTTCAAATTATTTAACTCACATATGAAAACAACAGTCTAGGAAATTTTGATGTACGCTTATTTTTTTTTTTCAATAATTATGTGTTTTAAAACCACACTGTCCTAGACAAATCCCAAATCTTTGTTTTAGTGGTGGTATGATATTGAGATAGATGTCTTATCCCTAAACTTAAATTTAATTACTTGTAGAAAAGAATTAAGACTTGATACCTCATGTTGTGAAAATTAAAATTGAGTCTGTGAATATAAAATGTTTGGCAGAGTAGC
The DNA here is from genome assembly GCF_045843805.1 of Urocitellus parryii. NCBI lineage: Eukaryota > Metazoa > Chordata > Mammalia > Rodentia > Sciuridae > Urocitellus > Urocitellus parryii. Next base: position 68,862,009 of record NC_135538.1, on the reverse strand, counting down.
TAGCACATGGTAAGTAGCTAGTTAATAATAGTTATATTTTATTGTCATAAAATACCTTTTAGTTTCAATAAGATATGTCTAAATTGAGATACCTATTTTAGGTGATATGATTGTTCAACAAAGTATAGATTCTTAGAGTCATTGAGTACAAATTTATGGCAGAAAAAGTGTGGAGGATTTGGACCATCTTTTTCATGAAGTGAGAGAATAGGTTACTGATAAAAATCAGCCTTGGAATACACCTTTCCTGACACTGAATCTAGTGGCGTGCCCTCTGTTGTTGGGGTTTGGTGGGACAGGTAAGTTGTATCTCTCTTCATCCCACTAGCTCAGACCAGGTAAGGCACAAGAGATGAAATGATGAAAAAGATCTGGGGCTCATATGTCAAATTTCCTTTTTAACCCCAAGTAATATCAATTTGCCCACGCAAATTACAGACAGTGCTGGAACTTGAGGTATATTTCATCTGAGGCTTGCTTTCTTTATAATTCTAAAAGGAGGAGAGGGCAGAGGCTGCTTTTGAGGGTGGGCTGCCGGGGAGGGGGGTGGAGAGAAACAAAAAAGAAAGAAAATAAAAAAAGAAAAAGATAAAGGAAAACCTAGATCTGATGTGTCTGAGCTGTTCATGTTCATGTTCTTCACCTAGATTCACCCGTCAGGCAAATAATGGAGAAATGGAGATGAGAACCCTGACTGGGAAACTTCCTCATGGAACAGAGGGAAAGGGGGAGAAATATCTCTGTGACCTACTAAAAACCTAGGCATTACATTTCATTGTATTCTAGTATTTAATAATCATTCATAAGGGCCTATTTTTAAAAACCTTCAAGCTGAAAGGTTTTCACTGATTTTCTTATAATTTCTCCCTTGAACTCATTTTGTATTATACACACATTTATAGTCATAATCTAAATTCTGTGAATAATAAAGCTGTTTATTTTTTTTTCCTCTAAACTTCATCCCAGTTTGGGAAGGTCTGACATGCTTTTCATTGCTAAATTGTCTTAATCCTTTTGTTCTCTTTGCAAATGTCACATTTTAAAACTGGATCTTGGTGACTTTTCTGATATTTTTTCTCTTATGAGGGCTATCAAAATTTTCTTGATATCTAAGTTGGTATCCCAAGAACTCCATAAAATCCCCAAGGCAGTATTTCTTGTAAAATAACTATGTGATCCACCTTATTTTAATTAAGATTATACTTAAAATAAATTAAAATAGCAACATGAAAATCAAAATAAATCAATTTAGAATGATTATCATTCTAATAAGTAGCATAACCTGAATGTATTTAATGGTAAGAAAATGAAAAGAAGTTTCATAGAAGCTTACTAATTTACAGAAATTGTAAGAGATCTACTACACATTATTATATTTTATAGATTAGCAAGAATATGAAAAATGAAGTGTGTGAAATTAGAGATATCAAGTGCATTGCATTTGTATTGGAGGACCATATGAACTATTCCCAATGTTTCATAATGCAGTGTTAAATGCATATAATACTCTCTCTGAAATTTTGTGAAATTTCCTCATTGATGTTATTTGTTGGCAATTGTATTTTTTCTGATAACTGGGATAAACTGTGAAGACCTTTTTGTGAAAATTTTTACAATTTACAGATTATGAAAAAGTGTTATTGAAGCTCCATGGCAATTGTAATTTCTTCTTGACAAATTTTACATTAGAGGCTGGTAACTTTCATGTAGTATTCAATACTATGCACAAATTGAACACTGTTCCATGACTGTCCTAGTTATATTTACCACTCCAAAATAGAAGCAAAGAATGCATTTATTTAAAATGAAAAAAATACCTTTTTTATTCCCCTACACGTATGGCCTTGATTTGAGTAAATATTTTCGAAGTGAGTTGAGCATGACTAGGGGATTGCTGTAAACATCTCATTTTAAAAAGCAGTTGACTTTCACCCCCAGATATTGTTACTCACCATCATATGGCTCTCTCTTATTTTTTTCCATTTTGCAAAGGCTTATTTTCTGTCTTTTCCTAGGTTTAAAAGGATAACCTATCTGGGCAAGGGCATTCAAGTATGGTCTCTCCTGAATTTCCTGGGCCTGAAGTGATGCTTGAGATATGCAAACACTTAGTGATCATTTAGCAAGTGAAAGGACAGATTGACACTAGGACTTCCTGCATCCACACACTCAGAGTTCACTATAAAACTGGACCTTTATTTGCATGTGTCATTAGGAATGTGTCTTCATACAGCTGAGAGTTCACTCTCTGAGATTGCAGAGGGTAAATGCTAAGGCATTTTGCTGGCATGGAGCAGGACCTGAAATTGCCCACATTTGTGAACATACAAACCTTTGTGCAGTCCTTTGTAAAACAAACAAACAAGCACTAAATTTTGCAAGTTTTGTCTTTTTCTCACCTCGAAGAAAACATTTCTTTCTCCACATGAGCAAATTAAGAGCAACAGTCAATGGTTGGTTGAGATATTTGTGTTGTGAAGAGAAAACTGGAACACAAAAGCAGGAGTTGGCAAAGAACATCAGGTCACTAGTTGTGAGCTTATGAGCTAAGAATAGTTTTGGTATTTCATGAGATCTTTTCTTTTTTAAAGAAAAATAAGAATATACCACAGAGAATATACATGTGCCCAAACCTAAAATATTTACTGCCTGATTCTGTAAAAAGAGCTTCTGACCCCTGGGCTAGGGGATGACAACCTATGTAACATCCCTCACCTCACTTGATGCCATTTAATAATCAAAGGAAAATAAATGATACATTTTAGTGTTTTATAAAGCATTAAATTATCAACTATGAAATTATCACTACATTTGTTCTTTATATGTATTCTTCATTGAGTTTTGCTTTTTAAGTCTTGGATGAGCCTTGAAATTTTAATTCTGGCAATAAGAATAAGACTCTTGGACCAATATGAAAACTAAGACATTTCTCATTCCTATTTATATCAATTTTTAGAAACAATATATCTATGACTGTACATTATAAACAAGAAGAATGTTATTGCTTGTACCATTTATTTAACTTGATTTTTCTTTCTTCAAAAATCAATGTTTATCATAGAAAGATGTATTATACAAATAGTCCATATGCCATTAAAAATAAGAGGATATTAATAAAACAAATAAATGAGAGAAAAAGAGAAAGGGAGATGACAATATGTGATTGCTTTTTTTGATTTAATTTATAACTCATTTTGTAATATGAGACTTTTCATGGAGCATAAATTTAACTTGTTTCCTATAGATTTCCAGAAATGCTGACCAAATGTTTCTGAGCCCTGGAAAACATCCATTTCAAGAAAATATACTTTTCATCTTGTTCAGCCAGAAGGGATGATTCTCTTCTACCAATATATCTGGTTCTCTGTGTTTCTGATGTAAAGAAATGATTGAACTTTATCTTTTTAGGGCTAGTCCAGATCCGGTTTTAAAGTCCATCCAGATGATCAACTATGACTCCATATGTAGTAATCAGAGTCTCTGAAAAATGGGGCATTTGGATCCATTCTAATAATGCCTGATTGCAGAATCATGGTCAGAAGCTACATTCTGTCTAACTGTGCAGGGGTTCCTGGGCTTGGCTGTTTGTACAAAAATGGAGAACAGCCAAGTCAGTCTTGGAAGCAACTATGCTGCATGAGACTTGCTGTTTGGTTAAGCAGGATTTTTGCAATCCTGGGGGCTTCATCTTTGCATTACTAATAGCTCCATTTTTAAGGGCATTGGCATTTTAGGTTGATTGAATAACAATTAGTGCTTTCCTCTATTACAGCCATACAGATTGACCCAAAGCAAGTAAAGACCACACCTTATTCTTTTCCACATTTCAGTTTCTAAGTGTTTATATGAGAATGATATCTAAAAGGCAAATGTCTGAATAAAGTAGGAAATCTCATACAAGTTTCTTAGCCTTGGATTCCTAACTCTGGCATTCCCTACCCAACATACTATGAGCAAATTACTTAATGTTTTTAGTATTAGTTTTTTAGTATATGTGCTGCTGAAGCGAGCACAGTATTAGTTTTTTAATTTTTGAAATTTTCACCATAATTCTTATATCATGATATGTTAGGGCAAATTTATATTAAAGTCATACTCTGAACTAGGGACTCTTCCAGGCCTCAAAACACCGTAGTGAACAGAACATAATTGATAAATGCATGCATCTAAGGTCCTAGTGCCTAAATCTTAAACACGAATGTAAATTATGAACGCCAGCATAATCTTTCATCAATTGTTAGATTTAGACTCTATTTACTCTGCCTATCTGTTTTTCTTCCTAGACTGATATCTCCTTAAGGGCAAGGTACTTTAATTCATTTGTCTCACCTTAGTCTTTAATAATTAACTATCAAATTAAATGGGTAGTTTGTCTCAATTATAAATCTATGTGACAACTTCATTGTGGTGTATCATCATTTAAAAATTTTTGTCAAATTGTCTACACACACACACAACACACAGAATCTTTAGGGTAGGCTCAGGATACTTATACCATTTTCTGGATCTGAAAGTGTAAAAGACAATGTGACAACCTGTGGGATTCTGGTTATTTTTTAGTGTCATGAATATTCAATGCTCCTTCTCATCTCTTTTGAACTTACTGTTGATTGACTTAATGATTCCAATAAAAAATAGATTCCTCCCTGTAAACTTCTTTAAGACCAAGTTTTCCTTGTCCCTCACTCTCTAACACTCTCCCCACCACCCCAGTTCTATTCTACTGAGGCTGGTAATCAGCAACTTGGCTTTCAGGAACTTTCACTTTTCCAACTCCCTAGATCACTTCAAACTTTGGATCAAGCTAAGTTCAAGTTCTTTCTGAAATCAAATGTACTTCTTGCTTTCTCTAGCAGTTGATTTTGGAACTTTGTCCTACCAAGTTATCTAGTCTGAAAGAAAATTAGAAAATATCCAATGCTTTCTTTTTCTTCCTTATCACATTAATTCAGTTCCTTTCCTAAAGGGAATGTTTAAAGTAAGAGTTAATGAAATTTTTAAAGAAAGCATTTGCTATGATTTCAATGTGAGTATCTCTCCAAAATACATATGTTGGAATTTAAACTCCAGGGTGACTGTATTTATTATTAAGCCTTTGGGACATGACTAATCATGAAAACTCTGTCCTGGTGAATGGAGAAGAGTGCCACCTCCCACCTGTTTGTGAAGGCACAACAACAAGGAACTCTCTTTGAAGCAAAGAAAACCAGTTCTTACTGGACTCTGAATCCATCCACACCTTCACTGTGGATTTCCCAATTTCCGGAAAGGGAAAAACAAATTTCTATTATTTCTAAATTACCCTTTATGTGGTATTTTGTTATAGTAGTAAGAATGAACTAGGATGGCATGCTATATGTTATTATCATTTCACTGCTTAACAATATGCTATGAATTTCTTTTGTTCATAAAGTTAAAAAAAACACTCTAATGAAGATTAGAGACTTTATAATATCACTTAAGTCCACCCTTATGGTCTCATTTCAAATAACTTTCTCCCAGTCACCTAAACACATAAAACTCTCAGACTCGCTTTAGACCATTACTTTATCTTGATTTTCCCTCAATTTAGAAAGTATCTTCTTCATACTTCAAGTTGGTCACCTTTCACTCTTCAGTAAAAACCCAGCTCAATATTTTCTTCCACTCTCCATTTTTCTACAATACTCTTTGTTACAATTAATTCACTTCTTTCTGAGAATCTGTGGCACATCAACCATCACTGTGTTCATGGTACATTCATCTTAATTTTGCTGATGCTTCCTCCCTAGTTGGACACAGGTCAAGTCCCAAAGCTGAGTCTTCATCATTTTATCTCTCTTGCCTACTGCAGTGCTGGACACATTTTCAATCATATCTGGGGAGTTCTGCAATGCTATTAGGAAAATTTGCATAGAGTATTACACTTGACATATCATGATACTTAGCATATCATGTATTAGCTTTAAATTCTCAGATTCGCTTTTGAACTGTAGCCTGCAAGCATTCCACTTTAATAAACCCAAGTCCTGAGTGCTTGCAGATTCTATTACACTGAAAAAGAAAGACAATTTTTCAAGATTAGTCCAAGAGGTGCTGGAAAATATGAAGGCGTTCTACACAGTCACCATTTGATTAATTTTTTTGGTAAAGTATTTGGATTTAAGTTCAACTCTTATTCATCTATTCCTTTTTTGTTTAACACTAAGAAGTTTTTCCCATCTTAATCTCTGGATATGATTTAATATAAAATACAGAGAAAATACAGTTTCTCAACTCTTTATGACAGATGGAAAAGGGAAAACAGTTAAAGTTATATTGACTCACCTATTTATTTTTAGGCTTTCTTAAATTAAAGGGAATGATGTTCAATCAGCAATAGTGAAAGAAATATGGCAACAGAGTTAAGTCCCATTAAAAGAAAGAGATAGTAAAGGAGTAGTTACATGTTTTCATTGAGTTGTCTCCCAATTCATATAAATTATGTTGCATTTAGTCAACATTAAACAACATCTAATACACACTAGGATTTGAGCTGGATGCAGGTTTCTAAAAACCAATAGAACATTCTGTTTACATTTGAAGAATTTACTTATGCCAGAATGCAGGACTCCTGGTTAGAATCCAAGGAATTTCTATTCATTATGAATTTTGTCCTGGGTAATTCAAATTTTATGAGATACTTATTCCTTTACACTGAATTCTTGAACAATCCCTTGGGTTTTATATCTCTAAGATTTCTCTTTATTTATTTCTTACATACATGACAATAGTGGAGTGCATTACATTCATAATTATCCATTCACAGCACGATTTTTTGTAACTCTGTATATAAAGTATGTTCACACCAAATTATGCCATTATACATGAGTTCTCTTATTTTTTTTTGCATACAATTCTTAATGCACCTTTATACCACCATTTATCATATCTCTGTATATAAAGTATGTTGACACCAAATTCACATTAAAAAAAAACGGAGTGCTTCACGAATTTGCGTGTCATCCTTGTGCAGGGGCCATGCTAATCTTCTCTGTATTATTTCAATTTAAGTATATGTGCTGCTGAAGTGAGCCCTATCTCTAATATTTCTAAAAGAATTTGTAGAAATTATCTCAAAGCCACTATTTCTAATTTTGGAGGAATGATGGAGAAAGATTAGTTTCCAAACTAGAAGTAATCAAGAATTATCTCATTTGAGAAATGGGTGGAGATATAAATTTTAAAGAGAATAGTTACTCAAGTTCAGTATTAATATTTAACATCCTAGAGCAGAAATGAAGTTGTTAGTCCTTAGAATGACAGGTGTGGTTAGTAGAAAGAGACACAGCTATCTTAAAAATGAATTGTGTCTGCCAACCCACATTTCATTTTTTGGTTGTCTGTTGCAAACATTCATGTTCAGAAATTGTTAATTTATTGAAGAGTGAAGATTTAGAGAGAACCTGTTGATAATTCAGATGGCAATGCCATTTTGAAAAATAATATGTGAGTGGAACATTTTTAGAGTACTGAAATATCTGAGTTATTTGCAGGGATTCAAGTATGAATAAATGAAATTTAGGGCCTTAAAACTATTGAATGATAATATAGTGACTTTTCATATTTTAAGATGACAGAAAGGTGTGAAGCATCTAAACATAATAAATAATAAAATTAATGATGTAAATTTATCCCAATAGAACTTATAAGCAAATATAAAGTTATGTATGTATGTTAAAAAAATCAATCCCAGTTTTCTTTCATGAGAGAAATTTAATAAAACATTAGTTAAGGTGAAAATTATTTGACATCTTATTGACCCCAAGAAAATGATACCAGTGCTGAAGGTTTAATATGATGTCATGGTGGAGAATGGAATTGAGGCAGAGACTTGGCTGAATTGAGGAGGTCCAGAAAAATTCCCATATTATGTGCTAGATTGTGATAATTAGATTTCAGAAGCAAAACATCAATGTGTAGTTTGTGGAGGAATTAGAAAGGAAAGTGATTTTAAGTATAGGAATATTTGTAAAATAAACAACAATGCAGTTATATATATTTTAAAACAGTATAAGGTTATTAAAAACACTACAGTATTATAAGAATAAAAACTCAGATCTTAAATTTAAGGAACATATAGACATTTAACCTGAGTTTTAAAATATACAATTGCAATTGAATTGCTCAAGTAAACTGTGATAGTTTGTTTTAAAACCATAAATCACATTATAAGGCAATTTATTGAGTAAAAGAAGTCCCTAAATTCGTGTATGATATTTTTTCCCTAATTTTTCTTTTCTCTCATTTTGTTTTTACTTTCTGGTTTTGAAATTTAGTATTGACATTTTGTTCTGCTACATTTTCAACTTAACTACACCAGGAAATAGATGTTTGCAACATTATTACTATTCTTAGCAGACAGAAATTTGCTTCCACAACTGCTACAAAGTAATCAAGCAATACACAAACCTTTTACTGTCCTTATTATTTTGTCACCATAGGCAGTGAGCACTATCATGTAACATTCACAATTATAGCTTACAATAAAAATAGATTTCCTCTAAATTATATGAATATAAAACTTTCAGGGCCAATTCTGCTTACCTTTATATACACATAAAACATTTATGTATATAGCTATCAATACACACATGCATACATAATTCAGAGCATATGATAGTAATATTATTGAGCTGATACCAAAAATATCAAAGTTTTGGAAAAACATAAAAATTTGAAACAGCAATTGAAGTATAGTATAGAAAAAAATTATCACTGGGGGAAATAATAGATACTATAAAGGCATGGTGTTTCAAATGGAGTTCTAAGGAGTTCAGTTTCCCTGATGTGGGACAAGAGATTTGAGTAGTTTTAGCTTTTTAAAAAATTTCTAGACAACTCTAAAATCTGGAGATCATTAAGGATGATTTTAAAAAACTTACATTTCAATGAATTGGAAAATCTAAAAGAAATGGATAAATTTTCACACACATACAACCTAGCAAAATTGAACCAAGAAGATATAGAAAACACAAACAAACCAATAACAAGCAATGAGTTTGAAGTGACAGTTAAAACTCTCTCATGAAAGAAAAACCCAGAAACAGATGAATTCACAGCTATATTCTACCAGAACTTTAAAGAAGAATTAGTGCCAACGCTTCTAAAATTATTCCATGAAATAGGAAGGGGTGGGACATTTCCAAACTCATTCTGTGAAGTTAGTATCACCCTAATAACAAAACTGGATAAGGACACTTCAAGAAAACAAAACTTCAGACCAATATGCTTGATGAACATGGTTGCAAAATTTCTTAATCAAATAATAAAAAATCAAATAAATGCAATAAAAGACTATAAAACATGGTCAAGTTGATTTCATTCCATGGAAGCAAGGATGCTTCAATATACAGAAATCAATAAATGTAGTAGGACACATAAGTCAAAGACAAAAACAACATGATCCTCTCAATGGATGAAGAAAAGGCCTTCAAAAAATTCATCACTCACTCATAAAAACTCTGAAGAAACTATAGGGATAAAATGAACTTACCTCAACATCATGAAGGCTACAAATAGGAAAGAAAATAGTTGAAGATGATATGATCATATACTGAGTTCTTTAAGATCTACAAGTGTGGGAGATCAACCTTGCATGTGACTGAGTCACACTCCCTGGCTGGGTGCTTTGAGGTGTCCAAGTAGCAGAAATGAGGCAGGACTTCCCCACCCTTCTTGGGTTTGAGGGACGGTGTCTCCTGCATGGGGAGGTCTTGCTACAGCCCCATGGGTGGAGCTATGCTCACCTGTTCCTTTGTAATATTAATCCTTGTCCTGTTTGGGATAGCATGTTCCATGGAAACACCTTTTGTGTGTCCCTTTATCTTACTGTGCCCTTCCTAGATGTCAGTCAACCTGCTGACAGCAGACATCATGAAGCTAGACTCAGCTCCCTGAAATCTGACCCCTTGCCTCTTTTAATAGCTTCTCCTCAATAAAAGGGGTCGGCACTTGTGGGCTTTCTCTCTCTCTCTCTCTCTCTCTCTCTCTCTCTCTCTCTCTCTCTCTCTCTCTCTCTCAATTCCTGTAGACCCTTAAGGATCCAAGGAACCATCACAGCAACCTCAAAAGAAAAAGGTATTTCTGTCTCTTGTGTGGTTATTTTGTGCAGCCCAATTAACCCCATCCCACTGGAGTGACTCCTGAGTGTTTTAGTCATGAGCAATCCCGCATACAAGAGTCCTAAAACTGATTAAAAAAAAAATCATCAAAGTAGCAGAATACGAAATCACTATACAAAAATCAAAAGCTTTTCTATACACTGATAATAAATTTGCTGAGGAAGAAACCAGAGAAATAATTCCACTTACAACAGCTTCAAAAAATACTTAGGAATAAATCTAGACAAAAGGAAATGAAAGACATCTACAAGGAAAAATTACAGAATACTGAAAAAAAAAATCAAAGACACCAGAAGGTGAAAAGACCTTCTGTGCTCCTAAATAGGCAGTATTACTATTGTTAAAATGGATATACTACCAAAAGCAATTCAAGGATTCAATGCAATCCGCATCAAAATACCAATGGTATTCTCAGAATGGAAGAAGAAAGACCCAGAATAGCCAAAGCAATTCTGGGCAAAAGGAGTAAATCTAAATCCATCACAATACCTGACTTCAATTATACTATAGAGATGCAGTAACAAAAACAGTACTACCATAAAAATAGACATGGAGACTAATGGAACAGACTAGACGATACAGAGTCAAACCCACAACCACAATCATCTCATTCCTGATAAAGTTGTCAAAAATTGTGTTGGAGAAAAGACAGCCTTTTTAACAAATGTCCCTGGGGAACATTGGATATTTACAGTAAAAGATTGAAAGTAAACCCTAATGTCATGCCATATAAAAAGTCAACCCCCTAAAATGGACTAAAGATCGTAGGACTAAGATCAGAAACTTTGCAACTGGTAGAAAAGAACATAGGGGAAATGCTTCAATGCATAGGTATAGGCAGTTGGCTCCTTCAACAGGATTCCTAGAACTCAGGAAATAATATGAAGAATCAATAAATGCAAATAGCATTGCAAATTCTCTTGTTAATGATCCCACACTTTCACACACACACCTTTTTTTTTTTTTTCTTAAAAGCAGCTAGATATACATAAAAGAGAATTTGAAATTCCCTGCTGGCTAGCAAGTCAGTGTGTAGCTGGGCTCCAATCATCCAGGGCAGAAATGAAACCTATCCAGGAGGAGGGATATTTAACTCGTAGTTAAAGCCCCTGGTCCTTCAAATAATAGTTTCAAGAGTCTGTGGAGTCAAACTGGAGACATTTTCTTTGAACTACGTGTACGAATGTTAGTTAAATTGCTTTCATTAGTGTTAGTAAGAGGCCCCAAGGTCTGCCTAGCACTAAAAAATGCTAGCAATAAAGTAAACTTAAATTAAAATAAAATAATATAGGGGTTGAGGTTGTGGCTCAGAGTGCTTGCCTTGCATTCATGAGCACTGGATTTGATCCTCAGCATCACAGAAAATAAATAAATGAAACAAGGTCTTTTAAAAAGTAAACAAATAAAATAATATAAAAGGGATAGCATCAAACTAAAGACTTTTTGCACTAAAATGGAAACAATTATCAGTGTAAAGAGAAGACCTGCAAAATGGAAAAAAAAAAAAAACTTTGCTGTCTACTCTTTAACAGAGGATTAGTATTTAGAATATATAAAGAACTAAATAAACCTCAATACTAAAAAAAAAAAAAAAACAAAACAAAATAAATAACCCACTCAATAAATGGGCTAATGATCTAAGCAGATACTTTTCAAAAGAAGTACAAATGGATAAAAAATATGACAAAATGCTTAACATCTCTAGCCATTGGGAAAATGAAAATGAAAACTACACTGATATTCCCTCTCACTCTACTCAGAATAACAGTCATCAAACTGCAAATAATAATAAGTACAGGGAAAAGAGAATGTAAATTGGTATAGTCATTGTGGAAATCCATATGGAGGTTGCTCAAAAAACTAAACATGGTGCTACCATATGATCCAGCTCTACCACTCCTTGGTATCTATCCAAAAGAATCCAAGGCAGCATACCATACAGACAAGTTCATTTAATTTCCCATGTTATTGCAACACTAATCACAATGGTCAGATTATAGAATCAGCCTAGGTGTCTGTTAATAGAGGAAAGGATGAAAAAAATGTAGTATATATACACAATAGAGTTTTATTCATTTGTAAAGAGTGTAATAATATCATTTACACTAAAATGGATAGAACTGTAGAATATCACGTGTTTTAGTGAGCTTTTTCATTGCTGTAACTGAAGGACCAGACCAGCAGAGGAAGAATTTATTTGAGGGTTCAGGGTTTCAGAGTTCTTAGTTCACAGAAGGCTGCCTCCATTCATCAGGGCTTGAGATGAGGCTAACCATTGTGGTAGAGTGTGTGGCAGAGGGAAGCAGCTCACATCATGGTAATCAAGAAGCAGAGAGACTCCACTGGCCAGACACAAATATATACCCAAAGCCACGCCTCAATTTCCACCTCCTCCAGCTGTACCCTGCCACTTCAGTTACCATTCAGTTAATCTCTCTCAGGGGATTAAATCATGATTGGGTTAACACTCTTACAACTCAATCATTTCTCCTCCGAACCTTCTTGCTTTGTCTCACATGTGAGCTTTGGGAGACACCTCACATCCAAACCATAACATTATGTTAAGTGAAATAAACCAGACTTAGAAAGACATGTGCTGTGTATTTTCTTTCATATGTGGAAGCTAGAGAGGCAAAAAATCGTGGGGAAAAGGAAATCTCATGAAAATAAAAGAGAAACCATTAGCATAGAAGGGGGCCAGGAGGAGAGAACAGAGGTAAACGAGAGAAGTTACTGAGGACTGTATAAATGTATATTCTGATATCAGAAGGATGTTCTGCAATTCAATTTTCACACGAACTCCTTAGAGTTGGCATCAGATTCCAGAGATTTAGGGCTCAGTTGCATAAAACTGTTCTCATGTCAGACAGTTGAAGTAATAGCCAGGTCCTCAGGTTATGTGCATCTGAGTCTGACTGGGCTCCACAGTCGAGATCCCCTTCTCTACCCTAGATTTGGTAATTTGCAAGAATATCTCACAAAAGTCAGAGAAACACTTAATTTATGTTTGCCAGCTTATTATAAAGAGATAAAAATAAATAGCCAGATGAAGAAAACGTATATATCCTTAGGTCTGGAAAGAGCCTGGGCACAAAAACTTCTGGCCTGTAAAGTTGGGGTGTACCATCTTCTTGACACATGGATCGAATAGTCAACCTGAAACTACTCAGACCTAGTTATTAATTTTTTTGATGGAGGTTTCATCACAGAGTCATGATTGATTAAATCTCTGACTATTGATGATTTTCAGCCCCCTTACCCTCCCTTGAGTTAGTGGAATGGGACTTAAAGTTCCAAGCTTCTAGATAAGACTTGATATTTTTGGAGGCCAGGTCCCATTATTCTGCCATCTAAAGGACTCATCAAGAATGTTTCACTAGAACAAAAGTTGCACCTGTCCTCTTTGTCACGCTGGAAGATCCAAGAATTTTAGAATCCATGTGCCAGGAGCTGGAGACAAAGACCATCTCTGATACCATAGGTTGATTTCTTTAAAAATACATAGTTAATTGAATATCTGTACACTATTTAAGAATGAATTATAAAGCAGCATTGTTTACTTATTGAAAGACAGTGCATTTTATGCCTCAACCTCTGGTTGAATCTAAAACAAAACAAAACAAACAAACAAAAAATACTGAAAAGTAAAATGTTTAGTCAAAGAGTTCCATATCATACTTTAAGTGAAGTAACTAGATTCATCTAACATTTTAACATCAGAGATGTGGAGGCAGTATCTTAAATTTCTTTAAGCCTAACAATTTTTATTATCTTGTTTTGTGATGAGCTACCCTATACAAGTGGCAACACAACAACTAGGAGGAAATGTATTTCTATAGTTGACAAAAATTTGACCATTACTCCTGTCTCTTTAATAGTAATTTCCCTAAAGTCTGCAAGATGGCAGTGTTCTTTTATAGAAAATGATTATTTTGGAGATGAATTCTAATACTAACTACAACCTGAAATCTTAGTTTATGTCAGTTACTGCTTTACATGGATTATCTGCTGAATTGTCATGAAACTCCCACGATACTCTTACTGGGAAAACTCATATGACCATAGAGAGTAAGTAGTGAAATCAGAAATAAAATCCAGGTGTGTAACTCCAATGTTTTGGTCTTAAAAATGTATACACTTCCCACTAAAATAAGACTGTTCCTTCATCAATTTCTAGAACAAGTGCTAATCATATTGAAAATTGATATCAAAATAAGAGGGCATGGAGTGAATTCTGGGGAAGGTGAAAGATTTTGATGAAGACATGATTGAAGACAAATACAATTTCCTGACCTAACTGCAGTGCTGCTTTAACTACTGTCTTTACTTATATTCTATTGTACAGAACTGTAATTAATTCATGGAGAACAATGGGCATTTTCATCCAATCTGAATGTGGTCAACAACCCTATCCAGACTATATTCTAGCTAATGTCACCAAAATTAAAACAAGTCACAGATCCAATAATGATTTAACAAAATGTTCAATGCCATGATCAAGAGACTAAACTGTTATTTCTTTGGCAGACTTTTATGATATAAAATTTGAAATACACTAGGAAAGATTAAAACTTCGGGGAAAAAATAGATGCACCACCTACTATATATCTGTAGAGAATTACAAGGACTGCTGTTTGCTTGTGTGGTCCATAGATAAGTTGTGATTATGGCTGATATGACTACCTTTTACAGAGGAGGCCAAGTCTCTGAAGAAACCCAGCTGAGCAGAGACCTACATAAAATGTCCACACATAAATCTTGACAGTCACGGGCCCACTCCCCTGCATTATTTCTGTTGCTAATGATGATTCTCCTCTAGAAATGTTATGAGAAGAGTAGGAATTCATTTTCTCTTTGATATCCTTGGCAGGCATGATGAACATTAATTTGTTTAGTTGTGGAGGAGGAATTTTGCATTATCAATGATTCTAATGCTATTTCTGGCACCCGAGTTCAGAAAATATATTGCTACTTAAAGAAAGTGTCATCCTGAATCCAAAATGTTTTATTATCTTTACTTGTGAGCAGCCTCTCTGAAATTTCACTTTGAAGTAAAACAATTTCCAGCCCATACATTCAGGAGACACTAGGTAGCGTTGCTTTAAGATTTCTTTTTTCCATGAAAGCTGCAGATGTATTGTTTAAAGCTATGAAATGCGCCAAGAGTTTTTGACACTCAGCTACTTACAAATAGAAATATTATTTCTGTATTTTAATTGTTTAAGTTCTACATTTTAAGTTAAATTTTATGTTATAAGAGAAAATTTGGATTTTTTTCAGTGATCTTCATTGTTTAAGGAAATAATGACATCCTCTATGTTGCCAAAAGGTTAATAAACTTTTTTCTATTTTTAGTGTTAAAAGTAGCAAAAATATTGCAAAAATTTAAATAAGAAGAACATTTTAAATTTTAAAATCACCCATAGTTCTATCGATTAGATAAGAAAGCTGGTAGTCAGCTTTAAAAACATGATATATGTGTTCTTAAAATTCATAGTGCTATAATATAATATATAAGCTAATTAAAGGAAAAAAGTATATTGATAAAGTTGTCAAATCAACTTTCAGTTGTCCCTCCCTAACCTCACAGAATTTTTTTTCATCAAAGATGTTATTCCATCAAAATAATAATTTCCCAATCATTTGCTCTTGGTCACTGTTCCAGGTTCATTTTAGTCTACTTTTCACATTTTTTTTTAAAAAACATTTGTGTCTTTGCTTGTGTTATGATAAAGGTTACAGAAAGATGTTGGAGCAACATGACACAATCTTAGGGTGTCAATTTTGCCTCAAAGATTTCAGAAAAAAGGTCATCCCTAAAAAAAAGCTTTTATTATAGAGTAAAATAAAGCGTTTACATAAATTTGAAAGAGCCTCTTACTTTTCAAAGATAATTTGCCCTTGGTGAAGGTTACTTTGCCCTTCCAGAATTTTTGGTAAAATAGGTCTGAGAATGCAACAATATATGCTTAGGAACACTAAATTCACAAAAGGGGAATTTCATAAGTATTTTAAAAATCATGTGCAATTGCTATCTAAGACTTTGTACCAAGTTGCCATCCTCAGGCAGTATCTAAGTACACTCATTTTTTTCAGGCAGGTTGTATTTATGTAAAGAGCTTTAATTTTGGACTTGCATAGCAGAAGTAGCTTGAATTTAATGAATTTATAAGGGAAACTCACTGAATTTACTATTCAACTGGACATTTAAGCCATATATTCATGCACCATGCACATGTGCACGTGTGCCTGTATGTAATGTGTATGGTATGTCTGTTTTGTGTTTTATTTAAAGAAGACAATATTGAATCCAGTGTGTTTGCAAATATCAAGTAACTCAAATAAACTCAGTTGCAAAAGTTTAATTATTTCTTAACATGATGTTTTTCCTCTCATAAAGACAATGATGAATATTTGTTAAATTAGTGCATTTATATCTGATTCTAAAGATAATTTCTAGTGACATAAGAATTCTTATGAGCACTATTTTCAGTGACATCTACAGAAATCCTACAGTTTATTTTTGTGAGTCTACATAGCTATCCCATGTCACTGAATTTTATTGGCATTTTCCTTTGCTTTTATTCAGCTTGGCTCTGTAACATTTACTTTGTCAATTATAGTCATCTTACTATTCACAGTCAATTCTATCTCTGTGTGACTTTAATTGTATTTTGCTAAATTAAAGAGGCATTATAAAGTTGTTACCCTTTGATTTTTCAGTTTAATTTCATTTTTCTTTAATCTTTGGAGCACACTAGATTATCAATTAGCATAATAAAACAGTCAGTGTGGAATTTAGTAACTATATTGAATATTCTATAAAGTAGACTAGTTTGTACAATGCTGGTATATGCAGATAACATTAAAATGCATATCATTCTCTTACTGCACCTTAAAAGTATCCCCCTATGTGTCTTAAACTGATAGTATATTGGACCATTACACAGGAAAACACTGTTAATGGGTGAATGATATTAATGCCATGTACTTTAGTAATGCATTTTATCCAAAGACCTTAAAGTGCTCCACACATGACAATTAATCAAATCTTACCACACTATTCCAAGCAAGGTATTATTATCTGCTATTATAATTTAGATAAACTATCGTTATAGTTAAGAAAGATGAAAGATTAAGTGACTTGTCAAAGATCACATATTAGTTCAATACCAGAGCAATATAACTCAGATTCCTGACTGCTGCTATTAGCATTAAGCAAGGCTCTCTGTACATATTATCCAGTGAGCACAGCACTATTCTATTGAAATCACTTGCTATATGTGAACCTATTAAGAGTTTAAATGAACCTGTACATAATGGCACCAGATCATTTGTTCACATCTTATGCCAAATTTTGAAGCAAGTATGTGTCTTTCTAAAAGATGTGAAATAAGCATCATTTTTATTATCATTAGAAAATGTTGTATCATCCTCAAAATAGTGTTGAGCTCTCTCATTGTTCCTGGTAACTGCAAATGTGAGAACAATGGAAAATTGAAAGTGGTTCCCACTTGTGTAGCAGGGCTGTTACCAAAGTAAAAGTTCTAGAATGAAGTCTTTTCACAAGGCTCTATTGCTCAGATTTCATGATTGCTCCTAAGTGTTTGCAACAAAGGACACTGTTGATTTCTTTTATGATCTTTCTTTATAATTTAAGAGAACAGCAGGAACTGCAAGTCTCTTGCCTTTTCTCCAACCCCCCCCCACCTTATCTACTATAAATGATTTTTTTCTCCCGGTGAAGGTAGTTTTATTTGGTTTTCTTCTGATACTGACTCTTCATTCAGTGCTGTATATCTGTTCCAATGTCCATTTAGTGAGAATCACTGAGAATGATTTGTGCAATTGATTGGTGGCATCGAGCACAGAATTGATGCTTCATCGTTTCAGGAGCCCTTCCTAGAGGAGACAGAATTGTCAAACAAAATGCAGGATTGTATTTCATCTGGGTGAAAACTGGATAGCACAATTGCTGGAACTCAGCTTCTGAAAATCCTGCTTATTTTTCTGTGCTATTTGACACCAAGCAGCACCTAACTGCCGTGAATACCAGAGTGTTTTATATTTGTATTCATGGTAGCTGTGCACTAAAACTACCGCAGATAATTTAGGTAATTGGCAAACCACAGGGGCACTTAGTCTGCTCACCTGCCTATTTTAGGTTGGCTCATCATCACTCTAATTGGCAGTGGGTAGTTACTGGTCCATTTGCCATGTATTATGACAAAAGATGCTAATGGGCCCCGGCAGTGGGTGTGTTGTACCTTTGCCCTGCTTCTGGCATGCAGAAAGCAATCCCACTGTTTTTGCATAGCAAGTAGCATGGCTGGACATTTTTCCTACATCAAAAGGAGCTTTTCCTTTTGAAAAATGACAACTTCCACTGGCAAAGGCCTAATCTCAGAATTGACATGTATCCTTTCTTACAGCCACCACATTGAACATTGTCCCTAAAAACAAGAGTACATCAGTCAAGGTAGTTTTCATCATTTTCACCACATTTTTATTATCAGAACTCCTCTGAAGCTTGAAATTGAAATCTGTTTCTTTCTTGACATTTTTCTCTATATTGGGCATGTAATTATGGGCCCAAACGAAGTTCAAGAGGAATGGATCAACAAAGCCCACAGCTAAGTACACTAAACTTTGATCTTGGAGGAAAATATGAATTCTAAGGTAGATTTGGACAGCTGTGCTGTGAATGCCACAGTGAGCAAATGTGGAGTCAGAAGAAATACCCCATGGTTAACGGGCTTTTTTTACATAAATGCAAAGAACATCGGCAGAAATTCAGCTTTCCTAGCACAGGATCATGGTTCTTGGTATTTTGAAGATAATTCATTTTTAAAACAATAAAACAGTGTCTGCTCTGTTAATAATAACAGTGATTCTGCCACCCTTTGAGTGAGGCTACATTAGAATTATTTCAATAATTTTAATAAAAAAAATGCTTATTTCATTAGTTGTATCAGCAACTGCATATAGGGAAAAATGTAAGGGGAATATTATTCAAAAGACTGAACTTTGCACATATATAGAGATTGACAGACCAATAACAATAGCTTGGTCAACTATGGTTTGAAAATTGCTGATGTAGGGTCTATGAAGAAAACTTCAGTATTTTAGGGTTGTAGTCAAATTGTGATGATAAACATTCATCAAGCTAATAAAATGTATTAATGATATTATGACAAAGGATGGGATACCTTGAAAGGAGTGTTTACATTAATTTATTGAAAAATCAACTTAGAAATAAAGAAAAATAATTAATGCTTATTGATCAGAATTCTGTTAAATTATCTTTTATTTCCACCTGTTTGTTTGAATTAAAGTTACCTATAGTTATTAACATGATTTGGTGTGCTAAATTTTTAAATAATTCGCTCCAATTTTGGACAACATTATGGAAAACTTACTCAGAATAAAGGCTGCAACCTCTGAAAGTATTTCAATACCATGACATTAGTAATTAGATACAGATTGTTCTAAAGCTTACACTTTGAGAATGCATGAATTATATTTTTGTCTACAATTTTATTTTAATTAATTTGTCCCTGCTCTGGATACTCTTTCCTGTTTGATTATTAGCTGGGATATACCCAAACACATTTGCATTTATCTTTCCTGTTAGAAGATGTGGCTGTTAATAGAGTTTGTAGTCCATTAATGGCTGGGTGAGAGCAAATAGAGATGTGTTTGAGAGCTTTGTTTTCTTTGATTTTTTTCCTCTTGTGTAGAAACAAAGCTTCAGGTGTATTTAACACTGAAATTTGTCCAAAGACTGTGAGAAAGTACTGGTGATTGCATGTGCTGAAGTTCGTCTGTCATGTGGCTCTCTTTTCTATGTGGATACCTTATTATTAGTGTGTTGTCCCTTGAAGTCTTCAAGTATAAGTTTCTTGGCTAATGCTTATCTCCTCTCAGTCCCTTGATAGGGAAAGTTAGTCTTTGTTCCTGTCACAAATGCTACCTCTCTGCAAATTAACTTCAAGACTTAGTGATGGGTGAATAATCTTTCTCAACTTCTGCATTTTGAAATAGCAATTTTTGTTATGAGGTTCTATCCTATGCATGGTTAGATGTTTAGCAGCATTTCCGCCCTCTGCTCCCTGCATGGCAATGGTACCAGCCCTTGGCTGAGTTGTGACAACCAAAAATGTTTTAAGATGTTACCAATGTCCCTTTGGGGACAAAATGGTTCTTATTTTTAAACTATTTTCCTAGATTGTCATGTGATGAACAATATAACGTATTGAAGAAGACATTAGGAAGGTGGGTCTGATATTTATAATAGGCCTAAAACATTTAATCAGAGATAGAATAAGATAGTTCTGTGACCATTTCATAGATCTTTGCTTTAAGGACCATACCAGGATTACACTATCTATATACAATATCATTCTTTCATTGAAAGGGATACCAAATGGATACATAAGTCACAATCACAGGTATATATCCAGTACGTGTTTTATGATCTTTCTGTAGATAAATGTGCTTAAGTCAGGTTGGGGAATGTTTGGTGCTAATCCGTGAAGTTACATAGAAAGCAAATTACCTGTACTACGGACTTGAAACTGAAAGGGATTTGTAAATGTTACTACATTGATTTCTCTAGCTGAGTTTGACCTTAGTAGGTGTACATGAACAGACTATATTTCTTTTTGGAACTTTTGGGTAAAACAGTGACTTAGCTGAAACAGAAAGCCTATTACAACATGAATAGAATGGATTCCTTGTAAACCTTAGGGAGATATGGGAATCAGCCTGAAAAGCTGTTTGGAGTCCCTCTCATATTTTTTTTTTTCATGCACTCATTTAACAGGTATTTATTAAGCAAACTTTTGCCAGGATTTTTAGAGATTAAGACTTTTCCTTCTCTTTCTTAGCATTTGTCTGCTTCAGTCTTCTTTTCATATCCCTCATGACCAGTTTTACATGTTTCTCAACATACATGCAGATAATAGGGTCCCCCCAAAGCTTACATTCTTTACTTCTGTATTTAAATCACTCACTAATGAGAATATACTGTGCTCACACCATCCAAGGTTTTAAGGAGAATGGACTTGGGCTAGCCTTCTTGGTTTGGCAGCCTGCCCTCAACTATTTGTGGTGTTGTGTCTGCAGGACAAAAAAGACGTCTGGGATTTTTCCTCTTTCATCATATGAATGAGCAGAGCAATGTTCCCAGAGAAGGGAGTCTGTAGAGCTTATTCTCAAAATATCCTCTACCTCAACTTATAGGGACCTGCTAAGTGCAAAAGATGTCTATATAACTGAAGAAAATAAGAGAAAATAAAATTGGTTTGGGCCATAGCTGAGCCAGCATATATGGCTGCTCAGTGACAGAACTCCTTACCTTCAGTGACAGCTAGGAAGGTGAAGCTTGCAAGGGTAGGATCAGTATGAAGTGGTATCATACAAGTCACAAAAATGGGTTGATCTCTCTGTAGTCCTTTGGAGATTTGAGATAAATCATTCAGGGATAATTCAGAAATAAGTTTAGGTGGTGATAGTTATGAAAAGTAAGTAAAGGATGCTGGGAGAAAGCATAGACACTATTATAATGTTAGATCACAGAAGAGCTTTCCATAGATCAAGCAGTTCTGTGGTTTGGGATTAAGTAACTATGGATATCAGAGGTAGCTCAGGAAATGAGAGGAGGAGATAGGGGCATTTACATTTCAGTCACTCAAATCCAGCCCCAGACCTCAGTGACATTGATTTTCACCACCAAAGCCATATGGGTGCACCTGGAAGACCTGAATGATCTGCCTCTTCTGTGGTAAGTCTTGGGGCCCACTAACTCCTCATAGACCTTGAATCTCTGAAATACTTGGACATGACCAAAATGTAGAGGGGAGGGTTATTATAGTCTTCAAAAATACAACCCATGGTTGGAAAAAAAATTACATTAAACTTATCATTTTATACTGCTCAGGGCAGGATCCTAAACTGCACACTTCTAAGATGATTCATGGGATTATGCATTTTGGAGAAGCTAAGTATTGGCTCAGCTATGTGATGAAGTGGTACGTATTCTTATGTTTATATTGTCTTCAGAAACTCACAGAAAAAAACGAATACTTTGCAGATCATGCTTTGGGTAATCCAACATCCTATAGTACAATAACAAATGGTCTCAAAATCTCCATCCTATCATTAACTTGTTATTATTAATTAATCTAGATAATATGGAATTTGGGAGTGAAAGTAACCATGATTTTAGTTTCCCAGGGAAGACTAAGAATTCTTTCAAAAAAACAAGCAATCGATCTGCCTTACCGTGACTGTAAGTAATAAATGTTCTCTGCTAACAATATAATAATACTCCGGGGCTTATTGCACATCCAAACATAGTAAGTATTTTCCACATTAAAATGATCATGAAGAATATGATTTTTATTAAAGTATGATAGACATAATGTGATTTAAACTCAACTGAAACTGTCACAATTGTTTAGAATGTGGATTATTTTGTGTAACAAAATTTTTATTTCTGAGAATAATATTTGATCACCATCAGTGTATATTCATAAGCATAAAACAGAATGACTTTTAGTTTCTCCAATTATTGCTTTCAAGTTCATTATATACAATGCAGACTTTTGTTGTGTACACTGGGGTAGAAACTTTCCTGAGCCTTATATCTGTATATTACTGCATTTGTCTGTAATTATTTCTGTCTCTTATGTACTATTCAACATTTCTCATGTGGGAATAACAATAAGACTACTATGATTTGAAAGAATGTCCCTCAAATGTCCATATGTATAGGTTTGAACTCCAGAATGGCAGTGTTGGCAGGAGTTGTGTTGTGGACCTTTAAAATGTGGGACCTAGTAGGGGGTCCTTAGATCACTGAGCAGAGTGTGTCCTCCAAAAGCATGATGGAACCTCACTCTCCCAACCCCCATCCCCACTCTGCTTCCGGTTCATGATATAAGCACACATTGTGACCTCCTGTCATAATATGCCATCCTCATTAGGGGCCAAAACAATGGAACTCTTGTTCTATTTTGGCCTTGAACTTCCAGAGCAATGAGAAAAAATAATTCTCTGTTTTTTAAATAACTCGACTGTAAGGTATTTCTTTACTAATAAGAATATACCTTGTTTAATTGTTTTATTTTATATGTTATAAGTACTAAATAATATATGTGCCTAACATATAAAAACTCAATTATTTGTTACTTATTATTCAGAAAAAAGTTGGTATTTATTATGGTCATAATCTTGTCCATTTTATATTATAAAATTGCTAAAAGAGATTTTGAATGCTTCTGTTACAAAAATTACAAATGTGAATTTAGAGTTTTTAATTAGTTTGATCTCATCATTCCACACTGTAATTATATGTGAAAACATCACGTTCAAACTCTATAAATATGTATAATTGCTTTTTTTGTCAATTAAAAATAGAGTAAAATAATTAAAAAGCAAAAGTAGGGTATTTTTAGTACGTGTGTCTTTTTTTATAACTAGGCAAAATATAGATTTCCATTATGCAAAATATAGATTTCCATTAGATTGATTAAAACACTTGTTAAAAAATGGTCTCTAAGAATTCCAATGTTTATTGAAATTGCTGTAGAGCAAATCATACCACTTTTCTATTTTCATAAAAAAGTTTTGGCATCATTAATAGTGGTCAGATCTATTTGTATCTAAACATATTTTGTCAATCTGAAAAGTTTGGCATGGTGCTAAAGCTCTTTGTTATCATAGAATTAATCATTGAATTAGTAGCCTTATTTTTTGTCTTCTTGCACTAGGGAGTAAATAGCATTTTTTAGTGACAAGTTTCCTTTTGTTTATATAAGCATATCCAAAAATCTGTGATGCAAATTGGAATCTGGCATCTAAACACATTGCTGTTCCTCTCAGAAACTTACTACTTTCTATGGAGACACACACACACGTACTCACCATTGCCTAAGAAACAAAATATGAATAGTAGCTATGGTTAAGAAGAAGCAAGTTGGGCAAAGATGAGCAATTCTGAGTCATTTGAATTCAAATGATTCTATGGAAGTTCCTTTTAAGTGTTTATTGAAATGGGATTGGTTTTATGTGGAAAAGTTAAAATAGACCTGGTATATGAAGGTTGTTCATGATAAAAGGAATAACAACATGCAGATATTGACATGCACTCTGAAGGTGTATACACGTTTGTGTATGACATAGAAAATGCACCTGCTGTGGATTAACAGAAAGAAAGATTTTAGAAACTTTCAGCCATTAAAATGAGTTGCTATTCTTTGGGTCACATATGGTTAAAAACTGGTTGGGTAAAATCATAGTTGACATACATTGTGGAACAATTTAGGTGTATTATAAAATACTTTGTTAAAAGGAATTGGGTGAACTAAATTATATTTAGTTAGGATTGTTGGTATTCAGATCTAGAGAGCCCATTTTAAAATGCATTTGCATCAACAGTGTTTTCATTGCTTAGAAAATGTATATGCAAGGCTGATTGAGAAGCAGGGAGAAGGGCAGAAAAATGACACATTTAAGTATCATTATTTGTTCACTGTTTATATGCTTAACATCAGGGCACATAGTGTTTGCTGAGAATACAACTGCACTTCAGTATGCTAAATGGTCAGTTTCCAGGCCCACCTTGCTAAGGAGAACTTCAAGAATGCAAACCAAAAGAAGCCATGCATATTGGATTAAATAAAGCACTTTGCAAAATCCAAAGGACAGATAAATTAGCTGTAACAGAAATGGTAAATATTTGATTCAGATATATATTTAAAACTTTTATCACAACAAAAGTGAACACATAAGGAAAAAACCAAATTTTTACTACACAAAAAATGATTAAAAAACTACATAAAGCAAATTGTTACTAGGACATCTCTTGACATTCTTTAATAATGCTACTTACACTTCATCATGTAGCAACAAAATTATTTGAAACTGTGTGTCTTAGTTTACTAGAGCTGCTATAATGAACACCAGTCTGGGTGGCTTAAAACATAGAAATTTATATCCTCATTGCTCTATTGGCATATCAAGGCTATTGGTGAATTTGTTATTTCCTGTCTCCCTCACTTGCAGAAGGTGGCCTTCTTACTGTGTCCTCATGGACTTTTCTGTGTATGCATACACTCTTGACATCTCTTCCTGTTCTGATGTGGAAAACTACCATTTTGAATTTGTGTTCTATATTTATGAACTTATAAGTTAAACCCTTATTGCCTTTTTAAAGGCCCTAATTCTAAATCCAGCCACATTAGAACTTCAACATGGGAATGTTTTTGTAGGGTAGGGGACACAGTTTAATCCATAGTACTGTATTTTGTAATATCTACAGTTTTAAATGAAGTTTTAAAAACCTATTATTTACACTACTTAATATTTATCATGATTTAGGAAATCTTAATGCTTATCAACTAATTGATATTGATATGCCATATAATCTCCAATTTGGAAAGAAAATACTAGCTCTGGTTTTGTTTTGTTTTTTAAAAAGGATTAATTAGTTCATAATTTCTTTCTCTTTCTCTCCACCCACCCCTGTCTTCCTCTGTCACTTTTTGAACATGATGGCTGATGGCTCCAATTTCTGTCAATATCTCTTTGTCAGCTGATTTTTTCCCCTAGTACTGGAGTACCTGAATAATTATAAGATCTAGTGCTGTCTTTTGAGAAATAATAACTTAAAAAATGTTGTCATTGTTGTGTTAATTATTTATCACTAATTATTGATCAAAGACAAAATATTTAATTAAACTGGAACTTACTCTTGAATCATCCTGGGTATATGTATTTGTTTAATCAAAGACCAAATCATAGATTAAGCTATCAGGGGTTCTAAAAATTCAGCTGGAATAATTTGGGAAAGTCCACGCGTTCTTCTTTTCCAGAACTATTAGTAATGTAGAAGTCTTTTTTTTTTTTTTAAGATAATATGGTAAATGGTAAAGAAAACTTTTCTAGTTTTCTTTGTAGATTCCTCTGGACTTTCTGCAGAAGTTGAGGCCAGAATCCGGTTCTGAGCCAAACAGACCACCAGATTGATAATGAAGATTGCTGAACTTTTTACCTTTGAGTCTGTTGCAGAAAATAATTCTAATAGCTAGGAGTACTCAAAGAGATTATATTAAAGTTGTAATTAAATTAGAACTTAAAAATAGGAATATTTAGTTATTCAGAAATATTCTTGCAGTACTTGATTTTTCATAAAGGGGAATAATAGTGCCCAGGAAAATGCACAAAACTGTGAGGTTTATGGCTCATAATTTCATACTGCCTTTCAAGTGTTAACACTTACAGATCAGAAAACTGTGCATGTGCTTAAATCACTCTCTCTGTAGTTTATTTTAGATTGAGAAACTTCCTACCAATACATTAAGCAAAGATGGAGTAGATAAACAAATCTATAATGTAATTAAACTAATGGATTATTATTGTTTTTAAAATAATGACTACATAATTTTAAGAAGTGCACCATCTTCATCCAAGTGATGAGAAACATCTTAAACTCTCCTTCCACTCTATTAAAGGAAGATGTAAATCACACAAGTGTTTACAATTTCCATGGTAAATCTGACTCATAGATTTTAAAAAGTTCTTTAACCCATTTCAGTAGTTTTATTTTTTTAAATAAATTTTGTCCATGAAACAGCTTTCATTTTTTATGAATTTTTAAAATGTATATATGACAGCAGAATGCATTACAGTTAATGTTCCACATGTAGAGCACAATTTTTCATATCTCTGGCTGTATACAAAGTATATTCACATCAATTTGTGTATTCATACCTATACTTTGGATAATCATGTCCATGATATTCCACCATCATTTCTAACTCCCTGCCCCCTTCCTTCCCTCTCACCCCTCTGCCCTATCTAGAGTTCGTCTATTCCTCCCATGTTCCTACTCCCTATCCTACTATGAATCAGCTCCTTGTATCAGAGAAAACATTCAGCATTTGTTTTTTTGGGATTGGTTAACTTCACTTAGCATTATTTCCTCCAACTCCATCCATTTAATGCCATGAATTTATTCTCTTTTATTGCTGAGTAATATTCCATTGTGTATATATGACACATTTTTTTTATCTATTCATCTACTGAAGGGCACCTAGATTGGTTCCATAATTTAGCTACTGGGAACTGTGCTACTATAAACATTGATGTGGGTGTCTCTGTAGTATGCTGTTTTTAAGTCCTTTGGGTATCGTCCGAGGAGAGGGATAGCTGGGTCAAATGGTGGTTCCATTCCCAATTTTCCAAGGAATCTCCATACTGCTTTCCATATTGGCTGCAACAATTTGCAGTCCCACCAGCAGTGTATGAGTGTACCTTTTCCCCCACATCCTCACCAACACTTATTGTTGTTTGTATTTATAATAGCTGCCATTCTGAGTGGAGTGAGATGAAATCTTAGAGTGGTTTTGATTTGCATTTCTAGCAATTATGAACATTTTTTATATATTTGTTGATTGATTGTACACCATCTTCTGAGAAGTGTCTGTTCACGTCCTTGGCTCATTTATTGATTGGGTTATTTATTTATTTTTAATTTTTTTTTGTGTGTTTAGCGTTTTGAGTTCTTTATATACCCTAGATATCAGTGCTCTATCTGATGTGTGAGAGGTAAAGATTTGCTCCCAAGTTGTAGGCTCTCTATTCACCTCACAGATTGTTTCTTTTACTGAGAAGAAACTTTTTAGTTTGATTCCATCCCATATATTTATTCTTGCTTTTAATTCTTATGCTATAGGAGTCTTATTAAGGAAGTTGGGGCCTAATCCCATATGATGGAGATTAGGACCTACTTTTTCTTCTATTAGATGCAGGGTCCCTGGTTTTATTCCTAGGTCCTTGATCCATTTTGAGTTGAATTTTGTGCATGGTGAGAGATAAGGATTTAATTTTATTTTGTTGCATATGATTTCTAGTTTTCCTAGCACATTTGTTGAAGACACTGTCTTTTCTCCAATGCAAGTTTTTGGTGCCTTTGTCTAATATAAGATAATTGTAATTTTGTGGGTTAGTCTCTGTATTCTCTATTCTGTACCATAGGTATACCATTCTGTTTTGGTGCCAATTCCATGCTGTTTTTGTTACTATTGCTCTGTAGTATAGTTTAAGGTCTGGTAGTTATAGTGATGCCACATGCTTCACTCTTCTTTCTAAGGATTGCTTTAGTTATTCTGGGTCTCTTATTTCTCCAGATGAATTTCATGACTGCATTTTCTATTTTTATGAGGAATGCTATTGGGATTTTGATCAAAATTGCATTGAATCAGTATAGTGCTTTTGGTAATATGATTATTTTGATAATATTAATTCTGCCTATCCAAGAACAAGGTAGAGCTTTCCATCTTCTAAGGTCTTCTTTGATTTCTTTCTTTAGGGTTATGTAGTTTTCATTGTATAGATCTTTCACCTCTTTTGTTAAGTTGATTCCCAAGTTTATTTTTTATTTTATTTTTTGAGGGTATTGTAAATGGGGTAGTTTTCCTCATTTCCCTTTCTGAGGATTTGTCACTGATATATAGAAATGTCTTTGATTTATTGGTGTTGATTTTATATCCTGCTACTTTGCTCAATTCATTTACTACTTCAAGAAGTTTTCTAGAAGTTTTGAGTCTTCTAGGTATGGAATGATATCATCAACAAATAGTGCTAATTTGAGTTCTTCTTTTCCTATCTGTATCCCTTTAATTTCTTTCATCAGTCTAATTGCTCTGGGCAGCATTTCAAGAACTATGTTAAAAAGAAGTGGTGAAAGAGGGCATCCCTGTCTTGTTCCAGTTTTTAAAGGGAATGTCTTCAGTATTTCTCCGTTAGAATGATGTTGGCCTGGGGGTTAGCATAGATAGCATTTATGATGTTGAGATATGTTCCTATTATCCCTAATTTTTCTAGTGTTTTGTACATGAAGTGGTGCTGTCTTTTGTCAAATGCTTTTTCTGTGTCTATTGAGGCAATTATATGAGTCTTATTCTTAAGTCTATTGATCTGATGAATTACATTTATTGATTTTCTTGTGTTGAACCACCCTTGCATCCCTGGGATGAATCCCGCTTGGTCATTATGTATTGTCTTTTTGATATGTTTCTGTATTTGATCTGCTAGAATTTTATTGAGAATTTCACATCTATTTTCATTAGAGATATTGGTCTGAAGTTTTCTTTTTTGATATGTCTTTGCCTGGTTTTGGAATCAGGGTGATATTGGCCTCATAGAATGAGTTCAGAACTGCTGCCTTTTTTTTCTATTTCCTGAAATAAATTAAAAAAGTATTGGTATTCTTTTTTAAAGGTCTCGTAGAACTTGACTGTGTATCCATCTGGTTCTTGGTCCTTGATGGTGTCTTCTATTTCATCACTTGAAATTGATCTGTTTAAATTGTGTATATCATCCTGATTCAATTTGAGCAAATCACATGACTCTAGAAATGTGTTGATGCCTTTGTTATTTTCTATTTTATTGGAGTACAAGGTTTCAAAATAATTTCTAATTATCTTCTGTATTTCTGTAGCGTCTGTTGTGATATTTCCTTTTTCATCATGTATGTTAGTAATTTGAGTTTTCTCTCTCCTTCTCTTCATTAGCAAGGCTAAGTTTATGTCAATTTTATTTATTTTTTCAAAGAACCAACTTTTTGTTCTGTCATTTTTTTCAATTGCTTCTTTTGTTTTGATTTCATTGATTTCAACTCTGATTTTAATTATTTCCTGTCTTCTACTGCTTTTGGTGTAGACTTGTTCTTTTTATAGGGCTTTGATATGTAATGTTAAGTCATTTATTTGTAGACTTTTTCTTCTTTTAAGGAATGAACTCCATGCAATAAAATTTTTTTAGAACTGCCTTCGGAGTGTCCCAGATATTTCGATATGTTGTACCTGTGTTCTCATTCACTTCTAAAATTTTTGAATCTCCTCTCAATGTCTTCTGCAATCCATTCTTCATTCAGTAGCATATTATTTAGTTTCCAAGTGTTGGAGTAGCTTTTTATTTATCATTTATTTCTAATTTTATTCCATTATGATCTGATAGAATGCAGGGTAGTATCTCTTTTTTATATTTGCTAAGAGTAGCCTTGTGGCATAATAAATGGTCTATTTTAGTGAAGGACCCATGTGCTCCTGAAAACAAAGTGTACTTGCTTTTTGAAGGATAAAATATTCTATATATGTCAGTTAGGTCTAAGTTATTGATTTATTTATTAAGCTCTATAGTTTCTTTGTTCAGCTTTGTTTGGAAGATCTATCCAGTGATGAAAGAGGTGTGTTAATGTCACTCGAAATTATTGTATTGTGGTCTATTTGACTCTTGAACTTAAGAAGAGTTTGTTTGATGAACATAGATGCTCCATTTGGGGGGGCATATATATATTTATAAGTGTCGAGTCTTGTTGGTGTATGGTTTCTTTGAGCAGTATGTGGTGTCCTTTTTTTAATCCCTTTTCATTAACTTTAGCTTAAAGTCAATTTTATTTGATATGAGGATGGAAACCGTGCTTGCTTCTGTAGTCCAAGTGAGTGGTATGAGTTTTCCCAATCCTTCACCTTCAGTCTGTAGATGTCTTTTCCTATGAGGTGAGTCTCTTGGAGGTAGCATATTGTTGAGATTTTTTTTTAATTCAATCTGCTAGTCTATGTCTTATTGGTGAGTTTAGGCCATTAACATTCAGGGTTATTAGTGAGACATGATTTGTATTCACAGCCATTTTTCTTTTTGAGCTTTTAGGGGTCATTTATTTATTTAAATAAATGACAGCAGAATGTGTTACAATTCTTATTGCATGCATACAGCACAATTTTTCATATCTCTGGTTCTATATAAAGTGTGTTGACACCAATTCATGTTTTCATACATGTACTTTGGATAATGATGTCTCTCACATTTCACCATCCTTGCTAATTACCCTGTCCCCTCCTTTTCTCTCACACCCTTCTGCCCTATCTAAAATCCATCTATTTCTCCCATGCTCCCTCTCCCTATCCCATTATGAGTCAGCCTCATTATATCAGAGAAAACATTCAGCAGATTTTTTTGGGACTGACTAACTTTACCTAGCATTATCTTCTCCAATGCCATCTATTTACCTGCAAATTCCATGATTTGGTTCTCTTTTATTGCTGAGTAAAATTCCATCGTGTATATGCCATATTTTTTTATCCATTCATCCACTGAAGGTCTTGACTTTGTTTCTCCTCTGATTAGGTTTTTTCTTTAGTGTAATACCTCCCTCTGCTAATTGCTATTTTCATCCTTGTTTCTCATTTTCTCTTCATGGAATATTTTGCTGACGATATTCTGTAGTGCAGAATTTCTGGTTGTAAATTCTTTTAAATTTTGTTTATCATGAAAGGTTTCTATTTCATCATCAGATTTAAAGCTTAGTTTTGATGGATATAAGATTTTCAGTTGGCATACATTTTCTTTCAGAGCTTGGTATATGTTGTTCCATGATCTCCTGGCCTCCTGCCTTTAAGGGTCTGAGTTGAAAAATCTGCTGAGATACGAATTGGTCTCTCCCTATATGTGATCTGATTCCTCTCTCTTGTGGCTTTTAAATTTCTATCCTCATTCTGTATGTTAAGCATTTTCATTATAATGTGCCCTGGTGTAGATCTGTTGTAATTTTGTACATTTGGTGTCCTGTAATCCTCTTGTATTTGGTTTTCCAATTCGTTCTTCATGCTTGGGAAATTTTCTGATATTATCTTATTGAAGAGATTGTGCATTCCTTTGAAACTGTGCCTTCCTCTATCCCAGTAACTCTTAGATTTGGTCTTTTGATGTTATCCCATAATTCTTGGATGTTCTGTTCATAGTTTCTTATTATCTTCACTGTGTGATCAACTTTATTTTCCAGATTGTATACTTTGTCTTCTTTATCTGAAGTTCTTTCTTCCAAGTGATCTAATCTGTTGGTTGTGCTTTCTATTGAGATTTTTATTTGGTTTACTGTATCCTTTATTTCAAGGATATCTGACTTTTTTTTCAGAGTCTCTCTTTTTTGAAGTAATCTTTTGCTACCTGTATTTGCTTTTTTATTTCTTGTTGGAGTGATCAATTTTTGCCTGTAGTTGCTCATTTAGGTCATTCTTTAATTCAGAGATCATTTTAATTATGAACCTTCTGAACTCTTTCTCTGACATTTCATCAACTTCACTGTCCATGGGTTCTGTTATTGTAGTATCCTGGTTTGTTTGGGGCACTTTCCTCCCTTGTTTTTTCATGTTGTATATATGTCTTCCTTTCTTGCAGTGAGTATCCTGGACCTAGGTCCAATGCAAGTCAGTGAGAGCAGATCTGGTCGGGGCCTAAGCTCAGTGGTAGTCTGCTGGCCAAAAGGGGCGGTCCCTTGCTGGAGGCTGGGCTCCTGTGGGTGTCTGCAGGTGGTGAGATGGACGGGGGTCTATTGTGAGCCTAGGTCCTGTGCAGGTAGTCACATCTGGGCCAGGCCTGCCCTCCTGCAGTAGTGTGCTGTTCGAAAGGGGTTATCCTGTGCTCCAGCTTTATATATATATATATATATATATATATATATATATATATATATAATTTATTATTTTTATATATATTTATATTTATTATTTTCAATATATATATAATTTATTATTTTTATATATATAATTTATTATTTTTTTTAGTTTTAAGTAGACATAATATCTTTATTTCATTTTTATGTGGTACTGAGGTTTGAACCCATTGTCTCACATGTGCTAGGTGAGCACTCTACCACTGAGTCACAACCCCTGACCCTCAATTTGATATTTTTATTAAGTCAAACACTTAATGAAAATGTTAGACTAATGGTATAGTCTATGTCAGGAAATGTTGGTATCATTGGATGATCATATTTTATTAACTGCTTTTTAACAGTAGTAATTACAGAAATAATCAATATTTACTTTGCACTTGCTAGGTATAGAGTTAGGAGATAAATCTTTATGGATCCCTTATGTTTCTGTACAGCCTGCAAGTGAGGCACTGATTTTGTCCTTGGTATTCCATTCTCTTTGCAGGATCATTAATAGTGAATAACCCTGGAAAATCGCAATAGTATCTCCTTCCAGAGCAAAGGGCAGGTATTTTTATTGCTCATTACATATGATTCAGGCTTCCTAAATTCAGAGTTGCTCACCTATAATGCAATGCATTGCTGGTGCAATTTAGCCCTATTATTATTGTCCTATGGAAACTGGGGCTCAGGGAACTGGCATTAAAAATGCTGATCTAATGGTCACTGCTGTTGCTCTGAATAATAACTGGTTGTTCATCACTAATCTGAATCTTGTGTATTTTATTGGTATCCATGTAACTGTGGCCAGCGTACTTGGAAGAAAAGTATAATTTCAGAGCATTTAGCTTTTGGCAGGAGGCAATATAATAAGTACTTCAAAAAAGTCTAATTCAACTCTCTACATATCCATAAATTTTAGGGTGCTGAGACTATTTCCATAACGTCATGCTGCTTCTATTTTACATCCCTTACCTCTATTTTATCCAAGAAAGAAAATTGGTATATTCTGTGTTTTCTCAGTTTCAAGTATGAACTCATTCATTTAGGGATTTTCCCTTCTTTTTTCTCCAGTGGGATTCTAGATATTATATTGGTGTGGAGGGTAGGACAGGAGCTGAGGTATACGAGCTGCAGAAGCTGGTCTTCAGTTGTTTGCATCTGTCCTTTTTGATATCCTTGGAGTGACCCTGTCCTGTTTAATCCCATCTCTGATTGAAACCATATTCCTCTGTCAGATCTGATGGTTAATCCCTCAAGTCAGTATAAGTTTCATTTATACACACTCTTACTCTCAACTTGTGTTCTCTTTTTCAGGGAACAAAAGTTTGGCTGGTCTGCCAAGTGGTTTCGTGCACTAGGTGACAGTGAGCAGATGCCTCTCGACACCTGGCAGACAGTGCAGTGTCTCAGATGTTATGACTGTATTGACATGGGAAGTCACTGAGACAGGCCCACCTTCACCTTCCAGTGCTCCATGGGCATCATGGTCCAAATAAATTCATTTATGCTGAGTTCCCATGCTTGGGTAGTGGTTTTGTCACCTTCTACAGCCCACTGCCTCACAGGCCAATGCTTTGGTAGGATATTGGGGTATTGAATGGTTTGCAAAAATTCTCCTTTAGATATTTTGCTTTCTTTAGAATATACACTTCACTTTTCAGACCTTGGAAATTTTATCAAATCTAGGATGAAAAACAATCAAATTAATGAGTTAAAATTAAAAAAAAACAAAATAAAAACAAAACCCTGATTCATATCATCATAAATTGTTTCCATGCCTATTATTTAGGGCATAAATTTGGCTTTTGTAGCACCTTGGTGAAGACTTTTTTACTCTAAGCCCTCTCCTTGTCACATGATTTCTCTGGGGTGATGGATAAGATAAACCCTATCTTCTCCCTTGAGGCAGGGGAGGAATGGGTAAAAGGTCATGGTCACAAAGTATTTGCTGGATTTCAAAAGAAAATACTGATTTGATCACCATGCCACATTTGTGAATATATTCACACCATTAAATGCCACACCTCATATACCTACTAAAGTACAAGTTTTCTGTTCACAGGGATGCATCAGATAGCTCTGTATTACTTGGCATATGGTAGCTTCTCAATTGTTCAGATGTGAATAGTAATTTCTGTTGATAAACAATTTTTCATTAATGGATGTCATTTTTAAAAATTATTTTGTATAGTTATGATTTGTAGTTCTTCAAAATGTTGGTAAGAACAGACTCATGGAAAACAATCATAATTCAGCTACATAAGATCATTGAAATCTCAGGTGTTCAATGTGCTTATTAAAAGTTCATTTGAGGGGCTGGGGACGTGGCTCAAGCGGTAGCGCGATCGTCTGGCAGCTCCTCTGGCATGCGTGCGGCCCGGGTTCGATCCTCAGCACCACATACAAAGATGTTGTATCCGCCAAATACTAAAAAATAAATATTAAAAATTCTCTCTCTCTCTCTCCCTCTCTCTCACTGTCTCTCACTCTCTCTTAAAAAATAAATAAAAGTTCATTTGATAAGTAAAGTTTATTTCATTTAAAAAAATAACATTTGCTATTTATGATTTGTGTGTGTTCCAAGTGTGTATAGTTATTTGTATTTTTATGTATAGGAGAATTGAAAGCATACCAATGGAAAGAATAGAAATCAAGTGTTTGATTTCAGTAGATTTTAAACTAAACCTCACATACCTGATTTGTTCACAGCCTGATTGAAAAAATAACATCTACTTTTTGGTCTTCAAATATGCATGCCATGAAATACTGAAGTAGAAAAATATTTGTGCATTTTCTCATGTGTCTTTATATAACAAAACACATGTAGATACAGACCTCAGAAACATTTTTTTCTACTAGAGATTTGTGAGGGAAAGAGTAGTCTTTATAGATTGGACCAAACTCCTTTTTCTTTCATTTGATCCAAAACTGCATCAAGAGAGATAGTTTTTGTATGCTTTGATTTTTCTGAGTATTGGAGAGAGAAGCTACTATATTACAAATTGCCACTATTGTTCAAAGCCATCAGACCAACCATATAGAAACCTTGATAAGAGCACTTGAAAGATTCTTTTATAGTGATAACTACAGTGGAGGAGGATATAGTCCTTGGAAGTGAATACAAGGTGTTAGAATGGAGTGTTGCAGACTATTTGACACTCTTTCTGATAGTTATGGTTTTGGACTTAACTCTTAAATTACTTTCAAAACTCATCTCACTATGTCATGTTTCATATATGTATTAATCGATTAGCTTGGAAAAAGATGTCACTGGACTATTGATTTTTACTTAAAAGAGAAAAAATACAAGGATACTATGAACATTAAAAAGCTATCAATGCTTTATATTAGGTCTTTAAAACTTTGGGAAGATAACATTTCTCTGATGTATTGCCCATCTTAAAATGAATATTTATTAGAATTATATATGCAAGAAATAAGCAGTAGATTAAATAAACAAAATGATCATGAACTAAAATGCACCTAAGAATATATCCTCTGATATAGCACATGTCATATATAGAAACATTAGATTAAAAATAGAAAAAAGTAACAATAAAAGACATAAATGAATCAGAAACTGTTTTGTGAAGTTTTTAAATATATCTTTATCAAATCTGTATGTCAAGTAGACAAAAAAGAGAAGATATGATTAATATGCCCCTCCCACACTCTTATTTATCCAAAGAAATAACTTCTTTATACTCAATAGAAAATAAATTTTATTTTTGAGTCAATTATGATTCAACCATGTCTTAGGCCATAAAGGAGGTTTCAAAAAGAATAAACCAACATATTACTATGTTTTTTGAACCGTTATGTAGTAATGTTAAAAAATAACTGACAACATGAAAGCTCAGAAAATAAAGTTTTTATGTTGAGACACTAAGAACTGTCAACATTTTGGTAAAAGATAAAATCATAAAGGAAAAAACAAAATACATATGCATGGAAACCAATGATAGACTGTCTTTCAAAATTTGTAAAACAAAACTAAAATAGTACTTAGAGATAAATTCATGGATTTAAATATGCAACCAATAAAACCAAAACTAAGGGAATCATTCAGTATAAGACACTAAAAAAGAATAAAGAAAGAATAGGTAGGAAAATAAAAAAATAATGCCATATAAAAACCAAAGTAATAATAAGAGCATAGAATAAAATAACAATTAAATTATACATAAAAAAGAGAAAAAAACATTTTAAAAACATACTGATGTCCATATTAATTAGTTCTAAACATTGGCAAAGTCAATAAAGTTTTACAGGGAAGAAATAAAAATTTACTTTACTAATAACCATTAAAGAAAATTGAAATCATTGTCAAGAGCTCTTCAGAAATAAAATCAAAAAGCAAACAAAAATACCAACAAACCAAAACTGTACCCTTCAGACTCACACCCACATAGTCTTACAAGTGTGTGCTATTAGCCTATAAAGAGACAGATAGGTTGTTTTACAAAGCAGAAATACAAAAGAAAGATTAGTCATTTTAAAAATTGAATTGCCTTAATTGCTAGATCAAACAGTAATCTATGAGAAGAAAATTATAGGCACACTTCACCTTAAGTATATGTACAGAAATCTGAAGTTAAATAACTAAATAAATCCAGAAATGTGTTTAAAAATCCATACCATCATGAAGCATAGGTTATTCTTCAAATAAAATAATTATTAAATGTTCACTATATACCTATAATTTACCACATTAATGACCTAAAAAAGAAAATCACATGGTTAGTCAACTGAGAAAGCAAAAGCACTCAGAGATATTCAATATCTTTTATGACAAATTTCTTAAAAGGAATAGGAAAAAAATATCTTGGGATTTTAGATTCTTTGCAACAAAAATCTTAATTTAACATTGTACTTAGCAGAGAATTCAAATTGAATTCATTCTGTTTAGAACAGCAATCATGTAGTATAGGGAAACAGTTTTTCATGGACTCTCCTATACATATTGTTCAGAATGCCAAAATTAAAAGGCCTGATTGGTTTTTCAACTGGAATATTTCTTAGGATTGTTTAAGCAGGTAAAAATTCTGAATAGTGAAATAATGCCTTTTAGCAATACTTCATGTAATTCTCCAATACTTCTGATTTCTCTGTAAAGTTCAATTTTCCTTACTGCTTATTCAGATTCAGTAATCTTGTGTTCTTTTCCTTTGAAGCATCTTATTGTCAGGTGTGTTGCCACCCATCACTTATAATATCCTCTGGGATTTGGGGCTTGGAGAACTACTATGATACACTGATACCCTGGCAACTGGTATTGTTATGAATAACAAATTCCTTTGTCTTTGAGGAGGAATTTTTTTGTGTCCTGTTAACATCCATGAAACTGTTGGATGACGAACTTATTTTCCTGCATAGTTATTTTAGTGAGCATTCTACTTTTTCTTTCTCTCCTCTAAACTGACAAATTTATTTGAGTAGGTAAAATCTTGTTGCAAAGATTTGTAGACTGGAATAATTATCATTAAAACCATACTTTTGGATTATAATGTAATAATGCTAAAAATAACAAATTTCAATTAAATATTACTAAATATATTGAGCAAATATTAGAAAAGAAAGAGAAATAATAGCCATAAAAGTTAAAAGAGATTCAAATGTATGATATGTCAAGATCATTGTACTTTCATGTGTAACTAATTAAAACAAATAAAAAAAGAGATAACACAATGTGGTTATTACTTACAAATGAAAATAGTATACATAGAACATTCACCAGAATTAACAGTTAACAATTAGAACTAATAAGAGAATATAGCAACACTATTAGATTAAAAGTAAAGTTAACAATAATTAAAAGCATTTTTGTAAACTAATAACTAAAATGTATTATGATAAAATATCAAATATACTCGTGAAATAATTAAAAGTATAGAGTAGGAAATAACCCCCCAAATATAAAATATAATAACTTCTTAGTAAAACTAAAGTGCTTTCTTAAAAGAAAATTATAAAAATACTCTAGAAAATGAGTAACTAGTAAATAAATAAATTCAATGGGAAACAAATAAAATAAGGGAAAAACTAAAGTAAATTTAAAAGCTCAGTTAATGGAAACAAACTTCTTTTGTAGATGATACAAATTAAAAATGTAAAGGCAATGTTTTAGAAATTATGTAGCAAATGTAATGTTTTAATAATTATGTAGCAAATTATGTAGCCAATATAATCAATAATTCAATGCACATTTTGAGGACATTGAGAAATTGATTCTATAATGAGTAAAGAAATATATGTGTTTATGATTAAGAGTATATATATACACACTCTATCAGGTAGAAGTACATACTACTTAGACCACTGAAACAGAATAGTCATGTTTGAAGAGTAATGTTGTCTCAGATCATGATGACACCATTAATCAGAGGAGAAAAGATTGACAGTCTTGAAGATAATACTGGACTAACCAACTGTAGTGAAAAATAAAGTGTAATTCCTGACTGCAATGTTTCAGATCAAAAAATGTTTTCCAGAGAGCTCAGGTGTTAGGCAACTACAGAAACATTCTGAGATCAGACTGGATTATAAGAGTTGAATCTCATCAGTGGATTAAACTATTTGATTATATTAATAATTTGAATGGAGTAGTAAGTGGCAAAGGAAGTAGGTCACTGTGGGCTTGCCTTTAGGGGCTATATCTTGTCCCTAGCTCCTTTGACTTTCTCTTTGCTTCCTAGCTGGCATGCCCTGAGCAGCTTTCCTCCCGTATTATGCCATGATATTCTGCCCCATTTAGGGCCCACATTTAAATGTCTCTGACAAAAACCATATCTAGAATATATAAACAATTCTATAATAGAAAATAGGCACTGTTTTTCAAGTTCACAATAGATTGCATTTCCATAGTTAACAATGACATGTCAGACATTTAATCTGACTAATTATTAGAGGAATTAAAATTAATGTAAGAAGCAATATACACTTTAAATTAAAATTAATACAAAAAAGCAATATAGCACTTTAAATTGATATTAATGCCAACAGCAAAATACTATTTTAAATGCGTTGGAATGGCCAACTTGAAAATTGTGTAATTGCCAGACTTTCAGATAATGGTGTTGTCTTTTACAAGGAACAGAATACCCATCTAACAAGGAGCTAAGCAACTAAGACATGTAAATACCTTACACAAAGATGAATTTTGTGGTAGTAGCTCTAGGTCAGTACAGAAACTCAGCAAAACCATCAAGGCCTTCTTTCCTTTGGGTTTCTCATTTGTTCAAGTTTTCATGTTTATGTGGTTGCCTTGGGAGATAAGGTGGTTGCTGATATTCTAGGCTTCGTAATATCATATGAGAGCATTCAGAGAACAGGATGGACTCTTCAGAGAGAATATCCTTCAATCCCATCTCCTTCTACTAGAGAATACAATATCTTCTGGAAGAGTTCTTTTTGAAGCTTCTTAATCAAAAGTGTTTCACATGATGACTCTTTAACTTCAAAGATCCTGGAAAGTGTGTATCCAGCAAAGAGAACCTAGTTTAGACCAATTTGTTCCTGGAACTGAGCTTATTATCAATCCCAATAAAATTAACAAGGAAAATGATGGAGGCAGGACTTTGGAAAAGAACATTAATAGCTTCTACCAAATTGAATGTTGTGAGGATGAAGGAAAACGTATACATTAATAGTGAAGGTTAAACAAGTTGGTTTTGACAGCTAATAAGTACCAGTTAAATAAATCTGTGAATGGTCTTTATACCACCAATGGGTATAAAATAGAGAAAAGCTCTTACACAGTTCCATATGGAACAAGTCCTTAGACAGAAGGGGGAAAGCAAGAAAGTTATCTGGCCTGGCAGCTGGAGAACCTGTTTTCTTACTAGTTATAATGTCAAATGTTAAGACATCATCGAGTGGAGTATTCACCTTTCTGGGACTTGTTTTCTTCATTTATAAAATGAAGAAACTCGTGGCTCTCAAAACACTCCCAAAAGAACACCAAAAATTTATGAATTGATCCAGCTTTTCCATAGGTAAAATAAAATATCAGTGTTTCTATTGAAACTAAGTATTTAAACTTCAAGCTTTCCTCCAATATATTTTTTAACATTTAGTGAACACTCTTTTCCTAGTACCTTATGTTAGCAGTGACAAAATAAACAAATTGTACAAATTATTTTAAAATTCTTATATAAACAAAAAGGTTATTATTTATTATTATGGAAACATATAGCCTTGGTAATGAGTCTTTTTTTGATATGAAATAATGCTATTATGGTTCAGATATGAGGTGTCCTCTAAAGCTAATGTGTGAGAAAATGCAAGGAAATTTAGAGGTGAAATGATTGGGTCATGAAAACCTTATCTTAATCAGTGTATTAATCCAATTGAATGGATCAACTGGGTATCAACTGGAAGCAGGTAAGATGGCTGGAGGAGGTGTTAGTTGTTAAAAACTTGTTTGAAATTATCAAAAGCCTTTCTAACTTTTTTTAAAAGTGAAAGTTTTAGAACCTACTAGTATGTA
Source organism: Urocitellus parryii (assembly GCF_045843805.1). Lineage (NCBI taxonomy): Eukaryota > Metazoa > Chordata > Mammalia > Rodentia > Sciuridae > Urocitellus > Urocitellus parryii. Next base: position 68,820,875 of record NC_135538.1, on the reverse strand, counting down.
GTATTTATAGTATGTAAAATTTATGTAAATTTACCATAGACAGGTTGTACGTTGAACTATTAAAATAGTAAAGACAAAAAACATTTTCTTGCAACTTCTGTAAAAAATATAGAATGATCTACCTTACACTCCAACACAGTATGCTATGATTTTAACTTCAGGATCAGTCTTTTTTTCCTCATCAAAACAAATAAGATATTACAGTGAATGTCTGGGCAGCTATCAGTCTGAAATTCAACATAGAAAAACAGATATTTATTTTGCAATAGGAGAACACATTCTTCAAGTACAATTGTTTGTTACATACATGCTAATTAATGCAGGTGGAGCTGCCTCTAGGGTCCTTAGGAGTCAGTGTGGAGAAAGGAGTTCTTATTATTTTCCAATAAAGGACTAGAGGAGATCAAGTTTCTACAAAAAGAAAGTTTCTCCGTGATGGCTTTGGGCAGAGAGTTGGGGAATGCTCATTTCTCCTAAGACCAGGGCTGGCACTGTGGTACCTGCTGAGTTATGGTATATGGCATGCTGTCCTCTAGAGAATCCCCGGAACTTGGACTCAGAATGTCTGCTGAAAGAGTTTCCCACACACACATAAAGACAATCAAGGATTGGTTCTGCTCAGTTCAAACTATTTAAAAGCCTAATAAAACTCCAGTTTCTCTCATTCTGGAGGTAAAGACAAAGGAAGTTGGGGTAATATTGAAAAGATTCTCTTTTTAACATTTAATAAAATGTAGATGATTTTTCCTAAGAGCTAAATAACTGAGGGAATTTATTTCAGTATATTCTGGCGAGGGCATTGCAAAGGGATTTATAGAGTATTTTTATTGACTTGAAGTTTTTTTTCCAAACATATACATGAGATGTGATAACAGTCTTCAATGTTTCCTCGGATCATTTGGGCTTATAAATGTTACAACTGTAACACTGTCTACTTTTTAATAAAACAAGAATCATAAAAAATTCTGGTAAGTTGCCACATGTAGTCATCGTAAGTAGAGAGGAGAGATTTTTCCATACTGTAAAAGAGATTGGATCCTCCTAACTATACACTAAATAATTTAGCCAATCTCTCACTCTGTTGGCTTGGTACCTTAATCGTAACTTGCATTAGAGATGAAATTTTATTGAGAAAGTTTCACAGTTATGAGAGACTGTAGATTATGCTATTATGTCTTTGCTCTCCAGAGATTGAGATTCGAAGATATTGAGGTGACCCTGTCATCTTACATCACAACTGACTCGGGTTCCCTTTAAACTATCGATAAACTTTCCACCATCCCAAAGAGGTTGATCTCTAGTGCAAGTGAGCCAATTTGAACAACACAGGAATAGCAGAAATATGACTGACTATGTGAGTGAATCCATTATGTCTCTTTATTTAAAATTACAACTGCATCATGATTATTGAGAGAAGGCTTCTCTGTGTTAAAGGAATCATCCTATTTTGCTTGCATCCTCTTTGGCTTGAACAATTACTACACGATGAAGTTAGCCTTGCTCAATTTTTCAACTGTGTGATCAGCTCCAGAGTCTGCAACATATTCCTGGTCTAAGTCTTCCCTTATGCTTGACTGGCAGCCTGTACAGTCAGCTCTCCTCTGTGACTTCCAGAATGAATTGTCCTGTGGAACTGCAAACCATCACAGAACGAGGTGGATTTCTGCTGGAGTCTTAACTTTGTTTTCAGATTCATTTTCCACCTCACAAAGGTAGCTTTCTTAATTTGACAAGTGATAAAATCTCTCCTGCAAAATGTAATATTAGATTCTTCCCACTTCACCATCTCAGGAGGATTGAGTTAGAAATAAATTGTTTACTTAATGTGAAGATACTGGTCCAGACACAAAACCCCTCTTCTCTTCGATAATACCCTGACAATGTGTTGCTAGATGACAAGTTATACGCCCACCTAGATGTTTCAGGTTGCAATGAGTTGGATAAAAACATTCTCCTTTTGTTGCTGTTGGCAAATTAGTGTAATGTATTTTCTCTGCTAGCATTATGTGAATATTAAGGCCTTGAACAAAGAAAGGCTAGAAAAGGTGATTATTTGCTTTAAAATATTTTTGAAAAACTTCAAATTTAAACAACTATCTAAAAAATACAAATGTAACTCATATGTTGAGTAGAGATCACTTCTTATGTGGTTGAACTTTACTTCTTTTAATTATGAAAATGTGCTTCTTGGAGAGGTGGAAATGACCTTTTCCTAACACTTCTAATTTATCCTCTGCCTGGAGGAGAGAAAAATACTTTAGATAAACCATCTGGAAAAGTTCTAATTTGTTCTATGAAAAAAAATAAACATTCTGCTCAGCAGAAATAACCCAACTGGCAAGAGTCTTCTTTCCATTTGGATTATTTCTTATCTTGCCTTATTATTATTGTAAATTATACCTTTACATCTGAACTCAGCACTGAAGACAGTGTTCCCCCTGCCCTGCTAAAAACATTTTAGAGAAAGTATAAAGATATGAAGATATCTATACAATAAGGCCAAAAACAAAGTGAAGAGTTATGAGAAACAAATGACTTTTATAGTTTTTAATTCTTTTGTACCTACATATTTTAATATGAAGTTTACCTCATTTAAGTATTCATTAGACTAAGACAAATTTTGGTGAACAAACTCCTTTGTGTCACACACAACTTAAAAGCTTAAACACATGTCAGAAATGTCAAATTCCCCACACAATCAATTTTTAGCATTTACTTGCTAAACTTTCTACATTCCTGCCTCTGTGATAAGTGCCTTATATGAACTGATGAATATAGTACTCATATCACCCCCATTATACAGATAATTAGAATAACAGAGATAAACTGATTTGCTAAAGATTATACAGCTAACTTCTAGAGCTAGGAATTGAATAAGGAATTTGGTTCCCAGAGACTGATCCAATATGTTTTAAGTGATAAAATTTTAATGAGGAAATATTTTGAATTCAGACTTTAGCTATGAAATATGGTCAATGTGTGTAATATACCAAAAAATGGTATTAATATTATTAGGTAGTAGTTTATCAGGTTTTAAGAGGAAGAACTAAAAGAAAACAAAATATGATAGCAAATGGGCAGGAATTCAGGAACCACAGGGGCTCGAACAGGAGTAGCAAATTGGTTCGAGTGGGAGAGGTTACTGGTAGCATTATGGTAAGAATTTTGCCCCATTGACCAGTCTGCTTAGATTGAATGGATAGAACTTGGGGCTGTGGGGAGGTGGTTGTCTTTGGCATACTCCCAAGTGAATCCTGTCCTTTCCATCTCTGCTACCACAGCTTTCTTCTTCCTGTTATTTATTTCTGTAATTAGGTCCAAACTCTTTGCTGGGCTCCCTTCCTCTTGTTTTCTACATCACCATTCACTAGTTCACCAATCCATTCTTCACACTGCTGCTAGAATATGTTCTGTAACATTCAAAGCTTCTTCTCTCATTTTTTAATTTTAAATTCTTCAATTGCCTCTCATTGCCTTCAGGATAAAACTTAAATTCCTTAGTCTGACATACAAGCCTTTTCATGTGTGGTAGCTATAATATTGAAGTTACAAACTCCAATGTACAAAAATATATCTTGCCTCATTTCAATAACTCAATTTGATTCTCCAGCTCTTGGAACTCAGCCTGCATATTGACAGGCGACTTAATCTGGACATTTTCCAGGTTTCTCTGTCCAATTTATCCATTTTCCACTCAACTCAGTTTTGAAATTCCCTCATAATCACTATGTCTCTACTATGTCCTTTCTCCTGACCACTTCCCTTGGGGGAGTATTTGAGGAGCAGCAGGACAAGTATGGTAGGAGTTATCCATGTCAACTGGGACCCCAAGGGCTTCCAAGCTATCTTCCCAAGGGATACTGACCACTCCCATATCAGGTGCCTGGAACTGGCTGGCTAAACTTAGATCCCTACTGGAAGCTATATAACTCCTGATCTGCTATGGAGTGCCTTTATTTTGGCTTTGGTGACCTTTAGGAAGTGCCACAGAGTCTTTCTCTCTACTAACATCTTTTTTATACTCCCTGGGAAACTCAATATTTCTATTCACTTCACCTGGAGACTTTTGTAGGGCTCTCCCAGGTCTTCTTTGTGGACCGACTCACACATTCTCTGTATACTCTCACCAAGCCCAGAGTCAAGGTGTCTATTAATGAGGCAGAGCTTGGGAAGCAGAGAAAGAGGACTCCCTGCACTGAGATTCTGCCGAACTTCAAAATAATTCTATCATGTTCCCGCACAACACTAGGTTATTCTCAGAGTGGGAAAGAGTGGGACGAGCATCCTACAATACATCTAACTCCCCTCCTTCTCTTCCAATCTGCTCTCTCCCCAGGTGGGAGAACTTTCCTGCTCTTGGTAGGTAGGTCAGAAAAGGACTCTTTCAGTTTAATGGCATCTTCTTTCAAACACATAGTTCTACACTGTTATCATAATTATTTGAGGTTGCAAGTTGAAAACCTGGTACATTTGTCCTCTGGATTTCACTTAACAGTTTCCTTCTGGATGACCTTGTTCTTCACTCTGGAGTGGGTGATGCTGCTCCAATAGGCTAAAAGAACGGAAGTGAAGCCACAAATGGATATTCTAAATTATTGTTTTGTCACACACTCACTTCTTGCTTTGTTTTCTAGCCAAATATGTTCCTATTATCCATATCACAGCACATATGCACACACATATACCTCACACATGTGTGCATGTGTGTGGGAGAGCTGGCCAAATTTAATGACCTTTTAATATATAAAGAAGGGATAGTTGTGCCCACACGGGAATTTGGATATCTCTTCTGACTGCCTACCCCACCACAATCTGAGTTTGATGAACTCCTATTGCTTTCTATAGTTTTGAGTTTACTTTCATCATGATACCTCAGATTGTAGTAACATCATTTCTGTATTTGTTATTTTCCTTACCTATTGAAATCTTTGATTTTAAGAACTCTTTTTTTCCATCGGTGTAAAGCCGTACTCCCAAGCCCCTACTTTCAGCCCATTTTCTGGCATTTACTAGTTGTTTGTCTACATTGATTAGATGGATGAAAAATTATGAGCAATTGAGAACCTAAGTTATTCAGAATAATGTACCGCAATGGATTTCAGATAATTTTTTGATTGCATACTCCCTAAAGAAGGTTGAAAATAACTCACTTTTTAAACACATTTTTAATGTTAGGATTTAAAAATGTTCATTATCCATTGAGATAATTTTAAGAGGTGTTAATTGTTAGAAGGCAACCAATATTAAAATTTAAATGTTGCTTTATTTTAAGTACATGGAGTAGAATGCAAATACCATACAAATTTGATAGCTTCCACTATTAATTTAAATAGTACATAAACAAATGCTTCTTAAATAGTTGAAATCTTTACCATATTTTTCTTTGAACTTACATCTCAATTCCATTTCCTCTTCAGATTTTTCTACTACAGCAATATTATTTCATATTTACAAGACTTTGTGGGTCATTCATAATTTTTTCTATGCATCCAAACCATAAAAATTGAAACTTAATAATAGTTTCTTTTAATTTTCTGTAACCATTAGCTCCAAGTATTTTTTAAAATCTTTAGTTTATATTATCATAACCATATTAATAGTATGCACTTGATCAAACCTGAAAAATAATAAATTTTGATAAGAAATATAGAAAAGTAAATTTATTGAAAATACCTCTAAAGAAAATGATTGGGGCATGCTTTATCCTGACTTTATTCAGGGAGCTGCAAATCACTCCTCAGATTGGTGCTGCAGAAGTTTTTATATGAAGGTATGCCAAGAGGGTTCATTTTTTATTACAAATAGAGAGAAGCATGATTGAAAAAAGGGAAGTGGGAAAGGAAAACTCGAAGATTGGCACATTTTCAAGCAGATCAGTTTTTGGAAAGAAAACATGAAACTTGAGGATCTGGAAAGTGATTTTCTTAAACTGGTTTCTAAGTATCCACAAAAATCTTTCTTAGATATATGTATACCTGAGTTAAGGTCAAAATCCTGATCTAGAAGAAACTGGTATTATTTACTAAGTAAGAATAATAGGAGAAGTTTTTAGAGTTAGAATGTGTTTTCTTTTTAATAATGCTAAATTAAATTAGGATTATATTTCCCTGTAGATATTTTAAACAATAAATTAATGAATAAAAAAGACTATTTGTGTTCACACAGATTCCCTGCCAATATACAATCGATCCTAGATGACATAACAGAATTTACATTCTCTTGGATGAAACATTTTCAGATGGCTTGTGGTTAGTTTTTGCTTGGCAGTTTCCTTTGAAAAGACCTTACCAGGTACACTTGAACCTGATTAAATAATGAAAACCTCATAATCCATAAAGTTTAATAAATAAAGGCGCTTTTATTTATATAAATAAATAATAAGGTGCTTCAAGTTACATATAACTTTAATGTGCCTTGAGTTCTATGTAAATATGTATGTATTACATGTAGAATAGTTTTTTCATCTAAACTTTTTGTATTTTTTAAATTTTATTTTATTGATTCTTTTTAAGCAACTAAAATTAGTTTCCATATTCACTATGGTTTTCTACCCTGAGGAACATGATTTTAGAGCAATATTTGGTTGACTATTAATATATAATATAAAAATTAAGTATAGTGGTATAATTTTATGCATACATTTTATTATAAAGCATTTGTTCAGGGTTGATGTTCAGTAGTAGAGTAGTTACCTAACATATGAAAGGTCCTGAGTTTAATCCTGAGCACAGCAATACAACAACAACAACAACAACAACAAATTTTAAAATTGTTTATTTTTATAACTGTTATTTAATTTTTCAATCTTAGTTTAATGCAATATTACTTATTACTGTAGCTTTTCCATTCCTTTCCCTTACCTTAGTATATTTACTCTATTTATGTGAGTTACTTTATTTTGTTTAAACTTGACTCTTATGGTGAAATGTCTAGGATGACAGGCAGACTCACACAACACACTCACACACACACACACACACACACACAAAACTTGTGAACAGAATGAAGTGACCTTTGAATTCTCTAAGCATCACTATTGTGACTTCTAATTTTCTACTTACTTTCTCCTATTCTTTGCAGATAGACCTTTGCATCTATGTGTGAAAGGCTCTGCACTTGCCAATAATCATGATTTAGAGCAAGAAAGAAGATGTATTAATAATTAAACAATAAAAATTTATTAATTAAGATATGGTCAAGTTCCAATTTGTCTGAAAAGAGAAGATAATATACAATGACACAATGTGAATGGTTGTGAGAGGGACTTCCAAAGATCCTATGGTGAATAAGTGTGATGATGGTTACTGAATAAACAGTTCAGGTGTCTCTCTCCTTTTCCTGGGCATATGAGTAACTAGCTTCCTTTAAGGCTAAATGCAGCCAGTCGGATGGGAGAAAAGGTAAGTGTGCAACTTCTGAGTCTTATTTAAAAAGATGTCTTTTTTTCCTGGACTTCCTATTTTTTTCCCTTGGTTTGCATCAAGGAGGTGCCCACATCTTTCTTCAACTGTGCAATGAAGAAGGTGCTAGGGATGGCAGGACCACAAGACAAAAGGAACATGGGCTCCTGAATAACGTTATGACCGATGAATCTAATGAACTTCTAAGCAAGACAGAAAACATTTATTTTTAACATAAGGTGAATACATATTTGGGTCTGTTTGGTGACCACTCACTTCAGTGAAATGAAAGGGGCTCAGAATAAATCATGGTGAAAAATAAGGCTTCAGGGAAAGGCAATAACACCAAAAACTTGGATATTTCAGAAAAAAAATATTGATACAGGGAAATATAGATAAAACTAGATCACAGGAAAGATGAACATTTCAGAGGAAAAGTTGAGATCTGTTAAGAATTTATAGAAGAAGCTAAAGGTCCTGGAAAGACACTTGATACCCAAAGATGGGAAGAATTGAATTGAAACCCAAGAGCAATTTTTAAAAGTTGAGTGTTTATCAGAGTCACTTGGAGGGACTGTTAAAACACAGATTGTGGTATCCCTCTTCCAAGTTTTCTGATTCAGGGAGAACTTCAGTAACCTAGGGAGATCTGAGAAATTCTCCAACTTGACCTTTGGGCCTGCCGTGAAAAATCTTGATACAGCATTCTTCAAGGAAGTTGATGACACACTAAAAAGCCCACTCTAGTCATCCATTAGATGTCACACCTGGGGATGTGAGAAGAGGGTTAAATCTGTAAAAGCCAAGTCTTCATAAGCCTAAAAACCACATTGAAAGTTGTGATAGAATAGGTATCTGTTACCTAGTAATTCTATTTAGAATTTTATCATGATAATTTGCATCATGATAAAATAATCTTGTTTTAGTATAATTACTAAACAAATCAGTTATTCTGTCTTTGAGTAAAGTCTATATAGAAGAGAAGAGAGAAAGGCCAGGGATATTTTTAAAATAAACAACTCTACAAGATTAACTTTGTAACAAAGTGCACAGAAAAGCCAAGCACACTGGCACATGCCTGTAATCCCAGAAGCTCCAGAGGCTGAGGCAGGAGGGTCACAAGTTCAAAACCAGTCTCAGAAACAACAAAACTCCTAAACACTAGAAATCATTGTTTATGCTTTATTATTATTTTAAATTATTTCATGGGCTTTTGGCCAGCATTCCTAAATTCATATTTCAGTATTGAAAGCTTCTCTCTGCATTCTTGGCCTAAAAATTACATTATGCATTTTGGCCCCTGAAATCTGATATGCCTGCTTTTTGTCTCTATAATATTAATAGTTCTTAAAAAGATAATTATGTTTTTCTTAAATATCCCTGAATATATGTCCACATGGAATATTTGATGTACTTATTTATTAAATACTTCCCAAATCCTAGTAATTAATTAAAGTTCTTTTGTACCATAACTCAATATAGGATTTAAAAATTATAATAATCTGAGAAGGAAAATTTGAGGCCACCAGTTAGTCACTATATTCTTTTATGTGGTTTCTGTAGAATACAGACTTTGACTCAGGCTCAGAAATTATTATAGAAATCTCTGACCTAGAGATTGCTTTCTTGAGTCTTCTTTTTGCAACCACAAAAATTATTTTTATACTTAATCTCCATTTTACTTACCTGAAAGTTTATTATATCTTTTTTATTATTGTTGATTATTTTAGTATTGTTTATCTCTCCTAATAGACTGCTAAGGCAATGTGTGTTACATTCCTTGAGGCATTCTCTGTGCCTTGCTAGGTGCATGGCTTACAGCAGATTAAGCATTTGCTGAACGAATGAACAATAAATAATAGGTGAACAATGAATTAACTAATCTTATGCTATTTAATGTAGTGTGCATGTATATATTTGCATGTGTGTTACATACATGTGTATTTCTTTTGTGCATATGTATCTATAATGTGCACATACACAGATCACCTTTAATAGCATTTTTTCTACTTAAATTTTATAGAATTTTAACTGAAATTGGATATTTATTTTCTATTTTAGCATGTATAAAATAATGATAGCCTTAATAGTTTATGCTTTCTTTGCTCAACTACAATTGCTAAGTAGCTCTATTTATTTATATTTACTTAGTTATAAAGTTTACATAACCATAGGCTCTTTGAGTCATGCAAGCTTGGAATTCTTCTTTTATTTGCAGTATTTTGACCTTGATATAGGTTTTTCTGTTGTTTTTTGTCCTTGCATGGAACTATTTGGAATATGTCCTTTTGCCTTTTAGTTTTGGTTAAGCATGAATCTATTCTTTTGTAGTTATTTTCTCCTTTTTTTTTTTTTGGTTATAACAATGTTCAGAAGCTTCTGTTCTTTTTCAAACACCATTTGATCATAAGGGAATTGGAATGTTACATTTCAAAAATTGAACACCTCATCCTGAGGAATGAAAGACTTTGAAATGGAGGTATCCAATGTCCTTGCATTTAGACCAGAGCTCAGAGTCTGGTCTGACTTGAAAGCTGAGACATCAAAAGTATACAATTTAGCTGAGTTTTCTCAAACTAATCTTCAAGACACCTAAAATGCAAGCTTTGCTCATCTGCCTCTGTTCAGTTTCAATATCTTCTTGTTCAATTTTTGAAACATAAGAACAAAGGTTCTACGGGAAATTGTTAGTTAATGAACCATGCGTATTGTAAGAAAGAAGGGACAAACAAACAGTAACAAAAATTGGGATAATTCACCATTTTCAACTTCTGCATCATTTGTTAAGTTAAATAATTTCTACTCAACAAATATAATTTATTTTTGAATTATCGCATCACCTTAAATTTTTTGTACCCATTATGTTAAAAAAAATGTGATGGCCTATAAGATTGTAAATAACTATTTACACATTGAACTTTAATTAATTAATTAATTTATGGTACTGGGGGTTAAACCCAGGGGTGCTTTGTCACTGAGTTACATCCCCCTTCCCTTTTAATTTTTTTTTTTTTTTGAGATGGGGATTCATAACTTGCTTAAGGTCTTACTGTGTTGCTGAGGATGACATTGAATTTACAATCCTCCTGCCACAGTTTCCTGAGATGGTAGGATTGCAGTCATGTGCCACCATGCCTGGCTTAAGTCGACTATAGGAGGTTTATAAAATTTTGTTCAATACACAATGTTTTTATGTCTTATCTATCTTTTGTTTTTATCATACAGTTTTTCTAGTATTAATTTGTGACTCAATATCTTTTTGTAAAAAAATTATCATGTAAATCATATACATTCTTTATAAAAATGTGCATGAGAGACAATGAATTTCTTTAACAAAAGCATGTTCGTATTAATAATACTATTCTTTCTCTTTTCTAACCAGAATGGTCACTTTCATGTTCTTTAAAATCATCTTTCAAAATCTTACTTCTGGACATTCTTTATTCTTTTCTGAATATCAAAATTGACTCTTTTCTTTCCTATCACACTGAAGTTTAATCATGCTTTGAAATGACATTGAAGTCCTTGATTTCATGGGAAGCATTAATAACCAGCCTCTTTGTTTAGATTTCCAGTTGAATGTATTGACTGTAACATTTCTGTCTGTGTTTTATAAAACAGATATTTTTAAGCAACTCCTCTTTTTTCATGAAGTTATGGACATTGCCAAGTGATTCTTACAATATGCCAGCAAAATAAATGTAATTGCAAACTATAGATATTATTTTTAAAATGAAATGAAGTATTAGAATAACATTTGTAAATAACTTTTAGTGTCTTAGAAGCAGGGAATGGTATACATTCCTTTGTTTCAGTAATATTCAGAGTATTCAATGGATTATTTTGGTGTAATGAGGAGAAATCCAAGCAAAGCAATAGGTTGTTTAGCTGTAAGGGGCAGATTTTGAAATTCAGGGCTACTGAAGTGATAAGAGTTTTCAGAATCAGGGTACGGAAGTGACAAAATTATGTGTGTGTGTGTGTGTGTGTGTGTGTTAGGAGGAGTGGGACCTGCTGTCTATGTGGACATTCACTGGTTCACTACAGGTTTTTGCTCAAGCTCTAGGTTACTAATCTGCAGATGAAACTTTCTAGGCCTTAGCAGAGGCAGATCATTCAGGCATGAAAACTGAAAAGAGTGGTAAAAGTCACAAAGTGCTGGGAGGTATTGGACTCTATCCTACCTAAAAAGGAGAGACTTCATTAAAACACAGAATTTGGCTGAAACTTTATTCAAGAAGGCCAAACCTTGGGGATAAGGCCAGGCCCTGGAGTAAGTAAGAACCAAATTTAGCTGGGATTACTTTAACAAAAAATAAAACTAAGTGATCCAGGGTTCCAGGATTCTACCATGTCTCTTCGGTCTTCAGTGCATCAATGTCAAGATCATTATGCTTGTCTGGATCGAGTGCTTGAAAGGTGAAGGAAATAAGGATTTTACAATTTTACAGTTTTAATAGTCAGGCGGTGAGGAAGTTGGTTTTATTTCTGTTCATCTTGCATTTGTTTTAATCAGCTTTTTTGCTACTGTGAGTAAGAGGCCTGACCTGCACAATTGTAGAGGATCAAAAGTTTATTTAGGGGCTCACTCTGTCAGAGGTCCCAGGGAATAGACAGTGGGTTTCATTCCTTGGATCTTGAGGTGAGGCAGAACAACAAGGTTAGAAGAGTATGGTGAAGAGGAGAAGCTCACATAATGATCAGGAAGCAGAGAGTCCACTGGTCCCTTACAAAATATGTACTCCAAAGGCATGCCCCCAGTGGCCCACCTCCTTCAGACATCCCCTACCCACATTCAGTTATCACTCAGTAAATTACATCAGGGGATGAATTCACTGATCGGGTCAAGGCTTTCATAACCCAATCATTTCTCTTCTAAACTCTCTTGCATGGTCTCACACATGAGCTTTTGGGGAACACCTAATATCTAAAGTATGACAACATTACTTAGAATTCAGGTACATGTTCACACCAAACTCCATGGGAAACTGGGAAAATTGTCTGGATGTAAACTGGTAAGAAGTAAAATTAAGTTTGTTGATTAGCCAATCCCTGAAACATTTGCAAAGTACCCTGAAGAGTAGAGTGTTACTGGGAGCTGGAAGAAGGGAGAGAAATTAGAAGTCAGAAGTTTTCTATGGCTGCCAGAACAATGTCCATTCTGAGATACTCATGTTTTTATATCTAGTAGTAGCCACATTGTGCTGAAGAGTAGCTGCTCAACACTTTCCTGAGGACACTCAGAGAGAAAATGTGTAATATTATATGAACTTAAGTCAGGTAATCTTGCTATGGATCATATTGCACTGATTCTACAAAGTTCATTATCTCTGAGCCCAAACACCATTGACTTTGGCTTAGTGTGTTGTAGGTCCATCTAGATGTCCAGGGTCTCAATCCTTGCTGTTAGCAAAAAGACGTCAAGCATCTGAAACTTGGTCTCTTTTCTAATTGGAAAGACGTGCCTAAAGTCCATGCCAATCCTAACACACAATAAGTTTTATTTAAGGATTTTAGATACTTAACTTCAGATATGTGTGGTCATTTGACAGTTTGGTTTGGAAGTTATACAAATGATTTGTAATAAATATTTTGCCATCAATGGCCAATGAACATAAGAGTAATATTACAAAAGGCATCTCCATGCAATGAATTAGAACATTGTCAGATATATTTATTGCTAAACAGTTTGATGTATTTTCTCTGCTTTGCTCTGAACTGTCATAAGAGCAAGATGGGAGCTGGTAATGAAGAGAGGGATAAAAGAAGACCAAAGAGATGGGAATCAAAATATCAACACAGGCAGTGTATGTGGCATAAATATCAGTTCAAGATAAACTCAGGAAAATCCTCCTTTTGTCTTTGTTAATGGGGATGATCCCATTTGTGTGGAACACTAGAGTGCATTTAGATTAAGTGTTCTCTTCAGTCTCGTTTATAAGCTCTTGAAGATCCTCAGAGCAGAGAGCTGAATGATTCTGGGGAGCTTATCCTGAGCTTTGGAGAGATTATCCCCCAAGTTCACTGGCAGGCCTCCAGAAGGTGACCTGCCTGTTATCTCAGAACGCTCCATACCTCGGAGATCATCAACATCATTATGGCCCTTGCTGCCTGTAAATGCCTTTAAGCGGCTTTAGATAGAAGATATATGGCCTGGGCCTGGAGCAGAAAATTTCATCACCACAAATTCTCTGCTGGGTCCTTGTTTAGAAATAGTGCTCACATCTTTGGGTTTGACAGGAAAACAGCAGCTGTTTTCTGATCATTTGGCCATCTGTTCTTTATTGCTTATATTATTAACATTTACAAGGGCTAATTGGTATTCTGAAGTGACTAAGATGATTGATCAAGGAATACCCAACTATGTATATCATGATGACTGCCTTAAAATTGCCAGAGGGAGAAGTGCTAACTTCATATTGTCTCAATGCTGAAACTATGTCCACCTGGCCAAATTCTCTTACTGTGATAATAAGGGAGCAACATAAAAAATATCTGCTTTTTCTCTTTTAAGTTAACTCCACTTAATCATTCCTTCATGGTCAGTCCACATAAAGTATCACTGATGAATCATCCCAGGTAATGAAAATATCTTTATCACTCAAAAAGTATTTCAAGATCCATCAAGAATTTTGGAATTTGTCATTATTGTTTTTATTTTTATTTGCTTTTGTATTTACTTTTATATACTATTGTATATAAAATCTGTGTTTTAGTAAGGTTCTTCTGAAAAACTAAGATTGTATTCTTTAGTTTTTATTCACCTTACTTACAAAACAAACAAACAAAAAAAATGGAGTGCTGGCTGGCCCTGAGTGGCTATATCCTAAATGTTTGAGATGAGACAACTGTAGAATGAGCCAATTCTAAATAATAAAATAATGGCAGAGATTCTGCTCTTGGATTTGAGGTGTATAAATTGTTAAAACTGTTGGTTTATAGAACTAATACTTTTCAAAAGCCTACAAGGTACAGTCATCTTGCCTGAATTACTATAATATCGCTCAACTCCTTTTTGTGCATTTAGCCTTTTTCTACACCAATTTATCTTCTATACTGCAACTAGAGTGATGCTTCGATAATGTGAATCCATTTATGTTATTGCTCTAATTAAGATCTTTCAGGAGTTCTTTATTTATTTCAAGACAATGTACACATCTTGGCAAAACATTCAAATTTCATTATGACCTGGCTCCTCTAGGTGTCCTGACCCCTGCCATATTTTTTAGCTTTATCTAACTACGCATAGATCTATATTTCCATCAAGGTTTCTTGTGCCTCCTTGCTTTTGCAGAAGCTTCTGTGTTTAGAATATACTTCTCTCTCTCTCTCTCTCTCTCTCTCTCTCTCTCTCTCTCTCTCATCTAAAAAACCCTAACAGACCATAAAGTATCACAAACGTGTCTATCTCCAACCCCCTGCCCTCCACTGTACTGTATTATATGCCCGACTCTTGTCCTCTGATCATGTATCAACCCTCATCTCTCTGCACCACATGCTTACTCAGTAGTTTGCCTCCCTGCTATGTTTAAGCTCCTGGATTGTGAAATGGATGTCTTCAATTTCTAGAGTCACCACAGATTCTGGCATTCAGAAATTGTTCAATGACTATTTGGTGAAAATATATAAAGAAGACATTATAGCAACAATACAACTAATTCCTAATCCTTTTTCAGCATTTACAAGGTAAGAACAAAATGTTCATTGCATGCACTGTATTATTCGGTTCTGTACAATAATCCTTGGAGTAAGTACAGCTATTTTTTTTTCATACTGCTCACAGCTTTGCGTTTAACAGGAAAGGTAATAATAACAGTTGGATTTATAACTAAAAAATGCTTCGAACACCATGCTAAAAACTGGGGGCTTCATTTTATTAGTATTGATTAAAGTGTTTTTAAAAAAGAGTAATATATATTTAGCATCTGATTTACTGTGTTATTGGAGGGCTATCTTGGTAAAGGAAGAGATTAGAGGCACAGAGTCCATTAATAGACCATTTCAAAATTCAGACAAGAAATGACCAAGATTCAACTCAATAAAGAGCAGTGAGAATGAAATCCAAGACTGATTATAAACTATATTGCAAATTAAAATTCCACAGGATTTCAGCATCAGATGAGTATAATGTTCAGGGTGAGGAGGAAGGAAGGAAGAAAAAAGGAGCCTAAACAATTTCTTCAGGTTTTGTTGTCACAGGCCTTGATCTAACTTTATTACAAGTGATTTAGGACATTTTTGTCCTCAGAGTGCTATATTGTAACTATAGTAACTGTTTGTTTATTATTAAAATGCTTTCATAGCATACCTGATTCCAAAGTTTGCATGAAAACCTTTAATAACAATAATAGATATTATGCTTTCAAAAAATATGAAAATTATTCTTTTCATGTCAAAAAGAATAAGTTCAAAATTATTCATCATTTTTTCATTAAACAAATTGCATTTTCATTTTGCTTCTTTTTCTCACACCAGTTGCCTGATGGCAAATCAAAACCTGGCCTTCAATAATCTGAAAAACTTCAAAAACCATTGGATAGAATGAGGGAAAACAAAGACATTGGAAAGGAGGCTAATGTTAAATGTTTCTGGTCAAATAATAGAAAATGGATTTGAATAACAGGTATAAACAAGCTTCTGTGGGGGATCTATAAAACTTAGGGTTATATAATTTTCTAATTTTATGTTATCCACATGATTTATTTAAGTAAGCTACTGAATGATAAAGCCATAGCTTAAAAACAACTCCTCCTAAGGAGAAATAAAATATGGCTATAAATTTCTTGATTTATCTTTTTAACTTTAATTTGTATATTACAGTTGATAGTTTTTTAATCATTCAAATAAAATCTTGAGAAAGGACAGTGACTTATTTTTTCCTAAAATAATTTGTTCTGATTGCAACCGGTCAACATATCCTGGATTACACTGCATAAAATGTCATTACTGTCTGGTTCTTGATTATACATTATGATTACAATTTTTATTGTTATTTTTTACATGATGACATACTGTGCTATTACATTATATACACATGTATGTGTATGTAGATTCTGATAGAGATTGCTCTCTCTATATATAATGTTCTCTCTTTCCACACACAGAGTCATGAATACACATATATATGCATTCTCTAATATATTTTCTTAGAAGATCTTCCCTTTAGTACATTTATTTTCTTCTTGGTTATAGTTTGCTGATATAACTCTATGGATCTCTATATAGTAAAATTCCATAAGTGAAAATCACAAGTTATATTAATCCTAAATAATGTTTGGGTATACCTCAATGTACCAGAGAAAGTATCTGAAATCAACAGATACTGGCTCTAGAATTTGTCCAAATATCTCCTCTCACCCCCTCTACAACCACCACAATGATAGAAATGGTATGGACTCCAATAATACAAGAAAATGAAAGTTCTAAAGACATGGTTGACTTTTCCTACTTGAATTTACCCATTATCTTTCTATGTGCTGTTCCCATCCAATTCACTACCGCAAAATTTCTGCTAAAATGGTGGATGCTGAGGTATACCACTATATATGCCTTCAGCATTCAAACACTCCTTTTCCCAGACCCTAGGAGTGAAGTTGCTGATTTAACCATTGAGTTCCTCTCCAGGCCTGGTCTTTGGCCAAGCAGAGCTACCTCACCCAGGTGAAAGGTATCTTACATTCAATGGGAGTTATGATTTGTATCTCCCTTATCTTGATTTGGGGAAACTGTGCAGGGACACTTCAACTTCAGAGCAAGTCATGGGATTTTCTGAAGCCTGTCTTGAAACTGCATCTCAGACTAGTTTTTCCTTTTTCTCCTTTCTGCTACTCTCACGGCCACACCACGGCTGTATTTGAACGTACTCTATTATAAAACTCTCACTTGAAAATTTCCATCTCAATTTGGCATGTAACAACAGTTTTTGTTTTGTTTTAAGGAAGAAACTTTTAATTATTTTTTTTTCTATTTTGTGTTCTATTCCTCCAGAGAGCAAGGAAGAAGCTACCCTGTGAGGAGAGAGTGAGAAACACAAAGGTTATATTATTTTGAAAACAGATATTTTGACTGTGTCTGAGATTACTGTGTGACTTAGAGAGTTATTTGCAAATTACATGTACCTGGCACTTGAGCAAACACAGTGGAGTCATTATTAGTACAATGCATCCCAGAATCTTGAACTTTTAGTTAGTTACCTCAACCACAATCTCTCTCTAAATCTCTTAAGTAATTAAGTGAATTGGGGGAAGAAAAGCACAAAGTATATGTTTTGATCAATTTTATTTCAGTGTAGCATATGCCCTGATTCCTCAGTCTACATCTTTAAAATATAAATTATATTTATATGAAGAGTGTGGGGGAAAGAAGCTAGCTAAATTTTAAAATGACCAAATACATCTCTATTTTAATCTTTGAGCTTTGTGTTTGTTAAAAGTTTGTTAATATTGCATATTAACTTTTGTTAAAACTTATGTCACAGATTTGTTATACTTATTGTGCTGATTAGCCTCTTCGTTAATCAGCTTTGAGCCAGTATAATGAAATACCTTGCACACTGCATTACAAAGCAAAATGTGTTTATTTTGGTTCACATTTCTGGAGGTTGAAGTCCAAGACTACTAGTTTGGGTGACTGACAAAGGTGAAAGAAACATCATGGTAGTAACATGTGTTAGAGGGCTCATATTTTGAATGAGGAGGCAAAGAGAGGACAGGTAGAGGGGCACAATCTCAATGACTTAAGGTATTCCCACAAGTTCATACCTCCTAATTGTCCACAGCACCTCCTAATATAACCACCCTAGAAACAAAATCTTTAACAGATGGAACCTTGGAAGACACTACACTATCCATATTCAAATAATAACATTCCTTTCCTGGTCCCCAAATCTCCTTACTCATTTCACAATACAACATACATTCATTGCATTCCCAAGACTCTAAAAGTCAGTGGTTAGGGCATTATCTACAAGTCCAAGTGTGAACTCTCCTTCAAGTTTCAAAGCAAACCTAGTTGTGAACCCCAATGAAAATACCAAAAAGAAAAAAAAAGAAAAAAAGAAAGGCTTGGGATAAACATTCCTATTCAAAAGGGAGAATCATAAATTAAAAAGAAAAGATTTGGGGGCTGGGGATATGGCTCAAGTGGTAATGCGCTCGCCTGGCATGCGTGAGGTGCTGGGTTCAATCCTCAGCACCACATAAAATAAAATAAAGATGTTGTGTCCACCAAAAACTGAAAAATAAATATTAAAAAAGAGAAAGGATTGGGCCAAAGCAAGAGCAAAACCCATTAGAGAAAACATTAAATATTAAAGCTTCTTATCTGGCATCCAAGGCAAACTATGGTGAGAGATTAACTTCCAAGGACTTGGGGAGGCCCATCCATTCAGCTTTGCTTGCACAGCCCATAAAGCCACTCTCTTGGGTTGTCTCTGCACACTGCTAGAAGGTTTTCTCAGCAGACATTTCATGCTCATGGCATCTCTATCTTCCTATAATCTCCATTGCAACTTTGCTACCACACCTATGTTACAAATTATCCCATCAGGGGTTCCTTGCAGGACCTCTGACTCTGAAATGCATTTCCTGGTATTCCAGACATCACTTTGAAATCTCAAAGGAAATGTTCATAGCTCCACAACTCTTACATACCACACTCTTACAAAATCAGTGTCAGGTCGATGATGCCAGAGTGCTTTGTTGACTAAACACAGGGAAATGGATCCAGGGGCCATCTTAAGCATGTAGAGCATCTCTGAGCTATTTATTGAAAGGATTTTACCCTCAAAAGTCCCTATAACATATCTGCATTTCCACACTTCTGAGCCTGAGATGAGAAGGCCTTACAGATTTCTGAGATTCCCTGGGAACACTTTCCTTGTCCTGAGGCAAAGCATGTGGCTTCCTTTTAGGTGCTAATTTCTTGAACAACCGCACCTTCCTTGGCCAAACTTTCTGTGCTCTTTTCCTGGGCAAATGACAAGTTTCTCATGTCCCTTTACTCTTCTCTTTTTGCTCCTGATTCTCACCAAAAATTTGGTAAGAGGCAGCCAATAATATCCAAATTGCAGTCTCATTGTTTTGTTGCCTTGAAATCTCTGCCAAATCAATTAGTCCATCATCTTCAAACTTAGCCTCCCACTAAGTGTTGGGGCAGGAACAAAGTCCATCCCTCCAATTTGTTTTTTTGTCTTGATGTAACAAAAGGTGCTTTTCCTTCAATTCCCTGTAGAAGTCCTATTTCCATCTGATACCTCATCGGAATGACCACTATTATACACATTCTTATCAGCATTCCTGTCTTCTTAGCTCTTGCCATAATTACCTATTAAATTATATTTAAAGCATTTTAGGCTATCTCTATATTGTTACTACAAATTTTTCTAAATTTCTCTGACAAACCAATTCCAAAAACTCCTCCCACATCTTCAAATGTAATTACAATAGTGGGGCCACTCCTTTGTACCAGTTTTCTGTTTTAGCTTCATATCATTCTACCAAAATACCTTACACAAACTACTTATGAAATAATTTTCCTTGGCTTATAATTCTGAAGGTTGAAATCTAAGATCTGGTAGCACAACTGGTGAGAGTCTCCGGCAGGGGTGGTCCACTATGATGAAAGCCTGCATTTAAATAAAGGTTCATATTTTGAGCCAAGAAGTAGAGAGAAAGAGAGGACTAGTGGGTGTCCTCAATCCCTTTTAAGGGTACACCCCAATGATCTAAGGACTTCCCATAAAGCTTGAACTCCTAAGGATCCACAACATTCTTCATAAAGCACCACACTGGGGACCCAGGCTTTAATACATGTTGCTTTGAAGGACACTACATATACACAAACCATAGTTTTCTCCAATCTCAAATACTCCACAAAATTCACTGTACAAGATCTATATTTGAGTATGAATAGTTATATGTGAGATAAAATCTCATAACAAGATCCATGACCCTTTCTTTTCTGTGTTTCACACAAAATAATTCTGTCTTTATTTTATCTTCCCCAATTAAAAAAAAGTTAATAAGATTGCTATTCATTGGAGAAGAGAATACATAGAAGTTTTGAAGGTTTTCCTGTGAGTAAAGTTTATATAAATGCATTTGCAATTCTAACAAAATGTTCTTTGGAGTATTGTTTTTTAACTATATTATAAAAAATTCATAAAATGGCTCAAATTTGGGATAGTAATTTGTATATATATACAAATTATATATATATATATATATATATATATATATATATATATATTTCCACACAAATTATAAGAAGAACAAATGTTAAACTACTTCAGAGCATATCACAAAGGAGAGGGAGAATGAAAAAGGAAGAAAATAATGATAATATTTTATACTTAGATCCTTTAACAAAGCCTTCCTAGGAAAACACATTTTTTGTTCTATTCATTTATATCAAAATTATAAAATTTTAATTTGTTGAAAATTTATGTTCAAAGACAAGCATTTAAGTGAAGTCAGGAAGAAAACAAAATATATCAGTAACTAAATTATGGTTATTCTATGATGTAAAATGTAGAAACAAGATTGTTCTCATTCAGTTAAGCAAAACAATGAATGTAATGAGCAACATGTGCTACATTGAACTCCCTCTCAAAATAAGTAAGAAACATTATTTTTTTCAAGTATAATTAGTGATCATAATTAAGTTACATTAAAAATTTTTTTCCAAGAGTTTTCCGAGTTTTCGTGAAAGGTAGCTATCCCAAAGTTTAAATAAAATTATACATAACTGAATTTCTTTAATATTAAAGCAATAGTATATAGAATTTTAATTTTTCTGAATTTTGAAGGATTCTATGTATAATAGATCTGGAAAACCTATACACTCAATATTTCTGACTATTTCAATAGTTGATATGAAAGACAAAAATGGAACAGGCAGCCATAGTTAATATAAACCAACAGATTACCAAGAAGCAAAAGATAAAGAAGAACTGCAAGTAGTATAGGAGGAAATGGTTGTGATTTGTCTTCTTGGAAACCAGAATCCAGGTATTGTTCCCCTAGTGCTGAAAATTGAACACCTGAGGAATGCAGAGGCAAGAGGAAAAAGTTTTATTTAAAGGACATGAGGGTCGGGGTAGGAGGGAGAGATTCCTCCAGAGAAGAGGGGGTCTAAAGCTGGTGCCCAAGGGAGTCGGAGTATCCTGCCCCTTTCATAGATTTCAGAGTTCCTTTCTTCTCATTCCCCCTTCTCCTCTTACCTTGCCTACATGACCAAAAAGTGGGGTGACCAAGGGAAGTAAAGGAGCTATCCAGGGGTGCAGACAGGAAGGGGGCCACCCAATGGGTACAACAACCCAATACTGGAAGAAACAATCCTCTGGAGGCAAGTAATCTTGGCAAGAAGTTGAAGGTGGGAGAAGTACTCTAGAGGGATTGACATCTTATTTCCTTTTGAATAGACCCCCATCTTCATTCATTATCAACACTGGCTGTCCTTTTGTCCCCCTGTCTCATCCCTCCTCCAATTAAAGGAACTCTTTGTTGTAAGGGAGGATGAACAATGATCACTCTGGCTGCTTTGGGGGCAACTTGAAGCAAGCAGTTTGGGTTTCCCGTTTCAGAATGTTTTGGGTCAGTCAAGGGGTCCATGGTAAAAGTCAGGTTTGGAAAAAAACAGGTTGGAATGTCATCTGAGAGTTGGGTGCTTCTATGAGAGAAACAAAAAGACTCCAGTACTGGAATGTAATTAATACAAAATAAATGTCATAGCATTTGGAATATGCCAATGAATATCATGATGATAGAAACCAGTAATTTTCACCAAGAAGTGCAAGAGCTAAGAAGCTGTTCCCATGACAAGGCCAGTAAGAACATGGCCACTGTGTGGGAATGTAAATCTTCAAGGATATTAATTACAATGCCAGAGTTATCAGGAATGTAAATACAACATTTAGTTTTTATAATGTCACATATGCCCCCAAAGATGTAGTTAAGATATCTAATGTCATCTGACATTTGTAAATTACCTTTTTATTGGCATAAACTCTTTGTTTAGCAGAGATCCCTTTTTTATGTTACTTAGGGCTTAGCTAATCATAGTAGCAATCAGATCAAATCTGTTTAAGAAGAAGTTTAGAAATATTTATAGGTCTTAAATTGACTAAAATAACTTCTGTCTCTGGTAGACTCTTTTGATAGTTATCAGGCATTCCTGTCCAACAATCCCTCTTTTGTAGCCTCCAGTCTTACTTTTTCTTTGTGGGGATAATGCAAGTGTCCATCTTAAGTTACATTAAAATAACTATTCTTTTTTCATCTATATGACCAGTTGTGGCTGAAATTTGGTCATAACTTGTTTTGCTGGATGTTTAAAACCAAGCTGGGCAAATTGACCTTGTTCCTCTCTATTCTTAAGAGTTCCCTCAGGGGGTCACTCTTGGGAACTCAAGAGCATCATCTTAGTTCCTTTAGTGCCATCTGCTAGGATGGGTCAGGGTCTTGTTGACCACATGGCTTCACTTGAAAGCATCAGGGACATCTCCTTCTCCAATGACCCTTCTCTTTGCAGCATGTGCATTAGTTTGCTTTCTGTTCCCCATGGTCTTATTAATCCTCATGATACGGAGGTCATGTGGCCCAGAGGTGAAAAGCCCTTAGAGAAGTCTTTCATTCCCTGGGTTAGAGCTGACCTCAGAGGGTAAGAGCTAAATATTGGCTATTTTCTTTCTTAGCCCTTTTACTTCCTTAACTTTAGTCTCTCATTTTAATTTATGAGAGCTTATTTATCTGTATGCCAATTTTGACACCATGTACATGATATATGGACAGAAGGGCATATGTAGACACAACAACAAACTACACAAGTGTGAACACATACATAAAAGAGACAGGAAACAGAGATTTTGTAGCTTTTTGTAGTTAGATCTCCACAAGTATGAGGCAATGCTAGAGATGTTCATTAAAACCTCTATTAGATGTAAATTTTTAGAAATTAAAATAGAGCCTATCAGATTTTTACATTATGACTTAAATATAGGGAAGGCCTGTACAGTTGAAAATGTTAGATGTGAAGTCCAACAGCCATGGTGGTTATGGAAATCAAATGTTTAGGTGGCCACTTGTTCTCAATGGCTATCAGATTTATTCCCAACATCACTATGTCCTTAGGATTTTGTAAAAGGAAACTTTTCCAATGTATTTGAGCTAACCTTTGAAAATTGGCCTCTGAACAAAAACAGAGCATAAAACATCTATAGTTAGATAAAATAAGACTGATCAGAAACATATTAATTTACATGTACAGGATCACATGTGAGTTCACCATGAAACCAGGAATTCAAATATACAGAATTAAAAAACAACAACAACAACAACAACAAAACAAGCAAACAAACAAACAAAAAACAAAAAGAAAAACAGGAGCTCTAAAAAAAGTGACCCAGCTATAATTACTCTGGGTAATTAAGGAGCATGCAGAATATCTTTATTAGATCAGAGTTCACTTTTTGTCTCAAATTAGAGTCAGTTCAGATATCTAAAAAATATGAGAGCCCTGAAGTCCTCGAGTAAAGATTGTCAAAGAAAAGACTTGTATATATGAGATCATTCCATTCTTCATCTCCATGTTGTAGTGTGTAGGGAGGATCTTGTTAATAAACAGGGTGGTAGAGTGCAAGAGCAGGTAAGATAGCCAGCCATTTAGGTCCCACAGGAATTTAAAGATGAAATTTTTATTTTTTCTTTGGTATCTAACAGATCTTCTGCAAGCTTTGTAAGTCTTGCAAGCTCTTCAAGCCTCTGCAGTCCTTGGAGAGAGAGATCGATCTAGCAGAAGGTAAATAAGGGAAACTGCTGTTTTGAGCAAAACCCCATGCATAGGGCATTCTAACATTTTTTTTAATAATTTCTCCAGTTGGTAATTAGGCCAGGATTGTTGCAAAAAATTATGAGATATCATCTCACATTACTTTTGGGGACAAGGCTTCCCTCTGAACAACATGAAACAAATGAACTTAAGAGAACAGAAGTCAGGTGCCTGCACTGAGGAACTCTCTCTTTGTCCAGGGGATATCTCCCGAATGCTGGAGGCTCTAGCTCCTGGAGACTCTGAGTGACCAGCAGTTTTTGCCCCTTCTTCCATGCGTCAGCAGTTTTTGCCCGTAGTTCCATGCATGACCTCTGGATTTAACTACTGCTTTACCAGTGTGGTCAGAATCCATGTGCTTTTTAATGGGTGGCTATGAAAACAATACAAGCCTCAGGATTATCCACTCTTATTATGTGACTTTTAATGCCTGGAAGAACATGGGACAACTTTTTGAAATGAAACTTGGTATGTCTGTATTGAGCCTCCCATTAGTTAATGAACTTTTTTGGGGGTGTGGGTGGGAATTGGGCCTTACTTAGAATGGAGGATCATTGCTGAGTCTAATTTACGTTTTTGGCACAATTTGGGCTTTTTAAAGAAGGTCTGAGAAATCCTTAAGCCTGCACATGGGAACCTCAGACTGTTTCCTTCCTTTTTACAGAACAGGCTGAGCTATAGAATGCAATTAAAACTATATTTCCCTCTGATGACCATGATTCTCTATTAGATAGAGAGTTGTTACTGAGATCATGTTTGGCAGCAGAAGAACACTAGGGATAAAGGCTAGAATAAAGAGTTTATGCTTGCTGTGGACCAAAGGAATCTTTAGAGCGCTGTGGGAATAAATCTAGAATAAAGAGTTTATGCTTGCTGTGGACCAAAGGAATCTTTAGAGCGCTGTGGGACTAAATCTTCCTTTTTTGCAGTTGAAGAAGCTAGTGGAGTGCACAGGAGTACAGAAACAACAATGGGGAGAATCCCTACAGATTTGTAAAGGCTTAATATTTGAAGAAAGGGAACCCAGGCATTTCCTTAATAACCATTCCAGGTCCCTCTCTCAACTAGAGTGACCAGTGAGGGGTGGGGGTGCTTGGGAAAAGCAAGCATGGGAATGTGCAGTATGGCTCATTCAGAGGTACATCTGTTACTGGGGCTTTTGCTCAGTGCTACTTGATGTACCAGCCTCCATAGGATACCCCATAAGGGTGGTCAGGAGAGAAGTTGGTGAAGAAACCTTTTAGATTCACAGGGGAGTGGCCCCAGCCAGAATCTCACAGTTGTTCTAATCCTTTGTCCATCTCCACACATCCAAAGGCAGACTGGGATTAAAGACACTGTGTACTCATGCCAGATGTACTTTCAGCCTGGATAGGACATTGAGAAATGGCTTTGGCAGAACCAAACATGCCTAACCCTTAGACAGGTGATTAGAAGCCACCTAGGCAGTGAATCCTGTCTCTCGAGTCTTGTAGAATGGCATCTTGCACTAACTGCATTTAATTAGCTGGTGGGTGATCATTATGTCCTCCAGAAGAAAAGACAGATAGATGCACCTTAGAAAGATGTGTGGGGGGGTGTGATGTGCACACATATACAAATACATACAAATATTAGACTTATTTTATATATGTCATTCATACTATATTTTGACTCTTTGCCTGTCTTCAGGAAAAGAAAATCTAGTTTGAAGTGATAAGAGCAACACATCTGAAGACAATTTTTTATATTGAATCCTGACTTTGCTCCTTCAAGTTGTATATCTTTGTGGAAAGATACTGAGTTTCTTTCCTAGTGGATAGGCATTCCAAATGATTTCTAATATCCCTCATGATTTTAAAGTTTATTTGAGATTACACTCATCATTCTTGAAAACTTAAAGCAGAGGGAAAGTACCCAGCTTGTGCAAGATTATTAACACAGGAAAGATTGAAGGTGGGAAATGATTACCAAAGAATCAAACCAAACTAAAGAAAGCAAACCAAACACAAAAATACCACTTCTGCCTGAACAAATAATTTAGAGCAATAAATTGATGTTTTTCTTAATAAAAGTAGTGTTTCTGGGCTGGGGTTGTGGCTCAGTGGCAGAGCGCTTGCCTATCAAGTGTGAGGCACTGGGTTTGATTCTCAGCACCATGTACCAATAAATAAAATAAAGATCCATTGACAACTAAAAAAATATTTAAAAACAAGTAGTGTTTCTATTTTGTCAGAGTATATAAATCATTAAGTTCAACCATATAAGACAGTATAATCTAGTTTTCTATTCTCAATTTAGATAATGTAAGCCATCTACAAACACATATTTTTAAAATATATAAGAATGTTCTGGATCCAATATAAAAAGAGAAAGAAAAATATTTATAATATTCATAATTGAGGGTTTTTTGTCTTTTTTGAAATCAATTTTTGTAGTAGAGTTAATGGCATTAAAATGTACTGGAGAGTTTTTCTATATGAGAATGTGATCAAAAATAATTAAAAAACATTATCAGTCCTTTAATGGCTATCAGAAATGTGATATTTAAAATAAGTCTAGTTTTAAAAAAAATAGATCTCAACTCTGAAGCTCTCTCATCCAATTGCATTCTTTTTTGGTGGGGTGGGCATTACTAGGGACTGAACTCAAGGAGATGCTTTACCACTCAGTTACACCTCCCAAATTTTTTTATTTCAAGGTAGGTCTTGCTAAGTTACTGAGGTTGGCCTTGAATTTGCTATTCTCCTGCCTCAGCCTCCTGAGTCACTGGGATTATAGAGTGTACCACAGTGACTGGTTTTAATTATATTTTTTTTATATAGATCTTTATTAATTTGCCAATTACTTCCAGAGCAATTGACCTATCAAAATGTTGTCTTATTTTTGGATCAAGATGTTCTTTTTGACAAGGCAATCATTTGTTTTTTGTTCATCAAACTTCTGACTACATAGTCATATGTAATATTCCTTTCCAATTCTTTGACTCAGTCATATCTGTTTTTGTATCTTTTTAATTATCAAACATGTGTTAATTTTTTACTTTATTTCCTTTCTTTAACTAGGCCTCTGAGGGCTTTATAATAACCCCCCCTCTTCTAAAGAATCATCTTTGGTGTTATTAATTATTAGTAGTAGTGAGTTCAAGCGCATAGACACTAGAACTGGAATATTGTGTACTGACTTTTTAATCTTCTACCTCCTTTGTGACTTCAGACAAGATGTCCAATTGTTCAGTATCTGAATGTTTTCCTCTAATTCAGGAGAATAACGTCTCCTCTCTTACAAAAAAATAAATATATAAAATACTTAGAAACATGCCTAATACAAAGTATATATTACACAAAATCTCCATTGATTTCAGGCAGGTTTATTTCCTTTTTGAAAAAAACATGTCCTAGCTGGGCATAATGGTGCATGCCTGTAATCCCATCAGTTTAGGAGGCTGAGGCAGGAGGATTGCAAATTCAAAGCCAGACTTAGCAAAATGCAGGTGCTAAGAAACTCAGTAAAACCCTGTCTCTAAATAAAATATAAATTAGGTCTGGGGATGTGTCTCAGTGGCGGAGTGCCTGGGATCAATCCCCAGGGCCAAAAACAAAAACAAAAACAAAATATGTCCCTTCCTTTTCAGACTCATTTTGGTATTCTTTTTTCACTTAAACTTTTACTTGTAATTTTTTTTTTTTTAATTCAGGGATTATTTACAATGGAGTACCAATTTTCTCTACTTATGTCTATTTGCCTATAAGGCTTTATGTGCTTTTCTGATTTCTACGATTTCATGATTATTTAAATCACATAGTTTTATACTTTAAGTTCCATCTCTGGAAAAGTGAAAAATGTTTTGATTAAAATTTTGAGGTGAGTGAAATATATATATCCTTTCATTCTGTCATTTCCCCCAGAAACTTTCACTTCAAAGCTTCTTCTTAATATTTCATATTTTGCAAATGAAGTGATGTTTAAGTGTAGCATCAATGCAATATGCAATAGTATTTTTGTCTGTTTTAAGACCTTGATAAATGTTGGAATCATTAACCTGCAAAAATAAACATATGTTCAAGTCTCTTTCACTTATTTGTAAAGTCAATAAAAAAATACTATAAAAATGCTAGAAAATGTAACCTGATTTAAGAAATATATTTTATCTACCAGAAATTGTAGTGCCTATGAATGTGACTTCTGAAGTTGTATGTGCCTCAACTAGACATATGAACATTACTATTTTTTATACTGTGCTGAATGAAGCATTCTGGTGATGCCCTTTTAAAAGAGCACATCCAGGAACTTGGGAATGGTCTAAAGTGAATCAAAACCCAGAGGCCGAAGCATTTCCTAATCAGTATTTCCTAAGAATATTGAAATGCTTTGTCTCTTCCTCTCTCTCTGTCTCTGTCAGGGTGCTTGATTAAACCATGGACTTAACACATGCTGAGTACCCCCTTTGCCACTGAGCTGTACCTCACAACTTTCCAGGAATTTGCTTGTTAAATATTTTGCATTTACAACTTGTGTTAAAAAGGAAAGACACAGAAACATAATTTTAAAAATCCTGTGTGAACTGAACACATTCCAGAATCTATCAAATAGTTGGAAGTCACAAGTCATGATTTAGGGGAGTGGGTGTATCATTCAACCAAGCACTTTGAAATGGTGTGATGATTTTGATCATTGTGTATTGGTTTTAAAATTTTTCTGTTGTCAGACCAAAATTAAAATGATTAATACTTGTAGCAGACCATTTGTTAAGGATAGTCATTGAGATATAAGTTCATTAAAACAGTGGTGGTTAATCTTGAAAATTCATTTTATGACTCTCTTTACCATATCAGTATGTTATATAACTTATCAAAAAAATTTTAAAGCACTGTAGGTATGTCTCTAGTATACAAAAGAATAGAAAATATATTAAAATAAGGAAATATAGTATATAAACATTGGTAATAAAGATGACTCACAAATCCCTCAATTCATTATTTGAGGAAAAGCTTTTCTAACTATTACTTTGAATCTTTCTTACATAAGTTACAGTTCATAAATAAAATTATAAAAAGAATATGACTAAATCACAGAGCACAGGACTTTTATACATTATAAAAGAAAAAATATTGTTAACTTTTAGATCATTATATAGGATACATTATAATATATATCTGCCTAATACCCTAACATTTGCATGTTGTTATTTTATAGTCATTTATTGACAAAGAAAATGATTATTTAATATATAATTTATATAACAATAGCATTGCCATTATTTTTCAATAGGAAAAACTCATAATTTGTTTAAGTCTAAACTTCCCATTATTCTGATTTTTTAATATCAGTGTAAATTTAATTAAAATCAATATACTTAAAAACTTAAGTTTTTTAATTGTACTAGTCACATAGTAAGTAGTTAATAGCTATGTGTCCAGTGGTTACCATATTGGGTAATACAGAATAAATAATTTCTATTATGCTTATCATTGCAGAAAGTTCTATTGAAGATTACTTATTTAAATATTATAAAATTTAATGATAACATGGTCCTAAATATTATATATGCTACACATTATTATGCTATACATACTATATATTTTATATAAAATTATAAATATGTATTACATATTTATATGCTCAAAATTATTATCTTGCAAGCAAAAGTGACATAAATTAAAACATTTTAAAACTAGACTAGTAATTTAGCTTTCTTTTAAAGTATTTTGTTGTAGGAGTAGACTTTAAATCTAAATAAATGAGTAGAAATTGAATTGAAATTCAGGTAGTATTGCAAAGATCACTTATGTTACCTCTGTTCTTCACAGGATTGTATAGCAGTTTAGCAGATTCAATGAAATGAGACTTGCCTGAAGTACATGCTCATCATTTTTTTGAGATTAACAGATGTGCATTTGGCAAAATGAATGCTGCATTATGAAGAATAAAGAACCTTTTTTGCATTCTCTATGAAGGGCCATAGCAGGTATGCATGGATGGTAGATGTTCAGCAACCCAAATATGAAACTAACAATATATATATGACACAGTGATAAATGTATGCACTATGTTGAAAATATTTAATAGATGGGGGCTGAGTTTGTAGCTCAGTGGTAGAGCACTTGCCTAGCACATGTGAAGCAGTGGGTTCAATCCTCAGCACCACATAAAAATAAGTAATTAAATAAAGTTATTAAAAAAACTGAACTTGATTTTAAAAAAAAAGAATATATTTAATAGGAGAGTTTTGAAAGAATTTTGAAAAGTTTGAGGAAGACAATCAATTGTTCATCACTAACACACAATTTTAGCTTTATTTATAGAAATCATAATGCAATTGAGTAGGGTTGTCTTTTGATTAATTTCCTAGGTTGGATGTTCTTCCACTTGTACTTCCAAAAAGTAAATAAGCTAACCTCCTGAGATGAGGTGTTGAACTATTGAAAAGTGACAATTTTCATCATTTTGACAAAGTTGATGGAGAGTTATTATTGATGGTGAAATTTGGCCAAAAGTTCAAGAGAATAGAGAGGGATGTGCATGGAGAAACTAAATAATTATATTTATAAAATGATTTGAGCATGTCATCATTTTCTGTCATTTTAAATTAAATATTTTAATATTTAAGGTAGACTTTTTATAATTCTGTCTATTTTGCAACTTCCATTGATAATGCTTATAGTGTATAACCATGCTCTAACATCTATATGTGTATCTTGTCCTGAGGTCAGAGATACTTAGAATAACTTTGGAGCTTTTGAAAATGCTGTGGTTCAGAACTCACTTAAGCATATTAAATAAGAAGTTCTGGGGATAAGTCCCACAAAGTGGTATTGGTACAAGAATTTCAGGTAACTCTGATGATCTTCTAGGTTTGAGTAGCTCTGCTTTGGGAGTCTAAAATTTTATTTTCAATTTTTATTAATATTTTTGTCAAAACAGATTTTAATTTTTTAAAAATAAATTTAACATTGCAACTAGTTAGTGGCAAATGCATTTTAAAACAATAAAATATCAATATACATTATTTTCAATACAATATAAAAATAATCTAACATTTACATTCAATAAGAAGCTTGCTTTCTATATTCAATTATCTGATTTTTTGGTTATCAATTAATGATTGTGTATGAGCTTCAGCACATTATGCATTTCAAAAAATCACTGTATTCTAGGTTTCATACCACTACTTTTAGAGCTTTACTTTGCCCTTAAGCAAGGAATTACAGCTTGAATTTATCATTTAACTAATTGGTGCTTAAGCCATTTAAATTGAGTTGTTTTCTCTCAATTATAATTCAGGTAATGAGATTGTTGACTTCACAGTCTTCTTTCTTTCACACTCTTTTTCTCAGCATCTTATGGATCTTGAAAAACTATAAGAAATGGCCTTCATCTTCCTGTTACTTATTGGGCTATTTAATCACAAATTTTGAGTGGAAAATAGAGCTGAATCTAGCTATAGACCAATCTGGAGTCATGTCTATGGTGTAAATTTTATTCAAGTGTTCCTCTTATTTATCCATTTACTTAACACTTGGTTAAAAAGTGTCATCCTTAACTAAAGAAAAGAACTTAGATTAATTTTTTTTTTCCAAAAGTTTTCTCAGCTAATAAATGTTGGTAATGGGTCTTGGATATAGTATTCTGAATCCAAGCCTGTTGGATTTTTTCTTCTGTGTCACATAGCGATTTTTTTTGGACACTGATGAACAATATGTTATTAATTTCTGACTTACTTGAACAAAAAATAGAGGCATTCACTATGCATTTATTTACCCAGTGACACAAATTTTTCCACCATTGTCAAGAAATCTCCCCATTTTCATTTATGTAAGTGAATATTCTATTGAATCCCCTATATTTATGGCACAGACCTGTAACTCCACTATGTGGAATACCCATATACATAAGGCACAAGACAGAGAAAGAATTAGGATTTGAATTTGGAATATAAGTACCCATGTAATTCTCTTTGGAGATTAACAGAAATAAAGCAGTTGAGAATTTCCAAGTGTAAATCTTGTTTACTAGGTCCATTATTGCTAACTTTAAAAGAATATCAACTGACTGGCAGTATTTTCTATTTCATGGAGGGAATTATTCTCAAAGCTTTAGAAGGGGGTGAGTTCCTCAGACAATTCTTGTCTTAGGATGCCAGAATTATGTATGAATAAAGTTTCTGATATTTAGAAGATCTTGCAGATTAGCTGTTGAATTTATTCACACAAATCCTACTAATCCCAAACATTTCTTGCATCCTGTATCATTATTTAAGTCTGAAATCTTCTGTTTTACCTATTAAGCTTTAGTTTGTACAGTGACTACTGAGTTTCACGAAAGCACCACAAAATCAACATGCCTCAAACCCAAATATCCTTCTGTCCCTTATTTATTGATCCTCCACCCAAAATATACAAATATGCCTATTCTTTTTTTTTTTTTTAAATATTTATTTTTCAGTTCTCGGCGGACACAACATCTTTGTTGGTATGTGGTGCTGAGGATTGAACCCGGGCCGCACGCACGCCAGGCGAGCGCGCTACCGCTTGAGCCACATCCCCAGCCCTATGCCTATTCTTGAATTTCCTGTCTGGGTGAATTGCATTAATCATTCACAGGTAAATATCCAAACTATAAATTACATATCATCCTTTGTTCCTTCAAAATTTCCCCTTAAAATCTTAAAATTGTCACTCCTTAAGTCTTAACTTACTCTATAATCTACATCTCTCTTGAGAAATACCTTCCCCATGTTGCTGTTAATTCTTGCCACTGTCTTGCCACTGTCTGGGCTTTCAACCCAGAGGACAATTGCACAGTCTTGCTCATTGCTGCTCTCTCTCCTGTTTGTTTTCCCTTATAGCAGACCATACACTACAGCTAACAAAACAGTTCCCTCTTGCATATCCATGCTCCATAATTAGGATTAAATCCAGAGCAAAATTCTTCATTCATCTAACTGTCTCTCATTTCTGCCATTGCACACATTCCATGATCTAACTATGTAAACCTCCTCTCATTCTTTTCCCTGAGGACTCGTACAACTTATCACAAAAGGTACCTCCTCAGTGGGGCCATCCCTGTCCCTCCACACTCTAATACCCCTGCAGTCACTTTCTAGCATATCTTCATATTTTAACTAAATGTGCAACAGTCCACTACTTACGTTTTTCCTGTGTTTAACATCTACCCCTTACTGGACTGAAAAATTCCAGACCTTGTGTATGTTGGTTGCCACTCTACTTCCAGACCACATATCACTGATCAAATATAGTTAATATCAATATTTGTCTTTTGAACTTTGTTTTTCTTATGGGAATGATTTTCACTTCTGTTCCTTCTGGTGACTTCTTCCTGATTCTTTAAGACATATTCCAAATATTACCTTTTCTTCCCCATCTTGCCAGGCAATGTTAATGGACTCTTCCCTTTACTTCACATAAACTTTGACATTTTCCTTTATTATAACTTTCATTATTTTCTATTACATTCTGTATGTGTTTCCCCCATAGACTCTAAACTTTTCAAGAACCCCAATTATGAGTTGTCTGCTGTTAGTGTCTGTTGGTGTCAATTATAAGTTTTTAAGAGCTGTCAGCATATTGAGGAAATATTGTCTGTATAATAGCTTTGTGTAAAGTACAGAAATTTTTTAGAACCATAATCTTATTTTAATGGCACATTTCTTAATTGTGTTAATATTCTTGATATCATCAAAAAAACAAATATAAGAATTATTGAATATTAGAAAAAAAAATTTACTGCCCTTTCTGAGAAAAGGTCATAAAGAACGCAGGTAAGGGGCTGGGATTGTGGCTCAGTGGTAGAGTTCTTGCCTAGCACATGTGAGGCCCTGGGTTCGATCCTCAACAACACATAAAAATAACTAAATAAAGATATTGTGTCCAACTAAAAAATAAATATTAAAAAATGAATACAGGTAAAAGAAATGTGATACAATATTATACAATTGAAGTCCACAGATAGACTTGGTAGCAAATTGATGAAGTAGCCTTGATTTATAGCTCAAGTAAAACAACTGTCTGCTTTGTGCATTGTCTGTGGAATTACTTAAATATTTATAAATAAGAATATCTAAAAATCACAGATTTGTTTGAATTTCACAGGGCTTACATTTATTAGATAACTGTAAGCCTAGTGTTTTATTTTGTTTTGATTTTTTAAGGGTAAAGCAGATAGAGGAAAAAAACAAATGAAACAAGAAATGATGAGAGATAAATTCAATATGATATACTGTCATGTTGGCTATTGCTTCATGATAAACTGCAGGGGGAATCAACCAGCTGTTGGCCTGTAAATCCACTAGGCTGTCTGGAAGATCTTCTGTAGGATGGTTATTAAAGATTGTCTCACAGTAGTCCACTATCCCAAGGAAGAGACAGCAGATGTATCTGCTGGTGTACTATTTCTCCTTTCTTCCATTATTTTCCCCAATGAGAACTGAACTTTCTTACACTCTAGTTGATACCAGCCTGGAAACCTCCAGGGAGGTCATATTCTATGCCTTATGATATGAGGTTTCATTCCTAAGTGTAGGAGGAGTCATCCAACCCTCAACATAGGCTGATTGCTCTCATGCACAGGAACTTTTGGCCCAAACTGAAGTAATGAGAGGGTATGAAGGAAAAGGGCAATCAGAAGAATCTGAGGAGCAACGTAATCTTGATATAGTCTATTCCTCCATCTATTCAGATCCCATTCATGTTACCCATTATGCTTCTTTTACAGTGCAACAGGGAGCCTTCATTCTTTATGAGAACAACATGTAATTTCTTGTCTAAATGGAGAGTTACAAGCCCTCCCAACCACAGAACCTTCTTTACATTACCAGCTAATTTATACAGTCGTCAGAAATGTATATGAGACAAGCTGCACCTCTTGCTACACCTCAGTTGGTCCTTAGGCTGTAATTACTCATCTGGCTCCTTGTGTGCCCAGTTTTAGATTTGCTTCACCAGAGTTCACTATATTGTCTGGTCTGAGTTACTTCTTGGTGAGTGGCTGAGTTTCTTCATTGAGGGTTTGAGCCTTCTTTTGCTTTTCTTTCTTTTTTTTTTTTTAGGGATAAAATTACTACAACTGTCCATTGACAGTTACCATTGAAAGGAACACTCTTGGGTTCCAAAGTTGATTCTCTTTGCCTTTGTGTAGTAACAGTGGGTCCTCATTATAATCAGGACTAAATTACTTCAACCAGTACATATATGGCCTATGATCCTCATGTGTGAGAAGTCACTGTGAGAAGGCTGGGAGCCCCTTATTGTGGTCCATTGAGTATCTTCTGTGCCCAGGAACAAGACTTCTAATATGGTTGAGCCTAGTGTTATGGGGGTGGACATGAGCACAATTTGGGGGGGCTTATATTCCTATATATGCTGGTGATTATTAGCAAAATGTTCTTCTGACAAAATTAATGTTTGGCTATGAGAGTGGAAGCAATGATTTCCTTCACTTAATCCCTCATTTCCCTTTAATATAACACTTATTAAATACACACCACTGATTTATGGGGAAGACAAAAGAGGGATGGAAAGTGCAGACTTAGTTCAAGCCTTCTTGGTACTCATTACTGGGAAAGATGCACAATCAAAGACTAAGTACTGAATGACAATTAAATGCTTTCACATGTGGTATGTGCCATAAAGGAAACAGAGTGCTGAGATCCCTGATGGAGCTGAAGCAAACCTACATTTTTCTGGTCAGAAAAGACATCACTTAGTACAGGGAACTGACAAAGAATTAACCCTGTAACTTCAGGGGAAGAAGATGCTTCTCAAGGGTTCCAACTCTCTATGTTAGGAAAGTGTTGGTCTTTTAGAGGTGTTGAAAAAAGCACAGTGATGCCAAACCTTTGTGATCAAGGGATAGAGAGTCAGAGAGTGATCAATTAAAGACCCAATGTTAGTGAGGTTCTTGAGAAAGAAAGCAGGTGTGGGTGCTAGAATTTAAGCAGAGGAAGACATTTGGTGTCTGACAAATATAAAACACTCAACATTCTTGTTTAAAGAAAATAAGGATGCAATATGATTGAGGTTGTATAAGGTGGGTTTTGTGCATGTAGTTTTGTATCAGTGGTGTGAAGAATAGATACTTTCTCTACTGTTGCTTTTTTTTCATTATAATTATATATCCAAGAGTGGAAAAAGTAGGAGTGAAATCAAGGACAGTTTTGGAAAGAGGATATGGGATGATTCTATTGAAGAGAAGAGAGGCAGGAAATATGTGTTGGGATTGCTAGATGATATTTAGTATCTATTAGGGATTTCTGATTAAAATTGAGAGACTAGTTGAAAAAGGAAGGGCAACAGGGAGCAAAGGGAAAGGAGAGGTACTAGGGAATAAAATAGACCAGGTTGTATTGTTATACTCTATGAATGTACAATATGTAACAACAAATTCCACTAGTATGTGTAATTATAATACACCAGTTTTTTTAAAAAAAGCAGAACCAATTAACTTTGCTGCACTGCTTGTGATAGCACTATTCTGTTCTATGAGTACAGACATAAATAAATGGTTAGATTTCTCCAGGATATGCAAAATCAAAGAGGAAAATGTCAAGGGAAAGGAGTCATTTTGTAAGTCTGTGGGTACAAATGATGAATTGTAGAATCTAAATTGGGCAGGGAGGAGTGGATCAAGAAATTTATCTTGGTGAGAGGTTGAGCAGATTCACGCACTGGGCTTCTGAAAAGCTCAAGATTTGTACCAGTGGATGAGCTTGTGAGTTCAAAATGTTGGAGCTATTCATGAGAGAGTGAGAGACACACTTAAAGTCAGTGTGCCCGTGATGGCCAAGTGTCAGGTGAGGACAAAGCTGCTTGTTTTCCAAGGCAGTGTGGTGATAGGCAAGGAGAATTTCAGTGGACAGGAAGAATTAAGGAATGCAGAGACTTAGATATCAAATGGTTAACTGTGTGCATGTTGAAGTCACTAAAAAAGACATAAAAAACCGGGGAAAAGAGGAGTGATGGGGAGAAATAAAATAAAGAAACGAGAAAACAAGGTGACAACAATGAGGGACCCCTGTGAGGGAGGAGGAAGAGGTGGCAGAGTGGGCTGAGGCAGGTCTTGGGTCTCCATTTTCAGTAAGGACATTTCCTGTGAAGAGCACTCTTACCCTGTCTTTTGGCCCTGAGGTATGGGGAATATGAAAGAAAATTTAAGCCACTTTAGAAGATTGTAGGTGAAGTTGTATCCTCAAGGGGACAGTAGTTTAGTTGTAATATTGTTCCTAATGTGACATTTCAAAGGTGATTTTGAAGCCTTTATTTTCTATTTATTATTAAAATCTATTAGACTTAATTTCTTTGTTTTATTTAATATAATTTCCCTAATCACAGGTCATTTTAATTGAAAGTGAATGTCAGTTTGTGCCAATTTTGCAAACAAATAATAAACCACATTTTAATGCCACAAACAACATATTAAAATATAGGATATTTATGTGTTAATTTTTTATACTTGACATTTTTTTTCCTATTTCCATGACAGGTTGTAAGGTAAGATTACTATATTGGAATCACAGTACTCGGATCAAGTCTTACCTTTCTTTGTTACTAGTTTATATTGCAGAGGTCACCTGTAAGCCACATTAAAAGAAGGTGATACTTATTCTAACCTGTTGTACTTTGATACAGGGTTAGGAATTTAGTGATTTGTATGAAACCATTTTTCAGTAAGTTGCACAAATGAAATACATAAATTAGTTTTACGGATGTCCCAGAGTATCCTAGATATACAAGAATAATACAACACCCATGCTTCAATAACAACTGAGGGTAAGAGCTCGTACTGAGGAGAATGCCTGGGAGCACGCACTCCATGGAATGGGACTCTGTGACCCCATGTGAAAGGGCCAACAGCCATAACATTAGTTTGGTAATGACAACATGTAAGTGCCTCTAGTAGAATTCCTTTAGGAATTTTCATACCTCCCTACTTAGGAGACAGCTTCCTCAGAAAACTGTGGTGACATCACCAGGGGCTTTATTTCTGTGATGCTCATGTGTGTTTGGGTTTTTGCTGTTTTCAGATCTGATCTTGTTATTCCACGTTCCTGTTGTGTGAGCTGTCAGCAAGAGAGGGATCACACATCCTAACAGGACAGCCTTATATGGCCGTCATGTCAAGGGAACACTGTAAGAGGCACAGAGTTTACTGCTTTGGCACTGACATGGCTTCAACATCCCAGGAATGTCTTTCAGTGATTGAGGGAAGCATGCTACATTTTCTCGCTTGCACTTTCTTCCTTTATTGTTATAAGAGGAAGATCTCTGATGACATTCTGTGGTCACTGTGGCGTCTGATACAGTCTAATAGAGTCCACATGTAATACAAAGTTTATTTTTTTGGAACTGAAAATCTGACTAAAATGGAGGACAATATTAGCAAAATGGTCCATGAACAACTGTGTGAATTTGGGGGGGGGGGGATTATAAATACTCAGGTTACTTATGTTTTTCCTTTTGCTCTGTACTTTTTTTAAATCATCAAGGCAAATTGGTGGTGCTCATATTCATTTTAAAAACAAACAAACAAACAAACAAACAAAAACCTTTACATGAAGTGTCTATTCATGAAGTATCTATTCAAGGTGAAACATTATCCCTGCCCTCAACATCCATCCCTTCTACAGACAGGTGCTCCAGACCCACTGTTTACTCTCAGCAGCAAATGTCTAGTTCTGTGGGAGAAAATTTCTCTTTGTAACTAGGCTAAGTAGTTCAGACTCTCCTTTTAAGCTCCCTGGATTTGGTCTTTTTCTTTATCCCTCCCTTCTGCTTTCTACTGTGGTTTACCCTGTGATTTTCAGAAGATCTTCCCACTTTGGCCCTGGTCTTACAGAAACTGCCTATCTGCCCACAAGGGCATGGAAGCAGAATTTGGATTTTTGCCCAGAATATCTCATTCTTCTGTTCTGTGGTCACCCTCCTGAGGTCTTGAGTGATTTTTTTATGCTCATGCTTATGTGTATCATGATTCACATGGCAGATGCAAGAGCTGCTGTCTCTGTACTTTTTTGCAGGTAACACTTTTATAAGCTAAGAGAGGGAAAACCCTCCAGTTTTCTTGAATGCTACTTTGTCCAGATTCACAATACTACTGGTAGCTTGAAAAGCGCATCACATTAACACACACCTCCACATTTTTAAGTATTTAAGATTCTCTTCTTGAATCCTATCCCTATTTACTTGTTTAACTTTTGTTCTTCCATTAAGAGTCAGCTTGTACTCCAACCTCTTCATGGATGTTAAATATATATTCTTTCTGAAACCACCACACTGCATGCTTAATGAAGAACATGCTATATATAAATTCGTTATAGATTTTGGTTTGCATATCTTTCAACTCCATTAGCAATGAAGCCTCCTGAGAATAAGAACTAGATAGTTTGCATCTTTTCATTCATAACACCTGGCTCGTACTAGTATCTAGTTAGTATTTTGACTGTATAGATGAGGAATCTAAGAAACAGAGATATAATGATTTGTCTTGAGTTTAGAGACTCCAATGCAGGCACAGCTCATAGCTTGTGTTGTGAATTTTGAAGCCTGTCCTCTAACTACTAACTTCTAGTGAAAGTCAATTAAAATATATCTTCCAAAACTACATTGTCTCATTTTGCATTTTATTCACTTACTATGGAGTCTACTCCATGTACTCAGTGCTTTACTACACAGAGTAAATCAAAGATGAATCACAGGTATGGTGGCTGTTTTCAAAGTTCTTATCTTCTTATATACACTCCCGTGTTCATTGCAACACTATGCACAATAGCCAAAAAGTAGAAGCAACCAGAATGTTGACCAATTGTTGAATGGGTAAAGGACAAATGGTTTACTATGTATAACTATAATTCTCTAATATTTTTTTAAATGTAAATGTGGTACATAAACACAATGGAGTACTATTAAGTCATAAAAAATGGAATTTTGTTATTTGTGATGACATTGATGGAACTGGAATTAACCTGTGTTAAGTGAAATAAAATAGGCACAAAATTACCCCACATATATAAAATACAAAATGTTAATCTCAGAGAAGTTGAAGTAGACTGGTAGTTACCAGAGGCTTGGGAACATATAGGAAGGAAATAGGAAAGTTGACCAAGTTACAGTTAGATAAGAACAAGAAGTTCTGGTTGGCTATTCCACAGTAGGACAACTATAGATAATGATAATGCATTGAATATTTCAATAAGCTAAAAGATTTTAAAAGTGTTTACCATAGAGAAATGATAAATATTAGAGGAGATAGACATGTTCAACCTGATTGTTTTCTGATAAATTTCTTCATTCTAAAAGTAACATCCAGGGAAATTCTACACAACCCACATCAAGCATGGTTAAGAGGATGTGGGTTTTTCATCTACTCCCTGCCCAATTTTTTACCCAACCTATATAAGCAGAAGGCTAAATTTCACTGAGGAATTTGAAAAGGAAGAAGAATTATTGGTTGGAGGAAAATTCTTGGTATATTGCCTCTGTCCTGTTGCAGGAGGCTGCGTTTGAGCACTTTTCTTCAGGCTGACTGAGAGGGTTCCAAGGAATGTAGTAAGAAGTAATAGGGACCTTTCTTCCCCAGCTGGAAGCTTGTTGAGCTCTCAAGTTGATTAAATGTCCTCTAATCAGAATACAGGGACAGAAGCAGGGGTGATTCAATCTTGTTTCACAAAGTTAGAGGTGGGACATGAACCAAATGACTGGTGTTCAGTTCTAGTGTGAAGATTTTAAAAGCAGGAGCCTGACTAGAAAAACCCATGATGAACAGGAGAGAAGCAGGAGTAAATATGTGGACTAAAATTTTACTTCTCGAGTTTCTGAGAAACTGTGAGTTAACAGTCCAATGAATGCAAGGGACACATCTGAGCTCAAGGCTCCATGAAGTTATCCCTGGAAGGGGAAGGCAGATATGAGAGAGAGCTAAATGGCACATCTTAAGTGGCCACCTGGAAAGTTCATCCTCTACTCCAGCAACATTCTGGTAGAGAAATTTCCATTTGTGGGTGGGGAGATGGGTTCTGCAGAAAGTATGGATGCATTAATAAAAGTACTCTCATTTGGAAGCCCCCAAGACAGATGGCATTACCAGACAAGCAAGAGAGAATAAATAATAGTAACAACCATGTAAATGGATTTTTGGTTATTTTCCATTAATATACTGTTACTGTTTTAATCTTCCAGAAGGGGAAAGTAAAAGAAAGGGAGAATTTAAGACGGGGGGTATAGCTTATTGGTAGAACACTTGACTAGCATGTACTGAGGTCCTGGATTTAATCTGGGGGCGGGGGGGGGAGAGAGAGAGAGAGAGAGAGAGAGAGAGAGAGAGAGAGAGAGAGAGAAAGAAGAAGAAGAAGAAGAAGAAGAAGAAGAAGAAGAAGAAGAAGGAGAAGGAGAAGGAGAAGGAGAAGGAGAAGGAGAAGGAGAAGGAGAAGGAGAAGGAGAAGGAGAAGGAGAGG
This sequence comes from Urocitellus parryii, assembly GCF_045843805.1. Taxonomy (NCBI): domain Eukaryota; kingdom Metazoa; phylum Chordata; class Mammalia; order Rodentia; family Sciuridae; genus Urocitellus; species Urocitellus parryii. The sequence continues at coordinate 68,779,202 of NC_135538.1, read as the reverse complement.
AAGAGGAAGGAGAAGGAGAGGAGAGGAGAGAGAGAGAGAGAGAGAGAGAGAGGAAAGGAGAGGAGGAGGAGGGGGGAAGGGGAAGGGGAAGAGGAAGAGGAAGAGAAAGAGGAAGAGGAAGAGGAAGAAGAAGAAGAAGAAAGAGAAAGTTTCCCTTTTTTTCCAGTTTAGGTATAATGATTCTATGTCAATCATTATACCTAAACTGGAAAAAAAGGGAAACTCAGGGATTGGATATTTATACTCTTATCTAAGCAAGAGAGGGTGAATATTAATTGGACATTTATATAGGCAAGGGAAGGGAAATGGGATTTGTAGTTGAGTAAGAAAGTGAAAGAAAAAGGCCCTGTTCCTTGTTTGTATAATAACAAGTTTACTCTGTGACATAAATGATAGAAGAAATAAAGGTAAATGCATGTAGTCTCTATGTTTGTTTTGCTGATAGGCATTTTCACCAACATTTTCCTGGCTTCATAACTTCTGCAGAAAAACACTTATTGACAATAATGGAATGTATTACATTCATAATTATCCATTCACAGCACAATTAAAAAAAGTAAAAAGAAACAAAACAAACTTTAAAGTTTGGAAATAAAAAAAACTATCATTGCATCATTCAAAATTATAAGTGTTTATATTAATATGCTGTTGATAATTAATGTTCAATTAATGTTTATTCTAACACATGTTGTAAAATATTATTCATTCATTTGTTCATTCATTCATTACACAAATAAGATTGCTTACATCACATATAACTGTTGATAAAGAACTTGAAGATCAGAGAGTTTAAGGTAACTAAATCTCTTTTTATTGTAAGTGATATAGCAGAGACTGGCTACCAGATCTTCCAACTGAAAATCTCTTGTGCCTAAGCATTCACTAGTCTAGACTATCTACCTGAGCCCAAATATATTTCCTGATTGGCACATGAGGAAATAGCATGATCTATTGCTATGCATTGATGAGGAACCTGCCTGTTACAACAGACATAAACTTGAGACTATTTGTTGTTACTGTTCTTGGCTGGATTTTAAGCCTCATGAAGCCACGATCTATGGCTGTGTTGTACAAAGAAGTCACTTTGAACACCTAGTGCAGCCCTAGACATGTGTAGACACTCTATAAATATTAGCCAAATTTGAGAAATGAAACAAGTCCTATAGATTCTAGGGATTCAGTTGGAAACAGTGTCATCAAGAAGACTGTCAGAGCCAGGCATTGTGGCACACGGCTCTACTCCCTGCTGCTTGTGAGGCTGAAGCACGAGAATCACAAGTTGAAAGCCAGCTTCAGCAAAAGTAAGTTCCTAAGAAAATCAGTGAGATCCTGTCTCTAAATAAAATACAAAATAGGGCTGGGAATGTGGCTCAGTGGTCAAGTGCCCCTGAGTGCAATCCCCAGTATCATTCCCCCAAGAGAAGAAGAGTGTTGAAATGGATTTAGGGATTATGAGACTATCCAAAGTTTAAGAGTAAATATTGGTAATAAATGCCATCAAGAAAGCAAGGATTTTTTTTTCTTTATGATTGACATATGATTGTTCCATGACACAATTACCAAACAAAACTTGGAAAGTATTTCAGTTAGGGTCTGTGATTAATTTTCCAAGAAATAATAGTGTTTGCTAGAATGACAATAATACAATGACTTTCTTTTTATTAAGTAATAACTTTATCATGAAATGGTTCACACTTTAAAATGAATTAAATATAAGAATAATGAGTCAGGCACTGTGGTACACGATTGGAATCCCAGAGACTCAGGAGGCTAGGCAGGAGGATTGCAAATTTGAGGTCAGCCTCAGCAACTTCATAAGGCCCTAAGCAACTTAGTGAGATGCTGTCTAAAAATTTAAAAAAGGACTATGTATGTGGCTCAGTGATATCATGCCCCTGGTTCAATCCCTGACGCATAAAAAAAGCATAAAAATAATAATACTGAAAGAATAAGCATACTGTCTACACAATGTAGGAAAGAGAATACTGTAAATATTGCTGAATTTCCCTATATCTTTTTTCAAAGATGACAGTTTTCAATACCGTCTCCCCTTGACTTATACCATCACTTAGCACAATAAGTGTGTCTGGTTGTGGTATTCTTGGATATCAGCTAACTTGTAGCACTATTTTTATTAGGTAAAATAACATTAATATTTAAAATAAATGATTTTTTAAATTTTTATTTGTTCTTTTTAGTTATACATGACAGTAGAGTGTATTCTGACATTACACACACATGCACACACACACACACACAGGGAATATAAGTTCCTATTCTTGTGGTTGTACATGATATGGAATTATCTTGGTTCTATAATCACATATGAGTATTGGAAATTCATGTCCCATACATTCTACTATCTTTCCTATTTCCATTCCCTCTCCCTTTCCTTCATTCCCCTTCATCTAATCCAATGAACTTCTATTCTTCCTCCTGCTTTCTTGTGTGTTAGCATCGTCATATTAGAGAGAACATTGAGCCTTTGCGTTTTTAGGATTGACTTATAATGTTTAGCATGATAGTCTCCAATTCCATCCATTTACCAGCAAATGCCATAATTTAATTCTTTTTTATGGCTGAGTAATATTGCATTGTGTATATGTATACCACATTTTCTTTACCCATTCATTGGTTGAAAGGTATCAAGTTTGGTTCCATAGCTTAGCTATGGTGAATTGAGCTGCTATAAACATTGATGTGGTCAAATCACTACAGTATGCTGATTTTAAGTTCTTTGGTTATATGCTGAGGAGTGAGATAACTGGGTCAAATTGTGGTTTTCTGAGGAATCTTCATACTGCTTACCAAAGTGGACGCACCAATTTGCAGTCCCACCTGAAATGTATGAGTGTACCTTTCCCTGCCATTCTCACCAACATTAATTATTACTTGTATTCTTGATAATTGTCATTTGGACTAGAGTGAGTCTCAATTTGCATTTCTATAGTTGCTAGGGAGTCTGAACATTTTTTATATATATTTGTTGACTTATTGTATTTCTTCTTCTTTGAAGTATCTGTTCAATTCCTTATCTTACTTATTGATTGGATTATTTGTTTTATGGCTGTTGAGTTTTTTGAGTTCTTTATATATCCTGGAGATAAATGTTATACAGGTGGCAAAGATTTTTTTTTCCCATTCTGTAGACTATCTCTTCAAGTTCTTGATTGTTTCCTTTGCTGAGAAGAAGGTTTTTATTTTCATACCATCCAATTTATTGACTGTTGATTTTACTTCTTGTGCTTTAGGAGTCTTATTGAGGAATTCAGTCTAGAATTAAATAACTGTATTTACATGGTTTTGTCACTGTGTTTTCTATTCTGTACTATTGGCCTTCATGTCTATGTTAGTGCCAGTACCATGTTGTTTTTATTATTATAGTTCTGTAATATAATTTAAGGTCTTGTACTGTGATTTCTAGATAGGCATGACCTAAACAAATTGAATCAGGAGAACATAGAAAATGTAAGCAAATCAATTTCAGGAAATGAAATTGAAAATGCCATCAAAAGTCTACCAAGAAAGAAAATCCAAGGTTGAGATGTATTCTCAGCTGAATTCTATAAGACCTTCAAAAGAGAAATATCACCAACCCTCCTTAAGTTATTCCATGAATTAGAAAAGGAGGGAATTCTTCCAAACTCATTTTATGAAGCTTGTATTACCATGATAGCAAAACCAGACAAAGATACATCAAGAACAACAACAACAATAAAACTTCAGACCAATATCACTGATGAATATAGTTGCAAAAATTTTTAATAAACTACTTGCAAATCACTTACACAAACATGTTTAAAAATGTATCATGATCAAGTCAGGTTCATCACAGTGATGCAAGTTGGTTCAACATATGGAAATCAATAAATGTAATTCATCACATCAATAGACTTACAGGATAATTACCTCAATAGATGCAGAAAAAGCATTTGACAAAATACAGCACTAGTTCATGTTCAAAACACTAGAAAAATTAGGGATTCTATGAACATACCTCAAAATTGTAAAAGCAATATATGCTAAACATAAGACCAATATCATTCTAAATGGAAAAAAAGTTGAAAGAATTTTATCTAAAAACTGGTACAATACAGAGATTCCCCCTTCACTACTTCTCTTCCCAGAGTCCTGGGAACTCTAGCCAGAGAAATTAGAAGAAATAAACTAAAGGGATCCAAATAGGAAAAGAAGAACTCAGACTATCCTTATTTACTCATGACATGGTTCTATATTTAGAAGAGGCAAAAACTCCACCAGAAAACTGTAGAACTAATAAATGAATTCAGAAAAGTACAGGACATATAACTAACACTTATAAATCAATTGTATTCCTGTACATCTGTGATAAATCAACTGAAAGAGAAATTAGCAAAATGTCCCATTCACAATAGATTAAAAAATATTTGGGATTCAATCAAACAAAAGAGATGAAGGACCTATACAATGAAAACGATAGAGCATTAAGGAAAAAAAAATGAGGAAGACCTTATAAGATGGAAAGATCTCCCATGCTCTTGGATAGGCAGAATTAATATTGTCAAAATGGCTATATTACCAAAAGTGCTATATAATCTGGAAAGCAGTATGGAGATTCCTTAGAAAACTTAGAATGGAATGACCATTTGACCCAGCTATCCCACTCCTCAGTCTATACCCAAATGACATAAATGAACATGTTATAGTAACATAGCCACATCAATTCACAGTAGCAAAACTGTGGAAGCAATCTAGATGACCTTCCATAGATGAATGGATAAAGAAACTGTGGTATATATACATAATGGAATATTACTCAGCATTAAAAGAGAATAAAATCATGGCATTTACAGGTAAATGGATAGAGTTGGAGAGTATCATGCTAAGCCAAGTAAGCCAATCCCCCCCCCCCAGAAAAAAAGCCAAATGTTCTCTCAGATAAGTGGATGATGATCCATAATGGGGAGGGGAAGGCATGGAGAAAATAAACTGGGAAAAGGGGAAGGAGGGTAGGAAGGGTACACAGGGGCAGGAAAGATGGTAGAATGATGTGGACATCATTACCCTAGGTACATGTATGACTGCACATATGGCTTGATGTTACATGATGTACAACCATAGAAACATAAAGTTGTGTTGTAATTGTGTACAATGAATCAAATGCATTCTGCTGTTATATATACCTAATTAAAATAAGTAAATAGTTTTTTTAAAAAAAGGTGCTATACAGGTTTAATGCAATTTCCATTAAAATTCCAGTGACATTCTTCATAGAAACAGAAAAGGCATTCATGAAATTAATTTGAAAAATAAGAGTCCCAGAATAGTCAAAGAAATCATTAGTGAGAAAAATGAAACAGTGGACATCTTTCAACACTTTTAATATGTCATTCCATTCTCCTGGTTTGCCAGGTTTTTTGGTGAGAAATTCTGCTGATAGCCTTTTGAAGATTGCCTTATATGTGAAAATTTTCTTTTATCATACTGCTTTAAAATTTTTCTCCTTGTCTTTAGGTAGTTTTATTATAATGTGTTTAAGATATATTGATGTTCAAATAGGTAGGTATCAGGGACTTGGATGTTTCTTTCCTCCATCAGATTTTGAATTTTATGTCATTTCTTGAAATGAGTTTGGTGACACTTTTTTCCCCCCTCTCTCTGTTCCTTTTTAATCCCCATCATGTGTAGATTGTTTCACCTGATGTTGTTCCATAAGTTATGTATGTGCTAGATCTTCCCCAGAGCCGGTGCCAATCCAGTTTATTTTCTCGTTTCTATTCTTCTGATTTGTAGTTTTCAGAATGACCTTATAATGGGCTGGAAGTAAATATTCTGACATAGCCATGAACTGCTTGAAGCAGCCTTGGCTTTGTCTAAGTCCCTCCTAAGGAATAGAGCATACTAAATAGGAAGGATCAGCTCCTATAGTTTGGGCTTTTTTTCTTCTTCACAATATTATCTCTGCTGTCATGTTGCTCCCAAGGCATATAGCCTGAGGATAGAAATATGGGTGTGGACACCAATTCACTATCCCAATATTGTCATTCTAATTTTGTTTTCTTATTTACTTGATTTATACAGTTGTTTTTAAAACATATTCTTAAACAAATATCTTCTTAAGAAACAGTTAGAAGGGATTCAGTGTTGGTGGGGGATTGGAGTTTGGGTAGCTTACTGGTTCTTACTCCAAGACAACCCCCTTTAGTTGATTCATTAGATTGTGACTTTTTAAATTAATGTGACTGTTATTTCTCCTCTTTTTCTTCTTCCTCTTCCTCTTTTTTTCTTGAAATTAAGGTATTGGTATGTCTCTTGATTTTGTGATCCTCTTTTGTTTCGTTATCACACTTAATTCTACCACTCAGTCTTTTTTTCACCCACAACTCCAATGATAATGCCCCCTACTCCCATCACCTCCAGCTCTCTCAGAAAGTGCTCCTTGCCTAAAGTCCCCCTTCTGATTTCATGCATCTTTAAGCCTCTTCATTTGTAGTTTTCAGTTTTCAATGTTGTGTCCATTGAGTCTGATTTCTTCCCTCTCTGGTTTAGATTCTCCTTTCAGAATGACTTCTTCCTCTAAGCTTCAAGTATTCTCATCTAATGCTGCATGAATACTTAACTCTTTTCTGCCTTGAGAACCAAATCTGACCCTGCTTTTTTAGTACTTAGGTTACTAATTGCAAGGAGATTAAAGTGTGAATCTCTGTGAATCAGTTTTATAGTGAAGTGGTTTATAGTTGTTTTTATTCACTGTTTTCCATGATTTTATGGTTTTAGAAGATATGTGGAGAAATTGGGTTTGGATGGCACTCATTGTTCTGTAAGAATACTTTGATATGTTTAAAACAATGCATGTCTAGTGAATATGCTTTCAAGAACGCTAACTTTTTCTATTGTACTCTTGTTTTTTAGAAAGATTATATGTTCTTGGATGTTTAGAAGGATTATACCTTTTTACAGTATTTTCAATTTCATTTGAAAAAGATAGGATATCTAATTTAAGAATCTGGTTTAACTATTTTTACAAAATAATTTGCTTTTACCTTTGTCAGCATTAATCTTGAATATGTATTTTAGTTTTTGATTAATATCTATTGATTGTGCATATTAATGGAGTTCAGTGTGATATTTAAATATGGGATCACATCAGGGTAATTAGCAACTTGAACACCCTAATCTTTTATGGTATTAAAAAGCTTGGGGGGCTGGGGATGTGGATCAAGTGGTGGCGCGCTCACCTGGCATGCGTGTGGCCCGGGTTCGATCGTCAGCACCACATACAAACAAAGATGTTGTGTCAGCTGAGAACTAAAAAATAAATATTAAAAAATTCTCTCTCTCTCTCTCTCTCTCTCTCTCTCTCTCTCTCTCTCTCTCTCCCACTCTCTCTTTAAAAAAATAAAAAATAAAAATAAAAAGCTTGGAAGCTGGCATCAGTCCCTGTGAGGGTCTCTTTCATGTTCTTTTTACTCCTATATTGCACTATTTGAGTCGAAACTGAAAGTCCTGATGCTTACCAGCACCTCTTTTCATTTTTTATTCTGTAACTTTAATTATTGTCTTTTTAGTTTATGTTATGTTTTTATTTTAATTGTTAATTTCTTAGATTTTAGTCATTCTTGGAATTGGCCCTTACTTAGAGGGGAAAGTGGCACCCAAAGCCTTATTTAACAAACTGTAGTTTGGCTTCTGTTTATTCTGGACCATGTGCTTGCAAATATTTTCTTCCTTGAAAGCATCTTAATGAATATAAGTTTTTTTAATGCAGCTTTCAGTTATACAAATCATCCTATATACTGAATTGGAGAGTTAGTCTAAAGGGCATAGTCAACTATTATTGGAAAACCTTAAGTGCTATATCTTATTTCTGTTATTGTCAGGGATTGTTGATGAGAATTTCAGCTCTATCTTGGTTGGTTTAATACCACAAAGTAGATATTATCTTTACTGACTTACACAGCTAATGCTTATATAGACTACTTGACATATTTTCCATTTTACTTGGCTTTCTTACTTTGTGCTCAGCACTTATTTCCAAGATCATTTTACATTTCCTTGAATAATAGTCCATACAATTTCCTTTGCTGGGTTTCTTCTGTTGTTAAGCACTTTGTGTTTCTTTTAGTTTCAACATGTCTCTATTTCACTCTCATTCTTAAGGATAATTTTCTTTTAATGTTCTATTCTTTTACTAATATATGTTTTTCTGAGGGTTTGTTTATTTGTCCTATTAGGAATTATTGTGGTACTGTAATCTATAGACTCATGTCTTTCATCTACTTGGGAGATATTCTCAAAATGATTGATTGTAATACTACATTTTCTGCATTTTATCTAATCTTTCCTTATGGCAGTCCAATTAGATATCTATTAAGACATCTTACTTTTTCTCATGCTTCCCATCTGTTTTCATGTTTTCCTTATCATTGTTACTACATTTTGATTAAAAAAAATTCTAGATTGTCTCCCAGTTCTGAAGATTTCTTCATCTGTGCCTAATCAAGTCAGTGGAGTACTACTGTGGAAGATGGCTTTTGTAGGGCTGCGGTTGTGGTTCAGAGGTAGAGCGCTTGCCTAGTATGTGTGGGGCACTGGGTTTGATCCTCAGAAACCACATAAATATAAAATATATTGTGACCACCTATAACTAAAAAATAAATGTTTTAAAAAAATAGCTTTTGTGGGCTGGGGATGTGGCTCAAGCGGTAGCGAGCTCGCCTGGCATGTGTGCGGCCCGGGTTCGATCCTCAGCACCACATACAAACAAAGATGTTGTGTCTGCGGATAACTAAAAAATAAAAAAAAAAAAGTATTGAAATTCTCTCTCTCTCTCTCTCCCTCTCTTACTCTCTCTTTAAAAATAATAGCTTTTGTAAAAACACTACCAAAGTTTTAATCCTACTTATACTAGCTAGAAGTTATGCAATTTAAGCATGTCTTAGTCTTGTATCCCCATTTTATTAATCTGTTAACTGAGAATAGTGGCAACACATATTTCATAGTTGCTATAAGAATGTCAATGTAAAGTTCTCAGCAGAATTTCTGACCTGTACTAAATCCTCATTAAATACAGTTAGGGACATAATGAACTAAACTATCAATGAATCTGTCCATTTCCTTTTAAATTTTGATTATTATATTTTTGTATTTTTAAAATTTCTATGAGTTTTAAACATTTTTCTTTTATCAATTTTTTGGGGGTACTGGCTAATGAACCCAGTGGTACTTAACCACTGAGCCACATGCCCAGCCTTTTTCTTGTATTTTATTAGAAACAGGATCTCATTAAGTTGCTAAGTGCCTCCCTAAGTTGCTGAGACTGGCTTTGAACTTGCGGTCCTTCTTCCTCAGCCTCTAAAGCCACTGGGATTAAAGGCATGCACCCTCACACCTTGGTCTCTCTTTTATTATTTTTGATAGCTTCGTTTCTATGTTCATGATTTCATTTTTTTGCTTTTATGTATTTATTCACAATTAAATGTGATTATTTTATTGTATGCAGAAATTCTAATTGAGTGAAGTTTCATCATAAAATTATGAGCAATGTTTAAAAATTCTATCATAAAAAATATGGACTTATATTATTGTAAAATTTTCAGAATGACTGGATTGAGTCACTAACTTTTGGGCCTCTGTGACTTAATCACCATTAGCTTTAGGTCTGAATTTATACTCTTTTGGAATATTTTGGAGGAATTTTATCCTATTGAAATTTCTATGAGTCTGATTTTACTGTTTGTTTTCCTACAAATATTATAATGTTGATTTCTTGTGCTTTCCTTATTGAGTGACATTTGTGATTGATTTTCTTTTTTTTTTTGGTCATCTATGGGTCCTGGGGTGAGTGTGTATTACCTCAGAGAGGATATGCAGTTATTTTGTTACAAGGTAAATGTGTGCCTCATGTAAATTCTCAGTTAAATCTTTGCTTAAATATTTTTCAAATCCCAAATCAGATGAAGATTATCACATAATTATGAGTTTTTAGGTAATATATTTTACTTCTAATGGTAGACTGAAAAGTGACCCTCAAACCTCAAAATGTATTTACATCAAGAACCTGTGAATGTTGGGCTGGGGTTGTGGCTCAGTGGTAGAGTATTTGCCTAGCATGTGTGAGGCACTGGGTTCAATTCTCAGCAGCACATAAAAATAAGTAAATAAAACTAAAGATTCATCCACATCTAAAAATTATATATTATATATTGGAGACAAGGATCTTTGTATAGATGTTTAAGTTAAGGATCTGGAGATGGGGAAATTATCATGGATTATGGGACTGTTTCTGAATGCAATTATACATATCCTTATAGGGGTTTGTGGAAAGTATATATGTAAGTGAAAGGCATTTTAAACATAAAAGAAGGGAAGTGGAAATGACTATGAGACAGAGATTGGGATGATGCAACCACAACCGAGAACCATCAGAACCCACAAGAAGGTAAATGATTGAAAGAACAAATTTTCCCCCAAAGCCTCTGATGGGAGCACCATCCTACTGTCCTACTGACAACTTGATTTTAACCCAGTGGTACTTATTACAGACTTCTGACCACCAGAACTATAAGACGGTAAATTTATTTTGTCTTAAGCTACCTACTTTGTGGTAATTTTATATAGTCACCATAAAAATCTATGCTGCCCTCCATTCAAAATGAGTTAGAAAATGTTTTGGGGGCTATTTTTTCTTTTTTGGTGGAATGATAATGAGAAATAGGTACCTGACTGATTAAATTTATATCAATCACCATATCTGTAAAATATAGTATATATAATTAAGAGGGACTCACATATATCCTATAACTTCATTTAGACTCTCCTTTGTGGGCCATTGCAAAACTTGGCTGACGCATCTCACACTGATCTTCAATGGTCCAGTGGGATCACAGATTTCCAAAGAATAGATTGGAAGTGCCAGAGTATGATGTGAGCATCCTAATGCGGTTCTTCAGACTGAGTACAATGGTTTTCTGCAATAATTCACTAGTATTAAAAGCTAGTTGAAATTTTGTATTATTTATATTCCTAGACTTTGCTTTTATCCTGTAAAAGTTTAGCTCTAAGCAACAACCAATTACTTCACTAGGGAAAAGTTGCAACAACTATGCCAGTAGTGGGCTCTGCTGCCTTTGATTTGAAGGGAATCTTCTCAGAACCATTGAAAAGGAAGAGTTTTCGTCTACTTCATACATTAGTCTTCTAAAGGCCTTTGATCTCTGTAAAGGTATTCATAGTCTAAATAACCACTACATTCTTATAGAAATAACTGAAATCTGGATTTAAAATAATTGACACCTAAGGGAAAACTTATTTAATGTAGTAATCCTTATCCACCATGTATAAGTTTTTTTTTAGATCAAACATTAAAAGTGAAAAAATCCTTTTTCTTCTTCTTTAAAATTAGTATTTAGATATAAGAATATTAATTCACTAATACATGGGAAAAAACACTAAAAACAAAGATAACTCAAGTGGAGGTGGAAGTACTCTGTCAAACACAGCCACATTTAAAATTTACTCCCCTCCCAACTTCAAACTAGCAAAAAAAAAAAAAGAGAGAGAGAGAGAGAGAAAGAAAGAAAACCAGATGGTGCATACAGAGCTGCAACATATGATGACAAATTTAACTAACAAGCATTTGCATCTTTTAACATAGCACCATTTCCACCTAAGTGCAGATAGTTGGGTGAATTCTTTGAAACCAATCATTCTTATTTTAAGTTTAGAGATTCCTATAGGAGAATATTTTATAGGGAATTTCTCACTATTTACAAAAATTCATTTTCTTACAATTACATTTACTTTCATCATATTTTCATATCTTATTATACTTTAAGTTCAAGAAGGAAAATGATCCTGAATACAAGGAATTTTACTCCTGGGATCTCATTTCAGTTACTAAAAGCCATATGGCTAAAGAATTACTATGTTTCATGGTTTAGAAGAGCAATAGATTATGCTTTGGAGAGACACCTAAGGGAAACATAGGTTCTTTGAGGAACTGGAATTAAAATAGCATGCACATAATAATGAGTTTGAGAGTGTATAAAACCAATGAAAGAAATGGGGAAAGTCCATTTCTGTGGCTCTTGAAATGAATAGCAGGATATATCTAGATTTAACCTTGTGGCTGCTGAGTATGGGGAATATTTTGCTTCATTATAAACATGAAATAACTTTGTGTGTCTCTTGCTAGTCTTAAATTGTTTCATTAGCTGATTTACATGACATGTGTTCTATGATCATGAATGTTCAATAAAAAGATGGGTAAGATATTATTTCATGGGTCTGGCATTTTTCCAAATATGGTCAATAATTTTATTATATATATATATATATATATATATATGTATTATATATATATGCTTTGCATGACAGGCCACATTGATTCCATGTGTGTTCCTTTTCCAAGGTAAGTAGGGCATCACTGTACTGCAAACCAAAACCGCTGGCTTACATTTTCCCCAGATATCTGGTACCTGACTGCATTTTAATGATGATAGCTTCCTAAGGGACACCAAATGAAGGTACAAATTTAGTGGATGAAAAAAATTATTTTAGGTAAAAGTGCTTAGAATAGAATATGTTAAGTCATTTTAGGCTAAACTTCTTTGATCATATTGGTTGTAGAATACTTTTCAAATAAAACAAAGTATTTTTCTTAGTGCATTTCCAAGAGTGAAAATGAAGTCTTAATTGTCACAGTGACCAAATGAAAGGAAAGAGGACACTTTAATAAATTTTACAAAGTCAGGAGAAATTATTTTCTTCAGGAGCACTGAGATTATTAGTGGGGAAAATAATCCAGTGTTTCTTTTTAATTAGAGCATTATTATGAGAAATTGCCTAGTTATTTCTTATCTCTAAATAAGAATATCCTGGAATAAATAAGAAGAACATTAGGACTTTTGAATAAACTTCTGGAAATCAAACTAAAGAAATAATAGACAAGATTTCCAAGAGCACATTCACAAAAATTTTGCAGACAGGAGGAAGAACATAATTTTTTGATATCCATATGTGTATTATTGTCTCAGGACTTCCTTATTATTGTCTACAATAATAAAACGGTGTGCTTTTATTGCAAACGGCTGCCTGCCTTTGTCTGAAAACTTAAATATCTTCGGAAATTATACATTTAAAATAAAGATTATTTGCTGTAACATAAACCACATTTTGATCATTGGAATTTACAACAGTTGTTTCAGGGTACCATGGGATTTTTCTTTGTTTCCATATTTTCTCCTTAAATTATCCACATTTCCTGACCCTTTGCCAAGCCCCTGGTAGTGAAACATTATTTAGGAGATCAAACACAGATCATATGAAAGAAACATCTGTTGTAGCTATTGTTTTCAGAAGTTCAGGTTGCCCAAGAGGTCCACTAGGCAATATTTTCCAATTCTCATTTCTATACAACTGGGGGATCTTGGTGGCTGCAAACGATAAAAGCCTTTAATTTAATGTTTGAGATGTGTGTGTCCTGAAGTTATTTGCACTGAAAATGTTTTGGAAGAAACAAAGATTCATGGTAACTTTTTCAGTATTTTTTTTTCTGCTTTGCAAAGCCAACTTTTGCTACCATACTCGTCATTGACTGGACAAATAGCCAGAGAGAGAGAAAGAGATGGGATGCAGCTGTTTTTTTTTTTTTTTAATTGCTTCTTGATTTTCTAGTCTCTTCCCCACCTATTGCTTTAATCCTAACATTTCTCCAATCCAAGCCTCAAAGCAGAACTCATTTGCAAGGGAGAAAATGGTTCTTTCCAGTCCAACCTCCTCTCTTCTCTGATTTCCTTAGACCCCTGCCTCTTACTCAGCTGTCAGGTCTGCAGTTCTCCTTTAAAATAGATCAAAAAGGAAAAGGTAATTTATATTCTAATGACAAGGCTTGGTTATGTGCTGGGCACAGAGGGTTTATAGCCCTGGGAGGTAATTACTCAGGTTGAAAGGTGCTTCATCTGTTCACAGTGAGCTTCCAGCAGGGTGATGTTCTCAGTGAAACTGGTGATGGCAAAACCATCTGAGAAATCATGCAAGGAAATCTCATGGAAGGAACATTTCCCTTGTTCTTCAATTACTCAATTCAAAATTAATTACAAATTTATGGCTTTCATTAAAACAGTTCATCTGAAACCTTAAAATTTTGCATAAAATTTACTGTTTGGAAAGCAACAATATGTACTTTAAATTTCAGTCTAGCTTGCACCATGTATGAGCCTATAGAACACGTGAAATTTCAGGCATCTCCTCCCATGGTTGGCATGACCTTTTATATTGAATTCATTCTATTAGAAAAATGGAAGAATTAAAGAGATAAATAGTGAAAGCATGTGAAAGAGAATACAAAAAAAAAAAAAACGAAATGGAGACAGACCTCAACTGATGGTTTATTAAGCAGCATTTTCGAGAGGAAATAGACAGTGACTGGCTACAACATAGGTCTGAGTTTTATAGGCTTTAGCAAAGCCACATAATGGGAGGAGTTTGTTATTTTGGTGGGCTTATTTTTGGCAGGTATGGGACCTTTGGCAGATAAAAGAAATTACAAAAAGTCGTAGTCCTCATTTTCATTTTCTTGCCAAGGGGTTGTAAGTTTCCACCTCCTTCATTCCAGACTCTGAAAGTGGTATAATGAGTTGGGACAAAGTCATCATATCTGGCTACTTGTGACTGAAGAGGGGCAGAGTTGGGCATCCCCTGTCACAGATCTGGAAGAACAGGAGAAGGTATGGGGTATTTTAGGCTTCTATACAATATTGGTTATTGTGGCTTGAGGCAGGTCTAGATGGAATGAACTTCAACATCATCATGGGTGATTCCTTCCTTACAGAACTCAGGAGAGTCACATTGTGAGTGAAGGAGGAGAACAGTATGCACAGAATTGAGATAGAAGCATTTCTAAAGATTACTTGGCTCATACTCTGGGGATTAATGTGTCACTTCTATTCCAAAAACCCAGATCAGACAGAGATTTCATCTCATAATCCAAGATTCATTGGGTGAGAGTCCCTTCCACCATCACACCAAGTCAATCAATCAGAAAAAGAGAGACATATAGTGGTCAATATTTGACCTGAGGGCTGTTGGGGTCAGACTTTGGACATGAGACCTTCCTGTAGCACCAGGGAGTGGCCCTAGCTAGCTGCCTTCAGTTGTCTCAAGTCTTCCTCTGTCCCATGCACCAAATTTCTCCCACAGAAAAGAAACTGAAGCAAGTCAGGACAAGCATCCCCAACACATGGGTGAAGGGGGAATCCAACCCACCTCTTGACTTTTGACTGATGGCCGAGTGACGTCAGACTTTCAAGTCCCCGCTGTCATGGCAATTCTAGGTCACCTTGGCCCAAGTTGACTGGTTCTAATCAGATTCCTAATCATACATTTTTACAGATTTTATAACTAGGAGGAACTATTCTTATCTCCCAGAGTTTCAGGATCTGGTCACAAAAATCTCCTTCAGGGTAACTTGGGTTCTTATCAACATTATTTTGGGCCTGCATTTCTCCTTCAGTGAACAGGTAGCTTGCTAAGAAATGTGACATATCCTCTCCACAGAGGTCAGGCAAAGCTGCAGGTAAATTGCTTCTTGGAAAACAAACCATGTGGGAATCAGCACAGTGGGCTCATTTGATAGAGTTATTATGTACAACATTTAGCTTTTATAATGTCACAGATGTCCTCATGAGCTATAGTTAAGATGTCAAATGCCATTTGATTTTTGCAAAATACCTTGCTTTTCATATTACCTTTGTGTTTAGTAGAGATCTCTTTATCTGTGTCAATTAGTGCTTTCTTGGTAAAGATAGTTAGGACTTTTATATGCCACATTGTATCTTTTAGACCAATATGAGGGGTAAATATTGGGGCTAGATGATCATACTAGCAAACACAGAAACACAGATCATGCCTGCCTATGTATGAGATTAGAAAGATTTGTAGGTCTCAAATTGACTCAGATAAAACTTGTGACTGCAACAGTCTTTTTGACAATTATGAGGCAATCCTGTCTAAGAAACTTTTCTTTATAGCCTCCAGCTTTTCTTACTTTTTGTGGAGGTTTATCTGCTGTTTGGGGGGCAGTAAATGAAGAAGAGGGCTAGGGAGCAGGATCTGAAATAGGGGGCTTATGGAGCAGGGAGTCAGTGAGAATTAATTGTAGAGCAGAGCAAGGTTGGCATAATAAGGGCCTTGAATGAAGGTAAAAGAGAGCTTGGAGGTAAGGAACCTCAGGCCACTTGTCATTTGTTGGATAAAATAAATCTTGGAGGAAATTTTGGGTCAAAAAAATCCCGAATTCTAAATTTGGGCCATTGACTTAGATTGTCTAATTTATATTGTAATCAGTTTTGAGTACTCAGCCTATTATGGAATTAATTTTGAGATTAGATTGAAAGTGGATGGTTTTTTTAAAAATAATTAATGAGACAACCTAAGGGGGAGTCCTGTGGGATGGACTGGTTAGTCCCTGTGTTGGAGATCTTTGACCCGGGTGGCAGTCAAGATCAAATCATACCTTGATGTCTCCTATCACTGGACAGAACTGTTCCACAAGAGAATGAGAGGGTGTCCCCTCTGCAATTCCAATGTTGGAGGACACCCAGGGTCCCAAGCAAGCCAAGATGTGGAAGGTCTGGGGCGGGACACCTTTATGAGAAACTGGAAGAGACCTTACTTCTCTGAAAATTGAGGAGGTCAGTGTTGCATGTGAGAACAAAATGGCAGAAAGTGGCCTCTGATCCAAAAGAATTGGAGGCGGGTAAGATTAGAAGGAGTTTGCCAATAAAGGACCTAATACAGGTTCTTGCTCTGTCCACACGGCAGTGAGCTACCAAAATTCTTGCCTAGGAATGGGGTCAATTTCAGGTCACATATCAGTTGCCACTTAGCTATAGTGGACCTGAAGGGCCCGAGCGGTCTCGCTCTATTAAGAGGAAAGAAGGAAAGGGAGAGAGGAGGATATAAAGATGATAGAGATTCATTAGGATGTTTCAGCACCAAATGAAAGCAAATAAAAGAAACTATTACAAAAAAAATAGAAATGGAGACAGACCTCAACTGTTAGCAATGCTTTTCTAAGCAGCAGAGGGGCAAGAGGAAAATGTTGAATGACTGGCTACAATAAGGGTCTGCATTTTTATAGGGTTTAGCAAAGCCACATCATGGGAGGAGTTTGTCAGTAACTTTTGGTAGGCTTACTTTTGGTAGGTGGGAGACCTTTGGCACATAAGGGAAATTGCAAAAGGTCAGAGTCCTCAGTTTTCTTTTCCCCTCGTGGGGTTGTAAGTTTCCACCTCATTCCAATAGGGGAAAAATAATTTTCGTATTTTCACTTTAGCAAACACTTAACTCAGTGTTATTTTAAGTCTAAAGAAAAATTGAACTAATTCTTTTATTTAGAAGCCTCCTTCTTTTCCTCCTCTTTATCAACACTACACTACTAATGATAGCCATTTAAAAAATATCGTATGATCACAAGGCGTGAAAAACTTTGCACTATCCTCAGAATTAAGAAAGAGGATGTTTAACTAGTGTTATATGGAATAACAGTATGATATTAATGTCCCAGATATGTACTATGTAACTTTAATACTTTCATTTTAAAATGAATGTAGGTTTACAGAGGAGTTGGAAAAATATTTTAGAATTTTTCCGTACAAACTTCACCCAGTATCCTTACATTACCTTAGAATTGTTAAAATACTCTTAGTTAAAACTATAACTTTATTGGAATTTTACCATTAACCACCAAAATGCTTTGTCTATTCCAGAATCCCCTCCAGGAAACCACCTAAATTTTTAGTTTCATGGTTTAATATTTTCCAGTCTATGATAGTTATTCATTCTTTCCTGACTCTTATGGCTTTTAATGGTGCTGATTAGTTATTTGTAGAATACTTCATATTTTGGGGTTATCTGATCTTTTTTTATGATTAGATTGAGGCTATGTATTTTCCTACAAGTATGACACAAGAATTATTGCCATTTAAGTGTATCATATAAAGAAGTCTGTGATGCCAATTGATGCATCTCATTTAACTTCGATTGCCTGGTTAAAATGGTTCTGCTGTGCTTTCAACTAAAAAGTTACTATTTTCCTCTTTTGAGTTAGTAAACCTGGAAGCAGTTAATTCAAGACGAAAAAATATCATTTTGTCCCCAAAATTTTGCCCATTACTTTTAGCATATGTCTAAAGATCTAGTTTGCAATAATTATTGCTGCAATTTTCTATCTACTTCATTCTTTTCATATTTATTAGTTGAAATCATTTTACAAGAAAGAGCTGACATATCTCCCACATTTATTTATGTGGGCAAATATTTACTTACTTCAGATTAAATGGTGAATATTCATTTTATTCTATAGAATGTAATCTAATTATATCTTCATTTTGCTTTTTCCCAAAATCAATCCCTTTTATCAGTAAGAATGCTTTCAGGATAGCTTTGATGCTCTTTCATTTAGAGTAATACCTTACTTTCTGTCCATACAAGATTTTTAAGAGATACTGGCTTGTCCTGGAGTTAATCACTTTTTCAAAGAGCCATGATTTCTTTAATTAGAGAATGGCCTTTAGAAATCAACATTTAGGTAGAAGGTGTGCCCATTGCAATTTAAATATCATTGCATGTATATTCTTTCAGTGGGTATGACTTGGAAATGCATATTTATCTATTGGAATGTACAGTACAAAGTTATACTGAGACGACTTATTTCAATAATATCACATGTCCATTCTAGATTTTCTACATTTTAAAATTCTAATTTCCTTCTCTGATAGCAAAAATTCTAAATCATTATCTCCAATATACTTACTTAATTCTTCAAACCTAGTATAAATAAAAAAATATTTCAGAATTGCTGACTCATTCTTGAAAGAAATAGGTTTGCTATACATAGTAAAAATATTTTCATATAGTTGCTTTTGTTTTTGACTTATAGTATCCAGTCAGTGTATTGATTCCAAAAGTAAATTAGGTTAGCTCTTTTCTTTATCCCACCCACCGTAATGTGTATATTTGTTCACTTGCAATGCCAGTGGGTTCCTATGTGATAGTTTGGATTATATTTTGCTTTCCCCTCTAATTCTGGCTGAATATTTTCTACCTAAGAACTCAAAAACTTAAATAAAAACACTCTTTCTAGGATGAGATGACAATTTTTTCCCTATATTGTTTTTCAGAAGTTTTGTAGTTTCACATTTTAGTTTGTGATCCATTTTAAGTTGGTAAAGTGAGGGACAAGCATTGTCATTTGCATGGAATACACAGATGTACAATTTTTTAGCATCATTCTTGAATACATATATGCTTTCTTTATTGAATCAACTTCACATCTTTTTAAAAATTCATTTGATTATAATTCTTTGTAAATATTTCTGGACTATATTCTGTCCCATTGATTTATATTTTTATTCGTTCACTGTTACCACACTATCTTCATTAGTGGAAATTTATATTATCTTTCAATTAGCTAATCTTCTTATTTATGTTGTTCATTTTCAAAATTATTTGAACTCCACTAGTCCCTTTGTGTTTCCAGTCTATATTTTCATTGTAATATGTGTTTTCATTCTATGTTTTCTAAAATACATATTAAAATTAGCTTATCAATATCAACCCTAAGGAAATGCTCCTAGAAATTTTATTTAGGTCAAATTGAATATATAACAAATTTGATAATAATTCATACCTTAATAGTGTTAAAGTTTCTAATCCATGAATATTGTATATATTTTTTTATTTTTTAATCTTTGATTTCATATATAAATGTATTCATTTTCAGTGTTTACATTTCAACATATTTTGGTAGGGTAGTATCATAATATATCAGTTTTCTTTGATGTTTTAAACTGTATTGTACTTTGAGATTTCAATTGTATTGTTAGTATATAAAACTTATTTATTGTTGGTATATAAAATACAAATTGTTTTTGTATATTGACTTTATATCTTGTGTACTTTTCAAATGGATTTATGATTTTTAGAAGATTTTGAAAATTTTTTTAGAATTTTCTTAGACAATAATATTTTTGAATAAAACAGTCTCTTTCTCTTTCTTTTCTACTTTCCTCCCTTCCTGTCTTTTAAAATTTATTTCTTCCTTTTCTCTTTGCTTCTTTCCTTTTTTCTTTCTTTTACTCCTGTGCCTGTTATTTTTTTCTGTTCTTTATCCTACAAGCTATCATATTATTTTCCTTTCCCCTAACATTCTAGGGTTAATTGTCTGGTTTTGTATCATTAAGTACAATGACAACTTTAAGTTTTAAGCAAAATCCCTTTATTTGAGTTGAAAACTTTGTTTCTAGTTTCCTGAATTTGTTTTCTTGTAAATCATGAATCAATATTGATTTTTTCAAAAAATTAAATTTATTGAGAAAATATATGCCTTTCTTCCTTGCTCTATTAATACAGTGACTTATTTCAGTTGATTTTATAATGCTGGCCAGGCTTGCATTTATCAGATGAATCACATGTGTAATAAATTTTCTTTTTCATATGCTACTGAATTTGATTTGATAGTATTTAGTTGAAGAGTTTTGCTCCTATATTCATGAGGAGTATTGCTCTGTAGGATTTTCTTTTTCTTATAATGTCTTTACTTTTGTTAATTTATTTCTTTCTGTCTGTCATAGAATTGAAAATTATTGTTTCTTTTTTTATTTTCTTAGAAAACATTTTTAAAAAGAAGTAGTAGTTCTTTATAAGGAATTGTGGGGGGTCCCAGGGATTGAACTCAGAGGATCTTAACCACAGAGCCACATCCCCAGCCTTATTTTGTATTTTATTTAGAGACTGGGTCTCACTGAGTTGCTTTAGTACCTTGCTGTTGCTGAGGCTGGCTTTGAATTCACAATCCTCCTGCCTCAACCTCCTGAGCCACTTGGATTATAGGCATGTGACACCACACCCTGCTCTTTATAAAGAATTTTTATAATTGTCAAGATATGGTAGTGTCATGTGTAACTAATAAATAAATAAATAAATAAAAGAATTTTATAAGTGACATTTGAGGGGTGTGATAGACCTAATTCCTTAATTGTCTCTTGGTATGTATGCCATGTATATTCCTTTCTCCTTGAGAGTGTGTGCTTTTTGTGAGAATGATACAATATTAGTTCCATGACTAATTTACACTAAATAGTAAAGAGAAAGAGCATTTTCAGATGTTAAGATATATTTCAAAGTCTTGATCAGTTGATTTTAAAATAAGCAAAAGAGAGATTATCCAAGGGCTTGACTTCAACAAGTGGTCTCTTTAAAAGGGAATCTAGAGATCACAGAAAAAAGAATGCAGAGAGATTCAAAGATCAGATATGCTCTCCTGTTGGCTTTGAAAATTCACTTTACATATACGAGGTACCATAAATTCTTTGATGCAACACAGGGAAGGAATATAAAGCTTTATGGAGACAAAATATTGAATTGGATTTACCATGAACAACAATTTTATTTCCCAAAAGTGTTCAGAATTTATTTACTTCACAAAGACATTGAGAGAGTTTTACAGGTTAGGAGATCATCAACATCTTGTAAAATATGGTAAAATCTGTAATTATGTAATTGTAAGTGTTGCTACAGCTGAAAAGATTTCCAGTATTTCAATGTTTATATTAAGGCTTTGAATGTCAGGCTCAAGGAGTAACACTTGGCTGGAATGATAAATTGAACATAATTTATATAATACTCAAGAGTGTTACCATAGTAAGGAGAATGGTCTGACCCCCAGGGTTATTTTGTTGAATAACTGACCATGGAGATCCTAGAAGTCACTTTATATAACCAAATACTCTGGTCTGTTGATGAACAATCATGACGGCCATTGGTTGGTTCCTTATTCTCAGACCTAGGTCAGCTCATCATCATTAAGCTAACCCAGACAACAGTGGTTGATTTGCTTTCAACATCTGGCAAATATGACAATAATTTTGGCTTATATTACTTGCTTTTTAGAATTTTAATAATACATTTTATTTATTCCTTCAATACAAAATATGGTCATTTTAACTTTTCCTGTGGACATGTGGGAAGCTGATCTTACAGTTTACTCAGAAACAATGAGCAGTGCAAGTTACTGCCCTACTTTTGCCCAGGGAGCATTGTCATGACCCACTGGGAGGCTGAATATAAATATCTACCTGCCCTCTTGCTATACTTCAAATGTGTAATGCTGCTATAAAATTTATAGACTAAATAGAATTGAGAATATCATATATTAATATTTTAAATACCCACAATACAATAAAGACAAATCACTCATACCAAAAAATAGTTTAATTACAATATAAATTAGAAAAGACAATGAATAGATGCTGACACCAAGATGACAAAGATGTTAGAATAAATTGACAAGGATTGTAAAGTAGCCACATTAAAAGGCATACCCAAGCAGTTAAGCATTCTTAAAAAAAATAAAAGTAATAAAAATCTTAGAAAGAAATGAAAGTTATAAAAGTGCATTGTTATAGTTGGGTTGTGAATGTCTGGTAAGACTCTACATGTTAAAGGTTTGGTGCTCAGGGTTGTGGTATTAGGGAATGGTGAAGGTTTTAAGAGGTGTACCTTGGGGACATGTTCTTGAAGAGTACTGTGGGACTTTGGTCCCTTCCCCTTTCTCTTTTTTGCTTTCTAAACATGAAATATGTGATTCTGCACTGTCATGTGTCCCCACTATGATGCACTCACTACCTCATCACAGGCTCAAAGCTATGAGTTCAATGTATTATCAACTCCATCCTTCAAAAAATGTGGTCCCAAATAACTGTTTCTCTGTATAGGTTTATTATCTTAGCTATTTGCTGGAGTGGTGGAAGACTTACTAATGTAAGAAACAGAAGTTATAGAACTAAAATGTAATATCCAAAGTTAAATACATACTAAATGGGTTCATTCTTAGGTAGAGATGACAGTATAACCAGTGAACTTGAAAACAGATTGAAAGCATTGAAATAATCTTACCATAGAAAAAGTGAACTTAAGGGGAAAAAAATGAACGATGTTTTAGGGACCAGTAGGGAAATTATGAGAAATTAGTGTCCTTATAAAGGGAGTTCCAAAGGAGAGGAACATACAATGGTACTGAACAGTATTTGGTGAAATAAAGACTAAAAACTTTGCAAATGCGGCAAAAGCTTTTGATTACAGATTAAGAAGCACATTCTTCTGAAAATTAAGACCAAAATAATTCTTGAAAGCAGTCTAAAGAAATGATGTGTTATCTGTAGAGGAACAGTTAAAATAGCAGAAGCTTTCTCATCTAAAATTATGTGGACTAGAAGAAAGCAACATAACATTTTTTTAAATATTGAAAGAAAATAACTGTTAACCAAAAATTTTGCATCCAGCAAGGTATCCTTCAGAAATGAAAATGAAATCAAGAGATATTCAAATGAAGGAAAACATAAGGGTTTCCCTTATATATTGACCCAGTGAAATTCTCTAAATGAAAAAAATAAAATTATAATAAAAAAGCTTGGAACCTAAGTTAGAAAAGAACATTGGAATGGGTAAAAATAGGGGTGAAAGTAAGAGTTATCCTTATTCTGCAGCGTGTCCTTGATTATAGTTGAAGCTTCATACGAGACATTTTAACACCAACTGTTGAAGTGCTCAATGCATGTGGAGAAAATACTTAAGAAAATTATATATATAAAGAGGGGAGGTTAAAGGAAGTTAAGAGGATGTTAAGTTTTGTGGAATAAAATATATTTCACTGAATTTGGTAAAATCTAAGTAACAGTAGACTATAATATTATATATATATATATATATATATATATATATATATATATAGTAATACTTAAAGCAACTGCTAAGAATTTAAAGTCTGATGGTATTTTAAGTAAATAAAGATGGAATTCATATAAAATGTTAAATAACCCACAGGAAAGTTATAAAAGAGGACAGAACATTAAGAAACAGAAGCAATAAACAGAAAACACAAAAATGTCAGATTTAAAACTTATCAATAACTACCTTAATGCAGACAACCTAAACATGTAAATTGAATAGATTGCAGGATGGAAAAAATCAGTTATACATTGTTTGTAAGACACTCACTTTGAATACAGTGACATAGGCAAGTTGAAAGTAAAATGATAGAAAAATCTCTGGAATCTAGGGCTAGACAAATCTTTTTTAGACTGGACACAAACTACATGATAAACTATACTAAAAATCATGAATTGAATATCATTAAATTCAATGGTTTTGCCTTTTGGTATATTCTATTTGAAGGATGTAAATACAAGCCATGGACTTGGTTAAAATATTTGTAAAGAACATAATAGACAAAAATATAGAATCTAGCATGCATAAAGAATTTATAAAACTCAATATCAGAAACAATTCAATTAGAAAATGGGAAAAGGAATGAATAAACATTGTATTAGAGGATAGACCCTTGGAAAGTGTATGAAAAGCTCAACATCATTAATCATTAAAGAAAGTGAATTAAAATTATAACAACATTTTATTACACACCTATCAGAAGGACTAACATAAAAATAAAATAAAAATTTTAAGTTTTAAAATAATGAAGCATTAAAAATTATATGAACACAAAATATACTACTAATTACCAGGCATCTCCAAAGTAGTACCCTCTAAACAACTAAAGATATAAAGATTTTTCTGGAAGAAAACAAGTAACAATCTTTTTGGTGCATCGAGGGCTCGAGAGCTTCCAGTGTTTTACTCCCAACACCTAGAATGGTTTACGTTTAGCTCTTGAGGCTGGTGAAGTGTGTGTGTTAATGCTTTTTACACTCCTCAGCTTATATTGTTGCAGTTATTTGTCCTCTTCTCACCAAAGCAGTTGCTCAAGTGTTTGATATCAGCCATCCTTCAGTGGACAGTCTCAGAAATTGTCAGTCGGCAGTGGGATCATTACAAGCCTCCTATTAATGACTAAGCAAGTAAGAACACAATGGGGGGACTACCCCAACAGGTGGAGATGTTAACAAAGTCTCCCTTCCCATCACAACAGTATCTGGTCACCTGGGATGAAGTTGTTAAGAAGTTGTGTAGCCCTCTGTAGCAAGTTTAGATATGACTAATATGTCATTGTCTTCTCTTTGTCTTTCATTCTCTATTTGCCAAATTTTCTGTGGTGCCTACTCTGTCACCCTAGTCTCTGACAAGTATTTATATGAAACTTTAACCCAAATTTCCCAGGGGTGGAGTCTTTGGTTCTTCCCACTTCTTCAAATATTTTCATGGTCTACAGCACCAAAATAATATTCTCCTTGTCTTACATACAGAGAACATTTTCATCTTCCTGTGTTTGCAAAAGCATAATATGCTCCCTCTGATCTAAAAAACTGTCCTTCTCCTCTTATCTGGATGCTGCCTTTTGCCTATTAAGGTCGGATTATGAAAATATTTACCTAGCTATCTTGGAGGAAGTATGAGTGTGTTGTTAATTTCTTCTAGAAACTTCTACTCATCTTTGCATTTTACTGTGGATACTCCAATGGAACTTAAGGTTGTGTACTTTCCTGTATCCAGAGAATCCTAGTAATGGCTTTACCACCTTTTAAACAGTGAAGTACTGCATCTTTTTTTTTCTTTCCTGCTTTAACTGAGTATTTTCATTCTGTTTAATGAAGTCTCATGGTTCTAATATTTTTGGTTGTACTTGGATTTTGTTACAAATGCTTCATTCCCATTCCTAGGCTGTCAGTGTCTGTGTTATTCCAGGAATTAAAATGTCATTGCTTCAACAATGAACTTGCTTCTCAGGATGTAAGTTGAATCTCACTAAATATCCATGAATGGTTTCATGAAAGTAAGTATATACGTACTTTTTAGAGGCAATATTATTACAAAGACAATAATATTACAAAGGTATACTGTGCACATCTCTCAGTGAACATGGAGAAGCAGGTATTTCATGACTTGGAGTATAAAAAATAGCATTGATAAAGTGTTACATATCACAAACATTCATCTAGCAACTGAAAAGCATGCTAATTCTGTGCCTTTATACAAAATCACTGCTGTAGCAGCCACCACTGATTTATTTAATTTGTAATGAACCACCCCAATACCATATTTCCTGTAAAATAAGATATTAAATGGAAAGTGTAGTTTACTTTGGAATTCACGCAATCTCTTCTCTTTCATTTTGAGGACAGTAATTTCTGCTATACCACAGGATGAAGGTATTGATGACATCCAGTCTCCAAGAGTAGTAAAGAAAAATTTGGCATTTCTTTGGAGCCAATCTTATCCACTCAATGTGGGCCTGTATATTCATGGCATGAATTGGAACAACTCATCAATTTCCTAGAGATAATTTCCTGAATGAGTTCATTTTCTGTTGTTATACTTAGGCTTATAACTATAAAGAAAACTTTGCTCACACTTTGGCAAGCTCATGGGCATGATGCTAGCATTGGTTTAGCTCTAGTAAGGGTCCCCTTGGCAGCATCACACAGTGGATGGCATCATGTTGGGTGTCTGTGTGAGATGGAGAAACCATGTTCTGAGGCAGGATGACAGAGACTGGCTTTAATCAACCCTCTCTTAAGAACTAACTAGGGTCCTCTAAGGGCAGTGCCCTCAATAACCTAAGGGTCCTCACCAAGGTCCTATTTCTTAAAGATCCCACCACCCCTTAACATTTCTACACTGGAGACCAAACCTCTAACACATAAACCCTTGCTCACAATCCATACACTCATACCATATCCATACTCAGCACTCTCCATAATGTAGGATGGCTGGACAACTATTAATATTGAGAGCTGGCCCTGTCTTGTAACTTGATTTTCATCCAGATGAAGTGATAAACTAGTTTTGAAGAGATCAGAGTTAACTAGAATGACAATCACTGAACCTTGCTTCACCCAAATGCCATGGAAACTCTCCTCTAGACCTGGACACATTTTCATACATTCTGACTTTCTAATGTTTCACAGCACTTGGACAGCACCCTAGTTCAGTGGTATTTGTTCTATTTATTCCATTATGCACCCTCTGTAATTCTCGTGCTTAGTGAGGGCATTATAAACTGGTTTATGTATATATTTGTGGCTTTTTTCTGCTCTCTCCCTTTTTAAAAATTCCTTCAGTATTTTCCACTCTCTCTCATTAGCTTGTAAGTGCTTTTGTAATCCCCACAGTTCTATGTATAGTCAACTCTTGATTATCTGAGCTAATGGAGGGAAGCATTAGCATGGATGATATCAGAGGACAAATAAATTTCCCAGGGGTTTGCATCAATTCTATGAAAGCATCTGAGTCCCGGAGGCAGGCAAACGAAAATATAAGAGAAGCAGACAGCAGAGAAGCATTTTGAATGAAAGAGTGAGATGTCACATTCTCACATGGCCGTGAACTACTGCTGCAGCTGCTAGTGAAATTTCATTCTATCCTGGCCAGGCCACTGGGATATTCTCAAGAGGGGGGCTCCAGGGATCTGGGCATGAATCCTCTTCCATTGGACGTCTCAAATTTGGCATCAGTGGTTGGCTTAGCACAATATCATGCCAGACAATGGTAATGCAATAAATGGATGAAAGAGAAGTAACAGAGAATTCTTGACAGAGAAATCCACAAAATAGTGGCTTTATGAAGCAGGGGAAGGGAAACACTTAGTGAGGGCCTTGCCTTAAGAGGAGAGCATGTTAGCTGGATGTTTTTTCCCTTCAACTCCAGCTTTCAGCTCATGCGTTAAACATAGCAGGTGCTTTATCAATGTTGAAGGAAGGTGAGCACACAAACAGACAAAAGAGAAAAGAATGATTAATGAGTGACAGAAACTTTCTAAGTAGTCTGGAAGCTATTACTCACAAGATTCACTTTCTGATTGCATACCATGGATATTTTAAAATAATTATAGGAAAGTTCTCTGGTTATAAATTCTTTTTGGTTTTTAATGTTGAAGAACAAATTCCTGCAAAAGTAAACCCGTTTGGTTGCATGGCAGGGAGCCAAGGAAATTAACATTCTTTGAGAATCCACTGTATTCCAGGTAAGCGCTTTACCTATTACCTATTTCATCTTGTTTATTACTCACAACAATTTTAAGAAACAATTATTGTTATCTTCTTTTGATACATGGGACAACAGAAGGTCACAGTTGTTAAGTATTTTACCAATGTCATACAGCTAATAAATATCAAACTGGACTTCAAATTAGATCTTCCCCCCCCCCATGAAACCTCTTCTTTATTCTACATTATACTGCTTCCCAATAATAATAGAAAATATAATTTATTGAATGATTGCTCTATGAAGGTACTAAATTTATATAATTTCTGATCTTCCCATTAACCTAGACTGGCAAGTATTGATATCTCCACTTTATAGATGAAGATAGAGAAAAGAAACCAAGGTCATTGGTATAGTTAAGGATTGCATTTGGCTTTGACCTATGCCCTGTATCTTTTCAATGCAGTGTAACTTCTTCTTCCAAATGTCATTTTGTAAAATGTTATTTTACTTAGGCTACACAGGCTTTAATATGATTAATATTATCAATTTTCTGAAGATGGTCACTGCAATATTATAATTTCATTATTCTAGAGCAACAGGGAATTTCAATTGCAGAATGATAGCCTGTACATTTATATACACATACACATATATGTGCAAGGATATATATATTTTTTTATATTACAGGTACCACATTCCTATTACAGAAGAAATCTAGTTTCAGATAATGCTTATAGAACAAATTTCTAAGGTAAATATATGATATCAATAGCATTAAGAAATCATTACTTTATACTAGATAGAGGTAAAGAGAAACCTGTTTTAGAAATTTGTGGTAGTTCTTTCCTCAATGTAAAAATCAGGCCCAGACTCAAGGTGACACAGCATGAGCCTTACTATTAATGTCTGCAAGTGTGACAAGGCAGTTTTGATCTATTGATCTCTCAATTTGCAGAAGAACGGCAAAAGCTGATGTTATGAGTGCTCAAAGTCTATTTTATATTTACTTCTGGATGCTATTGCATTTCCTTCTCACTCAAATGTATTCCAACAGTGAAAGATCACAGGGCAAGGGTTGTGGGAAAGCCAGGGAAATATTTCCTGGTACCTGGCAAGAAAGTCTGGCCAGTGTCTCCTTGGGCACAGAAAGGAAGTGGCTGTCTCTTCCAGGGAGAATCTGGCTGAAACCTGGAGGCACATGGAAGCTCTGGGGATTGGGTGCTTCTCCTCACTCAGGGTATGCTTCTGACATCTTTGCTGGTGTTTTCTAATTCCTCTTCCTTCCCAACTGTCCATGGAAGAATAATGGCCTGAATACAACCTACCATTGCCTCCAGTGGCTAGACTGTGGGTTGGATGGAAATTTTCTAATAGTTTCAGGAGAGATAGCAGAAGGGTCTCTCCTTCCTGGTATAGATTGTGATCTGCAGAGCTAGCCAAGTTGGCATCTCTTCATTATTTCTAGGTAATAAGATGTAGCCTCAGTGAAGAATATTTTGTGTGTCGTTGTCACCCACAGAGACACCTGAAAAACTCTAGCAGAAACCTAGATTATGCTTAATGGGCCACCCAACTATACTTCTATGGAATAATCCTTCCATAAAAGAAAAGAAAAAAAAATGAAGACTAGATTTCAGGGTGCCTGTTACTTAAATCAACTTAACAATTGCATGAATTGATAACTGGTTAACCCTCACCAGCTGTGGAGTCTTGGAACTAAGCTGTTTGGGAAATGTGAGGGTCTCATACCTTGGTATTGATCATACCTGCCAGGAGCCCACCAGGTTTCTAGGTTTGAATCTTCTTGACTGACTCAGAATGTAGAGGCTGGTTCTCTAACTTTCTTTCAAGGTCATCAGGTTTTCTTTGTACTCATATATCCTTTCAAATTTTTCTGCTTTCTTTTTGATTTTACTCCTTTTCAATTTATTTATGTGTGACAGCCTCAATCATCCAGTTATCAATTCAGTAAAATCTGTCTTGCAGAATGTCCATTTTATCATTCAAGCCTGAAATCTGTTCTGCAATCCTTTTATTTCCCTCCTGAATTGCTTTCAAAGCCCTCTAGGGAGCTGGCCTGCAAAAATAGAGAATTCTCACATTGTTTCGATGAAAGGTGCTATATAACCACACAGCAGGATCATTGTTCCCTTTTCTCTTTCATTTTGGTTGCCCTGACTGATCTGCTCTGCATTGCAAGCACAGTGGCCTTTTTTCATCTTAATTTTATTCACTGCTGTGGTTACTTTCTTTCAGGGACATCAGATAGGTGTTAAGTAAAAGACAGGCATGGGTGTTACAAGGAAAATCTAGGCACCTCCCTTCCCCTATTACTGATTTCTAATACCTTCTGACCATTCAGCTGAGCCCAGCTGCCACTGCCCTGATCCTTTCCTGACTAGGTTCAGATTCCCATGGAGTTGCTGCTTGTGCATAAAGCTAGCCTAACCCAATCAAGGCAAACTGCAAAATTAAATTAATTTAACTCTCTCATCTAGGTGTTTAATGTAATATTTTGACAGATCTGCATAAACTGAACTTCCTAAATTTTGCATAAGGGAATAAAATTGATGGATTCAAATTCATTTCTGTTGGTGAAATGCAGAGATTTGTAATCCATCAGCTGTTCTCCCTAATGCACCATCTAGACAGCTCACGCTGCCTTCAGTTGGCATTAAGTACAAACCCCTCTGCTTAAATAATAGTGGCTGCATAGCACAAACTAGCAAAAACCAGTTTTAAGTGAAGATCTTACATTAAGTCAATGTTTAAAAACAAACCAAAGCAAATATAAAAGGAGAAAATTAGAAATTGGGCTGTTTCTTTTTTTTTTTTTTTTAATCCAAGAAGGGGGACTAATGTCATTTATATAAAAACTAACAATTAAAGACAAAACAATAAAAAACTCTTTGAGTAAAGTCTTTGTTGCTGTGGGGGGTGGCATATATAGATGTATCCAGATATTAACTCTGTGAATACAATTTTGTGTTTGGGTGAATGTGTGCATCCAGCTTTTTTTTTTTTTTCCTTTCATGGTACAATTGATTGAAATAAACTGTCTATAGACTGATGAAACACAAAAATAATAAGAAATAACAGCAGTGGAAGGTTTATAAAATACATCTCTGTTATGGGAGAGTTGATCTCAATAAGTCTGATATGTATCAAGATATATCACAAGTTTTCAAATAAATATATGATAACTGATTCAAAAAAAATAAAAATCTACCATGGTGTGAAGGGATATGAAAAGTGGCGAAAACATTTATTTTTAGCCTTTGATAATGTGTGTTCTTATCATGCTGAGTAGGGAAATGAAGCTTCTTATTTGAAGAATTCTAGGTTGGGAACTATTTCCTCAACCAGAAAAGAATGCCTTCAGGTGAAAATGTATGCATTAGTGGCATTTGAGTTAGTAAGGTATGAAACCACATTGTAAAGATATTTTTTTCCCCCTTTCTTTGAGATGAGTATTGCTGTGTTGCTCGGACTGGTCTTAAATTCCTGGGCTCAAGTGATCCTTTTGTCTCTGCCTCCTGAGCATCTGGAACCATAGGTGCACATTACGGCACTGGTCTTACTGTAAGTATTCCTGTGTCAGTTGTGAGCTTAAACACCCTGGCTATTTTGACCTACAAAGTAATTAAAAGGAATAAGATCAGTGATCCACAAAGAAACACTATGCTATAAATTTTTACCTTTTAATTTGGAATTATTTAAATGGGGTACATGATGGGTAGTAAAAAAAATTAATTAAAATCACAGAATTTTATGGCTCAAAGTCCCTGTGTTTTGCTAAATATAAAACATTCTAGTATTTTCTTGATTCTTCCATAAGGTATCAAACAGATATTTTTAGTTTGTTTATATCACAACTATATTTGGTAGAGATGTAAAATGCATTGATTTTAAGATGCATCTCAATTTCAGATAGGTTAAAATGTGGGGACAGGAGTGCATTGTAGAGTTGATAAAAATAAGGTCTCATAAAGATCAAATCAAGCTAAATCATTTTATAAAAAATAAATGTAAAGTACAGTGTGCCTGGGGGTCACAGTTGCTTAGTAATGAAGCATGCCACATCCCTTGACCATCTGTTCAGCTTTTCTCATGATGCCCTAAACCTTGCTCTTTGGCAGTTCCCCCTTATATGATACTGACTTATAAATTAATAGACTTTTCAGATACAAATAATCAGCCAAGTAGAAGGATAGAGACAGAGAGAGAGAGAGAGAGAGAGAGAGAGAGAGAGAGAGAGAGAAAGAGAGAGAGCGAGTGCAAGCGAGCTATTTGTATACAGAATTTTGTAGCATTACACTAGGACTGACATCTCGGATGAAGGAATGAGATGTTAGCTGACATTATCAATCTTTCTAGTTCTAAGTTGTCCTGCTCCATGTATTCAACAACTACATTTCTTTTTATTTAATGCGCTTGCTACTCAGTATTTTTTAGCATATGCTAAAATACAGCATATGCATATACACATACAGCTATGTTCTCTATGAAATAAAACAAGGTTCTATATTTCAAAGATAACTATTCAAATGATCATGTACTTACATAAGTAAGAGTGGTGAAAAAAGTTACATCTTATGTGAATGTATAAAAGGGAGGTTGGTCTGATTTGGATTTCTCTGAGGAGGTGTCATTTAATCTGGCATCTGAAGGAAAAAGATAGATGTAAAGAAGTAAGTGAGGTTTTGAGACAAAATAAAGTACAAGTGTCATTACTTGGAGACAGGGAAAACTCAACTTTGTCATCATGTAATATGAACATAGAGATTCATGACAGTTTTTGTATTTCCCACAAGAATTCTACAATGCAAAGGGAAAAGATTGCAGAAGATTAGGTATTAAGACATGAAGTCCAAACAACCAATGCTGAGTAATATGTTACTTTTGTGAAAAGAGAATCAAGGATGAGAATTAACTTAAGATATTTGGTATGTTTTTTCCTTGTTTATCTTCAGTACTTATCACAGTGTCTGAATGTTTTACTCTTTACTTAAAAGAGTTAATAGCAGTGAGATCAAGAATACTAGAGATACAGTAAAACATTCCAGAATGTTGAGATAAACGTGGAGAAGCATGCATTAAAACCTTCAGGGACAATATGATAAAGAAGTTAAGAAATTCTTGAGACCAGCCTTCAACTGATAAAGCTATAGAAAAAGTACTTGCTGTTCTACTGCAGGGCTTTCCGTCAATTTCATTTGGCCAACTTGTGTGTAGATTGCTTGGGTTAAAGTCATACAATACTAACAATGAGTTAGATGTGTACTGTCCAAATTGTGGACACTAACCATGTGTGATTATTGAATAATCGTTTGATTTTAGATGTGATAAAAATATACTAGATTTAAAAAAAAAAACTATTTTAGGGCTGGGGATGTGGCTCAAGCAGTAACATGCTCGCCTGGCATGCGCGGGGCGCTGGGTTCGATCCTCAGCACCACATAAAAATAAAATAAAATAAAATAAAATAAAATAAAGATATTGTGTCCAGTAAAAACTGAAAAATAAATATAAAAAAATTCTCTCTCTCTCTCTTAAAAACTATTTTAAAAAGAAAGTGAAATAAATATCTTATGAAAGTATATTACAGGTTAAAATCATCATATTTTGGATTTATTGGGTTCTGAAAATATTATTAAAATTAATTTAATCTACCTTTTTATCTTTTAATATGTGTCTGTCAGAAAATTTTAAATTAGGTATCTGTCTTGAATTATATTTTTATTAGATGGTGTTGTTCTAGCTGGCCTCTATTTAAAGCTTCTGAGTCCATAGAATCAACCAATCATGGATTGAAAATATTTTTGAAAAATTCGATCTTGCCAGACATAGTGTTTTTTACACTTGTAATCTCAGCAACTCTGGAGGCTGAGGTAGGAGAATCACAATTTCAAAGCTAGTCTCAGCAACTTAGCAAGACCTTCAGCAACTTGGTGAGACTCTGTCTCAAAATGAAAAGTTTAAAAGAAGAAATGAGGAGGTAGCTCAATGATAAGGCACCCCTGTGTTAAAGTCCCAGTATGTCCCCCCCAAAAAAGGAAGAAAAAATTGCATCTTTACTGTACATATACATATTATTTTCCTTGTGATTGTTCTCTAATTAATACAATGTGACAACTATGTACATGGCATTTATATTATATTAGATATTATAAGTAAGCTAGAGATGATTTAAAACACATAGGAGGGTCTCCATAAATTTTATGCAAATGCTACATCATTTTATAGTAGGCACTAGAGCATCCTCAGATTTTTGTAGACTCAGGGATCCTAGAACCAGTCGCTATGAATACAAAGGGGCAGCTATACTGAGGATGGGGTAGTGAAGAGAACACACCAAGGCTCTGCTGTCATGATGTAGACATTCCTCTATCCCTCTAGTGAAGACAGACAGTAAACCCATACTACATGGTCGGTCCTATCAAGAATGATAAAATATTGTTTAGAGGATAGAGGGACTGTGAATGACATTTTGAGTCGTTGATTCGGGATACAGCTCTCTAATTGAATCATAAACATAAGCACTGAGAGGTTGAGAAACAAGGAGAATTATGGAGAAATGCATTCCAGACTGAGTGGAAGACCAAAAAACACAGAGTGCGTGAGATGGGAGTAGTTCCAGTGTAGGAATAAAATGAGAAGGAGGAGGGAGTGAGAAAAGAGGTGAGTGGGGAGTTTTCAGATTGCAAAAGGTCAGAATTGTGAGCCGGAGTTAGGATTTTGGGGATATTATTCTGAATGAAATCGTATAATAGATTTAATGTATACCTGTATTAATATTCCCTCCATGTATCCATGTGTCTTTGTTGTGTGACTGTAGCTCCCATAGCTGATGCCCCACTAAACCTTGCTCAGATCAGCAGAACTTCTTCCCCAACTGACCTGTAGAATTAAAGTAATAACAAATGACTGTTATTCTAAACCACTGTGTTTTAGAGTGGTTTCTAATGGAGGTAAAGCTAAGTAATACAGATGCAGAGTTTTTGAATTTTATGAAAAAGAAACACACTGTCTAGTGGAGGTAATAACAGGGCCACTAAAAAGTGATTCTGTTTGAATACATATTTGAGATCAGGGCTGAAAGCATTAGTGGATATGAAGTATGAAAGAAGTACAGAAGACAAGAATGGCACTAGCATCTTGATTGTAGCAACTGTAAGAATGATGTTATCATTGCTAAGACAGGAAAAAATGGGGACCTACCTCTTCTAGTAAGGAAAATCAAGAGTCTGGGGTTTCACGTGTCAAATTGTAGATGTTCACGAGGCCAGCGAGTTGATTTGTTAAATAGACAATTGGAGAATAAGTTCAAGTAAAATCTGAGCAGACTTCTTAAGTGTGAACAGATAAGGCATTTTTAATTGCATTTAAATCATGGGACTGGGTGAGATTGCTTGGGGATTGAAGAGCAGAGATCCACAGACTGAGCCTGAGGTATTCAATGATTGAAAGTTGGGAGGATGAAGGTTATCTTGTATGGGAAGCTGAGAATGAGGGCTCAGTTAAAGTCATAAATAACCCAGAGAGAAGCAAAGTGATGACAGAGTTAAAGATGGACCAATCAGTAACATCAATAGCTTCTGGTAGGTCAAGCAAGCTGAGAAATGAAAAGGGAACATAGTGTTGGCAATTTAGCAGGTTTTCTTGAGTTTGATAAGAACAGAATCTGTGGAAATTTGACAAAGCTCTGGTTAAAGTATTCTCAAAAGAATCTAGACAGAGTATCGTAAAGAGGAGACAGAAATTATAAAAAAAAAATCTAGAAATTTTTCATTAAATTGAGAGAAGTGTGACCCAAATTGGAGAGGAGGTGAGAGTATGATAATTGTTCTTTCCTTCTGAAGATATGAATTATTATATAGTTTCTGAAAAGATTATCCAATTTAGAGATAAAAATTGATGATAAACAGAATTAGGGACAATACAGACATTGAAATTCTTGACAAGCAACAATTAGCCAAGATGTTGCTTGTCAAGAATTGGGGAGGCAGGGTGGACACACAATCTAAGAAGGCAGAGAGGGTCACTATTGGAGGAATGTAGAACTTCTCTTCTGATGGCTTTCCTTGTCTTAGTGAAACTAGAAACAAATTATGCAAGTGTAAGGACTCAGGTTTGGATTGGATGTTGTAATAAAGAAGGAAATAGTCTAGAAAAAACAGATGTGGATAGATTAGGACATTGTAATAGGGCTGCCAGGAAGCCTGAAGGTCTTCCTTAAGATTCATGAGCAAACACTGAAGCTTCAGTCATTGTACTTGGTATGTACATTTTGGATGTAAAGTGTGTGGGGTGGGGTGGCTTTAACCCAGTCTGTGGTTTTATTGAGGTCTATCAAAAGAGGAGCCGATTTTTTTTTTTTGATAGGTCATAGGGTGTTATTTGAATAGACAAAGAAAGAGATATATGAAGGGTAATAGAAGTGAGTGAAGATAATAGGTTAAGGGAATTTGAGATCTCCATCTGAAGATTTTTTTCTCAAATTGAAAATATCAGTAAAAACAAATTTTCATTACAGTTGATTAAACTTCCTTTGGATAATCCCGCTTTATTGACAACATTTTATAAAATACATATAATAAAAAAAATCATACAGAAAAAAATGTTAATTTACTAATAAAAATGTAAAGGCATTGTCCATGTTTGAATCACTAATTACTTTGAGGAAAGTAATTTCTCTCATTTGGGGGTCATTGCCTTTGTTACAAATGGGATGCCAAATATGGGTTGTTGGCAAAGCTGCTTTATAGTAAAGCAAAATATCTCATCAGGTTACTTAGTGATTCTTACATCATCCTTACATTAATCCCTAAGAATATTTTCATAACTATTAAAAATTAACAAATGTTCTTAATGTTAATTATAAATTAAAAATAACTTTGAGATTATTTTATACAGAATATCCAGTAAAAGATTGAGCAAGCTGTCGTAGACTCCTAAATAAGAGGCTTTGTTAAAGAATATGGCGCAAAATAGATTCTATTCAACATTTATTGCTGTTTTGTTTGAAATATTTTCAGTACAGAAATAAACATCAAAATTGAGATATTGTGAATGAATGTGACATAGCTTTCAGATACACTTGAAAAGTTAAATGAGGTTATCTTAAGCACCAATGCAACCAGATTAAATTCATTAAAATGAAATAAATATGAGATTTATCAACAAGTTTGCACTATTTAAAATTGCCTTGCTGCTGAGAATTTTCAATGTTTCTTTTTTTGAAACACCTTAGATTTTATTTTATTTTTATTTAAAAAAATGTTTTTAACGTGTTGATGAACCTTTATTCATTTATTTGGTTATTTATATGGTGCTGAGAATCGAACTCAGTGTCTCACACATGCTAGGCAAGTGCTCTACCACTGAGCTACAATTCCAGCCCAAACACCTTACATTTTAAATAGTAATTTTTGAAAAGATGATTCTTATTCTAATAAAGAAGTTATAATGGTTAGATTTAAAGTTCTGAATGAAATACAGTGCCAGACTGGGATTATTAATCCATTTGAAGTTATTATGGACTAATTTCATAACCATATCTTTGAAAATGAGTTATCCTACCTTTAAGCATGTGTATTTGGAAGTGTTTTAGATTATTAGTGTTAGGTGTAGCGAAATCTTCATTTACTTGCTAAAATGTAAGAGCTAGAATATTTAAGATTCATTTCAAATACTTAGAACCAAATATTATTAAATTAAATGAATAATACTATTGAAAGTTATTTTAAAATTACAAAAAATTATAGTCATTTTTAAAAATTTTTATAGTCATTCTTGTATTTATAAGTTTTTTGTAACACAGGTTAAGAAATCCATGTCATGAAAATATCTACTGAATTTATTTAGATTATTTGTAAGATTGTTTTTCTCTTACTCTGAAATCATCCTCAGAGACTTAACATATAATTTCTCTACAGTCTTTCTTATTGCTGTTTATTTTTCCAGTGGACCTTCTATTATCCCTTGCCTAGGGAATGATAGTGTTTAGAAGTGTTTTTTAAGTTGGAGAAACTGCATGCATCCTGGACTTGTCCACTTTAGAATGTGTTTCAGGTGGCACTTCATTGGCACACTCTCCCATACCGTAAATTATTTAGCTGTTTTGAAAGTGCATTTCTAAGAAAAACCCAGTTCATTCACAAGAAAATCATATATCCTTTTTTTCACCATCGATAGACTATAATTTACATTGTCTTATTACCTGTACTTTAATTAAGTTTTATTCCCTCTTTCTGTTACTTTATACACACAAGACTGATTTTTTTTTTAATCAGTGTAGAATCCATTTGCACCTTTGCTTTTTAAATTTTCTTTGATCTGCTTCTATGGAATTGTTTTTTATCTTACTCATCTCTGACCCCAACCCACTCACAATTAGATAGAATACATAGGTAGGAGGATGGCATAGTTTGGATGCACATTTATTCCATGATTATATGCTTATTTTATTATATACTTTACATTATAGTTGAATATAGATTGCATTACTCTGGCAGATAAGCAGGTATACAGAGTATTTGTTTTTAAAAAGGGAGTTCTATGTCCAAAATGGTAGGTGTGGCCATAATTTAGCAAACAATTGCTAGGAATTGGATTAATGTTAACTATGTTAGTTCTGATCTATGTTTTTGTGCATATCTATAACCCACTGTAAACAAGAGTTAGGCATAGAATTGACCACATTTTCTGTACCATATCGCACATCTGAAATTCAGCAGTCTATCCTTCAAAGTGAAAAGATAAAAAACTCTAACTGACTTAATTCCTAGTAGGTCACTCCTTACCCTGTACCCTTTCCACTAATATGGTTAGAGCCAGGCTAGATAGTAAATTCCTTAAACATGTATCTAAGGATTAAAACTTAATTCTTAACCATTACACATTTTCAGGGCTCACTTTAAATTGAATTTTAGGCTATCATAAGCAATGAATAGCTATGCTTAGATTTCTTTCATAGTCTCTTGTTTTGATGACCTTTTTGTACTTTAATCCTTTGCCTAATTTTATTCAGTTAGAAAATATGGTAATTTTGAATAACTTCTTGGTAATTCTGCAAATGAAAAGGAAGTTTATAAAAGGCAGATTGCAAAAATGAATCAATTTGATTTCAAAGCTAGTATTAACATATTTTAATGCAGAGGAAAGAGCAAGATGAATCTTAAGGTTATAAAGGGTCCATCAAATTGACCTACAGGAGCCCACAGAAGTTACATGTTTCCTAAGGCCAAGGAACTGTTTCATGACCTTGAAGGGTATATTAGTATTTCTATTTAAGTCATTACATTTTC
Organism: Urocitellus parryii; assembly: GCF_045843805.1. Taxonomy (NCBI): domain Eukaryota; kingdom Metazoa; phylum Chordata; class Mammalia; order Rodentia; family Sciuridae; genus Urocitellus; species Urocitellus parryii. The sequence continues at coordinate 68,739,972 of NC_135538.1, read as the reverse complement.
AAACATTGGAACTGCTCAGATTTGGTTCACTGCACAAACCAATCACTTAGAATGTTAAAGAGCATGACTCTGGTCTCCTGGAGACAGCTCTTCTGTAATTGAGCTCTCGTTTGCATGGCCTGTCTACCTTCCCTGTTAATTTTTTTTCCTTGGTCTTTTTTTTTTTTCCTTGTCAGCCTACATTATGAATGCAACTGATAGAACAAACACCAACACTTTACATTGGAAATTCTCTCCCCAGAACTCATTTAAAACACATGCTGAGGTTCTCAAACTGAACATTTTATAAAATGTCACAGCATTTTAGAGTTGAAAGTGATTGTTAGATTTATATTACAATCATATGGGGAGCTTATGAAAAAGTGAATTAGTCCTACTTTTAGACATTTTTATTTAACTTCTTTGGAGAAGATTGGGGATTTCTGTACTTAAAATTTTTTCAGGTAATTTGAGTATCTAGCCAAGTTTAAAAATCCCTGTACTAACTCCATTCAATCAAATTTTAAAAATTCAGAATGAATTTTGTTTACCAGATGCCACACAACTAGAAACTAGTGAACTTTCGACTAAAAGTCGGGTTTCCTGATGTTAAGTACAGGGTCTTTATAATCTTTTGAAACTGCTCTTTCAGACGTATTGGCCCACAAAAATATTCAGACATGAATATGAAAGGAACTTCAATTGGGGAGTTATATACAGCTAGATCTGTCTCTCAAAGTGACAGTCTTCATTGGGTATAATCATTAAAAGACAGTATCATGTAGAAAATGCTAATACTTTATTTCTAATAAAATGGGAAGGATCATATATTATGCTGATCTTTAATGTGTAAATATGATAATACTCAAATAGTCTCCACTCTTACCAGAGACATCAAAAATTGTGCCCTATATGTGTCTATGAATTTAAATGTGTTCTGCTGTCATATGTAACAAATTAGAATAAACAAATTAATTAAAAACAATCTCCACTCGTGATAAGACTTTTCAAAAACCAGCATAATATGCTGTCCATTTCAATCCCACTGAAGCCAGGCAATGACAAAAAATATCTTGCTAAGAGTTTAGACCAAATCAATTCTCAACTGCATTATTCACAACACATCATTACTGTTGATTGTTCCTGTGAAAAGGGTCTCACAATTGCAATGAATCATCTGCTTTTATAGTGACAGAATTTACAACTGCAACAAAAGACATAAAAAAGAAATGGTTTAAAGATTGACATTTAGTCTTTGTTTACAATATTCTTTTAATACTAATCTTGATCTTCCAGCACGTAGAGCTCAGATTGACAACCTCAACAATGACAGTTGAAATTATGCTTGTTTTTTTAAATTTTATTTTCTTGTTTGTACCCATATTATTTTATGTACTAGGGTAGACAGTGTTTTATATATTTTATTATTTGATTTAATAACGTTTTAGCACAATAAAGGGCACATTTACATTGCAAGTGCAAAATTCTAATGAAGAATTATACAAGGAATGATTGTACCTTGGTTTGTCCTTCTGTTTTCTTTCAAATAAAGCCTATTAATTGAATCTACTCTTCAGTTATCACATGGAAAACAATGGGTCAGGTCAACTATTCAAAATTAGCAATCATATATATATATATATGATTTATATATATATAATTATATATATAATATATTTATTTTACTGAACCCTAAATATAAGTTCAGCTTGAATGCTAATGCATTAATAAAGATTTCTAGAATCTGACAAAACTATGAATACAGAAGAAAGCAAATTGGAATAAAAAAATTAAATTGTTTTATCTCCAGGTGATAAAGCTTCATGAATAGTTGAAAAGAGAAGGACATAAGGATAAAAAGGATGGAAAATCCCAGAAAATTGAAAACAAAGATTAAATGATATGTAAATGACTATACAGACATTTCTAAAGCCTGTGATTATTTTTTAAGTGTGACTAGTGAAAAGGATTTATTAAAAGTTCAGTTGAATACTGTGAGTTTGAATATCATATACATAACACACTCATAGTGAGGAATTGAAAATTAATGAGAAATTAAATATCATGAGACTGACTTCTTTTTAAGAGATGCTAGAGGACATAAAGGACTGAGATTCTTTTATTTAAAGGCAGAGTTTTAAAACCTAGGATGTTGGAAGAAGTATTAATCGATAAAATAATTAAAGCTTGAAATTAAAATGTACACATTTTTTTTTTTTTTTTTTTTTTTTTGATTTTAAGCTTGAATTTATGTTTTGAAATAAAAATGCAATAACAAATTTTTACAAAATTGTCACACAGGAACACATCATAGGATACCATTACATACTACATTGTCTTAGAAAAAGTCAATAGATCGAATCAATTAGCTGTAAATTAAAACATGAGTTCCTTTCTTTGGGCAAAAAGAAAGCTCATGTGAAATGCTGGACAAAAGCCAGTGAGACCTGCCAGTATAGTCAGTAATGGCTCAATGTTTCCAGGTGTGAGGAAGCCAGGATTCTGGCCTTGTTGCTGGGGCTAAGCTCTGGCCTCCAGGTTCCCTCTGTGCACAGGACAGGCTTCCACCTGATGCTTCTGAAGTCCTGTGTGCATGGTCCTTTTATTTCAGATAACTACATACAATTTTGCCACTATTTTACTTTGTAAACTTCAGAAAATAACATTTACAAGTTTTACCACAAGGAATACCATGATTTTTATTATGACTCTCACCACCTTGGAAAAATATCCATTTTGTAAGTTTCTGGTTTGGTCCATCTTCTTATGACATGCCTAAGAAGCATCTGCCACACGCACACCTGTACATGTAATAAACCAGCGGGTGGTGCTTTTCTGAAGCCCAGTCTATGGCTCTGCCTACACTGTATAGGCTGTCCCACATCTTAGGCTCAAACTATTTTCTCTCAAATTACAGAGTGCCCAGCTGATCATTTATTGTTCTTTCCTTATATTTTCACTATTTATTGTACACATCATATTTCAGTATGTTCCTGTAGCAGTTCTTTGTTTAGCCTAACAATCAAAAATTGAATTTTTTTATATTAGTTCTTTACACATTTTGTTGGTCTGTAAAGTTGATTTGCATAAAAACAAATGAGATTAAACATATGCTGGTAGATCTTAGCACCTCAGAGTTATGATTCTGTCTGTCCATTAATATTGCAAGTTAGCCTTAAAAGAATCAACTCAGCTTGCTCATACTTTCTCTAAAATATTTAGTTCTCTTCAAGTAAACATAATTTTTTTATAATAGACATGCTCAGAACAAATAGCACAAAACCATAAGCTATGACAACTGATGTAAAAATGTAGTTGGCTGACTTCCATTTATCAATTCTAAAATAAAGGCTTAAGCCTTTGAACACGCCAATGTCCCCCAAGTTCTAAGGTCCATAATTCCACATCATCATTTATATAGTTTGACAAAAACTAGAATGCACAGTCTTAAGTGTGTGGAGGAAAATATTAAAATTCATCATTACTGAAACATTTAATATTCATAAATTATTGAACATTCATAGCATGGCATCACTAAATCTTGTGAATTATGAAAGATGTAAGTTTACAATAATTTCCTCTCATAATAATTGCACCATTATTCATATTTATTTATTCCTAATTAAATTCAAGTCCAACTACCTAATTTTGAGGTAGCTTCATTGTGGTTCTACTGCAGAAGTGGTATGTTTCAAAGTACCATCTTTAGATAAAATTTAAGTGGCAGAGGAAACAAAGTATTATTTATATTGTTGTCTCACTTGGCATACAAACTAACAAAATCAACTATTTCTTTAGGGATAAAAATACAGTTCTTTTGTGAGCATGGACACAATACATGGAATCTGTTTCTTTGCATGAAAAGTGGAGTCAAGAGAAAAGGACTCAAATTCTGTTGCTACCTTCCGGTTTACCCGAGTGAGAATATGCATAAACTCAAGCTTATGAGCGTATTGTTTCAGCAGAGCACACAGTGACTGGATGAACCAGGATCCATCCTTGGAATTTCGCCAGGAATAGTAACCTGGTGCTGTAGAATATGCATATAAGAAGTCGGCCTCTACTGGTATTTTGTGGCATGCCATGTCATCATCAATGCCACTGTCTGTCTCAATGCCACAGTCTAGTTCTGTACCCCGGCAGGCCTGAATAATGAAAAGTTTGGGTTTTCCAGTTAGACTTCTACAATAATCTCCTCTGAAGAAACTTGTTAATTTTTTCAGGTCAACAGGTCCATTTGTTCCAAATATTATTCCTTCATCACCATGGCTTAGAATTACACAAACAAAGCTGCTCCTTTTGCTATGATCTTCTTTAGAAACATTGTGCATTAACTCCACAATTTCTTCACGTGTAAGGTCATTTTTATTCCTGACTTCATATTTCAAGTTTATGAATATTTCTCTGAGGTTTGCTGCATCTACATCTGTACCAGACCGAGAGGCCATTCCAGTGCTTTTATGAAAGTTCTTATTATTAATGATTAAACATAAACCCATTTCAGGATAATCCATTTTGTAACGATTGTCCAAGGATATTCCAGAGTCCATTGATTTGCTTCCATGTATGGTCTTTTGTTCAAAATTTTTAATGGATTTTGAATCCACTGAGTTTTCATTGTTCTCCATGGTTACTTTTCTTAACGCGTAGCTCTAGCGAGCGCCACACGGCACACACCGCTCCCCTCCGCGACTCTAAAATGTACACATTTTTAAATATTTAAATCAGCAATTGTAATTTGTTATAAATTATTTGATTCAAAACAATATCACAAGAAGAAATGCATACTTTTCATGTAAAGTGGAGGGAATTGTTACATTTTTTTAAAATGGGCTGTGTGTCTTTGTCACAGGGGTCTTCACTAAAAGTTCATTTGATTGGTACTGAGAAGATGTTTGAAAGTCACTTTATCCCCCAAACTGGCCAGTTGTAAGTGGCAATTCTACTACTTAAACAACATTGTTTTATGTATAGTGAATGTAGTACCTTAACATTTTGTATTTTTACAAAATATGTAAAAATTTTTCAATAAAAATTAATACAGACAAAATGATTTAAACATAGGATTTTCACAAATTCTGCAGATTATCTTATCTGTTGAAGTTAAATTATTTAGAGAAAACTCTAGGACTAATGCCTCTCTTTTAGATTAAAAAAAAAAAAATCTCATGGCCCAGGATCAGGTTTTATTTATTTATTTGCTGAGCACTTAGAACAAGTCTCATTATACAATTGTTTAATGAGTGTGAGGATAAACAAACTACTGATTAACAGTCCTTTTTTCCAAGACTGTGTATGAAGACTGTATTCACATATTTTCATTTGTGATTTTCTTTCTCCATTTTCTACTGACAAAATAGACTTGTATTACAGTATTATGTCCAAAATACTTGAAAAGAACAGCTTTGAGGGACTAATGTTTATTTTGGCTCATGCTTTCAGATCATGGTTGGTCAGCTCCATTGCTCTGACCCTGAGAAGAGGTAGAACAGGATGGGAAGGCATAACAGAGGCAAGCTGCTCCGTTTATGAGAGTTGGAAAGCAGGGAGAGGAAAGGAGTTGGCAGCAAGATGTATTCCAAGGCTGTAGTCCTTAGTGACCTACCAATCTCCAGCTATACCTCCCTGCCTGTAGTTACCATCCAGTAGTTCATTCACATTATTAATCCATCAAATCGATTGGATTAATCCACTGATAAGGTTACAGCTCTCATAACCCAATCTATTCACCTGTGAACATTGCTACATGTCCTAATACATGAGCTCCTTGAGAAACATTCTTAAGTCCAAACCATAACAAGACTCTAAAGCTGGTCAACTCAGGGGATTTATATGTTTAATTTGGGAGCTATTTTCTGCCACTTCAGATTAGAGAAAAAAGAAAAGGAGAGAAGAGGAAGAGGCATCATCACATTCACTATTTAAATGATAATTCAGATCTTCCCTCATGGTCTCTCTCATTATGCCTGCTTTAGCTATTCATAAACTCATTATCTTTCCCAAAGCATAAGGAAGAATTGCACCAAGTAGGGTATAAGAAAACAGTTTAAAGGAAGACCTTAGCCTCCTGATCAAGGGGGAGACTAAAGTGATTAAGTGATAGTTCAAAATCATTCTTGTCACACATTCTATATTTAAAATTCTTCTTAATCTACATGCTTGCCATGAACAATCTCAATCATGGTGAAAGTTTGATTAATGATACCCATTTCTTGGCTTTTATTCCTGATTTCTATGTTACATCTTCGTCTCTAATTTTTTGTGTACTTCTCCTTAGGTATTGCCAAAAAAATTGCCAGTGTGTTCATATATTTTTTTCTTCTTATTGATAGTGCTTTAATATACCTATTTAAACCAGACAAACTTATTCTACATTTGGAATGTTTCCAAACCTTCCCAATCATATCACCAAGTTATAATTATTTCTCTTTTAACTGTGTTTCTAGACTTCACCCTTGTCTCTACACCCAGCTTTACAGTTTAGAGTCTCACTTTTACTTCAGAGTACTTTGATTTATTTTTCCAAATTCTTCTCTTCATCCTCAATATGACCTTTTTTTCTACTGCTTTTTAGGTGAAATGCAAAGCAAACCAAGTCATCCTTCTATTGAAAGCTCAGGGGTTCCATTCTCACCACTTCACATTCCTTCATAACAGATCATACACAGCCATGCATGCAAATCTTCTGATATCTTGTTCAAATTAATTTCTCACTATTTTGGATTCCTCCCATTTTATTACCAGAGAAAAAAATGAAGTTGCTCTCAGAAAACCCAATAACATAAAAAATTCTGTCCTCAGCTTGTCCCATGTTAAATCCCTTCTTTTCTTTCCCTACCTCTACTCTTATGTCAGAAAGCTTCTATTAATTATTTAAAGTCTGCCTTTCTAATACTCAGCAATATTTGTAATAATAACATTAACATAATAGGGAGAGTAACATATCCATGTAGCACTTAATTGTTTACAGAGCATTTTTTTAAGAGAGAGAGAGAGAGAGAGAGAGAGAGAGAGAGAATTTTTAATATTTATTTTTTAGTTCTCGGCGGACACAACATCTTTGTTGGTATGTGGTGCTGAGGATCGAACCCGGGCCGCACGCATGCCAGGCGAGCGCGCTACCGCTGAGCCACATCTCCAGCCCTACAGAGCATTTTTGAATAAACTATTGTATCCATGTTGTCATGGCATTGTGAAGTGGGCAACAAAGACATTATTTCCAGTGTGTACTGAAATGAAAACTTTACAAGGCAGGCACTTTTATCCCTTCTACTCATTGAGTCTCCAGTGCATTAGTAATGCCTAGTAAGTAGCAGCTATAAGTGAATCCTTTTAAATGCATGAATAAGTGAAGAAGAAGCTGGTGAGTGTATAAAAAAAAAGATTATTCAGAGATGTACAGCTAATAAATGATGATTATCCAGATGGAATTGTGTCATGGTCCTTTGTATTTTAATCTAATAATTCCCCAGGAGTATTAGTTGTAGTGAAAACAACCTACATTGCTGTATACAAACTACTCAATCCATGATAAAATATTATTATATGTTGATCTCCTGTGTCTTCCCTATCCTCATTTAGGACTTTGTTACTCTTCTTCAGATGGTTTATAGTTTTTTTTTTTAAGCATTAAATAGTAAGTTGACAAGTAACTAGAACCAAAACAAAAAGGTAACTTTTCTGTGAGAGGTGATGAGGCTTAATCTTTTATTTTTATTCCTCTTCCTAGGAATAACAAGGAAGAACCAGAAAAGCAATAAGATATTTCTGAATGTAGCATGAATTATATTAGGCAGCATCTAGTTATGGCTAAATCCCTAAGTAAAATAATAATATGGGGAAAGATTCCTTGAAATAATTAATGTCAGTTTTAAGTAAATGAAATTAGAATTTCAAAGGGAAAATGGCATGATGAACACATTCAAATGTCAGAAAACATTTCTGCTAATTCTGATTGTTTACCATGAAACAGTGCCATTAGACAAAACACACACATACCACACACAGAAACTCATTTAAAGAGGAACACACCCAAGGGACTGTACTGTTAAGCAGCCCAGCTTCTAGCCGCAGCCGGCCTGACTACTCATTGTTGAGTAGAATGTGATGACCAGGTTACTGTACACATTTGATCACATAGCCTCTACTGACATCTACCCATAAAATCAATTCAAATGAACAGGCTCTGTTATGACCAGGAGTTTTGCATCTTTTCCTGCTTGATCTTAGTTGCTTCTGCTAGCAGTTTGTTAGAAGAAAAATTAGTTGTGTATTAAACTATGGAGCTCTGAAGCTGTTATAGAATATCTATGTGGCATTTTATGACTAGTAAAGTATTTTACTGCACTTATACCAGTTTTTTTTCTACTCGGTTCCTTTGAGCAGTAACCACAGTGTTGTCATTTTCATTTTCACAAAGTTCAGAAAAAAGGCTATGTGAGGGCAAGCAACTAGCAGAAGGTTAGATGATAAGTTAATTGTCAAAATGGTATTAGAGGTCATGATCTTTAAATTGCTAGTTTATTTCCTAGCTTGCACTGCCACACTGATTCTTTTCTGGCCTTTTGCTGATTTGTCTTTGAAAGATTTCTGAAACTCAAAAATAGTTGGTTAAAATAAAAGATAGAGTATAACACATATAAGAAAGGAGCAATAATAGTATGATTTATTATTATTAACTTTCAAAGTAAATACATGGTAGCATAGAAAAAATCATTATATACAAAAATATTGAAATTACTTATGAGTCTTTATTTAAATCAGGGTGGCCAAGATGAATTTGGAATAGGTTTAAGAAGCTTGTGCTACAAGCTAATTGACTACAATTGGTCACCTTAGTCTGATTCATAATTTTCATTTTGGGGGAAAAATCAGAGTAACATTCCATGATCTCAAATTACATAAACAGTAAACAAAAAAATGTTCAAGATAGATAAAACCAATGAAAGAAGCCACGGATGATTCAGAAATGTGGAGTTAGTGTTTGCCAAATAGTGCTGTTAAGCTAGAGAATAAAAGAGTTCTCTGAAACTAAGATTTATAAGAAGATATTTGAAATCCTCCTTTTTAGTTGCTATCTTAAAACATAGTCCAGCTAAATTCATAGTTTCTTAAATATTTTCATGATTCTGATGCTTTCTAAAGGCATTTGGTCACAAAAGAAAAAGGCTCACTTTTATGACCAGTTTGCTATTAAGTTGGAACTCTTATATTTGCATAGTTTTTTTTTTCCTCAGGAATATGGTAATAGGAACCTGAATATAAAGAAGAGGGAAGAAGCTGCTCCAGATATTTTTCTGTGGTTCTCCTTGATAGGAAATTCTTATGTACATATTCAGTGGATAAGCCTCACTTGCTTCTGGGCTCAATATTCAGCTAATTAATGTCATTCAAGCATTATATGCCTTCGCATTGGCATTTGATCGAATTTCAAATCCTCTTTTTGAATGAATTGCACCTTGAGAAGAATTCATTTCTGTATGTTATTTAGCCTAGAGTATGTCTACGTTTAATCCCCATCCACTTTAAATGAATTTTTTACTACTCTTTCAGAACAAGGCAAAACTACTGTGACTATGGAAACTCTATTCCATTTCCTCTCATATTACATATGTTTGTATGTTTCTGTATATGCTTATTTGTGGTATGTGGGGGGATTAGTCAATCAGAATGTACAGAAATTGTTGCAAAAATATTTTTCTATTAAATAAAAAAACTCTGAAAGAGATTCAGAGAAAAGAGTTCGCTGTCCAAGGCCAAGATAGGAAGTTATCTATGAATCACTTAAACTTTTGATGGAGTTAGTCTGAGAGCTTAACCCTATGATATATTGAATATAAATTATTTTCCAAGGAGAATAAAAGCAATTATTTTATTTAAGAAATGCATGTCCTTGAAGTTTTGGTAAAAAATAAAACACCAACAGAAAACACCTTTTAATAGTTCTTTTATTTCTTCTATGATTCTCCTTCATACAATCTTGAGGAAAATACTATTTTTGAAATATATCCACAGCAATATCTCTTATTTTGCATGTTTTTTCACCTCTCCTGTACCAAGAAATAGCCCAAGACTTCTGCTCTTGCATTATTAGTGGGCTGGCAACTACTTCCATAAACAAAATTATGAGGCTAGACTTTATCAAAGAAGAAATTATTTTGACATGTGGTAAAATGATAAGACAGATTTTATTCAAAACTATTGCAATGGACGATAAAGACTGAACTTGAATTATGAATATATTAAAGAGATATGTGGTCTAAAACCATAGTGAGAGGACAGTTGATAAGACATTAGTAAAAGATACCAAGTGTGGGGTAATTCTTATTAAATGAATCTAACAGTATTCTTACTAAAGGCAAGCCTAGAATTAGATATCCAAAATGGAGAGATTCATGAAACTGACTTGTGACTCTTTGCTAAAACTGAAATTAGCAGACCAAACACAGGATGAGAGGCAAGGTTAAAGCTAGTAGGAAAAAGTGCTCATTGAAGCTTGATTGAAGTTTGAAGTTTGGTCAGAGAGAGTTTTTGTCAATTTGTAAAGGTCATGCAGTTTCATTGAGGCACTCAACCTTGTAACACAACCACAATACTTTGAGGAATCTGAAGACACATGGAGAAGCAACAAATAGTTTTTTTGGTGGACAGTGACTATCCCCTACCAGATACCTGACTAAGTAAGCTTCAAAAGGTACCAGCCCCGAGTGATTGAGTCACCATCCCTCTGTCTTCATGTTTTCTTATCTGAGGCCCAAGATTTCACAAAGGCGAGGAAAGCTGTCCAGTTGTGTCCTGTCCAAATTCTTGATGCACAGAATGTATGAGCATAACTAAATTGTTGCTATCCTATTGTTCTAACTTTAGAGAGGCCTGTTATACATCAATAGTAAGCAGAACAAAACTCTTCTTGCTCTTGTGGGTTAAATTTACATCATCATTTTCCTGGACTATTGCAAACATTTCTTAACTGTTATTCCCTATTTCACTGCTGCTCTCCCCTGGTCTTTTCTTTACCAAGCAGCTTAAGTGCATGGGCAACACACCAGTAAGCCTCTTTCACAGAATGGAAGGCATAGTCCCAAAGGTACAGGCTTCCCCTCTTCATCTGCGACTATTTGTCCCCCAGTCTCCCTTGTTCTGGCCACAATGATGTCCATGTATGTCCCTCATTGAATCTGGCACTCAGGCATTTGGCCTGTTATTCCCTGTGCCTAGGTAAACTTTCTCAACACCTGCACACCTTACTCTTCTGCTGCCTTAATACTTTTGCTTAAATGTCACCTTACAGAAGGGTCTTCATGGACACAGTATATAAAACAAATATCCCTGCCACATCCCACCTTATTCTGTTGCTTTTTCTGTGTAGGAAGTACCACCTGGAGTATCCTATATTTATTTGTTGATCTGTCTGTTATCTAACTCTTTACCATGAGTTGGTGTCCTGGAGTTCATAGAGGGCTCCATTCATGGGAAAATGTAGTGTTCATGGCAGTAATTCTAGCATCTAAAACATTCCTGGAACAAAGCGAGTATTCAATGAGTAATTGTTGACTGAATGAATTTGAACTACGGAAGTAATTTTAAAGAATCATTTTATCTATTCCCTAGGGTAAGTTTTATCATTGACATCATAACATTAGATACAATTTTAATGTGACTCAGCAACTCATTTTGCTTTTAAAGTTGGGAGAAATGGAGATATGAACATTGAATGATTTTATATTTTACACTATATTTGTAAATAGATCATGAAGAGGAATGTTGGCTAAGTCTGATTGATAGGAGAATTTGTTGTGCAAAAGATGTAGAATACAAGCCTCTGAGGAGGCAAGAGGAACAGCAGTTCAGCCCAGGTGTCAGCATCTTCCTGATGAGGGTGAATCAGACTCAGATGCAGGCAGAACAGGAATTCGACAAATGCAAGCAATTCATAAACTTGAACCTCACTCTTCTGGGATTCAGAAGGCATATATGTATAAAAGATGATAATTCTTTTTTTTATATTGTCATAATCTTTTATTATGTATCAAATTGTCTGCAATATGTTACAACTTGATTAAATTTGATAGATATTTGTATCTATATAAGACAAAAAATTCTCTTTATGTACATTATCTTTTGTCTAGAGTATAGCAAATATAGTACCTTTCATTGCAGGATTTCTGCTTAACATACAAGCAAAAATAAACAACAACAACAAAAATATAAACCAAAGCAAACCAAACCCCCAAATCTCTCAATTACAAATTTCAATGTTGAATAAAGCGTTAAAATGACAAACACAGAATAACTTTTGTTTAGAAATGCAGATGGACACTAATGTTAGTGGTAAAAAAAAAAAAATCACCCCCCTCCCAATCTTTGGGGGTGGATTTTCCTGCTCAAGGGTGTGATTTGACTGTAGATCATCTTGCTGCTCCTGCAGATAGCACAGCACAAGATCATACTGAAGATCATGCCAAATATCATCACCACTGAGATGCGGATGCCCACTGCACCAATGATGTGGAACTTGTTGTTGAAGACCTCTTTGATAGCCGCAGGGCAGGACTTAATTTGGGTGGTTTTGACAATGTCCTTTTTGGGGGCAGATGTCCAAGATAAACTGTTCAACACCTCCAACTATACCACACCAATTCAACGCATGGTGGATGGCTTTCAGCATTTCCCACTGGGGCTCATCCTGGGTCTTGAGCTTGTTGTAGGTGTAAAAGTCCTGGACTTCCTTAATCACCTCATCCTTGTGTGAATAGTCCCAGATGGCTGCAGCTATTTCAGTGGCAAATATCACCAAGAGGAAGCCAAAGAACAATCCCAACATGTACTGGGACTCTTGCATGGCCCCACAGCAGCCCAGGAAGCCCACAGCATCATGAGGGCCCTAGCTCCAATCAGAATGCAAACTCCTGTGTAGAAGTTGGAATTATTAGCTTCTTGCTGGAAGATGCTCTTGATCTGAGAGTCGAATTGGAGCCATAGTCCAATAGCAAGAACTGCAATTCCTGCAAGCCAGAAGATGACGATAAATCCAAAGAGCAGGTACTTGATGCACTTGGTACCTCCTTTAACTGGCATGGTGCAGGATGGATTGGCCTGGGCCAGTCTGGTTTAGGACCTGGGCATGCACTGCAGTTGGGACAGGAGGATTCCGGCGCTGGACAGAGGTGCTCAAAGCTGCCAAAAAGATGTTAATTCTTCATAAGAAATAAATTTTGCTTTTACAATCATGTTTTATTTCAGCTTCCTAAAATTATCCAAGAGAGATCGAGAGTTTTGTTTTGTTTTGTTTTGTTTTATTTAATACTAGAGATTGAACTCACAGAACCGAGAGGCAATTTATCACTAAGCTTTATCCCCCCACACTAAGCAACATCCTCAGTCCTTTTGAGACAGAGTCTTACTAAGTTGCTGAATCTGGTCTTGAACTTGTGATCTTCCTACCTCAGCCTCCCAAGTTGTTGGGACTATAGGCTTTCACCACCATGCCCAGTGAGAGAATATTTTCTTTTTTCCCTGAACAAAACAATAACCTGACAGCCAACCTTTGTGGAGCAATGGGATTTGTTCTATTTCTTTAGCAATAGCTATTCCTCCCTCCCTTTTAGACCATTAACCACACCTGATAGAGATGTATGTCCAAGTGTTCTGCCTAAGTGTGAAGAAATGGCTTTCCTGCTTTCAAAGCCATGAAGATTGCTATTCCGTTGTGCAAAGAATATATGATGTGGGAAAAGTAAAATAAAAGCTCTGAGATTTGAGGGACTATGGAAAGGAGAAAGAAGAGGAAGAGGGAGAGAGAGAGAAAAAAAAGACCATAAGATCAGCCAATATAGTTTTAATTTCCTTTCTCTGCTCTCAGAAAGCCCTTGTGTTAAATAACTTGAAGGGTGGATCTGCTATGGAAATATCTCTGTCTCCACTCTCCGTTTGAAATTTTAGAAGGAAATGGAAGCATCATGGGCAACTCAACGCAAGTAGAGCGGAAATGGTGATCAGGCTGGGAAAGAATCAAATTGGCCTTTTCCAGACTCTCAGTTTGTGCAATAGGTGCATGTGAGTGGAAAACTGATGGGCCTGCAGGGCCCAGCAATAAAGTCCTTAGTAGAGTCTGGGTGGACCTTCAGACAGGGCAGTAGGTGGAAACTTATGGGACATAGTTCATGAAAACAGATGAGAAATCAAGTTACTCCAAAAGGATTGCCTAGCCACAAAATAAAGGCCCATTATTGTACTAGCCACAGATTGAAGCCTCAATAATCTGTAAGTGGGAAGGAAACACTGGTGTCTCAAAATAAAAATGACAAAAGGGAAAAGGGGGGGGGTCTAGAGACATAGCTCAGTGGTAGAATGCTGCTGGGGGGAAATTCAACCTTAATCTATTTCTTATATATTTTCAAATTTCCACATTTTTACATTTATTAAACTGATTTTGCCAAAAAATGAATCCTAATTTTGCATGATTTTTATAGAAAATATACAGCACTACTATTTCAGATACTTTGTCTGCTATTTTTCAAGAATATTCTGTGTTAAAAATCATAACTTTCCCCCACAGAGATGTAATTTGTTTTAATTAGGTCATCTAAATGTCAATTATTTATGTTGACTACAGCAATTCCTAATTTTGGGATTTCACAGGCTTTCACTCTTTCCTGGCACTCTGGGAATCTTCTCTGTTTTGCATAATCTTAATTATATTACTTTGTTGAAGAGATGCAAGAAAAATGACATTCTTCTAGAGTGACTTCTCAATTAAATCAAAGAGATCTGATAAGATTAAAGAAAATGCTGGCAAAGCACTGAGTGGTAAGAGAGAGACTATCCATGTTAAATGAGTTACCAGGGATAAAATACAGAATCATATCAGGCCACTGTTCACTTAGCATAATTAGTAGTTTTTGCTACTATCATGCTAAATGATTTATTAGCTGTCAGTGATAAGTTGAAGTGCCATAATAATTATTCCAAAATATCATATCTTGATTTATGCAGCAACTTTAATTCCAAAACACTGTAACCCTATTTAGTGTTTACTCTAGTTTGGTAAATCAAAAGCAAGTATTACATCTCTAAATTTAAATACAGAGATTGAGCCACATAGATGCTAAATAACTTGAGGAGAATCTCTTAGTTATGACAGTGAATCTAGAGGTGTTAACCTTTGAATGATTCTGTTTTTCTATATCTGGATGGATCTTTTCTTACAAATGGCTTCTTCTTGAGTAGAAGAGACAAAGAGAGAAAAGAGATGAACGGAAACTAGAAAATCCTATTATTTGTTTTATAGAAGCACCGAGAAATATTGTATCTTCTATAAGAATAGCATGAGTTATGAATAAAGGAGAGCATAAATGGCCTAACTTCAAATATTCAATGTATTTTCTTTCCTTTAAATATGTGTTAATTACATCCTTCAATGCAACATTTCTTTAAGGAATCTTGTCATATGAAACAAGAGATCATAAACCTTGAAAGATGTATGAGTCCCTAATCGTGAAGTTGTTTTTTTGTTGTTGTTGTTGTTTTTTTTTTACTGTTATATCATTAAAATAATTTGAACTACTATATGGGTATTGTAGCTTCTCTGGATAAAGTATGATTTGTCAGGGCTCAGGTTGTGGCTCAGAGGTAAAGCACTTGCCTAGCATGCTTGAGACACTGGGTTCGATCCTCAGTACCACATAAAGTAAAATAAAGACATTGTGTCCACCTATAACTAAAAAATATTTTTTAAAAAGTATGATTTGTCAGCAGTACAAAGGCAATGGAATGTAGGATTACAGGTCAAATTTATTGACTGAAGTCTGCTATGCTGTATGGTGGGTCAAAAAAATTGTTAGGTACTACATGTGCTCTGAGGATGTCACCTGTGAACATTTTCTCATTTTTTAATGACTGCCTATATGTTGTATAAATAATAATAAAATGAATTGCATTCATTAACTCCAGCTATTTTGTATTTGAGGTCAGTACTTCCATCATTCACCTGGATCTCCTGAGTTAAAACCTCCCATGTGCCCTAACTCCTTCATGTTTCCACTAAGTAAGGAAGATGTTATTAGTGAGATTTGCATTTTGAAAAATATGGTTGCATTGTGAGTATATTTTCAATACATCATGAAGCCCAGATATTAGATTGACTTTAATCATCTTGTTTGTGTGTGGTGGTAAATGTTGTTAAATAAAAGTCCTTCAAAGAAAGCCTATTAATAAATCTCTAGATTTTTAAAACGTGTCTTGTAAAACAAAACTCAAACACAGTTTGTGAAGTTAGAAAAACAATTAAATGGCAAATTTACCTATTTCCTTGAGTCCTGAGGAAAGATAAAATGAAATGCATTCATTTTCTTAGGTTACCTATATTTAATTTTAAATTCGGCATAAAAGTTGAACAGTTTATCTTAATAAATCATCATTTTTCTTAAAATATTTATTAGAGGCCACATATTTCTTTCTGGATTCTTGATTGCAATTCTATTATTCATCATTCTTAAGAATGTGATAACTTCTGTAAGGACATTGACCAGTCAATGTCTGAATTCAAGTCTTCCAAGAAAGAAAGCATGATTCTAGGACCATATGAAATTTGGCCTGACAATAACCTTATGGTAATATTTCCAGGAGCTGCCAGAATTTCTAATTCTATTTGAATGGACTTCACAGTGCTGCGGAAAACAATGAAAAGAGGTTATGGGGTATGCTGTCAGCCAAATCTAATTTTCTTTCTATATAGCTATACTTAAGAAGACAATATTTAACTGGAGGGTGTTAGAATCAATTTATGTTTAAATGAGTCCATTGTACTGTGACTTTTAGAGATTTCAAGTACCATCAAAAATTAAGCATATAGAAGTCATTGCATGTGGGCGGAGTTAATTTGGTACAAAGAAAATAAAATCCATGTATGTAAAAAATAACACTTTTTTAGTTTTAGAGCCAGTTCTTAACTTATGATGAAACCTATGGAATCTCATAATCAGGGAAACCTCATTCCCAGGCAAAGATTTCAACAAGACATCCAGATTACAAGTTGTTTGTGAGCTCATCCTTTCTGGGTAGTCCACAGTTAGTGATGCAGTGGAAAGTAGAGATGTAGAGGTGAACTGAGCTACTTTAAATAGCAGAGAGCAATAAATTATGGCACCCCACTGGCATCAGGCTCGAGGTTACTAGGTTTGCCTATATATTAATGAAGAGTGTTCTCTACTTTTCCTAAGATTGCAAATTCTCAGGATTGAAAGAAACTTTAAATATCTTCTATTTCTGCTATATACAGGGTGGCCTCTGGCCCAGGCCTTTTATTTCATTCTAATAGGATGCAAGGAACAATCCAAGTAAGGTCAGCTAAAATGAATAAGTAACTATGTACACTTGACTTAAGGCAACCTCTATTCTTTATATTTCATGAAAGTGAAGATGATTTAGGAACCTGAAAAAAAAATCTGTTTTTTTTTTTTTAACTCACTAAAAAAATAACTAGAAAAAAAACAAGAATTATTAATTGCAAAGTTTGTTTGTACATATATTCTTCAGATAATATAGAAGCTCATTAGAAGCTCCATTGTGACCTCATAACACTATCACTTAAAAGAATATTCAATAAAATTTTTATATATTTAGTCTTGTAAATTTATCCTATGTAAAAGTCTAATGATTAAAAAAAAGTTCTGTTTCTTTTTCCGTGTTTGCTCCATTTTTCCTCTCTTAGTAAATTATTCTCAGTCATTTTGTGGCTTGGCTGAAATGGACTCACTTTGCTTTATGCTTTACTACTAGAAAACACTTCTCATTACCACACAGAAATTGGCCACATACAATTTCTAAGTTGTTAATTCTTAATTTACTGTTTTCCCAAACTGTGGGAAAATTGAAGCAAAAGAAACACAGAACTGGTATCAAGGTAGAATGCTCTGCTTGCCTTAGAAACTACAGTATAGTTTAAAGTCTTGTATGTCTCTTGCTTCAGTCTTCTTGCTAAGGATTGCTTTGACTATTCTGGGTCTTGGATTTTTTCAAATAAATTTCATGATTGCTTTTTCTATTTCTATGAAGAATGACATTGGGGTTTTAATAGGAATTGCATTAAATCTATATAAGGCTTTTGATAGTGTGGCCATTTTGACAATATTAATACTGCCTCTCTAAGAACATGGGAGATCTTTCCATGTTCTAAGGAATTCTTCAGTTTCTTTCTTTAGTGTTCTGTAGTTTTCATTGTAGAGGTCTTTCCCTCTCTTTTGTTAGATTGATTCCCAAGTATTTTGTGCTCTCTCTCTCTCTCTCTCTCTCTCTCTCTCTCTCTCTCTCTCTCTCTCTCTCTCTCTCCTATTGTACATGGGCTAGTTTTCCTAACTTCTCTTTCAGAGGATTCATCACTGAATTTAGAATTCATCACCCAAATCTTCATCTTGTCAACTTAGGACCTGAATTTCCTATCATTACTCCTAAAGTCCAAGAAATAAAATCAAGAATCAATAAATGGGATGAATTCAAACTAAAAATCTTCTCAGCAAAGGAAATAATCAGTAATGTGAAGAGAAAGCCTACAGAATGAGAGAAAATCTTTACCACATGCATATCAGATAGAACACTAATCTCTAGGTTATATAAAGAACTCAAAAAACTCACACACACACACACACACACACACACATAAAATAATAAATGGGTTAAGGAACTGAATAGACAGTTCTCAGAAGAAAATGTATAATCGATCAATAAATATATTAAAAAATGTTCAACATCACTAGCTATTAGAGAAATACAAATCAAAACTACTCCAAACTACTCCAAGATTTCATCTCCCTCTAGTCAAAATAGCAGTTATGAAGAGTACAAACAACTATAAGTTTTGGTAAGGATATGGAGGAAAAGGTACACTCAAACATTGTTGGTGGGACTGCAGATTGGTGCAACCACTCTGTAAAGTAGTATGGATATTCCTTAGAAAACTTGGAATTGAACTATCATTTGACCCAGCGATTCCACTCACTCCTCAGTTTATACCCCATAGACTTAAAATCAGTATATTACAGTGATGCAGCCACATCAATGTTTATAACAGCTCAATTCATAATAGCTAAACTATAGAATCAATACAGATGTCCTTCAACAGATGAATGAACAAAGAAAATTTGGTATATATACACATTGGAATATTACTCAGCATTAAAAGAAAATAAAATTATGGCATTTGCAGGTAAATGGATGGAGATGGAGAATATCATGCTAAGCAAAGTAAGCCAACCCCCCAAAATTAAAGACCAAATGTTTTCTCTGATATGCAGATGGTGGGCAGACTAGGAAGAATGGAGGAACTTTTGATTTTTCATAGGCAAGTGAGGGGAGGGGAAGGGTAAAGGGGGTGAGAAGGATTTTGGAATGAGATGGACATTATTACCCTATTTACATGTATGATTGCACAAATGGTGTGCCTCTGCATCATGCACAGCCAGAGAAATGAGAAGTTGTGCTCCATTTGTGTACAATGAATTGAAATGCATTCTGCTGTCATGTATAACTATTTAGAACAAATAAAAAAAACTTAGAAACTACAGAACACTCCTAAGTTTAAATTCATTTTAATATTATATAGTGCAGCCCATATTCTTCTAAATTTTTTTTTGTCACAAAAAGTAAAAGCCAATTTAGAAACAGAAATTTGATTTTGATAGGCATGATGGTAAGATAGTACATATGGCCCCTTAAGATTGGGTTTACAGTATAATGTTATTATATTTTCTGATGATATTTACTTATTTTTTTTTCTTAAAAACATATCAACACAGTGGCACACACCTGTAATCGCAGTGGCTCAGGAGGCTGAGACAGGAGGATCTCTAGTTCAAAGCCAGCATCAGCAAAAGTGAGGCACTAAGCAACTCAGTGAGACCCTGTCTCTAAATAAAATACAAAATAGGACAGAGGATGTTGCCCAGTGGTCAATTGCCCCTGAGTTCAACCCCTGGCATTCCCCCCCCAAAACCCAACCAACCAAACAAAAAAACACATCAACATATTAGCACTCACTCTTAGCTATAAAATGATTTTAGGCTAATTCCTATCACAAAAGTTATGAAGCATAAATATGCAAAACTCCTTAAATACACAAGACTCAGATATACCATTGTCTGCAATTTTACCCATATCTCACTCATATTTATGTCTTTTTTTATGAAAAAGGACAAATACATTACATGATGTTTTATGTTTTCTCTCCTTAACAATAATATATTATGAAAAATAATGTCACTAAATAAAGCTTAACATTGTCATTTTAATGTCTGTCTAGTCCTTCACTTTAAGTGTATATCATGATTTATGTAACAAATTTTCTATTGTTAAGTACTTATGCTGTTTTCAGGATTTTTTAAAAAATTTTGATAATGTTGCTACAAATAGCAACTAGCTTTTTAGTTTGTTTGTTTTGATAATGTGCATGCCTAGACACATAACAACTAATTTCTCTACTAAAATTTCTAGGATTGTGAAAGGTGATGTGAAAAATGACTGCAAAGAGCACTTGCAAGGTTTTTGATGCAACTGGCAAAGTATATTTGAGATAGATTATCAATTTATATTTCCACAAGGAGTTCATGTTCCTGAGAAATGGACCATCATGCAAGGAAAAACAGTATTATTAATAAATATCCAAAAATCTTGTATAATATATAGCAATATATAATCCTTGGATTAACTCAGAAGAAATGAAGGGATAACTCTAAATGTCAAAAGCCAAGTAGAAGCTGAGTACTAGGAACATAACAAATCAGGTGATGGCTGGGAGCTGTAAGGAGATTTCAAACCAAGAGTGGCCTTTTGTCCATTTTTTTTGTTTGTTTTTATGTTTGTTATATTGAACCATGAGGTACATAGAATAAAGTCAATAAATGGTATTTGAAGAGACTATTGCAGTTTTATAAATACCTATCATACAGATGTAGTTATAAAATATTACCAGCACCACAGGATCTTTCCTCAGTTTCCCTTCAAGTCTGTATTTTCTTTTCAATTGGCAAATTTGTCCATCACCATTAAATATGTCTTTCAACTTTAGATGTTCAGTTTACATTGCCTATTTTCTTTAATTTAAAAGTCTGTGAAGTTTATGCTTGTAGTTGAATACACAAATTATTAATTTGCATTGCAATTTAGTATTCAGCCAGATGAATATACCACAATTAACTTACTATTAATCAAAATTTGGGAGGCATGTCAGTCAACTTTTGTCATGGTGACCAAAATGACTGACATAAATAACTTAAAGGAGAAAAAAAATTATATTGGTTTATGGTTTCAGAGGTTTCAGTTTGTGGTCACCTGGTTCCATTGCTCTAGGTCTCAAGCATGGTAGACTATCATGGCAGAGGGGTGTGGTGGAGGAAGCCTGCTCAGTTCATTGCAGCCAAAAAGTAGAGAAAGACAGAGGGAGAGAGAGAAAGGAGAGAGTGGGGAGAGAGAGAGGAGAGAGGAGAGAAAGAGAGAGGAAAAGGAGAGAGGGGAGAAAGAAGGAAGAGGAAGGGGCCAGGGATAAAAACACAATTACAGGCTATGCGCCAATAACATATTTTCTTCAACTATGCTCCATTGCAGATGTTTTCCACCACCTCTCAATAGTCCAATAGTCCATTCAGCTATCAATTAATCAATCCACCTATGAGGCAGGAACCCTCATGAACCAAACATATACTAAAAGTCCAACCTTTGAAGATAGTTATATTGGAATCCAAGCCTTCAACACATGAGTCTTTAGAGGATACTTTATATCCAAACTATAACAGCAATTTTTCAGTTTGAGAATATTACTAATAATCTTGAAATTCTTTTATTTCTGTGATTAACATATACTGAAATTATATGTAGAGGTAGAATTTCTAGTTAATGTATGTTCTCTAGTAGATATTGATTTCCAAATATGTTGCACAAATCTACATTCCTGCTAACAACATACAAGAATACTAGTTGTTTCTTATCTATGTAATATCCTATTAGATAATTATATTTGCATTTTAGTTTTTCTAATGGGCAAGTATTTACATTACTCCTTGATTTTAATTAACATTTTGCCCAATTCACACTAAGATTGAACACCTTTTCATATATTTATGAACCATTTTGACGTCTACTTTATTTATATCGATATCTGTATGCTTTCTTTCTCCCTACCCCTCCCCTCTATTTTCTTTTGGCCATACTAGGGATCAATCAAACCCTGGCTTGTGCATGCCGAGCAAGAACTTTACTACTGA
The DNA here is from genome assembly GCF_045843805.1 of Urocitellus parryii. Classification (NCBI taxonomy): domain Eukaryota; kingdom Metazoa; phylum Chordata; class Mammalia; order Rodentia; family Sciuridae; genus Urocitellus; species Urocitellus parryii. Next base: position 68,717,743 of record NC_135538.1, on the reverse strand, counting down.
ACTACATTCACAGTCAAGTATATTTTCTTAATATAATGTTTATGTAACATTTATAATTAATCTTATGTTTACCAAGCAATATACTTTGATATCTTCTATTCTGTAGACTACATTTTATTTTCAAATTTGTTGAGATTCAGTTTATAATATTTTTATTTATGATCATATTTTGTCTTCTTTCCTTCCTTCCTTCCTTCCTTCCTTCCTTCCTTCCTTCCTTCCTTCCTTCTTTCCTTCCTTTTTAAAATCAGGGATTAAACTCATGGGGCTTAATCACTGAGCCACACCCTGGGCCATTTTTTATATTTTATTTAGAGCTAGGGTCTCACTCCGTTGCTTATGGCCTCTCTAAGTTACTGAGGCTGACTTTGAACTCACGATCCTCCAGCCTCAGCCTCCCGAGCCACTGGGGTTAAAGGTGTGTGCTGCCATACTTGGCTTGTTTTTAAAGAAGTGTTTGCTTACCACAAGATTTCTTATAACAGTTTTATTTTTACTTTTTATATGTAGACTTATAAATCATGGGCAATTGAAGTTTATAAATGTTGTAAATTATAAGGATTATAATAAAATTTATTTTTCAATATAGATAATCACAGACTTTCAGATTCTGGCCATGATGAAATACCAGAGATGGGTCTTAAATTGCTGTAACAAACCCCCAAACTGCATAATATACAAAATACATCAGTTTTTAGACATTAAGAAACAATTTTCTCAGAGCTATAATCCTTGAATAGAAAAACATACAAGTTGAGCCTAAGAAACAACAATAATAATTCTAAAGGAGGCTGAAATTTAGGAAGCAGTGTTCCAAAATGAACATAGTTATGCTGAGAAGGATCTTTTTCTTGAATCTTTTGTCAAGCATTTAGGTAACACATGTTCAGGATGAAATTCTATGAGGTTTGGCAGAGAAGAACTTTTAGAAAGGTGAGAAAATTGTCACAAATTGGAATCATAACCAGCAGTTCTAGAGAGTCATTGAACATTCAAGGCATTTAAAAGACATCTAAGGAAGTCCACATTTTAGGAGTAAGACTACTACAGTTTTAAAGTAAAGGGTACTCTAGGCCAGAAGTTCTCACTAGAGGCAATTATTCCCCTGAGAAGAGATTTGTAAATGCATGGAGACTTTTTTGGTTGTCAGCATTAGAGGGCAGGTCCTATCAACACCAAGTAGCAGAGCATGAAAATTACCAAATAGCTTGCAATATGGAGAAAAGTTCCTCACATTAAGAATTATTTGATCCCATAACTCAATAGTCCTTGGTGTACATTTGACTCAATAAAGCCTAACATCAAACCTCCAAAAAAAAAACCCCAAGTTCTCAATGAATGAAATGCCTGCCTAAACAAATAATCTCACTTTAAAAGAAGGCACATTAACCAGATTCAAAACGTCATAGTAACATAATGTCCAGAGTATACTAAACACTAGACATATGAGGAGGAAGTAGGGCATTTTGATCAGTAAAAAGAAGAAACAAGACTAGCTGATACAACTGAATGCTGAGATAGAACAACAAAAATAAGTAGATAAAAAGTCATTATAATGATAGCCATTCCCATAATGTTTATATGAGTATTCAATGTTCAAGCACTATTTATTGAAATATTTTTCCTTCTTCAAGCAATAGTGCATTAGCAGGCTTATTTCTGAATTTGAAACTGACTTGTCTATTCTTTTGTGAACTACATGCTCTTTTAATTTGTATAATTTTAGTCTTTATATCTGGAAGTCTATTTTCTCTGAATCAAAACTATTTTAAGTGAAAAATATTTTAAACAACATTCATATCACAACCAGTTTCTTAGATATTCCTTAATTTCTGTCATTATTATGTTTTTCTTTGTAGAGGCCTTATATATTAGATTTATTCCTAAGCACATTTTTTTTTGTAGGACAACTGGTAATAGTCACTTAATAATTTAATTTTATAATTGTCTATAGATATAAGATGGAATTCTGTATAATGATTATATATATATATATATATATAGTTTGCTAAAGTAACTTAAAACTTTAGTAACATATAAAACTATTTTAGTATCAAGTGTTCTAAATACCCAAGCAATTTGATAGTTACTGGTTATGATCTTCCTTGGGAAAGATGGATAGAATTTCCAGACACTTTTCCAGAGATGTTTTCAAGTCCTAGCTGTTTGCAGCTGGGAATGGGCATAACAACTTGGTTAAAGGAATCCAACTATACATAGGTAAGTCATCAGTAGAATCTACTGCAGTCTCTGCCTTGCCTCAGATGCACTCTCATTTCACATTAAGCTCAAGCCATCCTATTGCAGCTTTTCCATAATTTGTATCCTTTTTACTTTCGGAAGAAAACTTAAAAAGCAAGGTCGATAGGACAAGTGGCAATCTTCATCACTGTATTCTGTCCTGAGGTCGGAGCCGATACTTATCATCTACCAGTGCTACAACCCATTTTAGATTCTCTTTACCCACTGTCTCATCCACTGGTCTGAGTGACTTGCCTCATGGAATTTTCCATTTGGCCATCTTGGTGAAACCTCTACAAGGTCAACTTTTCAAATATTTAAAAACATGACACACAAATGTTCTCAGCACATGTTAACAATTTATGGGACCATTAACATAAAGACTGCAAAATGTAGTTTCAGCCTCAGTATTTACTAATCACCTTCATTTTAGCTCACAAATCTCTCACTCTCTATATATAATCTGCTTTTAAATCTACCCATTTATAATTCTGAATTTTACTTGATTATGTGTCCATTTTAGATTTTCCCCTTGATTTATTTTTTAATAGATTTTATTTCTCCGGCAAAAGTTGGTATGATTTTTCTTTTTGGTCCATTTTCGTAATCATGATTATTTTAAACATTCTTTCTGATAACAGACGTATTTAGAAAACTCATAAATATGTTTTACAATTTTTTTCCTCTTGGTTTTTAGTAATATTTTTTTTTCTGTTTCCTAGTACACGAAGCCATTTTTAATGATTGCTGGATTCCGCATGCAAAATTGAAAGGCATTGAATGATGTTATATTCAATCTTCTTCTGAAACCTAAGCGAGTTATATTCAGAATGCCTTGCTCAGTTCACCTTCTTTGCTCATTTCAAAAGCCTCTCAATTGGAAACTGAGGGTGTGTACTATGGTTCTTCTTATTTAAAGAATCTTAAATTCACATTTTGATTTCTCCATATCCTGGAGAGTGTAAAAATTCTGCATGGCTTTTCAGTCTTTTATTAACTACTTTTTGCTTGATTTTGTTCAGAGCTTTGCCTTGCATATACCTAGTTTAAGAATCTTCAAATGCCTTAGATATCAATTGTGAGCTAAATGTCAAAGTCACATTTGTGTGAATGTCATTTCTCTGGCATTCTGCATTCTGAATCTTGGAGGCTTTGGTAACACCAAATTTTACATTTGGTTCCTCAATTTAGTGATACTCTTATGAGTTCTAATCCGTGGCTTTTGAGGTTTTTTCACATGTTTGCACCTCAGATTGCCAAATATCTTGAAATGATCTTGAATTTAAGACAATGTCAGTGCATTTTACTTTTCTCCAGTATCTTGACCCTTTATATCCTGGCTGCATTAATTGATGTCCAAACCATTAAAAGAACTACCTGTTTCTCCTCTGACTCTCCCTCTCTCCTCTTTTTCTTCATCTTTCTCTTTCATTATTTGGCTCTCATAGTTTTTTAGCAGGAGGGTTGTTGTGATACCAGATACTCCCTAGAAAGAAGTTGAAACTCCTTTTAGGTCTTCAAAGCCCACCTACAAATAGGAAAGGGACTGCAGGGCTTTGCCAGATAGTGCAATGACACCAAGAATTCTTTGTCAATTGGGGTGCTTGGAAGAACCGTGACTTAAAAAAAAATTGAGAAAATATGGAATCTCCTCTCTGTCAGATTTTAAGCGGTAATAACTTCTATGAAAAATCTGTGCCTGAAATTATATCTTTCCTGGATTTGTTGTGACAATATTAACTAACTGATACGTCAAACCTCCAGCTTAGGAATCACTATGAAATTGGGCTTGAGCAAGTAATAGTCTGTGATGGTACATAAAAGGAAATGGAAAACCGTTATAAGAGTGCCTCAGCAATATAGACCTCATGAAATTCTCACATGAGAAAACCAATTCTGGCCTTAGTTTGAAAAGTAAAGTTAGGAAACAGAAAAGGAAGCAATCTACCAGGAGAGTGGCAAGATACAATGAACTGGGAAACTAGTTTTAGGAACTTGAAATAGTTGAGCAAAAATCTAATAGAGATTCTATGTTTAAAAAGACTTTTCAAAAGAAGGTATTGACGCCATCACAAAAGAGATATCATGTCAAAACAAACAAGCTCCATAACATTTTTAAAAAGTTAAAAAGCAAATAGAAGATATGTGTGTGCACATGGAATGCATTTACTGAAATTAAAAACTAAATGGCAGATTATGCAGCTGTTTGAGTCAAGTCAAAGAATTAGTGGGTGAACAGACATCTGAGCAATTGGTATGTAGCAGAGAAAGAAAAGGAATGAGATCTTGTAAGGAAATGTCCAAAAATTTGCAGGAGTGAATAGAAAGATGAAGCATATTCATCATTAGACTGAGTATGAGAAAGAGAAAAATAGAATGTCCTTTAATTTAAGAGCACCATGGAAAACCAGGAAAGAAGCAGCAAGAATAAGCAAAAATTTGTCTACATAGATGCATATTGTAATGCAACTGTTGAATATACTTTAAAAAATTTTAAGAAGTTACCACATAGAGAAGAGAAAAATGTATTCTAAAAGGCCAAATTCTAAGAGCTAGTATATTTCTCAGTGGTACAATAACTGCCAGGATATAATTTAACCATAAATTAATATATTAGGAGAAATTACATAGAGAAAGGTAATTACCAAGTGATCAATTTGTGAATAATAATTGATTAATGAATTAGTTAAAAGAGGCATAAAATGAAGTAAGAAAAAAAGATCACTAGTAAATTTGAAAAAAAAATATAAATAAAAAAATTGTATTATTTAGAAAAACAAAAGCTGTTTCCTTAGAAAATATGCTAAAAAAATAGGCCATCATTTGACATATGTTATCAAAAAATTAAAATTAAACAATTTTTTGAACCATGAAGAATACTTTGAACAACCTTAGTAGAATAAACTAGAAAAAAGATTAAATGAATTTTTTAAATTCTACAATATTTTATTAAATACAGTCCCAAAAGAAAGAGAACAGGTGAATGTTAATACTGCTATTGAAGAAACGAGGTAAAAACTCTTCCTTAGAAAAGATGATTTTGTGGGCTAATTATTATATAGTTGAAGGAAAAATATTTTCATTTCTATATTAATTATTTGGAGAACAGAAATAAAGGGATGGTTTCAGTGTGTATTCTGAGGCAATATAACTTTGAAAACCAATCTCAAACAAAGGCAATACAACAAACACAGGTTAATCTCCTCTTAAGAATATAGAAAAATTTAAGCATATCAAAATTAAACTTATTCTGGCCATACTTAAGTGAAAAATCAGATAATGATAAAAGCAATAAAATACATAAGAATAAATCTAATAAATGTTGTTTAAAAGCTTTAGAAAATAAAATAAAATCACTACAAAAGATTTTCCTAAGAATTCAGGATAGTTTAATATTGGAATTCTCTTTCAATTCACTATAGTAACATTTTAAAGAGAAAATAATGTAAGCATCCAAAAAGATGCATGAAAAATTATAAAATTCATCAGTGATTTGTGATTTTACAAAAAGCTTATCATCAACCTTTCAATAAAAGGAAATATCCATAAGATGATGAATACTACCTTCAGCATTATATGAAGTTAAAAAATATTTTCTTAAAATTCAGTCATTACTCTGGGGTTTTAATTGAACTTTCCTTAATTTAAATAAAAAACTAAGTTTTATAAAAGAGGTTATTAGAAATTTAAAAAAACAGAATGTTGGGCCATCTTGAGATGTAGGGTCTGGACCAAATCACAACACAATGCCACTGCTGCCATTGTAAGTGTCAAATATTCTGGTATGTACAGTTGCTGTTTGTGCCCCAGCAACTCACTATCACCCAGTAGAGGCCCTGCTACCTGCTCCATTGTCACTTTGCACTGCAAACCTGATTTTGCAGTCTCTACCACTTCTTCTATGGCCATAGAAACCAGGGGTGCTCCACTGGCCTCTGCTACTCTTGGTTACTTATTAGTTGACTCATCAGTTCCTGCACATGGTGCATCTTTGGAGGGAATTAGGCCACATGCTTTTCATGGCCTAGAGCTAGAAACGTGAACATCTCAAATTTTTACCTTTCATTTCTAAGGGTTCTTCCCACTACAATTTTTAAGAGTAAGGGGTTCAGTTGTTAGTTGACCGAAAGAAGGACAAATACCCATGACAAGCAGAAGCAAGAAAGATGGATCACTATCATTCATTGTTACTCTTCTACATTTACCTGAGCATGGTAAAAACTGGAAAATAAATAGCTAAATAAACTGGGAAGGAAGAAACAAACTTTCCTTCTGCACAGATGTTATGAGTATATACATAGATAATCTAAGCAAATTTATGTCACCTTTTTAATGAGTTTAGAAACTAGATGGATACAAATAAGTATAAAAAAATTAATCACTTTTCTATAACCTGCAAAAGAGTGTTAAAATGTAATTTTAATAAATATGTTGCTTACAATAACGATAAAAGCAACAAAATACATAAGAATAAATCTAATAAATGTTGTTTAAAAACTTTAAAAAATAATATTATTGTAGGACCTAATGAAAGGTTTAGAAGAAGAAGACATGGTTTCTATTCCCATTTAGGCAGAATAAATATTGTAAATGTAACAATACTCTAATAAATCTGCATATTCAATGTAATTCCACTTAAAATTATTGGTATAGTTTAAAAGAAAAATCTAAATTCAACAATCTGAGTGTAAAACTTTCAAAAGCAAACCCAGTAAAGGGCCGAGAGATGAGAGTAAAACAAAATTTAATTGTTTGGTGATTTCACCCACTGTTAAGCTCATTATGCATGCAATGATATGCCATTAAGAATAAAAGTTGCTGTAGGCTTTTGATAACCTTTTTCAGATTAAAGAAGTTCCCTTCTATTCCTAGTTTGCTGCTTTTTTATCATAAAAGGATGTTTAATTTTATCAAAATGATGTGCCTCTATTGTAATAATTATAAGCTTTTTACTTTTCTACCATATTAATATGGTGAATAAGTTTCATATCATTAACCTTTCTTCCATTCTTTTGATAAACTCTGTCTTATTGTGATTTGAAGATAATTGATAAATGTAGCTAACTAATTTATTATAGGACTTTTGTATGTAGTTTAGGAAATGAGATTTGCTTATTTGTCCATTTTCTCTCTGATTATGGTACTCACCTATTTGGGGAGAATTTTCCTCTCTCACCTTTCTGGAAAGGTGTTTATCAAGTAGGATCATTTGGTCCTTGAAAGAGTGGTAGAATTTACCTGCAAAAACTGCTAGATCTGATTTATTATTGTTTTGTGGGTAGATTTTAAGCTGATGATTTTATTTCTTTAATGATTTTAGATTTATTCCACATCACCTAAACACTAATTCCAACAGGTTCCTTGAGATACTGCCTCCTGTGTACCCTCTCATGCCTTAGTGACTTCATCTTTTCACTTCCAGCCTCTCAGCAATCCTAGTAGGCTGACTGACCAGCCCAGTCAGTAACTGGCCAGTACTTAATTCTGGCCAGTTGACTCTAAGGACAACTGGTTAACTCTAAGGACAAGTGTTTACCCATCACCTGCTGTCCTTAGGCCCTAACTTAGGTTCCTGGCTGGGCCCTGGAATGTTGCTGCCCTTGTGCAGTCTTATCAGGAAGTGGTCTTTCCTTTACTCAGATTGCTGTGCCTAGGGTGATTTAGGTGCGTTTTTCAGTCTTTAGTCCTGCTTCCAGAAAATTCTATCCTTAGTGACCCTAAGCTTTTGAAAATATCATACCATCAATATGTACCATATTTTTTCTGAGATATATAATGTGGGCAGGGGCTCAGTTAATTCTAGTCCTGGTAATTAGGGTGTTCATTGCCTGTAGAGAATTTTAAAAGAAATAATAAAACTAACACAAATAAACTATGTTTTTATTATCACCATGCTTCTCCAATTCTAAACAAGGTCACGACCCTGTGGTATGTCATTGCGCACTTTCCTTTCTTATCCTAGGCCTTTCCTTCTTTTGTTGGAAGATTCTGTTTCTGGCTCACTGTCCATTTATTCTTATGTGATTATTTTTTTTTAAATTTCACTATTGAAGTAGATATACCCAGTTCAACCTCTGCTTCTCCAGGGATCAGATCTCCCACCCCATTTCAATGGTTTAATTTTACTGTCCTATACCAGTTCTCTCCATGGCTAAAAAGGGCAACATGTCTATAACCTTAGTTCGAGCATACCATACTTTCATAAACTACATCCTAGGTTTCCAATTTCTTATAGTAATTCCGTCTAATCCCACTGCTTTTAAACCACAACCCTGATATTCTTTTCTCTTTCCCTTCCTTAACTTAAACTTCATCCGGTGTTTATAACTACTTCCTGCAACATAGGCTGTGGAGAGGAGTTAGTCTCTGAACGGCAGCTCTCATCTAACAGGCCACTGCATGTTCCACATTCCTCATCCTTCAGGGAGATCCATTCTTGAAGCCATTCTTGATGGATCTTCAGAGGGTCCTAGAGAAACTGTGCCCCAGTTTTCCAAATTGGTTACTGGTTTAATAACAAACCCTTTATTGGATTTTTTTTTTTTTTTTGCTTTATCCCACTGTTCTTAATTCTTCATTTCTGATTCCTAGGATTCCTTAACAAACAAGCTAACTGTATGAAATGCTTGTAACTGGTTCTGTACTAACAGGAACTCAATTAAGAAAGTATGGATGAGATTCATACACCTCCAGGTAAGGTCAGCCCTCTGCTTGGTACCAGATGCTGCTCCCCTTGCCTAGTCAGGTACATTGCTTCAGCTATTATCCTGATTTCTTATATCATTTTCTCTCTTCTCTACTAATTGTTATACCAACTTTTCTTTCTACATACTGTCTGATTTATTTACTTCTCTTACAGTTTAACTCAGGGAAAATGTTTTTAAAATTTATCATAAAAATAATTAAGGTGATTTGTGACTTCTCTGGCATTGAATCTAGGGGTTAAGCTTTAGTCTTCCTTTCCTCGGTTGACTCTAAGGACAACTATTTACTCATCACCTGCTGTTCTCAGGCCTTAACCCCACGGGTTTCATCCTTCTGAGACTGACCTCTTTCACAACCACTTCTGCCACTACCCTGTGATGAGATAAAAGAGGTAACAGTTCATTTCCTTTCCATCTATATTCTCACTGCTTCCTATGACCACCTAAGGCTTTTACATGAAACCTCCTCCTCTGATATTTCAAATCCCCATGTTTCCACTAGTTCATGGCAAGTTTGTTAGGGAATTCAAATAAATTCTGTAGATATATTTCACAGATTTTTTTCTATTTGGTTAATTATTGTGATTGTGCTTGATTGTGATTCTCTCTGATTTCTGTAATCTCTTCAGGTTGTTTTTATTGTTTTGGAAAGATGTTAGAAGTTTAAATCACCTATCAGTATTAATGGGAACTTAAGCAGTATTGAGTTACCTCAACAAGCTGGGGCTTCTCATACCCAGCACATTTCAAAGAAACTCTATCTGCAGTTGAGTTGGCCCTTGTCCTGTTCCTAGAAGATAATCTTTGAGCCTTTGGAACACACTGGCTGATAAGAGTGTTTTAGCATACTCCAGGCCTTAGTCCACTGGGTATCTGCTTGACCAGATAAGTTAAGCTAACAAAGTGACTTACAGTGAAATTTTATTTTTATGTATTTTAGGCTGCAAGCCATGTTGTATCAGTTGGATCTCTGGGATGTCATGTGGGTCCACATACCTGTATGATTAATTCTCAGTTGGGTCCATTGATGTCAAACTTGAATGAGCTCTCTGATTGACAGCATTTGGTTTGTTTTGTCACACATCCTTGCTGGGAGAGTTAGTGTGTCCCATGCAACACTGTCAGGAGGGGTCACAGGGAGGCTTATACCAGGTTTCCAGGTTTCTCTTAGACTTAGTCTATATACTTTTTCTCTTTGTCAATTGAGATTTGTATCCCTTTGCTGCAATAAAATGCAATATGCTTATAACATTTTTCTGAGTTCCATGAATTCTTCTAGTGAATCATTAAGTTTAAAGGTTGCCATGGGTGGGGGGGCTTACCACAGAATCAAATATTTATAATAAGGATGTAAAAAAGACCAGGATTACAGAGATTATTAAAAAAGATTCCAGAAGGATTTCTCAAAGAGATCTTCTCCATCATCCCCCACTCTCCACAACAATCGAACAAACAAAACCCCATAAAATTACCCACCGAACATGTAGCTAACTTCAAATACATGCCAAGTCTGGGTAACACAAAGTCAACTTAATGAAATATCCATTAGGCAAGAACTTTTCTACCCTTACCTTTCCTTCTTCTGCATTTGTGCCTGACAGGATAGTCTGGGACATTCTGATTGGAAAGATAAGGAGAGGAGAGCATAATGGAGAGGGAGAACAGAGAGAAAAGGACTATCAACATTTTCCATACTTGCCACTTGATACAGGTTCTAAAGAACTAAAACAATTTTACTTAGGAACAGGTTTAGAATTTTGATTAAGTTTAAGGCTAGATATTCTTCTGATGTCTGAATTGGGACTGAATAACAATTAAACCATAGGGCATTTTGTTGTCTACAAAAGCGGGTTATGGGACAATGAAAGTTTCTCTTTTTTAATTTATTTTTTTTTCAGGAACATGGAAGAATCTTTCCCACTAAATGCATTTGAAATAGCTATTAGAGAGGAAAAAGCATTGTTCTATTCCACAAAGACTCCTGCTTATTTAATAAATCTGTAACACACAGACATTGTGTTTGTTTGCAAGAATGTGAGTCATGTTTCCTCTCCTGTGAATTGGTATAAATTCCTCAAGGGGGATAATACTTTTGTTTCTTTTTTTCTGTATTTTTTCCTTTTTGCTCTTTAGTTGGTGATCTTCTGTCCCAATTGCTAGAGCAGTACCAAGTCAGAAGAAGGGACCAAAATGGACTGGTTATATCATATCCTTTTCAACGTGGTCCATTTGTCTAACTGATATTTCTGCCTTGCATTTGCTTTGGATGTTCCAGGCAGAACCTGAGCATTACATTTACAGAAGGACACTAGACCCCGCCTGAGAAGAACAGGTTATGAGAGGAACTTCAGGGACCGTCTCTCAGATTTCTTATTTCTTCCTAAGAGTGTATGTTCTTGATGAACAAAGAAATCACCCTGAGCAGGAGACTTGGTTGATAATCATACACAATATAATGAAGGGAGATTTGAGTGTTGTATCGCACCGCATCATAATTACTATATTTTCAGTGGGCTTTGCAAAAGTAAGAGAGGCAGAAAATAAGCAGCTTTTTAACTGCCAGGAATGAGCTATTCGCTCAGTGCAGTCCTTACTCCTCCATGAGTTGAATAGGGCTTCTTTTATTTAACAAAACAAATTCCAAGAATCTGTCAAGGCAGTAGGAAAGAATTAGAAAAGAAAGACAGATAGTGGCAGGTAGGCTATTACTAATTGTAAATTTCCTAGGTCCCTCAGGTGGAAAAAGTTGACCTTGATACTCTTTTTGGCAAGTAGAGACTATAGGTTTTCATACCTGAAATTCTTATCTTAGTGCAGGTGGGTTGAAGCAAAGCTGAAGCCACTTAGTCTGTTTGTGACCCCTAGTCAAATACAGATTCTCGGTCTTGATTTCTCAGGTGCAGAGGGCCACACAAATAAAATCTGCCTTTAAGTTTAATTATATCAATAGACACTCAAGTATCACATTGAGATATTCAAAACTGATAGTTGATGCATTTTTCCTGTATTAACCATTTAAGTAAGATAATTATTTGCCATTCTGTGACATATAATTATAATGCTATGACTGATCTACATAGTTTGAAGGGAAAAATTGCTTTATATGTCATTTAAAATTTATATGATTTAAACTGTAGAAAAGACTGCTTGGAAAAATGCAGAGGTGGCTCCCAAGAGCTCTTGATTACCTTCTGTATCAAGACTATTTTTTAAAAGGCGGCTGTACTACTACAGCGTGATTTCAAGGTGACCACCTGTCAAAGAGCTTCTGGGGAAAAAGGCAAAATGTCTCCCTGTCTCATTCGAGCATTTATTCTTATAAGCATTTCTAATTTTCCAGAGGGTATTATAGGCTAAGGTTTTAATGGGATGGTAATAGTTAGCAATGAGTAAATAATATGAATTCTCAGTTGACGCAAATTTCATGCCAGTTGTGAATGATGAAGGTAAAAGCTATCATAGAATCTGGAAATACATTTATTTGCAGATGTTCAGTTGAGCAGGAGAGATCTATACGAATGGCAAAGTTTGTCCTTATTTGTATTGACAACTCTCAATTTCTTCCTTTGGAAGGAAGTGAATGGTATTTTGGACTGAGCTGAGTCGTAATTATGCAGTGCCAAGAAAACATTCAAGTAACAATGATTTGCAAATGATCAAATTATTGTGGGTTTAGCTTAGGGCTTCAGCAGCTGGAGTGATTTCTCTATTATAACCATATGTTTGTTAATAAATTTGTTTCAAATGTAAAACAATTACAGATATTTGAAAGACTGGGCAGAGCAATTAAAAACAGATAAGGTTGTTCTTGTGACTTGGTCTTAAAATAAATGAAAACAATAAAATGGTGAAGCTAAACACTACTTGGCTAAATATTATGAGATCTGATAAAGTAGTTAGCATATTTTGAATTTAATTGTCTTGGATATAATATGTTGACCCATCACACAAGAATGGCTTGACAGAGTAGAACTTAAAACACTTGTGTGGGCTTCTGAGGAATTCCCCTATTACTTTCCAGAGTTTACCTCATGCATATTTCAGTGAAAGCAGGGCATGATCATTAACAAAGTGAAATCAGAGAGTAGATCATTTAGGGCAAAATACTGTACTTGACTTTTAAAAGTGCAACTGTCTTGGTAAAAGTATAGGTGAGAAGGGGAGTTTCTTGGGTTATTCTTTTACAGTTCTTTGAAAGAGAAGAGGCTTTACCTTCTAGAAACTGGTTAATCTTCCTTTCTCCTTAATTCTGCTCATCAAGATTTTTTAAATAAAATTAATCTGCAATATCTCATACTCTCCTATCACATATTCCAGTTTAAATTATCTAGGCGAGCTGGCCATAATTCTCTATCTTTAGTAATTCATGATCTTTTAAGAAGAGTGTTACTGGAACTGCTGACCTCTCCCATCCTCACATCTTACAACAACATGCTCCTGACAGCTGTATTAGCAAAATTGTAAATTCAGTAAAGAAGGTATTAATCTGGAAAGGTCAGTACATGTCAGAAATGGTAACATGTGAATAACTGATAGAAAATTACAAATTGGGAACTGCTTAGATGAAGGCAAAATACCCTTTGACAGGTTCAATATATTTAAACTTCTGAAAATTTGTTTAATGATTTGAGTCATTGTGTATCATTTTGAAATTGATTGAATCCTATATTCCTCTTTGAGGGGTATTTCTGCCATCTCTGTATTTCTTTATCACAAGCACACTTTTTCCTTTTTCAGATAGCTTTTAAAAATATAACTGTTAATTTCTCTTTGCACAAAAACAACATGGTTTCGTGAAGGTGCAGTTATTCTCACTCAAATATTGGAATTGTTTTGAGAAGTAAATACGCATGAAAAAAATAGTTTGAGAAATTTAAAACTACATTATATTGTTTTTTACAATCAGCAACATGTATAGGTGTATAAAGTAATGTAAACATTAGTTGTCCTGAGAAACCTCTGGGGCATAGCATTTATAATTGTTTTTGAACAAATTATTTTCAATTTTAACAACCAAAGGTAAAAGAATGAGAGACTTCTTCCCTGAATAAGTTAACATTATTTATTCAAAAATACATCTGTATCTGGTCTTATTTAATGTTCTTAATTATCTAAAAAAGGGATGGCCTAGTGAGACTACAAATTTTAGATGGTGCTAATCTCTCTGAAGTAGTCAGTAGCTAGCCTCTGGTAATGAGCTTCGGGATTCTGTAAGGTAATTAGAATGTTATTATTATATTAAGATCACTGCATTTTTTGCATTACATTTTTTATTTATTATTTAAAATTTGATTATAGGGACAGGACATTTTGTGTTGCTTTTTTTTTTTTTTAACCGATAAACAAATTGAAGTTGTAAGAAGTAAAAGGATTTCCCTAAACTTGTTCACCCAGTAGGAGAAAGAGTTGGTTCTAAAACAAAAGATATTTGACTATTAGCCCAAGGCTAGCTAATATAACAGAGGCATCCGAGGCCAAATAAATGTATATGTTCACAAAGGATTTAGATAAATCCTTAGATGTCAGATTCATAACAGATTATTAAAGGTCATCATTTGTTCTTAATATACATCTCCTGCTTCCTCAGGCTAATGTCATGGAGGGTAGTCATGCGATCCCCTAAAAATCCCTTTGCTGTCACTGTTGGAGACAGAATCCTGGACTCCAGGCCCATTGGCCTGTCCCAGTGAGCCATTTCTCAAGTCCTTATCTTTTGGATACAGAAGCATATTACTAGGGAGTGTGAAGGGGAAGTTGACTTTAATCTTAATTGCCTGCATAACAGTATTTTTTAAATGATCTCACTCTGTAAAATATAAAACCCTACCACTACCATAAAAGTCAGGAATCCTAGAGCAGAGCAAAGGTTATTAGAAAAGTCATGCTTGCAATAACTATATCTTCTATCGGTCTGAATTTGCCATCAAAATACAGATGCAATTCCAAGCAGACCATAGCCAGATTATAGAATGTGCTGTCTGTGAATGACTCTATGCCTGTTCAATTTGCATGCTAGGAAAGGACAGGTATTTATCTGGATGTTATTTGATTTTTTTTTCTTCCTTGAAGTTAGAACACTCCTGTAAATTGTTTTTTCTTTGTGAAAGTAGCTCAATTCTGAGAAAAAGTGCAATGCATCGTGGCCTTTTATATGATGTATATTTTGTTAATCAATATTGTAATTTCATTATACTTAGTGTTATGGTTAAATCTGTGACTTTCCCTCATTCAGGAGTTAACCAATTTTACTAAAAGATATATGGAACTCAAATCATGGGCTCAAGTGTTGGAGCATGTTTTTGTTGGCCAGTACAAAGTAAATAAATCTGTATTAGTCAGTCTTATGCCACTATGATAAAATAACCTGAAAAGAACAACTTAAAGGAAGAAAGATTTATTTTGGCTCACAGTTTCAAAGGTTTTAGTCCATAGTTGCTTGGCCCTCATCACCATGGGGATTGTGTTGTACAGGGAAAACAACTGGTCTCATTGCAGCCAGGAAGGAGAGAGAGAAAAAAAGAGAGATAGCATGCCTAAGGAAGGGGATGGGACAGAATATCCTTCAAAGGCACACCTCTGTGACCTGCTTTCTCTAATGAGGCTCCATCTTGTAAGGTTTGCACCACAACCCAACACCATCAGTCACAACCATGTCTTGAACACATGAGGATTTGGAATGTCCCTGAAAAAACTATAAGAATAATCTGGCTTCATCACATAGCTTTAGATTTTAATGTTTCTAAACTGAAGTATTCTAAACCTGTGTTAATAATGTGATATGCTTTCAATTGTGTTTGTGCAATAATTTGTGATCCAACATATTAAGAGAAACTATGTATAAAAATGCATTTAATTACTAACTTTCTGTAAATGTGTGGCTTGAGAGGCAGGAGAACACATCCCTCTAGGTTGCTTTTGCATGAAGACAGTTAATCCACTCAGAAATCTATTTGTTCTCATCATGAACAGAAAGTTCATGAGTAGTTTCTGCAGAAGACACTGAGATACAGGGTCAAGACCAGTGTTTCATGTTAACAGTGGTGACAGCCTCTAGAAGGCTTTTAATAATTTTTAATGCATTTCATCTTGGCTGACAAAGGTACAATTTCATTATATGTCAATTTCTATTCATATGTATATTATGGTGCACACAGTTTTGGGGCCCAAAGACTTGGAATTAAACTCTTGTAAATTCTGATGTTTATTTGCTCTAATTTGTTGGGGAAATGATTTTACACCTTAGGTTTTTAGTTTCTCTATCTGTAAAAAGTGAAAATAAAATCTGCTTTGATTCTCTTACATATGCCCAAGTATGGGGAAAATTCTTGATAATAAAAAGTAATTTTTAGTAATTTTTTGGCATTGAATATGACAATATATGTAAAATACTATTAAACATTAAAATATTAGGCATAGTTAGCTACTACTATAAGTATTTAAAATAATGTTAATGGAAATGCACTAAGCATACACATCTATGAAATTTCAGATTATTCATACAAATATGTATATAATTTTAAAGCTAACTTTGAAGTACCAAGTAAAGTGTTTTAATTAATAGGAATATGTATGCATATGTGCTTATAGATATATTTAATATCATTTGGCATATGCCTATTAAAATTGCTAATCTAGAAATCTTACTTTGTGTGGTGAGCCGTTTCTGTGAACTGTGGCCGCCATTACAAGATGGCGCTGGTTTCCCCTGTAGTCTGTGACAAACAACTCCTTATCAGAATGAGTTGGCACGCTGTGACTTGGCACCCTGTGAGAAAAGTCCACGTGGCAGCTTCGCATTGGGGCTTGAGGTGATTTATTAAGGCTGGGAGGGGCATCCGGGGGAGAGAAGAAAAAGTATCAAGGACCTGAATAAACTGCTGAGAGAAGATTCCTGAGTTGCGTCTTCCTTGCGGGCAAGGGGTCGCGACAAGTGGCGCCGAGACCCGGGAACCAGAACTTTCAGTCAGTCAGGGGTGGTGCACCGGTTAATCCCAGGTAAGTGGGATCTGCTATGAAAGCAGGGATAGTCCCAGTACGTGGGATCCGCGTCCAAAGCGGGGTCAGCTCCTCTACAAAGAAAGAGAGAGCCTCATGTTTATTGCAGCTGCACTGTGTACTTTCACTTTTGTTTTCTGTGTTTCTTTTGTTGTGTCATCTCGTTTTTGTTTTTTGTGGTATCTCTTGTTGTTTTTTGTGCATCTTTTGTTGTTGTGTCATGGGTGTCGCATCTTCAAGTCCGCTCCTCCTGGCCCTAGATGACCTGTTACGTTCCAAGGGCCTGGAAGTGAAACGTAGTACTTTAGAGAGATTTTTACAGAAGACAGATATTGCTGCGCCGTGGTTTGCATTTTCGGGCAGCCTTACTATACCTAGTTGGGACAAATTAGGGAAAGATCTGGATTTCGCTTACAAACAAGGAACTTTAAGGGGCAGTACCATTCCGCTTTGGAAATTAGTGAGGGGGTGTATAATGGATGGTAAATGCCAGAAAGCTGTGAGCGAGGGCCAGGCTGTTCTTGAGCAATTGCATGAAGAAAAATCAGAGGGGTCACATAGCGAGGTAGCAGAAAGTCTTAGGAGTAAGAGTGGTAAACAGATAAGGGAGTCTGAAGTTAAACAGAGGAGAAGGCTCTATCCGGACTTGACTGAGTTAAAAACTCCCAAGGACACAAGTAGCTCGGACAGTTCTGAGGAATTAGATCCACCCTAGCCGCTCTCAACCCCGCCTTCTCATCTTCCCCCTCCCTATCAGGCCCACAGAAAAGTCTTAATTGACCTTCTCCAGAATATTCACCATGGCTTATTTTAGGACTTTCAGCAAAAGAATCTCTACAAAAAGGTTTAATGTAGATAAACTTCCTATTTTCATGTTGCCCTGTTTTATTTGGCTACTGTCTGAAAAAATCAGCATTCCAGGCACGGGACACTCCCTTACTAGTTTTTCACAAAAATATGTAACAAGGCCTCTGGCCTTGAGCTGGGCTTCACAGTGCTGACTACATTTCTAAGATAAGGGAGTTACTAACTGGGCTCCAGGGTAACAGCTGGCAGGAGGAAAAACTGGAAAGGGAGATAGTGGAACTGGAGGGTCGATTGTAAAAGTCAAGATTTAAAGCACCTACAGCCCCGATCGCTGTCACGCTCCCTCCTTATAACCCCGATTGGGACAAGGACAACCCCAGAAGGCTGGGGGGTGTTCAGTGGCAGCCTAAGACGGCCCAAACTTCCCAGTAATTGAAAACTTGGATGCCGATGGACAGCCGGCCAGAGTACATGTTCCTTTAGCCTTTAAGGATATTAAACAACTAAAGGAGGCAGTTACTAATTACGGATCCCATGCCCCCTTTACATTGACTCTCTTCGAGTCTTTCTCTGCCAATCAGCTGACACCTAGTGACTGGCAACAGCTTTGCATGGCTGTGTTGTCCGGAGGGGATTTTTTGTTGTGGAAAAGTGAAAATCAAGAGAGGTGTCGCAAGCTAGCCCGAGTCAATCAGGACGCCGGCTTCCCACGGCGTAACCTTGAAATGTTAACAGGCTTGGGACTATATGCTATCATAAATCAACAAATTAATTATAATCCTGGGGTCTATGCTCAGATAGCTACAGCAGCCATTTGGGCTTGGAAGGCTCTACCTATTTCAAATGCTAAAACAAAAATTTCAAATATTGCTCAAGGACCCTCTGAGCCTTATTCTGACTTCCTTGCCTGATTGATGCAGGTAGCAGGAAAAATATTCCCTAACTTGGAACAAGCCATGCCGGTCATTAAGCAATTGGCTCTTAAATATGCAAATTCCTATTGCCAAAATGCCATTAAATCTACCAGAGCAAAGAGTGTTGATGACATGATTCGAGCTTGTAAGGATATTGATGGAGCTCATATTACTGGACAGGTTCTGGCCGCTGCCCTCAAAACAGGAACAGGGGCCCGCCCCAAGGTCTACTGGGCAATCCAGGGACAGAATGGTGCCCCGGGGAGTAAATGACTTCATCACCTCCCACGGACCAACCCCTTTCTATCTGTAGACTCCCTAGGGGAATGCCAGGAAGTACAGGATGTACAACTGCAACCGCAGGTCACAGAGACAGAACAGGCTGCTACCGCAGTAAGATCTTGGCCAGGCGGGGGAAAATGCAGACAAAATCAAACAAAATACAATCGGCTAAGAAAACTTGGAGAACTTTTGCCCTGAAAATGGGCACCAGACTCCATGTTGTTTGCATCACCATGGTAACCATGGGGTGCCTGGCCGGCATAGCTGCTTCCTGGTCCCACCTCCCACACTTTTGCGGGCTTCTGATTGGTTCTTCCACAGTCACTCAGACAGGACTTCTAGTCCCGCTTTCCAGCCACTAACCTGTACTGCTGTGTTTCAGGTTTCTACCGGAGCTGCTCAGAGCCTGTATTTTTTTTACAACAAAATGCCTACCTGTAAATGCTAATGAAAGATATCTTTTTCAGACAAAATTTAATTCCACAGGTTTCTATGTTACAGTCCTAAATTTAAGCTAGTTCTAAGTTAAATAACCTGACTTTTTCTCTATAGTTGTGTTACTAAATAATGTTCTATTGATGAGAGATATCAAATATGCTTCTTTATATTTTACTTTTAATTTTGAAGGTTATGAGGATGCATTTGCTCGCCACAGGAACAAGCCGGCAAAGTTCCTGTGATGACCAAAAAATCCTTATTTTCATTGCTAACTATAAAAATAAAAATGTATACTCAAGGATCTTATTTCAGTTACATCAAGTGACGTCACATAGAAGAGTGCACTCCTAGCTAAAAATAAATTTAAATGGATCCAAATATTTTAAGACCACGTGGTTACATAAAGTTAATACAATTATAAGTTATGTTCTTATTCTTTATATATATATTTTAGATATTTAGATAACCTATATTTGTTAATCTATAAATTAATTAGCACATGCCTAATTGATTAGTTAATATATATTTGCCTAATTGTTTTTCTTCAACAGAAAACCTATAATTTAAGTTTTATATTTACATTTATCAGATACTCTGTTTTTTCAGTTACAGATATTTGAGATAAATGTGTTTAGTATAAATTTGCTTTTAAGTAAAAATACAATCAAGTAATTTCTAAATCTCAAAGTAGAATTAATCAACACATTTTATCTGGGATTTTGGCTGCTAATCAAAGGATAGAGTTACTTCAAGCTCAAGTTGAGGAATTGTCTGACCTAGTACATTTGGGTTGTATTGATCAACGAGCACATTTATGTATAACCTCTGTCAGATTTTATGATTCCAGAAATGCCTCATGCATCATCGGAGAATATCTATCCGGAACCTGGTCCATGGAAGCAGAAAACTTGATCCAGTCTCAACTAACTCAGATTGCTGTTTTGAATAACACCCATGTCAATCCAGTGACCTTGGGTCAATTTACCAATTGGTTGTCATCTGCCTTTTCCTTTTTTAAGGAGTGGGTGGGAATAGGCATTTTTGATGCAATGTGTTGCTTTGGTATGTTTCTCTGCTTGTGGTTTCTCTGTCGCCTCAAGGCCCGCAATGCTCACGATAAGGCTATGATCATACAAGCTCTTGCAGCTTTAGAAAATGGCAATTCACCTCAAGTCTGGCTTGCGCATCTTAAACAGTAAATCTTTGACATGGTCGTTGCACCCCAAGTTATTATAACATTGCACTGGGATCGACATGTCTTTCCTCGCTATTCTCTTAGTGTTGGAAAGCCCTTGCACTCTGCCGGTCTTGCTGCCATTGCACGCAGATGGGTTTCCACACTAGTGCTTCTCTATCGCTTTAAAGTCCGTGCCTTTCTTTCAGGGTGCTGTCAACTTGTTTGTCATTGTACACAGCCACAGTTCAGCCTCAGCTATCCCCCTCCGTCCACCATCGTCACGGTACAGGATGCGAGGCAAGGCACTGCACTTGAGTGATCCTTGGAGTGGACCTCAAGGAGAGCATGTCCTATTGCATGCGGGTTTGACGTCCTTCCTTACCCCACCTTATCCACGCCCCGCCCCACGAAAAAAGGCGTCGGCTGATATGGCCTCGGATCTGGGGAAGGGCCCTCCTTAGGGCTGAGCCATACTATGCAGCCACTTCTGCACAGTGGGATAGGACCTCTACTCTCGCCTGTATTGTCATACAAAAACAAAAAAGGGGGAACTGTGGTGAGCCGTTTCTGTGAACTGTGGCCGCCATTACAAGATGGCGCTGGTTTCCCCTGTAGTCTGTGACAAACAACTCCTTATCAGAATGAGTTGGCACGCTGTGACTTGGCACCCTGTGAGAAAAGTCCACGTGGCAGCTTCGCATTGGGGCTTGAGGTGATTTATTAAGGCTGGGAGGGGCATCCGGGGGAGAGAAGAAAAAGTATCAAGGACCTGAATAAACTGCTGAGAGAAGATTCCTGAGTTGCGTCTTCCTTGCGGGCAAGGGGTCGCGACAACTTTGTGATTTGTTTATTGTACTCTCCTTTACTAACCTGAAGAAGTTTGTTTTCTTTTTTTTTTCTATTTCATTCACTAAATGAGATTAAAACAATCTGTATCATCATGGATTTGTGGCTAGAATTAAATGAAGCTAGTTTACCTAGAAATAGAACTTCAAAAGACCCCTGATAATTATTAGTTGAATATGGACTGGACAGAATTCAACTACATACAGGCAAACTGTCTTTAAAACCTCTTTTTTCAGCTCTATTATATTTTTCTCCATAAAACTTTCTACTTGTAATAATAATATACGTAGAAAGAATAAACTGAATATAATTGGCTTATTTTCAGAGCACATGCATAAGCTTTTTTTAGTATGGAAGATCCTGACATTTCTAATTTTTCACTAATTTCTTAGCATAGACTTCAACTTTGGATATTATGCATCTTAGCCTTCCCAGGATTCTGTCACATTAGAGTTTTCCAATACATATTGTTAATGAGAAGAGTATCCATACTACAGAAAGGAGAAGACGACGAAATCATTTGGGGGCATCCATTGCTCTTGGACATGTATTTTCTTATGTAGTTTCTGGGCCCACACTATTATCACAGCCTCCCTATGGGGACAGTATGCATATAAAACCCAATATAGTGTGACAGGACTCCCATACCTTTCTCCTTGCCACAGAGTATTTCTTTACCAGGTTTAATGAGCTGTGTTTGCATGAAACTCTGCTGAAATACTACTATTTTAAGACATATAAAACTGCATATCTTCCTGTATGATCCAATGGGACATCTCTAAACAATGTGATGATAGCCATATGCTCATCATTTCTATTCCTGGAGGGTTAAAGAAAGCTGTCCTGAGCTTAATTTCCATGTGGCTTTTCCAAATCAGACTGTCTTATTTGTTAGATGATTCCAAGTCAGAACACAGGAATATACATGGATTTTTAAACATTGTCTTCGTTTTTCTTTAAATCTGAGAAATAATCATAGGACCCCTAACCCTGCCAAAAATATTTTAACATATGTATGAAAGGAGAACCATGTGCTTTTAGCAGTGATCTATGCTTCTTCAGTCTTTGAATGGATGTTTTAATCAGTTTTTCACTTTTGTGGCTAACAGACCTAATAGTAGTTAGTTTAGGAAGAAAAGTTTATTTGGGGGCTCACAGTTTCAGAGGTCTCAGTTCATAGATGGCCAACTCCATTACTCTTTGCCAGAGGTGAAGAAGAAAATTGTGGTGGAAGGGTCTGACATTGGAAAGCAGCTCAGAATATCACAAGCTGAAGCAAAGCAAGACTTCTCCTCTCACCAAGGACAAAATATATACTCTAAAGCCATGTCCCAGTGACTCCTCAAGCCATACCCTTCATCCCTACAGTTACCACTCAGTTAACCTTAATTGCTCTGATTAGGTTAAAATACATAACCTATCAGTGAATTTCATCATTTTTGGATCCATAGATTGTTGCCTCCTCAATAAACCTGGATGTGGATATTTTAATGATTGCACTTGGTGGTTGCATACTTTAGAATTTCTTTAAATACTTTAAAATAAATGCTGGAACAGCACAATGTTTTTTAACTTGTAACTTTATTCTTCTAATTAGCTCATCACTAGTAAAGTAGGAGTCTTGGATTACTTCAAATTGACCTTGCTTCTTCTCTAATAAAGGAATTCACTTAAGACTAGAAATTGCATTGTATGATTCAGGTGGAAATGAAGTTCCAGAAGCATACACAATGGATGGTTTATGGCTTCACATGCTGAAAATAATTAACAATAGATCTGTTGCCTATCATGGTGAGGATCTTCTGGAGACAGTGATTATGGGATAAAATCATTCTAAATAAAGTCTTCAGGGGACAGAGCACAGGCATATGTCTGTATTAGGCACTTTGTCAAATTTGTGAATATTCATAATAATGATGGCTAACATACTTGCTTTGTATATTCAATACATTTATCTAGGTTTTCTCTCTTCATTTTCACAATTAATATGCTAACATTATATATATATGACAGATGCATTACTTCAGAAGTTAATGAATTTCTCAATGGTCACTCTTCTTAAAAGTAGTAGAGTCAGGCTAGGCAGAGTGGTACACATCTATAATCGCAGTGACTCAGGAGGATGAGGCAGGAAGATCACAAGCTTGAAACTAGCCTTGGCAACTTAAGGAAACCCTGTTTCAAAATTAAAAATTTTAAAAAAGCCAGGGGTGTAGCTCAGTGGTAGAACACCCTTGAGTTCAGTCCCCAGTATTGCAAAAGAAAAAAAAAAATTATAAAACTTGTCTATCTGATTTTAAGCCCACAATTAACCACTACTCTACACTGCTTCACCAATAACAACCAAAATTAGAAAAATAGTAATAAAAATAAAGAATATCTTGGAATGAATCATGAACAATAACAATATTGAATCAAGTCTAATAGGAAACATTCAATTGCAGAATTTGTAAGAGCCTGGACCTAGTAAAATTTCATGTGAAAAAGAGTTAGGATGAGAAAGTTATAGCTAAATTAATTTTATGTTCATACTGTGACATAGTTTTCAAATCTTCAACCATGCTTACAGTGTTTCTCCATGGGGTTGTTGTTTGGGGTATGAAAAAGTTTTATTGTGTAGAGCAATCTCTATTTGGCAAGATATTTAATCCCTACACACCTATACCATTTTATACCCAGACAATAAGAGAAAGACTCTTTCTAGGAAAACACTCTCTACACCTGCACTGCCTTGGTTGGAAACTGCTGTGTTAGTGGACAGATATCAGTCATACAAAGAAAATAAAACATAAACTTTACTTTGAACTGGTCAGAAATTATTGAGGCTATTTCCATCACATTTTAAAAGGAAGCTCTATTGTCAAAAAAAAAGGATAATAGATTTGAACTTTTTGGATTTTGTGAAATATCCCAGTACATGTGATATATTTTCTTCCTTGCCTAAATAGTTTTCAGTCATTTATAACTAAAACATCCTAAATAATATGCAAGCACATAGTTCCTAAGACTTGGAAGTAGGTAGTATGAAAAAATGCCAATAGAACTGGAATTAAGAACAAAACTTGAGAATAAATAGTGTTTTACAAAATTGTATGAAAAAATATGATTAAGGAATTAGACTTATGTTATGGGCCTCAGGTGGTAGAATTGAGATCAGTGGCTACATGAATGAATAATTAGGAATGGCCCCAAATAAAAAAGTGGAGCACAATTATCATTAAATATGCTCAGAGGGATGCTACTTTTGGAGATGATCTCTATGAATGGTACAAGATATTGGACTAATGAGGTCTCATTCAGTGATTTTAAGTCCTATGATTCTAAGTCTTTTGGGTGTAAGGTCATCGTAGATTCACTTACTTCTACTATTTTTTAATAAAATGCCTGCCTTTTCTTTCTATATCCCCTGAATACATATCAAGTAGTGCTTTCTCTTGAAGACCTATTTTTAGATGCACAAAAACTGCATAGATTTAGACTGAGATCAAAATATTCAGGCAGCACATCAGGGTCCCCAGAGCTTTCTGCACCTGGAAAGAAGAAAAGAAAAATCCAAACACTTTATTAGCAACTGTACACTCTCCTTAGAGCACATAGGCTTAGCCTGCTGTGCTCCCATCGCTTAGTCTTCCCTCCTCCAGGGAGGCACTCAAAGCCAAGCTCATCGGGCTGCAAAACATTCTGTGAGGGAACAAAGCACTCATGGTTAATGAACTGGTCCAGCAGGACTAGCCTGCTAATGGGAAACTGGTCTTCTAACACTCAGGTGAAAGATTTTCCCTGTCCTCATAGCCCCCTACATCCATCCATCCTTCTTTCTTTCTTTCTTTCTTTCTTTCTTTCTTTCTTTCTTTCTTTCTTTCTTTCTTTCTTTCTTTCTCTAGGAGAAGGAAAATCTCTTTGATTACTATTAAGTTCTTAGGAGGCCATGAAAATCTGCTATCAGAGTGGCAGTAACTATGTGCCACACAGAATTTTTACAATTGTGCTACAATCAACAAAGATTGCTCAGTGCAAGGACACTTAAACCCCATTTCCTTTCTCTCAGGGTGCATTTATTTCCTTCACATGGTGCACACCCAGAAGAAGAAATAGAAGGCATCCCAACTGATGGGGCTTAGTAAAAGTTGTAGCATTTCACTTCTGGAATAGTGCTTGAATGGAAGAACTTGGATCTTAGGCTTCACTCAGAATAATTATCTAAAAACAGCCAAGTCCAGCTTACCTTTCCTGTGAGTGAAAGGATCACATCTTTGTACTTTTGTGTGATTCATCTCACCTTTCTCTCCTATTGCCATCTTTCCTGTTGCCTGCATTAACTAGATTTTCTAATGACAACCCATAAGCTTTACTATAGAACTTCTGCTCTTTCTTGTATTACAGAGTCCTTTAGAATACTTTACCCCTCGATGATTGCACCTTTAAGTCTCAATTTTATACCACCTATTGTTGATCTCTATGGAGCTTTGTATTTCTTATTTTTTAAATTGATTCCCTGGGAGGTCTTTCTAGTACCACTAAAATGTAATCTGATAACAGCAAGTTTATTTCCTTCCCAGAATCATTGCAGCCTGAATTATCACCAACATTAGGACCTCAGATTGTGCTGTTTCCACATGTGGAAACCTCCAATATGCTATGTCTCACCATTCCAATCTACATAAAATCTTTACCCCTTATCTGAGGGGTTATAATCCAAGATACTTTAGGAATGCCTGAAATCATACATAATACCAAACCCTACATGCACTGGGTATTTTTCCTTAATAATAAAATCAAATTTGTAATTTAGGAAGAGTAACAAATTATCAATAATAACTAACAATAAAGTTGAACAATTTTAACAATATGCTGTCATAAAAGCTATGTGCATTTGATCTCTCTCTCAAAATATCTTACTGTACTATACTTAACACTTATTCTTCTTATAATGATATCAGATGATACAATGCCTATGTGATGAGATAAAGGGAGGTGAATGATGTACAATTGTGATGTAATGTTAAGCTACTATACAAGGGTTTCTTACCCACAAGTAATGTGACACTGATAATTGAGATGACCACTAAGTGACTAACAGTCAGTTTGTATAGAGAGCACAAATTTGCTGAATAAGGAAAATTTCATCTCCTGGCTAAAACAAAGGGTACTGCATGAAATTTTATTTCAGTATTCAGAATGGCAAGCAATTTTAAAATACTTATTGTATTTTTCTTGAATTTTCCATTCAATATTTCATACTGTGTTGACCATAAGTAGCTAAAACACCAGAAAGTGAAACTCAGAAGAATGGGAACTACTGTGTCACACACTTCCATCATCAGTTTTGGACTATGGACTTCACTATCATAGGTCTGGACTAATCTGTCATTGCTTCATACATGGTATTCTTTCTGTTCCACAACATGTCTCAGTTTGTATCTTAAACAGTGAACAAAAAAGTATTAAAAGTTTGGAAGGAAATGACAGTTCCATGAGGCTAAAACCCCTCTATGTCTATGTCAAATATTAACTTTGGGTGGACATGAAAGATTAAATACCATACCCAAGCTCATCAGTTTTGTTCTCACTTGTCAATGGTAATAATACTATTCCTGGTCTTCAATGTGCTTTAGGCCTGGTAGCAATCTTACAATCTCAGAACCAATTCCACAGCTTGTTCCCTCTTCTGCAGAGCATATTAAGACAGGAAGTGGTTAAGTATCTTGTGTAAACATTATGCTTGAGCAGAGCAATGACTGACTCTGGATCCCAAAGACACAGTTTCTCAGCCAAGACCTTTCTCATGTCAGGGATATGCTAGTGGTGCTGGGAGTGAGTATTATATTTTGCTTTCAATGTCTTCCTTTCCAAGACTGATTTCATTTGAATATTAATTGTTTCTCTCATAAATTTTCTCCATTTACATTTTGTCCTGAGTAAAACTTCAAATGATTTCCACAGAACAGTTTCACTAAACATTCAACACTTAAGACTCACTGGTTAATATAGATTATAGTATTCTGTTTCTATTATACAACCCAGAGCTTAAATGAATTTTGAAGTACTTAGCAAATGTGTCAAATGTGTATAATATGTAAAATATTCAAGTAATACACATTGATGTGATGCAACAATTATAAATAAAACACAGAGACACAGGGAGGATTGATTTTAAAAACCATGGTTAATTATAATTAATAATGTGAAAACATTGTCATTTCACAATGTTATTCAGATAAAAGTTGAAAGATCTGGTTTGTATCAACTATGATATCATCACAAGACTTTATTTGAGTATGTCTCTTGAAGCATTTGGAATTTGAGAAAAAAAATGGCAGCTTTTAGAATGAAACGGAATCCTAATGAAAAAAGATTTTCCTGGATAAATAACCTGGCCTCGGGGGTTCTTGAACATATCCTAACCAGAGAAACTATCTACAGTGCTGTCTTTTCTTCAGTTGGCTTCCTGGATGTATAAAAGTGCTGCAGAGCCTATCAGGAGAGTCTGCCTATTACCAACTTCTCTAAGTTCAGTGGCAGCTGAATCAGTCATTCTTGCTATTGCAATTCTATGTGCTTGGTAATCCTTTTTTTATTTCTTCAATCCATTGGTTTTTGAAGGTTAGTCTGAGAAAGTTTTGAGTTAAAATTTCATTTGCTTTCCTATTAGTTTTGCATTCACTGTTACTTTAGAATGCTAGTAGCTAAATATCATCTTCTTTATTTAGTTAGGTTTTACAGTTCTGGAGATTGAACCCAAGGTCTTGTACACGCTAGACCAGTGCTCTGCCACTGAACTACATCCCCAGCCCGCTTATATTTTATTTTGAGATACTACATTGTCCAGGCAGGACATAAACTCATGATCTTCCTGTCAGTCTCTGAAGTATCTGGGATTAGAGGCATGTACTGCTAAGCTCAGGCATTGTCCTAATTTTTAATCAATCATCAGTCTTTTAGTGAGCATGAGATTTATCTCCAAGTGATAATTGGCTGCCCCTCGATTTCATTGGGGGAGAGAGTCTTCTTCAGGAAGTTGAGTCATTGTCTTTAAGTCTACAGTCAAGATTGCACAACATCCGAATGACTTCTAATTATAGAACTAGGATTATGAATTCTATACATCAAATTTACCCTGCGTTTAATATTTTCTGCTTCAAACATAGATGGGAAACCACAGGCTGGTATAGACAGAATAGTACATATTTTTTTTTCTAATTCATATTTGAGTGTTGTTCCTTACTTCTTCAATTTTGTCACTTTGGGGATTCATTTTAGATAATTGTCAGTAGAGTAAGATTTTCCTAGATTCTAATTTTCTTAGCATCTCATTCCTTTTCTCGAGTTTGCATAACCTGTAATTGGTGCACTGGCTTGAGGCTACAGGGCTTCAGTGAGGCCTTTAAATAGGGAAACCTCATTAGTGCTTAGATTCCTGACTATGGCAGAAAGCCTTTTCTTAAGAAATGCAGTTCTTCTGTTATTCCATTTCAGTTGTTCCAAGACTGACTTCTATTATAGCTTCATAAAGCATAGAAAATATACATATGCTCTACTATTCTGACATTTTTAAGTCTTCTTGAGCACATGTTTCAATTTCTAAAAACCTGAATAGGATAGTTTACATATCCTGGGAAGATAAGTTACCTCTCATAAGAATGATCAGGATCCGTCTTGAATGTGTCTTACCTAATCCTACTTCATCCAGTTTCACATTATAGGTCTTATCAAGTTCAATCCTCACGTCTGGAAGCTATTTCTCTATCAATTCATTTCAAGCAGCAGGAATACAATTCAAAATATGTACAGTAGTTTCTCTTTTTTTTCCTTTTTTTTTTTTTTTTGAAATTGGGGATTGAACTACCCATGTGACTCTACCACTGAGTCACATCCCCAGCACCATTAGACAGGATTTTGCTAAGATGCTTACAGTCTCACTAAATTACTAATGCTGGCCTTGAAATTGCCACCCTCCTCTCTCAGCCTTCCAAGTCTCTGGGATCACAGGTATGCATCACTATTCCTGGCTTTTATACAGTACTTTTAACCAAAGGGGCTATTTTTTTTTACCATGTTGTTCCACAGAACCCAGAGATATGCCACTCTTAAATTTTGTGATTGTTTTCAAGAAAAAAAATGAACCAAATATTTTGGGAAAAACTTTCTCTCCTCCCCCCCTCCTTGAAACTACACTTATGGTAAAGGTAGAACCAGAGACTTGCTTGAAGAGGATATAAATGTTTGAGTTCTCTTGATAATCTCCCTGAATATGTATCTCTCCATTATGTTGAGATTTTCGTGTGGTCTAGAGGGTCAAATGGTGGAAGAAGTGAAAAGTTATTACGATTTTGTAGGTTGTCTAATTTTTAAGAAAACACACATCTTACTTTATGTTTTACAGGAATCATATAAATTATAATTATATATACTAGAGAATATTACTCAATTCACCTCACATATTTGCTCACTAAGGAGTCTATAACTCAATGCTTTGTTTTAAACTCAAACGCAAGTTCAGTACAACATGTCTCAGTGACTATTATTTGGGTCTATCATATAAAACTTTCTTCATTATTAAAATAATAGGGTACCCTTACTTTAGTGCACAGATTGAACATCTCTACTTCAAAAATCTCAACTCTAAAATACTACAAAATATAAAAACTTTTAAAGAGTTGGCATGATGTCACAAGTAGAAAGTTTCAAACCTGACCTTGTCATATGGGTCACAGTTAAAATACAGGTGCATTAAAAATGTTGTATAAAATTACCTTCGGGCTATGAGTATAAGATAAATCTGAACCATTATAGAATTTTGTGTCCTATTTTGGGGCTATCACTCTGGACTTGATTCCTAGGCCTAAAGTATTTCATTATGTATATTCCAGTAGTGTATAGTCCAAAAAAAAAAAAACAGAAATACAAAACACTGCTGGTCTCCAATAATTCAGAAAAAAGATAATCAAC
The DNA here is from genome assembly GCF_045843805.1 of Urocitellus parryii. Taxonomy (NCBI): domain Eukaryota; kingdom Metazoa; phylum Chordata; class Mammalia; order Rodentia; family Sciuridae; genus Urocitellus; species Urocitellus parryii. The sequence goes on along the minus strand of NC_135538.1, from coordinate 68,687,390 downwards.
CTATATCATTAAAATAACCATTATTTAAGAAGTATTCCCTTTGTTCTTATTTCCAACTTAATATAGATATGCCAACCACTTTATTCAGGTATTTTTGCAATGATAATATATCATAATAGTAAATACTTGAACTTAGTAGTTTATCATAATAACACTCATTTTTCTTAGTCATGGTAGATATAGAGGTTTTGAGATGCTTATTTTTTTGCTTAAGTTGGTTAGGTCTACTTCATGTGCATTCCTATTTTTCATGGACTATCAGCTTCGTTAGACTTCTTATTGGCATGGTAAATCACTGGAGTGAATGAGGATAAGCAGAGACACTCGATATCTTCTGCCACCTTTGCCAGGACTACACATTTTAACTTCTACATTTCATTGACCAAATATGTCACATCAATTCCAACATCAGTGAGCCAGACAAACATATCCTTCCTTTGGTGGCAAAACTATGCAGTCATATGACAAAAAGTGTGGAAAGCCTGTTTAAGGGCAATCTTGAGTCAGCAGCCATGGTATAATATCACACTGAAGTGAAATGAATTATGCTTGTGAGTTTAAAAATATCTGATATTCTTCTTCCCACTATTGAGTGGCAGGAGCATAATAACTTTGTTTCTTTCTTACTTGCTGGCATTGGGAAATACAATGAAGTCTTCAGAGGACCTTGTTTTGGAACTTGCCAAATATCTAGGATAATGAACAGGGATCTTGAAACCTCACATACACAGCAGTATGTATGCACAGGTATAAAACTAAATTAAATTATAACTCTGCCGTAAAATAGCTTAGTAAATGATCTTAGAATACCTAATTATTAAGTCAGCAATCTGCCTCCATTCTTTTGAAAGTCCAAAGATATGTTCCCATTTTTGAAGGGAAGTTATGAGTTTGATCCAACTTTCCTTTTACACTGAAGGGTATAAATTTAAAATAAATAAATAAATGAAGATCAACTGTAGCCTACATGTGTATTGTATTGTAGCTTGCTTCTCTTTTTCAGGCAATGATTTATAAAAGAATCGGAGAATAGCAAGTTCACACATTTCATTTGCTACTAAAGTAAGGATTTTGCATTAAAAATAATTTGACACTGTTAAATATTACTGTGGCACTATGAAAATATCATCCAATAAACAAACCAATATTTCTTTTCAAATACCAAAGGAGAGTTAATTATTTCAATTTAAAAGTTGCACGGACTTTATGTTCTTTATAGTTTAGTATCTCCAAAGTTCACATTATCATCTTGCATATTGCATGAAAACAACAGAAGAAAAGAACACTGGGTTACCATCTTTAAAAAATATGTACCTAACAAAGCTAAGAAATATTATAATTTAGTCTTGAATCTCTTCTTATTTATTTTTCTTTTTTTATTGGTTGTTCAAAACATTACAAAGCTCTTGACATATCATATTTCATACAATAGATTCAAGTGGGTTATGAACTCCCATTTTTACCCCAAATACAGATAGCAGAATCACATTGGTTACACATCCACATTTTTACATAATGCCCTATTAGTAACTGTTGTATTCTGCTACCTTTCCTATCCTCTACTATCCTCCCTCCCCTCCCCTCCCATCTTCTCTCTCTACTCCATCTACTGTAATTAATTTCTCTCCTTGTTTATTTTCCCATTCCCCTCACAACCTCTTATATGTAATTTTGTATAACAATGAGGGTCTCCCTCCATTTCCATGCAATTTCCCTTTTCTCTCCCTTTCCCTCCCACCTCATGTCTCTGTTTAATGTTAATCTTTTCTTCCTGCTCTTCCTCCCTGCTCTGTTCTTAGTTGCTCTCATTATATCAAAGAAGACATTTGGTATTTATTTTTTAGGGATTGGCTAGCTTCACTAAGCATAATCTGCTCTAGTGCCATCCATTTCCCTGCAAATTCCATGATTTTGTCATTTAGTGCTGCCTAATACTCCATTGTGTATAAATGCCACATTTTTTTTATCCCTTCATCTATTGAAGGGCATCTGGGTTGGTTCTGCAGTCTGCAATTGTGAATTGTGTAGCTATGAACATCGATGTGGCAGTATCCCTGTAGTACGCTCTTTTGAGGTCTTCAGGGAATAGTCCAAGAAGGGCAATAGCTGGGTCAAATGGTGGTTCCATTCCCAGCTTTCCCAGAAATCTCCATACTGCTTTCCAAATTGGCCGCACCAGTTTGCAGTCCCACCAGAAATGTACAAGAGTACCTTTTTCCCCACATCCTCGCCAGCACTTGTTGTTGTTTGACTTCATAATGGCTGCCAATCTTACTGGAGTGAGATGGTATCTTAGGGTGGTTTTGATTTGCATTTCTCTGACTACTAGAGATGGTGAGCATTTTTCATGTACTTGTTGATTGATTCTATGTCCTCCTCTGAGAAGTGTCTGTTCAGGTCCTTGGCCCATTTGTTGATTGGGTTATTTGTTGTCTTATTGTCTAATTTTTTGAGTTCTTTGTATACTCTGGATATTAGGGCTCTATCTGAAGTGTGAGGAGTAAAAATTTGTTCCCATGATGTAGGCTCCATATTTACCTCTCTTACTGTTTCTCTTGCTGAGAGAAAACTTTTCAGTTTAATTAAGTCCCATTTATTGATTCTTGTTATTTACTGAGGGTTGCCCTATGGCATAATATATGGTCTATTTTTGGGAAGGATCCATGTGCTGCTGAGAAAAAGTATATCCACTTGATGATGGTTGATATATTCTATATATGTCAGTTAAGTGTAGGTTATTGATTGTGATATTGAGTTCTATAGTTTCTTTATTCAACTTTTGTTTGGAGGATCTATCCAATGGTGAGAGAGGTGTGTTGAAGTCACCCATAATTATTGTGTTGTGGTCTATTTGATTCTTGAACTTGAGGAGAATTTGTTTTATGAATGTCGCAGCACCATTATTTGGTGAATAAATATTGATAATTGTTATGTCTTGTTGGTGAATGGTTCCTTTTAACAGTATACAATGTCCTTCCTTATCCCTTTTGATTAACTTAGTCTTGAAGTCGATTTTATTCGATATGAGGATGGCCACCCCTGCTTGCTTATGAGGACCATGTGCGTGGTAGTCCCAACCTTTCACCTTCAGCCTGTGTATGTCTTTTCCAATCAGATGTGTCTCCTGGAGGCAACATATTGTTGGATTTGTTTTTTTAATCCATGTTACCAGCCTATGTCGTTTTATTGGAGAGTTTAAGCCATTAACGTTTAGAGTTACTATTGATATATGGTTTGTACTGCCAGCCATGTTTGATTATTTATCTTTTTTTTTAATTTAGTTTGTTTCTCCATGATTAGCTTTCCCCCCCGCCCTCTGTCATTGCCAAGGCACTTCCCACTGATGGTTTTGGTTGTTGTTTTTCAGTTCTTCCTCGTGTACTGTGTTGCTCAAGACGCTTTGCAATGCTGGTTTTCTGGCTGCAAATTCTTTTAGCTTTTGTTTATCATGAAAGATTTTTATTTCGTTGTCGTACCTGAAGCTTAATTTTGGTGGATACAGAATTCTTGGTTGGCATCCATTGTCTTTCAGTGTTTGAAATACGTTGTTCCAGGATCTTCTCGCTTTCAGTGTCTGTCACCTCTGGTTTCAATGAAGGTATCTCCTCCGCCTGTGACGTCAGTTCTCTGCCATGGTGGTATCCCATGCAAATTGTGACCGTTCGTTCCCTTTGCCGGGTGACCAATGCAACGGTTGAGTCCTGACTGTCTCTCCCAAGCCCCGTTTCAATCCTGTGGCCACTGCCTATGAAGGCTCGGTTGGCTTTTACCTCTGTAAGTTCAGTAGGGCTGACCAGTTATTTCAGCAGGATCCTTAGTGCTGAGTCACAAGAAGCAGGCGAACCAGAGCTTGAATGCAGCTGATCCGGGCTCGGTGTGTGTTCTGAGAGACACAAACTGTTCGCCCCTGATCTACGTCAGCTCAGCATTGCCTAGTGATCCTGAGCAAATAGCATTTAGACAGTTTATGCCCTATGCCCGCACAGCTGAGGAGGTCAGAGACTTGATCTCTCTGCGCCTGCCGCTATGTTGGATCTCCGGGAATACTTCTTAACTCATTTTATAAGGCCAGAATTACCCTGAAAACAAAGTCAGCAAGTGCAGGACCGCGACCCGGGGCGAGGCGCGAAGGGAAAGTGGCTCCGCCTACGCCCGCTGCAATTTGAGAAGGAGTTTGTATCAGGAATTATTATTCTGGAGACTCTTTCAAATGTAATTTAAATTCTCTTATTTTTTCAAAAACAGAACTTAATCAAGGAATTGTAGTGGAAAGCAATGTGTGCAGGTTATAGAGAGTTATGCATTTTATTCTTTGCAACTAAACCAATCGAAAATAAACAAAAGAGAAGAAAGTTGGAGAAGCACCAGTTAAGGCATATCTTAGATTTAGGACATGTTTTACTACATTCATTAGAATCATTTTATTGAGATAAAGTAGTGATTATTAGGATACACAAATAAGACTATTCTTATTGAATGAAATATGGCAAAAATCATTTCAGGTAGAAGCAATGGGGATTTAAGTGGTAGAGGTAGTATGTGTTTCTAGGTGATGTAATTCATTGCATTTGAATTTAATTTGGGGGGCACCTATAGCATTAATTTAACAAGGCAAATGGTTTTGTATAACTTAAATAAATCTAGTTTCTTACTATGTTAGTTAGAAAAAAAAGAAGCTGCCAAATAAATGTTATAGATACTTTGTTAGAGAAAATGTCACAGCATAGGAAGGAGGCATCTCCTGGGGAAGCAAGTTTCACAGACAATAGCTCTTGACTAAGAGTCTTGACTTATACTGTTTTACTTATTCCATGATACAGAGAGGCAGTATTTGTTTGTATAGATTTGACAATGATGTGTAAAATAGAATATGTGTAAATATCGAGCCATTCAAATTTCCTTCTTTTTAAAGCTAAATGGTGTTATTTTGAGTCCTTTTAGAAAGTCTAAAATTTTCAGAAACTTAAATTTAAAAATCAAATCATTTTATACAAAGAAATTGACTTAGGAGAACCTAAATAATCATAGATCCCAATAGTAAAATTTAGTGAATTTACAAAAGTGGATATTGTAAAATATAACTTTATTTCCGAGTTTTGGTGCCAAATACATTTCCAGCTAATATCTTGCCCAGTATAAATTCGATGCAATTTCCTACACTTTTCACTTGTGCAGATAGTGCAAACTGAGTGAGGACTCTGAGGCCCTGTAAGCTTTTCTAACATCAAAGAAGTTTCAATCATGTTTGATGTTTCCTCCCTATGAAAGCAGAAAATTGGACTGTTGCTTTTTAGGAAGGTTATAGACTATACATTCTAGCTTGTCTTCAGTTAAACAAAAGAAAATGTTAATCCTCTATAACAGTGATTGGAGTGTAGCTTTGATTGAAATTTTATGGGTAAACAATTATTCTTTTAATTTCTTTGTTGTGTGTGTGTAAAAACTTTTTTTCTAAATTGATATTTGCATGAGGGTTTAGGATTTGGGGATCTTTGTAGGGTGTCTGTGATCTTTAAAACTTACTGAATGTTCAGATTTAATATTCTCCTTTGGGACAGTTGGCAAGCAACCCTGAAGGTCCTTGGCAAAAAGCATGAAGCTGCTGTTCAGAGGAGTCACTTATTTATCTTCAGCCAGGAGCATTAATGACTCTCCTTATAGGTCTGAAAGATTTACTCTCTCTTTCCTTTATGCCCAAGTATTACCTTACTAGAAAGGCCTTCTCTTACCAGTACAAATAAAATATTCTTTTCCCTATTAAGTTCTCTTACCAGTACAAATAAAATATTCTTTTCCCTATTAAGTTCCTAACCCTGCTGTATTTTTCTTCATGTGGCTTTTCATCAAATGACACATTGTGTATTTGTTTGCATCCCCCACTCAAATCAAAGACCATAAGAGCAAGGACATTCTGTGTTTTATTAATTTTTATATCCTCAACACCTAGATTAGCTCAGCACAATTAAGTTCTCAATAAATTTTTTTCCCAATGAATGAATGAACTTATAGAGTGAGATTTGTCACCTGTTCAGACGCTGTCGCAACTCATCTTTTATTATGAGGCTGGTACTTCTCATTAGGGATTGTAAGAGGTAATTTGGGTTTTTCTTTTCTACCTAACTGCATTTTATAAGGGAAAATACATGCTATGGTCATGCCTGAGAAAACCAAGGAGCCATGAATAACTACATATTTCCAGAATAAGAATCTATATATGTAATGCAGTTTTAAATTTTTTACATGCATCAGTGCAATGATATCCACACATACACACACACACACACACACACACACACACCTATATAAGTATGTCATAAAAATATTACCCTAAAAATATTAATGTTAGGTCTTTCACTACCTAAATTTAGTCATTTCGTTTTTTAACCTATCTGATATTTATTTCTGTTACCCTTTCATTCTTGCACAAACTGAACTTTTTGCAGTGTGTGTTAAATTGATCTAATATGAAATCCAGTTTAATTATTAAATTTAGTTCAATATTTAATTTGGTTTAATAAAAGTGATCTTGCATATAATATATGCATTTAATTGATATATTTGGGACAGGATAATTTTGAATAGGTTAAATATTTAATGTAGAGTAATTTTTTAAATTATTCAAGATTAAAAATAGAATAGATCTATGTTATCAAAGTAGTGAGCAGATAAATGTCATGATTTAATAAATTTCTGTTCACATTGTGAAATACTGCCATTGCTTAATTTCTGATCACCAATCTGTCTTTGTCTAGGGTCTGACTCTGAACTCTATTTTATTAAGCAGGAAAGAAATTGAAGTTCTTCAATATCACAAAAATCTTTCTTCTTTCTCTTTGAGAAACCTAGTACAGATGCCATTTTACACATGTTTTTTTCACTTCTGTTAGTCATTCAGATTATTTTAATAGAGTATGAGTTTAGTATATCTTTTAAAATGTAAGAGGTTTAGAAAGAGTTAACATTTCCTTTTCCTTGCTCGTTCCTGAATTATGGAAAGTTTGCAAAATTGGTTGATATTAATTTCCCAGGTACAGCTCAAATCTTCCTTCCGTACATGTTGTCCTATCAAGTTCACATATACTTGTTGATTGCTTCAGGGTTATTTGTGACTTTTTTCTCTCATCCTACTATCCCTTTAGTCCAGATTTGATCTCTGTTCCCACTGGTCGGTTCAGGCTTCATCATCCTCACTTTCTGTATTGTTATGGTTGTATCTTAAATAGTCCCCACTCTCAGTTCCTTTTCTTGTGCCACTGTTTCTGCCCACCAGCATTGCCATACTGGAGGAATGAATTCACATACCTGTGTACTGTAGTCAAAGCCTTCCTAAACATGACTCTTAGCTAGTTATACCCTCTCAAAGCATAGGATGCATTTTTAAGTTCCTTTTGTAATTATCTAATTGTGATTTGAGTTAAGAAATGTCAAATAAGCCTTGGTCTGTTACTTAAGTCAACTTATATTGAAGAGAATATTCTTCCTCCCATGGTCATTCCCATGGTTGTATCATATCGTATACTTATGACTCTGTCTTTCTGGCAGATTTATTCTAAGCCCTCTCTTCCTTGGCTTGATTGAGTGATTGACTATATTAGGAAGACCCGTATGGCAAGGAACCATGGCAGCTTCTGGGAGTTAAGATAGCTTCTGGGAATGTGAGTTGCCTATAGGAGTTGGAGGAATCTTCCAGGTGAGGGTCTGCAAGAAGCTGGTGTCCTTAGTCTTTCATTAACAAGAAACCATCCTGGGGAAACATAAAAGTGAATTATTCTCCAATTTTGTCTCCAGATGAGAAGGCAGACCAGTTGCTATCTTGATTACAGCCTTAAAGATTCTGAAGTTCAGGGCTTAGTAACACTACACCTGGACTCCCAAGCTACTGAAACTATGAAATAATATGCGTATATTGTTTGAAACTACTCAGTTTGTGAAAACTTGATATGTAGCAACGAAACTAAAATATTATCTAAGCTAAATAAAAATCCCTCAAAATATTTCCCATGAATATCTTAAGTTTAGATGAAATTAGACGGATACTTACTCCACCATTACACTACTTATTCTCCACCCAACATGCTTGTTCACATCTCTACCTGTGCTTATAAAAAGTTTTCTCATACAGCTTCCAGAAGTGGAGGATATATTCCTCTTAACAATAGACCTAATAGGTCAATACTTATGAGAGCACACATAGCATTAAAAGTAATTGTTTCACAGTTTTAAAAAGTTTTCTCTTTTCAGTTTTCTTGGCATCAGTCTTAGTCTGCTTGGGCTGCTACAAAAAAGTACCACAGGATGGGTGGATTAAACAAAATGTTTTTCACAGTTCTGGAGGCTGGAATTCCAAGATCTAGGTGTTGGAATGATTGAGTTCTGGTACAAGTTATCTTCCTGGATTACAGATGTCCACAGTCTTGCTGTAACCTTAGAAAAGACAGAAAGACTATCTCTTCTTTTAAGGGCATTAATCCCATCACAAAGGCCCCACCCTCATGATCTCATGAAACCTAATTGCTTCTCAAAAATCCCATCCCAAATGCCACCACATTTGAATTTTGAGGAGACTCAATATAATCCACATCAATATGGTTTTTAATATATTTTTTAAACAAGTCTGGTTCCTTGAATTAAATTAGCTGTTTTAAGAAGGAATGCAGCCAGGTGCAGTGGCACATGCCTGTAATCCCATTGATTTGATAGGCAAGAAGATTGGAAGTTTGAGGCCAGCCTCAGAGATATAGCAAGACCTTATCTCAAAATAAAACTAAAGAAGGACTAGGGATGAGACTCAGTGGTAAACTGCTCCTGAGTTCAATCAAAAAAAAAAAAAAAAGGGAAGATAAAGAAAAAAGCAAGCAAGTAAACATACTGTGAAACAGTTTTGACAGTCTTTGGTAGCAGTCACAGATGTAAAATATGATAATGTTTTTCAATATATCTGGTTTTTAAATACTTTTTACTTTGTGGTAGATAATATTATATTTTAACCTATGGAAGTCCTACCATGTTTTATTTTCATGTGCATTTGTTTTAAAATTAAAAACTCAAATAATAAAAAGGAAAGTATGAAGTAACTATAAATGCAATGTTAACATAGATCATGAATGTGGTCTATAGTGACTTATCTTTGGAAAACTTCTTAGTTTTTATCAAACATACCATTTATACTTGTTCCTCTAGGATCAACTCACATGTCCTCTGCTGACAATGACTTTCCTACCACCATTCTATTAATTACACCCTTTTTGATTTCATAGAACATGGCTCATATCAAATAATATACAAAGTCATTAAAAATTGTTTCCCTCAATATATTATAAACTCTCAGTAGAAAGGCAATTTGTCTCTGTTCAGCCTCTAATATGGTGCCTTGACCATGGCAGAAATGTATAAGAAGTTTTAAATAAGATGCTGTCATATACCAGATGTTATATTGGCTGGTAGAGTTCTTAGGTAAGTAATACACCTTTCTTTATGCTGACTATAAAATAAAATCACAGAAGTGAATCATTTCACTAAAGACATAACTAAGACAACAAAATACAATTAAACAGGAGTGCACAACATATCACAAATATTACGTATTATAAATTAATTTTAATGAGTATTATCTAAATAAATTCAATCTTGAGGTTATTCAAGGCAGTGTACTGCTTTAGCAGCAATAGTTATTGGTGAAGGAGGAGGTATTTGTACATGCTATGTAAACAGGGAAGAATATCTACTAATATTCAAATGCTTTAGCTGAACAAATGCTTATCTTAACCAAATAAAACTTTCTGAGTTAACACTTTTTTAAATCTAAATATTAGGATTCTGATTATTTCCTCTTTTCTTCAAATGTTTTTTGATCATGAGACATAGTGAATCATTTCTCCCCATGGTGGGGGAAAGTGCTATAGCATTTCTGAAATTATTCTCATTGTTTAAGAATATTAATTCAAGAATTTCCATGCTATGATTGGCTGAGACACAATTTGCTTGCACTTGATAATATTATGGATGCAGTATGAATAAAAAGGCTGCAGATAGTCTCCAGTATAATAAATGAGAGGGGCCTTGCCATAGAAATAGTAATATTTAAAAGTACTTAGCTTGAGCAATGAAATTAATTTATTATAGTATTGCTCTATAATGAGAAAGGGAATTTCCCCTCCTTGGTATTATAGATCTATGTGGAGACAAAGGGAAAAATAAGTGAAAAATGTGGTTCAATTGACCCTGGAAGGGAAAAGTTATTTCATATGTCGGTAGAGGTTTGAAACTCATTTGCCATGCACTTCTTGTTATTGCATTTTAATTATAGTGAGTACACATATGCTGACAGTGCATGAGATCATATTTGTTAAATGGACCTCAACTTGTGCAGCACTCATCAGAAAGTCTCCGGGATTATACAACACATAGGCTTTTTTATGCTTACAAAATAGAGGACAGCTCTTCAGTATTATTTCAAGGATAAAGATATGAACTAAGGAAGCACATTCTAAATTTTTAAAGAATTGAAGAAAGAAAACCTAAAAATGCTCCTGAAAAGGACAGCCCATAAATCACTTACAAGAAACAGAATACTCATTTGATGGTAGGTTATCTTTGATATCTATATAAATACATATTAACATTACACAATAAAAATTCATGCTGTATATATATATACACACTAAGTAAGTTTTGTTTCTGAGAGTAAGAGGTTTGTGAGGTTGAGGCTGAGGATTCAATGTTGATCTTCACCACTTAGCTCTGCTTTGTGCTAAAGCCACATGCACCCTCATTAACTTCCACCACTGCATACAATTGCTCAGAAAAGTAGAATCCAAAGCTGCACCCTCACATTCAAATAAACATCTCGAAGATGGATCTTATTAATGGAGTTTCCTCAGTGTAGGCAATGAAGTAGGAGTTCTTTAAAATATGGGCCAAGAGAATTATTTTTATACAAGAAGTGCTAATTTGCCTTTCCCTACCTTAATGCCATATAAAATAATTATTGTAGTGTTATATATTAATATATATGAGTTACATATTATTGAACTTGCATAACTGATTGTTATTTTAATTATATTATTTAAATATTAATAATAAAATTTAGAATCACAATGAGGGTAGTGATAGTTTTTGTTGCTTTTATTATGAAATATTTTAGATACAAAGTTATGAGTAGTTCAGTGAATGGCTATGTATTTTTCATGTACCTTAAAACATAAACACTACAGTGTAAATCCAGAGATATGAAAATGTGTGCTCTATATGTATAATATGAATTGTAATACATTATTCTGACATACATAACAAATTAGAATAAAAAAATTCAAAAAACCCATAAACACTACAAATATAGCTAAGCCTTCTATAACCATGTTCCTCTCTCAATCTTCTCTGGAAAATCATCTCTCTAGGATTTGATATTTTTATTATTCCTAAGAATTTGTTGATTCCATCTATGACATAAATGCAGTCTCAAATGATAGTTTTCTATATTAAAAATTTTACAAAGGCTATGCTATATTTTGTTCTGCAGTTCTCTTTTATGCTCATTATTTTATCTGTATGTTATTGTTGATTTATAGTTCTCTAATTTGCAATGGTATAGGATATACCACTGGATTCTTATTTCAGATGTAATTTATTCATTAATTTGGTTGTAGAAATTTAGTCTATTTTTATTATATTATTAACCAGGTCCAAGGGTTCACTTTAGCACCTAGTTTGTCATTTTCTTTCATCCACTTCTCAGTGGCCCTTCTCAAGGCCACTTCAGTCCTTCTCTCTGTCTCTTAAATGGATTTGGTCCAAGGGAGGAACCATGAGGAAACCAATGAATGAAAGACAAGAAAGAGTGAGGTAAGTACTTTTAAAATCATTTTTTAAATTACACTTTTAATTGCACAAAGGCATAAATTTCCAACTTGATAAATTTTTACAAAGTGAACTCACCTTGATACCAATGAGCCCATCAAGATATAGAATAGTATTAGCATCCTAGAAGCTTCCTATCTCCTAGTCATGACTATCCACAATTGTCAACATAGATTTGTTTTATTGTCTTGAACATCAAATTACTGAAACAATACAGTACACACACTTTTGTGTTTTTTTCTAATTCAGTATATTTGTGAAACTGATCTAAGATATTGTGTGGAGCTGTGACGATTTTTCTTTGGTAATGAATAGTTTGCATTCCATTGTATGAAAACACCTCAATCTGTCAGTTCCATGTTGATAGATTTGGGATGTTCCTAGTTTACTGGAATTGCAAATAATGCATCTATGAACATATTCATACACGATTTACCTACATATATAATCACATTAATCACTTTACTGTCAGACCACTAGTGTATAATAGCTCCTTTTGCCTCACATACTTCTAGTACTTTCCAGTAGTTTTAAATTTAAGTGACAGTAGTTATCTGTAGGTTCAGTCTTTAAATTTAAATTTCCAATTCCCTAATGACTAATAATATTGAGTACTTATGTTACTTGGAAGTACAGGCATTCTCTGTGAGATATTCTTTCCTAAATCTCTTGTTGTCTTTAATTGGGTCATGCCTATTTTTGTTCTCTTTGTTGGAGAGTCTTGTGTTGTATATATGTATTATAAAGACTTATAATTTTAAGCTTACTTTAATGTCATTTTGTTGGCAATCTTTCTTAATAAAAAGTGGTACCTAATTGTAACAAACATCAATTTATGTCATTCTTTAATTTTTATGGTTTTCTTGGGTCCCCTTTAAGAAATCTTTTTTATTCCAAGTTCATGAATATATTTTGCTATGCTAAAATCTATAATTTAAATGTTTTATCATAATCTGATTTATAGATCACTAGAAAATGATTTCACATCTCTGCACATGAAAGACTGGCCAGTAATTATTCTCACTTGTACTAACTTTGTTTATACTTCTACAAAAAATGTAGATTTCATATTTTAAGCATGTCTCTTGCAAACAATACACAGCAGGAGTTTTAAAATCTTTGTTTTTACTGGCAAGTGAAATCCATTTACATTTCTTATCATTACTGGTATATTTATAATATTTTATAGTTTTCATTTGTTTTGCATTTTCTCTTTTTTAAAATGTTTTTTAGTTGTAGAAAGACACAATACCTTTATTTTATTTATTTATTTTTATGTGGAGCTGACCATCAAACCCAGTATCTCACACAAGCTAGTCAAGCATTCTACCTCTAAGCAACAACCAAAGCCCCTTGTTTTGCCTTTTCTATGCTTAGTTTTTCAGTTCTTCTTTTGGATTGATTTTACTAATATTATTCTATAGTATCGCCTCAACTGTGACCCCTGTTTCCTCATCTTTTTGTGAATATCGTTAGAATTTTAATACACAAAATTATATTAAATTTCTTTAACACTATTGCTTGCTACTTTCATACTTGCTAAGTTTCTAATGTATTAGGAACACTTAAGTTTTTCAAATTCTGAAGTTAAATGTAATGATATTGTTAGGTTTTAAATTTATCCACATACTTGATGATATCTATGTTCCAAGTTATTTTTTGTATCTCATATTTTCATCTTGTTCTGGTTTTCTTTTTTTCTAAAACACAGTTTTTTAAAAGACCTCTACTGATTATAAATTAGTGGTATTCTTGCTCAAATGTTTTTGAAATTCTATTTATATTAGCTTTTATTCTTTCAGACTAGTTTAGCTGGGTATATAATCATGTTGTATACTTTTTCAATTTTTCTTGTTTCCACTTTTGCCACCAAAAAGTTTTTTTTTTAAATAAATGACATATTTGAATCCCTGCCTTTATATAGTATTCTGTAGTTTATCTATAACATTTCTGGTATGATATGTATTTTATTCTGCTTGAGATTTATTAATTTATACAAAAATTATATTTTCTATTAAGTCTGGAATTATTATTGAAAATGCCATCTTTATCCTGTTTTTTTTCTTTCTTGGACTCTGATTTAATATATAATATTAAATTTATTAATATTAATAAGTATTATATATAGTCTTTAATATGAAAACACCTCAATGATGATCATAGTATCTGATATATAATATATTCTTGTCTAATGAGAATGCTTCTTTTATTTTTCTCAATTTTTTTATGCTGAGTGTTTTTTTTATTTCAAATTTTTGTCTTTAATTTAATCGTGTATTTAATCTGTTATTTCAGTGTATATAGTTTTTCATTTCTATGATGTTGTTTTATTGATTATTACATACAGTATTTGGCTTTCTTATTTTGATAGTACTTTGTGTTTTTAATATCCTACATTATATTTTACTTTCTTGAAACTTTTAGAAAGAGAACAAATATGTATGTTATTATTATTATATATATATATATATATATATATATATATATATATAGAGAGAGAGAGAGAGAGAGAGAGAGAGTTTATATTCTGTACTCAACTTCTTATTTGGATAATGTCTTTTTTGCTGTTTATTTTTTCTCCTGATTCATTTATGCTAACTTGCTTATTGTGCAATTTCTATGTAGTTTCTCTGGCAAAACTGCATTCCTTGAATTGAAGATCTATCCAGAGAAAATATTTATTTGCTTTTCCTGATGGCTGGTTCACTAAGAGTCCTGGTCAATTTTAAAGAAAATTTCTTAAAGTTTCCCTGATCTATGTATTTTACATTTGATTTTGAAACCCTAGACTGGTAAGCTGCCAATTATACAGACTGAACCCACTTCCACAGTCCTCATATAGGTAAATTTTCTTGAAATCTTGAGCTTGTAAGTTGACTATTTTTCAAATTTCACCCCTTCACACATGATATAGCCCTTTTAAAGTTTTAGTTTCATATAAAGTCTATGTCAATTCCACATGTGAATTTAATTTCATGGGAAGTATGTATCAACCCAAATTTTCATGATTCTCATGGTTTTATCAATCCTAAATACCAACATAGTCCCGCTACCTTGGTTTTCATCCTTCTTTCATTTTTGGATTCCTAGTGGTTTTCCAACTTTGCTCAATCTTAGATATATACTTAAAAGGATATTGGATTTTTTTTGTCTTTTTCATTTCAAAGTGTTTTATATTGGGCGATTATTCAAAATATATAGTCTATTTGTTAGTGGAAACAAAAGAAGGGTATGCATTTTTTAAAATTCTAAATATTTCACATGGGAGTATGTGGAATATTAATGGTTCAAACTTATGTTTAGCTTTACCTCAATAAAATGAAGATCCTGAAATGACATATGATGTATATAATCTCAAAAGCAAAGCCAAGCAAAACAAACAAAATAACCTAATGGTTTTAGAGTCCTACCTGATCTGTGTGATTATTTATGTGCCCCTGATTGAAAGCCACCCTTATATTTTTCTGCCAGCATTTTCTTTACTTTAGGTCTCTGTATGGTAATTCTCCTTGAAGGTAGTGTCAAAGTTCCTTTACAAATTTTATTGGATTACACAGTAATGAGGAGTTATTTTCCTTCTTTATTTTCTTTTCTTACAACTTTTTAGTGCACAAGTGTTTTTGTTTTTAGGAAAATCAATTCTACTTGTAGCTTTTTTCTAAATTTAAACAAGTTCAGTATATGTCAATTTTATTTATTTATTTAACTATTTAGTGTTTAGGACTTTTTGTTAACTACTTAACTATTCCATAAACTTATGGTTAGCATTCAATAGTCAAATGCATTCCTTGCTAAGCATCTCAAGTATTAAAATTTCTGAAGAAAATGACTTTATTATCACTCCAAATTTTATTTAGTTTCTATTTTCTTGTGTATTTAAATACAAACAGTTTTAAAATAAATTTTACAATATTAAAACAAATAATGTACTGGAATTTATTAACTGGTATTGAGGTGATATTTTTTTTGTTACTTTTAACTATTTGTCTTATTTCAAAAAATGGTATATAAAAGCCTTTATCTCCATAACCAAGACTAAAACAAAAGGCCTGGACATACTACTGAATAAATATAAATAGTGGCCTTTCCTCAAATTTTGATGTATTCCTTTAGATGGTCTTCCTAATGTTAGAGTTTTTTTTTTTTTTGTTTGTTTGTTTTTACATTATGATTCCTCTTGCCCAAAGAAAAGCCATAGAAGAGCCTGCTTTGATAAAGTCTTTGACAGCTAGGCAAGAGCTTGTGACCCAGCCTCCACCAATCAGGTATATCCAGTCAAGATTTTCTTTTTGTGGTGAATTACAAGGGAAGGAGTTGCGTGGCCTTCTGAATGGATGAGTATCTTGGTGGAGCTGACCTTAGCTGATGCGTAAGTCCCCAAATATCATATGTGTTGGAGTGAACTGTGGGCACATTGTGAGTGGTGAGGACAAAACATACTACACAAGTTTAATTCAGGGTCATTTTTCCCTTGCTACACAGGCCTAATTCAGGATTATTGCCATCTGGAAACATCCATTCATGCTCTTTGGCCCCAGTAAGATTCTGTGAGCTACCAAATTTACTTTCACAGACTATTGTGTTTATGCAAGACAGAGAGAATTCTGTTAATTTTAATTCAGGATTCTTCAAAACAAAAACAAAACAAAAAAGTAAAATAAATGGATTTTATCAAGTATTTTCTTCTTTCCCTTCTCCTCCAAAGCTCAAATCCCCTCAGATATTCCTCATTTTTTAAAGAACAGACTTTATCCTATATCATTAACATTTTGAGAACAAAATGCAAAATAAAACCTCCAGATTATCATGGATTGGTTTATAATAACTACTTGTAAACTACAGTATTAGTGTGAAGTCCAGTCATGTAGCATACTTAAGGCTGTTTATTCTAGAGCATGTTACTGGTAGTATATGTTACTTCCACCTCACTGGTGGGGATGTTTTCTTGTGGAGATATGCATTTATCCCAGTTCTGAAGGATGGTGTCTTGGGCTGAAAGCAATGCACAGGGGCACTCTAATGTTTACAGAAGGAAAGTAATTATATCTCTTATTGTTTTCATTTTATATTTATCAATGCAGTGCAAGTTCAGGTTAGCTTAGTCAATATACTTATGTTTTTAAATAAGTGATTTGTAATTAAAGATAAATTATTATAGCTGCAGGTATATTCTACCCCAACACCCCCAAAATGAAGTCTGTGAATGAGGTACTATACTAATTCATGGAGCCACATCAAATCAAATTTTACTAATTAAAATGTTTTCCTAGGATACATTTTTGTTGTTTCTTAATTAAAATCATAAGCTATTTATTCAAGGATAGAGTACAATTTAAGTAATAGTTCTTCCAAATGTTGTTAATTTGGTAGCTAAAGAAATGGTGCTTTTTTGGGCTTCAGTTGAGAAGCAAGGTCTAGGTGCTTGTGTAGAATATTCACTGTAGAAATTAAGCATGTATTGCAAGGCACAATAGATTGTAACCTAGAGTCTAGCTCATTTTTTCCTAGACATTTTATTGTATATAAAAATTAATTATAGTTTGGAAAGCCATGTAACAAATTTTTTTGTCTTGGAAAAATTTATGTATTTAAACGTAGTATTAGAGCCTGGTGCGGTAGCACATACCTGTAATCTCAGCAGCTCCGGAGGCTGAGGCAGGAGGATTGCAAGTTCAAAGCCAATCTCAGCAACAGCAAGGCGCTAATCAACTTGGTGAGACACTGTCTCTAAGTAAAATACAAAATAGGGTTGGGGATATGGCTCAGTGGTTGAGTGCCCCTGAGTTCAATCCCCAGTACTCCAAAAACTAAAATAAATAAATAAATAAGTAAATGTAGTATTAGAATAAAATGTTTAGAATTTCCTGATATGTGGACAGTGATGCACTGTTTTAAAAAGATAATGAGTCCTTAATAAGGGTATGTTCTAGAAAAATTACAAGTTGACTTTTCCACTGTTTTTCCAATTGTGTGTTGCCATGCAAATATACACATGTTGGAAGCATAATTTAGATCAATTGGTTGATGAAAAAATGAAAAAATATTGATTGGCAACTTGGAAAAATCAGCCTGATATTGATTGAAAGTTAGATAATGTAAACTAAACCATCTAAACTCTAAGAAAATATGAAACCTCTAGAGGTTGAAATGGCAGAAAGAAATGATGTTTATGAGGGCTTGTCTAGCATTTTTATGATCTGCAGAAGAGTAGCATCCAATGTAAGGGAAAAGAGCAACACAGAGGTTTGGTGGAATAATTGTGATAACATCTGTTAATGTGGGTTTGCTGACTTTTTTTCACATCAGATACTAAACAAGAAGCTAATGTCCAACATTTTTAAGTGTCAGTCAAGATAATGGGAAATAACTGAAAATGATCTGAAGTCATAAAGAGTTTATAAAGCTATGCAAGCGGGTAGCACATGGCTGCATTAGTAAGAAGCATGAAGTTTATTTGAGGCATCCAAAGACCCAGTGTGCACTTCTCTCTTAGGAGTTTAGTCATTTGGCTTGAAAGGCTTGTCATTTCAAGATTGAGACAGATTTAAAGTTTCTCAAAGCATGACCTTTTTTTTTTTTTAACTTTTGATCAACTCAGGCTAAAATTGAAAGTATAAAGAAAGACTTGAGAACAATTTCAAAGCTTTTACTTAAAAACGCCTCTTTAAACTGCTGTGCAGAACATTCTGCTAACGTATTTTTTACTTTCGTGTTCACAGTCAAGTTTAGGGAATTTGAAATCTCTCTGGCTTGGGATGTGGTTCTTGTAAGTGCTCTTTCACATTAGCAGCACATTGAAACTATCACTAATGGAGAGCCAATTTGAAAATTAAATTAACTTTGCATATCTTTTAAAATAAAACTTGAATAGGTTAGTATATCTGAAAAATTAATATCCTGTTACTTTAACTTTTCTGTAATGGGTGAATGCAATTTATGACCAGGGAAGCATTTAGCTGTCTCGTTTTTGTTTGCTTTAAATCTATATAAACTTGAAATACAGTCTTCTTGAAAAATGAGGTTACTAGAAACTAAATGGGAATTCTTATTTGCCACCACAATGGTGACATGAAGAATCACAGCCTTTAGCTCAGGGCTACTAAGCTCTTAATAATGAGAGAAAGGTGTTCCATCTTCACCTGTAGTAGACCCACAATTACAATGAACAAAAATAGCTGCCAAGGCTTCTCCAAAAAATATTCATGACAGTGAGAAAAATATTGATTTTAAATGCCAAGAAATGAAATATCTTCTAAAGTGTTCATTTCAATCCAGCTATTATTTTCCAAAAGAAACTGAATGGACTGTAAAGTGTTTCACAGTGATATTTCACATTTAACACTTTTTTTTTCCCCAAGGAAAATCCAAAGCAAGAACTTGTAATCAATCTCTCTATTTCTCATTCCTCCCTCTCTCTCTCTCTCTCTCTCTCTCTCATCTCTGTCTCTCTCTCTCTTCCCTTTGCTCTCTCACTCTCTAGGACACACACACACATACACACACATACAAAACAAATAAACAAAAAAAACTTACAATGTGGGAGACAAACACATTTTATGAGGATAAAATTGGCTTAATTGATCTTTTCTCATTTTAAGCAGAGTATTAAAAGCGAAATAATGCATGTAGTATTAAAAATGCAAAAGCAATATTATTTTTGATTAGGGCATCACACTGTGTTTCAGGCCTCATACCAAATGCACAAACTTATTTATCATATGATATCTAATATATTATTATACAAATTTTTCAATAGTACTAATCTGCGTTTAGACACAGTTGGTTGGATTATTTGCCACATATTTCTGCATAAATTGTGTAATTACTGTGACATGAAAGTTAGAAGACTTTTATCTTTTTTGCAATTGGTATCTTTGTTTTAAATGAACTCTCAGATCAAGGTAAGAAAGACAACAAGTCACTTAAAAATTGTATTGGACTCCTCTTGTTTTTCACTTTATATTATCTTTATCTCAACTTCATCTGTTGCAGTCATGATTGGTTTTGATCAGCTTGTACTAGGTGCAACCTGAGAGGACATCACTGTAGGTTGGAATAGGGCTTCTTTGATGCTATCTCCAGGACATGCTGAAAAATAAACAAACACATAAACAATTGGAATTTACCCAAATGTAACTTGGAATTCTGAGGATACTGATATCCATAAGGGTATCTTCACCAATGCTACAGGAGCACGTGATAATGCTTCCTCTTTTTGTCACTTACCTGGATGTTTTAGAGATGATTTCATAAAGTTTCTTGGAAAACTCAGGTGACAGTATTCAATGAGAAAGCAGCAATACATTCCTGAGTGGCTTTCCCTTCTTCTGTTGCATATCTGCTTCATTTACCCTCGTCCTACTGTACTGTATTATCAAGCCACATGCACAAAAATCTTTCAAAGTTTCTGCCTCTGGGGGATACCAGAGTAAGACAAGAATATTTACAAAAAAAAAAAAAATAGCATTGAAAGTCATTTACAAATATAATTGGTGATTATTGAACCATTAATAAATTCCAGAAATCACTATAGCGATGAAAACACGGATATGGAGACTGTGATGGCTGATTTCTTATTCTCAGTTGCCTCTATGTCTGCATGAACTGGGCCAGAATAAATAGACAAAAATCCTCTGTCATAGATGATCTGGGTAATGCTCTGAAAAGAGAGCACCTGAGATGAGTTATATACCCTATCCTGAACTGAAAATACAATCCAGTGAATTACTCAGTACTATTTCCACCAAGTTTTCCAAAATCCTCAGTAGTGAAAATTATTCATAATTTGCACATAGCACCTACAGAAAACTAAGTGAGAATTCTAGTAGATATGACACATCAAAATTATAAAATGTCTTACATTTGACTATTTGAATGGGAAATGAACTTCTTACGGACTAGACAATATATTTGGCCATTTAATTTTTTTTGAAGTTTTAGTTCCTTTACCATGGTTTCCATATTATTATTGCCCTTGATTTTATGTCTATTATTTTAGTTTCAAGTATTTTTTTATGTAGGTTAAATTTTCTTTATTATAACAATTTTAAATGTATGAAAATATGTAAAGCCAGTAGAAAGTATAGAAAAAATACTCCTCAAATAATATATTAAAGCGACTCTAAAATTTTAAAAGAAAATATTTGGTAGCGAAAGTTTTAGACTAATCAATGTTACTGTTTACACTAAGAAACTCATTGTGGATTTTTTTTTACATGTACTCTTTTTTTATTGTGGAATTTTATTCAAGAAATGAAACAATTATTATGTTGCTTGGATTTCCACTTGAATCATACTTGTAGATGTAATCTAACAAGTTTTTCCAAATGAGATACATAATCAATAAAATAAAAATGTTAAAATACTATTTTGAGGTTTATATTTCATTTGTTTAAAAAGTTGTAAAATGTAGCTCTAAGGCTCATGCACAACATTAAAATATATAGCATTACAAAAGTTATCAGACTAAGATAAGGTTCAAGGTATACTAAAATTTTAATTTTTTTATAAGTAGGATATAATGTTAAAATAATGAAGAGCTAGGCTTAAAATCCCAGCAGGTAGGGAGGTCTAGGCAGGATGATCATAAATGCAAAGCTAGCCTCAGCAATTTAGCAAGGCCCTGAGCAACTTAGTGAGACCCTATCTCAAAACAAATTATAAAAGGGACTGAGGATGTGTTTCAGTGGTTAAATGCCCCTTTATTCAATCTCTGGTCCAAACAAACAAACAGACAAAAAAAAAAAATAGCAGTGAAGGTCTCTCTCCTTCTTTTCCACAACTAATCTCTTTGATTTTTAATTGACTTACAAAGTTAAGAAATGTAATTAATATGGGTGAAGTACTCTACATGTCATATATTAGGCCTTGTATAAATAATAATTATAAATATTATTGCTATTAGCATTTATATACCTCTCACAAAATGGGTAGAAGGGGTGAATTTTCTATAACGGATGCACTGTCTTTAACAAGAAAAGATGAACTGAAATCTTTTTATTTCACATCCCCTGGTAACTCTGTTCAGCAGAATGCCCTGTAATGAGAATGTCTCATTTTTTAATGTGTTGTGAACTTGTGCCTACAACATTGGCGGGGAGCTTTAATACCTGTGGAAAGCAGGCGCTGCAGAACTGCAGGGCTCCACCAACGTGTGAAACTAGGAGCCTTGGGCTGTGTTTTCATTAAGTGTACTTGGCTTTCCTGCTGCTTTTCTGACTAAGCTCCACCCTGAAAAGCACAGGCCTCTTTAGCAAAATTAAGAGAAAACAGAGTGATCTCTCTTTGGGCAGTAATCGTGTGAAATAGATTAAGAAATACACTGGCTCATGCCAGCAGGCAGCAACTAAGCACTAACAAATGTTTGCAGATTCGAATCTCAGAACAGAAGCAGTGTAGGGAGAGTCTTATTGTTTATCTTTATCCAGGAATGTACATAAATGTGTGAATATGTGTGTGTTGGGGGCAGGGCGAGACGCAGAAATCTTCCCCAGAGAAAGCAGGCAAATAACTAAAATAATAGAGAAGAAAAGATAGTTTGTAAAACAGAGGTTTTTGTTTTTGGGTTTGTTTTGTTTTGTTTTCCTGTCAAGGTTGAAAACTAAACAAGAATTCCACCTAAAATACAGTCAAAATTTAATGTCCTACTCTTCCAGAACTGCTTTGGGTAAATTTGTATAATTGCCTTGAATTCGAATCATGAAAAACTTAAGCACACTGTGGATTATTAATTGTTTCTTTCCTCAATGTTCTATCATTATAACTAGATTTTTATATTATAGGATTGTCCCAGGACTAGCCAAAGGTTTGAGTACCCCAGTGTGGGCTTTCCCTAGCTTAACTCAACTTTTTTTTTTTTTGCAGGGTGGGGGGATGCTGATTAGGTAGGGGATAAAATAAATTCCTTCATCACTCTGTGCAGACCTCCCTGTGATGTCTATAGCAAAATGAAAGCAAACTGAGCATGCTGTTGATAGCGTATGCCTAAGCAGAAACCTCTGGTCAGTCTCAGCCACTACCATGCTAGATTCAATTACTTCATTCAATATTTTATAAAAATTAACTGGGGTTCCATTGAATCAATGTAATGGTCCCAACTTGCTGGTAGGCATAGATTCCACTATGTTAAGAAAGAGTGGATATCAAGTGTTAGAATCAAGTCTACTTTTCAATGATAATATGATCTCATAAAGAGAAGGAACATATCACCCAGTGATAGGACACTTAAATTTATTAGAAGGCTAAAGAAAAGTTTATGAGAGAATGAATCTTAAGATAAAGGTCTGAGTGACAAAGGACACAGCTATAGTAGCTACAGGAGCTTCATAAAGAATTTTGGTTCCACATCAGGAGGAAATTCCTATGCATTTCCTTTTTGATATTTAGGTAGCACCATAATTGGGAGGGCATGACCTCTTGGAACACATTTAACAGTGATAAAGATGAATCAAATAACAGGGTTTACCTGATTATGCTGTGGAGAATTCAGCTTGACGGTAATGGTATTGGCCATCAACAGAGTGAGGAGATGCTGCCATCTGAGGGATCTGGGGAAAGGAGGGCACAGCTACAGATGCTGGAAGAATAAGTCCCTTTTGGGAAATCTAGAACATGGTTCTAATGATCCAAGGTAAGAAGTCATTAAGGGGGAGTGGCTCTGGGTTGTCTTTTTTTTTTTTTTAGTAGACTTTTGAAATTCCATTGGGTATTTTTGTAGATCACAAATCTATTCTAATATTCTTAATAATATAGCTCTTTACCCCATATAAACAAACACAAGGTAATTTTTTGCATGATTTTAATGTATATCAAAGTTTCTCAGATTGTGGATTTTCTGTAACTCTAGGGAACACTGCACTTTATTTTGTTCAGAACTTTTAAAGAATTGTTTATCATATAATAGAAAATCACATTATGCCCACCCTTGTCATAATGAAATCTGAGCCGCCAATAAACATACCTGAAGTAGTAGGTTTTTGTAGCTCTTTTATTTAAAGTATTTTAATAGATGCAAAGATATAACCACTTTGCTTTCATTGTACTGCAAAACATTTACATGTGAACTACACATTGCTTTATGATAAATTATATCCCTCTTATTTACCTTTTATGTTATGATATCATATTGATTCTCCAAAATTGTATGTACTCGTATATTGCATTATCTATGAATTTCATTCCAAAACTGTAGATACTGTCAGATATTTGTAATAAAAGGGGAACTTCACTTGATAAGGCTCAGAATTTTCTTCTGGTTACTGATATATTAGAAAATATTCCCTGGGAGAAACTGAGAAATAAGAGGGCACTTTGAAACCTTGGTTTCTTGTTACTTTTCAATTGCAAATCTAGTGTAAAAAGCCATGCTAAGTAGTTGTTCAATGTTTTCCTTAGAAAGCGAGAAAAGTTTTGGAATTTCTGGCAATTTCATTTCTTTTAGGTATAAAAGGTCATTACTTTTATTGTGAGGAATTCACCAGAACATGCTTTTTAACTTCATGAATAAAAGAAAAATATAAAATAATTATTTTGAAAGAAAAAGGAAAATGTACAGTTACCTTAATGTAGAGTACATATCTTATGTGCAGAGTATGTAAGTTGTGGGAGTATATCCACTAAAGCAAATTAGAGATCTCATCAACTGTGACGAAAGAGGAAAGAATTTTTTCCCCCAAACTTGAGATATTTATCACAGATCTGCAATTCCCTCATGTGAAGTTATTAATTATGGAGTCATTGAGGCATGGGAAATGTGCAGCAGATTATTTTGTGCTTGTCCTTCTGGGCCTTGGGGCCCACAGTGTTTTTATTTTTATAATTCTATAGAAAGGGGCTTAAGATAATCATTAAAAGAGATGGAACTAAATATTATGTGAAAAAGCATGTGCCCCGAAATAGTAAAATGGTAATATTATTCCAATAACATTTAGTTGTGGTCATCTAATTCAAAATTTGCTTTTGGGTAGCTCATACCAGCCAATTCTGGGTATTTTCTTCCTTCCCTCCCCCTTTCTATCTCTATCACAGTTTAGTTGCTTGCTTTCTAAGCACTCAATTTAGCACTACTTGATATTCATAATAGGGTAATTTAGAGTCTGAATCTTGAGTTTCTGACACACTTTTTATATGTTCTCAATAGGCAAGAATGAGTGTAGATATAATGTACTTAAATTATTTCAATCTCTGATTTTTTTCTATCCATTGACAAGTTGAACGTTAGCTAAAGGAATGACTAAGGACAGATGCCCCCTGATAGAATGTGATAAAATGGATTAGAGTGGAATTATAATAGAATGCTAGGAGATGTGATTTGGTGATCTGATCCATAGCCAGAGCTCCTTTGTTGTGCTAGGAAGACAGAAAGTTTGTCCCTACCTTTCCTGAAGTAGGAGGTTGGTTAGATTGGATGACTTTTTTTTTTAATTCTTTAAGCCGAGCCTGAAATGGAAACAAATCATAATAAAATTTCACACCCACATGTTTTTATATTTTTACTTTTCTTCCACCTATATTTTTCCATATGCTGATTGCACACCCACACTTACATGTGGGAAACAAGGATTTTAATATCAGAAGTCATTAGAAATAAAACACAGAAGATTATATACAGAATTAAAAATAATTTCTGAACAAGGCATCTATAAATATTCACTGCCTGAGTTGAAGTTTTCTTATCTTTTAGGTTAAGGATAGTGCTTGTTCTTCAGGTGTTCATATGTTGCTTTTTTATTCATTTATAGTTCTGAGGGGTCAACTCAGGGCTTCACACATGCCAAGCAAACTCTACCTTTGTACTGTACTCTTACCCCCATGATGCTCATTTATTATGAACACAGAATAGTGGAATAGAGCAACCAATTTTTTTTTTTTTTTTTTTTTTTTTTTTTTTTTTTTTAGGTTTAGAGAGCTTCTGATAACAAAGGCCATGGAAACAAAGACTTGAAAACCCTAAGAGATTTTTGCGTCAAGGTTCATTAGAGATATTGGTCTGTAGTTTTCCTTCTTTGATGTGTCTTTGTCTGGTTTCGGAATCAGGGTGATGTTGGCCTCGTAGAATGAATTTGGAAGTTCTCCCTCTTTTTCTATTTCCTGAAATAGCTTGAAAAGTATTGGTGTTAGTTCCTCTTTAAAGGTTTTGTAAAACTCTGCTGTATACCCATCCGGTCCTGGGCTTTTCTTAGTTGGTAGTCTTTTGATGGTTTCTTCTATTTCCTCTATTGTTATTGGTCTGTTTAGGTTGTCTATATCCTCCTGGCTCAATCTGGGCAGATCATAGGACTCAAGGAATTTATCTATGCCTTCACTATCTTCTATTTTATTGGAGTATAAGGATTCAAAGTAATTTCTGATTATCTTCTGTATTTCTGAAGTGTCTGTTGTGATATTGCCTTTTTCATCCCGTATGCTAGTAATTTGGGTTCTCTCTCTTCTTCTCTTCGTTAGCATGGCTAAGGGTCTGTCAATTTTATTTATTTTTTCAAAGAACCAGCTTTTAGTTTTGTCAATTTTTTCAATTGTTTCTTTTGTTTCAATTTCATTAATTTCAGCTCTGATTTTAATTATTTCTTGCCTTCCACTTCTTTTGCTGTTGTTTTGCTCTTCTTTTTCTAGGATTTTGAGATGAAGTATGAGATCATTTATTTGTTGGTTTTTTCTTTTTTTGAGGAATGAACTCCAAGCAATGAATTTTCCTCTTAGAACTGCTTTCAATGTGTCCCATAGATTCAAGGAGCTTGATATTAAATCAGAGACACGGCATCTGATAGAAGAAAAAGTTGGTTATGATCTACACGCTGTGGGATCGGGCTCCAAATTCCTCAATAGGACACCCATAGCGCTAGAGTTAACAAATAGAATCAACAAATGGGACTTACTCAAACTAAAAAGTTTTTTCTCAGCAAAAGAAACAATAAGAGAGATAAATAGGGAGCCTACATCCTGGGAACAAATCTTTACTCCACACACTTCAGATAGAGCCCTAATAACCAGAATATACAAAGAACTCAAAAAATTAGACAATAAGATAACAAATAACCCAATCAATAAATGGGCCAAGGACCTGAACAGACACTTCTCAGAGGAGGACATACAATCAATCAACAAGTACATGAAAAAATGCTCACCATCGCTAGCAGTCAGAGAAATGCAAATCAAAACTACCCTAAGATACCATCTCACTCCAGTAAGACTGGCAGCCATTAGGAAGTCAAACAACAATAAGTGCTGGAGAGGATGCGGGGAAAAGGGCACTCTTGTTCATTGCTGGTGGGACTGCAAATTGGTGCAGCCAATTTGGAAAGCAGTATGGAGATTTCTCGGAAAGCTGGGAATGGAACCACCATTTGACCCAGCTATTCCCCTTCTCGGTCTATTCCCTAAAGCCCTAACAAGAGCATGCTACAGGGACACTGCTACATCGATGTTCATAGCAGCTCAATTCACGATAGCAAGACTGTGGAACCAGCCTAGATGCCCTTCAATAGATGAATGGATAAAAAAAATGTGGCATTTATACACTATCGAGTATTACTCTGCATTAAAAAATGACAAAATTATAGAATTTGGAGGGAAATGGATGGCATTAGAGCAGATTATGCTAAGTGAAGCTAGTCAATCTTTAAAAAACAAATACCAAATGACTCCTTTGATATAAGGGGTGTAAACAAGGACAGGGTAGGGACGAAGAGCTTGAGAAGAAGATTTACAGTAAACAGGGATGAGAGGTGGGAGGGAAAGGGAGTGAGAAGGGAAATTGCATGGAAATGGAAGGCAATCCTCAGGGTTATACAAAATGTCATATAAGAGGTAAGGAGGGGTAAGTCAAGAGAATACAAATGGAAGACATGATTTACAGTAGAAGGGGTAGAGAGAGAAAAGGGGAGGGGAGGGGAGGGGAGGGGAGGGGGGATAGTAGACAATAGGACAGACAGCAGAATACATCAGACACTAGAAAGGCAATATGTCAATCAATGGAAGGGTAACTGATGTGATACAGCAATTTGTATACGGGGTAAAAGTGGGAGTTCATAATCCACTTGAATCAAACCGTGTAATATGATGTATTAAGAACTATGTAATGTTATGAACGACCAATAAAAAAAAAAATAAAAAAAAAATAAAAAAAAAAAAAGAAAACCCTAAGAGAAACCTCTGGAGATTATAACCTGACATGATATTACTCAAGTAACAGGACAATGAAGTACCTTATTAGAGAACCAGAAAGGCATAACACTGTCTTTAAACACACACTGTTTCCACAATATATAGTATTATTTATTTATTTATTTATATTAAGTTAAATATCTATTGATTTACTTATTTTTAGCACTGGGGTTCAAACCCAGGGCTTCACACATACAGGACAAGCAATCTACCACTACACAAGATCCCCAGCCCTAGCTGAATAGAGTTTTAACCTCTTTATACAGAAGTTTGGAAAGTAAAGTTCTGTATTTTCAACATTTCTTTATTCATATGAAATTCATAAACAGTACATTCACCCACTTAAAGTATACAATTCAATGTTTTTAATTCATAGTATTACTAATTTTTAAAAATTGTGTTAATATATGTAAGTATATATGTATAGTATATATATATTTGATATTAACCATTTTAATTATACAATTCAGTTGTAGTAATCATATTTACAATGTTGTGAAACCTTCACCACTATTTAAAAGATATTTAATCCCCCCCCAAACAACATGTTTTAAACAATGTACTACTATTTTTTTTGGGGGGGAGGGGGTACTGGGGATTGAATTAGGGGTGTTAAACCACTGAGCTACATCCCCAGCCCTTTTTATTTTTTATTTTGAGACAGGGCCTCACTAAGTTCCTGAGGCTGGCTTTGAACTTGTGATGTTCCTGCATCAGCCTCTTTACCCTCTGGGATTTCAGGAGTATAGCACAGCACTGGGCAACAATCTCCCACTCTTGATTCAGAGAAATTGAACCACAGATTAATAAAATTATTATTTTCAACTAGAAAGAAATAGTTAAAGTGTTTCCTGTGCATAACAGTAACTCTAATAAATAAAGGAAAAAAGTAGTTCATGTGACATTTAGGAGTCCATGATGGAATCTCTGCATGCTCCCACCATGTGACTACATAGCTGCCCATGATTTCAAATCTGGCACACCATGTGTGTTCATATCTACGTGGACACATTACAAACACTAGTGCTCCTATATTTCTGAAACATGCATATTTTATAGATATGAAACAAAACTTGCACATAGGAATATTGAGAATGGACAACTCTCTGCTAAGAAAGCTTATCTGTACTGTGGTGGATAAGTGAAGGATGAAGGGGTATGCCAATTAGCAAAGAAGAATGTCTGGAGACTAGACATTAGATAAATTTGGTGATTCTAAAATATGTCAATGAGTTTTTGCTGCAGTCCGGCTGCAGCAAAATAACCGGGGGGTGACGAACAACTTGTGTACATTGATACAGCAGGAGTGGAAGCCGTTTATTGTAGGACCGGAGCAATATTTATACATTCTACACAGCTTATCTTAATTAGCATAAACTAGATACATCAGTCAACCAATAAGGAATCTCCACATTTAATAGCTCGCTGGAGTTACTTCACAAACCACTCCCTCTGGCATTTTCCCAGGCGCCATCCAGACTTGTTTACAGACTCTAACAAGTTTTTTTTTTTTTGAATCAACATTCTTTTTCATTCAGAGATAGAGATTCCAATTCTTTTCCCTTTAAAAATATGAGTTGGACTTATATACTTTATTATAAATAGTAAAATGTAGGGGAAATGAGACTGATAACTTCTGAATTTAGGTTAAGAAAGGCCATGTAGCTTCTGCTGGTCTCCTGACTCATACTTGGATGTGGCTTCTGTGATGTGGGGAAGCACAGTCTACATGGAATGGCATGTGTAGGAATTTTGACAGAAAGATCCCACTGAAATCCTAGTGGACAGAAACTATTCATCACCAGACATGTAAAGGGGGAAGCTATCAAAATAACCTCAGCCCTACCTACCACTGATGAAAACTTAGAGAACTTCTAAGAAGCAAACAACTAACTGTGTCATGAGTGATTAGAATAATAAATGATCATCACTTTTTTACCACTAACTTTGGGATAATTTTTATGCAGAACTACTTAATCAGAACAGAAAGTGAAGTGATTAAAATATGTTAATATTTTAAATGTTATATGGGGAGCAATCTGGAAAAACTAGGAATTAGCCTTTTTCATATCCTCTTTCCTTGAAAAAGAAAATATTTTAAAGTTATCTTTATTTTTTTCTGTTATGATAATTGAGCAACAAAATTTCAAATAAAAATCATACTAACACTCTCTATAGAGAAGAGGGACATGATTTTTCTAATTCAATATAGATATTTAAGTTTCTCTGTTACTCTTTTGTTGAGTAAGGCATACTTCTTATCTTTGGAACAATATTCTTATTTGGCATTAAAATAAATAAACAAATCTCATAAACATTTGACTTATGTCATAAGTAATCCCAGTTATTTTTGTTCATTCCCTGAACAACATTTATTAAACATCTATTAAGTGCCAACTATTCTAGAAACAGAATAGCTAATTAGATATAGTCTTGACACTCAAGAATTTAGAAGAAAATCTTGGGGGAGAGACAAGGAAGGAAGCCAGCAATTAGGAAATAGTATGAAAACTCCTATATATAGATAAATACAAGATCTGTGATACCATATAGGGACATCGTATCAGCTCTCGCATTAAATTCGGGAGGTATTAGGAAAAATTCTTAGAGATCATGGCTGCATTGATCCTGAAGAAGAAAAGTAAGAGCTCAACCAGTGAAGCTCAGAAGTAGATGAGGATGTTGGGTGAGGAAGCATAACAGTTTGGGCAGGGGCCACAAAATGTTCAGAGAACTGGAGGCAAGAATGCACACAACGAATTTTGGGAATTGGCTAGTGTCTAATTATGACTGGAACAGAGACCACAAGGCAGGGGAACAATAAGACAAAACACCAGGGGCAGCCTCTGTCATGTTAATAATTCTCAACTTTATCCCCAGAACTTTGGGAAACCACTGAACTCTTCTTTGATCCAATTTGAACATGATATGGAAAATACTTAAAATAATTAAAGTTTGGCTCTGGAAGATCAATCTAAACACTCTTGTAATAATTAAGGTTAGGGAAGTCAGAAACTAACTGGGTAGTGGTATAGAAAAAAATCTTTTTGTGAAGAGGGAACCAAGCAAGCCATTGTTCATTCCCAGCCCAGAGATCTTCAACTCTGCTCAAAGTCCATTTGGACATAGATAAAGTTAGTAATCAAATTTCAGGAGGTACAGATCCTTGGTATGTATTTCAGAATGCCAAAGCCTACCCAGAAAGTGACACCCATGTGGCATTTTGGATTGAGTACCATTGTGTTGTAGTTGCAGAGAAGTGCTTTGATAAGCTAGCAACAGATTTCAACACAAAAAAAATCTCTTTTAATGAGAAATATTTGCCACACAAGTAACTTATACGAAAACAGAGACTAGTGTGCATGTGTTTGTGTCAAATGAATATTTGTACTTCATATGTACTTTAATATTTTCTTAGTTTGACTGTGAATGAAGGGGTCAAGCACCATTCATTAGAAACCATGCTAACTCTTTGCATAGAAACCTACATGATGTTGCAAATTAGAAGTTCCACAGCCCTTCTGAAGTGTTAAAAATGACAGTGTGCTTTAAATGAAATCATCATGTGTAGATACGTTAATTTATTAACCATAACATAAGTAAGTATATGCATGCATGTCATATACATACATTAAATAATTATATGTTTATAAATGCACAAATATGGGGAATAAACAAATAAATAAGTCGTTCAAGAATAGGATCTTCTTCTAATGAATTTCATGTAAATTCATAAGGAATTAAAGTTTTTTGGGTTTTTTTTTGCCAATGGAATGGCTTATACAATAGGATAACTGCTTTCTTCTGCTGTCCTAGAACAAAATAACATTACTGTGGAGAGCAAAAAGGAGTAGTAGTTTCTAGCAATTCATATAATGAATAACCATAGTAGCTGTAGCTATTGTCATTGCGCCAAAAATGCTTTAATTTAAATCATTTATACTAATTACCAAAATTGCTAGGGAATTGTTAGGAATGAGTTCTTAAAGAACTCAGAAGGGAAATTCAGGGTTGCTACAGATTCCAACTTTGAATTCTTTATTTCACTTTATTTTCAAATGTTGTGATAAAGAGATATTAATCTAGGGTTTGGAAAGACAGGTCAGAATAATAACAAACAGGGATCTCTCTGTCAGGGTAAGGGACAAATATTTATTATAGCTGGAGAGTAGAAACTTACAGCTTTGTAAGTCACTTATTATAATTTAATCTTTTAGGTACGAGATACTTACTGTGTTTGTCCAACTTGGAAGGAAAACAAGCAAGAAAAAAAAAGAGTATTTACTATGTGCCAGACATAGTAATAGTGTTCCTGTCAATCATCATAATTACTCTGTGAGTTGGTTACAATTCACACCATTTTCAAATGAGCCATCTTTGACTTTCAATGGTTATATCAACTAAGGTCCTCTTGCCAGTAACCCTATCTGGTTAGATCTCAATCTGTGGGAATATTAGCCAGATCTTCCTGCTAACCTCCATGTTCTCATAGAGTGGTTGAGAGTGTCACCTTTCTAGAGAGATACAAATGTTCTTACATAAGTAAGAGCCAAATAACCAGGAACTACATTTTTTTATTATAAAATTACAGTAGTTTTGAATTGGAAGGGAACTTGGAAGTCTTTTAGTTTGAAGGCATTGATTACAGAGGAAGCAAATGAAGCTCATAGAGAAAACGCAATTGACTCGATGTTGTTCCCAGTGTGAGCAGTGGAGTTGAGAGTAGAATTCACATCTTTAGAGACAATCTGGAAACCAATTTTCTGTGTCATGAATCATATTCAAAGAAGACCTAATAGTCACAAGAAATGTCTGTCTAAACTAAACATGTCCTATTAGGCTCTTCTTGATTTTTCAGTTTTACTTTTCAGAAAATCACGATCTATGTTTGAATGTTTCCCTGTCATGTGTCTCTGTCTCCAAACTCCACAATCCTTCACTTTCATCTGAAGGTTGAAATAAAATATTAA
This sequence comes from Urocitellus parryii, assembly GCF_045843805.1. Lineage (NCBI taxonomy): Eukaryota > Metazoa > Chordata > Mammalia > Rodentia > Sciuridae > Urocitellus > Urocitellus parryii. The sequence goes on along the minus strand of NC_135538.1, from coordinate 68,654,403 downwards.
CACTTAAAATGCAGAAATGTTAAAGTATATAATATATGCTGACTTTAAGATGAGTTCATTCTTGGCTTAATGCAATTTTGGCTGGGGTTTCTCTTTTCTCTCATACATCGGTAAGTTCTTTTAAGGAACATACCCTGGGATTTATCACTTTTTCTTACCTATTCATATTCTGTGAGGCATGCTGGAACTATTATTCTGAAGTTCTGTTCATGTTGATACCACATTCCTTAGTTTGAATCTCAGTTTGAGGTAGAATCTGTTTTTTTTTTTTAATTTCTAGATATTTTTGACATTTTTCCATAGAATTTATATGAACTAATATAATACATTGAATAGACATGTAACATAGATTGACAGACTCTTGTCCCCATTGGCCTGGAACATGAAAGTTCATATCCAAGAATATCTGTCTCAGGCATATTGAATTAGAACCATTTGGTTCTGTTTTGTTCTGCTAAAGAGAAATAATAAGAGGATTTGTTAGCTTACTTATTATAAATTGTGTACTGTAAGCCTGGGGAATGTACATACTTCAGGTTCAGTCTGATCAAGATTCTGGCTTTTTTCTTTTCTTTCTCAAGGTCTTTCTTCCCTTCCTGTGCACCTTGTCCTTGAACTGGCATTTCTTGTCTTCCTCTCCATCCCAAACATTTCTCTGATTACTGATAGAATTCTAGATTCAGAGTTATTTCTCCTCAAAACTTTGAGAATGTTTTCCCATTGTTTTCTCATATTCATCAATGCTGCCAATTGAAGTCCAATGCCAGCCTATTTCTGCTTCCTTGTCGGTCTCATCTCAGGCAGATATTACAACTTTCTCTTCACTATACTTTGTATTTCCAAATGTGTGCTTTTCTCCTTTCCTACTAAGGATGTTATATTTTTCTTCAATTGGAGAGATTATTAGTCATTATTTCTTTGCATGTTGCTCTCCTGCAAATGTTCCATTCCTATCAGTAGCATAGAAACAGTTTTTAAGCTCATATTCCACAGATTTTATTTGGATTTTCAAACAGCTTTTGGTTTGGATGGATAGAAATCATTGTCATAATTTTGTAAAATTGTTTGAACTCCAGTTCTACACTTGACTCTATGATCAATGTTGGTAAATGTCAGTTACACATGTCATCTATAAGTCAGTTGATTCCACTTCATTGGCTTCTTAAGGGCCACTTTGATCTTTTGTGTTTCATTTTATTCATCTATTAAAAAAACAAAAACAACACAAAAAATAAAACACCACTTGACAAAGTAAGTGACCCGTGTGTCATCCTTTTACTCAAATTCCAGTGAAAGCTTAGTACTTGAAGAAATTAAATGACTCACTCAAGGTCATTTTTTTTTTTTAATGTCTGCTGCCTCCAGTGTTTAGTTGCCTCTCTTCTTATAGCCTACCAGGTTCTTTCAGGTTCCTCACCTTATGCACTGTCTCCAAACTCCACAATGCTTACTTGTGTGTCCCCTCAGCATCTGCATGTCTCTCTAGGTAGCAGGTTATCTATCCTCAGAGAAAAGAAATTGGCATACCAAAGTCATCTGACTTGACCATTTTCAAACTCTTTACCTTTCATCCATTCTAACTTTCTTTCTAGGACTTCTTAATTTCAACAATTGTTAGAAAGGTGATGGGAGAAGATTATTTCTCATAATGTGCTAGGATTATTCTTTCTCACACAAGAGGCATGTGAAAAACAACAAAAATATTTATAAAATTACCATTTTTTGAAAGCACACAAAACAATTTCTGTAACAGAGTCAAGCAGCAAGAGGTTAACTACTGTAATTATCCCGGGGAATACCAAAGAAAGACTAGACCTAGAAAACTAGGTTAGATATAAAAATAAGTGTGAAATATGTAGAATATTAGCTATTTTAAAATTCCTACCAAACTCAGGCACTTTGTACAGATTTACATACATATTTATACATATATACATATTTAAGTTCTATCTCAACTGATGACAATTTTTACAAAGCAAAAAAGAAAAAGAATGAGAATTATGGATTCTCCAATTTTAGCCCAATTCATGAAATGGAAGAATTTACTTCAGTATAGATTTCAGTATAGAAGACATGTGTAAACAACTAAAATACAATAAACATTCACCAAACTATAATCTATAGGATCTTCATAAGAACAACAACAAAAAGTTTTTTGAATCTAATGACTGCCATGAATTCTGAATCATTCATTTCTCTCTCTCTCTCTCTCTCTCTCTCTCTATATATATATATATATATATATATATACACACACACACATATGTGTATATATACTTTATATTTAAATATATATATACATACTTTATATTTAAATATGTATATATATGAAATTGGAGAGTCCATAAGTCTCATTATTTCTCCTTTTTGCTTTGTAAAAATTGTCTTCAGTTGAGATAGAACTTAAATAACAAATAATGGAGAACTGAATAAAGAATAGGTTAATATGAAAGTGAGTTAAATAGTTAAAAGAGGATAATTACTAACTAGTGAAATCATTAAATGAAAGTTAAGATAATATACAAATTCAGAATCGCATTCATTATTTTCTAGTAGTACCTGGTATGCTAAAAGCCTCAAATATTGGTTTTGTCAGTTGCCTTTAGCAAGTCACTTCAGGCAAGAGCCAAGCATAATGACAAACATACAAACACAATTAACAAATTTGAGGATTCATTTTCAAATGTATTTTCCTTCATAATCCCAAAATATTTTGTTTTTTTATGATGAACTTATAGGGTGAACTAAAGTAGATGGAAGGCTGCAAGAGTTAATCATTCAAATTAATTTTGTTCTGAAGAGCTGACATCCTCTGTATCGTCAGCTCTGCTTCAGTCACCCCCCTCTTCCGACACATGCACACCTTGTCAAAGACATGTTTTTAATTTTTTTTAAAAAAGTCTATATTTTAGCCAGGAGGATTATATCAAGAATAAGCCATCAAGTTATAGGGAGATGAAGAATGAAGGTCACGACCTCTCTATTTTATCTTTCTATTACTCCCAGCCTAAAACTGGCTCCTGGGGTAATGCCTATTTCTGTAAGAAATTCTTTTCACTGATCTCTGCTTTGTGACCCTTATAATAGGCTGCATTCAAGAGCATGTAAGCATCTAATGTACATGCACAGAAACTTCTTCCAGAGAGAAGAACCAGGCTTCTAAGGCCTGTAGGCTGCCACTTGACATCAGGAATTCTGAAGTGCTACACTCGAAAAAAAATCATTCTCTTCCCTGGTATTCCTGATTAAAAATGGCAAATCACAACATTTATTTAAGAGGTTCAGACTCCAGAGGGCTGGGCCAAGTGTCCCTCTTCTCTTTACAGGTGGTGGTTTATAGAGTATGGTTTGGCAATGTCTTATAGTGTTTTCCCTTTCTATTAAGATAATTATTACAAAAATGGAGCCTGTTGCTGGCAGTATACTAAAACACATGCACTTTCTCTACTCTGGCCATATCTATACATAGATATGCAATGAGAGATTTAAAATACAGATAAAATTTCTTAACAAAGCTCTTTAATGCACATTTCAAAATATTCCTTTTGAAAATCTCACTTTGGATTATTTCCTTCCTCCCTCCCCCTTTCATTTTCCTCTCATTCTCCCATCTTTCCATCTTCCTATCTTTATACACACACACACACACACACACACATTTAAGTACAATCACTGCTCACTAAAAACTGCAGTGTTTGTGTTATCATTTAGGGTTATATAAACTTTAAGGTTTAATGTTTATTTCTGAAATTGCTCGGCACCAATCTTTCCAATTCTTCTTGAATATCATATTCCAATTATGCATATGTAGACTGCAATTGCACAGGTGTGCTATTTGATAAACGAACTATCTGTTAACTTGCCTTTCATAATTACATTTTCATCTCATTTTGTCTTTTGCCATCTCTCTTTTAACCTTTGATTTCTCTGTTGAATTATATAAAGTCTTCTGTGATTTGAAATTATTTCATCATAGGATGTCAGAGGAATTTTCTGATGCCTCTCAGGTGTGGTTTTTATTAGCAAGCCAAATGTTTCTCTCTACTCTGTGCCTACCTCCTATGGAATGATTGTAATGGATCTAGCATCATAACAAATCACTGCATTACTCTGTTTCATGAGTATAAAATAAAATGATTTAGTGAGAAAAGAATTTCTCAATAAGTCTTATCAACTATCATCTCACAATCTAAAGTATATTATCTGAGTTTAGATAACTCACAAATGAAATTATAAGATTATAAATTGTCTAAATGCTAGGCAATAAAATCAAGTATTTTTTTGATAGAACATGACCATCACCTTATTTTACAGTGACTCATTTGCTATCTTTGACTTTTTAAAATAAGAAAAGCTGTTATTTTTAAACTTCCATTTGCCTGTAGGGACTTGAGTCACAGAGGTTATGTCATTTGCCTGAGGTTTCTGCTGCTGGAAAATACAGCAGCCTAGAAAAGAAGTTATTGAAAAGAACTAAACATCCATTTCTTTAAAACCTATTATTAACAAACTTTGTTCTGGAGCCATTAGGTGCTCAATGTTTTTCAGAGCCATCTAGATTTAAACTGCTCTATTAATTGTAGTCCCTTGTTTTTGCCCTGACAGATGGATGTTGGGAAGTTAATTACAAAGAACATGGATTTAAAACATGTGTTATGTGTCTTCCTACACAGAAGTTTCCACTGTGGTATATGCAGTTTATATTTTATTATCTCTGTCCCCTTTCTTTCCTTTATTAATTCATTATTAAAAATATCTTATTAGGTCTCCAGTTTATTGGAGGTACAGATATAGGAGTGGGGAACACCATCTTGAATGGAAATAGATCCTTCATATAAAGAAACACATTGTGATTATAAAGGCAAATAATTCATTGTGACCATTATGACCATATAGTGTACAAGGGGAACAAAGGCTGGAGGTGGACTGGGTAGAGAAGGACTAGCTAAATCAATTGTGGTGTCGTGAGGGTGGGTATTGCTGGTGATGTTGTACGTATTTTATATTTTTCTTGGATGGGTGGCCTTCAGATGAACCACATTTATTGGCAGTGCATTATATCAATATACTTCATAAGTTCTAAGTCGTAGTAATGACAGATTCTTGGGAAGAGACCAAATTCAGATCAAGTGAATAATTGTCTAGCCCAAGCTTTTCCTCCCACTTAAATTAAGCTTTAAAAAAGATAGTTTTTTTTTTATCTTTCTGGTCACAAGTATAATATTGAAAAGCTATTCTGTAGGAATCATATTCATATTAACTTTAAGTATTTTGACCTCTTGAGGAATTGAAAATTACGTTTTTTAAAAGATATCCCCAAGCAATTTCACATCGACCATGTTGTTCTTGCTTATTGTTTCTTTTTCCAACATATTTTATTTGTTCATTTTGGTTATACATGATGGTAGAATGTATTTTGAGATACACATACATGGAATATAACTTCCCATTTTTGTGGTTGTAGTGACATAATACCAATCATGCATTAAAGATGAAATATATAATCTCAAATAAATAAATAATAAACTGCTGTATGTTGGGACCATTCCTTCTTCAGATGTACTTGCCTGGTATGTTATACACCACAATAGTCTGGGTGTTACTTTGCAATTAAAAAAAAAAGTTATATGAATCGAGGATGAATTAGACATTTAGACTTATGATCACTATACAAAAATGCCTTTCAGGCCATTAGTAGATTTTTTCTTTTATTCTTAAAACATATTCTTAAAATATAAAAATCACCACTAACTATATCTGAGATATTTATGAATATAACTATAAAAGTATCCTACAGGTATTGAAGTCAAAACAAATACACTTTATTGTTTTATGTTTTCAATGACTACATTCAGTGAAGTATGTCATAAAAAATCCTATTGCTCCCAATTTATAGTTGAGAGAATGGTAATATGTCAATAACATTATAATTTCACTTTAACAATAGTTTATTTTTATTCCAGATGAAATTTGACAGCAGGCAACAAAACCTTTTTACTGATATTCATACCTACAAATTTCTTAGCTCAAGCAAGTAAAATCACTTAAAATCATCAAGAAATTGTTATTGGAAAATATGTGGAATGTTTACTTTTCAACAGCATCAATGGTAATTTATAACCTACATAGATCCACATTACATTTGGTCTTAAAATTTTTATAAGAGTGTTACATTTTATTTAAGGAAATAAGGAGATCTTGAAATATTTCAGCATATCTCACCCCCCCCCAATCCCTGGAGATTAGAAAACAATGCCAATAAATTTAGACAAATCTTTATCAGATTTAGTATAGAGACAGAGAACTTGCCCTTACATGTAATGTAGATGAATACTTGATTTGAAAGATAGCCTTAAAAGGTTAGATTAGACTATTTAAAATAGTTTAATTAGCTTAAGTTTTTTTTTAGCATCTATGTGGAAGGAAATTGAGTTTTGGAGGCAATTAAAAGCTCATTCAAATTGTAGCCATAATGGACAGTGGAGAACAGATTTAAACCACATACTTCAGTTTCGAAGGTGAGTGATATTTCCAGTATTCTCCCCTTCTTTTCACCTCCGGGCTTACCATTACTGACCTTGTAAAAATAAATACTACTTCAAGCAAAATATTGGTAACAATATAAACATTCCATATTGTATTGTGCATGTAGAACAAATTATGCTATGGGCCATCATTTGCACTAATATATATGGTCAAAGAAAACAATGCTTTTAGAATATTGAGCTAGGTTTATACCACATACCAATCTTGTGGCAGGCATGAAGAAATTGTTTTTAAATTTATTTTACATTCTTATTCAAAGTGTTTTCAAATCAAACATCCTTCAGACGTCCTTTAAGTATTTTTCTGGGGCTTAGGAAAAAATGCAGAGCAATAGACTTTCAGGTGTACACTGTACAGTATAATTTGCATACAAATGCATTTTTACTGAAAAAGATCAGGGCAGGGTTTTAAATATGTTTCTACATTGAACTTTTAGGCATCTTGTAAAGTTGAATATAATATAAAATTTGGAACTCTCTCTAGTCCTACATACTCTCTAGGGAATGAATTTGTGTTTTTCAGAGTATGGGTACTAATGTCACCAAAGCTGCTGTGGAAAGAGTCACATGCATTAAGCAACATTAATGAATCAGATCATCGAATATGTTTTCGTGCTTATGCTTAATCAAAATCTTTCAAACCCAAATTCTAATTTCTGATGGATCTTTACAGGTGGGGATCTTGATGGAATAAAGGGATTGAGAGAATTTTTCCCAATGTCATATAAGACATTAGTAAAAAATATGTCTGTTTAGTGAACTTTAGTATTTCAGTATAATTTTCTATGTCAATGCATAAAAATAAGGTGAAATGCAAAAAGAAAATAATATGATGTATGCACCAAACAAGATGAAATGCATATAAAGCACTTCATAGGTATTAGAGAAGCCAGACAACCAAGGGGAAATACAACAGTTGAAGAAGGCTGGATCAGTTATGATAATTTCAGGATCAATAAAGTTGTTAAGGTATATAAAATAATTGAATAATATTTCTCTTAATTTATTTTTTCTAAATAATTATTGAATAAAATACATTCTCTTCTTTCAGTTTCATATATATCTATGCAGATAGGCTAACTGTGATTTGAAAAGATGCAAAAGGCTATTAATCAGACAGTGGAGCTAGTGGTATTTGAGGAAGGAACACTGAAAATGCAGTACTTGTTTTTTCCTATATAAAGAGAAAATTCATTTACTCAGCAAATGTTTCCCAAGAAAAACATTCTATAGAGCATGCATTTCTCCAAGTACCAGGGATACTGGTAGTGAGCTAACAGTTGTCTCCTTGGAATTTCTATGGTGACTTTCATCCTAGAGGAATTCAACAGGGAGCCATAAACATTATGCACTGTGGGCACCTACTAATGTAGCTATGTGAGTCTGTGTATGTATGTGTGTATGTGTATATGTGTGTGTGTGTGTGTGTGTGTGTGTGTGAGAGGGAGAGAGAGAGAGAGAGAAAGACTTGACAGAACTTTACAAAAACATTATGGAAAGATTTACACCTCTTTCATTAATTGTCATAGCAGGAAAATTAAAATATTAAAGATATGGAATTTTTGCATGGAGAATTAATGAATGTAATTTCATGGATATTTATGGAATCCTTCAGTCAGGAACTGGGGTGTATACATCTTTTTATTCCAAATACACTTAGTACCTTAAAATTACATACTAGAATTATACATGAAAAAAATTAAAAATGGAATAATACAAAACAGTCTTTAAGTTTTAAATTTGGAAATCAACATTATACAATCACTTCAAAGCTCTCTATATTTGGAGATTTAAAAACACATAGTGTTTATACCTGTAATGTCAGTGACTCAGGAGGCTGAGGCAGGAGGATTGCAAGTTTGAGGCCAGCCTCAGCAGCTGAATAGATCCTGTTTCAAAATTAAAAAAAAAATTAAAAAGGGTTAGGAATATAATTTAGTGGTAAGATACCTCTTGAGTACAATTTCTAGCACCAAAATAAAAAATGATGATGATGATGATGATGATAAAATAACAAAATGAAAACATTAAGAAATGACTTAGTTGTCAAATAACAAATTTTAACAAATTAGAAGAGTGCATAAGTAAATTTGTAGATTAAAATGCTTCTATTGAAGCATACTAGCTACAGATAGCATATGGCACTTAAAGTCCAAAATGCTTGCTATCTAGCCCTTTATGGGGGAAAAAACAGCTGGATGAAGCTGGATGCAGTGGCACAGGCCTGTAATCCAATCACTCAGGAGCTGAGGCAAGAGGGTTGCAAGTTCAAAGCCAGCCTCAGCAACTTAAGCAACTTAATGAAACCCTGTCTCAAAATGAAAAATGAAAAAAAAAAAAAGGCTGTGGATGTGGATCAGTGGTTCAGCCCCTTTGGATTCAATTCTTGGTACCAAGAAAACAAAATGCTTCTATTGCAAAAGAAAGAGACAGAGAGAGGGAGGGAGGGAGAGAGAGATAGAGAGAGGGAGGGAGGGAGGGAGAGACAGAGAACATAAAAATTAGGGGGCTAAATTTTCAATTGAAGAAGTCAAAATAGAAAAATGAAATAAATACTAATGAAATACAGGGTAACAAAAACAGAAACTAATGAAATAAACAATATAATCAGAGGATTAATCAATGTACATAATAGTTCTTTGAGAACATTAAAAAGATTGGCATTGCCTTGTCAAGAATAATCAAGTAACACACAGATGTTTCAAATAATATTAGGATTAAAAACCCTTATGTAACTACAAATGTGGAAATTATAAAATTACTTAAGGCATGATACAAATAAATCAGTGCCAACAAATGGAAAGCTTAGTAAAAATATATTTCTACAAAAATTAAAATTAACTAAATTAAATTAAGGTAAAAAAGAAAATTGAATAATTATGTAATTAAAAAATAAATAAATAAATGAACTAGTGGTTGCTACAGTTTGGATCTTGAATGTCCCTCAAAGGCCCATGTGGGGAAGGCTTAGTCCTGTATGGTTACAACCCAGGAACTTAGTTCATTTGGATATGTTCTTGAATGGGACAATGAAACTCCAGAATCTTTCTTTTTATACATTCTATTTGCCATGAGGTGAACAGGATTCATTTGTACATGCTTTTCCCATGGTATACTATGCCAGCACAGGCCTGAAGCAACAGGGATAAGTGACCATAGACTGAAACTGGAAACCATGAGTGAAATTGAGCCTTTCTTTTTGTTACACTAATTACCTCAGGTATTTTATCACAGTAGTGGAAAGCTAACACAGTGGTTGATAATCTTTCCATAGAGATTTTAATAGGTACAGAAAATTTTATAGAAAGCAGCTGAAAATCCAAGGAAGAATAAATTTGAAAGCACACAAAACTACTCCAGAGATTAAAAAAATAATAATAATTTTTTGCATCCTTTTCAAACCAGATAAGAACAAGAAGGAAAAAAAAATGAACAGGTCAATTGTACTCACAAAAATAAATGCCAAAATTTTTTTAAAATATTTTTTTTAGTTGTAGATGGACACAATACCTTTATTTGTTTATTCATTTTTTATGTGGTGCTGAGGATCAAACCCAGGGCTTCACATGTGCTAGGTAAGTGCTCTACCACTGAGCCACAGCCCCAGCCCCAAATGCCAAATTTTTTTGTGAAGGAAAGAAAACAAATAATATTTTTAATAATATAATAATGTACAAATATATAAAAGATGTGATGTTTAGCATTTGACAATCTGTTAATGTAAATCATAAAATTAACATATTAAGATGTAAAAATCATTCAAACATTTCAATGGACCAGAAAAGAAAACATAATAAAAATGTTCACACACTAGATACAAAGGAAACCTATAGTATGTTGAAGTTCACTAGTCTAAACCTACAATAAACATCATACATAGTGAAGTATTAGAAATGTATTCTGTAACATTGGAAACAAGACAGAAGTTTACTATCAACATTTCTGTTAAATTTTGAGTGTTCTAGCTAGTGAAGTTACAAAATAAAAATGAATAAAGAGGACAAGAATTTAAAAAGAAGAAACAGCAACACTACTTTTTTGGTAGTTGATATGATAGCCTGGAATAGGGATCACTGAATTATATGGTTCAGTGGCCAGCTTTGGCTCACCATCTAATTTAATTGTTTTGGAACACAGTCATGCCACATTTGTTCATTGTATATTGTCCATGACTGCTTTCATCTAAAAGGGCACAATTGAATACAAGCTGCAGATACCATACGGCCCTTAAAGTCCAAAATGGACTCATGGAACTTGAATTTATATTTTACAAGTCTCTAAAAAATGGTAGGGTTTAAGGTAGTAAATTGTGGCAGATATTTTTCTATTATATTACATAGTAGGTAGTAATATTTAAATTATAAGGTTATTCAGGGAAGGATAGGAAAAAAAGAATGCTAAAAAAATAAGGAGACACTAATAAATATGGAAATGATCTACAACAAGCATGGTATTAGAATGTATTGAGGCAAATATATATTTTTTATGAAAATGGTACAACATAATTGTTCATCCATAAAAATATAGAACAATTTCAGATATATTAAGAGATAATTGTGCAATCTAAGAAGATAAATTTGGACAGATTTTATGAAATTAATGAAGGGAATTTTTTGTAAAATTACAAAATGCATAAAATACAAAATGAGAAAAATATTGACACACCTGAGCCCATTAAAATTAAAAGCATCTGTTTTTATGTGTACCATAAAAAAGTCAAAATACAAACATTGGCTTACAATAGTCATTTTTTCATATAGTTAACCAACAATGAATTACTATCCAGTATATGTAAAACATCTACCTTATAATAATAATAATATTCCAATAGGAAAATGAACACAACAAAATAAACAGAAATTCAATAATCTGATGATAAATATGCTTAACACATTAGTTTTCTTTTAAATAAACAAAAACAGCAATATGAACTTTTTACCATCACCAGAGTAGCAGAATTTTTTAAAAATTGAAAATAACTTATAGGCTTTTATTTCTTGCTGAGAGTATGGCTTCTTATAACCAGTTCAATCAAATAGTTATATTTCTAGGTATACACCCCAGAGAAACTGCCAAGTGCTCTAGGAAACTTGCATAAGAATGTTTAAGGCAGCAGTGTATGAAGCAACAACTTTCTAGATACAAGGTAACTGAATAAACTATTCTTCAGGACCATCCTCCAAGGCAGAATGCTCAGTGAGTACAATGCACAGGAGAATGTACAGTGTAATTATGTGAATAAAATAATCCCAAACCTGCAAGACTAAAATTATCATGTTGAGGAATTCATGTGAACATGGTCAAACTCTGAAGAAAATTAAAAAATGGTCAATTTAGAAAAGGTGGAACAATGTACACCTCTAATATGATTTGAATGTGAGATGTTCTCTGAACAGCTCATATGAGGCAATACAGGAATGTTCCAAGGTCAAATGATCAGATCATGAGAGCTGCAAACTAATCAATGTATTAATCCATTTGATGAATTAAAAATTTGAATGATTACTGAGTGATAAGAGTAGGCAGTTTTGGTGTGGTTGGAGGAAATCGATCACAGGGGGTGGGCCCTTTGACTTTAATGCTATCCCTGGCTTCTTCTGTCTCTCCGCCCCCTCCTCCCCCCCACCCGCCACCCCATGAGCTGAGCTACCATGTGCTGAGCAGCTTTCTTTTGCCATACCCTTCTCCCATGATATTCTGCCTTACTCAGGCCCAGAGGAGTGGAGTCAGTCCACCAGGGACTGAACCTCTAAAAACCTGAGCCAAAATACACTTTTTTGCCTCTAAATTTTTCTTGTTAAATATTTTGGTCACACTGATGAAAACTATCAGTGACTGACTAACATAGCCTTCCAGGCAAAAGAGGTGATGTTATTAATAATGTTGACTTCCTTACCATGAAAGACTAGAACCTGCTCATTAATTTGGTTATTCTAATAAGTATATATGTAAGCTCTACCTTTTGTCATGAATGACACATTTTAATTAAAAAACCTATTTTAATTAGAATAAACTAGATAGTACATAAAGTGAATGTTTCTACCAAGGGTTAAAGTTGAAGTTTTCATATCAGATGAATAAATTTTCATCTTTAGTATCGCACTTTAATAATCAGTGGTTAATTTCCAACCCCTCCAATATAGCTATCTTCATTTTCACTCACCATTTCCAGGCATATACATATATGTGTGATTATTAACAATTTTTTCCATGGCTGAGAGCATTTATGTGGCATTGGACCTCTTGATTTTACATAGGGTAGGGCAAAAACAGAAGAAAAACAAATACCACCACATACCATTTGTAATTCTTTGTTTTTTAGAGTCACATTGGAAAATGTGCTGTATCCATTAACCTTTTTGCAAAGAGCAGAAGGTACGCTAGTTAACATTTGACAGCTTCACAGAGTCTATCGACTTGTAATGAAAAATATCCTGCTACTTCATTCTCTGTATACCTGTCAGTTGCAGAGAGTTTGTTACAAGGAGAGCTATTACTATCACTGTGTTTTACTTCCTTAATCTCCCATCTTCTGCCAGTAAATATAAATTGAGAGCAATCTTGACTTATTACCATATGCATTTTAATTTTCCCATCCAGTAATCCCATATTGACCAGTTCTTTGTTAATAGTTTATTCTGTGCATAATAAATGAATTCTACAGTATTTCTAAGTAGTGCTTAATAGGGATCCTGTAGGAGAGCCCAGAGTTAACGATCTTGCCTTTAAACACAAAGCTAAGAAAAGACTAATGGAAACAACATATACTTCTCTGGCCTTGGAAATGATCCAGCATGTTCCCATAATCACAGAATGATTAAAAATGATGATGGTATCATGGAATATTTGTGTAAGGGACAACAAAGATGCAGGTGCACTAATAATAATATGGTGACAGAGTCCCAAAAGGAAAAAGGTGAGAAGAGTTTCCAGTGGAGAGTATAATCAATCAGTAAGAAGATGTCCTCCTTGGCATGTAATTAATAGCCTGGGATTTCACTCAGTAATTGGTTATTACATAAGCCTTAACCATTTGCTGATAGTTAATTTAAAGCTCCCTAGAGCTGATTGCCAATCCTTTACAAATGCAGACGACAGAGCATACACCCTTTTCCAATTCCTTTTAAGCTGTCTATATCCATATAATCCTTTGCATTTGTATCATGTATAGAACTGATGAAATCATCAATTTGGATGATTTCAACTTCAGGTAATAGCCTTAGTTAGCTGTAGTAGTGTTGTGTGTGTGTGTTTGTACGTATACATGTCTTCCAGAAAGGATCATCATTCAACATGCCTCTTAAGAAGACTAATGATTTGGGGGAAGAGGTGAAAATATTAACATTAATGGGAATTTGGAAGAAGTTGATTTCATCTCTCATGAGCAACTTTGAAAGATTCAAATGAAATATAGCATATGTGGGTAATATATTATCATTTTTATACAAATATATATATATATATATATATATATTTACTGCATTTCACTTAATTGTGCTTTGCAGAGGCTTCATTGTGTACACATTGAAGTTTTGTTGCAATCTTCCGTTCAACAAGTCTACTAGTGTCATTTTTATAGCAGCATGTATCACATCCTGTCTCTGTGTCACATTTGGTAATTCTCCCAATATTTTAAATATTTTAATCATTATTGTATTTTCCATATTGACCTATAAACAATGAGAGTTGATACTATCATTGTAATTTGGGGGGCATACATAAACCATGCCCATATGATAGCAAACTTAATCGATAAATGCGTTTGTTCTATCTGCTCCTATAAATGGCTATTTCCCCATTTCTCTTCCTCTTCTGGGGCCCCTGTATTGCCTGAAATGCAACAGTATTGAAATTACGTCAATTAACAACCTCTAAATGCTTAGGTGAAAGAAGGGTCATATGTTTCTTACTTTAAATCAAAAAGAAATGATCTTGTGTAGTGAGGAAGGCATGTTGAAAACCAAGAAGATAGGCTGACAGCTAGGTGTCTATTATTAAACAGTTAGCCAAGCTATAAATGCAAAGGAGTATCCTTGAAGGTAATTAAAAATGCTTCTTCAGTGAACACAAAATGATAAGAAAGCAAAACAACCTTATCCTTGATATGGACAAATTTTTAATGATTTGGATAAAGATCAAACTGGTCACAACATTCCCTTAAATCAAAAATTAATCCAGTGTAAGACCCTTATTCCCTTCAATTTTATAAAATTTAAAAGACGTGAACTAACTGAATAATAAATGTTTGAAAGTAGCAGAGCTACTGAAGTTTAAGAAAGAAGCCACCTCCACAACACAAAAGAATAAGGTAAAATGGCAAGGCCTGATGTAGAAGATGCAGCAATGTCTCCAGATCTAGCTAAAATAACTAATGAAGATGGCCCCATAAAACAACAGATTTTCAATGGTCATGGGATACTTTTACACTGGAAGAGGGCACCATCTAGTACTTTCATTTATACAGATTAGAAGTCAATAACTGTGTTAAAAGGAGAGGTTGGCTCTCTTATTAGGGGCTCCTGTAGCTGAATTGAAGTTAATGTTGATTTATCATTCTAAAAACCCTAGGGTCCTTAAAAATTATACTAAATCTACTTGCCAGAGGTACATAAGGGAAAACAAAGCCTAGATGCAGCACATTGTGGTTTACTGAATATTTCAAGCCAAACATTGAAACTTATTCCTCAGATAGAAAGATTGCTTTCAAAATGTTAGTGTTCATTGATAATGTGTATAGTCACCCAAAAACTCTGATGGAGATGTACAAGATTAATGTTGCTGCAATGCCTACTAACACAAAATCCATTCTGCAGCCCAAGGATCCAGGAATGATTTTGACTTTGAAGTGTTAGTAAGAAATGCATTTCCTATGACTATAGCTGCCCTAGAGAGTGATTCCTCTGATGTAACTGGGCAAAATAAATTGAAAACCTTTTGGAAAGGACTCACCATTCTAGATGACTTTGAGAACATTAATGATTCTTGGGAGAAGACCAAAATATTAGTATTGACAGAGGTTTGAAAAAAGTTGAATTCATCTCTCATGGATGACTTTGAAAGATTTAGGACTTCAATAGATAATGTAATTACCTATATAACACAAATAGCAAGAGAGTAGAATTAGAAGTGAAGTTTGAAGATGTGACGGGGTTGTTGTTAAACCATGATAAAACCTTAAAACATAAGGAATTGTTTCTTACGGATCAGAAAAAAAACATGATTTATTGAGATGGGAACCTACTCCTAGTAAAGATGCTGTGAACACTGTTGAAATGATAATAAAGGATTCAGAATATTCCATAAACTTGGTTGATATAGCAGAAGTAGAGTTAGAGAAGATTGACTCCAATTTTGAAAGAAGTTATACTGTGGGTAGAATGCTATCAAACAGCATTTCATGCTACAGAGCAATCTTTTGTGAAAGAAAGAGTCAATTGATAAAGCCAAGATTATTTTTTGTCTTATTTTAAGAAATTTCTACAGCCACCTCAACCTTCACAATAGAAAGCAGCCATAAACATTGAGGCATGACCCTTCACCAGCAAAAATATTATGACTTGCTGAAGGTTCAGATGATTTTCAGCATTTTTAGCAATAAAGATTTTCAAATTAAGATATGTAAATAGTTTTAGACATAATGCTATTTCACACTTAATGGACCACAGTGTAAACGTAACTTTTATATGAATTGGGAATTTGAAAATCCATATGACTCTCTTTATTGTAATAGTAGCTTCATTGTGGTGATTTGGAACTGAACCTGCCATAGTTCTGAACTATGTTTGTATATAAAACATATTATGAATGTATGTGTAAACACACACACACACCCCTCACATAACACCAAGTCCTGAAGTGAGGTTTTAAGGTTAGTCATTTCTACAGATGAACAATATAACAATAGTGGGAATACACAGGTTTTTTTCTCTCTCATTACTTTGCAATCTTCAGCCAGTTGACATTTGTTCTCAGGCCTGGCTCTTTGTCATCATGAGGAGCCTACAGGTCATGACCCCAGGTAATGATTGCCTAAAAACTGAAAGGCAGTTGGTGGACTCAATATTTATATGTCTTCCTCTGAGCAAAGAACCTTCCCATGAATCACACTCTCTGTGCCCCTACAGAATCTCTTTCCTTATCAGATGGAAATGCACCATTTCCATTCTTACACCAGTCACCAGCAAGACAAATGGATTGAGTAAAGAAAGATTTTCTTTCTGACCTACCAGGGCCACAAGTGTCACTGAAAGGCAGGATGACCTGACACAGAGACAAACTCAACATCCTGTTGGGCAAATGGCTACCAAATAGGCAACCAAAAGTGTCTGCCACAAATAATGAAAAAGTCTTCTAGAGTTTTCTGTGCAGTGCCTGTACCAAAATCTAAGTGAGACATATATTATCTCCACTTATTTGACTATTATACCTATTTGAAAAAATAACCCACAAGAGGAAAATCTCTAACTTTTTGGTAATTTTTTTTGGTAATAGATCTTGAATTTCCCAACTCCATCAGTAAAATTATATTTTCCCCAATATCTCCAATTCAAATTAAACAGAAGAGCATTTTAGATAATAGATTATTTGTAAAAAAAATCAAAACAAAAGCAAAGCAGCCAATATCTAGATAATTTGTAATATCTCTTAGGGAATATATTTACATTTCCTTGTGAAGGGAGAAACTTGAATAGAAGAAAAAAATAGTTTATTTTAAAACTAGCATTTGGAACCAGAAATATCCAATATGAACTATAGGAAGAGAGCTTTAACAGAAATGTGACTTTTATGTATTCATTATTCTTACCTCAGCATATTTTTAAATGGAAATATATACTATAATGTTACTGTGGGATTTTAAGGTAGAGGAAATGTGTGACAAAGAGCTAGCTAAGTTTCTAGAAATAGATTTGTTTTGTGTTTGCATGCATTTTAAGGAACTTGTTAAGTCTATGTGGCTCAGAATGTATATAAAGGTAGAGAAATATGGGAAAAGCAAACTAACACAGATGGAGTACCTTGTACATGTTAGGTACAGAATTTGGAGCTTTTATATACTTTTTAGTGTTACACCATGATAGACTTGAAAAATTCACGTGGTTACTGCCATGCCATGATTTAGATAAAGGAATTGTTTCTCAGAGAGATTATATGACTTGCCCTACTTTTCATGGTATGTGTGTATGTGCGAGTGCGCATTCGAGTGTGTGAGAATTGAGAATTGCATGTCTCTGGCTACCCAAATCATAACAGTCCCAGGACAATGATGACCCCAAACACCTGATTTAACCTGGCACATTACCACTAATGTCCAAGGTAAAATGAGATGACACAAGTAAACATACTTAGAAAACTGTATTTCGGATATAGATAATTGGTTCAGTTTATGCATCAAGTAATGGAAATAATTTTGAAGGGACAACTTTTTTATTGTTAGTTGTTCAAAACATTACAAAGCTATTGACATATCATATTTCATTCATTTGAATTTGGATTATGAACTCCCATTTTTACCCCGTATACAGATTGCAGAATCACATTGGTTACACATCCATGTTTTTACATACTGTCATACTGGTGTCTGTTGTATTCTGCTGCCTGAAGGGACAACTTTTAAAGTGTCCTTTAAAAAAAAAAAAACTTCAGGTCAAATGTCTGTTCTTTCTAATTGCTGTAAATAATAGTGTGAAAACAGGAAACAGATGTTTATTTAACATGAATTTTAATGTATACATTTTCTGATTTTCAGGACATATTTTTAATGTACTACAGTTATAGAATGTGCACTTGAAATAGAATATACACTTTTTGACCCGTATTTCAAATGAGGAAACTAAAAATATAGGACAGTCTACATTGCAAGATAGACTGTAGAAGATAGAGTGATTCGGAAGATTGTCAAGGGAGGTAAGTAATGGAAAAACACCTTGCAGAGTAACTGCATCAGGCACTATTCCCACAGGTTTCACATTGAAGCTCAGTGTGTGAGCACCAGGCTGCACAAGACACTGCACAGTGGGAAGTGTGAATCTGAGCACCACTCTAAGCTTTTTGTATCTCAGTGTTTCACAATAACCCAAACACCTACAAAGCAAAATGCCCCTTGATCATAAAACGGTCTCTGAATGTACCCTTAATTTTCAGGTTCACAGTTTTTTTCACTATGTATTGCACATTTTTTTTAAAGCATACATATAGAATGCAAATGTTGATAATTGAAAAGGTTATAAGCTAGATTATGAGAGAGGAAAAATGCTTAAAGTTAGGATTTGTTCATATTCCTACACAGATTTATTTTCTTCACTTGCTGATACCATTAGATATACAAAATATAATGACATAAACCTGATATTCAAATTTACTACATGTATGTAAAACAAATTTCAACATATAAAATTGAACATATGGTTCAGAAAAAAATAAAATTTTACTACAAGAAAACATTTTTAACAAGAACACGTAAAATATAATAAAAATTTGCTCATTTAAAGTTTTGCTCTGAGTTTAAATTAAGTTCAAATAGACAAAGATAGGCGATCAAGATTTTTTTTTTTTTTTTGCACATACTTAAACAGGCTAACCTTAAAACATTTTTATTTGGTAACTCGTCAATGTGAAAGAGATTAGGGGATATCTTCTATGCCCAAGGAGAACAAATCAATGGAATTGCAACTGTCCAACTTTATTTCTCTTGTGGTTCTTCCCTTTAAGGTATCATGTGCAGAGCAAGTGTGATAGAGTTAGAAGAGCCTTTTGTGGACTCCATTATCTGAAGGATCTATCATTGTATTACCTTTGCTGGAAAGATCAGCATCTCTCTTGAGAGATTATTCCTCTGTACCTTCCCCATGACCCTCTTGGCACTTTTAAACTTGATTTTGTAGATATATTTTCATATTACTTCTAGAATGTAAATTTTACTGGAGGCAGGGTCCTTGGCTGTTTGCTTCATTCAATAAATATTTCTTGAGCCTGTGACAGATGTCATAAGAACACAATGATTAATGAGACAAGCTACTGGTAATCTAGTTGAGGGAAAGACAGGAGAGCCAATAGTGTCAACAATACTAGTGAGGATAGAGGTAAGAGTGGTACTTCAAAACCATGAATTTATTCATATTAGAAACCTGAAAGACATACAGAACAGAGAGTTACAATCCAGTTCCATGGTTAGAGAAAATTTCACATAGACAGTTGTATTTGGAACAATGTATAAACATTAGTATCTGGGCAGAAAATGTGGGTTTTTTGTTTGTTTAATAAATAATATTAGTGAAGGTGTTACTGAATAAAAATCATGAAATCTTTAGACTAATAGCAGTAGCTCAGTAAATCCTGCATGCAAGGTTGATAATGCTAGAAATTTTGAAGTTTATCCTTTAGCCACTAGAGAATTCTTTCCTGTAATTTTGTTGGTAAGATGACCAATCACTCCTGCAGTTGATCCTGCAGTAACTATGAGATATGGGAGGTTAATCAGATTAAATCAAGGTATTTCTAGTCACAAGGAACAGAAATCAACCTAAGCTTGCCTAAAGCAAAACGATGATTAATTGTAAATAGTGTTAAGGGGGTATACTTGTTATAGGTTCAGTGAAGGCTTAGACTCTACTTGTTTCTGAGTCTTTATTCTCGCCCACTTTATGAATTGATGTATCCTCAATCTGGTTCCTCTCAAAGAAGAAAATGATTGTCATAAGTAAAGGAGATTTCATTTTTTACAATATTTATTTATTTTTAATTTTTATTTGTGCATTTTAATTATATAAAGTGGAATTTATTATGTCATATTCATACATACATATGGGGATTTTATTCTTGCTTTTCACATTTGAACAAAACTATATTTTGCTACAATAATTAAACAATTCTATGTTTTGCTTTTATTCACTCCTTTGAAACATTTCAGCATGAATAGTGAGATCATGCAAATTGATTTATGTCAATAAAAGTCAATTCTCAGAGGCAGGAATCATATTGATCTTTACTGTAAGGATAGAAGCTGTGCAATGGTGGAGACTTCATTGCACAAATAAAATTATGGGCATTGAAAGAAAAGTAGTGTCAGGGATGAAGAATGGCTACTAGGTAGGCAACCAGCAAATGTACATAAAAAGAATACATGTCTGTAGTTGTTTAGGCAAGAAATGGCAGGGACTTGAATTTATACATTGAAAGTAGAAATGGACAGCAGTGGACAGTTTTGAGAAAATGTTAACTGATTGAATTTGACAAGTGTGAGAAAGGGAGAAATGAAGAATGACTATAAGTATCATGGTTTGGGTAAGTTGAAACTTGGTACTGGCATAAACCAAAGTAGAGAAATCAGGAGGATGATTATATTTAGAAAACAAGGAAAGAGTAAGGTTTTTTAGTTGTTTGTAATATATTGGGTTTAAGGCATTGTGTGAGTACAAATTGGCATGTGTAATAAGTAAAAGTAGATGGATGTGCATGGCCACATACAGATCTTGACTGAAGACAAAGGTATGAACAAAAGCAGAGATTAAGGTAGTTTAAACAAATATACTAAATGGGAAAAACAGGAGTAGATTTGTTCAGAGAATGAAAGAGGGTCCGATATAGAACCATGATAATGTTAAAATTAAGAGTTTTAACAAGATTAAAAAGTAGCACTGGAGAATGAAAAAAAGGTCCATTTAAGGCAGTACCAGTAAAATTAATAGTATTTTAATATAAAAAATAGGTAAGAATGACAGAAAGAAGTGAGTTGTCACCAGATATTACCTAATTTTATGTAATAATGATCATTATAAAGCCTGTCTAGGGAATGGGGTTACTTTAGATAGAATGGTGAGGAAAGACCTCCCTGAGGAGAACGTGTTTGACCTGAGACCTAATTAAAGAAACTGAGGAGATATTCAAAATTCGAGGGGGGTGGTTTCCAGGGGATCAGAATAGCAAGTGAGTTGAACTTAGAATAAACACAAGAATTGGGAGAAGGCGGGTATGACTGGAACACGATTAAGCACGCATCTAGAGAAAGGCATGGATTAGAGAAAGGAGGGTCTTAAAAGTCATTGAATTTAGACAGCAAACTTTACTCCAAGTGTGATGAGACTTTGTTGAAACACTTTGAGCAGAGAAGGGTCATGATCTGATTTCCATCATCAAAAGAATTCCTGGCCTCTTTGGAGGAATGTCTTTAAGGGGCAGAGGAAGACATGTCAAAGTCAGCCATCTACCATAGAAATCTAGGTAGGGATGATGGAGGGGTGACCTAAGATGTTTGTGGTGAGGAGGTGGGGAATGTAGTTATTCAGAATCTAATCTTAAGGCACCAAACAGAAAAGCAGCTGCTTACATGAGAAGGACAGAAAAGAAGGAATAGCTAGTGGTTTAGACATGGAATACTGAGATAAAAGCTAGTTGAGAAAGAGAAATGATGCATATTTCTTTCTTGGCTAAGATCAATTTTCTATGATTTGTGAACATCCTAGTGGAGCTCCACTAGGATGACACAAATATGGATGAGGGGAAAGTCTGAGGAGCTGAAGATTAAGAGGAACCTAACCCTCAATGCTACTTCAGAAAATAGCATTGAAGTATATATTGAAGTTAACAACTGGTCAGCATAACCATTAAAGATATAATATGCAAAGAGTAAAAATTATAAAAATATGATTGAAACAGTGAAAAAATATAAAAAATAATAAAAAGTCCATATTAAATTGTCATTAACATTAATGTCCTAGATTCTGGATGATAACCATGAATCTTGCTCTCTACTTTAGTGTTCTTTTTTTCTTTCTTTTTATATCAGCATCTTGGTAAAGAAGTCGAAGAAAAATGAAAAACAAATTAAGATACTTTAAGGGTAAAAACACTTTATTCCCCTGAGAAATTTCTTGGGAGAAATTTAGAGAGATGACTCACAAATATTGCACTCTATATAGGTTTATTTTTGAGTACAAATTGTCCACATTAAATTGTCCACTTTAAAATTAGGTAATCTAAAGTTGTTTATATCCCTCTCTTGTAAGATTTTTAATAACAAAAAGGAAACCTTAGTGAACATTCCCCTGTGATTAAATCATCTCATGAAAAGTCTGGGTATATTTGTTGTAAACCCACCTTTGTTCATTACACAATGCACTTTGATTAACTCCCTTGGGAAATTGTAGCTTTAGTCTTTACTCATGCAGATTTTATATTGTATCATAACAATTTGGTTCTTCACATGTTTGACTTTGGAAGATGTGGCATTTAGCTCCATGGAAGAAAGTTAAATCTAAGACTTTTGTTAAATATGAAGAAAGTATAACCAATCTTGGTATAACACAAGCTGATTTCTGTTCACCTTTCCATGACATATTGTCATGTGCTGAAAAATGTTTTATGACAGATTATATATGTTAATATAATATTACAAGAAAATGTTCTTGTCTTTACTGAAGAACTTTTCAATGAATGGGCAGAAGTGTATTAATTGTTCACAAGAAGATACCTCCACTTTCCAACTCATGCTTTAGTAAATACTGTGCTTGTGGCATAGAACATTTTGAGTAAAATTTTGACATGTGAAGAATAAGTGGCTAACCACTTGTTGAAAAACAGGTTTCATTACACTTATGTTTTCTTTCCGTAGCCCTCTAACACTTTGTTGGTATTTTGTTTTGAGTGCTACTTTTTGATAAGGAATCAGAAATATGTTGGAATATTTTAATTTATTCATATTTATAGAGAGAAAGCATCAGTGCATTCAGATTTGGGCACCCAAAACAAAAGATAATCATTTTATAGTTAGAATTGTAGTCCAGAGAATTTTTTACTTTGTGGAAAGTTTTCAGAGCACAATAAAGTAAGTAAAATTAGAAAATTAAAATCTCTGATTTTTTGTTAATTTTTATTAAAATAAAATAGCATAGTATTATGAGAACTGTAGATTTTGAAGGAGACAAGCATATCTCTAATTACACAAACTTCTCTACTACTAGCTCTTTCTTAAGTCTTCAATGCACAAGATGCCATCAAGGTCCATTTTAAAGTAGTACTGAGGGTACAGAAACCAGAGTACAGAATGTTAGAGAGGGAATAGAATGTAAAAACGTGGAGACAGAGCAGAAAATTCTTTCAAGGGGCCTATCAGAACTGTGAATAGGAGTAGTGTCAGGTTTTAGTTCCACATGATTTGGAGATACAAATATGACTTCATATATGACTCCACCATCCTTACTATGAAGCTATTTTTTCTTATAATGTCTTATGAAAAGTTAGGCTACCTCCTCCATTTATTTACTATGGAAGATATTTGAGCACATATGTCTAGGAAGACAAGAGATGCGAAGGTGATTATACCAAAGGACAAAGAGGATAGAACAAAATACAAAGGCAGAAAGTGGTAGATCCAGGGTTTAGGAAGGTAAAAGACTCGGTGAACCCTTAGCTACACTAAAGAATGGAAAGAGAGAAAAAATCCAAATTAGTAAAATTTGTGATAAAAAAGGAAACATCACTATGGACAGTATTGAAATCCCAAAGATAATTAGAAACTATTTTCAAAATTTGTACTCCAGTAAAACAGAAAATCTCAAAAACATCAACAAATTTCCTAGAGACATAGGAACTACCCAAACTGAATCAAGAGGACATACACAATTTAAGCAGATAAATTTCAATCCATGAAATTGAAGATGCCATCAAAAGCCTACCAAAGAAGAAAAGCCCAGGACTAGATGGATGATCAACCAAGTTCTATAAGACCATCAAAGAAGAATTAACACCAACACTCCCCAAATTATTCCATGAAATAGAAAAAGAGGGAACCCTTCCAAACTCATTTTATGAGATTAGTATTAACTTTAGACCAAAACCAGACAAAGACAAATCAAGGAAAGAAAAGTTTAGCCCATATCCTTGATGAACACAGATGCAAAAATTCTCAATAAAATCCTGGCAAATCACATACAAAAACATATTAAAAATATAGTGCACCACATTCAACTAGGGTTTATCCCAGGAATGCAAGGTTTTTTCAACGTACAGAAATCAGTAAACATAATTCATCACATCAATACACTTAAAGATGACAATCATATCATCATTTCAATGATGCAGAAAAAGCATTGACAAAATACAGCACATATTTGTGTTCAAGATGCTAGAAAAACTAGGAATAGTAGGGATATACCTCAACATTGTAAAAGGTGTTTATGCTAAGCCAATATAATTCTAAATGGAGAAAAATTGAAAGCCTTACTCCCCCAAACTGTAACAAGGCAGGGATGCCCTCTTTTACCACTTTTATTCAACATACCCCTTGAAACTCTAGCCAGAGCAATCAGTAAAACAAAAATATTTAAAGATATATGGATAGGAAAAGAACTCAAACTATCACTATTTGCCAATGACATGATTCTATATTTAGAAGATCCCCCCAAAAAATACCTCCTACAGAAAACTAATAGAACTAATAGAACTAATAAATGAATTCATCAAATGAGCAGAATATAAAATCAACGTCCATATACCAAATGCATTTCTATATAACATTAATGAATCCACTGTAAGATAAATTAGAAAAACTATCCCATTCACAATAGCCTCAAAAATAATAAAATACTTGGGAATCATTTTAACAAAAGAGGTGTAAGACCTCTACAATAAAAACTATAAAACACCAAGGAAAGAAATTGAAAAAGACCTCAGAAGATAAAAAAGATTTCCCATTCTTTTGGATAGGCAGAATTAATATAGTCCAAAACTTTTATGCAGATTTAATGCAATTCATATTAAAATCCCATTGACATTCCTCATAGAACTAGAAAAAAATAATCATGACATTCATTTGGAAAAATAAGAGACCCAGAATAGCCACAGCAATATTTAGCAAGAAGAGTGAAGCAGGAGGCATCACAAGACCAGACATTAAACTGCAGTACAGAACAATAGTAACAAAGCTGGCATGGTATTGATAAATAGACATGTAGATCAATGATACAGAATAGAAGACACAGAAACAAATTCACATAAATATGGTTATCTTGTAGTAGACAAAGGCATCAAAAACACATATTGGAGAAAAGATAGCCTATTCAACAAACTGTGCTAGGAAAACTGGAAATCCATATGTAGCAAAATGAAATTAAACCTCTATCTCTTACTCTGCACAAACATCAACTCAAAGTGGATCAAATACATATTAAATAGAACAGAAACCCTGTGACTCTTAGAAGAAAAAGTAGGACCAAATCTCTACCATGTTGGCTTAGAAACTGACTTTCTTAATCAGATTCCTAAAGCACAAGAAGTAAAATCAGGAATCAATAAATGGTAAGGACTCAAACTAAAAAGCTTCTCAGCAAATAAAACAATTAATAACGTGAACAATGAGCCTCCAGATTGGGAGAAAATCTTTGCCACATGCACATCAGGTAAAGCACTAATTTCCAGAATATCTAAAGAACTAAAAAAACTGAACACCAATACAACAAATAAACCAATCAATAAATGGGCAAAGGAACTGAACAGACACTTCACAGAAGAAGAAATACAGTTAATCAACAAACATATAAAAATATATTGCATTGTCTCTATCAATTAGAGAAATGCAAATCAAAACTACTCTAAGATTTCATCTCATTCTAGTCAGAATGGCAATTATCAAGAATAAACAACAATAAGTGTTGATGAGGATTCTGGGAGAAAGGTAAACTCATACATTGTTGGTGGGACTGCAACTCAGAGCAACCACTCTGGGAAGCAGTATGGAGATTCGTTAGATAATTTGGAATGGAACCACCATTTGACTCAGCTATCCCACTCGGTTTATATCCAAAAGAGTTAAAATCAGCATACTACAGTGACACAGCCACATCAATGTTTATAGCAGCTCAATTCACAACAGCTAAACTATGGAACCAATGTGGATGCCCTTCAAAAGATGAATGGATAAAGAAAATGTGGTACACATACACAAGGGAATGTTACTCAATATTAAAGAAGAACGAAATTATGGCATTTGCAAGTAAATGGATGGAGCTAGAGAATATCATTCTAAGTGAAATAAGCCAAACCAAAAAAAAAAAAAAAACAAAGCCTGAATGTTTTCTCTGAGAAGTGAATGCTAATCCATAATAGGGAAGGGGATGAAGGAACTTTAGATTGTTCAGAGGGGAGTGAGCAGAAGGGAGGGCATATGGAGGTACAAAATATGGTGGAATGAAATGGACATTTGTACCCTATATTCATATATGATTACACTACCAGTCAGATAAGGATTTGTGGTCCATTTATGTACTATGTGTTGAAATGCAGTCTACTGTCATGTATAACTAATTAGAACAAATTTTTAAAAATAAAATAAATAAATAAAAATACTTCTATTCTAATAAGAATGGAAGACTTCTCCTTTTAGGGGAGATGAAAGAGAGAATGGGAGGGTGAAGAGAGGGAAGTTAAGAACATTTCATCTGGTAGTTGTCAGATTTTCATGCTGAGTGATAAGCAGTATGATCTAAGCTGGGTAAGAGGTGGTTCCCACAGGTTTGAGACTAGTGCAGAAGCTTTAAAATACCTGTGTTGAATAATGAAAAAGTGAGCTGGATAAGACACAAAGGGTATCAGGAATATTGGAGGTTCAATACATTTTTCAGAAAATAAAGAGGTGTTAAGTTACCAGAATAAGACATTCAAAAAATAAAATATTTGAAATTTTATCTTTTAGAGATAGAGCATTTTTTATAATGGCAAGATCCAGAATATAACCCTAAAAAGGGGATACAGAAGTGTTAGGTGAAGTCTTTAGGGATGAGGAGATTAGAGGAACGGATAAGTATGTGGATAGATTATTCATAGTGATTCCATTGGCATAATTATTGCAGCACATACAACCACATTTGTGATTTGAGTGTGTGGTCATCAGTCTCAAAAATGAAGCAGATAACTTCTATTCCTGAGATTCTCCTGGTAATTCTTTGTGTGATTCCCTTCCATTTTGAGAAGTGAGGTTTGTGTAACAAATGACACAATTAACTAATAAATAAATTTTCCAAGGAGATTATCAAGAATGAGGACCACAAATCTTGGGTTCTCGGTGGATGAGTTCTGAGATTAAACCAATATATATCATAGTTCTTTCATTTTTTCTCTTAGATAAACTTTTCTTAAAGAAACCGCCATGTTGTGTGTGAGAACACTCAGAAAGAACTATGGAGAGATACACATAAGAAGAAACTGAAGCCTCTTGTCAAAACCAGAACTGACTGTTCACCCATGGGATTGAACCAACAGTTGGTTGCAGTCCTGCCCACCATTGACTACAACCTCACCAAAGAACCTGAGCCAAAACCACCCAGCATAGTCCTGACCCATGGAAGCTATGTGATACATATTATTATTTTCAGACACTAAGCTGCTAGATAATTTAAAAATGCGGTTGTGAATAACTATATGGTTTCATTAGTGGGAGGGATCAAGAGGGTTTAAAATTATGTGTATAATTGTCACTTTGCAAAATCTATATTAAATTCTGCCTCATATGTCTAGAAGAAGAGGGTTCTATGGTGGGCAGAATCAGTGTTTTGTTGTATAAATCTGGCACAAATGGACAAGGAAGACTCTTAGCTACAATCGCTTGAAATTTTTTTTTATAGATCCAAAGGATTATGTGACTATGACCAATAATGTGGAACTAGACTCCTTCTTTTAGTGAGTGGATGGAATTTATTTCTTCAGAGGAAAATCTACTTTAACAAATGGGGCACACTGGGTTGACCTCCATTAACAAGTGGAATAATTTTCTATTCAATTCTATGTCTTTTGAGGGGTAACTTATTTTTAATAAAACAATCTACTTAATGTCCTACTTACTTAAATATTAAAAAACCTATCTGTACCCAGCCTACCAGCAAGATACAATGATGGAATCCATGATCCTTTTCAAGTTAAAAAAATCTGAACTAACCGTCAGTTTTTCCAAAGGGTACATGAGAGAGAAATTATTTATGAGTGGTCATCTGAGGATTCATTTAGACTTGGGTTTTCTTGCTAGTTTGGAGTCCAGAAGCATCTTTGAAATTTCAGAAATATTATGCAGATTCTCACAAAAATATACAGTGAAAAACTCAGGTTACAAGTTCAGGTGTCCCAGGCACTAACTTGTCCACTAAAATGTGGCTGAAAATTTCTGCTTTTGGTGATACGACTATAACATTTCATGGAGACAATGATTTCCAAACAAACCCGGTATATTTGTTAAGAATAAAGCTCCCACATGGGTGCCGTGGCTCACTCCTGTAATCCCAGAGGTCAGGAGGCTGAGGCAGGAGGATCGCAAGTTCAAAGCAAGCCTCAGCAAAAGTGAGTCACTAAGCAACTCAGTGAGACACTGTCTCTAAGCAAAATATAAAATAGGGCAGTGGTTGTGGCTGAGTGGTTGAGTGCCCCTTCATTCAATCCCCATTTAAAAAAAATAAAATAAAATATAAATTAAAGTTCCCAGTCCTGACTCCTGGCCCAATGTACCAGAATTAAAAGAGAATCCTTGGAGTCTGTATATTTTACAATAATTCAGTTGATTCTTATTATTAAAAATTTTTGAAAACATTAGATGAAACATATTATAAAAAAAACCTTGATGCTAATACCATGACAATTTAATTTTTTGTTTGTTTGTTTTGCTTTACTTTCTTTTCTGATTTGGGGGATTTAACCAGAGTGACTCTGCCCTTGAAAAACATCCCCAGCTCTTTTTATTTTATTTTATTTTATTTTATTTTAAGTCAGGATTATGTAAAGTTGTCCAAGCTGGCCTTGAATTTACAATCCTTTAGCCTCGGCCTCCAGAATTGCTTGGATTATAATAGTGCACAACTATGCCCAGCAATCTTTGATATAAACTATTTAGAGAACATGATATCAGTCCATATCAATATTCATTAAAATATAACATTTTATAAAAGGTATTAGTGTGTGTTTCCTGATTATTAAAAATATTCTTTGAGTTGTCATACTAGTGTCTGTTGTATTCTGCTGCCTTTCCTATCCCCTTCCTAGCCCTCCTCCCCCTCTCTCCCCACCCATCATGCTCTTTATCCCATCTACTGTAATTCATTTCTCTTTTTGTTTTTTGTCACCTTCTCTCTCTCATTCCCTCCCACCTCTTGTCCCTGCTCAATGGTGATCTTCTTCTCATGCTCTTCCTCCCTGCTCTGTTTTGAGTCGCGCTCCTTATATCAAAGAAGACATTTGGCATTTGGTTTTTAGGGATTGGCTAACTTCACTTAGCATAATCTGCTCTAATGCCATCCATTTCCCTGCAAATGCCATGATTTTATTATTTTTTTAGTGTACAAAAAATTGTGTACAAATGCCACATTTTTTTATCCATTCATCTATTGACGGGCATCTAGGTTGGTTCTATTGTGAATTGTGCTGCTATGAACATCGATGTAGCAGTGTCCCTGTAGTATGCTCTTTTTAGGTCTTTGGGGAATAATCTGAGAAGGGGAATAGCTGGGTCGAATGGTGGTTCCATTCCCAGCTTTCCAAGGAATCTCCATACTGCTTTCCAAATTGGCCTGACCAATTTGCAGTCCCACCAGCAATGTACAAGTGTACCCTTTTCCCCACATCCTCACCAGCACTTGTTGTAGTTTGACTTCATAATGGCTGCCATTCTTACTGGAGTGAGATGGTATCTTAGAGTGGTTTTAATTTGCATTTCTCTGATTGCTAGAGATGGTGAGCATTTTTTCATGTACTTGTTGATTGATTGTATGTCCTTCTCTGAGAAGTGTCTGTTCAGATCCTTGGTCCATTTGATGATTGGGTTATTTGTTTTCTTGTTGTTTAATTTTTTAATTTCTTTGTATACTCTGGATATTAGGGCTCTATCTGAAGTGTGAGGAGTAAAAATTTGTTCCCAGGATGTAGGCTCCCTATTTACCTCTCTTATTGTTTCTCTTGCTGAGAAAAACCTTTTTAGTTTGAATATGTCCCATTTGTTGATTCTTGATTTTTAACTCTTGTGCTATAGGTGTCCTATTAAGCCAAAAATTTAATTCTTAAAGCAGTGATAATTTTATTATTTTAATGATTCTATGAAAACTTTGGATAAATTTTAGGATTCTGTTTGTTTCTTTGTCATCTGAGGATTCATTTAGACTTGGGTTTTCTTACTAGTTTGAAGTCCAGCTGCAATGCCAGCTACAGAACCCTAAATGGTTGGGGAAACTAAAAATGCTAATATCTAGAAGAATCTGGAGTCTTTTTTATCTCACATATTCTTTTGATGCCTGATTTCATATGGCTCAAATAATGAGCTCAGTTGGAGATATTTGCCATATTTCTCACTTGAAATATTGCTATATAGATTGGTATTCTTTCAGTTGTGTCAAATACTGAAGTAAGATCAGGATGGGAATTCAAACTAATCCATTTTTTAATGCTGTAAATTAGAACTGATTATGACCAAGATAGAGTAATAAGGACCAGGTTTATCCTCCCAACTAAAGTACACAAAATTTGATAAAATTATATGAAGTAATGATTTTGAACACACTCAATATCAGGCAATAAAGAACAGTGAGCAATGAGAGAAAGGAAACAAATCAAGGTCAATACTTGATCCACTTTACTGCTTTGAAAGGGTTTTCAGGCTGTGGTACAGGGTGGAGCAACTAAGAAGAGCCTGATTCTTTGAGATGGAGTAAAAGTTCTAGGAATATGGGCAGTACTGTAAGTTTGTGCATCAATCATTCTAAAGACCTAAACTATATAATATTGATCTGAACATTAGGAAACTACATGAAGCTAAGTAGTTAATCCTAAAATAATTAGGTGGAAAAATACTCATTGTTCCAAAGTTTGTGGAGAGTATCTATTTTTACTTTGCAGACTGGAAAATCTTGTAATTCATGGGACATTGGTTAGAGTACTTAATGTGCTTAGCAGTACAGATGAATTAATCTTAGAGTACATAATGCCTATGTTGGGCCTCACAAATATATACAA
Source organism: Urocitellus parryii (assembly GCF_045843805.1). Classification (NCBI taxonomy): domain Eukaryota; kingdom Metazoa; phylum Chordata; class Mammalia; order Rodentia; family Sciuridae; genus Urocitellus; species Urocitellus parryii. Next base: position 68,622,886 of record NC_135538.1, on the reverse strand, counting down.
AAAAAGAAAAAAAACCAGTACAACAAAATGGTTTAAAACATTTTCAATCAACAGAACTTCTTCCCAGAACAAAGCTGAAGCAGATTTATATAAATCTAAGTATATTCAGCACTCAACAAAGAGAGTTTGTAATGGTTGGTGTGCAATAGAAATTATTGGTTATAAAAGTAAAGAGGAAAATATAAATTATGGGAAAGAGAAAAACTCATAAATCAAAATTAATTTAGAATAGACCCAAATGTTAGAATTGGCAGATATAAGTCCATTATTATAATTAATCATCATAATTGTAGTCCATTTGTTAAAATTGTTTAAATATGTGGGATACAGAAAAATAAAGGTATGAAGTTTCTTACAAATATGGAAACTACAATATTGGAGATGAAACATACACTGGATGAAATTAACAGCCAGGTTAAATAATAGAAAAAAAGATTGATAAACTTGATGAAGATATAATAATAAAAGCTATCCAAATGAAATACAGAAAATAAAGGAAAAAAGATAAGTGAAGATGAAGAGTGTTTAAAAATCTAAAGGAATCACTAAAATAGCAAAGCACAGAGTATATTGTTAACAAACACTGGAGATAAAATGAAATCATGCACACACACACACACACACACATATTCCTAGAATGATTAAATCATAAATAATTACTATGTCAAATGTTGACAAGAATTTATAGAAAGTGGAACTTGTGTTCTTTAGATTGATAAGCAAAATGGCAGAACCACTTTGAAAAACAGTATGTTTTTAAAATTTTGTGCACACACCTACTATATTAAGATACTCCTTTGCTAGGTATTTTTCCAAAACAATGAAAGTATGAATTCATATGAAAACTTTATTCAAATTCCAATGCAGTTACATTTAATTGTGTCTAGTTTTTAACTGGACACAATCAAATGTTCTAAGAATCTTGGTATGTCTATACAGAAAAATGATATAAGTTAAGAACTATCAATATACACAAAAACATAATTAGGCTGTGTTAAAGAAGATAGATAAATATATTGCATATATCATATATATGACATATATATCCTGGATATATATATATTGAAGAATACACACACACATACACACACATACACATGATTTTGTTTGTGTAGAATTCTAGAAAATGAAAAGCAATCATGTAACAATGAGACAATGGAAAATAAGGGCAAGGGATTCAAACTATTACTATTATTCTTGGAAATAGATATGTTCATTACTTTGGTTGCTATGAAGTCTTAATAGGTGTCTTCAATGGAGATCCTTCTCTTTAGGTATAGAGGAGACATTTATTCAGATGTACCACATTCTTTAGAGGGCCATAAACACATTTCTTTTTTTTCACCATTGGTAATAACCATATAACCCATAATCATAGTGAAATTTCTCTATGGCAAATGACTTAGTAGCTGATGTTAAGATGTATCTGGTATCCCTAATATAAATCTTTAAAAATCAGATTTTGAATATATTTTGCACTTATGTTAAATTTTTGATAGTTTAAAAATTGTGGCTATGAAACTATAATTTGTGTATAATTTGTGTTAACTTTTGAAGAGCTTAAAGTTGTGAAAATATATAACCAAGAAAGTCTAAAGTCTGAGTTGCCCAATGAGAAGGTTTCCTTAATACCTATTCAGGAATAAATATGTTCAAAATAATACATCAATGGAAAAATCCATCCTATTACAATAACTCAGTATTCATTAAAAATGAAAAATTAGAAGAATAATTTGATACTTAGAAATCTATAATAACAATTCAATGACTATAGCATGCTGACTTTCTGTAAATGTATTTCAGAAAATGCCAATAGAATTATTTGCTCAAATGCAAAAACTGATAAAAACTAATTGGACATACTTTTCATTAAGAATGTATGAGTGTTATCCATCCTGTGAATGCTTTTTGTTTTTATTTTTTAGATCCAATACAAATAATTTATGTGATCATTTTAATTATTTTGACATCTCAAAAAGTAATATTGTATAAATGCTTTCAAAATCATGTTTAATACTCTGATGTTGTGCATTATATGTTCAAGGATAAATCAGCTGCTTAGATACTAAGACTAATGAAAGTAATATATGTGCTCGAAAGGTAACCTTGTCAACATAGCTTTGGCTATAAATGAAAGAAGAAATGATAATTTTTGAAAAAATGTTTGAATATATTCTGATGGTATTTAAATAGAAAATATATGTGAAACATATCTATAAAAAGAAAGAAGTTGAAATGGATGATGTCTTTTCTTTTAGGAAATTTGTGAAGGCTGCAAGACACTAATGCACTGAAATGCATTGAAATATCCTGGTTGTTTGCCAACATTGTTCCATTCTCAGTGAATCACAGTGTGGCACCAAAACACAATTGGTGATGACTATTTTGCTTCCGCTTAACCAGGATTGCCAATTTCCTTCCTTCAGAGGAGTATTCTCCCAGCTGCTCTTCCCAACTGAACTTAGCTAATGCCATATATCAATCATTCCTAATAACATAAGGTTAAGCATACATATTTATTAGAACTTAGCAATTACACAAATTATTTTATTTAATACTTCTCATCTTTGAGTTCCAATTATTGTCTCTAAAGAAATTGTAGTCTAAAAACTTTCAAATGTCAAGTATCACAACCTATTCAAGGATAGAATCAAGATAGGAATGTAAATGGACTGAACTCCAAAGCTCCACATTACTCTACATCCTTATTTGTTTTTTAATTCAACTTATTCCATATATATCTTGCAGTATGCTAGAAAATACATAGTAATATGACTATTACTTTAACAGCAACATCAGCACCAAGTCTGGCTAATGGCTTGGTATTCATTTGTCTATCTATAAAAATTTACAAAAAAATTTATATTTTATTTAACCATATATGATGACAAAAAATATAAATGTTCTAACTTCAGTGATTTTCCACTTTTTCTTGTTCCTTCACCTTCTCTTGCTTCCATGAGCATTGGTATGGCTGTGCATTTTTCCACCAGAAGCTATGAGTCAACTGAATGTTCAGGCACAGGTTTGGAATTAACATTGTTTCTCCTTTATCATTGCAAAAGAAGTTTCTTTAGCTGTGAAATAGACATACAAATTCTTCTCAAGCACCAATCAGGAAAAATACAGTGAAAACCACCCTTAAGTGAGGGACATTTGTGCTACTTTTTTTTTTATTGTTGGTCATTCAAAACATTACATAGTTCTTAATACATCATATTTCACAATTTGATTCAAGTGGGTTATGAACTCACAATTATACCCCATATACAGATTGCTGAATCACATCAGTTACCCTTCCATTGATTGACAAATTGCCTTTCTAGTGTCTGATGTATTCTGCTGTCTGTCCTATTCTCTACTATCCCCCCTCCCCTCCCCTCCCCTCCCCTCCCCTTCCCTTTTCTCTCTCTACCCCTTCTACTGTAAATCATTTCTTCCACTTGTATTATCTTGTCTTACCCCTCCTTTCCTCTTATATGTCCTTATGTATAACCCTGAGGATCGCCTTCCATTTCCATGCGATTTCCCTTCTCACTCCCTTTCCCTCCCACCTCTCATCCCTGTTTAATGTACATCTTCTTCACAAGCTCTTCGTCCCTACCCTGTCCTTGTTTACTCCCCTTATATCAAAGGGGTCATTTGGTATTTGTTTTTTAAAGATTGACTAGCTTCACTTAGCATAATCTGCTCTAATGCCATCCATTTCCCTCCAAATTCTATGATTTTGTCATTTTATAATGCAGAGTAATACTCCATTGTGTATAAATGCCACATTTTTTTTATCCATTCATCTATTGAAGGGCATCTAGGCTGATTCCACAATCTTGCTATCATGAATTGTGCTGCTATGAACATTTGTGCTACTTTTCTTCATTATCCGTTTTATTTTCTTTACCATGACGATCCACTAAAAGTTTTAATTTGGGGGGTCTGTTATCTAAATTATTTCACTACCTCTTAGTTGGTCTTCTGTCTCTAGCCTTCCTTCAGGATTTCTTATGCATGCCATCAGCTAGCACTTTCAAAGCAGTTCTTAGCAAACCACCTCCCCAAAACTTGAAATCGTCTTTGGTATCTTTTTCTGGAGGATGAAAGGGCATTCACTGCTAATTTCTTTTATCCAGACTAATAAAAACCACAGGAATATTACCATGCTTTTTCTAGTATTTCTATTTTTAAATGATAAAAACAAATCAATGAGTAAATAATGTATTATATTATATAAAAGGTCATATATCAATTTTACATAATATTTAATTGTCCTTTTGCATTTTAAAATACAATTTGACTAATTTGAGGGAAAGGATAAATATCTTCTTAGGGGATGAAATTTATATTTGTTACACGTTTTCATGTCATATGCACACTGTCTTCCCTACAATTGTGAGACTGTACTCACCTGTAGTGGACACATTTGTGGAAATTTTAAATTATGTTCATCAACATTTAATAATAATTCTTTAAAAATGTGGAACATAATTTTTCTCCCTGAAAAGTAGGTTGGGCTCAGTGGCTTGCTTTAATATAATGTTTGTGAGAATGTAAAGAATCTATTCAGAAATAATTGATTTTGACTCCTCCATTTTTTTACATGCAGAGATTAATATCATATAAATATTTTACCAGAACTTTCTGTGGTATACTTGGATTTCAAAGTAGAAGAAACAGCTCAGACTTTAGCACGATTAGTGTTCCTAACAAATATTGTAGAAATAAAGTATTTTTAAGTATTCTTTAGATAGCCTTATCAACCCATTGAATCATGTATTTCCATGTACTCTCTCAGTATTTCTTCAGTACTGAGAAAGTCGCATTCTCTATGCCATGATACTCTACATAAAATCTTTCAATTTTTCTTTTTGTTATTTTGTAAAATAAATGTTAGTCCCAATTTCTTATTCAGAATGAGTTATATATTCATAAATGAGACATATATTTTGGTAATGAATATGAGCTTTTATAAAATGGTCATCTGACTAATATTACAATTAGTTTTTACACTATGTATTCAAGTTGAAATGTCACTTTTTCCTTTTCCTTTCAGATCTTTAAAAAATCGAGTTTAAATTAGATATTACATTTTATTTTATATTGTACCAGATATGACAAAACAATTTCTTAGAATCTGATATATTTTTATAATTAGCCCAATAAATTTTTAAAGAGTGAGTAAAACCATAAAATAAGATAGACTCTTTAGTCAACATGCTCTCTTATGTGCTTATTTATAGAAATAAATGTCAATAGCATTTCCATATTTTAAATAATTTTGCAAGAACAATAAAAATCATAACTAAGCTTTTTTTAAAAAAATAAAGAATTCAAATAAAGAGTTTTAGTATCCTTTTTCAAAGCCAATTAAATAGAACAGTTACTTCTTTATTATCCTTATTTTAGACAATTACATTTGTTCACCTTCTGCTTATGGAAATGTGAGATTAAACAATAATATTCAAAAAAGATAACTAATCAACCTTATGGAGAAAGACAGCTTGTCATTCTTCACTTCCATATCTACATTAATCTGGTTTTAATTTTGTTTGGTTCTCTATTTATCCAGGAACCGAGACTTATTTTTTTTCCCTCACACTTGTGAAGGAATTGTAAATAGGTTCACATGGCAGATAGTAAAGTTGCAAATCGCATACAGCAAGAAAGCTCGCAAATATGGGAACACTCCATCCGGTGTGCTGCAGGGTGACTATATATATGTTTGTTTTATTGTTTTTAATTTGCATATCTTCTGTCTGTCCTTAAATTAGATGCAGGATCTTAATAATATCACTTGAAACTTAAAGCCCAGATTTTGCTGTGTGTGGAAGTTTCTGAATAAGACATCAAGTTTCTAGCCATCAGAGGATAATTTATTGATACTTGTCAAAAGGAAGTATCAGTCTAACAGAAATCAAGACAAAAGGAATGCCTGATGAATTTTCTTTGAAGTGCCTTTTATAAAAGTCCTTGGTAATACATATTGATGAACTCCAAATTGTCTTGCCTGAAGGGAAAAGAAAGTAGACTGCTTTACACTGTCTTATAAATATTCATCAAAAGAACAAGACTTATGTTTCCAGGCGTGAGGTGAATGATTACGGTTGTATGATTGCCTCGGAATCTGGATAATTAGTAAAACAGCCGTTGACAGAGAATTTTAAACTTGGTATCTTGCCTTTGCTTCATTTGGAGTCAGAAGGAAAGCTTCTTATACCAAAGGGAAGCAGTTTTAGGGGGTGATGTATTGATACTACTGAGTTCCTGCCATCAGTTGCTTCCATATTGGTTTATTTTTATTTGTGTAGCTAAAAATTAAAACAAAAATGATCATTTTTGTTCTGTTTTTGTTTTGTTACTTATTTCTTCATAATTCATTTTAGCCTAATGAAACAGTATCACTCTTATTAAGAATGAATTTCTAGGATTTGTGTCATAATTAAAACCTGAACACGGTAAAGTGACAGAATGATGCCATCTAAATGGCCAGGAAGAGTAGTTTCATTTGATTTTTTTTTTCTTAAGTGATATTGTTGTCATTTTGTTTACTCATTTTGGGTTGGGCAATTAACTGTATTTTTATTCTCATTGACTACATAAGATTAAAGATGTAATTTGATTAAATAGCCATGAGATTTTTGATATTTGGAAGATAAGTATGTATTATATCAGCCATCAGAAAATATTATTGTCAATATCACTGTCAAACTCTCTGCAAAATTTTCCTGATTTGGTTTCATAAGACATTCTCTAACCATTTGAGAGGAAACATAACCCATTCTGAGGAAGATTTTCCTTTGTTGTGTTTAGCACTTAAATGCAATTAAGCATATATAATAACCTCTTCGAAGCAAAATAGTTGCTCAACTTAAGTAAGTGAAACTAATTATCTTCATGTTGAGAAGAGAATAAATTAGCACTTATGATTCCATTTCAGTTAGAGGAACACTCTTCTACATCCTACATCTACCAGTTGATTATCATAGTTGGACCCAAAAGTAAGAAAGTGAATATATTTTGATACATGATCATGAGAAAACTTCAGTATAACAAAACAATAATAATAATAATAATAATAATAATAATAAAAGAAAAAGGGAAAGTCAGATTGAATAAATTAATCTCCTAGAAAATGTTTTGGTTTTATCTAAAAACTGTTTCATTTTTGTTGAGGAAATTCTATTTCTTCTGAAATCTTGGCTAGAAACGTAGAACTCTGAATTGCCAACCACCATGGATTCCTGACAAATGTGGGGTGTGATGATAATGATGAAGGCATTAATAGTCTTAAAAAATTAATTGGCTAGTTTGATCAGTTTTATACTTTTTCAGAAGCAAAGGAATCATCTTGTACTCTTTTCTTTTTTTCAATCTTGCACTTTGTTTAATGTGCTGTATAATTCATCTCACTCAGAATCTATGAAAAATAGTTTCGAAAAAAGACTTGCGTAAGGCATATGGTGTCAGCAGCCTGGAACACTTAAATCGATCATAACAAACACCTAGATGGATTCAATATGGAACAGAAACAAACCAAAAACAGCCTGTGAACTGAAGTGCCAATGTCTCAGAGGAAATCTATTATTTTTCTTTTATTTTTGAGAAACTACCACTGAGAAGCTTATCAAGTATCTGTAATATCACTTTTAGACCATTTTTACGGGTCTCCAAGGGACAAATCTCCATTTAAAATAAAAATGGAGTGAGTATTATAAGATAATGAGCAGGATTGAACAAGAGAATTGACAGTGAAATATTTAAAACTTTGTTTTATTTGCCACATTAACCTGAAACTGTGTGTGTCAAACACTGCCTCAGCGTATGTAACTGATGGGGCATAAAAATATTAGAGTTGAAACATTTCACATGTCTAGATGCAGAGAATCAAAGGAAAAAAGGTTACTATCTAAAGATAATAAGTACAATTAATATTTAGAAAATATGGTGGTGATATAACACTAGCTAAACCAAAGCCCTGGTAGGTTTCTATTAGGAGAGAAAGTCTGCTAAGACTAAAAAGTATTAAAAATGAGACAGAACAAACAATTGTCATTGGCAAGCTTCATGGAGAAGGGGAAATGAATGGGTTTATTTATTTATTTATTTATTTAAATTGTGAGTTTATTTATTTTTTATTTATTTATTTTTTTATTGTTGGTTGTTCAAAACATTACATAGTTCTTAATACATAATATTTCACAGTTTGATTCAAGTAGGTTATGAACTCCCAATTTTACCCCATATACAGATTGCTGAATCACATCAGTTACCCTTCCATTGATTGACATATTGCCTTTCTAGTGTCTGATGTATTCTGCTGTCTATCCTATTCTCTACTATCCCCCCTCCCCTCCCCTCCCCTCCCCTTTTCTCTCTCTACCCCTTCTACTGTAAATCATTTCTTCCATTTGTATTATCTTGTCTTACCCCTCCTTTCCTCTTATATGTCATTTTGTATAACCCTGAGGATCGCCTTCCATTTCCATGCGATTCCCCTTCTCACTCCCTTTCCCTCCCACCTCTCATCCCTGTTTAATGTTAATCTTCTTCTCAAGCTCTTCCTCCCTACCCTGTCCTTGTTTACTCCCCTTATATCAAAGGAGTCATTTGGCATTTGTTTTTTAAAGATTGACTGGCTTCACTTAGCATAATCTGCTCTAATGCCATCCATTTCCCTCCAAATTCTATGATTTTGTCATTTTTTTAATGCAGAGTAATACTCCATTGTGTATAAATGCCACATTTTTTTTATCCATTCATCTATTGAATTTAACAAAGTTTCCCTAGTACTGACAAATGACGTGGGTTCTGCTGATTACTTCATTGATGAAACTAATGAACTTTAAACATGACTCAATGATTGGGGCGATGATGAGAGAGGACAGAACAGATGAGGTGCTTGTTCATAAAAGGAAACATATAGATGGCCCAAAAGCATGAAAACATTTTTCATATCCCCAATGACAAGTTGACTCCAATAAATACAAATGTAAATACAGTAATTTGTCATTTGTTTATGAGAGAAAAAAAGGAATAATACAACTTTTTAAGCTGGCATATCTGCAGTAACCAGGCACTTGAATATCATAATTGTCAGAGTGAAAATTGATATAAATCTTTCAATAAGGAAAAAATTCTCTAATAGGAAAATAGGGCTTCCTCTTTGACCAAGACATTCCACTACTAGACATTTATAAAAAAAATTAGGAAATTATATCAAGGTAAACATGTACGAATGTTCCTATAGCATTATAGAAAAAATACTTAAAACAACTCCAATGATTAGTAATTGGGGACTGGGGCTAAATACACTGTGTTAAATCCATACAATTGTGTAATATTTAACCATTGAGAATATTCAAACATTTTCATTTGATTTTGTATGAAAAAAATTATATATTAAGGAAGAAGAGTAGTAAAATGTGTGTACATAGCCTTATCAATCCACCTGTCATCCACATACATGTCATTCATCATCTATTTACCTATATTATATTAATGGGGCTATGGGATGGTTTGTATTCCTCCAAATTTGTACATTGAAGTCCCAACCCACAATACCTCAGAATGTAAGGGTATTTGAATAGCTATCATTAAGGAAATCTTCAAAAGAACATTAAAAATACTTTTTTAAGAGTCTTTAAAGAGGTAATTAAGGTCAAACAAATTACTTTGGGAGGGATTGAATCCAATAGGACTAATATTTTTAATAAGAGGAGACTAGGGTACACAACAGTACTGAGGAGTGACCATATAAAGATAGGTGGAAGACTGCTATCTGCAAATCAAGGAGACTTCAGAAGAAACCAATTCTATTGAGACTTTAATCTCTGTGGTACTTTGTAATGGCAGATTATAGGTATTTGATTCTTGATTTTTTTCTATTGATATTCTATATTTTCATTTTTTTCTAACATAAACTTTCATCATTTATATAATTTAAAAATATAAAAATGAAAAATGCTCAAGTATGTTAATTGTAAAAGTCTGGATATTAAGGAATTACTTACTCTATGAATTCTATTAAGAATTAAGAATAGAACATGAAATTTTATGCAACTTTTCACAGGCAATCATGTCAGAAAGTTACATTTCAAAGATTTTTGCTAACTTTTTCATTTCTTGCTTCAAATGGAATCAAACAACATCTCAATTCAAATAGTTTCAATCATAGTAACATTATCAGGACTGACTAGCTGAAAATAAGTGGGGTGACATTTTTCTCACAAAGATCCAGTTTTTATTCAGTTGAGACTCTGTGTTCTGGAACTTTCTATTCCCCATGCATGAAGCAGAATTCTAGGCATGAAATAATCCTTCATAAATACTTTCTCACTGATTTATTTTAAAAATCAGGGTGAAGAAATATTTCTCAATAATTTGCTTTGGTACTGTAATAATGGTTAGATGTGGTAGAATATACCTCGAAATCTTCAGGTTGTTGATTGTAAGAAGCTATGTATTGAAAAAAGAAAAAAAAATCAGGGACATGTCAGTTTTTTCTTAAAAATGAATAAAACTCAGAGTATATTGAGTCAGAGAATTTGCCCTAGAAATGTCAATATCAGAAGTGTGTTAGGGAAGAGGACATGGAATTGATGGTCAAATTATATTCAATATGGTCATTTATCAAAAGTCTGAATGGCTTGTGCGTAGTATACTTTTGATTCAGTAGGAGAACTAGAAGTAATTCTTGCATCTGTGTTAAGATTTAAAAGAAATGCAGCTTTATTTATAAATAATGAATATGTAAATATGTCAATATGGTTTGAATTGTAAACATAATAAAATTTCTGGAAATGCATGACCTAAGGCTTACATAAAATATTTCAAGTAAGATTTCAAAATTCATCAAGAAAAAGAGTTTACTAACCATTTAGTTATTTTAGTGTTAAACTTAAAGTTCTTTATTATACTACATAATTGGGATCTGTTAGCTTTTGGCATAAATATTATATAATTGCTCTAGTTAACTGTGTAGAATGTGATTTGAATTTTATATTAAACTCTGTGAAAATCCACTTCTCAAAAAATAAATGACATTTCTCTCTCTCTATATATATATATATGTGTGTGTGTGTGTGTGTGTGTGTGTGTGTGTGTGTGTATTTAGTGTATTTATGAGTTGGGATGGATAGTGTCATCTCCACAGAGCTCCAGACTTTTCAATCTGTGTTCTCCAAAAAACCAGTCAACACTTTTGAGAAAAAATAAGAATTTGTGTTTTCTTCTGAAAAAATAAGTGCAATGAAATTTATTTAAAATACAAATCACATCACAGGTAAAGCATACATCAATGAAAGCCATACTCTTCTGACATGATACAAAGAACTAACTGTCTGCTTCTCTGTGTATCCTTCTTTTCTTTTGCATCTCAGTGACTTTTCCTGGATGCCCCTCATCCAGCTGACCTGTGTTGACCAGTGCTAGTTCTTTCTCTTTACCTATCACAGGAATCACTTCTGATCCTTGTTCCCATGTTCTACAAATAGCCTTCTGTACTGGTTTCACTCTTCTACCTCCAGCTTGACATATTGTGGGCCACTCATACATACTGAATTTTCAGAATTCTCAAACACTGAGAATTTTTGTCATAAACTTATTAAAAGATATATATATATATATATATATATATATATATATATATATATGTGTGTGTGTGTGTGTGTGTGTGTGTGTGTGTATGTGTGTGTGTATTTCAATAAAACTATATTTTTTACTCCAATAGTAGAACATAAGAAACCTGTCGACATCATAAACATCCTATTCCAGAAGCCTTGGTATAAGTACAACTCTAGTAAATTCAGATGTATACCTATTAAAACTTATATAAGAGTTTATGTGACTATTAAAATTTAATATGCATTTATTCATTTTTATAGTTTAATGAAAATTTTTACAATAACATTTGGCTTTAAATATCTCTAGTTGAAGATGATAAACACTAAAGAGAATTATAAAATTCAAAAGCATTTTATTCAAAAATCTAAAAAGGTATAATAATTACACCTAATTAAACTTTCAAATAAGATTTTAAATAAGTTTGTAGTATTAAATTTTGAAATTATTAAAGTATAAAACTGATCTAGGACTTGGTATACTTTGGATTTTAAAATTCTTCATTAAACTACATTTTTGGAAGAACAAAGAGAAATAGAGATATTTTATACATTTTCCACCTATTATGTTCCATTGTTCTTTAAAAATTGCTGAAAATTATCTTGCAGGACAATGTCACTTGCCTTCAATCATCCAGAGATTGAATACTAAAGAACTAAGGGCAACAGTCTCAGCTGGTTGAACTGGTTCAGGAAGAAAAAGATTCCCTGGGTTGTCATTCCATTTATGTCTTCCTACCTAAATCAAGTAAGTAAATAAGAATTATGACTTGATGCTGTCATATTGAATACTTTGACCCAAGTTGCCCAAATAATGAATACCTGCTCAGAAAATCAGCATCAATCACTTATTTTGCACAAAACATGACTTTAATTTGGAGAACAATGAGGCCCTGCCTCAAGGTTGGAACTCCAACTGGCCTGAAGAGGCACTGCAGGTACCTCATGACAATACAGGCTTTATTATTTTCTGCTGGGTCACTTTCCACTGGGGAGAGGGGTATGGGAAGATGACTCAACAGCCAGAAGGATGAGTCCTATTACTAAATTTGGTACTCAACACAGAGTAGATGATTGATAAATGCTGACTTGCAATGGAAAACCCGTTGCTTATTTTCCTTGGCAGGCTTGCATGAGCAAGATTTACTGTGGTTCTATGAGTTTTCATTTTTTTTTTCTTTCTTATTGTTGCACTGAAATGCTTTCCTGATGTATCTATCGTACTTTGCTTTGAAAATGTTAGGTGCCATGTCTAATTCTCACAAATATTTCACCCATTCAGTGACCTTTACTCATGTATTCGTAAACCTGTGCCTTCCTTCACATGTGCTTATGAAACCTTTTAAGACTGGTGTTCTGCTTCCTTTTGTCTGTTTTAAAGAAGAGAAGGAAAAGTACAAGTTGAATTTGTACATATTAACAAGGAACTCTAGAATATTAAAGTATATGAGGGAGGAGTTATACTGAAAAATATATATAAAGCTAAGATAATACTATATATTAGATATACACAATATGTTGGAATTATGAAGAAAATTTCTAGGAAAAATAATTCATTAGTTAAAATTAGAACATAGAAAATTTCCAAAACTATATTACAATTATGGAGAAGTTTCAGATTATTCAACTATTATAAATTGGTTTCATATTTCCCCAATTAATGTATTTAGGCATACTAAGTTGATTTGCTTTTTATAAGACTTTAAATATATATGTGGGAGATTTCAGAATTTCCTATATGTTTTTAATTATTAAACTAAGTATAGTACATATTGAATTCTAATACTCAATATGAATTTTTCCCTTCTCACAGGCTTAAAATAAACTTAGAATTGGCTTGGGGATGGATCTACTCTTCCCCTATCTTTCCATTTTTGGTACCTGGAATGATAGATCTTGGCCAGGTCTGGGTCATTTCATTTTCTGGATATAACTCTTCAATGGTTGGGAACTCCAGTTGGAACCAGTCAGGCTAAAGCTAGTCGTCTACATAAGCAGAGTACATATAGTTTCCTCAAAACAGTGCTCACATCATCCCAGCTTTTATATCTTAATAGGAAATCCATAGAGACAAGAAGTTCATGTGTTCTTTGGCCCTTTCAGCAGTCATGAAAACAAACAAACAAAAAAAGCCAAACAAAACTCACTGTCCTATTTTGAAGTGATTTTGCTTGGGTTTGTAGCCCCTACATTTGCCTTCTGAATCTTTCTAATACTCTAAACTTGAAGATCTTTAATTAAAGCAAAGAGCAACTTATGATCCTCTTCAGTGTAGTCTAAAGGCTGTGAAAAACTGAAAAAGACACTTAACGTATCTGTTACTTGTTCGCATCCATGTATTATGGTTTTCTCTTGCTTTGTTGTTGAAGAGTTTTCTAAGGATCCAGTGACCTTTAGAATAGGGCATTATGTAAAAATGTGGATGTGTAACCAACGTGATTCTGCAATCGGCATTTGGGGTAAAAATGGGAGTTCATAACCCACTTGAATTTAATGTATGAAATATGATATGTCAAGAGCTTTGTAATGTTGTGAAAAACCAATAAAAAAAAGAAAAAAAAAGAATACAAATGCAGCCTGGGGGCTCTCAGGTTGGGTACAAGTAGGTCAGCTGACAGGAAAATCAATAATAGGAATTAACTAGACATAGTGTCTATTTTTGCATTGATCCTGTATTCAGGGATTGTGACCACGAATATCCTCAGGACATTGGATTAAGTAAAGAACAAAGGAGGCAGGGTAATCAGTAAGGTGTGGAGACTTTGTGGGGCAAAGGGGGCACCAGAGGTTATTTTCCTGGTTAAAAATCTACAAATTTCACCCAAAATCCCAGTGACATGGGAGGCTGCCACTGGCTCAAGGCCAGTCACAACAGTTTAGTGAGACTAACTAAATTTTTTTCTACCCTGTAGATCATAATCTCATACTTTTAAGTTTGGCCTTTAACCCATTGTTTAACATATATCTTTGTACATGATACAGGAAATACAAAGATTTTTTGAAAAAAAAAGAATTTGTAAACCAAAACAAGTTTCCAATTCATGTTCATTACATATCTAAATTAAAGACGTACTTAGATAACCCTTCAAAAGATGAATGGACAAAGAAAATTTGGTATATATACACAATGGAATATTAGCCATAAAAAAGAATGACTCTATGACTTTTGCTAGTAAATTATAGATCTGGAGACTATTATGCTAAATGAAATAAGTCCATCCCAAAAAACCAAAGGTCAAATGCTCTCTCTGACATTTGAATGCTAACATATAACAAGTTGTGGGGGGAAGTTCAGTAGCTTAGACAAAGAGTAATGAAGGGAAGGGAGGGGAGACATAAATAGGAAAGATAATAAGATGAATCTGACTTAATTTTCCTATGTACATTTATGAATATACCACAGTGAATATTCACATCATATACAACCATAAGACTGGGATTCTAATTAGAATATGGTGTACTCCAGGTTTGTATGAATATGTCAAAATATAATCTACTGTCATGTTTAACTAAAAAGAATAAATATAAAAAAATAAATCAAAGGCATAGAAAAAATTTCCCTCCTTAAAAACTAGTAGTAAATGACTTTCTGTTACTCCTGCCATATTCCAAACATATCTTATAGATTTGTCATTTGTTTTAGAAAATGTTTGAGTTTAGATGGTGGATTGACCTTAATCTCCTTGCTGCTGCATAATTTTGCTTTTGAGATAGCTGGATTATCATGTGCCCCTGGCTTACCCACTAGCTGTTTTTCTTTCTTACTTATTATCATAGTAATAACTTGCATTATCTAGACAAAAACAACTGGAAAGGAAAGACGTTGAGATGAATAGTAATACATGGTATACTTGGAGAGTGTACACTAGGTACCAGGATAAGAGAAAGAGAAGTTCAAGAAGTAGTCATTTGGGGGAGCTATCATTTTAATACTATGTAATAAGAAGGAGAAAACAATGCCTGAGAGTAGAGAGTTTTACATGTGTTCTCCCTATAATCTATCTTTAATACATTATCAGAGAGTCAGGTATGTGTCCAGGGGACCAAAAGAACTGTGGTGGATTGAAGTTTTGAGAAAGGCAATATCAAAATTAAGAAGTACAATAGAGATAATTCTATATATCACAGGATGTGAATTTTCTTAAGAAAGTTACTCCTTTCTGCTGCAGAATGGTGAATAAAACAAACAAACAGCAACAACAACAAAAAAAAATCATGAAGCGGGGAATCTTTGAAATGAATTTCAAAAGGAAATATAGGAAATTGACTTTGAAGATTGATAAGAAGAATAAAGCTAAAAATTATTTGCTCTAAAACCAGATTTCATTTTCAGATAAATGTGAGGCAAACTTAACATGTCCAGAGAAGATAAGGCCTTGATGAAACAGGAATAAAAAGCTACAAGAGGAGGAAAATGATAATATAAATGAAAGAATCAAGAAGGAAGTAGATACATGAAAGACTACAAAGAATAAAAATGTTTGAAACCACTAAGCAGCATAAATGAAAGAGGAAAAAAAACATGCTAGCAAATTGGAGAATGAATTTGGGAAGCATATCTAAAGAACAAAGAAAAATAAACAGGTCAAAATGGTGAAGAGAATTTAAAAGTAAAATAACAAATATAACTATCTGAATATTGTAGGTATTTCTGAAGAAGAGAGAACAGAATAACAATAAAAATAAAGGACATATTTCCTTTTATAAAAAATACATGTGTGCTTAATGAGCTTACACAATTGAATTCTAGGCCCATTTCAAGAAGAAATAAATAAGTCATTTCAACATAAGTGCATTTTTGCAAATCTCTGAAATTGAAAGTTAAATGAGAGAGCTATAGGCTTCCATAAGGGAATTATCCAACTCACAAAGGAGATGGAAGGAAGAAAAGAAGGGAGAAAAAAGAGGGAAGGAAGGAGAGGGAGAGATTAGAAAAGTCAAAATAAAGAAGATAAAGGTATAAAAGGGAAGGCATGATTGAAATCAGAATTATCCATAACATTAAATGACCAAAGAAAGTAAGAAAACATGTACTAAGTTGTAAATTAAAAAAAAAAAAAATGGGGCCCTTGAATTTTATAGACAGTCTATTTTATTTTAGGTATGAAGACAAATATTCATTTTTTCAGAAGAGTAAAAAATATACATATTACTATATGTGCAAATAATTAGTCAGGTTGGGCTGCCATTACTTAATAGCACAGCTACTGGATGTCTTAAAAAACAGAGATTTATGTCCTATAGTTCTGGAGTTTGGGAGTTGTAAGATAGGTAGTAGCTGATTCAGGTCCTTACAAATTCCCTTTCCCTGGCTTATACAAGGACACCTTCTCATTTTGTTCTCACATGATGGGGAGAAGAAGTCTGTTGGTCTCTCTTCTTCATTTTTTAAGGGTACTAATCCCATCATAGAGTTCCCACCTTCATGGCCCTGCCTAAACTTAATTACCTTCAATATGCCCTATATCCAAACACCATTCCATTAGACATTAGGATTTCAACATATTTGTTCAATTTCAGTTGAACATAAACACTCAGATATTTCTAAAGAAAATCACTTAAAATAAAAAAAATGATATTGTCATATTGAAAATATAATAAGTGGTTTTAAGTATAAAATTATTCAGAGATAAAAATAAGTCTCTAAATATAATTACAAATCTAGTTTGGTAGCCAAGTAAGTGATGTAACATGTTTGAAAGATAATATGTAGGATATAATATAATATTTTAATAATTATTTAAGTCTATATTCCCAGATTACTTAATACTTTTTTTTCCACTGCTGGGCACTGAACACAGGGACTTTGGCATGTAAACTTGGCAAGCACTCTGCCATTGAGCTACATCCTCAGCCGTGAGATTACTTTAAGAAAGGTCTACAGGATTGAAGAAACATAAAATATAATACTAACTTCCCAGAATCTTCCATTTTGTTCTTGATTAATTAGTTTATATAATTTGGTTAAAGAGGTTTCTGAAACTTAAATATAACCACCAGCAGAATAAATCAAGACACATACTCACCAGATAACTAATAAATATATGTGCAAATGGAATAAAGTGTTCATAGCCATTTTAATTATTAACATAAGCTTCAAAATAATAATAATAATAATAATAATAATAATATAATAATAATAATAAATGTTATTGGTCTTTCTTATTAAAAATAGTGTTCAGGTGAAATCAACAAATATTAATGGAATTATTTTAGAAATGAATACCTAAACAAAAAGTTCTAATAAAAAAGAATAAGTAGTGCCTTATTGGATAGTTTAAACAATACAGTAATAACATATCAGAAAATTTAATGCCATTTGTAATGCAAAGTAATTAATGGGAGTAAAAGATTGTAATTTTATTTCAAGTTTCACTATGTAGGAAGAAATACCAATGAAAAACTCTTTTGATGACCTTATGATTTGTTTCAGCTGAGACTATCACAGAGAACAACTAGCAGTGACCTTCAAAATTTCTACATTCCTACCTTTATCATCATCATAAGCACTACACTTTTTCCCATTAGTTTAGTACATGGACATTGCTTGCTGAATAAGACTAATGCCTCCTCCTATCACTGGATCTCATTCCCTCTAATCTACACACAGACATTGCTAAAGCAATTCCCTTGATTTACTGAATCATCATATTTTCCCACACTAGACAATTTGGGCTCATTAAAAAGGAATAACTAAGTTCCATATTTCCTCCATCCACACTAAATACCAAATGCTTCCATGTCACTCCTCTTATAGCAAAGCCTTTGGAAGAAAGTTTCTTTATAGCTTCTTCAATGCTTCCCCTCCCATATGTATATCAAAATAGATTCTACTGTTATGTATGAGTAAAAAGAACCAATAAATAATAATAATAATAATAATAATTTCAAATGTTTCCACCCACCTTAGCATGTCAAAGAAAATACTTCTAAGCAATGAAATCCCCAAATTTTATATCCAATGATCTTTTTTCAGTCCTCTGAGTTAACAGGACCACACAATACAGTTCATCAACCTTCTCTCCTTGAAACAAGTTCTTATCTTCATTTCCAGGGCATGATACCCATCAAGTTTACAACCTCCATCTCTGATTTCATCTCCTTATTATTTTTCTATTGTTCTTTTCATCTTATGAACTTCTGAAAGCAGGAAAACCCAAATTATCTGCCTTTCTTTTCTAGATGACTTTACCAGACTCTAAACTGATAACTTCTAAATTTGGCTTAAAATGTTCCTGTGACTTGAATCTCAATGTGGTTGTTCTATAAGAATTACAAATTCAGTGTTTTCAAAACTCAGTTCCTCTTATTTCCCCTAACCCATATCTGGATTTTCCAAAAGTTTCCTCCCTTTTCCAGTTGCTCAGACTAAAACAGTTGAAATGATTCTTTTTTTTTTCTTTTTTAATCTCATATACCACATTTGTTCCAGCAGCTAGTCCAATAAGTTTTATCTTTAATTTATATCTAAATTCTGAGTGCTTCTTTCCATTAGCACTGCCACCATCTCTGAACAAGTCATAATCATTTATTATCTGGAAAACAGAAATAGCAATTTAACTGTTCTCCCAGATTCTTTATTTCCCTGGCTACAGTTTGTACCCAGCACAGTACATAGTGTAATCATGGAAAAAAGTTAGATTTCATGACCCCCTACTAACAATCCTCCAACTGCTGTCCAACTCACTCACAGTAAAAGAAAACATCTAGCAATGATCTATGAAGTTCAGCATTTTCTGGCCCCCTTTAAACACTCTGACCTCATCTACTGTTGAACTTGCTGCCTGCTCTGTCCAGCCATCCTGGCCTCAGTCTCAGTGGTCAGCTCTCACATCACAGCCAGTGCACTGAATATCCCCAAATGTCTATAGAACCAGCTCTCACAATTCTTTCATGTCTGACTTGAAAGCCATCCTTTCAGTAGGCATTCCTGGTCATTCCAGGTAAGTATGTTTGTTTATACACATAGATAAATAGAATTTTATTTCTTTCTTAAAATCTACCTTAATAAAGATCCCGCCCAATTGCTTCCACTTAGTGGTGTGCAGGAGCTGGCACATATAGGCTTATAAGAGTTATCTATGAACTTTTCAGAAATTTAAGCCTGAAAATATAGACCAAAACATTATTTTAAAAAATAATTATTAAAAAAATGCCATAAACCTACTGTTAATTACATTAAAAGAGAAGGTAAGAAGTCATAATCACTTTTTTAAAATTTTACTATTATTTATGATCTTGAAATTATTTATGCCTATTTTATCTGTATTCTTAGAAATACTATGTAACAGAGTCTCATTATTCACGGTGATAATGTTCTATAAATTCAGAGTGAAGAATGAATTAGTGAATACTTGAAACCATGCTGCTAGGAGAAATTAAGAGTTAGGTTTCTACGGGACACTGGTCAGGACATTTTCATGGACTGATCAATAATAACCTTGTTTTATGTGTGTTTCCGTTTAAATACATCGACTTAATATATGCTGTTGATTCATTAACATTGAACTCATGGCCAACAGCACTGTAACTTCTGGCTGACAGAAGCTTAGCTCATATTCCTAAACACATTACAGCTCTCTTGGACCTGGAGCTTCAGACAGTATTTCAGCTGTATGCTCAGTAATCATTTTAAACAGTCAAACCACCATCAAAAAGCACAAGTATGTGAAAAAAAAAACGTGGCACCAAATAAACCACAAACAGGACACTTAACTTATACCAGGGGAACTTAAGAAATCAGTGTTTCCTTGTCCGGTCTCAGCTGGGAACATGAATATCGGACAACTCAAATTTTCATCATTCTCTGCATGTCCCTGTGTGAGCATGGAAGGGCTGTAGATTCTGCTGTTAAGAGTTACAGATACTCCTTTAAACCAACAGGCTAATCCCCAAATATGGAATCCATGAATTATTAATATTGACTATATAATGATGAGTCACTCAGTCATGTAAAATTTGCCCATTTCTGCATTTGATGATGCCATCTTGGCAGTTTAAATTTGACTATGGTAGAAGTCTCTTAAAATGGGCAGATATATAAAAGTAAGCTTTGTTTATTATTTGATTATTGTGTAGACTCAAAGTTGTGAACAACATATTAACAATATAGATCAAAGCTTTTCATATTATTAGCCATTCTATTAAAAATAACAAAATAAGAGGCACTCTTCTTCCAGTATTTGCAAACTACTATTCAATCTGAAATGGCGTCATTCATTTCATTAAGAGGGAGTGGAGTTCCAACATGGGTTTTTGTTGTTCTACTGTCATTTTACTCATTGATGTAGACAGAAATATCAAGCAACATCCAAGTCCGATCTACACGAATAGAATTCAGGAAAATCAGTGAAAGAAAGAATGTGAGAGAATGTTTTGGTTAAATAGAATTTGTAGTGTAAATACTGCATATTTAATGATTATTTGGAGACTGTCTCATGCATCCTTTTATACCAATAGAATGTGTATTATGCATATACAGGAATAAGGCAAGTTTTCCCTCAGAAAGCCCCATATTATACCACATTTATCAGCACACAACTTCTGACAGCCCACTGTCAGAGTAGACACTCAGTGCACTGCTGTCTATTTGAGCTGCCTCGCCCTTGTCAAGAAGCCTTCTCAGAGAGTTCTCTTTTAAAATGAACCTGGATGGTTCCCTCCCATGTGGCCTACATACAGGCCATGGAAAATACAATTTCTGCTCTGATATCAGTGGAAAAACAGCTCTTTCCCAAGGTATTCTTCTCTCCTTGCATACTGCTTCAAGCCTGATAAACCAGCTGTTCATCCTTTAAGTTTCCCAGCCATAAGTCAGACATCAGTAAATATGCTCCCAAAATAAGTTATGGGGGAAAGAGTGTGCTTTCTGAGTGGTCTCTTTGAAGTCCTTCTCACACAGCTTGAAGGGAAGAAGCAGAGCCTTCCTCCCTTCTCTTATAAAAATGCTAGAAAAAACTGAATTTGAGTAGCACCATAACAAATATACAAAATATATAGTACACATAAAAATTCTAAGAAAATGATAAATGAATAATATACAAATATTAAAATAAGATTGGCTTGAGAATTTGCATACAACTTTAATCAGCAAATAGTGATATATAATTTGCCTTTATAAAAGGCTTCAGGGCTAAATTGTTTTACCTGGGAACTATCTCACCTTTACAATAATTACTATGTGATAAATATATGCAGAAGATAGACAATGATAGAATATAGTTACTGTCATATGAAATTAACAAAACTTTAATATTAAAACCTATGAAAACTAAAACATGAAACTTATGAATTGATATTACCAAGAGACACAGAGGAACTGTAAATAAAATATAGAAAATAAATTAAGTAGTTTCTTAAAAGACTCTCATTAGGATAAAGTAATTTTCATTCCAGGATACATAATAATGGCAGTGAAAGTTACAATGATGCTAAGGGCAAGTAAAATATATCAAGCATTTTAAATGGTCTATATATTGTTTTAAGTATCTTATATAATAATATGTTTTAATCCAAACAATACTCCATGGATTTTTTTATTATTTTACAAACAACAGAGCTGAGGTCCAGAGAAATTAAGGTTACAAAGTTATGCAGCTAAGAATTGTGTAAGAAAATGTACATCTTGATGCCAGTGGCAAATGCCTGTAATCCCGGCAGCTCAGGAGGCTGAGGCAGGAGGATCACAAGTTCAAAGTCAGCCTCAACAACAGCAAGGTGCTAAGCAACTTGGTGAGACACTGTCTTTAAATAAAGTACAAAATAGGGCTTGGAATGTGGCTCAGTGGTTGAATGCCCCTAAGTTTAATACCTGGTGCACCCCCCCAAAAAAGGAAAAATAAATCAATCTCCATAAAAGATATATGAGAATATTTGTTCAATGAAAAGGCTTCTTATGCCGTAAGTCTTGAAAACTAGACTATATAGACCTGCTTAACATGACTAAAAATTGACTTAAAGCAAAAGTATTATCTTCCTTAACATTCTCTCATTTCTGAAATTCCCTTACAGAAATGTGACATAAAGGGGAAAATAAAGAATTATGAATGTTTGAAAGAGGATAAAGGATTATTTTTAAAGGTTTTGTGGTTCCAAGACTAGAAAATAGAAACAAACTTCATAACACATGTGGGTAAATACAGACATTTTATGTCTATGCACAATAATAATAATGACAACACATCAATCACATATGGTAAATTTTACAGACTTAGAAATAATGACTCTAAGAAAAAATATCTGGAGCCTATGTAAAGAAATCCATAATAAGTTTTTGAGTTGAAAGAAAAAGTGATATAAAAATTTTCACAAGTTTATTTTTAAAATAAATAGGTACAAATAGTCAATTTAAAAAAAAACAAACAAACAAGAATTTGGGAATAGTCTTCTTTCTGATAAGGAAACATTATTATATTCACAGCAAAGTCAACTGGAAGTCACTAGAATCCTAGTGGAGTAGAAGTGCTAATACAGAAGGGCATCCACGAAAATCATTCTCCAGTTCAGGTTCCTCAAGGGTTTGCCTTGCTTATACTACCCATATTCTGTAGTTGTATCTTTCAGTATTCTAACCAACTGTGGAATTATTTACAAGTTCCCAAGTTACTCCTGATGCATATAGACTATGCATTATTGTGACATGTGATAAAGAAAATATTATAAACCCAAACAAACAATTTTCAATTATGTTGGTAAGCTTTTGCTATGAAAGGGAAAATTATATTTTTCAACTTATTAAAAGTAAAGAAAATAAATTTAAAAACTGCATGCAAAGAAGGAAATAAAAGCCAGTTATGTAAAAACATACAACCCCTGGACTGGGGCTATAGCTCAGTGGTACAGCACTTACCTAGCATGTGTGAGGCACTGGGTTTGATTCTCAGCACCACATATAAATAAATAAAATAAAGGTCCATCAACAACTAGAAAAATTATTTTAAAAAATATAACCCCATGGTTAAAAATTCTGCATGAGGGCAAACTAGGGTACTGCACCATGAGATATTGTACATTTTTAAGAAAAATGTGGAACTATTCAACATCTGTCAGACATGGTACAAACTACTAACTTTAGGTATGGTCTTCTCTTTAGATTGAACTACTTTCGTTTCATTGACATAATGTTTGTATCACAATGACACTAATTGCTATGATAGAGTCAAACAGTGTAAAATTCAATTTGTGCTGGAAAGTAAGGGTGGCAGTGTCATATATTATTTCCATATTTGAGAAGTCATGCACGACCCAGTAGGTATGCATGTAATGGCAATTAAAGAAGAATCAAATAATAAAATATTTAATGTATGTGTATTTTTAAAAATAGCTACTAAGTTGTTAGCAGGATATAAATACTTATTAAGTGTCTGAACATAATTACTTAATAAACGTTAGTAATAGGTATTTCTTTTGGCTTAGGGGCAACCTGAAAATAAAATTACTGAAACACAGAGGGAGCTGTGAACAGAGAAAGGTTGCATAACTTATAAACATAAAAATATACAAATTAATTTTTAACTGATCTTCATATGAGAACTTTCTGGCTAAGCACCAAAAGTAACATTATTAATAATAGTTAAACTGCTATTTGCATATTTAAGGCTTTATTATTTAAGATCATATACTTAAAGGTTATGAATCATCCTATTTTTAAGTCACAGTGATTCTTTGTGCTAAGTTTTAGTTTAATTTCAGTTGAGATGTAGAGTGCAGTTTTCACTTGATATTCACAGGGCACTGTTTGCAGAACTCTGCAGACACCAAAATCCTCAGATGTCAAATCCTTTACATAAGATGGCATAGTATTTGCATATGATCTATGCACATCCTCCTGTATACTTTAAGTCACCTCTAGATTACTTATAATAATGAATATAATTCACTTACTATGTAAATAGCAATAATGTTTTTGTGTTGTTTAGGGCTTAACAAGAAAAAAAATTTCCCATGTTTGTTGCAGACACATTTAAAAAAAAAATATTTTCTATCCATAGTTAGTTGAGCCCACAGATGCAGAACCCACATATATGAAGGGCCAACTGTATTTAGCTTCCCATGTTAACAGGTTGGTATAGCTATTTGGTATATCAACTCAGATCCTAAACCTTATCTTACTGGATAATTTAACAAAATCACTAAAAATTATCAATTGGAAAAAAGACTGATATCTATGCCTAGATAATTCACAAAAGAATCAATACATAACATATCAATGTAGGAAAGGAAAAAAATCATACCAGTAATAGAAATATTTGAATTAAATCTACAGTAACTTCAACATCAGATTGTTATCCTTGAAACAGCAGCAACTATGCATTTTTACCTCTTTATTTTATATCAGACATCAGTAGGTATTTAAAAAAAACGTGTCTTTTAT
Organism: Urocitellus parryii; assembly: GCF_045843805.1. NCBI lineage: Eukaryota > Metazoa > Chordata > Mammalia > Rodentia > Sciuridae > Urocitellus > Urocitellus parryii. Next base: position 68,597,902 of record NC_135538.1, on the reverse strand, counting down.
TTATAAAGACCTAAATATTTATTTTGTTCCCAGATAGTCATTGAGTTACTATATAAGAGTATCTTATCCAATTGGCTCTTAGATATAAGATAACTGTGCAGCCTGGATGCCAGTAGTGCTGAAGAAATGCACTAAGACAGGCATGCTCATGCATTGCCTTTGGTGGGAGCAAAACAGGACACACACTTTCTGGAAAACACTTTGACATTATAAGGCAAAAGTCTTCAGATGAACTAACTCTCTGATTATATTTTGGAAATCTTTTCTAAAGAAATAATCAGAATGGCAGCAAAATATTTGCCTTCAGGGAATTTAACACAACAATATTCATTAGAGATTGAGTAGAGCAAAACTGTGAAAGCAACTATATTGGCAAAAAGTTGTGATACCATTCCTCACATATCATAAAGGCTATGGCTGACACTCATACATCAAAAGACAGGTTTACAAGAGAAAAGCCCAATGCGTTTATTTAATCAAAGTGAGACACAGAAGTCTTCAGAAATGAAGACCTAAAGACCAAGGGGAAACAGTCTATTTTTATGCTTGGTTTTGATGAAGAATGGATAGCTTTGTAGAAATGTGACATAACAGAGGGCATTACCAAAAGATAATGGACTGAGTGGGGAGACCCAGAAAGGCCTGTCTGTTCAGATTCTTCTTGGCCTCTCTCTATCCTTCTCCAGGGTATGGAACAGGATCCTTCTGGACCCAGGTTCTTATGACCTACTATCAGACAAGGTAGGTGCTATGGTTTGGATATGGTTTGAATTTGTGCCCCAAGGGTTCATGTGTTAGAATTTTGGTTCTCAGTATGATTATGTTGGAATGTGGGAGAACTAATGGGAAGTGACTGATTAATTGGGAGGGGATGTCACACTTGGAAGAGATTAATGTAGTTCACGTAGGACCCTACATCATGAAGGTTGTAATAAGAAGACAAGAGAGACCCTTTCCAGGTCTCTGGCTTCCTGTCTCATCATGAGATCTCTCCCCCTCATAGATTTTCTTCAATAGGCATGTACCTCCTTGATAATAAAATAACTTGCATATAAACTGTTGTTACCAATAACAATGAGAGAACTTAATACTAATATAAATGAGAAATCAATGGTAATTTTTAAAAAATTACTCTGTGTTGGTAAAGCAGTGTATTAGTCTTTTCCATATTATTCTTGGGTGACAGGCTTTAAGACACTCTGCAGATAACAAAATCCATGGACGTTCAAGTCCCTTATATAAAATGGCAGAGTATTTTGTGTATAAAACCTGCACACAGCCTCTGTACACTGTGGATAACCTCTACATTACTTTTAATACCCAATGCAATGAAAATGCTAGGGAAATATTTGTTCTTCATACTGCTCAGGGAATAATGACAAGATGAAAAGTCTGTAAATGTTCTCTACAGACAAAATTTTTTTCCAAATATTTTTGATCCACAAGTGATTGAATATATTGATGCTGTGGAAACTGTGGATATTGAAAGTCTATTATATATGTTCTAAAGAGTTTCAAAGATTGTAAAATTAAGTTTGTTTAAGACAAAATTATTTAATGTTAAAAAATAATCATCTATTCAACATGTATTTAGTATTTAATATTTGTAAGGCATTGTATTAATCAACCAGCATCTAAATTAATTAGAATATTACTTCATAGTCTAATGAAAAAAGAGCATGTTATTATTTTATAGCTATTAATTTTATATAAGCATAATTAATTGGAATGAGATAATATTGGTTCGTCTCTTACCTGGAAGATAATTAGAAGGAAAAAAATGTATTCCCAAAAAATAACTATAATATATTTTCTCTAGGGTTTACAGATTCTCACTGTTGGGTCAGAAATATAGGACACCTTTTCCTTCTCATCCTAAGGGTCATGACTGACATTCCTGTAACAAAAGACAGATTAAAAATAGAAAAATGTATCAAACTAATGTAATCGAAGTTTCACATGTCATAGAAGACTTTAGAAATGGAGACCCAAAGGCTGAGTTAAAAATCTATTTTTATATTTAGGTTTGATAAATCATGGACAACTCTGTAGAAATGTGATTGGACATAAAGAGTATGACCTTTTGATAAATTGAGAGGGGATGTTGTCAGTCTTTCTGTCTTCTTGGCCTCTCTCTATAGCATTCCTTCCTCTCCAGTATGGAGCAGGCCTCCTGCTGGAATGAGGGTCTTATTATCTACTCTCAATTAAGGTAAGTCAACGTATTTTTTAAGGCCTGCTCCTACACTGAAAGGTGTGGGAAAGTTTGAGTCCTATTTCTGGCTTTGAGTAAAAAGGTTACTATTTTCTATCACCCTCCTTGGGAAAAAGAATTGTTAATTCTATATATCCTTCCCTGGAAAAAGAGGATGAGAAGGACAAAGAAGAGCAGGAGATTGTCTATAAGAGAATGTTCTTCCGAGGCCCTTCCTATATCCTTCATTTCAAAGTACTCAGTGTGCCAAAGTGCCATTCTTTGGTGCATTATTTTCTGAACCTCCATAACCATTTAAGAAAAATAAGGACAACACGAGTATGGAATGGAGTTCTGGGCTCAATTATTCAGAATTAACCCTGAGCAAGAGAAGATCACAGTCAATCAGATTGAAGATGACAAGCCATCAATATAAATCAGTGGTCCTGGTAGTAACACATCCTACATGGAGAGGAGTTGTGAAGACAATGAATAACATTAGAAATGCTAGGCAACCCTTGTGTCCCCAGAATTAGTGAAACAATTGGAGAAAGACTTTTTAGGTGAGAAGTGCTTCAGAGGACTAAGGAAAGAGCTCCAAGTCTATAGGACAGACATGGGTCAGTCTCTTTAATAAAATTAAGCTATGTCACAAATTAATCAAGATCAACACAAAACAATTGCAGAGTGAGAAAAAAAAGGTAAATTTTGAGGTATTTGCTATATTCACCACATGGAAATCATGGCATCCCACATGAGCTTCATTTGAACTAGAAGGAAATACACACATTGTAATTTCTGAATTATGTAACAATATACTAAAAATATTTCATTCCCTTAAACCCTCATATATAAGAGTTCATTTTAACTTTTTTACTTTATATATATTCTCTCTGTAGCATCAATACCACCATCATCATCAACTCCATCCCATCTGAGATGAAAGATTAAGTGAATAAAAAAATTAAATAAAAAACAAATCCGTCAGGTTACAAATGAAAATTCCATGAAAATATAGAATAGGATGGTGCTACTCATGGCCGAGCAAGTTCAGGGAATAATTGATACAGATTCTTTTTAAAAATAGAAAACAAAGCTAAAAAATGTTTATTAAATGGAATCATCTTCTTACACTTTTATCTACAAATAGATTATGGTTTTAATTTAGAGAAAAAAATCATCAAGGCTATCTATCAGTGCAAATCATCTTTCAAAACAGGCTAACAAAATTCTGGAATATAGGTACAGAACAATATAATACAAAAGAAATAAATATCATTCAACCTACTTGGTACATCTCATTCAGAGTATTGTGATTCCTTTTAGGTATTAACTAGGTTACAAATTCATTCCATTTTTCTGCCACAGTTTTTCTGTATGTTACATTAGCTTGTAAGAATATTCTTTTGCCCTTTCATTTAATCAGAATTATTTATTAGCCAGAAAATATTTTTGTCTTTATAGAAATTCATTAATTCATCTCACTATGTCTGCCTCCAACCTCGCCATTTTCAATTGTTGCACTGCTTCTCCCCTCTTCTTCCTTTTATTTATTTAAAAATATTTTAAAGTTTCTTTTCTGTTTTTGCCTCTCTCTTTTTATTTATCCTGTGTCTCTTACTTCACCAATAGTCTGTGTTTAAATTGATGTCCCATATCTAAAAGGTTTGCAATAAATGTTCTATACCTAAATTCCAAAAAATATCTCAAGTAAACCTTCTCGTGGGCATAGCATCTATCCGAAAACAATGAATCTCACTCAGCACCAAATTGTAATCAATTTAGTTGTGGAAAAGTATAGATTCTAACATTTTGTGTTGTCTTTATGGTTGTTTATAGATCTTTCACTAATCTTTTATCTTCCGTGTTTATAACTCAAGCTGTTTGGGGGAAGTTACAAGAAAATGGTGATTGCATACATTTTAAGATTTTATTTACATAGGAAAAAAATGTTTCAAAGGAGAGAAAACAAAACAGAAAAAAAAACTTTTGAAAAACATTACTGAAAAATTGGTTTTGTTTTTGAGGTTTCTGTGTTCTATTTATGAAACTATAAAAAGTTTTCACTCAGTAGAATCAATAATTTTTCCACTAGATAAAATTAGTAGATTCACAGGAACTTATACAAAAATAATACATTTCCACAGTTCTCCTATGAGATTTTTAAATATAAAGAGAAGTAGGAATCAAATAAGAAAATATCTACTGAATAGAAATTAGATATACCAGTATCTAAAATGTGATTTGGAAAATTATTTACCCTCTATTTTCTTTTTATGAATATTAACAATCCTGAATGAAAATGAAGTTTATGCTATAATCCATTGATATTATGGAGAAATTTGATATGTTTGTTAGATCTTAACATAATCATAAGACATACATTATTAAAACATCATACTCTTTGTAGCAAGTTGTATTATTGCTTGGGTGATGGATTATAAGAATTCTTCATGACTAAAATAAATTAGTCCCCAAATTAACAAATAATTCTATCACAGGGTATGTAGCATGTGCTTATTAAACTCATAATGTTTTTGAAATTAAAATTATCCTTTATAAAGGGATATATGAGAAAGCAATAATAATACTCCATTTGAGAGAAAAAAATTATAAAACTGAAAATAAATAACATATTCCTACATTTATTTCAGCAGATAATAGAGACTCAAAATCTTTAAAAAAATGTGGCAAATGTACAGATTTGTGGAGCTGATGATATTTGTTAAAAATTGTGACTGAATTTATTTTAAATTCACATTTGCTTTATATTTTGAGTAACTTGTTAAAAAAAAAATTCCTCCTTTCCCTCCACCACATTTCAGTGAACCAAACTTCTGTTGCTCATGCCTCTAGGTAGCCCCTCCCTCATTAAATCTGTGTAACAAATAGAAAGTAGCAAAAGTGAGGCTCAGTGTCTTTGAGCTTAGGTTACTAGAGATTGTACAAATTTTGCCTTGGTCTTTTAGAGTACTTGCTTTGGGAAAACTAGTTCCCAAGTCAGAAGTCCAGTCACCCTGAGACTGATGTGCTGTGGGAAGCCCAGACAGGCATCAATAGACAGACCATGGAGAAAGGACTGGGGAAAAATTCTGGAAGAGAGGAAGAGGAACAGGAAGAGGGGGAAGAGAGAATTGCCCAGTTCCCTGCTCTTTGAACTGTCTCATCTGAAAAGCAAGCTCTGGGTAATAAAATGCTCACAGGGATGCCCTTCCCAGGTGAGCCCTCACATCAGGCCACCCTGAGCATTGTTTTACTCCTGTGGATTGAAAGGTACCATGAAAGAAGTATCCAGCTGAGTTCAGGCTTCCCACAAACCATAACAGATAATAATGAATTGTCTTAAGCCACAGTTTATCGTTTTGTTGTTACCCAATTTAAAACTAGAACAGTTTCCTCTTGTTAAAGGTATGGTACCAACAATAAATTTATCTCATTAACTACGATTAAAAGGACATAGAGAAAGGAAAAATATTTTCCTTATTGACCCCACAAAAGTGAAAAAGAAAAATGGTTGATCAATAGGTGATGACTTATTTTCTGGGCAATTTAATTGTTCTAAGGAGCTGTCTCATAGATATAGTGTTGACAAACTGGTCTCCAAAACTTTAAAAAGGACCCACGGGCAGGTCAGGCCCAGCAACCTGCCGGTGACAGAGCTGCCACATGCGCCTGCAGGGAACACGGACCTGCGACCCACCAGCAGGACAGGTCCAGTGGCCTGCTGAGGGGCAGGCCCGTCCCCTCCCCAGTGCCTGCAAGGTAGGCGGGACTGTGACCACAGGCAGATCAGGCCCAGTGGCCTGCTGAGGGGCGGAGCCGGCCCCTCCCCCAGTGCCTGCAAGGTAGGCAGGACTGTGACCACCAGCAGATCAGGCCCAGCGGCCTGCTGAGGGGCGGAGCCGCCCCCTCCCCCCGCACCTGCAAGGTAGGCGGACCTGTGACCCATCGGGAGGTTAGGCCCACCAACCTGTGGAGTGACAGAGGTGGCCCTCGCGCCTGCTGGGTAGGCGGACCTTCGACTGGCCACCAGAGCAGACCTAGGGCCCGCCAGCGTGGTAGACGGATCAAACCAATAGGAGGAGGATCACAGTCACTACCTGCCCTGCAAGGGAGATTTTTCAACTATACAAGAGCAATATAAATAAATAGAGGGAAAATTTCAAAAACACAACAGTTTCACCAAGCAGAAAGAAACGCCAGCAGTATGAAAAGACAAGGAAAGAAAGGACCACAGGCAATGCAGGTCAACTCAACTTTAGAAGAGGTAACAGCTGCAACAGATGGAATGTCAGATAGAGAGGTCAGGATATACATGCTTCAGATGATGTGGAGTCTCAAGGAAGACATGAGACAGCAAAATCAGACAATGAAAGATCACATTGACAAGGAACTACATAAACAAATCCAGGAAGTAAAAGATCAATTTCACAGGGAGATAGAGGTAATAAAAAACAAACAAATAGAAATCCTAGAAATGCAGGAAGCAATAAAACAACTTAAAAACTCAATTGAGAATACTACCAGCAGAGTGGATCACTTAGAAGATAGAACATCAGACAATGAAGACAGAGTATTTCAACTTGAAAAGAACATAGACAGCTCAGCAAGTCTGCTAAGAAACCATGAGCAGAACATCCAAGAAATATGGGATAATATCTAAAGACCAAACTTAAGAGTCATTGGGATACAGGAAGGCACAGAGCTCCAAACCAAAGGAATAAACAATCTATTCAGTGAAATAATACGAGAAAACTTCCCAGACTTGAAGAATGAGACAGAATCACAAATCCTAGAAGCTACAGGACGCCGAATGTGCAAAATCACACCTAGACACATTATAATGAAGATGTCCAACATACAGAATAAGGAGAGAATTTTAAAAGCTACAAGAGAAAGGAAGCAGATTACATTTAGGGGTAAACCAATCAGGATAACAGCTGAACTCTCAACACAGACTCTAAAAGCTAGAAGATCCTGGAATAACATATTTCAAACGTTAAAAGAAAATGGGTTCCAACCAAGAATCGTGTATCCAGCTAAATTAAGCTTCAGGATGGAAGATGAAATTAAAACATTCCACGTTAAACAAAAGTTAAAAGAATTTGCAGCTAGAAAACCATCTCTTCAAAAAATCCTTGGCAAAACACTACAGGAAGAGGAAATGGAAAACAACAATGAAAACCAACAGTGGGAGGTAGGACAGTAAAGGGGGGAAAATAATCAAAGAGGAAAACAAATCAGGTTTAATAGCATTAATAAACAAATACGGCTGGAAGAACAAACCATATCTCAATAATAACCCAAAATGTTAATGGCTTAAACTCACCAATTAAGAGACACAGACTAGTTGAATGGATCACAAAACAAGACCCAACAATATACTGCCTACAGGAGACGCATTTGATAGGAAAAGATATACATAGACTGAAGGTGAAAGGTTGGGAAAAATCATATCACTCATATGGACTGCGGAAACAAGCTGGAGTGTCCATACTCATATCAAATAAAATAGATTTCAAGCCAAAGTTAATCAAAAGGGATAAAGAGGGACACTACATACTGCTCAAGGGAACCATATACCAACAAGACATAACAGTCATTGTCGTGACCCCTTGCCCGCAAGGAAGACGCAACTCAGGAATCTTCTTTCAGCAGTTTATTCAGGTCCTTGATACTTTTTTCTCTTAACCCCTGGATGCCCCTCCCAGCCTTAATAAAGCACCTCAAGCCCCAATGCGAAGCTGCCACGTGGACTTTTCTCACAGGGTGCCAAGTCACAGCGTGCCAACTCATTCTGATAAGGAGTTGTTTGTCACAGACTACAGGGGAAACCAGCGCCATCTTGTAATGGCGGCCACAGTTCACAGAAACGGCTCACCACAGTTCCCCCTTTTTTGTTTTTATTACGACAATACAGGCGAGAGTAGAGGTCCTATCCCACTGTGCAGAAGTGGCTGCATAGTACGGCTCAGCCCTAAGGAGGGCCCTTCCCCAGATCTGAGGCCATATCAGCCGACGCCTTTTTTCGTGGGGCGGGGCGTGGATAAGGTGGGGTAAGGAAGGACGTCAAACCCGCATGCAATAGGACATGCTCTCCTTGAGGTCCACTCCAAGGATCACTCAAGTGCAGTGCCTTGCCTCCCATCCTGTATCGTGACGATGGTGGACGGAGGGGGATAGCTGAGGCTGAACTGTGGCTGTGTACAATGACAAACAAGTTGACAGCACCCTGAAAGAAAGGCACGGACTTTAAAGCGATAGAGAAGCACTAGTGTGGAAACCCATCTGCGTGCAATGGCAGCAAGACCGGCAGAGTGCAAGGGCTTTCCAACACTAAGAGAACAGCGAGGAAAGACATGTCGATCCCAGTGCAATGTTATAATAACTTGGGGTGCAACGACCATGTCAAAGGTTTACTGTTTAAGATGCGCAAGCCAGACTTGAGGTGAATTGCCATTTTCTAAAGCTGCAAGAGCTTGTATGATCATAGCCTTATCGTGAGCACTGCGGGCCTTGAGGCGACAGAGAAACCACAAGCAGAGAAACATACCAAAGCAACACATTGCACCAAAAACGCCTACCCCCACCCACTCTTTAAAAAAGGAAAAGGCAGAAGATATCCAATCGGTGAATTGTCCCAAGGTCACGGGATCGACACGGGTACTATTCAAGACAGCTATTTGGGTTAGTTGAGACTGGATCATGTCTTCTGCTTCCATGGACCAGTTTCCGGCCAAATATTCGCAAATGATGCGGGAAGCATTCCTGGAATCATTAAATCTGACAGAGGTTATGCATAAATGTGCACGTTGGTCAACGCAACCCAAAAGCACCAAGTCAGCTAATTCTTCTATCTGAGCTTGGAGTAAATCTATTCTTTGGTTGGCAGCTAAAATCCCTGACAAAATATGTTGATTGATTGTGTTTTGGGATTCGAGTATGATGGAAGTTTGTTGAACAACTCCATTAATGGTGGCAGCAGTTTGTACTTGATTGGCCATGGCCACTGCGGTCGTAACCGCTGCAGCAGCAGATACCGCCACGGCTGTCACTATGGCTGCTGTAATTCCAAAATCCCTGCGGACTCGAAATAGCTCAACAATGGGGAATTTTTCAGGATCTGCAGTTACCGGGATTGGGACAAAAGTTGGAATTTTCATAACCACTGCTACAGTCCAAGAACCATTCCAACATTCAGATAAGAGACAGGTAACATTAGAACAATCTAGCATCCCTGACGAGGTGTCATTAGCCAAAAGGAACAGGAACGGGGATTGGACACAGACCATTGCAGGGGGTAATGTGGCACTATATAACAGAGAGTTGAACGAAACAGATGTAAGTCTATTTCCTCGTTCACTCTCCCTAACAGTGCCAGAAACATTAGCCAACCAGCTTTTGGCTCCTAGCAATTGAGCCAATGTAGAAATATCGGCTGAAGCCCCCCTTTCATTGGAAATCAGCCACTGAAACCAGGACCAACCCACTCCTGTAGAAGAGTTGGCACTGTTATTAAAGTCATAAACATGCCTCTTAAGAGAAGGAGAAAGGGAGAAACCTTTAGCAACTTGATGTTTCTCCCAAGAATGATCCTGACAAGGCGTAAATGTTGGGGGAAAACCAAGATTAGGGGTACAGTAAGGAGAGGCCTTGAAATGAGTGGCATGATAGATACTATTAGAAGAAGAAGGCACTGGGATTAGCACCTCGGAGATAATAGCCAAGGTAGTTATATTTAAAGCAGAGCTATTTGCGGGGGTCCCTGAGCCTGATTGCTTCCCCGAAACTACTTGGCTCAGTACGGCACTGATAATGCTCCCCGAGTCCTGACTGGACCGCAATGGGTCCTCCCAGTTAGTCAAATTTTTGGTCTTAAGGCTAATGCAATTAGCGTTCCCAAGGCTGAAGCAAAAAACTCCTGTGAGATTAACTTGAGATTGATTAAAAATGCTCTCTATGTCCCCTCTAGGAGAAGCACAGGGAGCAGACATCTCACATGAGGTAGAAAAAAGAGTAGGGAGAACACTAGAATTACCATGAACCGGCATCGGCATCGGCCATGCCCGTGCCACTGCCCACCACTGCATCGGTGTCGCCTGTACCATCGGCATCAACATCAGAGCCAGAGCACTTAGCAGGATGAAGATCCTCATCACAGGATTGCTGTGGTATCTCTTGTTGCTGGTTGGCTGGAGTCAAGACTCTTCTTGTCAGGCGTTCAGGGACCCACAGCGGTTCCGTGCGATCCTGGGGAAAAACACATACAGATCCTCGTGCCCATGTCAGCACGGGGTCGGGGCCGTTCCATTGGCCCGTAAGAATGTCTTTCCACTTAACATAGCCAATCACAGAGGGCTGAGGGGACACATGTCTATCGGCCGCAGAGCGACCATGAATATCCAAATTCAAAAAATTAATGGTAAAGAGAGCTAAGGACAGGCGTTCTTTAGGAGTGTGTTCAGCTCCTATTCCCCCTTTTTGTTTTTGTAAAGTTTCCTTTAAGGTGCGATGAGCACGCTCAACAATGCCTTGTCCTTGAGGATTGTAAGGCAGACCATGAGTAAGTTGCACTCCCATAGTAGAACAAAAGGATGTAAATTGTCTGCCAGTATAAGCAGGTCCATTATCAGTCTTAAGGGATGTAGGAGCACCCCATGCTGCCCATGCCTCTAGGCAATGAGTAATAACATTACGTGCCTTTTCTCCCGATAAAGCAGAAGCGTGAATAATTCCAGAGCACGTATCAACAGAGACATGTACATACTTGAAGTTACCAAAGTCAGGAATGTGTGTCACATCCATTTGCCAGACAACCAATGGCTTTAATCCCCGTGGGTTTACGCCATAATGAGGGGGATGAAGAAATGTGACACAATGAGGACATTGTAATACTATCTGACAAGCATCTGCTCTTGAAATGGAAAAACGCCTGCGTAGCGTTAAAGCATTAACATGGAAGTTTTGGTGAAATAATTTAGCCCCCTCCAAGGAGGAAGCCAAGCATATCAAGTGATCTCTAGTGGCTGAGTCCGCACAGGCATTGCCCTGTGATAACGGACCAGGAAGAGAGGTGTGAGCCCGGATGTGCATTGGATAAAAGGGAGCAGCGCGGCTACAGATAAGCTGTTGAAGTTGAGTAAAGTAAACAGATACATTATGGGCATCACTAATAGCTCCCACGGCCTCCAGGACTCTTAGTGCTTGTACCACATAGACGGAGTCCGAAATGAGATTAAAAGGAAAAGAACACTGCTTAAAAACCTCAATAACAATTTGTAGTTCTACCCATTGTGGATTTCCTGGAGCAAATTGATGCTGGACAGGGGGAGAATCATTAATTACATAAGCTCCCATTCCAGACTTGGAACCATCAGTAAAAATATTAACAGCCCCCGGAATAGGACTGGGTGAAGTCACCTTAGGGAAAATGATGGGATGCTCTTTAACAAAATTGAGTAATGGATGGGAAGGGTAATGATTATCAATATCTCCTTGAAATGAGCAGCATAGAATAGCCCAGTTGTCTAGAGTAGCACACAAAACATTAAGTTGAGCTTTAGTGTAGGGTATGATAAGAGAAGAAGGCGACTGTCCGAAAAATTGAATGCTTTGTTGAATTCCTTTAAGTGCTAACGCTGCAACAGCATCAGGATAGTATTCTAAGGATTTTCCTGGAGACACATGTGGGTGGATCCATAGTAAAGGCCCATCTTGCCACAGTACTCCAGTAGGCTGCCGCATAGTGGCAAGCACACATAACTGGAAAGGTTTATCACTCTGGAGCCTGTATAGAGTGGCATGCTGTATAGCTTCTTCTACTTTCATAAGGGCCGCTCTAGCCTCTTTGGTGAGGCTACGAGGGGAAGTAAGATCTGGATCACCCTTAAGAGTAGCATACAAGGGCTGAAGCACAATATTAGGAATATGTAAATATCCTCTTATCCAATTAATATCTCCCAGCAGTTTTTGAAAATCATTTAGAGTTTGGAGATCCTGAGTTCTTATGGTGATTTTTTGTGGTTTTAATTTGTCATACCCAATCGTTGCTCCCAAATACTTAATAGAATCCCCCGTTTGAACCTTTTCAGGTGCGATATGCAGTCCATATTGAGCTAACAGGTTTATTAGGTCTTTATAAGCCTCATTAACCCTTTGTTCTAATTTAGCAGCCAATAGTACATCATCCATATAATGAATGATCTTAATGGAGGAATACTTTTGTCTGAGAGGTACGAGTGCCTTCCCCACATACATCTGACACATCGTAGGACTATTAGCCATGCCCTGCGGCAACACTACCCACTCAAACCTTTGATCTGGTTCCTCGTGGTTATACGAGGGAAGGGTGAATGCAAAACGCTGTGAGTCTTTAGGATGCAAAGGAATAGAAAAGAAACAGTCTTTAATGTCAATAGCAATAATATGCCAGCCCTGAGGAACAGAGGAGAGCAGAGGCAGCCCTCTTTGAATGGGCCCCATAAGTTGCATTTGAGCATTAACTGCTCGTAGATCATGCAGTAGGCGCCACTTCCCTGACTTTTTCTTAATGACAAATATGGGAGTATTCCAGGGAGAAGTAGAAGGTTGGATGTGACCCAAGTCAAGTTGTTCTTTAACTAGGTCATGGGCTGCTGCCAATTTAACCGAGGGAAGAGGCCACTGAGGCACCCAAACAGGCTCCTCGGTGAGCCATGTTATGGGTATTTGAGCCCCAGTGGCCCCTAGGAAAAACCCAGACCAAATCTGTTAAGCTTTTGATGACCTTGCATAGGATGCCTACGCCCCTGTAGGTGTTTTCCTAGTCCTAGACCTGGCCTATACCCCATATCTAGCATAATTTGTTGAGACACCGGGGAATAGTCATTGCTAAGAGTAAACCCCATGTCATTCATCAGATCACGGCCCCATAAAGAAACAGGCAAATCAAGTACATAAGGCTGAAAAGTACCATGATGTCCTTCCGGGTCCTTCCAAGATAGATGTCTACAGCTGATTTGAGGGGCTTGGGCATATCCAAGTCCTCTTAGGGATTGATCAGAAGTCTGCACTGGCCATCCCTTAGACCAGTCCTTAAGGGCTATAATGCTACGGTCCGCCCCTGTGTCCAGCAATCCCACAATAGATTTACCTTCTATGCTTAACTCCAAAGTGGGGCGATTGCTCATATTCAGTGACAAATAGGCACAATTTCCTCCGGTGGCACCAATCTCATCTCCCGTCCGTGACCTTGAGTCAGAAGGGAAGTGGGTATGCAAGCTAGGCAAAATTAGTAATTGAGCAATCCGATCCCCTGGAGAGATAGACACAATGCCCCTTGGAGCTTCCACCATAACCTTTACTGTCCCTACAGCATCAGGGCTAATGACTCCAGGGAAAACATGAAGACCTTGCAAGATAGAGGATGCACGTCCAATTAGCAAACCTACAGTGCCAGGTGGTAAAGGCCCTTTAAACTCAGTTTCTACCAATTGGACTCCCATCTTAGGTGTTAATACGAGTCTGGAGGTGGAACAGAGGTCCAATCCTGCGGCGCCTGTAGTGGCTCTCCGCGTTTCATGGGATGGCGTAGAGACGGCCATGTCTCGGGTGCGGGTGTGACATTCTCCATTGCCCCATATATTTGTGGGCCCTGGGGTCGGGGGCCCCGTTGGCCGTTTTTTGGCCCAGCTGAAACAGGCTGTCCATGGATGTCTCTCACTGATTGACACTCTCTTGCCCAATGTTTCCCCTTTTTGCATCTTGGACACAACCCCGGTAGACGAAGGCCATTGGAAGGGCCACCGTAAGGAGGTCCAGTAAAACTGTCTTTTTTGGGACATTCCCGTCTGAAATGACCAGATTGACCACAATGGAAGCATGTTCTGGCACCAGGACCGCCCCCTTTGGCAATCCGAAGGACAGCAGCTGCAAGGCCTGAATTAGTTAAAGGTCCTCCAATCTCTCTACACACCTTCATCCATGCTTCTATGCCCTTGTTTTTATAAGGAGTGATTGCTGCTTTACATTCCTTGGTGCATTGCTCAAAAACCAATTGCTTGATAAGGGGCATGGCTCTATCAGGATCCCCAAAAATCTTTCCAGCGGCATCTACCATCCTTGCAACAAAATCTGAAAAGGGTTCTGTAGGGCCTTGTAGAATCTTGGTCAAATTACCAGATACCTCTCCTCTATTTGGAAGTGATTTCCATGCCCGAATGCAAATGCTGTTAATTTGGTCATATACCTCAAGAGGAAATCCTGTCTGTTGATTAGCAAATCTCCCCTGCCCCAAAAGCATGTCCTTATCCCAAGCGGGGTGTCCCGCCGCATGGTTTTGGGCGGCCTGCTCTATTGCGCCCTCTAGCATAAATGCTCTCCAGTCCAAATATTTACCCGGGGAAACACAAGCCCGAACAAGGCTAGCCCAGTCAGAGGGAGTCATGCAGTATCTAGACAAACCCTCCACCTGAGTTAGTGTGAAGGCGGCATCCACCCCATAAGTACGCACGGACTCTGCCAGGGTCTTCACAATTTTGAAATCTAAGGGTTCATGGAATCTTCCCCTATTGTCATCCTGAAAAACTGGATAAGCAAGACCCATCTCAGCATTAACAGCCCTCCATGTTTGGGCATGGAAAGCTCTCCCCGAAACACCCCCACCATACGGCGGTGGATCTGGAGGATCATTTTTCTTGAGCCCCTGTTTATTTCTGTTCCCTTCTTCCATGCCTACACTCCCTAGCTGACAAGACAGCCTCCCAAGCTCCTCCTCCTCATCCTCCTCTTTCTCTGACCCACTTTCGCATGGGGGTGTGCGCAGCGCACTGAGATCTGGATACAATCGTCTCCTCCCCTGTTTCACATTCCGTACATTCCCATCCTTCTGAGATATCTCACTTCTTGCCGGAGACAGCCGCCTCCTCCCCTGTTTCATGCTCCGCACACTCCCATCCTCCTGAGATATTTCACTTTCTGCCGTTTCTGACTTCTCCTCATGTAATTGCTCTAAAACTTCCTGTCCTTTAGTAAGTGCTTCCTGACATCTGCCATCTGTGAGGCAACTACGGACCATCTTCCAAAGGGGTATCACCCCACCCTCTAATATGCCCTGCTCAGAAGCAAAGTCAAGGTCTTTGCCTAATTTATCCCAGCTAGGTATAGTAAGGCTGCCCGAGAATGCAAACCACGGTGCGACAATATCTACCTTCTGTAAAAATCTCTTTAAAGTACTACGTTTCACTTCCAGGCCCTTGGAACGTAACAGGTCATCTAGGGCCAGGAGGAGCGGACTTGAAGACGCGGCACCCATGACACAACAACAAAAGACGCACAAAAAACAACAAGAGATACCACAAAAAACAAAAACGAGATGACACAACAAAAGAAACACAGAAAACAAAAGTGAAAGTACACAGTGCAGCTGCAATAAACATGAGGCTCTCTCTTTCTTAGTAGAGGAGCTGACCCCGCTTTGGACGCGGATCCCACGTACTGGGACTATCCCTGCTTTCATAGCAGATCCCACTTACCTGGGATTAACCGGTGCACCACCCCTGACTGACTGAAAGTTCTGGTTCCCGGGTCTCGGCGCCACTTGTCGCGACCCCTTGCCCGCAAGGAAGACGCAACTCAGGAATCTTCTTTCAGCAGTTTATTCAGGTCCTTGATACTTTTTTCTCTTAACCCCTGGATGCCCCTCCCAGCCTTAATAAAGCACCTCAAGCCCCAATGTGAAGCTGCCACGTGGACTTTTCTCACAGGGTGCCAAGTCACAGCGTGCCAACTCATTCTGATAAGGAGTTGTTTGTCACAGACTACAGGGGAAACCAGCGCCATCTTGTAATGGCGGCCACAATTCACAGAAACGGCTCACCACAAGTCATAAATATATATGCCCCAAAAAACGGTGCTGCTATGTTCATCAAGCAAACTCTTCTCAAGTTCAAGAGTCTAATTGACCACCATACAATAAACATGGGAGACTTCAACACACCTCTCTCACCACTGGACAGATCTTCCAAACAAAAGTTGAATAAGGAAACTACAGAACTTAATAACACAATTAACAACCTAGACTTAATTGACATATATAGAATATACCACCCAACATCAAGCAGCTACACTTTTTTCTCAGCAGCACGTGGATCCTTCTCAAAAATAGATCATATGTTATGTCACAGGGCAACTCTCAGACAATATAAAGGGGTAGAGATAATACTATGCATCTTATCTGATCATAATGGAATGAAACTGAAAATCAATGATAAAAGAAGGAAGGAAAAATCATGCATCACTTGGAGAATGAACAATAGGTTACTGAATGATCAATGGGTTTTAGAAGACATCAAGGAGGAAATTAAAAAATTCTTAGAGTTAAATGAAAACACAGACACTACGTATCAGAATCTATGGGACACATTGAAAGCAGTTCTAAGAGGAAAATTCATTGTTTGGAGTTCATTCCTTAAAAAAAGAAAAAAACAACAAATAAATGATCTAATACTTCATCTCAAAATCCTAGAAAAAGAAGAGCAAAACAACAGCAAAAGAAGTAGAAGGCAAGAAATAATTAAAATCAGAGCTGAAATTAATGAAATCGAAACAATTGAAAAAATTGACAAAACTAAAAGTTGGTTTTTTGAAAAAAATAAATAAAATTGACAGACCCTTAGCTATGCTAGCGAAGAGAAGAAGAGAGAGAACTCAAATTACTAGCATACGGGATGAAAAAGGCAAGATCACAACAGACACTTCAGAAATACAGAAGATAATCAGAAATTATTTTGAATCCTTATACTCCAATAAAATAGAAGATAGTGAAGGCATCTATAAATTTCTTAAGTCATATAATCTGCCCAGATTGAGTCAGGAGGATATAGACAACCTAAACAGACCAATATCAATTGAGGAAATAGAAGAAACCATCAAAAGATTACCATCTAAGAAAAGCCCAGGACCGGATGGGTATACAGCAGAGTTTTACAAAACCTTTAAAGAGGAACTAATACCAATACTTTTCAAGTTATTTCAGGCAAAAGAGGGAGAACTTCCAAATTCATTCCACGAGTTCAACATCACCCTGATTCCAAAACCAGACAAAGACACTTCAAAGAAAGAAAACTACAGACCAGTATCTCTAATGAACCTAGATGCAAAAATCCTCAATAAAATTCTGGCGAATCGGATACAAAAACATATCAAAAAAATTGTGCACCATGACCAAGTAGGATTCATCCCTGGTATGCAAGGCTGGTTCAATATACAGAAATCAATAAATGTTATTCACCACATCAATAGACTTAAAAATAAGAACCATATGATCATCTCAATACATGCGGAAAAAGCATTCAACAAAGTACAACATCCCTTTATGTTCAAAACTCTCGAAAAACTAGGGATAACAGGAACATACCTCAACATTGTAAAAGCAATTTATGCTAAGCCTCAGGCTAGAATCATTCTGAATGGAGAAAAATTGGAGGCATTCCCTCTAAAATCTGGAACAAGACAGGGATGCCCTCTCTCACCACTTCTGTTCAACATAGTTTTCGAAACACTGGCCAGAGCAATTAGACAGACGAAAGAAATTAAAGGCATAAAAATAGGAAAAGAAGAACTTAAATTATCACTATTTGCAGATGACATGATTCTATACCTAGCAGACCCAAAAGGGTCTACAAAGAAACTATTAGAGCTAATAAATGAATTCAGCAAAGTGGCAGGTTATAAAATCAACACGCATAAATCAAAGGCATTCCTGTATATCAGCGACAAATCCTCTGAAATGGAAACGAGGACAACCACTCCGTTCACAATATCCTCTAAAAGAATAAAATACTTGGGAATCAACCTAACAAAAGAGGTGAAAGACTTATACAATGAAAACTACAGAACCCTAAAGAGAGAAATTGAAGAAGACCTTAGAAGATAGAAAAATATACCCTGTTCATGGATAGGCAGAACTAACATCATCAAAATGGCGATATTACCAAAAGTTCTCTATAGGTTTAATGCAATGCCAATCAAAATCCCAACGGCATTTTTTGTAGAAATAGAGAAAGCAATCATGAAATTCATATGGAAGAATAAAAGACCCAGAATAGCAAAAACAATACTAAGCAGGAAGTGTGAATCAGGTGGTATAGCGATTCCAGATTTCAAACTATACTACAGAGCAATAGTAACAAAAACAGCATGGTACTGGTACCAAAACAGGCGGGTGGACCAATGGTACAGAATAGAGGACACAGAAACCAACCCACAAAACTACAACTTTCTTATATTTGATAAAGGGGCTAAAAGCATGCAATGGAGGAAGGATAGCATCTTCAACAAATGGTGCTGGGAAAACTGGAAATCCATATGCAACAAAATGAAACTGAATCCCTTTCTCTCGCCATACACAAAAGTTAACTCAAAATGGATCAAGGAGCTTGATATCAAATCAGAGACACGGCATCTGATAGAAGAGAAAGTTGGCTATGACCTACATGCTGTGGGGTCGGGCTCCAAATTCCTCAATAGGAAACCAATAGCACAAGAGTTAACATCTAGAATCAACAAATGGGACTTACTCAAACTAAAAAGTTTTTTCTCAGCAAAAGAAACAATAAGAGAGGTAAATAGGGAGCCTACATCATGGGAACAAATCTTTACTCCTCACACTTCAGATAGAGCCCTAATATCCAGAGTATATAAAGAACTCAGAAAATTAGACAACAAGATAACAAATAACCCAATCAACAAATGGGCCAAGGACTTGAACAGACACTTCTCAGAGGAGGACATACAATCAATCAACAAGTACATGAAAAAATGCTCACCATCTCTAGCAGTCAGAGAAATGCAAATCAAAACCACCCTAAGATACCATCTCACTCCAGTAAGATTGGCAGCCATTATGAAGTCAAACAACAATAAGTGCTGGCGAGGATGTGGGGAAAAGGGTACACTTGTACATTGTTGGTGGGACTGCAAATTGGTGCAGCCAATTTGGAAAGCGGTATGGAGATTTCTTGGAAAGCTGGGAATGGAACCACCATTTGACCCAGCTATTCCCCTTCTCGGTCTATTCCCTAAAGACCTAAAAAGAGCATGCTACAGGGACACTGCTACATTGATGTTCATAGCAGCACAATTCACAATAGTAAGACTGTGGAACCAACCTCGATGCCCTTCAATAGACGAATGGATAAAAAAAAATGTGGCATTTATACACAATGGATTATTACTCTGCATTAAAAAATGACAAAATCATAGAATTTGGTGGGAAATGGATGGCATTAGAGCAGATTATGCTAAGCAAAGCTAGCCAAGCCCTAAAAAACAAATGCCAAATGTCTTCTTTGATATAAGGAGAGTAACTAAGAACAGACTAGGGAAGAAGAGCACGAGAAGAAGACCAACATTAAACAAGGAGGAGAGGTGGGAGGGAAAGGGAGAGAAGGGAAATTGCATCG
The DNA here is from genome assembly GCF_045843805.1 of Urocitellus parryii. Taxonomy (NCBI): domain Eukaryota; kingdom Metazoa; phylum Chordata; class Mammalia; order Rodentia; family Sciuridae; genus Urocitellus; species Urocitellus parryii. The sequence goes on along the minus strand of NC_135538.1, from coordinate 68,578,267 downwards.
AAATGGAAGGAGACCCTCAGGGTTATACAAAATTACATACAAGAGGAAGTGAGGGGAAAGGGAAAAGTAATACAAGGGGGAGGTATGAATTACAGTAGTGGGGGTAGAGAGAGAAGAGGGGAGGGGAGGGGAGGGGAGAGGGGATAGTAGAGGATAGGAAAGGCAGCAGAATACAACAGACATGAGTATATCAATATGTAAATCAATGGAAGTGTAACTGATGTGATTCTGCAAGCTGTATATGGGGTAAAATGGGAGTTCATAACCCACTTGAATCAAAATGTGAAATATGATATATCAAGAACTATGTAATGTTTTGAACAACCAACAATAAAAAAAAATAAAATAAAAAAAAACTTTAAAAAGATCTCAGTTTAAGAAAGTAATCTTTTTGATTTATAAACAGCACTTCCAAACTTTTTAGTAAAGACCTATGGAGTCATAACAAAGGCATAATATTATATTCTCTGATACTCTCTTTGTCAGTGACAGGTCATAGATAACCATCAGATATATTTGTTTATGTATGCAAATATATACCTTAATGTAGTCATTTTTCAACAGAAACATAATCCTACACCCTAGAGAGATTTTAATACAGTTAATAAAATTGGAGTCAGGAGACTCAATTTAGTTCAACCTCCTTTTTTGGGGGGACCAAGGCTTTATCTGAAAAAAAAAAAAGAATATTACATGTTGTGTTAGAACATAAAATTAAATTCAGCTATCTCAGAGGACAAGTTCAGATTTAATAAAAATAAATGTGACTGCTCATTCATTCAAAGAAACATACTCTCATTTTCCTACAGATGCTTCAGTAAAGAGAACACTAATCTAATTATAGTATTTAAAAAATAAATTGTCTTTGTGCTTGCTATAAAATAAACAGCACAGCTGCAGGGCCTGCAGAGCTTCACTTATTAAAGAAAATACCTTTTGATGATTAACAAAGGCAGATTTGTTTGAAACATGAATATGCTCACTAGAGTCTCCTGGATGGAGGAGAGTGTCAAAAGGCAAAGATTTCAATGAATTTAGGAAAATGTATATCTAGATAATTAGCATTATGTAATTTTTGCTTCCTTTTAATATACAGTATTGCTAAGGGTGAAGATTTGGGAGTAGAAAAACAATAAACAATTAAGGAGAAATATTATACCGGTATCCTAAAAAAAAAAAGTCAAATTTTTTTGAGTCAGAATTTGTGTATTAAAGACCTTTTAGATAAAGGTTACTGTAGCAATTCTAAAAAGATATTGCCTAAGTCAGACACTGGCATAGTTTGGCTTTTGGCCTTGGGTAAGTTCAGCTTCAGCTCTTTGAGCAGGTAAGTCTCAACTTTGTGCACCACTGTGTTGTTATCAGCATGGTTATAGCAGAAAGTTCCCTATCAACTAGAAATTTGAAACAAAGTCTTCTTGGAAATCAAAACTGAAACACTTTGGGAGTGAAGGGGACACCATTAATAATTAATTAATATGCTGAGGTAAGGCATAAACTGTCACTGTTCCAGGCAAATTGAGATATATGGTCAATTTACATAGAGAAAATGCTTAGCCATTGCCAAGGTCTCTTTGCATATAACATTGTAGGACCAGATGAGGATGCATAAGAGGGTTGAATCTGTCCTTTGAAGCCTCCAAGTACACTAGTGGTAAAATAAAGCACAAATCTAATGCTTTTCCAAAACAACTGCAGGCAAAGACCTCCCCACTGCTGGTTTACCTAAAGGCTTAGCATGAGAGGTGATTTGTAGATATACATTTTTAAAGATTCTGCAAAAATATAAGTGCTACTTTTGAGTGCTTCTGTATTAATCAAACACCACCAAATAGCTCTGCTAGGTTACATTTATCACATTAGCAACCTATTTCTTGGAAGAAAAGGAACAGAGTCCTAAGGAAATGAATCACAGGACAAGCATTTTTCAGTGAGAGTATCCATGTAAAAAGAAATGCCCACAGCATTGGAAGGTACCCTGTAGCAGCAGGGTAAACACAGGATTTCTGAAAAGCCATTTCTCATCTCATAAAGTTTACCAGATACCTCAGAATGACTGTCCTCTAAACCCAAACAGCAACATTTCTACAGCAATTTTTTTTTTATTGTTGTTGTTCTACAGCTACCCACATTGGTTTTCTAGTCCTTATCTCATATTTCCTTACCAGAGTTCACACACCATAACAAATCTCTCCTACAAATTGTTGAATTTCTCACAGCATATGTGCCAGAGTGAATTAAAGAAACTAAAGAAATTGAAAATATACACTGCTTCTTTGCCTGCAATGGTGGGATTGTTGTGATGTTTCAGACACTCCCTGAGATATCTGCTGAAACACAGGAGGGTGTCTAGGTGGTTGGGTCTCACAGGAACTTGGAAAGGGCATGCAACCAATTTCATAGGGAGATTAAAAAAGCACATATAACTAAACCTTGTTCAAGATGCCTGGCAGGTGTGTCAATTTTTTCCCCCATCTCTTGAAACAGAGGTTTCTGTAATATCCATGAGATATTTGACAGTCCCCAAAGACCACCTTCATTTTTCATAATTTACTAGAAGGATTCACAAAACTCACCAAACACTATTATGCTGATAGTTTTGTTTTATTCTAGTGAAAGCAGATTAAAATTACTGAGGGGAAGGGGCACACAGGGGAGTTCCAGAGCTTATAGTTTCCTCTCCCAGTGGAGTTCTGGATGGTGTTCATTCTCCCCAAAACAATGTAACAATACACAGGAGGCATTGGCAGCCAGGGAAGCTCTCCTGAGACAGAGTTTCACTGAGAGGCTACATCATGTAGGCATGCTTGATTTATCATGTGGCTAACCTCCATCTCTAGCCACTCAGGGAGTTTAGCTGATATCATAAACCATATTGCTAGACTATCTTACAGAGCTCAGAGCTGTCAGGTGTGCAAATACACTTATGGAGGTAGAACTTCCAAAGGAGTAGAGATGACCCTGTAGAAGCTGAGGACAAAAGTCACACTTTGGGGGCTAAAGTTAAATTATTTGTTGTAGGACTCTAAAAGAGATATTCCTGAAACCCTGCTTCTGGCTCTGTCAGAGCTCTGCTATCCCCTGTCCCACCCACTAGCCTCATACTTACCCTTTGTCTTTATGTTTTCTGCCAATTGGCCAATTCTCATAAACTAGGGTTCTAATTTCTAAAAGAATTAGCCAGTACACGTCCATTATCTGTATGGGTGTGAAGATATGCTCCTCCATGGGATTCTGATGAATGTGACTAACTCTCTGTTTATTTCCTTAGGAGAGAACACATCCCTCCTCCAATCAGCAGTAACCAAGAGCAATGGCATTTAACCAGTGCAACCCTCATAAGTAATTGTCTGAACTGTTCACATTTGCATAATAAACCAGAGCCTGTTATGAAATACCTGATTTGTTGTTGCCAGGTCTAAGAGACTCAGTAAGAGACTCAGTGGCTAAATTTAAAATGATAACAGGATAATTTAATTTCAAAAAGGCCATAATGAAAAACTACATCCATTTGTTTTATTATTGACTAGTCGCCTTTAAATTTTCTATCAGTGTTATTTACAATGTTTATTTGCTACTGAGCTTCAAAATGTCAATCTAGGACCAATAACTCCTTTGACATTCTGGAGGTATAATATATACATTTTCATTGTCTCTTGGCAATGAAAAGAGTAGAAAATGTCATGTCCCATGATGAAATATCACTTTATTTTTCAGTGATGAAAATGGGTATGCTGATGTTATGGATTGACTTGTGTCTCCCTTCCTGCAAATCATGTCGAAGTCTTAGCACCCATTGTTGCTGCATTTGTAGACACAGCCTGTAGGAACTTATCAAGTTGAAGTGAAGTCATATGGGTAGGGCTCTAATCTAGTGTCTTCCATAACAGGAAGAGGAGGAGTTGTTAGAGCTGTCTCTTTTCCTAACATGTAAAGACAGCAAGAAGGTGGCCTTCTGTAGACCAGAAAGAGAAACTTAACCAGAAACAGAATTACTGGCAATTCCATCTGGGACGTTAGTCTTCACAACTATGAGAAATTAAATGTCTACCGATTAAACCATTCAGTCTATTGTATTTTTATTACATCTAAAGAAAATAAACACAGAGTTAATGATGAAATTATGACTGAATTAATAGAGGAATAAATAACTTTGTTATATGTTGGCTTAATTAATAACTAAATAAATGGAAAAGAACAAAAAATAAGGATATAAAAATAAGGATATGAGTGTATTATACTGTCAGAAAAATCATTTTGGCTCTTACATATAAACTCAAAATTTCCCAGCAAAGGGCCTAGAAACTTAGTAAGGCTTTAACTTGATTTATGCCTATAAAATTTAAATAATTTTATCATAGACATAATAAGATTGTCTACATTTTGTGAAGACACTTGAGAATTTTCAAATACTATAGATTCTGAATGAAACTCAAGTCATCTGAAGATCAAAAATCAGTGATGCAGCAGAAAGCATTAGTGGGTGAGAACAATAAGCCATGTGACCATCTGTCCCATATTCTCAATTCAAGAGACTTGGCAAGTCTATAAAAATGTCATGCATTGACTTTCTTTAATGGTCATATCTTTTACTGCCAGATATATTAATTTTCATTTGCATTTCAGTGGAACATTAGTGATAACCAGTTAAACAAATCTAGGATTCTAATGGCTATATAATACAGACTTCTCTTTCATATTTAAAGGTAGCATCAAATTTATGCCACATTGTTCAGGAATTCACTTATTTATTTTCTGTGCTTTATGGGTGCTGTGATGCCTCATAAAATTTTATATTAGCTAGGATCTCCTGCTAGGAAAATAATATGGTAGTTAAGTTAATTTGCATTTCTCTATCATATCTATTTAGCTTTGTATTTTTGTGTTACTGTATAAATTTTTATTCACTCCCTGAACCTCCTCACAGACAGGAATGAATCAGAGTGCAGAAGTCAACTCGTGACCTGATATTTCTGTATGATTTACATACAGTTATGAAAAATAGAAGTGGCTTAGAATTATTTTAAGGGTGTCCAGGCAGGTGTCCTGAATGTAAGAAGCCTACTCATAGAGCAAAGAACCAACCACAACTATATGAGAAAACATCTTTGTGCTATCTCTTGTTCTTGCTCCTTGATGGGAAATGATCTTAGAGGTGTGAGGTTACCATTCAGTGGTCAGGAGAGGAAATTCAGCTAATTTGTTTCCTCACTCACTTTGAGGGTGTCAGATTTACAAGGACAGATCATTATTAGTCTCTTTGATCACCACTTTCACCCTAGTATCTGAATTTCCTTGACACGTACAGTAGTTATCCAATAAATATTTGTTGACTTATTGAATTGAAAAAAAGTGAAATGAAATACTTTCCTTGAGAAGAAAAAGAAAAGAAAAAAATTAGGTTGTTGAGACTTCTCCCTGTCTCAGTGAACTCCCTCTTCAATTGGAAATATTCCTGAGAAGAAACTCAGAAATAAGGGGATCATGAAAGCTTACCTACCTCTCTTGAAGGCCAAAAATAATAGTCATGCTTCTGTAGTTTTCTATATTTTCCTACAAATTAAAAAAAAATGGATGAATGCAAAGAGAAAGTGTGCCCTGAGCAGAGAGACCTCAATCATTGCAGTCATGACGTAAGATTTTTGGGCATGGCAGTACTGGAGTAAGAAAAGGGACCTTGCTCTCTGCTGAGAGAGAGGGGAAATCATTTGTACTCCCAAGAACACTGTGGCTCCTTGACAGTTTCCTTTGGTGTTATGCATTGTGCCAAAGGAGACAGCAGGAGAGGAAAGTCTTCATTTACAATACATTTGGACACTGTCTTTCCCAAGGGATCAGTAACAAAGGTGAGACCTAGAACCGGTATGCAAAATCATTCAGCCTGTTACTATAGGTTGCTCTAAAGGTGGGAGTTGACTAGATAGCTTTAAGGTAGAAGAAAATTCACAAAGAAATGGCAAAACTTACTTAAGCATTTTGAATGGGATAAAACAAACGGTATTCCAAATCAAATTTGGAATATAAGTAAAAACTAGACTTGTTCTCATATTGTTAGAATTTCTATATAAAAAGGACTTGGGATATAATATCTTGAAAAGAAGAAGAAAGCGTTTAAATAACAACAATAATACTTTTGTTTGATAGAAAAAAAAAGTAATCTAAAGAGGCCTTTTCTGGCATTTATTTGACAATCTATACTGGTAAAATATAGATTCTTCTTTATAACAAATGTTATTTTCTTTCTTTGACATGGATTGAGCTGCTGAAGCTACTGCTACTGATTACTTGCAATACGGAATGATGGCTGAAAACAATTAGCTTTATAAACCACAATAATGGCCAGGGAACTAGAATAGAGTAGTATGGTCAGAAGCAAGTCAGTAAAAGCCAGAGAAGACATGTGAGGAGTCACTTCCAACTAAAATCTGTTAGAAATCAACATAAAGCATCCTTTAGCAGTCAGGTATCCCACATATGTTATCCCAGTGACTGAAGAAGCTGAGGCAGGAGGATTGCAAGTTCAAGATCAGCCTGACTGTTTAGTGAGACCTTGTCTCATACTTAAAAAATAAAAAGGGCTGGGAATGTAGCTCAGAAGTAAACAGACCCATGGGTTTGTTTAATCCTCAGTCTCTCTCTCTCTCTCTCTCTCTCTCTCTCTCTCTCTCTCTCTCACACACACACACACACACACACACACACACACACACCATCTGCTATGGTTTGCATGTGTTCCCTAAACAGTGTGTGTTAGAAATCAATCCTAAAAGCAGCAGTGTTGAGAAGTGGCAGTGTGGGGAGGTGATACCTAATGGGAGACGTGTGGGTCACTAGGCCTCCACCCTGATGAATGGATGTATGCCAGTTATAAGATGGCTAGAGGCTGAGAATTTTCTCTCTTGCTCTTTTATGTGAAGTGACCCCTTCTTTCATCTTAGGGGGCAGCAAGAAGGCCCTCAATAGATACACCTCCTAGTCATGGAAATTCCCAGCCTCCAAGAATGTATAAAATAAATCTCTTGTTCTTTATAAGTGACCTAAACTATGGTCTTCCACTATAGCAGCCTATACAATGGACTAAGGAAGTCTAAGTGAAAATTCGGTTTGATTTACACACTGTTTACACAGGATAGTTATTGCATGCATTGAATTATCATGTTATGAAATTTCTACAAAAAATAAATGCACTGGCATACCTATTAAGAATAAAAATATAAGCAATATGAAAGTGCTGTGATTAAAATATAGCATCAGTATATATTCTTCTTCATTCTTCTTTCTTTCTTTATTTTTTGCTTAGGTAGGTAAGTTGATTTCCCTTCTGTCTATCCAGAATACATATATCTCTGATATACTCACCCATTCAGAGACAGAATAATCAGTGACATCATCCTTAAACAATAACATAACTACCTGGCAAATTTACAGAGCTCTGTTTCTGGACATTTTATATACATTATCATGTTGGTGTCCAATACATATTGGTTAGGTGAAATAATTAACTCTCTCTCTCTCTCTCTCTCTCTCTCTCTCACACACACACACACACATACACACACACACGCACACACACACACACACACACACACACACACACACACTACACCCAACTAATTGAAGAAGCCTGGTCAATCCGTTCTATTTGTGTTAGTTTGTTAGGGAATTTCTCCTTTTTAATATTCTTATTACTTCTTTTATCTAGAACAAATCTTTTTTCTAAATCTTTGAGCAGAATCAATGTTTACTGGCTATCCTGGGAAAAATTTATTTTACCTATATCAATACAGGCTAATGAAGATGTAGGATATATATTTTAATCATCATTCTTGTTATCAGTTCTTATTTCTCTCAGATTAGAACAGCCCTGCTTAGGGATTGCAGCTATTCCCACCTAAATATTTTAAAAACCTAATTCTGGATTCAGAACAGTTTCTTTGTAACTATTAATGAGTTATTGGTAATTATTGTTGCTGTTTTGTGAACTGAGATCTCAATAAATGCTTAGAATTATAAACTCAGGGTTATATCTTAGGCAGCTTGATTTCTTTCAACTATTATAATGTTTCAAGTGAAAGAAAATATATTACTTGGTGTCACATTATATTCTATTTTGGACTGCTGATACTTTAAGATTCTGGAAAGAGCAAAAGGATACTATAATCAGAATAGGCTGTACAAATACAAGAAAGCATTGCATATTTAATTTTACAGAAACAATTGATACAGAAAAGCGAGATTGCCTGACAGGACTTTAGAGATTTGGATGATGCAGACCTAAGGAACTGGGGCTTTATCCTGTGGGGAAAGAATTGAGTACAAGGAGATTTGCATATTACTGTGACACTCTCAGCAGAGAAGTGAATTTTTAGGGAATTACGATTGAATTGTTCCATCAATCTAGGCAGGAAATAAAGTTATATGATGAAGGAAAGAAAGAGAATGGGAAACAGATTTGAGGACCATTTAGTGGATGGACTAATAGAGACTTTCATGTTTCTATCCTGGGAGGTTGGTGGTAGTGACATTCACCAAAATTGGGAATTCAAGAAGGAGAGAAGAACTGGCTTAAGGGAGTAAGAGAGGGAAATGATGAGTTTAAAGCCATGTTGAGTTGGTAGTGCAAGTGGAGAACTAAAGTGCAGATGTTAAAATAGCTAGTCAATTTGGTGGCATAATAGAGGATAGACACTTTTTTTTCCCCCAGAACACAGGGAAAAATGAACATGAAAAATGAGGAGAATATGAACAAATGCAATAACAGGAGGAATGATGAAAATGTGTTGGGCATAAAAGAAATCTTGAAGTTAGTTTCAATAAGACTTTTTCCAAATTGATTTAACATAAGAGAAATCTATTGTACTTGTTAAGCTTCAGAGTCAGTGCTATGAAAGGTATGTAAATCTGCAGGTCCAGCTTCTAACCTTTAAATGGAAGTATAACTAAACTTAATTAAACTCTAATTAAGTTTTTTAGAACATTTTTTCATTATTAGTCTATTAAATGTTAAATATAGGTCAAGTCACATGTTATCCATTTTAGTATCCCAAACACCTCGTACTATGTGTATGGTCAATGCATGTTTATTGAACCAAATTCACATATGTGTGATGTAACTTTCATTGTCATGTCGATTTCTTCACTAAACACTCAACAACAAATGCTTGCTATGGATCAGGCCATGTGTTTATTACTAAATATAAAAAGATAAAACATATTCTCATATCCACAAAGCTTTTTATAATAAAAATCCAAAATGACCTATATAAGATGACAATGGTTATTACAGAAGTAAGCACAGGATGGTATGAAATAATAGAAAAGTGTTATATCACTCAATTCAGGTTCAAAGTTGACTTCCCCTAGGTAATGACTTCTGAGCCAAATCTATCATTTAAGCAGGAGTGAATCAGGTGCATTTGGATTGTGTTTGTATAGGGTGGGAGGTATTACAGGGCATCAGCATGACTTTGAATGAGTAGGGCACAGGTTCTGGGAGAACATACAGCTCTGTTAATAGTACTAAATAATTACTGAGATGATGTAAGTCAGGGTTGGGGAAGACAGAATAATAAATAATAAAGATGAAGATTCCGATAGGGGCAATATGTCTACATGCCATGGTTATGGGTCTGAGGGGGAAAGAAGTCAATTTCAAAGAACAGGCTATGAATTCAACACACCAGCCATATTGAGATAAAGATCTGTATTACGGCAGGCTAACTACTCTTATAAATAACCATTTAATTCCTTAACACTATTAAAGTTTTATTTTAATTTATATCATAATATTAAAACAAACTAAAGAAAAATTCAGCGTTTATGGATATAGAAGAAGAGGAAGAAGAAGAAAAAGGAGGAGGAGGAGGGGGAGGGGGATGGGGAGGAGGAGGAAGAGAAATGGACAGACTATAAATGGCCAGAGAAGTAGAAGAAAAACTAGGAAAGAACAAATCAAAGATAAGAAGGGATGAAAGCAGTTCACAAGAAAAAGAGTGGTCAAAATTGTTGTAAGTTCCATGGTAGTGAGTAAGAGAGGAACAATTGGCTACATTCTAAAACATTACTTCAACTTGCTGTGAATTCATCATGTCATTTAAATAGTTGAGTGACCTGCAGGAAGGGCACTATGATTATATCTAGTGCCCTTCCTTAATTTTTGATTTATTATTTATTCCAATTTGTTTTAAAATTCAATAACAAAGAATTCTACATAACTTAATTGATGAGATTTCAAATTGGTTTTAACAAAATCTTTAAATCATCTAGAATTAGTTTTCTTGGATAAGGTTTGTGTAAGATGCCTTTCTCAAAAATATATTTTTAAAAAGCAATACCAAAACACTTCTAGTTTAATTTAACTTTCATGTTTGTAATCTCTCTGTTAAATACAGTGTTTATATAGTAGAACTTATGTGTATTCAGAATGTATTGTACAACATATTTAACCTATTTGCATATACACTTTATGTATCTGTATTTGTATACATACCTATGTACTGCCTCAAGGAAATGTATAATTAAATTTAACATAGTAACAAATAAAGCACATTATAAAAATATCTTCTCAAATACCTCAAAATTGTGTTCTCAATCATGAAAACCACAAATGCCACAATTTAGAAATTGCACAGCTTTAAGGAGTAATGCAGGTAGAAGGTGGGATTTATTATGTGTGTTTCTTAAATTTTTTTTTAGTTATACATTGACACAATATTTTTATTTTGTTTATATATTTATTTTTTTATGTGATGATGAGGAACAAACCCAGTGCTTCACATGTGCAAAGCAAGTGCTCTGACACTGAGCCACAACCCCAGCCCTCATTATTTGTGTTTTAATATCAGCATTCCAAATGTTAAATGTACTCAACCTAGACTGTACTTATAATAAGTACCCTGTGATCTAGGAAAAAATTGTTTAACATTGATAATAATGTGATCAAAAACAGTTTTTAAAATTCTTTTAGCTTTTGGTCTTTCTTCATATAATGACAAATATTGTTGGGAAAAAAACAGACTGGTAATCTCCAATATGCTAAGTAGAAAAGATTTGAGAGTTAGAAATTAAGAATTTGAATAGTGGCAGGACCTTATAAAACAAAATACATTAATAAAAAGCTAGTGTAGCTAGTGGTTAGTGCTGAGATGGATCACTGGGCAGACCCAGACCTGGGAATGTGTTGAGAAGAAACCTTTGCCACAGGCCCAAACAAAATAAGACAGAGCAAAAATGAAAGAAAAGGAAACAATCCAAAATCTAAACATTTAAGGCAAATTGCACAGACAAATGACATTTAAGATTAATGACTTATACTAAATAAAATGAATTCCACTTTATCCTTTTAATTATTACTATACACACTATGAAATGGTCTCACTCTGAATTTAAATTCTGATCACTTGTACTTATTCAACATACATTAAGCACCCATGAACAGTGCTCTATGCTATGTGGTAGCAATATCGAAAAAAAGTCATGTATAATCTTTTTCAACAGGAGTATCTAATCTTCATAGAAGAATAATGAGTACATAAAAATAATGACAGAGGGGAAATATATCATCTTAATGGAGCACAGAAATAGGGTTTCAAGATTTGATTGATGGGCCAGCAATCACTTCCTGACAGAGAGGATACTTGAACTAGGTTGGTAGAATACCAACAGTGGGTTCTTAGGCAGATTTGACTTCAGCAGCAGTAACATCAACAGTGACAGCAAATTAACAAAATAAATAAAATAAAAGAAACCCACATATGTAGATCTCTCAGTATATGCCAAACACTGTATGATGTGGTTCATCTGGATTTTCACTGAATGTATACAATTAGCCTATGAACTATGTCCTTGATAGACATAAACATATTTTATACACAGGAAGATTAAATCCATTAAGTATATTGATTGATTTAATAAAATTCTACTTTAAGCAAGAATACAGGCTTAAGCAGTCTTACTCCAGATCTTCTATTTCTAAACCATATTAGGTGATGAGGAAGTATTTTTGAAAAACAAGAAAGCTGAAGAGGCCCCCTAGGGTGTCAGTAAAGAAGAAAAATCCTACTTTTGCTCCCATTTCCTTCTGAGTGATGTGAGCTTACTAGAGAAAATACAAAAATACGTGCAAACATGGCTGAGTGTGCAGTTTATTATGTCAGGCAATATCTTTTTATAATTTGCAATATTGAACAGCATTAAAAAGAAAATCCTCCAGACATCAGAGTTGTTGCAGTTTTTTTCTCTTGTCATTTTAAGACTAGAACAAATAAAATTAAAAAACACAGGCAGTTGCATGACTATTACTAATAGTGAAAAATCATAAATAAAGACCTTTGAAAGTTATTATAATAAATTCTTAGTTTTCTTTTCAAAGTCAATGATTTCTGATTCATATGAATATCTCACACAGGAAAAATTATTGCAGAAATTCCTGTCATTAATTCACCTCCATTAGGTCTACAGACCTAATGCATGTACTCAACCTAGACTATATGTATGTCCGTCATGATGACCTCTCCCATGCTTAGCTAGCAACACGCTTTGTCTCTTACTTTATTATACTGGCTCATTTTAATTATAATCTCAGTTACCTGAACTGTTCACCAACTCTGAGTCTGCACCCACCAAATGTGATTGTGGCTGTAAATAAACAGTATCATGTTGTCTGTCCTCACTTTAAATTCATGATAAATGCTACCTCTATTGCACTGTATTTTCTATGTCTATTCATTTTTTTTTCTTTCTTAGAGGTCTATACTGTATTATAGGTCTGTATTATTCTCAAATTTTCTCATTCACATTCAGACACTGGCCATTTTTCATTTCATTTAGGAACATAATCTCCATTTGTTTGTTAGCACACAGAAGAGAACATCCACATCAACCTAACCATCCAAATTGTGTCTAAAAATAATTATTTTGTGAATAATTGAATTAGTATTTGCCAATGCTTCCTCCAATGCCTTGAACCCCATCTCCTCTCATGTACCCAAGGAAATTTCTTAAGTATTCTCCATATTTTTGCTGTATCAATACATTTTTCTATACTTCTAAATCAGTCTCCCTAGCATACAGACATTATTAGAAACGTAAGCCTGGATAAGAGTTGCCTGTGGGCTAGAGAGCATTATACTATTATCTCTATGCATTTTTTCATTAAAATTTTCTTTAATAAAAAATATCAAAAATGAAACAAGAAAACCCATATTTATTCTTCTATTTCCCTTTATATACCAAATTAGATGGCCATATAAGACCTCAAAAATTAGCAGTGCCCTTCATTGATACTTTGATGTTCTCTGGAATCCACTACATTCTGGTTTCTGTACAGCAATCCATCAGATATCATTACCCTATATACGTGTATCATTACACAACTGGTGGGACTCTACATCATGTACAGTCAGAAGAATGAGAAGTTATACTCCATTTATGGATGATGTGTCAAAATGCATTTTACTGTCGTATATAACTAATTAGAACAAATAAAAAATAATTTTAAAAGGACTTAATAAGAAAAAAAGACATTTTCATTGAATAAGATGTTACTCATAAGTTTGTTTTTCTCAGATCCCTCCCTCTTCTTAAAAAGTAATAATTTTATATTAAACTCTGTGAAACACTCTAAAGAGTTGGGATAAATAAAAAATTAAGAGCCACAGTTATGAAGCAAAGGGAGAATTCTTCTTTGAGAACATACTTTCCATTTGTTTGTTAGCCACTTTCCCCTATGTATCATCTTTATTCACTAATATGAATTTCAAATATAGATATCATGATCTCCATTTTCAACAAATACTCACATATCCAATGGTAGGCAATTTAACCAAGTTATACAGTTAATAAGAAATCTAAAAAACAAAGTACCGTCTTCCAGGGCACTAATGTTTTTCCCCTTGGTAAAAGGAATGACCAGTTTTCAGTATGCATGTTAGTTGGTCTGTCAAGATTGTTTCTCTCTCTCTTGTCTTATATAAATACTTTCTTGGTTACTAAAAGTCTACAGATCCGGGTTGTCTTCAAAATGCCTGGCTCCCCCATCTGTGTTTTCTTTCTTCATTCTCTAAACATGGGAATTTTTGTGGAATCTTCTCATCTTTCCCTATACTCCTTCCTTTAGCAAATTTGTTTACTATTATCTCGTCAAATGCTATATTAAAGCAAATGACTGTATTTTATAACTCCAATCAGAATCTGTGTTCTGAATATTGTATTTAATTTTCTCTTTCACACCTCCACTAAAATGTCTAACAAGGACTTCATATTTAGCAAATGCAAAACTGAGTTACTCATTCCCATTCTCCCATCTCACATGGCCATTATTACCTCAATCAAGGCCTATTTCACTTCTGAGTGTTTCAGGACAAAAAACCCACAAATGTGTGTTCAAACTCTTTTACTCCTCAACCCTGTTCTCTTAGGGAATACTTTCATAGTTTCAAAATACACCCAGAGTCATCACTTTTTATCCCCTTTGCTACTAAGACTCTGCCCTATGTTACCATCCTCTCTCCTCTGAACTATCTCAATAACCTCTCATTAACTTTAGTCTGTCACCAAAAGATAAACAGAATGATCTTTAGAAAGCACAATTAGGTCACCTTCAGCTTTTGCTTTAAACTATCTAATGGCATTTATTTATTTATCTATCTATCTATCTATTTATTTATGTTCTGATTAGTAACACGTGGCAGTAGAATGCATTCTAACACACAACCAAGGAGTGAGATAGCTGGGTCAAATGGTTGTTTCATTTCAAGTATTCTGAGGAATCTCTATACTGCTTTGCATAATGGTTGCACCAATTTGCAGTCCCACCAGCAATTTGAATGTATCTTTTTCCCCACATCCTTGCCTACATTTGTAACATAAAAATATAGCCTACAGAATGGGAGAAAATAAAAATGCATTAATCTCCAGGATGTATAAAGAACTAAAAAAACCCCCAATAATCCAATCAATAAATGGGCTAAGGAACTGAACAGACATTTCACAGAAGAAGAGATACAATCAATCAACAAACATGAAAAAATATTAATCATTTCTAGCAATTAGAGAAGTGCAAATCAAAACAAGTCTAATATTTCATCTCACTCCAGTCTGAACAAATTAATTTTTTATGATTTACAACCTCACTACTCAAAGTGAACTTGTACAATTCACTGTCTCAGGTTTCAGTTCAGCTTACAGATCCAAAAAATCTACATAGTTTAATAATATTCTGTGATTCACCTGCATATTCAAATCACAGTTTAGTCAAGAGCCTACATAATTTGTAACTATCACATTATCACTCTGATTTCATCTCCTGCAATTCCATTTCCATTTAATGTCTTCCAGCCAATATAATTTCTTCACTCTTACTCAAACACACAAACCATTCTCCTCCTTAGGGTTTTTTCTCTGCCCTATCTCTGGCCTGGTGATTTCCTAAGATACCTATAGTACCTGCAGTGTGTTGCTTCCACTTAAAGCTATTTTCTTTTTCTTTTTTTTTATTGATTTAAAAAAAATAAATGCATTACAATTCTTATTACACATATACGACACAATTTTTCATATCTCTGGTTGTATATAAAGCATGTTGACACCAATTTGTGTCTTCATGCATGTACTTTGGATAATGATGTAAAGCTACCTTCAATATCTTTCCTGGTCCACCAATTATGAGACTTCACTGCCTCTTCCCTTTACTTCTCCCCCACTTTTTGATTCCTTTCTTTTTCCCTCCATTAATCATAACCTTATGCAATACATATTTTATTTGGTTACCTGTTTGTTGCTTGATTTTTACTAAGGTTTGTTGTTCTTATTTTATGTTTTCCTTTTCTTGACAGTGTGGTGTTTTCAGAATTGAGATTATTTAGTACATAATTTGTGCTTAATAATTATCTGTTGAATAGAAAAAAAGCTGCTTCATTATTTTCTCAAGTATCCCTAATGTAATATTCTTTGAATATTTTGAAGAGATTCCTTCTATTGACCAGAACTTTGTCTTCTATGCATGACTGCTGCCATGGTCTCTCTTCCATTCCCTTCCCTTCCTGGAAAAGGGCCTGGCAAACCTGAAGCCTCTGATAGACTCAGTCACTGCCCATCTCCTGTCAACCAAGGCTAGACAAGCACAGAGAATTGCCTCTGTCCTGTGAACTAGGATCACCAGGCCCAACGCTCACCATCACCATCTCATAGACTTATAATATTTTGCTAGTTAGACTGTTGTACCCTCTTCCATCCCCAGAAAAAGCATTAGTTTCCATATGTGGAAGAGGTTCCCAGATCTGTTTTCTCATCCCAGACTAACATTCTGCTCAGAGGAAAACATCTAATAACCCAAAGGGCCCTTTAAGTTCTATTCTTATATGGTCAATATTTTCCCAAAAGAATTTCTGTGGTCAGTATTTAAATTAACTATTTTTCTTTTACTACACATAGAGGAAAAACAGAAGAAGTAATTTAGAGTTTCATAATTGACTAAATAATGTAAAGTATTATTTTCACAAGTCCACACAGTTTTAAAATGATGATAGTCTATAATGTAAATGAATCTGTTAGATCAATATTCCTGTGACAAAAAAAATAATGTGTTTAAAGAAAGCACTGAAACTGCTTAGATTTGCAGGCCATATAGATCACATTCCTTTACAAGCACATTGAGATAATTAATGATTCTATATAAAAATATTAGTTTAAGTAAAAATTATATCATTCCTATGTTTAAGCTAGAACTAATTTTTACATTTAAAAAGATATATTTCCTTCTCTTCCCCATGAAAATAGCATAGGGTTTTTTGTTGAAGCATCTCCTTTTTCCTAATTTTGCATAATTTATTAAGCCATTAATTATCATTATTGCCAATATAAATAATGTGAAATGCCATTTTAGAAGATAATGGCATTTAATCTTCGAAAATAGATTCATCAGGTCCTGAAATAAAAGTACCATGTAAGTGATAAATTAGACCTATTTCACTGATACAATTAATCTATTAGTGATGATATAACTAAGTAACTTTACAAACTGAAAAATCAATGAACAATTATATAGTCGGGACTACTTTTGCTGCAGATGACATAAATACACCTTGAAATACCTCTAGCAAATCAAAGCTAATTTATTGGTTACCTTCACCAAGGTAAGAACAGGGTTAAAAAGAGGGCTCGGGAATAAGCACTTCCCTGTCAATACTGGTTCTCCTTCTGCTGACTTCTCTTATAAGAACCGAACACAATGTTATTGGCAAATTTAGATTCAATATTTATATTATCTAAAATTTTAAAAAAAATAGGAGCTTCTCCATATTATTCCCAGTTCACAAATCCCAGGGATATATTCTTACTGGTTCTGCCTGAGTCAGATACTGACACCATCAAGAATAATAACAATTAACAGGAACCTGTAAGAAAATGGCAACTTCTTTTGGAACCATATTGTTAGTATTGGGGAAAGGAAACTGCTAGAATAAATTAGTGAAAATGTTGTGACATTTGGGGGATTGTTGTCCTATACAAACAAAAAAACAAATGTATTTAAAAAATGATTTGTTTTAGGTCTTCCTCCTTTCTAATTGGAGATCCTTGTCTTAGAAGCTTAATTGTACTTTTTTTTCAATACAACACAAGATATTTGTAATTTTAAGGTGGCAAATAGAATAGTTTATTGCCAAAATTGCACAGAGGGAAACTCAAGTTAGTTCTAAAGGAAAATTCTTGCCTTAAGCAACTTAAATCAGTTACAAACTTTCCCAAAGATGAAACTTAACATAAATATTTTGCTGTCAGGAGTATGCATGAACTCAAAAATGTTAAAAAAAATAATAGGTGCTAAAAGAAAAATTCTACCACACGAAGTAATAAAAGTAAGATTATTGCTGAGGCTAAAAAAAGTATTTATCTTTCATGTTTTTTAAATAAACACATGCTTTCCTATCATAATTTGAACATATGGCTACTGTTTACTTTTTGATAATTAATATTTTCCTTTTGTGCTTGAATTTTGTGAACTAAGTCTGTGATATCCCTGATCTCCAGGTAGGGATTTAAGTAAGCTGTGAAACAACTACAAAACTAACAAATTGAATTAGGAAAAAAAAATAAAAGAATCAGTTTCTTTGCCATAGCTTTAAAATTTTCCAAAAAGTTAGTTTTGTGTTAATTTTGTCATTAATATTTTATTTTGTTCAAAGTATAGAGTTGCCTAATGTGTTGCAATAGCATTGAATGCTATTGGAAACATATAGTGGTGATCCATTACTCTGTAAGCTCCATCATATAAAGAGTTCCAGTCTATTTTGTTCACCAATTTATTTTAACTTTTTATTTATTTAATTTTTTATTTACTTACTTACTCATTTATTTATTTATTATTTGTTGAAGACAGGGTCTCACCAAGTCTAACCTCAAACTTGCAATCATCCTGCCTGACCCTTGTGAATTGTTGATATTACAGGCATGGCATGCCTGGTTTTCATGGCTTTATTCTTTATGTCCAGGACAGTGTTTGTCCTATATAGTATGAAGAATAGTGTTTACTTTAAAATAAATTAGCTAATCATTGCCATATTATAATTATAGAATACTTTATTGTCATATATTTAAAATGCAGTCTGACAGTATGATTATGAACTTATATCCAGCTCAAGTTAGCAATATTAATGTAAACAAAGGAGGAGGTAAAATTTTTTACTTATCCTTTGATCTTACCTTCAAATCACCTTTTTGAAAATCATGGGGCAAAAATCTTAGTGTTAGACTTAAACAAATAGCAAGAAAATTCTCTACTTCTCATCATGAAAACCACAGATAATAAAGATCAATTATATGAAAAAAGCTTAAATTTTTAATATTACATACTTAACAGAATCTATATTTTCCCACCCTTTACTCCACTCCACCCCCACCCACTCACAAAACATACTAGAGCATCATACAAATTTGCTTTCCTCATCCCCAAACAAAATGAGCTGCCATGTTGCAGAGACTCTTGTGGAGCCACAGAAGTGTACTTGTTGAACATTTTTGAGCTATGAAATAAAATTACCTTTCTCAACAAATGTTATTCATTCTTGAAGTCCTGATGCATTTTCCACTACTTTAAGACTTGAAATAATTGGCAACTAAGTCATTTGCATTCTGAATGCAACTGGACAAAATTACAGATGCTCCCTAGTGAAGCCAGTTCCTAGTTTGCACTTATTGCATGCACACTGTTGCCATATAAGAAAAACTTGTATTTTATGTGCTACTTTGGAGCCTGGAAAGGATTTTAATGTTTTTAAAATGGTATAAAGTTTCTTTGCCAAGGAAAGCTTCCACTGGAAGACAAATCTTGGTGTTCTGTGCACAGGTGGAACACCTGTGATGCTTGGCAACACATCTGGTTTGGCTGCTTTCTTAAAGAAAGACTCTCCACGTGTCATAATGACTCACTGTCTTCTCTACCAGCACACAGTGTCATAAGAATTGCTGCCAGCAATCCTGAATGGATCTTCATCTTCCACCATGGGAAGAGAAACTTTATAAAAGCCAAGGATTTAAATCATTGCTTTCAGTGTGGGAACAAAATTTGAACTTCTTTATTATGCATTATGCAAACAAAATTTTAACAATTTTATGGTTTTCTGTCTTTTTTTCTCTTTTTCTTCTATTTTTTGGATTACATATGGTAAAAATAAATTTGCATATAAGAAAAAATACTTGACAAGGAGTTCATCTATAACTTGGATAAAGGAAGGACATTTTAAACAATATAAATCAGATAATTAAGACAAATTTTTGAATTACGAATGCCACTAAAAACAAAGCACACCTGAAATATGCTTTTCTTCAAATATACCCATGCTTCAAATCAGTGACACAGTAGACAATGAACTATTGCATCCAAGTTCAAAACCAGTAGACCATGAACTATTGCAACCAAGTTTAAACCAACTATTGGTATCACAAAACTATTGCAAATATATAAATGCTAGAAAAATCTTGGTTTTAGTTTGTATTGAGAGTAATAAAGTCTACTACATTTTTTTGTGTGGAAATATATACAAAGACCCCTGAAAAAAACATATACAATCTAGCCCAACCTTATTTCTACCCAAACAATTTGAATATTGAAATCCATATTTGAGATCATTTTCTTGAAGCCTCTTGCTATTGTCAAAGAAACTATCCCTGTGGCAGAATTTGACCTAAATGAATGCAGGAGGAAGCACTTGCTATGCTAGAATTTCAAGTCAAGACATCCAAGAAAATTCAGTAGCTACTTGACTATATATTAATATATATATATATATATACACACACACATACACACACACCAATATACATATATTCATATATACACACAAAAATATACCTATACATATATATCTGATTTTATATATATATATATATATATATATATATGTGTGTGTGTGTGTGTGTGTGTGTGTGTGTGTGTGTGTGTGTACGGTTAATTTTAGTTGTTGGCTTGACTGGATTTTGAGATTCCTAGAAAACTGTTAAAGCATTATTTCTCAGGCAGTCTTTCTCTGTCTCTCTGCCTCCCTCCTTCCCCCTTTCCCCTCAGTTTCTTCCCTCTCTCCCTCTCCTAGAGCTGGGACAGGCTTCTCCTCATGGCCTTGGATATCAGAACTCAAGGCTCTCCAGGCTTTGGATTCTGGGACTTGTACCAGCCTCCAGCCTAAGACTCAGAGTTACACCATCTGCTTCCCTGGTTCTGAAGCTTCCAAATTTGGATTCAGCCATGTTACCAGAATCCTTGGGTCTCCAACTTTCAGATGTCATACCAAGGAATTTCTCAGTCTCCATAACTTTTTGGAAAATGCTGACTGGCATACCTGGAAGTCATTTGTGATAATATTGATGCCATCATTGTAAATGCAGTTAGTAACTAATGAAGTCATATAAACTAAACACACACAGACACACACACACACACACAGACACACATACACACACACACACAAAGTCAAAGATAACATGCATGCTTTCATAAAAATGACATTTCCAGATATTTTGGAGATGAATAACAGCTTCTTGATGACATTTGCTTTGAGACAGAATGTTTTATGTGAATAATATTTGCATATATTTATTTATTTGGTAATTGGGCTCTCATTAATTTTATGAATAATTGAGAACAAAAGAAACAGATATTTGTAGAGATTTCTTTTGTGTTATATTTCTATAAATTTGCAGTGGAATGGTACAATAGACATAAAGTTATAATTTCCAAACTTAGGTCTTCCAAAATGACCAGAAATCTAGAACATTTACTTTCTCCCGAAACCCTTATTTCTAGGTTCCACAAAGACAATGCAAACTTCTTCATACATCTGATTTATAATCCTATCATGCACTCCTTGATATCAGGTAACTTTGTTTTTCCCTTCACAGTGGGAAGTTACTTCAAGTTCTACCATAAAAACTGTGCACTATTATGAATCTCCAGATCTATTCATCTTTCTTTCTCTCCATTTACAATGACAAATGTTACTCTTTTATTAAGCTTTTTGTTGTTGTTGTTGTTGTTGCTTTTACCAAAAGACCCTGATGAGAACAATTAGAGGATAAAAAGTTATTCGGGGGCTTATGTTTCAAAGGTCTTAGTTCATAGATGACCAACTCCATTCTTTGGGACTCAAAATGAGGCAAAACTTTATGGAGGAGTGAGGCAGAGAAAAGTGGCTCAGGACATGACAACACAGAAGTAGAGAGAGAAAAGCTCTCTTCACCAGAGACAAAATCTATATCCAAAGGCACACTCACAATGACCCACCACCTCCAGCCACAACTTCAGTTACCACTCAGTTACTCCCCATCTGGGGGATTAATGCTCTGATTAGGTTAAGTTTCTCATAACTCAATCATTTCACCTGTAAATTTTTGCTTTATTTCAACATCTAATATCTAAACCATAACAGGTACAAATGTCAGGACTCTGAAAGAAGCAGCATTCCAGCCTCAGTTATACCAAATGATGACTCAATGCAGTGGCCAATCACCCAGATTTGTGTTCCCAAATATCTGAGATTAGTTGTACTATCCTTCTTACCAGTTTGGTCTCTTCACTTTGAGATAGTTATGGATGAGAAAACTGCACTTTCTTCTCTGAGTCAAGGCATTATGAAGTCTTTCTTTGTAGAAATTTAACATTTAGCCTAGTAAATTCACCACATTCTGTCACTCTTTCTGTATGATCTCACACACTGCCGTGGCTTCAAATATTGTTTTCAAATGTTATTAATTCTGGTATTTCTCTCTGTAGCACAGAACTACATATCTAAATGTCACACTGGATACTTGGATAACCCACAGAAATTAAAATACAACAATCCTAAAACTTAAATTAATCTCTTTTTACTCAAGCTTTTCTTTCTCCTCTGGCATATATGTGAAGGAGTGGCACCATCACCTACCCAGGGGTTTACTGAAGAAATCTTAGATAATGTTCAACTTTCTTTTCTCATGTTTCTCACATCCAAATACACAAAATCCTATCTATCCTGCCTTTTACAGAAATCTCTCATAAATCCAACCATTTCTCTTTATGTTCCTTGCCAAGATTACAGGTTTTTATTATCTTCTCCCTGGGTTGCTACAAATTTCTTGTTACTGCTTTCCCTCATTCCTGTTTTCTCACTTTCTGGTACATTCTACAGAGTACTCAGAGTGATCATTCTACAATGCAAATTTAACTATAATTTTTAAACTTCAAAGACTCTCTGATGTTCTTCAGTAACTTTAAGGTCTCCTTAATAGTGCTTATAATGTCCTGTGTGAACTGAACCCACTCTTTCCAATTTTATTTATAATTCCTATCTCTCCAGAAAAAAAAAAAAAGATTCTTTGATTTCTATGTGAAGATGTAGTTGCGAATAAAGAATACTCTTTATTCTCAACTATATCTTGCAAAAAGTTTGTTTCCTCATCTAAAATAAGTGACTGCTTCATCAACTGGCTAATGCCTACATCCTTAGATCTTAACTTAGAAGCCACTACCTCAGGAAACGTTCCTTGATTCTTTCAAATGTGGACTAGATGCTTCCTTACGTGAGAGCATGTTGTACTGCCACTCAATAGCACTAGTTATGTTGGATCATAATATCTTTTTACTGTTCCTGTTTCTTTGGGGAGTGACAAAGTTTGCCTTATTTATTTTTACATGCCCCACAATCTGCAATACCATGTCTTGTACTGTAAGTTACATATAGTTAGGATTCAGTAGTAACATACTGCTCTGGCTTGGATATGAGATGTCTCAGAAAAAGCTCCTTTTCTAATGCAATAATATTTGGAGGTGTAATGATTGGATTATGAAAGCTGTAACCTTATCAGTCTGTCCTAGTTTGAATAAACTGGGTGGTAATTGTAGGAAATTGAGGCATAGCTGGAGGAGGTAGGTCATTGGGTGTATGTTCTATAAGGGTTCACCTTGACTCCTGTTTCCTTCCTGTCATGGATGAAGATCATGCCCTTTCACCATGATGAGATTCTTCATGTTGGGCCCAAACAATATAGTCAGTCAACCACGAACAGAAACCTCTGAAACCATAATATCCAAATACACTTTTCTTCCTCTAAATTGATCTTATTGGGTATTTTGGTCACAGCAATGCAAAGCTAATTAAAACAAAAATTGACAGTGAGAAGTGGGATTATTGTTGTGAATAATCAGACTATGTGGTTCAGAAGTCTTAGGAATTGGTTTGTATGAGTACTGTGGAAAAGTTTGGTGATGCAGACTGAAGAAGCTTTAACATTTTGTAAGAGACCTTAATGGGCAATCTGGTGTAATCTTAGAAAACCAGAATGAGA
The DNA here is from genome assembly GCF_045843805.1 of Urocitellus parryii. Classification (NCBI taxonomy): domain Eukaryota; kingdom Metazoa; phylum Chordata; class Mammalia; order Rodentia; family Sciuridae; genus Urocitellus; species Urocitellus parryii. The sequence goes on along the minus strand of NC_135538.1, from coordinate 68,554,456 downwards.
AATGAGATCCCTGGGTTCATGTGGTTTCAGAGGGAAACAGGGAGTCTTTAGGGGGTTAGACTAGGGGCCATTCATGTTTTACTTCAGCAAAGACCTTTCTGTATTTTACCCATGTCCTGAGACTTTTGTGTAAAGCTGAATTTAAAGGTGATAGACTAATTAATCTGGTGGAGGAAATTTCCAGGAAACAGCATTCAAACAGTGTCATGAATTTTGCTCACAGAATTTAAACTAGATTTACTATAAGAATTAGGTGCAAAGTACAGAGCTGAAGTATCTTAAAAGCTTGCAGCTTGGCCAGAGAAGTGTGTGAAACTTGGGCCAAGGAAAATGTGGTTATTGAAGAGATTATAGACACTAAAGTGATACTAAGTGCTTTGAACTGAAATATTAGGAAAGGCATCTTGAGGCATCTCAGGAATTTATAAGATTACAACCATTGCAGGTTCTAGAATATAGAAGGGGAATTCCTTTGATAAGAGATCACGTGGGTACTCTGATTTCACAGGGTGAGTAGAAAATTATTTATTGTGTTCATCTTGCCAAATACTCTGTGCCCCATAAGGCTACTGCAGCCATGATTTCAGGGGGCAGCTCTTGCACATGGTGCTGGTTCTGCAGGAATACAGAACGCTAAATTTAAGGGTCATGGAAGCTTTCACAAAAGTATTTACAGAAGGTGCTGGAGGCTTGGTTAAGTGTATCTAGGTCTGAACTCCTGCAAATTGTCCCTGAGAGGACAATGTAGGAGCTGTAAAGTTGAAGCTGAAGCTGAAATGGAGAATCTAGGAATCAAGAGATACCAGTAATGTGGACTCTCTGTTGAGAAATTCTGTTAGCTATAGAGACAGCCCGTCTAAAACTGAGCCTATGTGTACTACAATCAGCAAGGACAAAGGGGTAGGACTGCCCCATCCTTCTCAAAAAACATTTTCAAACCACCATGTGTCTAGACGTTGTATGCAGAGTTATATGACCTGTTTGTTCTTTTGGATTTTAGTCTTGTTTCAGTTTTATCCCTTCATTCTATGACCTTCTTCCTCTTTTTTGGATTGGAATGTTTATTCTGTGCCACTGTGTCTTGGACATGTGTAATTTGTTTTTGATCTTCTCGGGAGTTCAAAGCCAAGAGTTTGCTTTCAGTCTTAGAAGAGACTTTGGACTTGGAAATGATGGAACTGTTAAGATGATGGGATACTTGGAGGTAAATTAAATGCATTTTTCATTGTAAGATGGACATGAGATTTTGGGGGGCAGCAATGGAATGCTATGATTTGGATATGTGGTATCCTGTCAAAGCTCTTATGTTAATATAGTGAAGTTCTTAAATGAAATGCTTGGATCATGGAAACTGGATGCTACCCAGTCCGTCGTATGTTGAATGGACTGGGTGGTAACTGTAAGCATGTGAGCATGACTGTAGGAGGTGGGTTACTGGGTGGCATGCCCTGTAAGGGTTCATCTTCTCTGTGGACCCTTTTATCCATTTTGTCTCTGCCTCTTGGCTGCCATGAATGGAGCGGCTCTCCTCTGCCATGCCCATTTGCCATGATATGCAGCTGCACCTTGGGCCCAGAGCAATGGACTTGGCCCTCTAAGTACTCAAACTTATGAAACCCTGAGCCTCAAATTAACTTTTTACCCTCTCATTTGTTTTTGTTGGGTGTTTTGGTCACAGTGGCATAGGCTGACTAAAACACAGACAGTAGGAAGAAATACTTCATATTATTTTACTTAAATTAGTTTAACACATTTTCTTGGAAAGGTCTCATATCTTTCATTAAATTCTCAGAAAAGTCCATGGTTCCCACCAAAATAGCTAAGCATAATTTGATGGTTGCAATATGCTAATATAACATATAAGCATAGGGTCTTTGAAATTCAAAGAAAAAATACAATGATAATTTTTTCCCACTTATCTATACAAATAGTTCATTGAAATAATTTCATTTAGTTATCCCCTTCACCTCAATACTACAAGTATACAATATTACCCTACCCCCAACACAAACACACACACACACACACACACACACACACACACACAGAGTTCTTTTTTGGACCACTCTTGTACTTATGGGCATGGGAATTGCCATGAAAACCTCTGAAGGCTTTCTATAACCTATGGTTCCAGAGCAAAAGATGGGAAATAGCCATGAAAATAACAAATCAAATGTTAAATCTGGCTGAGAGACAAAATAAGACTGGATTGGTTTATTATTTTTTGAAAGTTTTTATTTTGTAGTAAACACAAGTTGTGAAGATATTAGAGAGAGGTTTCATTTACTCATTACTTAGCTTCCCGAATGGTAATATTTTACACAATTAAAATATATTCTCAAAACAAGGATTTGCCAGGTGCAGTGGCACATAACTGTAATCCCAGTGATTTAGAAGGTTTAAGCAGGAGGAGTGCAAGTTCAAAGCCAGCAACAGCAACTTAGACTCTAAGCAACTTAGTGAGAACCTGTTTCATAATTAAAAAATAAAAAAGGATATGACTCAGTTATTAAGCCCCCAGGGTTCAAACCCTGTTATCAAAAAGAAACAAAATAAAACAAGGAATTGAGTTACTTTTTGATAGTATTTCTGAGGGAAAATAACTTATTTCCATGACTGTTATTTTTACTATGTAAAACTCTAAAATTCATCAATTAAAAAATAATTTGGATTATTTACTTTACTAAGCACCATCAAAGAGTGTATTAAGTGTTTTAATTTCTCAGTATCAATCCATGGAGGAGATATTAATACTATTACCCCAATATAGAGATGATGAAATGGACATATATAGATAAGTTGTGTAATGTATTTAAGATCACACGTGCAATAAGCATCAGGGCCAAGCTGACGAATTTAGTTCTCTGGAGCCTAAATCCCTACAGTTATATAATAGTTCACTTTCCAAAAATATTTTCCACCCTTAGAAGAGTTAAGAATTGACTGACCATGTCTCATTACAAATTACAAGACTTACCTACTTGCTTGCATTAAGAAGAAAATCTATTTATGATCAACTCCCTTGAGCAAGGAAAGGAAGTCAGAAAGATAAAAATAAATGGGATTAAAAAATAATTATCATATTTTGTGGGGCTGAGTGGAAGGTCAGGAGTATCCAGTGGAAGAAAGCCCTGGAAGTGTGTTATTTCTACAGTGTCGATGGATGCAGTTCCCAGTAGAAGACAGAGAAGTAGTAGGACACCAATGACAATATCAAATGTCTCACAGTATTGCCTCAAATGGGTTCTGGATCTAGAAAGTATTCAAATTTTTCTATCATCCTTTCTCCTCTAGACTCATAGTGCCTCCTAATCCTAAGATGTAGACACCAGATATTCTATCAGCACTTTGATAATTCATTTCAGATATTTTAAGGGTTGATTCTAACTCTGATTTTTCTGGTCTTGTCAGTGTTAGATATAAAACACAAGTATTCTAGAAAACTCAGCATTATACATTATCTTGATAACATTTTCAAACTACATCTCAATGTTTTAAATCTGAGGATCTCATAGCAAGTCTGATTGGAATCCTCATCCACACTTTCATCTCCACATTTTGCTCCTTCTGTAACTACAAAACTAGATTATTTAGTCTGATTTCATATTTCCTCCAACCTTAGTGATAGTTATAACATTCTTCTTTCTGTGAAGATGCATTTTGAAATCCTAACAACCATTTCATGTATCATTTTCAGATTCAAATTTTCCAGAAGGTGGTAGTATCTGGAAATACCTGCTTTGATTGTAAACAAATTATCTCTTAAACATCTTCTCTACAAAGTAGTTCATGGTGAAGAAAACTCCATTGTTTCATTTTTAGGATAGGTTGTGGTATATGTCACAGGACCAACTCCTTCTCCCACTGGTTCTTGGCAGATGTCTTAATCTTTTATTCATATTAATAAAAGCGAGTCTGCACCCAACTCTTAGAAAAATCTCTCTAAAGTTAATAACCTCTGAGAGTTTGTAAAGCTGGCATGGAATTTACAGAAAAAAGCTGTGAAGAGCCACAGGCCTTCTCTAATAAAGACATTGCTTGTTTCTTCTGCATAGTTTTGCTTACACAGCTTTATAGATGTTCTCTGTCTTGAGGGTAACTAAACCCATTCAAATGCCCTATTTTTCTTCTAATTGCTTTTCTGCCACTGGCATGTTAGCAGTTCTCCCTTTCTCTCTCTCTCCCCTCCCCCTTTTCAGTATTTACCTCCATCCCAGCATGTCCATCTGCCTCAGGATGCAGGAAACTCACTACTCCTTAAAAAAGCCTGCAGAAATGTGCATATCAGAACCTTCGTGCAACATTTATGAGTTCTGTCACTTTCTCCTCTTTTCTTTGTGTTCTGTGATATTCAGCACTTTCTGCAAAGAATGTAGTGGGGAAAAAAAAAGTAAGAAGATCAAAGGAGGTGCTTATCTCCAGTGACATGTCCAAACAGGCACTCTGGCCCTCTCTAATATGCTCATCTAATTTGCTCCCAAGCCCAGACCTGGAAGAAAAGCATCTTGAGGAAGTTTTCTTCCACTGGCCTAGCCATCTGCTAATGCGGGCCTGTGCCAGTAATTTACAAGTAATGGTTTACAGCTGTGAACCCTGGCTTCTGAGCTGTTTTGGTCATTTAGTAATTACAACAGTTTCATTAACATTTAAAGGGAATAGTCTGCTCAATATCAATTAGGGACTATCTGCAACTGTGTAGCTCCATTTTCATATTTGCATTTGACATTTAATATTCTGCACACATAAATTCTTGGTCTTGGAAATGCATTGCCACAGAAGGTCAAAATTAATCCAGAGCCCATTTCTACCTAGCTCGACTAAGCTTTAGGAAATATTTCTGCAGAGAGTAGGAACATAAAAGGTTATTTTGGGGCGTTTTTACACATCTGAACATTTAAGTACTTTTTCTTACCACTAAAGTTAAGGTTAAAGAGTTCTCCTCAATTCTTGTAATATCTTCTGTATTCTGGGGAAATTCCAAACTTATCTGATTCAGATTTGCATAGTATTAAGTAGAAAGATGACATCTATTACTTCCAAATCTTACATAACTGCAGTGATATTTAACTTTAATATTTGAGGGTATTTCGGGGGTGCTGTGGATTTCAACACTTAATAAATAGAACTAGACTATGAAAAAATTTTTTAAACCATTTGCATCTGGAAATAGGTCTTGCTTTCTAATTAAATTGTTGAGTGGGAAGGTAGGTATCTCTCAGAAAAAAACAAAAATGAAATGATAATTTGAATGTCGTGTGGCTGAGAATGGTCCAAGGATTAGGCTCCTGCTGATATGTGATTTTGTTAGGGTACAAAGTAAGATAAATGAGGCAAATTTTGAATGAGTTAAGGGCTTTTGCAGAAATAGAAAGACAGAAACTGTCATCAGGACAGAGAAGAGTGACTTGCGATTACTAGGGGCAGATTGCAGAAGATGTCACTAAGAATGGTTTGAATGGCAGAGGTTAGAATGGAGGAATGTGAATCATGTAACATGTGTCATTATTCGAATATTCAGAGGTAGGGACCAGTTCTAATGAAGACTAATGAAGAGGGTGTTGAAAGAGACTGGCCTGGGCCAGTGTACATGGGGTCCATGAAGATGTGAAACTTAACTGACCTGAGTGGCAAAGTCTGCACCTTGAGCTGCATTAGCATGGTTTTATTTGTATGAATTTTAAAGCTACTTATAATCATGTGCTACTCAAACAGCTAGGGTGACTTTAGGTTCTAACATAAAAAGAAAATTAGGAAAAAAAATCCATATGTGCTAAAACAATGGAAGAAATCCTTAATGGAAGAAAGGCACACACACACACACACAACCTCCCTTCCTCCTCCTTAGCAAGGCACTTGTAAGGAGATAGAAAGGGGTTGTGGCAGGGTTTTAGTCAGCTGTTTCACTGTTGTGACATTAAGATCTGACTAGAACAATTTTTACTAGGGAAAGTTTGCTTGGGGGCCTATAGTTTCACAGATATCGGTCCATAGATGGCCAACTCCAATTCTTCATCCCAATTCCTGGGATGAAGCAGAGTATCACAACAGAAGTGTGTGGCAGAGAAAAGCAGCTGGGCACATAGTATCAAGAAGAAGAAAGAGAGACTCTCCTCACCATGGACAAATTATATACCCTAGATGGTTCCCAAAGACATATCTCCTCCAGCCACACCCTACCTGTCTAGAGTTACCACCCAGTTAATCTCTTACAGGGGACAAATGCACTGATTAGGTTAAGGCTTTCATAGCCCAATCCTTTCACACATAAGTTTTCTTGTATTGTCTCACACATGAGCTTTTGGGGGACACCTCATATCTAAACTGTGACAACCAGTCTTGGGAAAAATATCTCTAGCAGATCATTTTTACTGTCTTTAATAATTCTAGCCTATAATGCATGTATCTATTAAACGTAAAGTATATTTTATAAAAATAAATCAGTCAGGGTCAGTTTCATTTGGTGTATATAAAAGATATTGTCTCAATTGTTCCTTGGCTCTTCTACAACAAACAGTAACTTCCTGTGCTGAACAAACCAATCCAGATGGTTTGTTCTGTATTGTCAGATACTTTAGAATTAATTTCACATTACTATGCCCAGTTGTCTTGTGCATATATAAATTTGTTCCTCAATTATGGTATTTACTTCAGGAAGGCAGGATAAGAATCATCTACATTTCCATACTCATAGTTCCTGTGGGGCTTAATGGAGCTTAAAAAATTATAACTTGTTCTCCAAGTATGATCAGATTGTCAAAATTTATATAGAGATAGATAGATAGATATATAGATAGATAGATAGATAGATAGATAGATAGATAGATAGATAGATAGTCAGGGAAGTCACCAAACAAAAATAAAGAGATAAAATCCAGTTAGATTAGAGCTCAGGAGCATGACTTTAGTTCCTGAAAAATCTACAACATAGAATAATGCAGAGTCTCAGACCTAGGAATCCAGGACCAGGTTACTTGGTAAGCACGTAGTTTGGGACTAGAAGATAGGTGCCCTTATTTGCCAGAATTTGAAACTAAAACTTACTCCACTCATTGATTATGCTTATGACGGAGTATCCTTTCTCTAACTTTAGGCATTAAGTGCTCAGTAAGTGGCTGAAAACAGAACTGAAATATAACATGGAACAAAGGGATATTTCCAAACAAAAAGAAATAAAAGAGAATTCAAAGACATGTGGGTAATGAAAAGAATATCAGAAGGCTTTTCTGAGGCCTCTGGTAAACAACAGGTTGCACAATACACTTCAGCAAAGTCAGTGTGGACAACAGGTCAGGGTCATGGGGAAGTTTGTGAGGAAGAGGTCCTATAGCATCTAATAAGGATCAAATCAAGAAACTTAAGTTCTGAATATCAAATGTTTTGTCTCTGGAAGTAACTGAGAGAACTAAGAAGAAGGCAAGGATTTAGCATGTGAAGATGGTAGGAGAGTAAAAGATCCAATAAATGGAATCCAATAAATGGAATATTAAGTCAATAAAGGAATAACTAGACTGCTTCTAAGCCCATGAGGACTGAACTATAAGTTTCCTGCATCTCACATTGGTATGGGCCTACATCTTGAGTAGAGCTACCCTGTAGAGAGTGGTTTTATCCATGTTGGAAAGAGAAACAAAACATTTTAATCAGTGAATTGTCAATCAAATTGTAATTTTAATCACAATTTACAATTTAAAAAGAATTTATAGAATATGTGTGAGCTTGCATTTTTCTCTCAGTATTCATCTGCTGCTAGGCCATATCCATGTATAAATTTTAATAGTATAACACAATTGTGACTTAAGTCTTATTTATGTGCAGTCCAACCATGACTGTATGTAGTGATAATCAGGGACCTGACTCTTTCCCACTTTGTACCCACTCTCTTCTGCATTCAAGAACTAGATGGTGAGAGAAAAGGAACACTTATAATTGCCCTTGAGTCAGACCAAGATTGATATCAGTCACAACTCAGTAACAAGACTCCAGCAAGCTGAGGTTGAGAAATACAGGAAATACAGTCTATCTGTGTACACAGTAAATTTTAGATAACACAGGTAAATGACCAACACATTCTCCCTTGAAATTGGGAAATGCAAACATGACTGACAAATGAAAAAGAGTGAATTGTCTGTGGAATATTAATTTTTTTTTACAAATTTTACTTTAACTTATCCATTGAAGAATATTAAGGTACTAATTTTTCCCTCATTCTTCAAAGGGGATAATGAAGCTCAGAAAGTAATATATAGGCTAAACATACAGGTGATAATTACAGAGCTTAAGTAGAAATCCAAATCTCTCTGTTTGTTAAGAATCTACCAGAAGTCTTTAACAAGTCTTATGATGAAAAAATTAAAGGTGAAAATTATATTCAAACAAGCCTGACGCCATAGTATGCCTTGCCACTTACTTGTTTGTGTCTCTTGAATTGGTAATTTCTCTGAAGCTGTGTCCTCAACTCTAAAATAGAATCATCATGTTTTTCCAATTTTTAATGATTAAATTAATAATACACCATTTCTAATTCCCTGAATATTAGAATTGTCTAGGATGCTTGCAAGAAGTATAGATACCATAACAAATTCTTTAAAATTTTGATATAATGGGTCTGGATTGAAGCCCGTGAATTTTTAATTTTAGAAAGTGAACTGAAACACCTTGAGAAAAGCAAGGTAATGTATGTATATAATGTTAATTAACAGAGTTGTGATCACCTAAGTTGGAGCTAAGTAGCTATTCCTGTTATTAATGAAGTTGACATTCTGGTTGTTTATATTTCCAAATACTGCCTTCTCTGGAAGGTTCCATCTCTACCTGCCTACATATCAAGCTACTTTAATTACTTCATGCAGCATGTCCTAGAACAGCTTGATATGTACATTTTACTGAGGACACTGAGTTTAGTTATTTCCTTCAGGTAGACATGATAATTTGCCTCCACTTGGTTGGAGGCATCAGAACTCAGGTTTTGTAAACTCAAATAGAAAAATGATTTATTATAAAATATTGGATGAAAGAGGGGACAAGAAAAGAAGAAATTTGTCCAATTTTCTCATTTACATTCTCATTTACACAATCCTGTAAAGATTCTACTGTTGCTGATGCTGAATCCAAACACCACTCATTCTTTCTCTGATTTCACCAAAACTAGATGACAGTTCCTACTTGTCTATTGTATTAGGTGTCACTGTGTCCCTCTCCTGATTCTAAGCTGCAGGGGAAGCTGAGGAAGTGACACTCCTATATGTCTCTCTCTTGCATCATGCATGTGTGAAATTTCCCAAACAAATAAATAATTGAAGTCAGAAAATGTAAAAGAAAGGACAAAAAGAATAATGAAGGAAGGTTTCTTTACAGTTCCCTTGTGACTGAGATTCTATGTGATCTCAGAGCAACTGGATTCCTGCCTTACAATCAGTTAGTTCCCAGTATATACATGAGTAATTTACCCAAATCATCCCAGACAAAGACCAACTCTAGATTCTCCCTGAGGAGATTCCAGGCAGGTAATGTTGGCTCTCCCTTATGCTGCTCTGGCTAACATGGGCTCTGATACTGTTTCCTCAGAACTCCAGAGACATGGCCTCCACTTGAACTTTACACCCAAAGGCTGAGGCTGACCCACAATTTCACTCAAACATATTCACCTTTTAACTTAATGGGAGGGTTCAATCCTCCCACTGACACCTCTAGCTCTGTGTTCTGAAGATAATATGTTTTATTTAAATCTCTGGTGTCAATGGTCTGACAATCAAGTGAGGCTTTAAATCCTTCACAAGAAAAGTGTTGCTGTATTTTGTATTTCCTTGCTTTTTGGTCAAAATTTTCTTTCCAAGATGGATTTGAAAACACATGGTTCCAACTCATATCTGTGCATTTGAAAAGCTATCAAAATTTTGAACTATCTTTGAGAAAACAAGAGTAAAATAATTTTTAAAAAGATACCTTTATTCAGCTTTCAAAAAAACTCACACCCTATTGTTGCCATGGAATATTAATAATTCATTTAGGTAGTGAGCTGAATAAATAATAATAATGAGAGGATTACGTTTCTAAGACAGTAGTTGTACAAAGACTGAGCATTCTATGATTCCTTCAGTGCATTTTCATTTTCAATTTAATAAAATAAAGGGCCATGACAGTTTACAAATATAAAACCATACACTTTGGGAAGAAAAACCTAAAACTTAGATAGCCAACAGTAAATCTCATAATCAAGTTTTAAATTATAGCCTAAATCACTGGTGATTTTCTTTCTATGTCAATGATTCTTGCTGCTATCAGGTGAAACCTACTCTTTAACCTGAGGAAGAATGGTTGAAATTATGTGATTTGGGAGGCTCACATAAGCATTTTTATTACCTAGAAGGTTCCATTTTAATTATAATTTATTTTGGACTAAAATCTTCTGAAAGACAACAATAAAAGGTCTATTTTTCCCTCATTATAATAAAAAGGTGTATTAACAGGGCTGAAATCAAACATGAATTTTGACATTTCTAGTGAGTTAACATCTTAATATTAATGCACCTTTGATCTGCATTTTGATGACGTTGATTTTTTAAGATTCAAGATTAATATCTTCTGTGTTATTTTATTTATCCTCATTCTCTGTGTATTTTTATTATTTAATAATATGTGTTTCCTATTCATGTAAAAAGTAATATCAGACTTCTGGGAAGTTAATTCAGTGCAAGCATCACAAGTCTGTCTCCTTACCTAGATAAGAATTGAACAGACAGAATCTGTCTGCTATAACTATTTAAGAACCCTGGGGTCTCAGGAAGACTTAAAACTTCCAGGAGAAGTTCTAAGGAAAGGCTTGAACAGGAAATTGTGTTTAACTTTGATCAAATCTTAGAATGGTAGCATACACCAACTCACATTTCCAAGTCCTGTGACAGGCAGCTGTACATGTGCTCCTACAGAACCTTGCACACAGTTTGTAGGAGCAAGGGTTGGAGAAAAGAACCCTGTCTTCCAAGTACCAGGGATCTGTGTCCTGATAACTGACTGCTGATTCTGATAATAGCAGTTCAGATAAAGAGGAAGTGCCATTGCTTTGCACTTATTGCAAGCTCTCCTTGCCTGAAGTGACTTCCAGGGAAATTAATTATCAGCCCCTTTTAAACCCTTCATTTTTCTCTCTTCCTTATTTTTACAATAAGGGGGAGGTGGGGAAGAATATAAGCTCATTGAATTAGACAAAGGAGAATGAAAGGAAGGGAGAGGAATGGAATAGGAATAGTAGAATTAATAGGACATAAATTTCCTATGTTTATATATGAATACATGACCAGTATAACTCCACATCATGTACAACCACAAAATGGAAAGTTATACTCCATGTGTGTACAATGTGTCATGATAATTTCACTGATTAATTCTATCAAAGATTTAAGGAAGAACTAAAGAGGAACTAAATCAATTCTTCTCAAACTTTTTCCCAAAAGAGGAAGAAGAGGGAATACTTTTAAATTCATTTTCTGATGCCAGAATTATCTTCGTATCAAAGTTACATAAGAACACCATAAGAAAAGAAAATTACAGGCTAATATTTCTTATGAAGTTTAATATAAAAATCTTGAACAAAATATTAGCAAACAATTCAGCAATATATTAAAAAGATCCAAACAATGGCTAAGTAGCATATATTTATTGCAATGTAAGGATGTTGCTACATACAAAAATCAATTAATGAACACATATCATCTCATCTAATGAATAAAAACAATTTACATAATTCAATATTCCTTTATAATGACAATATTCAATAAACTAGGAATATAAGGGAAACTATCTCAACATAATAAACATTACATATAAAAATGCTAGGAGCCACAGCAAAAATATTGATACAGGCACCTTTGGGTTTAGTGACTGCCAACCAGCCATTCAGATTATGATTATGTTAAGTTACATTATGGTAATTGTCTCCTGCTGTTTACCTGGGCCCGTTTCGGGACTCAGGTTACTCATGTCACTCTTGTAATGGGAGAGTTCCCATTGGTTGGGAAAGGATGGTAGGAGGGTGTTCCGGGGGAAGTGGAGCCCCCCCCCCCGGCTCAGGTAGAACACACGTGGTGGACCCACTTGTTAGGGGATGCACACGGCCTCTCACAAAATAAAACTTTGTCTCAGTTTGACTGGCTTGTGTTTTTGTGCCCAACCGGGTTGCAAGATTGCAAGCCGGCGTGCACTGACAGCCCAGCAGGGAAGCGCTCAGCAGGGGTGCGGCAGGCAGTGCTCGGCGACAGCAGCGCAGCGGCAGGAGCGGAGCTCAGCCAGCCCGCTCGGCCCGGGGCCGGGCAGCCTGCAGCATTTTGGTGGCCCTGTACGGGGAACGCCCAAAATTTAAAGGTGAGTAATATCGCTCGCCCCTAAGGAAAGGCGACAGAATGGGTATTCCTGTTTTGATTTATTCTCTTTTATTTCAGGCTCTCTAGCCTTACAATTTTTTCAGGCGAATTGGGAAAAATGGTTGACTCAAGGTTTGAAGTTATTCGGCCCTGAGAGAGAGAAAATTGATATAATCATTTTCCTCCTCTCCGTTTCTGTTTCATTCTGTTTTGGCTTTCTTCTATCCTATCTTATTGGGTTACATTACCTTTATAGTAGATTAGAATCTAGTAAAAAACAAACCAAAAAACTGTTAAGTAAATTGTTAGAGGTCCAAGCCATGGCAGAAAACATATTAGGTCAAGCAAAACAAAAGGTCTCTCAAGATAGTCAGACAGAAGAAAATTTGAAGAAGGCAAGCTCAGGGAAAAAACGGTCGTCAAATAGGGAGGCTGCTACTAACTCCGTTCCACCACCAGAGGGCGTAATTCAACCAACAGCTTTACCTGCCTCCATAGATGATGAACGGAATCCTGAGGCAGGACCCCAAAAATTAGCATGCCCTGTAGTTGAGCGGGGAGAAGAAAGAGAACGAGTTTACCGTGCCTTAGATTTCAAAATAGTAAAGCAATTAAAGGAAGCTGTAGCAACCTACGGCCCGGCCGCTCCCTTCACAGTCAGTATGGTCGAATCTATTACCAGCTGGGACTTAACACCAGCAGATTGGGCTAACGTGTGTCACTCTGTGCTAAATGGAGGACAATATTTATTATGGAAAATTGCCAATGAGGAATTTTGCAAGGAGACAGCTAGGCGAAATGCAGAAGCAGGTTACCCTGAAAGAAACTTACAAATGCTTCTAGGGAGAGGAGATTTTGAAGGTCAGAGGCAACAGATAGGATATGATCCTGGCGTATACGCTCAGGTCGCTATAAATGCAATTAGGGCATGGAAAACTTTGAAGGGACAAGGGGATTTACAAGGTCAACTATCTAAGATAATACAAGGAGCTAATGAGCCCTACGCTGACTTTGTAGCTAGACTTATTGAAGCAGCCTCTGAGACATTTGAAAATACAGAACAGGCAATGCCATTTATAAAACAACTGGCTTACGATCAAGCAAATCGTTGCTGCAAAGAGGTCATTAGACCATGGAAACAGGAAGATTTAAACACATATATTAAATTATGTAGAGACATTAATGAACAAGGACAAGTCATGGCAGCTGAAGTAAAACAGGCTTTAGGTACCAAGCCAAAAACATGCTATAATTGCAATCAAGAAAGACATTTTAAAAGAAATTGCCCCATAGGAGGAGGGTTTAACAAAGCTAGGTATCAAAAGAGTAGAATCCCGGGTATTTGCCCACGATGCCATAGAGGAAGACATTGGGCTAATGAATGCTGTTCTCAAACCACCATAGAGGGTATTCCGTTATCAAAAAATGGACAAAGATCAAGTGTCTACCCACGATATCATGGAGAAAGGTATCAGGCCCCGTTGTCAAAAAACGAATTGGAGGGCCCAATGCCCCGGGGCCCAAAACCACAAATATACGGGGCAATGGAGGAACCCAACAGCACCATCAAGGTGGTGCCCAGGACGCATTATCCATTAGATCCCTCATCAGACAGACTAGAGGGAGCGCAGGGTTGGACATCTGTGCCTCTGCCAGAGCAGTATTAACTCCAGAGATGGGAGTTCAAATCATTCCCACAGGAGTAAAAGGACCTCTTCCCCAGGGAACAGTAGGCTTATTATTAGGACGAAGTTCTTCTACACTTAAAGGACTTATGATAAGTCCTGGGGTAATTGATCCCGATTATGAGGGAGAAATAAAAATCATAGCTAGTTCTCCAAGAGGTATATCAGTAATTTCATCAGGAGATAGAATAGCACAGTTATTAATAATACCAAGCCTACATGATAAATTTTCCAGTTGTAATGTAGAAAGAGGTTCCAAGGGATTAGGCTCCACAGGTGTAGATTGGGCTATGCTATCTTTAAATTTAGATTCTTGCCCTATGCTAAAATTAAATATTCAAGGACATGATTTTAATGGACTGCTGGACACAGGCGCTGACCTCAGCATCATATCTCGCCAGGAATGACCTAAGCACTGGCCATTGCAATAAGCCACACAAACGCTTAGAGGCTTAGAGTGGCGACTAATCCCCATAGAAGTGCAATGGTATTAGATTGGAAAGATCCTGAAGGATGTGAAGGAACTATACAGCCCTATGTATTGGACCATCTCCCCATAAATTTATGGGGACGAGACGTCCTAGATCAATTAGGATTGACATTAACAAATAACGTCAATCCTAACACGCCCACTACTAGGGCAAAACAAGGCTTTAGAAAAGAAAAGAGATTAAGAGATCAAGAACAAGATATAACAGCACCAATTCAAATAGATCAAGAAATAAATAAACATGGATTGGGTTTTCAAAAAGGGCCACTGAGACAATCAAAATTACTTGGAAATCAGAAAGACCAGTGTGGGTTCCTCAGTGGCCCCTAACTAAAGAAAAGATACAAGTTGCCCATGATCTGGTCAAATAGCAATTAGCGGAAGGACATATACAACCTTCCGTATCTCCCCATAATACTCCCATTTTTGTCATTAAAAAGAAATCTGGTAAATGGAGATTATTACAAGATTTAAGAGCCATTAATAATGAGATGGTTATTATGGGACCTGCTCAATCAGGGATTCCCCAATTGTCTGCTCTACCAAAAACCTGGCATGTTCTAGCTATAGATATTAAGGATTGTTTCTTCTCAATTCCAATTCATCCCGAGGATAGTCCACATTTTGCATTTACTATCCCTGCACTGAATCATGAAGGTCCTGATCAGAGATATGAATGGAAAGTACTCCCTCAAGGGATGGCTAACAGCCCAATTTTGTGCCAAATTTATGTTGATAAAGCAATCCAGCCACTTAGAAATCAAAATCCTGAACTACAGATATTTCACTATATGGATGATGTGTTAATGGCACATAAAGATAAAAACACATTGCTAGAATGTTATGCCAGGCTTACAAACTTATTAAAAAATTATAATCTAGAGATAGCAATAGATAAAGTACAATTAAATCTTCCAATTAATTATTTAGGAGTTCTATTATCCTCAACCATGGTCCGTCCACCAAAAATTCAAATACGAGTAGATCAACTCAAATCACTTAATGACTTTCAAAAGTTATTGGGAGATATAAATTGGATAAGGCCTTATCTAGGCATACCAACAGGAGAATTAGGACCTTTATTTGATATTCTAAAAGGTCCGTCAGATCCAAATTCACCCCGCATGTTAACGCCTGAAGCTAGAAAGGCATTAAAAATCATTGAAACATATATGGAAAATATGCATTTGGATAGAATTGATATAAGTTTGCCTTTACTATTTATTGTACTACCGACAAAAAATATTCCTACAGGAGTATTTTGGCAAGAAGGTCCATTATTATGGATACATTTATCTTATTCTCCTAATACTATTCTTACTAGATATCCTGAGGCTGTAGGGCAATTAATACTCAAAGGAATAAAAGCAGCAAAAGGAGTGTTTGGGATTTCTCCCAATAAAATTATTACTCCATATACTATGGATCAAATTGATGAGTTAGCTAATGAGTTAAATACTTGGGCAATAATCATGTGTAAATCTAGAGTTGCATTTGATAATCACTTGCCATCTAATCCTTTGTTGTCTTTTTGGTCTAAGCATCCTGTAGTTTTTCCAAAAATGACAAGAAAAACCCCTATCATAAATGCTCTAAATATATTCACTGATGGGTCAAACAATGGTACAGCAGCAGTAGTTACTCCTGATCAAACTTTTACATTTTTAGTACCCAAACAATCAGCTCAAAAGGTAGAGCTCAATGCAGTATTGCAAGCTTTTATGATGTTCAAACATTCTACATTTAATTTATTTTCTGATAGTCAGTATGTAGTTAATGCTATTGTATCTCTTGAAGATGCTGGTAGGATTTCTCCTTCCTCTACTGTTTTCTCTTTGTTTTCTGCTATACAAAGTCTAATCTGGGATAGAAAGGATCCATTCTTTATAGGACATATCAGAGCACATACAGGATTGCCTGGAGCCCTTAGTTTGGGTAATGAACTAGCAGATAAATCTACACATGACATACATATTTTCTCCACAATAGAAGAAGCTATAAATTTTCATAAAAGGTTCCATGTCAATGCTAATACTTTACAAAAATGTTTTAAAATAACTAAAGAACAAGCCAGACATATAATAAAACAATGTCAAAATTGTGTGACATTTTTGCCACAAGTTAATCTTGGAGTCAATCCTAGAGGACTGATACCTAACCATATTTGGCAGATGGACGTCACACACTTGCCAGAATTTGGAAAATTAAAATATTTACATGTTACAGTTGATACTTCTTCTGGATTTTTGATGGGCTCCCTTCATCCTGGAGAAAAAACTAAAGATGTTATAGCTCATTGCTTACAAAATTTTGCCACTGTGGGTGTTCCTAAACAGTTAAAAACTGATAACGGTCCTGGTTACACCTCCAAGTCTTTTAAACAATTTTGCTCATCATTTGGCATTACTCATATAACAGGAATCCCATACAACCCACAGGGACAAGGCATAGTTGAAAGAGCTCATCAAACGATAAAAATGTACTTATTAAAACAAAAGGAGGGAATTAGTAAGGGGTATATATCCCCCAAAGATAAACTTAAAATAACCCTTTTTACTCTAAACTTTCTAAATTTGGATTCATCAGGACTTAGTGCTGCGGAAAGACATATGTATCCAAAAAATGTACATAAGCCTAAGGTACTTTGGAAAGATATTCTAACAGGACAATGGAAAGGTCCGGACCCAGTAATAGTCTGGAGTCGGGGCTCCATCTGTGTTTTTCCACAGGAGGAACAGCAACCAATTTGGATTCCAGAGAGATTAACTAAAACAATTTCTACAGAAAAAGAAGATGATTTGACTCAAATCCATAACAGCTGATATCCAGAGTTCCAGCCTGGCTATTCTTACATCTGCGACAGTGATTTACCACGGTGCCTTTTTCAATATCTATTTTATTATTTGCATTTTTCCCACATCATAAAGTTCTATTTTATTTTATTTTATTTTACCTTATTTTTTAAGCTCATACAAACCTAGGTTAATGTTTTTCTGATCAGTTTTATTTTTTGACTGTGTTTTATTTTTTTTAACTGTAAAGTTTTTAAACATTGCAATGGAGATTTCACCTAGCTATAGCTACAAGGCCTTTATTTACTATTGTCTTATATGTTCTATGTTATGTATGCACTGTTTTGTGTTGTATGTCTGTATGTGTGTATGTCCATATTTCATTTATAAGGAGCGCTCATGTATAAATAGATACAAGTATCAAAAAAAAATTAAGTCACGTGACTTATATGGTTTAATTTACTTTAGGTAAACAGCTGTTATTAAATTTTGCTTTTAAAGGTGGTTAACAGATCTGTTTGTTTACTTTCACCTTTCCTTTTCATAATTCTGTTCAGGATAATGTCTCTTTAGCAACATGGCCATAATTCCCATCTCCATCCCAGTGCCGGTGAAGACTAAGACCAAACTACAACTTTTATGATAGCTATCACAATAAACTGTATAAACTGATACATCAATCAATATAACTCAATAAAACTGCTCAATCAAGGACTTAATTTACTTTGGGAGGTGCTAGGAGCCACAGCAAAAATATTGATACAGGCACCTTTGGGTTTAGTGACTGCCAACCAGCCATTCAGATTATGATTATGTTAAGTTACATTATGGTAATTGTCTCCTGCTGTTTACCTGGGCCCGTTTCGGGACTCAGGTAACTCATGTCACTCTTGTAATGGGAGAGTTCCCATTGGTTGGGAAAGGTTGGTAGGAGGGTGTTCCGGGGGAAGTGGAGTCCCCCCGGCTCAGGTAGAACACACGTGGTGGACCCACTTGTTAGGGGACACACACGGCCTCTCACAAAATAAAACTTTGTCTCAGTTTGACTGACTTGTGTTTTTGTGCCCAACCGGGTTGCAAGATTGCAAGCCGGCGTGCACTGACAGCCCAGCAGGGAAGTGCTCAGCAGGGGTGCGGCAGGCAGTGCTCGGCGATAGCAGCGGCAGGAGCGGGGCTCAGCCAGCTAGCTCGGCCCGGGGCCGAGAAGCCTGCGGCAGGGAGAAAATGGACATATTGATAGACTCCTCCACTTTGAACTGCTCAATCAAGGACTTAATTTACTTTGGGAGGAAATGGACATATTGATAGACTCCTCCACTTAGAACTGCTCAATCAAGGACTTAATTTACTTTGGGAGGAAATGGACATATTGATAGACTCCTCCACTTTGAACTGCTTACACAACTTGCCTGGACTATGTATCACCTGTATGCATTGTGCTCTATTTGTTGATACAGCGAACTGGTAGTGCTAAATATCTTAGCCCATGTGTCACCAGTGTTTCCAAAGGAGCCGTCAATTGGCTTGGTGTCGTGGCAATTCTGCGTCTTTCTCCCTTCTGCTAGTGATGGTCTAAATTTGGGGGCCAACAGAGGTGAGGCAAGAACCTCACCCCCCCACTGGCACCAAGGTTAAATTTGGGGGCCAACTGAGGTGAGGCAAGAACCTCACCCCCCCACTGGTGCTTAGGCCTATCCACAAGCATGGCTATGCTGGACCGGTAGTCAGTGATGGGTTGATCTGGTTACAGTGGATTCAACCTAAGACAGGAAACTGACGTGTAAAGGTCAGTTCTCCCATGACGGGTAAGAACCACATGTTAATTGGACAACCTAACAGGCACGGTCCCTAGCCACATTTGCCTGTTGTTTAATTAAACAGAGGGGGCAGATGCTAGGAGCCACAGCAAAAATATTGATACAGGCACCTTTGGGTTTAGTGACTGCCAACCAGCCATTCAGATTATGATTATGTTAAGTTACATTATGGTAATTGTCTCCTGCTGTTTACCTGGGCCCGTTTCGGGACTCAGGTTACTCATGTCACTCTTGTAATGGGAGAGTTCCCATTGGTTGGGAAAGGTTGGTAGGAGGGTGTTCCGGGGGAAGTGGAGTCCCCCCGGCTCAGGTAGAACACACGTGGTGGACCCACTTGTTAGGGGACGCACACGGCCTCTCACAAAATAAAACTTTGTCTCAGTTTGACTGGCTTGTGTTTTTGTGCCCAACTGGGTTGCAAGATTGCAAGCCGGCGTGCACTGACAGCCCAGCAGGGAAGCGCTCAGCAGGGGTGTGGCAGGCAGTGCTCGGCGACAGCAGCGCAGCGGCAGGAGCGGAGCTCAGCCAGCCCGCTCGGCCCAGGGCTGGGCAGCCTGCAGCATAAAAAACCCACAGTGAATATTATATTCAATGAGGAAAGAGTAAAATGTTCTCTTGTAGGATTAAGAATAAGGCAATTAGTATCTATTGCAATCCTTCTATTCAACACAGTATTAGATATCCCAGTCAAAGCAATTAGGCAAGAAAAGGAAATAAGAGGAATCCAATTTTAAAAAGGAAAAGTAGGATTCTATATTTTTACAAATGAGGTGATTTTATGTGTAAAAAATTTAAATATCATATGAGAAAATCTGTTAGAATTAAAAAATGTAAATTCAGTAAAATAGCAAGATATATAATCAACCTGAAAAATTAATTTTGTTTCTATATAGTAACAATGAACAATTGAAAATCGAAACTAAGAAAGCACTTCCATTTATGATAGCATCAAAAAAAAAGTACTTGGATTTAATTTGATTAAGGAGATTGAAGAATTGTACAAATAAATCTATAAAACCATGCTGAAAGAATTTAAAGAAGGTATAAATATATTGAAAAACATGCCATGTTTCTAATAAAGAAGAAAATCAGAGGAGTCACATTTTCTGATTCCAAAACTCGACCCAATGTTACATTAATCAAGAGAATGTAGTACTGGGATAATAACAAATATACAGACTAATAGAATATAATAATAACCTAGAAATGCCTCCTCATCTATATGATCTAATGAGTTATGACATAGGTATTAAAACCAATCAATGAGAATAGAACAATCTTCAACAAATAGTGCTGGAAAAAATAGACATCCAACTGAAAAGTCTAAAGTAGGATCTTTATCTAATGCTATATACAAAACTAAAAAGTGAAAAAAAATGCATCAAAGACCTAAATATAAGATCTGAATATCAAAATTGTTAGAAAAACACGTAGGCTAAAATCTTCATGACTTTAGATTTGGCAGTAATTTCTTGGATATCGCACTAAATGTGCACATAACAAAAGGAAAAAATAGACAAATTTGACTTAATGAAAATTATAACCATTATGCATCAAAAGCATTATCAACAGAAGAAAAGGAATCTGTAGCATTGAAGAATGTATTTACAAATCATATGTCTGATAATGGATTACTATCTACAATATATACAAAATTATTGAAACTCAAAAATTAAAATAATAACATAACTCAAAAATGTACAAAAAATTTTAATACATATTTCTCAAAATAAGATATACAAACATCCAATAATTACTTGAAAGATTCTTAATATCACTCATGATTAAGGAAATGCAAATCAAAACTACAGTGAGATACCATATCATAATCATTAGGATTCCCACTACCATAAAATCAGAATAACAACTATTGGCAAGAATGTGGAGAAATTGAAACCCTTTTACTATGGTAAGTCTGTAAAATAATTCAGTGTCTATCAACAACAGGATGGTGTTTTCTCAAAAAATTAAAAATAGAATTATCACACAATCTAGCAATTCCAATTTGGATATATGCTCAATAGAGTTAAAATTGGGCTCTTAATGAGGTTACTGTACACTCATAATAGTAGCATTAGTCACAGTCACAAAAGCTAAAACATGGAAGTAACCCAAGTGTTCATCAACAGACAAGTGGATAAGCAAAGTGTGCTGTATATATATAATGCAATATTTAGTCTTATAAGGATGGAAATTCTGACACATGGTACAATATGAATGAATCTTAAAGACATTATGATAAGTTAAATAAACCAGTTTCAAAAAGAAAAATGCCATATGATTCCACTTACATGAGATACTTGAAGTAATTAAATCACAGAGACCAAAACTAGATTGGTATTTGCCAGAGGCTGGGAAGAGCAGAAATGGGGAATTATTTTTTAGTAGGGATTTCAGTTTTGCGAAAGAAAAGCATTTTGTAGATGGGTAGCTGTAGCAGCACAATTTAAAATTATGTAATGCTAATGAACTTAGTCAAAATGACTAAATGGTAATATTTAAGTCATGTGTGTTTTACCACAGTAAAAAAAAATACATAAATAAATAAAATATCAGGGGAAAAAATGTGCTAAAGAAAGAAATTCCCCCCCCCCTCCCGGGGAAGTTAAATCAGGGTACTAGACAAACAATGACAGGTAAACAAAGGAAGTTCAATAAATGCATGTATTCAAAAGTGTGACAATATTAAGGGAAATTAACAGGGATCATGAAGCCCCCTAGGGCTAAAATAATAAAAGCCATTACTATTCTTCTAGCTAAGTAGTAAGAAGAGGGAGTAAGTATGGCCCAGAGAAAATAGATGACTGCAGCTGAAAGAAGCTGGAGCAAAAGTGCTTTAATCTTTGCTTAGAAAACAAAAACCAAAGGCTGAATGTTTTCTCTGATAAACAGATACTGGTCCATAGTGGCTGGGGGCAGGTAGGGAAGAATGAAGGAACGTTTGGATTGTGCAGAGGGGAGTGAGGAGAGGGAGGGGTGGGGCTGTTGGAATGGGTAGGATGGTACAATGAGACAGACCTCTATACATGTACCCTCTATACATTTATGATTACACTACTGGTGTGACACTGCACCATGAATGAACAGCCAGAGGAGTGAGAAGTTGTGCTCTATTTGTGTACAGTTTGTAAAAGTGCATTCTATTGTCATGTATGATTAATTAGAACAAATAAATAAATAGATAAATAAAGGGTGAAAAAAAAAAAAAAACAAGAACATCTAACCTGAAGCCTGGCAAGAAGGGAATCTAGGTAACAGAGATACCCAATCACACACCCTCTTCTACATTTCCTGCCAGGGTCCCACATTGGTCAAACTCAACAGGAAGTTAGAAGACTAAGGGGCTCAGTTGCCACACTCCACAGAAGTTAGCCTCCTAGGACAGAGAGCTGATGGAAATTGAAGGGAGCAAATAGGATGCATCTAGTGAAGGATTGAGGGATGCTTGGAGGGGCTGACGCTTGGCCTCTGGAAAACAACAGGTAGTAAGCTGAAGTCCCAGTTAAATGCCATCCGAGAAACTAACAGCCACATGAGTCTGGAAGTAGCTCCTACCTCAGTCAAGCCTCAAGTAAAAACATAGTTTTAGTTAACACTTTGATTATCTCTTTGTAAGACTCTGAAGAAAAGAATCCAATTAAACTATGTCCACACACCTTTCCTGCAGAAACTAGCCTAATAAGTGTGGTTGTTTTAAGGTTAAAAAAAAAAGTGATGTAGTCAAATTATAAAAAGTATAATAAATGGATTAATGCAAAAATAACCCAGTATTCTAATCTAATATTTTCATTTTCTAAAACACTTTATATTTTCTTTAAATTTTTCCCTTATATAGCTCTTAAAATTATTTAAGGATAATGTTGAATAATTTTATATCATCAAATTTGTTTTCATTTTCTTTTGCTTGCTAAAACAGAGATGATGATGAGCTGAGAATATATAATAATGATTGCCCATTCTATTTACTCTTGGCTTACTATCTTTGAAACAAGATTAATTTAAAAATTAGGTAAAATTACTGGCTAAATTATATGCAATTTACTATGCTTTTTCCTCATGGATATATTATGTTTAAATATTTGTTTTCTGTTGCTAATAACACAATACCACACATTAGGTAAGTTTTAAAGAAAAGAGATTTACTTTTTCTCTATAGTTCTGAAGAAATGTGGTCAGGAGATTACATCTGGAGATGGGTTATTAGTGAGCATAATCCCTAGGTTGTCTAGAGCATACCATGTCAAGAGACAAGAACATGCATATATATGTGTGTGTGTGTGTGTGTGTGTGTGTGTGTGTGTGTGTCTCCTTTGGTCTCTCATGAGAATAGTTAATGGGTCCCATGAGAATTACCCTATTCCCTTCTGAGGTTAGTGACCCATTGACCTGAGGACCTCTCACTAGGCACCACTTCTTAAAGGACCATATTACCTCCCAACATTCCACATTAAGGACCAAACTCATGACACATGAACAGTTGGGGGACAAACAACATATAAACCATATGAGGGCCCTTTTTTCTATCCCACATGGATAAAAATTAGAAGAGAGATTGAACATTAATAATTTATAGTGGAGACATTGGAATGGGTTGTTTAAGCAGTGGGATAACTCTCCAAATCTCAGTGGCTTAAAATACAAATACAGTTTTCACTCAAAGCCCTCTGTGAATGTAGAGCAACCACCCACTATAGGTTCTTGGGGTTTTTTCAATTATTTGTCTGCAACATCTCAATACAAGGCCTCTTCTATAATTCACACAAAAGGGGAGAAAAGAATGAGAGATTCAACACTGCTAAGTTCATCCTTTATATTTTTTAAAATTTACTTCTTCTTACATTTAAATAAACAAAGCAAATCTTTGGGTAAGCCTCATTACAAGGGAGCATATATATTCCCAGAAGGCAAGGAGTCCTGGAACAACACTGGCAAGTAGCTATAATGTTAATAGCAGCCCATCTTAGTTACTTGTGGATTTCTATTGTTAGAAAAGTAAAATAATACCCTAGGACAAAAAATATGTTTTTGGATTCATACTCCTTAATTCTTTTCTTAAAATATAAGAAGTGCCTATATAGTTAGAGTCTTGATTTTAATTTTTTTTAACCATGAAGATTTCTTCCATTTATAGATTCAAGTTTTATTATGATGGGAAAAGAAATGAAACATTTGATCTACTTCTCATCGTATCAATGGGAATGACTAAATATTTATTGATGGTTTTAAAGAGTTAACAGTCACTTTTGCCCTCATCAAAATCAATACTTATCATACCAGGAAGCCAATTTTTCATTAAGTAAAGTCAATGGAGATGATTCTCATCTGTATAAAATGGGAAAACAAAGGCTGCTTGTGATACACTGTTTTTGAAACTTACAATACATGTAAACAATATTTATGGGCACATAGCTAATAAAAATGGCTAGATATAAATAGGGCTTTTAGAAATCTTCAAGATTTAAAAAAGCATATTATTCACTTCTGTTTTAGAAAATTCTGTTAGTTGATTTTCCTGTAGCCTCTATAAGCAGCTTCCTTCCATCATGGTTTACACAGACTACAGCTCTTGAGACCCAATGCAGGTTTCAATTCATCGACTAACCCCCAAACTGACCATAATATCTGTTGAAAATATGAATATTGAGATATAATGGTGATATTTGGATTTGAAACTTCCATTAAGGAGTTGTAGATGAGGTGAACATTGAGTCATGAGTAAGCAGAGGAAGATAGCTAGTTTGAATAGGATGAAGCAAATTAAGAAATAAACCAAAATGATGGAAAATGTTGTATGCTAAAGGACTGGTATTAATAAGCTTAGGCTAAATTTCTTGAACCTAGATATCCATGAGCTTTATAATACTCTCTATTACTTAAGTTAATTTGAGTAGGTTTCTGGTTTTGGAAATAAAAATTTTCCATCCAACTTATTTTGAGCACTCATTTAAATAGCATGTGCCATTTTATAACAACTGTTGTACACACATTATTATAGAAAACATCATTATAAATCACCTTCTATTAGCACAGATATGATTATTTTGAGACCACTGCATGACTATCACATGTCTAAACAGAACATTTTTGATAGTAGAAAAAGTTGTATTGAGCATTTACTATGACAGAGGATTTTTAAAGTGTGACACGTGAATAATCTCATTTGACCTTTATGTCAAACCCTAGAAATAGACATTCATCTTAAGTTTATTTTCATCTATGAATATGAGGATTAGATAAATTAAAATGTGCTCAATTTCATTAAGACTGCAAATGAAGGAATTTGGACTTGAAAATTTACATTGATATAATGAGTAGCTCATCCATTGGAATGTGGAACATCTACTGCTGGATTATAAACAGTCTACCTTTGTTCCAGATTTTTAAGGAATTAAGTATTTTTACAGGCTGTATTGTTAATTCGTGTGTGTGTGTGTGTGTGTGTGTGTGTGTGTGTGTAGGAGAGAGAGAGAGAGAGAGAGAGAGAGAGAGAGAGAGAGAGAGAGAGAGAGAGATTTACATTGCTTGCTCCTAAATTATAATATTTATCCTCTACCATTTTATATTTTTAAAAGTTTTTCTTACAAAAAGGATCAATTTGAAGATTATCCAGTTCTGATTTTCCTTTAAGCAGAAAATATTTTTTATTTAATATCACAAAATTTTATAGAAGCAAATTACAACTGTAATGCTAATTGGTTGGAGCTTATGATGATTTGGGTGGCCTTGCAGATTTCTGAGATTGAGATGCCCACCAGACAACTTTCCTATTATTCCAGTACAATTCACTTTTACTGGCAATAGCAATAGACCTTCTTTGGCCATACCTTTATGTGAGTACCTTGGTTGCTCAAGCTGCAAATTTTCCAAATTTTTCT
This sequence comes from Urocitellus parryii, assembly GCF_045843805.1. Lineage (NCBI taxonomy): Eukaryota > Metazoa > Chordata > Mammalia > Rodentia > Sciuridae > Urocitellus > Urocitellus parryii. The sequence goes on along the minus strand of NC_135538.1, from coordinate 68,528,441 downwards.
ATTCTGTTCCCTTTTGCACCTGATTATCAATGTAATTTTTTAAAAAGAGCCAGTAATACCCATGTTGCAGCCTGAATGCTTTGCTTCCTTGAAATTTTCTCTGCCAGATAAAAAAAAAAAGTCCATCATCTTTAACCTTAGGCTCCCATGAAGTTTCAGGGGATGGATAAGATGGATTCAAATTATTTGTCATTATATAATAAGAATGGCCTTTGTAAAATTCCCAATAGAATTCTCATTTCTATCTGAAACCTCATCAGTATGACCTTTACTCTTCACATTTCTATCAGCATTATAGTCTCCTGATCACCTGCCAGAGTCACCTGTTAAGTAAAAGTCGTACTTCTGAAAACCAATTTTCTGTATTAGCAAGCTTTCTGAAACTGTAACAGAACACCAAGGCAATTAACTTGTAAAGAGAAAATGTTTGTTTCAGCTCAAGTTTCTGAAGATTTCAGTCCAAGATCAGTGTCTCCATTGTTTTGGGTCTCTGGTGAAAATGGCACATCATGGCTGGCAAATATCATAAAACAAATTACTCATCTGATGAGTCAGAAAGCAAAGGGGAAGAGGAATAAATTCAGATCACACAATTCCCTTCAGGGACATGCCCTAATGACCCAAAGGCTTCCCATAAGGTCCTATCTCCTGAATGTCTACAACATCTCCTGTTAATGCTACCCTGGGAACCAAGCCTTGAACACATGGACCTAGAAGGACACTGCTCATATTCAAACAATAGTACATGTGAGTAAGGGAAGTCATTTTAATCTGTGTTTTGTTTTTCTCTTGGGTAAGATAAAAACAATAATATATATTGTAATGGAGAATTATAGGCTGCATTCTTGCTAACAATGAGCCATACTGCTCATGCACCATTTGCTATTAGTGTTTTAATACAATCTCGGATACACTAGAACATCTTAATCCTTAAGTTTTAGGCCACCACAAATCATTCAGTGAATCATCCTAAATTAGTAAAATATATAGACTTTGTCCAATATGAGCATCAAATTAGCATCAAGCCCATGGCTTCAGACTGTTAGAGATATTCCATCTCTAGGACTACCGTGGGTGTTAGAGCAGGAGACTAACAAGTGACTTAAAGATGGAGGAAGACTAACTAACTATTCATACTTCCAGCAAGCTGTCTATCATACTTTGGTTGGGTGCCTCAAGATGCTCAAGGATGTCACCCTTGAGTCTGTTAGAAAAATAACAAACGTAAGAAAGATCTGTTGTCCCTGGTGAAAATTGTATTACTAAAACATTGATTAAAGACTGAGTAATGTTAAGAGATTGCAGACAACAGCAAGTTAAGGCCATTTTCAGATTTCCTATTAATTACTAAAAACTTGATACATGGTAGAGCATTACAGGGCCCTGGATTCTATCAGAACGAAAGAAAGAATGAAAGAGAGAGAGAGAGAGAGAGAGAGAGAGAGAGAGAGAGAGAGAGAGAAAGAAAGAAAGAAAGAAAGAAAGAAAGAAAGAAAGAAAGAAAGAAAGAAAGAAAGAAAGATTGATTGATTCAAAGCCAGTCCTCTGAAGCTATATCATCATCTGACCCCAGAATTAGAGGCCCAGTCACTCTCATCTTTAGCTACTATGCAGGTCATCCTGAGCTACCTATTCTGCAGGGTTCTTGTGATGTTTAGAAATATTCTTTGGAAAGTGCCTAGAGATTACAAAGAAGAAGGTATTTAACAAATGTTTCATTCACATAGCTAACTTTCTGCAAAATGTAGGTTTGCTTTTACATTTATGTAGTACTTTAATTAAAAGTAAACTCCCCTCTTGTATGCTCTCTCTTGGCTCTTTAGAAATGATGGTCATTCTCATTGCACGTCAGAAAAACTGAGGTTCAAAGAGACTCTCAGTGAAATACACTGGCTCACACTCATATGTATTTCAGTTCTACTAATTCCCTTTGCAAGAATGAACACCTACACCACTTTGTCTTCAACATATTAATGCAGTCTAGCTATGTGGCAGACACTTTAGCCAAGAATAATACCTGGTTTCTGAGATTTGAACACCAATTATCAGGAGGTTCAAAGCACAGATTTATCCCAGTTCCTGCTCTCCCTCAAGCAGTGTACAGAGCTCTAATGATGAGCAATTGAGGAGCAGCGTCTTTCTCTGTGTTCATTACTCTCCAACAAGATCTTAACTTGATAAGGCCACCCTGAAAAGGCTGGATCAGCTTTAGACAGGGTAGCAGGTGCATTTATCAATTGCTTATGTTTGCTGAGTCAGGGATTACTGTGGTTTTTAACTCTTTTTTTCTTTCTACAAAAGAAGTGACTTTTTTATATTTAGAGGATGGCTATCTATTCATGACAGCATTTTCCATTATGATACTGGAAAAAAAGTGTTTAATCTTTTACCTCACTTTCTAAAATCATGTCTTTCCAATAAATTGTATATATTATGCAATGAAATGTGAGAGAATTGTCTTATAGTTTCTCCCTCCAAAATAGTAGCATATGTCTAATTAATACAGGGATATTCCATAAATCATAGGTGCCAAGGAAAAAAAACATGTAACTGGGGAAAACTTTACAGAGAATATCAATCAGATCCTGGTACTTGTCATTTAAGTAGAGCACAATTCTCTCAAGGCTTACCAGCCTCTCTCTCAGCTTCAGCCACAGCATTTGGAAACATTAACTCCTTGTGTTCTCAATACTGAGGATAAGTGGATTCCAGCTCACTTTCCTTTTTATTTTTCCAGGCTTTCTTATTTTTTGGCAGGGGGATGTTATTTTTATAGTGTTTTGCAAGTCAAATGAAGAAGTTCAAAAGAGAGGAAATGCTGGGGGGAAAAAAATCAATGCAATATCCTTATTTGGCAGCACTTAGTTCGGCTAATTACTGGTTACAGGTAGGAAACATGGCTAATGGGGCTTAGCAACAGATGGGGAGCCAGTACAAAGCTGTAGGTTCTTCCTCCGACTTGGCTGTGACTTCCTGCGGTGTTGAACAAGTCATTCAACCTGTTTTTGATTCACTTTCCTTTCACTAAATTATGGATAATAATGCCTACTAGCTATGTCATACATTGTTGAGAAGAATAGCTCATAGGAAGATCACAAAGCACTTTCAAAGAGTTGAAACGCTCTATAGGCACAGGCTCCACTGAATCAAGCTGAACAGGAGGCGATGCCCCTTTCAGTCAGGTCTTCTATTCTCCATTTAAAACTGAAATGAATGCAAATCTGAAAGTGACTTTGCATTTGCCATGCATCCCCCTCTGCCTCTCAGGCATTCTATCACTAAACTGATTGTAACTATGCAAATGACACCGTTATCTGTGGCACACACTGGCATTTGTGCTGCAGCACCAGCAGTTTAAAATGCTTGATGAATCCAAGGCTGATTGGCAGCTCCAAACTTATCTGTGACCTAATTTGTGGTCAGGAAGTACATGTAGATTTGGATAAGGGCAAAACCAATGACAGCAGGCTTTCCTTGAGGTTCTATAAGGCATGAAGTTTGGTTGCCAGAAATTTAAAATAAATGAATAAATAAATAAATAAATAAATGTCTGCATCTGGGCTCTGGATTGAAAGTAAAATTTGTCAAATGCACCAAGAATTTTGAAGCTCTAGAGAGCTTCACAGAGCAAAAATAATCCCAAGATAAAGAATGGGAACGATTTCTGCAGAAAAGAATGGGGACAATTTCTGTAGCAGCTGACATTACTGCTGCAGGATGATGGGTGGTGGTGATTTCCCCATTGTTAGGGAGAAGGGGAATCAGTTCCTGTGTCAGGAAAGCAACAGATTAACCCCAGTTATTCCCAGGTGATTTAGGCAGTGGATTCCGTTCTAAAAGAAAAACATATAAATAAACTAAATGTTAGATAATACAGTGGTGGAAAGGAAATCAGAGGAGGAAGCTAACATTGAGTGCTTGCCGGGTTGGCAATATCACATTTTGCAGATCATGCTTCTGAGCTACAGAGGTCAAGTGACTTGCCCAAGTTCACCGAACTGGTAGGTGGTGAAGCGATGTGAAAAAAAACACACAGCCTCTACTCTTTTCAGTTTCCTAGGTTGTCTTTAGGACATGTTGTCTGGATCTATACCAACCACAGAGAGAGAGAAGACTGGCTGACTTGTGCTGTACCCCAGGCCAGAGTACAAGGGGAAATCCTTCAGTTGACTCGCCTGGCTTCCCGCTGTTTGGAGCTCAGCAAATTTGCCTCATGGAAAGCTCCGTTGTCTCCCTTGCTCTGAGCCCCCTCTTCTCTGACTGGTTCCTGCCAGCACTGCCTGTTTGCTGTTACTACTTCCCAGTGATCAACAGCTATTTTATGTTTTTCCCATTGTGCTTCACTGCACCTTTGTAGCCCTTCTGCCCACCTACATGCAGCTCACCTTCATGTATTGAAGGGCGGTTGTGTTTGTGGCCTGTTATTATGTTCTTGAACAGCCTTATGAAGTGGAACTTAAAGGGGCCGGGTTGTAGAGGAACTTACATTAGCCATCACTTCTCTCCGTGTCCCTCACTTTCACTAGTGCCTTTATGATTGTTGTATATTGGGAAGTTCAAACCTAAAGTCGGCCTTTTCTTTTTTCCTGGAAAGACGTTATTTAAAATGTCTTTTAGTTGACATTAATCGAACATGTATCATAAGCAAAGTTTTATGTTAAATGAATTACAAAATTACCTTGCTTAAATCTCAAAATGACCTGATGAGGCAAACTTTAGTTATAATCCTATCTTATAAAACCAAGATATTGAGTTTTATGATAATGGAATAGCCTGCAGAAGCAGGTGGTAACCTCTGGCTCACAGCAAAGTCCAATCTCAACCAAAGTCTTCATTCTAACAATCTTTAACTTCACAAACTTTGTGCATCTCTATGTGTTAATATGAGTTTTGGAGCCTTGGTCATTTTCATCTGTATATGAAGTTTTCAAGGCAAAATACACTAAAGAACCAGATAAAATTAGCACCTCTATATTGTGATTAGAATGAGAATAAAAATGACAATTATACATTTACCTTCATAAATTTGATTTTCATTTGTTGAGTCAGTTTATAAAATGTGGACCAAATTATATTTGTTTTTTTATATGCCTATTGAAATACTAGCAAAAATTTTTCTGTAATCACACAAACCTTGTTCTGTTGTCTAAGAGACTCAGATTCTTGCAATCTAGACAACATTCAGACTCACCCAATGGTACCTTGGGTCAAGAGACAGAAGTCTGAAGTTGTAATGACATGTATGCATGTGAGAACCAGAGTGTTTTGCAGTGCAGAGCTGTCAGACTAGAAATAATGCATCCAGATGCATGTTCTGGGCAACTTTAATGATGCTCCCTTGAGTATTTGACTGGTATGTTCATCCCTTGGAATGGCATTTAAAAAAATTTATGAATTTTTTGTATAGCAAGGATTGTGAGTCTTGGTTAAGGAGTGAAGGTATATAAGAAATGAATAGCTCAACTTTTGATTACTTTTGACTATTAAATGTCACTATTTATAGCCAAGCCAGAAATTTATAAATATCATATTGCATTATTATATTCAAGTGAACACTTTTTCTGTAATTTCTTATATCCAGTAACCAATTCTGAAACTTACTTTTATAATTTTAATTAATAAAGATGCCTGTTACTTATTCAAAATTCTATGCCCAAGCAATGATCTACCTGCTGGTAGAAAAGCTTAATCATATTTTGTATCTTATATACATATCTTATTGTCTTGAGCCATTAAATGATGATATAGTAGTTGCCTGAAGCATGCTTAACCAGAAAACTATGGTGAGGGACTCGGCTACTCTGTGATGCCTGTGGTGCAACCTTGGGGAGAGTTTATACACATATAAAACAGGGTGTTTCTTTATCATGTTATAATAATCACCTAGGTTGTTTATTATGTATCTGTTTGAAGATTAGTGTGTATCTTAAGTCAAATAAAATCACATCAAATATTTTCATCCCAAAACAATTAATAGAAAAACAAGAACTGTTATATGTGTGTTCAGCTTTGAGTATTTCAAATTTTTTTTTCATTATTTTATACCTTCAGTTCCATCCCTCCAGGGATTTTGTCCCTCTTGTATCAACATTTCTTTCTCCTCCATCTGCAATAGCATTTTCTTCTTCTATTTTAGATTTTTAAAAAGCTATCTCAGGAATTTTGGTGTAGCTCCTGATTCAGCTGTATTGATGGTAATTGAGAGGGGAATACAAACTGAACTCAAGTGCAGCTCCACTTAAATTTACTTCCCTTGAGAGAAGAATTTCCAAAGCTGCCAGTCCAAAGGATTCTATAAAATTTGTTTTGTAAGAGCAACCCTTCATTATATTTTATTCTTTTTGAAATGATCTAGAGTGTTATGAAAATTATCACAGTTTCCAAAGGGGGTAGGTGGAGTTTTTCTGTATTTAAGAGAAAACTCATGGGTCTTGAAAGGTTTCTTTTTGTTTAAAAATAAATCCTGATATCTATGAATAAAATATTGAGACTATACTGTCATTCTGTTTATAGACCTCTCCATGGGGACATTTTTTCTGCATTGAGAAATCTGTGAAGATCATTGCTTTTGGATTTAAAGATGATGGGTAGCCGCTGCTCCTTTTATATTTTTATCTATCTATAGATACAGCTGTACCTATTGTATTTATAAAGGAGTTATATTTCTGTAGATCTTCACACTGGTAAATATAGATGTGAGTGAATTCAACAAGATTTGAGAGATGACTAGTGGACCCACACAGTGGTATCTGTCTTTTGTATAGTATACAGTCTTTTAAATAGGATATGATCATAATGACACTTAAAATAGATATCATTTTGAGTGACAGACTATGCTATCCTTATTTCTTATTCTACAATAAACCATTGGCATCGAAGCTACCTGCAAAGTTGTGAGTGTGGTGATTTAGATAAGAACTAGGGAGTAGAACTGGCACAAGCTCGGCTGAATAATTAATAGGACATATTTAAAGGATGGATAAAATCAGGGCAAAGAAAAATAAAAGTGTTATTGCATTGGCATGTTTAAATTAGACAGAACTGAAAAAGAAAAATATCAGGGAAGATTTCATGGTAGAAATTACATTTTAATAGCAATTTGAACAAAAGGAAATTGAAAATTGACAGGATATTCCTGCATATGATTTAAAAAATATTTAAAATTAGAAATGTTATCAGAAACTTTGGGAAAGAATATTTTTCTAAAGCATCAAGATGTACCAAAAGTATTAGCACTGTACATCCCTGATTGTGAATTTTGTGTTAATGTATGATCATGTAGCCCTGAGGAGGGTTAGAAACAGTTTCCTAGATGAATACTATCCTTGATCCTTATCCTAAGTAAGAGAAGTAACTACACATGCTCCTTTGAGCAACCTAGTTCCTTTCTTCTTATTTGTGGTTTCCCAGAAATATCCTATCAAAATAATTTAACATTTCCTAAGATAACTTATTCCTACAACAGTTTTCTTTTTTAACTGTGGTGTAATTCTAATCTCTTGGTTTTAACTAATATTTTACTATTTCTTTTCTACTCATTAAGCCATTTTCTAAGTCATTTACAATATTGACATTAGCTCTATCTGTATTCCATAGAGGCATGTTGAAACTTTTTTTTCTCTCTTTTTTTTTCTTTTCTTCATCTTGGAGGAGATAAAGAATATGTATGTATATTGTTCCTCTCCCATAGTGCTTTTTCTCTCTATTTCCCTGAGATAATTAGTGCTCAGAGTAGTTTGGGTAGATGTTCAACAAGAAGAGGAGAATCTACTACTGATGAGTGGTATCCCCTCTAGGTTCATCATATTTTTGAGGAGATGTGGGGAAACCCAGACAATTAAACAATCACTGAATAAATTAAGGGCAAAATTAAGATCTAGTCAACATCAGACCAATAGGACATTCTCAGGTACAGAAAGGGACCTACTTAGAATACTCCAAAGCTGGGATTGAAATGTGCCACACTGATTTCTCTTCACGACAGTGTTTACATCCCTGAAAAAGTTGGCTGCTGGTAATTCATCATTAGGTCAACCTACAGCAATATTTTATAGCAGAAAAAGTCTTCCTTCACCAATATTATGTTCCCTTTTGGTGGAGTGGCTCACATCTAAAGACGATTGTCTCAGAGTCTGTTTTATAAAAAAACTGGAACTCTTTCAAGAATGATCCAAAATTAAGATGTGGTAAGAGGTTCTATATGTACGCAACAGCTTGCAAACATATCATTCTCATGTAGTTTGTAAAATAAAATTTAGAGAGTGAACACACATAGTGAATTAGCCTCCAAGACATTAACATGAACCCATAAAACCGTAATGCCCCTGCATGATGATCGTGACGGGAAGTATAATACTGTCTGTGTCATCATCCCATCACTGTTCATATAAAATAAGGGAATGCCTATATGTAGTTCTACCTCTCAGCCAGAAGTGACTCTTTCAGCTGAAAAGAGCATGTTGACTCCAGTGAGGGTTGACACTATCACATGATTTTAACTAAGAGCACTGGTCTAAAGTCAATGAAGCATGACTTTACAGAACCACTCTACATAGGCAGGGTGTGCAGGAGGAAGGCAAGTCTTCCACAGAAACTAATGAGTAATTACCTACAAAGACTTTATTTAGTCCAAGGACACAGTTGTAATATTAAGACATTGTGGCAAAGAGTGACCTACCAAAACGTGGTTATACATAGCTGTTAGGTATTTTGGATGGTAATATAGTTGCTGCTTCTAACACATCAAAACAGGTAATAATGAAAACTTGCTATTAAATTCCATCACAAAGAAATATACTAAATAACCACTTATTAGCAAAAAAAAAAAAAAAAAAAAGAGCACATTTTCAAACAACCCACTCTGTAACATGAATGTAACTGTAGTCTTACCTTTGTAGGTGTTACTGATACCACCAGTTACCAGTGGTGAGTAGTTCTGCTCCCTCACATGTTGAAGTATAATATTAGAGAAGCATGCTGAAGCAAGCATATAAAGCAGGGTATATTTAAAAAGGGGTAACATAGACTTCTCCTGGAGAGCAGAAGGGGAAATAGATGATATCCTGGTACCCCAAGAAATGATGGTGTTCTGCCTTTTTTATATATCCTAGGCTTCCTTTGTTCTCCTGCTCTCTTCCTACTATCTCTCTTATTTCTTCCTTCCTAATAGGCCCAGAAAATGCTCCATGGGATGGACAAAGGTGGGAAACCAGTGGGCTGGAGGGACTGGGGAAGAGACTTGGGGGCATAATTAACAACTCCCTGTGGGGAGGGACAATCCCTGGGAGAGATTATCTTGATAAGGGTGGAGGAAGGGGTCTGAAGGAATTAATATTTAAACTTATCCCTTCTCTGGATCCAGCTCTTTCCTATCTATCTAATTCTGGCTTCATTACCATCATGCTTTGCATGTGAGAGTCACTTGAAGCAGACATGGCAATATTCCAGAGACCAAAAGCTGGACCAAAGATCACTGAGATCAAGACTTAGAAACTATACCTAATGGTACCTACCACTGAAAGGTTTGCTAGAGTTTTATACTGTGCTTATGAGCAAATAGAGTTTTTTTTTTCTGAAATAATTTGGTCAATCCACATATCTAAATAGAACTAATTTTCCCAGAGAATGCATATTTCTATAATACACACACACACACACACACACACACACATAAATGTCAAAACACTAATTTATCACTGAAAACATATTTTCAAAACGTATTAAGTTAAAGAGAAAAACTTCGATGTTGATCAAAATTATGAACTACTGAAGTTATTATCTTAATTGAAACTATAGGAAAATGACAATATTCTATTATGTTTGATCGATGAAAATGGCATCTGAAAATGTACCTAATTAGTTATTTGCTGACCTTGAAATGAATTTGTAATTAGCATGACCAACCATTTCTGAATAAGCTGTCATCAACATGGCTTATGATGAGGTATTTTTAAATGAATTCTAGTGAACACGCAAAGTGGCAATAAGGACAATGGAACACAGAGCAGACATTCTTGATATCCCTTTTTGATGAGATTAAAAGAAAGTTGAGAAACCAGAAGGGTACAAAACTGAACCATAGCCATTTACCTAGCTGGCTCTGCTGCTGATGTCTATCCATCAATCTGATGATAAGAAAAAAAACTAAAGATTATCAGCACCACCACCTATCCTTTAGGATTTATTTTATATAAACATAGTTTTGTTGGGGTCTAATCTCCTGAAGTCATGGAGAATATACCCTGAAGACTCTGAATGTGGAGTTTCTGTTTATTAGTTGAAGCCAAGGAGGCTGCAATGCTGAATGCAACAGGGCAGCTATAATTTCCCGTGTTGGGTTAATTCTTGTGGGGCATGATGACTATGATTGTGAAAAAAAAAGGCCTCAACTCTATTACATGCTACATACGTTAGGTGTTATTTTTCCTGACATTTTTATATCCTGTTTTTTCGCTGAAAAAAATTTTCTTAGTATTAGCAAACAACTTAGTTGTTTTCAATGTTATGCCATAGTAAGATTTAACCTCACACTGCCCTATAAAAGACGTGCAAGAACAAAGCAGTCTTCAGCTTTGAAGTCTCCTCAGTTTCCCCCCAATAAACAAATTGTCAGTTTTACAACTCAGAGTCTTCATGCATAATTGCAGAACCAAACACTCAGCAGTAGTTCATTCTTGGCATGGCTTCATGCTTGTATGTGAGGTAAAAAAAAAAAAAAAATCTCAGTGAAATCATTTTGACTTCTATAAATTTCTATGTATAAGAGGCCTCTCCATGTCCTTCTCTATATGGACAGGGAACTATGTGATGTCTATAATCAAGAACCTCTCATATAGACCCTACACCTCAGAGAAACTTAATTTATTGGGATTTGTTTAATTTTTTTAAACAAAATTTTTTTTAAAATTTTTGACCTGAAATAGTTTAAGCTATAGAACAAGAGAAAATAGGAAATAATCAGGACCTATAGATTATTAAGAGAATTTAAGAGTTAATGTTTTTAAAGAGATTATCAAATTGTAATTTTGAATTATAATTACAGATATGATAAAAACTCAGTCAATAAAATAGATATCTAACTCACAAGGCCATCATTCATTAATTTTGTAGGCATCACTCTTCTATGTTTGATGTATGCTGTGTCTCCAAGAATTACTGATTCAAGAATCTGTTGAAGGTTGGAGAAATGCTAAATCAATCTTGAGGATGGTGACATTTGTGCAGAGTGATTGGACTTTGGACATCATTTTATATTTCAGAGAGAAAACACATTTTAGCACTAATGGTGAAAGATTGTATAGGTATGTTTCTGTATAAAAAAATTCTCACCAAAAATAATGTAAAAAATTTTTTTGAACAAGACCCCCAAAGAACAGAAAACAAATGCAAAACTAAACAAATGGAATTACATCAAACTTCAAAACTTCTGAAAAACAAAAGAAATAATTATCAGAGTAACCCCAATTAACAGAATGGGAGAACATATTTACAAACTCTTCTGACAAGTAGTTAGTGTCTGGAATTTGTATTAGAAACTCAACTCAATGTCTTAAAATAATTATATTAAAAAGGAGCAATAGACATAAACTAACTGATATATGAAAAAATGTCCAACATCACTTATCATCAGAAAAATGCAAATCACAACCAAAATGAGATATCACCAAACCCCCAATAAGAATGGCAGTTAACAAAAAGACAAATTTACCAGGTGCTGGTGAGGATGTGGAGAAAAGGGAACTCTTACATACTGTTGCTGGGAATGTACATTAGTATAGCCCTTGTGGAAAATGGTTCTAAAGTTTCTCAGAAAATAAAATTTAAATCACCATGTAATCCTATTCCTGGGTATGTATCCAAAGGAATAAGTATGTAAAATACACATTTGCATCCCAATGTTTATTCTAGCACCATTCACAATAGTCTGGGATGGAAACAACTTAAATGTCCATCACATGATGTTGGATAAAGAAATCATAGTGCATATACACAATGAAATTCTATTCAGCAATAAAAATAAATGAAATCTCATCATTTGTGATAGTATAACTAGAATCGGAAATTATGTTAATTGAATTTTTTTAGAAAAAGAAAGACAAATATTGCATTTCACTCCTATGTAAAATGTAAAATTCAATCTCATAGAAATTGAGAATAGAATGGAGATTACCAGAGGTTTGGGACAATTCCAGGGATAGGGGTAGGGTGGATGGATGGGGAGAAGTTAATTTATGATTCCTAAATCAACTAGGGAGCAGTAGGAAGTTCTGGAGGTGTACTGTACAGCAGAGTGACTAAGATAATAATCATGTACTAAACATAGTATAAAGCTATAAGAAAGAATATTGAAAATTTTAACCATAAAAAATGATGTTTGAGATGATAGATACATGATTTAGATAGATATATCATATGATGCTGCCTTAATTTTTATGTTTTTATGTGTCTATTAAAATAAATTTAACAAAAATGTGTATAGTTTTTTTTCAAAGGAATCTACAGAATATCAAAATCATCTTAAGTTTTGGAAGGTTGTAATGTCCAAAGGAATAACAATACTTTTCAAACATCTTGTGTTAGTGAGGTTTTTTTTTTTTGTTGCTGTGAAAAAAATACCTGAAAAAAATAAAAGGGGAAAGATTTATTATTGTAATGGAGGTTTTAGTGTATGGTCAGCTGGCTCCATTGCTTTGGGCCTGAGATGGGGTAGAATATATCATGATGGAAGGGCATGGCAGAAGAAACATCTCATGGCATTCATCAAGCTGAGGGAGAGAGAGAAAGACTAAGGTAGGGGATATAGTTCCAAGGACACATATCCAATGACCTACTTTCTCCTTCCATGACCCACTAGCCTACAGTTTCTACAGATTCCCAGTAGTCCATTCAAGCTATTAGTCCAACAAATGGATTCATCCACTGATGAAGTTAGAGTCCTCATGGTCCAATCTTTTTTAAGCCTCACCTCTGAACATTGCTGCAATGAGGACCAAGCCTTCAACACATGAGCCATTGGGGGATATTTCAGATCCAATCCATAAAACATCTCTTACCTTTAGTGTTTGTTTTTCGTTTTTAATAAATTTGGTAAGAAATATGACTCTTTTAATAAACAAAATATCTGGATTTCTTGACACTTTATTCTCAAAGTCTGTGAGTAATGATCTCTGAGTAAAGATCACAAGAATCATAATTACTCTTTCTTTTCTTCCACAATTGCCTTAGGGAAGATCTAATTTTCTATAAAAAATGTTGAGACTGAGGCTCAGGGATGTTAATTGGTGAAAAATGTATAGTTTCTTTGTTTTCAAATTTTTTTTCTATATATCATGCTTAATATGGAGTCTTTCAGAGCTAAACTCATATTTGCTGTGAGAAATTATTCAAAGAAGAAAAATATTCCAAATATTTCTTGAGCAGCTTCTGTGTATTCAGCATATTTTTATAAGTTGCACATAACCTGATATTCTAATTTTATAAACACTGATTTTGTGATTTGATATAAATTAATTTGTGTAAGGTCATGGAATGTCTGGGAACCCCACATTGAAATCAAGTTATGTCTAACTCTAAAGCCCATTCCCTTTCCATTGACTAAATGTTTTCCCTGCCAAAAACAATAAAGATGATTTTGATGATGATAACTACCTATATCACCAATCATCTATGTACTTTCATTAATCATTCTTGTTTTTCTTTTCCTGAAGCAGCTATTATTACCCAGTTTAGTAAATAACTGCTATGATATTTGTCTCTTCTATTATGATTTTTCAATAATGAAATAAAGTTGATGCCAGCAGTCCCACTGGGTAGACTGCAAATGGCAATGGACGACTGTGGAACTGTTGTCTGTTCCAAAGGCTGACTCTTCTAGAACCACAGTTCTGCATCATGCTCTTTAGGAAGCCACTGGATAAAAGGTGGTGGAAGACCCATCAGCAACCATTTCTGATCCGCCTTCTTCATGTCCTTGTTTTGCTTTTAATGTCAGGGAAGATTTCTTGATTTTCAGTTTTTTTCATCACCATTTTCTAACCTTTTTCTTATAACCATTTATTTTTCTGACTTGGAAATTTTGAGTGAGATTTTGGTTTTTTGCGCACTATACAGGCTAAGGGAAGAAGCAAAATGTATTAAATTATAATCTCTTCTAAACAAAAATACAACACACACCAAGAGGACACCCTTTCTCTTTGACAAATATAATGAGAAAAGAGTGGAAACTCAAGTCAGAGAAGACTGAGTTTCAATGATAGCTCTGCTACTCAAGAATCAACATCTTTTCAGACCTTAAAAGTTTATTATCTCTATAAAATTTTTTTAAAAATGCAGAATACATGACATTTAAGTTCCTTGAACACTGTGTATCCCCCTAATGTGTATGAATGACTTAGACTTTGTAAATTAAGGGTTGTTGTGTGAATAAAGTTATTTGATGGGGTCAAAGAAGCATAAATAAATAAATAAATAAATAAATATGCAGATTTGCTAGGATTTTGAATTTTTTGAATATGAGGAAAGAGTATATTAGAACTTAATTCTGACCATGAATTGTTGCTACTCATTACTTTCTATCCTTGCAAAAATAATAAGATGATTAGAGATAATAGATGCTCATCACAAATAACCTAGCCCATGAACAGCACTGAATTAATCAAGGATACTATTATTTACCTGGTACTAATATCTACCTGTTACCTTCTAGGTCTACTATTATTTATCTGTTTCCTGTTACTACTGTTGTTATTTTCTACACTGGCCCATTAAGAAAGTTGCTGGATCACAGATTTATGAAATCCAAAGCCATAAACCATGATGGAGAGCTGAGGTGAAATATACTGTCCATGTCTATTATATTTCTTCAGGCTCCAGGATTCAGAGCTCATATCATGGGACTCATCAGAACCACTTTCTCTGAGTTCCTCTCCATTTTCAAGTTTGCAGTTCACACATTATGCACCTCAGCCAGTAAATGCTTTTGAATTTAAATACAGAATTCCTGGCTGTAAATATTCTTTGTCATGAATAATCATGTAGACATTAAGAACAGACACTGGGTATTTCTGCTGCCTTTTGGACCACCACAGTCTCCATACCGTAGTTACTTTGAAATATTTAAAAAACAAATTCATCTTCCTTCCTGCTTAAATCTGTCCATACTTGTTCTACAATCCCAGTTCTTCATCATAGCTTACAAGCCTTTGTATGACCTGACAACTCCCTGTACCTATGGGCATCTCCTGTTTCAACAGGAGACTTCATATTTATCTGCTCTAATCACCTTCTTGCTTTCTCCTGGGCTCTTTCTTCTTCCTGTTTCTTGTACATGAAATGACCTGTCTGCTGTACTTCAAATGGACATCTTCTCAAAATGCATATCTTCAATGAAGTATTTATCACTTATTGAGACCATCCAAAACTCTTCTATCTGAAAGTGATCTGCCCTTTACCCACCATTTCTTATCTATTATATTGCCATTCATTTTTGCTGTGTAGCTTTCCTGAAAAATGAAGCTATAATTTACGGACTGTCTTTCCTGAACCCTCTAAAATGAGTACATTTGAAGGTAAGAACCACCATATATTCAGCCTAGCACATAAAATTCACTCAATAAAACAGTTATTGAATAATTCCATGGACCTGAAATGTGGGGAGACTGGCAAGAGATAATACCAGAGAAGGCCACACACCGAGGCAAGATCATAGAAGGTCCTATTCTATATAACAAAATATAGCTTTCTTTATTTTTCTCTTTTTTTATCCTATAAGAAATGGAAGTTGAGGGCTGGGGATGTGGCTCAAGTGGCAAGTGGTAGCCACTCGCCTGGCATGCGCGAGGTGCTAGGTTCAATCCTCAGCACCACATAAAAGCAATATAAAGATGTTGTGTTCACTGAAAACTAAAAAATAAATATTAAAATTCTCTCTCTCTTTCTCTCTCTCTCTCTTAAAAAAAGAAGAAATGGAAGTTGAAAGACTTTGAATAGATGGATGACAGTCATATTTATTTACTATATAAGGTATAATATAATTTGTTCAGGAACTGAACAGTGGTAGAGTAGATAAAATATAAAACTAGGTATTTTTAAAATGCAGATTTTATAGGATCTAGAGGATATTAGAAAATAACTTCTGACCATGAATCATTGCTATGATTCATAATCTGTTTTTCTTTTTTCTTTCTTTCCTTTTCTTTTTTTTTTAAGAGAGAGTGAGAGAGGAGAGAGAGAGAGAGAGAGAGAGAGAGAGAGAGAGAGAGAGAGAGAGAATTTTTAATATTTTTATTTTTTAGTTCTCGGCGGACACAACATCTTTGTTGGTATGTGGTGCTGAGGATCGAACCCGAGTCGCAGGCATGCCAGGCGAGCGCGCTACCGCTTGAGCCACATCCCCAGCCCCTCCTTTTCTTTTTCTTTGCTGTGCAGAATATTGAACCAAGGGCCTCATGCATGCTAGGCAAGGGCTCTTCAACTGGGCCATAAGCCAAGTCCTATTACTACCATTTTTTTTTCTTTATAATTGCTTTCAAAATTAAACTTCAATGACTGATAATCCCTTAAAAAAGATTCATAGTTCTCACCTATCTAGTCATAAGCTTCTCTTGTCTTATTAAATATCAGCATTAGGGATGATTTTAAGAATATATAGCAATTAACATAAATAGTTTTCAACTGATTGGATATCATTTCAAATAGTCCCACAATCTCAGCTTGAGCCAAAGTTTAGTTTAATATCTTTGCATTTATTTAATACTCTGTTACTTCCCTTCAAAGAAGAACAATTTAAATAATTCATCACTAAGTCTTGAGGCCAATGATAGCCTTTCCAAGTCTCTAGGTACATGGAGTCTATTATGAGTATTTTATAACATTTTTGCTCCTGATTCCTCACATTTCAACTCTTCTTCTAAGTACCTTTTCTGCAATTTTAAGACAAGACTTGAGAAAAATAAACACACAAAACAAAAAGTTATATGACAGAAAATTCTAAATTGCTAAATTCTAAATCCCAATTGGTTTAATATTCCCTTTCAGTTTTTTTTCCTTCTGGATTTTCTGTCTCTTTGATTCACAGGTTTACTCTTTGAGGTGATTGTGGGCTAATTGCACAGATGAGTCTCATAGGTAGTGAAGTATAACTCTAGAGCATCACAGAGTTCTGCTGCCACACACAAGACTTTAAATTCAAGCCCAGGGGCTTTGTGTGAATTCACATCCTATCAGTTACTCAGATGCTCATTGTATAGCTTGATCTGAACAGCAACCAATCTTATTTGAATATTGTAGAGCTTATTACCAGGACTCTTTTGAATGGCTGAAGTTTATATTACTCATTTCTCATTCTTTTTTCATCTTTCCCTAACTTAAAAAAATCCTATTTTGGTAAGCAGTAAATCTTTTTTTTTTTAATCAAAATCTCATGCCTCCCACAAACCACTGAATATATTCATATTTTGTAATTTAAGCCAATGCTAGGTTTTATCTTTATAGAACAGGTAGTTTGGCTAACTTAGATATGGGTGGCATTCAATGTGTTGCTAACTCTTGCTGACTTCCCAGGTAACCCACTGAATCCAATTCAATCTCCTTTCCATCATTTTCTTTATAAGGGACCAGTCTGTGGATAGAAAACAACTTTCAATTTAGGGTTATAATTCTATATAACAAAAATATTGTGATGACCTTGCTTTTGTGTGATACCTTAAATTTAAAGTATAAATTCACCCCAAAGGTATTTTTCTTTGTATATCTTTAAATAATACTTCTCATTTTATAATAAAGGTGATCAATGTCTATGGAATGACATATTTTGAAAAAGATAGGGAACAAAAAAGAAATCACCTTATGTGTCTTTCTTCCTTAATATTTTTCACTCTCATAATAATTGAACTTTTTGTTAGGCTATGTGATAGTCCTCTACCTGCCACCTGAAGGGTCCTTCAAATTTTTCCAGGAACTGAGGCTTCTTGTTCTTTCTACTTCAAATGTTCTTTCTCCAGAACTTCATAGACCTTGTTAATTCTTTTATTTCAAGATGAAATTATAAAATAACTTAATCTATATGACTTTTAACTCTCCCATCTGACTATCCTATTTGAATTTTATCAAAAGTCTGAATTTTATCAAATGTCTCAATTCTCAGCAAAAGCTGGGAATTTGGAATTTTATAAAACAATTTTCAAATCTTAAATTTAATTGAATATCATGTAATTTACATTTTGAAACAAATATTATTCAGATCAAACAGAACTGATCAACTGCTGGCCATTTTGGACCCACTGATGACAAATTTGATGTTCTAACTTCTCAGAGTTGATCCTTATGATACTTATCTGCTGCTTCTTTAAAAGGTATACCCTCTATAAGCTCTAAGAAAACAGAAAATTTTTTGTCTTGTTTTTTTTCTCTTTCCTTAGCACCTGGCTCACAGCGGGTGTTCAATTAATACTGGTTGAAAAGATGAATCAAAAAACGTGAAAATAATGTCTTAGTATAGGTACATTTTATTTTTCTACAGATAAACTTAAGTACAATAAAAATATAAAAATGAACATTTTCTGTTAACTTTCTTTTTTATAGTTTTCAAGTACATCTCCAATGTTACTGTTCATTCTCTTACACTGTAGACCCTGAATTGTCAAGGTTTACCTGCCAGGTCTCACTGATTGCTTGACACCCTCCTTACTCCACTAATCCTCATTACTTATAGGTGCTGTGAATATTGTCATTTGCACTGTATTTAAATTATTAATTTCTTTGAATGTTTATCAGGTGCACCCATTTTTCTTATTAGGTGGAATAATCTTCAGGCAGCTGGAGTCATTGTCTGGAAATATGTATGTTGTGCAGGTAGAGTAAACTAAGGAATATGTTTAGTCTATTTGGATACATTGCCAATGGTTGATTACAAAAAGAAAACACAAGCTTGACCTATTTGGAAGACTCAGTTCCTTCTGTTAACCAAGAGACCTGAATTATTATTCCAGCTCCACAACTCTTCAAACAGAAACATTGCTGCCCAAATATTTCTTAATGTACAAAAGTTAGAATTAATTACATCAGAGGCAGCTCACACTCATTAGGGTTGCTAGCATAAAAAAAATAGGTATAGGCAAGAATATGGAGAAATTAGAATACATGTGAGCTCCTGGTGAATTTTTTTTTAAGTGGTGGTAAAATGGAAATAATTTACAAAAAAGAGTTAAAATTTACAAAAAAAAATTACAAAAAAGAGTTACTATACAATCCAACCATTTTATTTCTAGACATGTGCCCTAAAAAAATCAATGTCTTGAAAAGATATTTATACATGTATGTTAATAGCAGTATTATTCACTAAGGGTGGAAACAACCTAAATGTCTATCTGTAGATGAATGAATAAACAAAATGTGGCATATACCTGTGAAGAAATTTAATTCAAAAACAAAGTGTGGCATATAATTGTGAAGAAATTTCATTCAACTTTAAAAAGAAGGAAATTGTAGGCCTGGGCGTGGTGGCACATGTATGTAATCCCAGCAGCTCAGGAGGCTGAGCCAGGAGGATAGCAAGTTCAAAGCCATCTCAGCAATGGCGAGACAATATGCAACTCAGTGAGACCATGTCTCTAAATTAAAATACAAAATAAGGTTGGGGATGTAGTTTCATGGTAGAGTGCCCCTGAGTTCAATCCCTGGTACCCCGCCAAAAAAAGAAGGAAATCGTGACACATACGATATCATGCATGGATCTTGAGAATATTTTTCTAGGTGAGATAAGACAATCAATCCACACAAAAAAAGACTATGTAATTCCATTTATGAGTCAAGTTCATTGAGAGAATGCAAAATGGTGGGTGGAAAGGGTTGGAGGAAGGGGACAGGCAGGTACTCTTTAATGGTTATAGAGTTTCAGTTTTTTGATATGGAAAGAGGGCTGAATATGGATGGTGGTGATGGTTGCACATTGTGAGTGTATTTAATACCTTTGAATTATATACTAAAAATACATAAGATAGTCAATTTTGGATTATGTATAGTTTCCACAAATGACAATATTTTAACATGTATCTGAGTATTCCTCTTGCTAGAACATTTTATAATTCCAGAAGTTACTTGCAAGGAGCTACTTGCAGACTCTTTCTCAGCTGGGTTATCTTTTCCCTAAAGGAAAGCCTGGCTCTTGGCAGGTCCTCAGCCTCAGTCATCTATGTCTCCCAGTTCTATGTCCCAGAAGACAAAATAGACTTCATCTAATTCTATCCACCCTGATTACATGTTTTCATGAGGAAAAAATAAATAAAATAAACTCTCTTTGTAAATTATCTTTACTCCCACTTCTAAAGTGTGTTTTTATTTTCCCTTTCCTACTTTGATTAACACATTTCCTGGCCCTTAGCCTGGTCACCCAACCCAGCAGTGTCATGGCTATTTTCATTGGCATTTTATCCTTGCATCTCGAAGAATCAATCTGCCTTCTTCTTTCTGCTCCTCTTGCACATTCAGTTCCCCTGAGCTGTGTTCAGCTGTCAGCCTCAGCAATGAGCGGCACCGATTCCCTGCGTTATTAGGGAGCCCTTGGAGCATCTTTGCAGCACTGATACTGACAGCTGAACTCACAGGAGCAGCTGGCTCAGTGGGGAAAGAAGGGGAGGCGGTGAGAACTATTCATTGCAGTGTATTTATAACTTGGCCCTGAATGCAGGGATGGCGGTATTCAAATAGGAGAGGGTGAATAGACATTTTAGCCTAATTAAAAAGGTAATTAAGTAACACACGGAAGAATTTAAATCAGTGCTCTTGGTTTTTATGACAGGTCTGATGGTATAACTACCCAGAAACCTTCTTGAAACAACAAATGCTGCTTTCTAAGCTCTGTTCCTTGCTGAGTGGCCAACTATGGGTCACAAATTATAGTAGGAGGTAGGCAAGAGTGTCCATGATAAGTAAAGATCCCTCTTAAAAGAAAACATTGTACATAGGCATAATGTATCCATATAGCATGCATTAAACCCCTCTGCTCAAACCAGCATCACTACTCCCAAACCCCATCTTTGCTCCCTAATTGAACCCATCAAGTCAATCTAGGCCTCAACTGGTAGGTAGATCTTACAGTTTTCCTACATTATCCTCTTTCTGCTGCCTATTCTAATTTCTGGCTTATCCAGTCACACTTTCAGTGGATTTTGTTTCCAAAACTATTAATGTAGTTTTTTGTATGCATCTTTGTATACATATATATGAAATTATATATGCAGGTATCTTACTATTTGATGCTGTATCTCTTACTGAGGTGTACGTTTAAAAGTGAGGAAACAGGTCACTGATGTCAATATCAAGTCTAGATGCATGACAATTTCCTACCAATTGCTGCCTAGATTGAATTTTTTTTTCAACTTGAATCAGAGTCCTGAAACAACAATGTAATTATATTTTATAAATCTTGTACTAATCAGGTGCATTTGAAAACTGCTGATTATTATAGAGTTCCATAAATAAATTGTTTTTCACCTGCTTATTTTTAATTCAATTCTCTGTACCTGTTATACTAATAGTGTTGAAATAATTGTTCTTTAGATTACTTCTGTAACAAATTTATAAGCATCTTCAAATTTATCTGAAATTATTGTAATATATATGTCATATGCATGTGTAGCTGTGCTATTTTGTTTCTGAAGATGAAATTACAATTCACAAATGTAAGGATTATGTGCAGATGTATAATACCAGATTAAGTGGAATTGTACTTAACAAATATTGTATTTTATGCTATTTAACATTTAACCTGACAACTATCAAAGGGCCCTTAGTAGGTAAAGATGATATGGAAAATGCATGTTCATGTGACTTACAAAATACAAATGAAATATTTGTAAGAGATTTGTCCATATAAAATGGTCATCCTGGTTAATTTATATGTACATTCTTTGGAATACTCAACTAATCAAAGAGAAATTGAGTGTATATATATATATATATATATATATATATATATATATCTTTTCAATTGAATAGTAATATATACATATTATATATATATATATATATATATAATGAATATTAATATGAATATTACTATTCATGTTTTTTTCCTGTAACAAATTTGTGGTATTGTGTAGCACACAAAGACTTAGAGTTGTAAAGAATATTGAACTTGTACACTGTCAAAAAAAAAAAAACATGTAATGTCAACAGTTCCAATCTTACCTAACAGGATCTATCTATCTATTTATCTATCCATCAATCCATACCTATTTGTAGTCAATTTTCATTCTTCTTGGTAGTTATATTCTCTAGAGTCTCTGCAGATGCTGAATTAGTGAATATTAAACTGTTGCTCCTAAGAAACATACAGAATTATGTTCCCACCAGCCTTTGATCACAGCATTTTCATCAACTAATCAATATATAAACTTATTTTATGTGGGTTTTGTTTAAAGAAACATCAGTTAATATATATTGTTGGTTCATTATTATTGCATTTGCAGCCAAAAGTACTACAATTGATACCTAAACAAAGCTTACCTGACACACATATTTTTTCTGTAAGGCACATTCCAGTCTTCTTCCTAGAAACACTGGATAGCACTTTAGCATAAAGTTTAGGATGCATTTTGAATAATAAAATCACTGATGAAAGGCACAAACATGTTCAAAACATGACAATAAGTATATTATAAAGATGACACTTGTTTACAGCAGGAAAGCTGAAATTAAAAGGCAAAGTTGCCTAGTTTCACCTCCAATGGGATTGTGACCACTGAGTGATTCAAATTTTTGCTGGTGTGCATATGAACATAAACAACCATTAAAACACTGTGAGTATTAATTTGGGGGTTACAAATAAATATCAGAATTTGCAAATATGGAAACCATGAATAATTAAGTTAATGGAAGACTATTAAATTAGTATAGCAAGCATTATTTTTTAATACAATAATCTATTTCATCCATCCACTTACATTTATTTTGATATTATTTAAATGTGCAAATTAAAAATGAGAGAAGATAAAGAATATTAATACTTGACAATTGAAGATCATTGATCAAATAAAAATCAAAGTTCTCTTGGATAAAGTTCAGCATACTGAATTGATTCCAACTTCCTTGTCAATAACAATATTGTTACATTTTCATTGTAGTGAGAAATTATTCTGAGAAATATAAGTGAATTTCTATTTTTACAGTCTAGACCGAATATCTGGGTAGCCTCAGTGAACAAATTATTGAAATGTGAATGGCTAAATCTCCCCATATCTTCACGATGAGCACCCTTACTAAATTTATATGCTTACTTGAGAATTTCTTCTGACTGTAAAGAGAAATTAACCACACTTTGCCAAGAACTAGAAGAAATTAGCATAAAATTTTGAAAAAAAAAAGTATGGATAGTCAGAATTTTGAAATGAATACTTTATGATTGTGCTTTAATATTTCCTAATTTCCAGGTAGGAAGGATTATATACACAAAATTACCTATATATTTAAAACTATTTTATCCACAATCTGCATGTAGACAAGAAAAAATAAACTTTGTCTTTGCTAGAAAAATTAATTAATATGAAGTGTCTAAAGATGTATATACTTAAGATTATGTTAATTTAGGAATCTTTGTCTTCAACCTGTATTATTGAATATTTCTATGGTTTATGGGTATTGAATGTAGGTTAGTGACTCCTGTTTTCACTGAAAACTGCTGTGTTAAGGGAAATAACATTTTGGAAAACAATAATTTTTAAATTTTTCTATGGATTTTTTTCTAACAATATTTGTGTCCTGAAAGATGTCCCTGATTTTTTTCCACCAAACCCAGTGAACTAGTTAGAAAGTTATTCATGATTTATCTATCTGTCTGTCTGTCTGTCTGTCTGTCTATCTATCTATCTATCTATCTATTTTGTGGGTGGTATGTACTGGGGATTGAACTCAGAGACAATCAACCAATGAGCCACATCTCCAGCCTTGTATTTTATTGGAGACTGAGTTGCTTAGTGTTTCAATTTTTTTTTTTTTTTTCCCTGAGGCTGGCTTTGAACTTGCAATCCTCCTGTCTCAGCCTCCCAAGCCACTGGGATTACTGGTGTGTGCCACCGCATACGGACATTCATTTGTTTTTTATTCCAACTTTTTTTTTTCTTAATTTTCCCTGATCTTAATTTTAGATCACACTGATTTTTTCCAAAGGGAGGAAAACCAAACTTTCACTTCTCCATGGCATTTCTTTCTCTTCGATTCACCAATATTTAATAACAACAACAACTAAAACCAAAAAACAAACAAAAGCAGACAAAATTACAAATATTGGTGTATAGGTGCATTTTTGTTTAGTTTCTTTTGTTTCTCTGCATCTCAAGCCTAATGAGGGTGAACAGTAGTGAGCGCATGAGCTTCTCCAAGTGAGCCTAGAGGGCCGAGCTTATCCCTGAGGAGCCGTTCTCTGAAGCTCTGGTGTTTACCAAATGTGTCAGATGGATAATGTTCATTAATGAACCTGAATATCTTGAAGCAGAGCGATTCTTCCAAATATTATGATGCTTTAATGACATGTGTAATAAGACTGCCAAGGACTACCAGCAGCTAACTAATACACATTTCCAACTGTAACATTAGTAAATGTTTAAATGCAGCAAAACCTTCAAAACTGGTATCTGAAAGTCTGCTTACACTGCCTCCTGAGGACTTCAGAAATGAATAAGCGATGAGAAAGACAGCAGCACAAGAAGCACTGTGGCTGTGTGAAGGGGGAGTGTTGGCATTTTGAACAATTTGCATTTAATATGTAGAAAAGGGAGAGAGAAACAAAGTTAGACATGGATTAGCAGAAGGAAGCACTGAAAAGGGGTATAAAATATACTGCATTATATTCTTTTATGAGACAGAAAATGAATTCCTCCTCGGTAGTCTCACAAGACCCATCCTGAGAATGTTATTGAAGTGTCATTGTCCGGTCCAGCTTTCAATTGACCTCCTTACACCAAAATTGTCCTGGGACTGCCTGTCTGCCTGTGGCATTGCTTTCTTCTTCCTACCCTCGTCCACGTTTTGTTAAAGCACAGAGTCTTCAAGTCAGTCCTCCCCTAACTTCATGGACAGAAAGAAAGAGTGTTCAAGTTTTCAGTGGATCTCTGTGGAATTCCATAGGCAGCTTTCATATTCTTGAGCTCCTCTTTTCATACATCAGTTGAATATGATTGTTTCTTTTATTATTAAGAAACTTAAATGAATTTACTTGGAATCTGTGTCTGTACCTGTTTTTCTTTCCAAAGCCCTTCTTATTGCAAAAAATACTAAAAAATAATGCACATAATTTCTGCACCCCTATGGAAAGACTGATGAAATGTTTTCTGAAAAGAAAGGCATGACTATTATAATAAAGTGGTAAGTAGATTTCATAGTGTACTCACTCTTTTATTTTTCTTTTTTGAAATAAAATCTGCTTTTACCATTTAGTCATTTATCAAATAAATGTTAACTGAGTGCCTATTTGACATAGAGTGCATTTGCACATGATTTGCACATGATTTGTAAATTGTTTACAGTAAACATTTATTCCAGGCTATAAAAAGCCATAATCTAAACATTGTACACTTTAAAATTAACCTTATTCTGGAAAACCAAATTGCTATCCACCAAACTTGATGAGGCTTTCACATTTAAAAGTACATGATGTTTTCTAAAATGTGACACACTTCAATGTTTATTATAAATCGATCAGTTTCTTCCCTTTGTCCTTGTCTCCTTTCTTTGTAATCTTTAATGATGTTTCTTGCATACCGATGTTAGAAATATTTATAAAAATGCTTCTCTGATCTTCTTATGTGGATTTGAGTTCTAATTTTTACTCCTATGTATAGCTAGGCACTTTACTGATTTAAATACACTCATTATATAAATAATACTACTTCATGTGGTAAATCCAGATTTTTTCAATTTCTGCCACTCTCTATTCTGCTATCACCAAATATTGAGCTAATCCAGGACAGCTCCTCTGAGCCTTCCACTTGCTATCACTAAAAGCTATAATTATACATTTAAAGTTTACAGAAACAAAGATTAATCAGCTAAATAATTTATTATACTGCACCATACACTTCTAATTTTAAAGGCAGCTAAAAATAACCAATGCAGCTGTTTTTATTATGCCTTTGGTAAATAAAAATAAGTTTATATATTGCCCATAATTTTCAGTAAGTAATTATATTCAATAAACATTTTTAACTTAGCAAAGCATAATAACTAAAGCTATGATTTGGGAGATTTCAAGACAAAAATGTCATTTTTGAATATATTTTACTTTCCCTTGTGTTCCTTGTCTCTAAATATAAAACCAAGTCAATTAATATATTCAATTTTTGAATCCTTGGAAAAAGTATCAAAGGAATGCCATTTTATATCCAACTTAAGAACATATTTGTTCTTTTGTTTATTTATTTATTTACTATCTCAGTCAAGAAAAACCTGGCATGATTCCTAAACTTTATTGTTTTAGATTCTAAATTCCATCTCCAAATTCTATCCTATTAATGTGTCAAAACATTGCCCCTAACATGCCTTCATTTCTCATAATTTCCTTTATTAGACTATATTCCTCATGAACTTCAAATTCAAGAGGGTTAATTTTTTTTTCTCTTCTACATTGTTTTTGACAACAATCTCTTCTGATGGTCCATACTTTATTTCATTATTAGAAATTTCCATGTTTATATTGATACCTCTCAAAATTCTACCCTCCGAAGTCTATAGCATTCTCTCTTCCAATGATCTCTACCTCTACTCAGCTACCCATGGCAATACCATGCTTCAAAACTCCCATCAACACAAACGATTATTTTTCCAATATCTTGTCTTGAAATTATTTTTCTGTAAAAGTAATGGTTAATTTAGTTGTCAATTTGACTGAACTAAGGGATATAGGGGTTTCTGGGAAAACGTTATTTCTCAGTGTATTTATGAGGGTGTTCCCAGAATAAATTGGCATTTGATTTACTTTTGGTGAAATGAGTAATGCATATGGCTCCCCTCAATGTGAGTGGGCATCATCCAGTATCAGCCAGTAATAACCAAAGAAGGTGAAAAGAGTAATTGACTTTCTCTGCTTGAGCTGAGATATCTGACTCTGCTTTCAGACGTCAGTGGTCCTGGCTTTCAGGCTTCAGGCTCAGACAGGGACTTACAATATCAGCTTTCCAGTTCTCAGGCTTTCAGACTCAGACTTAATTACACCACCAATTTTCCTGGTTCTCTAGCCTGTGAACAGAAGGTTGTGGATTTCTCAGTTTCTGTGACCACATTGAGACAATTCTTATAATAAATAACTTCTGTTTCTCTGGAGAAGCCTGATTAATATAGATTTTGATGCTGAAAATGGAGTACTAATGAAATAAATATCTAAAACCATGGAAATGACTTTGGAATTGGATAATGGGTACAGTATGGAAGAGTTTGTGATCAATGCTAAAAATACACTGCATTGCTGTACAGAGATTTTCAAGAGTGATTCTGATGGACTTTCAATCATATTGTATATTTATGCCTAACTAAGAGGGACTGGTCTACTCTTTTGCTTCTCTGCCATTCACACTCAAGCAAGTAGACACTAGATATACCCTACTGTCTACTTTCTTATTTCCCCAATACTCATTTCCCAGGTATGCTTGGTAAAATCATGTACCATACTTTATTTGTACTATCATTTCATTCAGACTTCAACTCTAGGTCTCTTCTTTACAGAGTTCTCCTCATCTTTCCACATTTAAGCAACTTCTATACTTTGCCTTTAAGGAATCATACTTGGAAGTGTCAAGAGCCATCTGTGGACTGTGTATGGACTAAACCATCATCATAAACAGTGAATAGGAAAATCCTGTATCTGGGAACTTCGGGTAGCAATCCTGCTAGTTAAGATCACCCAGATACATTTGAATTTCTATTCAGTTCCAGAGATGGGGTGACCTGGTGCAGTCACTTAGCCACACAGACTTCCAGAAATGGGTATGCCTTCCCAAGATGCCAATCAACTTGTTCATGGCAAGATACCAAGAAACAAGACTCCACCCCTGAAACCTTATCCCTGCCTTTGATGTACCCCCTTAAATAAAACACCTGAACCATTTTCTAATTGTTCTGTTTCAGTTTCTGTATGAAATGGAAGATCCTACCAGATACTCTTCTTTTAAAACCTAGTCTTTGACTCTGCCTCTTATTTCTTCACTAATTATTTCAGATTTTATTTTTTCAGGTGGCTTATCCCCTCCAGTGCAGGAATAATACCCTGGTGAGGTGCTGGCCACCTCACGATATGGAAGATAATAAACAATTATCCAGTGGTTTTCCAATTTTATAATATTTTGACAATAAATATTAAAGTTAATATAAACTTAGTACTAGCTAACTCTTCAATAAAATTTATTTTGTCATCTTACAGGTCAGAAAGATCCACTTTCTACTCTTGTGTTTAGTTATTAGTACCTTTATTTTTCTAGTCTAATCAGTGGGACTTCATAGGGAACAAAATGTGCCATTTTTGTTCCAAGGCATTTTTAAGAAACAGGCATGCACTCTGTACTTTCCTTTTACTCTTCTGCCAGATGTACTTAAATATTAAAGGGTCTTGAATAATTGTGGAGCAACAGAATGAAAAAAGGCTAGAGTCCTAAATATCTACACTTGAGATATTTACCATCTTTAAATTTTTATGTGAATGAAAAACTGTCTTCTGCTGTGATTGTACCTTTATGCTTCCTTGCTTATGTTCTGACAACTAGTGAATCCTAAGTAATAGCTGATTTATCAAAAAACAATTTGAGGGGAGAAAAGTGTCTCAGAAAGTTTTTAAAAAGTTTATTTTCTACTTTAGTTATTTGCTTATTTGTTAAAAGTTATTTTACTAGAATTTAAATTTCTTTGTCAACAATGTATGTTTACTATATCCATCTCATGCCTAATAAATGATAAATGGGCATTTTATTCAACTAGTAATAAAGAGCATCATGTCTTAAAAATGTATGCAAGCATCTTAAGATTTTATGTTAAGAACTGGCACATAGGCTGGAGATATAGCACAGCTATAGATATTTTTTTGCCTAGCATGCAGAAGTCCCTATGTTCAATTGCTAGTATGAAGGAAAAAAGCAGAATTGGCACCCAATAACCTTTGTCTTGAAGCTTCAATGAAAAGAAATGTGTGATATACTACTTTTAAACAATGTAGTATTAATAAAATATCAGACCCAAGAACTAAAACCCTGAAAGATGCTTTATTGTGTTACTTACTATTTGTCGCCCATTCTAATTATGTTTCTAATGGTCACCTGCCATTCTGAAAATTCATTACAGAAAGTAAATCTATAACTGACATTGGTTGGGTTTCTATCTGTCTATAGCACCTGTCTATTCAGAAATTATGAAAAAGTAGCAGGTTGTTTTACTTCATGGTAATTCTGTAGCAAGCCACCTGGGTCTGGTTTATAAATAACCTTGCACTGTGCTTTTTTTTTCCTAAATGAATTCTCTTGAGCTATATATCATTAAGGATTTTGTTTATTGGAGACTCAGAAAGAAATAGCCAACATAAAGTAGCAGTGGCAGATAATGAAACAAGTCATGAAGCATATGACAACACGTGTTTGAAAGCCAGCTTATGGATGATCTGCTGTCTGTGAACCCTCTCATCTAATATTTGTAAGCACACAGCTGGCAATGTTTCCTGTATTTTTTTCAGAGCCTTTATTGATTTATGTAGTAATAACAAATAGGACCCTTAGTAGATATTCTCTTAAAATGGTGTTGATGTCATAAGGAATAAAATGTAACTCTGGTTTGGTCTGATTTGGGGTATAAGCCCCTTTGTGTATGAAGCATCAAAAATGTCTAAAACAGGCCCCATATTGACCACAATGGAAACAGGAGGGACTTCTGATAAGCCAAAATAATAATAATAATAATAATCATCATCATCCTGGAAATTTTGAAAATTAACAACTCATTCACCTGCTATTAAAGACTACTTGTGGGAGTTTCTTAGAGAAATGAAATTGTATTGTGTGAGAAGTTAGCAATGACACCACAAAGGATACCTGGCATGGGAGGGAGGAAGGGAGATTCTTATCAAAACCCATGCTATTAAAGAAATGAAATTGGATCTGCACAAAGTGGAAGATACAGATTACAGGTAATGGTGCAGAACCAGGTTACATCAGCATTGAGTTTCAGGCAGTTTCCATTCTGCTTTACCTACCTGCATTTGCAGAAAGTTGAGCCAGTGTCAACTTCCACTTAGAATGTAGTTGATCACAGTAGTAAGGAAAGTCAAATGGACAGTTAAGAGGAAGCAAAGGTTCAGGGTCATGTCTCAGCTGGGTTTTAGTTTATTCTCATTAGGTACACTAATTCAGCAGAGATAAAGCACGTTTTTTTTCTTTCTTCTTTTTTTCTTTTATTATCTTTCTTTTTCTTCTTCAGTTTTTTTTTTTTTAAGAACAAGAATCATGAATATTAATGCAGTTCTCTGCAGGTTGCCAAGGAGTTTACAGGATGGTGGAGAGGAGGAGGTAGGCTGCCACATTATCATGTTATTGGATTTGTTTAAAGAAAGGTTCCTGACATGGTTCTCCAAATGTAGCCGGGTGAGCAGCCCGACTCTTTGTGTTACATAATGTCCCATCTGTGCTCATGGAGTGTGGCTTGATGAGGATACCATCAGGTGATGTGTCTGCCTTAATGGTATTCTCTCTGAGCTGGAGCAATAAACATTAAGGGGCCTTAATTGTATTCTTTGTAGTGGGAGCAATAAACATTAGGGGCCCTATTGTACCCTTTCCCAAAATGTCCCCCAAGTCCAATTTGGGGAGTATCTTGATAGCCAGCTCTAATTTCAAACCCTCCCTCCCATTCTCTGTGTTGTGAAATGGAGGGACCTGACAAAAACAAAAGAACTAAATTAATAGACATATCTCCATGTAACCAATTTCTGGAGAGATACAGCAGCCCCTATAATTTACCTGACCTATCAGAGCAGTATTAGGACACAATAAGGCATGCCAAGTGATCTAATCTATTTTTCTATGGTGACAACTTTTGATGAACTGCAGCTATTAACCACAGAATCTCAGGGGTCACATTTTTAGTTGGTACACAGAGAAAAATCTATGGGACAAAGGATTAAGTTGCTTTCGATGTTGAGAAAATTGTGGGGTTTTGATTGTGGAGATTTAATGAGGTGATAACTCATGATAATCCCTGGCTCTATTTCATCCTTCTGCCTTGTCTTTTTGAGCAGTGGAGGAGGGGGGATGTGGGGGTGAAAAAATACTCAAAAATAACAGATTTTCCTTGAAATTCCATGAGTTGCACTTTATCATTTACAACATCAAATGATCAAAATGATATTAAGGAAGAAACTTTTAAAATAATATTTTTAAGAATTTTATGTGTCAGATTCATACAGGGAATCATTAGATTCTAGTGATTTTGCCTAAATTGATGGTATACTTTCATTTTATTTTTCTAATTTTATTCTCCTCTTTTGCCACAATCTGTGCAGGCCTATGAATTGGGGCATGATAGCATATCACTCAAACTGGTAATCCTATCACTTCTTCTAAAGTACATTTTGTCATAATTTCTCATAAGTCAGATATGTAGCTAAATGAATTGTATGTGGAACATTCACAGAGGCATCATCATCATCAGGGTCAGATTTCTGGCACTGAGTTCTAATAAGATCTGAATACTATGCTACTATAAATTCTAGTTTTTATTCCAGGTTGGAAAATATCAGTTTCCTTTTACTCTTAAATAACTTTAACCCCCTACCAAAATAGGAAAAGAGTATGTGAGTAAACCTGAGAAAAGAAAGTAGAAATAAATTCCCGTTGATTATTTTATTTAACACTGTGGTTTCTCACACAAGGACATTCAATTTCAAAGTGCTTTGACTTGGCCACAGCCATAATTGTGTATAATATCCATTTTCTTTTAATTGGAATTATCTTTTATCTTTGGCTACATTTATCTGAGGATCCCTTCAGAAAGCCCACCAGAAACTCAAATTCCAATTTGTTCTCTCAGCTTGACTAATGATGAAAAGTATCAGAAACGACTATTATGTGTTTATAAATCACTTCTTTTATCCTGATGTGGTTCTGGGATTTTTTTATGCTGCTAAGTATCATTTCTCTGTGGAATGTAAATGCAACAACAACAACAAATTCAGCATAAACAATGGAACAAAATAAAAAGGAGCAAAGTGTTTTTAAAGGAAACATCAGAAAAGCAAAGTATAAAAGGAGAACAGCATAAAATATCGATGAGAAAATAAATTTCACACATATTTTAAAAAATGTGAGTCAAAAATAGCCTTCATTTCCTTAGCATCTAACAGTTCTATTTGCAAAAGCATAGATTCTGTGGCATAAAAGCAAATATATCTTAATTGGGCCCACTTTCATCCACCTGCCACAGTTCCTTTTTAGTCACATTAAATTTGTCTAACAACACTTGTTTATATTCCCTTGGGAACACATTAGCATTTATTTCATTTTTTCAAAATAAAAAAAAAATATGACCAGTTTAAAATGTTGATGATACAGTGGCCAAGAAACTTTAAGTCAGCTTGTGGAACACAGAAATAAACATAAACTTTTCCTCTTGACATATTACTCTTAGACCATAACATGCTATACAACATTCTCAATTAATTGAACTATTCATTCAACGATTACTTGTTGAACACCTGCTATGTGGCAGATAATGTGTGAGAAATTCAAGATGAAAAGCCCACAGCTCTTTTTGCCTACAGACTTTGGTTATCCCAGCTCCTTACTGCTTTCTCAGTTGACCTCCCTCTTCCCATGTCTTCTCTTCACAGCCTTTTATCCTCTTCACTGAATTCTGATTTTCCATCAACCTAGATAATATATCACCCCATGCACCATCATTACTAGTTTCCCCGTAGCCTTTGAAGATAAATATTGAATCAATTAGGTCATTGGTGTTTGTTGGACTCCTGTATTGTTTCCTCTACCTCCTTTATTGTTAGACACAATATTTCTGGTTGCCAGTAAAGAATAATAGGTACTTGGAATACCACTGAGGTTCCTGGAGCAGCAAGTGGACTGATATCCTAATCTCCCACTTGCATGGGAGTGCAAGGCTTGAAGTAATAGGATTTTGCTATATTATGATAAGAAGAGCAGCAGCCTTCTCTGCTGTCAAGAAAGGGTTCAAGTTCAGGACTGGTATCTTTCATTCATTCTCTTCATTTCCTCTCAGCCAGCTACCTCTGATGTATTTAGACATCATCAAACAAGACCCTACAGACCCTCTAGGCAAATTTTTAAACACAGTGTCTGTCATCCCCAGCACAACATGGAACTACAAAGTCTCTTTCCTAATTATATCCCTGGTAAGTGATTCATCCTCACCCATCTTGTGTGTTGATTTTTATTTCGACTTCTTCAAAATGTTTGTGAGATCTCAGGGGGTTAGTTCTGTTTTCATCACTGTAACAAAGTAACCTACAACAGGTTAACTCAGAAGTGAGAGGTATATTTAGCTCACAGGTTTGGAGAGTGAATATCCAAATGGCATGGCACAGGCTCTTGCAAGGACTTCCTCTTGACCAAGTGACCTTAGGGAAAATTGCAATGGCAATACTGTGTGAAATTGGGAGCATCACATCTTGAACCAGCATGCAGAGAGGGAGAGGTCATAATTACTCCTTTTATAACCATTTTCTCATGAGAACTAACAATGGGTAGCATAACAACGGCTTTAATCCTTTTCAAGAGCATGCTTTCAATACCCCAAGGAGCTCATAATTTTAGTGCAACTCAACATTCAGTCAGTGGCATGAATTTTGCTAGCAATGTTTAGTCTGGTTTACAGTGAGAATTGGGGTCTGAAAGCAGAGCTGAAGAACTTTTGAAACTTTCAGTATGGCTAGAAAAGAGTGTGTAAAGCTGGGACTCTTAAAGGGTTTGTAGTCACTAAAGAGATACTAAGTATTTTGCACAGTGATTATAGGAAATATGACTTGGGGGCATGTGGAGAATTTCAAGACCATGCCCAGTTCAGGCTTAAGGATATAGAAGAGAAAATTCCCTTGAGAAAAGATTGTGGGGACACTGTACTCCTACAGGGGTACTAGGAAGTTGCTTCTCTGTGCTCAGCTATCTAGCCACTCAAAAGCCATGGTGGCTGTGATCCACAAGGGGACTAAGCAGACATCAACATCATTCATGTTGTGCTGGATCTAAAAGGAATATAAGGTACTGGCGTTAAGGAATCATGAAGACTTCCCAGAGATTTCAAAGGAAGACCTGGGAGTCCATGCAAAATATAGCAGAGTCAGAGTCTCTGCAGGCTGCCCTGAGAGGCGTGTGTGTGAAGTTTTGATGGTGAAAGTGACTGGATTGGAGAACCCAAGAATTAAGAGATGCCAGTAACATGGACTGTCTGCTTATAAAGGCTTCTGGTTATTGAGAGAGCCAGACTAAGATAGACACCATGTGTGCTGCAACCAGAAAGTCCAAAGAGGTAGAACTAAGATCTTGGATAGCATATCTCACAGTTATGTGTCCTAGGTGTTTTATGGAGGAGTAACACACGTTTGGGTTTAGTCTTCTGATCCCATTCCTTCATTCTCTCTCTCTCTCTCGTGTGTGTGTGTGTGTGTGTGTGTGTGTGTGTGTGTGTATACATACAAAATCTGCTTTTGATTTTTATGGGCTTATAGCCAAGGGTCTCAGATGAGACTTTGAACTTACTCTTTTGGGCATGCTGGATCAGTTAAGACGAGGGGACTTGTGGAGATGGACTAAATGCATTTTTCATTGTGAGATGAACTTGAATGAGCTTTTGAGAGCCATGGGCAGAATGTCATGGTTTGGATAGAGGTGTCCCCCCAAGCTCTTGTGTTACTGCAAGAATATTCAGAGAGGAAATGATTAGATTAGGAGCATTGTAATCTCATTAGTCCATCCTAGTTTTAATGAACTGACTGGGTGGTAACTCTAGGTAGATGGGTTATGGTTGAAGGACACAGATTTCTGGGAATGTGCCAGGGAAGGTTTCTTCTTCCCTACAGCCTCTGACACTCCCTCCCTCTGCTTCCTGGACAGTCATGAACGGAGCAATACTCCTTTTACATGATGTTCTGCCTCACCTTGGGCCCAGAGCAAGGGAATTAATCCATTGGAAAATAAACCTCTATAATCATGACCCCAAAACAAATTTTTTTTTCTCATCTAAATTGTTCTTATCAGGTATTTTGATTCTGCAAATAATAACTAACACACTAACTCTGACATTCCTAGGGTTACACATGGATTCAAGTTTGACAAACTGATGTTCTCTACTAACATTGTGATTTGCTATGCCACCCTACAACCTCATGAGACTCACTAATCAGTAAAGTCCTACTTATACCTAATCTGTACCTTTTTTCTTGCCTTTTTGCTTCCCTTTTTCTGCTTACTTATAAAATGATTATAACCACAATGTCAAAATCTTAAGAAATACATATTTGAGATGCAAAATATTTAATGTTCTCCACTTATAACTGGATCAGTTGGGATGCTTGTCATCAGCAAGCAGCACATCTTGACTCAGCTACCTTACATAAAGAATATGTATTATTTCACATAATGTGAGTCCAGGGGTAAATTATTTCAAATTTGGTTAAGTCATCAGTTTCAATGATGTATGTGTGCTTCTATGAAGTGTGCTTCTTCTCACACCTTTTCAATTACTCATATCCCCCCCCCAAAAAAAATATATATATATTGCATTATTTTATAAGCTACATATTTTCAAGTTATCCCACCATTAGTTATGCTAAATCTGAACACTGAATTCAAGTCTAATTTTTAGGTTTTTTTTCTATCTAAAAAAATTATTTTCATAGAAAACACGAATTGAATAACCTTGAGAACCTAAATGTTTTTATCATTGGGTTTGCTTTTTCAAACAAAATAACCCCTTTCACTCCACAGTTTAGTATCATAAAGTTTTAAAATTATTTATAGCAAGAAAATTTGAAGTTCTTCATGAATATGGCTATTTTAGAGTGGTTCTAAAATGATACTAGCATTTTTATTCTCTAATACATTTAGTGTTGTTATATACTTATTATAAAATAGATCTCTTGAATTCCTGAGATTAAGTTTCATGTTTTGGAGAAAACATTGGTAGCTTTCACAGTTTTTCATTGATTTGTGGTTATAATTTTTCTAACATGGTGAGCTGGTTGAAGTAAGTGGTTGGTGCATGGCTCAGTTTTCTCAGAATGAAACTCATCTCATCAGGAGGCCTGCAATGAACAGTTATACCCCAATTTCTCATTCTGCTGAAAGATAAATTGTCAGAAAAATGGTTGCAATGTAAATCTACATTTTAGTTAGAAAACATATTTGATTTAAATTCTGAGAGAAACTAATTTTAACCAAGAGAAAAATATAAATCTAAATTTCTTCATAGGAAGGTTAAAATCAAGAGAGCTAGGGATCTTTCTTGGAATTTTTTTTTAAATATAAGCAATGTGTAAATTACAGGAAAGTCTTAAGCAAATACTTAAATGCTCAAACATCTTTACCTCTACAGCTACTCGTATTTTTGTTTAAATAAGTAGAGTTTGCCTTTGGGTTGTTGTTGTTATTGTTATTATTGTCTTCACATTTGAAAGGGTTTAGTTTTCTTCTTTGGAAAATGTATTAGGGATAAAATAAGTACCATCAGTTTGCTTAAAAACTCAAAGCTATGATACCGACCTCAAATGTTCTTAACATGCCTGAGAGACTTGATTTGAGAAATGAAGACATCTTATTTATAGATACCTGCTTCCTTTGACTTCCTGGACTCACCATTCAGCCTTTGCATTAAATTTTCATCAGCTGTATTTTCTGTCCTGAGGGTGAACTCTATATGAAGTATAAAGTAAGAAAATGTGAGTTGGAAGCTTCTCCTCACACCTTTGTCTATACATAGATTTTAAGGCTTTATTGACTCTTGTGTATGGCTTCAGAAAGTACTAATATATTTCTCCAATTGCAATAAAGAGCTCATACTTGATATATTTTGTTCTTAAGCATGATAGCTTCTCTTCAAAATAATCCTTGTTGTTTTAACTATTATGGACTTGTTCTCATAAATACTCATTGCTCCGTGCAGTTCTTTCCATGCAATTTTATGAAGCTTCAGCAGAACTCTGCTAACATATTTAGCTATCAGTGGGCTTTACCATGGTAAATCACACTCTATAATGAAGGAAAAAATAGATTAATTAGCTCTGTCAACTATGCTTGCTCTCCATGTATTTTTGTTTTCCTTTCATAAACATTGGAATTTATAGAAGTAAATAGTTGAAATTTGGCAATAAACTTAAATCATTGATTTTAAAATCGGTATTTAAGTAGCATCAAACACAATATATAAATTCACTTAGCCCAAAGCTGGCCATTTATTAGAAAAAAATGCATCAGATTAGTTTGTTTGGGGAATTTTATTAAGATGGTTTGCTCAGCATAAGCCTTCATCATTGGAAGCTTTCCTCCTGAATATTTATTCCTTACTATATATTTCCTTTAAATTGAGGATTGTGTGGTTATTAAGTTTAAGAGCAAGGAGTCAACTATGAATAATGATGTTTCCAATTGGTCAAAAACTTTAAAACATCTACCGTGTTCTATCCTTCATAGTGTAGAGAAGGGAACCTTTTTTTTTTTCATTTTGGAACATTATTTTTAGTGTTCCCTATAAGTAGATATACCTAATTTTTGTAAAATAAATAAAGCACTAAGTTTCAGTTGTCACTGTTGCATCACAACCACCACATAAAGAGTTAATGAATTTTAAAAACAATGTTTAACTTATAGTTGAATGGCTTGGCAATCAATGATGGATTTGACTGAGTAATTCTGTTGATGCTCTTAAGTACTCGGGCAGCTGCTGGATATGGCAAGTTTTTTGGTGACAATTGAATAAGATGTCTTGGCTCTTGGCCAAATATACTCCTATTATCCAGCAGGTTAGCGAGACACATACACATAGAAAGGTTAGATGTCTCAACAGTACACTGTCATGCACACCTCTTTGGTGACCAGATGAGAACCTGTTCATGGTTCCATCCAAAAGAGTGCACAAAGCCTGCTCAAGTCCTGGACAAATATAGACCCTAACATCTTGATGGCAGAGATTTGCCACTTTGCAACCACATACCAAATGGAGTGGGAGAACTTAATGGATTGTCTATGTGAACATTTTTAAATTAGATTCTTAAGGTATGTTATGTTACTACACCTTTTTCATTATTTTTATTCCTGAAAACAAAATGTTTACATGTTAGAATTCTAAAAATAAAACATCTGTGACTTTCATATTCATAGACTGACTAGTCATAGACATAGATCATCATAGACTTTGCTTTAAAAAGTCCTCTTCTCTACTTATAATTTACTTAAATTTCTATTGAACAATCATGAGAAAAGTGGATTGTTATTATTGAAAATACTAAGTGGTTTAAAGAAATAGCCAAAGGGTATTTCGTCAATCCTTTTTCTATGCTTATCAAAATTCTAGAAATTCTTTAAAAAAACATTGGCCTAATGTTTGTCCTTACATTTGACCCTAAAGCATATTCTCCTAAAGAAGTCACACATTTAACAAAGAAGAAAAAAAAAAACTACTAAAAAATTCATACCAAGCGTCTAACTCAAACCATTAATAAATTGAATTTCAGTATTTCCATCTGATTAAATTT
Source organism: Urocitellus parryii (assembly GCF_045843805.1). Lineage (NCBI taxonomy): Eukaryota > Metazoa > Chordata > Mammalia > Rodentia > Sciuridae > Urocitellus > Urocitellus parryii. The sequence continues at coordinate 68,489,707 of NC_135538.1, read as the reverse complement.
AACTATTGTAAGCAATAATATGACTTGCTTGGTATTATATAAAAAGGTAGAAAACAAATTTTTGTAAAATTGGCTCCTTTATGTACAATTCCCCTAATTCTGCATTATTCTTATTTAGAAATTATTGATTGATTATTTGTCTTTGCTACTAGACACAAAACAGCTGTGAGAGCAGGTCCCTTGTCTATCAAATTTATTATGCTGTCCTTAACTTATTGTTTGACACTTCATACATGCAACCAATGCTTTTCAAAGAAGGAAATAAGTAAAATTTATTTTGACATTAAACTATATAAATCAAAAATAGTATGATATGTGCATATTAACTGCTTCACATTAACATTCTCATGTTTAAGAATACATCAGATTAATTTTTTATGAGTCATTCTGTCATGGAAAATTCATGCTTATTTTATAGAATTTAAATAATCCTGGAAATAAATCTGAGTAATATGGATAAAAGTTATGTTCCATATAGGAACATTGAGTCATTTTATCTTGTTAATTGCATTATGTTTAAACTAAGACAAATGTTATTAAAATAATTTTGGGTAGGGATTTAAATATTTAGAAAATATGAATATTCTATTAAAAATTGTTACCAATGATGTTATTTTAATACCAAGTAACAATAAAATAAGAAATTGGAGAGTACAAATGATCAACTAATTATTAATCTTACAGATTTATTTATAACAATTCTCTAAAACTCTTTGGAGAAAAGTTTTGTAAATGCATTTTGTGAAAAAATGCTTCAAGATCAAAGCATTTGGAATATGCTACATACTATATTTCTTTGGGAGATGTTCAATTATCTTTAAGGTATCAATTTCCACAGTTTAATGCAATGTTCCTTTCATGTTATGTTATGTTACTGTAAAAGTAAATGGTAACATAATTTTACTAAACAAGTTTTTGGAAAATAAAATTACAGAAATAAAAGACTTCCAAGGATGTAAAGTACATTAGATATTAGCAAAAAATGCACTAAATATGTTCTGAAAATATGTGAGTTACAAATATTGCATACAAAATAATTTCTTATTTCTTTATCAAAATATATATTCTTTTAATTTTTGAAAAGCTTTGCTTCATTTTTTTTCTTAAAAATTGCTGAGCGAGGAGTGATGGTTTATGCCTGGAATCCCAGAGGCTCAGGAGGCTGAGGCAGGAGGATCTTGAGTTCAAAGGCAGCCTCAGCAAAAGGAGGTGCTAAACAACTTAGTGACAACCTGTCTCTCAATAAAATACAAAATAGGGATGGGGATGTGCTCAGTGGTTGAGTGTCCCTGAATTCAATCCCCAGTTTCTATAAATATTTAATAAAGGTGTTTTATAACATCAATTTGTAAATCATTGAAAATTATAGAAATGTTATTACAATATCTTTTCACTATGATTTAAATGACAACTGAAGTCATTTTCAAACTCTTCCTCTAGGAATGGTGCATGCATGTTTGAGGGACATTTCCAAAAATATTTTATTATGATGCATTATGCTAAGAACATACTTCCAAAAGAAAACAAACTATCACTCCTACATGTTAAGAAGTTTAATTGTTAGACATATTTTACAGTAGTTTGAAAAAATACAAAAAATATGTTGTTACATATTATTATGAAGGTGTGAATGTCATTTACATTGTTAAATAGATGAAATGTGTTATTATTATTAGTGGATTTCAATTTCAGCAGCATTGTGGTTAAATGAATATAAATTACATCTATATATATATAATAGAAACAATCTCATTATTTGGAATCTTAGGTTTTTAATAAATAGAATATCCTCCATCTGTATACAATGATCTAAAAGACTGGCAAAGGCCTGATTTAAATTGGTGTGTTTGATTCAAAGTTATTAATAGAATAATTGTGTGAATTCTTCTACTATTATATCAACAGATTTCCCTGTATTCCTAATGCCAATATTGATTGACTGTGTACCTCAAGCATGTCACCTTCTTTATTATGTTTGTTTGTCTTGGTGCTGCCAATAATACCAACCTTTATCACTTGAGTATTTTGGGACTGATGAAAGAATTACTGAAAAAAATCCAATATACTTATAGAAAGGAATGATAATAATTAGAAAATATCAATTATGAATTCACTGCAATTTATTTTTGATAAGATTTTATAAATACAGCATATTTATAAAAATGATTTATAAGCCAAATGACAAAAAATATACTTTTGCAAGTACTAAGGATTTATTTCTATTGTGTTATATTATTCATTAGAGTTTTGGTAATAAAGGGGAATAAAGCATAGACTGCAGAAATGCTTAAACTTAGATTGTTTAATTTCCTAGTCTGTAAGTGAGTATGATTGGAAAGAAAGTGCCAGGACAATGGTAGATTAAAGCAGATGAAGACACTATCCATCACCTTTTACTAACTAGACAGACTGATGTCAAGTAGTCAAAGAGATGTGCTTGCATGGAATGTGGCACATCAAATAGAAATAGATTTAATTTAGAAGAGTTTTGTTTATAGGCAAATTGAAGATCCAACTCTATGTAGATACTTTGTGTTAATTATATATATTAGATACCAACAGGTCCTGTAAACCACATTTTACTCAACAGGAAGAAAACAATGCTTGCATATTTTTTTTCCTCTGCACACTCCACCATGCCAATCAAGATAATTAAGTGTCTTAACCTTGAAAATGATGATATTACAATTTTTTGGAAAGAGTGTATTTGAGGATAAATTTACATCATATTAAATGAAAACTGTATTTCTAAGAATAACCTTGAAAAGCACCATGCTACTTGATATTAAAGCAGAATAAGGTTATTTGAAGGGGGACATGAATGTAGATGTAGGTAATAATAAAGCCAAAATATGTTATCCACAGATAGTTCTTGATTTTTGTCTATGTCCTTAATATTATACACAACCTAATAAGGTTCACATGCTTTAACATGTTTTATGTTTTAGGATTTTTCTTTGAGAAGTAATGATCAAGTTTATTCTTATTTATGTATGAAAAAAATTGATTTCATAGAATGGAATGTTATCCTTCTCTGAAGAACAAATGAACCTTTTTGCAAACAATGCAAAAATTGTTTTTTATCTCTGACGCAAAAACTCTAACTCCAGTATGACTCTCCACATTAAAGAAAAATTTAAAATTCCACACAAATTGTAGGACTTCAAGTTATTATTATATCAACAAGATCATGTTGCATTTGGTTATTCTTATTACTACACATTCACTAGATATTTTAACATTAAATGACTTGATTTTGAAGTATAATGAATGTATTAAATATTACAGAAAACAAAACAACTATTCCAGTATAAAAGAATCATAACTAATCAATTTACTCCTACACATAATATTCTTTTTTTCAGTGTTTAGTAAAATGTTAACAAAATAATAATCTTTAGGATCTCTGTCTTACCACATTTTATAGAGAAGTTTACACTTGTCCTTAGGTACTCAGTACTAACATTTCAAATTCCAGCCACTGATTTTTCTACCTTTATGGAGACCCACCAGCAACATGGCAGAAGATGGATTAATGGCAAGTAGTAAAAAACAGAAATTAAACAATGAGAACCAAAAGGAATGAGATCTGTAAAATATGAAGCTCATCCTTGCAAACCATGGTAAAAATAGCCCTTGTAGATTAGAGCAAACAGCAACTGGTGTCACTTGTTTCTTCCTGTCTTCCTTCCTGCTTCCATCCATTCTATCTTCTACACCTCATCAGAATCCACATACTGGCATTTCCTGAGATTGAATCATCAAGGTTTGATTGTTTCTGCAATTAAGGATTTCTTCAAATCAGTTAGCTTTTTCTGAGTACATCTAGTTGAGGATTCTGAAGGCGAGATAATTTAGTTTAACTGGGAACACAGCAGGTATCATAGAACTTTTTCATGCCTGTCCAAATAGCAGCTACCAAAGCAACCAGAGTGATTTTTATGTCCTCCAGTAAGTTAAAAATTCAAGGGGCTGGGGATGTGGCTCAAGCGGTAGCGTGCTCGCCTGGCATGCGTGCGGCCCCGGTTCGATCCTCAGCACCACATACCAACAAAGATGTTGTGTCCGCTCCGCCGAGAACTAAAAAAAAAATAAAAAAAAAATTCTCTCTCTCTCTCTCTCTCTCTCTCTCTCTCTCTCTCTCTCTCTCCTCTCTCACTCTCTCTTAAAAAAAAAAATTCAAAACGAAAAGTTACACATTTTAAACATGCATAATGTCTCAAAGGACATTTTAAATATTCTTGTGAAAACAAAACAACCAGACGTGTGCATATCGTATGTCTAAATATTTAAAATATTACAAATTAGAGTGCCTTTTGTCCCTATACTTTGACAAATATAACAATATCAAAAAATCGGTTTAGTTGTGGCATTTACATAACAGAATGTCAAATGCAAAGATAATTGAACTTAGGTGTTTTTGCTCATGACTAAATACCACTGGTGGGTATCTGGCATTTAGATAATAAATAAGATAAAAATATAGAAAATCTCATATTTTATTGTATGTTATTCCATAAAATGTATTCTTTTCCCTTTCTTTCAGCAAAATAATCTCTTTTATAATGGAGAATTTACTAAATTTATGTTTTATTGATATTAATGATACATAAGAAAATATAGCTGTTTGGAATATACTTTTTATCAAGAGTATTGAATGTTAGAAGTCAAAAATTGTTTTCCATGTTTCAAAAGTAAATTTTCTCCTTAACATTCAAAATTCATCTATGAAAATGTAATTTATTATAACTGAATACCAAATTTTATAAATAAAATAGTTGTACTAAATTGTTTGTTTACAAAAATAAAACTATCAATAGAATAATGAATTTACCCTAATAGAAGACAAGTATGTTTATAAAAATGAAACTTTTCATAGTTCCAGCATGTCCCTCTAGTTGGAAGTCTAAGAAATCTGTCTCCTATTTCATGCATATTAAATTGACACCAACACACACACACACACACACACACACACACACACACACTCAAGAGTAATAAGAATTGTTCAACATTGCAGAATGTTTCTCAGCTGCCATGTGCATAGTGTTCTAATTTTTTGTTTAGTGTTCTGGAACCATGAATTGTAATGTGAATAAAAGCAAGAAAGTGGACACTCAGCATCACTGGGAAACAATATTTTGTCATGCAAGAGTACATTGCATCCCTGTTATCTAAAAGAAGTATTTGACAAGTTAATTAGTTTGAATTTTCTTACTTAAGCATGTATGCAGATCAAAATTTCCCTGCCTTTTGAAATATTGTACATTTCTAAATTGGGCAGGGATATAAGCCACTACCTCTCAAACCATTAAAACATAGATAACTTTAATTTGGAGAAAATAGATAAGACAAAATTGATAGAACTTTACCTTTGAAGAGTGAAAGGCATTTAGTCACCTGAGGAAGTAAACAAAGTCAAAGGTCATGCTACGTGTCTCTGCTGACTGCTTGTCCTGAGTGGTTGGGTCATCTGTAATCAGTAGTCTTCAATACATTTACTTTCTGTGGGTTTGCAACATGTGAAGCCCAATAGTGAATCCTATGATATATATATATGTCTTTCTAAGACAAATACAAAAGAGTGCATTAAAGTAATGTCATATAAATGAATATGGATACACATAAATATATATTTATGCACATGAACACATGTACATATACATAGAAGATATATTTATAACTATTATGAAGTGCATTTCTTTTTCTCTTTTTAAAAAGTGTTGTTTTAGGATTAACAGAAAATGCTACTTGAAAAATAAAAAAACATTGGACATTTTTCTCAGAAACAAAAAGCAAAGTGAAAGGAAGGAAAAAAATGAGTAAGAGAAGAAAACACTTCTCATTAAATTCATCTAGTAGTATAAAAGACATGATGATAGAGCACTTGAATGATGAGTTTAGAGAAAATATAATCAGTGCTATTAAACTCATACTCATTTGTCTTCTTAAGTTGATTTATACATGTTTATGATTATTTTACCTCCCAAATATTACATAAGAAGTAGCCATGATTAGAAAGATGAAAAAGATGCTCAGAAAAATTTATCTTGGAAATCTAAAGGAAATATAAAGACCAGTATCTAATGAATATTATATTTATCACATATGTTTTTAAATATGCAAAAGAGAAACACCCAAGAATGTCTCAAGGTTTTTACTCAGCAGAAATATCACAGTCTTATTACCATCCATAGTCCCTGGTCAAAACAGACAGACAATGGCATCCTTCAGGTTGGAAGGGTTTGTTGGTCCATTGCATTTTAGAGGCAAATCAGATGCACAGTCCTGTGTGTAGAAACCTAAAGGCTTCAGATTGTACAAGAGAATTTATAGATGGGGGTCTTGAAAAATTATAGAGAGGTTCTCAGATCCTACTACTGCATCTTTGGATGGAAAATAAATTATGAAGAAGGTGTTATGAATGGACGGTCAGAGGAATGGCAGGGTGGCATTCATTTATAAATGAGTTCTTAAATTTTAGAGTTAATCTTTTGAAAAGTTCTCTAACTCAGCTACATTTTTTTTTTACTTCTAGTTTTATTAAATTTGAAAGTATTCCAGGATCTTTGGGGAATCACATTTTTGCCAATATTTGCATGTTCAGGCAACATCACAAATAAAAAATAATAGTTTAATGCTATATTGGGAAGGCTAAGCATTCAAATAGGTGAGCAGGGATTAGCTGCCTTCTTATTATAAAGTGGGCTCTTAGAGCTTAATCCCCAGGAGCTATTTGCTCCAGTGTTTTTAATGGCCCTTAATAGCTCAAGTCTGCATAGAACACATATGCATGTATTTATATTTGTATTGATACATATTTCATGTATCAATTTCTATTCCCTAGCTGGAATTTATGCTGTGAATTACTATAGTACTCTTTTGTCTAAAATGTAATTATCTAATTATGTGTTCTGGGAGATGACATAGCTAGACTCATAGAGCACCAATTCACAAGCATTTAATTTTTGTTTTTAATAAGAGACTATGAGAAAAAACGATCTTTCTCCCTCTGGAGGGGGAATGCAGTACTCACGCTTAAGTGGTACTTTCAGAATTGGAATTTTCTTTGCCAGCTCCTCTGGGTGTCTCATTAAGTGTTTCTAGCACTACAGGGCAGTTTTGTCCTCCAATATGACCCTTAAAAATGTCCTGTTAGTAAATCACAGTCTAAGAAGTCCTGTAATGTGAACCTAAAGTAAGTATGTAATATCAATTAGTACCATCAAGACACAGTTTTGATTTTTTAAGGATGATAAAAACCCCTGTGAAGTATGGCCTCTTTCAGGTTCACCAAATTAGTAATATGTTCCAGCAATGATTCATCCAAATAATTTGGCTGAATCAAAGGAGATTGTGGAAGTTTAACAGTGATTGGCCAGTAAGCATAAAAAGGACAAAAATGAGCTTCCATAGAAAAATGTCATCTCTTGTCCTACATGCACAGCTTTGAAATGTTTGAAATGAATAGTCACTGGTACTTAAACAGCTGGATGTTATATGTCTCCTTTGATAATGAAATCTCAGTTAAAACTGTTTTGTCACTCTGGTAGATGAATAAGAAACCTATTTAAAGTTGGTATATCCAATACTAAATGTCACATTTTACTGGTTGGCATGCATTTATCACTTCATTTCCCGGTACAGTAAACAACACATAACTCACCGATTAATTTGATTGACAGCAGCTTTGGGCATTTCTTAACACTCATGTACTGTATTGCATGGAGTCAAAATTTCATGGTAACAACAACAATAATAATGGAAATAATAATTTTGGAGTTAATTTAGAGGAGAAAAATGTCAAATATGAGGATAATAAATTATGGGAATTTCTCATTTAAGTCAGTAACAGGTTTAATAGCTTTTTCTAAGTACTGAGATCATTCAATTGAACATCTGCTTTCCAGCTGTGCATATTGATATATTACCAAGTTTTTATTTCCTTCTACTCTAAATGTATCTGTAAGTTTTTAGGAGTTTCACTACCTGACTTTTTGACAATGCTTTGGTTGTGAAAGATATAAAAATGTCAAAAATTTTGTAGGCCATATTATGTTCAGGATATTATTTTTCAATTGAATCCAAAGACATATGCCTAGGAACAATTAAACCATTCTCCAATCACACCTTGTTCCAGCTGGGATGAGAGAATTAAAAGGAAATAAGCTCTCATAATTTACTTATTGCTGGAGTTTCTGTAGTTTCCTGACTGATGATAGATTCTTATTAAATTATTCTATCAATGAAAAATTGTGTATTCTATATTGCTTGAACTTCTGAAGTTGGCTCTTTGACATTAAATTTAGTTTATTTCTTATTTTTATAATAATTCATATACTGAGCAGCTACTTTTGGGAAAATGCCATTAGATGAAGATTAGGTTATCATAAGCTCATTAAATCCCAAGTTAAGTCTTAGAAAATTTAGTCATGAACTACCACACTGAAACAATCTGCACTAAAAAAGTGAGAAATGCTAATCAAAATAGATGTAACCCAATATCTTGTCTAATAGGGCAATATGGAATGTATTTTCCCATTTCAACAACAACAACAAAAATCCCAAATAAGATGTTATCTTCTTCCAATCAGCCTTTATCATTACTGTCACCATAGCAACTAAATAGCTCAGAGTTGCAACCTAAACAAGGGACCAAATAAGATGAGCTTATGAGCCACTGCATGATCAGTGTTCATAAGATAGTAATTCAAAAATGCTCAAGTCATACCCACAGAGGAAAAGCCTTTAGTCTCTCTTTCCCTGACCAAAAAGTATGGTTAATAAAACCGTTTCACCATGTTCTAGGCTTTATGGATTAAAAAGCTTAAGAAGTGGGATGATGTAACCTGAAGGGACCTTGTACTCATCACAGTCCCAAGACTCACTTCACAATGGCAATCTGCTGGCTTGCAAAGTAATATACAACTGAAGATGAGATTTATTGATTGATTGATTTAATTTTATTAAATGACACTAAAGAAACATGGGTTGCTTTTTTTTTTCCTTAACAATGCATGTAATTAGGAGAATACCATGTATGAGAGTGCAAAGTAGGACAGATTTGGACTACTTAGGAAAATATATTCTATAAATAATAGACCCTTGAGCCATTGCAGGTTTTCAGGCCCCTTAAAGTATACTGTCATTTGTGACATATTTTCAAAATTCTCAAATTTATTATAATTCAGAGAAGGATACATTTCTGATTATGCATACATTAGGTACAAATCTGAGAACAGTCAATAATAATAACAACAATTAATGATGGTAATTTTTAAATGCTTATAATGAGTCACTTTTCCTGTACTATAGTTTTCCCTATTCTACAAATGAGTAAGTTGATTTACTAAGAGAATAAGTAATCTCCAGTTTAGGAAGAGACAGAGGTAATCACTCTTAACTCCAAAGCTTGCTATCAACCAGTTTGTACTGGTTAAATGCTTTTGTGTTATTCTCAAGTGTCTTAATAGCATGGCTAAGATTCTCAGTTGATGTATTTCTTTGATATCCTTTCATTACCATTTTTTATTGAGTGTTCTGTCTTTTTTTATTATGATTGGCCCTTCTTCATGTCAAACATATCTATTTTAAGTTCTGTTTTTATATCATTCTTGGCAAAATCAATTTTGGTCACTTTCCAGAAACCCACTGTGTTAATCAGCTTTTCTTCACTGTAGCCAAATGCTGGATAGGAGCAACTTAGAGAAGGAACAGTGTTTTTATTGGCCTTTGATGTCGGAAGTCTCAGTTCATGAACAGTGAACTCCATCATTCTGGATTTGAGATAGGCAGAACAGCATGGCATTGAGGCATGGCAGAAGAAAGCTGTTCACCTAGTGGTAGCCAGGAGACAGAGAACAAAGAGTGAAAGAGGGAGGAGCCAGAGACACAGACTATAATACTGAAGGGTATACCTCCAGTGAAGTACAGTTAGTTAGTACCCAGTTAGTTTACTCAAATTATTAATCCATCAAATGTATTAACCAACTGATTAATTTACTATGTTTATACTCAAATAAGGTCACCTGTTAACATTTTTCCATTATCACAGGAGCTTTTACAGGACACTTCATAGTCAAACAATAAAATGTTTTTGAAACAGTAACATTTGAATTCCTATAGTTTATGTTGTCTACACTACACAATACATATGTAATATATGCAAGCCAGTATCATACTCTAGCTCTTTAAAGATAGTCAAAGCTTCTTCCTCTCTCTGTCTCTCAGAAAAAAATACCCTAATGTTATCATTTAGTTTTAAGAAGTCTCCAAAAACATTTATGTTAGGCAATACAGGAATGTTCAGATGTGAAATGATTAGATTAGGAGAGGTGTAACTCAACCAATGAATTAATCCACTTGATAGATTGAATAATTTGAATAGATCCCTAGATATAACAATATGTAAGTGGGCCAGGAGTAGAGAAAGGAGGTCTGGGGGTCTGTACATGGGAATTATATTTTGTACCAGCTCCTCTCCCTCTGTCTCTGCATCTAGGTTTCTTTGAACTGAATAGCTTTCCTCTGCCATGTCCTTCGACCATGCTCTTACTTACCAAATATCCAGAGCAATTCAGTCAGCCAGCCAAGGACTGAACCTATCAAATCAGGATCCCAAAATAAACTCTTTTCGATAGATTGTTCTTTTCACATAGTTTGTTTGTCACAATGAAAAGCTGACAGACATACCTACTAATGTGTAAAAGGAGATTGTAGGCTGGGTCATCTGAAAGTGCCCTGTTTAGATAGGTTTAAGGAGGAAAAGCTACTGAAGTTTTGGAGATGAGAACCCACCAGTCAATGTTTTAGTTAGCTTTTTCATCATAGTGATCTAAACAATTGATAAAAAAAGATCTTAGTAAGAGGGAAAGTTTATTTGGAGCTTACAGTTTCAGAGGTCTCATAGATGGCCAACTCCATGGCTCTGGGCACAACATAAGACAGCACATCATGAGGGAAGGACCCAGAGTAGTAAATCTGCTCAGTTCATTGCAGCATCAGAAAACAGAGGGGGGGGAGGGACATGAACCACAGGGAAGAGGAAAGTTGCACCCTTTACTCTTGCAGGGTCCATCCCAGCCATGACCCACTTACCTATAGTTACCACTTAGTCCATTCAAATTAGGATAGACTGATTAGGTTACAGAATTCATAATCCTATCTTTTCACCTCTGAACTTTCCCATACTAACACAAGTGTTTTAGGGGACACCTCATATGAAAACCAATAATATTCCAATGCTAGCCCCCACAAATTCATGTTGTTCTCCTAATTCAAAATTCACTTAGTCTATTTCCAAGAGTCCCATAGTCTTAACAGTTTCAGTATTGTCCAGCAGTCCAAGTCCAAAGTCACACTTGAGATTCAAGGCAAACTCTTGGCTTTGAGCTTGTAAAAATCAAAAGCTAGTTACATACATAAAATATAGAATAACACAGATCAAACATTCCCATTCCAAAATGGAGGAATGGAGCATAGAAAAAAGGAAAAGGACAACTAAGACCTAAACCCAGCCAAGAAATCAGGTCCCAAAACCCTGTATACAGTATATAGGACATATTTAGTGACAGCCCCACCTCTTTGCCCTTTCCAGTTGCAGAACAGATGGGCTTTCTTTTAGTAGGGCTCTCTCCACATCCAGCAGCTATTCAAGCAGGGAGTCTATATTAGTGGCATCTATTAATACCTGCAGTCTCCATTATAGCTTCAGCTTCACCTTCACAGCTTTATACAATGCTCTCTCATGGGCAGTCTGCAGGGATTCTGACCCTACTATACTTTGCCTTGCCTCTCAGACCTTCCTTAGAAATATTTGTTGAAGCCTCCATGACTTTTAATTTTAGCATACTAAATTCCTGCAGAACCAGTATCAGATGCATGACAATGTGATCTGCTGCCAGCTCACACATTACCTAGGCTAACTGAAATCATGGTAGCAGCAGCCTTTGACTGTCTGAGAGGTTAAATACTTGAAGACAGGCCAAACTTCAAGTTTTAAATCCTTTATGTATGCTTTCTGCTTCCATTTCTCAGAGTAAACCTGATTAAAAGATGGTAGAAATATTCACTCCTCAACTGAATGCTGTGCTGCCTTAAAATTACTTTCAGATTAATTAGTACATCACTTTTAAATTTGTTTCATGCAAAGTCTCAGAAAATGGGCAAAATGTAGACAGAAGTCCTCTGACAGAACAAAATATGAGTAGTCTCTAGTCCAATTCCCAAGAAAGTTTCCATTTCCCTCTGAAATCTCAAGAGCACAGTTAACATTCCTATTGGCATTGTGATCTTCTGAGGTCCCACCAGAATAATTCATTAAGCTCCACTTACAATATTCTAAAGCTTTCCCTATTTTCATTATTAAATTTTTCAAACTTTCTTCAGCAAATCAGCTCCAAAGTCTTCTAAATCATAGGTTCAGTTTAATCATGGAAATAACCCAATTTCTCATTACCAATTTCTTTTCCAGTTCATGTTTTCATTGTTGTGACTAAAACATCTGAAAAGAACAATTTAAAGGAGACAAATTTATTTTGGGCTCATTGTTTCAGAGGTGTCAGACCATAGATGGCCAACTATGGCTCCAGGCCCAAGATGAGGCAACACATCATGGGCAAAAGGCTTAGCACAGGAAAGCTGCTGAGCTCATGGTAAGGTCAGGAAACAAAAAGTGAGAGAGAAAGTAAGGGTCACAGCAAAGATGTGCCCTTCCACTGTACATCCTCAGTGACTTACCTCCTCCAGCTATGATTCACCTGCCTACAGTTACCATCCAGTCAATCCATTCAAACCACAATGCACAGATTAGGTAACAGTTCTCATAATGCAATGATTTCACTTCTGAACATGCTTGTATTAAAACAAGATATTTTTTTGGTGATGGTGGGAAGGAATGCCCTAAATCCAAATTATAACAGGAAAGAAGTGGATCCTCAAGATATATCAGCATCACAAATGGGAAGGATTCAAACAGGTTGTCCACTGCTCCATTCCAGTTTTGAATACTATGTAGCAAAAAGAAAACAACATCTCCAACTGGCAGATTACATGTTGAGTGGGAACAGGCAGTATAAGAAGCACTTCAAATCCTATAAAGAGAGGAGACACTGGTGAGCCACAAAGCAAATATAAGCAGTAGAATAAGAGATCTTTAGGTTTTTCAAAGGTTTGAATTTTAATTCATTATTTAGACAGTAAAATATAGAAAGCATTAGAGGCCAAGCCAACTTGGGCTTGAAAAGAAATCACAATAATTCGGATGAGAAATTGTACAGTTGACAGAAGAAAGAGGTTGTAAAAGTTAAAAGGAAAGAATATAGTTGAGCATGATAAAGAATCAAAATTGTCAGGTCTGTTGGTCAGCACTGGGCAGACAGGGAAAGAAAGAGAAAAAACAGTTTGGGAAGAGCAGCAGTGTGAAGTCCCATTCATTATGGGATACCATGTTTTTCCAAATCCTCAGGTTCTAAGATGCTAATCTATGGTACAATATTGCTTCAAGAAGGGAAATCTTACTCTCTGCAAATTAATTGGCAGTGGCAATGGCTGATGCAGTCTAAGATTGCTAACATGGTTAGCCAGGAAGAGTAGCAGCTTCTTGGGTAGTGGAGGAAGGTGAATATGTCAGTATTTTGACATCCCCTTTTTCCCTTAACTTTTGAATCAGAAAGAAGAAATAGAAAAGAGCATACAGACAGGGTTGAATTAGAATTTTATAACTTGTCAAGAGTCCTTGACTTGTAGTTCTGCAAAAACATTATAATTTTAAATATCTTTTTCTTCTCAGCTAGATTTTCAGGGTATGGTATTGTCTTATACTGTAGTAGTTCTGTAAGACAGCAAAAAAAGCATGTTGTGGATTTAAGGACAATCTTCTTTAAAGCTTGTGAACTACACTCAGTGTATAGTAATGTTAACATTTCTAAGATGCTAACTATTCATAGAGCCGGTATTTACAGCACATCTATAATATGCAAAAGAATGGTTTAGGAGCTGAAGATGTAGCACTGAACAAAACATGTAAAAATTTTGGCCTCAATGAGGTTGCATATGTAGTATCATAGTTTACTTAGTTTAAGTGGGGCAAAAGTGTGGTGGGCAGAGAATGAAAATAATACATGACATCAGAGAAATAATGGGTGTCCCTATGGAGTAGGCCGGCTTTTATTCTGAGTGAGATTAAAGCTATTGATGGATTTTTAAGCAAAAAAAAAATATAGTCTGAATTATGTTTTAATATTATCACTATGGATGTTGTGTTTATAATAAACTATAGGGTCGGGAAATGGGTTAAAGAAGGAATAAAATTGAAAAGCTTTTGCAATTATCCAGGAGAGAAATGAGGGCACCTCCAAAACTTGACCAAGACAAGTATAGGTTAAAAGTGGATAGTTTCTGAGGAAAAAGATTAAGGTTTCCATTTCAAAGGGAGAATTCCAATATAGAGAAAAACATGTACTTACTTGTTTTGAAGATGCATTTGTCCTCTAAACCAGATGTATCAGCCAAGGTTTTAGAGAGAAACCGAAGAAGTACACACACACACACACACACACACACACACACACACCAATATTTATATACATAAAGATTTATTGTAAGGAATTACCTCACTTGATTATGGTGGCTGAGAAATCTATAAGCTGAGATGAACAAGACCCAGAATAGCCAGTGGTGCAAATTCCTGCCCAAACTTAAAACCTAAGAAGAACCATTAATTGAGTTTGAGTCTACAACAGCAATCCCTTGCCCGTTTAGTTGTTCTATCCAGGTGTTCAGTCGACTTGCTCTGGTTTAAATGTGTTCTGCAAAAGTTATGTATTAGAAACTTAATCCCCAATGTAGTAGACCTGGGTAGGGGAGCCTAACAGGGGGTGATTAGATCATGGGGGCAGAACCTAAACCACTTTTTAGCATATTACAGATGTGCAGTAAATACCTGTTCTATGAATAGTTAACATCTCAGAAATGTTAACATTACTATACACTGAGTTTAGTTCATAAGCTTTAAAGAAGAACCACGAACTAATGCTATAGTGCAGGAATAGATTAGTTATTATAAGATTGGGGTTGTTATAAAAGGAAGTCAGGCCCCATTTCCACTTGATGTCTGGGAATCTCTTGCTCTTCTGCCTTCTTTGATAGGATAATGCCATAAGAAGGACTTTGCAAGAAACAAGTTGACACTTTAATACTGAGCTTCCTAGCTTCCAGAACAGTGGGAAAGTCACTTCTTTCCTTATCAAGAACATAGTCTAAGGTATTATGGTGTAGCAACACTAAAGTATTATGGCAAGGCCTACCCATATTAGGGTGGACAGTTAGTCTTTTTTTCTTATTCTACTGATTCAAATATTAGTCTCACCCAGAAACACTCTCACAGATATACTCAGAACAATGGTCAGCCACTGTATGATCCAATCAAGTTGATACATATAAGTCCATCACTTGTGGCATCAATTAAAATGCTTTTGCACAGCAAAAGAAACAATTAGGAATGTGAAGAGGAAACCTACAGAAAGGGGAAAAAAATCTTTTCTAACTACTCTTCTGACATAGGATTAATATCGAAACAACTTAACACCAAAAGACCAAATAGCTCAATTAATAAACAGGCAAATGAATTAGACACTTCTCGAAGAAAGAAATACAAAAGGCCAACAAATATATAAAATAAATGTTCAAAATTATTAGTAATTAGAGAAACGCAAATGAAAACTACATTGAGATTCATCTTATACCAATCAGAATGGCACTCATGAAGAATACGAACAATAAGAAAAAAAAAAGTGTGTCACATTAGATTGGATAGAGAGAAAGGATGGGAGAGGAGGGGAGGAGTAGGGAGGATAGGAAGGGCAACAGAATGGAGGATAGGAAGGGCAGCAGAATAGAATAGACAATATGATTGATGTATGTACATTCCATGTATGTATTATATATAAAAATGCATTCTACTGTCATGTATGACTAAAATAAATAAATAAATAAAAATAGGAAAGGTTTAACCTGGATCACAGTTTTGAAGGTTTCAGTCCAGAGTTGCTTTTGAGCCTGTGGTGAGGCAGCGCATCATGGAGGAAATATATGGTGGAGCAAAGTTGCTCACCTATGATGGCCAGGAAGCAAAAGAGAGAAAAGGAAGAGAACACTGTCCCACAATTTCCTTTGTGGACACAGCTCCCTCCATTACCTAACTTACCCTGTCTCACAGGCCCCACCTCCTAAAGGTTCTACTACTACCCAATAGTGTCACAGGCTAGAGACCAAGTCCTAGCCTCTGAGGAACAACTGAGTCCCAAATTATAGCAGTGGCAGTGCTTTTGTTACATTGGAGGTGGTTATATCAGTCACAGAATACTGGTGTCCAAGTCTGGTTGAGGGACACTCACCAAAAACTGTCCTGGCTGGGCGGATTGTCTGCTTAGCCGAAAGGATACCTGGGATAAGATCAGTGTCATTTGCATGGAAGGTAAGTCTGGATGACAAAGTACCCAATCTTCCTTTTCAGGTGGAAATGGGCCATCATAATTGTGTATTCACCTGCAAATAACCAAAAAAAAAAAATGAATACAAACAATAAATGCTGGAGAGAATGTGGAGGAAAAGGAACACTTTTGTACTGTTTGTGGGATTATAATTAGTACAAAACACTGTGAAAATCAGTAGGGAGTTTCCTCAAATTTCCTCAAAATGCTCGGAACAAAACCACCTTAACCTAGCTATACCACTCCTTGGTATTTATACTGAAGAATTAAAGTCAACCTACTTGAGTGTACATGCACACCCATGTTTTTAACAGCAATAAACAATTCACAATAGCCACACTATGGAACCAGCCTAGCTGTCCATCAGAGGATGAATGGATAAAGAAAATCTGATCTATTTTCTTGGAGTTTTATTTTCACAATGGAGTTTTATTCAGACATAAAAAAATATGACTTTATGCAGAAAAATAGGTGAACTAGAGACCATTATGTTCAGTGAAATAAGCCAAACACAGTTCCTGTCTGTGGGCCTGGGAATCAGGATAACCAATAGTGCAAGTTCCAGTCCAAAACTGGCAGGTTCAAGACATAATAACAATGTTTCAGTCTGCATCCAAAGATCAGAAAAGACCAAAATCCCAGCTCAAGGTAGTCAAGCAGGAGAAGTTTACTCTTAGTTGATTCACCCACACATTAAGGCAGTCTGCTTTACTCAGATTATGAATTTAACTTTCAGTCTTATCCAGAAACACTCTCATAGACACATCCAGAATAATATTTTGGCCAAAAATTTGGGTTTTGTCTGTCCCGGTCAAGTTGATACAGAATTAACACTTGCACCAGGCTTTGTTAATAGGCTTAGAATTTGTGTGCCTCTAAATCAGGCCTATCCTACTAGCTCTAATATTAAATAGGAATAGAGTTTGTTGCTAATCTGGAATTTGAGCCAAGCACTACCTTAAAGTCACTATATGGACTAGAATAATAAGTTAGAGAGAGTGGCTCAACCTTTCAGCATATCATATTCTGTAACCAAAACTCCAGGGCAGGACAGAAAGAAGGAAGTAGAATAGACAGATGATGCACTCTTTCTCTACAGGAAGCCTGGCAATGGCAATAAACTGTAATGTACTGCCTCGCAGAGAAGGTCATTTTTTTTCTAGATTTGATACTGAATATACTATTCAAAGTGCAGTTTAAAAACAACTTTCATTTTAACACAGGAGGAATGTTTGGTCATGAATCCACATAATAGCTCTTGAAAATATAGTATCATAACCTTTTAGATGCTGACCTTGATGTTACATTTACTGCCTTATTGGCATCAACCTCTGTTTGATAATCCACCAACAGATGGTCAGGGTATCTTGGTACACTTCCTAGTCCCTTGCCTATTTGTGCATCATTTGACAGGATACTTCTGAGGCAGCAAAATTTTGCTGAAGATGTTCTGGTTCATTGTTTCCAGCAATGGTTTTTGGCTTTATCTTCAGATTTTTTATTCTAATTGACATATGATCCTAATCTTGCTCAACACAATTGTCAAACAATAAGGATGTGACAACTCTCTAAACATTCAAGATCTTTTGTTTTCCAGGATGATGCCATGCTCTCACTAATAAATGGAAATATTGTGAGGGTTGATTAAAAAAATACATTAAAGTTTAGCTAAATTTGGGATTTAATTCATATAATTGAATAGTAATTTAAAACTAAAATGCTGTGTTCCTGGCCAATGTTAAATTAGTATAAAATGCATCAATTGTTTATTTATGGATCAATGGTGGCCCTCAAATTTTTATCACAGTTTTTAATGGTAGTAAATTTTCCCCTTCATAATTGGAGTAGATCCATGGTAATATATAAGAGAAGTTTGAAGCCAAAAACAGTTAGGGATTAACACTCTATAATGAAACATTTGGCAGAATTCAGCATAAACATGATTTCAGAGCCCCTGTAAAGAAACACCACAAAAATGATTTGACAATACAGGATTAAAAAGATTGGAATTTCATATCATTTATATTGGGGATTATCTTATTTTTTCTGATGAAATATTAATATTTGGACCAAAGAATATGCACAAAGATGATCATCACAACATTATATGTAAAGCCAGAGTTGGAAAGCCATTTTAACTGTAAATTACTTGAATATATTATGGTGTATTTACATGACAACTATTATAAGCATCGTTTTTCCAAACCTTAACAATGGAACAGTAGATATGATTACAATTATGTGTTTTTGTATGTATTTGTACAGAAATAAAATATTCATGGTGTAATCTTTGATAGTGTGATTGCATGTGAGTTTCTTTTTTTTTGTTTGTTTTGTTTTTGTTAGGTTTTTGCCAGCTTTCTGCAATGACGTATTCACTGTAACTAGAAAACAGAATCCATAAAGATTTTGAAAGATAAAGCATAAAAATAAGTCATTTGGTCATTGTATATCATTAATAAAGGATGATGAATTCCATTGATAGGTAGATCAATGTTCCTAGAAAGATTTTTTGTGAGTTTAATTTACTTTTGATCAAGTCTTATTATGATGATATTCTAATAATCTATAAAGATCTCTTCACTCATGCAATTTTTAAGGATTCAAAGATTGAGAGTAAATATTTCTTTATTGAAGTTCCCATAAGAATAAAGCAATACTGCTATTTATTTAATCAAACTGCTATCTGGACATCTTCTGAATTTGAATGACACCTGCACTAGAATAACAAAAAGAAAATAAATAGGCATACAACTTTGTATGAATCAATAAAAAACACACAGAGGAGATTACTATTCCCTATGAAATATCAGATATGGTAACAAAAGCAGGCACGGTGACAATTTATGTAAAAGTTTTATTATAAAACATCCTAGAACTGAAGAAAGTTAAGTGAAAAAGTTATTCTATTCACCATCTACTTCAAAAATAATTTTTGTCCATAGAAAATACTGCTATATAGTATATGTCTAAGAAACACATACTAATATTAAATGTTTCTTTATCTAGCAGATCAGGCAATCAGTTTACTTCAGTGTTTTGTATAAAATATGGAAGAACTTAATTTTTATCCCATAAGAATTTATTGGGTTTCCATTATGTCCAAATCAGATATTTCGTTCAGTGAACATCTCAGTTAAATTCAAATCATAAGTGACACCAGGAAGAATGAAGTTCTGATGTTCAATAAATCTAAAGTCTTTGTTATGAAATTTGTTAAAAAGACTAAGGAAAAAAGCAAACCAAAATTTGCACTCTACTTCTATCTTTTTTAGATACGCTTTTTAGATACTAAATTTTGCTAGTTGAATTGGAAAAGAAAAAAAAATAGTCCCAAAAGTTTTAAAAATAAAATAAACTATGCTATACTTGAAAGTTTGAACAACAGCAGTTATTCCAATTGAATAATTCTGTAACTTGACTCTATTCAAACTAAAGTCTTATTTAAAATTATAGCATGCCACAGTAATTTATGTTTTTTTTTTCCTTGTTCATTGTTCAAGAGTTTCAGTGTCATTAACACCATCAAGAAAACTGGAGACTCCAAGATGCTTTGCCCAATAACAACAAACAGGTTGTTGGATAAAATATATTTTCTGTTATAGATTCCTGTGATTTCTTTCTAATTATATATTTATAGCAATTTATAGTCTAAGTCAATCAATTTTGATGAAAACAAAACCAAAATGGTAATGATATGAAAAGATTTTTATCAATTAAAACAGATTAGACCGTGGAATAAGACTTAACTGCTAAAGGATGGAGCCTAATCTATATTTTTATTTTGCATATCTTGTTTACACTATCCAATATAGCTAACAAAACCTGGATTCCATGTGATGGATTTTCTCTCATCTCCTTTATCAGATATGGTTGTAGAATTAGCAAAAGAAGTTTGCTGCATGATTATCTTGTATCAAAAATCACATAATAGCCCACTGTGCCCTAAATCTTTCCTTAAACTCTTATCTTCCTGATGTTAACAAGATCACAAACACATACATTAAGTACAAAATTTTATCTGCTTCTTCACTAATTGATTCTCAAAGAGCTTGAAGTCAATAACTGCCCTTATCAGGAGAAGGCCCAGTTTTAACATGAGCACTACTGGTAGGTACCATTCAATATTGTTATTAATAGCAGGTATGATGAAGAGGTTGATGCTGTACAAGAGGTATTGGAGGTGAGGATGGTGTTACCAGCTGCTAATAGAAAGTGACAGCCCTCTCATGTGGAAACTTCTATATGCAAAGAGAGCAGAGGACCCTTTACAGGGGGATGTAAGAAAAGGGATAGAGCAAGATCCCTATTCAGAAGCTCTTCAAGACTTAGTGGAAGGCAAATTATATGTGTTGGTGGGAAGAGCCATAATATATAAAAATCATTTTAGTCACCATATACTGATGTAACTTACTTTCTTTCTTTCTCTCTTTCTTTCTTTCTTTCTCTCTCTCTTTCTCTCTCTCTCTCTCTCTCTCTCTCTCTCTCTCTTTCTTTCTCTCTCTCTTTCTCTTCCCCCCCCCTCTCTCTTTCTTTCTTTCTTTTGTAAGGGAATTGAACACAAGGATAGTGAACCACGGAGCCACACCCCAACCCTATTTTGCGTTTTACTTAGCGATAGGGTCTCACTGAGTTCCTCAGCAACTTGCTGTTGCTGAAGCAGGCTTTGAACTCTGGATTCTCCTGACTCAGCCTCCTGAGCCACTGGGATTATAGGCATGCACCACCACACTGGTTCTAAAAACACTTCTATTGGACACCAAAGTTGACTAATTATATGCAATGTCCACTATCTTATTTTTTAAAAAAATAGCAATTCCTATTAAAATCAATATTGACTCTAATCTTAAAGAAAGTAAATAATTCTGGCAAAACAAATTGGATTTGCTATAGCAGTCACCAAAAGTACAATGTGAAGTAGTTGCACAGTAATCAGGAAAAAAAGCCACTAGTAAAACATCCCTATAAACTTTCAAAAGATGTAATTATTATAAACAAGACCACAAAATCTTGTGAAAATTGGAATTACATATCATGAACCATAATATTTGCTTTTATATGAGAAACACTAGAGTAGCTGAGTCTGTCGTAGTTTCTACAAAGTTTTTAATCTCCCATGTGTAAAAATATTGATATAATAATGTCTGTCCTATTTAATTCAAGACCAAAACAAAACTAAACTAAAAAGTGATGATATAAAATAGCCTTGAATAAAAAAAAAAAGGTCTGAAAAATTAAATAATCATGTACAAGAATGTTTAACTCAGTGACCTATCATTTCCCCAAATTAAATAATGTAGGAAAATTAGCTTTTAAATAAAAAAAGATCTAGGTAAGAGTCATAACCCTATTGATAGTAGCTGTACAACCCTGCCAATATACTCCATATTCCACCACAGTTTCTTAATAAAGTAGAACAATATAAAACCATTTCTAGCTTTTTAAAAATCTTAACCCAAACTCCCCAGCTCAGATGTTGGCTCATGGTATGGATTTAAATGTGTTGAGTTGCTTAATTGCACCCCCAAAGTCTTATGTTTAAATTCTAAGATAAGGCCTGTGAGGAGCTAACAAAGGTTAAATGATGTCATAAGTATGGGGTCTTAATCTAGTAAATCTATTGACCTTATAAGAAGAGAGAGATATACCTCAGACATCTCTCTCTACTGTACAAGGAAACAGGAAAAAGAGACCACCTGAAAGCCATAAAAAGAGTCAATATATCACAATCCCAAGCAGCCAGAACATTGATTTTGGACATGTAGCCTACACACTGTGAGAAAATAAGTATTGTTAAAGCCACCCAGTCTATGGTATTTTATTATGGCAGTCTGAGAAGACTAAAACATGCTCTTCTAAATCTATATTTGTGGTATATTTAAATTTAGATTTTTTTTTGTTGTTACTGGGAATTGTGAACCTTGGGGTGCTATACCACCAAGAGGTTACATCCCCAGCCTTTTATATTTTTTATTTTGAGAAATGGTCTCAATAAGTTGCTTAAATTGCTGAGGCTGCTCTTGAATTGTGATTCTCCTGCCTTATCCTCCAGGGTCTTGGAGATTACCAGAGTGCACCACTATGCCCAGCTAGATTGGTGGGTTTTTTTTGTTGTTGTTGTTTGTTTTTTTAATGTGAGGAATATGTGGGCTGCTTCATAACTCTTTTGTCCTCACTGTCAGTTTCTCCTTCATTGCAGAGTGCATATCACTTGCTGCTTTATTTTTTGCTTGCTTATTTTTATTTGTTTGTTGTTTTGTTTTTGTTTTCTGTGTTCTGAAAGATGGGACCCAGAGACTCAACCTAGGCAAGCTTTCTACCACTGACTACACCCCTGCCCATGTTTGCTTGATTTTAAATGTTACTATCTTTTATCTCCAATTTTGCTTCAAATATTTATCCCAGCTCATAAGCTCTTCAATAATTCAAATTCCTACCTCTGTGATGCAACACAGATTTGTTTAGTCTAACCAGTTAAAACCATAAGCATTCACTTCAATTTCTGTATTTATGAATAATATATTGTAGATTGGAACTCTACAGAGTGCCTGATATGCAAAAGTCCTCCAAATACCTGTTTCACTAACAAGAGTGGGCTGGGCTGTGGCTCAGTGGGAGAATGCTTGCCTTGCATGCGTGAGGCACTGGGTTTCTTTCGCAGCACCACATTAAAAAAAAAAAAAAACTAAATAAACAAAATAAAGGTATTGTGTGCATCTACAATTAAAAATATTAAAAAGTAAACTCTTCTCTAACTTCACTAATTAATTGTACAAATGTGTATTAAGTAACTTTCAGTGCTAGGTCCTCTAACAGGTATTAGGATCACAAAAGACATCCTTGTCCCCTCCCCCTGGCCTCACCTCCTACACACCATGAATTAGCAGTCCAGGAAAGCTTATAAACAAGCAGATTCTTAGAGTTCATAGTAATAACGAAATGATAAAAGTATAAACATGTTGCAGTTTTAAGTGAAACACATCTGGGAAGAAATAAATCTCTCCAGGGCAAAGTCTAGAAAGTGTGACACTGGCTTTATTTTCTCATGCTGGGCACTGGAATCTTGATACTAACCAGAGTGAGTTCAACTCTGATTACAGAGGTTAGAAGGTTTCCATTTATTTGCGTGAACATTTGTCTCTTTCCTTAGGGCTTTGTAAAGATGACAAAATGATTTGTTGACGATGAATGAGGATACACTCTGTAACAAAGACTGTTTTATAACCTCCTATATGTATAAAAATATATATCCACAGATGACAAGTTGGAAAGGATATAAAGGAGACTCTGATAACAGTGTATTCTCCCCTCTCAATAAGGAACAGATAATAATTTGTAACCAACACAGCTACAGGGATTAAAGATGACCTTCAATGAGTCTCCTGTACCTACCTGCCTTAACAGTTACTCACTAGGGCTAGAATAATTACTCAGGAGGCCAAAGTCACAGAGAAACTGTTGAATTTCTTCCACAGCTACTATTCAAACACTGTGTTATTTAAAATATAAATAATAAAAATTTTCTAACAGAAGAGTTAAAAACAAACTCTTGTTTTGCATGATTATTATGACAGTTTCATTGAGGTATACATATAATACCATAAAATGCATCCATTGAAAATATACAGTTCAAAGATTTTTGGTAAATTCATAGGGTTGTTCAACCCTCACAGTAATTTGTAATCAGTCCCTCTTACCATTCTACCACTCCCAGCCCTGGCCAATCACTGCTCTATTTTCTCTCTTCAAAGATTTGCTTTCTCCAGAATTTTGTGTAGATGAAATCATGAACATTTTTATTTGTCAATGTAAGTTTTGCATTTTTGTTTTGAAGAAACTAAAAATTCATAGAAATTTGCAAAAATAGTACAGCATGTTTTCAGTTATTCTTCATTTTGTGTCTCCTATTAGCAATTCTGTAAATTTTGCGTCTCCTATTAGCGATATTTGTATAATATCAAAATCAGAAATCTGCTTTAATAAAGTACATATTTATATACAAGTATATATTTATGTGTATAAATGTGTGCTTGTGTGAATATATATGTATATATTCACACACGCACAAATATATTTATTTATACGTGTATATAAATAAATATATTTTCATGCCATCTTGTTACATGTGATAGATAATATGTCTAGATGTGTATTATATATAAATATTTTGTCATTTTGGAAATGTATGAATGGAATTATGAAATATGTTTTTAAAAATACATATGTGTAATATTTTGTGCATCAATTATACCTTAAAAAATGTTAAAAAGGAGCAGAAAATACACTTACCATTCAAATCAAAGTGACCTTGCTCACTCTTTCAAGGCAGGAATGACCATGTGGTTACAAAATCCCTTTTGTCATAGCTTCCCTTTGAGTGAGATTTACACACATTATATTAATGTCAACAATACCTTCAGAGTAAGAAAAGCAAACAACAACTCTTTATAAAAGTCTTGCTTCTGACTCCCTCTTATTGCTGAAATTTCTTAGTCTTTACCTATATACATACTTAACAATCTTCACACACTAGACTCCAATGCTTTATTATTTCAGAAATATTTAATAAATTATTCAAAATGCTCTGTGCAATTATATGAATCTATACCACTATTTTCAAATCTTTTTCCTTTCTCTTTGTTTGATGACTTTGGCATTTCTGATACTTTCCTGGGAAATACGTTATGTTGAACTATATGTGTGTAAATATGCTTTATTGTTCCCTCCCTCAACAACTTCCTTTGAAGGTTCATCATATACATTGTGTTGCCGGTTCCATGTGTCAGTCTTCAATTTTTCCATTTCTTTCTCCTTGGATCAACTCTTACTCAGTGTCTCATTTGTCCAGAACACCACTGGACCAGTTCCAATTTGGGATTTATTTATCCCTCATGCCCTAACCTTCCACAACAGGAATTCCCAGTACAACTTTTCTTGATTCATCCTCTGCTTTTCACATTTCACATTTTTCTTCCATGTCAGGAAAGGAAAACTGTTAGTATTTTTTTTTAATTCTTGAAAAGCCTTAACTTTCCTGATGCTGGGTGCTGCAAATCTATTTGATATACACAGAGATTATGATAGATAATACTCTTTATACTGTATCTAGCACAATTCTTTCTTCCAGGACTTTTTCCTTTCACAGTTAAGTTAATGAGAGCCAGTTTCAAAACTGAATGGGTATTTATGTTAATTGTATTAAAAACACATTCTGAGTTTTGACAAACTGATTTCAAAGGAGCTATTATAACCTAAATACTTTCTAAGTTTTAGACAATCCAGTTAATAGTAATTGTTGATTGTTTGGTTATAATTTTTTGAGATTAGTGGAGTACAACCTTTCTTAAAATAATGGCACATGTGTCAAAGATAAGCAAACAAAATGACATATACTAGAAAGAATATTTCAAGGTACAACTGCTATTTATGTCACTCCAGTAAGAGTACACTAACATTTTACTGTCTTAAGTGGGCTACTATCAAATTCAATGGAAAATTCTTAAGAATTCCAAGTTTTAATTTCTTATCCATGTCATCATACCAAAAAGGTCAGACTGCATTTATTGACAAAGAAAATTATTCAAAAGAATTTAAAAGTGTATATCTGAAATCTCATAAAATACTTGAACTATTATTATATGCATTTAATCATATTACTAAAGAAACTTATCCTATACAAATAAGTATTTGAGCAAAACCTGCTATGACTAGTTTGGTCAATGAAGTGGTTATTTATCCTGTCATATTATGTGACTGAAAATGTTTCCACTGTATGTTTCAGTTAAAGATAGTCTTTTAAAAACCTATCACAAAATAAAACAGTTTTAGGTAACTTTAACTTTAGCTCTTGTTTTTTATTTATTTTTTTGTATATGATGCCCATGTTCTTCCGTGATAGAATTGTAATTTTCTTATTTGACATGCACCATCTCACATGCTGCTTCAGGTAATTACATAGTAGAACTCCTGAAGTCCCTTGACCCCTTATTAGGAAGCACATTCTCTTCCACCTATCAGTCACCAAGTACTCACTTCCTGTGGAGTCTTGATGACATAGCTCAGTTCTGCATGTCAAATAGTCACTTTAGTCCAATTAAATTCTCATTGTGTGACATTTTGGATTGCTGATGAAAACTTGAAGAAGTGGCACTTCCATTATGGGGTTTAATAGTATGACTTTGTGACACAAAGTAAAGATAAGTATTCCAATGTTGTGCTGCATGACTATTTTCTCTCTTAAAAAAATAATCATCTGACAGTGCAATATTTCCCTGTCTCAAACACCATAATAAATAGGAATTTGACCACAGTGGTTAATATAGTAGCTCCATGGACTGAGATACTGAGATTTTATTATTGACTTCTCACCAGGAATTAGACCTGCCAGGCTATTTCAATGATTAAAATTTTGATTAATCACCTCTTAACTTGTCAGATTTTACTCACTATGGTGAGGGGCACTATCAATGAAAAACAGGTGAAAGAAATGCTAGCGTGAATACTATTTATAGCCAATCAAATTCTTATCTAGTGCCCATCCCTTGGATTAAACTATGTTTCATCAAATGCTATGTGAATAAGTCCACAGATCCTATAAAAGGAAATTGATCTTATACTTAAGGTAATGGAAACACATTTTTTTTACTTTTTTACTTTTTTTCTTTTTGCATGTGTTATAATATCAAGTAATATAATAGCATATACTCTGGGCAGGGAAATGACTTGTAATTGGAAATAGATTTATCCACCAGATTATTTCAAGTAAAGATTTTACTCATTACAAATGCTTTGTGAGAAAGCATTTGTTCATTGTAGGTTCTCATAATTAAAGTGGCAATACCATTTTTTGTGAATGAGCAAGTGAGTAAAACTCCTTAGGGGATTATACAATGAGCTGTCAGGCTCCCTAGTGAACCAGACCTTGGGACTATGGGACCCATGGGAAGGCTTCAAGGATTGAAATTCATACCTTGTTTTCAAACCAAGCCTCAGCCTTTTGATTCTCAGCTGAATACCTCCCTCAAACCCACTCCTCTCATTGGGTTTAAGAGATGTTCATATCAACATTACAATATTTAACACTTTATCCTTGTTCTTCAAGGAACTTGTGTTTTCCCTGCCAATTAGCTTCATGTTAGGATTACTACTCCTTCCTGCCCAGTATCTATTTGGATCTTAGGTCCATCACCAGTAACAGGGGCCCTCTTGAATCTAAGGTTCCATTCCTGGTATTACCCTTTCAATAATATATTTGAGGTCCATCATTATAGAAACCACATAAATCTACAAGAAATCCGTTAAAATAGTCAACGTATGAGATGAATTAATTCATAAATATATACACGAAATTATAGTCAATTTCAAGAGCATACATTATTTTAATAATGTGTTCTAGGCATGCTATATTGGCAGTCATGGCCTAGGATTGTTTTCAGGATACAGTTTGAGTCTTTTAATTTGTAACTTTTCATTGTGCTAAACAACATACATATCAACACATTTTATGTTGCCTTCTACAATTCCTGGCCCCCAAAGTTGTGGAAATTAGGGTGCAGTAGAGGTTTCCTTGCTGTACTTGTATCTATTGCATTATCAACAGGAGAGAGTCAGTGGAAAGAGTTAAAAAAAAAAGGTGGGGAAAGATGCTTAGCTCAACAGGAACCCAGGGGTCAGGGAAGGCACCCCTTTTTTGTTAGAAGTCCCAACTCTACTCCAAAGCAGTAGAGTATTGCTGCTTTGGAGACAAGAATGACCATACCATCTTAGATATTGGTTATTTGTCACCAGATTCACCTGGTTGGTTCACCATTCCATACATCCAGTGAAATTCAAACCAGGGATTGGACCATCAAAGCAACATGGTTTACTCCGTAGGCCCAAGGGCTTCACTGATTTAACTCATGGAATCATACAAAAAGAATTTTAGTACATAGTTCAGGAGATACTGTGTTAAACACCCACCTGCCAATAAGTTTGTTTGTTCCCTCCCCCGCAGCCCCGGGATTTGATGTACATTCTTTGGGCCATCACAGACCATTACTAACTATATAAAGAATATTGAAAGAAATTCTTCATGTTCTAATTACTTTTTTCATGTCAAATAACTCATAATTTTAATGATTTTACTAAGAATGTTAGGTCACTAAGTTTTTCTGGTTATTAAAGAGAAGAAAAAATATTATCAGCAGAAAAACCATATCTCTTCCAGGTGGTTTTAGCCCTCCTCTGCTAATATCAAAGTATAGTACAGAAATAGTGTCTTAGGTGATGTTTGCATTGACTACAAGGGAGGACAGAAAGGACAGAACCACATTAGCAGAGGAGAAAGTGAAGAAATGAAAATAAAAAAAAAACTCCACTTGCTATATGTTTTGTAACCAACTTGTTTACACTTGTTTCCTCATATGGCTGATAAGTCAGCTCGTAATGTAATGCAATTTCAGAAGAATAAGAGTTCTTTCAATTGGGGTTGAGAACTTGTGATATGTATTACAGGAGCTATTATATATTCTAATAAAAATTAAATGAAGAAGAATATTAATTTGGATGCATTAGTTAAATTGCACTAGATAACAAATATGTTTTTGTTTTATAACAGCCAATTGTACATCTCTGAAACTAACAATAATAACAATACAAATCAGTGAGATTTATAAAACACTGAGTTTGATCAACAGTTTGTGTACAGAGATAGGTGAACTTGACTTTTAGGGATACAAAATTGGCAGATTCAAAACACAACAGAAATTAGAGGACACACATTTGGCAAAGTGAAAAGATTTCAAAGACATTGCACTCGACAGGGTCCTAGTACCATGGCATTGCAGTGTGCACTCTTGTTTAGAAAGACAAGTTGAAGGAGGGCAGATTCCTTTTCTACTTAAGGTGAATACTACCTAATTATCCTTTCTGGATCCAAATATCCTTTTACCCTCTTAAAATATTGTCATTTACATTTGTTTTTCAGTACTGGGAATTGAATCTGGGGGCACTTCATCACTAAGTCACATCCCTAGCCCTTTTAAAAAAATTTAATTTCGAGACAGGCTCTCACTAAGTTGCTTAGGACTTTGCTAAGTTGCTAAGGCTGGTCTCAAACTTGCAATCCTCCTGCCTCAAGCTCCTCCCTTGCTGGGATTATAGGCATGCACCATTACAGTCCACTGTTGCTCTGATTTGAAATTAAAGCCCGCAAACTTGCCCTACATGTAAAATACCTCATAAGAAAAAAAGAGAATTTCATACATTAGAAACCAAAACAACACATGTAGCTTCTTTTTCAGTAATTGAAAACCAACAACAGGAAATTTTTGGGTCTGTAACTTCATGGAAAATGTCACAATGAGTCCTCATGATGAAATGTAAAATTAGAAGTTCTGCATTTTTATCTGTATAATGGAATTCAACCATTCTATGAGAAAATCCATTGGGGAAGTCATTTAGTGACTTACACATAATACACAGAAATGCATGTCCCAAAATACCTTGTCTTAAACATGTCCTTTTATAACACAAATGTTTCTAGCAGAGTGGCAGAGTGACAATATAGTCTGGCATAAAACTTAAACACAATGATTTATAAATAATTATCCAGCATCCTAGACCCAAAGAGTTATACAATTTTTGTTTAGTAATCAGGAATTCTATATACTCTCTAAGAGTTACTGGATGTTGTCTTTCAGGTGCTAATATTGTTTGTAATCAGTTGAAAAGATAGAACATTAATATAAGAGCTTAAAATGAAAGCTATTATCAAGTTGGTTATCCTTTGGTTATGCACATGGGGAGACTATCTGGATGGTTCAGGATCTAAAATGAAAGACATTTATACAAATTTTAATTAAAAATTTACTATGGAAAATGAATGTACACTTAATTATTTAAAAAAAATATGAGATAGAAAAGGAATATTCTAGTTTTATCCTACTTGCAGGTCAAAGCTCTTTGCAGGCTGGGTGCAGTGACACACTCCTATAATCCCAGTGGCTCGGGAGGCTGAGGGCAGGAGCATTGCAAGTTCAAAGCTAACATTAGCAGAAGTGAGGTGCTACGCAAGTCAGACCCTGTCTCTAAGTAAAATACAAAATAGGTCTAGGGATGTGGCTCAGTGGTCGAGTGCCCACCTGGGGAAGGAGTTCAATACCTAGTACCAAAAACAAACAAAAAATGCATTTCAAAGAAACAAATTTGTAAGTGTCACATCTGGACTCAGCTAAGGATACAACTTTTTCACAAGCCTATTTATTAACAATATACATGTAAAATTCACATTAGTATTTGGAATTGAAATTATCAATATTTTGAAGTACAAAACTATTGCAGACTTAAGAGACAGCCCTGTGTTCTAATTCTGGTAACATTAGTTAGTTATCTCTTACTGTTAAGATGGGGATACTGATGATGCCTACCTTAAAGAGTTTTCTAGAAAATATATGAGCTATTGGTGAAGCATTTGTCAATAAGCCTGCATCTTGACAGTGAGATGCTGACTGCTTCCACATGAACCTAGCATTTATAGCACATTTTGATTACCCATTTATTTGTTGAATTGAGTTATATTACCATCTACTGGGAGAGATAGATGATACTACTAACAACAGAGATTTTAGTTCAAATAAAAAAAAGTGATTAGGACTGGCAATAAACAAGGAGGGAGACTATTAAGGGATTTCCTGATTGACTTCTGTTAAGGCAGATAGGGATTTAGATATGGCATCGTCTAAAATGTACTAAAACAATGGCTTATTTGGATGAAGAGAGGGTATAATTTCTCAGGAGAATGTAAACTGAAAAATTGCTACTGTTGTTTCTCTATATTGTTAGCATTAATGAGTGCAATGAAACTGATCTATTATTGGGACCTCAGCCTGGCTGGACAGCTAACCCTATGGGCAGCTTCAAATACAAAATGTTGTCAAATGTATCATAGATTCAAGTTTGTGCTCTTTTTTTTTTTCTGGAACTCTAGAAATCATTTAGTCTACATACCTCCTTTGAATCTAAGTCCTTAAGAGAGCATATCACTTGGCAAAATTTATACAATGGACTCTTGGCTGACCATATGCACAGCCTAACGCATTGTCAGATAACCTGAACATCTAGGTGTATACTGAAGACGCTAGTTTAATGATTTTTCATTAGATATGTTCTGTTTCATTTAGTAATACCTCAAGTTTTATTTTATGTCTAGATTGCCATATGCTTTTTTAAAAAACAAAAGTAAGTAAAAATTCATCTTCCAAACAATTTGCTTTTTCCCAATGCCTGGAAATGGAAATTATTTTTTTTATTATTTCACTGTTAGAATTCATCTAAGAAATTCAGTTGCTGAAGAAACTAATGAAAAAATAATATTTTTTCCAAAAGAATAAAACAACATTCTCTCATCCCTAGACCTGATTTGACTATAAAGAAATATATCTTCCTTTTTGTTATTTCAGAATTCAATTTAAGGCAGAAACTAATATTGGTTACAATATGGTGGTTTTGATAGGATGTTTCTGTGAGATTATTTTTTAAATAATTCTGGGGATATCACACATGAGAGAAAAAGAAAAAGGAAAACAAAATTAATGAAACCCAAAAGTAATCAAAATATGTTTATATTTTAGAACTAGAGATAGGGCTGAACAACATTTTATGGAGCTCAGTACTGGGCTTAAGATAAAGGCTAAGGGAAGAAGAAAGAAAGAATAGCATGAAAAGAAACACAGAAGCAGTATAATATAATAGATCAGGAAAGAAGGAAAGTAGTGCAGAGAGAAAAGAATTGCATATGGGGTGGGAGGCACTGACCCAGTGAATGACTTCAGTTGTCATGCAGGGTTACTACTGCCATGACTTGCATAGGTTAGTCCACCCTAATCCTCTATAGTACCACTTTTTTTTTGTTGTTTGTTTTTGCTTTCTAGGGCAGGAAAAATTAAGGAAGGAATTTTTATTTTCTAGATAGATTCCATTCATTCAGAAAAAAATATCTTTAACTACATTGAAAGAGAAATTTTAATACTTCTCATGACATATATCTTAAAGCCAGTTCAAATTTTGTAGTGAAGAATTTTCAATTAAAACACTTGATTAAAACCACTTTTGACTTTTCTTCTGTTGATTTTAAAACTTTGACTAATGAGAAGTTTCAAAAAATGGCATCTATAGTATGTCCAAAATATTTCTTATTACAAAAAAGGATTGAATGTGTTTATTTCCTCATTCTACAGCTTTAAACTCATTAAATTTACTTTCCTTCATGGCAAGGCTTTGTTTATGACTACATTGACAATGGATTTGTTTAACTCATACTTTTTCAGGGATGAGACCATTAATACTGTTCAACTGGCAAAAGGTAGCCACAGTCTGCCAGGTATCATACTTGTTCATAGTAAGGGTAGCTCTAAATTTCTAGATTATAGTTCTCAATTTTCAATTCTTATGAATTGAAGAGGAGTATGATTCAGACTCTTTTTTTTGCAAGAAAAGAATAAATAAAAATATAAAAGATATTCTCCATATGTAACATATGTGTTACTTTAAAAAACTGATGTTTTTATAATTCATTGAGAACTGAAATGCAAATCCAGTCACGGACTCTCCTAGTCTAAGCTAATTTTTAAAAAGTAGACATATCTAACTCCCTCATTTCCAGTTACATTCAAATATTTTCTGGGAATCTTTTGCTTTTGTTAGCTGATAAGATTACTTTCAAGGAATTTTTGCATCCAATCTTTAAGAAAAAAGTGAGTCTGTATTAGGCCAGTATTTTTTTATTTACCTTATTATGCATGATATTTCCCTTTATCATATTAGAGATCACAATACCATTACTTCTTTTGCAATGCCAGATAAGAATTTAAGTTTTCATGCGACTTTTTTTTTTTTTTTTTTTGGCTCTCCTTGGACAAATAACCACATTGCAAATTGTCCACTGAACAATTTGGCATGATTTGGACTCTCTTCTCAAAGAGGCTAAGACAGGAGTAACTGAGAAGCAGCAGGTCAAGATGAAGGAGGATTTGCAGAGCTGAGCTCAGACACCTGCACACCTGCCCACATTATACTTGGCTCTAGTGGAGAGTGTTATTAATCCTCCACTTTAATGAGCACCAAGCTTTCGCACAAGATTTAAAATAAATCTCCTACCAGCGTCCCTTCTCAGTGTAACTGCAATTTCATATGCTTCCATTAGACCTTGTAACTGGTAAAGAAAATGAGACATTTCAAATCTATTGAATACAGTGAAGCAGGCAAGATAGTTAATATGGAGTTTCCCATAATTTTAGCAGGAAAAAATATATTGTATGTGTGCTTCATATTCTCATTAGCTTAGTGATCTACTTAAGAAAATATTGACTGGTTTATTTTGTGCATGAGAATATTATAATTTTTTGTCCCATATAAACCAATCCAATTCTTTAATTGTTCTTTTTCAATGCCCTGCTCTGATCCCATATAGAACTTAATAAATTTTTAATGGAGAAAAAATAGCACATTTCCAGGTCTTTATTCCACTTTTGGGGGATAGGGGAAGCAAAATAGTATTGTAAGATAAAAACAATGTTAAGTAATTTTCTATAGATACAAATGTACAGCAAATATAAGTTTATGTGAAAGTGAAAAAAATGGCCCTTTGTACCATTGTAATAAAATTAAAATGGGTAACTAAATAAAGTCATTACACTTCAAATGAGTGATAAAAGACTGGAATCAAATCATCTATAAGGTCAATATTAGTAACTGACTCAGAAACAAACAACAAATCCTTTGGATCCTTTTCAAGAATATTTCCTATTTTTAAAATTAATGCATGAATGGTGTAAACATACTGACTAAAGAGCTCACAAATCCTGGGCAGGCACAGATTTATTTTAGGAAAGAGGAATTATGGAATCTACATACATGCTCCAATATGGATTCCTCTTCTGATAGATTTTCTTTCTTGAAAGGGCTAAAAAATTTTAAAGCATTGAATTAAGCAATGGAAAATATAACAAGAAATATTTAGCCATGCATTCTGATCCTTAAACTGTAAGACTGAACATTTTTGATGCTTATACTTTGTTATGTTACATTTCTATGTGTTCATTTATTCATTAGTTCATTTCAATGACTTGATCTTCACTAAGGACTTGGAGATGGGAAAAAAACTACAGAACTGAAATATTTTTTTCCATTTATTTTATGCTAAAGAGGAGAGACACTCTATGAACTGTTTGTCAGAAAAACTTGCTTTAGAGCTTGAGGAGTGTAGACAATATTCATAAAATTACAATTTATTCAAAAAATGGAAAATGTTATCCAAAGATAAAACAACACCAAATGTTTATTTTCTCTGGATTTCCATGTAATGATTTTTGTTAATTAGAATTACTTTTAATGGTTACATCAAAACATATAATTCTACATATTAATGGGGAACCATATGATGTTTGTTACATGTACACATTATATAATGTTTAAATCATGTTAAATATATGAAACCCCTCAAAAATTTATCATTTCTTATGGTAAAATCTTTCAAAATTACTCTACTTTTTGAGATATACAAAAAATTAATATTTATAGTCATACTACTGAGAAATAGCACACCAGAACTCCTTATTCCTATTCAACTATAAATTGTATCCATTAGTCAACTTCTCCCTATCCCTTCTTCCAGTTTACTTCCTCTAATCTTTAGTAAGCATGATTCTACTTTCAACTTCTATGAGATTATTTTTAGATTCCACATATGTGTGAGATCATCAGTATTTATATTTCTGCAACTTGCTTATTTGGCTTAATATCCACATTCTACCCACATTGTTTCAAATGATGGAATTTCATCCTTTACAGCTAGCATTGCATTGTACATATGTGTCACATTTTCTTTATGCATTCATTAGTTAATGGACACTGAGGTTGTATGCTGTTTCTGTTTCTGAATATTATGAATAGTACTGCAATGAAAATAGGAGTACAGCTATCTCTTTCACATATTGATTTTACTTCATATGTATATATACCCTGCAATGGGATTAGTAGATCATCATGAGGTCAATACAGTGAATGACTTTAGTTGTCATTCAGGGTTAGCTTTTATTTATTCAATTAAAATTTTAATTTTTATATGTGTAAAATTGTAATATATATGTATACATGCAATATCATGATATTATATATCATGATATTATATATGGATCATGTCAACAGCAAACAGTTAACATTTCTTTTCCCTTTTAATTTCTTTCTTGCCTGATTGCTTTGGCTAGGTCTCACAGATGGCCTGTTGAAAAGTACTGAGAGTGGGCATCCTTGTCCTGTCTCAGATTTTAGAAAGTTTTCAGCTTTTTCTCATTCACCTAATGTTATCAGTATTTGTCCACCGTTACCTATTGGCTTATTTTGTATGGCTGTTATTTTGTTAAGGCACATTCCTTCTATACCTAATTTGTATGGTGTTTTTGTCATGAAGAGATATTTACTTTTATCCATACCTTTTTGTTCCACATCTATTAAGATGATCATATATTTTTTCCTTTGTTTTATTGATGTGGCATATCATGTTTATTGACTTACATGTGTTGAACCATCCTTACATCCCCAGGATAAATGCCATTTAATCATGAATAATTTTCTAAATGTGGTGCAGACACAGCTTGTCAGTGTTTTCTCAAGGATTTTAATCTTGGGTCAAGGATTTTAGCAGGTAATTTTCTTCATTGGTTGTAATCTCATGCAGTTTTACTGTTATGTCATTGCTGGCCTCGTAGAATGTGTTTGAGTAATTCCTTTCTCTTTACTTTTTTTGCAATATTTAAGAAAAAAAAATACAATTGGTTCTTTCATAAATGCTTAGTAAAACCCAGCAATGAAGTTTTCTAGCCTGGGGTTTTGATGGCAGACTTTTTATTACAGATTCAATCTTGTTGGTTGTTACTGATCTGCTCAGGTTCTCTCTTTACTTATGACTCAATCTTAATAAGGCATATGAACCCCAAAATTTGTCCATTTGCCTAGGTTATTGATTTATATTCTATGGTTGTTCATAATGACCACTAATGATTCTGCTAATTTCTGCTGAATCATCATAATGTTTCTCCCTTCCTCTCCAATTTTATTTATTTAAGTCTCCTCTCTTTTTCTTATTCTAGCTAATGGCATGGCTGCTGTATTCAAGTTTTTTCTTTCTTTTCTTTTGAGAAATAACTATTCGTGTCATACATCTTTTATATTCTACTTGGTCTTTATTTCTGTTCTTATCTTTATTATTTATTTCCTTCTAATTTTGGATTTGGTTTACTCTTGTTTTTAGGGTTTCTTGAGATATAGTGATAGGTTATTCATTTGAAAACTTTCTGCTCTTTCTGGGTACAAGTTGAACTTCATAAACTTCTTTTTAGAAATGTTTTCACTTTTCCCAGAGGTCTTAGTTTTTTGTGTCTCCATTTTCATGTTAAATTTCTTTCATTATTTTTTTTATTTTACCCATTCATTGTTCAAAAGTATGTTTCTTAATTTCTATATGTATATAGTTTATAGATTTTCTGTTATTGATTTCAGTTTTATTGCCTCATGTTCAGGAAATAAAAACTCAGTATGATTTCACTTTTCTAAAATTCTTAAGAATTGTTTTGTGGCCCATTAGATGGTCTTTCCTGAAAAATAGCCCATGTGGTTATGAGAAATATGTGAAATTATGCAACTGTTTGAATATAATGTTTTGTAGATATCTGTTAACTTCATTTGGTCTAAAGTACAATTTATCCTGTTTCTTTATGAGTTTTCTGTCTGGATGATCTGTGCATTGCTGGGAATGGGATGTTAAAGTCACCTTTCAGAGCTATAGTGGAGGCTGTCACTCCCTGATATAGCTTAGACCTTAATTTTCCCCAAAATTCCATATATTAAAGTCATTCTCCCCAGATTTTAGCACTGTTGGAAGGTGGCAGCATATTTAAGAGATTGGTCTAGTGGGGACATGCTTTTGAAAGGAATTAGGGAATTCTGTTTCTTTTCTTCCTCACTTATTTTCTTCCCAACCATGAAGTGAGTGATTTTCCTCTGACAAGTGCTCTCTGCCATGATATATTAAAATACTATGTATCCAACTGAAGATCAACTATGTATCTAAGACTATGAGTCAAAATAAATCTTTACATTTATAAATTATCTCAGGTATTTGTTAGAGTGACAAACAGTTGAATAACAGAAAAATTGTAACAAGTAGTGGGCTCTTTGCGATTACTATATACCTGAAGATGTGAAAAATCCTTTGGAACTTTTTTGCAGGTGGAGTTTGGAAAAATTTGGAGTAGAGAAAGCCTAGAATTCTGTAAGTGGAGTTTAACAAGCAGTTTTGGTAAGGGCTCATAAGATCAGAATGCTGAGTGAAATGTGGCTAGTAAAATTTATGTGCATAGGTTAAAAAATGAAATGAAGATTCTGTAGGCAAATGGACCTAACATCTCTTTGTAACACCGCAGCAGTTTTTGTTTTTTTTTCTGCATTTTCTCCAAGTTCTGAGACTTTGTGACAGAATAGGTTATCTAGTTTAAAGATATTGTAGTTTATCTGGTAAAGAAAACTTCAAAATAGCACAGCATTCATTCACACAACAGCATGGATATTATTGACTACTTTTAGCCAAATTCATAGTGTGAATTGGGAGCCAAAAAGAGCAGAGTAGAAATATCTGGAAAAAAAAATTCAGCTTAGAGAGAAAAGGAGTCCATGTATATGTGCAGTCAAAAATTATGCATAGATTTAAAAAAAGCCAAGTGTTCTATTCTAGGACAGTAGAAAAGATAACTCCATAGCATCTCAGGAATCTGCAAGGTCATCCCACCCATCACAGGCTACAAGGTATAGAGGTGGCATTTGTTTAAGACCTTTAACTTGAGAAAAGATTCTTTGGGCACCCTGCGCACCCACCGATTCCTTGGGTTTTGTTTCTCCATATTCAGCTGGTAAAATTTTCCAAAGCCACTGCAGCTGTGATCCAAGTAGGCCTAGATACAGCTTGCATTGTCAGCAGTCTTTGATATTGTTCATACGCTTGTGGTTTTGCAAGCACACAGAATGCAAGAGTTATGCAGAATGTAAAAGTTATGGAAGTATAAGTAGTTTTCAGCAAGATTCCAGTGGAAAGCCTGGGGACCTAGGCAGTATATTGTGAGGTCAGAGTCCCTCCAAACAACGTTTCATGAAGAGAAGCCTAGTATAGCTGTAAGAGTGAAGTTGAAATTGCAATGGATAACTCCAGAATGTTAGAACTTCCAGAAATGTCTAACACCTGCCAAAGAAAGCTAGAGTGAATGGGTAAAGAAGGTCCAAGAAAGTGGCCATGCAGGCTGCAGTAAGCAAAGCCATAAGGAGTAGGGCTGCCCTTGAGAGCCCACATCCTACCTCTACCACAGTAAATATTGGATACTGCAGCACATGAAGGTATCGAATTTAACACTTAACCTGAATTTCAGTATTGCTCTGATCTGATTCCTCCTTGTTACTACCCTATTCCTCCCTTTTGTGATAGGATTGGTTATCTGAAGCCTGTTCCACCAAGTATATAACTTTTTGTTTTGATTTCAAAAGAGGCTCACATATAACAGTTTCCCTCACTCTCAGAAGTGGTTTGGATTTGGACTTATGAGTGATGCCACAATATTTAATAACTTGGGTACTTATGGAAATGGGTGGAATATATTTTGCTTTGTGAGATAGATGTGAACCCTTGGGAGACAGAGGCAGAATACTATAAGTGGAATCCTAAGTAAAGCCCCAAATTAACATTATCATCTTGGTTCCCAGCCTGAAATACTATCAGGAGGTGGTGAAATCTTTAAGAGGAGGAGCCTAGTGGGATGTCTTTAGGACACTGTGTTTTTGAAAGGGATTGAGGGGCCCCAGTCTCTATCTCTCTCTTTTACTTCTCAGACATGAGGCAAGCAGTTTTTAACCTGCCACACCAAGATGTGCTTTCTTCCCATAGGCCTAAAAGTAACAAGACCAATAGGTGACATACTAAAACTTCTAATACTGCAGGTTAAACTATGCTTTTGCTCTTATAAATTGGTTATTTTAGGTTTTTGCTATAATAATGGAAAGCTAGAATACTCCCTTTGTACTATTTATATTGTTTTATATATTTGGGCAATCTAATATTAAGTGTATACATATTTAGAATTTTTTATTTCCCCTTGCTGAATTGAAACCTTTTTCATTATATAATGATAGTCCTTGCCTCTCTTTACTATTTTTGATTTAAAATCTCTAATATCTGATAGAAGCATGGCTACTCCTGTCTTCTTTTGGATTCCTTTTGCAGGGGATATTTTAGTGTGCCCTTAAAGGTGAAGTGAGTTTCTTGTAAGTAACATAAAATTAGGTCTTATATGTTTTTTTCCATTCAGTCTCTCTATGTCTTTCATTTGGAGAATGTAATCCATTTACAGTTAAGGTAATTTTAAAAAGCTAATGTCTTGAAAAACCTTGTTGTCAGGTTTTATTGTGTTTCCTTTATGCCTTCTCTATAGTCTTTTTTGTAGTTAAGTGATTTTCTCTTAATCTCTTGATTCCATGATTATTATTTTTGGTTTATCTATTATACTTATTTGCTTTGTGGTTACCATGAGGCTTACAAAAATAATTCTTAGATTATAATGAGCTATTTTAAAATAATATCAGCTTTCTATTGTTGTTTAGATAATAAAATATTAAAAAGGAATAGAGGGACTATACTAATAAAAATTCTGTACATGTCCTCCACTCTTTCCTACATTTTGAATGTTTGATTTCAAATTTTATATCTTTCTCTATTGTTTATCTCTTTTTTTTATAAAACATTTATTGTTTAGGTTTTACTAAGTGGAAACAATATCTTTATTTTACATTTATATGTTCCTGAGGATCAAACTCAGTGCCTCAAGCATGCTAGGCGACCACTCTACCACTGAGCCACAACCCCAGCCCTGTATTGCTTATCTCTTAAAAGGTAATGAAATTAATATTGTTAATTGTTTTATATTTTAGGCTTCATGAGTTCTGAACTTATTTGCATAGTTACTCTCATCAGTGAAACTTCTATTTTTTTTTTCTTACTGATTAATGGATCTTTCTTAAAGTTTGAAAAACTCTTTTAACCTTGCTTGGAAGACAGGTCTAGTAAATTCTTATCAAATGTTTGGCCTTTCCTACATTTCTAATGTATTACTTTGATGAGTATAGTATTCTTGGTTGGCAGTGTTTTTCTTTTAGCATTGTGAAAATCTCATGCCTAGTCTTCTGGTTTATAAAGTTTCTGATGAGAATTCTGTTTTCATGTGAATTGGGACACTCTTATGTGTTATTTGTTCCTTTTCTCTTGCTTCCATGGTGACTTCTTTTTCTTGCACTTTAGAAAGCTTGACTATAGTATGACTGGGGATAGATGCAGTTGAGTTAATTATGACTGATGACATTTGATCTTGCTGTATCTAGATATCTGTATACTTACTTAGATTTGGGAAGCCTTTCTGTTAAGCTTTATGCCCTTTTTGACATTCTCAATTCCCACTTGAGCATCAGTAACTTAAATGACGATTCTTCTAATGCTGTCCTAAAACTCTCCTCAGATTTTTTCATTTCCCTTCATTCTTTCTTTGTTCTCTTCTATCTGTGCATTTTCCAATAATGTCCTTCAGCACACTAATTCATCTTTCTAACTGGAAAGCATTCTGCAGTGGATGTCTTCTATTGTGTTCTTAATTTCACTTAGTATATTTTTAAACTTGAGGATTTTTGTTCATTTTTTAAAATTGTTCTTTCCCTCTGTTGAACTTCTCTGTTAGATATTTTAATGTTTCTCTGGTATTTCTTCAAACCCAATGAGTTTTCTTAGAATAGCTGTTTTAAATTATCTGAAATTAGTTCATATTGGTTTTTATCTTGTCAGTGTTGGTGTCTTATTTAAACCCATTAGATGAGGTTATGTTTTCCTGAAAGCTCTTAGTGTTTGGCATACAACATCAAATTATATGTTTAATTATATTATATATTTAATTCAGTCTTAATGATCTGTCTTTGTTTATTACTGTCTTTCCAGAAATTCTAAGCAGGCTGCTTATTTCCACTGAGCCTGCAGTTACTTTCAGTGTTTTAACACTAAATGGCATTTTAGATCAAAGTTTGCTGTGTGTTCAATGTTGGCATGTTGTCATTGTTTCAGATCCTAGTTCAAGTCGAGGTATATCCCAAATCCCCAGTGACATGTTGGAAAGCATATGCTAGGGTAAAACGTGAAATTCTAGTCCATACTTTTAAACCTCTCCCAGTTACACAGTGTTATAGACTATTAACTGCTGAGGTAGACTTGTAAACTAAGACCAATAGAATCATTCACTTGTGATGCTGCATAAAATAAAAGTTTGATAGACTGGTACTGTCTTTCTCCACCGGGCACTGAGATTGTTCCAGAGGCTCTACCCATGGGTTTGGATCTGGGGATTAGATATTAGTTTCTATCTGGTGTTAGGTTTCACCATTTGGCACTGAGTTTTAAGTCAAAAACTTGTACTTATTTCCAATTCTATTCTGTCTTACTCAATTTGCAACTTTTTGAGATTGGTATATTTTTGGTGAGGAGAGTCTATTGGTCACCAAGCTTGACACAAATCTGGGTCATATCTACATCTTATAGACACAAACACAGTTTCAGGTGTAAACCCAGTCACATGGCTCAGTTGGCAGTGATATAGGCCAAAACCTGTGTTCATCCCATTAGTGCTTAGGTCACTGCTTGGTGTTAGGGCAGGTCCAGAGATTTCATCTGGTAACACTGGCCTTTGGAGAGTTATGCTGCATGATTTGGGGGTGGGTGATGAATACAGTCCCTTGGCTACCAAGTTTGATACTAAGAGTGAACCTGAATCTCACAGCTTCAGGATCATGTGTATTCTTTTTTTTTTTTTTCTTGAATGTCTATGTGTCAGGTCATTTTCTAGGTGTTGAGGTCACAGTGATCTCTGCCCTTATGAAGGTTCATTGTGATTGTGAAAAGAGAGATGATAAATACAAAGATTTTTGTGGTGCATATCAGGAAGAACCTAAAAGAAGGTGATTTAAGAGACCATGTCTCTTGAGCCTATAGACAAAAGCTGTCATTATACTTTATCTTTTTAAATTTTTATTATCTTCATTGTTTGTGTGGTTTCTTTTTAATTATACATGACAGTGGAATCCTCATTTGAAATAATTATAATAGAATGAAATATGTCTTGTTCTAGCTCGGTCCCGAGTACCTTTCCTTCTCCTTCCCTCCCCACAGTCCTTGCTCTTTTCCTCCTATTGTTCTTTCTGTCATTTACCCATAGAATTTTTTAAATTAATGTTTTCTGGTTGTACTTTATGGTGAGATTCACTGTGGTATATTCATACATGTACATAGGAAAGAGGTATTCTCTGTATATAGAGTGGAATATTCCACTCTAAGATTGACAATGATGCTTTCTGTTATAAATATGAGGTGTCGTCGCCCAAAAGCTTTTATTAATGTCAGAATATTTATAAGCAAATGATTAGATTGTGAGAGCTGTAACCTGATTGGTTCATTCTAGTTTCAATGAGCTGGGTAGTAGCTGTAGGCAGATAGGGCATGGCTAGAGAAAGTGGGTTACTTATGTCTACCCCTGAAGTGTTGTTCTTCCCATGGTTCCCCGTTTCTTTCCCTCTTTCCCCTCACTTTCTTCCTTGTTGCCACCAGTGAAGCAGTTTTTCTTTACCATGGCTTTCCTTCATGATGTTCTGCCACACCTTGAATCCAAAACCATGGAATCAACCATCTATGAACTGAACTACTGAAAC
Organism: Urocitellus parryii; assembly: GCF_045843805.1. Classification (NCBI taxonomy): domain Eukaryota; kingdom Metazoa; phylum Chordata; class Mammalia; order Rodentia; family Sciuridae; genus Urocitellus; species Urocitellus parryii. The sequence continues at coordinate 68,446,406 of NC_135538.1, read as the reverse complement.
CATGAACAAAAACAAACTTTTACTCTTCCTCTGGGTTGTGCTTGTCAGGTACTCGGGTCACAGTGACAAAAATGTAACTAAAATGGAAATTGATACTGAGAGTGGATTTATTGATTTGATGAACCTGACCAGGTGGTTCAAAAGACTTTGAAAGTGGCTAGTGGTAGTAATTTTGGGAAGTTTATAATTTCAGGCTGGAAAAGCTTTAGAATGTTTAAGAAGAGCTTAATGGGTGATTCTGGTGGGAGCTAAGAAAACCCGAATGCCAATGGGAATGTGTACTATGCTCGTGAAGTTTCAGAGTGAAATGAGGACTCCGTTGACATTCAACTAGAGGGCATACATGTTGTATTCTGTCAAAGTACTTGTTTGTATTTTGTTCGTGTCCTGAGACTTTGTGTGAGGCTTAATTTAGAGGTGATTTTTGACTAATTAATCGGGTGAAAGAAATTTTATGACAACTCAGCAAGTCAGTAGCATGGATATTTCTGACAGCTTTTGTCCAGGTTTACTATAAGAAGCAGGAGAAAAAAACAGAGTGAAAGGATTTTAAAAACTTAAAATTTGGCCAGAATATTCACAAAAAGCTGGCACTGAGGAAGTTGTGCTTATTGAATAGATTACAGCTACAAAAGAAATGCTGAGTACTTTGCACAAAGACAGTAGAAAAGATGGTTTGAAGGCATCTCAGAAAATTGCGAAATCAAACCCATTACAGCTCAAGGATCTTGAAGGGAAAATTCCTTTGGTAAGAGATCATGGGGGCACCCTGGTTGCACAGGGGGACCAAAAAAGGTTTTTTTTGTTGTTGTTTTTTTTACCCGTCTGAGGCACACAGGAACTCAGAAGCAACTAAAGTCAAAATTTCAGGTGACCCAGGTATTAAGTATCCTGGCAGAAGACCTTGACATCATTAAATTGGTGCTGGCTCCATGTGAATACTGGATGCTAAAATTAAAAGGGCCATGGAAGCTTCTACTAAGATTTCAAAAATGACCTGTGAGGCCAGGCAAAATGTAGCAGGATTAGAGTATCTGTAGGCAGCCTCTGAGGTGATAGTGCATGAAGCTCTGAAGGTGAATCCAAAGCAGGAAAGGAGACCCCAAGTATTAATAGATGGCACTAACATTGATTTTCTGCTGAGAAAACCTGTTGGCTGTGGAAGAAGCCAGGCTAAGAGAGATTTCACATGCAATCAGTCAACAAGATCAAAACAGCACACCTGCTCAGCCCTTTGGAAATACGTCTCACTTGCATGTGTTCTCTATGCTTTCTGTAGAGTTACAGGTGGAGTTATGAGACCCATTTGTCTGAATGTGTTTTGGTCTTGCTGTGGCCACATCCCTTTTTTCTAATCCTCTCTTTTGGAATGAAAATGTTTACCTTGGGCCTCCATGTATTGGATATATGTAACCTGGTTTTGACTTTTACAGGGGCTTGCACTGAGAGTTTGCCTTGAGTCTCAGAGGAGACTTCGAACTTACACGGGCAATGATGTAAACTTTAAGACTGTGGGAGTCTTGGAAATGGACTAAAAGCATTTTGAATTATGAAATGTTACTAGTGTGCAATTCTATGACTGATTCCAAAGCAGGTCTAGAGGCTCCATCTGTCAGCTCAGGCCCATGGATGAGGCCTTTTATTTCTGTCTGGTTTGATGTCTCACCGTAGTGGGTCTAACTCTGAATTCCAAGACAGTCCAATAAGAGATGTCATGCCCTTCTCCTCTGCTGCTCGAATTTGGAGGAGAGAGATGGAGGCATTATCTTTGTTATTTGGCTGACAGAGTTCCAGTAACTCAGTTTGAAGGTATTAGCCCGATTGTAGGGGTCGGGTGGCTTTACCCATGACTTGGGTTCACTGTAGCAGGCCTGGTCTGGGATTGAATTCTAAGACTTAGACTTAATTCTCTCTTCTTCCTCCAGTGTCCATCTCTCTGCATACTGCTTGCATTTGGGGGATAGTTGGAACCCATAACTCACGCTTTCTGACCATCTTCACTTTTCCTTTTATAATAGTAAAACTAGGCACTGTGGTGTTTCATTTGGCTTTCTTTGCTCTTGTGAAGGCACCTTCTGTGTACTAATAGCTGTTAAAACTCTTCATGTATGTCCATGAAGAGATATTTGTTAGAATATTTTAGAGTCTATCTTGCTCTGACTACTCGTAAAATTTTCTTTATTTGAAATCATTTGAGAGGAAACTGGGTATTGAAATAAACATGAGAAGAGCAGAACAAAGTGGTTACTACAAAAGACTTAGCTACATGTTTACAAAGGAAGTACTGGATATTTTGACTCCATCAATGTAAATGAATTGATCTGAACATCCACAGGTAGACACTCTCAACCGGTTCTTGAGAAAAGAAAGATTTTAGGAACTAATAGACTAAAATTATGTTTTATTATGATTAATTCTGTTTGGCCGAATACTATAAATTCATTAAATGGTTCAAAACAAAGGACCTGGTCTGCCATGTTTTTGAGTACATGAAGCCAAATATTATTCTGTACTTTTGCAAGGACCAACATACTTATATAGAGTGTTCTCTGTAACCACTGTAGCTACTACTTGCTAATGTTTTATATCAGGACCCATTGTAAATTTCCACACATAAATGCAGCAACCAGTTAGTCTCCTCAGAGTTTTAATAGTCTTGGGCACAGTGGCGCAAGACTGTAATCCCAGTGGCTTGGGAGGCTGAGGCAGGAGGATCACAAGTTCGAAGCTAACCTCAGCAAAAGCAAGGTGTTAAGCAATTCAGTGAGACCCTGTCTCTAAATAAAATACAAAAAAAAAAAAATAGGGCTAAGTGTGTGGTTTAGTGGTCAAATGCCCCTGAGTTCAGTCCCCAGTACTAAACAAAAACAAAAACAAAAAAAAACCCAGAGTTTTAATAACACAGTTTGGCATGATCTAAATAAATCCTTGGTATATTTTTGTGTTTTTATTTTAAATATTAAAAATATGCACTGTTAATATAACTTAAAGATCAAGAACTTGAATAATAAAGGCATGCAAAATAAAAAGTAAAGTTTTCCTCCTTTCCATAATAACCTATCCCAATTAAAACCAACATTAAGAATTGGTGATTATTCTTTCAGAATGTTTTTTTCTCCCTGAACATACTGCATGCATAGATACACTTATAGACAAACTGCAGAAATAACATTCCCTAAGACATTCGCACATATGAAAAAAATACAAACATTCCATTTCTACATTTATATTGCACATTATTAAATTACCCACCAGAATATTTATACAAATTAGACTCTGGGAGTAAACATATGAGAGTAACCTTTTATTGTTTTCCATCAACCTCACACAATTTAACTTATAACATGGTGAATTATTCTTGTTTTTATCCATTGTTTTAAAATAAAATTAGTTATGATTTTAACTTAGATACTATAAAAAGTAAATGATAAAAAAGTTCTGATGAGTTTCTAATATTTTTATTTAAAAATAACCATTTAATCTGATATTCAGAATACCTAATGTTAAATTTGGTTTAAATATTCTTCTAAATATTCTCTCTCTCTCTCTCTCTCTCTCTCTCTCTCTCTCTCTCGTCTCTTAAATAGAACCATATTAAATTTGTTTCAGTAGGAATTATAATATTTTAAATGTGTTTATTCCTTCCAATGATAGGATTGATTAAAAAATGATTTCTCAATAATTAATGTAATGCTGAATATTATGATTAAAGTTAATATTTTTGTAAAGTATATTGAAAGCTATCATTTGTTATCATAACTCTAACCCTTAAGAAATCTTGTATCAATTCCAAATACCAGAATACTTGACAAAAGAGGTTTACGTCCATTTACTTCATTTTCTCACATTATAGTAATTTTGAATGCAAAGGTTTCCAGGATTGTTCAGTTTAGAAGCTTCTGTATGGCTTCTTAAAAAAAGTCCCATAACTTAGCTCTATGATCCTAAAATAGCTGCGTTGTCTCCTGTTTTCCCATCTTTAGGGAAAAACTTCTAAAGGCAGGTTGAAGGTATTTTTTTCCTTCCACACTTTGCTTTTTTATAAGGGTGATCTTTACCCATTAGTGATTAGGACTCATTCTCCTTAAATCACATGTCTGAAGTCCATCAGCAAGTTACTGGAAAGGCAAATAGCCAGCATTTTCAGTGTCTGCAGTGGGAAGGGTTCTTATCACCAGGAAGAAGGGGGAAAAGCAGGTGGTGGTGATCAACAGTGTCTGCTACAATGTCTAAGCCTTAAATAAATGTGGAATATTTCTAGCTAGAATTAAAATATAACCACATTTCTCTTTACTGTACACCATTTTACTAATTGGAATTTTTATCTTGATTTTGAATTCCTTGACACAACCTGCATGAGCGTGAGCATGTCTTTAATTCATTTAAGCTACTTGAGGTAATTCTCAACATAGATATGGTTGTAATTGTCATTCGGTTTTAGTTTGTTTCAGTGATTTTGAATAAAAAGAGAAAGCAGAGCATATGATAATTGGAATTATTATTAAGATAGCAAGTACACATGTTTTTCTAAAATCAGCTGGTGATTTATGATTCAACATGAAAATAAATGTCAGTCTAGGATCTTGCATTTCTATAGACATAGTCTAAAAACTCTGCAATGTCTTATGTTTCAGGAATGTTTGTTTATATTTGTTAATGTTTTCATTTGTTAATGTTTTCCTGTATATTTCTATCACTTGAATTATATAGTTTCCATCACTTAAATTATATCTTTAGGTGACCTTTTTGGACCTTTTATTTAATGTTTACTTTGTAGCAATCTCTTGATATATATCCAGATTCCCTAGCACGGAACACAGCAACAACCCATTACAGAAAAGTTGTGATTATAACCAATATTTATTGCATCCTTTTTCCGCACGAGGAACTAAGCTAAGAGATTTATATCTAACTTTTTACTTGACCCCAATGACAACAATTTTTTGTTGCAGAAGTTATTACTTCCATTTTTACGGATAAGAAAACTGAGTCTAAGTTGCCATGTTATCTGACAAAGCTCCATGGCCCAAGTGTTTAAGCTAGATTGCCCTATTTGAACACAAGCTATCCAAATTGAGACTCTTTGGTCTTATCCACTGCCTATTCTTCTTAGGACTCAATGCAGAACAGACTAGGCATAATTTACAAATACAAAATCTGTGAGTTGCCACATTAATTCACAGCTTGTGGACAATGTTATACATTTTTTTTTTTAAATTTCACATTGGACATGTTTCAAGGGCAATTTACATAATGTGGGTCACAGTTAATGTGTAAATTATAATGATAGTATGAAATTGGAAATATAATTACTCATTAGCCAACCTCACTTGCCAGATTAAGAGAATCCCCAGAGAGATAGTTATTGGGATAGAATTTGTGGGTTTTGCCTGAACTTTGGTCCTCTCTCTCTCTCTCTCTCTCTCTCTCTCTCTCTCTCTCTCTCTTCCTATTTTCTTTTTATGTATTACCAATAAGGCAGTGCTCACTGGACACTCTTCTCTGACCCTCTTTGTATTCAGAAAGATGGATTGCTTTGATATTGTTGTACAGATTTGGAAACAAGATACTGTGCTACTCTAAAAAGCTGAAAAGCTGTATTCTGCTTGCCTTTTAACACAAACAACACTGTCTGCCAGACAAAAGAAATTCCCTGTATTCCAGAGCAGATTTATCAAAAGTGTGTGCAAACTAGAGGTTTTTCTCAAATGGCTTGAGAACACACTGATGAGAGCTTTATTTTGAACCTCTTTGGACTAAGACTGTTCATCACTGTTTGTGACATATTGTTGTGAAGCTGGCAAGATCACCATGTGCACACTAAGGACCTAAAGCTACATATCCAGATGAAGGGTGGAGAGTGCTCTAGTTGATGTTCACACACTTAAAACCTGTTGCTTCTCACAGAACAATACAACAAAGAAGAGGTCAGGGAAAGCCCAAACTCATGAGCCATTGCTAGAGCAGAATGATTATACCATGCCTTAAAACCTTTAAGAGACACAGGACCAGAATGGCCCCCAGACACAGAAGCTATTGCTACAAAGAAAAATGTTTGCTCCTTGGACATTTTCATGGCACTACAGTGGTAAGCTTCCCCAAATATCATGATATGCAAATGAGGTATGCAATAAGGGACTAATTTTAGGACTGCATTAGCTATTATAGATTTTTTGTTTTGTTTCGTTTTGTTTTAGTTCTTTTTATTTTTCTTACTTTAAGTTTACTATGCATAGAGTAAAGGCTATAAGAGAACCCAGTGATAAGGTAACTATCTGTAACCCAAGGAAAGATTCCTCCAGAATCCAAGTCTGCCAACCCCTTGAACTTGGACTTCCATCTTACAGAGACAATGCCTGTTGTTTAAGCCACTGTTTGATATTTTATCATGGCAGCCATAGCTGGCTAATAGAAGTATTGTAACTTTTAGGCAAAGTGATTTTACTTTAAGCTAAGAGACATTTTCTTTACATTTTATAAATGAGCTTTTTAGGAGAAAACAGCAATACTATTTAACAGCATGAAATCAAAGAAACCTTGAATATCATCTACTCCAAAAATTTTGTTTCATACATGAGCAAACTATAGTACATTATAGTACAGAGAGATTAAATGACAGGCTCAAGGTCATACAATTAATTACAGGCAGAGTTGGAAGCAGACCTCAAGTGTCCGAATTCCAATACAGCCAGGAACATAGTCAGTTGCCTATTATTCCTTGTAGTTTCTCATAAAGATCTTCAGTGATGAAAACAAAAGAGGCTAATTGTTTCATAATTTCTCACATGTTGCAGTTTTATTGTCATTTCTTGTCATGGATTTCTAAGGGACATGTAGTTAATGGTTTCTGAAGTCCATGTAATGCCATTTTCTTTTTAAAGTTATGTGATTGTTTCACACCTTTAGATGAGTTATGATTGTTCTTGCAATAGCTCTAGTAGCACTCTCTTTTTACCTTTGAAAGTCATAATCTCATAGAATTGATTTGATTTGATTTTAAACTGGTGCTTCGAAGTGGTAGTATTTATTTTTAAGGGAATTTCTTGTCATTTAAAGACGACCGGTGATACTGTGTCATCAAGTGATAAGACAGGAAATAATTAGTCCTTTTCAAATTTGTCTGCCTTTAAATAAAAAATTGTACATATTAGATATGCCTATCCTAAAAGATGATGTGTCAGTGCATGAAATTCACTGTAATTTTTACAAATATTTTCTTAGCAAGCAGAGCAGCTGTTAATCTAGAAACTGTCCCTGTCCATGGGGCCAATGGAGTAATATTCTAAATGTATTTCAGGACTTATGAAAATGAAAAATGGTCAGTTTTATTCCCATTAGCTTACATTATTTTCTTAAACTACTGAAATCCGTTATTATACCCATTGATCAAGTCTTGCCTACAGTTACAAAGTAGAAATAAAAGAGAGCACCAAGGCAAAATCAGAAGAAAATAGTAAACAGCACACTCCTTTGTCATTTCATCTAAAGCTGTAAGTGTGAAGGAGTTGTGCATGCATCTGCTAAAATAACCCTTCTTCAATTCCAATGCAGCTCCTGGGGAAAATCTGTGAAGGAGTAGTGATCTGATTCACAGCCCTGTATAAAAAGAAAAATGTCAATGAAATAGTTAATTGATCCATTTCATTTATTTGTGCATGAAGGTTGAGCATAACCCTGGAAATAAATCCACTCCTGGGGCAATAACATCTATAAGTCAGCCTGGCTCGCATTGTTGTATATAACCCATTTGGTACCCTTATAGAATCTGTCTTCTGTCATATTTTCATCCAAACCATTAACCACACGGGGAGATAACAATTACATCTCATCAAACAACTTGTGGAACCCAGATCAAACGCTAAAACTCAGGTCCATTCTCGTACTGCAGACACAAATATACACACACAAAAAAAATTCTTTTTTCCTTACTGTCCCTTTGTGGATTGATGGCATATGAATCAGAAAGGCAGTTTTCTTGGTGTCTTAGAAATTATAGGCTACATTTTCAATGGTCTTTTGTTGAATCTTTGTTACCCTACTAGGAAATTAAGATTTTTTAAAAAAACATACTGGGTCCTCCAAGATCATACCTGAGTTAGACTCAAATTCCATCTCACATCTGAATTTCACACCCCTTACAGTTTGATACTGAGAAAAAGGTAACTTCATTTCTTTTTGAAAATTTGAATTAATGGTTCTTTCCATATTAATGACCATCTTGACATCCTGGAATCAACGAAGTCCCCTCTTAAAGAGGATTTTCTGATAATACAAGGGACAATAGTTCCTTCTCATCTGCTATAAAAAGTTTTATTTAGTTGTACATGCTACTGTATGAACTTATCTTGGTAATTTCCCTGCTTACTTGTTTATTTTCTCACCCTCAAATAAATTCTGAGGAAAAAAAAAATCTTGACATACCTATCCATTACTACATCTAACACATCACAAATAATGTCTGGTACTCAATGGACACTTAATAAATATTTATATAATATAATAAATTAATTAATGACAAATACCTTACAAACTCTCTAAACACCCATTATTCTGATAATATATGAATATTCTCAGCTTTTCATTGTTATAACAAAATGCCAAAAGTGGCTGACTTCGTATAGAGGTTTATGTAGATTATAATTTTGAAAGTGTAAGGGACAGGCAGGGGATCAAGGTCAATTCTGGCTAGCACCCTCTTGGCTATATCACATTATCATTGATGGTAGTGGCAGGAACACATATGGAAATGAGAGATTGCATCTCAATACTGGAAGTCAGAGACCTGGATGGGTTTAGGCTCAGGCTTTTATAGTAGCCCATGAACATAAACTACCAAGGGGTGGCACAAGAATTATGTATTCTGTTTCTTCTACGGCCCTTCCTCCAAAAACATAACAACTTCCCACTGGTTCCTATGGGTTCCTACAACACTACAGTGGGGACCAAGTTCCTAACATATGGACCACTGGGGACAAACCAAATCTAAACTATAGCAATTTGAAAAACTTTTGCATTTTTCAAGATGTAATCTTGAAATGAGTTTCAACTAAATGATTCAGTCTTACAGAGTTGCTAAAAACTATAATAGCACTTTTTAATTTTCTATGTCAAAATAACAAAACAAGGCTGTTTATCTTCTTAGGATTCTTGGTGTGTCTCTTTTTTAGAGTTAATTTTCTCTATTTCTCTCCCTAGGATACTTACTAAAATGTTCCAAAATTAGCATTCTTATTTTAAAAACAATTTATTGGATTATGAATATAATGACTCCTAGTTATAAAAGACAGAAAGGCATGCAGTAGAAAATAAAAATAATATATTATTTTTATAATATAATAATAAAAATAATATATTATTATAAAAATAATATATTATGACAGACTTGTTTATTTTTATATGTGTACACATGTGTTTAGTAAAAGGAAAACAAATCCATGTCAAAAAAAAAAGCCCTTTGTTTTCTGATCTTCTGGGTCTCTATTGGGAAGAAAAGTGGAGAATCCTTTTTGCCAATTATCAAGAGTTACTGAATTTTGCCCCTTGAAGACTAGGCATGGAAATAGGAAGTAGGTAGAGAAGGTAGGTGGGCTTTATTTTGATAGGCTAGAGTGACCTAAGGGATTCTGGCTGCTTCATCCCTTCAGGAAAAAACACAATTTTTAGAATTTAGATATTTATACATCAGATTCCAGCATCATGCTCAACATCTTCAGCACTTAGAGAATTGCAAATCCAAACTAATCTAAGATTCATCTCATCCCAATCAGAATGGCCATTATCAAGAATACCAACAACAATAAATGTTGGAGAGGATGTGGGGGAAAAGGTACTCTCATACATTATTGGTTGGACTGCAAATTGGTGCAACCACTATGGAAAGTGGTATGGAGAGTCCTCATAAAATCTGGAATAAAACCACCATTTGACCCAGCTATTCCACTCTTTGGTTTATATCCAAAGCACTTAAAATTAACATATTACAGTGATGCCGCCACATCAATGTTTACAGCAGCTCAATTCACAACAGCTAAACTATGGAAACAACCTAGGTGCCCTTCAACAGATGAATGACTTAAAAAATGTGGTATTGGGGCTGGGGTTGTGGCTTGATGGTACAGCACTCACCTAGCACATGTGAGGTGCTGGGTTGTATCCTGAGAACCACATAAAAAATAAATTAAAAAAATAAAGGTAAAAATATGTACGTATATATATTTTTGATGAAACATTACTCAGCCTTAAAAAAGAATGAAATGATGGCATTTGCTGGTAAATAGATAGAGCTGGAGAGTATGCTAAACAAAATAAGCCAATCCCCCCAAATCTAAAGCCAAATGTTTTCTCTGATTTGCCAATGCTAATTGACAACTGGAGGGTGGGGATAAGGAAGAATAGTGTTACTTTATATTATGTAGAGGGGAGTGAAGGAAGGAAGGGGATATGGGTAAGAAAGGAATGTAGAATGAATCAGATATTATTTTTTTACCCTACGTACATATATAACTATATGATTGGTAGGATTCTACATCATGTATAACCAGAAGAATGAGAAGTTATACTCCATTATATATAATGTATCAAAGTGCATTCTACTGTCATATATAACTAATTAAAAGGAATTTTAAAGAGTAGAAAAAAATCAGCAACAGCACAGATTGGATAGGCGCCTTGGAGAGAACCCCAAATGGAAGCGTCTTCCGATCATAGGGTTAAATATATAGAGAGAAAGAGCCAGATATTCTAGAACCGGTATCCTTTGCTCCAACAACTAGTTGTCTCTGTTCTTTAAATAAAGAAAAGCTAGTACATTGATTGACACTTCACACAGTTTTTACAACTAAATTCAAATTACTGTCCTATAGTCAGTCTGCATTGCCATGTTTTCAACTTCTGGCCTCTTTTCTATGTGTCTATGACGAACTTGGCATGAGTGATGCTGGTAATTTAAAAAAATGCAATGTAAGGAGGATTTGCAAAAAATTGGAGTTCAGGAAAACCAATAAGGGATGAACTGGTGAAAGAAACTGTCGTTACCATACTCTCAAAGCCAAAAGATAAAAGTCACCAATGTGAAGACCACAGACAAGAACTGTAGATACCTGACATCTGTGCCACATGGGGTAAGAGTGAAAATTGAGGTCTATAAGTCATTCACCTAAGTACTTAACAGTTATAAATCAGATAAACAAATGTCAAAATAATATGTGTTTGATCACCTTACTTTGACAGATCTTCCCAATGACCTGGAACACAAGATTCACAAGGAAGATACTTAGTCTCCATGGAGTTTCTTGGTTACTTATTTTAGTGCTGGAGGACCAGCTGCCACTCCCAGCCTGCAGCTGCATGACTTCACTTTATACCCCCCACAAAGTTATTTTATACTCTAATCTCAGTATGTATTTATGTGGACATTCTAGTTGATACTACCTATCTCCATCTCCATCATGATCACCCTCCCCAAAAGACCTGTACTTATTGATGCAGACCTTACAAGGGGACTTAGAAGTATTTTAGAAGTCAATTGTGGAGAGATGTATAGCAAGACCATAGCTCAGCATGGAGACATTGGGATCTGGATGAGCATGACCCCTTGTCCTACCAATTTCTTGCTCTGTGAGTAGGAAAAAGGACAAACAAAGGCAGAAAAAAATATTTTGGCTATACAGAATTTTTTTTTCAAGAAGCTGCAACTTCACAGATTTATCTGATAAGCTAAGAGTGAAAGCAGGAGTAAACCAAGAGTCCTCAGCCCAAGGATGAGGCATTTACTCCAAATATCTTGGTGATATTATGATTGATTTCAGTAGAGGCCCTAGAACAAACAACAAGAGAGAACCTGAAGAACACATGCCTATCTAATTTTCCTTCATCCTTTCCTTCTTGAATATCACTCCTTTTCCTTGCTAGTGACCCACCACTGGACAGCCAGGTCAAATGTGCCCTCTGAGGTGATACAGCAGTATGATTCAGCCACCAGGGAACAAAGCAGAACAGTGAACTTTGATCTATGCTTAGGTAAGAGATAATTCAGGAGACAGTCTGATGACCTTAGATGAAAGGATTGTAACAAATGAATCTTGGCTTTGGGGGCCTTGCCAATCCTTCCTTATATATAATCTTAAGAAGAGCATCCTTGTAAATTAAAATGTGCTGCTGATGATTATTTTGTAAGAATTTACTCCTGAAAGGTCATCTCACCTAGAATGCTATAGTAACCTCGGCAGGCCTCCCAGATTCTCCACTTGCCCTTTGCAAATCCCTCTCCCAGTCCACATAGCAGCCCACGGGATCTTAACTTTAAATTAGATTGGATCATTCTTTTTCTCAAAATGCTTTCAGTGGTAGATTTATTCTGTAGTTGGATTCCCATCCTAACTTCTTCTCAGGCTTTAAACTTACCTGGTGCCCCTCTTTCTTTGTCTGGTCACTCTCAGACATTAAAAACAGTGTTCTTATTGTTAGTGATGGAAACCTTCTTATTTTATTGGTTAGAAATGTGCATAAGCTAGGCATCGGCAAGAGGAACAGAACCATTAGGATATATAGAGAAAGAATTAGTACAAAGACTGGCTTTTGCAGGTGATGGTGTTGCTCTATATAAGACAGGGAAGATTGTCAGGAAGTACAGCCTTACAACTCTTGGGCAGGAGAGACTGTTCCATGCCTAGGTAGAATATCTTCCTTGGGGAAATCTATGCTGCTAAATCACATCAACTGATTAGATTAGCCCTGCCCATATTACACAGTGCAATCTCCTCTTACTAAAGTCAACTGATTGTACATGTTGATGAAGTCTATATATATCATCACAGAAACACCTATATTATATTTCAGGTTAGGAATATAGTATAGCCAATTTGATACATAATTGTATCATGTAAAAGTTGAAATGCCAAACTTGGCTCAATCTTCTGTCCTTCCCTGGTTTGGCCATGCTTCAGGTGGTTGCCTATTGTAAGCATGATGAAGATACGACACGCTGAGTTTATTCTCTCCCTATTCACCTCCTCCCACATTCCCTTCCTTTGTGGCTTTTATCCTCATCAGTTAAAATGCCTCATTTATGTAATGAGTATTTTTCAGACTTGCTATAACTATTCTGAAATTAAGTTCATAAATGACTTAAGCTACTTGACATGGTTCATTTAACCTGCTATTGAAAGAATATTTTAGGCTGGATCAGTTACCAAAAACCAAAAACTTATTGCTCATAATTTTAGAAGGTGGGACTAAGTGATTAAGGTCCCTTCACATTGGATGTCTGGTGAGGACCCACCCTCTCTTCTCATGGTGTCCCCATATGGTGGAAGGTCCTGGCTATCTCTCTGGAGCCTCTTTTTTTTGGGGGGGGTACTGGGGATTGAAGTCAGGAACACTTGACCCCTGAGTCACATCCCCAGCCATATTTTTTTGTATTTTGTTTAGAGACAGGACCTCACTGAGTTGCTTAACACCTCCCTATTGCTGAGGCTTGCTTTGAACTTGCAATCCTCCTGCCTCAGCCCCCTGAGGCACTAGGATTACAGGCATGCACCACTGAGCCTGACTTGGAGTCTCTTTTTAAGGACATTATCTCATTCATGAGGATTAAGCCCTTGAAACCTAATCACTTCTCAGAAGCCCACCTTCAATGTCTCATGTGACAATTAGATTTAAATAAATTAATTTTGTGGGGAGACAAAGTTTTCAGAATACAGAACTACCTCAAAATAAATTTCAAAATGTATTCTAATATAAAGAGAAATTATAGAAAAGTGATTTATATTAAATAAATTTAGTAAAATATGTACATGATTAGACCCAATTTCACTAGACTTTATAATGAAGAAGTCATGGGATTAGGGGTCATGAAGAACCATGGTGAACCTTGAAGTCCCAAACACAAGACAACACAGGTGTGCTACATGGTTGAGTCATTAAATATCATGAATGGAATTGAGGACGGAGGCTTGTCATAATCACCATTTCTTAATTATTACTTATGATTATTATATTGATGCCTCAATTAAAAATGATGCAGAATTAATATTGTTTATCCTTAAATGATTTTTAATACAGGGCTATTTCACTCTCAAAAATGTCATTCAAAGTCTAACAGAACAGCATGTTTAGAGAATCATATGGCTAGATAAGTATATGTTGGACTCAAACAAAGCGAAAGGAACATTGAGAGGAGAGTGGGAACCTAAGGCCAAGAGATGGTTGGAACTCCCTATATAGAATCATCCAGCCATATTGAACAGTTCTGTTCCTCCAAGAAATTAGGAAAGACTTTGAGGTATTTCTAGTAGGGACATGTCATACAGGGCTTGAATATGGATAGCAGAATCTGAGGAGTCTGCAGTTTGAACAGATGTGAACTTGTTAAAGAACTTGAAATATGACACTTTGAATTAGGATGGTGGAGATAGAAGTGAGGACAAAAAAAAAAAAAACGGACAGATACTAGTGATGCAGGATTAAATAAACAGGGCTTGCTGACAGAGTGGATTTGAGATGCCATTAGGTGAAACTAAATTATTCCTAGGTTTATTAAGAAGGTGTTGCTTAATTTTAGGTGACCACTTGACTGGGTTAAAGGATAATCCAGAGAGCTGGGAGAGCATTATTTCTGGAGTCAGTCTGTGAGGTTATTTCCAGAAGAGACTTGAATTTTAATAAAGAAGATCTAACCTCACCGGATATGAGGTCAGTTAAGGGCCTAGATAGAAGTGAAAAATTAGGTCTCTTCATCTCTCTTCTCTCTTCTTTTTCTGTTTCTCTCCCCTTCCTTTGTTCTCTCTCTCTCTCTCTCTCTCTCTCTCTCTCTCTCTCTCTCTCTCTCTCTCTCTCTCTTTCTCTCTCCCCTAGAGGCAGGTTATGCTTTCCTACTCTTGCATAACAGAGCTCCAGGTGTTCTAGTCCTTGGGTTCCAGTTTTTCACCAGTGGCTCCCCAGCTTTTCAGGCCTTCAGATTTGGACTAGGAGGCAAATTGTCACCTTCCTGGCTCTGAGGCTTTTGAATTTGGGCCATGTCACACTATCGGCTTTCTTGGTTTTACAAATTATAGATAGTCTATTATGAGACGTTTCACCCACTGTAACCGTGGGAGGCAATTTCTTCAATAAATCTCCTATCTATCTAGCTATCTATCAAGCTATCTATATAATTAATTCTGCTTCTGTGGAAAACCCTAGTAAAGACAATGTAATGAACAATAATGGTATTCCATGTGAAAGAAAACTTGAATATGGGCCAACGTGTTTTATAAGTGAGAAAAAGAGATCATGAATTAAGTTTTACATTTTAAATGTGAAGTGTCTTTTATGTAGTCAGGGAGAGAATACAAAGTAGTGATATGAATCTAAGAAATTCAAGTGTATATAAGAGACAAATAATGGGACTTGTGGATTTTCCACGAGCATAGACTGAGAATAGGAAAGGGCCTAATCAATCATGAAACACTAAAGATTAACGGCGAGGCAGAAAAAATGTTATACCCAAAGGATATATAAAAAGTATGACCTGAGGATTGAGATGAATTCAGAGAATGAGTAGTTCCATGAAGGCCAAGAAAGAGGGAATATTATTTAAGAAAGTAGCAAGCAGGGAATAGGAAATCTAAAATACAAACAACTCTTCATGGAATTATTCTGAAGGAAACCAGAGAGATAAGTTGTAACTGGAGGAAATGTACAGTCAAGTTGGGACACTTTTTTTTTTTTTCTTTTAATGGGGGTAAGGAATCTCTTTAAATGTCTAGAGGTAGAAAGTTCAATGCCCAGGTTTCTGAAGAAAGGGAAAGTTGGCCTTAAAGAAGAAGGGACTCTTGTGTACTAAGGAGTAGCAAGAACCAGAATACAAATAATATTTTATAAATATATCTTTTTAGCATAGACAAAATAGTGGCATATCACGATGGTTTCTTTTTGAAGGAGCAGATGAATTGAACGTGAAGTGGTGGAAGGGTAAAGGAAAGTATGAAATGCTAGAAGGATTGAAATGTATTCAGACCAGCATATGATTTTTAAAAGACCCATTCAAATTTTGTGACTGAGTTTCCAGTCTGTAGAGGATCTTCTTCCAGCAGCACTCAAAGCTCTTGGGCAGAGAAAGAAAGCAGGCAGAGTTCTCCTGCATGGAAATTCCAGATGGGAGTAATGTGAAGATAGACCAAAAGGGAGTTAGGAAATGGCCAGAGAGTTCTTGAATACATGTGATGTGAAATATAAAGAATATAATTTGAAGTGAATAAAAAAGAGCCTTATGAATTGGGAATAAAATACAAATTCCAATCAATGATATATTAATGAGATCATAGGGAGATGCCTCAATTGTGAACACACCAATTGAGTTAAAATACATTGTAGGTGGAGCTTAGGAAAAGGCTGTCATGGAAATGTCCCTTGACTTCTTAATTTAAATTGACTGCCCCATACAATGTTATGGTCTCATAAGGTCTTTCTTCTTTGATCTTATCAGTGCCTGCAATTCTTCCTGTGTTGTATGTATCTGTATGCTCATGTGCATTTGAGGGTATGGAGGTGGTACCTGGGACTGAACTCAGTTACGCCTAAACACTGAGTCATATCATCAGCCCTTTTTATTTATTTATTTATTTATTTATTTATTTATTTATTTATTTAGAGACAGAGTCTCACTAAGTTGCTTAGGACCACATTAAATTGTTGAGGCTGGCTTTGTAATTGTTGTCTTCCTATCTCAGCCTCTGAGTCCCTGGGATTAGAGGCAGCACTCCTCTCCTCCACACTATCTCACGTGTATTTTTAACATAAAAGCTGTCTTTCTTATTGGACTACAAGTTCCGGGGACATAGAAAATATATTTCTTCAATTGAAATATTTACTTTTTATCCATCTGTAGCAATTTACTCCATGTCATACTCTTAGTAAATGTTAATATTGTTGAGATGAATGATGCACTCTTTAACTGACAAAGGGTGTTGGGTCTCTAGGTTGAATGATGTTTGTAAAGGAACACCTGTAGAGGAATACCTTTGAGAACGCACATAAAGAACAGACACAAACACAAATAGTGCAAGCAGACAGACAGGAGGAGTGGAGAGGAGTGAAGAATGAAGTGGAGAAGAAGAAATGCATAAGTGAAGTATCCACTCCTCCCTGCCAGGGAGTTTATTAACTCAAAGAACATATACCTCCAATTACCATGACTATATTCTAATTAGCATTTCTTTAACTCGAGCACTAGCTAACTGAGATAAGATCCAGGTTAGAAATAACAAGGGGCTCCTACCTACCAAGAGCATATCCATAGAAACAAGATAGTGCCTGCATAGTTGGCTCCACAGCTCAGAGGGAGGAGGCTGGGCATCCTAGGTCTGGGAAGAAGGGTAGACTTGTGAAGGACAATGCTATGGCAGCCAGGCATTCTGTGCTTTTGCAAAGGAGTTTCCTAGTCTCCAGGTATTACCTAGCAGTCAGGCATTCTGTGTCTTTGCACAGAAACTTTGTAGTCACCAAGTATGTCACAATCACAAAGTTTGTAGACCCCAATTCCAAACACAGAATTCCTACAGATATGAATATTTTTAAAGGTATTTAGACCATTTTGAAATCTAGATAGAAACTTTGGTCAGGTTTGCCTTCTCATTATTACTATGAGTGTCTGATCTGACCTTCTACACATTGCGTGTACATACAAAGGATATCCCATCCTAAAATTTCAAACATATAAAATTAAACTTCTTCTGCAAAGACTGAGAATGTACCTGTAAGTCAAAAGTATAAGTGATTGTGCTGATTTTGAGAATGGTGGCTGAGACAGAAATTATCTGAGAGCTTGATCTTCTCATAAATAATACTGATGTGCAGCAGTCTGGTCATGCAATAGGAAGTCTCAAAATCTGTAATTTCGAGGTTACTCCCAGGGTCTAGTGTCAATTGAAATATACAGTGTACATTTTATTGCTTATATGGCAAAAGGTTCTCTGAGAAAATGAAACAATGATTTTATTTTCTTTTCATGTTGCCAGGGGAAGAGAAATATTTTTTTAAAAAATACTAACATTTGGGTTTTAACTTTGTGCCTCT
Source organism: Urocitellus parryii (assembly GCF_045843805.1). Lineage (NCBI taxonomy): Eukaryota > Metazoa > Chordata > Mammalia > Rodentia > Sciuridae > Urocitellus > Urocitellus parryii. The sequence goes on along the minus strand of NC_135538.1, from coordinate 68,428,352 downwards.
TTCTTATTTCTGTCTGCAAGCATTCTCAACAGAAATGACTGAGCAATCTGCCAAGTCTTATTTTCATGCTTTTTTAACTACCTAAAGAATAGATTTTATTTGGTTCATTTTCTGAATGGAGACATTGCAATTTAATGGAGTCATTAAAATTGATCTAATTTTGTAAAATAGGTAACCATGCAAGACTAAAACAAATAAAACATTTCTTAGGCAATAACCTATTTAATGTGAGTAAAGGGAGTTTTGTTATTTAAAAAAATCAAATCTCTGTATAGTATTGGGCTGCCTTTTTGTATTATGCAGCTGTGCAATTCACTCATGTGGGTGCTCAATAGATACTAAGAGAGCATAATAATAATATCATTCCAATCAAAGAGTCAAAAGAAAAACATCAATGCAAATATAGAGTGCTTGATGCATTGGTTTATACACATGTCTGTGCAATGCATAACAACAAAAATTGTAACATCTGGAAATCAGCTGGAGTCTGCTATGACAATCACAATATAAAACACAACAAAGATAATAAACCAAGTGTTTTTATCTAAGATGAATCTGTTATTTGGCTTCCTCTTAACTGGGAAGGTGATTACAATGGCAAATATTAGCTGACCATTGGAATATTTAATAAGTAGAATTACTTTTTTTTGTTTTCAATCCATATGAGCAATATGTTTATTGATGCTACCAAAGGAAAACATCATGCTACCACAATCCTTTGCTATCAGCTAAGTAATTATTTATGTGAATAGATTCCTCTGAGTCTGTAGAATTTTTATTTTATTACATTTTTTATATTTAGTTTATTAAACAGATCTTAATATTGGAAGTTTTAATTCATTTACTATTATTTAAAGAATAACTTTTAAATTTTGCCATTTTTATTATCCTCTTTCTCTAATGGTGAGAGATTTTTACTATTTAGATTTTTGCTCTTTTCTCCAAAGGATATGGGGGGAAAGGAAAGAAAAAAAATTCCTAAACATTGGGTTAGAGACTAAAGATGAGAGTTTGGAAATTGATTCTGATTTTAATTTTTCTTAGTGATTTGTTCCTCCGCTCACACATTAATTTAAATATAGGATTTTACTTTTACCTGATATTAGGTTCCATGACAATGGCAGTGCTGTCTAAGGGAAATATAGAAGCACCTGCTATAATAATTTTTTTTTCTTTTCTAATTTTTTTTGTAGTGTTTTCCCTTCAAATCTCAAAGATCTCTATACCTTTGATGGCTTTGTAAGAGAATCAGACAGAGACCTTCTCTGCCTGTTTTTTCCACCATGCCTTCTAGCCATCTGTGTTTTGATCTGCGTTTCCATCTGGACATCCTAACGTAGTAACTCTGGCATCTAATCCATCCACTTTATTATCTTTTGAAATACCTACTGCCTGAAGTGAATTTATTTTGGCAGCAATGGCTTCTGATAGAGATGTATTTTGTTGTGTTTTTTTTTGGAAGGGAGGTGAGTCCAAAGAGTCCAAACTCACTCCCTTATGACAATCCTCTGGCCTTTTCTCATGGCAAACTTTGGCAGAAAGAAAATAAATAAATAAATAATAACCTCTGAGTAAACACTTGTTATTTGTCATTATTAACTTGTGTTGTCCCAAAGCTAGAAATTTCAGCTGCTGAACATAAAGAATAGGAATGTGCTTAAGGAAATCAAGTTAACATACTACAATAGAAGCAACTTTCAGAGCTCCCCAGGGCACATCTTTCCACTTTCTTTCTAACTCACTTTCAGTGTTGAGTTCATTTTAACCTTTGGAATATAATTTGTAAACGATTTTGGCTATGTGAAGCTCTGCAGAAAAATACTTGTACAGTGCTTGAATGTTTTGTATTTTGATGGTGCAGTTTCTGAAGTTGAAATAGGAGAATGCAGGAGAGATGAAACTGTGCAGAAGGAGCATACAAAATGTCCACCAGCAAAATTTACTTCAATCTTTTACATGATATGTGTGTCTTCTTAAAGTTTAATTCTGCTTTATTTTGCATAACAAAACTGGGGCATTCTTTAAATTCTGTTTTGCACATAACTTAAAATGCTCCCTGACATTCTTTTTTTTTTCTGAGCATCTCACAGATTTGGTTGTGTTGTGAATAGTCATTGTTTTAACATAATAGTTGAGGAGAAAGAATACACTCAACATTGAGTTTTGCTTTGGACCTTTTATTAACTTTATGATATCTATCAGGCAATACTTTAGAAAAGACGATCTGTAAAAGATGAATCTCTGATGATTAAAAGAATTTTATCAGTTCTGGTAACAAATGTGTATATTATTGAATCTGAATATGAAGAAACTAGTGCAGATGTTACTCTTTTGTTGAATAAGTGAGAAACAGTATAATTTCCTTTAAAAATATTATATAAAATGTATAACTGATATCTACATTTACATATTTCACATGGCTCATATATATCAATCCACCTTTTTAGACTAGTTCTTGGGAAAAAAACACCAGAGAAAAAATTTTGTTTGTTACAGTAGAAGTGGAATCTTTTTCAATATAATTGTACTCATTAAAAAAAAATAATCTTATGGCTACCAAAGTTCTTTAACCAAAGTTCTGAGTCCCAGGCCTTGTACTACCCTTATATTAAGCTACTTATGAGAGCAGGCAACTGAAAAATATGTAATCACTTGTCAAAAATTAATCCATTTAAGTAATGTTTGAGATGTATTTTCATTTGTTAATTTATTAGTATATTTCTTCCTTTTTCTATGACCCCCCCCCTTTTTTTTCATACTTGGAATCAAACATGGGCCTTGCACATGGTAATAAGGGCTCTACTATTGAATTACATGTCCAGCCCTCTGTTACACTTTTTGAAAACACATTTGGTTCCAGACATAAAAAAAAGACCTAAGTCTCCAGGAAATTTTAAAACTCATATAAGAAAGAAATAATAGTATGATACAATGAAACAAAATAGTGTAAGTTAATGAGACTTTACTAGATGGTTAGAGGTTCAGTGTGACTGTATGCAAGGAAGGAGTAGCCATGAATAATAGGTAATTGAAAAGGTCTAGATTATAAGGATCTTTTATTACTATAATTTATCTAGGATAAGAGTGATCTCCAAAGTGTAGTGTATGTCCTAAGGGTGAACACAAGTTAATTCAAGGGTCATCATCTTTTGTTGTGTTCCCCCAAAGTCAGAGACCCTGAGACAATTATGTGAGTTCAAGTCTTCTGAGGAGTGATACTAGAAAACAGCAGTAAGGAAGTTGGAAGTTATTTGTGCACCTGGAAATCAATTTATTTGAGGAACTCTAGTATACAGCATGGATTATGCTTCAGAGGTATCTTCAATGTATAGACAAAAGAGCTGATAAATAAAATACATACGTGTGTGTGATTGTAGGTTGGTATACATGTGTGTATATATATATATATATATATATATACACATATATATGTGTATATATATATATATATATATATATATATATATATAGTTGTAAGTAAACAGAATACTTTATTTTATTTTTATGTGGTGCTGAAGATTGAATCCAGTGCCTCATGTGTGCCAGGTGAGTGCTCTACCACTGAGCAACAACCTCAGCTCCAAGAGCTGATAATTTTATACTAACTCCCTTCATTGGGAGTCAATGGTTGAGAGTATCTCCCAAAGACATTAATTCATTTGGCACTTCTTGTGTTCTCCATACACAGGCTATATAGACTTCAGTGGCCAGAGAAAATTTCGGGCAGCGTCCCAGGTGCTTGGAGTTGGAGCTGTGGTATGTGTCTGCACACATGAGAATGTTGAGTAGTGACCTGAGGTGATGTCAGCAGGCTTTGATTACAAATGCAATGCAGATGGAAAGAAAATATTAAGTTTTCATTCATATTTAATATTTTCTGAATAATGAACTACTACTGTTCATGTATAGAGTGACAGGTACCAGCCTTTGATTTTTATGTGAAATACTCACCTTTAGACAAGTTTGTCACAGATCCCTAATGAAAAAATCAACAGTCAATGTTGACAGTGGTGCCTAGTATTGTGTATATAATCAAATCAACCTTACAAGAGAAAAAGTAGCTTAAAATATTTTTTTAGAAAGCATGTATTGTAATATTAATGAACAAGAAAATAATTCTAGAATAAGTCTTTTCTCAAAGGAAATACAGGGTATTATAAAGATGTTTCCAAACATCTTTGAAAAAATTATTTGAAACATGAATTTTCATTCAACATCAGAAACAGTAATAGACATGGGGGTTGGAAGAAATAATGAGTTCATCTAATATGTAGCATGAGAATCTCCTGCAAATCCATTGGGAAAAAAGGAAATTATATTTTCTAACTTGAAATTGGAGACAGAGAGGTAGATCTGGTATATAATTGTACATGGCATATAGTTTGATAAAAACATCATTTTACAGATGAGAATTAAATTCAAGACAATCAATAGACTCACATGGAAAGAAGTTTAGAGCAACCAGAGAAGAGGATCATAAATATTTATATCAGTGCTTCTCAAGGAGACTCATGATGGGTCTTCATGATTAGGTAGTATACAGATGGCTTAGTTGTGTTGAAAAACAGAACTTTTTAATAATTTTTAAACATAAGAATAATGGTACTTTTCATATAAATGCTACCAAGTTCTAGAAATTAGGATCTTCATTATCATATGTTTGTTTCAAATACTGTTAGTCACCTACATCTGCTTATGTTCAGAAAGTACAGTTCACCTAGGGTTTGCTAACATTTTCCTTCCATGTTCATTTGCTGTATATATTTGTTTTCATATTTGAGTTAGTATTAACTGGTACTATGTCATAGAGTGGTCATCATTTTTAAATGGTCACCATAGATGTCCTCTTTAATCTCCAAATTTAAAATTTTATTATTGCTCTTCCAATTATTTTCTGATGTCACAGTTGATCTTAGGATAGGTAGGTTCTGTTACATGGTATAATTATATAGCAACTTAAAAACAGAAAGCTGAAATGGCAGAAGAGGTAGACCGAGAGATACATGGATGACAAGGATCTGACATTTTACTGCAAATGTTGAAAAAGACTGGTCCAGAAAAGAAATGTGGGTAGCTTTAGGAACACTCAGACCACTGGCCACCATAAAACAGGGAACCTCAGTCTTACAACCACAAGCAACTGAATTCTACATATAACCTCAGTGAGATGGGAAGTTTCACCTGCAGCCTTTGGATAAGAGTTTAGTTAAATTGATTTTTTTTTCTTAACCTTGTGAGTCCCTAAGCAGAGGGTGTATCCATCTCTACCACTACTTTTAACTTTCAAAACTCTGGGGTATAAAATGTGTATGGTTTTAAGCCTTTAAATTGTGGTAATTTGTTTTACAACAATAGAAAATTAATACAATCCTTAATTTGCAGTAGTGAGTATCTCAATCAGTGAATCAAAAGTTACTAAATTACTAAAGTTACTAAAATTACTAAAATAGATATTGAAACTCATAATAAGTAGTATGTATTTTTAGTAATGAGGATGATTGCATGAATATAGATGGACTGTAAACCTATATATACTGGTAAAATTGACAATACATAAGTGTCATAATTTTGCATAGCAGCCAAAAGTGTTAAAAGTTAAATCTAAAGTATGAATGTTTGTGTGTGTGTGTGTGTGTGTTTTATAAACCAACTTTGTATGAAGAATGACCTATGGCTTAAATTAATTTAGAAGTTTGGTTAAAGTCTGCATTAGGACTCTCAGATTCTCTCAGTGGTTGAAGCAACCATAATTTCAAACTTTGTATATTGCATTTGTCTTACTATTTAAAATTCTGATTAATAATAGGTTAATGTATTTAGACTGAGAACCCTTATGTGTTGCTAAGGGCAACATTTTTTTTTTCTCCTTGATTTATCTAACTGATTAAGAAGAGAAAAATAAATGTACACACAAGAAGGGGAAGAAACAAGATAAAGTGATATTCTAAATGTCAGGAAGTAGCCAAGGGTGGTGGCTATGTTCAGTGCTATTTAGTAATGTAACTATCAGTTTAATGCTTTAGCTACCTGTAATACACATGATTCATAAGATTCTTTGATTTTTAGCATAACATTCATATAAATGCCCTCCTTCTATAAACATCTATTCTTTTTGTGAAATTGACTATAAGCCAAAGACAGACTGTTTTGTTTTGTTTTGGTTTTTATCATGAAGACCATTTCTTGTTTGTTTTATTTAATTTTTGCCAAATTGTCTTGCTTTCAGATATTTCCAGAAATGTCACAATTCAAATTATTGGTAGGTTATCAAAATAAAGAACAGGAAAAAAAATCAACTCCTGTAAAAAGACAGCATATACAGAGAAGGCTAAATAACCTAGTACAAACAGTGTCTCAGTCCTGGGCAGTTGTGCTCTTCCCAGGTGAGGCAAGAGGAACAAACAGGCTTTTTAGAAAGAACAAGTGTTGTTCCCATTGATGTTCATAATAAATCATCATTCAAGAGATTCTGTCAATAACACACTGCCCCCAATCTCCTCATGCCTGCAGCATTACACTCATGCTATTGCAACTAGATGAGCTATCAAAGCCTCATGCAGTCAAAGCGAGTAGTTTAAAAGAGCTACAATAACAGGCGATTTGCAAACAGCCCAAACCTTTAGCTTCTTCCCCCTTTCCAAAAGTGTGCAGTGAATTTACATTAACACCTGCTATTGGAGATGAAAGAATGGATTTTGCACTGCAAGGAGAATGCCAAATCCTCCTGTAAGAGTGACTCATTTCCCTAAATTGTGGGATATTATGCTGAACTGGAGGCAGCATGTTGCATGCAGTATATTGGGTCAAATTTGGATTTTCTAAACTAAAATTGGCAGTGTATAATTTAACACATAGAACTCAGAAGTTCTGTCTCTGAATATTTGCTATATAATCACAAGGTTAAATTCACTCTGTGAGCAGGTAATTTTTATTGTCCAAGGATAATTTATATCTGAAGACTTTTTACTACATACTCATTCAGATTACTATGGCATCTAAGATTTTCACGCTGTTAAATTCAATTTATTGTGGAACATAAGGGCAATTAAGGGATAGGAGATGACATTATATTACATCAAAGTGAACTACAGGAAAAGGAGGGGTATACAACTAGTAATTTGTTATATATAAACATAATTTTGAGTATTTTTCCCCAGGTAAAGTGACAGATACTGTTTCTAACAACTCGGTATATGTCAAGCAATTGCTCTGAGCTTTGTTACTGTCTAAGCTGATAAATCATTGATTATTAGAATGAAGAAACATATAATAAATTAAACATTCAAAAACTCATAAGAATATCACATATATCACAAAATTCATGAAAATCAATTAAAGTCCAAAATCATGCATATACCTCAGACACTGGATATACATTTCCCCTATATTTTTGAATATATATTAGTTTTCCGTTGCTTGATTTAGAAAAAAAATAGCAGAAAGTTTGTGGTTTAAAACAAAGCATGCTTATTTCAAATTCTCTGTAGATAGAATCTGGGAATGCCTTAGCAGTATACTTTGAGTCAGAGTCTTTCACAAGGCGGAAATTGAAGTGTCAGCTAGGGCCGGGAACTCATCTGAAGATTTGACAAGCCAGTGAGGGAAGGAGTGAATTCCAGGCTTATATGGTGGTCAGCAGAATTTCAGTTCCTCAATCATCCTTGGATTGCTAGCATGAATTCCTAATGTTGAGTGGGGTCAGTTCAAGTTCTTCACCATCTGGGCTTCCCTGACACCACAACTTTATCAAAGCCAGCAAGGGAGTGTGTCTTCTAGAAAGATGGATGCCATTATGATCTCTAACCTAGAAGTGACTTCCCATTACCATTGCCATATTCTAGTGTTAGAAGTAAGTTACAAGTGACATCTGAACTCAAAGAGGTAGGAGAGCAATCACATAAGACCTGGGCACTAGGAAGTGGGATAATAACTGGGCAAGATTTTAGAGTTTGCCCATAATAGCTACTGTCCCTTCATATAATATGTAGACTGTTCTTTCTATCCTTCACTGAAGTTGGTGTCCTTAAAATGCATTCCATTTTCCAAAAATACTCTCACTTCTCAAAGTGACAATTGATGTAGGATCAGGACCAAAAGCGCAGAGCCAAAGGTCATATTTTATGATGTTAACTTGGGAACTCCCCATTACCAGACCGGACCCTCTCTAGAGTTGCTTTGCCTTCTTTCTGTCCTGTTCTCTTTCCTTCATTTTTCCTTTCTGTCTCCTTTGACAGGTCAGAACTACATTATGATCTGCAGCTCTCTCTTCTAATTTCCGCTCCCTTGCCTTTGACTTTCAAAGACATCCCATTACCCTGCCTCACAAATCCCTTGTATTTATTGTCATCAACCTCTAAAAAGAACTGAACAAACACACAAGTATAATCTAAAAAGAGATAAAACTCTTGAAATAACTGACAAAAAAATATGGCAGAGTCATAATAAATACTATAGAAACTTAAGAAAAAAAATCAGAAAAATTTTGTTATTAACTGTCCTTTAATTTTTTTCTTTAATAATTTCTTTTTTCACTTGTGTTCATTTGTTTTTAATAAAACAACATATGCTACATATTCCCATAATTATTTGTCTTCTTTCACATGTTAGGAAACTGAGTAAAAATAGGGAACAACAAACAGTTTTCGTTGTTTCTCATTTTGGAGATATGAGCATACGTCATACATTTAAAAAGTTTGATCTAAAATATAACACAGTACTTCCTCACATGGAAAGTTATAATATTGCAATTTTTATAAATATATTTTACTATATTACTCTTAAAGTCCAGATATATGCAAAGAATTTAATAACAAATACATTCATTTCAATACACAGAATTTCAAATTTATTTCCATGTCATTCTCCCAAACAGATATCATGTCATGATCACCATTTTAGTTTTTTTTTTTTATTGGACATACTAAAGTGTTAAATTAATAATCAACTGGCATCATAAATTGACTCAGTAAGGAGATACAAACAGAAAGACTCTTGGATACGATTACAAAGTAATTGTCCTTTAATTTGAAATCTTTAGATTTGACAACTTTAATTTAAAATCTTTCTGATTTCGTCAGAATTGTGTTGCCTTCTGCACAAGCAGGTATAATAATGCATAAGATGGGCTGGGTGTCTAAGGACAGCCCTGGAACCTTGTCAAATGTCTACACATGGAGTGTCTGAATAGCTGCCCTCTCATACACATGTATATCCAACAGGCTGAGTGTGCAGAAGCTTCCTCTCAGAGCACTCAGAATATTTCTAAATATCTGCCTATTTTTCTACTGAGATTCCTTTTTCTAAGCTTGTGAAATTTATATTCAATATTATATTCTGTTGCTTAATTACATTACACATATATTATCCCAACTTATTTTTTGATGCCTGGTCATATATAATTTTTTTTAATTTAGTATATCATATCTACTATGTTTTTTAATAGTACAGGTAGGAAAAGTATATGGAAGAATTTCATATACTTGCTATTTTTGGAAACATCAGAAAGGGAACTTCTAGGGAGCTTTTGCAGAAAGCTTTGGCAAGTGTGCAAAATTTAATATTATTTAAACATGAATGTCAGGTAAACAGAATTTATATATTACATGGTCCATCTGTGGATATAACCCATGTGTATGCACACATACATGGTCTAGGTTCCTGTAGGTGCCATGCCACTCCTCCTCTGCCACCTGGGCCTGTTTCAATCAGTGTAAGAGTCAAGAGGAGAGTTGGAGTAGATCTGAAAGACGTGGGAGCATCTGGCTCTGTGACTCAGCACTGCCCACTGCAATCAATTCAGGGGGCTACACTCAAGCTCCCTTAATCTTTCCTGTCAAATGTAGTTCATCCTAATTAAGGATACATCCTGGAAATAAAGTGGTGATAACAGAGAAGGGAGGCAAGGACTTTCAAAGAGACTCTTTAAAGAAGACATCTGAGAATTTATAAAGTACGTAATAATGTTTTTCTGAGAATGTGATGTTACACATTTTAAAGGCACTGCTAAGAGGCAAACATAAAATCCAGAGGGACACAAGGTAAGAATTGACAGGAGATGTTTGCTATTTTTTGAAAAAAATATGACTGATATGTCTGAAAAGAAATATCAAGTGCATGAAGTTATGCACTAGGCTACTAAAGAAAGAAAAAGAGTTAAATACCAAGGAAATAAACTAAATTTCTGCTTTAGAATATTAAAGTCAATCTCAAAGATATGATGTGAAAGATAAGGGAACAAATTTAAAAAAACCACATTATTCCTTTTTAAAAGAACTTAAGTGAGAAAAAAAGTGAGATGTGCTTAAATAAATGTGGGGTAATATGTAATGTGTATGCACATACACATACACACACACAAAAAAATACAAAACAAAATACAAAGTAGGATTTCTTTATTATTAAAAACAGGGTTTAAAAACTCTAAATAGGGAGTCTATTATTTTAGATTTTAAAATCTTCATTCACATTAGCTAGAATAATTCCAGTTTTTGTTCATTGTAATTTTCATATTATTTTAAACATGTTGCATGTTGGTGGCAGCAGGATAACTAATGCATGCTTTTGCTTTTAAACTGTAGTTTTTCTTCTATTTGGCTTTTCAAATAAATTTTGAGAATTTACCTACTTCGACCTCTCACTCTACCAAACCCATATAAATTTCCTCAAGGTTAAAGGACCCTTGAAGATGGACAAAGAAAGTCAACTTGTCATAGCTTATGAAGGTGATCAAAGGCAGCCAGAGGCTTCCTTAACCTTTGATCACTTACACACAGTTCAATATCTCAATAAGCGAGTCTTGTTTCATGTCCTTAGTTTCCACTGTGGCTCATGACAAGAGAAAGTAATGTTGGTAATAAGAATGGGAGAGGACTTATCTGGCTTGACTCTGTGTGTGTGTGCTTGTGTGTGTGTGTGTGTGTGTGTGTGTGTGTGTGTGTGTGTATGTGTTTTAATCAATAAAACAATAAAATAACTCCTAAGAACTAGCATTTGCTCTAATATTATATTACCGTATTACAGTATCATTGGTGTGTCAGTCTTAAGAAACTTTCAAAAAAGAATGCCATTTAGCAGTGGAGTGGAAAGAAAGAACTTTTAGAAGCAGCTGTTTCAGCTCATCTTATGGGATTTTGATGATCATTTGTCATCAGGTTTCTTCCAACTTTGCCATTAAAGGTTTATGATAGTCTTCAACACTGAAGGCAAAACTGAAATAAATGATAATGTTTGTGAGCTATTAAGGTAAAGAAACAAAAAATTGAAAGTTGAAAAATGCACCAAAGGAGGGGGGCAATTGAAAGAAATTGATGGATTTCATCACCTGGTATGCTTTTGTCCCTATGGATGGATTACTGAAAGAACCTTAAGTGGTCATTCAGTTGGAAATTATGCCTAGAAAATATTTTATCAAGGAAACTTTGCTTGTAGAAATACAAAATGATGGGAAATAGCAGGAGTCCTTAAGAAAAATCACTTTCTCAAGTTTTCACCTTTACATGAAAAAGTTAGTTTTGGGTGGTATCAAGGTAAAATTCATAGATAAGAAGTGAAAAACAGTGGAAAGGAATACTCTAAAGGATATACAAGGCATTGGTTTCCCATTGGAACATGGCTTAGGAAAACAGCATTTAAATCATAGATCTCCCCGGTAGGAACTTATCTAATTTTGCATAAGATACAGTGCTTATTTTATCTTTGACATTCAATCAGTGCCTTTGGATATAGGTGATGAAAATTAACCTTTGCCTACAGTGCAATGTACAGACTGGATGGGAGAATGAATTCTCATTATAAAAACTGAAAAAGGTAAGCATGGATGCTCATCTGAAAATATTAATGTATTTTTTCATGCCCTTTTAATTTCTCAAAGGCTTTATTTAACCTTTTATTCTTCTAACAAGCCACATTTTCCTTCCCAGAGAGACAATTGAAAACACTTATTAGAAAAAAAATAATCGCCTCTAGGACATCATCTGGAAATTGCTCCAAGTGTTGTTGTCTGAAGTGTGAAGCTGCATTCTTCAAGGAATAAAATGGCTACTCCACCACTTCAAAGCTGGATGGGGCTGAATGGATGCACAACAATAGGCATTAACTGTTCCAATCAAAGGTTGCTTCACAAAGGCCTGCACACACTGTTTTGTTTTCTTTGCCAATCATCTGAACAATACAATTACCAGTTAAATTCATTTAGACAGTCTTTTCAAGGGGAGTGTGTAGAGCAAATACAGTCAAATAAAATGTTATTTGCTCCCTCCTTCACAAAATCAGAAAGATCAAAGGTGCAATTAAAAAAATTGTGTATCTGAGCATATGTCTCTGCCTTCATATTCCATGCAATGGAAATTCTTCCAGGGCAGAGGCCAGTCCTGTCTTTTCTGAAACTGAATCTCTGCTACACTAAGGATAATTCAGAAAATGTACATATCGTGACACGTTTTGAAACCATTTTCACTGAGGGGATACCTTTCTTACCTCTCTTGGTAGGTCTTTATTCTGCTGTTCAGTATTGGCATTATTAGTCTTAAATTCACTTGTAGTATTCATAATCATTTCCTTACTTCCTTCTAGACTACACACAAGTATAACTGGACTTTGCTCACGTTATACACTCCTACTCTACTCCTTACAAGGAAAAATGCTTTTCTAAGCAATGCACAGAATCAAACATATCTCTGAACAGTTAGTTCACATGTCTACCCTCAAACACAAATTTCTTAATTTCCCTAACATTCTGTGCTTGCCAATCTTTCTCTGACACTGAGTTTGACCTTTTTTTTATGTATCTAGGATTTTGTATTTGTTTTATGTGTGCAATTTCTATCTGTGTCTTCTGCTAAACCGTAATGTACTCAGGTACACAGAAATTTTATTGAGTAATATTTTATGTTCTGTGTGTTTGTTCCATAAACAAAATAGATTTTTAATCAAAGCACATATCTACACAGTAGTGTTTATCCTCAATATTGCTTAGTATATTCCTCATACTCTTCTGATATATATGAGACATATAATCATCACAACACCAAGATTGTTAGTTCTATCATAGCATCTATTTAACACAGAACCCAGAATCACAAAGACCACAGAATGTGTCAATGTTCACACTCAATGGCAGAGACAGTGTTCCAACCCAGGCAGCCCGATTTCAGCATCCCTGTTCTTATATCCCGTCCAGCCTTGCATTTTGTTTTTAAAACACGAAACAGATGAAGAAATTTTCTTTATGTTGTTTTTTTTAAACTCAATTTTGGTATTTAAGTTCTTCTTCCTTTCACAGGGAAGCTCCTTTCTATGTGCCAATTTATTTTTCTCTGACTGCTTTTAGGGTTATCTCTTTGTTATTAAATTTAGACACTTTGATTTTAATAAATCTTGGTATTGTTCTCTTTGGATTTATTCTACTCAGTGTTTTCTGAACATCTTGAATCATCTATATATCCATTATCTTCTCAGATTTGGGACCTTTTTGACATTATTTCTTCAACTAAATTCTCATCCGTTCTCTATGTCTTCCCATTCTGAGATTCTTATAATATGTATATTGATCCCCTTGATGAATTAGGTTCTCTTCACTTCCTTTTCATTAGCTTTTTCACACCTCTTATTTGATTACCTATCTTTTAAGCTTATAAACTCTTTTTTTCTGTTTGATCAAATATGCTAATGAACACTTCTAATAAAATTTTCAGTTCAGTTATTATGTTTTTCAAGTCAGGAATTTTTGTGGGTTATATCTTAGTTTCTTTCTCTTTATTGATATTCTAATTTTATATATCATCTTTTTCTGATTTCATTTAGTCATCTATTTGTATTTTCTATTCCCTTGAATATCTTCTTAACAGTTATTTAAAACACTCTGACATTAGTAAAATCGATTGAAGCATATTCCCCCCCGCTAACACTTTTTTTTTTTTTTTTTTTGAGACTCAGGGTTCCAGAGTTTTATTGTGTGCTCAACCTGCCAGCTTGGTCTTGAACTCCAGGGCTCAATGTGTCCTTTTATCTCAGCCTCCAGAGTAGTTAGGTCTCTAGTCATGCACCACATTGCCCAGTTGTTATTTGTTTTTGTTTTGTTTCGTTTTCCATTTTGCATATACCTAGTAAATTTTGGCTGGGTTATGGGCATTTGAAAAAACAACTCCCTCTCCAAGTCTGTAAGTACTGCCTTCATGCAATTAAAGACTTTGATCAATCAACCTAGCTGGAAGTTTTCTTAAGCCTTTTCTGATCTCTTATTCCCTCTGGCACCTGCCTGCTGAACTGCAGTTCTAATCCTGTGCTTGCTGGTCACCTCAATTTTCAGCAGCTTCCAAATTCTGGCACTGATTCTGTCAGAGCTCTGATAGGAAGTACAAAAGAGAGTCCCCCTCAGGCAGCTCTCAGAGAAGTCAGGATATTGGACAGTTTTCACTATTTCTTTTCCCTCTGGAGGAGGATTCCTGGTATGTCTCTTCTTAACGTTCTTTCATAGCATTAGTTAGCAAAATATCTGAATTTTCTAGACTTTGTTATAGAATTTCTTCTCTGAACTGCAGTTGCTGGTGCTGTAGCTCCTTAACTAGTCTCTGGAGTTCTCATAGAGGTATTCTGATCCATAGATTGTTAACTCTATGACTCTGTAGGAAAACAACTTGAATCTTTCCAATTTGCCATCTTTCTGAAATCTTTCAAAAATACTGAATTTTGTGGTGATTTTTAAATAGTGTTTCTCTCCTTTGCTACATCAAGTGGCATTTTTATAGACCTAAGCTAATTAATTTTATTCACTGACACATTATTACAAAATATCAACAAATCACAAGTTTCATTTTTGAGGATTTTTTCCCTTGCATTAAGGGATTATACTGTAGAATTACTTAGGCTATGAAGTAAAGAGTCTCAAACATAAGATTCCTACTGTTGGGGGTTATATATACATAACACTCTGTAAATTTCATTTTGGAGCTATTCTCACACCATATATTATACATATTAGGTTATGAAGATTTTATATATTTCAAATTTTGTTGTATTAAAGGTTTTAGAATTTCTTTGTTTGCTTTTGTCAAGGGCAAAATTACCTCAGTGCAAAACTAATCTCCAAATATGCCAGTTATCACAATGAAAGGAAGGGATAATAGAGGGCAATGTATTAACACATTGGGGGGGGTATATATGGGCAAGGAATACATTAATTGGATTATCAAGCTACCCCCATTCCAATAGTGTGGTCATGAGAACTAGAGCTGAGATTTGAACAAGGTCTCCCAGTAAAATGGAAAATGTCTGGGACCCATGACACAGATTTGCTTTGATAGAGAGATGTAGAGACAAATAGTCTGACAGTTAACCCACTGAACAGCTTTGGGTTTTATTTGCGCAAGATAAGTGGAACTATAATGGGTGCCAATAGTAGAAGGCTTAATTAATATCTGATGTATTTTGAGTACCTAAAATGTTTCATATATTCACATTTTCGTGTCACATGCACATTTATTGCATCGTGGAAATTTAGTGTCTCTTTATTCTATCAGTTCATTTCTATTTTCAAACACGTATGCTAATCTTTTCTCATTTTATCTCGATTTAACAAGTCACCGATTACTAATTTTTTTCTTACCTTTTTAAATTGTATATAACCCATTTTTTAAACTCCCATAATAATAATTCTACATTTTCAGTAAATACTGGAAGAAATTTTAAGTTAGTAGTGGTTGTGGTGGTACAATAATATTTTGCTAATTCCCAAAGAACTTTGCAAAGATATTTAGAAAAGAGAAGGGGAATTTCTTCAAGTTCTTATGTAGATTTAGTTAAAAAAACTAAAGCAGAAGGGCATCATGACTCCTTCTGTTAGACATCTTGTTTTGGACTCCTTCTGCCACATATGAACAAAATTGTTCCTCATCTTACCCAGTTCATAACCTGGATCTGAGCTCTTACCACACTTGAAGTCACATGTACCAGACACTTTGGATGTCATAGAAAGAATGCAGAGAACTAATGGAATTTAAATGAGTATAACATTTTGATGACAAACTTGTGATATTATCTTATTAAATGTTTATAATTGTTTTCAGAATAATAATTATTAATCCACTTGCAGATTTATTAGCTCAAGAAAAACCTTCTTCAATAAAAACACTTAGTCAATATGAAAACCCAAAATCAATGATACCAAATACCATGATCCCACTCTGATTCTTCTCATAGGTTTCTTGTCTATACAAGTGGGTTGTAACCCCTGGCCTTAAAACTATTTTCAATGGAATATATCTTATATTTAGAAACCATCTTTAGGGTGGGTGCAGTGGCACAGGTATGTAATCCCAGGGACTCTGGAGGCTGAGGCAGGAGGATCGCAAGTTCAAAGCCAACCTCAGCAAAAAGTGAAGTGCTTAGCAACTCAGTGAGACACTGTCTCTAAATACAGTAATAACTAGGGTTGGGGATGTGGCTAGTGGTAGAGTGCCACAGTGCCCCCCCCCAAAGAAAATCTTTACACAATTAAAATGGATCATATTGTATCCCATTTGTTCAGGGTTTTTCTCTGGAGAGAATTTAAATACATACCCTCCTGCAAATTAAATGTTTCTCCTCTTGAAGGAAACACATCTTAATCCAACTGAAGAGATCCTTCTAACAATGATGCTAATATGGAAATTTCAGACAAAAATAATGATGATATAAGCATGTGTGCAGGTGTCACAGTGAGCTCCACCATCAAAAAAAAAAATGTTCTTCTTTAGTGATACCCTTACCTCTTTTCTGTCAGTACATCATGTAGTCTTCAATTTATTATCTCAAAAGACTAATCTGAAGAAACCCCTAAACCTTTACAAGAGCTAACTTGTCCAAAACCAACAAAACAAAACACCAAATCATAAGCCTTCCTGAATTCCAGTAAGTCTAGAAGATCCAAATTCATACCTTCTTCTGGAGTCTATACAATAAGAATCATAAGACCCACCTGTTTGCCACACTGGGCTGCTGACAGCTTCCAATGAGATCAGATAAGTGAAAGTGATCCATGATGTCTAGATCATTGCAAAGAGAAGGACCAAATTCTTATAAGGACATTCAGAGTAACTCTTTGCTTCTAGGTAGACTAAACAGGTGGCTAGCTATTGTTTTTAATTTATATATGACAGCAGAATGCATTACAATTCTTATTACATATATAGAGCACAGTTTTTCATATCTCTGGTTGTATACAAAGTATATTCACACCAATTCATGTCTTCATACATGTATTTTGAATCTTCATAATTATTATCACATTCTACCATCATTTGTAACCCCATGCCCCCTTCCTTCCCCTCCAACCACTCTGCCCTATCTAGAGATCTTCTATTCCTCCCATGCTCCCTCTCCCTATCCCACTATGAATCAGCCTCTTTATATCAAAAAAAAAAACATTCAGAATTTGGGTTTTGGGGATTGGCTAACTTTACTTAGCATTATCTTCTCTAACTCCATCCAGTTACCTGCAAATGCCATGATTTTATTCTCTTTTATTGCTGAGTGATATTCCATTGTGCATATATGCTGCATTTTTTGTATCTATTCATCTATTGAAGGGCATCTAGGTTGGTTCCATAGTTTAGCTATTGTGAATTATGCTGCTTTAAACATTGATATGGCTGTGTCCCTGTAGTATGCTGCTTTTAAGTCCTTTGAGTATAAACCGAGGAGAGGGATGGCTGGGTCAAATGGTGGTTCCATTCGCAATTTTCCAATAAATCTCCATACTGCTTTCTATATCGGCTGCACCAGTTTGCAGTCCCAACATAAATGTAACTTTTTCCCCACATCCTCACCAACACTTATTTTTGTTTGTGTTCATGATAGCTGCTATTCTGACTGGAGTGAGATGACATCTTAGAATGGTTTTGATTTGCATTTCTCTAATTGCTAGCAATGATGAACATTTTTCATATATTTGTTGATTGATTGCATATCATCTTCTTTTTTTTATTATTTTTTTATTGGTTGTTCACAACATTACAAAGCTCATGACATACCATATTTCATACATTAGATTGAAGGGGGATAGTAGGGGATAGGAAAAGTAGCAGAATACAACAATTACTAATTGGGCATTATGTAAAATTGTAGATGTGTAACCGACGTGATTCTGCAATCTGCATTTGGGGTAAAAATTGGGAGTTCATAACCCACTGCATATCATCTTCTGAAAAGTGTATGTTCAGGTTCTTGACCCATTTATTGAGTTATTTGGGTTTTTTTTTTTGTTGTTGTTGTTGGTGCTTAGCTTTTTGAGTTCTTTATATACCCTAGAGATTAGTGCTCTATCTGATGCATGAGGGGTAAAGATTTGCTCTCAAAATGTAGGCTCTCTATTCACCTCACAGACTTTTTCATTTGCTGAAAAGAAACTTTTCAGTTTGAATCCATCTCATTTATTGATTCTTGATTTTAATTCCTGTGCCAAGGGAGTATTATTAAGGAAGTTGGGGTCTAATCCCTCATGATGGAGATTAGGGCCTACTTTTTCTGGTATTAGACACAGGGTCTCTGATTATATTCCTAAGTCTTTGATCCATTTTGAGTTGAGTTTTGTGCATGGTGAGAGATAGGGGTTTAATTTCATTTTGTTTCATATGAATTTCCAGTTTTCCCAGCACCATTTATTGAAGAGGCTATCTTTTCTCCAATGCACATTTTTGGCACCTTTGTCTAATATAAGATAATTGTAATTTTGTGGGTTATTCTCTGTGTCTTCTATCCTGTACACTGGCCTACCTGTCTGTTTTGGTTCCAATACCATGCTGTTTTTGTTACTATTCTTCTGTAGTACAGTTTGAGTACTGGTATAGTGATGCCACCTGCTTCACTCTTCCTGCTAAGGATTGCTTTAGCTCTTCTGGCTCTTTTACTTTTCCAGATGAATTTCATGATTGCTTTTTTTATTTCTATGAGGAATGTCATTGGAATTTTGATCAGAATTGCATTAAATCTGTATAGTGTTTTTAGAAGTATGGTCATTTTGATAATATTATTTCTGCCTATCCAAAAGCAAGGTAGAACTTTCCATCTTCTAAGGTCTTCTTTCTTTAGGGTTCTGTAATTTTCATTGTATAGATATTTTGGTGTTGATTTGTTCTTATTTTTCTAGGGCTTTGTGATGTAATGTTAAGTCATGTATAAATTTGTTGACTTTCTTCTTTTAAGGAATAAATTCCATACAATGAACTTTCCTCTTAGAACTGCTTTCATAGTGTCCCAGAGATTTCAATATGTTGTGTCTGTGTTTTTATTCACCTCTAAAAACTTTTTAGTCTCCTCCTTGATGTCTTCTGCAATCCATTGTTCATTCAGTGGCATATTATTTATTCTCCAGGTGTTGGAGTGGATTTTATTTCTCATTTTATCATTGATTTCTAACTTCATTCCATTATGATCTGATAGAATGCAGGATAGTATCGATACCTTTTTATATTGCTAAGAGTTGTTTTGTGGTCAGAATGCAGGGTAGTATCGATACCTTTTTAAATTTGCTAAGAGTTGCTTTGTGGCTTAGTATATGGTCTATTTTAGAGAAGGATCTGTGTGCTGTTGAGAAGAAAGTGTATTCTCTCATTGAAGGATGAAATAGCCTATATAATGTCAGTTAAGTCTAGGTTGTTGATTATATTATTAAGTTCTATAGTTTCTTTATTCAGCTTTTGTTTGGAAGATCTATCTAGTGATGAAAGAGGTGTGTTAAAGTCACCCAAAATTATTGTGTTGCGGTCTATTTGACTCTTGAACTTGTGAAGAGTTTGATAGATACATTGTTTGGGGCTTATATATTTATAATTGTGAAATCTTGTTGGTGTGTGTTTCCCTTGAGTAGAATGTAGTGTCTTCTTTATCTTTTTGATTGACTTTAGCTTGAAGTCTACATTATTTGATATTAGGGTGGAAACCCTTGCTTGCTCTGCAGTCCATGTGAGTGGTATGATTTTTCCTAACCCTTCGCCTTCAGTCTGTGGATATCTTTTCCTATGAGATGAGTCTCTTGGAGGCAGCATATTTTTAGGTCTTTTTTAATCCAATCTGCTAGTATATGTCTTTTGATTGGTGAGTTTAGGACATTAACATTCAGGGTTATTATTGAGACATGATTTGTATTCCCAGCTATTTTTATTTATTTTTGTTATTTAACATAACTTGGATTCTCTTCTGATTATATTTCGAGTATTACCTCCCTCTGCTGATTTTCATCATTGTTTTTCATTTCTTCTCCATGGAATATTTTGCTGAGGATATTCTCTAGTGCAGGCTTTCTAGCTATAAATTCTTTTAACTTTAGTTTATCATTGAAGTTTTTATTTCATCATTAAATCTAAAGCTTAGTTTTGCTGGATATAAGATTTGTGGTTGGCATCCATTTACTTTCAGAGCTTGGTATATGTTGTTCCATGATCTCCTTACTTTGAGAGTCTGGGTTAAAAAATCTGCTGAGATACAAATAATGTAGACTTCAAGCTAAAGTCAATCAAAAAAGATAAAGAAGATACTACATTCTACTCAAGGGAAACACACACCAACAAGATTTCACAATTATAAATATATAGCTACTGTTTCCTGGATCTGGGTCCTGTGCAAGTTAGTGTGGGTGGATCTGGGCTGTTGAGCTTGAACTCAGTGGTAGTCTGCTGGTCAGAAGGGGCAGTCCTAAGCCAAAGGCTAGGCTCTGGCAGGTGTCTGCCTTGCTGGGGGAGGGGTGGACCCAGCCCACTGTGAGCCTGGGCCCTACAAGGGCTGGTGTGGGTGGTCTGGGTCAGGTGGTGGTATCTAGCTATTATCAGTATTTTGTGTCCTGGGTCTTGGATGGTGGGAACACTGTTCCTATTATAGTCATTTTTTGTCAACATCATTGGAGTTTCATCACAGTCAAACAATCTTTCCTATGGAAAAAATATCTAACTATCCATCCTGTTGCTAAATTACACTTATTCCTGAGCTATTCTCTTTTTATGTATAATTTTTCCCACAGAAAAACAAGTTGCAAAAAACTTTTTAAATGTATAAATACAAGTTATAAATATATGTATATCATGTCATATATCTATATATATATATATATATATTTACATATATGTGTTCCTCTTGATCATGAATCACTTCTCTATGAATACTAAATTATTTTCAATAATTATGTAATACATGTAATCTTTGTGCCAGGATCTATACACAATATGAAAAGGAACACATGCCTTACAAGAGCTCACTAGTTTTAGTTCGTGCCACTGCCTGTTGGAATGCTACAATGCCAACCACAGGAAGTGTCACAGGAAAAAAGTCCTGTTTAAACCAAAATGTTTAAACCAGATATTGAGTTCACTGGCAGAATGTTTCAAATTCCCCTATCTTTGAGAATCAAATAAAAACTTTTTAAATCTCCCCAAAATTTCTCATATAGCATCTGCAGTTGTACCACACACACACACACACACACACACACACACAAATCAATTTATTTATTATTTCATTGAGCAATTGCACATTGAGAACGTACTATGGGAAAATCTCTAATGTAAGCGTGTGAAATGTTAAAAAGTAAATCCACTGCTCTGAATTGTTTTTTAAAAAGAATTCATGGTTTAATTTTTTTTTTTCAAAAAGGAAATAGTGCTGAGATAATTCATGGGAATGTCTGTTTTTCAAAAAGTGTAACTTTCCATATAAATAAAAAGTATTGCTGTGATTAAATAATTGAGATATGCTGAGATTTTTCACTCACAGAATTGGATATAATCAGATTAGCAAAAAATATGTTTGTCAAGGGAAATGAAACCAGACATTATAACACATTATAATAGCATTTATTGAAATACCTGCTATTCTTTTGTTTAGCCTTAGATCTTACTTAAGATTAAAATGCCTTTGAAAATTATCCAAAATACTCAAATTTTGAGAACAAGGAGACTCAGGCTAAATTGATAAGCCTAGTCAGATTAATTACTATAAAAGTAAACCCAGAAATCAATCATTTTGTTAAAAAATAAATCAACTCCACTTAGAAAAGTTTTATTGGCAGTCTCAGCAACAAACCACTTTAGTTCTGAAATGTTTACTGACAAATTACTTTCTTAGCGAACTTTAAGCTTTTAAAAAGTAAAAAGACTCTATTATACGGCCATTTAGTGTGATTTAGTGGTCTGCGTTTTGTACTATAAGTAGTCAACATTTCTTTTTTGGCTGTTTTGCTTTCCTTTTAGGGTGAACTTAAATTCAAACTATGCATATTGTTATTATTATTCCAAAATTATTCATACAAATCAGCCACAGAAGCACTTGTTAGCCCAGATGCACAGAGAATGCATAGTGAGTGTTCTTGGGTTCCTAAACTCTACTTAGTTAGATACTTACTTGTTTCTGCCTGTTGGGGAGAAAATGAACCTTTGGTCACTTCCTAAGACCTTATCATTGACACTGTTAACTTACCACATCAGAAGCATATCCTCATTTTATGTAATCCTGGAAAATATAGTTAGATTCCACTTTGTAAACCAGGTCTTCTACATAGCTATTTAAACTCTTACAGTGGTGGCATTAGTGTTAAGTATACATTAATCAAATAAATTAAGAAAAATTCTAAACATATATTGCATTTTAAATAGCATATCTGTATGTTTGTTTATAAGCACCAATGCCATACTCTTAGAAATTCATTTTATCATTATAAAGTGATGTTTCGGTTTACTGATAGAACTGGTGGCTTCCCATGTGTAATGTAGAGAAAGGAATGGTGAAGACTATATCTTAAATGCAGTTTGAGGTAAGAATAGTCACTACTGTAAGCCTTATTCATGAGGAGAGGAAGCTCAGACGTGCGGATACAGGTCAAAAACACAAATGAAAAGAAAACATTACATACAAAAGACAAACACACAGCATACAAGTATACCACATTGCGTGCTGTTCCATTCATAACTTCAGATAATAATGGTTGATAAAACATCTTCAAGTCCTTGACTGAGCTGTTTACAATCTCTCATAAAACAATTAAACAGAAAATTGCATATAATCAATAAAAGTTCATATATATTATGCATATTTATAATTTATAAATATATACTTATACTTTATAAATCATATACTTTATAAATACATAAAATATAAATATATATTATATGTATTTATTATCTATATGTAAACATATATTGATGTATTTATTTCTAGGATGCTAGGGGAGCACACACAACAAAAATGTAATCTGGTTTGGATATTCAATACAGAGATGTTCATTTAGGCTAGTGAGGGCAGCCTTGAGAGGTAACCAGAGAGCAGTTGTTCAATACATAGAAGGAAGACAGTTGAACAATACAAAATATAAAAATTATACGATAGACTAAAAATAAGGAAAGAAAAAGAGGTTCTTGTAGACAAAATAAAGGAAAAATCTCCCTTTAACTCAACAACTTAAATATTATCATATTACTCTTAAAATTTCACCAGGTTTGAATGATATGGTCCTTATTGCTATTTTTGTTTACAACCCTAATGTTTGGCAGGTGAGCTGACATGGGATGGGGCTAAACTGAAGGCTGATAGTCTAAAAGCAAAGGCAGGAGAAACTCTGATAAACTTTGGCAGTAATGCAAAGCAGGAAGTAATTCAACCTTGGGAATGTCTTTTGGAACCTGCCTCCAAAATTTCAGACTAAGAATATAGAGAATAATGGCCCATTGCTTAACAGCAGTTTTGGTAGTTTAGACCACATATGATAAATAGAATTTTGTCTTTAATATTTATCAGATTCAGAAACTTCTTTATGGAGATAATTTTGTTTGTTTCCAATTACTTATAAAGGAAAACAATCATATTAATAAATGTAAGGCTCTAGAGTGTCATGCTTGTCATGCTTAATCAAAATTCTTATGAGTTATCTACCACAAAAACGTATAGGAGAATATTTGTTGCATTCAAGTCAATGTATCTGTAAATCTCTTTGCTTCTTAGTGTATAACTACATGATTCCAGATTCTTTGTGTTTTTTAAAAACAATAAGATATTTGCAATTCCTCCTCTGATCTCTGTAACATGGGCACAATTAAAGATAGCAAATAATAGATGGGAGCCAAGGTAGTTTACTCTAATAGCATTTTATTTCCTGAATATATTTTTGTGCTTTGATACTTCAGAGGTCTGTTACCCTAGGAAGCATTTTGTTCAGACAAACAATGTTATGTGGGTGAAAATAATAGCAACTGAGAAATGAACTGTGGAAGCTAGGTTAATTTTGACACAACTCTATGGCATATTGATATTTCAGTGAAAGAATTGATGAGTTTAGATTTTCTCAGCTGAATTTGGGAGTTACATTGCCACGATCAATTCCTCAAGAAGAAAATAATATATCTTTAGAGAGATTTAATGCAGATTGACACATGGAGCGCAAAAGTCGATTTTCACAGTTTCTCATCCTTTTGAGCTTCTGAAAACAAGGAGAGGTATCTTCAATGGAAAAAAAAATAAAACAAAATGCAAATTCATCATGGGCACAGTAGTTTTATATACAAATCAAGCTGATTTTAGGCGAGAACATCTGTGCAAACAAGATTTTAAAAAGTAATTTCAAGACTACAAATAAAGTATGTTGATTAGATTTTAAAATAGACATGTTAAATGTGCACACCAACTGAAATATATGGTGCATGACATAATTTAATAAGTTTATTTAATAAAGATTTGAAGAGAAGCCTAACTAGAAAAAAATGTCCATTCTCTTGTTTT
This sequence comes from Urocitellus parryii, assembly GCF_045843805.1. NCBI lineage: Eukaryota > Metazoa > Chordata > Mammalia > Rodentia > Sciuridae > Urocitellus > Urocitellus parryii. Next base: position 68,403,623 of record NC_135538.1, on the reverse strand, counting down.
CTAATTTTTGGTGTTAAAAATTATTTGGCAAGTAAATAAAACTATATTCTAGTTTGATTTTTTATATTCTAAAAAAGTATGATTTCAATTTCGACAATTACTTAAGAGTTCACTATTTATTTAGCACCATAATGCAAGATACATTTTATTATGGTTTGTATCCTGACTTTCATGAAATCATAAGCTAGTAAAGTAATATATGAGTAACTTATGTTATTTGAGAAAAAATGGAAGTCATACGTTCCATAAGAACACAGAGTAGGAACATTTAAATCATCCCATTGACATCTGGAAGTATCCTCCATTTAAACACTAGAACTCAATTTTTAAAGATGAGTTGGAAGGGTAGCAGAATAAAATAGACACTAGTATTATTGTATGTATATACGTGGCTGTATAACCAATGCGATTCTGCAACCTGTACACTTGGAAAAGTGAAAAATTATACCCCATTTGATTCAAATGTATGATATGTCAAGATCATTGTATTGTCATGCTCAACTAATAAAAAATGTGAAAAAAATAAAGGCTGTCAAATAAAGAAGGAGTTAGTCTCTAGAAGGAGGATGAATTATGTAGAAAAAACACAGAAGTATGAATAGCACATTTACCTCTGGGGAATCAAAAATGGTGGAATCATTCTGCTTTCTCTGAATACTCTTATTTCAGATGGTCCCAAGATGCTGACAGCAAAGAGAAATTTAGGAAGTACAGGTTCTAATCGAGGCAACTATAACATCTAATCAGAAAACAGAAAAGAAGCCCATAAAAGTAACTAAGAAGGATGGCTAGAGAAGAAAGAAGACAGTCAGAAATAAAAATAGAATAAGATTCAAGAGATATAATGTGCTCCATAGTGTCATATTCTGCTAAAGACCAAATAAGTAAGGCTAGAACACCACAGCTAAATTTCATATTAGAGGTCTGTGCTGACTTTAAAAAATAAAAAACAAACTCTCAATAGAGTGTTGATGAACATTGCTAGATTGCAGAAAATTGAAGAGTGAATGGGAGGTAAGTAATTGGAAACTTAACTTTGTAAGGTAATGGGATGTCAATAACTGCACAAGATTGGAGGGGTTTGGACATGTTAATATAATATGGGGAATGGCCAGGGAGATAAAAAATATATAAATATATAGGAGAAAGACACTTTGATTAATGGGTAGAGTTCCTCACCAATACAGGAGGGGATGTTAGGCTATGTCCAATCAGATGAATTAGCAATGTGATAGGACAGTTCCTTCATTTAAACAAGAGGGGCTAAAAGCAGAATAAATATTTAAAAATATTTGTTGAGAATAGGAAAAAATACATGCCTTCCCAAACTTTAAATTTAGCACGTACAAACAAACATACACACAACAGAGAAAACTCCTTTTTAATAAATCACAAATTATGGGAGCTTCCTCTAAATTTTTTTTCTGGACATTTAATTGATTGCTTGCCTGAATAAATAATGATAGTATGAGCTGATATTACCAAGTAAATTTTCTTCTCTTTTAAACAATAATTCACTTTTATCTAACATTTGAAATCTTGTTCTTTATTTGGATGGCTTGCAGCTTTTCCTCTTTGCCCCTAGATTCTTATGTTCAACTAAAAAAATAGCACAATAATGCTGTAATGATGAAAAATAAATATTTGTATTAAATTTCATCTTTTTAGTAAAAAAAAATAGAGTAATGCTAAATCTTTTGGTATACACATTCTACCGGATAGTCCCAAGCATCTATATATTCCAGGAGATGGGTCTGGACTTAGAACTTTTATTCCTAGCAAATTTTCTGCTGGCAAATGACCAAATGAAAGCTCATTAATGATCTAAAACAAGCAAATAAGATTAATTCAACACACATTTTATGCATTTATTTAAGGTATATCAATAGCTCTGCGTGACATAATCATTGTAGACTAATGACAATCCAATGTTTCTTCATCAGTATTTACTAATTAAGAATGTGTATTAAATATTTGGTTAAAAAGCCAATGCAATCAAGAACCAAGAACGATGTAGAAAGGAAAATGGAGTAAATCTGTTAAAAAACAAAACAAAACTAGGTATTCTAGTCAGTTTATTTGCTGCTGTGACTAAAATGACCCAACAAGAAAAACTTTAGGGAAAGTAAAGGCTCATAGTTTTAGAGGTCTTAATCAATAGACAGCAGATTCCATTCCTCTCAGGCTTCCCGGTAAGACTAAAATCATGGCAGAAGACTGAGGCAGAGGGAAATAGCTCACATAATGATCAGGAAACAAAGAGAGACCTTCCCTTACCAAATACAAATATATACCCCATACCTGTGGTGAGCCGTTTCTGTGAGCTGTGGTCGCCATTACAAGATGGCGCTGGTTTCCCCTGTAGTCTGTGACAAACAACTCCTTATCAGAATGAGTTGGCACGCTGTGACTTGGCACCCTGTGAGAAAAGTCCACGTGGCAGCTTCGCATTGGGGCTTGAGGTGCTTTATTAAGGCTGGGAGGGGCATCCAGGGGAGAGAAGAAAAAGTATCAAGGACCTGAATAAACTGCTGAGAGAAGATTCCCGAGTTGCGTCTTCCTTGCGGGCAAGGGGTCGCGACAAGTGGTGCCGAGACCCGGGAACCAGAACTTTCAGTCAGTCAGGGGTGGTGCACCGGTTAGTCCCAGGTAAGTGGGATCTGCGATGAAAGCAGGGATAGTCCCAGTACGTGGGATCCGCGTCCAAAGCGGGGTCAGCTCCTCTACAAAGAAAGAGAGAGCCTCATATTTATTGCAGCTGCACTGTGTACTTTCACTTTTGTTTTCTGTGTTTCTTTTGTTGTGTCATCTCGTTTTTGTTTTTTGTGGTATCTCTTGTTGTTTTTTTGTGCGTCTTTTGTTGTTGTGTCATGGGTGTCACATCTTCAAGTCCGCTCCTCCTGGCCCTAGATGACCTGTTACGTTCCAAGGGCCTGGAAGTGAAACGTAGTACTTTAGAGAGATTTTTACAGAAGACAGATATTGCTGCACCGTGGTTTGCATTCTCGGGCAGCCTTACTATACCTAGCTGGGATAAATTAGGCAAAGACCTTGACTTTGCTTCTGAGCAGGGCATATTAAAGGGTGGGGTGATCCCCCTTTGGAAGATGGTCCGTAGTTGCCTCACAGATGACAGATGTCAGGAAGCACTTACTAAAGGACAGGAAGTTTTAGAGCAATTACATGAGGAGAAGTCAGAGACGGCAGAAAGTGAGGTATCTCAGGAGGATGGGAGTGTGCGGAGCATGAAACAGGGGAGGAGGCGGCTGTCTCCGGCAAGAAGTGAGATATCTCAGAAGGATGGGAATGTACGGAATGTGAAACAGGGGAGGAGACGATTGTATCCAGATCTCAGTGCGCTGCGCACACCCCCATGCGAAAGTGGGTCAGAGAAAGAGGAGGATGAGGAGGAGGAGCTTGGGAGGCTGTCTTGTCAGCTAGGGAGTGTAGGTATGGGAGAAGGAAACAGAAATAAACAGGGGCTCAAGAAAAATGATCCTCTAGATCCACCGCCGTATGGTGGGGGTGTTTCGGGGAGAGCTTTCCATGCCCAAACATGGAGGGCTGTTAATGCTGAGATGGGTCTTGCTTATCCAGTTTTTCAGGATGACAATAGGGGAAGATTCCATGAACCTTTAGATTTCAAAATTGTGAAGACCCTGGCGGAGTCCGTGCGTACTTATGGGGTGGATGCCGCCTTCACACTAACTCAGGTGGAGGGTTTGTCTAGATACTGCATGACTCCCTCTGACTGGGCTAGCCTTGTTCGGGCTTGCGTTTCCCCGGGTAAATATTTGGACTGGAGAGCATTTATGCTAGAGGGCGCAATAGAGCAGGCCGCCCAAAACCATGCGGCGGGACACCCCGCTTGGGATAAGGACATGCTTCTGGGGCAGGGGAGATTTGCTAATCAACAGACAGGATTTCCTCTTGAGGTATATGACCAAATTAACAGCATTTGCATTCGGGCATGGAAATCACTTCCAAATAGAGGAGAGGTATCTGGTAATTTGACCAAGATTCTACAAGGCCCTACAGAACCCTTTTCAGATTTTGTTGCAAGGATGGTAGATGCCGCGGGAAAGATTTTTGGGGATCCTGATAGAGCCATGCCCCTTATCAAGCAATTGGTTTTTGAGCAATGCACCAAGGAATGTAAAGCAGCAATCACTCCTTATAAAAACAAGGGCATAGAAGCATGGATGAAGGTGTGTAGAGAGATTGGAGGACCTTTAACTAATTCAGGTCTTGCAGCTGCTGTCCTTCGGATTGCCAAAGGGGGCGGTCCTGGTGCCAGAACATGCTTCCATTGTGGTCAATCTGGTCATTTCAGACGGGAATGTCCCAAAAAAGACAGTTTTACTGGACCTCCTTACGGTGGCCCTTCCAATGGCCTTCGTCTACCGGGGTTGTGTCCAAGATGCAAAAAGGGGAAACATTGGGCAAGAGAGTGTCAATCAGTGAGAGACATCCATGGACAGCCTGTTTCAGCTGGGCCAAAAAACGGCCAACGGGGCCCCCGACCCCAGGGCCCACAAATATATGGGGCAATGGAGAATGTCACACCCAAACCCGAGACATGGCCGTCTCTACGCCATCCCATGAAACGCGGAGAGCCACTACAGGCGCCGCAGGATTGGACCTCTGTTCCACCTCCAGACTCGTATTGACACCTAAGATGGGAGTCCAATTGGTAGAAACTGAGTTTAAAGGGCCTTTACCACCTGGCACTGTAGGTTTGCTAATTGGACGTGCATCCTCTATCTTGCAAGGTCTTCATGTTTTCCCTGGAGTAATCAGCCCTGATGCTGTAGGGACAGTAAAGGTTATGGTGGAAGCTCCAAGGGGCATTGTGTCTATCTCTCCAGGGGATCGGATTGCTCAATTACTAATTTTGCCTAGCTTGCATACCCACTTCCCTTCTGACTCAAGGTCACGGACGGGAGATGAGATTGGTGCCACCGGAGGAAATTGTGCCTATTTGTCACTGAATATGAGCAATCGCCCCACTTTGGAGTTAAGCATAGAAGGTAAATCTATTGTGGGATTGCTGGACACAGGGGCGGACCGTAGCATTATAGCCCTTAAGGACTGGTCTAAGGGATGGCCAGTGCAGACTTCTGATCAATCCCTAAGAGGACTTGGATATGCCCAAGCCCCTCAAATCAGCTGTAGACATCTATCTTGGAAGGACCCAGAAGGACATCATGGTACTTTTCAGCCTTATGTACTTGATTTGCCTGTTTCTTTATGGGGCCGTGATCTGATGAATGACATGGGGTTTACTCTTAGCAATGACTATTCCCCGGTGTCTCAACAAATTTTGCTAGATATGGGGTATAGGCCAGGTCTAGGACTAGGAAAACACCTACAGGGGCGTAGGCATCCTGTGCAAGGTCATCAAAAGCTTAACAGATTTGGTCCTGGTTTCAGTGGCTGATTTCCAATGAAAGGGGGGCTTCAGCCGATGTTTCTACATTGGCTCAATTGCTAGGAGCCAAAAGCTGGTTGGCTAATGTTTCTGGCACTGTTAGGGAGAGTGAACGAGGAAATAGACTTACATCTGTTTTGTTCAACTCTCTGTTATATAGTGCCACATTACCCCCTGCAATGGTCTGTGTCCAATCCCCGTTCCTGTTCCTTTTGGCTAATGACACCTCGTCAGGGATGCTAGATTGTTCTAATGTTACCTGTCTCTTATCTGAGTGTTGGAATGGTTCTTGGACTGTAGCAGTGGATATGAAAATTCCAACTTTTGTCCCAATCCCGGTAACTGCAGATCCTGAAAAATTCCCCATTGTTGAGCTATTTCGAGTCCGTAGGGATTTTGGAATTACAGCAGCCATAGTGACAGCCGTGGCGGTATCTGCTGCTGCAGCGGTTACGACCGGAGTGGCCATGGCCAATCAAGTACAAACTGCTGCCACCATTAATCGAGTTGTTCAACAAACTTCCACCATACTCGAATCCCAAAACACAATCAATCAACATATTTTGTCAGGGATTTTAGCTGCCAACCAAAGAATAGATTTACTCCAAGCTCAGGTAGAAGAATTAGCTGACTTGGTGCTTTTGGGTTGCGTTGACCAACGTGCACATTTATGCATAACCTCTGTCAGATTTAATGATTCCAGGAATGCTTCCTGCATCATTGGCGAATATTTGGCCGGAAACTGGTCCATGGAAGCGGAAGACATGATCCAGTCTCAACTAACCCAAATAGCTGTCTTGAACAGTACCCGTGTCGATCCCGTGACCTTGGGACAATTCACCGATTGGATATCTTCTGCCTTTTCCTTTTTTAAAGAGTGGGTGGGGGTAGGTGTTTTTGGTGCAATGTGTTGCTTCGGTATGTTCCTCTGTTTGTGGTTTCTCTGTCGCCTCAAGGCCCGCAATGCTCACGATAAGGCTATGATCATACAAGCTCTTGCAGCTTTAGAAAATGGCAATTCACCTCAAGTCTGGCTTGCGCATCTTAAACAGTAAATCTTTGACATGGTCGTTGCACCCCAAGTTATTATAACATTGCACTGGGATCGACATGTCTTTCCTCGCTATTCTCTTAGTGTTGGAAAGTCCTTGCACTCTGCCGGTCTTGCTGCCATTGCACGCAGATGGGTTTCCACACTAGTGCTTCTCTATCGCTTTAAAGTCCGTGCCTTTCTTTCAGGGTGCTGTCAACTTGTTTGTCATTGTACACAGCCACAGTTCAGCCTCAGCTATCCCCCTCCGTCCACCATCGTCATGGTACAGGATGCGAGGCAAGGCACTGCACTTGTGTGATCCTTGGAGTGGACCTCAAGGAGAGCATGTCCTATTGCATGCGGGTTTGACGTCCTTCCTTACCCCACCTTATCCACGCCCCGCCCCACAAAAAAAGGCGTCGGCTGATATGGCCTCGGATCTGGGGAAGGCGCCTCCTTGGGGCTGAGCCATACTATGCAGCCACTTCTGCACAGTGGGATAGGACCTCTACTCTCGCCTGTATTGTCATACAAAAACAAAAAAGGGGGAACTGTGGTGAGCCGTTTCTGTGAACTGTGGCCGCCATTACAAGATGGCGCTGGTTTCCCCTGTAGTCTGTGACAAACAACTCCTTATCAGAATGAGTTGGCACGCTGTGACTTGGCACCCTGTGAGAAAAGTCCACGTGGCAGCTTCGCATTGGGGCTTGAGGTGCTTTATTAAGGCTGGGAGGGGCATCCAGGGGAGAGAAGAAAAAGTATCAAGGACCTGAATAAACTGCTGAGAGAAGATTCCCGAGTTGCGTCTTCCTTGTGGGCAAGGGGTCGCGACACATACCCATGTCCACATTTTCTCTAGCCACACCCCATCTACCTTCAGTTACCACTCAATTAATCCCATCAGATGATTAATTTACTAATTGGGTTAAGGCTTTCATAACCCAATCAGCTCTTTTCTAAACCTTCTTGGATTGTCTCACACATGAGCTTTTGGGGAACACCTCACATCCAAACCATAACTGTAGGTGAGTGTATTTTTAGAAAGTCTCTTATTTTTTTTTTCTGCACTTAAATGTTTTCCATGGAAAATTTCAAAGTGGTATGAATATCCTTGTTAATGATGAATATACCTTACATCCCAATTTTTTTGTTTTGACCACATAGCTACTACATATAAAGTTCAGCAAACAGTGTTTCAGTAAATTCTGAGACAATAAAAAATAAAAAAAACTATCTAGAAAACTGATTAAAATATCTTCCAAATGTAATTGAGAAAAATCAGTTCTCATTTCTCAGAAATGTCAGAATTGTCTTGACTCTCATCAGGAAAATTGAGCTTTCCAAAAATAAACAACAAGCAAACATAATAGATACGTCAATATAATTAATTATTATATCATTAGTTTATATTTTAAGGTACAAAATCGTGAATAAGACATTTAAACTATCTGCATCTAAACTCACAATTCCTATAGTGAGAAATTTGATGATCTTGTCTTCATAGACACTGCCACATCAAAATTAAATGAATCTTTAGCAATAAAAATATTTATACCTTATGTTAACATGGATTTTCTGAAAATTCAGGATAGAAATATAGACACAACTTTAAGAGGATACTTCTAAGCAATGCACTATCCACTTGTGTTCACTGTGGCCTGCTCTTTGCTATTTTTCTCCAGCTACCTATAGCACATATGGTGTGACACTGCATCATATACAACCAGAGACATGAAAAGTTGTGCTGCAATTGTGTACGATGAATCAAAATGCATTCAGCTGTCATATACACCTAATTAAAATAAGTAAATTAATTAAAAAAAGAAAAGAGAAATATTTAAAAAAATAGATTCAGGCCTTACAAAACCTTTGGTTTGAGTTCATTTTTCTAGAGTCTGCAGTATTCTGAATGTCAAAACACATTTCAGTGGAATGAGATCATGACTCTAGCTTTATAAAGGTCTATGTATAATGGGACACTTTGCAGCATTCACAGAACTGTTGTGTGTCTGGCCTGGTCAGTAACTGGGGAAGGAATATGGATGAAACGCGGCTCGAAAAGTAAGATTCAGTTTACCCATATCTCTGCCCTCCAATTCTATGGGAAATAATAATCAGTTGTGTGAATTTTTAAGAATGCTAATTATTTTCAATGAAAGATAGCATACCTCATAAACTTTCTTCCTATCCAAAATCTCAATTAATGATTCTACAAGTACAAACAAAAGGAAATAAAACTACGGCATGACTAAACACAAGAAAAAAAAAAAAACATAACAGTGGAAGGGAAAATGAATTAATTTATTATGGGCAGAAAGCAGACGAGATCATTTCTGTAGCAAACCCAGGAAGATTAGTGAGATAGGGGCATATTCAGGTTCATGAAAGAGCTGTTTCCAGAATGTCTGGGTCTGGTGGTCACTTTGTTCCCAACTAAAGGCTTTAAAACAGAGCTAACTAATGGCCTTGGGGAAGCTCCTAAGGGTGCACTTGGATTAAGTCAAGAAATCTATTGAAACCTGTCTTTCAGCTTTCATCATGTACTCAACAGGAAAACAACAGGGATCTACTCAAGAGAGCAATACTTAACCATTCTACCTCCTTTTAAAAGTTCTATCCCAGTTTGCCATTTGAGGAGTGATCTAAATATGGGTGGCAAATCACTGATTATAGCTTATGAAGGGAGACCTCTCTTGTCCCAAATATTCACCTATTTCTTTCTTTCTACCACTGCCCCCAAATTCTTCTGTTGAAATTTTAAACCCCAAATGAGATGGTATTTCCATGTTGGGCCCTTGTAGGTTGTAGCTCTCATGAATGGGATTCATGCCCTAGAATAGTGACTCTGGAGGCTTCCCTTATCCCTTCTGCCATGTGAGAATTACAGTGAGAAGACAGGCATCTGTGAATTGGGAAGTGTGCTCTCAATAGAAACCAAATCTGTAGACATCTTGGTCTTGGGCCTCCAGACTATGGGAAATAAAGTTTGGTTATTTATAAGTTACCAGTTCATGCTATTTTAATATAACAGCACAAAAAAAATGCATTGAGACACCACTTATTTGTACACAGCCCAGACCGAGCTCCCTCACAAAATATAAAAAGGATAAATTTTTCAATAAGTGATAAAAGAACAATTTAAAAGACCAAATAAACAAAATTCCTCAAATACTAGCCATTTAAATGAATTCAAAGACTGTGGGCAAAATAAATTGTAAATTATGCCTACTCTATTATTTGAGGTAAAAAAGCAAGAAAAAGAAGACCCACAGAAAATAAAACAACATAAGCCAGGTGCAGTGGTGCACACCTGTAATCCCAGTGGCTCAGGAGGCTGAGGCAGGAGGATCACAAGTTAAAAGTCAGCATCAGCAAAAGCAAGGTGCTAAACAACTCAGTGAGACCCTGTCTCTAAATAAAATACAAAATAGGGCTGGTTGAGTGCCCCTGAGTTCAATCTTCAGTACCAAAAGGAAGAAAGAAAGCAAAAAACAGAATTATATAATGAGCAGAATAAAAATTAGAACATGATTCTAATGATCTTCTTTAGAGATGCTTCAGAAAATATTACTTTTATCATTAAATGAATTAGAGAATATGACATATTTCTTGAAAATGAACAAAATAATCTTGAGATAGAAATGTAATTGCTGATAAAATAAATTGAATATTAAATTAGTTATTTGAGAAATAGAGTACAAGAAATTGTATGAATCTAGATTAAAATGATAAAGAGCTGGCAATATGGGCAAAATATCTCAGATTTAGGGTGGAATTATTATTTTATATATGCTAACAATACACATTAAATTAAAATATAAAAATAAACAAAAAATGGGTGGAGTTATAATCATAGCAATAATAGAAGAAAATTTTCCCAAGGGGGAAAAAAAACATATAGATATACAAATTGATGAAGTCACTAAGTGCCAACACGGTGAAGAGGAAGAATCACCATGTTGAAACAGTCTGGCAATGTTTGAGGACTCTACATACAATCCAAGACTTCCAGAGAATGAAAATAAGTTTGAAACAAACTTTCTGTTGGTGACTTTGACAGTGAAACAAAGCAAAATCTTAAAGTTCTAAGAGAGAAGTTTCTATTCCAATTATATCAGGCCTATCACATTGGTGCCCTTGATTTCTCAGACCCCTGTCTACTGATTATAGTAGTCTAATCCTGATAGAAATCAGCCAGCCATGCCCAAAGTTTTGGGCTGTCCATCACTTTCAGGCTTGAATAAAGACAAGATATTTGCTCAATTGGTTTCTAGGGAACTAGTTGATGAAATCCAGAAATACTGGTGAGCTGTCATTCCTCAGGACAAACTTTGACTATTGGGAGAATGAAGAAAAGAGGAAGTACCTGAAGCTAAAATTGTCCCTTTCTTTCTTCAAATAGTTTGTTTTCATCAGTTTGAGGAAGCTGTAGAGCCAAAATCTGTGAACTTGTTGCATTAGGATTTTCTTTCTGTTTCTCCTTGTCTCATTTCTATTGTCTGGGACTGCATTTGCACATAAGTCTTGCCTCAGGCTGTTTGCTGAGAAAACTGGTATAAGACACAAACATGTTAATCAACTGTGACACCAAGTCATTTTATTTAAGAAAGCACCAAAGTGTTTATTTCTTACTTTCATTTTAAAAAAGAATTCTCTTGAGGAAAACCCATGTCCAAAAAGCCAGAAACAGTCATAAAAAATTCAAGAAGACAGGGACCCTTGGGATTTGGGAAACAATGAAAATAGCTGTATGCCATTTACTATGTATTGTTTTAGAAAGATCTAACAGAAAAAAAAAAACATAGGAAATTAAAGATAGTCATAGAAAAGAAATAGGAAGAGCACTGAGATATAAAAAAAAAATTGTGTTGAGTTGCTGACTATGTTGCTTAAGTGTCACAATTTTACCAACTTTGAACTGCTTTCTATTGAAAACAAAAGAGCATAATCACAGAGGTCAGAAAGTACAGGGAACAGATAAGCTAGAGGAAGATACATAAATGTTTGTGTGACTTATGATACAGTCTCTAAGCAGAGACTATAACTAAAATAAAATTATTGCATCGATAAATTAAAATAGAAGTATATTATTTACACATTTACAATGACAATTGGAAGCATTTAAAATAATAATATAGCATAACCTGAAACAGAGCTTTAATCTCCAGGATATATAAAGAACTCAATAAACTTCACACCAAAAATATGAATAACCTAATCAACAAATGGGCAAAGGAACTGAACAGATACTTCACAGAAGAAGAAATACTATTAGGTAACAAATATATGGAAAAACATTCAACATTGCCAGCAATTAGAGAAATGTGAATTAAAACTACACTGAGATTCCATCTCACTCCTATCAGAATGACAATTATCAAGATGCAAATAATAATAAATGTTGGTAAGGATGTGGGGAAAAAGGTATACTCATACATTGCTGGTGGGACTGTAAATTGGTATAACCACTTTGGAAAGCACTATGGAGATTCCTCAGAAAACTTAGAATGGAACCACCATTTGACCCAGTTATCCCACTCCTCAGTATATACCTGAGGAACTTAAAATCAGCATACTATATTGATGCAATAACATGAATATTTATAGCAGCTCAATTTACCATATGTAAACTATGGAACCAACCTAGGTGCCCTTCAACAGATGAATGGATAAAGAAAATGTGCTACATATACACAATGGAACATTACTCAGCCATGAAGAAGAATGAAATTATGGCATTTGCTGGTAAATGAATGGAACCAAAGGCCTAATGTTCTCTCTGTTCATTGTGTTGGCTCACAATGGGTGGGGGAGAGTGAGGAGAGGAGGTTCACAAGATTAAACAGAAGGGAGTGGAGGAGGGGTGAGAATGGAAAAGATAATAGAATGTGACATAACTTACCTATGTGTACCAAATGAGTGTAACAACACATCATGTACAACCACAAAAATGGGAAGTTTATAAAAATGTAGACCAAAAATAAGCTTCTTAAAATGATCAAAAATAACATAAATGTTTTATTTATATCTATAGTGATAATTGGAAGAAAAAAAATAAATTTGTTTTAAAAAAATTTCCTGAAATATAGGCCGTGATGAGGAAGAGAGACTTCAGTTTGTCAATGTATATATACAATACACTCTTTTGCATGATTTGAAGCTATTTTATACTATATTAACTATCACTAATTAAAATGACTTTTCAGCTTGAGGATGTAGCTCAGTGGTAAAGTGATTGCCTAGCAACTAGCATGTGCAAGGCCCTGGGCTCTATCCCCTGCACCATAACAACAACAATAACAACAACAACAACAACAACAACAACAAAAACCTACTTCTGATACTACTAATAATAAACATAAAACCAGATAAAAACATTACAAAATAAATAAATTGAGTTTTCTTTAATGAACTAAGAGAGCATATTATCTTTCTTGGTCACATAGACAATAGATTGGGAGAAAAGTTTTAACAACAAGAGACAAGGTATGATGTTGCTGTGACAGTTAAGGAGAGAGACGTTAAAAGCCTAAAATAAAAAAAGAAGCAATTGGCTTTTGAGTAAGTGAGATGTTCAGTAGATGTTAAAAGAGGTAGTTCTAAATAATCATAAGTTTAGAATAGAAGTTAGGGATCTAACAAAACTTCCCCAATTTCTATTTTGACATGCTGGAAAGGTCTCTGAGGGCATCATCCTAGATAAATAAGGGATTCAAAAAGATGAGTGTGTAATTGATATATTGGTGGTGACTATGAATAGAGAGAACACGAAGACTCAGTTTTTCTTAATTAGTTTTACCATTTCTTTTTTTTTAAAGAGAGAGAGAGAATTTTAATATTTATTTTTTAGTTTATCGGCGGACACAACATCTTTGTTTGTATGTGGTTCTGAGGATTGAACCGTACGCATGCCAGGTGAGCGTGCTACCGCTTAAGCCACATCCCCAGCCCTTACCATTTCTTATTAAATAGAAATCAGGAAGATGTCTGGAGTGTTTGAGAGCATTTAAGTGAAAAAGTAGTTGGGTTTATGAGCCTAGGGCTCATGTCTTAAGATGTACATAAAACAGTCACAGAATATTTGTGGATATTAAAAAAATACTTATTAAAGAAATAATAACAATATTAGTGACAATATGATGTAATAAGGCAAATCTAACATAGAATTCTGAGTAACACTTCAGGATTTTTGAATAGATAGGTTAAAAAAGAGATGTTACGTAGAAATGAATTTTGAAGTACTAATAATTGAAGAAAACTGGGAGTAAGAAATAAATAGTTTCAAAACATGGAGGCAAGAACTTTGACTAGCAAAGAATAAAGCCAAAGGGGATGAAGAATGGGAAAGACTTCTCATTGACAAATAAGGAGTAACATTGTAATAACCAGGTATCTATGAGTATGAGACAAATATGTGTTGAAGAAGTAAACAGAAAGTTCTCATGAAAATGTTTGATTTTGAAAACCAAACAGTGATAGGAAATTACAGAAATGTTAATATATTTATATGCTGATGGAAAGTGATGTAATGCTAATTGAGGGAAAAGAATTGAAACTATAGATGTAAATAAGTGATCAAACTAGGTCTACAGAAGACCACAAAGATGTCATTTGGTTCACATGTCCAAGAATCATTCTTAAATAATAAGACAACTTTCTTTGACTCTGAGATTCTTAGGAAAGGAGTATGGATATTATTAAGTGAATGATACTTGGTAATTTCAAATATGAAAGTGTTTATATCCAAATTGCTTCAATTTTCTTAATGCTAATGAAGACAAAAACAAGTGATAAAGCCATAGAAAAGATTTGTGATACAAATTATTGAATAGTTTGGTGACTGAGAATTATGAATGTTTGGAATAGTTGCTCTGGGGAAAAGGAAATGATATGTCCAGTGTTAGGTCTTAGGAATTCTGAATAAGGGCCTACTTGGGAATGTTGATCACATATTATTTGAAAGAACTTGACCAACAATGAAATTTTGCATTGTAGCATTCTGTAGGAAAGGTGGGGTTGTCCTAAATCCTGAGTTTGCAGGACCATTGTGGGAGAATAAGGAGTTAATGAACAATAATGGTAAAAATGACTATATGACCACACTGGTTATATGACTGCATTGCAACTTTTAGTTTGCAACTGCATGCAGCCAAACACAGGAATGAGAAAGAAAAAAAAATAGTTGGATTGTGCTTTAGGTAGAAAATATATTATGACTTCAATGGAATACTACTCAGCATTAAAAGAGACTAAAATCATGGCATTTTCAGGTAAATGGATAGAGTTGGAGAATATTATGTTAATTGAAGTAAGCCATTAACCCCAAACCAAATGTCAGATGTTTTCTCTGATATGTGGAGGCTGATCCATAATGGGGATATGGAGGGGTGTGGGAGGAATGGAGGAAATTTAGATAGGGCAAAGGGGAGGGTTGGAAAGGGAGAGGGTATAGGGGTTAGAAAGACGGTTGAATGAGATGGACAACATTACCCTAGGTATATGTATGAAGGCACAAATTGTGTGACACTACTTTGTGTACAACCAGGGACATGAATGATTGTGCCCTATATTTGTACTATGAATTGAAATGTATTCTGCTGTCATGTGTAATAAATTAGAATAAATAGATAAGTTTTAAAAAAAGAAAATATATTGTGACTTAAGGAAATGAAGGGTGAAAGGTTCTAGTGAAACAATGGAACCAGAACCAATAGCATTTACCATTCCATAGCAAGAGCCAGGTGTGGTGGAGCACACCTGCAAGGAGGCTGAGGCAGGGCATCACATGAGCATAGGACTTTGAAGCCAGCCTTTGAAATATATATATATATATATATATATATATATATATATATATATATATATGCAAATAAACTAATTAATAGATCAATTAAACTATTCCAGAGCAACAATGTTTCCTGATGATAGTTACTGTGAAAAAATGGTCAGGAAAGTGAATAAAAGGAGTTGAGTGGAGATTAACTGGATTAATATCTACAAATACTATGATATTTTCTATCAAAATGTTGAAGGCTTCCAAGACTTAAGCAAAATAATATATGTAGAATTTGTTGATACATAGTAGTATGCAGCAAATAATCTCTTAAATATGATTAAAAGATTTTCAAGTATTAAAATTTCTCAGATATTGAATGTAGGATGTATATTAGACTTATTAGTAGTTTAGTATATACTGAAAAAAATATAAAAATCAGGAAAAATATCTGTCTACCCTTTCAAATTGGAGTAGAAATAAAATACTCAATATTTTTGGAGTAATAAATATTTACCCAACATTAATAACCTATGCAAATGTTCAACAAATAATTTTCTAGATTTTCTCAAATTTTCTGTCTTATTTTAAGTGTGCAGAAGTGACTTTAGTTTTATTCCTAATTCCTCAGATTAGTGGATTTTATTCAATGTGCATTAAATTTACATTGATTATATTTTATCTTTTCAGTAAAATTGGATATGCTTTGCCACATTTTTTAACCTAAAAAGATTTTTAAATATTGCAAAATATCAAAAATTTCAGAAACTCAAAAGGATACTCCAGCACATTATTCTTACATTTTACATCTTTTCTAATGCCATTTACAGTCATTTTTAATCATACACATGTTGATTGTTGAAATGCATATTGCATTCTAATAATCATCTCTTGAATTTTTTCAAATAAAAAGATATAATTTTAAAACTTAAAAGTTATACTGAAAGTGACTCCATGTACCCTATGAAAGTTTAAAGTTATTTTTATTCAAGCTTATAATTATTTGACTTTTACTACTTAAATCACTACTGAGAAAATGGAATGGGAGATTAAAAATTATCTGATACATTTATACTGCTTAAGCAACAAACAATTTATATCATTCAGAAGAAAATTACACCTGTCTTCTTAATAGCAGGCTGGGGCCATGCATTATTCAGATGATGTGCTCAGTGCAGTCTGAAGCTGTCATTTGATGGCCACAGCCTACTCTGGAGTTTTTCACATAGAGACACAGGGAATAAGGGTCCCTATTTAATGTGGATACTATTATTAACAATGTAGCACTCACCCCTAAAATTCTTCCACTCTCTTACTCTCACTTTGACACATAAATTGATTGTACCTTCCTTTATTGGGTACATTGTGAGAATTTTTGTCCTAAGGACAATTTTTCAAATTTTAATCAGTGATCAAAAACAAGTGATTATTATAAAAGTAGATGTGCGAGCTTCACTCTAGCATTTACAGTTTTGAATGCTATAATTATGAAACTATCCATGTGTGTGCTTTCACAACATATTATGACAAAAGATTATATTTCAAGTAAAGATTATTCCTCAGCATAATGGCTTAATATATGACTCTTCTCCTTTTTCTCTTCACAATATTCCAAATTAGGATTTGGCTCAGAAGCAGACAGTGAGCACTTTAAAAAATTCTCCATTGATTTAAAGTGCTCCATTTGCACTTCACTGCTACCAATATGTTGCTTCATATCTTTTTCCATTTATAAAGATGTTTACTGTCAAGGAGATAGGAGGTAAGGTAGTGGGGTAAGGTCCTAACTCTTATTCATCCAGCATATGTAGTGTTTAAACTACTGTAGGGACAACCTGTGGCATTGGGCCCTTAATTGATTAGATAGTTTAACACATGATGTTTTTGTTATTCTGTTTCAAATGTTTAATCTAATACCAATCACTGTCAAATGGAAAATGTATTGGGACTACCTTAATTTTGTCAGAGAACTGTCATTTTTGTATGTGTCAGCTTACCAAGAGTGGTTGGGTAAGTGCTTGGCTTCTTTCTCATTAAGTTTCCATAGGCGATGATCATTTATATTGTCCTTTTATTCACTAATGCGTCTAAAAGGGGAATTCAATGACAAAGTTAATAGCGAAACCATCTGTTTTGAAGTGGATTAATTCTCAGACAGGTTTTTTTAATTCCCATGTGCTCAAGTGCTGGAAAACACTGTGTGGGTGTATTTTTTTATTATTATTATTTACTTTTTTTGGTGCCCACCCCCTAATATATATATTTTTTTTCTTTTTTAGGATAGGATTCTCTAGGGAAGTATGAGAACACAAATTTATTGCATAATATGTCTGTGTTTTATATTTTTGTGGCATAGGTTCAGAACTTTCACTTTTAAGGTTTCTCTTATTTTGTCTACACTATTTATACTTTGAGGAATTTCCAATTTGTTAAATAAGAACCATGTTCAGTCCCTACTCAAGTTTTGCTTTTGTTCACTATCCCTTGCTATAGTACACATTTTAATTGCTTCCAAACTTGTAATAATAAACTCATAAAACACATTGCAAAATTGAAAGAATTTCCAAAATGAAAACTTGGGTTAGAATTTTACCTTTACAATTGGGAAAACCCATCATTTTTATTCTTCCACCATGAGCAATCTCTCCAGATTCTCCCAAGAACATTTGTCTTCTCTCTTCTCCTAGTTTTCCTCATAAGGTTATCACACATGCAAACCAAGCATCCTGAGTATCCCAGGGTAGGCTGTGCCATCTGGTGTCATTAAGAACAAGGAAGCACTGTTCATCCGGGAGGGCAATCAGACATTTCATGTTGCTACAGCTGTCGTCCCAGCACTGTGGCTTCCTGCCATCATGGCTGCAGGGCCTAACTTTGGCTCTGGGAGGACCAGCATCCCTGGAACAGGACAGCATCTCACACACAGTCACTCCCAGCCTCCACCCTTGGCCATGGACAGCTGGTTCCAACACTTGGCAGATGGATACAAATCACAATGAAGTCTAGGCAATCAACACTGTTTCTCAGTGTAATGGGTATGGTTCTTTAAGTTTCAGCAGCCTCACAGACTGTTACTTGATTTTCATATTCCTCATGTAGCTCACTCATCAATGAAACACTCCTAAGGTTCATCGTGAATGTTGACTATTTCCGTGATGAAACTTCATCTCTCTGCCTCCTGCCAGACCCATACATTACAGAGATGATTTGAACTTTGGGATAACCCTACTCTCCAGAGGAGAGCCCAGAGTCTTGGTTTGCTCAATTCCAGGGTTTTCTTAAATAAGCATAATAAAGTAAAATGAGCAGACATGGAGATGGTGTTTAGGGAAAATAGACTTAAACCTCTTCTATCTGGACAACAGCAGACATATCTAGGTTTCAAAGGTGCACAATGGTTGAGCTTCCACGATGGATATTCTGCCCATCTGATGGTGCAGTGTTTAGAATACATAATTTCTTTGCCAGAACAATTTTTAAGCAACTAAAATTTCACAGAGCTTTCTGCTTACTAAAAATTAAGAGCTTTGAGCCTTTTCTCCATGACTTCAGTCTAAAAATAATATACAAATGCTGGGTATGCCCACAGTCTCAGAGTCCCTGTGGAGATATGGAGAAATAGTACTTAGGCAAAGGCTCTCAAGCCCCAGGTGACTCTTCAAGTCCACTTATTTCCATGAAAGAATACTATATTAGTCTAGACTCCACAGGGATGACATAATCATGGGATTCTGGAAGAAATGGTTGCAAATGTTACCAGAGTCACGTGACAAGACACTTTGGGTAAGTTATCTCAGGAGCCTGATCCAATTCTGGACTTAGAAATTACTGATATGAAGAAATAAGAGGTACATATTGGAGCATAGGTATTTGTTTATGTATAATGCGTGTATACTTTTTTACTATCAATTGTTTTATTCATTGTTTTTGTACATTTGGCAGATTTATATGTCCTGAATAATATTAAAAATGTGAAAACTGATTCCTTAGGAAAATATGTGGATTTTGTTGATTTAATGTATTATAAATTCTATAATTTTTCACCCATATCTACTTATATAACTTATATAAAACTTGGTTCAAGTAATCAGGTAAAATATTCAAAAATTTTTTTTTTTATTTCTTCACTTGTTAAATTGTGAAGCAATTGAGAAAAAAATTTGTTCCATAAGTCTAATTTCTGGCTCAATAATCTAAAGAAATAGAATAACTTACTTAAAATGACAAAGTAACTGAAAACAAAATTTTTGTATTAAAATTGTGCACTGACTGGAAAAAAAAAGTCAGAAATGAAAATCTTAATGGTTTTGACAAATGCCAAGCCAAATTGTAAAGACTGTGGTTCTCTGGAGAGGTTGACTACTCATCTGCACAGTACATTTTACACTGCTTTTTTTTTTTTTCTCAATTCAAAAGGTAGACTTTTCAACCAGAACAAATTACATTAACACAAAGGTGCTTTTAAACCAAAATAGCCACAGTATACTTCCAGAGAATTTGAACCTTTTTTTAATCATTTTGAATTTTTGTTCTTGTTACATAGTGAAAAGCTATGGGTGTAAACAACACTTATGTAAAACAGAAGCCCCTACTCACTATTAGCTAATTATATACCTCCCATTTGATTCTCAGAAATGGCCTTTCTTGGCTAGTCAATATTCCAGATGGTTAGCTAGAATACCTCTTCCCATGAATTTTTTGAAGTTATAAAATGTATTTCATTCTTTCAGTTTCCTAAGAATAAGAGTACAATAAGCAAGCAAGCAATCACATTATCTTAATTTCATAATTAGGGCATACATGATTGCTTTGTGGAGACTGATATTCATTTATATTCTCACTTATCAAAAGTTTTCAAGTAATAGAAATTCAGTGGCAATAGCTGAAGCAAGACAAGCAATTGAATACAATTTAAAAGGTACAATTTTTAAAAAATCAGAAGGCTACATGTCTCTCTCCTGGAAATTAAGTACAGAAATGTGGTCCAGATTCTTAGCATCAAGGGGAGGACACCATAAGGGGAGAAGGGGGAAGATGATATCTTTTTTTCTTTTCTTGTTGTCTTTCTCTCTCACCTGCTTTAACCTCCTGCCTTACAAAAAAAAAAAAAAAAAAGAAGAAGAAGAATTCCTTTGTCCTCATTCCTACAATGAGCAGAACATGGTCATTCCACTGTTTTCAATTTGCTTCTTTCAAGAAGCCAGTCCAGAATAAACTTACAATGCCTTAAGCAGTTTAAACTCTCAGGAGAGGACCTCTGATTGAGCTACTCAGGTCTGCAGTCCAATCCTGGTCCATTTATCAATGGTCAGGGTGGAGCACGTATTCATAGACAGTGTGCAAACACACCTGTACCCTAGAAGACCCAAAGGAACTGAGTTCACCTTCTCCCCCAAGTTTCCTATTAATTAAAAGTCAGATACCTTTCCACTAGGCACAGTTCATTTGAACTAATAGAATAGCTAATTCATGTTCAAATCTATCAGCAAGCTATTCCTGAAAATGTTAATCTTAAACTGACTTTCTGTAGTTGATATATGGAATGGAAAGAAAACTCCAGAGAGATAGAAGTTAGCATTCTTATCATCTTCTTATCTTTTCTAAAATACATGGACCATGAAAGGAAGATTCACTTCAGTAATCATTTTGTGCATGATTTTTCTTTAATCAAGATATCAGTCTCATTTAAATTTAACTTAGCTCACATTAAGAAATAGACTTTTTTTTCAATTTAGTACCTATTGAATTTGTGACAAAAAGCATATATAGAAATTCCTAATATTAGTTCCCAAAGTAGTAAAATTTAAATAGATTTCCCTTTATAATTTCATTGTAAGTTAATTCATTCTCAACAGAATTACTTTTATTGCACCTGTGATATGTGCTGGACACAGTTTTATGAACTTAATTAATGGACACAGTAAACCCCAATCCTCATGAAGTTTACATTGCAGTGAACAGTGATGGACAATAAAATGTAAACATATAAATAAATTAGTTGATGTTGAACAATATGAAGAAGACTAAAGCACTTGGGGTTTTAGATAAAAATGTGAATGAGATTGCCACACACACACACAAAAAAAAAAAAAAAAATCTGAGAGATGTGGTGCACAATGTGTGGAAAGAAAGGACACAAGGATGGAACATAGAAGTTTAGCTCAAGCCACTAACAATAGAAATTTTATTTATTGTGATGAAGCAAAAGAGGTAAAGAAGAGTTTTCTTTGTGAAGAAATGTGTTGAATTGTAAGTGGCACTTAGAATTGTATGGAAGTGCACATGTTTACTAACTTGATATAATAGTGAATTATCTAGTTTTGAAATAAAAATTTGTAACAAACACAATAGTACTTGATACTATAAATAGTAATTATCACTAAATAGCTATTAGAAAAATTAGCAAATATTTTTAGCAGCTGTAATGCAACTTCTTAAAATAATGAAGGCTCATGCAGAGGGAGTAGTGTGTTAGAGTCTGTAAACAAGTCTGGATGGCGCCTGGCATTTTGCCAGACGGAGTGGTTTGTGAAGTAAGGCCAGGGAGCCATTAAGTGTGGAGATTTCTTATTGGTTGACTGATATATCTAGTTTATGCAAATTAAGATAAGCTGTGTGGAATGTATAAATACCGCTCCTGCCCTACAATAAATGGCTTCCACTCCTGCTGTATCAACTTCCACTCCTACTGTATCAACGTACACAAGTTGTTCGTCACCCCCCCCCCCAATAGTTTGCTGCAGCCGGACTGCGGCAGTAGTGCTTTTCATCCCATTCATAAAACCTAAGAAAATATACACTTTAAAAACAGTCATTTATTTTATCATTGGGACTTTAGGGCTCCTGCTTTTGGATTTTTCATTTTTTATTGTAAAAAGTCCCTCCATTAAGACTGAAGCCAACTGTCCCTTGCCCTTTTCATCTTAATTTCCCAGGTTTTAAATTCAAGTGGTTCTAGGGACTAGGCAGGTAACACAGAATGGAGCAAGGAGGCATCCATTAAATTATGCATGAGATAATAATTTTCAATTATGGCCAATTGAAAATGAGGGAATAATTTTCAGTCAATAATGGCCAATTGAAAATGAGGGAAACATATTGTATATAGCCAGTTGTTCTAATTTTGCAAGAGAAATCTATATATTTACAATGTCTGAGATGTCTCAATATTTACATGTTAGCTGAATTTTAAAAGCACTGTTAGATATAACAAAACATGCTAAATTCAGATGTTGAGAAGTCATTTTGTAGAATCTGCTATAAATTCATACCTGTAACTACCCCATCCCCTCAAAAAATATTGATTACTTAATCGCTTTCAATATTCATTGTACATTGGCCATATGTTTGGGTGTGTACATATATAATAACGTATGTATGTATATGTATGAACACATATGGAATAAGAGCATTGTTATTGATAGGAAAACAGTTTACTCCTAGATGAGGAAGTGTACTTAAACTCTAATGGTTTTATTGAAAGGGAGGCCAATGCAAACCAAAATGGTTAGCATTCACTTGACAATCTTAAATGTCCCAATGTCCCGTAATGCCATGAAATAAGTTTTACCTACCTTATCTCTTATAATTCTAAAAATTAAGGAACCTAAAAGTGAATGATCTTTCTAAGGGATATATGGCTAGTAAGTAGCAGGGCTGAGCTTTGAATAAAATTAGTCTAATTCCAAGTCTCAGGTGTCTAAACAGTTTCCTAGGTAGAAGTAAATATTAACAGGGCTTCAAAAAATTACTATCAAAAACCTTTGGCAGTGAAAAACTGTCCCATTACTTGTCCATGATAAAAAATATGCAAGCACCTTAACTTGTAATTACTTCCCACATGTACATATGTTCATATGTACTTGTGTTTTTAGTTTGTTTGGAGAGTAAACTTCTACTCATTGAAATAAAGTTCAATGCGTTGAAGGACAATTAAAAGATTCTCTCTATACTACCTTAGGTACAAACTTTGCAAAGGCCTTTTGTCTCTAAATTATAAATCTAGCCTCAGTGAAGAAGCCACAAAACTCATCCTGTGGCCTGTTTCACAAAGAACAAGTGCAAGACCTATATTTCTGACTGTTTGATGCCTTGTTATTATTTTTATGAATAGTCAGTGCATCAGGAACTCTACAGGGATCCAAGTCTTTCCTTGAGCCCAATCAAAGGATTAGTATGATTCAGGCAGAGATTGAATCTGCGTGGAAAATTGTCCATGCTGAGTTCTATTAGAAGGTGCTGCTGAGTGAGATTCATTACTAATCACACAGCAAAATTACACCGCCTAGAAATGAGAAACCTGTAATCAAAATAATAAAGGCCATTTTAATTATTAAATGACAATGTTATAAATTATATGCCTTTTCCAGTGTCATAATAAAATCACAAAACCAAAAAAATCCATGTGGTCCATTTGTTATAATTTAATTTTGCATAATATATTATTTTAATACTGAAAATGTGACTATAAAATTTTTAGTTCCCATAAACAACCAGTGTCTGTATTTTAATAAAGATTGTGCCATTTTTATTAACTACAACTTTCTGGTGACTGAAGAACACTGGAAACTCTGAAAGGTCTTCTTTGTACAGTTCAAGTTTTCAGGGCCTAATGATGCTAAGTGATGAATTGCTCCAATTTTAATAGAACAATCAGGGCCTGGTGTTTCCATTATCCTCTGCACACTTCTCATCCCTGCTATTGTTGGGCTGATTAGCCAGCATTATTTGTAAAGGCTTTGTAAATTGTAAGTCAGATGTAACAGGTGATTCTTCCTTGTTACTTGAAAACCAAATATGTTTGATGATTTTTCAAGTTTTCAGAAAATATCAAGATGTCAATATCATTATGTTAGAAGAATGATGAGCTGTTTCTCTACAACAGGATACAAAAAGGGGTGGGGCTTATTTGTAATGTTAATTACTGGCCAAGTACTAGTATTGCCTGGTAATAGCTGTTGTGTTCATGTTTAAACCTGTTTAAACATTTTTATCTATCATCTATATATGTATATATGCTTTCAATCTGTCATCTGTCAATCTTGTTAAACTTTTGAAATAAACTTTTACCCCATACATTCATTTTTAGTAATTATTAGTGTAAAATCGTCACATAGTGCTCAATTCTTGAAATGTTTTTTAAAAACATTTAAAAAAGAGTCATTAGGAACATAGCTTACATTTTTAAGGCTTTACTAGTTATCCAAAGCACTCCTTATATCCTTGTAAATACATGTTAAGTGCCTACTCCAAGCCAGACTAAAGTCATTTCAACATGAAGAAGCTGTTCAATGATTATTCAAAGGTATACTCCAAATAAATTTTATTTTTTTGTTACAACTGGGTGATTTATTACCTGAAAGAAAATAGTTCTAGTATAAAATGTTTCAGTGTTGTAGCATTTAGTTAGATAATCTAGGATGTTACTTCAGTACCTACTCACTGCAGGGTATTTTAGGATGGATACACAATGAAGAGTTTCAACTGGTAGCTGTTCCAAAGTCTTGAATCTCCATAAAACATTGCATAGCATTGTCAATCTAAGACATTTATTTTTTATGGGGATAACATCACAATGCTATTATTGTTCAGTATGAACACCAGATAATGAGTATATATTTTTTTCCTTTTGTGTTTCTTTTCATATGTTTAACAGAGAGGATAATTTCCCATTTTCTAGAAAACTTCTAAGGAGTATATGCTGAAAAGAAATTGAATAGAGTTAAATATGGTAAATTTTTTTGTGAAGAAAAAAGTAATTAATGTGTCATTATTAGAGTGTCTAAAGTGCATCTTAGAGTTCTATCGATCTCCTTCTAATTGAGACACAAAATAGTGCTAAATTTATTGACTCACCAAAGAAGCCACATAAGGGAAATGTTACAAGCTAGAGAAATGATGCTTAAGAAGATTCTTAGAGAAAAGAGATACATTTCATTGAAAAAAAATACAATGGCAAAAAAAAAAAATCTGAATGCAGAAGAATGAGGAAAGCTGACATGATTATTGCAATTGTGTAAATTAAGGCATGTAACTTTTGATAATTGAGATTGCAGAAAAAGAAGCACAAATGAAACACCAGCAATAAAAAACTAATTAGAAATAAATAACAGCTTTCATTAGATTGTAATAAAGCATTTAACTTAGAATACTTCCACATTGGCTTCAAATATTTAGTTTATTTTGGGAATTTTGTCACTGAAAACTCGAACAGCTTTCAGGGTAAGTTAGGACTATTTTATTTATTCATTTTTTTTAAGTTAGTCTACTTTACTGAGTAATTATTAATGAAATCCATGTCTTTTTAGAATAATGATTTAACATTTTTTTGGCAAGTACTTTACCTTATCTTAACTCATACCAAACTCTAGAAACTTCAATGTCTGTATTGAATTTTATATTTACATAAGTAGAATATATGTGGTTGTGTGTAAGTACATGTCTTATTTGATCTGTGGAATCTCATAAAATATCATTGATATTCTTTTTATAATTCCAGGAACAATGGTCTATAGCACTGTGATGTTTGTAATTGCTTAAAGACACTAGTATATTTATAATAACAACCCACACTGAGATTGCCCTTACTGTGTGCTGCAGTGTTCTAAGAAGTGTATGTGCATTACCATGTAAGTAATTGCTATCATGTTCTTCATTTTGTAAACACTGAGATAGATACCTGATGCCTTGTTCAAGGTCACCTTATTAACAACTTCAAAAGGTATTCTAGTCATAGCAGCCTGCCTCCAAAGGAAGTATTTTTTACAAATATTTTTTTTAAAAAATCAGATATATTTAAATGTAATTGACATACATTGATCTGAACATACTTAAAAAGTACAATTTAATATATTTCAACAGATGCATATTCCTGTGGAGATATAATTACAATTGAGATAACAGATGTATTCATCATTCCCCAAAGTCTTCATTGTACCCTTCCACTCCTTACTAAATTTTTTCTCATCTTATACCCAGGTAATCTCATTTACTTGCACTAATAAGAAATTTGTTCCTAGTTTCTAGAATTTTATATAAATAAAACCATTCAATATGTACTCTTTTTGTCTTCTTTCAGTTGGCATAATTGAGATTTATCCATGGTGTGTGTATTAATAATTCATCACTTTATATTGATGAGTAGTATTTCACTGCACAGCTATTTCTCTGTTAATCCATTCATTTGTTGAAGATACTTGGTAGTTTTCAGTTTTCAGTAATACAAATAAAGCTGCTATGAATATTCATAGACAAGTCTTAGTTATGGACATACGATTTCATTTTTTCTTGTACAAATACCTAAGCGTGGTGGGAAGGATCATATGGGAGGTGCATATTTAGCATTTTAAAACCTGCCAAACTTTTCTCAATCACTATTAGTGATGCCACAATATTTTGATTATTGTTGTTTTATCATAGGTGTATAAAACAAATAATGTTATCTTTGAAATTTTCAATTGATTCTATTCCAGGGCCTTTGCATTGTAATAAATTTTAGAATTAATTTTAACACTCTCCTATCCTCCTGAGAGTTTGATTGGGATTATGTTAAGTCTATAGAGCAACATTGAAAGAGGTAACAGCTTAATGATAAGTGGACCATAAAAGTGGATTAGCTCTCATTTATTACTTTAATTTCTTTCTTCAATGTATTGTTGTTTTTTCATGTGCAGATTTTTCACATTTGATTTATCCCTGGTAGTTCATATTTTTTGAGGTTATTGTAATAGTGTGAACTTTCAATTTCTATTTTTGCTGTTAGTATTTAGAAATACAATTAGTTTTTGTATATTTGGCATGACTGAAAGCTTTGCTAATCTCATAAATTTTGTAGCCTTTGTAGATTCTGTCACATTTTCTACATGTACAAACGTGTCTTTTACAAATAACTTCTTTCTAATCTAGATGTCTTTACTTCTTTTTACTGTCATTAATTCCACAGGCTTGAACTTTCAGTCAAATGTCATTTGGGTATTATTTTTTTCATCTTAGAGGGAAGGTATTCAGTCTTTGACCAATAAAAATGAAATTATCTCTAGATTTTTATTGACACCATTTATAATGTTGCAAAAACTAATCTTGTATTACTGTTTTTTTTGGATACTTTTGAACTAGAATCAAGTCTTTTTATTTTCTTTATAGATTTTTATTATTGAAATGATCCCAGGAAAAAAAAATTGTCTTCCTATACGGCAAATTATATTAATAGATCTTCTAATGTTCCTGTAATAATATATACAAAATATATTCTTTGGTCATGGAAGAATTAAATCTGAAATAAATCAGAATATTTGTTCCTGTAAGAAGTTAGTATTATATATTTTATATTTTATATTTCAATTTGCCAAAACTTTAGAGTTTTTATATCATGTTTTCTGTTTCTTGATGTTGAAAATTCTGGGTCTAGTCTTATCCTCCTTTGTATTTTTCTGATAAACTTTGTGTAAACCTTGATATCATATATTCACTAAATATTTAGTAGAATTCAATAGTTAAACATCTGAGACAAATATTTTTTAGTAAGAAGAAATTTAACTACAAATGAAATTTTTTTCAGTAAATATATAGCTATTTGAGTTATGTTTTTGAAGGAGCCTTGGGATTTGTGTTTTTAAAAGAATTGGCCAATTTCATAAAAATTATCAGATTTATGGGTTTAAAACTGTTCACAATATTTCTTATACTGTATATGCATACCTTTTATATATTATATATTATATACATAAATCTTTGATACTCAATAATATGATCTCTCTCATTCCTGGTACTAGGGATTTCTATCGTTTTTTCCCTTGGTAATCATCTTGAGAATAATCAATAATTTTGATATGCTTTACTGTTTTCTATTTTTTTTAAATTTCTTCTATGATATATATTTCCTCTCTTTTACTTACTTGAAGGTTAATTTTCAATTTTCCTCTAGTTTCCTGCTTAAGGTGAAAACTTATAAATTTGAGAAGATTTTCACTTCTAATTTCTTCCTTACTAGCATCCTATACATTTTGACATGTTGTGTTATCTCCTTTGTTGAGTTCAAAATACTCTTTAACATACCTTTTTTATTTTTTGGACCTATAAGTTATAAAGGGGATGTTATTTCATTTTTTTAATTCTTGAAAATTTCCTAAGCATCTTCCAGTAACTTATTTCAGATTTACTTCTACCATGACCAGAGAATATATTTTGTATATCATTAATCATTTTAATTTTTTAAGAATTTTTTTTATGGTACAAAATATTATTTATGATGACAAATGTCCCATGTGTGCTTAAAAAAGATGTGTATTCTTTCATTGTGGGCAATTCTCTATAGATATCAATGAATTCAATTGGGTTGATAGTGATTTTACTCTTCTATATCATCTTCCATATTCTACCCTGTTCGATCAGACAAAATATTGAAATCTTCAATTATAATTTTAAATTTATTTTACCTTTTCATATCTATCTTTTTGCTTCAAATATATTGATTCTTTCTTTTAGGTGCAAATTTTAGGATTTTATATTCCATTAGAAACGATGGCATTATTTTGAAATAAACTTTAATTCCTGATAATATTCTTTACTTTGAAATTCACTTCAGTTAGTATAAATATTATCACACCATATTTTCTGTGATTAGAACTAATATAATATATATTTTTCCATTTTTTAATCTGTAGTACATATATATGTAAATATTTTTGTAGACATTTTGGGGGCTATTATTTGTATCTAATCTAACAGTCTCTGTAGTTTGAAAGGTATGTTTAAACTATTTGCACTCGATATGCTTATTGAGTCTCTATCTATTTTCTTGTTTTTCATTTTTCACATGTATTCTTTACTCACTTTCTCTTCTTTATTTGATTTATTTTGAATTAATTAAGCCCTTAAAATTCATTTTATTTTCATTGGTGGCTTATTGGTGCTATCTTTTTTTTCCACTTAATGATTGCTTTATGGTTTGCAGTATTTTTTCATCTATCACTTTCTAAGGTCAGGTGATATAGCACTTTGCATATATATTAGGCTCTTATCTCCTTGTCCTTTAATAGTTTATTCACATGAATGTTCTGATCAGTATTCTATTCTACAGCTCTGCAGATCTCTGATTGTTGCTATTATTGTTGTTATCAATGTTATTGGTGTGTGTATGCTGTTGTGAGCATCAAACCAATGACCTGTACATGCTAGGCAAGCACAGTACCTCAGCTCTATCCCCAGCTCGCTGGATTCTTTTTCTGCACAGACCTCTTCTCTCTTGGACCCTCATGTGCATTCTCCAGCCTCCTTGGATTCCATGCACTCTCATTTCCTTTTCAACTCCAGAGGTTCAGTGCATTCTACCTTTATCTCCTTCTTGTAACAATTATATTGAAACCTTTTAATGCAGTGAGCTGGGGTCAGTCATGTTATATAGCTCATTTGTTTCCCATCTCTCAGTCCCAGGCCAAAGGCAAGGAAAAGCCAGTTTCCTAGTTTGAAAACCCTCAGACACGTGAAATTCTCTTTTGTTGGGGGAAGGTCAACTTTTTTGTCTATTCAGCCCTTCAACTGATGGAATGAGGCTCACATATACTGTGGAAGGCAATCTGTTTTACTCGATTTACTTATTTGAATGTTCCCCTCACCCAAAACCTCCCTCACAGAAACACCTGGAATAATATTTACACAACTATTTGGGCACACTGTGACCCAGCCAAATTGACTCTTAAAATTAACCATCACACTTCCCTTGTTATGAAACATGGCTCTTTCTCTTTCATGAAAATGAAATCCTCAGCATTCAAATGGCTAATTAAATGAGACAGATTTTGAGCTCAAAGTCTGATGATTGGCATTTTAGTTTTATTGTGCTGTTCCCTACATCTGTGACTTAATCAGATCTCAATGTCAGACCATGTCCTAGGCCTCTGTGACTACCCAGATGAGAGCATGCTTGAAAATCATGTTATAGACTAAGGAAAATCATGTCTTAAAAATCTATTTCATTTAATTCCACTAAGTGGGAACTTTTCCCATGATATAATATGACTCTTTTACAGGTAATCTAGATCAAGTCACCACTAACAAGTAAGCAACTCTGGAAATAATCAAAACACTAACACATTAATTTTGACAATTTTATTTATATTTTATTGGTTCTTTTTAGTTGTACATGACATTAGAATTCATTTTGACATAATTATGAAAGTATAGAATATATTTTGTTCTAATTCAGTCCCCAGTACCTTTCCGTTCCCTTTTCTCCCTCCAAACCCTGCTTCCTTTCGTTTATTTTTCTTTTTGCCATTTACCCAGTTATTTATAAATTAATATGTATTGTGGATGTACATGAGGGTGAGATTCACTGTGATATATTAATATATGTACATAGGAAAGTTATGTCAGATTCATTTCGCTGTCTAATTTTGGCAATTTTACAAAGATTTTTCTGCTTAATCATTTATTGCTTACCAAAATTACTAAATGGAAATGATAACAAGCACTTACTGTTTAAGAAAATGAGTATGGATAAGATCATAAAATTGAAAATATTTATCTATTAGCTCCTTTTTTTGCCTTAAACATTAAAAATTATTTCTATTCTTTGAACTGGGTTTTGTCACTCTTATCCCAGGTCAGGAACACTTGGAACATGAATTGAAAACAGTAGAGCTTATTTTTAAGGTGCATTCTAGCTCTTTGGCAAATAAAATGTTTTATAAACTAAGACATTATAGAAAATTTAAATTAACTATTCTTTTTTTTTTTCTTTTATGAACATCCTTCCTGGAAAATGTAATTCCAACAGATACTCTTCAGAAGAGGGTGCTGAGGAATGCTCTCTGGTAACTCTATCTTCACAAATGTAAATATTACTCTTTGTTGACCCAATTCCAGAATGGGGTTACTGGCAATTGATTCAAATGGTTTCAGTAGAACTTTACAGTTATGTGAATTAATTAAAAGTCTTTTATCACCTCAAATTCCATTTATTCTTCTATTACAATATCTTTATTACTAGAAAGGTGTCAAAGAGTAAGAAAGCATAGGTAAAAATACAACTGTTGTGTCGAGTTAATTTATTTGCCCTCCAATATTCATTTAAAGACAAGATTTGGTAATTCTCAACTAAAAAACTACAATTATACTATTAGGCGGTATCATTTTCTTTGTTAACATCAACTTCTGCTGTCCTTTGAAGAATCTTTATATGTATTAGACTTCCAATTATGGGTAGTCCTATCTCACTATTTTCAATTGCTTATGCATACATGCCTCATGGTGTAGTCTTTGGTCCATGAACACTGAGTACTATGAAGTTTCTAAGGATATTTCTTCCATTTGTTATTAGAAGCCTTGGAATGCTCGATTTCTTTCTTGTTCTTTCTCCCCCCCTTCTTCCCTTCCTTCCTTCTTCCTTCCTTCCTTCCTTCCTTCCTTCCTTCCTTCCTTCCTTCCTAACTTTTTCTTTATTTTATTTCTGAAGACATGGTATAACTGTTTCTCTCTCTGTCCTCACCCTTTTGGGCTTAAGCCATCCTGCCTTGGCTTCCAGAGTACCTAGAAATATGGGTATGGCAGATCTCTGTATAGCTTCTATCCTTCCTGTGTACATTACCCCTATGGAACTCTTGTCATAATCCATGATCATCATACCTGTCATTTTGACCATCTCTCTTCTTAACTTAGATTTTGTCTTTCTAGGATAGATGTCATATACTTTTAACTGGCTCATTTTGTTGTTCTGTTTAATCTAGATACATGGCTTAAACTGAAAGCAAAACTACTTAGCAGTTTTGGAAGACAGTATTTAAATGAATGTTAGCTCAGAACTAAAGTGCAATCATGAGGGTGCAGCTGATGCAAATAAATTTCTAAAGGAGAAATAAATGTGGAAATCTCTGCACTCAGTTTCCTCCCATTGATGATCCACATTCACAGTGCTCAGGTTTGCTAGCCTTTTTCATTCCTAAATCATTCTTTAAGAAACCCACAAATGGAGTCACAGCATCTTCACAGAAGTCCAGCAGAGCCAGCAAGCTGTCTGAAGTAATGTTCTCACCTCTAGAGGAGGGAGTGGGCTTTTTGAAATTAGCAAGGATGGCTTTGATATATTCTTCGGCCTGTCATGAAAGACTCTACTTCATCTGGCTTGTGTTCTTCCTGCCTGCCTCTGATTGATTTTATGTAATCCTGATGTGCTCTTTTTCGTTGCCTTTCATGAAGCCAATTTCCTGCAGGTGGTAGTTCATTGCTTTATCATAACACAATGATATCTTGTGGTATCTTTTTTTTGGTTCAGTCAAGCTGAGGTATTATCTACAGAGATAATAAAAATATTTCCCTTAGATAACATTTTAGATATGTCACCTCATTAAACTTCTCTAAGCTCTTTTGCTAGGTTGCAAATGTTACTTTGTTCACTTGAAATATTGGGAAATTGAGACTGCAACTTACACATGTTGGCTTTAAAATGCTGGAAAAGTCTCAGGGATTGCAATGTTATCAAAGAATCAAATTCTGACCTGATTTTTCTTTTCCATTAAGTCAAGTCTAGACAAATTTGCTCAGGAAATTAGCTAATCTTGAATGACAAAAAAACACTGGAAATATAGTAACTTTCCTACTCATTCACTAATACAGCAAAATTTACTAAATTCTGTCAACTTATGTAGATTGCTTCTAACAAAATCATGACTTCAAGATACCATTTTTCATAGTAATATACTTAATGGTTCTGCTTAGAGGGAATATGGAAGATTAGTCCATTCTTGGCCTATCCGTTTATATAAATTACAATATAATTCACATTACTAGCTAATGTTTTTATAAATGAATAAAAAATGTACTACCCCTAGTCTTACTGATCTATTGCATTTGAAATATATATATATATATATATATATATATATATATATATATATATATATATCTTCCCCAATATATAAATATATACATAGATTTTCCTCATGATATGGCCAATAACATAAAATTGTGTGTCCTGATGATTATCACTTGGAAAAAAATGTTTCAAATTCTATAAGATGTGCAAGTGGAATATGTTAATCAGCTCAGTTACTAAGGAAGTTTTGTCTTGATGCACAGTAGCTGTAGTTCTTTTGTAATAGGTATGTTATTGCTTTTCTCTATTTCCTTCTGCTAGTTCTACTAACTGAAGCAACACTATTTTAAAAGCAATTCTTTTTTGTTTTCATCAAAAGCAAACTACTTGTTGTGTTATCTAGAATTTATAGAACTCTAATGATTCTAGTTTAATTTATCTGAATTCTTTCTCCTAAAGTTCTAACTTTTGTTAAGTTTAACACCATATTAATTCATTAATTAAATATATAGTTTAAAGCAAATATTATATAATTTGTTGTATAATCTTAATAACTGATTATAATCCACAGAAACCAAGGAAGAATGGCCTCTTATTCTATATATTTTTGATCTAGTAGTTTTCAATGAGTAATATTTTTTAATTATATAAATTCTTTTGTTGTCATTGTGGTGTGACATGGGGTTTTGCTGTGTTGTCAGTCTGATTTCATATTTGCAGGCTTAAGTGATTCTCCTGCCTCCGTTCCCCAAATAGTTACAGGTATTGGTCTCCACACACTCTTAATTGACTCTTGTGAATCACCAAACCAAATCTTCAACATTTATTAAAATATTGCTTTGCCTCTAAAATATGTTAGCTACCACTAAGTTCAAAGCAATACAAATTAATATTCTTACTTATCTCCTTTCATATATTATTTGGTTGGTTATATATTTTCTGCTACATTTTATATAGTTTATGATTTTATATAATTATGTATTTTCTTACATAATACCATCAATTAAGCAACCAGGCATTGAAAAATCTCCTTTTGTTGTTATAATTTTGGATATGTTAGATTTGTAGAGAAAAAAAATGTATTATCCTGCACTTATTATAAATTATTTGAAGTTATTATAAAATTAAAGACTCTATAATTTCATATTAAAACTTGTTTTATATTAATTGATTTTTGTTAGAAAATGCATCTTAAGACAAATTATAAATGTCCTATTTTCTATTTTCTAAACCTATGAGAATTAATAGAATGTTCCTTTCAATGTAAAACTACATTAAAGAAAACATTGTAAAGGAATTATGGATGCAAGGTGGGAAGAAGAAATGGTTGGAAAAATGAAAAGGAAGACAGAGGTTGAAAGGCAGCTCATCCAGAGGAGATGCCTCTTCCTAGGGAAAATAATTTATAACATAAAGTAACAGCAGCAATTAACAAAAAGGCCTAAGAGACTGTGACAGCTTGAAACAAGTGTGTATTATTCTTCTTAAATGAGGAAAGATTGTCCAAGGTCATTTAAGAATTAGGAAGGAAGGAAGAATTAATTTTAAGACAAAATTTTTTTTCTCACATTTTGGACAAACTGAAAGAGACAGAATAGAGGTAGGAAGGACAGTGGAAAGAGCGATGCAAAAGGTTAAAAAGGAAATGCTTGGCATTTTTACAGAGTATTAATAATAACAAATCTGACTTACATTCTCTGTGGTGTGATTTTATAATAAGATAGAGGTAAAATATACATTAACTACTCCCCATTGCAAGATAGCAAATGTTATAATAAAAAGAAATACTGCTAGAACAAAAATGAAGAAATATTTCTTTTGTTTGTTTTCTTGTTTAAAATATTTATTATTTAATAGCTACTAATTAGACTCAGTATCTGATATCCATTTGCAAACATTCTACTATTCCACTAGTATGTGGACCTGGAGACAAAGTAGGAGAGAGAGAGAGAGAGAGAGAGAGAGAGAGAGAGCAGACATGAAATATTCCAGAAGGATAAATCTTTTCCATTTCCTCCAGCCAAAATATCTATAAATTTGAAAGCATCAGGATTGATTGTCCTTGATCTTGAGCCACTCTCCAACATAAAGGGTATCACATTGAATTTCAAAGCCTCTCAGAATATGTGGAGCCACAGTATTCCCCTTCCCACCATTTCATTGACTTGTATTTACGAGTGTCTATTATCAAAGGAAAGCATGCCCTCAGACAGGCACTGGGAACAGCACCCAAGTGGCCAGGCAATTCCCTATCTTTCTCTTTCAGTGTGCTATGTTATCTTGGAGCTTGAGGAAACTGCTGCAGTTTTTGAAAACAAAACATGTGCATGTACCTTCATTTATTTTCTACTCTCGCCTAAGTAAACCCAACAAAAACTTAAGCTACTAAGATGAAAACAAGCAAACAACTTACCCTACATTTCATGTTTAAATGATTTTTATGGAAATTCAAAAACTTACATAGATTTTAAACTGTTTACTCTTTTCCTGAGTGTTTTGGTTAGCATGAATGTCAGATGCTAACTATTTAAGTATGATTGGCAAGGATTGCATCTGTTTTTCTGCTTGAGGAAAGAATAAATGAGCAGGAACAAAATGAAGAACATCGTACAGGGCCAATCTTTCAATCAATCCAGTGTGTAAGTAGCAGCTAAAGGTCAGTCGCAGGGCCCACTTGTCAATGCCTACTCCAAGCATATTTCAAATATAGTAATTACAGCGAGGGCCAGTTATAAGCTCTTCAACATTTTCCTAATATTGTTGTATTTCTAAACAATGCAATTTCCTGGAGAATTGAATTATATGAATTTACAACTTTATAGAAAACTACCTTTTTAATTGTTCTTTGAATAGTTTTTGTCTCTTTTAGTTTTTAAATTCTATAGTTTAGGATGTCTTTGCAGATTAAGGATATAGAAACTCATTGTAGAAGAACAGTTTGATTTAAGATAGTGCTATTTTATCAGTTTCATTACAATATTCTTAAGGAAAAATTATGAAATGTATCCTTGAAATTTCTGATTTTGAAGTACCAACTTTGTATAAAGACAGAAAAAATGGTTCTGCTGTGTTTCTACTAAACATTATGTTGTGGTTTAGATGTGATATGTCTCCCAAAAATTCATGTGTGAGACTATGCAAGAAGGTTTAGAATTAAAAAGATTGGGGTATGAAAGTCTTAACCCAATCAGTGAATTAATCTCCTTAAGAATTAACTGAGTGGTAAAGTAGGCAGGTAGTATGAGTCTAGAAGAGGTAGATCTCTAGGGTCATGACTTTGGGGTTTATATATTGTCCTGGTTAAGCAGAGCACTCTCTGGCTCGCTTGTGCTCTCTCCCCCACCCATCCCCTCCTTCCTGGTGTGATGTGTCTTGAGCTTCTTCCCTCCACCACAATCTTCCATAGTTATGTTCTGCTTCACTTGGATCCCTGGGTAACAGAGCCCACTATCTATGGACTGAGACCTCTGAAACCATGAGCCCCCAAATAAACTTTTCCTCCTTAAAATTGTTTATGGCAGGTCTTTTAGTCACAGCAGCACAAAAAGCTGACTAAAACACATTATGAGGATTTAAATATTTAGAAGAATAAAAATGCTGCTGAGAATGACCCATTTTATAATTAATTACCTCTGTTTGGATACAAAGCAAAAGACTAAGTACCTTACTATCTTAGCAATGTTTCAAGTTCAAAGTTCAGAAATGTACCAATTAGGTCAAGATGCTTTTCATTTATATTTATGTTAATTGTACCATCTGTAATTTCAAAGAACTATACAAACATAAAGAATGTATTTTTGTCTCTGTAAAAGTATTGATTTTTTCCTGATGTAAATAGACTTTCTTGAAAAGAATGTGTATGTTGAAGGAAAAAGTTAAAGTTTTCAAACTTGCAATGGAAGATCTTATATATTGATCTCTAAATAGAGACTCAAGCTCAATAAACACTTTTCTACCATAAAAATACTTCTTATGTAAGAAAGATTTTATGTTTTTAGCTAGAAGAGCTATTGTCTTTATTATTTATATGAAGAACACAAAGCATTATTTTTATCTCAGTCTTATTTTCATCTCAGAAAATGCAGGTTGATTTAATCAGCCATCATTTGAGTGTGTATATGTCATAATATTTAAGTGTCAACTTTTATCTATTATGAAAATGAAAATCATGTGGGAAGGATGTAATTTTTTATGCCTAAAATTCTCTTTGAGTTTGCAAATTCAGCAAAGCTTGATTAAAATCAATAGGTAAATTTAAAAACAAACATTTCATGCAAACTATTACTTTTAATCTTCTAAAACACATCTATTTCTCCATACTTTCTTTTCAACATTTATCGACTGTGTTCTATAGGGCTGGCACAATGTTAGGCACTGATATTTATTATTAAACAAGCAAGATATTAAAGCAAACATCATATAAAAACAAAGTAAACATGACTTGCATTCTCAACAGGAGTCCATCAGCAAATAGCCTAGGACTATGATGTTCCTCTTCTTGACCTGGCAGTTTTGAATCGCAAAAATTTGACTGTGGCTTTTGGAGTTATTTCAAGTTTTCTTCCTCATGTCTCCATATGGTTCTTCCTGTGCAACAAAGTGTTTGTTTGATTACCTCCACATTTGCTTCAAAAAAAGCAGATGTTTTCAATACTATTATTTGATAGATTTTGGCTAAATGCAGGCAAAACAAATCCTGCCACTGATCTTTTCTGAACTCTGGGCAAGGGTCTTGGTGCTCTGAGGCTTATCTTCCTGGTATGAGCTCATCGTTCAGAGTATATTACATTCTTTAGGGGTACAGATCACCATATGGCTTGCAGAGCAAGTGCCTAAGCTGCAGCATTCAGTG
This sequence comes from Urocitellus parryii, assembly GCF_045843805.1. Taxonomy (NCBI): domain Eukaryota; kingdom Metazoa; phylum Chordata; class Mammalia; order Rodentia; family Sciuridae; genus Urocitellus; species Urocitellus parryii. The sequence continues at coordinate 68,365,725 of NC_135538.1, read as the reverse complement.
AATCAATGTTTCTGAACCTTGTCTGATTTAAGGAGTCACTTGGGGAGTCTTAGAAACACAGATTCCTAGGTCCCTGAGCTACCAAATTGTAATCTCCTGGGAAAAAGCTTCATCCACAAGTCTGAATCTTTTAGAGCTCCTTTGCTGGATCTTTTGATCCAGAAAGTTTGTGAAACACTGTACTACAAAGAAACCTGATAAATATTTTTGGGGAAAGTGCAGTTTATAAATAAAACTTTTAAAACCTGTCAGAGCTGATGTGCCTTAGATCTGAAGGATCAGATAAGGCCTTAGTTATCCCAAAAGAATTTTAGCAACTTAAAGTTGAGGTAAAGTCTCTCTCTATTTCAAATTATCCTATAGGTAAATCTTTGTGCAATTATTAAACTTTTACAAAAACTGGAATGTGGATCCATCTTGTTGTGTCTGACCATTAAAGAGGGAGTAAGTGTATAGTCCTGGGGGGTGGAACCCCCTATGAATTAATAGGAAAAGCAATTAATTCAAATCTGATGAAAGAACTTAAAATTCATATCCTCTGCTCCTATGGGCTAGATGAAATAAAATCATGTCTCGTAAATACTGTTCTACTTTAGTAAAACTCAAAAGCAATTTATAGCTTTTAGAAATGCTTTTGCAAGATATATATTTATGGATAAGACCCCCTGACATATATCCAAATCCTGCCAGGAAGTAGGATTTGCAATAATGTAGTTATGGTGAATCCTCTCTTAATGAAAGCTACTTGGTCTTTTCCAAATGGAAGAGTAAACCTAATGTCCCAGTCCACTCTCTGAATAGAGAATTCAAAGATTTATTAATCTGGGTATAGTTTGCTTATAAAATATGTGCATTTTAACAAACTCCAAAGAGATACAAAATACCAACTTTAATAATTTTGTCTTTGAAAAGAGCAAATACTTGTCTAGATACTGTCAGTTTAGAATTATATTCTATCATTGTTGGTTATATCCAAATGCATCAGATGAAATTGCTCTTTCTCATATATTTTGAAAAAACTCATGACTTTCTGTAGGCACTTTTTTATTTCCCACTGTACACGGTTTTACAAAGTTTAATAACTTTGTTCCTATTTCTACTTCATAGTCTATGCTACTTATCCTCTTCACCTTTTTATTATTTTCCTAAGCTATATTAAATCTGCCAGAGTCTTCATTTCAATTGAAGAACTATTTATAAAGTTGTGCTAAGTGTCAGACCCCATACTAAGGACCTAGAATACCATGATGAGCAAAACAAAATCCTCAAAATATTTTTCTTGATGACATTTCAGATTAAAAAAAAATGTATCCTATGTGTAGAAGTGTTTGGCTTTATATACCGGAGAAGCTTTGTCATGATACACTCTAAGTATCAAAAGACCAATTCATTAAACCCACATCCAACACTGTACCCTCCTCCAGTATAGCCTTGAAGAAATTAAATGAATAGGAATTCCTTTACTGAGGAATAATTATTCCTAATCCTAAGCCATGATTGATGTCCCTAAATATTCTGAGCATTGGTAATAGCTGCTTATCTCAAGTTACCTGGAACGATACCACCATCTGGTTTTGATAACTTTTATGGCATGTGTAGCAGATATGTCCCACAAATAACTCCTCATATCACTTACCATATTATCGAGACTGTATTTAATATATAAATAATTTATTGTGATTGTATTTTACTTCCTTCTCTCCCTTTGTTTTCACTGACAGTACTTTTTTTCCTTTCTCCTTCATTTCGTATTCTATCATAATATCAGTGATATTAGAAACATAGATTGTAATAAATGTAAAATTCATCACCCACTCTCCATTTACATGAGTATTATTTTTCACCTTTTTTGAAGCTCCTTTAGATTATCATTAGTTTTCTCTTAATGCTTATTTTATATTTATTTTATTTAAAATATGTTTATTTGTTCCTTTGTTCAATTTTGTTTCTTGTATCCTGCTTTTTTTCTTTCCTGCTTTCAATCTCCCTTTTGCTCATTTCTTAATCTTTCCTAGATGGTCTGTAACTAGTAAAATATGCATTCTTCTATTTTGAAAATAAATTTATTTTACTTTATTCTTGACTAGTGATTTATTTGGGTTTAGTTTTTCTGGTTGGTTTAGTACTTCAGAATAGTAAATGTATTTCACTCTCCACTGGCATTTGTTTATGGAGCTGAAAATGCATATTATTCAAATTGTTGTTGTAGTACAGCCAATCTGACTCTGTCCTATAGCAACTTCTGAGACTTTTGTTTTTATTTTTATTTATTTTTTGTCTGTGGCTTTTTTGAACTTCACATGTATTTGAGTATGGATTTGTTTGTACTTACCCCCATGCAGACTCTGTTTTCTTCTTTAATTCCTGATCTTATTTTTCCACTTTCTCCTCTAGAAAATTCTCAGGATTTTCTTTTTAATCAAATATCTTGTTTTTTTTTTCTGCGTTCTATAAATTCCCTTACTGTGTGTATTATCATTCATTTGTCTTGTGTTTATCCTAACTTCCTTGTCACATTTGCTATGTGTTTATATTTATAGTGTTTTATACTGAGTTATTTCTTCAAAACCATTTTCCAAATGATTAATTTGCCCAGTTCTATGTACTACTAATCTCTTTCCCTTGATTATAGTTTCTTTCATTGTTTTAGAAGAACATTTATAACATATTGTCAACATTTTTGATAGTTTTTAAAATTTAAGTCACATAATTTCATAATATACTTTCAACAACTCTTAAAGATAACTGATAAAATTGGTAACATTCAATAAATGAATAGACATTGAATTAGAGATCGCTCGAAGTATTATTTCCACCTCATATACATTTGCAAAATCTTTGATATAATAATGGAAGCACAGGCAATGTATTTGGAGTTAATGGCCAGCTGTGTTTTCCCTGCCAACCATTGATCCTCAGACAATGCCTCACTCCTGGGTCATAACTGTAATTATAAGGAATAACTTCAAAACTAGAATAGGTATAAGAGTATGTATGTATGCACATATACGTATAGTATTTAGATGGCATTGTCATAATTGGTATATAGGGGATTTCTGGAAATTTGTGATTAACTCATTATCCACAAAATTTTCTTGATTAGATTATCTTCCATTTTCAATTCACATTATCATAATTAACTTGTACTTATAAGTGCAGTTGGAGTAATATAAGAATATCAGAAATCTCTTTCAATTATAGGCTTCATATTATAGTTAAATAGACTGGAAGTTTACTATTAAATTGAAAACAGATCTTATGGGACATTTAATTCTGGTGAAGAAAACTGCAATGTGTGGTTTATGTTAATCATGTGGAGGTGCAGATGTTAAAGAGACAAGGACTCATTTCTTATAGAGCATTTTACACCATGTGTCACAGGAAGAATATCTTATCTTGGACTTGCTTTAGATACTGTAACAGCAGCTGGAAGTCTGATTGGGTTTGAAGCCCTAACCCAGACCCTGCTACAACTCTTCTCATTACAGTTTAAGTTGGCATTCTCATAATAGTGGTGGCCACATTGAATGGCATCATTTGCTTAAGATTTTAACTCAGTAAATAAAACTGTATGATTTTTTTCTTTCTTCAGACTATAATAAACATTTATCTATCAAGTCAGCGTATAATATTTTAAAACTTGAGAGAGTACACTCTGCAAAATAATTATCATCAGTATGACCTCTCTATCTTCCTGTATCTGGTTTAAGAAATCATGAATGATTCAATAGGTTTGATTCTGATATCATGTTATATTGTCATTTTGAATGATCAAAAGAATCACAGTCTTAGGAAAATTGGTTACATTTATTTAAATAATGATATATTATTGATTTTTCACAAAATCATAAAATTAAGTTTCTACTAATAATTTATGACTAGGTCTACATACAAAGAACCCACCCAAGTGTATGCACACATCCCAAAATAAGCCACCAAAGTTGATGCTTGAATACAGAAGGAATTAATCCAAATCTTTGAAAGCAAAGAAGCTCATGGTGAACTCCATTACAAAAGTCACATTATTCTGACATAAAATAGAACTTGACATTTGGCCTAATTATACTTTTCAAGTCTTTAATAATCTGCTTATCATTATGGATATTTAAATAAAGAAAACTCTTCTGATACCTTTTGCCCTTTTTCTGTTTCATAGTCTTCTTAGAATTAAAAAGGAAATTAAAGTTTTTACAACTAGAAGTTTTAATAGATAAGTGAATGATATACAAAAATGCTAAAACTTTCCTCCTAATATTTTAAATCAAAGTTGCAGTTTATTTTAAGGAAAGCTTCTATTACTCATTTCCAAATATATTCTAAAGTACAGTTATAAATTAGTTGTTATGATTCTATGCAACTGTGAACTTTGACTTACTCAATTCTACTCAGAACTTTTAGGGTTTTCTTCATCCTTTGGCTATATATGGTTTAATAATATTTAATAATAACCATTAAACTTAAAGAAGTTTACACAAATTAAAGTTTAGTGTGCTTTCCAGTGATTCGTCTCACTGGACTTGGTTAAGTGCACAGAGAAATGCTGCATTTCAATCTGTTAGCTTGATTTCTAGAACAGAACATAAGACACACAAATTAGATCAATATTTTTGGCATATATAATTCTATGCTAATTCAAAATTTCTATTACTTGCTTAAGAATTATTGAACTGAAATTTATATTTACTTTGTATTTGAAATTTCAATTATTAATATTTTATTAGTGCATTTTAGTTACCCATAATATTGGAGTTCCATTTGGTATAATATACAACCAAGGAATATAATCTTCTCCAAGTCAGTCCCAGTGTTTCCTCTTCTCATACCTTATTCTTCCACCTTTTCCCTTTCTTCTACTCAAATGGTCTTTCTTCTATTTATTTACATATATTTTTAAATTAGTGCTTTATAGATAAGCATGAAGATGAAATTACTATATATATATATGTTATTCTATATTTATATATTATTCTATGTACATATATTCATATATCCATATATGTACATATAATAATTTGGTCAATTTCATTCCACATGTCCTCCATTCTTCCATCCCTCCTTCCTCCACCTCAATCCATTTCCTTTCCTCCATTTATTTCTATTTTCATGTGATTGCTCCTTTGTCCCACTTATTTTGGTCTTGCTCTGCATGTGAGAGAAAATATTCAACACTTGATTTTCTGAGTCTGGCTTATACTGAAGCACAATATTCTCTAGTTCCATCAATTTACCAGCATATGCCATAATTTTATTCTTCTTTATGGCTCAGTAAAACTTCATTATGTATGTATATTACAAATTCTTTATCCATTCATTTGTTAATGAGCCCCTGGGCCAGTTCTATAACTTGGCTTTTGTGAATTGTGCTACTAAAAACATTGATGTGCCTGTATCACTATAGTATTTATTTTAGATCTTTTGAATAATTACCAAGGAGTGTATAATATGATGATTCCATTCCTAGTTTTTGAGGAATATCCATACTGTTTTCTGGAGTGATTGTACTAATTTGCCATTCCACCAACAATGGATGAGTGTGTCTTTTCCCCACTTCCTTGCCAGCATTTAATATTTGTTTTCTTGACAATTGTCATTCTGATTGGAGTGAGATGAAATCTCTATGTAGTTTTGATTTGCTTTCCCCTGATTGAACAGTTTTTCCTATTTATTTTGGCCATTTGTGTTTCATCTTTTGAGGAGGGTCTGCGTAGTTCTTGGATTCATTTATTAGTTGGGTTATTTGTTTTTTGGTGTTTTCTGAGTTCTTTACATATTTTGGATGTTAAACACCTGTCTGAGGAGTAAGTGAAAAAGGTCTCCCATTCTGTAGGCTCTTTCTTCACACTCTTGTTTCCTTTTCTGTGCAGAAGTTTAGTCTTTTTTTGTTTGTTTGCTTTCTGTTTTTTTTTTTTTAATTTGATGCTGTCACACTTATTGATTACTGGTTTTTATTTCTTCCACTTAAGAATCTTGTTAAGAAAGTCAATGCCTGTGCCAAATGTTGAAGTGTAGTTTCTGGTTTAATTCATAGGCCATTCATCCGTGTTGAGTCGATTTTTGTGCAAGGTGAGAAAAAAATCTAGTTTCTTTCTTCTATATATGCATACACAATTCTTCCAATACCATTTGTTAGAAAGGATATTTTTCTCCAAAATATATTTTGGTACTTTTGTTGAGTATCAGATTACTAAATAAAGGTAGATTTGTCTCTGTTTCTTCTATTTTATTGCATTGGTCTTCATGTCTGTTTTGGTGCCTATGTCATGCTAATTTTGTTACTACATCTTAGTAGTATTATTTGATGCCCAGTATTTTGATGCCTGCAGCAGAGATCCTCTGGTTCATGATTAATTTGGCTATTCTAGGTCTCTTATCCTTCCAAATAAATTCAAGAACTGTTTTTTTTTCTTTTTCCATGATTATGTCATTGGTATTTTGTTGGGGCTTGCATTGAATCTGTATATTGCTTTTGGTAGTATGGCCATTTTGATAATGTTAATTCTGCCTATCTAAGCATCTGTGAGTTATTTCCATATCCTAAGGTCTCTCTAGTTTTTTTTAATATTCTATACTTTTCATTATAGAGGATTTTCACGTTCTGGATTATATTTATTCCCCCCAGATTTTAGGTTATTATAAATGGAATAGTTTTTTGATTTCTTTCTGAGAAGATTCATATTGGAGTATAGGAAAGCGATTGGTTAATATGTATAAATCTTACATCCTGTTATTTTGTTAAATTTGTTTATCAGCTTTAGAAATATTCTGGTGGAGATTTGGGGGTTTTCTAAATATAGGATCCTGTCATCCGCATACATAGATAATTTGACTTCTTATTCTTCTATTGCTTTAGTTTCCTTCTCAACTTAATTTCTCTGGCTAGAATTCCAAAATTGTGCTGAGTAGGAGTGGTGAGTATATCATAGTGTTTAACATTATATTTGCCTTCAGTTTGCCTGACATAGCCTTTACAATGCTGATGTAAGTTCATTCTATCCCTAATTTCTCCAGTGTTTTAGAAAGGATTGGTTGCTGGATTTTGCTGAAGAATATTTCTAAATCTAATGCGATGATCAGTGGAATTTTCTTTAATTCTATTGATGTAGTGAATTATATTTCTTAATTTAAACATGCTGCAAAAACCCTGCCTCTGTGGAATGAAGCCAATTTGGCCATACCATGGCATCTTCTCAATGTGTTTGTGAATGTGGATTGCTAATATTTTATTAAAATTTTTGTTTGTTTGTTTCTGTGTTAATCAGGAATATTTGTGCCCCTGAATGTCAATGCACATATTGATATAAATTTAAAAAAACCTACTTAATATAAAAACTCATAGATTACAGTACAATAATACTAGGTAATTTCAATACACCTTTCTCATCCATAGAATGGTCTTCCAGACATAAAAAAAAGTGAAGAATTTTTAGACCTAAAATACATGATTAATCGACAGACATATATGGAATATTTTATCCATTGACAATCAAATTCATATTCTTCTCAACTCTCCATGGAAACTTCTCTAAGATAGACCATAGATAGTCCTAGATAGTACAAATAATTGAGATAATTTCTTACATATTAGCAGATCATAATAGAGATAAGCAACAAGATAAAAAATAATTCATTTTACACATGGAGATTGAACAGTATGCTTTTGAATGAGGATTGGGAAATAGAAGAAATCATGGAAGAAACCAAAAAATTCTTAGAAACAAATGACAACAGAATTACAACATACCAAAATCTCTTGGACAGTATGGAGACAGTTCTAAGAGGGAAGTTTATAGAATAGAGTACCTACTTGAAAAAAAGAAAGAAAGAAAGATCCCAAGTAAATAATCAAGTGTTACATCTCAAGGCACTAGAAAAGCAAGAACAAAATAATTTCAGAGCCAACAGAATACAGGAAATAATTAAAATCAGAGCTGAAAATATTAAAATTAAGAATTATGGGACTGGTGTTGTAGCTCAATTGTAGAGCTCTCGCTTAGCATGTGCAGGGCCCTGGGTTCGATCCTCAGCACCACATAAAAATAAATAAATAAAATAAAGGCATTGTGTTCAACTACACCTAAAAAAATAAATAAATAAAAAGAATTAAAAAAAATACGAAGAATCATGCAACAAATAACTGGTTGTTTGAAGAAGTAAATAACATTAATAACACTTAGCCAGACTAACTTAAAGAAAGAGAAGACCAAATCAAAAAATTTGAAAGAAAAAGAGATGTCACCATAGACATTTCTGAAATCCAGAGGATCATTAGGAACTATTTTGAAAACTCACATTCCAATAAATTGAAACATCAGAAGATACTGACAAATTTCTAGGCACATAAGACCTACCCAAATTGAACCAGGAAGATTCAGAAAACTTACACAAAACAAAATCAAGCAACAATATTGAAGCAGTAATTAAAAGCCTTCCAACAAATATAACCAGATGGAATCTCAACTGAGTTCTGCCAGACCTTTAAAGGAAAACTAATGTTAATCCTTCTAAAATAATTTCATGAAATAGAAAAGAAAGGAAACTTCCCCATATTCATTCTATAACGTCCACATCACCCTGATATGAAACCATTAAGGATAGAAAACTACAAACCAACATCACTGATGAACATAAACACAGTTTTTTTTTAAACAAAGAATATTATTAAGATGAATAGAAAGTTGATAAACACTGATGGACACAACTAAGGTAAAAATAAGGAGGGATTTAACTTCTGTAGTCTAAACTAAACATAATTATTTTGTCCACATTGTCTATAATTAAGCATTCATTAGTCTTAATAAGTAGATAAAACAGATTAGGTCCAGTGTGTTTTTTTTTCTGTGTTCTGATTTAAGGCAAATATTTAATTCATCCCCTGGTGAACTTATCTATATCATGGTTTAATGATTTAGTTCCCTATTACATGTTCCAACACTAATGGTTAATTATTGGTTATAATGTTGATGGTTTCTAATTTAATGTTTTTTTATAATCAAAACTGGATTTTAAATTCAACATATCCAAAATCAAACTTATTATCCTCTCGCACATCCAAAACAATACTTTCTCCTGTCTGCATTGTTTGCTTAATGTAACCTTGAGCTACCACTCCTTAACACCTGAAACCTTAGAATTATCAATGCGCTGCTGCTGCTTCATTCTAATCTCTTTTCACATTGGCTGTCAGAATAATTTCCTAAGTTAATATACCCTTATTGATTTTTCTATATATAAATATTCTATTTTTCCTGTCAAATTAATATTTCTATATTATAATTATTATAAATAAATTCAATTCATTTGGGTCTTTCTTTACATTCTTCTGTCCGTGATTATTTTTAAAATGATGTTGGGCTAGCATTGTAACTTCTTAAGGCTCACAGAGTTCCTGATCCTCAAAGAACTAGATACTGAGGGTTCTGGAGCAAAAGAGAAAGAACTTCTCATCAATTTTGTTTGCACCGAGCTGTGATAATGCAGTTCTGCTCAAGTAAAAAGTCTCTTCTGAAACTAATACATTTATCTTCAAGCCCTAGTTTACCTACACCAATAGAGCCCTAGCCCCATAGAAGCCAGACAAAAGTACCCTTTCCTAGGTTGAATATCACATGGTAAATATTATTCATGGTTGGCAACCTGTCAGGGACCCATTCTGCTACTCAGGGAATCACAGATACTGATGCTTGACCAATAAAAATCTTAACTACTTTAAAGAAGAAGGAAATTAAAGGATTTGCCAGTAAATTGATGGAGTTGGAGAACATTAAGTGCTAAGTGAAATAATCCCAAAAGGAAAGACTGAATGTTTTCTCTAATATGCAGATACTAATTCACATTAAGGGGCAGGGGACTAGAGAAGAACAGAGTTACCTTTGATTAGGTAGAGGAAAGTGAAGGGAGGGGAGGAAAGGAGATGGGAGGATAGGAGGGATAATAGAACGAAACAGACATCATTACTTTATGTATGTGTATGACTGTATAACTAATGTGATTCTACAGCATGTACCCTCAGAAAAATGAGAAATTAGATGCCATGTGTGAATATCAGAGTGCATAAATGCATTATATAACTAATTAAAACAAATAAAAATTAAAAACAACAACTGTGCCTTACTTTCTCTTTAGAATATGAAACCCTTGTTTTTACCTTTCTCAGTGTTAGGTTTCTTTAGGATATTCCTCACATCAGCTTTGCAACTCAGTTTTATAAGTATTTGTGAAACTGTGTATATGATATTGATTTTGGCCTTTAATACATGGAATAATTAACTCATTATTCTGCCTTCCATTTATTATTATACAATCAACTTTTTTCAGAAAATTCTGTGCTTTGGATTAGACAAAGAGGAATGAAAGGGGGGATGGAAATAGGAAAGTCTGTAAAATAAACCAGGCATAACTTTCCTATGTTCATATATGAATATACAACTAGTGAAATGCCACATCATGTTCAATCACAAAAATGGACCCTAATTAGAATAAGTTACACTACTCCATGCATGTATAATACGTTAAAATATACTATATTGTCATGTATGTCTAAAAAGGAAAAAAAAAGTCTATGTGTGTGTATGATTGATATTTCTCTTTTTTTGAGGGGAAGGGGTACCGGAGATTGAACTTAGGAAGACTCTACTACTGAGCCACATCCCCAGCCCTATTTTTGTATTTTATTTAGAGACAGGGTCTCACTGAGTTGCTTAGCACCTTGCTGTTGTTAAGGCTGGCTTTTAACTCATGATCCTCCTGCCTCAACCTCCTGAGCCATTGTGTCCAGCTAATGATTGATATTTCTAAAAGTAATTTGGATTTTACAATTCCCATGCTCCATACTCTTTCAGTAATGCCTACTCTGCCCAGCCCTGTATCCTCCAAATTGCTGCCTTTGACATTTTACCCATAAACTTTTTGTCTTTCATTATTCCCCAGGAGACACACCTTTACTCAGGGTAGTCTCATCACTGCTTAATATTTCAAAGGCAAGCACCTGTCTCTTCTCTCCCCAACTCTCTAGGTTTTGTGAATTCTTTCTTTTGCTATACACATACTTCCTCTACTCTTGGTCAACCACCAATCTATTAATCCTTGGCTTTCATCAAGCTCCATCTTCTCTGTGTTGCTTTTATGAAAATCTCCAGGTGACTTTTATTTCTTATCTACATGATGATAATTTTACTCAAAATTAGAAAGCAAATTCTGTAGCAAGGTTCATGTTGTATGCATCTTTTACATCTTGCCTTACAAAGTGATAGCATGGTCTCAATCTTAATTTTGTCAAGCTGACATAAACTGACATATAAGGTAGGAACAGGCCAACTCCTGATGCTTTTTCAATGCAACATGCTATTTCCAAATAAGGTCACATTTTGAGGTACTGAGATACTGTATAACTAATGTGATTCTACAGCAATATATCTTTTCTGAATAGTGATGTTCAGTCTTTAACAATTATAAAACAATGGACTGATTTTCTGATATAATTTGTAAATATGTAAAAAATAAAACTACAAATAGATGAATATGAAGAATATTTAGTACATATGAAGCACATATGAAGGCTGTAGCCCTTCTGGGATCACCATGAAGGAATCTGAATTCTTTGGGGGTATACAACTTTTTGAGGATAGGAGGTCTGTGTTATACTTTATCTGAGTGCATTAGTAAGAATACATGTACAATAAATGACTATTTAAATGATTTTCTTCAAATCTGTATAGCCACATTTTTCTTATTTCTTTCATGGTCTGAGAAAGGAGAAATTATGCTGAAACTGAAGTTTTCTGCCAGAAGTAGTTTCTTGAAAGGTCCGTAAGACTCCAATCAAGAGGTTATGGGGAGACGGGGCAAACTAATGAGATCCTCATGCTAAGAATAAATGAGTAATGTCTATGCTGCTTTCATTACTTTTGTTCCCTGTGACAAAGATAAAGTTAATTATTCAGAGATAGCAAAGAAGTCTGTTTATTGAATGTGACATGCTAGATGCAATTCGGGATTGTAGTATATTGTAATATTAAAGATCAAGGAACTTTTAATCGGCATCAAATGCAATTTTTAATTGAGCCCATTTATTACACACGTGAGCTGTATTGAAAATGCTCCCAAATCAAAAATGCAGAAAACATTACAGCAATTAGAAAGGGAATCTAATAAGCTGAGTCTTTTTTGCCGAGCTTTTTCCACTTAGATCCTCTTTTAGTTACATTTTAAATCAAACAAGTATAAATTACTTTTGTTAAAAGTAAAAAAAAAAAATAATATACACTGTTTTTTTTTTTTTTTTGCATTTTCCTTTTTCTTTTTGACTTCTAGCTGATTCCACACACACAGTCTGGATACAGAGTACTGGAGCCCTGTGTCTGTAGGATGCCTGACATCTGAAGTAAAGGTCTGAGAGTTGCCATCCAGATGCTCTGCCTTCTTGACTCCATCTGGATACTTGGCCTTGAACTTACAAACCATCTGTGTTTGTTACAGTACTTTCCACTCTTCATCCAGATGTGTTGGCATTGTGTGGACAAAGCATGTGGAACTGTCTATAAAATGTAATTACATAAAAATAAATAACACTGTGTAAGTAATTAAAGGAGCAACAGTTCCCTCTTTACGAATCTCAATAATTTTTCATTATAGTGTAATCATAGCAGGATAGATTTTCCTTGCTGAATTGTAAAACTTTAAATGTCATATCCTAACAATAAAAAAGAAATATAAAACATTCTATGAATTTCAAAGGAAATTTCCAATATTTTAACACATTCTCTTGAAAAAATCTGAAATTTAAGATATTTTTAACTTTTAGTTATAATTAATCTATGAACTTCAATTATTATATACCTATAAAAACTTGAATTCAAAGTAATATAATATGTTAAATTTTAACATATTTTAAGTAATATGTTTTAAATGATGTTTTTTACAAAAATATTTTGTAAAATCATTTGTAGTCAACTGTATATCTTCCATAGTCATCTGTTCAGATCTGTAATTCAGATATTATGTTCCATTATATTAGTACCCACCTACCTGCGTATCTGGTAACTCTGTTCGGGGAGAAACAACAAAAAAAGATAATACTCCACTATGACAAGTCACTATGACAGCTGTTAGCCTAGTTAGATTTGCTTTAAAATCTATTGTATAAAGAGCAAATATTTTCAAAGAAAGGAGAAGGTTAAAGTCAGTTATCAAAATGTGATATGTATTTCCCAGAAGGTTCTGTGGCCATTTCCAAATTTTGTGTGAGCAACGAGACCGTGTAATCTTGTGTGACTATGGCAGATTTGGACTAAACCCTCTCAAACATGTTGTAGAAGAGACTTATCCAGTAGGCTCATCTTATTTCACGTCCCAGAAGAGAACAGAAATGACAAGAAACTATAAAGAGACAATAATAAAGATGGGAATCAATGGGAAATCCTAAAATATAAAGCATCCTGAAAGAAGATGCTTAACATAGCAAAGATAAGATTTCCAAGTTGAGGGGAGAAGAGTAGACAGATAATGGGAAAAATATCTAGAGGTTGCAATAGAGAAAAGTAACTTGAAATGTTTATGCTTCCAAGAACAGAATTAGAATTCAAGAAAATATTTTGCTTTGATCCAATAGAATAATTGCATGCCTTGGTATAACTGAGTTTTCTCTCACCACAAGATTCCCCTAAGAAACTCTATTGTTAAGAACTTAATTAGATGTTTACCAAGTTATCCTCAAAGACCATTAAACTCTTCAGTGTCCTGAATTCTGCCTGACACACAACATTGAACACATATGAATTATCCAGTTATTTCTAAAATTGTGTCTCAGGTAACACTGTCCTTAATGAGACGAGCAGATTCACGATGGTCATCTACAGCCATCCAAACCTTTCTAGGCTCTGCATTTTGTTAAGCACAAAATGAGGGGTACTATCTGGACTTGTAAAATTAGTAGATCCTCTAAGAAGATAATTTATATGGAAGTCCAAGTGCATGATTTTGTGTTATGATAACATTTTGAAATTAATGTATATACTGAAATTAAATGGAATGGCAATTAGCTAAGAAAATCAACCAGATCAAAAAAAAAAAAAAAAAGTATTGTCTCTCAAAACTCTCAAAGAGAGTTTTCCCCCTGGTACTGAAATGAGTTGTTGAGTTGAGTAACAGATGAAGTAGCTGACTTCCACATTTAGGGAATATTCTGAAATAAAGATACACATATTTTAGAATTTACAGTAGTACTCTGTTCATATGACGTCCTTGGCCAGCAGAGGGAAGAGGGGTGAGACTGTTGTGGGATGGTTGCTAAGCACCAAGCACCTCATCATACTCATTTAGGACAGATTATATTATGTGGAGTTGACTATATTCTCTATATATGAATTGTTATTTTTTCCCTGTGTCCACTCCTAAAAGACACATAGTTGATTTTGGATAAGTTAATATATATACAGAATAAAATTCTATTTGGTCAACTTTCAAAAGTTCAATTATTTCATAGGTACATTCAAAATCTATGCATGCTGCCCAAGTCCAGGATTCAACAGCCCCTACCCTCTTAACGTCATATTGTTTCCTAGAATCACCAAGTTATCATAGTAAACATAAAATATACTGGTTTTCTTAAGCTTAATAGACCCTATTGACCCTTGATGTATATCAGAGAGAAATTTTTTCAAGTCTCAAGCATAGGAATTAATTTTTTTCAAGGTTTTCATTTCTAAAACACCTCTCCCAGTGAGGTGTTACACATGATTCCTTCTAATTCACACAATCCCTATCATTATTACAAGAACATTCATCCCCTAATAAGCAACATATCTTTTATGGAGAGAAGTGCCTTGAGTGAGATTCTCACATTTATTCCTGAGGTCTCATGCTTCCTTTTCTCTTGTTTATTTGTTAAAATATTCAACACTAGCCAATCATTTCTGAAAAGGCCAGCATTTCTATTGGCACTCTCCCTATGGCTTGTCCCATGATATATTCCTAAATGCAGCATCAAAACATCAAAGGAAAGGTAAACAGTAAGTTTAAATACATATTATATTAAACAGATAAGGTAAAGATTTCAATCTTAATTAACTATTATCCAACTTCAAGAAAGGGCCCCAAAATATATTCTAAGATAAAAAGAAAAGTACAGAGAAGTACTATAAATAAAAAAAATCTATGCAGATGAGCAAATTACTCTATTTAGAGAAGAAATGTAATCATTTCACTGGGGCTGCAGTGAGATTTTTACTGCATTACTTTGCCCTTCAAACACAGAAGCAGACAGTAAAATATCTCCCTCTCCTTGGAGTACTTAATTATTAAATGTGAACATTAATCCTTTTATTCGTCTGATTTTTTTTTAAAGTCTCCACTAGATGCCAGGCAATGTGCAAGCACAAGATACAGCAGAGAACTGGACAGACTTGGTCCTCATTGGTAGCAGGCTCTAGTGGTTTAAGGACCTGATTGGGTAAATTGATGACCACCCCAGCAGAGACCACATCCTACCTAAGCCCCAAGACTGGACTCAATTCATAGGAGGATTGCTGCTGTTGGTTTTAAGTAAACACTTTATTTGGCTTTAGGGAAATCCCAAGATAAATGTGGATAACAGAGGGAAGGTTCCAGGAATAAGGCTCAAGTTCATTTTCCCCTATGGCTCCTGGTGGAGGAACTCATATAAGTCTATCCTGAATTAATTAAGAGATTGAATGCCATTGTTTGGCATTTTCCAAACCATATTATTTATATTTAATTTTCAAAATAACAGTTTCTACCAATTATAAAGAGAATATTCACAAGTAAACTTTTTATCGATAAATACTAAAATTCTTATTTTTTGGGGGGGTGTATTGGGAATTGCACTCAGGTGTGCTTTACCACTGAACCACATCCTCAGACATTTTCACTTTTATTTTTAAAATTTTGAGATAGGGTCTCATTAAGTTGCTTAGGAACTCACTAAGTTGCTGAGGCTGGCCTCAAATTTGTGATTCCCCTGCCTCAAACTCCTGAGTCTCTGGGATTACAGGCCTGTACCGCCGTACCTAGTAAATACTTGATTTTTTCAGAAAGTTAGTGTGATTTTTGATAAAAAGAATTAAAAATGTGATACAAGTTCTGCCACAAATGTAAGGCAGAGAACCCTTAAAGGAGACACCAGTGGTGGAGTTAGCAGGACCAGTGGGATCAATAAAAATGGACTCATCTGAGGCCCTTCAAATTGTAGCTTTGTGATTATAGAGCTCTATGCTACATGTTCTAGCATGGAAATGAGTTTAGTGTTGATTTAAAGTGAGATGAGACTTCAGGTTGCCTGAATATCCCAGGTGTTTAAGGTTGTTCTAGAAACTAAGTATTCTGAGCATCTTGCAGGAAGTGGAAACCTACTCACACGGAGGAATTATGATGATATGTTCAATACTGAAGCAGTGTTGGGGAGAACAAAAGATAGCTGTGGTGACCACAACATCACTGAGTCACAACATGGGACAAAATGAAAATCACCAGGGTTCTCTGAAAAATGTAAGATGATTACAATACTGATAGCAGGAGAAAGGAAGAAGAGGATGCTCAGAGACTTCTATACTGTCATAAGGAACCTTCTGGCTTCTGAAGGAGCCTTTTATGGAAAAGGATGTAATAAAATCATTGATTTCAAAGTAAAGACCTGCTGCCACCAGAAATTTGCTAATCCATTCTAGGTCCCCTTCTCTTGACATTTCTTTAGATTTTTTTCAAGAGTCCTGAATGGTGTCTGAATCTGTATATGAATTATGCAATTCTCTTCAGTTATTCCTTTAACAGGTATTTATATGTGCGCTTGCACCTGTACTGTGTCAGGTACAACTGATTTAAACAAAAAAATGTCCAGCCCTGTGCACAGAGATTACTGAGAACTCACTTGTTGATTTAATGTTTTGTGGGTCTTACTCTCATATTCGGTGACTTGGAGATATGGACAAGCACCTCACAGTGCTGCTTTTCAAGTACTATTTTCTTTCATTGTTCAACTGCTAATTTCTTTCATTGTTCAACGGCTAAGCCTGAAATGAATGTACAGTCATTTATTCTATTTTGAGAATTCTGTGAGAGATGGTCTTGATGTTTAAAGTGTATTTTATTTCATTTAATTTATGGGTTTTTCATTTAAAATATATGCAACAGGAATATATGTAACAGAAAAAAAATAGTGGAGAATGAACCAAAGTGAAAGCTTTTCTTCTGTGTTACAATTAAAACAACTTATTTTACATTCGTGAGTCCAAATTAATTTCCCCTTCTGTAAAATAGATATGATAATAACTCTCATGGCTGTCTACCACAAAGGTAGATGTAAGAAAACTTTGGGCTAATAAATACTATGGTATTCAAAAAGCTATAGAATCATTATTATCATTTTAAATGTGGAAGGAACAACCCAATGCAATGTGTCAAAGTGTGATAAGAATCACCAGGTTGTTTTAGACTCTCTGATCTTTTTTTCTTTGGTACCAGGGATTGAATCCAGTGGTGCTTAACCACTGAACCACATCTCCAGCCATTTTTTTATATTTTATTTAGACCCAAGGTCTTGCTTAGTTGCTTTAGGACCTCACTAAGTTGCTAAGGCTGGCTTTGAACAATCCTCCTGCCTCAGCCTCCTGTACGCTGGGATTACAGATGAGTGCCATCATGCCTGTCTTTGACTCTATGCTTTTAATTCTGACTTTCCCTACTGTGCCTCTCTTTCATTCCTGCGCTGTCCTTCTTTATGTAGCAATTCCATACTTGACCCTCAGGTCTTAATGGAGATGTTCCCTTACTAGAGACCCTCTCCTGGGACTGCGTGGCCCTAATGCAGGAAGCACCTTCATTTGTGCTCCTCAGCCCATTGGGTCCAAGGCTATTACAGCTATGAGCTCATTTCCTCATACCCTTCTTGGTCTTCCTCTACAGTGAAGCCTCATGTCCAACTCATTTTTATTCCAAGGCATTTCATATTTGCTTACTCATAGTAATCTCAGTAGATTTCTTCTACTCTGATGCTCATGTTGATTTCAATGAATTCTTCTTGGTTATGGGAAAGTTTAACTGTGTGTTAACATCAAATAAAGATCTAGGAGGAGAGGATATAAAGAAAAATAATTGCATGACTCATCTTTATGGTGTTTCTCAGTGCAAGTAATTGCCATCATCCTTGTCACCTTTATTAAGTACTGAATGTAACACTTGGGAATAAATGATTAAATATCATTCAATTTCCTAAGGAAATTTATAAGAAAATAAATGTCATCAGATTAGCCTTAAAGCATTTACTATCTCCTCAAAATCCTTATAAATGTTGATAAAGAAACAAACCTATGTTTATTATTTAAGTGAAATTATAATATGCAAATATTATATGTTGTATGTACATTTTATTCTGTATCAGTTACTTTAAACCCATTTCTAGAAATAAAAACAGTTTTAGTGTGTCATTAACCTATACAGCATGGAGATTATTCATTTCATCATTATGTTTATTCTTTGAGTAATTAACAGGGCAAGTTTTTAACCAGAAGAACAAATTATCCACAATTGCATTGGTTGCCCAATGCAGTTTTTCAAGGTTGTATGGGATTTTCAAATGCATACATCTTTCCTAGGAAGCATTACAGTAGCAAATGTGCACTCGGATAGTTTGTTTCTTCCACTGAATCATTTTTGTCTCCCTGGAAGAAGAGCTCACATTTACCTAAAGGAACTCTAAGAATAGAATGGTGGAGATTTTAAAGGAAATTTTATTCCATGTGTATTGATTTGAAGAGTGTCTATCCAAAGCATGAAAATGTGATCTGGTTTGGAAATAGGGTATTTTTAGATGTAATTAGATAAAGTGAGTTCAAGCTGGATTATGTTATGTTCTTACAGAGGAAAGATAACCGTGTGAGGAAGGAGAGAGAGATTGGAGTTATGCTGCTACACACCACAGGAGATGGGGCCACAGGAAGTTTAAAGAGGCAAAAGAGGATTTCCCCCCCAGAAATTTGTATAATAATGTATTTCTGCCAACATCTCCTCACATACTTTCAGCTTCTAGAACTGTGTGCAAGAGTTAAATTTCTTTGGTTTTAAGGCACAAAGTTTGTAGAACTTTTTGATGGCAAAAAGGAAACTAATACACTAAAGAATTGCATGAACATTGGCCATGGAACTTTGTATGGTTAGCTGAGCAAAAAAAAAAAAAAAAAAGGAAAGAAAGAAAGAAAAACCAAGGAGAGTTTATTTAAAGAAAACCATAAGTACCTGATAAGTGACTGAAACAACACCCTTTGAAAATCTGGAAAGCTGACCAATGCTGAGGCTTGAGAAGGTCACCAAAGAAGGCCTCACCAAGGTGAGGGGATGATATACCATTATCTAGAAGTGAAATTTACAGCCAAGGTATAAACAGATTCCAATGCAGGAAGCAGAAACAAAGTACAGCACATATAGCACATGAAAAATATTTTTCTATGATTCCATAGAATTGTGTGAGTCCCCATTACATGTGCAGTGCAATAGTTGTACACTTTACAATTACTTATACACAACTCCTCCCTTTGTTCTTCATGTTATTTACATTTCTAAACAAATAATATTTGGGATTATTTATTTCCAAAGAATTGTTACTTTTCTTTTCTGTGGTAAAATTGATATGAACTCTCTGAGATGCTTAAAAAATTAAACAATCAGCATTTTCCCCCTCTATTCTAAGGAACCTTTCAGTAGCCCCAGTTGATCTAGCATTTCTCTTTAACCTTCTATTCCCAAATGAGTGTTGCCCAGGGGCATTCATAGTGTTGATTCATGATGATGAAAGTGCTGCAAGAAGGGCCAATAAGCATATTTCACAAGACCCACATCTTATTTTTTACTCTATCTCCAATGACTAATGCATCTGGCCAGCTGTATTTCAGGTTTTTAATAAAGGAATGAGAGATAACTTGAAAAATGACAAGGTAAACCTTTGAAAAGACAGAGAGGTGATTTAGATACTAATCAGAGAGTTTTTGCAAGGGCTTCATCCCAGGGCAGAGGTTTGAGCTGCTCCTAAAAGTAAGATCCTCACTGCATCCTGTCACCTGTTGGCCTCTCCTGTGAAAGTCTGGAAATAAGACTGAGCCTTTCGGTGCTCTGTGGAACAGCTGTTTTCAGCAATTAATAGAGTAAAAGGAGTTAGAAAAGAGAAATATGGGATTTGAAATTCTCATCCTTGCAGAAACTCATGTCATCAAAGAAGTTGTAATCTCTGGGATTCTAGCAGAACTCAGTAGCCCTGTGCTTGTCAGTTACATCATAGGTTAGTGCCAAGGTTCTGTTCAGGACCTTGGCTGAGACAGTTAGTTTGGTCCTCTGACTTCATGCTGACAAATGAAGGATAGGTGATCCAGTGATATAATGTCCTTGAAGGGAGCTCTCCAGAAAGAAGAAAGGTGAATTAAATAGAATGGGCTGAAACTGCCTGACACAGCAGTCATCATCTGCTTTCATTCTCCTTTCAATCAAGGTATTTTTAGAGTTTACTATAAAACGCACAGTGCACTAAGTACTGAGATACAAAGCCTTCAAAACTTGCTATTGAAGGAGGTATGATGTGTGACAGAACTGTAAACTACCAGTTACAGTAGTATGATTGTTCACCCATTCATGCATATACTCCATAAATAATACTCTCTGTGGGTCGGGCATTCCCACCAGGTTTGGAGAATATAGGGATCAAAAATACAGACAGCACATCATCATGGAACTTATAGACACAAAATACACAATTACAAGTGTTCCAAACAAATGAAGGGCAGCATGTCATAGAATGTGAGTTTAACATGTGAGCCAACTTCATCAGGGTGGCCAGGTAAAGTTAGAGAGAAAAGGCTGCCTATGCTGAGGCAAAAGGACAAACAGGGAGTGAAATTTTTATGAGAATATCTTGCACCAAAAGAATATCATGTAGAAGACATGAGTTAAAACAGTAAGACTCAGGCTGGGGATGTGGCTCAAGTGGTAGCGTGCTTGCCTGGCATGCATGCAGCCGGGTTCGATCCTCAGCACCACATACAAACAAAGATGTTGTGTCCGCCAAAAACTGAAAAATAAATATTAAAAAATTCTCTCTCTCTCTCTCTCTCTCTCTCTCTCTCTCTCTCTCTCTAAAAGAAAAAAAAACTGTAAGACTCATAGAACTGCCATTCTGTTTTACTTGAGTATATATATAGGGGCACTTAACCACTGAGCCACACCCCCAGCCCTATTTTGTATTTTATTTAGAGACAGGGTCTCACTGAGTTGCTTAGCGCCTCACTGTTGCTGAGGGTGGCTTTGAACTTGTCATTTTCCTGTCTCAGCCCCCCCAAGCTGCTGGGATAACAGGCACGCACCACTGTACCCGGTATATTTTCTAAAAGAATTATATGAGAATTCTAAGCATATATTTTTAAAAAGAATTATATAAGAAAGAAGACTGCATAGGTGAGCAGCCTTAACAACTTGTTAAAGAATATAGATCTTAATTCTTAAATCTTGAATTCTTGGAATGTTAATCATTATAAGCTATAGGAAGCCATTGAACTAATGGCAAGTAAAATGATCATATTTGCACTTTTATAATATCTTTCAAGGAGTAGTGTAAAGTTTGAGTGGTAAGGGTTTGAGAGCAGAAAGCCAGAAACCACTAATGGATGCATTACAATGTCCAGGAGAGATGATGACATGGCAAGGACAGTGTCGATGGGAGAAGAAACAGATGACTTCAAGTTAGAATTTAGAAAATTGGTGACCCATTATTTGTGGCTGATGAAGAGAGATATCCTATAGAATGATTCTTAGATGTCTGACATGAACAACGGGTACCTATTGTACCACTTCCCGAAAGAGGGCATGTTGAAGGAGAATTGCTTATGACAAGTTAAGTTGCCCACGAAATATCAGTCATGATCTGAACAGGCTGCTCTGGACCACCTGATGCAGCAACCGCCAAACTGTCTATAAAGACAGATGTAAATCCTAATTTTCTACTTGCTATGGAGACAGGATCTTTTTATTTTCTAGCTTCTATCCCATTTTTCTGTGGAAAAATCTTTTCAAGTTAGAAAATATTTCTTCCTTACTCCAAAGATCTGCAATGTCTTTACTGACCTTACTACTCTGGACTAATCAAAAACTTCTGGGATTGTTGAATATAGGGCCAGGAGGTATCTAAATTAAATCCTCTATGTTGAGGGTGGACATAAACAGGAACTCAGCAGTGGTTGACTGCCATTTCCCTTCTTCCAGGAGGAAGAGGAGGCTTACTATATTACAAAAGGAAGAAGAAGGACTGGGAATAGAAAAAAATGCCTAAATTACTACTCTCAGTGCAAAGTAACCTAGCAGTTAGCAAAGGAAAACCATAGGGTTTCAGTTGGGGCACCAGTTAATCAGGAAACCTAAAGGAGTTAGGTGCCATGGTGCGTGCCTATAATTCTGTAATTCTGGTATTGTAGGAGGCTGAGGCAGAAGGATTGAAGTTCAAGCCAGCCTCGGTAATTTAGTGAGACCCTGTCTAAAATCAAAGATATATAAATAAAAAGGGCTGGGAATATACCTTCATGGTTAAAAAAAAGGAAGGAAAAAGAAAGAAAGAAAGAAAATGAAAGGAAAACAAAACTTGAATGATGTTAGAGATATATACAGATTAGTTAGGAAGAATATTAAAGGACAAATGTTGCTGATGCTCTCAAGTGAAAGATGCAGTCAAATTTCTATGGCTTGTTTCTAAAAGGAACAAAGGTGAGACTGATATATAATACTACTACAATGACTCCCACTAAATCTCCTGTGCCTCATGCTACCTGATGGTTACATCAAAAAATAGGGAGCCCTGTTCCCCTTATCTGTTAGTCAAGAAAATTCTTCTTACCCCAAGCACTATTTCCTGCGTAAACTATTTTTTTGTGTGTGTGGCAACCTGATGCATTATCTGTAAACAGAAATTAATGCAGAGAGAGTAGATTGGGGGATCCCCCTATACTTTAAATAATTCCAGTGCTGCTTTAACAGTAAATAATAATAATAAATAATTGTTGGAGAAAATTAAATGTGCCTAAAAATAATTAAGCAAAAGGGAGAAAGAGTCACAGTTTTACACTGTTGCTTTTAAATCCTGGGAAATATACAAAATAGGCTCCAAATCAAGAAACCATCAGATTTGTTCCAGATTTTACAGAGCATTTAGCTTTTTCTCAGTGTGATGGTAGCTATTGTTTTATTATAAATGACCTTTATTATACTTATTTATGTTCCTTCTATATCTAACTTGTTCAGGATTTTTATCATGAGGGGATATTGAATTTTATCAAATACCTTTTCTGCCTCTATTAGGATGGTCATGTGCATTTTCCCTTAATTTTGTTGATGCGATGTATTATGTTTATTAATTTTTGTATGTTGAACCATCCTTGCACAATTGGGATAAAGCTATTTGATCATGTTGAATACTGTTTTTAACATGATGTTGGATTCAACGTGCTAGCCTCTTGAGGAATTTTGCATCTATGTTCATCTAGCATATTGGGCTGTCATTTTATTTTTTCCTTTCTTTCTTTTTCCTTCCTTCCTTCTTTCCTACCTTCCTTCATTCCTTCCTTTCTTTCTTTCATCTCTCCCTTTCTTTTTTCCTGCTTTCTTTTTAATCTAGTTTTGATATCAGCATAATGTTAGTTTCATAGTATGTATTTGGACTGACCTTTTTATCCCAAGTATTAGTTGGTTCATGAACAAAGCTCCACATTATTTGTCTTAAACATTACAGTTAAACAAAATTATTTCAAGATACCCATGGAAATGTTTTATTCATTTATTGTAACTTTTAATAAGGACCATAATATGGTGATATACTCTTTCTTATTTTGTACCAACCCCAGTCTTTAACATGCAGAAAAATCTTACTAACACCCTATTTAGCATATGAAGCTACTACCCAAGGGGTGCCAGTCTTCATAGGAATTCTCAGCCCTTGAAAAATTTGCCATCATTGAACCAAACATGGACTTTAGCTTTTTCCAACACTTGGACCACCAGGACAATCACAGCCAAAGCACAAAGTTTGTGACATTGAAAGGAAAAGTTAGATCTGACTGCAATGGTGAATTTATACTGAAGCACAGTGAGTAGTTCTGTTTATTTGTTTAGGCAGAAATATAACTATATGGAAAAAAGATGTTCTATAAAGGTAAAATGCTTCAGATTTAAGAAATTTTGTATGAAAAAAAAATGTCAAATAAACCATTAATAATTTTAAAAATTGATTAATTGGTAAAAATCGTATTTTAAATGTACTGAGTTAAATGTCAAAATTAATTGCACCTTGTTCTTTTTTTCTTGATGTAACACTACAAAATATAAAATAACATGTGCCTCAAATTTATGCATCATGTTATATTTCTGTTGAACAGTATACCTAGTCACTTGTGACAAGGGATTATGTGTAATCATCTATGGATTTTAAGTGTAGCCATGCACTGCATAACATTTCAGTCAATGGTAGAAAGCACATATGATGATGGGACTTTAAGATTATAAAGGAGCTGAAAAATTCCAATTTCCCAGTGATCTCATAGGCATTATGGCATTATATGCAGTGTTTTTCTCTGTTTGTGGTAAAGCTCATGTTAAAAAAAGAATTATTGACCTGCCAGTCTTAAAACAATTATGTCCAGTACCTAATACTTGAAAATGATAATAAATTACCATGTTATTAGCTTATACATACTACACTATATTTTTCTCATTATTTTAGAATGTAATCTTTCTGTTTATATGTGTGTTTTGTGTATGTGTGTGTATGAGCCTCAAATAAACCAAATATTTCTAACTATAAATCAGTATGCCCTGGTAAGCTGGCAGCAGCCTCATACATTCGTTTACCATGTTTCCTGATCTTATCCTTCTCTCTTGTGCTTGATTTACTCTCATGTTGTTTTATTCATTATGGCCCCTAAGCATCCAAAATCCATTGCTAATGCTGCCAGTAAGAAACCACATTGAGTGATTGACCTGAAAACTAGATTAAAAGTGATTAAAGACTATGAAGGTGGAAAATCAGTGATGGTTATTGCTAGTCAGGCAGACACGTCCTATTCCATCATAGCTATAATGGTGAAGAACAAGAATAAAGTGACAGAGCTGTTTAAGGCATTCGCTTCATTTAAAGAAACAAGACTAACAAATATTCAAGAAGTACTTCCATCAGACACAGAGAAACTTCTCATGATCTGGATTAAAGACAAGACACAGAAGGGTACACCTGTCAACACCGGGACAATCACAGCCAAAGCACAAAGTTTGTGACATTGAAAGGAAAAGCTAGATCTGACTGCAATGGTGAATTTACTGCTGGCTCTGGGTGGCTTAAGAGATTAAAGAATCATTTTATGTGATATAACATGGAATTGCAGGTGTCTGGGAGTGCTAATGTGAAGGCAACTCAAGAATTTTTCTAAATTTTAGATGTGGAGAAAAATCATTCACCAGGGAAATTTTTTGATGCGAGAGAAATCCTCATTCATACCTTCATAAGGAAATTGATGGTTTAAAGTTATTTTATCCAAAAGAAGTCCAAGTCAATGCCAGGTTCAAAGGCTTTTAAGGAAAGAGACAACAGTTTTGTTTGGGATCAGTGTCTCAGGCTGCCAACTGAAACTCTTTGTATTTTGGGGTCATGAAAACCCCAAGTCCCTTAAACATATCAGTAAGCACACATGGGCAATGTACTATTGAAGCAGCAAGAAGTCATGGTGAACCAACTTCTCTTCTAAAATGACCTTCTGAATTACTATAGAGAAGTACTATTTCAGAATGCCATGCTTTCCAAGATTTTGTTCAATGTTGATAATGGTTCTGCACATGTGTTTTGGTTTAGGTATTAGGTGTCCCTTGAGATCTCTGTGTGAGACAAAGCAAGAAGGTTTAGAGGAGAAATGATTATGAAACCCTTAACCGAATCAGTGAATCAATCCCCTGATGAGATTACCTGGGTGGGAACTGAAGTGGTAGGATGTGGCCTGTGGAGGTGAGTCACTGGGGGGCATGGGTTTAGAATATATGTTTTCTATCTGGTGAGTGGAGTTTCTCTCTCTGCTTTGTAATCATTATGTAAACCACTTCCCTCCACAAAACTCTTCGAACATCTTGTTCTGCCTTAACTCAAGCCCCAAGGAATAGAGCATGGTGTCTATGGATGGAGACCTTTGAAACCACAAGCCCCCAAGTAAATTTTTCCTCTTCAACAAATGTTCTCACCTGTATTTTATTCACATTGATGAAAAAGCTGACTTAACCATGCTCCTTTCATTGGTTAGATTCATCCCAAAATCAAAGAGGTATTTTTGATTCCAAACATTATGTCTTTGATAAATCCAATGAATCAATGAGATTTTAAGGCCTGCTACTTGAAAGAGACCTTTGCCAGGGTATTCCTGCAACTGAAAAAGAGAAGAAGTTGATGCAATTTTGTAAGAATTATAATATCTATTACTGTGTCAAGAACCTAGTTTTGGCTTAGGTTAATGTCTCCAAGGGCTATATAAATGGCATCTAAAGAAGACACTTAAGAGTTTCATTCATTATTTCAAAAGATTTTCCAAGGATCAGGAGATTAAAAAAAAGAAAGATCAATAATCTGTAGTTGAGATGGCAAACAGATTTAACATGGCTGTGTCCAAGGATTACATGGAGGAGATACTAGAGGTGGTTTCTGAGGAACTTCCTATTGAGGAGCTGCAGAAACTGCAACAGGAACACATGACAGATGGAAAGTCAAGAGAAAAGTAATTTTCATGAGAAGAACATTTAAGAAAGTTCACAGTAAAGGGTATAGCAGAAACCTTTGCAGACTTAAAGTTCTTAAAAAGTTTACATTGACTCCAACATTGAAAAGGTTTTCAGTAGTAGGAAGGTTAATGATATTTCATCAAATTACAATTACATCTTTAATGTAAAAAGAAACAAACCTAGCAAATCGCCCTAGACAAACTTTTGGAAAGAGTGATACCTTGTTAAGAAATTCTTAGGTAGACTCTTCAGGAGGTGTTCCAGAAGACCTCCTGGTTATATCAGGAAATAATGGTTCCTTGCAAGTCATTGTCCCAGAAGAACCCCCAGTTGGACAACATGTGGAGATGGAGAATAATAGTATTGATGATTCTGATCCTGTAAAGGCCTAAGGTAATATGTGTATTTTTGTATCTGGGTTTATAACAAAATTTTTGAAAATAAAATAAATAGAAAAATGGGCTGTGGTTGTGGCTCAGTGCCTAGCACATTCGAGGCCCTGGGTTTGATCCTCAGCACCACATAAAAATAAATAAATAAGAATATTGTGTCCAACTACAATTAAAAAAATAAATATTAAAAAAATAGAAAAAAAGCCCTCATAGAATAAGGATATTGTTAGCATTAGGATATGAGTATCCCCACAAATCTCTTAGTAATGCAGGGATATTCACAGGTGAAATGACTGGCTTATGAGAGATGTGATCTAATGGGTTCATCCTAGTTTGAATGGGTATGGTGGTAACTATAGGCAGGTAAAGTGTGGCTGAAGGAGGCTGGTCATTGCAGGCATGCCCTGGAAGGGTATTCTTCCTTGTAGCCCTACTCCCCTTCTACTTCTTGACCCTGTCATAAATTGAACAGCTTTCCTCCTCCACTGGGCCCTTCCTCCATGATGTGCACAGTCAAGTTTGACTCAGAACAATGGAACCAGCTTTCTATAGACTAACGTCTGAAACCATGAGCCACAAATAAACTTTTCCTTCAAGTTGTTTTTGTCAGATGTTCTGGTATTCAGCAATGAAAAAGCTAACTAAAAGAGATAAGATATGAAACTATTTTTTAAAGAAGTATCAAATATGTGTATATTTTAAGTTAACTGGTAAATTAAAATTAAATCTAAAATAAAAATATTAAAGTAAACTAAGTTTATTTTATTATTGATAAAAGAAAAAAAAAACTTTTTTATAAATTCAGTATAGCCCAAGTATAAATGTACAGTATTCAGAAAGTATGCAGTAGTGTAGAATAATAGTCTAGGACTTCATATCTGCTTTCCACTCATTCTCTGACCCAAACAGAGCAACTTTCAGTTCTATAAGCTCTGTTCATGATGTGTCCTATATAGGTGTGCCATTTTTTAAATCACTTTTCCTTTATGTTTTCTATATTTAGATATGTTTAGATATAAAAAATGCCATTGTGCTGCATCTCTCTAGAGCAGCCAGTATAAGGGCATGCTGTGCAAGTTTGTAGTCTGGGAATAACAGGTTATCACATGTAGCCCAGTTGTGTAGAGGCTGCACCCTCTAGCTTTATGTAAGTTATTCCATGCTGTTCACACCATGATGAAATCACCCTATGACATATTTCTCAGAATGTATTCTCATCATCAAGATATATGCGTGTGTGTGTGTGTGTGTATGTGTGTGTGTGTGTGTGTGTATTTGAAGTGGTAGAGTGAAAAGAGAGACATGATAAAGTTTTTAGAAGAAAGTTAGTGATAGTTAGAAGCCTAGGTTGGAATGGGGTGAGACCAGAGACAAATTTAGTTACCTACATTTTTTTCTAAGTGTCCAAATGAGGTGACAAGAAACTGACTTGCATTTATAGTATGGAAAAAAGATAACAGATTTAAGACATGTCTTAAATTTAGAGTTGGGAACCCTGGTGGTTGAGTTAAAAATCTGGATTGAATAAATTGAAGGAATTGAGGATGGATGATACATTGCATGTCTAGGCAGATGTGAGAATATGGTAATGTCTTTAATTGGAAGGCAAAACACCAAGAATAAGCTTTTTAAATATTTTCAAAGGAAACATATGAATTGCATCTTAGGATAAACTAGTCAAATAAAAACCACATATTGTACAATAGTTTTAAATAGTTCACTATAGTTTAAATTATCAAATTGGGTAAAAAGATTTGTAAACTACATATTGAGTTTTTTCCCCTAAAAGAAGCTTCTGGAAAGAAGAAATTTTCAAAGTAAATAATCTCCCTCAAAGCAAAATGTTTTCTTTGGTAGAAGAAAGTGTGATATACACACTAACCAAATATATTATAGTATTAGAATTGTAATATTGTAATTGATGCACAGATACATATCATACAATAATTTTAACTAATATCGTGAGTATGTTGGAGTGTGTTTAAAAGTGGTCACTTCTATAAGTGAAAA
This sequence comes from Urocitellus parryii, assembly GCF_045843805.1. Taxonomy (NCBI): domain Eukaryota; kingdom Metazoa; phylum Chordata; class Mammalia; order Rodentia; family Sciuridae; genus Urocitellus; species Urocitellus parryii. Next base: position 68,336,539 of record NC_135538.1, on the reverse strand, counting down.
AGAGAAAATTATAATTAGCCTCAATAGAATTGTTTATTTCATAACATATGGTTTCTTATGCTAATATGCTTATTGTGTGTTGATAACAGTCAACCTAAGGTGTAATATTGAAAGGATTAAAATATATTACCTCTTTTATTCATCCAGTCAATATTGGTTGATACTTATTATTGGTGCTAAGCTTTTGTATTACCATGGAGAGTTGAATAGCCTCATTCTATCTCATGCAGTTTGTAGTTTAAGATAGAGAGGAAAATCATTTTTTATATGTTTTACAAGTGCAATGATGAATAAATTTAACTTGTATGGGTGGACTTTCAAGGGATAACAAATGTAAAGAGATTTCTATAGAAAATAACATCTACACTGAAAATCAAAGGAGGAATAAGATCAAGTTAATTGCACTAATGAGAGGTAGAGTACAATGAGGAGAACACACAAATGTGATGAAGAGAAGGAGACACATACAGGATCCATGAAATAAGCCAATTTGGTTAGCCTGTAGAGCTATAATGGTGGGTCCTCATTCATTTATGCTACACAAATAAAGAGCAATCACATCATAAAAGGCTTTCTAAATTGTCATAGGAATGTGTCTTTTTGCTTTAGCCTTCTATTACTATTTACACCTTTGGTACTGTTTTATTCTTTCTTAGATTCACATGTTAATCTTTAATAATATAAAAATTTAGTAAGAATAAGTTATTCAACATTCACAATATGGAATATTATACAATAAACTAAGAAAATAATGAGAGATATCCACATTTATTATTGTGGATAAATTTCTGGATTTACATTGAGAGATATTTTAAAATAAAAGAACTGGCTGCACAATATTATTTATTATTTGATTAAATTTGTACAAAACAAAACACATTTATATATTTGTATAAAATTTTGCAAAGAATATCCATAAATGTTGTTGGGGCATGTAATGAGAATAATCATGGGACAGGGAATATACATGATCTATAACAACTGAGAAAGAAAAAATTGATGAAGAAAATGTTATCAATCTAATAGTTAACAAAGAATACATAAAGGAGAAAGTGAAATATCACAAAGAATGTGATGATAACATTCTAAATACTATTATTTTAAATAACAATTTTAATGTTCTGAATACCTCTATAGCTGCTATCTAGAAGTAGTATAACTAATAAAGGAAAGTTTGAATGGGATAATATCTGTGTTTATTAATCAGAAGACTTAATGTTCTTAATAGAGTAATAAGTCATAATGTTTCCTTTATCTGATAAGTGAGTGTGTCTTGCTCTGTTCTTCCCTGTTCAGCATATTATATCCTCCCTTCCCTGAGCCTTAGCTCACTTAACCTTCTAATCCTACCTTCGTGTCCTTAGGTTGTAGCCTAAACAAATTTCTGACAGGAGATGTGGGAGATGATAAACTGCTGAATCTATCAGCAGGGAGCTTTTGGGAGCCAGTCTCAGAGATGACTGTGTTACTTAAGTAAGCATTAGAGTTTGGAGAAGGACAATGTTGGCAGTTATAGAGGTAAAATTGGTCAAGTGTCTGGAGAGAGGCTTGGGCTAAGAGCCAACGTCACTCTACAGTATAAGTCAAAGCAATTAATAAGAGTTAATTTCAGAGTATCAGTGATGCAATAGAAAATTCATACAGTCTAAATTATTCAACATTCTGGTCAATATTTTCTTGGGAAAGAGGGAATTTCTAAGTCACTGAGAGGATCAAATAGCTGATCCTTTATTAAAAGAAGAAAAAGCACCTTGATCTTGGAGAAGTTTCTAAGGGAAAAGAGGCAAATACCCAAAACAAAAGAGGGGTGATCCATTGGAATGGTAGTGGGATGGTTACAAGGCAGTTTCAATGGGCATTAGGCAGAAAAAAACTACCAGGTATAGACACAGCATAGACACAGGATTGAATCTCAAAAATTCTCAATGTTTCTGGCATAGTGGTTATGTGACTGAATCCCTCAGCACTGCCTATCTCTTTTGTTAACCTAACTAGCTGACTATGCCTTTACTACCCGCACAAGAAGCTAGGTCTCTGTTCCCAGTGGACACACCTTGAGAATGCTTTTTCTTCTGCCTAGGTTTAAATATTACCACTACTTATAAAATTGGATCTTAGCCACTTTTAGGTTTGTGGTTATCTTTGACAGTTTTATAAAAATCTATGAATCATTTATTTATTGAAAAATAATGCTCATAAATGTACATATATCCACTACATTTAAAAAGGTGTATGGAGCTCCTGAATTCATTAAAGTTATAATAGCAAAAAATAATATCTATTAAGCACTTACCTGTGATTGTTTACATGTATTAGGTAATTTAGTCTTCATTACAATCTAAAGATGAGCAGAAATCAGTAGATGAGTACTATTATTAGTGAATTTACATATCAGAAAAGTAAAGCAAAGAAATGTTAAATAAATGGTCAATATATCACAAATTAAATTATGATAATGGATTCAAACTATATACTTGTGATTAGACAATCTACATTGTGAAATAAGATTATGTATTCTTTAAGTATTATAAGGGTTATAATGAATATACTCAGACAACCTAAAGTGGACCTATAACACTTAAGGCGTTTTATTTTCTAGGGGAGAAGGTAGAATGTATGGAAATAAAATGAAATGTGGTGAAGTTAGAAAATGCTAAGTATGAACAAAGCAGCAGTTGGACTTGAGACATAGTAGGGACAAGTCAGAAGTTTAGAGAGTTGTTGAGTGCCTACTACTGATTTGGTGGTAACTATATGATAGTTATTGAAAACTAAACTCAGCCCTCAATGAATGGCTTTAATAGGAGCACAGTAAGAGAAAGGAGGACATTCTAGGAATAAAGACAGCTTAGGCACAAGGGCCAAGTTGGAAAGGTGGACTGAACACTGCATTAGCGCTCTGGCCACCAAGAGAAGTAAATCCTCTTCCCATTGTCAACCAGCCAAGGGCACTGGGACTCACCTACCTAATCTCTGAAGTGGAGAGTACTTGGAGATTTTAAAGACCTGAATATAAGTATTTATTATATTTCCATATATAATAAAATTATATTTTAGTGAAAAATTTAATGAAGACAAATTATATAAGTAATAATTAAGCACTTACTGGTAAAAATGTAGACAAAACTGATGCATGTTTACTATTTTTCAGGAGTTTATAGTCAGGATAGAATGGAGAGTCATACTTTGAAAATAAATTGAAATATATATATATATGAAACAAGTTGTTTATATACTGCTCCATTGAAAATATAACTGTATCTCAAAGCTGTCAATACTGCAACCTCAATTGTTGCTGCTGTGGTTGCTAAGAAGTAGGGGTTTTAAATGAAAGACAACTGATAGAAAGGAGTGCACTTCATGCAATGTGGAAAAATTTAAAGCATTTTGCAATTAAATTATTTAATATTTTCTACCTAATTTCTTAAATCTTTAGGGGCCACAAAGCACATATTTAAAAGGTGTGTAAGGGATGCCATTCATTAAAAACCAGGAACACGTAGTTGGAACTTTATTAAAAATTGACTAATAGATACTCTAGATAATTGAAATGACAGCTTGTTTTGACAGCTGCAAGAAAAAAATGTACTTGTTCAAAACAGTGAGTGTAAATCTTTTTAATTTCCAGAAAGAAAAATGATGTACAGGTTTAACTTAATTCAGTCAGCTTATAAAATTTAATAATAAAAGGTAACTCCTCACCCAACTAGTAAAACTCTGGTAATTTGAAGTACTGCTAATCACTGTACATTAGGGCTGGATGTGAATGAAAGTCTTTGAGTAGAAGGGGTGATTTCCTCCAGAGTCCTGAAGGAAAACAGAAATCAGCATGGAAATGACCAAATATACAAGAATAACCTTTATATATACCACTTAGTGTCAAATTTGGAGATCATGAAACACTTTCCAAGTGTTTTGTCACCCAAATTTCCTAACAAGGAGAATGAATTGGGAACACATTCATCATTCACATGCCATGGACCCCATAGGTGTCTTGTAATTGTACTGTAAATGCTAAGAAAGGAGGTAAAAAATACCAAGAAAATTTTTAAGCAACAAAACAAGTTAAACCTCAGGTCAAATATAATCCATGTAGCATTAAAGTGTATTAGTTTTTTCCTGCTAGGACATGGTTGCTTGATTTTATTACATTTTTACCCATAAAGGAAATCAAAAGGGCAGACAAAAGCAGATGATGAGCCGATTCGTGACTTTTCAAATTGACTTCCTATCCGATTAGACAAGAGATGTGGAACATAGGACAACCTCAGCACATGCCTGTCTTGTTCTTGCAGTATTTATTTTATTTTCTTGTTCATCTGAGCAGTTATTTTATTGGAGAGACAACAAGCTGAGAATTTAAATTTTGCCTTCATCAATTTTGACTATCCTTTTGCTAAAACAGAAAAATTAAAGCCACAAAATGTAAAACTAGTCCATGAATAGGATGTGATTGCATACTCTGAGATTCACCTACATTCTGTGTGGGAATTTGGTATAAAATTCACTTGTTTAAAATGCTACAGAATGTAGAATTTCCAGGAACAATTTAAACTTCATAAATGTTTCCTCTAAATTGAATCAAAAAGGCTGAGAATCTTATAACACTGTGTGGCAACTGAATGCTTTGTTTTTAAATGAAACAATTTCAAAAACTGGAACACTGCCATTATTTACAGCACTCAGGATCCCTGTCATATCACAGAGCCTTGATTTTTTTCCTCATTGCTAACTCATCCACACTGAAACTTTCACTTGCAAACCATACAGTAAAGTAGAAGGCTGAAACGGTATTTTAGGTCATTTTATTCCATTTGCAGGCAAATATATTCCCTTATTTGAGCCATGACCTTGACCTTAAAGGTGAAAATATTCCATTAGTTTAATTTCTCAGGTCAGTATTATTCATAATATATAAATTTCTTTGTTCATAATTAAAAGTTTACATTGCATATGTTTAATATCTTACGTGTAAATAAGGGCCATAAATTATTGACTTGTTAATATGGTCCATGAATGAATTCATTGTTTTCAATGTAGACAGATTGTATTTCTAAGAGAAAGAGAACCAATCTAAATCCTTAATGTCTGTGAGGTGTTACACACACACACAAAAAAATGCCTTTAAAATTTAATAACAACAAAATGGGAACATGCATTAAGTTAAGTTTGCCCTGGTAAAAGTTAATTCCATTCAAAATTTTTATATAACACAAAGAATTCTGTTGACATTTTAAATGATATTAACATGGATAGTCACATATATAGATATTAAAATACAGTCTTTACTCTGTTTAATAACATAATTGGGAAATTCAAAAGCTAATATTTGTTATAGAATACAGTAATGCAAACTAAAATATTCAGGAAACTAAGAACAAAGGTTAGACATAGATAAAAGTGAATTAAGGAATTTAACTGATGCAGAAACCAACCTGAAAATTCCAGGGTGACAAAATCAGGAGTTTCTTCACGTTCAAAATGGCCACAAGACATTAGGGAGACAAGTGAATACATGGAGTGGGGAAACAAAGGAATCCTAAACTGCAAATTGCATCTAATATGAGGAACAAGGAAAGTAGATGGATTTGCATCAATTGGGTGGCCTAAAATAAAATTCAGGAGAGGATTTCAGTAAAGATTGAAGTCATTCTTCTAGCCCATGTCCTGTAAATACTCAAAGTTCAGAGTAGGGGAATTTCAAATTCTGAACTCAAATTTTCCAGGAAGTAGAATTTGGCTGTTGTGATTACTGTGAGTAGTTTTTACCATTCATAATGATAGAACACATTTGAGAATCCTCTACTCTTCCCCACATTTCACCACTGTTATCAAAAGCAACAGTGGCATCTAAAACTAATCCTGGAGAATAACACTGGAGGTAAGCAAAAATCTTCCCAAGGAGGTTTGGAGTGGGTGAGACTTCAAGAGAAACAGTAAGGAATTCACATAGTTTTAGAATTTTGCAACAGATAAAAACATAACAACCCAAAGTAATTCTTTCCAAGAAAAAATATGCTGAAATAAAAATTTTCACCCTTTTCCACTTTTAAGCTCAGTGTTCTTACTATGTACTATTGTTCTAAATGTTATATGTAGCATACAAGAACCAGTGTTGAAATCTATTGTTTGGATGTAGGAATTAAGAGGAAGAAAGAGATCCAGTAACTAGCACCATGATATGGAACTTAATCAGTGACAGAGCCGGAATTTGAAATAGACAGACTTGGTTACAGAACAGATGCACTTGTCTCCTATTCTATGCTGCTTCTGATTTGTGATGCTGGAGGAGGAACAAGCCCAAGCCTGCCTGTTTGCCTTCCACTCTCCCTTATTTCATTTACTAAAAATAAATTATGTAGACAACACCCTGTTAGGACTGAAAAACCACATTTAACTTTCCTTTGTCAGGAAGAAAACTGTTAGAAAATAAACCTAAAACCCTCTTGAAGAACCTTTTCCCAGCTAGCCTGGGCCTATTTTTAGATATAAATGACAAAGAGTGTTAGCTGTTAAATGGGGGAAACACAACATATACAGAAGAGAACAATTAAGATACATAGATCTAATAAGAGAAACTCCAAGAAAATAATTGTTTGATATAAGATTTAAAAAAAATTTGTTTATAGTGATCAAAAAACTTCAAAACAGTTTATTCATACAATAAATAAATGTTTTTATGGAAAAGGAGTAAACAGCAGTACAGATACGATGTTAATGAACATTTAAAATTTGACTATTAGTTTTTCACATCTGCAAGGTGAAATGGATACTTCATCAAACCAAAAAAAAAAAAAAAAAAAAAGTATTCTGGTAGAGCTCTCTCAGACCACAAAAATGTAGATTTTCTCAGAACCAGGAAAATGAACATTTTATAATAATTACTTTAAAGATTAAAAAATGAAAGAAACTTAAGTTTCAGACAAGATGCAACTAAGAGATGTCCAGCACCAAGCCTTGGAAATTTCAGGAAAATTAATGGACCATCTGTCTAAAAATTGAAAAAAAAAAAAAAGACTCTCTCCCACAAACTTAGAGCAGCCACAACAACAACAAAACCAAGTAAGAAATGCAGACAAACAAATGAAAAAGGTTATCCATTACCAGAATGAAAAGCTCAATACTTACTGAATGTGATAAATGAATGAAAAGTTCATGTCTAGTCATATTTTGGAAAAGAAAAAATAATATTTCAAGAATGAATTTTAAATCCTGCCAGCACAGCAAAACAATAGTAAACCAGTAATTACACTTTGTCAAATGGGTCACCTTAAACATAGAGGACCATGGACTTCTAGTAAGCATTAGATAGTTCAAATTTGAAAAGACATTGTAGCATAAGCATTAAAAAACTGAGAGAAAATTATTATTTATTTATTAGTTTATTTTATTTATTTTTAATGTGGTGCTGAGGATCAAACCCAGGGCCTTATCCGTGCAAGGCGAGCGCTCTACCACTGAGCCATAATCCCAGTCTTGAGAAAATTACTTCAAAGCTAGATATTTTTAGACCACTCAATTCATTAATGAAAAGTGAGAACAAAATCTCAATATGTGCCCAAACTAAATCTTCTTCTCATTATGTCTTCAATAAAAACATACTTGAATAAACGCCATGTGTATTCATGTATTATTAAGGGTTCTCTACAGGAACAGAACCAACAGGAGATATATGTATATATACTTATAAAAAAGGGGATTTATTAGATTGGCTTTCACAACCAGAAGCAACTGGATAGTCTGACAATGGCTGTCTGCAGACTGGAGAGCTAGAGGAATCAGTAGCTGCATAGTCCAAGATGCTGAAACCTAGAGCAACTATGCTACCCCAATCCTGGATCAAAGGCTTGGAAACTCCCTGGAGAATCAATGGCAGAATCCACTTTAGAAGAGTGAAGGAAGTGGAGTCTCATATCCTCAGGCGATCATAATAGCAATCAAGAACCCTTTCAAGAGAAATAGAAACGTGTCTACAACTGCTTCCTTGTTTTCCCAACTTTTATTCCATCCAAGTCTCCAACCTGTTAGACATGCTGCCCATATTTAGGGAGGTTCTCCACTTCAGTTTGCTATCACACATGCCAATCATTCCTAGATACACACTCATTGACACACCCAGAGCCTTTTAATTATAGGCATCTCTTAATCCAATCAAGTTGAAAATTCAGATTAACTTGCACACCATGGTATATTGAATAAATACCCTAAACAAACAAACAAACAAAAAAGACACAAAGTATATGAAATAGTCGTCTTGACCCTATTATTCCAATGAAGAGCCCTCCAAAGAAGATAGCTGCACATAGTCCCAGAAAAATAATCTTGTTTAAACTAAAATAGGAAGTTGGAAGACTTCATGAATAGTGACTATCTTTATGAGAAAATGGAGAATATTCAACATATATTTAATTTGAAGTTCAGCTCTTTTTGCTTCTTTTTCAACAATGAAGAACACAGAATGACAAATTAAATCTAAAAAAAAAAAAACAGAATAATGAGAAAAAAGTTACGACCGTAACATAAAGCATAAAATATTGTATGATTCTGAACAATTGAAAGGAGAATGAATCTAAAATTGATGCTTTGAAGGTTTCTCTTTGAATTGCTATTCAAGTTTAGGGATACAGTGTATCTCAGTACTCATGTTACAATGAAAAAAATATTTTCATACTTTTAAATGACTTTAAAAATTCAATCAATTAACAGGCAAAGTGTTCTGAAGACATAATTGCAGGGGAAAACTTCAAAGAATAGATATAGCAAATCTTTGAAACATAAGCATAATGACAGATGAAACAAATAGGAAAATTAAATGAGGAACAATGTGTATCTATGCTAATTCTTTGTTTTATATGGAAAACACTAAAGATGATGTGCTATCAAATAGAAGCTTAGATAGATAAATTGAAGCCATTGATTTACCACTAAATAATTTAAATCACAACAGATATTGAGGATCTAAGATATTGTCTAATGCTGATGAGTCAAAGATGTATGACATTGACATACTGAATAGAAAGAATATTAAAATTTAAAATGAATTAAATAAGGATTTACAAAAAAATCATGATAGGAATGGTAATGTCTCTGAGTGTGAATCTTCCCATTTTATACTGTTTTACTACATGATGTACCCAAGCATGCATTCTATTGAATGTAATTGTTGTGGTATAGATATGAGGTGCTCCCCCAAAACTCACATTTGAGACAATGTAAACAAGTCTAGAAGTAAAATTATTGAATTATGAGAGTTTTGACCCAATCAGTGCATTAATCCCCTGATAGGTATTAACTGTAGGCAGGAAGGGTGTGGATGGAAGAAGTGGGGCAATGAAGGCATAATTCTGGAGTATGTATTTTGTCCCAAGTGAGTGAAATACTCTCTTTCCACTTCCTGGTGCCATGTCCTCAACTGCTTTTCTGTACCACATACTTCTGCCATGATGAACTGTCTCACCTCAGAACCTGAGAAATGAAGTCGTTCATCTATGGAATGAGACCTCTGAAATTGTGAGCCCCAAAATACACTTTTCCTCCTTACAGTGGTTCTTGTCATGTCCTTTCATCACAGTGACGAAAACTGCTGACTACAACAATAATATACATTTTTGTGATTATCTAGACAATTATCAGGATAATTAAATGCAACATATGAATCACCATAATTGCAAATGAAATGCTGTCCTACACAAAACAGGATTTGTATTGGCTCCTATAACCAAGAAATCCAGAAATAAACGGATTAGACAAGTTTCTCGTGTGATATCATCAATACTTGATTTAGTTCATCACAGCTGTGATTTTATGGTCCCATTTGATGTGTCTATTTGGTTGCAAAATGGCTACCGCAATCCTAAATTCACGTTCAACTACCAAGACTTCCAAGCCCCATCATTTCCATAATCATTTCAATTCAAATTCTCTTTGAATACCTTGATGAAAAAAGCTGCTAAATGTTGTATTTACTGGCAGCTTGATCCTGTTATAAATCTTAGTATCTAGCACAGGCTTTTACTTCTAATAAGATTAAGGTTATACATATAAGATAGATATTTTTTGTTCAGATAAGCTCTTTAAAATGTTGGTCCTGTTAATTCCCATGAATAAACTAAAAGAGAAATCACAATGCATTCACATTTAATTATATCCTTTAATAAAAAAAAATCCAAAGTAACCTGTGTTATGCCATTTGTCTAATACATATTATTTATATACCAAAAAAACCCAAAAATTTGTGTTATGAGTACATGCATTTGTTAATTCCAAGATTAGAACAGCACTAAGACTTAGAAGGAAGAACTATGTGGATGGATGAGAGGAACAGAAGGAGAGAGAAGGCGGGAGAGAGCAGACATATATCCTGAGTAAGTCAATATGAAGGCCTCCTGTTTTACATGAAAAACACCTGCTTCTAGTTACACTGCAAATTTAAGTTTCAATTTTACTAATGTAAAAAGGAAGAATAAATGTTTTTCATATATTAATTTAATTTTTTTCTTTTTTAAAACCATTTTTGTAATCTATCACAGTTTCAAAAAGATTATTTTATTATCTCTTTAACAAGTTTCTCCACACCCATTCTTGATCCTTCTAAATCTTTTATATCTGCAGTGATCTCAAAATGGAAATGGGAAAATCTCCTCTGCTTAAGCATAAAAAGTAGTATTACTGACATAAAGTCGCTCCGTTTTCTGGTTCCTACCCTGCTGTTTCTCTTCTTCTATGATACTTTCTTTCACTTGGGGTGGTGCACCATGATTCTTCCAGCCTCCAACTGGATATTTCTGAGCCCATATGTAAAAAATTGTTGTAATCACATTCCCACTGGATCTTCTTCCCTGGGAAGTTAAACACTGACATTGAAGACTCTCAGATTATTTCTTCAATTCTTCTTTTTCACTAAGACTGAGGTCTATTTAAAAAATTCACTATATAAGAAGTAGTAAGATCTAATCAGCTTGATCACAGGTTTAGTCATTCAAATTTGACCTTTCTCCACTTGTGATATAAGGTGAAAATGAGAACTTTAAGAGGAGTAAAAAACGTTAGTTAATGAAAACGCAATTTTGAAAGGGTCTGATATATTCAATCATTAATGTATAAAATAATATTATAATACTGGTAGCATGAGAAAAGGTACAAAGCATGTTAGACTACCATAAATTAGATGGATTAAAGTGAGTACAATCTGATACAGGGGAAGGTGGAATTTTGATTTAAAAGTGTAATTTACACAGCATTGGATTATTGTATATCTCAGAGTGTAATATCTCAAATACAAATTTTGATTAATTTGGATATGTGACCAAAACTAGAATAAACATTTTTTTAATGTTTTGAAAGGCACAGCTGTGGTATTTAAAGATGAGTTATAGAAATTGTGTTCCAAAATATACAAGAATTATAGCCAACGCATCTTCAAAATGTAAACTGAATACAAATAAAAGAAAGCATCAAACATTTATTCTTCTTTTCTTATATGAACCATAGAACTGGGTAATGAATGAGTAGATGAAGGAAAGTATCTTTTTATAGAAATATTTCAGTGAACACATGGGAAAGGAATGACATAATTGAATTGCAATGTCAACATTTTGCAAATCCTTAGGAATGAAAAGATCTAGGCATGAAGGTTTCCCTACTTTATCAAAAGAGATAATTGGTCATTAAGTACCTCCTATGTTTCCTAATGAAGAACACACCATATTAGTAGATTTACCTAAATAAATAAATAAAGGCTAACCTGAGTTCCATTAAACCTCTAGATTCAACCACCAATTCTCAGAAAATGTGGAGAAAAATGTGAAAGTACACAGGGATGTATAGCAAGATACAGCCTGTGGGAAACTAAAGCACAGATCAACCAAGCTATTTAACAAATAGCCTCAGAAAATAAAATAATTAGAAGATGATCTATGGGTTAAAAAAATAGGGAAAAAACCAGGAAAACCAAACTTCAATATCTACAGAAACACAATTAAATGAGAAAATAGGTAGGTACTCTAAAAGTGATCAGAACTAATGCCTTGGAGACAGGGTGTGACTGAGGGAACATATGGGACCTTCTGGGAGGTCTGGCAAAGTTTGATTTCTGAACATGAGTGAGACTCATCAAAGTGGGCCCTTTTTCATAGTTTTGCAAGCTACTCATTCAATTTATGAGATTGTCAATATTTCTTAATTAACAATATCCATTATTAAAAAATACTGAGGCCAAAGTTAGAGGACATAAATTACTTTAGTATACTCTGCGCTTTGGGATCAAATTCTATTTAGAGGAAGTTAATCTGCTAAAAAATTGAGAAAGCTATAAACTATAGTCTGTATTTTGTCTAAAGGTGTAGGTTGGTATTTGGAAGATGTGGCCTAACACTAATATTTGTGTTAATGTTGAATTTATATTATATATTTTTTCTTTTTTTAATTGAGATAAGTATTATTAGATAAACTTGTGGAATATATATATATATATATATATGAATTGATGGATAGATAGACTCAACATATTAAAAGCTTTTAGTATGTTCAACCAACTTTGGAGTGTTATGAAAATTATCTCTAGATACAAAAACTGTTGAATTTGCTTTCCCTGGGAAAAATGAAATAAATATAAACCTAGCGGGAAAAAAATACTAAAGAAAAAATTTATTATGCAAGATATCACACGAACATGAAAGAGTGGAAAGTAATTAGCTATGTTAAATATTACCAAATTTACCTAAATGTTTTCCACCTAACACCTGCGTGGCTTGTGATAAAGAATGATTACCAATAGTACTCTCAAATTTGTGAATTTAGTGATATGTTTGCATAAACAATTCCAACTTTAATATTTTACAATGAAATTATAAATAAAATATGCATATCTTTTAAGCAGTTTTTATTAATTAAAAACTTCCTTCCTGTATAAAATAATACTTTAAAAAAAGCATTCAATGTAATTTTCAGACTGAAAACTATCTCAACTGGTAAACACTTTAAGATATATGTTTAAGTATACACAGACAAAATATTCAACTAACCCTTTTGGTTAAAGACGAATCCAATACCTCTTAAGCAAGAAAAATCTATTTTGGTTAATGAGTTTCTCAAAACAAGCAAAAGAGAAGAAAGAAGAATGTCCACTTACAGTATCCCTGGGTTCTCAGACCAGGGCATTGGATCTGACAGGAGAAGTCACCTTATACAACATATGAGATGCCATTGGAATTCAAAAACTTTTTAGGTGAGGGACTGCTGTGTTGAGCAAGTGGCTCCAGCTTATGAGCAGAAGCCTCTATTATCCTCAGTCTCATTGAGACCTTCATAAAACTGGATCTTAGAAGGCAGAACCTGCCATAACCAATCTTTCAGAGCAAACATTGGAAGCTCATTAGGCATCTCCTTGCTCTTTGTTTTCCAAGCCTCTCCTCTATATTGGAAACTATCCTCTCCTTTAGCCTATACATTCAAGAACATTGAAATATTTTATTTTTTAGGATGAGAAAATTTTTCAGTAGAAAGAAACAAAATCTAGTCCAAACAAAATGAATCATCACATATCTTGAAAAATGAGCCCCCAAACCAGCGCTTTAAAAACTAGACCATAGCTTATAAGTCTTAAGGAAGAGGAAATATTAAAGAGATAAATCAAGACACTGGTCATGAATAGCTCTGTAGTTCGCCTTTATGATTTTACTTAAGATAAAACTTAATTATTAACTATATATATTAATAAAGTAAAATTGTTACTGTTAATATTAAAGCTAAATTACATAACTGTGGTATCCTAGAAATGATTTTTGATATATCAGAGTTGTAAAGTGTCTATTCTGTAGATCCATTTATTAACCAAACTTAGAGAGGGCAAAATATGAAAATAATTATTGGTTGTATATGTTTGAGGACAAGAATGTCTTTTATTTGCCTATTCTTCAATATTACCTGCCCTCTGCTCTATGATGTATTTTAGGAAATAACATGTTTTTCAAGTTTATTTGCTTGCAGAATTCTGGCCAGTCTGTTATGGAGTACCAGAGGGTTGTGGGATGGGAGATATTTTCCCATTCTTTATCTGATCCACAGCCTGCAGAAGAGCCTGTACTTCTTCTTTGGCTGCATATATCAGTAGGAAGTCCAGCCATATGACCTGGCCTCCAGATTCTGGCCATCCTACTTTCTCTCACTCTCCTTTGAACTATTGGGTCTTCCCCACCTACCTCCTGCTGCTAATCTGGATAGACTAATTGCTTCAGATTGCTTAATTGCATTCTCATTTTTCTTCACCTACATATCCAATATATCTAATACTTTCTTATAGCAAATTCACTCTATTTGCAAAATCTATTGTGCTTTTTTCTTTTCTTGAGCAGAACCAAAGAGATGCAGCAAATGTTAAAAGATGGTGTGCTGTTTGCATTCAATGAGAAATTGGCACATCTGTCAGAATATTTTGGAACCATTCTGTTCATTTAGTGTTCCCATCCTTCCAGTCCTAATGTAGATGTGCTAGCAATGCCATAGCATTTTGCTGGGGAAGAAGAAAATAATGGAAGGTGCACATCCCAGATGCAACTCCCCTTGGTGGCTCTGTAGTGTTCACATTCACACATAAACCGTGATGGAAGATAGAAGCCAGGCAGAGAAAAAGATCTGATGGGGTAATCTCCAGACTCATTAAATATTTGGAAATGTACAGCAAAAAAGAGAGATACATATATTTTAGTTTACAAAGAATCTCATATCTGACAGATTTAGTAACTTATTACCAAAAATAGAGAACTCCATGGGTGCCAGAAAGAAGGGGCAATGCTGGATTTGAATGCTAATAGTCGAGCCTTAGTTTTTCTTCCCTTCTCTTGTGAACATCAAAAGCCAGAAAATAACTCTAAACCACAGTTTCCTCATCTGTGAAACAGGAATATTAATAGTAATACGTACTTTACAGTGTTTTTATATTTAATAGTTACATTAACCTGACAGTTTTGTAGTACTTGTTACTGTCCTTAACAGGAAGTATCTTTCCTCAGTGGTTAGGTAGTACATTTTTTCATTTTTTAAAATTTGTTTTAATTAGTTATGCATGCATGACTACACTAGTTAATCACTTTTAATGACTCTGGGGGTGACTGTGAAAAACAAACCAGGTAACAGGGCAAATTAGTGAGATTTTAGATATGCAAACTTAGCCTCAGAGTTCACAGGAATATTAGCTAAAGTAAGATGAGAAGAGGGTGTTAAAGGACCTCAGAGATAAATAACAGGATAGGAACGTATAGTAGAAGACAAGTAACCTGGAGAAATTACAGAGGTAGAATAGCAAAAGACCTTAAAACCAGGGAATCAGCCTAAAGTTATTTATTTATTTATTTATTGCCCAGAAATCCAGTAAAGGCCTAAGGTGAGTAGGAAATTTTGGAAAATCTTAAGGAAAAGCAACTGGCACTTTGAGCAAAATATGACTGTGACAACTTAAAGTCTTCTCTTTCCCTAGGAAATTTTGCAGAGATATTGGTGAGGATCCCAGCCTGCCTTGAATGGGCATTGACTCCAGTTTGTTTAACTCTCAAAGAACCAGATATCTCAGTGAATATATAGTCTAAATAATAAATGGAAACATGAAAGGAATCTCATTTATTGTTTGTATGTTTGTTTCAATTAATAGGTAATAGTGATTTCAAGAGCTACTGTTTATTAAAAATTTTACTGTAGATAATTCAATTTAATTAGTTATCGTTAAGCTCCTATAACACATAGGAAATAGCAGAACTTACTAAACACACCCAGAACACTTGGTTATTAAAGTACTCATTAAATAAAAACACAAGGAGGACTGGGCTTCAGACCACGATTTTTGTTTTCTTAGGTTGACTAAGAGCCACTTACATAAGTGTTGTTCAAATGTCTCAAATCAGACTTGTGTGTTATATTAGAGGTGCTTCTGTTCTATAAGAAATGTGCTTGACTCTATACCCCAGTGAAATCCTGTCTCTTTAATTGCTTCATTAATGGTAGATGGCTTGATATTGCATATCTTCATGTAGTTTTAAAAGTCTCCTAAAAGTAATAAGTTCCTCAGTGATATTAAAATTTACCATCATTGCACCTAAAATAGAAAATTCATGTGAAAAATAGTGCCAGTATTATCTCTATATCTCTCTATATTTGTCTTAATTAACATGCATTTTAAAGAAATGTACTGGTTAACATATAATTTGTTAAAATAAATGTGCATTGCATTTAGATAAGTGTAACTTAGTGAAAATCATGCTTTGAATATAATGAGCACCATGGAATTTAATAAACCCCCAATTTTCCAACTACAATGTTTCCAAAAATATGAGCAAATACACAATACATGTGACATATTCCCCAGATAACTTTCTCTAATAGTGTTTGTTATGGTTTAGATATGAGGTGACCCCCAAAAGCTCATGTGAGAGACAATGCAATTACATTTAGAGATGAAGTGATTTGGTTATAAGAGTCTTAACTTAATCAGTGAATTAATCCACTTGATGGATTAAACTAAATGATAACTATAGGCAGGTAAAGTATGGGTCACTGGGTCATGCCTTAGGGGTATATATTCTGCTCTTGGTGAGCTGAGCCTCGCCTCTCTTTGCTTCCTGGTAGCCATGTCCTGACCCACTGTTTTCCATCACTCTTTTTCACCATGACGTTCTACCTCACTTTGGGCCCAGGGCAATGCAGCTAGATGTCTATGGACTTAGACTTCTAAAACCCTGAGTCCCAAATAATTTTTTTCTCTCTTATTCTTGTTCTTATCAGGCCTTTTGGTTAAAGCAACACAAAGTTGACTAAAACAATGTTTCTTCAGAAAATATCAGAAGTCAAAGCACTAATTGTCATTACTACATTTTCATATTTCATATATACTTTCTGGAATCTTGGATAATATAAAAGCAGTGATTTTCTCTTCTAAGTTAAAAGATGTATCTTCTGGATATACTGATATTTCAGACTTCAACATTTCTTGTCAGAAATGCCACACAATCAAGTAACCTGGTTACATTTAAAACCATTTTGTGTTTAGAATCAGAATATAATATTATTTGGTCTTTTGTTCAGTATGTAATGATTGGTACAATGGATAAACTTTCAATGAAGGAATAACCATTGTCCAGCAATGTTAATAGCTTTTTATGTCAGTTTTGTCTTCAAACTTCCATTTAAAAATAAACACAATTTTAAGAAGGAAAAAGTCCTGTACTAGATTGAAAGACATATGTATTTTTTTTTTTTTTTACTTTGGAAAGGATCAAGTCAGATACATGTTTGAGGCTGTAGCATACCAGAAACAGTCCATTTAATGTACTTAATTAGAAAGGCATTTCTTATCTTAGCAATTTTCACTCTTCTTCGTTCTTCATTTTCATTCTTCATGCCAGAATTTATTTTTCATCCCTTTCTGAGGTAATGCCATTTGAAGTCAGTAAATGTTTCCACACCTTTTATAATTGTCAAAGTATCAAATGCATTTTTGCAGAGCACAGATTAGCAAGGCACATGAGTATCTGCTAAGAAACACTAAAATATTTTGAAAAATAAATCCAAGAAGCAATACCACATCTCTGAAATAGAAGTTAAACTGCTTTCTAGACCAAGTATATTGTGGCAAAATATACAATAATACTATAAAATGATCTTCTTTTTTACAGAAGAGGAAACAAAGATTTTGGGAAAAAAGACTTACTAAAAGTTATTAGATCAAGGAATCTAGGTAGGACAGGCCTTCAACCATTTCCCTGCTTATAAACCTAGGTATTTTTGTACTATAGTTTCAACTCCTTAAGTCTCTATTTGAATGTTTTTATATGTTAAATGCCTGTTGCTACCTCATATATTTGAGATGAATGTTTTATATATATAATCAGCAAAACAATTTTCATTAGAAAGAAAATAACAAATGATAACATCTTAAGTTCTCTTGGAACAATCATCTTAATACGATAAATCAAGTCTACATATTTATGAACACTTATATTCCAAGCCTGTGTCTGCCTGTTAGTTATTCAATGACTGAGCCCACAGGTTTACAAGGTATATAGACATATAAGAGTGTAACCTGCAGTTCACTACAAGACTCACCTCAAGTGTAAGATCAGTTACATTTCAATTCCTATGACAAATATAATTGTTGGTTCTTTTTTCCTTGCAAGTTTCTCTCACTTCAATTATTTCAACTTGGTGGATTGCAACTGAAGCCTTGAATAGAATTTTTTTTTAAATTTCACATTTCCAATTAGTCCCATAAAGGTTTAAACAGTAGCTGTGAGTTGAAATTATCAACAGTATATTTTGAGTTTTTATTTGATTTTTTTTCTATCTTAAAATCCACTTATTCAAATAGCATTTATCACAAAATCTATTTCTCCCAAAACCTTACAGTTAAAGTCATGTAGCTCTATAGTGAAAACCAGAAATAGCAGGAGCAAAAGGAATATAAGGAACACAGGAGATGAAAAATAGAATGCATTTGGTTGACATTTGAAATGGGTAAGAGCGTCGGAAAGGCAGAGAGATTCAAAAAAGTGTTTCCAAAAGTAGAAAAAATTTTCACACTGACAGTGGTAGGATTATGTCAAGGGACTAACTTAAAACTAATATCATGCATCAAGCAGAGCTGACTGAAAGGTCTATAGCAAGGAACGTGACTGCAGCACAGGTTGAGGCAAGCGGCTGCAATATTTTTGGACTAATGGTAGCAATTTTAAGCAGAGCCTTGCACCATTCACAGCAGTGTGGAAAAGAAGGTCCTTTGTTTGATGAATAGGTTTATGCTTCATGAGACAGATGTGGGGGAGCAGAGAAAGAGAGGCTTTCTTCTTGGACCTGTGGCATTTCTGGAAAATAAAGCGAGTGGAAAGTGAATTGTGTTTACTCACCACATCTCTGTAGCTGGACAGGATAGTTTTCCTGGCAAAGTGTTTACACCTCAGTGAAAGCTCATGTGATGTGTCTATTCCACAAGACACTCTGTCATGTGGAAGAATGGAAAGGGTCATTTTCACAGAGAGCTGTTTTGAGCTTGATGGTTTTATGCATTGCAGATATGCAAACCATCTTGTGTTTCCTCGAAGGAAGAAACAGATACTTTAAATTAGACCATAATCAGAATTAGGGGGTCATGAAGTAAAAGAGTAGATGACATTAAAACTTCAGGAGATTTTTTTGCAGTGGTGCACACTTATGATCCCAGTCACAAGGGAATCTGAGGCAGAAGAATCACAAAATCATGGCCAGCCTAGGCATTTTAGCAAGACTGTGTCTCAAAATTAAAAGGGCTGGGGATGTAACTTAATGGCAGAATGTCCCTGGTTATGATTCCTAGTACAAAAAAAAATCAAAAAAAGAAAGAAAGAAAACTAGACTTTCACTACAGTGGCAAATAAGGCAATATTCAAATGTCATAATTTTAAGGTAACTGATACTCCTTATTCTTGGATCTCTTTTTATGTTTATATTTACACATATAATTAGAAGATAACTTGTTTTGGGATTCATTCCTTCAAGGCAACATGTTGTAAAATATTCTAAGGTTTTGTGTTTTAAAGATCATTCATTTATAGGTGATAATTTTATCTAATAAAAAACTACATAAACAATAAGAAGCTTCTTCAGTTTTCAGATCTCCTTTTCTTCAGATCTCCTTCCTCCCCCCTTAATCAAATATTCTTCATGTATGATGACATCAGTCTATCTTTTTTTTAAAGAGAGAGAGAGAGAGAGAGAGAGAGAGAGAGAATTTTTTAATATTTATTTTTTTAGTTTTTTGGCGGACACAACATCTTTGTATGTGGTGCTGAGGATTGAACCCGGGCCGCACGCATGCCAGGCGAGCGCGCTACCGCTTGAGCCACATCCCCAGTCCCAAGTATAATCTATCTTTATCATTTTTCTCTCCATTTATAAATCACTGTTACTCTGGAAATCAAATATATTATCATCTGCCTAAATTTTTCATCTATAAATTTCATATTTTCTTTATATGTATATCCTTCAGCAGTCAAGGAAATGGGTCTCCAACATCTTCTCTAACATAATTTAACGTTTCAGATAAACAGAGTGGTTTTATTTTATATATCAATGTCTTCAGATAATATTTTTCTATCATAATAATTTTTTGGTAGTTAAGCTGAAAAATCAAAAAGGGCTTCAATTTCCCCTGTTATCACTATGATCACTTCTTCTGCTTTAGTGAAGATGTTGTAATAAATTGTAATGTTCAAGTAGGAAGTTTTACATATTGTTAACTTCTACCTTTTCTCCTTGCATTGTTTTTGAAAACTCCAACACTTCTACTGAGACTCTATGTTAGCAACTAAATATTTACTTCTAACCTGAATCATACAATATTAGCAAATGAAAGAAATTAAGAAATATTACATTATAAAACACAGAAACTCATAAATACAAATGTTTAAGATTAGATAAATTACATGATTTGACCAAGATCACAGGAATAATATGTCTCACATTCAATGAAAGTTGTTGAAAACTTGCCCAGATAAATTTGGCCAGGTAACAATTCAGGCAATTATTCAAACTACTCATCTGGGCTGTGTTCTCTCTCTCTCTCTCTCTCTCTCTCTCTCTCTCTCTCTCTCTCTCTCTCTCTCTCTCTCTCCTCTCTCTCTCTCTCCTCTCTCTGTCTCTCTCTCCTCACTTCTCTGTCTTGCTCTCTCCCCAGCTTTATTGAGGTAAAATTTAATTTACTTATCATGAAATTTATTTATCATGTAATTACTTTTTTTTAAAGAGAGAGTGAGAGAGGAGAGAGAGAGTGAGAGAGAGAGAGAGAGAGAGAGAGAGAGAGAGAATTAGAGAATTTTTAATATTTATTTTTTAGTTCTCGGCGGACACAACATCTTTGTTGGTATGTGGTGCTGAGGATCGAACCCGGAGCCACATCTCCAGCCCCATGTAATTACTTTTTAAAAAATGATAAGCTGGGAAACCATCATCACAATTCAGCTTTAAAAATTTTCAATCATTTTCCAGATTTCCTTGTACCACACTATAGTCAATACCTACTCCCTTTCCAATCACTACCTCTCCCCACACGTTTCCCAGGCTCAGAAAACCATTGATCTATTTTATAACCCGGGGGTTGTGACTTTTGTGCGTGTTTAACATAAATGGAATCAGACACCATTAGTCTTTTTCATTGGATTTCTTTCATACTGCATTAAATGTTTGGCATTTACAAATGGTATAATATGTATTTATATTTCATTATTTTTTGTTGCTAAATAGTATTCTAATATTTGGAAACATTACATTTGGTTTTATTTGCCTCTTAATGAACATTTTGGGCTTTTTCCAGGTTGGGATGTTTTAAAGGTTATTTCTATGAACATTCATTTGCACATCTTTGTATTCTTGCACATTTTCATTTGTCTTGAAAGATTTCTAACAGTGGTATTACTGGATTGAACACTAAGTTTATATTTACCTTTTTAGAAAACTGTCAAATCTTTTTTTTTAAATTGACTGTACAATTTTAATTTTGCATTAAAAATTAAAGATAGTTCTGGTTTCTCAATATCTTTCCAACACTTGGGCATGGGTAGGTTGAAGCCTTGCTGAAGATGTCTGAACACAATTTACAACCTGTCTATGTTATACACTGAGCTATTTAGACATAGGGGTGACACCTCCAAAGTTTCAAACCTAAAGGTAAAATCAAAAGGGGAGAAGTGGAACAGAAACATCAATGATCACATATTGTATGGGAGACAGAGTTCACAGATTTAATTCATGCAAGTAAGCAAATAGGCAACTAAAACTGATGGGCTCCAGAGGGTATTAGATTTCAGAGTTTCAGAGTCTGCCTCACTTTTACTTACTGCAAGACCCCCATGCATGTTTGTGCAGTCACCTTCTGCTAGAGTCATGTGAGTAGTTTCCACCTACCCTGGTTACTGCTGGGTATTAGGTCAAAGATCTCCCTGAGATAGGAAAGAAACTTATTGAGTACTGTATGGTTCTTTCACCTTCTAGAATGCCCAGGTAATTATCAATATTTCCCAGGTCTCTTGTTTGTTGGCTCTCCCTGTTTGCTTTCCACTTTAAATGGCAAACTCCGAAGCCAATGAGCCTAGCAGTTCAGTGGATGTGAGAGCTGCTTGTTTTCCAGTGGCACATGCTTTGGTTGAACCTCAACAGCAACAGAACCAGTGGGGGAAGGCAATGGAAATGTTCTCAGGGGAGGAGGACCACACAGCTGTTGATTCTATGCCATGTTTAACAATTTCATATAGGTTCTACTGTTTGTTATATACTTTGATTGATTTTCTGAGTGCTGAAATTATTGCTTTTGACAATTTGAGCCCATTTTATAGTAGTTCTTTGAAGAAAGAATTTGCAGATCTCCTCATTCCATCATGCCAGAAGTGAATCTTCTGGGAGAACTTTGTTATTCTATAAAATACATTTCCTGAAATCATTTATAAGGACCAGAACCAAGTATATTAAGTATAGTGCAATGCATGTGTTTACCTCTTTATCTTTTCTCTTCAAATATAGCAGTAGAGAAATTAAAATTATCTAACAGAAATGGAGAATAAAAAATGAAACAGCAAAGGATGACAACAGAACTTTGAAAGGTAGCAAGTATATAGATTAATCATATGATAAAGATAGGCACATTAAACTCCAGAGGAGGAATTTACCAAGAGGATTCAACAACAGAACACAGAAGAGGCTAAGACATTTGGGATGCCACATATGTGGTTCTCAGCTATTTATCTACAGGACAGCAGGTAATATGCTATGATATGAAATAGGCATTAAGAAAAATAAAGCAACTACAACAGATAAAAGTGGATACATATTCATAATACATTTATTGAAGGAAATAAATACAAAATTGTTAGTTAAGACTTAAGATTTTCTAAATTTTCTATAGATAGACAGTAGTTATATTCCAATGTATCTAAGGCCACTGAATTCTAAATTTTAAAATGGTATTATAGGAAGGAAGTTACACGCTGAAAATAAATACCTTGTTATAACCAACATAATGGAATTTTAGAAGACCCGCTCTAACATCTACTTTGTTAAAATTCAGAATTACAGGAATAAAGAGAATTCAACAAATATTTCCAGGGAGAGAAAAGATTGGGTGAGGCAAAGTTTTGTGAATTAGATTAACATCACATTTATGAAAGAGAGTATGGAAAGAAGAAAGAATTTTTAAAATTTTGCCTCCAAGCTACCAAAAAGAAATGTCCAACTTGAAATTCTATATCATGCCCAAATATGAAGCAAGAGTGATGGCAGAGAGACATTTCAGGCATTAAATTCTTAAAAATCCTAACAGTAATAAAAATTTTAGTAATCCTAAAGTAATAAAGCATTCACAAATGCTTTATAAAAAGTTATAAAAGTTTGTTTCATCCATATCAGAGAAATGCCCTTAATACAAAGAGAAGGATGTGAAATCAGGAGACAGTACAGAGCATGAGATAGAAATACTAACCTATGGCCATTTTAGGATGACAACTGTGCCACTGTTCAAGAGAATGTGGCTTTCATGAAAGGCAGAGAATGAGGGCCCTCGGAGGAACATCCACATTCCCCTACATCCCTGAAGTAGTGGAGCTGAGACTTTTTTTTTTAATATTTATTTTTTAGCTTTAGGTGGACACAATATCTTTATTTTATTTTTATGTGGTGCTGATGATCGAACCCAGGTCCTGCCCGTGCTAGGCGAGTGCTCTACCCCTGAGCCACAATCCCAGTCCAGAGCTGAGATTTTTGATGTGTCAATAAAGCACATAATGAATTTCACAAGAGTATCATTTTGTATAATACAAATTAAATAATAAATAAATATATGTACTCATCATTTTACGCTTTTCAACAATCCCAGATTTACTTTGTGTTCTAGATCCCATAAGAACACTCTCTTTGTGTATACCAACTGACTACAGATCATATCTTCTCTTGATATCTTGAGTTTTGTGGTAGTTGACACATCATTATTAATTAAAATAAGGCATTACAGGTGCAGATAAAACTTCAATTAGCAATTAATGTTACCAGTGTTAACAAATTAAAACTAAAAAAAGGCTCTAAGAAAAAAAAAACACTTGTCAATATAATTTTAATTAGTAAAGATATTTAATTTACATTAATCAAAACTTTCAGTGTTATTTAGAATATTGTTCATTAGCTTCTCTGAGCAGTCTTTTCTTTGTGTAGCTTAGGTCTTTTCTGGATATTTTAATAGTGGTTATTTAGGCTTCTGTAAATGATTATGTATTCCACACACATGGATGCCAATATCCACCTGCACAACCTTAATAACATGTCTATTGAAATTCAGTGACAAGGAGTTGTCACTTGGGCAACTTAGGGTGAATGTCCAGTTGACAATCTGGAAATCTCATCAGGTACTCCACAATAGGGTTCTCCAAACAATCAAAATTTTTTTCCCACTTCTTTCAAAGTTACTGGCACTTGTCATGCTCCTCAATAAAATTAAATCCTTTTTCCATTCACCTAGCTCAGTGTTGCTTCACATTTTCTGTCCAGCTGCAAGAAATGTGGCGTCTCCCAGTTGCCAATTCATTCCTCAGGCAGCACATTTTCTTCCATTGCCTGTTTACAATACCCTTCACTTATGTAATGCTTACTTAGGTAGGCTCTTAAAGTTCTTCTGAATATGCTACTTCGTTTGTCTTTTTGATAATATTATAATGAATAAAGGCACAAATATTCAAAATTCACCAAAAAAACTAATTTTGATATTGATCTTTAGGAATCCAGAAGCAAATAAGGAAGTTGAATCAGAGGGTTTTCTGAACATGCATACATCCACATTCAGCTGAAGTCTAATTGTATAATAATAAGCTACAGAGCCATTCAGAATGTAAACTTAGGTTTCTGCAGGGTTATTATAAGTACAACTGGGGATTCTGGGAAATTGTTTTCCTCTGCTGACTCCCTGGCAGTTTTAGGAATTCCTTATTTATACTACCAAAGTCCTCAACTTTAATTCCAATCATGGCTATGAATTTGGAACAGGACAAATCTAACCCTCACCTACTAGTAGTAACCCCTTCTGGGAGGTAACCCACATGGTATCCTCATCTGGCAGAACAAAGGAAAGAGAGGTTGATGGAAAAGGGCAGCAGTGGGTTGCTGAAAATATGGGACTGAATTCCCAGTTCATGAGCTCACTTTTTAAACTTCATCTTTCCCAGAGTTGGGGCCTCTATGTACTACTTCACCACCAAGTACTTGATATGTAATGAAAGTTTTTTACTTTCTTGATATGTGGTAAATTTAGCAAAAAGTGCATTTTCTGTCTTCCTATTTTTGCCTGCACACACACACACACACACACACACACACACACACACACACACTTGGGAAGTAGTCTGAGTTTCTCTATTAAATATTTAATGTTTTTAAGAGAACAAAATTATTATGAAGGGAAAATACATAAATTAGTTGGTGATGACTGCTAGGATATACACAAAAACTAAGATAAATTGATCTATATGTAATAGAAAGACTCGGCCTAAATAGAAAAATTCACTCTTTTTGACACATTAGCACAGTTGAATTGTGGATTCTGAAAATGAAAGAAATTAGTATTTATGAAATGAGGTTGAGTGAGGTCACTCAAGTATGGATACAATTAAGAAGAGGTTCATTCTGCCAGTGAATCACCCCTAAGTGATTATGAAGGGTGGTTGGTATGAAGGATGGCTGAGAAGAGTGAAGGTGGGTCAAATTTGGGTATGCAATTACTGAGTAAATGTGTACAGAAAAGGGACTTGAGGTGAGAGGTAGGAAGAGCTAAGGGATGGGAAAAATGGGGACATGTAAAATATTTAAGAAATACCCAATGATATAGAGTTTATACTACATTTTTATTTTATCAATCATATTAATAAATTTTTCCTAACATCATGGGAAAAAACAAAATTTGTGTCCTATGCTAGAATTTTTTTATGATCTTCAGAGCTGATTTTATGTACTATCAGTTTCTACATTCTGAATTTTTTTCAAAAAAAAATATTTATTTTTCCCTTTGTGAAACATTGCTTCACGAAGCTGAGATTTTGAGACATTATGCAAGACTTCAGTGAGGTAGCTAACCCAAGGGGTAAAATGTGATGCTGGCAGTGGCACATACACACTTTTTCTCTTTATTTACTCGATGCTATGACATTTTTAGGAGGAAAGTTAGATGATCTTTCACTTTTTCTCTCATAGCCTCTTGAGTTACCAAATAACTCCCTCTATATTACCTAGGCTAACGAATGAGAAATTTTCTTTCAGTATTTGGAGATCCTAAACACTTTGTCACTGTTTGTAATCACAAGAGTTAGACAAGAGGAGAATGATGAAGAAGGATTTCCCATCTTGTCTTTAGAGTTTAGGGAGGTGCTTTTGGGCAGTGATCCTTAGTGGTGGACCCCAGGCTGCACATATCATGTTTTGAACTATGAAGGTCTTGCAGATCACCTGTCCTTATCTCTCATTTAAGGGGTGTATGAAACACAGTTATGTGACCTATGAAGACAGTTCATGTATAGTTTCCAGAAACAAATACTCAAGGAAGGGTTTTACTCAATAGCTTAATTATCTTACCTTGAAAACCAGAAATTTGAAATTAAAATTTTCCTCACAGGAATCTTCCTTCTTAAACTACACAAATTTTACTTTAAATGTGAGTGAAATCTTCACAAGATATCAGGGCTCAAGCAATTGTGAGCAGAAGTATCATCAATAATTATATAGTAATGCTTCAGTTGGTATATAAACACATGAGACTCCTGGTCAGGAGGTATAAATGAAGCATAAACTAGCACATCTGGAAGGCTCGGATTATATAGTAAGTTGATTCATTAATAATAAATAATGGATCACGTTTGGCCATTTGAGTTAATTTGGAAGAGAAGTCATCTGTAAATAGATCATAAGGAGAATACTACAACATTAAGAGTAATTACTGAATTAAGTTTTAATATAGTCTCAACACTGGAGCTAGAAACTTTGTATATGCTCAGGAAAATGAATCCTGTATGTCGGTATGGATATTCTGATGAATTAATTTATTTTTTATGTAAATAAATTCATTCTAGAAGTATTCCATGAATCAAAAATATAAATTATTTTATTTTTTATTGAAATATCTTCATTTTGCAATATGGCTTAAAACATTTTTTTGGTTTAAGCACAATGTTGAAGCAATAACAACTCTATATTCTAAGAGATTTTTATGCTTACATTAAATATTTGCATGTGAAATTTTATGAATGTAATGAAAAAATGTAGCAAATTCCAACAAAACAAAACTAAACAAAAAACTATAAATGGATACCATCAACCACTCACCTGTTTTCATAAGTTATCTGTTTAAAAAAGTGTTAGCATGTATGGTTTTGTTAAGTGTTTCAGAAAGTCATTTAGACGAGACTGAAATGAGTATAATATACTCTGTAAACTGTTGGCATGTGGCCTTTCATAGAATTGTTCTGTTTTGTTTGTTATGGCCAGGTCACTGTTGTTTTTTTTTTCTTCCCAACTATTTTTTCAGCATTGAATTTCAATGTGCATCTATTCCACTTAAGATTCTTCAGAGCATGATGATAAAGTGCTGGGAGCATATAATGTGTAAACATTATAAAAATAGATAAACAAGAGATGGAATTCGTCATCCAATCCGTTTATCTGACAGATCAATAATGAATCTCGATTTAGTCTCATTTAGAATATATAGTACTTTAACTATTAAGTAGGATGGATGATATTATTATTATTTTTTTTTCTGAATGATGCTGTAGTACTTTTGAAACATCATTAAGTGGCTGCTTTTGGGTTAGTGATACCTTTATGGTATGGATTTGATACTCTTCTTTCAAGTTCCTGTTGTCTCTTTCAATGTGTCAGAGAGGTTGCTCCTTAACTCTCTTAACTTCCCAATCTTCATCAGAATAACACATGGCCCTACTGATGTAGATCTGTATCACTGCTTTCACACAAATTTGCATTTTCTCAACAGTCTTGTGATTTAGGTATGAGTCCAACTTCACAGGTACAGGAACCACATCTCAGAGATTTCCTAAGTTGGTTTAATCATCTACTTGAGCCTGTATCTTCTGACTCAAACATTCTATAATTTTTTGATTGGACTGAATTTGTATTTGCTATTAATTAATTAATTAATTTGTATTTATTTCTAGACCTATTTATTTGTTAATCTTTTGCCAGTGTGAGACACAAATATTAATGCTTTGAAAAATAAATTACCAGGACACTATAGGATTATACCTATACTTTTTTTTTTTTTTTTTTTTTTTTTTTTTGTAACAGGGGTTGAACCCAGGGGCACTTAACCACTGAACTACATGCCCCAATCTTTTTATTTTGCTTTTATTTTGAGACAGAGTCTTACTAAGTTGCTTAGGGCCATGCTAAGTTGCTGAGTCTGGCTTTGAAATTGACATCCTCCTGCCTCAGCCTCCTGAGCCACTGGGATAACAGATATGTGGTACCACACCTGGCTATAGCCATAAATTCTTATGTAAAAATAAAAGCATAGTAAAAACAAGACATTGCTATTTTTATTGATAGCTAATCAATAAGTGTAATATAATGCATAATAATTGTAACATAATATTAATGTGCCTTAATTAAGTGATAGGTTGATTAATACACTGAGGAAGTAATATTAGATACATATATTCTCCTGAAAAGTATAATGAATGTGGTTTCTAGATGGAGAGGTTATATTTGTAATTCTCTGCACCTTCTTTCCTTCCTTTGTCAAGTGAATCATTACATTTTCAACATTTATTTATCTTTTCATCTAAATTGTGTCTTAATTTACTTGATCATTTATGCTGTTAAGGTGACTTTTCTTGTTCATTTCCTCTTTTTTCCCCCCTTGGTTAGTGATTTTATTTATTTAATTTATTTTTTATTAGTTGTTCAAGACAATACAATGATCTTGACATATCATACATTTGATTCAAATAGGGTATGAATTCTCATTTTTCCACGTGTACAGATTACAGGATCACATTGGTTGTACATCCATGTGTATACATACAGCAATCCTAGTGTCAGTTGTATTATGAACAGCTATTCACTGACTTGGCTTTTGTTTAACATGAAATCTGATATTTATAAAGAATAAGGAAAAGGTAGATTTTTTTTTCTCACTTGCAGATGGGAGTGGTTCTTAGTGATTCAGCTGCTAGACCTGAGAATATTCCTTGGACTAGGCATGGGTCACTCCCATTTTTCATAGCTTGTCACACAATTAACTAAATCATTAAAATGGAACTAGTCCATGGTGACAAAATAAAATGACTAAAAGCCTGCCTAAGGGTGCTGTACTGCACGAATGTTTTAAGAAAATTCCATCTCTTCTGCATGGGTGATGGATAATGTGACAAAAATATTCCGATTAAATTCTAACTTTGGAATACTTAATAAATTAGTAACAGCATTAGAAGTGCCACTTCCATTTACCTGTCAAGGTGGCACAGGCTGTGCTGCTGATCTTTCTGCCCTCTTTGTCTACCTTCATGAGGGCTGCTTGCAGCTGAGGGGGGTTTTATCTTATGAAGGTACAAGATGACAGGAAATGATGAAGTTCATTTTTAATGCTTCTGTGCTTATTCATTTCTCCCCTTCAAATTCTGAGGGCTTTAAGAACACAATGCTTTCTTTGACAGATTGAAGGTTTGCATCTCTCTTTTTCTTCCTCATCTTCCATTCATTTTAAAAAATTTATATCATAGAAAATTATTGTATTTAGTGTTTTAGGGCATTTGTTAAGGAAATGATTCTTATCTAAAACATGTATGTAGTTTGAAGCAATATCTGCCATGGAATTAAGTAAAATTATTATTTGTAGAATGTTCATTGCATGAAAGCTTACATTTTTGTGTATGGATTTTCTCACTAGGGTGTAATAGCATATGCAAATATGCATATTTCAAATATGAAATGACATCTTTACATAGTTTAAATAAAATATGTTTAATTATTAAAATTACTACATTTTAGTAGAGGAAAATTTATATAATCACTGTAGCTATCATGTTTGTGTTAACAAATTCAGGTCCCCATGCCCAGAGTGGCATATTAGTAAAATACAACATTCTAGAAATTAGGACATCAAGTATTTAATCCTGGTTTCAACAGTACCTGCCTACATAAATGTATGTCCTTCACAAAGTCACTTAACCCTTTTCTGTGTCAGGCCTTAAATTTCCCCCAACAGCTCATGTGATGAAGGCTTGTTCCCTAGCTGATGGCACTATTGGAAGGTAATGAAAAATTTAGGAGGTTGGTCCTATTTGGAGGAAGTTAGGCAACTGACATTGTTACCTAGAAGGGTATATTGGGTCCTTGAACCCTTCTCTCTTCATTTCATTTTCTGGTTACCATGAGGAGAGCAGCTTCCTCTCCCATGAACTTGCTATTATGATCCACTGCCTTGATGCAGGTCCAAAGCTAGGAGGCCAAGCAACCATGGCCTGGATCTCTGAAATGGTGGACCAAAGCAAATCTGTCCCCCTTCTAAGATGATTGTCTCAGGCATTTTTCCATACAGTTGAAAGTTGACAAATGCAGACCCCTGGGTTTGAAATTTATCACTAAAATTAGGGAATGGATCTGAGTGATACTTAAGATTCTTTTCAAGTTTAACCATCATAAATATCAATGCTTATGATAGATAATCAAAATGCTGGGTTACTAATATAAAAGCAAATATCTGGGTTCATAGTATATAATTTTATATATCAAATGTCAAAAAAGTAGAAATTTGCATATTATCATACTACTTTCTGAAACAGTGTAACCAAAAAAGTTTGCTGATTTGGTTTTTGGACAAACTTTATTGGAACTAAATGAGTTTATGTGAATGATTTGTTCTCAGGGTGGATCTCTATTTTTGAGTTGGGTTTCAAATCACTGAGAAGTTTCCTCAATGTTGATGCACTTTTGTCCTCTTATTTTTCAACCTGGGAGTTTGACCTGGAATGATTTCTCTGCTCCCTCCACACTGATTTTGAGTAGTCTAATCTTGGCTTGGACAACCTGTACCCATACTCCTGTTGACCAGACATGGCTTAGTATTCAGACCCAACTGCACTAGTTTCTTTTAGTTTGTCTTGTAGATCATCTTTCTCTATCTCAGTGAAAATATGACTTCCATATTTTGGAGAATAAAGATAATTGTTTACTATTTCCCAAACTTCAAAGATTTCCTCTTTAGTGGCTTAGGAGACAGAGGTTCAATTTTACTTTGGATAATGTTAATCTGGATAACAAGAAAGATATGATTATTACAACTATTATTGAAAATAATAATAATAAAATACAAATGGTCATTTTATATGAAAATTTCACAAAAAATGAATTTAGTATCTATTTTTTGAATCCCAGTATACTACATATTGTTACCAAGGAAGAACATTCCTTCAACTGATTCACAAGTTATTGTGAGAGAAGCTTCTAAGAACACCATATACCTGCTATAAGCAACTAAATTAAGATCAAGAATCTCAGTTTGTTGTGAAAAGGTGAGCACTCTTTTACTACTAGTGGTAGGGGAGAGGATTTCCTGAATTACTATAAGAACTATAAGGAGGATATTCTTTACTATGAAGTATTTCCAGACATATTCCCTCCAGGGAATTTATGACTCTTGTTCTCCCTGTCCAATCTGCCAGAGCATTGTTCACATCTTATTTTTTTTTTATTGTTTTTCTCTACTATAGTATAAGTTTGAATTATGTTGTGTGCATCTTTGTATTCTAGTCCTAACAATTGTTACGATTATACTTGATGAAAATGAATCCATAGTGTGGGGTAGAAAAGGATTCCAAACCCAATTCATAGTCATTTCCATGGAACACCTCAAAATAATGTAGGATAGGTATGCACATTTGTTTGTCTGAAACCAATTCAACCACAATTTTAAAATAGAGCTTCAAAGAATAACTGAAACAGTTTTAAAATAGAGCTTCAAACAATAACTGAAAATTAGGTTGGGGAACTGGCATAATTTATGCTGAGATATGAATTCCTAGTATGGTTCAATCTACAAAATAGGTGCATGATATATACCGGGTGAATGCATAATTTGATGCATGAATCCATGAGAAACACACATACACGCAACTCTAGTAAGAAATTCTAGCCATATAATAGGTTTAGAAAAGAAAGGAAAAGAATGAAGGAAGAAAGTGGGAGGAAAAAACAAGTAAAAGAAAAAAAATGAGGAAAAGAGGAATAGAGGGAGAGGGAAGGAGACTGAGACAGATATATCATGAATGTAATGTATGGTCCTGACAGTGAGCATTAAAAGTACTGAAATATTTTTCCTAATGATTATTTACATATGTTCCAAATAGAATGCAAAATTATCAATACAAGTTGTAATACATCACGTATACAGTAATATTTTATAATAATAGAAAAGGGAAGAGGGATGTCTAATATGACTGCAAGTTTCTGGTTTGTTAAATGACACAGATGATGTTGTTATTTATGAAAACAGAAGAAACTATAGAAGGCTAGTTCATGTAGAAATATTGTGAGTTTCATTAAAATGTGAAGTGTCTTTAAGACCCACAAGTGGAAGCACTCAAAGAAGAGGTGAAGAATAGAGAATAAAGACTTCAGAGTTGTTGGTGATTAGTTGCTAGTAAAGCCATAGCATCAACTGGAGTGGACAGAACACAGAATGTGAAGTCCTTGGAGTGGTCATTTGACTACAGCCCTTTCTATACTATGTACAAACACTGGAATCAATGAGATTTACAGGCAGCCTTTTTTCCCTTCTGCTTTTTATTTCCTATCATTTACATTGGTTACTACATAAACAACTGTACTCTCTGATATCTTCCCATGGGCCCCCCAAAGCAGGGGTTATTTGTTTGTTTTTTAAATATTAAATTAATATCTTTCTGCAATTGTGAAAATTTGTTTCTTATATAAATGCATAATGCACGCTCTTAGGGGGAATCACCATTGACTGTCCTTTTAAAATTCTATTTTTTAGGAATATTAAAATTAATTGCTCCGAACCTTGCAGTATTATATGTTGCTAAAATAAATTAAATTTAGAGAAACAATTAAGGCATCTGGAAAAACAATGTTACTTAAAGAAAAAAAGTACTTTTTTCAAAGCCTGAATTTCAAGTTCAAAAACTGATTGTAAAAAATAATATATTTATGTTTATCCAGAGGCTGAGCTAGTTCTCTCAGAGCTGGCTTTTCTACACGTGTTATGTTTTGCTGTTACATTCACTCTTTTAAATATTCCCCTTGGAAAGATAACTCTTCTAATACAGAAGAAAAACAAAGAGGAACAAAACGTTTTGGAAACAATTTCAAGAGTTAATGTTGTCAACAATCTTCACCAGAAAGAAACAATGGGAGTTTCCTTCCCTAGGAAGATTTCCTTCTGAAACTCCCTCTTTCAGATTGTTAGATTTGAAGACAATTTTCCAGACAGGCTATAAAGCATGAGAACTGGCCTACCCACTTAAATCTTTAGAGAAACAAAGAATGGAGAAACACATAAGAAGTACACTAAAGCATGTGAATGCTTCACACTTTTCAGGGCTAATTATTACTGCATTTTCTTCAATTCTTAAATTCTCTCCTGCTTGGCCAGATGATATTCATCATGTTTCTATAAGAAATTCTGTTAATCGCATCTGGTTGTTTTCATAATTCATTAAAAGTAAGCAAAAAAAAATAGTCAATCAATTATTCCACTTCTGTATCTTCTTTTCCACACTATTAGGTGTCTGATGACTTCATTTTGTTTCGTTTAGTCCAACTATGTTATTTTTATGTTTTGGTTCCCCTCAGCAGGAGGTTGGCCCGAATCTCCAGTTATCCATTACTGGAAATGGATGTTTATATTCCCTTTTTAGTCCTTAACATTGCTGGACAGCTCTCATGCAATGGATACTGCTGGCTGACTTCCTTCTGAGAACAGTCTATTCATCTGACTCTCATGGCTATCTTTTCTCTTCAGGGTTTTCCATGTGGCTCTGTTAGGTTTTTCTCTGGTTCTTTACTTACACCCATTGTGAGCTCTGATGCTGGCCCATGTACTTTCTTCTTAAATATTATTACTTGGTTTCTGCTTTGGCTTTTAGATTGTTCCTCTGCATTCTCTTTGAATGTTCTCATCTACCTTCCCAGTTTTAATTATCGTCAATAAGGTCCAAAGAGATATCAAATATTCTCTAGCTCTCTTCTTTCTGAGCTTTAGCTAATATGTGGTGTTTAGACGTCCTTCATGTACCTTCTCTTCAATATGCCTAAAACTGCTTTTCCATCTGCACTTGTCACTACCACACACCCCTCATCTCCGAGTCAGAATCTGCAAAAACTCAGAGGACTTCCTTTCACACTTCCTATCCTGCCATAGAGTTAATTTCTGTCAACTTTACCATATACACAATTCAGAGATCTCTACATACATATTGATTGACCAAGTTTAAGGCTAATTATGTTCTCATATTAACTATTTCAAAGGTCCTTTACAGAAATTCTTGCTGGAAGTACCCAACTTCAATAATACAATATTTTACAAAATACCACATCTATTTAGGGACCATAAAATTTATCTCATTATTATAATAGTGTAAAAATTAAGGTTTACTTTTGCAAACCATCAAAAATAATTCTAGGTCTAGATTATAGGGTTACTATATTCAAGAAAAGGTATTTTTTTAAAGACACGATGTCTAATATGCTTAATATGTTAAAAGTATAAGCTTGAAACTCATTCTAGCATGATAAGTGTTATTTTTCTCAATTTTAAAGTACCTTATGTATATTTTGTGTGAAAATCTAACAAACAATATCAAATTATCTTTTTTATAAAAAACCCCTTGAAGCTTCAGGGTTTTTGTGGGCCTTGTCTGTTGCCATACAACCTACTCTTGTCTGTATCTGTTTTAAGACATAATACTTTACATGGAAATTTTGTATTCATGATTTATAGACTCTTTTCCAAGTATACTGTATGAAGTATACCTGTTTTTTTCCCTATATTTAGTACATTTTCTGCCATGTAGTACACACTTAAGACCCTTATGAGCCCACATAATAGAATTAATTGTATATATTAAGTGAAGACACTAGTTTCCAGTTGTGTCAAAAATGTTTTATAAAATTTTGTTGACTTAGTATATGTGAACAGTTGTATATGCATGTAGTATATAATACCACTATTTTGTATATATATTTTTTTCAACTAAATAAAGGAGTATGTTATGGAAAGCTATGTTAGGCCAAAAGTAAAGGCAAAAATTCTGTGTTTTGGCACATTGTTGTTACAATACAGAGAGCACAGTACTAATATGCTTTGATATAATTATTGCTGTGGTGAAATATTAAATAAATATATAATCCAATGTGGCATGGGAGAGTGAGAATCTAAAAGAAAGCAGAGCATACATATTGCTTTTACACTGCAATTGCCAATCAAGCTAAACTTTTATGAAGATCTGAGAAGCAATTTTCACTCATGTACATTATATCATGTAGGTCATATTCTTTAATGTAAATCTCTTTCACTTGGGTGTTTAAATTTCAGTATAAACCTAGTTCTAAAAAGTATGGCTTTTGTTTTCCTCTCTCATTAATTCATTCTGAGTTTTGAAGAGAAAATGTTTTATTGAGCATGACACCTATGAGAGGTATTATTTGAATAGATGCTACAACATGAGCTGCATCTGTTTTGGATAACAGTGGTATTGCAGGAGGTGCCTTATCCTCACATTGTACACTGTCCCAAAAGCAAGAAAAAGAGGCTTAGCAGTGTGTATTAATTCACCGGTGGAATTGTAAAAAGAAGATTAAGTCTGTAATTTATCACTTGATAGAGTCGATACATTCATTAGCTTTATGCAACTTTTATTTTCCATGTCCATAAAGCTAATCGATCAATTCCACATTTGGGCAACCATTTTCTCAAAATGTTCTCTGATGCTTCACATTATGAAAATCTCTTAGTAGACTACAACTTCAGATAAATTTTATATGCATTAATGTTTCTATATTTTTTAATTTATATTTTACAAACATGACAATAGTGTTTCTATCTTTATGGAAATGTGATTAATAGTATTCTTACATTCTGCAAATGTGGATTTTCATTTTAGGGTAGGGAAAAAAACACAAAGCAAAAAAAAAAAAAATCCCCAAATACACATGGTCTGTTCATAATTATTTTTCCAATAGTATATCATTACATTTGAATTAAATTCATGAAAATCCAATAGTACACTTCTAATTAAATATAGTAATATTTTTTAAAATTCTGAAAATGCATTTATGCCATTTAAAGGATTATGGCACTATGGATTCAAGAAAGTGAAAGGGGCTTTGTTCCTTACTCAATTATTTGTTTAATAGTTGTACCATTTGTAGTCCTAACTAGAAACAGAAACTCCATTCAAGTTAATTGAGGAGAGTTTAATGGAGTGTTTCTTTACAGTTTTGAGGACAGGGTTAGATAATAGCAGAAAAATCTAGTGAAGCATCACAGATCCAGAAACTTCATCCTATACTCAAGTTTTATCTTATAAAAATAATGTATTTAAAAGCAAAATAATATCCCTTTACCAAAGTGCACTTCACTTGCAACCTTCTTCATTAGGTTGAACCAATTCAAAATTTAAACTTCTCAAGTCAAAATCATTAAATTTTCCTTTATTCTATTATTTCCCTACATTCTATATTTGATCAAATAGGACATTCTCCTGACTCTAGCATCAGAATGATCACCAATTGGTACATATTTTACCACTTTTATTGCAACACCAGGGCCAAATTCTAATTATCTTTGTTGTTTTGCCTAAGCATAGAGTAAGTTACTTTTCATGGTAATCTTTTTAAAGTGCGAATCAGGTCCTGTCTCATAACTGTTCAAAACCCTTCAGTGGTTCACGTTATACTACAGATGTGGTGAAAGTACTTATGTAGCTGGTAAGGCCCCACATAACCTAAGCTCTTTTCTTTAATGTCATTCCCTTCTTCTAGCCCCTTTTCTTGGTCTACTCTATCACACTGGCCTCTTACTGGAGCAAACAGTCATACCTTCTTTTAGGAACCTAGTACTGCCATTGCCTTGACTCAGGATGTTTTCCTGACCTCTCCTCCTGAAGTTTGCATAGGTAACTCATATATATGCTTTAGATCTTTGCTCAAGTGTCATTTAAAGGTATAATTTTAATGTCTCTGGCTTTCATTGATTCTTCTAAAAATCTGCTATACATCTAGTTAGAGTCTATAATAGCCAATAATTTTCTTTCTTGTTTCATTTACAATATTACCTTTGTTTTTGGTGTACTCCAGTGTCATTATAGTATGTTTCAGTGTCTCTACCCTGACTGAAACTAAATTATTCCAAATTTCAAGATTCACTTCTGCTATTGACTGAATATTGGGTTTTTATCCAAAATTTGTATGTTGAAGCCTTAATCCCCAATGTATATTAGTAGGTAGAGATTAGGTTCAGGTGGGCGCCTAGGTATAGATGCACCATAATGGGTGCCTTAGATCTAGTTCACTCTTCTTGCCCTGGGCCTTACCTCTTCTATTTGCTTCTGTGATGACAACTGTAGCTCTAGATCATTGACACTAATAACCTTTTCCTAACTCTGCCAGAATTCTACCCCAGATTCTGGTTCTTTAGGTCTCCCTAACATACTGGTAATCTTAACTGTGCATTTAAAAGATAACTGTCATCTATTCCAGTGTTTATTGATGCCCTCATAACCAGATTAAGGAATCTGAACTCATTCACTGCAGCATATGAGGAAACTAGCAAGAGCTCCTTCACCAAAACCAACCTCATTGGCATATTTGACTTGGACTTCTCAGCTTTTAGAACTAGGAGAAATAAATGTTGTTTAATCAAACCAGTACATGTAATTCTTGTTACAGCTGCCTGACATGAAAACGTGTTCCATCAACTCTGGAACATAACTATAACTTCTTCCCTATTTTCCATTTGCTTCATTGGAGTTTGTATTAAATTTTTATTATAACTTGTTATTCTGTCCTTCATGGTTTATAGTCTGTCTTTCATATATTACCGTTTTTATCTCTATGTTACATTCTGGATAAATTCTTTGGTGTTTGTTAAATCTTTCTTCAGCTGTGTCTCATCTGCTATCTCATTCACCTTTTGAGCGTTTAGTTTCAAAGACTGTATTTTTAAATATTAAAAGATTTATTGGACTTTTTTTCAAACCTGATTGATGTTATTTCATACTGTCTTGTTTTATAATGTCTATCTGAAAGTTAGATTAAGCTGAAGTTCCATTATATCATGGTGGTTGTTTATATTGACTTGTTCAAGGCAAATGGTTTACTTGTATATTTTCTAATTTTGTGAACCCAAATTTGAAAAGCATGTACAATAATTGCAGTCCAATAGCAGTGGTGAATAAATGTATTTAGACACTGAACAGAAACACACAAAGAACTTCACAAAATGGAAACTCTTGGTCTAGCCACAAAGGTGTTTCCCAATGAAATCTATAGGAAGCCAGGCCCCCCAAAAGAAGACAAACTTCTTTCTGATAAGGATGCCTTTTGCTTTATTTTTTTCCCTACTTTCTCAGTTTTTGAAAAAATAACTCTTCTTGCCCAAGGCCTATCTCTTCTGTTTGCTTCTATGATAACAACAATAGCCCTAGGTTATTAACACTAATCATCTTTTCTAAACTTCTCCAGAGTTCTACATAAGATTCTGGTTCTTTGGATCTCCCTAAAAATAACTTGAAATCTTAACTATGCACTTAAATGATACCTGTCATCTATTCCAGTGTTTGTAGGTTATATGACTTTTCACATTAAGTTATCACAATGTATTAGAAAATCTATATATCATATTCTCAAGTCACTAGATGGAACCATAATCCATAGCCCAATTTACCTTGATATATTTTAAATTTTTAATCAACTGAGGTTATTAATATTCTTTGAAGAGTAAATAAAGTTTAAATGGTGCCTCGTTTAAAAACAGCAAAACCCTTATTTTCCTGTTTTGTGATGTCATGATAGTTGAGATGAAATATACCTGAGACTGTTTTTTCTTCAACAAGTATGATTCTATGAGTCTCTAATCTATTTTTAAAGTTTGTGTGTATTAATATATTTGTAAATATTATGTTTTTAAATTTAGTATGTAAATATGCTACATAGTAGAATAAAACTCTCATTGATTTCTCAAGTAGAAGTCATTTTTTCACATGTCCCAATGTCAGCAAGCAACATCCCAATGTCAGCAAATGAGAATTACTTCAGACTAAATATAAAGAATACTCCAGCATCTCTGACTCTGTTTGTAATATTGTAAAAGTCAGGACATGATGTCGGTATACCCTCCAGTTTTAAACCAAACCAAAGGTCTACAATGGGTGTTAGCAGCAAAACTTTTTCATTCTTTATGGCTCTGAGAAACACATATATTGAGGCACTTGTCTAGGGCTTCTTGGCTGCCTGGAGAATGCCACTTAAGAACATCACCTTTTGACCTTATCTACAAATACTGGATCCCAACCAAGGCCAAGACAGACTGTGATTACATACTTGCTACAAAGACTCTCTCAGTGCTCTCTAAATGTGAAGAGGGCGAGTTGTGATTGATAGACCAAGCAGTTTTTAAGTAGCAAAGTCATACATATCACCAAACAACATGACTATTGGAAAAACAAGGTGGCCTTCCCACAGATGGTGCTCCTTAAATTGTCCCTTACTCACAGCAGGCTCTTTGAAGAGATTTTTCCAGATAGTGCTGGTGAGTCAGGACAGCTACAGTGATGATTCTTTTTTCTCAGAAGCAAGAATGAGGACAGCCTGAGGCCCTAGGGGGAGAGAGTTTCTGTAAAAAGCCAAATCGCCTGAATAAACCATCTCCCAAGGTTTTCGATGATAGAGCATTTTGTTCTAACCAGCTAAAATGACACTGTAATGGTACCTTAGGTGACACTGCATAGCTGAGCAGTGCCAGTAGAGGTAGCTCATCTATGAAATGCGGAGGCCAGCAGGTAAAATGTGAACCGAACCAGGTAGCAGACAAGGTAAAGCTGAGCCAGAAACACAAAGAGCATTTATTCACAAACCAAGGCTATTCTTCTATACAGGTATTGTGGAAAAGCTGCTGTTCTCATGCTGATTTTCTGTGTTATCCTTTTACATTCTGACAACAGTTCCTTCAGCAGAAGCTGGTCCAACACTGGCACTTCTGTGTATCTGCCCCTTGCCTTGTTTTCATAACCCTAAATCAAACTGCTTCCCATTTCTTTCTTCCATTTATTTTTTTCCTAAATAAATACATGCAGAAGGAAATCACCAGGCAAATATTGAGTTTGTAAAAGGGCTAATATTTCATAATAGACCTGCAGCATTTTTATAAGGCTCTCTGCCCATTTTCTTTCTTTCTTTTCTTTTGTTGTTGTTTTTGTTCTTGCATTTCATTTGGTATCTGTGGCATGAATCCAAGTTTTCAGAGAGGTAGTATTCTTTGGGCTTTTACATTTGCTGACTTACAATGGCATGGGTATTCCATTCACACACTTCAGAACATTAGCATAGTTGAGTATTGTTTTCATTTTGTTTTTGTTACCTGATGAAATGAGCCACTCTTTGATTGGAACACTGTCTAGCTAATTTTAGACAACGGAGAAAGTAGCTTTATGTGCCTTTGTTCTGCCTTTCAAGAAGATCATAAGCTGCTTAGGAATAGAGGTCATAATCCTTGCATATCTTTCCTATACTTCCCAAGTTGTAGGTACTGGTATGTCTGCCTGAATACCCTACCGTAGGCCAAATTTCTCACACATGGCACCAAAATATTTTTGTTTACAAATACTATTCATCATTCACTCATCTGCTTTAGGCTTTCAATAGAGCCTCAAAGCCTATAGACTAAAACAGGCATTTTAAAATCCATTTCATTTCTGCTCTCACTTCTTCCACCCAAACATCAAGTCTGTTTTCAAATTTAAAATGAATAGAAGGAAAAATCTAGATAGTGAGATAGGAGGGGTAACGCTAAAAATGGCAGGGCATGGAAGGTACATTTTGCAATGGTGGCTACAATAGGTAGCATTGCAATATAAGCATCCTCAAGACACTGAATACTCTGAGAAGGGGCTGGTATAATTCTCCAGAGCTGGAAGCGGAATGAGAAAAGGTGAAACAGAACAATGAACATGATTTGACCTACAGAACATGGTATTAAAAAAACTATAATTCTGGAGGTCAGGACAGTAGCTCAGCGGCAGAGCACTTGCCTAGTGTGTGTGAGGTACTGGTTTCAATCCTTGCTACCATAAATAAATAAATAAATAAATAGATAAATAAATAAATAAATAAATAAAGCAAGCAAGCCATGCTGTTTATCTACAACTGCAAAAAGACAATTAAATATACAATATATGTGTGTGTGTGTATGTGTATATATATATATATATATATATATATATATATATATATATATATATATATATATTTCTGAATCCTACTTTTTAAATTTGATCTTTCATGGGTCTGTGCTCATTATCACTTATCCAGGAGACATTAGTGTGTGCTGTGTGTGTGTGTGTGTGTGTGTGTGTTCCTCTGAACAAAACCAAAATTTACATGAAAGGAATAAATGAATGTTTAGATTTTGGGATGTTAGAGTCAAATAATCTATTGCTTTTCAATTTTAAAAATGACATGGGTATGAAAAAACATTCACGTAAATATTGTCTTTATAAAAAATTACATCTTGTAAATCTCAAACCAAATTAAAAAATTATTAAATTCTATTAATGCAAATAAATATTATTACTTAATAAATATTACTTTGAATTTTAAAATATCAGAATCAACATCACAATAATATAAATTAATCTGATGAAACAAACTTGAACAGAATAGTGGAAATATATTAAATTATAAAGCCAGATGCACATATGACCTTTAATTATTAACAAGTGTTACCTTTGTTCTCTGGATAACATCCAAAAAGTAAATGTTGCATACTACTATGAAAAAGAACCATAA
This sequence comes from Urocitellus parryii, assembly GCF_045843805.1. Lineage (NCBI taxonomy): Eukaryota > Metazoa > Chordata > Mammalia > Rodentia > Sciuridae > Urocitellus > Urocitellus parryii. The sequence goes on along the minus strand of NC_135538.1, from coordinate 68,294,461 downwards.
GTTTGTTATAACATAATTTGCTAACAGTACACAAACCACATACACCATTTTATTTGATTCCTACTTTCAACTCTGTAGATTTTGTTTGTTAGATCATATTGTTACATCTTATATTCTGTTAATTGGTTCACATTGGCCCCAGCTCCTGTTCTTTAAATGTCTTTGCCCCATGATTAGTTTCTCCCTCATCATTAGTCTATCATTCTGGAACCCAAGATTTGTGTATCAAGATGATGATAATAAAAGAGACAGTTGCAAATACAACAGGATTCTACAGAAATAAAAATGCTCACATTATTTCCCATTTTCTTTATTCTTATAGGGAAGAGTACTTTACAATAAGCGTTTTTGCATTTGGTGATTTGTTTGATGCAGGCAAAAAGAGACCACATAAACCATTTTCTCCTGAGTGTGTGATTAATGAATTATCTCCTTATCCTCTAATTGCCTTATCAGGAATGAAGTTGCTTGTGGCAGATTAATAAAAAAAAAAAAACGTCCTTGACTGAACAGTTAGTATTGCCTGTCTAATATTTCATGTGAGCTAGTTTTCAAACATGTAATTATCAACACTGCAGCACAGAACTAAGAAAAGAAGATATACTCAGGAGGCATCTTATCTGGCATGCAAGTGATTGGTTTTGTGAGAGTAATAACAATTTGATGCTATCTGAAGGTGTTGCCTTTTTTGTTTGTTTGTTTGCTTTGTGAAACTCAGAATACAATTATGTAAAACAATATATAGCCAGCAAATAAATGAATATCTTCTTATGTCTTAAAAAATCACAACTTATAATGGCAAGAATAGAAAATAATAAAAAGAAACTCAGACCTGAAGCCAGAACACGTAGTTTCTATACCCGATCTTTCATGAAAGCACATAAAGCACAGAGCCTTACAAGTTGAAAGGTCACTTTAGAAGTGCTGTAGTCCAACTTTTATTCATTATAGAAATTTTATGAAATATCTCCAAAGGGGACCTGTGACCTGGCTCACATTTTGAAAACTCACCACCCTCCAAAGTAGCCCAGTGCATTGGAACAATTAAAATTAATTTCCCTTCTACTTTGACTCATGGGTCTTGGTTCTACACCCTTGGAGTCACATAGAATACATCAACTCCTTTTGGAAACTGATGATCCTAAAAATATTTACAAATATCTATCACACTAACTCTAATTCTTTTACAAATGTTAAACTAGTAAACTTTGGATCCTGAACAACTCTCTGGAAATAATTTTTCTTATTACTATTAAGTCTTTTGAAAAAAAGAAAAAAAGAATTCAATTACATTAGAACTCATTAATTAAATTTTTATCACTGGCTTATTTGGTGAATTTTCTCCACATGGATTATATCAACTATGCCTCTTTACATTTTTGTTGAAATGGTATATACCTAGATGGGCATGTACCAATGGGCAGTTTTACATGTGGAACAATGAGAGAAGTTGTACTGTCCTGCTAACCAGCCAGAATAGCTGTGAATCAAGAAGTGATATCAAGGGAACAGCAGAACAACAACAAGGTAGAATTTCCTATCAATTTATTTAAAAAAAAAGTAATGCAAAGAAAAGGCCAAATTCAGGTAAGAAAGCAATGTTACAGACATTGAAGAAATCCAGAAAAGACAAAAGACTGTTCAGAGACAAATACATGACTCTCATGTTATTTCCAGTGATGGCCCTTCTTGTTATTCTTTATCTATGAATAAAGATATTTCTTAAAAAGATTTAAGTTAAAATCTTGGACTTGATATTTTTAACATTTTTACACTTGACAAATTGACACTTGATAAATAAATCTGTAGGTGGACATGTGAATTGATGTCTAATTCTCTTTTGTATATTTTCTGAAGATTTACCTTTCCCTTTCTGATACTCATAAGAATATTGTGATTCTATGTAGTCCTTTGTTGAAAGAAATTGGTAGATTGTCACCCTCAGCAATTGAAAGGTATGTTTTCAAGAGTTAATAAAATCTGTAAGTTCTAACCAGAGAAGCCAGCAATGGAGATGGGTATGGAATGGCATAAATCAAGATCTTAATGATGTTCAGATCTGATGTTCAATTTCTAATCTTGGCTTAGATTTATATATTATCAGTTTTTCAGACATAAAAGAAAGAAATATAAGATGGATAAAACTGAGGTCATAAGATCATAAGGTCAGCATCCTCTATGTTTGAGAAAAGCTGAGGTCCTTTGTCCTTCATTGTGTGTGGATGATTTTTATGAATATGAAGTAGAACCAGATGTTTGAAGAGAGTTCCCTGACCTAGAAACCAATGCACTCTTATGGACTGTCAGTTGGCAATGTGGAATGTGGTTGAAATTGTTTTCTGGGTAGCCAGTAATTTTTTCATATCTTGTATGTTTTCTGGGGATCATTTTGAAGAAAAAGAAACAAATACAGAAAGCATATTTGTAGTAAAAATAAAGAAATATAAATGCATGCAAATTACTTGGGGTAAGGTACACAATTTCTGTTGATAGAAATGGATATTTGTGCAGTGCCATTTTCAAATAACTGGTTGACATATTCCATGATGGTTCATTCATCTCTGGATGAAGGTTATGGTCAAATAGAGGAAAACTGGCAAAGATATGAAATTCTATCTATTCTAAGAAACAAAAGGAAAAATGTAACTGAATACCAAACCATGTGGGGGGTTGAGCAGGCAAGAAGGTAAATAATTAAATTATAAATATGGCAGTGCTGACAGTTATGAATGGGGATGAGAGTACAGTGCCATAGCTATAGAAAGAAAATATGTCTGAGGTATAAATTTATAGAGATAAAATTCTAATGTGTCATGAATTTTGAGTACAGAAACATTTCCTGTTTCCGAATAATGCAACCAAATGATGTCTTACTAATAAATGGAAGAGGAATGTGAAGCAAGCAAACTGCCATCTGGGTGTTCATGTTGATCCAGAAGACAGTGGGATCCAGAGATTGGTAGATTGTCACCCTCAGTAAGGAAAAGAGATGAGTAGCAGTATCATATGAAGAAGGAAGAGAGTTTAGGAATATTCTTGTTGATAGAATAGAGGGACATTACGTTGGTAATATTATCAGATTTCTTCCTTCCTCTTTTTCCATTTCCCCAATTCTAACAGTCAGTATTGCATTCATTTATCAGGAGGATAACAGAAGGAAACACAGATGTTTGTTTAGCTTTAGCCATCTACCACCACAAGGAGGGGAAGCAGAGTTAAAAGGAGTGAGCATGTCCATGAACCCCTAGAAATAGGGCTACAGCTGAAAATATCATGTTGTAAGCATTGGTCAATGTCCTCTTTGAAGGGCTTTTTTTTCAGCTGTCAAAGCCAGTTGGGAATTTGAACATTTGCTACTACTTTCTCTGTGCCCAGATATATTTTGGTTGCTGTAGCCATAGGAGCCAGATGAAACCTTCCCTTTGGTCAAGAACTAGCATTTAGATCCAAAGTACATGTATGAAGACATGAATTTCTGTGAAAATTCTTTATATACAAAACAGAGATATGAAAAATTGTGTTCTATATGTGTAATAAGAATTGTGATACATTCTGCTGTCATGTATTTAAAAAATAAAAGCAATTAAAAAATCAGATTAATGCCTGCCCAGCAGAAGCAAGGCTCACAAATATCTCTTCATTAGGCAAAGTTGTTTCTTTTCCCTGTTCAGTTTATGCCTTGGAGAATTCTTCTACAACACAAATTGTATAGTATATCTATAAGCCTCAGGAAGAGAGCTGTATCATAAGTCACTTGTAAAATTCTTGGGAGAAGGAAGTAGCACATGTTTGTTTAGACAATAACAAAAAAAAAGAAAAAGAAAAGGAAAATAAAGAAAAATAAAAAGCAAGCCATACTTGAGCATAAGTGATAATGTCATTTACTGAAAAAGTCAAAAGAATAGTTTAAGAAACTGATGGTACTTTGAGCTTTGATTTTAAGATGTAGTTCTGACTTGTAAGTGGAGATCTGTAATAAATTATTGGAAAAATTATTTCAATTATTAGTAAAAATCTATGGCTTATTCTATATAATAAGTTGTATATATAAAAATTTAGAAGTAACTTCTAAGAAGAACTTAATATATATGAGGAAATTATTTTAATATGGTCATCTGCCTAGGATGCACAGTGAAAAGAGAAAAGAAGCAAAGCTTTGAAAACACAGATATTTAAAAAAAAAACAAACAAACCCTAAAACACTATTTCTCTTTATAGCTTTCAAAATGGTAGAAGGAGAAAATAATGTCATATAATCAAGGGGAGATGTAATGAGTGTAATTGTTAACAGTGAGAACAACAACAACAAAAAAGACCATTCAGTGCTCAGGTGTTTTTAGAAAACTATCATTGATGACCTTAACAAGCAATGTTTTGGGATAAATATGATTTGGATGTGTTGAGTGGAGGCCATCATGTCTTAAAAAGAAAGATAAATATATATACACAGTGGAGACCAGGACAAAGTCAATGAAAGTGCTATGGTTTGGATCCGGATTGTCTCCAAAGGCTGATATATTGAAGGCTTGGTCACCAATGCAGCTGCTCTCAGAGGCTTTGGGGAATTGATTAGCTCATGAGTGTGCTAATCTCAACAATGGATTAATTCACTGGTGAGTTCATAGCTGAATTGATTATTAGAAGATGGGGTCCATTTTGAAAAAGTTCATCACTAGAGCCATGTCTTTTAATGTTATATATTGTCACTCTCTTCTCTCCTTCTGCTTCTTGGCCCCCAGGAGGGAAATGCTTCCCCTCACCCTTCCACAAGGATGTAAGGATCCAGAATAAAAGGGAGCCAGACAGCCATATACTAAAACCTCTGAAATCATAAGCCAAAATAAAGTTGTTTTACTCAGTATTTTATCATAGTAATGAAATCTGACGAACACCGAAGGCTTATACTTGAAATTAAATTTTCAAGATCAGCAAGTCTTGGAAGTGTTCATAGATTGCAATGCAAAAAGCTAGTGGAGAGTTAAAGTTTGAAAATGCATGCGAATAAAAGGACATTATAGATGTTTACAAGCCATATTGTCTCAAAAAAAAGTTATTACCTTGCAAGGTAAATTTAAATGTGTTATCTGTTGTCTTGAACTGAACTTTTTTTTTTCTGCAAAGAAAAAAGGTTTGAATAAAGATAGAATCTGTAGGTTCAGTACCTATGTCAGATGAAGTAATTGCTCTAATAACTTGTACTTTTAAGTTGTATTGACCACTAATATCATTGAAGTAGACCACTAGAATGCCACTGGTCCTGCAGTGTAATACAGGAAATGATAGTCATTCCTAAAATGTTTATGCACATCCTTGAATGCAAAATCTTCAGAGAATTTTATTTGCCTGTCAAGTTATTGGCCATTATTCTGTAATCTTTGAAAACAGAACAAAACATACCTCCAAAATAGACTTTGCAATATAAGTACTCCATTTTAAAATGATACTTTCCAAAGACCTCAAGTGCAGGAATAGATATGTGATACTACAGATATCTTAAACTATTTTCTATTTTATTGTGTCAGTTTACAGTTCTTGGTAATGTTACTTGAAAGTAAAACTACGATGCCCTATTTTCTTTGCTGCCAAGTCTGAACTACAATTTTGCTTGACAAATGGGCAAAGATTTCTGAGCACCACATGGCTGGTATCTGTGAATTGAAATATGATGAACCCATATTGTTTCTAAATCCATGGAGGAGCTAGTCAAAGGTGCCTCTGTGATTTTGCAATGAAAGCCTGGGAGTCATAGGCAGTATTACTCAGTTCATTTATGAACAAATGTGGGATAGCAGACTGCAGATTATAGAGAAGGTATTAATGAATCATGCCCAGATGATCTACTGATGACCCACAGGACTGCAAAATGAATCATATGACCTATTTTTTTAATTAAAAAATGCATTTTAAATGAATTATTTATGAACAAGTACAGCTGTAACCTTGATAATATTAAACTGTTCTGAGCTGTTGAAAGGTATCTCATAGCAGTGACTCTTCGTAGGAAAACATGCAGAATGTATTAATGTAGTTAGTAAAAAATATAAAGTGGTCTCCAAAGATGCAGAGATAAATGAGCCCATCAATTCATATTGCATTCTTGCCATAGTCAGTCACCAAAGATTTCTGTAGAAATATTTTATTTAGGGGTTATTTGTAGTCTAAAAATAACTATGATTCTGTTCTTCACGTTGTATAAAATGGCTATTTAGCACTGTACACAATCAATAAGAGGAATATTAATTATGCCTAATATTTTCCTTAGGGATAGAAATAATGAACATGGCATTCTATTTAAGTTCAATTTGGCCATCTCTCACATCTGAGATATACTTAAAATTACTTGGATATCAGGAAAAAAAACTTATTTTCTAATTAACAAAGAAATTATGTTGTTATTTGGTTGTAACTGCTCCTAATACAGAGTGATGAATCAGTCATGTACTAATGGTACTTGATCATCTAGATACTTTTTCTTAAATCTATTTTCTATTTGATGCTTTTAAAAATGTATTTGTAAAGATATCAGCTAAAGCTATTATGAAATCCTTAACTAATTAGAAAATTTGAGCAAGGGTGATGTTGTGTGCAAAAGAAAGTAAGGAAAAAAAAGTTAGAATAAAAAATAAAGAGAAAAATGAAAGAGTGGTAATAAATTGGTAGATTAAAATTGGTAGAGTAGAGTTCTTTCTTCACCTTCCCTTTCCTGTCAGAATCACAAATTTTGATGGCGTGATGGTGCATGCCTGTAATTCCAGCAGCTGGGAAGGCTGAAGCAGGAGGATCAAGAGTGCAAAGGCAGCTTCAGCAAAAGCAAGATGCTAAGCAATCCAGTGACCCTCTGTCTAAATAAAATACAAAATAGGGCTGGGGATGTGGCTTAGTGGTCAAGTGCCCCATAGTGGTCAAATGCCCCTGAGTTCAATCCCCAATGCTATGATGATGATGATGATGATGATGATGATGATGATGATGATATAAATTAATCATGTATTCTGTTAAGTGGGCATATACACTAAATAAAAAGTGTAAAGTGGTTTGTGTACATTATTTCCTTTATTCTTTGTAGCAAACTAACATGTAGATGGCAGTTATTTTACTATATACAAGTAAGTGAGGCCTCTGAGAAGTTACTTAATAATAGCAAAGGCTAGACCCAGCTCTAGGAAACAGTAGGGCTGAGGTGAAAAGCCAGGTTAAGAGGCTGTTTTGTCCACCACTCTGCCCTGTTCCTCATTATGATTTTGAAGAATAGATGCTGGAAGGAGGAAATTGTATTTATTATGGTAAAAGAATATGTAGATGTCTGTGATAAATTTCACCCCTTCTTAAAATGAGAGGGTGCACATGAAATAGGAGGATAACAGGCATGTAGGGACTTCAGATTCTATGGTGTAAAATGTATGAGGTGGAAAATAGGGAAGTTTCTCGGAGCAGCTTTTTAATTTTTAAATTTATGGTGATATCTGTCTAACACCTTTTTGTAAGTTTTAATTTGCACAGAACACGAGCACATATGTTTGGCATCATAAAGAGGACATTTTTTTTCAGGCACTCAGAATCATGTAGAAGTATTTTTTAGGCACTCACTACATGTAGATTTGTCAAAACTTTAAGTGACTCCTTCTACTACCTACTGATCTTTCCTCTATCTTTATGATATCTGACTTCCATCTCTACCTTTTTTTCCCCTTATTTTGCTCTAACTTTTACATATGAGAGAAAACATTACACCTTGATTTTCTGAGTCTGACTTATTTCACTTAGAATGATGTTCTCCTTTTCCATCCACTGATGAGCAAATGCACAATTTTGTTCTTCTTTAGGGCCCAGTAAGACTCTATTGTGTGTATATGTGTATGTATACATATTTTGTATCATATGTGTATGTATAAAAATGTGTGTATATATACATATTAAGGAAAAGATAAACATATAAATATATCAAATGTGAGTATGTGTATATATATATGTGTGTGTATATATATATATGTATATATATGTATATATATACATATATCACATTTTTAAATCTATTCATCTTTTGAAAGGCATCTGGGCTGATTCCATAATTTGATATTGTGAATTATGCAACTGTAAACAATGAAGTGGCTACATAGCTATAATTTGCTGAAAGAAAGAAATGAGAAAAGGAGGAATTGCAGAATGAATTTAACAAAATTACTTTGTGTGCATATATAAATATATTACAGTGATATATATATATATATATATATATATATATATACATATATATTATATACCACCTATGTGTATATGTAGAAAGCACCCACCCAAAATAAATAAATAAATGAGTGAAAGGAAAGTTAGTAGAAGAAGAAAAACAGGAAAGGGAGGAGGGAAGAGATAGAGGGAGAATGGGGACTGAAGTGAAGTAAATCAAATTCCATGTGTGTATGATTTTTGTCAAAATGAAACCAACTTCCATTCATAACTATAATAGTCTAATAAAAAATTTCTAAGTCTTTTTTTTTTTGTGTGTGTGTGTATGTGTGGTGCTGGGGATTGAACCCAGGGCTTTGCTTATGTGAGGCAAGTACCCTAGTAACAGAGCTATATCCGAAGCCCAATCTAAGTCATCTTAACTTTTAATTATTACAGATTATCGTTGAGTCACCTGGTGACATTAATTTGACCCATACATGTTTTAATCTATAGACAGAAAATGTTTAAATTGTCAGTAATTTTTATAGTTTATTCATGTAACATTTTATGTAATTTTAGCTGTTTATCAGTATATGTCATATCAATAATGATAACATTATAATTATATATTATAGTAATTTTCTAATTAATGCTCCAAACTCACATATTGGTAAGCATTCATATTGAAGGGGGGAAAAGAAAGTCATTTACTATCAGTTATCCTATGTCGCACAACTATAGCTAAGTCAAATACAAAAATTACCCCAAATTATTGTGCCTTGATATTCCTGAAGTAGCAGGAGATAATTGAAGTAGCTACAACCTTCCTTATTCCTTTCCTGTTTCTTCTTCCTAACTAAAATAGACCAAGATTTAAAGACCTTCTCCAAAAGAAAATGGATGTAATAAAGCAATTCCCTTGGGTAAGACTCTATTTATGATACAGTCAGGCATATTGATCTTTCAGTAAGACACATTGACTTAAACTTATCCGTTAGCAATGATTATGTTTATGGAGAGAGAAAATATAAGAATAGATTTATGGCTGATGAACCATATGAATGTCTTTGTAATTACTTTGGACAAGCTTATCTCAATCAATTACAATTTTTTTTTTCTTACTGAGTTTTTAAATACTCTACATGTAGGTTAATGTCCTACTGTTTAAGATTATTTTTGTGTTTTAACTGCATAAAATCCCAAATGACATTCATCTGTCATTAAAGCATATATAACAATATAAAAGTGCATGAGTTAATTAAATAAAAAGAAAATATTAGTGAAAATCTCTGTAGGTTTGCTTTCCTGTTGAATACTTATTGTTTAAAACTCTTATCCCCTTCCACTCTGCTTCCTCTCCTCCTCCCTCCCATTCATTTTTCACCTCCTTCTCCTCTTCTCCTTCATCAGTACCTTCTGTTCTTTGTCTTTTTTGTCTTATTTCTCATTTTCCTATTTTTTTCTTTTGTCAAATAACATTATTACCTGCAATTGTAGATTGCAAAATCATCACAAATTTTTCTCTTTTATCATGAGATGGAATCAGTTTCTCTATCCCTTGAAACTGAGTTGGCCATGCAAGGGCTGTTTGTTGACTTATGGGACACTAACAACTGCAATCCAAATTTTTCAGGGTTTTCCAACCTCTGTGACATTCATCCTTTGAAATGCATAGTTCTTCATTGAATGTGGTTTTCCTATTCTTTGCAGCATAGGTAGCATCCTTGCCTCAATTTACTAGATTCCTTTAGCTCTCCTCTCATTATGCCCAAAGAAAAGTTCTCTCCGGGTGTTTGCAAATACCCCCTTGGGTAAGAGGAAATTGCTACAGTTTGAGAACCATGATGTAGAACATTGAAAAGAGACTTCACATAGGTACTTACTTCCTCATGCTCACTGCATTCCTAAAGCATCTATGGGAGAGAGCCTGGGATAATTTGTGGGATTAGCAATCATGAAGAAGAAACTGAGGGTACTCTAGACAGTTTTGTCAGCTGCCAGACCTGTGTCCTGCTGCATTGTCCTGGTTGTCTCAGACAATCACCTGAGTATGCTGAGAGATTTCCCAACCAATCTAGAGTAGGAAAACACTCACTGATTCACACAGAACTTTGACTTTCCAAATTATTATGTTGTTGAAACTTAAGAAAGTCAAGTTAAAGTTTTTTAAATTTAATCTATGACATAATGAAACATAAATTCAAGTTATTTTAGATTCTGGGAACAAATATTTGATAAAGGCATTCAGGTGTTCAAAGTATTGCTGAGAAATTAAGGAGTTCAGATGGGCAATTATCTAGTTCTTGTAGTCCCACAGAATGTATTCTTCTTTGTTTGTCTAATTAGTTGAGTAAAATAAGATCATTGTTTTAGTTCTCTAAGTTTTTTTTTTTTATGCAGTAAAACTAACTGATACATGTGTAGTCATTTTTATGTAGACCTGAATGGCTTTTTTTTTCAGTTGAACACTATTTAATTCTTCATCAAGATTTATAAAGAGTCAGGATAAGATAATGGTTAAGAATATGGAGTCTTCAAGCCAAACTTCCTGAGTTGGAATTCCTATCATTCTACTTTTTGTTTGCCTGAACTAAAGTCTGTCACTTAAATTTTCTTTGCTCAGTGTCTACACCAATAAAATGGGCCTAATTAAAGTGCCTGGTTAATAACAACAATAATGAATTTTGTTAAGTACATTTAATCTAAAATTCCTTAATGTGGGAGTGGCATATCTCTTTTTTTTTTATTTTCACTACTGAGCTCAAGTTTGGAAGCCCAAAATAGATAAATAAACAAATATATACAATTTGATATATGCAAAAATTTCTCTACAGAACATTATTTTACAGTGTTTTCTTTGAGAATACACACATATGACTTTTGACTCTACTGAGAATCTATTGTTACAGTGGAAATCTCTTTCATAAATTAAAATAATTTTTTATGAATGTTAGAGTGTTCAGTACAAATTTAATAAAAGAACGACACAGGGGTCTGGATTGGTTCCCCATCTCTGCTCAAGTTCAAACACTTCCAGGGGGATGCAATGTATTCCAGATGTCATTGCCCTGCAGCTTCTACCATCTCTGAGTTCTGAAGTCCATCTCCTAAGAAAGTGCAAAAGGGTGACACCTGCATTTACCCAATAGGAGTGTGGGATAGGCTGAGTCTCCTTGCTGGTTTTCATGTTGTCTTTACTCGTGGTACTTGAGTTTTCTATTTACTTAAACCGAGTGCCATTTATCTACTGCATAAAACTTCTGATACCAAATAATTGTTTCTGTGATTCTTTTCTTCCTGATAAAATACTCCTAAACCTGTTACCCTGTTTCATTAAAAATATTCATCCTTATTTCAACCCCCCACATTCTTATTTTCTACCTGTTGCCTGTTACCATTCTTTCCTGCCCTCTTTGCTTTTTTCCTTTCTCCATCTTTGCATACTTCTGGGTCTCCTTGTTTCTTCAGCAAAATTTGTCTTTTCTTTTTCTGTGGCCAGAAATTCTCACCTCAACCAGGTGTAATGCTGTTCATTTCCATAGATACAAAAGCACATACTATATCATTTCCAATCTCCATCACAATCCTTCATACTAACTCCTAAAAATGAACCTGATTGCCTAGCGTGGAAGCCAAGTCTAGAAAATGTCTAGTTGACCATCAAATTATGATTTAAATCAACACTCTTATTATCCTGTTTTTCTCATCTTAATCACTCTAATTCAGGTTATATGTCAACACAATACTCATTGTTGACTGTTTGAACCAAGATGAATAATTCTATTTATTTTGTAATTATTTGTATTATTTGGTAGGCAATGAGTTATCACTAAAGTTGGTTGAGCTTAGAAATAATAGAATCACAATGGGTTTTAGAAATATTACTTTGATAAATCAAATGAGGAAGGAGAAACTGAAGGTAGCAGACTATTGTGCCAGTAGATATTTGAGGTGTTAGGTTCAAAATACAAAGCAGTATGCCATTAAGGAGTTAAAGAATAGAACAACTGACATTGAATATTAGTGCCCTCTTGAATGAGTGAGAAGACAAGACATGCCAGTAGTAATTATAAAACATCCCCAAAGTATTCTCCCAAAATTATTATGTTGTTGAAATATATTAAGATATGCTGAGGGGCTGGGGATGTGGCTCAAGCGGTAGCGCGCTTGCCTGGCATGCCTGCGGCCCGGGTTCGATCCTCAGCACCACATACAAACAAAGATGTTGTGTCCGCCGAGAACTAAAAAAAAAAAAATAAATATTAAAAATTCTCTCTCTCTCTCTCTCTCTCTCTCTCTCTCTCTCCTCTCTCACTCTCTCTTAAAAAAATATGCTGAGTTTACATTTTCAAATTTAATATAAATTATAATGAAACATCCATTCAAATTATTTTAGATGCTGGGAATGAATCTTTGAAAGAAGAATTAGTACTTCAAAATATTGCTGAATAATTAAACATTTGAGTTAAGAATTTGTCTAGTTTATAGTCATGCAGAATGTGTTTTTCTATGGTTGTCTAATTGGTTGTTGAGTTTAAGATCACACTATTGGTCATCACTACCATATATGTTCATATTTTTATATACTTTTGCACAATGTTTTCCTGTAATTTCAGATACCTTTGACTTCATTTCTTTTTTCCACCATTTTATTTTACTGAAAACCTGTCTCATATATTAGCTTATTTATAAAATTCTCCCTTATGACCCCAACAAGTCCTTCTTTGGTGATTTCAGTGTTTATAGAAAAATTGGTTTACATTTCCATCATTGCTCTTGCCTGCTTATGTCTTAACTTTTGTGTCTCTCCAGGACATTCAGTAATCTTTAAGGAAATGTAAAATTCTATAGCCATCTTTCACTTCATTACTACTCAGAAGGCTGGTGTTACTCATATGTCAGGGTAATATGTAAACAGAAAACGGAAGATCAAGAAATAATGAACATGTTTGAACTTCCTGCATATTAAATATTTTTATAAGTAACCAAAAACTTGTGGATGACTTTCTTAATATTTTGCATGTCCAATTTTTTTTCCTTTCTATTTGAATGCATTTGTATATTGCATGTCTCCTAAAGACCCCCAAATCCCTATTTCCTTATGGTACCTGGATTTAAAAATATATGAACCTGAATTTTGTGGGCATTTGAGAGAGTGATCTTTAAAATTGGCCTTAGAAACCAACTCCACTGTGATATATAAAATTGGCCTTAGAAACCAACTCCACTGTGATATATAAAATTGGCCTTAGAAACCAACTCCACTGTTCTAGTTTTGTAGATGAAGAAACTGAGACTCTTAGAAACTAAGTAATTTTCCCAAATGTATTCTATTAATCTATGCAACTTAGTTCAAATTTTAAAAATAAAATCACCAACTTCAGGAAGCTTCAGCTAGAAGCTGGGGAAATGGAATTTATCACTACAATAAAGTTTATTTTAGCATATTGCCTTGTATAGTTAATTACATTCATTGTGAGCTATTGGCTCCAATAATTAATAGATGGCTACAAAGCAAACCACAATTTATATCAAGGTATGGATATAGGTCATAGATTCATGTACTTAAGCTTCACGGAGAATAGGAAAGTGCAGTTGCATAAAGATAGCTCATGCTGCAGAGCTGGTTCTCAGTAATAACTGCTTCATAATATGCTCTGCAGAGTGGAGGAGTATCAATTGAGCATCAATAGTCAGATGCTCATGAAAAACAGGAGATATTCTAGGAAACGACAATGAAACATAGGAAGGTGTGGAGGCGGGTATTGGGTATCAAAGGGAGATGATCTGTATTGATCATCTTTATTTTAGAAAGTCAGATTTGCTTCCAGAATCTATAGCTTTTCTCACAGAATGAATTTGAACTTCAAAATACTGGAAAGGGACCAACTCCTTGTAAAAGTGGAAGTTTAGACTTTATACTACCAGGGAGGAGATGAAAAGAATGCTGATGGTGGTTGGTAATTGAACCTTCATTACAACTGAATGTGAGTTCAGTTATGATGCCTGAAATGAAAGCCTCTGTTGTCCCTTGGGCTGAAATTCAAGGGAAAGACAAAGGAAAGAAAAAAAAATAAAGTGCCATGTTTTTTAGACCTAAGTTCTATTTTTGAAACTTAAATATCAATTCTGACACAAAATGCAAACCATGTATGTATTACCAACTACATTAATATAGGTATAAAGGTATATAATTGCTGGGATTGAAGAATTGTCAAAAAAAAGGTTCAAAGTTAGCATTAGTTCCCTTCTTAGGGAAGAAAGTATTAGAAAAAATTTAGGCAAATAACACGTTGTTCATTAATGACAAACAAGTTCTCTGGGATGAAAATTAAGGTTCCATAGAAGTGAGTAAGCAGGGGTTAAATACAGAAAGAGATATAATTTTTTTTTTCAAATTATAAAATGACAGCAGTTTGGAGATAAGACAGTGCTATGATAAAAATTAAATTGTGAGGAAATTGACTTCAGAGACCTGCAACGTTTCAGATATTGAACTTTTAAACATGGTGCTATTAGTATGATTCTCTTCTAAAACTCCTCATCTTTCCAAAATCTTCCACAAACGTATCTACTTCATGTAAATGTCTTGTGATAACTGAAGTCACATTCTTGACCTGGGAATCTGCAAAATATTTCAGAAGGTCATTGGAATTCTATTAGATGAAATAGCATTTAATTCAGCATTTCTTAGAATTTCAGTGACATAAAGTGAATCTGGATAGCAAAAGAAAAGGGGGATATAATTTTATCCCCTAAAAGGAATTGTTTGAGTGACATAAGAGGATAGACTGTTCTTGAAGAAAAGGAAGATCCAGATTTTTTACTTACTTACTTTGGAATGGGTGTCACACTAGATTAATTTATTTTAGTACATTTTCTAAGACATTTCAATTGGAATTTTTAATTAAATTGTAGTGCAAAATAACTGACGATCAACAGTTCAACTGAAATAAAATAAAGTCTCTTTCAAATTGGGAAGAGTTAAGTCTAATCAACTAACAGATATTTCAGCAAATTAATTGAAATTCTAATCAGAAGTGAATAAATACTTTGAAATAAGGGCAGAGGGCAAGATATAGATGAACAGACTAAAATACTGACCTCAAAATACATCAATCGATAAAAATAGAAAGTGTTTTATCTCCTCTGCTTCTTTTAATAACAAGGATCAGATCAAGCAAAAAGCCTTCTTTGCTCTTCAGCTCCTTAAATCAGTAACTTCAAAGAATTAAGTCTCTGCTCACATCATTAAGTGATATAGGAGAAATCTAAGTGGGCTTCAGCTTCAGAGAATGTCCCTTCGTCCTTGATCAGCTGGTGAGTCCTGATACTATTTGTCTTTGTCAAGCCCACATGTCTCAGCATCTGCACTCCAAAGTCCCTGCTTGGTCCATGTTTCTGAGCTAAAGGGATGCTCTACAGAGTATTGACTACTGTGAGCTTGACAAGTTTGCCCTTTTGACAAGGTGAAAGAGGTCATTATAACCACCAGTGGGATCCACAAAGCTATTCTTAAGAAGGTTTGAGCATATAGTTTTACAGTTGTACTCCAGGGATATTGGGAAACAGAAAAATTGTAAACTAGGTTAGAATAAAAAATAGTTATTTTCAAAATAAAGCTATCAACAATGTTTGTCTTTTTTAATTGCCCACAGCACTATGTCAGTAACACTAAATATGTATTTTCCTGATTTATATGAAAATGACAAAAATAATTACAGCATGTTAAGTATAACTCTCAAGAGATGTTCAGCTGAAAAATAGCATACATTAACAAAAAGACTATTCACTGTCTAAGTAACTTTTAAGACAGTTAAGAAATATATGCATAAGGTAGAAAATATTTTTCAAAACCATTCCCTCAGTAAAATTAATTTCTTTCAATGATTATTGGAACATGTTTAATCTTTTAAATAAGGAATTGAACCACTGCTCTGGTCTTGACCCTGACTAAAAGATTCATACTGTAATCAGAGAGGGCAAGAGAGATAGAAAAAATTAAAATAATCTCATAACTCATTTTAAAATTATTAAATATATTCCATCCTTCCTGTTGTCCCAACAGACAAGAGAATGCTTTAATTATCTTCTGTGGAAACAAAGAACTATGTCATTGAAAGGGACTTAACCATTTTGGATTTTAAGGTGTTTTTTAATAATTCCAAGTGGCTACATTAAGGCAAACATTGTTTTCCTATTACACATTTTAGTAATATACAAAAAACAAGATTTTATAACAAAGCACTAGAGTCTTTACAAGTTCTAATGTTTTCTACATCAATTTTGCTCAGTACTATTGCATGGGGACTCTACATTTTCCAAAGCACAGCTATAGTTACATTAATTTTACACATAACTTGTGAAAAGTAACTAAGGCACCCCACCATTTTTTTTCCACACCAGGTTCATAAATCTCTAGGGAAGTTGCATTGGCCATGAAATATTGCAACAAGAAACACTCCTGAAATAATTAAATTGGATATCCAAGAGAAATATTCTTTCCTGCAACATTTTGGGAAGAACTGGAAGAATAATTTACTGACTTATTTATTTGGAGTGAAAAGGAAGCACTTTCAATATGTTTGCTAAATATATCTTCAATAGTGTAAAAGCCTTCAGGATAATTCTCAGGAAAGTATGAAAACTCCTTATGTGGTATTCTTAAGAAACCTGTACTGTTTCTTCCTTTCTCCTTTACTTCTCATTGTCCTTCTACCATCTCTTTTACAGCTGTCAATATCTTGACTGAAATATCATGTATTGGTATGGGAAATAATACTGGACTCAACCCAAAGGAATGTAGAAAGCCAGAGAAATTATAAACTAAAGTCCATGATCTCTAACTTTTTGCAATTATCATAACCGAGATAGCTTCACAAAATTCATGCAAATAACTAAACATTTTATTAAAGAGGATGTCTAATTCTTAAACAAATACTCCTTTGGAAATAACTTTTATTTTCTTCACAAGAAAATGTCAAGACCTCCAGGTATTGACAGAGGGACTATTGCATATTAAATATAACTAAAGAAAAATGACACAAAAGGGAATGAATAATCCTGGACTGGAACCTGAACCATAAAAATAATACTCTAAATGATCTTATTAGGACTGCTGGTGAGATTTCAATATTTTATATTAAGATTTGGATGAAAATTTTATGTTGGATAATTTTAATTACATAGCTATTACATAGCTATTGTTGCTATGTAAGACACCTAAGAGATCATTCTTATTGTTAGGGAATATACACTAACCTTTTTTAAGGTAAAGTGTAGTTCCTTCAACTTACTTTCAAATAGTCTGTGGAGGAGGATAAAGAAAATCAATCAATAGATAGATAAGTAGGTAGATATGCATAATGAGTTTAGTCTTTCAAAATAACTTTTTATCTCTAACAGGGCATGCCAATAGAAAATGTGTGAAGATACTTCTTCCTGTATCTTCAGCCAGCATACGGGAAGTGGACTACCAGTTTGAATGATGTATAAATAAATTAATAGGAAATATTGGTGAAAATTGATTGCACACTACAGTCTACTACAGTCTAGAGTAACTTTGAATCCATACAACATGCAAATATTAGAGGCTCATCTTTTATCTAAGTATAGAAACACTCACTGGCCTCACATATTATGTTCTAGAGCAAGGTGACTTGACTTGGACATGCACCTCACAAGGGAGAATGTTCATTCTATCAAGGAAAGCACTGCACTAGTTTACTGTGAAAGACAAATACAGTAGGCCACCTTCATCATTAGGGAATACTTTTCAAGACCTTAAAATGGATGCCTGAAACCATGGAGAGTATGGAACTCTATATATACTATATTCTTTCTTGTGCACACACAGCTATGATAAAACATGTAATTTCTAAATTAAGCCCAGAACAAGATTATCAATAGTAATAATAAAACAGTGTAATTATAACAATATACTGAAATAAAGTTTACGAAAGTGCGCGCTCTCTCTCTCTCTCTTTCTCTCTCACACACACACACACACACATACACACACACAGAGACACACACACACACACACACACAGAACCTTTATTGTTCTTTTACCTTTGCATTTCAAGGAATCAATTGCAGCTTGCCTGTGGCATATCCAAATACCCAGCATCACTACTCTGTGCTTTGGGGTCATTATTAAGTAAAAAAGGGTGACTTGAAGACAAGCACTATGATTTAATGACAGTGGATCTGATAATCCACACGGCTGCTCTGTGACTAATGGGTAGGGAGCATATACAGTCCAGACAGGCTGGACAAAGAGATGATTCATGATCCAGACAGGATGGCAGGAGATTTCATCAGACTACCAACAACAACAACAACAAAATTTAAAACTTATGAATTGTTTACTTCTGTAATTTATATTTAATAGTTTCAGTCCACATTTGTATGTGGGTAAGTAAAACCACAGAAAGCAAACCTGTAGATAATAGGGATCAATAGTAATTATTTATGACAATCATTTGTACAAGAAAAATGCAAGTAATTTTAGGATAGCCAACTCAGTATGTTGTAGACTCAGTGACAGGTATAAAACAATAACTGACAAAAATAAATAAACAAATAAAACATACCCTTAGTAGAAAGGATTTACTATCTGACCTATGAAGTGAGACAAAGCTTGGGACTAGAAAAAAGAGAGAAACTTTTCGAGTCTGAGATCCCTGTTCAAACCTTGCCCTAGTTGGCTTTTTATTGCTTTGCAACTGTACTGGGGAGAGAATGCTGTCCAAGTTTGGCTAAATGAAGTTGCAGGGAAACACACATATACAGTGTGATGCCAGAACAAATGAAATAAACAAGGCATAATGTGAGAACTCAAGGGAAAAGGAGATGAATATGTATTTCATCTGTGTCACCATCACATGATCTGGAATTAAGCTTGGATTTTAGAAATTTGTACCAAATAATTTCCTTAGAACAAAGAACTTTAAGAATACTTCATATGCAAAATCCAGAATCACAGAGATTATACATTATACCATATTTGATTTTTATCAAAAAGTTAATGTCTTTCTGCAAAATACAGATTTTATGGTTCTCTTATTTTAGAAAAATTTTATCATTTTTAAAATTACACTGTATAAAATATTTCATCCATACTACAATTATAAAAAAATACATACCAGTTTCTCCCACCCAACTTTCCTGTATTTTACTTACATTTTACTGAATGTAGTGTTAGAATTTTCATTCTACTGAGTACTTTTATAAAACAACTTTTAGCTGGGCATAGCAGTTCACATCTGTAATCTCAGTGACTTGGTATGTACAAAGAGTTCAAGTTGAAGGACAGTTCCAGCATCTTAGCCAGACCCTCAGCAATTTAGTGAGACACTGTCTCAATATGAAAATTAAACAGGAATGGGAATGTAGAACAGTGGTTAAGCACCAAATTATAATACCCATATCTACCCCCAAAAGCTTTAAAATGAAAAAAAAAAAAACTTCAAAAAATGCATTTAAATATTATTCATTCCTAAATCTTTGATATTTAAATTAATAGCACTTTTTTCTCTGTTGTAATTAATGCTTATAGATTATACTCTAAAACACTATTTCTAAAACACTGTTATGCTAGGATTATGAAGAGCAAAATATGTAAGTTTCAAGACCCTTTTATGCACCATATTTGTATAAAACGTTTTTACAAATACAAATATTTGCCATATTTCTCAGTGAAGAAAAAAATTTGCTTATTTCTTACCCACTACTGTTTGTTATTGTGTTTATGTTCTCTTCCTCTGGCTTTAGCTTATGATCGTCCAAAAAATATCCTGTAAGGAGGGGTGGGAAACAATTTCTATAAGACTCGATGGGTGGGCAGGGCAAACTTTAAAAATGTTTCCAATGAGGCATTCCACTTCTTCATTTCATGTAGTATGATACACTGCATAAAAAGCTAATGTGGATGCCTGGATACTGAAAGAAAGACGGTGAATTCAAAGAATGAAGGGGGAAATTAATCTTATTATTGTTTCAATATTAGGTGAAGAGACATTTTGAAGGTCAAAATTCTCAGTGTCTAGTAAGCATTTGTGTAGTATTTATCTGCAGAATTTAGTCCTGGCCCCATTGCTTAATTCCCTGATCATGAGGCATTAAATATTTTCCTTAAAAATATTATTATTATTGCAGTGGATGGGAGTTGTAGGAGGATTATCTAAAGCCACTAGGAAAATCTGCATTTCCCAGAGAGACCACTGTGATATCATTGTTCAGGACAAGAGCTTCAGCTCTCTGGGCTATTCATCCCTGTGCTATTTCTTTCCTGGTATTGTCAGTAACCCAGAAGGAAGCAACAGCAGGAATAAGAATATGAACTTCAGGAGAAGGAATCAACAAAACTTCTTAGGCAGGTCTGAGAGGGAGGGCATCCATAAGACATATTGTCTGACAATTATAAGCCACAGAGAATTATGAAAATATTTAGTTATATAAGGTTTAAAATATGTGTTTATTAACTGTTGGTACGAAATAATTCTGTACCAAGTATGATTTTCAAAAACAAAATTCTCTCTGAAAAAAATATCCATAAAGCAATTTTTAAATGTCTTATGCTGATGATTTGCATTTTAATAATTAAAATGAGCAAAATACTTTTAGAAGATTTCACAGAGTGTAACTAGTTTTCTGTTTCTAATATTATGTCATTGATATATTTAAGAAAAAAAAGACATTTTTCCAGTAGGGTCTTTTAAATACAAAACCACCTTGAAACTTTTCAAAATGTACTTTTTGTTATTAATTTATAAAGTTATTGATGACTCCATTCAACTTTTCTTTGTGTATCATAATATCTTTAAATAAAAATGCTCTTAAATAGGTGTGGAGGGCTTCATAAACTCAGAAAATATTGCTAAATGGAGAATATAACCTTTTATTTTGTATAGAGACATGTGTATGCTTATGCTTATGTCTAAATATTTTTGCATGTGCCTTTTTATTTTATTCAGGGTTCTTTTTTTGACAAATATTTTTATATGGTTTAACTCCTCAAATGTGTCTATTTTGTGATTCATTTAAATACTTTGCCAAAGTCAGCTGCTACAAAATTGTAAACCTTGTCAATTTCATTCTATTCCAATGTTCAGTATAAATTTATGAAATTGAACATGGGAACCAATTAAACATCAATACAAAGTTTTCTTTAAAATTTGCATTTTCTAGAGTGCAATTATGAAATTTTAAAATTCAAATTCTCATTTTGAATTCTGATCACTTGATTCTTCTATGTTCCATATGGTTTGTTTGTTTGTTTTGATTGTTTTTTTTTTCTGTTTTAAATAGGCTTCATAAAGGGAAATTTTAAATTCACAGCAAAATTGTACAGAAACTATAAGTTTCCATAAAGTTCCTTCCACTACCACAGCCTCCAGCGTGTGCTATAACCTCCCACCACAGAATGGTATTTATTATGAACCTACATTGGCTCATCAATATTATTTAAAGTCCAGCATTTATGTAGGGTTCACACTTGGTCTTGTAAATTCTATGAGTTTTTGACAAGTACATAATGACCTGCATCATACAGAATAATTTAACTAACCCTAAAATTCTCTGCATTCTGCCAATTTGTCCTCTTCTCTTCACTAACCTCTTGAAACCAAAGATCCTTTCTACTGTCGCTATTGTTTTAACGTCAAGAATGTCACACCTTGGGGATCAGTTTTCACTTAGTACTATACATTCAGGTTTCCTCTATGTATTTTCACAGATTGATGGCTTGTTTCTTTTTATCACTGAATAGCTGTCTGTTGTCTGAATTTCCCGTAGTTTCTCAGTCTGTTCACCAACTGGAAAACATCTTGGTGGCTTCTAAATCTTGGCAATCATGAACAAAGCTGCTATAAATATCCACGTTCAGATTTTTTGGTAGACATAACTTTTAAAATAATTTGGGTACAGACTAAAATGCATGATTGCTAGATAACATGTTAAGAGTATGTTTAGTTTTGCAAAAGAACTGTCAAACTATCCTCTTAAAATGGCTGCACTATTTTGCATTCCCACCAGCAATGAATGACTTTCTTGTATTACATATTTTCTTCACCAGCATTTGATGCAATATTGTTAGGTTTTAAGATTTAGACCATTCTAGTAGGTGTCTGTTCTAGTCTGGATACAAGATGTCCATCCAAAGCTCCTGTAAATATAGCAACATTCAGAAGTGAAATGATTGGATTGTGAGAGTTATAAGCTAATCAGTTCATCCTTATTTAAGTCGACTCATTGTGTGGTAACTGTAGGCAGGTATGGAGCATGACTAGAGGAAGAGGGTCACTGGGGACATGCTGTGGAAGGGTGCATCTGTCTTCCTCCTTCCTCTCTCTTTGCTTCCGATCTCACCATGAGCTGAGTGGCTTTCTTTCATTGGGTCCTTCCAGTATGAGGTGCATTGCCTCATCTCGGGCTCAGAGCAACGGAGTCAGTCAATTGTTGCTGAGACCTCTGAAACTGAATCCCAAATAAACTTTTCCTTTTCCAAGTTGTTCATGTCAGATATTTGGGTCACAAAGATACAAAGCTGAGTAAAACAGTATGTACTGATATCTCATTGTTCTTTATTGCTCTTTTAGACATATGTGTCAATAGTGTTTATCTTCAAAATTATGATCAATAATTTCAATAAATTCAAACATAAAAACCTGACATATTTTATGCTATATACTTTGACTAATGATTTTAAAGAAAATTCAGCAAAAAAAAAATAGCAACTCTTTTACAAAATAATGGCAATATACAGTTTGGTATGCTTAACTTGAATTTACAAAGTTGTTCATTAAAGCAAAAACATTTAAAAATGTTTAAGATTACAGAGAAAGAAGAAAATATCTATTTCCACACTCATGCATTTTTTTCAAAATCAGCTTCGTGACAAAAATCTTATAACTTAATTACAACTGTGCATGAAGAAAATATTTACTTTTAATAATGAATTTAACTTCTGAGGGTAAGTTTTTGAAGCTTCCTACATGGGCAGGAAAAATATTTCCAAGTATATTTCTGCTTGATATTGTGTTTTAAAATAAGAGCAAAATATTTTATGTCCAACATTGAACACTTTATCTGATTTTGCACTAACATTATCAATAGAATCAAAAGTTTACTTGTAAAATAATAAATGTCCAGAAACATTATTTACATTAATGGAAAGTAGAAAATTTAGTTATTTTTTTGGAGTTAGCCTATTTTTATTTGAATCATACATAACATTATTATTTTAATATAATTTAACTATTTGAGAAATTGATAATTAATAAAGTTGCCACAATAAAAACTATTTTGTCATTATTCATGTTTAGACAAGGATACTTGAAAATAAAATGTAAGTGAAACTGAAAGAATGAGAAAGGTTGTTTGAGGTCCATGAACAGTAATGCTTCATATAAGCTTCTTCTATGCAATTCCTGATGTTAAATCAACTTATTGGGGAACAATCCTCTAAAAATAGCTTCTGACTTTTGATGTAGATACTGATATTTCTTTGAAAGAATTATATCAACTGGTTTTCATATCACCAAAATATGTTACATAGGAGATATCATCTATCAACTAGTATTTTGAAAGGAACTTCTACTTCTTGCCAAGATGGCATCGTAAGATGTGATTTAACATCCACTTGAAACAACTGATAAATCGGACATAATACACAAATCAATATTTTTAAAGATATTGGACATCAGGAATGAAAGGAGAATGATCCAAAGGAAATGAGATTAGTCAGGCCATATGACTCCTCCTACTTATATCTTTGAGAAGGCCTTTGGACTACAGAATGAGGGGCAGGAGTTTAAAAAAGACTGCTGAAGGCCAGAAAGCTCTTAGATTTGAACAAAATAGTCAAATGGTTTGAGTTAACCAGAGCAGAGTGCCAGTGAGGACAGAGTTACAAAATGAGGAATGTCCAGAGATTTGTTGGAATTCCTCCTTAGTGGTCAGGTGCATGTGCATGTGGGAAAATAATTTCAAATCAGAGAAAGAATACCTGAGAATATTAGAGGGAGCAATATTCATTCATACTCTTACAAGGCCAAAAATAGTGAGTCTCCACTAATCACACTAAAAACAATAGTTTTTAGTTTTTAGTTGTTTAATGATCTCACTGGGTAGTAAGTGTAGGCAGGTATGGAGCATGACTGGAGGAGGTGGGTCACTGGGGGCATGCTGTGGAAGGGTGCATCTGCTTTCCTCCTCCCTCTCTCTTTGCTTACAATCCCACCATGAGCTGAGTGGCTTTCCTTGACTGGGTCCTTCCACCATGAGGTGCATTGCTTCATCTTGGGCTCAGAGCAATGGAGCCCAAAACAACATTTTTTAGTCTGGTTATTGGAGACTTACTATAGATATAGATATAGATATAGATATAGATAGAGATAGAGATAGTTTATTGTTATATATTGGCAACATAAAGTGCTTCCATTCATGAATGTCTGGGAACACTTTACTCCTGGTCTCCGAGGGTCTTCTGAGAATTCAAGCAGAGTCATATTCCTGGGAGGAGTAAAGAGCCTAAATTAAATATTACTCTGGTCCCACCTAACAAATCATGAGAACAGAACTCCAAAGAGGTAAAACTGCATCCAAGAAAATTAGCTGTGGCCATAACAAAGCTTAATAATATTTATAGTAATATAGAAAATAAAAAAAGTGAATTTTTAAGTGTCTGGCATTCAATAAACATGTCCTCGCCAAAAAAAAAAAAGAAGGGAAATGTGATCTACACTTAGAAAGATGCATGAACTCAAACCTAGTCATGATTTAAACAGAATGTACAGAAAAGAACAAATAACGAAAGTTAATTTAACTGCATTCTCTATCTTCTGAACAAATGGAAAGATAAAGCATCTTAATTAAGAACATAAAAATGACCCAAATCAAAGCCCTAACATTAAATTATAAAATGTTAAATTAAATACAAAGAATAAAACTTTTGGCAATTAAAGAGATTTTTGCAAAAGAAGATATTGAACTTGAAGACAACACCATTAAAAACTATCCAAAACATAATTCACTCTAAGGAAAGAGGGGACTGGGTGTGTGGGGGGGGAGAAAGGACAAATATCAGTATCCTATGAGTCAAATCAAGCGGTCTAATGGTCTAATGCATGTGTAATTGGGATCCCCTAAATAAGAAGACTGATGGAAGAAGATTTGAAGACTCAATAACAAAAAGTTTACAAATTTAATGAAGCAAGTATTGTGTGCATCACCAAGTTTCTTTGGAAATACAAATTCAAAATACAAGGCGATGCCAGGTATGTGGCACACACCTGCAATCCCAGACACTTGAGAGGCTGAGGCAGGAGGATCACAATTTTGAAGACAGCCTCTGCAATTTAAGTGAGACACCATCTCAAAATAAAAAGATAAAAAGGAATGAGTATATGGCTCAGTGGCAAAGTGCCCTGGGTTCAATCTCCAGTACCAGGAGAAAAAAAATGGCTATGAAATGATAAAATTATAATCAATAGTAAAATAAGTGAATGACTGTAAATTTTCACAAAGAGAATATGTCAAGAAAGTATTCTCTGTAAGTATTAAAGCACAACTTCTCAATCTATTTTGTTCATTATATAACATATACATTAACCATTAATTTTCACTTTCTCTCTGCCATTACTAACTGGAGTAATCTAGTAGCTGTGTGGCTGTCCAACATACAACTGGCTGATTCATCATGAGGCCAGCAGTGTCAGCAGCATTATATATGCCTTCCACTGACACTGGAGGCCAGGAGTAAAGTGTTCTTAGACTCTCAGGAATGGAGGCACTTTGTCAAAAAGTACCTGGCATGACCATGTTGCATCCAAAGAGAGTAGAAGAAAGAAAGATTTAACCACATATTATAATGAGGCATCTGATCATGGTATATGTGTCTCACATACTACTATAGGTGATATTTTGTATTTGGTAGACATCTAGAAAGCCAATTATGCTCTATTTTAATGAAACTCTTAACAACAAAAATAAGTGAAATATTTAAAAATTCTAGAACAGATATTAGAAAGTCTTAGGCATTGCCATAGCCATTTTGGTTTGAACCGTTACAATGTATCAAATAATTGTTTGCAATCAGAAATCATTAGTTTTAAACCACATCCGTGTCTTTATGTGTTATAAAGATTTAATAAATCATAAAATATTTGATCTATTAAATATATTTAACCAATTAAAAATATTTAACTTTTAATCAGAATAGGCAGAAAAAACTTTGTTTCACATTCCAGAGTATCAAAATTAGAACACTTTGTTCCTACAAGTGAATAGAATCATTTTAAAATAAATTTCTTAGTTTTGCCTTAGTGTGGCCTGTTCAGACTTAGGTTTTCCCATGTCATTGATGGATTGCATCCTAAGAGGACTTTTTGTTGTTGTTCATTTGCTTGGTTTAGTGGGGCTGCACACTCACCGCTAGCTACTTAATATCTCCTGACCTCTTTTTCTTCAGAGTCTTTTGTAAGTAGTTGTAGATGGCAAGTGGGAATCAGGAGTGTAGATGGGCAGTGCAGGTGAGGGGGGCAGGAAGTGGACAGTAAGAAACTGCAGGTGATTTTGAATTTGCATAGTAGTAGAGAAATAGGTCTGTATATTTTGCACATGAGCATATATGTGTATATGCCTATTTAGGGCTCGTACTTAATATTTCACACTGGGACCTGGGAGAAATAAACCTGTACAGTTGTCTTTCTCTTATTTTTAATAAAATAGGAAAATTGCATACTTGCATGGCCCCCACACAGAAACCTTTAAAAAAATGTTATTTGTGCTGGGGGCGGGTGGGAATGCTGTTGTAATTTTAAAATTTTTAAAATAAATTTGAGAAAATGAAAAAAAATCTTAGCTTCTTGTGACTTCAAAGCTTTATTTTTTAATGGTAAGTTACGGTTTTGTGCCAGAGTCCTATATTTTATTTCTGATGGCGAAGGGAAAATCTAGGAAGGTATAATTTCTAGTATAATTAACATTAATCAAAAATTTTTAGTTGATGATTCTATTTTTTAAATAAATATTTTACTATTAAATGAAAAAAATTACTAAAGAAAATATTATTAGGGGCTGGGGATATGGCTCAAGTGGTAGCGCGCTTGTCTGGCATGCGTGCGGCCCGGGTTCGATCCTCAGCACCACATACAAAGATGTTGTTTCCGCCAAAAACTGAAAAATAAATATCAAAAATTATTTCTCTCTCTCTCTCTCTCTCTCTCTCTCTCTCTCTCTCTCTCTCTCTCCTCTCTTTAAAAAAAGAAAATATTATTATCATTATTATTAGTTAATGTCTTATTTTGCTTGATATTTCTAATATGTAACTATCAATAAAGATGACATATACAGAGGGATAATCTACAGATTGTGAAAAATTGTGACATTACCTTCCTTAAGTTCCTTTTGCTTGGGCAAGTGGAAGAAAACAATGGTACAATAATTTATGTTACTGAGGTTATCTGACAATCACAAGCAAGTTTTTTTTTTTTTTTTTACAGTTTTATTCAGTGAATACTCTCAGAAAACGAATGTAGATTAGGTACTCTAGAAAGATCTGAGATAGGATAGGAAACAAATTTAAGAGAGCAATCTTGTTACAAATCAACCTACAATCTAAATGAGCAGATAGAGCATATAAATGTATATGTACATATGAACTAATGTACACAAAGATTATATTTCCGGAGAAAATACTTTAAAATGATGATTAAAATATTAAATATGTGTAAATACATGTTGAGATAGCAAACAGAAAAGATGATAGATAAGGCTAATTACAAAAGACTTCTTTACAAGGTGAGATTTAATTGTATTTGAATAAGATACTTCTTCTGAACCTGAGAGTATGTTCATGAACTTTTCAGTGTGTGTTTTTATAACAGTTTCTCATGTCCTTACTCAGTCTTTATGCATCAGACTGAAGAGAGTTATGTTGATGGTCCTTATTCCTGACATTCAGCAGTGCTCATACATGGGCATTTTCTCATCCAAATGACTGACAGTAAGTGGGCCTTGGGCCATGGCTCATACTTATTTAGCTAACACTAGCTGACAGCTACACTTTGGAGGTCAGCCAAGGAAATTAAGAAGGGGGGGATTATATAGACTTTCTTTTCCCTAAAATAATCAAATAGAATGGAGACATTGAGGACAGACTGTTTTAACAACTTTTGGTTGAGTACCTTTCGCATCAAGTGAAGAAGTGTTTCCAGGATTACAAATTGATGAAGGAAAAAAGAGATCATTTCTTGGTAAAAGCAGATGTGTATAGGATTGGTTGACTAACTTTAAAATGAAGTGTCTTAGAGTAGGTTTTGTACTCTTTGTGGATTTTTAAAGACTAGAAACTGGACATGAAACAAATGTAACACAAGCATTACATAAAAGTAACATGCTCTGTTTATTTTAAATATCCACATTATTCTCCCCATTGGGTTCAGGTATAATATGCAGCATGTCATCTTTAAGAAGTATTGTATGCTAACAGCTTTTGCAGCAGAAATGTATGGTGAGAGATCTTCAAATGATTCAAGGCTTACTGTTTATTGAGAATTCCTCACAGAGCTGAAGGCACATATTGCAAAGCATAATGAATGGGATTATTTTTGATAAGAATTAATCAGGAATAAATACATGTCTAAGTCTTGTGATGTCTTTGTAATTATGAGCACCTTGACTACTATAGCGGGGACACTGCTTCCCCTTCCTCCCTGTGTCTTTCCTGGAGCTGTTGTTATTTCATATAATCCACTCTTTTCTCTTTTACTCTGTGGGATAGTATATAAGTCTTACAAGAAAGCATGTTTAACTTTTTTATTCAGTGTGGCCTATATCTGAATTGGTGTCAATTCTGTATCTTTGCACAGATAGCAGTTATTCTGAAGTCACTTGGTAATTTCTCTAACACGTTCATTCTCTCATTCATTGCACCAGTATTCATTGAACTCAGCTCTGTTCAGGGACTTTAATCAGTGTGAGGGATATTAAGAAGCACAACCATGACAGGCATATTCTGCTCTTGGGCTTTGAGGTGGTAAAGCAACTGCAACACTGTTTGAAGATTGCTACTAGAAGGAGAGGCTCTGAGTACAACAGAGCATCACTTGTCTTGGAGGACAGTCAGAAAAGCTCTCGGAACAAGTAACAAATTTATCAAGCTGAGCTCTGAAGTTCAGAAAGGCTTGGGGCAGGAAGAAGGCTAGTTAGTTAAGGGGCAGGGTCAAATGTAGCATTCACCCTGAGACAGGACCCATGCTAAGTGAGCATGAAGAAATTGTGGCAATAAAGTTGCTCTAGGTGACAGAAGAGGAGGAAATATGTTAACCATTGACAAAAATTCTATGGAGGAAGATAAATAAAAATGGTGTCATAAACATAAAAAAGATGGAAGAAAGGAAGAGAAGTTTAAAGAAAGTAAGGGATTAAGAATTCATCTTAAGTAAGATGCAAGCCATGGGGCTGGGGCTATAGCTCAGCAGTAGAGTGCTTGCCTAGCACATGTGAGGCCCTGGGTTCCATCCTCAGCACCACATACAAATGAATAAATAGAATAAAAGTAAAAGTTTTTTTTTTTTAAAGATGCAAGCCATTTAATTCAAGCAAAATAGTGATTATACTAAATTCACATTCTAGATTACTATGGCTACAAATTATAGAAAGCAAGATCAAGGAACATTGAAAAATTTCACAGGCCAAAAAGATGGGTTTTGAACTAAGGTTATAGCATAAAATGGAAAGTATTTAGCTGGAGTTAAGAGTTAGTAAAAAAGATAGGCTAAATTACATATGTTTGTTCATTTGGATGTAGATTCTGAAGGAGAGATTCAAGGTTGATTGCTGTGTTTCCTGTCTCATCAGCAGAGTAGATAACCAGGTGTTCACTGAGATCAGAATATCAAAAAAAAAAAAAAAGGCAGCAATATTGGCACTAAAGGAAGATTAGGAGTGATATCACTTCTTTCAGATTTAAACTTATTGAATTGGAAATGTCTGTAGAATAATGACATATAAATAATGAGTAGAGGTCAAATATGATGTCTCTGGATGTGAGAAGACTCACCTGGGTCAGAGGATGTGATTTCAAAGAATTCATAATACAAATGGTAAAGCACTTGAACTGGAGCTCAGAATCATTATAGAAGACATTTGAAGATGGAACTCTGGCTTTTTAAGGATAAACTAGAACAGTCTATCAAAAAAGCCACCAGACAAGGATGCTAGAGAACGAACAGCAGACTATGGTATTCAGGAAGAATCTGACAGAGTTCAGAAAATAAGAATGATCAGTCAAGTGTCAAGAGAATGCAAGGGATATAAAGAGTGAAAACATCCAGTGATTTTGAATCAACAAGGTTTTCCTTGGCAACAGCAATTTTATTGAAGATTGGGAATAAAAAAGAGGTTTTGTGTTAAGCTACAAAGGGAAAAAGCCCTTATTAAAGAAACTGCTTGTAGAGGACTCTTAACATTCTTGAATAGAAGGAAGAGTGTGAAAAATGGCAGTCATATCTCTAAGCCTCGAGTATCTTGCTGTTCTATTGTTTGGCTGGTGAGGTGGGGACTGGTGAGATCCATCAGTCTGGATATATTTGCACAACACTTGTCTCTTACTGCAAGATTGGAAAAACCATGGCTATTTAGTAAGCTTTAGTTAGTAGTGATACCTACCAAAAGAAAGTAGTTGTGATAAATAAAAGAGTCTAAGTACTATTAGTTTTAACCTTATTATAGTTGTTAATATTATTGCCTATAAAAGTTACTATTTTATAGATATCTTAGATACAAATTTAATTGATTTCATTCTTATTTCCCTAGGTAATACATTTAATAACTTATATAACAATATTTATGTGGCTTCTTCCATGTGTCAAGTTTGCATCTGTGTGATTTTTATATCATTTATTTTTAAAAGCTTTCTATTATTATTATTATTATTTTTATTAGTTACACATGACAGTACAAAGATCTTGACAATTCATACATTTGAATCAAATGGGGTATAATTTCTCATTTTTCTGATTGTACAGGTTGCAGAATCACATTGGTCATACAGTCACCTATATACATACAGCAATAATAATGTCTATTTTATTTTGCTGCCCTTCCCCTCCCCACCCCTCCCATCACATCTCTCTACTCAATCTAATGAATTTGTCAAATCATTTATTAATAAAGCTCAAGAAGTTTAATTTCGTCCTAAAATCACACAGATAGTAGACAACAGACAGACCTACAGATAAAATATGGTATCTGACAAGCAAAGTTCATTCAGTACACACTATATGCAACTTCTAAAAGAGACAACAGTCCAATTTCAATTTATATCAACAGTTTATTTAATGGTGAAACTTTAATATGCCATGTTGATTGAACAGAGTCTCTGGAACCATGAAAGCCTACATGACCTTGAATCCAAATCACTCTTGGCTTCAGTCTTCTCAAATTTAATGGGGGGATTTTCTAGGGATGGGTACCAGGGATTGAACCCAGGGGTACTCAACCACTGAGCTACATCCCCACTCCCATTTTGTATTTTATTTAGAGACAGGGTTTCACTGAGTTGCTTAGTGCCTCAGTGGTACTGAGGCTGGCCTTGAACTCTTGATCCTCCTGCCTCAGCCTTCCAAATTTATGGGATTACAGGAGTGTGCCACCATACCCTGCTAATGGTAGGATATTAATAGGAACTATCACAAGTGTTTAGTACAAAGATTAAAAGAGCTAATAATTAAGAGATGCATAATTTATCACAAGGTCTATCTAAGGTAAAAACTCTAGTTAACTGATATTCTGAATCTTACCAAATAATTATCTTACAAAGAAAGTATGTCTACACTTTTTGTCGAGTTATGATAATCTAGTCATTCAACTGGTGAGAAATTCAGTCACAGAAGGAATTTGACATGTAAACTTTTCAGTTAATTGAGTCAAATTAATCAAGAAAGTCAAATTTTTTCCTAGATATTCAGAATGTTGTTTACCTAATTTGTTTTCTTTATTGACTAGTTTTCCTAAAAATCACATTTAAACTTATTGTTTCTATCTGAATTTGAATTGGAAAGAGTATATGAAATGTTCCTACATTTTTTTACTATTTTAATATATTAACTCTATATTCTTTGTGCTCTCCAGTGACAGAGTTACTTATTTTATTTCTAAGTGTTTAATATTCATTTCATATCTCATGTGTTTAATCCTCTTCAGTGAGTTCTATTAAAAAGGGATTAAATATGACTAAACAAAACAAGTATTTTAAAAATTGTTGTTATTTTCATTAAAAGTATAAGCTTCCTGAATATCTTAAGAAACAAAAATGTGAACACAATATTAGAAAAATTTCTAATTATGACATTTAATTTACATTTGTGATAATTGTTGACCATAGTCACATATTTAAATAACATATATAGAGAAAAAAACTCTAATGCTGTATTAAACAGCAGAGATGGCAATATATTTATACATTTGCCATACAACTTTAGCTAGGATTGTTCATACATACTCGTTGCAAATTGAAGATTTGTGACATATAATACAAAATTTAACACGTTATCACCTTTGGCTATCTGGGGCTCACTGAACACCACACCATTCTTCCTTGTTTGTTTATTAATTAAACTAAAATGTCTGGCTGTGTGATTGTGAAGTATTTATTTACTTTTTCTGAGTTTCTCTTTAAATCTTTAAAATTGGTATAATTGTACTATCTCATACATCTCTGTTGATTAAATATATTACAATGTTTCACAATGCCTGGTATGATGCCTGCTTGCTGCAAAAAATGAGACCTTTCCCAGCCCCAAATTTATGTAAGTACTAAAACAACTTCTTGTGCTCGCTTCAGCAGCACATATACTAAAACATCTTCTTATAAATCATATGTGTGTGCATAGGTATGTACATATATAAAATGTGTATATAAAATGTGTATATACACATTTTATACATTATTTATATATAAACATATATATATACACATTTGTGTGTGTACATAATTATACACACACATACCATAAAACACATATCATATATGGTTGTATAACATAAATATACATGCATATGTATGTATAGTGCTTGTTAATTAAAAGAGTAATTAAATATTTTTAAAAGTCTCTGAAAAAAAATAATAATTTTTGAATACACAGATTATGAAGTCTACATGGAGATACTCTTGTGGGATACATTTGTGGGATCTTCAAAAGCCATCAGCAAGCCTGAACCTATATCAAATTGACTAGTTTTGATTAAAGTTAGAATCTAGATGTCTTGAGGTAATGTTTGAGGCCTTTTCTCTATTGACTCATTAAGCTGTACATTGAAATATTACAAATAAATACATATTATATGTGTACAAGCCACATCTCCATTTGGTGTCTGTTTTGACATTTGGTCATGCTGCACAGCCCCATAAACTGAAGTACCAAGTGGGATTATCTATACAAATAATAAATTCAGGCAATTACATGAGGATGCACACCCTCATCTAAATGCTTGATTTCAAAGAAATAGCTAGAACTAAAATATCAGCTTTTAATTTTATGTTCCCTATTGGTCATAGGTATTTAAAAGTGAAAGAGAGCAAAAAATAAATTGTTGTCCTTTCCCTCCCCACACTACATGTCAGCTATTCCCCACTCGAAGGCTTTATACATTATTCTGTGGTGTCTATCTCATATTCTGAGTGTAATTCTACAGATTTATAATTTCATCTTGCTCCAGAAAAAGAATTTCCCCAATGATTCTTGTGAGACCCGCCTAAAAGGCTTTTTATTTTTTTCAAATGTTCATTTTATTTTATTTGGTTATTTTATTTATTTAGAAAATAATATATCCTGCATGTATGTACCACTGGATAAAAAGACACCTCCATACATTGCTGATATAAACATTCCACAATCAGTTAATTACAGAAAAGCACCTGGAGGTCCTGCTGCTCCTAATTGACATTGTCCCATGATAGCTGATAGTCATATATAAAAATAGGAAGTGGCCATCACTTTGAATGAGACTAACCACTGAGTCCTAAAGTAAAGGCATTCATTAGCCATCTGTCCAAGGTGAGCTATAGCCAACTCCTTTCTCATATGAAAAAAAGCTTATATTGGTACCTTCATTTATATTCTTCAAAATTCACTGTTAAAATAGGTAGGGAAATAGCAACCACATTTTGTTCTTGATTTGCTGAATTTTATCAATAAAACCATTTTTTTTCAATCTGAAAAATTGAGAGAAACCAAGTTCAAATAATGATGGAAATTAAAGAAATCAGTTGTTTAGATATGAAGATTTTTTTTTTCTATTCCTTTACATTGAAAATATGTTTGTGCACTGGGGATATAGCTCAGAGGTACAGTGCTTGCTTAGCAGGAGTAAGGACTGGGTTTGATCCCCAGTAACAACAACAACAACCTAACAAAAATTGTATATACACACACACACACACACATGCTCACACACACACATTATTTGATCTTAAGGATTTAACCTATTTGCTAAAATGTAAACTGATAACAAAATTGCTGGTTAAATATATTAAGAAATTCCAAGCTAAAGTTAAAGCACAATCTAGAAAAAGAAAACGAGTCAAACTGAACCATGAGATAATGCTCTTTGTTATAAAGTGATCCTACTATTAAAATCCCACATCAAATAGTTAGTCATTTGAATTACAGCTTTACTCTGAACTTCAAAGTCAGAGAAAGACCCCATTCTTTTCTATGTTAAATATTTGTTGAATATGACTATATCCTGCATTGGGGAATATTTTGTAAAATTTCATTAAAAACGAAAATCACAACAATATTAATTCAAAATAAAAATTTTAAATAAACGGGTTTTATGATGTGATGCATTCTTAGAGATTCATATTAGTTTCAAACCAAGTTATTTATGTTACAAAAATAAATGCTAAAGAATAGATTGTCTCTAAACTATTAAGTATTAGTAGCAAGATTTTGTTCTATATAAGCTAGGAACTATCACTTTTCACATAATCCGAGACATCACTGAAGTTGAAATTTTTATCTACCACCACA
Source organism: Urocitellus parryii (assembly GCF_045843805.1). Lineage (NCBI taxonomy): Eukaryota > Metazoa > Chordata > Mammalia > Rodentia > Sciuridae > Urocitellus > Urocitellus parryii. The sequence goes on along the minus strand of NC_135538.1, from coordinate 68,259,257 downwards.
AAATAAAATGAATGTTTCTAATTAAATTTTATACAATGTTTTCTTATAAGTTTTTATTTCATGTCTAGGCTTACTTGAATTTTAAAATCACATGCCATTTTTTGAATACATAAAAAAAATATAAATGCTAAATACACCGCACTGTATTGTAGTAAAGAAAATTCACCCCAATATCAGAGATTTTAAATATTGAAAAGCATGCACCTTAGAATAATTAAAAGCATCTGATATCCTACTTCTTATTAGACCTATAGTAGCTAATAGTAAAGAATAATTAACTACAAAGAAAAAATAATGCATGAGATAAGTTTGGTTTAAATACAAAATATGTGATCTATGTCAACATCCAAATGCCCCAATAATTCAGAATTAAAAAGGCACACTTACAGTCAGTCATACAAGTTTATGTTATCCAGGTACTCAAGCCTAAAACTTCATCTCTAGGCTTTCTGTTAGCACCCAGCATGTATAAATGTCATCTGAATGGAACCTATTTTACCTTAATAGAATGTGAATTTTTACCTTATAATTTTTCTACTTAACTCATTAAAAAATCTTGTAAAAATATTAGCTCCAAATGATTGGGGGAGTTCATATTACTCTGTAGATTATCTTTATCAATTTGGCTGGAAAGTATTTAATAGATAACTTCTAATTTTTTTAAAGAAACACTACAAAAGAAATCTAAAAGACTGTAAGGTGTTTGTAAGTTTTAAATTTCCCAGTATAGCTCTCTTCCTTTATATTAATTTCCTTCAGTTTATTCAATATTTCTTTGTCTTCACTCATTCTCAAGGCTGAAGTATGTGTTTATATATATATTATAAACACATACTTCAGCCTTGAGAACATATTACATATTATAAACACAAAAACATATATGTGTGTGTATATATATATATATATATATATATATATATACACACACATATATGTTTTTGTGTTTATAATATGTAACATACACACATAGGACAACTGTGGCCAGTTAGGAGGGTTCATAACAGAAATCAGGTTGATTTGCACTTTTTCAAAATATTAAAATGAAATTCTGTTCAAGAGTGAGATGTTATGCCTGATCTCATGTTTCCTTTTGGCTTAACTATTTTTGGAAACAAGCTTCCTCCTTAGATGCGAATTTTAGTTCTCTGAGAGATAAACAGTTATTATCACTTACTTGCTTAGAAGTAAAAGCTACATGTAATATTTGAACCTCTGCAAAATCTTTTTGCATTTTGTTATAAAAATTTATAGGGATGTAGTTCAGCAGTAAAGTGCCTCTAGGTCCAATGTCCAGTACCAAATAAAAAGGGGGAAATAATGACAGCACATAATTATGGGAATTAGGGATCTTGGGTACAGAATCTGTGCAGCACAGAAGCAGACATATTGGTTTAAAAATACTTCCAAATTGTCAAAATTTTATCAACAAGTGAAGCCTGCCAAATGGAAGAATGAAATGGAGTTCCTACAATTGGAAATACCCTGTTACAATGTGAGAGAGGTGGTGAGTGAATCAGGTTTATGTAATAATAAAACAAAATGGAAAAAGAAAAAAAAAAAAGGGAAAACACTCAGGGCAAGACCCCAGGGAAAGGTCAGAGAAGAGAAAATACATAAACATGATCAGGGAAACCCTCAAAAGAAAAATACATGACTGGAAAATAAGAGGAGCTGGCCCCAACTCCCCAACTCATCCCCACCACACATCCCTTTCATGGGAGGGGCAGGAGCTACTGTTATTTCTCAAGGACAATGATTTTTAAAAAAGGAAATTGCAGAGGGGTGCAGCATCCTGCAGAGAGCAGAAGTGTTTTAGTAACAGCCCTCTGTGTGTGAGTAACACATAAACAGGGAAAAAAATATCATCTTCATTCTTCAGGGCTTTAGAGAAAGTGCAAAACTTAAAGAGCACACACAGAAAAAAAGTCTCAGTATACAGAAGGCCTCCAAAGTGTCTGGATCTAGACTGGCATAGAGGCAATCTATGCATCTGGGAAGGCAATGCATTTTAGTGTTATTTGTAGATCTTTCCCAGAACTCATAGACAACTAGATACTGGTGGTCATGTTTTCAACAGATTAGAAAAATTCTAGCAAATTTCTATATGTATTTTAGAGGAAGCACTTAGTTTTATTTTATGCTTTAAAAACACATTGTCAAGTATTTTTCCCAATGGTGTGATTTCAGCTGAATCATAGAAAAATACATAGATCAACCTCAGAATAGTCCAAACTCAACAGAATCCTAGAAGGGACTAGACACATTTCAACAATGAATAGGTATTTTATGGCAATGTGAGATTTCCTTTTTAGTACAAAAACATAAAAATTCTGTCAGGTGGAATTGTTTCTGTTTTTCACACATTTTGTCTTTCTCTCTTTAGTTTCTCTTTCATTTCTCCTATTCACACTTTGTCTCTGCTCAACATCTTATTTCCATAAAAGTATTTAATTCAGAATTTCTCTCTAATGTGTGATGGATTTTAGACTGTTTCTTCTCTTAAAATTAATTTATTGAATATAACTCCAATATAAGAACATTTAATCAGTTTCAGGGTTTATTGTTCCTTACTAAATCTCTTCATAGAAGTAAATTATATAAAAATAAACAAAGTTTGTGTGCATATGTGCATATATGTGAGTGATGATGCCTGTAAAAATATTAAAATTACAAAAATATATATATATTTTTTCTAAACACAATTGGATTCAAAGTATGGACATCAGATGAATTTTATAATACATTTTAAAGGCTTTATAGTGTTGAGCATGTGAACCTATAAATTATAATGTATATGTCTGAATCTAATATATCTCATTTATAAGAGAAAATCTCTTTGGAGATAAGTAATGATTGTGCATACTTTTAAGCATTGTGTAAGGTTGAGTGTGGATTACTAGAAAACCCTATAGGAGTACAACTTTTTGAGGGACAAGCTTAGCAAGGCATAGAAAATATTTGTTACTGTTCTCAAATTATTTGTTAGCCTTTTCTGTCTCCTGAAGACGTTTCACATTATTAGAATGTTACAGGCTGTTGACTAAACAAATGCTTCAGGCAGGAAGCCAGGAAAAGGATGGTCGATTACTATTCCAATACAAATTGTAGGTGTGAAGTCTTAATTCAGCACTTTCCTTTTTTTTTTTTCCTTCTGAAAAGGCTTAAACAATTCCACAAAATTTAAGTGAATTAGAAAGTGCTTTAGCATTGTCAAAAAAGCAGAGATGCCTGTAAGAATCATAGATAAGAAGTATAACCCTCAAAATAAAGACTTTCATAATGTTGAGTGCTCTTCCCAAAATATATCTATACCCCTTTCTTACAGAAGGTAGCTAGCAAGTTAGATGCCCCGTATATTTTACAATTAGTATTTGTTGGAATCAGAAAAGTTCTGGGTAATATCATAGATCAATATATTCACTGTCTCACATGCTTTCCCTGCTTTAACTTAATTGTAACTATTAGCATTTCATTAACATTGGTAATTAAAATGAACTCACAAAAAAAGGAGTTTTGAAAAATTTACACTTTTCCAGATAGTTTAGCTATAAATTTTGGAAAAAACAAGTGAAAATTTTAGATTAATAGAAAAAATTAGATTCACAACAGAACATCAAAATCTATGAAGTAAAAACAGAAATGTCAGAAGAAATAGATAGTTGAAATCTTTAATACCATTCTGTTAGAAATAGTTATGTCTGCCATTGATCAACTAAATATAATTTACATTTCTAGACTATTTTATAACAAGAGGAGAATATGCATCATTCTCAACTTCATATGAAGCACAAGTTAGATCACATTCTGGGCCATAAAACATAGCTTGCAAATTTTTAGCAATAAAAATAAAACATTGTATACTCTCAAATTGTGATGAAATTAAACTGGAAATTAAATGAAAAGATGAATATGGAAAAATCTGAAAATACATAGGGAGCAAACACTGCTAAATAACACACAAGACAAAGTCATTTGGTGATGTCAAAAAAAAAAAGAAAATTATAGACTAACATCTCTCATGACTCTCAAGAGCACAGATACAAAAATTCATAACAAAATATTAGGGAACCATAACCCACAATATATGAAAATAATTATTCATCATAATTTATCCAAAGTATGCAAGCCTAGTTTAACATTTGAAAATCAATTAATATAATCTATCATCAATAAATGAATAGAAGAAAAATCATGATCATTTTATAGATACAGTAAAAAGCTTTGTGAAAAATGCAGTAACAATTCATGAGACAAGCTCTTATGAATAAGAGCAATAAGAAGAGAACTTCCTTACTCAAAATGACAAAGAATATCTGCAAAAATATAAATGTAGCCAACATCATGATTAGTAGAGAGAAACTTGAAGTTTTCCCACTCAGATCAGGAGCAAGTAGTGCTTTTTACACATCATTTTGGAAATCTTAGCTAATGCAATATGTTGAGAAAAAATTAAATATGTTGAAAAAAATAACAAAACATAAACAAGTTAGGAAGAAAGTAAAAAACATTTTTGTTGCAGATTGTATGTTGGTCAATGTAAAAGTTCTAAAAAGTCTACAAACTTCAAGAACTCAATTAGTGATTATAATGAAGTTGTAGAATGCAAAGCTAATATGTGAAACTCAACAATCTTATGTACAAGCGATGAAATTAATGGAATTTAAAATTAAAAAAATGTAATTTGACATCTTCCCACTTGGATTGAAATGAAGAAAGTTTATGTAAGATGAGTAAATTATAGATATTTAATATATATAGCTTAGAATTATAGTTAATAACACGATATCACATAATTTAGACTTGCTAAGAGATTAGAGTCCAATTTTCTTACCATGAAAGAGGTAAGTTTGTAAAGAGCTGATTATGTTAATTAGTTTCATTGTAGTAATCATTTTGTTTTATGTATGTATATATAATTACATATAACATCATCACACTGTACACTTTCAGTACATATAATTATTATAAAAAGTTTGAAAATCAAATTCCCAAAAATATAATATTATTCATATTAGCATCAAGGTAAATGAAAAGGTACAAGATTAGCAAAATTACATGTAAGATCTGTGGGAGGATAACCACAAAACTGATAGAAGAGGGGCTGGGGATGTGGCTCAAGTGGTAGCATGCTTGCCTAGCATGTGTGAGGCACTGGGTTCGATTCTCAGCACCACATGAAAATAAAATAAAGATATTGTGTCCACCTTAAAAAAATGATGGAAGAAATTTTAGAAATGGCGAGACTTTTCATGTTAATGGAAATGGGGATTCAATATTTTTGTGTCAGTTCCTCTCAACTTGTGTAGTTGTCATATAATTATAATCAACCTAGCAAGTTATATTGTGGGTATTGACAAACTAATTTTAAAGTTAATATGCAAAGGATAAAGATAAAAAATAGCTGACATAATATTAAAGGACAAGAAGAAACTTAGAAGGCTTATGAAATGCTACTTCAAGAATTAGTATAAAGCTATAGCTATCAAGAGAATGTGGTATTGGCAAAAAAAAAAAAAAAAAAAAGTAGACAAACATATCCATGGAACAAAGTAGAAAGATCTTTGAATGGTACATGAATAGCAAAATATCCACATGAAAAATAATAAATAAATAAAAATAAGAAAGGAAGAAAGTAGAAGAATCCAGACACAACCCTTAGGTCTTTTATACGATAATAGGTCAAAATGCAGATCTAAATGTGAAATGCAGAAGTATTAATTTCTAGATAGTGTAAGAGAAAATCTTCATGTTTTAGTTTTGGTGATGCCATTTTGTATACAACATCAAAGGCATGATCTATGAAAAAATAATAAAATAGATTTCATTAACATTAAATTTAAAATAAGTTCTGCTGTTAAATACAGTGCTAAGAGAATGAAAAGACTAACTGTAGACTGAGAGAAAATATTTGCAAAATGTACATGATAAAAGACTATTATCCAAATCATACAAAAAAAGCCTCATAAAATGCAATAATAAAAACACAAATAAGCTGACTGAAAAGTTGACCAAATGCTTCAACAGGTGCCTCAGGAAAGATGTACAGATGGCAAATAAGTATATGAAGAAATGCTTTATATCACCTGTCACCTAGGATATGCAAATTAGACAGAAAATGAGACACCACAACAACATTTATTAGAAAGGGCAAAGTCCAGAACTTTGAAAATAACAGATGCTAATGAAGATAAGGAGTAGCAGGGACTCTCAATCATTTCTAGTCAGAATGAAAAAAATAGCTAAACTATTTTGGAAAATAATTTGATAGTTTCCTAAAAAACTAAACATACTGTCTTACCACATGGCCCTGCAATTGCACTCCTTGGCGTTTACCAAAGGAATTTAAAACTTATATCCACAAAAAAACTCTACACACAGACACTAACAGCAATTTTATTTATAATTGCCAAGGCTAAGAAGCAATCAAGACATCCTTTAGTAATTGAATGAATAAATAAATCATGATATATCTGGAAAATGGATATTTTTCAGTGCTAAAAAGAAATATTATCAAACCGTTAAAATGAATATAGGAAACTTAAATGAGTATTACTAAGTGAAATAAACCAATCTGGATAGACTGCATACTATATACTTCCAAGCATATGCTATTCTTGAAAAAAGCAGAAATGTGAAGAAAGTAAAAAAAAAAAAATAGGGAAAGATGAATAGGCAGAGAAAAATATTTTTAGGACAGTAAAACTATTCTGTGTGCTTCTACAATGAGAGTACCATGACATTATACACTTGCTTAAACCCATAGAAGTACAACATCAAGAGTGAACTCTAATATAAACTATGAACTCAGGGTAACAATGACTTGTCAATTTGGGTTCATTGTTGAACAACAACAACAACAACAACAACAAAAACCCCACTCTGATAGAAGATGTTAATAATGCAAGAGACTATGTATTCCTGGGGGCAGGAATTGTATCAGAGATCTGTGTACCTTCTACAAAATTTTGATGTGAACCAGAAAATGCTCTAAAATAAAATCTATTAAAAATGTGAGAGAACTTTCTGGTTGTATTTTAGATGTTAATATACATTCTCAAAATATCTCATTTCCCTCCAGATTCTCCCAGTAAAAGGTCAATATAATTATCTCAATTTCTATCTTAGGCAATAGGGTGGAGTTGTTAAAATATCTTACTTTTTATATTGCTCATCCGTATATTACACTTCTGTGCTATCCAAGAAGTTAATACAGAGCATCATGACACTTTGACCAAAACTGTAAAGGGCCATCAAAAACTTTTGTGTTTTAAAGTTGTTTTTTTTTTTTTTGAGGAATTTAAGGACTTGGGGTGTAAAAGGACAAGCATTTAATTTATTGACTATTTAGATGCTTACTGTCAGTAATTTTGTTGGGAACTGACACTCCCAAGGGCAGTTATTGTGGTTTCCTATGGGACTGCTAGTCTTACTCATTTAATTAAATACTTTCTTCGTATCTATGGAAAGCACACATTATATGACTAAGGGAATGTCTTTATATTTTTTTGTATTCCTACTTGGTTTTCACCTACTACTATTATCAGTGTATAACATATTTGCTCTTCACATATATCTGCATTCAAGAGATACCATTGTTTGGTTTTCTTTGAACTAGGATGAATGGAAAAAATTTAAGTTAAGCATTTAAACCTTACTCTTTTGTTTGAACATTTCAATTTTCTGAGATATCCTTTATTTTCTAACAAGTACAAATCACTGTAATACTTGTGATTTTATAAACATAGTGAGAAATCAAGGAAAGATATGATTTTTTTAAATTCTTACAATAGCGCTTTTAATATACAATATTTATCTGTTTTCCTCAATGGAAGGAAGTACAAAGAATGGAGGTATTATTAGAACATAGGGATTTTTTAAATTGTTTTTTAGTTGTTAGATGGACACAATTCCTTTATTTTATTTGTTTTTATTTTTATGTGGTGCCAGGAATTGAACCCAGTGCCTCATGCATGCTAGCAAGCACTTTACTACTGAACCACAATGCTGGCCCAACATAGGTATTTGTAATGACAGGTTTTAAACTTTGGGTTTAGTATCTTTTGGAAAGCACTCAACATAATGTGAGACAGAGTCAAGATTGAAACTCTTGTCTCCAAGTTTAGTGTTCCTTATATATATTATCTATCTTAATTAGTTTCCAAGGCCTTATATAATTTTGTATGTCCACCATAATAAATTAATACAAACCAGATGACTTAAAACAAGGAATTAGACCAAAAATAGCAAAACTGTTAGAAAAGAAAAGATAGGGGCAATGCCCCAACACATTGGCACAGACACTGACTTTCTTAGTTAAGATTCCCAAAGCTAAAGAAATAAAATTTTTAAAAAATCAATGTAGGATAGCCTTAAATTTAATAAAGCTTTTGCACAGCAAAGGAAAAAGGTGCTTTATACCCTTCTAGAGGACTCTGTTTTATAATCAATGAACCTCAGTATACCTTATCACCATTTGCAACATTAGGCTATATATCGCCATCTTAAGCAAACCCTAGCAAAACCTCATATAAAGAAAGCCTAAAAGATGAAAGAAAATCTTTGCTAGCTACTTTTCCAACAAGTGAATAATAAAATATATAAATAACTTAAAAAACTTAACATTGAAAATAATAATAATCAATTAAATAAATGGGCAAAAGATCTAAACAGACATTTCTCCCAAAGAAGAAATACAAATAGCCAACAAATACATGAAAAAATGTTCAACATTCATGGCAATCAGGGAAACACAAAACTACTGAAATTTTATCTCATCCCAGTCAAATGGCAGTCAGGAATATAAATAGTGATAATTGTTGGAGAGTATGTGAGTGAAAAAGTTCACTTACATATTGTTGGTAGGACTGTAAATTGGTACCACTTTGATTCCTCAAAAGATTAGGAGTGGAAACACTATATGACCCAGCTATCCTACTTCTTGGTATTTAGCCAAAAGATCTAAAGCCAGCATTCTATAATGCTACATGTGTATTTATTTATTTATTTATTATTTATCTATCTATTTATTTATTTTTTACATACATGACAATAGTGAAATGCATTACACTCATTATTACCCATTACATGTATATTTATGTTCACAGAAGCACAAGCCACAATAGCCAAGTTATGTCATCAGTCTAGATGTTTATCAATAAATAAATGGATAAAGAAAATGTGATATACATACACATACACACACAAACGCACACACACACTGGAGTTCCACTCAGCCAGAAGAGAATGAAATGATGTCTTTTTTGGTAAATGGATGGAACTGGAGGACATCATGCTAAGTGAAATCAGCAAGACTCAAGGGTTGAATGTTTTGTCTCATAAATAGAAGCTAGAGAATGAAAAGTAATATAAAAAGGGGATCTTATGAAAATACAAGGGAGAAGAGTAGAGTAAAAGCAGGAGAACAAAGGTGAAGTAGAAAGGGAGCAAAGGGGAAGAACTGGGGAATGAAGTTGATCAAATTGTGTTATGTGCATGTGTGAATATATCTCAATGCCTTCCAATTTTATGTATAATGTTGATGAACCAATTACAAAATAAATAAGTAAATTTTTTTTAAAAAAAGATCAATTGTGTAAAGGAAGGAATCAGGGAGAAAGAAGCATGGAAGGAAAGCGTTACTAATAGGAATTGAAATGGATTAGACTATGTTATATATATTTATGAGTATGTCAAGATGAATACCACTATTGTATATAACTATACACTAAAAAAATGTAAAAATTTTTAGAAGAAGAAAAGCACACTTCATAAAATATGAATGCCTCCGGCAAGACAAAGTGTCTTATTTATGTAGACACTATAGTTTTTAGTATTAAAAACAAAATAAGAATATAAAAATTACTGTTTTCAATAATATAGATATTAAAATGGTTAAAATGCATAAAATGAAATCTAGATTTGCATCAAATGAAATCTAGATATGAATCAAATGAAATCTAGGTTTCCATCCAGTTAAACAAGCTTAATTTTTATTTGAAATGAGATTATACAATGTTATTAATTCCCTCTACAATAAAAGTATTGCATTTGCAGATGGAAATCACATATTTGTTTTAACTTTAAAATATGAATTTCTTGGACAATACCAAACATTTGTTGATTAACACTAGTATGAGATAAGATTGAGTCATGTTCTTGGACCTGTATGTTAACTAGGAATCCTAAAATACAGATTACCATTTTGTGAAGGCAGGAAAAAGAACTTTAAAATCATTACTTTTTTCTGTACTTTTTCTCCTTTATCAATGCTATTATTTACAACTGCAAAACCTTGAGGTCTCTAGTTTCTATTTTTCTTCCCATGCGGATGATTTGTGGTATTAGTGCAGATCATTGATTCTGTACTGCTGAGCAATCCAGCTTACAACAAACAAGGGGGCTGGGTGTATGTCTTTTAAGTGCCCTTTACTTTCAAAATTCACATTGTAGAAATGACACTTCTGGTTTTATAGCTGTGCAGCTTGCACTATGTTGCATAAAATGTTCTCCTGGGTGGACAAGGTTATTTGCTTTTGAGACTAATTCTCATTCTTTGTGTTCAACTTGGATTGAAAATATTATTAGATCCCTTTGTAGTCTGGGTCCTGAAACTATATTTGGTAATGTAAGTAAAAATGTCAAACTTTATCTTACATATTTGTTGATGAACTAAATATGCCAGACATTTGAGCATCATGCACTTCTGCATTTAAGAATGTGATGCTAAGAATGTTATTGTCAGAAGTAACCAAACACACTATGAAATAAATTATTGCTATATGATCTAAAATGATATTTTAAACAAAGTTATATAACTTAAAAACTTTTTTTGATTTAAACTATAAATCTAGAAGACAAGATGGAAGATAAGATGGTAAACCCTTTAATTCCACAACTTAGGGATAACTGTCCCGCATGCACCAGACTGCAAAGATAGCTTTACCAAAGGTTACAAATTCATAGAATCATAGGATTTTACAAATGCAATTTTGTCTTCTGGAAAACTATTCATTTCCAGACATTTCCTGGCAAGTTGTTACATATCTTTATAGTTTCTTTTTTCTTTTCTTTTTTTTCCTCTTTTTTTTTAATTGTTGGTCATTCAAAACGTTACATAGTTCTTAATACATCATATTTCACAGTTTGATTCAAGTGGGTTATGAACTCCCAATTTTACCCCGTATACAGATTGCTGTATCACATCAGTTACCCTTCCATTTATTGACATAATGCCTTTCTAGTGTCTGATGTATTCTGCTGTCTGTCCTATTCTCTACTATCCCCCCTCCCCGCCCCTTTTCTCTCTCTACCCCTTCTTTCCCTACAGTGAATCGCCACATCCCCAAACACATTTTCACTGCAGTTCCATATTAAATATAGTTACTCCTCCATCTAACTATGCAAAGGTAGGAATAATGTTTGTCCTGTTTTTAATGATATTTTCAGTGCCTGATTCTATATTTTGAATTTCATCTAAATATATGGTTTGGAGTTAAACTGCCTGGGTTTAAACCATGACTCAGTCACTTAGCAATTGTGTGATGTTGGCTAAGAGGCTTAGCAAGTCTTTGTGAAGATTAATTATGTAATACTTACACAGCACCTAGAATAGGGCTGTCTGGCATACTGTAAAACTGAAGCAACAGTTGTCAGTATACAATTAGTATACAATTATTGTCTTTCTAAAACTATTTATCAACTGAATGTTGAATTTGTTTATATGTAATGCATATTTATATTCAGGTGGTATGACTTTTTGCTATAAATATTTTAATAACAACTGAACAAACCAACTCATCCCTTTGATAAATGTTTCAAAACTGAAATAATTTGTCAAGTTAACTCATTAATTAGAGTCATAGTCTAAAACTCTATTATCTTCAAGCTTCTACACCAAAATGTAGTACCAAAGTTTGATATATTAAATTCATATAAATATATATTCACATTACATATTTTATTACAGTTAAAAGAAATCTTTATAATTCTTAATTAATATCTTTTACAAAGTTAAATATTTGTGTAATGCTTATGTAGAAGTTATTCTACTTGTGTAGAATTTTGGACTCTTACCCTCTGACTCCTCTTTTTGTTAGTGAAAACTATATATGGGAGTGAAATATAGACAATGCCCAAACATATTTCTTTTATCTACTTCTTATAGACTTCTGGAGACCAGGATAGTATTCTCAATGTATACAATGTAACTTTGCATCACTTCTCACTCAGTGGATTTTTAAATCATTTTGAATTAATTGTTCTGAGATTTGTTTGACAGTTGTGATCTCAGACCCTTTAAAGCCGAATAAGTTTCAGAAATGCAAGTGTAAGAAGCAAGAATTATAGAATATGACATAAGAATGTACAGTAAATAATTTTGTAGCTGATATCATTTTATTCCAGGGTTAAACTAAATCACAGGGAATTTTCATATGAAGTTCAAATCATTTTTACTACCTAAAACTTCAACATAGTACCATTAATATACATTGAGAAATACATTACAACTTTATGAAACACATTACTGTGTCTACTATACAAATGATTCAGTACACTTTGTCATATAATATGAAGTAATCAAAATGGAACAAATATATCTCTGGTAGTATTATCAGGATTGCCAATGATACTTTTGAATGACTGATTTTATTTTTTTTCCTTATGTCTACCATAAATCATGCAAATAATTCACATATCTTTTTTGGATTGGTTGTAGTAAGATTCAAAAGCAAATCCTTAGCCTGCATGCTGCTGTTTCATAAGATTCACATTTTCATATTTCTTAACCTCTTCATTATAAGTCTTCTGTTTCTGCTTTCAAAGACGTTCTCACTTTTCAATTATGGATACTTTTGTTTGAGTTCAATTATTTACATTTTGTCATATCTGGATTAAAGTGAGTTAGAAAGAAACATAATTTTGAATTTTAGATAAAAATGTGATGAAGGATGATTTTAGATCTCTATGAATGTTATTGGACTAAATCAAATATACATTTCAATGCAATGAGCTTATTTGTTATCACCTTGAATATTATCACAAAGAAATATAATTCTCATTAAGTGCACAGTTTAGTTTTGGAAAGTATTTTGCGATGGAATCCAAATTTATTTACAAAAATATATAATTTCTACAAGCTGCTTTTTATACTTGGACTCTGTTAATTCATTTCATTAAATCAGTAAGAATCTGACATATGTCCTGCATCTATTCTCTCAGATATTGGTCTATCATTCTCCTTGATGTCAATCCACCAACTATAAGCTATTAATAATTTTTTTAAGGGCATCAACCTGTTCACACTTTTCTTAAAATAAGCTAAGTTGTTACCTGATTAGTCTGTTTCTTAATTAAAATAACTTTAAGTTCTGGTATGTTAATTCTGTTTTAGGATGACATTTTGAAGAATACATGCAACAATGCAAAAACAAAAATGACTTTCACCAGAACAATTGGAACCAGTAAAAAGATACAAACTCCTGTGCCATTCTAGGAAGGACCCTTTGTTATACATTGCTGAGGATTTTCTGTTTTTAAATTTCTTTGATTACTTTTTATGGTAGCCTCAGTTTTAGCACAATGCTAAGGGTTTGCACATAATGAAAACAACTGATATGTTTTCTTTCATCTATTATTCTGCATAAACTCTTGCACAATGAATTAATGAATATATAAATGATGAATGAATAGCATATTTTCCTTTCTAAATGTAATATTAATCAGTAACAATGTTCTATTTAATTTTTTTCCAGTTAAAGTTTTCTATAATTCTATAGGTTCACATATTAAGTTTATTTGAATCTTAAAAACTGTAGCTCCTGCTTGTAAAAACAGAAGACAAAATTTCTTAAGTCATTTATTTTGCTTCTTATTTCATGATTTCTCTACTATAAAATTTAATCTTTAGTTATTATAAGGAAAATAGAAAACAAATAGGTAATCTTAATTTGAAACATTTTTCAATGTGTAAAAATACTGTTAATGTTTACAAAATATTTAATAACTTCACTTAAATATACAATGAAAATATACACTAAAATGCATAAGATTTATTTATCCAAAAATATTTATTAAGAATTTGATTGTGTTTTATGCAGTGTGCATACAAAAGTAAATATAATATGGTTTTCAAGGTTCTTAGAGTAGATTTAGTAAGAAAAATAGTAGAATCATAGTTAGTAAATAATCCTAATTTAATATGGTAGGAAATTAATATGTGTAAATTTGTATGCAAGTATAAACAAATTAGATATCAATTATTGAGTGCTACCAGGAAAGATTAAACATAATATTCGGATAATCAGAGAAATGTTTTGGATACAACAGAGACAGAGAAATATCAATGTATTCAGCAAAAATATTCTTACAGTTTAATTTTAAGAGTAAACCACAGTTATTTTGTTTCCCAAAAAGGAGGTCTTATTTTTCTAAATAAGGAAGTCCAGAAGGAAGCCCAGAACATTTTTCAGCAGATACAGACACAGTGATATGACAAGTCCTTTGTCTAATAGTCATAAACATATACCCTCATTAGAGAATAAATTTTATGTAAAGTCTTTCCTTGAAATTTTAGAATTGAGAATAATGATACATTTCTAACAAATTTTTCTATTCTAATATTCATGGACAAAATACACCTTACTATATAATTTAGGCAAACGTCTTTAATCAAAGAATATATCTTCAATCAAGCATCAGGTCTGAAATGAGCTGAGGCTGCTGGTCAGCACTAAGGATATTATCATTTAATTCATATCATAAATCCTGACCATGAAACCTTGGAGATTGCAACCTAATTATATATTGAAGTCATGGCAAAATTCCTTGCATCAAACCCGGATCTGTTTCTTATTTCATGATTTCTCTAGTATAAAATTTGGCGTATTGCATTTCTGAGGAAAACTTCTGACTAGGTTAATTGTCTTAACTAACTAGTTTAATTAGAGCAAAATAATCTTAATCTTAATTTTCTGCTATTAAAGGATCTGGATTACCAAGGTAAATGGGTGAGTTATTTTTTAGTTTTCCATTGATTTCTGTGGAAATCATGCATTCCTAGAAATATACATATAGAGATGAGACTTTTCATCTATTGAATCAATTGGGATCTGAAAGTTTATATGAATTTGTTCTCATCTTTTAGCCACACCTGATTTCCAACTATGGAATATTGGATGAGGCACTGAGTATATGCAGAAAAATCTATTTTAGAATTGAAAGCCATATGGGGAAGAAGGAGAAGGAAAAAACTCTTAGAAGGGTGATGTGGCATGGCTCACAGTGGTGTGAAAGAATTGCCATATGCCATATGCTGAGTGTTAACCATTTTATTAATTAATATGTAACAAGGAGGAAAAGTCACCTCAGTCAACCAATAATATAGATATGAAATTTGTGCAGTGCTTTATTTGTTGTGACCAGTGAATTCCAAATTGTAAATGCAAAGTTGTTAATTTGGTTTATACCAAACCTGCATCTCTCCATTATCACAGCTGACATGCTATATCTGATTTTTCAGAATTATGTTTGGAAATAAAGACAAAATACTGAAGTTGTCACCAAAATGACCATCTTGAACAAAATGAACCAATGGTTAGAATTTGAGAAATCCTTTTCTTATTAGATGGACTTTCTCAGGTTGGTGCACTTTTTAACAAAAGAACTGATTTTGTACCTCATGTGTGGTTGTAATCTGTCTGAAATTCTCAACATGGCCATCTGCTTCAGCAGGCATAGTACAGGTATGAATCTAAAAGTCCTCACTGACTATTTCTAATTCCATCAATCAGGCATGAAAACAATTGTATTCTCTTAGCTTTTGTTTATTCCTAATTATCCTTGTAGGACTCACACTAAAATATCATGGAACAATATATAAAAAACAAATACTGGGGCTGGGGTTGTGGCTCAGCGGTAGAGAGCCTGCCTAACACTTGTGAGGCTTTGGGTTTGATCCTCAGTACCACATAAAAATAAATAAATAAAGGTTTTGTGTCCAACCACAACTAAAAAATAAATATAAAAATACCCCAAATTTCGCAATTATATTTATCAAACTTCTTTGGCACATAGCTAATAAACAGTATTAACCTCTAGGATTTTTAAATTCAATATTGCTTTAGCTGTCTAATAATGCATACAGTTTTAAAGGCAAATAAAATTTCAGATAAAATTAACTCAAATTTAAAAAGTCTGTTTCAACTTTAACAGCATAATTCAACTCAATCATATTATTTCATCGTAAAACACATTTGGTGTTCAAATTTTGTTAAAATGAAGAATCATGATAAATACTTTTTTCTTTATTGTTTTCAGTAAAGAGGTAATTTTCTGGTGTGAAAATAATTTTAGAGCAAGAGAATACTTTCTGTCCTCTATAACAGAAAGACTTGAACTCATGCTGGTTAATCACTTTTATTTTGTGTGCACTTGCTGACTGTTTCAGAGATCATCTAAAATATTTTCTTTAGACTCTTCAAGGGTGTTCATGTGGCAGCCTGTCTGAAATCTTCCTTTCTGTTTACAAAGTTGTGATGTTACTTCTTTTTTCTGCAAAAGTTAAAATTATGGTTTTATTGACCATGAGTAGGGGAAGTTTATATTTTCCTCTTTTTGAAAACAATTGATCAGAGAAACACAAAATGATGTTCTACCACTTTTTTTTTTATCCTGATTGTCCAAATGGGCAATTTTTGTAATCTTGAACTTTTGGCTGTCTGTACTATTGATTGTTTCAAAATGACTGTTGGATAGAAGTTGCAACATAGGTCATTGCAGACCTATTTCTTAACCTTAATTTAGCAATGTTGTCTTGAGTTTTGCAGTAGAATTGAAAGACATCCCTGGCCTGACAGAGAAGATATGGTTTACAAATAGTTAGTTTGCTCTAGCAATGAAGATAACATTTTAAGGAACTTGCAATAGAGTTAAAGTTAAATGGGTTGAATTGGAAACAACTCTAGTGTTACCGCACTGGTTGTGTTACTGAAAAGAAGCCAGCAGACAAAAAATGATTCTTATTTTTTTTATAATCATAAATTCTTTTGTGCAACTGATTTACTGTGGCTTTTGCTATTTATGCATTCAGTTTTCAAGTGTCTGGAACTTGGAATGGGGCTGATGAGTCACATTAAGCATTCTCATACTCTGGGACAGCAAAGACGTAACAGCACACTTAATTGCACTCATTTAGCCATTAAGCCTTGTTTCCAGGGGCTCTGCCAGTTGTCAGGTGCACTATATTACAGTCCCACATGGCATGTGACATCTTTCCTATTTGCTGCATCTGGTTATAGCCCTCTAGTAAATGCTGGTATCTAAGCTAGAAAGAGTCCAGGTGTAGGACAATGACGCTCAAGTTAATGATAGTGAAGCATTAGAAAAATTGCCCCTAGAGAACACTTTACATTTGATGAGACAAGACAACACTTTTTCATTTTCAAGTGACATACAGTCATATTGCATAGTTACATTAGTTGATTTATTTTCATAAATTCAATTGTTGGTCATTTTTCCAAAGGTTATATTTAAAGTAATTTTTAAACAAAAAGGATTCTGTTAATTTCAAATTCTGATCAGAATTACAGAGATCTGTATTTATGAGTTGATTTTAACCAATTATGAATTGGTTTACTAGTGACAATTTATTACAACATACATATTTTCCTATTCACACTCAGCTTCTTTTCACCAATGAGAAAATGTTTAAATATATTCAAATAATCAGAAAAAACATCAAAGGGATTGCTTTTCATCATTTCTTGAGTTACAATTGTTACTGTTTTTAAATATAAAATAAAAATATAGCAGAGTAGAAGAAACATTTATTTATTTATCTTTTTTTAATGAATTTCTGTCATGCAAGTGTTAGCTAAATTATTAAATGATTAAGTAAAAGAAACGTATATGTGTAGCAGACCTTAATGGCTCTACAATTTATAGTCGATTTTTATGATTTGGGAAAACACTCAGCTCCAGTAAATAATGAGAAAAAAAGGGTATATTGTGCTGTTTTGAGAAAAGGCTAGGGGCAAATAAAGGGTTTTGGCAGCCAGCTATTTTCCACAGAAGGAACAAACAAACAAACAAAATACTTAGGTTGCAATGGGAGGAATTAAACCTAAATATAACACAAAAGCAGAAGCTGTTAAAATGCAAGAACCAGCAAGGTTCTTGAAATTATTTTTCCTTGGAAAAAATAATATGGGATGCAATGTTACTCAGTGGTAGAGCCCTTGCCTAGCACATGTGAGGCCTTGGGTTCATTCCCTAGCAAAAAAAAAAAAAAAAAATCTGCCTCCTCCTCCTCTTCCTCCTCTTCCCCCCCCTCTTCCTTCTTCTCTCACTTTTTGGCTGCATTATTAAATATCAATAGAATCCATTAGACACGAAGCATATTTGTGTAACCTTTATATAACTTTATGGTGAAGTTGATTGATTCTAGATGATTAATTAATAATACAGAGAAAGAGACAAGTCCTGATGCCATTTAGAGAGACTTCTGTAACTTGGCATGCTATCTTCTATGCATCCAGATCTTTGAATTTTAGTGAAAATTGTTGCAACTTTCCACTAAAGGGAAATGATATTTTTAAGATACGTTATGATCTTTGAACAAAACATACATTGTCCAAATGAATAATAAAGCCTAAATTTAAATTTATTCTATTTACAAGTCTTAGAATATTTAAAATTAAAACTGCCACACAATTTCAATAAGCATTGTACTACATACCTAAAATTATAGATGGGGCTGGCTGTCTTCAGAGGCCATATGATATTTATTTACAAACACACACACACACACACACACGTGTGTGTTTTATAGTTAAGACATGAATTTTCCACACATACTCTAAATAGTTACAATGTTTGTGTATTTTTGATGTTTTCACATGCCTAGTTGCATTGTAAAATAATCTATAACCATAATATATAATAATGCTCATCTTTCTCCTAATATCTCCCCTTCTTCCCATCTTCCTTTCATTCCTTCTAAATTCAATGAATGTTGAAATGTATTTAGTCTGAGTTAGAAATTGTAGTAGGTGGTAAGAATACTAAGATGATAAGTCGGTTCTAACTTCCAAATCTTCAGATTTTAATGAAGGAGACAGGCAGATACAAAATTAGAATGCAGCAAGGTGCTTGCTATGGAATTCATAAATCTGGAACATCTTGAATGGTGCAGAATGGGCAAACAGTACAAATTATAGCTGTCTGTGGCATCTTTAGAGAATATCAGATGTGGATTGAATATGGTTTTTCCTCCAAAGTCTCATGTACTGAAAGTTTCATCCCTGGGAAATTGTATTGAGAGTAACCTTTAAATTGAAAATAATTAGGATATGAAGCTTCACTTTGGAGGGGATTAATGCCTATTTCATAAAAGTGGGTTCAGTTTCAATGGGATTATGAACCACCAGTGGTTTGTTTTAAAGCAAGGCCACCCCAGGCTGAGACTCTTATGCATGTACCTCTCAAGGATCTTACCTTCTATCCTGCCATGTGATTGCCAGCTACCATGTTACAATTCAGGACAAGGCCCTCCTTCATGAGGCAAGTTCAAAATTCACCTACCCCCACAATTCTGAACCCAAATGTATCTCTTTATATGTTGCCAGCCTCAAGTATTGTGTTAATAATAACCCAAATAGACTAAGGAAATATTTTTCTTCATCTTTTTATTATGGTTTTATTATTAGAAATTATATTGTAAGTGTGGATTTGTGTGTCAAGAGAACATTCTTCTCTATGGCTAAGTTAAAAGCAATCCTCGCTGATCTCCCTAGTGCTATCTTAGAAATGAGGTTTGTAGATTTCTTAGAGAAAGTCATCAGGGAATCTTCCTTTTTACTTTATAAACCTCCCATAGCAGTAAGTTTTATTATGACATTGAATGGAGTTATTTTCTCTTAAACCACACTTTGGTTACAAAAGCAATGCAGGTTTGCTATAAAAAGAACATTTTAGCCATCAGATAAGTCAAAAGAGGGCATAAAAGCTCAAATTTCCACCACTTTATGGCACATCTTAATTTAAATGCAACAAACCATTAAATTTTGTCTCCCTGAGACCCTGTAGATTTGTCTTGATGATTCTGACCAGCGTTTCACTTGTCTTTGGGCCATTGCTAGATGGCAAGTTGTTTCAGAGCTTCCTTCTATCCTCTTGTACCTGAGCAAAGCACAGAAGCCTATTGGGCCTTTCTGAGAGATCTTGCTGCTAGCAACAATGGGCAAGAGGAGTTGCTAAAAGTGAAGGGGAAATTAAAAATTATCAAGATAGCTAGCTCTTTAAAAGTGGTCTCTGCTATTCTAACTTTCTATATAACTTTGAGAACAATAATCATTTAATCATTTTTAAAGAATTTTTTTTTTAATATTTATTTTTTAGTTTTCAGCGGATACAACATCTTTGTATGTGGTGCTGAGGATTGAACCTGGGCCGCACGCATGCCAGGCGAGCGCGCTACCGCTTGAGCCACACCCCCAGCCCTCATTTAATCATTTTTAAAAGAATTTTACTAGTTAATATCAAACTGTGTTTTTAAACTTATAGTTCTATTCAATGGAGTATGAGTAAATTGAATAACAAATTTTACTTATTCAAAAATCTCTCTTATTGAGACCCTTGACTGTGTCCTCTGAGAGGCTTTTATTACAAGGGTTTAGTACTCTCGCTCTTATCCAGGATGTGAAAAGTTTACTATGTTTGACCTTCCATTTTTTAACATGATCCAGTTTCTCTGCATAGCTGGATGAATACCTTTATTAACTTTCTGTGTGGTCAGACTGTATATGGAATCTAACTTGAGGAAAATGATTTACTTGGAAAAAGTAAACACAGTTTTCAAGTCAATAATGTGTTATAGTTCGGATGTGAGGTGTCCCCCAAAAGTTCACATGTAAGACAATGCAAGAAGGTTGAGAGGAGAAATAATTGGGCTGGGAAAGTCTTAAACTAATCAGTGAATCAATCCCTGATGGAATTAACTGAATAGGGACTAGAGGAAGTAGTTAATTGAGGGCGTAGCTATGGGGCATATAATATCTGGAAAACATAAATATGGAGAATGGAATCTTTGTTTCTTGATCACCATGATATGAGCTGCTTCCCTCTGCCACAGGCTCCACCATGATGTTCAGCCTAATCTGAAGCTCCAAAGGAATGGAGGCGGCCTTCTATGGACTAAGACCTCTGAAACTGCGAGCCCTCAAATAAACATTTCCTGCTCCTTTAAAATTGTTCTGGTCAGATCCTTTTAGTCACAGCAGCCAAAAAAGCTGAATAAAACATAATGCATGAATATATTTATTCCTCCAGGTCACCAAATATTCTCTCAAAAAGATCCAAGGGGCTTCTCCCTACTCCCTGATGCCCTTTTCCTTTACCTCTTAGGGGAAAAGAACAGCCTAGGAATACTAATGCTGTGTTATAACTATGGAAAGTACAAGAAGAAAGAAGGGAAGGAAGGCAGATTTACAGCTGCATTTAAAATGGGGGGCAATCATATGATCATGGTAACCATTTGCAGATGGGGTAGGGCAGGAGAGAGGGATGAACTTCCTGTGATTTGCAACTAGATGCCATGGAGAAGTTTTATCTTCAAGAATTGTGCAATGAGCTAAGTACATTGGCACACGCTTATAATCCCAGCAGCTTGAGAGGCTGAAGCAGGAGGATCAGGAGTTCAAAGCCAGCCTCAGCAACAGCAAGGCACTAAGCAACTCAGTGAGACCTGTCTCTAAATAAAATGACAAAATAGGGCTGGGGATGTGGCTCAGTGATTGAGTGCCCCTGAGTTCAATCCCTGGTATCAAAAAAAAAAAAATTTGTTCAATGAAAATATAATCACAGTGAATAGACACTGTTTCTTATACTTAATAATTTTTTGCTCCACTTTGAATTCCTAGGAGGATACAACTTAATTTATAAAGGATCTAAGACCTGCTATCAGAACCTTGCCCTCCCTGTTGAGGAATGTACTGGTCTTAGAGCCTGATGATATCAATCCACACTCTTCCATTTGGCAGAGGCTTATATTCTATTAGTGAAATTGATTTGTTCTGTGAATGGAGGTCAAGAAATGGCTTCTTTACTAAAATATTTTTACCATGACTTGCCTGAAATATCAACCTATACTCTGTTTTGTCATAATTATTTTGCCATAAATAAAAGGTAATGTGATTTATTAAAATGATCAGACTCATGTTCTAGTTCAAACATTCACTGTCTCTGCATGATAGAAAACTTATTCTATCTGGTATACATCAATAAATAGTGTTTAGTATACATTTATTTTCTAGTTGTTAAATTCTTTAAATTTGTTTACTAAAATGCAAAAGTTAGGTGGGTATTGTAGTCCACCTGTAGACTCAGCTCCTTGGGAGGCTGCATCAGAAGAATTGCTTGAGTCCAGGAGTTTGAGGCAACCTGGGCAGCATAATGAAACACTATATTTTAAAAAAAATGTTAACTTTGTGAACTATATATCTGTATGACAAACAGATATAAATACTTCTTATCAATTTGTCTATGAAATAACTTATGTAAAGATCATTATCCTCTTAAAAGCTTTGAAATTATAGGATACAAAAATTTTAAGACTTCACATGGATAAGGCTGTTACAAATACTGAGGAAAACCAGCTTCCATGAAATTTAGATCTGGTGTTATTCAAATACAGAGAAATATTGAAAGGCTGATTTGACCATATTGAGTTTAACAGAGACAAAATACTGGAGCAGGAATAGATTAAAAATCAAGACTGTCTGATATTATATTTGACTTAGGCTCACCATACAATATAATTTCAAAGTTTTTTTAATGACTATGACAGTAGATATGAATGAGAATAGAGAGCTAACATAATTATTTTTATCTTTGTGAAAGAGAAATAAAACCAGATGCAACCCTATGGAAGAAGAAAAGTTGACTGGTTCAAACCTAAAAACATACAATCAAAAAACCACTGGATATGACATAAAATAAGTTAATGGAATGAATCACCTTGTAACTTAACTTTATATTATGAAGGTTTTTAACTAACTCAGGGTTTTCATTTTGCTGGATTTTGTTGTTTTGGATTGTATAGTTACACAGACACATGTGCTTTTTATTTGTTCTTAAAGTAGTTCAATTAAATCTACGAATGAGAATGTCTTAGTATTATATCAAGATTTGTTTAATTCAGCTAGTCCATGCAAGAAAGAGAATAGATACAGATACACCACATAAATATATATTCACTACTTCCCATAAAGTAAAGTAGTTGACTTAATTATTTGCACTTTTTTTTTTTTTTTTTTTTTTTGGACATTGCTACCAAAGGATGTTGATTGCTAATTCCCAGGAATTGGTCGGAAAAGAGCTACTGATCTTCTTGTGAGTGCAGAAAGGCAGACTGGATATTGGTAGTTATTAATATATTTAAGTCAAACATCTGAACTCCAGAGGAAACAAGACATTTATAACACAAAGAAGACATTATCTTAAACTGTTCCAAATGTATTTTATGTTGTTTGTTTGCTTGTTTTATTTGTTCATTTTTCCTTTCCCTGAACTGTCCCACCATCAAGGCTTGGCTCTGAGGATTTTTTCATTAAGACGCCAAGACTTTTGCAAAAATTGACATCATTTACAAAAGAAAAACCCAAACAAAGAAGAGAAAAGTATATAAATATTATGGTATACTGAAAAGTTTTCCAGAGGGACAGAGGGAACATAAACTTTTTAAATAATGGGAAAAATAGCTGAGTGTGAGGTCTTTATTATCCACTAATCTTGGGGCTATATCTGAGAAAGTAGAACAAAGTTTATGTGAACTAAATTGTATCCTTCCAATTCATTGGTTGAAGCCCTAATGTCCAGACTAAAGATATCTGGAGATGGGCACTTTGGAAGGTATTTAGAGTTCAATTAGGTCACAAGAATTGGCTTTATCAGTGAATTTACAAGAGGAATATTTCTCTCTCTCTCTCTCTCTCTCTCTCTCTCTCTCTCTCTCTCTCTCTCTCTCTCTCCTCTCTCTCACCTTCCTCCCAACTATACACAATGAAAACAAACAAACAAACAAGGGAAGACACTATGTGAAGACATGGGGAAAAGGCAGCCATCTTCAAGTCAGGAAAAGCCCTCACCAGCACTTTGTTCTAGGATTTTCAGCCTCTAGAACTGTGAAAAAAATAAAATTGTTATAATTTTAAGCCACCTCGTATATTATATGTTGGAATGGCATGAGCTAAATCAAAAGGGTAATAATAGAGGTCCATGGGTTTGTGAAATCCTAGTATGAGGTGTTTCATTATGTTTTGATCTCCAGGAAATGACTTGAGAAAATTAAAAATTTCTTAAAAGAGCCTCAAGATTTCGAGATATTCAGGATAATATTATAGTACCACATAGTGGTATAAGAGAAGCAGTTAATGGAGGGGTCTCATCAGGTAGGCCTGAGAGAGTGTTAACTCCACAGCGTCACTAAAATCCCAAACTTTTCACATCCCTAATGGAGGAGGCATAAGGAATAACAGAGAACAGATGGGATTATTCCTGAGTCTGAGTCAACAGGGTGACAATCTCATTGTCAGAGATAAGGAGAACCCAGACAAGAGCAGCAGATGCAAACTGAACCTTTCAACTAACTGGAAGCCACTCTAGCTCAGCAGAATCCTGGAAGTTGGAAGTCCAGGATCAGGGATCCAGCCAATTGAGACTCTGGTGACATCTCTTTTTCTGGTTTGTAGATGGCTGCCTTACTGCTGTGACTCACAGGGCCTCACATTCCTTAATGCATGTGCTTGGGGAAAAGGAGAGAATGAGAGAAATAGACATTTTGTATTTTTTTCTTCTTATAAGGAAATCAGTTCTATTGGTTTAGGGCCACACTCTGTGGTCCATTTAACCTTAAATATTCTCTTAGAGACCCCCATCTCCAATATAATTGCATGAGGGTTAAGACTTTAACAGTTAAATTTGGGAAGGACACAAACATTCAGTTTGTAGCAGTAGTATTTTTATGGGGAGCTGCTCCAGAAAGCACTCTAGGTTCAAATTTCAAATCAAAAGAGATCTTTATTTACCTGGCCAGGGACTGTCATCCACCGCAGAGACTCAAGCTCTGTGGGAGAACAGCAGCTTCTGGGTCCATCCAAGGAGAATATAAACACAAAAATCACAACTTGGTGACTTGTTTATCGTCATGTAAGCTAGTCAATCACAGAAATTAAAACATTAATAAGTGGAGCCTGTGGGCTCTAAGCAGGACTGGAGTTTTCTAGTCAGCAAGCAAGTGATAAATAGAAGCTAAAATAAAAATGCATTAGCTTTGTGGTTCAGTTGACCACAGTCCTGGGTTCAAGCAGGTTCTAGACAGTCGAATCCTGAATTTGGGCAGGGATGAGTGGGACGAAAATCTACTTCAAAGTCATGTAGACCCACAAGGACATTCAAACTCAGGATGTAGTTTACCATGACCACCACTGCATCCTGAGTAGGGTACAATTTGTGAGGTACAAAGTACAGAAAACATTTTTTTTATAAGAAAACAGCTTTCATTTCAGTTTCTCAGAAACAGCTCTTATGACAGTTTTTTATAGAAGGCAGCAGAATGGAGTCTTAGTCCTATCTATGACAGGTCTTGCTTTATAATTGTCTTATCTCACTTATCAAAATCTTATATCTATAATCTATATTTTTACTAATCTATAACCTGTAATTTATACTCTTATTGATTGTATTTATCAGTCCACACCACAACAGTATATGCATAACTCTATTCCTTTGCCTTTCACTGAAAGCAGAGTGTGAGATTTCCCTGGGAGACAAGGACTGAGACAAGGATTTGCAAGATGAGTTTACAAGGCAGAAGTAAAGAAGTGGGGAGAATGAACCAGGAAATGTCAGTGAAAAAATTCACATTCACATAGGCCAGGGTTCTTCTTTAGCCAAGATAATCTAGGAAATTTGCAAAACTCTTCAGGATTTTTTTTTTATCTAAAACATGAGAGGTTGGAACATTTATCCATTCTTACCTACCTCATTGTTTAAAGGATCTACCTGTAGAAGTTAAAAATGCACTTGTGCACTAGTCAAGCAAGCTCTTTTCAAGTAAAACTGGGCCTTGACACAGAATAAAGGAGTATAGGCAACATGTACTTAGGACGAGATAGGGCACCAAAATAGGTAACTTGAAACTGCCAATGTCCTTGAGGCAGATGTCAGAGGCCAGTCAGGAAAATATGACACAGGCATCAGATGGCATCTGTATAATATAGCACTTTGTTTAAACAGAAACAGCAAAAAGCAAATTGGTTTTTAACATGTTTCATATTAATTCCATTTAAAGGTAAAATAAACAATCATATTGCCCTTCAAATTTGGAATAATGGATTTTCACATGGATGGCAGGTGTACATAAATAGTAAAGCCTGAATGGATATTTGAGTTATGTATTATCATGCTTGTTTAAAATAATTCTTATTTATTTCTTAGGATTCTGTGGTACTGGACACAACTGGATGGTCTTCTACCCTCCCAGTGTGGCTTGATGGGACTGCAATAGTCCACGATAACTCCCGCTTCTGGCTGACAGTTGATACTGATATCAGTTCTGCCATCAGCTACATGGAAGCTACTGATGAGAGCACATATGCATAGCCCCTCTCTGTGGTGTGGGCTTCTCATTGCAGTTTCAAGAAATATTCCAAAATGGAAGAGGCTGAAGCTGCCCCCGCCCCTGATTACATGAGTGTAAGCCTATGAAGCTTACACTCAGAGGTCCTTGAATGTTACTTCCTTTGCATGGTACTATACAAAACAGTCACACAACCAGCACAGATTTAAGAAAAAGGATATAAACCTTATCTCTTGATGGGAGTAGTAACGTGCATGTACAAGAGGGACATCGTTATTTGCAGCAGTCTTTTCACCCTAGCTACCACGATAGATTAAGAGATCATGTGGATATTTCCTGAAAATTAATTATTCATCAATCCTTTCTCAGGGTTCAACTATTTGGCTAATGTTGCGCTTAATCATCTATTCCTAGCAGGGGTTTTGGAGGATCAAATTTATTTTCTACAGTCAGTAAGGGTGATGAGTGAGTTTCCCAAAAGATTTTCTCAAACTATGGTATTGAATCCTACATTAGAGCCCTCAGACATTTTTCTAATAATAAAAATTCTTGTGCAGAACACACCTAATGAGTCATGACCTTAGAGATTGTCTAAGATCTTCATGTCTTCAATAATGCACGCTAGGTATCTATGATAAAGGATCACTGTTAACAAGGTACCAGTCTATGTGTCTTTGGTCTAGAGCTGAAGAGAGCTTTAGAAAACAATAGCTGTTCTGTACATTCAAAGCTTGGTTATACATTTCAGGTGACAATGAGTAGCATGGGTGAAATATTGGAACTAGAACAAGAACAGTGCTTTCTTGGGATGAAGTCCATTAATTCAGGAGGATTGAGGAGAAGAGAGGCTATCACAAGGCTAGATTAATTAATGTAGAATCTGGATAAGGACAGATCATGAAAGATTTGAATTTCATGCTAAGGAGTGAACTTCATTTTAAAGTCAAAGGGGAGCCCTTGTGAGTTTTTCCTAACAGTCTTCAATGCTGACAAGGAATTAGAGACACAAAACTGGTAAAAGAAAATAGCAGTAAAGAATGAGAGAATAGATAACAGACTAAACTAAGGTGGATGTGGAGAGAGCCACTGGGGCTGCTTATATGAGAACAAATCATCTTCTTTATATCATCATAATAATGTATATTCCATTAATGGTTGTATAAAGGTAACTGTCTAGTTTAGAAGCACAGGTGAATATACATAATTGCAAGCTCACCTATAATCTTTAAGTTACATATCCTCTATTTTGCCTGATTTTATGGAAAACTGTAGGATAAGGGATAAAGATACCTTAAGATTCTTTTAGAAAACTCAATGTTTTTTTTTTTTTTTTTCTATTGTATATCCAAAGGAACATCAGTTTTCAGTGTTCTGGGGAGGATACAAAGCCCATCTTTTCAGCTGATTTTATGGATGGGTAAAGCCACACCCCATTTGTTTCACTTTGTTTTTCCTATTCCCTTTATGGAATGGTTATGATCTGTAACCGTAAAGTAATGGTTTTCTTATGTGGCTCGTAAACTAACTTTGAAGGCAATTCCAAAAGAGATTCAGCACAGGTTACAGCTATGGCAGCTAAACGCTAAAATGGAACACAGCCTCTTCAGGTGATTGCCTTGAAGGGGGCAGAGTTATTACAATGTATTTCGCTGGCATGTTGGCTTTAAATGTACCTTTTAAAAAATCTTGACCTTTCTAGATCCACTGATTTTCTAGGCATTCCATGAGGATTTATTAAGTAATTTATGGTTATGCCTTAATTTAAAGGAAAAGTTAGAGTAATATTAAGGAACATGCTTCTTTGAGCAAAACTCAAATTGATTTCTGTCTGGAGGGCTTTTGACAACCTCTGTATCCCTGATAGACAGGCAGCAGATTTGTGGCTCATTTGCACACCCAGGAGAATAGAATTCGGGAGAAACAACCACATTGGGCCTACTGGTGCTAAGAGCAAAATGTAGGATCTGAGAAAATCTTGGAATGTCCTCAGAAAACTGAAATAATATGCTGACTCCAAATGAGCATTTAAATTCTTTAAAAATGAGGCAGACCTGATCCCCTTAACAAGAAAGTTAAGAAAATCAGACAACTTTTACTGAATTGCAGAGGGATTATCCACAGAGGTAGGAAATCAGTGCATAACTGTAAGCCCTTCCTTCCCTTTCCCACAGATACACAATAATGGAAACACCTGCCTCCTCCTGGTCTGAGAAATCTCTGGTCATTTTCCAAACTTCTATTCTCCCACATATCCAAGGGAGGTTGCAAGCATCACCAGCATCATTATTCTATCTCCTTCCAAAAGTTTTATGGTTCCCCTATCATTAAGAAAGTGTCAACTACATGCAAGAGAAGTTCCTATCCAACCCAACCACAAGAAGCACAAATGATTCTGGCATTGCACAATCAGGACATCCAGATTTTCTCTCAGAAAAGTATAGGCCACAAAGTAATCAAGTCCAAAAGTAATCTTTTTTATTGCAAACTTCAATCTAAGCTTCTGAATTTTGCTTTGCAATTCTGGTTGTAAAGTATTCCCTGCTTCAGTCAATGGGAGCACAATGCCTGTACAGTGTAAAAGTATTCAGTTTCTTCTGCAGTATGTGGGTATCCACTAATAGTAATGTACACACACTCTTTTATGACAGTTTTATGTGCCTAAAAGCATACAGCCAGCCATACTCCTTTTCTATGCTCATGGGAGAATTGAACTTGGCACTAGAAAGTTATTGATAGTAATTATAATGAATTATGTATAGACTGAGATGAGTACTGTCAAGAATCAGAATTTTTTAAAGTGAAGGCTGGTATACTTAAATGCATATGCATCAGTGGGGGTAAGAAAGCACAGAAGTACAAATTAATGATAGATGGTTTAAAATTTTCCAGTAAATGAGCCTTTTGTTCAAAATCTCCCATTACCTTTTTACTTACACAATTAAATGAGATATTCTGTGCTGGAAACAGGTAGGGAAGTGGCCATAAGCAGCACTAATAGTCTGTTTGTAATGAAGTAATTTAAATTTTTCACCTAGAATACATGTTGATACGTTCTAATTTTTATGAGTCTGTATTTATTTCTTAGAATAAAGGTATCTACTTGTGTATTTTAAAGTTTAAGCTGAGATTCTCAAAGAGGAAAAACATAAACTGAGCACAGGCACATATGCCTATATATAATTCCGATTATTCTCATTTCCCTGACAGCAAATTTAGGACAGAGTTATGACAAGGGTTGTTTTGAAATGCAGGCATTGCGTGCATGCAGACAATTATTATTTTTTTCCTTCAAGAGTTGGTAGAAATCATGCTAAAAATCTGGAAACGTGAACATATGCAGGAAAGATGGTTCTAAGGCATACTCATGCAGCAAAACATACCAACTTGGATATTTTCAAAATGATAATATCTCTATTAAGAAAGGGCATGTGTTGAGGGCTGGGATTGTGGCTCAATGGTAGAACACTTGCTTAGCACATGTGAGGCACTGGGTTTGGTCCTCAGCACCATGTAAAAAGAAATAAGTAAAATAAAGTTCTGTGTCCATCTACAACTAAAAAATATACGAAATTAAAAAGGGTATGTGTTTTAATGACACACTTTAGTATCAAAAATTATATCATTAGAGAAGTTAACATTCTTTCCATAACTGCATTTATTTTCCCATGCCTCACATTGGGGGATAAGCTAAAGCTGTTCAGAGAGTCTAATTTCTTCCTTTGTGGTTTTCCCAGCTGGGGACTTCAGTGCAGCTCAGAGAGGTTTATGTGGGCAATATTTAAGAACTTGAACTCTGATGTCAGACTGCCTGGGAATAAATTTGGTCCTGTAGCTTACTATTCTAAAACAAAGAGATCTCACACTTAATGCTTTTTATGTCATGGTTTCCTCAACTGAGGCTAATGATGGTATTTGCTTTGAAAGATTTTCATTTTTAAGTTTTTTTTATTTTTTTAATAATTTTTTATATATGACAGTGGAATGCATTACAATTCTTATTACACAAATAGAGCAAAATTTTCATAT
The DNA here is from genome assembly GCF_045843805.1 of Urocitellus parryii. Taxonomy (NCBI): domain Eukaryota; kingdom Metazoa; phylum Chordata; class Mammalia; order Rodentia; family Sciuridae; genus Urocitellus; species Urocitellus parryii. Next base: position 68,228,599 of record NC_135538.1, on the reverse strand, counting down.
CTCTGGTTATATACAAAGTATATTCATACCAATTTGTGTTGAAAGACATTCATAATTAATAAAACCCTAATATATATGAAATTCTTAAAACCATGAATGCACTTAAATAAGTATTGACACATGTATACCTACATTCCTATCCATGCATCTATACATACACACATGCACATATATGGGCATACACATGTGTGATCTACTGTGATGCTTTTATAGAGAAGCTTCTATGCCTTCTGAAGGCATTTTATATTAGGCTACATTTCAGATGAGTGACTGAATTTTGACTTCTTATGAATTACTTTCAGAATCCTTGGGACATTAAGACAGGATATTTTAAAAGATGATTGTCAATTTTTTGTTAATATTTGCAAGTTTATGAAAATCAATGTAGCTTCTTTCTAGTCACCCACTTTTGAGTATTTACAAAGTATTTATTGAGACTCAATTTTAGTCAATTTACTGATAAGTTCCTAAATATATTACTGTTTTCCATGGAATACCAGTCTTATGATACCTGAAAAATAAAAATCACAATGCCACATCAGTTAACATACCAGGATTTATACAAGTGGGTTATTGATAAATTGTACACTTTTACACTGAGGTTATTCTTAGTAATTGATTCTACATAATGTATCATCCTAATCAAAGTATTTGTGTTAAAGGCAGTTGTTAATTTTGTATTTATTTATTACTATTTATATAGGAGTTAATAATTGATAATTAATTCAAACTTTCATTAGTCTTCTGAAATTTACTTTCATTTAATGAGTATAAATTTTCCTTTATATTTGGAATTTTAAGTTTAAAAAAAAACATGATTAGCTGGGGAAAGTGGCATGTGCCTGTAGTCCCAGATACTCAAGAGGCTGAGGCAGGAAGATTTCTTGAGCCTATGAGTTCGAGGCCAGGTTGGGCAGTATAGTGATCCACATCTCAAAAAATGAAACAAAAGGACCATGATTACAAAGGTATCTTAATTTCTTTTCACTTGACATATGAAGTTCTAGAGAAGAAGTAACTATTTGATCCTTTGATGTTTCTGATTTATTTTAGCTTATATATTATATAATCTCATGTTTTACAATTTTGAAAATATTTATTTGTGTTATTTAGGTTTCTCAAGAGAAACAGAACCAGCAGGATATATATATATATATATATATATATATATATATATATATATGTATTTAGAGAGAGAGAGAGAGAGAGAGAGAGAGATATTTATTATGAAAATCTGCTTGCATGATTGTAGAGGCATAATAGTCCCCTCATGTATTGTTTACAAACTGGAAAATGAGTAGTGTAATTTAATCTAACACTAAATCCTGAGGACCAAGACAGAAGACCCCTCATGTGAATCCCAAAGTCTGAAGGCCAGAGAAGCAAGGTCACTGATGTCTTAATGCAGGATATGAAGGGTGTTCCACCTCCAGCAGACAAAGTAAATTTCATCCTCCTCCACCTTTCTTGTTCCATCTGGACATTTACATATTGGATGAGGCCCACCCACATTGGTGAAGTTGGATCTTCTCTGGTCAGTGTCTCAACTCAAACACTAATCTCTTCCAGGAATACTCTCACAGACACATGCAGAAATCCTACTATCCTAGCTATTGTTCATCCTTGAACCCACTCAAGTTGAAGCACTAAATTAGCCACGTGCATATCCTTTAGAAAATCTTTTTTATTATTTGAAAAGTGATTTTATAAATGGTGCACATTTGTAAATACACAAAATGGTTATTACAAAGTCTGTTTTGTTTTCCTGCTCCCATAACACAATGACTCTAAACAGAAAGGATCACTTTTACTAGTTTCTTCTTCTTTCTTTTATCAATGCTCTAAGGATTTAAGTACAAACACCAATGCACATTTTTAAACATATTTATTGGCATATTATACATATAGTTTGCTCCTTTTATTCATTCATTACAATTTGGAAATCTGTCTATGAGTTAGCGAGTAACTTATGCCTCATTAAATTCAAAGTTTGCACAATTTGAGTGACACAGCTCAGGGGATCTTAATGAATCAAGAGTTCACTCTGGCCAGGCACAGAGGCACATACCTGTAATCCTAGCATCTCCAGAAGTTGAGGAGGGAGGATCAAGATTTGAAAGCCAACTTCATAAAGGAGAGGCATTAAGCAACTCAGTGAGACCCTGTCTCTAAATAAAATGCAAAATAGGACCAGGGAGATGGCTCAGTGGTAGCGTGCCCCTGAGTTCAATGCTCTGTACATCCCTCCCCTCCCCCAAAGCAGAATTCATTCTTTTCTGACTAGCAAGGTAAAACCTTGATAATGTTATGTTATATGTGGAAGATTCTGGGATGCCATTTTTGTGGTTACTTTTCTTTATAAGAACCTCTGATTTGAAAGACTGGAAAAGCAAGTCCACAATTTGGCTTTGAAAAAGTGATTGTAACATTGTAAGTGTGCTTATGGAGCAAGCCATTTGCTAGGGGCCTACTTTAAATCATGTTAATTCTTAATTTTAGGTTAGAATTATTCATTTCATATATAGCTATTTACCTATATATATTCATATATATATATATATATATATATATATATATATATATATATATATATATACAAAGCAATTTGCCTATGTTTACATGATATCTAGTAACCCTGCCAATTCCATTACTATTTTTGGTAGTTTATAAGTTATTTCTGATTTTTCTAAATATATAATCGTATCTGAAAATTTTAGAATTTTGGTTCTTCTTAAATTTGTATATCTTTCATTTATTTTTATTTTCCCATTGCTCTATCTATGGCTAGCTACCAATAAAATTTTGAATGAAATTTCTTATGCACAGTCTTGCTTATTCCTGGGTTCAGAGCAAAAACATTCAATATTTCATCACCACATGGAAAGTTAACTTTCCTGGGTTTTTGTTTTTTTTTTTTTTTGAAAATGAGTGCTTTTCTACTCCCAATTTATTAATTTTCAGAAACCATAAATGGATGTTCAGTCTTAAAGTGTATATTCTGCATCTATGGAGATGATCTTTTGTTATGTACTTTTTGTGCTAATATTATACTTAAATTAATTGTGAATATAAAGCAAATATTTAATCCTGAAGTATATTTCTTTAGTTAGGATGAATCATTCTTAGCTACGTATCAGTGGATTTGATTTATAAATATTTAAAATTTCGTGTCTGTCTTCATAAGTGATAAAGGTTTGTCAGATTTTTTGTTCTCATCAGGGCTTCATATCAGGTTTATGCTAGTCTCATTAAACTTATTAGGATTCACTCTTTCCCTTATTCTTTGAAAAAAAGTGATTTAAGATTGATAGAAATTTTCCTTCTTTACATGTTGAAAGAATTTACCAGTGATAGCATCTGGTCCTGAAGTTTCATTGTGTAAAGACTTTTTACTACAGATCAAATTTCTTTGCCAGATATAGGAAAATTCTGAGTTTACATTTCTTATGTTAAACTTAGAAATTTGTGTTTTTCAAGGTATTTATACATTTTGCCTAGGTTATCTATACTGATATCCCTTATCACACAATATAGTAGTTAAAAATAACCTGATATATAAAAATTTAAGCATTTATAATCATTTATTAAAAACCTAAATATAGACCCAACACTACTTTAGGCACTCAGAATACGACATTCAGCAAACCACAAAAAAATCACTACCCACATGGCACTTACATTTTAGAGGAGCTTACGTTAAAACCCAAGATTTATATTTGTTTTATGTATTTAACTCTAAAGCATTTTTAGTCTTCTTGTAGTATGAAAATGAATCAGATTAAGATGAATCAATATCAGTTTTTTTTCCTTTTACAATTTCTTGTTAAATATTTGATTTCTATTTAGTAAACATTCACATTCGGGAGACATTCATTATAATCAACTAAAAACCATATTTTTTGAACAACCAATTAAAAAAAAGAAAAAAAAAACATTTATTGATATTTAGGTTGCAAGAAATTCTCTTGAAAATGAAGAGAATCACAGAAAGTCAAGAAGGAAATGGTAGGCCTGCTCTCTTCCCAAATTTATCTGGACTAGTCTAGTGTAGTAGAAGAGGATTTATAATGATAAGCTGGTAGAGTTGCCTAAATGCTGTGAAAACAGGAATAAAGTCTACCCATTAGTCATCAGAACATCCTACCTCCCTGAAGGTCTCATGTCTTCAGGTATCTGATCATGGGTGATGTACAACATGGGGTTCTACTGCCATGGTATTCCGGGTATGGGCAATTCAATCTCTATACTTAATTCCTTCTTCTTTATTTACAAAGAAGGGCTGTCATGTGTACTCTCAGCTCCTATCAGCAGTTCACAGCTGCATTTTCAGTATCATAATTTGACAAATTTACTGTGTTGCGGTTCTTCCAATGAATCCTTCTTTAGTTAATTCTATATCTTCTGCGTTGCTTAATGTAAATTTCCCAGAACTTCTATGGTTGCACGCTCTAAGCCCCATCCTCCATACCATACTTGTGCATTGCACAACACAACAAGAGACACATCTTGTACTCCAGCCCTATAGGAACTCCAAGGAAGAGGTGTTTCCAGGACCTGGAAAAACTCCTACAGTTCAAGGAGCATTATGGAGGGTCCTTGTCTTCATTAGAAAAAATATCCATTAAACACTTTCTACACAAGTAGTTTATGGGAGTGAGGAAAATGTTCCTATTTTTAATCTTCCAAAAGTCTTATTACTTAGAAAATTTGTGCTTAACTTTGCTCACTTTGTGTATGAAAACAGGAATAAAGTCTACCCATTAGTTATCAGAACATCCTACCTACCTTTGTGTATGTGCTACAGGAGGTACAAAGCAAGCAAATTCATCTCATCTATTGGCTACTTGAATATACCCACCTCAGGTCAGCTTAATAGTTTGTTTCAATGTGGCATAGTGTATCTCCTCTTAAAAGTTATGGTGAATTATGAAATATGAGGGGGGGGGAATCTCTTAGTTTGAAGCCTCAAGTCATTGCTACAAGTAAATAATTTATATACCATTCCATTTCAAAGATTAGCAGTTAATAGGAGCAGTTCATGTTCAAACAGTAAATAAAAAACAAGGTCACGGACACACTTTGGGTTGGGAAGCAGAAAGCCGCAAGAGAGTTAAGGTTTGGGAGTGGAGGAGTTCTAGGGAGCCAGGCACCTGCTGCTCAGTCTTCAGAGCTGGGCTAGGTATAGGTCAACCTGCCTTGAAATGGGAAGTGAGCATTTTACAACACGAAAGCTATTTTTCCCTCAGTGGCTGAAGAATTTCAATAAATGTCACCTTGTACCAAAGGCAGTTCTTGGTAAAATGAAAACTGCAATACAAACATCCCGCCTAAAGAGGGGAAAACATTCAGGGCCAAAAATAAAAGGATGAATTGGATAGCTGGAAAGAAATACCATGCTCATGTAGCTTTCCTGATGTATCTAAAAAAGTGGACACAGCATGGTACAAATGAAAGTATGGTGGGCCTGGAACAGAAGATGAGGTCTGCTCCCAGCTCCACCTTAAAGAGGCCACGATGCTTTGGGGCCTTAACCTGATTTTAATATATTTTTTATTTGATTTAATTAGTTATACATTCACAGTAGAATACACTTATGCACTTTGAAATATAATATATGGATGGGGCAGAATTTCTCATTTTTCTGATTGTACCTGCTGTAGAGTCACGTTGGTCATGCATTCATAGTAGTAACCTGATATTTTTCAACTTCACTTTTATCAGAAGTAAATATCAACAACAATGAACATTTATTTTACAAGCCCACTTAAGAAATAGTACAATTACCTATATAGTTTTCTCTGTTCTAATATTTGTTTACTTTATTGTTGTAAGGAAACAAAAAAAATGGCAGAACAGGTACTTTTTTTCTTAAGGTTAGAAAGAATGACATGTTCTTAAATATATGGAGGCAGTATCAACTGTGTTAATGATATACCTCATAAGCCTTTTTTTTTAAAAAAAAAGCTTCCATTTCACAGACTTCTTGATAACATTTTTTTAAATCTTTAATTATTTTATGCATTCAATTGTAACCTTCTGTTTTGCTCAGAATTCATAGTTATGTATAAAAATAAGGTCACTTTTGACATTATCTGCATAGTTTCTTAGCTTGTGGAAAGTTTATCTTCTGTGAGTTTTCTTTGCCTGGGAAATTTGTAGGAATTCCAAAGAAAAGTTTCCTTTCCTCACCATCTGTTTTGGTGGTTTATCTTTTATTTTTATTTAATTTTGCAAGATATTTCATCAATTGTTCCAGAAGTATAAAAGTTAACCTCTAGTTTCACAACTGACTCTTCCAGACAACTCTGCTTTTGCTTACTCTTTTAGTCAGCTTTTTGTTTTTGTGACCAAATATGTGAGGAAAACAACATTAAAGAAGGTAAAACTTATTTTGGTTTCAATCCATGGTCAAGTAGTTGTATTGCTTGTGTTGAAGTAAAGCTCTGTGCGGAGAAGGCCTGGTGGGAGAGAGTTGTTCACCTCATGGCAATGAGAAAGCAAAGAGGATCCAGGGACAAGATATGCCCTTTCAGGACAAGCTGCCAGTGACGTGCTTCTTTCAGAGTTTGCACTGCCTCCCAGTAGCTCCAGTAGGTTTGTCAAATTATGAATCTATCAATGAATAATTCCACGGATAAGATCAAAGCCATCATGATCCAATCAATTCACAAGAGCCCCACCTCTGGACATGGTAGAGCCATCCAAAAGCAGGACAAAGCCTTCAACATATGAGTCTTTGGGGGCATTCTAGATCCCAAGTATGTTTAACAATTACTATGTTTCAAGTGCAATCATACCACCCTAAGTGCAAATAAGACAAGGATTTAAAAAAAAAAAAAACTAAGGGATGTTAAGTAATTACTTACAAATCAGAAAAGTAAACTCAAGCCTGCTTTCAGTTATGATGAAGATTAGAGTCTACAGAGTCATTACAGGTTGACCTCCAGACACCATGATGCTGAATATCTGTTACTTTTCAATCCAGAAGAAGATCGGTTTTTTCCTAAACTGAGAAAAAAAAAAACTGGTTCATTATTTTGGAGAACAGTAAGATTGTTCTACAGAAGTATATATTTTGCCTTAAGATGAAATAGAAAACTATCTATGTCTTTAGAGGAAGCATGTTATAACCATGATGTATTCAGAAATATTAGTATCATAACTACTCATCACACAGAAAACCATGCACAATAACCATTGTGAGGACCTTCTATGAGGGTCATTCATTGTTCTCATTCTTAATAGTACAGTCTGTGAGTCACCCCTACTGTGCCTCACATTGCAGTTAGAGTCACACATAAGCAGGGATGAGGGCATTGCAACCTGTAAACCCTGGGACAGAGGCACAAACCAAGGGCAATAGGTGCTCAGAGGAAACATAGTGAAACTTTGGAATCTCAGGATTAAAATTTTCCTCCAAATTATAATTGTTCTTAGAGAAAGCAGTATTCTCTTAGGCAAGGAAAGAAGAAAAAAATCTCAAGCCAAGAGAACATTTTGTGTACAATTAGATAGTATATGTTGTCATTTGTGACTTGAGGATGATGATAATTTGATGTAATATTGATTATGCGGAGAAAGTGGCAGAAAGGCTTTCAGGTAGGAACCAAAAAAAATGCAAGATTGTTTAAGTTACACGTATGAGATTTGCCTCTAAACTGCAGCTAGTAAGGAGATTGCCCTTAGTTTGCTTAAGACCAAATATGATATCATCCTATTCTGTGCTCAGTGAGATCAAAACTGGACCACAATTTTATTTTTATATCCATGACCATTAATAGATAAGGGTGAAAAGACAATTTTCAGCTCTGAGAAATTGCACTCATGACTCTAATTAATTTTATTTAAAATATGAAATATTTGAGACATTTTTAGAAATATGAAATTATATAGCACATGAAAAAATTAAGGGGTTGGGGTAGTGGCTCAGCGGTTCAGTGCTCAGCTAGCACATGTGTGTCCCTGGGTTCAATCCTCAGCACCACATGTAAATAAATAAATAAAATAAAGGTATTGTGTCCAACTAAAAATTTTTTAATTTTTTTTTTAAAATTAAGAAATATGATACTACAAATGTTATAATTTAAGTCTTTCTGACATTTCTCTTTAGTAGCATTTTCTATACTCCCAATACCAAGGTACTAATTTTGAATTAACCTGAATTTGATATTTATTTCTTCCATTATATATTGGATTATATATATAAAATATATATATATACATATAAAATATATATATATATATTTTAATATATATAAAATATATCTTATTTATATATATTTTTGTTGTTGTACACATACACCTATATGAATATATACATATGTTCACACATGTATATGCTTATGCATGTATAATTTTGTATATAATCCTACATTTTAAAAAGTTAAAGGTATATGAATTATTCTGCAATAACTTCTGATTTTTCTCAGTATATTTTTTTGTGATTTATCTACTCAGATAAATGTGGTACTCTTTATTCATTTTTTACTCTTGTATAGTATTCCATGCTATGAGCAATACCATACATGATGCATTTATTGTCTTTTATAAAAGTTTTGTTTGCTTCCAGTTTTTTTGCTATCAAATCAAAATGCTGATATGAAGATTCTCATATATCTCTTTGTGCATGTGGGTATATCTCTGATCACACATTACCAAAATTTATAGATGATGTATATTAGAAGGTTTTTTATTTATATGGTAGTTACACTATTTGGCTATGAGAGAAAGATGAATATGTGTGTCACACACACACATTGTGGAATATGTAATTAAATAATCACAACCTCTGGGAACATAGAAATTTTAAAATATTGCACATTAGTTATTAAAATTCCACATAAGTATGTCTAACTTTGATTTTCATTTCCTTGAGTAAAATAGGTCCCATGTTCACTGTTCACATGTGCCTGAAAGATTATCTTTGTATCAAGGCTACTTCTATACACAAGATCCTTACATACGATATTTTTAATCATTCATTCCTTCTTTCTACATATAATAAAGCCTAAAGACACTGTTTATTATTTCAGGAGTGACTGTTTATTTTATAAGAAGTTTCATTGTCCACATCAAAATTACAATAGCATATCTCATAGAAATAACTAGACTTTATACTATGACAACGACCACCCAAAACTCTCCCGAGGAATAACAATTAAATGATGACATTTTTTATAAGTACTTTTATGAGAACAGGGTGAAATATCACTAGGGATCTTGTTCAAATCTCTACCATAGAAGATAATTTGACACATGCCACATTTTGGGAAGCATTAATCTTTTCTTTTACATCCCAGAGGGAAAAGAAGCTGTTGAAAATATTATGACTACCTTCATCCAAAATACTCTAGTTTGATATACATGCACCCACAGTCAACCATCCAGAGTGAAGAATAAAATCCAGAATTAACTAGTTATAACTCTACAAATATTTATTGAGCAACTTCTTTGTATATGGCATTCTTTTACGAACACAGGATATAGGAATTAATAGAATGAAATCTGACCTCGTGGAGCTTAAACTTGAGGGTATTTCCATTCACAGCACCATGTAGTTTTGGATAAAGTTATGAACTTCAATTTTATAGAATTACATAATATTAAAGAATATTTTCCTTAATAATATGGCATATATGAGGCAAATATTTCCAGAAAAAATTTCTATGAAATGATTATTATATTATTATATCAAAAGCTGACAAAAAGCAGAATGTTAGCAATATGACAAATGACAGGTGACCTAATTGTCATAAATGAAGGAACATATTTATTACAGAAAATTTTAAATTTCAAGACCACATATAAAATGTAAATAACTGAAAACAATTATCACAAACAGTTTTATAAAATACAGCAGTGACTCTAGAAAACCATTTGGTGGTTCCTTTAGAAGCTAAACATGAAATTACTGTCTAAACATTCAATTATCCAGCAATTGAATGTCTAGGAATATAGTCAAAATAATTGAAGGGAGGGACTCAGAGATACTTGTACATCTATGTTCACAGCAGCATTGTTCACAATAGTGAAGAGGTGGAAGGAACCCAAGTGTTCACCCAAGTGTTCTCTACACTTCCAATTGAATATTATTTGCCTCAGGAGTAAAATTTCAGCATGTGTAGCAATATGGATGAACCCTGAAATTATGCTAAGTGGCATAATGTTAGGGTCTGTAAACAAGTCAAGATGGCGCCTGGCATTTTGCCAGAGGGAGTGGTTTGTGAAGTAAGGCCAGCCAGCCATTAAGTGTGGAGATTCCTTATTGGTTGACTGATGTATCTAGTTTACGTTAATTAAGATAAGCTGTGTGGAATGCATATATACCCCTCCTGTCCTACAATAAACGGCTCCCACTCCTGCTGTATCAATCTACGCAAGTTGCTCGTCACCCCCCAGGTTATTTTGCTGCAGCCAGACTGCGGCAGCATAAGCTAGACACAAAGAACATATGTGGTATAATCACACTTACGTTAGATACCCAGAGCAATCAAATTTACAGAAAAGTAGAATGATGGGTATAGAGGCTGAATGAAGAGGAAGAAAGGGGAGTTCTTACTTGGAAGAGTTTTAGTATAGAAAGAAGAAAAAGCTCCAGACATGTGTAATGGTGATGGCTGCACAAGAATGTAACTTTGAACTGGACACTTCAAAAAGACAAAGATGGTACATTTTATGTTATATAAACACATACATATAACATAAAATATTATATATATAAACTTATATAAACTTATTTAGTTATTTATTTGGTTGTATAGGCAATTGAGCACACCTCTTTGCTGACCTACATCCCCAAACTTTTCTAAATTTTTATTTTGACGCAGGGTCTTGCTAAGTTGCTGAGGGATCTCAGTTGCCCAGCCTGGCCTCAAACTTTCAATTCTCATGCCTCAGCCTCCTGAATTGCTGAGATTACAGGTGTATGCCACAATGCCTGGCAAGTTAACCCAGTATTTTAAAAAGTAAATGGACGGTGAGAAGCTGTAGCTATAAGCCTTTGAGTAAAGGTGAAGAAAAAAAAAAGGATACAACTAGAAGGGAATGGAAAGTCAAAGAAAGTTTGTTTTGTTTTAATATAAAAATTTGAACACATATTTGGAATATGCAGAATATAGAGACATACTGATAGTGAAGACAAAAGAAATAGCAGCAGCTATAAGAACATAGCCTTTGGGGGAAAAACAGGAAAAATGGAACCATGTTTGGGAAGGAATAAATAGGTGGTAAACCATAGAGAAAATAAGGTAGCAATTAATGTGAAAGCAACTGACATGATGATCACAATGGCAGGCCTCTCTAGGTGAGGAAGGACATGGTCAGAAAGAAACACAGGCGATGCTGGGGTGATTGCCCTGGAGCTTAATCTCAATGACAGGTATATTTTCTATAAAGTGATGAATATGTATGCATTAAAATTATTTGCTAAATTCCATATTTCTGTATATGTGTCCAAAATATACAACAAACACAAAGGGGGACTAATATTTCTAATGCATGTGGAATACATATGATCACTAAAGAAAAGATGAAAAGCCCCCTCTATGCATTTCTTGACTAAACAAATAACATAAGTAGCTAATTCATAGAAGAAATACAACTAGACATTAAATATATATTATGATCTCCAACCAATTCTTCATTTCAATTAAAAAGAAAAAATCATTTTTATAAAGTTAGCAAAACTTTCTAAAAGATGGTCAGTGAAAAAAAAATCTCTTTAAATGTTATGTAAGAATTCTATTTAAATCCAAAAGGGGTAAAACCTGTAAATAAATAATTCTATTTATAGGAATCTATTTATTAGTAACTAAGAAATTCTATTATAAATGTATAAAATTTTTTCTCTACAGAATCACAAGTAATAATAGCAAAATTAACCAACAACAACAACAAAAAAGAAACAATCTAAACCTCCTAATCATGAGACTAGGTAATTAAATAATGTTATAACTATGTGAGGAAAAAGTACGGAAACATCATAAAAAAAGTATAATATCTTTAATGTATTGTCTTAGAAAAGGTCCATGACGTTAAAGTGGAAAGTTTCTGCAAGGCCTAAAATCTCATTAATTTAAAGGTGTGCATGTGTTTATACATTTTGTGTATAAAAATAAACATTAAGAATAAGCTAATGTGAAGACACAGCAAACTATTAATATTTGTTATTTCTAAAAAGGAGTGATTATAGTTTGAAAGATTCATTCCCACTTAAGTCTATGGATCTATCTAATTTAGAGGGTTTATTGATAATTTTTTATCTCTATGTTGTTTAGTGTATTTTAAATATTTTTAAACAAAAAAGTAGTTTGAAATTATCTTTATATTTGAACACATCTTTTTCTTCACTTGAAGAATATCACATTTTTATAGATTCCTGTTTCTAGATTTTAATTCAGATATACTACTTTCCTAATGTTTTTATAGTACTTTAATTTTGTTCTGAAATGAAGCATAAGGATCAAAATTTCTTTTTTCAATTGTTTTAAATGTAACTTTAATTTCAATATCAAAGATAAAGAAAATTCTATTAATTCCATTAATTAGGTAACTATGTTTTTTAAGTATCTGAGAGGATTGCAAACCTAATTCTAGTTAAGGTAGTAAATGATCTTTATCCAAATATTTGTCTTTTTTTTACTCCAAATAATATTAATTTTAGTGGTGCTAATGACAACAAAAAATTTTAATTAAAAAACAAATAATGATAAATAAAACATTGCAGTCAGAAATTACTGGTATTTTACTTCTGAAAATATTGATGATAAAATTCTGTATGATCTATGCTTGGGTGCTTTCTTGGATTATACAACATAAGTTCATTTTAATACTCTGAGTTTTAAGTCACCTGCTGATTATTTATCCAAGGATAGAGCTAAGAAAGTTAGAAATAAGTTTCAAGATTTCTTTAAGTTTGACTGTATTCATGATTAAGGCAACCATTTGACTATCAACTCAGTATTCTAAGAAATAGCTTCGATTGCTAAATCAATTGAACTGTTTAGTCAGTTTCTCTGATCTGCTGGCTCACCTTTCAGGTTATAGAAATGTTATTTCATAGCCTCGGACATGTATTGTAGCCTGATCTAATGGATGCACCTTCTAGTAAGGCACATGGGGTTCAGTGAAGAGTGCTAGGAGTGACAGCTTTGTAATGTATAAGTTTACCTAGGATGGACTACATTTCCACAGATTTTCTTGATGGTGCTTCCAGTTAGGGTGGGCCAGAAAAGGAATTCTTGAGAGAAATTTGAAGGGAGGATGGGAGGCAGCATTCATTTCAGGCCACGTACATTGTTGCTAACCTGTCCATTTTTCTCTTGGGCTATGGCTGCCTGTCAGCTACTCCCTTTGTCTTCTCCAACTCCCGGGCCAAGGACGTGTGCTTAGTTCAGTGAGGGAGGATCTGGGCTTCTGCAGGACACTTCCAACACTATCAAGGTGCAAAGGCAGTCAGCACTGACATGGTTTCAGTGTCTGTCTACTGGGACTGGTAGCTCTTGTTATCTTTGATATTCCCCACTACATCCATCTGTCCCCTCTGGAATAACTGTGCTGTGAGCTTCAAGCTCCATCCTCAGAGACTAAGACAGAAGTTTTCCAGGGACTGCCTCACCAAATTCCACAATTTCATGAAGTCAATTTCTCTAACAAATTACACGCACGCACGCGCGCACACACACACGCCCACATACACACGTATAATTAAATATAAGGAAAATATATCATTTTTATATTGAAAAAAATGTATAGACATATATATTCCCATCCCAGTGGTTCCTTGAATGGACTCTAATATACTGTGGCATAGATTTTGTGATATAGACTTTAACTTTCATTTCAATTTCTCACCAGAAAAAGATGATTTTAATACATTAAATGAATTATCCTTAAAATTTAATTTTAAACTAGACAAAAGTAATTAATATCTTATTAAGTACTAAATGAATGTTAAATACTATCCAAGGTATATTGCTAAAGAACAGGGATATTCAAGCCCAGTACTGACAGAGAAAAAAAAAGTTTGATATCTTTTTGTTCTATTCCCCAAATGTCTTTTCTACTGCCTGGGAAGAATGGTATATGATTACAGTTTTACCTGCAATTCCCAGTCTTAGACTGACTTTATTAAAAACAAGGACATTGTATCTGGAAGCTCAATGTTAGGATTATTCAGTAGTTGCTCCTGTAACCTATCCCATTAGTACAGATTAGCTTATTATATTAGATAGTTAAAAATTTGCAAGACCAGAATGCTGACACTAAGTGTTTAGAGGAGATGGTATACATTATACTGGGCCAAGATCATGCAAACAACAAATCCCAGATGGTAGATGTCAGACTGAGGGCTCCAGGCCAGGAAGGTCAGGCTCCTTATGTTGGCACCATTAGAGGGTACATGGGAACAGAGATCCTGAGAGTGTGGGGATGGGGGTCACAAATGGGGCATGTTTCTCAAAATACCCAATGGTAGCATTAAAGTACCTGGTTAGAAAGAAGGTTAAAATCCAAGATCCCAGAACATGATGAAAAACTTCTAAGATTTGAGGGTAAATTTTATACCATTAGTAATTTTTAAATATTTTGTTTATTATTCCTTTATTATGCCTATAAAATTTTCATTTTATGTATATTTTACCAATCATATAATAATGTGACATAATTAAATTTCACACAAATATATTAAAAATAAAATTTATAAATTATTATACATATATGTATACATAGATAAAATTGTTATTTTTTTCCCATATCTGTGTGTGTATTTCTTTTTTTTACTATAGGTTTAAGATTCTGGTTTAGAGTTTTTGATGAGTTCTCTAATTTTCCTTTGATGGTATCTATATTTCTCCACAAAGAATATCTTATGTTAGCCGGGCACCGTGGCGTGTGTGCCTGTAATCCCAGCAGCTCAGGAGGCTGAGACAGCAGGATTGAGATTTCAAAGTCAGCCTCAGCAACCTGATGAAGCACTAAGCAACTCAGTGAGACCCTGTCTCTAAATAAAATACAAAATAGGGCTGAGGATGTGGCTCAGTGTTTGAGTGTCCCTGAGTTCAATTCCTAGTACCAAACTACATACATAATGTTGATTTATATGTAGACATTCAGCAAACCTTATTAACCAATTAAGATATAGAAATAAATGACTTTTGTATTAGTGACATTATTTACTATCACAAGATCTGTGTTAGTAAAATACTACAAAGGACACTAAATGCCCTCAAGAGATGGAGGATTGTTTTCCTGTCTTGTTCAATAATATACGCTATCCTAAGCCTCACAGCCTGGCTGGCATAGAATAGGTGGCAGTCAACTTGTTGCATATTGCTACATTAGTCAAATAAAGTTGGCAAGACATTGTATTTGGAAACTAAACCACTTTATTCTATTTCTTTTTTCTTTTCAACGTTAGTTGTTTCCTGAAGAAGTGAGAGACAGAGGGAAAAAAATAAAAAGGAAGCAGCAGCAGGAGCAGCAATGCTGCTGGATTTAAGACAGAAGATTTGACTGATACGTGGGGAAGCTTCTCCTCATTACCAAACGATGGGAATGATAGAACATATTGTCATCATGCTAATCAAGAGCTATTTTAAAATATAAAGAAAAGTTGGTGGACGAGGACGTATAAAGTATAATATTTGGCTGGGGAAAGGTCCTAAAACACCTGGTACAAAGAATAAAGAGACAGGAAGGATAGAAGAAATTGTAGACACATGGAAGAATCATTTTTTCATCAGAATATGGAGAGAGGAGCAGCAAAAATGCATGTGAACTAATATACGTGAATGTTCATACAGTTGAATAGATCGATATGCAATAAATTTGTACGACAAAATAATATGTATACAGAGACAACTCAGAAACTATTACTGTCAGAAAACAATAAAGGAGGTCACCTTCAAAGGAAAAAGAGTCATTGACCACCAACTTAACAGCAGTCCTGAATGCAGAATAAAGGAACAAGATCTTCCATGTCCTGAACTAAGAATTCTTAGCCCAGTCACATCATTCAAGAATGAGAGTAAAAGAAATTTTCAGATAAAGTTGGACCCAGGAAATTGACTACATGGAGAACTTCTTTTGACTACCCAAAAAGCAATGACAATAGTAGTATATTTTTGACTAAAAAATATTGATAACAGAAATTATATTTTGAAATGAGAATGTACAATTAGATTATTTAGAGGAAATCTAAAAATTTCATGTGAGAAAAGGCCAAAGTAGAGAAAAATAAAATCTAAACATAATTTTCTATGGTTATTAGAAAACTGTGGCTTAAGTACATCAGTGATTGATATGGGTAATCTCTAGGATAGAATGAAATGCATAATTTTAAACCAGTAGAACTGATAGATGAGAAAAGATCCAAAGAAAGCGTAAGGTTATGTAATTTTACATTTTATATAAAAAATAATTTAGTCTTTGGCTATTGTCGCCTTGAACATTAAAATTGCCTTCATGTGGGGAGAATCACATTTCAATCTACCCCAGATAGTGTGGGCATTTTTACATTTGACCTCCAACAGTGAAGCTATCTCTTTTCTCTTTCCATGATGAGGGAAGTATTTCTACAACCCTTGCCCTGATCATACATTGAGAATGTTCCACAAAAGAGCAATGATCTGGAAGGTCAGGATTTAGTATGACAGAATACAAATAATTTAAAATATACTTACATGGAAATATTTGAGTCACATTGTCCCAAACTCAGTGTACTCTTCTTTTCCTCTGCTTTGACTCATTCCAGTGAGTCCACTCATGTTGGGATCAACAATATAGCCTTCACCTTGTCATAACTCTTCAATCCAAATCATCTGTATTTGTTATCAGCAATGGATAAAGTTGTCAACATTTATTTTTAAAACATCTTTTATGTGTTTCTCTTTAAAATATTGTCAGATAATCATGCATGCCTCAAAGCCTAATATTGTTTTTCACATTTTGGAATGTAAATGAGCAAAACAATAACATTTTCAGTATTGTAGCATGCTTATTACACACAAAACATTCAATATTATAGACCCATCCATTTTCACTGCTATAGAGTATACCATATAAATATATTACAAATATTTGCCTATTCCAGTCTTTATTGATATTTAGTTACTTACAATTTAACAGCATTTTAAAATAAATATTCTATGAGAATATTTTGACAGCCCTGAATATGATAGTATGCATTTCTAGAAGACATATACCAAAAATTGAAATTGCTGGTTAACTGTATATATAAGTTTATTCAAATATCAGAGATGCTGTGAAAAAATTTTCCAGAGTGGTTGTATTAATGTAAACTTTCATCATTCACTGACGAGCATTTTCTTTGCTCTCCTTTGTCACTTACTCTTATAACAATGGTTATAGTTTAATTTATCTTTTCATTGGGAAAAATACTAAATTGTGCTTTGAATCTGCATTCCCTAACGAGGTGTTAAACACTTTCCCTGTTTTCCGCCTTTCATATTTTCTTTTCATGAAGTGCTTGTTAAGCCTTTCATCTTTTTTTTTTCCTTTCTCATCCCCTTGTAGTAGTTCTCTATATATTCAAGATGCAAGTCCTTCCCCTTTTGTGTGTTGTCAAGGTGATTTCCAATTATGTGGTTTGCCTTTTGGCTTTTTATCAAAGGACATAATTGTATCTTTTGTTAAGCCCAGGTTTTGCTTTTAACTTTTCAGATTTACTAATATTTTGATGTAGTGTAGTTATTGGCTGTGTTAATCATCTTTGCCTTACTATAAGGAAATACCTGACACAGTTAAGAAGATAAAATGTACATTTTGGCTCATGGTCTTGGGTGTTTCCTTCCATGATTAAAAGCATAATTTTCTTTTGTAACCTGCTGAGATAGGAAATTATGACAGGATTATGTGACAGAGTGAATCAACTCACCTCAAGGCTAGGAAACAAAAGAGAGAGGAGTACAGGTTCCCAGAATCCCCTTCAAGGGTATGTCCCCTGTGACCCAAATGACCTATCAGTACCACTGCCTCCTAATGACTCCACTGTCTCCCAACAGCATTACTCTGGGAAATGAAGCCTTTAACACATAGACATCAAGGGAACTTCCTCTGAACCACAGAAGTGGGTTTGTGTCTTAAGAAATCTTTCCCTCCCACAAGGTTATAAAATATATTCCTATATTATCTTCTGAACACTTTTTTGGTTGTTTCTTAAATTTAGTTTTCTGATTCACCTGGAATACTATTTTACTATTTGTGTATATGGTCAGAGACAGTGGACCAAACTGCATTTTATCACACATGGATATCTAGCAGTAGTAATAAAATTATTTACAAAAGAACTGTTTTTCCCATAAACTACAATGTTATAATTATCTTCAAGAAAATGATCATACATTCATATATTTGTTTCCAAGATTTTCATTCTATTCCATTAGTCTGTTTCTATACTCTGTATGTCGTATTTCCTCATTATTTTGTCTTCAAATATTTGATTTCTTTCTTTAATTCTTTTTTTATTTATAGTTTTTACATTACAATTCTTAATACACCTTTATACCACAATTTATTGTATCTCTGATTGTACATAAGGTATGTTGACACCAAATTCACATCTTCATACATGTATTTTGTATAATGATCAGGGTCTCCTTCCACCATCCATGCTCAAATGTTTGATTTCTCTCAAGAACACCCTTCACCTTGTACTTCCTTACCTTAGCCCTTTGAATTTCCATATGCAGTTTACAATCACCTATTTTTTCTTATTGAGTGGAGGTAAAATTGAAGAGTGAAACATTGTTTTTTATAATCCATAAACATAATTTCCAATCTTTGAGTTTTCAATTATTAAACTACTGTTTCACCTGTGGAAAATTATTTCATATATTTTATTAGATTCATGCCTATGTACTTTCAGAAAATGTTTTGTTTCTTTAAAACTTTAAGAAATTATTTACGTTAAATATACATCTCACTTGAATCAAATGTATGAAATATGATATATCAAGAGCTTTGTAATGTTTTGAACAACTAATAATAAAAAAAGAAAGAAAAACTGGAAGAACTGGCTAAAATTGGAAATAGTCTTGTTGGACTGGTGGGACTATGGAGGGGTTCTTCCCTCCCAAATTTTATGAATTGTTGTAATAAAAAGAAAATGGCTCAATTGTGAAAAAAATACATCTCATTCTTATAGTATTTAATCTTGCAGATATATGAAATTCTTATAATTATTCCAATTCTGGAATATGCGTGTTCTAAATTTATCTTTTGGAACTGGTCAACAACAACACAAGGGGCATAAGGACATACTGGGCCCACTCTGAAACGGGTCAAAGCCAGAACTCCATTGAGCATCCTAGTGCCTAGTGGTCTGACTGATGGCCAGCTGCCCGGTTCTTGAAAGCTGTGTCAGCAAGTTACCAACAACATTTGTAAGACACAGCAAACCCTGATGTTCTATACCATCCTTCCCAGTATCATGTCCTACTCTCTGGCTTCTCTCAAATCTCATGAAAAATACTTTGGTGGTTGAATTATCAATTGGAATGAAACATGGAAATGTAGTTCTAGCTTAGGTACATGACACAGTATAAGATACCTTAAAGTGCCACTTTTTTTATTTTTTAGAAAACTAAAAGGCATTATTGTAGATGCTCATGAGTTATTTTAGAGAGCTGTTAAAAATGTGTCTTTACTAGTGCATACACATTCTTCATAATCGGAAGTGATTTAACCAGGTATCCTCATTGCTTTACCTTTTAGGTGCAACTTCAAGGTAAATGAGACCAAAGAGCTTGATGTGACCAAATGTAAATTACATGTATTTTTTCTGGGTAGAAGCTATAATTACCAATGTGTGATTTACCGCATACCTATTTTTCTGCCTCAATGATCCTGTAAGCCTACGTGCCTTGGTTTCCTAGGGTTTTAATATCGAAGTATCATAATTTGAAAGGCTTAAAACAATGGGTATTTCTTATCTTGCCCTATGGAGGATAGAAGTCTGAAGTAGAGGTATTGCCAATACCATGATCCTTCTGAAAACTCTAGTTTCTGTCCTGTTTCTAGTTTCTTGTGGTTGTTGGCAATTTTCTGCATTTCATGTTAGGTTCTGCATAATTCAGTCTGTTGTCATCACATGGCACTCTCCCGAGGTGTCCCTTTCTTCACATATCTTTTGTGACACCTGTCATATTGGATGAGGGGCTACTGAACTCCTGTATGAACACAGCTGAAATAGTTGTATCTACTACCAATTCTGTTTCACATAAGGTACCACTCTGAAGTACTAGGGGTTACAGCTCCAGAAAACCATTATTGGGGAGAGGAGACACAAGACAACCTAGATACCATGGGAAAGTGGACCATGCACCAGCCTGGTTCACTGAATGACAATCTTGAGCGAAAATCTGCTGCATACCCACATTAAAGTATGAGTGAAAAATAAGCTTTTATTTTGTTAAACTGCTGACACAATTTAGCTTATTTTCACTAATACAGTTCCTTCAATTTCATCATTAACCTATCTCTTTTTTTAACTATATTAAATAAGTGTATATGCATACATACACACATATGTGTGCATGTTTGTGTGTCTAAAGCAACATTTTAATGAGACAAAACTCATTAAAAGTAATCATGGGGGGCGGGGGACTGGGGATGTAATTTCCTAGACTGCTTGCCAAGTTTGTACAAGGCACTCGTTCAATCCCTAGCACTCCCCCCAAAAAAATAGAAAAGAGGGAGAAAAAGATAAAGATAGAGTGTGTGTTGGAGGGAGTGAGCTGGGGCAGAGAAAGAGAGAGAGAGAGAGAGAAAATTTAAAAAAAAAAATAGAAGAGAAGATAGAAAGCAACTTCTTGAAAATGGGGTTAAACATATTAAACATTCTTTCCTCACTGTTTCTTACAATTATTAAACTTGAATCTAAAGTATAATAATACCATAAAATGTAATAATTTTAAAATTAACAGTCTATATGTAAAATGTTTCTAGGTTTTATAAAAGAAAGTATATGAGCTACTACTTTAAATGTCACAGAAAAACATGACCTGTATTGTAAATATCATGTTAAAACACTAGATTTATCTCTACTTAGGCATTTTCCCAAATATATTAATTTGGTATTTCTTAATGTTAAGAAATGAAAAAAAATTAGTCTAAGAAATTGTTGTTTTAGAATCAGCATTAAAGCTTATTATTTCAAGAAAGCAGGGCTGGGGATGTGGCTCAAGCGGTAGTGCGCTCGCCTGGCATGTGTGCGACTTGGGTTCGATCCTCAGCACCACATACAAAACAAAGGTGTTGTGTCCGCAGAGAACTAAAATAAATAAATATTAAAATTCTCTCTCTCTCTCATCTCTCTCTTTAAAAAAAGCATATTATTTTCAGAAAAAAAAACAATGAGCAATTTAAATGGGATATAGTAATATGAAATACTCAGAATGCCAAATTTTGTTCAATAGGAAATGCTAAGAAAAATCATTTATATTTAGAATAAAAAGAAAAGAAGCCATGCCAAAATTTTTCAGTTTATTTTTTAATTGTTGATTGTTATGGTTTAGATAATGAGATGTCCCCACAAAAGCTCACATGAAACAATGCAGAATTTTAGATTATAATACATGTAACCTGGTCAGTGGATGAATCCAGTGATACAGATCAACCTGGTGGTAACTGTAGACAGGTAGAATGTGGTTGGATGAAGTAAGTCACTGGGGATACAACTTTAGGATTTATATGTTTTTTCCTGGTGAGAAGAGCTCTCTCTGTTTTCTGGATGTTATATTCAGAGCTATGTTCCTCCATCTTGCCTTTCTGCCATGATGTTCTGATGTTCTTCCTTACCTCAAGCCCAGAATTATGGATTTTGCCAACCACGGAGTGAACCTCTGAAATTGTGAACCAAAATAACCTTTTCCTTCTCTATATTGTTCTCCTCAGGTATTTTGGTCACAGAAATGAAAAAACTGACTAAAATATTGATAGAAATGGAAAGTGAAAGTAATAGTAATAATCATTATTTTTTGAGTACTAATTATCTTTCAAGCAGTCTTTTAAGGATTTTTCATCTTGACTTCTCCTAAAGGAAAGCACCACACTCTAAGGTCTTCCTTCATCCTCAAGGATGGCATCCATTACATTGGCAGTAGTGTAGATTTGGGAATATCCAGGGGTCACAAGTGGGAATTTTACAAGTTCTGTTTCAAAGTTTTTAAAGAATGGAATCTTTAGGGACAGAAGAGAAAGAAAGAAAGAAGAGAGAGAGAGAGAGAGAGAGAGAGAGAGAGAGAGAGAGAGAGAGAAAGAAAGAAAGAAAGAAAGAAAGAAAGAAAGAAAGAAAGAAAGAAAGAAAGAAAGGAGTGAGTGAGGGAGGGAGGAGGGAGGGAAGGAAGGGAGAGAAGAAAAGATAATACCCAGTATTGGATAAAGGGTGATATTATAAAAACCTATATTTTAGTTGATGTAAGCTAAATTTGATAAAAAAAAAATATTGGCAATGTACAATCATTGGACACATGACAAAAGAATGTCCTGCAAAACTTTACTAAAACAAATATAGGCAGGTCATCATTTACCTTCATGATTTTTTATCTAAATTTTTATTAAAAATAAGATATAGAAAAGTCAAACCAGCAATTCACATGTTATATGAAGATATATAATTCTAATCATGTTGCAAAATTAATAATTATGTCTTATATTTTAGATGTCTTTCATACTTGTTCTTTGGATAGACCAGTGTTGGGAGAATTATTGTTTAACTGACATTAAATTAATTATTTTTGTGACATACATGCATAATTTCATTTTCTACCTCCATCCCACATTTATATCTTCTCAGTTACTATAAAATTGAAAGAAAGATTTTTCCATTTTTTGCAATAATAATGATTTTTATGAATGTATATGTGTATGTGTGTGTGTGTGTGTGTGTGTGTAGAGGATATGAAATATTATACTTTGAAAATGTGAAGAAAATGTTTCCTGTGTTGAGATTATACTATATTTTTATTTCTTTGTGTCTTCAATTTTTTCTACAAAGAGCATATATAACCTGTGTCATATAGCAGAACATCATGATTTTAACTTTCTTTCTGAAAACATAGAACTGAGTGTTCCTTTGAAGGCAAGAGGTAGGAATAATAGGAATGTAAAAGAGGAGTTTCTTTGTGAATGGAAACAGACTCGGTTTACTGAATTCATAATTTTGCCTCTGATTTAATCTGTAATGCTTTGAAGTTAAATCTTTGAATTCCCGTGTTTTTGTAGGCACCATTATCTAGCAGACATATACTTTCCAACAGTGGTCACATCTCAAGCTTTTCCCCTGATGTTAGAGACAAGTGGACAGTGACTTTTCTTCCAACTAACAAATAAGCCAAACCAAATTAACTATCTGTGTTCATTAGTTCACCAATCTATATATAAATCTTTATTGATCAAGAAAATCCAAAGCTTCCTTCTTCATTTTACTTATTGCTTTTCTCTAAGCTTCAGATGAAATGGATTTAGAGAATCATTAGCTCTGTTAAGTTATAGAGATGGAGTTAAAGCAGTTCACTGGAACTGGAAAAGGTGGCTGAAAAGTGTGTATCCAGGCATAAGTGGCATTTTTCAATTACACCCTTTGTAAATATAATCAATATATCAGTCTTTGCCTAAGTACATTTCTCAATTTCTTTTAGACTTCAGATTTTCTTTATTTTTTCCAAACATTTTCCTATGAAATAGTGCATATGCATTAAAAAGAACTTTTCTGTAGAAAATAATGTACCACCACCTAGATTCTCTAACATGATATAATAAATATTTTATCATTTGTGTGCCTATTGATGGCTACAATCCCTTTAATACAAATTGTTTGATTCAGACATTGGTAGACTTTCACCTAAATATTTCAATATGTATGCAATCAATTAAAATTAAAAAATTTTAAAATTTAAAATTTAAAATTTTTAATTAAAATTCAATATTTTATAGTGCTTTGTGGTTTTCCCCTATAAATTAAACTCCTTCATTTGTTAATTAAATTTTCACTAACAATTGCATCTCTCTCTCAAATTTATGGGTTAAAGTGAAAACATTTTTAGCCCAAATAATTTCTTTGCTAATTGTTCTATAGGAGTATATAAAGGCACTCATCATGGCAAATCAGTTTTTGTTTTGCAATTCCATTGGGAATATTCAAAAACATGTCATCAAAAGGAACCACTCCGACGTTGTCATCAATCTCCAATAATGTGTCTGTACTTGTCTTCTCTGTTCTTGTCTCTATGGCATATCTCACTAGTGTTGAGCTCAGTCAGATGTGGATCTCTGGAAGGATTTGATTTATTAAATCTGAAGAATAATTCTATCTCGAGGGATACCAAAACATTTAAAAGAAGAGAGTAAAACTGATATTATGTTTAGAAACCTTTTGTATCCAAGGATAAGTTGGGGAAACACACCAAAATTCAATATGAATATTAATGTTACCAAAGGTGACATTATTTGTTACATTGAATTTACCTATTTTGTAGGAAATATGATAAATAATATATTTATAGATTTCCACAGAATAAAGATTAACAAATTATTTAACAGCATATTTTTCAAACTAATTTCTGACTCAAACTTTCTGAACATTCTGTGTAATAAGACCAATGATGGACCATTAGCTACAACCAGAAATGAACATAATATCGAAGCTCTGATGGTAAATCTGAGACTTTCACCTGCCATTTGGATGTAGAATTTGCCAAAATGCCATAGGATACAAAGTACTTTGGATGGAATAATTTATTTTCCATCCTTCACAATATCAAAGTATTTCCTGGTTAAGATTCTCAAAGCAAAGAACTCAATCTGGAAGTCTATGTTAAATTTATCATGGTTCTCAATGTTGCAGATCGTTTTTCATATAGACGAAAAGATGAACATCCTTACAAAAATCAATTCCCTTTGTACAAAAAAAAAAAAAACATTGGATAACATTTTAAAAGAATAAGAAAATTCATGCTATGATACATAGATCCATAGACTCATGCTCCATTCTATGATAAAGGAACTAGAAAAAAACATTTGAAAGACAAGAATCATGTCTATCTTACTTATAAACAAAGGTCAGATTGATCAATATCAGGTAAGTTAATTCACAGTGTAGGAGCAGACCATTGTAGCTAAACTAGAGCATTACAATTTTCTATTAAAATATTTTAGATTAAAAATAAAAGCATTGATCAGAAAATAAAGTTACTATTCTCTGAAGCTATTCATTGCAAATGTGCAGTAATTTTTATTTTTCCCTCTAATTGCTCAAGTCATGTGATCTCTCCTGTAATCTTTTCCTTTTCTGTGCCTTCTGTGCCTTCATTCTTTTGTTCTCTATTGGATCTTCCTTAACATGTAGTCAACATGTTCTTTTTTTTTATTTCTTACATACATGACAATAGTGGAATGCATTACGTTCTTATATATTCCAGGTCTCATTCTAACTTCCTTCACTCATAAACTTCTCTCTCAATATTCCATTCTCTATAAAAGTCAAAACTCAGAAAATATTATTTGTATTTTATCCTCTATTGTCTAACTTTATATTAATTTTTAAAATACCTTATTTTTAAAGCAAATTTAGATTTACATGAAAATTCATCAAAAAAGTGCAGAGATATCCTCTGTCCTTAGCAAATTCATAACCCCATTTTCAGTGTTGCCCACTGGAGTGATACATTCATTATAATTGATGAATCCATACCCACATATCATTGTTTTTCAGAATTTGTAGTTTACATTAAGGTTCACTCTTGGTGTTGTATATCCCAAGGGATTAGAAAAATATATAATGACACATGTCAATCATGATTGTATCATTGGCGTAAAATTTCTATGTGCTGTGCATATTGATCCCTGCTTTGTCCCGAACTTCTGTCAACCACTGATATTTTCATGCTTCCCATACTTTTACCTTTTTAATTGCTTCATATTTGGAATCACACTATATAGGAAAGTTTGATATTAGCTCCTTTTACTTGCTAGTATGCATTTTTTAGTTTCTTCCATTTATTTTCATGGCTTCATAGCTCATCTCTTTTTATTGTTGAATAATATTACATTGTCCAGACAGATATTTTGATCTCTTTTCTACCTTCATCAGTTCCCAGTACTAATTTCCTTGTACTATTCCTGTGAAAGTTCACCTCTACCACCCCACAAGATTGTTGCTGAATTCCAGAAATACTGTCCTGATTTCTTATTACTCCAAATCTTATCTATATGTGATCTCTACTTTGCTTCAACTCCATATCCTCTTGATTTTCATATCACTTCATTTCCTCACTTTTATTTTTTTTATCTGTGGATTTCATTTTCTTTTCCTTATAAGCTCTTTCTTCACTTTGCAAATTTTTTGGTAACCTGCTGGGTTAGGGCAGAGACCCTATTTCCTGTCTATCTTCTCTCCTTAGATGGTCTTAGCTAGTTCCAAAGCTTCAAAAATCATCTGTAATAATTTCCTTTCTATTGGATATATCCACTTAGATGTGCCAATATCATATCAAAATTCATTTTTTTAAAAAAATCCTTATCTAATACTACAAGCATGAACTTTTCTATCTTTTCTCCATCATAGCAAACGACATGGCCATCTAACCAGTTTGTGGTTTTTCTTACTCATTGCAGTTCAGTTCATCACCTTTATATCCAATCTATAAGCCACCTTTATCATTCTGTTTTAAATTTCTTTTGTCCCCAGTGAATTCAGCAACACTGCTTACCTAGAGTATTGTCCTAACTTCCATTTGAGCTCCCTGCTTCCCTCCAATTTATTCTCTACAGTACAGCAGCAGAAGACTCTTTCAAAAACTAAAATGTTTATATCATTTACCTGCTTAATGCCCTGTTTGCACACTCCAAACCAGTTCTAAATTTCCAGATAAATTTGTCCTAGCTCTCCTATCTCAACCATGATCTGCTTTCCCCCTTGTCTTTTATTACTCGGGAACCAATTTCATATATGCACTAAGCTTCTCTAGGGGGCCATGTATGTGCAGTTTCTTCTCTTTGGGATTTTCTTCTCTCTTGCTCTTTTTATAGCTGGCGTTTATCCTTCGGACCTCAGCTTAAAATTCTTCCTCATCAAACCTTTTCTGAGTGTTTTAATTAAATAGGTATCACATTTCCTTCTCATTGCACCTTTTTCTCCTCTTTATTGTACTTTATCAAAGAGCTCATCATATGTTTATTTTTTTTTATTCCTCACCAGATTTCAATCCCCTTGAGCACAGCAATGCAGAGAGCATCTGTTTTCTTCACTACAACCTAACACAATAGACAATTAATACAAATTTGTAGAACAAATGAATCAAAGACACTTTCTGCCAAAAATGGGTTCACAAAACCACATGGAGTGGGCTGGGGATGTGGCTCAAGCGGTAGCGCGCTCGCCTGGCATGCGAGCGGCCCAGGGTTCGATCCTCAGCACCACACATACAAACAAAGATGTTGTGTCCACCGAAAAAATAAATATTAAAATTCTCTCTTCTCCTCTCTCTCTCTCTCTCTCTCTCTCAAAAAAAAAAAAAACACATGGAGATAGCACTGATGCTGTTAAAGACATATGGAGTTTAAGACATACATACATGTGGAGGAAAAGAGCATGCAGGTAAGGGAAGCAGGAGTCTGCAAGCATCATCCTGCCACAGCCCTCTTTGTCCTGGCACACATATACTCTCTGCCTTTAAATATAGACTTACTACTCATGATTGACTCCAAGAGCTTACACAAGTACAAAGAGCTAATAAAAAGGACCCCAACGCAAAAGGAAGAGAGGCTCGAAAGAGAATTGGAGAAAGACTAAGTCAGCACACAGAAGAGTACACAATGAGCAAAGTAGTTTGATTATAGTAGCAAAATGAAATGGAAATCAAAATTGATTTGTCATCTTTTTCTCAATTGTAGTTGGTTAAATACAGATGAACACAAAAATAAGTCATTAGATTTTAAGTCATGTTTCATTTGTAACCCTTTCCAATTTACTTATTTACACATTCATGTAACAAAATTTATTTATCAAATGTCCAATAAGGCATTGTTTTATTATTACTTATAGGACAGAATTAAAGTTTAAATACGCACACACACGCACACATAGACATTCATATATACAGTTATGTTTCAGAACTATAGCATAAAGGTATACATTTTCCCTTTCGTTAACATTCTAATGTATACAATATCTGTGACATTAAATTTAAAGTGCAAAAGAATCTCCTTTTTTGCCCGGAATGGTGGCACACTACTGTAATCCCAGTGGTACCGGAGGCCGAGACAGGAGGATCACAAGTTCAAAGCCAGCCACAGCAAAAGGGAGGTACTAAGCAACTCAGTGAAACCCTTTCTCTAAATAAAATGAAAAATAGGCATGGGGATGTGTTTCAGTGGCCAAGTGCCCCTGAGTTTAATTTAAAAAAAAGTCAACTGTTTTTAATCATGGAGACTACTCCTAAACCATTTCTCATATATTCTAGTTGTATTAACAGTTTCTTAAATAATAAGAAGTTGTTATAATAGTAGGATATCTTAATTCTTTAAGATCACTTTGGAAATTTACTTCTGGTTTTGAGGACTGAAATATACAAAATGACTATTTTTGATTCATATTATCTCAAAATTAATAGTATCAATCCAGAATTCTAAGTATTTTCCAGAAATATTAAAGGGAACCAGCAATATTTTACTTTTATTTACCTTGAGAGAGATATATATACATATAGTTTGCATAAAAATTTAAGTTTTGGGCTGTGGCTCAATTGGTAGCACGCTCACCTGGCTTGCATGGGGCCCTGGGTTCGATCCTCAGCACCACATAAAAATAAAATAAAAGATGTTGTGTCCACCGAAAACTAAAAAATAAATATTAAAAAATTCTCTCTCTCTCTCTCTCTCAAAAAAAAATAGGTTTGTACTTTATGCATCAAAACTCGTATTAGAAGCTCACCATCTGGTAGAGTAAGTATCATTAAAGAAATGGACAGCCAGACCATGGTTAGAGAGTTCATTAAACAGACAGCTGTTTTGTTTTCTTTTATTTGTCTATGATGTGTCTCTTGTCTATCATTTGCTAATATAACAAAAATGCATTGAGAAAGGACATAGCTATGGACAAATGTACATATTTTACTTAGGACTGCTTGGCAAAAATTGAGACATTAACTGCCTTTATTGAAAAATTTCAATTAATATTTTATTTTGTTACAAAATTGGTAAATATCTATCCTATGAATCTCAAAAATAGAACAGCATTATAAAATACAAAATTCATAACTTTCTAGGATTATCACTTTTAATATTTTGAATTATACATATATAAAATTAGACTTATACTGTACCTACTGTGAAATAACCTGCTATTTTCTTTTAAAAACACATCATAAATTTACCCTTGTGTCCTTAACTATTAAAGAAGGATCTTTAGTATAACCATAGCATTTTATATCAAGAATTTAAAATCATTCCTTTTAAAATCATTTCCTTTGGTGGCTCATTTTGGTTGTTTCCAATGGATTGCTCTTTTAAAAGATACCCCATGACCATTTTCATGTATTCACATTTACCTAATTCTTTATTTCCTGAAAGGATTGCTAGTTCAAATGTCAAGCACATTTTTATACTTTTATTATTTATATTTGAAGCAAATTCATAATAAAAATAAAAGCATAGGCTTAAGCGTCAGACTTCTTGGACTGAAATTATATCTGACAAAGTAACTCTATAACATAACAAGTTAACCATCCTATAACTCCACTTAATCATGTGTAAGATAGAAATAATTATACTATTTATCCAGAACAATTTTTAAACAAGTAAATGAGTTAATACATGTAAAATACTGATATAAATACTTGAGAAAAGTAAACCCTAAAATGTTAATTGTTATGATTTACCAAGTGAACTGCCAAAAATAATGCACGAATTTGCACTCCACGAATTTCAATCCAAACCAGATATTATTACTTTTACACTATTTTATATTTAAAGTCAAGTGTTAAACATGACCATATTTAATTAATGAACTTGATTTTCAAGTAATTTTACATGCACAGCAAACTTAAACTAACAGTATGTATAGTTTCCATATACACTCACATCCCCACATGCACAAGTTCTCTCATTATGGACATCCTACACCTCAGTGGCCCATTTATTACAATAGTTAAACATACATGGAAGCATAATCATCACGTAGGATCTACAGTTTATGTTAAGTTCACTCTTTGCTGTTGTATATCTATATATGGGTTAGACAAATCTATGTTAACATATATTTGCCATTGTAGTATCATACAGAATAGTTTCACATTCCTAAAAATACTTTGTGCCTAGCCTATTCACCTCTCCTTCCCTGCAGCCACTGTCAACCATCAATCCTTTAACTTTCCCCATAATTTTGCCTTTTCCATATTGTCATACAGTTGGAATTGTACAATATGTGACTTTTCAGTTTTTCTTCTTTCACATGTAATTTGCATTTGAGTTTCTTCCACTAATTTTCATGACTTGCTAAGCTCATTTCTTTATACTGTTGAATAATATGCCATTGTCCAGATGCACCACAATTGGTAAATCCATTCATTCACTGAAGGACATCTAGATGCTTCCAACTCATGGCAATCATGAATGAACCTGCTATAAACATCTGTGTGAAGTGTTTTGTGTGCACATAAGTTTTCAATTCATTTGGATAACTATCAAGGAGCATGACAGCTGGATTTTATAGTAAGTAGTTCCATCATTTTGCATTTCTGACAGCAATGAATGTTAGATTTCTTGCTGCTTCACTTTCTGGACACAACTTAATATTCTCAGTATTTTAGACTTTGGTCATTTAAATAATTGTGTCCTGATACCTTTTGTTATTTTAATTTGCACTTCTCTAGTGGCATAATATTGAACATCTTTTCACATGCTTATTTGACATCTCATATTTTCCTTGGCAAGGTCTGTTTGGGTCTTTGGTGCATAGTAAATGGCAACTAACTTTAAGTATCAATATGTTGACAATTTTTTTTTATGAGAGACAACTGAAAGAAAATTCTTTCAACTTTATTGAAACTACATTTATAGTCCTGTAAACTTTTAGGAATGAAAGATATATTTATTTAATTTATTCCATTTTACAATGAGACAAAGTTCAAAGTCTGTAAGAGGCTTACCTAAGTAAACATGATCTATTAAAGTAAGAATAAGATAAAACCAACTTTTAAAAACGTCAAGATACTCCTTCTACTGAATTATAATAATTACACTGGGAAAAAAAAGTCAGCAAATCTTTGCTTATTTTTATAAAGTAGCAAGGTTCCACTGTGTTTGAAATGACAGGTGATGAGTGTAATTTCAGAAAATTTCATCAACAAAATGTTAGTAAATTTCAAAGAGTAAATATCAATAGAATCAAGAGGATAGGATTTACAATGAAAATTTAAATAATAACTCTTTGTCTTAAGATTCAAATAAGGAGGCATATAATTGACACATTCTTATGACAAATAGATGCAAAAAAATAAAAAAATCCCTCAGCAAATATTCAACTAAAACACCAGAGATTTCATATAACACTGAACTATTAAAAACACACAAATACTACATGATATGGAAAACAAGAAATTATGAAACTTATGACATTCAAGGATATATATTTTGTATGTATAAATTTAATTTACATATATGTAAATTATGTTTATATGTGAATAGTCTTTAATGTTATATTCAATTTATATGTTTTATGTATATATCTAAAATTCAAGAAATATTAGATACATAAATGTATAATAGATTTTTCATAGAAAAAATCCTTAGAGAAATATTCCAAAATATTTGATGTTTTCTAAGATTATACAATTTCTCATTAAAAAAAAAAAAAACACGTACCTAGGGGCTAGGGATATATCTCAGTTGGTAGAGTGTTTGCCTTGCATGCACAAGGTCCTGGGTTCGATCCCCAGCACCAAAAAAAAAAAAAAAAGCTCCTACCTAGTTGCAATTATGAAGGCCAAGTGATGTGCTAAAGAAATTTTTGGGACACAGGAGCATGGCATTCCTAGTATATCTATTCTCCTCAGCAATTCATATATAATCCAAAACTTGTAAATTTGAACTTTAACAATAATAATGACTATCGTGTGGAAAATCTGCACTGACATTGAAAAGATGGCTATGTGGGACTTTCTGGTCCATTACACTAATTGCATTGTTGGCTTTCTGTAAATTATCTAGATAATTGTAGCCAATTGTCAACCTTAACTGCAACTGGAACTTGAAGAGAGCAACCTTTGCCAGAGAAGTCAGACAAAGCTGCTAAAATAAAAGAACATGTTAATAATCTCCTTTCAAAGAGAACTACACACACACACACACACACACACACACACACACACACTCGCAATAATGTTGTCTAACATTGTCTATAAATTTAAAAGTAGAGCAATATATACAAACTTTTCCATGTCTAAAATTTGATGACTCTAGGAACTTCCATAGACTGTTATTCTTCTATTTTCTTCTCCAATCTCTTTTAAACTAGGACAGTAAAGACATATGAAAACAATAATTAAAATGCATTGGTTAAAATCATTAACATATCTGAGAAAATGGTTATTTAAGGTGACCAATAATCAGGCCAGATTTATAATTTAGATCATTTGTGTTTTTCAAATATTAATTTAATATAATTATTTAACAATTTGGGATAGGTATGTAAAAGACAAAATGACACTTTTAAAAAATCTTTTAAGTACATATTGGGTATTATGGTAGTTAAAGTTAAATTACAATAAGGAAATCAGAAGTGTTCTCTGACAGTGTGCCTTTAGGGAGCAGAGGATTTTATGACTTGGTTTTTAATGACCCTTATGATTTCTGAGGGGAGTCATAATTTTTTAATCAGGCACAGCTGCCATTTAATAAAAGCCAACTTTGCTCAGCTAGGTCAGTGACAGTATGTTTAATGGTTTCCTTGATAGTTTCGTGCACGTTTTCTTCTAAGCTTATCCACATTTCTGGACATTTAAATTTTTTTAAGTAACCCTATTGAGCAAGGGAATAGAGTCTAGAGGTCATAACAAAGAATTTAGTAATAGACCCTTTCAGACTTTCAGTCCCAAGGTGAGTATAAAATGATCCTATTAACTTTGTCATACTTTTTTTAAAAAAAATCTTTACATTAAAGTTTCTGGGAGAAAAATACAGATGAACCAATGTTTTCATTATAAAGAATCAGTATGTAGGTTCCTCAAAAATCTAAAAACAGAAGGACCAATGTTGCTTTATCACACTGAACATTGATTTACATCTTCGTAACATCATTATTGGTCACTAACATTTTGGATTCTCTTCTTCATTCAGATACATAAAATAATTGCATTTATCTAAACAAATTAGATATGGGCTTATTATTTGTTCTGATATTAAAGTATGATTAAAAGTGGATTGTATATCTTCTGGGCAAAAGGGTTTAATTGCTTTTTACAGGCTCTCAAATTCTGTCTTCCCCTTCAGTAACAATCATAGAAGTATATATTGAGTGGGTAATGATAAGATGGTAAAGCCTCTGCCCTACTCCTGGGTGACTTGGATAAGAAAAAAATGTCTATCAAGAACATATGAAAATATAAATTTTATTGTTGTG
Organism: Urocitellus parryii; assembly: GCF_045843805.1. NCBI lineage: Eukaryota > Metazoa > Chordata > Mammalia > Rodentia > Sciuridae > Urocitellus > Urocitellus parryii. Next base: position 68,194,965 of record NC_135538.1, on the reverse strand, counting down.
AGCACTGATATCTAAGAGGGTTGTTGTCTGTTGTATCTTGACTGATCCACTTTCTAATTTTAATTTATTCCTAATCATCAAGCTAATTGTATGAGTTATTCTTCTTGTAACCAAATGCCTAGAGAAGGTTGTCATAAAATTGTATAAGTACATTAAATTGCATACTTCAGATTTATTCACTATTTTAAGCTGTATTTCTATTCAAACTGTGAATAATACAGCTATTTTCTTTGGACTAGTATTCTAAATTAAGAAAAACTGACATCATTCACTAAGTTTAAAGCTCATCAAAATGATATTTTCCATGTCACTCTAGATGGCACTACTGATAAGGAATGAAGGATGAGAACTTGATTTAATTTCACTGAACTTACTGTTGAATTATATAGCTTTTACCTTTCCACCTCTGTTCCTGTGTCCTGTTCTACCACCTGCAGCACTATAAACAGAAGAGTCTTGCCGGATGGGAGCCATCTGCAACATAACTCATTTCTTCAAAGGGCGGCTAGATTCAAGTGCTATCATGTCTTACAATATGCAATATATTTTAGTTATTGCTTTTAAGTAATCTTCTCTTTTCTCCTTTGTACATCATTAAATACTTTAAATAGCCGATGTCAAAACCACTTGGTTCTTTTGCTTCTTGAGTTTCCAGAAATGTCAAATATGGAGATGTGCTTCTCTAGCATTATTTATGTGTGAAATACTGCAACTCAATTATACTTCCTCTTTCAACAGCAATGGTTCATGTATAAGAATAATTCTGAATGCAGTATCCAAAAATTAGCTTCAATATTTTGTTATATTTTACTCGTCCAGGATAAACAAAACTCACGCCACCAATACTGATGCCCTAATTCTTACTTTACCTGCTGTGCTTAAAAAAATATGCACTAGTAAGGAAGCACAAACAGTGCTAATGGTGCAAAGATCTCTTATTTCAATATTTACCTTTGTGGGCATATTTGGGAATTTTCTTTTTCCTTTAATGAGAATTGAAGATAAGCTGGCTTCTCTTTGATAATACAAATGTTAAAATTATTGTGAATGTTATGCCATATGGTGCTTAGATAATGGTAGAAATAGGTTGTTGATCAGCAGATACATTCTCATTAGAATCTCACCATTTTTAGCATAGAACAGATGAATTTTCTTTGGAGCAGTTTGTTCAAAGGATGGCTTTCTTGGCTGTCATAAAAGATTTTAGAATTTCATGCATTGTTGCTATAGCACTACAAATTGAATAAAATGTCTATTGTACATTCTAAGGTGCATGTCTTCTAATCTTTAAAGACATTTCTATGGTTATTGATCTATATCACAAATTACTGCTAACGGTGACTTACATACATACTTTTAAAAAGGCTGTACATATATATCTTCATGTTATTATTTCCCAATTTGATAAATGAGCTCCAAATTCTCAGGTTATTAATAACTAGCATGGCTGGAGCTGAGAAGGATGTTAGTAACTTACCTTAACCATTTACAGGTGTACATTGGCCATTAGACCTTAGAATTAAGATTGATATGAGGAACATGATGTAAGGAAAAGTGAAAGAAAATAAGATATATAGTTCACTAGAATTCCATGCAAAATTTCAAATATAAAATAGAACATTCTCCACATTATTTTTATTATTTAACATAGTATTGCTATTTGTTTAAATTGGTTTTCTGAATTCTGTATATCCTATAAGATCATATTACATCATTGTAATACTTTATATTTTTCACTTAAAATGAAATATTTTCTAAACAGAACTAATTACACAATAGCTTTGATTAAGCTAAATTATTATGAACACAAATAGAACTGAATAAATTTTAGTGAATATGCTAAAATATTAGACCATCTTCACCACTAAACATTTGATAGATTTAAAAAAATTATATGAAACATATGAAAATATAAATTTTATTTATATTTTATTTATATTTTTATATAATTTATATATAAATATATAACATATATAAATATATTTATATATAATTTATAAATTTTATTTATATTCAAACTTTAGGTTTGAATCTTGTGTTTTCTGTACAATGAGTCCTAGACAACTCTTTGACATCCAGTTTAAGTGTATTGGAGTATATATGTGTTTACTGATTCCATTAAATACAAACTCAACACAGTATAAAAGAACAAATGTTTTTCACCAGTCTGTCTGCATCAAATTCTGTTTTTGTCATTTGCAACATCTCAGAGTATCAATTTCCTCAACTGTCAAGTAGTTATTATAATGGCATCTTCTTTGTGGGGCTTTCTTGAGGATTACATTGAACACATAATACAACCTAACTGGCAATGAGTTTTTCTCCTTGTTATTTCATCAGTGTATGTATCATAGAACAAAGCATCATTAGGACATTGTTCCATTAATACATTATTACTATTACATTGTATCATAGGAGAGTCTTGGCTAATGAAAACTATTGAAGTTCCTGCAAAGACCCATTTCAGTATTCATAACATGACTAATCTGTCCTTCTCCAGCATTTATTCTTCCACTCTTTTGGATATCTTTTTGATATGAATGTTCCACTCCTTGTTCTTTTCTTCTTATCCCCCCAAACCCCTTCCTACATTGAACTCTCACCTTATGTCCTTGTTTTTTATTTCACTAATAAAAATGAGAGAGGGTCAGAGAAGGCCTTCTGTATGCTCATTCACCCCAGTACTACATGCCAGCAAATGTCCTCTCTTCTGTGTTGTCAAATGATTATCTAGTCACTAAATTCACTATTTATATCCATTAGTACATAAATATACCATCACACTATACTTAAGAAAAAAAATGTTTGCCCTGAATTTTCATCTAGTGATATTTCATTCATCTCCTACCTATGTTTACAAAATAGCTATTCTAAAGAGGTATCTTATGATCATTTATTTTATGCACTTTACTCTCATTTTCTCTTGATCCTATGACAAAATGGATTTTTGCTTCTACCACACAACTGAACGAAATGTTGTTACCATTGATGAAATCAATGTTTCATTTTTTGAATTCTCATTTGAATTGTCAGCAAGACTGGAAATAATTAATAAATCCTCATTCATTAAAATGTCTCCTAAGATGGTGTGGTGGCCACCGCCTGTAATTCCAGCATCTCAGGAAGCTGAGGCAGTAGGGTTGTGAGTTCAAAGCCAGCCTCAGCAAATTAGCAAGGCTTTAAGTAACACAGTGAGACGCTTTTTCTAAATAAAATATTTAAAAGGGATGGGGATGTGGCTCAGTGGTTAAGCACCCCTGGATTCAATTCTCAGTACCAAAAAAAAAAAAAAAAAATGTCTCCCAGTTCTGTGTACTTGCCATTTCCTTCTTTAAGTCCTCCTTGTCAGCTTCTGAAATGTAAAATATCATAGAACATGTGTCTTTCTTTTCCTTTCTTTCTATATCTTCTTCCAAGATTACCTCATCTTGTCCCTTGGCTTTAAATTCTGATACATGCTGATTATTTAATGCCACATCTCTAACCTTGACCTTCACCTGCAACATCCTGTTCAGCAGCACTGCTTGGATGATTAGAGTTAATGCCACTCCTGTAAGAGCCCCTCTGCTAGTTCAGAATCAGTTTCTATGAATACACTAAAACTTCTTGTTACAATAGAATATTTTGCCTTAAGGCTGGGCGCAGTGGCGCATACCTGTAATCCCAGCAGCTGAAGAGAGGCCAGGCAGGAGAATTCCAAGTTTAAAGCCAGCCTCAGCGATTCAGCAAGATGTTAAGCAACTCAGTGAGATCCTGTCTTTCATAATTTACACAATAGGGCTAGGGATGTGGCTCAGTGGTTGAGTGCATCTGAATTCAATCCCTGGTACTTCCCTCCCCCCACACAAAAAAAAGAATATTTGAACTTAAGAATATATATTTGCCATCAAACTTCAACAGGTATATAAAGCTCTTTTGTCTCATGTAGGGAGGCCATGAAATCATTTATTAGATAAACTTAGATACATGAAAATATTGATAAGTTGTTATTTTAGTAATTTTTATATACAAAAAGTTAAAATATTTGCTTTATTTAGTATTATAAAGTTGCCTCCAACTTTGATCTAACTAAACAAAGCAAAGCAAAACCAAGCAATTCAACAAACAAAACACCTCTATTGAAGAAATTCACCAATTCTGAATTTCTATTTTTTAACCTAGAAGCCTTTCTCTCTCTCTCTCTCTCTCTCTCTCTCTCTCTCTCTCTCTCTCTCTCTCTCTCTCTCTCTCTCTCTTTCTTTCTTTCCTCTCTCCCTCTTTAACCTGGTAGAGCACAAAACCCTAACCCTAACTATGTAACAGCTAGTGTCCGAAGTGCAACCCTGAATTCAGTTTTAAGGCCCTGTTATCTTTCCTGCTTGACTCTGAACTACCATTATGACTGGATTTTGACTATGAATCAAAGGCTTTTTCAGGAGAACTATTTCAACTGAAGTCTTTTCAGCACTCAGGTGTTAGTTTAAGAAGCCTGGACCATGTGAAGAAGAGACATGTAGGTGCTTTAGATAACCACTCTGAGCACCCAGAATCAGTCAGCATCACGTACCAACCATGTAAATAAGACATATTGGACATTCAACCCAACTGAGTCTTCCCATCGCACCAACCTCAACTACCGTCTCACTGTAGCCACTTGTGACTTTAGGCAAAGCTCCAGCTATACTCAATCACCCATAAAGTATGAGAATTAATAACAATAAGTTGTTCTAAGCCAATAAATCTTGGATGCTTTATTATCCAATGATGGCACCAGGATAGTTTTAGGATCTTAAGTCATACCAAAATAAATGAAACATACACAATTTAAAATATTTATTGATATAAATGCTTATTTACTGATTTCTAAAAAATGATTGATTAGTAAATTCACAATTTAGTTCAGCTAAAATTAAAATATTTTTCTAAATTTTTTATAAAGACATATAGCAGTATAAATTAAAATAAATATAAAAACACTTTATACAGATCACCAAATTATTAAAAATAACAAGCTGAAAAATTACTCTCAGAACAAACTTATATGTGTGTGTGTATACATATGTATATACATATAGAGATATATATGTATATATATAAATATAAAACTCTTATTTACTTTATTTATTTACATTTTTTTCCCAGTGCTGAGTAATAAAACCCAAGGTCTCAGACTTGCTAAGTATAATCTTTTTTTTGTACTGGGAATTGTACACAGGGGTGCTTACCCACTGAGACACATCTCTGGCTCTTTTTAATATTTTATTTAGATAGAGTCCCACTGAGGTGTAAGTGCCTCACTAACTTGCTGAGGTTGGCTTTGAATTTGCGATCCTCCTACCTCAGCCTCCTGAGTCGCTGGCTATATATAATCTATTTTTTTTCCTAATATTGTGTCACTGTTTTTTTTGTTTTGTTTTGTTTTGTTTGGTACAGGGGATTGAACTCAGGGACACTCCAACACTGACCACCCAGGCCCTGTTTTCTATTTTATTTAGAGACAGGCTCTCACTGAGTTGCTTAGTACCTTGCTTTTCACTGAGGCTGGCTTTGAACTCAAGATTCTTCTGCCTCCATACCCCCCTTCCCCTGGAGCCGCTGGGATTACACACTCTGTGTGACACTCTGCCTGGTTCAACTGGTATGTTTTTGTTAAAATATTATTTTTGATAATGTCATTTACTTTCATAATTTGTTTAGTATTATTTTATAGTTACACTCGGTTTAAGGCATTTGAAATTTTTGATGAATTCTATTGACTTGTGTGAGATCATGAAGGACATTGTTAACTATACATTTTAAATATAATGTTTTCAAACATCAGTCCAATGATTTTAAAGTTTTATTTTTATGGCCACTTTCTGGAGTCTCTTTATTAAAAGATTATTTTTGTTAGATAAAACTTGTCAAAACAGTTGTACCTACTTATGAATCTTTTGACTAGTTCACCAAATTTAAATGATTCAAAACCTTAAGACTATTTAATTTACTTCATATCATAAGATAATGTAAATTATTTCCTCATAAACAAAACTTTGAAAATATTCATTCCACATATATAAATATTTCAAAGCACAAACATGCAATTCTAAAAAAATATTCTATACTGAGTTTTCAACATATTTCTCACTCTTCCTGTGTTTTGTATTTATAAAATTCAACATCTTCATGTTTGCATGTTTTTTTCAATAACTTAAAATGTAAAAACTTTACAAGCTGAAGATATTTCATCCACTGAGTACTTTTATTCAACATTATCAGATGATTTTCAAGAAAATATAACTAAAATATGATCAAATAATTAAGTGAATAGTTTTAATTTATGAAACTTTACACTATAGTCCCAAATTTTATATCAAATATTCCATTAATATTCAGGAACAAAGGAACTCCATACTCCCATGATGGGATATGTTCCTCATTTAAAATTGATGTCATTGGAAAAATGTGATTATTTCCTCTGAATATGTAGATAGGTACCTATTGTCCATTATGGCTTCTATTTAGGTTGATAGAATAGCAAATTTGCTCAAACACACCTGTGAGATACATGTGTGCCTCTACTGCATCATAGTTTTCTTAATGTAAAACTTTCAATTCTCATCACACAAAAATAATTTAATCCTAAATATTGAATTCTTATCTGACATTGCATAGTCACCACACTATCAGTTATTTCAAAGAAAAATTCTCAAAGTTCAACTATAATTTCATAAATTGTACTTTAAAAAATCAAATCTTTATTCTGATTAGCTGTTTCCATTTGAAATAACTGATAACACTGGCTACCAATCTTGAATCACTTAGCTGATGCAAAAATTTCCAAATGACCAACACAGCTCTAGATTCACATTTTTCATGCACATGGAAAAATATAATAAAAAATGAGAGAGACCAATTATGCAAACAGATATTTACTTTTAAAGAACAATATTTTTCAGAGAAATATTTATACACAATCTCTGTAGCTGTCTATGGTCAGGTAGAATGTTCTTAAACATTCATATTTGAAGTTCAGAATGATTATTTTTCTGATTTTATTTGACCAATGATATTGTTATGGCCTCCACAGTAGATGGCAAATGTCAACAGCAATTTGTGAAAGATATACCTGCATGGTGCTTTCTCAGGATACAGAAATTCAACAGGTGGTTCTGGCATCCACTGAAGTGCAATTTTGAAGTACAAAAAAAATAAAATGGCTGAAAAGAGAAGAATATTTTTACCACATTAAAATGCATATTTTCTGTCTAAAAGGAATTTCTATAGACAATGGCAGGTCTGCAGGAAATTTCTGGGACCAGATCCACCTGCCAAACTGTACTAGCTCAAGTCTGGATCAATGTTCACTTCAAATACTCAGTTCTAACTATGATAGATTCGTTGATCTTAAATTTAGAAAAAAATAAAGTAATATTCTAGTTACACATTATATATTTAGTTCATTACTGATAAATGATTTTAATGGAAAGTAAAAATGATAAACAAAAGCAAAATAACTGTAGTTTTACATTAAATCATAAAAGCACTCCAAATCACTCTATGGGCTCAATGCTCTCTATTTTCTATACTTATGTCAAATATAACCAAAATATATTTGCCCACATCTACCACATACCCTGTGGGTTAGGGGTCCAATGTTCTTAATGCATCTTCCAGGCAGTGAATACAACAAACCCATGTCTTACACCTGGGGTTTTAGTAAGACTAGTGGTACCCAACACTGTTTTCACCTACTGAACTCAGATTGCAGCATATACACTTTATAGCAGTACCCTCAATTTATCAACAAGCGTTCCACAGGATAGAGTCCTGAAAAAAAGAGTAAAGGAAGGACTGAAAAAAGAAAGCTGTCTTGTTTTCCTTTTATATTTATCCATATATTAAAATGGGAAATATGTCAGCTATGCATGTCTTATACACACCTGAAATGAAAGTAATGGTCCACCCAAAGATATCATCTTATTTCAGAGCAACATTTGGTTATAATACTCAGTTTTTAAAAATAAAGAGATAAAAAAATGAAAAGAAAAGAAAAAGAAAACTGCCGGACAGGGCTGGAATATAGCTCAGTTGGTAGAGTGTACAAGGTCCTGGGTTCAATCCCCAGCACCACAAAAAAAAAAAAAAAAAAAAAAAGAGAAGAAGAAAAGAAAAATGCCAGACAAATCTACATCAGAATGTCAAGATAATCAGAACTTGGGAAAATTCCACTCTAGCTGAGATGGATTTATTATTACTTCATTTATTAGGCACAAGTCTTCTGGTCTGTACAAAGAATGAGTATAATATTAATGTAATTTCTATATCCTTATTTGACAGATTTCATTTGGCCACAATTATTCTATTTTATTCAGTTTTAAAGCATTTATGTGATTAAATCTTTGTAGGTGGGTAATTTGATATTTATTGAATCTATTTTCCAATTGTATATTTTAAATTAAGTCTTTCCTATTTGAGTTTATCCTGTTACTCTCACTGGACTTTCTGTGCATTTCTACATGTGAATAATGCTTATTTACTAACTACATGACTGAATATCAGTATCCATTTAGAATTAATTTACATTTACTATTCAGTCTTTAAAATTAATTTTTCTTAATCTCAGCTGACTATGGCAAGCCTTTTTTTCAGCTGCCAGTGTTAGGTTCATGAGAACCAACTGGTAACAATGAAATACAGGAGGGTTCTGGTAGGGATTTCCAAGATTTTCTTCTTTGGAGGAAGTATTTCTACAAACAAGAAGAGTTATTATTATTGTTGTTGCCTCCTTTTTTGCTATCTTTGGATAAAATTGTTTAAGGGCATAGTATCCAAATGTACTTCAGAATTCACAAAAGTTGTAATCATAACAATGGTGGGACCTGTGCAATGGCAGGATAGACTATTACAAAGAAATTATTGAGTTACTGAAACAACTCTGATACTGCCCAACTCCAGACTTCTTGTAAAATAAAAACATGTGTTTGTTTCTTAATCTATTGTTAAGTTTACTAATTTCAGTCTATAGAATCCTAAATAATATAAATATGTGGATTTTGATACATATAAATAAAATGAAATTTTTAAAATATAATTGAAACAATAAATACTTTGTAAAAAGTATTTCACTCTCATTTAATTATTCATGTTTAAAAGTACTTGAATTCTACTTAAAACATAATATTTGATGAGCACAATATGATTTAGTATGTTTTATTGTTTTTTAAATGCTGGTTTAACATTTCATAATGTAATACTAAGAGGCCATATTTCTAAGTTTTCTATTTGAAAGTTTGTCCTAATAGCTGTCATAGGGGAAAGAAGATTTCTTACTAGAATATTTGAATAAAAAGAAAAACACTATTAACTACCCGCACTAAATTCGGGTATTCAATGACTAGCTCCAACTACCTATTATATAAACACAAATGCTTTTTCTTGAAATTCGTTTACAAAACCTCCAGGTAATTATCCTTGAGAACTAATTGGATATAACTGCATATCTATATAACAACTGGGTACAAAACTGCTATGGTTTGGATTTGGAATGTTCTCCAAAAGCTCACATGTTGAACGCACATTACCCAGAGCCGCATGGTACAGAGTTGGAGCTTTAATGCAATGAATGGTTCTTCTCTCTCTCTCCCTCTTGTTCTCTCTCTCTCTCTCTCTCTCTCTCTCTCTCTCTCTCTCTTGTTCTCTCTCTTTCCTGACTGCTACCAGCTGAATAGCTTTCCTCTGCCTCTCTCTTCTACCATGGTGTTTCTGCCTTGGAGCCAGTGGACTACTGACTGAAATCTCTGAACCCTTGAAACACAATAAAGCCTCCTTCAAGTTGTCTATGTCAGGTATTTTGTTCATAGTGATAAAAAGATGTCTAATAAACAACCTCTGAATGGAATTTTTAATTCTTTATTTTGAAAATGTAAAATAGAGTAAATGCTCCGCCTTGAGTCTTAAGTATATAGAGATGAATTTTTATTTGTAACTTTCTTATGTTGTTTGACAAGAAAATCACTTTAATGATGGAAACATTTTTTAAAATATGTTTTTAAAATATCTTCCGTGCAGCATAGTAATTTCCCTCTTTATTTTCTATCAAAAGAAGTTATTTTTTTCCATTAAACTACCATATTCAGTTGTAAATACAACATAAAATATTTATTTATTTATTTACTCTCCTCCTTTTCTTTTGGAAATGGGAGGTGTGGAGTGCTATTTACTAGATAGCATTTTTTATCATCACACACAAATTTGACTTTTTAATAAAACAAAAATATTTAAGTTCAACAACTCTTCCAAGTAATTTTTCCATTATGTAACATTGGGACTTCTGTGTGATGAAATAAATTTCTTTTTTTGTTCATTTTCAATCCTATTACAAAATGTTTTAAAGAAGATGTGCTTTAAATGTCTTTTTTTTTTTAAACTCCAGTTCCCACATGTGGTATTTTGACCATTTCTGGCTGCAACTTCTCTACTGAAATAGCTTGCCTGTGAATGATGCAGTGAACATATCACAAGTGGTGCTATTTTTGTGACCTTATGAGAAAAAAATTAAAATCAAAAGCAGTTATTTAGTATGAACTAGCATTTTCTAAGATGACATTATTTTAGTTAAAGCAGTAGTTTTTAAAAATTTTCTTTGTCTCCTGTGTTTCAAAAATGAAACAAAGGAAGCAGGTCACACAGTTTGTTCATTGTGTCTAAAAAATCTCCATAACTGAAGCATGCTGGAAATATCTATACATTCACTGCAATGAAAAGCACAGCTTTCACTTATACTCTCCTTATACTCACTTGTTCAAAGATTTATTCTGTTTATTTTTAGCATTTTTTTCCCAAAGGCATGTACTGAACAAAGAAATGAGACCTGGCTCATTGCTCATTGGCATACCATTTTCTGTGGCCTTTCTGAACTTAAAGAAAACAACCAATGCTTTTATTTATTTATTTTTTTGTTTGTTTTTTTGTGTTATTTTGGGTTTTTTTTCTTTTTTTTATTGTTGGTTGTTCAAAACATTACATAGTTCTTGATATATCATATTTCACACTTTGATTCAAGTGGGTTATGAACTCCCATTTTTACCCCGTATACAGATTGCAGAATCACATTGGTTACACTTCCATTGATTTACACATTGCCATACTAGTGTCTGTTGTATTCTGCTGCCTTTCCTATCCTCTACTATCCCCCCTCCCCTCCCCTCCCCTCCCCTCTTCTCTCTCTACCCCCTCTACTGTAATTCATTTCTCCCCCTTGTATTATTTTTCCCTTTCCCCTCACTTCCTCTTGTATGTAATTTTGTATAACCCTGAGGGTCTCCTTCCATTTCCATGCAATTTCCCTTCTCTCTCCCTTTCCCTCCCACCTCTCATCACTGTTTAATGTTAATCTTCTTCTCATGCTCTTCGTCCTTAACTCTGTTCTTAGTTACTCTCCTTATATCAAAGAAGACATTTGGCATTTGTTTTTTAGGGATTGGCTAGCTTCACTTAGCATAATCTTTTATTTATTTTTTTCTCCAAAGTTATTTGGAAGTGAGATCTATTCTTCCTGTTCTTGTCCCTACTCTAACTCCCCTCTACCTCCTTCTTCTTCCTTTTCCTGCTCATCATTATCTTAATCAAGCTCTGAATATGATCATTAAATTAAGTGAAATTGTGTAAAATGGTTATCAGTCCTAATATATATATATATATATATATATATATATATATATATATAATTTCTTCTTGCTATATGGACCCTTGATTCTCAAATACATCCTTAATTGCTATGTCATTGTATTATCACGAGGTAATCCTTTAAACACAGGGTACACTTAAGGAGAAGTTTATGATTAACTAATGAACCTAAATCCACATTTCACAGTGACTTCTTAGCAATTTATAAAATTGGTCAAGCTTTTCCCAGGTTTCTTTTACTTCTAACAATTTTACTTTGAAATCTGGTTCACAAAGTGCTTGTGTTAGAAGTATACATGACATATCTTTAGGTGTCTTTTTGCTTGCTGATAAATGAATTTGCAGTTTCTAGGGACTTTTTTTTAGGAAAAATTTTTAATGTACTTATCTATTTTATAAGCATTAATCTATATGAAACTACGTAATATAATATACAGTATAGTCCAATGATCTATAGTAGAATTCTATAGTCATGAATAAAGTGCAAATAGCACAAAATGCTGAAAATAATGAATAGTTGTGAATACACCTGTGAACCTCTAGATGTTGAAGGTTGAATATTTTTTAAAGATAATTCACTTGTTGGATTGATGGCATCTGTACTATGGTACTGGTAAAAATGCCAGTGTCACTACACATAACAAAGTTAAAAAAATATTGATATCACATGAATGGTTTTATTTTCATGCCCAAATGTTTCCTGTTGATCCTGGATGCACATACCATCACACTGTTCTATGAAACTAATATTCAGCTAATATTACATTCAGACTTAATTTTAATGCAATCTAAATAAGGCGAGTTAGCAAGAAATGAACAGTATGGTATGTGTACATCATATATTGATGTTCATCAATGAAGGCCAATCCCTTTTGTTCAAACAAGTTCATGTTCTTTTATAGAATGATGCACCTATTTGTTTATTTAGAATGTATCCCAGAAAGTAAATGTTATATAGTAGTAAAAATGGCTGTAAGATTAACTGTCCCTGTTTCTAGGAACTTCACATATATTTGTCTTAGGAGAAAAAGATTAACATATAATTCACATACAATACAAATTACCTACTTGCAATAAATGTTTTCGAATGAAGCCAAAGGACTATGTACCATACTACAATCCAATTTTAGAGCATTTGTTCTTTCTAAAAGACTTAGGTAATCACTAAAATTCTTTCTGGGACTGTAGATTTTTCTATTCTGGATACTTTGTACTAATTAAACCATACGATGTGATCTACTCTGACTGGATTTGTTCATTTAGAATAATGTTTTAAAGGCTCATCTGTGTTGTAGCATGCCTCAGTTCTTCCTTTCTTTTATTAATAAATAATGTTTCATTGCATGCATGTAGGATATTTTACTAATTCACTCATGAGTTGGGGAATATTTGAGTTATTCCAATGTACATTACTGCTGTGGTAATTTTTACATGATATAGTAATTTTTATCCCAGGGAGATGCGACTGCACTATTCATTATTAACTGATCTAGCATGAGGTCTTTATAAAATTTGGAAAATCTAGACTCTTCCCCAACGACTTTTTAAAAAAGTCCACTAGTAAATGTAGAGATTTGATGGCCACATTTCCCAACATGTGAATAAAACCACTCTGCAGTGACTGTAACTTATGTTAACATACCAGGAATAGAGATAAAAGATGAAGTAGGCATTTTTGCCATATCTGCTTTCCTGGCTCCAGAGTGGAGATGCCAAGCTGTATCATGCTTTCTCATTGATTTGTTGTTCATCTCTTCTTTGAATTTTTTTTTTTTTGCCAATACATGCTCTTAATTATTCAACAAAAGCAATAGTTATACAAACAATTATAAAGTTCTCCTGTGGAACTAAAAGAATAACCTGAAATCCAATGTAGTAGCAGGATACGAAGTGAGCCTTTCCCTGTTGCCCACTTTTTCAGAATTCCAGGGAGATTTAGCCTGCAAGTACCCCAAAGAGCAGAAAATCAATGGCTTTAGGCATCTCACAGTTTTATTATGTTTTATAAACATGCACATGCATACATGCTCCCATATACCAACACCAGAAAACAAAAACAACAACAAAAAACCTCACAACTTTCCTCTACTTGTTAACTTCCAGTTGTTACAATAAGATGGTAATGTAGAATCAGGACACTCTTAGACCTAATTTCAATTAATTGAGACCTAATAGACCTAATTCCATTGAGACCTAATGGAATTGGGTCTAAGAATGAGTATTGTGACTTTTTCCTTCTCTTATTATCATAGCCTTCCCTACCATAAGGCCAAAGATGGAACTCCAAGAGTTGAATTTGTAGAAAATATGGATGGCATAATAATTCTCTGGGCATCTGCTTATACAATGAACTTACATTTCTGCCTTTGATTATCGGGGCAAGAGAAGTGAGTAGAGGGAAGATAATTGCAAAGGAAGATGGTGACTCACAGAGAAAGGTGAAAGTGGATATTGGAGTCATTTCTGATGGGCAGAATCACAGCCTCTGGGACAAGAGTCCCCCATGCTTCTCCTTTGCTAGCAGAGCAATAAAACTTTTTTTTTTTTTAACTGTGTTCTCCCTATTGGATTTGCCTGTGGGACAAGGACTGATCTTTCAGTAACAGAAGGAGATTTGGAAGAACAGATCCTAATCCCTCAGCCCCAAGCCCAGCAACCCAGAGAGAAAAGGAGATGAGCAATAAATTAGATATGTAATTGAGACTTTATTCTAGATAGAATTGTTAGAGAAACTAAACAAGAAATAAAATCATTGCAAATTTAGATTATCCAGTGAGTTAGTTATATATGCAGCATATTCCTGTCATTCTCAGTACTAGCAGATAAAACATATCTAAATGTGTGGGTATGTGTTTATTTCTGCAGAGGAAGGGACTAGATTTCACAAAAGTGTGGAAAATCATAGACTTTGAGACCTGATAGAGATCAGAAGCAATCTCTTCCAAATACTCCAGTAAGGTAATGAGGAAACACTCTGCCAAGGACACAGAGACTTCTGAAAGTCATTTGGTGCCTCTCACAGGAAGGGTCAGAACTCACACTGTATCTTTGTTCCCTGCAATTTCCCCTTAGTTTTGTTTTCTAAATGTTGCCCATTGTCAGAGAAATCCCTTCAAGAAACTATGAAATAAAAATCCTTTTTTTTTGAATGAATCATAATTTGTCTCCTAACCCATATCTTGCTAGGCAAAGTGCTAAGTTAATAGGTGAAAACTCTGATCTATTCTCAGTGTTAGCAAATCTTTGCAAGTTCTTCTGCTGTATGCTTAGAATGTGCTCATTTCCATGTAAATAGGGAGTATCATTTGGCCTACAGGACTTGGCTTCAATATCTCACTTTGCACAGATTGGATGGTTCCTCTTTCATCATGAAGGATTTTCACTCTTTTTTACTTGTTTTGGACTGGTTTTGTGATTACTTTATAACATGCTGCTGACATCCAAGCACAAGAGGCATCAGAGGAGGCGTCCTGAGCAGTCTGCACCAGTTTATCATAAAGACAAAAATGTTTAAAAATATTATTAAATAAAATATTTGTAATGTTGATGACAAATATCTAAACTTTTCATTGTTTGCATGATTTTAGATACAATTTTTATAACATATAGGAGATTTTTGTCTTTTAAACAAACACTGTATTCAACCTGCATTCTCTTATAAAGTCCACATTTTAAGATATAAGGGCATCATCTTTATTACTATACTGTATAATATGTAATTGACTTACAAATGAAACAACTTAGTATCACAAAGTTTTTGCAATTTTTGTAAAGTAACTGTTAAGGTTAAGGTAGTTGCTACTATAGGCTCCATAATGCTCAGATACTCTTAAGAGTCTTCTTGATTGTGAGAGGTTATACAGTTGATTCCAAATCAGAGAGTGATTTACTTCTAAAATCTCATATGCTGTCATTCAAAAGGCAACAAAACAAAACAGAGCTCATGCTTTAGATAAGTCCTTTAGATAAGGACTGCATTCATCCCTCAGACTCCAGTTACCAAAGGCAGTAAAAGGAGGGTGATGAAGAGCAGAGTGGGCTATATAGGAAGAAGTCACCCTAAAAAGCCAAGGCAGAGGAGAAGAAATTCAGGAGAAATGTAAGGTAGTAGGAGGAGAACAGGCCATGAGAGATGAATGGGAGAAGGAAGGAAGGAAGAGGGGAGAGGACAATGAAACTAGAACAGCACAGAAGAGTCTCCCAGGAATCTGAGAACCCTTGAATAGGTCTCTTAGCTCCCCAGGCTCAGTCTATCTATAGAATTCAAGAATTTAGAGATAGTAAAGACAACGATTTTTGAATAGTAGATATTCCTTGGGTTGAATAATAGATATTTTTCATTGCCTATTATTTTTAAGACTTCAATCTGGCAAAATGTTTGATTAAAAACTTCACATTTGGGGCTGGGGATGTGGCTCAAGCGGTAGCGCGCTCGCCTGGCATGCGTGCGGCCCGGGTTCCATCCTCAGCACCACATACCAACAAGAATGTTGTGTCCGCCGAGAACTAGAAAATAAATATTGAAAATTCTCTCTCTCTCTCTCTCTCTCTCTCTCTCTCTCTCTCTCTCTCTCTCTCTCTCTCTCCCCTCTCTCTTAAAAAAAAAAAAAAAAACTTCACATTTTAAAATTTTAGAATACACATTTAAAATGTTATTCCTCCCTAAAAACATGTGGAATTCGTTTTAAAACAAAATGTGATTACAGCAACTCTCTTTTGCAAGTCAACAGTATTTCACTTAATGTTCCATTCCATGAGGTATTCCTCTAAGACCATTTTTTTAAATTAAATTATTTATTCTAATTTGTTACACATGACAGCAGAATGCAATGCATTTCATGTTACACATATAGAGCACAATTTTTCAAGTTTCTGATTCTATACAAATTATTTTCACACCATTGATTTCTTCACACATGTACTTAGGGTAATGATTGATGTGACGCCTTCCTGTGCTATAGAATTCAGGGAATCACAAAAATTTTTCTAGGAAGCATTTTGTTTTTTTCAAGTTTGCTTCCTGAATTATAAACTGAACAGTATTAGAAAATTTTTACACACATATCTGTGTGCACGGTATCTATTATTTCCTTAGCATTGATTTTGTGAAGAAAATCCAAGCAAATGAGTTTGTGAGTAATAAGTTGTATTACTCATCAAATTTTCCCTCAAAAAGTTACTGATTTACAATCCTCGCAGTATATAAAATGGCCCAATGCTAGAAGCTTCTGAATTTTTCTATAATTAATGAAGTATTTTACTTACCTAAATGATATGCAATTGGAGAAAAATGTGTTGAAGATTAAAGGAGGCTGTAATAATAGAAATGAGATCAAAGAGTAAAAAATTCTCTCTATGAATGATTTTCTTTAAATTCCTTAAATAACATTCTAAAGACACTGTAATTGTTTGGATGGGAAGAACTGATTATTAGTATTGAAGCAAGGTCAATAGACTTAAAAAACTGCTGCTATTTGATTAAAGGCCTTGCTTTTTTCTTTCCCTCTGAGATCTGCACATTATCAACAAATTACTTGTGGTGTTACATGGATGATGATCTTCTGCCCAAATTATCTCTTTCACCTGCTTTGCTGTATATTTCATGCGTAACAGCTTCAGTTTAGGAAAGGTCCTATTTAAGCTCCTTAGGTATAGAACAGTGATTCTACCTGCTTTCAAATGCAACTCATAAATTATTTTTATATACTTACTACATAGTAAATGTGGGAAGCATAGTAAGTAATTTTAGTACCATCAGAACAATTAAAACACAGCCATACAGATTACATTTTAAATTTATACAATGGTAACTAAGTAAAATCAAGTCAGTTGATTTCTGAGAGTGTCATGTTCCTGAACAATATACAGAAAAGCCAAATCTGGACTTATGTAATTGACAAAATTATTATTCATAATATTTCATTTGTTAATGATTCCTTAAGATTGATTCTAAAAAATGGTTAGGTGTCATAAATAAATATGCCAAAGTTTTGATATTTGACCATGTCAAAACAATAAATTAATATTGATAGAAACTATTTTAATATTTACTCAGCTTTTCTTTGCTCTTTCAAAATTCCCTCAGTCTATTCCTTTTATCTATTTTAGCATCCCATCAGTAGCTTAATATTCAAACCTAAAATAATCAGCTTGCATCTTATAAATTATGTTTTAAAATGGAATTTACCTGGGAAATGAAAATTGACTTTTAGGAAGCACATGTTCTAGAGAGAGAAAGAAAGAAAAAAAAGAGCTAAATTGAAGATGAAGACAGCTTTATAATCAGTTAGCCAAAGATAGAACTGTCCAAGTGAAAAATATCTCTCTGTACTATTGAGAGAATTTTAGAAGATGATGAAATATTTTAGGTAAAATGATTTAAGATAATTGCAGCAGCCAGATTTAATGTAAAGGAAAGGAGAAGATAATAAATGTGAGAAAAAATTGTGGAATGGCTCATGATTAGAGAATAAGACAAATTTGTGACCTTGTTTGTGCTGTATGATTATTTTTTTCTGCATTATTTAGATATTTAATTTTAGTCTTTAAAATAAAAAAAAAAACATTTAAAGAGTATTTAATTTTTTATGTTTTAATGAATGGGTGGGATTTTATTGCCAGTTTCTTAGCACTAAATTTTGATTATAACAGAAAATAATATGACTTCATTGGAAAGTCATTGCATGTATCAAAAAATAAGTTTTCCCTGATTTATATCTAGGCATATTTTTTCTCTTTGTACATAGATAAGATTCTCTGAGGCACTCATGAATATTTTGGCACCTCCCATGGGGGTCTGACATTTCAATATTTCCTGCTGTTCTTGAGAAGGAAGCATTTCAAAAAATTAAAAGTACTGATAAGCAAACCCTTCATTAATAAAGTAGACTATTAAGTTTGCAGCTCCTGTACTTAAAATTTTCCTTATTTTATCTAAAATTAATTTGCAGGTACCATGAACCTTTTTGAAGTCTGAAAAAAATATGAGATGAAGTTAAGGGCAAGATTAAAAAAAAAAGATTTCATCTACAGTACATCTCTGCTTTACAGATCATTTTCTCCTTTATTTAATAATTAATGCCAGCTACACCAGCATGTTTAAATCCTCAACAGATAAGAAATAATTAAGTTAACACCACTCAAAATGATATGTAACATCTCAATCAGTGAGAATTTTTAAGTGATAAAAACAAGAATGAAATTATTGGAAGCTGTACTGTAGATTTTTTTCCCAGCCAATGTCAAAGGCACATTCATACAGATGCACAGAAGACCACACTTTAATGAAGCTGTTGTATCATTTGCTAAAATGATACTGGCAGTGATAGAACAAATACTCAGTGGCATACGGACACCACTCTTCTGGTTTTTGCAGTTAGTTCTAAGTTTGAAAATTAGATCCTTGAATGTTGAACTTCCCCTTGTTTCAAAAATATTACCAATACTAAATTACTTAGATGAAATAAAGTGTTTTAATAGTCCCAATCCTCCCCTCCAAGTTCAAGGAGATATAATAGACTTGAACAGAGAAAGCTTTAGAGAAAGCTTCCTTTCTCTGTGCACCTATATGAGAGCATGCACATGTGCATGCTCTTCTTTCTTTTCTCCCTTAATTTGCTATAGCAGCTATGATTCACTGTGTAACTGTGGAAAACTATGTTTGTGCCTTTGCCTGTAGATAGCTATAAGCTCTAGGGACTGGCATCAGTAAAGGAATACATCATTAAAATGTTGTCTTCTTGCAAGTGATCACCAGCAAATACACTCATCGCATTATTTTTGACAACTACCTAACATTCAGCTGACCCAGACAATTTGCATAGTTTAACTTGACACCCCTTTGATTTGTGCCTTGTCTAAGAAATGGGGGAAATAATATGAAACATGAAAGTCCACTAAAAACTATAGCAGAGAGCAACCATTTTCTCTTTTAGCTGCAATTGTCTTCATCACCCGACATTCATCAACATCATAAAGCTTAAATTTCAGGAGAGCTTATTTTATGTCTGGAAGATTGTTAAATCCCATTTCCAAATAACTAACACTCCTTGGCGTTCCATGAAAAAAAAAATGCAGACATTACAACTTGCTAGCCCAGAGGTTGATTACTAAGATGACATGGTGTGTGGTTACTCACTTCTGTCCCTAGAGAGAGACTGAAATGTCCATATTAACCCAAAGTCACCACTCTACAGTATAATCATTGTCTGGAGCCATTAAGCTATTCCCAAGCCAAATTCTCTGTCTAAATTGAGTGACCCAAGGAATACCTTGGAAAATTGCAAGGAGCAGGCTAATATGTGAATGGCAGTGAATCACTGTTGTCTCTGTTTGAGGGCACTGATGAGGGGCAGGGACTGAGCTCTTTGCAAATAGCTAACATCAGGGGTGGCTGATATGCTTGTGATGTGGAGCCACCTAACACCTTGACAGGTCAATTCAATAAACAGGGGCATGGATCAGAGAAAAGGTCATCATCTTTCTGTGCCCCCACTGCTTGTTCCACGACTCCAACCCCTCAACTTACAACTCAGTTATACTACCCAAAGCAATTAGCGTGGAGGATAGATTGGGGTAAGCTCTGTTTTTCCATTTATTCAAGTTCTTTTCCTCCCCATGACTAAATCTTTAGTGATAATTAGTTTAAGTCATTTCTTCAGTGATCATTGACAATTTCCCCCCAAAGTAACCATAGGGCTGTCAACACTACAAAAAGTTTTTATTGCACACTGATGTTAGTTGTGGAGGATTGTTTACATGATTATCCCTGTCAATGCCAACCTTGGCCTCATGAGTACCCCAATTTACTTGTCTTCTCACTAACCATGATATTGTGTGTGTATCCTTTTCTTTATATTGGAGATTCCATCTCATTCCTCATCTTATCCTACCTCTTTGCACAATATAGAGCACCATACTGATGGTCAAATATGTTTTGAAATAAAACAAACTGTTATTATTTATTTAATCTACTTATTCATATTTATAAATGATACTAGTAATTTTAATCCAGTATTTTTAACACCTAAAGTCAAGAATAATCTCACTCTTTTTCTGAATACATTTAAGGAATTAAAGCATGAAACCATTACATCAGAAGTCTTCAAAAACTCTCTTGAAATGTAGTTTTCTAAACAAAACAAAACAAACAAAAAACACTACAGCCCTAGTATATAATATGTTTCTAAAATAATAAGAGGAAGAAATTGTATTGGTCAAGTTTCTCTAAAACAACAACAACAACAACAAAACAATAGAATCCTGTGTGTGTGTGTGTGTGTGTGTGTGTGTATACACATGTAGAAAAAGAAAAAAGAGAGGGAAGGAGAAAGAATATAAGGAACTGGTTTACTTAATGAAAAAAATTTAGGAAGTACAAAGTCATTACAGTCCAAAACTTACCTGGTAAACTTGACATTGCAGTTCAAATCTAAAAATAGTGTAGAGGAAGTACTTTTCTTTCTGAGGAGATCTCAATTCTGCTTTCTCTTAAGTACTCAACTGATGGGTAAGGCCCACCCATCTTATGGAAAACAATCCACTTTACTGGAAATCTATTGATTTGAATAGATTATTTAGATCTTATCTAAATAATACTCTCACTGCAATATCCAGACTAATATTTGACCAAAAGACCTGGGAACCTGGCCTCTCTAAGATGACACGTAAATTTAAATATTTTACAAAATATTACAGTGAAAATTTCTGAGTTTTTTTAATGATTCCAGTTTGATGAAGAAAAGGCTATAAAACGACTGACTAAAATCCCTCAAAGATGAAGAATTATGCTTTCCAACTGACACTAACCTAGAATTTCTTTTTCCACATCAACTGTTGATGGAAGTTTGTGAACATAGGGGAGGTTGGAGTATGCTTGCTTTGGTAAGAAATGAAAATATCTCAGTCCAGTTTTCTAATTGCCATTGCTTCCTTGC
This sequence comes from Urocitellus parryii, assembly GCF_045843805.1. NCBI lineage: Eukaryota > Metazoa > Chordata > Mammalia > Rodentia > Sciuridae > Urocitellus > Urocitellus parryii. The sequence continues at coordinate 68,173,384 of NC_135538.1, read as the reverse complement.
ATGCATCCTAAATCTCCAGAATGGATGGCCTACAGCAAAGCTATAAAGTTTTGTGCCTAACTTTTAAAAAGCTCAAATGCCATTTTTTTTTTTGGGGGGGGGGGAATCTTTCATAAATACTCCTGCAGGACAGGTCAGATCCTGTCTTCTTCTGCACTTCCATGACATGACATGTACCTTTATTTAAATGACTTTATCCCACTGATTTATTTATAAGCCTTTATTCTTCAAAGGATCTCCTCAATACAACTGGGCAAAGTGCTAATTTTTGACTCTCTAGGTGTGGTCCTGAGATAAGCCATATCTACATCACCCGGGAGTTTGTCAGAAACGTGGACTCTCAAGCTTATATCTGACCTTCTAAAACACGACTTACATTTTGACACAATCCCCAATGTCCTTTTATGCTATTATAGTTTAATAAACACTCTTCTAGATATTTATATTAACAAAAATGACCAAAGTAAGATTTCTGAACTAAGGGAACTCATTATGTACTATTACAAGATCATTATTAACTTCTAGAATAGCGGTACTCCCTCTCAGGTTGAGTATTTGTGAGATCTATTCCATATCCTCAGCATATAAAAACTCCCTTTGGTCTTCCTTCCCTTTAAATTCCTGAACAGATATTTTCAGTATTACAATTTAGATGTCAATTGTTCATGCAATTCGAAGTAACATATATTTCTAAGCCACAATATAAGTCTAAGAAAATTCAATATATATTTTTGTGCCCCCCAACCACAGTTAACCAGGTATTATTAAATTCAAAGTGTCTGTGTTATAGTTTTTGTTGGTGTCATTTTTTTTCCAATCATGGGGCTTGATCTGTTGGGAAGCCATCAATTCCTCATACATGAGATTGATTGAAGTATCACTTTTTCATACTTCTATGAGACTCTAATGATGTCACATAACATGCAATTTTCTGTTTGCTTCCTCTGGGTTATCTGGGGACAGCATGAGAGTAGAAATCACTGTCTCCTATACAAAATTAAACTAGTATCTTATCCAGAACCTGGTCCCTGGTAGATTCTTAATCAATATTTGTTGATTTTGTAAATGAGTGATGAATTAAATTAGATAAATAACAGACACATACTGGAAAAAAAGGGGGAGAGATGGAAAGACATTATTATAGCAACTTGTACAAAATCTGATTATCAAAGTAGGAATTATTTGATGCAAAGGTGTTCTTTTTCCTGTCTCTTCCTTTAAACAATCCTACAGGATAGTTAAATGTTTTAGTGTGGGAAATACAAACTTACAACTGATATGGTGAAATTAAGTTCATTCCATTTCTCAACACCCCTGGCATTGCAATTATCAGGAATCTGGCACTTAAAAGTGATTTGTTGCCAATGATATCAGGAGAATGTCACTCTGACTAGATTCACTTCCTTCAGATATTCAAGTCAAGAACTAAACTCAAGAATTTAAATTCTTAATCACAAGAATAATCATTTCCTTACCCCTATTGAAAGAAATTCTTGACCAAAGTTAGAAAAGTAAATTTGATCAAGTATTTCCATTTTGATTTTAAGAAACATTGACAGAGTTTGATATTCCTCTCAAGTACTTGCAGGGGGTTTGGTTTAAATATCATTTTTTTAATGTTTTAGCTATTATTTTTACATAAATAGTTTAGCAGCAGGCTATATATTAAATCCTGAAGTACACTGTATTCTTAGCATTTCTGAAAATAAATACAAGTGCATAGAAGAAACATTTAGGAAAAGTGACACACTTTCTTATATACTCAGCTGAAAAAACAAAAGTTATTAAAGAAAATAAGAGATGCTTTTTAGTGGAGAAAGATAATGCCCCAAGTAAACATGGATAGGATTAGCTCTTTGAAAGATCTCTGGATCTTGTTATGGTCAGTTTCAGCAGCTTTGGTGACAACTTTAATGATGGATTCATTATGGTATGGGCTACATTGTATAGTACCTCTGAAAGTAAGCACTCGGTATGGAGCTTTGCTGAGAGGACATTCATATGACAACTGCCACTGGGGAATGAATGAGAAAGGACCACAAATCTGCAGGCTTGTAGGGCATGACCAATTTCAGTAAACTTCTTGAGTCAGCTCTGTTCAATGTGTATCTCTAGGCACTCCAGAGATACCCATCACCACTGCTCCTAGTGCTCAGAGAAATATATTACAAAGGCTACCAAATTATCTTGAACTAATTAACTAGAATTCAAACTGAGTCAGTGTTTTATGTACTCTAAATTATTGGGCTCTTGGGTCTGGCTATTTTCAGCATGGAGTGATGACTTATTATTTTGCACATATGTTCTCATACAGTTGTAAAAGTATTGAAACATTGGAATTAAATTGTTCTGAGTTTAATAATTCGTAATATTCCCATAGTAAAGACAAGGAAGCTAAGAAATAAAAATAAATTATTTTAATCAAGTTATACTCAATTCTGAGGAAAACATTCATGGTAGACCATAACATAAAATAGAGGATCAGAGGCTTTAGCAAGACCATCACTGCCTGGTATATTTTTTCATTCACAGCAGTGACATTCCTATAGGTTATTCTCACAGTGATGAATGCATAACCCTCAAGGATAGTATCATATAAGTGATTCTGAACCATCAGTCCTCCTCCCGAATGATAGTAACTCCCCCAACACCATGATATATATATATATATATATATATATATATATATATATATATATATTTAGTTTAATGTGTGTTGCATTTTATTTGCATATGAACAAAGTGACATTTTTTTCAGAACTCATCATCATTGATCTGTGTTTGCAATTGGATAAAGCAATATCTATTTTTATTTCTTGTCACTTACTATGTGAGAATCACAAAGTAAGAATTTTCATCCAGAAGATTAGGCTAGTAATTCACAATATTTTATATTGTGATCTATGTTTTTCATGACTCTACATCCTGAATGAAATTCCCTCAATTTCCTAAGTCATACTTTTCTTCAGTTATGAAAAAAGATATGGAAAGTGTTCTATATTTTTAACTACTTTTTAAGGTTCTGAATGGACATGATTGTGCTTATCTGAATCAAACATATTCCTTCATTTGCAACTCACTATCTTCAAAAAACATATATAACCTTACCTTATTGGAACATCTTTCCTGGTGGATAATAGACCTAAACTGTTCTGTTCACTCCTTGTTGGGTTACTTTCAGCACAAATATATTACAAATATTTATATTTATAATTGTATACTTTTTATGAAATTGTAAGCATTCTTAAATTGTTTAAATCTTAATTCTCACAAGTTTTATAAAATCAGCTAAAAGTTTTGCCAATTAAAAGACAAAGAACCCAAAACCTAGAGATTCTAAGTAGCTGACATTGAACACACTGAGACAACCAGAGACAGGATTTAAACTCACACCAGAAAGTTCAATGGTCATGCTTTCTCTCAGGAAGTACTGATTTGTGATTCACTTGTGTTTTTTGTTAGATTGATGTATTCTGTCTTGGTAAAATTAATAAATCTATCTGCTCCAAATCTGACATTCAGATGTTAGGCCTATAGAATTATATTAATATGTATTTTCTGGAAGATTTTATAATTTGATTCTGATAACTTCTGAAACTTGTTAGTTCTCAAGGTCACATTATATTTAATTCTGTCCTTCAAGGAGCTAAATAACCCTTCCCATTCTGATGTTATTAACTAAGTAAATGAGCAGGTTTTGAGATGATTGATGGAATTATTAAATAGCACTCATCCTAGAACCAACCCCATTAGTCATGTTTCCCAACTCTCATATTGAACTATTTGTACTACCACTCTGAAACAAATTATATACCTATTTATTAGTAATGTAGTAAGTTTCTCACATTTTCCCAATTGTTTTTAGAAATTGGAAGGGCCTACAAAAGCATATTTCAAACTGCAAGAATGTTCTCAATTTTTTTTTGTAATCAGTGAAATTTGGGGATTAAGCAAAAATATTCCTAAATATAGAGAATTTTTAATAACTTATTTAATTACAGTGATTTTTAATTTCTTCATAATTTTAGTATTGGTACAGGATAGCATTTGTTTTCTAACGATATTATTCTAAATATTTTACAATATTCTTTGGTGATAGATTGACATAAAAACAAAACCAGACAAATTTCCTCAAATGTTCATTAATTTTTCTGTTTTTCAATTTTAAAAAATCTATATTTAGAATTGGACTCTTTCCCTGAAAGTTCTTTTACTTAAATTTCATATAATTGCAATATATTTTAAGTTTATATATTATATATTATTTGAAAAATCCACAAACATACCTGGACAAGATTGTTATTTTTTTCATAAAATACTTGCACTTTTTGTATAGAAAATCTAATGTGATTTTCACAGTAAAGTAATCCCGGCAAAGAGCAACATCTTTTTATACAAACCATATTTTTCTAATTATGAAGATACCTTCAGTATTCAGTTTTTTGTAGAAGCATCAACCCTGCTTGACCTAGTTGCTTTTTTGTTGTTATTCTTTATGTTACATTGTTAGGTTTGATTTTCTGCTTTCCTTTTTAATTAGCTAGGACTTCTTGTGACAACATTCTTGTCCAAAATGCATTGGTTCCTATTGTACCTACCATTTGTGCTGCTTAAATAAATTAAAAAAAAAAAAAAAAAAAAAAAAAAAAACCTTCAGGTTGTTTCGTTCTTTATTTCCTTTCAACTTTTCACTGCAATCTTATAATCATGTTTTGTCTGAAATGATCGCTTCTAAATCAACACATAACATCTTGTCTCTTAAGTTGGATATGAATGTTACCTTTTTTGTCACTACTGCAATTAATTTAACCTTCCGTGAATTCTGGAGCTATGCTTTGTTTTGTGTGTGTGTGTGTGTGTGTGTGTGTGTGTGTGTGTGTGTTTTGTATTCTAGTTGGTACTGAACAAAGGTCGAATTGGGAGCACTATGCTACACCCAATTTAGAATTTAATTAAGCACAAAGTTAAAAGTGAGGGCAGTGCCCAATGAGCTGACAGTGAAAGTTGTGGCTGCCCTAAACCTGATAAGAAAGAAACTGGGAGTTTTAAATTAAGATCACTACCAGCATAGCCCTGGGTTTCGGCAGTGACAAACTGTAGTTACAAATTCCAACAGCCCCTGATGAAAAGCTGTTCTCATTCCCTGATGCTTTATGGGAGAGCTGCAGCTACTTGGAATATTTTTCAAGCAGAAAGCCATCATCATGACAACACCAGAGTAAAAGAGGGCAAAAAAAATTTCTTTCTGGTAGGGAAATAAAGACATCTTAAGCTTGACTTCAAAAGCTCTCTACAGCAAACAGTAGCTGTGGAAATACCGTTTCATCTTTGCCTCTGGGATATTATTAAGCTTTTCTAGTAGCTCTAACTGCAGGAGAAGGGATTACAGAAGTTGCTGCTGTGTAGCTGCCTGCCATACAAATATCTGGAAAAGCTGGGATCATGGATTTGCATTAGAGCCAGTGATTAGCCAACCCCGAGTAACTGACCTGGTAATGAATACCGCAACACACTCCTTTTCACACCATACAAACAAAAACATGCAAGACACTTCCATTTCTTGCTGAAATGTCAAAGACTTCTCTTAGGTCAAAGTTTTCAAAACATAACAGGGGCCTGTTCTAGCTGTACCCACTAATAGCAAGCATAGTCCAGCAATGCTATTGGCACTGTGGATACTGATGTGTCCCATTTCCATGATAAATCCCTAACTTCAAAGTTCCTAGCTCAATTGTTTAAAAATCCACTAGAAGCTGCAATGACCCATGAGGTACTATTGTAGAAACTATACCATGTCATTTTAACACAGAGAGAAGGAATTCAATAGAAATTAGTAATCAGAGGTGCTTTATTATTACTGCTTATTTGATACGACTGCACAAAAAATGAAATTTTTTTCAAAATCATTTTTTATCCAAATGTAACTAGCATCTATTCTATACACATGGATTATTTGTTATTTTGAAAAAGGGAAAACAAGCTGTTACCATTTTTTTAAATGAGTATACATGTACAGAGAGTGCGTTTAAACATGTCATCACAGATTTGTAACTGAAAATGAGTTACAAATTTCTTAGAATAAATAATAACAAAATTAATGATAGCTACTAAATAATTATTACATGTCTTTACAAATTTTTGTTTTTACAGATTAAAATGTGAAAATGAATCTGAAGTATAAGCTGCATGCATATGCATTACATTAGTTATGCAACACATTTGGCAGCTAAATTTTTCTTCTCAAGACAAAGAAATATCAGAATACAGAATGACAGACTTAAAATATACAACTGAGATAGAACTGCAATTTATTTTCACACCTAGAGAAAAATTATTTTAAGAAACAGTAACATTAACTTGATTTGATTTTGGCAAGTGCTGGTACATCTGACAACCCACCTATAGACACAATTGATCACAATATATTAAAGCTTTTAAAATGCATCTAATAATTAATTCTTCACAACAGAAGTTTATTTGTCATGAAAAGTCCTAATTTGTCAATGCAGTTGAAATCATTCTGTGATCATTCTCTGATTCCATGCCTTGTCTGGATTATCAGTGAAGTATATTAGTGTAGTCTCACCATTATTATTTTCCCTAATTCTAATTTTTCTCTAGTCGTTTTTTAAATTGCAATGTATTTTGTAATATCTACAGTCACTAACTAGTAACAGAAATTTATGATATAGGAGGATTCCATAATAAACCTATCATTTCAAAATTTACACTGTAAATGAATGCCTTTAAACAGAACATTACAGGCATCTCGGCTATTATCTATTTTCTTATTTGAGGCCATACTTAATCATTGAACAGTAAGGTCTTATCTTGCATATGTCTTGATTTTAAGAAAAATTTAAGGAAAAAGTAGCAATTAAAATTTATTTTATTTACTGAAAATATCTGTCTTATATCTACATTTCTTTTTATGCACATTTATCTATCTGTATATCTACATTTCTATCTAATTTGTAAAAATTATGTGGCTCTACAAAAAGACTGAAGTTATTAAAACACTTTTATATTATCACAAGACTAAGGCTTTTATAAAAATTGTTTTCAAAATATAAAGTTTATTCCAATAAATCAGCTGATTTATGAATATCTCTTAAAATATCTTTAAAATGTGTAAATAACTTGAATATTATTGTAAAATATATTCATGTACACTAATTTAAGATAATGAATAGTATAACAAAATAATCGTTTTTGTGTTGGGGCTAAAATAATGCTATGGTTTTCAAAACAGTTTAAAGTTCTAGGGTTCCTTTCTGAGAAGTAACCATTTGCATTCCATCTCTTGACACGAAGCTTTAAATATCAAAGTGCTTTGATGAATAATAAATACAAATACAAATGAATAAACAATCTGATGCCAGCAAAGAGGCAGATAAATATGCAAAGGAGGTGACTTTGTGTTTTGTTTCTTTATTTTATGATATATTTTGCATTTGGCCTAATCAACAAATAGATGAAAACAGAAAAAATAAAATAAAATATTTACTATATAGATAAGCCACTCATAGTTCCTTATTTTCTGATGAGTCTAAGGTGCATGTATCCAATATATTGTTGTGTGGGATGATGATTCTTCCTTGGCATTTTATTTCCCATAATATAGTGGGGGTGACCTATGAATTGTGGGGGTTTTCAAAGTGGTTTTAAAAATCATTCCTTGTGGCAGAAGAGAAACAGTTTTTGATTCCCCTGTGGCTGTTGCTGCTCAATCAAATTTATTGCCAGCTTCAGGGTCTGGCCTGGAGAAGTGCTCTGCGCTGCTCCGGTTTCACTGATGCAGAAGCACTCGCCATAGGCAGCCCGATTCAAGGGATTTCATGTCTGGGGATCAAGGCATGGTGGCAAGTATTCTATGGCTCTGAACTAGAAAACTTCAGAGAAAGGTGCTTATTTGTATGATACACTAGGAACGCTAAGATATATAATCAGAAGTACAGACTCCATCACTGGTTCCCTGTTTGGCTGGGAAGGTCAGAAGTCAGACTGATGAAATGTAAAAGGCTGAGAGTTAAAGTATTCCTCCTGCTGGGATCAGATGTTCTTAGGATTCCAGCGGAGGTAATCTTTAAAGGAAACATGGCAGAGCTTGGAAGGCTTTGTGATCATGACCTACCAGTAGCCCATGGGCTCATTGGAGAGGCCAGTACAAGCTAGCCTGTGGTCAATTTTTATCCTGCTATTCTTAGATACTCTAAAATTACAGACCTTAATCTCTGAGGTAGGACTTTAACTCCCACCATGCAGAGGTGCCAAAAATAAGGCGCAAATGATTTCTTCTTAAAATAAGGTAAAAAGGACATATGTACCCATGTCTTCTGTATTGCTCCAAACTCAGTAATAACTTCTATTTTAAGATTATTTGTAATTTACAAAGAGCTTACAAATGCCATATGATTTAATGCTCAGAACAACCTGTGGAGTTAATAAGGAAATGTTATAAAGTGTACCTTCTTTTTTCAACAGAAAATAGAGTCCGGCAAAGAATAAGTGCCCTTTTCTGGAAATTAAACAAGAAATAAACACAAACTTCTTGGCCCTGGTCTCATGGCCATAGCAGACATCAGTATTTGGTATGTAGAAGAGTATGTACAAAACTCAGATTTTGTTCACGGAGGCTTCTCAACACAGATGTGGCATAAATTAGTAACAATCCAGCAAAAGAAATGGTGACAGAAAAATCATTCACCATTTCACTGTCATGGATGAAGAGCAGGCAAAGTCAGTGCACAGAATATCTGACTCCAGATTCCTGTTTCGGGTAGTGGGATTGAAGTAGAAGCATTTCTAACCATAAGCAAATGTGTTGACAAGTGAGTTTTATTTTGATACACAGTATTTCCAGTGCCTGCTAATTGGTTTATATATTGAATAAATAAAAAATAAGTCAGTATGGAATTTAAAAAAAAACTGAATAGAAACAGAAATTAATGACCTTTACTGTATTTCACATGAATAACAACCGTACCAAAGGAGAAAAAGCAAAATCAAACAAATAGAAACTAGTCAAACTGACGTATGTAACTTTTGAATACAATTTTAAACTCCAGGCACTCATTCTAAAGAGAATGTAAACTACAAACAAATCTCAAACTCTTCCTTGTAATTTTTGTTTTCATAGTAGTATGGGTTTAGCATCCTGCAGTTGTTTTATGTGTATTGTCAGATTGAGTGAATGAGTAAGCATATTGGTGTTTGGAACTATGCCGTAGTTCTCATTATGAAAGAGGGAACACACAAACACACTCAGCAAAGGAAGCCAAGAAAACTGGAGTAGAGGCATCAGTGAAGGAATACAAAATCTCCAGATGGGAAAAATCAAGGGCAATATAAGCTTAAAAATAAATGAGAGGTCAGAAAATAATCCATTAAATAAAATGGGAATTCATAAGTCTATATTGATAATAGGAAGATGATGAGAGAGAGAGAGAGAGAGAGAGAGAGAGAGAGAGAGAGAGAGAGAGAAATCAACAAAAATATGTAGGGGAGAAAGGCAGGCTCTTTATTCCAGTGGAATTTCAACTGATAAATGATAAGGAAACAGTGAATAGATCTTTTTACCATGCACTAAATATTGTTTCTCACCAGAATTATCAACAGATGCTAATTCTAACATGAAGATATTGAGTAAAGTGTTTCTCCATGGAGAGTTGCTAATATAAAGAAAAAAAATTAAAAAGCTAACATAAAGGCCTAACCTCACTTTGAATCACACTTTTGAAGATTGACTCAATGTATATGTGTTAAAGAAATTGATGGACTTACAGTAGGCAACAATAAATAATTCAGACATCGTACTAGCACTTTATAGAAAAAAAATTCTTATTCCTCTCTTATGGTTTTCTTGTCTTAGGTGGTTTTAAATATCACAAAATTCTCTCTGGTATTAAACACTTCTGACTTTTATTCACTGGGGAAGTCTTTCTTTATCAATACTGAGCCAATTGTCCCTAAGTCATTAAGAGCAACTTATTTGATTAGACTATAAACACAGGAATCATATGATTCAAACTTCCACCCAGGATCAGAAGTGAAACCTTTGTATCTCAAAAATTGTGGAATTGCCATACTCCTACATTTCTTCCTCCTTTTCACTACAACATTTACAAAACTGTCCAGGTGTGATAAGAATTTCATATACACTATCTTATTTAATATAAAGCCCAGAAATTTGCTAGAATTAAACAGCCAATTTAAATATATATATATATATATATATATATATATATATATATATATATATATATATTCTTAAAATATGTTAGCGCACAAAATTATTACTCTTTTAATGTGTCTAACTGCATCTTTATGATAATATCTCAAGGTAAATAAATTTGAGAATTCATATGCAAGTTATTGTTTGTCACATGCAAAGCAGTTAGCATTCTAATATTTAGACTCCAATTTACTCCTTGATGACTGAAGCTCGTTCAACTATTGCTTTGTTGGCACAAGAGAATTTGAAAACTGGGAGCTTTTTAAGTCAACTGTGACCTAAAAAGAAACATTTTAAACCCTAGCCCTGTCAACTTTAACCATATGATTTTAGGAAAGTTACTCAGCATCTTGAACCTTACCTTTCTTATCAGTAGGGATAAAAAAAGAATAGAATAGTTATAATAAGCCATTTTCACAGGGCAGTTGTCATAAGATCGAATTATAGTAGAAATTGATGTACAAACTCTTTATAAACCAGAAAATAATTCTCATTCATAGGTATCGGTTGGATATCATTTGAAGATAATCATCAATTTAATTCTAGAATTATTTTGTTAAATATCAGAAGAAAGTCACACAAGTTTCAAATGGATAAAATAACTTTATGAGAAAATGTGATGAAGATCATAGTGGTGTAACAAATTTGTAGTGAGGTGAAATAATCACAGAAAAGAATACAATCTTGTGTGATGCCTCTTTTCTACTTTTTTATACAAAAGACTGATTCCAGAAATATGGTGTTATATTTTCCCTTTAAATGTATCAATATTATTATAGCATATCAAAATTTGTGACAGGTTAAAGGAATTCTGACATTTCTCAAACACTGAATTAAAATAGGTTTAAATTTCCCAAGAAATTTAAATGAACTGTTACTCATATCTTTAAAAAGTGTTACATGTTATATAATAAATAATTGAACATGAATATGGAACATTTTAATGTGCATTTTATATTGTTTAATCATAATACATTCTATCGGCATCTTTATACTAAAAAACCTACAAATCTATGTGAAACTGAAGATGAATTATCTGATTATCAACTCAGAAAGTACTTTCTAAACATAAAAGTTGCATGAAGAGACGAATGGAAAAGTAAATGATCCAAAAATCAGTATATATGATGAAATTCACCAAAAATAGATTTAAAGGCAAAAAAACACAATTATGAAATATTTTGAAGAAATAGAAGTTAAAATAACGCTTAAGTGTAATTACAAACTTTTAATTCAAGTTACAACTACTAAAACATCAATAGAGCACCATAAAAAATATATTTCATAGAAAAATAAACAAATTATATACAAACACATGAAAAACATTTCAATCTTTCATTTGTCAAAAATGTTCAGCTTACAATATCCAACAGATATTATGATTTACTACAGAATCAGCAATCATTTTAAAAGTTATATTTTGAATGTGTGCACTACAAGGCTCATCTATATACTGTACTGGTAAGATTGTAAATTGGTACAACCTTTCTGCAAAGCAATTTGTCAATATATAGCAAGGTCTGTAAAAAGTTCATACCCTTTGCTACAGTAATTTCTCTTATAGAACTCTATCCCAAGGAACTAATAAAAAATCTAGACAAACATTTAAGTTCAAAGAGGAAATCATGACACATTTATAATAGCAAAACGTCATTCATGTTAAATGTTTGGATAATAATTAAGTGTATTTTAGGACAGCTATAAGATCTGACATGTGGCATGATTAAGCATTAATTTTAAAACATGATTTAATAAGATACTGTTTATGAGTTGTGGTTGGGTTGAAAATAAGAATATAATTCTGTATCAAGTCTTCTTAAGATAATATTGTATATTAATGTAATATAAAGTGAATAAACACTTGCTTCAAATACACAAATTTAGAGACTGGTACAAATATCTCAAAGTGATTATTTAATTTCATATGTAAGGTAACTTTTATTACATATTTCCAATTTTCTGTGTTCTGAAATCTTTACCAAGAACACATATATTTCTGAAAATAAAAAGTAATAATTACAAGTACATAAATTTCAATATACTTTATCACATTTTAAAAATGAGAATAGATTTATACATCTAAATATTTAAATTATTCAAAGAGAAGACTTCTAAACTTACATAAGATTGCACATATGTACTTGAAACTATTTTGTATGCAAGTATAAAACATACACTGTATTTTCAAGATCCAATGTTTTTGCAAAGAAACCATAAGGATAACAATTATTTTAGTCAAAAATGTTCAGCTTACAATATCCAACAGATACTATGATAACAGCAAAAGAATTCTTTGTACTTGATGTCATGTTGTGTGAAACTGTTTGACAACTATTTGACTAAGTCATTTTGCCAGTAAATATATTTGTTTTTTAGAGGTGGGAGTGATTGCTAGAGTACATATCATGGTTAAGACCTTTTCTACTGTTTTTCATATGCAGTTTCCATCTGCAAATTGAAGGTTTCTAATTTCCACCACCATTTATATTTCATATAAATGCATCTCACATAAGACAATATACAAAAAAATAATTTTTTGATATCTTAAGTTTAGATTTTACAAAATAAAGGAGTTGCCTTTATTTTTTTAATTTTCACAAATTCATACTTCTACTTTTATCACATTTTGTGTCATGAAACAGTGTACACCTATGTTAAGCTTATTATGAACACATTTGTAATGGTATTGAAATAGTCCTATTATTGTTGTATTTGTGAGAATAGCACAGGAGATGTTAGTTAGCCTTTTGTCACTAGAATAAAATACCTTAGAAAAACGGCATAGAGGAGGAAAGATCTATCTTGGCTCATGTTTTCAAACATTTCAGTCCATGGTCACATGTTTCCCTTTCTTTGAGGCAAGACACATCATGGTGAAAAGGTGTCATGGAGGAGAGCTGCTTATTTCATGGCAACAAAGAAGCAGAGAGAGAGAGGGAGAAGGAGAGCCAGAGAGAGAGGGAGAGAGAGGGAGAAGGAGAGAGAGAGAGAGAGAGAGAGAGAGAGAGAGAGAGAGAGAGAGAGAGAGAGAGAGAGAGAGAGAGAAATTAGAAAGGGTCCAAGAATAAGATATACTCTTCCAGGGCACGTTCCCAGTCACCTACTTTCTCAAAATAGGCTCACCACCTATAGTTTTCACCAACTCCTAACAATGTTAGCAGATATGAATCTCTCCATGGATTAATCCATTGATGAGGTCAGAGTACTCATGATCTGATAACTTCTCCAAATCCTCACTTCTGAATATTGCTGCATTAGGAACAAAGCTTTCAATGAAAGAAACTTTGGGGAACATTTCAGATCCAAACCATAACAGGTGGAAAGAATTATTATTGAACAAACTAACAACCACTTCAGTTGAGTCAAACAACTCATTACTTTGATGTTTCTACAACTTAGGAGGAAGGATTTAATGGAAACTGAAGTGAATGAACTAATTAATCTTTAGAGGTTTTATTTGAAAAGCAAAGCAAAACTTATACTAAGCTAGGTATAGCAAAGACCTTAGCTTCTTGGCTGTATTCATGTGTTCTTTTAGTAATTATGAGCAGATCATAGGAGAAAATTAATTGAACAATAAATAAAAAATTTATACACATGTTTACAACAATAATTACCCCCAGATTTCATTATACAATTCTAATTAATGTATTTTCATATCATAAAATAACAGAATGAAAGGCCTAGTAAGAAACTTACAATTCATCCCTCTGATGTTTTCCTTTTTAATAGAGTAATCTAAGAAAAATGGATCAACCACTCACTCATTGATCTGCTCTTGAGGATCTTTACTGAACTTCCTATTATCATTACCTTTGTATTTCCATTTATAATAATAATAATAATAAAATGAACAATAGTTTCCTCAAAGTAATATGGGATTGAAGTGGGAATAAACAAGAGCAAAAAGTCTTTAAACTAAAATGCAAATAATTAATTCATGAATTTATAAAAAAAGAACATCATTTCAACAAATATCCTACAATTCTAAATATCCAATACATATTTTATACACATGTATTTAATCCAAAATAATGTAAATGGAAGAAGTTAATTATAATTTAAGTAGTAAATACAATCTGTAAAATCAAAAAGTAGTGTGATAGTTAAGTAGTTAGATGACCAGGTGATCCCTAAGATGATGAAGATGGCATAATTTTAAGAAAAAATTTTAGCATTATCCAAAAATATGTATTTAAAAAATATAATTATTTCAAACACCTTTTAAAAGGAAATTAAATAATATTTTACAAATTCTGTAAATCTCTAAGTTATAATAATGTATAAAAACCAGTCAACCATATTTTATTGGAAATGGTATTTCCTTTTGTTTCCACTTATTTTGTACTGCTATAACAGAATAAGTTGAGGTAGATAATTTTCAAAGGTCAGATATCTATTTCCTACAGTTCTAGAGGCTTAGAAATCCAAGATCAAGGAGTCAGTATATGATGAAGGTCTACATGTTCCTTCATCTCATGGTGGAAGTTAGAAGGGAATGAGAGCAGGAGAGAAAGAGAGAAAGAGGAACACATTTGTCCTTTAAATGAAATCCACTCCTATAATAGCAGCATCAGTTCATTTATGATGGTAGAAATCTCATAACTTAATACCTCTATAAGATCCCAGCCCCCAATATTGATAATCAAGTTTCTAACAAATGAACTTTGGGGAACACAACTATAACATTAGTCTTTTTTCTAAAATGAAAATATACTATTATAAAGCCATGGAAAATTAATGATTAACAGAGATTTTTGTGTTGCATGAATTGTAATATAAGTATCCTTTCTTTCAAGAGCAGAGTGACTAGTGATTGGGATCCAATGCCCAAACTTGTGTCACTCAGTGGTAGCATGTTCAATATCAGTCACTGTCAAAACATTTTGAAAGGTTTTCCAGAAATGCAATATTACATCTAAAAGGTTTAGGTTTGTGACTTAATGTTTATTTCTAAAGTTTCTTATCTTTGACTGTTGATAACTATGGACATTCATTTTCTGAGAACACCCTTTATATATTGTTTAATACAAAGCTGCCTCAGTATGTCTAAATTAGATGATTAGGATAGACTGATAACACAGGGATACTTCTCTGAACAGGGAATTATTACATAATCACATAGGTGGTTTCTTTCCTGTCTTCCCTTCACTTGTCTTCTGCCACATAATTTTATAGTATTATGATGATAGAGTTCTTTTATAGGAACTTATCAGTACTACATATAGACTGTCAATGCCTGACCTAAACCAAAACATATGAAGATTTAGGATATTGATCCCACTCAAATAATTCTGTGCTAATAATTCTACCTTCCTCCAAATACACCTTTCTATGAAACTGCATCATATGGCACTAGTTAATGTCTGTCTGTGAACCTTTGTCTGGCAATCTGAAAATCTCAAACAATGCTTACAACAGGAAATGAAGCATATCCTTGACAATCCAGACAGAAAATACAGGAGACATATGCAATAAAGAAAGCCTTTTCTCTCTTTATATCATGCAAGTTAAACAATCTTTAGCAAGTTGACTTGGAAATGCAATTAAATGCACAACATTAATGAACAATAAGTATGTGCTGGAATGATATTATCATTTATTCTTTTTTCTTGCCTATTTATTTTTATATATGTTCTCTGGATTTACTATTTTTAACTTGTATTATAAACTATTATAAATATGCAGCTTTCTGTAGAACATTTTGATCTTTCTGAGGAAAGAAGCTATTGAAATTTGATGAATAATTAGCAAAATCTTGACAGCAATTAATCAGCAAATATAAGCCAAGTAAATCACAATATGATAATCATCAAATAAGAAAATAAATATAAAGTATGGTCTTAAGCCTGCAGGATCCTACAACTTAGTGAACTCTTAAACCAGGAGTTTATAGATGAATATTTACTTATGTAATTGGCAAAGTATGAAGTGTAAGGCTGTAATATATAATACAGTAAATTTTAAATATTAAGAAATATTTTAACTGCTTTAATTGTCAACAATATAGTACATACTTATTTGAAGAATCCACAGTACTGATGCTTAGTATGAGTTTTGTACCGTTGTCAAAATCAATACATTTTCTATGTCAGATATTCTTTTCAAATCATCTGCCGTGGCTTATAATGAAGTACAGGAGGAATCTAGCACTGGTTCCAAAACGTGTCATAGGCATTCTAGTTTTAGGAATAGCATTTTTTTATCACAAAGCTCAGTGAATTTAATTAAATCTCAACTGCCTCAAAGCAATTCTTTCTATTATACAAAATTGCACTTATCATTCAGATAGCAAAAATCATATACAATGCTACTGTCTTTCAAAACAAGAAATTTACATATATTCAATAAATAAAAAGGTCCATAACATGACCCAGAAATGCCATTTAAGCTTTCTAATGGATGTTTTAAAATTGGTTCAGATCAGGGGTGGTGAATTATATGATTGCCTCGGAGAGCCTATGTTAACCAAGGACCTGAGATGATAGAAGTCATCTCAAATGTATATGTTCTCAACAGGAAAATAGACAGTGAATGCCAACATGAACAAAGCTCGGAGAATGCACAAGTTCAAACTATGGTGACACATGTTTTTCCTCTGTTCATTTTTTCATGACTTCCTTTTTCTCCCTCCCTCTATGTGTTTAGATTATCTACCTACCTACCTAAACTTATTTATCTATCTTTGCTCCTGCTATTTATTTCTGCTTCATGTCTGTGTAGGATATATAGGATTTTTCCTGTGGAAAAATCAGCAGATTCATAAGAAAATAGACAATTCCATGCATAAATATAAATGGCTATATTCAACTCTTTCTGAAGTACTGTTATGGTGCAGTTTGTTCAGAACAGATAAAGTAAAGTAGCAGGTAGCAATACTACACAAATGGAACTTACTAAAACTGCAATTTATACAGGATGATATCTTCTTAATTTTCTCAGTCTGTGTAGTAAAGTTTTCCATAGTAATGTTTTTGGTATTTCAGGTTAGTAAGTACCTATTTATTATAACATATATAAAAATTTAAAACTACTTTAAAATTAAAATCTACCACCTTCTAGAGTAAACATTTGTTTGGTTTTATAGTTATTTATAAATATATTATATAATATTATATATGTATATTCACATGAATATATTTTTGCACATATACATTCCTTTACCAAACTGAAGTCGTAATGTTTTATGATTTATATTTTTGTTGCCATTTTCATATATTTATTTGATACTTATTTCATATACTTATTTGCAGTGTTTTTCAAGGAAACCAGTTCTCTACAAGTAAAACTTCCACAATCTGTACTTTATTCACATTCATCATATTCATTTGCATTGATCATCTCTTTTTCATTTTCTCAGACTCTAATGGATTTCTTAAAACCTGCTTCTGCAGATTATTAATTGAATTTTCCTGAACGATTAATGCTTTTCTTTATCACCTCAATTATGGATTTTAATTCTGCTATTGCTATTTTAGCTTCTTTGCAATAGTTCAATGTCTCACCCAAGTCTTTTTTCATCACTGCTGTTCTTCAGACTTTTATCTATTGTCCTTTTATCATATAATAGTTGCCCCTTAAGACTTTTAATTTCTAATTCTTTGAGACTATGTGCTTGTATATTGTCCTGATACATTTTCTATCATTTTCTTTTATTGTTTGTAGTAAATAATTTATGGCCCAATGGTCTTCTTTGAAATGTCAGAAAAGCATGCTTACTCCCCCCACCTCATGTCTGTGTGCACGT
This sequence comes from Urocitellus parryii, assembly GCF_045843805.1. Taxonomy (NCBI): domain Eukaryota; kingdom Metazoa; phylum Chordata; class Mammalia; order Rodentia; family Sciuridae; genus Urocitellus; species Urocitellus parryii. The sequence goes on along the minus strand of NC_135538.1, from coordinate 68,155,403 downwards.
GTAGGTACATTACAAATGATTACAAGGATAGTTTATCTTAATACCAAAGGAGAATGCTATCACTAACAAGATATTTCCTCTCTTTAAGGTTTTATGAAGTAAACAAACAGAAAACCTAAACAATAGGATAGTGGAAAATTTAACTGATTTTATGATTCTTCCTTTATGATAATTCACAATCTCCTTCCATTTTATTCTGTCTCCTATAACCAACAAAATCTATGGCTCTTAACCAATGTCAAGACATTATAAGAGAGAAAAATAAAATAAAGACAGTCAGTGAAACATTTTCTCCCAAACTGAAAGTGTTTGTTTTTGAGAGTTCTGCCAGTAAAATTGTATTCTTCTTATAGGATCTTGATGTACATAAGCACTCACATAGGACAGGGAACTCCCCAGATCTTATCATGGAAACAATCATTTGGACCCATCCTAAAGTATTATTTTTATAATTTGTACTTGTTAATTTTTAAATGGAAATTTTAATAGGAAAATATGATAGTCTGCTAAACAAAAAAAAACTATTTTGGCCTCCAGATTCTTATTAATTTATTTGTTCTAATTCGTTACACATAACAAAAGAATGCATTTAAATTCATAGTACACATATGGAGCACAACTTTTCGTTTCTCTGGTTGTACACAAAGTAGAGTTACACTACTGTGTCTTCATATATGTACCTAGGATAATGATGTCCATCTCATTCCACCATCTTTTCTACCCCCATGCCCCCTCCCTTCCCCATCTTCCCCTTTGCTCTATCCAAAGCTTCTCCATTCCACCCATGCTCCCCCCATCCCCATTATGGAGTTTTGTATGAAATTATTCTGTGTCTCAATAAGGTAAATGGATGAGGATTTTGAAGCTTTCTACATTAATGTCAATCAGAAGAGAAAGACTGTGGTTTTGTTCATGGTGGATCGAGGAAAGCATCTAAAAACAAGAAAATGAGTTTAAGGTATTTTAAGGGGTCAATGAGACCTGTGTCAGTATCTCAGATCTTCTGAGTTATATAGTTATCTTCATCATTCCTAGATTGTCATCTCTAAAAATATCTAAAAATTGATTTGGAAAGATTAATTGAGAAGATGGTCTGTATGAATTATTAACCCCTCCCATGTTTCCTTTGTCATGAGAGTGAATATCATGGCAGCTCCAGCATAATAAAGTCAATTGTCCCCTCTGACTAGAGCATCTCAGAGAATATTCTCGTTAAACTCTTTCACAAGGATTGTCATATAGGATATAACAACTGCAAAGTCAAGAACATGTATTCTTTGAGAAAACATTTTACTCCATAGATGCTATGTTCCAGTTTTTGAGAACATAGAATTGCACAATCATCAAAATCATTGGCATTTGAATATAAATAGTATAGAGTATATGAACCTTGTCTTGAACATTACAAAAAATAAAAATTACAAAAAATACAGATTATAGATAAGATTTCCTTGAAAATTTGACTTTACTAATACATCTACCTAACAGAGAATGCCAGCTCTGTTTAAAAATCATGTCAGTTTTTAGAGTCTGTGTTAGAAGCAAATAGACTTTTCAGTTTAATCTTTGTTCAAAATGGATTAACATACAGTTAACATAAATTTACATATGAATAATAGAATATGACTTTTTAAGGTAATAGATTAAACAAAGTAATTGAAGTCAAAAAGCTTCAGTTAAATTACAACTTTGTCATTTTCTAATAGTAGTGAAGCTCTGGGTAACTCAACATTTGTGTAAATGATGCATTAAAGGAAACTAGTATACGGCACAGGGAGAATGTGGAAACAAGAAAAATAGGGAAACTCAATGATGCTTACTTCTAGAATGTTGCTACAGAGTTCTCTTGCATTTTATTCTTGGGCAAGTGCTCAGTCCAAACTTCAAATATCTCATTAAAACCCCATTGATGCCATCTTACCTGGCATCACTGAGCTATTGTGAAAATTAAGTAATGACTTTGGCAGCATTTCACCACACATGAAAATGCCATAGAAATAATAATTTTACAATGACTAAATGACACATCAATAATCCAAGGGTGGAGTATTTTCCATCCACATTTGCTTAGAAAGTTCTGATGTGAATATTTGTAATATCCATGAGTTGTCATAGAAAAAATTATACACAATAGTTTTTCAACATGGCAAACAAGACTTTATTCAGGACCTCCATAGGGGTCCAGATTATTACAATAGGGGAAAGACATTTCACTTAACTTCACTGAAACAAAAGATGAAACGTTTTTTAAACCCTAGGCAAGTACTGAAAGACATGAATCATTGTGATGAGGCCATCTGAGTTGGATAAATGGTGCTTAGAAAGAAGGTAAGTTTCTATCTTCACATAGAGACTTGGAGAAAAGAGCACTAACTTTCTTGGTAATGTATATTCAAAGCGGTAGCTTTCTAGTCTTTGCAAAAGACATTCCTGTATTGCAAAGATTTACATCTCAAAGAAACAGAGAAATAAATGGGGGTTTTCTAAACTAAACTATTTCAGAAAAGGAAAGCTAGGAGCCTAGAATCAGTAAGAAGACTCCTTGTTCATTTTAGTCAAGTTGAGAGGAATATTGAGGTTATCTTTGTCAAACATAAAAACATGCCATGTATATTTGGCTCAATTATTTTATTTAATTGTTCCTTTAATTTAGAATTTCCAAATTTAAATGTATACAAATGATTATTCAAAACTTCTACAGTACTTCAATAATTAGTCCTGTTCACATTCCAGATGCTGTGTGATTTTCATAGTCTGTGATAAATATTTTCCTGTCACACAAAATCTTTTCCTTCCTATATTTTTTAAAAATGTGCCCTCTCCAAAGAAATATATTCTAAACCATAGAATTTTGAAAAACTACTTATATACACAATATGCCCACAAATGCACACACATACAGTTCTTTATTTTTATTTACTGCCTTTTATTTGTTAATTCATTTAATGAGTTATAGTCAAAGTTATATAGGTTTCATTTTGAGACTTTTTAGTCCTTCCCATTCCCTTTATTATTGATGTGTATACTACTTTTCAACCATAGTAAAGTCATTTTTAAACTAGAAACGACTGTTACAGGCAATATCTTCCTTGATCATAACAATTTGATGTGGACTTATTCTCTGTGCAGATCTAAAGAGGAAAGTAAATTGGAATTTTTCAATTGGTGATACAGCAGCATTGCTGCTACCCAGAGACCCATTTTCAAAGGCAGCTTGGAGATTAGGTATCCCACACCAATTGGAGTTAGGGAGACCATTCTAGAAGACTTGGTCATTCTCAAAAAAGAATTGGTGACCAAAGGTGATACAACCACCTGCAAAACTGTCAGTACTTCCTGCAGTATTAACTGACATTGAGTTGAAATATGGTTGCTTCACATTGCCTTTTTTGTTGTTGTTGTTGTTGTTTTGTTTTTTCTTTGTGTTCTGTATAATCTCAAATATAATTTAACTAATTTAGACAAATATGCCCCCATATGCAAGTACAGAAATATAGGCAGAATAATGTAAATATAAGCCTGTGGAATTGGGGGAGTTTATTGTAGAACTGGCAATGTATTTATACGTTGAAAAAACAATATATACCAAGTTCAGTGATTATTTTCTATTAGACCCACAAACACAATTCAAACCTCACTTTCTGTGTAATCTGAACAATTTATGGTTTACCTGTCATTCATTTTAAGGAAAATGCAAAAGAAAAAAAAATACACTGCTAAACTCTTTCTTATAAAAGAAAGTTTTAATGCCAAATTTCTATTCAAAATAAGAAGGCAAACAAATTTAATAATATAACAAAATACATTTTTTCTCTCTTGGTGTTTACTCTAGTGTTTTATTTCTGAAATATTTCAAATAAATTATTTAGAGAAGTCAAAAGAAAAAAAAATTGCCCTGCCCCTGTCCTCAATTTTGACTTGCAGAAGGTTAGATTAATTGGTGTTACAATTTTTGTCTGTGATGCTGCTACTGACCTTATTGTAAGCAAAATCTTCTAGATATTTTTCATTTACTTGCATGCAGATGTCCTAGTAAATTTTAACCATATTAACAAACTACCAGTTTATTTTAACAGAGTTTAGCTGTTTATAAATTTCACCAATCATATCTGTGTAGCAAGAATTAAAATAGAATCCAAAAGACTATTTCATGAATGTGTCCACTGTAAGTAATTGACACAGATTAATGTAGCCTGCAAAAGTCATGTGCAAAATGAATAAATTGATCTAGTGAGACATAATTTTAAGGAATCATAATTTAATCTTTTGCTACCTTTCTCTGTATAGACATAATTAAATCAATCAGGCTAAAATTACTAGACTAATAAGGAATATATTTTGTAAATTTAGACATCTGAGTGGAGCAATGAATAGCTTCCAATTTTATTACACAAAAACAATGTAGACAGAGCTGGGCCCGGTGTTAAGGTTAAGAGGACTAATATTCTGCTAGAATTATGTAAAGTCATGATTTTCATGTCACTTGAAACCACTACATAAACTTGTAACAGTGGTCCACTTTATGCTTTGCCACTGCAACTTATTTTTAAAATGGACATGTTTCTTTCTTTTCCTCTCTTTCTGACCCTCCCCAATTAATCTCTCCTTAACGTCAGGGGAAACAGGATTGCCTGTCTTCCCCATTTTAGACAGATTTATCTGTCCTTGAGTACATACTCATCATAGGAACCAGACTTTGGGGATGGTACCAGATGATCTCAAAAATGAGTTTCTCCCAAATTAACAAGTGAATTACAACTCCAAACAAGAACACATGGAATGTAGCCTTTAAATACTTCTTTAAAAGCCTCCCTCTTCCTGCTGATGGGCAGAATCACAGCCTTTGGGACAGGAGTCCCATGTGTTTCTCTTTTGCTAGCAAAGCAATAAATCTTCTTTCTCCTTTTTCTCAAACCCTGTCTTATTATTGGATTGGTATCGAGGACAGGGACCAAGCTTTCAGCAACAAATTCAGAACTAGATTATTCATTAGCAATATCTTTAAGCTACCTGTGAATTTATCTTATGTCATTAGTGTCTTCTCAAATGTAATCAACATCCTGAATTTTGTGATTGTGAATATTGCTTTTTAAAATATTTCACTATTTATGTGTCTATTAACCATATATTCCTTTATATGCTTTCTTATGAGCATTGTTAAAATGAAACCATCCACTTCAGACTTTTAAGACTTCCTGTAATCAGAAACATGTTTTATAGATTTCCCCCTTCTGTTTAATACATTAATACTTTGTCTATTTTTTGACATCTAATATTCCATAGTTATTTCAGAATTTATGTATTTACTTTCAATGCAAGATCACTACAAGATGGTTCCTAACTTTTGTTTGTTTTATTTATGTATTTATTGTTCTAACAATAATGCTATGAACATTCTTGTGCATATACCCTCATGAAATTGTTTTATCATAAACTATTACATGCTTGAAATTACACAATGATATCCAATAGTATTTGAATGATTTAACTCACATTCACATAAATGACAACCTCTATTAAATTTCTATTTTCAGTTATATAGTAAGATAGGCTATTCTGATCATTGTTCTAACCAGACAACTCAAAATACTGGAATAAAAGTATATTTTTAGTTATTCTTAAAACATATACTGACAAGATAGTAAGTAATAACCAGGATAAAAATGAGAAGAAACCTAAAAATCAGAGGCAAAAATGATTCATGAAGATTTTATGAGTACAGATTTGCCAATCCAAAAAATAATATTAAATTTGATTTTGGTGTTAAATGTTGTAAAGCAAGAGACACAGAAATTAAAATTGTGATCTTCCCCACAAGGAAGAGGTTATCCTAGTAGATATTGTCTACATAAAGCTGAGTTCCTCAAGGATTAAAAGATAAATAAGAGGAGAAAATAGAAATGCATTCAACCTCTCCCTAAAAGTGAATCCCAAGAAACCACTACCACCAAAAGTTCCTTTTGACAACAACACAGCATGGAGAAAGAGGATCATTCCTGAGTGTCCTGTCAGAAGTCAAGCCTGAGTGAAGATGTGAAGCCCTAATCTCAGGTCTTGCTATGAAAAAGTCCTAGACAGAAGGGGCTCCTCACACTAAGAATAACACTCCACAGATCTCTATAGAAAGTCATCATCTTGACAGCCTTAATAATTTAAGAATATTGATAAGGTAATTGGAAAAAAGAATGGCTATCAAAAATAAATAAATAAATAAATAAATAAATAAATAAATAAATAACAACAACAACAACTTTGGGCAAATCGGGAAGAGAAGGTGGTATGGGGACAGGAAAGATGGTGGAATGAGATGGGCATTAGTACCCTAGGTACATGTATGATAGCACATACAGTGTTATGCTACATTGTGTAAATCAGAAAACTGAAAAGTTGTTCTGCAATTGTATACAGTGAATCCAGATGCATTCTACTGTCATATATACCTAATTAAAATAAATAAATTAATTATAAAAAGAACAACTGTACTCTAAAGGAAAGCAATGTACTCATGTAGAGAAAAGAAAATATCTGCAGTACACACACACCTAAACTGAAATCAGATAGGGATATAAGCAACACACACATATGCACATACTTCTAATTTTTTTAAAAATAAGGCAAGTTTGAAAATATATTGAAAGATATAAAAACAAAAACTATAGAAATGAATTTAAAAAACTGGAAATAAATGTTTAATGAAGACTAAATTAAAAAGTAAAATATCAGTAGATGAGTTATATAGATGAGGAATATTAAATTCAGCTGAAAATAAGAATAGAAAGCCAAGAGATGTATCAGAAAACAATTATTCAAGATCTGGCACAAATAGATAAAATGTCAAAACTATGCATGAGTGTACAAAATCCAAAGGATATAAAGGAAGTAAGTTGAAATGATACTTCGAATATATTATTTTCATAAATATATTATTACAATTAATTTCACCTCTTTCTTTTTACAATTCCCTCCATTCAACTATAAGAAAACACAATATTAAGATGTAGCTGCTGGGCTGAGGCTGTGGCTCAGCGGTAGTGCACTTGGTTGGAATGTGTGTGAGGCACTGGCTTCCATCCTCAGCATCACATATAAGTTAAATAAAAAAAAAATAAGGTCCATTAACAACTAAAAAGATATTTTTAAACAAATCATTAAAAAAAAAAGATGTAGCTGCCTTTGTATTTACTTAGGAGGCTTGATTCAAAGCAGCTTTATCAGGTGTAGCTATTACAGTCTCCAAGATTGAGCTCACTGTGCTTTCAAAACCCCAGTCTCACAGATTTCTTCAGAGCCAGTAACATTCATTTTTCTTATTTATTTATTTTTGGTGCTAGGGATTGAATACAAGGGTGCTTAACCACTGATCCACATCCCTAACCCTTTGTTATGTTCTTTTTTTTTTTTTTTTTTTGAGACAGTGTCTGGCGTTAGGGCTTCACTAAATTTCTGGGGCTGACTTTGAAATCACAATCTTCCTGCCTCAGCCTCCCGAGTCTCTGGGATTACAGGCATGCACCACCATGCCCAGCTTTTTCTTTGTATTTTTATCAAGGAGTTTGTTATATTGAGATAGAGTAGAGAGGACATCTAAGAGTATTATAACACATGATCTGCTAAATATAAATGTTCCCAAAGTATTTTTTTTTATAAAAATTGAAATTTTCTGTGAACATTTGGGAGACCTGGTGTCTTCCTTCCTTAACTTTTGTATAATCATGATCAGATCAGTTCATTTTTCTTTTCCTTGATTTTTAATTTGCATGGAATAAGTTTGGGTCTAGATTATCCTAAGTATGCTTGCCACTTTTTATCTGTTTACAATCTGTTTACATTTCTTTTTATCTATCTATCTATCTATCTATCTATCTATCTATCTATCATCTATCATCTAGCTATCTATATTTCCATCTTCTCAGAAAGCCAAAAGGGATGTGTAATTATTGCCTGGGTGAAGAAGAAAACAGATGAATATGAGAAAAGACTTTTTCCTGGAGGGGAAAAAAAGGGAGAAAACAGCTTCACTTTTTGTGAAAAATTATGGCTGCAAAAGTGAATAATATTGTACAGTTTTCAAACGTGATGGTTGTAGGAGACAGAAAAGCAGAGCATAGTGTTTGTCCTCTGAAGTACAGTAAAACAACTATTATAGTGCAGTTTCAAATAACAAGTGAGCACATTGTGGGCAGTCACAAATTTAGCAATACATAATGTGTAAACTGAACAATAAAAGGAACTTAATACAATAATATAGTTAGAATTCTTAGAATGTATTATGTCTACTCTCATGACTATTTATAGTTTTGTTCTATTATACATCATCTATAATTTTTTTTTCATGTGAGGGAAGTAGGAGGAAAGCTGTCACCATATTTTTTCAGGAAAAAGATGAATTTTCTGACAAGACAGTCTTTATCTGTAATTTTCTATCTTTCTGCATCTCTTGCACTTACATAGAACTGCTCATACCTTTAGATAAAAAGAAAATATATATATGATAATTTTCTCTAGCTACTGAAGTGTCTATTGAAGGTTTTTATATCACTTAAAAATTACTTTTTCTTACTGTTAAAATAATTATGTTTTCTATTCACCTGAGATGCTTTCCTTAAGTCCATCTTCATTTTTTTAAAACATAACTCACTCATCTACCCCCAGCTATAAAATGCCTACTTGTAAGCAATGGAATTTTTTATGTCATAAGACATTGAAACAATCTTTTTATTTTTATCATCTCATACCTCTAGAAGAATAAATATTTGCAATAAAAATTATTATGCTTCACATATTTTTGTCAATCAATTGGGATATGTTCTTAAAAATCTCATAATATGATGTAAGATGAAGTATGGAGTAAATAGTAAAAATTTAGTAGTTATTAGTTATAAATAAGAAAAATGTTGCCTAAATTATCAAGATTTATAAATAAATACACATTACTCTAAATTATAAATTAGGTTTTAAACTAACTGTCCCATTGTGAGTTTCACATTACAATGTATTTGATGATAATAATCTTAGATCAGGTAAAAGCTAAGATTTTTTTTATATGGTAAAATTTCTTCAATTAGGAAGAAGGTTCGTTTAAGATAGTCAGATTATCCATTCTCCATTATTTGATATTAATGGAGTCTTTTGTTTTTATCTTCTTTTTATCTTCCCTTTACTATATAATACTTTGAATTTTGACAATTGATATTAATTACTAGAATATGCACAAGCACTACCTAAAAATCTTTGAGAAAAATGTCCCAGAAAGAGAGTATTTTACTTCCTCCTTTTCATTCAATCAGGAATGCAACTATAAATTGTATAAATTCTTAGTAAATAACATTAGATATGAAATAAGGTCAAATTCACCCTTAATAATCACATAAGTGTGTCACAATGACTGGTTCTTATTACTCTCTTCTTGAGGGACTAGTTGCTGATGGAGGAGGCAGTTACCTATCTAAAGCCAAAAAGCTGATTCAGGAAAACATCCTTTAAGATTTTGGGAAAAGAATTTTGTGACACAAAAAATAAGAAGAAAAAGTAAATTTAAAGTCAAGGGAGAGATCAGAGCATAAATTTGGGTTTAAAATAAGAGCGGCAGTTTAGCAATGGCTGCCTAGAAGGTTTCAGTTAGTCTTGGATCTTGGTGCAATTGAAAATTCTAGAATTATTTCCCACATGGTTTGATCTCTCAATTGCTGAAGTGGTAGAAATGTCTGTCTGTGCTATTGTGTTTGCCATTTGAATGATATTGATATTCCCCAGTGAATTCCTTGGATTCTGGCTGCACATCTTGTAACATTCTTTGGTTTTTATCTCTAAAGTAGTTATTGCATGGAATGAAAACCCATTTCTTCGGATGTCTCTGAAATACAGCTCTTAAGTGTAGAAGCAGAACTTATTGTCCTTAAAGAAGCTTTAAAGATTCTCCAAAATTTAATGGAAACCAATAATTTATGTTTGTCTTCTTTGAGTTTCTGCCAAATAGGATAAGATTCAAGTGATAGAGTTCAACTCATAATTTATTATGAAACAAATATTACATGACAACAAAAGAACAGACAAAAAAAGTCAACACAAAAAATGCTTAAATGGGTGACAAAAGGTATGGTTTTCTATAAGCTTTTTCCCAGGCTCCTTTTTCCATTTATACTTAAATAGATCTCTCTTGAACAAAATCAGAAAAAGAAAGCAACTTGAATTCAGGGTACTTGAATGCACAGTCAAACACCTTTGTATATATTTTACACAAGAGAAAAGTGAGTGATATGAATTTCTTTTGTAAAATATCAAACTCCAACCAATTCTTCCATTATCAATTAACAATCTTCATTGGTTCTGCAAATGAAAAAGAATCTTCATTATATTATCTCTTCCAGAATTTACCCTGCAATTTTTTTCTTCAATTAAATATTGAAACAGTATATTGACAAATAAAATATTTTTTACAATATTCAATATTTTACAATATTTTACAATAAACCTCTGCCTATGGACATTTTTTCCCATTTATGCAATGCATCTTTAAGATTTAATTTAGACAAATAAGGCAGTTGTGCCTAAATGAAATTAGACTACTTTTTAGATTTTTCTATTTATTATATCAATAATGCAATAGTTTTTATAAAAGGCCTGAAGCCACATATACATTACTATATTTGGGCCTGTTGTTTTTCTGATTCCTCAGTGAGTTACATGGTGAATATAGCCACTACAGGGGAACTTTAATAATAGGAAGGCAGAAGCTGAAATGTAATCTTGAGTATAAATTCGCCCAACCTGCTTTTTAAAATAAGAATAATGGCATTGATACTTTTGACCTGTGTTAACTTAAAAGTGATTTATTAATAATTATATATTCCACAGTGATAAAGCACTTTAAACTTCCTTCTATTAATCAGATACTCCTCATTGTATAGTGGAGAATATGGAGATTTAACTGTGATAATACATATTTCTTTCCTGGGAGCAATATATTCTAAGACAATGCAATGATTGAGTATGACGAAGTTACAAAATAATACAACAAAAGGAAACTCTTAAAAGACTGAAAAGGCAACCAGGAGAGTGGAAAAAAAATTCAAACCATGTATTTGATAAGATATTAATGTCCAAAATGTTACAAAAATACTCCTACAAGTCAATACAAAAAAAAACAAACAAAACCCCACCATAAATCATTTAAAAATTACAAAGGATTTGAAGAGATACTTCTGCATGGCATACAAATTGCCTATACATCTATATAAAAATGTTGTCATACTCTGTTTAGGCTGCTATAATAAATTGCCATAGATTAGATAGCTTAGACAACAATTATTTGTTATAATTCTGGAGAATGGAAAGTCCACCATCAAGGTTCTTGCAGATCTTTTGGTGAGCTCTTGCTTCCTGGTCCAACCATTTTTTTCCTTGTATGTTCACATGGCAGAAAGAGGGTGAATTGGCTTTCTGACTTCTACTTACTTACATGGGCACTGATTCCATTCAAGAGACTAATCCCTCATGACCTAATCATCTCATAAATGACACACTTAAACATACAATTGCATTGGAGATTAGATTTGAAGATGGTCATTTGGAGGAAACACAAATATTTAGTCCACAACACCAATCATGAGGAAAATTCAAATCAAAACTGCAATGAGCTATTACCACACATCTACTAGGATGGATGGCTATTAAAAAATTAATAAGGGTTGATTAGGATGTGGAGAAGCTGGAACTCTTATATACCTTTGATAGGAATGTAAAACTGTGCATATTATATGGAAAACAGTATTAAGTTCCCTCAAAAAATAAACAGAAATCTCAACTACCTCAGCAATTCCATTTCTATGTGATTTTCCAAAGAAATTGAAGTCAGAATTTGAAAGAAATGTCTGAACTCTAATATTCATTCATTGCAGCATTGTTCACAACATCAAAGTGTAGAAGCAATGAAATTCTACCAATGGATGAAAAAATATAGCCTATGCATATAATAGAATGTTATTCAGCTAAAGAGAAGGAACATATGGGGCAAGGTAGGTGAACCTAGAGGAGTCAAGTGAAGTAAGCCTATCTCAGAAGGATAAGTGCTGCAGGATTCCATTCATATGAAGGATCTAAAATATTCAAACTCATGGAAGCAGAGCGGTGGTTGTCAGGGGCTGAGGAGAGGGGAAAAAGAATTGCTATTCACTAAGCACAAAGTTTCAATTATGCCTTTAGATAATAATATTTTATCTTATACTGAAAATTGTTTAAGAGGGTAGATCTCATGTTAAATATTCTTTACATTATAAAAATAGACAAATATATCATCTATTGATTGGACAATTTCATTGCACAATCTTTTTCTTCATGATCATTAATGAATGATACCTATATTTTTAAATCAAAACTAGATATGAACACTTTTATTAGGTCTAATTATAGCTGAATATCTTTAAAATGGTTTTCTCTACATGTATGGCCCAGAAAGTGTGTTTTACATAATATAAATAAAAGCATATTTTACACAATATTTTAACACTCTCTGGCCTGAATCTAGTGTTCTGAAAATGGTTGTTCTCATCTTCTCCTTATATTGCCAACTTCAGACTATTATCAAAGTCAGCAATAAATTTCAGTGGAAAGTTCTTAGCAAGTTAATGGACCCCTTCCTTAAAAATAAAACACAGTAAACCTTGAGGGTTTAGAAAATCAGTTCAAGAGAAGTAAATGTGAAAAGCATATTAAGTTTGGAACAAGTCACTCTTTTTACTTTATCCTAAATTAACAGCAGCCTAGGATTACACAATGATAAAGCAAATGGTGATTATCTCAACCCAAGGTTGCCCTAAAGCAAATGCTAGTACAGCTCACAATTTTGTCTTTAAATTGAGAAACAGGAACAAAAGAGACAAGGGACAATTTAGGAACAAAGTTTAAAGTATGAATTTCATATCATTATAAATTATTAAACAAATTAAGAGATTTTTGGGGGCGTGGATATTGGAGACTGAACCCAGGAGTGCTCAATTACTGGGCCACATCTCCATCCCTTTTTATTTTTCGTTTTGAGACAGGGTTTTGTTAAGTTGTTTAGGACCTCACTAAGTTGCTGAGTTTGTCCTTGAACTTGTGAGATTGTCCTCCTGCCTTAGCTCCTCTAGTTGCTGGAATTACAGGTGTGCACTTCCTGTACTTAGTAGGAGATTGTTGTGTGTTTGTGTGCATATTTGTGTGTGTGTATGTGTGCAACTACACCTTTCTCTAGGAGTATGTTTTAATTTTCCACCAACTTCTGTAATTGCCACTCTGCTATGTGAAGTCTAGCTTTTCTTCAACAGTCCTGGTCTCTTTGTTATTCTTCACTATTTCTAAGAAACTCCATCTTCACCTGTCTCACCCCATATAAAATACAAGCATACTTAAATCAACCCTTTATATAGAGGACCACTGTTATCCAAATGAAGCAAAATTACCATTAGTTTTTTTTGGTTTTTTTTTTTTTTTTTATGGAGTCTTGCTATGTTGTTCAAGCTGGACTTGAATAAACCTTCTGCTTCAACTTCCCAAGCAGTTGGAATTACAGACTCATACCACCACACCCAACAAAACATCATCCAATTTGCAGTCACACCAGCAATGTATGAGTGTACCTTTTTCCCCACATCCTCACCAACACTTATTGTTGTTTGTATTCATAATGGCTGCCATTCTGACTGGAGTGAGATAATATCTTTGAGTAGTTTAGATTTTCGATTCTCAAATTGCTAGAGATGATGAACATTTTTTTCATATATTTGTTGACTGATTGTATATCATCTTCTGAGAAGTGTCTGTTTAGGTCCATGGCCCATTTATTGATTGAGTTTTTTTTTTTTTTTTTTTGGTGCTTAGCTTTTTGAATTCTTTATATACCATAGAGATTAGTGCTCTATCTGAGGTGTGAGGGTTAAAAATTTGCTTCCAAGATGAAGGCTCCCTATTCACCTCACAGATTATTTCTTTTGCTGAGAAGAAACTTTTTAGTTTGAGTCCATCCCATTTATTGATTCTTGGCTTTAATTCTTGCACTATAGGAGCCTTATTAAGGAAGTTGGGGCCTAATCCCACATGATGGAATTTAGGGCCTACTTTTTCTTCTATTAGACACAGAGTCTCTGGTTTAATTCCTAAGTCATTCATCCACTTTGAGTTGAATTTTGTGCATTGTAAGAGCTACTCAGTCTACACCTAAAGGACTTAAAAACATCATACTACAGGGACACAGCCACATCAATGTTTATAGCAGCACAATTCACAATAGCTAAACTGTGGAACCAACCTAGATGCCTTTCAGTAGAGGGATGGATTAAAAAAAAATGTGTCATATATACACAATGGAACATTACTCTGCAATAAAAGAGAATAAAATCATGGCATTTGCAGGTAAATGAATGGAGTTAGAGAAGATAATGCTAAGTGAAGTTAGCCAATCCCCAAAAGACAAATGCTGAATGTTTTTTTCTGATGTAAGGTGACTAACTCATAGTGGGATAGGGAGGGGAGGCAGGAAAAGAATAACCAACTCTAGATAGGGCAGAGGGGTGAGAGGGTAAGAGTGGGGGCAGAAGGTTAGCAACTATGGTGGAATGTGATGGACATCCTTATCCAAAGTACATGTATGAAGACATGAATTGATGTGAACATACTTTATATACAAACAGAGATATAAAAATTGTGCTCTATATGTGTAATAAGAATTGCAATGCATTCTTCTCTCGTGTATTTAAAAAAGAAAATCAATTAAAAATTATCCAAAAATATTTTTAAGCATAACAATGTATTTTGCTAGGAATCAAGCTGCATAGACTTCATACATTTTGACAAAATGAAAACCATGTAAGTTTCCTTGGAGGCACAAGTATCACTGCATTGCATTCTGTGATTAGTCTGAAATGGGTACTTTTCTCCCCTCCTGAGTTGTTTTTATTCTCTCTCTCTCTCTCTCTCTCTCTCTCTCTCTCTCTCTCTCTCTCTCTCTCACACACACACACACACACACACACACACCTTTTAAAGTTATGCCAGGATTTCAAATTAACAAAAAGACATGAGGAAAATAAACTTACTGACCCATAATTGTGAAACCCAGGAATGTTAGCAATATTGTGAAATCCTTAACAATATCCTTTGTCATTCAAATGTACCTAATTTATTCTTTCCAGGATGTGGTTTATAACTGGACTTTTCTCTGTTAATTGGCAAACAGCTGTACATGCAAAATAATGAAATGTGAAAAAAGACTTTACATTGCCAGAAAAGAATTAATGAACATGACTCCAGCTGGTCATGTGTCAGTAAGTCCTTCCACAGAAACATGCTTGTTGAAATCATTAGAAATGTTGTCCCTATCTATGGTTGAAATTTTATTCTGCACTATGGGCCCTGAACAACAACATCACACTGATGTGCCATTCTTTCAATTAGAGAATTTTTAAAATTAATAGCAAGAAATATTTTTTTTAAATATTCTATTCAAAAAAAAAAAAGTCTAACCATAATTGACCAGCTGGGTTATTCACACAGTCATAGATCCGCTACTTGCCAGCTTGGTTTTCACACATTTCAGTGAGATGGGAAAATGAGATTAATGTTCTAAGTGCTTGAGCCTTTTGTCATATGCAATGTCTAAGCTGATTCAGACTCCAAAGGAGAGTGAAACTCTGAAATACTAAGCTTAGAAAATACAATTTGCTATTTGAAAAATATTCATTTCTATAGCCATGGAATTCCCTTAGCACATGAAACATATTTTGTTAAGTAGTATCATTGCTTTGTCTGAAGAGATTTTGAATACTTTAGAGTGATAACTAAACTGCACTTTTTTCTTAAGCTCCAAGGTAATTGTGACCTTAAATCATTATTTCAAGGAGATGATTATTTTATGATAGAAGTACTTATTTTTCTTTAATTTTTGCAATGCTGTTTATTAAACCCAGGCCCTCACAGGTTTAGTCTTACCACTGAGATACAATCCCAGCCTTACATACATTTAGGTTGATACAAATCTACCTTAGTTCCATACAAATTTCTTCTTTATCTTATTTCCAGAGGCATTATTGATACAAAGCTTTATTATAGTTTGGATTCTAAGTAGCAAATTAACACATATCAATTACTATATTTTTAGGATTGAATTTTATGCAACCATTAAAAATATATTTATTCAAACAAAATAGAAGTGTATTATTCAAATAAAAATTCAAGTATGAAATTAAGGGCTAGAATGGTAGCTTCAAAAATATGAATGCTGCAATCTTCTTTGTTCTTATCAGGTAAGGTAACTTTATCCTTATAGTCCAAGATAGTTGCTTCAGTTCCAGCTATTACATCTGCATTCTAACGAAGAAGAAAGGAAAGCATGTCAGAATAAATAGATATGCCCTTTACTTAGGGAGACCTACTAGAATCTGTACATATCATCATTACATTCTGTTCTTAGAGTCATATGTTTTTGGTTCCCTGCAAAGGAGACTGAAAAATATAATCTGTATCTATCACTTAAAATCCATATTGTATCTATTACTGGAGAAGAAGAGGGCTATGATTTTGGACGAACAATATGGACTTCTACAAGAATGACTAAACCTTGTACTCATTTATGGGAAAAAGCCCAATTTACATTGCCAGAATTCTTCCAACCATGATAACAGCACATTTGTAGTGAATTTGGAGCTATTACTATGACAGAATTATTATCAAAGCAAAGGCAGTTTTCAAAATGGTTATCAGTGGCTTTCTGCTGATCATGGTTCATCAATATCTGTGATGCTAAAAAAAAGAAAGGAAAAAGAAAAGCTCTGACACATCCTTCTGTTGTTGATATATACTGAAATAACTTGCAACCAACCATATTGAAGGTAAGTTGAGGAAGACATTTGCAGCAACAGGATGCTTGTCCATGTTCAACTTGAAAGCAGAGAATGAAATAGAACTTGAGCTAAGATTGGAAACATTCCATTCTTACAGCCTCCTTTCTGGAATGTACTGAGAAAGATGCAACTTGTCCCCTAAAAGCACACTCATTATTCTTAATTCTAATACCTAACATTATGTAAACATTCCATGTCCTGAAACCTATTATTTTACCAGTTATATAAATCACCTTTAATCTAACTTCTCAAAAATTTTCTTTAAGTAATTGATTCCCCCAGTATTTTCTTAAGCCTCCTTCCAGAATCCCAAATCACCTAAATAGTTGTATATGTCATCATGGGGTACTCATTATGAGAAGAAGGCAATATTTTGAGACTTTAATCTTTTAGGTAATCCTGAGTCTTTCCCTTTCTCTTATCTCTATTTAAGCAAGTGGTCTACTTGTATTTATTTCCTGAAGAATGAAATGTACTGGGACAAAAAGCCAAAAGTCCTTTGGCTTTTACTATCTAAAAGCTTAACCTAGGGGAGAGGAAAGGATTTCATAACACGGATGAAACACCTCATCCAAAAACCTGGGGAAGAGAATTATAGTGTATAGAAAAAAATGGCTTAAACACAAAAGGGGAAGAGTTCTCTTCCAACTACAAAGACAGTCCTCTGCGATTGCAATAGGCTTGCATCTGTGTCCTGTGCTCTGAGAGGATTGTCATGTGTGCAGAAGGACTCCAGACATGTCTGAACATCCCAGGAGCAATGGGCATGACGCCTAACCTTCTTTCAGCATTCCATGAGGCTGGCCAGCATCCAGGGGGAAATGAGGTGATGCAGGTGCAGAGTGTGAGACGCTTCCTACTTCCTGAGCACAGACCACAAGTGGAAGAATTCCTGGAACTGACTGAATCAGGCTGCCTGAGATGGGTTAATGTTTGTGAACAGTTTATAAGAGGTCCAACCCTGAGTGGGTTGGCAGGCAAAATTACTCCTGAACCTTGACCTGAGTCTGGAAAGAGAGAAAGTTAAATAAGGACCAGGGTATAAAAGATCTAAACAGAAATTAATTTGTAATTTGTTTCACATCTGTGAATGAAGCATGTTTTTGCCCATTATATTGTTTGTGTTTCACAGTGGTCATGCAATTTGCAACCATTATATTGACGTAGCTTGTAATCAGTCTTTTTACGTCTCTTTTATTTCTACTGTCACCTTTCTCACTACCAGCAAAATTTCCGACTGCATACACATAAACACACATTTCCACACATATATATGCCTATAAATTGACCAATGCTTTTAACATTTGATGCTTGCAATATTAATCCATTTATGTCCTCTAATAAAATACCTGAGACTGGGCAATTTATAAAATCAATTTTCTCAAGGTTCTAGAGGCCAGAAAGTCCATGATCAAGAAAGCACCAGGTCTGCTTGTCTGGTAAGGGTAGTTTTGTGCTTCCAGGATGGGCCTTCTTGTGGAATATTCCATAGGGAAGGAATGCTGTGTCTTCACATGGCTGAAGGTGGAAGGGCACACCAAGGGATTCTGCATAAAGCCTCTTTTACAATGGCCTCAGTCCTCTTTACAAGGAGGGTCATCTCAAGTCCTAACCACCTCCCTCACATCTCCACCTCTTCAAAACATCACATTTGTTACACCTAAATTATGGAGGGTACATACTGGAACCATAGCACAGGATTACCTTAGAGTTATCACAGCTAAGAATTAAAAGATATTTTAAAATATGCCTTGCCCAATCTTGTCTCATTAATATTTGAAAAATAAATCTATTAATTTATCACCCAGACTCAGTCTGAATTCATTTAGCTATGCGCATTATATTATCCTTGGTGGTTATCTGGCTAATATTCAGAGCATTCCAACTGTTTCAAATTGGTCTGTCTTTGTTTTAGTCAATCATCAATAACTTTCTTGAATTAGGTGACATCTGAGCAATCCCACTGTCTTTCTCTGACATGTTTTCTCAGGGTAGCTATGATTTTTCTTTTAAGACTATGGTCTACCTTGATAAAGATCACAATTCACTCAAACTCTGCATCACATTGGAAGTTTGAAAATCTCCTTATTGCTCTCAAAAGTTCCGGCTTTTCTATGTGTGTTTCAGTGTTAATGCAGAAGTAGGTACAAAACACCTTAATTTTAGGCCTGGAAATTAAGTCTCTTAAGGCAATTGCAGAGCAGTTTCCACTGGTCATAGAAAAAGAAGCATACATTTGATAAAAAAAGAAGCATATTTTTTTGAAACTTTTTGAGAAATAGAGAGAAGATGCAGATTGTTATAAATTTAGTTAATGAAATTTTAAAAGATGTTATAATTTTTATTGCTATTGTTTACATTATTATTGATCACATTACTGTCAAAAATTATTATTATTTTAGTCAACTCATTTTTAATAGTATGAAAATGGTAAATGTTGTCTTAAAAGTACATGATAGAAATCAGTCTCATGCAAAAATACATGTATAAACACACTCACAAACATAGACATTTATTTTCACCATATATGACTTCCTAAAATGTACACATTTGAGAATTCATACTACCTATGATATCTGTTCTTGTCTGATACTTCTAAGTCACTCAATAAAGGTAATATCTAAAAAGTCATGACTTGGTTCAAAGGACTCCTTCAAAATTGTTGAAAATTAGATTGTTGCTCTAGGGGTAAGGATGTTTGGAAAGAGGTCATTTGTTCCATCTACAGAGCCAGGTCCTGATTTCCTAAATCTCTGTAAGATTTTATCAAATGTTGGTGGGCTGCACAGAAGATGATGAATTTGCAAAAAGGAAGAAAATAAGAACTTAGGGCATTCTTTTGTTTCTACTAAGTGACTATTCACATTTTTGGCAGGCAAATGATAGAAATGATCATAATTCACAGTCACATAGGGAATCTTGGATTGCTTGTTTTGATTCTTCAAAAGTTAGAAAGCAATTGTTACTTCTATAGCTTAGGAGAATACATCCAGGTCTTTATTAAATATAGAAATGTTGCATCCCAAATATTGTATTATAGAGTTTCAAAACTAATCATTGCAAAGTGGGGTTTTTTGTTTGTTTGTTTTACTCACTTGATATTTATGAGATTATATAATAATTTGATAATTGATGAATAAAAAAGGCAAAAAGCCAATGAGAAAAGTTACAAACAGAGTGATAAATGTGAGTTTTGCTTTATACTTAGCTTCAAGTTAATAAACTAATGTATTGAATACTCTTACATGGAAGTAGATTAGAAAACGTTGAGATAATGTCCCTGAGCAGAAAAATCATCATGAGGAGGAAAAACGTGATTTTCCACTTCATAACAGATTTTATTTTTTGTATTTTTAAAAAATATTCTTTTAGTTGTAGATGAACACAATATCTTGATTTTATTTACTTATTTTTATGTGGTGCTGAGGCTTGAACCCAGTGCATCACAAGTATGAGGCAAGTGCTCTACCACTGAACCACAGCCCTAGCCCCTCATAACATATTTTATGCACATGAAGTTTTAGATGAAAACTCAGCCTGTGATCTATACATGGGAGTTATAGTTTTATAGCCAGCATAAGGAATTGCAGATATATATGTATATTACTAATATTAAGTATTATATGTAAGTATATATATATTATATACTAAGAAGTATTTTATCTCTTGAAAAAGAGATCAAAACATTTAGTAGGACAGGGAGACCAATATTCTTCCCATAATTCCTTGTAGGATGCTCAGTGCTTGGAATGAGTGAGGCACAGAAGAGAATGAGGGAAGTAGTTCCTGGTCTATAAAGAAGCACATGTGCAGGCCCAGTTGAGTTGGGGGCATTTATTGACTACAAAGCTTTTCAGGTAATGCCAAGCATGGGAACCCAAGTATTTTAAGTCATAGAAGTTAGGGTCAATGACCATAACACTTCATGTGAATTTAGGGTAGATTTTTGTGGCTGATGTATGGAGGAGAGACTAGAGAGAGAATAGTGGCTGCAGTTGACCCTCTACATTCACATATCCTATCTCATGTCAAGCTTCACATCTTCACAAAATCACCATGTTTTCTGTTGAATACTACCTTAAAGATGTCATTTGTTTCTCCAGAATATTTGTAAGGTTAGATTCATCAGTGTATTTACTGAATTAATTCTGTCTTCCCCATGACTATTAAGTTTTATCTTTAGGAGAACTTACTATACCCATTAATTGGCATTATTATTAAGATATTCACATTTGTTCAATAGATTTTGAACTAAATATGAATTCAATGTGTTCTCACAAGAATGAATGTGGGGAAAAGTGAAATTAATTTCCCGAATCTGTATTTCTTTATCTTAATTGTGTGACTATACTGTGAGATGTTAAAAAAAAATCTAAATGATTTTGTTAGAAACAAGAAGGAGTTATTTGGAGGCCTTCAAGATGGGTGATCAGTATAGTCTGCATATGGCGGTCTGCATATTAAAACTGAATTTCTTTTCTTCCCTTTCAGTTTACTAATTAAGAGAATAATCATGTTTCCTCAAGAGCTTGAGAAAGAAGGAAATATAAAAGCTTAACTTATCTGATTTAAATATACAACATTATAATCATAAAATCAAGAAAACAGAAGAATAAAAAGGAATAATGCAAAAGGCAAGAGGAAGTGACATATAAATAACTCTCAAAACTTAGGGAAGTTTGTGAAAAAATTAGTAGAGATTGAAAAAGAAAGAAAAAAAAAACAAGTAACAGAGAAGTCAAAGTAGTCAAGAGATACTTGCTCTGTCTGGACCCATACTTCTTTCTAATGATCTCAGAATCTCAGATAATCCTGTCTACTCACAATGCTCATGTGACATGCTAAGTAGCTAAAAACCCCACTTGCTGCAGGCTTTAAGTGACAACTGCCACATCATTGACTAAGTGGAACTGTCATAGCAGGGTGGGAGAAAACAGTGTCTATATTGCAATTTCATTTATGTCATCATTTGCCTGCAGAAAAGAAAATACTACCTCAAAACTGTTCCAGTACTCTAATGATATTTGACCCTCTTTTTTTGCATCTGTTGCTACAAAACTGATAAAATACTAGATTATCCAAGATAAGAAGCAAGAAAATCATTCCCAAAGACACTGGAAATGAAATAATTTGTCTTTTGGGAGCCATTTTGAGATCAGATGAGCCTACAGTACAAAATGTCAGTGCCTTCTATTTAACAAGCATGAGAATATATTTTAGTCTCAGGAATCTTCATTAATATAAATTGGTATATTAGATTTTGAAATTGGAATACAAGACATAGGATCTGACTTCGTAAATTAAATGTTCTTGGAATTAATTACAATGTTATATTTGCTGATAGATGGATTTAAAGAAACTATTAAAAATAAAAATGTCTTAGATTTTTATATAATTGATCTATTCATTGAAAAGCTTTTGAAATCAAATTTCTCTAATGAAATTAGATGAAAACTTTAATGATGCTAATAGTCTTAGTTTTAGTTTTTATGGAATATGTCTATAAATTTTCCTCAAATTTATTGATATTCAATTAATTTTATTAGAAACAATAGCTAAACATTTATTTTAAAAGACTAAAATTGCAACAAAAAGAAGTGAAAATATGTGTATTATTCAACACTCTATATTTACATGCAAAAAAAAACTGTATTTGAAGAGGAATAAAACATGTTTGTAGTGTCTTGCTATATTCATAGAATATATTTTTGCCTTTGTGTTCATTTCTGTCCATAATATGCTTTTATTGAAGTAGATTATCCAACTTTATTAAGAGTAAAAACCTTGTGCATTCTCACTTAAGTTTTATATTATTCTGTTTTAAATATTATACTTTAAATATATATTAGTGGTTTGTTTCAGTCTTAGTTGTATGTAATGACTTAGTTAATCATGTATTTTAATCAAAGCCCTTTTTCTTGACAAGAATTCTTTAAATTATTTATTTGACTAACTCATCTCCATTCTATACTCCCATCCAGAACTCCTTCCTCCCTAGATCACTACTAATTTTCATTCTGTACCATTCTAATGTGTTTGATGAATTCCCTTTATTGAATTAAAAATGGATACTTTTCAATATGAATGTCTAATTTATGTAAATGGCATTACATAAATGCATCTTATTCTGATTATTGTTTTTTTCTTTTTTTCTTTTTGCTCTGCACTGTGACTCTAGCACATCTTTCTATTATTAATATACATACGTGTAATCACCTGTGGAATGATTATCCAAACTTCACCATCACAATCTATTCATGCAGTTCCATGCAAGATTGTGTGATTTCTCTGGGACTTAGCTATAGCACTGAAACTTTTTAGTTGTAACGTAGGCATATGCCATTTGGTTAAGTAGTGCCACATTGCTTTCCAAAATGGCTTCCCCAAATGTTATCTTACAATGCTTGTTAGCTCCTTGTATCACCACATTTCAGCTACATTTGACATTAACCATTTTTCTAATTTTTCTTCATCTTAGGGATTTAAGGTGCTTGTCATTTTACTTGTGTTTTTATATTCTTAAAGTTTGAACATTTTGTATGTTTATTAAATGTTTAGACCTTTTTTAATCTTATGCTATACTTATGTCAGTTTTTTTATTGTTTGTTACATATATATGTATATATATACATATATATGTGTGTACACACACACACACACACATACATAGTTGATGTATTTTATAAGTACCGCAACTGATTATTTTATAAGTACCGCATGCTAATGGATTGCACCACTGAAGCTCCTGGATTATTTTAGAAATTGTAAATACAATACATTTGTGTAGGATGTTGCCATCTACCTGGCAATGGTGCAATTTATTGAACATAATTCCTTAATTTTGAAGTAATTGAACTATAGATTAAATATTTTATAACTTATTTTGAAGGTGTGATTAAAAATAATTTTTCCCATTTTCTGTTTACTTGGTAGTTTTTACTTTTTCCATTTAGACCTTTAATCCATCTGGTGTCTAACTCACCATATGCTTTTTAGAAGTGAATCTGCTTTTACTTCCCTTAATGTACTGAGTCAATCCATAGCATCAGTTATAGCTTTATAAATTTAGAGACTGAAGTGTTTAATACATGGCTTTTGTGAAGCTTACTTTGACTTTTTAAACAAACTCTACCAGTGCAGGATGCTCATTTTTATCTCATAGTCTGTATTATAGAGCTCTGGAATTCAGATATGAAATTTATACCCCAGCTTTCATTCCTTTATTATGTATCTTTCCATCTTTTTATTTTCAAACTTTGTCTTTTTAAGGGTATTACCTATAGGCAGAAAATTGAATCTGAGTTGTGTGTGTGTGTGTGTGTGTGTGTGTTTTGTTAAATCTAACAGGAGTCTCTTTTCATCTTTGAGATATGTTATTCTGTTTTTCTTTTATGGTCGATGCACTTGTGATTTTATTAATTGCACTGTGCTTTTGTTTTCCCAGGGTTAAAGACTATCTTGTCTAGTGATGGACACTGGAGAATAGAGAAAGTTTAGACTATTAACTGTTCTTTCCCTGGAGTTTAAGAGATGGGAGGAATCAGCCCCAGGTCAGAGAAGTAGCACTAAAATTTTAGACAAGTACATTTACTGGTACTGTACCAAGTGAAATGATTGTCCCAGATTTTCCAGCAACAATTTTAGAAAGAAGCACTAAAGTAAGAGACAATGCACAAGCCCTAGAGGTTTTGATGGAGAGATATGTATAAAATGTGTCTTTCATTCTTAGTTTCTCAATTCAGAATGTCATTTGTGCTGCAATACAATTATTACAACTAATTGTTGCCCGCTAGTGGTCTCTACTCTTGCTGTCAATTTGTATGGAGAAGGAAAAGGAAACAATTCTTATCCAGCTGTATTATGAAGGGAAGAAAGTTGACTTTATAACCTCTACACAATCTTTATAACCTCTACACTGCCTTCTTGCCATCCCAGCCTCAGAAAACTTCTGATCTATGTAAAAGCTTCGCAAAGTTTTAAAATTTGACTTATTTCACCAAATATTTTGTTCTATAATTTCTTTAAGGTTGATTGTTTTGGAGCCAGCAGTAACCTCAAGTTTGCAACCATGACTGATCTGCACGGGCATCTCATTTAAAGTATTCTATTATGCTAGTATTTTGTTTCTTGCTTCTTTCCACCAACAGCACACACTTACTTTTTTGTTCTTTTGTTAAGTTCACTCTTGTCAGACTGATCTTCCTTACCTACATTGTTCCCCTCTAGTTTAATATATTTGCTGTCTCCACAGGTTTTTTGTTCTGACTACATGACCAAATTCTATCTATCATCACCCACTAACCTACTGTATCACACACTGGAGCTACATCACAAATACCACCCCTAAGAACTTTTTTAATAGAGTGTGGAAGGAGGATAAGTGGATAGAAAATGTTTCCTTCCTTTCAAAGCAGTTTCTACTTCCACTGCCCATAGGAAGCCACCACTATATATATATTAAAGAGAGAGAGAGAGAGAATTTTTAATATTTATTTTTTTAGTTTTCGGCGGACACAACATCTTTGTTTGTATGTGGTGCTGAGGATCGAACCCAGGCCACACGCATGCAAGGCGAGTGCGCTACCGCTTGAGTCACATCCCCAGCCCAGCCACCAATATATTTAATGTTGTCTCTAAAATCCTCTCCTACACATAGGCCTTTCCAAACATTAGTGAGGGCATAATTTGGAAAAAAAAATTCAAGGCTTTAATATATATATATATATATATATATATATATATATATATATATATATTTTTTTTTGTTACTGAAATTGAACCTAGAAGCACTCTACCACCAAGCTCCATCCCTAAAGATTTTAGATTTACTTATAGACAAGTTCTCACTAAATTGTCTAGGCTGGTCTCAAACTTAGGATCCTCCTGCCTCAGTCTCCCAATTAGCTAGAATTAAAGATGGTGCCACCACAAGCTGGTACTCAAGGCTTTAATTTTAACCAATATCTAATTATGAAAAAAATAATAAAAGGTAAAATGAATAAAACTTGCATCATCAGTGTCACTTATCTTTCTCTGAATAAAGTCTTAATTTACATAGCAAGAGATTATTAAAAAGAGCAAGAGGAAAAATTTTAGTAACATGTAAAATTAAATTATGATTTAATTTCAAATTTCTTTGAAGAGTTCTGACTGAACATTGCTGACAAGGAACAGAAAATCCCTCTATTGGATTTAGTTACATATTTAGATAGTGTTTAAGATAATGCTAGAATGTTTAGTTGTTAATCCAGGTATTGAAGTATTATTCTTAATTATGAAAGTTCATGAAAACTATGGCTTTCTCTCGATAGTATGATTTCATGATACTTTTGGAAATCCAGACTAATTTTTATTTTATATCTAAAATTGAGAGAAATAGAAAATAGATAGCAGTAATTTATATGCTGAAGTTCAAACCTCCAGCACTGTGACTGTATTTAGAGACAGGACTTTAAAATAGGTGACTTTGTCCAAATGGGGACGTCCTATGCTAGTCTGACTGGTCCTCATAAGAAGAGGAAATGTGGAGTGTGCAGTTGTTCAAAGGAAAGGCCATCTGAGGACCCAGCAAGAAGGTGGTCTGCAAGTTAAGGGAGCAAGTCTTGGACAAACCCAAACCAGCCAACAGCTTGATCTTGGACTTCAAGCCTCCTAGAACCGTGGAGGAAATAAATAACTGCTGTTTAGGTCATTCATTCTGTGGTTTTTTTGTTAAGGTAGCCCTAGCAGACTAGTAAACTTCCTGAGATTTTCAGTTTTATTTATCTGTTCTGTTTTCATACAAAGTCTCAAATACAATGGATCATGGTTAGATTCAAGTGTTTTGTTTTGTGCATTTGTGGGTGTGGATTTGCCTCTCTGTAGTGCATATTTATCTTTTTGTTCTCACACCCTGTTATACCATAAATCCAAATTAAACAAATACATATTGCTTATTGCATGCAAAGCTCTGAATTAACCATTTTAGCACATATTAAGCATTCACAAAATATATTAATGTCTCCATTGTATTTGAACCAGCTAAATAGAAACCCAAGCTTCTCTGTGGGGAAACTTAATCTCAGCAAACCTTGCCAAGCTTCAAAAGTAGCAAGTTTCCTGGTTTGAATGAGTAACTGAAACTATCCCATGATTATTGAACTATGACTTGGTGACTTCATCAACACAAAAAAAAATTTAAACTCACAATTGGTAATATACACTGGAAATAAAAATTTCCATAATATGACAGTTAATAAAATGATAAACTCTAATATTTTCCTACATCAATAAATTAGTATAAAGCACCCAGTGAATATTTATAGATTTATTCATCATAGTTTATTATATTATCATAGCCTATTTATTATAGCCTATTACATTAAGTAAGATTTGAAAGTATTTAATATGTTGTTTTCAAATAGGCATTTTTAAATTGTAGTTTTCTTTTTCTTTTTTTTTTCTTCATTTCATAAGGTACCTAATTTAAAAGGTAATTTGGGAAAAAATTTTCAAAGAAGGAATTGTACATGGTTTAGTTTAAAATCATTTGGGATTTCAAGTACCTAAAATAAGAAATTTCCTAGTTAGTATTAGAAAGAAGATGTTGTCCTAATACACTTAAATTGTTACATATCAGATTCTGTCAGGAGAGAAAATGATAAATGTCAGTATGCCTAGTAATACAGTTTTCAAGATTCAAAAATTTGTGCAACAATGGGGAGAATAAAATTCTCAACAGTAACTTCAAACTCTTTACTGATTGATTTACCTTAATCCACTATTAAAAACTGCCTGATTACTTAGTGTCCATTTTAGAGTAAGCTGGATGCTTCTCTGGAGCAGAATGCAAGGTTTTCACTGAAATAGCTGGATGCTAAATAGGAGGGAGGCTCTCAGTTAATATGCTTTCCCACGTGCTTATAAAGGCCCTTCCATCAAGCCATAAAGACAATCTGCTTTCCATAACCTGAGAGGTTCTTTCTAGGAGGATGAGAAGATTAATTATTATTCTCTGAAGTGCCTAACGTTAGCTACTTCAACCACAAGGGTAAAAAATAAGATCATGCCAAAGGATTTCTGGCTCTTCTTTTATCATAACCTCTGACGAACTGCATCATGGAGTTTGATCCAGTCATTTTGATGAAAAATCATTTTCTGCATAACTGGAAAACATCATAAAGACTATAATTTGTTTATTACATGTAGGTAGAAATATTCTACCTCAGGAATTATTATAACTCCATACAGTTCATTTAAATTTTTGAAAATAAGCTTTTCAAATCAACAGGGATAATCCATAATCATCTGTGGAGATCATAGTCAGGTAACTACATAGTTAATATACTCATAAAGATAAACTATTTTTTTCTTATTTTTATGTAGTTATTGAGATTTAGGACCTTAAAGTTCTCCGTATATAGGGCAGCAGAAACATCAAATAACTGTGAAAATTTGATAATAAATTTTGCATAAATAGTTTTGATTCATTCTGTAGTTTTGTTTTGCCTGCAAAATGAAATAGAATTACTTTTTTAGACCTTAAAATAGATAGACTTTGAGATGATTTTTTCAGTTCACATTGTTATTGTCCCTACTTATCCCATTTTGATGTGATTATAAATGGATATGTTAAGGACAAAAGTAAAGCAATGCTTATTAATGTGGAATTCAATGATATATGTGATGGCTTTGTGTTATAGAGTTCATCAGGTTAAGTCCACAAATTGTTATCTAGGTCTGGAGAATATGTTTATAAAGATTGTACTAACTTACTTATATGAAAATTGGTTATTTTTTAAAGTTTCATATTCTTTGAGATATTTGTAGTAAATGTACTTTGAAGAAATTGGTGTAAAGAGCAATACATTTCACAACTTTTGAGAAATTGAGTAATAGTATTTTTGTGTATTATCTACCAATTGTTTTCTATCTAAGTGTTTTGAAATACTTGTGATAAAATTGTCTATTTAATTTTTCAGGTAAAATTTGTTAATCTTATAAATATTCTTCATGTATTATCAATTTCCATAAGAACACATTACAAATATTGCATGTATTCTAACATATGGATTAAATATAATTTATTACCATAGGTTGTTTTCAAATTGTCACCATTCTTAACATCACTTTTGTTTATTTTCCTAAAATATGCA
This sequence comes from Urocitellus parryii, assembly GCF_045843805.1. NCBI lineage: Eukaryota > Metazoa > Chordata > Mammalia > Rodentia > Sciuridae > Urocitellus > Urocitellus parryii. The sequence continues at coordinate 68,126,395 of NC_135538.1, read as the reverse complement.
TAAAAGTGAAATAACCAGGCCTTATATCAAAGAAATTGAGTGTTCTGAGATTGTGGATGCATTGTGTTTCAGTGCCAAATGTCTTTCTAAAAGTATTTCACAGATTTACAATGCTGTAAGTGTATAAATGCATAATTCAGTGCATCCTCAGCACAACTTATGTTTAATTTCATCACTGATATTTTGACTATTTTATTGTTTTATTTAAAATATATTTAATTTCAATGAACTTGAATTTTAAAATTTTCTATATTGTAGGCTGGGGGCTAATACTCATGGTCTTTTTATCCATTGAGGTTGTAATATGTTCTTTGTAAATGTAGTCAAGTGCTTTGAAATTTGAAGGCAGTTGAATTTTTTATGTCAAATTTTCTGATGATTGTTTTGAAGTTTTCAGTTTATGTTTGTGTTAGGTTATTTACTTTTCATTTTGTGTAAAACATCACCAGGGTTTTCCTGGTGAGTCTTCATGGCAAATAAATCATTCTTAGTAACAAGAATAAGTCTAGCTTGTCAGCTTCACAGTGTGCTCACTCAGCCCTGAGTTGGAGGAACCAAGATAGTGTAACCAACCTGGTTTATGGGATGATTGATAAACTGATTAATTTACAAGACAACAAAATAAAAAAGACAAACACTTCCAATTTAAATAATACTTGATTTATCCTGATAAAGCCATTTACCTAGGAAATGAATGACAGAATTCTGGTTAGGATGCAACTGCTTTGCTGCTAAATGCTAAATAGTCAAGGAGAGAAAGGAAAGTACTTGAGAAAATTACCTTATCTGCCTCTCTGGTTGCATCAAAAAATCAATCCCATTATTATGTATTACTATTAAGCACTAATACATTTTTTAAAAGAAATATTCAAAAGATGGGTTTAAATTCATCATGAAAGTCCAGCAGCTCAGAGGCCGAGGCAGGAGAAGCGCAAGTTCAAAGTCAGACTCAGCAAATTAACAAGGCCTTAAGCAACTTAACAAGACTGTCAAAAAATAAACAAACAAATAATGAAAAGGACTGGGGATGTGGCTCTGTGGTTAAGTGACCCTGGATTCAATCCCCAGTACCAAAAAAACCCAAAACAACAACAACAACAAAAAAAAACCCCAAAGTCAAGGAAGGTAAGTGACTTATATGACATCAAATTTCTACTAAAAATTATGTCTTAGATTCTGAGAACTGTTTCATTGGTTATTCTGTCCCTAAATTTAATTAGCTAACTTGGTCAACTTTACTTTTTGTAATTTAAAATGTTTGCATTGTTTATTTTACTGATTTACTCTTTTAGGTGTGTGTGTGTGTGTATGTGTAAGTGTGTGTGTGTGTGTGTGTGTGTGTGTGTGTGATATACCTATACATTCTCTTGCTTAAAACATAAGAAATATTATAAGGTGAAGAAGTCTCACTGCCACTCTCCTCTCTTGAATCTGCTACTTTCTTATCAGAGCCTTCCACTATTTTTTCTTAAATATGGTTAAAATCTCTTTTTTTTTAAAGTGAAATGTAGAATACATACAGGAACTACTTGATTTTGTATGTCCTCAGGAGCTTTTTATGTTATTTTTTATACTTAAAATTTTTATTCTATCACACAACATTTGTTAATTATCATCAATTGCAATTTTCCTTGCAAGACATGCTCACCTTACAGATTCCGTTACCCCTCTCTCCTACTTACTTCTTCCCTGTTGCTTTATTTTATTTTTATATCCACTCCATGAAAAATTCTGAATTGATTATACTGTTTTTCTCAACAAGTCATATTTTCATGCTTTCAACAATAGTTTCATCATCAAAAACATGCCTTTATTCTACAATTAGTATAGAGAACTATGCATACCATTTAGAAAGCTCAACACTCTAATTTGTAGAAAAATCTAGAAAATTGCTGAAATTTAAAGGGTTTGCCTTACAACAAAACTTAAAAATATGTATTGCATAAATTCTAGAACCATATGCTGTTATTGTTTATCTTCTTTGTTCATATTCAAAAAATTTGTTTTTGTTATAACTAGACAATTGATTTCAAATGTATTATTAAATAATTTTTATTAGCAGTGGACTATTTAATTAATGTGAAATTTTCTTTAGCATTTGATATGGAAAATTTATAATGAGTTTTACTAATCCTTCTCAATTTTGCATTATTATTATTAAAACAATGAAATTTTCTGTAATATACATTAAATACAGCATGAATATTATAAATCATATATTATTTTTATTAAGATTTTGCCTTCAGCCTCTTTTCTTAACTTTTAAACTTGAAGTAATTTTAGACTTACAGTAAACTTACAGAACAAGCAGAGAAAAGACTCTGTGTCATCTGATCTAACTTTTGCAAATGTTAAATCTCACAAAATTATAATATAACTCAAATTAACGTGGGCCAAATTCTATTAGATAAAAAGAAAGTTTAATTCCAATTTTCTACTGCTATCTTATTTCTATTTATGTATCCCATCTAGAATCCCACATTTCACTGAAGCATGATTTCCCCTTAGTCTCCTGAAGTCTATAGCATTCCCCAGTCCATCTCTGTCCTTCATTAGTTTGATATTTTTAAAGAAATCTGATTGGCTGCTTGATAAATTTACCTGAATATGCATTTATTTGTTCTTCTATGATTGATCAGAAGTTACACATTTTTGGCAGAATTATCATATAAACCAGTCTTTTTAAGTTCATTGCTTCATGTGGTTTATGATGTCAGTATATCTTGTTACTGATGATGCTGAATTTCCTAACTTGATTAAAGTGACATCTTCTGGGGGTTTTGTCACTGTGATGTTACTGTACTTCTCTTGTATTTGACAATTATATGGATAAAAAACTTTAATATTATGAAAATCCTCAAATTTTCAATGCCTTATTTTAGCATCTACAAGTGTAATTATTCAACAATTATTACTGTTGCATTTGTATAACAGTAATTTTCTATTTCTGCCTTTTTTTCTGCATTCATTCATTGGCATTCTGATATAATGAAAATCATTCCTTTCTTTTATTTGTTTAATGGATACATTTATTTACCTTATATTAACTTAGATACTTATTGTTAATTTTGGATATATAATCCAATGTTATCATCATTTATTTTCTTGATCTAATTATTTTATCTTTGGTAATAGGAGCTCTTTCTAATTGGTTTGTATCTTCTTTCATAAGTCCCTGCTTTCCTTGAGTATATACACAATTTCTGATACCACGAGAAATTTCATCCAGCCTGTTACTCCTTGCCCCAACCATGGAACCACTCCTTTTTTTTGTTTTTTGATATATTAAAGAACAACATTTGGAAACCAACATTTTACACTAGATATTCTCATTACTATTAGGTGTCATTGCTTCTTGAATATCTTGATGCGCCGAGCTAGTGAACATAAGCATTTAAATTAAGCCTGTATTTCTGTATCTATCCTGAATTTGTATGCTAAATTCAACATCACAGCATATATTTTGGTTAAAATAGAGGCTTTCTCCTCTATTTTTTAAGTTCATTCCCCAACAATAAGAAACCTGGCTTTTATTAAGCACAAAATATTTAGTAGCATATTTCTTATATACAGTATAATTAGTTGGTTTGATGATGGTATATACAAAGGTAATTTCTGAATAGCTACCCCTAATCTTGTGAGAAGTTATTATGGGGGGAGGTACAATTACACTCTGCTCAGAGGAGGAGGAGGAGGAGGAGAAAGAGGAGGAGGAAGAGGAGGAGGAGGAGAAAGAGGAGGAGGAGGAGGAGGAGGAGAAAGAGGAGGAGGAGGAGGAGGAGGAGGAGGAGGAGGAGAAAGAGGAGGAGGAGAAAGAGGAGGAGGAGGAGGAGGAGGAGGAGAAAGAGGAGGAGGAGGAGGAGAAAGAGGAGGAGGAGGAGGAGAAAGAGGAGGAGGAGGAGGAGAAAGAGGAGGAGGAGGAGGAGGAGGAGGAGGAGAAAGAGGAGGAGGAGAAAGAGGAGGAGGAGGAGAAAGAGGAGGAGGAGAAAGAGGAGGAGGAGGAGGAGGAGGAGGAGAAAGAGGAGGAGGAGAAAGAGGAGGAGGAGGAGGAGGAGGAGGAGGAGGAGGAGAAAGAGGAGGAGGAGAAAGAGGAGGAGGAGGAGGGAGGAGGAGGAGGAGGAGGAGAAGAGGAGGAGGAGGAGGAGGGGAGGAGGAGGAGAAAGAGGAGGAGGAGGAGGAGGAGGAGGAGGAGGAAGGGGAAGGGAGGAGGAGAAGAGGAGGAGGAGAAAGGAGGAGGAGGAAAGAGGAGGAGGAGAGAAAGGAGGAAGAGGAGGGGAGGAGGGAGGAGGAGGAGGAAAGAGGAGGAGAGAAAGGAGGAGGAGGAGGAGGAGGAGGAGGAGGAGGAGGAGGAGGAGGAGGAGGAGGAGAAAGAGGAGGAGGAGAAAGAGGAGGAGGAGAAAGAGGAGGAGGAGAAAGAGGAGGAGGAGGAGGAGGAGGAGGAGAAATAAACTAGGATAGTTCACCAACCATAGTACAACATTTATAGAGACTTCTTCATGTCTGTAACATGACTCGGGGTACCTCAAGTCTTCTACCACCCTCTTTAGTTTAGGCACATTTTTCATTGACTCCAGTTAGAATCATATTTTTGTGTTTATATTCCACTTTGGGTCTCCTTGATATACAAGGTGCTTTTAGTTTTCTTGCTTTTTTGCAGGGGAGGTATTTAAAATATTATTGTATTTCTAAGAGTTGGAGTTTTTGCCACTTTCAATTTTTTTTAATTGTAAAGAAATAGAGTGGGATTTTAGTTATATATCAAATATACCTTTAAAATATTCAAATCTTATATATTTATATATGTATATATATGTATATATGTATGTATATATGGTGTGTATATATATTCAATAAAATAAAATGAAATATTGAAACAAGAGCATTGGTAACATTCTTAGTGATTGTATTTGATTGTATTTTCATTACATACAGCTTTTTTAACACTTTTATTCATGCTTTTTTATTGCTAATCTAAAAATAAGAAGTCAGTGGGAGAGCACAAAGTATGTTGCTAGCATTTTAAACACATCTGGAATACATCATCTCTTTCTCACAATAATAAGACAGAGAAAGAAAACAAATATTAAAAATGCTTCAAAGCTTTGATAGAGTTAAAAGCAAAATCTGTAGAAATGCACTTTTGTTAAGATTGCTTCTTTGAATATTTTCAGTAATAAATACATTTTTCCTCAATGTCAGTGCACCATTAATGTTTGCCTTTAAGTATGTTGAAAATTCAACTAGTTTATGCAAGTGGCTGAATAATTTCTTAGGAAAATAAGAAACAGGTTGAAAAAACACTAATAAAACTTAAGAAAATCCATTTATGATGTCAACATATGACTCCAGTCCTAAGGTCTACATTTATTACAAAAATAAATATGCACTTAAGTCATATTTTTACCATTAATGTTGAGTACACAAAGACTAGTTATACATTCTATACTTAATTAAAATACCAAAGTGTGTCTTCCATCTGCATGTAGCAGAATGAGTGGATTTGGGTACAGACAAACTTACATCTGGTATTCAAATACTAACTGGGGGATTGTTTTAAACCATACCAAGTATCACGTAATTTTTCAATGGAAACTCAGTATAGTAGTTCGTTTGTTAATGTTTAAAATACTTCTTAATATTTTCAGTTTCTCACTTCCTTTCTTAATTTCTGAGTCATAAGACTTCCTTCTATGCCACATGTTTATTTCTTTTATTTTGAAAATGCACTTCTGATTATTTCTAGGGAAAATAGTCTTGCATGGTTTTATTTGGTACAAAATTTATTTTGGTACATGGTTTGTACAAGCACTTTTTTTTTCTTTCTTCATGGTGATGAGGATCAAGCCCAGGGCTCACTCATAATAGGCAAGCACTCTACCATTAAGCAGTACCTCCAACCTCTACAACACCTTGTTAACAATTTTGAGAAAAATCTTGTCCTAAATATTTTCTACCATCTGTTAATTTTGAAAAATTAACAGACCTGTGAAACAGTTAAGGTCAAGAACCGTTAGTTCTTCACTTAGTCTTTATGTACTTAATTTAATGATGTAGTGTTCATATTTGGTTGGACAGGACATTGAAATCACTTGGGGAACTTTTAAAAATACCAAGGCTTGAGGTCCATTGCAGACATTCTGATTTAATTAATCTGAGGTGCATGCTGGCCACTGAGATCTTAAAATTCCCCCAAGTACTTCTCAGATGAAGTCAAGTTTGATAACTACTGGCCTAGTGACTTCAGCATGGCTTTGTCTCCAGTTTCCTTATCATTTTTCCTCACATAATCTCCTTCTGCCTCCACCCCTCAGCTTCTATTTCTCTCTCTAATCTCCTTATACTAATTTCCTTTTGTGTGTTTCACAACTAAAGTTCTCACTGAACCAAAAATAATGAATAGCCCAATACACTCAGCTACAGCAAAGGTTTCATATGACAGAATTAAATACCATACTGTACCTCATAAATATGTGCAATTATTACATGCCAATTAAAAATAAAGTAAAACTTTATAAAAGGCACAAAACTTGTGCTCAGCAAATAATATGTGCTTCTTTTCTCAGAAAATGCCTTTGAATATGGTAGACATTTTGAGTTAATAGACTTTTCCATGTGACTAATAGTTACTTAATAGGTAAAGAAATGTCTCTAATAATAATAACCCAATTTTTAAATACTTGGTGAAACAATTTTGGGGTGCTTCATGTGTAACAAGGAATATTTTTAATAGAGGAAAATGACAATAAAATTTTAACAACATTTTCATATTTGAATTCACTTTTGGACAATTATAAAATAAGGATTTTTGTGGTCCATTAGAATACAAGAAAAACATTTTTTGTTCATCAAAATTGGCTTACATTAATATTATCACTGGGATGGCACAGTTGTTATCATTAATAAAATAATTGTTAAGTCTCATTGGGGATCACTGATTATCACAAGACTCCCTTCTGTATTTATTCCAAGGAACCAGCTTACCTAAGAACTAGTTTTGTATAAAATATACTGTTTTGCAGGAGGTTCCACAAAGCTCTATGAAATTTTGATTCTGCAATACAATCATAATTTACCCACCTGAGAAATGAATCAAAGCAAATCTTCTGAAGCTTATCACTTTTCAGATCAAATGAATGAACTGTGTATATGTTAGAAAACCTGCTATGTTTCCTGTGGTCTAGTCTACTGGTTCTGAGAAGTCCTAGGAATTGTTTTTGTCACCATATGATGACAATTGCTTTTCTCAGTGAGCAGTATACAAAGAATTTAAATCAATGATGTGATTTTAAAAGAGAAGTGATGAAATAAATGTTCAGGTTTTCTAAATGTTAAGTCACTTCATATGACAGTTTTGAAGATGAAGAGCTAAATGAACATAGCCCTTTTAAAATTGTAATAACAAAAATTATATATGTAAGTATATATAAAATTCTATGTTATTTATTTAACTTCTAGCTTTATAATACCATTATTGTTTGTTCCTGCTAAAATGACTTGTTTCTTTTGTGATTTGAAGATTAGTATGATTTGGAAACAGCTATTTATTTCTGATTAAGTTCAGTCTTTAGTTTTCAGATCAACAAATATTTGACTCTACTTCAGAGTGTTATTTTGTCAGGATTTAGTACAAATACATGTCCATGGTATAAAATAAACAAAACTGTGTTGGTAATTCAATCACAATAGAAAATACAACATTATACCCACATTATACTCATCTAAACATACTATTATATGAAACCATATTAGGAAAACTGCTATGGTCAGGAAGTTGCCTACATCTCAGGTGAGATAAGTGATGATCTGTACATCGATTTTTTATGTTACTTTCTGTTTTATTTTTTGCAGGACCAGGTATCAAACTCAGGGCCTTGAGCATGCTAAGCAAACACTTTGACACTGATCTACATCCCCAGCCCTACATTAATTTTCAATTCTTCACATGATAGTAAAAAAAAACTGCAGACATATTTTGACAACAAAGTGTTCCCCAAAGGCACGAAAAGTATCATACATAGACATTACATATTTATAATTATATGTTGTTACTTAATTTCCTAAATATCTTGAGCATCTACTGTGATCCAGTAACTATAATTATTGTAGAAGATGGTTATCTTAGATTTTTAAAAAAAATGAGGTCTGTGTCTTCAGCCTATATTCTAGGGAATAAATCAAGTAGGGAACAAAGCACCTGAAATCAAAATAATAACTGATAATATAAGTGCTATGAAGTAAATTTTTTTAATATGGTAAAATGAGTTAGAGAATCAGGCAGGTTGGTGAAAGGTGACTGAAGAAGCAATGCTTGAACTATACACTGAATGAGACAATTATACATAGAACCATGGTATTACAGTTTAAATATGAGATGTCCTCCACAAGCTCATATGTGAGACAATTCAAGGAAGTTTAGAAGTGAAATGATTGGGTTCTGAGAATCAATGCATTGACTGTATTGACTCAGTTATAACTGGGTCATAACAATAGACAGGTAAAGTGTGGCTAGATCATTGTGGGTATGCCTTTGAGATATATATTAATTTGTGTCCCATGAGCTGAGCTTAGTCTCTTTCTGCTTCCTGATTATCCTGTCCTGAGCTGTATTCCCCCCCCACCACACCTTTCCATTATGATATTCTGCCTTGCCTTGGGCAGGGAGTAATGGAGTTCACCAGCCATGGACTGAGACTTCTGAGACTGTGAGCCTCATCTTCTGAGACTCCTCTAAAATTGTTCTTGTCGGGTCTTTTGGTTACAGCAACAAAAAAAAATCTAACTAAAACATGTTGGGAGCCGGCGACCGCACCCTGAAAATGGCGCTGGCTTCCTGCTTCTGATGACTCAGCGGTTAGAGTTGTTAAACAACTCCTTGTTGGGCTGTGGGCTGGGCTCTGGCCTGCTTCCGCTGCGCTGCACCTATTAGACTCTTCCACGTAGTGCGGTTCATTGGCAAGGCTGGGTACTTAAGCTAGGGCAGACCGACCGCTCGGGCGCGCTCTTTCTTCTCTTGTTCCTGTCTTTTCATCATGATTCAAAGGTCCTGAGTAAACTGCTGAAAGAAGAATCCTGTGTCGTTTTTTCCCTTGCCGGCGAGGGGTCACGACAAAAACACATGGTAAGAACAGTTCTGAAAGGAGGGATAGCAAGAGCAAAGAAGCAGCTAGAAGATTGGATGTAAGCAAAAGAGAAAGTAAATCAATGTGGTTGGAAAGTGGGATGCTAGGAACAAAATGTATATAGGCAAAACTCAGAGACTGCAGTGCCTTGTAATTGATGGTAGGAGTTTGTAGTGATGTAGTGTAGTGCACCATTAAATGATTTTTAAGCAGAAGAAACCTTTTATGATTTAGTTAAAAGACACCCCTGTTATATCTGTGGAAAATATTTTATTAAATTAGTTTAAAATATTAACCAGCACCTACCAGTAGGTGTGGTCCCCATTCTCTCCTTCTTCCTTTGATTAATAGAATGCTGAGTTTAGCTGAACAAATAGCTCCCAGCTTGAGACCATATTTCAGAGCCTTTCTGGCAAGTAGGCATGGGAAATTGTGTGCACAACTCTTGGATCACATCATTTAAAAAGGAAATTATGCTTCATCTCCTCATTTCTTTCTTAATGATAGAAACACAGTGATTTAGTGATATTTGCCAGATTCAACAATGCAGACAAAGAACACAACTTCCTCTGAAATGACAGAGAAAAATAAATCTGTTCTTTGACCTCATGGATCAGAACTACCTGTCTTGGACTTCTTGCCTAAGTCTGCAACTGTCACATCAAGAGAAATAAAATTCTACTGTTTTTCTTAAACCACAGTTATTTTGGTTCTCTTCAAAATACCAACTTAATTTATACTTATTACCAGTAATCCTAAATAACTGTTATGAAAATTATAATAGAATTATTTACTAACAAGAGACTGACTTTTACAGTAAAAATAAAGCTTTTCATTTTAGCCTTCATTTTATTAAGCTGAAAGACGGTTTATAAAGCAGTATTATAACTTTAATTTAGGTCATGTCTTTTCCATGACCATGACTGAACATTCAGAAAAAACCTAAAGTAAATATATTGAACATGGCAGCATTCTCTCTATGATATCTATTTTGGAGGCACAGAATAGTGACTTAATGTGTTAACTTGAGTTTCCCCAAATACTGTTTCCTCAGCCATCTATTTCACAAAAATGTTTTTCTTGTATTGTCAGTCTCCAATAGCTTCTTCTGAATGCAAAACAGTCAATTTGCCTCAGGCTTCCTAGAATCCCACTGTATTATTTGGCCTGAATAATTCCAGTTTAGTTTTATTTTTGCCACACAGAATAATGTTATAAGGCAATAAAAAATGCTTGGGGTAAAATGCAATGCACTCATAGTAACTGGAAAACATGTAGAACATACACAGAGGTCAATAGGACCATGTTAGTGACATGTGTTTAAACTGTTTAGAAAAATGTCTCATGTTTGAATTTCATTGAGAAGTAGGGTAGAGAAAAATGACATTATTACTCAAAACAAATCTATTACTAGGTGACTCACCTATTTTAAGCCTTGAAAAACATCATTTCAAATTCAGATAACCATTTGAAGAATAAAGATCTACAGCAAATATAGAAATTCCTATGTTCCCATATTGACATTTACTCTTTCCATTCCTTTGTCAGTGATGCTTAAACCAGATTTTAGCAATAGTATAGAAGGTTTGAATTCTTCACACCTATCCAAGGCTCTGAAACACTCATATAAAATGCATATAGGGGACTAATTGGCAGGGAAAAGAGCCAGAAACTTGGGTGGCACTGCTTTCCATAAGGAGCAGATGGGCTACCCACCTGGGGAGTTGTAATATGCACTTAATTGAAATGAAGTCAGAGTCACCCAGCAGTGACCACATTTAAGGAAAGCCATACTCATGATTCCACAGTCTCTATTGTTTTACTTCTGGTTTCCATTCCCTTTTTTAGCTTTAACCATGAAAATAATTGCATATGAATGGATTTTCCATATTTTCATCTATAGAGGATTCTATAAACATCCAAAATTCTCTCAAAAAGTTGAAGTAACAAAGTCTGTGAAGACATTAAACTATGTACAGCAGCCACTTAGAACATTTTTTGAAGAAGCAAAATGTTCTGATCAATTGGTTTTCTGATGGATTGAATAATTATCAATTATATTCTGATGGGAATGGTACTGTGCCCAAGTACTATGAAGCCTAAGCAAGATCTCAAATATCATAAGTTTAGTTAGAATAAATAAAAAATCATTTTGTTTTAATTCTCATTGTCAATGCTTTTGTTTCTAAATACATCCATGTCTAATTGGGGAAAATGACTATCTGCATCATTATTAAGCCTTCTTCAGTGCCCCTCCATGACAATTTTGAAGACTAAAACTCATCGGTTCTATTGTAATATAGTTTATAGTTCAGCAATCTCCTTGAGTCCTTCTGGGTCAGGCAGCCTTCCCAGTATTGAGACTGCAGTGATGATATGACAATCTGTGTCCTATAGTTCACAGATTTTAGAGTCCCCATCAGAGCCCCCTGATAGAGACTCTGATGCAAAGCCCTCTCCTGCATGCACTTGATTCCTGTCATTATCTTGGCCAATGTCCAGCTTAAAATTCCTCACGAGTACCTTTGCCTTCACAATAAAAGCCAAACCCTCTGAAATAATACCTAAGCCATTACAAATCTGTTTTCAATTTTACAAAGAAGACAAGTATTTGTATGGCAACTGAGTTTTGATGCAAAATTGTTCAAAAATTATCAAACACAACACTCAAAAACTTCATCAGTGATACAATAAAAAGGACAAGAACTTTAAAAAGTGGTAGCAAAATTTCATATATACTAAAGGTTTTAAAAAACATAATTAGTACAAAATTATGGCACTTAAACCTGTGAAAGTTTACTTGTGGAAGTAAAGGATGGAAGAATAATAATTAAATTATTAATAGGTGGTAAGAAGGTTGATACTCAAAAACTGGATGAAATTTATAACACTATATTGGAATGTTTGTGGTTTACATGAGATATCTGTTAGATTTTTGAGGTGTGTGCATGTCTGAATTTTGTATATTTCTAGACAGCTGGATTCAGTTGGATGCAGTATTCTGAGTTCATTTAGTGTTTCTGGTAGAGGAATTCCCACAGAAGCAAATGTGAAATTTGCATTGTGTTTAAATTGTTCCTTAATATATCAATCATATTAGAACAAATTCACATTCTCAAAACAAGTATAACAGAACTGACTGTATTTTGATTTCAGGTACTTTAACAATTCACTGAGCCATCTGCTCATGAATTTATAACATTTATTTCACAATTAGAAATAAAAAGCTGAAGATCCTAAGACTGTTTTAAAAGAATACTTGAAATCCTTTCATGTAAATGGCAATGTCAATCAGTTCATGTGTCCTGATGGGCATCAGCGCCTTAGGTAACAGGAGGCTGAAATAGGGAGGTCATAGGATCCATGAAGCAGGTAATGGCGAAGCAGAGCCATCAAGGGGGCATAGCCTCCGAGGAGGCACTCCTGTCATTCTAATTGTGCCTAGATTTGTTCCTGCTTATTTTCAACTAAGTAGAAATAGAGCTAACTGTTCTCAGAGATTCCACCCCCCCCACCAGCTGCTGTAAATGAATGCAGCTATTTTTGTATGATTTAAAAAATTCTATTTGTGTTCTAACAAACATCATTACAAAGGTGATCCCCCACCTCTGCCCCAAGAGAATGAATTAATTGAGGTGCACAGAACTGGGTAGTTGCAGCCAGGGAAACATGACCTTGGCTATCAAGAAGGAAAGAAGAATATAGAATCAATAACAATGTCTTTTAACCTACTTAATCTCTTCCATATAGCTATAATATCTGACTTAATGTGATATCCTTCCTTTAAATACTTGTCAGGATCATAGTCTTCTGAAAATATCTTTGAAACACAAATGAAGACCAGAAAAATTAAGATTAATCAGGGATGGGTCTGAGTTGTACAATTTTTTTTATTTTTAAAATTTGCTCTAATTAGTTACACATGACAGTAGAATGCACTTTGACACATTATATTAACTGGAGTATAATTTCTCATTCTTCTAGCTGTACATGTTGTAGAATCACACCAGTCATGTAGTCATATATGTACATATGGTAATAATGTCTGATTCATTCTATTATCAATACTGCTAGATGGGAAAAGATAAAATTTTTAAGGGAAATAAAACAGATCTAAGTATCCTAAATTCATGTAAACAAGTTTAATATAATAGCAATGAGAAGATGAGATTGTGAGTGGTTTAAAATAACACACAGAGAAATATTATCAAAAGAATTCATTCAAACTTTAGCTTCCTAATAAACAAACATATTTTTTTGAAATTGCTATGTGCTTAACTGAACCAGATATTAAAAGCATCATTTAAAAAAATTTCTACTTACTAATTTTTATTTAAAGTTGTTATTAATTTAAGTATCCTAAAACATAAATTGCCCATCGCCACCACATAAGTGTTAGGAAGACAGAATTAAAAAACAGATTAATAAAAATAAAATTAAAATTTCTTTATTAAAAAAATACCTAAGGCTGGTGCTGTAGCTCAGTGGCAGAGTGCTTGCCTAGCATGGGTGAGGCATTGGGTTCAATCCTCAGCACCACATAAAAATAAACAAATAAAATAAAGGCATCCTGTACATCTACAACTACAAAAAAAAATTTTTTAAATACCTATACAATATATCCCTGGCTTTTTGATTAGTCATGGTAACCATTTTTTAACACACATTCCTTTTTTTTAACACATATTCCTTTACTCAAATCTATGTTCTTTCTGATTTTTAATAACTATTTTTAAATGAACTTCTAGTTTACTAGGAAGATATCCTGTGCATAACTTCCACAGAAATATTTCCTAGTTTATTTAAAGTCTTGAATGTGACTAGAATACCACCAGGGAAGTGGAGAAGTGGAATGTTGTGAGGATAATGATGTCTACTTTCCTGTGATAGGAGTCTTTCACACTTCCTGGCATCAAAATGGAACCAGCAGTGCAAGATTCCATCAAGGAAATAAAAGTGAAGGTTTTATGTCTACACCTAGTCATTTCAGGCACAGGGAAAAAATGGTGTGTCATAGACCCGGGATTTATTAAATACTTTCTAACATCTATAAAAGTAACTAAATATACCAATAATGTGATATGGACCACCAGCCACTCATTGAAGTCATGATCATACCACTCAGTAGTTACGATGAGAGAGCAAAGCTTGCTCTGATTTACTGTAAAGATTTCTCTAATAATTTAAATCATTCCTGCCTGAGAAGCTCAGGAGGATAAGTTTTAGGCATACATAGACACACACACACACACGACTAACTCTACTTGTAAAATAATAAATTCTTTAAATTCAACGTTCTAACCATGCTGAAAGATTACTAAGTTATAGAAACAGATAAAGACTGCACACATGTGAAAAGTCAAAATATTTAAAATAAATGAAAGAGTCAAAAAGAAACCTCAGTAGCTGTCAAATAACTACTGATGGTGATTGTAAGCTATTTTTAATTTTACTTAACATCTCTATATTTTTAACTTTCTAGAATCAAGAATAATGAATATGAACACATTATATAGCCCAAGCTCCTTATTGGCTAAATGTAGATGCTAAGAAAAAGGTCAAATGCCTTGTTTTGTGATATATAATAATTAATTGTAGAACTAGAGTTAGAAACCAGGAGCAATACAATTCAATAATTCTTTTACTATGTTAGAACAGTTATGATTATTAACATTACATTAAAGATCAGTAAGGAATGATACCTAAAAGCCTTGCAATGAGTAGTGATAAGCTCATCAGAAAATACCAGCTGCCTTGCATTTCTGCCTCATATATTCGCAATGTAAGGAAAGGGACAATAAAACATTAATCTTGTGAAATATTTGGGGTTACAGAAATAGGAGGAAATATCAATGAAGTATGACTATATTCCCACTCTTTCTTGTTGAGGCTGGACGTCATTCCTGATTGCCTTTGTGGGGAAAGAGAGCTGAGATTCAGTCATAATGAAACCTACAGCAGCAAGAAGCAGCTGGCTATATAAGACTATATAAGACTATAAGCAATAGCTCAATTGAAGGTGGGGTCAGCGTCCAGTTCCTGTTTTGTTGGTCTCCCATCTTATTGGCCAGTAGAACACTTAAATAAAGGGAACTTGGAGAATTTTTCCAATTATAGAAGATTCCCATGACTTGCTTTTTTGAAATCAGAGACTTGCTTTTTTGAAATCAGAGATTCCAGTGTTTCCGTAGTATCCTGCATCCTATCAATTTGGCATGATGATGAAGGGTCAATGCAGGGAGATAAATTCCACAGTAGAGATGAGAACAAAGCCCTGTAATATTGGAAATGAAAGAGAAATTACTTGTATCCAAAATAGTTAAAGTGGTTTCACAAAAATGGGAACGCTCAAGTTAGGCAGTCTTGAAAGTTTGTTGGTGGCAACAGTAGTGCTAATGATTGTATGACAGGCAAAGAGGTGACTATTTCACTAATGGACATGGCATGTGCAAACATGTAGTAGAATAACAAATCTAAAAGAGGTGTCATTTATTGGGAGGCTTCCCTAAAGCTGTGTTTCCTGGCTCACTGCTTCAGTGTTCTTATGCCAACCAACTGAAGGACGCTACAGAAACACTGGAATCTCTGATTTTAAAGCAAACCAGAGAGGGAAGAAGGAAGACTTCAGTAGTTTTGTCATGAATAATTATTGTTTTCTGAGACTGAGAAGACTAAGGTGAGAAGCAGATATATAAAAGAAAATTTAAAAATTTGTAGTTTTGGACATGATAATATGTTAACAGTCAGATGTGAAAAGACTGAGAAGCAGAGATATTAATAAAGCATTTGGATATACAAATCTAGCTTATTAAAATATATATTTTTCAAAGTTTTATTTCAGAAATATAACAAAACATCTTGCATCAGCGACTCTGAAATATCTAGTGACAGAAATAGGAAAAAAAAAAAAAAAGAACCACAAAAGCCAACAATATAAAACTCGGTTCCCTAGATTTCCAAACCAACACCTTTCCCATTACATTAGCAAGCTTTCATCAGCATGTATTTAGTTCCACATGCAATTACTGAACAGCAGTTGGTAGACTAATGCAAAAAAACAAAGATTAAAAATTAAATATCTGTACTATCTATGCCCAGTATGAAAAACATACCAGGTCCTTGCTGGTATATTTAAGGTCCTTGCTCTCCAATATGGAATCACAGAATTTATGAACACATAAATGGTCAAAATATTGCAAGCTTGAATTAGTCTGAAAACTGAGCATGCTCTTTTATTTTCTAATATTTCCAGAGCTCCAATACAGATGGTTGAAAGAGTGCTATCTGAAGCACGGAAACAGAAAGCTCACCAGTCAGCTCCTTGAATGACTCAATCCCTGTGCAGTCCAAAAGGATGTTGTGTCCATTTGAAGATTTGGTGAGATCAACTTTCTATGTTTGGCCCTCTGACTAAATTTACACTTCAAGAGTTTCTGAAAGATATGATCAGTGTGTTCATTTTCTTCTGCCAGCTTTGAACAAGGTTTGATTTTTTTTTTTAAGTTAAAATAAAAGTCTCTGTACTTTTCCTCTGGATTTTTTTTTTTTTCATTTTGAAGAGAACGTTTGTCAAAAGTGAATATACAGAGTGATGAAAATCGGTATTATTTATAATATATTATAATATACACATACATACATTCTACATATTTGGAATATACATGTGAATGTGGAAATTGGGGTAATCCTTTTAGCCTCATTAAAACTATTTTTTTTACAAATATAGATTGGTATTTTAACAGGACTTCTGTGGCTATTTTTTATTCATAATTTTAGCTGTTGATCAGCTGCAACTGTAAGAAATATTAGAGTCACTTCACAAAATAAAAAATAATGTGATATCCATCAGGAGGTTTTATCAGGGTTTTGCAATTATGTACCCTCTAGAAGACTGCTGAGGGTAATGGTGGTTTTATTATTTGACCATAGATAGAAGACGACCAAGCAACCTCTGCATATTTCAGAAACAGAAGGGATAGTATAGGTTTGCTATGCTCTGATATAAATATTCATATGTACTTAATGTTCATTGAGTCAAAACTCAATGAAAATCCGCTGTTAAATATACTAAATCTCATTCCTTATAATGTTTTTGATTGGAAAATTCCACTGATACCAAAAGGAGAGAAAAAAGAATAGGAAGAGTTGTTTAGACAAATTCTTTGACTAATTTTGATGCAGATCTCTAAATACTACTTTTTGGAGATTTTGCATATACCAAATCAAAATAAGTTCTACATTATGTACATGTGCTAAATATAAAAGGATAGTTTATATTAAATTCTGTTCTAATAAATGATATTTTACCCTTTATACTAAAATGTAGTCCTTATTTATGAGTTTATTATTTTCTTGTCATCCCAGTTGTGCATATGTACCCATTACTATAGCTAAAACAGAAAATAATGAAGATAAGCATATTTAAATTTTTATGTTGAGCTGATAAATTCCATCAGCCAGAATGAAAGTCACATCTATTGTGCTTAAGGGATAATAGAGAGTGTTATGGGTTACAACAACCTGAAGGTACCTGTGGCAGGTGCAATAATTTATGCCATTCTCAAAGCTAACTTAAGAAGCCAAAGTATGAAATGAGGTGGGTAAAAATACCATGCAAAATAGTTTTGAACTACTTTGCTTTTCTAACAATCTTGAAAAACAGAAGAGATTTTTGTCTCTCCTGTGGTTTGTTTATGACTCTAGTAGAAAGCAGGGATGGCATTCTCAAATTCCATTCATTTCTGCCCTTTTGTTTTATTATTGCAAATATAATCAGAAGCTAACATGGACGAGATAAACATATTCATCTTCTGTAGTGTCCAGTAGAGGGCACTGGAAAGGCAGAACTACAATATGAGATCAAACATCTATCCTTAAATGATGGGGGTAGATCTTATAGAAAAAGAAACATGGTCATATTTTTCCAAGAACAAATTAATCTACAAGACTTGACATTTATTTTACAAATGCAATGTGAGGCTGGCATTACTGTTGTTTTCAAATTTTGACTTTTTAAAATAAAATTGCTTGTCATAATGTGTTCCCTCAATAGTCAGTGAAGGAACCCTATTCCTATAACATGACTGCAATATTTAGTTTACATTGGTTCTCATTGATAGGAGAGCAGATATTAAATTATTTTGGTCCTCCAATATTTTCCTCTAAATTTAAACACTAAAACTGTGACTTTAAAATTTGCCTGCTTTTATTTTCTAGGATTGATAGTAGTATTGAATATTGTTACACTTAGAATATTATACAAATATCCTTGGCAATATATGTGCAGTAAATGTTTATGTTTCAAGATAAGATTGTTTCTTTATTGTAGATAAATATTCAACAGATATCGAAAAATGACTCCTTATGACAACTTTTCATTTTTGTCCCATAACTTTAAGAATTTATAAACATATGGAAAATATGGTAAAAAACTGGGTAAACATCCTGAATGCAATTGTATTTCAAAATATTATAAGGAAATTTAAAAGATTATCATACTAGTAGGAGGATATTGTAGATACATGGTAGCTATGAAAAATTTAAAAAAGATGCATTCTATGATAATTCATGCTATTCAGTAACTTTTCTGTGATAAGGCTTACAGTCTAATGGAATCAATATTCACCTCATGCTTCCTTTCTTTTTCAATAAGAGTATCTACGTGTTTTTCCACAAGCTTTGTAGAGTCACTTGGAGTTACATCAAAGAACACCCTGCAGACCAAAAGAAAAAAAAAGTGTATGTGGATCTTATTAATAAACATAACTTGGTGGAAATTCTGAATTTCAACATTCCTGCAGTTTTGCATTAACCACCACTCAGGATTTAGTGGACATTTGCATTTTTTTCTAATTGTGTTGAATTCTCAACATCTGCTGCTCATTGGAAACCTAGAAAACAAGGAAGAGGGAGGCTTTGGGGCTTCTGTACACCTCTAATGAAGAAGGTCTCAGTCTCTATTTTTTAATTTTAATTTCCTCCATTCTGTATGTATTCAGGATGCACATAGTAATAGGGCTGCAGCTGTTGACAAAGTACAGCTGTGCCCATGATGGTACTTGCTAATAATCTGGCTTCTCTATGTGGTGTGATGTTGTTTCTTCAAAGGAAAACTTGAAAGCCATCAGAGCTATACCTTTGTTTGACTCTTGCTGTTCTGCAAAATGATTAGTTATCATCCCAGTGGTGGTTTGGTTTCTCTAAGTCTTACTTGGAAGCTGCCAAGATGTAGTCAGATGCAAACACCATGATATGGAAGCTTTTAAACACTGGAGACAAGCGGCATGGCAGCAGCAACTGAGCATTTTTATCTCAAGCCCTAGATAGCAAGGCAGCAGAACAGAGCAGTTTAACTCAGGGGGACAGCAATGAAAAGTGTGGCAGCACATGAGAGTACATACTGTAGTAGGCTGATGGAGAACATTTGGCTTGTATCAGAACACAGGCTCAAAAGCAATGGAAAGACAGAAAATAAGCTTCTAATTTCCTTCCTTGAAATTAGGTCCAGCTTCTGACTACTGTTGTATGTTGGTTGGGGCTTTGAATACATAAAATCAGACAGGATTTAATTCATAGCTAGTAATAGTTTTTCCCTTTTTGTTTCTCATACTCGTCCCCCTCCTCATCCCCCTCCTCCCCTCTCTTTTCCCCTCCCTCCTTCTTCTTCTCCTTCTCCTTTTCTTTTTTTCTTTCTTTTTCTTTCAACTTCTTCAGCGTGATTTTCATTCAGTTCAGCTGAAAAAAAATCAGTTTTATGTTTCAAGGGGAAAGTTCCATGATTCTCATAAACCTCATTCATTCATTCACTCATTCATTCTTTTATTCATATATGCATTCCTATAAAGTACCTACTATAGACAAGGCATTCTTTAGTTGCTGGGGATTTATCAGGGAGAAAAACAGACAAAAGTTCCTGCTATCCTGAAGTTTACATACCAAAAGCATGGTGAGAGAAAATACATACCCACAAAATATGTAATGGACCAGATGGTACACAGGCCATGTAGCAAAGCATGACAGAAGAGTAGAAAGTACCAACTTGAGAGTTGAACATTTACGTAGAGTAATAATGGAAGAAATACTTGTAATAGGTGAAAGAAAAAGGTTTATGAACCTGTGTGTGTGTGTGTGTGTGTGTGTGTGTGTGTGTGTTTGGAGAGAGAGAGAGAGAGAGAGAGAGAGAGAGAGGAAAGGCATTACCACATTTAACAAATGCTTGTTGAACATCTGTTACATGTTTGGTTACTGAAATAATGAAAATGAATAAATTCATTCCCTTAGAGGATACATACTTCAGAAAGTATCTAGGTATATGCCTTTATTAGTCCATTCTTGCTTAAATCTTTCCTAAAATGTGTTTCCTCCATTATTTTCTTCCTGTTACTTAGCACTCCTAAAAAATGTCTGAAATCTGGAAAAGATATTCTGGTCACTTAATTATTTTGTTATGTTTAATTACTTGAAAGCTTCCTGCCTATAAGTTGGAGATTAGGTTCTTCCAATAGCATGTGGCAACATATGGAAAAGTCAGAGTTCTTTGTATAGGGCTCTACCTTTCTGCTTTTCTTTACCAAGTCTCCTACACCTTGTCCCAGTCTCTCCAGTTCCTCCTCCCCTCCTCACCCTGGCAGCTGCCTCCAGGAACTCAAATTCCTCTCACTCCACTAAGCAGGGTGCTCAGCTGGTTCTGATTGCCATTCCCCAACTCAGCTCCAAGGCCCTATTTTGCATATCCAAGACCTACATTGGTTCTTAGCTAAAATAAAATGGCCTTCAACTATATTAGTGGCACAGATTTTCCTTTGTAAGGCTCCCCTGAAAGGAAATTTTAATTTCAAATAAAACATTTTTTTCTTCATAACATAAAATAACATTAATTCAGAGTTTGTTATATGAAATCAGTACCTTCTTTTTTCCCCCATCTACTGGCATTTTTGATCTTTTATCAGCAAGTTCACAGCCATTAGCAGCATGTCAAGCTTTTCCAGCCAGCCTTCCTTACAGCCTTTGGCAAACCTTCCAGTCCTCCTGGCTGCAGTCCCCAGGGGAGGTTATATTTCCCACTCTGCTCAGATCATTGCTACTTACCAGGAAACTTTTGACTGCCTCACTGTGACCCACTTTGTTTACTTTGAAATGAGCCACTTTTCTTATTGCTGGGCCTCAAAGATCAGGGAAAGGATAGCACATTCAGCTCTGTCTCAATGCCCCTTACAACCAGCCACAGTATCACCTCAACCTTTCTCTGAATCTTCTTCTCCAGCTCAAACCACAGGAGTTTCCCTTTGAACTGTCAGTTCACTCTTGACTAGACAGCACTATTTCTACAATACGGCTTCAAGGTAGGAATCTGGCTCTAATGAAAAGAACAAGAATATGGAAAACTTAATTGTATCATAGTACTTAAGTAAGATAAAAGTGAAATAGAACTAAAAAAAGAAAGGAAAAAAAAGAATGAATGAAGGGAGCAAGTGTACTTATGTTCATATTGTGCTGGATCCAGGGCTGATGAAGATTACCATTACCATCTATCTCAATTCAGCATCTCTCCATCAGAGCATTGAGATAAGACCACTGGAGTATGTGGGAGTGGGTTCATCTGTGATTATGCCAGAGATAAGGGAAGAGAGATATTTTTTTCAGTAATTATCTGTGCATTATGTATGAAAAAGCCAAAAATTAAATATTTGCACAATTGGAACTTCATTGTATTAACCCCTCTTGGTCTCTTTATGAGGCCCAATTAGAGGCAGATGTATAAGATTGTAGCTTCAACATGCTCTAGTTTCTTCTTAAGAAAATTTCTGGTAAATGTTCTTCCTAATCAAGTGTTAAGTATTTCTAGCTATTAAACATCTACTACGCAATTCAACATTATGCTCTCACTTGCTACCAGGTTCAAATCTTTCTCTTTAAATTTCTACTGCATTAACTCTTTGTCACCACCTTCACTTCTCCATGCTCACTATTAAACTGCCTTCTAGGTTGCTTATACAGAGTCATGACAGGTTGAGAAAAACAAAGGATAGGATTGTCATGTGGGACTGTTCTGGTTCCCAAAGACTCAATAGTGTGGTCCTCTCTTTAGAACCCATAGCTGAGGGATAATGGAAACGGAGGAGACAGAATCAAAAGGAGGTGAGAAGGTACTCAATTTCACCTCTGACCCTCAATATGCTTCATAAACAAATGTCTGTTTACACCTAAAGGAATCTAGGCAGTTATCAGCTACACCCTCTGGGCCTTTATTTTTTTTTATTGTTGGTTGTTCAAAAAATTACATAGTTCTTGATATATCATATTTCACATTTTGATTCAAGCGGGTTATGAACTCCCATTCTGGGCCTTTAAAAGGAGCAGTGCAGCCGTGTTCTCCTTATCCTCCAGAGGCAATCATTTCCTCTGGGTACTGAATTTTGCTCTGTTGCCTAATGTCAAGACACTGGTCTAATTCCACTCCTGTGTCCTATTCTCTGCATTGGAGAAACCACCTTCTTCTTCTCTTTTCCATTTCCCCACCTTCCTCTTTCTTCGCCTGCATCCTCACTCATAGTCATCAGCAGTGCATTAACTTCAAGTTATCATACCTGGAATGCTGAGTTTGTAGAACACACCTACAGGACCAAAAATGTTTACACAGGAAAAGGAATTTCAGAAGACAATATTTTTTTTTATCACACATTTCCACAGATGTTGCTCATATTGTAAAAGAAGGACATTTAGATGGAATATATGTGAGTACAGAGAAGCTCTGCAAGTAATGCTTGTTTCATAAATGATGAAGGGGATAGGGAAGAAATACTGAGAATCTGTTCTATTCTGCAGTGAATGGTAGGACTTATTAGAGGGTCAGGAGGAAATTGGAGCATGAAGTTTAACTCCTAGGGTCTTCATAAGGAAACTTCAAAAGGTAGTCATGCATTCAGACACACTGAAAATCATCTTTTAAGAGCTATCAAGTCTATAGATTCAGCCCATGAAACTCGTTTCTCTTTTTTTCTGGTGTCCCAGCTCTGCACCATAGCTATCACACTAAAGCTACTAAATGGAAGTAAGGGGGAGGCACTTCTCACCATTTTCCACCAAAGGAAGAAGAAGCCACAGTTTCGCTGGCTGGGGAAGTTATATCCTGGCTCCCCTGGGAGATTGGACAATTTTAAATTATTTTTGCCTTAGGCATTTTATTAATAAATGGTGAATAGTTTCTTCATAATACTGACAAAATATCTGGCTTTAATGAATTTGGAAGAATTTAACAAATTGCAGATTCTTAGTGGGCCATTTAAAAAAGAATAAAATAGTGCCTGTATTCCATCAGGTAACTTAAAGGTAATTGAATATCTCACTGATATTTGATGTTGAAGATAGGCTGCCTGTTAGTAAATATTTAAGTGAATATATAGATGCAAGAACTAAGATAAATAAAAAAGATACTTTTTTATTTTACCATCTCATTACCTACTATGAAATTTTCATTTAATTAATCCCTGAGTGTGTATTGGTGAATGATATAAAGCATACAGTGACATTTTCTATCTTTTTGTTCTAGTCCAGATAAAATCACTTAGAATTTAAGGTAATTTAAGATTATTTTGCCTTTCTGAAAAGAAAGATATTCAGTGGTTTTGTACTTAGAGGTAGATTGTGCCTGCACTTCTTTCTTTCATGAAAGATCAGAGTTTTCTAGGAGATATGTAATAATCCTAGATGTGTAGAGTTTTGACATTAAGAAAAGAGATATGGAGCAATCTCTTCTGTAAAAGATTTATTTTGGTTTTTAATACCCTCGAATATATAATAGATCTATAATTTTACTTCTTAGATTTCCACTAACAAAACAAACTGAATAACAATTAGTATGAGGTTTTGATTAAAATCTAATCTAAAACACTATATATTTCTTAGCATGTGTTTAGTACACAGGAAAGAAATAACCCTGTGCACACAGATAAAGTAATAGTATAAACGGTGCAATGAATATTTCCCTCCATGCCTCTATTCAGTTGTTAATAATATAAACATAAATGCCATTTTATTTTGTCAAGACTAAAGTCAACTTTATCTAACTTTCAACATGTACACACACATTCATAAAATTTCCCAAGTAACTCCTTTACTAGCCCTGTATTTACCTAAACTTGCAAAGGATTTTTGGCTATGGCTGGATGCATGAAATGATCATGTTTTAGTTAGCCTACGGAATCCAAGATTAGAGAAATTGAGTTCCAGAGATTGACAATATGGTACCATGTACTGAAATTATATGCTTCTCTCAACAAGAGTGAGAATAAACGATTAATTTAACAATTTTGATGCAGGACCAGGAGAGTGGTCTACTTAAAACATAGGAGTTCTCCTCAAGGGAGGACAAACCTTGAAATCAGGGGTGCCAGGCAAGAAGAAGGAAGCTACCCAAAGAGACCTTATTTTCCAAAGAGGATGTAGCATCAATAGGAGTATTTCCTAGATAGCAGGCTTTAGCTCTTCTGATCTTTCCATAGATTAATGTAAAGATATGCCCACACTGTATTGATCTACCTCATGGGAAGGTGGTGGTGTACCTCTAAATAGAAGCCCACTGTTAAATTGTCTGTATATGCCACTTTAGGCAAAATAAGAACTGAGCTCCTGTTACAGAATTGAGAATGTATATGTTTGCAATCAAGGGAAAGTTTTCAAAGACTTGAGTGTAAATTAACATTCTCAGTTTAAATTCAAAGTTAAATACAGTTTTGTTTTCTCTTGTTGGGGAAAATTTGAATGATTCTTATTATTTGTACCCTGATCTTTGAGAACAGAGAGAAAGTGACAACTGATGTCATATAACTAGACCTGGACAGGAGAACAGGTTACTAATAGGTCTATATGGATTTTGGAGACATAATAAATATTGCTACAGACATTTTATTTCTATCCCTAAAAAAAAAATAAATTGACTAAATTTTCATAAGTCCCATGAAGATCAACTAAAATTCTCTCCTAAATTTTTTTTCTATATTCTTTGGGTCTTCTGGCTTTAGACCTAAGGCCTTGATCTAAGGCTCTGATATAAATCATGAGAATCTATAACACAATTCCTTTAGAATCTTCCAATTTGGAAATTGTGGATCATCTAATGAATTCCACTTGCAAAATGACAAGTTAGTTTGTTTATTTTACACATGATAGAAGATCACCAAACTCCTGGGCCTGAGACACACATAGTTTGTTACAGCAAAAGCAGTAGTCAGTAGTATGCTGTTTTTAAGTCCTTTGGGTATAGACCAAAGAGAGGGATTAGCTGAGTAAAATGGTGGTTCCATTCCCAATTTTCCAAGAAATCTCCATACCTCTTTCCATATTGGCTGAACCAATTTGCAGCCCCAACAGCAGTGTATGAATGTACCTTTTCGCCCACTTCCTTGCCAACATTATTTTTGTTTGTATTCATAATAGCTGCCATTCTGACTGGAGTGAGATGATAGAGTAGTTTTGATTTGTATTTCTCTAATTACTAGAGATGATGAACATTTTTTCATATATTTTTTGATTTATTGTATATCATTTCTGAGAAGTATCTGTTCAGGTCCTTGGCCCATGTATTGATTGGGTTATTTCTCTGTGTTTTTTTTTTCTTTTTGGTGCTTAACTTTTTGAGATCTTTATATACCGTAGAGATTAGTGCTCTATCTGATGTGTGAGAGGTAAAGATTTGCTCCCAAGATAAAGGCTCTCTATTCACCTCACATATTATTTCTTTTGCTGAGAAGAAATTTTTAGCTTGAATCCATCCCATTTATTGATTCTTGATTTTAATTCTTGCACAAAGGAGTACACAGCCACATCATCAATGTTTATAGCAGCACAATTCACAATCGCTAAACCGTGGAAACAACTTAGATGCCCTTCAATAGATTAATGTATAAAAAAAATGTGGCATATATACACAATGGAATATTACTCAGTAATAAAATAGAATAAAATTATGGCATTTGCAGGTAAATGGATGGAATTACAGAAGATAATGTTAAGTGAAGTTATCCAATCCCCCCCCCCCAAAAAAAAAAAAAACGGATGTTTTCTCTAATATAAGGAGCTTGATTCATAGTGGGGTAGGGAGGGGGAGCATGGGGGAAATAGATAAATTGTAGATAGGGCAGAGGGGTAGGAGGGGAAGGGACTGGGTATTGGGTTAGAAATGATGGTGAAATGAGATGAACATCATTATCCAAAGTACATGTATGAAGACACAAATTGGTGTGAATATACTTTGTATAAAACCAGAGATATCAAAAATTGTGCTCTATATGTTTAATAAAAATTGTAATGCATTCCACTGTCATATATAAATAAAAAATTAACCTCAAAAAAGCAATAGTTAGGGCATTATCTCCGAACCTCATCTCCATGCCCCATTAACATCAGAGAGCACAATGAAGGCAAGGTGTTCACCTCACACGCTTAAGCATCACCTAATTTCTCACCTGATTTGCCTTTATTTGATTTGCAGCGCAGGAGAGAAACCCCTAAATCTCTAAGATCTATGGTCTTTTGGCAATTTGTTTACCTTTTTTTTTGAGAGACTAATTACTCATTAACCTAGAAAATAATGAAATATTTCCAGCGAGGAGGAGATTTCATTCAATGCATACAATTAACCACTACACTATCTTGGAACATCTCTGGGTTTTTCTGTCTTGTGGCACCCAAGATATATTTGCCCTTTTCTCATTAAGGTTGTGACAATGCAGGGAACTGAGATTGGCATGGATAAATGTTTCCTTGTACCTCTCTGAGAAAGTTTAGGTTCTGGTGATGGCACAAGCTTTCATATACTTGATCATATAAGGAAAGTTAACTGATATGTTATTATTATTACAAAGGAAATTCTTGTAATAAATCACCTCTTCAAGTTGAGTTGCAATGGATTCTTTGTAACCACCACTGTCAGACTCCTGTATAATAAGCTAAGTGGAAACAGTTTACTCAGAATGTTAAAGCTGCTTTGCACTATTATCTCATTGTACAGCTGTCAATGTTGAGTCTTTTTGTATTTCCACCATCCCTTTCTATAAGTAAACAACACCACTTTTGTTTCTATAACTCAGAATTTTTTACATTAAGGTATAATTTATATACAGTGAACTGTAAAGGTTTTAAGTGTATAGTTTCTTGAGTTTTGATAAATGCATGTAGCTTTATGTACCAAGAGATAGAACATTTCCATTACTACATAAAATTCCCTCATGCTCTTCTCTGTTTAAATCTTGTTCCAACCAGAGGCAATAAATATCCTATGGTTAGCACCTACCCTGAGTCTTCGCTCTCATTTTTGAACATTATTTTAATCTCTTTTAGAATATCATTGTCAAATGCATACTATTTTCCCTCTGGATTACACACATCTCAAATGGAGAATAACATAGATGCCTCACCTCACCAAATGACCACACCAATTGCTTCAGTTTCCCAGGTCCACAGCAAAGGATTTCATTTTGATTATTCTTATTTTCTATCCATCCCACAACTAATTCACCCTAAGCCCCATGGTTATGTTAGACATAAACATCATCTAATTTCTCACCTGATTTGTTCAGTGCTGTTCTTGTTTTCTTGCCTTGAGAATCCACATATTTTAGCAGCATAACTCAGATCATTCCCTGCCTCAGCCGGAAATATTTATTTATTTATTTACTGAGGATTGGAACCTGGGCCTCTTGCATACTAGGCAATTGCTCTGCAACTGAACTATATCCCAGCCCCTGAAAACTCATGTATAGCTTATCATTACAAACAGAATACAAATTCAAATTCCTTCATATTGATTCCCGACTATATGCATTCTCTCCTGTTCACTTTTCTGATTTGATTCCTTCCACATTCCCATCTATATACTACTTGCCACTCATAGTAAATATTCTTTTAGGACAACTTCTTTTTTCTTCTAATTATAATCCAACCTTCTTATGTCAGTTTAAAACTTTTGAGTATCAGTTCAATGTGACAGCTTGGGGATTTGAAATGAGATATGATGTTCCTAATCAATATCAGCACTTTACTCACCCTACCACAGCCTGTGGAATTGAATAAAAAAGAAACCAAATGAAAGAATGAAAAGGGAGGACAGTAGCAAATTGTTGTTCCAGTGGAACTCACAATAAGACCCAGTTACCATGGACCTGGGTATTTATCTAAAAGTACTAAAATCAGCATGCTATAGTGATATAGTCACATCAATGTTTGTAGCAGTGTAACTCACAATAACCAACATGAAATCAGCTGAAGTGTCCATAAATAGATGAATGGAATAAGAAAATGTGTTATATATATACACACAATGGAGTTTTACTCCACATAAAGAAGAATAATGTTTTAGAATATTCCAGTAAATAGATGGAACTAGAGAACATTGTGCTAAGTGAAATAAGCCAGACTCAGAAAATCAAGGTTCAGATGTTCTGTCTCATATACACAAGCTACAGCAAAGTAAGGGGAAAGAAAACGGAGAGTCAGATATCATAAAAAAAAGAGATGGAAGATCATTGGAACAGAAGATTAAAGAGGAAGAAAGAGAAATGGGAAAGCAGAGAAAAATGTAGAATGAATTTGACAAAATTATTCTAAGTGCATGTATAAATCTATCACAGTGAATTCTACTTCTATGTATATGTATGAAACACTGATTAAAAATTTATAAATGAGTAGAAGATAGACCAGTAGAGTAAAAGAAGGGCAGATAGACCAGTAGAGTAAAAGAAGGGAGGCAGAAGGGAAGAGTATAGGAGGACACTGGGGATTGAAATAGAGTAAATTAAATTTCATGCATATATGAATCTGTCAAAATAAACCCAACTATTTTTACACCAGTGAAACAAACAAACAAGAACAACAACAACAAAAAGAAACTGTGTTTCCAACAGGAGAATTTGAGGGGAAGAGTAGGCAGGGACTTCTATGCTCCTTTGACTTCTACACTGAATGAGACAGAAAATGAAAGTATACTTTATGGCCGAAGTGTAGATTTCCAGTAGTTGGAAGTTGGGTCAAAATGGTGCAAGGCACTTCTAAACTACCAGACCACCTTCCCCGGAGGATCACTGATGTCAGACAGCTAAACAGAGAAACAAAATGAAGCTGCTAGAGCTATGAATGATAATTTTTTGTGCCAGGAAAATAGATGATGAGGTCACTAGCAACTGATAACAATGACATCATAGGATCTAAATGCAGACATGTCTTAGAAAAGGGAAGAGGTCTCTCATCTGCCAATGCCCAGCTCTGTTCATACATGCTCTCATGATATGACAGGTAACCAAGCCAAAAGACAGAATAAACCCTGGGGAGGTCCCTTACAATTGAGCCCAGTAGGCTTTGAAATAAAACTATTTGATTCACTTCAAATTAATTGACTGGTCACTGATTTGGGTTCTATTTACTTGAAAATACATACAATAACTTGTCTGCCATTTTTCAGTTTCAGTGCTAAGAGTTAAAATCAAAATAATTAAAAAGCAAAGTTATCTGTTTAAACAGCTGACTCAGTGGCTGATATTAAGGCTATAAAACCAAAATGATTGCCACTTCTACTAATGCCTAAATTTTATGAATCACAAGCTAAGTTTCAGGAATTGGCAAAGATCTTTCTATACACTGCCTAATCAATCCTCAGAACAATGTGATGAGGTAAATCCCCATTTTAATTATTCTCATTTTCTAAGTGATGGAATGAAAGTGCAGATAGAAGAGCACATTTCCTAAATGCACATACCTAGATAATGCTGGAAAGAATATTAATAATCTTTTTCTGCCTTCTTCAGCACTATATTCTGTTTCTCCAGTATAAATCAATCCGCTGTCCACAGTACTATATTTGTTTGTATAGAAGTTTTTAGAATATCCTATTAAAATGATTTTGCCTCTAACATTATACCTAGACCTTATACTTTATAATTTAATTTAATTTTTCTTTTTTATGTTTTATTAGTACATTATAGTTTTACATAATAATGGGGCTTATTTTGGCAGATTCACTAGTGCATGGAATATTATTTGCTACATTTCAATCCCCAGTACTTCTAATTTCCTTTTCTTCCTTCCTCTCCTTGCTCTATTGATCTTATTCCTATATATTTTGTTAGTTTTAATCTTTCTTTATAGATATACATGAAGGTAGAATTCACTGTGATATGTACATACATAGCATAATTTGGCCAAATTTATCCTGCAGTTCCTCACTTTTTCTGTCTCTCCTCCTTCCCCTTTCATCTGTTTTCTCTACTCTACCAATCTCCCATATATTTTCCTGGGATCTACACCACCCTCCTTTTTTTTTTCCTCCAGATTCTGCATATTAGAGAAAGCATTTGACCTTTGACTTTCTGAGTTGGGCTTATTTGACTTAGCATTATGTTTTCTAGTTCCATACATTTACCAGAAAATGTCATAATCTCATTCTTCCTTGTGGCTTCGTAAAACTCTGTGGTGTATGTATACCACATTTTCTTTATCCATTCATCTGTTGACAGGCACCTGGCTGTTTCTATGACTAAGCTATTGTGAATTACACTCCTATGAATATTGATGTGCCTGTATCACTACAGTATGTTAATTTCAGTTCTTCTGAATAAATACCAAGGAGTGGAATAGTTGAGTAATGTGGTGGTTCCATTCCTAGTCTTCTGAGAAATCTCCATACTACTCTCCAAAATTATAATACTAATTTGTGGTCCCACTGATAATGTATGAGTGTACCTTTTCCCCCACATCCTTGCCAGGATTTGTTATTATTTATATTCTTAATGATTGCCATTCTTATTGGGGTGAGATGAAATCTCAATGTAGTTTTAATTTGCAAATCCCTGATTGCTATAGATGTCGAACATTTTTTTTCATATATTCTTTGGCCATTTACATTTCTTCTTTTGAAAAATTTGTGTTTAATTTTTCTTTTTCTTCATTTGATTGTCAATGTATTTATTTTATTATTTGTTTTTTTTTTTGGGGGGGTGCTACTGGGGATTTAACTCAGGGGCACTCAACCACTGAACCACATACCCAGCCCTATTTTGTATTTTATTTAGAGACAGAGCTGCATACTCGTTTTTACTGAGGCTGACTTTGAACTCGTGATCCTCCTACGTTGGCCTCCAGAGCTTCTGTGATTACAGGTGCGTGTCAACATGCCCTGCTTTTATTGTGTGTGTGTGTATGTGTGGTGTGTGTGTGTGTGTGTGTGTGTGTGTGTGCGTGTGTGTGTTTAACAACCACATTTTGGATTTGTTAATTTTCTTATTCTGTGTTTCCCAGTTCAACATTTTTCTTGTTCCTGTCTTCACTAATAACTGTATTAGATTTGTTTTAATTTTGTAAGTATTCAAATAATTGAATTACTTGAAATCAGTGTTCACGTTAAGAATATTTTCCTGAAAATAGCTTTGAAATATTCCAGAAGTTTTGATATATTATATTTATAGCATCATATAAATGCATATTATATGATGCTATAAATAGCTTTTAAATTCAAATTTTATTTCTTCTTTGACTTTCAAATTATTTCGATATTTGTTTCAAAATTCCCTCTCAGTTTTGGTTTTAGAAAAATTTTTATGTAAGAAACTAGTTTCCTTATGTACACTATTCAGAATCTATATAACCTTATTTATTTGGATTCCTATATTTTTTCAGGCTGATAATGGCATATTAAATTTTATATCTGCTTATATTAATAGATCTTCTAGAGCCATAAGAATTTCCCATATACCCAGGTAATTCTGGCATCCTTATATGTGGTCTATTGAATTTATGCTTTTCTGATGATAGAGTGTCCTTCTATCAGTATTTATTGGCATTTTTATCTGCTGATGACAATTCTTGGTCACATAGATCATAGTATAGGGAAGCAGCAGAAATATACTATAATATCGATTATATAATTGAAATATGCAAGGAGAATTAAGAGAAAAATAGATTGGAAAAGGCATTCCCTGGTCAACATCTCAGCTGAAACCATGAGAAAACAGAATAAAATAGTTTTGAGGGCAGAAGATGAAAGCTTTTGGTGCAGGACCAATCAGAGTCCCTAAGGCTAATCTCCAGGAGAAGGAAGTAAAGGGACTGTGTTCCTATCAAAACTTTGAGGGGCCTTCCAGCAATCAGAGTTTCAGAACTCAAATTATACAATACTAATTGACTCTGGATAGTCTAAGGAAGCAACAGCCTGGTGAAACAACTCAGTATCATATGAAACCCAGGAGTTTAATACTATGAGAAAAAAAGAGATGTTCCATATTAGAAAAAAAGAACATAAAACCAAGCCATGAAAATTCAAGAATGTACTTCCCAGGTTCTACTATATTTTCAGTGTACAGAAAAAGGGATTAGAAAAGGATAGCAGAGGAAAAAACTCAGAAAGCCATTTAAAAATGAGAAAAATAAAATGATGTAAGTTGTGAATTCAATCATCGGGACCTTATGGAAAACAAGACAGAAAGAAAATGGGGAAACGGCATGTGTGGTTTTGTAACTAGCATAGGGAAGTAAGCCAACGTTTTACAGAAGCTGAGGAGGTAAATACCTATTGTGTTTCCAGAAATATCAACAATGAACAAAGGGCACTCCAATGTGGCATGCAAAGAGAGCCCATACTGATTGTATTGAAATGAGAAATCCATAGGCAAAGAAAATAACATTAATGATATATAGAGAATTTCTGGTTACATGGTTTGTTTTTCTACTTTGAATAGAAGTTTTGAAAGGATTTGTGCAGCAAAAGGTGAGATCAGGAGGAAACAAAATGAATTATTAATAGAAGTGCTAACTTGAGCCTGTGCAGTTAAGACAACTTAGTCACATTGAAAACTCGTTTTGTCTTTCTCTCTGACTTTGGATAGCATTAGTGAGAAAAATAATCCTGTATTAGCTTCTACATTTTTTTCCCCTCCTGTTCAATTCACTGAATCACTGACTAAAATGTTCTTCTCATTGTGACATGAGTGGCTCTTATTATTTGACTTTAAATTGGAACAATTTAAACAGGGATTTTTCTTAAAGAATCAGTCTCCACAGATTTTGTGGTGGGGTTGAAACATGTAGCCGATTTTATATACAAACAAGTAAGTTATTAATCATGTATTTTCTAGTCACTATGTCAATTATGATGCATGATATTTCACCTCTCTCTCTCTCTCTCTCTCTCTCTCTCTCTCTCGAATAGGAAAGTCAACTTTGTGATCATGGGATAATTTTGCACCCACTAATCATACCTATATACAAATTTAAGAAAGTATATAAACATATCCAAATTATCCCTGGTACTGCACAATTTATCATGCTTACCATAGCTGGGACTTATTGAGCAAAATAGAGTCTGTTCAACATACTGTGTTTTAATTTATGCAATCCTTACAATACCTGATGCTATCAAGTCTGAATAATTATGCTAGAACTTGATTTACTTCCAAAGCTGGCAGGAAACAAGTTATCTATATCAAGGTGAGTGGTCCCATGTTTGGACTTCTATTTTGGTAGTGGGTATTGTCTTAAATAGGAATGATCCCTGAGCATTGTTCCTTGACTTATTCTGGTTTGCAAAATTGGAAGACTGTCCTTAGCAAATATTCTTTCCTTCCTGGAGAGAGCTCTGATTTGCCTTTCTTACTTTAATTATTATACATTTTGAATTCTATGTTGACTGACTCTTTACCCAACCACTAATAAAATTCAATCATAAAAATGCAGAAATATAAACAATTGAAAATTTTACATGCAACGGTAAAAGACATTTTAGTTGAAGAATAATTTCATACTTACTAGTTTTAAAATATAACAATGATAAATTTCATGGATTTTATTTCTACTCTTGACACACTTTCACATCTATTATCTCACCTTATTCTCTTCTGCATCCTCAGATGAGACAGGTCAGGGATAGCTAATTTTATTTTGGTGATGGGTAAATAGCCTAGAAAATAAAATATTAGGGAGACCTGATAGGTGTTTTTCACTATGTCAAGAGTTGTCATAGAGAAGAAGGATTAGATAATTTTGTACACATCCAGAAAGTGGACTTGGGATAGTGAGGGGAAGTTGTAGGAAAGAAAATTTAGCAATAGAGAGAGCAATTGAAGCAATTTCAAATAAAGAGTGGACTGTCTAGGTAGGTAGTACATTTTCTGTAACTATATGCTTTACAGCATCTGAGGAGATGTCTCCAGAGGTGGTAACATTAGACTAGGGAAAGACATTATCTGAGGTTTTCCCAAATGTGTGTCTATGATCCATGAATTGGAATCATAAATAAATTTAGTGACATATTTCTAATAGATACAGAGACTGGACATTAGTCAATGTTCTCTGCTGCAGCCCAGTGCTATGGGTAATCTGAGGGTAGTCTGCAATCTTTTAAATCCACAGCTCCATTTGATAATAACAAAACTTAAGCCTAGGCCAAATGCTAATATAGGCCTCCTTTCTGAGAAATACTGAATTATGTCATGTTGTATTTTTCTTCATTTTTACCTCTTCCACACCAGAAAATTTAGTAGATATTTAGAACATTAGTTTCTCTACATTGTATTATGACACAATAGCCTTCTTATTTTATCCTGGTATCTGCACAGGAATATTAGAGTTGAAATGTGGATTTTCACAGCACTCAGATCTTCCCAGGCCCTGTTTGAATTCTTCCACTTTTTCACTTGCCCCTCTCTTTTACTGGCTGAAAAGTCCGTTATAAAAAGACATGGCTTCCCCCCACAAAAATGTATCAGAGTATGGATTTTATTGAAACTTCTATACTCTCCAAAACAATGGCAAAACTATGTGAATGACATGATGACACAAAAGTGAGGCATTTATATAGCTGACATAAGTTAGATAGCTGTAAGTGCCCTGTTATCATAATCAGAAGTTGAGATTTAATTAAAGTGATAATGTATGAGATCTGTTGTATGCCCATAAAGATCCCTGGGATTTACTTTAGTTATTAAAGCAAAATAAATGTTATAAACCATAAAGGTTATGTTTACAGTAGGAATGCTAAGGAAGACTAAATGCATATGCAAGGCCAGTAACTCCTAGGAGACACTACAGAAATAAAGAAAAAAAATGGTCATCAATGCTAGAATCTTGTTCTCCATAGATTATCCTTACAACATCACACAGCAGAGTTAATTTTGAAAGTAGTCAGGAAATTAAATATTATTAATTACACAAAAGACAAAAGGTTTGTAGAGCACCTGCTATATTCTGACTATTAATGTCCCTTCCCCAAATTCATGTGCTTCCTGGAAGCTGTGTCCTGAGCTACTTTTATTCTCCACATGCTTCTGTTTTGCCTCAGCTGGGGACAAGAGTAATGAATGGAGTCAGCTTTCTACAGACTGAGACTTCTGAAATTGTGAGTATCAAATAAAATTTACCTCCTCTAAAATTGTTCTTTTCAGGTCTTGTGGTCACTGTTAAGAAAACACTGATTAAAATATCCAAGAAAAATATCAAAATTCAAAACTTCAAATACAGTTTCTATTGTGTCAATTGCTTTCACACCATAATAAATATAAGAAATATATAATTATATAATTTATGCATAATTTTATGTTTATATAATATATTAAATATAAAAATAGTTATACATCAAATCACCATAAATGGAGGGCCATCCCTATTATCTATAGATTGACTCAAGGGAAAATTGTAAAAAAAATGTACAGACCAGAATTTTAAAAATGGCAACTAGTACATTAAAAAAAAAAAATCCAAAGAAACACACACACACACACACACACACACACACATACACAAAACAATCTCCATAAACAACTATTCTAATTATATTTAGGTGATCTACAAAAACTCCTAAAAATTTACCTTTCTACTGAAAATATGTCACCCATATTTATATCATAAAATATAAACATATCTGACTCATATGTTTTCTCTGTTGCAGTGCTGGGGACAGAGTCCATGGCTTTATGAAGAACAGGTGCTCTAACACTGAGCTATATTCCAACCCAAATATGAAAAAAAAAATCTGACATCCCCTACAGAATTATTCTAATTTAGTCAACCAAATTAGTATTATCAAGTTTAGCATTTTACTTATTTTTTGTTTACAATATCAAGATTTACAATACCCGTTCCCTTTTTTCTGTACAAAAATTGGTGCGAAGTTAAGTTTTGGAGAATATTTTAAATATAATTCCTACTTACTAGAAACATACCATAAATTATATTAGTCATTGACACTTGTAGTAGCAAAAGAATCATGTGTATCATACTTTTTACAAAGCATATATGTAATTTATATTACATATAATTGAGTTTGTGATTAAGTTGGTTATTTTTAATATTGAAATGGTAAGTTACCTTAAATTCTAAGACAAATGTTGAAAAACTTATTTTCTGCATTTTGAGCTAATTCATGTTTCCCCATCCTCTATTGAGCTTAAACTGGATAGTTGTACACTGAATAAAATGCAGTTGAAGTTCATTTCTGGAGAAAATGAACTTTTGAGTCTAAGATATTTATAATTTTTATAATTTAATTTCAGATTGCCATTGAAATGAATTACACAGAAAAATCTATGATTACTGTTACCTGCCCTTTGTGTGATATCTAGTAAAATATGCTACTGAAATGGTTCAGTTTATTTATAAAGATGTAGACTATTGTCATGTTAAAAAGTTTGAAAAGGTCCTTTTCACTGCAAAATTAGAATTTTAGTAGTCCTATTGAAAATGTAGTGGAAAAGAAGAGTGAAAATAAAGTCTTTTATTGACTGTTAATGTCACACCAATACTCTTAGCATGGTCATCATCATCATCATCATTAAGAAGTACTTAGTAAGCATGCATTTGCTGTTAATCCAATTTGTTATAATTGCTGGATCCCAGGGTTTCCATTTGATGTAATTTGCTGGTGGACACCTTCCCAATTAGATGATGCACACATTTCCTGCAAGGCAGCTTCAGGAAATAAATAAATGAAATATAAAACTGCCATATATTAGTTTCCTCTTTACCACTGCAGCTAAATAAGTTCTAGCTGATTCTCTACTGGGTAATAGGAAGGCATGAGATTCTGTGAGTTCCTTAATGGTTCTAATGCTAATCTGATAAAATCATATTTTTAATTTTTCAATTAAAAGTTGGGTAGTTACCTAGATTAGATACCCAAGAAATTACTAAATAGATTATCACAATTTGCTCTCTTTGGTAATGAGTTAGGAGACTCTTGAAAAGAATTTATGCATATGTAGGATCTAACTCAGTGGCTGTCAGAGTAGGCAATCCAGAAATGATGACCTTTATACCACATTTGATCAAAAGTGAAATACCTCCTTCTCCTTAGATATACCAATAACTCCGGATAGATCTTCATATTTTCTAATATAGAACTTTTTTTGGAAATTCTCTTAAATTAATGCAATTGTTAGTGATGCTTAAAAATATCCCACATGCATATTTGTAAATCTTTGCTTTTGGTAATATCTCTGGCAAATTATTCATTTAAAAAATCAATATATAAAACTACTATTTTCTTGGTGAACATTTATATTCAGTTGATTACATCAATGATTTTATATTTTTGAATGGTGCTTTAAAATTATAATTTGACATTAAACTATTTATTGTAAGTGCTATCTGCTTTCATAAGATTAAAAAAGGAACACTCAGCCTAATAATGTCTTCAGTATTTAGAGGATTAAAAGACATCATGATATTTTCACTTTATTTCTATCTGAATATCTTAGTGTCATCAGTAAAACAAATGCATTTTTGTTGACTGACAGTAGAATCTTAAAAACATATCTTGTGTCTAATACTCTAGTGATCTTTAAAACTACAATAGAAGATATTCATATGCCCCAACACTCTCTCAGGAAATAATTTAAAAATTTATCCTTAACCTGAACAATTCTGTCAAGAGTAATAGTCCCTATTGTTTCTCTACAGATTCTTCACAGAGTAGCCTAAATAGCAATTTAAGTTTTAAGTAAGATCACATCTTTTCTTCTTCTCTAAACCCTCTGGTAACTTCCCCTATTATAAAACCTGAAGTCCTTTTAATGATCTAATTGATATCATGTTAGCACTCAAAATTTATCTTCCACCATTCACTCTTCATCTAACTGCAGCTTTTCCAGTATACTTGAACTTAGATGAGTATAATAAGTAGACTCCTATATCCAAATATTTACAACTTACGTGTGCTTTTCCTTATCAATTTACTTCATATCTTTGTGCCTTTTCTCTCTTTATTTAAGCACAAGAACATAGCCTTTGACCAGAGGACATATAAAAGAGCAGCTATTATTACTTCATATTATTACATTAATTGCATCTATCTATCTATTTATCTATCTATCTATCATCACCTGTCTATTCCATAAACTTCAATGTTTATGAAAGGGAGAGATTTATTTTCTTCATTCTTATGTCCATAACTCTGAAATAGGTGCCCAGCCTGATATGTAGCATGCAATCAATACAATTTTGTGAAGGGAAAGAAGGAAGGGAGTAGTATGGAAAGAAAAAGCAAAGAAGAGAAAAAGAACAAAAAGAATTTGCTAATAAGACTTCAGAGGTTTTAAGAAAAAGATAATAGAACACACACACATATGACATACACCAAATATATGAAGGTATATATTATGTGGAATTGGCTAATGAAATTACAGAGGCTGAGTTTCATGATCTGCTATCTGCTACTTGGAAACCCTGGGAATCCAGTGGCATAGTTTCAACCTGAGTCTGGAAACCTAACGTTACAAATTTCAGTATAAATTTTAGGACCTTAGAAATGAAATTGGAGCTGAGTGTCAGTGAGATCAATGTCTTAAACTGGACACTCAGGCACAGAGAAAGATTTCTCCCTTTACCCACTTTTTCTTTTCAAGCTCTTTTTTTTTTTAAACTTATGAGCCTGTGAAAGTGGCTTCTTTATTTATTTTTTTTTTTAAAGAGAGAGTGAGAGAGGAGAGAGAGAGAGAAAGAGAGAGAATTTTTAATATTTATTTTTTAGTTCTCGGCGGACACAACATCTTTGTTGGTATGTGGTGCTGAGGATCGAACCCGGGCCGCACGCATGCCAGGCGAGCTCGCTACCGCTTGAGCCACATCCCCAGCCCCTCTTTTCAAGCTCTTAACAAACTGGGTAATGCCTACCCACAGTGAAGAAGGCAGTCTGCTTCACTTACTCTCTTTTGGAAATACCCTCACAGAAATCACAAATACATGGGCAGTAATGGCTCAAAAAAAGTGAAAACAAAACTAAACATCAAATATTCCATAATGAAATTTCAAATGTTCTCTAATCTTTTCATTATGCTTGCTTAATGGAGCATGATCAATAACCAAGACACCTTAAAAGACATCTCTATCACCAATAATTTCATAAACTTTTTGTCTTCTACTCCATACCGTATTGATTATTTGATGTGTTGCCCTGTCAGTAAGTTGATAACCATTTATCTCAAATTTGTTATATTGAATAAGTCACATGCTATTCAAAAAAGTAAAACCCCAAATCCACACTTATTTTTTGTGATTCATCTTGTCTATTTTCTGTTCATATTTCATATAATTTTGGTAGGAATATTTGTACAATATTTTAAATTAAAATGTAAACTTCATATGCATTAGCTATTTAAATTGTATAACTGTCAGTTACATTAAGTGCCATGTTTTACTTCATATATATTGGAAAAAATATTTAAAATAACACTCATGTGGCAGGAAAAAAGGCTTGAAATTATTTCAAAATTGTTATTAAAAATACATATATTTGGTGGCACACCCTCGTAATCCCAGCAGCAAGGGAGGCTGAGACAAGAGGATCGTGTTCAAAGCCAACCTCAGCAACAGTGAGCCGCTAAGCAATTCAGTGAGACCTTGTCTCTAAATAAAATACAAAATAGGGCTGGGGATGTGGCTCAGTTGTCAAGTGCCCTTGATTTCAATTCTCGGTACTCCCAAAAGAAAATATATATATTTGGGTCTTATATTTTTATCTATTCAATTACTCTATATCTTTGAATTGATCGCATTTTTTCGTAGTAGGGATACAACAGAATAAGTCAGCCAAGTCCTTGATCTTGAAAGAGTTGTACACCAAAGAAGATAAATATCATAACTAAGAAATAACAATAAACAATAATCAAAAATAAAGATTCCCAACTTCCATGTTATATATCATGAAAGTTGTATACCCATCTCACTGTCACACCTGGTTGACCCTGTAATATAACCTGCCATATTATTCTTCCAACATATTTGCCTGTGGAACCTAGAGGATTGTTGTATATATAATGGGATACCACTGTATCAAGAGAATCAAATATAACAGATTATTTAATCTAAGATGATATTAAATTCCTTATTATTGGTTGTCAGTTTCTGTGGGATTACTCTAATTTAGAATTAAAAGAAAACTTCTTTTACTTAGGCTAGAAAGAGGGGTTAAATTCCATACAGCTGAATAACCCCCACTTAAGGAGCATATAAGCCTAGAAGAAATAACCATAACTAAAAAATTCATTAAGAAAAATGTAATGATTTGCAATTGTCATTTAAATATAATATAAAGCTTTATTTGGCATTGAATAATCTCTTATATCACTTTTATGTTCAAATAATATTCTAATATATTGAAATGTTATGTGGTAGAGAATAGATGTCTGTATCCACTCTAATTCATGTATTAGAGCCTAATTAATCCATAATGTGATGATATTTAGATGTTTGGCCTTTGGGATATGATTCAGTTATGAGAATGGAACCCTAAATAATGGAATTAATGTCCATACGAATGTGTCCTCTGAAAGGCATTTGCCTCTTTAAACTAAGTGAAGTCATAGTGGGTAGATGTATATCTATAAACCATGAAGTGGACCCTGACTAGAGAGCAAACCCACCATTGCTTTGATCTAGGACTTCCCAGATTCCAGACTATGACAAGTTTCTTTTGTATATAAGCCACCCAGTCTGTGTTTTATTATGTCAATTCAAAGAGATGAAGACAACATAAATTATTTAAACATAATGTTGGATATCTTTTTTTTCTACAAAATATAACTTTGAAATTTTTACTGCTGCTGAAAATGAAGAAGTTAATTATATAATGTCATTCTCAGCAAGGAGGAAAACTGGAAGATTTTATAAAATTATTGTTTTTGTTTTAATCCTATGACAGAAAAAAAGAATATCAAGAAAATAAAATGAATTACAAATAGACTATGCCAATCCCTTTCCAGGAGAAAAAAACCTGTAGCAAATTTCATTTCTAATGGAAAAAATCAAAGAAAAAAATAAAACATTACAAGGGTAGGAGTAAATTGGCTAAAATTTTATGAATATTACAGGTCATAATTTGACTGTCAAAATGCTTTAAAAATTGAGCAGCCCCAAAACAAAACAAAACAAAAATCTAAGTCTTCCTGTAGTTCATAATTCAATGTCCAAATGTTGATTTGGAGCAGAGTGAGCAAGGAAAGAGAAGGCTCTGGTGGACAGCTATGTAAGACCAATCAAAGTCATAAGACAGAACAGGAGACTTGGAAGGAAGCCTCTTGAAACACCCCTGGCTTCATGATTCATTAACAGAAAGATGGGGAACCAAGATGAACCATATCAAGATGCTCTGGACTTTCATTGTGTACATATCAAAAGTTTCACAGGACTGTAACAAAGAAAGGCAGAGAGCGCCTGCGTGAGAGAACACTAGAAAAAAAGACAGGGAGCATGGAGGAAATCTCCTGTAGTCTACAAAATAAACAAACAAACAAATAAACAAAAAATAAATAAATAAAAAAGCAAAGAAACCCCTGGAAGAGTAGTCTGTAAATTAAGAAAGAGATCTCAAGCAATTTGAAAAGTTTGTGCTGGAGTATAAAAAACAAAGAAATTGCTAGATTCTCTGCAGTGCTCTAATACCAGGACACAGGTAAGTTAGATCATGTACTCACAGCTTTGAAATGAATGCTGAACAGCATCTAACAAATATAATAATCAGACCAGCTGAAAAACAGATTAGAGTGATACAAGAGTTAGAAGCTTATGGAAGAAGGAATATGCTTCCTTCTGGGGAAAAAAAGTAGTCATCACTATTTTTCTTTTTTTTTTTTTTTTACATTCAACATTGTATATAAAGTTCAAATAATGAAACATGTGAAACAATAAAATGTTTCCCATCAGCAAGAATAAAATCAGTCAACAAAAGTAGATCTAGTGATGCTCAAAGTACTTTGTTAAGATGAATTTCATAATCACTTTTGTTAATCACTTTTAAATCCCTCTTAAAAAAACAGTTTATGCTATAAATTTATAAATTGAAATTTTGATGAAAATAAGTCTACCTGGGAAGGAAAATCAACATTAAAAATAATAAATCCTTTTTTACTAGGATTGTATTGCCAATCTAGTGTTGAATGATGTGTTGGCATAATAATAAAATAATCAGCATGAATTCTATGGTCTCTTTAGTAGTATAGGGAAGGTATATGTGTTTAATTCAGTGGAAGCACTACTAATTCTGTATCAGTGACTGCCTAAACGTTTTCACTTTGGTATTTATTGAAAAATGAAAACAATATTTCAGGTGATATTTTCAAGATTTTTAATATTTTATTTTATTCATTTTTTTATAAAGTCAGATAATAAAATAACCCTATCTTGACAAAAGGACATATTGCAGTGTATTGAATTACATCATTCACAGGAAACTTCCCTCAGGCAATCCACTATCTCATTCTTCTCCTTCACACAGTTCTAAAAATTTAGCAAATCACAGCATAGCCTATCCATACGCACACAAATATTCATATATTGTTTCTCCATATGGGCTAAGAATAATATTCCTGCTGCTCCACCCAACTGATACAAGTCTCTGAACTTTATAAGAAGGCAAAATCAAATCCTTTATTAACTTTAAATAATTCAACAAGTAAAATTCCTGATTTTTTTTCTGTATTGTCCTCTAAATTTACTCTATGCTTATTAGCAAAAAAAAAAATTGTTTTGTGTTATACTAATAAAAGTCTGTAACAGTATCATTATTTCCCTCAATATTGTTTTTTGCCTCTTGGGATTAAATGAATTAGTACATTTTCAACACTCAATTATCTTTATTGTGCAAAAATATTGTGTAGCTAA
This sequence comes from Urocitellus parryii, assembly GCF_045843805.1. Classification (NCBI taxonomy): domain Eukaryota; kingdom Metazoa; phylum Chordata; class Mammalia; order Rodentia; family Sciuridae; genus Urocitellus; species Urocitellus parryii. The sequence goes on along the minus strand of NC_135538.1, from coordinate 68,083,148 downwards.
TGAAAACATTTAACTGGTTTTGTTACATAATCAAATCATCATGTTCTGCATTACATTTTTCAGTGCATTTTGCATAATGAGGTTTAGAATCAACTAGGGAACACACACTCTGATGCCATTTTAGAAAATGTTTGATTATGTGTTCTGCTAAAGTATTTTACCCCAGCCCAATGGGCAAGTTTCCAGATTCATTTAACCTTAGCATCTACAAAAAGGCTTCCAGCAGGCACTTCATTGCATATCAAAAGCAGGGGTGCTCTTGGCTGACACATATAAATTCTTCTTGAGAAGAAAAAGAGATTGAGACAGGCCAACATTTCATAATTCCCACTGATGTGCTTTCAGATGTTAACAATTATTCCTCCATAACTTTGATTTGAACTGATGACCTTGGTGTTGATATTGCTATAACTGAGTTAATTTCTGATTAACAACACCCTGAATTTTAATATATCCTTTCAATATTGACTATCATAGTTCCAGGTACTAAAATTAAAATGATTTCTTACCGATTTCAGTAAGGATTTATAACCAATCAATCTAAAAGGAGAATTTTCTGTTGAGATGATTAAAGAATTTAAGTTGTTTATTGGTCTAAGTGACTTATACCAGAGTTTACAATTTTAATCATTAAAGTATTAAATGATCCACTTGATTTCAATTTCCTAAAAAGACCTCTCCCCTTATTATGACCTTCAGACCCAATATGACCATGACCCTCTTATCCTTAAGTTTACTTCCTACTAGTTCCCAGTCACTGTGGCCCAGTCACAAAGAACACCTCACTCTCTTGGAAAAAGGAAAACTACCCACAAACCTCCCCACCCCCCATCTCCCACCCCACCCTCCCCACTGTTGGCAAGTGCACCTGCTTCTCTCTTTCTCTGATATGCCCTTCCATATCAATCTTCTTAGTCAGTCTGTCATTTCCTTCATATGTCTGCTCAAATACCACATGATATACAACAGTAATTTGTAAAATAGCATCGCTATTTACATGCTTACCACTACACCCAATACTCACAATGGCCTTTTCTGCAGTGATTTTCTTCATAGAAGTAATTATCATAGCAAACTGTATATTAACATATATTGGTATTGTCTTTTTCCATTAGAAATAAGCTCAAAAGGAGAAGCATGAAGGAGTGAAGGACTCCCTGTTTTCAGGGATAGATTTTGATTTTCATGCCTAAAAATAACACTCTTACATAAACAAGAAACTTTAAAAATGTTAATCAAATTAATGAAAAATTAGTACTTCAGTGAAAATAATGTAACCAAAGACCTCATCCTTTCTCTCTCCTTCTTCCTCTCCCCAAACACAATCTCTTTGTTTCTGGAGGGATACATGATAGAAGCAGGTAATGGAATCAATTAAATAAAGTCTTGTTTGTAAATGTTTCTGATACTTTTTGTTATAAAATTTCAGCTTAATGAATATAGAATTGACATTAGACAAGTCTTCATTATGTAACTTCTCTGCACAAATGTTTCTGTCAGTTCTTCTAAAGCACAACTCAAGAAAAATAAATTCTTCCTCTAGTATGCCCTTAATGGTAATTTAAAAATTAATTCATTAATTAAAATACTTCCAGTAAATAACCATATTATTCTGTAATCATTTATTTTTTTCACTATTATATCTTACCATTTCAATAACTAATTGAAAAAAGAATTCATATTTGGTCATCTCTAGTTCTTGGAATCCTAGCCTCCAGCTATGTGATGAATAAATAATAAAATGTATCTCCCAAATGTATTGGTTTTCATGTTAACCATAATCAAGTTGGTTTCATTCTTGGGATGCAAGTTTAGTTTAACATATTCAAATTGATAAATATAATTCCTCACTTAAATAAAAGGACCAAAATCATGTGATCACCTTAATAGATGCAAAAAAATTTTTGAACAAAACCCAATACCCATTCATGTTAAAAATGATGGAGAAACTATAAATAGAAGGAGCTTACTTCAATATTATAAAGACAATATATAACAATTCCAAAACCAAAATCATACTCACTAGGAAAAATCTGAAATAAAATCAGGAATAAGACAGAAATGTCCATTCTTACCACTCTTATTCAATATATTTTTTAAAAAATTCTACTTAAAGCTGCCAGTCAAGAAAAGGAAATAAAAGGGATACAAATAGAAAAAGAAGTCAAACTATCTCTCTTTGCTGATGATATGAATTTTATTCTAGAAAATCCAAAAACTACACTAGAAGACTTCTAGAGCTGATAAATGAGCAAAGTAGCAGTATACAAGATCATCATTCACAAATCCATAGTTTTCCTACACTGAAATAGTGTCATCTGAGAAAGAAATAAGATTCCTTCAAGATAACATTAAAAAAAAACAAAAAACATAAAGCCAAACACAACCAAAGTTGGGAATCAATTTAACCAGGGAGATGAAAGAATTGTATAATGAAAAGTAATAAAACACTGAAGAAAGAATGGTAAGAAAAGTTAGAAAATGGAAAGACTTCCATATTCTTTGATAGGCAGAATTAATATTGTTAAAATACTATGGTCATCCCAATAAAAGTGCTATACAGATTCAATTCAGTCTCCATCAAGATACCAATGGCATTCTTCAGAAAGAAAAAAAAATCCTGAAATTTTTTTTCAGTGTTATTTTTTTTATTTAGCTTTTTTTTTATTATTGGTTGTTCACAACATTACAAAGCTCTTGACATATCATATTTCATACATTAGATTCAAGTGGGTTATGAACTCCCAATTTTTACCCCAAATACAGATTGCAGAATCATGTAGGTTACACATCCACAATTTTACATAATGCCCTATTAGTAACTGTTGTATTCTGCTACATTTCCTATCCTCTACTATCCCCCCCTCCCCTCCCCTCCCATCTTCTCTCTCTACCCCATCTACTGTAATTCATTTCTCTCCTTGTTTATTTTCCCATTCCCCTCACAACCTCTTATATGTAATTTTGTATAGCAATGAGGGTCTCCCTTCATTTCCATGCAATTTCCCTTTTCTCTCCCTTTCCCTCCCATCTCATGTCTCTGTTTAATGTTAATCTTTTCTTCCTGCTCTTCCTCCCTGCTCTGTTCATAGTTCCTCTCATTATATCAAAGAAGACATTTGGTATTTGTTTTTTAGGGATTGGCTAGCTTCACTAAGCATAATCTGCTCTAGTGCCATCCATTTCCCTGCAAATTCCATGATTTTGTCATTTTTTAGTGCTGTGTAATACTCCATGGTGTATAAATGCCACATTTTTTAATCCATTCATCTATTGAAGGGCATCTGGGTTGGTTTCCACAGTCTAGCTATTGTGAATTGTGCTGCTATGAACATTGATGTGGCAATATCCCTGTAGTACGCTCTTTTAAGGTCTTCAGGGAATAGTCCGAGAAGGGCAATAGCTGGGTCAAATGGTGGTTCCATTCCCAGCTTTCCCAGGATTCTCCATACTGCTTTCCAAATTGGCCACACCAATTTGCAGTCCCACCAGCAATGTACAAGAGTACCCTTTTCCCCACATCCTCGCCAGCACTTGTTGTTGTTTGACTTCATAATGGCTGCCAATCTTACTGGAGTGAGATGGTATCTTAGGGTGGTTTTGATTTGCATTTCTCTGACTGCTAGAGATGGTGAGCATTTTTTCATGTACTTGTTGATTGATTGTATATCCTCCTCTGAGAAGTGTCTGTTCAGGTCCTTGGCCCATTTGTTGATTGGGTTATTTGTTTTCTTATTGCTTAATTTTTTGAGTTCTTTGTATACTCTGGAAATTAGGGTTCTATCTGAAGTGTGAGGAGTAAAAATTTGTTCCCATGATGTAGGCTCCCTATTTACCTCTCTTATTGTTTCTTTTGCTGAGAAAAAACTTTTTAGTTTAAGTAAGTCCCATTTGTTGATTCTTGTTATTAACTCTTGAGCTATGGGTGTCCTATTAAGGAATTTGGAGCCCGACCCCACAATATTTAGGTTGGAGCCAACCTTTTCTTCTATCAGACGCAGAGTCTCTGATTTGATATCAAGCTCCTTGATCCATTTTGAGTTAACTTTTGTGCATGTCGAGAGGAGGGGATTCAGTTTCATTTTGTTGCATATAGATTTCCAGTTTTCCCAACACCACTTGTTGAAGATGCTATCCTTCCTCCATTGCATGTTTTTAGCCCCTTTATCAAATATAAGATAGTTGTAACTTTGTGGATTAGTCTCTGTGTCCTCTATTCTGTACCATTGGTCCACCCACCTGTTTTGGTACTAGTACCATGCTGTTTTTGTTACTATTGCTCTGTATTTATTTGTAAAAAAATAAAAGACTCAGAAAAGCCAAAGTAATCTTGAAAAGAAGAGATTGCTTGAGGCATCACAACACCTGATCTGAAATTATACTACAAAGCTATGGTAACAAAAACAGCATAATATTAGCACCAGAATAAATATAATAATCAATGAAATAAAATAAAAGACACAGAGACAAATCCACATAGTTATAGTCATCTGATACTTGACAAAAGTATCAAAAATTTATGTTGGAGAAAAAATAACCTTTTAAACAACTGGTCATGGGAATACTGAATATTTGTATAAGATGGATGAATCTAGACCCCTATTTTTTCACCGTGCACAAAACCCAAATCAATGTGAATTAGAGACTTAAGAAGTAGATCAGAAACTTTGCAAGTATGAGAAAAAATAAAAATTAAAAACTTACAACTCTTCAATAAATTGTTGCACATACCATCTTTCTCAAAAAGACCCCTAAAGCTCAAGAAATAATACCAATAAGCAATAAGTGGGATGGAATAAAATTGAAAACAAAACAAACAAAGAAACAAAAACTTCTGCTTGGTAAAGGAGGTGTTTAAGAGCAGGAAGAGAGAGACTAGAGAATGGGAGAAAACCTTAGTCAACTACACCTCTAATAGGGGATTAACCTTCAGAAAATACAAAGAGCCTCAAAATACAAATAACCCAATGAACAAATGGTAAAAAGAACTAAACAGACATTACCCAAAAAAAGAAATACAAAAAAACTAACAAATATATTTTTAAATGTTCAAAATCTCTAGCTTTCAGGGATATGCAAGTCAAAGTCTCCCTAAGATTTCGTCTAACTCCAGTAAGAATGGCAATTATCAAGAACAAAAAGAATAATAAATACTGGCAATAAGATGAGAAAAAAATGGTACATTCATATGTTGTTTCTGAAAATGAGTAAAACTCTGGAAAACTATATGGAGATTCCTCAAAAAACTAGGAATGGAACCACAGTATGATCCACCTTCCCATTCCTCAGTATATATTTTAAAGTTCTGAAATCATCATACTACACTGATGCAGCCACATCAATGTTTACAGCAACAGACTCACAAAAGTCAAGTTATTTAACCAGTCCAAGGGCCCATCAACAAATTAATGAACAATGAAAATAAAATTATGGCATTTGCTTGTAAATGGATGAAACTGGAGATCATTATGTTAAATGAAATATTATTTAGAAAATCAGGTGTTGAATGTAAGATCTCATATGTGAAAGCTAGAGCAAAGTAAGGGGAAAATGGGTGGGGGGTCAGGTATCATAAAAATAGAGGGAAGATTAGTGGAGTACAAAAAGGAGATTGAGGGGAAACAAGGACAGATGTGAAGGGAAGGGAATGTGGAATGAATTTGACAAAATTATGCTATGCACATGTACAAATATACCACATTAAACTCATAGAAAACAGTGAACCTACAAAATGTATGAAAATCTCTCTCTCTCTCTCTCTCTCTCTCTCTCTCTCTCTCTCTCTCTTTTATACACACACGCACACATATGTAAATAAAGTGATATATATATATATATATATCACTGATTAAAAATAAATAAACAGAAGAAATGCTAACAGAGAAAGACAAAAGTAAGGGGAGGGAGGAGGAAAAGAAAAGGGGGTGGGGTAACAGAGACTGAAACTGAAATGAAGTAAATTAAATCCCATGCATGAATGAATATGTCAAAAAGAACTCAATTATTACAGATAACTATAATTCACTAATAAAAGCATAAAAAAGGAAACCCAAGCTCTAAATCAGATACAATGAATCTGAGTCATACTTCCATCATAAAGTATATGGCTGTGGAGCAGTTACTCAGCTAATTCTTAAGAATTTTTTCTTGTGTAAATGGGCTAAATAATATGCCTATTTTAAAGAATGTGTCTTCTCCAAAATATGGTCTCAATAATTTTTATTAATTGCTATTAATAATATTTCCATTGTTGTTTTATATCTAGATTAGTCAAGATTCCCTTCAACCATTTATACATGGGGTAGTAGTAAAGGAGAAGAAAATCAATTGACTCTCGTGTGAGAAATGTGTTTGATTTATTTAGATATTAGCATTTTGTAACCATGGACACTTTAATAATATGAGCTGCTCATGCTTCCCATTCACATATACCATGGAACTGCCCATGAATTTACTATGATCATGTAGTTCTTGAAGCTCATCAATGGATCCTACTTACATGAAATAATTCCTATTTTATATCCATAAGAAAACTGAGTGATCAAGCTTAGGCATATTTTGACTTAAGATATTTCCACTATTTTAATAGTCTCAACAAACATATCAGAATGTGGTTGAACTCTAGAATTAGGGAAATAATATGCATTTCATTAGATTACTTTTACTGGGTATTCTCGTTAAAATGGTTTGGAAGCTTCATGTGGGATTGAAGTAATTTTTTCAAAGAAGGTGGCAGGCACATAGTGAGTTTTCCTAAATACATATTGAATGAAAGAACAAAATTGCATGTAGAAAGGCTAAGAACAAATATTTAGCATAAACATTCACACTTTCCTTAATAAATACTGCTTAAGATGGCATGTGTTTGAGGGTTTTCTAAAAATTACTTCTATTTACATGCACTTTATGTTTCCCATTAGCCTTGCTTCTTATGTCACATAAAAGGGTCACATCCCCAAATACAAAGAACTCTAATATAACTTGAAGATTGGCTAGATTTTGGTTACTTTCTTGTTTGTATGTTCAGGAAGGTTGAATATTGTAATGGGCAGGCACTCAATATATATACATATACTGAAGTAGTGACAATTCCACAAATGAAGAAACATGTATATTTCAAAAGAAAGGAGGAAAGAATTTTGGCCTACAAAAATTCAACATAGTGCTTTTAATGAAAATGACTGTCCATTTAAAATGTGCTCTTACCTTTAAAAATCAAGTGAGAATTTTTTAGGAAAAAATATGAAAGGTGTTCTGGTTTGGTTCTGAAATGTCCTCCTGAAAGCTTGTTTATTAAGTAATGCTATGGTGTTTGCAAATGCAGCAGTGTTTAGGTAAAAAGTTTGAATTGTGAGAGCTGTAACTTCATCAGTGCATTAATCCATATGGGGGATTAGTCATTTGAAGGGACTACTTAGTGGTAGTTGAAGGCAGGTACAGATTGCTAGAGAAAATAAGTCTTTGGGCCTGTGCCCTGGCCCTTCACTTCCTCCTGGCTACCATGCACTGAGCAGCTTTTCTCTGTCACATATGTTGGAAACAGTGTTGTGCTTCACCTCAAGCCCAGAGTAATATAATTGCCTGACCATGGTCTGAGACCTCTGAAATTGTGAGTCTCAAACAAGGTTTTTCTCCTCTAAGAAGTTCTGGTCAGGTATCAGGAACAATAATAAAAATTGACTAACAAACAGGGCCAGATATTTTTGATGTTGTTCTCATGGATATCTTAGAGCTTAGGTATTGAGTAATTGTATTTTTCTAAGCACTATTCTATGGTAGTACCCAGGGAAAGAAAAAGAGAATTAGAGATCCTAGGGGGTGATATAAGCATACAATTATGTAATGACAGTACAGAGTAATTAGTGTTATGCAAATGAAAGTAGTGCCTATTCTAGAAAACCACAGGAAAGTCACCAATACTGATTTTGAACTCAAAACTTCTTAGAGCAAATGACGTTGCTGTGAACTTGGATTCAGGCAAGAAACTGGTTCACTCCTCTGTTCAAAACCAGCCAGGTATACTTAAGAAAGTTATTTACTCAACTCTCATTACATGTAAACTTCAAATTCATTATTATGAATTTGAATAACTTTTAGATGTCATGATTAAATAAGAAATGTGGAGTCCATAACCTGGTACATAGTAGGCATTTAATAAATTTTAGCTTTTTTAAGTAATATTTTTTCTTTATTTTGTCTGGGTGGATGTGGTAGAACAACCTGTGTTCAAATGGAATAGACATACTTGGATCCACAGCAGCAGGTCATCCCTCAGAAACTAAGTGAACAAAATATAGAGAAGGCTGAAGGGCTACAAAGGTAAGCTAAAGATTTAGACTGAAAAGCAAAAGCCAAACTAAACTATAGAATGACTTTAAGGAGGTAAATAATATAATCAAGTTTATGTTGTAGACTAGTCACTTTGGTTCCATGTGGTCACAGGAACAGAAGGAAATGGGAGACATAATTATTAACTAATCCATGTTTGAATAAAAGATAAGCTAATGGTCAGCAGAGTTAGGATAGTGGTATGACACAAGAGAGCTGACAAGTATGAGAGACACCAGCAAGGCTGAATTAGAAAAGGTTAGAGACGTTGTTGGATGTAGAGCATCTTCTTAAAGGAAGGGCCAATGTTTTCTGGCTTATGAAACTAATTATATTGTGGAACTATTCATTACTGTATAAAACTCTTTAGGGTACTGTAGAGGGAAAGGATATTTATGCATAAGGTAAATTTGAGTACATTGATTATGCAGGTGTCTATATGCTCAGTAGATTTTTGATGACTTTAATACTCTAGAGACAAATTTCATATGGAAAAAAATAGAGGTACATCAGTACCAGAATAGAAATTATTGGGAATTTCTGAGTTCACTTTGAGAGAATGAAATAATTGGTTAGAACAGAATCCTAAGAAGGAATGACATAGAGGAGATAAGACAAGCCAGACTTTGAAAATGTGATCTAAGAAGGTAAAAAATGGGAAGAGAAAGACAATCAAAAGAATAAATGGATATGAAATCCAAGTCAAAAAGTAATCAATGGCATGGAATTTTGTTAAAAACTTCAGTGTTAAATATTTAAAATGAATTGAGAGTTATGAAGGACAAAGAATTGAAGGTTCTGCTATATGACATGAGGATTATAGTAATAAAATTGTACTATATTTGGGGTTCATATATAAAGAGTATATTTTAGCTGTTCTTGTTACAAAATCAAAATAGATAATGATGTGAAATGATAGAGATTCCCTTTGCTTCACTATAGCTACTTCTTAAAAATATGTGTACATGTATTCTATAATATCATGCTGCATACCTTAAATATGCTCAATGAATCAGATTTTAAAAAGTAAATTAAGAGGTAGATTCTTTTGTAAATACAACTGAAGGGTGCTTGAGTAGTCTAAAGATTGAAAGGAAGGTGCAAACATAAAAACAACAATATACAGATTTTGTTTTCAAATGGTAAGAGTCTGAGGTGTTGTTTCTATTTTATTTTTTAACATGAGATGTTTAGGAATAGTTAAGAACTGATTTGAGAGCCAGTAAGTATAGCCATGATGAAAATGCAGGAGAGAGTATGGGAAAAACTTAGAGAAAGATCATAGAAAAAAATGTGTGTAAAGAGAATTAGAGAACCTCAGGGTGTAACATTAAAAATAGCACAGATCTTCATCCTACAATGGGAGGAAGAAGGAAAGGATGAATTGGATGTAGGAAGTCACTGCCCACATGGAAGCATTTGAGAAGCCATAGAAATTATTGCTTTGGAGCTGTATGTGTTTTGTGCATTAAACTTCTGTGATTTCAATGTGAGTCAAGGGTAAAGTGATTTTAAAAAAAGAAATTGCATTTTATTGACAACTTTTTGACAATACCTCTGTTTTCATTATGTGAAATATTAAATTTTTTAATATTCCCCAAATCAATTGTATCTTTTCTGCCACTGCTACTTTCAAGTGATTTTCAACTTGAGCCTTGAGGCATTCCAAGATAATGCAAACCACTGGTGGTTTTCAAATTTTTACTGTATTACAGTTTTAATGTGTATGTGGAGGAGTTCTGAAGTGAGAGAAGAGGGATCCATTCATACATCAGTATTTGTATACCAAATAATGGACCCTGAGTATTAACTGAACAGAACAATGAGAAAGGACAATAGCTTTCTGTTAAATTTGGAAATAATATCTAAAGAAGATATCATTGTTTAATTTAATCGTCTTACGTTTACTATGATAATATTAGTATCAGTGTTACGTTAATATTACATGAATTTAGCTAGAGGCTATTAGAGGAAAAAAGAGTTGATTTACGCATTTGAGTGTACAGTAACTTACTTTAAATGAGAACAGAAACTTAGATTTGAATTGAAATGACATTGACAGGAATATATCCCTATCAACTTGGGGGTTATATCTGTACTCCCATATTCTTTTACAATTTGCAAAGGGGCTGTTATCACAAATGTTATTTTTTCCAATAAAGAGACAGCTCATTAGATCTCATTACTAGTCAGCAGCTGTCGCAGAATATAGATTTCCAACTTGGAGCAATACATCTTTTCACAAATGCTTTCACCGAAAATGTGGAAAAGATCTATTTCATCGTTAACCTACAATGACATTCTACATGACTGCACTTATACCTTTGGCTTTTCTGCAGAGCATTTCATAGTTTAGTAACTTTAAGTTGAATAATTCAAGTTTCTTCTGAATGTAATACCTGCAGCTTATAAATTCTAAAAGTATATTGAAAGTTATTTTCCCACTCCAACTAGTAATATTATTTTTGAGATGTGATAAAGTTAATAAATCAACAAACAGGTTTTCAGTACAATCTTTGTGCAAAGATGTGCAGGATAGAAAATATTATAATCTAATTTTCCCTGTGCTCAAAGGGCTTACACTCTACTTGGGGAAATAAAACACAGGCAGCAAAAAGCTACATGCATACAGAGTCAAATAACACTTGAAAGTATTTCAGAAAGGTCATAAAATAAGACATGAGGGCTGGGGATGTGGCTCAAGTGGTAGCACGCCCCTCTGGCATGCGTGCGGCCCGGGTTCGATCCTCAGCACCACATACAAACAAAGATGTTGTGTCTGCTGAAAACTAAGGAATAAAATATTAAAATTCTCTCTTCTCTCTCTCTCTCTCTCTCTCTCTCTCTCTCTCTCTCTCTCTCTCTCCCTCCCTCCCTCCCTCCCTCCCTCCCTCCCTCCCTCCCTCCCTCCTCACTCTCTCTTAAAAAAAATAAAAAAAATAAGACATGAGTCTTTACATGCCTTGTATAGGAATAAATTCTCAGAGAAAAAATAAATCATTATGGATATAAAATGTCTGGTAAAACTTCCCAGAGGTGAGAAAGTACCTTCACTTTTTGATATTTTAAGAGCTAAAGAAGTGTGTGTGTGTGTGTGTGTGTGTGTGTGTGTACATGTACATGTGTGTGTGGCAGGGGATAAGGAGAAAGAGAAAGACAGTGGAGGGCACTTGCACAAAAGACACTGCTTGTAAAATAGGAAGGGCCTTCAACAAAGGATCAATACTGTAAGTATCTAAGATCTGAGGACATATATGAAAAGGTGTGTTTCATGATATACTTAGCTCCCCCAAAATATCCTATTAATCTGAGAATTATTTATCACAGTAGGAATGTAGGAATATAATGTGAGATCATGCTTTAGATTATTTATTTATTTATTTTTGGTGCTCAGAATTGAACCTAGGGGTGCTCCACCACTGAACTACATCCTCGTTACTTTTTTATTATTATTATTATTTTTTAAGATGGGGTCTTGCTAAATTTCTGGGACTGTCCACAAATTTGTGATCTTCCTACCTCAGCCTGTTGAGCTGCTGGGATTCCAGGTGTGTATCACCATGGCTGGCTCACATTCTTCATCAGTCTGGGAGCTGTGGCACATGCCTGTAATCCTAGTGGCTTGGGAGGCTGAGACAGGAGGATCAGGAGTTCAAAGCCAGCCTCAGCAATGGTGAAGCATTAAGCAACTCAGTGAGACCCTGTATCTAAATAAAATACAGAATAGGGCTGAGGGTATGGTTCAGTGATCGAGAGCCACTAAGTTCAATCCCTGGTCCTAAAAAAAATAAAAAAATAAAAACAACAACAGCAACAACAAAACTCTCTTCTTAGATTCCTTAAAAAAGTATGGATGGAACCACCATATGACCCAGCTATCTCATTCCTTGTTATTTTCCAAAAAGATCTAAAATCAGCAAATACAGCAATGTAGCCACATCAATGTTTATAGAAGTACAATTTATAATAGCTAAATTACAGAGTCAACCCAAATGCCTGTCGATAGATCCATGGATTAAGAAATTGTGATATACACTCACAAACACACACACATATCGCAGTTGTATGTATATGTATATATACATGTATATATATATACACACACATATATACATATGTGAATGTATTTGTATACATACATATGTACATATCAGGGACATACATTCATACATATCAGGGAAGGATTTGGTGTATATTTACTTGGTAAGTACTGCTGTGTTCTATTATGCTAATAGATTACAACTTGTATTAGATGTTTCTCCTTCATTTCCATTTTGTTTGGATTTTTATTACCTTTTCTTTCCTCATATGTATGGCTTCATTTGCTTTTCTATCTTATGGTAATTGGAAGAAAAGCTATGAGTTTACCAGTTGTTACTTTTAATATAAGTTATCTTTTCAAAACTGTTCCTTTATGCATCTAGCTAAAAATAAACCAATATCTACTGATTCCTCACCCGGAAGATATAGAGTTTAGAAAAATTTACTTTTCATGACTTCCAATATTTTGTTGATATGGGATAAATTTAGATGCTGAATGATATGTGAATTTCACAATTACATTTCTTCCTTAACATTTATTGATAAATCCATGGAATTATATAACCATATTACAGTATCACAAATCTATTTTAACCCTGTTTGCATGGTTCAATATTAGACCTTTTATACTACCATTTAAAAGAACATAATTTTGATTTAATCTCAGTCTACCACTGTGTATGTTTACGTATAGAAATGGCACATTAATGGTGTTTTTTCCTAAAACTTTTCACTTTTAAATTTTTATTATAATTATCAGCACATATTAGTTGTAGAAAATAATGGGCCTCTGTGTGACATTTTCAGCATGCATATAATATCTTTGATCACATTCACCTTCATCATTATTTCCTCTTAGCCCTCCGACCATTTCCTTTATCCCCTTCCCTAATGATCTATTTGATGTTTTTGATTTATCCAGTTCCTCATGTGAGAGAAAAAGGTGGTACTCTTATTTATGAGTCCAACTTATTTTGTTTGACAGGATGATATCCAGTTTCATCAAATTATTTTTGCAAATGACATGATTTAATTCTTATTCATGGCTGAAATATATTCCATTCTCTATTTGTATCATGATTTCTTTTTTATCCATTCCTCCATTGATGAGCATTGAGACTGATTCCATAACTTGGCTAGTGTAAGTAATACCTTGAAAAACATGAGCATACAAATGTCTCTATTGTTTGCTGACTTTTGATTTTTTTCAGATATATCTGCATGAATGATATTTGCTGGATGGTATGTTGACTCTATTTTTAGTTTTTTTGAGGAATCTCTATATTGATTTGCATAATGACTATACTAATTTACATTCCCACTAACAGTGCATGTGTTCCATTTTCCTTGAATCCCTGCCAGCATTTACTATTTTTGTATTCTTGATAATGGCCATTCTGACTGGGGTGACACGGAATCTCAATCTAGTTTTGATTTGCATTTCCCTTATGATCTCTTACATTTTTGAAAGTATATATTCATTATTATCACTTTGTATTCCAATTTCTTCCTTTAAACTTCTTGTGTCCTTATTTTCTTATGTTCTCCTTTCTTCTTAAAATTTGGTTTTAAATTTTTGTATTCACAAGTCCATGTTTTATTCTATTTTATGAAAATCACAAATTGGATTATTTAAAAGATACATTGTGCCCAGTTTTTTAAAAAAATACTTTTAAAAATATTTATTTACTATGAAGAATGAGTCTTGCTTTCTATATAGCTAAATATTTATACAGTTCCCATAATACATCTTTTTTCCTCCAGTTTAATAATTTTTTAAATTTATTTGTTCTAATTAGTTACACATAACATCAGAATGCATTTCAACTTATAGTACACAAATTTAGCACAATTTTTCATTTTTCTGAATGTACACGAAGTAGTCACACCATTCATGACTTCATACATGTACCTAGGATAATGATGTTCATCTCATTCCACCATCTTTAGTTTAGTAATTTTTATCATGTTTGCACAAGTAAAGGTCTCTTTCATTTTATATTTATCCAATAACAGGGTATGGAGAACATTTCAGGATCTCTGGTGTTTGGATTATTGTTATAATTTCATTCTTCAGTGTTAACCATGAGGACATGTGATTTAGTTTACATTCTAGCCAAAATATCTTCTACTCAATTATTTAACTCCATTCAAAGTAATAGCTGTATTTTCCAGTGTTTATGAATTTCCTGGGATTTGGTTATTAGAAAATTATAATCTTTTAACCACATGAAAGCCATCCTTTTTTAGTATTCAGTGACGAAGCAAGATCACACATGGAATTGGTAGAGAAATTTTTCAAACTGTCATTTTATCCAAAGGTCCTTTCATTTGGTTTACTTAAATTGTACTTCTAAACTTTTTCATTCCATTAATTCACTTTTTTAAGATAGCAAACATATATATTTGTAAGATATCACAGATTGGTTCTGTTAATGGAGTATTTTACAATTTTAATGCCTAACAGATTTGGAATAAAACAACTCAAAATGCAAATTTTAGTCAACATAATTATTATATGATTTTACATAACTGAATTATTAAAAATAGTAGTAGCATCTTTCTACTTGAGAAATACTGGGGAGAAAATTCCCAGAAAATTGTATAGACTACAATGGTAAATTTCAGATCTAATTCATTCAGTTACCTACTTAACAATATAATAAACTGGTTTTAACCATCAATGGATCTTTTCTTCATTAATGCAGACAAGCATATTTTTATAACCAACCATTCTTTTTTATCTTTTATTTGTTCTTTTTAGATATATATGAAAGTAGAATATATTTTAACATATTATATAAACAAGAAGTAAAACTTATTCTAATTAGGATCCTATTCTTGTGGTTATAAATAATGCAGAGTTATCCTGGTCATGTATTCAAACACAAGAAGAGAAAATTTATGTCTGATTAACTCTACTGTCCTTCCTATTCCTCTCCCCCCTCCCTTTCCTTCATTCCCCTTTTTCTAATCCAATGGACTTCTATTCTTCCTCTCCTCATACTCCCTTGTTGTGGGTTAGCACCTACATATCAGAGAGAACATTTGGCCTTTGGTTTAGGGACAGGATTATTTCACTTAGGATGATATTCTCCAGTTCCATCCATTTACTGGCAAATCTATAATTCCATTCTTTTTTGTGGTTGAGTAATGTTCCATTGTGTATATATACCACATTTTCTTTATTCATTCATCTTTGAAAGACACCAAGGTTGGTTCCACAGCCTATTGTGAATTGAGCTTCTATAATCATTGATCTGGCTGAACCAGTGTCCTTTTGAGAAACACCTATTAACTTCATGGTGACATTATTTTTTTTTTCAAAGAGGATCTTCTGTAAAGGGATAGAACAATTAGAAACTGTAAGCACATGGTTTAAATTTTGCTATCATTTTCTTGGAGTTTGAACTCAGCAATTCTGAAATGGTATTACAGCTTCAGAAATCTTACACATCATTATAATTGAAAGTGGCTAAAGCAGCATGCATATAACACCCATTTTTTTATATCTGTTATCACTGTAGTATGCTGATTTTAAGTCCTTTGGGTATAGATCAAGGAGTGGGATAACTAGATCAACTGGTGTTTTCACTCCAAATTTTCTAAGGCATTTCCACACTGTTTTCCATAGTGGTTGCACCAATTTGCAGTTCAAGTAGCAATGTATAAGAGTGCCTTTCTTCCCACATCCTCACCAACATTTATTGTTACTTGTATTCTTTAATATCTGGAGGGAGATGGAATCTCAGCATGCTTTTAATTTTCATTTCTCTACTTGCTAGAGATGGTGAACAGTTTTTCATATATTAATTGTACAGCCAACTATTCTTGATCTTTCTATCTTCTAGCTACTGCTGACAGGTTCCAATATGATGCATTTTATAAATCTTAAGAAAACATTGGTAACTAAGTACACTTTATCGGGTTGGTATTACAGCTTCTGAAATCATATACACCATTATAATTGAAAGCAGCTACAGCAACATGCATATAACACCCATTTTTTTATACCTATTACTTGAAACAAAGCTAGTCACTTACTTTCATTTGAAGGACCATATTGGGTTTTGGCAATGTATAATGTACGTTTTATTTCAAAGGCAAAGTTATTCACCTGTTGGAAATCACATAAATACCAGCTCCTTTGTTTCACAGCCTGATAGGAATTATTTAATTACTTTTTAGTAGTGTTTATCCAAACTGAGAAAATTGTATCTAACCTGTTATTCCCTGTTGTTTTGGGGTGTTTTGTGTAACAGGAAAACACTACTAATAAAATAAACATCCCATTTAAGAATTTGTGGTTTCCACTAGTGGTCCCATGACAAGTTATAAAATTAGTTTAAAGAAGAACATCAAGTCTTGTCTTTTCTTGCTTTTCCTTCTTTCTAGTCAAAATATGGGACATATTAGTACTTAGTAGATGGGCATTTCTGTCAGAGTTAAAAATATAAAGAGCCAATTATAGACCTTGATAGAATGTTTATGTTCAGGAGTACTTATTACCATGATATTAATTTGACAAGAATTTTCCTTTCATCTACTATACCATGGTAACTTTTAATTTAGTGAAACCATAGATTCAGAAAAATTCCAAGTTTTATTAGGTATATTTTAATCAATTGATTGACTACAATGTGCCCAGGTTTTATATTTGGAATATTACTATTTCTTTCTTAGATGTTATTTTAAAAATTTGTTTTCTTTCTTTCAAGCCATTTGAGAAACAAGTTAGAAAGCGAGGTATGCAGATTCTGAGCTGCTTTTAAGACAACGTGTATCCAAACAATATTTGAGAATTTTATAACCATAATTCTCTTCAGCACTGACATTTTTAAGATAACACCATTCCTTACCCTCATTCATTATTATATATAATGCATAGACTGTTAAAGACAATAAATAAAGAATCCCTTGGCCTGCTACAGTACACATACTAATCAAGAATGACCAAAATAATGCTCACCATGAGTTATGCCAAATAGGCCATTAGCCACTGGTAATTTGTTTCAGTTAAAACCTCTGCTTAGAACAAATGACTGGTTCCAATAAGGCATTGTAATAACCTATTATTTAGGTGCTCTGGTACATGTAATCATGCAGACTAACTATTTTACTTCAACTGTTTCCATTCTTACAAAGATATTGAATAACTTTCCAAGTTAAATAACAAGAAATCTGGTGATAAACAATATCTATCACATTGAAAGTCAACCCTTGGAAGCATAAGTACAAATTAAGATCATTATTTACAGGAGAATACTAGTAAAAACCAAAAGAGAAATTTTATCACTTCATGTATAGGAATATTATCACAAAATTATTTTTCATGTCACATACATCACAAAGAGAACCTCTGCCAGGTAAAATAAATTCAAGTATAGAATGAATCACAAGAACTTAGGTTGTTAAATAAGAAAGACCCTTATAAGAAAATCATCCACAAATGAACTAAATAGGACCTCAGGACCATTAACTCAAGATTTTATTTTTTTTATATCATATGACTTTAATCCTTTCTCATAATACTTGAGTCATGGTTTTGCCTATCCCTTTCTCAATGTGAATGTCCAGAGCAGGAATATATTGTGTTTTATGATATTCATCATATGAAGACAGCATGCTATGCTACCCACTCCCCCAAAATAGAATGGGCTAAGTTTACTACATTCTATGTCTTTAGTTACAACTTTGGTAAAACTGGAGAAGCATGCTTTACTCCAGGAAGCTCACTTTCTAGACTACCTCATGTGCTTCCCTTGAGAAATTGTGATTTTTTTTTTCAAGAATAAAAATAATTTAAAAACTGTGGCTGGAAGTATTGCAGATGAATATTCTTAAATTTAGTTTTTAAAATACATTTGTAAAATTAAATTGCCTATTTCTTACATACAGAAGGAAAACTGTTACTAATTTGTTTTAAAATATTTAAAACATAATAGCTTTGGGGCTGGGGATATGGCTCAAGCAGTAGCGCACATGCCTGGCATGCGTGCGGCCGGGGTTCGGTCCTCAGCACCACATACAAACAAAGATGTTGTGTCCACCAAAAACTAAAAAATAAATATTAAAATTCATTCTCTCTCTCTCTCTCTCTCTCTCTCTCCCTCCCTCCCTCCCTCCCTCCCTCTCTAAAAAAATAATAATAGCTGCAATATAAATAATCCCATACCTGTAACATTTAAAATAATATGGCCTTATATAAGATTTCTTCTTTTAAAAGTATTTTGAGAGAATATACTGGAAAATTTGGCCTCAGCCACATTAGCAAACCATAAATTTACAGTTTTAAGTACATGTATTTCCAAACTACTGTTTGAAATCATCAAAGATTTCAGTTTATGCACACACAGTCTCTTACTGTTCAAGATAGAAAAACATTTTTCACAAACTCATGGTTACTTCATGGTTACTTTATGGTCACCTCATGGTTACTTCAGTCTCAACATCTTCATTTCATCATTTCTTCAACAAACATCATTTCCTATTCTCACTTCTATCAATAATATTACTATTGTTATAGCATCTAATGGTCCAAACCCTGACTTTCTCTTTATCTTCTCCAATTCCTTGTTCAGTCACACAGTGAGCTCTTCTTTGACTTCACCATTTCTCTGCAATTCAGTCACCCTTGAAAGCTAGATCAAATTGCACCTCCCTTGTAATATGTTGCCTTTCAAAACCAATTTGGCTGGTTTTCTGTTATTATTTCTCAGAATTTTTATTTCAGGCTTAGAAATAATTTTAGATTTATCTTTAGAAACAAGTATAAAGAATAATAAAATTTTTCAATGGTTAAGTTGGAAAATACAACATACCCTACATCATAAAACTATACCTTTAACAAATATTATTATACTTTTTGTATTTTTAAATGGAAAGAATTATCTGCAATATGTACTTCTAACTTTATATATTATAAGAATGTACTATATTTTCAAATTTTAAGGCATTAACACTATGAGCATTGGTGCTTATTTTTATTTTCCAAAATAATTGCTTTTGAAAAAATTTGGATATTTCTCTGTCTCTCTCAAAATTAAAATGACTTTTAAAATTACAGCCTGAATAATTGCAATGAGTAATTCAGAATTTGGTGCTCAAATATGACTTATTATTATTAAATCTAAACTAATATTTATAATTTAAATGCCAGAGGATAATTATATTCCTCTTTCTTCCTGAAAATAATGATGAAGTAATTTAAAAAAAATCATTTCATGAATAAATGGGAAATTTCAATATTAAAAATTGAAGTTATTAAAATTAGAACACCTTCAGTTGAAAGCTTAGATATAATTATGAAGAACATTCATTTATCAAATATTATGATGCTTTAACTCTTATTTGGAAACTAAACTAGTTTCAGATATCATTAAAACCCTTGAAAATGCTTTTGTCATGTCATGGGCCTCCCAGAGCCATCCAACTTGTATACTAATTATTTTTTCTTGGCTACATGCTGTTTTAATTACATTCATTATTTCTGTCATTCTGCAAAATCTTATGCATGGAAGTGTTGGTGGCCTGGTGCATAACCATTGCTTTTTCCCTGCTGTGCTAATGGCTTATGTCCAAGCTAAGGTGCAAATGAAATGAGTTTGGAAGGCTAAATTTGGCCCCCAGTTAATTTGCTTCACAAACCTGTTACCTTTTGTGTTTGTGTGTGTGTGATAAATTGGCTCAACTACAAATCTATGATTGTAGATAACCCAAAAGTTATCATGAAATTACTTAAATTTTATCCTTGCTAATTATCAATGATTTTGTCAAAACGAATAAGAGAAAAAGGAAATAAAGAATCAAGTGTATTGTAAATTGTGTTAGAAATTAAGTAAAAATTTGTGATCAGAAATAAAATATTGGTAGAAAAATTATAAAATTAAAGAAACAAAATTATGTCTGGAATATTTTTGACCAAACGTCCTATGAGAAATTTTGGGTCATATTTAGTTACAGGAACTAACTTGCCACTTTTTGCTTTTTAAATTTTAGATGAAAACAAAGATAACAAAATTGCCATTACAAAAATTACTGTTCTCTGATTTGTGCATTTATTTCCTTCCTGTGCACGATGATACATTCTTCTTTTAGTGTCTATGAAATGGAGTACACTCTGAAAGTTTCCCAATTCCAAACTGTCAATAATTGCAACATTTATCTTTGTGGTAGAAAATATGTCCATCAAAGTTATTACATGTCATCACAAATAAGTATTACAAATTACTTATTTTTAAAGGTTTTTATATATTTTCATCACCAGAGCTCTCCACGAATTCATAATATCCATTAAGTTAAAAAATAGCTCTTTTAGAAATTGAACAATTATTGGTATTTACAGAAGATATTGTGTTCTTGTGACAACTGATTAGAAAACAAATACAGAAGTCTTTTTATCATGTCTCTAAATACATATTCATAATATGTACAATCCATAAAATATAATCCATAATATCTATGGACATTGGTGTTTGTATCATTGCTTCACAGAGTCCTCAGCATACATTGTTTATTGCAATGAAAGAAAAATGCAAATAATGACCCCTGCTCTTTACAAATTAATTTCCAAGGTGCAAGATAATACATAATATTAATCATACAACACTTTGGCTATATGTTTTGATTATTACTTTATTATTGTTTCTTTATTGCAAACAGAAATTTCAGTATAAAAGCAATAAAATTGGAAAAAGCTTTTCAGAACAATGATTTTATTGTTCTAAGAAATAGTTAAAAAAAACTTTTTTAGACCATTGATGGGCCTAATGAAATAAGCAACTAGTTTAAAAGAAAAGGTTAAAAAATATTAGATATCACAATGAAAAATTTTAAAGGGGTTTTCAGAATTCTATTTTTAGAATGAGAAAGGAGTATATATGTCCATTCTTTTTTAGAACCTTTCTTTTGGCAAAATTGTTCCTTGCACCCACCTTTGGGGGCTTCCATACGCATTGCTGGAATGACAAATTCCTTTAGGGCAGCAGCAAGCAACCAGGTAGGACTAACTGCACAATAGAATATTACAGCAAAAATAAATTATTTGCATAGGGATGATGAATCAAATATCATAGAAAAATTTTCCTATTGCCATTCATGTTCGGTAAAAATAAAACTCCTTAAGAAACTGTAAAAATGAGTGCTAAGAATACCATACTTCAATTCTCCAGAATTTGGTTTCATACAGTATGTGTTTTCATTTAATTATTTTTAATTATTTTCATTTATTACTTGATTTTACCCTGCTTTTTTCTCAGGCCGTGATGGATTATACCACTCCACCCCCAACCCCACCCCAAATTTCATTAAGGGATTCTCTTCCTTGAACCCAGCATGCTTTGGTGTATCCAGTAAACTTCGTCTTAAAAGTTATTGCTATAGGATTCCAGTCAGCCTTTGATCTTGAGCTAGTGAAAAAGTTCTTTACTGTTTATAATTTCTTTGGAAAAATATACTTTTGTCCTTTGAATTTCTCTGCTTTTCTATAGTTTCTTCTCTCTTCCAAGAAAGAAAAGGGGGATAAAGAAAAAAAGTAGGAGGGACGGAAGGAGAAAAGAAGAAAGGAGAAAGGAAGAAAGGAAAGAACAACAATAAAATAATCACCACAACAAAAAATGAAACCAAGAAATTCCTGTGGCAGTGTGGCATTGCAGTTGTTTAGAAACTTAGTTGTTGTCTTCTACCAAATAAATGTTGCTCAAGAATCAATATTGTTAAGTTTTCTTTCCTCCTCCTCCTCCTCCTCCTCCTCCTCCTCCTCCTCCTCCTCCTCCTCCTCCTCCTTCTTCTTCTTCTTCTTCTTCTTCTTCTCTATTTTAGAAACATTCTGTCAAAATACCCCAATTAGTCATCTTTCTTTCTCTTTCTATAGAAAATGAATGCCCTATGGCTCTCTGTACCTAATGTCTACCTGTTAATATAGACCCACAGTCACCTATAGTTTCTTGTGTGGCCTTTGATACAGATTAGTTTCTACTATGAAGAATAGAAGTTATGAAAATATCACTGTAAAATTTAAGTGTAACTATTTTGAAAACATATATACTATGTACTAAACATTGTTATAATAGAATTCCACATTTTTTCTCTTTAGATTAAAAAAATAATCTATCACTGCAATTAATCACCAAAAGTTTGCATTGAAAAGCCTCTGCACACATGATTTTCTGATTAGATTCTTTAGAGTAGATTATCATGAATTTTTGTAGACTTTCACTTCCCATGAACTTTCAAGTTTACTATTAACTTTCTTCTAAAGATTCTTGATACAGAGGTAGAGGAAGGTCATTTAATCCCTATTTTATAAATGAAGAAAGGAGAGTACAGAGAAGCTAAATGACTTGCCCAGGGCCATGTATGTCTCTGTGGTAATTCTGTACTAGAATGACTTTGAAAGAAGCAGAAGTCAATGCAGATAATGGGTAATCTAATCCCCCAGAAGGGGGATGGGCAGTTAAGACTGATGACATACTAGAAATAAACTAAAAGTAAATATATCATAGAAAACCAATCCTGGGAGCATCATAATTTAATAAAGCTGACTAGAAAAAAGATTGACTAAGGACTGTCTGTCATTTGCAAATAAATGGCTTCCCAAGGAACAACAAAAAGGAGTGGTGACAATGTGTATAGCACAAAAAGATGACTCACAGTGCAGAAATTGTTTTTTTAAGAATCTCAATCATACAAAATTGCACATTTATGCTCTGAATATGTATTATTATTGCAATGCATGACCTTTTTTAAAGACTTAGTTTTAACAACTTGAAATTTATTTTAAACTGCCAGCACATCAAATATTTGAAATAAAACATTTGCCTTTTAGTATTATATCTGTATTTCATTATAAAGACAGTATACAGAACAGTATCTATTTCTATTTTTAGCATTCTATCTGTATGCTTTTTTTTTTAAAGAGAGAGTGAGAGAGGAGAGAGAGAGAGAGAGAGAGAGAGAGAGAGAGAGAGAGAGAGAGAATTTTTAATATTTATTTTTTAGTTCTCGGCGGACACAACATCTTTGTTGGTATGTGGTGCTGAGGATCGAACCCGGGTCGCACGCATGCCAGGCGAGCGCGCTACCGCTTGAGCCACATCCCCAGCCCCTGTATGCTTTTTTTCAAAGACAAATCTTACAACAATTTTGTTGCAGGTAACAGACATTAGATGCTGAATTTTTATGTACATCAAGATGCTAGGAAGGAATAGCTTCAATATTGAGGAAGGAATATTAACTGAGACAATTTACCGATGACTTGTTTCACAAAATGAACTCGAGTAAACAACGGCTCAATAAATGTGGGAAAATAAATCAATGGTTATGTAATATTAAAATAGTTTGGTGATAAATTTTTGCTTAACTTGAGAAAGCATGAAGTATGAATCAAATCATGTTATGCCTCTGTGGGATAAACAAAAGTAGACTATGGAATAAAGAAAAAAATAAAACCCTTCATTATTGTTATAAAGTCAGCATACTCAATTTTCCTTTCTTTTCTTCCTGATGTCCTTTAAAGTTCTAAGGCAACTTTACAAATAACCAAATTCAAAAAGGTTCAGGTGTGGAAAGAATCTGGAAACTCATAAAAGCTACAGCTTATTGCTGAGTGCTGGCCACTCTTAAATTATTAATATAATTTAAATAAGCATAGAAGAATTAATTGTAATCATTCAGCAAATATTTTTGGTGTTTACTTTTGCCTAATTTTTGTCATGAATTCATAGATATTATAAGAACCCACTCTTACAAAATTGAATAGGAAACCTACTCTCATGGAGCTTATAATCTTTTGGTATTGTCAGATTGGAACTGATAATTATGTAAATGATTTCACACTTAAAATTGTGATAGACTATAAATACATAGTATAAGTAAGTATTAGAAAAACATAGGACTTGGAAACTAATTTCACTGAGGAATTATAGGCAAGAGTTGTAGCATGGGTGAGCAAGAGCCGATATGCTCCAAACAGTTTCACAGTCAAAGTAAAAAATGTTGGCAAGGCTCTGAGTTTATGTGGAATTTTTGATGTTGGAACACAGGAAGAATCTTAGAAGATGAGTTTGGAAAGTGTTAAGGCAGTGGATTGGCAAAGTCAGATTTCCATGTTTAAAGATCCCTACTCAGACATCCTTATTAATAATGAGGGCACAGATACAAGTGGGGAAGTAGATAGGAGACTCCTGAAATGGTGTATCTGAGAGATGATGCCCATTTAAAGTGGAGGTCGGGACAGTAAGGTAGGTAGAAATAAATTGATACAAAATATGAATTCTACATCCATTTGGCAAAATTGGCCTCATAAGAAAAGGCAGATTTTCTTCCTGAAGTAAAAGCAATGTGACTTTAAAAAGTGGAAAAATGTGGACATTTTAATTGAACAGTACTAAAAGGTGTTATGCACTATCACAACATTTGAAAATCTGATTTTAAATACTCTGAATATGGAATTATATTTTTGTTAAAAAAAATCAGTTGCCACTGATTTTTTTTTTCTTCATGAACCCTGTTCATCCCTATGTTCCAAAGCTAAACTTTTCTTGGCTGGAAACAAAAACTAATGCTGGAACAGAAGGTGACATTTCATTTAGAGGTTCTTTTAAAAAATGATAATGGTCACCAAGATATGGAGAATTTTATCTCAAATAGAAAACCTAAAAATGCAAAATCTTCTTAGTACTACTTCTTTCTAGTACTGAGGGTCCCCCTGTCTCTAAAATAAGGCAGGTATCTTTCTCAAACTTTCCCACTTTTTCTAAAGTGGGAGCAACCTCTCTCCTCACATCTGTTCCCCTCTCCAAATGTATGAGGGCTCTGTATAAAGTTCTTACCTATTGGACAGGAGCCATCTCACATCATCTGAATGGAGAAGGGCAACACTGAACAGAAAATATATGCACTACAACAGGCTTCTTGCATGACCCTTTCAGGGAACAGAGAAGAAACCCTGAAGAAATAAAGTTCTGTTGAATATTGAAGTCCCAGGTACTTCTCCGTGTTTTTCAGGCTAATGGATCTCAGAGCTGATAATATGTAAATCTATATCAACCACCAATTCAGATTAATAACTAAGAGCAATCATAGATCACATTTGTTTGAGTAGTTTGTGTCTGGCAATGTTTAAAGTGCCTTATGCATATTAATTCTTAGTGAGAACACTGTGAGAGTCAATGTTATTGTTTCTATTTGATGGATAAAGAAACTGAGGCAAAGGACAAGTAAATAAATTTCTAAGATCAAATAGGTAGTAAGTGGTGTACTGAAACTTTTAATCCAGATAGTCTGGCCTGAGCCCATACTCTCAATCAGCCTAAGGATATGTCTCTCTGAGGGAAGCTCAAAGGGCATCTCAGAAGTATTACACTATAAAAGAAAATTTACTAGATATGTTTTGAAAGTACTTGAGCAGGAGAAGAATGAATGAGAACATTTACTTTTTGAAGGAAGAGAAGAAGGATAAAAAACAGAAAGAGCTCATTGAGAACAAAAACTTAAGCTGGCAGACATAAAGAATAGAGAGGGGCAAAAATGAAATATTACAAATTTAAAAATATTAAAAACCATAAAGAGGGCTGGGGATGTGGCTCAAGCGGTAGCATGCTCGCCTGGCATGCGTGCGGCCCGGGTTCGATCCTCAGCACCACATACAAACAACAATGTTGTGTCCGCCAAAAAATGAAAAATAAATATTAAAATTCTCTCTCTTTCTCTCTCTCTCTTCTCTCTCTCTCTCTCTAAAAAAAAATGTGTTCCTTCCTTTCTCTCTTCTCTACTTTCTTCCTTTCAAAAAAAAAAAAAAAACATAAAGAGAAGATGTAGTCCATTGAGTCAGTGCTGAGCAGGTCTTTGGAAGCTTCTAGCCTAGAAAGGAGATAGTTTCTCAGCCTTTGGCTCAGGTCAAATGCAGAATACAGACAAACAGGAAAAATAGATAAGAATGACTAAAGAAAAGGCAGTAGCTTTGTAAGACAGCTAATTGGGAAACAATATTCTAATAATTTTATTATTAATATTATAGAACACATAGTATGATAAAAAAATAAAATACACAGATACGACAGAAGAAAGGTTTGCTAGCCTAAGGACAATCTAAATATGTATGTCACAAGGAGGTAAATTTAATATAAATGAAGTAATATGAGCTTCTGTGCATATGTCATATATAATTTTATATACTAAACATAGTATGCAATTTTATTTTATTTTTAAATATTTCTTTTGAGAGAGAGAGAGAATTTTTTAATATTTATTCTTTAGTTTTTGGCGGACACAACATCTTTGTTTGTATGTGGTGCTGAGGATCGAACCCGGGCCGCACGCATGCCAGACGAGTGCACTACCACTTGAGCCACATCCCCAGCCCAAAGTATGCAATTTTAAATTTTCTGGAAATAAAGATTCTCGTAAGCATTCCAGCAATAAGAAAAGTATCAGAGTAGTAAGAAGAAAATTGAATTGTAAAAAGGAGTTTAAATATTATTGTAGGGCTACTTTCAAAGAACTACCTTAAAAACGTAAATAATTGAGCTTTGATTCAATAAATGTGTCATCAGAGAAATGTGCTTGGTTTTTCTGAAAAGTTTTAATAAAGACAATGTATGACAACTCATAATTCTGTGCAGAAGAAACACATCCTTTGAATGTGTGTGAGAAGAGTTTTTGAGCCAACATTCTAGTTAGATTATCTTCATACTTATGGCAGTGCATTGAGACCAAATTCTGACAGTCAATACTTACAGACCATACTTACCCTGGGGAGATAAGATACTTTCTATTTGTATCTGGAAGAGAACATGGCATAACCTTTAGTGAATAAGTTTGTAAATACTATATATAATTACTGAGAGAAAGTAAAGTGGCACACTCAAGAAAATAGAGTTGTTTTGAAAAAACCCAGACCCCATTCTATTAAAGTCAATAACACCTAATAAAAGTTTTTATTTATAAAATATTTACAAATGCTTAATGTATAAGTACTTTCTCAGTGAAAAAAAATTTAAGTAAATGTTAAGTGAATCAGTATGTGTTTAAGTGTATTAAGAA
The DNA here is from genome assembly GCF_045843805.1 of Urocitellus parryii. Lineage (NCBI taxonomy): Eukaryota > Metazoa > Chordata > Mammalia > Rodentia > Sciuridae > Urocitellus > Urocitellus parryii. Next base: position 68,055,737 of record NC_135538.1, on the reverse strand, counting down.
AACATGAAAACACATATAAACAGGTAAAGGGTTACACATTCTGCTCTATTTTTTTTGAACTGTGAATTTGACTTTCCTGTTTTTCCCCTAATTCCAAACTTGTGTGTGTGTGTGTGTGTGTGTGTGTGTCTTTCAAGAGTTTTATTCTTTCTTTTTTTTTTTTTTTTTTTTTTTTTTTTTTTTTTTTTTTGGTATTAAGGATTGAACACAGAACCCAGAGATGCTTAACCACTGAGTACATCCCTATTCCTTTTTTAAAAAAATTTTATTTTGAGACAAGGTCATGCTAAGTAGTTTAGGGCCTCACTAAATTGCTAAGGCTGGCTTTAAATTTGGGATCCTCCTTAATTAGCCCTCTGAGCTGCTAAGGTTATAGGCATGCACCACTGCACCAGGCTCCTTTAAGCTTTTCTAGTTGTTTTGTATCTTGCTCTTTGTAAATTTTCTTTTGCATATATGTTTTTGGCTTTTGCCATTATTACCATCATAGATACACACACATTCACACACCAGTTTCCTCAGATTTTAATAGTCATTGGAGTATTTTACCACAAAATAATATCTACATTGCCACAACTTAGTTACCTATTTGTTCCCCTGTCTTTGCTCCCCATTATCAAGCATGTACCACACACACACATTGATAGCAATGAACATACCATGTGAATGTTTAAGAAATTATTGTACTTATAAGAAATTTTGAAATATTTTAGTTATCCTCCTTTCCTTAAAGCAGTCAAGTTAAATGAAGTCCTGATGTAAGTTTTTTCTTTTTTTTTCTTCTTTCTCTTTCACATGCCACCATTGTACACTAAGCTAATGGATTCCCTTTTTTTGTAATGACAATTTCACTGGATTTATGTCATCATTCCAGACCATACTGAAAGGATAGACTCCCTCTCTGAAGCACTGTGCTCCTTTCCCTGAACAGGGAACTAGATGCCATCTTTTCCACATACGTGGTCCAAATCCTTTACTGCTGGCTCTACCTCACCTCCTGAATCCAAATTCTTCTTGATAAGTAGTCTCTTTATTGTCCCCTGTGTCTTGGTGACATGCGTTCAGTTTCACGAATTCTATATGATGATAGAAACTAGCTGTTTATCAATAGACTTTTCACATAGGAAGCAATTAATTAAGCCTAGCTTTTATTTCCCTAAGAGTTCTTACTAAGAAGATTTCAGGTCTAGGACTTCCCTCCCCACTGAATTGTTGCCTGAGGTTACATCTTATGTTTACCACCATATTACCTTACTGAGCACATAATAGGTATTTGTTTTCAATATACTACCTTTATATAGAGATTTAATTAAGCTAAATGTAAATGAGATTAATTTTTATCCTCCCAAGTCTATAATTTAAAGACTTTTTAATTTTTTTTTAGTTGTTGATGGTCCTGTATTTATTTATTTATGTGTGGTGCTGAGAATCGAACCCAGTGCTTCAAACATGCTAGGAAAGCACTCTACCACTGAGCCCCAGCCCCAGTCCAAGGCTTTATTACTAAAGAAATAAAGATAAGTATTTCTTCTACTTGGGAGATAGGATCATTGTATGCATATACACATATACACCATTATTACCATCATAGATACACATACTCACACACCAGTTTCCTCAGATTTTAATAGTCATTGGAATCTTTTACTACAAAATAATCTCTACATTGCCACATATACTCATAAGTGCATTTTATATAATTACTAAGTATTAATGCTTAGTTATACAATCCCATTTAAATTGTTCTTGTTTATTCCTACTTATTTTTAAATGAATATATTTTATCCAAAAATTCAATATACATTTTTACCAAAATAGAGTAAAAAATGGGATATCTTTTTCCTAGGCACCATATATTATGTTCATTTTAATGCTAGAATGTTATGATTTATACCTGAATTCAAAGAAATAGATTAGAAATGTACTGAAAATAATGAAGAAGAATGTAAGCAGATATAATAAAATTCTAAACCTTCACAACAGTAAAATACTGATGACAGTCCAAGGCATTTGAAGGAGATAAATGTGATTGTCCAATTGCATTGATGGACCTTTAAAGCACAGCTCTTTGTAGATCATCAACATTGAAAATGAAAGGAAAACATAACAAAAAGATTGCATTAATAATGAATGATGGGCTGGGGATGTGACTCAAGCGGTAGCGCGCTTGCCTGGCATGCGTGTGGCCCGGGTTCGATCCCCAGCACCACATACCAACAAAGATGTTGTGTCCGCCGAGAACTAAAAAATAAATATTAAAAATTCTCTCTCTCTCTCTCTCTCTCTCTCTCTCTCTCTCTCTCTCTCTCTCTCCTCTCTCTCTCACTCTCTCCTTAAAAAAAAAAAATAATTAATGATGAGAACCAAAAAACACGGGAGGACTGCATCTCCAGTGTCGTTATTATGCAACTTTCCTTCCCAATCTAAGAGATGGAATAAAATAAGAACCATAGGCAGTCTTCATGAGTGCCACAAATATAAATGATTTGTCCGTGTTTGTTTCATTTGAGGTGTATGAGTAATTTTATTTCTCTGAATAAAGCTATGAAATGAGGCCAAAAGCAAGCTATAAGCAATATATATGCATATAGTGCTTTATCAAGCTATTGTTTCCACCACTTTCCATGTATTGTATTGGTGTAATGCTCTCCATTATTGAATAAAATAGCAGCAAAATGAACAGATTTTATAGGCTTATAGATTTTAGTTTAAGAAAGTGGTTTTATACAATCATGGCTAGCTATAGCTGAAGAAAATAGTAAACAAATGATCCAGCAACCACCAATCTAGTGAAGTCACTGTGAAGACAGGAAGAATAGGCATGTCAATCACTTAGCATCATATCTTGCACATACAGGTTCATCAAATATTCCAGGTCATCGTCATTATTACTTTTTTTCTTATTATTTTCATAAATTAATAACAAGATACCATAAAAAATAAGATTAGTAATCTTCATTTTATTTTTAATGATTATAGTTTGGGTTATAAAAACAATCTTGTTTATAAAATACAAATGTTATTTATTGCAGATTTACGTTTGTTTATTATTCATCAGTAATGAAATAAAACCCATCATCAGGATTGAAGAATTGAATACCACCCAATATCTGTATAAGCAATAAAGAAAATGTGATAAAATGATAGAATTTATGAAAGCAAGATAAGTTTTCAACTATAATAGCAGAATACAATTTCTCTTGGACAATTACTATATTAGATATTTCATTCTAATGCCCTGAAGATGTCTTTCAGATTTCAGATGTATTGTGCTTTTCATTTGATTCAACTAAAAACAAAATTGAAGAAAATTTAAATTTAGGAGCATAATCCACAGCTACTCACTCCTTCAAAAGAACACCCATTAAGAATCACCTTTAAAAATTCATAAAATGAAAATGTGAAATAATAAAGGGTAATAGGTCAGAATAATTTCTGTAGAGTCTCCGATGTCTAGGACTTAATTCTTTATATCATATATCTTCTCTGAATGTCACTCTTTGGTGTCTAATTTGCCTCGTGCACCTAGTTATTGCTCCTTATCCTTCATCATCTGAGTCTTGGTGTATTTGAAACATTCATCTCCTGCAGCGCCCTTCTTTGCACTGGACCCCCTCCATTACACCAAATTATGATAAGTTGAAGGAATTTGGGTGCTTCTGCGACACCGGCAAAATGAATAGCTTAAAGGAAACCACACGCCACTAATTGCCATATGCTGTGTTTTAGTTCACTAAGTTATGGCCTAACAGTTCATACCACGAAACCTCTTGAGTCTCAATTGCCTGAGGTTGCTTGGCATCAACAAAAAAGAAAGAAAAGCTTAAAATAAGCTCTGAAGTACTCTTGGTTCAACATTTTTCTAATAACCCCATACCCTTACACTTAGTCACACCATTAAATATTTATTTTCATCTATTCTGACATTTAATTTTCAGCTGCTTCTTTTTATTTTTTATTTTTCCCATTTTGGTTTTCTAAAGAGATGGTAATTTATTAGAAAATATTGAAAAGAAACACAAACTTCTTACACATGTAACATTGTGAGAAACATGGAGGTACACATTACATTGATTTGAGTTTCAAAGTCTTATATTACTATTTTAGTGTCTAAGGATATTTTCCTATATATTTTAGTGATATTAACCAAAGGGCTTTCAAAAATAATATATTTTTAGGGTTAAAATATGCTATTTTGATAAACTGCTATTTACTGATCTCCCTTAGAATGCAAATTTTGCAAGAGCAGGCATCTTTGATTTTTTTAAAATTATTATATCCTTTGAAAAAAATGGACCCTAGTACATTCTCAGAAATGATTGGCTGAATAGATAAGTGGATGGATATGAGTCTTTCTGAAATTCTTGCTTCATAGTATGTTAAATAATAGTAATAATTAGATGAAAGGTTGTTTTTGTTCTTTCTTTTCTTCTCTGTGTTTCTCCTTTCTTTATGCTCATTAAAATAATACTTATATATTTAGAGTCTATCTGGATAATCCAGGATGATATCATTTTGTGATCTTTGCTTACTTCTGCAAAATCTCTTCTTCCAAATAAGGTTATATTTCCAAATTCTGAGGATTAAAATGTGTATGTATCCTTTAGGTGGGCCACTATTTAAAACAATACATTACTGTAATATCAAGAAGAGTAAGGCTGTGCTTTAGCTGGACAGTGCACTTAATATAGCACTCCAATAGATTTGCAGGATTTCATTGAGATTGCCTAGGGGATAACCTGGGGAAGGAGAGAAGGGAAAGTGCAATAGCTGATTCTCTGGAATCTTGTCTTGCCTTTATGTCTGCATTAAAAACATGTATTTGTTTAATTTTTCATATTTTGACCTTCTTTATACTTCTTTACAAACATTGTTTAGAAAGTTTCAATGTATAAATATTTTGAAAGTTGATTAGAAAAACAACTCTCTGGAGACAGAGTTGATGTTCTTTCTTTCTTTGTCTCATACAAAGTGAAAAATGACTTGTCTACTCAGAAATATGCATGGTTTTTTGTAATGAGAGAAATTAATTTTTCCATGAAGTAAAACATGAAAAGATGATTAGGTAAGCAAGTTGGCCCACTAAGACATGTAGAGATTTCTAGTTTTGCTTTTAGAAATCTGTAAATATTTTTTTTTTGGTTCTATTTTCCTTAAGAGCTTATAGTAGTGCCAAATACACACACACACACACACACACACACACACACACAGAGTTATATTTATGCAACTCTATTTTTAAAGGATTCTGAAGAAGGGAGGACCTTTAAATTCTTCTTTAGAATATTTTACCACCATTTCCTAGCAACATAATGTCCTTTATGGAACATACTCATTCATTATAAGGTTTTGGCAAAATTCAGGAGTGTCTTTATTACTGTTTCATCCTATTTCCTGGTACCACAATGAAATATCTTTCTTTACCCAAATTTTACTTGCTATAGAGGTATGTAAACTCTGAATTTGTCTACTTATATCATACTAATCTCAATAAATGTACAAGGTGTGCAAGAATAACAAGCATCTGTAAAGATCCATCCAAGATGTAGGTATGTGGAATGTTTTCTCTGGAGATTTTTAAGATATTGACTCCACCCACTTTCCTAAAATACGTGTTCATATGAGCCCTCTTTGTAGATACAGACTACACATGTATTGTTTTCAGTCACTTGTCCTTTGTGTCTAAACAGATCGCCCTCTCTTTCCTCCTCTACATATTCATCTCCTATGTGAGATGTTACAAACCTCAATGGTTTTTATTTTGACCAACTAATATTCTTCTTTCCAAAGGGACAACACACATTATGCTAATTATACTTAATTTTGGTACAAATGAGGAATATTAACACTACACTTGGTCCTTTAAAAGCCAGAAAAATATATGTGTGTGTGTGTGTGTGTGTGTGTGTGTGTGTATTTTGTGTGTGAATGAGAATGACTGGAAATAAATAAACTTGATGTTTTACATACACATAGGCAAAGAGAAACTCAAACTCTCCCTAAGCAAGACATTTGATTCTTCCAGTTTGAGATGGCTGCTCAGAAAATCATTTTTCCCATTCTTCTCAAGAAACAAATTAATAATTTTTAAAGAGCAAATAATTTCTTCTGTAGCACAACAGAAAACTGCTCATCAACTAAACCTCAAGCTGTACTTTTACAGTGAGTCTTGAATAGGTCTAGAGAGGATTCTCAGAATATAACATGTAGTTTTACTGTGTGAAGACTTTCCCAAGGTCCTGAACACAATACATTAACCCCCCACATCTGAAGTAGTAAACACAAGACTGTGGGTCAATCAGGAGTGCCCTCGCCCCTTTGGATGATGTAGTAGGGCTGAAAGTTGAACTTCTTGGCTTGACAAGAAAAAGAATACCAGAGTTGCAAAGGAAAAGAAAACTATATAGTGTCCATCATATTTATACTGTTAGCTACATTAGCTAATGATATTACTGCTATGCCAAATCACACATCTGTGACCTACAAAGCTAAATCATGAACATGTCAGGTTTGTGCAGACACAGAAAAGAAGGAAATTTTCAAAACACATAATTTTGACTACAAATTAATTTTAAAATAATTAAGTAAAATTCAAGTAAAAATAGAATCTTTAAAACTAGCAGGCATGGTTTAATAGAGATAATGTATTTTTTATCCTAAAATCAGAAAAGTGGCCTTTTTATTGAGTGACATAATACTTTAAAGTGACTTTATTATGTTAAGCAATAATAAAACAACAAAATCAACATCTAACGCATAAGTCACATGACAGACAGTAGTTTATCATAAAAATATTTTGAAGCAAAATTAATAAAAGTAAAATAAATAAATATGATGAACACACAGCATGAAGAAAAACTGTACCACTTAAACTTATACTGAGATCAAGAAGGCTATTTAAATCTAATTTTTTTTACATATATAAGAACTATATAAAACATTATATTTCACATTTTCTCTTTTTTTAGAAAAGACTTTTCAGAATAAGAACCAAAATCAAAAAACTGAATAAAAAATAAATGTGGCAATATGGAATCTGTAATGTGAAAATAATTTTGTAAAGTCAACAGCCACATCAATGTTTATAACAGCACAATTTATAATAGCTAATTTGTGGAGCCAACCTAGATGCCCTTCAGTGGATAAATGGATAAAAAAAATGTGGCATATATACCCAGTGGAATTTTACTCAGAATTAAAAGAAAATAAAACCATTGCATTTGCAAGTAAATAAATGGCATTAGAGAAGTTAATGCTAAGTGAAGTTAGCCAATCCCCCCAAAACAAATGCTGATTCATAGTGGGGTAGGGAGGGGAAGCATGAGAGGATTAGATGAATTCTTTCATATATTCAGAAAAATAAAATCAATTTAAAAAATTCAAGTGACAAAGTAGGAAGAAAACACAATAGTAAATGTCTATCTTCTTTATTATGCAAATATCTTTTATAAGTGGTAAGATGATTACATATATTAAACAATGAGAAAACAATGTAATACTCAATTCACAGTCAGAGAAATAGGATGGCTTATAAACTTATAAAAATCAGCCTTATTTGAATCATCACAATTTTAAATAGCAAATTTAAATCATGACTAGTAAATTTTACTTGTTTGACAAATATTACACTCACTAATGAAACACTATTGATAAAGAAACATGGGTATTTCAAGAAAGGTAATAAAAAATATTTTTGAGGATAATATAAAAGATTTAATATAAAAGATTTAAATTTTCTGATCTAATTAGTTTATTAGAATTTATCTTGAAAATATGCATGTACAAATACACATGTTTGTTCGTGAATGTATGCAAGACCTTTTTCTCTGAGGCATGAACAAGACTATTTGGATGTAGGTGGGAGACCCTGCTACAACATTTGTTATCAGATTAAATGCTTGTTTGTTTTACAATGTCCATGCATTATTTTAATGATATAAGTCAACACAAAAAATTGTTATATGAATAAGAAAGTACACAAGTACATAGTTTACAATGTCCATGCCTTATTTTAATGACATAAATCAACAAAAAATACATATGAATAAGAAAGTACACAAGTACACCATGGGAAAATGAAAAGAACAACAACTACATTTTTTGTTTGTGAGAAACAAAGCAGGAAATAAATAGTGTATATCATGGAAAAGGCCAGTATAACAGAAACTCAGACTTGGCCAGGAAGTGGAAAATGGTTTCATTAACTGAAAGGGCTTAATGGAAAGAATGGAATAAAGATTTCAAGATTCTTTCCCTCATAAACACACACACACACACACACACACACAAAGTTTTAAGCACAGAAAAAAAGCAATCCTATAAAAATAAAATTTAAAAAGGTTTTTAAAATTATATTTCTGTCAAAAATTATTAAAGTTGTCATTCAAAAAAAGTACTAGTATGTTTGATCATTGAAGATTCTCTCCTTTCATCTCCCAATTCCCAACACACATGAAACAAGAATGACTGAACTTGACTAATACTGGCCAGAGAGAATTTTTCATGCTAAACAAGCTTTTGATAAATTGCCTGTTTTTCAAGGTAGATAAATCTAGACCTAATGTTAGCAGGCACTAAAAACATCAGCTCATCTTTATCTTTGATGGTTCTCATATTCGGCAGGAAAATGTTCTTTTTCAGTCGAATGCATTTAAATGATAAATAAATAGCTGTGAACTGAATCCTAGAAGAAAAGAGAACAACAACAACAAAAAATCACTCTCAATTTCTTGATGTGGCGTATTTGTTTCAGTTTTCTGTAAATTTCCAAAATACATGTGCTATATAATTTATTTAACAGCAGTCTTTAGTAAATGAAAATAAAAAATAAAATTACGGAAATAAGAGGACTTAAAAGCAGTGAATTTTCTAATCAGAGTAAGTCTGAGTTGAAAGGTATGCTAAGCGTAATTTAATTGTCTGACATGTGATTTACCTGTTTGAAAGTTCTCAGTGTTGCCTGGCTGGTGTGGTAGAACAGCTACTAATGAACTACAATATTCTCATGAAACATGACTGAACCTACATGTGATACAAAAGAACTACAGGCAATTCATGTTACATAGAACACATTTGTTCTTGAGTTCCAAAAAATACAGAAATTATGGAAATATTAGTAAGGCTTAACATGAAACATAATCTTAAATTGAAGGATTAGAATCTATAATTTCATTGTTTATTGATTTTCTTACCTAATCCATGTCAACATACTAAAGTATACATTTATATTTTAATAACTGTTTACAAATCAAGCAAATAGAACCCCTATTGCTAATAAAATCAGATCTACAATATAATTTGTATATCCATGTCAGAAGCACAGACAGGATTTCAGAAAGAGAAAATGAAGATGCATTTAGTAAAAATGAAATAAAAATCAGAGAATACAGAGAATGCTTGGGAAGGAGAAAAATATTCAATAAGAGTGGAATCAATGTTATGAACCAATATTTTCAAAGTTAGCCTCTTCAACATCATTTTTTAATTTCTCTGGTCTTAGATTTTTTATTTGTAGAAATAAGAATAATCCTTTTTTTTAAAAAAATAAGCTGTATAATCCTGAAAAATATTTTTCTATATTATAAATAATGAGCATTTGAAAAAGTAATGCCAATTATCATCATCATCACATCGTCATCATCATTGATTGATGAGACTCTGATTCTTTTCCTTTGCTTAAGTATTGGGTCAGTTTTAAAACCCCAAAAGCAAACTTTTATTCTGTATTTCTTTTATTCTGTTTTATACCAATCAAATTGCCACAAATATAATATAATATGATTGTCTACCTATTCGTTTCTCCCTTTACATAGATTCTGATCAAAATGAGTGCATCTTTTGGTTCTTTTTTTCCTAGAATCTGTTGAAGTGGCCAACACTTTGTAAGTTTGTGAATACACTAGTGAGGACGATTGCCTTTTAAATTTTTCTACAAAAAGAAAAAAAATTTTGATCCTTTCTACAGACCACTTGATATTTCCTTGATTATTAATGTAAGGTGTAGGAGCCCCATAACTTTTCTTAGCACTCCTAGGAGATAAGCAGCAATTAGTGAAATCACGCAGTTTCATGCATCAAGAAGAAAAAAAAATCACAGAATTAAAATTTTATTTCACTACTTCTTCCAAAACATTTAAACACAAGATCATCATTTTCTGACAAAATTTTGAAGTATTTGCTATAATATAAAAATGATACTAGAGCTGGACAAATGTGTGTAGCATTTATAGAGTTCTTCCAGGTAACCTCCAGTAACCTCTGCTTGAGGTCCTGGCTTGGAATCCCAGACAGGGTTTTCGATACCAAAATGAGTCAGTGTGAATCTCTTGCTTCCCACCTTACCTGTCAGGGACAATTATACACAAACTGAAATGGATACTCATGTGGAAGAGTCCTTTGGATGACCTGCTCCACCTAAGTGCCCTTAGACCTGATGTCTTTTCCATTGGAATCCTGTCCCTTGGAGAGACATTTCTGCTGGTAATTTTCCAGAAGAATGTTCTGGAACTTTTCTCTGATTACTTCCTTTTAAATGTTCTTCCTAGGCTCCAATTTTAGAAGTGAAAACATTCTATTAGATATTGATGAGCATTGACATCTAAATTTTGATTTCATCAAGGTGTGTCTGTTCAGGCTCAAGGGTAGTCTTCATTGTTCTGTGGTGTGAGGCACTGGAGCCTCTGGACGGCAAAAAGGCAATTAACACATTGAAACATTAACTAGATTCAGGCTTCTTATTTTTTTAGTTTACTGAATAGCCTGTCTTCAATTATTCCATTCCTGTTTCTCTTTCTTTGTTTCCTGGGGGCTGATCTTTGATCTGATGTTTGAAGTTAGGAAGTGATGAAGGAAGAGGAGTATTCCTGGCTTTTTGACCCACCTAAATGCCAGAATAAGATCCTTATGCATCTTACTTACATGAATCAGGGAATCAGGGTGTTTTGAGGTCTCAACCACAGGAGGAAAAAATATTTTTGTCATATTTTCAATAAATGGTCTGAAACAACTTAAGATGTGTTGGATATGCAAAAGTCTGAAACAAAATGATATAGTTAGGGAAATTTTTTCCATTTATTTTGTTGACTGAGGGTCACATTCCTTCTTCACAGTTACCCACTATAAACAAAACTCTGAATATTTGAAAGTACAGTGAATGACAGCTGAAGCCAAACTTCACCAAAATATGCTTTGGTTAGAAAACTTTAGCAATTACGAAAAATGAAGAATTAAGTAGAAGAATTGAGTCTAGAGAGAAATACATAGTAAATGTCCCAAGTACTCATTCTCATTCATGCCTGTAAATGAAAACATCCTCAATGCGATTGTGTATTTATCTTATATAAATGTTTAATTCACTGTATTTCATTCTAATATCTTTGGACTCTTGCATACTTAAGGCTGTATCTTCTTGCGCTGTGAGTTTTCAGGGGAAAAGAAGACACTGAGGCTGAAATCTTAGTAGTCAACACTTAGATAAGCAGGAGAGAGAACATCTGACTTTGTTTCAGAGTCCTGCTTTCTAGTGTTAGGTTACTGATAGTCTGAATATGCTTAATGGAATTTCTGCTTGGGAGAAAAAGATGACATTTGCTACAATGCGGGGGGGGGGGAGAGGGAGAGGGACAGAGGGAGAGAGGGAGAGAGGGAGAGGGGGAGAGGATAAAGGAAGGAAATAACAGATAGATAGAGGTAAAAATAGAGCTAAGAGTAAATAGATGGAGAGATATAGAGCAAGACAGATGCAGGCAGAGCCATAGGGAACAGGAGGTATCCTGTTATTCCCTTAGTACTCAGTATTGTGAATGATGTAATAACACCAAGTGAAGTCTTACGAAGCAGAATCTGAGGCCCTAAGTTCAAATGATTCTGAATCACTTATAACAAGACCTGTGACTGACATGCACATCAAAATTTGAGGACCATCACAAGAGGAAGATGTGTCAGTTACATTTTATTGTAAAATTATATATTTGTATGTTGCTCTATATATCCATTTTTTTTAAATTCTTGAAGCTTAATGTGATTTAAAATTTCTAGCATCATCTCAAATATATGTTAATTAAAGGATCTTTCTCCAGAAAAAGCAGCTCCCTAATATCATTGTATTAGGCAGCAGTTAAATATTGTGGGCAAGTATCAAGAGGCCAATGGATCTCTGAGAACATTAACATGGAGATGCTTTTCAATGTTAAAGCAAACATATTAAGATTTGTTTTTATTGGGATACCTGGGTGGTAGTCTTCAGTATTAATGTTTGTTCAGACTTTGAGAAATCAAACCACACATGAGGTCAAGATAGATTGCATTTTGCATCCCAGGAAATTCTAGAATGCCAATTGATGTGCTTTACAATGGGCGAATTATTGTCATATGGGCAAATCAGTTCAGTTGATATGGTGCAAATTTATAGTAAAACAATTGTGTGGTTAGACAAAAAGGAATCCCAAATAAAATGCAGTAGGCAACAGTACAACTAGGCAATTTAAGGAAAGTCATCTCTAACTAAAGCCTCTCCATAAGAGATGACTTTCCTTAAATTGGTGGTATGCAAATAGCACAGTGCCTTATGTGATTTCTTGTTGATGTGTTGTATTTTCCCTACAGTTATGGTAAGATAGTATGCTAAGCCATCATTTTACTCTGATAAATATGATATCTTTTCTTGGATTAGTGCTTTTCAAAGTGAAGTCCTAGGTACTTACATTCAAATCACCAGATGGATTAATGATTAAGCTTCCAGGTTCCATCCAGACCAACAGGAAAGACACCCAGGGATATACATTTTTAAAACTCCCCATATCATGTTATTCATTCATGTAAATATTTTTTTAATAATTGGCCTAAATCTCTGATTAATTAGTTAAATAATAAAGAATGATCTATGGCCAACTTTCTAAAAGTCCTGTTTGGAGGCTGATCCTTTTAGTATAGGTCAACTTTTCAACTATAATGGACCCTTTAATTTATTTCTAAGAGGACAATTTTTTGAAGTTCTTAAAATATTTTTCACCATGAGCCATCTAGTAGTCATAAAAAATATATGATCATTTTATATGAGCATTTTAAATCTTAAACTTCTTTTTCATGATTGTATACACATACATTTGTATGTATATATAATGAATTTGATCAATTTATATATTCTTTTAACAAACATTTTAAGCAGCTACTGTGTATTAGACCCTTTCAGGTTTTAATTTTTTTTAGAATCTCTACTAAGATTTATGTACTCAGGTATTTTATATGCCTTTTTATAAATTTCATTCAATGTACTTTTTTTTTATTTTTGGTGTCTGCCACATATCATAAACTCCCCTAAGAACCAAATATTAACTAATGAGTTAAACAGTTGCTAGAAATAAGAATAATTTGATGTCTAGTTCTGTTGCTATTTGTTGTATATATAAATGAAAAAAGAATAATTTCCCCAAAACAACTTTGTAAGGACTTCTGGTTTTACCTATTCTAATCAGCAGACACTTGCAGATAGATAAGTCATAGCTGGCTTTGGTGTCTTTGTCAAAATCTGAAGGGATATTCATAAAATATTCTATAAAAAGAAACATTCAAATTACTGTATGCTTTATGAACAATAATCAATAAATTATAACCATGTGTTTCTAATGCCAGTAGATGATTCTTTATCACTTAGATTCTTTATCACAAGCCACAAGCCTTGGCCAGTGTGATCAAGTGTAAATTCTGCAGCAATCTGGAGACTCATCTTGCTTTTCTCTTTTCCAACTGAAGAAATCTTGGCTAAACCGTTGCTCTTTTGCAAATGGGCAGGTGAGGCTGGGAGGAGCTCTAATTACAGGGCTGTGGGGTGAGAGTTGATTTCTGCTTAGGGTTTTTGGTTAAAATGCATTTCTACTCTGAGAAGAGCTTGAATGTTGATGCATATCTTGTGCAATCCTAGTGATCTGTTCTCTCCACTCTGTCATCTAACTTGTCTCTAGATGGCATTTTGGAAAAGCTCAGGTTAATTATATCAGTTCTAATATTCCTTCAGCAAACCAACATTATATACAACATAGACAATAGAAATCCAATTACAGTTTGGCATTCCATTTGATTTACTAATTTTTAAATCCTGGCAGATGCTAAATAGGTTCAATAAACAATAATTTAAATAATTTATATTACATATAAAATAGTTCTGAGGAACTGAGCTAAATGTCAATTTTCCACTGATTTGTTACTACGTTACATATTGTTTTCTATGAGACTATTAATTGTCCTGCCTCACAGCTGCTGTCCTCATCAGTCCACATTTATGTCTCCTAATTCTTTCAGATGCAATTCTGAACGGGCTGAAACTCCCTCTGACATGCCCAAAGGCATCAGGAGAACCAAATCCTGACAGGAAGCCAGGAAGATGGACCAGCCATCCATTTGTTAATGTGTCACACTCGAATTACACATGGCTGGCTGCAAAATTAAATTGCTCTTTCAGGATATCAGTGGAGACATAGATACAGCATTATAGCTCTGTGTTCCTATTGTTTTCGGATCAGAAAATGCTTTACTTGTGTACCCTTGCTAAATTGTGTTCACTGAAAGTGCAGATTGAAAGGGGTATTGATTGCAGCTTTGCCCAAGCCTAGAGTGGTTCTGTGATCTCAGAATTGAACAGTTAGAAGGAAAAAGTGTGTGTTTCCAGTCTTGGCACCTGGAAAATTCCGGAAACCTTTAAAGACAAGGCCTGATAATGAGATGATGTTGTTAAACTTCCTGGAAGTGATCTGTGCAGCTGTGATCATTTTTTTCTTTCCTAGTCTAAAGTGCTATATTCAGGCTTAATAATTCTTCCATATGTAATACTCATGTCCTCCAAATACAGTTGCATCCAGAACAGCTGCTCTATATACAGTTTGATGTAGAGATAGAAAGCAGCGACCTAACAGCCAGCACATTATCATTTGCAACAGATAAATACCAACAACTCAGTAATTAAAAATTTCTCTGTCCTATGTACTGAAGATTTGTCATCTCTCAAAATTTATATGTTGATCTATGACTTTCAATGTGATGGTATTTTAAGGTGAGGGTCTTTGGTAAATAGCTCGTGGGGGTGGAGCCCTCTCATGTGAGAGTAGTACCTTTACTACTTTAGAGGCAGCAGATTATTCTCCTCTGTGTAAGAATTTGTAATATCTTCCGCAAACAAGGAAGTGTGCCTCTCCAGTCATCCAGACTGCTCACTCCTTGATTTTGGGCTCCCCATCTTCCAGACTATAATACATACATATTTGTTGTTTAAGTTACCCAGTCTATGGAAATTTGCTAGAGCAATCCAAACTGATTAAGACATTCTAAATGAAGTAAATACAGACTCGGTGGCTATTACTTCCAAGTGATTTCACTTGCACTTGAAGGTACATTAAAAACAAATAATTTCAGATATTGTGAAAATAAATGAAGAGCACCCAAATAAAGAGCAAATAGAAACTATTCATAATTTTCAATAGAAATAAATTCAGTCACTATGGTTTGTATTCAACGGAAAGAAAGGTCTCAATTGGACTTTGTTTGGAGGATAGAGGCAGGTCAGGCAAATAACTAGAAGCAGGGAGTCCTATGTAACTTAGAGAGAATATTCGGTTTTCTTGAGCTGGATCCAGGGCCATAAAACAGAGAAGTTGAAAATCATTAACCAAGTCTTGACCTTGCAGAACTGGTGCTGCAGAGGTTATGAGTCAGATATCTATTGTCTAACGTGGCCTTGATATTATCCTTTGTTAGAGTCTGTAAACAAGTCAGGATGGCGCCTGGCATTTTGCCAGGGGAAGTGGTTTGTGAAGTAACGCCAGGAAGCCATAAAGTGTGGAGATTCCTTATTGGTTGCCTGCTATATCTAGTTTATGTTAATTAATTTAAGCTGTGTGGAATGTATAAATACCCCTCCAGTCCTACAATAAATGGCTCCCACTCCTGCTGTATCAATGTACACAAGTTGCTCGTAACCCCCCTGTTAGTTTGCTGGAGCCGGACTGCAGCAATCCTTTTGTATATTCAATCTCCCAAGTGCTAGAGGAGTCATTCTTAATTTTAATTCAATCAGGATAGTTTCATTAGTGAAACAGCATTGTTAACTCCACCCATTAGAAGTGGTGGGTAAGCATCACATCAAGTACTTCTTTTTAGGGTTTAGGTTGACTCTTCTGAGAATTAATAATATGAACGCATTGAATATGAGTACAGTGTTCATAGTGTCCTGGGCTTTCACTAAACAGGCAGATAGTCTAAAATATCTCCAAAAATAAATAAGCTGAACATGAATTGTGAGAAACTGTGCAAGAATGCTTCAGAGTTTGCAGAGGCCATATCATGCTGTGCCTTGATAGTAGGTCATGGAGGCTCCATCTACTCCCAGAGTTGAGAGGAAATCAGAGCCAGGTAATTCCATCCAGGAAGATTTTCACAGGGGACATACACCTAAAACAGAGCCAGCCACAATGCGACTTGGTCAGGGAGACAGCTGAGAGTGGATAAAATATGCAAAATGTATCCTTAGACATGAAATGGAAAATTTGTTATGGTGGAATAATGGCAGAAAAAGCAAAATGAAAGAAAATTCTAAAAGACATCATGAAGAATCTGAGATGCAGTACTATTGACAAAAAAAGGAGGTAAAGTTGACTTTGGATAATGCTGTGTTTGAATATAGATGTACTCTTTGGAAATGATAAATATGAGATATTGAAAGATAATTACCTGTAGACAGCTGGCTATCTATCTACGGCTTGTGACAAATATGTATACTAATACTCCCCAGAAATGATCTTTCCCATAAGGGAATATCACTTTTATTCCATATTTCCTTCAGAGAAATATTGTTTAAAAAATAAAGCATATACATTTTTAAATGGGTTTTGACCACAGGTGATGAAAGGAGAAATAAGGATCAGTAGAAGATTCAGAAAGCAGGAGGAGATAA
The DNA here is from genome assembly GCF_045843805.1 of Urocitellus parryii. NCBI lineage: Eukaryota > Metazoa > Chordata > Mammalia > Rodentia > Sciuridae > Urocitellus > Urocitellus parryii. Next base: position 68,038,798 of record NC_135538.1, on the reverse strand, counting down.
CCACACATCCTAGTGATACAGAATCTCACAAAAGATTGTGGGGATGAGGGTCATGCCTTACACTACTGAGTTAACAAGAAGAAATAAACACTATGGAGGGCACCATATAAAAAGCCTTGATGTAGTATTTTGAGATGCTCTTACATTGACTGACAATCCGAAAGGCCTATATTTTAAACACTAAGTGAAATTTGTGAATATAAGTTTGAAGTTTACAGCTTTGGTTTATGTGAAAATAAAATACACAGAATATGAGAGCTGGTTGTACATGTTTAGAAGACTTCATGCTAAATTATTTATACACAATTAAAATGAACAAATCAAATGAGAAGTTGCCAAATGTCTGTATTTTGTGGGAATACAGAAAATTATGAATACAAGTGATTTCAAACTAGTAGTAATAGACTACAGTCCTTTTTTAAAATGTTTAATTACTGATATCTGAAACAGTTGGTGTAAATTTTACTGAAATAGTTAAGAAGAATTATGTAATATATCAAGTACACAGTTATCAGAACATATCTCTGAGAGAATATGGGATGCAATTTTTCTAAGAATGAAGGTTCACATACCTATTGTAAAGAAGATATTCCTAAGCAATGAAATATGGGTAATGATTTTGATAGAATTAAGTAATTTGTTTATTTTACCTATCACCAAAAATCTACATGAGAGATTAGTAAAGTTTATAACAATTTATTCCAGAGAGCTCTTATTACAATATCCATCATTACTTATTTTTTTTTTATTTTTCCACTGAGAAGCATATAGATTTCACTCATAATACAAAATGTGATGGCTACATTAGAAAGAGCAAGCACTTATTTTGTGGCTGGGTGTGGAAGTTGTTTGATAATAAACAAGAAAATATCACAAATTTAAGAAGATGTACTCTGGCTGAACTTCACATTTTTTTAATTCAACTGTACAAACTCCTTAGTGTCTTTTTTATGCAAAATAAAATATCAAAGACACAACATGTCTCCAAAAATTGAGGCAGGAGGACCACAAGTTCAAACCAGCAACTTAGTGAAGCTAAATGCACCTATTCTGCTGCAACTTAGTGAAGCTCTAAGTAACTTAGCAAAATCTTACCTCAAAATAAAAAAGTAAAAATAAAAATGGCTGGGCTTGTTGCTCAGTGGTTAAGCACCTCTGGGTTCAATCTCTTGTAACCAAAAAAAAAAAAAATAGACAATTTGAATACCTAATTTAAAACCTAGCTAAATAAATTATGTTGTTTATGTATATTTTCAGTGGTGTTTAGCTATTTAAATAAATAAGCCATATTGAAAAGTATAACTATAATCCATTTTTTATTAGCTACACATGACCTTACAATGATCTTGACAATTCATACATTTGAATCAAATGGGGTATAATTTCTCATTTTTCTGATTGTACAGGTTGCAGAATCACATTTGTCATACAGGCACATATATACATATAGCAATTATAATGTCTATTTATTCTGCTGCCCTTCTTATCCCCCTTCCACTACCCTCCCCTCCCATCACTTCTGTCTACCCAATCTAATGTGACACACTTCTTTTTTGTTTTCTCCTCACAACATAATACATGTATTCTGTATAACGATGAGGGTCTCCTTCCATCTTCCATACAATTCCCCTTCTCCCTCCTTTTCCCATCCAAATCCTAGAAGCCTATAGGATGCCTAATGTGCAAAATCATAAGAGATCCACACCAAGACACATTATAATGAAGATGCCCAACATACAGAATAAGGAGAGAATTTTAAAAGCGACAAGAAAAAGGAAGTAGATTACATTTAGGGCAAACCAATCAGGATAACAGCTGATCTTTCAACACAGACTCTGAAAGCTAGAAGATCCTGGAACAACATATTTCAAACGCTGAAAGAAAATGGGTTCCAACCAAGAATCGTGTATCCAGCAAAATTAAGCTTCAGGATTGAAGATGAAATAAAAACCTTCAATGATAAACAAAAGTTAAAAGAATTTGCAGCTAGAAAACCAGTGCTTCAAAACATCCTTGGCAAAATATTACATGAAGAGGAAATAAAAAATAACAATGAAAACCAACAGTGGGAGGTAGTAAAGTAATGAAAAACTAATCTAAGAGAAAAAACAAATCATATTAAGTAAGAAAAATAAACAAATATGGCTGGAAGTACAAACCATATCTCAATAGTAACCCTAAATGTTAATGGCTTAAACTCACCAATCAAAAGACATAGGCTAGTAGACTGGATTAAAAAAAGATCCAACAATATGGTGCCTACAGGAGACTCATCTGATAGGAAAAGACATACACAGACTGAAGGTGAAAGGTTGGGAAAAATCATACCACTCACAAGGACCTCGGAAGCAAGCAGGGGTGTCCATACTTATATCAAATAAAATAGCCTTCAAGCCAAAGTTAATCAAAAGGGATAAAAAAGGACACTCCATTCTGTTCAAGGGAACCATACACCAACAAGACTTAATGATCATTAATATATATGCCCCAAACAATGGTGCAGCTATGTTCATCAAAGAAACTGTTCTCAAGTTCAAGAGTCAAATAGACCACAACACAATAATCATGGGAGATTTTATAATCCATTTTTGAGTAAATTATACAAGTTGTAGAAAACTATGCAGAAAATAATTTTAGTAAGCTATAATTTTACATATGCATAAAAATTGAAAAAAAAGATCTCAAAGAGTCAGATATCAAACTACCATTGTTAGTTTGTTTAGCAATTATTTTAGAAGAATGACTAAGAAAATGTTTGGGAAGTTTTGCTCTTTAAAATAAAATTGTATTAAGTTAAATGCTCTCATTATTTTTAATTTTTAGAATTTCTATTTTTTCCTATTTGCCTATAATTATTTTTGAGATAAATTGATTTATAGTAAAATAAGGAAAGCTCATGTGCTCAATTCTGTAAATGTGGAAAAATACATGCATTCAGGTAATCCACACCCTTATTCAGATAAGAAATATGTCCCTCACAGTAGACAGACCTTCACCTCTAAGGCAACCACGATTAGGAACATTTGAAATAAAATTTAATATTGCTTTTGTAGAAATTCCTATGAATAGAATTCAACCATCAATACTAATTTGTTTTTGGCTTCTTGAGCTCATTATTTAGTTTTATTCCTCCCTTTTGTTGGATGTATCAGTAGTTTATTCACATTTACTATTGAGTACTGTACCATGGCTTTACTACAACCCAGTAAGTTAATACACTTTCTTGCCTATGAATATTTTAGTGGTTTCTAGTTTTTGAATGCTAAATGAAACTGCTTTAAGTAGTACTAAATGAGTAATTTTGGAGATTTTTTTATTCTCTTTGGCAGATAATTTCTATACATATGTAGAGGGAGTAGATACATATTTAATAGTAAAAACAACTGACCCATAGCTTTTTAAAGTAAGTAATGTTACAATTTTTCACTTCTACCTGCAGTATTTCAGATCACTGTTTTTATATATTCATAAGCAATTGGTATCATCATTTTGTTGGTTTCAGCCATTGTTATAGTCTCAATGTGCATTCCCTTATGACTAGTGATGCTCTGTGTTTCATGTGCTTATGAGTGATCCAAAAGTCTCCCTTATGAAGTGAGTGTGCTTATGTGTTTGTTCTCCTATTTATATTTGTTAGCAGAATAAGGAAAAAAAAACACTTTTCATGTGTTGTTTTTTTAGTTTTTTTCCCCTTAGACATATTTGGTTGTAATGGTACAACAAGAAAATTTCCACTTTGCTTGCTTCTACAAGTTTTTTTAGCCTTTAAAAGTAGGGTATAATTCATCTTGCTTTAATTTTTCTATATGGTATAAAATTATTTAAGCTATATATAAAACTCAAACATCAATATAAAAATTTAGCTGTTATATACACATATGCTAGGTATTAATATTCAACATCATTTGTTGAAAATATTTTATATTTCCCTTTGAATAGTGAAATGGTCTCACTTTGATATGTGTGTTTATCCTTATTTCAATCTCAATTGTCCTCATAATGAGACTTAACATAAGGTATTATTTATTTTCCAACTTCCTGTGCTTTATTTTTTAAGATTGTTTTGGCTGTTGGAGATTCTTTGTATATTTTAGAAATAATTTGTAAATTTCTATTGAAATATGTACAAGGATTATCACTGGGATCACATTGATCCTCCAAATTTATTTAGATATCCTATAATTTAAGAATTTTGAGACTTCTGTGAATTTGAGAACATTAAATTTATCTAATATTAATTTTTCTTTCAAATTTCTATCATTCTTAGTATAGGTATACTAGACAGAGTTAATTTAAGTATGTTAAATATTTTACACATTTTGGTGCTATTATTAAGTGAGTTTTTTTTTAATTTTCTTTTCCATTTGTATATGATCTATAAAATAGTATTGATTTTTGTTTATTGACTTTTTATTTATTTATTCAACTATTGTTACATTCCATGCACATTCCTAAGATTCTTCATCCCTTGGATTTGTGATCTTTATAGCAGTAGAAACGTTCTAATCCATATTTCTGTACATAAGCATTTTCCTTTTTTGTTCTAATAAAGAACAAACTTAATTGAGATAGATGAATATGATTGATGTGCTTATTCTAGTCCAGGTAAAAACTTTCAAATTTCAATAATTTTGATAAATTGGATTATAATTCTTCTAGTACTGAGTATTATATATCTTATATATAGGCACTCACATATATATAAACATGCATATAAGTAGCCACTCATATAAATATGTATATAGTTAGTATATGTAGCACAATATATGCTTACATACATACTTTGTGCACATTAATTTATGTATACATATTCAAACATGCATGCACATATATAATAATCATTCAATTAATCAAAAACTTGTTATAATTTATTGGGTAATTTAAAAACTGCTGAAATTTTGTTTTCTTTTTGAATGCAAAAAATAAGAACTAATTTGTACTGAGATTATTAAGGTTTATAAGTGTAAATAAATTTGTTAGGGTCAATATAAGCTAATTTTTATGTATATATAATACCAGTTGATGTCTAAATATTATTTTTTAAGTTTACCAAAGTGTGGCATGATCAGCTAATTTTTTGTCCTAAAAATCATACAGTGAAAAATTGATTGAAAACCTTGGGCATAACCTTTATTCAGACTTCTTTTTAAACCTAAGAAGATTAGAATTGCATATTGTTTTGGCCTGAACTAGAGCTTTTGTATTTTATATTGCTATTATTTTATGAAAATATCTTTGATGGTAGGAAGTCTTTCAAGGTTTTGATATGATTAGCTCCAAGGTTGTTTTCATAATGAGACAGAAATGTGAAGTCAAGGGCTAAAATCCTGGTTATAAGGTTTTTCTACTTTTGTTTTCAATTTTTTTTATTAAGCGGATTTGTACTTGACAAATACTCCTGATGATTAAGTCTGTCATATTTAGACCACATTAAGACCACATTATTATAAATGGGAAAAGTTCTTATCTGAACAGCTTTCTGATCATTGTTTGTTTACTATATGGTTAGCCATTCTGAATAATGTCATGAATATTACATTTCCTACTCGATTTCTTCTTTCTTTCATGCTGTGACGATCCCTAAAAGAAAGCAAAAATGTGCTGATGTAATTACAGGTGCAGAGTAATATCTATAGGAGTTTAATGCAGTTTCTTATGCTTCTAAGGATATAAGCCTCTCAATTAATCACAGTTTGAATTATCCAACTGGTTATTTTAATTTGTTCTTTTGCATTGGAGTGCTTTTCTTCTTTTCTAGTTATAGAAATGCAAACGTTCTTCAGTGGATAAGTTGTTCAGTTGTTACCCGTTCACACAAAATATATCCCAAATAATAGTGCTAGGATAAAATTCAGCTCAGTCTTTGTTAAAAAAAAATTAAAAAATTTTTAATTAATATTTTAAATTGTCACAAAGTTATATGTATTTATTAGATAAAATTTTATATTTCAATACGTTTATTTGTGTAATATTCAAATTAGGGTAAACATTATTACATCTCTTTAAAATTTATTGTTTCTTTTGGAGAACATTCAAAATGCTCTCTTCTAGCTTTATTGAGATGCACACTAATAACTGTTATCTATTGTCACTCTACTGTGCAATAGAACACTAGAATTCTTTCTCCAATAAAAGCAACTTAATACCCACCAATCAACATTTTCTAATTCTTCTTTGCCTCCCCATTTTCACCACCCTCTGATAACTACCATTCTGCTCTCAACTTCTATGAAATCAAAATTTTAAGATTACATGTATGAGTGAGTGAATGGATTATCTGTCTTACTGTGGTTCTTTCACTTATTGTTACCTGATATGATGACATCAATTCAACGTTGTCCTAAATGTCAGGATTTCATCTATTTTATGGATGAGTTGTATTCCATTGTGTATCTGCACCACATTGTCTTCATTCATTCTTCTCTGATGGACACTTTAGGTTAGATATTGCAAATAGGGCTACAATCAACATACGAGTATAGATGTCTCTTTGACATACTGACTTTCTTTGCTCTGAATATATACCTAGGAGTACGGTTCTTGAATAACATGTCTATTCTATTTTTAATTGTATGAGGAAGTTCCATATGGTTTTTTATAATGAATATATTAGCTTACATTTTTGGTTTTTTGCTAATAATTATTCTTTTTAGGTTGAGTCCTGATTTTCATTTCCCTGATCATTTGTGATGTTGAACATTTTTTTTTTAATTTACCTGTTGGCCATTCCTATGTCTTATTCAGAGAAATGTCTATTTACATCTATTGACCATTTTACATTGGATTAATTGGGGTTTTCTGCTCAAGAGTTCTTTAAGTGTCTGATATATTCTGTATATTAACCCCTTTTGAATATATAGTTTGCAAGAAATCTCTTTCATTCTGTAAGTTGTATCTTCCCTATGATAATTGTACCCTTTACTGTGCAGAAACTTTTATAGTTTAATGCAATCTCAATTGTCAGTATTTACTTGTTTACTGTGCTTTTGGAGTCTTGTCTAAAAATCTTTGCCTGTTCCATTATCCTGAAGCAATTCCCCTATATTCTCTCTTAGTATTTTCATAATTTCAGGTACTATATTCAAGCATTTAGTTAATTTTAAGTTTATTTTTGTAATTGGCAAGAGATAGTGGTCTAGTTCATTCTTTTGCATGTGGATACTCAATTTTCCCTGTAATGTTTCTTTAAAAGGCAAAGCAAATTCTTAGTATCTTTATTGAGAATCAACTGGCTATAGATGCATCAGTTGATTTTTTAAGCTATTTTGTTCCACTGATTAATGTATTTTACCAATTACATGCTGCTTTCATTACTTCAGTTGTTCAGTGTATCTTAAGGTTAGGTAGTGTCATTCCCTTTATTCTTTTTATTCAATAATACTTTGGCAATTTGGTTTTATAAGAATTTTTTTTAGTGCTATGAGGAATGTCATTGGAATTTTGGTGGGACTATATTGAATCTGGAGTTGACTTGAGGTAGCATGAACATTTTAAAAAGATTGAGGGCAGGGATTCTGACTCAGTGGCAAAGCGCTTGCCTAGTATATGTGAGTCATTGGGTTCAATTCTCAGCATCACATCTAAATAAATAAAATAAACGTCTAAAAATGTTTAAAAAACTAAATAAAAAATAAAAATATTGATTCACTCAACTCATGAAAATGGAATGTCTTTCAATGTTTTTGGTCCTTTTCAATTTCATAAATGTTTTATAGTATTTGCTATAGATATCTTTCACTATTTTTATAAAATTTACATTTTTATATTTTATATTATTTTGTTATTATCAATGGAATGTTCCATTTACTACCTTTTCAGAAAATTCAGTTAAAATGTTCTTAATTTAATACTCTGAAACTTTGCTGAATTTGGTGGTTATTTCAAATAGTCTACGTATGAAAGATCGTGTCATCTCTAAACGAAACAATGATAGTTTATCCTCTAAATTCTCTAAAGTAGACATCCTCGTCTCATTCCAGCTCTATGAGAGCAAGTATCCAAGCTTTTATACATTCAGTATTATGTTAGCTTTTATTTTTTTGTATATGGCATATACTGTGTTGAGGTATATTCCTTCTGTCCCTATTTATTGAGAATATTGATCATGAAGACATTTTTAGTTTTATAAAATGTTCTTTCTACATTTTTTGAGATGGGCATATGATGTTTGTCCTTCCTTTTGCCATTATGCTGTAGCGTTAATTTGTGTATGTTGAAACCTTGCAATGCTTGGACGAATCCCATTTAATCATGGTTTAAAAAAACTATAATGTTCTGTTAGATTTGATATGCTAGTATTTTATTAAGAGCTTTTACATCTATTTTGTGTCACTCAGTTTTTCATCATGTGCCCCAAATACCTGTCAACAGCAATTTAGAAGAGGACAAATTCATTTTGGTTCATAGTTTCAGGGGATTCAGTCCATGGTTGGCAAGTTCTATTATTCGGGGCAAGTGGTGAGATTGAACACCATGGCAGAAGAGCATGAAAGAATATAAGCTGCTCCATGTCATAGCAGCTAATAAATGGAGTTGGAGGGAAGAAGCCAGGGACACGATATTAAGCATAAGGGTGAGCCCTCAGTGATCTACTTCCAACCATGCCTCACCTGTTTATTGTTTCCACCTCCACCCAGTAGTCCATTCAAATTATTAAATCCACCCAATAGATTATTTCACTTGTGGGGTTAGAGCCCTCACGTTCCAATCACTTCCCAACAGCTCTACTTCTGTTCATTGCTTCATTGACTACCATTCTTCAACCCTTGAGATTTTGGTGGACATTCTATATTCAAACTACAACACATGTTCATCAAAAATACTGACCTATAACTTTCTTTTTCTTGTATTTGTGTTTGGTTTTAGTATCACTGTTAGGAGTTAAGGGAGACATAAGTTAAACAGAGATGAGGCCTAGATTTGGGATGACAAAACCATCTCCCTTAATACCAAAAATGGGGAAGAGATAAAATTCAGAAATTATTGCACAAAATAGCAACTTATGGTTCTGTAGCCAGTGCTCACACCTGGGCATCTGTAGGCTATCTAGACAGTACAGAACTGAAAAAAGATAAAAATGTAACATAAGCTCCTAAGGAGTCTCATTCTGGTTGCAATGATAAAATACTGTGAATCTGGTGGACTAATAAACTTAACATTCTTTTGAGAGTGAATTAATATCTTCATCTAAGGTTAATGGAACAACAAGTTTAGCATTCTTTTAGTATTTAATTAGCATGAACATTGAGCAATACTCTGCCCAGCAACAATATAAGGCCCTAAACTAAAACACTTGATTGGCAACTCTCTATCAGGACCCTTCTGATTGAGCGAGCACTCTGTTTCTCACTTGAATAAATCTTATTGTTTTTGTAATCATCTTTCACTGTCTGTAGATTTTTCTTCTAGTTCACAAGAACCTGAGAAGAAGTCACTGGTGGTCTGTTGTGGAATGGCAACATTAGCAGCTGTTGCCTGCTGCAGAGCTAAAAGAACTTTTACAAATGGGCCCTGCCCACCGCCCTCACAACAGTAAAAAGTCCAGTATCATTAGGGTGATGCTGAACTTGTAGAATGAACTGGAAGAGAGGTGACACTTTTTAAAATTCACTAATAATGAATACTCAAATAACATACCTAGGTCTTCATGAACTTTAGGAGTCATGATTTAATTTTTTAAAATTTAATGCCATCATTAAGCATTTTGAAGTCAAAGTGATGTTATGTCTGTGTAGTTTTCTTATATATTGAACACTATGATGATGAGTGTGTAGTAGACACAGACCAGAAAGAGACAACATATTGATGCTTCCTGCCCTCTATTCTCTGAGACTGAGGCTTTTCTATCTAGCTGCATATGGTTTTTTGCTCTATAGCCATCTGAAAAGTTTCTAACTAAGTATGGATTTTCTTGTTCTTATTTTATATCCAGAACAAATCTACTCTCTGTTGAAGTAAGACCCCTCTCCCATCCCCCAACACATTATTTTTGCTTTTATCTGTCAGGTATGTTTTTGAAAGACTGAAAATAAAAAAGAATCTTTTTTTTTTTTTGTTTTTGGACATTTTAGCAATTTATAATGGCTATTTGTTTTTGTGGGAAGATCTAAATTCCCATCTGGTTTTCTCCTCTTTTTTCCTGAAGATCTTACTTCAACTTATCTTATATTAAAAGTTTGGTGGCAACAAATACCCTCAGCTGTTTATTTTCAGAGTGTCTTTATTTTGCTTTTATCCTACAAAAGGGTATATGTGCTGGGTATACTATTTCATGGTGACAGATTTGTTTTTTTACATCATTTTATAGTGACTTTGACATATTGCTGTAGTGTCTTTTTTTTTTCAAAAGTTACTGAGAATAATTTGTATATAATTTTTGGTCTCATTCCTCATTTGTGATGTCTTTTTCTCTGGCTGATTTAATAATGTTTTGTCAATCTGATAATGATGTGACTTAGTATCTTTATTGGAGGTGTATTTTATTTGTGATTCTCTTTTTGTGGCTTTACAGTTATCATCACATTTGAAAAAGTGTGGGTCATTATTCTTACAAATATTTTTTCCCCATATTTTTTCTGGTATTCCAAAATATTAGGTTTTTATTGGTTGCTAATACTTTACTTTAGATTCTTTATTTGCTGAGGTGTTTCATTTTAGTTTATAGTATTATATGTTCAACTTCATTGATACTTTTTATGCAGTCAATCTCAATAGCTCTTATACCATCTACTATCTTTTTCATTTTAGATAGTTATTTTTTCTTTAAAATATGTACCATTTGAGTCCTATATCATTTTTCTGCTTTTATCTTTCTTCATGAATATACAAAGCATATCTAGACTAGCTATTTTAAACTTATCTCTTATTTTAGAGTCTTCTTCCATTGGTTTAATTATCTTCTAGATAGAGACTATTTTAGTTGTTCTTGCTAACTTTTTATTGAATTTTAGACATTATGAATTTCGCATTGTTGTTTTCTTTATTTTGTTGGATACTGCTTATGTGATATTAGATTGTTTTAATGTGCAGATTAGTTACTTGGAGTCAGTTTGATTTTTTTATAGGCTTAGTGTTAAACCTTTATTATTTTTTAAATGTCACTATTGAGGTGAAATATTTCTAGGGACCCTTCCCAATGTTCTGTGTAGGATAACACCTTTTGATTCTATATAATGTGAGCACAGGTTATTTAAAGCCCAGTTAAATGGCAGATACTTTGGGCTTTTACTTTCCAAGTTTCCTTGATTAGCCTCAGGTAGTTTCACCTTACACAGACAGGGATGGATACATGCTTAGACAAAGGAAATCATTAAGAAAAAACATCTTCGGACCTCTAGAACTCTTTCTATTTTGGTATCTATCTCCTTGCTGAGTTCTGGCTCTCAAATTTTAGTTGTTTTGACTTCTCTGACTTTCTATCTCTATTTCCTTAACTCAGAACAACTATTAAGCTTTGTTGGGATTCTCTGTCACCCCACCACCAGGCTCCCAATGTCTTCTACAATAAGTAATTGTGGGACTTACCTCTTTTGCTTCTTCTTTTTTTTTTCCAAATGAGAAAATCCTGATACTCCCTGTTATCCAATATCTGGAAACATTGTTATAATTTTTTTCTAGTTTCTTAATTTTTTTTTTCATGTAGAGAAGGAAAATTCATTACACTATGACTGAGGCAAATCTCCTACAAGAATTACATCTAAGCCTGTAATTGGGAGTGGTACAGAAATGTTTTTTAAGATTACACTTATTCTATTCTCATTAACTTCTTTTCAATCTGAAAGTTTACTCAGTTGCTCTGTAACTTTGTACCTGATTTTGTTGAGGTTCTAATATGTTCTTTATAGTTACACTTACAGACAACACTGATTGTCTGCCTTGAGATTGTGTTGCCTGACCTGAAAACTCTTTGTAGTCTGAATATTGGCACTTAATTTTGTTGCTATTTTTCTCAGAGGAATACTTTGTAAAGTCATATTAGTCTGATTTCTGTCACCACAATGAGATACCTGCCATGATTATCTGATAATAAGATTTATTTGGGCTCACATTTCTGGAGGTTCCAGTCCAAGTAGCGTGGACCACAGGCTTTGGGCCTTTAATGAAAGCAGCACATCTTAGCAGGGCAAACCACTCATCTCATGAGCTAGGAAGCAAAGAAGAAGAAGAAGAAACTGTGGTCCCACAATTTCCTTAGAGGGCATCCAGTGATCTAAGGACCTGTGATAGGTCACACCTCCTAAGGGTTCATAGCTTTCCCAATAATACTACCTCATGGATCAAGCCTTTAACACATGGATTTTTGAGAGACATTCAACATCTGAGCCATAGCAGTTATTTTAATACATCACAAAAAAATGGAGCCAAATATTATTTCTTTCCTTAAATTTTCCTCTGAAAAGTAAACCAAGAATCTGAGAATGGGAACTCTGGAATCCATATACCATTTATGACTGCTCTTCTAGTTTCCTTGCATTTTTGTAGAGATTGATTATGTTATGCTACACAATCTGGCCCACTGTAAGCATAAAGCATTGTCTTTAGAAAGGAACCCTCTCTAAACGTTAACCAAGAGTGTCGACAATACCCAGTGTTACTACTCCAAGCTAATGCCACCCCTGCTCCAATTGAGACAGTCTGACCCTGGTAACTCTCCTTGCTCTTTTCTGTAACTTACTGTGGAAGCCCTACCCTCACTTTTCAGTTTTGTAGAACCAAAATATTCTTTGAAGGAAATTTTCTAATGTGACTTCTCTACGCTCAACATTTTTTAATATTTAGCAGCTAAAGATGAAGCACACTGGTACAGCCTATACTTAGCATGTGCAAGGACCTGGGTTTACTCCCCGGCAGTAACAAAACAATTCTAATATTTTAAAAGTATACAAAACTAAAGAAAAATTATTTTAAAAGCAACATGGTTTAAATGCAATGGTGCAAATCTGTAATCTCAGCTATCTGGGAGACTAAGGCAGAAGGATCATAAGTTTGAGAACAACCTGAGCAACTTAGCAAGTCTTTGTCTCACAATAAAAGATTGGGAGGAGGAAAGGATGAAGAGATATCTCAGTGGTATAGTATTTGCTTAATATACACAAAGGGCCAGGATAAAATCCACAGTACAAAAAAAAAAAAACACTCAAACCCTGATATACAGATTATAAGCATATATAGATTATATGATGTTCCATATCATGTGTAAGATAAATACAAATTAAAACAATAATAAGATACCACTATAGACTTATTCAAAAAACTAAACAGAACACTGACAACACCAAATCTTGTAAAGATCTGGAACATGAACTCTCCACTGCTACTGGGAATCGAAAATGGTGCAGCCCTATTAGAAGACATTTTAATAGCTTCTTACAAAATAAAATATATTCTACCCAAAACATCTGGCTATCATGCTCCTTAATATTTACCCAGAGAAGTTAAAAACTTATATTTTCACATAAAAACTTGCACATGAATATTTATCATGGTTTTATTCATAATTCTCAACATTTGCAATAACCTATATGTCTTCATAGGAGAATGGATAAATTGCAATATACCTCAACAATATAAAATTATTCAGCAATTAAAATAAATGAGTCCTTGTGCCATCCAAAGATGTGGGGGGAATTACAACACATATTACTTAGTGTAAAAGCCAATCTGAAAGGCTATGTACTATATAAATCCAACTATATTACAATTTGGAAAAAAGGCAAAGCGATGGAAACTGAGAAGATCAATGAGGGAGGGATGGATAAGTGGAACACAGTATATGAAGAAGTGAAAATACTATGGTACTATAATGGTGAATTAATATTATTATACTTTTTCTAATCTTATAGAATGTACAGTCAAAAGAACATAGCCCTGTGTAAACTATGAATTTTGAGTGACAGTGATGTACCCTGGTAGCTTTATTGACTGTACCATATACAGTTTTTCTGTGTGATGTTGATAATGCAAGAAGGTATGCTCCTATGGAGGCAGAAGATGTACAGATAATCTTTGTACTTTTTTCTTAATTTTGTTATGAACCTAAAATGTTTTAGAGGGGCTAGGGATGTGGCTCAAGCGGTAGCATGCTCGCCTGGCATGCGTGTGGCCCGGGTTCGATCCTCAGCACCACATACAAACAAAGATGTCATGTCCTCTGAAAACTAAAAAAAGTAAATAAATATTAAAAAATTCTCTCTCTCTCTTTAAATAAAATAAAATGTTTTAGACATAGTCTGCATTTTAAAAACCTCAAATAAGAACAAACAAATTATTGAAACTAATGATCCTTTATTTTAAACTTACATGATTTTCAAAGGCAGAATCCTCTTGATGGAGGTAGACTGAAGTGTCTCAGAAAACAAAGTAAAAACTGTTTGGAATAGAGAATTTCATGGATAATGAGTCACAATGAACAACATTGATATCCTGTCATTTGAAAACAAAGTTACAAAAATGTGTGTGCTATTGAAGAAATAGCCTTTTCTAAATACCCTGATTAATACTGTGGCTCTACTGTGGTCTGATTATGTTGCACATTCAAAAATCTTGTTTTCAAATCTTTACATTGGATTTTTAAAAGAATTATATAACATAATCTGTTCATATATCTTTTAGCATTGTGCCATCATCACTATAGAATAAATAAGCTTTGTGAATGGAAATCTTTATCATCATTGGCACAGTCATAATGATGATTATTATACCCATCACAAAATATTAGGTTAATGTACTCTAATTTATATATATATATATATATATATATATATATATATATGCCTATGTATATATACACATAACTTTGTTAGGCACTAGATGAAGTACTTGAGTTAGGATTCAAATAATAAAATACAAAGTCTAATACCTGTAAATATATAAACATACATGTATACAAAAATCCATTTTTAATTTTTTAAAAATTTCCCATGGTGAATTAAGGTCATAGTAGCTCTTTATATTAACAATGATTTGTTCTAAGTGGAAATTCTTTTACAAAATAATTTTTTTGAGGTGGACACAATACTTTTATTTTATTTTTATGTGGTGCTAAGGATCAAACCCAGTTTCTCATGCATGCTAGGTGAGTGCTCTACCCCTGAGCCAAAACCCCAACTCTACAAAATCAATTTTTAGATATTGTTTCTGAGGGACACCTCCATGTAAAAATGTTATTTAATGTAAAATCCATAATAGTAACTTTTAGAGCTCTGAAAGGGTGGTAACATGCCTTGTTAATTGTTTTAAAGGGTATATGGGGAGTAGAACAGTCATGGATGTGGGAAGTCTGTTGAGTCTAACAGTGTGACTGGGATAAACAAGTGTGACTGATAAGCTTCATTCTGGAGTTAGCATTGTGTGTTAAGTGTTAGGTAGGTCATGAAAATGTCTTCCCTCGAAAGGAAGAAATGCCAGTTCCTTAATTCTGGCCCCAGAATTTCTGCCAGTGTTCTTATCCTGTTAACTGTTATCATTTATCACTTATGTTTAAACTTTTTTTCTTAATTTTCTCTCTCCATTATGCATAGCCTGTGGAAGAGTGAAACTTCAGAAGAGTTTAGACCTTATTCATTTGTGATAAAATTATTAACACCAAACTAATCACTATAAAATCTAATTAGATGCTAAGATTGATTACACTTTTACCTTCTAATTGATTACAGATCTTAATCAAGACCTTTCATGGTGTTGAAAATATAATGCATTGTTTGTGCATGAAATCCTCAAATACCTTCCCAATGTTTTGTCCTGTGAAATGATCTAGAAATTCTTTCACAGACTTATTTTCTATACTGTTATAACTTTCTGGGACCTATGTGTATTTGGTGAGAGGAAAGGATAGTAACATGGGTGCCAATTCATTTCTTTTAATCATTTTCTATTCTTACATTTTCCTATCAGAGCCTATGCCTTGTATCACTCTTCCCCATCATAGCTAAATATTATCTCTATAAGTCAAAAGTCTCTAAGGATATAGAACCAAGAGGCAAAAGATGGATAGATAGATAGATAGATAGATAGATAGATAGATAGATAGATAATTGGATGAATAAATAGATAAATGGATGGATAGATAGATTTATAGATCAATTTATTTATTTATTATGGAAACTTTTTATGTAATCACAAATGCTAAGAAGTCCTATAATATGCCATCTGCAAATTGGAGAAAAAGGAAACCTAGTAGCACAATTAAATCTGATTCACTAGTCATGTGCACCAGGGAAGCTCATGATGTATCTCCCAGATGAGGGCAGAAGATGGATGTATCAGCAAAAGTAAAGAGAAATTTCACCTTTTCTTTCTTTTTTTAGGTCCTTAATGGATTGGATGATGCCTATTCACATTGTTGAGATAAGATTTTTTCATCTCAGTCTATTGATTCAGCTAGTACTCTTTCCTGAAAACCCTCATTGGCACCAGCATAAACAATGTTTTGCCCCATATCTAGCATCCCTTATGTCAGCCAAATTGACACATAGATAGATTAACCATTACACCATTCAGTGAGCCTCCTATTTCATCTTTTCTCCTTAAGGCACATAGTTGTTGGCCAAATATTTTGTCCTGAATATAAGAACTTCTTAGATGACCATCATCCAAAACTGTGCTTGGATGCATGGGCACACTCTCCAGAAGTATTCATTCTGCCTATATAGCTCCACACGGTGACTTTCCATAATACCCACAGGCACATAATTAGCTGAAGTTTTACATTTTGTGCCCTTATTCCTTGTTCCTCATATTAGTCTAGACCTTATAGTTTGGGGCAAACTAATAAATGCAAATTGCAATGAACCACCATTTGAACACAACTTATGCTCTTCAAAATTTTTGATGATCTTCAGTCACTGATAAATTCTTGTTTGGCTACATAAAAATATATTGACTTTATATTAACAAAATTTCATAAATTTTGAATACAAATACAAATCAGTAAAATATGAAAAAAATGTGATAAGAAATATGCAGGACAATTTGAGACAGTAAAGAATCTTCCCATTCTCCTGGGCATATTGGTTTAAACATCACATTCTCTATTGCCTAATTTTTTTCATTATTTATCTGTGAAAGTGAGTACTTTACCTGTGGATTACTTAGCATCTAGTACACAAATAAAATGCTCAGTTTAAAACAAAGTGTTGAAAAAAATCAAACCTTTATTATGTGGAGTTCTTATAATCCAGTAAGTAAGAGTATATCCACTTCAAAAAATAAAACATGAAGTGAAAACTCCAATACAAGAAAATACGATGTGCTAATGATTACTTCTAATACCACAAGTTTTGACTATTTTACCTTTAGTAATTTTTTAAAAATTAAACTTAAAAGAATTGGAGGTAACATTTTTGCACCCATTTTGGATAGATTACTTAGCAAAACATATCAAAATAATTTCAGCATTTTAAAGCATTTGATGTGCCTAATATAGGAACAAGAAATGCCCCAAACTATAAAAATATAAAATATAACTTTCTCTAACACAAAAAGGTTGAAAAAATAACCTATGTATATAGCAGTAGTATATTTGTTAAATAAACACTGCTATCTCCATAATAATGGTTCTATGAAGCCTAATATAATTTTCTTAGGGACAAGGGAAAACTTTTGAGAAGTACACAAAAAAATATTGAGTGATAAATGAAGGAGGTAAAATTATCTACTCAGTATTATCTTAATTTTGAATTATTTATAAGGATGTGCAAATCTGCCTACATTTATATAGAAAAATTATGGAAAAAGCCATTACAAAATTAATACCAGCACTCTCTGAATTTTGAAAATTTTATTCCCCTTATATAATATACATTTTATTTACATTCATAACCAACAGATGCACTATTTTTATAACTTAAAAAGTTAATAGATTGTTGTTAGAATCTCTAGATAATGCCTAGTGGACTCAGGAGTATACATATGAAGATATTAGGAATATTATACCAGCATCATCTTACATTTTATTCTAAATAATAATTTTTAGTGAATAAAAATTAAACCTAAGATTACTTTTGTTTAAAAGTGTATTAAACTTCAAATTTATGGAAGTAAATGCCCTAAATATTTTTAAAAACATTTCTCATTCTTCTCTGTTGAAGTATTATTATTAACTTTCTGAAAAACATCTATGGCTCTCTTGGGAGAAAAACAGAGTTCGGAAATGAATTACAAATTTTTGTAATTGTAAAGATTCTAAATGACACCATATTATTTTGAACTTTGCCAGCATTTAAAAGTGTTAAAGTAGCCAGGTGTGGTGGTGTACTCCTCTAATCCCAGCAACTTGGGATGCTAAGGCAGAAGAATCGCTAGTTCAAAGCCAGCCTCAGCAAAAGCAAGGCACTAAGTAACTCAGTAAGACCCTGTCTCTAAATAAAATACAAAATGTGGCTGGGGGTGTGGCTCAGTGTTTAAATGCCCCTGAACTCACTCCCTGGGAGAAAAAAAAAAAAAAAAGCAACCAGAAAAGCAAACATACTAAAAAACTAGTTCATCAACATGTGAGGAATCAAGGACATCCTCTTATTACTAGCAGGGGGTGGAAAAAAGCACAATTAAAGAAAATTTCCCATGCAAAATCATGCATATTATAAATTCTCCAAAAATAATGAAGGTTACATTTCAGAAACTGAAGACATAGTCACAAGCAACCTCAAGACTCAATCTAAATATAAGCACAAAAATAGTATACTTGTTGTAAATACAGCAATCAGGCAGTATCAGCACGAATTATGCATAAGAACTACTTCAATCAAGTGAGGCAGAAGGTGAAAAATCACCAACCCTGATCATCTTTAGACCTGGGAGACAGCAAGTTAAAGGAAGAGAGAAGCAAAAGTGGCAGAATCATTTTGAAAAATCAATTATTAATGAATGAGGCAAATAACC
This sequence comes from Urocitellus parryii, assembly GCF_045843805.1. NCBI lineage: Eukaryota > Metazoa > Chordata > Mammalia > Rodentia > Sciuridae > Urocitellus > Urocitellus parryii. Next base: position 68,019,922 of record NC_135538.1, on the reverse strand, counting down.
CTATGTAAATATTTATCAAATGCATAGCTTTCCTAGGGGTTAGGTCATCATCATTAGTCTAGTATTATCATAGCCTACTCTCTGCTCAGGTAGGGGGGTAGCCAAGTGAACTCTTTACATAAATACCAATGTCGTAGAAGTGACAACGTTGTCAGATTTAACAAATGATAATATCTACCTGGAGACCCTAGGTGGTAGAGAAGGGAAAGAAAACAAAGAGCACTAGAGAGGTGTATCAGAAGGCCATTCTGGACCTGGATGATTTTGTAGCTACCCAAATCCTTTGACATAGAATTCATGAAAATAGAAGTTACCCTCTGGGGCAACAGGTCTTCAGCACTCCTGTTCCTATAATGGCTGGCTTTTCCAAGACTGAGCTCTGTATTGTCTCGCGTCCCTCAAATTCACTTCAAGTTTTCACTGAAAATTCTAAGATAATTCAGGAACAGAAGTTTGTGGTGTTCAGGAACAGAGTCATAACTAAGTCCTGTCTTCAGCATATACCATCAAAATCCAAAGAGGGGACGACAAAAAGCAAGCTTGACATTTGAAAGTGAGAAGCAAAGGTAGAGGGACAAGAGTGCTGTGAGGACAAAATACCTGATTCTCATAATTTATGTGATTGAAATTAACTGCCCACTTGATCTTCTGTGCATTCTCAAACACATACTTTATAATTCTTATAAGATTTTCCCCATCCACTTTCCCCCTAGAATAATCAGTCGTTAAATTAATAAGTTAAAACGAATTCCAGACATCCCAGTATCTGTGACATTATATATCCCAGTGCAAACTAACTGATGAGCAGATGTTTAGGAATTATTCAAGTGTACCTGTTGTCTTCCAACCTCACACTCTACTTCATTATTTGCTAAGAACTACTTTCATTATTTTCTCCAGTACCTCATAATGTTAAACTAGTCATATTTCTAATTAGCCATTAAAAGAGAAAAAGATACCAAATGATGAAGAAAATTAGAGTTTATGAAGGATAATTGTTTTTTTTTAAATTAGAAAACTCATATTTTAATAAAGAATACCAAGTAAAAATGAGCAAAGCTACATAATAGCAAAGATTCTTTTCTTCCTCCCCTCTCTCTTCTTCCTTGACTCACCTAGTCAGTCAATAAATATTGTATTCCAGCCATTGTTCTAGACTCAGGGTATGAAAAATGTAAAATATGCTTATCACACTGAAAGAACTTACACTTGATTTAGGGGGCAGACTTGTGAAATCATACCATAATAAGAGCTATTAAAGTCATGGGAGAAGAGATGAGAGACGCTCAGCCCCAACAATGACATAACAAGTGTTTACAAGAAAAGGTGATGATAGAAGAGGGAACCTTGTTCCAAGCAGAGAATAGGGTAAACATCTTTATGGAGAATTGAAACCACTATTTACTTTCAAACAGCATAATTCTCTCAATTTCAATTCTTCTATTTCTTACTAGGCACTAAGATTATCCATCATTTGTACCATAGCAGTGCCGGAGTCTGGCTGGGCAAATAACCGGGAGGTAACAAGCAACTTGTGATGATTGAAACAGCGAGAGCCTCTTTATTGCAGGACAGCAGAGGTATATATACCTAACTGATTATACACTGCTTGTTTCAATTAACATCATCTAGATACAACAATCAACCAATAAGGAATCTCCATCATCTGAATGGCTCGGTGGCGTTAGCTCACAAACCACTCCTCCTGGCAAACTTCCAGGCGCCATCTTGACTTGGTTGTGGCCCTCAACATAGCAGGAAGTGACATTTAGATAGCTTCCAACAATGACAATAGATAGAGTCCCTATTAGAATGTCACAAAATTTCATTACCTGAAAGTGGAAGCCAAGGGACAGGACAGGGAATAGGGACATATATAGGTGGAGAAGGACAGTTACAGTCCCCCCTTCCCCTGCCCCCCGCCATCTTTGTCTATGGTTAAGACCCAATTGCCCAATATTTTTAGCTTCTTGGCTTTGGCATATTTTATTTCCTATCCCTCCTGTCCTAGTTAAATCCAGGTAGTTTGAAGTTGAACTTTTTTTTTTCTCACTTCAGTTTCCTATCTGGATTTTCCTTCTCTTAAGCTAGGTCCTCATCCACATTTTGTTTTTGTTTTGTTTTTTCAGTTGACTCTTGCCACATCTGGACAAGGTTTGTATTTCCAAGCCTTTTCTTTCTTGAATAGAAAACTCTCAGCAACCTTCCTCTCCTGACCAGATGATCACCTATAAATATTTAAGGTATGCTTTTCTTCTCTAAAAGGTCTTTGTACTATAAACTTTCTCTTTGATAATGGGCTAGAAGATTATATTCTTAGCTGACAGCATCTTATGCAAGACACCAGCAAAGGCCCTCAGGTGACTGGGATGTAAGAACTTTTCTAGAGCTCTTTTAATTCATACCATATGCCTTAGCAACTCAGATATGAATACTGCCCTAAATTTTAGCTGCCATTTATTTGTCACTCAGGAAGATGTTTGGATGTTAGTAAAAGATTCCAAGTAAAAAGATACATTTTCAATGAACTGATTTGGATTTTTAAAAAGTCTTATTTTATTTACTTGCTATTAAATTTCTCTCTATGTACATATGTAACTGATTGTGAAAGTACAATGTCCAAAATCAAATTAAACTAACCAATGTCCTCCATCTGTCACTATCTCCCCCAACCATCTGACACATTAGAAACCTGAACTTGTGCTTTGAATTGTCTCTTCTCCCTCTTCACAGCGTAACCCACCACTCTATTCCATATTTTTTTCTAGCTAAAAATTTACAGAACTCCTGTAATTTTTCTATGCTGGCTACAATAACTATCCTTGTTTGATACTTAAAAATTTCACTTGGAATAGGTGAAACAGAAAGGCATAGAAAGGTTGAATTTCTACTCCCTTCTAGAGCTGTAACTTTAATCTAGAGCTCTTTCATCAGAGGGAACAGTTATAATTCCCTTCATTTTTGTACAGACACATTTTCTTATTTGTTGGTTTGGCAATTTTATGCTGAATGTTTTCACAGTTAACCTTGATTTTGTATCATGTGTACTTAAAAATTCTAAATTTATTTGACATTAATCTCACCTTCCAAAAGAGGCAAAGGGCTTAGAAAATTACGTTTTGAATCCCCTCCTAACACATATTAGTGAAGTTTTAAAAATTCATCTTTACCTCATTCATTTGACATTGTTGTTATTTATGTAGATAATTTTGCTTAAAGTATGTAAGTTCTTCTATGATGGTTATTATTTATTTTGTCTTCCTGCACTAGAATGTAAACTCCAAAAATACAGATTTTTTTTTTTGCTTTGAATTCTATCTAGTATCCACACCCATTTTAAATAAAACACACAATTATCCAAATGTTTACCTGTTCCTTGGTTTATTATTTTCTCTCTCCTGATAAACTTTCTGAAGGAAGATTGTCTTCATAATTCATCCCTTTTAAGTTTGCCATAGTAATTATTTGTTAATGATTGAAGATTTTATTTTCTAGAAATGAATTTGTCTTGCCCTGTTTAAGGAGGTCCTAAATCTAATTTGGTAGTCTCCCCTTTTCCTGACCACACACTTGGAAGGTAGTTCTTCACTCTCCTCTGATTTGCATTGATATTATCCAGATAACTACCAATGATTTAATTGCCCATCATGGAAGATATGTCTAGTTGTAGATTTTTTTCTCTCTCTCTTTGCTCCCTCCCTTTCACTGTTCCTCCAGACTTCACTCTGTCCCAACATCTCTCCCTATTTATCTCTGCCTCAATTTTTTTCTGCTGTTATTTCTGTATATGACTACTTTTGTTTTTGTCATTTCTGGAATTTTGAGATATTATCTCTTTAAAATTAATTCCTGTTGTATTAATTTTCTCCATCACTATCTATAATACAATCCTCCTCATTCTAACATTTAATTTCCTTCAAGTCTCCATTTTTTTATGTCTTGCAATATTCTGACTGAATTCTTTATCTTGGCTTTATTATTTGTTCCCCACCCCCAGAGTTTGAGACTTGATTTTGACTTATTATTTTCCATTTTTCAAATAGTATTTTTCTTAATATATACTTTGTCATTTATCCAAATCCCTAGTAGTTAGGTCATTTTTTTTTCATTCTATCCTTTATTCCTCAAATATTTTTCCATAGTTTATATTTTGTATATTATAATTTGATATCTTAAGACCTTGAGTCAAATTTTATTTTTTAAACTTTTCTGATTCTTATCCATATAGCTTAACTATTTATATTCAGTCTTAGAGTATTGTTGATTTTAATTCTGAAAATCATGAGCATCTGATTGGAAATTATTTACTCTGGAGAGATTTTTTTCTTCCTTTTTTTTAATGTAGATCCAAGAGGATGATACAAACAAGGGACCATTTCCTTCACAGCACCCAGGTTTAAAACAAAAGGTTCAAGTACAGGTTCTCCATCTTCTTAATGGCTCAAAACTGGTCTCTAGAGTTCTGATAGTGTCACATGCCCTCAGAACATCACTTTCTTGTTTGCTTTCCCTTCTCAAATCTGTGCTCTAATTTTTAGCTTATGTTTACTTTTGTGTTTATCATTGGCAATTACCCTTTGTGATAATTACTTTTCAGTGTCAAATGACTAATGATACCTAGATACCTGAATTTTTCTTGATTTGTCAATGAGAGTGTTTCCAGAAGAAATTGTCTTTGAATTAAGGATTAAGAAACTCTGCCCTCATCAACATTCATAGACATTATCCAGTCTGTTAAAGTACAGCAGAAAGACATAGAAAGGTTGAATTTCTCCTCCCTTTTGGAGTTGTAACTTTAATCTGGAGCTCTTTCATCAGAGGGAACTTCTCTTTCCCTCTGATATTGGAACTCCTTCTTTTTGGGTCTTGAGATTCTGGGACTTAAATTAGTACACTTCCCTGCAGTTTCTTAGGCCTTTGGACCAAGAATGAATTTCACCACTGGCTTTCAAATTTCTTCAGTTTGCAAGTGGCATATGGTAGGGCTTCTCAGCTCCAAAATTGTGTAAACCAATGCCCACAAAAATCTTCCTTTTCTGTTTCCTTGAAATATCTTAACATAGCTTCCCTCAGATGAGCCTAGAAGTTCATTTAAAGCCCTAGAAAGGAAAGGGAGCTCCTAATATAATTTTTTAACAGCTTTCTATGTCTCCAGTGATGCCTCTCTCCTATTCCTTCTTCACTTCATAGCATATTTGTCTATTTACTATAAATACCATTTTACTCAGTGCAGAGTGTTTTCTAGATAAGATTAAGAGCAAAAATCCTTAACATGTTTACCATGTTTTTAATAATCAGGCTCCCCCAAATGTTTCCAAATCATTTCTTAACACTCAGTCCACTTCTCCCTATTTCAATATACATAATTTCCTTCATGTTCTTAAATATGTCATGTTGAGTCTCACTTCTAGTCACATACTATTCTATATGCTTTTATTTGCCTCTATAAATCAAAGTGTATGGATTGCATTTGAATGTGCAGGCTAGGGTTTCCTTCAGTATATAGGATACTGAGTAGATTACATAATTATTATGTTATGAAAATTTAAAATATGATTATTTAAAAGTATAATTCCTCATTTAATTCTTTTAGTTTAAGTTATTAAGTAAAAATCAATGACTTAGCCATACTGACTTATAATAATAAATATACAGTGATGTTATTATTAGATATACATATTTGTTTTTGTTTTTAGAGAGAGAGAGAGAGAATTTTTTTTAATATTCACTTTTTTAGTTATCGGCGGACACAACATCTTTGTATGTGGTGCTGAGGATCGAACCCGGGCTGCACGCATACCAGGCGAGCGCGCTACCGCTTGAGCCACATTCCCAGCCCCTACATATTGTTTTATTCAGCTTTTTTGCTGCTGTGACTAAAAGACCCAACCAGAACAATTATAGGGAAAGAAAAGTTTATTTGGGGGCTCACGGTTTCAGAGTTCTCAATCCATAGACAGCAGACTCCATTCCTCAGGGCTCAAAGTGAGGCTGAATATCATGGCAGAAGAGTGTGGCAGAGGGAAGCAGCTCATATGATGATCAGAGAGCAGACAGAAAGGTCTACTTGCCACACACAAATGTATACCCCAAAGCCACACCCCAATTCCCACCTCCTCCAGCCACACCCTACCACTTCATTTACCACTCAGTTAATCCCTATTAGGGAATGAATTCACTGATTGGGTTAAGATTCTCATAACCCAATCATTTCTCCTCTAAACCTTCTTGCATTGTCTCAAATGTGAGACTTTGGGGGACACCTCAAATACAAACTGTAACATATATGTTATTTGTGACTATTCATACATCTATATACACATGGATAAATCACCTTTCTATCTACATACATATGCACACACATATGCACATACCCATACACATGCACACATATGCAATGACCACTTGGACTATGGCATAATATATATGATTTTTTGTGCCATGTTTTATGATGTGAGTTGATATTTCAGTTGTTGTTAGTATCAATTGTTAAAATGGTAAAATGATTGATACACAAGCAGAAAAAAGAAATTGACATCTTTAATGTTTCTCTAACTGAGATCTAACTTCAAAGGAAATTGAAGTTGCAAAGATCTAAATGTACAAACTGGGTCTCTTTTTATGCATGACAATGAATGTCTCCTTAGGCTAAACCTACTAAAGCTGTCATCATAATGGTAATAGACCTACAATGAACCTTGAGCTTTCTTGGTGAATCTAACAGTAAAGAAGAGCTCTTCATTACTGAGGGTATATGTGACAGCCCTTTGTTCTTTGCAGCTAGTGAATTTCCTCTTCATTTTGCAGCAGGACAATAGAACTCCCATGAAGAAGTGGTGCTGTTTTTATTTTCTATCCTCATTTTCTTCATCCTTAGCTGCATTATTTTAACCTGACAATCAAAAGTGGAGAGAGAGAGAGAGAGAGAGAGAGAGAGAGAGAGAGAGAGAGAGAGAGAGCCCACCAATGTAGCAGAAAAGGAATAGAAAGGCTAATGTTACCCTAAAGCACTATTGCAAACACAAAGAAAGCATAATTCCATGTCATGAGTATAAGCTAGAATGACACACTCACATGAATTACCTCTTTGGGTTTTTGACAGAGGAGAACAGAAACTAGCTAATGAAGTCACTAGAGGCTTGGGGAGTTCATATCCTGAAAACATTCACATTATGACAGTGTCAGGACAGGTCAGTCTTACTGTTTCACCCACAATATGGAATACACTTGTGATCTCAAGGTAAAATTAGACTTTGAAAAATTATAAACTAAGATGAATTTTGAGACCCTTATTATAACTTCCTTTTCAGAACATATATTTGGTTTTCCTTTGATTTTAGCAGTGTCATATTTTAGAGTTGCATTGCTTTTGTTTTCTTAGTATATGGTTTATGCATTGTTCTAAACACAATAAAATAAGTATTTTCTGACTAAAATTAAACTAAATTCAAAAGGCATCTGTAGACATATGAATTCAGAGTACAGATCTTGATTCAATACCTGTTAACAATTGATTTTAAGTTAAAATTCCTTGAATTCATCAACAAAGGGAACAAAATGAGTTTTTGTGCCCAGTGGGTGAAAGCTGAAGAACGTTTAGTACTGAATATTGTTTCATTTTCAAGAAAGTAGAAAGGTATAAAAATATGTCCCTTATCATGTTATGAATATCTGTAATACTAACATGGAATTAACACAATATAAAATTAAATCTAAGTAATATTTCTATGAGATTTTAAACTTTAAAATTAACTCCACAAGCTATTTCAAAATGGATAAGGCAGACAGGACATGTGTCATTGTGATCATTTTTACTGTAGAGCTGAGTGAATTTTCAATACTATGTATCTAGTAAGGTAAGAAAGCTGAAGTCAAATCCAGGTCATTTGACTTTAAAGCATTTCTCTACTTATGTTCTCTGTGTTGAAGAGTAAACTTATTAAAATACATTCACATCTTAAATAATATTAATATATTCTTTTAAGTCAAATTCCTAAGAAAGAAGAAAGGAAAAAAAGACAGGGATAGAAGGAGGAAAGGATGAAGAAAGGAAGGAAGTAAATGAAATAAATAATAAATGATGAGACATCAACAGAAAGGAGAAAAGAAAGACAGCATCAGAGCACGGATTAATCAGGACTTTATTTACTTACTTATTTTGGTACCAGGGATTGAACCCAGAGGCATAAAATCACTAAGCCACATCCTCAGCCCCCATTTTTTTGTTTGTTTTGTTTTGTTTTGTTTTTTTAATTTTGAAACAGGGTAGGGTAAGAAAGTCAGTGTTTGAACCGACAGGGAGTAAAATAGTTCTGCCAGAGCAAGTAAACTAACTAGTCAGACACCTAAGATTCTGTATCACTGCTTGATTTCTGCCTCAGTTCTCAAAAGATCTTTATTATGTCTTCTCCAGGTAAAATTCATACTTTAGGAAGCATGAGAACTGCAGCTGTGCTTTGTATTCTCCAAGCTTTTTTTTTTTTTTAAGAGAGAGTGAGAATTTTAATATTTATTTTTATTTTTTTTTTTAGTATTGGTGGACAAAACATCTTTGTTTGTATGTGGTGCTGAGGATCGAACCCGGGCAGAACGCATGCCAGGCGAGCGTGCTACCACTTGAGCCACATCCCCAGCCCTCCAAGCTTTCTTACTAGAAGAAAAAGGTACTATATTTATTAGCTTTATATATATATATATATATATAAAAACCTAGGCAAAGCCATTGACTTAATTAGGCCTCATGCTCACTCCTTGATCTAATCCTTTGTCTAATGATAATATTTAGTGGTAATGGAAATAGTTTGGCTCAGCTTGACTCAGTGAACATGATCTGGAAATAAAGAGACTTGATCATGTGTACCATGTAACTAGCGTGGGTGGTAGAAGTGGCACCAAATTTGCTTCAGAGTATCTTTCTGTGAGTTAAGTAGCTACTCTAGAATAATTGGACACAATACACAGAGAGCGCAAGGACCTTAGCATGTGATATACATTGTCCTAGACATTGAGGAATCAGTAAGAGAGCCATTGGGGAGACCTACAGGATTATAGAGAAGCTAAAGAAAACAGAGATAATGGGAGAAAATGGTGGGAAGCAATTGAAAATAAATTCACTACTTACACAATCATTTCAAGTGTCATACTGACTTTGAAAAATTGACTCAAAAGTAAAACAAAACAGAGTAGGTTTAAAGAAAATGGGCTTGGGAGAGTCAGAGCACTGTGGGAGTTTCAGAATAGAAGAAACATTTCTCCAAAAGCTATAGATCATTATGAGTAGAGATTACAACGAAAAAGGTCAAAGGAGAAAAAGGAAAAACAGATAAGTATGTTGGTATTAAATATAGGAAGGAATCAGATTCTAGGAGTACATATGGTCAGTGAAATATTGTCCTAACATAGAGCCCTTCCTCTCTCCCATCAGGGTATCCTAGTAAACAGAGGTTCTCTTTTGATTCAGAATCCTAGGTTGGAATCCCGAGTCTTTCACTTACTAGTCATTTGATGCTAAAAAGATACGTATTCTACAAATTTGTTTCCTCATTTCTACCATTATATGTTTTCTGGTAAAAGTTTAAAAAATATGATACACTCCATTGTAAGAGTCACACTACAATAAATTCTTGCTTTTAACAGAGGGAGTGTTGCTTTTATCCGTGGGGAAACAATTGGGCATCTAAAAAGTAGAAGGATGAAAAAGGAAATTACACACTGACGTGATTGATACCGTACACAAAACACAATTTCAGACAGATTAAACACATTTATATAAAAGATAAAAAACAAGATGCTTTTCAGCATTTTTCAGGATTTGGGGGATAATTATATCTCAGACAAGGTGCCATATGAATTATCTATAACAAATCAGTTAGACATTCTATTGAATTAAAACTAAAAGATTTATTTTTTTTCAAAAATTAGATAACGCTTGTACATTTAAAGAGCGGACAGTAGCATATGTTTATTAGCTATGGACTTAGGAACTCTCATGAAGATTGGTGTAGTGCATCTTACCACCTACTTCAGAAAACAATTTGCATCACCCAATGAAGATAAACTTATAAAGACACAAGAACAGGGGTTAAACTCCAGAAAAACTTGTGCAAAGTTTCAAGATAGCTGTGGAAAAATGTTCAGTTGACATTTTTCATAATTCCTAAAAATCAGAAGAAATAACAATATGTTTAAATATACAAAAAACATATAAAACATTGAATGATTTTCACAAATAGACTAAATTGTTCCTATATGCAACATGGGTGAATCTTTTGAACAAAATGTTGAACACAATAAACCAGATCTTTTAATATATATAAATATTGTAATTTATAAACAATTTTTATTTCCTAAATAATAAAAGCTTACCTAGCTTATTTGGGCATATGTAAATATAAAGTAAAAATCCAAACTTGGTAAGAAAAGGACACACAAGGGGTTCTAAGAGCTGGAAATAATTTTTCTTTTATTTGATTGTTTAATCATAAGATATCAGTGAAAAATTTAAGAGATCAGTGAAAAATTTAGCTCAATTTATCTTGTTTATGAATTGTTCCATATGATTTTAAATTAAAGGCCTTCCTGTGTGTTTCTGTGTTTCATATTCATATCTGCATTGTTCAATCCCTGTTTTTGCTTTCTATATTAACTCTTCACTGAACTTTTTGAACAAGTTTCTCTTGTCTTCCAAATTCTGCAGAATTTGAAGAATTCAATCAAGAATGAGGGTGAACTAAGGATACCTTTACCTCCATTTTTCTTGGATCACAAGCTGCTAATTTGTGGCCCTCTCACAAAACTTTGTCTAATTTCTTTCCTTCTGATTGACTGCTGTTTCCTTCTTTTACCATTGGAAACAATAATGGCACTCTCTATTTTCAGCTCTTATTGACTCATTCCTTGATGGTTTTCCTTAATCCTCTGCACACCATTAAAAATAGAGCCAGTACTCTTGTATTCAGTATTGCATTTGAACATGTCATCTGTTTGCTGTAAGACAATTTCCTGATACAATATACTTTTACTTCTTCATGATCCAATAAAAATGGAAACAGTATTTCTAATCACTTTAGGTGAAATTCCACATTCCCAGAACACACTTTGACTGATATCTTATGATTAAGCAATAAAATTGTTCCTTTGTTGATTTTTCATAATTCATAAGACCATAAGCTCTATACAGCAGGGCCATCTTATGATTCTATCTCACAGCACATTTTGCTTATGACAAGGTAGTCAATAAGCATTTTGAAAGTGTTTTGTTCCTTTCTTTAATCAGGTTATAAGATGATTGATGGTAAAGTCAATGTCTTCAGTAGAATTTGGTAGTGTACAAAATAGTACCAAATGTAGGAATTCAGCAGAAACTGTTGAACACTGATATATTATATATGGTGCAATAATGTTTGATTTTGGCAGGTGAGGTTCATGTTTGTGATAAGTTTAAAAAGTTTTCCCCAAGTCTGTCAATTAATAAGTGACTTATAAAATTGTCCTTTATGATTTTCTCATTGGTATTATTATTTATAGACATTTTCATGTTGTAACAGAATAATGCTAATTTTATCTCCTATGAGCTATTATAAGAAGAAAATTATCTTTACTTATACTACATGAAATTAGAGGAATGTATATATAGCTTAAATGTCTGTTGTGAAAATAAAATTATATTTCCATTATTCTATCAGGATACAATCAGACAACATCTAGTTCCATAAGCCCACATAATATCTAATATTGTAGCAGAGTAGAAATGGATCTTATTTCTAGTATATTGGGTATTGAATAAAACTGCATGTTGGAACTTTAAATTAACTTTTAATGTTACTTTAATAAGGCAGAATTTCTGCCAATCTGATCCCAAGGCAATATTATTTAGCAGCTCCTTTTATTCAGCTTTGTATTGGCAGGAATGCTGCACTACTGAGGGGCCTTAGATGCTTCCTTTGAATAATTTTAATCTATTACTTTCTAGCATGGCCACTTCCTCCTTTTCCACCACCCTCTGTAATAAGACATAATAAAAATTTTGAAAAACTTTGGTGCAAAACTTTACATTTGTACAAATCATTATAGAGAATATAAAGACTTTGGTATCTTTATGCAAAGGAATATAAATTTAAAAAATAATAATAACAAAGAGTAATTTGAGGGAAATTTTTAAAGCTAGGAACTGGCCATAGCCTGATTTCTGAAATTATGAATTCTAATTTGAAAGTGTCACCTTTAATTATGATTTATTCAAAATCTCCATGTACTATTTTTTAATCTGATTTTCTCTTGAAAATAGCTTTTCTCACCATTTACCCACCTCACAGTCAAAACAAACAAACAAAAACAAAAAAAAATCACAGTAACAAAAGAAATCCCACATTCTTCCAACATGAGGACAAGATATTCTGATGAGTAGATTGAATGAATGTCCCAAGAGATCATGGAACACCAATGGGATCCTATTGGAGGTCAGATGCTACATTACTAAGTTGGTCTATGTATGCTGAAATCAGGTTTGAAATGAAAGAGAAAACAGTGACAAGTCAAATAGCTTTCAAACCTGTCAAAATCTAGAATTCTCTTCCATAATCCTTTTAACATGAAGGCACAGGTTATCACAATAATATGCTAAAATTATTTTGAAGTAATTAGCAATAGGTATTTCTAAGTATATGCTTAATAAAAAAAAGACAAAGTCAAATTCCTGAAATAAGAATTCTAACATACTGTCATGTATAACTAATTAGAACAACAACAACAACAATGTTCAATGAGATTTTATCTCACTCCAGTCAGAATGACAGTTATCAAGAATACAAGTAAAAATAAGTATTGGCAAGGATGTGGGGGAAAGGTACATTCATACATTGCTGGTGGAAATGGAAATTGGTACAACCACTGTGGAAAGTAGTATGGAAATCCTACTTTTTTTGAGAGTTCTCCCACTCTAAATATACCAAAGGGCTTACAATCAGCATTGTATAAACAGTGATGCAGCCACATTAATATTTATAGCAGCTCAATTCACAATAGCTAAGACGTGGAACCAACCTAGGGGCCCTTCAACAGATGAATGGATAATGAAAAAGTAGAACACCATACACACACACACACACACACACACACACACACACACACACAGAGTGGGATGTTACACAGCCGTAAAAAAGAATGGTTTTATGAATTTTTCAGTAAATGGGTGGATCTGGAGATTAATATGCTAATAAATAAGCCAATTCCATTCTCTCTGAAATACAGATGCTAGCACACAATAAGGGTGTTGGAAGAACAGAATTTCATTGGATTAGACAAAAGTAAATAAAGGAAGGGGAAGGGGATGCAAGTAAGAAAGACAGCAGAATGCATCTGGCATAACTTTCCTATGTTCATATATCAATTCACCAACAGTTAAACTCCACATCATATACAACCACAAGATTGTGGTTTTATTCTTCTTACAATTATTGTTGCTTGCACTCTTGATCCTAATTAAAGTAAATTATACTCCATGATTTGTCAAAATATACTGTACTCTCATGTATATCTAAAAAGAATAAATAAAAGAAAAAAAAAGAAACCCAGATATTGAATTTTCATTTTATTTCCATATGCCTGATTCGTGGTAGATTGAGAACTTACTTTGGTGTTTTAAGTATTTATAAACATCTAATACCATATTTTAGTGATAATATAAATCTAAAGTATTCCAAAAAAATGTTAGTAGGCCAAGTGACTTTTAAAGACCTACACAATTTCAAGAGTGTGTAAATTACATCTAAAAAGACAAAATACTGTGGGGAGTTAAAGAAATATTCAGAAATCTGAAAGAATGATATGAATGATAGAGAAGTGTAGAGGTCATGGTAAGGGTAAGGTCTATTATTATTATCATAGTGCTTGAGAATTAAAGTATGATGATAGTAGTTTCCTGGTAAATTCTTGCTGAGGCTGATGTAGATTTACTTTAATGTTATTTCTTTAGTTATTGAAAAATCAGTTCTAGTGATTATTTTAAGAGAATTCTTATAGTACACTGTGTAGATGTGTTTATGTGTATGTAGCATGTTTAATATAATATGTACAATAGTGACCTCTTATAAATATTTTTGTTTTTATTCTATATTCACCTGTTTTTTTAATACATTTTTTTCTTTTAGAGAAATGTACCAAGTAATCAATGATTTATCTACAATTATTGTAATATTTACCACATTAAACTCCATGCTAGAGTTTTACTGTGCAGCATTATTAGAATTGTATTGTGCATAGTACTTGACTGAAATATATAGTTGTTTAAAGATTTTGCCAATTCACACACCTGGATATGGCATTCTGGCATACACTTTTTCATTTACAATCTATTGCCTTGAATTTGTCTTGTATACCTCTTTAATTTGAATATAATTATCTTTACAATAAAAAAGAAACTAATTTATCCTTTGACAATATGTTTTTTCTTCACAGTGATCATAGCTGGTACCTTTATTGAACTCTCACTAAATTAACTCAGTCTCTTAGAAGGACTTTGATTTTTTATAAAAGATCAGGGTAGAAAACTTCTCCACTTAGAAAAATATGATATCCTGTAAGTACAAGCATGATAATCTCCAAAAGGAAATGAATTTCCTATTTGGAAACATAACAAATATAACAAATTCAATGAAATGAGAAAAATAAAGCTTAATACTTTAGGGCACAAATTTAATTTATTTTAGGTTTACTCAGCAATCCTGTAATTCTATTGGTGAAAGATGAAGCTCAACATTGAAAATATAGTTAAGACAAATCAAATTGAGAAAACAATAAGTCAAATGAAAAAGAGGAAAAGTTTAAAAAAAACCCTCTAGTCTCTGTTTTTGACGGTCTCTTCATTAAAAGAAATGTTTTTCAAACTTCAGAATTTTTGAAGATTTTTATTAAATATTCAGACACATGGGCTATATAGTGATCAGATTCAGTTTGTTTTGATCAGAGCCTAGAAATCTACAGTTTGGACAAACATGCCCAAGAATTCCAGTGGAGATGAATCAGGTATTACATCTTCCATTTATGAACTCTGAATTGTATTTTATATATATATGTTTTCTAGTTTTCAAAAGAGTGAATAGAAGGCATTCAGGAAATAACTCTCCAACTTAACATCAATTCTATGTCTTGATTTGCCATATCCCTCAACAGAAATGCAAGAGGCAGATAAAACAAGTGATAAAGATGAGAGAGGGATTTATTTTGTGTGTGTGTGTGTGTGTGTGTGTGTGTGTGTGTGTGTGACAGAGAGAGGAGAAAACAAGGGGAATATATATTTGAGAGAAAAGGTAAAAGACATTTTTTCACTTGAAATTCAGGGTGAAACATGAAATACCTTTCACTTGTCTTAGTGACTCCTGTGTCTAGGACTAAAACCCTTATAAATTGCAGTTGTACTGTAATTGATTTCATTCTTAACAAAACATCGAATCCTCTTGGGGAAAAACAAAGGAAGTGAGATTAGCTAAGAAAACAGAAAAAAATTCTATTTCAATGATTAAAATTTATGCCTCAGGAATTAAGCAGGCTTGATGCTTTCCTGGATTTACAGCATTTCATTTGTTACTGCCATTAGCTTTAACTGCTTTGGGAAAATGTAACAACAGAGCAACCGCATGGCTTACAACCATCATGAGCTTCAAAGATTCAAGAGCATGTGAAACATTTACTTGCTAACTCTGCCTTAATAGGATTACATGGATAACTTCTTTGAATATTTATTCCCTCTACAAATCAGGTAGGATGCATTTTAATGACACATTTAAAATGTTGTTCATCTTATGGTTGAAGACAATGACACCTAGAAACGTGCATTTTTTAAAAGTAATGAATCACAGCTTGAAAACTTTCTTGAAAATTGGAAGCTAATTCCAATATGCATGCTGTCAACTTTATTCACATATTGAAACACAGAATTTATGAAATAGTCATATCACATATCTTTTCAGCAGTGAATTTAGAAAAATGATATTTAAAACACTCATATATACATAAAACCAAAGTTTTCTCCCTTTTTTAATCTTCCATAATATTTGTTATATAACAATTTTTTTGGCTTCCAAAAGGACAATTATGATACAAAGTAGGAATGGTTTCTCTCTTACAGTCTTCATGCATAAAAAATAAACTACCAATACATAATTAATGAAAATAATGAAACTGGAAACAAGATCCAAAGCTTCATTCAGAATAGTGCCAGTTGCCTGAATTGCAATGTTCTAATAATTTATATCAGATTTTGATTCAATTTCTTTAATATCTTCATATTTAAAAAACTTAATATGAAAAGTTATGATATTATTCGAATCAAGGAATTTAAGTGTATGTGTCTGTGTGTATGTATAATTTTAAGGTTAGATAACCATTTGAGATTCCAATCAGCCTAGAAGTGACTTAAATAAAGTTAACTAGTAAGTTGTTGAAATATAAATAAAGTTAACTAGTTAGGTTGTTGCTAATATTAATTTGCATATGCTTTGAAGGACATAGTTTCAACTTTGATTTGGTAAGTTGTTATTAGAAATAAAGCTTATATTCTTATTTCTATTTCATCAATTTTGTAATAAAATGTTTCTGAATGTTCTCTTTCTATAAATAGTGGATTTCTCATTACAACACTAAGACACATTATTTATGGAAAATTGACCACTATTTTAACAGTGTCGTCTTTCCTCATGATTAAGATCCTTTTCATGACTAAAATAACACCTATTTCTAAGAATTACAATGCAAGTTCATTTGTATCCTACCATCTAAAGAAAGATTTATTAGAACTAAATAGAATAAAATACTGCAAAAAAAAAACTAGAATGGTAGTTATAATGCATATTTTTGGTTTTTCCTTTCATTCATTAGACTTTAAAAATATATACTTATGTGAGGTATTATGGCACATACCTGTAATTCCAGAAACTCATAATGCTGAGGATGAAGGATCACAAGTTTGAGGCAAGACTTAGCAACTCAGTGAGACTGTCACCACCTTAGAGAGACCATGTCTCAAAAAAAATAAACACCTACAATCACATGTAAAGTTTCAGTTCAGATGGAGTGTGTGTTAAGTTCACTTAAATTACATTGATCAAAATATGTCACTACTAAGCCCAATACCAATAGGTAGAATATTGAGGTGAGGAAGATAAAGGCATATGGAGGCACATTTGCAAATACTGACAAACCTACCATATAAAAGCAGGCTCTTTCACATGGCCATTGCTCTCAATAAAGTTTCAGTATGGAATAGGTTGTTTGCAATTAGAGCAGATATACATTATTGGAAGAAATATCTTTTTATACTTCCTGCTACCATACTGTTTGTTTTCTGGACAGACTTATTTAAGAAAGAGATAAATCCTACTTCGGTTTATGATTTTATTTAAGCTATATAATATCCTACCATATTTCCTTCGGTGAACATTTTCTATTGCTGATTCAGATTGTATTTTCATACATTATTCTAATTATATACCTAGAAGACAATCTAAATTTAGCATACTAACAATAGAAAAATAAAAACTGATTTATGAATATGAAGATGTGTGGTGTCACAACATTTGGGGAAGGCTGAGAGACATTAGACCACTCTAACTGACTCGACTGCAAAATAGCATCCTAGCTCACCTGTATCAGCCATCTGGATTACACCTTAATACCCTCCTGGGCCTCTTTTATGGATAGCCTTGTTAAACTAATCTATGGGTCTCAGTGTTGGCATCCAGGTGGAACTTTAATTAATAACATTTTGTCTAAGTATAACTTTTTGTAAGAGGAAGTAATGATTTTTTTCAAAATAAACCATTCTTTATTCATTGTAGTGATTACTATTTTCATTTTTTCTTAGAAATGAGAAATCAAGATTATACTAGAGGTTGAATATCCAGTATTATCCCAAATTTACATAATGGCATCCAGCACCACTGATATGTTCTGATTGACTCTCTCCTCTTCCTTGGTGAGTTTGAACTTCTGCATTTCAATGTATTTGATTTAAATTATCTAGATTACATCCACACTGTTTCATTTATTTCATTTAAATTTACAAATTTGTACATGTAATAGATCTATATCAGTCATAAAAGCTAATAAATCTCAATTTGATAAAAAAAAAAGTAGTCTAGCTTTTTTCTGACTTGCAAATCTCAGCCAGTAGCAACTGAATTCCATTTTGGCTTGTGTAAAGGCCTTCATATCTGTGAGTCACCCATTGATGTGAGGAGTGGCTCTCACATACAATTGATAGTGATATGACTGGAGTTCATACCAAATTCTGCATACATAAACTTTAATGATGACAAGTAGGCTTGCCAGAGTCTCACAGATTACAAAGAACTTCAGAGCTATAAAATTTTGTTAGTTATTGATTGGTCGTCTCTTCAAATTTATGTTATTTTTAAAATGATGTCTCCTGCTCCCTCATAGATAGTAAACAAGAGTACCCTTGTTTCATTTTATTGTTTCTCTTCATTAATTACAAATATATATATATATATATATATACACACACACACACACAATTATACATCATCTGTTTTTCACAACTTAAAATAATCAATGATATTTTCATTAAATTCATGGTCACCAGGGTGGTTTCATTTTGAGGAATATATTCCAAAGGTAGTATTCATATGCATCAATATAACTACAGTGGGAATTTTACAAGGAAACTACGAAATTATCTATACATAAACAAATGTAAGTTGCTGCATGAAACTCTGTACTTATACTTAAAGCTACCCAAATGACTTAGGAGGATAGCATAATCTGAGAATTTTTTCAGAGTTTACACTCTGCCTCTGATAAGATCCTATAGTAATCTTGGACAATTTGGGATTCTGGCAAAAAAAAAGAAAACATCCATTTGCCTTCAGTAGACTTCATTGGATTTCCTTCAGTCTTCCAAATATAGTCCTCAAGGGGGAAAATGTTGTTGATTTCTCTAATATAGAGACCAATTTAGTCTGCTTTTCCACTGAGAGCAGCAAATTGTTTTAGATATGGTTGTTGAGATGACTTAGGTACCTCAGTGAAACTCAAACTTAAAGCTCCTCATGAAGGAGCTTTGAAAAACAATCTTGACACAAATCTCAAAGAACTGACCTGAACAACAAAAACAGTTGAATCTCATTAGGTGGCAATCCACTTACTCTCTATGCTATTCCATTCCTCCCATATCTCGGGAGTCCAAATTCAAATATATTGTCCTACTTCCCATTGAACCATCAAAACTCCATATGGACTATAGTGGATAATGGGCCTAGGTCCTGGAATACTTTGCCCTTCCTCAGGAGAGAAATGAAGACCCACTCATTATCAGAGGCCCTTTATTTGGTATCCTTTTTATTCACTCTGACTCAGACACTATTCTTTAAAACTTTTAACAAAATTTCTTCCAAGTTATATTAATTTTCTTTTGCTGAGTAACAAATTAACATAGTTTTAGCAGTTTACATCAGCATCCATTTATTATCACTTATTCTGTGTTGGCAAGAAGTAGTTAAGATTTTTGCTCATTTTTACACATCCACAAGATGCTCCCAGGGATTCAATCTAATCTGGAGGTTAGTATTTTCTCTAAGTTCATTCAGGTTGTTGGCCCAATTAGTTCCTTGTGATTGTAGGACTGAGATTTCTATTCATGTTGTTTCGTTTTGCTGGTTGTTTCCTGGGGGTCATTATGAGTTCTTAGTCCCCATCCCAATTTTGAGCTAGGAGACATTTCTGCATACGTAGTTCACAACATGTCTATTTCATATTTTTTTTCTAGACTAGCAGAAAGGTTACCCTTAGACACTCATCCAATATGCTAGGCCTATCAGAATAATCCCCTTTTGAATTAACTCAAATTCCACTAATTATTAATCCAATTATGGGAGATATACCAATGTATGTTCATGAGTACTACTATGATCAGGGAAAGAGTTTATATTGAGTGTGTACAGAAATCTGGGAGGTCATATGAGAATTCTGACTACTGCAGTCTTTCTTCTGTCTGACTTTATTATTTAATTGAAGTTTTCTTTTTTTCCTGCAACACATTTTATTGTATCATGTAGTACCTTATATTACATTAAAATATTAGTAGAGATAATCCCTATATAATGAAATTTGAAAGAAGATACTATGTCTTTATTATATAGATTTATTTTGTATACTTCAGTTTTGAGTTTTTATCAGTAATATACTGGAAAACATTTAACATCTTCTCAAAAACAAAAGCCCTAGTTTGTGGCATTGGTCAATTTATTTGTTATAAATACTTCCACCATAGCCAATTCTAAGTCATCAGTATGATGTTACTGAATATGGTGCTACCAGAAAACATACAATATTGACACTGAGATTTGACTAGATCCAATACACGTACTGATAATTAAAAAATAAATTATTTTAGGGCTGGGGTTATAGCTCAGTTGGTAGAGTGCTTGCCTCTCATGCACAATGCTCTGAGTTCAATCCCAAGCATCACACACACACACAAAAATATTTTTTTTTTCATTTTGGAATAACTGGACATTTCCCTTGACAGTATTTGTAAAAAAACTCTTCATAAGATGGAAAGTTACTAAAATGAAATGCAAAAATAACTTGGGCAACACTAGCTTTATCACATCTATTTAAAAGACAATATGTTTTTATATGATTTATTAGTGTGAATCAAGGCAATTTAAGTGTTGACTAACTAACAGTCTAATCATAGAATCCTCCTGAGAATTCGACTCCCTTTCAGTATTCTAACACACTTACAAGAAAATGCAAGTGCTTTGGGAGTCAGAGCAGATCCCTTTTCTATCAGTATAGTCAACAGAAATAGCATTCTTATTCTTGTTAAACATAAATTTAAAATATTATTATTTGAAAATTGTAATAATACTATAACATCTGTAAAGGGGAAGAAGTTCTGAGGTCAGAAATATGTCTAAAATTTAAAAAATTGAGATCATGGTTATAATCACACAAAGCTAACAACAAGGTTAATAGTGGATAATACTCAAAGGCATCTTAAAAAATCCTAAACCAGGCAATGCAAAGGCTCAGTTCTTATTTTCAAGTCTTACTGTTTTATTCCTTTTTTCCCTTTACTTTTTAGTAAATTGGTTTTAAAAACATGGAAGGAAATCACTAACAGTAAAAGGCAAATTGCCGTTTCATTGGATTTGCTAAATGAGTTATATCAATCTTCTGCTAATGTGTCAGATTTACTTCAGTAAAAGTGGAAGGTTTCATTTACAGGAAACAGATAAAGAATGAAGGAGTAGGTTCTACTCCTAGGTAGAAGCATCAACAAATCTCTGAAGAAGCAGTTTAGCTACTTGTAATCAATGGTAAATTCAAAAGAGATAAATTTCAGGAAATGATAAGATCAAATATCCCTGGTGAAGGGTAAACAAGTTTATAGAAGTAGGTCTGGCATATCCAGGATTGTTCCAAGGAATGGAAACCTAATCACTCATTATATTCAAAGCACTCTAGATTTTAAAACTTGGTTCAATCCATCTATATAGAGGAAGTGAACTGGGAAAAAGAGGGACAAAGGATCCGAAAGTGTATAACAAGAATATCAGGAAGGAATAGAAAGGAAACTGTTATTTTAGGGCTGGAGATACAGCTCAGTCTCTTTCTCCCTACTCACATCAAAGGACAATTTATATCAAACAGATTTTGGCTTATTCAAAACCTTTGTAATTCATACAATAAATAGCATGATTGAATCAGATTAATATTTACTGAAATATATAAATTTCTAAAGTTTTAAAAATAAAACTGAATTGTTCTTCCAATCAAGTCTTTCTTATAATTGAAGTTATTGCTATAACAAATCCTGGACACTCACTTGGGATTAGAAATTTTATAGCAGAACCATGGACGGGCTGACACCCCCAACAATGTGCCCCAGTAACAAAAGCCATGCCTCTTATGAAGACTATTTAGTGGGATTAATAGAAGATTAAAGTCTGAGATGTCTTTACCTTAACCTGTCTCTCTCTTCAACTCCCTGATTAACATAAATCAGGATCACTTCAGTATCTCCCCATTGTAAATTTCTATTCTGTCACAGGAATATATGTTTCAGGGCTGTAGCTCATCAGTCACATTTAGTTTTGTTGCTGCTAATTTCTTAGATCATTTATTACCTGATTTCTTTGACTGAACTCCTATTTTAGTTAATGGGTTCCTTTAAGGCAAAGTCATTATTATAAGTTTATTATATTAATATTCTGTCTTTGAAAGCCAGCCCCCATTTCTTGATTTCTTCTTAAACTTTTGGATGCTGTCTTCTGGAAGCTTTCTGAGCATTATTCTAACTCTTTATTGAGAGGTTTTCCTGTGTATTAAGCTATATAAGTATACCCTCATATTACTCCTTTTGGAACCATCCTTTACCCTACTCTGAAGGTTTATCTGGCCTTTGCCTACCATGTTTTTGTTGATCTGGCATAATCATGAGTTAGTAGTTCATCACAATTACTCTCTATTTCCCTCCCACAATTTCTATAAACAAACTTGGACTTCTCAATACTGGTTGGGGTATGTTCACAAATGCCATTCATAGAAATTAAAAGAAGTGTACTTTTTAGAGAATTTTCTAGCTAATCTTCTTTTAATACAGTTATATGTTTCAAGGTAAAAACTGATATCAATATATATAATATATATTACAATATTAACTGATATATATATATATATATATATATATATATATCTTTTAATACAGGTTCTCATCTGAAGAGAGTAGAAATTCCTGTTGAATGACATTCTATCATAGAATTGTGAGGCACCCAAATGAGGGTAAAGAAACATTTGAAACCTAGTGCAGTCGTGCACACCTATAATCCCAGCAGCTTGGGAGACTGAGTCAGGAGGATCGTAAGTTCAAACCCAGCCTCAGCAAAAATGAGGTGATAAGCAACTCACTATAAATAAAATACGAAATAGGGCTGGGGATGTGCCTCAGTGGTTGGGTGCACTTGAGTTCAATTCCTGGTACCCCCCAACCCCCAAAGAGAAGGAAAATTTGATCCTAAGAGTTTGGTTAACAGACTAGCATTAGCATCTTATATTTCTGCTATTACTGACAGTATTTGTTCTATTGGTTGCTTTATTAATCAATTATTTTTGAGAAGAGGGTCTGTATCTATCTTTTCTGCTACTTTATCACCTGTAATATTTAGAGTCATTTAAAAAAGGGGGGGATGTCAAGTCTAGGAGGAACACAAACACTAATCACAAAATTTTGAGAGTTCTTTATAGCATTAGTAATGAAAAACATAATATCCGTGAAGGTTAAGCTTTAAATTTGAATTTAAAAAAAGAATCCTCTTTATCATAAACTATCAAGTTCTATCACAACAGAACTTGATATAAGGGAATACATGAAATACGACATTTGATAAAATGAGTATTTGTTTTATTTTTAGACCAAATATTTTATTTCGGAGTAAAAGATGTTAAGAGAATCTAGAAAATCCTCATGTAGTTAGAAAACAGCTAGAGAATTAGAACATTACAGAGCTCTGCAGGATAACAAATGATAACCCTGAGGATATAACTAAATGTGAATCAACAATACCTCAAACAACCTTAACAGTGTCATATGACAGAAAAGGGAGCTAAGAGCATATTTAATGCATTTTTATAAGAACAGTGCACAGGAATGTGTGATATGGTTAATTAAGGCCAGTGAATATTTATATACCTGTTTAGCAAATCTGAAACTGATAGAACAAGCAAAGCAAGCAAGTAAGAGACAGAGAAAAAGAAATTAGAATGAGATTACACTTTGAGAACATAAAGTTGTATTATTGAAGCCCACTACGAAGTTTATGGGCTGAAGAGATAATATCATCAGATGGATTTTAAACTGTTTGACTCAAGAGACAAATAAACACCCTAAATTGTTTATTGTGTTTGGTACTGCCTATGGCTTTGGAAAAGAGAGATCAATAAAAGAAGCAAACAACCAAGGAAAGAATCAGTGGGGTTGTTAAGGAATCTAAGTAGAAAGTTAGTGACAGATAACATTGATAGTTCTGTATAAAAGCTAAGGAAAAATTCAACTTCCACATTTTCTACATATATAAAAATGGATTTCTTGAAAATACTGGGACCTCCCCTGTGTGGAGAATCATTTGTTTTCAAAAGGCAATTGAAAATATGATGTTTAACATGTTTTAGCTATTATTGCTAAAAATGTTGGAAGAATATCAGCAATGATTGTGGTTCACTACCAACAACATCCATGAAAATGTAATGAAATTAGAACCCTTTGACTAGCTTTAGATCTGCAGCTGAAACGTCCTTCAAGGTATAGCTAGCAGATGATCCAAGCTACTGATTACTGAATTTTCATATAAGAAAACTGGTGACTCATGCCCTGGTGGATTTCCAGGAATCATGTATACGTAGAACATTTTCATTCTACAGATGGAAAGGAATGAAGACCAGATTGTGAAATATTCTACTTCTGGTGAAGAAGTCAAACGACTCATGTACTCATGAACTATTTATCCAAACTACCCAATGAACCAGAGACCAGGTAAAGTATGACTATTCCCAAAACCATAGTTGAGAAGTATTAAGCCTACCCTAATTTCAGTGGAATTACAACTATTTTTCCTTTTAACTGAAATTTGTTTAGCATTCTGTTACTATTCTCTCATTTCTAATACTTCTTATATTCACTTTGCTCTCAGTGCTTCACAAAAACAGCTCTCCTCCAGGCCTATTCCATGTTAATCCAGGGATAATTTTAATGCTTAACCCTTCCCTTTCCTCCCTGCCTTCTTTTCTTCCTTCCTCCCTCCTTCCTTGTTAGAGTCTGTAAACAAGTCTGGATGGCGCCTGGCATTTTGCCAGGGGGAGTGGTTTGTGAAGTAAGGCCAGCGAGCCATTAAGTGTGGAGATTCCTTATTGGTTGACTGCTGTATCTAGTTTATGTTAATTAAGATAAGCTGTGTGGAATGTATATATACTACTCCTGTCCTACAATAAATGGCTCCCACTCCTGCTGTATCAATCAACACAAGTTGTTCGTCACCCCTCCACCCCGGCCCTCCACCCGCCCCCCCCCCCTTATTTTGCTGCAGCCGGACTGTAGCACTTCCTTCCTTCCATTTCTTTTTTGTTTAATATAATGGCAAAACATGCACTCATTTCTTCATGAACCCCATCTTTGTATGACTAGGAATGAACACCACCTTCTTTTGTTTGTGCTCCCAGACCAATCATTCTCAGACTCCTTCAACTGGATTCTCTTCAACTCTAACTTCCAACATTAAAGCATGGCAAGGCCTTGTCCTTGGAAATACAGAAGGTTCAAATTATGGTTCAAAATGTGATTTTGGTACTTTAAGATGGTGAAAAAGAGAAACGTATTCAGAAGAAACTACTTTGATGTTTCAATGTTGAGATTTTGAGAGCTGGGTATATGTGACACAATGCTCCAGCCATACTAGAGAGCAGTAGTGAGCCACAGCTCTTAGTCATGCCCTCATTATGTAAACAACTGATACTTGACAGTGTACTATGCCTCTGCCGCAGTCCGGCTGCAGCAAAATAACCCGGGGGTGAGGAACAACTTGTGTAGATCAATACAGCAGGAGAGGGAGCCCTTTATTGTAGGACAGGAGCGGTATTTATACATTCCACACAGCTTATCTTAATTAGCATAAACTAGATACATCAGTCAACCAAAAAGAAATCTCCACACTTAATGGCTTGCTGGCCTTACTTCACAAACCACTCCCTCTGGCATTTTGCCAGGCGCCATCCAGACTTGTTTACAGACTCTAACGTTTCCCCCTTTTTTAAATTTAAATAACGACCATAGTTGTTTTTACACAAACACCATAAATAATCTGCTACAAGCAGAAGGAGAGGATACAAAATGCCACAATACCAAGCCAATTGATGGCTCCATGCAATAAGCCCTTGAAAAAATTATACTAGCAATGACACCGTTAGCAAAGATACCGAGTTACAATTTGTTGTAGATTACAGTTTGTTGTCTCAGTCCAGGTAAAGCAGTGTCTCAATAGATTAACTCACAGTCCAGGTAAATCACAGTCCAGGTAAGTTCACAGTCCAGGTAAGTTCTGCAGGCAGCTAGCTTAAATCACAGTCCAGGTAAATTCTGCAGGCAGCTAGCTTGATCGGAAGTTTCGTCTGATTCTCAGCCGTAGTTCTCAGAAACACTGGAAATTCTTTCACCTTCGTTTTCACAGCACTGGGACAAAGGCAGGAACTCCGCAATGCTGGCTAAAGAAAATCCTGTAGCATTCCACTAAGAAAACAACCTTCTGAACAATTTAGTACATTATCTCAAGGTTTTTTACATTTGAAATAAGCCTTATAGTGCTCATTACTCATTAGCTTCCAGGTGTGGGTGAACCATTGTAGCTTAGTTATTTGCATTGAAAATGACCAAACATCAGGGACACAGGTTGTGTCTTTTGCAGGCTGTAGCGTCCCGGGCAGCGCCAGATGGCCCTGGGAAGAATCCAGGACTCAAACTGCTACTGGGCACAGGGAGCAAGAGCCTACGAGACTGTGCCTCCAGATCAGGTCTAGATTTGGGCTCTCGGCAGTGAGAGACTTGTTTACAGACTCTAACATTTGCCAGGCGCCATCCTGACTTATTTACAGACTCTAACAACTTGACAGTGTACTATGCCTCTAAGCTATGATGTTATGTAGATTAGGTGTTATTAAATGCATTTTATTTACAATAGTTCAACTCATGATGGGTTTATCTGGATGCAACATCAGCTTAAGTTGAGATCTATTTCTACTCGGTCCACATGCATGCCCTAGGTTATTCCATTCAATCACATGATTTTAAAAACCATATATTTTCTGATCATTCATAAAATATGCATGTATAGACTGCCTCTTTGAAATCTAGAAATGAACACCCAATTGCTGAATTTACTTTTATGTGTCAAATTTAATATCTCTGAATCTGATATGGTATCCTGCTCTTCCCACAGTCTTCCCTATCTCAGAAAATAACTCAATCTTTTGATTGCACTGGTTATGGAACTTAATGCCATCCTTGGCTCCTTTCTGTCTCTTACCACCTACATTCAATCCATTCAGCAAACCTTCAAAATATACCCAGGATCTACTGAATTTTATTATTCTTAGGTAATATGCTAAGCCATGTCCCCACTCCACTGCCTGGATTACAGCTGTCTCCATCAACTACAGTTAATTCTCCACACATAAGCCAGAACATTCTTTTTTTAAGTATTCCAATTATACTACTTGTTTAAGTCAGTGTTCCCACTGCCCTGACTAAAAGACCTGACAAATACAATAAGAGGAAGAAAAGTTTATTTAGGGGCTCATGGTTTCAGAGGTCTCAATCCATAGACAGTCAGCTCCATTCTTCGAGGCTATAGGTGAGGCTAAACATCATGGCAATGACAAAATAGTGTAGTGTAGGGAAGTAGTTCACCTGTCCACCAGGAAGCAGATAAGACTCCACTCATTAGATACAAATTATATACCCCAAAGGCACACGCACAGGAACCCAAAAGATACATGCATGCAAGACAATGGAAATAAACTGAAGAACTTTTAGAAGCTTAAAATGAAATACATTTTCTGGCTGGGAAGTTGGCTGGAGTCAGTTGGAATTGAAATATTCCCTTTAAAGTGTTAAGACAAATTACATCATCTTGGACACACTAACTCTTAAACAACAACAATGAAAAACACTATCACCACCACCACCACAACAACAAAAACATAATGCCTACTGAAGTACTTTGAATTTGTAGATAGCATATCCCAATAATTAGTGTGTTGCTCAGTTGATACATATTTGAAAATGTTGCTACAGTGAATTTACTCGGTAACCAACAAGACTGAGTGATTTGAGTGGGATTCAGTAATGCAGGACCTCCCAATGGCTTAGGCTGTGCCACTGAGCTTAAAAACTACTGAATTCAAGTGTTCAAGGTGCCTCTTGTACAATTAGAATGCTCTCTGAACACTGTCAGGAACTGATGGGGAAATTGTAGCATGAACTAATGGTATTTAGGAGAAAAACTTACTCTTCGAGTTAAATATCTGAACCACTCATATTGAACTGGATGTTATCTCATTTACCAGATCACCAAATTGGGCATACCCAATTTATGTGTGTGTGTGTGTGTACAGTAGATGGACACAATAACTTAATTTTTTTTACTTATGCCTTTATGTGATGCTGAGGATCAAATTCAGTACCTCACACATGCTAGGCAAGTGCTATGCCACTGAGCCACAACCCCACCTATACCCAGAAGTCTAAGGATGGATAATGTAAAAGAGGCCTAGAGAGGAAAAAAAAAATCATTATGAGTACTCAAAGTGAATTAGGAGGTACTTGATATTCTGGTGTGAAAAAAAGGATCAATGCCTTTAATGCCAGTCATTCTTTTTAGCTAAAAATGTCATGTTTTTCTCCCACTATCATCTTCAGTGCTTGCTCCTTGGACTTGTTAAGTGAGAGTTCAAAAGAGACATTTCAGTTACCTTTCTTCACCCCCACTGCCTCCTGCCTTTTGATCTGCCTATAGGAACTACTGAGCACCCTAGCTACCAGAGGCAAAGACCCAGCAAAGAGTCTATTATATTAGATCTCCACTCTCATAGAAGGCAGAAGACAGAATTTGTCCTCATCACGTAGATACTTGGTATGGATTTGCCTTACCTGACTACTTCTACTCAAGACAACTCTTGAAGAATTAGGAGTCTTTATTTATTGCCAGATTATTCTATGTATTTTTTTTTTTTTTGCAAAGAAACTCAGTAAATAAGGAGAGAAGAAAGGTCGTGTGCTGACACCATGATACTCAATGATATTTCCTGTATAACTACATGGAATGGAATATTGGAACTCAGGTACAGCTCTAGCTGGCAGAGATTATCTTTTGACTATGGAAAAATATCTAAGAGATTCTGAAATATGGGATGCTTTTTCTTCCATAGCAGAATTAAACAAATCTGGAAACAACAAGGTGAAATAACAATGGTATATCTAGTCCAAAAAATTACCTTCAGAGGCTGTTAAATATGTTCATGAAGGGTGTTTTCTGATTTCAAAAGTAAAACATTTATTTTCTCCTTTTAAATTATAAGATATAGCATTTAAATGTTATATACCTTTAAGGATAAATCAAACATTTACTTTTATGAAACATCTAAGTCTCACAATTTTGCTAATATAATTTCTAAAATTTTAACATTTTATGTCATTGAGATTGACTAATCTTTGTTTCTTTTCTCTAAAGCCATTGTTCAATTTTTACTAGAAATATAACACTAGACTCTCTGATTTAATTTTCTTACTACTTCTTGATCTGTCTAGAAATGTTTTATTTACGTTAAAATCTCTCAAATGTATTAGCATATCCTTGCTTATAACAATCACTTACCTTTTTGATGTCTGCTTTAAAAAAAAAAACAGCTGTGGTGGAATGCTTGCCTAGCATGTCCAAGGTCCTGGCTTCCATATTTAGCATCACAAAAAGAAAATTAAAAGTTATCTTCAACCCAGTTTGGAGACAGACATTTTTCTACATAAGGGTGTGAAATGCTTTGCTCTGGTTTGAATGTGCCCTCTCCAAAATTGTGTCCCCTCTCAGATTGGTAGGTGTTATCTATGTGAGGAAATTAAAAGATAAGGGCATTTAAGAGATAATTAGGGCATGAGTGAGTCTCCCTAAAGAATGAGATGAAGGCCTTTATAAAAGAAGCTGCATGCAAATTTCATTTGGGTTGCTCTTCTGTTTCTCTGCCATTATTGAGATGTACATAGAGTAAACACCCTCATGAAATGCCAGAGTCTTGATCTTGTACTTTGCAGCCTCCATAACTATGCATAATAATTTTCTGTTCTTCATAAAGTACCTTGTGTCAGGTAATCTGTTTTAGCAGCAAAAAAACAGACCAAGAGAAACCCTTATGAATTTCAGAAAAAAAAATAACTTTTTTTTTTTTTTTAAATAAACAGTTGAGAGGACCTGCTGGGGAGAAAGTTTTATTTTCCAAGATGATCTAAATATAGTGAGGCCATTGCTTATTTTGAAACCTATTTTGTGGGGAGAAAATTCAGAAGGTAAGCAGTTTTATTTTTCAACTCAGAATATATAATGCATCTTCTGTAGTTCCTGGAAATTTTTCTAGCTCCCTGAACTTTAGTTTATATCTGCCATTTCATATCTTATCATGTGAAGCTGTAAGAAGCCCATTGGCAGTGATGATATTCTATGTAGACATTTTCTTGGCCAGGAACACAAGTTCATTGTATACATTTCTTATCATCCAAGGTTTTGGATGACATTGCTGCCAATTTTTCCACCACTCTACAACACAGGTCACCCTCTCTCAGGGCTTCAGTAACAATTTCTTCATTGTTGACTCAGAATATATGAAAACTCTCTTTTGCTGCTTTTATAGTGTCTTCCTATCATCATAGGAATGGGCAATCAGAAAAATCATTAAACTGGTTTCATAAATATAGTTCCCATTACGAATGCCACAAGTTTTAGACTTTTGTTATGGCCTCAGTTTATTTTTAGGTATCCACTTCTGTGTATGTCATTTATTATTGCCTTCAAAGCTACTACAAGATGTAGTAGTTTAAAATGGCAATTTATATTAATCCTCAGGATTTCCTGAGTGATCATTGTGTTTCTGCTCCACTTTTGGCTTGGAGGGAGATATAACGTAGACCCATTTACATGTTTAAAAATTGGTACAGATTCTTGACTAGACTTCTTAATTCTACTCCCGGTGGCTAGACTAGTATCCTTAAATGGTGTCTTGGGTCAGTATTTTTTTAATTTTTTACTTTTTCCTTTTAATTTGTATTTATATTAAACTGACACAAAAATGTGTAAAAATTATACATAAGAGAATGAAAATTAAAACTACAAAGCATGAGATCCAGGCTCCAGAATCCAAATAACATTACTACTTGTAATGTTTTGAACAACTAATAATAAAAAAAATAAATTTAAAATAAATTTAAAAAATAAAATAAAATTTCCTTGCACTTTAAAAAAAAACAAATAACATTACTACTATTAGATTATATTGGTTAAAGAACATAGTAAGGCCACAAAAATTATGACAGTGGCAAAGAAATTTGTACCTCTGAGTGGAAGGGGCAGTGAGATGTGATGCCAAGGGATATACACACTGGGAAATAACCCGTAATTAATAGGAAAGGTTTTGGAGCTAGTTGCCCAGTACAAATACCAATTCCATTATTATTTTCTCTGTACCTTTAGATTGCCTATTTAATTTCCTGTAGTTTAGTTTTATCATCTCAAATGGAACCGATAATCACACATAATTCATGTAGTTATTACTATTAAATGAACACAGGTATGCAAAGTATTGGCAACAAGGTCTGAGCTGTTATAAACCCCTTTTAAATGCCTTCTATTAGTATCTCATTGGTTTCTTCCCTTCTT
This sequence comes from Urocitellus parryii, assembly GCF_045843805.1. Classification (NCBI taxonomy): domain Eukaryota; kingdom Metazoa; phylum Chordata; class Mammalia; order Rodentia; family Sciuridae; genus Urocitellus; species Urocitellus parryii. The sequence continues at coordinate 67,988,438 of NC_135538.1, read as the reverse complement.
TGTCTTTCACTTACCCTTCATTCTTCTGTAGAATTACCATTCCTCCTACTTCATTGTCAGATTCATGAAGGTCATCACTGGTCTCCAAACATATTGAACTGATTATTATTTGTTTTAATTGATATTTCATTTTTCAGAAATCATCTGACTGATTTTCCTGATAGCTCTTCTCCTTCAATTTCTCCTTTTTCTAACCCTTCCCCTTCATTTTAATTGTTCATCATGATACGTCCTTTTCCCACTTTCCTCCTTTATTCATTTCACTTTCTCTGGGCAATGTCATCCAGATCGGTTGTTTTCACTCTCAACACTTACAAATAGCTTTCAAACAGTGTCTTTCTGCATTGTGTTCCATATTCCACTTATGGGACATTGTATCATAAACTCTGCTACCCACATCTGGATGATCTTATACCTTCTATTTCTGCTACTTACTTAGATAGCTTTCTTATTTCATGTCCAAATCACCCTTCACGATAACATTCTTCAATTTGGATTAACATACTAGACACCATCATTGATCTTTTTGTCAGCATCAATAACTCCTCCTGCCCACTCCTGTGTCAGTTATTTTTGTACACACGTCTACTAAAAATGTTTTATTTTTTTATTTTTTTTTTATTGGTCGTTCATAACATTACATAGTTCTTAATACATCATATTACACGGTTTGATTCACGTGGATTATGAACTCCCCCTTTTACCCCGTATACGCTGAGGGGAATGAATTATTTTCATGGAAAGTCCTCACTAATATTGCAACATTATTTTTCTCCTCCTACCCCTTTCTCTGTGTCTTTGTTCTACTTGCACAGGCACACCCATCCCTGCTTCTCATGCTTCTGCCTTTGATTCTATTCTGCCTGAGATAGTTTCCTGGGACTCCTCTACATCCATTTTTTTGAGTGGGTGCAGATTAAATATCTCTTAAAAGAATGTAAATCCCATAAAAGTAGGAGAATCTGTCTTACCACTTCTGTGATCTTGAAACTTAGCCATGTGTTTATCTTGCTGTACCGACAAATACTTGATTTAAATGGATGAAAAATTCTTGGTGTAGATTCCTTGCCTCCCTAGTGGTCACTTGTTTTCTCTCTCCATTCTCAAAGCAATTTATGCTTCTCTCAAAGTTTACATTGCAGTTTGCCTGAATTTTAGGTTGTGGTGAATGTTCTCTCTCTTATCCACTGGCTTCTGATTATCTCTGTTGGCATAGGCTGTGTAGCATTTAGTATGTCACAGCATTCACACAACCCACAAAGATAAATGGTATGAATGACCTCCAGTCACGTGTCCTGGAGCCTGTCCAAGGCTACTGTGGTCATTGGATTATTGGCTGCCACATATGGCCAGACATAACACTCATTTTGAATTTCCCTTTGAGCCACGGATATTAACAAATAAGTAGTCATTGCAATAAATATGTAAAAATGTCAAATGATCGAATTTCCTAGAAAAATCTCTGAGTATATGTTAGAATAATTAACAAAAATTGCTATTTAATTAAAAAGTCAGTGCCAAAATTTAAAAGCACATAATGCTCAAATATCTGAAATATTAATTTTCTTTAAATGAAAATAGCAGACATATGTAGAAATATCTAACCAGCAGTACTATTTCCAGGTGTGGAGAAGATAATTATAAAACCAAAATCAAAATAATGTATTTAGTATTGTAAGGTAAAGAAGCTCTTATTTTAAGCATTAATTAGATATAATTTTAAAATATTAAGAGAGCTAAAATTGCATATTTAGAACACTGTGTAATCCCATTCAGCTTTCTCTTAATGTGGAAATCAATTTAAGAAATTCAAAGCATATGCATAATGAAAGAAATTTAGCCAGAATGGTTTTGTTTTAATCTCAGAGAAATGTATTCTAATAGTGTTCTCATTGGGAATACAATAACTGTATTTATATAATCATGAAAAGAAAGAAATGGGTTGATGGTCATAAAACTCTCTTGATAGTCGGGCACTGTTAATTTAAAAGTAGGAAGGCAGGGATTGAAGTTAATGAGGGAGTGAGCCTCCATGCAATTTCCTTAAACTGTTTAACACAAAAGCTGGTAGAAATATGGAAAGAGAGTACCAGAGGGAGCAATAGAATAAAATGTTGTAAATCAGTCTATAAAAAAAAGAAAAGAGAAAAACAGAACACCCTTTCAGAGGAAATGAGAATCACATAGTTCCATCGTTTGATAGATTAGAGCAATCAAAGAGATGGGAATTGCCAAATGCAGTCATTTGATAGATGGGAGGAATCACAATAAAGACACAAAGGTAAATTTGTATTTCTCATGAGAGCAGTCAGAGTGGATTATTAGGTACTCCCATGGCTGTTAAATATTATGTTGACTTTAATTCTTCCCTGGGTGCCTGAGAATGTGTCTTCTCTGATCATAGAAAGAGCCAAGTTACTTCTGGACATTTTTTTTTTTCCAGATGGCCTGGAAGTCAGAACAGTATTACTCTCTAGGAGCAAATAGACCTTTTCAGAGGTAGCGGTGACTACAGTAGCAATAAAATTTCACTTCGCACATACAGTATATAGAGTAGGAGCTGAGCAAAACCCTCAGGTAACAGTAGAGAACTAATCTACAAAAATAATCCTCTCATTTCATTACTTCATTCATTCACTTATTTAATAACGATAAGGGATATTGTAAAACTATTTTAGTCTGCTATAATCCATAGATTATATTTAAAATGGAACATGATGAAAGTCATGAATAACTAGTGATTTTCAAGATTCTTGAAAGGTTTCATAGTGCTTATTTAGGCTTTGCATGGCAACATTATAGTACTGGTAATTTACTGAAGGTCTTTTTTTTATATCACATTTAAGATGTATTTGTGTGGCACCAAAACATTTTTATTCAATTCTAATTACATTTTGTTTTAAACTAGCCAATTTATGTAGGATGCATGAGAAGCAATAATACAGTAAAATCCCTGGTTCTTGTAGCCAGGGAAATGTTGGTAATTAGAATTCAGAAAATCATGCACAATCAATGACTGCACTGGGAGAAAAGTTTATGACATCATACTTGACTGTTCTTATTTAGTTCTTATCTTGCCACAAGTTAGTATAAACTATGAAACTACTAACATCACAGGGCAGAATAGAAACAATGATTATAAACATATTTATTGTGCAGGTCAGTTTAGGAAGACCAGAAATTCCAAGGTAAAAGGAACACTACAATCATTTTTTGATCAATGAAAAAGCAAAGTTACTTGTACATCTACTTCCATTGTAATAAGAGGATCATGCAAGTAAAAAAAAAAAAAAATATATATATATATATATATATATATATATATATATATATATATAAAATTCTATAGAATCCAATGGATATAAGTTGTATTTTAGGTGTCAATACTGTGCAAATTCAGAGGTAGCTTTCTTAATAATAAATAGGGAAACCTTCAGAAGCAGAGGCAATAATTCTTATTCAAACTAATTTGGAAGAAATAAGTAATTAATTAGATTGTCATAAATTTAGGAACTGGAATGGGAAGAAAATGTAAATAGTTATGTCAACTACATATCATCAGATGTTTTACTAGTACTTATGAGGAAGTATTAAATTTGACCTATGTATGGCATTTATAAGTAAATATAATTTATAATCATTTGTGTCTGTATGTCTCTCTACTTATTGAATCTAGAAATCATGTACCATCACTTTTTTATTTTTTATTTATTTATATTTTTAGTTTTAAATGAACCTTTATTTTATTAATTTATTTATTTTCTTTTTTATTATTAGTTTAAAACATTACAAAGCTCTTGACATATCTTATTTCATACATTTGATTCAAGTGGATTATGAACTCCCATTTTTACCCCGTATACAGATTGCAGAAGAATCGAACCCAGTGCCTCACACATTAGTCAAGCACTCTGTTACTGAGCCATAAGCCCAGCCATAATCCTTTTTTTTTTTTTTTGGTATAAATCTTTGAATAAGGTGACCACATTGATGTAGACAGATATCTTGAACAAAGTAATTTGAATTTGTAAATGTAATCAAACTTTCTTCTTGTCAATCTAGATGAGTAGACCCTCTACAGACTTATACCTTCCTAAAGCTGTTTTCCAATTAGCATATGCTTTTCTTTACTTAGGTGCAAACTTAAATTGGTGGATGAATTTTCTTCCTGCATGTGTTGTAGCAAATCTACATATACTGACATACAGTATATCTGCTGTTATTCTTTTTTAAAAAATATTTTTTAGACATTGATGGACCTTTATGTTATTTATTTATTTATGTGCAGTGCTAAGAGTCAAACCCAATGTCTCACATATCCTAGATAAGCGCTCTACCACTGAGCCACAAGCCCAGCCCCTGTTTTCTGTTTTTCTTGACATGATTCTTCCTTGTAACTACTTAGTAAATTTGTGCTTTTTATAACATGGTTAATTTGCAAAACTTGTCAATATTAAAGATTTGAGCAACTCCACTTTTTATATTTATAATTGTAAATATATGGTTAATGGAAAGGAGCTTTTAAATATGGAAATTTTTTAAATAAAAATTAAAAATTTGCAAGTGAAATCCATTTATTCTCAATTCCTTTTTGGAGGTAAACACTAGTGGTATATCTATATTTTCCAAAAGTTTTATTACCACTTAAAATTTTGTATCCATTTTATAAATTAGAAAACCAAGGCATAAAGAGGTTAATTAATTAGCCCAAAGACACCCAATTAGTAAGTGGGGGAAATGATAAATATTGAAACATTTGATATAAAATTAGTTATTTTTAACTACCACTATTCTATACTGCCAAATTTACTTATCATTAAAATTTTAAAATATATACTTAGCATTAAGTATCTCATTATATCTTTAATGTCTGGTAACCCTATTTTATGTTTGATATACAAACTAACCTATTTTGTTATTTTACAATATTTAATTAATATTTCAAAGTAAATGTTTACCATATTTTAATTTTCATGAGCATATAGGATGTTAACGCTTTTTGACTGTTACTTCAAAAAACTCCAGTAAATTTCTTGTACAAAAATATTTGAATATTAAGAGGATAAAATGAAAGGGAGGGTGGATGGGAATAGGAAAGACAGTAGAATGAATCAGATACAACTTTCCCATGTTCGTATAAAAATATAACACTAATGAAACTCCACATCATGTACAACCACAAGAATGGGATCCTAATTAGAATAAGTTATACTCCATGTATGTATAATAAGTCAAAATACACTCTACTTTCATGTACATCTAAAATGAATATATAAAAATGTGAGTCTTTTTGTCGGATACATTTTTAGAAAGGAATTATACTGTATTAAAGTAAATGTTATTGCTGTCTTAAGGGCTTAATTTATCAGAATCTGCTTTAACATATTTTTGACCAACATTAATTTTTACCAATCATCTCTAACATGTTGACGTTATAATGTGTAAATTGCAGGATTACATTTTTTCTCTTGAGATTTCTTGACAATATTTTAAATTGGTCATCCATTTATGCACATAATAACTGTTTGAGCTTTTTTTTTATTTTTCAGTTACTTGTTTGTATGTTTTTCCCAAGCTATTTCTTTCAGCTAATTTTTATTTTTTTAATGCTTGGAGGAACATCTTATCTTGTATATTGACTATTTTTTACTCCATACCTATACATGATCACTATAATATTTTATTCACCTAGTTTTTCAGCTTTATTCATTAATGTTATGTTTGTTTATAATGTTCTTATGCAATTAAATTTATCAATCATTCCATTATGTTTGGTGTAAGCACTCTTGCCTGTGTGATGGGAATATTTAAAAAGTCTTCATGGAGATGTAACTAAATATGTGAATTTTTATATATAAAACAGTTTAATCTCATCAAATGGCTCTGGGTAGAGCAATTTTGGATAGAACTCACCACCTGATAAAAGAAGAAGTGACTGAAAGTCACCTGGTGTGTTTGGTGGTTATTTTCCATTTAGTGTGAAGGAATGTAAGATATGAGACAGACAATGACCACAGATAGGCTTGAAAATGGTGGGCAGGAACTGGATAATGAAGGATGGATTGCTATAATAAGGCACTTGGAACTGTATCTTATAGTAAGAAGAAAACATGTGCAGATGTGAAAAGGTCAGATCTGCAGTGTATCAGAAGATTCTGATAATTGTCACAAGAAGGGAAAATAAAAATACTCTCTACCAACTGTTAAAAGGTGCTAAATTAAAAAAAAAATCAAAGAGCTTAGTCTGTTTTTCTTCCACTTTATTTTACCTAAAATTATAATTCTGTATATCTTATTATTTTGTCTGTATATCTTATTCTTTTGTGGGGGGGGGGAGGGAGTGTACCAAGTATTGAACCCAGGGACACTTCACCACTAGAACACATCCCCAACCTGTTTTTATGTTTTATTTTGAGACAAGATCACACTAAGTTGCTTAGGGTCTCATCAAGTTGCTGAGGCTGGCTTTGAGTTTGTAATTTTACTGCCTTTGCCTCCTGAGTTACTGGGATTACAGGCAATGTACCACTGTACATGGCCATTTTATTATTTTAGGTCTACTAAACAAAAAATTAATTTTACACGTACTGAACAAAAATAATCCATGTTCAACTATATACCCACAGAAAGCTCAAATCACTATTAGAGTATTTTCTACTGTGTTTAAAAAGCACATGCTACCTTTATTTATACTGTTTTGCATAATTTTGTAGATAACAATTATATATAATTTATAAATGAAAGCATGTACTTTCATAATTCATTTTTATCCTTATCCTTAGTATAAGGAAAATTAGCACTTTCTGAATCCCTACCCTATATACACTTCAGTCACTTTTTTTTTTTTTTAATGTGGTATTGGGGATTGAACCCAGGGCCTTGTGCATGCAAGGCAAACACTCTACCAACTGAGCTATATTCCCAGCCTAGCCACTTAGTCTTGATATTATCTTTAAAGATACAATATAAAATTGGTGTTATGATTGCCCCAGTTGATGGAAACTAAAGTTCAGGAAAGTAATTGAGTTTATCATGAAATATTACAAATATTGAATTACAATCTAGATCAGTTTTTCAATAAATGATCTGGCCTAATCAATGATTTCTATTTACCTAGAATTTAAAGTCAAGCTTGACCACCCTAAAATTCTAATACATAGAAAAGAAGATAGCAATTGGAAAAATTCTGAATTACCTAAATTAATTTGGGGGTTTATAAATGAACTTTCTATACTTTCAAATAATATTTCTACCCATTCTAGCTTTTAAGTCTTTTGAAAATTTAAATAATTTTAGCATCTTGTTTCAAAGTTGATTAAGTAAAAAATGTTAACCTGAACCTTCCTTTTGTTGTCATTTATCTCCAGGGCAAAACAAAGTCAAATTTAAAAATTCAAAATTCTTTTTAAAAATAGGTAGCATTGTGGTTTATATCAAAGTATTTCAAATTAGTGAGTTAACTACATATGAGAACAAAGAGAATGAAAGAGGAATTATCTACCTTATCCTTAAATTTATATTTAAATGATTATTCATGTCTTTTGAAACTTGTGCCTAAAACAAGTACAAGTATATAATTAATTGGTCATTTCTACTGACATAATTTAATAAGTTAATTCTTTATGAGGAAAATATTATCTATAGGCACGATAAATCTAGATTTCAGAATATAAAGTAACATACCTTAAATTAATTTCATGGCTTACAGCACTAACTATATGAGTGCTTACCCTCATTATGGGCATTCTCCCCTAGAGTCTTCTCTGCTGTTTGGCAGTCTGTGTCAAATCCTACTTTGATTGGTAGAATATCAGTTTTCTCCTTGTCAGGAGGCTTCTTTACTTTAATCAGTCTTCAAATTAAATGTATTTTTTTTTTTGCACCTGGAAATAAATAACACCATGTAGCAGTTTTGGCTTAAAATAGATCATGCCTTAGCTATGAACCAGAGGCATGTTTTGGAGCTTAACATCTTCTGTTTTAATTGATGAAATTTATCTGAATTTCTAAATTTGCATGAAATATACATATATATTTCTCAATTAAGCAAACAGGATTCAAATTTATTTTAGCTATGTCTGAATGATATTAATAGACCATTGCTATATTTTGTTGGGGTTTAGTTTTTACTTATATGAAATATTTTTCCATACTAATGGGCTTAGATTGATACTACATTTTGTATTTGAAGGATCAAAAAATTTATATACAATATAGTCCTCCAGATTCTCTCTTAATATCTATTTTTCTTTGACATAAGTAAATTTCTAAAAAAATATCTTAAAGAATGTAAATTGGGTAAAAGAGAAATTAAAAATTTAATCAACTTTAAGACTATATTCAAAAGATAAAATTAAAAGAAGAGATTAAAAGACGATTAACACATAATCATCTTTTAAATGCTGCCACCAGTTTGAGTTTTTTCCAGACCTACTTATTTAACATGTTTTAAGTGCTTACATCATGTGGTATTTGGCCAGTATTATTAAGGTAAATAATGATGTGAAGGTACAATGAAGTAATCACATGTTTTAACTGATGGAGGAATGAAGCAAATCACAGTAAACCCTCTTCACTTGTAATTCAGACTCAGAAAGTATTTTATGAAAAATTAAGAGAACAAGTGATTGATCATGTCCTTTACCATCCAACTCCAGAAAAGGTGGTCAGTTTGTTTTCTGAAAACAACTTGAACAGTCTTTTCAGCATTTCAACTGGAAAAAAAGTAAGGATATTAACTGAATCCTAGACTTTAGAATCAACAAACAGAATACAAATGACCTTGGCAAAGTGAGTTAAGCAATATGGAAGTGTTATTACCTGATTGCTCAAGAGAAGGAAGGTTTAGGGATAAATAAAGGAGAGAAAGCAGGCTGAAGGGTGATACTCTGAGGTGTTCTTGAATGGATGGAATGGCACTTAGTATCATGTTTAGCTAGAGGAAGACATAGAATTAAGAAAGAGATTGTTTTTAATATGAAAAAAAAATGAGCACATTTATAAGCAAATAGTAAGATGACATTGGTGACAAAGATGTCATAGGTAAAGCAGTTTCAGAAAAGGATTATTCGCTAGAGAAAAGTTCCTGGGCATGAAAACTAGAGTGGTACTTAGAAAATTAGGAGCTGAATTATCACCTGACATGGGAAGAAGGATTCCTCTTTCCATTTTAGAACAAGAATTTCTAAGTCATCTATTTTCATGTCTCTGAATCAAGAGACAAGAACAGCTGAGGAAATAGAAAGTCAAGAAGGTAGAACTCTCCACTGGACAGATGAGAATTTCTTAAAATAAATATTGTTTTCATTCTTTAAGAGGGGATTAATTATGTCATGCTTGAACTATGCAACCAGGACTTAAAGAATAAAATTTCTAAATATTTTATGGCTTAAGCTTATGACCTCTTCACACTTCCAATGAACACTTTATATTTTCTCTTGACTCAGCTCAAGAGTTATCAAATCAAAATGGGAAAATGAGTTATTCACTGACACATGAAATGGAAAGAAATTTCTTTTATATTTTTTCAAAAGTATTTTCCTAATACATACATTATAAAGTTTTATTTCTTGAAGTCTTCCTTTTTCTCTTTGAATTTAATTAAATTTTCCTTGAAATGAATGACCCTTTTTTCTTGTAAAATCATTTTTTGCTCACTAGAAAAGCAACTTGACTTTCCCCAGAACAATTATGCTTCCTCTTGTTAATAAAATCTCAGGATATTTGGTTTATATATTCAAGTTCTAAAAATTTTGCTTATCCTCAAGATATATATATAATTTGAGATATTTAAAGGGCTTAGCATGTATAGTCCTACTGTTTACTTGAAAAAATTTATAAAAACATTTTCAGAGATGATTTAGTGTTTATTTTTAGAAATGTGGAAGTGTATAATCCATAACAATTTCTTTATATTTATTTTGACAAAAACAAGCAACATTATAAGAACTTTTTCAAATGCAAATTTTATTTCACTCACTTTGATTACAGTTGTATTCCCTTTAGCCATGGTTTTGCTTTCCATGGTTCCATGGTTATTCATGTTAAGGTGTACAGAAAGAGAAAGAGAGAGAGAGAGAGAGAGAGAGAGAGAGAGAGAGAACAGGGGGAGACCATATCCCATTATTTTTATTGCAATATATTATAGTTATTTTGTTTTTAGTGTAATAATCATCTTACTGTGCATAATTTATAAATGCAAACTTATCATGAGTAATTATAAGTAAAACAGTTTATATATCAGTGGGTATATGTATATGTATGTGTGTGTGTGTGTGTGTGTGTGTGTGTATGTTTATGTATGTGTGTGTTTGGTAGTATCTGCAGTTTCAGGCATTCCCAGGGACTCCTGGAAAGTATTGCCCACAGTACATGCTATGTCTGATAAGAGTGATTTCAGTATGAGAATAAATCATAAAGCAAAATTAACTTCCCAAGAAATCAATTAGAGTTGTTGCTAATTCCATGTAAATGAAGAGTTTTCTTTCTTTGATTGGAATAGAGAGACCAGATAATGTTATGAAGACTGTATCTAAACAATTATAGAACTTCTGGTAATTTTTGTTCAGTGATCTAGACAGTTTACCTTAAACATAAAGCATTTGAATTGTATAATTCACTAAAATACAATAGAAAACCATATCAACTGTTTTTCATCTTAAAGATATGTTGAAAATAATTCAGTTGGAAGTGATTAGCAACTTGAAATTTCTGATTAAAATTTAAATAATATATTCATGTTAGGACAAAGTGTATTTTTAACATTAAGTAAAAATCGGATAATTATGAGAATAACGGTCAAACTACAAACTTAAAAAGCAAAACGTTAATAGCAATACTATCAATTTTCTTTAAGAATACACATATAGATAAGTAGTTTACTTGGATTAATATGAGATTAAGAAAAAGCAAACACTTGCACAATAATGACATCAGCAGCAGCATAACTAATAACAGTAATGGCACCAAGTAACAAATAAGGCAGGTCCCTCATTCCTGACAGTGTTAATCAGCACACTGTGAATTGAGCCTTTGGAATCAGGAGGACTTCAAATCCAAGCTGTTCAAGCTAGGAAAGCTTAGTGTTCATCTTCCCCATCCCATATGAGATGCACTAATATTACATGTCTCTCAAAAAATCTAATGTGGTTACTAATAAATGGTTGAATAAATTAACAAGTCACAAAAGATTAAGAATGAGTTTTCAGAGACAAATATTTAATGCTAATATTTACTGCACACATATTATTTACCAAGAACTATTTTAAGAATTTTGAATATATTACCTTATCCATTCCTCACAAATACAATCATGAGATAAATACTTTTATTACCTACATCTTACAGAAGGCAGAGAAATGTAAATATGGTATAGGTGACTTGTGAAATGCCCCACAACTGGCCAGTGTGCAGCAAGATAGAAAACCAGCTAGTTCGTTGTAAGGTCTATGGACATAAGCAACTACGATACTTTAGTTATTCTTGACCTAGAAATATTTTCTATTCTGATATAAATATCTGCTTATAAGATTGTGTTAATACTGTTCATAACTAACTCATTATAACTAAATAAATTGTAAATAATTATTAGTAAAAATTCAAATGTTTTCATAAATATGAAATAACATCTATCCTAAAGAATTTTCACTCTTAGAAGATGGGAAAATTGTCTTTCAATAATAAAAGTTTCTGAGAATAATATTTGGTAAGTCAAGGTACCCTTTAGTTTACTAAAATTTCTTAATTGAATAAAATTATGTTTTAAAATGTCCATCATTAAGTTTGTCTCTGTTTTCAGAATTTGTTAATTTTGACATTGTTAGTCTATTGCAGGCAAAGGGTTGTTTGTTTCTAAGGAAATTGGATTAGCAACAAAAGTGAAATTTCTAATCAAAGCACAGATAGTTTTGGCTCATCATGGGAGATGGATATTTGAGAACTTAAGATTTCTAGATTAAATAGATACAGTGTTTGTGGCATATATGCATATTATAATTTAATGTATATACATTAAAGAATATTGTTCACCTCGCTGTTGAAATTGAAATAATTATGATTCCTTAATCTTATAAACATAACTGGAAAGAACTGAGTGGTAAATGGGAAGAAAGAGTTTGTGGCAAATATGGAGCCTATACATCTATAGTGAACAAAGATGGAGAGAGGAAAGGGATTCTGATTTTTTTCTTGTATTTTGTAAAGGTGATTTTATGGTAATATATGAATGTTGACAGAAAAGATGCAATCAAGAGCAAGAAGAAGAAAGAGTGTGGCATTCAATAAAATTGAACTCAGAATGGCCAGGGGGCATTTGATTCAGTGGATAAGATTGGTTTGACTTTTAATTGAAGGTGAGACACCAGCATGGTAACATGAAGAAAATAGAGAGAGAAAAAAATTCTTAAAGATAGAGGGAAAATGTCAGGGATCTTCCTAAATAGCAAGATTTCCAGAAGCCACAGTGGAAGTGTCCGGGAGACAGGGCAGGAGGGATGTGTGGTGTGAGGAGAAGGCAGTATGTGGAGGTCCAGTTGTAGAAAGGGTTTCCATGGCAGAACAGAGGTTGATTAAACAGGAGCAGGAAGCAAGACAAGGTCAGACTGGAGAGATGGGGAAGATTTCAGCCTAGGATAGCAAACATGCTTATTCATAGAACAAAAGTTCTTTAGGTTAAAAACATTTAACTTCTCTTCAAATAACATTATCTAATATGCATTCACATAGGCAATCACACACATTTTATTTATTTAAGGTTAGGTTATTTAATCATAATCTAAATACTGAAAGTTCTTTAGAGGTTAATCCTTAGGGTAACATAAAATCATCTCTAAATAGGGCAGAAGTAAACTAATATCCTCGTAAAAATTTAGGTTATGGAATATTTTAGCAATTTTATTGCTAAGTGGTTTTCTAATACACATATAACTACAGTAGAACTATTGATTTTGAAATACAGAGTGATAATTAACAGGAGGTAAGCTAATGGATACAGTTGTGTAATAACCTGCATAGTAAATCTCTTTGGACATAAAAGATAAAGGATTTTACTTACTACCTTGAAACTACAAAGGTATTACCATAGTTCTCTGCTTTGGAGAATGATTAATGTGGTCTGTCTTTCGTAGTATTAAGAATTGAGTGAAAGCTTAACTACCAAAGAAAACATGCATCACTCCTAAAAGAAGCTGCAGTGTATATAATTTCCTTGGAGATATTAGAGCATCCTAAGAAAAATAAGCACTGAAAAGTCAATAGTTGGATGTCTTGTAGGTAAAGTAATCAACTGTGTAATGAATCACTGTACACTGAAAACTAGAATCAAATTATAGATTTTTTTGGCATAAACATAATTTATTAACCAAACAATATACCCTAACCTGAAAGCACAAATAAAAAAAAGAGGCAGTTCAATAAAAATTCATCTGGAATTATTTTGCGTTTTTAAAATAAAAGTATGCCTTCCACATTTTTATAAACTATTTTATTAAAAATAAGAAATTGGGCTGGGGTTGTGGCTTAGCAATAGAGCTCTCACCTAGCATGTGCGAGGCCCTGGGTTCAATCCTCAGCACCACATAAAAATAAATAAACAAAATAAAGATATTTTGTCCCACTGCAATTAAATAATAAATATTTTTTAAAAATAAGAAATAGAAAATACAGAAAATGAACTATATCAGCATATATTCTTGATTTTTAAATTTTCATATGTGAAAACACCCACGGCACATCAGGGTATATGAACTTTTAATGAAGTACTTTTAGTATAATAGAGTATTATTTATAAAAAAGTAAAATGTCAGTTCAGAAGTCAATCAACAAAATACATATACCATAACAGTCAGCCAGAAAAATTTGTTCTTCAGTAGATTAATTCTATTCTGAATGATTAACTTTTAATGATTCTGCCACCAGATACAACAGCAGTGAAACCAATTCAACTGTGATTTTGGTGAATCAGCTCTCTTAAACCATTCTAACTCAAAAAGATATAGTTATGTCAGATTTTTTAAAAACCTCTATGTTCTATACACACCATAAATTTGTCAGGAGTCTGAAAGTGTTATTGATACACCCTATGACCGTGCTTTCATAAGAAGGTGACACCTACATTTGTCTTTCAGTACTCTTTTGTTTTTCATATATATTTAATCTTTAAAAACAAATACAAACTAGAAATAATAAACGTAATAAAAACACCATGTGTATGTCAAATCAATCATTTAATTATATGAAACTTAAGAAAAGGTGGGTAATTGTTTTATTAAACACACACAACCTAACTCTAACCCAATTATTGATTCAACAGAAAAATTGTGCCTAAGTTCCCAGTGATGATGACCATATTACTGCACATTTGCAACTAAGGGAAGATTTACTTTCCAGCTCAGCCCTGCTTAAGTTAGGAATGCACGATTATAACTTCAAATTGAAATTGGAATAGTTACCAGGATTCATTTGTTTTTCTTTCAATGAGTATCAATTAATGGTTATTTACTCAAAGTAATTGCTATGTGATTTTTATAATTGTTTTTCATTTTCACTGTTATAGGTATGTCAACTTGGGAAAATCCAGAGAATTAGAATACCAATATACTTAGTAAAATTGTTGATAAACCACCTGTTTACTTCTTGCTTCTAGAATTTATTTAGTATTTTCATTTATCTTATATTGTTGTCTTTTGTATCTGTTCAACTTATAAAATAAATCATGATACTTTAATACATTGACAAAAAATGTATATTTGAATATGATTTAATTCTGTATAATTAATAAATACATGAAGTTATTGTTTCATGTACCATGTTATTTACCATAAATCTAATGTAAAACCTGTATTATAAGATAACTATGTATGGCAAAACTCAGATTGTTGACTATAAAGACAATAGAAAAATTAAATTAGCAAGATGAGGAAGTCTTTTCTTCAGTGATCTCAAAGAAACACCTGGTTTGGTTGAGATGAGTCGTGGTCAGTATGCTCTTCTATTTTAAGTAGTCCCACCCTTTACAAAGAACTTTTATTCCCAACATTCAGATGCCAGGACACATACACAGCTCTGAAGGTACATTGCCATGTGCACAAGCAAAAAAATGCGCCTTGCATTCGTCAGTAGTTTGTGCTCAGCATAGGTGCTATCTGGGCTCAGCATCTTTCTCACCATGTAGTCCTTGACTCCGCATAAAACCTGGCAACTGTCCTCATCCTAAATCTCTTCACATAAATTTATCATTTATATTCTTATGTAAAATGGAACCCAGAAGGTGGTTAATTTCAAAATATGATATTCACTCAATAAATATTTTATTATATGCATTTTATATTCTAGTGTCATGAATGCATATAAAACTTCCAGGCATATGAAAAAGATTTTACACATTATATTCAGAATCCAGTTTTGTGTATATATATTCAGTGAAATAAAAAATACCACAGAGATCAAATAGTCTGTCCAAGTTAGAGCAAGCAGGAAACACTCAGTGTGCTAAACAAACAAATACTTACACGGTGAGTTAGACATGCAGAGAGGGCATTTTCTGGGCTGACACCATTTCTGTTTGGATGAGAAGGAAAAGTTTAGTGCTGTGACCCCCATCAAAGCTTTCAGAAGCTTCAACCTAAGGTAAACTCTCGGTGCAGACTCAGTATCATAGAAGAGGCCTGCAGGCTGTTGGTATCCCACATTCAGGGGTGATTTGTTGCAGTGTTGGTCAACAAAATGTTATAGAGACAAACCTGTTTGCAGTATTCAACTAATCAGGAGTTTTCTTAGATGTCTGACTCCAGAAGCAGTGTTCTCAGCCACAACACTATATTCTGTTCAGGGTAGGAAACTTTAATCCCTGCATGGCATATCTGATGTGTGGTCTCATAGCAAGATAACTCTTAGTTTTACAGATAATACTTAGTTTTTTTGTGAATAAAGAAAAAAAGATTATATTTTTTAACTCCTGATAAATATCCATGTTCTTACATTTTGTCTCATTTTGATACCATGTTGGTTTCCAGTGATAGAAAATAATTGTTAATAATAAAGTATTAAGTATGTTAATATTTAAATTATATTATCTCTTTCAAGATTTCTGTTTTGCTTCTGCTTTCCTCAGTCATGTTTTTCGGCAAACACAAATATTACCTATTGCAGAAGATCTGTATTTATTTATTTATAGTGTTCATTTCTCATATACTCTTTGTTTGTAACAGGGATTTTCATTCATTTATTAAATATTATGTATATTTATATGCAATCTACATTCATCTTGTATAATTATGGAATATATTAATATGAATATTCACATATCAATATAAATATCATATAATAATCAATTTGTATTCACTATACAAAATCCTTAGTTTGTAAACAAATGTTCTCAAAACTCTACATTCCTCAAAATCATTATATTTTTAGTCAATATTAAATATTGAAAAGGGACAGTCTAAAATACACAAGTCAAATTTTGTTTATTTGTATAAATTTTGATTTTGAAAATGTTATGAAAGTGAGATATGCCCTAATTTTTTAAGAATGTTAAGAATTGTGGGTTTTGCTTTCTGATTTTTATTGGATAAATTATGATTTTTGGATGAAAAATTTCATATCTTTGTCATGTCAGGAAATATCATTTGTACAATTTTACATAGTCAATTAAGAATTATTTTTCAATGATTACATTTTAAGGGCTTGATTTAATATTTGTATTTCCCTTGGAATATAAATTATTGTTAACTGCTAGTTTTCAAAATGGTTGCATATGCATATATATCTATGCACACTCAAAAAGACTGTGTATATGTGTTTGTGAACACACATGCATTTGACTCATACCAATAAGTATAAGTAAGCTGTGACTCTTGATCCCAAATTTGGCATCCTTGTGTGTTAACAATAGGTTCAATGAATCTCATATTATAAATGCATATTACCTAGAACAGATTGCATATGCTGACAGATTTGACTAGTTAGGTCAACACATGTTTATTCAGAATAAATTAATAATAGATTATAAGGTGCATGTAAATACAGACAGGAATCTCTACACTAGCTATTTAATAAACCATCTGGCTGGACAAAGAAACTGGGGCAGCTCAAATTTATTTTGTCTTTCTTTCTACCTCTTCTCTTCTCAGGTACTAGGCAACAGTTAGTGCCCAGAAGTATTATCTATAATAATAAAATGACTTACTGTCAAGGATTGAATCTGTGACACTTGGTTCAGGGGTGGGCTCACTTTTCTTCCCTACTTCCTTTATAATGTAAAACACAAATGTAGAAGAGGATTGCCATAAATCAAAATACAGGAAGACACTGATGTCATGATTGTCATTAATATACTTTTCAATGTATCCCAGGTTACAAATGAAAAACAAGATGTGAAGATTGTAGAAGAATGTTTATTAAACTTAACAAGTAGTTTTTGTGTTTTCATGTTGTTTATCAAGCCATCCTAAATATTCAGAGCCAAAAAACTTGGTTGGGTAAAATATTACATAAATGAGGCTTTATCAAATGCTAAACATTTTACTTAATTTTATAATTTACATGTATATAAATTAATGATTGAGATTAAATGCAATCAAGTATATAAAAATAATAGATTTTTTCTTAAAAAATTAAATTCATGAAAAATATTATTGTTTGACCAAGTATGAATCCTAAAAAATAGATTCCAGTTTGATGTGTGTACCGGCCAGAAGTCAATGATACAGGTATAAATTTATGTAACCTTTGAAATGTGTATAGGCAAAGATGAACTCCTAGTATTCTTAGAATTTTTCTAATCTTAGTCCCAGGTGCTTCCTTTCATAGACCCAACATCATAATATATTCACTTTATAACTGAAATGTTTATTATTTCTAGTTATTCTCACCAGAATGTGCAACCTATGAGGACTTCGATATATCCAACTCCCAAACATTCTGAAATTGTAGATCATGCTTCCCTACTTCAGGAACATTCCTACCATTGTTCTCTTTCCTTTTCCACATCTGAAAAATACCCCTCATCCATTCCAAACAATTTAGCATACAATAACATAGTGCTACAGCAAAACCAATAACATAATCACAAAACATATACAAAAAGTTAATTAATGAAAACACGACTAATTATTATTTTAGGCAAGAGATCGTGTGTAACAAATGTAGTTTTAATGATGGATCAGGAGAATATCTAATTGGGAAAAAATAATTAATAGTGAAATGTATTAACATTAATTGATTTTGAGTTTTAATGAGGCAGAATGATTAATGCAGAGGGACAATGAGCAAATGACGAAGAAAAATAAAGGGAGATGGTCACACATTTTGATTGGCACAAATTTTTGGTAATACTGGTAATCAGGTTGAGACAGAAGGATGAGCCTGAGATTGAGTGCTAGTGATATCGTGGGCAAAGTGAAAGAGGCCAAAGTTCGTGATATGCATGTGGAAGTCAGTTTCCAAGCACCCTACCTCATGGTCAAAAGGAAGGATTTGTTGCTCACTGGGTCTTTATTCCATTTTTCTCTACTTTGACTAGTCTCTATTTACTGCACTCTTTGTATAGGTCAACTGTTTTAGGAGTTGTTTACCTTGCTTTGTATAAATTCAAACATCATTTATGTGAGTGCTTGATATTTTGTTACTGTATTTTGCATATTTTCTTCTTTGAGAACAATCTCTTTTTTTCAGTGGATATATACAGAGATTTTTTTTTTACATAATTTTCCAGAAAGTTTGCCGCCTTGTGTTAAAACCATGATGACTTTGTCTGTTTCTACTGTCTTGCATCTGTCATTTCAGTCTGCTGAGCTCTTTCCTGTTGTCTTTGTTGTACTACATTAATTCAGAAATATGCATTGCACTCTCTGATACAGAAAGTCTTTCCAACTCTTCAAACTCTAAAAATGCATTTCTCCAGTGTATTAAGTAATGACACAGTCTATGTTACCCTTTTTAAAACTCCCTTGACAGTAATAGTTCAGAGATCTTACCATTTAATTACTTCACCCATTCTTCATGAAGATTAAACTATTTTCACTAATGATTTTACTGTTTCCTCCAAGTAAAACCATATATTGCACTGAGTTACTCTGGCTCAACAAGATCTCAACATGTTACAGAAATTCTTTACTATTTTTGGTATCATTACTTTCTATAATACTGATGCTTTTTATGGTTTTAATTTGGGGAAACTATCAGGAAACATTATATTTGTAAAGCTAAAGATAGTTAAAGAGATAAGAAACCAAATTAAGAAAACTTCTGAATTAAAAAGAAAATTATAATTGTATTCCTGGCGAAGAAATTAAGTATAATGAAAATGCAGCTCCCAAAATTATCTTTCAGAAAAATCCGATTAGTTTACTTTACTGACTTTTTTTTAAAAGTACAATGATTCCATATAACCTAGAATAGTCATTTATATATTTCTTTATTTTGTCATGTCATATACATGTATTATTTAATTAATGTTGAACAAGGACCTCCAATATGTGTATATACATTTCTAATTAAATTACAGTAATAGATTATTCTACAAATATATACTGCATGATTTTATACTGATACAATAGGAATTTTTAAAGAAAAAAATAAATAATTACACCCCACATTCTAAAGGATCATCTTGCATACCTCCTGCTGTGCATCCAGTCTCCTTTGGCAACAGACACCTAGAACAGATGTCAGCCATCTATGGCCTGCAAGTGAAATCCAAACTACCACTCATTTTGGTAACTTTTGTTGAAACACTGACATGCTTTTTTGTTTATGCATTATCTATAGCTGTTTTCACACCACAACAGTATGGAGTGATAACACCAAACATATGGCCCACAAAGCCCTGACCTATCTTCTAGATGTAAGTTCTATCTTCTGTTATGTCTGTTCTCACACTTAAGTTCCAAATATCCACAGTTCTAGCCTTTGAATAGTATTGTTTTCAAACTGTCAAATGTTTTCATATGAGTACAACTTTGTGCTTGTTTTTCCTTGTTGGAATGCCTTCATAGAGGTCTTTTGTTTTGTTCTTTAAAATACTCTTTACTCTGAAAAAAAAATGCCCCCTTCCTGAGATTTTTGTGAGGGCATGAATTATGGACAACAAATTTGTGTCTGTCTTGCAGGATAAACAGATGTAACTGCCTTTGAGATTTGATTCTCAAATAGAATCGTAGGGAGAAAATGCAATTGAACAGTTATTCAGGGACAGTATCCTGATGGAATAGCTCACTTCATCCCACATCTTTCATTTGGCCTAGTTATTAAGGTCTTTCTTTGACTTTGACTTTGCAAAATGTATAGTTTCCATCCAGATACTTATGTTTTACTAAAGCCAGTCTGGTTCTAACATCACTTAGAAATGTGACTTGAGTCTATCCAGATCTAATTTCCCTACTAGAAATTACTTACATATCTTTCAAGAAAGTTATTAAAATTATTAACAACTAAAAAGAACATTTAGCATATATGGTGTGCCATATAATTAAATTATGTCTATAAAACTTCAGACTAATTGCAAGTTACAGAAAACTCTAAAGTATTCTATTCTCTGTGACTACTTGATTTCACTACATTAGAAAAGGGCTATTAAGATGGTCAATCATAGTTTAGTTGTGAAATCCACTTACTGTGCATACAATATCGGATTGAGAGATCCACCGAGCAGATTAGAACAAAATATACTGCAAATTACTGAAAGATAATACAGCAAATGGCAGTTTCTAAAACTTTGTAAAGGTTTATGATTAAATGAAACAGCATACAGGCCAGCATACTTTTTCGACAAAGGATCAAATAGTAAATATTTTCAGCTTTGTAGGCCATACAGTTGCTTTCCAACTACTCATCTCTATATTGTATCAAGAAAGCAGTATAGACATTATGGAAATCTGCAAACATGACTGTGTTCTAATAAAACTTTATTTACAAAATCAAGCAGTGATTACAAACTGACCCTTTGTACAGACCCAAATTTGTGCATTCTTACAGTCTATTGTTATGTGAGCTGTCAGTTGACATGCATTATTTGGATGTGAGGTTATCTTGTTTATTTATTGACTAAACAAATAGTTTTGATTTCCCATTCTTTTTTTAAAATGTTTATTATTTAGTTTTTTAGGTGAACATAATATCTTTATTTTATTCTTATGTGATGCTGAGGATTGAACCCAGTGCCTCACACATGCCAGGGGAGCACACTACTACTTGAGCCACATCCCATGACCCTTGATTTCCCATTCTTCATCAGATGATGTATCCAAACTCAGAACTTTCTTTAAATTTATCTAGAGGCAAGAGCTCATTTCCCAAGCATTATCCAATTTAAGGTGAGTCCTCAATTGAGACACTGGGGAAACTGCTTTCAGTTTCTAGATATACACCAAGATGATGACAGGAGAAATTTATATTTTGATTTCTCTTTTGGAAGTTTAGATAAATATTTCCAACTATCAATATTCATACCCCATTCTAACAATGATGAATAAGAACTTTTACTGCTATGTTTTGTCAATTCTTTATTTGCCATGTATTGTGATTTATTTATTGACTTTAAAATATTAACAGATGGGGCTGGGGTTGAGGCTTAGTAGTAGAGTGCTCACCTAGCATGGGTGAGGCCCTGGTTTGGATCCTCAGAACCACATGAAAATAAATTAATTAATTAAATATATTGTGCCCAACTACAAATAAAAAAAATTTAAAAAGATAAAATATTAAGAGAAATATGAGCATATATATGTTTTAAAACAATAAAATTTCTGTGTGGTTTCCTTTTAAAATGCACTTTTATTAAGTCTGTCAAGGTTTCTAATTGACAGTCCTTTTTGGACCAAGAGCTAGAAGAAGAAGAAAAAAAAAAGCTACAAATGAGCCTTGGAATTTTATGAAATCTTTAGATTTACTGGTATGGTTTGATAACCCTCCTTCCATCAAAGTTGCTTGTGCACCCTAATCTTGCCACTCAAACTGTGAATGTGAACAGACTCAGAGAAACCTACTTAAAGATCAGAATGGAGAAAGGAATAATTGCTTTCAATTCCATTTCAGAATTCTTTATCCCTAATAACTGTAAACATAGAGGATCCAGCCTTTAGTGGTCAAAACCAGAAGCATCTACTCTGGAAATGTGAATAATTTTCTCTTGTTTTAAAGATAATTTTGTAGCTGGTTATGTTTAGGTTTACTTTATTAAATAGATGCTTTTCTTTTTTTAATTTTTATTGTTGGTTGTTCAAAACATTACATAGTTCTTGACAAATCATATTTCACACTTTGATTCAAGTGGGTTATGAACTCCCATTTTTACCCCGTATACAGATTTCAGCATCACATCGGTTACACATCCACTGTTCATCGTTGTCATTATCCTCTCACAAAAAAGAAATTATTATTTTGTTTATCTTGTGCCTCATTGGTTTATTACAAGCAAAATGGACACATAATAGTTTGCAAATTCTCAGTTCATTATATTGTTTTGTTGTTCTTAGAGCTTGAATTTACTAAGGGTAATCCTTATATCTACTAACGTGTGAGAGAAATAGATACATACATGAGCTACTGGGCTAAACCTATGCTCTAATATGTGTCTATCATCTTTATTAGGCACAGAGATCAGGGTTATTGCTAAAAGAAAAAAAAATGATATGTCTTCTCTGGGGAAGAAAGTAATTAATTGCCCACCAGGATTTCCTGTCAGGTATAAATAAGAATAGGACCAACTCAAGAGAAAAGAAAGTTACCATAATAGCTCTCCATTTTATAAACAATCCATTTATATTTTGGTCTTCCATGCTGGTTTTCTTTTCATATTTGAATTTCATCTTTATAAAAACAATTATATAAAAAGTCATCCTTAAAATAAAATAGTAAATAGTAAAAGTTTAGTTTATTTGTAACATTTATCAATAAATTCTAAAACAAAACTATCCTATAAGCCCAAAAATGAAAAACAAAGCCACCATATTATACCTGAAAAAAAAATAAGTAATTACAGTTTATTGCTTTGAAAAGTAAAGAGAATACTAAGTTCATTTGAAATAACATATGTATCCACATTCTGAGTGCTGTTTCTTACAGAGGCATAAAATTTGGTTATTGCTGATCCCACACGAATCAGTAATTAGAAGTTGTTTTAGGAAAACCCCCAGAATGGTTGTAACTGTGCTCATATAATACTGCAAATGGCCTTCTAATTGCACAGCTTACATTCAGGTTAATTGTGGTGTAGGAATTGGCTTAGCTGTTCCACTGTGAAGTTGTCACCTAGTGTAAACATTGCATGGTTCAAGATTAAGTGTTACTTAAAATTCCCCATATATTCAAAAAAGCTCAGTGGAGGTTAATTAAGTGTTTCTTTAATAAATTAAAATTCATTGTCATCAGGAAGAATTCTTTTTTCCTCACCTTAATATAATTATTAATTTTGTCCTAATCCAAAAACATTGGACACTTAAGAGAAAAACTGATGACATAACATTCAAGATACCTGTATTTCTTTTTTCTTTCTTTTTTTAGGGGGACAGATAGTTGGGTGGAGAGGGGAATGGAACCCAGGACCATTCATCTTAACCCTACTTTTAAAAAATTTTTGGTGCAAGGGTCACTTAACAACTGAGCAACATCCCCAGCTCTTTATATATATATATATATATATATATATATATATATATATATATATATATTCAATTTAGAAATTAGAGACAAGGTCTCACTAAATTGCTTAGGGCCTCACTAAGTTGCTGAGCCTAAATTTGAACTTTCGATCCTCCTGTCTTAGCCTCCTGAGTTGCTGGGATTACAGGCATGGGCCACCACACCCCTGGGTGTTAGCCCTACTTCTGTACTAAATATCTAACAGTTTTTACATTGATACAGGATCTCAGTAAATTATTGAGGTTAGGCTTCAACTTACGATCCTCTTGCCTCAGCCTTCCAAGTAACTTAGATTATAGGCATATTCCACCATGCTTAACTGAATATTTCTTAAAAAGAAAAAAGAATCAGTAAAATTTGGGGACAAAAAATCTTATTTTAAGAAGATATGTAGAAATACATTGCAATTTTTGGATCTAAGTCTTTAAATGGTTCATTATATGCTCTTAACAGGAAGGTCATTGAGGACTTGCCTGGGGTCCAAAACCAAAGGAGACCCAGGAAGAGATGAACATTTTACATAGTCATAGTGAAAATAAAGAATTTGACTACATTTGTTTTCATTTTTTTCCCCAAATGCTTTATCCTGGAAATTTTAAACTTGAAAGAAATATTAGACAAACTCATTGAAAATAAAAAGAAATTATATCTAAGACATGTTAATCAAGAAGTGTCAATAACTACCATGTACTTGGGCACAGTGACACAAGTGTAATTCTAGTGACTGGGGAGACTGAGGCAGGGGAATTACAAGTCTAAGGTCAGTCTCAGTGACTTGGCAAGGCTTTACGAACCTCAGCAAGACCCTGTCTCAGAGTAAAAGTATGTAAATAAAGGGCCGGGGATACAGCTCAGTGATAAAGTGACCCTGAGTTCAATCCCTATAACAAAAAAGAAAGAAAGCCACCCCCTAAAAAAATCATGTAGTCAGGAAGTACTCTGATATCTCTTATTTGCATTTACTATAGGAATGTTGATTCTATTATCTTAAGAATTAATTACCTGTTTAAGATGGAAAGTAAGTAATTAACTACATATCTGAAAAAAATATTTATATGTTGTGCATGCAGCAGAGTTGGTACTCACTCAATTAAAAGATTAATCAGCTGTACTGGAAACAACTTTTCTCACTCAATCATTGATGACATGCACATACAAACTGGAATATACACATGATATATATGGTACATGATATTATGTATATATTTATATATAATACAAATTATATGTGGAAAAAATTGTAGAACAATCATAAATAATGCTACTCTTCCAAACTTCATTGTTTAAAACACAAATAAACAGTAATCTGAGAATGTCTTTATTCCTATTTAAGTAATTCAGAATCTAATAGTTTTCTAATTTCATGTAGATCACAGGTTGCCACTGATTACTTTTTGTGATAAGTGTATGTGAATCAAAGCAAACATGAAAAGAGGGGTGTCAGAGAGAAGGGAAATTCTGATGATACATGGATTGTGAAACAACACAGATAATTAGCAGGATTAAGCCAAATGATAATAAAATAATCATTGGTTATAGGCCATTAAATCAAATGTTTACATTTGAATGCAGCATAGTAATTAATTTCCATACTATAATGTTTTAAAATTCTGCATTCTTTCATATACAACCAGAACTCCACATAGTGGCTAGATTAATATGTAAACTCATTTAGTATCTTGTTTCTATACCTTTGACTACCTTCTAAGAAACATTTTCTATAAGTTACAGTAGACTAATAGTATTACTTTATTTAGTCTTTTACTGCAATAGCTAGGGAGTAATGTTTTCATAATGGTGAACGCAGGTAAGCACGTGCCCAAACACATGCGGACACACACACGCTTTCTTAATCTTCACACTGGGAAACAACAACTTCTTTTATCTGTACTGACAAGGACTAAATCTGTTCTTTAGGATTAACCAGGAATCCTCAGTGAAATCTTTTGTTCCTTTCTAGCTATAAAGGGCTTGTTTTGCTTTCTTCCATTCTCCCAGTTGGCAAAATTACAGAGCAAAAACTACATGAGACTCTAACAAAGAAGTCTCAGGTACTAACAACTGCCATACCCTGCACACACCATAGAGTTGAGTTGTTAAACCCAACCCTGTAAAAACTGTTTAAACCTGAGGTGCACTTTATTCTTCATGAAAATGCATAACTCACATGCTAGTTCCCTTGAAATTCCTCTAGACTAAAATGCTGAATTCATTCTGTGCAATAATTAACTTATAAATTGGTTATTGGACTTCCTTGCTCCAATATGATTGTTTTTCTATTAATGTACATATTAAGTGAGTGAATATAGATATATTTTTCAATTATTCAAATTTTTTAATTGATTAATAGTACCACAATTTTAGGGTGCCAATCAATGCTGTCTGGTTAGAAAGGTAAAGTGAATACTAATGACTGAACCACTGGTTGTTTAGCTTCAGCAAGTTAACAAGTCCCTATCACAAAATAAAATAAAAATTAAAAACACTGGGGTTATAAGTCAGTGGTAAAAGGCCACTGGCTTCAGTCCCCAGTACTAAGTAAGTAACTAAATGAATAAAATAAAAATCAATAAAAACTCTACATTAACTACAGTATAACATATAGCCTTTTACTATGGTAAGGTGTCCTTAGACATAGTTGGCCTGATATTCTTGGAAATAGAACTCTCTATTGTTCATCATTGCTGTGCATTGAGATGGAGGGTTTTTCTGTGTTTGTTCCCTAACACATTATTGGGGTGGGAATTTTATTAAAGACTAGAGGATAGTTGTATTATTGGCCCCTGTTCTTCATTCTTCCTCTCATTCTTCCCTTGCCCTTTGCCAAGTACATTAGCATGTTTATGCAATATACTTCCCACTCATTGACTTTTTGTTGTTGTTGTTATCATTGTTAATATAGAGAGAAATGACCATAAGTACTGAGTCAACCTAAAAGAACTTCTAAGATTTTATAAATACTCTTGTGCCTCTGTCATTGCTAGAAAGCAAAAAAAAAAAAAAAAAAAAAAAAAAAAAAAAAAAAAAAACCAGATAAAAGCCAAAAACCAAAGAAGTGTAGTTTAATTTTGTAACCCTAGAAAGAGGATAGCTTTGCTAAGTAGAATCAATGCTTTGGCCAAGTCTAGCCTAGATTAGCTGTTGACCCCCAAATGCATGTTAATCCCAGCTCAAAGGACAAAATTCCCTAGAGATTAAGAGAACAGCCAGGTTTAGCTCAGCTCAAGTGAGCCATCCATCAACCAGTTTATGTATATGACTACAAAGGATTATTATTTTAAAATACTAGGTTTTAGAGCAGCTTGTTATAAAGCATTTTTGTAACACAGCAAGATGATGCTCTATGAATGTAAACTGTCTGTTATATCTAATTATCTGTAAATCATCAAGCTATCAATTTGGTGCTTAGATATTGTAAATAACTTATATAAAGATATTTATTTGTGGTATTTATGTGGCAAAATAAAAATGTTTTCCAGTTTAGGAGAAAAAAAGGATAGTCTATAGGCTAAAAATAAAATTCAAATACTTCAAAAGCAGTTGAAATTAAGTAGAATCTGATAAAGTAGGGAGAATACATTTGGATAGAGTTTTCAATATTGGGTATATAATTTATTGGTGGTTCCTGAGATATATAAAATGAAAAAAAAACAATAGAAGAAAATACTTCCTAAAAGCAAAAGTAATACTCCAAGATGCAAAATATGCACCATAGCTGGCAACAAAGATTTGATGCACTCTTATTAGTAAGAAGACAACAGAGCAATGAACACAAGTCAGTTTTAAAAAGATATAGAAACAGTATCAAAAAGAAAAATGGTGCTAAGGTCCATCTTATACATATGAGAGAAAAGGTTTTGATAATTAAACTCTCTATGTAGAATCATATTATTATGCCTATTGCTGTATCTGAATTTTTGTGTGCCCTAAAAATTCATATGGTGACATCTTAATTCCCAATATTATTGGTATTAGGAGTTAGGCCTTTAGAATAAATGATTAGTAATGAGGGCAGAGTCTTTATAAATGAGACCTGAGGCCTTTCAAAACAGATGCAAGGGATTTCATTCACTCCTTCCTCTATATGAAGTTGAAGACTCAGCAAGAAGGCAAAAATTAGTGACCACAAAGCTTGCCCTAAACAGGCACCATGTCTACCAGCACCTTGATCTTGTTCTTCCCAGCCTCCCAACACTAAGAAATATGTTTCTATTGTTTATAAGCTACCAAGTTGATGATATTATTTGTAGCATTCCATAGAGCATAAGATACATATATTGCACCAGTTAAATCCATAAAAAGGTTAATTTCATATTTATCAACCCAATACATCATTATCTTCTCTATCCTCCACTCAGAAAATACATCTCAATATGATAATTAAGAAAAAAAGAATTCACACAGAATAAAAATATACTAGGGAAAGAAAGTAAATATAGTTGGGAAAGTCGTCTATTTTTATTGTATTTTGACTAAATCTACAATCACAAAGCAACACAGAAACTCAGAAAAGACAGCAGAAAGTAGACATAAGGTTGGTGGGAACCAAGAAAGGAGGATAGAAAAATACAAAAAGTAAAAATTACAAGCAATAATTGACACTGAAGAAAATCAGTAAAGGACATAGAAGATATAAAGCTAGCTGAAAATATTTTTTTTTTCAACTGTTAAGCTCTTAAAGAGAAAATGATGCAGTTAACAGTCTGGTCAGAGAGAAGTGTTTATGTCTGGATTTCCCCCACATTCAGCACCCCCCCAAACAATGAAAACGAGATGGAATAGATATTAAAAATTATTATTCGTAAAAACTCTTCTCAAATCAAAAGGAACTTAAATTTACATATTGAGAGGATGCACTGGAATAGAAAAATTGACCTAGAATTGTCACTATCAGGATATATTTCAAACTTCAAAATAAAGAATTAATTCTTTGAGAATGAGGCCAAGAGATTAAATCTATTATTTAGAAAAACAAGGACTAGAATCACTTCAGAACTCATCATGATTTCTATAGCATAAGATATAGGCACAAAACTACAAGGCACTATAGGAAAGAAAGAAGGACTATGGATTTCATAAGTGGGAAAATATTCTTCATGTATAAAAAAGCTTAAACATTTAAAGAGCTTGAAAATATTTTTCCTATGAGAACTTCTTTAAAAAAATACTGGAAGAAGACATTAAATTAACTATGCGAAATCCCAAAAAACTATGTTAAGACTGAGGTTGAGAATATTAAACATATGAAAATGCTCAATAATACCTGAAATATATTTTAGGAGGATAACAACAGAAAAAATACAGAAATGTTTAAACTGAAACAACAATGTAAGAGAAAGAAAAGTGGCAAATAAAGTAAAATAATCACCTCACCCAAAACAGCTAGAAATTAAAGATCATTTGAAGTATCATTAGCAGAGCAAAGCTAAATAATAATATAAATAACACTTTTGACTAAAACCAGATGTGGATAAGAGGGGGAATTCAGCATACTCACTATAATTACAACACAAATCTTGCAAAACTAAAGGAAACACAAATAATACATTGTTAATGTTAATATGACGTAAAATAATACAACCAAGTTGAAAAGGTCAAGATATATATATGCTAAAGTCACCTAGGAATTTTTTTAGTAGATTATAAAGAAAAATCCTATGTAAAAATACCTAGCTGGGCAGAGACATTCACAACTATAATCAATGCAACTACTCAAGAGGCTGAGGAAGGAGGATTGTAATTTTGAGGCCAGCTTCAGCAATTTTACAAGTGGCTAAGCAACTTAGCAAAACCCTGTCTCAAAATAAAACATATAAGAGCCTGAGGACGTAGCACACTTGGATTTAATCCCCCGTACCACACACACACACACACACACACACACACACACACACACACAAAGAATTTCTGAGATTTCTCTAAAACAATTCTTAAAAGTAAAATGCACATCTTTCAATAATCAAGAGCAACAAATGAATAGAAAAGAATGTACACAGATTAAATAATATCTGAATAAATACTTAGGAATTTGGAAATAATATTTAAAACAAAATTATTTCTAATTATTAAAACAGATGATGATAAACATGATCACAGAAACATTTAAGTGGGAAATCTGAAAACATATTTAGACATAGATTAAAGCAAACAATAGGAATGAGAGAAAAAAATGCATATACAAATTATAAGTGGATAAATACTATACATAGAGAAATTTTAGTGAGCAGTTTTATAATAAATCACATTGCTCAAACATATGTAAATTCATCTCAAACCCTAATTGAAATTTATATTTATAATATAAAATTTGTAATATTGAATTCAGAAGATAAGATGGAAAATCTTACTAAATTGATTTATACAAAATAATCAGTGCAACCTATCAAAGGCCTACCCCTCAAAAAGGCATCAAGGGAAGCTGGGGCTGTAGCTCAGTGGTAGAGTACCTGCCTTGCACGTGTGAGGCACTGGGCTTGATCCTCAGCACCACATAAAAATAAATAAATAAAGATATTGTGTCCATCTACAACTAAAAAAAAAAAAAAAAGTTTTAAAAGCCATTATGCACTGATAGTTTAGTAGCAGAATTCAAACTAATTTTAAAGATCATAGAATTGTATTGTTAATGCTACTTAACACATCTTACGGAGTATAAAAGGAAAAATGTTCTTATGTATTTCTTAAAAGTAAAAATTATTTAATTTTCATGAATTAAGGATTAAGATACTATTTTATTATTACTAAATATTATGATATTGTGATAGTCCCCCACAAGAAAATTAAAAACTGCACAATTCGTAAACATTTGTATGAGCTTAGTTTCAAAAGCTTTTTATTAATAATGTAACATAAAAATTCTTAAATGTCACCTAATAAACAGCAAATAATAGAAAAACTTGCATGGAATGCTGAGCAACTTAAAGACATTCGGGCATTGTGTATGTATTGATATTAAATCTCTAAGTCATTTATTAAATACATCCATCTACAGATATTTACTTAGCATCTAATATGAACCACACATTGATGATATACATACATCACAATATTGAAGTGAATAAAGCTGTTTCCTATCCTTATGGATTTCACCTTCTAGAGAAAAGAGGAGAAAAAAAATGATAGAACATACTTCTGATAAATTAGAGATAATAACTGCTAAGAAATTGTAAAGCAAAGAAGAGGGACACGCAATATAATGGTTAGGGATATCTTTTTAGATAGATTGGCTAAGATTGGTATTAAGAAGTAATTTACATACATTCAGAGAATGCGAAAACAATCATAGGTATTTGGGGAGAAATTTTTCTGGGCAGAAAAAGATGCAAAAGCCTTGAGAACACAATAAAAATCTATGAGACTGAAGTCATGAGAACAAGAGGGAAGTCACTAAAATAAGGTCAGAGAACAAATAGGGAGAACAGATCTCACCATCTCTCACAGGTAAGAGTAAAGATAGTGTCCATTGTGTAAAAGGAGATTTCAAGGGAACTGGAAAGAGGAGAAAACAAGCTCAAAATCTATTCTAATAGTCCAACAGAAAGATGAGGGTCGCTTTTATCATTGTGGTTGGCATGCAGAAGCTGACTTCTGGATATACTTTGAAGTGGTGCCAATGGGATTTATTGTTGGAACCAGTGGAGAGAGGGAGAAAGAGGCAAAGGTGGTATGGGGGAGTTATCAGTGACTAAGATGAAAACAACTAGAGATACAGTCAGGAGTCAATTTTAGTTAAATGCATTTTGAAATGAATATTATATATCCAAGTGCTGATATTAAATAGGCAGTTCAATGTATGAGTCTACAATACTTCAGTGGGGAGACCTGTCCTATTAATCTGAACTTGGGAGTTACCAACCTGGATGTTAAATGAAATAAGATGTAGTGTACATTATGCTACCTGTTGTATAAAAACAGGGGAAAACATAAACATATATACTTGTATATAGGTAAAAACATTTGGAAATATATGAAATAATTCAATAACAGCCTGTCACTTGTTTCGGCAGAAGGAACTAGTAGATGTGAAGGAAGGGTTTGGAGCAAGATATTGTATTGCATAACTTTTATACTTCATAAAATGATTCAGACATGTGATGAAAATCTTTGAAATTAAATTAAAATGGTAGGGAAAAAAGTTACATGTGAACTTAAAGTACAAAGCATCACAACCAAAATGAATAAACACAAAAAAGCATTTATAAATGAAGTTGTAACTTTATTTAGAGGATTATTCTCAAAATCACTTTATATATATCTAATGAACCATCATTCACTAAAGTTCCAAACAGTTTAACACTATTTCAAAATATTCTCGAATTATTTAGAATACTTTTATAGGCAATTCAGTCCAAGCAGATATTTAATAGACGTATTTGTCTAGAATTTTTTTGAGAATTTGTTTGAGAATTGTTATCCTCAAAACCCAAATAAAACTTTCTGTAAAGAAACAGACAAAATTTAACTCAGCTAAATTATTTTAGACACAACCAAGTTCTACTGCTCAAAAATTCATTAGAAAGACTTTTCTTTTTCTCCTAGTAGCTTTTCACTGGTTTCCAATAGCTCTTTTGACATATATTGGCAGAGATAGCTTCTGGTGTCTCCAGAATTCTGAAGTTCTTAGTATCTGTAAACTCAGAAGGAAAACATCTTTGATATAATTCTGGCAA
This sequence comes from Urocitellus parryii, assembly GCF_045843805.1. Classification (NCBI taxonomy): domain Eukaryota; kingdom Metazoa; phylum Chordata; class Mammalia; order Rodentia; family Sciuridae; genus Urocitellus; species Urocitellus parryii. The sequence goes on along the minus strand of NC_135538.1, from coordinate 67,956,132 downwards.
AGTTGCCAGGGAGGAACCACTATACCTAACTCTGAGCCAGCATATGTGTTCAGAAATACTGAATGCTCTGTTTTAAAGGAATTCTGTGCAAGAATTAAGAGGGAAGAAAATGTTCCCAAAGAAAAGAAATGCAAAAAGAAACAAAACATTTTATGACCACTAGAGCTTGGATCTGTGATCCAATCTCCACAAATACTCCTGCTAACAAATGCTAATAAAGTTATATACATAAATCCATTATGGTAGAGTGTTCAAGTTTCCTAAGCTTATTTTTTTTCTTTCTAGGATTACTTCCTCACGTGTTTTGTCTCCTTTCCATGTCCAAACAGAAGGAAATGAGTACCCTTTCTCCTGCAAGATGGTATAGGTTAATCGGTTGAAAGCATAGTGACTAAATTAATGTTTTATCTACTAACTTGTTGGATACAAATGAAAGTTCACAAACAAGGAGATACAAACACTAAGAAATATGAAAGTAATCATAATAAACCTGAATAGCATGGGTGAAGAGTTGAAAACTCAAGCAAGTCTTTGTACTAAGGATGTGAAGCCATAAATCCAGGCATAAGATTATAGTAGTAGAAATGGAGATGAATAACTTTTCCATTCTTCCCAGAAGAAAGATTTAACTACACATGGATTTAAATGTTAACAATTTAAATGTGTTCCCATAACCTTCTTAAGTGAAATAATACTGCTTTCATTTCAAAAAGCCAAAGGCAATATGCTCATATTTGCAACAATCACCATAACAAAACATTTTTCCAGTGGAGCCATACTTTTAAGAATGACTCATATATTCCTTCTATAATGGATACTGCCCCTTTAAGTAGCAGGAACAGCTTTAGAAGATAATAGTTGTTATTTTGATTGTCAATCTATCCCAGAGCTGCTATTCTGCATTTTGTTGCTTATAGTCATAAATAGCACTTTCAGCAGAATTCTATTTATCTCAAGCCAGATTAGCAAAACCCTGATGGATAGGAAAAGCATGATATCTGAGAGAGATACAAATAGAGAGAGAGAGAAAGAGAGAGAGAGAGAGAGAGAGAGAGAGAGAGAGAATAAGCATGTTCAATGCAAAAAAAAAAAACCCAAGAAATAGCATAAAAAATACTCCTTAAGTCAATCTAATAGTGTCTGACTTATGTTAACCTGTTAAAAACCAGTGAACTGACAGCTTCCTTTTATTGGTTTATCAGAATTTTATGTCAAACCAGCATTCAGATGCTACACTGTTTCACAGCACCTGGTAATACACATTTTTAAAATCATTTATTTCCTTCATTTCTCAGTAATGCTTTTGAAAACATAGCTGATGGTGTAGGATTACGCACTGATGCAGTTGAGAATACAACTCCCAAATATGGCAAGGTGGCATTTGAGAAACAGCAGAAGCAGGAAGGTCACTCTCTGACCTTCATATGCCCTTCTCCCCTGAGGCAGGTCATCAAACCTAGAAAAGAATGTTCTGATCTTCCTCTGAAGTAGATATGTGAGAAGGGCCTACTCTGTCATGAAAGGAGGGGAGCATTCTTATCTCTCAAGACACAGGAACGCAGGCAAAAATCTAAACAGGGCTTGCTAATTTCACCCAGCTTTATTACCATTGGATCATACCCTTTGTCCTCTAATCACCCTTCTCCGGAGTGATTCACTTCATCAAATGGCATACAAATACACAAGCTCACCTGTTTCTCTGGGTCTTCATATCTGAAGACTCCCATATCAGATATGCTTTTATTAATCTGTCTTTGTTTTAAAGGCCTCAACCATGAATCTAAAATGGAGGAAGATTTTTTTCCCCCCATACAACACCATTTTAATCAATCTGAAACATTACCTCAGGTACACACAAGTGTATCACTGTGTGTGTGTGTGTGTGTGTGTGTGTGTGTGTGTGTATCTCATAATCTAGACTGTTGCATAAGTAACAGGAAAAAAAAGACTCATAACCCTTTGGTTTATGGTGGGTATTTTTTTTTTATTTTTGAGAAGTTCATAGTTGTTTTGACCACAAATAGGCATCTAATTTTCTTGTAATAAGGAAAGATATCAGGATATTTCATCAATTAGGATATCATAATATCATGCCAAGTGTTTTCAAAATTCAAAATTGCCATAATATAAAAATCAAGTGAGTTTCATTATGAAAGAGCTGCTGTTACATCTAAGTATAATCTTTGTTTAATCATTGGCTTGTCATCAAAGAATCAGGACAATTTCTCAGCTTTTGATTTAATTTCCTTGTATCATATTGGATGAGATTTTAGTTTAAGAAGTCAGTGTCAACATTGTAGTGCTATGCTTATCTCACTATATAAAGAACATTATAATTTGAGCCGTTGCGCTTTTTTTTCTAATGAAAGAATATTTTTGCTATGGTGAAATAGAGAAAACAAAATACATACACTCCCCAGGAAGCAAATAATATTAAGTGCCAAACAAAATGATCACAGGTTGATCTAAGAAGAATACTTAGTGAATTGAAGAGGATCCTTATGGTTGAAAGAAATTAGTAATAGGAAATACCACATAATTAATGACAATTGGAATGCTGTGGGAGCATTTATTCCATAAAGGTTGAGGAGGTGCCCAGAGAAAATGACCTTTGAAGGAAAACAATTCTGTGGGAACCTCTGTTACACATGCTGAGGTGTCTCATTAGGGTCAAGTTTAGTAATCTGAGTCTCTGTCTCTGCAGAATAAAAAGGTATCAGATAAATTTTTAATGGCTGAAAAAAGAATGACTATAAGCAGAGTGTTAAGCATAGTATCCAGACCGCTGTAGTAGATTTATTCTCTTCCCCTAAAAAAGAAATATAATGGAACAAGATGTTCAAAGAATCATAAATAAGTGACAGAGATTATAGCAAAAGAAAACACTTTGAAGTTTTGGCATGTATATTTTTTCAAAAGCTCTCAGATAAGAACTATAAGTTTGGGTTAGAATCTCATATATCACACCACTCTGCTCATTAGACTGAGCACCACTGTAAACTGTCTTCAATTTTCATAATTCTTAAGAGAGAATATTGCTAACAAAATTATAAAAACATGTTTATTTTTAATAAATAATAACACTGCTTGTATGTGTATTGGTTTCATTAATATTGACTATGAGAAATGTCCCTAATGCTTTCAAAAACTGCACTTTAGAAAATAATTTTGGTTGGTTAAAACTAATTTTCTACTTATATTTTGTTAGGCAATTTCAATTAGCTTTGATACTTCAGAAACTACAAAACAAAATTCAGTTTCTCAAATACTATACAAAAATGAAAACAATATCTGGAAAATTATGGACTTTGAGAACACTATAAGAAAATGCATTTAACTAGAAAAAAATAAAAGCAAAAATTTAAAACAAGATTCAATACTCATACTAGTTTGCCTAATAATTACTATCTTGAATATTGACTTTGTTAAGATAGTTCTCAGACAATTCATTTGGCAATGTTCATTATTATAATTAGTATTTTATGATTATTGGTAAACACAAGATTCATATTCCAGTTTCAATTTTTCAGCAATAATTGATATATCTTCTCTAGTTTCTCTTTTCTAGTCTATAAAATTAAGGTGTTAAACTCTTCCCATTCTCAAATTTATTATTGTCATAAAGAAGTCTTAAGGCTTGTTTTAATGTTAGTTGACTGTCTTCAGAGTGCTTTACAATTTCTAACCAGCTTCCACTAAATCAGTCTGTTCATCCAAATTGTGATACTGAAATTAATTAATAAAGCGTTAAAAGCCCAATTATTTTTATAACTATGATGACATTTTTTTTTCTCTTAAAACCATGAGTCTTCTTCTATGTATCCATGAGTCTGTTCCCAAGCATGAATGTGTATAGAAGGTACATTACAGAGAAAAATGTCTCAACTTTCTTTGACCTCAAAGCAAAATAAATGAGAGTAATAAAGTTCACTCCTTTGAGTTTTGCCTTGTTATCAAATATTCCCCAAATCATCAAGCCAATAAAAGTGAAATAGTCTGTCAGGGGAAAAACAAACAAAAAAATTGCCATTTCTGCCCCCACTCCTCTGCAATGCATTTTAAGAAAACTGCAATTCTAGATGCATAAAAGAAATTGCTTCTAAAAATTAGAAAATTCAATCAACTCGGAAAAAAAAAAAACATGATTACAGTAAGCAGAAAGTTAGATTTCCACTATAAGAATTACAATATTGTGCTACTTTGTGATGTTGTTTGCTTGTTTGTTGAGAAAAAACCTCTGGACTTTGATTTTCTTGCTTCTATTTCTTTTAATTTAATTACAGCCACCTAATAAAAAAGAAAAAAATAAAGAAGATTGAAGTAACTCCCTGTGGTACTCAACGTTTCTCCTCCCCAGATAGATGACCAGTGCTGAAAAGCCCTTCAACACATTGTTTAAAGTATGCAAAGTGTTCAAAGGCTCTTTCCTAATTAACACCTGAATGAATGGGTACCAAAACCTGAGACAAGCTCCCAAGCTAAACTGCTCCTTTGGACTTGGGGAGTGACTAGCCACCTCTGCCTGCCCTTCTTTCTTTCCTCTAGTCTCTGCCTCTGAAGCAATTTTAGTAACAAATTTTGCAGGAATTTGATTCTTTTGGCTCTTTGTCCTTTCATCTCAGCGGTTCCGTGTTTACTGATCCTGTGCCACAGGTAGTTTGATGTTGCTAGAGAAACTTGTATGGATGGCGGCCAATTCTCCTGACATTTGTATATCCTTCCGCTTCTTTTAGGAGCTTCCGGTCTCCAATTTACTCCTGCTCATATTTTCATATCATATTTCCAAACTTGTTTTATTTTAAGACTTCATCCAAGGAGGAAAGAGCTCCTTCAATTTCTTCTTTCCCCCGCACATTTCCCCAGTCCTTATTAATGTTGCATCTACTACAGTCCATTACCAGAGACATGGGCCTGCTACACATACATGCTTCTTCTCTCGCCACCTGTCTCCTTCAGCATTTTGCTTTATGACTGAGGCCTTAACTTCGTATCTTACGTCCCTGTCTCAGCTTTGTCCATTCCCTCAGGCCATTAACAGACTCCATCTCTTGAACATTCTCCTACAATTGGATCACCCATTGGCTTCTACTCATCTTTAATTTATTAACTGCCTAATATTTCTCTGCTTCCTCTTTAGTCTATAATGTCCCAATTGTAGGTTTCCTTGAACATAATTTCAGTCCTACTTTTTAGTTTCTTTAAAAATCTCCCCTCTAGGGCTGGGGATATAGCTTAGTTGGTAGAGTGGTGGCCTAGCATCACAAAGCTTCAGCACTGCCATAAAAAGAAAAAAGAAAAAAAAAAAAAAAAAAAAAAAAACTTCCCTTCAGCTAAAAACCCTCTCCAAAGACTACTTCTTTACTTATTTCTATGTGGATTGCTGCGCCCCTCCCCTGACTCAGGCAATGGCAAGGCCCTACTGAGGTGGATGGCGCAAGGCATCCATCCTCTGGAGGAGCGCAGTATGTTTCTGGGAATGGGCTGATTTGTTTTTGTATTCCTTTAATAAGCATAGTTATGATTTCTCATATGACCATTAAGTATGAAGGAAAAATCATGACTTTCCCAATTAATGCAACTACTTCTAAAGCATAGATCTGTTTGCTCTAAATGCAATGATTCAGCTGTGGAGTGTAAATTGTTAATGTCTAATGAAAAACTCCCTGTATTCCTGTCAAGGAAGTTTTTGAGAAATTAAATTAAAATCTAGAGAAGATAGATTAGTGCTTAGTACTGGGCAACTTGTTCTTGTTCCTGTGCACAATGGTTTGTGCTCTTACTTTTGTTTGATTAAAAGTAATAACAAATCAACCACTTGCCATAACCATGGCACCGGTTCCAGTCAGTAAGTCAAGAAACAATAGTCAAGGTATAGGCCAATAGTTTGGGACATTTGTAACTATTATTAAAAGTTAACTAAGCAGAAACAGCCCAAAACAAAACGCGAACTGAAAGTACAAATGCTTGCTTATGCATAAGCCAAGATACATTCTTCTATTCTAATTGTAACTACGTAATATTTTGTTTCTTTGAATAATGATTACTGTTTTGTAACCACAAAGTACTGTAAGCCTGCCAAAATGAAAAGTATATATGATCAACTTCACAAGTAAAGATAGGGATCAACACCTTCACTTTGGTGTCTGTGTTGTTTCTCCACCCCCTCTTTCGCCGACTCCTCACCATCCGTTCGTCTCCTGAGACCCCCTGTTGGAGCTGGTCTCCGACAGTGGATGATTTCTGTGTAAATTTATATATTTAACTCTGGTTTAATTCTAAGACCTATACCCAGTTTTTGAAATGCAATCTCATTAACTAAAAATGTATTGTTTTTTTTTTCTCTTACACCTTTTTTCACACATGGTGCCTTTTCAATAGCCCCCCTACTCCTATCATGCCCAAAGACCCTAATCAAAAGATAAGAACTATTATTCCATCATTTTTTTTTCTCTTGGCCTTATACTCAATGAATTACCTAGTCCTGTCAATTCTAGCATATTACTTATTTTTATCATCTTCTGGAGGTTATGAAACACCTAAGAGGAAAAAAAACATAAAAGGAAATTAGTTATATAAATTAATTTGCAATTTCTCCATGCTCAGTAACATGCCTTCCATCATTCTCCTAAACATGAATAGGGATGATTACTTATGTGCTTTCTTGTCATACATTAAGGGCCAAATGTCTCTTCCTTTGTGACAAAGAAATTTTTACACTTGGATTTTATTTAAAATTTAAATTCACTTTTTTATTCATTAAAGAAGGTGTTACTTAAATAATAATTAAGTAGAAATGTAGATCCTTTAATCTTATTCTTAAATGTGTCCTGAAACTTTTCTTCCCACCCCCCCCTTCTGCAGTGCTTCCTCTCCTGAATTATATCAAAATCTAAACTCACTACTTTCTGAGTTTGTCCTACATTGAATATAATTGGTGGCATTCTAATTAATTGCAGTAATCTCACAGATAAGTAGATAAAGCCTAGGATTCATGATCCTATATTTTGAATTCAGTTTTTCTCAAGTTCACAGATTTTACTATACATTTCAGATTGAGTTATTCAATCCTGTTCTCAAATGTTCATAAATATTACCAAATTAAAAATATTGTTTCAAATCTTCAGAAACATAACACTATTTGCCTTTTCTGTAACAGTGTTTTATAGCTAAAATTCTCAGTAATGGTTAGTATAATGTATGTCTTTATATAAATTCACCTCAAAATTATATTTTAGTATTTTATCACACAGATGCTGAGTGCTCCAAGATTATATTCTTTTAAGACTTCACCATTGAACGCATTCTACCATCCCCTTATAGCCACAAAGTGGAAATTACATTTAATTGAGATAAATAAGAGAACCATGTTGCAAAAGATATCAAGAAGGAGATTAAAAATTCTTAGATATAAATAAGAACATCTATACAACATATGGAAATCCCTATGAAGGCAGTTTTAAAAGAAAAGTTCAGTGAATGGAGTTAATTATCAAAGAAAAAAAAATCAACAAATAATTTACCTAACATTACATCTCAAAGCCCTAGAAAAAGAAAAACAAATCAACTCCAAAAGCAGTAGAAGATAGGAAATAATTAAAATCAGAGCTGAAATTAATGGAACTGAAACAAAATAACTGAAAAAAAATTGATAAAACAAAAAATTGGTTCTTTGAAAATATAAATAAAATTGATAAACCAATAGCCATGCTAGTGAAGAGATAAAGAGAGAAAACTCAAATTACTAGCATCCATAATGAAAAAGGAAATATTACAATAGACACTATAGAAATATTGAAGATAATTAGAAAACATTTTGAAAATTTGTACTCCAATAAAATAGAAAATATCAAAAGCATTGACAAATTTCTAGGGGCATATGATATGCCCAAACTAAGTCAAGATGATATACATGATTTAAACAAACCAATTTCAAACAAGGAAATAAAGGATGCCATCAGAAGCCTACCAACCAAGAAAAGCCCAGGACTACATGGATACAGAGCTAAGTTCTATAAGACCTTTAAAGAAGAACTAACACCAATACTCCTCAAACTATCTCATGAAAAACAAAAAGAGGTAACACTTCCAAACACATTCATGAGGCCAATATCAACCCGATTCATAAACCAGACAAAGACACATCAAAGAAAGAAAACTTCAGACCAATATCTCTAATGAATATAGGTGCAAAAATTCTCAATAAAATTCTGGCAAATGAATACAAAAACATATCAAAAAGATAGTGCACCATCATCAAGTAGGGTTCATCCCAGGGATACGAGGTTAGTTCAATATACAGAAATCAATAAGTGTAATTCATCACATCAATAGACTCAAAGATAAAAATCATATGATTATCTCAATAGATGCAGAGAAAGCATTTGATAAAATGCAGAATCCCTTCATGTTCAAAATGCTAGAAAAGCTAGAGATATCAGAAACATATCTCAACATCATAAAAGCTATCTATGCTAAACCCCAGGCCAACATCATTTTGAATGGAGAAATATTGAAAGCATTCCCTCTTAAAACTGGAACAAGACAGGAACGCCCTCTTTCACCAATTCTATTTTACATAGTTCTTGAAACTCTAGCAAGAGCTATCAGACAGATGAAAGAAATTAAAGGGATATAAATAGGAAAAGAAGAAATTAAATTATCACTATTTGCCAATGATATGATTCTATACCTAAAAGACACAAAACATTCCACCAGAAATCTCCTAGAACTAATAAATAAATTCAGCAAAGTAGCTGGGTATAAAATCAACACCCATAAATCAAAGGCATTTCTGTACATCAGTGACAAATTCTGAGAAAAAGAAACTAGGAGAACCACCCCATTTATAATAGCCTAAAAATAAAATACTTGGGAATAAACTTAATGAAAGAAGTGAAAGACCTCTACAATGAAAACTATAGAATGCTAAAGAAAGAGAGAAGACCTTAGAAGATGGAAACATCTACCTTGCTCTTGAATAGGCAGAATTAATATTATCAAGATGACCATACTACCAAAAGCACTATACAGATTCAATGTAATCCCAATCAAAATCACAATGACACTCCCCACAGAAATAGAAAAGGCAATCATGAAATTTATCTGGAAAAATAAGAGACATATAATAGCCAAAGCAAAACTTAGCAAGAAGAGTAAAGCTGGTGGCATTACTATTCCAGACCTTAAACAGGGCAATAGTAACAAAAACAACATTGTATTGGCACAAAAATAGACCTGTAGACCAATGGTACAGAATAGAAGACACAGAAATAACCCACATAATTACAGTTACCTTATTTTAGACAAAGGCTCCAAAATCCTACATTAGAGAAAAGATAGCCTCTTCAACAAATGTTGCTGGGAAAACTGGAAATCCACACATAACAAAATGAAATTAAACCTCTATCTCTCACCATGCACAAAACTCAACTCAAAGTGGATCAAGGACTTAAGAAACCAGAGACCTTGCACCTAATGGAAGAAAAGTAGACCCAAATCTCCATTATGTCAGATTAATCCCCAACTTCCTTAATAGGACTCCTATAGTGTAAGAATTAAAACCAAAAATCAATAAATGGGATGGATCCATCTCAAAAGCTTCTTCTCAGCTTTCAAAAGAAAGGAGTGAATAGAGAGCCTACAGAATGGGTGAATAGAGAGCCTACAGAATGGGAGCAAATCTTTACCACAGCACATCAGATAGAGCACTAATCTCTAGGATATATAAAGCACTCAAAACCTGAACACCCCAAAACAAAATAACTCAATAAATGGACCAAGGAACTGAACAGACACTTCTCAGAAGATAATATACAATCAATCAACAAATATATGAAAGAATGTTCAACATCTCTAGCAATTAGAAAAAAATGCAAATCAAAACAACTCTAAGATTTATCTTACTCTAGTCAGAATGGCAGGTATCAAGAACACAAATAACAGTAAGTGTTGGTGAGGATGTGGGGAAAAGGCACACTCATACATTGCTGGTGGGACTGCAAATTGGTGCAGCCAATATGGAAAGCAGTATGGAGATTCCTTGGAAAACATGGAATGGAACCACCTTTTGACCCAGCTATCCCATTCCTCAACTTATACCCAAAAGACTTAAAAACAGCATACTACATGGACACAGCCACATCAATGTTTATAGCAGCACAATTCACAATAGCTAAACTATGGAACCAACCCAGATGCCCTTAGTAGATGAATGATTAGGGAAACTTTGGTATATATACACAATGGAACACTACTCAGAAATAAAAGAGATTAAAATCAAGGCATTTGCTGATAAATGCATGGAGATGGAGAATATAATCCTAAGTAAAATAAGCCAATCCCCCAAAATCAAAACCCACTCTTTTCTTTGGTATGAGGATGCTGACTCATAATGACAATGGGAGGAATGGAGGAACTTTAGATAGAGCAAAGGGGAGGGAAGGGAAGGGAGGTGGCAAGAGGGTAGGAATGATGGTGGAATGAGTTAGACATCATTATCCTAAGTACATGTATGAAGACACGAATGGTGTGAAAATATTTGTATACAATCAGTGACTTGAAAAATTGGGCTCTATATGTATATGAATTGCATTCTACCATCCCGTATAACAAATTAGAATAAATAAATAATTTAATTAAAAATGAAAAATAAAAAAATAAGAGAATCACACAGCAAACTACTTGTTTTATTCAATTCCCAGACATTTCATATTTGATGATTAATTTGATATTATAATTAAATATAATTGTTGGTATATGACACATATTAATTTACCTTATAGCTTTAATGCTAAAATCATATTTTATTTTCACCTTCATTCAAAACCATTTTCAGGTTTCTACTTTAAATGAGCAGTTTTATAGTAATATTATGAATATATAAAAGATAAAAGAGTTCACCTATTTTGAGAAATTTCAATTGATGGGAAATTAATAGGATGAAAGTTTCTCCTAGATTGGTATAATTATTTTGCATTTTCTTCTTGTTCATAATATTCCACATAATTTTTTCCTACAATATCTCTTACCTTCACAATCATTGATTTTGTTGAGTTTCCTACAAAAGAATTTTCTTCTTGGCACTCTGAATGAAAACTGAAATAGATTGCATTAGATGCCTTACATAGTCACAAAGCCTCCTCAGAGCCATTGCTACCAAATGGTATATCAAGTAGTTGTGACTCTCCAGGACAAGCAGTTATATGAATAAATCTCTCAGTGCCAAGGAAGTGACCCTACAGAAGAGTTGGGCATGCTAATAATATATTATAGGAAAAAATCCCCTTCAGTAGAATCAATAAGACTCATAACCCTTACCTGATCTGGACCTCTGAAAGACAAACTCAGTAATTGTTTGAAAATTGCGTTCACTGAACATGTTTCCCTCTTTGGGTTGACATATGAACTCTGGGCTTTAAGTAGTCAATTATTTTTGTGTTTAGGACATATCATCTGACTAGATAAAATCTAGCATGTCTCTTCTTTTGCTTGTTAATGTTATTACTATTATCTAGAATAGAAGGCATTTGTAAACTTTATTATTTTTATTGACCAATTAATATATAGTTAGTTCTCTATACCAAAGAACACTTACATTTTAAATATCCTCTACTTAGGTATATATAAACTGTGCATATCCATGATTTTTAAGAAATAGGTTAAATTTTAATGCAAGCATTTGAAATTTATAGTTTATTTTTTGAATATATTAACCATTTAATTCTGACCCATTTGACATACTTTCCTCTCTAGCCAAATGTAGTAAGATTTGCCTATAGCATTTTCCATATCTCTTACTACATTATATACATATATAGAGAGAAAATGATTAAGGTATTTTCAAGCTAAATTTTGTAATTTTCCAATGTTAAGCGATTAGGACTTGTTCAGGATTCTCTCCACATTTCTCAGAAATTCATACCTGTCAAATTTAACATTTGATCTTTAATTTCTTGAGGCTATTTAATACTGACATATGTGATAACAGACTATCCAGTTTCTCAGGATTTGGTTTCATCCATTTCATCAAATAGTTTAAGAAGTTTGAAATGTACCCAGTATCGTTTATCTAAAGGGACTTAAAGAAAGACAATACTTGTAGGATTTTATTATATACCATCTGAAAGAAAAATTAATTTTGCCTCAGGTCTCAAATGTAAATGAGAGCTCTATTGAATAATGAAATCTTGTCTGAATAACCTAATTGAATGAAGGTACAAGAAATATTTAGATATTTCATGCCATGGATGTACTTCTGTCTGAATGGTTAAAATTTAATATCTAAACTTTCTCCAATTCACTTTTTGTTTGCATACTTATGACATGTCTTCTATTCTTTATGAAAACAATAAAATGACCTAATATCTTCAAAGCATTTGACAGTAAAGTACTTAGCTTTTAATGAAGAATGGCACAGGGTGACTTAAAGGGATGCAGCAAGATCAATCACAAATGATTGAAAATTACATTTCTTCTTTGTCACTCATTTTTGACACATTAATTCTTCCAAAGAATTTATTTTTTGAATGACCTTTTCTTCCCCCTTAATAATTAGATTCTATTGTACTATAAATTTAAAAATATTCCTTAGAGCAATGACTGGCAGGATATTTGGACTATGTACGAGGCATATATTCTTCCCATCATTTTTTGCACAAATACCTAGCATATGGCCAACATCAAAATATGTAGGTTATGGCAGCTGGTATCAAACGTTGTACACAAAATGCAGAATTTTCTTCTGAGCAGGTTCCTATACATGATCTGGAACACATGTTTGATATTATCTGGGAAAACAAAACAATGAGTCAATGACTTGAGTTCTACTTTACATTGAAAAGGAGTTTGGCTCCATAAACTGTTTCTGAGAAGAACATTTCACTCTGAGCATAGCAGCTAAAGTTCCATTATTAATGTAAATAAACGAAAAGGAAGAGAGAAGCCTTGATGATTGCCATGGTAAAAAATTAAACAGCGCTGGGACTGTCGATTGGAGTTGACTTTGGTAACTGGCTGGGAATGCAGACATTTGATCCAGCATGCACTATTACCAGAATTCACACTGACCAATCAATAGCCTCTCCTAAAGTGTATTTGCTCTTTGGGGAATTACAGGTTCCCAGTGACACTTTTGAAACCTCAACACTTTCTGGAAAGTTTTGGGGATAAATGCTACCTTCATTTTAGAGTAAACTTTAAGCTGTTTCATTAAGTAAAAACATGCATTTCCTCTGCTTTAACTACTATAGTGATTTAAAGGATTTAGAAGAGTTTGTCTGATGCTAAACTATACATTCACGGATCTGCATTTTGATCTTGCAGATCCTAGAATAAACATCACTCACCATCCTGGGCATCAACTTTACTTAATGATAATGTACATTAGTTTCATCTTTAGAACAATTTTTATGAGTGGTGGAAAAATCACATTAATCTGCTAAAAAATTGAAAAGAAATGAGTAAAATTTTTTTGTGGATTCTTAGTGAATAGTCTGATATTAAGAACTACTCTTAATGTGTAAGAAGAACTCCCAAAATGAAGATGTGGACCATCTTTTTATTTTACAACTTTAATCTAAAAAAGTACTTTAGATTAACTTTCTGTCAATACCAATTGTATAATGAATCATGTGATACATGGATTACTCTAACATTGATACAAGTACAAGTACGGCCAAAAAATATGCAGTATATATACATATATTAATATTTTTATCAATTCCAAATCAAGTACTTTCTTCTAAGTGTAATCCTACCAGTAGAATCCTACCTCCTTACTAGTGAATCAAATTGTTAATCAAAAACTCATTTCCCATTAAACAAATAAATAAATTTAAATGCAGGTGAAACTATGATGATCAACAGACTTTTCAATTTTCTACTTTTTAAAAGTATGTACTTTTCATAATTAAATAGAGTAAAAATGACAGCACAATATGGTGATTAAAAATATTATTACTTTTTCATGAGTCTTAGTGAACTAACTTGTTTTCCATAAGGAGAATCCTGAACTCTGACCTACACAATTCAGAATAAAAGGAAATAATGTACAATAAAAATGTGATTAATTTAAACCCATTATTTGATTGATTAAATGCAAACAAAGATTGTATTGAGTTATCATTTCAAACCCATTAGTCTGGAAAAAAATCAAGGTCTGACAATAACACAGTTTAGAAATTATTTAAATACGTATCATCTCTTCATTTTTGGATAAGACAAGAACATATAAGCACATGCATTTGAGAAAAGTGAGCAAATTATCAGCATAACATTCAATAGGTTAAAAGTTTAGATAAAGGAAGCAGAAGATATTTCAATTTTTTAAATTTTTTTGTTTAATGGTTATTTTCATTAATAGAACTCCAAGTGCTATTGTCATGCATGTTCTAATTATATTTGCCACAGACAAATGCCTGTGAATTTAAGCACTGTAGGCAGTGCTACATAGAGAACCTGAAGGAAAACAAAAATGCCATTCACTAATGTATGTTGGATCCTGCTGAATGTTAAGGCCCATAATAATTTTTTTGTGGTATACTACTATTTAAGACTATATGAAAAGAAACTCAAGAGTATTTTCAGTTAAAAAAAAGTTCCCAAATGCTTTCTTTTTATCATAAAGCTTGTAAAAGAAAAACATGAACAAATGATGGTTGAATTTTGCTCTTCTAGGAACAAAGAGTTCACAGATCTGGAAAATTGCTTACTTATAGCTGAGTGATGGCTAGAACTTTACATACGAGAAAATCTCATTTTGCTTTCAAATCTTCTCTATAATTCCCTGGTCCCATAAAGGTTTTTCTGGACATTAGAACTACAGAATTCCACCCCATTTATTATTTTCTTTCACATATCATATAACAAAAGTGTATTTTTAACTAGCAACCAAAGCGAGAGGTCTGTGGCTAGCATCAATGCTGGCTTGGAATAGAAGTATTCTGTCCCATGTACTGCTCTCTCTGCCAATCTTACACTTTCCCACTTAATTTTAAAATGACTTGGATGTGAAAAGTGCATACGTTTTTGTGCCTAGACTTTGTCTTGAAGAGGATATGAGCGTCTGAACAGCAAAGTAATAGAATACTGGTTATTAATGCTAACTAGGAGTATGAGAGCATAATCAAAATACTGTAGCCAACTTTTAAAAATAGACAAATGTATTCCCAAACATTGGGCAATTATTTTTCATCTCTGTCTCTGGAAGTGATACACCAGGAAGAACATGATGGATATGGTGACATGTGACTACCTACCTCCCTATAGATATTCTCATCAGCAAGAAGCAGAATGTTCTCAAGAGGTCTGTGTTAGCATCTGTAGTTCTCAGGACTAAACACCAGAGGCTCAGTAGCAGGGGGAGTAAATAAATCTCTCACATGGGCAGAGCCTATCAGCTTTTTATTAAAAGTAAGTTTCTCAAGCACAACACCAATGACCTTGCTTTCCCTATTTGACTTTCATTTCAGTATGTACCCTAAAGTTATTAAAATAATATTTAAACATTTAACAGATCAATTATGTTAATGAAAGAAAATCACATATTTGAGAGGAATACAATTTTTAAATATATGCAGTGTTTTAAACTATAATTTACAAATGCCAAATGTCTGTCTTAAGTAATGAATAATATTGCCTATCCCAAAGCAATTTACATCTTGTGATACTCTGTCTAAAGTTGAGAGCCAAGAGACTTGATATTGAGGAAAACAAGTTTACTGGCCTAGCCACTTGTCATATCCAACAGAGGAAGGACCATCACAATTGGTATTTCTTAGTGTATTCTGCCATTGCCTCTTCAGCAACCACCAGGTGCCCGGATATGAGTGGCATTGGCCTAGTGCACAGGTGATGCTATCATTGTACTCCCACTGAAGCTTGCAGAGCCGCCATTCAACACAGACTGGGGATAGAGAAAAGGAAAAAAAAAATGTGGATTATTGCTCAGTACTCTGTTTTGTTTCCCACAGTTTTTTCTCTTCACAGTTTGAACATTTATTTCAATCTTATAAGATCCATTGAGATCAATTAAATGAATTAAATGAATACTTATTGCTCTTTGTCTAAAAAGGAGAAGTAAGCAATTTACTGAAGTTTGAATCTATACTAGCTGCCACAATTTAAAGAATTTTGGTTAAAAACTTCCTTTCTGTTTTCAGAGAAAACTAAAATCGTTATATAAGCAATTCAAAAAACTAACATTTATTTAAGACAAGTATTGTGTAATACACCCCCTAGCCTCTCGTTTCAATTTTTTTCAATAGAACATAAACTCAATGTCATAAATCCCCTGTTATTTCAAATAATACATAATATTCACTTTTCATCATCTATTATTTGTACTAGGCATCTCCTGAATGCTTTCTCTAACAAAATCTCAGGCACACAACTTGCATTTAATATGCAATTCGTTTCATTTTCTCCCAACCTGTTCCTACACTAAATACCCCAACCTAGTTAATCACAATTCATTTACTCATCCCAGCCAGAACTTGGATCATTTTAATTTTCTTCCTTTCTTTAATTTCTTCAGATCAAATTGTTCAATTCTTCTCACCAAATCCATTTTTGAAAGGACTCTCAATCCTATACCTTCTTTATATTAATACAGCCCCAGAATTAATTGCTGTCTTCATCATTCTCATGCTAGACTACTACAGTGAACTTTCTGCATTTAGGTTTTCATCACTTACCCCTGCAAAGCAGCTAGCATCATCTTGATAAATGCAAGTTTGGTCAAGTCATCCCCATGATTAAAATCATTCAGTGTTTCCTCATTATCTATAAAACATAGTGCCATTTGGGGGCTGAAAAGATAATATTGGCCGTTGTTAAAATTTTCCATATTCATATCTCTAAATACCAATCATGCTAATTTATTTGCCATGACTAAAAAATCTCATCCACTTCAAGATCCTTAGACTACACTTCCAGATATCCTTGATCATTCTCACCTTTTCTATTTCCATTTGTCAAAAGTAAAAATTCAAGCCAGGTGAAAAAAGAGTGATTACGTATTTGTGTTTTCTACTAACAGTGCTGGTTTCTGCCCATTGATTCAGCATAGTAATAAATTCCCCTCCCTTTCATTATCAATCATGGCCTGGATGGTAATATAGATGATTCCCTTAGACAAAAGTTACTTTTTCTCTAAAATCATTTTAAATAGTTGGGGAACTGTAATTATTTCTATGTGGTGTATTATAAATAGACTGTGCATCTAAATGTCATGAGTTAGGAATTCTATGATGATAATAACAGCAGATATTCTGTAATGTCTGTTTATGTTGTGTTGGACACAACTACAGGCTATTTTCATTTGTGCCTTATAACAACCCTATGGATCAAACCTATTTTTCAGATGAAGAAATTGAGGTAAAACAAGTTGAAATAACTGGGCTAAGATGATACATCTGACAAATGGTAAGTAGCTTTGCTGTCAGGTACACCACTAAAATGGCTTCAGTCTACCCTTTTACAACATCTGGATGTCCCTATTGTCTTAGACTTCAAGTACCTAAGAGATGAATGAAAAGTACCTTTGTATATAAATGATTCTAAAGAATAACTTTGAAACACCATTTCAAGGCTCCCAATGAAATAAATTCATATAATCTTAGTTTTCTGGTTGCATTAAAATAATAATTTCATTTTTTATTTCATAAAAGTCCCATTATGTTGATATGGTAGTGATCTTTTCTTCCTGCCCTAACAGCAAGAATAGTAAATTACTACCATTGAAGTTATTCTAATTATACAAATTGCTGAATAATTACATAAAATCATTTTGGGAAGTTACAAAGTCTACCTTTCCTACTATATCTAAATTTAGTTCTTTTTGTTGGTACTTTTTTCTTATTCATTTACTGGTTTTAATAAGAATAGTAGATTAGAGATTGTTATGGTGCTATGGTTTGGAAGAATATCTCCTAAATGTCCATGTGCAAAAGGCTTGGTTCCCAGGCTGGTACTATTGGGAAATAATGGAAATTTTAGGAGGTAGACTTTTGTAGGATGTCATAAAACCATTGTGGCCATGTCCTCAAAGGGGATTGTATAACTTCATTCTTTGTGGCTTCATGGTTCTTGATGTGAGTGGTTTGTTTTGCCACATGCTGTTGATTAAACACTAGAATTTCCAAAACTGAACAAAATAAACCTACTCTCTTGAAAGTTAATTGCCTCAGGTATTTTGTTATAGTGATGGAAAGCTGACTCATACATATTGTACTAGAGAATCTTGACATAAAAACAGATAGAAAAAACAATTTTCCAAATTATATGTTTGCTGGTGAGAGGTATGTTGAGACATTATTAGTGAAAAGTAAGTAAGTGGCTATAATTCCCTAAATGATTGTGTCATTCAGGTTTCCAGCACTACCACAAATACCTGAAATAATCAACTTTTAAAGAGAAAATGTTCATTTGGGATGAAAGTTTTGTAATTTCCAGTCCTTGATTGGGTTTTTTAGGTTTCATAGGGAAGTGTATATCAGGGCAAAACTGCTCAACTCATGGCCAGAACTTGAAACAGAGAAATGGTTAGGAGATTCCCATGTAGGGCATGCCTCCCATGGCCTGAAGACATCCCTCAAGTAGTATACACATCTAAAGGCTTCCAAGATATCCCAATAGGGCCACACTGGGAAACAATCCTTTAACACACAGATCTTTGAGGAATACTTCAAATCCAAACTGTTTGACCTTCTACTTGGGAGAGAGAATCTGCCTAATAGTTGACAATTTCCTGGACTCATAAGCATAAGAACAGGACAGCTCTTTATTTTTTTCAATGTAATTATTTTGCATATTAAGCTTGCAGAAAAAATATACTAATGAGTACTCTAGAATTAAATATAATTATTGTAGAAGATATCTTAAAAGTGAACAAAATTATGTGCATTGCATTGAAAAAAAATCTTTATATAACATAACAATACCAAATCCTCCCACTCTAATTAGCTTCTAATTCCCTAATACATTGCCTCATTGGGTTGTGTATGCGTATTCATACATGTATAATTATAATATATGTATGTATATGTAAAGTTTTCTTTGCATAACACCACAGGAAGAAGAAGCACATATATATTGAGTAGTAGGCTGGTCTGTCTTTAAGCAGATAACTCTTCAAATCAATTAAACAAAGTGAGCTTTGTGAGGAAAACATTAAGTGAATTTCTTCCTGGATTACTTTTCTAAGACCAAAATTTCTCTCCTAATTGATACCTTGAAGCATGTTGTTGCAAATTAAAGTTTATGTCAAATATTTGGCAGTGCTTCAAGGGAAATGATTTGGTTCACCTTGATTCTCTAATTGAGATGTTTCAGGGTGCTTTTCTTCTTTTTTATCGGGAAGTGTTGTGATGACATTGTCTCCATGAGATGTTTCAACTTGAGTTCTCACTTCTTTTCTTGCTGAGTGCTAAATTGTTTTTTAGACTATCTGGCAATCTGTTATTTTCTTCCTCCCCCAACAGGGTTCAGTATTTGTCCTTGAAGGGTTGTCAACTGCAAAACACAAAGAAAATTGTATATCCAATTAAAGTAAGGCAAAACACAACTGTCAAATAAAAGCCATTAACCCCCCGAGTACCATAATTTTTGGTATATCTGACAGGTCTTTTCTCAGCTCTTTCAACTCGATTCATTCCCAATTCCCTTCCTTCCTCTTAAAGATACTGCTTGTGGGACAGTTTGATGGTCTATAATAAGTGTTGTCGATACAATTTTGTTCATGTGTAATCCAGTGTAAGCAGCCTATTTTCTAGACACATTGTCAGAATAAATAAATGACTTAGTTCATTTAGAGTGGTTAATCATCATATTTTATATCTTCTTTTTATTTGTATTAATTCTTTTATTCACTCAGCATGTATACTGAGTTTCTTTTACTTCCCAGGAACTACACTATTTCCTGAATATGCAACATTCCATAAGGCAGAAATTTCCTGCCCTTCCAAGTTTCCCACCTAGTAAGAAAGAGAAGCAAATAATAAACTCTGATTGCTGCAACTGTTCCACATGACAGAACAAAATAGTAAAAGATTCTATGAGAATAAACGACCATGATAGAACAGAATGTAAGTTGGAAGATAAGTTAATTGCCTTCCAAGCCTTATTAGCAGATTCCACAGTTTGTGTGAGATTATGAAGAAGAAATGGAAATATCTATAATGATGATAATGTTGAGGAATAAGAGAATGAGGAGACATGTAGCTAACAATTTGTTGAGGGCTAACTGTTTCAGTTCTGATGGCCATTATAGGAAAGAATACTCTTACTTGGCTTTGAAAATAAGGAAACATCTTGTGTCTTTCTGCCTGTCCTTGGTGCATGGACTTTGCCCTCAGTCAGGCCCCATTCTTGGTTGTAAAATGGCAGCACCAGTCTTGAGTATTATAATCTCACAGGAAGATGCTTTCTCTGCCCCATATCTCTTTTTTAGGAGTACAAAATTCTTCCACGGTGCCCTGACTTGACTATTTTCATATTTTATTAGACAAAATTGAGACATGTGTCCATTACTAAGTGAATCATTGAGAAAAGGAATATAATTGGCAAGTGATATGATGATATTAGAAATGGAAATTAGCAAGTCAATCCCCTTAACCTCTTCAGAGATCCTGAAGTATATCTTCATGTCACTTAATGCACAGATTGCAAACTATTTAGAGTTTTAGAATGTCTTCTCTTGCTAGTTAATACATAATTTTAATTTTTAAGTCAATGTCTCATAATAATTTTATAGCACCTACTATTCACATATCTGCTATTCGAATTAGTAATTGGTTGATTTGTGAGAAGTGTAGTATTTCACACTGGTTGTTGTTAAAGTTTATTTATATGTAATTTTCTAACTATGAAGACAAAGGGGACTGATTTTTTGTGGTAGATGATACATTCTGTCTTCATTGCCATTTTCTTTGCCAATATGAGAAATTGTTCATAGAAGAGTCTGAAGAAAAAAATATGAAAAATAACAAAGAAAAATTTTGCACTGATTATGCCATCCTAGCTTTTCTATAATATTGATAGCATAATTATAATAATATTTACTGTTTGTTGAGATGTGAATGTTTTGTGGTTGTTAGATACTTAGTCTTTTCTCAAACTATCACTATAGGGGGTGTAATTTTTATTTCCAAATCAAGAATGAAAAAATTGGGGCTTCAGAAATTTAGATACAGCTTTGAAAGAGGCTGGCAAGATTCACATCTGTCTTTCTTACTCTGAAGCCATTGACTTTATTGCACAAACACTGCCTGGCACTATGACTTCAGTCTGGAAATTCCCTGAGGAATAAGAATATGGTTTTAACCATCAATGGCTTTTGGAAATCCCATTAAGAATATTCACCTATAATTCATCTGTCAATAATACTTTAAGAAGTTTACATTTCTGCCTTTCCTGAATGGCACCCTAATTAAAGTAGATTCATTATTATTACATTTCCTGTGGCAACTTCACTTCTAAAACCTTGCTATTTTCTTTAATTATCTCAAGCTTAGCTTTCTAAAGATTGAGCAGGATGTGAAATGACATTTATTTTCCATTACTTTTTCTGCTGTATGTTTTGTCCTAACTAAAGAGTGAAATTTCCTATAGAAAATTTAAATGTATTTCTGATTTTGATTAAAGCACATTTGTTTTCCTATTTTTTTCTAATTTAAATGTATTTCTTATTTTGAGTACAGCACATGTGCTTTCCTATTTTGTTTTCTTCTAATACTGTCCACAAAAAAATTATGTTATCTATTAACTAATGCCCTTGTGGATGAGATATTATTCATTTTACTCTTACAGATAGAAAGAGTGATGATGTTCTAAAAGTGACATCAAACAACCTGATGAACACTGTTCAGAAGGCTCCATTCTAACTCTTATTTTTTTGTTTTTGTTGTTGTTGAAATCAACCCTTTTGCTGTTATGCACTTTCTCTGGCATGAGTTTGTTGAAGATGTGATTCCCTATAGTTTCAATGAAAGATAAGTGTATTTTAAGATACAGGAAAGATAAAATCACTAAACAGATAATTTTAAAAATATATTAGATGTATCAAAACAATAAGTTATGCTTCCAGTCCTGGTCTTCTGGCACTAAGTTTTTATTTCAGAAAGAAAATTTTTTGCCTTTTAGTCCCTTAGTGTCTCATAGCTACAACTTAATAAAAATTCAAGACACTACTTAAATAAGAATATGGTTTTAACCATCAATGGCTTTTGGAAATCACATTAAGACTATTCAACTATAATTCATCTGACAATAATACTATAAGAAGTTTACATTTCTGCCTTTCCTGAATGACACCCTAATTAAAGTAGATTCATTATTATTACACTTCCTGTGGCAACTTCACTTCTAAGACCTTTCATTTCATATAGTTAACAAATAACTTTTTTAGAATAAGTATGCCCCATGCAATATTGGAGACATGAAGAAGAATGATCACTTTGCACCAATGCAACCCAACACTTTCCATGACCCATTCTTGGGCCAGGACTTTGCTCCTGTTATTCACATAACTTATCAGAGTTTTTTCATTGTTAGTGAAGATTCCATTGTCAGGTAATTCTATGGGTTCCAGTGCCCAGTGATATTAGGAAGATATGAGGAGGGTTAAATGATATTTTCTTGATAAATGGGTACTAAATTGAATGGAATGCCTTGGAGTCTGATGTTACATGAAAAACAGTATTTCTTGTTTGTCCTACCAGAAAGAAACAACTAATAAAAAGATGTTTGAGCACCTAAAACCTCTGGCATATGGCACCCAATCAGAAGTGTTTGCAATACTGTCAAATTACCAATTTCATAATGATAGCACAGAAGACCTAGTTAGGATTACCAAGGATCATTCAAAAAGTGGATTCTATCTCATGTCACAGAAAACATTTTCTATTACATGTTGCTTTAGCATATTTAGGGAATTTCATTGAAACGATCACTTAATACCTAAAATAAATCACTTGAGTAAGCTGATGACTACCTTACAATCATTAAATTAAAGAGAATATGTGATGTATATTTAACAAAGAGGAGCTTTTTCTTGCATCTTCTACAAATAACTATACACTGACAATATCATTAAATGTTGTGACAGTTTATTTTTCTATGTGGAATCCAGAATCTGACTAAATAGCTTGTACATTTTTGCTTACTTGATGTGTTCTGGGTTTGTATCTTTTAAGTTGTAGAAGCAGAATCATCCTGACTCATGCCATTTCCTAGTAATCCATGGATGTTGTCACGAACCCTAGAACAACATGAGAAATTTCATAGACAGTTCATTCATAAGACTATACAAAATACTCTAAATACATGAGGAATGACAAGGACATCTGCAAGTTATGGCTGCCTGCAAGTCTCACATTCTTTTCATACAATCTGTGATGTTAGTGTGGATTAACCACATGCTGTTCAAAATCTGAACCTTGGAAAATTGTCAGTTTATAAAATAAACAGATGACCAATGATGTCTGAATATTTCTGGAGCTTAGGGTTCATGATTTATGAGTCCAAATAGTTTCCAATAGTCATACTTTCTCCAGGCAAAACTTGCCTTTAATTAATAAAATAAAGTAACTTAAACCATCTCTAAAATTTTAATTTGTGGTATTTTATTACATTATTAATAATAACCAATAAAAATACAGTGTTGTAATACTCAAAATACAGATTGAGGGAGAGTCATTTTGAATTAGGAAGTTGGCAGTCACAGGATTTGTTAAAAGGGTAAGATTAATAAACCTTTAGTTCAGAAACCTAACTATTTCTCTCATGCTCGGTTTTCCCGCCTATACAATGGGAGAGTTGAACTACTAAATATTGCTTAACCGTTCCTCAACCCTATAATTACAAATATAACGACTTTGATTCTAAGCAATATGAAAGATTGAACAATCTGTATGTAATTCACATTAATAAATTAGAATTATTACTATAAAATTGTTAAAATTACTTTTAGAGTTATAGTCCTTTTTAAAAAGTTTCCTTTGAAGTTTAGAAAACAGTAGGACTAATTAGCCCCTACAAAGTCAGGATTTTAATTCATTGATTACGAAACGATTTAAAATGAATAGCACAGATATTCAGTTACAGGGAACACTTTGTTCTTCAACCTTGCTTATGCTATAGCCCAATGGCTTTGAGTATCTCCTGATAAGTGTAGAAAAAATATATTACAGCTCATATTATTGAAGTGTTAGGATTCCTTTAGAATGTTGCCCACTGACAGACAAGAACAAAGGACAAACCAATTATGCCAATCCTTTGTAATATACAAAAACTAACTTAAAGAGAATATGCGATGTATATTGATGAGGAGGGTTAAATCATTCTGTAATGATACAGAAGTATCATTTCTAACTTCCTTTTCTTACAATTTTACTGGAGATAACATGAAAAATTAATATAATGAAAAAGAAATATGGTATGAAATAGAAGTTAAGCAGTATGAAGAATATATAAAACGGTATAAAACAAGGTAATATATGTAATAGTCTTCTTTCTGGGATATTTTGCACAAACAATAGCATTGTACATCTGTGATTTGAAAATAGTTTTGAGATATATATATATATATACATACATACATATACCAAAATACAATTAGAAATTAGAAATACCATATATCACTAAGGGCTTCCAAGTATACATTTTGCTGTTTCTTTTTCTTCCATCACAAGCAAAAAATGGGTGTTTCAGAAGACAGGTTTCTCTTGTCACTGTAGTTTCTAGATCAAGAGCAGAGTTAGCAGAGCTCTCAGTGAATAGCCCATGTAGAGTAATAGCATGTAAAATATGCATAAGTATGTTATTTCAAGTAACTGAGGTTAATCTAACATAATCTGCAGACACATGTGGACAAAAATAAATTCCAACATTTGTTTTTTAGATGAGAAAAACTCAGAAAGGTTCAAAGCAGAAGTAAAACAAAGATACAGAACAATAAGATGTCCTGAATTAAAAGCTCAGATTGGTGGTTATATTAATAGCAGATAGCAGAATTAAGGAAAGTATGCTCTTTTAGATGAAGACAATCATTTAAAGGAAAAATATGTATTCAATTGAGTATATAATAAATACAAACAGTGTATTATATCCTTAAAATAAATACAATGATGGCTAGATGATAGAAAGAAAAATAGATATTCTTATTGTTCTGCAGTATACTAAAATAAATTCCTTTTTACTTGACAGATCAAGCAGACAATGAATAAAGTAAAAAAAAAATGGTTTTGAAGAACAAAAGGACCAAAATCTTTTAACAGGCATGTAAAGAATAAAAAAAAACAAATCAGGAAAATGTCTTTCTCTAAAGCTGTTAGTACATTATAAAACTTGATCATGTATTCCTTCATAAACAAAATAACACGTTTTAAGGAACTGATAGTACACATAAGATACTTTCTAAGCTAAAGGAAATTAAACCAGGAAACTTGGAAATGTAAAGTACAGAGACATTCTACATTTAAAGACATTTAATTTTTTTATTTGTTCAAATAAAAATTATAATACATATTTTGAAATAGAACTTGGAATAGAGTTCTAAAGAAAATATATCATCTCAAATTTTCTGGGAAACAACTAAAATAGCAATTTGAGGACAAATTATCTAGAAAAGTACTTTAGATAAATACTTGTTTTAGAAGGAAGAAATGTTGAATATTAATGAGAAAAATCTGTAGATGAAGTGCATAGAAAATAATTATGAGAATTTATTAAAACACAGATATAACAAAATAATAGATATAATGTTATTAGTTAATGAAATGGAAAATAAATATAGCACTTAAAGAATAAACAAAGATGAAGTTGGTTCTTTGATAGGAATGAACAATAATATTTGGGGCACCTTTCTCAAGAATCAGATGACTGTAGCCATGTGAGTTTGTCTCTGTACCTTTTTTTTTTTATAATTTCATTGGTCTGTGTGTATGTTTTTATGCCAAAGCCGAGCTGTGACTCCATGGTATAATTTGAAATTAGGTATAGATTGGTGTGTCTACAGCCTTACTTTTTTGATAAGGAATGCTTTGAGTATTATCCATATTTTGTTCTTTCATTTGAATTTTAGAGTTATTTTCCCTAGTTCTGTGAAGAATATCATTATATCCTTTTTTATTTTGATGTAGACTGAATTTAATCTGTAGATTGCTTTTGGTGAAATTGCTTGTTAAAATATTAATTCTGCCAATCCATGAACTTCAGGTGTGTTTGCATCCTCTAATGTCTTTTTCTATTTTTTTTTTTCAGCTTTCTGCAAATTTCCTTGTAGAGGTCTTTCACCCACTAGGTTAAGGATTTTTTCCCTAGGTACTTTATTTATATATTTTTGATGGTATTACTAATGGAATTGTTTTACTGATTCTTTCTCAGCAGATTCATTATTGGTGTATAGGAAATCTATTCATTGTGTATGTGGTGGCTCATATGTAAGATAATTAAAAAATGTTTAGAGGTGAAATGATAGGGTTATGAATGCCTCAACCTAATCCATGAATCAATTTCCTGATAGGAATAAACTGAGTGGCAACTGTAGACAGCTGGATGTGGCTGGAGGACATGGGACATTGTGGGCATGACTTTGGGGTATGTATTTTGTCCCTGATCTGTGGAGTCTATCTTTCTCTGCTTCCTAGTACCATGTCTCCAGCTACTTATCTTTGCCACACTCTTCCACCCATTATATTCAGCCTCATCTCAGGCCCCAAGGAATGGAGTCAGCTCTCAATAAAGTGAGACCTCTGAAACTGTGAGCCCCAAAATAAACTTGTCCTCCTCTATGTTGTTTTTGTCAGATAGTTTTGTCACAGCAGCAAAAAAGTTGACTAAAATAATTTCATTGCTTGATATTGGTTTGTTAAGTTTAAGTTTTTTTGTATTCACTTGGTTCAATTTTGGTAGCTTGTGCATGTAAAATTAATGTTTTTATAAATATTCCAATTTATTGAATTATAAATTTTCAAAGTAGCCCTTAATGATAATCTAGATTTCAGTATTTTGCTTAATTTTTTCCACTTTTATCAATTTGGGTATTATCTTTTTCTTTTGGTTAGTTTAGCTGAGGATATATCAATATTGTTTATCTTTTCAAAGAGTCAACTCTTTAGACTTTATATTATCCTTTTAGTCTGTTTCATTAATTTCAGTACTGATCTTTATTATTTCCTTCTTTTTACTGATTTTGGAACTGTTCTTGTTTTTTCTAAGACCTTGACATGCACTATTTTTTCTCAGAATTTTTTAAATGTAAGCATTCATAGTGATAAACCTCCCTCTTAGATCAGCTTTTGCTGTATTCCATAGATTCTGGGATGCTGAAGTTCTATTTTCATTTAATTTTAATATATATATTTTTTAATTCTGACAGGTTTTGTTTTCCCCAATGGCCTTATCATTACTCAAAAGTGTAGTATTCCTTTTAGTATTTTCTGCAATATTTATCAGTTGTCATGAATCTCTTAATTTATGTTTACTTTGGAAAGCTTTTACTTCTCTTTTATTTCTTTTGAATTTATATTGAGAAATGTGCATATATTGTAAAAGAAATATCCCACTATTATGTTAGTGTGTTTGTAATTAGCTATTTTATCTTTTTTTAATGCCATAGACTAGAGTAATAATATAGAATAGGATGGAAAATTTGACACTAAAAATGTAAAACTGCTACTAAAGCTATATAGTGCAACAAAAGGAAGGAAAAACAAACAAAGGAGAGAAAGAGAAAGGGAGAAGGGAAGAAAGACAGAAAAAGCAAATAGACAAAAAAAACCAAGAAAGTAAAAATGAGAAAGAAGAAAAAGAATAATAAAATTAACAAATCATAAAAAAGAAGGGCAGGAAGAGATAAAACCTCTATGAATCCAATATTGAGCCACAGTTACCCACCCTATTGCATAGGTGTTTACCATAACTTTTGATTCTAAACTGTTGAGAGCTGGTACATGCAGTCTGATTCTACTTCATCATCTTGATGTGTATGTGCAGTTTTTATAAGGTCTACAATGTCCGGGTTGACTAGCTCTTCACATTCACTCACCACCAATACACCCAAAGCAACATCCAGTACTGAAAGTTTTATTCATATTAAGTGCCCTTTAAAGGTGTATCATTTTTTTTTATACTGTATGTACCTTCACTGTACCTTTTCTATGTTTAGATACTGTTTTAGTCAGCTTTTTTGCTGCTGTGATTGATAGTATTTACCAGCACAATTATAGAAGAGGAAAAGTTTATTTCAGGGCTCATAGTTCCAGAGGTCTTAGTCCATAGAAGGCTGGCTGCATTCCTCAGGGCTCCAGGTGAGGCAGGAAGGATATGGAAGAAGAGTGTGGTGGAAGAAAGTAGCTCACATCATAATCAGGAAGCAGAGAGAGAGTCCACTTGCCTGATACAAATATATTCCCAAAGCCATTCCACAATATTTACCTTATCCAGGCACACCCTACCACTTCAGTTACCACTCAGTTAATCGCCATCAGGAGATTAAATCACTGATTGGGTTAAGACTCTTACAATCTAATCATTTCTACTCTGAACTTTCTTGTGCTGTTTCACACACAAATTTTTTGGGGCCACCTCACATCCAAAAGAAAACAGATACATCCATACTTTTTATTGTGTTACGATGGCTTGTATTAAGTACAGTATCATGCTATACAGGTTTATAACTTAGGATCAACAGGCTACACCATGTAGCCCAGGTATGTGATAGGCTGTATCTTTAAGGTTTATGCAAATACACTCTATAAAATTTGTACAACAACTAAATTACATAAATATACATTTTGCAGAATGTATCTCATTATTAGGTAATATAATATGATACTAAATTTGAAATTTTCAAGAAGTTTAACATTCTTCCAAGTCCTTGACCTCATACTAGTCTGCACAAATGTGAGAGGAAATTGATCAAATCTTGGGAGGGTAAAAAGTGAAAAGTAACAGGCAGCAAAATTTCTTGTATTTGCACAGATCTTGGAAAAGCTGGTAGTCTCACTATCCAGAAGGAAAAGGACCTTGCAATATATACAACATTAAGTGGAATCAACAGAAATGTTATTGTAGTGTTAAGGCATATTAGCTTTGGACAAAATAATTTTATTACTGTATATGTTTGTTGTTCTCAGATTAGCTTTGGACAAAACACTACTTGTGACTCACCCTAAGTAGTTTATCTGGTTTTTTGAAAAAAATAAAAATAAAACACTATTTGGAATGATTTATCCTTATCTGCAAGGGATATAAGACTCCCAGTGACTCTTAAAATCAGGGACAGTTCCAAATAATATACCCTGTTTTTCCTATAAATATATACCTATGATAAAGTTCAATCTATAAATTAGGTACAGTATGAAATTAACAATAATAAAAGAGAACAACAAACATATACAGTAATAAAATTATTTAAAGCCGATGAATTATTTCTGTAATTTTAAATTTGATATTTTCATATGGCTGTTTACGGCAAGCAACTGAAATTTTTGAAAACAAAACCAAAGTACCCCACAGGAATACAACAAAATTCAGCAATCATCAACAAAACATTCATAAGCTCTTGTTCACCTGGTATGTAATAAAAGCACTATAGGAATGTGGATACATGATACATATCAAAGGAAAAAACAGTCAATAGAAACAGACCCTGATGATAAAACTATCAGATAAGCATTTGGGGAAAAGCCATGGTATGCTCTGAATGTTCAAGAATGTAAAAAAAAAAAAAAAAAAAAACAGAAACACAATAAGGATTGAACTGGAAGATTTTTAAAAAGCTCAAAAGTGAAAATACGGGCTCTGAATTAAAATATTAATTGGTTTAAAATGTTAAGACACTATTCCAAATTCCCAAATAAAACTCCAGGTCTTTATGAAGTAAAGTCAAAGGGTTTATTCTGGCCAGGAGGGGCAAAAAGCAGTCAGTTCTGCAGCCCAAGACACTGAACAGGGTTGAAGGGCCACTTAAAAATAGAAAAACCACAAAGAAGTGGAGCAGGAAAGGCAAGTACAATCACAAGATACATTTCATAATGTGTCACCAAATTCTTGGAATTGACACCTACCTGCCCACTCAGGAAGGAAGCTGGCACCAGCTCTGTAGTTAAAGACACTGTAGTCAGTGTATAAGCAGGTGAGGGCATCAGCTTCAGCGTCTATGCAAGTGGGCTCTAACAGGAAGGGGGGCCAGTTTTGTGCAGGGTGAGATGTCTGAGCAGAACAAGGTCAGCCTGACTTAACTTTCAAATCGGCAAATAAGGAATATAGGCGCAGATTAGACACTTCAGAAGAAGCATTAGTGAACTTGAGTTTGTAGTGAAAGTATCCAATATAAAATTGTGTTAGTTAGCTGTTGTCACTGTGACAAAAATACCAGAAAAAAAAACAAAAAAACAAGTATGATAAGTTTATTTCAGACTCATGGTTTTAGAGGGTCAGTCCACGGTCAGCTGACTCCATTGCTCTGTGTCTTAAAGTAATGTAGAACATCAGAGCAGAAGGGCATGTCTCTGCCACGTGACCAGCGGGAGCTTCATGAAAGAAGGTTCAGCTCATAAGAAATTGCTAGTGAATTTTAAATTAAAGAGACAGATTCTCATTACCTTTAATGCCAGCTCCAAGAGGGCTTCTCCTAGCTCCCGCCTCCAGCCACCTAATGTGGTGGTGAGATTTACATAAGAGAGGAGAGAGAGGAGAGAGGAGAGAGGAGAGAGGAGAGAGGAGAGAGGAGAGAGGAGAGAGGAGAGAGGAGAGAGGAGAGAGGAGAGAGGAGAGAGGAGAGAGAGGAGAGAGAGGAGAGAGGAGAGAGAGGAGAGGAGAGAGAGGAGAGAGGAGAGAGGAGAGAGGAGAGAGGAGAGAGAGAGGAGGGAGAGAGGAGGGAGAGAGGAGGGAGAGAGGAGGGAGAGAGGAGGGAGAGAGGAGGGAGAGAGGGGAGAGGGGAGAGGGGAGAGGGGAGAGGGGAGAGGGGAGAGGGGAGAGGGGAGAGGGGAGAGGGGAGAGGAGAGAGGAGAGAGAGAAAGAGAATGCCAGGGAGTGAGCTTTTATTGGGGAACAAAACATTCAAGGGAAAATCCCATCCAATGAAGGTTAAGCATCTCAAGGTCAAGGACGACAATTGGGTCTTCAGGTCAGTGGCCAGGCATGCCTCTACACGGACAAGCCCTCAGACCTGGGAAAGGGTGGGTAGTGGTTCTAACACAGCTGTGTCTAAGCACCTCTCACCCAGCCAGGGAGGTAACTCAAATCACATGCAAGGATGGCCTCCCACACATGTCAGAGGAAAGGTGCTTGGATTATGGTAGCCAGGATGAAGACAAAAAAAAAAAAAATGAGGAGCCAGGGATAGAATATAATCCCCAAGGATACACCCCCTGTGACCTCTACTTACACTGCCAGCACCTGCCTTCAGTTACTACCAGTAGTACTTTCAAAATATTAACCCTCTAAGTAAAGCAATCCATTGATGAAGTTACACCTCTCAAATTCTAATTATCTCACCTCTAAACATTGCCTATCACATGAGCTTGTTAGGGGTACACCTTATATTTGAACTATAACAAATAAACTATAACAAAAGCTCATTGAGAAAAAATAAAAGACTGAAAAAATGTCATAAAAGAATAATGACACCTATGAAAAGTATAGTCAGAGTCCCAGAATAAGAGTCAAGGGGGTAATTTGAAAAAATTAAAGATTTGAAAAATAATTAAAGATTTCTCCTCTAAAATTGGTAAGAACAATAAACCCACAGACATAAGAAGCTTAATGAAGCACCAGCAGAATAAACAAAGATAACCCATGAAACATTCTTGCAGAAATACAGTGAAGAAAAAGACAATTCTAAAACCATGCAGACCAAAAAAAAAAAAGACACTATTACTGGAAAAGGAATTTAAGATTACAGTATATTTTTATCAGAAACCATGCAAAATATTATATAGAACAATATTGTTAATGTGCTGGAAAAATATACAATATACTGTCAATCTAGAATCTTTATCCACTACCAATATAACAATAAATATGAAATAATCACTTTCCCAGAAAAACAAAAGCTGAGAGAATTCATTTTCTAGTAGATTACATTCTCTAGACAGAAGGAAAGTTATTGCAGGTAGAAATTTAGAACAAAATAAAACGTGGAAACCTAGGGAAAAGGGAAAGCTTTCATATTTTACTTCCTTTAAAAGATATTTGCCGGCCAGGCATGGTGGCACAAGCCTGTAATCCCAGCAGCCTGGCAGGCTGAGTCAGGAGGATCATGAGTTCAAAGTCAGTCTCAGCAAAAGTGAGGCACTAAGCACAGTGAGACCTTGTCTCTAAATAAAATAAAAGATAGGGCTGGGGGTGTGGCTCAGTAGTCAAGTGCCCCTGAGTTCAATCCCCAGTACTCTCCCCAAAGAAAGTCAAAAACAAAGATAATTGACTGCTTAAAGCAAAAAAATGAAAGTATATGGAAACAAAAGCAGAAAAGACAAAGGGAGAAAACAATTTTGTATTAAATGTGAATTGGCTTAATATTATATGATGGAAAAGAGTCATAAAGCTGTATGTTGTAAATGTCAAACCATAATAAAAATATTAAATATGAAAAATATAGTTAATAAATAGATAAGGTAAAATTATATCATCAAAATCTCAATTCAACAGAAAGTATAAAATCGTTAAAAAGTAACAAATTACTGAAACAATATTACATGAATTGTGAATAGAAAGATATAAATACATTAAATTTAGAAGGTCTAAATTCCCCAATTAAAAGGTAGAATTGCCTGATAGATTAAGAAAAAAAAAAGATCCAGCTCTGTGCTATCTATGAGAAACCCATATAAATACATGGGGCTGTAGTTGTGGCTTGATGGTAGAGCACTTGCCTTGCATGTGTGAGGACCTGGATTCAGTTCTCAGCACTGCTTATAAATAAATGAATAAAATAAAGGTCCATCAATGTTATAAAAATATGAATATATGCTTCTATTTAATGTAAAAGATGGAAAAAAGTATGCAATGCAAGCATTAATAAAAAAAAAGCTGTAGTGGTTGTATTAAAATGAGAGAAGTAGTTGTAAGAAAAGAGAATATTACCCAGGATAAAGAGACTTTTTACAGTGATAAATGGATCAAGTCATCATTAAGACATAACAATTCTAAATGTGCATGCTACTGATAATGAGCTTAAAAATACAAGAAACAACACAAATATAAATAAAACCCCATTTCTGTCTCAATAATTGATGGAATAAATACAGAGAGAGAGAGAGAGAGAGAGAGAGAGAGAGAGAGAGAGAGAGAGAGAGAGAATATTTAGGGGATTTAAACAACATTCTCAACTAACCTGACCGAATTAATACTTACAAAATACTCTAACCAACAACAGCAGCAGAAGATACCTTCAAGAACACATGAAACATTCACCAGGATAGATTATATTCTGGACCATAAAACAAGTCTTAATTATTTTAACAGTTTGTAAAACAGATATATTATGTATTCTGAGTACTACAGAGTTAAATTAGCAATCAATAACATATCTCTGGAAAATTTCTAAATACTTGAAAGCTAAACACCGTACTTCTAAATAACTCATATGTCAAATAAGAAAACTTACAGAAAATCAAAAAGTATTTTGAAATGAATGAAAATGAAAACACAGCATACAGGTTGAGGATGTAGCTCGGCGACAGAGTGTTTGCCCACCATGCAGGAAGCCTTGGGTTCAATCCCTAGCACTGTAAAAGCAAACAAACAAACTCACAGCATACACAATATATTAAATGTCTAAGAGTGTACTTAAAATATTTCAAATATATTTATATTAGAAATATTCTAATATATTTATATTATGAATGAAGAAAGTTTTAAGTCATTCAGTGAAAAATTTACCCTAATGAATAAGACAAAAGTACTCCAAATAAACACAAGGATACACAAAGTTAATATAATATAATAATATAATATAAGAACAACAAAAACAAGAAAAGCACAGAGAAATTCAGTAAAGTCAAAGCCTAATTCTCTGGAAAGTTCAATAACAATGATTTGTTTCTCACTGGACTGACCAGAAAAATGTTACCAATGTGAATCACAGTGATTATATATTCCAAGGAGTATTCATTATATCTAATGTATCCTTTAATATATTATTTTAAAGACAAATCAAGTATCTCTTTCAAGAAAAACAGATATAACTGGGCACAGTGGCACATGCCGTTAAGCCCAGAGGCTAAGGAGGCTTAAGCAGGAGGTTCACGAGTTCAATGCCAGCCTCCCCAAAAAGTGAGGCACTAAGTAACTCAGTAAGACCCTATCTC
This sequence comes from Urocitellus parryii, assembly GCF_045843805.1. Lineage (NCBI taxonomy): Eukaryota > Metazoa > Chordata > Mammalia > Rodentia > Sciuridae > Urocitellus > Urocitellus parryii. The sequence goes on along the minus strand of NC_135538.1, from coordinate 67,921,822 downwards.
TAAATAAAATACAAAATAGGGCTGGGGATAAAGCTCAGTGGTCAAGTGCCCTGGAGTTCAATCCCTGGCACCCACTCCCTCAAAAGTAAAATACATATAAATCAAGAAAAATAGCTGAACTAAATAGGCTTACATCTATTTTTTTTAATTGGTTGTTCACAACATTACAAAGCTCTTGACATATCATATTTCATACATTAGATTGAAGTGGGATATGAACTCCCAATTTTACCCCAAATGCAGATTGCAGAATCACGTTGGTTACACATCCACAATTTTACATAGGCTAAATAGGCTTACATCTATTTAATTAAGTGAATTTGTAGGTCTAAATTTTATCACAAAAAAAACCAAAGAAACAAAAAACAAAAAGTGAAATTCAGGCCATCTGGCTTCATTGATAAATTTCTATTAAACATTTAGGTAAAATATAATACCAATTCTGTTTTAGAAATGGAGGAGAGAAAGACACAACAATTCATGTTGCAAGTCCTGTTTCCTTGATATCAAAATCTCAAACTTGCAAAGATATTGCAAAAAGAGAACACAGCAAATAAGCATGCCTCATGAAACAGTCACAAAAATTCTTAACAGAATTTTTGCAATTAAAACCCCCCAATCTATAAAAATCATAATATAGCATAATCCAATGGAATTTATTCCAGAAATTTGAGATTTATTAACATTTTAAAAAAATCAAGCAATGTAATTTTATGTCCTAGGTTTAAAAAAGAAGTTCATTAAATAATGTCTATATATGCAGAAAATCACTTTAGGAATCCATTGCCCACATAATCTTGCCTTCTTTGTCAAAACAATGAATAATATCATTGAAATATTTTAAATTACATCAAGTTTAATTCACAAAAGTTAGTGCTTTCCTTTTATACATATATATGTATACACACACATATAAACACCAATATATATGTACACGGTACATATATATGTATCAGGGATTGAACCTAGGGATAAAAACTGAGCCATATCGCCAGTCTATTTTACTATTTTATTTTGAGAGAGGGTCTCACTGATTTGCTTTAGAACCTTGCCAAGTTGCTGAAGCTGGTTTTGCACTCACAATCCTCCTGTCTCAGCCTCCAAATCCACTGGGATGACAAGCAGGCACTACTGCAACCAGTTTCCCCTATATTTTCAATTCATCATTACAAAGATTTCTTTTTAATTTCAGTAGAATATCAAGTGACCTTTGTTTTGTTGATCTGCTCTTTGGGTGGTGTAAATGGTCATCTCTACCTCATTATGTTTTTTAATTGGTTCTTTTTAATTATACTTGTCAGTAAAATCTATTTTTATATAATTAAAAAAGCATGGGATATATCTTATTCTAATTAGGAACCCATTCTTCTGGATGTACACAATCGTGGGATTCACTTGTATTCAAATATGTGTATAGGAAAATTATTTCAGATTCATTCCACTGTCTTTCCTTTCCCTATTCCCCTCCTTCCCTTCACTCCCCTTTGTCTAATCTATTGAATTTCTGTTCTTCCCCTTCTGCTGTGTTGTGGGTTGGGATTTCACATATCAACAAAAACATTCAACTTTTGGGTTTTGCCATTGTCATTAATTATTTCTTGTTTGGAATACTGCATTACATTTCTTCTAACTTTTTTAATAGTGGTATCTTCTGTTTATTTTTTATTATTTAATTTTTATTGGTGCACTATATCCGTATACAATAGTGGGATTTGTTATCTCATATTTTTACTTATATATAATGTGGCTATATGTACCCAATCTACTCTTCTAGCTTTTTAAGGCATCTTTAAGCTTATGTCATTTCTTCCTGTTTTTTGTTTTTTTCCTGACAATAGGTTTTAAATGTAAAATATCCCACTTGGTGACAAAATCATCATTTTATAAATGTTTATTACATTCCAAACACTTTCCTATGTCTTATTTGTATATCTATCAGCACACTTCCTCAAAATTTTGTTACTGAGTTATTCTGTCTTATTATTACATAGTCAATGCACAAAGTATTTAAAATAATGTGTCCAAGTGCTCACATCTGGCAATGGGAGAGCCGAATATTCTATTTGGTATTGATAAATAGGCAACCTACAAAATATCACTGGCAGAATTTTTAGGTCAAGTCTTCTAGCTTACTACTCTGTCTCTGTGGCTTTATCTATTCCATTATTCCATTATTTAGTTTTTTTTATTTCAACTGTAATAGTATTTTCATAGATAATTTTTTCCAAAGTACAATCTTTTCCAAATATAATATTTTATGTTTTTTTTTAATTTCTACTTTATAGTTTCAATGACATCCCCTTGTTCTTGCAGAACACTTAATATTCAAAATCTAAATTCCTATTTTTGCTCTTCCATTAATTATTTTTTTTTTCTAAAAAGTGCCATTTTGTTCAGTGTGTTCCACAGACAATGCACTTTCACTGCTCAGGTTTCTCATAATTTTTCTTTGTAAGTCCTTTCGCCTTTTTTTTTTTTTTTCATCATCCAACTCAGACATGATAATAGAGTAATGTGTGAAGGGCAAATTGAAGGAGAGTGAGGTCTGGAACTATGCAAGGGCAGGGATTCTCCAGTTTCTTTGATTATATAAGCACTTGACCACGCCTGTGTGTTTTCTCCACTCCCAACTCTGGTGCTCTGACCTTCAGCACTTCAGCCCTGAGACCTGCTGGAACTTTAACCAAAGTATCCACCTTTTCCAGGGATGTGTCCTTTCTCTTCCAAGATATAAAATCAGGGAATTGCTTCCAACTTTCCACCCCAATTTAGCTCTAAAGCATCTCTTAGGCAGCATTGTGCAAGAGGTAATTTTTTTTTTTCCCTGCATGGTAGTATAGTAGGAAAGTCACAGACATTTTTTTTTTTAATTCAAGGTAATATGGCAAATGAAAAGACATACACTAAAAACAGTCCTATCCCAGACTATGAAACATTACTGACATTTTATATTCCTCAATAGGGCTTGCCATTTCCCGTGACAATATAACCCAACCACTTTTTATTATCTCTGGATTTTGTGGGAGTTTTCATGTGATTTTTTCAAATCCATTAACTTCTCTATTACTTTGGTGATATTTTTAAAGTTTGATTTAGAGAAGAGCACAGGAGTACACACGTTTGTCACCTTGTACATTGAAAGTTAATTCCTAACATTTTATTGTTTCTAAGAATGTCCTAATGAATTGCTTATATCAAATATATTTCAACATAGATATTTATACAGTGAAAATTAAAGTAATATTAAGTTCATTTTTCTAGAGATTTTAGTTTGAATTCATAGGGATACAAGAGTCTAAAATTCACATTTAAATCTCTTAAAATGAGTGTGTTCATTTTATACAGAATATAAAACAAAAGATATTGAAAAGTTGCTGAGAGTAGACTTTCTAATGAGTTCAAGTTCTTGTGAAGAAGCTGAGACTTCAAATGTATTATATCTGTTTTATAGAAACCAGAAAGTTTAGTTTGTCACCGTCTCTGCAAATTTTCCTTGATTCTGCCACCTTTTCTCACAAATTCTAAAATAACAACTCATTTTTTTTAAAGTTAAAAAAAACCCCTATTTTTGTATAACTTAGTTTTCTTACTATTGGTGAAATTGAAATTAGTTAACAGATAAGCAGTCAAACTCAATCTTATTTTGGTAATTTCCAAGAAATAATTTCTGGTCATTTTGAATATGCCAGAAAGTCTACCACATCTAAGAAGATGTTCCTTTTCTGCTTTATGTGATTTAAGATTATATGATTGTATTGGAGCTGCTACTTTGCCATCAGTAAAATTGGACAGACTTATTTATTCCAGGTTGCCCTCAATTCCCCAAAGTAATATGATTCACAGGTATGGCAGGTTGGCTGCATGCTCATTGGAAAACTAGCCAGGGAAGAAGTACTTTCTTTATAATCCAGCTCAGTAAAAAAAGTTTTGAATTTAGGTGAAAAATAGCCTGAATGGCAATACTCTCAGTACAAATGAGATTTTAAGAGAAATTATACTGTGGGAGAAAGTGAGAAAGAAAAGTCAACTGATAGGGTTATGTGGTACAAGATGAGTTTTAGTTGATGAAAATAACATTAAATTATTAAAACAAGTAATAAACACAGCATATTAATTAACTTGATTTTCAGGAATATAGAATCAGGATTTTTTTTTTTTTTAAGTAAGTTTAGGTCCTGCAAATCTGAACTGACTACAAGGGCCTGTCCTCAGTGGAACCATTAAATCATGAGATTCCACTGAGAGTGTCCATTTATTTGTGAATGTTTTTTCATCCTGACATAAATATTTAACCAAATATTAAAAATCATAGCACAGCAATAAAACTTACAACAGGCAGGGAATGTGGCAATAATTGCAGTGATTTATCTTTGAAAAGATGATAGCTCCAAAATTCTTTTAACACTTCTATTATGTCTGTTTTACCTCCTTTAATTCCAGTCCCTTTCAATGCCTGGCCAACAGAATCTGATGGAAATGATTCTATGCCAATTTCTATGTCCAGTACTTGGGAAACTGACAACTTCTACTTTCTGTCTCTCAGCATATTTTCTTTAAAAAAAAAAAAAAAAAACAGTTTCCAAGCAGTAAAGAAGCCCAAGCTACCAGTCCTGTTCAGAGGCTTAAAGGTAGCATCAAACTTCCACTCCTGGGAATGAGTCATCTTAGAAGTAAATCTTCTGCTGGTAGTGGTGGCACACACCTGTAATCTAGCTGCTCAGAAAGAAGAGGCAGTAGGATCAAAAGTTCAAGGCCAGCCTCAACTTATTGAGGCTCTAAGCAACTTAGAGAAACCCTGTTTCAAAATAAAAATTAAAAAGGAGTGGGGATGTAGCTCAGTGTTAAAGCACCCCTGAGTTAAATTCCAATAGCAAAATAAAATAAAATAAATCTTCTAGCCTAGCACCATCCACCATGCTGAGAAGTGATTAGCTGACCACAATTTTCTGTCACAGTTATACATTCATAAGGAGAATAAATGATTGTTTTTGTGTCATAGCACTGAAATTTGTAGGAAGGTAGTTAAAGAAGTAAAAGCTATAGATGACTAGAACACACTCTTGGTGGGTCTGAAGTTGTTTACAGACATCAGATTCTTATGGAGATTTTATTTTGTGGCACAAGTCTTAACCAAAATATGGTACAATCATACTTTCTCTAGTCATTGTGGCTTTTGTCAAAATCAGCAGCCTGCTATTTTCCTATTTTAAAAATGGCAATCTTATGAAGAATGTTACACATATAGAAGTAACTTGTACAAAATCATACATTTGGTTAATAGTAGAACCAAACCTGGAACATAGGTTATGATTCTTTACATGTTTGTCCTTTCCGCTACAAAATTTTGTCTAAACCATGTATCATTTACTTCTTTTCTACAGGCACTCAAGAGGAATCTTTGGGCATCTTTGAATCACCAGAAATTTGATTGAAAGTATTGCATTTATTATCTAGTGTAATTTTCTAGTAAGCTTTCTGAAGTTTTAGCAGGTTCTCAAAGGCTCTGAAATACCTCCCCTTGTGATTTTATCAGTTTTATTTCTGAACAGTTGTCACAGAAAATATTTTTATTAATGTGTTATAATAATAATTGTAAGCTTATGAAGTTTCTATATTTTAGTTATATGAAACTATTTGAAATCATTTCTACATTTTATTAAAATTATGATACGTGTAAACTGATTGCTTAGGTATTTGTACCTCCCCCACCACTAAATTCATTTGTTGAAGCAAAATTACTAATGTGATGCTGATGGAAGATGAGGAAATTGGTAGGCAGTTGGGTCATGAAGGTTGGGCCTTTATGAATAGAATTAGTACTCTCAGCAAGAGGCCTCAAAGATCTGTCTTGCCTTTCTACCAGGAGAGTACACAGTGCAAAGCAACACATATGAGCTAGAAAACATGACCTCATTAGACACTGAATTTGCCAACACCTTGATCTTGGACTTCCCAACTGTGAGAGATAAACTTATGCTATTTTTAATACCCCCAGTTTATAGTACCTTGTTCTAGAAGCCAAAATGAACTTGAGCAATGATGTTTAGATTTATGAACCATGTTAATCCCCATAAAATTTACTCTAAAGTTATTAAGGAAGATGTCACTATGTGCCTACCCTCAGAAATAAATCAGATATATCAGGTGCTGAGTTCTCTGATGTAACATTTTTCCCTCATCTTCTTCTCTTGCCTTTTGACCTAAATAACCAAAGGTTATAACCAAAGGTTATAATTTGGTAACATATTATGAACAATTGAGGACCTATCTCACTATGTATTTTCCCCCAGATAACCTTTATTCTACGTAGGACACTAAAAATCTCTTGATAGTTTGATTGTAATGCTATGAGTTCTCTAACCAGGACTATCATGACTTGTTTACCTCCTGGGTGACCACAGTTCTGACAAATCTCATTGGCCTGACCCTCTGAGCTTCAAATAATAATAAAGAAAATAATGTATTTCTTTTAAGTTACTATGAATAAAATTAAAAATTCTTTGCTCTCTATCCTTTTCCCTTCTCCATATCAGAAAAACTAGAATGAAACCTGAAAAGGACACTTTTCAATTTGGAGTATTCTATTTACACTTACTCCACTGGTTTGATTTAGGAACAAACATAAGGAAGCACATTTTATTTTACAGATTTCAGAAAACAAATGATAGCTCCACCTTTTTTTCTAAGGAAGTATGTCAATCAAATGTGTCCTCATTTGTTTTTCTCACTATTTAGCAAAGGTTTGTATATAACAATTGAATAATTTTCCTCAAATAACATAGCAGAAACTATTTTATGGAGATAAAAGACATGTAGCCATTATCACAGGACATTTGGGCATATTATCAACCTATTATTTTATTTCTTCATGACAGTCAATAAAAATGTGTTAAAAGCTCATGTTGGATTCATTTGATCATGTACATAAATTCTACTGGGAAATTAGTGTCATATACTATCACTTGAAGTCCTGATAAATATTGGAAGTCTATTTTGAAAAAGCACATGGCTCCCCCTAGGAGAGAGTCCTTCTGCAGTGGATATGTACTGGTTGGTCTAACATGAAAAGCAACAGGCTTTTTACTTCTATTAAAATGTTGCCAATCATAGGGCCTAGGCTTGCAATTATTTATTTTTTTCAATCAGGATAATTTCAAGAGTGAAAAGAAAGATTTTTAATAATCTTAGAATAAGGGACATGAACAAAAAGAAGTACAGCTACTCGTGTTCACCTCCCATAGTCAATGGCATGTGAATAGAATTCATTTTTTCCCTGGAAATTTTCTCTAAACTCTATGTAAGGAAAGATATGCTTTTCCACTCTATAATCAGAGTTGTGAGACTATGAACCTGAAGTCTTCTGAAACTTTGCCACTCAACAAATATGAAATTTAACCCGAACAATTAAGTTTAAACACTGAGAGAAGGAAACATAAAAACATAAAAAATAAATAATTGAAATATTTGCTGGATTCATTATTCTGATTGCCCAGAATACCCTTAATAACTGGTTTTTTAACTTGATAAACCCTTCTTATTCCTATTAGAATTTTCTCTGGAACATGAGAAGATAAAGAATCAGTTTGAGCAACACAAAATATTTTTGGATCTCTCTTTTCCTTAACTTTCAACTTTGTGGGGTTTGCTCTATCTTTACTTGCCTGTTGGGATAATATGCACCTGCTTTTTCCTAATAAAATCTATCACTGTGCTGGGAAAAAGGAAGATATAGTTCTATCTTTTCTATATTATAAAATAATCCCTATTGTTTCATGAAAACCAACTTAATTCACTGGGAAAATTTCTTAGTTTCTTAGCAACAACAGAATCATATTTTCCTAAAGTAGTTGTTTGCATATCAAGAAATAATAAGTGAGAAAGTACTATGTGGTTATGGAAATTTCTAACATTCTGTGTTTTTTTCCCTTCTAACTCAATTTCTATAACTCTTCTAAAGTTTTGCATGTTATCCCATATCACTCCAGTGGTTTTCTTAAACATTAGATGATGAAAGACATTATTTATTACTTACAGCCAAAGAATAAATAAATAGGAATAAAATGTAAGTATTTTACATGGGAAATAGTATCAGAGAACAAATTTTTAGTCAAACATGCTTAGTAAATGTAGGGTATTTAGAATTGGTTACCTGATCAATTACCTCATATTATTCAAAAGGAATCTTGATATATATTCAGTGGTGAAATGACTAATTAAATTATTGCCAATATAACTGAATCAAATTCATATCGAAGGCAGGACTGGGATTATGAAGACTTGAGGTAAGGAATGAAAAGATTCAGATTCATATGATTGTAGAAGTGGTTTCTGAGGTCTGAGTTACTTTAAAATGAAAATAGAACAAAGTTTCAACCTTACCCTCTCATATTGAATGTAGAATAAATGTGAAGAAAATCTTATTTTGTAACTACTTGGCTGAGTGAGTAAAAACTAAAGTACAGAATTTGATTCTGTTGTTTTTAGATTATAAATTAAGCTGAATTCACAGCTTTGACATGTCTTACAAATAGTAGAATGCTGGCCAAAAAAAGAAATAGAGACCAAAAAAACGAGGATAATTGAGGAAACCTGAATGATTCAGAGAATTACCAAACATCCAATGAGTCCCTAACAAACCCAGAGAACAGAGCACCATCTGTATTATCTTCAGATACCATCTGCTATTTCTTCCTTGCTTGAAGAGATCATTATATTCCAACCAGAGTGAACCTATGATGTTCCTGCTACCTCTCATTTCATTACCAGTAAACATTATCACTGAACTAGTGTCTAGCCTTATATTAAGGCTTGTTGAGTGGGAAATTAGCATATTCAAAGCCTAAGTGTAGAACTGAACTGTGAATTATTGCATGAATTGACTTTGTGTTGATAGGACTCCACTTACCAGTGATGTAAGTGCAGTAAATAACCTTCAACTGATGTGTAGTAACATTTTTTGGCTTGCATGTTATAAACCTGAAGGTCATAGTTGGAAATAATGTAGAGTGGCAGATGTAATCTGGTGACATGGGAGTAATTCAACAGCATAAAGAATACAAAATGATATACAACACTTTTCTGTGTGTGAACAATCATCTCAAACCCTGAATATGATTTACAAGAAAATCTATGAAACAACTATGATGTTATCCCAAAGCTACTATTGAAACGGGAGTTTTTCTGCTTCTGCTGGTGGGTGAGGTCTATGTAAGCTGCAAGTCTGTGCAGTTGAGAAAGCCCATTTTAGTCTTGGTAGCTAACGAAGGCAGAGGATGTCTGCCAGCATTATATCTGAGGGTCACAGCTGGCAAATCCAGATTCTTCTTGACTATTATCAAATAACATGTACCACATCTTAATGGCATGTTGAAACTCTTAATGGCAGACTATGTCCTCCAGTCTTGCAGCAGACCCCACAGCTCACTGCCACATTATTTCCTGGGTTTTTGTCTTGCATATTTGAAGAATGAAATTCATGGACAACAATGGGAGGCAAAAGAGAAAGGAGTACAGTTTATTCAAAGGTGAAGAAAAGAACAGAACTCTTGCAGGTGAGAGGGGACCTGGGGCAGGTTGCTATTTGAGTCTGCTAGTCTAGGGGTTTATAGCTCTTGGATCCAAATTCATTCTAATCAGATTTTGGAAAGTATTAATACTATTGGTTATCTCTGTGTTTGAATGTTCCTGCAATCTCCATTTGGGTCTGCCCCCACATCTGTTTGCCCACTGCTAATGGGAAAACTAGCAGTGGGAAAACAGAACTGCATTCACAGAATCATAATCTGGGAAGGTGAAAGAATCAAAATTTTTGTTTCACAGTTTTGGAGGCTAGAAGTTCAAATTCAAGCTCTCACCAGTATTGGTTCGTTCAAAGGGTGTGAGGCAGAGTTTGTTCCATAATTCTCTCCCTGCTTCTGGTTGTTTCTTTGCATTCTTTTGTTTGGAGACGCATCACTTAGAGCACTGCTTCTAAATTCACCTGGTATTCTCTGTACATGGCTATTCCTGTGACCAGATTTCCCTTTTTTAGAAGGACTCCAGTGATATCAGTCCACAGCTCAACCTAATAACATCTTCTTAACTCAATCATCTGCAAAGGCTCTTTTTCTCAACAAAGTCACATTCACAGATAATGAAGATTAGGACTTCATCATCATTTCAGGAAACAAATCCAAATCATAACAACCATAGATGCAAAAGATATTTTGGCAAGTGAAGTACAAGTATGTTTTTATGCCATATTATTAACTTCAACTCTCTATGCCTGGTTATTTAGCTATTAGAACACATCAAATTCAACATACATGAATGAAAGAGACCGTGAAATTTTAATTTTGCACACGATTTGGGTGAGATGCTGTTTCAAAGATCAATTTTCCAAACTCTTTTTATTCTTTTCTATCTTAAAACCAAAACCAAGCATTAATTAAGCATTAACTTTTTCATTTTCACTTTTTCCATTAAAGCTAAGAGTTGGTTGATAATTCCAGATATGAAGGAGCAAATGAATGAGTTTTGATAGAACATTATGTCAGAGAGAATTAAAATCAGGAATGGGACAGTACATGAGAAGAGAGGTTTAAAAGATGTTTTAAAAAATAGAGCTCTGGACATGGGAAGTAGATAGGCATGGTCTCAGAAAAAAATTACTTTTATTGAAAATATTAAAATAATATGAGAATATTACTTGTTCACTAATCTTTAACATGCATGATTTGTCTTGAATTTATGTAGTAGACAATTGGAAAATATTTGTCAAACTAATGATAAACTTAATCATTCTTAATTAATTAATTCTTGTAGAATATACAAGAGCAAATACGTATTCCATTTCTTATTGCTATATATAGTAAAATAGAATGTAAGTAATTAAATGAGTATATTTAGAGAATTATGAAGAAATAAAAGCCAGCAAACCACAATCATGAAAACTACTGATGGCATAGATGGAAACTGCTAGAATTATGGTAATCTGGATGCCACAGCAATTATCAATGTTATCCAAATGAGAGGATTACACAATTCAGTACACACACATATGGAAACAGAAAAAAAAAAAAAAAGTAAAACAAAGTGAATTTTATCATGCCAAAGAGCACTGATTAAAAAACCATCACTGTTCTCTTTGTGGCTTAGCATTTGGTGCTATCTCATCCTAATCAAACAAAAAAAGGAAACTAAATGACAATATGTGAAGCAGAATTATAATGCTTACCTTAAAATAATCAAATCCTAAAACAGGAAAATTTAAGGTAACAAACTGCATTCCCATCTTCTAAATCTTAGCATTGTCCTGTCAGTCAAAACAGATCAAACAAAACAAATTCAAGCAAAGATTAATTTGTCTCCTTTAGAATGACATCTAAGAATTGTGTGTTAGTTGGGCAATTTTTGACATTAACTTTTTTGCACTCTTTTATGTGTTTTCTTTATGAGTAGTAGTTTTATAACAATAAAATGTAGTTAAAAAAATTCTTAGTCTTCAGTACTTCCTTTTTTTTCATTATTCACTATCAACCCAAGGACATTGAGAAATCCTCCCTTCTGAGAGCTTTTTATAACCTGTTATGGTTTAGATATGATGTGTCTTTCAAAACCTCATTTGTGAGACAATGCTAGAAATAACTGGTTTAAGCCTTAAACTGATAGGGATTAACTGGGTGGTAACTATCTGCAGGTAGGTGTTACTGGAGATATGAACCATTGGGTTTTATATATATATAAAACCCAATGGTCCATATCTTTTATATATACAAAAATGGTTATTTTATTTATTTATTTTAAATTTTTATTGTTGGTTGTTCAAAACATTACATAGTTCTTGACATATCATGTTTCACACTTTGATTCAAGTGGGTTATGAACTCCCATTATATATTTTGTCCTTGGTGAGCTGAGCTTATTCTTTCTCCGATTCCGATTGTCCTGTTCCTTGCTGTTTGTCTTTGCCATGCCCTTCTGCCTTTATGTTTTTCTGCCACTCCTCCATCACAGAGCAAAGAAGTCAGATATCTATGGCCTGAGACTCCAGAAGCCATGAGCCCCAAATAACCTTTTCCTCTGCTAAATTGTTGTTGGGTCTTGTTGAGTCATGCAAAGCTGATTAAAACACACCTACACCTACCTAGTGAATGTGTGTCTATAAATTTGAACTCAGTAAACAAACTTACTAAGATAGTGACTTTGCTTGAGACACTAAATCCCACAGGCACAATTAATGATGCTTCTAATGGATCCTAGACTGATAAACAATGAGGAACAAACTCTACAGAATATCAACAAGTTATAAAATATATCATTAATGTCTATCCCTGAAAAGCCCCAACTACCACCAAATTAATTGAAATAATAATCTAAAAGAAAAGAAGCTTAATTTACTAATTACTTCTGCTGAGTCATCACAGTATGAGACAGAATAGCAACTGAACCTCCTAACAGGCAGGTCCTGGATGGGAAAGAAGTACAAAGCTTGAAAAGCACATAAAAATAAGTTGTTCCATTGTCCTGCTATAGCCAGATGCATTATTGGCACAATCCTATAATCCCAGCTATTTGGGTAGCTGGCAGGAGGATCATAAGTTCAAGGTTAGCCTGGGAAATTTAGCAAGAGCATGGCTAAAAACAAACAAACAAACAAAAAAAAAAAAAAAAAAAAAAAAAGAAAGAGCTAGGGATATAGCTCAGTGGTAGAGTATCCCTGGCTTCATTTTCTGGAACCAAAGGAAAATAAAATCTTTAATCTTAGTTGTCCTATTACAGACAGTAATGAAGTTTATTCTAATTTAAATGCTTACATTTCACTTTTTTTCCCCTGTACTCTAAGATATGTCAAAATCCTTGAAGTGGTGAGTAGTTTCTTCATTAAAGGCACATTTGGATTATTTTCTTCTATTTTTTAGGAGAAAACAAATACGATATACATTTTATAAACACAAAAATTAAAGGAAAATAATTTGAAACACATGTAACCCTTGTCTTTCTACTGGCCCACATATACAATGTTCCAGGAAAAAATAACAAGCAAAAATGTAAAACAACACACAAATATAGACCATCTGTTTATTTTGAGCATCCATGATATAATAAATATATGTAGTTCCTATCCTTAGAGTATGCTCACTAATGTTTTGATTTTCTTCTTTTATTTCAGCAGTGTGATCTTGTTTGATTGGCTTGCTGTACAAAAACCATTTGATACGTGGGCTGAGAAAATTTGTATATAATTTTCATATGCTCTTTTGTGTTACTTCATTTACTATTTTCAAAAGATGACTCTTATATTTGGTAGTTTTCTATGGACAATTAAACATGTATATTTAGTTTCACATAATTCTGTGCATAAGCAGCTCAATTACTGCTTGTTGCTACTAATTCATACCACAACATCCTCAAATTACTGTTTTCTTTGAAAATAAAATTTCCAATTAACATTTTTTAATAAATAAATGTTTATGTACTCAGTAATATACCTAAAAAAAATATATGTATATATCTAGTGTTTGGTGATTTTGAACATATTAATAATATCTATTGGGGCTAAATATGTTTCTCACTAATTTCTTATATACATCTAATTTCAAAAAATATATCTGCTTGCCTGGGGATATAGCTCAGTGGTGCAGTGTTGCCTAACATTCATAAGTTCTATCTGTAGTATTACAAAACCAAACAAAAATAGATAGATAGCTATTAATTACACTTAAGGAATATTTATAAATGTTAAAAAGATTTATTTATAATAAGGTTTAGATAAACATTAATCATTTGAATATATTCAAATGAAAACCCACAATTTAAGAATAAAATTATGATGATTAAAAGTTGAATTTGAAAGAGTATATCATTTTTTATGCATACTTAATTCATTAAGTCCTACTTATTAATTCAAAATATATACATTAAGTACTTTTATATGCACAACTAAAATATTATTGAAAAAGTTTTAAGAGAGCTACTGAGACATCAAAGAAGACTTGCGGAAAATTCATATGCATTTTGATACAGCAAATTGGTACACTAATCTGATGAAACCCATTTTAGGCATTTGCAATAATGCATCATGGCACTTTTTTTAGATATAAGATGGATGGCTGATAATTAAAATTGTATTCTTTATAAGTAAAATATATAAATTACCATAATCATAACAGCACTTTTTTTAGATATAAGATGGATAGCTGATAATTAAAACTGTATTCTTTATAAGTAAGATATATAAATTACCACCATAATCATAACAGGAAGAAAGGGAAAATTAAATACATTGACAAAAATCATATTTTTAAAGTCATGTCCTATTTATAAATAATCATGTAAAGTTTTAATGTACAGAATAGATATGAAGAATATACCTAGCCATAAGAATTTTTGATGAATATAAATTTCACTCAATGTAAGAATGCTTCAAAAATATGTCTGCAGTAGCACTTTATTTTTCATCTAAATATGTTCTTTCATACTATGGTAAAATTCAGTTTTTATGGCAGTGGCTACAAACAAGTAGGTTCCTGTGAATATCCTTAGATGTGTAACAGTTAAACAATACATGAATATATGAAATTATTATATCAAAAACAATAAGCTAAGCAAAATGATGACAATTCAGAATTTTTGTGATCAGTAATTATTTAGCATAAATTAATATGTAATTATGCCTGCAAGGAAAAAAGAAAAGAATTAAATAAGTCAGCAATAAAACCTTATTACTTATATTATACACAAAAATATGTACAAGTTAAAGCAGTTTAAAAAGGAAAAATTATCATATGAAGGTAAAATATATGTCAAAAAACTGAATTTTTGTAAGAAATCCTTTAGTCACAAGTGAAAAAAAGCTGACTTGATTGACTAAGTCAATGAGGAAAAGTATTATTTTATAGAACATGAACTTCAATAATAGGGCGACTTCATGCATAATGTAGTCAAGGTCCCCATAGTGGTGTTAGCTCTACTCTTCTCTGCATATAAGATTTTGTCATAGGCCATTTTTACTCTATACTACATGGCTATAACATTCCAATGATCCCCTTCCAGATATGTTGAGATCTACCTGTGAATCATTTGTGTTTTGAAGCATGATCTCAAAGATTCCCAATATATTTCCCTTTTAGTCTATACTATATATCCTGTCTCTGCCTGCCACTCAACAGAAAGAGGAAAGGGAGAAACATGATTGGCTCAGACCGATCAGGATTCAAGTCCCAGGAGTAATTCAGAACTATATAGCCAGCCATTCAGAAGCTGAAGAATTAACAATGTAGAACAGTATGTGTTAAAAGAACAAAGTGATGGGTAAAACTAAATTCCATGTATTTGAAATAAGCTGTCTCATTTGTAAGTATATATCAAGTTTAATTATGTAGAATAGTCAAATGTATATTATTGGATGAAAGTGTAACACAGAAGAAAAAATACTAGGATGACATATTACTTGAATAGAATAAGTAATGATTAAAAAAGTACTAGCTCTAACTAATCTGAGGAAAAAGAGAATTTTTAAACAAAGAACAAACTGTCCCAAAGTATTTCTACAACTAAGCTTGACTGTTGCAGGTAAATATCTAATCTGCTTCAGAATTAATGGAAATATTGAAAGCATCCTGATTACTTTTGAAAATTACCATATCTTAAATCAAAAACATTACATAGGTTTTTTAAAAGTATAAAATTGCAGACAAATTTCATTTATAACTATGAATGATGAATCTGATATACTAGGATTATATTGAGGTAAATCCTCAGAAAACGGAAAATTGCAGTCGTTTAAGATTGAAGTTTATTTTCCATATAAATGAAGTTGAAACATAGGCTGGTTGGGACTTACATGGCAGCTTCAGAAACATCAGGGTCCCGAATTGATGCTATTTTCTTGTCCCTTTCCTAGTGTAAGGCTTCCATCTAAAATTAGAATCTAGAATGGCTGCTAACAGCGCCAGTCATAAAAAAAAAAAAAAAAAAAAAAAAATGGCTTCCAGCTAAAACAAGGTGTATGGGAGACTCTTACTATACATGTGTCACATGTTATTCAATCCTAGTCTTAAGTAATTATCCATGAGATATGAAAGTTATGTTATATAGGGACCTGTTCTGTACGGTTGCTAGTACTAATTATATTCCAAACTGAAAAGGACCTAAATATTTGTCAACTGATAAATGGATTTTAAAAAAACTTTTTTTTCAATTATATTATACTATAGAAAAAATGTAAAATTATCATGCTAAAGAAAGAAGTCTTTTTTTTTTTTTAATTTTTTCTGGCTACCAGTGATAGAACCCAGCAGCACTTAATCACAAAGCCACATCTGCAGCCCTTTTTATATCATATTTAGAAAAAATGGTCTCACTAATTTGCTTAAGGCCTTGCAAGTTGCTAAGACTGGCTTTGAATTCATGATCCTCCTACCTCTACCTCAGCCTCCTGAGCCTCTGAATTACAGGCGGTTGCCACAAAGCCTGGCAACCTAGGACATTTTTAAACAGACAAAGCCTTACAATAAAGAACAGTTCAGGGTTTTCAGGTCTGAGGGTCTAGGAAAGAGATTGACAGTGAGCAACAGGAAGCTTTTCAGGGTGATGAAAACCATTATTTTCACTACCGTAATGGTTTTTCAACTGTAAACATTCATCAAAACACACAGAATTTCCCTTCATGAAAGTTAATTTTATTATATGTATATTTTATCTCATATGCTTGACCTGAAAAACAAACATACAGGGAGTTCTGTGTATTCTGTTTACATATGTCCTCTGGAAAAATGTGGTCCCAAACGTGAGACCTACCTCTTTGGATACCCACATTCTTCATTGTTTGATTTATCTCTCTCTTGTTTAAACTTTTAGAAATTTGCACACATTTTATCTTATTTTGAGTTTTCTGCAGCGGACTATTACTGGAGGCAGAAGTCAGGCATGTTTGTTCTATATTCACACAATAATCTTAGGAACTATTTTATGCATAGCTAAAGCAATGCCATTAATAAAACCAAATTATATAGCAGCAGACTGCACAAGAGATCTAGGGAATTGTCTATAGACATGAGGTTTTCCTCAATCATATTTTTTGGCTTGTTGTACATGATTAAAATGAAACTATCTTATTGTTATCTCAGAAGGAGTCTGATGGGATCTAACTGCTAATATGCTCAGAATGTTATTAAAGTTTCAGAAGTGCACCTGCAAATCAATTAGCAGTAGCAGAGTCATTATCCGGAGTAGGGTGCCATGTATGACAAAAAGTGCATCTGTACTTTGATCTGTTGACTTTGCCACTCAATTAGAATGTTTTCATAATATTTTTTGTTATAAAAGTCACTAACATGAAATGCTGAAGTAACACTGTATTCTATTTCTGTAGTTAAGTCTGTTTGTATTACATTTTCTCTCATACATATATAATTGCTATCCTCTGCGTATTCATAAATAAAACAAAATATACACTGAAATCCTGTCTAGGTCATATGGCATGATAGGCACTAGAAATGAAAAAATTTTGTAGAAAAATAAAAAGTTTCACCCCTCAAGGAGCTTGATAAATCTGGCAAGGAAACTTCCAAGCACATTGATAATACTAAAATAATGTGCAAAATGATATGGCGGAGATAAGAGCAATATTCAAGTTTGATTAAAATTCCAAAATATAAATGTTTTGTAAAATATTCACTGGGAACACTTTTTTTATGGTGCACAATTATTCCTAAATTATCTCCAGAAGACCTAGATGGAACAGATTCCTCCCACTCCCAAGGGACAAGCTGTGACTATCGGAACAAAAGAGCTCAAGGACATCAACATCATCCAATGCTCTGAACAAAAATATTGTTCAATGTCCCACTGATTCCACAAAACCCAATCTTTACAAACTATACTGAAAAATATTCTAATTTTATCACTCAGCACCCAAGTCTAATTACTCTTTTCTCTGTGGTCTGGACAGAGAGATTGAAAATGACAATCTTCAGTCAAGTTAGAAACAGTGTGACTGGGACAGTAGTAACTAGCTAACTCAGGCTAGTGGAGTGCTGGAGTGAGCAAACCTCAATTTGTGACAGGAAATTGTGCAAATGTCACCTCAGCTCCACGCTTCGGGGTATACTGCAGGCAGCAGGTGTATGGGAACATTCTAGAAGGGCAAAAGTTGAAAGATCATTAGGGATGTTTTAAAATATTGAATTTACTTAACAATACATTTTCTACTTATTGGCAGACCTATTATGAAAGTGCATCCAGAATGAATGTAAAAACACTAACAGAGCTCCTCCAAATTATAATATTTTCCTGGAAAACCTTCAAATACCACTTATGGAGGCCATATGTAAGAAAAACAGGGAGATTATCCCATAGCATGCAAAGCACTTTGAACTCTGAAATAAGACGAGTTAGCTGTAAGAAAATAAACAAAATTTGAACGTCAAAACATTTCTAAAATCTCTAGATATCTCCGTTTATACCTTTTGTATATATTTTATATGGATGTATACGTAATTAAAACTTCAGT
This sequence comes from Urocitellus parryii, assembly GCF_045843805.1. Classification (NCBI taxonomy): domain Eukaryota; kingdom Metazoa; phylum Chordata; class Mammalia; order Rodentia; family Sciuridae; genus Urocitellus; species Urocitellus parryii. Next base: position 67,903,329 of record NC_135538.1, on the reverse strand, counting down.
CAACTTTGAATGATCATTTTCTTGGAACAACTTCTAGGAGACAAGAACACATATAGAATCTTTTAGGGCATGGGTCTGCAAACAGTGAACTCTTGGTTTAAACCTGGCTTGTGGCGTGTTTGTGGATGGATAGCCCTCAACCCCCAACCAAGAATTTTATTTTATTTTTATATTTTAAAGATTTGAACAACAGCAGATGAGGTAGAGAGGGAAGATAGGAGGGAAGGGGAGGGGGGATAGTAGGGGATAGGAAAGGTAGCAGAATACAACAGTCACTAATATGCCATTATGTAAAAACGTGAGGGTGTAACCGATGTGATACTGCAATTTGTATTTGGGGTAAAAATGGGAGTTCATAACCCAATTGAGTCAAATGTATGAAAGATGATATATCATGAGCTTTGTAATGTTTTGAACAACCAATAAAAAAATATCTTAAGGAAGCAAAAGATAAATAAAGAATGAAGAATATGTGACAAAGACCATATGAGACTTGTAAAGCCTAAAACATTTGCTAACTGGCACTTTGCAAAAAAAAAAAAAAAAAATGCATGAAGTAAAGTTTGCCACTTCCTACCTAAGAGGGCACAAGGTGTGCAAGGAAAGCACAAGGATAGCAATTAGTTATATCATTGAAGCAGACTGGTTTTCCTAATAATATAAATGACTTTGGGATTTAATGGAAACACTGCAGAATTTTTTGGTAAGGAGATAAATTTACTTACTCAAAACTATCCCTTTTCTGAGAGAAAATGTTTTCAGAACTTTACTAAATCAATTAGTTCTTAGGTCAGTTGCAAGGGCTTTATAATATCATAATATCTAAAAGGTGAACAATCAATTTGTCTTATACCAATCAATTCTAAAGGAAGTTCACCTGTTAACCCCAGTAGTACCTGAGAATAGATAGCTGTATTTGCAAATAGTGCCTTTTAGAAATTAATAAAACAGTAGTTCCCTAAATTCATTTTATAAATTTATTTTCTGCAAGAAATAAAGCAAGCTAACTAAAACATTATGGGTTTGGGTTGCATTTAACCATTAATTTCTTATGACATTAACCAAGTAGTAGAGAGTCTTTCTCCTTTAGCTCTTTACCTCATTATTATAAAAGGGATAAATAAAATGCATATATAGTATTAGGTTATTATCAGGACTAAATAATACAATGATGAGAAAGCATTGCTGCAGAGTGTTCAGTAACTGCTGTAATTGCCAGTAGAAGTGTCTCCACCAGGATATCCACTTTTAGTTAGTGATATATTGAAGTGTCCCTCTCAATTGATTGATGGATCAATTAAGCTAGCTAGGTGTACATATGTTCCTGAGTCAAAAATATTTTTGTTTCTTATTTGCAATTTATTTCCTTATAATTAAGAATGTGACCATTTTTTAAATTCTTGCTGAAATAATACCCACAATTTTTAGAACTGGTACTTGAATTTAATGAGAAATTTTACCTACTCATATCACTGCCTCTGAAGAGTTAAGAAGTGCCCAGCCCTTTGGACTTCATTCTGAAATGTCAGAAATCATGAAACTCACCACCGCTTAATATATTTTTCTTTCTTTCTCTGTGATGTTTGGATATCCATAGTTTCCTTGTATGATATGGCTAAGTGCTTAAATTGTTTGACTTAAACTGTCTCCAAAGCCTCTGACAATGCATGAAAACCAGAGACTAAGACACCATTATTATCCTTTCAGAGCTTTCCAAATAACTTAATGTCTAAGAGAATTAGATTGGAAAAATAAGTCAGTCTGAAGAAGTTTGCTTATCTCAGATACTGCACCTCAATACAACTCGAATGGAGAGAATTTAATAAGTCTCCAGCACCAAAGACAATGTCACCTTGTAACAAATGATCATAATTGAAGCTTAGGGAAAGTCTCATAAAGAAGTATGCCCTTGCCTGGCTGGCCTGATTCTGTGACTTCAGGGAAAGGAGAGTGCAAGGCCCTTTGTGTATTCAAGTAGAGTCAACATCATCAGTCCATTACAACAGGGTCATAGATTCCTGCATTTCTAAGGGGTGTGGACAATTTTAAATGAGAAACCTGTCAGGTGATGTTGAGTATTCTGAATTTCAAACTCTATTACATTTCCAGGGGAGTGCAGTAATGACTAGTTTTAAGTTCAGCAGTGCAAGGCAGCACCACGTGGCTTAGATTCTGTTAACATAAGAGTGATCTAGTTAGATGGAATGCTCCCTGGGATAAAATTTTAGTTTTCCCTTTTGGAGTTGAAAATAAAAATAATGCCATTTTCTCTCTCACTGAGGTACTCTTTTGTAGGCTTTTCTGGTGAAGTTACAATAGACCCATATGGATGAAATAAACAAGTTTCCCATTTGGATCCCCTGTGTATAATCCACATCAACCTAATGTTTCCAATTGACTTAAAATAAAATTCAGATGCTTGAAATCTATAACCATGGGAAGAAAGGAAATGGGAAAAGCTTACAGAATACATACAAGACACAAGACAGTATATAAAATGGCATACTGCGTTTTCACACGTTGTGACAACTTGAAGTCAACTAACGTCTTAATTCTGTGTGTTGAAATCTGGGGGTTAAAGTAACATGACTTGGACTACATGTATTCCCTGGGGAAAAATTAGCAAAATTTGATTAAACATCTAGCATTGGTCTTCCCTGAAATGTTAAAAGTTTACAAAATAATATTATAAGAATCATTGAGTTTGAGAACAAAAGGGGGCTGAGAAATGATCAAGTCCAACTCTGCCATATTGCAATAAAAGAGGTCAAAGAGCACTAAATGACCGTTTGCACATGCTCTTTTTAAATAGATTTTATCTTTTTTTAGCAAGGAAAGTGTCTTCCTCTACCATCTACTCTAAGTTTCCACCAGTGTTTGAAAAGAAAATGGATACCCCTCCCTGCAAAAAGAGAAAATCACACAACTTTATTTAACAAGTTTTACATGATATGAAAATTTTTATAAGGCAATGGAAACCCAAATAAATAAGTTAGTATATGCCTTTTTACACTAGGTTTGATGACGAAGTGGATACACTATGATATGAATGACTACAGGTGTGCAATCTAATGGTAATAAACTGTAGGAGACAGCAAGCTCTGTTTCTCCCAATTGTACTCTGTTACTCTTCATCTTCAGAGATAGATAACGGTGTTTTTTGTTTGTTTGTTTGTTTGTTTGTTTGTTTTTTTCCTTCTTTCCTCTGAATAAGACCTTCACATGGAAGGTCTTATTCAGAAAATCTCTCCTAAGTTTTATAACCTGCTTCTGAGGTGGAGGTATGTGAGGGGTGAAAACAATGAGCTTGCCTCTGCTGTTTGCTCAAATGTCAAGGTGCAGTATTTCAGGGTATTGTTTTCTGAGTTGATGACACTTTCAAAAAAATGCAATGGCTACTAAATCTTAACAACAGTGTATTTGTAATCTTGTCACAGAAGAGTTTATTTTATAATTTTTAGTTTAACTTTGGTGGTGCATGAACTTTGTATTATTTTTTATTGATTAAATAATGCAGTTTTTATAACACTAGAGTAAAATTAATTGGTATTGATAACTCTATCAATTACATTTTTTTCCCCATCTTATATACTAGGCAGATGTGGCTGCATTTGAATTCTGGTTTTGAGTATATGACTTCAGGAAAAACATAAATTATTATCACAAAAATTAAATTGTTAGCTTTGCTATTTATTCTGTTGAATCATTTATTTAAAATCTGACTTATAGGGCTGGGGATGTGGCTCAAGCGGTAGGGCACTTGCCTGGCATGCGTTCGGCCCGGGTTCAACCCTCAGCACCACATACAAAGACATTGTGTCTGCCAAAAGCTAAAAATTAAATATTAAAAAATTCTCTCTCTCTTTAAAAAAAAATCTGACTTATAGAAAAAACTAGTTTTTTTCTTTATAGCAAGCAGTATGTAGAAAACATATACTCAAAATTAGATTGGAACATCCTTACTAGACCAGTGCTTTTTGATTTCTCAACCATGTGTCAAAAAAATCTCAGATAAGTTTCCTACATTCTTATTTTCAAACATTTTTCCTAGATAATAAAGGAATAGTCAGGATCTTTTCAAGGTATACAATCCATTGTTTTCATTGTTAGCGAGTGAAAGAATAGTGAAGGAAGGATTTTTCTATCCCATTCCTTACAATAAATTATGAACAGGAGAAACTAAGAGAATATGCACTTAGGATATTAGCATATAGACTCTGCTCTGTAATTTAGATCACTATCTCTTTCTAACAAATATATAAATCATTTTTGAATATATATATATATATATATATATATATATATATATATATATATTTTAGTTTTAGGTGAACACAATATCTTTATTTTGTTTCAATGTGGTTTTGAGAATCCAACCCAGTGCCTCACGCATGCTAGGCTAGCACGCTACCACTTAAGCCACATCCCCAGCCCCTATATAAATCATTTTGATAAACATTTAGAAATAAGGTTTATAGATCAAGTATAATAATATTTAGTTTAGCATTTAGCACAGTATGAGATCAAGTAAAGTAAGGTTAGTTGGGACTTTGTTGTTTCCATAATTTTTTATTGTTTTCTTCACTTCTTATTATAGCTCAGAAGAATGTGTATTCTGTTGCTCAAATGGGTATATATTAGCACATGTGGGAGACAAAAATGAATAATTCATACAGCAGTGATGGCAAATGGACCTAAAATTTCAGAACTATAGAATAACAACTTACATAATACACTACTTGAATATATTATGATAACAGTACTGGTTTAATTTTTCTTGCTCTAGAAATTTCTAGAAAATGCTCAGTTCCTCTTAGGGAATTTTTCAAGATAATTTTTCTCTATTTAATATTGAATGATCAAGGGGCTGGGGATGTGGCTCAAGCGGTAGCGCACTCGCCTAGCATGCGTGCGGCCCGGGTTCGATCCTCAGCACCACATACCAACAAAGATGTTGTGTCCGCCAAATACTAAAAAAATAAATATTAAAATTCTCTCTCTCCCACTCTCTCCCACTCTCTCACTCTTTAAAAAAAAAATATTGAATGATCAAGTGTCTGATATTAGTATCATAATTGTTTGGGGTCACGACAAAATGTACTCATTTGAGATAGAAAACTTAAATCAATAAACATTGCATGTGTTCTGACTGCTCTATGTACTGACTGACCAGTCTCCTATCTCTCTCTTGCTCCTTGATTTTTCTAATCCCTAAGATATAAAAATGTTGAAATAAAGAATTCTAATTAAAGTCCTCTAAGTGTTCAAGTGAAAGGAAGAATTGCATGCATCTCAATTTAAATTTCAAAGTTAAAAGTGATTATGCTCAGCAAAGAAGACATATCAAATATAGGGGAAATGCTAGACTTCATATGACAAGTAGACAAGTTTGGGATGCAAAGGAAAAGTTCTGGAAGGAAATTGAAAGGGCTACTCCAGTGAACACACAAATCATAGGAAAGTAAAACAGGTTTATTGCTAATGTGGTGAAAGTCTTAGTGGCCTGTATAGATCAAACCATCTAAAACTTTGCTTAAGCCAAAACCAACCGAGCACTGGCCCTACCTAACCCTCTTTAATTCTATGAATAACAAGAGAGGTGAGGAAGCTGCCGAAGAAAAGTTTGAAGCCTGCAGATGCTTGTTCTTGAGGTTTAAAGGAAAAAATCATCTCTATTTCATTTAAGAGCAGATGAAGCATCAAGTGCTGCAGTAGAGGTGAGATTAAGTCACCCAGAAAACTTAGCTAAGATAGTTGATTCAAGTGAAATCAACTAAACAACAGATATTCAATGTAGAAGGAATAGTCTTATATTGAAAGGAGATAAACTTAGGACTTTCAGGTAAGTCTGACTCTCAGGGCCTAATGCAGCTAGTGAATTTGAAGTCAATGATCATTTATCATTTTGAAAATCCTAGGGTTTTCAAGAACTATACCAAATCTTCTGTGTCTCTGTTCTGTAAGAGAAACAATAAAACCTGGATGATAGAACATGTGTTTGTAACATGGTTTACTGGATATTTTAAACCCACTGTTGGAAACTACTGCTTAGATTTTTTTTTTTCTTCAAAATATTACTGCTTGTTGGCAATGCACCTGGTCACCCAAGAGCTCTTGATCGAGATGTAAAATGAGATTAATGTTGTTTCCATGTCTGTTAATACAACATCCATTTTACAGTCAGTGGATCAAGGAACAATTTTGACTTTGAAGTCATTATTTCAGAAATGTACTTTATAAGGTTATAGCAATCATAGATAGTGATTCCTTTGATGGATCTAGGAAAAGTAAATTAAGAGCCTTCAGGAAAGATTGATCATTTGAGATGTCATTAAGGACTCTAGTGATTCATGGGAGAAGGTCAAATAGAGCCTTAATCAGAATTTGAAAGGAATTGATTATAATACTCAAAGATTACATTGAGGGGTTCAAGATTTTAGTGAAGGGCTGGGGCTGTAGCTCAGTGGTAAAGCATTGGCCTCGCACATGTGAGGCACTAGGTTCAATCCTCAACACCATATGAAATTAAATAAATAAATAAATGAAGATAAAGAAAAAAGATTTCCATGGAGGAAGTAGCTGCAGACATGGTGGAAATGACAAGAGAACTAGACCTGGAAGCAATACCTGAAGATGGAATTGAATTGCTCCAAGCTCATAAAACTTGAATGGATGAGGAGTTGCTTCTTAGATGCTTCTCTTTAACTCAAATGAAGAGATTCCTTCAGGTGGAATCTATTGCTATGAAGATGATATGAACATTGGGAAAGTGACAACAATGGATTTAGACTATTCCATAAACTTAGTTGATAAAGCAGCCACAGTGTGGAAGAAAAATGGCTCTAATTTTGAAAGTTCTACTGTGGGTAAATGTTATTGAACAATATTGCATGCTACAGAGAAAACTTTTCATGAAATGAAACACTGTTGTCACAAATTTTGTGTTTCGTTTGTCTTATTTTAGGAAATTTCCAGAGCTACCCCAACCATTAGAAACCATCACCCTGATTAGTCCTCAGCCATTAACATCAGACCATGATTTTCCACCAGCAAAAGATTATAACTCCTGAATGCTCAGGTGATTATTACCATTTTTAAGAAATAAAGAATTTTTAAATTAAGGTATAAGCATTTATTTTTATGACACAATGTTATTTTACACTTAATAGACTACCATATAGTGTAGACTAATATTATGTTTACACTGTATTGCCATGCTGGGAAACCAAGTAACTCACTTTATTATGACAGTCACTTTATTGAGTGGTTTGGCACTGAACCAGCAACAAAATCTCAAGGTATCTATGTCTGTATTCGAAAAGCATCAGATTATACTATTTGAATGGTGGAATTATGTAGTATGTGAAGCTCTTCTCAGAAAAGCTCTCAAAGTGTATACTGGATGTCTGGGGTTGTGGCTCAGTTGTAGAGTGCTTGCCTAGCATGTGTGAAGCACTGGGTTCAATTCTCAGCCCCACATTAAAAAATAAATAAAATAAAGGAATTGTGTCCATCACAACTAAAAAAAATGTTTTAAAATTTAGACTGGAGATATTAATTGGTAACAAACAATTTAATTTAATTAAAACTTTTAATGTTTAAATATTAATAGTAGTAGTAAATAAAACTAAAGCTAAGCTCAGCAAAAGCTATCTGCAAATTTTCAGGTTTTCTGCTAAAAATAATAATTGAGGTTAATAATCTAAATTTTCATTATTGTTGATAAATATGAATATAAAATTTGAAACATTTTTCACTTTTACAGAATGTTCAAAGAAGTGCAATTCAAGAATATGTATTGAGTCCCTAAATATGTTGAATACAGTTATATTTTTTAGTTTTAATACTTTTGGTTTGCTTAACTTGATCTACAAAATATGAATATTTGTATTGAAGTTTAAATACTAGTTTTTACTGAAACACTTCTAATAACTAATTTTTAACCTTGTAGAGAGCCACCCGCCCACTTGCTCATGGAAGCAATTGGCTAGGTCTACTCTTTAAAGTAGGTCTATTTCATTGAAATAAATTGTGGCATATCTCAGAGAGAAGCAGAATATATTAAGTACTTTTAACACTTGTCAGGAAAAATATAATATTATCTATATGCTATACAAAAATCTCAGTTTTGACAAAAATTTTAATCTCTCCTCTGTAATGGATGACTGCAAACATGTAGGAAAATTGATGAGTATAAATTATCCTGTCTACCTCTTGTCTGCATTGTAACAGAAATATTAAAGGTAGAAAAAGTGTAACTTTCATAGTAAGAATATTTTACATAGTAAATTTATATTATAAGAGTATAAGAAAGAACACATGTGATTTATCACTTGCAGTAGACTAAATAATAGCCCCCAAATATATTAAGTCTGAATCACTGGAACCTGTTCGTGTTATCTTACTTGGAAAATAGATATTTGCAGATGTGACCAAGTACAGTCTTTTGAAATAGGGAAATCATTCTGGTTTAGGTAAGCTCTAATTACATCAAAAGTGTCTTTATAAGAATGAGACAGAAGGAGTTTTGACAAAGAAGGGGATTTAGGTAATGTGACCACATAGGCAAAGGGGAATGATGTGTCCACAATCAGTCAGACACCAGATATCAAAAGACACACAAAAAATCTAGGACTTCCAAAGGGAACTCAATCTTGCTAAAACCCTGATTTTGGGTTTCTGGTTTCCAAACCTGCCAAAGAATAAATTTTTGTTGACTTAAATCACCAAGTTCAGGTTAATTTGTTACAGCATCCACAGGAAACTAATACCCTATTTCTGGTTAATTATTTCTGGAATAAGTGTTTTAGAAATATCATCTTGCACGCTCTTTCAATTTGCCTTTGTCCTAGCCCCTTGACCAGAATACCTCTAGCAAAAGGAACTCACATCACTCAGTCATTATATTCTGGTTTTGGACTGTTTTGGTCATGAAAGCCCTTCTCTTTTTCCAGATTTTTGTTAATCATTAGTTTATCGTTTATATCAATCTTTAGATTAATCATTCTTAAAGTGGTTTTTCTGGATCTGCAACATCAATATCATGTGGAAACAACAGAAAAGCAGATTCTTAGGCTCTGTGTCAGAATGACTTAATCAGAAGCTGATGGGCAGGCAAAACCACCTGTTCTCATTAAGATTTCTAGGTGATTCTGACTTGAACTTTGAGAGTTTTATACTTTGACACTAGCTTTATTATAATTCTGGGTTCTCAAATGACCAGACACACAGTGCTAGGTAAATTTAGATAATAATCAAGCATCTATGCCATATTTTATATTAAATTTATTAAAAAGCGAAACAGCCTTAAATGGCATCTACCAAAATACTCCATTTTACTCATTTCCATTAAGTCTCAATTGTTTTTCACTACGTAATTTTTAGAGTATATTTAAATGTCTGAAATTCTTTGTTCAAGAAAATACTACAATGTCTTCATAAAGGTAATGATCTAGTCAATTAACAACACAGAAAGGGGTACTTTTAAATTTGTAGAGAGAATTACAGGTGTATCAATCTTCCACATCAATATTAACTTAAACACTTGGTGGATTAATGAACTGACAGGTGTGAAATTTATAGTGCTAATCTGATCATAGGCAAGTTAAAAGAGGAATGTGTTACATAGAGCAAGAATCAGCCATCCGGTTTATTCAGAAACAATGTAGTTTAATTTTGTATATCTGGGTAAAAGGCAATCATTTTCTATTGTTAATGCCATCATCATGTACTCATTGCATTCCAATTTTGTCCCAGGCTTGGAAACATCAGGAAAAATACAGAGACAACATTAACAATAAGTTGTCCTCACAAAACTTTCATTTTAGTGTAGAGAACAAAAGTACTTATTAAGTACATATTACACATCTGGCCTTCTTCTAAGCACCCCACAACCAATCAGGTCATTAACATCATTATCCCCTTTCAACAGATCAAAAACAGGTGCAGAAGAATTTGTTAATTTTCTCAGATAATAATTGGTGAATTTATTTATGAATAAAACCCTTGAGAAATACTATATCATATTATGTCATATGGATATCTATACTTTGTTTCAAAATTCAGAACTTTTAAAAAATTATCCTGGATGCATAAAGGAAAGAATGATGGTTCTAGAACTCTTAATAGAAACATTAAGCCTTGGGTTAAACATCCTTAATTCACATTTCCACAGTAACAGTGAATGTGGTAGTGAGGATTGTTTCCAGGGATCAAGTTATAGAAGAATAGTGGGAAAACACCAATATCTTCAAAATAAGCTATACAGGTTGTTTTGTTGTGTTTCCTTAGAGGAAGCACCTAGTAAAAAAGCTATGTGGAGAGCTCTTTTGGAAAACATTTTATAATAGATGGAGAATGACTGAAGTAGAGGCTCCCAGCACAAGAGCAGGCAATTCAGAAGCTAACTACAAGTTATTTCTTGAACCTGAAATTTGGGCAAACCCTTGTTTTTAAGCAACAAATCCTGTTCGGTATTTATCAGCCACTTATGATGGTTAAGAGAAAGGTGGGAGAGAAGAGGGCAGAGACTCAGGCATAAGCAGAAAGGACAGTTTGGAAAATCCCACTCTTAATCCTGAATGCCCTCCCATGGACCTCAGGTGATGAGGCCCATTCTCTCTCTCATGCTGAGTTGATTCAACAATGTCATTGTTGGGTTTCAAAGTTAGAAAAATATTTTATACTACTAAAATAATAAGGTTGAGCTAGAAAGAGCAAGAAGGAAAATAGGGATAACCCCAAAACAAAGAATAAGAACTTCCTGTAAGAATACAAAATGGCTGATTGAGAGAGGTAGATGGAGAAGGGTAAGTCCTTAAATATTAAATAAGTTTTAAATAAAAGATTAATTACATGGGAAGAAAAATGATAACATTGAGCTTCTTAGTATAACCCTTCAAAGAACCAAAGACTGGAACTAATTTTATCTGCGAGCATTTGTATTTCTTTCACTGTTGTTTTGTTGGGGGTTTTGGTCTAGTTTTGGTACTGGAGATTGAATTCAGGAACTTACACATGCTATGCAAATACTCTACCATTGAGCTACATGCCCAGCCACTCTTCAATTTTTATCCCCAAGTTGCTAATGTTGACACCTCTTGATGCATCTTCTGAAGCAAATGTGTACAAATTTAAATTTTATTCCTCTATTATAAACTTTCCACTCATCCCACCTCCAGTAGTCTCCCTAGTATCACCACTCTCAGCCAACCCCATTCTTAAATTCTTATATGACTTAAATTTTTGGCACAGTGCATTGTAGAAAAGTACCTTATTTCTCAGACAGTGTCATAGAGACAGTTTATTCATTCTTTGTCCCTGCCTTAGGTCTCTCCTCTCAATGTTTTATACTAGACCAGAATAGCTGGTCTCCTACTGGTTGCTTCTGTGGTTTTTGCTCATCTGTACCTTCTTATTCACATGATCTTTCAACTAACCTTACTGGAAGCCTCATGTTCAGTTTCACTTTTCATTTTACTGCCTATCATTATGCCCCAAAACTAATGGACACTAAATAAACATTGAATAAATATACAAACTAAACAAAAAATACTCACTTAACTCCATCTACTATGGAGGTGTAGAGATAAAGAAACCAAATGAGAGTGAGAAGACTGATTATTCCAGACTCTCATGTTTGATGATTGGTGAAGGATGTAAGGAAACCCTCTGCAGAGTCAGAAATGTTCCATGTTTAGTTTTGACTGTTGATTATAGAAGCCTATAGAATTGTCCAAATTCGTTAACTTGATCTATTTATCTGTGCATTGAATTATATTTTAATTATATATTCATTAAATTAAAAAGAAAATAATAACATCGTGATCTCATCTCAGCAAGATAATATTAAATGAGGCAGAGGTTTCCAAACTACTGGTGGTAAACTCCAGATGGACTTGAATATATTGTAAAGGATATATATATATATATATATATATATATATATATATATATATACCGTGGCTTTCTCTGTATATCTAACCAGCATATTATAATTTTTAAAGTTTAAGAAGATTCACAAAACTGTAATTAATTAAGTATAAATTTATTTAAAATTATTTATGGGTCATTTGTAATTTATTTTTAATATCATTTAATAGGAACTACATAGCTGCTATATTTATATTTGTATTATAATTTCAAAAGGGTTATATGGTAGGTAGAGATGTTGAAAATGATTTAAAACAAGTAAATGAAACAGTTTTGTTTTGTTGACCACACAACAACACATAAATCAAAAGTTGCCTTATTTACTGGTGACTTCTTAGACTTGGTGATTACTTGCACCCAGGCCCAGAAATAAAACATATGTTTCAGTGCTTAGCAGTTTTGGAAACTATAACAGGTAATTGTTCCTATAAAAGACAAGACAGTATGTTTTTACAAGTTCTGACATGGTATCACAAATATTCTGTTTAGCATGTATGTGAGATAAACACAGGCAAACTGGAAAACAAATGGAATATTATTTGTTCTTCTAAATTACATAGTTTACATGGAGCAACCAGAGGACTTGCCTTTAACTCCCATTTGTACCACTAACCAACTCTGTGATAATATGGACAAGCTAGTTATGTTCTTTGTAATCAAATTCTCCATCTGTAAAAACACAAGAGATTAAAAAATTCTATGAGACTCAAAGGAATATTTCCCCTATGATTTTTCTCATGTGCTCTGGACCACCCATTTGGCTAATCCATGGGTATTATAGATCATATAGTGTTATGAGTAAAATTCTCTTGCCTAGACATTGTAATATAACATTGGAAAACAAATTGTGTCTCATGTTTGACTTTTAATTCTTGATAGTTCCATCTTAATGACAAACATGCAATTCCCCAGCTTCTAGCATCAGAGCCAGCATCAACTACAGCCACCAACTAAGCAAAGAGGTAATGGTGATGCTCATTCTGCAGACAGCTGCAGAACTTTGGATTTAGTTTATCAAGTAAAATATTTTGAGTGCTATTACCACATTTCCTAGTCTGAATAACCTCAAAGACAGTGAATCCCAAAGAAAGATAAAACAGTTGTACAAAACCATTTTATTGAGACAATCATTACCTCTTTGTTCACTGTTATCATTCTGGATTAATTTGAACAAAAATATTAGCTAATGTTACATTTTTTATAAAACCAGAATTCCATTTTTGTTTAGTTTTAATCCAAAAATAAAGGAATGAAGAAGTTTTTTTCTGTTTTGTTCTCTAAGGATAATAAAGACTAAGGAAAATTTATTATCATCAAGTATTCTGTATGTGTAGTCTACCCTATATTTTTAAAATGCATAAATATTGAAAAACAATTTTTTAAATAGAATGAAATATACAAAATATTTTGTGAGTTTTTACCAAATGCACATTACCTACCAAATTTTATTTTGCTAAGAATCTGTGTAAGATATATTAAATGCAAAAAATAATATTATTTTGCTTTATTTTAACCACAAATTCCATAATGTTCAAATTCAATGCAAATGTAGAATATTGTCTAAATCTTCTAGATTAAAAATATTGGTTAAATAATCAAAAAAATTTTCTCATATACCCTAAAACTACATTAGAAGAGCTTAAACATTTGTTGTATAGAGACACAATCCCATTTTAATATTATGAAAAATGTCTCTAAAACTACTGCATGTGGAGATATAAATTATTCTCAATTGATTATCTCCATAGTGAATTTCATCTCTTCTTGAGGGCTCCAGTATCCTCTTGCTCACATCAGTCCCTCAGTTTCTTAACATCTCCCTCACCACCCCTCTCTAATTTTGTTCACATAATTCAATGTCTTTTTAGAATCCCTTTTCAAAGTTTCATCAGTTTTCTCCAAGATCCAGACTGACATAAAAAACCATCTTGGTGTAGCAGTATAGTTTTACACATATAGACCTGGGTTTCAGAAAACAGGATGGATCTGGACCCTAGATTTTACAAGCATGGTTGGCAGTGGAAGTTGGAACCAAAATAATCATTTTGATTATGCAGGTGGAACATGCATCAAGTATGCAAAAAGGCCAACAAAAGAAGATTTTTTCAAAAGACTACAAAAATTTTTATAAGCACATTAGAACTAGTAGACAATGGTATTTGGATTAAAATGGAACATGAAGATAACAAATAGAATGGGTTATCAAAAATTGCAATTAATGAGGAAAGATCAAGTGGTAAGAATGTTAAAATATATCATTGAATCTGCTTATTAATAATACTTATTCCATAGAAGATGATATTTTATGAATCCTGGAGTTCAAGGAAAGAAGAGAGGTAGAGTAATTGATTTGTTGTACCCCACACTAGGGAAAGAGCATTTGGTGGAGAATTAAGGATAATAAAATTTTAGAGAATATGACACATTGTGTGAATTTTCAATTTGTCTATTTCTGATATTAAAAACTAAAAACCAAAAGGGATTATCTAGCAACCATTTGCTCTCAGTCTAGCATATGCTACAAAAACCAGTTCATTTTGAAAAAAAAAAAAAAAACTTTCAGTTTCGATTCTTCAATATTCAACTGTAAAATTTCAGGTATATTAAGAATCTATTTTAAAATGTATTTTTAAAAAAGATATTGCCATAAATAAAATTTCCTTAATTCAAGTTGATGATGCTGACACTTTTGATCTTATAAAGCATGTAAAAAATTTCACAAATCTATGAGAAGTGTTCAAAAGCTTCTATATATATATAGGAATGCACAGAGATATCGAATAGTGCAGGGTCCTTCTAAGATGTGAAAGACACTGTGTGTTTTTTGACCTGGCTTTTTTTCTGTCCAGAAGGTATTCTTGATGTTCTTATCTAGACTGTTACTGACTCACAGGAAATCTATTCATGGGATCTAAATGAGTCAATTGATGAATGCTTATAACCACCAGTGATTTTTTTTACAATAGAATATCTTGAGACATTTCTATAAAAAATGTGACTTCCTAGGATTTTTTTCATATCATCTGAATAGAAATGTGTTTTGTTGGGGTTGTGAATCTTTAATGAATTTCTTGGGTTATTCTTATAATTTCTGAGAACTATTGAATTAGACTAGGCAAAAGTATGGACAACTGAAGTAGCTGGGGACCCTTGGCTGATAAGCAGTTCCCCATTCTCTCAAGTTGACTGATACATTTGTTTCCTACAAATAAAACTTCTATTAAATTTTATTAAATAAATCTAAACTAAATAATTGCCCATTATAAATTAATAAGTCATTTACCCATACAAGTGAAAAATACCATGGTTTCCTTGAATCAGATTAGGAGTTACAAAAGAATTGATGATTTTAGTTTAAATTCCCTCTCTTCTGTGGCTCCTGATTCCTTATGTCACTCTTGCCAGTATAATGAATCCAGCTAGAGGAGACAGCATAGCCCATAACAACAACTGGTAGACAAATGCAAGTTTTGCAATGTGTTAGCTAGCAAGCATCTGGTTTTTCTAAATTCCTAGATATTGAGGTTACTAGGGGCTCCTCTACTGACCACAGATATGAAAACCATAAAGGTAAAGTGCTGAAGCAGAATTGTTATAGTGACCACTGAAAATAATAAATGTCCTCAAATAATAACGTTTTGAAATAGTGTAATAAATAAACATCAGAGTTAAAACTTCAAATGTTTGTACATTTAGGGATAGTTTAGGTAGCTCTAACTGATGAATACAATATTAATTTTATTACTTATCTTTATGGTTTTCAGGGACCATTTATTTGAATAATAAATATAAGCAGAGTGTAGTGATCCCAATAAACTTATCTGGAGCTCTGATACCATGTGCAAACCATCTGAGCTACTCTTTATAGTTTATGTTAACCAGAAACCTCAATAAAATAAAAGCATATCATTCTTACAGTTGCTCATAGTTTATTCATTTAGAAACACATTCTGCCCTTAAGTATTTGCATGCCCCTCTTGTTGAAGAAAATGAGATTTGTCTTGGGTAATGAAAGTCAGAATGTGGTTAAATAGACATCATGGAATTTATATCAGCCTATAAGCATGCATTTCCATTATTGTGTAAAGTGAAGAGAATTTGGCTTTCTGTGATATGTTATTGTCCTTTCTCCAAGAAATTCTGCAAAGTATGGTACATAGAGCATAAGACAATGTCAAATACACAAACAGTGATTATCTGCATTATTGCTATGCCATCTGCTCTTTTCATGTACCATCATTTCAACTAATCACTCAAAATTGTTTCCAAGATGTATAGATTGACTGAAGTTAAGTCACTGAAGAGAATATCAGTGGGAGGTGAAGCAATATCAATGATAAGCAATGTTGAAGATTTCTAGAGGGCTCTCCGTGCTAAAAGGACAAGGCCTTTTGACTTCCAACTTCTTTCCTCCTACATTTTGACAAAGTAGACAGTATTCCCTGAAGTAAAGACCTAATAAAAGAAGTGGGGCACCTCAGGCCATAGACATAAACAGGATCCTGCCATGTAACCCCCAACTATATCTCATCACTATTTTATAAACTTCTATTGATTGTATAACTCAATCCCTTCACAATAAAGACTAGATTTTTAAGAGGAAAAAAGTCATCACAATAATTAATACAAGCCTATGTTGTAAAGGGTACCTTTACCACACCAACCATATGACAAAATTTAAATAGTTAATGTTTTTTGTCTAATTGTTTTCACGAAATGTTCCATCAAATACTTTTGAAAGATTCCTGTTGCATTCCTAGGTTTTCTGTTTATGCGGTTCTGCTAGTCTAGATATATTTATTCATGCACTTGTTCTATCTCTTTATCCTCTCTCTTTATTCCTTCCAAAGTTCTTAACATCACTGAGAGAACTTCTAAATTAAAAGCGAGCAGTACCTCATACTCTTCTTGCTGAGTGTGTAAATATTTGTCATTTGTCTTATCTTTTAATGTAAAGCTAATGGTCAATCTCAACTGATAGACTCTGTGTCAAATCCAAAGATAGGGAATTAAGTTTATATAAATTTATTATGTACCATCTACAACCAGGTAATCAAGGACAGAGCAACTGAAGGAACCTTGCCCGGGCGCGCGCGCGCGCGCGCGCGTGTGTGTGTGTGTGTGTGTGTGTGTGTGTGTGTGTTTGGGTTTTGTTTTGGCACTCAGGGACATTAAAATTTGCTGAGATCTTTCACTCTTTTTTTTTTTTTTAAAGAGAGAGTGAGGGGGGGGAGAGAGAGAGAGAGAGAGAGAGAGAGAGAGAGAGAGAGAGAGAGAGAGAGAGACACAACATCTTTGTTGGTATGATGTGGTGCTGAGGATCGAACCCGGGCCGCACGCATGCCAGGCGAGCGCGCTACCGCTTGAGCCACATCCCCAGCCCAATCTTTCACTCTTTTGTCTATAAACAAGTCCACTCTCCTATCGATGCTAAGAATCAAACATGTTTAACGTAAACACAGTTCTCTCTCACACAAAAATATGAAATGCAGAAACATTGCCTTTGGCTTTCTACTCCTTTAGGGGCTGAACTTCTGGTATTTCATCCCATGACCTACAGAAAACCACAATTAGGAAAGGAGTTAAAAGTAATGCTCTTGGGGCTGGGATTGTGGCTCAGTGGT
This sequence comes from Urocitellus parryii, assembly GCF_045843805.1. Classification (NCBI taxonomy): domain Eukaryota; kingdom Metazoa; phylum Chordata; class Mammalia; order Rodentia; family Sciuridae; genus Urocitellus; species Urocitellus parryii. Next base: position 67,885,774 of record NC_135538.1, on the reverse strand, counting down.
AAGAGGGTTTGCCTGGCATGTGTAAGGCAATGGCTATCCTCAGCACTGAATAAAAATAAGTAAATTAAACAAAGTTATGTGTCTATCTACAACATAGATATATGTGTATATATATATATATATATATATACACACACACACATATATACATATATACATAGTCTATATAGAGAAAGACTTTATAAGTATATGTATACATATATTTAAAGGATAATGCATTCATTAGGAAAAATTATATATATATATATATATATATATATATATATATATATATATACTTTTATAAAGTGATGCACAACAGAGCAATAAAGTGACTTCACCTAATTAGGTGTTTTTTATTATTCATAAACATATGCATTACACATTGGTTATAACCTAAATTATCACTAATAAAGAATACAGAGTTCAATATTATTCACTTAAAAAAATACTCTGCTATTGAGCAACATCCACATCTTTCATTACATGTTTATTGTGTACTTTCAACTCTGAGATCAAAAGTATGTGCTATTTCATTAAAAACTTTAAGTTATGTTCCTACTTATTGCTACAAAATGAACCAAGATACTATAGTCTTCCTGGGACTTACTATATCCCTTACATATTGGAGAAATTTGTAGAATACTCAGGAAAAAATATCATGTCAGAATAAATTTGCCTTTTAATAAAGCCATTTCTCAATTTCTTGCAAGAATATGCTTCCCAACCCCATTTGGGTTGCATGTTTCTAAGTGTAGATAAAGTTAATATGCTTGGAATGCACTAACCAATTCATAAATTAAGTTCTTCTCAATAACCTCCTTGTTTCTTCCATGAAGTAAAATACTTTAAAATGTGTTTATAAATCAAGATTATGAGATTAGACTTAAAATGAGGAAAAAATATTCTCTTTAAATATGTCACATATTTATATAAATGGTCACATGTTTATATTTGTAAGAATAGACATCTTTTAATAAGTAGCTAATATTCTCGGGAATAAAACGTAAACCTTAAATATAGATATTTTACATGTATTAATGTATTTTACTTATGTGTTGCCCATATCAAATGCTTATTTTCCTATGAAGGAATATTATAATGTAGAATTACATTTATTGTACTATGAAGATCTCTTTACTAAGACAATTCTTTATTTTAAATTCTTCAGGCTATTATAGATAACTTGGAATGATGGTTCTTGACTGCTAGTAATACCCACTCAGTAACAACACCTGTGAAGAAGTCAAGAGAGTTTCCAAAATGAAGAGTTTATAAGGATCTTCCTTTTCAAAGAACTGTTAATTTGTACTCTAATCTTCTTTTAGGAATGATAATTGTGAAGCTATTCAAAATACCTGTTTTATAAGATGATGTTACCTGTTTCATAAAACAACTTTATATCAGTATTACTTTCTTATGAGTATAAGGTTCTGCTCCCTTAAAGTTAACTTAAAGTTAATCATTAGGGAATTACACAAGAATTTTCAATTCCATAGGCCACCCAGAATAGATAATTATTTTAATTCAAAAAAGGAAAATGGTGACTTAAAGGATAATGCATTCATTAGGAAAAAATTGGAACTGTTTAAATGGTTCTTTAATATGCTTTCTTGTTGTGAGTTTATATGAAATATTATAAAACAACTAAAATATAAATAAGTGAAAACAGTATAATATCTTTTGAAAATTACGATAGTGGTTTTAAGTTTAAAAGAATAAATGTAGTTCATTCTTGAAAGAAACCAGGCATAATAAATTAATACTATCAATGGTTGCTAAAATTCATTCTTGAAAGAGACCAGGCATAATAAATTAATACTATCAATGGATGCTAAAATTCATTCTCTCTGAACACATCTGAATTTCCCAACGTTCTCTGTTTTTTTGTATTTTAGATCATAATCTTTCTTCAGCAATATTTCCCTCAAACAATATGTCCAGTAGAATTGAATATATATTTTAAATATGGTTGCCATGATCTGAGTAGGACAAGATTTCACTCTAAATAAAAGTTATCCAGCCTACAGTATTTTCACAGATCTCATCAGAAGACATGAACTTCAGATATCAGAGACAATAAACTTTTTAATTCATTGTAAAGTAGGCATATACTTTATGTTTTGTCAATTTTGTCAATTTCCCTTACACTCCATCAAACAATGGTATTAATAATCAGTCTGGGAAGATGCTAAGTGGTTTCTTAGAACAGAGGAATACCAAACCTGTGAAACCACAATCTTTATACTGAGAGCCTAGCAAACATTTCACTAGAAGAAAACATTATCCTTGTTAGACGAACATAGAACAAATCTGTCTTCTGCTCTACAGAAAAACAGTATCTGCATCTATCCAGGCTCTTTTCTGTGCAAGTATTCCTAAAGAAAGAGTTTAGAACAAAAGCATTAATTACTTTGCTTTCCAGACACGTATACCTTTTTTTCAACAGTGGTCTTATTAATTTAAAGCATAATTAAATTATAGATATATTTTAAAATGTGAATTATGTAGTGTCAAGTTGTATCAAATATATATGCATCCACTCATTCATATAATAAAACATTCAATTCTTATTTTTAACTTTCTACCTTGCTCTTCCCTATATATGGCAGTTTCAACTATATATGGTATATATGGTGTATTAATAGAATAGCATTTATCCAAACATATAAAGTGTTCCACTTAAGCTCTAAGTCAGCATAGAGATCAATAGTAGGTCCTAGAAATGGAAAACATATGACTTTAGTGTGCTAAGACCTGTTCCAAAGCTGAGATATTTCTAATTCACAATAGCTAAAGCAATGTTTAATGTCTCAGAAACTTTCACAGTATGCCTTGGACTTGATTGCTTTGTCAAATGTCTCCAATTTTGTGAATATATTCCCTATATTTAATAAACTTAAAACTTCTTCTCTTTAGAAGTAACCTCAATTGTAATTAGAAATGCATGTGTCAACATTTCTAATTAGTGATGGTAATTAATATTTATTGAGGGTGCACAGGGCAGGTGGTGATGTTCTAGACCTGTGAGTAATAGGAGCAGAATTTCAGAGAGAAAAACATTATGATTATGTGTACATGGTAAAGCTTACTCACAGGATTTGGAAATTAAAGGATGAGGAATGAGTTTAGTGATTGTCATGTCGCTCCAAATATGTCATAATGTGACAATAGAGAAGTAAGCCAGAATGAAAACCGCATGACCAATGTTTTTTCCCTCTACTTCTGTACTCCACTTCTTGCAACTTGATTATCTAAAGGCTGGAACTAATTAAGATTTATAGCAAATTCACTGAGGCAGCTGTTTGGAAAAGAAAATGATGGTTTTGGAAAAGCAACAACTACAAAAAGGATTATTTGTTTGAAAAATCAACAGATACTAAGGATATAGAGAATGTTGAATTTAGTAAGCAATAATGGCAAAGCATAAGTTCAATAATGGTATGTTTATACTGAATCTTAATATCCTATGATCGTTATCTGACATTTCACCCCAGGGTTATTTATAATATGAAGTACTTTGAGGTTTCTTGCATGAAGAAGTACTCTGATGCTCTATAGTTTTATTAAAAATTTGAATGAAAAAGCAGAACAAAACAGAGCCAAGAGCAATGCTTATTAATATAAACCACAGCATTAACATTCAAAACAAGATTAGACGATAAAACAGCAAAAAATCCAATGAGATAAGTTCAAATGGAACAAGGTACAATGCTGTTTTTTGGCCCAAAGTTTAAATAAACAGTATTGCATAACAAAACAAGACTGAGGTTATTAATCTTTTAAGTTTATATTTTTAAAGTATAGAATTTGAAGTAAAAGAGAATGTTTTCATATAATCTATAATAATAAGGTTATAAATAAAAGTAACAATAATTAAATGTCACCACATTTAGCATAATTAAGGAAAATATGATAAACTTGACCACTTTAAAACTATACGGATGTGCATTAGATATATACACCATGCATTTATGTGTACAAACACTTTCTGTGTAGAATGATGAACCAAGAAAAGTGATACACAGAGAAAAATATAAAGATCAAAGGTTGTCCTTAAACTATAGAATTCCATTGTATTTCTAAGTAAATAGTAACATTAAAATAAATAAATATTAAAAACAGCACTTATGGGTAATTCATGAAAGAAAATTACAAATGAACAATAAGCATAGAAAAATACACTTACAGTAATTTTAAAATAAAGAAATGAAAAATTCATATTAAAATAGCAATGAGATTTTTCTTAACCTATTATGTTAGTCCCTGTTAAAAACACTGGTGCCAAGTGTTGAGAACCTGACATGTTCATACATAGATGATGGGAGGTTGAAAATTAGTGCTGTATTTCTGCATGCACATCTCACTCTATCCATTCCATTTCTAGAGATTTATGGCAGGAGATAATAAGCAACTGACCCACAGTGAGTAATGGCTGCAGTGGTGCTTTTTAATAGCAAAATCCCAAAACCAACCAACCAAAATATTAGTTAATAGCAAATTTGTTAAATGAGTTATGAAGTATCTATCCACTGGAATAATATGTAACCATATTAAATGTTTAGCAAGTAATGCATTAGTATGAAATGGCATCAAGTATAAAAATGGCATTAAGTATAAAAAGCAGATTACAGAAGAATATGTACTATAACCTAAGCAGTTATATTTCAAAACATGTTAACAGAATATTCCACAAATAGTTTATAACAATCACATTGTTTTAGGAAATGATGCATATTTTAGCCATTTATTTCTCTCAGAAATTTGCTACACATATAATATGTTACCAGCTTTAAAAAATCTGGCCACAAAATTTTGTTTATCCAAATTACTTACTGAAAATATTTGATTTTTAAAAAAAAAATAATTCCTCTGAATCTCCAATCTAGTACTTTTGTTTCACTTGAGAACATGTTTGTAGGCATAGAGATAGAAATAGGTCAAAAGAGGGATCTAATTGAAAATGTGCATCATTGAGAAATAAATTTGGAAATTTTAGCATTCTACACTTATACATTTTCCACAATATATAATACTTGACTTTGGGGTATTTATAAAAGAAAGGCCTTATCAAAAATGGAAAAGTAAAAGTGAGCACAGACTTATGGTTTAAATAGTGCCTCTCACATAGCCTTGTAGACTTCCCACTTCATTATGGAATAAACTTTTTAAAAATTACCAGTTCACAGAACAGCTGAAATTACACCTTACAGACAAATCATAACCAGAATCCTTGGAGTATTTATCCCAACCATAAAGCCAGTGGGACTGAATTTAGAAAGTATATCCATGTTTTATTTTATGAAATATAACAGCACTGTGAGCCTCAAAAGAAAAAGAAAAAAAAAACATATGTTTTTAATTATTTTTCATTGCATACTTTCTGTCCCAATGTTGGTACCAAGTCAATTTTTTCAATTTTCTATAGCATGCTTTGGAGTGGCCAGAGCAGTGAGCCAATGCTGCTCCTATCTCCCATGTTTTATAATCCATTTGGACTATGCAAATTCCTAGAAATAAAGTTCATGGAATGAAGTTGGCCTGTAGTGCTTGCATTCAATTTAACATTTTGTTTCAATGCATAAAATGTAATGATTTGAAAGAAAAAGTAAAATTATGAGTTGTAGGATACAGTGAAAATTGATGATCATCATAAATGCCATTAGCACAGAAAACCCAAGAGCCAAGTCATAAGGATGGTAGAAAATAGTAGAGATACAAGATAAACTTGAGCTTAACAGAGATACAAAATAAACTGCAAACTGAGTTGATTGCTATGCAAATCTACCATGTATCCTTCCTCTCACTAAAGATTAATCTAAAGAGAGACACTGAGGAAGATAAAAGACTGGACAGTTCTTTTCATTTACCAAACATGAGTCCTGTGAATGAGAAAGCCAGCAGAGAACCTTTAAAAGAGAAATGAGAACATAATCCTGTGTTCTTACACTTCCTCTTAAGGATAGTGCAGGAACTAAAAGACAACCACTATTTGGCAGTATGAAAAGAAAAGACCCAGCTATAATGAGGATAGAAGGATGAAGTGAACGTGTCAAAATGCCTGTTCCAATTATAGGGAAGATAAATAGATATGGATGAAAATGAAGCTGGTTAATACGAGGTAGAATTGCCAGGAAACTGTACTGTGAGAGTTAAGAGAGGACAGTGAATATGTAAAGGGCGCAAATAGCACTGCATATGTTCATTCAGTAGACACATGCATTTTGACTCTAATGTATAAAAGGCCCCATTGCGAATGTTAAGGACAGAAGAGACAAACAAGACAAATCTACCTAAAATCATGATGCAGAGGACATGAAGACCTAAAATGCAGAAAAAAAAACAAACAAACAAACAAACAAAAAACTTCAGAGTAAAAATATCAAAGGAAAATATACACAAAAGGACAAAAAAGGGTGAACCATAATAAGAATGATGACACTATAAAATGAGGTGAAGACAAGGTGGGTGCTGGTCCATTGTCTAAGAAAACAGGGTTTGTAATCCAAGAAACAATTGTGGTATATTTTCTCTAGATTAAAAATAATAAAATGCACATTTCAAATTCTACCAGAAAAACAGCAATATATATATATATATATATATATATATATATATATATAATAATTTTATATATATATTTTGCTGTTTTTCTGGTAGAATATATATATATATATATATAATAGTAATTAGCATAATAATCAGAAGGTTTGCATAATATAGTATTGGTAAGTTATGTTTCTCCCCTAGGAATAGATGAATCACCTGGAAAACATGATGAATAAGACTACTAACTAAAATGTAAAGTTACAAAATAAACACATACCATTAAGAGAGTTCTCAATTGTCTTTCACAATAGCAATACTACATAATAAATTTTTTTGGTAAAAGCATTTTATCTATAATAACAATACTATGATTTTTTTTGATTGCTAAGGCAATTGCCTGAGGACATTAGACTTGAGATCCTTCACTATAATTTATCATATATATCTAATGATCATGAAAGTTTTGAGTTAATTAACATGAGATATGTTGTTCAGAAACAAATGTACATTTTTCAAAGTCTTATACAAAAAAACACAATATTACATTAAGGAAAAAAACAAAATATTACATATTTTTCCTACTTTATCATATAAATATATAAAAAATACTGTATTAGTCATGGAGTTCTATAGAGGCACAGAACTAATTGGAGATATATATATATATATATATATATATATATATATATATATATATATACACACACATATACATGTTAGGGTCTGTAAACAAGTCAGGATGGTGCCTGGCATTTTGCCAGAGGGAGTGGTTTGTGAGGTAACACCAGCAAGCCATTAAGTGTAGAGATTCCTTATTAGTTGACTGCTGTATCTAGTTTATGTTAATTAAGATAAGCTGTGTTGAATGTATATATACTCCTCCTGTCCTACAATAAAGGGCTCCCACTCCTGCTATATCAATCTACACAAGTTGTTCGTCACCCCCAGGTTATTTTGCTGCAGCTGGACTGCGACATATATATATATATGATAATAAAAAAAGAGATTTATTAAATTGGGTTACAAAACCAGAAGCTGGATAGTCCCACAATGGCCATCTGCAGGCTAGAGAGCTGGAAAACCAAAAGCTGTGCAGTCAAAGATGCTGAATCCTCAGAACAAGAGGGATCAATGATGCTACCCCTGCCTGAGACTGAAGGCTTCACTGGCAGAGTCTGCTTTGGAAGAGTGAAGGGTCTCAAGTCTAATGTCCTCAGGCAATTGCCATAGCAATCAAAAGTATGTTCAAGATGAATCAAGCTTGCATCTGTTGCTGCTTCCTTATTCTTCCAACTTTTATTCCATCCAAGCCTCTAACTGATTTAATGGTGCTGCCCTTCACTTCAGTTCTCTTCCCCACATGCCAATCATTCCTAGACACACCCAGAAACCTGTTAATCTCAAGCATATTTTAATCCAATAAAGTTGACAATTCAAATTAAACATTACACATATGTTCCTAAAAGAATGAAAATCTTTTCTATACTTGGTTGCTGTGCCCTTCCCCTGAGTCAGGCAATGGCAAGGCCCTACTGAGGTGGATGGCATGGATGGCGCAAGGCGTCCACCCTCTGGAGGAGCGCAGTATGTTTCTGGGAATGGGCTGATTTGTTTTTGTATTCCTTTAATAAGTATAATTGTGACTTCTCATATGACCATTAAGTATGAAGGAAAAAACATGACTTTCCCAATTAATGCAACTACTTCTAAAGAATGGATCTGTTTGCTCTAAATGCAATGATTCAGCTGTGGAGCGTAAATTGTTAATGTCTAATGAAAAACTCCCCGTATTCCTGTCAAGGAAGGTTTTGAGAAATTAAATTAAAATCTAGAGAAGAAAAATTAACGTTAAGAAGACAGATTAGTGCTTAGTACTGGGCAACTTGTTCTTGTTCCTGTGCACAATGGTTTGTGCTCTTACTCTTGTTTGATTAAAATTAATAACAAGTCAACCACTTGCCGTAACCATGGCACCGGTTCCAGTCAGTAAGTCAAGAAAGAATAGTCAAGGTATAGGCCAATAGTTTGGGACATTTCTAACTATTATTAAAAGTTAACTAGGCAGAAACAGCTCAAAGCAAAACACGAACTGAAAGTACAAATGCTTGCTTATGCATAAGCCAAGATACATTCTTCTATTCTAATTGTAGCTATGTAATATTTTGTTTCTTTGAATAATGATTCCTGTTTTGTAACCACAAAGTACTGTGAGCCTGCCAAAATGAAAAGTATATATGATGAACTTCACAAGTAAAGATTGGGATCAACACCTTCACTTTGGTGTCTGTGTTGTTTCTCCACCCCTCTTTCGCCGACTCCTCACCATCCGTTCGTCTCCTGAGACCCCTGTTGGAGCTGGTCTCCTACACTGGGTGATGAGATAAAAAGCTGCTTTTTATATTTCTTAACATGAATAATGATCTACATTGAAAATTGTATTATTTTTAAAGATAAACTTTATTAGTTCTAGGAAAGATAGAGAGGAGACTTGGGATGAAGGAGTATAACAATGACTTTAAGAGATGTCCAGCAATCAGTGAATAGCTCATAGCTTATTGGGTCCCATTTAAATTAGCATAATTATAAATTATTATAGGGAAATAATTTTGATTAAAAAAACTCCAATAATTGCTGTGTTCTGGAGGGTGGCAGTCCAGGTATCACAAGATCTGTTGCCTTGACACATGAGTGCTCACAGAAGATGGACATAGATAACAAAGCACATGGCAGCTATGTCCTGGAAAAGATACATGTTACAGGATTTAAAGAGAAAAATAAAATAAAATTCAATAAATATTTATAGTAAGTAGAAACTGAACTTGGAAACAAGGGATGTCGGAGCCAAGAAAAGATCCATGTTCAGATAACTCAAGCAGCAAGTTAAGAGAGAGAGCCCTTCCTCCCCTCAACTTTTTGCTCTATTCAGGTATTCATCATGTAGGATGATGGAGGGGGGAGCATGTATCTGCTTGACTCCGTTTACCAATTAAAATGTTAATTCTTCCCAAAACAGAGACAGAAATAATATTTAACCAAACATCTGGGCATCCAGTGAAGTTAGAGCATAAATTTCACTATCACAGCCTATATTTTATTTATATTCCTTACATTTTACCTAATTGTACTTATATTTTCCTAATTGTGGCTCGATTTTCTTCTACAAATTAACTGTGGCAATGATTAATGGAATACCAGGGATTAAGGATAGGGTTGTAGCTCAGTGGTGGAGCTGTTTCCTTGTACATGTGAGTCACTGGGTTCAATTCTCAGCACCAAGTAAAAAAATAAATAAATTAAAGTTAAAATATTACCAGGAATTAAAATGAAGTTTTGGAAAGATAAAGTTAGAAAGACAGAGACATCAACAATTACATTTTTAACACAGGTCTCAAGACTTAGAAAATTATCTCACACAAAGAATCTATCTTCTTGATCACTAAAATAATAGTGTTTATGTATAAGTTATTAATTTATAATATTCTAAATAATTCTCAATTTAGGAATAATTCACTTAAAGTCTAATTTAGCTATTTGAGATTCTTCCACAAATCTAGATCTCCTATCAAAATGTCATGGTAAGAAGCAATTCCAATTCTAGGCTATTTGTGCTAGGATGCAATGGTTTTATGAGGGTTTAGTTTAAAATTCACATACCTCTATGTATATATCCAACTCCTAGCTTCCACTTATTTCTTTTGTATCTTAATACTTATTTTCCTTTTTGTATGACATTAGAAAAAGATCAAAATCTTTGCTTTTAAGAACTAATGCAATAAAATCCTAATTCATCTTATGCTTTTTTTCCCCTAGTCTGTAACAATAAAGGGATTAAATTTGCTAGAATTTTGTGATCCTTTTATTCTAGAAATATATAACATATTCAGTGGATCACTTACTAAAAAGAAAATTATCCTCTGAATATATAGAGAATGAATAAATTAAGAACATGTAAATTCTATTCAAATATAAAATAAAGTCTGCAAAAAACAAAACTACTATCTACTTTAAATATGTATGACAAATGGGATTAATCATGTAATATATTACTTTTGATTTTATTAATTTTTTTAAACAAATTTTATACAATCTACAATAATTCAATATTATTTTTACAAAGTCAGAATTATTAATATTTGGTATAATATGAAAAGAGATGTCCTTTATTAAGAAATCAAAAAATAAATTATTTTGACTATATTTTAGGTATGTATTTTATTGATAATTTAGGGAATTTGTCCTTAGATAACTCATCCCATGTAGTCTATGACAATCATATGGTAAAATAGATTCATTAAATTATGGTTTATCTTAAAATTTTCAATGATTTGCCTATCATGACTTTTTACAGAATATTTTATAGTAGGCTATATATTGAAGTAGAAATTTAGTACTTGTTATGGTTGAGATGTGGTGTTCCCTAAAAGCTCACATGTGATACAATGCAAGAAGGTTTCGAGGAGAAATGATTGGGTTATAGTCTTAACTTAATCAGTGAATTAATCCTTGATATGATTAACTGAAGTGATAAGGTGTGGCTGGAATAGATGAGAATTGGGGCATGGCTTTGGGGTATATATTTGTATCTGGCAAATGGAGTCTCTCTCTCTGTTTGCTGGTCACTGTGATGTTAACTCTTTCCCTCTGTCAAATTCTCCAGTCATGATGTCCTGCTTCACCTCCTGCCCAGAGAAATGGAACCCTCTGTTGACCTCTGAAACCATGAGCTCTCAAACTTTTCATCCTCTACAATTGTGCTGATTAGGTCTTTAAGTTATAGCAGCAAGAAAGCTGACTAACACAGTACTTATTTCAATAATCTCTTATTAATGACAATAGGAAAAAAAACATGAAATGCATAATTCAAATACAGAGAGTCATTCTTTGAGAATGTGGAAAGGCAGAGGAATATACAAAGTATTTGGATGTACTGAGCTGTCAAATTGGATAACCATCAAATCAGAATTTCCACATATTCTGAACCTACCTCTGTGCTCAAACCAATCAATAAGTAGAATGCCAGTACCTCCTTTAGGCAATATTTTTATGACTCTTTTCACCAACTCTCTCTACAGCAACAGGTAATATAGAAAAATCCAATTAATTTGAAATTCTTGAAATATTGTGTGAGAGGATTAAATAGTGGGTGGGGCTATCTTTGCTTCCTTCTTGCATGTCATGAGGTACTTTCTTCCACCTTGCCCTTCTGCCATCATGTTCTGCTTCATCTTGGGTTCAGAGCTGTGGAGTCAGCCATCAATTGATTGAGACATTTGAAAAATTGAGCCAAAATATACTTTTCCTCCATGTTTTCTCACCAAGTCTTTTGGTCACAGCACAAAAAGGCTGACTGAAACAAAATAGGTTAACTATATTTTGGTAGAAACAGAGAAGAATGAAATGAAAATTATTTGAGCATAAATACCTACCAAAGAGTAAAAAACAATGTTAGAAATTTAATGATGTCAAAATTAAAAGACATATTTAAGTCAAAATTTTGACTCAGGTATAGCCATGTAAATACTCACACTTAGGAAGCAGCTTCTTAGTTCTCCTTTCCATATAATCCTATTATTATTATTATTATTATTATTATTATTATTATTTATTGGAATTAAACCAAGGGCTACACTCATACGAGGCAGGAATTCTACAACTAAGTTACATTCAAAAACATTTTAAAATTTTTATTTACAAATCAGGTCTTGCTCCATTGCCCACGTTTTTTTCTGAAACTTGTGAAGTTCTCAGCCTGTCTAGTAACTGGAATTACAAGTGATTGACGTGCCTCCACCCATTATTTTTAATATCTATAACCTAATCAGTGGATTAATCCACTCTTACAGATTAATGGGGTAGTTATATAAGTAGATAGGGTGTGGCTGGTGGAAATAGGTCACTGGGGATACGCCTTTGTGGTTTATATATTGTCCTTGGTGAGGGGAGCTATCATAATCTAATCTTTTCACAGGTGAATATTCTTGCATTGTCTCACACATGAGCCTTTGGAGAACATATCATATCTAAACCTTAACAATAACCTACACTAGAAGAAAAAATTCCAATAAGTTATTGTTCAATCTAAGTAAATAGTCCTATTAAACCTAATATATGAATAGATTTTTCATATGGCATTATAATATGGAATGTATGGAGAGAAATAAGAACCTAAATAAAAATTTAGAAATCACTTATTTTTCCTTTAAGTGAGTTATGAAATGATGACTGAATCATAAGAAATGTGCAAAATCACTTAGTTAATTGTGACTAAGTTCAATGATTGGTGAAGTTGTCTTTGAAACAAAAGAGTAAAAAATCCACTTTAGTGAATTTACATTTTATTGATTAAAATATAAAATAAATACAAAAATCTATGTTGACATTCTCCCACTATCACTGTTTCTATAATGACTTTTGATCATTTCACCTTTACCACATTAATTAAAAATAACTACCTTCTGAGTGAAATCAGCTTTGCTTTGTCATGTTGTCTAATGCCTTATTGTTCAAAATAATGTCTATGTCTGAGATATTGAGAAATGCAGAAAACCAGGTCCTAAATAACATCTGTTAAGTAGAATTTGAACAAATTTACAGGTTGTTCCCATGCACATTAAAATGAAAAAAACTAAATTTTGAAAAACTCTTAAATAACAATAGTAAATTTCCTTGGTAAGTTTGAAACAACTAAAGATTGCCATCTTTTTAATGTTATATCCAAAATGATTTTGACAGAACAGAGTAGTGTCCCTTATTGTTGCAAGGAGAAATTTAATTTTGTGAACTTCCATTTAAAATTTCAGCTACCATAAAAGGAGGGCCCTGACCTTGACCTTTTCCCTTGTCTGTCTATAGCAGGGTCTATTCTGCACTATCAAGATTCTTTACAGAAGTTTGCAGACCTGTCACTATGAAAGTCAAACTGTATGCACAAATTCCTACAAATAGCCATACTTTGGCCATCCTGAAATCTCTGGTACAATACTCAAAAGGCAGTAGCAAAATGCAGACTCCAGGAATATTGTTGTGGGCACTTTTTCTAAATTTGGAGCATGCCTCAGAGAGATGGGAGATCTGGATGAATATTAGTTGGCTGCAAAGACTGGAACAAAGCACAATTGAGGAAGTAAGAGAGCAAGAGATCAGGAAAATAGGAGGTCCAGGTCAGAGGTCATGTTTTCTAATTCTGGGGCATTAGTCTTTTTGAAGATCATGTAATATTTTGAGCCAATGACAGGGTATGTTTTTAAATCCTTTTAATCTTGAAGTGATTAAATGCATACATACACATTCTTTCCCAATTTAGTGTCATAATTTCATAAAGTCTTGTTCAAATAATTCTCTAATAGGAGAAGAGAAAATTCCCTTTAGTGTAGAGCAATAAGTGCGGGAGATAAATTTTGAAATAGGATAAAAGTCAGAATCCCCCCACTTGTTAGCTCAGGTTAGCTTTTGAATCCAAGTTTCTTTCAGTCTGAGTTCCTTTCCCTCAAACATCCTCTTCTGTAATGTATTTCACATTTATATCATCAAATATTTCTCACATCTTACCATACTCTCCATGAATACACTTTTATTATAAAAGTTTGTGGTTAAACACAAAAATGTAAGAATCAGGGAAGAGATTAGCAGGGAAAATTATGTTTCATAAAAGTTCAATAGTAGAACACAAAACACTTCTTTTAAATAAGTTATTTTAATTCTGAGCTCAACATTAATCATCTCTATCATAGAACTTTAGGATAGGATAACACACACACATCTAGATCTGAATATTAACATCCAGCAAATATTTAAATTAGAGAGTAATTTAAAGAGATGATATTCTGCAAACCCAGTATATTGTGCTCACTCATTCATAACTTATTTCAGCTCTTTGCTTTGTGACTAAACACTGATTTCTATAGTTTTCAATCCACTTACAATAAATGAAAACCTTGGTTAAATAATTTTTTTTCCTTACAGGACTGATATTAATTTCAGTTTGCCACAAGGAATGTGAAAGTGTTGTCAATTTTTTTCTGAAAATGCATATAAAGCATAATGCTAATGAAAGATTTAACTGAAACGAAACTTAAACACTTCTTTGATAATGTATTCAATCCCTAATTGAAATTCAACATCATTTAAAAATTAAAAATTTTAGATACCATAATTGCTTAAATATCCTTTTGCGAATTATATGTTAAATATTTGACTGCATTAAAAAGTGTTCAACTGCTTGTTGTTAAATCACTTAGACACACTCTCAGCTAAGATTTATAACTCAAAGAAGACAACACTCTAAATTATTAAACCAAATAAAACATATAGAAATTTTGCAGACATCATCCAACCATTACAAAAAGTTAAAAATTCCAAACAAACCAAACCAACCAAAACCAACCTAAGAGCAAAGAAGGGGGATGGGATGAGAATAAGGGAGGTTATAGGGAAAGTAGATATTACCAAAGAACATTATATGCACGTGTGGGAATTTCACAATGAAGCCCATTATTTTGTATGATTATTATGAGTTAATAATTATGATTAAAAATAAAGAGTTAACAACTCATTTTTTGGCTGATATTTTAAATCTTAGCTATCCATCCCCTTCAAAATTATGTTCTTGAAGTCTCTGTGTGCACTGGAAACCTTTCTATTTTAAAAAGTTTTGCCATTGAGTCTCTTAAGCTGTGTCCTCTCTGCCTGCATGATTTATGCTTCAACATATGCTCCATGCTGCCATGGAACTAGGTTATCACCTTGAGTCCTCATGGGTCAAGTGCATGGCTGACAGTCTTTTCTTGCAAGTGATTTAGCCATACTGGTATGGGCTTATAAGAGGTTCTTTTCACAGTATTATATTACACATTCATTCTGAGCATGTAACTTTTTAATAAATTCTTTTAGAACAGTTTTGGATTTACAGACAAATTACAAAGACATTACAGAGAGTTCTCATATACCTTGCACCCAATTTCTCCTATTTTTCTAATCTTATTTTAGTGCAGTCCATATGTTACTATTAATGAGCTTATATTGATGCATTATTAAAGTCAAAATTTTGTTCAGAATTCCTTAGTTTTTACCTAATGTCTTTTTCGTTTCCTGTTCTAGGAGTTCATGCAGAATACACATTAAATTACACAGGCATGTGTTCTTAGGGTCTTCTTAACTCATAGTGTCTTAGGCATTGCTTATTTTTGATGCCCTTGAATATTATGAGCATAATTTCAAGTATTTTCCAGAATGTCTCAACTGAGAGTTATATTCTTAAGATTAGGTTGGGATTATGTGTTTTGGGGTGGAAAACCACAAAGGCAAATGGCTGTTTTCATCATGGCATATTAAAGGTGTGTACTATCAACATACCTGTCAGTCACTGTTTATGTTTTTCCTTAATCACGTAGCTAAGACAGTGTTCTTCAGGTTTCTCTACTTCATATTTACTCCGTTTCTTTCTTTGCTACATTATATTCTTTGTGGAAAAAGATTACTATGTACATTCCAAATCTAAGACTCATACATTTATGATCCTTCTGTTAAAGGTAGAATATCTATATATCTAATACATCATTTGGAATTTTTCTGCACAGAAGATTTGTCTCTCATCCATTTATATATTCATACAATCAGCGATTCATATCAGTTAAATATGTGGATGTTTATTTTAAAGTGTGACTTAGTTTTGTTTCTACTTTACTTAATTGTTCAAATTAATTTAGCTCTGACCTTCCGGAAATTCTTTAAATTGGATCTTTTGCCACTTTCACATACTTCTCTCCATAAACATGTTTTTGTCTTCTTTTTAGTACTTTCTTATTTTTTGGCACTATATGATACTTAAGCCCTATATTATATATCTATCATATATTTGTATCTATATCTATTTTCATATATTTGTATCTATATCTGTTTAACTATCTTTATCGCTATCTATCTATCTATCTGTCTATCTATCTATCTATGCTCCATCCTAGGATCAGCAATTCTCCATGAGTCCTGATTCTTTCATTGGAGAATGATACTTTCTATTAGAAATCAAAATCTAGGATCTGGGTGTGCTTCACTGCTACTGAGGTGTCATTGCCTTTGGGTTGTCTTAGCTGACAGCAAGAACATACACTGTGTTCTAAACTGAATACATATATCTGTAACTTTTTTCTTTACGTAACAAATTCTGTATTAAATTTATATACCTCTAACTCTAATTCATACCACCCAAATCATTTCGTCTTATTTGCTTATCTGTTATAGCTTTTCTTTTTCCTGCAACTAGAATGCAATGCTTGTGTGCAGTTTCATTTATTTTTGACTTTCAACCTCACTTCCCTAATCAGTCTAAGAAATGCAATTGACTTTCAGTTTGTTCTTGTTTTGTTTCTTCTTTTACAGTTAGAATGCCAATTTTCAAGCTCTTTACATATCATAGCAGAAAGCCCATGCTATATTTATACTTATATTTATTTAACCAAAATAAATGTTATAAAGAATAAAAACATTTAAAATGGGATTCCTTCAGTGTACATGTATTTAATCAGCATTGTCCTCAGGTAAAAATAAAGAAGTTTAAAATGTTGAATTTTAGGTACTCACCAGTTATTAGTAAAAGAATTTTTCTGTAGCTTACCAGCAGGCCTACAACTTTACATCATTCCTTTTAACTTTAGATAGAACAAAATTTTCAATGTAGTAATGCAATTTTTAGTCAATGTTATATATTAAATGTTTAGTTACTGAGCAAATCTACCGAAATGAGACATAGAGTTTCCTTTGAACTTCTTTCTTCTTTAGTTTTCTTAAAGCCTAAATCAAGAGGAAGATACTTACAACATGACTTTTTTGTTGATCACTGGGCATAATTTCCACAGATGTATTCTGCTTTGGGGAAAAAATACTTTTCATGACATGATGGCCCAGGATTAAAGGTGAAAAGCTAAAGCTTTCCAGGCTTTCAAAGAGTAAAAGGGTAAAATTTATTTTAGGAAATTCATGCCTAATAATCGAAACTAATTTACCATAGAAAATATAAACCACACTGTAAAATATAGAAGTTATATAATAAGATAAAACATTTAGAAGACTCCTTATTAATCTTATTGTAATGTGTGTGTGTTTATGTATGTGTTTAATTGAATTAAACCCTATGCCACAAATTTAAAGACAATTTAAAATCATTTTACAGATGGACCATATTGCTAGAATAACAATATTTATGGTTTCCAAGAAGACTCAGACAACTTTCCAGCACCATAATGTGGAGGAAGAGTTTTTTACTGAATTCTGGCCATTTAAATGACAAACAGAATTCAAATTTATTTAATGGCATAACTATCATGGATATTTTCAAAATTTCACAGACATTAGTAAGCATAATTTCATACTTATTTCTATTTAAGGAATTTTAAAAAAATTACAATCTGAATAGATCAAATTTATTCTGCCATGATCAGGGATACAACCATATAAGGTATGGAACACTCCAAAACTATTCGGAGGGAATGTGCTCACCTAAGTTTCTCATAGTGACATGCTTTGATTTCTTTATTCTCTTTCACTTTTACTCATTTCAATTGATCATGATGTGAACATCAGGCACTTATTATTATTATGAGAACATTTGAGGTAAAGTGTAATAGAGTCAAACGTTTTAAAAATATTTAATGAAATCAAATGTATTTTCAAAGATTATAGAAGGTCTAGCTAAATCCAAAGGTCATACTTCAGTGATAAAATATACTGCTTCAAAGTGAAAATAATAGGTTTTCATTAATGGAGGTATTAGTGGTTTCATTCTTTTCATATTCCTATTTAATTTAGAATAGTGGGAAACAGGGAGGAGAAAAATAGTTGAAAGTTGCCCAATAACATAAGAAATTTGGTCTTTAGTGCGATTTATGAAAAAGTTGAGATTTTTGTCCTTTTCTTTAGGGAATTTAGCTTTAAGTAAAAAGTTCTTTCTCTGGTGAAAATTGATTTTTTTTTTCTTAATCTAGAGAAAATGAAATATGTGTCGCCCAGCAGAGGAGGGAGAGGAGGTCAAGGGGTAAACAGTTTGATGCGGCACATCTTGCGCTCAATCCTGGGCATGTGATCTCTGGCACTCAGGTGCTCCCAACAGGGAGAATCCAACAGTGGCCGAGGCTTAAAATGCTTGAGAGAAACTTCAAACAAATACCTCCGAAAGTCCCTACAACATTTAGACTTTTCTGCCACAGTCTTTGCTCTTCAATTATTTTACTTTTGAACAGGACAGAGGGAAACTAGCCACCTAGCTGAAATTTTCTTTTAAGGTGACTCTTTTCTCCATGGACTGAGGGTTCTTTCATTAAATTCTGACTGTAATCAAGTCACTATTTTACATTAAAGAGTACACCAAATACTAAGTGAGGAAAACCTCTCTTTTATTTATTTTTTTCTCATTCAAAGGTTAAAGTGAGAATCATGTTCTATAAGTCCTACACACTTCTTCATTGCTAAAAGTTAGTATTCAAAGTGGTTGCTTTGAGATTCCATACACAAGGCCTCGCTGCGGAGTCCTTTTCTATACATTTTATATAAAGGAATGGAATTAGGATAGCATCTCCAGAATTTAAAAATTTTTCAAGAAAGATTTTTTACTGCACGGTATTCCTATGCTAGTCCTGTTTTATAATTCTGGAAGCACCTCCAATGAGACACTCTAGATTCTAAACTTGAAATGACATTAATGTTGATCGGAAATGTTATTTGATTTTGTCAAAATCCTCATGTTTATTGTTTTGAAGATACATGTTTCACCACTGTTATGATTGCTACCGACTTTAGTTCATCAAAATTAACAGAAAATAAAAAGAAAACATTTTGCCATTCTCTGACAACAAATAAAGAGGCAGACAAATTAAGCAATAAATAATTCTAGGTGTCATCGGCCTTAGAATTTTCTAAAATATAAGATTTTCAGAGAAATTTTCTGATTTCTGTCCAGATGTTTTTTACATTTGTGCTCTTTGTCAGAGGTTAGTTAGAAGGACGATCTTCTAGCATTTACTACCAAATATAGATTGTTGGAAATCCAAGCAGGGAACTGCCATAAACATTTTAATCAACAAGCCCCTTTAAGTAAAATAGGTTAGGGCATTTAATTAAAAGAGATTCACTGGGCAATATGTATCCTGGATATGTCTTTGTAAATTATTATGTCAAGACAGTTTCTTGCTCATATTTTACTCTTACATTTTTAAGTTATACATTAACATATATTAATAGTTAAAATTGTGTTTGAATTTTATTCTTGTTTTCACCTTCAAGCCATTATTTTTCCCAGTGCATCCTATTTTGACTTTTCTCAGCCTGAGCATTTGTTGGCTCATAGTCTCATTCATGCTTCTCTATCACTAATTCAAGGAGTTAGAAAAAAATTCTTCTTACCCCCTCTACTATTTTAATATTTTGGGGTCTATAAGTGCAGATGGAAAATGAATGAACAAAAGATTTCACGAAACATAAATATTCATTATTGTTCCCAATATGCAGCTTATTTTTTAGATCCTGCTGGGTTCTGCCAGAAAAACAGAGGGTGTTCACTGAGGGAGCACACTTAATGGAAAATTTGTTGCATTTTTCCTAATGCTCAAATTGGCAGTCTGTGTGTCATATGCTGAACACATATAAATTCATGTACGTGCATGGGGCAGTGCAGCACAATCTGGGAAAAGTCTACAAACTTGATTTTCATATGTATTTAATATCTGATAGAGAGAACAAAGAGAATACATCTTTTTATAAATAATTAGATCCAGTATGATTAATGATGTGTGTATGTTACATATTTATATATACACATACATACATATGTATTTATGCATTGTATGAATATATATTCCATTTGTTTAAAACAACTTGTTTCTTAGAATCTAAAAACAGGTAAAGCAGTTCTTAATAACCAAATACAATTTCTAGAGATTTATATTAAATCCTTAGATTAGACTTAATATAAAGTAAGTGTGTTTGATCAAACCACTGTTCTCATATGATATCTTTGACTATTGTTCTCTACTAACAATAATATAACAAACCTTTTATTTCCCCTTTTAAATTGGCCTCAATTATGCTAAATTGTAAGTTCAAACTACCTTATAAAACCAAAATATGGATCATTTATCAACAATAAAATAAATTCTTTCTGTGAAAAATAGTGTTATTATTACAGAACTAAAGAAGTAAAAAAATTGCTACCAAGAATGAATTTAGTATCATTAAATATCATTACTAGTTGCATAATATTTCAGCTTTTTGATTATTTTTCAAAAATACATATTACATAGTACATTATTCCATTTACTAAAAAACAGGAGTAAAAAAGATAACTGTTCTTTCTTTCTGAATATATAATTTTTGATAATGTTGATTAGACAGTCTTGTAGCAGAAAATTCTAAATTCAAAATTACTTTTTGAATCTTTTTTTTAAGAGAGAGAGAGAAGAGAAAGAGAGAAGAGAGAGAGAGAGAATAGAGAGAAGAGAATTTTTTTAATATTTATTTTTCAGTTTTTGGTGGACATAACATCTTTTTTTTTTTTTATGTGGTGCTGAAGATCAAACCCAGTGCCCCACGCATGCCAGGAGAGCATGTTACCACTTGAGCCACATCCCCAGCCCAACTTTTTGAATCTTAAGATGAATAAAATGCATAAAAATTATAGAATATAGGAGAAAAATATAATAAATATTTCTAATACAAAGTGTCAATAAAATGTGACATTTCAAGAAACAAATATTAAAATAAAAGGAAATTAATAGTTTCTTTATAAATATGAAAACTTTTTTGCTAAACTTGATTAAAGCAGTAACAACAGATAGATTTTTCTTCCGAGAAACATTTGTCAAGGTCTGTAAAAGCATTTGTCCACTGCAATTTGAAAAGGGGAAGTGCTACTGACATCTAGGGACAGAGGCTAGGGACTCCACTAAATATCATGCTAGGCAGAGGGCAGCAACAAATAATCTGGGCCAAAATAACCATGATATGGACAGTGAAAAATCTTAGTTTAAATAATGGAAATAAACTATGACATTTAAATTGGGATGCAGATTTTGCTCTTGTTAAACTATAGGGGGTTATGTATCTGAGTTGGACTATGAAGTTAAAGTCTTGTTTGAGTTTATAGATGGTGAATTCTTAAATTTGGCAACAATTGCCTAAGAATAGCTTCTAAAACCTTAGGCTGGATGTAATAGCTCAAGCCTGTACTCACAGAATTCAAGAAGCCAGGACAGGAGGATCTCAACTTCATGACCAGCTTTGAACTTACTGTATCCCTGTTTCAAAATAAAAAGGGTTGTGGATGTAGCTCTGTGGTAGAGTTCTCTTGAGTTTAATCTCCAATACTGCAAAGAAAAAAAAAAAAATCTTTAGTAGCTAAATTTAAATTAGATTGCTGAGGAAGTAATTATAATAAGAAGAGTTTTTAAAAGGGGTTGATGAAAAATAATGTACTGTGGTAGACAGCTCTGGTTTAAAGTACTTAAAAAATATTATTCAAAGAAAGAAAAGAATTAGTAGACTTAATGAGGATTCTAGGAAGATAGCAAAGTAGGAAAAATGAAGAATCTGTCTCCAATTAGATAATAGTCCCACTATCAGAATCTACCCAACATAATAACTACTTTGGAACTCTGGATTCTATTGAAGGCCTGCAACAGAGATGAAATTTACATGGTATATTGTAGTTGATCTCAGTAGTTTTCAGCTCTTAGCATATGAGAGCCTATTCTCTTCCTCAGCCTGGTGGCAAGAAATTATGCATCTCTCCATGGGCTAGTTGTACACAGCTTGTGGGATCCTTAGTAGAAAATAAGAACCCTGTCCTGGAAATATCAGGAATCTCTGCTCTGATATGTGCTTTTGGCATATAGCCAAAGATGCGAACAGCTATTGTTTCTGCCTTTCCTCCAACACACTGGATGTTTCTGAGAGGCTTCCTCCTCCAAATAAAGTGACTTCCAAGAATTTTAACTGATTAAGAATGTCCTCCTCTATTTTTCTCTTTCTATCCATAGAAGCCATATATCAAAGACTAGAACATTCAGAAATGACCTCATATGTGTGGCAAACTAGAATGGGACTTTGTGGGTCCAGGGAAATGCTCACAAAAGATCTGAGAAGACCTTAATTTTGCATTGCAGGCTGATCCTTGGACAGTGAAAATCTACAAAAAGCAAAAAGCAAAAATGATAAGCATAAAACATGATGAAAAAGACAAGCACAGCAAACCATGAAGAAGAAGAGAAATCTGGTTTCTTGAATTACCATATTATTTAAATGTAAAAATTTCAGGGAAAAAAAAATCACAAGGCATAACAAGAAGCAGAAAAGAAGAACCGGTTCAATGGGATAAAAAATAATCAATTGTAGGGGCTGGGGTTGTGGCTCAGTGGTAGAGCATTGGCTTAACATGTGTAAAGCCCTGGGTTCAAGCCTCGGCACCACATAAAAATAAATAAATAAATAAATAAATTAGTTAATTAAAGATATTGTGTCCAACTGTTATACCAGATTCGGGAGGAGTGAGTCCTAACCCTTAGTTCAGTGAGGATATTTAGTTTTTATGGGAGGATACTTTGTGCATCACAACATAACACAACAAATCATTTCACACTGAGGGAAAATCAAACAACAACTCTTAACATTGATTAGCACATTCCTTGACAGGAACAAGTCCTGTAAGGGTGATTGGTTAGTTCAAATGGTGGATACATTTGAACTGATTGGTTTAGGCTTCGAGGGGTGGCAAGAGTGTATATGCTAAACTGTAGGGTTTCCTAATCATGTTACAATCACCGAAACTACTAGGAGGGTCACTTGGCATTTCAGGTATTTTCTCTGTCTCACCCTGATTGGTGGTTGCCAGGGGGTTGCTATGGGTCCAGGTCAGCATTATGCCCCATCCTTTGGTCTTTCCTGGTACTGCGGATCTCTCTTATTATTTACAGACAAACAACTCAGCAGGGTGGCTATGTGCCTAGGAGAGCTCTGTGAGTTTTTCCAAGGACTAGGGTCATCCCCCTTCACACACACACCTTGGACAGGCCCTGCCCTGAAGTAGAGCCTGGTTTTTCAAAAACGGGGTCACCTCAATTTCTCACAACTACAACTAAAAAGTAAATATTTTTGTAAAAAAATTAATCAATTGGAACTCTCCTTGTAAAATACATGGTGGAAGATTTAGTGGACAAAGCCATATAAACAACTATCTGAATAATACCTCGAACAATAAAGGAAGATGTGAAAGACAAGAAAACAATGTACAAGCAAACAGCAACAGTATGCTGTAATTTAAAAAAAATTAACATAAAGATTTTGAAAGTTTCCAACCCCAAAGAATTTTTAATGTTGAGGATATTGATATTATGACAGTCTACTTTATGCTTCGAATATAGCCCTTGTTGCTCTGCCACTGCAATTTATGTTTTAAAATGGACATGTTTCTTTCTCTTCCTCTCTCCCTCCTCCTCCCTAATCTCTCCCCCTCCCTAATCTCAGGGTAAACAGGATTACCTTTTTTCCCCATCCTAGACAGTGTTATCTGTCCTTGAGCACTCACCCACCACAGGAATGAAGTAGTCCAGACTTTGGGGGTGGCACCAGAAGATCTCAGAAATGAGTATCTACCAAATTAACAAATTAACAACTCCAACAGAGAACACATGGAATGTAGCCCTTGAGTCACCTCTTTATAAAAGTCCCCTGTTCCTATTGAAGGGCAGAATCACTGCCTTTGGGAGAGTAGTCCCCTGTGTTTCTCCTTTGCTAACAAAACAATAAAATTTCTTTTTCCTTTTTCTCAAAACCATATCCTTGTTATTGGATAAGCATCAGGGATAAGGATTGAGCTTTTGACAACAATGTGTTTAACTTGATTTAAACATTAAACAATGTATACACATAGCAAAACATCACATCACTTCATGGCCCATTAATACATATAATGTTTCTTTCAGTTAAAATGTTTAATCTTAATAAAGAAAAGAACAAAAATACTAAAATAAAAAGTGGGGAAGAAAAAAAAAAGTAAAAGAAAAAGAGATTGGATGCCAAAGAAAATCATAAATTTTGGACCTGAAAAGAACAAAAATAAAAATTTTAAAAATCACAAGAGTTACTCAAAGATAGATTCTATCAGTCAGAAGAAAAGAATCTATGGAGTTAAAGATAAAACTATGGAAATTATCTGAAAAACCAGCCTCTATCTCAGAGCAAAGCCTGTCCAAGAAAGGGACATGCCTTTGTCCTTGGAAAAACCCACAGAGCACTCCTAGGCACATTCCCACCCTGCTAAATTGTTTATCTACAAATAACAGGAGAGATCTGCTGCACCAGGTGTCCCTGACTCAGTCAGGCTAGATGGGGATCCATAGCAGCCCCCTAGCAGCCACCAATCAGCATGAGACAGGGAAATACTTGGGATGCCAGATAACCCTCCCAGCAGTTTATGGTGGTTGATAACAAGTTGGGAAACCATGTAGTTCAGCACTACACCCCTCTTGGCTTAAACCAATCAGTTCAAATGAATACCCCTTTTGTACTGACCAATCACCCCTACCCAACTTGTTCCCGCCAGTGAATGTGCTAATCATGTTTTAGAGTTGTTATTTGATTTTCCCGAGGTGTGTGATGATTTTCTATGATGAATGTGAAGTCCCTGCCCTCTCCAAAGAATGTATAAAACTGCTGCAAACCCTGGGCTCCGGCCTTTCAGTGTCACCAGTT
Organism: Urocitellus parryii; assembly: GCF_045843805.1. NCBI lineage: Eukaryota > Metazoa > Chordata > Mammalia > Rodentia > Sciuridae > Urocitellus > Urocitellus parryii. The sequence goes on along the minus strand of NC_135538.1, from coordinate 67,860,517 downwards.
GCTGTGTGTGCCTGCCGGAGGACCGAGCTAGCTCGCAATAAACACCTCTTTGCTGCTTGCATGGATCTTGGGTCTCTGGTGGTCTTTGGGGTTCCCGAATTGGAGCATAACATATCAAGTCTAAAGAAGAGAGAAACAGTATAAAAAAGTAAAAAGAGCCTAAGGGGCATGTGGAATACCTCCAAGTTGACCAATATAAACATTCTGGGGATATCAGAAAGAGAACAAAGAAAGGCTAGAAGAACATATTTGGGGAAAAAAAATGATAGTTCTCTAATTAACAATATAACTTTGTAACTTAGGAAATTATAAAAAAGAAAAGAAGGAAGGAAGGAAAGAAGGAGGAAGGAAAGAAGGAAGGAGGGAGGGAAGGAAGGAAAGAAAATGAAGCTACCAGAAGGAAGGACAAAATAAATATTTGAGTAGAAATAGATGAAACAATAGAGAAAATTAATGTAACACAAAATTGGTTCTTTGAAAATATCCGTGAAAGCAATCAAAACTTTGGTAAATGGTCTATGAAAAAAAGACCTGACTAAAATTACTAAAATCAGAAATTAGAGTGGGGACAATGTAATAATTTAACAATGATGAAAAAGAGTGTAAGAGAGTATGCTGACCATTTGTATGCAAAACAACAACAACAACAAACAAACAAACAAAACCAACTTAGATGTAATGGGCGTATTTCTAGAAACATGAAACCTACAAAGAATAAATCACAAACAAAAATCTAAGTGGCCTATCACTAGTAAGAAGACTGAATCAAAAATTAAAACCTCCTTACAAGTATCAGCCCTTTAGTGATAATTTCCCTGAAGTATCCTAAAAAATACTTAAATCAAGGATATCAATCTTTGTCAAGTTTTCTAAAATAAATAAATAAATAAAAATAAATAAAAAGAAAAAAAAATGAACACTAATCACTCTGTAACAAATTCTATGACATAACATATTCATATCATGTAACAAATTCATTGACATAATATCAAAACCAGCCCAAACACTATAGACTAATATCTCAAGTGAATATGAAAGCAAATTTTTTTCAACAAAACAGTAGAAAATCAAATTTGGCAGTGTTTTGAAAGGAACAGACACCATGATCAAATGGCATTAATTCCTGAAATGCAAGGATAATTCAATATATAAAAATCAATGTTGGAGCTGGGGTTATGGCTCAGCAATAAAGTGCTCACCTCTCACGTGCAAGGTCCTGGGTTCAATCCTCAGCACCACATATAAATAAATAAAGTTATTGTGTTCAACTACAACTACAAAAATAAATATTAAAAAAAAAATCAATATCATTTACCACATTGAGAAAATGAGAAAAAGCCATCTGGTAATCTCAAATGATACTTAAAATAAATTTGACAAAACTCAATATCATTTTATAATAAAATTCTTATGAATTAGAAATAGAAATAAAATAACTGAATATGAGAAAAAACATAGATGAAAAATCTACAGCAAACATGATATTTGATGATAAAAATACAAAAGCTTTTCTTCTGAGAAAAAAAGGCAAGTATACTCACTTTCAACACTTCTGTTTTGCATAGTACTGAAAGTTCTATCAAGAAAACTAAAAACACAGAATAGCTAAAACGATCTTTAGCAAGAAAAGTGAAGTAGAAGGCATCTAATACCAAACCTTAAATTATACTACAGAGTGATAGTAACAAAAACGGCATGGTATTGGCACCATAACAGACACATAGACCAATGGTACAGAATAGAAGACACAGAGACAAACCCACATAAATACAGTTATCTCATACTAGACAGAGGCATCAAAAACATACATTGGAGAAAAGATGGCCTCTTCAACAAATGGTGCTGGGAAAACTGGAAATCCACATGTAGCAACGTGAAATTAAACCCTTATCTCTCATCTTGTACAAAACTCAACTCAAAGTGTATCAAGGACTTAGCATGCTAGAACAGACCCCTTTTGACTAATAGAAGAAAAAGTAGGGACAAATCTACATCATGTTGGCTTAGGAAGTGATTTTCTCAAGAAGACTCCTAAAGCACAAAATTAAAATCAAGAATCAAGAAATGGGATGGAATCAAACTTAAAAGCTTATTTGCAGCAAAGGAAATAATCAAGAGCATGAACATAGAGCTTACAAAATGAGAGAAAATCTTTGCTACTAGCATGTCAGAAAGAACATCAATTTCTTGGTTATTTAAAGAACTCAAAAAAACCTAACACCAGAAAACAAATAACCATCAATAAATGGGATAAGGAATTGAACAGACACTTCACAGAAGAAATATGATCAGTCAACAACTATATGAAAAAATGTTTAACATTTCTAGCAATTAGAGAAATGCAAATCAAAAAGATTTCATCTCACCTGAACACCCAGGTTGGAGGGGTCTCACCCCTACAGGGTGAAGTCTCCTTGACCCCGCATACCATGGGAGCTGCCCCCAACACCCAGAATGGCAATTATCAAAAATATAAACAACAATAAATGCTGGCAAGGTTGTGGGGGGGAAAGGAACACTCATACATAGCTGGTGGGACTGCAAATTGATGCAATCACTATGGAAAGCAGTACAGAAATTCCTCAGAAAACTTGGAATATACCCAATTATCCCACTCCTCCATATATACTCAAAGGACTTAAAATCAGCATATTACAGTGGTGCAGCCATATCAATGTTCATAGCAGCTCAATTCACAATAGCTAAACTATGGCACCAAACTAGGTGCCCTTCAACAGATGAATACATAAAGAAGTTGTGATATATATACACAATGGAATATTACTCAGCCATAAAGAATAAAATTATGACATTTACCAGTAAATGGATGAAAATGAAGAAAATCATGTTAAGTGAAATACGCAACCTCAAAAAACCAAAGGTGAAATCTTTTCTCTGATATATGGACGCTGATCCATAATAGGCATGGGGAGTGTTAGGGAAGAATATAAATTCGTTGGATCAGACAAAGAGGAATGAAGGAAACATAGAAGAAATGGGAATAGGAAAGATAATAGATTGAAATGGACATTACTCTTCTATGTGCATATATGATTATACAAACAACATAACTCTACATCATGTACAACCAGAAGAATGAAAAGTTATACTCCATATATAAAATAGGTAAAAATATATTCTACTATCATGTAAAAACTAATTATAAAAAATAAAAAATATAATACAATACTAGTTTATAAAAAAAAAACAAAGAAAAGAACGTTTTCCAAGTTGAAAAGAGAATTAAAAATAATCCCTGCTTTCATATGATATTTTATATGATATTCTTTAAAAATACCCTAATGATTCCACAAAAACTATTACTATTAATGAATAAATTAATCAAAGCAAGAAAAAATCAACTTGAAAATTAATTGTGGTTCTATATTCTAACAATGATTAATCTTAAAAGAAATTATGAAAATAATTCAATTTTCAACAGCAACCAAAAGTAAAGATATAATCATGGGGCACAGTGGCACAAACCTGTAATCACAGCAACTCAGGTACTTGAGGCAGCAGGATTGCAAGTTCAAACCCAGTCTCAGCAAGGCTGAGTGCCTCAGCCTTTGCAAGGCACTCAGCAACTCCGTGAGATACCTGTCTCTAATAAAATGTAAAAACATTAGCTGGGGATGTGACTCAGTGTTTAAGTGCCCTTGGATTCAATACCTCATACAAAACAAAACAAAAAACAAAAACAAAAACAAAAACAAAAAGATATGAATAACAAAGGAATTGCAAGATATCTACAATGAAAAATTGGGAAGTTCATTAAATTAATTTAAGAACCCATACGTAAATGAAAACATCCCATATTTATGGACAGGAAGACTTATTGCTAAGATACAGTACTACAAAAAGTGATCTGCAAAGGTTTCCATGCAAACACTAGAACATCTATTGATCATGTGCAAAGCATTTAAACCCATCCTAAAATGTATACATAATTTCAGAGAACTCCCATTTAGTCAAAATAATCTGTAAAAGAATAAACTAGGAGCACACACCCTTCATGATTTGAAAACTTAGTTTATGGCTTAACATGATAAATTGAGTGGTAACAACACATACACATGAAGACCAATAGAACAGTTGTTAGAGTTGAGGGATGTATCTTCATATACAAGGTCAAATGAGTTTTCACAAAAAATGTTGAGACCATGGAATGGGAAAAGTACCATCTTTTCAAAAAATGGTGCTGAACGAAATACTCATATTCAAAAGAATAAATTTAGACCTTTACTAACACTGCATAGAAAAATTAGCTAAGAGTGGTTCAAGAGAACTAACTGCGTGACTTAAAACTGTAAAATTTTTGCCATGTATCTGTCGCGACCCCTTGCCCGCAAGGAAGACGCAACTCGGGAATCTTCTCTCAGCAGTTTATTCAGGTCCTTGATACTTTTTCTTCTTAACCCCTGGATGCCCCTCCCAGCCTTAATAAAGCACCTCAAGCCCCAATGCGAAGCTGCCACGTGGACTTTTCTCACAGGGTGCCAAGTCACAGCATGCCAACTCATTCTGATAAGGAGTTGTTTGTCACAGACTACAGGGGAAACCAGCGCCATCTTGTAATGGCGGCCACAGCTCACAGAAACGGCTCACCACATGTATCTATCCTAAGTGCTTAGCACTGGAAATATGGAGAGTAGAGATCAAATATTAGATCTAGACATAATGCATGACAGAACTCCAAGATGCATAAATGTACTTAAGCAATAAATTATTTTATTTAGTCATTCAAATTATTGAGAGGAGAATAATAACTTCATGAAATTCTTGATCAAAAGGGAAATTTGAAGTGTTACTGATGTGGATATAGAGAATCTTAATCATTCTTTTTAGCATGCCCCTTTTGTCCCTTGGGAAGTGAGCTGGAAGATGATTCTGAAGGTGAATAGGAGTTCATGAGGAAAAGGAAGCCAAAAGAGGAAAGTTAAAAGGAGAGTGTAAGTGGACAGGCCAAAAACAGCTGTAGGCTCCAACAGCTGGCATCTTCAAGGAACTGAAAAGAATTCAGAGTGGATTCCACAGGTCGGGGAGTGTAATGGAATAATTAAATGAGAGGACATGACAAACAACTTATTCCCTTCAAAGTGAGAATTGAGTTAGGGGTTGTTAAAGGAATTAAATCCATACTAACTTTCAATTTATTCTTGACTTTGCAAATCTTAAAACTTCTTTAGACCTCATTGTAATAACTTTTATATTGAATATGACAATCTCCCCATATTTTTTGTAAAGAGTAAATTTTGCTTAAAAAGTGAATAATGTATGTCTTTTACATATCAGACACTTTTTATGTAGTAGCAATTACTATAATCTCTTTGTTTCAGACTATTGTTAATATTAGACTTAGTTTGATGCTGGGTCATTCATCATGTATTTTAGTTGTTTTTTTTTTTTTTTAACTTTACAAAGGAACTTTTAAACCAGTGCTCATGTTTAGCAATAAGCAATATCCAGAGAACTAGGTGTTTTGTATCAACCTCAACTAATTGAACAAGGCAGAAACAAATAAACCAGAAACAATGTACATGATTGCTAAAATGTTCTAAGAAGCCATTTTTTCCCTAATTCTTGTAATAGTTCAATAAAAGCAGCCAAATGAACAATGCAAGAAATGTCACTAAATTTAAACCAAGTTTACTGCAAATCAGGGTTTGTAGAATCTTTTTATTGATTGTGGTGTAATTGCTATAAAAACATTGTTCTCCCTAACAACATCCTTATAGAATGGCTAATTTTTTTCTGCTTCGATTCTTCTACATTTTAGAAACTAAAAAGGGCAGGCAGAAAAATCCATCTTTTTGATTGAAAGAAAATTGCAAAGAATAATATAAATGTTTCTATCTCTTCACTTGCACATATAGAATTGCGTCAGAATCTTGGACAGCAGATCTTGACAATATAAACTAAGACCTTCCCTGTGATGAGATTGAATGGCCAGGGCAGAATGATAAAATACTTGTGCTGCAAACAGAGATCAAATAACATAAGGCCAAAAACTGTATTAAATTTATAGATGATTATTGGTGATCTTTTTTCCTTTATTTTCAAAAATCTATGCTGAAAAATTGCAAAAGCATTACCATGTGGTAGACAAGAATTGCTGTTCACATCCCTCCTCAAGGAAAGATTTGCTGCCCAGCAACAGTGGGGCGATCATCAGGCAGCCTCTACCTGTCAATTCTTGAGCCATCAAATTTTGATGGGCTTCTTATCAAGGCAATTCTCTTCCAGGGAGAGCTCACACTTGGTTGCTGAGCAAGATGCAGACATGCGAATTTGCAGCTGAGTGTGAGCTATTACCACTGTTGCATTCCAAGTTCCTTAGGACCTTTACTTCAATTCTGACCAGCCATATGAAGCTTACTTTCTCTCTCTGTCCCATTCTGCACCTTCTTTCTAATTCCCCAGGTATTGATTCCTAACTAATATCTGACATCCCAAAGTCCATCTCAGCATCTTTTCTGAAGATTCAAATTTTGAGCAATTAACTGAGAACTTGGTGGATTTAGTAATAAAACAGGGATAAGTGTAGATATCCATTCCATTTAAACTTTAACCATAATGAAAAGAGAAGCCACATAATAACTGCAGGAGAAAATGGAATTGAGGGAACCTTATTATTTTAATGTTTTCAAGCAATAAGGAAAAAGAAGGTCTTGAGAGAGTACAAATGTTGATAAGGAAGGATTAAGTATGTGGACATAACCCATGAAAACAACCCAAGAGTTCAAATTACACTGTAATAAATTGTTCTTATAAATACTGGCTCCCACTAAATTCCCCAAATCAGAAATAAATTTACATATTTAAATGATATCTCTGCTTTTATTTTAGATGAATGTATGGGTTATAGAATTCAAAACCTGCTGACACATGAATTGACGGTAGTGAGATTTGTTATACACCTTCTGGCAACTTTTACATATGCTATGATTCATTCAGAGTTAGTCATAAAAGTTTGTCCAGAAGTCCATCCATTCCACTAACAAGACCAAACATTCCATTTTTCTTTTCAGGAATCCACTTGGTGAAGTTTTCATATATTTTTTTTCTTTTCAAAAAATGTCTTACAAAATAAAAAAAAAAAAATTGAAGAAGCAAATTTTCAGAATTTATGTAATTATGGTTTATACATAGCATATTTCTGTTTTAGAGAAGAAAATTTATTTCCTAAAGTAATATTCATGAATGAGGGCATAATGAGAAATAGACTGAGGACAAAAGAGCATTACTGAGGGCATGACCTTGATAACAGCATACTGATAATAGGAATATGTGTGTTTTTAGAGTGTCTTTAGACAATCTAAAATGATCTGCTCTTGACCTGGAAGTTAAAGTGGACACCTCTGGATGAGAGGTAAAATGGGTGTTACAGTGCTGTTCTCTAATCCTAGGAAAACAAACTGCAAATGACAGCTTTCATGATGCTCCAAAAACAGTAAGTGTGAAGAAATAGAAATGTAAGCATTGAGAAATACACATTTTATGAACAAAGATCTAATTTACAGTACTATTGCAAAAGTTAATAGATGCTCGGCTTTGATAAAAACCTTTGCTATGATATAGGTATTATGTTTCCTTCTGCTTTTATTTTATTTTTAATGACGCCTAAGAAATTGCCTAGAAAATGCAAAGCCTGGAGATTTTATACTTATTTCTTGAAATTGAAGGCATTATCTCATACAAAAATCATTAATGACTGTAATTTACTAACAATACTTCTGTTCTAATGATCCAATTGATTATTTTAATTGAGGCTAGAATTAGAATCTCTAGTTCTGCTCTAGCCCTGAAAATATACACACTCATGCATGCACATAGAGATAGCACGTGACTGGCTGCTTTTTTCTAGTATACAGTGGTAGGATTTTTACCTTCACTCTGTCAGCTAGGACAGAGCATTTTGTCATTACTAAAGAACACACAATTAATTTACAGAATAAGACAATAATTCAGAATTTCACAAAAAAATACCCATTGAACTATATATGTATGTATTAAAAATATATATTTATGTGTATGTTTCACTGTATTAAAACATAAACTCCATTAAAAACTGAACACCTTTTTATAAATTCACAATCTGGAGAAAAACTGAATATAAATTACCATTTCTTAGATACCTTATTGCAATTGATAATTATTTTGAAATAGTAATGAAAATAATGAAGATGATTTTCAGTCTGCTGTTTTTACTTATATAGCTCAATGTTAATAAAGTAATCTACATCATAACCATATTAAAGTATCTGTGTCACATTCATTGAATAATAAATCAAATTTCTTGTATATGAATATTTAGATAAGAATGTTTTCATTGATGCATATGCATATAGTAGAGGTAAGCCCAGTACCAAATATTATGGAACTAATAACATAAAAAGCAGTTAATTATATTCCCTACTTAGAATACCTTTTGGTAGAAGTGAAGCCAAAATATTCATACAGTATATATGAGTACATAACATAGGCAAGTTATATGCATATTACACATTTATTTTATGTCTATCTTCATACCTAGGATACACGTCTTTCTTTTCATATATGGCCATACTTCCATCTTTCTACTATGTATTTTAGAAAGATTTTTCTCAAGTTTATGAAAGCTGCTATTTACATATTCAGCTTGAGTTTTAAACTTGGCCTCCAAGGACACATCATCCATGAAATTTACCATGTTGTGATATTTTCTTTTCTACTTTAACATTCACTTACTTTGCAATTGATTGGATTGATTATGGGATCAATCTAAACAATTCCTTAAGATGTCAGCAACACCTTCCCTTGTAAAAAGTTAGTGTTTAAATTTGTCTTATTGATCATATACACTAAGATCTTAAAAAGTTTACTTAAAAAGATTGGAACTGGTGCTGTGGCCCACCAGAAGAGCACTTGCCTGGCATGTGTGGGGCACTGGGTTCAGTCCTCAACACCACATAAAAAAAAATAAACAAATAAAACAAAGTTATTAAAAAAATACACTTAAAAGGGGTTATACTTTGGGCTGGCATTGTGGCTTACTGGTAGATTCTTGCATGTGTGAAGCACTGGGTTCGATCCTTAGCACCATATAAAATTAATAAAGTAAAGGTATTGTGTCTACCTACAACTAAAAAAATGAAATAAAATAAAGATTAACGATATAAAAGACATTTAAAAAAAGAGTTACACTTTCATGAACATTTTTGAGATGAATTTGATACTTTATATTTTTTCAAAAATGATAAAGTATAATTTAAATTTTTATATTTGTGCTATCCAAATTTTCTGAGATTAGAAATAGTCTTAAAGTTAAAGTTTCTTCATATTACCACTCTTGTTATGGATACATGGTTATAATATTTTCTTTTCTTGTTAGCTTCATACTTATTTGTATTTTTTAAATACTTGTAAACAAAATCATTATATCCCTGAGAATTAACATGTTGCTTTTGCACAAATGTCTTAAATAAATATTTGTTAATTAAGTAGTTGTCAATTTATATTCTAAATATTTTACCTACTTATTATCAACATTCTAAGTAAATCTCATAATTGATTTCAAAATATTAAAGTGAACTAATCTTTCTGTTCATAGTTCTCCAAATTCCCATTAATACTTTGTAATTGTTATCTCAAATAATCTAACTGTGTGTGTGAACACATGAAAAAATTAAAGAAGAAAGAAGGAAGAAGATTGATAATATGTTTAATGAAATCAGAATTTTTAAAACTTAAGATTTTTAACCTAAAGATGTAAAAATATTAGAAGTCTAAATCACCTTTTTATATATGTAAATAATTTTATGTAACCTAGGGTTAGATTTAGTTTACATAAATTTAAAGGACATAACTAGAATATGTAGACAGGAAAGCAGAGCTAAATACTGTGCTCACCATTTAAAAGATATTTCTAAAACTTAAATCATAATGGTGCATGGAAAAGTATTAGATCACTGCACATGAAATTTAATATGTCAATACATAATGTTCCCTGTACTATTGTAAGATATCAATAATATTCTAGAGAAATATCAAGATGAACTGTAGATTAAACTAAAAGACAACAGCAGAATTTCCCACAAATATATTTTGCTAATTATTCAGAATTTATTCATAATTCTTTATCCCTTCTCCAAAACAATAACTGTCATATCTGCCCATCAAACATTTACTTCTCTTTCCTTAAACTGCATTGATTATTTTGGCTTATTTTTAAAAATATGCTCTTTTCCAATACTTTACAAGTCCTTAGAGAAGACTTCAATCAACATTGATTTCACCTAGTAATTAGTTAATTTTTACAATCTCCATTGGCATTTAAGAATTTTTCGAAGTTCATCATCATCAATTTTCTCATTAGGAATATACTAACTAGTAGCTTTAAGGTTAAAGTTAAGCACATTCCTGTATTAGTTGTATCCTGACTTTCTCCCTAGTTATCCTTTGCTAGTATCTACATTTGTGTATTATCTACTAAGCAATGAAGATTTTTTTAAAAACTGAATTTTCATAAACTTGAAAACCATTACCTCCACAGATCTGACCAAATTCCTATTGGGAATGTGTAACCTATTTCACTAATTTTTATTGTTTCTTTGATCTAGCTATATGTGAATCACAATGAATACTTACAGAAATTATTTCATACTCATGTAAGTATAAGAAAGCAAAGTGTTAGCATGTTTTTTTTTATTTCATCTCATAGCTTTTATTTATTTATTTATTTATTTTGGTTTACAGATATTTTTTACATTTTGTGGTTATGACAGGAATATCAATATTTTACATAAGATATGATTCATGTAAAATATCTGAAAGACATACATTCATTACTCAGTATATTTTAGTTCCATTCCTAAATTTTTCTATGTGAAATTGAATAAACATAATTTCACTGTTAATTGTACCTTAATTAAACTCAGGGAAAATAAAATAACAAGATAATAGAAAAAATAATTACTGAAGTTCATTTTCCACTCAGTAAAAAATAGGATACAATTATAATTTCTTTATTTTCCCCCAAATACATTGAATTTATACTACAACAAATTTATACTATAGTTATTTTATATAATAATTAGCTGTCATTATTGTTAATAGCAACGATGTTAACTGACCAAAAATGCTGTCTTACTGAAAGTTTGATACTATATATTTATATCATTATTATACGGACTAAATTAGATATTCTCATGAACTTCTGCCACGAGAAGCCAACTCCTGTTATAAGAATCAGAACCCATATCCATGACCAGTTGAAGAGTGGAGTAAAAAATGCTAAGTGCACCCAAGAAATTCACTGTGAGGAGAGAAAAATGTTTGAATCAATATTTGTAAAACTATTTTGGCATATTTAAGGTAAAGTGTTTTGAGGAGATGATAAAATAGTAAATTAATCATATTATAGAACCACTCAATAGTATGAAGAGTTCAATTGAATTGACTAGAGAATGAGAAATAAATCATGAAGTTTTTGAACTAATGGTATTATTTTATATTTAGAAAGAATTTACAAAAATAAAGTATTGACCATGTTGACAACTTTTATTACTATAATTACTGAAATAGAATGATTATTTCTCTATATTTCTTTTGTAAAAGCAACATAGTCTTAAAATATAATTTTAAATAGCCAAGACTATTATAAAAAGCATTACAGAGTATATGATTTCATGATTTTTTGCTACCATGTAGATAGTTAAAGTACGTGATTGTGTACAAAATTGTTCTTGGATATATTCCTCTCTTAATAGTTAAATAAACCCCATTTCAACTGGGTTATAAAGGAAAAAAATTACAAGAGATTTTTATTATTATTTATGAAGATGACCTAAGCTGTCAAAAACAAAGGGGCTTTCTATTTACTCTTGTAAATAGAAAAATGTATCTTCTATTTTACATAATATACAACGTAAATTTACATAGAACTCACTTGAAAGAAGGAGGAACAAAAATATTTGTAACTAATATTTTATTTATAAATCCAAAAAAGGGGTTAATTTAATTGAAGATGAATTTAATCACATTTTTAAAATTGGTATTGCTATATAAATTAAAAAGTGATAAGAAGTGATATCAAAGAATGTGTGTCCTGAAAATAGTATTACATAGCAAAACAACACTTTTAATTTGCATGTTCATTCTGAGGGGATGTTGAATATTATTGATATGTCAGCACTCCTCAAAAAGCCCAACCATTTTTTGTCATAACCTCTGTCTACAATATTAATCTTTAAATGATGAATTTATAGATCTAGAAAAATAGTCTATTATGCTTTGGAGACAGAGAAGTCAGATAAATATTTGCATGTCTAAAACATGTACACAGCACTCATTCTGTAGAAATATTTGTGGGCTTAAGAATGTTTACACTACAACAATAAAACAAATTTTTCATGACAACAACCTCTTCCAACCAAAGCCATATAAAACACTAATCTTCTCAACTAAAATTTTTGTATAACATAGTAAAAAAAATGCACTTGGGCATCAGTATATTTTATTTTTGGATGAGTTAAAATACAATTTTAAAACTTGAATTCTTCACACTTTATAGAGCTGCTGAGGCAGCCAGACTTGAGGAATCAACCACCCTAAAGAAGAAACTCACGAATATGATCCAGAATTCCATTAATTCTTTCCTTTGGTTGCCTATAAATATGCTCTGAGTAATGCCTTTTCTGTAGGAAGATAATATTAACCAAATTCTCTACAATTTTTCTTCAAAATATATAGGGTGTCCAGAAAAAAAGAAAAAGAAAAACAACAGAAAATTAAAGTAAGCCCATAAGTGCTCCAGTTGTTAGAGTCGTGAGACAAGGAGACTAAAATAACTCTCATTTATATAATCACAAAAAATTGAAAATTGAAAGAAATAATTTCATAAGCAAATAGACATCTGTAAAAAAAAGTGAATTGGAAACTCCAGAACTAAAAATATTAAAGTTTAAATTAGAAAATCATGAATTTTAAAGTAAATTGAGCACACAGAATAATGTGTTATGTTAGTTAGCTTTCTGTCACTGTGACCAAAATACCTGACAAGAACAATTTAGAGAAGAAAAATTGTATTTTGGCTTATGGTTTCAGAGGTTCAATCCATGGTTACTGCTTCCATTGCTCTGATTGAAAGTGAGGCAGAACATCATTGCAGAAGGGCAAAGTAAAGAAAGCTGAGCAACTAAAGGCACTCAGAACATGGGGAGGGGGAGAGAAGCCAAAGAGAAAAGATATTCTGAGACCATGCCCCCACTGGCCTATTTCTTCCAGCCATATCCTGCCTACCTGCCTTTAGTTCCCCACCCCGTAGTCCATTCAAACTATCAGTCTATTAATTGAATTAACCCACTGATTAGGTTATAGCTCTCACAATTGAATCATCTCACATCTGACCCTTCCTGCATTGCCTAACAAATGAGCTTTTGGGGGGACATTAATTATTGAATGCACACAAATAGATTGTTTTATGTGATGATAATATCCTGATAAAAGCACAGAAAGAGAGAGAGTAAGTATTGGAAAATCTAATGTGTACACTGCAGATGTACAAGGTGAGAAAAAAATTGGATATAGTTAAAGAAGAAGAAAAAGAATGAAAAATTCTCAAAAATATTGAAATACATCAATACACATATTAAACAACCTGTTATGTTTTGGATGTGATGTATACACCAAAAGCTTATGTGTGAGATGATGCAAGAACATTCAGAGGTGAAATGATTGGGTCAGAAGAGCCTTAAACCAATCAGTGAATTAATCCCTGATGGGAATCAACTAAGTGGTAACTGAGAACAAATAGGGTGTGACTGTAAGAGGCAAGTCTTTGGGGTATATATTTTGTATCTGGTGAGTATAAGTGTTGTGACCCCTCACCGGCAAGGGAAACACGACACAGGATTCTTCTTTCAGCAGTTTACTCAGGACCTTTGAATCATGATGAGAAAACAGGAACAAGAGAGGAAAGAGAGCGAGCGGTCGGTCTGCCCTAGCTTAAGTACCCAGCCTCGCCAATGAACTAGCACCACGTGGAGGAGTCTAGTAGGTACAGCGCAGCGCAAGCAGGCCAGAGCCCAGCCCACAGCCTTACAAGGAGTTGTTTACTTCTAACAACTCTAACCGCTAAGTCATCAGAAGCAGGAAGCCAGCGCCATTTTCAGGGTGCGGTCGCCGGCTCCCAACAGTTCCCCCTTTCTGTTTTACAAGCAACAGGTAAAAGTAGAGGTCCTATCTCCATTGTGCAAAAGTGGCCGTAAATAATGGCACACTCCTGAGGGGGCCCTCCCCAGGCGAGTCACCATTCCGACCGATGCCTTTTTCATGGAGGTGGGGTGTCGACATCAAACCCACATGCAATAGGACATGCTTTTCTTGGGACTCAAACCTAGAGCTCCCAAGTGCAGTGCCTTGCCTCGCACCCTGTGCTGTGTTGATCACTTGAGCATGGCGAGCCATGCTTGAGGGGACTGTCCTGCCTCTAAAGCGGCAAAGGCTTGTACAAGCATAAGATTCTGCACCCGCTGCCGCTTGCGCATACGAACCAGACACCACAGGCACAATCCAATGGCAAGTACCAGGACCACAGCCAGTGCACCCATGCCTGTCCATTGCTTCAAGAAACTAAAAGACTTAAACAACCATGATATTACATCTTTCACGGGAGCAATATGGACTCGCGTCTTATTTACTCTAACAATTTCTTGTAGTCCATCCATGGGCAATAAACACCCATGAGTGAGTACTTGACTCAAAATGTCCACTTGGTCTTGTGGTAGATCTACCCGCTGGTTTAGAAGCACAAGGCCACGATGTAGATATCGATTCATCATAGTCTGAGTCTCCATGGCTGTTGCAGCAGTTCCCGCAAGCTTGTTCACAGCATCAGCAGTAAGCACAGCAGTAGCGAGAGCCGCGGCGGCAGTGGCCGCCGCAACAGCAGAAGCTGCAACAGCTGCCACAATGGCTGCAGTTATACCAAAGTCTCTTTTGTTTCTTTGCAATAATACAGGCAATTTATCATCATCAATAAACACAGATAAAGGCAAGTAGGAGGGCACACGTACTACCACAACAGAATCCTCCAAAGAGGCATTCCAGCATTGTTTAAGTATTATGGGGTAACAACGCCGGTTGTTAAGGAATAGAAGTATTGGCTCTCAATACCTTAGCAGGAAAAACACCCTTGATTACAGTAGCATTACCATTTGAGTCCCGGGAATCATCACTATCAAACCAGCCCAAAGATTGATTGGTTAACATAATACAAGGTATGGAATCAGAGTAATTAACATGTACAGAGAAACACAATGTGTCAAATAATGAAACAGTAGAAAAGTTATCAATAGCTGCTACAGTATCCATAGGCAAGGTCGATCAATCCATGGTGGCAGAGCCATCAGTAGTGAAGAAAAATGGAAGTACACCAGCCTGAGAAGTAATGGGCAATGGACATGGCCACGTCTCCACCACCGCCCAGATGACCACCATCTGCAGTCCAGATGACCTCATGTCTGATCACCATCAGGAGAAGCATCAAGCACCCCATCTTGTTCATCTTCATTCTTCCTTCCTGACGGAGCTTGAGGGACTTTCCGCACGAGGCGCTCTGGCACCCACAACGGTTCCGTTCGGTCCTGTGGGAAAACACAGACAGAACCTTGTGCCCATGCCAGCACGGGATCAGGCCCATACCATTGTCCAGAAAGTACATCTTTCCACTTAACGTGCCCAAAGTTCGGGGCAGAGGGCGAACAGTGGCTAGTCACAGCAGAGCGCCCTTGGATGTCCAGATTCTAAAAATTAATAGTGAATAGAGCCAAGGAGAGGCGCTCTTTCGGGGTGTGGCCTAACCCAATTCCCCCTTTTTGTTTTATCAACATCTCTCCCAGAGTCTTATGAGCACGCTCTACAATACCCTGACCTTGTGGATTGTAAGGTAAACCATGGACAAGCTGGATACCCATCTGGCTGCAAAAGGAAGAAAATTGTCCAGTATACGCTGGACCATTGTCCGTCTTAATGGTCTGTGGTAATCCCCAGGCTGCCCAGGCTTCCAAGCAATGCGTGATAACATTTCCAGCCTTTTCACCAGACAAAGCAGAAGCATGGATAATGCCAGAGCAAGTATCTACAGACACATGGACATATTTAAGTTTGCCAAAGTCGGGAACATGAGTGACATCCATTTGCCATATAGTTAAAGGCCGCAAACCACGAGGATTTACGCCCACAGAAAAGGGATGATATAAAATGATACAATCAGGACAATCCAATACAATCTGCCGAGCATCAGCACGGGAGATAGTAAAGCGCTTCTGGAGTGCTCGTGCATTAATATGAAATTTACTATGAAAGTTTCTAGCTTGATCTAAGGAGGAAATAGGGAACACCCAAGAAGGACGAGTAGCAAGATCAGCTTGGGCACTGCCAGCAGAAAGAGCACCCGGTAAACCTGTGTGGGCTCGAATATGCAAGGGGTAAAAACAGGCGGAGCGATTCCAAATCAATGTTTGAAGATGGAGAAAAAGGGAAGACATTACTCCTGATGTGTGTATGGGACCCACTGCTTCCAACACCTTTAAAGCTTGAACTACATAAACAGAATCTGAGATTAAATTAAAAGGAAACCGACATTGTTCAAATACTTTTATGACAATTTGCAGCTCCACCCATTGTGGATTGCCAGGAGCAAACTGATGTTGGATAGGAGGTTGATCATTTACCACATAGGCTCCAATACCAGTTTTAGATCCATATGTAAAGATATTTGCAGCTCCTGGGATAGGCATAGAAGAAGTGATTTTAGGGAAAATGATAGGATGTTCCTTAACAAATGTAATAAGAGGATGTGAAGGATAGTGATTATCTATCTCTCCTAGAAAAGAGCATCGTAATATAGCCCAATTATCCAGGTTAGCACACAAAACTTGAATTTGTTGACACGCGTATAAGGAAGAATCACAGACGTTGGAGAAAACCAAAAAAATCGTATACTTTGTTGTATCCCTAACATAGCTAAGGAAGCAACTGCATCAGGATAGTACTCAAGGGATTTTCCAGGGGATATACGTGGATGTATCCACAACAAAGGACCATCTTGCAATTTCTGAAAATCATTTAACGTATGTAAATTATCAGTCCTAAGAGTTATCTTTTGGGGTGTAATAGTTTTACAAGAGATACTAGCACCAAGACAATCAATAGAGTCTCCTGTCTGTACTTTATCAGATGAAATAAGCAAGCCCTTTGATTGTAGTAAATGTACTAAATCAGTGTAAGCTGCCTCCAACATACATTTGGTTTTGGCTGCCAGCAATATATCATCCATATAATGTATACACTTTATCAATGGATACTTTTGTCTGAGTGGAGCAATGGTCGCTCCTACAAACATCTGACACATTGTAGGACTATTGGCCATGCCTTGAGGCAAAACCACCCATTCAAACCTCTGATCAGGCTCCTCATGATTACATGAAGGCAGAGTAAAAGCAAAACGTTCGGTGTCCTGAGAATGTAACGGAATAGAAAAGAAACAATCTTTAATGTCTATACATATCACTGGCCAATTTTTAGGAATTGTTGAAAGCAAAGGCAAACCTCTTTGAATGGGTCCCATGAGCTGCATTTGAGTATTAATGGCCCGTAGATCATGCAATAACCGCCATTTTCCAGACTTTTTCTTAATAATAAATATGGGTGTATTCCATGGAGAAGTGGAGGGTTTCATATGTCCCAACTTTAATTGTTCTTGTACTAAAGCATGAGCTGCAATCAATTTCTCAGAGGAGAGCGGCCACTGAGGTACCCATACCGGCTCCCCTGATTTCCAAGTAATGGGCACCTGATCCTCAGCGGCCCCTAAGAAAAACCCAGCCCATATCTATCAAGTTTTTGTTGAGATTCTAAGGGATGTCTACGTCCTTGCAAATTTTTTCCTAATCCAAGACCTGGTCTATATCCCATGTCTTGCATTATCTTTTGGGCAACTGCTGAATATTTATTACTAAGTTGAAACCCCATGTCCTTCATAAGATCACGTCCCCATAGGGAGATTGGGAGATCAAGCACATATGGTTGAAAAGTGCCAGAATGTCCTTCAGAATCTTTCCATGATAAATGCCTGCAGCTGACTTGTGGAGCTTGAGCGTATCCTAAACCTCTTAGTGATTTATCTGAGAGTTGCACCGGCCACCCCTTTGACCAGTCCTTTAATGCAATTATGCTACGATCTGCTCCAGTATCCAGTAATCCTAAAATTGATTTGCCTTCTATAGTTAACTTTAGAATAGGACGGTCATTCATATCTAAGGACAAGTAAACACAATTCCCTCCGGTGGTTCCAATCTCATCACTTGTCCTTAAAAAGGAATCAGCAGGAAAGCGGGTATGTAAACTGGGTAAAATTAGCAATTGAGCAATCCGGTCTTCTGGGGAGATGGACACAATGCCTTTTAGAGCTTCCACCATAACCTTCACTGTTCCCACCGTATCCGGATTAATAATCCCAGGGAAAACATGAAGGCCTTGTAAAATAGAGGAAGTGCGCCCAATTAACAAACTCACAGTGCCAGGTGGCAAAGGTCCTTTGAACTCTCTGAGCCGCTTGTGTCCTCAGGTGTTTTTAATTCGGTCAAGTCTGGATAGGGCCTTCTCCTATTTTTATTTTTAGGCTCTTTTGCCCTTTCACTACTCTTACTCTTAATACTCTCTGCCACTTTGCTATGTGACCCCTCAGATTTTTCCTCATGTAGTTGTTCAAGAACGGCCTGACCCTCACCCACAGCTTCCTGGCATTTACCATCTGCTATACATTCTCTAACCAATTTCCAAAGTGGTATAACGCCATTCTCCAAAGTACCCTGCTCATAAGCGAAATCCAGATCTCTCCCTAATTTGTCCCAGCTGGGAATCGTAAGACTCCCTGAAAAAACAAACCAAGGAGCCGCTATATCAGCTTCTCTTAAAAACATCCGCAAAGTACTCTGCTCCACCTTAAGTCCTTTTGAACATAGCAGCCCATCCAGGGCCAAAAAAATTGGGCTTGAAGAGGTAACACCCATAATGTTTTCAAAACTATGAAGAAAGTGAAAGTACAAAAGCCCCGCTCTCTCTTTATCTACAGAGGAGCATCCTGTTCTATTATTTTTTCCCCACTCTCTCTTTATTTACAGAGGAGTGTCCTATTCTATTATTTTTTCCCCACTCTCTCTTTATTTACAGAGGAGCGTCCCGCTATTTGCTTGCGGATTCCCACTTTACCTGGGAACTTACCAGTGCACCACCCTGACTGCTGAAAGTTCTGGATCCTGGGTTTGAGGAATATTCCTCCCCATTCTGGCCACCAATTGTCTCGACCCCTCGCCGGCAAGGGAAACACGACACAGGATTCTTCTTTCAGCAGTTTACTCAGGACCTTTGAATCATGATGAGAAAACAGGAACAAGAGAGGAAAGAGAGCGAGCAGTCGGTCTGCCCTAGCTTAAGTACCCAGCCTCGCCAATGAACTAGCACCACATGGAGGAGTCTAGTAGGTACAGCGCAGCGCAAGCAGGCCAGAGCCCAGCCCACAGCCTTATAAGGAGTTGTTTACTTCTAACAACTCTAACCGCTAAGTCATCAGAAGCAGGAAGCCAGCGCCATTTTCAGGGTGCAGTCGCCGGCTCCCAACATATAAGCTCTCTTTCTGCTCTCCGATCCCCACGTGAGCCTTTTCCTTCCACCACACTCTTCTGCCATGATGTTCAGCCTTGCCTGGACCCTTGAGGTATGAAGCCTGCCATCTATCTATGAATTAGGATCTCTGAAACAGTGAGATCCCAAATAAATGTTTCCTCCTCTAAAGTTGTTCTTGTCAAGTCTTTTAGTCACAGCATCAAAGAAGCTGACTGAAGACAAAACACAAATGACTCCTAATGTGAAAACAAATCTAAATACACTAAAATTCAGAAACAGAAACAAAAATTGTATGTTCTGGGGTTAAGATACATTATTCCAAAGGAATAATAATACTCAAAGCTTATTTTTCAATAGAAACTATAGAAAGTAGAAGACAACACCTTTGATATGCAGGATGAAAAAGTATCAATAGAGAATTTAAAATTTGGCTAAAACATCTGCTGCCACTCCACTGGAGATTAAAGCCAGGGGCACTTTACCACCAAGCTGAATTCCCAGCCTTTTATATTTGATACTTTGTATTGTTAAATTGCTGAAGCTGACTTCCAATTTGTGGTTCTTCTGCCTCAGCCTCCTGAGTCCCTGGGATTACAGACATGTGCCACTGTGCTTATTTTAAAATAAATTTTTAAAAAATATTTATTTATTTATTTTTGCATTATATTTCTTAATACAGCATTATATCATAATTTATCATATCTCTGATTATATATAAGGTATATTGACACCAAATTAACATCTTCATACATGTATTTTGTATAGTGATGAGGATCTCCTTTCACCATCCATGTTACTCCCCTTCTCCCTCCCTTTCCCTTCCACCCCTATTCCCTATCTAGAGATAATCTTCCTCCCTTGCTCTCCCTCTCAACCCCATTTTGAGTCACCCTCCTTATATCAGAGAAGACATTCAGCATTTGTTTTTTTGGGGATTGGCTAACTTCACTTAGCATAATCTTCTCTAATGCCATCCATTTTAAAATCAATTTTTGAGAGTGATATTGAAATGAAAACACTTCTAAGTCATCAAAGACTGATATGATTTACTAAAAGCACACCCAGATTAAAAAAAAATACTATAGAGAGATCATTAGTGAGAAAATATATCACTGAAGGAAACATGCAAATAGAAGAAAACATGAAGAGTAAAAGAAGTAGGAAATATGTGGATAAATACAATGTGGTCTTGATACTATAAAATAATACAATAGTTAAGAGGTTTAAATATAGAGAGAACTAAAGTACCTAAAAATGATGAAAAAGCCAAGAAGAAATAAAAGGTGTTTTTAAGTTTGCAAAGGTCCTAGAACTGCCAATAGTAGGAATGTATAAAGCAAATTACATTATAATGTAATAAATTAAAGGTGTATAATCTCCGAGGCAACTACTAAAACATAATAAAATCATGCACATCTAAAAATGAATTACAAAAAAAATAATAAAAAGAAAGCAAAGAAAGAAGAATAAAAAATATGAAGGAAATATAAAAAATAGGAAACAGTATTGAGTTACTAGATAAGAACTCATACATATTGCTAATTACATTAAATATTAAGTGGGTTATACATTGTAACATCTAGAAAAAATTGTAAGGTGGTCATAAAGGAAGCAAAAAAACAAACCCCAAATCATGTTTTGTTTATAAGTTATGTGCTTTAAATATAAGGCCAGGACTGGAGGGATAGACAGAGGCATACTGTTTGCCTACCTCGTGAGAAGCCACGGGGTGTATCTCTAGCACCAAACATGAAGGAATGAATAAATAAAATATAAGGCCATAGAAGGACTGAAATTAAAAGGTAGAAAATTACATCTTCTGCAAATAATTAAAAATTACCAATCTTGATATATAATTCTGGCAGTCTGCACTTTAAATCATAAACATTACTGGGAATAATAATCACAAAACAATCAACTCATTTGAGGAAACAAATATTATAAAATGGACATCTTATAATATAATTCTATTTATACAAGTCAAAAATTGACATAACCACATATTGATAAGTCTACAGTGTAAGGAATTTCAAAGGCTTCTGTCAGTAACTGATGAAATAAAGATAAAACAATCAGTAAAGTGTAGAAGACCAACTGACCTATTTGATCTATAGAATATTTCTGGTAACAATAATGTAATAAATATTCCTTTCCAATGCACACATAATATTTGCCAAAACTCACAATAATGTGAGTCATAAAACAAGTTTCAAAGGATTTCCTCTCAAAAAATTATGAATAAACAAATTGTGGAATATTTTTATAGTGAAATGCAATGCATAAATCAGAATTTGGGAACTATTGTTTTGTGTACATAGGCGCACACACAAATCAATACACATTTGTTTCTTGGTGTTCTAAGAACTTCACTTCTGACTTGCACTGACATTGTAGGTTGTTTGAGAACTGTGCATCCAAAATACAACCTCAGATTTTTTCATATATATTCTAAAAACTTTATACCAAGATTACCTTCTATTACAATGGGATTGATAATCATTCTTCAAATCTCTGAACAACAAACTCATATTTTATAATGTCCAATCTTCACATATATATTGGTTCTACAATTCTACTTCATTTATTGCCCTTCAGTTTAGGAATCTTTGCCACCAGCTTTCCAAAGTTTTAGAGACAAGGGAACAGTGAGGATGCATGAATGGATGTATGATAATCCACAAAATGGCACCATAACCATGCCATCCAAAACTAAAAACTTCATTTTAGGATTAAGTTGTCTTTTTCAGATTAAAAAAATGTCCTTCTTTGTGTAAATCCTATATGTAAAAGGTATTTCTACCCAGAATCAGAAACTGTTTATTTATATGGGGCTTATACAAAATGACTAAAAAAGTGGGATTTTCATTTATTTTAGTATTTAATTTTAAAAGTTTAATGAGAAATTAAAATCTGACTATGTAGTAGTACACAATGATTAACTATAACATACTGGTTAAATTATATCACCATACTTCACTTTATATTTACAGTGCTGGATATATATGTTTATAAGGTCAAATGAGCTTATTTTTTGTCAAAGGGGAAAAAGTTACTATTACATTTTTTTCTAGTGTCATTGTATAATTTTTGTTATTAAGAGCAAAGGCTAAATTTTCTTTTAAATATATACTCCAAAGATTTCTTGCCACAAATTGAAAATGCACATTGTCAATTGTTTACTTTTCTTTATTAAGTAAACCATTTCTTTTCAATATAGCCCTAAATAGCTAATTAGATTTCCTAATAGCATGAGAAACCATCATGGGGATAATGTACAAGAATTGTACCATCAGCAAAATTAAAGGGGGAAACCACCTAATAGTTTGTTGTTGTTGTTGTTGTTGTTGTTTTGCTTTGCAATTTAAACTTCAATGGCTTTTTTTTTTCATATTTTTTAATATGGCAAAGCATTACTCTCTCCAGAGCTTACATTAACGGGCAAAGGACCAAATTACAAGAGTAGGCTAATTTGCACCCAAGCATTTCATATTAATGAAATAGATTTTTCAGATATCAGGGAATACGTACCCTTCCCACATTATTCATTCTCTATTTCTATTGTAGTAAGGCACAACAGAAAGTCTTTTGGACTGATTGTTTCCTAAAATCACTTCACTAGATATAAGTAAATTATGAAGATTCCTATGAGAGAAATGATGGCAACAGCTGCTGTAATTATTTGTAGAGATTCTTGTAATAGCAAATAAGAGAGAGAGAGAGAGAGAGAGAGAGAGAGAGAGAGAGAGAGAGAGAATTGTAAATATCACAAGATATGGAAAAAATCTACAAAATTTTCCTAAAGTTTTTCTGTATTTCCATACGAAAGTAAAGTGTATCATGAGCAAATTGTTCAATTTTATTTATAAGCAGAGACATAGTTTCAGTTTATAGTTGACAAATCATATAAACTATGGTGTACATCTCTGTTTTCTTCATTATCAGCCACTGGAATGTATTGTTTTTCATATACAAGCTGTTTAATGAGAAGCAGGCAAGGTAGGCGGGTGGGCAGTGGGGAAGAAAAGAGAAAGAAGAGATTGATGAGCCTGTTTGTGAATTCCCTGAAACTGTATTCCAAAGGCATTTTCTGTCTAGAAAATATGAAGGCAAAATATTTCTCTTAAGGTATAGATACTTAGTTTCCCCAACAATAAACTAAAGCTACATGAATGATAAAGAACAATTCTTAAGGTGTTTGTTCCAATGCTTAATTGAACTACAAATTGAGCTTGTTTCCACTCAACATTGATAAATATTTTTGTTGCAGAATCATATAAAACTATGTATTTATGTTTTCTTATAAATTATCTTTAGTTCCTTATAACTATAAGCCTATTGGATGGAACAATAGACTGCTATCATGAGATGAAGATTTGAGTATCTCCATGGCATTCATTTTTCTGTTAGAATGGGATTAGTGCAAAAGTAGTCAGAAAATGCCTAAAGTTCTTAAATATCATTATA
Source organism: Urocitellus parryii (assembly GCF_045843805.1). NCBI lineage: Eukaryota > Metazoa > Chordata > Mammalia > Rodentia > Sciuridae > Urocitellus > Urocitellus parryii. The sequence goes on along the minus strand of NC_135538.1, from coordinate 67,836,385 downwards.
ATTTTAATATTAATACAAGTTGCATTTTATCAAAAGAGTCAAAGATTTAATGTAATATTCCAGAATTGCAACTTCTTTTATTTATATTATTTTATTTTATTTGTGTTTTGCTGATTCATTATAATAAAGTAATAAATCTCATTAATTGCAAAACACATATACATAGACACACACAAGCTGTCACACATAAAATGAAAAGATATGTTTTCAGTTTACAAATGTGTTTGGGATATAGCAAGATACCAGCTTGTGGTCTCTCATGGTAAATTTTTTGCCCCCTTTGTTTATTCTCAGGTACCGAATGGAATTTTTACTCTCAGTTGTTTCTACTAATCTGAACATTTTTTAACAAGCAGAAAATATATTATGTAGATTGATTCAAAAAGATAATGATTCTACCTAAGCTTCTATTTCTTCAATAATCTTTTGTAACCATCAACAAGGAAAGGATATATAAGGTGGAAAAAGTTTTTCTTCTAGAAACACAATGAACTTAAGAATATAACCTCTGAGAAATTCCCCATCTTCTCCATTAGTCATGTCACAGCTCATCATGATTTCATTTAGCTAGAGTTCTAAGGACAAACCATGAATTATTGAAGTAAATCACAATGGAGGAAGTTACCTCAATGAATTTGGTTTTGATGTCATGCATTTAGTAGATCTGAATCTATGCATATTTCCAGAATGTAAGTTCTACCTTTAAGACACAATTTGTGTCTCTTTATATGGCATAATCAATCTTGGTCAAGGATTCATGAATGCCTTGCAATTTCTTTGATGGAGTCCACATTTCAGACATCTTAAACTTTTTCTTCCAGATCCAATATTCCTATCCATTTATTCTTTCTTGCTCTTATTCCTTAAAGATTTTACTACTAGAGAGAATGCTTCAAGCTGAATCATGTGATCTCTTAAACTTACTTTTTATTTTGTTCCCCTTCTACTGGAGATTGAACCCAGGAGCACTCTACCACTGAGCTACAGTCCCAGGTCTTATTTTCCCTCCCTCTCACTTTTCATTTTTGGACAGAGTTTCACTAAGTTGCCAAGACTGGCCTGAAACTTGCAATCCTCCTTGCTTGGCCTCTGGAGTCTCCAGGATTATAGGCATATGTCTCCACATACCCAGCTTTAAATTTACTTTTAGTTTGTATTTTACTCATATTCATAGTTCATTTGCCTTTCAAAGACAGATCACATTGTAAAATTAAGACAACTAAGTTGATACAATTTTAAAATGTTGAACTGCTCATATAAGACATAGTCAACATCTACCAAAAAATAGTCCTAACTGTTGTCATGCAAACAAGAGAATTATGGCAATGCTATCTAATTCATTTGAAGGAGAAGTACAGTCTGAGTACAGAAATACAGCTTTGATTTCCTGGAGAGAAACTGGAAAAGATTTGTCCCATAGCCCAAAAATGGATTTGTACTCATTTCACCTCTTTCACTCAAACGTTGAGGGATGAATTGCAGCATATTCAGGAAACAAAGATATAATACAGCCAAAATTACTGGGCTACCTCAACAAGGGATAATTGAAATTATTTTTTGTCATTAACATATCTAGTAATGTGGGCTTGTTTATAACAAGGAACTAGAAAGCTCCATAATGCTATATGCTGAGAAAGGAAACTAAGTGGAGATATTTGATAAATATTGGTAATTACTGTAAAGTCTACACTTTTGGACATGAAATAGCCCATTTAACCTCTTTGCTACATGGTACATCCACTCACCCAACCCCAACAGTATCAAGGTCAAACTTCAGAATCTCTGTGCAATGTGTGGTAGCCTCTTTATCAGACTCAAGTAGTTATTCATTTAAAACTGAAAGTAAAAATTTTAGTTTGGAAGTCTACAAATTAAAAGTCCAGTATATTATGTGGAAAAACAGAATAACTGCATTCTATATACTTCTTGGTTTTGTTTTCTAGGAGAAGAATGAGAGGCATACAAGAGTCACTGGTCCATTGCAATTCAGAAACCTAACTTCGCACATGAATGAAGGAGCACTGTTCTACAGTTGGGGCAGGTGTCTCCACTTCTTGTTCTTTAGGAGGGCATCCCATTCATTGTTCTTTGTGGTGTTCATTTCCATCACTGGAGAGGCCATTTCTATTTCATTAAACTCCTGACTCTATCTATTTGAGTGTTGAAGAATATATTCCCCTGGACGGACTAAATAGCTTTCTCAACATGTCTCCAGTAAATTGATCTCTTTTCCCTGAGATATTTTTCCAACTCAGAAGATTTACAAGCTGCTACAATAATTCATTCACAGGTTTAATAGTGGGTACGAGAGTTAACCTCTTTATTTGACCTTTGCCATGCAGTGAGTCCTAAGAATTTTCCGTTGCTACTGCCATTGCATGGTTAGTGGGGAGCTGAGAAAAGCAATTACATTTCAAAACAAATGATTTATTTATGAACATCATTTTCATTTTTCCTGCTTTCAAGATAGGTAACTTTTTAATTTATGTATTGGTCTCTCATTGTTCTTTTAGTACTTTGTCAATACTAACCAGCTCATTATGCTAGCCTTCTGTTTTCCCATCTCTTTTCCTATAATCTCTCTCACTCACACCTGTGTGTTTGTTATCATATGTATCACTAGATAAATTGTTTGCCTTGCAACTTATCTAGGCAAACATTTTTCCAAATGATTTTCCACTATCTAACACAGTAATATGAATTAAATTCTGTTATTCTGTCATTAAATGTGTCTATCTATTCCCCGAAACCTGGCTTCTAAAATTGTGCTACACATTTCAGGTTGTAAGGTAGCCAGTGTTTTCTAGGTTTGGTATATATAGACTGGGGTAGAATGAGTTCTATTGCAATAATAAACAAGCTTCAAGCAGCATTAATTTAAAAGAATAAATATTCTTTTCTTGCCCAAGCTATATGTTTTTCTCAAATCATCTGTTCAAAATATTCAACCCATTCAACCTACTCACTCAAAATAGTTCCACAAGTATCCAGAAAAATGGTACAGCATTTATCTCCCATATTACCACTCTTTGTCAGAGTGAAAGTATAACTTTGGAGCCCTCATGCAAGGAATTGAATGTGCTACATTGGAAATTACTCTAGAAACTTATCAGTCAGCGCTATCTACATAGCCTCACCCAAGTATAAGAGGGCTAGAAAGCAAAAATGTATTAAATGTTCACATATGGAGAGAATGGGGAATATTTGCCAAACGGCTCTGCTTCGTACAGTTAAAACAACATTAAATTCTGCTTCTTCAGCTTCTCATTATTTTGTTCATGGTTCAAATTAAAACCAACAACAACAACAACAAAAATGCAAAACAGGAGACACATTGTCTTGCTCTATTTTGCAGATCACTCTTAAAAATAAAGTTCTTTCATTAATCTACTATTAGTATCCCTTTAATTCATATTCAACCTCAAGTTTCCATTTTCTCAATTCCACACAGGGTATTCGCCATATCCTCCTCTCTAATTTCAAACCAAATATAATTCAGCTGAGCTCCAAATTAAAGATTATAACTGTGAATATATCACTGTATGCAGATCAGGAAAATATTAAATATGAATACTCATGGAAATTTGTTGTGGTTTTCAGATTGGATTCACCTCATATCTGGGAAACAAAACAAATGTTCTATTGCTGACACTCAAGAAACTCCTCGATGAATAGCAACAACAAGTATATTTCCTTCACGTAAGAAAAACATTGTCTGAAATTATACTTAACAAGCTTGTGAATAATATTTTTTATGCATAATTCTGGCTTTCCAAGATCCAGGGATACAGGGTTTATATGATATACAACCCCATATACTATTGCCTAAAATTATTTTTCCAGGTTCTAGTATATATGGCATGAAAAAATCAAATATATTTTATAAACTCACCATAGATTGTAAATTTTTTAACCAGTTATTTTTTTATTTATATATGACAGCAGAATGCATTACAATTCTTATTACACATATGGAGCATAATTTTTCATATCTCTGGTTCTATACAAAGTGTATTCACACCAATTTGTGTCTTCATACATGTACTTTGGATAACAATGATCATCACATTCCACCATCATTTATAATCCCTACCCCCTCCCTTCACCTCCAGCCCCTCTGCCCTATCTAGAGTTTGTCTATTCTTCCCATGCTCCCTCTCTATATCCCACTATGATTCAGCCTCCTTATACCAAAGAAAACATTTGGCATTTGGTTTGGGGGGATTGGCTCACTTCACTTAGCATTATCTTCTCTAACTCTATCCATTTATCTGCAAATGCCATGATTTTATTCTCTTTTATTGATGAGTAATATTCCATTCTGTATATATACCACATTTTTTATCCATTCATCTATTGAAGGCATCTAGGTTGGTTCCACAGTTTAGCTATTATGAATTGTGCTGTTATAAACATTGATGTGGCTGTGTCACTGAAGTATGCTGTTTTTAAGTCCTTTGGGTATCGACTGAGGAGAGGGGTAGCTGGGTCAAATGGTGGTTCCATTCTCAATATTCCAAGAAATCTTCGGACTGCTTTCATTATTGGCTGCACCAATTTGCTGTCCCAACAGCAGTGTATAGGAACTCTGAGTAATTGGAATAAAAGGAGATGAGAGATAATCAGTGGGTCATTGATACCTGAAACCATTTCAAATTGATCTCAAAGAGTGTATTGTCATTTCACATTGAGTTTCTAGACAGTTTATTTTTTTATCAACTGAATTAATAAAGAAATCATTTATAAATATATATAATTTGATGTTAAAAATTGATAGATGAACACAAAATATTTAGTATTTTTGAGAAACTAATATCCAGGGAACATACGCATAATCCATGGTACAATTTTAGCTGCTGCTTTTATTTCTTGATAAATTTCCGGTGCTGCTTCTAAGGAGCTGCCTTTTTCTTGGAAAGGAAGAAAATAATAGCACCAGTTTTTGTTCTAAAATTGGTCACCTTAATAAAAGGAGTTTACACTAATGCTTTCTTTGTTTCAATTAAACATATTGGAACAATCAAAAAAGGAATCTTAGACATTCCTATTAAATATAGTATTTTCTCACATAATAAATTTATGCCAGTTAGAATACAGAGAGGAGGGGGAACACATATGTGGTTTTTAAAATATCAGACACTCTTTCCTTTGGAGTTTAAAAGGCAGCATTTCCTAGTGAAAAACAAATTCTTTTCATTGAGATATTTTGGAAAATCCTGATTCTCATCTGAACTTTCAATCAGAATGGAGAAAATGGTAAAGCATGAACTGAAAAGCACACTAAAGTTAAAAGTTGAAATCTGGGGATGGGCAGAGTTTCCATAACTATTAGGTGTGTGACCCAGAGAAATTGTTTATCTGAACCTCAATTTGTTTCACTATGAGATTAGAACAATAACACCACCTGAAACAGTTCTAATAGGATTATTATTTGAGACTACATGAAAAGATATTAAGTCAACTACATAGAATGTATTATGTTCACACACATGATTCCAGAGCCTTTCTTTTCATGCTTCTACCTGTAGCTACAAATGAGTATGGTGGACGATTCCTTATATTTTGACAATGTCACATAGCTAATACAAAATTTGGGGAAGGGTAGCAGAACTTATTTGCATTATAAATTATCATCTTAAATAATCACTGATGTATTCTTTTGAATAGTATTGAGAAGGCTCTAATCATATTCAGGAAAATTAATTTAGTCACATGGATTGTTTCAGACTGCAATTCAATGCCATAAAAAGATATAAACATACTTGAAATGGTTACAAGCATATAGGTACAGATAGTATGTGTGCATTTACAAAAAAAAAAGAATCATCAAGTTTGTGTATATGCACACATGCTTACACACATACATGCACACACCTATGAATATTCAGCTGTATAGTGTTATGGTGCATTAAAAGTTGAAAATCTGAAATACAGTGGCTGGGTTTGGATGCTGCTCTTTATTAGTTGCTCAACCTCAGAAAAGTTTTATAAGCTATCCTTTCACCAGTGTTTTTTTGATAGAATGGAGAAAATAATGGAACAATATTTTCCCTTTATCTACACAAGTTACATTTCCAAAACACCCCTTAGATTTATGGCAAATATATACACATTTGTAAATACTTAATGTTTTCTCCTGTGCATACATATCTATGAGCCTATGATAATGTTTAACTTGTAAATTAACCAAATAACAGATTAATAGCAATAGTAAATAATAAAATATAATAATAATGTAACAAAAGTTATTTAAAACAATGAATTGTTTATGAAATTTAAAATTTTTAGATATTTTTAGAAACACAAGTAAACTAAAACTACCAAAAGCAAGCCCCATGATAAGGAAAACTTCTTATCTACTTCAAATGGGTGTCATTAGAATGAAAGATGGAATCATTTAATATTTTTAAAGTGTTTGAAAAGTGCTTAGCATATTGTGATATTCTAGATTAATAAATGTTCTTAAAAGACAAGGGCTTATATTTGAGAGCCTATGCTTTATTTTTTCATATAATAATGCTAGAATTTTAATATATCATAACACTAATGCATCATTGCTTTTTTCACAATGTTATTTTGCATTATAGTATACTTATCAGCATCTTCTAGTTGAATATACATACTTTAAAACTTCTATCATTTAAATAATGGGATTCTTGTTTCTTACTTTTGTCTACATTTGTCATAGATTTTTAAGATAAATTCCTAACATTTATGGATCAAATGACATGTTAATTTAAAATTTTTGTTATACATTGCCAATATTTCATTCTAAGAATAGTACTAATATGCATTCCCATAAACAACATGAAAGCCGTCTGTCTATTATTTCTTGCATAGAGCCTGAATTTAGAATTGAAATTTTAAGCATAGTTTATGATAATAAAAGTCACAATTTAATGTTTAAAATTAAGGACTTGCTGAATAAGTGCATATCAATAAAAAACTAAAAATAATAGTGAGATTTATCTTTGGATGGTGCAATGAAAAAGAAATGCCAGTATTTTCTACTTTTACAACATGGTACCATTTTGTATGAAAGTGCAGACTCATATATTTTATTTTCTGTTGTGCAGTCATATTTGATGGTATTATTTTCTCAATCTATCACCTTGATACATTTTTTACAATTAGTCCTCAAATAACTAAAGCTGTATCATAAAAAGTGGCATGTTTTAAAATCTGAATTGTCACATTTCTCTCTTACTAAATTGTGCTGCTGAATTTGTTTTCCTTTTTTTTTCTGAGTTTTTATTTTTGTTCAGAGCTTTTATTTCAGATGTGTATTTATTCCTTTGTTTCCCTATAAAATTGGTTTTTAAAGCCTAACTCCTCAATATATCTTCAGATTAATCAGATTTATAATTATCTCCATTATGGAAGTAGAATTCCATTAGCTAATTAGAACTTTCCTATATAGACCCAGCTTTCATCTATCAAATTGAGTTTCTTTGTGGATTTCATTCTTCTTTTGAATGACTTTGGTCCCTTTGCTGCTTTTATACTTCGTAATGTTTAAGAAATTTTCTGTTCAAAAAGGATTAAGAATTTCAGGAAACACTTGTCACCTTATCATGAGATATATAATATATGCCGTTATACAGTAAGCAATTAAAATATGTGTGGGTCAATAAAATAAGGTAGGATTTGAGACTCTAAGATCTATCTATGCAACATGTGTCATGAAAAAAGGGAATAGCATATAGTTTAGCTTTGGATATTTCTATATAATTTCACTACTTTAAATCCGTTGGTAAAAATTTAATTAGTTTCTTTCTAAAATATTCTTTGTAGTGGTTTAGTTTTACTAGATAAAAATTATTCCACAACTTAGTGGCTTAGAACTACAATTTATTTAATTTGCTGTTGTGTTTGTGGCCTTGTCTGGTTTCTCCTGGGCTCTTATGCATCTGACAAATCGGGTATTGGCTAGAGGATTCCAGAAGGCCTCCCATGTGCCTGGTGGTTTTCAAGTCCTTGACCTGAGTGATAGGAACTAGTGTACCACATGTTTTTCCATATTCCATAGGTAGCCTGGACTTCTGTTATGGTAGGTGGCAGGATTACAAATGAGAGAACAAGTTGCTGGGTTGAGGCCTGCTCTGCTCAAGACTCACACAGCATCATTTCTGCCAGAACCCATCAATAGAGCAATCATTAGGTCATCCCAGATTCTAGGTATTCAAGAACAAATTTTAAATGTTGATGGGAAATGCTTCCACATACTGTGGTCAATTTTGCAATCTATAGTCTATCATGTTGCCCATTCAATGTTTCATATTTATCTGTTTTTGTTGACATAATGTGCCTCATTTTTTAGTTCTACAACTAGGAAGTTTATCATTTGACTTAATTCTGTTCATCTTTACTTTTTATTATTAATTTTCTCAACGAATTTGAAATATCCTAAAATTACCTGTTTCTTAATAATATTATCAGGTGGACCTTATTATATCAATATTTATACCTAATTAAGCTTAAAGCAGCAATTTATTTCTCATTAGTATTTGATGATTTTATTTTATTGCTTATATATCTAAAGGATTTTCTAATAACCTGTGAAAACAAATGGACTGTAAATTTTTTCTTTAAAAGGCCACTCCTCAGTTATCTAAAGTCTGCAAATAAAATGGTTAGCTAATGCTCTTTGTAAGGCAAACCTAAGAAACCCTCACTCTTTGAATATGAATGGCAGAAGACTGGGTATAATGGTTATAGATTTTACTCAATTGTTCCATTGTTACTAGAAGTCATTAATACTAAAGAAAGTGTCAAGGCTGATCTGACTCATTACTTTACATGTGATACAGTAATGATGATGAAATGTCACTGTACATCTATGTGTGTACAGGTATATTTGCTTAATTTTTGCTACTGTTGTAATTGCAGATTTGTAAGACCATCTTTTATGACATGTAGTATTTTTTCAATACTATAAAATGCTAGTGTTTATTTCTACTAATTCAATTTTGCCATTGACTTTTGTGTGTTTAATTGGTTTTAGGAATGATAATGTATTAATGACTTATTTCTCTGATTCAGCCTTAGAGTCTTCAGCCTCTAATATTTAGCTTAGGGATGACAGACCCATCTTGGGGGTTCCCTGACAATACAATGCATAAAAATATATGGTGCAGGGCTGGGGATGTGGCTGAAGCTGTAGCTCACTTGCCTGGCGTGTGCGAGGCGCTGGGTTCGATCCTCTCTCTCTCTCTAAAAAAAAAATAATAATAATAATATATGGTGCAATGAAGGCCTGTGTGTGTGTGTGAATATATATTTATAAGTATTATTGAAATTGTTTTTTTCTCAACATTTCTACTTATACTTGCTTCTTTTCAAATTAAGTACACCTTAATTTGTATTTCACTCTGACTCCCTCTTTTTTTCTTTGTGTGTACCTGTGTGTATGTGTTTACACAGAAATCTAGCTTAATACAAGTACTTCACTGCATGTGTTAGCTTGACTTAAGGGAATACATTTAAAATATCTCTTCTCTAGACCCTTTCATTTACTGATGTATAGCCCAAACATAAGGTATGAAGACCGATCCTAAACAACAACAACAAAAAAAATGTGCTTTTTTCTGTATCATTTGTATGTGTCATCTAAACTATGGTGTAAAGACAAATGTCACTTTTGAAAAAGTGAAATCCACCATGTTGTAGTTTTCTTTTGCATTGTAATATAATTCGACAACTCTATTATTCTCCCCTGGTTTAACTTTGGTGAAATTAAGTGTCAGCAGAAAAATATTTTGTTAGTTTTTATTTCCCAAAGTACATATTAAGTTTGTTTTTAAGAGGGTACAGCATGATATTGTTTCAACTCATCCATAAAATAAATGACTCTCAAACATTCCAAAAGATAAAGTAAAAATGAAAATCTTTTTTTTCCCCTTGCATCATGATATTTTACTATATGGGCAGAAGAATGATGTTTTATACTCACCTTATGGTAAAATTCCTTCTGAAATAATTATCTCTTATGGATTTTAATTGTTCAATTTGGTGATTTGTGTAACTCAGCAGATACACACATGTCTACCTGTGATTAACAAAACTTTTGGGCAAAACCAGTAACTAATAAATTCTCCTTGAAAATGAAAAGGAGATTAGAAGATAATTTTGGCTTTTATCCCATAACTTGACACAAAGGACCAACATATCTAACATTTTAAAATGTCAACATTATTGTTTTCTGAGAGAATAAATGCTTATATTATCAAATGTGAATCATCCATGTCTGTGGCTCTGGTGGCAAAGTTTGCTTTAGTTATCCTGTCCATCACCCTTGTGAAGCAAATTATTTTTTTATATATATGGGGTCATTAATTTAATTTCTGTACTTTGGTTTGTGTACACATAGCATAATTTCATTGACTAAAATTTTATTGGGCATGCTGCTAAAGAAAAACAAACATATTTTGATCAGTCATTTAGAACTCCATGTCTGCTTATTACCTTTTCTTTGCATCTATCTGTTAGGCCAAGTTTGAATTTTCTGATTTGTGAAACAGAGTTATTAATACCCGATTTGGAAACAGTGGTTTTATGTATGTAAAATTCTTTATGTTTAGAAGCCTGGAACCATCCTAGTTTTTGTTGTATTTTTCCTTGTTCTAAGCTATCAGAGTGATTTTATATAGTAATTGCTACTTGCAAAACAACATTGGTGCTGTAGTTTTTTTTTTTTATAAGGTACACAAATTAGGTAAGAGTTTTGTAGTATAATACAGTTATTTAAAAAAGATTAAAGAAATTTAATCTAAAATTTTTGTCAAAGAGAAACCAGGTAACTATATATTGAATTTGCACATAGAAAATTAAGATTTTCAGTTAAAACGTCTATTTTTAAAAGGAAAATGAAGATATAATAAGACATAGCTTGAAAATATCTTTTGAATTCATGTAACTTTATGCACCAAACTTTATTATTACATATTGTTATTGGACCCAGCTCTGATTTGGAAATTGTTATATAAACTAAATATTATAACATTCATGCCCAAAGACACATTTAAGAGTATTTCTTTCACCTGTTTTATATATATACAATATATATATATATATATATATATATATATTATATATATACATATTTACATATATATGTAATATATACATATTACCCAAAACATAATTTCATTTTTTAATTTTAATTAATGTATATAAATGCACATATGCACACATACACACATATATGGAAAAATAAATCTAGTATGGACATGGTTTATAAGTCAAGTAAATTAACAGAGGAAAGCCAGTTGGTTCTATAGCCCTATAACTTTTCTTTTTTTTTTTTTTTCTATATAGTACTTACACAGTGAGGCCTGCTTAAGACATTTGATAGTTCTGATTAGCTAACAGAATATTAGAATATTACCTATACATATTTTCCAGCTTCTAAGAATTTTCTTTCTAATTAAAATAAGATATAGTCCATGCTTGTATAATTATATCAAAATGGGTTCTATTGCCATGTATAACTAAAAATAACCAAATGAAAAAATAATTTTCTGGATGTGACCTATGCTTCCTATATAAGCTCTTTCTCTTAAGAACTTTCTCTTAAGAACTTTGCAGTTTGTATTATTGTACTTTCCCTATACTTTCCTGAGTCTTTGTCTTTATTCATATATACTTCTTTCTGGATAATTTTAACCCGTATTAATTTCTTGTAATATGACCAATTTCATTTCTATTTGAATAATAGTCTAAAATATTTTTTGTGAAAACTTTGAGCCCCTGAAGTAATATGAGTGTAAGTAAAATCTTTCTGTACTGACTAGTTACTTGTATCTTTCAATAAAATAATTTAACCTTTAAAAATTTTTATGTAACAAAGATTTTTCATTTTATTGACAAAAGGTATAACTCTCAGAGATTTAAGAATGTTGACTTGAGAAAGGAGGGATAAACTTCTATTATAACGAACACAATTTTACTTGTTCTCTCTTATTTTCCTTTTTTTCCCCCAGGAAACATCACCTAACATTATGCTTCTCTTGGCACTTATAAATATTTTAGTCTATCATATATAGTGCCTTTTTAAATCAGCACACTAACATAACATGTAAATTCTTTAAAGGGAGAAATTATTTATATTTGCCATCCAATAGGATATTAATAAAATACATTGAAGAAATATAGAAATCAAAAATTATCAAAAATTTTGAGATGGCTCTAGGAATGAAGAATAAGATTATAGGCTACATTCTTGTCAGACTCCAGAAAACAACCATAATCAAGAATTCTTGACATACAAAAACAAAGCAATATTCTAAAAATGGAATCATGAAATGTAAGTTAAAATTTCAGTGTTATTTCAACAACTAGTCTATAAATATATATCTGTATACTCAATGTATTATAAAATAACAACAGCAAAGGTACTACTAAAAGCACAGACAGGGCAGAAAAAAGCAAAGTTGTTTGATTCCACAGATGGTGCAAGCAACCTTTTTGTAGTTGTTTGATTTAGAGGAGCACAGAGAGCAGCAAGTGTTCCCTGTGTTTTTATTGCTTAATTTGTTATCAGTCCTAATCTTCTGAAAGATTTAATGGAGATTCTCTGCTGCTATTTGCCTGGAGCTGATATGTAACCTTTGGGAAGTGCTCTGTGAACAGATCCTGTGCCTTTGACTGTTTTTTTTTTTTTTTTTTTTTTTCCTATTGTATTTACTGACATGTTTCTCTTGTTTCTCTGTTGGCTCTGACTTTAATCTCTATGCATGCTCACTTTAATTATTTTGATGATTTCCACTAAAGGCCTGAGTTTTTTTCTAAAGCTCATTTAAAGAAAATAAGAGATTTAAGGAGATTAAATGTATTCTTTGAAGAAAGAAAATTCTTATTATTTTCATGAATCACTCTTTATTTCATGTTGGAGATCACATACCCACACAAACACATGTATTCTATATAAATTGGGTACTTAATTTGTTATTTTATTCTCAAATTTGTATACTACTTGTGAATGAAAGCTTATTTGAGAACAAAAATTGTTCTTCTTTTAAACTCAATGGATAACACCACCTGACTATAAATGGGCAGAGGAAATAGATGATTATAAAATGTGGAGTATACTCCAATTTATATATTTTAGGTTAAATGTCCACAGTATTTTTTGTTTATTTCCTGAGAAAGAGAAAATAATATGAGAAGAATCTAAGTCCTTTGAGTAGCTATTTGTATTCATCTATTATTATTAAAACTACTACTATTATTATACTATGCATTTGTTAATAAACCCAAAGGGTTATCCCATTATTATATCTAAATTTACATGTAATAAATTAATATTATTTTCCTGAGTTCTGTTTTCAGTCTTCTGACTTCTATGGAACTCTGGAATTTTTATAAAGTTCTCAATTTATTTGTATGTCAAGAATTACCTGAATATAAATAAGCAACTAGTTTAATGAAAGTATAAATACATAGTAAATTAAGAGTCATCTTTTGTCATTTTATAATTTTTATATCAACAAGTACAAACAACATAATTATTATTATGTGGGGACTGCACCACTTTCATAAAGATATTAAGAGAACCAATAGAAATTCTAATCCTGCTTGGAACAATGCTTGAAAAACAACATTTTATAGTATCAAGAATTAAAATATAAACTTGCATTTTTAAGCAACAATGAAACAACAAAATTTTGTAAGAAATATATAAAATGATGACTTTAAACTTTTGGATATTTGGCAATAAAAGATAATAATTCTTGAGAGATGGAAAATAAAAAATAGATAAGCCCTATAATTAGGGCAGCTGAATACCCTGAAGGAGGTTTAGGTTGCAGCAAAAAATGATAAGCCAGACAGATCCCAATAGTTCGGAGTTAAGGAACTAAAACTAAGTCATGGAGAAGCTCAGATGGGTAGAACATGGAGGATAGAACTGGATGAAGTGACTTCACAGAGAGGTGACATTGTAAATCTGCACATGTAACCTATCAAGTATTCATCCAAGTGCTCATTACTGCATGAGTGTGAAGAAGCTATACAAAGGCAAAAAAGAACCATCCAAAGTGATAGAGAAACAGTATCTAATACATGTGCAAAGGGTAAGGAATAGCATGGGGTCCTACCAGCCAGGCACAAAAATCTTCATAATTCTCAGAACATTAGGTAGAGAATTCAGGGGAATCTTGCTTCAGTAGTAGGCAGTCATTAGTCCCATATAATTAAAAAATATATAATATATAAATATCTAATAATAAAAATGACAGGCAGGTACAGAAGGAGAAAAATATATTTCATAAAGAGTGAATAAATAATTTGCTTCTTATAAATGCAAAATTGACTTAAATATAATCATTACTTCACGAGGATAGTAAAAGGGTTGTCATAAATATTTCAGTATGTGTTAAATGTATGTATGGGCATTATATTTTAGAATGAGACATGAAAGTTTTTGAAAAAAAATATTGAACCCAAATTGAACTTTTAGAATTGTAAAGCACAATGACTGAGATGAAAATTATACACTGTATGTATAATTATTAAATATTTTATCAGAAAAGTGAACTTGAAATAAAGATAGACAAAAATATACACAATTAGAGTTTCCTAATGAGAAAGGTTGGATAGAAAAAAAGAAATTCAGAGAATAATGATTCAATATTTTTTTAATTTGTAAAACCAGATATTGTTGAGTCATAATGAAGGCTTAGACCAAGGAAAAAAGAGAACTAAAAAATATTAAATTGCTAGAAATCAGCAATAGAAAGAAAATCCTCAAGGAAACCAGAAGGTAAAAGCATGGTTTGTATAGACCACAGATTTAACATGAAAAAAAAATGAAAAGGAAAAGACAATAGAATATATTTAAAGTACTGAAAGAAAAAAATAAATAAAGCTGTCAATTAGAATTTATAATCAGCAAAATACTGTTAAAGTACAAAATATTTTGAATATTAAAAAATTAAAAATCCACAGAAACAGACTATACTCCGAAAATCTTATCAGAAAGAAAACCATATGAAGTAGAAATAGAAATGTGCACAATGGAATGAAGATCATTGGGAACACAGCCTACATAGAATACATAAAATGTTTTCTTATAATTTTAATATATAAACTGGTTGTTTAAAAAATATCTAGTATGTGATTCATAGAATATATATATATATATATATATATATATATATAGCATATAAAAACCAATATTACTCAGTAGTACACATACATTTCTCATGAGAGAATTAAAATCACCAAGTACATTTGTGTCTCATACTGACTGAGTTGGGGATTAATGGTCAAAGTATCCATGACTGTTAAAATACTTCTGAAAAAAAAAACAGACAAAACCTTACAAAATTGGCTTGACATCAGGTGGCCAGGGCCTGAAGATCGCATGATTGACAAAACTACTTTATCTTTAAAAATATACTTCATTTGTCAAGCTCTTCATGTCTATTCTCTTAAGTCCAACTCCTTACCCAACATGTTACCTGGGAAGATGTAGTGTAGACCTGGGAAAAGATATGGTATTAACACTGAGTTTGTATAAAACTGGTGGTGAAATCCAAGAACCCCTCAAGACATATCTAATGTTTCCGAATAATAGGCATCATACTGAACCCAGTGAATATATGCACTTCTTAAAACTCATCAGTTTATAATGTTAAATGTTTGAAGTTTTGAAGAAGATAAATCAATAAACTAATGGCATAATTTTGCATTTCATAAGGCTGCTATTCTTTGTAAATTGAGTCACAGAAATTTCATCAAATGATAAATCTTATGGTGCATTAATAATTGTTGAAATAAATCATTTGATGATGAATTATGAAAAGAACCATTGGGCTCATGTATATTGTGCTAGTATTTACCTGACGGTCAAGATAATGGGAAAAAAAATATATGAAAATTTATAATGTAAATCAATGGAAAAATGATTCAATATGAAATGGTTTACAAAATAAAAAGGAAGAGAGGGAGGAAAGAAGAGAATAAAAAGATTTAATGTGAACAATGTGAGTGTGAGTTTTACAGCAGTGAGAATTTGCAGGATCTTAATCTTATAAAAAGTCCTATTTTGGACAGTGTTCTATGTACAGATATGTTTTTTGAGACTTTTCTTGGGTCCCTTATAAACTCAAACCCACGTTATTCCCGAAGTGCCTAAAACCACACTCTAAATTCGATGCAAATGGCTTATAATTGTTTAAAGTACTAGTCATCCCTAAGTTGATAAATGTCTTCATCACTTTTCTTGAAGGGAAATTTTGTGAGTTGTTTAAATTCCTTCATTTTAATAAGATTAAACAAGCTTTTTATTTTTTCCTTTCATAAATCAAAATTTAATGTCATTAGTATGATCTCCTTATCAAATATTATTCTGTTACTCTTTCATAAGTACAAACATTCTAGTATTTAGTTGTCTGATCTTGATAACCTGACAACAGGAGAGTAAAAATTTCTTATAAGCTTTAAACGATAGTGCTTTGTTGTGACAGATGAGACAGATACTAATAAGATACAACTTTATAGCCAAGTTCAGGTATAAGTAGGCCACTTCTATGGGGGTACAGGGCCCAGACACATTATTAAATCACCTGTTCTGCATGCTTCACATCTTTATGCAGGTTAAATTGGGAAATTCTGTTATGGTGAATATATTAACCAATAGTTAATAGCCACAGACATCAAGAACAGCAGTTGGTCGGCAGGTAGATGATTTGAGGGAAGAGGAACCACAGAAGACCAAAGACAGCTGAGACAGGTCTGGGGAGCAGGTTGCATGCTGATGCTAATTGTATTTTACATATTGACACTAATTATATTTCAGCCACCAGCTGCTAGCTGCCTTTTTTCCGCCTATCATAGATCCTGAGGGTCTGTGGGCTATTGCATCAATTTGCCTTTCCAGGAGGACAACCCTGCATACAATTAAAGTCCCAAGTAATCAAGAAAATGAACAGTTTCTAACTGAAAATGGATATGTATCCTATGTAAAATCTATAAACTAAATCAACTCTTGACATCTTTAACTGAAATTGTGTATAGAACTGACCAAAAGACAGAATTAAAGCTTTCTACTCCTAATGCAAAACAAGTTCAAAAGTGACTGATATTGTCAATGATTGTCTGGTTGTTTTATTAGGTGCAATTAAAAAACAGAACTGATTTAACTGGCTGTTTTCTCCTTGTGTAAACACAGCGGAAAGGGACATAATTCCAATCACTCCCCTCTGGAATATTTTATGGTAAGTGTTTCTTCTTATGATAATGTATTTTCCCACTAGGAAACATTACCTATACCTCCTATCAGTAGTTGTTGTCTTTTAAGCTTTATTTTCCTCATTTTATATTGCCGAAAACATTATTTTAAATGCTTTTGTGGACAATGAATTCTGAATAATGGGTCCTGAGTAACTGTAGAATTTCCTCTTGCTATTTTAAATTAATTACTTTGGTAGCAAAATAACTTTGAAGATTGCTTTATAATTTTTGGCATAAAATTAAAAAAATATGATTTGATTTCTCTTTCTGCACCATTCTTATTCTGTCAGTGGATTACTACAGTTCAGAGCAAAACAAGAATATGAAGAAATGAAGCAACTCTGGTTTTGTGAACATAAATGTCATTGTCAGAATAAATCTGGTGAAAACATTGCCACTTAAAAGCATCATTAGAGCCAGGTGGCACACATGGGTAATCCCAGTGGCTCAGGAAGCTGAAATAGGAGGATCACAAGTACAAAGCCAACCTCAGCAACAGTGAAGCACTAAGCAACTCGGTGAGACCCTGTCTCTAAATAAAATACAAAATATGGCTGGGGATGTGGCTCAGTGGTTGAATGCCCTTGAGTTCAATCCCCAGTACCAAAAACAAAACAAAACAAAACAAAAAAGTATTATTAGAGCTACTTTACTCCTAGATTTTATCTCTATGCTCTACAAACAAGTATTTTATTCAGCATTTAATCTCTAGCACTTGCTATTTGCAACATTTCCAGGAACAGGTAAGTAGTCAATCAATGTTTTTTTTTTTTTTTTTTTTAAATAAATAAATGGAAATGCAGATGAATATATCTGAAAGTTTCATGTACCTTCCAATCCAACAACTTTGATCTTGCAGAAATCATAAGAGCACCAGGTTGGCTCTGTTAGATATGATGAGCAAATTTAATATTATTTCAGGATACAAAATCAACCTTCAAAACTCAATACACCAATAATAAGTTGGATGAAAAATAAATAATGAAAGCAATTACATTCAGTATAGCTACAATAAAATAAAATAAACTGTCTAAGAATAAATTAAACCCATGAAATGAAATAACTCTACAGTGAACATTACAAAATAGAGATGGGAAAAATTTTAAAATGAGTCAAAAAATGGAAAGGCCTTCCCCGTTCAAGGATTGTAAGAACTAATATTGTCAAAATGCTTTTAGTAGCCCAAACAATTTATAGATCCATTGCAATCTCCATAAAATGTTAGTGAAATTCTTCACAGAAGTAGTCAAAACAAATTTAAAATTAATGTAGAAGCACAAAAACTATCCCTAAATAGCCAAAACAATATTGAATAAAAAGAACAAAGCCGAAGGCCCCACAAGACATGATTTTAAGACATACTACAGAGCCCTGATAAATAAGACTGGAAGGTACTGGCATAAAAACAGACAAACAAACTAATGCAACAGAATAGAGAGCCCAGAAATAAAACCATGCATCTACCTGTAGTCAACAGATTTTAGATGAAGGTGTCAAAAACATACATTGGAGAAATCACAGCCTCTTTAGTAAGTAGTACTGGGAAATCATAGATATTCAAATGTTGAAGATTGAAACTTGACTCCTATCTCTCACTATTTACAAAAATCAACTTAAAATGGATTAAAAATGGAACTATAATCCTAAAACTATGACACTACTTAAAGAAAACATAAGGGAAATGCTCACCACACTGGAAAATATAAGACCCACCAGCATGGGAAACAAAAGCAAAAACAGACAAACGGGATTATATCAAACAAGAATGTTTCTCTACAGCAATGGAAATTTGAAGGAAGGAATAGACAACCTACAAAATGGGGGAAAAAATGTTTGACAGCTATCCATCTGACAAAGGATTAATATACAGAATATTTAAGCAACTCAAATAATTTATCAACCCAAACCCAAGTAATATAATTAAATAATGGATAAATGATTTGGGTAACTGCCTCTCAAAAGAACAAATACTAATAAACAACAAATATAAGGAATATTTTTAGTCATCAGAAAAATTCAATTAAAACCATAATGAAATATCATTTCAATCCAGTTAGTATGACTCCTACCAAAAAAAAAAAAAAAAAGAGAGCAAACAACAAATGCTAGTGAAAAAGTGGAGCTCAAACACCATTAGTTGAATGTAAGTAAAGCATTATGGAGAACAATACAGAGATTCTTCAACAATGTATAATTATATCTACCATAAGCCCCAGCTACCCCACTTCTGGGTATATATCCAAAGGAAATGCAATTAACTTTTCAAAAAGATACCTGGCAGACTTATATACATTGTGGCATTATTCACAATAGCTAAGATGTGGAATTAGTCTAGGTGCCCACCAGTGGATGAATGGATAAAGAAAATAAGGTATAAACACACACACACACATACACACATATAAAAAATAATACACATTGGTATATTATTCAGACATAAAAGGAATAAAACCCTGTCATTTGTAGAAGTATGGAATTAAGTGAATTAATCAAGACAGACAAATAAGTACAGCATATTATAATATGTGAAAGTTATAAAAGAAAATTTACCTGAATGTAGAATAATGATTACCAGAGCTTGGAAAGTAGGGAGGTTGATAAAAGAGGCTGTATTTCTTCAACACACCATATTCGTGTATTGAAACATCCCAGTGAATCAATTAATGTATTTCAGTAATACACATTAATTAAAATGAAATTCCATTGATAGTTAATCAGTCATTTCTTGGCTGAGTGGGTCTCATGTACCTGCACTGGGGAAGTATTGGTGATACTGGTTTGATTGCTCTCCCAAATATTCTTTTATCTTCAAATATCCACCTTAGATCAAATGTAAAACATTAAAAAGATTCATTTTTTTCCTCAGAAGTTTCTACTTGACTCAAGTACTATAAGTCTTTTTGACAATTAAAAATGTTCTAGGGCATAAAGAAGTCTTGGGGAGAAGGGACAATGGCAAACCTTGATTCATAGTTGTCAGGAGGACATTTTCAGAACTGGTATCAGTATGGCAAGCCCAGAAAACAAAATCAGTTTGCAACAATCTGGATTATCATGTTGGTAAAATTGTCTATGAGAAACCTAATCATTAGTAAATCTTCTCTTGATAGTCATATCCACATATTATCAGTTAAATATGACAATGTCTCTATAATTCTGAAGTAGCACATGGAAGAGTCTCATTAATGATAATTCTAAAGTTACAAATATCTGTGGAGCACCTGAGAGTAGGTCATCAGTGAAAGTATCTCTTGCATTCAAATTTCCTTTCTGCTTCTTCTCAGTGGCATATATGCTCACCAGGTTAAGATTATCCCTTCAGGAAAGGTAGCAGAACTCCAGCTATCTTATCTAAAATGCAAACATAGTAATGTTTCAGGATACAAAATCAACCTTCAAAACTCAGTACACCAATAATAAGGCGGATGAAAAATAAATAATGAAAGCAATTACATTCAGAATAGCTACAATAAAATAGTCCCTGTAAGTTAATAGTTGAAAAGTAAGAGAGTTCCCTACTTAGTAACAATATGTTGTTATTATAGTAATGGGTTTTAAATCTATTTATCATGATTTACCCAGCATTTTTTAACAGAACAAAGTAAATATCTGAAAAGGCATATTATTACAAATAGGAAGGGTAAATACTCAAAAAAATTGTTCTTTTAGTAATGTGTGTGTGGGCATGTGCACTGACTGCATGATGACTATGCATTTCTTACTGTGGATAATAGTTAATATTTGTATACTTCTGTATCACCATGCTTGAAACCTGTATAGATCCTCGTATCTGAAGCAAAGGAGGGCGATGTTAAAGAAATAAAGCACAAAGTTAACAACTGAAGTGTTTGTTGTTGTTCTTGTGACTTTTTGTTTGTTTTTTGGTTTGGGCCAGGAATAGTATACAATATTATTAAGGTAATACAGAAGTGAAAATGCAAAAAAGAGACTGAAATTTACAAACAGCTGAATGTTAACTGATAAAGTAATTTAGCACAACCTATTTAACAGATGTTGAAAATGAGTCTGAGGTTCTATATGTTTACCAGTTAATACATTGTTTTTTAAATCCAGTTGATATTTCTTCAACTAAAATTGAAAACTTGACCCTGAAAAGTGTACATATGGTCTCTGACATATAATGGTTCATCATATGTTATCAACTGTGCAATAGTGCAAAAGTGATGCATATTCAATAGAAGTCATACTTTGAACTTTGAATTTTATATTTTTAGTACCTTAGATGTTATAAACTTAAGTTGGGTTTATTGGGATATAACCTCATCAATAAATCAAGGAGTGTCTATACGATGAAGGTTGCAGTTTCCGAAGGTAAAGAGAAATAGGTGAGAAAAGAAGTATGAGGAGAGATAGGGAGGGAGGGAGAGAAAAAGAGAGGAACCAGAGGTCATTATATTAGAGTGGAATGACAATCTTCCCATCCCCCACCCCTAGGGTCCATTAACTTACATACATAATTAGGTTTTGGACTAGTAGATTTCCAAAGTGTCCCATCTCACTTTGCCTTTAATTTCTAAGAATGGAAAAATTTCCTTAACAATTCATGTAATGATCTTTTCTTTGTTTTATTAGCATGTAATGATCTTTTGATGTTTAATGTCTTTATTTTGGAGCCCTGTAATTGCTAAATCTAAGGGGAAGAGGAACGGTTCCTGAATACTTATTAAAAGCACTTTATATCAAAATAGAAGTTGAAAGTGTGGGAAGCATTTGATTGTATTTTGCTGCTCACATATACAGACTTCATGTTCCTGAGTGCAGGATTATCGATCAGAATGACTCTTTTGTTAGTGGGCCTGAACACTTTTGTCAATTAAAGATCTCAAACAGGCATCTATCTGCAGATTTTTTTCTCTTGTTGTCTAAGATTTAGTCCTGTTTTGTTTTGTTATTGTCTATGGTTCTTGAAGCCCTGTACCAGTGCTTCATTTAAGCTCTTCTCTTTACCCTACAGGCACGAGGCAGCTGGACCTTCCACAGGTAAAGTTCCCACTGAAGTCAATTGGAGTTTTGACTGCCTGAGGGCTGCAGCATTGGACCCCAAGTCATCTATTATAAATATTTTTGACACATCAGATTCATACACATTCCACTCCAGCTGAAAAAGAAAAAAGGGACAGACATTCACCAGTTATTTCATGCCTCAAAGGAAAACAACTTCACTTAAATGATATTGTTTCCTCACCTCAGATCACTAGGGGGTTATGATGGTCACCAAAGACCCTGTCTGCAAACTGGGAAGAGATATGATATTTTTTTCAGTGAAAAGAAATTATTATTTTTTTCTTTAGCCAGGCGGTAGTGTAGCAAGCAAATTTCCATTTATTAACTTTATTACTTACCTTATAAGAATATTTCAGGTAATGAGTAGAGAGATGTTATATGAGCATAGATAATTTAATATATTTTGGGTAACTACAAAAGCTTTCTACCTTTTTTGATAATTTATTTAAAAAGAAGGGCAAATAAAAGAACAAAAGAAAAATATAAAACCTGAAATTGAGTTTCTCTCTCTCTCTTTCTCTCTCTCTCTCATTGGTTTATTTTATTACCTGGAACTTTCTCTTTTAAATTTATTTCAAAGTAAGTTAATATACAACTGATTTTTTAAACAATTTAATTTCTCATGTAAGCTCTTGATAGGAAATTCTTTTGTGGTTTTGTCTATTTTGTATTATAATTTATATCACAAAATATCAGGAAGTATTTGAGGCTGAAAAAATACTTACATGTTGAGTTCAGTGGTAAGGCTAACCATACTACTAAAAACATATAAACTAATTGGTTGTTCATAATTGAATTCCCTTTAGTGACAAGTTTTATTATAAATAGTTGAGTTCTCTAAAAATAGCTTTTTTGTATGTTTCTATTTCTTCACTGATTATTATGCTTAATTTTTGTAATATAGATGATAAAAAATATCACAGTACCATATTATTTAATGAAGCAGTTTAGAATATTTGCTTTTTAAATATCTCAGAAGAGACAGAAAGAGATACATTCAGGTTTTTTTAGTTAGCAGGAACACATTTAAATTTTACTCCTCACTATATATATCACACCCTGATAAGATTAATTCAGTTAATGAGAATCATTGTGCACATATATATTTTTGCATTTATTAATTACCTGTATTTGTGCATCATTTGAAAACTACATATACATTAGTGTGTAAATAGAGTTTTTTTTTGTGTGTGTGGATAGCCTCCAAATGGAATAAATACTAAGTTCTTAAACAATTCATATTGTATTTTCATGGATGAAGTACAATTAGATACAAGAAGAAAATGTTCTTGCTGTTAAAATTTTCTGCAACCTAACTACATGATCTTGTGAATGGCAGGAAACCAGAAATAATTCTGTTGCTACTTATGTTTAATGAGTCATGACAAATCTAAACAACCAAATCATTCAGTAGCATCAAATTTGACCATTCTAGGCTATATCTACCAAAAGTCTAATTATTGGAGCAATTAAGTAAAAATGTAGCCAAACTAAATGCCTGGTACTGTGTAAACAGATCACTGGGATGAATAATTACATTTTAAAATTGAATTGGCGTTTTTGTAGCTAGTTGATACAACATAGGTTGTCAAACATCTGGCCATTTTCTCCACACAATTTTAGGCAACAGGTCAAATTAAACAAGCTAATTTAAATTTTGATTTATTTAGTGAGTTTTTAAACTATCTTGAGGAAACTTGTATCATATATGAAACTTTAGGCCAGGGCTCTTTTTATATATAAGTAGGTATACATGTAATTACAACAAAACAATAGGTAATAGGTTTATTTTTTTCCAGATGTAGTATTCAAGTCTGCTTTATTAATTCTCAAAATAATACTAAGAGATTGTTATCATTAAAATCTCCATTTTTCTTTTTTCTTTTTCTTTTAAGAGAGAGAGAGAGAGAGAGAGAAAGAGAATTTTTTAATATTTATCTTTTAGTTTTCGGCGGACCCAATATCTTTTTTTTTAAAGAGAGAGAGAGAGAGAGAGAGAGAGAGAGAGAGAGAGAGAGAGAGAGAGAAAAAAAATTTTAATATTTATTTTTCAGTTTTCAGTGGACACAACATCTTTTGTTTTGTATGTGGTGCTCAGGATCGAACCTGGGCTGCACGCATGCTGCGCTACCGCTTGAGCCACATCCCCAGCCCTAAAATCTCCATTTTTTCATATGAGAAAAGTAAAGTAAAATAAGATAACCTAGTTATTTCTGGAGGAGGCAGGATTAATTGAGGTGGTCTAAAGCCCATGCTTGTTTATTATTGTTGTTTTGCTGTACTCAGGATTGAACCCAGGGTTATTCTGCCACTGAGCTATACCCTAAGCCATTTTATTTGTTTTTTTTTTTTTTGTTTGTTTTTTAGTCTTATAAATTTTATTTTTTTAAATATATGACAGCAGAATGCATTACAATTCTTATTATACATATAGAGTATAATTTTTCATATCTTTCTATATAGAGTATGTTCACGCCAATTCATGCCTTTATACATGTACTTTGTTTTCTTTTTTTATTAAAATTCTTATTGCACAAATATACCACAATTTTTCATATCTCTGTTTATATATAAATTAATGTTGACATCCAATTCAATTCTTCATACATGTACTTTGGAGAGTGATATCCATCACATTCCACTGTCCTTGCTAATCCCCTGCCCCCTCCCTTTCCCTCCTACCCCTCTTCCCTATCTAGAAAAACAAAACTACTCTAAAATATCATATCACTCCAGTCAGAATGGCAGCTATTATAAAGATAAACAACAATAAGTGTTGGAGAGGATGTGGGGTAAAAGGTACACTCATACATTGCTGGTGGGACTGCAAATTGGTACAGCCAATACGGAAAGTAGTATGAAGATTCCTTGGAAATCTGGGAATGGAACCACCATTTGACCCAGCTATCCCTCTCCTTGGACTATATCCAAAGGACTTAAAAATAGCATACTACAAGGATACAGCCACATCAATGTTTATAGCAGCACAATTCACAATAGCTAACCTGTGGAGCCAAACTAGATGCTCTTCAGTGGATGAATGGATAAAAAAAAATGTGGCATATATACACAATGGAATTTTACTCAGCAACAAAAGAGAATAAAATCATGGCATTTGCAGGTAATGAATGGCATTGGAGAAGATAATACTAAGTGAGGTTAGCCAATCCCCCCAAAAACAAATGCCGAATGTTTTCTCTGATATAAGGAGGCTGACTCATAGTAAGGTAAGGAGGGGGAGCATGGGGGGATTATATGAATTCTTAACTCTTTTATTTGTAATTTTGCTAGAGGGTCTCACTAGGTTGTTGAAGATCTCGCTTAGTTGCTGAGGCTGACCTTTAACTTTCAATTCTTCAGCCTCTACCTCGGAGTCCCTTGGATTACAGGTGTGCATCACTGTACATCCTCTAAGTTCTATGTTAACAAACTGTATGTTTTATAACTATCTACGTACAAGCAAATTCACAAAAACAACCAGGGTATTTAACAGATATACTGAAAAAGATGAAACTTAATGTTGTTCTTGAACCAAATTGATTGATTAGTTCAATGAGAATAGTCAATCTTATAGTTGTGTTTATACATGGTCAAAAATCTATGCCTTTTAACTCAATAGAGTGCCTCACCTTTGACTTTTTCTTTGTCTACATCCTTTAAGACATTACAAAGAAAGTGGCAATTTCCAAAAGGCTCATTGCAGTACAAAGAGAAACCAGAAAAATCTATAGATTTTCCTAACTCCATAGGTTCCTTTCGAATTATATGGCTATTGCAGGTATGATGAAACACAGCAATCAATCATTCTGACAACCTTGCTTCACCTTTAACCATAAAACCCACAAAAATTCCAAAAGATATCTCTGTAGTACTAGTATCCATTTCACATTTTCTTTACAATAATATTAAGCATTTTACAGCAAATATTAGTTGACAGCAATCTCCATGTTTCAGCTTAGTGAGTATTCTCATGCTATCCTGCTACTGTCCCAGTGGATTAGCTAGAAGGACATTTTGATCCCATATAGGAAAAAAAAGGAATTTTGCATTTACCAAGGGGATTAAGTTAACTATTTATGATGGATACAGATATATAGCACTTATTTCAATTTCCTTCCACCTAATCTCAGGAGAGAAGACAAACTAAATCCTAATTCATAAGTCTAGATACAGAATAAGGTCATCAATTTAAATCAATATGACAATTACACAAAATAATAATGATATTTTTGGCATTTGGATTCTTATTATTTCATAACTCCAAGCATTTCCAAACTTTCATATTCTTGACTAAAATGATGTCATTTTCACCCATAAATTTATATGTATAAAAAAACCAAGTTAAATATTTGATTAACCTTATAAGATCATGAGATTGTTTGGTAATAGAGTCAATGTTTAAATTGTCTTATCAGTATAATAAACTATGTCTACTAAATGCAGAGCTCAAGTTTTAAAAAAGCATTAAAGGAACTACACGAGGCTGAGTCTAATATTTGTGAAAGTTTTCATATCATTTTAAGGAAGGATTTATAAGAAGAGATTGAACAGTTATAAATGCATGATATAGCTATGAAAATATATGAGATGGACATTATTATCCTATATACATATATGATTGCATGACCTGTGTGACTCTGCATCATGTACAACCAGAGGAATGAGAAATTGTGCTCCATTGGTGTAAAATGTGTCCAAGTGCATTTTGTACTCATGTGTAATTATTGGAACAAATTTTAAAAATAATAAAAAAGAGAAATAGATTCCTTAATCAACTCAGTTAATAGGATCTTCAAGCAGTTTCTCTGATGCCTTAACTTAAAAGTGCTGACCAATTACGCACGTGTGACATTGGATTGGAGAATGTCAGAGTGGCCAAGGCACAGCCTTATTCAGGGGTCTAGAAGAAGTTTTCTAAAAAAAAAAAAAAAATTAGAGGCAAAAATGAAAATTTGGTGAAGTGCTAAAATTTTAGTTCCAATTGTGTAATAAAATAAAACAGAATAATAAATAAATAAAAATAAATAAAGCCTTGAGTGAATTAATTTAAATTTAGAGGCCAATTTTTCTTATTTTAAAAATGAAGGAGTTAATATTTCCAGGATTTTGATGTAGATTAAAAATGAACCTTAGTGCATGGTATATATTGTATTTGACATCTCGTGAAAACTTAAGAATAATTATACATACATCTTCTAATCTTCAAACCCAATAAAGATACGAACTCTTTCAAAAATAAGTTATTATTTTAGCACCCAAGTACAACAAATTGTTTGTTTCAGGAAAATTATATATATCTATGGCTGATAAAGGAGTTTTTCTGAGCTAAAAACTTAGTAATTCATTAATTTATCAAATAAATTTTTTCAGCCTCATGCACTGTGCATATTTTACATGCACTGGGCATATACAAATCACATAAATACCTGATTTGTAATGCAATGGAAGTTGTTACAATACAACCTTCAGAAACTAAGATAAAATAAATAAACAAAAAAGAGAGAAATATCTTCCATCTGAACTAGGACAAAGCTACAATTATTGTCATTGACCAAAGTCTGCTCATTTTTTTAAATTCCAGAAATGTTAATCTGGGTTTTTATTTTGAAAGAAGGTCATGCATATATCTCTGCATCTTCCTGCCTCAATTCTACTGACATTTTTCCATCCTCCTGCTGAAAAAAACTTGTAAATTTTATTAAGAGCCAAAATAAATCAAATAATTTTCTCTTATTAAAAATTAGTGTCTAACTTTCTAGCATTAAGTCAAATCCCTCTATTTAATTTGTGAAACAACTTGACAGGGAAAAAATTAATTGTTTGATCAAGGTCTCATTACTGAAAGAAAATGGCAGAATTTGAAATAGAAATCATGCTCTTAGTTTCTTAGCCCATCTTATATTCTTGTTACTCTAGATACTGTATTCATCTTCTAGAATAAAAGCACATAAAAATCCATATAGCCTCCAAATTTTATATTTCTCTCATTTGCATGTTTTTGATGTATTAATTTCCTGGTTATTTTATTATGTTATGCTATTTTCTCTACTTACCATGATTTTCCACCAAAAATAAAGTAACAAAAGTAAATTTTTCTATGTTTAGGAGAAAGGCAACTCAATTTTTCATGCATGTCTATATAATATACATACAAATATAGCAAGTGAGCAGATACATAGGTGGTCTCATCAGTTATGACATTATTTCCAAATGCAAGTTAGTTGACCTACATCTAATTCTGCTCCAGAAATCATGGAAGCAGCATGTCTAGTTACTGGCATCCCAGACACTCTTGCCAACATGAGGTCAGTGTGTCCACACTAGGCTTGTGCTAGATAGTCTCCTCTCTCACTCTTCCCATGCACTTGCCCTGATCCTGTCCACTTATGCATAGAAAGGCACACACACACACACACATACACACAAACACACACATATATATGACTACAGTAACATTTTCTTTTCTCTTTTTCTTTCTTTCTTGTCTTTCCTCTTTCTCCTTTTCCTTCTTATTTTTCTTCAACTTTTTAATTACTTTACCACCTTCTATAACCTATAGACTTATCCATCAATTAACTTTTTTCAATTCATATAAAAAATCATCCTGATCTGAATAGAAGGCATTTGTAAAGATTTGTATCTTTAATATCAACCATAAGCTCAGTTTTGAAATGATGGGCTCCCATTCAGCAAAAATCAGAGGTGGGGCTTTTAGGCAATGATTCAATCATGAGTACTGTAAGCTCATTAGTGGATTAATTCATTTTATGTATTAATAATTTGTATTACTGGGGGCTAACTGTAGATAGTGGGATGTGGTTGGAGGAAGCATGTCACTGGGGGAAAGCCCTTGGATTATATCTTGTTTCTGTCTTCTCTCTCTCTCTTTCTCTCTCTCTCTCTCAATTTCTTGGTTGCCATGAACTAAGTAGCTTTCCTCTGCCATGCCCTTCTACCAAGCATGCCTTACTTTGAACCCAGAGCAATGGAGTTGGCCACTTATGTGCTAAATCTATGAAACTAGGATCCCAAAATAAACTTTTTTTTTCCTTTAATTTGTTCTTGTCAGGTATTTTGATCACAGTGGCATAGAGCTAATTAATATAACCTAGAAAAAAATCTATTCAATATTGTTTCTTGTATATTTAAGCACTAAGTCTAATAGAGTGACATTAAGTCAAAGAAATGCACAAATCAGACTTACCCTATTACTTTGTGGGATGTTCCTAAAAGTACAAACACACAGAACACATAGACATGTACCTATACAATGCACTCAAAAATATATCTGTGCATATACCTCCCTATCTATGTTATGAATGAAACCTCTCACTTCAGATTAATTAAAAATTTGGTTGTATTTGTAGATAACTTAATGTATCAGGTATCATGTTATCTGTATATAATTTGTCTAGACCCTGGGCTACTTCCTTCCATATGCCAAGAAAAGTACCCATGTCACTCATTATATGGATTAAATTTAAACATATATGTGTGTGTTTCTGTGTATAATCTATGAATTTACATCAAATTCTACAAGATATGCAATAAACTCAGACAAGTTCTCCAAATATACACTGGGAGTTCCTTACAAGTTGTTTTGTTAGGACCTTCATGCACAATTATCCCCTCTGTTTTCTATGTTCCTAAACTACCCTCCCCTTTGTTACATTCCCCGTAACATATAAATATACATTAAAAACACCAAAATAGTTTCAAAATTTTTTCTCATTTTTTTATCCACTTTTTTCAAGTCATTAATCCTTCCCTTTTTAATCATTTCTGATATATTTAATATATAGCCCACCAAAAATGACTTTCTTTTCTTCTCAATGCATTTCATGGTAGCTTCTACCTCTCCCATTCTACCCAGGGTCTTCTAACAAGGATCATGTATGACCACTGAACGGCTATGTCTCACCTTCTGTTTTTATATAGTCTTTGTCAGCATTGAATTCTTAGTAGAATTCAATCATGTTCAGTAATAATTTTATGTATATAATATCACATATTTCCTTAAATTATACAACTATATTTCTCATATGATTATAAATTCTGTAAAAAATATTTTAGTCTCTATATTACCTATCATATTAGATTGGCTATAACTTGAATATCCATTCCCCCTATTTGGGAACTTTTAGCTAATTCTTTCCAGCAGTATATATAAATGAAGTTTCCTTTTATAAATATTGCTGCCACTTTAGAAAATGATAGTAAATGATGTGCTACCTATTAAACTCTCTGACTTACAAGACTGCATGTGCTCCTTTCATCCCACCTTCCTGTCTTAACATAATGGGCCTACCATCCCCTAATGTTTCACCTGTGTCCTCTTTGGTACATTTTTTATCCTATATTGATTTCCTTAATTACTACCTTAATGTTATATACCTTCTTACCTCATTCTAGAACCATATGTATCAACCAACTCTAGCCCATTAACATACTCTAGAACCTTTCTTTTCCACTAGAAGACAGTTTTCCAAAGGCAACCATGCCCAGGAAAAAGAACTCTAAAATTCAGCTTTCTGAAGCTCTTCTCAAGTTCTAATTCCTTCCCTGTTTATACTGTTTCAGCACAGATATACTAGTTACATTCTGGTCTTGTAATTCTTTTAACTTATGTAATTCTTTCCGATAATAGGAATAATTTACATTAAAGCATCCCTGTTCGAACTGTTGGTACGATGTTTCACCTGTGTCCTCTTTGGTACATTTTTTATCCTATATTGATTTCCTTAATTACTACCTTAATGTTATATACCTTCTTACCTCATTCTAGAACCATATGTATCAACCAACTCTAGCCCATTAACATACTCTAGAACCTTTCTTTTCCACTAGAAGACAGTTTTCCAAAGGCAACCATGCCCAGGAAAAAGAACTCTAAAATTCAGCTTTCTGAAGCTCTTCTCAAGTTCTAATTCCTTCCCTGTTTATACTGTTTCAGCACAGATATACTAGTTACATTCTGGTCTTGTAATTCTTTTAACTTATGTAATTCTTTCCGATAATAGGAATAATTTACATTAAAGCATCCCTGTTCGAACTGTTGGTACGATTTTTGTCTTCTTACTAGAACTTGACTGATGTGGAAGCTATATTATTATTGATAATAATCATTAATTTATAAATTTAAGGTAATTTTGGTCTTTATTTGTCTCTGTGTTATGATCTTTCCTTTGAATCAGTTAATTTAAATTTATGTTTACCATTCTGAAGATTTTTAGGAGAAGTACAATCTTTTCCAGTTTAGAGTCCACTTGTTGCTAAGATGCAAGCAATGAATTTTGTAGCTTTCTATATAAGAGTTAAAAGAAGATCTTCTCACTGATATCTTAATTGGCCACTGCACTACCTTGGAAATCTCTGCCTAAATCAGACCCTGGTTCTCATAACCCTAATGTCAAACCTTATCTTTTGGCTTTATATCATATATCTTCTTAACTGGTTTCCTACTTACTCTCTATGTGACTCAGTCTCCTACTCTGCTGCTAAAGTTATGCTGCTAGAAAGCAAATGTCACAATGCCACTCTTCTGTTTGATTTTAATGGGCTTCTTCTTGCTGAGGGCAAGTGCTCCATAGACAGACTGAGTCAAATAGCTCTCTGCACCCTCATAAATGTCACTTTGTACTATGTAATCTTGTTGAACCACTCAGATTTTCTCATGTCCCAAATGCAAAATGCATTCTTCTGAGAATTTGATGTTCTTTCTGAATTTGGAAAAATAAATTCTACTTCAGAAAAAATAAATCCTATTTTCTTGAAAAAATAAACCCTACTTCACTTGGAAAAGGTATTTTTTAAGCAATATAGATTATTCACTGTGAAACTATCCTTGTTCTTGCTATTTGTACCTTACTTTACCATTTTGTCCTACCACAATTACTCAGATTTCTGTGTCAGCACTTTGGCCTAATTCTGTGGTTCTCAAATTATACCTTGATTTAGGATCACATAGAATTCTTATTAAGATACAGCATACTGAATCATACCCCACAGTTTATAACTCAGTAGATCTGCACAAAAGCTAGAAAAATCTGCATATCTGATTAGATATGCAGAAACTGATTCGTTTCTATGTAATGTTTCTTCTATTGGTCTTGGACCCGTATTTTTAGAAGCACCGGACAAATGAATTTATGAGAATATTTTAATATTTCAGGTAAAAACAACAACAGCAACAACAACATCAAATTAAACAGGTTTTGTTAAAGTATCAGAAAATGTCTCATGATTTCTTACCAAACAATCATACTTAAATCTCTAAAATAATGTAAACAAAAATTGAGTGTAATAGTTGAGGATTATGACAAATTTAGAGAAAGTAACAAACCAAAGGCTGCTTCGTTTCTCCAGGTGTATGATCCTGAAATAGCTCCTAAAATCTAATGACCAGCGTCTTTAAAAATAGAAAAAAATATAATTTCAAATGGAATTAGTAGCAAACCAAAGTTCATTTTCAGCAATTAAGCTGCTTCCTTTTGCCACAAACCAAGATTATTTTACAAATTGCTTCATCATTATGGCTGTGTAAAGCCTTGCATATAGGTATTGCGATAATTATATTGGTTGTCAGGAATACGAATACTTTTCAGATAGAACTAATCTATAGATAGATTTCAGGGTCTGTCGCACTTCAGTTGCCTGGTGTGATTCTTTGAAAACCTCAGCTTATTAGGAAAGAATGGCCCTTGCCATATGTGCAGCATTAAAAACATCTGGAAACACCATCAAAGCAAGAAATTTTTTTCTTTCCACTGGCATGAAGAAGTCATTGGAAATTTCACAGATGTTTGAATCTCAGGATCCCTGGATAGTAGAAAATTGAAGCAGACTGCTGGCATTGACCAAGTGATTTCTCCTAGGAAATACACTGTGACTCCATGGAGAAAAATGAGAAGGTACTCCTAATGGGAATAAGTTTCTTCCTAAATAAAGTCATGAGTGAATAATCTAGTTTGTCATTGAATGTCATTGTAATGTATACAAGGCTAAAATCATTAGCATGCCCACAGCGGTTGCAATTAGAATCACACGGACAAGGGAGTATTAGTGAAGTTCATGCATGTCTGGCACCTAATGCGATTTGGCATTTATCTTGATGATTTGGGGCCATTTCTCTATTTTCCAAAGAGACTATATCCAATTTATCATTCTTTCAAAACTAGAATTATCCATTCTATATTTATCCCAGATTTGGTAAAGCCATTTTAAACTTGATTACGTAATTATAGGTTCTCATTTAAAATATGGGGATTTTGTGCCTGACTCTTGTATTTACCAGGCCAAGTTTGTAAACCTCCTAGTAAAGATATATCATGAAAAATAATTTAAGATTTTAAACTACTTTTATTTTGTTCAAAATATGTTCAAAATAATCATTGATAAATCCTCTGCTCTCTTTGAAGAACTGGGTAATGAAGGGAATGTGGGATTATATGTCTTTTCAGAAATATTTCTTCAAGTGATTTTTATATTATTATTATGTTCAAATTGCAATAAACCCTCAGTGATCTAAATGTGGCCTACAAACTAGAAGTAACATCATAACCTTGTAACTTAGTAGAACTGCAGATTCTCAGGCTGAAGCACAATCTGCAGATCAAGGAGAGAATCAGGTGAGTTGTTTTGACTAGTGTTTTCACATTGAAATATTGCTATTGAAAATATTGCTGTCTTTAATATAAAACGGATTCATTGTTCTTTTTAACCTCTAAAACAAGAAAGCCAAGTCCTAGAATTAAGTAAAAATGAAAGCAATATATGTCAGGATTATTATAATTTGTGGTTTAAAGTAATACTTACTACTGCAGAGAAAGACTTCTTTGAAGTTTCAAGAACCGAGTATTACTGGGCATGCAAACTCAGACAGATACAGCTCCCTTGTTTATTTCTTATCTGCAGTCCAGCACAACTACCATCTGCCTGATTGAAAGAAACAGAAAAATAACTGAATGTCCAATGTGGATTGTAGTTTATGCCTTATTAAGTTAGGTCAATTAAATGGTCTTTTATTCCCCCTGGGCTAAAAATGTTCAGACCTTTACACAGACTCTACAACTACTTTTGTCCTTAGGATGTTACTATTCTTTGTATACAACCTTGGAGATATCAGAAGGTGATAGGGTTTTGTTTTTCTTTCTCCCTACAATTCTTTTACCTCTACAAGTATACTAGTGATGAATTTTACCCCTTGGAACAGCTTGCCCGAGTGGGCAAAATTAAAATATGAGTTTTTATTCATTTTTTCTTGATTTTCTCAGAGCCCAGCAGCCTTCTTGTCTGCACTAAATTCACCTCAGCTCTCACTGATTACAGTGTCCCAAACATACCCATAATCACCAAAGAACATTCTATGATTACAAAAAACTACAGTGCACTAAAAAAAAAAAAGAAAAAAAGTATCTTCCAAATTTACTTTATAACATTAGCAAATTGTTATTAAAATTGGACATATATATTAAAAACAACAGTCTCATTTATACACGTTTATTTTTTAACTTTCGTATAAGACATTAGGAAAGAAAGGTAAGTTTACCTTAGAATTATTATTACCTGACCAAGTAGAGTGTAATCCCAAGAAGGCAATGCTGATTAAGATCAGCAAAATCTCTTATATAAGAAATCAATTCTAAGATAAATTACCCAATTAAAAATGGGCAAAATATATAAATAGACAGTTCTCCAAAGATAATATATTAATAATCAATAAGCACATGAAAAGATGCTCAACATTGTTAGCCATCAGGGAGATGCAAATCAACAGTGAGATAACACTTCAAACACACTAATATAGCCTTAATTACATAGTTGGATTTTAACAAGTTTGGTGAGAATATGAAGGAATTAGCAACCTCATACTTCTTGTAGAAATGGTACATAGTTCAACCGCTTTATAAAACAGTGTGACTGCTTCTTAAAAGTTTGAACATAAAGTTATATAGCATTGGGTCTACACATAGGTAGTTAATTATTCAAGACAAATAAAATGGGTACATTCACAGGGCAGAGGGGAGGTAGAAAGGGGAGGAAGAATAAAAGACAGAGGCCATCAGTGGGTACTGGGTTTCCTTTGGGGTTGATAAAAATGTCCTAAAATCAGATAAAGCAAAAAACAGTACATTGTACATTATAAGTGAATTGAATGGTATAGGAATGCACCAATAATTGTTTCAAAAATCAGTTTTTAGATCAATGAGGGAAAATCTACATTATAATTTCCGTGGAATCTTAAAAATGCAGAACCTATTCCACATCAGAGTTACCATTAATCAAAAGATAATTTCCTGGGTCTGGCGGGACAGGAGCCTAGAAGTTGCTACTATATCCTTGTAAAAAACAAAAGACAGAACAAACTTCAAAATCAATAACTTTTCTCAAATGCATCAGAGAAATGTAGCCACAAGGCAAACTGCTGTACCCCACATTGGAGAGACACATAGGCAATACAGAGCAACACTTCTCCCCACTGCAGAAACTCATGAGTAGAAGCCTTCGTGGAAATCAGTGCCCTAGTAGGAAAACCTAAAGTGTAATTGGCAAACTGTAAAGTCTCCACATGGACAAGTCTATGAGTCAAAAACTTCAGAGGGACCCAGTCATAGTCAAGCTCCCGGTCTTGAGAATTTTACCTGCAGGGGATCTCTCAGGTCCTCATAGAGAACATCAGACAAAAATCTTTCATGATTCTGGTAGAGGGAAGGAGAAAGAAACCTTTTTGAAACATGCCAGAGCATTTTGTTTTATTTAACAAGGCCTATCCTCCGGAGAAAATGTTTTACCAGAGCCTGACCTGAAGGGATTTTATAAGAACCTGACTTACAGAGAAAATGGCAATACATAATTCTAGCCAACACCAGTCTTGATGTGAAATGAAAAAAATACATAATTCCAGCCCCATCTAGCCATTTTTTTTGCCATCAGAAGGGAAGTGGGACACTGTGAAGGGATTGTACATTCACAGACCAGGGGTACAGGCCCACCAAAGTCTGTGACCTAACCATAGGACTGTATACTGTTTCCATTCCCCAAACCTTACCATAAAACTTATCCGTTACAACATGTCAATATTACCAAAAAAAAAAAAATTAAAAGGCATACTAAAATGTAAAAATAAAAGCAATTTGAAGAAAATGAGCAAGCATGTCAAATACAGTAGGAATGTTGGAAATTTCAGAGCAAGAATAAAATATCCATAGGCTTGTCATGCAACTCAGTGGTAGAGTACTCACCTAGCATATACAGGCCTTAGCTTTAGTCCACTACAGTTAGGATACCAAGGACTTTAGTGAAAAAAGTAAATAGCATGCAAGAACAAATGGATAATATAATAAGCAAATAAATTAAAAATATTAAGAAATTATTAGGAAAAATGTGAGAGATTAAAAAAACCATAGCAGAAATTATGATTTTGATGGGGTTTTAAGTGAATGTATGAGAAAAGAATATCTGAGTTTGAGGCTATGAAGACAGATAATTTTATAACTGAAAAACAAAAAAGAAAAAAGACTAAACAACAGCAGCAACAACAATTTAAAAAACCAGAGCATGATTATTATGAACTGTGGCTAAAATTAAGAAGAATTGGAATATATGTATGAACAAGAAGAAAAAGAGAAAAAAACCAAAAGTATATTCAAAGCAAAATATTCTCATTAGACTGAAAATTTCCCCCAAAATGTCATACAACAAACCACATATTCAGGAAGCTAAGAGAACAGAAAGTAGGATAAATATCACAAAACTATGCTTATGTATTTCTATTGAAACTGTAAAAAAATCACAGATAAAAAATATTGAAAAAAGTCAGAGGAAATAAATACCTTACCTACAGAGGAGCAAAGATAAGAATTACATCTGACTTCTCTTCAGAAAGCAGGCAAAGAGAGTAGAGTGAAATATTTATAGTGTTGATGGAAAAAAAAAACATTTAGAATTCTGTACTCTGTAAAATTATCTTTCAAATGTGAAGACTTTCTCAGACATGCACAGATTGCAGGAATCTGTTACCAGTAGATGTACATTACAAGATATGTTAAAAGAATTTCCTCAAGAGAATGCGAATGATATGCACCAGAAACTAGAACCTACAAAAGGACAGAAAAAGAATAGAGGATACAACAATGTCTCAGTATCATCTGAGGATGGTTCCATAGGCACACCCTTCCCAGAATGCAAAAAATTCACATTTCTTAAATCTTCTGTGTAAAATGGGATAATGTCTGCTTGTAACCTACATACTTTCTCCTATATACAGTTAATCATCTCTAGATGACTTAAAATAGCTAACCCAATGCAAATGCTATGCAAGTGGTA
The DNA here is from genome assembly GCF_045843805.1 of Urocitellus parryii. Lineage (NCBI taxonomy): Eukaryota > Metazoa > Chordata > Mammalia > Rodentia > Sciuridae > Urocitellus > Urocitellus parryii. Next base: position 67,798,801 of record NC_135538.1, on the reverse strand, counting down.
GATACATTATATTGCTTAAAGAATTATGGCAAAGAAAAAAAACGTCTGTGCATCTTGAGCACAGACACAAGCAATACAGGCATAACTACCTGTACATGAATGAGATGCAAGCCAAACGATGCTCAAAGGAGTGCTGGAGACAGGCTGAGGATCTGTGAAATGGCAGGAGGCTACATAAGGTATGCCTGCAGGTCTCTACATTTGTATGCATTCAGGGATGTGCTTAGTGCTCAGAAAATTCAAAACTTTACATTTAGGGAATTTAAGTATTTTTTTTCAAATATTTTTGATCCATAGTGGGTTTATGCTTACAGAACATAAATTTTTAGATTACATAGGGTAATGCATATAATATGCTTATATATCCTTATGTTTAAGTAAAATGTATGGCAAAAATGATTCAAAACTAAAGGAAGGAATTCAGAGTTTCCAAAAAGGAATTATTATACAGGGCATGGTAGCACATACCTATAATCCCATCACCCCAAGGCATTGAAGCAGAAAGATCACAAGTTTGAGACCAGTCTCTGCAAATAGTTAGACCCTGTCTCAATTAAAATAAAAAGGGCTCACTGGTAAAGAAACTCTGAGGTTTATTCACCCCACAATTGTGAAAAAATAAAAATAAAAAAACACAATGAAATAAAACAACAACAACAAACAAACAAAAAAAAAAAACAGCCCAGGAATTATTAAGAGTTATACTATTTATAAAATGTACTGTTATTTTGAAATGGGGTTGAATTTGAAATATATATTGCAAACTCTAGGAAAATTACTAACAAAGATTATTTTAAACAATGGTCTAGATTACTTATAATTACCAAAGAAATAAATATAATTGTTACAGATTTCATTTACATTAAATGAATAGTAAAGGATAATTATGAACAACTTTGTGTCCACATATTAGATAACCTAGCTGAAATGGACCAACTTCTTGAATAACACAATCTAGCAATCTTAAATGAGATGAAAAATACAAACTGAAAAAATCTATTTCTATTGAATAAATTGAATCCATCATTAGTTAACTTTCAAAGTAGAAAGTACAAAGCATGGATTAGTTCACTGAAATTCTACAAAATATTTTGGGAGAAAATATATCAAATTTTCTACATTTTCTTCCAGAAGATAAAAGCAGAGGGATGACTTCCTAACTTATTCTATGGAGCTATTAGCACATCAATACCAAAATAAGAAAAGAATAGTCCAAAAAAACAAAGCAAAAAAAAAAAAAAACACTATAGGTCAATATGTTCTCAAGGATTTGGATGCAAAAATCCTCAACAAAATATTAGCAAATATAAACTACCAACATATAAAAAGAACTATATAACATTGCACAGTGGAACTTATTCCATGTATGAAAAACTGCTTCAGTATTTAAAAATCACTTAATGTAATACATCAAATCAATAATCTAAAATAGAAAAAAAATCACATTGTCATGTCAATAGCTACTGAAAAAGCACTTGAAAAATTCAGCATCTCTTCATGATTAAAAACTGTGAATTAACTAGGAATAGAGAAGAATTACCACAATTTACCAATTTTACAATTTTGCTTCCCCAAAACCTGCCTATAACTAATGTTATTATTAATATTGGGAAAATAGAAGTTTTAAGGTGAGTAACAGGGTAAAGATATCTCCTCTACTTACATTATTCTCAATAACATATTGGACTTTGAACAATGAGCAAAGATAATGCAAGGGAGAAAACAGAGTCTTTAATTAGTTGTACTAAAACAGCTGACTGCCCACATGCAAAACAGCAAATTTAGACAACAGTAGTTATCCCCTTTATAAAATGCAACTGAAAATCTATAATAGTTCTAAGTGTAAAATACAAAACAATAAAATTCCCAGAAGATACCATATGTGAAAACTCAGATGACATTGAATATAACAATGAACTTTTAGATATAACACCAAAGGTAGGAGCCACAAAAGAGAATAGATAAACTTGGTTGTATTAAAGTTAAAACTTACACTATGTGAAAGTCAAAGGAATGAGTAAACAAGCTACAAGCTGGAAGAAAATATTCATTAAAGTCATATTTGGCAACAGACTTTTACAAAATATACTAATAATTCTTAGAAATCAACAATTTAAAAATGAACAAGTTGATTAAAAATTGGTGAAAAGAGGATCAACTTATGTGTGATTGGAGGATTGCAAATAACAGCAATCAAATGCCACTACACACCAACCTACTGAATGGCTAACAGTCAAACGATGACAAGACCAAAAGTTGTTAAGGATGTGGAATAAGAGAAACTCATTAGTTGTTAGTGAGAAAGCAAGATGGTACAGCTAATTGAAAAAGGATACGGCAATTATTTTTATATATTTAAATACACTTTTGCTACACGAACCAGCATTTGCAATCCTCAATAGTTATCCAAATGAATTAAAATCTATGTCCCAATGAAAGCCTACATAAGGGTATTTATAGCTTCATTATTCATAACTGGGAATAATCTTCAGTCTGTGAATGAATAAAGTATAATAAACCCATACAATGGAATATTATGTAGTGCTAAAACCAAATGAGTTGTTAACCATGTAAAGACATGAAAGAAGGTTAAATGCACATCAATAAGTTAAAGAAACAAATATGAGACAGGTATATACTGGGTTAACCCAGTTATATTATATTCTAGAAAAGATAAATTACAGGCATGGTAAATGCACCAGAGAGTGAGAGGAAATAGGTGTTAAGGAAGTATTAATGGGTAGAGCACAGAGGATTTTAATAGAAATGAAATTACTCTGTATAATATTGCAGTTCTGTCACATATATCACACTATAGTGGTCTTACATGTATTACACTATACTGTAATATATATATATATATATATATATATATATATATATTCACAGTAATATACATGTAGAGAGAGATATATAATTTATGACAGCAAGTAAATGGTGGACTTTGGGTGGTAACAATGTGTCAACATAGGTCCATATTGTTGTGTAAATATTCCACTCTGGCATAGGCACTTTTTCTTAGAAAGCCTGTATTTATGTGGATGGAATACATATATGAGAAATCTCTGTATCTTCTGGTCAATAATGTTATGAACCTGTAACTGCTGCAAAATATAAAGTCAATTTAATAGAAGAGAGAAAAAAATTTGATAACAAGTTCAGTTATAAGCATATGTAAATATAATTAAAATTTAGAGGAGAATTTCTCCAATTTTCATGATGAATTATAACAAAAAGTGATTAAAAGCATAAATACAGAGAATAGAACAATATCTTATTTTTTCCTAAAGCTAAATAATTTAATATTGTCTTCAAAGTCTCCCATATCTACATGGTAGCAAACCAGTTTCATTGCTACAGCCCAAATCACTGCTTAACCCACAGGAAGCTAATTACTAGACAGGAATGCTGAGGTCAGCTGCTGCAGCCCATTCTGGGAATGCCTGTCTTCATTAGTTGCCTGCCATCAGAAACAGATGCAGGAATTGGTGAAACTACATTTTCATCTAGAGCTCCAGCTGCAAGGAAGTTGAGTAAAGGTACTTTATAGATTCAAATTTTTTTTCAAATCATGTCTTTCAAAAGCCATGTGGTAATGGACATTGAGTGCCAATCAACAACTATACATGGAAAATATCATAAGGCAAAAATCATATTAGATACATACATGAATATATATGTATATATGTACATAGACACACACATGCATATATATATATATATGTACACATATATGCATAGCAAAGTTGTATAATATGAAATCACACATCTTCAGTGCATAGTTTGATGACTTTAAATTAATATGTAAACTTTGAAACCACCATCCTCAACAAGATATTGCTGTAATATATTTTTTATGGATAGCCTTTATTAAATCAAAGGAAATCCTTCTCAAAGGTTTTTAGGGACGTTAGAAATAATGAATGGTGAATTTTGTAAAAAGTTTTTTTTTTTAAATCAATCCTATTGAAACACTTATATGGTTGTCTTCCTTTATTCTGTTACAATGCTGATTTTTATTCAAGATTTTCTAAAACTTTTTATTTTGAAATAATTTTAGACTTAGAAGAGAGTTGTAAAGATAGCACAGAAAGTTCTTGATACTCTTCACTTAAATAATCCTAATATTAACATCTTACATAATCATGATAAATTAGAAAAACTAAGACATTATCATTCTTAAATCCTCTTAATCACACTTACACACTTTCAGCACTTACAAACTAATATTTTGAAGTAACCCACAGTTGGGTTTATCCTTTTTCAAAATAGCTGGATTCAACTTGCTACTATCTTATCAAGGATTTTTGCATGTATGTTTATAAAGATTGTTACTCTGTCCTCCATTACTATAATGTCTTCATTTTATATTTTGCTCTATTGTTTTGATGTCATATTAACATAGTTTGAGAAGAATTATGAGAGAGTTTGCATAAGTTTTGTACTTTAACATCTTTAATGTTAAATTCACAGAGAAATAATCTGAGAATAGAACTTTCTTTGTGGGAATGTTTTTAATTAATGAAATTTATTTATTAGATATGTTTATTTTGATCTTTCTATGTTTTATTTTATATACTTTTACAAGTTGTGTTTTTAGTTACTAATAGATTTGATCTAAGTTTTCAGATTTACTGACAAAATTTTTGTATAAGTAAGATATTACTGATGTCTTCTTTTTTATTTATGATATTGGTAGTTTGTGCTACATCTCTTTTTTTTCTTCTTTGGCACATTTTAAGATTACCAATCTATATAAACTAAATAAAAATATATATTTTTAAATTTTTATTACATTTTATGTATGGTTTCTCTCTTTTCTGTTTTGCTGATTTCTTCTCTTGGTTTTATTGCCTTCCAACTTAATATGGAAACTTATTGATTTTGAATCTTTCTTCTTTATAAAATTCGAAGTGCTTGAGGCTTTAAAGTTCCCACCAGATACCAAGTTACTTGCAATTCCACACATTTTGATGTGTTGCGTTTTTATTCTCAATTAGCTCAAAAATATTTTCTAATTTCCCTTCTGATATTTCTTTGTCCCATAAGTCATTTATATTTTGCTGATTAATTTACATATACCTGGGTATTTTCTAGACAAATTGATATTGGTTCTTAATCAATTCCTTTATGTTCAGATAATATGTGATGCAAATTGTCAAGCTTTTATTTAATGATACTTTTCATGGTCATTTTATCAACTGACTTAGTGAATGTTCCAGGTGGTCTTTAATGTGCTATTTGGGGTCACAGATGTTCTTCAACTCATAATGGAGTTACAACTTCGAAAACTAATTATACATTGAAACTATAGTAAGTTAAAGAATACATTTGATATATCTAACTGGCCAAACAACATAACTTAGCAACACAGAACACTGTAGAGTACCAGTTATTTGTTTTTTGATGGAGTAACCAATTGGCAACTCCCACTTGCTGCTCCTGCCGGATACCACAAGACTATTTTTCTGCATATAACTAGCTTGGAAAAAGATTCTGAGCTCAAAATAGAATTTTCACATTGTGTATTGCTTTGGTTCCATTATAAAATCAAAACTATGTTGATGCATTTTATGTCTTTAATACAACATCATGTATGTGTTTAATTTTATATATATATATATATATATATATATATATATATATATATATATATATTTAGTACTGGGGATTGAAGTTTGGGCTTTGAACATGCTACATAAGTTCTTCCACTGAGCTACATCCCAGCCATTTTTATTCTTTTATTTATTTGTTTAATTTTGAGATGAGGTCTTACTCAGTTGCAAGGCTTGTCTCAGACTTTCCATCCTCTTGTCTCTGCCTCCAAAGTAGCTGGGACACAGGCATGAGCCACTGTGCCTAGCTGGGTTTATTAATTTATTCAAGAAACAATTAGGAATTGAATAGCTTTGAATGGATGGTACTATCACTCCATGGTATGTAAACACTTTCTATAAGTTAGAAGTAATAGCCTATAAAAATACACAAGAAAAAGAATGAGTTTGAAAAACCTAATGATAAAATTATACATACCCATCTACCCCCACACAGAAGGAGATATATGACATAAACCGTGCAAATTAAATATATATATAAACGAATTATTACATTTTGCTCTAAATCTGCTCTTCCCTTCTTTTACAGAAGCAGACTTACCCTGAATTGTGACCACCTGGCTAGGAATAGCTTTCCCAGGTCTCAAAGCACTGAGTGTGACCATTTTCCCATGTTCTTGGCAATGGGTTATGAGTGTTTTTGTGTGTGTCATCTCTTCACTAAGGCCATAAACATCTGGCTGGCTTTTCCATGCTTGCTTTCTCATTTCTATCAGCTGCAACCAGTTGTAAGAGAATCAAAGAGGTTCCAAAGGAAACAACGCAGGAGAAATCCTGGTTCCCTAAGGAACTTCCTAGAAACCTTGAACTGAGCCCTGAATGATGACTCCAGAATGCAACGAGAGAAAGAAAAATAAAAGCCCATCTTTTTTGAGATATTACAGTTTGGGATTTATTTTGTGGCAATTTAGCTTAACAACAGTTGCAACCCACTAGCTGCTAACAAAGCAACATTCATTTTAAAGTGCATATATAAACTAAAGGATACACCGGAAACTTGTTAATTAGGATAATTGTTCCCTGTTTTTTAGAGGGAGGGGAAAAAGCAAGAATAAAAAAAGAAAAGATATACTTTTTTGTGAATGGGCCATCATTTGAGTGAAAAATGATTACAAGATATAATATATGCACACAGTAACCCAAACAGTCACTGAAAGCTTGATCATTGTCTCAGATGCCAATTCAATAATGAGGACATAGTTTTGAGAAAAAGGAAAGAGAAGTCTTCTTGCTTTGATAGCAAAGGAGAAACAAGGTACTCCTGTCACAATGGCCGTGATTCTGCCCATCAAGGGGAACACAGGGTATTTAAAGAGGTGATTTCAATACTATCTTCCAGGTATGCCCCCACAAGGGTTGCAATTCACTTGTTAGTTTGGGAGGTATCGATTTCTTAGAATTTCTGGTCATTCCTGATGTCTTAATTACTTCATTCCAAAGGCTGTTGTGTGTTCCAGGACAGATGACTCAACCTAGGATGGAGAAGAAAAATAGTCCTATTTCCCTAGAGGTGAGGTGGTGAGGGAGAGAGAGAGGGAGAATAAAAAACAAACAAACAAACAAACAAAAAGTTCTTTTTTTAACTGTATTTTTTTACTTTATTTATTTATCTATTTTTTTTATAGTTGTAGATGGTCTCATGTTTTTATTTGTTTCACTTATATATGGTGTTAAGGATTAAACCCAGACCTCCCACATACTAGAGAAGTGCTCTGCCACTGAGCTATTATTCAGCCCCCTAAAATTGGTTTTAAAATAAGCCTCCCTGGCAGAGTAGGTAGGGCTATATTTAAAGCATGAAGTGGGCCACTGTTAAAACAACAACAACAACAACAACAACAACAACAAAAACACCTCTGAGGATAAAAAGAAAGAATGGAGAAGATGGAGAAAAGAAAAAAAAAGAGAAATAAAAGTGACAATGATTATCTTCTCATAAAAAATTTCACATTCCATCATGCAAAGTATAGGTTGTAATTAATGAGAGTAGCATGAAAATTACTAAAGGGGAAAAATACTTTGAAAACATTGAAAAGACAAGAGCAGGAAAACTTGCCTTGGGTAACTCAGCAGTGGCTGCAAATTCCACTGTGCTTTACGAGTGTCTAGTGCCTGAGAATCCTCTTCATGTGGACAGTATCCCCACTGTATCACATGCTCTAGACATGGCTAAATTACTATCTATTTTCACAACCACAATCATGTAAGAAACTTTGTTCAGAAACCACATTTTTTATTGCTGACCATTTCATAACTCTCTATTTATTGAAGTTTTAATAATTAACTATTGAGATCCTTCAATAAGTTATTTTTATTAATCACAGGAAGATAGTTATCTATACTTAATTTAAAGCATTTTTACTGAAAATTTACTCACCAGAATTTTCATGGCCTTTCCTTTGAGAATAGCTGTTTCTTTGAATTCTGTGTTGTCATTCTTACAAAAACCTTACCAAAAAAAATCTGGCTCAACCTTTTTTTTTTTTTTTTTTTTAAGCTATACTAGGAATTGAGCCAGAGGTATCCTGAGGCCAGGGAGCAAAAGCACAGTCAGTGTAGGTAACAAAAGATTGGGTCAGGAAGAAGGGGGCTGATTCAAGACAAATAGGATGCTAATGTCTCCAGAGAACTTCCCCTTCCTCCAACCTGTTGCTAAGGTTACCTGTGCCCAGGGAATTGTTCCCTGTGGGAGTTGTTAATGAATGCACCCTGGGCCACTCTCTTCCTGTCTGTACCCCTGGAAGTTTCCTTTCTCACTTTTGGCCATATAGGCAAGATAAGGGGAGAAGAAGAAGTAATGAGAAGAAAGGGGCAGGACGCCCCACTCCCTCAGGCATCAACTTGGACCCCCTCCTCTATGGAGGAGATTCTGTCCCTCTCTCTCTTTATTAAGGAGTCATTGAAATTTCTATGTGTATATGACAAACATAAGAAAATTACAGGAAATGATACTTGCAGTAGTAGATTCCTTGAGATTATAGAGGAAGAAGTACACTAGGTAATACTATTCTCACTGATGGATTTGGAAATAAATTGTGAAATAGCATCACAGGGACTTCCAATTCACTTGTGTTGCAAGTTTTGCCAAGAAAATACTCATATCTGACTTCCTGGATACTTACTATATCCAAAGCTAACCTCCACTAGTTGCCAATATGTCAGTTTGCAGAGTGACTGCAAGTCTCTTTCTGAAAGATTGAAAACTTATGCACAATTCATAAGTAGAGCACATGATAGATCTTTTAAACCTCAAATGACCAATACTATCTCTATAAAGAAATCACATTTCAAACCTTTGAGTGGCTTCTCTGCAGCAGTCACTGAGCTGCATACTTAATGTTCTATGTAAAAATGTGTATAAATATATATCAGAATATGTATAAATATATCATTAGGAAATTAGATTACCTGTGTAACATTTCATGTGGTTTTTAAATTTGTTGCTAATCTCAGTAATTTTGTGAAACAGGAAAAAATTCAAAATATGTGTGTGTATAAATATGCCAAAATGAAATACATAATTCTGTATAACTAAAGTGCACTAATGAAACAAAAGATATTAAATGAATAAAATTTAAAAACTCCACAGTTATGATTTATTAATTCTTTCCCCAAAAAATAATTTTTAGGGGACTGGGGATGTAGCTCAAGCGGTAGCGTGCTCACCTGGCATGCCTGAGGCCCGGAGTTCGATCCTCAGCACCACATACAAACAAAGATGTTGTGTCCACTGAAAACTAAAATAAATAAATAACTCTCTCTCTCTCTCTAAAAATAAATAAATAAAAATAAAAAAATAATAATTTTTAGTATATAATTGATCCCTTAATTTTATGGACTTGGAATGAAAAGACCTTTGACACTAGCTCTTTTTGTTGGAAAACTGGTGTATACATTTGGGAAACTCAGTTTCTTAATCTATAAAGTAGGGTTAGTAGTATGTGTCTACCTACTTTGTAGGAATTCAGTGCAGATTAAATGTACCAATAAAAAGAAACCCATTTCTTGAGTTACAAAATTCACACAAATGCAATCTGTTATCAATCAAGTGAGAATGTAATGAAATATTATGTGACAGAAGATGAAAAGGCCATATTGAAATATTCTTTGAAAAATTAGTAACAATTATTCACAAATTATCTGCAACCTTCCTTGTAAATTGAATTACTAAAAGTAGAAAACTAATTTTTAGCTTTTCGAAAATAGGCTTTCATTTTGTAGCAGAATAAATTAATAGAACTTTCTCTATACTCTGATTATGCTGTTTCAGAAAGATATAGTAAATCATCCAGTATCTCTTTGGTTTGTATCTATAATTCTCTATGCCTGAATATTAATTTTAATGTAATTAAATAAAATTTTAAACAAGAATCAAATGCCTAACATTTCGAATTTTTAGTTAATTCTCAAAAAAGATTAAATTAACTATTTCCCTTTAACTTACAAACAAATAGAATTATTTCACATATTTTTAAAATTGATTTTTATTTTAGGAAGAAAACTCATATTACATACTTATCATTGTCATCTCCCCATTGAGCTCCCATTAATATTAAAGGGAGTTCAGTTCAATGCATTAACATCTCAGTGAGAGTCTGTCTCATTATAATTATCACTGACCTTGTCAATTTTAAATTTTAGCTTGGGTCAAAATTAAATCTAAGCTATCAAGAACAAAGTAAAAGCAAAGTGAAAGGTAGAGCATTTCTAATTAAAGGACTCATATGAATATTAATATAAATATATATGTGTATGGATTTATATATGTATGTGTGTTTGTGTCTATATTTACAATAATGAAGATATATGCTATTTAATGTACTTAAATTTAAATTGCTTTGTATCCTTCATATCATTATCACCTACAGAATTTTAAAAAATTTTAGAAGCAAATGTAACTATTCTTGAAGATTTTGATTCAACTGCTGTGAATAAATCTCATGTTTGTGTGTTTTTATAAGGTGACATAGTAATTCTGATTCACCCCCATGGTTGTGAACTTCTGTTCCATGACATAGACAATTTAAGTACATCTACTTTAATATATGAATTTGAACCTTAAATTCAGTTGCAGCTTCAGTAAGCCTCTCTAATTATACTCGTAATCGTCGTTTTGGCAAGTCTTTGGGGACACATATATTCCATCTGCACAAAAATCTTGCATTGACCTCGGTGACTTTTTTTTTTTTTAATATTTATTTCTTAGTTTTTTGGTGGACACAACATCTTTGTTTGTACGTGTTGCTGAGGATCGAACCTGGGCCGCACGCATGCCAGGCAAGCGCGCTACCGCTTGAGCCACATCCCCAGCCCCCTCGGTGACTTTTAATAAAGCTACATTTTCCAACCATTGCTTCTAGAGCAGTTAAATAAACAACTTCTTTTTTGAAAAGCTGATGCAGAGCTATGTATTGGCATAGAGAATATAACAATTTCAGGTTTGGGAAACAAGTTAAATTCAGAATTTTTTCCCCTTTCACCTACATGATAAATGTTCATGGATTTCATGTTTATATCCTTGATAAAGTATTCATTTTTGTTTCAAGGAGCTTTTTGAGGTAATGAAGAACTGCAAAAAGGAAGAACCAAAAAGCTGGAAGAAAGTAGGAGCAGAAAGTAAGAGAGAGAGAGAGAGAGAGAGAGAGAGAGAGAGAGAGAGACAGAACAGAGAAGTGAGTGCAATTTGGTGGAGAGATTTTCATCTGTGATTGCATCCTTTGTTTTCAAATAAAATCTTATCATTAGCTCCTATATACAAAAAAAAAATGAAAAAGGGAAAGGGTAGAAGATGGTTGAGGTAGACTGGGGTGCAGAATACCATCTACCAGGTCTCCTTTAACATTAAAGAATTCAAGAGATCTAAGAAATTAATTTGGAAAAAAAGAACTTTTGTCTTAAGTATTGGAGACCTAGTCAGAAATCTTATTTTCAATATTTAATAATTGTGCAACTCAAATCAATTTCTCAAAAATCACTTGACCCAGTTTTCTTTTCTATAAAACTGACACATGACTTTTAGCTTCTTTGTGAGTAAATCTACCGTGCACACAGTTCTTAGCATATGGTAAATTTTCATTAGACAAAAGCTATTACTATTACTGATAGGATAAGGTATATACCAAGCATGTTTTGCTACATGTCTTCTCTTAGTAAATACTATTAGCTCATAGTGTCTGAGAATATGTCAATTATTTCATCTATATAGGCATTACTTTCTATTTCCTTATTCTTATCACTATGTACCTAGATGGGTATTTTTTAAATCAATGTCAGAAAAGTATTGTGTAGCTAATCACCAATCAGAAGTTCACCTAAACCTCATTTTTTGCAAGAAAGTTAACTGACTTCCAAAAAATCTACTTAAATAAACTTTTACTAAGGATCTACAGTTACTTCTGTGTGTATGTGTGTGTCTGTGTGTGTACATATAATGTAAAAGGAATAACACAAAGAAAAGTTTATTTATTTAGATATTGCTTCATTTTCTTAAGAGGTAAAAATCATACTTGGTGTTGACATCTGTTTTAGGTTTTCAAAATCATAACAATAATTTATTGTTTCCTCTAATTATGAAGTCAGAGCACCAGAAAATATAAAAAAAATATAAGAAATATTATCTGAATTCTTAGGATAAATTTCTAAGGAAAACTTTTGAAATAAAAAAAGGATGTGTTGTTTAATATCTGTAACAGATGATGGGATGATGGACTGTTGCTTTCACAAAATATTAAGCTTAAGTGTATCCATAACATTGTTTAGTAAAAAGAATATCTTTTCCTTGTTGACAGTTAAATTCATTTTAGTTTTCAAATATGGAGAACATTGGTTTATTGTTGCACAGACTATTTAGATGTATTCTTCTCTACATATTTTATTTGCGTCATGTCCTCTGTCCATGGATTGAGTGTGTTCTTTATGTTATGTGGGCCACATTACAATTGACTCATTTTTGCTGAAATCACAAAAAGAAAAGATAGAATTATTTTCAAAAATGAACAGATAATCAGTAAATTGTGGCATAATTTTAATCAATCTAATTAAAGTTATGGAATGTTATAGAAATGTTATGGAATGAACAAGTAGAGCAGAGAGAGAATAGAAAAAAATGCATGAAGAGATAATGGTATGAAGATCTCCAGATATAAAAATATGTTTAAGAAATTCAGCTGACACAAGATGTAAAGAAAAATACTGAAAACTTCCATAAGTCATGCAGAATAAAATTATTCAGTAATGTAATAAAAACATCTTACAAGCTTTCAGAAAAAAAACAAAATACATGTTGAGAGAAACAAAAGATAAATTCGACAGCATGTTTTATGTAGAAAAATATAATAAAAAATAGTAGAGTCACATTTAAAATAATTAAAGAAAAAATGTTGTCATCTTAGCATTATCTATTTCTTTAAAATAGTTTTTAACAATAAATATGAAATCAGAGTCTTAAGAAACAAGAGTTAAACAAAGTCATGGCCATCAGAAATGTTAGAAGTCTTCATTCCAGTAGAAAGACAACAAGGAAATATGGATCTGTGCAACTGTATTTACTTATTATTTATATATCCCCAATAGGAAATTGATGGTTACATAAAAATAATAACAATGGAGCATGATGTTTATTCATAACATAAGAAAGAAAAAAAGTTTGACAATACCCTGAAACTGTGGGCCACACCTTTTAATCCCAGAGCCTCCAGAGGCTAAGGCAGGAGGAAGGGAGTTTTGAGGTTAGCCTCAAGAACAGACCAAGGCCTTAAGCAACTTAGTAAAACCCAGTCTCAAAAAATTAGAAGGGCTGGGGGATATAGCTCAGTGTTAAGTCATATCTGGGTATAATCCTCAGAACCAAAATAATAATAATGATGATGATAATAATAATAATAATAATGACAGCATATCTTTTGGAGAGAAACTGAAGTGCGTTTTTATAAGGTTTTCATATTATTGGTAAAGTGACAAAGTATCCCTTGAAAGTAGATTGTAAGGGGAGACAATAAATTTAAACACAGTCATATTGATAATCACTTCAAATATAGTTCATGCACCCCAATTAAAAGAAAAAAAATATTCCACGTATATGAAAGCAAGGCTACATTCAGAATATTGAAAAATAAGAGAACACAAATGAAATATAAAATAATTTCTTTAAGAAATCACTAATGGTGTAAATTTACAAACTTGTCATAATAAAGTATTAGAAAATTGGAATTTATTTTAAACTATACAACATGCTTTCCTATCTTTTTATTCTGAAAACACTGTTTTTTTCTGTTTCGCTGTATTGAGTTTTTAAATTTATGCAAAAACACAAAAATGTACATATTAATGCGATACAGTGTGATGATTTGATATATGTATATATTATGTAATGTTTATACAAATACATCAATTTTAATGTAAAGATCACAGACCAGAACAGAATATTTGTTATTGTAGAGGAGAAAAGATTTATATTCACTGGGGAGTGATATTAGCCAAGTTATATTGTTATAATGTGTGCATGTACAAACATGAAACAACAGATCCATCAATATATGCAAGTATAATGCACCAATAACAATGATGAAAATAATTTGTATCCATATTAGATAACAAAATCTCAAAATTTTATAATACCACCCAATAAAGAATTCAAATTATTTGAACAAATTTCATTCATGCAAATAAATAAATAGTAAATCAGCACAAAAGCTAACCAAGAACACTAGTCATTATGAAATTCGATAGCAATTTAGCAATTGCAAAATTAAAATAAGCAAACTGAATTTTGATGAGGATGTGAAAAAGCTGGAGGTCTCCCACAGCAGTAGTGGAAAAATAAGTGGTGCAGACACTATGGAAAAAAATAAAAGCATTTATTCTAAAAATGGAACAGGCAGGGATAACCTCTTTCAGCAATTCTATTGAACATAGATTTGAGAACTCCAACCAGAGCAATTAGACAGAGGAAAGTAATTAAAAGGATAGGAATAGGAAAAGCAGAACTCAAACGATCCCTATTTGCCAATGACAGGATTCTATATAAAGAAGAACCCCCCAAAAAAACTCCTCCAGAAAACTTCTAGAACTCATAAACGAATTCCACAAAGTAGCAGCATGTAAAATTAACACCCATAAATCAATTGCATTCCTACATGTCAGTAATGAAGCAACTGAAAGAGAAATCAGGAAAATTATCCCATTCCCAATACCTTGAAAAAATAAAATACCTGGGAATCGATCTGACAAAAGAGGTGAAAGACCTCTACAATGAAAACTACAGAACACTAAACAAAGTAATTTAAGACTACCTTAGACGATGGAAAGATCTCTCATATTCTTGGATAGGCAAAATAAATATTGCCAAAATGGCCATAAGCCAAAAGTGGTATACAGATTTAATGCAATTCCTATTATAATTCCAATGACATTCTTCACAGAAATAGAAAAAGCAGTCATAAAATTCATTTGGAAAAATAAGAGGTGCAGAATAGCCAAAACAACCCTCAACAAGAAGAGTGAAACGGGAGGCATCACAATACTAGATATTAAATCATATTACAAAGCTAGAGTAACAAAACCAGCATAGTATTGTCACCAAATCAAACATGAAGAGCACTGGTACAGAATAGAAAACACAAAGAAAAACCCACATAAATACAGTCATCTCATACTAGACAAAAACATACATTGCAGGAAAGACAGCCTCTTCAACAAATGCTTCTGGGAAAACTGGAAATCTATAGATGGAAATTGAACCCCTATGTCTCACCCTGCACAAAACTCAACTCAAAGTATATCAAGAATTAGACCAGAGACAAAGTGTCTCCTGTAAGAAAATGTTCACCCAAATCTCCATTATGCGGGCTCAGGAACAGACTTCCTCAATAAGACTCCTAAAGCATAAGAAGTAAAATTTAGAATCAAATAATGGCATGGTGGGGAGGGAGGGGAAGGGAGAGGGAATGGGGGTATGGAACATGGTGGAATGAGATGTACATCATTACTCTAATTACATGTATGAAGACACGAATGGTGTGACTTTACTTTGTGTACGACCAGAGATATGAAAATTTGTGCTCTTTATGTATAATATGAATTGTAATGCATTCTGCTGTCATATATAAAATTTTTTAAAAAAGGGATAGTATCAAACTATATATAAAACTCTTCACCGCAAAGGAAACAATTAAGAACATGAACAGAAAGCCTACAGAATACAAGAAAATCTTTACCATTTGTACATCAGATAGAACATTAATCTCCAGGATGTATAAAGAACTTAAAAAACTTGACACCAAAAAAACAAAATAAGCCAATGAATAAATAGGCCAAGAAACTGAACAGTCACATCACAGATAAAAATATGAATATTCAAGAAACATATAAAAAACGTTCCAAATCTCCTACAATTAGAAAAATACAAATCAAAACTACACTGAGGTTTCATCTATAGTCAAAATGACCATTATCAAGAATACAGAGATCAATAATACTGATGAGTAGTGGGCAAAATTTTCACACATACATTGCTGGTTGGACTGCAAATTGGTGGAACCACTCTGGAAAGCAGTATTCAGATGCCTTAGAAAACATGGAATGTGTCAGGGTTTTTAGCCACCTCCCTTCCCTCCTGACCTGCGGGAGAGATGGGGAGAGCACGCCCCAACCAGGATGAGCCATGAAAGGAAAAGGCCGGCCAACTGACCCAGCCCTCCCTTGCAGGAGGACAATCAGATGCATCAGGGAGACCAGTCAAAGCAGGATCTTAGTTTATTGAGAAAACACACACAGCTAATATAATGTACAGGAACCATTCAGGATAAAGGTCAGCAGGGTGGGGAGAGTTCACGTGTACCCCCATCCTACGAGTTGTCCACGAGAGCTGAAGGGCTCCAAGCCTATCCCAGAGGTGGTCCGACTTTTCCTCACACCCAAGGTAACGCCTTCTGGCTGATCGCCAGGCACTATCTTAGCCACTTGTGGCCCCAGGACCGGGAAGCGGGTAGCAGCCAGCAAGTTAGGTTTTCTCTTTTCTGATGCAACATGCCCCATATGTTACATCATGCCCTACAGAATGGACCCACAATTTTACCCAGTTATCCCACTATTCTTTTTATACCAAAGTGACTTAAAATCAGCATATTTTGGTAATGTGGCCACATCAATGTTTTTGGCAGCACAATTCACAATAGCTAAACTATGAAACCAACCTTCAACAGATGAATGGATAAAAAATATGTGGTTTATATAAATTATGGAATATTACTGTCATTAAAAATAATGAAATTATGACATTTGCCTGTAAATGGATGCAACTGAAGGCTATCATGCTAAGTGAAATAAGCCAACCCCCCCCCCAAAAAAAAAACCAAAGACCAAATATTCTCTCTGATATGCAGATGCTAAGACACAATAATGAGGGCTGGTAGGGAATAGAAGTTCACTGTATTAGACAAAAAGAGAGGGAGAATGGAAATAGGAAAGACAGTAGAATGAATCATACATAACTTTCCTATGTTCATATATGTGTACACCACCACTGTAACTCCACATCATGTACAACCATAAGAATATATACAATGTACATATGATATGTCAAAATGCATTCTACTGTCATATATACAACTAAAAAGAATAAATAAAAAAATTTAAAAAGAAAAAGCATTAAATTATAAGGAAAGGAAGAGGCTAGTAGTACTATCCTACTCCAGTATATTTTCCCCAAAACTATCCTAAGTGGGAAGCTAAAATAGAATGTAAATGAGGCCTTTGGGATTAGCAGAATGCTCAGGCTATAGCTATTGCCTGGGAATTAAGTATTTCTAAGAATAGTTAAAGGCAGAACAAATTTTGACTTTCCTTGAAGGCCTATGAAATTCAAAATGTGAAAGTTAATTGAAACCATAGTATTTTTAAGATATATTTTGTGAAAAACTCAGATTTATAAAATAATGATGCAATACACTTTATGATTTCTTAAATAAATGATACATTTTACTGGACTCCTAGAAAGTATAGGCTCCCAAAGAGACATTCTTCTCAATCCCCCTCCCCTGAGGTCATGGAGCACAAATAATTTGTCAAAATCTCTTCAAAAATAAATCTAGGGCTTGTAGGTCAAGAAACTAAGTCCATGGCAAGGAGAACGTGCTGTCTATCTTGTTTCTGCCAACATGATGGGATACATGCTGTGGGCTCTTGACTATCGTGTTGTTTTTTTTTTTTTTATGTTCCTCCTTTTCCAAGTGGAGTCTTTCAACATTTTGACTATTGGGTTTTCTGAGTTTGGATCTCTTTGTGTTTATACAAATGGGAGTTTGTTGATATTCATCATGCCTAGTAACTTATCTGTCATATTTCTTCATATCAGTCATATTTTTCATTATTCTCCATGTCATTCCTTATATACATACTCATTTTACTATATTTAATATATCCCACATTTTTGAAGCCATATTCACTTTTCTTCATTCTTTGTTCTCTCTGTTCTTCACATTGTATAATATCATCTACCTTCCAAATCATTGATTATTTTTTCTGCCAACCTTCTGATGAGGATCCTTGAGAAGTTTTCATTTCTGCTATTGAACTCTCAATTTCAGATTCTCTATTTTATTTTTTTGTGAATAATTTCTCTCTTTATTGATATACTATATTTGATGAAACATTGTCACCACACCTTCCTTGACTTCTTTAAACATCTGCAATGTGTTTTTGATAATAATTTTTGTCAAGTCAGACATCTGGAACTTGTCAAAGGAAGTTCCAATTGCCTGACTTTGCTTTTTTATTGTATATTGTTCACAATTTTTTTTAACTCTATCTTCTTCCTCTTCCCTTTTCCCTCCTTCTCCTTCCCTGTACTTCTACTTACCCTCTTCTCCTTATTTTTTAAATTATTTTATTCTTATTCTTCCTCCCTCTTCTTATATGGAATTAGACTTTTAAGATAATATATTTTAGCAACCTGGATACTCATATAGATTTTGATTTTCTCTTTTTCTCATTTATTTGTGAATTTGCTGAACTATATCAGGGAAGTATATTTTTCTCATAGTACGTAGCTTTGTATGTCACTAATCAGAACAAGCAGAATTAGTGTTTGCCATCACCCTGACTCTGTTAATCCATTGGTTGTCAGTGATTTTCACTATTCTTTCTTTTATTCTCTCTCATCTTCATAAAAATTCAAGTTGGGTAAGGGGCTATAGCTCAGCGGTAGAGTCTTTGCCTAGCATATGCAAGGTCTTGGCTTCAATTCCCAGCATTGAAAAAATATTCAGATTTCCCTTAAATGATACCACAACAAGCTGTTGGCCTTCACTAATTGCTACTTTACTGTTCTATTGTTTTTGATAATTCATTGGAAAATAAATTGTTCCACAATCTGATCCAATTAAATTCAAGTTCCCTTTCAGGGATACTTTTCTTGTTTTTGTATACCAAGTGACCTCTTTTTAGTAGCCTCTCTGGTTCTCCATATAACCTTCTAGCATGTTTACTCTTTCATTTGTTTCTATCATTAAGCAACCAGTATCTTTTTAATGGCTCACTACCAAAATCTTCATGTTTTTTTTCAATAGTGCCTTAGGTTTCAATATCTCCAAACTGTTCTAATTAAAGTCAGTCCCTTAGGCTGACTTATTCTTTGAACTTATATCTTATTCTAGACAGAAACTTTGTGCCACTCTCTGGAACTGGGAGCAGGGACTCCTCTCACTCCTCTCAAAGTGACACCCCTGTTATATGAATAGAACATTTGTGAGGCTAGAAGCCTTTTCTTCTATAGGCTTGACTTTCCTATATGGAATCTCAGACCCATGACTCTTGATGTTCCTACTGATACTTTGTAGATATTTTTAATTTTCTACATGTACTATATTTTCTTAATAAAATTTTTAGAGACTTTAAATAGTTGGTTTTATATATTATTTTAAAGATAATTTAAAGAGGGAATGTATATAGTATCTTGATGTCAAAATAGAGCCACTTCCCAGCTCTGTAGTTGTCTAATTTCTGTCTTACTCTAAGATGAATAATTTCCACATTCTCATTGTGAAAGCCACTTTTTCAAGGTACTGTATTTCTTGTAGTCAAAAGTATTCTATCTTATAAAATTATTTTTAAATTTATTTATTTATTATTGTAATATGTTATATGTGTCAGCAGAATGTATTACAATTCATATTACACATATAGAGCACAACTTTTCATGTCTCTGGTTGTATATAAAGTATATTCACACTATTTGTGTCTTCGTCTGTGTACTTAGGTAATGATATACATCTCATTCTGCCATATTTTTTTATGCCCCCCTTTGCTCTCCCACCCCTTTGCCCTATCTAGAGTTCATCTAATCCTCCCATGCATCCCCTCCCAACCCCACTATCAATCAGCCTCCTTATATCAGAGAAAACATTCAACACTTGGTATTTTGGGATTGGTTAACTTCACCTAGCATTATATTCTCCAACTCCTTCCATTTACCTGCAAATGCCATTATTTATTCCCTTTTATTGCTGAGTACATTTTCTTTATCCATTCGTCTACCTAGGGGCATCTAGGTTGGTTCCACAGTTTAACTATTGTGAATTGTGCTGCAATAAACATTGATGTGGCTGTGTCCCCGTAGTATGCTGTTTTTAAATCCTTTGGGTATAGACCGAGGATTAGGATAGATGGGTCAAATGGTGGTTCCATCCCCAGCTTTCCAAGGAATCTCCATACTGCTTTCCATATTAGCTACACCAATTTGCTGTCCCACCAGCAATGTATAAGTGTGCCTTTTCACAACAAACTTGCCAACAATTATTGCTGTTTGTGTTCTTAAAAGTTGGCATTCTGACTGGAGTGAGGTGAAATCTTAGAGTAGTTTTGATTTGCATTCCTCTAATTACTAGAGATATTGAACACTTTTTTCATATATTTGTTGATTGGTTGTATATCATCTTCTGAGAGGTGTCTGTTTAGTTCCTTGGCCCATTTATTAATTTATTTTCTGTTGTTGTTTTGTTTTGTTTTGTTTGGTGTTAATATTTTTGAGTTCTTTATATACACTTGAGATTAGTGCTCTACCTGATGTATGAGTGGTAACAATTTGTTCTCAAGATGTAGCTTCTTTATTCACTTCACTTATTGTTTCTTTTGCTGAGAAGAAGCTTTTGAGTTTGAATCCATCCCATTTATTGATTATTAATTTTAATTCTTGTGCTATAAGAGTCTTATTAAGGAAGTTGGGGCTTAATTCAACATGATGGAGATTTGGGCCTACTTTCTCTTCAATTAGGTGCAGGATCTCTGGTTTAATTCCTAGGTCCTTGATCCACTTTGAGTTGAGTTTTATTCATGGTGAGAGACAGGTGTTTACTTTCATTTTGTTGCATATGGATTTCCAGTTTTCCCAGCACTATTTGTTAAATAGGCTATATTTTCTACAATGTATGTTTTTGTCTAATATAAGGTAACTGTATTTATGTGGGTTTGTCTCTTTGTCCTCTATTCTGCACCATTGGTCTACAAGTCTGTTTTGGTGCCAATACCATATTGTTTTTGTAACTATTGCTCTGTATTATAATTTAAGATCTGTTAGAGTGATGCCACCTGCTTCACTCTTCTTGCTAAGGATTGCTTTAGCTATTCTGGGTCTGTTATTTTTGCAGATGAATTTCATGATTACTTTTTCTATTTACAAGAGGAGTATCATTGGCATTTAGATTGGAATTGCATTAAATCTGTATATCTGAAATCTGTATTATCTACATTAAATGTATAAATCTTTCACGTCTTTGTTAGATTGATTCCCGAGGTATTTTGTTTTGTTTTGTTTTGTTTTGTTTCATTGAGGCTATTGCAAATGAGGTAGTTTTTCTTGTTTCCCTTTCAGAGGATTTGTCACTGATATACAGATATGCCTTTGATTTATGGGTATTGTTTGTGTGTCCTGCTACTCTGCTGAATTAATTTATTTGTTGTAGAAATTTTCTTGTGAAATACTTTGGGTCTTCTATGTGTAGAATCATATCATCAGCAAATAGTGCTATTTGAGTTCATCTTTTCCTATCTGTATTTCTTTATTTTTTTCATCTAACTGCTCTGGCCC
Source organism: Urocitellus parryii (assembly GCF_045843805.1). Taxonomy (NCBI): domain Eukaryota; kingdom Metazoa; phylum Chordata; class Mammalia; order Rodentia; family Sciuridae; genus Urocitellus; species Urocitellus parryii. The sequence goes on along the minus strand of NC_135538.1, from coordinate 67,777,105 downwards.
ATGTTTCAAGAACTACGTTAAATATAAGTAGTGAAAGAGGATATCTCTGTCTTGTTCCAGTTTTTACAGGGAATGCTTTCAAGTTTTCTTCATTTAGAATAAGGTTGGCCTGGGGGTTAGAATAGATACCTTTTATGATGTTGAGATATGTTCCTGTTATCCCTATTTTTCTAGCATTTTGAACACGAAGGGGAGCTGTATTTTGTTGAACGTTTTTTCTTCATCTATTGAGATGATCATATGATTCTCAACTTTAAGTCTATTGATAGATGAATTACATTTGCTGATTTTCATATGTTGAAGCAGCCTTGCATCCCTGGGATAAACCCCATTTAATTGTGGTGCACTATCTTTTTAATATATTTTTTTTTACTCAACTTGCCAGAATTTTATTGAGAATTTATGCATCTATTAGAGATATTGGTCTCAAGTTTTCTTTCTTTGATGTGTCTTTGGAATCAGGGCTATATTGACCTCATAGAATGAGTTTGGAAGTACTTCCTCTTTTTCTATTTTATGAAATAATTTTCAGAGTATAGGAGTAATTCTTTTTTATAGGTCTTGTAGAATTCAGCTATGTATCTCTTTGGTCCTGGGCTTTTCTTGGTTGGTAAGCTTCTGATGATGTCAGAATTCTATTTCCTTGTTTGAAATTTATCTGATTAAATTGTGTACAACATCCAGATTCAATTTGGGCAACTTATATGCCTCTAGAAATTTGTCAATGCCTTTGATATTCTCTATTTTATTGGAGAACAAGCTTTCAAAATAATTTCTGATTATCTTCTGTATTTCTGTAGTGTCTGTTGTGATATTTCCTTTTTCATCACAGATGTCAGTGATTTGAGTTTTCTCTCTGCTTCTCTTTGTTAGCATAGCTTAGGGTTTGCTAATTTTATTTATTTCTTCAAAGAACCAACTTTTGTCAGTTTTTTTCAATTGTTTCTTTTGTTTCAATTTCACTGATTTCAGCTCTGATTTTAATTATTTCCTGTTTTCTAATACTTTTGGTGTTGATTTATTCTTTTTCTAGGGCTTTGAGATGTATTTATTTGTTGACGTATTCTCTTTTAAGTAAAGAACTTCATACAATGAACTTTCCTCTTAGTACTGCCCTCATAGTACCCCAGAGATTTTGATATGTTGTATCAGTGTTCTCATTTACCTCTAAGGATTTTTTAATATACTCTTGGTGTCTTTTGCAACCCATTGCTCATTCAGTAGCATATTATTAATCTCTAGGTGCTGGAGTAGTTTTTGTTTTATCATTGATTTCTAATTCCATTCCATTATGATCTAATAGAATACAGGGTAATATCTCTATTTTTTTGTATTGTTAAGAGTTGCTTAATGGCATAATATAGGATCTATTTTAGAGAAGGATCCAAATGCTGCTGAGAAGAAAGTGTATTCACTCATTGAAGGACGAAACATTCTCAACTCTAGTTGAGTCTAAGTTATTGATTGTATTATTGAGTTCTGTAGTTCTTTGTTCAACTGTTGTTTGGAAGATCTGTCCAGTGGTGAAAGAGATGTGTTAAAGTCAACCAGAATTATTCTGTTGTGGTCAATTTGACTCTTGAAATTGATAAGACTTTGATGAACATAGATGTTCCATTGTTTGCAGCATATATATTTATAATTGTTATGTCTTGTTGGTGTTTTTAAGCAGTATAAAATGTCCTTCTTTGACCCTTTTGATTAACTTTAGCTTAAATTCTACTTTATTTGATATGAGGTTGGAAACCCTTGCTTGCTTCCACAGTCCATGTGATGTGAATTGTATGATTTTTCCCAACCTTTTACCTTTAGTCTGTGTATGTCTTTTCCTATGAGATGAGTCTCTTGGAGGCTGCATATTGTTGGGTCTTTTTAATCCAATCAGCTATCCTACGTTTTTTGATTGGTGAATTTAGGCCAGTAACATTGAGAGTTATTATTGAGACATGATTTGTATTCCCAGACATTTTTGTTTTTTAACTTGACTTGGTTTCTCCTTTGATTAGCTTTTCCTTTAGTGTAATAACTCCCTGTGCTGATTTTCATTGTTGTTTTTCATTTCCTCTTAATAGAATATTTTGTCAAGGATGTTCTTTAGTGTAGGTTTTCTAGCTGTAAATTCTTTTAACTTTCGTTTATCATGGAAAGTTTTTATTTCATCATCAAATCTAAAGCTTAATTTTGCTAGATACAAAATTCTTTGGTGGCGTCCATTTTTCTTTCAGAATTTGATACATGTTGTTCCAGGATCTTCTAGCTTTCAGGGTCTTGGTTGAAAATTCTGCACATAACCAAATTGGTTTCTCCCTATATATAATCAGATTCCTTTCTCTTGTGGCTTTTAATATTCTCTCTTTATTCTGTATATTAGGAATTTTTATGTGACTGGGTGTGGATGTGTTGAGATTTTATACATTTTGTGTCTGTAAGCCTTTTGAATTTGGTCTTTTGATTAGTTATTCATGTTTGGTTAACTTTCTGATATTATTTCATTGAATAGATTGTTCATTCCTTTGGTTTGGAACTCTATGCCTTCTTTTATCCCAATAACTCTTAAGTTTGGTCTTTTTATGCTAGCCCATATTTCTTGAATGTTCTCCTCATGCTTTCTTAGCATTTTAACTGTGTGGTCTACATTCTCTTCAAACTTATATATTTTTGTCTTCATTGTCTGAGGTCCTGTTTTCCAAGTGGTCTAATCTGTTGGTAAAACTTTCAATTGAGCTTTTAATTTGATTTCTTGTTCCTTTCATTTTGAGGATTTCTGTTTGGTTTTTTGTTAGAACATCTATATCCCTATTGAAGTAATCTTTTGCTTCCTGTATTTGCTTATTTAGCTTTTTGTCAAAATTATCTTTTGCTGCCTGTATTTGCTCTCATATCATTCTTTAATTCACACAACATTTTAATTATGTACATTCTGAACTCCTCCTCTGTAATTACCTCTGCTGCACTGGCCATGATTTCTAATAATGTGCTACCTTGGTTTATTTGGAGCACTTTCTTCCTTTTGTCTTTTCATGTTGTTCATGTGTCTTCTTAGCTAGCTTTGTGGATCTGAGGCATTACCATTTTTACCCTATAGGCTTATAGTGCACCTGAAGGGTTCCAATACCTCTCCTTTGAGAAGAAGGATAATGTTAACAGATCCCAATATAAACAAAATACCACCTAAATACAAATAGTTTTTATTAAGACATTTATAGTTTGGTCACAATGTATAGAAATGGTGAATTCAATTATTATCTACAATATAATCAGTAGGTTTGTAAAAGATTTACAGTTTCTGATGTTGGATAAATAACTGAGGGTGAGTTGTAAAAAGGTATGCTGAAGAGGTATGAGATGAGGATTTAAAGTTATTATATTTTTAGGAAGTATGAGAGAGAACTCTAAAGAAGAATGTTAGTAGCAGGAAAATAAAGAGGTAGTAATTTTGGACAGATAAGCAAGAGGGAAGACAACAGAGTACATAAAACAAACACATATATATTAAGAAAAAAGTTAAAAATAGTAAAAGTTGGAGAGGAAAAAAGAGAATTAAAAACAAACAAAAAAGAATGTACAACACAACTGTATATACTATTTCATCTTCTCAGTCCTCAATATCTTAATTCATGCAAAGTATTTGGTTTCACATATGTTGGGGATGTGAGAGCAGGAGAAAAAAGAGGGAGAAGAAAGAAAGAAAAAAATCTTCAAGGAAGAAACAAGGATTATTTTGGTTGGAGATCAGTATTTTTCCTGCTTCACTTCTTTTCTTAAAAAATTATTTTTTAGTTATAGTTGGACACAATACCTTTATTTTATTTATTTATTTTTATATGGTGCTGAGGATCAAACCTCACACATGCTAGGTAAGCACTCTACTGCTGAGCCACAACCCCTGCCCCATCCACTTATTATCCAATTGGTGGGGTTGTCTATTCTCATTGGTATCTTCACCCTCAGGATGCTGGGGATTACCAGGGTTTGAGGGTATGTCTTGGGTGCAGGGCACCTGGAAGTGGGATATGGCACCCATGTTCTGGTTGGGAGACTGCACCTTAAGGATCTCCTTTGGGGTCTGCTCCTGTGATATGGGTGCAGGGTCTCATATCCTCATCTCCCCTGTAGACCTCACAGTTTCTGTCCTCTAAATTAGTCTCTACAGTGTATGTTCCTCACCCTTTTCCTCTCCACTTCTTAATCAGGAATCTTTCTCTTTGGGGGCCTTGTGTGTTACACTCTGGTGGCTGCACACTGTCCCGGAAGTCTGTTTTGAGTTGGGCAGTCACTCTGCCTAGTTAGTGGCTGCTGGGGATTGGGGGTAATTAGAAAATTATGAGTACCTGGCTATCCAGTGTTCTAAACGGGTAGTTGCCCTGACTAAAGATGGTGATGAAGGTGACTCAAGATTGAGGCAGCTGCTTTCAGTGATGGGGTGTCAGTTGGGTGGGGAGAGATGGACGATGACATTGTGCAAAGTGTTCATAGATGAGTTCTGTGATTCAGTTTTGTGGCTATCGGCTTTCTTCAGAGACTGTGACATCCCCAGGTGTAGGCATGGTACCGTGAGAAAGGGGACTATGGCAGTAGCTGCCAAGTCCCAGGATGGAGGCAACCAGGAAAGCCCCAGGTTGGTAGATGGGGGTCCACATGAGAGTGGAGACTGGAGTTCCTGCCCAAGGGTAGCAGCTGAGTGTCCTTTGTGAGAGCAGTTTCTGGGAATTCTGAGCAGGTGTCATTGCTGGTGGTCCCACTAAGGAACCCACAAGACCTGCATGGGAGAGTAGTTGGGAGTCCTTTTCTAAGGCTGAGTCAGGGGCCCACTCTGCATGGTGGTTGTGATTCCTATGCAGTATCAGCTGTGGAGGGGTCCTCTATCTCTCTCACCAAAGCAGTGTTTCCACTAGTTTAGACCTGGGTCATGGAGTGACACAGAATGCTGCCTCCCTCTGGCCTGCCATCTTGGATCCCCCTAAAAATAAATTTTAAAACTACAAAATGGTGAAAAACAATCAGAAGTACAGTATAGGAAACCAAGCTCCAGAGAACCAAAAAAGAAGCAGAAAGATTATAAAGAGGCTGGTCATAGAAAATGGATCATATTAAAGGAGCTTAACTGGTATCAATAATTCAAGGATGATTTCTAATTAATTCTGTTCCTGGTTTAGTAGGAATTTTGATTTCTTCCAAAATCTGGAATATATTAAGATTTATGAACTAGCTTCAAGCTGATTCCACTTGCCTTACTTGGAACATCTCAACTATAGGTTACAGATCCTAATTTTTAGTTCTCAGTGTATTTTTCATATCCATTAAACATAGTTCCTTCACACAGACTGAATTCCCTTAAACTAATATTATTACAGTAAAGAGAACAAACTTTATTTTGTATAGAAAAACTTAAAAATAAAATAATATTTCAAGTATATACAAAGCTATTCTACTTTATACAAATTATATATAAAACATCTTCTTACTGGCTTTGGTGAAAGAACCATTTATCCTGATTTTTTTTTTTCAGATTCCAAGAGATTAGAAGTATTTCTACTCACCTTTTAAAACACCTGTTGATCCTTCTCCAATTCAGGGAAGAATAAAAATTGTCTTTTATTCTAAAAATGATGAATTCCTGCATATGTTTGATATCATTCTTCTTTAATCTTCATAAATGAATTCAGATATTACCACATCAATGCATATTTGTAAATATTTAAAATAAGTATAAAATAAATAATAAACAATGCATGTTGTATTTCTTTCTACTTCCATCTCATTTCTCAAAACCATATCCTACAGGCTCATGAAACATTTTTCCAAAGTCACAAATTGCATAAGCATGATGCAGAAGCATAGTGGGGAAATATGTAGTATATTTGAAATGAATACTACTGAATATATAATAAATTTACTCATATAAATGATAAAACATTACAATGCAATCTTATAGATACTTAAATGTCATTGATTCAGTGAAAATGAGAAGTAATCCTAAGACATATATAGAAAGGAAATTCTTGAGAAGTTGAAAATAATGTGCATTATATTATTTGATTTTTAAAAATTCTGAGAATGACTTGAAAAAAACATGCTAACATTTATTCATTATGGTTTAAATGACAATTAAAACATTTGTCAGAATATAATCTTGATCATTACTTGTTTTGGGAAAACAAGGAAATTTAGAAATCAATCAAACTCATAAAATATGTTATTTCCTTTAATAAAATAGATTTTTTTAGTATTTTTTAAATTTATTACTGTATGCTTCATATGTTCAGACTTTATATGCATTAATTTTTTTCTTTCATACTGCAGTTGTCATCCTCTTTTAGAACACCATTTGGGGGAAAAATGTAATGGAAGAAATTAATGTAATGTAAGAAAGTCCAATTTAAAGATAGAATTCCCCACATAGTTGCAGAAATGCGAACTTCAGTGTATAATACCAATGAATCTGACATCACACCCATTTTCTCAAACCCAGAGATTATGCAGAATCTTAGGAAATATGGATAACATACTTATTTTCATTCCTGTAAGTTCTTTAAAGAGTTAATATAATTATTGGACAATGTTTCTGGTTCATTTATTTAATTTTATAATGAAAGAAGGAAGTCACAGTAATCTTGAGGATAATTATATCTTGCAAAATGTTATATGTATTTTATTTTTCATAATCATGCCCATGAATAATACAGAATTTTTGATATAATAAAATATAATTAAATATAGTCCCTGGAATAATTGGTGAAGTATAAAAATTGCATAAAAATAAATTAGTCTATTAATATTTTTTAATAACAAATCTTCTGTTAATAAACACCCATAGACACACACATCAGATAATAAGTATTTCTTGGATATTAAATAAGAAAGTGATCATATCTCATTGTGCATCTTGAGATTTCTTTTAAGTTTTAAAATCTCATTCTGATAATCATTTATTTTATATTTCTAATGTGTTTTTTTAAGTTTTATTAGTTTCCTACTTTCTCTGAACCTCTTTTCCATCGTTCTGTTCCAGTGACTAATGTTTATTAGGCTTGAATTTACTTTACATCTCATATTTATACATTCAAATATCCTAATTTGCAATAACTTTTATTTCTCTATTGATAAGTATATTTCTATTTTTTCTTTGGTTAAGCATTTTTGTTCTTTATTCATTGCACAATTGAGTTTTTTTCTCATGCCATCATTTTCTTCCTCTTAATCTAATCTCTGCTCAACCTGAAAGTTCCACATGATTTTAAAATTTTAAATGTAATGCCAATTTCTCCAAAGTTGCAGGCTCATCAGTAATGTACTTTTTCAAGCTCAGTCACAAAAGACTAAGTCTCTTTACCATTGTTCTATCCAGTGCTTAGTGAATTACCAATGTCTTCTTTGATAATGTTTACATAATCCTTGGGAAGTGTTAACATTTCCTCAAACATTTCCTGGTTCACACTTGAAATCTCTTTCTCCATCTGTCTATAGATCTCTGTCCTCCTTGTCTTCCTCTATACAATGTCATTCATACCTATCAAATCTGAATTCTCTCAGGCTGCACTCTTTTATAAATTTTGTTCATTTGTAGACATAGATTCTTTCTCACATTTTATACAGTAGAAGAAAAACTAGGTTGTATTGGATAATTAACAAAACCTACCAAAAGGTTAAATTATTTAAAAACTTTTGTAACATTACAGATGAATCTGTAATTATCTCTTAGAAATGAAGCTGTCCTATTGCAAAGGGACAAAAATCTCTTAATGGGTTTCTACTAATAAGTTCTCATATGTCCAACTGCTAGCTTGCCTTTGTATGATCAAAGTCAATCCCTGCTTGCTCTTGATTTATTACCATTTTTAAAATTTATTTTAAATTTTGTTTATTCTAATTAGTTGTATATGACAGCAGAATGCAATTCAATTCATATTACATAAATAGAGCACAAATGTTCATGTCTCTGTTTGAACATAGAGTCACACCACTCGTGTTTTCACACATTTATATAGGAAAATGATGTCTGTCCCATTCTACCATCTTTCTGACCCCCATTCCCCCTTGTGCCTCCCCTTTGCCCTATTTAAAGTTTGTCTATTCCTCTCATGCTCCTCCCCCCAATCTCATTACCAATAAGCACACTTATATTGGAGAAGACATTTTCCATTTGGTTTTTGGGAATTGGCTTACTTCACTTAACCTTATATTCTACAACTCAATTAATTTACCTGCAAATTTCATGATTTGATTCTCTTTTAATGTTGAGTAATATTTCACTGTGTATATATACCACATTTTCTTTATCTGTTCATCTACTGAAGGATGTCTCTTTTGGATCCACAATTTAGCTACTGTGAATTGTGCTACAATAAACATTGATGTGGCTGTGTCCCTGTAGTATGCTGTTTTTAAGTCTTTTGGATATACAAAGAGGAGTGGGAAAGCTGGGTCAAAAGGTGGTTCCATTCCAAGTTTTTCAAGGAATCTCCATACTGCTTTCCAGATTAGTTCCACTAATTTGCAGTTCCACCAGCAATGTATAAGTGTGCCCTTTTCCTCACATCCTTACTAATACTTATTGTTGTTTGTGTTCTTAATAGCTGGCATTCTGACTGGAGTGAGTTGAAATCTTAGAGTAGTTTTAATTTTCTTTTCTCTAATTGCTAGAGATGTTGAACATTTTTTCATATATATGTTGATTCATTGTATATCATCTTCTGAGAGGTGTCTGTTTAGCTCCTTGGCCCATTTATTAATTAAGCTATTTTGTTTTTGTTGTTGTTGTTGTTTTGTGGGTTTTTTTTGGTGTTAAGATTTTTGAGTTATTTATACACACTTGAGATTAATGTTCTACCTGATGTATGAGTGGTAACAATTTATTCTCAAGATGTAGCTTCTTTATTCACTTCACTGATTGTTTCTTTTGCTGAAAAGAAGCTTTTGAGTTTGAATCCATCCCATTTATTGATTATTGATTTTAATTCCTGTGCTATAAGAGTCTTATTAAAGAAGTTGGGGCCTAATTCAATATGATGGAGATTTGGGCCTACTTTTTCCTTCTATTAGGTGCAGGGTCTCTGGTTTAATTCCCAAGTCCTTGATCCACTTTGAGTTGAGTTTTGTACATGGAGAGAGATAGGTATTTACTTTCATTTTGTTGCATATGGATTTCCAGTTTTCCTAGCACTATTTATTGAATAGGCTATATTTTCTACAGTATATGTTTTTGTCTAATATAAGATAACTGTATCATGTGGGCTTGTCTCTTTGTCCTCTATTCTGCACCATTGGTCTACAAGTCTGTTTTGGTGCCAATCCATACTGTTTTTGTAACTATTGCTCTGTATTATAATTTAAGATCTGTTAGAGCGAAGCCACCTGCTTCACTCTTCTTGCTAAGAATTGCTTTAGCTATTCTGGGTCTCTTATTTTTCCAGATGAATTTCATGACTGCTTTTTCTCTTTCTAAGAGGAATGTCATTGGGATTTAGATTGGAATTGCATTAAATCTGTGTAGTGTTTTTGGTAGTATGGTCATTTTGACAGTATTAATTCTGCCTATCCAAGAACAAGGTCTATAGTTAATTCCCAAGGTTTTGTGTTTTTTTTGAGGCTATTGTAAATGGGGTAGTTTTCCTCATTTCTCTTTCAAAGAATTTGGAATTATGACCATTTTTAAGCTAATGTACCTGATAATAGAAATTATTCATCCTACCTGAAAATGAATATGATTTTTCAGCATGCTTCTCCCAGTCAGAATTTAGTTCTTATCTAACATCCCTCAACATATCCCATTTCATACAATGTCAATGTCTCCTACTTCCAAAGGAAACTCTGTCCATAATCCTAAGGTGTTAATTTACAATGACATGTTAAAGAATCATGGTGTAAACCATAAAGATTTATAATTATATCAAAATAAATTCAAAAATAAAATGCAATGGTAGAGAAAACAACATTTCATAGCCCTATCATTAATCATAAGGTCATATTTACTACGCCTTCTCTATAAGTTTGAGTTCATTCATAGTGAGAATATATAATAAATGTGAAAAACTAATACAATAAAGGTGTATCACCCTTAATGAAAAGGAGAATAGTAAAATGCCATGTCTCTAAAGGTCTCCTTTCTTTCTCAAAAGCCTAGTCAAATTAAGGGAATAATGAGAGAAAGCCTGGAATGGAAAGTCCAGATACACATTATCTTTCAGGAAAATAATTTTATCTTATGCACACTGGGAACTAGGGCAAGTATTATTATCCATAAAAAATGACTTTCTTGTAATATACACTAGGACAGTTTCTCCTTGGGATGCTGGTTATATAAGCACACAAGGCAAGCTAATGCAAATGATGTCAGGGCTTCTATAGCCTAACATAAGAAACCCATTTCTGAGTGAGGATGGGCAGGGAACTGGAGGCATTGTGGAAGGGATGTGTCATTCATCTAGCCAACTGCACTAAACAATACACCATGAGGAACAAGAGGCACTGCCTGGCAAAGCAACTTAGATATGGAAGTGTTACCTATCAACCTGTGACCACTGAACTATTCTTGCAGCAGTCACTGAACTCCTGTAAGCTTTCCACAATAAATTATGAGTCTTTATATAGTCTCCAAGCACTTTCTTTGGCCTGTATTCAACCTATCACAATTTCCTGGCACAAATGGTCTGTGAATATGACAATAGAAAAGAAAGGCAGGTCTCCCTTAGGGTTTAGCTTATTCATTCTTGAGTAACCCCATGGAAAGGACATCAAAGACCAATGCATTTCCACGTCCTCCCACTAAAAGATCAAGACAGGGTTTCAAGTTATTGTGAAAAACTGCTTGAAAATAGCATTGATATAGCCATATAATGCCGATGTCTTGGGGGGGCACCAGAATCAGGAGCCACCACACAGCTCTGTAGGTTCAAACAGCAATTCTTTATTCCGGATCTCACACCAGCCTCCACACACGTTCAGGGGCAGTCTCGTTCTGCCGCACACTTCACCTACTCCAGGAGGCTTTTTCCAAAATCCCATTTGAATCTCACGAGAACTCAACGGGAACAAGCAACAGGAACACCCTAATCCCAGCAGCAATAATCTTCAACCTCAACTTCCCTAAAACCCATATTCTTAAACCGGGAAACGCCTTAAACCGGGAACACCCTAAGCCCAAGGACCGGGATACTTCCTCAAACCTGCAGGATACTTCCTCAAACCTGGATCCACCCTCGATCACCTTGAGCAGGGTCATCTTTCTCAAACACACAAGCAAGGTCGCAGCAAATTTCCAAGGCAAGTCCATTTAACATGGGGTACACTGGCAAGGATTACGATGCGTCAATACCTACTTGGTAATGGCCCTCAGCAATATAAAATTATTTATGATGTACTTTCTTTTTGGGAGAACTTCTGCTAGATTTTGGGATGTAAGTGAACTCATATTCTGATTCTGGAAGTCATACAATAACCCACACGTAAATGATTGAGTGTTTTAGAAGATTATAGGTGATATGAGGAAGAAAGGGGAATGGAATGGACTAAGGGGTATAAAGGAGTATTTTAAAAGCACATAACCCTCAATCCCATGGTTGGAGCAAGCATAATTTGAGAAAGTGATCTAAGAAAAAAGAATTTGAAAGAGATGAGTCTTAACATAGTGAAGACTAGTTGTGCCAGTTTAAAATTAGCAAACAGAATAAGGAGAAGACATGCCTCGACTTCAAGGATGAGAGCATGACAAAAATGTTTACAAGGAAAGGCTGGAGACAGAGCAGTTTTAGAGAATTTAGTTTAGGACATGAAAATTATAAAATCCCTAGGTGACAACAGGGTCGAATGCCAGGTGGTTGGATAAATTAACATGGAGCTTGGAAAAGAGGTTTGTGGATACACATATAGGCATGAGACTGAATAAGACCCTCAAGGGATGAGAGGTACAAGAAAGTCTATGAAAAAAGAGGTTCCAGCAGACTCCGAACCTTTGAATATTAAATATCTGAGAAATGGAAACCAGAGAGGGAGATGAAGGAGTGGCCAGGAATATTGGAATACAACTAGAAGAAACAATGATATCCTAAAGTCAAGAGAAGAAAGTTTATCAAGGACTATGGAATGAAAAACTGTGCCAAAGCAGCTGAAAGATCAATAAACTTGAGTAATAACAAATTACCATTGTTTTTAGCTGCATAGAAGTCTTTATTGACTTTGACAAGAGCAGTTTTGAATATAGTGGTACAAATATTCTAAGAGAAAACGAGAGGAGATGAATTGATTGTAGCAAGTATAAATAGCATTTTCTAGGAATTTTGCTGCAATGTGAGTCCAAGGAACTTCCTAAGAAACAAAATACGTTTTAGAGACTATGTAGTCTTCGGTTATACTTAGAAAATAAACACTTTCCTAAGAGAAACATATTTGCAGAGATGCAAGCCTGCCCTTAATGAAAACAGCTGTTTTACATTGTTATATCGATCCCCCCAAAACAACAGTCCCAAATTTTCTCTTAATGAGACATTCAAACTTATACTTTTTAAGGTACTAAAAATGCTTGAATTTTGAAGTATGAATTTGTAGTGGTCTGTTCTCATAAAATATGCTGAACTCTGTCAGGATCTTATTGTAGGAAGGTTTTCTTTATTTTTTTTAAATCCCCTAGCGCCTAATCTCTATAAACACTATCAGTATTTAGAAAGTGGAGTCTCACAGATGCAAGGATTCAGTCATTAGCTTGATGGGTACATACCTCCAGCAGCAAAACCAGATGGGTCAGCTTTCTCATAGCCATGAAGGAGGACAAGTCCAGAAAGAAGAGTGATTGAAGAAAAGTACTAAAAGGACCACAAATTGAGATTAAAACTAGTGTACACATTAGCATTCTAAGACCAAGAATATTGAAAGCACACAAGAGCATTGACTATGGTCAGAGGAGGAAGCAGAGGAAATATAATGCAGGTTTTAGCCCCCAGATTATAGTAAAACATCACAAGGACGTTTATGTGGAAAGAATACGTAAGAGTTTATTTTAGATCTTTCATTAAAAAATACTTGCTTAACACACTGGAGGTTTTGTGCTGAGCATTGAACACTATATAAAGCAGAACTAATTCAAAAAACCCTTACTAGGTATCTACTATATGATATAGATTCCAGATTCTGATTTTGAGGAGTTTATACTCTACTTGAGAAGATACAGTTGTAAACAGAATTTCAGTGCAAATAAACAAACACACAGGAAAGCAAAAACAGATATAAACAATACACATTTTAGGCATATAGGGAAAGAGTTGGCACCTACACATATTTCATTTCTAGTCTGAGACAGGAAAAATAAAAAGGCTAAACATGTCAAATCAAATATGTTCCTTGGTAGGGGCATCATATATAAAGAAATTGGTTAAGTAGTCATTGAAACAGTGGATATGAAAAAGAAAGGCTAGTGGTCTTTCCTCATTCTGGATATCTATATAAATAGACAGGTGGGGATCTAACCTCTAAATATACTTTTGCCTAAAGAATCTCACTGGTCATAAAAATAAAAGTCTAAAAATAATGGCTCACAGAGTCAGCCAGACATGCAGAAAACTGCTAAACGAATTACACATTTAGCTAACGATAATTGCAAAAACATACACAAATACATACTCAACCAAAACACTGCAGGCAAAACAAAATAACTTCCTTCAGCTAAAACGTTTCTGAATATAATTACACAATCATCTTAGCTTTTCTAAGAACTTTGGTCATTTCTAAGTAACACTATAATCCTAGCCATGGGATTTCTTAAAATAGTCATGGACTTTCTCAAATATAAAACACTGGCAAGTCCTAATTAGCCATGTAATTCCGCAAAGATCCAGAAACACATTAGACACAAAATACTGACCTGAAGTCTATCAGTTAGCACCTGACTCTCTTGTTGGAAAACTCCATTTTTACTCTGAAGAGTGATTGTCTCTTGATGAAAACCACATATCTAAATTCAAAGTTTGGATAACCTCAAATATAACAACAACAACAAAAAACTTACTTAAATGGCCAAAAAGCTTTGATAAACATTTCTAAAAATGAGTGAATTTTCTGAATATATTCAGAACATCAGAAAATTTGAGGAGACACAAATATTTGATAGTAAGGATTGAACTCAATGGCATTTAACTAGCCGATTTTTTATATTTTATTTTGAGACAGGGTCTTGCTAGGTTACTGAAGCTGGCATTGAACTTGTGGCCAAATAATTTGAATAGTAAATCTGTTATGACTTTTTTAAAAAGATTTCAGGCCCAGTCCTAACTTTACTTGGATAGATCCCCATGAAGCACACAAGTATTTACGGTATATCTACAACGACATATAAAAAATAATTTTGACAAATTATTCATATAAAAGCTTGTTTCTATATTGTTGTAGAAGGGATCTATGCATGTCTCTTTCAAGATTTATTTTTAGGGCATTTAGCAAAGAGGATAGTTAGGTTATGATAGGTTGGAGACAAAAAAAAATTAAGGTAAAGAACCCCTGTCAGTTGAGAGTCAGCTGGTTAAGGAAGTTATTAACGTCTTAGTTTTAAATATCATATTGCTCCATCAGAAAATCAAATGTTTTATCAGAAGTGGTACTCTCTTCTAAGAGAGAGGCTTTCAGATTTGATTGTGAATGAGAAAAAAAGTTTCAGGAAATGTTTCTTGTGCAGGAGTAAGTATACAAGCTTTTCAATTATTGCCCATTTACTTAATGTACATTGTATGTCAGGCCATGTACTAAGAAATGGGGATGAAAGGGAAAAAAGAATAAAATTGATAGAAATGGTAGTTAAGGAGAAGTGTGTCACATTAGGCAACTGAGAAGGCAATAGTTAAGCTAAATTCTAGTGGAACAACCCATAGAAAGATTCAGTGAAAATGAATCTCATCAGTGAAGAAGTATGACAAATACTCTGTGAGACAGAAGAGAATGTAGTAGAATCTGTGACCTAAAAGGCCAAGTTGGCTAGAGGAAAGAGAGCCTGGGCTGCATATACAATCTCCCTGCCCAGATGACTTAGTGATGCCAGCCTGGCCAGGAATTTGAATTTTTCTAAAGGCAACAGAAAGTTATGGAAAATAGCAGATTATTATGGAAGATCATGGAACAATCAGATTTCACTTTGTTTCAATGAGTGATCAATATTTTTTGCCAGTTCATTGGCCAATATTGACTGGCCTTCGATGCCTTTGTTAAGGCAAGAATTCAAATGCAGGCTTTTTCAGGAAATCTGTGAATTCTTTGAGGAACTCTGCAAAGCCTGTCCACTGCAGTGCCCAGACACATGAGGAATCCACTCATTGCAAAGTCTTCTACTGTCCTGTACTTCTACTGTACTCTCTCAAACTCTCATTCACACTTGTAGTTCCTAAAGCCTCTACATTGTCAAGCATCCTGAATCAACCGACTTGTATTTGTGGACATAGTGATAAGCTTCTCCATTATGCCATAACAGGGGAATTACCACAATTCCTGTAAAATAATAATTATTGACTTAAAAGAATTTTAAAAGGGAGATGGGTAGAAAACTAATTTTAGCAAGGCAAGTTCTGCCAGTGCTTCATAAACCCTTGGCTAATCATATTCAATTGTTGGCATTCTTTTTGGACTGTACTGCCTTTTTTTTTTTTTTTTTTTGGTATGCTTGTTTATTAGTTTGTGACCATTAGCTCTGGGCCATTATGCTTTTCCTAAGGCAATAGTAAATGCCCCTATTAGACATTTTGTTACAACTGAAAAAATTATTTTATTTGCTGCTTGTGTAAGGGGACAGATACATAAAGATGGTGGGAAGACAACAGAAGAGAATAATTCTATAAAATGAGCTCACTTTGCTGATCCTCCCATTTTCTTTATTTGCCAAAAAGCAATTTGCCTGCACCTGGCCAGGCCTAAGTGAACAAGATATATGTCACATTTCTCAGCAAACTGAGGCAAGGACAAAGGTCAGGGAGAGAGGATGATGACTGGTTATCAAAGAAAGGACAATGGATTGTTAACCTTTGTGATTGTGCTCCTGGGCACTCTGGGTTGCTTACAATTAATCTTCACATCCCTGCTCTCAGGCCTATATATGGAGAAGAAAGAAAAGGTAATATTTTAAAGGGGATTCTGGGATTTATAAAAGAGCCAGGTAAACTCACTACCATAAACACCCAGATCTGGGACCCTTTCTCTTTGAAAAAGTCTGTCAATATCACTTTCTTAAGTAAAATTTACTTTCTGTGTTTGCCTCAGCATTTCTCAGGTGTTTAATATTCAACAACAGGGAATTAGGACCCATTTCTGATTCTAAAATGGGTATCACTTGGAGAAAGACTTCATAGATTATAAGGGGAGGGGGGTAGGATTGTAGCTCAGTGGTAGAATGCTTGCCTCCCACGTGTGGGGTGTTGGGTTTGGCACCACATAAATCAATAAAATAAATGTATTGTGTTCATCTACAATTAAAATTTAAAAAATAATTTAAAAAGATTATAAGAGGAGGAATATAGAAGCCAGTGGAAAAAAAATATAATTAGAATCATAGCAAATTTGACCTGAATGGTGATAGCCAATTAATAAATAATTATTTATGAAGACTTGCTCTATGTTGAGTCTTGCTTTCTGTTTTTCTTTCTTTCTTTTTCTTTTATGTTTTGAAGCATTTAGAATTTGAAAGTGAATACCATAGTTTGAAACCTTACTCTCCAGGAGTTTGCATTCTAATTGGGAGAAATGGACATTAATGGAAAAACTCATTTCTTCCATAGAGTTACTATGAAGACTATAAAATGTTATAGGGAACTAGAAAGAAATGAATAGATTTTGTGATTTAATATTTAGTCTGTTTAGAAACAATATTAATTTAATAATAATAAGTTAATACAGATTGGATTTACAAGTAGGAACAAACAAACTCTCTCTCAAAAGAGAGAGTCCAAGGACACCTAGATTTTAAGCAGGTATTTCAGGGATGCATTTGGCACTTAGACGGAAATCAGAACTTTTTTGTTTGGAGAGTGAAAATGTAGTGTAAAACTGTTACTTGTTTGGGAATCAAAAAGAAAATACTCCAAAATCTGACCAAAATATCAAAACTCCACTTTAAAGCATCTCCTGAGGAGAGTAATATTTATGCAGAACACTTATTCTTTATGTCTTCAGAAATGCATGGCTGGGTACAGTTAAGCTGTGTCTAATCAGACACTGTCTTAAGGCTGGAAAGAGAGCAAATGTGCCCTGATACAAACCACTGCTTCTTGAACGTCTGTTCTATTGTTTTGGATGAATGAATTGAATCAATTATTTTCATTCCATCACCAAATGCTTAGAGCACATCTCTTTACCAGCACAATTGGGACCAGTGGTTGGTCAGTTAAGCAAACAAGTTGGTTAAAATGTGATTTTTATAAAAAAGAATGATGCTGTTAAAGCATTTTTTAGTTCTCTATGCACACCTAATTCAATAGTAATTTTTGTGTTTGGTTTTGTTGTTTTTTTAAAAATTTGTTTGTTTCTTTATTAGCTTGGTTTTGAGTTTTTTCCAAGTTATTAAAATTAATTGAAATAATAATTTTCATACTTCTATTTCATTAGTTTATTAATTTACATAACCTAATTACAATATGAAGAGCATCTGGA
Source organism: Urocitellus parryii (assembly GCF_045843805.1). Lineage (NCBI taxonomy): Eukaryota > Metazoa > Chordata > Mammalia > Rodentia > Sciuridae > Urocitellus > Urocitellus parryii. The sequence continues at coordinate 67,759,492 of NC_135538.1, read as the reverse complement.
ATAAACAACTTAATGGCTGAGAGAAATGTGTAGCTACATAAACAACCTGCCTACTAACGACATTGCTTTTAGTATATATTAAATCAGGAGATGAGAGTATTGATTAATCTGGCTGAATGTTTACAGGGAGTCGGCTTATTGTAGAAATTCTTCTGTATTTGCATATTCTAGAATGTGTACTAGTATGTAGCAAGAATTGTAAACAGCATTACTGAAGCTCTTAATTGTCTCCTTTCTTTATTCTAAATACACATTCACCCCAGCACTTTAGTCACTTAGGGGCCAGAAGATGAGGCAATATACTGTGAGGGAATAAGAGTAATAAAAGGGACTTAAAGGAAGAGAATGATACTGGTTCAAATACCTGCAGTGAAGCTAAAAAGAAAAAAAGAAAAAAAAAAAAAAAAAAAGAAGAAGAAGATGAGACCAGTCTATTGCTTGGGACATTAAGCGGGGCAAGACTGTAAACAATTCAGTAATGAGACAAGCTTCCCAACCACAGACACAAGCTGAACATTAAATGTTATTGGCTGGGCTGAAAGGTAAAAACATGTTGATACTGAGTAGATTTAAAAGAATGCTACAGGTAGTTGGAAGAGGTACATAAATGGTCAAGGACATTCAAGGAAGTATAGGAAGAAAAGGAGTGGCTAGTTTCCTGTTTTCTCATTTCCAGAATCCCAAACTTTCATCTGCTTTTAAATCCTGTAGGCCTTTCTATACTGAATTTGAAGGTTCTTAGGACTAGAACACTGACCAATAAATTAAATATTCTCATTTATTTTTCTGATGTTTTGATCTTAACTATGGCCATACTCAGGACAGGAATGTTCTCGTATTTTCATGTATACCAATTTTTCTTTCATTTAGTTGGATATTTATTCTCTAACTCCTACTTGTTAGGAAATTTGGTAAATAGAATAGAATGGGGCAAAGGAGAAAAATATAAGAAAACACAAAGTTTTGAAGAGAAATGGTGAAAAGAAGAGAGAAAGCTGTTCTTTTTTTTTTTTTTTCCCTGCCCCTACATAAGTAGAATTGTCACAAGTAACATCTTAGATATTTGTTTCCCTTTGAAAATACCCAAACTCCCAGTTCAGTGCTGGCTGACTGCTTATATATCTAAGGTATTTGGATTTGTACTCAGTAAATGACTATAAAAATGTGTCCAAATACACATTATGAATGCCATATATTAAAGTATAAATTAAAAAATGCTTTGGCAAATCAGGGGTGAAAGAAATTGATGTTAGTTAAAAAAAAAAAAACATGGTCATGATGGCTCTTTTTCTGATTTTTTTTGACTTTACTATTATAGTCTGAATTCTCAAGGTAAATTTTAGCCTCCTATTCACTGAGCATGTCTAAGCTAACATGTGTGTGTGTGTGTATGTGTGTGTGTGTGTGTGTGTTATAAAGAATACATATAAAAAAAGAATACATATGATTAAAAACAGGTAACACATTCTTAATGGAATCAAAATGAATGAAAAATAAAATATACATGGGGAATGTCAATACACAGAAATAGAGATTATTCCTTCTAGTTTTTAATAATTGTAGTGATATTTACTTTTAAGCAGGTTGGGACCAAAATCAATGAAGAAAAAACATGATTAGCATCAAGATTGATAAACTCTTTAATACATAACAAAATATATAAGTGATTCTTCAAAGCCTACTCTCCCACTGCCAATAAGAAAAGTTCTTTTAATAAGAAAGATGTTCTAAAAAATTGTTTCTCAAAGCCAAAAATATAGGAAGAACTCTAAGGCTTCAAAATTAAAGGTCAATATCTGATCTACACCAAGCAAGGAGGGAAAGATAGGTAGAAGTGAAAGTGTAAACTCCTACTGAATGCATTCAGAGATGAGTGATATTATTCACATTTTTAGAGTAATAAAACTAAGGTTGCTACATTTCTGAATTAATGTATCTATTAATTTAGAATAGCATAAACTGTGTGAGTTCAAAGTCCGTGTTGTTCTCAATATAACATACTTCCTCTTCATGGAAGGAGTTAATTAAAAAGTCAGAGACACCAGCTTTTCAAAGTTCTCTTATCTAATGAATTATTGATTGTTCTTCTTTTCCTAATATCATGAAGCTCTCTTTTCTCTGTCTCTTTCACTGTTTCTTTTTCTTAAGACATTGATTTTGCAATTAAAAATTAAAGTAAGCAAAAAGACATGAAAAATCATTATGTTAATGACTTCTCAATTGAAATTTAGTGCCCTTTTGGATGCTGGTCCATGTTTTAATGCTCTGAATTTTAAACCAAAGTTCAGTCTTTGGTAGTTGGAATTTATAAACTGCCAAATACTTCTAAAGGAAAAAAAAAAAACACGTTTCAAAAGCCTAAGGGGAAAAGGGACTCACTTTGCTTTCTTGACATCAAACAGGCCTTGTAAAACAACACATTGATCAGTTAAATACAAATGAACCAGAATCATATGGATATAATTCTCTTAAATTAAATTTCCTTTAAAATGGGGATGGAATTAAACATTAAAAAGGAGAGGTTCATGAAGTCAAGCTTTTTTTCTTTTGACATCTGTCCACAGTCTTAAACCTAGAATAATAAATCTTAGCACTATTAAATAGGTGACAAAATGTCTTACTTAAAGTATAAATAATATAGTATTGTTCACTATATTGACCATAAGAAGAATTTATTTAGAAACATATCTCAAAATGACATATCTCCCTTCTTATTTTGTAAGGCAATTTAATTTTTCTGAATTTTGTGTTTGAAGAATTAAGAGGAAATAATGCCAAGTGAAAGGAAAAGGGGTAAGGATCACTTTTTTACATATTTTATTTCTAAAAGGTCAATGAGAAACAGAACTTCAGGCTTGGGGTATCACCAAAGTTTGCAGACGAGCCATGCAGTTAGTTGGGCTGAAGCTAAAAATTGCAGCACATCTTTGCAGAGATCACTAAGTTAATGGGAACTGCTTATAATTACCTTTCTAGTTGTGTTGTCTCCATGGAGATACACAGTGGTGACACACACAAAGAGCCCTGCCTCTTCATAGGTACCTATATGGGACCTTTTATGTAAGATAAAGTTAGGACTAATTAAAGAAAAGAACACCCTACTTGTTACAAGTGTAGTAACAAAATGAGTTGCCTTTGGAAAGGCACAAGCAAAATGGAGGCAAGAAGGTGTTTGAAGAATAACAACCTCCTCACCATTCTTACACGTATAATTGCAATGGAGGCAGACATTGACATTTTTAAATGGAAACAATTCGATTCCAAGGCTATGAAATATGATCATTAATGGATCCAATATTGAGAATAGTAAGGTTTTTCAACATAGCAGAGTTATCAAAAAGGAAATACCTCCCTGCTTATACTTCAACAGCAAACCATTATTACATCCTTATTCTTTAAGAAAAGATGTCTATTAGTCTCATAATATTCTTCTGTAGCACATTCAGTGTTACATATTTATTAATTCAATGAGTGTTTATTGAACACATTATATGCTATGCACTGTCCTTTGTAGAAAAATGTGTGTCTAGTTAGGTTGTCCACTTTATATTATATCTGAAAATTAAATTTATTTTGGTTTACTTAGCAATTATTTTGGTGATCAGTCTTAAGCATACTGGATGGAAAACAAATAGTTCTTATGAAATACAAACTCAAAGAAGGCAAGTTTTGTGAAAGTATATCTAGCAGGCATTAAAAATATATTATTTATCTCAATAGTTGTATATATTGAAAAGAAATAATATTTGGTACAGTACCTATGAAAGAAGCTTGGGATAGAAAGTGAGATGATGATGAATTATAGATTGACAGAAATTCTTAAGGCAGGGATACATCCATTCAATTGTGTTGGAAGTCTAGATAGCAGTGAGGGTTGAAAACATGAGAATGGAACTAAATTAAGCAGAGCTTAAAAGGATCCAAAGATGAGTTAGATATGGACATGATAGAAAAATCAAAGCCTATGACAAACGTAATTTTGATTGAGTGGAAATTTGACTCATTAACCATTAGTGAGGTTAGAGTATTTTCAGAGGACATTTTTTAATTCCTTTATGATATATTTAGCTTGAAGTTGGAATACTAATATTTTCCAGATATTTAATGGCAATATAATATCTAAACTCATCTATGTTTTCCTCATTCTAAAGAGATCCATTACTCATACATCATGGAAAAAAATTCAATTTCATAAATTTAATATAATAAAAATCTTGTTTTCAAGCTAATGATCTCCATATCTTCTCCAATCTTTACCATTTTCCATTAGCCTCAGTTAAATGAAATACTTTCACTCTTCAAGGCTAATTATCCTTCTTATTCTTCTCATCTCATTTCCCGAAAATCCTCAGAAACCATCCTCCATAAGTCGTTCCTTTCTCTCCTTCTCCTGTATGCATCAACTCCTTCCTGACTATTGACTTCTTCCCTATGAAGTGTAAACATGCTCTGGTTTTGATCCGTGCACATGCACACAATACACTTCTATACAATACGCAAAATAATGTGCATATCCACACACACATAACTTTAAAAAATATGTTTAGGGGTTAAAGGAGAATGGAAAAACCGAATGAATAAAGGCTAGAAGGTCAAATGACACAAAACTTTAATAGAATCAAAGAGAAAATTATCTTCAATATTAGCACAGAGTAGAATAGAAAAATTAGATGAAATTGGTCATATGGTATGGGAGGCTTTGGATGATAAGGTAAAGCACTGAATTATTTTACTTTATATGCAGTAGAAAATTACTAGTGAAAACTATTATTGATGCTTATACTTGTAGTCTAAATTATGATGACTTGGGCTGGGGATATAGCTCAGTGGCAGAACACTCACCATATGCCAATGTTCAATTTCCAATACCACAAAAACAAACAAAAAATTATGGTGATTTGTCATTTCATTAATTTCAGTAATAAAAATAATTTATATTTCGCTACAAGTGAGTTGTTCATTCAGTCATTTGGTTAGTCAGTGTTTCTTGAACAAATGTTTTGTCACAATCTGTCCTGGGCGAGGGAAGTATTGCAAAAAATAAATATACCCTAAACATTAATATTTTCCCAAGGAATTACTTCTTTGGTACTCAATTTTCTATGATTTCTCCATATAGGTATGTTAAAATTATTTTTCTCTATATTAATTTTAGTTCTTAGTGCTAGTCCTTAGTTCAACTTAAAATCTGTGTAATTTATTCACATGAGTGCATATCACAAAGATTATAGACTTAAGTTGAAATAAAGATTAATGAACTAAAGCACAACATGCCTAATTTCTCTCTTTTCTTGTCCCTCACTAAATTTCCTAACAGACATTATTATGCCCTCTGATTGCAGATATGTATCATCAATGAGTCAATCAACAAATTATTTTTTGAAAGCTTTGAGCCATGTTTTGACACTGAAAGAGCAGATGATACTACCTATATAAAAATCGTCAGGTACAAGTGAATGGGAAGAAAGCAAATGTATTAATCCACCTGGAAAAAGAGTTTAGTTGGAGTTCATATTTTTTTAAATATATACATGGAGCAAGTTTATGGATCCTTTGAGGAGAGGAGATGGGAGAAAGAACGCTGATGTTTATAGATATGTGGTGATGGACAAGACAACTTACTGAGCATTGAACCAGAAACATAACATGGTATGCATATACACACAATATAGATACAGAATGTTTAGACAGATCTATGAAGATTATGAAGTCTTATGAAGATGTCACTTGATTTTTTTTTCTTGAACCTCAAGTATGAAGTTAGTCTTCCCACTAAAATTTTAGTCATCCCCAAAGATAAGCCTCACTAGAACTTGTTCATAATTGGTCCTTAACAGTTGAAATTGCCTCATGCCTTAAACTCCTTCTGACCATAAATTCTCCAATCATGTCTCTTAACAATCTGTCATCTATCCCTAATTCTTCTAGCTTGGATAAAAGCCCATATTGGACTATGCTATATAGGGTTTATTTCTAACACATATATTCTAGGAAAAATAAAATATCTACTGATTCAAAAGATGATTTTTTTAGGCATTAAATTTGATAGAATCTTTTGATTTTCAACCAATATATCCTAAAATTAGCCAGAAAATGCCCAGAGTAACAAAGGAAAGAGGTTGGTAAAACTCATTAGAATGATGAAAACAAAAAAATCAGAAAGAAGAGGAACATTCTGACAACAAAAATAATACAAGCCAAAGAACACAGGTATAAAAAAAAATCATCTCATGTATATGACTCTATGAACAACTATTTATTACTTGAACACAGAAAACTATTAATAAATTACCCTCTCCCATATAAAAATGTAAGAATTATTTCAATAGATGAGAAAATTTAAAACTTACAAAACCATTTTTTCCTTCAATTTTTATGTTTATACAATATTTCATACTAAAATAATCATATTTTATTTAAAACCAGAGACATTGATTTTAAATAATAACAAAAGATGAAATTGTATATATGCTAAATATTACATGTAACAATTTAATTTATTAGGAAATCTCAAAAGGAATAAATAATTAAAATATCTAAATTGGTTAAATGGACTAAAAGTCCAGTTCTTCTAATAAAGTAAAAAAAAAAAAAGAAAGCAAGATTTGTGAGAGTTCTTGGCAAGGTCAATTTCCTGTGCTGTGTGAATAAGAATCATAAAATAGTCCTTTTATTATACATGTCAGCTTTAAGAGTATTTTCTTACTAACAAGTATTTGTTTTATAATTTAATGTTTCTACTGTAAAAACATTGACTGTGGTGTTCCATGGATAGAAACAATTCAGGCAGTCACTAGCAAAAAATATTCTCAGTTTTTATTAGTACTTCAATATAATAAAAAAAATTGAAGCTAGCTTATAATAGTTTTAAAATCTAAGAGTGGCTCTCAAAAATTAATGAGAAATTAAATTCTCTCAGTGTGAGATGAACCTTTGTACAGATGTTTCAAAGAATGGCTGTGTGTGTGTGTGTGTGTGTGTGTGTGTGTGTGTGTGTGTGTCTGTACCCAGGATTGAATCCAGGGGCACTTAACCACTGAACCACTGAGGCACATCCCCAGCACTTTTTATTTTATTTTATTTTTTATTTTTAAGAAGTCTGGCTGAATGTTTTTGGGGCCACGTTAAATTGGTTAGGCTGGCTTTAAACTTGTGATTCTCCTGCCTCAGCCTCCCAAGCAGCTGGTATTACAGGTGTGTGCCTCTGAGCCTGGTCACTCATTTTATTATTTAAAAAATTTGCTAATTTCCATGCAGAGCCAAGCAGGAATAACATTTCAGTGGAGTTCAACCCATACTAATTAAAACTTTTTTACAAATGATGAAACATCTTAATTGACTTAATTATTAACAAAATTATTTCAAAGGAAATAATTAGTACCAATATTAAAAACATTTAGTTAACCACTGGCTTCTTCACAATATGAACTATTTATGAACTTTTGAAATATAGTTTTCATAATTTTGAACAAGAGTATATATTAAATATATATTAAATGATAGTTTTAATATATGAATCAACTTATCTTCTTAACTATAATCAACTGATTAGTAAAAACAACAAACTTTGGAATTAGATAATACCTGTGTGATTTTGAACAAATTACCTAATATCTCTAGGTCTGGTGATTTTTACCTGTAAAATTGAGATAAGGTTTATAGCATACATAATATGCTCCTAGGACAAGAGTAGGTCTCAAAAATATTAGAAATTACTTATTTCTTCAATAAATACATTCTGCTAAACAATGGGAATGTGAAAATGAGCAGGACATAGCTTATGCCATCAGAAGTTAATTTTGTTGTGATATAAAAAATGAATTGGTAGTGATTTTTTTTCATAGATTTGGAAAAATCTACAGAGTTGTAGCCAGGTAGGTATCAGTTGGCATATAAACAGGGAATAGGGAGAAGAAGTGAGGATGAGAACTAAACCAGATTAGGAGGATCTGTGAAGTAGCTCATCCTTAAAAGAACAGTGAGAGATTTAACTACAATGTATAAATACAATTGCAGAAGAGGAAAGACAGAGTTCAAATTATGGATGACCCTTTGTGAGAAGTTCCCCCCCCCCCCCCCCGAGAATCATCATGGCCTTTTTAAATACAAGCATGACACAAACTGACTTGAATTCAAGAGGAATAAGACCAAAAAAAAAAAAAAAAAAATGAGGTGGATCTGACAAAGAATGAAGATAGAGATAAATCAATAATCTGCCACAATCATCAAAGTGAGAAGCCGTTCAGAGTCAAACTAAGATGTTGTTCTTGGGAATGATAAGGAAGGAATAAAGTTAAAAATTATATGGAACAATGATTTTCAAATCCAAACAGTATATGTTAATCACTAACATTCTTGAGCTGATGTCTCAGTCAGGATTCAGTCAGACAAGCAAAACCACTATGAAAGATATAGGGGATATATTATAATTTATATAAGACCCTTAGAGATGCTGAGGCAATTGAAATAGTTCCATACTATGTTGACTATGTGAACATGAAGCATAAATGAAACGTGGATTGAAAGATAGTTTGAAAGGTAGTAGCTGGTATATCCAAAAAATTTAATGAGAATACGCAGAGTGAAAGATATATAAAATGTTATAATAATGAATATTTAAAACTCAGGATATTTTGTGTATTCAATACTGTCTAACAAATTTGAAATACAGCATATACAAAATAAAAATTTTAAAAATTATATAATAACATAAACAAGAGAACTTTTTTATTTTAAAATTGTAAGAAATATTGTCATTTAAAAAGTTATTTTCAAATGCAATAATATTTTTCCTTCCATTATACTCAACTCTTCTCTAAATATTTACTGTGGTTTTGATATAAGGCTTTTTAAAAAATTTTTTTGCTTGTATCTTATGCTAATATATATTCTGGAAATATCATTTTCATTATCATTTTTTTTACAAAGATCAATATTTGTTTTGCCTTGTCCTGATTATATAAAGATTTATAATTCAATCAACTCAATGTATGATCCTCATTTTTCATTTGGAAAAATTTGTGCAACTTTGGAAAACTACTATAGGGAAAATATCTAGCTTTTGATACAAGCTGAGAATAACAACGAATAAAAATTTCAAAATAATCATTGTATATTCAGCTGCCTAGATTATGATTAGTAAATTCTATGGAGACCAAGTTTATAAATATAAACATATGGATGATATAGATACAGATATAGATATATATTTTTCTCTCTACATATATATTTGAATAAATATTATATATATATGTTGAATTTTAAATATATATAATTTTTAAAGCCAATTTTAAAAATAAGAAATGACTTTACTTTTACAAGTAAACTAAGATTCCTTCCTAATGGGCATATAGAGTAAATTTAATATTACTAGAAACATCTGAGAATTTTCAAGGCCTTAGAACAATTAGATCTCCTGAAAAGGACATAACATGGTGATAATATTTTGAGTGGAATCAAATGATAAAAATTACTATTTCTATATGGAAACTTTTGACCTTTGTTGTAGCAACAGTTTAGGTGAAGAAATGCCGATTAAGTACCAAGAGAAACTATTCAAAAGTAAATAGGTTTACTACTGACCCCAAATAATATTTATACTCCCAAGGTTAAAACAAATGGAATGCCCTTAGTGGTTGACCTTCAGAGGCAAAGGTGTTGGTGGTGACCACTATTAGCATTATTCAGCACTTTAGAATTGCAATTATTGCAGGGTTGCATTTTTTTTTTTGTGATTGCATTCATTCATTAGGTGTGAGTGTATTGAAAAATAACATTCTAAGTCTACGTTGGTTATTAGAAGCTGAATAAGCCCTTTAGCACAAAGGCCAATACCAAGTGTATTTTTCTTTCTGTGTATTTACATTTGAATTAATTGAAACTCAGAACTTATAAAATAGTTTTGGAATTTTAGGGGGAAAATTGGTAGCTAAATCTATAATTTCTTAGGAATATTAGAAATATTTTTGCCAGTTTTATTAATTTCTGTTTGTTAAGAGAAACAGAAAAAAGTACCTATTTCCCTACTTTATTGCCTAAATTTTAATTTTTGTGGAATATATCTCTCAAATGAAGAAAAAATAAATTTTTAAGAATGATCCTATATTTTGGATTATATTGTGGATGGAGAATTTAAAATAAAATTTTTCTAATAAATCTGTAGTAATTAACTAATAACTTTAATATATAATGTTTCTCTAATATTCCTATATTGGATAATTTAGAATTATTTTAGATGATTCTATAATAACTACATGATAATTATAATTGCAATCTAATTCAGTTAAAAAACTTCTATGGGTAAATGCTTACTGATAAAATTTTTTATTAAAAAGTGGTTTTTGAAAGTAGTAGCAGCAATTAAAATGCCGAGAAAATTGATCCCTAGATTTAAAATATCTAAATGAATTCACAAAATATCTTGCATATTTGTATTTCCAATTTTCAACATCATTGGTGACTAATTATTTCAGTAGATACATTTTTGAGGTTAGTTTTTGTCATCTTCAACTACCGAATAAAAAATGATTGTCTTAAAATTAAATTTTAAAGTTTACATTCCTTTATATTGAAATTTATTATTTTAGCAGAATTAAATAAAAATTCTTTAAAATTTTTCTTACAATAAGACACATTTTTGATGTTCATAAAATTTATTTCAAAAGGAAAACATTATACAATGCCATCTAGTAAAAGGCAGATTGGTCATTGCTATATGAGAGAAATTTGGAAAAAGTAAAAAGTTTATTAAAGTTCTTGAGGGCCATTTTTGCCATATTGCTCAACACCATGCAGCATATTAAATGACACAATACACACACACAAATACACACATACATACACAGAGACACTTTCTCTTCCTTTGTAGTAAATTTATACATTGTTTTTCACCTTTTTTATTGACAGGCAAGTGAAGTTCAGAGAATTAAATAAACTGAACTCAGATATAACAAGTAACCCCCCTGTTTTAGTTAGCATTTTCATTGCTGTGACCTGAGACCTGAGAAAAACAACATAGAAAAGGGAAAGTTTATTTGGTGTACACAGTTTCAGAGGTCTTAGTCCATTAGATGGCCATTGTTCTGGGCCTGAGGTGAGGTAGAAAATCATGGTGGAAGGGCCTGGAAGACTAAAATAGCTCAGGACAGCAATCAGGAAGCAGAAACTGACCTGCTCACCAGAGGCAAAATGCGTACCTCAATGTCATTCCCTCGGTGCCTATCTCTTCTAGCTACAGCCTACCTGTTTAGTTACCACTGGATTAATCCAGTGGATTAATCCACCAATATTTACAACTCTATATATCTAATCATGTTACCTCTGAGCTTTCTTTCATTGTCTTTTAATACCTCACATCTCAACCATAACACTTACCCATAATGACAGCTAAAGTCCTGTCATTTATTTATGTCATTGTGACTTCACTGTTTCTACAAATCACATTAATTCATATAAGCCTAAAATGAGCTTTTGGAAATTCCCTTTTTGCTCTGCTCTTGTTCTTCCCCACTCTACCTTCAAATGCTTTTCTTATTTCTCTTCTTACCTACTGCAAAAATTCAATGGCACCCTGGAAAGTCTGCAAATACTAAATAACTCTGTGTTTAATATTGAATCATTATATGTCATATAATATTATTTTACTTTGCTAAAAAAAGTTATGGAACTTGAATCCTGAAAATAATTCTTATAGTACATTTGTAATTCTGTCACATGATATCCTATGGTACAAAACTATCCATTTCTAAGCAGAACCCTGGGAATCATTAGCTTTCCTGAGAAATATGCACTTGAAAAGCATCTAATTTAGGTTAAACCTTTTTAGAACAATTATATTAGTAATGGTGACATTCATTAAATTGTGTCCACACCCATGCTTCATACCCTGCTGTGGTATATACTACTATTACCTAAATGCAGTAGTTGGTGTAGTGAGTCTTAGACACTCTTATATTTAAGATCATCAAATTAGCCCAGGTCTGTGACAGGATACTAACAAAGACCATGTATCACAGAAACTCTTTGTCTTAAATACTAATTTTTTCAGGGATTATAAGATTTTTTTTATGTGCAACACACTTATGGTGCCCTCTGTGGCTCAACGTTAATACCAATCTCCTGTAATTAACCTGTTTTTTTTTTTTTCCCCCTGAAGTTTTCTAATCTTTGAGAATAGGGAGATATTTCTTGAATTGTGATATTTTGAGTTTCTGTTAGTCATTTCTTCATTCCTTTTAGGAGATGTTTTTAATAGTTGCAGTCTAAAAGAAAATGCTTTCCTTCAAAAAGTTTAAGTATAGTATAATCCTGCTGTCAATGTTTTGTGGCTAAGGGGACATTGTGTTCTGATTTAATACCATGGTCAATGGCAGCTTTATCTATAAGTAAGTTTGTAGATCCAGAGAGAGCTGTTAATCTTAAATTAAGATTTAGGATAAATTACAAAGAAGCATTCTAATCACATCTAGATAAAGCCAAGATGAATTTGGATGTCTGACAATGGTAGTTGAAGTGAAAAAAAAAATAAAAGTGTTGTATAACGGATCTTTCAATAACAAAAAAAATGCATGTTTTTACATGTGAAGAATTATGTTGTGCTGTTGAAACAAGTAAATATCAGAATAAAAGTGTTGACTGATCTTCCTGACAGTGAAAAAAATGACAGTTTAGGGAGCAGGCAAGTGGAGAACATGGGATTTTACTCTTCCACTAAGGCCTTGCTATTAGAGATAAAAGTAAGTGAAGAGCTGCTGGGAAACAAGTTTCTCTTTTTATAAGGATACGATCATTATTGTCACAAGTTTCACATCACTTCTCTCCTTTCATCTGTCACTTCAAATGATACAATGTAGCTTACAAAACTAATTGCATTACTTCAAAATATTTTAAAAGTTATAGTTCATAGATAGTAAAGAGAACAATACCCTTAATTATTTTCTTCTTACTCCATAGTCCTCTGACATAAAACAAAAACATTCCTAAACATTTTGCTGAAATAGAAATAAACTTATTTGTTCAAAATTTCTATATAGAATTTCATCAGTCAGAGCTACTATAATTTGTTTTAACAATTATTTAAGGAATATTTTAGGTTTCTTTTCGTTTTTTGTTTGTTTGTTTTGTTATTACAAATAATGCTGGAATGAAATTCACTTGATAATCTCTCTGAAAATATTTATTTATAATATTAGCATTATATATTATACCATCCAGGTCAGATACTATACATGTATATATCTCTATATAGGAAGAGATATATATGTATATATCTTAATTTATATATATATGTTTTATCAGTCCTAGTTAGTATCCTTTAAATTATATAAAAATAAAAATAACAAAAATAATCTATTTTAATAATAATTTTTAATTCACTGCTTATGCTAAGGAATTGTTTTAATATTTTATTAACTCTATAGTTATCTATTTCATTAGAAATAATCATTTATATTATATTTCTATTTAGTAATATTTGTAATATTTTTGTAATATGTGTAATATTTATTAGTAATATATATTTAGTAATATTAGTAATAAGGAAAGATACATCTGCTAATTAAATATACTGATATTAATCCTTCCTTCTTATATCATTAATACTTCTTTACTGACTTTTTTATTGCTATATAGTCATCATTTTCTTAGCAGAATTAGTGCTGTCTTACAAACTGGGGATTTTTAGAGGTCAGAAATTGTGTTTTTGAGCTGTTTAACATAGCACCAAGCACAAGTAGATGCTTGGTGTGTGTGTGTGTGTGTGTGTGTGTGTGTGTGAGAGAGAGAGAGAGAGAGAGAGAGAGAGAGAAATAAAATCCTTAATGTATATCTTAATAATACAAATATAATTTACAAGTAGCTAATTGAATGATCATAGTTATGTGAACAAAAGTCAGAATTAAGCATGACTGAATAGTATGCAGGGCCCACAGTGAGTGTTTCATTAACCTCAACACTCTAAATGGGTCATAAGGTCATGTACTTTCTGCTATACATAGGTAGACCCACATGTTAATCAGTTCAATTGTGACATATATTTATAATCTATGATTAAACTCATAATGGGCTGCTTAGAACAGAAGATAAGGTCGAGGAAAAAATAGGAAATACTAAACAAAACTGAGGATTTATGGCTTTCCATCTTGGATAATCCAGTTCTTTAAAACTATTCTCCTCAATTATTGATTCAAATCATTCATTTTTCACAGAAGTATGTAAATAATTGTAATTATGTAAATCCAACCATATTTTAAATTTTGTTATGCAAAAAAGTTACACTTATAAGTGAAAACAGACATTTCTCAAATTTTTGCAGGTGTGAAGCCATAAGACTATCTGGGACATGCATGTTACCTGTTAAAATAGATTTGAAGATAATTAGGTTTGGGAATCTTTAAGATTTTAATAAAAAATTGAAACATAGTAGAAGAGACTATAAATCTGCAAAAACTCTGTGAAAGACTTATAAGATGTTGACCATTCAAGAACAAAAATAAATTCTTCACTTAAAAATAAATGTTCTAAGACATCAACTATATAGAAGAAATATTTGTTATTCTGACTGTGCTCATCAACTATTACAGAAATATATGAAAAATTATATAAATATTTGTTGATGATGTTGCCATGACCAAAAAAGAGGACTGATTTAAAAGCAAATTATTCCACCTCATCAATTATAAAGCATGTTAAAGATCAGCAACAAACCAGCATGATTATAGTCTCAGATGTGTTTGATTCAGATCTGTCTGGAGAGGAAAGCTTTTCATCAGGAAGCTAGAGTCATCTGAAATGATTAGTGCAGAAAAGACCATCGCAAATGTCCTTCAGAAAGAACCATGCATCAAAAATCCCGATCACTAGTATATAAGAGGTAGTACAAAAAAACATCTTTGATACAGATAGAAATAAAATTATTAATAAATGGTATTAATATAATGTTCTATAGAAGGCAAACATTTAAGATGAGTGAATCATGAAAGATTTACTTTTTACATTTCATATCAGGAAAACAAATAGAAAGCAAGCTAATGCATACATTCTTTGGCTTCTTAATCTCAATATTATTGATATTTGGTGCCAAATAATTCTGTTTTATTTGTTGTGGAAGACCTCTTATTCATTAAAGTATGTTTAGCAGAGTCCTTGAAGTTTACCCACTGGATATGAGTAATACTCTTGTGACAACCAAATGTCTACAAACATTGTAAACTATTTTCTGTATAGGAAAGGATCATGTGGTTGACAGTCATTCACATGTTTTGTTAATGTTATTACAGTGGGAAAAACTTTATAAAGAGGATTACTTGTAGGCATAACATTTTTGCTTTACAATTAGATTTGCTTAACAGTAATCTACTTGGTTATCTCTGTAGAAATAACTTGAGACTGTTTATAGATGGGAGGAAACTTTTATAATCAGGGTACTAGATTGATCAAATAGTATTGAGTAATTATTACTTACAATGATCTCATACAAAATAATCTCAATTTTTAGTCTGATTTTCCTTCCTGACTTTTGTGTGTGAAAGAAGTCAAACTTGAGTTTGAAACCTGTACTTTTAAAAGTTTACTTGCACCTCTTGAAAAAATAGACATTTTTGACAACTGTAATAACTGGACATTACTAGAACAATGCTAACATAGGGGGTTAACAGCTTGCACTTGTACAAAATACTTGAAGTCAGTCAGAAAGCCATTATTATGACCTTGTGCTGACCACATTCTATGAAGTGTTACATGATCAGGGACAGGGAAGTTGGTTAATGGAAGTTATATAGTAGCTAGATGTATCCTTGTCACACTTCATCTAAACTGATACATTGCAATGGTCCACACAGCTCAGACCTGGCAATTACTGTCCAATTCCAATCTATTCCACACTGCCACTATAATGAAAAATAATTAGGAGCCTGAAAATGAGTTTTCACATGAAATGGTTTCAGTGCTTGGACACAATCGCCTTTGGCAGATGGCTTTGGATTTGCTTTAATATAATAAAGACAGTTAATCATCTCTAAAGAGTGCACTGAATGAATAAACTTTTAACACTATTTTCTACAATGAAACTCTTATATTGATCAAATGTTTAATGCTCAGGAGTGGAGGTTGCCTTGGTTGAATTGTTGGAAATAAGCACATAAATCACTGCAAAAAAACACATTAGAAAATAAGAAAATCGGTTGAAATTGATTATCTATTATTGATGGAGAAAAATTAAAAAGCTGATATCTAAGTCAAGTACTTTTCTTAAACATTGTAGTTATAATAGCTAAAGGGATTTTTTATACATATATTTGAATATGCTGATTTTTGTAAGATCGAAACAAATCCCTTCATAACAAAAAAGTACATATATATGAATCTGTGTGCTAGGTATATGCATACCTACATAATATGTGTATGTAAATAACATATGTACACTTAAATTATATATCTATAAATTTTTAAAATGTATATATTTAACAGGAAAGAAAAGGAAACCCCCTGTTAGTAAGACACCTCAAGCTTTTTGCAAGCTTTTAACAAGTTTTTATTTCTGAGAACAAGTAATAGATGAACTAAAGTTTATATATCTCAACTAGAAAAATATTTCACTAAAATAATAGAAAAATTTCAATACTTAATAATGAAGTTGATTAATTAATTTTTTCTCATATGGCTAATAAATATTGAATTTCATTGTGAAGAGTCTATATTCTTGAAATGAACTAACAGCTTTGTTTTATTAGAAATTCTATTTTATAAACTGATAGAAATTAAGGGTATTCAGGAATAGAAATTTTTCTACTTCAAACAACGTGATTTTGTGAAATATAATTAGGATCCTAAGAGATTCCCACATTAAGTAATTGTTTGCATATTTATATTTGGCAGCATTAGTGATAAAATACTATGTGACTGAATTTTCTCTTAACTTTTCAAAAAAGCTTAGTTCACACTTTTAAATTATACTTTCTGATTATGTGAATATGCTGCATCATAATCAATGTTTGGATCAACTCTCACTGAAGGATATTTAATATATTCCAAAGTATCTATGCTTTTTAAAATTGGCAAAATTAGTATAAAATGTAATAATTTTTCACATTTATTCACTTACAATGCTTTATTACAATAAATTCTTATACATTTTGAAATTTCTATTTGTGAATATATCTGAAAAGAGTACTATATAAATAGATTTCCAATTCCTTACTGACTATTGACTGTGATCTTTTATTTTCTGTATTGCAATTTTGTTGGTAATTAATGCTATCCTGATTTTCTAAAACACAATATACTGCGCTGTTGTAGGTACGGGGTTTTAGTTTGTTTCTTTGTGTAAGTCTTGATGTGCAAATATTTATGATTCATAACTCATTTATAAATTTTGAACACCATCGCTTACTACTTTGATTAATAATTAAAATACTACTTTGAGCAATAGCTTTGGTTATAATTCAGATCCCTTGCTTTTATTTTCTTTGAACCTTATCATCAGATTATGCCCACAGAAATTTAAATTTATTTGGTATTGATAAACTCTCACTTTTTAAAGAGATTCAAATATAAAATATTTTTTGTTAATTTTGTCAAGTTTTAATAATTCAAGCACTATGACAAGAGCTAGTTCTTTGCAGTACAAGCATAGGGCAGAGGTTGTCCTTATCTACAGTCCCTCACTGAGATTCCTTGAGTTACATGTTTGGAGATTCACCTGACTCTCTGAAGTTCTATTGATTTAATCTGGAGGGTTACCTTTTTGGGAAAATAATGAGATTGGTGTCTTTTCACTTGGCAACTGTACTCTCCCAAACAATAGATTATGTGAATAAGAAACAGCATAAGTTTTGTAATTAGATGTTCATGTAAATATGGGATGAACTATTAAGTAGCTATGTGACTATTAAAAAGATGCAGAAAAAAAATCTCACCAGGTTCTCTCAAAGTGTTAAATAGTATAATTTATATGCATGAAAAATACAAGAGGGTCTTCTACTTAAGGTTAAACAAATTCTTGCTGTTATTATTACCAATGTACTAAGTATCTTGTAATTTGGAAACATTGTCTTTGTTTATCTCCATGTATCCTGAAATTTCATAAGGAAAATGAGATTTATTTAATGATTTGTGCATTATTCTTTAATTTTTTCCTCAATAAGCACTGATGTGCAAATATTAAGTTAAGCAACCGACTGTGAGTGGAAATAATGGAATAGAAGGTTTAATTTATTAATTAATTAACTGATTAATTTGGCAATAGGGATTGAACCCAGGGGTGCTTAGCCACTGAACCACATTCCCAGCCCTTTTTATTTTTGTCTTTTTATACAGGGTCTCCTTAATTTCTTTAGGGCCCTGCTAAATTGCTGAGGCTGGAATTGAATTTGTGATCCTCCTATCTCAGCCTTTAGAGTCCTTGGAATTGTAGGAGTACACCACTACACCTGGTGAAATAGGAAGTTTTAGATCACAGGTTAATAAACCATGGATGAAAAGGAGGACTGAATTATTAAACTTACCTTTTAAAGAATAAATTAGCATTAAAAACAATATTATAAAATTCACAAATAGTGTTGCTGATTTTGATCTAAAATATAAAATTGGAAGATAGAAGTAAAATAAAATAAGAATAAAAGGAGGCAAATTGATTTTATGTTCATATTAAAAGTACTTTAATTTTAGTCTTTATTTTAGTTTAAAAAATACTTGTGGAATTCAGGGTTAGAATTTTGTGAACTCAGAATTAATGATTCTGTGTTTATGAAGGTCAACTCTAGACAAGATCAAAAGGAGTTTGTCTAATTATAACACTATCCTATTCCTGTTTACTCAGTACATGGGATTTACGAAAAATGAAAAAAAGATTTAAAAATTCAACCACAAACAAAATAAATTATGGAGTACTATTCTTTATAGCAAAGGGATTTGTTATTAAATAGTTTAAGTATAATTCCTCTTCTTTACTTAAATACACTGCAATGATATATTAATTACTGTAATTGTTATATATTGCATTAAATGTTTGCATTTTTACATTTATACTTAACTATAGTGTATTCCAATGATTAGCAAGTAAAATGGACTGTTCCAAACTATGACAAAGTACTTAACAATGAGAGAAACTTGGGAAATTAATCTACATACTATCCTCAACGTTTAAACTTGTTTTAAACTTGAGTTCGCTTTTGGTGTGAAGTATCAGATTAAAGTTTTTTCTAGTTTTTCTGGGGCCAATATCTAAAAAACATTATCTCTACATGCATAGAAACCTAACAACCCAAGCTGATTCTTATTAGATTCCTAATTAGTGTCTAGTCTTTTAAAATTTCTGTCATAATTGTGTTGTATTTAATATCTATGTATCTTTCTTTCTGATCTCTTTCTTTTAACAAGTATTTATTTCAAATTAATAAAAATTTAGCTATGAAATTTTATATCATTTATCAAAATATTTATCCACTTTGAACATTATTAAACTGTTCTAATTTTATTAAAGAATTTTGTGCAGCTGATTTCTATAGTGGTCCAATATGCACCTCTTTTTGTCCTGATCTGTTGCCATTTATCATTATGTTATGTGCATACAGCCAGTCACTTTCCCTGTGACTGTGTCCAGATCCAGCTTGATTTCAATTTATTCTGTAAGTCAATAGTCATGAGATGTGGCATTAATGTGTTTCTTTACTTCAGCAAGAAAATTTGTATTTTAGTCCCTTAAGGAAATTTTCCATAATAAAAGAAGCTTTTTCACAGATTAAAAGCAAATAAAACTGTGAAAATCAGATTAAACCTCCCAAATAAAGCCTGTTTTAAATATATTAATGTCAAATTTACTGAGTGCACTAAAGATGTGTGATTTAAAGAAATCTATTTGTTGACCTATAAAAACGCAAAAGCCTTAATCAACCACTAATATTCCCAACATAATTTTAATAATTTTGTCTTTATTCAGAGCATCTTACTCTGAGATAGTCTCATATACACCTAAGCATTTTATCTAAGTACAGATGTTAAAAGCATTAAAAGTAATTTAAGCAACTACCTATACAATGGTCAATAGTAATTATAGGATGTTTTTCTTCTTGAATCATTTTTGCTATGTAATAAATTACAATTACAGCTCCATATAACATTACTAATAGATAGAATACCCTGAACTATGAAGCATGACAACTTCCTCCGAAAGAGAGAAAATATATAAAGAATAGTTTGAGTGCTTTTTATTTTTAGATGGTATGGATTGAAAAGAAAGAATACTCAATATTCAAATATCCTGGAAATTTACTGTTCTCATCAATAAAATGTTAAAAAAACAAAGCCAGGTTGTGTACACAACTATAATTGGAGCTTGAGAAGCTGAGGCAGGAAGTTTGCAAGTTCAAAGTCAGAGAGCAACTCAGCAAGATCCTATCTTACAAAAGCTAAAAGTGTTTGTAGAGTTGGTGATGTACCTCAGAGGCAGAACATTTGCCTAGCATGTGCCAGGCCCTGGGTTAAATCCCCAATACCAAAATAATAATAATAATAATAATAATAATAATAATATAAAGAAAAAAAATTAAAGAATTGGGGATATAACAAATTTGGTAAAGTGGATTTAATCTTCAGGAAAAAAATAAATAAATGCATATATGAATAAAGAGAGAAAATTAAACATTTTAGTAATTATTCTTAAATATTGCTATTATTTCATTAATGGAGAAGTATTGAACGGACAGAAATAAAATGGATATTAAATTGAATTTATGTGTGTGTGGGTGTGTGTATGACAGTGGGTGTCTATATGTGAGTATAAGATTGTGGATTAAATTGGTTATTTAAAAAAAAATCTACCATGTAATTGTCATTTACTTCAAGTTGTTCTTTGGAATATCTTCGGAATTTTAGCTAATAATAGGTAATAGTTTCAAAAACTTGAAAATATTAAATTGTTTCAGAAAAATGCAATATAGAAGTTTGAAACAGCATAGTATGTATTTAATACTAAACACTTCAAATTGTTGAAAAAGGTAGGGGAAAATACTATTGGCAGTTAGGAGTATCCATCTTCAGAATTGCTTACCTTAAGTGCTAAAGCTTTTATATTTTAACCTTTAGGAAACAGTTGTAGAGTGAGAAATGATCAGTACCATAATTTAGAATGTTGACTTCTATAGTAGAGCAGCAGAGAAATTTAGGAAGAGAAGAATTAAAGCAGATATAGTATATAAGTGCAACTTTCAAAATCATACAAGGGGTGCACAATGAAAACCAAATTAAATACGAAGTGTATTTAGTATTTAAAATAAAATAAAATAAAATAAGTAGAAGAAAACTTTAAAAAATTATTTGACTTTTTAAAATATTAAATTTAAATATATACATATTTGATTTTGTCCCCCAGAGGCACTTAACCACCGAGCCACATCCTCAGCGCTTTTTATGTTTTTTCTTTTGACTCAGGGTTTCCCTAAGTTTCTTAGAGCCTTGCTAAGTTGCTGAGGCTGGCTTTGAGGTTGCCATTCTCCTGATTCAGCCTCTGAAGAGGCTGAGTTACAGGCACATACCACATTGCTGAACCATATTAACTTCTTAAAATCAAGATAGACATTTTTAAAGATATGTATACATGCATTCACATGCAAGTATTTATAATACATTATTATCAAAGCCAAAATTGAGGGAAATGGCTTCTATAAAAGTAAAAATAGAATTAAAAAAATAAAATTTTAAGTGTGTGAAGAAAATAAACAAGAACTTCTGAAGGAATACTGGCAAAGATCACAAAAGTAATTCGAAAAAAAAAAAGAAAAAGAAAGAAATCATAATTGCTAACACAGAGAAAGTTTATCCACACTGTTGATCAAAGAAATGCAAATTAAATTCAAAATAACACTCCTAAAACTCAGAGCAGAATGTTCTGTCACCAATTTGCTTAAGGCAATTCTAAATTGAGAGCTCTTTTGATCTTCATCAATTTGTCAATCTTCCTAAACTTAGAGGTATGTATATATTTTGTCATTTATTCAGTAAATACTTACCAAATGCTTGCTATAATCTAGGGACTGCTCCATACAATGAGAATATAATGGTAAACAAGATAATCATGACCTCCACTATTAGGAAGTATATTGTTCTCCCTGGATGAGTAAAAGTTTAGTATCTAGATAAGAAATGTCCTATTAATGTGTGAATTTACTTCTGAGTCTGAATCTGCTGCTTTCTAATGAATATTTACTCCCATATCTGGGCAAATATTTTACTTGAGGAGTAGGCAATGTTAATCCCCAATATCTTCTCACGTGATGAAAATTTCCACATTTTCCAAGACCTGATGTAGAAAGCCTTAAAGATATTGTAAAATATTTAGATATTTGATAAGCTTTCTGAGCCCAGTACTGTGGCCATGAATTGGTCAAAAATGTTAGTTCATTTCTAATCTATGTCTCTTGATGGTTATAAAATAACTGAGGTTTAAAAAGAAGCATTAGAGCTGAATCTAGTGGGAATAGTTATATAAAACTCTCATAGGAATGCTTTTGGATTTTCAAGGTTTTCTCCAATTTCAGTTTTGTGCGACTGAAAGAACAACAACAAATCTAATAGCTACTAGTGAGGGAAGTGAGGAAACGGGGAACACAGTGCCCTGAGTACCCTGCTTGAGTGACAACCCCTCTCCATTCACCACGCGCGCGCACACACACACACACACACACAATTTAACAGCTTGATTTCATGCTGTTCTTGATGAATTTAGGGCTATCTTTTCTAATTTTAAAAACAACATTATAGAAGTTACTGTTTGTGATGAAAATATAGCTTCATTGTAAGGTCCAAAGGCTCCAGAAGTATCCTCAAATCCTTACTGACTAGAATCAAGCCTAATTCATAAAAGAGATGCAGAATTTTTGCCCAAGTGTGGGGTGGGGGTTAGCGCCTCTCTGAATACTTTTGTTGAATTGAACTCAGGCTGATTACCCTTAATCTAAAACTGTGTTTATTGCTAAGCTATTCTTTAAT
Organism: Urocitellus parryii; assembly: GCF_045843805.1. NCBI lineage: Eukaryota > Metazoa > Chordata > Mammalia > Rodentia > Sciuridae > Urocitellus > Urocitellus parryii. The sequence continues at coordinate 67,736,512 of NC_135538.1, read as the reverse complement.
CCAACTATGCAGTTTCCTAGGAGAAAAATCTTATAGGGTTTAACAAAAGCCACATTGATTAAAAGAAAAATGCCACGGGTGCTAAACAGATTTTTTCTATGGCTATTGTTATCATAATTTCAAAAACTTTCAGATTATATTCATGATGAATTTTCTAAGGACATACAAATTTGGAGTTTCTTCCCCCCCCCCTTTAATCTATTATGTTATTCTGGATCTAGAGCAGATTTTCTAGAAGTTGTGTTATATGTATATTTTGTTTGCCTCTTTGTTCAGGGTAGATGTTATGTTGTTATTGTTGTTTTCCAAAGGTTTATCCTTGCTCTCTATTCAACTCTTAGCCAGTAGCACAGACCACCTTCAGTCCCTACTGTTATAATCAGAATGCTCTGCTCTTTAATCATGTAGAAAGTTTGTTCATGATGTTCAAGGAGAACTGTTTAAGGACATTAAGGTCTGTCTTTCTCTTTAGATGATAGCAAAGCCAAACATAACTACAGACTTACTTCTTTTTTTTTTTTTTTGTTTTCATGTTCCATGTGAAAGTATTTTTACTATATTAATGGAAATTCTAAGGAGCAAAGCTTTCAATTTACTGTTGGGATTATCTTAGAAATAGTTTCCTGGGATATCAGGCACTAGATTCCAGTGTCTTCTATTTGAAAATTTGAAGGATGATTTCACTTAGGACTGATTACCTAAAAAAGCTATGTAGAGGTGGTTGTTTTCTCTATCTTCTTCTTAAGAAAACTGAATATTTATATTCTCCTGATTACCATTTTCATCTGAATGGAGTCTTACAATCAAACTCCCCACTAAACAGTGACAATTTTTTAGAAACATACTACTGTCTTAATTATATATGCTGGTCACATTTATAATGTTCAACCCAGCAATTCCATTTCCATGAAGCTATTCTAAAGAAATAAGAAATTCAGACAAATCTCTGTGAAAATTGTTCATCATAAAATTATTCGTGATCAAAAACTAGAACAATCTTCACATACAGAAGATGAGATAGTTTCCAAAATTGTGGTACATGTTAAAAATAAGATATTGCCAGCTTTAAATAAGGTTTAATAATGTCAATGATCCTGAAAAGATTCTACCACAATGTAGGATGATGAACTTTGTTCTAAACTATCCAAAATCAAACATGCATGCATTTAACAAAGAGTGTTTGTGGGTAGAATTTTTATTGCTATGAATTTATGCATAGTTCAAGCCTTACTAATTACTACATGTTAATTTTGTAGCATTTTGTAGAAGGATATAGTTTATTTTTTTTCACCAAATTATGGAAATCTATATTCAGTATAATGATAGTGGAGAAAACGTGGGTGCTCCTGATTAAGAAAAATGCATAGGATATGATTAATGGTTTTAGAGTGCAGCAGGAGAGTTGGGTAGAATTAAATGAAGAATATGTTTGAATCTGAATGTTCTAACAGAAACATAATACATCAGGAGGAAAAGTAGATATGAGATGAAAGATAAAAATTCACTTTTGGACTCAATCAGTTGGAGGAAGCATTGAGACACCATGTGCATATTTATATTAATTTAAGGTCTGAATCTCAGGAGGGTTTGGAACATTTGCTAGATATTTTGGTTATCTTTTTAAAAATCCCATTACTTGGTAATCAGAGTAAATCTGTGAATTACAGAATTGAATGTGATATTATTAAAAGCCATTTTTAAAAGTTATACTACTATAATTTTATACCAGGAACCAGATTATACATCAGTTTTAAGTAGTACATGTATAATTAAAAATGTTTGCATTAAAATTGGGTATACCTACTTTCTTATACTAGGCTCCTAATAGGAATTACTTGGTGTCTCTAAGGACAGTCATCAGGAATAAATACTGTTCTCATGACAAGTTTTGCTCAGTTGTCCAGGGTCTCAAGCAAGAAGGGTAGACACATTCACTGCTCAGTTGAGCCATGCTTTCTCTTTAGGAACATAACTACTAGACTTTGCATTAGATCCTTTTTTTTTTTCCTGTTTATAAGTGGGAAAGCTTTAGGGGGTGTCAAAAATATTTCTTACTTGAGGAAATAATAATTTGAAGATTCTGACTTAGGAAACATTGAAATAATTTACCTAGAAGTTTAGGCTTAGTTTTATTTTCCTTCAATAATAATTTTATACATATATATATCTTTGTATGATTTATGATTCACAAAAATTTAAAATATGCTTTAATTGTGTATACATTACCCAATATTGTCAGGTTTATTCAGAAAAAAAAAACAGAAGATGGGTAATGATTATTTTCATGGATATGCAAATGAACGTACCATTTTTCTTTCAATCAGTATCTCATATTTTATAGAACACAACAACATTCAGTGGAGTCATGTTCCCCTGTTGTCATTTCACTTACAGAACTCCTGCCTACCACTACCCAGCTGGTAATGCTATGTTTGTTTAGGGAACAATATGATACTTTTCTTGAAGTATAAAAGGCAACATAATTTTATGTTTTTATCCACTGAATTTTAATTTAAAAATAGAGTTTGAGTAGGAAAAGGTTGATTCTCAGATCTTGATTATTTCTTGTTACTGTGTCATAGCTTGGAAGCCATCTCAAGTAGACCTTTATTTTTACCTGCAGTCCTGGAGCATAATTGAATTGCTTGCTCAGGATATCATACACCACTCAATAAGTGGGCAGAATGAACAATTGCCTTCATAATACACCAGGTGTGCACAACTGCTCTGTGATTATAGTAAATTAATGTACAAGTAACTGTTAAGGTCAGGCATTACATCAGGATTTTTTGTGGATAAGTGCATAGTGCAAGGAAAAATAATATTTTTATAAATTATTTTATTCTGATAAGTAAGACATATTGAATAAATATTATTAGAGATAGAATAAAATCTTCAAGTTAATATTATATTACATCAGCTTTACTTATAAATGCTGTTTATTTATTCTTTGCTCAATACCTAAGATATTTATGAAAAGATGCTTTTTTCATATTTTTCACATGTAAACAAAGGTTTTTACAAAGATTATTTTTATACATTACATACATGTATTTTTGCTTTAATACACAGCAAGAGAAACAGTTCCCATAAATTAACATGATTTCATAATGTTTTTTGCAACACATATTAAAGAATAGCTATTGTGATAATATATGTTTTCCAGTGGACAAGGGAATAAATGAAATAAAAACTCAGATATTATTTCAATAAACTTTCATGAATACTCATTCCTTGATTTCTACTGCTATATGAAAAGTGTATTTTCTTCCATACCCATTTGCTACTTGTTAGAGTCTGTAAACAAGTCAGGATGGCGCCTGGCATTTTGCCAGGGGGCGTGGTTTGTGAGGTGGCACCATCGAGCCATTAAGTGTGGTGATTCCTTATTGGTTTACTGCTGTATCTAGTTTATGTTAATTAAGATAAGCTGTGTGGAATGTATAAATACCTCTGTTGTCCTACAATAAAGGGCTCCCACTCCTGCTGTATCGATCTACACAAGTTGCTCCTCACTCCCCAGTTATTTTGCTGCAGCCGGACTGCGGCAGCTACTGAGCATATAATTCACAAGTGTTTAAGGTAAGATTGATTGTCAACTCATATATTTCAATAGCTCTACATTTAAACTAGTACAATAAGAAAACTATAGGTATGGTTCAGGATTCACTCTGATAGACTTGCATAGTTATGTATTTTCAGACAAATGAATGCCACTACGTGTGTGTGTGTGTGTGTGTTGAAGCCCACTAGATGAAGTGGAATTTTGTCTTCATTTAGTCAATTCTTTGACCTGGTCTTTATTTGCCACCTAAACTTTAACTTAACTGAAGGCCTCTTGTTTATCATTAATTTTACAGTGAGCCTATCATTCCTACTGTTTGAAAATATAGACATTTTCTATTGAAAGTAGTTTTAACAAAGTTTTCACGGTCAAAAAATGAACCATTTCAAACTTCTGTAACAATGATGCACAGATTAAACCTAAGAACAGGTGGTTACAGAACATTAATGTCACCCCTCATTTTTCGGCTTTATGGCAGTAAATTCTTGTTCTATATTATAAAGTATAACTTAGACACATGTATGTCAGTGAGAATTCTGGTAGCTGGAAACTATTCTTAAAATATTTGTAGTGCCCAGCTGTTCTATAAAAGCCTGGTAACTTTTGGGGAGCACATGGAACTAAGAATGAAGCAGGTCTGGTTTCCAAATTAGTCAGTAGAGTTGACTCAGCTTAATGAGGTGTTAACTGTGCAACCACATGAATTGCTCCAAGACACTGGGCGTAAGAAACAGCTTTTGTTCTGTTTTGTTTTCCAAATCAAATTAAATCTTTCTTAGCGTCTCCACTAGGAAGGGTCAGTGAGGAGTCTGGTATCAGTACTGATTGTTCCCCTATTACACTGTGCTGCCCCTGCACATTCCCCAGCCCATCTGAACCATCTAAGATGTCCTGTGTGGGTCCCATTCCTTCTTTTAAAAAGAGCAGCTGTTCCAACTGGTCCTTCCCAGTGAAGCAGTCACTGCTGTTCTAGAGACTTGCTACTGCCTACAGACTGCTGAGCAATTGTAGTGTCTCCTTTGATGCCCTGCCTTCCCACCAAGTGAGTTTGCTTCAGAGTGGGATCCTGGCAACTGTCACCAGCAAATTCCTCAAATGCAGGTCAAAATCCATGCTGTGGAAGACCAGGGATTTGACAATTCCAAACAAAAAGCCCTAAATACCATTCCTGTGGGCTGGAGGGAAGATCTCTTCCTATCTTGCTGAGTCTGTAGCAAAAAAAGAAGACCATCTGGTATTAAAAAAAAAAAAAAAATGAATCTGCTCCTTTCAACCTTACCTTTTCCTGCATCATTTTCCTGAGCATGTTTAGGTGAGGAAAAATGGTTCACGACCCTCCTTGGTTCTTATACAGTTTCCACCTTCTGCAAATTTTGATCTTGCTAATTTCCTAAGTGTGTGAATTATAAATACTGTAAAAGCAACTAATATAAAAAGATTATGTTTAAATTAAAATCTATTGTCTTAGTATTATCTATAAAAGAAAAATTGAATAAATTTAAATCACCTGGCTCTTTGCTTTCACTCTCAAGCCCTTGAAGTTATTCGAACATCAAAAGGTTTTATACTGAATTCTTTAATGTTTTTATTTTCCTTTCACTACTACTTGCCAGAGTTTAGGCTACAATATGGGAAAGAAAGAGCAATGATAACTTAATCAAAGGTAAAAATCATGTTAGATAGTTAAAGATTTCATAATTTCTCAGTAAGTTTTTATAAATTTCTCATTTTCATATTTGAGAAACTGGAAGATAAAGGTTTTCTTTATTTTTTTTAATTGAATGTATTTTGCAATTTATTTTTAACAAAAACAAAGAATAACATGACATTTTTATAGGTATGTATATTGTACAATATTCAAATTATACTAAACATATTTTTCATATATTTATAATAAAAACTTTCAAAATTCTTTTTAGAAATGTGCAATAAATAATTTTTACCTATAGAAAATCAGTTTGCAATATCACATGACAGCTTATTTCTATCTAACTGCAACTTAGTACACATTGAGCAACTTCTTCCCAGATCACCCTTCCCCTAATATCACCAGTCTCTATTAACTGCCACTATATTATCATCTTCTTTGAGATCAATGCTTTCAAATTTGACATATGGGTCAGATAATATGATACCTGTTTTTTTCTGGGGCTGAATTATTTCTCTCTAACATAATGATCTTCATTTTTATCCATGCTGTTGCAAATTCAGAATTTCATTTTTTATAATGATTAATATTCCATCCTGTATATGTATCGAATTTTCTTTATCCACTCTTGGACATTTAGTTGTTTCCATTTCTTGACTATTTTGACTAGTGCTACAATGAACAAGGGAGTGCAGATGTCTTTGACATACTATTGTGCATTTTAAATAACATAGAACATTTTTAAAAAATCCTCAGTACTCCAATTGAAAATTAAAGTTTTTACTACATGATTGAAATGCTTAGTTAATTATTAGTCTTTACAAAGACAAGCTTATGTAAGGTGGCCCATGCAATTTATCTCAAAATTGTTGATCTGATATTGAGGATCAAAACAAATCATTATATGGTGTTAGTTTGCTTATCAAAAGAACACATTTAAATTTAGGGTTAGGAGGAGTTGGAAATTAATGAATTAAGTCCTTACAAAATTATTGGATAGTGTTCCTAGTAGACACTTTAAATTTAAATCTGAACTCCTCTGCCATCAGTAATTCATTTTTTTAAAAAATAATTATTTTTTAGATGCAGTTGGGCACAATACCTTTATTTTATTTATTTTTATGTGGTGCTGAGGATCCAACCCATGGCCTCACACTTAATAGGTGAATGCTCTACCACTGAGCCACAACCCCAACCCAGTAAAGTAAATTTTTATTGCTTTGTCCAAGCCTAGTGCCAAATATATTTTATTTTGAGAAGATACCTATTTTAAAATTAAAGTAAATGTATTATATTTAAAAAAATCAAAATTATAAGACTCAGGTAGAAGTTTGTGAGAAGCTACATGCTCATTCATAGCCTGTTTTAGTTAGCTTTTTCATTGCTATGACCAATACACCCAAGAAGAATAACTAAGAAAAAAAATGTTTACTTGGGCCTCACAGTTTCAGAGGTCTGTCTATAGATGATGGCTTATTTTACTGCTGTGAGCCCAAAATGAGGCAGGACAGCATGACAGAAGGGCCCTGCAGAGAAAAGCTACTGGTTAGCAATAAATAAGCAGAGGGACAGAAAGAGAAAGAGGAGAGAGGAAAGAAGAGAGAGGAAAGCAATGAGAGAGACAACAAAAATGGCCATAGGGAAGATGTACCCTCAATAACCTACCTTCTCCAAATCCTACCTACTTATAGCTACCACCCAATCATTCAAACTAAGATGATGTGATTAGGTTATAGCTCTCAAAATCTCACATTTTACCCCTGAACCATTGCTGCATTAACACAGGAGCTTGAACAGGAGCAAGGCATGGAGGCACCTCATATCCAAAGCACAGCATTACCTTATTGTGTCACTGGCTCACCTAAGATCAAATCCAATTTTTCTCCATTCACTTTAAATCTTAATTTAAAATTTATCTTTGAGTTTTCAAGATTTGGCTATGGTAACCGATAAATTAATATATCATTTCTCCTTAAGTAATTGGACTTTGTTCTGTTGGAACAGAAAACAATGTGGTATTCTTGTATAAATATACCTTTTCTATTTCTGATATAATTGGGAAAGTAGCATGCCAGGTCAGAAACTTTAGGAAAATGTAACAACAACAACAAAAAAAAGCATGGAGTAGTATGTCATTCTTGAATTTGGGTGTATATACATGGATAGAGTCACAAAAACTTCAAGTATTGGCAATAAATGATAGATTTTAAGAAGGATTAAATATGGATTGCTTATGCAATAAAGGAGAAATATTGTCTCTCTCCCTCAGATAAAGCTAGGTTTAGTTTTGTTTCTGCATAATTCCCAAGTTAAAAAAAAAATCTTTTGACTAAAGCAGAGGTATGAACAAAATTGATTTAAATCAGATCAGAAGCCAAGAAACTAGTGCCAAAAGAGTGGTAAGATAATAAAATACTGACCTTGGATGGAATTTTAATTGCTCAATTATGATTCAAAAGGAAACTGTTGATAAGTGAAAATAAACGACAAAAGCTGGTCATTGGGGCCACCAATGGTAAAATAAAAAAAAAATGATGGGAATCAGACCACTATAGGTTGGATTTATTGAAGTTTTCTATTAGCTTGCTTAAAGAGAATACATCAAACAAGCACGTATGTAAATAGTCCCCATACCTGTTGAATCCTTTCTTTCTTGTGAAGAATGTTTTAAATTCATGTGTCCATTCACAGCCATGAGTAGCAAAGGCAGTACACATCCTGCTTCCCAGTCAGGAAAGGCAGTACCAGCACACAGAGACTGCCTTATTTCCTCATAAGGAAATCCTTGCTCCCCAAGACTACATATTTCTATATTCTATTTCTACTGCTTCATTGGGCACACAAAAAGTGAGGCTTTAGGCTCCCACAGCTGTTTCTCATAATAAAACATGATTCAAATACTTCCATATTTCCATTCTCCTCAAAAGAAGAGTGGTTGGACCTCAGAACACCCACTCCTGTCCCTTGAGGTTCAACTTCTTTTGGCACCTTTTAATGATTAATTCCATCCCATCATTGTTGACTTCATGTCAGCACAGTTCTGACCCAAGCAAAGATTGTAGTTTTACTCTTCAAATCTTGTTTCACAGTTTAAATAAAACTGAAATATCTAAAGTTTAATTATGTATAGTAGGAAATAAATATAAAGAGAATAGGCAGCTTTATGATGTGCTTGTATAATGCTGGTTACTACCGTCACTTTGGGATCTACTCCAAGGGTGCTGTCTCTTTGATCCCTGCATGTTCCATGTGGAGGTCTATGTGAAGCTTCAGTCAGAACGTGCTCCATCTTTTTTCACTGCCAAGAATTCTCTCCAGCACATGGAGACCATTCAAAGTCTAGACTACAAAAGAGAAGCTGAGATAAATTATGGGGTACACTAGATTCATCCATTAATCCCACTATGCTTCAATTGCTTCACCTGCAAAATGACATGGAATTAAATAATACATGCTTCAGAAAGAAATGGAAGCTGTCATGATTAAATTAAGGTTGTGGATAGTATAAGAAAATTCTCTCTAACATCAGAGTCTTTGCCAGATTCATCAATGAAAATAATGCTAATTATTTCAATATACTCAAATTCAAAGCATACTTAAACATCTTATGTTTGTTTTAAAATGCTAAGCAAATATAAACTCATAAATGCATAAAAGTCTTTTAAATGGATATTAAATGCCCATCAGCTAATATAGTCAAAGGCAAAGACATCCGTGGACAACCACTTGCTTATATTTGTCAAGTAAAAGGCACATCCAGATGAACTTTGGGGAAAATATCCTTATGTATTCCATACAAAGAAGACAGAAGATAAGATGATTTCAGGGTGATCAATCAGTCTGAAATTGTCAGCATGGTCTCTTTGTGGTCTTGGGTAGTCAGGATGGTGGACATACATTACATCTTTGGTCATAGTTGAAGCCCTGCTTCTGTAGCCACATTCTTTTGCGGGTAGAGCTGGAATAGTGTACCTTGGGCTGGGACTTAGACTTACATCTTGTCAGCCATGACTCTCTTGCTCATTTACTTGGGCACTAAAATGATATATTATGAGCCCCTAGGAGTAAATGTGATTCTCTCTGCCTATCAGCTCTCCTTCACTCATTCTGAGAAGTATTCAAAGGTCAAGGTTTGCTGCAAGGGCTGACTGTTAGCACTTTTGCCCACATCTACTCTCTGGCCCCTTTGTGATTATTCTCAGGAAGCTTTGGGCTGAGCATGTGCAACTAGGTAATTCTGAATTAGCAATTTGTATGAGTGAATTTTGTCCCTGTTTGTCACTTAATGACTTTTATACCCAGAGCCTCATTTGACCTCTTTGATTCAAATTTCATTGTCTGGAAATCAGGGATAATAATAGTAACTATCTAACAGTGTTGCAGTGAGCAAATGATGTCATGGTTATAAAATTCTTAGTACTGTGTGTAGCAGAGAATAAATTCTCTGTAAGTGGTAGCTCACATCTTCTTGTAGCAGAATAAAAACTATACCTCAGTGGTTCTGGATCTTATACTCTCTTTGATCTCCTTCAGTCCAGTGATCCAAGGACATATGGTTTTATGTTTTATGTGATAATGTAAGTTGGAAAACAATAATTACGGTCATTATCTAGCCTCCAGTTATTACTGGGGATTTCCCTTAAAAATAATGCTAATTTTCATAAATGTCTTTCCAAATCAGAAACATTTCACTTTTTTTCCACTAAAGGGAAACATAAGCCAGAACCAGATCCTGTCTGGAATTTTTCAAATGTATAAACATGTGTTTACTATTGTGTATAGCAACTGTAATTTGACTGTAGTTCACTAATTTTGATTATGTTTGGTTTATGTCTTTCAAGAGCAATCACAAATAATTTATTTACTTTTTTATATGACGTTTAAGTTGTCCCTCAAAAAAGGCATGATTATGGAAATTTTCTCCTTCTTTTTACCTTCCTTATTGTTTAGAACAGCTATTGTTTCATTTAAAGTGGTAATTGACTCTACAATCTACCAAATTCATGGGGATTGTATGGTGATAACTTTAGAATATAACAAAATTTAGAATAAATAAAATATTTTGAGTTATCATTTTATAGCTACTTTAGTGCATTTTTTTTAAAAAAAAATGCTTATGTCTGAAATGCTATAAATACAACATGCTACAAGTATTATGTCAATGTTAAAAGAAAGAAAAATTAAAGGGCTTAGTAAATCAGAATGAATCACTGAACACTGGTAAGTAAAGAATATTTAGAGGCATCATTTTAGTGCTTTCTTGTATCCTAACAACTTTTTCTAAATTTTTCCCTTTTTTTAAAAATTTCTTGGTTTTTTTTTTGTTGTTATTTTTCTTGGTTATTTTTATTCTTGTATCTTCTTTCTTATATATTTCTTTTTAAAATCTTCATAGTTAGTTATTAAAATTGGACAGTTCAAACTTTAATAGGAATTTGAGAACAACTGGAATAAGTAGATACAATATCATTCTATTTTCTTTTATGTTTATTTTCTGATAGAGAAGAATGATTATTTATAAAGAATGTGTCTGTGTTGTTGTGGCTGCTGGTAACATAAGCAACAAAGAAAAGAGAAAATTTCAGAGTAGAAGCCACATCTTAGGGTACAGAGAGGGAATTAGTCAAGGAAGAAATACCATACTGCATAATACTCATCATGATATAAATCTTGTGTGGCTTGCAAATTAATGTCATTCCAGATATTTTTGGTATAATGATAACATCTTTAATGTGTCAGAACTGTCTTTGATTATAACTAAGTAAATGAAATAAGTTGACCTTTATCATAGAGAGTTTGAGATGAACCGTCTAATGAACATTTAGAACAGGTATAAGTTGAATAGTGATAAAGCACACGAATCTCAAGAGTAACTGACTACATAATCCACACAAATAGCAATGTTTGTTCTTGAAATATTTTAATTGCCATTTTAAAAATAAAATAGAAGTTCACTAGAATCAGATATCATCACTTAATGCCCTTGTCCCCCTAGCAATAGTAATCAGAGTATTATTTCACTAAGTCAGTCCTTATGCTCATATACATTTTTCCCCTGTGAAAGCCCAGATAGGTATGCCTTATAACTATATCACAGAAAACATTACTTTTTTATTGTTAGTGATAGATATCTTTGCTTTTATGAAATCTATACTTTAAATAAATGTACTATTTTATTTTGTAAATACAATATAAACATGCAATTAAAATGGAGATATATATTTATATATATATATATATTCTTTGTGTGTGTGTGTATATGTCAAATTTTGAATGATGCATTGAGTTTTGAGGACTATATTTAGGGCTGAACATTTCCACATGGACTGTGTACAATAAATATTATATTTAAGACCCTTTTAATGTGGTCTAATGTGGAATGGTTTTGTGGATGATATGGGAAAATTTCTGGAATTAACCTCAGCAATTTACATCTTACTTTGAGGAACTTTTACATAGTTTTTCATGTTATACATTCTACCTAGTGTGATTTTCTTCCCCAACTATTCCCTCACCATTTCTCTTCCTTTTTCCAAATCTTTTCATTCTTTAAAGCAAAGTTTTAGTCCCATCTGTTTCATAAAAATGCTTTTGAACTAATTTTAGATATACTTATTTATTTGTTTAATTATTCATAAGAATTCTTCCATACCCACTTTTGGAGTACTTGTTAGAATCATAAGAGCAATTTTAGTGCTTACAAGATTGTAGACTCTCACTAGGCTACATTTTTGAGGAGGGTTGAATGATCTACTCCTTTGCATATGGTAGGTATTCATAAATACATGTTCTATAGATATTGTATTAATACAGAATTATCTAATATGCAATAATAAATTAATAATAAAACAAATTAGATGCATGCACTTAATTATACAATCAGTTATAGTAGTAACACATTTGTGATAGGATCAGCTAGGTAGTCCGTCATTTAGTTTGGTCAATGTTATAATTTGGGTATGTGGCATCCCCTAAAAGTTCATGTGTGACACAGTGTAAAAGTGTTCAGAGGTGAAATTACTGGGTTTTATTATTGATATGAGCTTATCAATGGCTTAGTACACCCATGTGGATTTACTAAGTCATAACTGTACCTGGGTAGGGTGTCACTGGAAGGGTAGGTTACTGGGATGTGCCAATGAGTTATTTTTTGTCCCTGGTGAGCAAAGCTCTCTCTCTGCTTCCTGTTGCCATGTTCTAAGCTGGTTTTCTTTGCCACATTCATCCACTATGATGTTTTGCCTCAGCATGGGCCCAGAGCAATGGAGTCCATAATCTATGGCCCGAGACCTCTGAAACCATGAGCCAAATATACTTTTTGTGCTTTAATTGTTCTTGTCAGTTTTTTTTGTCACTGTGATGAAAATACTGACGAAAATAGTCATGAAATATAAAAGTACTACTTCAATACCATATTTGGTCATTTTCTTCACAAAAATTGTTGTTTTTTTTTTTAATCAAAGTCTGTTTCCAGAGGGCAAAGAAAATCAGTATTAAAATCCAGATTTGCACATTTTACTACATTTGAGGATGATGCTCTAAAACAACTTATGAAAAATGAAATGCTCATCAAACATATTAATTTTGTTCTTATGTTTATTATTCAAATTAGCTAAACCCCAAATTTCCAATGGCTTAAAATAAAAAAAAATTAAAAATAAAGTAGAAACAATAAATTTGAAGTGCCAGAATTGTTTTTAATATTCATAGTAGCACATCATTATTTTACTAAAAGTTATTGTTCTTCAAAGAAAGATAACCCACTTTAAACTTCTATAAAAGAGAAGAAATTTCAAATGAGAATTTTCAAGAATTGTAATGAATATTTAGATTCCTACTTTGGGCATAGTCTTCCATTGCTACAGTAATAATATAATCATATAATAAGTTGAAAGATAGAATTTTATTTCTATGAACACATGGCTACTTCCTTAATCCATCCTCCATGCCAGAACCATAACAACAAAACGTTAGAGCAAGAACATCATGCAAGAACACATTCTCTACAGGATTCTCATCATCATCTGAAGTCATAGAGTGGAATGAATTCTGTCACATACAGAAGCTGAAACGCCACTGGGAATGTTTCAAGTTACCAGTAGGAAAGAGAAAAATGGAAACCAGCATATGAACTTCCTTTATAAAATCTGCACTCAATAAATACTAAGTCAAATTCTTGTTTTATTTTTTCCTCATGACAAGTAATTGGATGTTTCCATCTTGTGGAACTGGGAATTTTACTCATATTAAAATCATGGCTTTTCATATGGAAATTACTAATCCTTAAGTATTTGGGGATAAAAGGCTAGTTTTTATTACTTCAAACTTTGTAAGGAGGGAACAGACCTTGCTGAAACTGATCCTGCTATTACATAATCTATAATGCCATCAATTATAAGTATTTCAGATTATAAGGAAAATTTATTTATTGCAAATATGGTGATGATTTCTTTGAAAATAAGCACACTATTTAATAATTGAATTAAAATGGATCTAAATATATTTAAACAATAAGCATAATATTATATCATACTAATATTATATTATTATAATTATTATATATCTTCCTGATCTTCTTTCTCACAAGTATATTTTAGCTTAGCCTCCTTTATCGAGGGTAAAGTGCATATGCCCTATTGCATCAAAACTTTATTAATTTTTATTATATTACATTATGAAAGAAGATTTATTAATGAAAAAGAATGGAAAGTCAATCTTTTTTCATTGTTTTCTTAACTTTGTGTTTTCCCACTTCACATTGAATTATAGTCTCCTAAAATAATATCAGTATCATTGAAATCAAAAGGCATTTAAAAGTCATGTAGTCCATTAAGTTAAACTTTATTTTATCAGCAAAACTGTTTTTCTTCCAAATGGTATTGTATATAGATCCCCCCCCCAAAAAAAATAAACATGGAAACTGTAACATCTATGGTTTAATAGAAAGAAGAAAATATGGCCCCATCCCCTTCAAGAGAACTCTACATTTCCCCCAAAAGAATTTTGGTGACCATTGATCTACCCAATCTGCTAAGAATCTAAGTTTTTTTTTTTTTTGGTAGATCATCATACAATCTTTTTTAGCAGTTCATGGAACAGAGAATATGGTACCTTACCAAAGAGATTTTTTGGGGGGAGAGAGGGGTAGAAATATATCAAATATTATAAATTAAAAACTATTTCCTAGATTGAACACACAAGAAACATATCCCCTTGGTTTTATTAATGTTCTGCAGTGATTAGTTTCTAGAATGATTTTTTCAGATATTTGAATATAGTATAACATATGTCACTCTGAGCAGAAATAAACTTCACAAAGAGTAGTCAAGCTTACTTTTTGGAGGAGTGAAGTATATTCTCACCCCTGCTCTGACCTCCATGGTTAATGTGTGTTCGGGAGACAGAGTAGTGCTCTTGTTTGATTTTGGCATTGGGCCAAAAATGAACCATAAAGAATAACATATATGAAATTTGAATTCTGGTTAAAGCTTTCCCAGGAATATATAAAGCATCTAATATTTTTAAGTCCTTAGAATTTGTCAGAGATTAAAATAAAAACACATTAAATGTAAGGGGGACGAAAAAAATAGACAAGACATATGAAAATAGTATGGGAGGCAAAAACACTATAGAAATTTAAAGTTAAGTCCCATTTGTTGATTCTTGTTATTAACTCTTGTGCTATGGGTGTCCTATTAAGGAATTTGGAGCCTGACCCCACAATATGTAGATCAGAGCCAACTTTTTCTTCTATCAGACGCAGAGTCTCTGATTTGATATCAAGCTCCTTGATCCATTTTGAGTTAACTTTTGTGCATGGCGAGAGAAAGGGATTCAGTTTCATTTTGTTGCATATGGATTTCCAGTTTTCCCAGCACCATTTGTTGAAGATGCTATCCTTCCTCCATTGCATGCTTTTAGCCCCTTTATCAAATATAAGATAGTTGTAACTTTGTGGATTAGTCTCTGTGTCCTCTATTCTATATCATTGGTCCACCTGCCTGTTTTGGTACCAGTACCATGCTGTTTTTGTCACTATTGCTCTGTAATATAGTTTGAAATCTGGTATCGCTATACCACCTGATTCACACTTCCTGCTTAGAATTGCTTTTGCTATTCTGGGTCTTTTATTTTTCCATATGAATTTCATGATTGCTTTATCTATTTCTACAAGAAATGCTGTTGGGATTTTGATTGGCATTGCATTAAACCTATAGAGAACTTTTGGTAATATCGCCATTTTGATGATGTTATTTCTACCTATCCATGAACAGGGTATATTTTTCCATCTTCTAAGATATTCTTCTACTTCTCTCTTTAGGGTTCTGTAGTTTTCATTGTATAAATCTTTCACCTCTTTTGTTAGGTTGATTCCCAAGTATTTTATTTTTTTGGAGGATATCGTGAATGGAGTGTTTTTCCTCATTTCCATTTCAGAAGTTTTGTTGCTGATATACAGGAATGCCTTTGATTTATGCGTGTTGATTTTATATCCTGCCACTTTGCTGAATTCACTTATTAGTTCTAGTAGTTTCTTTGTAGACCCTTTTGGGTCTTCTAGGTATAGAATCATGTCATCTGCAAATGGTGATAATTTAAGTTCTTCTTTTCCTATTTTTATGCCTTTAATTTCTTTTGTCTGTCTAATTGCTCTGGCCAGTGTTTCGAGAACTATATTGAATAGAAGTGGTGATAGAGGGCATCCCTGTCTTGTTCCAGATTTTAGAGGAAATGCCTTCAACTTTTGTCCATTCAGAATGATGCTAGCCTGAGGCTTAGCATAGATAGCTTTTACAATGTCGAGGTAAGTTCCTGTTATCCCTATTTTTTCAAGTGTTTTGAACATAAAGGGATGCTGAACTTTGTTGAATGCTTTCTCTGTGTCTATTGAGATGATCATATGGTTCTTATCTTTAAGTCTATTGATGTGGTGAATAACATTTATTGATTTCCATATATTGAACCATCCTTGCATCCCAGGGATGAATCCTACTTGATCATGGTACACATTTTTTTATGTGTTTTTGTATTCGATTCGCCAGAATTTTATTGAGGATTTTTGCATCTAGGTTCATTAGAGATATTGGTCTGCAGTTTTCTTTCTTTGAGGTGTCTTTGGTTTCAGAATCAGGGTGATGTTGGCCTCATAGAATGAATTTGGAAGAGCTCCCTCTTTTTCTATTTCCTGAAATAACTTGAAAAGTATTGGTATTAATTCTTCTTTAAAGGTTTTGTAAAACTATGCTGTATACCCATCCGGTCCTGGGCATCCTGGGAACAAATTTTTACTCCTCACACTTCAGATAGAGCCCTAATATCCAGAGTATACAAAGAACTCAAAAAATTAGACAATAAGATAACAAATAACCCAATCAACAAATGGGCCAAGGACCTGAACAGACACTTCTCAGAGGAGGATATACAATCAATCAACAAGTACATGAAAAAATGCTCACCATCTCTAGCAGTCAGAGAAATGCAAATCAAAACCACCCTAAGATACCATCTCACTCCAGTAAGATTGGCAGCCATTATGAAGTCAAACAACAACAAGTGCTGGCGAGGATGTGGAGAAAAGGGTACACTTGTACATTGCTGGTTGGACTGCAAATTGGTGCGGCCAATTTGGAAAGCAGTTTGGAGATTCCTGGGAAAGCTCGGAATAGAACCACCATTTGACCCTGCTATTGCCCTTCTTGGACTATTCCCTGAAGACCTTAAAAGAGCATGCTACAGGGATACAGCCACATTGATGTTCATAGCAGCACAATTCACAATAGCTAGACTGTGGAACCAACCCAGATGCCCTTCAATAGATGAATGGATAAAAAAAAATGTGGCATTTATACACCATGGAATATTACGCAGCACTAAAAAGTGACAAAATCATGGAATTTGCAGGGAAATGGATGGCACTAGAGCAGATTATGCTTAGTGAAGCTAGCCAATCCCTAAAAAACAAATACCAAATGTCTTCTGTGATATAATGAGAGCAACTATGAACAGAGTAGGGAGGAAGAGCAGGAAAAAAAAAGATTAACTTTAAACAGAGACATGAGATGGGAGGTGAAGGGAGAGAAAAGGGAAATTGCATGGAAATGAAGGGAGACCCTCATTGCTATACAAAATTACATATAAGAGGTTGTGAGGGGAATGGGAAAATAAACAAGGAGAGAAATGAATTACAGTAGATGGGGTAGAGAGAGAAGATGGGAGGGGAGGGGAGGGGGGATAGTAGGGGATAGGAAAGGTAGCAGAATACAACAGTTACTAATAGGGCATTATGTAAAAATGTGGATGTGTAACCGATGTGATTCTGCAATCTGCATTTGGGGTAAAAATTTGGAGTTCATAACCCACTTCAATCTAATATATGAAATATGATATGTCAAGAGCTATGTAATGTTGTGAACAACCAATAAAAAAAAAGAAATTTAAAGTTAAAACATTTACATAAAGGTAAGAACATTTTAAGAGAGGGATTTATCCTACAAACAAGATATTTGATAATTAAGTTAAATAAGTTTGTGTTCCACCTACTCAAGGAAACATCAAATCAACCAAAAGAATCTAAGGAGTCTTCCCAATCTCTATGGCTTTACACAGGCACGTCTGATGCTCTCTCTCTTTTTTTTTTTTTTAAATTAGTAACTGTGAAACTAAGTCATCAGCCCAGTAATTATTTTTTTCTCAATGTGCTATAGCACCATTATTGCAAGCAACAAATTTCCCATCTATCCCACAAGCTGTCCCCAACCTCAACAGTTAGATTTTGCTGCAGTTTGATGGGACTGTGTTTTGTTCAACTTGCTTTTTATTATGCATCACTTTCTTAGAAAGAGAGGTTAGAGGTCACTGCAGACTGAGAAAAATTTTAAGAGTGGTTATATTCTCTCCATTTATGAATGAATAAACAAGCTGGTCATAGTGGCACACTCCAGTGACTTGGCAGGGGAAGCAGGAGGATCCCAAGTTCAAAGCTGATCCAGCTACTTAGTGAGGCCCTAAGCTACTTATTCGTGAGACCCTGTCTCAAATTAAAAAAATAAAAAGTGCTGTGTTCAATCCCCAGTTCCAAAGAAAGAAAGAAAGAATAGGAAAAAAAATCAGCAAAAATTCCAGGAACAACTTAAGGCTTGTGGTAGACATTAAGACACAGGAAAAAGAAGAAAGCACAGAGGAGGCTCTGTAGAGCATTATTGTCATCAGTGTTGCCACCAGCCTCACCAGAGCTAGCATGAAACACCTACTATCAGACTGTCTTGACTACTCATTTTTGAGATGCAATACCTAGTTTAATTAGCCCTCTATTTATTTTATATGTGAGTAAGAAGACTCAAAGTAGTTAAGAAACCCAGCATCATGCGATGAATGGAATAGTCAGGATTTCAAATAGAGTCTGAATCCTGAAGCTCAAACTTTCAACTGTAACATTTCAGTTTGAGAAATTAGTTATATAAAAACAAAGGAAAATTATATAAGTCTTAAATTTTCTTTTCTGAAGAAATGAAGGGTTGGAATATAAAATAAGAGGTAAAGATTTGATAAAACATTCAAAATGAGAGCTAGGGAAGTCCATGGGTTAGAAAAATAAAATGTAAGTTATGAAGATCAAAAAAAGAGTCATCAGCTCTGTTAGGGCTTGTTACATCAGAACTGATACATGCAGAGCTGAAAGGATATCCCAGGATGTAAGAGATGGAAAAAATTTTATAAAAAATCAGAAACATATTACTAAAAATAAATGAGCTACTAAACAACGAAAAGTTAGGAAAGAATCTTGCATGCTTAGTTCTTAGAGAAAGAAGACATATGACAAACGGTATTTGAAAAATAGCTGTTCATTCTTCTCATCTATGATGACAAAGCTGCTCTACAAATAGTCTTTAATAAAAAAAATTAAAAATCATAGACGAAGGGGACATAAAACAGATCAATTGGCATGAGAATAATTATTATACTTGACAAGAACAAAAAGAACAGAAGCAGTAATCAAGAATATTACAAGAGAAAGTCTGCTGAAGTAAAACAAATTAAACAATCACATGAAAATTCCAAACCACATATCATCAAATGAAATACAAATTTAGACACACTGGCATTAATATTTTAATCAAGTAATCCAGAAAAGGTACAAAAATGATACTGACTTTACTTCATTTGGATAAAAAGTTTTGAGATCCAAGAGTTACATAACAAACATTAATTATTTGTGTAGAAGAGCAAAGAAAGATAGAGATAGGTATACAGAGACAGAGAAAATAAACCAATCACACAGATTTTCTGAATCAAATGTGCTAGGTAAGAAAAAATAAAGACATCAGGGGCAGGTGAGTAAGAGCACTATACGATCTATAATGAGGATTGAAATAATTTAATATAAGATTCACCCTAATTTATTATAGAATATATAGAGAATTTTTGTCAAAATAATTATATTTATCACCTAAGCATACTAATATGATGAGACTGGGTTGGGAGTTTACTTTTGCAAACTTTAGCTTCAAATATCTGGAATTCAGAATATCTTTTAAATCCAAAGCACATTCATATTTTCAAATTTGTTAGAAGAAAATCAGTAGATAATGTTTATATTTTGAGGTTGCTATTAAAAGAATTAAAGATGTTTATTTATATATATTTTTTGTAATTCATTAAGGAAGCTTCTAGTTGAATCAAATAAGTTATATATCTTCCCAAATCACTAGGATAAGAAAGAGAATGGAGGAAAGATGATTTAAGAATTGTATTGACACATAAGAAATGCTAATAATACAAAAAAGAAAAAGTACATTTGTGCATAAACATCAGAATATATAAATGAAAATGAAACTGCACAAACCATATTGAAATTTAAAATCAGAGCCTCAGAGTTGGTTAGAAAAGATAAGTTGGGCCATCATGGTGGCACACATGTAAACTCACAACTTAGTGAAATCATGTCTCAAAAAATAAAAAGGCAGCTATAGTTCAGTGGTAAAATTCTTCTGATTTCAATCCCCAGTACAAAATAAATAAATAAATAAACAAACAAACAAACTTTATAAATTAGGAAAAAATAAGCTAAGGATCGAGAGTATAAATGGCTAATAACAAGGCAGACAAATGAATTGTCTATGTTAAATATTTTAAGGATATTTCTTTGTTTAAATTTTTTGGCAGTTGTAGAGGGACAGAATGCCTTCATTTCATTTGTTAATTTTTTTTAATGTGGTACTGAGGATTGAACCCAGTGCCTCACACAAGCTAGGCAAGTATTTTGCCACTGAGCTACAGCCCCAGCCCTTTTAAGGATATTTCAAAATGAGTTATGTGCTTTGATGTTTCTGTGTAGCTTTTTTAAGTCTATGTCATGACTATGTCATGAAAAAAAAAAATTCCTGCTACATGTGAACTACTTTTTCTGCCTTCTACACTTGTCTGCTTCATTTTTGATTGCAGGATAAACTAGAAGACTTTGCCTGGGAAATGTTCTTGCTCTAGAGGGAAGGACTGACAGAGGAAAGAAAATGACTCTTGAGGCTTTTGCTCAGTTTTTGACATTGATGTTTCATTGGCTAACGCAAGTTTATCTGGACAAGTTTGAAGTCCATGAGATAGAAAACATACATCTCCTACTAAAAGAAGCACTGTACATGAAGAAATAGGAATTATACAAAATCTAAACACTCATGGGCAAGTATCAAAGTCATGGTAACACCAAACACTCAGATATGGTCATTCCCCACTCACTTTTAATAATGGAGATCATGACATATTACACTACATAACACGTAGCCATGGAAGGTGGTAAAGAATCCCTTTATCTGAGAGACAGGGAATGATTTAGGACTTTGAGAAAATTCCCCATGTTAATAAGAATAAAAATAAACTTCATAGTCTGTTATCAATATAGACCAAAGTTCTTTAAATTGCTCAATCTCTTGACCTAATAATTATTTTTCTAGAATTGTATCCTAAAGAAAATAAAATACAGGTATTCATGTATGAAGCTTAAATTATACATTAAGTTTATGCATAATTAGGGATAAATTCAAATATTCATAGTAATCCAGTCTTTCAACATGTGATTATATAACATTTAAGTTCGTTTGAAGATTCAAAATACATGCTATCATATGCAAAAAAATAAAGAGGACAAAATACAATGATAACAAAATGATATCAAAGTTTAATGGGTAGTTAAGTTTTAGATGATTCTTGTTTTCTCATTTGTGACCTTCCTAATAGGTAACTACATGTTTTGAAAATTGAGATGCCAAATAATTGAATAAATTGAAGCATCAAAAATGAATAAAAAGTTATTTGAATTGCCTTATATTTCAGAACCATCCGAATTGCATACATAAAATGTAAAAATGTCTTACCACAATATATTATAAAGCAGAATATAAATGCAGACATTAGTGCTCAAGAGACTACATTGAAATATATTATGTTTTAGATAGGGTAATGTAACAAAAGTCATAGATATTTATGAAATACTTTCCACTTAGTAGGTATTGCACTAGAATCTTTAGTGATGATATTATATTTAAGCTTCCTAACAATTCTATATGTTAGATATTTCTATTATCATTCTCTTTCTAAAAAAAATGGGCAAACTAAGCTCATAAAGAAAATAATAATTACCAAAACTTTTAACAACTGCTGGAACAGTGATTACAGCCCAGGTGATTACAGTTCAGGTTGTTTGAATCTAGAGTCTTTTTAATAATATCCCATATTGTACTCATCTTCTCAAGGAATATCCACAAATCACAGAATTCTGAAATTATTTAAAACAATATTAATTGTTCTCTAGTAGCTTCCCACAAGTGAATAGGCTCATTAATTAAATGTAATTTTCCCCCAAATTCAAAGGTCATTTTAAAATTTTAAATCTGTGGGGTTACCTTGTGTCTGTGGTTAATATACAACAGAAGAACTGGGGATAAATGCACTAGATCTTTTTTAAAAATTTTTTCCATATTTTTATTGGTGCATTATAGTTATACATAATGGTGAAATTTGCTGTTATGTATTTGTATATGCACAAAGTATTGCAATATAATTTGAGTAGTATCATTGCTCAGCACTAGGTCTCTTTCTTGGAAAAACTTATGTAAGGTTTGTCAAAACCTATTACTACTAGGAAGCTTGAGTGGCTATAGGAATACACCACTGTTTTCTTTTTTAATATAGTTATGCCAGAGGGTATAAAACTGCCTTCATTTTTGTGCCCAGTAAATTTTTTTTTCAATAGCTTTACTTATACACAGGAAATTAAAACAATGAGATTAGTCAACCAGTTAGACTGATATCTTGGGGTCATGTAGATGAAACATCTAGTTCATTGAATATCATTCGTTTTCACCCAAGAATTTGGTATCGAAAAGTCACACCCTTGACTTTTCCAATGTGACATATGTTTTTCTATGTTATATGAGTGAATGTTTTTTATTCAAATTAGAAACAACAACAACAAAAAAAAAATCAAACATAGTTTTGGTCTACCCCATATGGGTAACTGATATTATCACAGCTAGTGCTGAGCAGCATAGAATATTTAACTTCCTTTTGTAAAAAAATGTTTTCATCTTAGGGAAAAGCAGCATTTGGCAAAACATCAATTCCTCTGCTTTTGTTCATCATTTGTTTGAACAAAAGTAATTATGTTTACAACAAATTAATCGTCAGAATTTTTCTTTGGTTACTGGTAGAGTCTTTTATATTCAACTATCAGTAATATTAAATCTGTCTGGTTTTAAATACCATCACCAGAAAAGCAACATTTATTTGTTCTAAATTAGATGTATCATGCCCATCATTTTGTTTTATTAGTGAATGTAATAAACATCATATCAAAAAGTCCAAACAAATGCCTCAAAAACAAATTACTGAAAACTCATGAATATTGATTTGAAGGTAAGTTTTAAAGGAGTAAATCTGTAATGAATATTTTGTAAATTATAATCAAATACATTAAGTGAAGCAAGAATAATTCATAGGTACCATACTTTAGCTTAAATCAATCCTAAAATATCCTGAATAATCAATACGTTTTATGACACTTAGGTTCCCAAATAATTGTTTTTCAGTTGGAAAATTTGACCAAATTTATGATTCAAGATATTAAGCCTTTAATATCCATATATTATTACTACATTTGTACAGCTATTCTATTGTCAATTTAAGATATATTACCAAATATCCCTAAATTTTATATTGAGTAATAACTTTATATTCAACTCTAAAAGATTGATATTATCTTTCTTAGATCTATAATGACATTAACAACAAAAATTTGGCATGATTTTCCATACAACTTAAAAAAAGCCTTAGTTTCATTTACTAGAAAATTATAGGCATTTAAAAGAAAAGGAGGCAATTTTTCCATGCTTGCTCAGTTCTATAGAGCTGATGTCTGGCAATACATCAGGTAGCCTCCATGAAAACATGTCATGTAGTTTATCTAGTTTAGCACAGTTCACTTAAGAATCAGATGAGTATGGTGGTAGAACCTCCTTTGTAGGCCTATTGTGAGTGTTCTATGATTAATACATGTTTGGTCCTTCAAATAGTGCTGGTAAGTGACCATTCAATAAAAGGTAGTTCTCTTTCAGTTCTCTTTATACCTCCTGTTCTGCTTCTTACTTTTCGTCTTAATTTCTTTGGCTCCCATCTTTCTCTGAACCATATTAGTAGTTGCATATTTCTAATTCTATGCATTACAGCATGTAGAAAGTGTCTAAAAGTAGGTTTCAGCTTTAATAACTTTAAAATCAAATGTCTCCGATTTAAAAACATCACTACTCAACAGGTTAATTTTCCATCCCTTTTACGGTATTTATGTTTTTTTTTTTTAATTAACAGTCAGTATATTCAAAATCTTATATACAAGTTATAATCAATTTCACACTATAAAATAACTACTATTCATTGGTAACTTAAAAGATTGTATTTTAATCTGATCTTTCAAGTTATTTTTAAAGATAACAACAGTTTTGATGTGGTCCTATTTGAAAGTCTGATGGAGACAGATCAGGCAACTAAAGGGTCCATGTCAAAGACACCTTTTCCATCCACTAGCCTGAGAAAATTGCACCTAGAAACTGCTCTGCATCCCCATACCCAAAATTAAAAATTAAAACTCTATTATGTATAATTCACAAGAGTAAATGATTCTCAGAGATATTTAATGAATTAAACTTTCAAATTATATTTTAATGGCATGTGTTTCCAAATTTCTGAAAATAGTAAAGCTTAAAAATGCACTAAGACATTTGGGATGCACTATATTGTTTATTTCACAGAAAGCCTTTGATGAAATTGGCATTCATCAACTCAGAATAATGTAGTATATACTATGAAGCATGAAAAAGAGCATCTTGTTATTTATTTCCTCTGGACATATTAATAAGAAATTTTTTAAGTAGAAACTCAGAACAAAATCTTGAAATGGCACAGTTCATCATGATGAAACTCCAGGACCTCTAACATTTTTTTTTAAATTTTTGCTATCTACCTGTAATCTTCATAATACTTTAGAAAATAGAGTTACATTTGTCTGCTTTAAACATTTCCCTGCTTATACATATGATATTAGTAGAAAAGTAAAAATAATCAAAAGAGGAGATAAACAAACCCTGAAATCAGAATGCTATTTCAACTTAATAAAGATAAGCACACTTTTTTTGCCCAGTGATAGGTCTCACTCAATGCCTATTTTTAACTGCACAGTTGATTTTATACATTTGTTCAGTCAATTAAAAGAAGAAAAAAGATATATAGTTTGCCTTTATAATGATTGAAGTATTAATGAGCATAATTAAATTTGTTATTGAATTACATAATTATTCCAAAATAATAATAAATAAAAATTAGTATTAACTGCATGAAAATTATATGACTGGTATTTTCCAAATGTTTTCCATTTTTAACTTCTATTTTATTTTGACTTAAATACTAGCATCATTTAAGTGTACAACTATCACAGAAAATATAGTGAAGAGACCAACACATGACTTTGGAGATTCTGGATAACATTGTCTGCCTCAGATATTATAGGCAGGAATCAAAATCAGATAGGTTATTTATCACTTAGCACAATTATTGATGTATAATAATTACTCCTTTAGTAATTATTAGTGACCACGTGTTAACATTCTGGTAAAATTGTAGAAATCCTGATTATCTGTATAGAAATTTGTATATATAATAAAATGGATACCATTCTCTAAATTGAATTTGAAAACAATTAATGGTCAACCAACTTTTTGCATATTTTTAAATGTTTTTATTAGTGCATTATAATGACATAAAAATGGGGTTCATTTTGATATAAACATACATGGATGGAAAATAATTTGCTCCATTTCATTCCCCAGTATTTCATTTTATCCACCCCTCCTCCACCCTCATCTCCAGTTCAAGTTTCTCTGTTTTACTAAGATTCCCTGTATATATATATATATATATATATATATATATATATATATATATATATATCTTTTTAACTAATCCTTTATAGAAACACATCAATGCACAATTCACTGTGATAAAATCATAATGTACTTAGTATAATTTGTCCATTTCATATACAGTTTCTCCCTTTTTCCATGTTTGTTTTCCTTCTTCTCCAACGATTACCCTTCTATTTTCATGGGATACCACAACCCATTTTTTCCTTTAGTTTGCTCTAACTGCCATCACTGAGAGAAAATATTTGGCCCTTGACTATCTGAGTCTGGCTTATTTCATTTAACATGATGTTCTCCAGTTCCATACATTTATCAGCAAATGCCATAATTTTCTTCTTCTTTATGGTCAAGGAATTATTTTACTATTTCATGTTCTGGTAAACAATTTCCAATTTCATTCAGGTCTAAAGTTGTCAATATTGAATTTTAGAGTTATTTATCTGTCACCCATCTTTCTCTTCAGTATTATTTCATTGATTCATTTCTGTATCATGGAGGAGTTAAGGGTTGCTGCCTAGATCAACTCTACTACCTTAAAAGTCTGCATTATATCATATCTTCATGGAATACTTGTTGAGTGGATGAAAATGGCCATAGCAAAAAATAAAATTGTTATATCAGAAACCCAGAAACAAAACTTCCATGTGAATTAGTGCTGGGGAAAAATATTAGAGCTGCAATTTGAAATTGAGCCAAAAAACATAAAAATATTTAAAAAATTGAAAAACCAAAAAGTGATTCTTTGAAAAAAAATAACAAAATTAATAATAATTAGGCCTGCTAATCAAGAGAAAAAGGGGAAAAAATTCAAATTTCTAAAATTCATGATGAAAAATGTAATGTCACCACAGATACTACTGAAATACAATGGATAACCAGAAACTATTTTGAAAATTTATACTCCAATAAAATAGAAAAGCTTGAAGTCATCAACAAATTCCTAGAGACATATGAACAAACCAAATTAAACCAAGAAGACAGAAAATTTAAACGGATTGATTTTAAGCAATGAAATTGAATATGCCATCTAAAACATACCAACAAATTAAAGACTAGGACATGATGGATTCTCAGCTGCATTATACCATACTTTAAAAGAAGAACTACTACTAATCCTTCTCAAATTATTAAATAAAATAAGAAAGGAGGAAATTCTTCCAAACTCATTCAATGAAACTAGTACCATTCTGATACCAAAACCAGGCAAAAACACATCAAGGAAAGAAAACTTAAGAGCAGTATCACTGATGAACATAGATGCAAAAAGCCTTAATAAAATCTTGGCAAACTACATACAAAAGTACATTAAAAAGATAGTACCCCAGTGGGGTTTCATTCCAGAAATGAAAGATTGGCTCAACATATAGAAATTAAAAAATGTAAATTCACAACATTAATAGATTTAAAGAAAAAATCACATGATTATCTCAATAGACGCAGAAAAACTATTTGACAAAATACAATACCCATTCATGTTAAAAAATACTAGAAAAACTTGGGATAGAAAGAACATGCCTCAATATTGTAAAAGCTATACATTAAACCCAAGACCAATATCATTCTAAATGAAGAAAAGTTGAAAGCATTCCCTCTAAAACCTGGTACAAAACAGAGATGGTATATTTTACCACTTCTATTCAACATAGTCCTTGAAACTATCCAGAGCAATTAAGTAAAAAAAAGGAAACTATGGAGATACAAATAGAAAAAGAAGAATTCAAATTATCACTATTAGCTGACAGCATGATTCTATATTTTTAAGGCCCAAAAAACTCCACCAGAAAACTTCTAGAACTAATATATAAATTCAAAAAGGTAGCAGCATATAAAATTAACACTCATAAATCAACTGTGTTCCTATACACCAATGATGAATCAGCTAAAAGAGAAATCAGGAAAACTATCTTATTCACAATAGCATCAATCAAGTAAAATACTTGGAAATCAATTGAAAAAAAGAGGTAAAAGACCTGTATAATAAGAATGACAGATATCAAGAAAGAAATTGAAGAAGACTTAGAAGATCTCCCATGTTTTGGGGTAGGCAAAATTAATATTGTCAAAATGTTCATACTACTAAAAGTGCTTTATAGACTTAATGCAATTTCTATTAAAATTCCAATAACATTCTTCATACAAATAGAGAAACCAATCATGCAATTCATTTGGAAAAATAAGATTCCCAGAATAGCCACAGGAATCCTTAGAAAAGTGGAGCAGGAGGCATCAAAATACCAGACCTTAGGTTATACGGCAAAGCTATATTAGCAGAAGCAGCATGGTATTGTAAACAAAAGCAGACATGAAGACAAATGGAAGAGAAAAGATGAACAGAGACAAACCTACATGAATACAGTTATCTTATACTAGACAAAAGTGTCATAAATATGCATTGGAGAAAAGATTGCTTTCTTCAATAAATGGTGCTGGGAAAACTGGAAATCCACATGTAGAAGAATGAAATTATCCCCTAACTCTCACCCTGCACAAAACTCAACTCCATGTGGATCACAGACTTAGAGCTTAAACCAGAAACCCTGCATCTATTAGAAGAAAACATAGGCCCAACTCTCCATCATATTGACTTTCTCAACAAGATTCCTAAAGTGTAAGAAATAAAATCAAGATCACTAAAGTGCAAGAAAGAAAATAAAGAATAAATAAACAGGATGGTATCAAACTTAGAAAGTTTCTTCATAATAAAGAAAATAATGAAGAGTATGAAGAAAGATCCCAGAAAATGAGAGAAAATCTTTGCTACCTGAATAGCAGATACAGCATAAATTTCCAGAATACAAAAAGAATCCAAAAAACACACAAAAAGCCCCAATTAATCAATGGTCAAATGAACCATATAGATATCAACAAATATCTGAAAAAAATGTTTAACATCTCTATAAAATTATAAATCAAAACTACTCTGAGATTTTATCTCACTCTAGTCAGAATGGCAATTATCAAGAATACAAGTAACAATAAATATTGGTGAGGATGTGGTGGAAATATTTTACTCATACATTGTTGGTGGAACTGCAAATTGGTGCAACAGCTCTGGAAATCAGTATGTAGATTGCTTAGAAAACTTGGAATTACCATCTGACACAGTTATTCTACTCTTTTAATGCCCAAAGGACTTTAAAACAGCATACTATGGTAACACAGCTATATCAATGTTTATAGCAGCTCAATTCCCAATGGCTAAGCTATGGAACAAATAAGTTCCCTTGAACAGATGAATTGATAAAGAAAATATGATACACACACAGACACAGAAAGTAATGTGTCTGTGTGTGTGTATGGCTGAGTAATATTTCATTACTCAGCCATAAAAATGAATGACTTTATGACTTTGCCAGTAAATAGATGCTTTGGAGACTATTACTCTTAGTGAAATACAACAATACCAAAAAATTAAGGTTGAATATTCTGATATATGTATGCTAGCACACAACAAGACTGTATGGGATGAATAAAAATTCAGTAGATTAGATAAAGAGGAAGGAAAGAGAGACAGGAATAAGAAAGACAGTGGAATAATTCTGACATAACTTTCCTATGTTCATATTGAATTATCACAGTATGTACAACCACAAAAGTAGGATCCTAATTAGAATATGATGTACTGTATGTTTGTATAAATATGTGTAAATATACTCTACTGTCATGTATAACTAAAACCAACAAATAATAATTTTAAAATGAAGTACCAATTAATGGCACAACATGGATGAACCTTGAAACATTATGCTAAGTGAAAGAAGTAAGCCAGACACACAATATCACATATTGTATGATTTCATCCAGAATAGGCAAATGCATACAAGTAGAAAGTAGATCAGTGACTGACAGGAGTAATTGATAGATACAATTTTTTGTTTTGTCGTTTTTCCTTGAGCTGATGAAAATGTTCTGAAATTGAATAGTTGTGACACTTGCATAACTTTGTGAATATACTAAATCCCACTCTGTTGTATGCTGCAAAAGGTGAATTTTCTTGTATGTGAATTATGTGATAATAAAATAAGAACAAATAAAATTATAAAATTAACCAACACAGTAACAACAGCAACGACAAAAAGAATTCCTTGTGCATTTGAAATACTGTTATTTATCAGATGAGTTTGTTTTAAGAGAGAGAGAGAGAATTTTTTAATATTTATTTTTCAGCTTTCGGGGGACACAACATCTTTATTTTATTTGTATGTGGTGCTGAGGATCGAACCCAGCACCCTATGCATGCCAGGCAAG
This sequence comes from Urocitellus parryii, assembly GCF_045843805.1. Classification (NCBI taxonomy): domain Eukaryota; kingdom Metazoa; phylum Chordata; class Mammalia; order Rodentia; family Sciuridae; genus Urocitellus; species Urocitellus parryii. Next base: position 67,706,589 of record NC_135538.1, on the reverse strand, counting down.
CACGCTACCACTTGAGCCACATCCCCAGCCCTATCAGATAAGTTTTTTGCAAATATTTTCTACCAGTTTATATGTGGCTAGCCTTCTAATCTTGATAAGTTCTTAATTTTTTGCATTTCATATTTATGCATATGATCTATAATGAGTTACTTTTTAATCAATTTAGTCACTTATCTTAATTAGGTATATATGAGAGCAGAATGTATTTTTTATTTATTGCACACAATTGCACCACAACTTTTCATTTCTCTGATTATACATAATGTAGTGTCACACCATATGTGCAGTCATTCATGTACCTAGGGTAATAATGTTCATCACTTTCCACCATCTTTCCTGCCCCAATACCCTGTCCTCTCCCTCTCTCAAAATTTCTCCATTTTTTCCCTGCCCCTGCCGCATTACAGAACAACACCCACTTATCACAGAGAACATTCAGCTTTTGTTTTTTGGGATCAGCTTAGTATGTTTAGCATGATATTCTCCAACTCATTATTTATCTGCAAATGCCATAAATTTATTCTCTTAATGCCGAGTAATATTCCATTTTTATATATGCCACAGTTTTTTATACATTCATCTATTTAAGGCACCTAGGTTGCTTCCATAGTTTAGTTATTATAAATTTAACTGCTATAAACATTGATTTGGCTGTGTTTCTATAGTATGCTGATTTAAAGTCCCTTTGGTATAGAACCAGGAATAGGATAGATAGCTTGGTCAAATGGTGGTTCCATTCCAGGTTTTCTAAGGAATCTCAACACTGCTTTCCAGTATTGATGCACCAATTTGCAGTCCCACCAGCAATGTATGAGTGTTCCTTTTCCTCCACATCCTTGCCAACCCTTATTGTTGTTGTACTCTTGATCACCACCATTCTGACTGGCATGAGATGAAATCTTAGAGTAGTTTTGAGTTGCATTTCTCAAAATACTAGAGATGTTGAACATTTGGGTGGGAAAAAAAATACCACTCACATGGACCACATAAACAAGCAGGGATTTTCATCCTCATATCAGATAAAGTGGACTACAATGAGTTTCTTTTTGTGAAAGGTGTAAAGTTGACCTAGATATTTCTTTCTTTCTTTCTTTCTTTCTTTCTTTCTTTCTTTCTTTCTTTCTTTCTTTCTTTCTTTCTTTCTTTCTTTCTTTCTTTCTTCCTTCCTTCCTTTCTTTTTTCTTTCTTTCTTCCTTCCTTCCTTCCTTCCTTCCTTCCTTTCTTTCTTTCTTTCTTTCTTTTCTTTCTTTTCTTTTCTTTTCTTTTCTTTCTTTTTTGTTTTTTGGTTTGTGGATGCCCAGTTATTCTATCACCCTTTGTTGAAAAGACTATTTTTCTCTGTTTATTTCCTTTGCTTTTGCCAAGATCAGTTGTCTATAGTTATGTACTATAACTCTGGGCTTCTTTGTTTTATTGATCTCCTTGTTTCTTCTTTTACCAATACCACAGGATCTTGATTCATGTATATTTATAGTAAAATTAAGTTGGATAGTGTGAGTCCTTCAATTACATTCTTTTCCTTTACTGTTTAGTTGGTTATTCCAAAATTTTTGCTTTACCCTAGATTTGTGAATCAGCTTATTAATATCCACAAAACAATCTGGTGGGAATTTGATTGAAAAAGGCATATTTTGTTTTCTATCTATGAACATGGACTATCTCCTATTACGTGTTTTTTTTCTTTAATGTCTTTGATTTGAGGTTTGTAGTTTTCCTCATGTAGCTCTTTGTATAATTTGTGAATCTGATTAAGTATTTCATTTTGTTTAATGCCAAGGTATTTTGTTTTATTTTATTTTTTTAGTTTTAGGTGGATACAATATCTTTATTTTATTATTATGTAAAGCTGAAGGATAGAACCCAGTGCCTCATGTATGCCAGGCGAGAATTCTACCACTGAGCCATAACCCCAGCCCTGGTAAATTTTTATAATTCTGAGTTCCACCTGTTCCTTGTTGATGTATATGAAGTTCATTTTTAGTTCTTAATATTATATCCTGAAGCTTTATTATAATGGTGTATTAATTCCAATAATGTTTTTGTCAATTCTTTCAATTTTTTTCTACACAATTATTATAACTCTAAAAACAATGTTTTATTCTTGCTTCCCAAATTTATGCATTTTTTATTTTATTACATTTGCTTGGATTTCAAGTATAATGTTAAAAAGAAGTGAAAAGGGTAGAAATATTTGCCTTTTCCAAATCTTACTGGGAATTTTCCAGATCCTTACCATTACATGCAAGCTACAGGTTTTTGTACATGCTGTTTATCATGTTGTGAATGTTGTCTTTTATTCCTAGCTTATGGAGGTTTTTATTTTTTTTTCAAATAATTTAAAGAGATGTTGTATTTTGTCAAGTGTTTTTTTCTTTACCTATTGATATGATTGTGCTGCTGTTCTTCACTACTCTGTTGAAGTGATAGATTGCAGCAATTGTTTTCAAAGATTGAAAGAGTTCTCAATACTTGGGAAAATACCAACATGGTTCTTTTTTATACATGGTTGAATTCCATTTGGTAATATGTTTTTTAGGATACTATTTCATCAGTGCTCATGTAAGATGCCAGTTTGTAGTTTTCTTATAATTTCTCTATGTCTGAGTTTGATATAAAACTAATGCTGACTTTATAAAATGATTTAGGAAGGATGATCTCTGCTTCCATTTTCTGGAAGGAAATATAAAGAATCATAGGTTTCCTTTATCAAATATTTGATAAAATTCACTGGTGAACCTACTTGGGACTGTTCTCTTCTTTATTTATGGGTTATTAACTCTGAATTAGATTAATTTGATATATACAATCTATTCCAATTACTTATTTATTTTTATGAGTTTTTTCAGGAAGAGTCATTCAGAGAATTGTTCCATAACATCTAAGTTATGTAATTTGTGACCAATGAAGTGTTAATAAGTTTTTTTTATTATCCTCTTGATATTTTTAATAATAAAAAACTTTGAAAATAAATTATAAGCCATTGTATGACTGAGACAAAAATAAAAGCAAGAACAACAAAGATGACTTCCTTAAAATATTAGGGGAAAAATTGAAAGAAAAGCCTTTCCCTCTACATTCTTGTAAGTAGTAATTATTCTTCAAAACTAAAGGAAATAGGAAGATATGTTCAGATCCACATATTTGCAATAAAACTTTGCCAGAAGACTTGTGATACAATAAATACCAAAGATTGTTCTTCAAATTGAAGGAAAATTATGCTAAATAAAAGCCAAGAGTCAATGGAAAAATTTAAGAGCAATAAGAAGGATAAAGATGCAGACCAAATAAATGAGTATTGATGGTTAAAAATCAATAAGAATATCCTAAGTTTGTAATATATAAGAAATAAAATATAAGGCAAAAGCACAAAGGTACAAAAAGCCAATATATATTTAAATACTTGTAAGGTGCTTAGATTTTGAGGAAGTATTTAAAGAACTAATTTAAAGTAGGCTGAATTAGTCAAGGAACAAATTATAATCTCTAGGGTAACCATTAAAGAATAATAAAAATGATAACCAAACAGCTGATAGAGGCAAAAATGGAATAATTTTTCATACTTGATAGTTTTTCAATTTAAATAGATGACCAATGGAAATACTTCATTGATTTAATTGAGTAATACATAAAATATAGTTTGTTCTTTTCTCTAATAAGAGAACAAAAAGGTTCAGTAAAATTTTATACAAAACTTTTAACCAGGGCTATTTAAGCCTTTTTAAAGTATTTACTGAAAATACTTTATTTTATGTTAAAGCAAAAGAATTCATGCTAATCGTTGCAAATTTTTATAGTTAAATTGAACATTAAATACATCTATTAAATTGTTTATGTCTAAAAATAATGCAATTGGAAGATCTGTCAAATACCATTTATATATTTCTTGGAGTAAAACTGGAAAATATTTTTAAAAGTATTAACTCTTCATTTTGTGGTAGATAGAAGTTGTACTTGAATACAATAAAAGGGAATTAAAAATTAAAGTTGCCCATGAAAATAAGGAATCAATCAACCTATTAATTATAAAGGGTCTGTTTCACCCTAATATTTGGTAGCAATGAGTCCATCACCAATTAATATATTTTTTTTTAATTTTAAGAATATTAAGAAGAGAGTATGAGTCTATAAAAAATAAAATCAAAATTAACTTCAGGTCTGATTTCAATAAAGTAGACTCATTAATTTAACATTTCACAGCTTATTATTTTAACTTCAACATTTAATATTCAATATATTTTAAGTTGTCCAAAGTATATTATGCTGAAATAACTATTTTCACCTAAGGTTAATGCTAGAAAAGATCTTACTTTGGGGTCTGACATTTAGGACTTAGAATTTTAACTCCAAAGAACTCTATTCACATTCTTAAATAAATTTTTAAAAGATTCCACAAGAAGTTCTCTCTAATACCAAGGGCAGGGTAATTTTAAAATTCTGAAAACAGTAGAGGATTACAGCAAATTGATAAGGCAGGAGAAAGTCCATTTAAAGATAGTAAAATAAAATCCCTTTTTGGGGTGGTATAGTGACAATAAACAGAGAAACAAGCAAATTCAGGTATGCAAAGAACATTAAATTCTTATCATAACAATTAGTACTAATAAGTTATATGTTCCAAAGGAGAACCTAGGATGCTCAAATGCTTGCTTATTGCTTAAAAATACTTGGATATGCAATGTTTAATTGAGATAAGCTACATAGAAAAGTTTAAGGTACAAGCTAATTTTATAATATTCATGACAATATGAGAAATATTTCTACTCTACCTTTTCCAAGTGAGAAAATTAAGCCTTAGGTTCAATTATTTGCTTCATTTTTCATACCAAGTGAGAACACAGGTGGTATAAAAGCCAGAACTTCTTGAGGTCTTTCTACTTGATGTAATTATACCCTATATGGGAAAGATTTACTTGGCAAATCTGCTTTTTCTTCCTGTTTTTTTTTTCCCCCGAATATTCTACTGAAAAAAAAATCCATCCAGTATCTGATGGAGAAGAAAATTCACTAAATGCTAATATACAGGCCAAATAAATGAGTATTGATGGTTAAAAATCAATAAGAATGACCTGAGTTTATAATATATAAGAAATAAAATATAAGACAAATATAAGAATAAATATAAGAATAAAGATGCAGACAGCTAATATATATTTAAATACTTGTGCCTAGATTTTGAGGAATCATTTAAAGAACTAATTAAAATAAGCTGAATTAGTTCAATGAACGAATTATAATCTCTGAAGTAGGCTGAATTAGTCAAGGAATGAATTATAATTGTATATGTTTATCATAAAAATGATAACCAAACAGCTGATAGTCACCTAAACTTCTGACTCCACCAGATATGCTTCCTGCCTCTGAAAATTGCATTCTGTTTTTGTTATTCACCACCAATTGGGTTGTTTCCTCCTTTCTTCTCTGAAGTGACTTGCTTGGCTTTCAATAGGGGCCACTGAAGGAAGTAACTAAGGGTTAAGTTTAGAACACTTTGCTTTCTTTAATGTAGTCCCTACATTATTATTTCTGCCACTTATTTTAAATAATCATTTTTTTCTGGTCATAAATATTTGGTATATTTATTTTGTTTTTCATAGGCTAGTGTTTGGGTTTATCAGAATAAATACTTTTTACTCATCAGCAAGAAGGATATCAAAATAAAAATATTTTAATTTCTGTTTGATAGTGGTTCCATCCTCTAGAGGTTTTTTTTTTTTTTTGATAAATCTTTAAAACAGAACTACTTATATTAGAACTACACTATTTCCCAAAGCCCATTTTCTTCTTCTGTCAGTGTAATTTATAAGCCTAGTCAAGTTCCTGTGTATTTTCAGGATAATAAATGCTTTGAGAAAAGCATGATAATTCTAGTATGGTGAGCAATTCTGCATAAATATTCTTGCATGAACCTCTGTGGCACTTATAATGGTCATATTTGGCATTCTTCATTGCATAGTCAAGAAAATGAGATTGCTGTTAGTATAAATAAAAATATAACTGTGATTCACAATTACACCATACATTGGAAAGCATTCTAACTACTTTTTACATTATTTATTTGTTTATTTGACTCATTTTCTGATACTATAACCATCTCAGTTTATATTTATTCACATTGGCAATGCAGGAGATTATAGAAAAGGAGCTTCCAAAGTCTTGGACTTCTGACTCAAGTTCCTATATATCCTGTATATATATCCTGCATATATAGTATTTTGACTCATGAGACTACACAATATATATATATTGTGTAGTCTCATGAGTCAAAATACTAGCTAACCTGTAAGCTTAGTAAAAAGAAGACACTATTTTTAAATAAAGTATAATAGAAAACATTGATAAGATAATAATTGGATAGTAATAATTTTATAATTAAGTAAACTTCAATGATAATAACAACTAAAATATTTTTACTTATTTTATTGAAAATGAGTCAGATGTTAATGTCATTTAAAATTTCAAATTTATAGAATTAAGACATACCAAAATTTCTGCCTTCTTACTGAAGACAAAGAAATATTAGAAAATATACATAAAATTAATAAATACATAGTAATGTCTGAAAACAACATGTAAAAGTTAAGATATGTTCAAAGGAAATAAAAATTACCTACAAAAAACTCAGGGGAAAAATTTTTATAGAAAATAAACACACCATCAAAATATATTTGAAAACAAAATTACGTAAAAGTTTTCAACATTAACAAAAGGACAAATTAATACCATTAAAATGTCAATAGAAAAATAATAAAAATATTCAAATTATCTTATTTTTTAAAAAGAACATTTAAAAAAGGAACAAATAATAAGGTAATTTTATTAGAAATTTTGAGGAAAAAAAAGAACTCTTTAAGTAAAATATTAGATTAGACCTGTTCTAATAGAAGGAATTAAATCCAAAATAAACCCTCTTGAAAAACTGTTTACCAAACTGAACACTGAATTGGGAATTATTTTAGATCTTTTTATTTTTTTTGTATTTATTCTTATGCAGTGCTAAGGATCACACCTACAGCCTCACACATGCCAGGCAAGTGCTCTACCACTGAGCCACAACTCCAGCCCAGGGAATTATTTTTTAGACTTCAATTTTTAGAGCAGCTTTTGGGTCATAGCAAAATTGAGAGGCAAGTAAATATTTTTCAAACACTTCCTGCCCCCATTCATAGCCTTTCTTTTGATCAACGTCTTACATTTCAGTGGTGTAATTTTTATCATTGATGAACCTTCACTGAGAGATTTTTAATTATCAAAAGTTTATGTTTTACATTAGAATTTTCTCTTGGTATTATAAATTCTATGGATCTAGATATATACATAATGGCATATTATCTACTTGTGAGCAGTATTTTGTCACGCAGAGTAGTTTCACAACCCTAAACATCCTCTGTGCTCTGCTTTGTCATCAGTTCCTGTATGTGACCCCTGACAACCACTGATCTTTTATTTATTTATTTATTTTAGTTGCTGATGGACCTTTATATATTTTTTTTATTTACTTATATATGGTTCTGAGAATTAAACCCACTGCCTTACACATGCTAGGCAAGCAATCTACCACTGGGCTAAAAAAAAAAAAAAAAAAAAAAAAAAGAAAAAAGAAAGAAACAGCCTACCACTAATATTTTTACTGTCTCCATAATATTACTTTTCCCAGATTATCATGAAATTTAAATTAAAAACAGATATGTACCCTTGGCTTATTGTCTTGTTCCACTTAGTATACTCATTTAATTTCCATCCATGTCTTTTTATAGCTTTACAGCTCATTTACTTTAGTGCTAATATTACATTGACTAGATTACATTGACTAGATGTACTAGATTTTATGTATCTATTTGACTACTGAAGGGCATCTTAGTTACTTCCAAATTATAGCAAATATTGATAAAGTTGCTCTTATCATCTTTGTGCAGGGTTTTGTATAGACAAACAGCTTTAAACTTATTTGGATAAACACTAAAAAACATTATTAAAATATCATATGATGCTGTGCTTAGTGGCTTTCGCCTGTAATCCCAGCAGGTGAGGAGGCTGAGGCAGGAGGATCATAAAACCAGCCTCAGAAAATGTGAGGCACTAAGCAACTGAGTAAGACCCTGTCTCTAAATAAAATATAAAATATTGCTGGGGATGTGGCTCAGTAGTTCAGTGTGCCTGAGTTCAGTCCCTGGGACACCCCCCCAAAAAATATCATGTGATAAAGTATGTTTAATTTTGCAACAAATTAGCAAAATGTCCCCCCAAATGGCTTTACCATTATGCATTCTACCAGCAATGGATTGAAAGATTTTATTATTCTACATCCTCACCATCATATCTGCATATCATTGGTGATGTGTTTTAGATTTGAGTATGTAACAGTAACTTACTGTTTTATTTTTCATTTTCCAGCTGACATATGATGTTGAGCATCTCACATGCTTAATTTTCATCTATATATCATCCTTAGGTTAGCTGTCTCTTTAGATTCTTTTCCATTTTTAAATTATTTGGTTTTTTTTTGTTATTGTTATTTTAAGAGTTCTTTTCTATATTTTTAATATAGTCTTTATCAGAAAGTCTATTCTGATGTTTTCTCTCAATGTATGGCCTACATTTTTATCCCATTAACTTAATTTTGCTAAAAAGGAATTTAATTTAAATGAAATTTGGATTACTAATTTTTCTTTTCTCAATTTTTTTGATATTGTATGTAAAAAATAATTGTCCAATTCAGAGTCATATCCATTTTCTTCTATATTATCTAATGAAAATTTTATAATCTCTTATTTTATATTTTTAAATTGATGACATGTTTTGAAGTTTTTTGGTGAGTATATGAAAGGTTTAAGGTCCTAGTATAGATTCATATTTTTGCATATGAATGTCTAATTGTTCCAAAACCATCTGTTGAAAAGCCTATCATTTTTCCAAAATATAACCTCTGTTTCTTGTTAAAGATCTGCTGACTGTATTCTAGAGAATCTATTTTTGGTTTCTAAAATTTGTTGAATTGGTTGATTTGTCATTCTTTCACCAATACCACACAGTGTAATTATTGTAGTTTTATAGTTAAGTCATGAATTAACATAGTGTCACACTCTGACTATTCTTCGCTTCACTACTGAGTTTCTATTCTGGGTTTTTGCCCTACCATATAAACAAAAGAAAAAAATCAGATTGTTTGGTTACACAAAATAACTTTCAAAAAGCTTGATTGGGATTTCATTTAGATTGGGATTAGTTGGGAAGAAATGACATCCTGACAATAGTCAACTTTTTATTCAAGAATATAGGATACCTCCCATTTATTTAGTTCTTTCATCCCAGGTAGTTTTCCTCATATAGCTCAAGTTCATAATTTGTTAGATTTATAACTAAGCATTTTGTATCCCCTCATTTCTCATTCTTTCTATTTTTGGAATTAAATGTTTTCTTTACACATATAAAGTTTCTGTAATATTCATAGATACTTCTTGCATGGAGTTTACTGATTGAGAGTAAAAATCTGCAGATTTTTACTCTCAATCTCCCTCTATATATGTCTTTATCTAGGATAATATTCTATGAGTATGGTCAATACTTGTTCTTTTTGAAGTTGTATGCTTTAGTTGGATTAAATGGACAAGAGCTCATAACCTCTAATTCCCAATGTAAGCTTGTCATGAGAGAGGGGAATCTATGCAGGTCCGCCATACTAGGGTATAGGCTTCTGTAGATGAAAGGTCATAGCAAAGGCTGGTTTACTTTGAGACTTGTTCCAACTGAGTCATAGAATGAGTCCTGGGGTAAATGATTTATGTACGTTTGATGAACACTGCAAGGAAAGCCCAGGTGTACCTTGCTGTGTGACATGACTGTGTTTCACAGAGATAAATGGACTTAGAGAAACAAACTTGACACCATTTCTCCAACCAGTCTTTCATCTAACACTACAGCATTTATTTCAATTCCTGTGTATCTATTTTAGGGTCTGTAAGGCTAAATAATAATGGTAAGACCCATTATTATTATTATTATTATTATTATTATTATTATTATTATGTGTGTGTGTGTGTGTGTATGTGTGTTGCTGAGGATTGACCCAGGATGTTGTACATGTGAGGCAAGAACTCTACCAACTGAGCTATTTCCCCAGCCCAAGACCAATATTTTTTTTAAGTTATAATCAATAAGTAAGCAAAAGTAAGGACTTTCTTCAAAAAGAATGTGGTGGAAAATTGTTTGAAATTTGAATATATGCAATGAAGATAAATTATGAAGAGCATCAAAAAAAGGAGAGAAAGATTCCTCTTGATAATAAATAAGGGAACTGAAGGCAGCAGCATTTGATATGTATACAATGCCATTAAGTTATATTTATAGAAGGCAGTTATATTTTGTGATGATACTAAGAGTCTACAGAAAGGAGGATATGTCACTTGATTTCTGTATACCTTAATGTTTTCATTTACAAAATTGGGAGAGTGATAATATCTTCTATTTATAAGATTTTAGTGAGGATTAATCAATATGCTGATGCAATAAAAACAAAGTGTTCAATAACATTATCATCACCACCCACAACCATTCTCACTACCCTCATTATGATCATTGTTTTCTTCTCTTACTAACATAGTACACTTTTTTAAGATGCATAAGAAAATAAAAAATGGGAGATAATCCAGTTTTACCTTTTCAAACTGTTTCAGAGATGACAGTGCCAATTACTCTATCAAGACAGGAGAAGGAGGTTTTAGGAGAGTATGGTGATATCTGAAACAGATGACTTTTAGTCAAACCTGTGTTCAAATATGCATCTCGAAATACACCCTGAACTGAAAAAAAAAAAAAAATTCTGTATTAAGGTATGTTACTCACACACCTTTCCTCTAAAAACATCCTGGAGACATTTTTTTTCCCCATCAAAATGTAGAGCTTTTTGAAAACAGAGTATTTAAACTACTCATTAGTACATCATTTTAGTATCTATTTTCTCCTGTAATTGTTGCATTCAAATCATATAATTATCCCTTAATTGAAAAAAAAGACAAAAAACTAAAAGGAAACATTTTAGAATTACAGGAAAAGTGAATGGATGTGGAATTTTAGTTGTGCTAAATCCAAACAACATGATTATGTCTGTATATCACCCTTTTCTTTTCAAAAGTTAAAACACAATTGTTACATAAAATAGTTCATTTTTTTTTAAATTAAGAAATGTGGGGACAAGTGCATGGAGTACTGCATACATGGCATATGTTAAGAGTGTCTGAGTGGCACACCACTCCCCCCTGCTAGGCATGTGATCTGCAAACTGCTTACCCTGTATGCACAGCTCTGGGCATGAGGCCGCACGTTGCAGTCCCTGTGCTTGCTCCATGGCCTGCTCCTTGATTGGCTGCTGCAAGGTCAGTTGGCCAAAAATTGCATTGGTGGCTACCTGTAATCTGCTTATCTACTGCTGACTCTATATACATGGTAACTGCACAATAAAATCAGACCTGCTTCCTGCTTGGTCTCGGGAGGTCTTGATTAGTGACTCTGCAGCCACACTCTCCTCTACCCTATTCCATGGACCTCCTCGCTGGACAAAGGAGAGCCCAAGGAAAGAAAAAAAATGTATTCTACACTAATTGTTTTCATATCACAACTTCTGAATAGTTCCACCCTTCCTCTAAAGGTCCATTTAGTTGAATTAACAAAAGACTCTCCTTCCATCTTTCCCAAATTTACAAAAAATAAAAAAATAATGTTTTGCTTTTACAAATACATAACAGAAATTTTCAAAAAATTAGCACTAATTTTCCTAATTCTTCCTATTTGTTAACTTCACAGTGTAAATATACCATAATAATGCATTTTCAGGGCAGAGAAATTAACCCAACAGTGAATATCATTCTTTAGTCCAGCTCAACAAACCTTATTACCTAGATTTGGCTCTGTACCTTCAGGCAGATGAAACGTGAGCACATGACTGAATAGAAAAAAATATCTCTATTAAGAAAAAAAATTGAGATTTTTAGATTTGACTGCCTGTCCATTAGTAACATAAAGTGCTGACAAGCAGAACAAGCAGTGAGGAATGTAATGTCAAGGCCTCTCATGAAATGAAGTTTCATAACTTCACTAGGGTTGATGGATGGGTAATAATGACATTTTCAAGTGTAGGAATATACTCTATTAAGAATATCATAGAATTTTTCTGCACAGAGTAGTTGTTACAGCATGGTTGCACAGGGAAGACGGCTCTATAGAGTAAGAAAACACTCATGTGTTTATAAATGTTTAATCAGGTTGATATTCTGTTGCTCTTTACCATGCCAGAGAACATAGCTTATTTAGAGTGCAATAGTTTGAATAGAATTATCTTAAGCAGTGAAACAATGGTGGATTATACATCAAATATTCAAATAACTGACATTAACAACATTGTAAATCTGACATGAACAATTTATCCATTTGCAGGGAGACTTTGTAAAAATGCCTCGCTAAGGATGTTATTTGAATAGTAAATAATCCTTTTGGTCTTTGAAAAACGTGATATACCATATTCTTTATAGATTTAATCACAAATACAACTATCATCTTTCAACCTGTCAACTGAGAAGGACCTGTGTCACTAATTTATGTCTTATCTTCAAAAAACCCATTGCAGTAACATGAAGGATAAAATTTCATGATTTTAGTAAATACATCTTGGTTTTTAAAATAAACCAGGGAATCTTGTTCTTCCAGAGAAAATAAGTCTTTCTATATCAAAACTCACATCAGGATATATAAAATCACAATTTTTAAAAACCATTTCTAAAAAGCATAGAATGTTTGAGTTCCTGTGTTTTTTGCCTATTCAGAACTTGCTAGAATTATAATCTCCAAGAGCCAAGAGAGACAGTTTCAACACTGAATGATAAAAATCACTTAACATTCAGCAGATGATATTATGCAAATTATTATATATGGGAAAAAACTAAATAACTCAGTAACCATTTATTAGCCCAAGATAGCATTCTCTAATTTATGAACTTTTGTTTTCTAAATGGCTTAACATTAAAATTACAATTTGAATGTTTCCTTGGGTAAAATTGTTTGACAACTCCTCTAAGTACTAAACTAAAAATAAATAAACGTCATATGAGAATTTTAAAATTATGCCTACTTATTATTTCTTTCCTTTCTTCTTTCATCTTTAATTCTCCCTTCCTATCATGAGTGTAATGTTTATTAGACCATGCTTTCTAATGAACTCATTACATTTGTAATGAGAATGAAAAAAACTACCAGGGATACCTCTGAGTTTTACATGCATCATTCTATTCAGTAGTTATGAAAGGTAGCTTCATATTGAGCTTAAATATAGGGGTCTTCTGCAATTTAAATTTATATTATGTATTGATTGAATGATTCTGTATGAGTCTCATATCTATTTTTGTATATTACAGAACATGCCTACAATGCAGCATTTCTCAGCGTGAACAATACTCTCAGGAGGAATTCAGGGCTGGAATTGCCTGGAGTATTGCAGGCAAAGCTTTCATTGAGAGGGAAATGAAGCAAAAACAGCTCCATTGCCTAAATAAATTAATTGATTTAAGACATGAGAAGAAAAAAAAATAAAGAAAAAAATTGTGTTTCTACCCACTATTTAACTCTGTTTTGAAGACAGGGTTTGAGGTTGCAAGTGTTTGAGAATTGTCTTCACAGGTGTCCTTCTTGTTCTTGCCTTGCAAGGAGCCATTAGTGTTAATTGCTCTGAGGTATGCAGCTGTTTTCTTCCTGCTCAGGCAACCATATATTTTTTAAGCATTTATTGTTAAAACTTTTCCTTACCAGGTTCCCTGGACTAGCTTCTGAGTGATATCTGCAGAGGAATTTCTATAGAAATAGCAATTTGGATGTAGTGTTAGCTTTTGATATGAAATGAAAATCACCAGGTACACCTAGGGGAAATCTATCTTCTAAAAAATCCACTGCTATTGACCACATGTCTGCAGATGTTTCATACACTATCAGATGCTTTTACATGTCAACTAGGAAATAACTTCTGATGCTTTAAGAACATTTCAAAGGTATAAATTGAAATTTTAGGGCATTGAATAATGCTTGTGAAATTCTTCCATTGTGAAAAGCTGGGAACAATGTACAATGTTCCAGAACTTTGTGACACACACACATACACATACATAAGTACTTCAGGAGTCCTCTTTCAAACATTTCACTATAAAAATAAATTATCATGATAGTAATCTTCTCAAAATGCAAACATGATATATAAAAATGACATATAGATACAAATCTGCATTTATCAAAATAACCCCACAATATGATTTGCGGTATTACTTACATTTAAAGAGAACAAATTTAAGGTTAAAATGGAAAATAACAGTTCACATAATAAATGTGTCCAGGAGTATATATCTAGCTTCAAGCTCAGATGGTTCCAAGTGCTTTTGTGATCTCTCTCCCCTATTCCCTGCCTCTCTGGGATTTCTTCCAGGACTCACAGGGTTTTGTTTGCTCATGTTTCAGAGTCAGTCATAATTGTTTACTGTTAAAGATACTAAAATGCTCATGTCTTCTCATGTGAAACATTCTCAAGAGTTTGAAAAAAAAAGGCCACATACAATATACACAAAGAAATTTTGTACCATGTATTCACTTGTATTCTATGTCCATTTCCAATTTCTCATTCCCTTTTGTCACCATCTTTAATAATTGTGTCTATTTCCTTTAGTTTTAAAAATTGATTTGTAAAAAATTTTACATTGTTGACTTTGTGATATTCTTAGTTGCTCTTTCAAAACATTATGCCCTTTATTTCTCATTGCTTCGACTTATTCATTTATTCTTGATTAGTATAACTATTATGTTGTCTTATTATTTCTGATTTTTTTCAAATAATCATGAATTTATGTATTAGTTTTGTTGTTTCTATGTTTATAAATCTGTGGCACAGAATTTTAATCCTGATTTCTGTTTGTTTGCTTTATACTGGCATAACTTTGGAATTGCACAATCAGTTTATTTTAGGCATCTTTATTAAGATCAATATCTAACCTTCTAAATTATTCTAGGACTGTTTTTCTTACTGCTTCATGGATTTTTTTCATATATAAATAAAAATGCATTATAATTATCTTCTAAAATATTTAAACTTGGCTTTTTCCCCCCTGCTCAATTGATGCACAGAGTTCTTTCATTTTGTTATTAATTTATAGTTTTATTACATTACTTTAGAATATTGCTTGTAAAACTGCTGCATTACAAATCTTCTTGAAGTTTTTGTGATGCCCTGATAGGCACATCGAAAATTAAATATAAGTAATTTTCATAAATATTCAGGAATACTTAAAAGAAGATATATTCCCTATCTACTATTTTGAAACAACATATTTGTAACTTTTTCTTTTTTTTTTTTTTTTTTTTTTACTGTGAGTCTTTTCACTATGGGTTTTTTTAAATGCATTTCCTTTTGTCTAAATATCTTCTGATAATTAGGGTGGTTAATATATTTTGTTCAGGTGGTAGTTACCTTTATACTGAATTCTGGTGAAGTTTTTATAGATCCTTTCCTTATTTAGACTTCTACAAGTTACCCCAGTTTTAAAGTATACATTTTTTTAAAAAAGTATTTTTTTAGTTGTAGTTGGACACAATACCCTTGTTTTATTTCTTTATTTTTATGTAATGCTGAGGATCAAACCCAGGGCCTTGCACATGCTAGGCGAGAGTTCAACCACTGAGCCAAAACCCCAATCCCTTAAGGTATACATTTTAAAAATGTTATTATATTTTATTATAGAATAAACCAAATGCACTACAAAGTATTGTAATTTTAATATGAGTTCAGCAGAAAAAATTATCAAGATACTTTACATTCTGTTTTTCTGTGCTAAGTCTTGGACATCTGTTATATTTGAGTTAGTATTTCTTTTGTGTATGCCTTCCCCAATTTGCCCCATGTTTTAGAGTTGCACTATCACTAAATTGACAAAGCATTTCATCATTAATTTATATGGTCTCCCTTAAATGATTAATTCTCATTTAATCTTACACCAGTAATTGTATAATTACTTGTCATCCTTAGTCTTTGAGATTTCTATAGTCATTTTTTTTTTTATCTGAAGTTGTTCTCTAGAAGATTCCACAGGGAAAACTCTGGGGAACAAATTAATTTCCATTTTTAATCTCCTCAATAATCAAATACAACTAATTCTACTTTTCCTTTCTCTCCCTTCTCCTATTTTTGTATGTCAGTATTCCTATTTCATTAGTCCAAGTAACAGATATCTCATTTAATCTCACTATTTAGCTCACATTGGTCCTAGTCTTGGACTTTGAATAAGTCACTATTTAATGTGTACCACAGTTTCTTTTGTCGAAATTCTCTCAACCATATAGTGCTTGGATGAAGGTCTATCTCCAAAAATATTGTTAGCCCAGCATATTTTTAGCCTAAGTTTCAATTCAGGAGCAAGTCTTTCCTTGGAGGGTAAACCCAGCTACCTGTTATTTATGACCATCTACCATCACTCAGAGTTTGCTTGCAATCTTTTGTATTCTGGCATTCTTTATGAGGGAAGTTTATTTTAAACAAACATCTTTTCATTCTCTGAAATTTAAGGCTGCTCTAACCTATAAAACTCCCAACCTTAATAAGAAAGCAATCTGTTATAAAGACCCCCTTCTACCATAATGAGTTTTAGAAGGATTTTAATTAATACAAGAAGAAAATGGAAATCACTAAAATCATAATCATTTAAATTCAAAAGTATATAAACATGGTTATTTTACAATATAAAATTTGATACATTTTACAATAATTCATTTGCAAATTGCTCTCAGTATTTCCAGCACCATCTGTTTACCTCAGGGAAGAAAAGTCCACATGTTTTTAAAATGCAGAGTACACTAATTTAAAATGTATATTACAAAGACAACACTGCGATCTTACAGTTTATATTTACAGATACTTTCCCCCAAAATGTTGAAATCAGCGTGAACGGAGAAAAGACAAAATTCAACAAAAACTCTCAGTGTGTCTTAATACAGGCATGAATCAGAATCAGGTTAATGCCTAAGTTTTTTATGGTTTCGCTTGGTTTTCTCTGATACTATTCCTTTACAGTACTTAAACATTCTCATCTTGACTACAAAAATGTTAGATTTAAGAGTGTATAGCACAAATATTCCTGAAGTCAGAGTATTTTGTGAAATGATTTTATTTCTTTGAAATAAGGAAAATGCATTTTTGTTAACATAGGCAGGTAGGAACTACTTCTTGCCTTATGCAGTTCACATTTCATTCCTTAACAGGGACATAAGGAGGAAAACATTATAGAGATATGCTCTCATTTTGTTCAGAAGCATGAAGAACACCATATTCTATGACCTGGTGATGGATATTGACTTATCTGGGTTACCCTGGTATTTTAGAGAAGACAAATGAGTACAAAAGTCTCCAAATATATTTTGTACATAATAGTGAATAATATAAATCATAAAAGTGATGCTGAAAGAGGAATGATGATTTTAGTAGAATGTGTCTTATATTTGAAAAGTAGTATTGTAATCTGAATTAAATACATAAAATTTCCTTTAGGAAAATTCTTCTGAAAATTGTAGTTATTGTTTAGAAAATAGAGTGGCTTTCTATAACTAACATAAATACTAAGTTATTCCAATCATAAGAAAATTGTTTCAAATGCATCCAATTAAAATGACTTTTAAATGTATCCAATTAAAATGACTGTTATCTGAAATGTATTGCTTTAATTTTATTTGTAGGGATGATTTTCGAGGATCAGGACACCGTAGAACAAAAGTGTTTACAAAGATGGCTCAGTAACATTGCCCCTCTCTGCTCTTCCTTTCCTCTAAACCTAAACTTAGAAAACACAAGAGCTCTAGTAAATGTGCATAAGACTAACTTTTGTTTTAATTTTTTTAAAGTAATTTCTTATTGATAGAGTCCTAAAATCAAATTAATGATGTCTTGCCATTCTAAGAACATGTCCTATATAGGGGTATGTCTGATGAACCAAAGCACTTGATCTTGATCCCAAATCAGCCCCTGTTGTGCTACATGATGTTTCAGTTTCATCATTGATTTTTTCATGATAACAGTAAATCTCCCACATATTTCTACACATCCTGGACAAATTCAAATAAAATGGCTGTTCTGAAACCAATTTGAACATGTAAAACACTGCCCAGATTCACAAATGTGATTTGGGAGTCCTTGGTTTTCTTATATAGTAGAAACTCGTGTAAAACACTGTCTAGCCTTAGGACCTATTTTTATGTTTTGTTCTCTCAGTTTTAGATACAGAGAAATTCTCTGAAGAATGTTCACTAAAAATTTATAATAATTATCTTTGGATGGTGGGAATTGTGGGTCGTTTGGTTTTGTTGTTCTTGCTTTTTTTCCCTTATATTTTCCTATATAATTGAGTAGTCTTATATTAAGGATAAATTATTTTACATATAATTTTTTCTTAAGCAAATTGAAATATGATTAAAAGAAAAATGAAAAATGTCAATAAAAATTGTAATAACTATAATAAACTTTTATCATCATTAAATCTTTAAAAAGTTAAATATACCCAATAAACAATTCATATAAAGGATATAAACTATCAAAAATATATAAATTGTTACTTTTCTAATGATAAAATAAGTGCAAATTTGAAAAATTAGGATTGTCATTATAAATCTTTTGAAAACCAAAGTTAAAATGAAGGCCTTGAGGATGATGCACACATTAACTCCAATCAGTAGTGGGTAGGAAAGACAGCTGGCTCCTCAACACAAATGATGGAAGCCATACATTAACAGGCTGATTCTAAAAATTATATGGAAAGGGTAAAAGAAAAATTTACTAGTGAAACCTTTTTTTAAAAAAAAAATGTATTAGTTACAGATGAACACAATAACTTTATTTAATTTATTTTTTTATGTGGTGCTGAGAATTGAATTCAGTGCCTCACATGTGCTAGGTAAACACTCTACCACTGGTCCACAACATCAGCCCTATTAATACAATATTAAAGAAAAGAACAAAGGCTGAAAATTTATACTCCCTGGAATTAAGACTAAATTACTATTATTATTTTTGTTGTTGTTGTTCTTTGGTATTGGAAATTGAACCCAGTGGCATGTTATCACTGAGATCCTCCTTTTTTTTTTTTTTTTTTTTTTAGAGGGGACAGAGTTTTGCTATGTTGTTAAGGCCCACCTTAAACTTTTGATTCTCCTGCCTCAGTCTCTCAAGTTGCTGAGATTAGAGGCATGCACCAGTGATTTTGGAAAGACTAATTTTAAGGACATGTTAGGTAAGATAATATGGTACTAGTGCAGAGAAATAAAAATAGGCTGTTAAATGAAATTTATTAGAGGTCACTGTTTTGGATTGAGCTTCTACATGAGACCCTAATAGAAAAGACCAAATTAACATGAAGTCAGACATGCAAAACTTCCACCTCACAAAACTGAAAACATGTTGTTCACCTAATGTTACAAAAAAACAGGAGAGAGATAATTGCAAAATTATCATATAGGCCTGCTTTGGTTAGCATAATTAAGAAGCCTTCACTGCCACAATCCTCACAAGCAAAATAACTTAAAGTAATCTGATGTTAATTCCTTTTTACATTGTGTTTTTTTTTTTTTTTTTTTTTTCTTGTTCCTGCACCAGCTACCTCAGAGAGAAATTGAGTGTTCTGCCAGGTCCACCAGAGAACCTCTCTAAATCTTTAATGAGATGTCACCCAATTCATGAATTACAATAAAAGCCAATTGTATCTTTGAATACAATGTATTGGTTGTTTTTGTTTGTTGGTTGGTTCTTGTATAAGGAATTTAACCCAGGGCCGCTCTCAAAAGTCATTGAGATTACAGGCATGTGCCATCATAACCAGTGTTGAAATTTCATTTTTTTTTTTTAGCAATGCTAAAGAAAGATACAAAAAAAAAAAGTTTTTCTTTACATGATCTCTCGATCTTTCCTTTTTTTTTTTTTTTTTTTTGGCCAGGCTGCAGTGCATTTGGAAGAGGATAAAAAATTCTACAAATGGTGATGAATCAATATTCTTCACCAGAATATGTTGACATGTACTACTTTTTTGACCAAAAAAGGACTTTGCCTCCTCTGAGTGGCTTGACTATAACTAAATCTAAGGTTATTTCTCTATCCTTTACGGATCCAGTTGGAACAAGAATCCTGTTCAATCACTTCTGCAAATTTCCCCACCTGGGTGTCTCAAGATTCTCTATCTTATCACCACTGTTTGCTGTTAGGAAGAATTTTGCTGCCTTTGTCTAGCAAAAGTTCCTTCTAAGCCTGATGTTTCTTCCTAGTGAATTTCCATCTACTGGTCTTCCACTGTGCTTCTTGACAATAAATCTCCACTCCTCTGTGTTGGAGCTGGAGTTGAATGTGATATTTCCCCTATTGCAGTGACCCTTATACCTATACTATCTCAACCGCCTTGAAAAGAGTCTTTTTTTTGATACCTTTAACAAGCATAATGAATATTTTTCCTTTAACAATACACAAAAAAATAGAATCTATTCCACCAAATATACAACAATGCATTTCATACTGACTAAATTTAGTGTGAACAGTTTAACAATAACAAAAAATATTAAGTACTTTTTATGTACCAGAAGTAAGTGAAGGTTTGTTAACAAAGATACAACAGAGCTAACAACAGAACAAAATAAGGATAATCTGGGACTTTTCTAAACTAAGTGCTTCTTACTGTTCATTAAATTACATGAATAAGAAAATGAAAAAAAAGTAAACTGAAACAAAATATTTACAATGTGCTTATCTAACACAGGAATGTTATCCACACTATTTTACAAAAAAAAAAAAAAAAAAAAAAAAGAAAAGAAAAACAAACTATGAATAAAATTTAAAAGACACAATTCACCACTTGGCTTTAATCAAGACCTAGAAAGAATTCAGACTTCAGTGGAGCTAGGAAAGACCTTCCCAAGTGTTCCTAATCACCAGGACAGCTATCCAAACTGCTAAAAAGGGAAAAACTCATTACCATGGGCAATTATCATGTCAAAAAGTTAACATGTCTTGGATGAATGGCAGTACCAAAGGGTACAAGAACAAAATGAAAGTGAGACTGAAGGTATAAAAAAAAAAGCAAGGACTTGTGAGAAATAGAAAGTTCAGTCATCCATTAAAATTAAATATAGTATTTAGCTTTAATTGGGGTATAAGATCCAGTGGTTGTCAAACTATTGCTCTTCACTTTGCCCACCCTAATTTTAAAATTAGCCAAATGTGTAGATTGTAACTTCACGTTCTTCCTATGAGGCTTAGAAGAGACTTTTGCTAAACAAACAAATCAGGGATAAAGACAGGTGGACTGCTCACCCAAGTGTGCTTACTTTCCAGACTTTCTTAAGTGGCACACCCTTCTGAAGAAATAAAGTTTTGCCTTGCAGAACTAAAATTAAAACAAACAAACAAGCAAACAAAAACGACAGGCAATCCAATAGAGAAATAGGAAAAAGAACTGAAAATATGCTCAACTTCCTAGCAGCATATCCACATTAAAACCTCCAAGGAATGTGATTACGTGCTTAAGGATTCAAGACATGCTATCCTGAAATATGCCACAGTGATATGATTACCAAAAAAAAAAAAAAAAAAAAACAGTAGAAGTTGGACAGTCACTTTCACTGTCACTTATACTATCTTCATTCCAGAGATACCCTGCATAAATATTTGGGAAAAGAACATCCTATTTTAAAGATCCAGAGTCCAAGAATTACTTTTAGAAACAGGACTTGCTAAATACCCAGCTCCAGTTTATCATTATTAGATAATAATCTTTGTTTTGTTCACACATTTCCTTACAACTATCCATTTCAATATTGGGTTTAGCAGAAAATGTCATGTTTTTCTGCTTCTTCAAGATTTCACTTCTAAAGACTCCACAGTCTGTCTCTCTCTCTCTCTCTCTCTCTCTCTCTCTCTCTCTCTCTCTCACACACACACACACACACACAGAGTAAATTTGTGTTTTTTCTCTTGCTAATCTTTGCTACAGCCAATTTAGCCATGGACCTAGAAATTGATGAGGATAAGAAATCTTTATTTTTTCCTACAATACCAAATTGTCTATGTGAGAGCAATAGGCAATACTAAGTGGTGATAAGGACATGGACCAAATGAAATTCTCAAATGCTGCTAATAGGTCTTTGGGAAAATGGTAATAGGCATTGCTTATTTGATCTGTACATGTACATGCCCCATCACCCAGCATTTCTACTCTCAGGTACAAACTAGCCGAAATGTACATATGTTCACCAATGACATATATGAAATTATATATAGTATCTTTTTTCTTTATAGACTAAATCTAGAAATAAAACAACATTCATTAACAGTAGCTAATAGATTATTAACAGATAAGTTAATTGTATTATTTCCATGCAACGTTATTCTATAGAGAACGGAGAATGGGCACACTAGTAGCACATGTAACCACATAGATGAATCCCATAAACATCATAATGAAGAAAACACACTATTTTATTCAATTTTTGTATGATTTTAGGTTCATGAGAAATGAAACATGAGTTACAAGTTATAATAGCTATTAGTTTTGGAAGAAGGGAATGCTAGATATGTTCATTTTCTTCATTGGGATGGTAGTTACTCAGGTACAATCACCATTTGAAAACTCATGGATCTATAACCATGTGATTTGACATATTTCAATTAAATAAACGAAAAAAAATATATTGTATACAATTTTGCAGCTATCAAATTGATCTTCATCTTCATAATGTCTGCAATTATCAATAAAACAGGAAATGTTTTACAAGTCAGTGGAATGAAAACGAATGTAGATTTTCTGAAAACAAGTGGAAGATACGTGGTAAAATCTCAAAAAATAGACATTCTTATATAACTATTTCCATAACACTTTCCTATAGAAATAATCATAGATACGAACATAGCCCAAGGTAAAATAATTTTACAGTATAATTTCTAAATGTAGATAGAAACAATCTAATTATAAAATCAGGAATTAAATAAGTATATTTTATCTTACTTTTTGCTGGAGTACTCAAAAGTCATTTAAATTTAGACATCCAGACAGCATTTTCTGAACTATGGTAATAAAATTAAAATAGTAAATAATCAGATTTTTACAAATCAGTAAAATGCTTTAAATTATAACTTGTATAAGAATATATTTATTATCATACTTTCTTTTATTAGTGGTTTTGTTTTGATACATTTATAAACATGACATTTAAACACAAGAACATTATTTTATTTATTACTTCTTAGTTTTTACTGGTTTTTTTTGCTTTTAACAATGTCTGCCTTCAGACATTTAATCTGTTTTCATGCAGCTGAACTATAATTTACTAAACTCTTTAAAAATATTATTTGATAATCAAATTATTTCCAATTCATGTTGTAAATTTATATAATACTGTAATGAACATCTTTCATACATAGTTTTTTGGTACTGTAAAAATAGTTTCTTAATATAAATTCTCTGAAATAGAATGTATAAATCAAATTTTCATCAAACCAAAATGTATTGAACAATTTTTACTGAAGACCTAGACATTGTTCAGATATCTTCTAGGCATTCAGAGGATATGAAAATCAAGTTGTTATAATAGTTCAGACAACAGTGAGAGCTTGTGATTAAAGCTGAACATAAATAGGCTAAACATAGTTGGCAGAACAGAATCCCATGGTTTCAAAAGAAAAAAAAAATGAAAGCAAGCTCTCAGCGCATCCCTTATGATTCAAGTCCATCACCTCAGCCACTTTGTTCATTGCTAGAGGAAGCCTAAATCACTTATTGCTCTACCTCTGTGGATTTCAAACACTTATTAGATATTTGTCTCCAAGTGTTGACTGAGACTTAATTCAGTCCAGCACTCCAGACGCTGTGTAAATAAAGCTGTTATCTCTAAATCTTCATGGGATGTGCCTGCCTTTTGTAGTTCCAAATTGCACTGCCTTTATTGTCACCATGTATCTTTTGTATCAAATTTGCCAACTACAATTTTCACTGCTTCACCTCTATCATTATATATCTCCCAGCTTTAACCCCCAGTTGAGCTCTTTCCTTTAGATCAGTTTTTGCCAAATGTATTACCTTGTGTTTTCCAGACTGTGTCTAATTTGGTTAT
Organism: Urocitellus parryii; assembly: GCF_045843805.1. NCBI lineage: Eukaryota > Metazoa > Chordata > Mammalia > Rodentia > Sciuridae > Urocitellus > Urocitellus parryii. Next base: position 67,682,439 of record NC_135538.1, on the reverse strand, counting down.
GGTCTTATATATCTTATGCTGGCTGATTGCTCAATAAGTGAAACATAATTGTTTAAAACTTGCTGCTATACTTTGTTTTGGAATAGTTCCCTGAACTCTAAATACCTGAGCATGAAGATAATTAAGGTGACATATTGAATACATTGATTTTCTTGTAGAAAATATTCAATGTCCTCTTTTAGATTTAGGGCACTAAAAAGGCTTCCTCTGGATGATATTTAAACTTTTTTTGTTGCTTGTGCACATTCCATAAATCCCATTGCTTACACACTTATTTTCATTGACAATAGCACAAATTTATTTGACTCATATTGTCCAGGGCTCTTTTAAGTTAGAATTAAGATGGAATTGTCTTGCAAACTCAATTTTGAGAAACAGTCTTAGAAAACTGTGATATTTAACACATCTAAGTCATTGTAGAAAAGATGAGCGTTTTTAGAGTTCAACCATGCTTCTATGACAAGGAGACAATTGTATCTCAACCAATTTGAAGAAAATTTTGATCTTGGAAAAAGTTTTCCATATTACACAGGGATAAGAACAGACTGATAACTTCTGTGAGTAAACTGAGGAACACAAACACAACATTCTACTTCAAGCATGATAACTAAAATTGGCATATTTCATATAATTCAAATTCATATTCAGTGCTTATAAAATATCCCATCCTTAAAGATACAGTCCTGCTTAAGCCTAACCAAACATTTTAACAGGTGAAGACAAAGTGGGGCATTCTAATAATGGAAATTGATAAAAAACACTTTTCACCCTCCCCATCTAGAAAAGTTTTTGCCCTCTGTGTCCAAGCTATATATGTTCAAAACTGTCACAAATTTTCCCCATCCAAAGCATCTTCTGATGAAATAAAAGGAAAAAACAGTCCTCGACCAAAAAAAAAAAAAAATTCTTATACATACCCAACCTTTTTTCAAGCTATCAACTGATATATGCGTGAGATTTTTAAAGGATCACGTGTAATTTCAGGTTTGTGGTCTTTATTTCCATTGCATTGCAATCTTTTTACAGCATAGCTCTGTTCCCATACCAAGAGATTTTTACAATAATGGAAAGAAAAACCATAATAAGGTCATTTTATTCAGAGTATAGTTTTAAGTTAAGGAATATTTGGGGAAAAAATATCTCAGCATTCCCAATTCAGTGGAATGAACTGCAAAAGGATCTATAATAATTATTTATTTAAGCTTAAAAATTAATTATTATCAGAATGAATGTAAATTGTTTTTCTTTTGGAGTATCTGATGCTTCCATAAGAGCTGGCATAACTTAACTGTGAAGGCAGCCAAGGGAAGCCTCACATTTCAAGTAGGTTAACAACACTTGGATTTGAAAATGAAAAACATTAATTTAGAAGGAGTCCTTTGATCTAAATGAAAAGTCATGCTTTACAGAGTGAAATATATCATACTTGATGTAGCAGTTTATATTTGATTGTCACTTTGAGACATGGCCTTTAAATAATTACTAACTTTTAAAATAATGGGGCTGCTATCTTATCACATTGAGATTTTTTTTAAATGTTCTCAGTGATGTCAGTATGCTCCTGCTGGAAGCCCTCCCAGTCTCTTATTTCACAAATGCCTCCAACTAGTGATTTCCCACTGACCCTGTTTGCATGTTTCCTATATCTTTCCAGCATGGCATGAGTCATAGTGCTATCGGTTGGTAATGTGTAGCTGGCAGGGACTGCAGTGTGTAATATATCCCCCCCATCAACTGAGATCAGTGTCGACTCCCTTTAGCCACCTGAGTTCAAGGGCAATTTGCTTTATCAGTAAACACCTTACAGTGGTGTCCTTGAAGGGACAAGTTAGATAAATTGTATCTGGAAAGGCCTGGAGAAAAGAAAGGCAGGTTAATGCTGGTTGTCTTTCTGATTTAATCATTTGTTAAAGTAAGCACTCTGCTCTCAGTGCTTGGTTGTACATGATAGAAGAAGAAACCATAAAAAAAAGAAAAAATAATATCTACCACAAAATTTTTTACATATTCAAGAAAACTCTTAATAATTTTTAAAGTAAAAAAATCTAGACATGCTAACAACACACAAAATATGGATTAATTAGTCTTATGAAAGTTACACATATGTTCATTTTATCCAATATCCATGAAGTATCCAGCTTAGTAACTAATGATCTTCCTCTAAAACATGTGTAACTAATCCTATTTTGCTTCTCAATCTGCTTTCCTGGTTACCATCATCACTGGGTCACTGAAAACTATTCCCTCGTTTTCTTTGAATGCATATCCCTGAATGCAATTCAATATTTTATACTTCAGATTTCTCCCACACGACTGTCCTGTGCTCTTTGAAATTTGCAGGCAATTCTCAAACTCTTCTGTTTATTTCACATTTCTGTCACTACATAAACTGGGTTGTCTCCCAGGAAGTCTATTTCCCTTGGATTCCCCTGGATTAATGACTTTTTTACCTTTCACACTCCCTGTCAAAAACTCAAGACCTGCAGTTCAAATTGGTGTCTTTTGTTCTTTGAAACTATTTTTTCTAGAAGTTTCCCTTAAAAACTGAAAAATTTCAGAGTATGATATCAAACTAAAACACATACCATCCTTTTATGTTGTGGTTTTAGACGTACCTCATTCTCCATTGACTTGTTATTAAATAACCAAATTTCTAAGAACCCTGAAGGAAATATATATATATATATATTTCTGTCAAGGAGAACTTGGCCCAGGCATTCCAAACACTTTGACTAAAACAAGAGAATAAGAATTGTAATAAAGAACTTGGACGTTAATTTGTTTGAATTTTAGCTTATAAGAGTATGTGATTATAGACTTTAATTTCTTTGATTTTAATGTTTTTATATTTTTAACTCAAAATGAAATTTAGTTCTTGAATTTTAATTTATTCCTGGAAGTAATTTAAATTTTATGTTATCTACATTGTTGACACTTTGTTATTGAAAAATCTATGCATTTGGAATACCCAAATGCTGTCATTTAATTTCACTTTTATTTCTCTGAGGGGCTTTATTGGATAACATGGCTTGATATAATTGGTGATGTAACATATAATAAAGAATGGATTTTCAGCACTGGATAATTTAATTAACACTGTACTTTCATGAAACACCAGATCCTTCTAGGGTCAAAGTCTCTGTTGCCTGAATATTATTAAACAAGAGAGAGTTGTGATTATTGGGGAGACACTGCATAAAGATGAAAGAAGGACTCTCCTTACTTTTCATTGGGAACACATTTATAGGTACACTGCGATTTAATGCTTCAGTCCACGTTGGTAAGATAATACAAATCCTTGAATATTACAATATACTTATTATTCTCACTCATGGATTCCTTCTATGGATGAGAATATTCACTGCCACTGCCCCTACACTAATTTCCACTTAATTATACTTTCGTGAGTGCTATATGACAGGGACCATTCCATAAGGCACAAGGAGGCTAAATAACTTAATTGAGACAACTAGTGACAGCTATGTTGCCAAATCAATTATCCAATTCTTAATATTCACCAATTTCAAAGTCTCTAGAACTTTCAAAAACAATTTTATTCTTCACTTTGTATACAAAATAGACTTAAAATAAATCAAATATATATAAAGATCTTTTTCTTCAAAGATCTATAATACATTATAGAGTTTAATTTTTGATATATGCTGTTAATTTTCTTTTTTGTACAAGATTAGAAAAAGACAGTTATATTTTAATACTGATAGAGAAGTTGATCATTCCTGAAAAGAAAGCACATTTCTGCAAATCTGGTTCCCTTACTGACACCTATATTAAAGCTAAAAGGTAAGGTTATTTTTGACTGGAAAAAGAAACACTAAGACAAGCATTATTTCATATATTTCAATCTCAGAAAATTTTGGAAACATTTGCTAAAACAAGTATGATATTATGAAAGCCCTAGAAAATATATTTTAGAAGATAATTTTTAAAAATGCCAGGATATTTACTCTAACTTGGGATATTAATGTATTTTCTTTTGAATTTAAAATTTTGCTAAATATGTATCCTGATTCTTGTGAGATACCAAAGTTCCATGGTATTGAACCTTAGGGGTATCTTTTGCTTCTCACTCATGATACAGTGAGTCAGTTTCTATAACTGCAAGAGTTATTTATGCTCTCTACCTTTTATGCCTTCTTTCTCCATGCCTCCTTTTATTTCTTGCTTTAACTGAGAAAATCAGTGTTCTAGTCATTCACTTACAGTGAGTTTTTATCAGCTTACCTTCTCTTATATATCAATAAAACTTCAAGCTTGCCATTAGCACTCCTCCCCACACTCTTCCCATTGATTCTGTGATTTTGCAATTCTCATCCTCCTCTGTCCACACCTTTATTGTCAGATGTTGTGGTAGGCCATATCCTCTCCACCTTTGGAACTATTTTCTAGGGTTACCGGATTGGTTTTCCTTTAAGCTTCTCTTTACTGTAAAATATGAGAAGCATTGTAATACATTTTAAATGTGTTTAAGGAATGTCAAGGGACAATGTCAGATTGAATACTTAGGTTTGTTCACAGGAAATCATCATAATATGATGTGGGAAGATAACTTCTGACAGAGAAGGAAACAGGCCTGGCGATGAGAGATTTCAGCACATAATTTGAAGATGGAGTATAACAACAATGACACATGATACAGAATGAAAAAAAAGAGGGAATAAGGGTAGGTGACCCATCTTCTGAAAAGGTGGGCAACATAGTTTTTCTTGAAGGACTCAGATTCAAATGTAAAAAGTAGGAAGAGTAGCAAAGATCTCTGGAGGCTATAGCCTTTTCAGGCAGCCAGGCTCCATTCTCTTGCTCTATACAAGCATGCAGGGCGATTGAACTCCAAAAATTTCTCCCCTAGGGAAAATCCTGCTTTCTTCTCTAAAATATTTATCAAATTGACAAGAAAGAAATAGGTCTTTCAGCAGACATTTATTAATTCAGCAAATATTTATAGCATACTTTCTCTGTGCCAATCACTTCTTCGGTTGCCAGAAATACAGGGTTGAACAAGCCAGAAAAATTCCTTTCATGAAGCTCACATTCTAGTGGAACAACAAAAGAAAATAAAATTATGTATATAATTTAATTAGTCCCACATATGGACTAATTTCAGCTTATGCTAAGTACTATGAAGAAATCTAAGGACATTAAGGTGATATGGGTTTTGTGTGTGTGTTTGTGAATGTTTATTTATGCATGTGTGCAATTAGTGTGATCAGGGTATGTAAACATAAAAAGAGAAAGGTGAACATTAAACTATAGATGTGAGAGGAATAATTCAGTGCACAAAAATCCATTTTTTAAAGAAGCACGATATATTCAGCAAAAAGAATCAATTAGAAAAAATAATTGCAAAATAAAATGATTAGGCAATCTGGAAGAGCAATGTCCAAGAATGTAATGCCAGAATGATAAGAATTCAGACATGAGATAATAGGTCAATATCAAGAGTAATTTATAGTTCAACTTAATTCCAAAGCCTAGGTCTTTGCATGCTAACAACTTGCTTTGGTTTTCTGATTTTAGAGAGACAATGCATTGAAAAGATCTAAGATGGTCACTGGCACATGTAGACTATTTCAATAATGACAGTTATTATTATTACACTACTCACTCTTTTAGAGCACTCATTAATTTTTGTGCTAATTCACCTTCTCTGAGTTCTCAAAAAATATTTTCATCTCTGTCCTCTCCTGAGTTCTGGTTCTATATTTTGATATGACTCCTTCATAGTTCCACTCAAATTTCTGCTCTTAGTCTATTCTCACTATTGTGAAATGTAGCTTAATAAAATGAACCCTAAAATGATAATTTAAAAAAATGTGTTAACAAAATAAGACTGTTCACATTGACTTTTAGTGTAAATTTTTTGACCCTGGAACTCTATTTGTTTCTTCCTTTTTAGTTACTTAAAATGGAAAATTAGAAGTTTAACTCTTTAAAGTATCAATTGTCTTCTAATCTAATTCTGCAACCAGATTATAGATTTATGAAAAACCATCTATGACCCTTTCCAATCAATACCCTTTTCCTTCAAACAAGAAAGGAAAAAAAAGAAAAGAAAAAAGAATGGCATAATGAGCATCTACTCACATGATCGTTTTCTGTATTCTTTCTTGTTTTTATCTTCATTCTCTGATATTGTTTAATATTGGGACAATTAAAATATTACCCTAGATGGCTTCTGACTCTAGTCTCCACACCATTAAATTAATATCATTTAATGACACAGAATTGGGTGTCTTAAAATATCCATTTTTAATATTTCATTTTCTTCCTCAAAAACTTTTGTGACTCACAAAACTTTCAAGGAGAGTAGAACTTTTATATTTGACATTCAAGGACAAATATGGCAGGCCTAATTTTTAGCTTTTTCTCCGACAGTTCAATCTATAGCTTGTGCTTTTTTACATCCCTGATTTTCCTCACACTATACACCCCCAATACTCTTAATATAAATTGTAAACATTCTTAAATTTCTACATAGTTCTTCCTCCTATCTGAAACCTTCACAGATTTTTTAAAGCTACTTTAGGACTAATTTTAGACTACCAAATACATCATTTTTCAAGGTTTCTAGGTTTATAATTATTTGTGTATGTGCCATAAAATCCTTATTTGATTTCAATGTTTAGGTGAAATAAATCATTACTATAGCACCTAGCATGACACCTGGCATGTTGAATGTCTTATAAATGTACATGAAATAAATTAATGCTTTTCTTTCCTTGGACAAATAAATTGGGCTTCCTTTTTTCACTTGAATGTTACCAAAAAGTATATGAAGAGGTCATTGATATTTTGTTGTATAGATTTGCCATTATAATAAATTTTGTGGAAAGACAGCAATAATGTTGAGATGTATTTACAATTTATCAAATCTCAAGGTACATGATAAACTGAAAACACTGCCATCCAAAGATGCTTCCTCAAAGAGAAAAATATTAAATATGCATTAGTCAACTATTTCTGATGATAACTTTTTAAAAATGCCTGTAAATTAAATAATTACACAAACCTTGAATTTGTCTGCAAGCTTAAATAGCACCAGGTAACTGCATTCCCTTTAGGATTGGGACTGAAAAAACATTTTTGAAACATAAATGTAGCAAATCTTCCGGATTAATATTAGAATAAACCTCTTGCCTCAAGCTTTAGCACTGCACAGAATACTAGTATGGCTCATAAAAGTATATCTAAACATGACAGCCTTCACATAAAAAATAAATTATTCATGATCATTAAAACAATAGTTAGTATTAATCATATTCCTCAAGTGAATAATGATATCCATGAATGAAATAATTCTTTGGCTTCAGATAACAAATATTAGTCAAACCTGTTTCTGATAGAGACATCTTGACATTAAGATGTACTTACCAACATTTTACATGTATTTTTACTTACTAGCAAATGTACATATTTGTAAAGTAAAAGTACACACATACACACACACACTATATATTTTAGTGTGTGTGTGTGTGTGTGTGTGTGTGTGTGAAGAGAAACATATTTTTTTCTCTTCACCAAAAACATTTAGGTAGTTATTTTTTAAGCAACTCACCTAGAATTTAAAACTTCTTATCCACTTTATAATGTTAACTTTTCTCACCATTTCTTCTACACATTTTCAAATATTGTTGGTTGATACATATTCTTATAAAGAATTCCCATGCTATTAAAGCATACTAATTGCTCAGTAACAAAACTGCTCCCCTTAAGTATGACCATTCTAGGAAGAACTAGTGAGATGTAAATTTTTATGAAATAAAAAATAAAGTTAAAATATTTTAGAATGTTGTAAGATATATTAGACAATTGTGTATGTGCTATTTGAACCAAAATAGTACAGAATTAAGAAGAACATTTCATATAAACAGTAGAGAAAGGAAATGACATTGGATCCTATTTAAATCTAAAATGTGGTATTTTCAAATTCTTAGACATTGCTGTAATTTTTCTGGCATGCAGGACCACAAATAATGGATATTTTCTTGACAGATGAGTTTATTGAAGATAGAAATGATTTCTCCCTATCAACCAAGCTTTTTTTACACATCCCATGCCACTTATACACTAATCATACATAAATACTCATAAAAGTGAAGAATGATCTTATATTCTAGCCAATTTCAGAAAGCAACAAAAGCATATTTTAAAAGTTTGTGTCAGAATAAGTTCTAATGAAAAAACATAATTAGAAGTGTACCATTTCTATAGTAAAGTCGATTTTTCTCATCCAGGCTAAATACATATCTATGATAGGGACAATAATCTTCATAAAATTGTATCCAAAATATGTAGTGTGTATATTGATCATGGACATTCAAGAAAGTGTTCGTTTTCTTGTCCATATCCATTTTATTCAGAATTCATTTTTACCTGAACCTAGAATTGAACTGTTTTAGTCATAGACTGTAAATATTAAATCAAGATATAAAAAGTGTAAGAGAACATTTGAAACTAATTTGAGTGTTTTTTTTTTTTTTTTTTTTTTTTTTTGTGTGTGTGTGTGTAGGAAACTATAACCATTGTATGACTAAGACCTTAAAGACTTTTCCCCTCTTTCATAGCAATATGACCTAAGGTGATTCTTTAGATGTCATGGAGAAGTGGGTCAATCTTTTTAGACATGGACACATTGGCTGATATAAAGATGATAAGAAAAAATATCTCTTTTCTCCCACAGTACCTGTGTCATTCCAAAACAGACCTGGGACAGAAAAAGGGACAGAAGTTGATCTCACCTTAAGCGGAAGAAAACATCATCCTCTGAAACGTCTACTATTAACAAACAGAGTTTGCAATTCATCGTGTGTGAATTGCCATCAGTCTTGAAATTGCTGACTACTGTGCCACAGGTGAGTCTGAATTTATTTAAAGTTTCTTATTATTTGCATATGAGAACAATGAAATTAGTTGTTCCTTTTTTCTGATCACTGACAGTACAAAACTATCATTATATGTGGAATACTGCAGATAAAACAATTGAAACCTGCATGAAATTTCAAAAGCTACAGATAACGTAAAAATGTACTTACCATAAATGCCCTGTCTTTCATTTTATATAGCAATAACTATGTCTATCAATTGATCAATTGATCAAGCTATCTATCCCCTGCTCATCTTTTCATCACTCCATTAAACAGATTATGAAGATACATGTAACATTCAGAATTCCATTACTGACTCAGCCTGTTACTAAAGAAACCATGTCCTCACAATGAGCATAAAGTGATGATTAGAATTATGTTCAGATAGATTTTCTTTGACATTCTGCTGCAAGATTTCTATCCATTTCTCCAATCTGCATTAATATTAATATAATAACCCTACCTGACCCATAGCTGCAGGCATTCTAACTGAATCCACATATTCTATGCACAATACTACCAATTTTAGAGATGTGAAATTAGCTGCAGTGGCTGCGAAATGGAGCCCTACCACACCTCACTCTACTCTCCAAGTTCTTTTCACCAAAGCAAGAAAGGGGTCAGGAGAATAAGAAAATCAGAGGCTCTGAGAGGCAAGGCTCAAAAAGGTGAATGTGAAAGAGAAGGAAGTAACAAATGTAGTTCCCAGGAGATAAGCTAAGATACCATGACATAGGCTCTAAAGTTAAGCAAGGGGTTGTATATAATAAGAACTGCACATTAATTTTTCCCTCACACTTGAAAATAATTATGGCTACCCAGAAAAAACAAAATATATTCAACTATGAAGTGATTGCTTATTCATTTTCCTATAGCTACAGAGTAGAAAGTATTCATTTATACATATGTATTATATATGCCTGTATATAAAATCTATGAATATATATACATATATATTCATAGATTTAAAATCTATGAATACTTGCTGGTTGTTTGGTTGGCATTTCTTTTGACTATCTGCTGTTTCTCTGGGTCCATCATATTTCCCCCCTTCACATTTTTTCTTCATTCCTCTAGAACATTCAACACCAAAAAAAAAAAAAAAAAGATATGTGCAAAACACTAATATCTGTTTCTTGTATGGAAACTTTGGAGAACAAACACCTTTCTGTGGTTAGTACAGATGTCAAAAAACTCAAGGGAGAAACTCTCCCTTACGTTGCGGAAATGACTTCTGTGCTTGCTCCACACAAACAAGGTTATAGGAAAAGTAAACATATTAAAATCTAACTTACTCCCAGAAGGCTCAATAGCAATTTTAAAGTCAAGAATATCACAGAAAAGTTACAAGTGTTCACATAAATATATAAAAGTTTTAAAAGAAAAAAAAAACCATAACCAGCTTTATATATGTAGTGGATTATGAATCAAATGCAAATACTAAACAGAAATGTAATTGGTATACAAATATTCAGACTTTAGAGGTCATTAAAATGTAGATATTTTAGAAATACATTTCCATTCCTATTCCCATCTATGCAAATGGATAAAAAAAATCCAACATCATAAGGAATTTTAAAATGGCAGTAAAGAAAGAATCTCTGTCCTCAGCCAACATATTTTCCCCACCACGTCACATTGTGCCTTTCTGGTTTTATCTGCCAAACCCTTTCAGTCGTCTACCACAGGGAAGCTTTCTTCCCACTGCATTCCACTCAGCTGAACATTTGGACTGCCAACTATCTTGGCTGCAGATCTGGGGCTGCCTGTTTTGTCTTGAACCATATATACTCTATCCTGCATGCTGATTTCTGAAAGGTTCCAGAGATCTCTATTTGCAATAAACTCACATTTGCATGTGTAATTCCTTATTGTTTGTCAAACAAGGAAGGGAATATATATACTGACTGATAGAATTTTTTCTAAAGGAGGAAGCAAAGCTCTTGAGTAAGGAAAATATATGGCTAGAGCTGACATTCCTACTGAATTCAACATTTTAAAAAAAGGTCTCTCTTCACTTCAAGTCTTTATGCTTTAACTGTAATATTTCATGTAATCTTCTAAAAGTATTAAAAAATGTACGACCTTCCAGGAAATCTACAAAAAAAATTCTCTAGTTTCATGAACCAGGTATGGGGCAGACACAGCAGCCTTTAGCAGCATTTTTACAGACTCTTTACTTGGGGACTATCCTATAGCTCATCTGTGTGCTTATTCTATTACTTTCTCTTTGATGTGATGGGGAAGGCTGTATGGATGGCACCATCATGTTATTTACTAAGTGTCTTTTCAATTCTCAGCTCTGACAACAGTGTGACTCACTTGATAAACTAAGCTCCACTCTCAGAGATTCTATTTTAACTTAAATGACATTTTTTAAAACTGTGTTTCAGCTGACTTAGTCAAATCCTCAACTAAAAAATGGGAGAGTTTTTCAATAATATCAATAAATTGAAACAATCCAAAGTTAACTAAATATCCCCCCTAAAAGAAAGTTGTGCCATAGAGCTAAACTCTCACGGATTGTTAACATATCTTCTGCTCTATTTTATTTATTAATATTTCATTAGTAAGGGTTTTCTCTATGGCTGTTTGGGTGCACAGTAGAGCCCACCCTCAAAGATGGTCATGTCTTAATGCTTAGAAACTGTGATTATGTTAGGTTACAAGGCAAAAGGTTTAAGATTGCCAATCAAGTAATGTTGTCAATAAAGTTTTTTGGGGAGGGAACCAGGAATTGAATTCAGGGGCACCCAAACACTGAGCCACATCCTCAGCCCTGTTTTGTATTTTATTTGGAGACAGGATCTCAAGGATTTTGCTTAGCAAGGCTTGCCATTGCTGAGGCTGGCTTTGAACTCTAAATCCTCCTGTCTCAGCCTCCCGAGCCAGTGGGATTACAGGTGTGTGCCACTGCACCCAGCCTAATAAACTCTTTTTAAAACACAAAAAAATTCATAGATAATCCCTCTGACTGGGCCAATATAATCTTTCAAAGAAGTAGAAGAAAAGTAATGCTAGGAGGAAAGAAACCAAAAAAACAGAGCTATTCAACACTACTGGCTTTGAAGATGAAGAAAGGTGGCTAAGAGTCAATGTGGATAACCTCTAAAGGATGCAGGAAGAGATTTGTTTCTAGAGCCTCTGGAAAGGAACACACACTTGGTGACACCTTGAATTCAGTGTAGTAAAACCTACATTGGATTTATAACCTGTGGAAATTAACAAAATAATGCTTGCATTGTTTTAGGACCTTAAATTTTCAGTAATTTGTTACAGAAACATTAGAAACCTAATATAGCTATTTTATCATAGACTCTTTTTAAAAAAATATTTATTTTTTAGTTGGACACAATATCTTTATTTATTTATTTTTATGTGGTGCTGAGGATCGAACCCAGGGCCCCGCACATGCTAGGCGAGCGCTGTACCGCTGAGCCACAACCCCAGCTCCTTATCATAGAATCTTACGATTTTTTTTTTGTTCCCTTAAAATCACAGTGTGATATAATTATGGTAAATAATTTACAGCAAGTAGTTAATATATTTCTAAAAAGTGTTATTCTAATCAGCGGATTCAATTTTGCACAGTTAAAAAATACAAGTCTTTGTTTAATCAAAATAAAATTTTGTATTTATAAATAAAATTAAATATCAATGAAAAGTTGAATATTTCATTTTTATCAAAATAAAGACATGAAGACCAGAAGCAGATGGCATATAAACTGTAACCTGAGTTTCCACATAAAATAGATTAAGCCCTAGGACTTGCTATTTAAGTGAGAAAGAGCTACATACCAATTTTGCTAAAACTAAGAAGAGATATAATTTTCTATTATATTGAGGACATAAAAGTACTTAGCAGGGAGCAGAATGATTTATGATCATAAAGGAAGAATAATATTTTAGAAAATATATTAAGATAAAATTAGGGTGACTACCCAGAAAGCATGGCAACACAATAATCCTCCATAAAAGTTGGTAAAATTTTTATCACCTGAAAACTTTGCGTTATAATAACTCTTAAATTGGAATACTCTTGAAATTATCATGAGAGACTTGAAAAAAAAAATTTACTTAGCTCCTGAAACCACATATATCCCATTTTCAGTATGGAAATATAATAGCTACATAGCTACACCATCATTCAAACACAGACACATATTTACAATACAGTTGTTTTGTGTTTTTGTTTTTTTAACCTTATACCACTAAAATTGAAACTTCTGGAAATCACAAGTTAGCAGATTCCATTGCACACATGTTCTTGTAAATATACTTTGTTCTGCTTTTTTCAATTCAAATGCAAAAAAAAACCAAAAAGAAATTTTACCTTTATATTAACTTTGTAAATCAATTTTTGCTACCACAAAATAGAATCCATATTCTTATGGAACAATGAATATCATGTAATTCTAAATCACCACCTGTTCTCAAATTTGTGTATATCAACAAAGGAAGAGAATAGTATGTGTTCCTTGCAACCATAATTGGTACTCTTCTGAAGTTGCTTTGAGTAGTATGGAATAATTAGCTGATGATTAAACACAGCTCCAGTTCTGATAATTAAAAATTAAAATAAACCCCCAAATGATTACTGTTTCAAAATAAATTAATGAAAAAAATGTCAAAGAATATTTTTGTGCACACAAAAATTTTCACCATCCAAAAATGTAAGATTCACAATGTCTCCCATCTAATGAAAGCTCATCAACATTAGATGGTTCAGGATTATGTAACCCATAACAAGGAGGAAAAAAAGAAAACAAAAACAAATTAACAGAATGTAACCAACACATGTTTAAATTAGCAGAAAAGGGTTATTTAAACTATATGTCATGGTTAAAAAGGTGACTAGAGATGTGAAAGGTATTTTACAAAGACCCATATCAAGCTTTTTGAAAGGTATACAATGTGTTAATTGAAAAATACACTGGTTAAGAATAATAGAATATTTGTATTTATGAAGAAAAGATTAGTGAATTTAAAGACATATAACTGTATAAATTACCCCAAATAAAACACAGAAAAATATAGAATAAAAAAATAAGAATTCCATTTCTGGAGTGATGGAATAGACATACATCTCTCTATTTTGAACTGTATATTGTTGAGTGTGGTGGCACAGGCCTGTAATTCCAGAAGTTTGGGAGGCTGAGATTGGAGGATCACAAGTTTAAAGCCATCCTCAACAAATTTTGAGGCCCTGAGCAACTTAACAACAGTCTGCCTCAAAAACAAACAAACAAAAAATTTAGAAAAGGACTAGGGATGTGGCTGGGTGGTTAAATGACTCTGGGTTCAATCTTTGGTTAAAAAAAAAAACCCTGTATATTATATATAAAGCAAACACAAGAAAACTTCAAAAGAAGTCATGCCTGTCTATGGACCCCAGCATCAGAAGAAAGGCATTGTTGGTGAGTTTTCTGGTATTTCTATTATTTCATACATATCAGGTTGAGTACAGAAATGATCACCAATCCAGATGCATCTATTGTATCACAATAAAAAAATAATAAAAAAAAAAACCCGGAAAATTCTTGCTGTAGCCAAACAACTAGATGAGAGGCAGCCATAAAAGATTTTAAGGAAATATCCCCTTTACTTCATACAAAAGACACTAAAAATACACCAAAAGAACAACAACAGAAATTTTGACAGTTTCTTTCATCATATCAGGAAAGGATGATTCCTACTCAAAACAATCTCTAACCAGGTGCCCAACCCTCTTTCCAAGCAACTATCAGAGAAGTCTAAATAGAGAATGAACAGATTTTTCACCTCCTATTTGTAAGCAGGTCTCCCTTCACTGTGTGGTGTCATTGGAAACCATGTGAGGAACCTGGACTTCCATAATCATCTGTTGGTAACAAAGGACTCTTCTTCATCCCCACTAGGGTGATGTCAGATAAAGCCCAGTAAGAAGTTAGGGCTTGTGACATTGTTGAACAGTAAGGCAACATCCACTTTGTCAGTGGAGGTCACATGGAACTGCTAACCAAGCACCCTGGCCTTGACTGGGAAGTAGGTATTCATAAAATCCTTTTGGGGAACGGAGACAACTGACCTTGCCCAGTAATGATATGGAAGACACAAATGGCAAGTATCAGGGAATAATAACAGCAAATAATAATCCTTGTGAGCATCAACAAGACAATGAAATAATACCATGAGCAACACTACCCATATAAATGGACCAAATCCTCAAAAAGAAGAAACTAAAACTAAGTATAAAGTAATTAGGTGAATAGAAGTCTAACTATTTTAGGGTGTTGGGATAATTTTTAAATAATGACCTCAATTTCTTCAGGCTCAGAAAAATTGGCTCAAGAAAGCTACCAATGTTTAAAGAATTGGCATAATTTTTAAAAATCTCTTCCAGAAAACAGAAATGGAGATAATATTTAGAAAACATTTTATGAAATCAGCATTACCTGCTACTAAAACAATAAAATACTATCAATACCAAATGCTGGTAAGGATTTAGAGAAGCTGAATCTCTTATGTATTATTGGTGAGAGTATAAAATATTCAGTGAGTTTGGAAGGTAGTTTGGCAATTTCAATTTTTATGAATATTTTAAATCTTTTTGATATTAGGAATTGAGAACAGGGGCCAATAAGCACTGAGCCACATCCCCAGACCTTTTTATTTTTTACTTTGAAACAGGGTGTCTCACTAAGTTTCTGAGGCTGGCTTTAAACATGCAATGCTCCTGCCTCAGCCTCCTGAGACATTGAAATTGTAGGCCTGGGCCAACATGCCCAGCTCAGTTTGACAATTTCTTTCTTTTTTTTATTTATTGTTTTTGTATAAACATGACAGTAGGGTGTATTTTGACATATTATACATACACACACTGTGAACCATTCCAATTAGGATCTGATTCTTGTGGTTGTACATGATGTGGAGTCACACTGGTCATGTATTCCTTTATCAGCATTGGAGAGTTAAGTCTGATTCTGTTTTGTTTTTTTTCCCCCTAATCCCATCCTCCCATTCCTTCTCTTCATTCCTCTTTGTCTAATCCAATGAAATTCTATATTTCACCTTTATACCAACCCTTGTTATGGATTAGTATTCACAAATCAGAGACAACATTCTGCCTTTGGTCTTTGGAGACTGGCTTATTTCACTTAGCATGATATTCTCCAGTCCATCCACTTACCAGATTATGCCATAATTTCAGTCTTACTTATAGCTTAGTAATATTCCATTGTGTATATATACTATATTTTCTTTAACCATTCATCTGTTGAAGGGCACCTGGGTTGGTTACATCATTTGGTTATTGTGAATTGAGCTGCTATAAACACTGATGTGGTTGCATCTCTGTACTATGCTGATTTTAAGTCTTTGGGGCATAAGCCAAAGAGTGGTTAGCTGGGTCAAATGGTGGTTCCATCCAAATTTTCTAAGGAATCTCCTTACTACTTTCCATAGTTGTTGCAGCAATTTGCAGTCCCATCAGCAATGTATGAGTATACCTTTCCCCCACATATCCTAGCCAACATTTATTGTTACTTGTATTCTTGATAGATGTCATTCTGACTGGAGTGAGGTAGAATCTCAGTGTAGTTTTGATTTGCATTTCTCTAATTGCTAGAGATGTTGAACATTTTCTCATATATTTGTTGACCATTTGTATTTCTTTTTCTGTGAGGTGCCTGTTCAGTTCTTTTGCCCACTTATTGATTGGGTTATTTATGTTTTTGATGTTAAGTTTTTGGAGTCCTTTACTATCCTGAAGATTAATGCTTTATCCGAGGTGCAAGTGGTAAAGATTTTCTCCCATTCTGTAATCTCTCTTTTCACATTATTGATTGTTTCCTTTGCTGTGAAGAAGCTTTTTAGTTTGATGCCATCCCATTTACTGATTATTGATTTGACTTCTTGTGCTTTAGGATTCTTATTGAGGAAGTTTATTTCTGAGCCAACATGATGGAAAATTGGGCCTACTTTTTCTACTAGTAGGCAAAGGTCTCTGGTCTAATGCCTAGGTCCTTGATCCACTTTGAGTTGAGTTTTGTGCAGGGGAAGATGGAGAGATTTAATTTTAAACTAGTTCATATGGATTTCCAGTTTTCCCAACACCATTTTTTGAAGAGATTATATTCTACTTGATGTATGTTTATGGCACCTTGGCTAAGTATGAGATAACTACATTTATGTAGGTATATCTCTGTGTCTTCTATTCTGTTCCATTGGTCTTCAATTCTATTTGTGCCAATACCATGCTGTTTTTGTTACTACAATTCTGTAGTATAATTTAAGGTATAGCATTTTGATGCCTTCTATATTACCTTTCTAAGGATTGTTTTGGATATTGTGAGCCTCTTTTTTCCCAAATAAATTTCATGATTACTTTTTTTATTTCTATGAAGGAGTGTCATTGGAATTTTATTGGGAATTGCATTAAATCTGTATATTGCTTTTGGTAGTATGGCCATTTTGACAATATTAATTCTGCCTATTTAAGAATATGGGAGATATTTCCACTTTCCAAGGTCTTAATCAATTGCTTCCCCTAGTGTTCTGTATTTTTCATTTTTGAGGTCTTTCATCTCATTTGCTAGACTGAGTCCCAAGTACTTTACTTTTTGTGAGGCTATTTTGAATGGAATAGTTTTCATGATTTCTCTTTCAGCTTATTTGACATTGGTGTATAGCAATGCAATTTGATTTATGGGTGTTAATTTAATATCATGCTACTTCACTGAATTCATTTATCATTTCAAGAAGCTTTACTGTGGATTTTTTGGGTCTTGTAAATATAGAATAATGTCATTGGCAAGTAGAGAATATTTGAGCTCTTCTTTTCCTTTGTATTCCTTTAAATCCCCCCCCCATTTCTTGTTCCAGTTTTTAGAGGGAATTCTTCCTCCTCCTCCTCCTCCTCCTTCTTCCTGTTCTTCTTCTTTCATTTAGAATACTGCCCTTGAGTTTAGCATATATATAATGTTGAGGTATGTTCCTACTATCCCTAGTTTTTCTAGTGTTTTCAACATGAATGAATACTGTATTTTGTCAAATGCTTTTTCTACCTTTATTGTGATAATCATGTGATTCTGTAAGTCTATCATTAATATGAATTACATTTATTGATTTCTGTATGTTGAATAAACCTTGCATCCCTGGAATAAACCCCACTTGATCTAGATGCACTGTTTTTTAAAAATATTTTTGCATGTGGTTTGCCAGTATTTTATTAAGATTTTTTGCATTGATGCTCATGAGGGATATTGGTCTGATGTTTTCTTTCTTTGGTATGTCTTTGTCTAGTTTCGGTATCAGGGTAATTCTAGCTTCATAGAATGAGTTTGAAAGGGTTTCCTACTTTGTTATTTCAGGGAATAATTTGAGGAGTATTGGTATAAGTTCTTCTTTGAAGGTCTGGTAGATTCAGAAATAATCTAACACCTCAGCAACAATTTAATGAGTAAACAAAGAGTAATACATCATGCAGTGAAATATTTCAGAAATTTTTCAAAAATTAATTGCTGCTTCATACTTTAATATCGATGAATCTCAAAATTGGCACACAGAATGAAAGAAATAAAGTCTAAAAGAAAAAATAGAAAATACTATTTGTCTTAATCCAAGTAAAATTCTACAAAATGCCAATTAGTAATAGTGTTGACAGAATACAGATTAAGGGTATATGTGGGAACACAGGGAAATTAATGAGGGTTATAGATATACTCATTATTTTGATTGTGATCATCGTTTCACAAGAATATATAGACATAAAAGCTTACAAGTCTGTCTACCTTAAATATATGTAGATTTTTGTATCAAAAATATATATTTACATATTGAATGTAACTTAAAAAAAGATAAAAGCAGACTATAAAAACACAGGAAATACATATTTTAATCACTCTATATAAATTGACTTTTTGGTAAGCCATGAAAAATGTAAAATTATTTATGATTCTGTTAAATAAAAATATCAGTATTAATAATAAACATTAATAATAATAATAATAATAGATATATTTGTTAACTCCTGATGTTGGTACATACCTTTAAATCAAACCTGTATCTGATTGATCCTCTAGGTCTAAATGTGAATTTACAAAAATTTAAAATGACACAAACATATAAATAAGGATGGTAAGCAGCCTCATACAATCTGTGAAAATTTCAACATGGAAACTCAGGTATATAAAATAAAGCAAACAACAAAATAATGAATAGGAAAAATGTATTTTTTTAAAGAAATATTCATGCTATGATATCTAGGTTGTTATTCAACACTCCAGTGTAATGATCCTTCTGCTTCAACCTCCTGAATGCTGATACTATAGGTATAAAGCACTATGCCCAGCATCTGTATTTTAAAAAGGTACTAAAACAACAACAGAAAAGGCTGTTTTAGTCAGATTTTTTGCTGATGTGACTAAAAAGTCTGACCAGAAAAGTTGTAGAGGAAAAAGTATATTGGGAACTCACAGTTTCAGAAATCTCAGTCCACAAACAGCTGGCTCTATTCCTCAGGGCTTGAGGTGAGGCTGAACATTGTGGCAGAAGAGTGTGGTGGAGGGAAGAAGCTCACATGATAATAAGGAAGTAGAGAGAGACTCCACTTGTCAAATGCAAAATATACACCCAAAGCTATGCCCCCACTCCCACTTCTTTCAGCCACATTCTACCTGCCTTCAGTTATCACTTAGTTAATAATCATCAGGGAATTAATTAACTGATTGGCTTATAGATTTCATAACCTGATAATTTCTTTTATAAATCTTCTTGCTTTGTCTCAAACATGAGCTTTTGAGGAGCATCTCATCTCTCATGCAAACCATAACAATGTCTCTATTCTTTAAATCAATAATTATATTTTGTTTTAGCTCTTTTTGGAGATATGTGGGGAGAATTTTAATGATCACAGGGACACATATACAAGTGTTTTATGTGATCTCAAGTAATTGTTGATAATATGCATTAACTGGATCACTGCAAACTAAATTTTAGTATTATAATATCGTGTAATATTAAATAAGTTAAGCTGCTAATTTTTCTTACATTAACATAGATGTAAAGCCATAATATGTTACTGTTTGTTAATAATAATAAAAAAGGATAACAGAACAGCCAATGGATAAAGGCTGAAATCAAGAATGAAATAAAAAAAATAATCTTGAAAAAAGTAAAAATGCAGACATAATATACTAAAGTTTGTGAGATACAGGAAAGCATCAGTTTATAGCATTTAATGCCTACATTTAAAAAGCAGAAAGACCACAAATGAGAAACAATTATCTTTCCCATACCTATAGTCCCATTGACTCAGGAGGCTGAGGCAGGAGGATCAAACATTCAAGGTCAGACTCAGAAGTTTAAGAAGACACTGAAGAACTTGGTAATACCCTGTCTCAAAATTGAGAAAAGGGGGAGGAGGTGTAATTCGGTGGTTGAGGGCCCTTGGTTTAATCCCTGGTACAAAACAAACAAGCAAGCAAACAAAAATCACTACACCCCAAGGGATCTGGAAAAATAACCAAAGACCCAGTACAAAATCAGTAGAAGAAAAATAAATAATAAAGATTATAGCAGAAATAAATGCATTGCATAAAAGGAGAACACAAAAGATGAATGAAACGAAAACTGGTTCTTTTAAAAGATAAATAAAATACAAAAGCCCGTAGCTAGAATAAGAGAGAGAACATGAACAATCACATAAATAAAGTCAGAGACAAAAAGGGAGACATTACAACTCATACTACAAAACATAAAGGGTGGGTAAGGATTGTTATGAACCATAAGCCAACAAATTTGAATAAGTTAAATTAAAAATGGTGGAAAATTTGAAGACACCAAGTTCCTTAGTGTCTTCTTAAACTGCTGAGGCTGACTTTGAAAGTTTGATACTAGAATGAGTGGACAAATTCCTGGACATTCATATCTTACCAAGATTGAACAATAAAGAAATATACAACCTGAATTGAAAGGTAAAAGTAACAAAATTGAATCAGTAATTAAACTCTCCCCCTCAAAATAAAACCCAGGAACTGACATTTTCACTTCTGAGTTCTATAGACCATCTAAAGACTAACTAGCTGAAGGTGGTAGCACATGTTTGCAATACCAGCAACTCAGGAGGTTGAGGCAGGAAGATTGCAAATTTGAGGCTAGCCTCAGCAATTTGTCATGACAACTTCCTTAAATTACTCCAAAATGTGAACATCACAGAATTCTCCAATCACATTGTACAACACAAAGTAGCCCTGAAACTAAAATTAGAGAAAGACAAAACATAAAAGAAAAGCTGCAGGGCAATATCCTTAATGAACATCATTGCAAAAGTGTTTAATGAAATAATAACAAATATTATACAACAAAGCATTTAAAATATGCACCATTATTGAGAGTCATCCCAGGAATGCAAGGATGATTTAACCTATGCAACTCAATAAATATGATACAACACACCATTGGATGAAGGACAAAATATGTGATATCTCAATAAATGAAAAAAAAGCATTTAATATAATCTTGGATCCACTCATAATAAAAAAAATGTTAAGAAAATTATGCACAGAATGAAAATAACATATTAAAGCTCATAAAAGGCCAAGAGCTAATATTACACTGAATGGAAGAAAGTGAGAGTTTTCATCTATGATTTGGAATAAGACAAGTATGCCTACTATCTGCACTTTTATTTGCAAAGTAATTGAACTTATAGGCAGGGTAATCAGGCAAGGAAAGAAATGAAGAGCATCCAAAGTGGACTTAAAATCAGCATACTACATTAATTGGCAAGCAGGGAGGTTAGGGAAGGCCATTAGGTGGAATCCCACCAACCAAGCCCACACGGACCCTTGGGCCGAGCACGGGTTCTCAGAAGGGGAAGGAAGCGGTACAGTCCCATCCCCCACAGCGGACACCCCGCCGAGGCAGTCAGCGGCCAGCATCCGGGAAAGCTGAAGGATACACCGCCACTCTCCTTCAGAGTGCGACATCAAAACAGGTCGGTGTCATTCAGCTCACCCCCCAGACAGCGGGAATTCGCATAAAATCTCTCCTAGGCTTGCCGGGAGAGGGAGTATCAAGCTGAGCCTCCATACAGGCCAGGGAGAAACCAGAGACACCTGACCTCCAACCCCTCCTCCCAGTAGCAGCCAAAAGGAAACCTGGCTAGCCAGCGCTGGGGGAGGGGAAAGCAGAAAAAATCAAAGTGATAGAGTGCCAGGGATCCCAGCAGCCTGCAGCAGGGCCCGGAGAGCCAGGCCAACTGATTCGCGTGGCCTGCCCTGCGGCTACAGAAGGCGTGGCGCCTCAGTGAAGCCATTAATTGGCAAGCAGGGAGGTTAGGGAAGGCCATTAGGTGGAATCCCACCAGCCAAGCCCACACGGACCCTTGGGCCGAGCACGGGTTCTCAGAAGGGGAAGGAAGCGGTACAGTCCCATCCCCCACAGCGGACACCCCGCCGAGGCAGTCAGCGGCCAGCATCCGGGAAAGCTGAAGGATACACCGCCACTCTCCTTCAGAGTGCGACATCAAAACAGGTCGGTGTCATTCAGCTCACCCCCCAGACAGCGGGAATTCGCATAAAATCTCTCCTAGGCTTGCCGGGAGAGGGAGTATCAAGCTGAAACTCCATACAGTCTAGGGGGAAACCAGAGACACCTGACCTCCAACCCCTCCTCCCAGTAGCAGCCAAAAGGAAACCTGGCTAGCCAGCGCTGGGGGAGGGGCAAGCAGAAAAAATCAAAGTGATAGAGTGCCAGGGATCCCAGCAGCCTGCAGCAGGGCCCGGAGAGCCAGGCCAACTGATTCGCGTGGCCTGCCCTGCGGCTACAGAAGGCGTGGCGCCTCAGTGAAGCCATTAATTGGCAAGCAGGGAGGTTAGGGAAGGCCATTAGGTGGAATCCCACCAACCAAGCCCACACGGACCCTTGGGCCGAGCACGGGTTCTCAGAAGGGGAAGGAAGCGGTACAGTCCCATCCCCCACAGCGGACACCCCGCCGAGGCAGTCAGCGGCCAGCATCCGGGAAAGCTGAAGGATACACCGCCACTCTCCTTCAGAGTGCGACATCAAAACAGGTCGGTGTCATTCAGCTCACCCCCCAGACAGCGGGAATTCGCATAAAATCTCTCCTAGGCTTGCCGGGAGAGGGAGTATCAAGCTGAGCCTCCATACAGGCCAGGGAGAAACCAGAGACACCTGACCTCCAACCCCTCCTCCCAGTAGCAGCCAAAAGGAAACCTGGCTAGCCAGCGCTGGGGGAGGGGAAAGCAGAAAAAATCAAAGTGATAGAGTGCCAGGGATCCCAGCAGCCTGCAGCAGGGCCCGGAGAGCCAGGCCAACTGATTCGCGTGGCCTGCCCTGCGGCTACAGAAGGCGTGGCGCCTCAGTGAAGCCATTAATTGGCAAGCAGGGAGGTTAGGGAAGGCCATTAGGTGGAATCCCACCAGCCAAGCCCACACGGACCCTTGGGCCGAGCACGGGTTCTCAGAAGGGGAAGGAAGCGGTACAGTCCCATCCCCCACAGCGGACACTCCACCGAGGCAGTCAGCGGCCAGCATCCGGGAAAGCTGAAGGATACACCGCCACTCTCCTTCAGAGTGCAACATCAAAACAGCGGACACTCCATCCAGGCAGTCAGTGGACACCATCCGGGAAAGCTGAAGAATACACCACCACTCTCCAACAGCTTGCAACATCAAAACAGCCAGCAGCAGGACCCCGGAGATCCAGGCCAACTGATTCGCGCGGCCTGCCCCGCAGCTACAGAAGGCGTGGCGCCTCAGAGAAGCCATTAATTAGCAAGCAGGGAGGTTAGGGACTGCCATTAGGTGGAATCCCGCCAGCCAAGCCCACCGCCCACGCCCGGAACAGGCCCAGCGATCTGCCAGCATTGTAGTCACGACACCCCAATTGGAATAGGGACAGAGCAGAGCCGCCTTCCACTCCCGGAACAGGCCCAGAGAGCCGCCAGCGTGGTAGACACGTCACCCCAATTGGAGTAGGGGCACAGCCGCCGCCCGCACCTGCAAGGGAGACTTTTCAAGTATACAAGAGCAACATAAATAAATAGGGGGTAAATTTCAAAACACAACAGTTGCACCAAGCAGAAAGAAACGCGAGCAGTATGAAAAGACAAGGAAAGAAAGGTCCACAAGCAATGCAGGTCAACTCAACTTTAGAAGAGGTAATAGCTGCAACAGATGGAATATCAGATAAAGAGTTCAGGATATATATGCTTCAGATGATCTGGAGTCTCAAGGAAGACATGAGACAGCAAAATCAGACAATGAAAGATCACATTGACAAACAAATCCAGGAAGTAAAAGATCAATTTCACAGGGAGATAGAGGTAATAAAAAACAAACAAATTGAAATTCTAGAAATGCAGGAAACAATAAACCAACTTAAAAACTCAATTGAGAATACTACCAGCAGAGTAGATCACTTAGAAGAGAGAACATCAGACAATGAAGACAAAGTATTTCAACTGGAAAAGAACATAGACAGCTCAGCAAGTCTGCTAAGAAACCATGAGCAGAACATCCAAGAATTATGGGACAATATCAAAAGACCAAATTTAAGAGTCATTGGGATACAGGAAGGCACAGAGCTCCATTCCAAAGGAATAAACAGTCTATTCAGTGAAATAATACGAGAAAACTTCCCAGAATTGAAGATTGAGACAGAATCCCAAATCCTAGAAGCCTACAGGACGCCGAATGTGCAAAATCATAAGAGATCCACACCTAGACACATTATAATGAAGATGTCCAACATACAGAATAAGGAGAGAATTTTAAAAGCTGCAAGAGAAAGAAAGCAGATTACATTTAGGGGTAAACCAATCAGGATAACAGCTGATCTCTCAACACAGACTCTGAAAGCTAGAAGATCCTGGAATAACATATTTCAAACACTGAAAGACAATGGGCTCCAACCAAGAATCGTGTATCCGGCGAAATTAAGCTTCAGGTTAGAAGATGAAATTAAAACCTTCCACAATAAACAAAAGTTAAAAGAATTCGCAGCTAGAAAACCATCTCTTCAAAAAATCCTTGGCAAAACATTACAGAAAGAGGAAATGGAAAACAACATTGAAAACCAACAATGGGAGGTAGGACAGTAAAGGGGGGAAAGTAGTCAAAGAGGATAACAAATCAGGTTTAGTAACATCAATAAACAAATATGGATAGAAGAACAAACCATATCTCAATAATAACCCTAAATGTTAATGGCTTAAACTCACCAATTAAGAGACATAGGCTAGTAGAATGGATCAAAAAACAAGACCCAACAATATGCTGTCTACAGGAGACGCATTTGATAGGAAAAGATATACATAGACTGAAGGTGAAAGGTTGGGAAAAATCATATCACTCATATGGACCGCGGAAACAAGCAGGAGTGTCCATACTCATATCTAATAAAATAGATTTCAAGCCAAAGCTAATCAAAAGGGATATAGAAGGACACTTCATACTGCTCAAGGGAACCATACACCAACAAGACATAACAATCATAAATATATATGCCCCAAATAATGGTGCAGCTGTATTCATCAAGCAAACTCTTCTCAAGTTCAAGAGTCTAATAGACCAACATACAATAATCATGGGAGACTTCAACACACCTCTCTCACCACTGGACAGATCTTCCAAACAAAAGTTAAATAAGGAAACTATAGAACTCAATAACACAATTAACAACCTAGACTTAATTGACATATACAGACTATACCACCCAACATCAAGTAGCTACACTTTTTTCTCAGCAGCACATGGAACCTTCTCAAAAATAGACCATATACTATGTCACAGGGCAACTCTTAGACAATACAAAGGGGTAGAGATAATACCATGCATCTTATCTGATCATAATGGAATGAAACTGAAAATCAATGATAAAAGAAGAAAGGAAAAAGCAAGCATCACCTGGAGAATGAACAATAGGTTGCTGAGTGATCAATGGGTTTTAGAAGACATCAAGGAGGAAATTAAAAAATTCCTAGAGTTAAATGAAAACACAGACACAACATATCGGAATCTATGGGACACATTGAAAGCAGTTCTAAGAGGAAAATTCATTGCTTGGAGTTCATTCCTCAAAAAAAGAAAAAACCAACAAATAAATGATCTCATACTTCATCTCAAAATCCTAGAAAAAGAAGAGCAAAACAACAGCAAAAGAAGTAGAAGGCAAGAAATAATTAAAATCAGAGCTGAAATTAATGAAATTGAAACAAAAGAAACAATTGAAAAAATTGACAAAACTAAAAGCTGGTTCTTTGAAAAAATAAATAAAATTGACAGACCCTTAGCCATGCTAACGAAGAGAAGAAGAGAGAGAACCCAAATTACTAGCATACGGGATGAAAAAGACAATATCACAACAGACACTTCAGAAATACAGAAGATAATCAGAAATTACTTTGAATCCTTATACTCCAATAAAATAGAAGATAGTGAAGGCATAGATAAATTCCTTGAGTCCTATGATCTGCCCAGATTGAGCCAGGAGGATATAGACAACCTAAACAGACCAATAACAATAGAGGAAATAGAAGAAACCATCAAAAGACTACCAACTAAGAAAAGCCCAGGACCGGATGGGTATACAGCAGAGTTTTACAAAACCTTTAAAGAGGAACTAACACCAATACTTTTCAAGCTATTTCAGGAAATAGAAAAAGAGGGAGAACTTCCAAATTCATTCTACGAGGCCAACATCACCCTGATTCCGAAACCAGACAAAGACACATCAAAGAAGGAAAACTACAGACCAATATCTCTAATGAACCTTGACGCAAAAATCCTCAATAAAATTCTGGCGAATCGGATTCAAATACATATCAAAAAAATTATACATCATGATCAAGTAGGATTCATCCCTGGGATGCAAGGCTGGTTTAATATACGGAAATCAATAAATGTTATTCACCACATCAATAGACTTAAAAATAAGAACCATATGATCATCTCAATAGATGCAGAAAAAGCATTTGACAAAGTACAGCATCCCTTTATGTTCAAAACGCTAGAAAAATTAGGGATAACAGGATCATACCTCAACATTGTAAAAGCAATATATGATAAGCCACAGGCCAGCATCATTCTGAATGGAGAAAAATTGAAGGCATTCCCTCTAAGATCTGGTACAAGACAGGGATGCCCTCTCTCACCACTTCTGTTCAACATAGTCCTCGAAACACTGGCCAGAGCAATTAGACAGTCAAAAGAAATTAAAGGCATAAAAATAGGAAAAGAAGAACTTAAATTATCACTATTTGCAGATGATATGATTCTATACCTAGCAGACCCAAAAGGGTCTACAAAGAAGCTATTAGAGCTAATAAATGAATTCAGCAAAGTGGCAGGATATAAGATCAACACTCATAAATCAAAGGCGTTCCTGTATATGAGCGACAAATCCTCTGAAACGGAAATGAGGACAACTACTCCATTCACAATATCCCCCCAAAAAATAAAATACTTGGGAATCAACCTAACAAAAGAGGTGAAAGATTTATACAATGAAAATTACAGAACCCTAAAGAAAGACATAGAAGAAGACCTTAGAAGATGGAAAAACATACCCTGCTCATGGATAGGCAGAACTAACATCATCAAAATGGCGATATTACCAAAAGTTCTCTATAAGTTCAATGCAATGCCAATCAAAATCCCAACAGCATATCTTGTAGAAATAGATAAAAGAATCATGAAATTCATATGGAATAATAAAAGACCCAGAATAGCAAAAACAATACTAAGCAGGAAGTGTGAATCAGGCGGTATAGCGATACCAGACTTCAAACTATACTACAGAGCAATAGTAACAAAAACAGCATGGTACTGGTACCAAAACAGGCGGGTGGACAAATGGTACAGAATAGAGGACACAGCAACCAATCCACAAAACTACAACTATCTTATTTTTGATAAAGGGGCTAAAAGCATGCAATGGAGGAAGGATAGCATCTTCAACAAATGGTGCTGGGAAAACTGGAAATCCATTTGCACCAAAATGAATCTGAATCCCTATCTCTCGCCGTGCACAAAAGTTAACTCAAAATGGATCAAGGAGCTTGATATTAAATCTGAGACACGGCATCTGATAGAAGAAAAAGTTGGTTATGATCTACACGCTGTGGGATCGGGCTCCAAATTCCTCAATAGAACACCCATAGCGCTAGAGTTAACAAATAGAATCAACAAATGGGACTTACTCAAACTAAAAAGTTTTTTCTCAGCAAAAGAAACAATAAGAGAGATAAATAGGGAGCCTACATCCTGGGAACAAATCTTTACTCCACACACTTCAGATAGAGCCCTAATAACCAGAATATACAAAGAACTCAAAAAATTAGACAATAAGATAACAAATAACCCAATCAATAAATGGGCCAAGGACCTGAACAGACACTTCTCAGAGGAGGACATACAATCAATCAACAAGTACATGAAAAAATGCTCACCATCGCTAGCAGTCAGAGAAATGCAAATCAAAACTACCCTAAGATACCATCTCACTCCAGTAAGACTGGCAGCCTTTAGGAAGTCAAACAACAATAAGTGCTGGAGAGGATGCGGGGAAAAGGGCACTCTTGTTCATTGCTGGTGGGACTGCAAATTGGTGCAGCCAATTTGGAAAGCAGTATGGAGATTTCTCGGAAAGCTGGGAATGGAACCACCATTTGACCCAGCTATTCCCCTTCTCGGTCTATTCCCTAAAGCCCTAACAAGAGCATGCTACAGGGACACTGCTACATCGATGTTCATAGCAGCTCAATTCACGATAGCAAGACTGTGGAACCAACCTAGATGCCCTTCAATAGATGAATGGATAAAAAAAATGTGGCATTTATACACTATGGAGTATTACTCTGCATTAAAAAATGACAAAATTATAGAATTTGGAGGGAAATGGATGGCATTAGAGCAGATTATGCTAAGTGAAGCTAGTCAATCTTTAAAAAACAAATACCAAATGACTCCTTTGATATAAGGGGTGTAAACAAGGACAGGGTAGGGACGAAGAGCTTGAGAAGAATATTTACAGTAAACAGGGATGAGAGGTGGGAGGGAAAGGGAGTGAGAAGGGAAATTGCATGGAAATGGAAGGCGATCCTCAGGGTTATACAAAATGTCATATAAGAGGTAAGGAGGGCTAAGTCAAGAGAATACAAATGGAAGACATGATTTACAGTAGAAGGGGTAGAGAGAGAAAAGGGGAGGGGAGGGGAGGGGAGGGGAGGGGGGATAGTAGACAATAGGACAGACAGCAGAATACATCAGACACTAGAAAGGCAATATGTCAATCAATGGAAGGGTAACTGATGTGATACAGCAATTTGTATACGGGGTAAAAGCGGGAGTTCATAATCCACTTGAATCAAACCGTGTAATATGATGTATTAAGAACTATGTAATGTTATGAACGACCAATAAAAAAAAAAAAAAAAAAATCAGCATACTATAGTAACACAGTCACATCAATGTATATTGCAGCTCAATTCACAATAGCTAAATTGTGGAAGCAGCCTAAATGCACTCCAATAGATGAATGGATAAAGAAACTGTGGTATATATACACAATGTAATATTACTCAGCATTAAAAGAGAATACAATTATGGCATTTGCAGGTAAATGGATGGAGTTGGTGAATAACATGCTAAGCAAAGTAAGCCAATCCCCCCAAAATAAAGGCTGTATGTTCTCTGTGATAAGTGAATGCTGACCCATAATAAGGGAAGGCGTGTGAAAAATGGAGGAATTATGAATGAGCAAAGGGGAAGGAGGGGTGGAGAGGGTTATTGGGGCAGGAAAGATGGTGGAATTTGATGGACATCATTACCCTAGGTACATGTATGACTGTATATATGATGCAACACAATACCAGATAAATGAAAAGTTGTGTTGCAATTGTGTATAATAAATCAAAATGTTTTCTGCTGTCATATATACCTAATTAAAATAAATTAACTAATAAGAAAAACAAAGTAGAAAGAGGAAACTGATTGTGTTTGCAAACAAAATGATCCATTTATATATATATTTAAGTGTGTGTGTGTGTGTGTGTGTGTGTGTATCTGTAAAGACTCCACCAAAAGCCTATCGGAAATTATAAATAGATTTAGCAAAGTTGCAGCATAGAAAATCAATATACATATATCAGTACTCTGAGATATGCTTCTGGCAAACAATATGAATTGAAAATAAACAATCTAATTACATTTTCAGTAGATATAACAAATTAAAATACCTAGAAATATCCTTTTTTGTTTGTTTGTTTGTTTGTTATCTTTTTGTTTTTGGAACTGGGAGAGACTGGGATTTTTAGTTCAGCAATAGAGTGTATTCTTAGCATATGTGGGGCCTGCTTCAATACCCAACACTACATACACACACACACACACACACACACAAATTGAAAATAACCAGGAAAAAATTTAAGCAAAGAAAAAAAGATCTATACACTCAAAACTTCAAAACATTGATGTAGGAATTTAAGTAGGAAACAAAAATAAGAGAGATATCCCATGTTCATGAATTAGAAAACTTAATATTTTTAAAGTAGCTGTATTATTCAAAATAATCTGAAGATTCAGTGCAATCCCTATCAAAATATGAATGTCACTCCTCACAGAACAAGCAAAACCATACCTAAAATTTATAGGGAACCAGAAATATACCCAAATATCCAATGTTATCTTGAACAAAAAGACCAAAGCAGAAAGGACTAAACTACTTCACTTCAAAATACACTACAAACAATAACAATCAAAGCAACTTGGTTCCAGGTGTGATGGTAAAGCCTGTAATCCAAGCAGTTTAGGAGGTTGAAGCACAAGTTTTAAAAATTCAAAGCTAGCCTCAGCAACTTATTGCAGTCCTAAGAAATTAAACAAGACCCTGTCTCAAAATAATACATTTTAAAAAGGTTGGGGATTTAGATCTGTGGTTCAATCCCCAGTACCATCCCCCCACCAAAAAAAAAAAAACTCAACAACAAAAAAATGTTGTTAATATTATTACAAAGTCACATAGACTAATGAAACAGAATAGACTGTTTAAACGTCAAACCTACACATATACTGCTGATTTTTGACAAAGGTGCTAAGAACTTTCATTTTTAAAAGAATATTTTTTTCAATAAATTATGCTAGGGAAATTGGATATCCACATGCCACATACAGAAAAATGAATTTAGACCCCTGTGTCTTGCCAGATACAAAAATCCACTCAAAATAGACAAAAGACTAAAGTGTTTAAGACTGAAACTACAAAACTACGAAAAAAAAAACTGCAGGGGGAAAACTTCAGGACATTGGAATCAGCAAGAAACTTTTGGACATGAACCCCAAAACACAGGAAACAAAAGCAAACATAGACAAACGGAACTAAATCAAACTCAAAATCTTCTGTATAGCAGAGAAAACTACTCATCAGAGTATAGATACAATTTACTGAATGGGGAGAAACTATTTCCAAGTTACACAGTTAACAAGTAGTCACATCTAGAATATGCAAGGAGATACAAACCCTCAATATCAAAAAAACCGAAAATTAAAAACTGTCCAATTGAAAAGTGGGTAATATATTCACTCAGAAAAGAAATGAAATCATAATCAGTGAGGTTGCATAACTTTTCATGTGGTGTCAGCTGTACAAACGCCACTTCATTAAAAATGATTCTGATAACCAAAGAAGTGTGAGTCCTATACTAATTGATACATGTGGATATTTTCCTGTCAATAATGTGATTAGCAATAAAATAGGATTAACATAAACATTACTACTGAAACATAAGTTCAGTTATCATCAGTATGTATGAATGTATGCAACGGCTTCTAATCATTTTATTTAAAGTAACCTCATCATAGCTCTTTAAAATACACTTGTAAATTACATTCAAACTTACACTAGTTGAAAATTCTAATATGACACTATCATATTTTCAGACAGAAATTAAGATGCTGTTCTTTTGATTGACAGTGAACATTGAAATTCTTATTTTTACATTTTAAAAAAGACAACCTTAGCTGTAAGTGCACAATAGGTAGACCCCTGTCAAACTGCAGTTACCTTGGGACCTCTTATCTGTAGGATTTCTGGTACCATGTGTTCACATATAATAATCACTCCAACACTCAGCAACAATGAAGGATTGGTACCACGAATTCTTGAAAATGTAATTCCAAAGTATATTTTTTAAAATGCTATAAAGAATACTAAAGTAAATCTTTATTTATGCACTAAACTTATACATAAGAAGTACTATATTTTTATCCAGTTGTACATTTAACATTGCTTACATTCATTTTACAGTCTCTTGTGTGACTAATGAGAAGAGCAAGGAAACGAGTCCAATAATTTTAAGGTAAGTTACACTCCTTTTCAATTTTCTTCTCCACAGATATACAGGCTGCTGATATTTGGTATGATTCATATATGTGCTAAAAATTCCCCTTAGCACAGCATTCCCTTGTTTATCTCTTGGAGCTCTGATGCTCTTTCTTATTAATTCCATATTCAATTTACAGAAAGCTTTAGAAATGCAAAAGTATGTTTTTGATTTCTCCAGATCTCATTTGCAGAAAACCTTGCATAATCTCTGCTAAAATACCAAGTCTCACCTTTGATAGGTAATTCATGACCAAGGTCAGAGAGAAAGCAGTGCTCCCTGAGGGACCACCCACCTCAGGCTGACTAGAGCCTTACCTTGTGAAAATGATTTGAATTATGCATGTAGCAGTACAAGCATGACACTGTCATTTAGTTGGCTCTAAAAAAAGATTTGGCGCACAGTAAATACAACTGATTTTTATGTATCTTGGAAGATGACACTTTATTATAAAGTATGTCACAGTCATCTTCTCTGGCTGTTAAGACATCTAAAGTCATGTTGGTTTTACAACCTTCCTTCCCAATTACAATTCTGAAGGGCGGTTAGTGACAAGTGTGCAGTGTTTTGTCAAGCTATTCAGTTTATACAGATGGAATACTGTTTTGCTCAACAAATCCATTACAAGTGCAAATATGTGACTAAATGGACAGGCGTTTGTTTTAGACGTGAGTGCAGCCAGTCACCAGGACGTTTTAAAGAGCATTTCCTGTAACTTTACTGAATGCAACTCAACATTCTAGGTTTCCTTCTAATGCCCATCTGCTCCTATTAACCCCTTTGTAAGTTGCATTATTTTCAGTGTGACCTTGAATCAACTAGCTCCCATAGGAACTCTCTTCAGAATACAACCATTTTATTTTGTTTTAAAGGCTATAATGGTTCTATATTTTATATAGAACTACTTCATTTTTTATCTCTAATTTCAAATGATACTTTGGAAATTACTTAGCTCTGGTATAAAAGTGTTGGTAAACAACCCTGCTAACAACCCATGAGAACAGGAATGATTTTACCTCTTTTAACGGAAAATAGCATGAATATAGTATGTTTTACCAGGTATCAGTCATGAAGGAAGGATGGTCAGATGAGTCATTTTAAAACCTTGATTCCATTATGCTGTCAACCAAATCAAGAGAGAGAAAGAGAAATGCAAAGGGGAAAGAAAATAAAAGGTTTGTTCTGTATTACAGAAAATGTATGGTAGGCTCCACCCGGACTGGTGCTGATGTCATAAATATCTTCCTACTGCGGGAATTGTCACCATCACAGTTCAGGTGATACACATATTTCCAGGTCTGCCTGAAAAATAAAAAATCACTTTGCAATATTTTGAAATCAAAACAAATCCATAATAAAAGATTTGAAAAAAAAAAAAAAAATATATATATATATATATATATATATATATATATATATATATATATATTTGCTTTTTTAAGTGATTTAGCCCATTTCATTCTGAGAAGAAGGTTCCCTATATCTTGAAGGAAACGTACGTAAGCTTGGAAGGACTTCGAGAGATGATATTAAAAAAAAAAAAAAAAACTTTAAAATGATCTTGCAGATGTTTCATCTTTAGACCATTTAAATGAAATATATTCCTTCTCCTAAATCCATGATCTGGTTAATTTTTCTTCGAATAATTATAATGCCAAAGATTTCTCAAACTGCTAAAAGCATTTTTCAACTGAGGTCTCATTTAAAAGATCTTTTTATTACTAAAATATATTTAATTGAATGATAAATATGAAAGTCATAATCATAATGCTTTTATACAGATTCTATAATTGTTAATTTTTTTCTAGCTTTCCATTTCTTTCTCCATCTCAACATTTTATATCTTCAGGAGCCATTGTGATGATGGAGCCCATACTGAGTCAGAGTGATGAATCACACTAACCTCAGAAAACCATGCCAAAGAATATGCTACTTCTCACAGGATGATGAGCAAGTGCAGTCATAGCCAAAATGGCCAGTCTTGCTCCAAAGCACAATTGCATAAATGCGCTACATTTATTTCTCCAGGAAGTTAACTGTGGAAAAATAATGTGTTAGTAAAGCAAAGCAAAACCATTGTGAAAAGAAAATAAATTGGAAAATGATGAAGATAACAGAACATTTATTATAATATGACAACAATATAAAACCCATCTGGGCAATCAGCCTCAGGAGAAGGTCTAAAACCCAAGCACTAGATTTCTTCATAGCTCATGGTCCTAAGGTATGTGTGTCATGGAGGTAACTTAGAATTTGTTTGTAATGTCATAGAACTGAATGTGGGCTATAAAAGTGCAGAAAACACAGTTGATTGAATTAGATTAAATACTTCCCAAATAAGCATATTTATGCATATATTTCTAAAAATAAAGCAAGCATCAAACCAAGAAAAATGTTTTCTGTTTTCCCTTGTCATGGGCTGGTTAGGATGAAATGTGCCTTGATTTAAATGTTTTGTCAATTTAAAAGAATAACAATGTTAAGAATATAGATTCCCAAACATTTCAATCCCCAAGAAAACTAAGAAAATAATTTTACTCTCCCCCCCCAAAAAAAAATAAGAAACTAAAATAAAGCAAAGAAAGAATGGAGAATAAAGAAGGAAAGGATAGTAAAACACAAGAAAAATAATACCTACAACTTATCTTAGGGTTGAGTTTAATTGCCTTTAAGATGCTTTCACACTGCCTCAGAACTGCTGTCAGATAGAACACAGGGAAAGGGCAAAGAAAATGTGGCCTTTAATACATTTCAGTTAGAGTTGTGAGTTCAAAGTTAAAAAAAAATGTGAAGGTGTTCAGAAACACATAAGAGATATACTAGTTATACAAGGAAGACTCATTAAGAAAAAAATATTGAAACAGTCTCAGTGCAGAAAGGACTTCACAGTAATAAGAAAGGGCAAACAAACCACATTTACTTTGCTGAATTTTGGTTATTTAAATAAAAAGAGTCAGGTGGTGGATAAATGCAGAACATGATCTGTTCAGGCATATCAGTAAGCACAGAATGTAAACAGGATCATTCTTCTGGACCTGAATTTATATGTCTAAAATGGAAAGAGAGAAAATTTTGTTTTTCCTAAATCTAAATGAGTTACATGCTGTTAATTAATGTGAGCAGGTGCCCTACAGTACCTAACTGCACAAAAATTAGTTTTAGAAAAACCACACAAACAACACCCGGAAACTCTGCATGTTCTGAATATATATGATGCATCTATTATTCACAAAACTGATATGAAGGAATAACCCATGACATAAGTGCTCTTCCACAAATGCCCAGTTCTTCTTTATTCCTCTCTTTGCAGGTGCAATTTCCTCCTTAAACTACTGTTTCTGAGATCCTCTACCTTCAAGAGAATGTTTCAACAAGATACAGAATTACACTCTGTAAAAAAAAAACATGGATGTTGCTGAGTTTGAAGAATAATGGAAATGCATAGAATTTTCTTCCTGAAATTAATGTTCCTTAGAAGCCAGCAATCATGCTCTATAGTACACCAACTTTGTTGAACTCCATATTATCTAATAGTATCTACAACTAATTTTTATATTAATGTATGCCTCTTCTTTGTAACTAATGCACAAGCTAACAACTTTCAACTCTGGCTTTCCATATTACTTTGGCAAGTCGTATTTTCAGCTTTCAAACACTTTTGAACAGTAACACGTTTATCTGTAGATTGGCAAAGGGGAATAAGAATGATGATATAAGTGGCATGAAACCAAATCTTCTTACTGAAGGCTAAATTTTTAGGCAGAGCTAACATAAACATTTCAGTTTCTCAAAATATCCTGCCAAAGAAAATGCAAAAAATAATAATTTTAAAAGGATGATGTTTTTAAATGTATACATATTAACACATATAATTTATAAAGTCTGAGTCAACTGGAAGCATTATAAGCCTATAGTTACATACAAATCATTGGGGAATATTTCATGAACCCTTATAAAGCACATTACAGTATAATTACCTTTATGGGTATTGCACTAGTTTGACAGTATCAATTTTTTTTTTAATTTATTCACTTTCCTAGGATCTGTTTCTAATTCCAATCACCTTTGGATATCTCTGATTTTTCTTCCAGCATCTCAATTTTGACCTAAAAAGGAACAGTAGCCATCATCTTTACAAGTTAAACCCACTTATCTTCCTGCAATTTTTTTTTTTTTTTTTGGTACAGGAGATTGAACTCAGGGGTATTCGACCAGTGAGCCACATCCCCAGCCCAATTTTGTATTTTATTTAAAGACACGGTCTAACTGGGTAAATTGCTGAGGCACGCTTTTTAAAAAATTAGTTAATTAATTTTAATTAGCTATATATGACAGCAGAATACATTTTGATTTATTGCACACAATTGCAGCACAAGTTTTTATTCTCTGGTTGTACATGATGCGATAGCACCACACTATATGTGCAGTCATACATGTACCTAGGATAATATTGTCCCTCACATTTCACTATCTTTCCTGCCCCCATACTCCCTCCCCTTCCCTCACTCCCCTTTGCCCAATCAAAGTTCCTCCATTTTTCCCATGACTTCCCCCATTATGGATCATCATTCATTATTAGAGAGATCATTTGAACTTTGTTTTTTGGGGGACTGGCTTACTTCACTTAGCATGGTATTCTTCAATTCCATCCATTTACCTGAAAATGCCATAATTTTATTCTCTTAATGCTGAGTAATATTCCATTGGGTACATATACCACAGTTTCTTTATGCATTTATCTACTGAGGGGCATCTAGATTGCTTCCACAGTTTAGCTATTGTGAATTGAGCTGCTATAAACATTGATTTGGCTGTGTTACATCAATGTTTCCTAATTCCAAACAACTCTGGATGTCTCTAACTGACTTCTCTGCCAGTATTGCAAATTTCACATAAGAAGGAATAGTAGCCATCATCTTTATATGTTAAACTAGCTTATCTTTCTGTAATATATGGTTTTAAGTTATTTGGGTATAGACTGAGGAGTGTGATATCTGGGTCAAATGGTGGTCCTATTCCAAGTTTTCTAAGGAATCTCCATACTTCTTTCCAGAGTGTTGCACCAATTTTCAGTCCCATCAGCAATATATGAGTGTGCCTTCCCCCCCACATGCTCACCAACACTTATTGTTGTTTTATTCTTGATAACTGCCATTCTGACTGGCATGAGATAAAATCTTGGAGTAGTTTTGATTTGCATTTCTCTAATTACTAGAGATGTTGAACATTTTTCATATGTTTGTTGATCAACTGTATATATTCTTCTGAGAAGTGTCTGTTCAGCTGCTTAGCCCATTTATTGTTTTGGTTGATTGACTTTTTTTTGATGTTAAGTTTTTTTGTGTTTTTTATATATCTTGAAAATTAGTGATCTGACGTGTGTGGCAAAAATTTGCTCCCAAAATATAGGCTCTCCCTTCACCTCATTGATTGTTTCTTTTGCTGAGAAGCTTTTTAGTTTGAATTTATCCCACTTATTAACTCTTGATTTTATTTCTTGTGTTTTAGAAGTCTTGTTAAGGAAGTTGGGGCCAAATCCGATGTGATAAAGATTTGTGCCTACTTTTTCCTTCTATGAGGCCACCGTCTGTGGCCTATGTCATAGGTCCTATAAATCAGCGATGAATCCGCTGAAAGAGAAATTAGGAAAAGTACCCCATTTACAATAGCCTCAGAAAAAAATAAAATTCTTGGGAATCAACTTAACAAAAGATGTAAAAAAAAAAAAAAAACACTGCAATGAGCACTACAGAACACTCACTTTGAGTTGAATTTTGTGCATGGTGAGAGATAGGGGTTTAGTTTCATTTTACTGCATATGGATTTCCAGTTCTCCCTGCACCAGTTGTTGAAAAGGCTACCTTTTCTCCAATGTAAGTTTTTAGTTTCCTTTTCTTATATGAGATAACTGTATTTATATGGGTTTGTCTCTGTGCCTTCTATTCTGTATCATTGGTCTACCTGTCTATTTTGGTGCCAATATCATGTCATTTTTGTTACTATAGTGTTGTAGTATAGTTTAAGATCTGGTATTGTGATGCCTCCTGCTTTACTCTTATTGCTAAGGTAAGAATTTCTTTGGCTATTCTGGGTTTCTTATTTTTCCAAATAAGTTTCATGATTGCTCTTTCTATTTCTATGAGGAATGGCATTGGGATTTTAATTGGAATCACATTGAATTTGTATAGCACTTTGGGTAGTATGGCCATTTGGACAATATTAATTTTGCCTCTCCAACAGTATGGAAGACCTTTCCATCTTCTAAGGTCTTATTCAATTTCTTTCTCTAGTCTTCTGTAGTTTTCATTGTAGATTTTTTTCATCTCTTTTGTTGATTCCTAAGTATTTTTTTGAGGCTATTGTGAATGGGGTACTTTTCCTACTTTCTCTTTCAGTGAATTAATCACTGATTTATAGAAATGCATTTGATTTATGGGTATTGATTTTATATCCTGCAACTTTGCTGAATTTATTTATTAATTC
This sequence comes from Urocitellus parryii, assembly GCF_045843805.1. NCBI lineage: Eukaryota > Metazoa > Chordata > Mammalia > Rodentia > Sciuridae > Urocitellus > Urocitellus parryii. The sequence continues at coordinate 67,643,691 of NC_135538.1, read as the reverse complement.
TAGAAGTTTTCTGGTGGAATTTTTTTGGATCCTCTAAGTACAGAATCACATCATCAGCAAATAATGATAGTGTGAGTTCTTCTTTTTCTATTGGTAGCCCTTTAATTTCTTTCTTTTGTTTAATTACTCTGGCTAGAGTTTCAAGGACTATGTTGAATAGAAGTGGTGAAAGAGGGCATCCTTGTCTTGTTCCAGTTTTTAGAGGGAATGCTTCCAAGTTTTCTCCATTTAAAATGATGTTGTCCTTGGGGTTTAGCATAGATAGCTTTTACAATGTTGAGGTATATTCCTACTATCCCTAGTTTTTCTAGTGTTTTGAATTTGAAAGTGTGCATCAATTGATATAATAGTATGATTCTTATCTTTAAGTCTACAGATGTGATGAACCTTACATCCCTACAATGAACCCCATTTGATCATGCTGCACTATTTTATAAATGTGTTTTATATGTAATTTGCGAAGATATTATTGAGAATTTTTGCATCAATGTTCATTGGGGATATTGATCTAAAATTTTCTTTCCTTGATGTGTCTCTGCCTGGTTTTGGTATAAGGATGATACTAGCTTCATAGGATGAGTTTGGAAGAGTTCCTTCCTTTTCTATTTCTTAGAATAATTTGGTATTAATTCTTCTTTGTAGGTATTATAGATATCATCTGTGAATCCATCTGGTCCCCAGCTTTTCTTGGTTTGTAGGCTTTTGATGTCATATTATTTTTTCTTGCTTGCGATTGATCTGTTTAAATTCTGTAGATCCTTTTGATTCAGTTTGGGTTGATCATATGTCTCTAGAAATTTGTTGGTATCTTTGAGGTTTTCTATTTTACTGGAGTATAAATTTTCAAAATAGTTTCTAATTGTCTTCTGTATGTCCATAGTGTCTGTTGTGATGTTTCCTTTTTCATCACAAATTTTTGTAATTTGTGCTTTCTCTCTCCTTCTTTTCATTAGGGTTGCTAAGGATTTATCAATTTCATGTATTTTTTCAAAGAACCAGCTTTTTGTTTTGTCAATTTTTTGGAATTGTTTCTTTTGTTTCAATTTTTTTAAAAAAATTCCTTATTTTAATTATTTCCTATCTTCTACTAATTTTGGTGTTGGTTTGTTCCTCTTTTTCTGGGCTTTGAGGTGTATTATCAGGTTGTTTATTTGTTGACTTTTTCTTCTTTTAATGAATGAACTCCATGCAATGAACTTTCCTCTTAGCACTGCCTTCATAGTGTCCCATAGATTTTAATAAGTTGTATCAGAGTTCTAATTTACCTCTAAGATTTTTTTTGTTATCTCCTCCCTGATGTCTTCTATTATTCATGCATTACTCAATACAGTATTATTTGATATCCAAGCATTAAAGTAGCTTCAATTTTTATTTTATCATTGATTTATAATTTCATTCCATTATGGTCACATATAATGCATGGTAGTATCTCTACTTTTTTGTATTTGCTAAGACTTGCTTTATGGCATAACATATGATCTGTTTTGAAGAAGGATCCATGTGGTTCTGAGAAGAAAGTGTATTTCATCATTGTTGGATGGAATATTCAATACATGTCTGTTAAGTCTAACTTATTGATTGCATTATTGAGTTTTATAGTTTTTTGTTTATTTTTTTGTTTGGAAGATCTATCCAGTAGTTTGAGATGCATATTAAAGTCACCCAGTGTTCTTGTGTTGTGATCTATTTTATTCTTCTAGTTGAGAAGGATTTGTTGGATATACATGGATGCCCATTGTTTGGGGCTCAGATATTTATGACTGCTATATCTTGTTGATGTATGGAATTCCTTAAAAAGTATGAAATGACCTTCTTTATACCTTTTCACTACCTTTGGCTTGAAGTCCAATTTATCTGATATGAGCACTGAAACCCCAGATTGTTTACATGGTCCATGTGAGTCATACATTTTTTTTTTCCACCCTTTTACTTTCAGACTATTGATGTCTTTTCCTGTGAGATGAGTTTCTTGAAGGCAGAATATTGTTGGGTATTAATCCAATCTGTCAATCAATGGATTTTAATTGATGAATTTAGGTCATTCATACTCAGGGTTTTTACTGAAAAATTATTTGTATTCCCAGTCATTTGGGTTTATTTTTTTGTTTTTAACTTAACTTGGTTTGCTACCTGTATTTGCTGTCTTATCAATTTGTTGGAGTGATCAATTTTTGCTTGTATTTGCTCACTTAGGTAACTCTTTAATTTGTACATAATTTTAATTATGTACATTCTAAACTTCTCTAACATTTCATCAACTACACTGTCCATGGGTTCTATTATTGTAGTACCTTGATCTGTTTGGGGCACTTTCTTCCCTAGTTTTTTCATGTTGTCTCTGTGTCCTCCTTTCTTGCAGTCCAAATCTGAGTTATTACAGTTTCTACAATGTAATCTTGTAGTGTCCCTGAAGATTACTTGTACCTGAACTTGGTGTTGGGCTTCTAGACCCTGGTCAATGTCCCATGATAATTGCTGTTGCAACTAAATATGGTGGTGGCAATAGTGGAGGTAATTCAAGATAGTAATGGGGGTGTCCCAATATAAACGCAACCACTTTCAGAGATGCCTGTTGGAGATGTAGCTGCCTCCAAGCCCTATATGTTGTCCCAAGGTGGAGGCTATTGCATGTGGAAGGCTCTGATGATGGTTGCAGTGTCCCAAGATGGAGGTGGGCTAGGTCTGGGCTCTGACATGGGTCTGCTGGAAAGTGGTGTGGTCCTGGGCTAAACCTTGGCCTTGGCTCCCACAGGATTTATCAGGGGTTGTTCTGGGACTAAGCTTGGCATAAGCTCTTTACATGGGTTGTGGGAGGGACAATCTCAGGCCTGAGCCTTGGCTGTTTCCTGGACCTGCAAGTCAGTGTGGTGGTCCTGGGGTCTGGGCACTGGCATGGGTCTGTCAGTATTCAGGGTGGTCCTGAGCCAGGGCCTGGTCTCCTGAGGCTGGCTTTGAACTCACAATCCTCCTGTCTATGCCTCTCAAGCCTCTGTGATTACAGGCATATGCCACCATGCCTGACTATGTTTTTATTAAATGAGGAGACTTTTTCCTTTTTCTGTCAACTTGAATGTGTTTTTCTTTTTCTTTTCTTTTCTCTTTTCTTTAAGGCAATCATTGCTTAATCTTCTAGTATTATCTTGGTGGCTTTTCTGAAATGTTCTTGCTTGTTTCAATTCCCAAAGTCTTTTTCTAATAAGAATAAGCTCAATTACCATGGGGGTATATCTAAAACCTCTTTCTATTCTGAGTTATGAATGACTATACAATGTTCAATAAATATTCAAATATCTTCTAAGCCCCTTCTATGAGACTGTATTGATCTGACTGTTGAGTAAGAAATGTTGACATATCTCTGAAGCTTGATTTCTAGTGGAAAAAACAAACAAGCAATGAATCTTTCAGTCATTGAGTTAATCAAAGACAATTGGATAAATATTTACTATGACAACAAAAGATGGTGGTAAAAGCCTTGGAAGTGGTGAGAGACAGCCTTCTGAGAGGGTAGACAGTAACCTGAACAATAACAAAAAGGTAAAAAAAATAGGCAACAGCCAAACCAAAAGCATAAAGTAGAATGTTATAAACAAAGAAAGAGCATTCATGAACATTCTTCAATATGAGAAATTGAAAGGCTTTGTGTAGTCAGGATGCAAAGAAAGCAGAGAGCTCCAAATACAGAAGGAGAGGCTGCAAAGAACTGAAACACTGAGTCTTATTGGCTAGAGAAAGGAGTGGTATTTTATTACAAATAGGAGAGCAGCCCAATTAAGAGCTATAGGGAAAGAAATATCTCATTTATGTTTACAATTATCCAGGCTGATATGTGATGTGAGAACAAGTCTAAAGTCAAACACAAAACAGATAGACCAAACTATGCAACCATACTGTGCTCTCCTGTGTACTGGCCTGAAGTGCTCCATGTTCTCTTATCTCTGCCTAATAAAATTAAACTCACTGTTCATAAGTAGAAAAATTACTTGGCCATTAAGCTCTAATAAAATAAAATCACACTGTTGTTTATATTTTAAGCATAATATCTAGTGCCCCCTATGTAAATATTTTATTTATGTCCAGATTTCTTAACACAAATAATTCTATGAAGAAATATATTGATAAAAATAATCTTGCTTCTGTATCTTTGATTTTTCTCCCTGAATTGTGGAAGTATGACAGAGTTGGGACACATATTGAAAGTGTCTTGTCAACAGGTTCCAAATCTGTCCATTTACCTCTCCAGTGTCCTGAGTTGCAGTGCTTGTGACAGTCAACACCTCAACTGAGTGAATGAAAGAGGGACACATTTTACCCATCAACATATATTTTACCTATTAATGTGCTCCATCTCTTCTTTTAGATGACCTAGAATATAAATTGAATATTTCCTATAGTATCCTGAAGATATGCTATATAAAACTCAAGCCCTCCCCACTAGCTTCCCCATAAATTTACTGCAACCTCTGATTTTCCTAGCTCAGCTTCTTCAACATTGTTTTCTCTGGAAGAAAACCTTCCAGATGTATGTTGGGTGCTCTAGATCCTTTAACATAATGCAAGGTACTGGCCTTGAAATTAACTGACAAGACTTCAAATCTATCCTTTGCCCCTTTCTACCTAAGTCACTTTGCTTAAATGATTAAATCTCCCAAGGTACAGCTTTCTTGTCTCTGAACATAGAGATGACATCCACTTCAAAGCACTCTTTTGAGGATGTGTAGAAAAAGCTCTAAATGATATGCCTGGCTTATCAGAAGATCTTAATAAAAAGCTCCTGTTATTATTATTGTTATTATATTATCAGTGATGAATACAAAGATGGTTTGGGGCAGAAGGAAGGCATAGAAGTATTTTCATTGAATTGCTTAAACCACATGTCAGAGATATTAAAAATCACTGCACATTTTAAAATAATCTAGTTTTACATAAAATGAAAAACAATTATTAGTGCACATATGAAAATTTTTTTATAATATTTATTTTGTAGTTGATCATTTTAAAAGACTCTAATAGAGTTCAAAGCAAGATAATAACTAGAAAACATTTCAAAATGACTTTTTAATATCAAGATAGGCTAATTCTCATGTAGCTAAAATAATATGAATGTATAAATTTCAATTAAAACTATAAAGTATTACAAATTAAGACAATGGGGAAAAGCTATTATAATTCAGTTTTCACTATATAGCATATAATATTTTCAAAAAGCTATGTTGGCAGCTGAATAAGGTGAAAATCATACCCTTCAACAGCTTGCACTAATTTCTGTTTCTATTTTCTCCCCTCAGGGGAGATGTACTTTCTACAACCTTGAAAGCATTTTTGCTTTTCCTTAGCAAACAGGAAATCTATATCTTTTTTTAAAAATTAAAACAAAGTAGAATTTAGATGGTTAATTTCATACATAATAATTTTTCAACACACTAGTGTTTTTTTTCTTTCTGCTTTGCAATAAACCCACCTATAATAAGGAAGAAGTGGATTAGGCTAAACTAATTGTAACATGAGTGATAAAGACAATTACAAAGGAAAGCAGTTACCATTTTTTTGTACTCTAAAGTGGAATTAAAGAGTAGTGTTTTCCATTTTTCAATGGAATTAATATTGATAGAAAACAAACTATATTTAATTTTCCTGGATAAATGCCCCCAGTGTTTCTTCATGCTCTTCCTCATTTTCTTGGGTATGTGTCTGATGACTATTTACTTACAGTCATATACAAAGAGCCATTCCTACAAATAAGCACTTCAGCTGTGCCTGCTTCACCACCTTCCTTTTGCACTACCAGCCTTGCAGCTGCTCCATTGGAGTAATAATGGAAAAAGAAAAATTCTGAACAAAAAATTGTTGTCAAATGTATTTAACATGGAAAGGCATTTTCCTGTAAGCCACAAAAATCAAGAATAACTTAGATAAACTTATTTCAAGACAAGCCACCAAACTGAGCTAGTGTGTATTCATAGTAATATCACTGATATGAAAACATCTGACATTCAATTTGAATGATTGGCATGCTTTGATATGATGCTAAATTTTTAAAACTTGGGAATTTCTTGGTGTAAGAAACCTCTCAGTTAAAAATAAAAATACAGCCAGTGTGGTGGCGTGCACCTGCAATCCCAGCAGCTCGGGAGGCTGAGGCAGGAAGATCTCAAGTTCAAAGCCAGCCTCAGCAACAAGGAAGCACTAAGAACTTAGTGAGACCCTATCTCTAAATAAAACACAAAAAGGGGGGTTACTAGGGAATATGGCTCAGGGGTCGAGAGCCCCTGAGTTCAATCCCTGGTACCTTCTGCCTCCTCAAAAAAAGAGGAAAAGAAAAATGTGTCTATGAGGATTACTTTTTTTTTTTTAACCATTCACACATATTTTATGTGTTTCCAATTAGACCATATTCTTTGTTAAACATAGCTGAGATCACTGAACAAAGAAAAATTAGAAAGGTTTAACACAGAGAAGAGTAGCAGGTAAGTTTAGTTATTTTGAACACTGAATAAAAAGAGAAAAAGGAAGACACAGAATGAATTTCACAGAATATAACTTGGGCAACTACATGCTACAGAGTACTGAAAAAAAGTGAGAGAGGAATTCAGGAAAATAATAATAAAAATAACAGAGGCCAGTGACTCCTACTTGTCACATCTTCAAGTTCAGTCACATCTCTAGGGAAAAGGGAGAAAGCATTCTTTTCTTATCAGAAGGCATACGGCATAGGCCTCTACCATCAGGATGCAGAACCTGGCATATGTGGCTTCACTCAATATAAAGAGTAGGTTACCTTTGGGTTAGCCTGAGGCACAGCCACCCAATTGTTCTTACATTTAAGAGAAAAATGTGTCCCTACCTCCAGACAATTTAAGAATCATAGTTTTTGTAATGATATAATAATATAGTAAAATTATTTATAATCTGTTATTTGTATTATTTTAACTGTTATATATGTATACATTATATATGTGAATAACATATATACTATATATGTACTTATGATTTTAACATATTTATTAAGGACTTGTAAAGAAAAATATAAATCAAAAGTAGAGGTTTATCTCTGTGGAAAACAAGAAAAAGGAATTCTGCCTCCTCATTTCCCTTTAACTATTTACATTAGAAAATTTATAAATACTTTCTCCCCTCTTTAGAATGCATATGCATTGTTTTAGAGATTGTATAGGCATTCATTTCTTTCTCAGGAACCTGGGAACCTCTTTGAAACCTCAACACATCAAGGGAGATGGCATCCCTAACTCTCAGCTTAACTGGGAAGGTAAGTTCTTAATTTCTGTGGGCTCTTTGTTCTGAGCTGCAAAACTCCCCCCTACCTACCATAAAAGAAATTTGTTTTTCCTCTGGATCAAACCAAATAAAACACACATGGTTACCTAAATTACCAGGTAAATTTGGAATGGATTATGTGTGACAAATATTACTGTCTAGTCCTCTTATTTGAGGATTACTTATTGTTCATTTTGAAAAATGTATGTAATGGGTTGTTTTTGCTTAGTTATGTAAGGGGTGTAGATTTCTTTCTGTCCTTAAAGATTGCCTGTGATTCCAGTTTAAAGCTTTTTAAAAAATAAAAGTCAGTTTATTTTCTCTCTACTATCTTTGAGAAGACAATTTCTAAGTTAAGACAAGATTTGATTTTAAGCTTAATTCCCCAACAAACTCAAATTTTTGTTATTATATACTGTCACATATGTTGTGTATTTCCATAATAGTTGAAGTTGTTTATGGGCATATGTAGTTTAAAATATTAACATAATAATGCAAAGTTTAAAAAAGAAGGTCCACTCAAAATACCAAGGAAGATTTTTATACTGAATAAGTGCATTTTATAAAGTCTAAAAAATTAAAGTTGCACTTCCTTATGGGCAAATAACAAGGAAAACTTGATCACTTGTGAGAGTGATACTGTCTGAGACAATAAGAAGTCAATTGCTCAGCAAATGTGAAAAAAATTGACAAAGGATTCTGAGATGCACATCTCTTGAATATTATAAAAGCCTACATACACAGTGATCCTGTAGAAAATAAATTTGATATCCATCCTATGGTATAAAGAATTGCTTGCAGTTGTTTTTATAGTAGCCATTAATTCAATTCAAGAACATGATTTCAAAATTAAATGTAATAAAAAGCAATACAATTGAATAATGAGTTTGAAATCTATACTCTTTGATGGTCCAACATTCTATGGACAAAGTTTTGAATTTTGAAAACACTGAATTACTTTGCATTCATTCATCTTGAATGTTGTTTCTTCCAAGATGCCCAAAGCTTCTCTCAAGTTTATGTTCTCTAGCAATCACTTAGTTGCAGGCTTTTTGTATTGATGCTCAAAAGCAGATATACATACCTTAAAAATAAATAGATATAAGATAAGTTTTTTAATGAAAATGATGACCAAATTAATGCTCACATTCAAGTAGATGAACTGAGAAAGTATTTATGATATAGCCAAGCTATTCCATTTTAGAAACACAACAAAAAGTATGAAAATCTTTGTGATGCAAAAGTAAATTAATAAGACAAACCTTGTACTCTGATACATGCCTATAATATCACCTACTCAGGAGTCTGAGGCAGGAGGAGTGCCAAGTTTGAGGCCAGCCTCTATAACTTAGAGAGACCCTGTCTCAAAACGAAAAGTGAAAAGGACAGGGAGTTTAATTCAGTGGTAGAACACCCCTGGGATGTATCCCCAATACTGGGGGGGGGAGACTTTAATGAATTCTTAAAAAAAAAAAAACTGAGTAAAATATAACCAACTTCTTTAAAATGCATAGATGAGTTTTCAAGAAGCAAAACTCTAGGGGCTCCAAATTAGAAGAAACACCAAAACATTGAGCAAGCAATTGGTGCTACAGCCACCCTGAGGTGTATGTTTCTCAGGACCAGTGTGATTTCTGTTTCAATAACATGTGCAAAGAGGAGAGGTGGTTATGGACTCAAATGAAATGGGAGTTACTACCATTGTCATCAGATAAAGCGGAAATACTTGAAAGGCTTTCCCAGCATTGAAGGGATGGCTTAGAAAAAGTTGGCTTACAATGTTTCTCTTATTTCAATTTCATACCCATACCAGCCATTCTCTAGGTGAACTCATCATCCAAAAAGCAACAGGAAATGACACTGAGGGCAACTGTACCACTGACAAGTAGAGTTGTTTTCTAATCCTTTCTTCCCACAAACATCTGGAATTCCCCATCTATTTGATTATTATTTTTGTTTTTAAATGTCACTAAGTTAAAACAGTAGGCTAATCTTTTCAACCTGCATCAAACTTACCCACATCATGAAGTAATATGGTTTCTTCTTGTTTCTTTAGACCTAAGGACTCAGCCCTCCTGTGTGTGTTTGTGTGTGTGTGTGTGTGTATGTGTGTGTGTGTGTGTTTCTATTTGTGTAAAACATGATAAAGATGACATTTTCCTACTTCAAATTTTAGATCACTGAAGTGTGAAAACCTTTGCTATTTTTTTTGTAATAAAACAAAGCACTTCTAATTGAGTGAAAAGTAAGATGCTAAATAGGAGACACAAAGAAATGAAAGATATACATTCATTTAATTTATTGTTAACAGAATCCCTATCAATATGTAATGTCTGAAGACCTTAACTGAGAACATACATTTCTTTACTCTGGAGAACTATAATAAAATAAATTTGGGTGTCTAATGTCAAGCATCCTTCTGAATATTTTTATATTTCTACATGTTTCTAAAGTCCTCTTTCAGATAGTTTAATTTTTTCAAAAGATAGAGTCTAACTAGAGGTACTTTCAGAAGAATTTTTTATGGTTTTAGGCTGACTTTCATTGGCCAGAACTCATGCCTTAAGTTAAACAGCAAAGACTCTAATAACATTCTAGATATTCTTATGAGGGAGGGAAATGCAAAATTGACAGTCTTGGTGGTAAGTTGGGACTTTTTAAAAAGAAATTTTGAAACAAATATAAACTTATTTGAAGTTAGTGAGCTCAAGCATGTTATTGCCATTAAGTTAAAAAATTGATTTGTTCTATTTTAATTACTTGAGTAAATCATGTATACCTTTTATTTTTCAAGCTTGATGAAAGATGGCAGTGTTTCATATATGATCTCCTAATTGTCTTTAAGAATGCTTATTTGTTAAAGAGAAGAAATAACAAATAACTTGGAACACAAAGCTAGTATCTAAAAAAGCTTTCAGATATGAAGAAAGCTGTGGGAGGCCATCCTCGAACATGTTTTGAGTTACCTCCCTGGCTGGGTGAGAGGCACTTAGGCACAGCTGTGTCAGAGCTTTCCCCACCCTTCTCCAGGTTTGAGGGCTTGTCTGTGTGGAGGTGTGTCTGGCCACTACCCCAATGACCCAATCATGGCCCCTGACCTTGGGATGCTGCTCCCCTTAATCTTCATTGGATGGGATTTTCCCCAGAATTTTTAGTTCTCCAATAAAAGTCCACTCCCTGGCGTGTTCTCTCTCTCCTCTCCTCTCCTCTCCTCTCCTCTCCTCTCCTCTCCTCTCCTCTCCTCTCCTCTCCTCTCCTCTCCTCTCCTCTCCTCTCCTCTCCTCTCCTCTCCTCTCCTCTCCTCTCCTCTCCTCTCCTCTCCTCTCCTCTCCTCTCCTCTCCTCTCCTCTCCTCTCCTCTCCTCTCCTCTCCTCTCCTCTCCTCTCCTCTCCTCTCCTCTCCTCTCCTCTCCTCTCCTCTCCTCTCCTCTCCTCTCCTCTCCTCTCCTCTCCTCTCCTCTCCTCTCCTCTCCTCTCCTCTCCTCTCCTCTCCTCTCCTCTCCTCTCCTCTCCTCTCCTCTCTCTCTCTCTCTCTCTCTCTCTCTCTCTCTCTCTCTCTCTCTCTCTCTCCTCTTCAGTAAACCTCGCTACCACAATAGGTGGCTGGAGGCTGGAGCTAGGAGGAGCCATCCTGGGGCTGGTTTAAAGGTAATTAGAGTCTTGTCTCTTTAATTAAAAACTCCCTAGCAGATTTTCATGTCTCAAACCTTCTTTCATGTAGCCCGGTCACAGGCTAAACAAAGTCTCAGTGCATATTGAAGGTGGGGGAGAGCCAGACCTTAGCAGACTAAAACAAGAAAAATGATGAAAGAAAGTTGTGTGACTCTATAAATATTATCAGGCTTATGAAGGCTGTTATAAAGTACAATAATATTAAAAATTCTACAAATTTAACTAAAAGTTAGTAATTGTTATTTATTCCTATATTAGATACAAAATTTTAAAATGAGATTTGTAAATATATGTGTACCATCCTTAATTTTTATTAAGGTTTATATCACCCACTTAGGGAACCCATAATTATCATACAATGAGCCAAACCACGAATACACCAATTGTACATGCCAAGAACTACTAAACATGAAAAATACTCAACACCACCATAATCACCAGGAAAAAATATTTTTTCTTTTCATTTTGATAGTTCTTTAAATTGCATCAAATAAACAGAAAAAAACTAAACAAACTATTAAAATAATTATTTCAAGAGATCAATGGGATAACCTTTTACAAATTATTGGTAGAGATGAGAATTACTTTTAGCAAAGTATTTTGGCAGGCATAACTATTTACACCTAAATCTCACAACATGAATTTTTAATCATATTATTTTCTGAAGCGTTTTCCTTAAGAGCATGACAGATTGATAAAGATAGATAGATGTAACTTTGTTTGTGTATAGGTGGATGAATTGATGTAAACAGTAACATAATCTCAATGCAGATTCCTTTTATGCTTTGGGTGCTACCTCATGTTCTGAGCTAATAAGAGTTAGTTAGCAAAGCAGACACTACCACATACTTTTGCTCAATAAGTACCAAGCCACCATAAACAATGTTGTCCACAGTGTTCTACATTAATGTATCCTGGATTGCATATTATCTAAAATTTGTGATATTTACTTTATTATGGCCTTTCTGATATTTAATTTCTTTTTTTCCAATATTGGTTGATAAAACAGTAAAAACAGTACAAGAAACTCCACAAAGAACATGTATAAATCTATAAATGTTCAAGTTATTTAAGCTAGATTAAGTGTGATATCTTCCCAGAGAGGGAGGAAGAAGCTGAAGGTATAAATTACCAAGCAACTAGGTTTGTGAGAATTCTCTGACTTTTTTTAAATTAATTTTTTAAAATTTATATATGACAGTGTAACTTGAAGCACAGCCTGGGAGAACTGATTGGCAATTATCTGAATGGAAGGCAGGAGACTTCTCTAAAGAACGTGAAACGTAAGACAAGATATCAAGAGACAGTCTCCATGGGATCTGTTCTCTAAGAACACATATAACTCTTATCCAGATAAAGCCCCATAGCTAAAAACACATCTCATTGAGCTACACTGCAGTATTCATATATATTTTAGTCTTTAAAATACACTTTTAAAAAATATTTAAATACAGCTACATTCACTCACTACCCTAAAAATATTCAATATCTACATGCAAAAATGTTCATTCAAAAATTATTCATAATAGTATTTAATAATTTTTAAAATAGATATTCACCAATATATAGAATTGAATAAAATAATAATGTACATATGATCAGTAATTATAATGTGTTTGGGAAAACAAATACTACATAAGGTAATATAAACAATGCATATTGGGTAAAAATCAAAGTAGGTTATGAATACTATGTATTTATTATTTTTATTGTGTCAGTACTTTATACACTTGAAAAATTATATTCTCATGGACAGAGTAAAATCAGAAAACTTTTTGGTAAACATTTCCAATAGATGGAATTATTATTAATTTTATAGTATTTAACTTATTCTGAAATTACACGTACTTATCATGATAATCATCAATCCATTGAGAAGAAAGCAACAAAATCATTATAACTGTTTGATTAATGATATTAGTGGTAAATTTATCAAGAGATTTATTTGGATTATTCTGAAATTCATTTTAATAAGGTATGTTTATGTCTAGAATATTAATGTTTTCTAGAATATGTTCATTGCAATATATTTAAAGCTATGTATCAATAGAGTGCTCAGTATCCAAACTTCAAGTTCTGTATTTACTACATTTTGCCAAATATTTATTCTAAATGTGATTTGCTTTTTGAAAGCTGAAATGTTAAATTTATAAAATAATCACAAGAAAGACAAATAGAGGTCAAATTTGGTGACACTTAGCATTTCTTGATAATTCTTAAGAGATTATCTTATAAATGGCCTTGAAAATGCACAGTTTCTTAAATAGCTAATAACTTTCAGTATTTCTTACCTCTCATTTGAACGGAGTAGAATTCCTACTACCCTTCAATGCAAGGATTATTAAAAATTGTGAAGGTATTTGAGGACAAAGATTTATTCCCTTTGTCTCTCAGCCACATCCTGAAGATATCTGACCACTTTACCTACAAACACTTATCTCTTATGCCTGAAATTCTCAAAAGAGGAATGGTATTATATTTACTGTGACCCTATTGCCCTATAAATTTGCCCTTTATTTCTTCTGTTCATAAGAGAGTACATTCACAAGTAGTAGCAACAGTGGTTGCGATGTAGTGGTAATGATGACTTTAATTTTTTTTAAAAAATGACTTTTAAGTTTAAAAAATATCAAACATTTAAAAAACTATAATGTTTTAAAATAGGGTGCTATACATAATGATTCTCTCAATCTCATGAGTGGGTAGGAAACAATTGTATTTCCCATCATCTTTGACTAATGTTAATCAATTTCTTACCTTAACCCTTTCAATTTTTCCCCAAATAAATATCATTTTCAAGCATGTAATTTTTTTATTACAAGCAAAATGAATGGAACTTGGTTTTCTGCCAAATAATTTGCTTTCTGTTTATTTACTAAGCCTCCCTCTCTTCTTATCTTTTTCTACATTCTACCATTTCTACCTCAGGATAAAAAAAAATGACATCTGGATAAATTGACGTCACTTCATGTGGCAAAGTTCTTTAAATTGCCCTAAGCAACCATAGTAATAACAACAATAAAAACTCCCAAATAATTGCAAATTACATAGAATCTGTAATAAGTACAATTAAACACAATTCTCAGTGACCATTGGGTCACTTTCTTTTCAGTAAGTAACATTAATGCCGGAGGGATGACTGGAATTCATTTAACATAATCAAGGAGCTCTAACATAGATCACACTTAGAAAATGCACTTGAACAGAGCCTCAATTGGGGTTAGACAGGGCAAAGACATACCCCATGCCCTTCTCCTGAATACTTGTACAGAGCAGAAAGAACTCAAATTGCTTTCCCTGAGAGTTTGGCAAAGACCAAGGCTCTTGCTGTGTTTTTCTATTATTCTGGAATAATTCATTAGCAAACATTATAACTTGGCAGTATCACAGATATGCATTAGAATAAAATTATTCTTCCTTTTTTTCCCTTCTATTTCATAAGTAAAATACATTTACTCAGTAACTCTTACAAAAGGAAACTGTCACTTTTTAAAAATAATGTGTTTGTTATTCACCAAGTTTAATAAGATTTAGTTAGAATTAACTAAATGCTCTCCAAAGCCAGGTATATAAGAAAATATAAGGGCTTTTACCTGTAAATAGTAATTTTTATTATACTTGTTATGTGTTAGGCACTATTCAAAGTATGTAAAATATGTTAATTAACTTAGTGTGAATAATATCATCACCCTTATTTTATACATTAAAAAATTCGAAACCACACGGGGTGCACTGGCGCAGGCTTCTAATCCCAGCAGCTCTGGGAAGCTCAGGCAGGAGGATTCTGCGTTCAAAGCCAGTCTCAGCAATAGCGAGGTGCTGAGCAACTCAGTGAGACCCTGTCTCTAAATGAAATACAAAAAGTTGATCTGGGGTTATGGCTCAGTGGTTGAGTCCCCCTGAGTTCAATCCCTGATAACCCTGGCCAAAAAAATTAGGAAACAAAGAAGTTATGCAATACAAGGTCCCACAGTGAATAACAGCACAGAAGGTTTTTAAATCTAGGCATTCAAAGTCCATGATCTTAACCCTTTCGAGCATTAATATATGTGCATGTGTTTAAGAGAGAAGCAACATCATCTCTATTCTTCTGTGTGTATGCATTGATGAAGATTCAAGTACAAATAGTAGAATCTGAGGCTACTTTGTATAGTACACATGTGGGTATTTAAATATAAGTACCTTGAAATTAAGTAAAATTTGAAATTTAAAATCTTGATTACACTCACCACCTTTCAAGTTTTTGTTAACTACATGTGGCTTGAGGGACAATTACAAAGAATAATTTTTATTAATATTGCTGTTTGTTCTAAACAATAGAAAATGATTTTATACTGAAGTGTTGGCAGTTAAAAATTGAGGGAAACTGATGATTTGGAATATAGTTTGATGATAGAGTTCAAATACACCTATGTAACACCCATTGTTAAAACTAAATGTAGAAAGAATTCTTCTTAAATGATTAGATTTGTTGCATCTAATAGTTAATTATTAAAAAGAAAATTCAATCATACCCTTGACTCAAGAATACATACGAAGTTAACAGGAGTAGAAAGATGTTAATTTAAAACATCAAAGAATTTTAAGTACTAAAGAGACTTTGTAGCTCACTTGGTCCAGTCATCTGGATTTGAAGCCAATATACTTTGAGTGACTTGCCCAAGAATTACATTGTCAAGTACAGAAATTGAGAGCAGAAAATAGCTCTCCTAAGTCCCTTTCAATGCTATTTCAATAATATACTTTCAGCTTTATGAGTTATGTGATCTGGTTCCTCATTACAATCAACTCTGACACATAGACAACTTCAGTTCTGTATTTCCAGCACCAATGCCACCTAATGTTTATTACCTAATGAATGCCCCCCCAAATTAGCTTTCTAAATATTTCAGATTAAGAGATGGGAGAAGGAAGAAACAACTAAACGTTTTATTGTAAATTTTGTGTCTGCATTGAGTTTATAGTGGATGACAAAAAAATTGGTGGTGAAATATTAATTTGGGAGATATATATATATATATATATATATATATATATATATATATATTGGCTTGAGGGACAATTATAAAGAATATTTTTATCAATATTACTGTTTGTTCTAAGCAATAGAAAATAATTTCATACTGAAGTTTTGGCAGTTAAAATTGAGAAAAACTGATGGATATTTTGTATTTTATTTTTCTGTATTTGAAACCAATATACTTTGAATGACTTGACCAAGCATTATATTGTCAAGTACAGAAATTGAGAACTGAAAATAGTCAGCTCTCCTAAGTCCTATTCAATGCTATTTCAATAATATACCAACATCTCGTTAATTCATTCATTTTTACATATTTTAGTGAAAAATATAGTTTTTAAAATATATATAAGATTAACATATGACAACAATATCACAAGGTCATTCAAAGCAAAATAGAAGGATATTAGTGTTAATAACCCTTTATAACATATCTTTATAGCAATGTAATTCACATAATCATGCAATTTACCTTTGTAAAGTATACATTTATGAATTTGGTCTATTTGTAAAATTCTGCAGCCACACCATAATCAGTTTGAGAAGGCTTTCATCACCACACAAAAACTATCCCATATTTATTACAAATTATTCTCTCTTGTGTGTGTGAGGGCGGGTACTAGGGATTGAATCCAGGAGCACTATACCACTGAGCTACCCCCAGCCCTTTTTTATTTTTTATTTTGACACAAGGTCTTGCTAAGTTGCCCAGGCTGCCTTCTGAATTTTTGATCTTGCTGTCTCAGCCTTCAGAATTGCTGGGATTACAGATGAGCCCCACTGCACCCAGCACAATTGGTTCTTAAGGTCCAGGGCTGGGGCAAATACACTGAGAGATGCAGTCTCCTTTCTTCAGCTTTTACTAGAGACAATTAGATGTCTGATTCTAAATCTTAACAACTAAGTGAACTTAATCAGAAAGCCTAGACAGATCATTCTTCATTCCCTCCTCCCTTCCCATTCTTTAGACAAGTAATCTACTTTCTTTACTATGAGTGTCTCTTTTAAGAATATTCATATAAGTGAAATCATGCAATATCTTATGTGTTTTGAATGGTTTCTATCACTTAATATTTTCAAGCTCCATCTCATCATTCCACATATTGGCACTACATTGTTTTTTATTGCCAAATTTTATGACTGTATCATACAATTTCATTGATATTATCTGTATACACTTTATGTTATTTATTATTCATCAATTAATAAACTTTCATATTACTTCTAATTTTCATTATTATATATTCATTTTTTGCTTGGCAACATACCTATGAGCACAACCATTGACTTATGTTAAAATTCAGCTTACCTTTGGAGAAATAGCCATATTATTTCTGAAGGCAATAACATTATTATACACTGTCACTAGAGGTGTCTGTGAGTTTATTTCTTCTCTTCATTTTACTGATTTTAATCATCCTAGTGAGGTGAGAAGCTTTATAACATTGTAGTTTTGATTATGGATTTGATTTATTGAAGGCCAATTGTACTGAACAATTTTTCATATATTGATCACTCTGTTTTGTTTCAACATTAATTGAAATCCATTCCCTTACTCATTATTGGATGTGACCAAACACAGAACTATATTATTTTAATTTTATATTCTATAAGTTTCTTGACTGTGAATAGAGTAGTCAATAAAAATTTGAATAGGTAACAATAAAAGATAATGTGTAAAACTGCTCATTGTTAGCTATTGTTCCAAGGCATTTGTATTAATAATGATGTTCATTACCTGAAATATGTCTCCTTGGGCCCACAGCAAAGAAGCAGGTGCTAAGAGATCCAGAGACCTATGCTCTGTAGAGATCAGCTGATCTGGAAAAATGAGAAGAAGAAGAAAAAAAAAACTAGTCCGACTTTTATCATTTTACTAATAACAGCAAGACTGCAAATCATAAAGTATGTATTAATAAAATAAAATGCAAGTTCTAAGATTAGTGATTCATCACATGATGACTTGTAGCTGAGGTTCTTAAGACCAAATGTTTTAAGTTCTTACCTGGGTCCAATAGGGGAAGTGCAAATGTGAAAGCTAATGACAGTAAAGCAAGCTGGATTCACAAGTGAAAATAAACTCAGCAATAAATGTTGCAAAGAAACATACAGAAACCCAGGAAAGACAGGGGTAGGAAATAGAAAAATATTATTCAAGCCTGGTGCTTTTGTGAGGCCAGGATAACAATCAGAGCAAATGCAAAGGAACTGATGCTTTATCAGTGGTAAACAAGGAAGGATTTACAGTATGTTCCAAGAAGTAGGTAACTTAGAACTAAGAAACATGAGAAGATACAGAGGGGGAAAAAAAACTGTAAAAAGACCAGGATGGATATTTATATCTCTGAGTATCTTGGTTAAAACATTTTCTAACAAGAGAAGAGTCTGTTGATAAAAGAAGACCACAACTACAATTCATGAATCCAACTTTTTAAAATAAACATACATATTCTCTGCTCAGAGCTCTTTTAATACAATTGTTAAAAACATGTTTAACATGTTAAACACTGATCATACCTAAACACATCACCATCTTCTTGCCTAGAATGCAATCAATCATCAAAATAGTTTCCATCAGGCAAGGTGGTGCATGCCTGCAATCCCAGCTACTCAGAAGGCTGAGGCAGGAGAATCCCAAGTTTGAAGTCATCCAGGAAAATTTAATGAGGCCGTGTGCTAAATTAAAATCAAAAGTAAAAAGGCCCAGCAAGTCAGGAGCCTGAAGTAGGAGGATTATGTGTTCAAAGCCAGACTCTGCAAAAGCAAGGCTTGCTAAGCAACTCAGTGATACTCTGTCTCTAAATAAAATACAAAATAGGGCTGTTGATATGGCTCAGTGGTGGAGTGCCCCTGAGTTAAATATCTGGTACTCAAGAAAAAGATGTTTAACATATTAAACATTGATCATACCTAAACACTTCACCAGCTTCTTGCCTAGAATGCAATCATCAAAATAGTTTCCACCAGGCAAAGTGTTGCATGCCCGCCATCCCAGCTACTCAGAAGGCTGAGGCAGGAGAGTAAAAAGGGCTGGGGATATAGTTCAGGGGTAGAAGACCTCTGGGTTCAATCCCCAGTAGAGCAAAAAAAAAAAGTTTCATGTGATATTATAAATTTGTTCATTAACTAGCTAAATATAATCATTCTATTATATTGTGTGTATTTATATATGTGTATATATTATACATACACTCTTCAAAACATTACGTTGATCATGATAAAAACACACAAAAAAATAAAATATGTGAATTAAAATTTTTCTAAATATTCTGGGAATGAGTGACAGGTATGCTTGTCTGAAAAACCACTTTGAATTTAAATGTAGCCTCAATAGCAGAGTTCACATGTGCAGGACTCTGTCCAGTTTGCTAACTACAATTTCTCAAATGAACATTAGTGTATCTGATATTCAAAAACTATGCATTGAATGACTGGTACTGAGAAAACGGCACTCATATGTTCTAATTTGATTAACAAGAAGTTAAACATACACAGAATGCAAGCATCTTAACTATGAGTACATAGTAATACAGCACAAATACAAAGACCCATACAGCTACAGACTTTGCAAGAACATTGTTCAACCAATCATGTAAACTCTAAGTATACAGGATTTGAAGAACATCTGCAACTTGTACTGTGATCATTTATTTTATGTGTCAATTTGGCTGGAGTATGGTGTCCAGTCATTTTTTCAAACACCAAAAACTTTTTTTTTAAGAAATCAAATATATATTGTTCTGAGGTTATTTTTTTGAATGTGATTTATATTCACAATGAATAGGTTCTGAGGAAAGCAGATTAACCTTCAAAACATTACAGGATTTCATTCAATTGTTTTAAGGCCTACAAGCATTGACTGAAATTCACTGAAAAGGGAAACTCTCCCCAAGCCTGCAACATAGAAACCATGCCTGAGTTTCTGTTCTGATGCATGAAGAGTTCAGACTCAAACTTTTTTGAGTCTTACTTGAATTTCTACCTACAGCTCACCTTATAGATTTTGTACTTGCCATCTTGCATAGGTTTGTAAATCAATTACTTAAAATAATTCAACTTACTCTCTGTCTCTCCTCTCACACAGCCTAAACTACTACCATCTTTGTCCAAGTCAACTTCTACTCAAGATTATTTACATGTTTTGTTGCTTATGTCAGTCTAGAGAACTCTAATTCTCTTGTGGTACATTTCTAAGTAATTGTCATCACCAAAAAGCCTTACTTTCAAAACCTGCTTATGTAAAGTCCTTTAGCTCCTATACACAATAATATATTAGTGACAATACCATGTTTCCCAGTCAATAGAGAATACAAATTAGTCCCTAACATCAATGGGATATTGTAAAGATAACTGAAAAAAAAAATATAAATTTATTCTGTAGTCTCTAGGGAGAAGAGATTCTATATGAATAGGGAGTATTATCACATTATTCAACTACACATAAATGTTTTAATGCTTCCTACCAAATAAAAACCAAGTATTTCCATAGCACCAGAGGAATAGAAATTGCACTAATATGAAAAGCAAGCTGAGAACCTAAACATGCTAAATTTTTTAATTACAACATTTAGATGGTTTAGTAAATGTATGTGGCTTAGAAGCTTTATCTGCTTTCTGTGATGAATTTTAAAAATAAGATAAGTAGAGAGAAAAATACTGATAGCTTAACAGGTTAAGCAATTTAGAAATAGGACAAATTACTATCTTAATTATTAGCTCATATTGCTCCCAATGTATTTTCAAGAGAGAATTAAATTCTACCCTATTAATTAATTCACATCAATATCAGAACACGTTTTTTTTTCCTAAAAATGAATAATAGTCACTGAATTCATCATGATTCCATGATTTGGACTTTTTTACTATGATAATGAACAGGCCACTGAAAATTCTTTACACTTAAAAGCTCATAATTGCAGGCTGTGAATAAATACATACACATAAACACACAAGTTTAGTGAATGGATATATGAAAATATACCCACATATAAATAAGTTTATTATAATTAAAAAAAAAGATGTTCCCATATCATTTGACAATTACAGGGTAAAAGAAATTGTAGAGAAACATTTAGGACACTTGTATTATTCTAGTGGATTTCAAATGTCAGATTTGCAATAGTATATATTCACTATTCGGCTGGAAAAGGAAAAAAGCAACTAAATTTAATATCCATTGATACATAAATGTCTATAGGATCAGAGATGACTTTGGGTTTATTTTCAAAGCAAAGGATACTTTAAAGTGTTACATCCTTTGTACATTTCACAGTTATAATTGACAAATCAGTGATGGATGTCACAAAAAATCAGCAATCATTTTGAACAGAAATGTCAATAGGAAAATCATATTATTTTGAAATCAAATGAATATTAATTTTTTGGTGCTGAAAATAAACATTCATAAAACTACAAACATAAATAAAATACCTAAAGCTAAGGATCATGCAGTATAATGGGAAGTAGGATTTTATTTGCAAACACAAATCAGTAAATGAGAGCCAATGCTCTATGGTTGCTGTGATAACGTCATCTGAGAGATGGGCCAGGCGAAGCCAAGAGAATTAAAAAGGGAAATAACATTTACAATAAACTCATCTTCAATGCTGTCAATAGGGATACTAAAATCACCTAAGATTAATAGGCTATGTGATTCCACAGAGAGTTGAGAAAGAAAATCTATAAATTCATTAAGAAAACTTGTGGTTTCTCAAAGAGGTCTGTAAATTAAAAGTGTTGTTGAAGCTGTATGCTAAATGTAGATAGATATATAGAAGGGGACACAATTGAGATGTTTTGATTTTTGTAGCAGAATACATTAAAGAAATTATTTAGTTCTAACCTTCACAGGTTAAACAAACTTTCACTACATAAGTTATAGATATAAGAAGATTTATGAAACCCCAAATTGGATTTTAATTGCATGGTAGCCTTATTATCCAAGTAAATCCAAGCCGTTGTTAGGATGTACAATTTAGAACTGACTATTCAAAGTTGAATGTAATTATTCATTGCTATATTGTCTTATTGTATTATACTACAAATAATTCATTCTAAAAATACAGCTTTACATCTTTTTTTAATTTATGAATTTATGCATTTGAAGATTTATACTATTTAATGTACAAATATGACTAAAATTCTCAAACAAAAGTAATTATATGTCTCAGGAAATGATTTTTCTTACTTTTTCTGTTAAAGCATCATTAAAGCATCATCTTTGTATCTGTAATTTTCTGTAGCTAAACCACTGGAACATTCTAGCTAGATGTGACATAAGAAACGGGCATATTATAAGAACATCATTACCGATTAAAATATAGAAAAATAAGTCATAAATATATAAAGCAAATTTACTCATATTCCCATGAATTGTTATTTGGAGACAGGATTGGATTACAGATCTATACAATTTTTATTACTGTATGATATTTTCACAGTACTCACTTTCTTCCTTTTAATGATTTAATATACTTTATTTTACAATTTACTTTGAATATAGAATATATAAATTTTCATACAAATTTAAAAACTGCCACTTGCTATTTTTCATGCAATTTGTGTATAAAAAGGTTATTTTCACAATGACACATGAAGAGGTTAAAGTCTAGGCACACTTTTAGCATCTTTAATAAACTTACAAGTAAAACTCTTGACATCCCATAACCACAGAAGATTGCTGGGTTTGGGGGCTGTGATGACAACTAATACCCTGATTGTGGATAACCCCCACCCATTGCCTAATAAGAAGGTCAAGAATAAAAGCACAAAGGAACTGGAAAAGAACAAAAGGCTCATGAGAGCCAACCCCCACTGTATCCCTTTGGCCTTCAACTATAATTTTTTATATTATTTATTTATTCTAATTTGTTATATATGACAGCAGAGTGCATTTCAATTAATATTACACAGAGAGCACAATTTTTCATGTCTCTGGTTGTACACAAAGTAGAGTCACATCATTCGTGTTTTTATATATGTAATGATGATGTCCATCTCTTTCCACCATCTTTCCACCCTCATACTCCCTCCCTTCCCCTCCATCCCCTTTGCCCTATCTAAAGTTCCTCTGTTCCTCCCATGCTCCATCCCCTGCCCCATCCCCATTATGGATCAGCATCCTCATTAGAAAACAAAAAAAAACATTCAGCATTTGCTTACTTCACCCAGCATAATACTCTACAACTCCATCTATTTACCTGATAATGCCATGATTTTATTCTCTTTTAATGCTGAATAATATTCCATTGTGTATACATACACCACATTTTCTTTATCCATTCATCTACTCCAGGTCATCTAGGTTGGTTCCACAATTTTGCTACTGTAAATTGTGCTGCTATAAACACTGATAAAATACTCTTAGATTTCATCTCATTTCAGTCTGAATGGCAGCTATCAATAATACAAACAACAAGTGTTGGCAAGGGTGTGGTGGGAAAGGTACACTCATACCTTGCTGGTGGAATTGTAAATTGGTGCAGCCAATATGGAAAGCAATATGGAGATTTCATGGAGAATTGGGAATTGAACATCATTTGACCTAGCTATCCCACTCCTGTTTATACCCAAAGGACTCAAAAACAGAATACTATAATTTTTAATGTACTTTATTTTGTTTTTAGATATACCTGACAGTAGGGTATATTTTGGCATGTTATACATATGTGACATGCAATCCATTACAATTTTGATTCCATTCTTGTTGTTGAACATGATGTGGAGTTATGCTGGTCATATATTCCTACATAAGCATAGGAAAGTTATGTCTGATTCATTCTACTGTGTTTCCTAATAATCCCACCCCTGCTCCCTTTACTTCAATTACCTTTGTCTAATCCAATGAACTTTTATACTTCAACTCCCTACCCTTCTTAGTTATGGTTTAGCATCCACATATCCAGAGAGAACATTTAACCTTTGGTTTGGGGGACAGGCTTATTTTACTTAGTATGATGTTCTCCAGTTCCATCAACTTACCATAAAATGTAATTTCTTTTTTCTTTATAGCCGAATAGTATTCCATTGTGTATATATTCATTCATCTGTTGAAAGGGACCTATATTGGTTACATTGGCTGGCCATTGTGAATTGAGCTGTTATAAACATAGATGAAGCTGTGTCACTATAGTTTGTTGATATAAGTCTTTTGGGTTTAAGCTAAGAAGTGGGATAGCTGGATCAAATGGTGGATCCGTTCCAAGTTTTCTAAGGAATCTCCATATTGCTTTCCAGAGTAGTTGCACCAATTTGTAGTTTTACCAGCAATGTATGAGTGAACCTTTTTCTCCACATCCTCACCAACATTTATTGTTACTTATATTCTTGATAATTGCCATTCTGACTGGAGTGAGATGGAATCTCAGTGTAGTTTTAATTTCCATTTGTCTAATTGCTAGAGATGTTGGACATTTTCTCATATATTTGGTAACCTGCCACAGTCTGGCTGCAGCAAAATAGCTGGGGGGTGATGAACAACTTGTGTACGTTGATACAGCAGGAGTGGAAGCTGTTTATTGTAGGACAACAGAGGTATTTATACATTCCACACAGCTCATCTTAATTAACATAAACTCGATACAGCAATCAACCAATAAGGAATCTCCACACTTAATGGCTCGCTGGCCTTACTTCACAAACCACTCCCTCTGGCATTTTTCCAGGCGCCATCCAGACTTGTTTACAGACCCTAACATTTCTCTGGCAAAATGCCAGGCGCCATCCAGACTTGTTTACAGACCCTAACATTTCTCTGGCAAAATGCCAGGCGCCATCCTGACCTGTTTACAGACTCTAACATTTCCCCCTTTTGTTTAATTTAAATAACGACCATAGTGGTTTTTACACAAACACCATAAACAATCTGCTACAAGCAGAAGAGGAGGATACAAAATACCATAATACCAAGCCAATTGATGGCTCCATGCAAGAAGCCCTTGGAAAAATTATACCAGCAATGACACTGTTAGCAAAGATACCAAGTTACAATTTGTTGTAGATTACAGTTTGTTGTCTGAGTCCAGGTAAAGCAGTGTCTCAATAGATTAACTTACAGTCCAGGTAAATCACAGTCCAGGTAAGTTCTGTAGGCTGCTAGCTTAAATCACAGTCCAGGTAAGTTCTGCAGGCAGCTAGCTTAAATCACAGTCCAGGTAAGTTCTGCAGGCAGCTAGCTTGATCTGAAGTCTCCTCCGGTTCTCAGCAACACTGGAAATTCTTCCACCTTTGTCTTCACAGACAGTGGGATGAAGGCAGGAACTCTGGATGGGTAAAGAAAATCCTGTGGTATTCCTGCAGGCGCTAAGAAAACAACCCTCTGAACAATTTAATACATTATCTCAAGGTTTTTTACATTTGAAATAAGCCTTAATAGTGCTCATTACTCATTAGCTTCCAGGTGTGGGAGAACCATTGTAGTTACTGGCCTTGGAAATGATCAAACTTCAGGGACGCCATGTGCGTCCTCTGCCCAGCTGTAGCAACTTAGGGCAGCCCCAGACAGGGAGTGTCCGGGACTCAAACTGCCACCGGGCACAGGGGAGCAAGAGCCTGTGAGACTATGCCTCCGGGTCAGGTCTGGATTTGGGCTCTCACAGTGGCCTCCCGTTCCCCGGGCAGGGGGCGGGGAAGAGCCAGCTGCCATTGCTTGGAAAGTCCTTGCTGCGCCATGACTGGCTCCCGCATCTGGCAGCCGCCATTGCACCGATTCAGGAACCCTCTGGTAATGAAAAGTATTCAGTAATAGCCTTTTGCTACAACTTTTTTCCTGATAATCCTTCCTCTTCTGAACTTTCTTTTTCTTTCTGACTAGAGTTCCTGGGCTCTTATCAACACATGCCCTAACTGCTCTTGGTTCCACTGGGGTGCCTCCTTCCCTTAGTAATTTACTTCTCACCCCTTCCATATTTTCATCACAAAGACAATACAATACACTGAGACAAAACAAGACACAAACATACTGTATCAATATTCTCCATTTTCTCAAAATGGCCATTTTTCCTCTCACCCTATCTGCCTAGGGACGAGCAGATTTGCTCCCATCCTATCTAGGGACAGGCAGCTTTTTTTCGTCAACTTACCCCCGAGTGTCCCGGGACTCCCCATAAGGGGCCACCATCTGCTGCAGTCTGGCTGCAGCAAAATAGCTGGGGGGTGATGAACAACTTGTGTACGTTGATACAGCAGGAATGGAAGCCGTTTATTGTAGGACAACAGAGGTATTTATACATTCCACACAGCTCATCTTAATTAACATAAACTCGATACAGCAATCAACCAATAAGGAATCTCCACACTTAATGGCTCGCTGGCCTTACTTCACAAACCACTCCCTCTGGCATTTTTCCAGGCGCCATCCAGACTTGTTTACAGACCCTAACATTTCTCTGGCAAAATGCCAGGCACCATTTTGACATGTTTACAGACTCTAACATTAACCTATCATATTTCTCCTTCTGTGAAGTGTCTTTGCAATTCTTTTGTCCATTTATTGATTGTGTCATTTGTTTTTATGGAGTTTAGTTTTTTGAGTTCTTTGTATATCCTTGAGATTAATGCTCTATCTGAGGTGCATGTGATAAAGATTTTCTCCCATTCTATAGGCTCTCTGTTCACATTTTATTGTTTTCTTTGCTATGCAGAATATTTTTAGTTTGATGTCATACCTGTTATTGATTCTTGATTTTACTTTGTGTGCTTAAGAAGTCTTATTGAGGAAGTCTGTTTCTTTGCTGATATAATGAAGATTTGGGCCTATGTTTTCTTCTAGTAGGTGCAGGGTCTCTGTTCTAATGCTAAGATCCTTGATATACTTTGAGTTAAGTTTTGTACAGGATGAGATATACGGGTTTAATTTCAACATTCTACATATGAATTTATAGTTTTCCCAGCATCATTTGTTGAAGAGGCTCTTTTCTTCAATGTATATTTATGTTGCCTTTGTCTGGTATGAGATAACGATATTTATTTGGGTATATATCTGTGTCTTGTATTTTGTTCCATTGGTCTTTAATTTTATTTTTGTGCCAATACCATGATGTTTTCATTACTATAGCTCTGTAGTATAATTTAAAGTCTGGCATTGTAATGCCTCTGCTTCAGTTTTCTCATTGAGATTTTTTTTTCTTTTTGGCTATTCTGGGGCCTCCTATTTTTCTAAATAAATTTCATGATGGCTTTTTCTATTTCTATGAAGAACATCACTGGAATTTTAATGAGAATTGCACTAAAGCAGTATAGCACTCTTAGTAGTTTGGCCATTTAGAGAATATTAATTCTCCCTACCCAAGAACATGAGTTGTCTTTCCATTTTCTAAGAGCTTCTACACTTCCTTTATTTAGAATTCTGTAATCTTCATTGTAGATGTCTTTCTCTTGTTTGTTAGATTGCTTGTCATTGTTTTAAGCTATTGATGAATGGGGTAGTTTTCCTGATTTCTCTTTCAGTTGATGTGTCATTTATGTATATGATGGGTGTTAATTTTGTATCCTGCAACTTTGCTAAATCCTTTATGAGTTTAAGAAGCTTGTTGGTGGAGTTTTCTGGGTTCTTCTAAGTATAGGAGCATGTCTTTTGCAAATATGGTTAGTTTGGACTCTTTTTTTCCTATTAGTATCCCTACAATTCAGTTTTTGTTTCTAATTACTCTGGCTAGGCATCAAGGACTATTTTGAACAGAAGTGATAAAAGAGGATATCCCTGGATTGTCCCAGGTTTTAGAGAGGATGCTTCCAGTTTTCCTCCATTTACAATGATGTTTGCCTTGCAATTAGTACAGAAAGGTTTTAATGTTCTTACTATCCCTAGTTTTTCTAGTGTGTAGAACACAAATGGATGCTGAATTTTGTCAAAGGCCTTTTAAGCATCTATTGAGATCATGTGGTTCTTTTCTTTAAGTCTGTTGATGTTATGAATTACATTTATTGATTTCTGTATGTTGAACCAAACTTGGAGACCTGGAATAAACCCCACTTGATCATGGTGCACTATCTTTTTAATATGATTTTGCATGTAAATTGTTAGGATTTTAGTAAGAATATAGCATCTAAGTACATGAGGGATATTGGTCTGAAGTTTTCTTTTCTTCATATTCTTTGGTTTTGGTATTAGGTTGACACTAGCTTCATAGAATGAGTTTGGAATGGATGTTCCTTCCATTTCTATTTTAAGGAATAATTTGAAGAGTACTGGTAAAAATTCTTCTTTGAAGGTGTTGAAGAACTTAGATAATTTAGATGGAATCTATCTGGTCCTGGACCTTTCTTTTTTGGTAGGATTTTTTTTTTTTTTGTACCAGGGATTAAACTCAGGAGCATTCATCCACTGAGCCACATTCCAAGCCCTATTTTATATTTTATTTAGAGACAGGGTCTCACTGAGTTGTTTAAAACCTTGCTTTTGCTAAGCTGGCTTTGAACTCATGATCCTACTGCCTCACACTTTTGAGCCATTGGGATTACAGGTGTGTACCACCATGACAAGCTTATTGGTAGGTTTTTGATGGAATCTTTAATTTCACTGCATGAAATTGATCTGTTTAAATAGTATCTATCTTCCTGGTTCAGTTTGGGTAGGTCATATGTCTCTAGAAATTTGTCAATATCATTACAATTCTGTCCTTATTGAAGTATAAAGTTTCAATGTAGTTTCTGGTTAACATCTGTATTTCAATAGTATCTGTGGTAATATTTCTTTTTTCATCAAAAATTTTAGTGGGCTGGGGATGTGGCTCACCTGGCATGCACAGGGCACTGGATTCGATCTTCAGCACCACATAAAATAAAATAAACATGTTGTTTCCACTGAAAAACAAATATTAAAAATATTCTCTCTCTCTCTCTCTCTCTCTCTCTCTCTCTCTCTCTCTCTCTCTTCATTAGCTTAGCTAAGGGTTTATTGAGTTCATTTATTTTTTCAAAGAACCAAATATTTATTGATTTTTTTCAAATTCATTTATTTTGACTCTGATTTTAATTATATCCTGTCCTCTACTGCTTTTATTGTTGATCTGCTCTTCTTTGTGTGGGGCTTTGAGATGTAATGTTAAGTTTTTTAGTTGATAACTTTCTATTCTGTTAAAAAAATGCACTCATTGCAATGGACTTTCCTCTTGGAACTACCTTGATAGTGTCCCAGAGAGTTTCATAAGTTGTTTCATGACTCTCACTTACCTCTAATTATGTTTTTCTTTTTAAATTTCATCCCTGATTTCTTCTACCATCTATTAATATTTCAATAGTGTATTATTTAGTCTCCAGGTGTTAGGGTAGCTTCTAATTTTTGTTTTATTATTGATTTCTAATTTCATTTTATTATGATCTGAAAGAATGTAAGACATTACCTCTGATTTTTGTATTTGCTAACAATTGCTTTGTAGCTTAAGCTATTGTCTATTTTAGAGAAAGATCCAGCTGCTGCTGAGAACAAAATGTATTCAGTCCTTGATGTATGAAATAATATATATAATATAAATAATATATAAATAATATATATATAATACACACACACACACACATATGTTGGTTAAGTCTAAATTACAAATTGTAATCATTAGTTCCATAACTTCTCTTTTTAGATTTTGTTTGGAGTATCTATCTAGTGATGAGAGAGGCATGTTAAAGTCACCCAGCATTATTGTGTTTGGTCTATTTGATTCTTGAAATTTAGAAGATTTGTTTGATGTACATAGGAGTTCCACTGTTTGGGGCATAAATATTTATAATTGTTATGTTTTGTTGATGCATTATTCCATTAAGCAGAATTAAATGACCTTTTTGGTCCCCTCTGAATAACTTTGGTTTGAAGTCTAATTTATCTGATATGAGTATAAAAACTCCTGCTTGTTTACAAGATTTATAGAAATGATATATTTTTTCCCATCCTTTTATCTTCAGCCTGTGTATGTCTTTTCTTATGGGGTGAGTCTCTTGGAGACAGCATATTGTTGGGTCTTGTTTTTTAATCTAATCTGTCAGTCTATGTCCTTTTAATGATGAATTTAGGTCATTTCCATTCAATGTTATTATAGAGATATGGTTTTTATTCCCTGTCATTTTGATTTAGATTATATTTTTTTATTTGAATTATTTCTCTTTTGAATATTCTTTAATTGTCTGTCCTCCCTTTGCTGATTTTAACTTTCACCTTTCATTTCTTCTTCATGAAATGTTTTAGTGAGTATTTTTTTGTTGTGCAGGCTTTCTAGTTGTGAATTTTTTAACTTTTGTATATCATAAAATATTTTTATTTCATTATCAATTCTGAAGCTTAGTTTTTCTGGGTATAGTATTCTTTGCTGGTATCCATTTACTTTCAGAGCTTGGTATATATTATTCTAAGACCTTGTAGCTTTGAGGGTCTGTTTTGAGATATCAGCTGATATCCAGATTAATTCCTCTCTAAATGTTACATTTAAAGGCTTTTCTCTGGCAGCTTTTAAAATTATTTTCTTATCATTTGAGTTAGGCATTTTCATAATAATGTGCATTAGTGTGAGTCTGTTGTAATTTTGTATATTTGAGGTCCTATGTAATCCTCCTATATTTGGTTTTCCATTTTGTTCTTAAGGTTTGGAAAATTTTCTGATGTTATTTCATTGAAAAGATTGTTCATTCCTTTGGTTTATCTCTTTGAGCCTTCATCTATTCCAATAAATCTTAAATTTGTACTTTTCATATTATCCCATATTTTTTTGGAATTTCTGTTCATGGACTCTTAATGCCTTTTCCCCATGGTCAACTTTATTATTCTAGATTATACATTTTGTCTTCATTGCCTAAAACTTTGTCTTCTAAGTATTCTAGTCTATTGGTGATGCTTTCAATTGAATTTTTAATTTGGTTTGTTGATTCCTTCATTCTGATGATTTCTGACTGATTCTTCTTCAGAATCTAGATCCTCTTTTTGACATGATGTTTCACTTCTTCTATTTTCTCTCTGATTTCATTTCTTGCATCAACTTTTACTTCATAGATTAGTTTAACCATGAAATTTCTGAATTATATCTCTGACATTCCCTCCATTGTGGTATCAATAGAGTCTACTATTGAGGTGGTCTGTGTTATTTGGGATGGCTTGTTCCCTTGCTTTTACATATTGTTTTTGCATCTACCCCAACTATCTCCATGGATCTACGTTGAGTTTCTATCTTATGGATTGGGGAGATGGAGCCCAGTTATAGCAACTATGTATGCAAACAATATATAGCAGTAGATTATGTCCTTAATTCCTATCTTTATATCTGGCATTAATTGGTACAGCACTTAGAGATTATGGGATCAGTGATTCCACCAGTAAAAACAGTACATAATCATGTACTATATCTGGCTTAAAATAAAACAATAGGTGTTGTCTATGTCTTCCACTGTATTAATTATTGTTGTAACATTGGTGGTGGGCGTAGACACTATATACTTCAATTAGTATTAAGAAGTGTGAAGGATAGAGTGGAGTATGTGTAAAGAAGAAGAAATAGGATAGTAGAAAAGTGTTTGCAATTTCAAAAGGTGCATAGGGCAGAGTCACTGTTAACCTAAGATATGTTGTTACTTTGAAAGGAAACAAAAAAAGAAGATATAGAATATATAAATGAGAGAGGGAGACAAGGGAGATAAAATAGTAATAAAGATGATACAAAACAAAAATCAAAATAAGCTAATCATAAACCGTAATTCTCATAATACAGAACATGGGAAGATAAAACCTTCAAAAAAAAAAAACTCAAATAACTACAACAACAACAAAAATCAAAAACTAGAAAAGAATTATAAGAAAAAAGTGAAAGAAAAAAAAACAAGGCTAGAAATGAGGAGAGAGAAACAAATATGAATACATATAGGAGTCCTTGAATCAGTCAGTATACATTCAAATCAAAGAAGAATCCAATATGGAAACTCAAAAATCATAAAGCAAAACAAAATTACTGCCACAACAAATAAGCCACAACAACAACAAAAAAAGAAAAGAAAAATCTTGTTGAAATGTTAAGAAATTAAGAAGCCATACCCACTATGGTGGACAAAATACTCAGAATATGTGTACACTGACTTTGCTCACATAGTTTTCATTTATTCTTGAGGTATGATCTAACCTTGTGAGTATGGGCTCTGGGTTGTGCATTCTTCATCTTATCATGTTGCTCACACTGCATTGAAGGTTGGGGTTTAAGACTAATTTCCCTTCTTGGGTGATTAGTGTGGGTGGGCTGAGCTGCAGACCTGGAGGCAAAGTGGGGAAGCTAGATTGTGTGCAGGAGGCCACAAAACATCTGGCCACAGTGGCAGGTAGATCAGGACCTGGCATTGGATCAGGGGGCTGGCTGGGAGGTTGTGTGCTGGACTGGGTGAGTCTGGTGGTGATGTGATGAAAACTCCTACTTCATTTTGAAACTAACCTATGTGCTTACGGGGTGTTCAACAATATATGCATGTTAGAAGTGGAATGAGAGATGTAACTCATCAGTGGATTAATCTGTTTGATAAATCAATAATTTAAATTGATTAGTGGGTAATGACTCTAGGCAGGTGGGGCATGACTAGAGAAAGCATATAACTGGGAGCATGGCCTTAAGGATTACATCTTGTCCCTGGCTTCTCCTTTGTTCTCTCACTTCTTCCTGGCTCCCATAAATTGAGTAGATCTCCTCCTCCAGAATCTCCTGCTATGTTGCTCTGCCTCGCCCAGGGTATAGAACAGTGGAGTCTTCTCACCATGGACTGAACCTGAAACTGAAAACTATGAGCCAAAATAAACTTATTCTCCACTATGTTATTTTTGTCATTTATTTTCATCACAGTGACAAAAAGCTGATGACATGTAGTGTATAAGAATTCATAACAAATGCATCCTTCTCTTTATTCTGCTTATTTTCCTATTTCAACTTTTTTAAAATCTATTTTTAATGTTTTCCACAAATGTTCCTCTCAGTCTTTTCATAGATCTGATATACACTCTGGAAACTTTTCATGATGACTTTCCTTAAATTGAAATCTTTTGCTATTCTCTTTCAACTGTTTTGTTGTTGTTGTTGTTTGTTTGTCTTTGGTTTTTTTGTTCATTTGTTTGTTTTGATTTTTTAAGGATTTGACCAAGATGCCTTACAATTTCAAAGTTGTTAGATCTTTCCACCAGTAAATTTCACATATACACAGAAATTTATTTCCCTCAATATTCTTCACATTTTTTAATGTAGAAACAGAGCACAAAAAAAGGAGCATATATTTTTTTCTCTCCTACCACATCCAAACAATTAAAATATGAAGAATTACATAAATTTAAGTAATAAACTCTAGTATAGTTGTCCAATGATAAATCAATATAAAATAGATTATCTGTGAATTTAATTTACACATTTTCCTTTATTTTAGAATAATGGAATTTCCTCTGAGAAAATGTAACTAAATAGTGCCAATAAAAAATGATATAAGTGGTGTAGAGGAAGGGAATTGAGGGAGAGGTAGGAGAGATGGGAAATGGAAAGAACAGTGGATTGAATCTGACCTAAGTTTCCTGTGTATGTATATGTGTATAACACAGTGAATCTCACCTTAATGTATATCCACAAGGCACTAATCTAAAAAAAGACTAAACAAATAGCAGAAAAATCAGTAGAGATGGGAGAGGAAGGAGAGGGAAAAAGTAGAAGTACTAGAGACAGAATTAGAGTAAATTATATTTCATGATTGTATAGTTATGTCAAAATGAATGCTAGTATTTTGAATAACTAAAGGAAATATTAAATAAATAATACAAACATAATTTTCTCAGAATAGACTGGCTTTAGCCCAAAAATAAACTTATTAGTTTATGCATTTTTATTAAATGTATCTGAGTTTTTCTCTTTTGAAACTTGTCATTTCAAACTTTGTTAATTTACATTCTTCTATTTTGCAACCACCCAGATGTCACTGGGAAAGTAGGCTGAAAAGTTCACAGTCCTACAAAGATTGTCAGGGTGTGTTTCCTCCTGATGAGTACTCCAGGATTATTTACCTAGAATGTGCTTTGGGTGGAAGTAGATTAGAGTTTCTCTTTCACAGAAATTGCATTCCAAATCCCAAGTGTTTGCTAGTTCTAGGCATTCTATACTCTGTAAACAGTAAATAACTCTTGGATACAACCCTTAGTTTGTATTTTCACCCATACATTTTACAGTGTAACTGAGTTTACTGACACTTATGCATTTTTTTCTCAAATGTAGATTCAAGGTAAAGATGAGTAGTCTCCAGAGGACATAAAAAAGGAAGTGAGGTCCCATAGACATTCACACACATAGAGACAAAAATAATTGGTTAACTTCATCCAATCATTCAATATTGGTCAATTGATTTTGTTAAATTAGCCACATCATAGTTCCCAGCCAAATTAGGAAGAGTGAATTCAGTCACAAAGAGAAGCAGGTGCATACATTTAGAATAATTCCTCACCTCAACTAGAGGGTCAATGCCAAAGGGCATGGGGTCAATAGATCTGCATACAGAAACAAAACACATTTTAACATAAAACACCAACATAAAATGTAAGGCATTTAAAACCTTGGAAACAAGTTTCTCTAATGAGGAACTTAGTTCCAGGAGGAAACACATTGTTAGGATTCTGGAACTGTGGTCCTGGCTTTCTCCAAGCTCTGTCAATCATCAGCCCTGTTATGGGGAGCCAGCAAAGTATCATCTCCAGACTTGGTTGTCTCAACAGCAAATAAGTAGTGAAGGTGATTCTCTCTGATAGCTGTGATTCAATGAGATAATTAAGGAAATAAAACCAGTAACTCTGAGTTGGTAGTTAGATATGGAAATATCTACATAGCATAAAAGAATTCACAAGAATAACTCTTTGAATGAAATCTTCTTTATCTCATTATAGTGAAGATAAAAATAAATATGATTGAATCAGAAATACAAATTTTGACTAGTAAACAGGAATATCTGTGGGCACAAATTGAACTCCAAAATCATTTTAGGAACAAAAAAATCATAATTTTCTAAACTTGAATTTCTTTATGGTCACTAAACCTTTTACTTTCTTAGCATAAAGCCAGATCCATGATGACACTGAAAGAAGAGAGCAATGATACAGTATTCACCAAACCTGTTTTCTTCAACATGTGATGAATCTTTGCATGTGCCTTGTAGGAAAACCCTTTCCTCTTATTTGTAGTAAATAATTATACCTCGAGATAACAATAATTCTTACCCAACGTAAGATCAACATGGCAAAGTGCAAGCAAATTTCTCACTGCTATTTAATACATAGACTTTACTGAATGCTTTAATGAATTTTAAATATCACAAGAGTTCTGGTTGTAGTGGTGCACCCCTGTAATTCCAGTGGCTCAATAGGCTGAGGCAGGAGGATCAAAGACAGCCTCAGCAATTTAGCAAGGCCCTAAGCAATTTAGTGAGGCTCTGTCTCAAAATAAAAATAATAAAAAATAAACAGGGCTGGGGATGTGGCTCAGTGGTTAAGCACCACTGGATTCAATCCCTTCTATAAAAGTAGTGAATAAACTGGGCATGGTGGCACACACCTACAATCCCAGTGGCTAAGGAGGCTGAGGCAGGAGAATCATGAGTTCAAAGCCAGCCCAAGCAATTTAACCAGGCCCTAAGCAACTTAATGACAGCCTGTGTCAAAATAAAATACAAAAAGGGACTGGGTTTAATTTCATTTTGTTGCATATGGATTTCCAGTTTTCCCAGCACCATTTGTTGAAGAAGCTATCTTTTATCCAATGCATGTTTTTGTAACCTTTGTCTAATATATGATAATCATAATTTTTTGGGTTAGTCTCTGTATCTTCTGTAGTATTGTTCTACCACTCTGTTTTAGTGCCAATACCATGCTGTTTTTGTTACTATTGCTCTGTAGTATAGTTTAAGGTCTAGTATACTGATGCCACCTGCTTCACTCTTCCTGCTAAGGATTGCTTTAGTTATTCTGGGTCTCTTATTTTTCCAGGTGAATATCATGATTGCTTTTTCTATTACTATGAGGAATGTCATTTGGATTTTGATCAGAATTGCATTAAATCTGTATAGTGCTATTGGAATTATGGTCATTTTTTTCAATGAAAATTGTTTATTAATTACAAATAATTTGACGCTTACAATTTATTATACAGTCCCCCAAAAGAGAAATTTCAAGCTTTGAATCTATTTGAGTTTTCTATCATGAGCATTCTATCTGAGCATTTTATTTCTTTTTTTAATCAGATATTTATTTATTTTTAAAATTTGTTTTTATTAGTTACACATGACAATATAATGACTTTGACATATCATACATTTGAATAATATTATTTCTACCTATCCAAGAGCAAGGTAGATCTTTCCATCTTCTAAGGTCTTCTTTGACTTCTTTCTTTAGGGTTCTGCAATTTTCATTATATAGATATTTCACCTCTTTCATTAAGTTGATTCCCAAGTATTTTATGTATTTATTTATTTGAGGCTATTGTAAATGGGGTAGTTTTCCCTGAGGATTTGTCACTGATCTCACTCCATTCAGAATGGCAGCTATTATGCATACAAACAACAATAAGTGTTGGTGAGGATGTAGGGAAAAAGGTGCATTCATACATTGCTGGTGGGACTGCAAATTGGTGCAGCCAATATGGAAAGCAGTATGGAGATTTCTTGGAAAATTGGGAATTGAACCACATTTGACCCCGCTATCCCGCTCTTCAGTCTATAAACAAAGGATTTAAAAAAAAATACTACAGGGACACAGCCACATCAATGTTTATAGCAGCACAATTCACAATAGCTAAACTATGGAACCAACATAGATGCCCTTCAATCAATTAATAGATAAAAAAATGTGGCATATGTACACAATGGACTATTACTCAGCAATAAAAGAGAATAAAATCATGGCATTTGCAGGTAAATAAATGGAGTTAGAGAAAATAATACTAAGTGAAATTAGCCGATCTCCCAAAACCAAATGTTGAATGTTTTCTCTGATATAAGGAAGCTGATTCATAGTGGGGTAGGGAGGGGGAGCATGGGCAGACTAGACAAACTTTAGATAGGGAAGAGTTGTTGGAGAGGAAGGGAGGGGACATGTGGTTACCAATTATGGTGGAATGTGATGATCATTATTACCCAAAGTACATGTATGAAGACATGAATTGGTTTGAATATACTTTGTATACAACCTGAGATATGAAAAATTATGTTCTACATATGTAATAAGAATTGTAATGCATTCCACTATCATATAAAAATAGAAAAAAAGAATGAAAGAAAGAAAGGGAGGGAGGAAGGGAGGGAGGGAGGGAAGGAGGAAGGGAGGGAGGGAGGGACGGACTGGGGATATGGCTCAGTGGTTGAGTGCCCCTGGGTTTAATTCCCTGTACCAAAAAGAAAAAAGAAAGAAAAGAAAAGAATAAATATCACAATTATTGTTGAGAGCCACAGCCAAAGGGGCCCCAGAAAACTTCCAGCTGCCAGCAAACTCCCAGCTGCCGGCTGATGATTGGCTCACAGTGGCCCCAGCAACATCTAGCTGATTGGCTCCTCTGTGGTCATGTTCATTGGGCTGTTTCCCTGCCCTTCAGACTACGGAACTGCTCATTGGGGGACTTCTTTGGCTCCGCCCACGCGACCTAGCCAATCGGCCTCAAGAGCAGGAGGATTGTGGGAGGTGGTTGTTGGTGTGTGGGAGAGGCTTGTGGAAGCCGGTGGTGGCAGTTGGGCTCTGAGGGTTTTTCCTGAGGAGCTGTTTTGTTTGGCGTTTGTAGTTTTAAAAATAAAGTTTGTTTCTTTTGACAAGTGGCTCCTGAATTGTGCCCAGCCAGACTGCGGCATTTGGTGGCTCGCACGGGGAGCGACTGAGGGTAAGTAAACTGCTCACCCCTGAGGGCAGGGCGAGAGGATGGGTAGCCATTCTAAGTTTACTCTTTTGTTTTGCTTCATTTTTGTTTTAAGTTGCCTGTCCCTGGAGATGAGTGAGACGGAAGAAAAACCGCTCACATTTGAGGAAAAACTATTTGCGTTTGAGGAACAGATAGGGAGAAAGGTCGGATGGACATTTCAGTCCCTGGAGATGAGTGAGACGGAAGAAAAACCGCTCACAACTGAGGAAAAACTATTTGCGTCTGAGGAACAGATAGGGAGAAAGGACGGATGCACATGTCAGGAGGATAGAAAGGCTATAATGAAATTTTGTTGTTCCATTTTTATTGGATTCTGTCTCGGTTTGGTTTGGTGTTATCTTGCTGGGTTGTATTATAGTAGAAATACGGGATCAGCAATTAGTAAAAAACAAACCGAAAGAGTGTTAAGTAAATTGTTAGACGAAGGAGGCATCTCAGTAAAATCAAGAATACTCAGGGCATACGTTGATACAATACAAAAATATAGCCCATGGCTTTTTAAGGAGGAGTTGTTAGATATATCACAATGGAACCATCATGGTGAAGATTTAAAAAGAATAGAAAAGTACAACCCAGGGACTCTGCCAGTTGGCACATTGACATTGTGGGCAAACGTATCTGGTTTGCTTAGTCCAAAGCCTTCAGATCAGACAAAGGTAGAGGAAGGAGAAGACATATTGATTCAAGTAAAAGAGGTCTCTCAAGTTAGTCAGAATGAGGAAAAGATTCAAGTACAAGAGAAGGTCTTTCAAGCTAGTGAGACAGAGGAAGGAAGTTTAGAGCAGAAAAAGCCATCAGGGGAAAAGTTACAACAGGAAACTGCTAATAACACCTTTCTATCAGAGAGCGAAAGTCTCCAACCAACAGCACCACCTCTACAGGAGACTGCTACTAACAGCATTCTATCACCAGAGGGCATAAGGGTCCAATCAACAGCACCACCTCCATATGCTAAGAGACTCCCAACCCCCGCAGTTGATAGTTGGGATCCTGAGACAGGATCTCAAGTATGCCCTGTATTTGAGGTAGGAGGGCAGCGAATTCACCAGGGTTTATTTTACAAAACAGTGAAGGAGCTAAAAGAGGCTGTAACAACCTATGGTCCTCAAGCACCCTTCACTGTAAGCTTGATCGAATCCATTACCAACTTAAACATGACGCCAGCAGATTGGGCTAATATGTGTAAAGCTGTGCTAACTGGAGGACAATACCTGTTATGGAAGGTTGCTAATGAGGAATTTTGCAAGGAGACAGCTATGGGAAATGCAGCAGCTGGTTATCCTCAGAGAAATCTAGATATGTTGTTAGGAAAGGGACCTTATGAGGATCGGCAGCAACAACTTGCATATGATCCTGGTGTATACGCACAAATTGCTATAGATGCACTTAAGGCATGGAAGACTTTACAAGGACATGGAGGTTTACAAGGTCAATTATCTAAGATAATACAAGGAGCTAATGAACCTTATGCTGAATTTGTAGATAGGCTTATTCAAACAGCTACCAGAGTTTTTGGGAATACAGAACAAGCAATGCCATTAATAAAACAACTGGCTTATGACCAAGCGAATCGTTGGTGCAGAGATATCATTAGACCATGGAAACAGGAAGATTTAAACAAATATATTAAATTGTGTAGAGACATTAATGAACAAGAGCAAGTCATGGCAGCTGCAGTAAAACAGGCTTTAGATGCCAGAGACATTAATGAACAAGGGCAAATTGTGGCAGCTGCAGTAAAACAGGCTTTAGATGCCAGAGACATTAATGAACAAGGGCAAATTGTGGCAGCTGCAGTAAAACAGGCTTTAGATGCCGGGCTAAGAACATGCTACAATTGTCAACAAGCAGGACATTTTAAAAGGAATTGCCCCATAGGAGGAGGGTTTAACAATACTGGGTATCAAAGGAATAGAATACCGGGTATTTGCCCACGATGCCGTAGAGGGAGACATTGGGCTAATGAATGCCGTTCTCAAACCACCATAGAGGGTACTCCATTATCAAAAAACGAACAAGGACAAGGTTTTTATCCACAATATCGTGGACAAAGGCATCGGGTTCCGTTGCCAAAAAACGGACAGGGGGCCCCAATGCTCCGGGGCCCCAAACCACAAATATACGGAGCTCTGGAGGAACCCAGCAACCCCAGCAACCCCATCAGGGTAGTGCCCAGGGCATCAGATCCCTCATCAGACAAACCAGAGGGAGCGCAGGGTTGGACATCTGCGCCTCTGCCAGAGCAGTACTAACTCCAGAGATGGGAGTTCAAATCATTCCCACAGGGGTGAAAGGACCTCTTCCCAAAGGAACAGTAGGCTTATTATTGGGACGCAGCTCTTCTACTCTAAAAGGACTTTTGATAAGTCCTGGGGTAATTGATCCCGATTATGAAGGTGAAATAAAAATTATAGCCAGTTCTCCAAAGGGTATATCAGTAATTTCACCAGGAGATAGAATAGCACAATTACTAATAATACCAAGCCTACATGATAAATTTTCCAATTATACTGTAGAAAGAGGTTCCAAGGGATTAGGCTCCACAGGTGTAGATTGGGCTATGCTTTCTTTAAATTTAGATTCTCGCCCCATGCTAAAACTAAATATTCAAGGACATGAATTTAATGGGCTACTGGATACAGGTGCAGACCTTAGCATTATCTCTCGTCAAGAATGGCCAAAACATTGGCCATTACAACAAGCCACTCAAACGCTTCGAGGCCTAGGAGTGGCGAATAATCCCGATAAAAGTGCAATGGTATTAGATTGGAAGGATCCTGAAGGATGTGAAGGAACTATACAGCCATATGTATTGGATCATCTTCCTGTAAATTTATGGGGACGAGATGTCTTAGATCAATTAGGTTTGACATTAACAAATAATATCAATCAAAATGCACCCACTATTATGGCTAGACAAGGTTTTAGGAAAGGAAAAAGATTAGAAAAACAAGAACAAGGTATAGCAGCACCAATACAAATAAATCAAGGAACAGACAGACATGGGTTGGATTTTCACAAAGGGCCACTGAGACAATAAAAATTACCTGGAAATCAGAAAGACCAGTATGGGTCCCTCAGTGGCCCTTGACTAAAGAAAAGATACAAGTAGCCCATGATCTGGTCAAACAACAATTAGTGGAAGGACATATACAACCTTCTGTATCTCCCCATAATACTCCCATTTTTGTCATCAAAAAGAAATCTGGTAAATGGAGATTATTGCAAGATTTAAGAGCCATTAATAATGAAATGGTCATTATGGGACCTGCTCAATCGGGGATTCCTCAGTTGTCTGCTTTGCCAAAAACTTGGTATGTTTTAGTTATAGATATTAAAGATTTTTTTTTTCAATTCCAATTCATCCTGAGGATAGTCCACGTTTTGCATTTACTATCCCTGCACTGAATCATGAAGGTCCTGATCAGAGATATGAATGGAAAGTACTCCCTCAAGGGATGGCTAACAGCCCAACTATGTGTCAAATTTATGTTAACAAAGTAATCCAGCCACTTAGAAATCAAAATCCTGAGCTACAAATATTTCACTATATGGATGACATATTATTAGCACACAGAGCTAAAAACACATTGCTAGAATGTTATGCCACACTTACAAACTTATTAAAAAATTATAATCTAGAGATAGCAATAGATAAAGTACAATTAAATTTTCCAATTAATTATTTGGGAGTTCTATTATCCTCAACCATGGTCCGTCCACCAAAAATTCAAATACGAGTAGATCAACTCAAATCACTTAATGACTTTCAAAAGTTATTAGGAGACATAAATTGGATAAGACCTTATCTAGGTATTCCAACAGGAGAATTGGGACCTTTATTTGATATCCTAAAAGGTCCATCAGATCCAAATTCACCCCGAATGTTAACGCCTGAAGCAAGAAAGGCATTAAAAATCATTGAAACATATATGGAAAATATGCATTTGGATAGAATTGATATAAGTTTGCCTTTATTATTTATTGTACTATCAACAAAAAATATTCCTACAGGAGTATTTTGGCAAGAAGGTCCATTATTATGGATACATTTATCTTATTCTCCTAACAATATTCTTACTAGGTATCCTGAGGCTGTAGGACAATTAATACTCAAAGGAATAAAAACAGCAAAGGCAGTGTTTGGAATTTCTCCTAATAAAATTATTACTCCATATACTA
The DNA here is from genome assembly GCF_045843805.1 of Urocitellus parryii. NCBI lineage: Eukaryota > Metazoa > Chordata > Mammalia > Rodentia > Sciuridae > Urocitellus > Urocitellus parryii. The sequence goes on along the minus strand of NC_135538.1, from coordinate 67,601,671 downwards.
TGAATCAAATTGATGAATTAGCTAATGAGTTAAATACTTGGGCAATAATCATGTGCAAATCTAATGTTTCATTTGATAACCACTTACCATCTAATCCTTTATTGTCTTTTTGGTCATTGCATCCTGTAATTTTTCCAAAAATGACAAGAAAAACACCTATCATGAATGCTCCAAATATATTCACTGATGGATCAAATAATGGTACAGCAGCAATAGTTACCCCTGATCGAACTTTTACATTTTTAGTACCCAAACAATCAGCTCAAAAGGTAGAGCTTAATGCAGTATTACAAACTTTTGTGATGTTTAAAGATTCTATATTTAATTTATTTTCTGATAGTCAGTATATAGTTAATGCTATAGTATCCCTTGAAGATGCTGGTAGGATTTCCCCTTCTTCTACTGTTTTCTCTTTGTTTTCCACTATACAAAGTTTAATCTGGGACAGAAAAGATCCATTCTTTATAGGACATATCAGGGCACATACAGGATTGCCTGGAGCCCTTAGTTTGGGCAATGATTTAGCAGATAAAACTACACATGACGTACATATTTTCTCTATACTAGAAGAAGCTATAAATTTTCATAAAAGGTTCCATGTCAATGCTAATACTTTACAAAAGCGTTTTAAAATAACTAAGGAACAAGCTAGACAAATAATAAAACAATGTCAAAATTGTGTGACCTTTTTACCACAAGTTAATCTTGGAGTCAATCCTAGAGGATTGATACCTAACCATATTTGGCAGATGGACGTCACACACTTGCCAGAATTTGGAAAATTAAAATATTTGCATGTTACAGTTGATACTTCTTCTGGATTTTTGATGGGCTCCCTTCATGCCGGAGAAAAAACTAAAGATGTTATAGCTCATTGCTTACAAAATTTTGCCACTGTGGGCATTCCAAAACAGTTAAAAACAGATAATGCCCCTGGTTATACATCTACTTCTTTTAAACAATTTTGCTCATCATTTGGCATTACTCATATAACAGGAATCCCATACAATCCACAGGGACAAGGCATAGTTGAAAGAGCTCATCAAACTATTAAAATGTACTTATTAAAGCAAAAAGACGGAATTGGGAAGGGGTATATATTCCCCAAAGATAAACTTAAAATAACCCTTTTTACTCTAAACTTTTTAAATTTGGATTCATCAGGACTTAGTGCTGCAGAAAGGCATATGTGTCCAAAAAATGTACATAAGCCCAAGGTACTTTGGAAAGATATTCTAACAGGACAATGGAAAGGTCCTGACCCAGTAATTGTCTGGAGTCGGGGGTCTGTTTGTGTGTTTCCACAGGAAGAACAGCAGCCGATTTGGATTCCGGAGAGATTAACTAAAGTCCTGACCCAGTGATTGTCTGGAGTCGGGGGCCTGTTTTTGTGTTTCCACAGGGAGAACAGCAGCCGATTTGGATTCCAGAGAGATTAATTAAAGCAATTTCTACAGACCAAAAAGAAGATGATTTGGCTCAAATCCATAACAGCTGATATCCAAAACTCCAATTTGGCTATCCTTACATCTGCAACAGAACCAGGATGCTTTTTTCAATATCTATTTTATTCTATTTTGTTTTTTGAGCTCATATAGACCTAGGTTAATGTTTTGCTGATCAGTTCTATATATATATATATATATTTTTTTTTTACTATAGAGTTTTTAAACATTGCAATGGAGATTTCACCTGTAAAAAGTTATAAGGCCTTTACTATTATGTTATGTGTTGTATGTATTATATTATGTGTGCACACTTGTGTTTTGTGTTATATGTACATATGTCCATATATCATATATGATTGAGCGCTCATAAAAAAAAAAAAATGGATCCAAAATTTTTTTTTATTCACGTGATTTAAATGGTTTAATTTAAATTGGGTAAATAACTGTTAAGAAGGTTAACAGATCTGTTTGTTTACTTTCACCTATTCTTTTTATTATATTTAATAATTCTTTTCAAAATAATGTAAATTGTTAAGAAAATTGTTTTCTTTTAGTGCCTTCTAGAATGTTACACAATTATTAATATTAACCATTATTGCCAAAATTCCTATCTTCATCCCAGTGCCAGTGAAGATAATGTAAATTGTTAAGAAAATTGTTTTCTTTTAGTGCCTTCTGGAATGTTACACAATGTTTTCTTTAGCTATTATTGCCAGAATTTCTATCTTCATCCCAGTGCCAGTGAAGACAATGTAAATTGTTAAGAAAATTGCTTTCTTTTAGTACCTTCTAGAATGTTATATAATTTTTTCTTTAGCCATTATTGCCAGAATTCCTATCTTCATCCCTGTGCCGGTGAAGACAAAGATAAAACTAATCTACAATCTCTGCAATAGCCATCACTGAACCGCTTACAGAACTTGCCTAAACTATGTGTCACATGTATGCATTGTGAACTCACTTGTATGCATTGTGAACTATCTGTTGGTGCAGCGACTTGTGGTAGTGTTGGAGTATTTTTGCTGATGATGTCATCGGTGGTACAATTTTTCCAACAAGAGCTGTCAATTGGCTTGGTATATCTTCCTCTCTTCTGCTTGTCATGATCGTTCAGCTATTTGGGGGCCAACAGAGGTGAGGCAAAGAACCTCACCCCCCCGCTGGTACCTCTCCACAGGTGTGGCTGTATACTGGACCGGTAGTCAATGACGGGTAAGATCCAATTACAATGGTTCCAACCTAAGACAGGAGGCTGACGCCCTGAGGTCAGCTCATCCGAAGACGGGTAAGGACCATATGTAGTATTGGACAACCTAAGGCAGGCACGGTCCCTAAGCCACATGCTTGTTGTTTAAACAGAGAGGGGGAGATGTTGAGAGCCACAGCCAAAGGGGCCCCAGAAAACTTCCAGCTGCCAGCAAACTCCCAGCTGCCGGCTGATGATTGGCTCACAGTGGCCCCAGCAACATCTAGCTGATTGGCTCCTCTGTGGTCATGTTCATTGGGCTGTTTCCCTGCCCTTCAGACTACGGAACTGCTCATTGGGGGACTTCTTTGGCTCCGCCCACGCGACCTAGCCAATCGGCCTCAAGAGCAGGAGGATTGTGGGAGGTGGTTGTTGGTGTGTGGGAGAGGCTTGTGGAAGCCGGTGGTGGCAGTTGGGCTCTGAGGGTTTTTCCTGAGGAGCTGTTTTGTTTGGCGTTTGTAGTTTTAAAAATAAAGTTTGTTTCTTTTGACAAGTGGCTCCTGAATTGTGCCCAGCCAGACTGCGGAGGGAGGGAGGGACGGACTGGGGATATGGCTCAGTGGTTGAGTGCCCCTGGGTTTAATTCCCTGTACCAAAAAGAAAAAAGAAAGAAAAGAAAAGAATAAATATCACAATTATATTTATACTTAAAAATTATAAACATCATAAACCAAACAAAAAAATCACTGCATTCTAGTCTATGTAAGAGATATTGCTAGATCTCATTTCTGAAAGGAACCACTTCTCTGAGGCATCATATTTCTATTTGCATAAAACATTACTTACATAGCATAAATTCATAAGATGTTGAACCCTTTGTAAAAAATGCCTTTGAGTTTTCTTGTAAATTTTGTATATGATCATATATGTTACAAAGTTTACAAACTTTCTAAGGCAATGGGGGAAATAAGATAGAATAACATTAGAATACATATGGCAGTAGCTGAACATATTCATCTATCTACTAGCAAAATAAGCTTTTAAAAATCAAGCTATAAAAAAATGAAATGTATAATCCTTTAAAAAAGCTAAAATTAATTTTTGACCTTGAAGTCCTATAGTAGTCTATGGATTGTGACATCTCAATAACACCTCTGAGAATAAATTATTGACATGCAATACAAGATGTGTATTTCAAAACTTGAAAAACTTTGTCTTCCTTTCCTTTGTAGTTTAAGGTAATTGCCATAACTAGTAGTTATAATTACAGTTTCAACACAGACTACAATTTTTGTGACAAATCAGATATTCAGAGTGGAACCTTGCAATTGTGGACTTAATAGAAATATTTTGAAAATAAGAAGATACAAAAATGAAAGTTTTGTAGCTGACCTCAAACCTAATTAACTTAAAAGGAAGAACACTTATTAGTTAAATAAGTAGATAATTTTCTAGTAAAATCTTTGCAGCTACTTAGGAAATATAAACTATCCTTTAGTTTCACCATCACCAAAGCATTAATATTAGTGACACAACATGGAGTTGGTGCGCACAGACTAAAGTGCGAAGGCAAGGAAACAAAAGCTGGTAGTTATATCTAAAAGTATGTGAATATGATAAAAGTAATAAACAAACTTTAGGAAATTACAGGTATATATGGGAGACTTTAAGTAAATAATTTGATTAGGAAATCAAGAAGCCTTTCTGTTCATTGAGATTTCATGGAGTTCTAAACACTAGGAATTCTAGGAAGTGGACGGTTAAAAAGAGTGGGTTATCCCTTCTTAATTTTATTTAGTTAATATAAACATAAAATAAACATTGGGTTTCTCACATTCCTTAATTATGTTTTGAATTATATATTTTTAGAACTCTTAAATATTGAATCCCTTAGAGCAATAGTAAATACTTTTAAACATCAACAAAATATCTCAGACCTCACCATCTGGTACAATGTAATAATATACATTTGTTTATTATTCATTGAAAGATAAACTCATAGATTTCACTTGATTTTGTTCTAGACCAATTAAACCACTTTGTTTAGGTAGAGTTCTTAAATTCTTCTATTTAGTAATAATTTGTGATTTTTGTCTGTAAAACATCAAAGTCGTAAATGGACAATCTTCATGAGACTTCTAATGATGTTCTTATTTTTAAAGAGTTGCTAAATTGTTGGATTCAGGGTATAAAATGTACTTTAAAAAGTAAATTTGAGCCTAATAAATATGAGGAATTATAGAAAGATTTTGCCACTTAATTTGAAAAATAAACAAAACTTCTCTCCACTGCTGTGAAAATAGAAAGGCCTTGCACATTAACAAGTGATGTCTGGCTCCTCCACAATCAGCTAGATTTAGAGAAACATCAGCAGAACTGATACTATTAGGGAAAATGGCCCAATTTGGAGATTGCTGAGTGGGTAACACTCTAAGATGCTTGATAGATATGAATTAGATGAGAGTAAAATTTGAAATAGTGTGTCATCCACTTCCCTCAACTCCTCCTGACCACTTCTGATAATAGCAGCTAATAGGAATTCATCCCACTTATCAAAATACCACAGCATTAAGATGACAAATGATGGAAGTAAAAACAGAAAGTGACATGCAGGGATGAACGCATGGAGAGCAGTGGAGAAGGTTCTAACATCTCATAAGAGAGGTATTGAGAGGACCAAACAAAGTGACAGGCCTCCAACCGACATTTCCTATTTGCTTTTACATAGAAGAGAGATGGCAACCAGAGGCAGGCAGCTGCCCTGCTGGGGAACCAGTGAGGGCAGTGATTGCAAAATATTTATAGAGACCCCCAGAGGATTGTAGTGAGGTCATGAAACTTCGCAAGAGAGAGGAATACCACCAGTTTGTATCTCATCTATAGGATACACCAGGCCACTGCTGGGATGTGTCTCAAATCTCTGGAAGTGTATGATCCAATTATTTCCTCCAACCATACCCCTAGGCTCTGATCTCCTTAAGGAATGCAAGGCAAATAACTGCAAGGCAAATAAAAAGTAACTTTCATCTAGCAAGGATTTTGTTTGTTTGTTTGCTTCTAGGGTAGCAACTCTAATGCATTTTCTTATCTATAAAGAAAAATATCTCAGAAACCAGAGGAAAAAAAGTAGGGAGAACTTTTCTCCACAATTTAAAATCTATTTATAAGAATTTTCAATTCATTCTTTTTTTCCATTTTTCTTAAGACTATCAATAGTGTCTATTACTATGTTTATTCTTCAATTAATATTTGGCCTTCTTTGCAAAACAAAATAGTAAATTTTCTGACTTGAAACTCTTTAAAAAGAAGAAGGAGGAACAGTATCATGATAGGAAGTAAAAAGGAGGAAGTAGCAGGGAGCAGGAGGAGAAGGAGAAGAAAATAAAGAGAATTTATTTGGCCAGGAAGAAATGTTCTACCTAGTAACAGTCTAAGCATACTACAACAATGTCTTTGGGTAGATCTGCATTATTTTGTTTATATTTACCTATCAGTCATATTATATTTTATTTCCTCATATTTATTTCTTTTTCAGATTCAGTATGGCTAACACTGTTTCTAAATTGGGTCCTGATGTAGATGGTAATTCAAGAGTACTTGGCTTAACTTTAGTTTATGCACTGTTGAATTTACACTCAGATTCAAATTCAAATAAAACCAATAGACATATCATCAGATGTGAGGAATGTTGGGAAGTACCTAGTTATCGGGGATTTTAACATGATATACAGTATGTGAAAGCTCCTGACAGTCTTATGTTTTTTCCCATTTTCATGCACCATAACAATACCTGACAAGATTCAGACTGGCACAAGTACATTGTCTGTCAAAGATATTTCAGGATTTATTTGGCTCTCAGTCGACTCCCATTACTACAAGCTCTTTGATACACAGAGCACAAAGCAGCTTAACACTGTTGCTATTAGTGCTCAAACCACACTGAAAACACTTCATTAAACAGCCTTCTGCAGTGTAATTGTTTAATAATATTTTGATTAGGTTGTTTAGTAGACAATCCATGCTGTAAAACATTCTCTTGCTGTCAAGTGAATCACTGGTAAAAAGGCTACTGAGAAATACTTGAAAGTCTCATAGAAAAGAAATCACAGTTGGGGGGAAAAAATTCCTAAGTCACTCTGCTCCTATTACCCATTGTATCAGTCTCCTATTGCTGCTATAACAAATTAGGACAAATCTGGTGAGTTGAAACTACATGAATTCATTATCTTACAGTTTAGAAGTCAGGTGTTCAACATGCATCTCCCTGGGCTAAAATCACTGTTGGCAGGGCTGCCTTCCTTCCTCTTTGAAGATTGTAAAGGAAAATCCATTTCCTTTTCTTGTCCATATCTAGCAGTTTCCTGCACTCTTTGACTCATGGTTGTCTTTTTCCTTCTTCAAACCCAGCAAACATTTGAGTCTTCCTCACATTGCATCATTGTGACACTAAGTCTCCTGCTTGCTTTCCTCTTCCAGCTGTAAATTCCCTTGGACTCACCCAAATGATAATCAAACATATTGTAAAGTTATCTGATTGGCAACCTTAATTCCCCATTGAAATGCAACATACATACTCACAGGTTCCAAGTATTGGAATATGGACATCTTGGTCAGGGTTATTCTTCCCAACACACCTTCCATATGGCTTCATAAAAATCAACTAAATTTGACACATATTTCTCTAGGAGAGTAGAGTGGGGTAAGCATTTTAAAGGAAATATTGTAGCTAGTATGTATGTTCCTGGTTAATTTCCATTTTAATACAGAATCTAATGTAAGAGTAATATCAAGACTGCAGTTGTTCTGAATTCTCTCATTAAGGGGGAAAAAAAACCAGTAAGTTCCTGACATGGAAGATGTGGTTACGTGAGTCATAGTTACAGTGGTGAGAAGGGCTTCCTGTGCTCCAGAGAAGAAGGGGATGATCTCATTTCTCTAATTTATTCTCCCTCCTGAAGACAAATCAGCCATGGCTCTCAAGAAAGAGGACATAGGCTTGCAGTTTTCATCGGTTCTGCTTTCAAGTCTGATAATATTTAGAAATTCTCTGATTGTGGATTTTGCTTAATCTGAGTACTGGTTCCAAATGGTAGCAATGTTTAGTGTCATACAAAATAATTATTTGTTTCCCCAAAATTTCTTAACATCAGTGTATGTTTATTGAAGAAGACTTCATAATTCTGTTGAATGATCAATTTTTGTTGTCATATTGTTCAATAAATAACAAAGTTTTCCTAATATTTTGAGAGGGCAGGCAAAAATAGTTGAATTTGGAATAAAATAAAATAGTTTGTAAAATCAGTTTTGGAATAATAGGTGTTTTAAATATCATGTAAAATAACTTCCTAATCTCACCAATTTATGTCCATAACAAATCTGTTTTGGGGTATGTACAAGTTGGAGAAAAATCATAATTCTAAAAATTCCTTCCATCTTAATTGTTCACAAAAGTAAAAAAAATCTTCTTTATATCAAATCAATTCTTACTTCTTGCATTTTATTTGAATTTGTTTATTGCAATCTTATTCCTGATAGTTACATAAAATAAGTCTGATTTCTGTTTTTATTACCAACATTCAAAAAGTTAGATTCTTTGTTGTGGGATAGAATAAATATATTCTTTCCCAATTATGACTTATACTGTCTTCATTTCATCACCCTGGTTCTGTCCATTTAAATGGGGTCCAGTGTATCTGAATATTTCTTTTAAAATTTTATTAATGAAGGAAATTCCAGTGTCTAGACACGGTTTGAGAAGCTGCTTAGAAACTGCAGTTCCACTGATGCAGACAAAGATCCTGTTAGTGGTATAAACCATCAAACTTCACCTTTCATTTTTATGATGCATTTTACACTAATATTGCTAGTATTTTACTTTTTATAATTTCATTTTAATTCACTTTAGCATTGTTTTGTTTCTTTTCTACTCTCTATTAGTATTATGTTTTCTTGATGCACATTTTCTTTGTTTTTGTTGTTGTTTTTAATCTAAAAAAATAAAACTTCAAATTTGGCTTCATTTCATGTTGTCTTACTTGCAGTCTGAGCTGCTTGAGAACGTTTTGATTCTCTAACCCAAATCTACCAGTTATCTTCCCATGATCATGTCAGCTGCACAGCTGATTACGTGCCCTGGGTGTCATCGCTAAAGCAATGGATAAAACTCTGAGTGATATTAGCCCAAAGAATATCTACAAGCTGCTCTTCAGTGCATGAAGCAACACACTTCTCACAATGGCTTTCTTATGCACCTGACTGGAATACCAGCTAGTACTAAATTTTCCAAACATCAGTTTGTTTCCTTATGTAGGATCATTATAACTTTTCACATAAACTGAATGCACAATGCTGGAAGAAAATACTAGCTGTTTCTTGATGTCAAATTTTATGCTGAGGATGACACTGATATTATCATTATATATTAAGTAAAATGTCTAGTACTTAGTCTAATAGAGCATTATAAACACAAAATTTACAAGCCACTAAATTTAGAATTAGATAATTATTTCAACCAGAAAGGATTTTTTAAAAGTGCTAAATATGATTTTCTCATTTTAATCATATTTAGCAAATGAGAAAACTATGGCTCAATGAAGTTAAAAATCTCTGTTAATGGCACACAACTGTATATTAACAGAGTAAAGAAGGCTTCCATTTTTAATCTAGTAATCTTTCTCAGATACTTTGGTATTTCAGACTGATATTGCTTTGTTATATATACTGAAACCTGGAAAACATTTAAATATAACCAGTTCTTCCTGTTGCCTCATAAACTGTGTGTAAATTTTAGTCTCTATACTTCCAGAAAATTAAAAATTACAATGATGAATTTGATGAAGGCTTGGGAAAATATGTGAAGGTTTAATACTAGTGCATTATCCCCATGTAGTTTGTACTTCAGTGGAAAATGTTTCGGAGGAAAGTAAGGGCATAAGAAGGAGGGATCTGCTATCAGTTTATATGAAAATTTGCAAGTCTCTTGGGAGCTATCAAGATTTTACCTGTCATTGAACTATGCCAGGAACAGAATACTTTTTAAAGATCTGAACTACAAAACCACTTACTGACTTTCATATAATGTCATTCATTTACATACCCATGCATATATTAACATGTGTCTCATGTGATAATGAGACAAAAGATCATTTAAAGGTTCTGTTCAGTGAATAAGTTTCACAACAAATCCATTTTTGCCCACTCTTTATATCTAGTGAACAAATATTAATAGAGTTCTTAAGATTGCCTGTTGAAATATACAACCTTCAAGTTGTTAAAATTAGAAAGAGATTTATCTGTTAATGTACGACTTTCAATGTCAAGCAGCAATATTTAAAGACAAAAATTAATCCCAACATTTCTTATTTCTATTACTTTTCCCTTGTTTGAAAATGTTGGACTCTACTATGTAAAAAAGTTCTTTTGGACAAAAGAATCTGAATTGAGGTTCATACTTTACCGGTATGTTTAATGCATTAAACACACTCCACAGAGGAGGAGAGCTATGTGGATCAAATGAGAAATCCTGCTATTTCTAAGAACAGCCATGTGTTTAGAATTTTAAAAGTTAGAATAGTCTGATTTGGTTGTGACAAATGTTTCTGAAAGCAAGTAAATATTTGTGTAAATTTAGATAGCAAACTAAAATATAACACACCACGGCCCTCAAAATCATGATTTACTTCTTTCCACTACAGCTTTATTAATATATACTAATTTATTTAGAAATAGTTTAATGTTGGACATCTCTATGTAAAACTGACATACTAGTTACACATTATTTTGGAACATTAATCAGTTAACAAGTTTAATTTTATATACACAAACATATGCATGTATAATAAACAGTCCTCAGTTTTATAATATATAGTATCTTTGATTAAATTTATTTCATTTTTTATTATAGGATTTAACCAAATATCATGTCCTTCAAATAAACTAGAGTCAAAATAAATTTTCTGCCTTCAGGAATAATTATATCACATAAGAGATGCAAAGAACTATGCAGACGGGCTGGGGATGTGGCTCAAGCGGTAGCGCGCTCGCCTGGCATGCGTGCGGCCCGGGTTCGATCCTCAGCACCACATACCAACAAAGATGTTGTGTCCGCCAAACACTAAGAAATAAAATGTTAAAAATTCTCTCTCTCTCTCTCTCTCTCTCTCTCTCTCTCTCTCTCTCTCCTCTCTCACTCTCTTAAAAAAAAAAAAAGAACTATGCAGACAACCTGAGTCATTGCCTGACATTAAAAGAAAAAAAAATGTGATGGATTGTACAGAGCAATCATTAAACTGACATAGTTCCAGCAAAACAGATTAGCACAAGACATGCAATCTTCCTTACATAATCATGAACTGAGCATTAGCTACAACTACTCCCAACTGGCAGTCTTTAAATGATGGTGGTTTTACTTAAAATAAAAGCAAAATAATAAAACAGTTTTTGTTGTTTCAAAATCTTATACCGGAATGACAAACTATGCTATGGTGTTTCATTTGCCTTTTAATTCACTAGCTAGTCAGCAGTAAATCATGTTTAAAAATTGTTATTTAACGTTTACCTAGTGGTGTCATGTCTTAAGAGTGTTTTACAGAATATGTTCAGTCAAAATCTAAATCTAATTACAGTAGTTCATCTAACCAAAATAGAACAGGGGAAAGGTCACTGATTTAATATCATTCTTTCCACTGGTAAACACATGCATAACTAATGTATATTTTAATTAACTGTGAACATTACTTAACAAATATAACAAATCAAACATAACTCTTAAGATGGGACAAGATTAATCAAGCTTTGAAAACTTCTAAGATCACCACTGTAGACAACTTAACATATATCCTTGTGAAAGGAGAAAGATTGTTAACTTTTTAATGATATTATTAGACAGTTTCATAACTCATTTGAATTTGGATTATTATCTAAAAATCAAGTAATTCAAAACTAAAACAATAAAAGGCATGATTTTATCAATACTTGGCTTTAATAGACCTTTTTTGTAAAACTAATTTTTAAAATACTTAGCCAAAACAATACAATAACTTAAAATACCAGTATCACCAGAAATTTAAATTGGACTAATACATAATAAAAATTTTGAAATATTTTCTAGGAAAATATTTTACTTTATTAGTCACTGAGTAGCTTTTAAAATAATATCATAAATATGCAGATTCTTCCCTGCAACCATAATAAATACATAGGAAAATGTCATAACATCCTTTCCTTATTCCAACTTTCCACTAACACTATGCCAAACATTGCTGAAGGATGTTGGTAAAGTTAACAACACAAGAATGGCTATTCTGTGATTCAGTTTTCACTTACTTTATGACACTGTCTATAAGCTATTTTTTTCTTAAATGTGTGCTCTAAATTCTTCTCCGTGAGTATTTCCTGCTGAAGATATGTGATAATACTAAGTGAAATTATAGATGTTAAGGCTCATTATGAATTCATTCTACTGAAAATAAAATTTAATCTTGATTTATCTGAAAATTTCAAAAAAGGCAGAAAAAAGAATGTGAACATTCAAACAGAAAAATTAATTAAATATGCCAATTTTGCTCTCAGCAAAAAAAAAAAAAAGGTATTGTTGATTAGATAGATATGCCTCAGCCTCAATGTAATACACTTACCTGTTCTAGGAAAAAATGGAAAATTGATTTTCACAATAAATTTGAGGTCAGATAAATTTTCCACATTCTAGAATTCATGAAGAGATCAAGTCATTGATTTCTGTTCAAAATAAACTGGTAAGTGACCCGTCTGAAAGATTAGCAGACATAAAATCTCTTCTTACTATGGCTCAACTGCCCTTCTGGGTGCCTCATTTATTAGCTTGAGATGATTGGAAAATTACTCCACAGTTTAAAGCTAAAGATCTTCATTATTTATGATGTCACCTAAAATATAAAAGAGTAAAAATAACTGATGTTGAACTAAAAACACATATTTGAGCCCGGTATTCATATGAATACCAGCTACAGGGCTAGAAGTCCTTTGAGCTTGGGTATTCATAATGAAGATTTCCTTTTGATTCAACTCATTGATAAGGTTTTAAGTAAACAGTTTCTATTTGATTTCATTGGGACTAAATTTGAATTTAGGTTAGTCTTATATGGATGATGATGCCACTTTGGCTTTCAGGATTATGTAAGCTGGTCTTTGATTAGATTCCATAATTTGGGATAATTTTGGACCTTATGCTCTGTACCCAATTATCCTTGTATGACCAGAAAAACAAAAGCTTAAATTACTTCTTTGGTTTCAACACAAAAGCCAGATTCAGTGTCTGCTTACCATTTTAGGATATTAAATTCATTTAATTTTTGGCTTCTCAATACCATTTAATTTCTGGTCAGTTTATTCAGACTTCCAAGATATTAAAATTTTGTTCAGTATTTCAGATATATCCAAGGACATTTTTAGTGATATATGTAGTTTGACCCATTATGGAAAATAAAAAGCAAATGTGTAATTCTTTATGAACTACTAAAAATAATGAAAACAATAAGAAATTATAATCATAAAAAGCATGTATATTTAAATATGTTCTATATACCAGATTTATAGCAGGTCATTTATACATACCTTCTAAATTACTGAAATTATCAACAGTGGAAGAGAGTATCTGTGATGCTTCTCAGCCAGAAGGGTATGTAATGAAACACTCAATATCACACAAACTGAAAATGGTAAAGTCTGCATTTATAGAATTTTGGCTTCAAAAGCAATGAGATTTTAAGTGAAGATTTATTCTTTCAGAAGTGATTCATTATTTAAGAATACTTCAAAATATTTTCTAGGGAAATACATTTATTTAAAGTCCAACAATAAAAGCATGAATAAGTGTTGTTTTATTTAATTACTTTTGATTATTTATTTTCTCTTGTGGTACTGGGGATTGAGTCCAGGGTCTCATGCAGGCTAGATGAGTACTCTACCATTGAGATACACTCCAGCTAATGAACTAGCTTTAGTTGGATGATGAGTACATGTTTTTTATTTTTTTCTGCCCAATTCATACCATCATTGTTACTAGACAATTTATGATCCTAGAAATCCAAACAGATATAATTTACCATTAATTTGTTGCCTATTATGCCCTGACAAATAACTCTTTGAACATTGCTTACCAAGCCAAGTTGTAGTCAACATTTTCTCATCAGTGAAACCAAACTACCAAATTTTTTCAAGGAAAAGTAAGTACTGAATGCTTTTCATAATAGCAACAAATTATATTTTAATTAATAATAACAAAAGAAAATATATTAAAAACAAAATTATTATTCAGTCTTTTACTATTGTATTCAGATATCAAAGTTCTATGTTTTTACAGTGAGTAATCATCCTTTATAAAGACAAATTCCCTGACATCAAAGAAATCCTTTAACTGGTACTTATCACCAGTAGGAAGTATAGCATCAACACAACCAGAAATAGAAAAATATAGTAGCATTGTCTATGTCATAATATTTTATAACAGAACAATGTATCCATTATTCAGAAATTAATACTTTTTACATTAAAATGGTATTCTTCTAATTTTTTGTCTAATTTATTAGCTTATATACAAAAAGAGTCTAAAATATCCAGTAAAAGAGTCAAAGGAATCATGAAATAATGACTGATTATATGAAAGAAAAGAAACAGATAATGCTAAAAGGTAAGATGAAAGAAGCAGTGCATTTTAAAAAAAGGTACAAAATAGCTCAGTATTCCATGAATATGTCAGTAAAATCATAAATGTTTATCATCACACCTTAAGTCACTAAGAATATAAATGTTAAATTACTTTTAAATGAAAAATTCACTAAGATTACTCTTACTGACCAGAATACATACAAACAGTCCTCTAGTACCCAGGGCACGATTGATTTTCTTTCATTATAACTTAGTTTAAGCATACATATGATAAATTCACCAGACCTATCAGTTGTCCAAACTTAAGCAATGCTTTGGCATATAACTAACTCACAAAAAGTTGATTGTTTCACATATGATAATAATATATTCCCTCTGGATATTTTAAATCAAATCCAAAATAAATAAATAAAGTGAGCTTTCAGTGACTGTTTTCTACCAATCTTTAGTTAGGACTACTTAGCCAAAGATCAATAAATCTGTGGTAAATGAAATGATCATTTCAAAATATGTAAGCTTATTATGTTGGTGTAAAAATGCTCTGACATGCTTTTGCTTATGGCTTTCTAAAACCTTATTCTGTAAAGAAATAATGCTTATAAAACCGAAATAGCTTTGCCTCTTAGAGATTGCTGGAAGCAATGCTGGTAAGAACCAAAGGCAGTAAAATCCGTTATCATGAGACTACTCCTCTATAAGCATAGTGAATTGTCCACGTGCTATACATGCCTTTCTTCTCCAGGCCTTCCTCAAAGGACAATGGAAAACTGAAAAACTTTTAAAGGAACAAATATCTAAAAAAAAAAAAAAAAAAAAAAAAAAGAGAGAGAGAGAGAGAAAGGAAAGGATGATACCAGTGGACAATTGATAATAACTTTCTTTGAAAAAATTGCTGATGGCAAAGTGATTAATCAGCAAGACCATTTGCTAAAACTCAAATACACATGTTAGCAGAGTGAAAGTTTCTATTAAATGATGGATAAAGTTGATGAAATTCACACCCACACTCACTCACACACATGTGCCCCAAAAGATATTACTATGACATTTCAAGCATTAGAATAATAATGTTAATAGCCAAAAATAAAAAAGTTAAATTCAAGACAAAGAAACGTGGAAGAAGAATAACTTTTCAACAGCAACCCTGAGTAGCAGAAGCGGCTAGGGAAATAAATTTGAAATTTCAAAAGAATATTACTTTTCAATGTAAAATCCTATATTAAGTCAACAGCCAATCATATCTTGCTATTTTTTTCCTCCTAATTCCTATCATCCTTTCTTATTCATACTACTGTAACTTTTTCCTAATTGTTTCTGTATCTTAATTGTTTGTGTCTTGTTTATCTTAATTGTTTGTGTCTTGTTTATCTAAAGATCTGAAGTGATTTTCCTTTTTCAGTGTGATATTTTGAAAGCCAAATCCAAACATGTGCACAATTTGTTGAACATATTTTGATGGCTTTTCACTGTTCTTAGGATATGAAAAAAAATTCATCATAAATTTCATTCTCTGTAAAGTGTGTAATGGCTCATACCACCTACCTTCCATTTAATCTCAATCTCTCTTCTTCTCTTTCTCCCACACAGTTGCTGCCCTCAACCCCTTATTCTTAGGATGCAACTTCTTTTCATTTCTTTTTAAGTAAAACTGGAGATAAAAAACCAGGGAACTCTACCACTGAGCTCTATCCCCAGGCCTCAGTTTAAATGTTTTTATTTTGAGACAAGTTCTCTAAAATTTCAAGGATGGCCTTGAACTTGCAGTCTTCCTGCATCAACCTTCTAAGGAGCTGAGATTGCAAGGTATAGGCCACCAAACCCAGCATTATGCATAATCTTATACAAAATTTTCACCCTATATTCACCAGTAAATGAACATAATTTCCTTATTTGCATAGTAAATGCATACTTATCATTGAGTCTTGGCTTAATAAACATTTCCCCAAAGAAGACATCCATCCTTGAAATGACCTCTTTGACATCTATTCCCCATTGTACAATCTAACAGTGTACCTCATATATAAGGTTCTTTGCCCATCTAGAATTTTACATTTTTCCTTTTTTTTTTTTTTTTTGGTGGTGGGGATTGAACCCAGGGCCTTGTTCATGCTAGGCAAGCACACTACCAACTGAGCTATATCCCCAGTTTTTGCAATTTTACATTTTTGTGTAACTAATTAAATAAATATATACTGGAAAAAATGTAATAAGTTTTCTGAGAACAGTATTCATATTTCTAGTATAATATATAACACAAGGCCTGGCTTTTAGCCCTCAGTCATTATATGATAGATATTTTAGTATATAGAAGGGTATGAATGAATGAATGAGAGAACGTTGAAGTCTTCACACACAGAATATTGTTATGTTCCTGCATATATCTAATGAGCTTAATTTTGTCATTTTTTAAATATAGATTCTAGGTATTTCATGTTTAGGATATTTTAATATTTTGTTGCTGCAATGAACAAAGATTTCCCAAATACTATTAATTCTTGGCATTTAACCACAAATCAAATCAGTAAACTGCCTAAATCCAGCTTCCCACCAGTGTTTATAAATAAAGTTTTGTTAGAACATGGCCATTCCCACTTATTTACATATTGACTATGGTTGCTTTAGTACTATAGTAGCTGTCCTGAGTACAGATAGCAGAGACTGGTTGGGCCAGAAAGTGTAAAACACTTAATTGCTAATCTTTTACATAAAAGGTTTGCAAACCCTGAGACCAGAGAATAAAAATTAAATTTAAATGATAATGAAGTCAGAAAACATTCCATGGTCCTTGGTTTTAGTATGAACTTTCTAGATTAGAATTTCCTGACAATCTGTCTCTTTGGATGTAGTGTTCTGAATTATCTTATACAAACTTAAGTATTCTTAACATATTTCTCTACTCTGTACTTGCTTATGTTGCAGATGACAAGGCTTTTGTAAATCTAGTTTTCAATTGCTTCAAGTAGGTTTTATTATTTGCAGTCATTTTTATATCTTTTTCCTTCAATAGATAGATTCAGTCTTACTCTCCCCTGGGATACAGTACTTCAATCTAAGTCAATCTGTTTTATATTCTGGTAACATTTCAGCAATTAGTAATTTGATGATTGCACCTTCCTTGCTTTTTCTCCTTTTCTTTTTTAAAACTAGGGATAATTCATTCTCATTCTATTTTTTACACTTCTAAAGTCTGTTTTATTCTGTCTTTATACCTCTGTCCCTTAAATTCTCAGATCTCTCTCTCTCTCTCTCTCTCTCTCTCTCTCTCTCTCTCTCTCTCTCTCTCTTCAGTCTTGCTGAATCAATAACAGCATTTTCGCATCTTTTAGATTTTTAATTTCATTGACTTTACTTTTTATTTATAAATTCAGAATTGGTTCACTTTTATATCTGGCCTATTCTTGTTCATAATCTCCCGATTTTGCTTCCTGAATGTTAATCTGATTTGATTTCTTGGAAACCATAAATGTTTATTTTTTTTGATTTTCATTCTACTATATTCTTTATTTTTTTAAGTCTAACAGTATCTGTTTATAGTGTCTTGAGTGACTTTTAATGTGTTTTACAAAAGACATTGAAAGCCTCTTTGTGTGTTTTAGAAATTATCTTAGGAATGTCTCTTCAGTGAGTTTATTTCTTATTTGTAGGGTCCACTTTCCCTCAGTAATATGGCAGTTTGCCCTTGAAATTTTTGTTTGTTTGTTTTTAGAGGATATGTTAGAGTTTCTGCTGGATTCAGGATTTATCTTTAGATTTGTACAAGATGGATTTTTTTGTGTCTATAATTTCAGGCAAAGAGATTAAACCATTTTCTCCAGAGAAATTATTTTTCTAAAATCTGGCTTTTACATAGATCCTGGCTCTGTTCCCATCCATGGACTGAGCTCTGTCTTTCATATCACTTGTTCCCATCAACAGAACTTAACTAGCTATGTAACTTCAGCCCCAAATTACTAATGATGTTGTTCAACTCTAAGTTTTATTTTTTTTGTACCCCTTATTATTGTAATATGTTACTTATATATACTGCTCAGATATGTTAAAATTGTGGACTATGGTTAACCGATTTCTAGTTCAAGAGTGAGCAATTTAATTCATCTGTATTCCTATCAGAATCCTCTCTCTGTTGCTAAGAATATTCAGGAATTATAATAAAATATATAAGAAAGTGCTTAAAATTTTTAGCTGAGTTTTCCAGTAGTCTTTTGGTATTCTTACTTGACAGCTATAGCTTCCAAGTGGAAAAGAATCTTTAATGGCATAATTTCTGTAAATTAGGTGTATTGTTTAGAGCAGGCTAAACACTGTAACAAAGAATGCAGTCTAGTTTATATTTCCCAATAGACAATGTTTTTTATCTGACACTTGTGTTTTATTACATTTTCAGGGATCAAACATATTTTAGTGTTTTACCTCTCCTGAAGTCATCCATCTGCCTACTCTTGTTTTTTAATTAATTAATTGTATTTTCTTTATTAACATAATATTTGTACTTACAAAACGTAACATGATATTTTGATTCCTTGGTTGATGATCTACTCACAATAATTAGCATATATTTCACTTTAAACTTGAATTATTTCTTTATGGTAAATACATTCAAAGGACTCTATTATACCTTTTTAAAGATATACAATGCATTGTTGCTTATTATATTCAGCTGGGTGTGCTATGGAATACCATGATTCGCTGGTCCTATTTAACTTAATATTGTACCCTTTGAACAATCTTTTCCCATTACCCAACCCCACAAAAGTCCCTAGACTTTTGTAAATATTATTCTACTCTAAACTATGAATCAGCTATTTTGGATTCTTCATGTAAGTAAAATAACACAGTGTATATCTTTCTGTGCCCCACTTAGTTTACTTAGGATCTCCAGGTCCATCCATGTTATTGCAAATGAGATTTTTTGCTTTTTATGTCTGAATTCCATATTGTATATGTGCTATTTTTTATTCATTCAGGTGTTGATGGACATTTAGGTTTACTCTATATCCTGGTTATTTTGAATAGTGCTGTACAAACATGGTAGTTCAGTTGTCTCCCAGACAGTTTGATTTTATTCCTTAGTAATATATCAGTCCAAATATTGCACCTGGCAACAAATAAACAACTTGAAAATACAGGCACAGTGGTTCCTATCCATCCCATAGAAGCTCCAAAAATCCCTTTTAATTTTTCAATTGAACAATGAAGGAAGAGACAGCAAATTATATATTTCATGGGGATTTAAAAGTTTAGGACTAGAAGAGACACATGCCATTTTCACCCTAATTGCTGTGGCTATTAAGTAGCCATATGAAGTCACCCATCCTTCAAGGTGTCTGACAATATCTCCAGACTAAGAGAATAGTTAAACCTCATTGTCTGGGCATATAGCCTAATTTCTACAACTTGATTTGTTGATTTATTTTAAATGTATTTTTATAAGACTTTTATGGCTTTAAATAGTATATCCTGTTTAATATACACTTGAAACATAAAGTCTCCTAAAGATCAGAACAACTCAATGTTAAGGATGCAATTTTTTCAATAATGGATAGGCTGTTCTGTTTAAATATTGTATTTATAAAAAGAGATACCATCTATCTTTACTATAAATTTGTATGTAGAATTACAGAAAACATATATTGGATTTGTAGTATGCACACTTCCTCTGTACTATATATAGTATAGTACTATATATAGGAAAACTCAAGGATATAATGTAGATCATTTTGAAAGCTACTTGAATTAAAATGTTTAATTGTATCAAATATATCATTTCCCTTTTAAAAATAATAGATAAGATTTATCTGTGCACAAAAATACATGTTAAATTGCATTAAACCGCCACTGCCCCTTCATTTTGAAAGCAGATAAAACACAAATAATAAAATGATCTGGTTAAACCATGATTCTTGAAGTACTGGGTATTGGACACTTTTTAATGTCTACTTACTATATTTTGGCTAAATTTAATATCCTATAGGTGATTTCTTATATCTTGGATATATAGCAAGAAAATGGAGATTATACTTTTATGCAAAAATTTTCCTGAAAGTTTTGATACATAAGACAAAGCTTTTATTCAAATCACTGGAATATTATTCCTTGAATAGCATAATTTCCAAAGGCCTAAAATATTTAGGTATTTATCTCAACTCTCAACTCTCTTTGGGTGTATAACTGTAGATTCACTAGAATGTCTAACTCAGAAGAATTATCTCAGCAAGACTCACAGAATAATTTATGAAGTTGCCATTCCTTTTGGGCCTGGTGTAAAACCAGTAAAATGATCTTTCTAGTCCTTTTTCCTCTAGGCTGTTTCCTAAGGTGGCAGAACGGCTCTATTATTGTTTCACTACAGCTATTTAAAAAAAAATCTAGGCCCTCGGGATCTCATTCAAACTTTTGTTCCTAAGTACTTTAGATCGAATCAAATATCATGAAATATTTACAAATTGTACTCAAGCTATGAAAAAAAACGCTTTGGGAGGGGAATAGAGAAATAAAGACTGAAGATAAGAGAGCAGAGAAATGTAGCTGCCATTCTGAAAAGTTAGGAGGTGTTTCTTTTTTTTTTTTTAAAGTGTTTGTAACCTAGATATTTACAATTGGTGGGCTTTATGTAATATCCTCCTCTTCTGCAGGACCTATTTACCAATAGCTCTGCTGAAGTTACTTGATGCTTGGAGTCATTTCTATTGTTGTTTTTGTTGGAGACCAATT
The DNA here is from genome assembly GCF_045843805.1 of Urocitellus parryii. Classification (NCBI taxonomy): domain Eukaryota; kingdom Metazoa; phylum Chordata; class Mammalia; order Rodentia; family Sciuridae; genus Urocitellus; species Urocitellus parryii. The sequence continues at coordinate 67,580,683 of NC_135538.1, read as the reverse complement.
TAGCGAAAGAGATTCAGAACAGAAAGAGCAAGTCCTCTGGAACTGAAGTTGATATCCATTATGTTTGTAGCATCCTCTAGACATGCAGATATTATAGTAATCCTTAAAAGGAAGAAAAAGATAGTAGTTGTTTTTTTTTTTTTAACCATCTTCATGAAATAAGATATAACAATTTCATTGTCAGATTATAATACAATCCAAACTTAACTTTTTGCATCAAAAAATTGAAACAGATACCTAGACATGATTGAACAAGTTATATAAATTTTTAAAGTTATGGAGAATTAGAGGTCATGCCTATATGCTTTACATATTCTTAATACATTCAGAATATATGCTGAAAAAGAGCCATGCATAGATATTTATGAACTGATCCTAGTATCACTTCAGCTAGTAATTTTATGCCAACATCTCTGAATGTTCATTATTTTATAGATGATCCAGCTAATTTCCATTTATATCTAAAACTAAGATTCTGTGAAATTGTTTTCAGTTCATTCTAGATCAGAATTACCCAACAGAAGTGAAGTTTGAGTAACAAATCCATGTCACACAATTTTAAGACTGTTTAGTAGCTACATTAAAGAAAGTAAAAAGTAACAGGTGGAAGTAATTTTAATAACAGACTTCCTTTAATCCAAAAGATCCTAAGTATTATAATTTCAGCATAAAATAAATAAAATAAACATTTTAAGAAGTTTTATATTCCTTTTTTAAGAGTAAGGCTTTACAACTCTGTTTATTTTACACTGACAGGATAGCCACTTTTCAAGTGCATAATAACCACATGTGGATATTGGTTGCCATATTAGACAATACCACTACATAACAGTTATACATCTATCGTTTAAAAATAATCAAAATTAGTTTAGTTATTTCAAAGCCATGTGGATAAATTATGAATATCATATCTGATGGTTTCATTCACATAGATTTCAATGTTCTCACCATTTCATTAATAAGATTTTAATGTATTTCAAGGAAACATATTGTATTTTATAATGCACCGTTCTTTTTTCCTTTAATATCCTAATATTTTAATGTATTTCAAGGAAGCATATTATATTTTATAATCCACCATTCTTTTTTCCTTTAATATCCTAGACTTTAAAGACATGTGTCACTCTCTCCAAATCATCTTAATTCTTCTTTTAGGAATTCCAACACTTTTAACCTGAAGACTTTGATGGATTAAACATTTTAAATAGTTAGCCTTTCTCCCAACATATGCATGTTGCTAAAATTATAACAGAAATCATTTTTAATGGAACTACTATTAAAAACTATCTCCCTCAAAGAAAACTTTAAGTAGTTTTTTCTCATTCCAACTGATATTTAACAAGAAGAGGTAGAAGAGAAGGAGAGATAGCAGGAAGGGAGGTGAAAATACCACTGATACCACCACCAATGCAACAATATCAATGAAAAAAAGAAGAAAAAGAAGGAAGAGTGGTGGGTGGAATGAGGATGAAAATCAGGAGGAAGAGAAAGAAAACTACCAAATTTATCCTTAAAAAATGAGCTTGCAATTCTGACAGGAAGTTGCTCCTGAAGATACTCCTGCCCTTTTAATTCAACTAGCATGTATTAAATAACAAACATCTTTTAAAAACAGGATTCTTGCTTAGATCAGTTGCACACAGAAAGGTCAAGTAGCATGGAGCTAAAACATACTTTGAGATCTGTACACAGTAAGAGGTTCCTTAGCTGTCCCTGACAAATGTCATCTACTTAAATATTTCTAATCACTAGGAATAACCTGCCTCTAAAGCAGTACAGTTCATCTGTACACAACTGCATTCACTCAAAAGTTCCCAAGTGAGGCTACAGTAAATCACTCATGTGTTCACTATGTATTAGTCTGGACTTATCTGCAACATAAATCTAGTCCTAAGAAGATCCATTAAATATTTGAAAATATTTTCTTCATTATCAGCATATTTTTCATTACTTCTTCTCATAGAATATAACTCTAACCTTCTCATTATCCTGATCTTTGTAATTTATATGTGAATTTGGTGAGTTTTATTTTAAATGGTTTGTTTCTAACAACATTCTATTAAAATGTCCTAAGAATGTGCTGACCATTTTGTTATGCACGTCATAAATTTCATTCACTTGTTCATTAGATATTCATTGAGAACCTACCACATACTGGACAAGTGCTTTGGTTACAAAATAAAACTGTCTATTTTTCAAGTTGCTTAAGGTCCATTGGAATGGACAGTAACTACTACTGTTAGATGTCTAGTCTTGTGGATATAGAGGAGGTGGGTGCTGCCAATTCTGGAATAATATAAATCACAGATGGACAGAACCACTAAAATCATCATGTTTTATTCACCTATAGTACTACCAAGTTAGATTTCTACCTAATTATAACTTATAAAGTGTACTTATGGAAACTACATGAGAAAATTTGTATTTATTTTAGCTAAAACATGTTTTCATTTATTTCCAAGATAGTTTGGATGTGATCTTTGTCAGATATTTTTTTTAACTTTTTTTTTAATCACTGAAGAAGTCATTATGTATTTTACTCAAGTTACTGATACAATTCTTGGAAAGTAATGGCAGATAGCACTCTACTAGTACTTAGTCTTTAGGCAAAACAAACCATGAACTAATCCCTATTAAACCTGGCTATTCACACTGTGAACCCACATCCTTGGTCTCTCATCGAGGCCACACTTCTTCATCTTAATCATAAGAATAGGATAAAATGCTGTGTTGACATATTTCTTGAAATGATAATACTTATGTCATTCCTCTGTTGCATCAACCATTCATATTTTTAAAGTGTTAGGATTTGGTTTGATATGACGATCTTTAGAGAATCTATGCTGCATTCTTCTGAATGACAAGCAGAAATAATGTTGGTACTCTGTGAAGTCCTACAAGTTAACTCGGAAGTAATTGCCTTTTGTTGTCTTCTCTAGGTAAATATAAATAAATGTAAGAAGAATTCAGACTTTAAATTTAATATAATATATAATAGACATTACATAACATAATATATATATATATGTGATATTTTATATCACAAGTTACTATACTATAATGTGAATTAACACAATATAATGTCATTGTTCACAGCCTTCAAATAGTGACTCACAGCTTTGGGACAATAGCTATATCTAAAAGAGTCAAAAAATACATTTTTAGGTCTAAAGTAGGGAATTAAGATGTGCTTTACTATAAAAATTATTATACAATATTTAATGAACAATCAATACACTGAGTATAATCAACTTAAATAGAGAGATTTTTTTAATTCTCTCTGAGGAAATCTTCAAATGTAGCATTTAAAGTTTGTGGTTTTTCTATAATTATTTAAAGCACTATTTACTGAATGTTTCTGCATGCCCAGTATGCTGTATCTAATTTTTTTCTTATTCAATTATTATAATAAAACTATAGAAAAACACTTGATTATCATTTTGCAGATGAGGATTTGGGACTCAAGGGATGAAATAATAATTTTCCTCTATAAAACAGAATGGGAACCAGACATAGTGGTGCACTCCTGTAATCCTAGTGAGTCGGGAGGCTGAGGCAGGAGGATCGAGAGTTCAAAGCCAGACTCAGCAAAAGCAAGGTACTAAGCAACTCAGTGAGACCCTGTCTCTAAATAAAATACAAAATAGGACTTGGGATGTGGCTCAGTGGTTGAGTGCCACTGAGTTCAATCCCTGATACTTGCCCCCCAAAAAAATAGAATGAGGATTTGATCCTTGTTCTTCTTGATTTCCAAGCCTGTGTACTCAACCACCATAATATATATATATATATTATGATTTCTATAATATATATATATATATATATTTTAAATACCAGTTGGGGAGAGAAGAAAAAAAATCACTATAATGATTCTGTAAATTATTTGATTTCTACTATGACATGGAACTTCGTTATTAAAAAAAGAAAGAAAGAAAAACGGTGTTCAATACTTTTTTTCACTAGGTACTTAAGAGTTTGATTCTGCAGTCAACAGGCATTTCACAGATAGAAGTTATAGTCACTTAATCACTAAATCCATATAGGACAATTGTTTTTATCACTTCCCTCAGCCAATGACTGCTGTTCTTTTGCTCATTTATTTCTATTTTTCTAACCCTTCTCACAGGCACTTGCCCATCACTAATTCCTATTAGAAGCACTAGTGGCATTGCAGTTTTTCAAGACTTTTCAAGTCTCCTGGATTCTGTGCATGACATATGGTTTCAGTAGGGAACTACTGATTGCATGGTGAAGCCTGTTATTTCTTCCACTTTTCACTGCTCTGCTCACAGCTTGCTGGCAGCTGAGCTGCGAATAGGATTTTAAGGTTCAGCGTGAGATCCAGGAGCCCTGAAACAACAACAATAATAAAAGTGGGCTCTGGTTTTGTGCTGGAGGCAAGTTCTGCTTTCTGTATTCAGAACTTTTTGAAGGGGAGCACTGGAAGTCAAAAAGACAGGAAATGAAAATGCTACCCAGACCCCTGCTTTCCACAAGGAAAAACTCTTGCTCCTTTGAAATTGGATTTTTTTTCCTGAGTACTGATGTAAGCAAACTACAATACAGCTTTATTTCCTTTTCTGTGATGTGAAATGCCACAATCCGAGCCAAAGTTTTAAGAAATGCCATGACACACATAAAAACAGTCAATTATGTTGCTGAAATAATCCAGGCACATTTTTCTCTCCAAAAAACACTCTGCTATATTTTACATGAAAAATTACTACAAATACATGTGTCAAAAGTCCTCCCCAGTGTGAACCCTAGGTCTTATGACATCGGTGGATTAACACTTGTAAACTTCAGTTCTAATTGGAATAAAGTCAAATGTCTGACTTGGAAAAAAAGTATTTCAAATAAATCGGTCTGCTTTTAGCAACAAAGGCAGAATTCTTTATTGTTACATGAACATGAGAAGGTTTATTTAGGTCTCTGTTTATGTTGGCTACATGAAGTGATCATATTCATTAAGATACAGCACTGACACTTAGAAACAATTCAAAACAACCCAAAGTAGGAAATTCTTGATGATTGGGCCTTCAGCTGGTATAGATACAGTTTCTTATTTCTAAATATGTGTCATATAATTGAGGCGACTAGGGCCAAGCAATGAGCAACTTTATTAGCCTCAAGGAGTAAGAATCTAAGAGGCAGCATGATCAGAGTGAAAAGGCTGGGAGTCATGGGCCATGAGGCCACAACATGCTTTTGCTCCTTACAAATTTTTCGATATGATTTCAAATTTTTCTGAAATCACAGTTTCTTCATTGCAAAAGCACGGCTTAAAATTCTTCGTCTCTTCTGGGAGATAACTCGCCTTGGTCTCTGATATTTCTGTACCACCTTTGAGCAAAGGCACTGGCCTCTTTCCTGCCAGATTACCTTTTCAAGAATGTTTGTAAGCAAACAGCTTTAAAGGTAAAAGATAGTGCCTTTCTCTGGGGCAGAGAGATTTGTTTGCTCTCCAGGATAGTAAAGATAATGTCTCCCTTGTAGGCAGAAGTTGGATAGGTTTTCTAGCAGCTTCCTTAGAAAATTTGTTGCTTCCTAAACTTGGGGTTCTTCAGTAAGACTCATGTTTCAGGTCAGTATCCCATGAAACTGTGGAAGGCTACAATACAGCAATATGTCAGACTTTTCAGAGTTCTTGACATGCCTAGATTTTTATGTGTAAATTAAAAATAAAATTGTATGTAATGATTAATTTAATGCAGTGTCCTACAAAATAGAAAGTACAGTCAACCTTTGTATTTACAGGTTCCACATTAGCAGATTCATCATATACTGGGCTTAAAATATTTAGGAAAAAAATTGTGACAGTATTGAATATGAACAGATTTTTGCTCTTGTTATTATTGCTTAAGTAATATAGTATGACAACTATTTGCAGAGCAATCCATTGCATTATATAATGTGCGATCTAGAGAGGTTTTAAAGAATATGAAAGGAGATAAATAGATTACATGCAAAAACTATGTGATTTTTATAAGTAACTTGAACATCCCTGGATTTTTATATCTAAGGGGATGACCTGGAATTAATCTCCACAGACACTGAGGGATGATTGTTTTCCATTTATGCTGCTCATGATTATTACTATCAATCTGAAGATAATGAACAGTAATATCTATTTTGAAGATCTCCTTATTATGGAAAGTAAATGAAATAACTTACATGAACAATTAATCACATTACAAATGCTATAAAATAGATTAAGTTCCATGTTTAAATCAAGAACTGTTTATTAAACATCTTCAATATTAGGAGAAACAATGTAAGTAATTCAGAACAGTATTGTGAATTTCCTTGTCCTCAAAGATTCTGTATTATAGGTTGAGAGTCAAGACTCAGATCTATGAAAAGTGAAGTAGCAATATAAATATAATATATTTTATTCAACATAAAATTAGGACTAGAATTGGTGTCATAGAACAAATTTAAACAAATTAATATTTGCCAAATAACTAATAAACAGTATATTGGAATTTGGATCAAAAGAAATCTGAATGTGTGCCATTCCCAAAATGCCTCTTCCTGGTATATATTTCTTAACTGTAGGCATTTTACTTATTACAATAATTACTGACTTATCTTTGGATATAGAAAAAGCTATGGCATTTTATCCAGTCTTATAAGTCCTAGAACAATGCCTAAAATTACCATGTTTATGGTGATAATTTATGAATCCAATCCAGTGTCTCTCAGGAATTTTTATTCTGATATGCACAAAGAGAGAGTCCATAGATAAAAGTGTGATACAAAACAGAAATATACATAAAGGGAGAAATAAGTATATATAGTGGGTCAAAAGAGATGAGTATCAGTTGAATTAATTTGAGAAAAGGATTTCAAAAATAGTACAAAAAAAATGGGATGATGTCGGACATTGTATTATGGACACCCACTTGCAGGTGACAAACTAATGAGATTTCTGCTTTGTTATCTAAGATACTGCTTTGTTACCTTCCAGCTCTGCAGTTGCTGTTTTGTACTGAAGTTCTGAGCTATCGATGTGCTCTAGTTCTGAATCTGCTGGAATTCCTTCCTGTCTTCCTTACTTCTCCATGCACTTTTATAAAGGCCTGATGAGTTGAAATACTATGAATGGCCTGTTTTTAACAATCTAGAAATATCCAATTTAAGAGTGCTGGGAATTGCAAAATCCTCAGAAAGACCTACTAAGCAGGACATTGACATAATACTTGAATATGCAAAGACACACAAAGAGGACAATGAGAAGGCCCACCTGCCTGGAGCAGTGATTCAGAGTAAGGAAAGCAAAAAGAGGGCTGGGGATGTGGCTCAAGCGGTAGTGCGCTGGCATGCGTGCGTCCTGGGTTCGATCCTCAGCACCACATACAGACAAAGATGTTGTGTCCGCCGAAAACTAAAAAATAAATATAAAAAAAACTCTCTCTCTCTCTCTCTCTCTCTCTCTCTCTCTCTCTCTCTCTCTCTCTCTCCCTCTTAAAAAAAAAAAAAGATTTAAAAAAAAAAGTGAAAAGAGACATCTCCATACCAAAGTTGGAAGATCTCAGATCAAGTTTGGATTCTGAGTATTATTCATTCTGTATGAAAGAGCAAGACATATGTTCTGTTTGTTTCTTATTCAGAAAAAGAAAGAGAGAGAGAGAGAGATTACCAAAAACTGTTCATCAGTAAGAAAGTTGAGTAAAAGCAAAAATGGGAACAAGATTCTCTGAATTCTGAAAGCAGAGTAGCCCAGATCAACAGGGAATTCACAGCACTAGCCCTTTTGCCTTAGAACTTCTTTTGACTCGCTCCCCACTCTCCCCACTTTTAAGTGTATCCTTAAATTCCTCCTCCACATACTTTCTTATATATGGTCCTTAACCCTCCCACCTTTAAATGTAAGAATGAAAACATTTTCAATTTCATTTTCCTAGTGTTTATTTATGGAATGCTGACACTATTGTATTTTTTTTTCAACTCATTTAGATTAAGTTGCTTTCTTTTTATTCTTTTTTTTTTTTTTTGAGTCCTTCCATAAGAACTTCTGCTGTAATATACCCCTTCTCTCCCAGGCTTCCCAAAGTACATCTAATTTCCAGGGAAAAATTATAGGCTTCCTTCATTAATTTGCTTTAAAGATAATTTCCCCATATGTCTCTCTTGCTAATCTATAAACTATTTTAGATTTAAATTGTTTTTTAATCAGCCATATGTTACCAAAGTCTGACATAGTACCTGCCATATTATGGGTACAAATAATTTTGGAATATATAGATTAAATTTTTTTACCTCAAGTTTAGCATAAAATTTAAGATATTCACATGTGGTAGTCTATCAGATGCTATGTTATTTGCCAAGATCAATAATCATTGTCATTTTTGTTACTCTTATATTAAATGAAATTACACTGGCTAGTATTGTTTCTTCTTGATTTATATATTCCCACATGTCATTGTCTCACAGCAGCTGGAGCAGTATAAGAGATTTATGTGTATTCCAAAGGCATAAATATTAATCTGATTTTTAATTATTTTTCCCAATAGCATGTAAGCTTCACTTTAGTTTCTACTTAGGATCAATATTGATTTAAGTTACTTTACCAGTCTCACCTTTAAAAAATTATGACACAGCTAGTCATAAAATCATGGCCTACTGCTCATTAATATTAATCACAAGCATTAAATTTGATTTTCTCTTGGGAATTTGGGAAGATATAGGAATAGACAGGAAAAACATACCCTTTTTGGAATTAGACTTGGCTCACTATCTAGTGATCAACATGTTACACATGTTAATTGCAATGATCTGTTATTATCCAATTTCCATGGGTGCTCAATCTTACTGTTCATTGTTAAGTATAGGTGGGTGCCTCATGTAAATTTTTTAAAGAGTTGGCGTAGTATAAGTACAAAAATAAGGATCCATTACAAGCATTTTGTATGAAGAACCAGCCTCACTGTGCAACTAGGTATGTAGAAGATGTAGAAGAATTAAACCTCAGGTTAGTAAGTTAGGATACAGGTAGCAAACATGTAACTTTCATGCTACCATCCTACTGTCCTGCCTCTATGGTCCACAGACTTTTCTTTCCTGAGTTCTGCACAAGCAATAGCTCTCACCGTAACTAGAACACCAACCTCTTTATGCACTTGCCCTAGAGTATTACATGTAAAAAACCTCACTCAAAAAGATTAAATGTCTTCTACTTTAACTCAAAGCTCTAAGACATTGTATCACTGGATGTAAAATGTTTCTGGTTTGCTCATTTAGTGAAGTATCACATAAATCCCTCATTATATTTCCTTGATTTCAAAACATACATGTATGTTTTTAACATATATGAAATTGAGGTGTGTATATAAGATAGTAGTGTTTTTATATTTATGTTCAATTCTTTGATTTGTGAAATTTGAATGACAACTTGAAAACTGTTTTGTTGTTGTAGTTGTTCCAGGGATTGAACTCAGGGGCAATCAATCACTGAGCCACATCCCCAGCCCATTTTTGTATTTTATTTAGAAATGTGATCTCACTGAGTTGCTTATTGTCTTGCTGTTACTGAGGCTGGCTCGTAAGCCTTCTGCTCAGCCTCCAGAGCTGCTGGAATTATAGGCATATGCCACTGTGCCCAGCTTGAAAACTTATTACTAAAGTGATAATTAATTATATAATAGAAAAACAATATCAAATTTCAGAATTTCACATCGTTAAGAGGTAGAAAATTTGCTATGATTTTTTTTTTCAGAAGTATATTTTGGAAAATATAGTGCCTACCTTAGGGTATTTAGGCTGCTATAACAGAATATCTGAGACTGGATAATTTATAAAGAAAAGAGATTTATTTCTTATAATCCTGAAAGCTGGGAATTCCCAGGTTGAAGGAGTTGCATCTGGTGAAGGCTTTCTTGCTGCATCACTCATAGAGGAAAGTAGAGTGGTTAGAAAATGTAAAAGAACAAGAGATTGAGTAACAATTTCAAGTCCTTTCATACTTGGTATTAATCTACTCATGATGTTGGAGGCTTCAAGACCTAAACTTTCCTTTCAGGGCCAAGTTTAATGCAGTCAAACAATGGCACTATATGATATTAATTTGAAAATAAATTTTATTATAATGAACCATTTTTTATTTCATTAAGATCATTAGGATTTATAATTTTGTTTGCCTCTAACAGGTATTAAAATTTATCATAGAAATTGATGTGACATAGCTCTATTAATATAAATCAAAAGCAAACATATATAGACCATAGTCTACTTAAAGTCATAAAAATAATCTAAGAATGTAACATTCAGCTTTTCATTACTGTTCCCAAAATACGTTATCAGAACAACTTAGAACAGGAAAAGTTTATATTAGCCTCATGATTTCAGAAATTGAGTTCATGGTCCGCCAACTTTATCATTCTGAGCCTGAAGTGAGGTAAAACACATACAGTATAAGTTATATAAAACAACAAACGAATTTACCTCATTTTCTACATTCTTCTCTCCACACTAGCAGGACAGATATGTATGGTTAGTGAACATATTGACCCTTTGTCCTTTTATCAATACACATGCAGAAATTTATATGTATACTTATTACTTTTCTGAATAAATATGTATGTTCTTGAGGGTGTTCTAAATAAAGAACTTAAGCTAAATGTCTTATTCAAATAATAATTTTGATAGAAAAGTTCAGCTTACTTTTTATCTCAGAGAAACTTGCAATCAACTTGGTCTCTTATGGAAAGAGAGAAAGCCATGTAGCTACATTATATCCTCTGGTTACTAAGAATTAACTTAGATGACAGATTTCAAAGCATATAGGAAAACATGCAGGCTAGGTTAGATATTCTGTGAAATCTTATAGCAAAACACCTACAAATTCTAAGTTTAGTGTGCAAAAATACTATTGCCAATATATATTTGCACTCAAAAACAGAAAATAAGCTCCCCAAGAACCAAAAATAAAATCACAACATCAGAGCAATAAGTAGATTCTCAACTCTCAGTGATAAGGGGTGATTGAACATACCTGACATTTAGAGCTTTGGGTTTCATGACTGCTCAGGGTCAGGAGAAATGTCCTTGGTGCTCACATTTTGGAAAGTTATGATGGTGACTTCTGTGTAGATTCAAGGACCCTTGAAAAAATATACTATTAGAAAAAGAGAATATTGGATAAAACATCATTCATTTACCTAAATGTGTCTCCCCATCAACATTTATTGGAAACTTAATCCTAAACATAGCAAAGTTGGGTTTGGGGCTGATGAATCATAGATTGGCCATCAGGGGGGCAATGGATGGATCCATGCTGTTATCAAGGGAGTAGTTCGTTACTATAGGTCCACTACAAAGAGGGAAGTTTGGCCTCTTTTACTTGCTTTTTTCATCACTTGTCTTGTCTTCAGCTAGGGGATGATGCAGCAAGGAAATCCTCATCAGCTGCCAGCACCTTGATTTTATATTTCTTAGCTTTCAGAACAGTGGAGACAAAAAAAGTTCTTTATATATTTTCTAGTCTCTGATATTCTATTATTGTAGTGTTGACTAAGATGAACACTAATAGGCAATGGGGATTTTTTTCTTTCATCTGAGAAAACCATCTCTAAAGTATTGATACCTCAGGTTTGCTCTCACATAGATGCTAACTTATAATATACTCTACCTCAGGTATTTTGCTATAGTGGTGGAAAGCTGACTAATATACCCACTATATAGTATTCCTTATAGAAGAGAAAGCCTGATTGCAATCCTGCCTGCAGGTTCATAGAAATAGGAGGTTGGTGCTTAGTTTTTCTTAACTAAAATATATCAACTAGATTAGTTCTCTGATTCTTTGGAAATATCATATGAAAAATACTACAGATAAGTAAAATATATAGTGGGCTTAATGGAGCATGAAATAATGCTGATCCTGGCTTCATACCTTAATCACCCTTCTGATCTTCCCAGTAGATTGAACACACACTTCTGGAGGAGTTCTCATCCCATTTTTAAGGTCTCAAGGAACAAAATTTTATTGTACCTCTCTGTTTCCTGGAGGAAGTCCTACCACAAAATAAGCGCTATAAAAATAATGATTGAATGTAAGAAAGGACAAATTAGCAGGTTCAAGTCTTTCCAAATCTAAATTCTATGATTCCACATTCTGTTTTCAGTACCTAAGTGTAAGGGGTTACAGAAATTGTGGAAAGAGGGGAAAGGTGTTCTGGAGAAACCAACTTCATTCTGTGAGGTATGCATTTGTCTTTCTGAGTTAATCCTAGATCCCTTTCAGTTTTGTATTCAGAACCTTGAAATTAACCTTTATTGAACTGGAGAAACTTCAGGTGCATTAACAATGTAGTCATGAGATTTTCCAACAGAAGCCTGCATTCTATTTTTAAGTAAGGAAAAGAGTCGCCTATGAAAATCCCCTTTGTCTGTCACAGCAGTGTTTCTCAGTGGATATTAACTTCCTACCAAGATTAGTTGAGACTCTTTTAATCACAGATAAGAGAAATTCAGCTGAAAAGAGCTTAAATCAAAATGCAAATTTATTTATGGATATCAGTTCTTATACATCAAGAATGGCTGCCCCTGGTTAGCATGGTTTCCAGTAGAATCAGAATTCTCTTTCCTTCTACATCTCTGCTCCATTCTCTCCCTATCTTGGTGTTATTAAACCATTACCAAGGGGAGAACCTGACCTTGCTTCAGTGAAATATTCATTTCTAGCCAATGTGACTAAAAGACTGGGGTAACTAGTAAGAAAAAGAGATCTCCCCTTCTGCAACCATATTGAAAGAGCGGGTAGATTTGCCTTGAAACTGGGAATTATGAAACACTTGGACAGGCAAAGATAATACATTTCTATGCCATTCTATGCTCTAATGTGTTAACTTACTATTTTCTAGGTTTGTTAAAAAAGAAAGCATCTGAGCCCAAATAAAAAGTTCATAACCATCTCTCATTATTTCTTTACATTAAAAACAAGTAAAACAAAATATTTTGCAGAATGCATTAGGAAGACATCTTATAAAACTCAGATATGTCATGTGTCCAGAATTTCACTAAATGCAGTGACCTGCTTCAGCATTCAGTGCCATGGAAACACCTTTATATTTTTATCTAGCTCCCAGAAATCTATCTAGCACTGATATCATAAGCCTCAACCTTCAATACTAGCCTTTATTTCCTGAAAATCTTGCTACAAATTTCCAGGAAATTGTGAGAAAAGGAGATGGAGTTACATTACCTCTGTCAGGACTATTGCCACAGCAATTGGGCTCATATCAAATATCCCTGAGCATAAGTGATAAGAAGAACCCAGACAATGTCTTACCATAATAAATTCATAAAGTATGGGTGGGCCAGAACAATAATGAGGACAATATGCAGAATTCTTTTAACATCTTGAGTCTAGGAAGTAAACAGAATCTGATTTGTCTGAAAGAATATCTTTTCTCTCTAATAACGCAGTACATTCACTATATGTTTGTTTACTCACTCAATGTTTCATGTGAGTACAGTCCATCAACATTTAGAGAACACTGCTTTTCAGAATTACTGTGTCAAGTAATGCTTGGATTACAACAGCATGTCCTTAGTGACCTGGGGCTATTTATTCAGTTAAAATATAAATTTACTACAGCAAGGAATAGGTCCAAAATTATTCAATGAAACAGAAAGTATCTTCACTAAATACTTTGATCAATACATACCTTTGGCTGGTTCCTCATTATAATGTTGTCAATATTCAGAAGGAAAAGATCAACAGAAAACAAACTGCAGGGCTTGCAGCTTCAGAAGGACAGTCCCCATGTGAAGACACTGCTTTGCTCATAGTAGATTGGTATGTTTCCCTCTAGTGGTTAAACGGCATTTAACTCCATCAACCAAGCCACCTTTTGAAAAACAAAGCAGGAATTGAGAACAAGGCAGCATTTAGTGAGACAAAAATTAACATAGGTCTTAAATTAAGTGATTTGCAAGTAGGATCATTCTGGTTATTATGGAGAAGCTAATTCGTGGTTTAAATACCTGATCAATTTCTACAGGATGAACAAGGACAGAGAATATTTTAAACCCTGGCTGATGAGAGATGCTGTTGATGAGTAAGGAAATGAAAATCAGAAAGGGGAAACAATTAAAATACTTAGTAAAACCAATTCATTTTAATGTGGCACAAGATTAGTAATGAAGCTAGATTAGCAATTTTTAATTCCATGCTGTATTAATTATTTTAAAATCCCTTATTAAAATAATTTCATTTTTGCAAAATCCAAATTCATGTCTGTCTTCATTCCAATAAGGGCTGCCTACATTTCTCTCATGACCCTGCAGCCGCAGGGTGGTCAGCGTTCAACTTCACAAGGAGAAAAGGCAGTGACACTCTGCCCACAGTAATCATTTGCTGACATACACCATTGGGCCTAAAATATTCCTCTAAACAAATCAAGACAGTTTATTTATAACACAGGCTGCATTTAACTCTTCAAAATTCAGGATGATTAAAGAAACGACCCTCTTTTCCTACTTTGAAAAACTATGACCATGTTAGGATATCCACGATCAAGTGAACAGCAAAATGCCACACCAGCTCCAAATATGCACACTAGGGTTCCTGGAGCAATCAAACTTGCTGAAATTAAGGGTCAAAAGATCAGCACTGTAACTTTAGGCAACCCAGGGGAAGACAACAATCTTCCACCTTTGTTGTATTCTGTGAACTGGCCATGATCACAGAATGTGAAAAACAGCTATCAGATCACAGGATCATTTCTGTGCCAGAAAGCACCTGCAGTCATTATGTACAAAAGAAGCTCACAATGCCAGGCTTTCAGAAGCACATAAAGCTAGCTGTCCTTCTGATTTCTCGTAGGGAAATATGTGCACACTATGAAGCAAGGAAAATGTCCACGATAGAGACACACATATACAAATCCTTACCAACTCCACTATTCAGACTTTGGTTTACACTATGAATTATTGAAGGGGCAGAACGAGGAGAGCTAAAAACAGAAGCTTGAAATTATCAGCTCATCACCTACAAAACGGCTATAGATCCTCATGGAGGAAGTCTGAACAAAAAGAAAAAATTATTCCACAAGTTCTCTTTGTGTTTAGCAGGATATAAACTATGCGTCCAATAAATTTGCCTTATCTTTCTAAGGAAAATAAACAGATGAAAATAGAACTGCATGCAATTATCAGTCATTTATTTCATCTATTTATCCATTGTCCACAATGAGCTATAGGGAAAAATATTTTTTAAATGAATAAATTCACCAGAATATGAAAAAAAACAGATAAATTTGAAAGCATATTTTAATTTATATTTTGTTGTATTTAGTAGTAACTACAAAAGCTGCAGGGAGATTAAGGAAAGGTTTCGTGAATTTTAGAGAGCTTGGGGAAGGTTATCATTTAAGAAAACAAGAATGCAAAAATTCAAAATATATATCTTGTCACATATTGAGGTCAACTAAAGTAAAGTAGACAGGAAATACATTAATTACTAAGTCATATCAGAACAAAGCGAAGGTATATATAAGACTTTAACTGAAGCTCAGGTAAAATATAATGTACAAAAGGCTTCATTCAATGGAACACTTTTATAATCTGAAGTTAATTTGATTTTTTCTTAGTTTCCACTGAATATGTGTGAGAATTTATAAAGTCTGAATTGTTTTTATCTCTTTGGCACACATGAGGTTACTCAAACAGAGTGAATTTTGAGTCTTACATCCTGATATCTATTAAATAAAGTATTCCAGTGATCTGAAATATCATTTTGCCTTTCTTGTTGACATGACATTAAAAATGAAGCCTGAGTTCTTACACATGGCGTGCCTAATTTAGTTACTGCAATTTCATAGAAGTTGAGAGGTATATATAAACAGAAGCTATCGCTGTATGTTACAATCATCCTGAGAGAAATCCTACACTATGTTTGAAAAATGGAGCTTTTAATCTACGATGTTTCTCTTTTGATTGTAATATTGAGCCAAACTAGTTTGGAGCTTAAGTTTCTTGACATAGACCTGTTAAAATGAAAAAAAAAAAAAGTAATCTTGGTAAAATGCTGTCTCACTGGAATACAGAAGATGGGTGATGAGAAAGAAGGTATTTGTGGTAAAGGAAGCATACAGATGAAAGAAATGAAAGACCATCAAATGAGAAATGGAAAGCGGAGAGCAGACCCAAAGCACTTCTAGAATATCTTTCATGAAAAGAAAGACTAATTGTGAAGAATACATATTAGAACTGGATCATGTGTTTTTCTCCCACAGTATACTAGTTTCATTTTTTTTTTTTTTTTGAAGGATGCGGGAGGAACTTTCTCTCTCCTCACTCCTATAATTTATTCTTTACTAAGTGCTGCTTTATGAACAAACAAAGAAGGCACACAAAGAAGCTAGGGCATCAGTATTTCCCAGGATATACACAGGATGCTTAATAGAGGTAATGAATGCCCTGGCCAGCAGCCAGGATGACAAGCTCTAGCCACAGAGCTGTGAGTGAGTCAAGTTTAAGACAACCAGACAGAGAAACGCAGAGGCCAACATATACTTTTTGCTAAAGAGAAATTTTTATGCTACCATGATCAATTAGTTTATTTTTCTCATAGCTGGTAACTATTTCCTGGTAAATTCCCTGAGTAGTGACATTGAAATGCTGTCTCTCATAGAATGGAAAAGTGTGATTATAGGTTTTAAGTGCCTGGGCATGAAGCCGAAAAGTGAAGGTAGAAGAGCCACACTGACTAATTACAACAAGATGCTGCTTCTTGCCCCTGTCATTTATATATTGAGATTGGAAGGACTCTAAAGTGTCAAAAAGATTTTTCTGCATGTCAAATGTATCTCTCAGCTCTTTCTTATCACTGATGGGACTGATTAATTCTTAACAACTGACAATAATCTAGCACGATGAATCTGAAAGAAAGCATATACTGCATTATTTCTATGACTTCTAATGGAATTTAGCTTCTCAAATACTATACTGTTTCACAGGATAGCTACTTTAAAAGATTATCCAACTTCCCATCAACATGTTTATTTATTTTTCTTACATATATTTCATCCCTCTTCCTTTAAATCTTCTTTCTTTCTCTTCTCCCTGTCTCAGTCTTACACAGTAGCATGGGTTCAGAAGCAAAGTTTCATGGGGAACAAGTAAATGGTCTGTACTGAGCATCAGTGAGGATAGACTGGCATGTTTATGCTTTTTCTACACTTTCATTACCAAAACTGAAGAATTCAACGTATTTTAAAAATCCTCTTAGGGGGCTGGGGTTGTGGCTCTGCGGGAGAGCACTCGCCTAGCACATGTAAGGCCCTGGGTTCGATCCTCAGCACCACATAAAAGTAAATAAATAAAACAAAGGTATTGTATCCATGTACAACTAAAAAAAATTAAAAAATTCTCTTAAGAGTTTATAAAGAAAATAGATCACTTTCATTTTTATAGCATTTGCTCAGATGTTTACATCAGGTACTCCTATTAATTATATCATTCATCTTACTTGGAAATGCACACCTCAACTACTCTATAGTGTAAGGAAACCCACTGTACATAATATAATTCCTATAAATTCCTTATATCCTAGGTTTTGAAAGCACTATGGGTTTTATCTATAAACCCAAATACAACACTATAATATTTTACTACAAGTCTGAGAGATCAGCACTGGGAGATGAAGAACAGACATGAAACAATATAGATGAAGCAGAGACCAATCTTTAGAATAAATATTCAAAAACAAGATGGCTATTTCCGATTAGAGGAGTTATATTCTACGTTCCACCTGCCACCACCCAGTTTTCTTTCTGAACCACTAAAGAAGGATGTAAATTCCTAATGATTTCCAACTCACGGGATTCTCATGGCTTGGTTATAAGCATGTTAGACAGGCTAGCATGAGAGTTGAGCAGGTATTTCCAGGCTAGGCAGAGGCCAAAGGCAGATGATACTTGAAAGACAGAATCTGCATCATCTCGGTTTGCGGAAATTCCATCAAGAAAAGCTGAATGGTGAATTTCAACCTATTCCAACATTCTACATAGGCATTAACAATCCTGAAAGATCAAGAATACTGGGTCCTAAAATTAGTAGCCACCATTCAGGAAGAGGAACAAAGCATTAAGTCTCCTAAGAGAAGTGAATAAGTGCTGCTGACTCTAGTCCCCGAGGAGTGCTCAGAATCTATTTGCAGTCTACACATATCATATTGAATTGTACATGTTATGTATTTTCTGTGAATTAAACTTCTTAGCATAACTTTCCAGCAAAACTGTACATCCAATAAATTCACATATTTCAAAGAGGGCTGCAAAGTAGTAAGAGTTAAATATGCCACCCAACAATATTCCAGGAAACTAATTACCTGAGGGAATTTATGAAAGATTACATAGATTACTGTGCCTCAACAATAAAGTAATGAGACTGGTTTCCACAGGGCATATATAAAATTCACATCTATCTACTGCGTATTGATTTATGCACACATTCTAGAAGATCTATGCAAATCCTTCCTAGTTCAATTCTTTCCTCTCTGCAAATCCTTCCCTACCAATGTAACTGAACATCATATTTCTCCACTCTGAACTTATTTCGCATGCCACTCATTTAGAACCCAGTATTTATTTAGTCATTGTAGTGATCTTGTTATATTTGTATCTATTATTCATTCAAAACTGCCTTTATCATTACTATGTAAACTGTACTAGTTTATTTTTTATAATAAATCAACTTAAAATTCAATAGCTTAAAATAACATTTATTATCTGAAATGTTTTTTGAGGTTCAGGAATCCAAGAATGGGTTAGCGGGGTGTTTCTGTCCCATGTGAAATGATCTGTTCATCAGGGCTTTATTTCCTACAGTCCAGACATGGTGTTCCTCAAGCAGTCATATGTTGGAAACTTGGTCCCATATTTAGCAGTGATAAGAGGCTATAGAATTCTTAAGAGATAGAGACTGGTGGGTTATTCTTTGGTTCCTGAGGGGCTTCTGTCAGAGGGACTCTGTTCTTATGGGACCCTGAGTTAGTTCTCGTGAAAGCCAGGTATGATAAAGAACAAACCTGACTCCTTCTTGGTTTCTGACTTCCTGTCTCTCCAGGTGAAAATCTCCCTACCACACATGACCTTTCAGTGAGGCCATACACAATTAAACCTTTACCCAAGGCCAAATCTATGGAGCTGATTTATCTTGGATTTTTAACCCTAACATAGAACTAAATAAAGTTCTTTAGAGAGTCTCCAGCCTCTGGTATTTTGATGTAGCAATAAAAAAAAAAATGGGTAAATGTGGTATGCTGCGGAAAAAAAAAAAAAAAAAAAAAAAAAAAAAAAAAAACATCCATTTCTCTATCTACAGGGAAGGAGGCTGGTGTGGAGAACAGTAACTGCCATGGCGTCAGGTGCTTTGGTGAAACCTCAGATGCTGGGTCTTCTGGCCAAGCATCTGCAGTTTTATATTGTTGGAGCATTCACTGTTGCCCTGGGAGTTGCAGCTCTGTGCAAGTTTGGTGTGGCTGAACCAAGAAAGAAAGCATATGCAGATTTCTACAGAAATTATGATTCCATGGAAGATTTTGAGGAGATGAGGAGGGCTGGAATCTTTCAGAGTGCAAAGTGATTTTGAAATATAAAGAATTTCTTTGGATTGAGGTCCTTAGAAGTTTGTACTCCTGAACTATAAAACATGAATATGTGGGCTAAGAAAAAGTTTTCCTTGGTAAATACACAATTAACAAATACTATATAAAAGAAAGAAAGAAAGGAAGGAAGAAAGAAAGAAAGAAAGAAAGAAAGGAAAAAAAATGGGTAAATGCACTAGTCATCTAACCTTTTTACTTGATTTGGAAGTGAATCTCATGTTACTTTTGACAGGTCTTAGTTCTTCACTGTTTTTTTCCTGGAATTCTCAGTTCTTCACCATGTGGGCCTCTGCATAGTGTTGTTTAGAACAATACCACCAGCTTCACTTTGGCCTCTTCTCTGCCAAAGGATTGTGACAAAGAGAGAGAGAAAAAGTAAAATTAGGGATCATCTATCCAACCTCAAACTATAACTTCATCTTTCTTAACTAAGAATCCCACTGTTATTCTGATTTTTACCACTCTTCCCCATGCAATTCTAAGCTTAAAGTATTTTGTTCTTATTAAGTCTTTTTTGAGTAATTAGTTCAATCCATCATTGTTCCATTTTGCATGAAAATGTAATGAATATAGTGACAATGTCAGATTTAAGGGAAAAAATGGAATTAAAAGAAATATGTTGTTACATTCTCCTTCAATAGTGGGTTGAATGGCAACACCCCAAAAGATATGTCCTAATCTCTGAACCCTGTAGATATGCCCTAATTTGGAAAACATGTCTTTGCAGATATAATAACTATGTTAAATATATGGAGATGAAGTCGTCTTCAATTAACTGGCGGTCCCAAAATCTGTTGGCAAGCATTTTTATAAGAGACTCAGAGAAGCACACAGAGAGATAAAGAAGAAGCCTGTGTGAAGATGGAAGCAGAGAGAGAGAGGTTATGAAGTCACAGAAGCCAAGAAACTCCAGGAGTGAACAGAAGCTCAAAGAGGCAAGAAAGTATTCTCCATTAGAACCTTCAGAACATGGTACTGCCAAAAGCAGAATCAGAATCTGCCAATTTCAGACTCCTGGACTCCAGAATAACAAGAAGA
This sequence comes from Urocitellus parryii, assembly GCF_045843805.1. Taxonomy (NCBI): domain Eukaryota; kingdom Metazoa; phylum Chordata; class Mammalia; order Rodentia; family Sciuridae; genus Urocitellus; species Urocitellus parryii. Next base: position 67,560,033 of record NC_135538.1, on the reverse strand, counting down.
CATATTTCTACTTTTTTTTAAAGCCTGTGAATTTGTTGTAATTTGTTACAGCAGCCCTGGGAAACTAATATCCCCTCCAATGCAAATAGTATCCCAATTCTAATTTATGTGTTCCTCTTGAGCAGGCTAAGTGTGTGAGTCAGCTTTAAGCTGCTGTGACCAAAATACCTGACAACAACAACTTAGAGGAGGAAAAGTTTAATTTAGTTTAGTCCATGGTCAGCTGACATCATTGCTTTGAAGGCAGACATCATGGTGGAAAGGCATAGTAGAGGAACACTGCTCACCCTATGGCAGCCTGAAAGCTGAGGGAGATGAAAGGGATCACAGGAAAGATGTACCCTTCCAAGGCATGCCCACCATGACCCACTCCTCCAGTCACATGCCACCTACCTACAGTTACCACCTGGTACATTCAAACTAGGACTAGGTTATAACTTTCACAGTGCAGTTATTTTGCCTCTGCATATTCCTGCATTAACACAGGGGCTGTGTGGGGGGGGTGGGGAATCTCATATGCAAACCATAACACTAAGCCTTTCCCAAAACCAATGCCTATAAATGCCAATATTCTGGACTAATCTTCCCAATGGCAACACCTATACTAACTCTTCCCAGTGATGACTGTTCTACTCAGTGTTCTCTTCTTGAATTAGCCTGTTCAGCAAACTAATTTACACAGTTGGTTATTGGATATAAACACATTAATTTTTTATGATGCTAACCTTTGTAGAAAACATACTTATTAGAAGGATCTATTTTATGGCTTCATTTTTCATTATATTAACAATCAGACTATTAGAACAGATCAATGTTTAACAAAACTCAGTTCTTATCACTCCCATTCTAAGCACAGGTTTAGTCCCTGGAGTTGAATGTGCAATAAACTTTTAAAGATAATCAAAGTAAACATTTTAGTAATAAAAATATTGCCTGTGAATGTTATGAAAATGTTAGAAAATTTGAAAATAGGGAGATACTCATTGAAAGCTTATAGAAAAGTGTTTTCCAGAGTGTGGTTCATAGAACATTTGTTCTTGAAGTGCTCTCTGATAAAAATGTTGGTCAAATAAGCTACTAATTTGGAAATAAACATGTATACTCATTTTAAGATGTTATGTTGTTTTAAAATAAAGGGAAACAGAGAGAAGACGATGAAGGGAAAAAGAAAGGAAGATGGAAAGGAAGATATAGAGAAAAAAGAAGCTCAGTGATCACCCTTTAATATGTACGACTAGTCATGAGTTTATTTGGGCATTTATGTAAAAGTAAAAGATCTATGGAATAATACAGACAAATCTTTATTAATCAAATAATCTTGAGCAAATCAATTACCAGTTTGGGTTTCTTTGTATACAAAACGGGGAATTAGAAGATAAGGATGTACCTGAGAGGTAGAATACTTGCCTAAAATGCCCAAGGCCCTATTCAATCCATAAAACACCAAAAGGAAAAAAAAAAATTCTTTCTGGACTATGGATGTAGGTCAGTGGCAGAGTAAGTATGTGGTTTGCATGCTTGAGATCCTGGATTCTTTCCCCAGCACCAAAAGTATTTTTTTGTGTGTGTGTGAAATTATTTGATAGAATTTGATAATGTGAATATGACATCTCCAATAAATCTCATGAATAGTAACATAAAATAGGCAAATAATACCAATTAGATTATCTTGAGCTCGTATGCTATAATTTATGTGAAACACCTATCCTTTTGCAAGCATTGTATCCTGTATCCATAGTTTTCAATAAACTGGTATTATAGTTTGTTATTTTTATATTTATTATCATGATCAGTACATGAAGTGACAATATCTCCGCTGACAATATCTTCACTGACACTCATCATATTCATAGAAATGCAATTGTCCAGGACATTAAAGTTTTGAAATAAAATCATGATTGATCCAAGCAGAGATGGAAAAGAGATAGGTATCACTTTAGCAAGCAAAAGCTGAAAGAAATCTGATGGACTTTATTAACATATATAACAAAGGCATCAGTTCAACAAGTAAGACAATGGAGAGCCCTGGAAGCTTGGAAAAGGAGAAATAAAGCTTGGCATTGATGTCCAAAAGGGAAAAACTATAGCCAAGATTGTTAAGCATTTGGATTCTTGAGCAAAGTCAACCAGATTGTTTCAATGATTGTGAAATCACAAACACTGAAATTTCTTGGTCCTTTTGACACACAATACTGAGTTATAAAACTTTGTATAAAGCTACCAACCTATCTTATCCTGATGCCATTAAATACTGATTTTATTTAACTCTTTGTTTTGGTTTGAATTACTATTACTACAAAACTGCTGTCCACCAGGAACATGGGAATGTAACACGTGAACATAGGGCCTTTGCAGATTTGATCAAGTTAAGACAATATCTTTCTGGATTAGAGTAGGATATATCTCAAATAAGAATGATGTTCTTAAAATAAAAGGAAACTTTAGACACAAAAATTGGGAATACATGTAATGATGAACCTATAAACCAGGGAACATCAAGGAATGCCAAACTCCAGAAGAGGCAAGAAAGGATCTTCCACAGCTTCAGAGAGAGCATTGCACTACAATATTTGAAAATGGTTAGATTATATAACAATGGGAGAATAAATGCTTGTTGCTTTAAATCTCTCAAATTTTGATCATGTGTTACACTCCCATTTGTATGATATTGTATTCACTAAGGAATTTCCTGCATAAGATTCAGAGGTGAGATAGGAATAAGAAAGACAGTGGAATGAATCTGACATAATTTTTCTATGTTCATATATAAATACCCCACAGTGAATCTCAATATCATGTATATCCATAAGACTGGGATCTTAATTAGAATAAGATGTATTCCATGCTTGTTTAAATGCATCAAAATAGATTCTACTGTCATGTATAACTAAAAAGAACAAATAAAATTAATTAATTAATTAAATTAGTTATCATGCATTTTTCCAAAGTTCAGAATGAAAGAAACCCATGTTTATGTAGTTAAGACTCTTAATTGCAAGTGAAAATTTAATTTTGGTTGATGGCAAATTTTGGTTGTTGGTATAATTCGCGTTATAAAAAATGGTGTATGGACAAGATCATCTGGTTTATGTTTTCCAAATAATTTATTTATATCCAATAGTTTTTTCCCCTTATCTGTCCTGTGTTAGAGAATATGCAAGAGATAACACTTTCATGAAGGTAGAACTTAAATGAGAGTGTGCCTTATTAAAGCAGATCAATATGTGACATACAGCACACAGCACAGAAGTTCTGTTATCTTGGGTTTATATCTATCTCATTATAATTTGAATATAAATCTTTCCCATTATGTTATCAAGAAGACATCAAAAAATTAAACCATGATTAGTAGAAATTCAACCATTTGTCATGTATCTAGCAGAAGGAGGTAATAAAGTTGTGCAAACCTTTGAAAGCAAGACATGCCAAACTTTGGTAATCTAATTTCCGATTTATTGTACACAAATATACATATTAACATATATAAAAATTAAAAATCTTACACAGAGAAAAGATTTACATCCCAAGTATATAATAACAGTGCTTTTCAAAAATAGCCACGAAATGGAAACAACCAAAGTGCCCATCAACTGGTCAATGGCTAAAAAAATTTTTTAAAAAATGCAGTGCATAACACAATGGAATGTCATTCAAACAGAAAAAGGCATGAAATCCTGTCACTTACAAACATGGGTGGAACTGGAAATCATTAAATTGAAAGAAACAAGCCAGACATAGAAAGACAAGTACTGCATGATCTCACAGAATTTGAGAGGTGAATGGAAGTACCCGAAGAAGAGGATAGTGGGGGTGCAAAAGGAAGGATGGGAAAATGTTTATCAATAGTTATTATGTTACAGTTAGATAGGAGCAAGAAGTTCTGGTGTGACACTGCAAAATAGAATGACTTTAGATAAAAATAATATACTGTGAATTTAAAAACCTAGAAGGAAGGACTTTAAAAGTTTTTAACATAAATGAAAAGTAAATCTTTGAAGTGATAGATATATTTAACCTGACTTTAACATTATATGATGTATACATGTGTCAAAATATTCAATGGTACATCGTACAAGTACAATTTTTATATATCACTTAAAATAAGTTTAAAAATTTTAAATTAAACTGAGTGCAGTGCCACATGCCTATAATCCCACTGGCACAGAAGGCTGAGGCAGGAGGACTACCAGTTCAAAACCAGCCTCAGCAGCTTAGTGAGGCCCTAGGTAACTTAGTGAGACCTTGTCTCAAAATAAAAATAAAAAAGGATCAGGGTGTGGCCCATTGGTGAAGTTGGGTTCAATCCCTTGTACTAATATCAACAAAAAATTAATACTTAAATATATATGAATTTGAAAATTTCTGTCTTTATGACAATTATTTGTCAATAATTTATTTGTAAATTATCATTATATCTTTTATCAATTAACTTATAAAATTTTAAAATAGTCTACCACTAAAAGGTAAATATTCTCTTTATGAACAGTGTCCAGGTTCCTTATGCATTATCTGTAGCAAAAAATAAAATAAATGGAGTCTTCTAGACCTTTTATTCTTTTTCTTATTAGTCTCAGTCCCCTGTAATGACAGCATCATGCCCTCCATGGTATTTTTATTGGCCTAGCATCAAAGAATTTTGTTCAATAAGATTATTAAATACTGCAATAACATTATTGTACTTTCCCACTCAGAAACCATAGACAGATTTAAATGCCAGTTACACACTGAAAAAAGTGGTTGTTTCAAGGTGTCACAATAATAGTAACACCAAAAAATAAATGTTCTTAACATTCATAAATTCAATCAGATATTTGAGAATACAGACTCCTTTTTCTAAATTGCATGCCATTTTTATGCCTTGAATATAGCTGGCATAATGAGATTAAGAAACAGTTGGAATCATATAGAATTCACTAGACAACCTTCATGTTAAACAAAATAATACAGTACAAATATATGGAAATTTTGCCTTAAATTCCCCAAATAATCATGCTTACAGTATGATAATATGTAAAATATTTTTCAGTCATTAATTATTTCTTCAGTCTATTAAGAGACATTTCTTTTTTTTATTGTTGGTTCTAATTAGTTATACATGGCAGCAGAATGCATTTAATTTCATTGAAGAGACATTTCTTGAGTACATACGTGAGCTTGGGAAATATGCTAAGTGCTGGAAATAAAGAAACAAATAGGACATATGATCCATGCCTTCAAAGAACTCATTCTCAAAGGTGAGAAAGACACAAACAAATAATTGCAATAGATCAATTTGTTGCTTTAATAAAGGTATAAACAAATCCTGTTAGACCCCAGGAAGCAAAAAAACTAATAAATTCTGACAAAGACACAAAATACTCATTCTGCTTCCTGGTAATATCATGCTACACAATAAATATATCAAGCCATATTTAGGAATGTATTTATACATTCTAATTGATTTATTTGAATCAATATTTTTCATATCCTTTAGAATGAATCAAGTTCTGAACATTTTTTATTCTTTCTAGACAAGGTCTTGCTAAATTTGCCAGGTAAGACTTGAGCTCTTAGGCTCAAGTAATCCTATTGTCTCAGCTTCTTGAATACTTAGAACTACAAATGTGCACTATTGTGCCCAGCACTGAGCATTTGTTTTTAATTAAAAACTCTTTTTTTTTTCAAAAAAGTTCACATAAGTTAAACTAATCTTTCATTCCATGTCCATCACTCATCAAAAAAAAAAAAAATCAATGATAATTTGTTGTAGTTTATTTCATCAACAAACATTTGGCCCTGAACCCATATAGTGGCTATATTGTGGGTTTCTTTTAAAATAGTATACACAAAAGAAAAAAATAATCAGTTAAAAAGTGAAGCAAGAGAATACCTGTTTTAGTTTTTATGTATGGAATTTAAAAGCCATCACTGTTATTATAATAGCAAGAGAAAATCTGAAGAAACTAAACATTTCTTGGATTTAAAGGACTATTATTCAGATGGCAAAGCAAATCATAGCTCACCCAAAACATGAAGAGGCAGATATATAATAGTGCAACCAAAAGCACAAATTGATTAAAATATTTAAATGATAATTTTGAGTAATTGCTGGAGTTTGAATATGAATTAGTTTGAAAGTGAGAAACTATTGTGGTAACAATCAATTGGGAAACTGTTTAATCTACAGAAATACCACCATAGTCTCATGGTAAGGAAGCAAGAAAAATTTCTACCCTTGGATCTGGTAGCATAATGACCAATGCAAATGTTTTCCTTAAAAAAATAAAAATAAAAATTTCTAAAACAAAAGATTTTGCAAGAGCCTCATTCTACCTGGGGTAAAAGGTTATTTTATTCCTTCTCCAGCCAACTCCAATTTTGCTGATTCACCTAAACAAAGTGGTAGTAGAGTGATTAAGAAACCCTTGTGAAGATCACAGACAGGAAACCCAGTTTTGTTAAAAAGACTAAGAAATAAACAAAATCACAGAATGCTTTCCTTCTCCTTTGCCTTACCTCCAAATAAACAGAGTTCCAAACTGTTAACTATGGATTATATTGGAAATAACTGCAAACAGCGTACGTTTAAAGAGGAGTTCCTAGGGAAGCCTAAAGACAACAGGAGAAGAAAGAAAACAACAACAACAACAACAACAACAAAAAAAAAAAAAAACCAAGATAATTGGGGCAACAGATGCCTCTAGTACCTAAAGCTATAACAAACATTAAACACTGCCCAGCTTCTATCAAGAAAAACAGAAACTTCATACTAAAGGCTAATTTATCTAATTCTTATTAAATCATAGTGAGCTTTATAAAAAAAGAATTACAAGCATGATTACAGAAAATTAAAAATACTATCCAAAGAGACAAAGCAAGTATCACAGACTCACATATAAAACAGATATAAAAATTATCAAGCCAAAAATTCAAAATGATTATAATTAATATTTTAGTGGCTCCAACTGAAAAAATATATTTTATTATACATTGATAATGTAAGCAGAGTTGGGAATTAATAGATAACCAAAAGGAAATGCATTCTAAAGAAAATGTAGCAAATAGCAAACCATGATTTTATGGAAACATTAGAATACCAAAAAAGATAAGGAACAAATAAATCCTCAAACTGAAATGCAAAGAAAAAAGAGCAAAAAACAAAAAAGAATATTATAAAATAGTTGGACACTTATAAAAGACATCGCCTGTGTGTATTGAATACCAAAAAAGGTGAGAGAAGACAGCAGTAGAAATATTTGAAATAATGACTAAAATTTTCCCACTATCAGTGACAGACACTACAGATTCAGGAAGTTCAGATAATTCCAATTAGGATAAATAACAAACATTCTCTACCTAGGCATATTATATTCCAATGGCAAAAACGCAAAAAAAAGAAAATTTTCATCTGGACAGAGGAAAGAAACATCTTATCTATGAAAAAGCAGCTGAAACCATTCAAGTAAGAAGAGATAGCAAACAAGTCTTAATGAGATAAAAGGAAAAAAAGTTGCCAACTTAGAACTTTGTATTCAAGAAAGTTTCTTTCAAGAGGAAGGAGAAATAGGTCTTCCTCATATAAACAAAACCTGAGGAAATTCATCACCAGCAGATCTTCCCCCAAGGCATGTTATAAAGAATACTTTAGGGAAAAGAAAATTGATGTGGGTCAGAATTTTAGATATGCATTACAGAAAGACTAAGGAAAAGTAGATTTTTAAAATCTGTTTTTCTTACTTGATCTAAAAAGTAACCATATTTGTTTAAATTATAATTGCAAAAATGTATTGAGTGTTTGTATTATATGTGTAAGAGAAATAAATGACAATTTTATAAGCAATTGAGTATAGGAGAAATTGGTATTTTCTACTATAGTGTACTTGCTGTATCTGAGAAGAGGTCTCATGCTATTTTAAGATGGACTTAAATTAGCTGTAAGGTTTATTTTTAATGCTAAATCATGCCTATAATCCCAGTGGCTCAGTTGGCTGAGGCAGGAGGATCATAGGTTCACAGACAGCCTCAGAAACTGAGCAAGGCCCTAAGTAACTCAGCGAGACTCTGTCTCTAAATAAAAAATATAAAAATTGTTGGGGATGTGGCTCAGTGGTTAAGTGAATTCAATCCCTGATAACAACAACACAACAACAAAAAAAATTTCTAAGGCAAATATAAATAAGTAATAAAATAAATACATAATGTATAGGCTAAATGTGAGGAAACAATGGAATAATATAAAATGTACAGAAAAAAAGTAGAGAAAAAAGAAAAAGGAGAAGTGAAAAGGAGAAAAGAATAATTTTATCAAGTAGAAAGTAGTTATGGATAGGGCTGGGGTTGTGACTCATCATTAGTGCTCATCTAGCATGTACAAGGCCTTGGGTTTAATCCTCAACACCACATAAAAATAATTTAATAAAATTAAAGTATTAAAAAATTATAAAAATAAAGTAGTTATAAATATATTAGATATTAATCAAAATATACCCATAATTACTCAAAATGTGAATGTATCAATAAACCAATGAAAAGACACATATTATCAATGTGAATTTTAAAAATACCCAAGTATAATTGCCTGTAAAATAGAAAGACAAGGTAGTATAAATATACAGCAAGCAACCACAAATGATAGAACTTTATCCTTTTTGTGATTGTATCATATTTTGTTATGTATATAGGCCACATGATTTTACCCATTCATCCACTGATGTACATTTTCTTGGCTATTGTGAATATTGTTGCAATTAACATGGGCATATGGGTATCTCTTCAATATAATGACTCCATTTTCTTTTCATATATACCTGAATTCCTCAGCCTGGCTTCAAACTTGGCAATCTCTCTGCCTCAGCTTCTCCAGTAGCTGGGGTTACAGGAGTGAAACACTGGCCTTCATTTTTAGTTTTTTGAGGAAACTTCATAATCTCTTCCACAGCAGTTGTTTTAACTTCCATTATTACCAACAATGGATGAGCTCCCATTTCTCTGAGTTCTTTCCATCAGGTATTATTTTTTGTCTTTTTGATAAGTCATTCTAACTGGGGAGAGGTGATATATTTTTCTGTTAAAAAAAAAACAGGCACAGAAAGACAATTAGCACATATTATTGCTCATTTGTGGAAGCTGAAAACATTGGTCACACAGAAGTAGGGAATATGATAGAGTCACAACAAACTAGAAAGTATAAGTAGAAAAGGAACTAGAAAAAAAGAAAAAGAAAAAAGAGGAACTAGAAAGAGGGTGGATAATGGGTACTAAAGTACAACTAGAGAGGTATACTTACCTGATATTCTGATATTCTATAGCATAGTAAGATAACTATACAATTAATCATGCATTAAAATAATTAGAGAAAAGTTCCAAGTTTGACAAAACATAGAAATGATAATACATGAGGAGATGGAAATGTTAACTACCTTCTTGATCATTACACATAATCAAAGAAAGGGAGAATATTTATATTAATTTTGGGCAATCCAGATTATGCATCAAGGAAAATTATCAGGGATTAAAGGGAGTAGTTGTAATGGCAAAAGTTTAAATGCTTCACAAAAGTTATATTTCACAAGGTATATCACCTAAAAAGAGAGCATCAAAATACATGACACAAAACAGATAATACCACAAAAAGAGAAATAGACTAACATGGGAAATGTCAACACCCAACATTCAGTAAGGGATAGATGAAGGGGGCAGAATATCAATAAGAGCACAGAAAAAATCTAATAAAAACCTATTACTTGATCTAATGGCAATTTATGCAATAACCTGTCCTAAAACATTTTTAGAATATTCTGTATAGTCTGGAGAAACATACATATAAGAGTACATATGAGAAGTTTTCCATATGGACATGTACACAAGGAGAGTATCATGTGGAGATTGGATTTATGCTGCCATAAACCAAGGCATTAACTAAAATTTATGACCAATTATGTACAAATTATACATAATGTTTTAATAATAGCTTTATTTAACATTACTATTTTAAAACTTGGTAACAGTCAATATTCCCTCAGTAGGTGAACATTCTGATATCTGTGGTACATTCAGATATCAGAATATTATTATTGAGTGATACAAAGAAAAGATGTGTGGAGCCTGGCACAGTGTTACACACTTATAATCCCAGCAACTTGTGAGGCTGAGACAGTTTGAGTACAACCTCAGCAACTTGAAGAGATTCTGTCTCAAAATTAAATTAAATTAAAAAGGACGAGGGACATATCTCAGTGGTAGAGCACCCCTGAGTTCAATTCTGAGTACTAAAAAATAAAATAAGAGAAAGAAAGGAAGGTAAGAAATCAAATGAGCTATTTAATGTACATTAATACGTGAAATGTACATTAATACATGAAAGACACACTGTCTGAAAATTTTACACAGTGTATGACTCTAATTTTATGTAAGACCTGAATTATTGAAACAGAGGATTAATGATTGCCAATAATTTGATGGGGAGGTGTTGAATGAGGCACAGTAGATTTAGGGTGGTAAGCTATTCTCTGTGGTAAAAAAAAAAAATCTACTCTAATGATGGATACATAATACCATGCATTCATCCATACTCATAGAACTTTACAAATTATAAATTTAATATATCCCGAAAAAATAGAAAACCTTTAGGAGATCAGAATATCTTAAGAAAAGCATAAACAACATGACTAAAGATCTAACTTTCTTACAAATAAATGAAAGAACTTTACATAAAACTTGGAGCCTGGGGAAATTGATGACCTAAGTAACTCAAAACAATATTGTCTTCTTCTGTAACAGAATACTAGACACTTAGTAATTCATATATAATAGAAATAAAGTCTCAGATCAAGGCATCAATTTACTCAGTGTCTAACGAGGGCTGTTCACTGCTGCTGAGGTTAAGCCTTCTTGTTGCATCCTCACATGACAAAAGGGCAAAAGGAAAAATCCTGGGTCTACATATGATAGAAGAGATGGAAGAAGAAAGGAAAAAGCAGCTTCCTCACACCTCTTTTATAAGGTTATTAACCATTCATGGAGATTCTCTGCCTTCACAACTTAATCACCTCTCCAAGGCCCCATCTCTTCATACTATCACACTAACAACCAAGTTCCAACATGTGAATTGTGGAGAGACCCATTCAGATCATAGTAGAATAGATTCCATGGATGAATATGAAAAGAAGTACAACCTTATCTTATATTTAATAGTAGTGTTTCCTCAATGCTTCTTGTTGGGGTTGGGGCACATGTCATCAATTCTAATACTGTTATACATATGCCTTTATATAATAAAACAATTACAAAAATGAATTATGGATGACAGAAGCCAAATTTCCCATTTTTAGAGTAGGATTTTACAGATAAGCAAAGGAAATAGACAGGAATTAGCTGTGTGATAATGGATTAGAGTTGGAGACATCAGGATAAGCTCATACTTAATATAGATGGAGATAGTTACATATAAAAATGTTTGTAAATATATGTATACACACAGGCAAGAACATACACATAAATTGCCTTGTTCTTTTCATTAACAAAGTCTGAAAGCAATAATACCCCAATTGCAATGAACACACCTTACATTCTAATATCATTCTCTAATAAGAGGAATCCATGACCATTGGAGAAATGTCTTAATTTCAGAATGTGGAAGGGAATACACATGAGGAATATTCAGGAGGGCTGTACAGGATGAATCTGGACCATATAATAAATACCAAAAGTAAGAAAATCCTCCCCATGAAGGGAGTGTCAGAAAGGGAAACAGGTCTAGTTAAAGTGCTCTCATGGTCATAGGTAGGGAAATGTCGATATTTACAAAGTAGTATTGGATTGTAACTCAAGTCATTGTATAAGTGTCTCAGTTCATACTTATATACATAAAGACTGAATAAATAAATAGAGAGGGAAAGAAATAAATCTTCCACACTGAAAAATTCCAAATAATTTACTTACATACTCTTTGCTAAAGAAGCAGGGAACATAACATCCACTCCTTAATTGCTGGCTGTGCACAGTGACTGTCTTCCAATGAATATAGCATAGAAGTTTCCTACCTGATGAAAGCCAACTTCAATAGTGTAAAGTGTGTTGATTGTGTAAAATTTTACATGATTTATGAAAATGGCACATTTTAGGCTAATGTAAAATAAAAATAAAGTATCTCAACAAAATAATAAATAATATAATAAATAATAAAATATATTAATAAAGTATCTTCTCTTCCATGTTCTCAATAGATTATTTAGGAAGAACATAGATTCATTTTAACTCATTTTTCAGGAATCTGGGAAGGCCAGAAGCATGGCACAATAATTTGTTTGCCTTCTAGTGAGGCTCCCTTGCTGATAGTCTCATCATGACATCCTGAAAAAGCCGAAAAGCAAATAGATGCATATGAAAGAGACAAACTATGAGGGATTGGATTCCTTCCTACAACAAAACAATTCTCACGAGAAGGAACCCATTTCTGAAATAAAGAAATTCTTAAATTTTAATAACCTAATTATCTCGTAAAAATCACATCTCCTAACAATGCCAGGAAGAATAATCAAACTACAACATAATATTGGAGGAGTAAAACCATATATGATCCACAGCATAGGAGAAACTGTAAGGGAGAACTGTATTGTCTTACTAATTTTTCGGACTCTAAATAGTATTAAAAAAGAAAGGCTATGAAAGAGAGGCTAATCAAAACAAAATTAACACAGTATCTAACTCTAATTTTAAAAATTAAAACCAAAGCTACACTACTTTTTTTAAAAAAATTTTTGCAAATTTATTTTAGGGAAATATTCCCCCTAGATATGACAGAGATGCAGAAAGATTCTCTAATGCTTTAACAAAAAATATTTTCAAAGATGGTGGAAATCAGTTGTTTTTCAGGCAGCTAGACTGTCACTATAGAATAAAAAATGTGTAAGTTGGAAATAGAACCTCTCCTTCCTCTACCTTGAATGTTGAAAATGTAATATCCTTCATTATTTTCAATATCAGTCTTGTAATGATTTTATCTGTACATATATTGGTACTGTGAGATAAATGACAGGTAGCAGACATTAAAAGTTTTTGTTTTAATTTAGTCTCACTAAAGATGGCCACTATATATTTTCATTAATAAATGTATGTTTGAATTTAATGTTTCATAAATTATATTTCTACAATTTTATTCTTTCACCATAAGGACATTTTATTCCATTTCATGGAATAAATGGTAAAAAAGACATTCAGCTTATCAGGCAGGGTGGCACATGCCTTTAATCCCAGGGGCTCTGGAGGCTAAGACAGGAGGATCTTGAGTTCAAAGCCAGCCTCAGCAAAAGCAAGGTGCCAAGCAACTCATTGAGACCCTGTCTCTAAATAAAATACAAAATAGGGCTGGGGATGTGGCTCAGTGGTTGAATGCCCTCGAGTTCAATTCCTAGTACCAAAAAACAAGCAAACAAACAAACAAAAAAGATTAAGCTTAATATTAATAAATAAAGGAAAGATTTAAAATTAATTTGGCATGTGGCTTCATGCTAAACATTATTAGTTAGGTTAAAACAAATTTCAAGATTATTAATAATGAGAAAGTGATAAAAATAACTATTAATCTATTATATATCACACTTTAAGTAAAAAGAAAACACTATGTTCACTAATCCTATAATTTTCTGATTATTCTAAGAGCACACAAGCTAGGAGGCTTTTCAGTAGACCTAACTGTATAGATAATCAATTTACTTTGTTATACATGATGGCAGTGTGCATTTCAATTCATAATACACATATAGTGGACAAATTTTCATGTCTGTCGTTGTCCACAAAGTAGAGTCACACAACTCCTGTCTTCATACCTGTACTTAGGGTAATGATGCTTATCTTATTTTGCCATCTTTCCTAACCCCCTGCCCCCTCCCTTCCCCTCCCTCCCCTTTGCCCTATCTAAAGTTCCTCCATTTCTCTCATGCTCCTCCCCCAATCCCCATTATGGATCAGCATTATCAGAGAAAATGTTTGACATTTGGTTTTTTTTTTTTTTTTTTTTTTATGTTTGGCTTACTTCACTTAACTTAGCATAATATTCTTCAACTCCATTTATTTACCTGAAAATGCCACAGGGTCTCAATGAGTTGGTTAGCACCTCGCTTTTTGCTGAGGCTGGCTTTGAACTCAAGATTAAAAGATTTTTATTTTCTTTTAATGCTGGGAAATATCCCATTGTATATATATACCACAGTTTTCTTATTCATTCTAATAATGAAGGGAACCTAGGTTGGTTCCACAATTTAGCTATTGTGAATTGTGCTGCTGTCAACACTGGTGTGGCTGTGTTGCTATAGTTTGCTATTTTTAAGACCTTTGGGTATAAACCAAGGAGTGGGATAGCTGGGTCAATTGATGGTTCCATTCCCAGTTTTCCAAGGAATCTCTATGCTGCTTCCAGATTGGCTGCACCAATTTGCAGTTCCACCAGTGTGCCTTTCCCCCAACATCCTCACCAACACTTACTCTTGTTTGTATTCTTAATAGCTGTCTTTCTGATTGGATTGAGATGAAATCTTAGAGTAGTTTTGATTTGCATTTCTCTAATTGCTAGAGATGTTGAATATTTTTTCATATATTTGTTGATTGATTGTATATCATCTTCTGATTACCAAGTTTTTTGTTTTTGTTTTTGTTTTTTGAGGCTGTTATAAACGGGTGGTTTTCCTAGTTTCTCTTTCAGAGGATTTGTCACTGATGTACAGAAATGCCTTTGATTTTTGGATGTTGATTTTTTTTACCCTGCTACTTGGCTGAATTTATTTATTCTAGAAGTATAGAATCATGTCATCAGCAAATAGTGATAGTTTGAGTTCTTCTTTTTCTATCTGTATCCCTTTATTTTCTTTCATCTAATTGTTCTGGCTAGAGTTTAAAGAACCACGTTAAATAGAAGTGGTGAAGGAGGGCATTTGTGTCTTGTTCTAGTTTTTAAAGGGAGTGCCTTCAATTTTTCTCCATTTAGAATGATGTTGGCCTGGGGCTTAGCATAGATAGCTTTTACAATGTTGAGATATGTTTCTGTTATCCCTAGTTTTTCTAATGCTTTGAACATGAAGGGGTGCTGTATTCTGTTGAATGCTTTTTCTGTATCTATTGAGATGATCATATGATTCTTATCCTTAAGTCTACTGATGTGATGAATTATATTTACTTATTTCCATATTTTGAACCAACCTTGATCTTTGTGATGAACCACACTCCATCATGGTGCACTATCTTTTTGATATGTTTTTGTATTCTATTTGCCTGAATTTTATGGAGAATTTTTGCATCTATATTCATTAGAGTTATTGGTCTAAAGTTTTCTTTATTTGATGTGTCTTTCTTTGGAATCAGGGTGATATTGACCTCATAGAATGAGTTTTGACAGAACATTCCCTCTTTTTCCAGTTCATGAAATAATTTCAGGAGTATTGGTATTAGTTCTTTTTGAAGGTCTTATAGTTCTCAGGTGTGTATCCATCTGGTCCTGGGTTTTTCTTAGTTGGTAGGATTCTGATGTCATCTTTTATCTCATTGCTTGCAACTAATCTGTTTAACTTGTATATGTTATCCTGATTCAGTTTGGGAAAATCATGTGACTCTATTGCCTTTGATATTTTCTATTGGAGTACAAATTTTCAAAATAGTTTCTAATTATCTACTGTGTTTCTGTAGTGTGTGTTGTGATATTTCCTTTTTAATCACGGATATTATTAATTTGAGTTTTCTCTTTCCTTCTCTTTGTTAGCATGGCTATGGGTTTATCAATTTTATTTATCTATTTCAAAGAACCAACTTTTTTTGGTCAATTTGTTCAATTGTTTCTTTTGTCTCAATTTCATTGCTTTCAGCTCTGATTTTAATTGTTTTCTGTCTTCTACTATTAATTTGTTCTCCTTTTTCTAGGGCTGTGGAATATAATATTAGGTCATTTATTTGTTGACTTTTTTTTAAGGAATAAACTCCATGAAATGAAATTTCTCTTAGTACTGCTTTCATATTGTCCCAGAGTTTCAAGGTGATATCTTTTGATTGTTTTTTTCTTTAGTGTAATACTCGGCTTTGCTGATTTTCATGGTTGTTTTTCATTCTCTCCTCATGGAATATTTTGCTGAGGATGTTCTGTAAATTCTTGTTGTAAATTCTTTTAACTTTTATTTTTCATGAAAAGTTTTTATTTCATCGACAAACGTAAAGCTTCATTTTGCTGGATATAAGATTCTTGGTCGGCATCCATTTTCTTTCAGAGCTTATGTATGTTGTTCCTGGATCACCTGGCTTTGAGGGTTTAGGTTGAAAAATCTTGTTGAGATATGAATTGGTCTCCCCCTATGTGATCTTATTTCTCTCTCTTGTGGCCTTTAGAAAATTCTATTCTTATTCTGTATATGAGGCATTTTTATTATAATGTACCTTGACATTGATCTTTTGTAAGTTTTTACATTTGGTGTCCTTTAAGTCTGTTGTATTTAGTTTTCCAATTTATTCTTCATGCTTGGGAAATTTTCTGATATTATTTTTAAGAAATTGTATATTACTTTGGTTTTATCTCTGTACCTTTCTGTATTCCAATAAATCTTAAGTTTTGTCTTTTGATGTTATCCCATAATTCTTGAACGTTCTGGTCATTGTTTCTTACCATCTTCACTGTGTGGTCAACTTTATTTTCGAGATTGCATATTTTGTCTTCATTATCTGACATTCTGTCTTCCAAGTGATCTAGTCTATTGGTAATACTTTCGGTTGAGTTTTTTATTTTGTTTGCTGTTTCCTTCATTTTAGGGACTTCTAGCTGTTGTTGTTGTTTTTTTTTTTTTTTTTTCCAGAATCTCTCTTTCTTGAATTAGTATTTGCTACCAGTATTTGCTCCTTTATCTCTTTCTTGGTGTGATCAATGGTTGCCTATATTTGCTCTCTTATCCTTTGGAGTGATCAATTTTTGCCTGTGTTTGCTCAATTAGGTCATTTTTAAATTCATAGATCATTTTAATTATATACATTCTGAATACCTTCTCTGACAATTCATCAACTGGGCTGTCCATGGATTTTGTTACTGTAGTATATTGGTTTGTTTGGGGCACTTTCCCCCCTTATTTTTTCATGTTGCTTATGTGTCTTGCTTTCTTGCAGTGCAGATCTGAATTAGTATAGTTTCTACCCTATAAACTTGTAGAGTCCCTTCAGATTATGTGTACCTCTTCTTGGTGTTGGGCTTCTAGACCCCAGCTGGTGACCCATGATAAATGCTACTGCAACTAAAGATGGTAGTGGCAATAGTGAAGATAACTCACGATATCAGTGGGGGTGTCCCAAAATGGATGAAACCACTTGCAGAGATGGGGCTGAAAGAGTGGACCTTACAATGGCTTTGGGCCGCCTGTTCAAAGATGCAGCTGCCTCCAGGTCCTATCTGATGTCCCATGGTGGAGGCAACTGTGTGGGGAGAGCTATGGTGATGGTTGCAGGATCCCGAAATGGAGATGGGGGTAGATCTGGGTTCCCTTGTGGTTCATCCAGTTGACAGGGCAGTCCTGGGCAGGGGCTTGGGCTCCTCCTCATGGGTCTGCTGGTCAGTGGGGGTTCTAGACCTGGGGCTGGGTTCTGGCATGGGTCTCAGTAAATTACTCTTGATCTTTCCTTCTCTGACTGGTCATATCATATGGGGCTCCCAACCATTACTTTACATCTGTCCAATATTTTAGACTCAGATCTGTATCTGCTTAAATCACAAAATTATTTACCAAAATGACTGAGTTATTTAAATTCCTGCAGTACATATGTCTTGTAGCTATCATCCCAGAAATTGCTATGCATTATTAGACATTATATTCTCTGGCAGTACTTTGATTTTTAGAAATTATGTATTTTACTTTTAAAAATACTTTTATAGTCCCTTAGAATTAGAACCATATCAAATACTGTTTGATTTGTCCTCTATTATATAATAAAGAGTTATATAAATCAGTTTTGCTTTATCTATATCAAGCACTTAAACAACTTATAAGAAAAAAAAATATGTATTTTGGCTTATAGCTGTGGAATTCCAGTCTCTGTTCCATTGGGTCTAGTGCTTTTATTCCTGGGGTGAGGCAGCACACCACGGTGGTGTATCCCTGGTAGAGCAAAGTAGCTCACCTCATGGCCAAGACACAAAGAGAGCTGGGAAAATGGGCTAGAGTTCTGTTATATCCTTCAACAGAATACCCCCAAAGACCTCCCAGTAGCCCCATCTCTTCAAGTTTGTACCACATCCCAATAGTGCTATGCTGGGGATTAAAACCTTTAACATGCAAGCCTTTGACAGATGTTCCAGATCCATAATGGAGAAAGTGGCAAATGAACACATACTGAGAACTAAAGAAAAGCCTTCTGGTTTATGAATGGTAGCATGATCTAGTCCTCCCACTGAAGAATGCATTTATAAACAGTAAAATTCATATACAGTATATATTGGTTATATCTAAAAATGATGGTTGGAATATTTTTCTAAATTCTTTAATGAAATATTTTCTTTTAAATTATTTCATTAAAAGTTAACATATCTTTATTTTCTCCTTTATTTGGTAGTGGTGATTGAATCCAGGGACACTTAACCAATGAGCCACATCCCCAGCCATTTTTAATATTTTATTAGAGATAGGGTCTCACTGAGTTGCTTAAGGCTTCTCTAAGTTCCTGAGGCTGGCTCTGAACTCTCAGTCCTCCTGCCTCAGCTTCCTGGGTTGTTGGTGTTGCAGATAGGCACCACTGTACCCAGCTAAAATCTAAATTATAATTAAATTTTTTTCGTCATTTTATCATACAAAACTTTGCCATATAATGAGATGTTGCCTCTAGCAAATGAAGAAATTTTTGTAATAAACAAGTTAAATATTCATGCAAATTAACTTTGTATTAGGCAATAAGTTCCCAATACATTTTTAAAGATTTGATTTTATGTATCTTTAAAAAATTTTAAACATTATATTCTCTGATATATATCCAAAAAAGTGAGAAATCAAAAATAAAATAATTGTTGTAATGTAAGTATTTATGTATCTAATTTCCAGTTTCCAGTATGAAGTTATTTTTTTTACAAATGCCCTCAAAACAAACTGAAAATAATAGATAAAAGTAAGTAATCAGACTCATAAAGGCAACATAAATCTCATGAAATGATAATAAATTCACAGCCTACCATCTAAAGCAAAGTAAGCATGAGAAAAAGATAAAGAGAATAAATAATCTAACTCATTTTGCCTCTGGGCATTAGCCCATTCAGATTAACAATGAAAAGATTTTACAATTCCCAGGACCACCCAATAAAAAGACCTGGATTGGAGAGCCTACCACATTAATTTCTAACAATAAGGGCTATATTATCATACATAGTATGATGACCCCAAATCAAACACTCCATCTCTCTGTAAGGAAATAGAGTGAAATCCATTCTTGAGACTGTAACCAGCTGTAATTCTCATAGTGCTCAATTTGTCTAATCAGGATTGTCTCCCCAAAAAAAGCTCAAACCATAAATTTTCTCCAAGGAGGAAATCCATTGATTTCTTCCCAGTTATCATTGGTATTAACAACCCAGACCTACTTTATACTAAATTCATGACTTCAGGTTAAACATCTTAATATACTGCTGAATTACGTATGTTAGTAATTTATTCAGAGTTTTGTATAAATATTAATAAAGGGTATGGAGCTATAATTCTTCATGCCTTTGGTATCATGGTAATGCTGGCCTCATAGAAAGAACTAGGAAGTTATGGTCCCTCTTTTATTTATTTATTTATTTTAAAAGATTGAAAGGAAGCAGTATTAAAAAAAAATTTTCTGGGCTGGGGATGTGACTCAAGTGGTATGGCGCTCGCCTGGCATGCGCGGGTGCTGGGTTCTATTCTCAGCACCACATAAAAATGAAATAAAGATATTGTGTCCATCGAAAACTAAAAAATAAATATTAAAAAAATTCTCTCTCTCTCTCTCTATCTCTCTCTTTCTTTTAAAAGCAATTGCTATATATCACCAGGGAAAATTTCATGTTCAGGGATTTTCTTTGCCAGGAGATTATTTTTATTATTGCTGATTAAATCTTCTTACTATTACAGGTATATAAAGACATAATTTCTTTGTGACTTATTCTTATTAGTTTTTGTTTCCAGGAATTTGTCCATTTCAAATGAATTATCAAAATATTTGGCATGAAATCGATCATGGTACTCCCTTATGGTCCTTTTAATTTCTATATAATATATACTAATGCTTCCAGTTTTATTTCTGAGTCTAGTAATTTATATTCTTTATTCAGTGTGTCTTCTTAAATGTTTATCACTTTTTTATCACTTTTAAGAAAACAATTTTTTATTCAATTTCTCTATCACTTTTCTCTTTTCCACTTTGTTTATCTCTGTTCTAAGTTGTATTATTTCCTTTTCAATGACAGCTTTGGACAAATATGTATGAGGTATTTATGGACAATGGAATAGTATTGTCATAAAAAGAATGAAATCCTGCCATTTGTGACAACCTAAATAAAACTGAGGAACATTAAATAAAAGGAGTCTGGCTTACAACACTAAGTACCACATGATCTCACTTATATGTGTAATCTTTAAAAAGTTGACCTCATTGAAGTAGAGACTAGAATAATGGTTACCAGAGGCTGGAGAGAGTAGTGAGGACCCAGGGATTGGGTGATCAATAGGTACAAAGTTATTGTTAAAGAGGAGCAAGAAGTGCTGGAGTCCTGTTGCTTAGTGGGTTACTCTAGGTAGTAATAATGCACTGAATATTTCAAAGAAGTATAAGAAAGTATTTTGAATAATTTAGTTATAAAATTATTAATACTTGAGAAGATAGATATGTTTGCCCTGACTTACACATTATATAATGTATACATGTATCAAGACATCAGATGGTATGTCACAAAACTACAATTTTTGTTTTTGTGAATACATTAAAAAAATAAATTTAATTTAAAAAAGTTGGAATCAAATGAATTACTAAATTTCCTATCAATAATTTTCTAACCATACACAATATTTTCTATAATTTTAGCACTTTTACATGCATTTACTTCTTTTCTTTTCCAGGATTTTAGGCATATGATTTAGTATAAAATAGTTTTATTCTTTGTTCTCTTTTTTGGAAGCAGATGATAAAAAGTATACTGCATATCAGTTGACTTGATAAAAATAATTTTATAAAATATTTTTTTCATCAATATATTAAAATATTTATTTATAAAGCTAAAATATAGAACATCAAAAGATTTACTGATAAAGCTACAGTTTATTCCAATATTTTTCTTGCTTTTATAAACTTTATAAAAGCAAAGAATGTTCCTTCAGGAAGTCTGGACTAATATTAATATCAGAAGCAATAGGCTGAAAGTTAGGCTACATTATATGTGACACTCTTTTAGAGTACCTTTGAATTGCTATCCAAATGATTTACAATATAAACTGTTTGACATAAAATCTCTTTAATAACTTGAGTGTCTGTCAGAATTCAGGCATTTTGTATTTTGTCTGTTATTCAAGGGAAAATTATTTGCACCACTTTTGGTATCAGTTTGTCTTTTGTGTTGTTTCCTGGAGAGAGTCTATTATGGAACTGTAAGAAACGTTCAAATCACTTTGCTCTAAGTCTCAGAAGGAATTGTTTTAATATGATTATAAATTGAAAAATAAAGTAAAATCTCCTATAACTTTCTCGGTCAGATCCAGCTGTTTATCACTGAAATCTTTGTTCTTAAAAGTTACAAAGAAAACATCAAATAATACATAGGAACTTCAAAATTCCAGGGGCCTTCATTTACTATTTTAAAACAAACTTTTCACAAATTATTTCATGACAAATTTGACACAAGCCCAAGAATTGCACTGCTCTTTATTGAATTTTGTTTTGCATTATTCAATATTAGGTAAATGAGACTGAAAACATTAGTAAATTTGAACACATTTGTTTGATTCCAAGTACTGCTCTAAAGAGGTACTGACAATGAAATGGTTATTATAAACATCCCTGTTCAATTAGGCCAAATCAACTTGACTATGCTTCATAGAAACATCATGCCGTATTTTCTGCCTACCAAGAGTTGAATATTTCAGGCTACCTACAATAAACTAAAGGTGATAGCTTTAAGATTGTTTTGTATCCTGCTAAATGTTTCCAGCATTTCTCTTCACTAATATTTAAACAGTTTAGTGTAAAAAAGGTAAAGAATAAATAGAAATGTCCTTTCAAGGGTCATGGGGGTCTTGTCACCTTTGAAATAGATTGGTGGAATGTAGAGGACTCTGTCCCTTTATCTTTCCATCAATCTGCAGAACAGCATGGCAGCAGTCATTTACACACCAGGAAGAAATAAAGTCCCTGAACAACTGCTTGTTCAGTGTGTTATTCAGCTTTCCCAATGTCAGTGGAAAATGTTTTCATCCTTCAGTGTTTTCTCAGCCTGGCGGAAAAATGGATAATGGATGATGATGTGGATGACAAAGTGCATGGACTCTGAAACTGATGAAGAGGAGAGAGAATTTGATAAGAAAAGCACTTCAGAGGCCACAGCATTATGAAAAATCTCAAATAAACACACACACAAGTGGAGTCCTTCTGTTGCTTCTCTGTGACAGAAGGCTTTCCTCAGAACATGACATTTTATCTCTTTGCTTAAATATAATGGTAAAATTGCCCACACATAAAATGTGTTCATAAGAACAGCTATTTTCATTTTTCCAATTAAGAATTTAGGTAGATTTATGAATCCTTGCATTTTCAATTTCCAGTTTTTTTTTCATCATTTGGATCACTATGGCAAACTCTTAGCAACAAAGTTCAATAAGAAGTAACGTAAATACACATACTTTAAAACTGTGGTTTGTTTGCAAGATGGAATGTATTACATATTTACCTACAAATGAGAACTTTAAATGCTCTGTGGATGGTTAATTGTGTAATATGAAGAGTACAGGTTAAGTAATTAAAAGAAATAGAAAAGGAGGATTGTATCATATTATGCAAGCAAAGACAACAGAACATGGTTAGTTGATTAACAAAAAAAATATTTCATTTGGATGTGTTGGTCTTATTCTTTTTTTTGTAATCCTTTCTAATCATCACTCTTGTCTGTACACATTCATACCTTACTGTTCTAGTCATTGTTAAATTTGCAATTGCCTCTAAACACCTGATCTGTACAGACATGTGATATGCTGGTTTTGAAATGAAAATGAGTTTTTCTTGCCTCTGATCTTTCTTTGTCCTTATTTCTTGAATTCTTTAATCAGACACCTAAAATGTAACTGACCCTGTGCTAAGAGGACAATGCAGCAAGGCATAATCAGAGATATCATAATATGATGTTATGTTGTAGAAGTGAGGTGTCTCCCAAAACTCACATGTGAAACAATGCAAGAAGGGTTAAAGGTAAAATGATTGGACTATGATAACCTTAACCAAATCTTTGTGTTAATCTACTGAAAGGGGATATCTGGGTGGTAACTGTGGGGAAATAGAATGGGGCTGCAGGACATAGGACACTGGGGACATGTCCTTGGGGTTTATTTTTGTGTGTAATAAGGGGGAATTTTCTCTCTCTATGCCATGTCCTAAGCCTCTTTCCTCTGCCACACTCTTCGACTATGATGTTCTGCCTCACCTCTGTTGAGCTCCAAAGAATGAAGTTAGCCATCTGTGGACAAAGACCTCTGAAACTATCGGCCCCAAATAAACTTTTTCTCCTCTAATTGCTCCTGTCAGGTCTTTTTGTCACAGCAGCAGAAAACCTGACTAAAACATACAATATGTGTTCTATTGGGTATACACATAAAAGTTAAATTGTCTGTGTCCTCTTTGGTTTCCACTTGAATATGTCTTTATTAATTTTGTCTGGGTAAGTTTTGTTGATACTTATACTTTTGGTTAAAAAACATCTCCATTCTAGGTTTGGCTTTATCTTCCCAATTTACACATCACCCTTCCAGGGGCAAGGCAGTTCACAGGGACTCTGGTCTTGCTACATTTTTCCTGGCGTTCAAGGCCTTCTTTGAAATCTCTGTGAAAGACTCCATGACCTCTTAACTTCAGCATACTGCATTCCTGCAGAATAAGCACCATGTGGATGACATCAAAGTCTCCTGCTAGTTTGACAATGATATGAATGATATCTGGGCCCCTGGTACCTGAGAAGCTGAGCATTGTGAAATAAATTCTTATCTCCTATACCCGTGCAACTAGGGCACCCCCAAATCTCTTCTTGCAAATTTCTGAGATGTCCTCAAGGCATTTTCCTATTGTCACTGTACAAAGGATTTAGCACCTCTTGAAAGGTTAGAATCTCTTTAACAAGCACACTCCTTCTAGTTTATCTCCAGTTTTCTGGTCAAACTGTAAGTTTGTTAAATCCTTTGGCTCTGTCTTTCGCTCCCAATTTTTACAGTACATCTGGCTCAAAGCTGTCAGCAATATCCAGGCCACTGACTGAATGCTGTGTGTCTTGAAATTTCCTTCACCTCATTAATTAGTCTATCACGTTTAAATTCAGCATCACACAAAGTGTCAGAACATGGGGAAAATGTAACTAAGTTCTTTGTGAGAATATGAGTGGTTTGTAGTCCAATTCCCAATAAAGTCCTCTCTCATTTCCCTCTGAAACCTCATAAGCACAGTCAGCATTTATGTCAGCATTGTAGTCCTCAGACCAAAGCCACCCATTAAGCTCTGCTTATAACATTCTAAAGGGTTTCCAGCTTGAATATCTAAAATTTTAAAAAAATTTTCATCCTGTGAAATATTTTCAAAGGCTTTTGAAACCCATGGTCAGGTTAGACACAGAAATAACCCTACTCCTGTTATCAATTAAAGAAAAAAAAAACTTAGAAGAGGGAAAGTTTATTTCAGATTCATAATTTCAATGGTCTCAATCTATAGAAGGCTAACCTCATTGATCTGGGCACGAGTTAAGGCAGTACATCATGGGGGAAGGGTTCATCAGAGAAAATTTGCTCAGCTCTTAGAAGAGTACGTCTTCCCTGTGGCCCCTTTCCACACCACCCTCTGCTTCCTGACACCACCATGAGCTGAGAGGTTTCCTACAATGGACCCATCCATTATGATGTGCTGTCTCACCTTGGGCTCAGAGCAATGGAGTTGGCCATCTATGCACTGAGACCTATGAAAACTGTGGGACCCAAATTAACTTTTCAACCTTTAAATTATGTTTGTCAGTTATTTTGGTCACAGTAAAGCTAACTAAATCATTACATATTTATTATGTATAATATACATATTAGTTGAAATCAATGTAAATCTATTTTTGAAAAATAAAATCTGTATTCCATATTACATTTATTACATATATAGTAAAGAATTTAAGAATTATAAACTGAAAATTACCAAAAATTTTATTTTTTATCACAATTTTTTTCACATTTCAAAAAATCACATTTATATGCTATAGCTAAGAATAAGAATATTCATAAGAAGATTCTATAAAATAAAATATAGTATACTCCCTCATACTCATCCTAAATTTCTTGCTTAATAGTAACCAAATTGCATAAATTTTAATTAAAATAATATGAACTCCATTTGATACATTTTCTCACTTTTTCTTATTTACTTTCATTGATAATGACTTTGTGTAAACCACTATGGCTCTCTTTAAATTTAAATGTGTTTTAACTAATATATATAACATAAAATAATACAGATTTATAGGGTGTCATGTAATGTTTCAAAAACAAGTACTTATTGTGTAATGTTTAAATCAGGTTAAACATATTTATGTCCTCAAGTATTTATAATTTATTCATGGTTGAAACCTTTAATATCCTTTCTTTTCTATTTTAAAAATATATAATAATGTTGTGGTTTGAATCTTTTATATCCTGAAAGGTTCATATGGTAAAGACTTAATCTCTAATGTGGCAATGTTGAGAAGTGATTGGATCATAAGGAAATCTGTTGATGAATTAATAATCTATGGAACTGATTATTGGGAGGAAGTGGAAACTGTAGGAGATGAACTTAGTTGAAGGGTAAGAATTGTTAGGGGCATGCCTTTGAGGACTACCTTTTGCTGCAAGCTCTTTCACTTTTCTGCTTATTGACTGTCATGAGGAGAACAGGTTTGCTCCACCACAACTTTCCAAGTTGATGTTCTGCCTTATCTTGTGCCCAAAGCAATTGAGTTAGCCAAACTTCATCTGAAGCCTCTGAAATGATGAGACTCTAAGTTGTTTTTCTCAGAGATTTTGTCTGAGCAAAAACACACTGATGGACTCATTATTATTATGGTCACCATATTGTAGATATCAGAACTTCTTAGTCCTTTCTAACTATAACATTGTATACATTGATCAACCCCTTGCCATCCTTCCCTCCCTGTCCTCAGTTCTCTCCAGCTTTTATTACTCATCATTCTACTCTGGACTTCTGTGAGATCAACATTTTTGTTTCCACATATCAGTAAGATTATGTTGTATTTATTTTTCTGTGCCTGGCTTATTACACTTAACATATTGGTCTCTAGTTCTGTGTATGTTATCAACGTCAGGATTTTGTTATTTTTTTATGGTCACTCTTCAATTGTGTTTATGCCCATTTCATTATCTGTTCATCAGGTGATGGACACTTCAGTTGTTTCTATTTATGGACTACTATGAATAGTTCTGTAATAAACATAGAAATGCAGGTGTCCCTTTGGCATACTGATGTAATTTTCTTTAGATATGTGCCCAGTTGTTGAACCATATGGATATTCTATTTTTAATTTTTTGAGGAACCTCTATACTTTTTCTTTAATAGTTGTACTAAATTACACTCCCCTGATAAAAGAGTAAAAGGGTTTCATTTTCTCTACATCCTCACCAATACTTGTTATCATTTGTCTTTCTGACAATAGCTGTTTTTACTAGAATGTGGAGATAACTCATTGTGGTTTTGATTTCCATTTCTCTGGTAATTATTGATGATGGGACAATATTTCATGTATCTTTTGACTATATGTGAACGTTTGAACAAAAATTGTCTATTTAGATCCACCACCCATTTTTAAACTGGGTAATTAACAAATGACTTAATTTCCTATTAACCTTTGGAGTTTCTTATAGTTTCCGGATACTAACCACTTGTCAGATGTGTAGTTTGCAAATATTTTCTCCTATTTTATAGGTTGTCTCTTCATTCTCTTGATTCTTTTTTTTTTCTGTGAAGAAAACTTTTTATTTAATTAAATGTCTTGTTTCTGTTTTCTTTGTTTCCTGTACTTGGGGAGTCTTGATCAGAAAGTCCTTGCCTGTTGCAGTGTCCTGAAGAATTTCCCATTTTCCTCTAGTAGTTTTATAGTTTCAGAATTCATATTTAAGTCTTTAAACTTTTGCAGCTAATTTTTGAAACTGATAGGAGAGATGGAATTTTATTCTTGCATTTTTAAACTTTAAACTCTACCTAGTTTACTCCAAACTGAGGATTATGAAATTTTTGTGAAATCTCCATAAATCTAATGTGCACTGAGCTGTCTTTAACCCAGTTAACAATCTTCATTTTCTTCTGCCTATCTGACACGCAGCAAATTAAAATTTTTGTTATTCTATTCAATAGAATCAAAGGCCCAGCTTGAGATAAAGTCCTTGAGCAAGACACATGGCCTTTGTGCAGAGTCGTCATAATATTGTTCTACTACTTAAGGGGAAATTTTGTGCTAGTAAAAACATTATCGCAAGCTATTTCTAATGTTCAACAGCACTTAGCATCATCCAATACTACTTACTATTTGGAAAAGATGTTTTATCTATTCCTGCTAGCTTCTAAGAATTCTTAAATTCTTTCTTATGGGAACCTTTCCCCCTCAGTCATGTTTCTAGTAATAATGAAGCTATAGAATAAATAACAATAACCTTCATTTATTTAAAATAATTGATAGCCATAAAAGTAAATAGAACAAATACTAATTTTAATTATTTTACTTTTAGGTTTTCTGGAAAAATGTTTACAAAATAAGCTACCATTAAAATGTTAATACTATGTGAAATTATATTATTTTTACTTTTCTGCATGTAAAATAAAAGATGTATGGTGTTTATGTACTACTACATCAGATATCTATTTTTGAGTTCATAATAATTTTTGAAAATCACAACTTCACTTTTAAACTAAGAATAGTTCTTTAGCTATAACTGATAAATAGGCCTTGATAACAGAAGAAAAATAATTTCTGATTTTTGAATAGGTAGTTGTGTATGATACTCATTCCTAGGAACAGTGAAATATTATTCTTGATATAAACATATGGAAAACTTTTAC
Organism: Urocitellus parryii; assembly: GCF_045843805.1. NCBI lineage: Eukaryota > Metazoa > Chordata > Mammalia > Rodentia > Sciuridae > Urocitellus > Urocitellus parryii. The sequence goes on along the minus strand of NC_135538.1, from coordinate 67,531,761 downwards.
TTCTGAGAATCATGAAATTATTGGGTTATTCAACAATAGTGCTTTAATGTTCATAATTTTTTCATTAAATCTCTAATTCTTAAGATAATTTTCTGATAAGTAGGTTTCATAGTTTTGAACTTGTCTAGTGAAAGTTTCAGTCTGAACAAATGAAGACATTTGGGAGGAGATACATGTTCAACTTTGATTAAAGTTGATGACTTTTTCTTGGAGTACTTTAATTTTTTGTTTTCCAAGAATATTGTACTAGTCAACCATCACTTGGAATTTAAATGTTTTTGAAAATCTGTATTGTTCCTTTAGTACAAGGTGTAAATTAGTAACCAAGAAAATTCTAATATTTTTGTCCTGCGTTTTCTTAGAATTTGTTCTAAAAGAGCTTTGTACTGAATGCAGAAGTTTTATAGGTTTAAAATAAAATGTCAACTTTTGAAATAAAATCAGCATATACATTCAATATACTCCGTCATTTCATGTACTAGTGACTCATTTCTTGATGATTAAAATACCTAGTTGTTTGTATAGTATTTATTTCTCTCTCTCTCTCTCTCTCTCTCACACACACACCCCTAAAATCTTGATAACTGGGGAAAAAGCACAAAGTCATCTTACAGTGATTCCAAAAATATGATGTTTCAAACAGAAATATACATCATAACTGCAATTCCTGTCATAAATTGCTTCAAATAAATACAAGCCAATAAACAGAGGACTGTAGATTAAAGAAAATAAAATACTGACAGAGAGCTGGCATTCTGTTTCTGTTCTGACAAAATCGTTTAAACATAAAAGAATGTGGGAAGTCATTTACTTTATCATAAAATATCAGGGGCAAGCTAGTTGTAGCAGCAGTGCAAAACTTTTATGGAAATGCTTCTTGTGCATATCAAGTGCTTTGTTGACATTATTGCTATTAACAAGACTAAGCAAAACTCTGTGATTGCCATATAAGTTTAAAATGTTAAAAAAAATGTGAAGGCTTTGTTTCATAGTTGCTAGTGTTGGCAAAAAATAAAATGTTACTTCCACAGCATAAAATTGACAGTTTCTTCACCTTACATGCTCTTATTAACATTTTTGTATACAAATTGTGCAAGATTTAAAAGTTCTTTGAAAACTTTGTCTACAGTTGTATAATTATAAAAGTAATTACATATCGTACAAATTATGTGATAGTCAATGTGATTTCTGTTAGCATTTTTCAATTATTTCTATCATGTGATGACCTTTAAGGTGAGTGGAAGATTTATACATATTTCCTTTGTCTAACATTTTTATTTCTCTCCAATGTTCTTATCTAAGATTATAATTCTCCTCTACCCTGAATAGAAGTAACTATACGATAGAACACAAAAATATGCAGGTGATTCTGTCCAGAATTTGTAATGAAAAGAGAATAAATTGTGATTAATCTTGGGACCAGATTATGGGTTCCAGTACGATTATGAAATGTTTCTAGAAACTAATGTAAACTGAATCATTAGAGGTATTCTAACTTTATCTGAAGTTGTCCTTCAGAGAAGGTCTAAAGTTGGTATTACCAGAAACATACACCATCAAGGGCTGAGGCAGTCATCGAGGGGGGGAAAAGTCCTTTCAAGTTATAGTCGCATGAAGACAGTCATTTTCTGGGGATTAAAATGGAAATGAAAACATAAAAGGTGGGTATTTTCTTAGTGGATACCACATTTAAAAATTTGTTTAACATAATAGTCCAATTTAAGGGAAAATGCTATCATTAAAGATGTAAGATAGTAGTCTTTTATTCTTAACTATATCCTAATCTCTATGAATACAAAGCAAAGTATGTTCAACCACTAAAACTTAATATTGCAATCTTTTCATATTAGGCTTTCTTTCCTGTCCTTTGGCTTTCTCACACTGAAAAGACCCCATAAGGAGTTGAGAATCCTTTAAGATTATAACATGCCATTAGAAACAGTCTGATTATGCATACTTTAATAAATATGTAGAATTACAAAATGCAATTACGTCTGAAATTTTATTTTAAATCTATAAATAAGTCACCATTCCTATTGCAGCCAACACAAAAGAAAAAAAAAAGTTTAGTTTCTCCACTGACTTTCCTTTTTTATTACAAGGTCAATAGATATAGGTGGGAAGCTATTTTGACTTTTCAGTTTCCTGATTGCACTAGATATATCAACTATTCACCTTCATGTTAGTGACTTCATTAAATTCTGATTTAGAAACTAATTTGAAAGAAGCCTGACCTTTGAAATACTGAGGGTGACAAGAGGGCAAAGGAAGGAGGTGGAGGAGATACTGCTGAGCAGATCTCAAACCATATTTGTGTTTTAAAAGTTACCTTATGAGCCATTCAGCACTCACAATTCAGCTTTTTAATCCAAATTTTAACTTGAAAGTAGCCCCTGCCGACTCAAAAGTGTTATAACATGCAGTGGCCAGGTGGGGGAGAAGTACAGCCTTTTCCCTTTGAAGCTTGGCTGCCCAAGATCAATAGGAGCTTGCAGGTGGCCACACTTCAAAGGGGAAGCACTGGGTCTCTGTTTAGGTCCAGCCCCTATAATAGTTATTCTCCCCTCCCCCAGTAGCTTGAAATTGACTTTCATGTTATACTTTCACTGAAGAAAGTAAATGAAGAGCATTAGAACCAGATCTTGATTAGAAGATTTTAACAGAAGCCAACATCTTGAGAGGACTAGCTGCCTTTTAAAAGCACCTATTAATGCAATTGCTAGGTAGAAGGAAAGGTAACCCTGCAGGGGAGATTTTTAAAAGCAACCCACTTATGGGCTTGCATCTGGCTTTTTTTTTTTTTTTTTTTTTTTTTTTTTGCAACTAAGCTACATCCCTTCAATGGGATACAATGGTTGTAAGTAAATTTTTATCCAATGTCTTGTACCTGTGTGTCTATTCTGTAGTGCAATTAGATTGAAAAAAATGCCCACAGCTGCCAAGTCTGGACAAAAATATCTCAATGTTGTTAGTTGAAAAAAATCCCAATGACCATCTTAGCCATTATATATGTTTCTTTACACCAACTCTCAAGTATACAGTTCTTGAGGATGTTTACACAGGGCATTTACTGAAGTATTTATTAATTTTATCTCATGTACTACATATAAAACATAAGCACTTTTGTGTACTATATGTAAACAAGAATTTGAAATAATGGAGACTGTTTTCTTGTCACAGATAAATTAATCATGTAAATTATAATAACTTTCATAAATATTAAAAACTGGAAGAATTCTTTATAATCCAGGAAAATGTTTCTCAAGGTTTAACTACATATTGAAGTCACCTGGTGTGGTTTAAAAATAAATATGCCTGGACCCCATCTGGTGATTTTCATTTAATCAGTTTAGAGTGAGCCTGGGCACAGGAATTTGAAAAGCTCCCACAGGTGATTTTGGTATGCACCAAAACCAAGAAATGCTGATCTAGAACAGAGCTTCTCAAGTTCTAATGTGTATATAACCACCTGGGGACCCTGTGAAACTGCAGATCCTAATTCAGTACATTCAGGGTGGGGCCCGAGATTCTGCATTTGTAGCAAGCTCCCAGGTGATACTGAGTAGTCTTCAGACTATATATTTTGGAGCAAGTTTCTCTGCTCAGGGAAAGAACATACATTGGAATCATCAAAGCTTCCAGATTGAAAGTTCCTATATACTCACAACTCCTAATGTGAATACATATCCACTGCCCCACTTGACTCTAATGCCAGGTGCCACCATTTCTCACATTTCAGGGGAAACGGTAGGTCGTTGAATCTGGATTCTGGCATAATCCCTAGAAGACCATGCTAGGACTTTAAAATGGAATCACTAATAGAAATTGTACACTGGGATATTTCAATTGAATAAACCGCTTACCAAAGGCAACTAAAAAAGCAGTCTGCATTGTTAAACATCTTCTGTGGAAATGTACTTGATGCCAGCAAGAATGCTCAGTGAGGCCTTCATTCTGATTGGTGTATTTGTAAATTTGTTCAAGGAAAGGATAAGCTGAGCTGGAGGATTGAAAGAAAGACGTGGTCATCCACAGTGACAGACATTAGGTAGCTCTTATGCATACAAAAAAATGTTTCACCCTGAATTGCAGTAAGTATATATATATCCAAGTGGCCTGCATGGAAGCCAGGTTGCTAGCAGTTCTGGATGCTCTAGCTCTGCTATGAGGGTTTCAAGTTCCTCACAGTGGATATTAAGCACAACCCAGAATTTATCTCCATTTAGTCATATATTATTTTAATTGACCACAGTACTTATACAGTATAAAGAATAAATTTATATATATTGTCCCTCATTGTTCCTCAGACTGTTCTATAATATTATAAAGTTTTAGAAAAATCATAGTCTGGGCTAATGGGCAGTACACTTATAGAGCATTTGCATAGCATGTGCCAGCCCTGGGTTCAATCCCCGGTACCACCAAAAAGAAAAAAAAAAAAGTAGAAAGATCATGGACATTTTTAATACAAAAATCTTAAATTTGCATTTTCTGACACAATTGCAAGACTTTGGCCTATTACTATAATTTCTAAACCTCCCATTTATGTATTTATTGAAGATTCTTCTTCTCTGTAGTATCATTCATCTTGAGAATCATGCTAGTAATAATCATAATTAATCCAAACAAGAGCTCTATGGTCTATGACATTTCTGACAGTTCATCTTTAGGGACCACAGTCCCCATTGATCCCCACATCTAACCAGCTTGCTGTACACTTCTTACCTTCTCAAATAGCATAAACCATTCCCCCAACTAAAACCACATTTCCAGAATCAGAATAACTTTTCCGAAAATGTATTTTAGGCAGTGCATTGTTCAATCTTGTTGTATTTTTTGTTTTTTGTATTTTCCACAGCATTGCAAAAAATATGATATTATGGATGAATAAAATGCTATATATATACTTGATCTAGTTTTAATTTTTTTCTCTTTTAATAATTTAAAAGAGAAAAGAAATTCTGGCATTTGAAGGAAAGTGGGTAGAACTAGAGACCATCATGATAAGCAAAATAAGTCAACTCAGAAGGTTAAGGGAAAATAAAAGTGGAGGTAGATCTACTTAAAAAAAAAATCAAAGAAAGATCAATAGAGTAATGGAATGGTGAGAGATAGGGAGGGAGGGGGAAAGGGGGAAGTGTTGTAAGGTGACATTGGTCATATTATATTGTTATATTGTGCACATGTATGGATATGTAACAACAAGTTACATCAATATGCACAATTATAATGCACCAATAAAAATGTGTGAAAGATTCTGATATTAGCATATATGAATAATATAAACAGGAAAAATCTTATTTGTTCTTAAGCATAAAATTAGTGATATTTGTGAATAAAAGTGATAATGGATTTAACTTACTTTATTTCTTTAATTCCAAGAGTTTGTCCTTTTTTTTTTTTAGAATTACATTAAGAAATGTTTGAGCCAATCACAAAAAACCAAATGCCAAATATTTTCTTTGATATGAGGAGGCTGATTCATAGTGGGATAGGAAGAGGGAACATGGAAGGAATAGACGAACTCTAGATATGGTAGAGGGGTTGGAGGAAAAGGAGGGGGCATGGGGCTATAAATGATGGTGGAATATGATTATCATTGATATCCAAAGTACAGGTATGAAGACACAAATTGGTGTGAATATACTGTGTATACAACCAGAGATATGAAAAAGTATGTTCTATACGTGTAATAGATTGTAATGCATTCCACTGTCATGTATAAATAAAAATTTTTTAAAAAAGAAATGTTTGGAGTTGGAAACATTTTCGGAATTAATGACCACAATGAACAAACTAGGGATAAAATGCTCTTTAATAGGCAGTATAGTTTTCAATAAGGCATAATTGGAATTGTGTTTTAGGGTTATCTTAAAATAATTAATACATGAATAAAATGCAAGATACTCATAATTTCAAAACGTTGTTGACCAATAATTGAGACAACTTTCTAAACAACAGTGAAAAAAATATTGAAAATAAAATTTCAATTGGCAACATGCAGTGAAAATAAGAGACAAAAGTTACCACAAAAATTCACAATATTGGAACACAGATATAATGAAAGTCTTGTAGTACTATAAAGAGGTTTTCATTTCATATAACTTAGAAAATTTCCAGGTATTTAAATTTTAGTTACAGTGAAGACAATATTGATGAGAAATATTGTTCAAACTGATGAGAATAAAGAAATGAACACAGGAATGAATAGTCAATTGACCTCTCTGAGAGAATTTCATAGTCCAAATTTCTTTAAGCCTAAGGCTCATGAGCAGGTATTTCATCTAAACTGTTATCATTTCATTTAAGGATTAAGAGCCAAGTAAGTCAAACAAATTAAACAGTATTGTTTATTCTACAGAATAATGAAGAACTCTAATGCAGTATGATAAATTATGGGAAAAATACATATTAGATAAACCATGGCATTGTTTTTTAAATATTTTTTAGATGTTGATGAACCTTTATTTTATTTATATGCAGTGCTAAGAATCTAACCAGGGCATCACACATGCTAGGCAAGTGCTCTACCACTGAGCCACAACCCAGCCCCCATGGCATTGTTTTTAATAAACTCTAAATAGAAGAGGACTCTCAACATATGAATTATTATCATAATAATACTGAATAATTTTCATAACAAGTATATCATGTTTTGACCATAAAATATGTTTCCAAAACCTGACTGTGGAAGTCTTTTTAAAAGGTAGACAATTTCAATTTCTCATTGATTTCAAATATAATATCAGATAGATAAACACATAGATACAATTTAGTACCAGTTTGGTTATCTCCTTTCATTTTAATTTTTTTTTTTGCTGTCCAGTTTATATATTTTAAATAAGTATATAAAGATTTTTATATAATATTTATCAGATTCTTTTTAATGCAAATGCATACCACTAATTAAATTTCTTGAGTCACTTCCTATATTCAAGGACACTCTTAAACGTGCTAGTTAATATATATATATATGATATGCGGGAGCTGAAAGACTCCTGTTTAAAAAAAAAAAGGACTTAAATATTATGTGGTTAAGAGGCAGTTCTTACTCCACACTTTCAATGTTTCTTCCATGAGCAGGAATCATGAAAACTACTCTGTTAGCTTCCGTGGTTGAAAAATAATGATACCTCTTTCTATTGATATGAATCACTGAGATTGTTTGGAAAGTTTCCCTATATACTCTTTCTATTTGAGAGCTACTATACATGATCATTTAGAATTTCATTCTTTTCTCCATATGGCCATAGTTTGCTTTGTTCTTTTACAGGAAGAAAAATAAATGAACTTTCTTGTCACTCTGTCTCTCCTAGGTTTGAATTTTTCTTCAGATTTCCCTTAGAGATGACTAAAAAGGAGAAATTCAAGAAGTGTATAATCGAATGTTGATTCCTGGGATAATGGTGTTTCTCTTTAACTCAGCTGGTCAATCACTGATTCTGCTCAAAAACACTGGATTTCCTTAGAGAAAATGAGCTAATTTTTCATGCACAGCTAGGTAAAGACATAATGGATAACTTTTTGGCATAGTGTATAGTTGCCAGTGGAAATGCCAGTAGAAGCAGTAAGGAGTTGAGCCCAGAAAGACAGAATAAGTGAATAGATGAAGTGAGCAAAGTTATGAACTGTAGCAGAAGTAATGTGGAAGAAAAACGCTATTTATAGATAGAAACTATATATCTCAATACAAATCAGCTTTCTTTCTATCCTCTTGACCTTCCTCCACTCATCCAATCAGGAAAGCCGAGACTGATACTCACATCAAAATCATCTCCCAAATCCAAAGGTACTCATTTTCTTCAAACACCTGTGCATAAATCATTGTCATCTACTCTTAAGTCACCTTGTTCTCCTTGGATTTTCTGAAGTGATCCTCTCTCATCTAACCCTATCCCTAAACATATGATCTACAGAAGCCAGTCTCTACTCCCCCTGCATTAAACCTTCCCATGGCTGCTAATGTTAGTTAGAATAAAATCCACATCTTTACCAAATCTTCAAATCCGGTATTATCTCTGCCTTATCTCTCTTTCTTCATCTCATACCTCTTTTCTCTTATCTGTTTAACTTCACCCATGCTGGTCTCCCTTCTAGTCTTAGAACAAGAAAAGCTTGTATTGCCCTGAGGTCTTTACGTTGGATTTGTCTTCCCTGAGATACTTTTCATTCTGATTTTTGTATAGAAGGCTCTTCATTAACCTTCTTTTTTGTCATTAGATATCAACCTAATCTTCTCCTTCTTACATGATCCCTTTGTTGTAAGTGGCCTTCTGACTCAATCCAGCATATTGCACTACTGTATTTATCCATATAACACTCATTATTAAAATATATTTTCTTTCCTGTTTTTGAGTTTAATTATTCCCTGCCTCCCTTCCTCCACTAACTAGATTATAAGTTCCATTAAGGTAAAAACATTGCCTTCCTTATACTCTCTTTTACCACCAGGCCTAGAACAGTTAATAACATATGAAATTGCTTGATGTCTATTTATTGAATAAATGAATAGTGTGCTCTTACCTTTTGTCTTTGCCTCATTAATTTAGGATTGTCTGTAATCTGTCTGATATTACTTTAGTCATATCATTTGAAAGATCATCTTATCCTCATTTCTTTTTATAATAGTTTTAATTTTAAATTTTTAAAAATTTTATTATATGTACATATTAACTATACAGAACAATGGATTCGATTGTGACATTTTCATACCTACATATAACATGCTTTGATCATACCCGCCTCCCTTCCTATTACCCTCTTTTATCCCATTGCTGTGTTCCTTTTCCCTTCTCTAATAGTCCTCCTTCTACTTTTATGTCATCTTTTTTCTTTTCATAGATTCCACATAGGAGAGAAAACATGTGATACTTGTATTTCTGAGTCTGGCTTATTTCACTTAACATGATTATCTCCAATTTCATGCAATTTCCTGAGAATTACACTTACTGTTTTCTGCCTGAAGCCTGAATATTACTCCACTATATACCACATATTCTTTATCCCTCTGTCGATGTGCATCTAGGTTGATTCCCTAACTTCGTTATTGTTAAGAGTATTGCAATAAAATGGGTATGCAAGTCTCTCTATTCTGTACTGATGTTGATCTCTTTGGATGTATACCCAGGAATGGTGTATAAATGGTATGATAAATCATATTACAGTTTTTTGTGGTAGTTATTTTTCTTTCTTTTTTTTTTTTGAGGAAACTTCAAATAGAGTTTCATAGTGATTGTACTAATTTACATTCTCACCAACAGTGTAACAGAATTAATTCCTTTTTCCTTGCATCCTTTCAGAATTTATTGTTTGTTATTTTCTTGATAGTAGCCTGTATGATAGCCATTCTCCATGGTTGACAGAGAATCGCAGCATAGCTTCGATTTGCATTTCCCTGATGGCCAACAGTGTTGAACATTTTTTCATATATTTACTCATTGGTTGTACTTCTTTTGAGAGTGTCTGTTCATTTCTTTTGTCCATTTAGAGTTTACGTGACTTGTTTTTTGTTGTTAAGCTTTTTGATTGTTTTATATAGTTTGGGTATTAATCCTCTGTCAGAAGATTAGCTGGCAAAGATTTTCCCCATTTTGTATTCTGCCTCTTCACTCTGCTGTTTAGTTTTTTTTTTCCTTTGCTGTGCAGAGTTTTTAATTTTCTATAATCCCTTTTGTCATCTCTTGCTATTATTTCTTGAGCCTCATTACTAGATAGATACATTTTATGAGGTCATAATTTATAATTTTGCCATTTTTATTAAAATTAATTCATTGTAATTATTACTTAATAATTTAAGAATATTAAATATATATGAACAGAAAATCTCAAATATGGGTACAATAAAAAATACAAAACAGATCCTATTAATATATACTCCATATGCTTGGGAATCATGCTTGTGTTTGCCAAATTGACTTAGGTTCTTTTTTTCTTTGGTAAATTTACCACCATAGCCTGAGGCAGACATATATCTCTGCATGTTTGTTTTCTATTACTTGAAATCTAAAACATGGAGTATTTAAATTATGTACATACTAAGTGTTATAACTGTATTTCCCCTCCCATCAAAAAAAAGTTTCCTTGAATTTACTTTTCTTATACACAGATTGCAGACAAGTCCATTTGAATAAGACCATCTGTTTGGAATTCTTATTATGTTTGAACAACTGACCTTGGACATCTGACCAGCTGCAGTTGCATCTTTTATAATGAAAATAGGTAGAGAGAGAATGTATAAGTATCTAATGTCTTTCCAATGCCCACCAAATATTAATGTCCTATGGTCCACAGTATCTCCCAATATTGTAATAATCAATTCTTTAAAATGGAAATTTTGTATATTTTGAGCAAGATTGACACTCGAAAAGAATCAAAAACACACAATATAAACAAACATGATTATATAGTGAACAATTCCAAACAGAATAGGACTACAGAATTTTTGCCTTGAAGGTTACCTTAGAAACTATCTCATTTAACTAGCTCATTGCATATTTGGAGAACTAGCATGTAATAAAAAATAGCTTTGAATATAATAATTTGGAATAATCAAACAGTATCTAAAAACTGATTTCTTGATTCTCTTTCACCAAATTCAGGATCTATTCAGTTGCTTGGCACATACTATATACTCAATAAATATTTGTTGATTTACTGTTGAAGACATATGTTGTCTTTATTCTATTTTAAAACAAATCAAGCATGTTTATAAATCATGTAAGAAAATTCTTGAATGAGTATTGCATGATTAATTTACACTTAAAAATATTTCTGAGTAATGTCATGTCTGATTTTTAATCCCAATCTGCCAGTTTTGCATGTCATGACTTTCTAGGTTAGGTCCCTGGTAATAACAATCCACAATTCCCTTTTTAAAGGAGCTGATCATACATGTGTTTGAGACCTGAATAAACTGACCAACATTGGATTCCATGTAGCAAATAGGAAAACATTATCCTTGGATTTTGAGCATACCTACTCTCTGGAGAATCTGGCACAGTCTGCATCTCTGCCTTTTTGAATCATGGTCAATGCCTTCGCTCATAAAGAACCACTCCATTTCCGGTTGTTCAATGCCAGATTGTTCCTGCTGCTATTGTGTCCCAGCAGGCCAAAGCAATGGAGCATCATTTAACACAGAGAGGTTGTCAACATTGTCAGTCCTCCATATTTATGAAGCATTGTACTTGTGGAGATGAAATATCGCCAAATCCATGTTGTTTCCAGGCTGCCTTTTCCATAACTGTCATTTCTTTGGCTTGAAGTGGGTAATGCTTACTATCCAGAGAGCAAAGCAAGGCTTCTTTCAGAGTGGCATTTGAAAAGGGATTTATGTTCTCATACTAAACAGACTTCATGTCTTAAGAGTACCAAAATCAGCAAGAATCAGAGGACAGAAAATGAAGATAGAAAATGCTGAAGAATCCAGAAATATTTTTCAAAACTCAGTGGGATTGAAACCTTTAGACAGTCACAAATATATATGACATTTGTTGTATTTAAGATCAATTTTAAAATAATGATACCTGTTTTAGTGCAAAAATATATTGCCAATTTAGTTATGCAAAATATTATGACATTCACATACACATTTAGTTTTCACAACAAAGAATTGCAGCATTACTTTCATGTGATAGAAGGATTGCCTGAAATTGAGAAATACAACCAAAAAGATGGAAATTCAGAAACCTAGAATATTAAGTATTAGGGGTCTTAAATCTTTCACCTATTAGTGATTTCTGACAGTAAATTCTATGTGTCACAAAGAAAATATGCACCTTAAGATTCTTAAAATTCTAAATCACAATAAAACCCATAAATGATTGTAAAGACATAATATATAATTAACTATTTATTCAGGGTTAATCAGGGATAAAAATGACCAAAACATCAACTAACAATCATAAATTTATATTAATATTAAACATAAATTAATATTGTTTTAAAGTACTCTTTTTATTTTTAGCAATAAAACATATTCAAGGATATATAATTGGCTATTAAGGATACATTTTTATTAATACATAATAGACATTTTGCTGGCTTAATTAGAAAACATAGTATTGTAGCAGGTTGTACTTCAAAAAAGTTCAATTATTAAGTTACAGAAAATATGAAGTGAGTTTATGTTATTCTGAAAAGGGAATTCCAACATTTCAAACAGTCTAAAGTTATAATTAAAATATTTTAGGCATGATCTGCTTGCTTTATAGGCAATATTGTTACAGTGTAATTTTTCTTTGAAATAGTCTAATTTTCATTTCACATCAAGTTTGTTTTGTGTATAAAAAAGTTAAAATATACAGATGGTGTAAGACAATAAAAATGCAAACATTATAAGAGCATTAATCATATGAATAGACCAGCAAATATTATCTGTACTATCACAGACCATTTGTTCTTTTTTTGTTGTGTTTTATATTGCTATATTATGATAAACTATGGTTTCACATCATTCATCAGCAATTGGATTATAGCTGTATTGCAATTTGCTTAATTGGTATCAAAGCAAAAATTATGCTGTATCGGACAGGTTGTTAACAGAATGTAACAAAGGGAGAAAAATGTCGTCTCTAGCAAATCTGAACCTCACACTATAATGCTATCACTATCAGGGCAAGAGGATTGGTTTTAAATGTCATGATGAATAATTAGGAACTGTGAGCATGGTCTGTGATCATTCAGAAAGTATTCTATTAAGATACTGTACACTCTGGCTAGAAACTTTGAATTTTTAAATCACCTATTAAGAAAAAATACTAAAGAGATAATATTGTGCCATCAAAAGTAGAAGTTAAGTTTCCTGCCTCAGAAGCAAAAGGCCATTTTTTTCTAAAAACCAAATCATTGAAAATGAATGTACTTACCCCAGGATGAACAAAAGCCACGTTTTTATAATCAGAATTCAAATTTCTATCCACTTTGAAATTCGATTTGAAAAGCTAGTAGCTGATTTGAACGTGGCCATATTCTAGTTGGATTCTTGGCTCCTTTTTACATCAAACAATTGTGAAAAGAATTCTTAAAATGATTAATTGGATTAAGTCACAGGCTTACCAATGAGCTATACCTGAACCCTCAAAGACACTTTCAAAGGTCTCTTTCACTTACACACACACACACACACACACACACACAGACCTGCAAACACACATAAATTCATATCTACAACTCTCTATTCATATTCTTGTAAACACAAAGCCAAAAATCAACATTTAAAATTGTACTTAAAAATGGCATATCAGATCTGGAAACAAAATGATAGAGTCCTCATACATAAATGTAATTATTTATGATAAGTTTTACCAGAATAATTATATTTTAAAAGTCTAATTTTAAAATCAAATGCAATCCTTCATCATATATTGATAATAGAGAAAAGAGAGTTAGCAATCAACTAACTGAAAATCAAGTTGTATTTTAAAATGGAAAAGCTAATTTGTAAAATTTTATGCCTCATATAAAGCCAGTATATGTATGAGGTGTGTTATATACCTTATGACATGATTTTACATATGCAATCTGCTTTAGCAACTCTCTGTACAAATAGACAAATTTAAGTACATAGAAGCAAAAGTAAAGACCCCTTTTCCTTTAATAGGCAGTAGCTGAGTATTGTTAGTTTGGTTCTGTGCAATCTCATCTGCCAAATTTAAAAAGGTCATCATAGTTTCACTGAGTATAAGGTCCAAAAGATAATTTTGAGATCTTTTGGTTTAAACTTATCATGCAGTTCAAAATGTCAATCAAAATATATTTAAATACATTACAGATGAATATTTTCATCAAGCTGAAGCTTGTTAAAGACACAAAATTAAGCAGATCTTATGATTATGTACATATGCATCCAGACAGACATTAGTCATTCTCAACATTGGCTGCACATTAGAATCACCTGAGAAGGTTTTTTGTTTTTTTTTTTTTTTTTTTTTTAAATATCCATGCCTGAGCTCTCCACCCCTGGAGAGATTATTTAATTTGTCTGGGTGAAGTCTAGCCATTGGTGTATTTTAAAACCATCTGTATATTTCAAAAGTACACACTAATGTGCAGCCAGGATTGTGGATAACTGACCCACATGGATCATATAAATGATCACCATTAGAAGATATCAAAATGCAAATACAAAATGTCAAATGCAAATGAAAAATGTCAAAAATGAGCAAGGTCTATTTCCAAGTTAAAATAAATTGTTAATATTGCAAACTAGATTCACACATGTAAATTCATATAAACAGTTCTTTCCATGTTTATTAAATGAATAATTATGCAGATACATTTTTAAATTTTAAATTAAGGCTATTTTACATTTCTATGACATTGAAGTTGTTAAAAAAAAAGTACTTTACAAACATTAATTGTGCTTCACAATATCCCTATAAGCTATGTATTATTATTTCTGTTTTACAAATGGGAAAACACAGGCATGAAGAGGCTAAACTAATTGCCCACAGTCATGCAACTAATAAATGTTTGAGCCGGGGGCGGGGGGAATTCTAATTTTTAATTTTCTTATCTAATAAAGTGTTGCAAAAGGATGGCATAGGTATTTTTAATTCAGTGTTTTCTTTTTTAGAAGATTTCTGTCATCATTCATAAACCCTTGCTATAGAGTTCCTATACCTACATCACTATGCCCAACAGAGGGACCATGGCACAATACAGGACCAAGAATGTCCATTTCATGTACATCATCAGGAACCTTCATTCTAATTACAGAGCTAAGAAATACTCTCTGAAATGAACACACATAAAGTTTGTGACCATACAAAAATCACATAATCTCACAATCAAATTTGTAGTGAAGAAGTAATGAATCAAATCTTTGGTGAATAAAGAATAGAAATTTGTAGATGAGATTGAAATGGAGTAAATCAAATTCCATGCATGAATAATTTTGTCAACATGAATCCAACTATTATATATAGCTAGAAGGCATTAATAAAAGAAAATGAATAAATAAGAGTTTTTAAAGAAATTCATAGATCACTTTTGGAAAAATTGAAATCAAACTGTTATAAAGACAAAAAATTGAAGGAGAAATATGTATAAAATGTATAAAAACAACTGCTTCATTTGTTTAACCTCAAAATCCATGTATGAGAATGTGAACAATGAAGTTTGAAAATATGGTGAAAGCAAAGGGTATAAAGACTGAATAGTAGCCATGGGAAATTTGGGTATTACTTTAAGTGCTAACGGGAAAATCTCTAATAATTTTTAACAGAGGGGTTTCAAAGGCAAAGTCCTTCATGGGGACATTAATCAAAATCAAAATCTGTAAAAAAAAAAAAGATTTAAATGAGAGAAGGTAGAGTTAAGGAGATAAATCAATTAGGACATAAATTGTCAGGAGAAGTGGAGAAGAGCCCAAACAATAACAGCAAGTGTGAGAATAGGAAGAAACTGTGAACTAAAAACTTTTGAAAAGAAACAGCAAAAAAAAACTTAGTAAATTACTGAATGTAGGAAGAAATGAAAAGCAATTTCAAAGTTACATAGAACTGTCAGTATATGAAGACCCACAGAGATAGTATACAGGAACACACTTTGCAATGTAAAACTCCCTTTAATATGTGGTAACATCTTCAATTGCAGCTTATTTCCTATTACTATAGCCCTAATTATAGGAAAGTTTGGATTTTTTTGTGTGGGGGGGTATAATTTCACCTTATTGTAACTTTTATTCCATTAATACTAGGCTTATTCTTTTATCACTATAGTTCATGTGCTGGCTTTTTTTTTTTTTTTTAAGACTAGATAGTAGATAGTAAAGGTTTTAGGACTTACAGGCCATATGGTCACTGTCACAATTACTCAGTTCTATCCTTGTAGCATTAAACAGACATAGATAATACATAACATGAATAGATGGGGCTATATTCCAAAAAACTTTGCTTATAAAAGCAGATGGCAGGCCAGGTTTGGCTCAAGGGCCACAGTTTACTGATTCTTGCTCTAGTTCATTTTTATGCTTAACATATTTTAAGACACATTTTATCATCCAGATTTCTACAAAATAATCTCTTCTCCAGCCTAAATATGGACAGATCCTTCAACCACTCCTGGTATGCCATAATTTTGAATCATACTTTCGTGTTCTTTTCCAATGTATCTACATATTTCTTAGACTGTGGCACTCATAGTTTAATAAATACCTCTAAACATATTCAGAGAAGCAGGAGAGTGAGATTTTGGAGTTATTTTTTTGTTTTTATTTGTTTGTTTGTTTGACACTGTAGTCTACTGACAAATTCTATAACTAACTTACCAGTCACTTTATTGACTAGTGTCAGATAAGTCACCTTTATTCACTTTAAGGAGATGAACTGCTTTTGAGATCTGGGCATTAATGCAGTGTTTCTGGTTTATTTTTGTTCTTTTGTATGAACAACTATATAACTTCTCTATTTTTTACTATTCAAATCTCCAGGTCTATTCCAGTTGTCAGTCTGTTTGTTAAAAACATCTTACAACTTGATTAAAACAGTTTTTATTTTGTTCTTGTATTTCTTCAACATGAAAGCACTTCATCCCCGCATAGGCCTCTGAACAGGTCTAAGTCCACTGGGCTCAAGTTTGAGATCCAAAATTTTATCGCCTGTATCAGGTCCATCCTCAGGTGCCATCAACTGAATATGGCTCGTTATAGTTTCTCTCAATGTAAAGACAAATGAGCTAAATAACAAAGTCATTCAATTCCCCCCACACCAAATATACAGGCATTGGATAATCCCTGTATACATGCACATTCAAAAAAAATAGGACAGGAGACACTCAAAAGTTGCTTTTCCATACCAATGAAGATGTCTAGGCAGACACATGTTGCCAATTCTAATTTCTGGGAACAATTCTCAAAAGCTTTTGAAACTATCTGCCTGGGCCTTGGTTCTGCCCTTTGAGTCATACTTCTTTTAAGTGAAACATGGCCAGAGTTTGCACATATGGACTTGAATATTTTCCTTAGTCTTTTTGCTACCCATAATAATAATAATTTTGGAGTCCAAAGAACTCTTTTCACTTTGTCATACCTCTGTTCCTTTAGTCCTTTAGTTCAAGATGATTATGTGTGTTTGTGTGTATGTGTGTGTGTGTATGTGTGTGTGTGTGTATGAATGATTATGTATATACATATTCATATTTTAAATTAAATCATTAGACAAAAACTACACCTTCAAAGAAATATAAAGATAAGTTATGATCAGCTTGTTGGAATGCTGCTGTTGGTACAATTCTTTTGAGATTTTGGAATCCTTTTGTCTGTTTAAAAGAATCTAGAAGGTACCCCCTTAAATCTTTCTGAGGTCCTAACAAAGGGTTTTATGGTTACATCCTGGGTTTTATCTTCAGACATGTTTTTCTGAGAGTGCCCTAGATTTGATCTTTGCCTGGAAGCTGTTACTTAATTATAGCATCTTTTGCAATCTGGAGAGTCTGGGAATGAAAAAACATTTTATTTTGAATCCAGCAAGCCCAGGTCCCTTTATATTTAATGATTCTTTCTTTCATTTTTTCCCTCTGTTCTCTCACATCTTATTATTAAGCAACTAGAAGAAACTAGACAGCATTTTGTGTACTCTAACCAGAAATTCTGGCTACAGAGTCCAATTCCTTAAGTGTGTTTTCTATGTTTTACCTTTTGATGGGAAGAGTTTTAGACAAGTTGCAGACACCCTTTAAAAACATCAGAATATACAGCTACAATGATAAACATGACATTAAGACCACTGAGACAGAATTCTCAAAAACAAGTTAAAATTCCAATTTCATCATTAAAGAACAACATTAATGTATTCTAGTTAAATTCTTGAAAAGAGGTTTATAATTTGTAAAAAAATATGTGATTAATTTTCATAAAAACTGGAGAAATCTATTAAGCAAATAAATTAAATATATAAAACAATAAAATGATTGTTTATATGACATACTCCTTGATAATGAAGCTATCATGATTTCTGGCATTATTTCTATTTTATCAAATATTTCCAAAACAACCATCAAAACCCCTTTTCTGAGAATTCAAAGGATATGAAAAATTCTCTTTTTTGGAATTCTGAGCAATTGCCCATTTAGAATTTTGCAATAATCCTCCAGGATTACAGCATTCCTCAGAGAATACAAATAGCAACTGGATGCACTTGATATGCTGATAAGCTCATCAGCACCTAAGAATGAACCTTTCACATATAGAAAGACTAAAATTATAAAAAGGAACTAAACTTAAGTATTGTCTCTCCATTAATCTTAACCTTTAATTTTATTCCAGGAAGATAAAATTTATATTATCTTAATATTGAAATGAATGATTGTGGTCATCTAGCCCAGTTATATGCCAATAACAAAAACAGACATATTAAATAGTACATGATAAAATTATGAACACCTGTGAAAGAGAAGTTTCAGGTATTAGTCTTCAGGCAGTAGAAAATCATTGGAGGGCTGGGGATGTGGCTCAAGCGGTAGCGTGCTTGCCTAGCATGCATGCGGCCTGGGTTCGTTCCTCAGCACCACATACAAATAAAGATATTGTGTCCACCGAAAACTAAAAATAAATATTAAAAATTCTCTCTCTCTCTCTCTCTCTCTCTCTCTCTCTCTCTCTCTCTTTCTCTCTCTTAAAAAAAAGAAAGAAAATCATTGGAGTATGTAGAGCATAGAAATGTTAAGGATAAATTTGCAACTACATGATCATTGAATGATATGAGTTAAAAAGTGTCACACAGTCATACTTAGTATTCATTGGAATTGCTTCCAGCATTCTGTGTGGATAACAAATTAATAGATGCTCAAATCCCTTATATAAAATAGCATTGAATTTGCATACAAGATACACACATTCTCCCATATACTTTAAATTTTCTCTCTATATAATACCACATACAATGTAAAAAAAAATCCCTGTAGATTGTTATTTTGTTTAGAATATAATTATAAGAAAAAAATATGTACACATACAGAGAAGATGCAATAGTTTTCCAAATGTTTTTGGTTGCCAGTTGGTTAAATCCACAGGTGTGGAATTCATGGATACAGAGTAATGATTGTACTTACAAACTATTTAACAGGACTCAATTCAATTAAAAAGTAATTATATGTTTACAATTTATAACATTTTCAAGGACGACACAAGAAAAAGTATAAGAAGTCATGTTTTTTGGTGAGATTCTTAAAGTTATTTATGCCATGAGTAATATATAGCCAGAACTTCGTGCAAGAAGAGAAATCAACTGTGCCAGAGAAATGAGTTTCTATGGAATGTTTTTCAGGATCTGCCAAAAGATGGGGAATTTTGCAAAAACACATATTAAATTTAATCTCACAATCACTCTTGATCCCCTGATTGGGGATGTTGACCCAATGTTGCTGAAGCTGTTAGATGTATAGGGTAGTGAACTACAGTATTCACTAGGCAATTAAACAACAGAAGAGCTTCCTATAGAGAGCAAATAAGAGTCCTCAGAGGAGATAAAATCCATTTTTAATTTATGGTAACAGGCTAGGTTGGAGCATGATCTCTTGCTATCTATTAAACCATTAAGAAAGGCTCACAAGAAAAGAGCTATAATAGTGATTAGACTTTTTAAAAATAATTATGAGTTATTGATTTTTTTTCCTGAGACAAAGTACATGTAAAAGAGAAAAAATAATGATAAAAATAGGGAAGTTAGAATTATAAAATATGAAAATTTACATGACTCTGAAGAAAAAAATTCACATATAAGTTCACAGTTACAGATGTTTTAACCTTTACTGAAATAGTATAATTTTGATTGAAGGCATATTTGAACTGATTTAGACATTATATGAACCGAATAAACCAACATTTGTTTTTTGTTGTCTTTATAATATACAAATAATGGACAGTGACAAATGAAAAACTTAAGAAATTATATATAGAACTTGATATTGTATTAAGGAGTGGTAAAAATCTTGTTATACATGATGATCAGGCATGTTTTGTAATATTTTCTGTAACATTTAACATGATATGTAAAATTCGTGGGCCATTTCTGAATTCCTGTTGGTAAAATACCTACCATTAGAAGTTTCTTAAAATTAAATTTGAGATAAAACTAAAGATTACAGTGTCATGAGAAAGCTAGTCTTTTTGGACATTGCTAAAAATGAAAACAATTTATACTAAAAGTTTTATTACCAGAATACAATTATTTCTGTTGCCAAAAATAAGGTTACTAGGGAATGTCTATGTTAGTTTATTAAGTATATATATCTTTGTTATACTTTTAATTAAAAAGTTGGACGTTCAACAAATACTCAGAGCTGCACAATAATAATAAAATTAGGTTATTTGGGATATTTTGCCAGCTTTTAATCATCCTTGCTATCTTTACTAACTTTCAAAATTTTTTAAATTATGACCTTAAACACTATATATTTTGTCATTATAATGGTGGATTTATCAATATAATAGAGTAGAACTTATTAAATTTAACAATTAGTTTAATACACATACATACAATATGTGAGCTCCTAGTTTTCCCTCTGGCTCTGAGAATTTTCTAAACATGATATTTTATTCTCTTTAGCCTGGACCATTTTTGCAACTACATGCCCTACTTGAAATTGAACCTCGAAGTCTCACATATACATCAAACTTAACATAACCAAAATAAAACTCTTAATTTTCTCTTCAATTTACTACTACTAATACCTTTATTTATTGCCTCAAGTTAGTTATTAATGCCATCTGGAGGTCAATTTGAACATGCTAAATCCATGAGTCATGATGGATTCTATATTCAAGATATATTTTAAAATCTTCTATTTCTTCTGTGATACTTTAATTCAAGCAATAATCATATTTATCATAAAATTTCTTCATAAGTGGGTTATCGGTGCTCATGACTCTCCAAACCATTCTTTCCAAAACAGTCACAAAAGTCTTTTTATCTGCCATGTCAATCCTTGAATAAAACCCTATAGTATTTTCCCATTGTGTATAGAATAAAATCCTCAAAGCCTTTGTGGTTGCTAAGCCTTGTTAACCTCCCCTGTCACATTTTGAAATGTGCTCTCTGGCATAGTCCTGAGGATCCAACCACACTGTTCCTTAGCTTTGCCAAGAGTCTTCCCCCTGCAAAGTTTCTGCATTTTGTAGTCCCATTCCCTGGAGCTCACTAGGGCTTGTTCCTAATAACTTTCGGTGCAATGCTGTCTTTGAAGAGGGATTTTCCTGAGCCACTGTGTAACTTAGTCTCCTCTTCCGTGTGTTTTGTAATGCTACATGGACATATAAACTCCATTCACAAAATAAACTTCTCATTACTAACAGAGGCCAGCATCACTGTATGATCACTTATTGCAATTTGTCTTTGGATAGTAATTCACCTGATTATTCATTTAATTAGTCACTTCTCCACCAAAATAACATTCTTATGATTTACAGATCCCTAGGGGATCCCAAATTCTTTTAAAGGGATCCATGTACTTAAATTATTCTCATATTTGTCTTAAAATATTATTTAACTTTTTGACTGACTTTCTCATGAATGTATATTTCACTGTTTTAGAGTATGCAATAGATATTCCTCTCTTGTTTGTATATATAAGCTTATTTCATTTGTATATTTTTAGTCAGTTCTTGACACATTACATTGACCATAGAAGAAGATATGAGAATTCAGCATCTTCTATTACATGAGAAATTGAAAAGCTTTTCCCAACTGTTACTTTTTTACAAAATTGCTTTATGAAATACAACTATGATAAAAATGATTGATGACAATTTTATTACTATTATTTCTAAATGAATAACAATAGATTTTTTAACTATATGTTTGAACTTTTAGCTCAGTAAATATATCAGGTATAATGTACACAAATCAAAGCTCTTAGGATTCTCAATATTTAAAACCAATACATTAGAATGATTGACTAACTGAAACTCTATGGTGGTGATGATCTATTTTGCTCACCACTTTGCATATGCAATGTCTGGCACAAGGTATTTGTTGAATTAATAAATGCATATTTAATGATACAGTTGCAGTGGAGTTTTGGATGAGAACCCAATAGCTGGAATTTGATAAAGACTGAGTAAATGGGAAATTTCATAGGCATAGGTAAACAACTTATTCTAGACGTTTTCCAGCAAATGAAACACTATAAACAGGAAGAGTGCTAAGGAAGGAGGTAGGGCCAAGGGATTGTTTCAAGATGTGGGAATCTCAGCTTGTTTAATTTGCACACACCCATATTTATGTGTGCAAGAATGCTATCCTTGCATGTGCACTCAATGTGTTCCTTTGGTCTCATGTGACATGATGAGCGTACACTGTATTTAGGATACTTTGATAGTCCTGTTCCAAATGCCTTCCCCTCCACACCTCTGATATGTGGTCATAGCATGTGGATGAAAGCATTTTGTAAGTCTGATTGCCTTTGAGAGGTCTTCAAAGCACAGAATGTGCTTCTGGCTCCCTGTGTATCATAGCTACAAAGAAAAGATATACCAGTTGGACAAGTTGACATATCAACCACCGTTCTGAGATATAGTCATAAATGAAAGAAAATTTCCTTCCTTCAGTTAGCAATGGGAAAGCAATAGCAATTACTTATATCATGGCCCTATAAAACACCAATGAGGAATGAACACAGTATGATACACAAATGCTGCCAAGCCAGTATGTGCAAAGCTGAGAAGAAGCAATCTGGTGAGCAGTTTCAAGTGGTGCTGTGCCATTCACTCTCTAGAATAAACCTGTACATTTAAACATTTGCTTGTCCCCAGGGTATTCTTTATCTGAATTTCTCTCTCTGTCTCTCTTTTTTCTTAAACTCTGATTTTGAACTGTCATCTCCTATATTTGTCTGTTACTTTGCTGCTGCTTTAATTCCCTGAAAGGTCAGTCCTGCCTGACCGTTCAGAACCCATGTTACTCTCCTTCTCTGATGGCTCCCATTTGCCAACTTAGAATTGGAAATGCTCCTTCTAGAATTCAAGAAGAAAGAGAAAAGATGAAAAGTAAAATCCATTGTCTGTGTCTAACAAGCAAAAGGAATGTCAGAGAAATGATGGGTGAAACTGTCTACGTGAAAATTATTTTACTGTGATAAGGACTGTAATTTACAGTTTGGCAAGATGTATGCTCTGTGCTTCAGGATAATTGGATTAACATGGTGTAGTGAGGTAGATGGTAGAACCAAAATGCATATTTCTATGTCTTATTTCCAGGAGCTCGTGAATTTTACCTCATATGGCAAAATGTACGGTTATATAAGGGGGCAGGAGGATCTCATTTATTCTAGATAAGCTATAAATGCAGGTGGGCTCAAAATGGACCCACATGCCTTCTCATAAAGGGGAATTTTGAGATAGACATGGAGAAGAAGAGGGAAAAGGAACAGAAAGCAACATGACTACCGAGGTCAGAAGCCAAGGGAAGCCTGTAGCCAGCAGAAGCTGAAGGGGCAAGGAACAGATTGACTTCCAGGGTCACCAGAGGGAGCACATCCATGCTTACATCTTGACTTCAGATGTCTGACTTCCATACTATGAGAGAAGAAATTTTCATTGTTCTAAGATATCCAATTTGTGACAATTTGTTATGACAGCCCCAGAAAACTAGCATAAACAAAATAAATATTGGAGCCAAAATACTTTGTTACCTTTGTGTTCAATTTATAGGTGTGTGTGTATGTGTGTGGTGTCTTCATGTTGAATCTATATATGTGTGTGTGTTAAAATACACAATGTGTATAATGATTGCTACCCTCTTGTTAAGCTAATAGGAAATTCAAATGAAGAAACAAGAAACCTAAATTATGTGGAACATATGGGGAAGGGCTGAGTAATGAGGATGTGTCACCTCTCCCTCCTATAGACACACATTTAGTATGTGGGGTGCTTCAGTTGGCAACAAGTGAGTATTTTCACATTGAGGGAACTGTTGATTGCACCCACATAGACATTAAAACTCCTTTCCCAAAATATATACCTCTATGAAACAGAAGGCTCCAGCAGAGTATGAATGTATAAGTGGAACATGATCACAATCAGTGTACTGTAAACATCTGTTTGCATTTCCCAGGACCTTGCCATGATTTCTACATTTTGTCTAATTTGTCATTGTACCATCTGTTTGAAAATAGATTGATCACTGGTGGTTGGGTTATTGGGTCAGTAGTGCTTATGTTTATTGTCATGTGTACAACTATACTATAAAATTATATTTAATGTGGATTAATGGTTAGGTGACAGTAGATGTCCCAGAGGTCAAATTTGTTTACAGCAGTAGGAATAACAACAAAAAAATTTTATAATCAACCATAAACAAACATTCCCAGAAACAATAATTTTAAATTTGATCCAAGCCTTTCTAGATGGAAAAATGTTCCATTTGAACCTTTTGGTAGGATGCACCCCACAGATCTTGTAAACTTTGTATTAGTAATATCAGAATAGATTGCTGGCTGGAAAAAAAAAAAACCTATCTGAAAAACGCAGAGTCCTGGGCAAGCTTGTAGCCTGGGCTTCTCAAGTCCTGAGTTTGCTGAGGCAGCACATTTATCAATAGAGAGCAGTCTTCACCTCTAGACCACAATATTGTAGGCTGGAATCACATGCAGTTCCTCAATTTGATCTCCTGAATCAGTCTTTCAATACTTGAAGTATAGTTTTAAACTTTTCAGTGTTAAAATATACCACTAAAATCAAGAAGTTAATTTTCAGCTATGATAAAATATTAGGTAATTTTAATTCAAATATTAAATTTTATATACTGGCCAAAATAAATAAGAAGACTAAAAGTTCTATTTGCTCTTTAAAAATTTACTATACAAATCTGCATAAATTTTAAGAATTTCTACACACTTTCTAATCTAGTAGTCTTAAAGGTTATAAATCTTCAAGAATATAAGTGAACATTTAACAAAAACAACACTTGAATCTAATGTATGAAATATGATATGTCAAGAGCTTTGTAATGTTTTGAACAACCAATAAAAAATAAATAAGTAAATAAATAAATTGATGGAAAAAAAAGAATTGAAAATAAGATTATATATATATTGTTGTACTACATTATTGATATGGATATATGGTTAAAATTTACACACATTAACACTGATATCAAAAGTATCCACACACACACATGTCCATGCACATATACATACACTTGATCACAATACAAAAAGATTATACTTAGCTATTATATATTAGATTATACTTAGCTATTTTATACTAGATTATACTCTTCAACCTTTAAATATGTCTTCAAATTTCAAATAACAGAAATAACCTTTCATGAATAATTTTAAAAAGTGATATTTCTGAGCACACATATAACATGTTTATTCAAAACACTGTGGAGCTAAGTAACTGTAGGTGATTTTTTTTAAGTACTCCCAATAAAAATCATGCCTTAATTCTTATCACTTTTCTCCATTACGAACAAAATAAAAAAACAACATTCTCTCTTAAAACACTTTTGCTAAATATGTGGTTTTGAATGCTTCTCCCCTCATGAATTCAATTTGGATTTATTCTGACTACCAGTATTCCCAGTATTTCCGTAACCTTTCAGAAGCATGAACAGAGCCATACAACCCCAACCCTTCTCAACAGCTCAACTGTGCACAGCTGTGTGCTCTAGTCATGATAAAAGGACTTTCTTGCTGTAAATAAAAATTAAGCTCCCCTGAAATAATGAGGAAAAACTCATGTATTTTCTTCACAGGGCCAGAACTGCTGACTAGACTCATACACCTGTGGATGTCTGGTAAGAGGCAGAAACTTTGTGGGCTTTTTCTCTCTAGTTATTAAGATGTGAAGGATCACATGTATGGGATCATGTGGTTGTTCCTAGACTAAATCTTTTGGTTATTCAAGAGTGAATAATTAATTATTCATTAATTCCCTTCTAGGAAAAGGAGTATATCCTATAGGGAGATAAAGGCAGGAGTATGCAGGATTTAAATGTGGAAGAAACTAGTGCAAAGACAGAAAGGCTCCAGGTGCATCATAGGATGGGGATACCAACATTATGGAGATTTTAGAAGCTAGGATAAATTGGGAGATTTTTTTGGTATCCAAAGGTCTCAAGTAGCAATGTTCCATGAAAGGGAATATCTTTCTAAAGCACAATGGAGAGTTGTTTCTTGAGTGTGGCCCCTGGATTCTCTGGGGAAAAATGAACTGAAGAATTATCCTCCAGAGAGTCCTTGAAATAGTTTCTTCAGGAAAGTCTTTGCAATTCCAGATTAGGTAAGCAGGAAAAGAGTTTATGAATAAGGGGTGTGGGCCATATTCCCCAAAGACACAGTCTGAACAACATAATCCCAAATGTTGAAATCCCTATGTCTAAAATCTTGAAACATCAAAATCCTAAAAATATAATTCTGGAAAAACATTTTTTTTAAAGTCATTTACTTACATTTTAAAAAGGGAATTTGTTTGAGAAGAATATGACAGCATAGTGAAGAATATGCAAACATAATTCATAGGCCATTATTAACAAAATAGGCCATAATAACATCCATATTTTTTTACAAGCATACATGTTCAGGTAAAATAACAATAGTCCAGTGGCTATAACAGTTATGAAAAGACAAACCATATTCATAGAGGAATGGATTACAAAATTAATATATGAATACTTATCACTATGGCTGTTAGTTCTGTTCATCTGGCTTTGTAAGTGCAATCATCTTAAATACTGTTTTAGGCAATCAAAGTGTTTTGACAAGATCAATTGAAATACCCTGACGGTTCACCTCTGCACATGCAGTTGCCCAAAGACAGCTGAGGTCTCCCAAGAAATTTTATTTTTCTTCCAAAGAAATGTGAAAAAAAGAAAAAAAAAGAAGGTGTCTCTTTATTTATTGAGAAAATTTTAACATTTATGTGCACTCATACAATGCTTGTGCACAAAGTCAACACTGTGGGAATGCACGTTTTTGGAATCAAACTTACAAAACCCAGAGAAAAGAGATAAGAACCCTCTAAAAGTCTCTACACAAATTACACCTCCAGTAATAAAAATGATGTGGAGATGAAATGATGTGTTAGTGACTTGTGAAAAAGTGATGCTAACAGTATTGGGGATATGCTCAATGGTTATTCCCCAACAAGTTCACTCAAATTTATATGTTATTCTCCTCTTAGAACACCTTCAGAGACACACTAAAATAATGTCTTACCAGGTTTCTAGGTATAGGTATTTTTCTTGCCTAACATAATGCAACTATTTTATATACAATTGAAAATGCCCTACCTCTTTCCCTGAATTCGCTTACAGTTTTAGGTCTTCAACATTTTTAGGATTTGAGACTTTATGGATTTAAATCTTTCAGGACTTAACATTTGGGATTATGGTGTTAGGGATAATGTCTTTATGGATAATGATCAGCATAGATGAAGAAGTTATTTTATACCTAATGTACCATTATCCTCAGTAGGAAAACTGACATGAGGACAGTGATCATGTTAGAATTTCCCTTTTAATTTGTTGTAAAGATTCATTGAGGGGCTAGGGTTGTGGCTCAGTGGTAGCATGTTCACCTAGCATACATGAGGCACTGGGTTCGATCCTCAGCACCACATAAAAATAAAGACAATAAAGTCCATCAACAACTAAAAAATATTTTTAAAAAAGATTCATTGACATTATACATACTATGTGACACATAGGCAGTACTGAATAATTGTTAGAAAATATTTTTTATGACGTTAGGGTGTAGATACTCCAGGTTCAGTGATTTTCAGACTAAGGCTCCACAAGGTTTATATGGAGTTATTTTTTGTAGAGTAGAGATGATTTTAATCCTATTTGATCTCCCAAGAATTGGCATGAGATGGAAATTAGGCAAAATTTTACATTTGTGTTTGTTCACCTGAGACTTATGAATAAGCAAGATGGAGAGAGAAGGAGAATCAGTTACTTCATGTGTTAAATAAATTATGTACATGAAAGGCTGACACTTAGTAGGGATTTAGTCTCTATTCCTATGGCAAGTGACAAACCACAATGACAGAATCTTGGACATTAAAAAAAAAAATTCTTGGCCTTAGACCAATCTAAATGCTGATCAGAGTAGATTGTGGCTCCTGGGGAGCAACCGAGGCTACTTAAGGCTCATGGCTGGAATTTGTAGTTCATTGTTATCAATCCCCTTTTCAAAGGCTTTTTTTGCTAAGGATTCCCATATGTAAGAATCAGTTCCCACAACAGCTCCAGGCCTAAATCAATTCTGATAATTTTACCATAATCAGTTATCAAAAATATGTCAATCCTGACAAAAGTGGACCTCATATTATTAAACCTATAATCTAGTCCTATAGTTTTTCACATATGAAAGAACATCAGAATCACCTGAAGTGTTTGTTAAAATACAGATTTCTAAGTCTAGTCCACAAAGTTTGTGATTCAGCACATCTGGGTTGGACCTGAACACACAAAACCCCAGTTGTTGCTGATGTTGTTGATCCTGGAAAAGGAAAAGTAGTGTTAAGATATCAGGGCATTTGTAAAGAAGCAAATGCTAACTTGTCTACAGAGTGACCAGGCCCTTTGTCACTGCCAAGATTTTTCTGGTACCCTTTCATTCTTACATTCACAGCCCAGTTCCTTCTACAGCCTTTCAGCCTTTTCCATATCTTCAGTGAGGATGCCCATTGGGTTATCAAAGAATATGCAGAATATGAGGTCAAAGCAATTTCGAAAGCACAGATAGATTATAGGAGCTCTCTTCTCCTCTGGTCTATTCAATCTGAAGGCCCCTGCAAGCTATGCAAGTACTGTACCTTTGAGCTACACTCCAGCCTCTGACTTCCCTTTATTAGAGCAATTACTTTAGAAAACTACTTCTCTGACCATTTGAGATGTAAATCAACAATCCAGGAGAGACTTTCTCAGGGATTTGGAAGTCATCCCTTTGAAATACAAAGATTAAGAGAAAGGGCTTCCTCTCCTCTAAGAGAGGTGAGGAGCCTAATTTTGATAAGTACTAATTAGCAAACAAGAAGGTCTAATCACATTGACCAGTCTCCTCCCTAGTGTCCTCAAGGTACCATTTTTTTTAGCTTACCTCAGCTTTTAAAAATCCTCCTGCTTTTTGTTTCAGTTGAGTTCAGTTCATTTTTCTTTTCTGATTGAAAAAGTCTTGACCCTATTGCAATAGCCTTGAATTAAGTCCTCCTCATCTCTTATCTCTGTCCATCTAGTGCAATTTTCCTTTGACAGGAGACTCACCCTCCCTGACTGGAATTAGCAGGGCAGCTCATGGACCTATTGAATGATCCTGTCTCTTGTTCCCAACCCTCGCTCACCTTCCTGTCCAGTGGTTCTGGACATGAGCCTGTGATACTCAAGCCACCCCACAGGCTGCTGAACAAGAAGGTAGGTTCAATGTGGCAGCATGGCATTGGGATCAGAGTCCAGTTTCTTGGTAGCCTAAAGAGATCAAGATATTTCTCCTAAATAACTCATGCTTTTCCAGTGTCCTGTGCTAGGCTCTGATGACAAATAATCTGGGCCCTATCTCTGACTGTCAAACATGTTTCTTTGTAGCAGTAGAGAACAACAACAAACCCAAACCGAATATCTAGGGAGACTAGCTGTTTGTAAGAGCCAGGTGACTAACTACTCAATTTTCCCTGATAAAAAGAAGGCATGGGACAATGTAAGGAACTGTCTCAATGTCACTTACCTGGATAGGAACAATGAATAGGGATTAAGAAAGTCAGTCATTGATCCCATATGAAGCTTCTCACTTATTAAGTTGAACTTACAATTATGTCAGAAAATTTTGATGCTTTGGAGAGTGATTACCTACTGCTAAATGCATGGGACAATACATAAAGACAGAACTTTCCTGGACAAACTGCAGCTTAAGGGCACTCTGATAACAACCACAAAGACATTTGCAGAGGGGGAGAAAGTTTAGTTTTCATCATAACCAGTGTGCTTGTCTACAGTAATGCGCACATACTCACACACACTCACACACAGCCATGAATAATATATAAAGTCAGATCTCTCTTCAGTGTAAATTTAGCATTAGAAGGTTACCCAATGCATGCACCCCGCAAGGAATCACAGCCTCAATCAATCCTTCATCAGCTTATGTTCCTCCTCAGCCTTCTTCCTCATGCCCTTACCTCTACATACCTTAATTTGGACAAGAAAGGTATTATTTCTTTTCAGTTCATCTCCTCTCATCTATGTTTGCTTAGGTTTAATTTCCTGCTGGCTTTCCTTTGAGCATCATTTAAATGGAATCTCCTTTTCTGATCATGAGTTACAACTACTTCTTTTGTTACTTCAGTCTAGAAGGTCCTAACCTAGAGGAGAGGAAGGGGTTATCATCCCTGCCTACCCTTCCCTCTTTGGTCCAAAATCTCCCTTTATTTTCCAAAGCAATCAAGACAGCCTTAGACCAAGTTCTGTGAGCTATTTTCCCATGGTATGTACGAATACAAACTGATTAATTCTGCCCTCACTTTTATTGAGTTAGAAATACAACTAAATACATGGTTTTGTGTTCTTATTCAGTGATTCATTGATTTAATGATCTGGCCTAGCACAGCTCAACAGGGTGGATGCCACTTGATTTATCTTCCCAGACTCAGTAATGGGCAGAGGGCCCTGAGAACCAGGACATCTGGATAAAAGATTGAGCTTCTTTCCAAAAAAGCAAATGGGACCAGCTCAGTCAGTCCACTATTCACACATCTGTGACCTGGTGAAAGTGCTACTTAGTTTGCTTTTCAGAAGTCACTAGAGGAAAGGCACCAATGTCTATAAGCACTGAGAAGCATTGGATGCAGCACTCAGTACTCAGAGCACCACAGCGAGGAATCTAAAGGCCACAGAAATATAAACATGGGTTTAATGGGCAAGCAGGTCAACAGTTCAGAACAAATATCATAGGCCCAAATGCTGTTCTTGGTTGATTCCACACAGGACTCTGCCCAAGTCAAGAAGTAAATGCTTTCAAATGATCACAGAGGGATCAAAACTATTACTTCATTAAAAATCACTGAAATCTTAGCCCTCAAGTATATCATGTCCTCACCTATATCAGATCTATAGAACTCTTGTTCCTTTTGCATACATTTTCTCCATGCTCCAGAAATGTTGATCTATTCATAAGTTTTTGAAAATACCCTATATTTTAATTCATAACTTTGCCTATGAGAAACCATATATGATTTCCACTAATCTAAAAGTTTGCAAAAGCTATTTACCATTCTGTTTCCAACATCAAAATGTGTTTAACATATAGAAGATGCTTGATAATATTAACTTACTGAATCCATGGATGCTGCTCTTCCTTCCTGTCCTATGTGTATTTACTCTGAAGCTAGAATGGTCCAATCCACTCCTGAGACTTCTTTTATCAGGACTGGTTACAGTCCCTACCAATGAATGACACCACAAGGGGAAATATTACTCTTCTGCTCTTGGCACTGCTTTTCTCAGGGCTTCAGACTAGGACTGGAATCCATAACATCAACTTTCCAATGCTCAGGCATTTGAACTATGCTGCAGTGTTGTGTGTATCCAGCTTGCAGACCAAAAATTGGAGGCTTCCTCAGCCTCCATAATACCATGAAGCAGTCCCTTCTAACAAATATTATTTTATGCATGATAATTATATAAATTTGATAGGATCCTACTGGAAATGTGTGTGTGTGTGTGTGTCCTGTTGATTCTGTTCCTCTGGAGAATCCTAATATGTTCTGTAACCCTGGAAGCTAGTATATTATTGTTATATAGAAGGTATTACGTCAATATTTTTATATAAGTCCATGTTGTATAAAAAAACATGAACTAAAATATAATATAATATATAATATGCAAATATAGGAAAATAAAAATATAAAGTGAGTATATTTTTAATATAAATATGTAAATTTGTTTAAAATAAAAATCCATATCAGGGAGTTATAAGTTATAAAAGCATATTTAGTTATTTTTAAACGAGTATCCAACATAAAGAGGAGTACTGTTAGAAAACAAATTCTAGGATTTAAGTGGATCCTAGCCCAATTTTAGAAATAATTAACAACAAATATCAAACATCAAGACAAAGATAAACATAATTTTAAAAAGGAAATTACTGAAAGAAGTCTGTTGTATTGTTAGTATTAAATAGAACTTTGCTGGACCTGGAGGTTCACAGCTGTAATCCCTCAGTTTGGGAGATTGAGGCAAGAGGACTGGGAGTTCAAAGCCAGCCTCAGTTAGTTAGCAAGGCCTTGAGCAACTTAGTGAAAACTTGTCCCAAAATAAAAAAAATAAAATAGGGCTGGGGATGTAGCTCAGTGTTTCAATCTCTGATTTAAAAAAAAGTAAAAAAAAAAAGAAAAAAGAAAGAAAGAAAAGAATTAAATAGACCTATGTTCAAATTCTATCTTCAACAGCATTAGCTGTACTTATGGACAGTTTACTTGAATTCTTCGAGTATTAGTGTCTTCTGCTGTAAAATGAAATTGACACAATCTGTTTCAATGGATTGTTCTGAAAAATGAACACAATGACTCTCCAGTACCTAGCACATGAATGAATGCCCAACATATTTTAGAACCTGTCAAAATACATAATTCTAAAATTAAGACATATATTAAGATGACATATTTAATGAAAAAACTCAATAGGTAAAATTGTTGCCAACCTGCAGAGACTAAAAGTTTTTTTAATCAGCTATTTAATTTTTTTCAAATATTTTTATTAGTACCCTATACTTATACATAATAATGAGGTTCATTTTACATAATAATAACACATGAAATATAATTTTGCTCCATCTTAATCCCCAGTACTTCTTTCTTCCCTCCCCCTGTTCTCCTTTCTCTGCTCTACTGATTTTCTTTCTATTTATTTATTGTTTTTTTTTTTTTTTTAAAACTGGTGCTTTGCAGGTACACTAAAGTTGGAATGCACTGAGTGTATTCATATAGGTACGTAGCATAAGCTGGTCGATTTCATTCTTCAGTTCCTCCATTTTCCTGTCCCTTCTCCTTCTTCCTCAATCCTGTTCTTCTTCTCCACTGGTCTCTTTTCTTTTTTCATGGGATGCCCCCCGCCCCCACAAGCCCTGTGCACTTTTTTTTTCTTATTATTTTGTTCCAGCTCCCCCAAATGAGAGAAAACAAAATGGAGTAGATTTTATCTCCAAACTTCATGCTGAATAGTTGATTCTAACCATAATTTAAAAATTCATCTTTTTTAAAAAGCAAAGTGTATCTCTTTTTTGTTTTATTTTTATTTTTTAGAGAATTGCATTACTCTCTATAAATAAATACTTTTCCTGGATTTTAAATTTACCATTATAAATTATACAAAAAAATTTTAATGTCCACATCATTTTAAAAAGACTTAATATGATGCATCTTTGGTTAAAAAAAAAAGACAGATAAGGAGCTCTAAATGATTGTTTATCTTATTTGTTTCATTTGGAATCAGCTCTTTCAAAGACTTGCCCATCTTGAAGCAATTAACATTGGCTACAAACTCCTCTTTTGCCTCCCATACCTTTCTACTGTGTATAGTAACCCTAAAGAAGTGAATACTAGAACATCTCATCAAGAAAAGTCTGGAAACATCATAGATAATTATCTCTTTCTTGGAGAAATAAATTTTAAATCTTCTTCTAAGTCACATGTAAATATGACATTTGAGATTTTTACAAATAGAAACATTGATTTTGAATCAATGCAAAAATATAGTAGTTGGTAGTGAGAAACCAGAAGGGAATTATTATTGTGATTATTTAGTAAACTGAATTTAGAGGAGAAGTGACACTCAAGATATATCCATTACCATATTTTCCATTAGCTACATGCCATCCTAAGCAATATCACACTGCTATTTCATGGCTAATTTTAGCTTGAGTAATATAAATTATTTCTTATGTTCAATTTTCTTATTTGATATGACAATTTAAAAGAAAAGTATACCTCTGAACTTCCTGTGGAAAATGGCACACAATATACCTAATACTGACAAAAGTAAAGGTTTGTTTCAGTCCTCCCTGTCCCTCTGCGGTGGTTGTAATAGTTATTGCTTTCAGGTTCTTCTTCTTGTTTAAACTATTATAGCTTTAAAAAAGAAAAAAAAAAAATGCTCAGTTTATTCTGCACATTTCTTAAAACCAGTGCAAATTATGGTTGCAATCAGGAAAAAAAAAGTAATTTGAAAAATGCTGACTTTAAAAAATATATAAAATGCCAGCTGTAATTGATGTGATTATTTTTTTGGTAGGTAATTTCACTACTTTGGTGAATATTTTTATTTTAGAGTGAAATGAAAAGAAGAAATGTCCACTCTTTACAAAGATATTGAATTCAGAGTCAATTATTGAGAAATTAATTTAAATGTTCTGTGAATAATTTGGGTAATGATTGTACTTATTAGAAACAAAAGTTGGGGAAATGGACTGCATCATTTTCAATAGTTCAATAACCTTGAATATAATCAAACTTCTTTGGTAAATAAGTGGTGCTTTATGAGAAGGGAAAATCTTACAGCATCAAACATTTTTTATGCTATAGCATTATAACTGTGGTCCTACTGCTGTTGTTCTTTTATTTAAAATTTAAATTGTAAAAAATATGATATAAAAACAATAGTTTTTACTTTAATGTTTTTCCTAATAAATTAATATTTAGATTCACCTTAGAAACAGCATGTTTACAGTTAAATTTTAATTAAGAAAGAAGCATTTATTACATGTCGTCTTTATAAGTGCAAAACCAATTTTATACAGAGGTGGCATATTCTTCAACATCAGCTTAAAACCAAACTAGGTGAAGGTCATACAATCATTGCAGTTCACATTGTAAGCCATGTTCAATTAGAGTGTGTTTTATATATATTGTAAAATTGCTCTTTGAAAAAATATTGTTGAAGATTCCAGGGTCTTAAATTGCACCTCATATTTTATAACACTTAATAGTGTTTCCCCTTTTCCAAACCACAAAGATTTAAAAGCCTTTTAAATGTATACAAGAAGAAAGTATCATGCACTATAGATTCCCTAAAACATAAACAAAGGTCTTTAAAACTTTTGCTTAAGAGAAAGTGGTTCAACAAAAATAAATTTTTCTATAATTGAAAGTCTGTAAACATATACCTAAAAGAGAATGAAAAATTAAGTTATTTAAACCTCTTTAATTTTTTTTTTTTTAATGGAGCTGGTATGTAGCTCAGTGACCGGGCACATGCTTAGCGTGTGCAAAGTCCTGAGTTCAATACTTAGCATCACCAAATAACAAAAAGCAAAATTGGTTACAGCATTCTCTTAGTATACAACAAAAATAAACAAGATACTTTGGGTTTATTTTTTAATTGGTATTTAAAATATCAAAATTTATATTCATAAATGAATTAGGAAAATATTAGCTGTAATAAGTTGGGATGATTTTTCTCATATTTACTTTATCCATTTTTTTCATTATCAGGATAATAGCTTCCATTTCATAGTAGTACACATTGTCCGTAGGCTAAAATTAGTTTCTATTCATAGAGCATGGTTAGATTCTAGACAGGTTGACCAGAATATGTTTTTAATTATAAATAATAAAAGTAATATGTACTGTCAAAGCTAAAAGAAAAGGTAGAATGACAGGTTGATTAAGCAAAATCTAGTTTTCACCTATCACAGGAGGGAGTCACCACTTTGAAGCTTATTAGTGTCTTAAAAGGGAAAGTTACGGCTGATATTTTTAAGGCTTTGGGATCACTTTTTCCTGTGATTTAAGGAAAAAAAATTTCAATGCAGGAATGAATTGAGGTTGGGGAAAGCTCTTAATATAATAGCTTAGAATTGGAAACCAGTGGAAACAAGGCATGAATTTGGGGGGTAAATAGTTATTTGATGGGCAAGTGGGTTTGAACTGTTGAGTGATCTATTGCCCCAAGAAGGGAATTTTTTGAGAATTTGTTGGTTGTATAAATGGAAGTAAGCAATACACTTATATACTTTTTATGTCTTTATTATTCTGTGTAAGATTTCTTTCAAATAATAATTTAAAGTCTCATAATGTAGGCTTAGTCTTGAGTGTTAAACTCTGGGACCCCAGTGTTTGGAAATGATAATAGTCATTACTGGCTATATACAGTAGAGGCAGACAACAGAAACAACAAAAAAGATATTCTCTCAGGTAAATGTAAAAGAATCATACATTGTATAATATAGAAAACAGAATAAAGGCAGGACAGTTGCTAGGTAATCACATTCCTCACATAGCC
This sequence comes from Urocitellus parryii, assembly GCF_045843805.1. Taxonomy (NCBI): domain Eukaryota; kingdom Metazoa; phylum Chordata; class Mammalia; order Rodentia; family Sciuridae; genus Urocitellus; species Urocitellus parryii. The sequence goes on along the minus strand of NC_135538.1, from coordinate 67,495,546 downwards.
CAGCAATATTTCACCTGGGGAAACATATAATATGAACCACTTGAACAGTTTCTGTCAAATATATACTGAAAATTATTTTTACTTTCTGAATTTTGGGAGAGACATTTTAATGATGAACAATGGCATTTATATTGGGCACTATATCTTTGATTCTCACTTTGTTAAACTGCATATTAAATGAAACTGAGACATAAACCTAAGAAATTTCCAAGTATTCAAATGTGCTAGAATGAAAGTTCTAAGCATTAATGTGACTAAAAGGCCACATGGAGTCTGAATTAAAGAAGCAGCCATAGAGGTAGTGTACTTTGAGTCTCTATTGTCTGTGTATACACATATAAATTCATGAAATAAAATAGCATTTGATCTCCTAACAATGTGTCTGAAAATAGTTTCTTTAGAATACTTGTATTTAAGAAACATGTTGCCTGTATAAAAGTTTCAGTTTTAGCCAGCCTTTTCGTTGTGTAACCAAAAGACTTGACAAGAACAATTTTAGGGGAAAAAGTGTATTTTGAGGTTCATGGTTTCAGAGGTCTCAGTCCACAGATGGTTGACTCCATTCCTTGGGATTTGAAGTGAGACCGAACATCATGGTGAAGAGTGTAGTGGAGGGAAGCGGTCAAGATATCACACCAGGAAGCAAAGAGAGACCTCTGCTCAACTAGGACAATGTATAAGCACACCCCCAGGTTCCCATCTCTTCCAGTCATACCCTATCTGCCTACAATAGCCACTCAGTGAATCCCTATCACTGATTGGTTAAGTCTCTCAAAACTCAATTGTTTCATTTCTAAACCTTCTTATATTATCTCACACATGAGCTTTTCGGAGACACATATCTAAACCATAACACTCTTTCTTTTTTCTTGCTTTCTTCTCATATTTTTCCCTGTGTCTCTTAATTTCTTTTCCTCCCTGTAACTAGATACTTTCTCATTTTATAATAGCCACTAAAGGGAAGGATAGGAACATTTATCAAAACTATATATATATATATATATATATATATATATATATATATATACATATCACTGTCTTTTATAATATATTTAGGTATTATAAATGTATTAAATTCTAGTCATGAAATCAATACCCACAATGGAAAAAAATGTTATTTTAAAGACATCTTTCCAGTGGGACTACATGCATTTATTTCTCATGTAATAATACAAGTAGTTTTTTTTCCATGATTTATGCTATTCGGAATGAATTCAAGTCTAACTAGCTATATAAACTATGATTATAGCTATTATATATTCCTTTTGATATGTAATATTATTTCAATGATGAGGTAAATTCATCATCAAAACCCTCAGAAATGAGGCTAATCTGATATATACTTTGCATCTGTTGATAACATGGTAGTAGTTATTTCAATGCTTTGTATTATGGGTAGACATAATTTTTTAAAAAGGAAAAGGCCTATAGAAAAGAGAAAGGAAAAATGTGTAACAGACCTGACACTGTTTATCCAATTATAACTTCATATATAATCAATAATTAAAGTGCCACATGCTGATTATCGGCCCACCTCTCTTATGTTATTATCATAATTAACAAATTAGAGTTTAGATCTTGCTACTTAAACCAGTGTTTGATCATTACCCAGAGGAGGGGGAGTTGTAACAGTGTACTGGATGTTAAATGCTAACACTGTGATCAACTGGTGCTATTCTCTGAACATACTGAAGTTCAATAAATACCTATTAATTATTCTCCTATCTTAGTAATAATTCATAGTTAAAGTAGACTCAGGCACATATTTTTTTCTTTCAGAAATTCTTGTACTAAAGGTACATGTTAAATTTGCTCAAATAAATATCAATATTTTATTGTTCTATCATTTGTCATCCTCCAACTTCTGGCTCTTGCATTAGGAATTTGATTCATCAAATCCTAAGGTAATGATTTGAAAATCAATGTGGAGTCATAATGTCTGGAACATGTCAACTGCACAGCATCTGACAAAACCAAATGATACCAAAACATGAAGTTGTTGAAAAGATTAAAGTCCAAAATGAAAGAGTGTAAGACACTGGGGTCTCCTAAACATGGTCATGTCAGTGTTGGCAATTCACAATTAGTTTTAGGTGAAAATAAAGTTAGTAGCCTATTCCTCTCCTTTCCACTTCACAAATGTCAAAAAATTATACAGTACAAGCACCTCAGAAAAAAGAAAAACTTTTAAAAATTCAGGTTTTCATTACTTTTTTAAGAGTACCAAATATTATATTTTCAAAAAATAGAATAAGTTTCTAAACATAAGTGTATTCAAACTTAAAACATCTGTGATCTACCTATATAATCAAGGAAAGTAATCAGACAAAATGAATATTCTTACAGTCAAACAAATCACTCTTAAATATGCTATACTTAGTATGAGGTACAGGTCAAAATTCAGAACGGTGAAGGGGACTTGCATTTCTATCTGTTACACTAAGGTTTACAGAAAGATAGGACTGAACCATTGAAAGAAGTAGGGATTGGTAGTGTAGGATCCAATTCCCTTTCGCATTCTTAAATTTTATACCATTTGGCTGTGTTTAAAATGGGAAATTATGATCTCTTTCTTATCTAAAAGCCATAAAATTAAATACAATAATATAAAAATTAATTTGAAACTTCTAATAAATTCTACTTGCTTTCTAAAAGTACAGTAATTCCCCCTTACCCATAATTTCATTTTCTTCACTTTCAGTTATTTTTAGTCAATTGCAATCCAAAAATATTTAATAGAAAATTCCAGAAATGAATAATTCATACATTTCACATTCTGCGCTTTTCTGGTGGCACAATGGAATCTTGCACCATCCTCCTCCACTCTGCTTAGGACATGAGTCATCTCTTACTGCAGCCTGACCATTCTGTGTAACAACCTACCCATTAGTCACTTAATAGCAATCTTGGTTGTCATGCATATATGTGGTAACCATTCTTTTATTTAATAATGGCTCCAAAGTGCAAAAAATGGTGATGTTGGTCAAAAGAAGCTGTCATCTGCTACCTTTAAGTGTAAAGGCAAAATATCTTGCCTTAATAAGGAAAGAAAAAGATGTGTGGACAGATTGCTAGGATTTATTATGAGTTAGTTACTGTTATTATGTACAACTGTATAATTTACAAATTACTTTTTATTTAACCATAATGTAAACCAGGTTTGGTGTTGTCTAAAGTTTTAAGAATCCATCTTGCAACCCATGACCTCCAGGTACCTGGGGAGGGACTTTGGTATTTAGTTTTACAAATAGGAAAAAAAAAAAAAAACACTAGTGTTATTCAAAAACTCGCAACACAGGAAAAAAAATATAAAGTAGAAAATTAATAGACAGTTTTAACACTTCAATAACATTTACCTACATACATGGTTTATAAAAGTTGTACAGGATTCAACCTTTGAAAGATACAATGCCTCTGAGTCTTAAAAATAATCATATCAACTTATATAATTCCCATCAATTAGTGTGATCAGTATATTTATTTTTGATTGAATAAAGAGTAAAAACTATAGAAAGATTATAAGATTGGAATCTGAACACTTGTTATATAAAAAGAAACACATTTTCATTTTTAAATAAATATGCAACTCTAAAATCAAAGTTCTCTTAATTTGACCCTATCCTTTAAGGACAGAAAAAGAAGAATAAAATCTGCTCCAAAAAAAATGTTTGACAAAAATTTTTACTTTAAAATAATAGAATCTAACTATAATAATTTTGAGGGGATTCTAGAAAAAAATTCTTCTAACACACCTCAGTTTTAGAGTCATTGATGTTAGACAATAATAAAATTCTTGAATCAGAATTAATGGCATCTATTACTTTTCCATATTAGAAGAAAGTACTAAATAAATACACCAATGAGACTTGGATAACCATATCACATAAAGATTTTTTTAAAAAAAATATGGTCCTTACATAATATTACACACCTCTCTTCAATACATGATTTATTTGAGAATCAAAACACTGAGCAGAAAATTGTTATATAACAATCCATATGCATAAAGCATATATGAGTGTACTTTGACTTGCTGTAACAGAGCTACCCGCTATTTAATTAATCTCAAGACCAGTGGTTTACAATTGAGAGATTTCTTTTATCCTATCCATCCCCAAAGGCCCATAGACTAATATATCTCATATTAATGAAGTTAAGGTTTTCCATGGAGCTTAGGAGTATTCTTATACTATATTATGTCAAGCCAAAGCCTCAGTACAATTAGTTTTCACAGCAAATATATTTTCCCTGACATAATATAGAAAATTGAATAAATGCATTCTTAATTTCATAAAAACATGTAATAACTTTTCAAACAAATGGCCATATCTTTTCACATCCTGTTTCTAGGGTTTTTAGAAGGTGTGTTATAACAGCTAATGCTTAGTAAATATGTGCCAGACACTGTTCTATATGCTTTATGTATAGAGCATCTCCTGTAGCCTTATCTGCAGCTCTGTGTGAAAGCAGTAGCTTTATTGTCCTTATTTTACAAATGAGGACAGGGCTTTTAGAAAATAGAGTAGTTGGCAAAGGTTACAAAGCCATAATTAACAGACCTAGATTTAAAATGACTCAGTCAAACTTTCGGACCTGTGCTCTTAACCATGACAGGGTCCTTCTGGTTCTGTAAAATATTAAATGTTCAACTTTAATGCTTGAGTTATCTAAATAGGTTTGTGAAATAGCCATCCATCTCAGCTGGCCACTCAGAGGCATCCAGAGCCTCCTATCAGCTAAATCTAGTCCATGTGGACCACAGTACCACAGAATGTACTATGCTCTGGAGGCAGTCTTAAAAATCTTGAAGCCGGCTTAAGCAAGGATGCCAGGAAAGTGATGAAGATGATTTCCTTCCCCTTGTATTCTAGACAGCACATTATTCATGCTGTTGCTGGCACCAAAGGATAAATTAGACTGTCTGAATATTCTCAGCAGAACAGAAGCTATAATAGCAAACTAAGTTATACAACATTCTGAATGAAATGCAATAAGGCATGTAATGGGACAAATCAGCTCCAAAGTTAAGCTTGAGAAAAAGTTCTCTGCTATCAAGTTGTGTGTTTGCATGGTATAATCTATTTTCTATTCTAGAATAAAGTCAAAGTGAGAGCAGCTTTGACATTACAAATCACCGGCATCACGGTGAACTCTATCACACAGACAATTCATATTAAATAATATGGTTTAAGGGAGGATTAAAATAAAATTATGTCAGGAAACATGTGGTTGGTTGATAAATTCATCATGATCACTGTCTTCTTAATTAATATTTGTTGAACAAAGAAATAATTATACTGTTGAGATACTTTATGTGTCAATTAAATAGTATACAGCAATGGATCAGTAGTCCTTTAGATAAATTAATAAGGTTCTTCTATCAAGATTCTGGGGTTTTTTTGCTCCCAAACAAAATATAACTAATGTAAAAATTGATAACAAGATATTCTCATTAATTCTAAGCAATTGTCTACATTTTTGGTTATTATTTTAGCTCAAATTCTAGTTGTTATATTATAATAAGGTTTTGCTATGCTTATACATGGTTATGTGTTTACAAAAACTGTACTTAAACCCTCATTAAAATAAGATCCTCAATCCATTTTACCCACATACAGTGTTCAGTGCTTCATAATCTTATCAGCCTCAAAATTGCTAATAGTTATTCTCGGAGAACAAAATATAGCAACCTAAAGCAAAGTGAATAGTCATGTTTTGCAGCCAGCAATGTCTGATCATTTAAACTTGCTTTCATCAATAAGGGGAATAAAATCAAAGAAAAAGAAACAGCATGGAGAGAACAGTTGGTTAATAAATTTATTTTCAAGGCACAGGTGACATTTTAGTATTCAAACAATTTTTATTTAGAAACCCAGTAACCTGCCTGATTTCATGGATATTCAGTTGGAGAGCAATTACCTAAGTCCTCTGTAGTAAGGCAGATGTGAAACACCTCAGAGTGACCAAGAAATAGCTGTTTCATTATTCAGGCATGACATGACTTGATATTAGTGGTAAAAGTTTTGGGGAAAAAAAAAACGTAGTTAGAAGCATTGCAGAGATGGGATCATTAAAATCAACAAGAAGTGGCAAGGGAAATGGTATCTTGAGGTATAAAACCCAGCTGCAGATTTGAACATTTAATTGGACAAGCACCTAAACTTGCCTTAGCCATAAAATGAATATATTTTCTCCCCTCCAAACTGGCTTCCTCTCACAAATTATCACAGAGTAAGCCAACTCCACTATTTATCCTGTTGCCTTGCTCAGATATAGATTATCCTCACTCCTATCCTCCTTCTCACCCCTGCATCCAAGTTATCACCAAATCTTAGAGAAGACATGATCCATCCTCCCCCAGAGCTTCAGGCTCTGCCCACTTGTCTCCTATCCCCACTACCTCTACCCAAAGGAAGCTCTGAGACCCCACAACTGCACTATTGCAGCAATCACCTCATGGGTCCCTTTCCCATGTCAGAGTGATTTTTTTTTCTTTTTTCGGTACCAAGGATTAAACAAACCCAGGGACACTTAACCACTGAACCACAGTCCCCAGTCCTTTTTAAATATTTCATTTAGAGACGGAATCTTGCTGAGTGGCTTAGGGCCTTGCTAAGTTGCTGAGCCTGGTTTTGAACTCACAATCCTCCTGAGTCACTGGAATTACAGGCATGCACCCCCATGCCTTATTATTGAAGAGATAATTATTATTGAAGAGATAATCTAATTCTTTCTGTCACCTACTCAAAACCCTGTAGTCTTTTATTTTTTTTTTTTTTGAGAGAGAGAGAATTTTAATATTTATTTTTCAGTTTTCGGTGGACACAACATCTTTATTTCATTTTTATGTGGTGCTGAGGATAGAACCCAGCGCCCCGGGCGTGCATGCCAGGCGAGCCAGCTACCACTTGAGCCACATCCAGAACCCAAAACCCTGTAGTCTTCAAACAGAATAAAGCCTTTGTATCATGTCCTTCCTAAGGTGGTGCTGCTTTTCTCTAGACTTATTTCTAACCACGCTGAGAGTCCTGTACTATACCCATGGAATCTGCAAAATTTCCCGGATCCTTGAATGTGAGATCAATTTCATGACTGTCCTTTAACAGAATTTCATCTGTGTCCCTACTACTTTAAAAGTATGTCCTTTAAAATGTTCTTTTTTTATATCTAATTTAAATCTAGCTTAACTGAATAGAAGAATACTGATATAGACATGGTGATAAAATTATTTTGAATTACTGGGACATTTGTTTAATTTTATTTGTAATTTGCATATCAGGAAATAGCTTATATGTTGCTATTAAATTGAAGGAATCACAGGATATGAATCAAAAATAAGAATGATTCCCATTTTTGCTTTCTTCTCCCAGAGGACACTGACAAGAGACTCACTAAATGACAACCAATTCTGCTCATTTTCTCCCTCTTCACCAAAAACCTAAAAAACAAATTAAAATAGTTTCAAGATTGCATAGGTCCACATTTTTGGACTGAAATGTGTCAGTAAACTTGACCTATCTGGGCATCTGTTAGTTTTTCTTGCTTTACCCGTTATTCTGATTCTCTACAGAGTCAATGTCCAAGAATTTAATAGGGTAAGAACATGATTAAAACTTCTCTTGCTAAAAAAAAAATAAAAATAAAAATACACAGACAACAAAATGGAAGAAGGAGCTGACAAATGCAGAAGAGAGGCACCCAGCTGAAAGGATATCAGAAAGGAGCAAGCCCAGGTCCCCTTTAATGTTGAGGAGGGCAGCATTTCTTTAAAAAAAAACAAAACTTTTTGTCCCTTTCCTCAGCTTAAAAATGATGGTTATTTATTGCATTGTAGTAGATTGGTGGATAGACTAACTTAATAACCTTTCCAACCTCCTCCTTGAAAAACTGAGAGCAAAAAAAGTGCTTTATCTAAATGCCCTTGCAGTGAGTTTCGGGATGATTTAAGTTCTGCCAATCACACATTCTTACGTGAAGCTTGAATTTGGAACACAAGTACACATATCATAGTATTCTTAAAGCCTAATCTGTCTATATTTTATGTTCCCAGTCTTGGTTGTACTTCTTTTGCTCTCATTCTTATTTATATTACTTTTTTATTGATGCATTTTTGCAACCTTCTTAAGAACTTTCTGGAATAATAATGATATTGCGCATATACTTTTACAAAATTTTGAATACTATTTTAAAAGTTTAGTCTCCAATAACTTTATGATTATTTTTTAAATCTTAGTCTGATACTTCACAAAAGATATCTCATTGCTGTTTTAAATTTGTAATAATACTTTGAGATTTTGAAACTTTTACGTTTTTAAGTATTTATAGGCTTCCTTTGGAAAAGAAATTCACATTTATGTATTAGGATTAATGTTTATATTATTAAATCATATAATCATTATTTGGGGGATATTAACTATTACTATTTTACTGTATACATTCTCACAATTTTTTGTATTACTTGTATCTGTTTTTTAAACTAGTTTTCAAATGAGTTGACTTGAAGCCTGAGCAATAAAAGGAAAGCATGTTATCACATTCTGCAATAAAAACAAGCAAGGAAAAATTGCTTAACATTTTATACATTATTTTGAATATTTCTGCATTGAATTGCAGAATGTACGTTATGTTAGTCAGCTTTCTGTTACTATCACGAAATACCTAAGATACTGAAATTAAAAGGAAGAAAGACTTATTTTATCTCACAGTTTGGGAAGTGTTAGCCATATTGTTTTGGGCCCGATTATGAGGCAGTATATCATGGCAGGAGTATGTAACAGAGCTTCTTAGTGGCTAGGAAGCAAAAGTGAGTGAGAAAGGGAATGAGATCCCAAAATACCCTTTGAAGATACACCCAGTGATATACATTCTTCCTACTAGGTCCTACTTCTTAAAGGTTCCATCACCTTCTGATAGCCCCATGAGCTTGGACCAAGCCTTCAAAACATGGATCATACAGGGATATTTCCCATCTAAACTATAGTAAACACTGAGAAAGTTAACTCAAACCTAAAACAGATGAGGAAAAAAAAATGTAATCTATTAATTTTAAATGAATAAAATTTCCCAAACTATAAAACTTTTTAAGCAGGTATTATCATTATATAACTACTATTAGTAATATGTTTAGGACTGTGAAAATAAACACACTCAACAAAATCGTAGAAGGGAGACAATACAGCCTCCATATCTGGAGAAGGAGAAACTGATAGCATATGAACGGTGAGATAGATATTATATCCCGGAACAACCCTAGCCTTGCTAGGCAGATTGACAATTTGTGAATGTTTAAAAAGAGTGATCTGTAAGAAGCATGATGGTACTAAATTAGTATATTTTCTTTTCAGCTCAGACAACAACCTGCAGATCAGGAAGTTCTACTTTGTTGAGTTTCAGCTGAATATTTAATATTTTTTAAATCTTTTTTTTTAGTTGTAGTTGGACATAATACCTTTGTTTTTACTTATTCATTTTTATGTGGTGCTGAGAATTGAACCCAAGGCCTTGCACACACTAAGCAAGCGCTCTACCACTGAGCCACAACCCCAGCCCTAATGGGTTTTTCATATATCACTACTGTCAGGAAAAATAAATATGGACTGATAGGAAAATTAATATCTGGTTGAACAATATTTCCCAAAGAACTTTAATTATTTGGCTTCTTAAATTAGGCATCATAAAACTCTTTTGGCTGGAATCTAAAAAGCAACATAGAAAACAATTTTGAGTACACACTGTTTATGTTTATTTATATACAAACTACATACATCTATGCTCAAATATGTTGCTTATAAAACCTAAACAAAAGGTAAAATTTACCAGAATGAGAGAAAGGTTGGCAAATAACATTTTATCCATGATCATGATACCGCTGGTTATCAGTGGTAAGTTCTGCTTTCTCACATGTTGAAGTTTGAATATTGGAGAAGCACAGTGAGGCAAGCACATAAAGCAGGGTTTATTTAGACTTCTCCTGGAGGGAGAAGGGGGCCATAGTTGGTATCCCAAGAGTCTGCCCTTTTTATGTCTTAGGCTTCCTTTGTTCTCTTGTCCTCTTCCCCTTATCTTTCTCATTCCTTGTGACTAAGCCTAGGAAATGTTGCTATGTGGGATGGACAAAAGGTGGAAAACAGGTGGGCTGAAGGGGGAAGGGCAGGATGAAGCTGCCAAGGACACATTAATTAACAACCTTATGACGCTGTAGGGAGGAGCAATTCCTGGGACTGGTTATCCTGGCAATGGCTGGAGAAGGGGCAGCTTCTTGCTAAGGGTGGAGGAAGGGCTCTAAAGGAATTAACATTTCAATCCTTCAGGGGACAGTCTCCCAACTTCCCCCGACTCACTCAAAATTGGCCTCCTTGACCTGAACTGATTTACCTATCTATACTGACTGCCTGTCTAATTATGGCTTCAGTCATACAAAAACTTCCTATAAAATGTATTATGAATAGCATTCTGAATTCTTGTGATTTAAATGCTACTTCTAATCTTTTCATTTAATTATTAAATAATATCCCAAGGCACAACATACATGTATTGCTGCTTTTAACCTCAATAATTGAGGATATATATTGTACTTGAAATGATCTTCTCAATAATTTAAAAACTGAGAGTTTACTTCTTGTCCAATCTGTTTACAAGATTCTCATGATGAAATGTGCCTGATAATGAAACTACAACAGGTAAGCATTGACTCTGTCATTTTTTTTTCACTCTTACATGCCAGAGAATATTATTTTCCACTGCAGTTTCATAGCAGAATTTTCTAGACTACTCATTCATTTAAGAAGTCAGGAAATTCACTTAAAACACACATACTGAAAAGTTGTAGCAATGTACTAAACAAGTGTAAACTCTTTAGGCTATCATCATCAAACACTCTGTGTTAAAGAATTCATTTACTCTGACATTGAAATTTAGTTAAATTTTAAGTCAATTACATTAAGAAGTTGTCAAGATTAATATCATCTAATTGTTCTTGTAAAAGGTATATAAGTCAAAGTCCTCTAACATTTTCTGATTTATCCCAGTGGCTCTAATCACTGAATGCAATCCCTGGGAATAGAACACCCCACTTTATAGATCACCGCTTTTTATATGAATGCATTAGCTAAAGACAAGGAAGCGTGCTTGTGAAATTAGCAGACACACAAAATAGGATGAAAAATAAAGTACTGGAAGATGATTTAATTAAGTACAAGTACATTACCTCTCAGACTGTGGGGAACTGAAAGGCATGGTAGACTCTGTCAATGACTGTTGATCCAGTCTTCATGATGCTGAATATGGGTAAAAGACAAACAAATCTCCCAAAGTATTTCATTTAGGATGTTGCATGATGAATTCAATAAGTAAATACCTGAAATAATATTCATTCTTTTTAAATTTTTTTTCTTTTAGTTGTAGATGGACACAGTATCTTTATTTTATGTATTTATCTTCTTATGTGGTGCTGAGGATCAAACATAGTACCTCACACATGCTAAGCAAGTATTCTACCACTGAGCCACAATCCCAGCTCAATATTCATTGTTATTGATACTGAACATTTAGGAGTTGGACACGACTTTAGTGTGTATTTAAGAAGTCTAGTTTGTTTTGCTATATTAGTAGGATCTATTTAAAATGGTTTTGTACACCTAAACATACTTAATGATGACTGTGAGCCTTGAGAGGCAATCAAGCTGCCTGGAGCCAGGATTATCCAGACACAAGTGTCTCCTTTCTCTAGGTATAACTTTTTTCAATTCTTTCTATAGGCCTTAAAAAGAGCTGAAGCTTTTTGTTCTGGGAAAAACAATATAAGAAAATGCAAATTGGTCTAAAATATTTAAATCCTATAGAGAAGAAAAGAGATTATGAAAATCATTGAAATTTCCAGAGGGTATATCTAAAGTCAATGAATGAATATTATTCTTTAAATAAGCTTAAAGGGGAAAAAAGTTCTTATAGTACTTATGGAATCACACAAGTATGTGGTGTTCCATCCTCTCTTGTGAGAGAAAAACAGAGTTTAAACAGAGATAATGGTCGTTTAATAATTGAATTTACTTACTAATTTTTCCATAACGTGAAGGATGAATTTATTCATCTTTAAAAGATTTTCTGCACAACATTCAGTGCCTCTACAAACCAATTTATACTTGATAAAAATGTTACCTTTGCACTCGTTTTCTGGCAGCCCTCATTAGTTTGTTATATATTTAAAGAGGCAAAAAGCATTTTCAAACTGTAATACCATATGCACTAATTAAAGCTTTTATTTAATACTATGCAAATAATCTAATACAAAATGCTTTACTTTGCTGAATACTGCATTATCTGTACCACTTGAATAAACCCAGGTACATCTATTTATTTTATCTTTTTATGTTCAAGTGATGCAAACATAATTGAAATAAATAATGTGAAGAATGTATTTGTAAAGGTGGTTGTTGTATATCAGATGAACTTTAGAAACAAGGTCCATAAATATAATCTTATTTTCCAAATATGAAACACCAAAAAGAAGATTTGTGTATTTGCTTGGTAGTGTCTATATCTCACTAAATCACTATGGAATGTGAAAACTAAAGTCAGTGAATTAAACTCAAAAAAATGATTAATGGTAATTTATTAAATTACTACTGTAGAATTTTCATTCTAAAAGTATAAAATTATGCTCTTGCTCTAAGAAAATTAGAGATGCATAGAGATATCTGAAAGAAAATATGTTTTCTTGAATAGGTGCTTTGGATAAATTGTTTTTTCTCTTGCATATAATTTATTCATTCTGTTTTATGCCTTAACAAGGCAGAATTCTGATCATTAATAAGTTTCACACATGGGTTAAAATAGAGTATTAGCAAATATTTGCTAATTACAAATAACTCACCAGATAGTTCTCAAAATAGACTCATGGTTCTATTTGCATGTAGAATCAATCTACAATATCAGCGTAAACAAGATGCTTTTAAAAATCAAGTGGGAATTAAGTTCTACTCTGTTTTAACCCATTAGGTCTGGATGGATTTCATTTTCCTTAATGTTCAGAAAACAATTTCCCACTAACTTATTTTTAAAGCATCTTTTAAAAAGATATTCTGAACATACACACACACACACACACACACACACACACACACACAAATATATCACTTAAGTACAAGGCTCCTATTTCAGCAAAAATCTACAAAGATTATATTTAAGTCATAATTGTTGGAGAAGAGATTTGACGTTTGGTTTTCATGAAACTTTTTCCTCTGAGAGTTAATCCCTGGGTAATCTGAAGAAGACTGCTGGAGTTAAATTCTTCAGGATCTGCTTTCCTCGACTCATGAACTGACCTTTAGAAAGTAATTTACTAAGTATGTATACAGTTCAGTGTCCTCTAGTAAGTTCTGTGTTCTGCTAAATATAGGAAAGCAGGCTGACCCCACAAGATATCATCATTAGAATCAACTCTTAACCACATCGTTGAAAATCCAGGCTTTCAGTTTACTCTCTTCTGTTCACTCTGTAAAGCAGGAGACATGTGTTTTAGCAGCAGGGCATTGTTCTTATTCTAGGGTAGTGTTTATATTCTGCTTTAGGTGCTCTTTGCTTGGTTACTTCTGGCTCTTCCTTCTCCTACTGAAATAACTATATTGAATAAAACCCCAAAACCTTCTTCTTTCATTATCTTTTTTTCAAATTTGAAAAATTTATAACCAATAATTGAATTTCACAGATTAATTGTAATGGCAATTTCCTATTTAATCATTGTAACAAATTTTGTCTACATTTTTTGTTTTTTTCATATCATTAATGTTCCAATTCATTAATATACTATGAAAGTCATTAAAATGGCAGTCCATAATTGTTTGCTAAATAATGTTATGAAATTAGCAAATTTAATCTTATATATGAATAATCTATGTTGACCTTAATAATAGTTTATGCATATTTATCTTTGAGAAGAAATAAAGAAGTAAAACTTTAAAAAATGTGAGATTGAGGAAGTCTGACCAAAAACAAAAATAATGAAACCCTTCACCTTCAGATTTAATAAAAAACCTTGAACCTAATTTCAGAGTAGTTCTTTAAGTTCTCATTTTCTCTGAAACTTAAAAAAAAATACAAAATGTAAAATGATATTTTGTTCTTTGGAAAAAAATATGAATAAAAATACAAGTAAAAGTGTGAATTTAATATGAAAGCTAGTTCCTCCAATACTTTTGCTAGAGATAGGATTACCTTTCTCAAGATGAGAGGAAAGGATGCCAAGATCTGAAGAGTTAGACTGTTTTTCTTCAAATACAGGAGAATTGTTGCCTTTAAGGCTGCAACTGACACTGGAATTTTTAGTAAGCCCTAATCAATCATGACTCTTGAAAGCAGCTATTACAATATGATATGAAAGTCAGACTGTGTGACATGAACTTTCCAAAAACCAGTGCTGACAGCCGCTCTCTCTCTAAGGGCACTCATTTTCTTCCTCTTTACTTGGAAAAAAAAAAAAAAGAAGAAGAAGAAGAAGAAGAAGAGAAAGACAGGGAGGGGAGGGGGAGAAGAATGTGAACACTTTCAAATTCCCTAAATGGTACTTTTACCTATAAATAAGTAGAAGGTATAGAATCAGTGTTTTATAAATAAGTGCATTTGCAAGCAGGTTTAATGCACTCAAAACAGACCAGCATAAGGGCTGGCAAACATTGCTGGATCAAAAATAATTAGCATGATGCTTTCTTCCAAAGAAAGCTGAGATTAATTTTAGATTTAAATATGTGTCAATAAATGAAGTTTTACAGAATCATAGAAAATGGAGTTCACTGATACAAGATAAATTTCAAGCTGATTTTGATTAGGATGAGTGCCGTATATGCTTATGCATTTTCTATTTCCATTCATTAATCAAGAAAAATAATCATACTACTTACATAAAATTTGGAGAATGGAGATGGTTCAGCACAGGTGCTCATATGTGAAAATATATAACCAGCATAAAAAGAAAGAAAAGAGACTTCCAGCAGGCTGCCTTAAGAAACAAAAGAGTAGAGTAGAATTGTTCATAATTAGTAAATTTCAAAAATGAAAGAATATTTTCTTTTGGCAATTGTATTAAGGAAATAATAGTTTGTATTTTAAGTTCCTTTTTCCTTTGGTCTGTGCTCTTTTTTTCTGCCTGTTCACAGACACTAGTGATTTTGAAGCAGATTACAATAGAAGAAGGTCAGACTACGCAGCCCCACAATATACCACCTGGCCTAAGGAGTATTATCTACTGAAGGTGACAGGGGACTCTGCCTCCCGTCTGCTTAAAAGCAGAACACCAATTTCCCTTTGTAAAGATAAAACAAATTTCAGTTTGTAAAGATACCCCCCTCAACAGCACCAGGAAGAAAAGGATGATGTCTGAGGTGTCTCATCATAGATTTGGTTCTATATGAGAAATCTTATCAATCAACATTTTTAACCATACATTTCTGAGCCACCTTCCCATCATTTACCTCTTGCATGAGCCCAAATCCCTCTTTGTCTAGTCACTCTTCCACAGTTTATCACACTTTATGAAAATGACATATAAGCCCCTGATGTTTACCACTTCTTTGGTTATTCACTGCTCTGTGAAGCTCTCACCTCATGTACATGAAATGTTAGTAAATTTTTAAGCCATCTTCATTGCTGATCCATTCTTTGACAGATTAATCCTCTGGCTTCAAGAACAAAACCTAAGAAGCCGTATGAAACAGTTATGTTTTCTCCTCTATGCTGTCATTTTTAAAATAACATGACATTAAAATTATAAAATTATAAATGTTAAAATTATATGACGTTAATAACATGAGAACATGGAAACATTGATATTTTCATAATTTTGAAAAATTTACCTACTTTTCGTGTTACACGTGTGACTTTTTAAAATTGGATTTATAAACTTTAATGTCAAGGATTATTCCATAATGATGCTGATCATAATGGCAAAAGGCACAATCCTACATGCCATAATCCTAAGTCTCAAAATTATGAAAGAGCAAAATCTCTGATGTCCAAAACCCCTGACAATAAAAATTCTGAAGCTCACAATCTTAGAAAAGTAAAATCCTGAAATATGAAATTATGAAAGCCAAAATCCCAGAAACCATAATTTTCTTTGGGGGAAAAAAATAAGGCTAAATGAGAAGGAGTAGAAAGCTGTATGCTGGGAAATGGATCAGTACATCTTATTTCTATGCAAAGATAGTTACCAAATTATTTAATCAGGTAGTACTTCTAATTCTTCACACACAGCAGCATGCTTTTCTCCAAAAACTTCTCTTTAGCAAGGCACAGTGGTTCACACCTGTAATCCAACCTATTCAAGAGACTGTGTCAGAGGGATTGCATGGTCAAGCCAGATCCTGTCTCAAAATAAAATTGAAAAAAAGGCTGGGGATGTAGTTCAGTGGTAGAATGCCTGTTTAGCATGCTCAACATCATGGATTCACTACCCACTACTGCAAAAAAAAAAAAAATGTCTTCATAAGAGAATAAGAAGAATTAAGTGAGCTCTGCAGTCTTCTGCAAGAAAGACACTTGCCGATCATCCAGTGCTTCATGACATATATTAAGCTATTCTCAGATCGAAATTTGACTTTCATAAAAGATAGGATTCTTATGTTTACCACTAAATCTAACACAGAAACTAAGTTGTGCATGCTTCACTTTGACTAATGGATAGTACTTTCAAAACTGTCCCTACTCTTTTTAAATCAAATACATACAATTCTTGTTGGATATTAAGTTTGTAGAATTAATTCATTTATGCTTTAATGAGTGAAAAAAAGCAAAGTGGTTTTTTCTTTAACACATTTTATTGCTGTATATTAATTATACAGAATAATGAGTTGCATTGTGATATATTCATAGATGCATATAACAAAGAATTGTACAAACACTTATTTGAATATTTGGTAGTCTTTACAGTAAAATGGATTTTAATTGAATCTCCAAATTATAATGACAAATTTGGAATTAAATATGAGCAAGGCTTAAAAAAGAGAATTCCAAGATATTATCAAAACAGTTTATTTCTTTCATTCAGTCCAATGCATATGGAAGATAATTCAGATGAAGGAATTGATCACTTAATGTGGTAAAAATAAACACTGTGGTTGAAAAAGTTTTTATTGTCTGATTTGGAATTCCTTACAGGAGAAGAATTTCCAGGAGCTTTTAATGAACTAAAGCAATATTTGCCTGAAGAAACTAGTGAAGTTACTGACTAATTTGAAAATAATCATGTGTCTGGTCGAATAAGACACCACAACCAATCTTGTTGCTGTTCTATCTGCCAAATTTGTGGCATAAGATTGCATTGAGAATGGATTTACTCATAATCAATAAATAACTCAGAAGCATGGAACAGAATATGATTAATTGTAATAGGGATGTTTTTGTTGGTATATATCAAATAATTAAAAAAAATGTCATAAAGACAATCACCACATAGAAAATGAGCTTGAACATATTCTCTGCAGAGAGCCATGCCATTCCATAAAATCAACTAGTCATCCAAATGCAAGATTTCAAAATATTAATATATGATATTGAAAGTCAGCCAGCAGTTATCAACTATCTTAGCACAACCTCCCATAATCTATCCCTTTAATGCATTTTTATGTTAAATTTTCTTTTTGGGTTTTGTGTTTACTTTTTAGTTATCTCACTATTTCAGATTATCAACATTTTTTTTACTATTTGTTATACTATGTATTTCATCTTTGCCTTATTCATAAATCTGGAAATACAAATTAAAAACATTTTCTAAGAATCCTAATTCATTTATGAATATTTTGCAAACTGAACTCTATGGAAGTATATTATCACAGCAATGACTTTGTGTTGTGTTATTGTTTGTGTATGTAAAAATGTTGAAACATTCTTAATAAAGAAATGTCTTTATGTACATTTGTATTTGTGAAAAATAAAATTTTTCAATATCTCAGCTATTTGTGCAATAGCATATGTGATAGTGACCCCTCACAGTTTTTAAGGGCCCTATCAAAGGACTTGGGTTGTCTATTATGGTAGTTCTGATGATTGCAGTTGTGAAACTGGGTGCACACAATTGCCAACCATGTTTGTTCATGTATTTCACTTTTTGATCTGTTTAGTAATGTTCTATTGATGCTTATGAGTCTACTCATAAGTGTTTTACCTATGGGCTGTTGAGCTATTTCATGGTACAAGATGGTCTATAAAGTATTCTGTGATGTTAATATGTTTCTCAAATAAATCCCATTTTAAAACTGTAAATAAATGTCTGTAAAGTTTTTTTTTTTTTCAGAATTGTATTTTTGAGATTTTGATCTTTTAGACTTCAGGGATTTCTGTTTCTCATATTCTATATCAGACATATTGAACTTTGGGGGATTTGGGGTTTTGGGTATTTGGGATTTTTTCTCTCAGTATTAAGGCCTTTTATCAATGTTTAATATTTCTTTCCTGTAATGGATGTGCTAATTAAGAAATATGTTCATTGATAATGAATAAAAATAATTATTCTATAAATTGTCTAGTATTTTGAATCTAATCATTGTTTTGGTTGATTAATGATGAAAATATTTCTCAACATTAAATTTATAACAAATACAAAAACAAACTAAATTTGACATACTTCATAAAAATATTCTCTCTGTTGATCCTATATTAATTTCACTTTTTAATTAAATAAATACTAACCAAAAGGCAAGTATATAATAAAATGTCAAAGGCTAATTTTCAAATATATAGCTGAATATATGAAGAAAATCTAGTCTTGTTTTCATAGTAATATATCTATATAACATATGTAATATATTTCTTTTTTAAAATTGATTTAAAGAATAAATGACAGCAGAATGTATTACAATTCTTATTACACCTATACAGCACAATTTTTTATATCTCCCATTGTATATAAAGAATGTTGACATCAATTCACGACTTCCTACAAGGATAATGATGTCTATCACATTCCACCATCATTGCTAACCCCCTGTACCCCTCCCTTTCCCTCCCACCACTCTGCCTATCTAGAGTTCATCTATTCCTCCCATGCTCCTCCTCCCTACCCCACTATGAATCAGCCTCCTTATATCAGAGAAAACATTTGGCATTTGTTTTTTGGGGGATTGGCTAACTTCTCTTAGTATTATCTTCAATGCCATCCATTTATCTGCAAATGCCATGATTTTATTCTCTTTTATTGCTGAATAAAATTCCATTGTGTACATATGCCACATTTTTTTTTATCCATTCATCTACTGAAGGACATTTAGGTTGGGTCCACTGTTTAATTATTGTGAATTGTGCTGCTATAAACATTGATGTGGCTGTCTCCCTATAGTATGCTGTTTTTAGGGTATAGATAGAGGAGAGGGATAGATGGGTCAAATGTTGGTTCCATTCCCAGATTTCCAAGGAATCTTAATACTGCTTTCCATAATGGCTGCACCAATTTGCAGTCCCACCAGCAATGTATGAGTGTACGTTTTTCCCCCACATCTTCGCCAAAGAAGAAAAAATCATCAAATAAATGACCTCACATTACATCTCAAAGCCCTAAAAAAAGAACAAACCAGCAGCAAAAGCAGTAGAAGGCAAGAAATAATTAAAATTAGAGCTGAAATCAATGAATTCAAAACAAAAGAAACAATTAAAAAGATTGACAAAACCAAAAGTTGGTTTTTGAAAAAATAAATAATATTGACAGACTCTTAGCTACGCTAACAAAGGAGAGAGAAAACTCAGCATACGTGATGAGAAAGGTAATATCACAACAGACACTACAGAAATACAGATAATAATTAGAAATTATTTTGAAAACTTATACTCCAATAAAATAGAAGACATAGAAGGCATTGACAAATTTCTTAAGTCATAAGATTTGCCCAGATTGAAACAAGAAGATATAACAATTTAAACAGACCAATATCAAGTAATGAAGCTTACCTTCCAAGAAAAGTCCAGGACCAGATGGATACACAGCCGAGTTCTGCAATATATTTCTTTTTGTGTATTTAAAATATGTGTATTAGTGTTTCAATGTATATATTTACATTTAATGATAAATAATATATGTACTAGTATATTTTATATGGCTTGATATGTACATATTATATTAAATAATTTAAATATAATTAATTTATTATTATATGTTTTATGTTTTATATTTTAAAATATGTTCTGTGTACATATATGTAAGATATAATAACTATACCATTTTTTTAATTAATGCAGATTTATTTGGTGACATGCTTTACCCTAAACAAAAACATCAATGACTAAGAACTAAAAATGTTTTTTTTCCTCTTTTCTTACACCAAGTGTTTCCAGGTATTAATAGACTAATAGTTACATTTCTATAAATGGAGGTTATTACTAATTGTAATCCCATTTCTTCCTGTTAGTGACTTATTCATCATGTAAAATGTTAAAACAACTAGATAGATGTCAAATAAACTGCTGAAATTAAAAAAAAAAAAAAACTGATTAGTGTTAACTTTCCAATCTGAACCTTTTTGTGAACATTTAAAGAAGAAGAGGTGTCAAAAGACCAATTAACCCAGGGTGGAGACATTCTGTGAGGAAGCCCTACATCACAATACAGAGAATGGAGATCTCAAAAAAACATTTGTATCAAAGGAAAAATAAATTACTACTTCTACAAGAATTTCTTTCTGGAAAATAACTGCTCTAGTAGCATTTAAGCACTTGTGTTTAAACAAAGCTAAATATCCTGGCCTGGTTTATCCTCAGAGATGCTTCTGAAAACCTTGTCCACTTTTCTAAGAGCAACTTTGGTATACAGCTATGCGTTACAATAAAGTGTTTGCATCTAAGTGGGGAATTATTGGAATTTAGAGCCTGATGGGGAAACTTGCATTTCCTGATTTCATGGAACTTCGAGTTTTGATCATAAGACAGTCTCTTCTCTAAGAAGTAGCACATAGATTATAACACAGTCCCAGGGCCAGTAAATCAAGTTATCTTGGGTGCTTTATATAATTGAATTTTTGACCAGTCTTTGCTTAAATATCAAAAATTAATTTTTGTTTTCCCAGAATATATCATCTTATACAGCTTCATCTTCTAATAGGAAAATCAATATATATATATATATATATATATATATATATATATATATATAGGTAATACAAATATATAGGAAAGACAATGCAATACAATCTCTTTTATATTCGATAAATTAATTGAAATTTTAATTCAATCACTATCAAAATTAATATTTTTTAACCTGAATATTAGCCTACAATTCCATCAAAACGTATATCAGACACATTTATACCATTACAGCTGGGACTATAGTAGCATTGAAGTCCCCAAATTTTTATATGTATGTAAAATCAAGATCTATCTTAGATTTTTCATATCAATACAAAGAGATAACAATGTAGATAAGATCACTTTTATAATAATCTTTAAAATACATTTTTTAAATCTAAAGTGAAAAAATCCAAGACTGCTTAAAGGGGTTTATTATTTATTTATTTTTTTAAATCCTTCTAATTTTTCAATCCAGCTCATTCTCCTTTTGAAGTTCATCCTTCTTAGGAAAGACAAACACTCCACCACAAAACTTGGATTCCAATTCAGTTTTTTTTTTTTCCTACAGAGAAAAGGTAGTAGGCTTTTCTTGAGTTGTGCCTGTTTTCTGCTATTTATCATATAGGTACACAGAAAACAGAGAAGCATGCCATTGAAGAGGAAAATCAGAAAATTAGTTAATTCAAAAATATGTTTGCATGGTTTGAAGTGGAAAACCAATATAAGAGATAGGCCTTATTTCAGCTTTCCATTTTTATGTTTGTGAACATACTAAGCATAAGTAAAGCAATATTTTAAAATCTCAAAATGCAGTTGCACCTGGAGATGGAGACTCAGTTCTCATTAACTCTGACTCACTTTGCTCTACTTCAGTCTGGTTACAGTTGCCTCCAGTCTGAGTTTAGCTACGAAGTCAAGTATTTCATTTGCATGATCTTTCCAGTCTCCCCAGCTCTAAAATACCCTTCATTAATTTACTGAAAACATCTCTACTGAAAACATTTAGCAATCTTCAAGTCCAGATAGAAGATTACTAATTGAAATTCCAATTATTATGTTGAGGGGCAACCAAAAGACTTGGGGAATCTTATTTTATTTTATTTTTTAATTGGAAATACAATTGTAGTCATTCATTTACTACATAACAGTTTTCATTACACTCACTAAAATTGATTGCTAACGAGAGAAATTCTTCACATTAAATAAAGTGTAAAAGTTGACTATTTTAAGTGAGACTCACAGATGGTCAACATGACTGTCAGAACATCTTTCTGTGGTAAAAGAAATAGTTTTCTCCAAATGCTCATGTGATTAAACCAAATTTCGTGTTAAATGAGCATTATAGAAACAAGACATCCTACTTCTAGAAATGTGTTCTACTTTTTGAAAAATCTGCAAGAAAGAGTCCAACAGCTGTTGCTTATTTCAGGTTATTAATTATAAAGGTTTAAGGTAGGCTTTTTATTTTCAAATAAGCACCACACAAAACACAAAGTTTTGCCTATTTTATGTAACTGTATTTTCCCTAGCACTTTAATATTTTTGTAGAGATATCTTCCTTGACCTCTTTTTTTTTTTTTTTTGGTAATTGTAATGCTAAAGACTCATTTGTTTTTTGCTTTACTGGTAAAACTTACATAATTTTGTAAGGATAGTTTGCCCTCAATACAGTAAAATTTGACAAATAGGATTTAAATGGATTTTTCCTTTTTGAACAGAGAAATCCTCACAATCAAAGAAAGAGCAATGTAATAGTTTCTTCCTCAAAGCTCAACTCAGTTCATAATAATCATACCAATATGTTACAAACTGAATACTCTTCCTGCTTCAGTGAGAAAAACCACAAAATTTATAAAGGCCTCAGCACTGATGACATTTGGGTTTAAATTATTTTCTTTTGTAGACTGTGTGTGTTCCTTGTCTTGACAGACTACAGATCCCACGAAGGTTATTATGTCTTAAGATTTGCCTTTCTTGAGGTCAGCAGTATAATTATAAGAGTTTGCAGAGCTAAATTGGTAGGTGGTATATTTATTTGTTTACCAATTGGTCATGAGTCTGTTATACCAGAAAAAAAAGCCCAATATGAGTGCACAGCCTGGTCCATCATAATTAATGGTTGCCTAACTTTTCTGCAGCCACCTCATCTGGCTGAACCATGCTACAGTGACCCAGGAGTGCCCTAATCTTGACATATAGAAACCCTTAGTAGACATCTCAGTTTTTGTTACTATATTCAAAATTGAATTGGTCTAGTTATCCTGTGCTTGTTTAAATCTCAGAAATAAGATTAGTTATACAAAATTAAATATCAGGTCTGTGTGATATTATTTCTGAATTAACTTAGGTAATACCTAGAATGCACAATTTATAAGGGCTTCCTTTTTAAAAAGTATTTGAGACAATCGCAGGCATTACCTATGTTGATTTTTTTTTCTTTTTCTCATTTTCAGCAGACTTATTCATAAAACCTGTCATATTTCTCCTCTTCTTTTTAGACTATTAAATATATAACTTTTGCCAAGCCCCTATAAAACCAACACACGATTGGGCTGTTAGTATGTCTAAGCCAGCGACTGTGTTATCATCTCAGTATTGAACACATGAAAAGGACAATAAATATTTGCTTCATATTTACCTATTGTAGATTCAGTGAATATTTGCTGAATGAATAAATTCTTTCACTGCAGATTGCCAGTTTTAAATGGTCATAAAATGAATGATTTCCTCTTGGGATGTCAGCTCAATTTTAAGGGTAAATTATGCAATATCAACAGCTGCAATGGCTGTTAACTACAAAGGTACTGATATTAGGATTTTAACTGCATAACAAAGTCAATACTTTAAAATAAGTAAAAGAGGCCCATAATAAAGAAGCAGGTGGAATTCTGAAGCTAATGTAAAATATCTTTGAACTTGGAGAAGCCTTTCTTTAACAGTAAGATTAGAATCTGCACACAGAAGCTCTTTTGGAATGATTTTGCAGATGCACATAAATTTTAGTTATGTAAAGATCTGTATATTATTTGTAATGAATGATTTGTTTTATTTCCTTTGTGGTTTGTAGAAATTTTCTTATTAATAAAGTACAGCAATGATTGCCTTCCATTAAGAGTGTTGTTGTTTTTTTTTTTCTTTTTTTTAAACTGTCAACACTTTTTTAAAAATAGCCTCCTCAGTCATTTGGTTAGCTGTTTTTATGTATTTGGTTTATATAGAAACAAGTAAGCATATTTTCACAGCTAATGAGAGGAAGCATGTGCTCCAGAAAACTAGATCAGCAGAGGCCTACATCATATTAGGAGAAGAAAATTGAACAAGCACAGTCCAGTATCATTTCTTCCCTGAAATTGCCTGATTATGTTTTGGATCTCAGCCCCAAAACATATGAAAACATAGAAGCAACTGGCACTAACATTCTGGGCATAAAAATCCAATGGAAATGATAAGCTAAACAAGAAAAAGATAAAAGTGTTCATCTTTCCTCTACTAATTTTATTTTCTCTGCAAAATATTCCTCCATGAAATGTGTCATGCCCCGCATCTGCACCGAGCAATCTTCAGTTCCCGCATTCTTTTTGTGTAGTCTGTGGGTGTTTCTGGTTGTGTTTTCCTGCCGGGCTCTTGTACTTTTGTTTTTTCCTTACCATCTGTAATCTAAGTCCAGATCCTCTTTCAGGAGAATGACTGGAATTTCGTGTTCCTTCCTATCCTTATAAATTTCTTATGACCAATTTGCAAACTCAGCTAGAAACTTGGTCTTACTTAATTTCTGTTTTAATTCTTTTCCTAAATTATTTATTGAGGTGAAATATATATCTCAAAGTGCACAGACCATAGCTACACAACCAGAGAGGATTTTCCTCATTTACCACTAAACACTAGCGTGCAAACAGTTTACATTAATCCAATTAATGACATACCTGCTTCAAGTACAATTTTGAGTTTTCATGATTTTATTTAACTTGTATGCTCTCTTAAGGTGCAAGTCTATAATTCTCTACAGCACAGCATATATTTCCAACAGTATTTTCAGAGAAGTGTCAAAATCCCAGGGTGGGAAAAGCAGGAACAGATGCATTTAGATAACCCCACAAAATTATTTTATATGTAAAATATATCAGAAAAGTAGCAGAGCATTGAAAGAGGTCCTGAGACTACCCTTTTCCTCATATATAACTATTTCAAAAATGATATATTATCTTGGATACTATAACTTCTACAGGGTTGTAATTTTTGCTGTCATTCATGTTTTTCCATATTAAATGAGAGCTTAAATAAGTTTTTTAAAAAATTCGTAGGGGGGGAGCTTCATACACTGAGAGTTTGGGAAGAGGAAGAAGATAAAGGCTGAAATCAGAGGCTTCCTCAAAATTAGTAGTCAATATTTATTGGATGGGGGCTGTGTGGTGCTCACTAGGGTCCTGATATTTGTTCCTAAGAAGATGAGGTTCTAACCTGGGCTCGAAGGATCCTGGTGCCAAGCAGGAATCCAGATTTGAGGATTATTCACAGCACAATTCTCTTCAAGGAAGACACCCTTTCAAAATGTAGGGGGAGGTTTTTGTCCTGACAGATTTGTAATAATAACTTTCTTATGTGGAACTAGATGTAGTAAAAATAATTCCAAAGGAAATAAATTTTGCTAATTTAAGTTGCATGGAAGGCTAGTCTCCCTAGGTATCTCATTATTTATAATTTAAAATATTTTTATTTTAGAATCATTCTAGCATAATGTGTATGTAGGTGTCTAAAAAACTCGTTGACATTTTAAGAATTTTTTTACCATAATATCATTCAAATTTATAGTTGAGCTTTGTTTTTATGAGCTAGTTTACTGTAACAGAATAGCTGAGAGTAGGTAATTTATTTATTTATTTTTAATTTTTTATTCTCATTTGTTATATATGACAGCAGAATGCATTACAATTCATATTACACATACATAGCACAATTTTTCATATCTCTGGTAATTGATAACAAAAATTTACTGGCTCACAGTGTTGGAGGCTGAGATTCCAATACAATGGTGCAGAGGTTTGGTGTCTCTTAAGGACCTGGTTGATCTCTGCTCCAAAGATGGTGCCTTAAAGCATATATACTCCAAAAGGTAGGAACACTGATCCTCATAGAGCAAAAGAGTGAAAAAGCTGAGAGAGACAGCCTAGAACAACATTTGTTAAGGCATCAGTCTGGCCAATGGAGCCAGAACCCTCCTGTCTTAATCACATTTTCATGGCTTCATCTCTTAAAACTGGTACATTAGGAACTAAATTTTAATATATGTCAGGCACAGTGTTGTGCCCCTGTAGTCCCAGATATTTGGAAAGCTGAGGAGGAGAAGGAGGAGGAGGAGGAGGAGGAGGAGGAGGAGGAGGAGGAGGAGAGAGAGAGAGAGAGAGAGAGAGAGAGAGAGAGAGAGAGAGAATATGAAAGAAAGGAAAAAGAGAGGAAGAGGGAAGGAAGGGATGAAGGAAAGGAAAGAAAAAGAAAGAAAGAGCATGAATGAGTTCTTCTTGGGGACTATGGATGTAGCTCAGTGATAGAGCTTTTACCTAAAATGCATGGTAACATGGGTTTGATCCCAGGAGTAAGTTTTTAAAATTGTAAAAAGAATTTTGAAGGCAACAGACATTCATATCATGGTAGAAGGCTATGGAATTTTCAAAGTCATTTTTTTAAATACCTACTAGTGTAGAAGTCTTGCTAAAGGAATTTCTACAGAAAGTAGAAAAAGTAAAACTGTGACCTAAGTATCTTGTGTAAGAAGTATAAAATTACCTCTCTAGGGTCTCATCAGTTCCTTTGGTAAATTCCATTAGATGGAACGTTCCTCTGTTGGCATTTGCAGCCTGGCTTTCTGTCTGTCTGACTACCTCTTTATAGTCTCCTTGAAGGAGATGTCAGTTGCCTATTAAATGCATCCATTCCCTCAAGATTCTATCATCTTCCTGGGCTGATGGTTTTAATATCTGCTCATCTTTGCTTTGAGAACAACCTCATACAGCTAAATGACAACCAGATGTTTATTTTTTTTTCATTCAGATGGTATGTAAACATCTCAAAGTTCTCATTTCTGAACCGACATTTATCTATGCCTTAAATCTATCTATCCATCTCTCTGTCTTTCGTCCATGCATCTATCTAGCTATGATCTTTCCTACCTCTTTCCTTTCCTTCCCCAAACCCATGATTAATATCTGAATGTAAAAGTCATTACCTGTCAAGTGGCTTAGTCCTGTAGTTTTCCCAACTGCTCTCCCCTCTGTTTTCAGCATGGACCCAACTATATTTCATCTGCCAAGCTTATCCTACAGTGACCTTTTTAAACATTCAAATCTGACCATATTATTAGATATGTAAAAATCCTTCACTGACTCCCTGTAGCTTTCAAAGCAATATTGAAATGCCATTGCTTAACATAGAATACTACTTGTTATTTGGCGATTTCTTACTTTTATGCTAGTGCTTTGGAAGTTTAAAAAAGTCCTTTCTGCCCCAACCTCTCTTCATAATATCATGCCCACTAATTTCTCAAAATTCAGTATTAGATTTCCATGATCACATATTTAAATGTAGAAGTCTGTCTTCAGAACAGCCTATAAAGAACTATATTAGAGTAAGTACTATGATTTATTATACATAGTATTTCTCTTTCACTTTAAGCCTTAACACCTTTGAGGACAATGATCTGACATCGTGACTCAGGGAAATAGCATGATACCTAGCATGTAATCAATGCCCTTGAACTTGGGCTGTAAAAATGGATGAATAAATAATGTTTGGATGCTAAATATTTGAAGCACAGAAAAAAATCAACTTATAATTCATACACACACATACACATAGAATATTGAGAGTTTGAGTATTTACAGTATAAATCAAGAAGAGTTGAAAAATCCAAAGGCACTGTACAATGGTTACCAAAGTGTGATGAGTGATAAAGAAAGGCTATTTCTTTTTTAAATGTTGTGTTTAATTGTACAGTAAAAAGGTATAGGGTTACAAAATTTAATATAAGGTTTATTATTTTAATAATACCAGTGCCAAATTTCTAAACAGAGATTTGATCAAGTTGTTTTAAATGAGTCCTTTAAATTTATCTCTTATATTAGGCCTGTTCATTGATTCAGTAAGTTTTGCAAATAAAAAAAAATAGCCAATGAGAATTTGGGTTGTCAATTGTCTCTTAATTATTCTGGTTCAGAGTAGTCTGGGAGATGACCTTGAGGGCCCTGGTCAACACTGATTTTCTTTATTGTATTACTGTGGCTTTGTTAATGTGGCTTGTATTATTTTGTTAATTAGGAAGAATAGTTTATGTAAATAAGAGGCTTTCTGGATAAAATATGTCCTGTAACCCTAAAGGCAAGGATTTATTGCCTTTATTTCAAAAGTCATAACTGTAGATGATAACAAAGTTCTTGGCAATAGTGTCTTAAAATTCTAGTAGCAGAACAGAAAAGAATCATCTTTAGTCAAGTCTGGACATAAAATAGGGAGCCCAGATATCTTTCTGTCAAAGGATTTCCAGAGGAAGTGCTTATGTAAATATGTGTGTGTGTTTATATGCATACTTTCCTGTGTAAAGGATGAGGGGAATATGTATTTAAAGACAATGTATTCAGTATTTTAATGCCTTTCCTCTGTCATAACTTGGTTCTACGAGAGCACTCAAAACAAGGTTTGTTCTCTCTTACTTCCCTCTTAAGTTTGACATGTACTGCAAATGTATCTACAGATATATGCTATAGTTTCCTATATGTGGGTTCTATTCTTAATTGACCAGCTTTAAAAGAAAAACTAAAGTGCGTTTATGTAAGTCACCTGCCCCCAATAAGACATATTAAAATGCATTTTTATAGTTCTCTTAGCAGCATTTGTTGCACAAGTGCCTTCAAATTTAAATATGTCCAAGTCATAATTATAGTCGAATGAAGGCAAATGCAAGAGTGGTTTTGAGAGGTTTATCCTTTTAAACTGCAAATTTAGCTCTTTTACATAGGCAGGTTTAATTTCAAAGATTTTCACAGTGTAGGAATTAATTAATTAGTTAATAATGCATGAAGCCAGTAGAGCATTATCAGTGCTATATCCCAGATGGAAAACCAGAACAAATGGAGAAACTTACATTTAATTTGACCCATTTCAACATGAAAACTTCAGGCTTTTCTTGTTGTCTTGTTGCATTTTCATCAGTTTATCTTTCATAATTTTAGTTGTCTACGTGGCTCCATCCTCAAAAGATGATATGATTTTTAGATTCCTAGGGTAGAAAAGGGAGGTGACAATAAATTGAAAATGTTGTCATTTAATTAGCTTGATAAAGCTGATTTTGAGGACTGAAGTGATTCTTCAATGTGATAGCACATTATCCTGTATGGGCTGCTGATGTCCATCTGCTAAATTGCCTCCTTTATCATGACAACTGGCAACCCAGTGGTCTAAGGAACTTAATACCTTCATCCCTGAATCACCCCTGACCCAAACATATAGGAAAGAGAGGAAGTAAACTGAGCCCCTCCACCTTCTGGGTTATACGTTTTATTCCCAAAGTCTTATGTAAAAGCTAAATAACAGTGTGATTTTTATCAGAAAATGTATTCCTTTCTTTCATATCTCTTCTTATTTATCCAGAATGTTGATTTGACAGCAGCATTATATCATTAATTACTTAATGATATAGCTCTCCTTTTCTTTCTGTGTATTTATTAGGTTATTTTATGAATAAAAAAGCTATAAGTTAAAATCTGGACTAATTAATTAGTAGATCAAATACTTCTTTACTTGAGTTAAAATACAATAACAAATATGACAATGTATTACAATGTATCTTTGTTCAACAATTAGCTACAATTGTCTATATTAAGGGATATTATTTCTCTGAAAGATCTAAAATAGTGAAAGTACAAACTTTTGTCTTTAGGAATAAAAGGTGAATTAGTGAGTCCTTAAGAGTCTCACTCCAAAAAAATGACCTTGATATTCTTCTTTCTTAAGAGTTCACATGTCTTATCCTATTAGTTGAAAGTCGAGAGTACAGAATCACTACTTGAAGCGCTTTTAAAATAATCTAAATAAATGCCTGCCTCGTACAATAAAAAAAAAGGCAACTAGACTTCTTCCACTAATTAAAGAGACTGGTTTAAAGGAGCAACCAGACCATGGATCCTTCCAGTCCAAGTTGTGGTAGGTCAGGATGGAGCAAATTGCAATTTCTTAGGTTAGACTTTAACTGAGAATATCAGTTCACAATAAGAAGCCAAGAAAAAAAAATACCAAGGTATAAATTTCTAAACTAATAACTAACATGAGTTAAGGAAAATTTTTACCCAGGAATCAGAAATTCAAAATGAGAAATATAGAAGAGCACACCACCGAAAACCCATACTGTAGAATGCCAAATCCCTCACATTTCCCTTTACCAACAAACCACAATTTTATAAGAGTGTCAGGATATTTTCAGGAATTTATGAATTGAGATTCAAGAAATATTCTAAATTTCAGTTGATTTTATTGTAACAGACCCCCTCCCCCTAAATAAAATAAACTTAGTTTTACCTCTAACTTAATGCAACAGAAAATGAACCATCCCACATTTGGAAGTTTCCTTTACTTCTAAGTATTCACACTACTTTGTTTAACAATTAGGTGCTATAGTTGCCACATCAGTTGCTGGAAAAAGAAATGTAAATATAATAGACAAAGTTCTTATCCTCACTCACCTTTTTGTTTAGTATGGGCATTAGATCATTAAAGATGCAATTACAGAACAGCAAAACAAGTACAATTCATTGTGAAGGAAGCTCCTAGGAACATAAATAGGACATCATAGAAAAGATTGCTTTTTGGGGGGCAGGGAAGGGTAGCAGTGACGGATTCCTCCAATGATAAGATGTGTAAATGGTGCTCTAAGGAATGACTAGCAGTAACTAGGTAGAAAGGAGGGAGGATACTGTGCCAGAAACAGTTTTAAATGCTATGTTGATAAAGAAGAAGAAATTCGTATTCAATGAAGAAGTCAGATGCGTAGGAGTGAGGAAAGGAAAAGAACCTCAGGACAGATGGTGAGGGAGGGAGCTGGTATTAAATGTTCATTTAAATGGAAATTAGTATATTCCTCTTTAAGATTTTTTGTTGTAATTTTGTGGTGGCAGCCTGTGTGTGGGGAAACACGTACTTACTCTAAGACTGATAGAATCCTAAGCCAGCAAGATAGGATAGAATGAAGAAACATGGGGAAAATGCCAAGGCAATCTCTACCAGGCCTTGAAGAGATCCTCTTATGTGAAATGTAGAAATCATTTTGCTATAGACCTTCCCTCTACCTCTTCCTCCTGTCTCAGTCTTTCTGTCTCTGTGTTCATTCAGTACTTCCCAGTTTGGTAGAATCTAAAGAGTACCAGCAGAAGCAATTGATAGATTGATCTTTCCCTTTGCTCAAAATAATTCTTGAGTTCCTTTGCAAATTTTAACTTACTCTAGCCTAATGTTTTATTCTGAAAGTAGAAACTTGGTTTTCAGATGCCTTTCCCATGTCTAAGTGCATATATTTGATTTCTAATGTTATTTCCCAGTACTTTACTGATGGCCTGCTCCTCCTTCAAGCAACAAATCCCCAATCCTGTGGGATATAAATTGTAAATTAATACACTGCAAACAACAACAGAAATACTTTTTGTACATTCAGCACTTGGCATTTGTACCATTTTCAAGTGAAGTTTATGAAAGAAATAGGAAACAATTTGGCAGTGGTTCTTGAAGAAAGACTTGTATTTAACTGTTGTTTTTGTCATTGTTTTCTTTCAGAAGTAAGTGAATGATAATTCAACAAAACAGCAGTGTAAAATTGTAAAAATAAACTAAAGCTCCATATCTGTGTGTTTTACATTGCTATCAAAAATATCTGAGGTTGGATGCTTTATAAAGAAAAGATGTTTATCTAGCTTACAGTCTTGGAGGCTAAAAGTCCAAACAGCATTGCCATGGTTCTGATGAGGGTGCCCAGCTGCATCACAGTGTGGTAGATGGCATCCTGATGAGAGCACCAAATGAAGACGGAGGTCATACAGCAAGAGAGAGTGAAAGTGGGAAAGGTTCAGGATCCCTCACAACAACTTACTCTCAAGAGAATTTAACAGGATCCCATAATATATGTTAGTTTTTTTGAGGGTAATTTCTCCAAAGACCTAAAACCTCCCACTCCATTCCAGGACTTAAAACCTCCCACTCCATTCTGGGACTGGAAATGCAAACCATTGTAAAAGGAAATCTCTCTCTCTCTCTCTCTCTCTCTCTCTCTCTCTCTCTCTCTCTCTCTCTCTCTCTCTCTCTCCCTCCCTCTCATCTCTATTCCCAACTCTAAGAATACACACCAAAGCTATTTAGGACTTCTACACAGGGAGAACTTGACTAAGAATCAAGCCAACAAAGAGAAAATAAATAAGCAACAGATAGATGGACACAACATTTTTATTTTATTTTGTGTGGTGCTGAGGATGGAACCCAGCGCCCCGTGCATGTCAGGCAAGCACATTACCACTTGAGCCACATCCCCAGCCCTCAAGCCACTCTTAATGTCATCATGTTGAGTAGAATTTTCTGTTTTTGCTTAAGGCAAGTTGAGTAGATATTTTTTTATTGTTTCTTGTAACTAAAAATGGCCTAATTAGTTCTCAAAGAAAGAACCATAAGTTTCTCAAAAAGAACTACTTTCTGGCAAATCTACTGAGTAAATCTGTCAGAAGTAGTTCTGGAAATCAGGATTAAAATAATGCATATTTTTATGAAGACTGAGGTTAGAAAAGCACAGCTTTAGAAAATAATGTACTCTGGTTATGGGCATTACCTTATTTATCACTGCATCCCCAGTTCCTTGTACCTGGTCTGACACATAGTCATTCATTACTTAATAATGGGATAGAGTTTGCAAAGTGCTTTTTTAGAAAATTTCATTATGTAAATAATTATAGAGTGTGCTAACATAATCTAAGAGCTATAACATCACTAAGTGATATAATCTTATAGGAACATTGCTTTATTTAAGTTTAATTGTTGACCAAATCATTGTTGATTACAGTCATACAAATCATTATAGTTACAATTTAATAATCATTGAGAAGTATCCTCAAAGTTCCATGCATTAGTTGGGCAATAGACTCAAAGAAGTACATGGGCACAGGAGAGCCAGCCTGTAATCCCAGAGACTTGGAGGTGGAGGCAGGAAAATTGCAAGTTTGAGGCCAGCCTGGACAACTTAGCAAGATGCTGTCTCAAAATGCAATAAAAAGGGTTAGGGATGTAGCTCAGTGCCCTGGGTAAAGTGCCCTTGGTTCAATCCCCAGTACTGAACAAAAAAAAAGAATGCAAAGAGGGAATAAAACGGATTACTTTTCTTTGAAGAAAACAGAAATCATGTAATCTAATTATCAATTACACAACAATTAATCATATAATAATTAAATGATTGATTAATATTTGAATGTTCTCACTTTTCCAGAGGCCTTAGAATATGTTCTCAAAAATTAAAAAGGGTGCTGGGGTTGTGGCTCCAAGGTACAGTGCTGGCCTACCATGCGTGAGGCACTGAGTTCTATCCTCAGCACCACATAAAAATAAAATCAAGGTATTGTGTCCACCTACAAGTAAAAAAAACAAATTTTAAAAAAATAATGATAAAACAACTTTAAAAAAAATTAAAAGGTTTGCAGACTGAAGTAAACTTAGGAAATACACCTACTGTTACTTTTATTCACATACAAAAAATAACTCCCAACATATTAACACACTAAATATAAGAAATCTTTCAACTTAGAAGTCACATGTAGTTTGTGAAATTTGCAAAATGAAAACTTTTACAAGATGAACCACTTTAAAAATCTCACATGAACATTCATATATCATCATTAGAATAGCTGCAGTGTAGCATGATAAAGACAATATATTGGGACTAGATGAAAGGCGTGGGTTGTAGATATAGGAAAAAGGCATTTAATGGGGCACTTGAGGATTTCTGAGAATGTGTCAGGAAGAAGAAACACTTAAATGTATTAGAGATTGAGGGTAAAGCATGCAAAGCTCTGGGCTTTTGCCAGCACTGTTGATGTAGAGAAATGCAAATATTCTTGACACTAACTCTCAAGGAACTACACTTGAATATGCTAATCATTAACAATTTCTACTTTTTATCTCTTATTTCATTCATATTACAATTTTTGAGAATTCTATTTTTTTTCCTTCTTCTCTTAAATAAGTATTAGGTGCCACTACCACTTCCATGTGTTTGGTTAAGTTTATTCCATAGTGCTCTATTCTTTCTGTGGCTACTATTTTTGTCTTCTTTTCCTTTTCAGCTAGTGTGTTGTTTGAATAGAAATCTCTATGATTTGTTTGTTGATTTTGTATCCCTCAAATTTACTTAGTCCATTCATCAATTCTAAGGGGTTTGTTGAGTCTCTAAGGTGTTTTTATATAGATGATCATGTCATCTACAGAGATGATTTTGTTTCTTTCCCAATTTGGATGCCTCATATCTTTTTCTTCTCTGGCTTGGACTTGCAGTGCAATGTTGAATAAAAGTTGACAAGAGCAGACATTCTTGCCTTGTACCATATTTTAGAAGAAAAGCTTGAATCTCTTGTCATCACTTTTCTTGATTTCAAAGTATGTTACAAAGCTACAGAAATCAAAACTGGCCTAAATAGACATATTGAATAATAGAACAGAATTAAAAAAAAAAGGAAATAAATGCATTCATCTACATTCAAGTGATCCTCAACAAGGGTATCAAAAAGTCACAATGGGAAAAGAACAGTCTCCTCAGTAAGTGGTGCAGGGAAAACCGGGTATGCATATGGAAAAGTATGATATTAGACCTATATCACATATCATATACAAAAACTCAAAGTTACGTAAACATAAGACCCAAGAGTAAAAATACTAGAAGAAAAATTAGGAAAAAATTTCCTTACATTGATCTGGATAATGAATTTTTGTGTGTGATTCCAAAAATAGGGCACAAAAGCAGAAGTACACAAATGGGGTCCCACCAAACAAAAATCTTCTGCACAGAAAATGATATTTTCAACAGAGTGAAGAGACAACCTATGGAACTGGAGAAAATAATCACAAAATATAAATCTGATTAAGATTTATTACATGAAATAAATAAGAACTCATACATAACTAGATAAAGCAAAATTATTATGCATGCACACACCACATGCCTACTTAGATTTTTTGCCAATTTATGGTATATAGTATGTTCGTGCACTCATGCTCACATGCACACATACATGTGCACACACAAACCATGGAATATTATTTTGTCTAAAAAAGGAAATCCTGCTATTTGCAATAACATGTGTGAACCTGGAAAACACAATGTTAAGACAAATTAGACAAGAAAAAGAATACTTCATGATCCCCATTATAAGTAGAGAACAAAATAGTCAACTCATAGAAGCATAGAGTTTACGGTGATTGTCAGGGACTGGGGGTGAATAAAACGGACTAAAGTTGGTCAAAGGATACAAAGGTTTAGCTATACAGGAATGATGATTTCTGGAGATCTAATAATCTAATGTGACTATAGTTAATAGTACTGTATAGAGTACTTAAAATTTGCCTAAAGGGTCTCTCTTAAGTGTTCTCACCACAAAAGAGAAAGAGTGAGAGAGAGAGAGAGAGAGAGAGAGAGAGAGAGAGAGAGAGGAAATGGTGAATGTGGTGATTAACGCATTCATTAGATGACTGTGGTGATTAAAGTATTTCCAATATCAAATTGTACAGTCTTTGTCAATTATAGCACAATAAAACTGAAAAAAAAATCACCACAGGCTTATGTTTTTCTTAGTGCCTGTCCTCTGCTTAGACTATATCCTCAAGAACAGGTAAAGGGTGGAGAGGGGAGAAACTCAAATGATTTGATTTAGGTAGCCAGTGAATTGTTCTCTAATCAACAAATACCCTTACAAAGTATGCTAATTTTATCTACCTCTCCTATTTATCTTTCTTCTACCTGCTTAAAAATAATCTTTTTCTTTCCATCTTCAACAAAACTCTCATTCCCTTAGAATGATTAACATGCTTTACTCTGACAATGAAATATTTTTAACTACCAGTTTTAGTGCTTCTGGTATATATAGTCTCCTCTCAAATGGTCTTTATGTTTCCCTTGTTGGAGAAGATAATGAATTCACCTACTCTCGTAATTAGTCCAAGAATCCACTCCAACTGGTCATCTATTTTCTTTGTTTCTTGGAGAACAGATCACAATAATGATCATTTAATCTCTTTTCCTTCTGTGCATTGCTGAGGATAACACAAATTGTCATCAATTATAATCCTTTAACTATTGTTGTGATGTGACAGGGAATGATTTTGTCACACAGCCTCACCTTGAGAACTATGATCTGAATGCTCCAAATTATGAGTCATGTCCACATTAATATAAACTTACCATAGAAGAATCGGTTTTTAATATTATCCACTTATACTCCATCTTTATTAGCAAAATACAAAGTATTGTCAATAAAATACAAATCTTATAGTTACACCACTGCTTCCTGCACATACACACATGAGAACACATTCCTTAACCAGTAGAGCCAAACTCCCACAGTGGAACCACTTATTCAACAGTCTATGCTTTTGAATACCTATGAAGTGCCAGCCAATGTGTTAGGCCTGAGAATGCATTTGAAAAGTCATTATTTTCCCATTTAATTGAGGCAATCATACTAATACAAAATTCTTTTCTCATTCTGTCTCCCAGAAAGCATATTACAACAAATAAAAAAGAAATGAATTTTAAAGAAGTCCAAACCAAAATTGAA
Source organism: Urocitellus parryii (assembly GCF_045843805.1). Classification (NCBI taxonomy): domain Eukaryota; kingdom Metazoa; phylum Chordata; class Mammalia; order Rodentia; family Sciuridae; genus Urocitellus; species Urocitellus parryii. Next base: position 67,458,668 of record NC_135538.1, on the reverse strand, counting down.
TATGACACTTACTCAAAAAGAGATTTTTTTAGCCTTACTTTAAGAAGCTAAATATTAAGTAAGAAATGAAATTTTCCCAGTAAAAGAGACTTTTTTTTTCTCCCCAATGACTAGAAAAACACCTCATGTCTTGCCTTAAACAAGTTAATAATGAATTAGAAGGAATCTAGAGTGAAGTATCCAAGTAAGGAAAAGTGTCTGTTGACCTTTTTTTTTTTTTTTTTTTCAATGCACTGAATGATCTAAGATTGGGTTGATGGTATCAGAGTGTTTAAGCCTGATGATTGCTTTAATCTTCACAGAATCTTCACTGAAGTTTACTTTCTTAAAATGTCAATCATTCTCAAGATTTTGTGATACAAAAAGTAAATTTGTTTGAATAAAAATTTTAAGGGCCTTAAAAAATGCACTGTTAAAAACTGAATAAGAGCCGGTCCAACATTTAAGCTCCTGGAAAATACATAAAATCTTATAATAGATACTGACTAATCTCTAGAATGATGTCAATAAGATGTATAAACTGTGCGTTTGGCACAACATACCCAGAGGCATTTTTTCATATTATATAATTCAAGGTGACCTTATAGAACTAATATGCAATCATGAATGCAAAAAGAAAAAAACTATGACCATAAACATGAGTGTTTAGATACTATTCGGCGTTTTACAAAGGAAAAAAAAAAGAATGAATATACAGTCAAGCACACTAAGCACATTGAGTAATTTAGGTCAAAATAAATGAAGTTTGTAAATAATTTATGCATTCCATGAGGTACTCTGCAATGTTATCCAATTTACAGAATACAGTGTATCACATATAAATGTTTGCAATCTCATTAAAACATAATATGGGTCTACTGATAGATCAACCAGGTTTAAATTCTAGAATATCTCTCCAATTTTGAACAATGAGAAAATAGGCATTATTATCTATTACATCCAAGCTTCCCTGCTTCTTTTGGCTCATGAGTTTATCCCAGGTTAGGCCCTTTGTATTAACAGGAAAGTAAAAACAGAACCTCACAAAGGATTTGAAATTTTTCTAGCCCACTTTGACTTAAAAATGTGTGTATTGCTTCTATTGATGAACATGGAGGGGGATTGGGTGTATTTTGGAGTAAGGAAAGAACTCAGAAACAATAAAATTGAAGGCTCCAATTTTTATAAGTGAATAAATTAGGCCTCAGATAATCATCCAACAGAAGTTATAAAATGCATTATGAAAAAAAGTAAAATAAAATGCATTATGATTTTAGTTCCCCTGTGCCATAATTAACGGAGTTTCATCTCATGGGATCTGGCCACTTGGTATCCTAACATTTTACTACATTATATCATTTTGAATCATTTCAGACTTTCTGGTTTCTCCTAGAGGGTAATTTTCTCGTTCTATTTGCCATGTTGTTTTATGACATACCAAAGGATTCTAATCTGAAGAAAACTGAAATACACATTTTTTTCAGGCAGCAGACATAATGTATAAATACTAGACCAGACTGCCTCCATGATGTGTCTGGAAGATATTTGGTTTGTTACCAAAACCACAGTCCAGTTCTCTAATTGTAGTTATTTTCTTTTGAGAAATGGATGGTAAATGACAAGATGACACTAAAGCCTCATAACATAAAGTCATGAAATTTATTGATCCATCTCAAAACTGCTGGAGTTTCTATATATCAAGGCTTTCAAGTAGTAGTGTACTCTCTGTATATCATACACATTAAGGTTTTATTAAAAATTCAATGAAATATTTATATCTCAGTTATAAATCCCTGATGCGTAGATGAATGCAATCAAGACAGTGATTTTCCAATGTGAGTTTTATACATAGAACATTTTGTCATGGCAATGGATGTCTTCAGTTTTTTAAAGCACAAGAGTTTTAAATTGTCCTACTTCTTCCACAGAGATGATGTATTTGACTACTGTTTCAAGTCTTCTCCTTCCCCAACCGCAGCCCCTTCACCAGCTGAAGAATAAAATTGATTTACAAGAGAATTCCCATAGGGCTTATTTCAAATTTCCCTGGGTAATTCAGAAATCATTTCAAATTTCTCTAGGTAATTCAGAAATAATTTCATAATAATGCATAATAAAATTCGTGAAGATTTTAAAGTAAAACCCTTTCTGTTAAAATTCCCAAGATAACATTTCTTACAGTAATTCCATTGTGTAAGGCAATTGTCAGTAATTCCAAACCATGTCAATATTTGAAGATAAGGGATATCTCTCTCTGGTGGGTTTCGCTTGCTGGGCTGCCATCTTGCTGGTCTCCAAGATGCAGAATTCACAGAGGACAGAAAATGAACCATGCCCTGAAGATACACAGCGAGATCCCATCCAAGGCACTCTCCTCAAAGAGGCACAATTGGATTATTCAGTTATAGATTTCAAATTATTTAAATGATTTTTTCTTTCTGGGAAATATTTTAAGAATATGAGGTTTTTTGTGTTGCCTAAAGTATAATAAAATCTGGAGTGAACTTTATTGTTAAAGTTCTTTTAACAATAAATATCAGTATTTGATCTGAGAACGTGTTCAGGAGGTCTCTTTAAGATGTTTTAACAATATTCAGTGATATGATTACTGTGAAAAACATTTAAAAAACCTAAAAGAAAGCCTAAACTCAACATCCTAATCCAAGTTATTGGATCATGAATTTCGTCATAAAACTAAGTTTCCAAACTTGATGCTGAATTCCAGTTGAAGAAGGCAAGATGATTTAAGTAATCAAATATGACCTCTCTGTTATTTCTTTCCTCTTTTGAATATCTCTGTAAATAATATTTTTTTCTTCTAAATTATTGATAGTTATCTTTAAAAATGATTCTTTGACTTGCATCTTTTGTTAAATAATTTAAAGGAGTTTTCCAAAATCTTAAAATCCACAAACCATTCAGACATACAAAGATAATTATAAATATTATTATTAGTGTTTTCTATCTTGCATTAGTAGAGAAGGTAATTCTTTAAAAATAATTACTAATGTCCAGATTTAATATCCATAATGGTCTTTTCTATAATATAGTTGAACTCTTCAAGTATATTTTATCATACTTTTTAATATTTTTGTAAAATGTTCGCCCTAATTTTTATATTACCAATCTGCTTGTACACTTTCATAGCGCAGGTACAAAGCAATTCTTATCTCTTAGAGAAGATCCCACAATCCAAGTTAGGCCATCAAAATATCAAAAATCTTCTTTCAAGTGGACATAGTTCTTCAATGACATTCCACAACTTTCCTGAAGAACATCATGTATCTTTTTTTTTATTTAATTCTGTCCTTGAATTTTCATTTATTTAAGTTTAGGGAAGTAGAGAATTAGGGAGGAAGGAGATAATTCCCTAAAACTCTCGATTAGTAAAGACAGACACAGTAATCAGGCATAGTGTACACACCTGAAATCCCACTGAGTCAGGAGGCTGAGAAAGGAGGATCACAAGATCAAGGCCAGCCTTAGCAACTTGGCAAGATCCTCACCAACTCCATAAGACCTTGTCTCAAAGTAAAAAGGACTGGGGATGGCTCAGTGGGAGATGACCCTGGATTCAATCCCTAATCCAAAGAAAAAAAAATAGACATAGAAGGCATACTTATAGAGTGGGGAGTGTAGGTATTCAGCATTCCAGGGAAGAAAATTAACATCAGATAAATTTTATATCAACATGTGTTTTTTTTTTAAATCCACTTCTAATAGATACAGGTGAGGACAAAGTGAAACTTAAAAAAGTACTCCTAAAATCTTCAGAAGCATGCTAAATATTATGCATTGGCCTTTCCCTTCATAACTTTTCCTCTGTTTTATAAATTACAATGGCATAACTGCAGAACAGCAAAGTCTGACATTGGCTGCTTTTCCTACAGCACCAAATAACTAACCTGTGCAAATGTTGTCAATGTAACTGGCCCAATTTGTACTTCTCCCATTTCCCTTCCAGACTGCATTATAAATTTATAATTTATTTCATCTTAAGTCTTGCCTTTATAAATTAACTGCTCAAAGATTAATTCTAGACACAAAAGAGTCAACTACTGTTGAGACCTTGAAACAGAACACTAAAGTGGTGAGTGAAATATATAGGAATTCCAGATTCTTTATTTCTCTTTATACGTTTTTAGTCTAAAAAAAAAATAGCAAATTTTTAAACTGCCCTCATCCAATGCTGATTTCGAACAAGTCTTAGAATTCCTCTGAAAACATGAAATGCAACTTCTAGTATAACTCAGATCACTGTTTCTGATTATCTTTGACACATTTATTATTTTATGATTGCCTTGCTAGATATCTTCATTACTATACTAATTATCTCAAGTCTTGCAGAACTTTTTAATCTCAAGAAAAGTGTTCTTGCTGCTTCATGAATGATTCTGCGGAGGTCAGTATGAGGAAACATGGATTTGCTGGTAGTGTGCTTGATTGTCATTTGTTTTTCTTATAAGAGGATGAAGGTTTAGAATATGAAAGCAATTGCTGCTCTCATTTCTCAACATTCACTGCTGCCAAAAAATTGGTGGGAAACTTGGCTGTTAGAATAGCTAGGACTTTTCTGGACAATTTCCAAAATTAAGATGAGTTGTTACTAAAAGTAAAGTCTGTCTGGTTTACATAGGCACACAAGTTCTGATTATACATCTAGGATAAGAATTCCCAAGATTTCTGTTAACACTTCTGAATACTTTGGATAGTTTTAAAATTAACCCTCTTATATGCTAAACAAACTTACCTTTATTTTTCTTAAGGTTTCATTTTTATATTTAAAATAGATATATTTAAATCTGAATGAATAACAAAGATAAATTTATGTCAGCAGATTTGCCTAGATAAATGAAAATAACTTTTCATAAATTATATATTTTTATCTGTTCTAATTGCCTTCAATGACTATCAGTAGCATTGTTTAGAAAAGTGAAAATAATTTTTCATAAATTAGTTTTCATTTGCTTTCTGTATCTTCTGTAGTTACTTTTAAACAGAGTTAATTACTCCAAAATATAGTCCTGGGTATTACACAGACCAAAAAATACATACAAAGAACTATTCCTGAACTGAAGTCTCTTGTGTTCTTTTAAAGGATAGCATTGTTAAGGAAAAAGTAAATATCACCAGCAAAATTTAAAAAAATGTATATATACTGTTATTAGAAAGAGAATATACTGATTTTCAGCTAGGAGAGCTAGGGCAATAAAGGTATATAAAGAATATAAAGACATTAATTGTCAGGTATCTCAGTGGGTATCATTATAGGTGAAGAAAGGAACATAAGAAGTGAAAAAAAAAAGCAGAGGATGCACATAAAATAGCATCATCCAGTTCAGCCTCCAAAGCCTGATTTGTTCAGGTTACTTATTATTGTATACAAAATGAAAAATCACCTGGAATGAAAATTTAGTAGTTTAAAAGTTGGGTTTAGTTTTAGTTTTTGTTTTTAATCTATGGTGGAGTCTCTGGTCTCTCAAGAGGTTGCCATCAGACAGTGTTTGCAGCTGAGAAAGTGGAGAGATGGAGCAACTGAGCACTAACAGAACATCTGCCTCTCTTCATGTAGTGGCAGGTCCTCACCATTGGTTCTCACTATATTGGGTAGTTTGGTGGCCCCTGGGTAGATAAATGGCTAACATTGTGCTTGAAGAATCCATGAACAATTATTCCAGTGCATTATGAGGAAAGTTGAACCACCTTTCATGACAATCTCGGAAGTTCCCCCAAGTCCCTGCCTACATTACTTATACCACTTTCCATTGTGTATAAGGAGATGGATCACAGATCTTCCTCCATTCAAATGGAAAAGAGTTTGATCTCCTTGGTTTGTGTGCATAGTGAGGGGATGAATGGCCTGATTCCATAAGAATATGTGAGACAGGTAAGAGTGTTTTGGCCTTGGAAAATAAAATCTGCTACAGATATACTACATGACCTGGTCCCAGCTAATTTTTTCAGGTTTAATTCTTCTCCTTTTTTTTTTTTTTTCATGTACAACCATGCATCTCTCCTGTCATGGAGAAGTTCTTGAGATTATCAAATGCCTTTGCATATCTCCTTGCCATTGAGACTATTGTTGACTGTATGAACTGCACATTTTTAGGAAGTAAACCCAGTAAAATCTGACTCAGCTTCAGCTAACAACTGTCCCAGATCCAGCCATCCCTGACTACTCTAGAAACTCAGTGTACTCATTGGTCATTCAGAGGGATTTTTGTTTTGTAGAGATTTTTTTTCCTTTTACATTTTGAAGTTATTAGATTAAAACATATATAATATAAAATCCACCATTGTAACTATGTTCAATGGTACAATTCAATGGCGTACATTCATATTTTGGGGCAGACTTTACCATTGCCAATCTTCAGAACTACATCATCATCCTATTCATAAACTCATTATTGATTTAAAAATAACACCCCAAGGGAAATACCAGGAAATTATAGTGATTAAATTATATTGTTATATTGTTTGCATGTAAAAATATGTAACAAGGAATCCAACAATTAGGTACAACTAGATGCACCAATAAAAATTGGAAAAAAACTTTTTAAAAAATAAAAATTATTTCTCTAGCCAGTTTCTGGTAATCACTATTCTACTTTTCATCTCTATGAATAGGCTAATTTTCTAATCCATGTAAGTAGAATTGGACAATATATATCTTTTTGTATCTGACTTATTTGACTTAATATAATGTTTTTAGACTGAATTTATGTTGTAACATATTCTCAGAATTTCATTATTTTAATATTTGTTGTAACAACAATTCCTTGCATGTGTATATATTTTGTTTATCCATTTGCTGTCAATGGACATTTGGGTTGTTTCCATCTTTTGCTTATTGTAAATAGTGCCACTGTAAGCATTTGTGTCCTTTGGTGATGTTTTGCATTAATCCTCTGAAGAAATTTATCATATTGTATTGTAAGCATATTCTCACATGCCTATTTGTCCTTTAACCCACCAAAACTCTTAAGTTTTAAGTTTAGAAACTTTTAATCTAAATTTTTGTGTTTCTAGAACCTAGAACATAATGGATATGCAATAAAAATATATTGGATATTGTACAGTAAATAATTGAGAGACTTTCCATAGCATAAGATGTATTTGTGGCCTTAAATCTCTCTTTGCCAAAGGCTTTCTCACTTTTTTTGGTCTGAATTTGAAATCTTTATCCTGTAAATGGATGAGAATGCATTAGATGCTGTCATAAACACAGTTAAATGAAGGCCCGATTTTCAGGAGTTCACATTTTAAAATTGAGGTTTAATTCTTTGATAGGGTTTGAGGGAAAGAAAAGAAATTCACATAAGGCAATTATAGATGTATTTCCTGATAGGTTTGAAATGCTATGCCTTTCTGGAAATTGGGTTATGATGCACTAAAATTCTTGAGCTATATGAATGTAATTTGTATATGTATTACAGTAAGTTGTACTATGTTTAACTTGCTAATTTATCATTACTTAGGCTTTTAGAAATTCCATCAAGTGTAAGTACTTTGAATTTAAAAGCCATACAATAATTGAGTTCTAATATTAATGACTAAACCCTATATAAAAATGAAGAGGCATGTTTAAATTCTAAGAAACTGAGGGGAAAATATTATTGTGACTGTAGGATAATCTACATAATATACTGTGCTTCTAATTAATAGTGACTGGGTTTTTATATTCATGAAGAATGTAAGCTCAAGAAATTTATGATTTTTCATTGGTGATTGATATTGTTTTTCAGATGATTTCTTCCCATTTTGCTCAGGCTTACCTTAATTTCCTGTGCTCAGTGGTCGTCCAGTCTCAGTTTCCTGAGTATCAGAATTTATAGGCATGTGCCAACATGTCCACTTCAAAATTCAAGATTTCTTTCATATATAAAATATGTACATTGGTGAGGGGAAGATGGAAATATGCTTTTTATTGGATATGCTGAATGGAAAAGAAAAAAATATCCAGTAAAGTTTAATGACACTAAGTTTTTTCTCTATTTGAGATTCTTAATTATCTTGATCAAAATATTCTTATAATACATTGTATAGAAAAAATATGAATTAAAAGTAGGTAAGACCTATAAAATTTTCTGATGGTCTCTGATGTTAGTTTTCAAACACTTTCTATGTATTTTTTGTTTTTGCTTACAGTTTCAGAGGTCTCAGTCCATGGATAGCCCACTCCAATCCTTTGGGCTCAAGATGAGGCAGAACATCATGGTGCAAAAGTCTAGCAGAAGGAATTCAGCTCACATGATAATCAAGAAGCAGAGAGACTCCACTCTCCAGATATAAAATATATACCCCATAGTTACTCCCCCAAAGAACCATCCCTACCTGCCTGCAGTCACCACTCTGTTAATCCCATCAGGGATTAGTTCACTGATTAGGTTAATGATATAGCCAGATCATTTCTCCTCCAAACCTTTTTTCATTGTCTTATATGTGAACTTTTGGGGGACACTGCCTCTGAACTAAAATAATAAATGTATTAAAACACCATATTACACTTTATAAAAATACAATTATTTATCAATTTTAAAAAGAGCAGTAGAAAGATCTTCCTTTATTCTTAAAAAAGATGCTATAGAACCATATATATCATTGCTCTCTGTTCTGTCCATTCAGTAATATAAATATTGTCACTTATAAGAACAACTTTTTTAGGTAAGAAGAAAAGTTGGATGTTCATTATGTTGTCCACACATAGAATTTCATTGTTATACCTCAACTGAAAAAAAAAAAAAAAGCTATAACATTTTTGGTATATATAACACCATGAAATAAGCTTCTATGTTTTGATATGTGAGATTACAAAGTTTTTAATATTTATCTTCATCTCTTTCATAGATTTATGAAACATCCCCAAAACTATTTTGATGTTTTTACATATTTGTCTTGGGTCCTTGGAGTCTGAGCTGAAATTTAAATCATACCATAGAAAAACTCCCATATTGATCTTTGAAAGATAATGCACACCAATGACTCAACCTGCTGTACTGACAATGGCAAAAGAAATCAATAGCAGCCAAGGTACACGGTTTAGGAAGAATTTAAAAAGAGAAAAACTGCTAAGGTAGTCATCATCCGTTACATTTTACAATTTCATATGAATAGAGAGGGGGAGAAAGCTAGGAATGTTGATGAACCAGCCTCATAGCTTTTCACAGTATCACCACCAACAGTACTCAAATATGTCAAAGCCTGTGTGAAAAATGAAAACTAGTGACAATGAAAGCATTCAACTTGAAAGATATATTACCTCCTTCCCATGTTACACTTCAGAAACAATACAAAACACGATTACTAGTCCCACTGGAAGGAAGGACTCTTTACAAGTGATATTACCATTTCAAAATATCTTTGTATAAAAGCAGGGCCAAATACAGACTCTGAAACATCAGGACTTCTGAGACTGGAACTGGAGTTTCTGTGTAAGAGATATTTTTTCTGGATAGAAGAATGGTAGATGGGAATGGAAAGAAGTCATTTTGCATATAGCTGGTTCGTACTTGGTTTAGAGTGAAAGACATATTCGTAAATTTTAAGGTTGTCAACATATTGTTAACATCAGTAATATAGATTCTGTAGAGTATACAACTTACTTTTAATTAATTTGCTAATGATACATTATAATTATATGCAATAGGGGATCCGTTGTGGTTTATTCATTCATGAACATAGCATAATTGAGTCTGTTTTATTCCCCTGTATTTTCCTCTTTACAGCCCCTCATTTCTACCCAAGTCCTCTTCCTCTATTCTTCCTGGCTCTCTTCTATTTTCATGAGGTTCCTATTTTTCCTTTTTTCTTTGTACCTTACACATATGAGAGAAAACATACTCTTGACTTGCTGGGTCTGGCTAATGTCATTTAACTTGAAGTACTGTAGGGACATCTATTTTCCTATGAATGACATAATTTCATTCTTCTTTATGGTGGAGTAAAACTATTGAGTATATGTACTACATTTTCTTGATCCATTCTTCTATCAATGGATACCTACTTAGGTTCCCCAACTTGCCTATCGTGAATTGTGCTGCCGTAAACACGGGTATGCATACATCACTATAGATAGAGCATTATATTTAAATCAAATGTTTTTATATCTCTGACAAAGGAATAAGTGCCCTCAAAAAAAGTTTCACCTCAGATATGGAAGAGCTAACTACAAACAAGTTGAAAATTAACAATCTACATGGTCATGAGTTTCCTCTTCTGATCTGCAGTGGCCATTTCCTAAGATCATTAGGAAACTACATTGGAAGGATAGTGTTACATTTCAAGTACATTTTTTTTTCTCCAGGCACTATGCAGTATGGGTTTGTTTTTCTAAAAGTATATATATTTCTATAAACTAAGGAAAAAAATATTTAATTTCTTATTGAACTCTCTTAGACAGTTTGGGTTGCCATAACAAAATGCCAGACTCACAGGAATGCTTCGGTTCTCTCTCTCTCTTCCTTTTTCTTTCCCTGCTGTGTGAGGGTTCAATAAGCAGATATCCCGCTGCAAACAAGGAAAAGGAAAAAGATCCTCACTAAAATTTCAGTCATCTGGTACCTTGCTCCTTGATCTTAAACTTCCCAGCCTCCAAAATTCTGAGAAATACATTTATGTGGTTTAAGCCAGCCAGTCTATGATGTTTTCCATATAGCAGCCTAAATTGACTGAAATAATATTCTTAGATTCAAAACAAAATATATAGCTCAAGTTCAAAAACTGTAAGAAAATGCAAAAATTATTAATCCCTAATGTGACCCATTTGTACAATCTAAAAAACAGATATCTTTTCACTCATCAACTTAATTTATATCTTATCAAATTAATATTTATGAACTTTAGTACAATTAATAAAATGAAGGTGACATAAATAATTCTCAAATTAAATCTGAGAATTATAAACAGAAGTGAGTGTGATCTGTCAAATAATTTAGGGACAATTTTCCTGGCTAATATATGCACCATATGAAACAATCTCAGAGGAGTCCATCTGGCTTCCTGAGCCTTGATGAGTAAGGACAAATGTTTTAAAAATGGATCTAAGTTCTAGAATATGTTACTTGTTTAATTTCAGTTAATTCTTCTATTGTGGTGCAGCAAAAGTCTTAGTGAAGGTAGGAAAAAGAGTGAAGGATCTATTTTATACGCATAGAAGAAATTTCCTAGATAAATTTTAGACCAATTTTCTGTGTTTCAAGCAGAATAGAGAGACTGAACCAGGTTATCAGTTTAAATTAGTCCTCAAAACCATATTATTTCTCATTTTTTTCTTCTTCCTTATATTTCAATAGTACATAATGCACACAATAGTCAGTGCAAACATCTTTTTACTATATGTATGCATAATTTGATGAATGGTTGGAGCAAAAGGGATTTGAGAGTAGGTCATTTGCTCTAGACCTAATGAGCAGAACTGTGAATGGCCTATAAGAGTTAGAGACATGTGGGTATGCATTAACAGATAGTTAATGAGCAGTTTAATTACCATGCTGAGTCTGGTCTATATTACAATGCATTATTGTAAAGCTATAAATTATTTATATGGTTAGAACATATGTGTCTGCTTTCATCCTCTTTTTTTCTAAATATTTTAACTAGCATATTGACAAAAAAACATGATTATGTATATACTTTTAAGGAAGAAAATATATTTAGAATGGAAAATCAATTTGTGGAATCTATACTTTTTTGTGTTAAAAAGAATTTTTACTTTGAGAATTACCAGGATTAATTGCCTTATTTGTTTCTCCATGTGGCAATACACAGACCTTCAAATTGCTGTATTCCCTCCCCTCAATGAGTGCACAATTATTTCTTAAATCTCTTCTTGGAAATCTTCCCAGATGTAAGTAAATATGTTGAAAATACTGGAACAGTGAAAATAGTGTTTTTCAAAAGAGAAATTTCATAAAGTTATCTTTTAATTGGAAACTAATTTTTGTTGAATTAAAGAGGAATGTGATATTCAGGGCCTGTGAAATACCAGCACAACTCTGATTTCTGAAGGAGTACATGGCTCATCAAGATTGCACCAGGAACTTCAGACATTACTTTGAAGATGGAAGTGAGTATAATTCCACATCGTTATTAAAATAAACACACTTGGGTCCATTGTATGGACTTCAGCAACATTGCCCTAAGTACAAACATAGGTGAACTGGGATCCATCAACTTATAGCCACAATTGAAAGAAAACTAATTTAGTTAATGGGCATAGGTTCTCAGAAAGATTACATAAAATTAAAAGTAACTACTTAAGAAAGACAGAATGTTTGTAAGTATAGTAGGCTCAATTCTAAAACTGACAGAAATAATAAGCAAGCAGTGAAAACAGAAAATGACTCTAAGACTTCTTTTTTCTTAGTTTGTGGGGTAACGGCTTTCTTTCACTGCTAGAAGCCAAACAAAAAATTAAGAGAAAAACTATATTTGTTATAGCCAACTCATTGGCATGATATGGGGGATGGGGGAAGGAAGGGCCAAGATGTGTCTCAGAATTTTCTTTGTGCATATTGAGTGGTCATTTCTCTTTTTCATAATGTCATGACTTTTGAGTGGACAAGTCTAAGAAAACTGAAGAAGATAGTTTGGGCCACTCAGCTTAAAATTGTTCCAAAGTCACAAATTGAGTATCCCTGATTATCTAATAATTATGACAAGGGATGAGAGATACATGATATTAGAGAAATAGTTTAAAGTACATTGTTATTTAGATAGATGCGCATGCAAATACGTGAAACTTCTCAGTCACTCACACATCACCCATCTGGTGAGTGCCTACTAAGTAAGGCATAAGGAAAGTTTCTAAACCAATAACAAAAATACGATGGACTCTGCCTCAAAAATTTCAGTGAATAATATCATACTAGGGCCACAGACCAGTGACTCAAGATGCAGCAAAAGATATATACCTTTAAAAAAAATTTTAGTTGTAGGTGGGCCCAATACCTTTATTTTTATTTGTTTATTTTTATGTGATGCCAGGGAATGAACCCAGTGCCTCGTGCATGCTAGGCAAGTGTTTTACGACTGAGCCACAACCAAGCCTTTGAGAAGCAAATAAAAAATATGACACTCTTTCTTTAGAAGGAAAATAATTCACACAGACATCCATATAATTACACATTTCAAATTCACTTTTTTCTAAAAATCCTATCCATGGACTTAGAGGTTCATGGATTACAAGGTCACAAATCCTGCCCAGATAGTCTTCTCATATATAATTATCTACCATGATTCCTCTTTTAATAGCTGCATGATATACTGAGAGTAAAATTTTTACTATACATTCTTCTAGTTACATATTTCTTCATAAGCCATAAGTACGTCAAAACTTATCAGCTTAAAGCACAAGAAATAATGGTTCACATAACTTCAAGTTTCTGTCAGTAATCTTAGAATGACTTGGCTGAGTAGCTCTGGCTCAAGGTCTCCAATGAGATTGCAAGCAAGTTGTGTAGGTACTGCAATCATCTTGAGGTTTGGTAGGGTCAGGAATATCCAAGTCCAAGATGATTCTTATGGCTATTGGCAGAAGGTATCACTTCCTTGTTGGCTGATGGCTCATTTCTTCATTACATATGATACTTCATGGGATGGATCAGTCGTGGAAGCTGTATTTTCCCTGAAGAAACAAGGTGAGTGAAGAAATAGCCACAATACCTTTTATGTAATAATCTTAGATTTGAACTAATCTGTTGGTCACATATAACAATCCCAAAAAACATGAGTGGAGGATTTCACAAGGGCATGAGCACCAGGTGATGATGATCACTGGGGACTGCAGTGATTTGTATGCTGGCTACTATAACTTTCACACTAGAATAATGAAAGTAATATAGAAATATGGGACTTGGAGTTGTCAAGGGGATGTCAACATAGTCCAGATTCTGAAATGGATTAATAGTAAGATATTCACCAAGTCTGTCACCCTCATATGTAAAATGAGAAGTTCAAATTAAACATTCTTAGGTCTCCTAATTAAACATTCATAGGTCTCCTCTGTTTGAACATTTTGATATTAGGCATCCATATCATTGTAATCTAAATGCATAGCAGTTATTTTGGTATGAGAGAGGCATCCAAACATTTAGTCAAACCTAGTATAAAGTTGATCAATTAATGCTCCCAATTATGAAATGTAATAATCATTGATAAAATACTGTTGGTAACAAATGTGTTACTTTTATTGTGAATGTTATTATCTCCCTGGTGATTATTAGTAAACTGAAAAAGGAAGAAAATGTCAACAGTATTTTTTTAAATAGTGTTGTTAAACTGCTTTATTTACAATTTTGATAGAAAAACCTGACATGCATTGAGACACCTCCAGCTTACAGATCATTCCCAACATAGGCCTACAAAGTTTTCTGAAATCCATTTAAGGTCATCTTGGGTATGTGTCATCAGGAAGCAGTAGTTCTTGAATGACTGCCTCAAGGACTTTTGAGGAGGATTGCAAGTTATCGAAGTGGAAAAGTGTTTTAGGGGATCAAAATATATCCTAATATCAACCCTGAGGTCTCTTGTTACATAGTCAAGCATGGCTGCATAAAATAGATTGAATAAAACTGGAACCATTAGATATCCCTGCTTCCCAGGATTAATGATGGATGACTCTGGCCAGATGCCATCGACACTAACTTGACCAGTCATTTCATCGTGAAAGTTTCAAGCTGTTGGTAAACTTCTCTGGCAAACCAACTTCATTTTAGTTGTCAGAGCAGAGATGTTCTGCTCTCAGCAAAGTTGTAGCAGATTAATAATCACAGTGTCAACAACTGAAGGAATGCAGAATTCTTGCTCTTTGTAAGATAGTATCACTGGAACCAAGTGACATTCCTTAAAAATATTTTAGTCATCAGAATCATCAGAGTCATTCTTTATTTTCCCAAACAATTAAAACTAGCAATATGCACTTGCTATTTAATGTGATTGATTGAATACATATTTAATGTGGATCCTTCAGTACATAAAATCAGCAGGATCTTTGCCCTCAGGTTTCTTATAATCTAAGCCATAAAACCCAATAAAATATAAATAATTTCATGGTTAATGAATTGGCTTACATTTTTTTTTCAAATGAAAGTCACTCCTAGGGCTCATAATTAACATTTTGACAACTATATAATTGAATATCTTCTTTTATTTGTTCTTAGTATTTCTAACTGCAACCTCATGTATTCTTTCTCCATCACTCATCCTTCTTTCATTCCTCTGTCTCTTTTCTCTCACTTCTTTTCCTACCGGAGATAGGTTTATCTGCCTTCTGGTTTACATTTCTGTTGGATAATGGGAAGCCACAGCAGGAGTAGAAAGAAGGAAGCAGATTGAGGTCAGTATATTTATTCTCTCATTCCTTACTGTGCTGGTTTGGATATGAGGTGTCCCCAGAAAGCTCTTGTGCTAATGTAGCTATGTTCAGAGCTGAAATAAGACTATGAGAACTGTAACCTACTCAGTAGATTAATCAATTTGGTGTATTAAATATTTGAAAGCAGGTCTGTACTAGGTGAAAATGGTGGTTGGTAGGGTGTGGCTGGAGGAAGTAGTTCACTGGGGATGTGCCTTTTGAATTTGTATTTTGTCACCTGAACATTCATTGTCATTCTTTCTTTCTTTCCTTCCTTTTCCCAGTCACCATGATCTAAGCAGAATTTTTCTGCTGTGCCATTTGACCATGATATTCTGGCTCCTCTTGGACCCAGAGTAATAGAGTTGGCCGACCATGGACTGTACCTCTGTAAACATAAGCCCAAAATAAACTTTTCCTCCTCTAGGTTGTTCTCATCAGGTATTTTGGTCACAAGGACAAAATCTGACTAACACACTTACCTTTTCAGGTCATCTCCAATTGGCTCAATTGAATCAGAATGAATCCCAGTAGCTCCCATCATCATGTTGTGTGGCTACAACCCTGAAGTGTTGCACTCCCCGTTTGGTTTCTTCATACCTAGAAACTATACTCTTGCAAATGAATACCTTATTAAACTCCCTTGGCATTAATATCATTTGAGTGTTTCGATTTCTGCTGGAAAACAAAATTTCAGCAACTTTCTCCCTCCCTGATGAAAATTCCCTGTCCTTTACTCCCCTTTCTCCAGGGAAGATCAGATTTAATTTTGGAGATAAACAAAAACAAACACCACCAACCACACACATACACACACACACACACACACACACACACACATTGTGTGTTGCCAGCAAGCATTTGCCTGAGATACATCATTTGACTCTCACTGGCCAGTGGTTCTTTTGCATTTTATTTTATTTTATTGCTTCTGCCTTTGTTTCTGCTTTATTGAGTCATAGGAGAGGAAACCAAGCACCAATGATAGGAAAGAAGGAGAGGTAAATAAGAACAAATGTGTTAACTATGTGAGATAAAATTCGGCCACACTCAAATTCACATTAATTCGTTCATATTACCCAATTGTGGATTTCTAAAACTGAAGAAACTCACACTGGAGACAGAGAGGAAGAGAAACTGAATGGGCTGTGAGGGGTGAGGTAAATTCTAAGAATGCAGCAGGAGAGGAGAGCCCCTCCCCACACATGGAACTGAAAGATTAGGGTTTTATTTGCCTTAATAACTATTAATCATTGGATTCATTTGGGGAGAACAAAGAATAATTATAACAATTATTTAAGATAATTCATAACATTTTTATTTGAATTTTCTTTCAATAAGACATTGAATAAAGTAGGGAACATTATGCCATTGAAGAGCTGAATGATAAATGTTTATAAGGAAGAGAGTGTTTAAATTCTGTTAGAACTACTCACAGACACACAGAAAGATAAATAATCCAATTTTATGTAAGGTATTTAATCATTGTGTATCACTCATTAGTACTTATTAGCAAATAAAACTAAATGTGTATTTTACTTGCATGTTAGAATTTTTTATCTGGAATGAATCTCTTTAGATGAATTGAAACTAGTTCACAACTTCTTTGTATATGTTACAGAATCATTCCTAATTAACCAGTAATCACATTTTATTATAAAAATAGATACAGGTTTTTGTGTAACTCATGGACACAGAATATAGTTTGGCATACCAGTACTTCATGGCAGAATAAAACTTCATGTCTCTTTTATATTTTTGTTTTTATTCTTATTAAAAATGATAATATTCATTGTAAAATTTTCACATAGTATAATGCTTTTGATTAAATATGGCCACAAAATGTTGTAGCCCCTCAGATCAAGAGGTGAAGTCTGTTTCCCTTCCTTTGAACCTGGGTAGCATTGTTACTTGATTTGACCAATAGAACAAAGCAGAAGTGGCAGTAGGTACAAAGTAAGCCTTGACTTCACAAGGCTTTTTATTTCAACCATTCCCTCTTAGAATATTGCTGTCCTATGAAAAAACGTAGAAATACACAGAAAGAGATACCTAGCCATCTCAGGCATTCCCTCATGGACTTCAGAAACATTTGAAACTAACCAGTCCCTAAGTAACTCACTAACTATATGCAGACACTGGAGTAAACCTATGCATCACATACCAATGACAAACCATCCCCACTGAACATCATGCAGAAGGTCAACCATGGAGTTGTAAACAAACTAGTCAACTAGTCGTTGTTGTTTGAAATTTACCATCTTTGAGGTGTGGCACTTGGTTATACAACACTAGATGACTAGCACATAAAGGAAAATAAGTAAAAGTCTATTTATATTCTTCAACTTCATTTCCCAGAAATTAGTAAGAATTATTATGATTAATAGGTTTTCTTTTTATCTTCATCTTCTAGACATACTATGCAGCTTGGGGAATGGATAGATAACTAAAAACATGGATGAATAAATAGTAGGTTGATAGAGAGAAAGATGAGGTGGTGGAAGAGGGAGGGACAGAGGGTGGAAGTATGGAGGAAGGAAGGAAAGAAGAAAGGAAGGAAGGAAAGAAGAAAGGAAGGAAGGAAAGAAGGAAAGAAGGAAAGAAAAATTTACAACTAGCCTACATACTCTTTTGTAGCTTTGGCTTCAAATAAGAATATATCTTAGAGAATTTTCTAAACTGCTACATAAATTATTTCCTAATTTCATTCAATAAATAGAATATTGGTATTGTTATACCATATTTTATTCAATGTATCCTTATTGGAATATAGTTAGATGATTGACATTATTTTACCTGAAAAAAAAAAGGTCACTGCAATTAATTTTATCATGGGCATTTCCCCCTTGAACTTGTACAGGCATATATCAAGGGAAAAAGTCTGTAAGTACAATTTTTTGTTAGAGAGATATTTATGATTTCACCTTTTTTTAAATTAAATTATTTATTTATTCTAATTTGTTGTACACAATGGCAGAATGCAATTCATATCTTTTAAAATTTTTTATTTATTTTAATTAGTTACACATGACAGTACAATGACCTTGACATATCATACATTTGGATCGGATGGGATATAATTCATTTCATATTACACATGTACAGCACAGTTTTTCAAGCACTGATTTTACACAAAGTATTTTCACACATTTGTGTCGTCATACATGTATTTAGGGTAATGATGTCTAACTCATCCCACCATCATTCCTATCCCCTTCCTCCCTCCTTTCCCTCCCTCCCCTTTGCCCTATCTAAAGTTCCTCCATTCCTCCCATGTTCCCCCTCTACCACCACCATTATGAGTCAGCCTCCTCATATCATATAAAACATTCGTCCTTTGGTTTTTTGGGGGATTGGCTTGCTTCACTTAGCATGATATTCTCCAACTTCATCCATTTACCTGAAAATATCATGATTTTATTCTCTTTTAATGCTGAATAATGTTCCATTGTGTATATATAACAAAGTTTCCCTATCCATTCTTCTATTGAAGGACATCTAGGTTGGTTCCATAATTTAGCTATTGTGAATTGTGCTGCTATAAACATTGATGTGACTGTGTCCCTATAGTAGGCTGTTTTTAAGTCCTTTGGGTATACACCGAGGAGTAGCATAGCTGGGTCAAATGGTGGATCCATTCCCAGGTTTCCAAGGAATTTCCATACTGCTTTCCATATTGGCTATACCAATTTGCAGTCCCACCAGCAATCTATAAGTGTGTCTTTTTTTCCCACAACCTCGCCAACACTTACTGTTGTTTGTATTCATAATAGCTGCCATTCTGACTGGAGTGAGATGAACTCTTAACTAGTTTTGATTTGTGTTTCTCTAATTGCTAGAGATGCTGAACATTTTTTCATATATTTGTTGATTGTATGTCATCTTCTGAGATTGTCTTTTCAGTTCCTTGGCCCATTTACTCATTGGGTTATTTGGATTTTTGGTGTTAAGATTTTTGAGTTCTTTATACATCCTACAAATTAGTGCTCTATCTGATGTGTGTGTGGTAAAAATTTGCTCCCATTCTGTAGATTATCTATTCACCTCACTGATTGTTTCTTTTGCTAGGAGAAAGCTTTTTACTTTGAAGCCATCCCATTTATTGATCCTTGATTTTATTAAATGTAATTTCTAAATTGTATGAAAAAGATTTAACACTCATATACTTGGGAATAAAGGCTCATATTTATGTGTACAAAATTCTAAAGCATTTAGGTTTAACCTAAACTTTTGTTTTAGTGATAAGTTTAAAATAGTTTAAGTAACAAAAATTCTAAGTACTTAATAAATGTAAGCATTGCACTAAATAGTAGTGTGAGTACATTCTTCATATGACTTAATTTTAATACAATGCTGTAAACTTTATAAAATATTGCCATTTTCATCTGAAGAAATTTCAATACAACAAATAAAATAATTTACTCAAGGTGAAAGAAAAGAGCCTGTAAGTGTCATAGTCAAATTTAAATACGTATAATTGATTAATATTTAAAGAGTGACTTACTATAGATTTTTTAAAAATAGCATTTCATAGGAATTACAGTAAACATCCATGCTTGCCATTTAGTTCCCTCTTCAAATAATCTAGTGTGATAAGTTCAGAGCTAATATCTTTACCAATATGCAAATGAATTAGATGTAACTCAGAAGACTGACTTTCTCAAGGTCATTCAATTAGCATAGTGAGGGGCATTTGGCACCCAAATCTAATGCTTGTGAAATAATTTTTTTCCTAACCATCCTGAATACTAATCTAAGTGGCACTTGATAGAAAATAAGTTAGAAGGAATGTTATCAAGGAGATAAAATATTAAAGTCTTGTGATCATTTGATAGGCAGTACAATTTAATTCCAAATGGTGAATGAAAAATATATATCATTAGTATAAACCTCATTTTATACTTGACTTAAAAAGTATATATAATCTAACACACAATAGATTCTCAAATACTTGTTGAATGGATAATGAGGTGATTTTTTGGGTGACATAATTGCACTAAGACATTTTCCTTGTTGTAATTTTAAAACCTAAATCAATAAGAAATCATACACCTGTTAATTTGAATGTTAGATATTTTGGATAATGTAAAATTGATATATGTCCATATGGTATGACTTATTGTGGAGACTAAATAGAATAACTCCAAGTGCTAGACACATTAGCAGGTGTTAATAATTAAACTGGTTATATATTATCAGTAATCAACCATATGTGTGGTTTTCAAAATTAACCAATATCTCCATTTTTATCAAATTTTAGGAAACACATACAAATGACAGCCCCAAGTTTGTCCAATTTATCCTGAAATAACTCTGCTCAAATATTATCCTTTAAAATTTTATACAGAAAGTATAATATGCACTGAAGGGCTCATCAAAACACAGATTACTACGGACAA
Organism: Urocitellus parryii; assembly: GCF_045843805.1. NCBI lineage: Eukaryota > Metazoa > Chordata > Mammalia > Rodentia > Sciuridae > Urocitellus > Urocitellus parryii. The sequence continues at coordinate 67,437,938 of NC_135538.1, read as the reverse complement.
TCAACAGCTCTGGGCAACAGCCTGAAAATTTGCATTTCTATCCAGTTCCCATATGATGCTGGTAGTACCTATCAAGGGATCACCCTTTATGAAATCCTGCTGGAATTGGAAGTCCTAAATTTACCTTCAACATGAACTTTAAACATTAAGAACAGAAGATCTGAGAGTGGTACAGGTTCACAGTTTTCTTCAACACTATCCTCACTTTCCACATTTTAGACATCTGATTTACCCATGTGACATAGATAATTTATGTTTGTAGGAATCACTAGATTTCCTAAGCTTATCAGTTGCAACTTAGGTACAGGGTTTCAAATTGAATACAGAGCAACTTCAACTTATAATGTTAACCCAATTTTTTATAACAATAGTTAAAAAGGTCTAAATTTTAAATCACTGCAATTGTTTTTTTTCTGATTGAAAAGTACATGTAACTAAAAATACAGTATTTTAATATTACCCAGAAAAGGTGCACTAGGTTATGCAGGTGCTGGTCAGTCATCTTACAGAGGATATTGGCTGTTTCAATTTGAATATATCCACAGAGTATCATGTCCAAACACCAACTGCCACTTATAGCACTAAGTGGAAGTAATTAATATGACCTTGAATGTTTGACTTCATTTCAAATGTCTTGCTTTTGTTGTAGTAAAAGTGATTCTGGCCACAACACCGTACAATCTGTGAAACATATGCTGTGAGACTACATGTGACTACAGAGGGAAGAGACTGTTCAATTCAGGGTTTAAAGGACACTGAACTTTAAAAACCTAACAAAGGAAAAATAAAACATGTAGAGCATTGTTAAAAATCTTAGAATTTTGAAAATAATGAGGATTTCAAAAATTATGTATCTGGTAGATAAAGAGATTCCTGGGAAGAATTATTATTTGGCTAAAAAGTGTTAAATAAATTCCAGAATTTATTGATAATAATAATTGCTATTGTGTTTGTGCTGCCTAAAATAATAATACCAATCCTTATAAGAACTAAAGTTTCAGGTAAAGAGACTAAGGTTTAAATGTTAGAAATAAGTCATCTACAAATGCATCAAACAATGTCTGAATATTACAATATAGAGTTAAACTGCATATATTATGTCTTACTAATCTACCCTGTGCAACAGGGTGAAAACAAAAATATGTATTAGTCACCTTCAAATATACTCTTTAGGTTTTAACATTCAAATATTTCTCAGTGGCTCATACTGTTGTAAACTCTTTATCCTTCTCTTAATTACAAATCTGTCACTATAGTAGAATTTTTACACTAATTGATTAATGCACTTCATTTTCTAACCTCCTTTATTTGTTCAAACAAGGACAACAGGAACTACTTGAGAACATTATAAAATTCTAATACATCTATTTAGTGACTAATAACTCAAAATTATATAATCCTTTGAGAAAAGTTTCATAGTTGTAATTTAATCCTCTTTATTCCTTGGCAATTAAAGAATAACTGTTTCTATACAACCCAAGGGATATATTGAGCACTATGGGATTAGCACATGTGAAGACTATGTGAAGACTATTTCTCTATTGAATCCCATGAGAAATAGGTTATTTCAATGCACTTTTCCCAACTTTGCCAAGTTTCACCATGTGTATTACCTGCTGTTGTAAATTCCTTCTTTCATAAGATTTTCATTGCATTTTAATTATCCATATTATAAAATTCTTTTTTCATTTCTCTTGTTAAAGAAGTTTAGCATCTCAGTCATTTGAGGTTATCATTGATTTCTTTAATTTCATACCTCTCCTATTTTATTAGTGAACCTATTTTCTGTCTCTCTTTCTTTGCTGATATGATTATAAAACCTCATCTTTTCTATGACTTTTGTATTCCTTATCTCATGCTCCTCTCTGAATATTATTAACTTTCCTGTAATATTTATTCAAGGAAATACATACTTTCTTGGTTCACACCCTACTTCTCTGATAGTCTTTTTTTAACAGTACGTGTGTGTGTGTGTGTGTGTGTGTACACACACATTTGTCCTTGTAGAAAAGAGATTTTTTAAATTAATTCAATTCATATGACACAAAGAGTCTCATCATAGTCTATTCTTCTATTCTATCTTGTGCTATTATTCTCTATCTAATATACATATATATACATATATATGTAATATTCACTTCAGTTTTACTCACATATGCCTTTAAAAAATTATATTTAATTTCCATAGATATTAAATAATTAAATGATTAAATGAATCAGACCCTGATTATTTATTTACATATTTTTGGAAACCAGAAAACAGCACTGTAAAAATAATAGGTCATATATTGTGAAAATTTATATAGCCTTTATAAATAAAGAATTATTTTTACATACAAGTTTAAGTTTTGAGACAACACAAAAATAGCGTAATATCTAAGGTTTTTCAACATTCTAGAATCAATTTCACATTATAGAGGCAATGTAACCCCTATTAGGAACAAATAAGCCACAGCTTTTGAGCTCACAGACAGAAAGAGCTGGGTCAAACTGCTCACTGGCCAGATGACTGGATATTGGGTGTTCCTCCATCAATACAGAGCAGGAACTCCATCCAGCAGTTTAGATCTTAATTACAGATTAGGGTTCTGAAGGTTAGTATGGGAGGTAACTTCAAAAATACTAAGCAGCCAAAAGGGGAGAAATGGAAAAAAGAAGACCACTGAAGACAAAAAAAAGTCTTATCAATATATTAGTGGTAATCTCATAATTTTGTAATCTCTGTGTCCTCTATTCTGTACCATTGGTCAGTCTGTTTTGGTGCCAAATCATGCTGTTTTTGTTACTATTGCTCTCTGTAGTATAGTTTAAGCTGTGGTATAGTGATGCCACCTGCTTCACTCTTCCTGCTAAAGATTACTTTAGCTATTCTGGGTCTCTTATTTTTCCAGATGAATTTCATGATTGCTTTTTTATTTCTATGAGAAATTCATTGGGATTTTCATTGGAATTGCATTAAATCTGTATAGTGTTTTTGGTAGTACAATTATCTTATATTAGACAAAGGTGCCAAAAATATGCATTGAAGAAAAGATATCCTCTTTAACAAATGGTACTGGGAAAACTGGAAATCCATATGCAACAAAATGAATTAAACCCCTATCTCTCACTATGCACAAAACTCAACTCAAAATGGATCAAGGACCTAAGAATAAAACCAGAGACCTTGTGTTTAATAGAAGAAAAAGTAGGCCCTAATCTTCATCATGTGGAATTAGGCCACAACTTCCTTAATAAGACTCCTTTGGCACAAGAACTAAAATCAAGAATTAATAAATGGGATGGACTCAAACTGAAAATTTCTTCTCAGCAAAAGAAACAATCTGTGAGGTGAATAGAGCGTCTATATCTTGGAAGCAAATCTTTTCCCTTCACACATCACATAGAGCACTTATCTCTAGGGTATATAAAGAACTCAAAAAGCTAAGCACCAACAAAACAAATAACCCAATATTTAAATAGGCCAACCTGAGCAGACACTTTTCAGAAGATGATATACAATCAATCAACAAATATATGAAAAAATGTTCATCAACGCTAGTAATTAGAGACATGCAAATCAAAACTACTCTGAGATGTCATCTCACTCTAGTCAGAATGGCAGATATTACAAACACAAACAACAATAAGTGTTTGCAAGGATGTAGGGGAAAATGTACACTCATACACTTCTGGTGGGACTGAAAATTGGTGCAGCCAATATGGAAAGCAGTATGGAAATTTCTTTGAAAATTGAGAATAGAACCATCATTTGACCCAGCTATCCCTCTCCTAGGTCTATACACAAAGGAGTTAAAAACAGCATATTACAGGGACATACCCACATCAATGTTTATAGCAGCAAAATTCACAATAGCTAAACTGTGAAACCAACCTAGATACCCTTCAATAGATGAATGGATTAAAAAAATGTCACACATATACACAATGGAATATTACTTAGCAATAAAAGAAAATAAAATCATGGCATTTTCAGGTAAATGGATAATGTTAGAGAAGATAATGCTAATTGAAGTTAGCCAACCCCCCCAAAAAACAAATGCTGAATGGTTTCTCTGATATAAGGAGGTTGATTCATAGTGGGGTATGGAGGAGGAGCATGAGAAGAAAAGACAAACTCTAGATAGGGCAGAGGGGTGGGAGGGGAAGGGAGGGAGTATGGAGTTAGAAATGATGGTGGAATGTGATGGACATTATTATCCAAAGTACATGTATAAAGACAAATTGGTGTGAATACACTTTGTATAAAACCAGAGATATGAAAAATTATGCTCTATATGTGTAATAAGAATTGTAATATATTCTGCTGTCATATATAAGTTTTAAAAAATTAATAAAAAATATTAGTGGTAAACTTAAATGTTAAAAAATAAAATTGCAGGATAAGAAAGGAAGAAAAGTATTTAAAATTATGTCTTCAATCTGAAAATTTAATCTAAAAAAACCTACCTGACAAAGATTTCAATTAGAAACACTGAGTATTTGCAAAAATGAGACAAGGCAGCACAAAGATCATTAAAAAAATGCTTTTCTATAAAAATATATGCTGCAGTCTGGCTGGGCACAATTCAGGAGCCACTTGTCAAAAGAAACGAACTTTATTTTTAGAACACACACACCAAACCACACAGCTCCTCAGGAAAAACCCTCAGAGCCCAACTGCCACCACCGGCTTCCCACAAGCCTCTCAACCTCCCCCACTCCTCCTGCTCTTGAGGCCGATTGGCTGGGTCGTGTGGGCAGAGCCAAAAAAAGTCCCCCAATGAGCAGCTCCATGGTCTGAAAGGGCGGGGAAACAGCCCAATGAGCATCACGGCAGAGGAGCCAATCAGTTGGCAGCTAGAAGTTTGCTGGGGCCTCTGTGAGCCAATCATCAGCTGGCAGCTGGAAGTTTGCTGGCAGCTGGAAGTTTGCTGGGGCCCCTTTGGCTGTGGCTCTCAACAAATATATAAAAAATAAAAGAATAATGAGAGAATATTGAAACAATCAATTCAAAACTTTCCAAATAAAATATTTTTATTACTTAGTACATAATAAACAGGACTGGTTTATTCACACTGAGTTAGAAAAACAGAGATAGACAGCTATTGAGTGACTAGAAAGAAGATGGAGGATAGATAGATATTGAGTTCTAATGATAGAAGGTCCAGAGGAATAAACTGAAATAGATGTTATGGAAGAAATTTTCAAACATATTGTTCTGATAATTTTCCCGAATTAACAAAGACAAATCCAATGAGTTACCCTATTATTATGACTCAAAAACTAAGATAATAAACATAGATAAACAAATATCAACACACTTAAGTGAAACTATAGAAATGAAGAGTAAGGAGTCAGTCTTAAAACCTGAGAGAAATAACAAGTAATTATAACAAGTAATTGAAAACAATAACATTTATATTGACAACAATTTTTTAGCAAAATTAGATATCACAGTTCAATCAAATAATATTTTAAAAGTATAGAGAGGTGGTCATCCTAGATGTTAAGACAAAGGTCTACACAAAAATTAAATTAACTTTTCAAATTGTTCTGTTAACCTACAATAATTTTTAAATGTAACTTTTTTAAAAATAACTTTTAAATTTTTAAAAATAATTTTAAAAGTGCAAATATGGGAAAAATCTATTAAACTTGAGTTTCATAACCAGCTAATTCATTTGCCAAAGTCTTGAAAATAATTATTGAAGTACATGTATCAGCAACAATACACCAAACACAGAAAAGTTACAGTGTTTGAAAAATGTACCTACTAATTCATATACTTCTTTCCATTTTTCTTCTTTCTTTCTGTTCTTCCTTCCTTCTTTTGTGAATAATTCACTACAAAGTCCAATAGGTGGGGCCAGCAGAGGAAGTGTCCTCAGGCTCTGAGAAGAGAAGGAGCATCACTGCAGGACAGGCTTTGAACCTCAATCAGAAGGAGGAGTTAATATGTGCAGTCAAGGGTAACTTGGCCACACAAAGCAATGAGGAAAGATGCCTATGCAGGAGACAGCCTGTACCAGCCCAGCACAAAGTGCCAAAGCCTCGAATGAGGAAATGCTTTGTGCATAGGACCGTAATGGTGCTAAGAGAGATCAGTTTTAATGAGAATATACATATTTCAGTGTAAGAGAAAAGAATGATAAATAAGGACAGTTAAAAATGAAAGGAGGGCTGGGGATGTGGCTCAAGCGGTAGCGCGCCCGTCTGGCATGCGTGCGGCCCGGGTTCTATCCTCAGCACCACATACCAACAAAGATGTTGTGTCCGCCGAGAACTAAAAAAAAAATAAATATTAAAAAAAAATTCTCTCTCTCTCTCTCTCTCTCTCTCTCTCTCTCTCTCTCTCTCCTCTCTCACTCTCTCTTTTAAAACAAAAAAATGAAAGGAGAAGAGAATACCACCACCACCAAAAACTTCCTCACAGGGAATTACTTTTCTTTTTTTTTAATTGGTTAATATTAGTTCTTCATGACAGTAGAGTCCATTTTTATATAATTTTATTAGCATGGAACATATCTTATTCTAATTACCACCCCAGTTTTGTGGATAAAAATGATGGTGAGATTCACTATGTTGTATTCATATGTGTACATAGGAAAATTAGGTCATATTTATTACACTATCTTTACTTTTCCAATCCCTCCACCCTTCCCTTAATTCCCCTTTGTCTAATCCACTGAAATTCTATTCTTGCCCTCTCCACAGCCCTTTATGTGGGTTAGTTTGGGATATCAGAGAAAACATTTGCCCTTTAGACTTTTGGGATTGTCTTATTCCACATAGTATAACAGTCTCCAGAGCCATCCATTAACATGCAAATGTCATAAAGTCATTCTTCTAAGTTCATTTAAAAAATTATATATATGGCAATTCTGGGACTCTTGTTTTTTTAAATGAATTTCTTGATTGCTTTTGCTATTTGTATGAATAACATCATTGTAATTTGATGGAAATTGCATTGAATATACATAGTGAGTTTGGTAGTATGGCCATTTTGACCATATTAAATTTGCCTCTCCAAGAACACAGGAAATCTTTCTATATTCTCGGGTCTTCTTCAATATCTTAAGTTTTCCAGATTACTATTTTTGAAAAATCAAATTTAAAAACTCAGACATAAGATTTTTTTTATATTTTATTTTACTTTTTTTATTGTTGGTTGTTCAAAACATTACATAGTTCTTGATATATCAAATTTCACAATTTGTTTCAAGTGGGTTATGAACTCCCATTTTTACCCCGTATACAGATTGCAGAATCACATCAGTTACACTTCCATTGATTTACATATTACCATGCTAGTGTCTGTTGTATTCTGCTGCCTTTCCTATCCTCTACTATCCCCCCTCCCCTCCCTTCCCCTCCCCTCTTCTCTCTCTATCCCCTCTACTGTAATTCATTTCTCCCCCTTGTATTATTTTTCCCTTTCCCCTCACTTCCTCTTGTATGTAATTTTGTATAACCCTGAGGGTCTCCTTCCATTTCCATGCAATTTCCCTTCTCTCTCCCTTTCCCTCCTACCTCTCATCCCTGTTTAATGTTAATCTTCTTCTCATGCTCTTCTTCCCTACTCTGTTCTTAGTTACTCTCCTTATATCAAAGAAGACATTTGGCATTTGATATTTAGGGATTGGCTGGCTTCACTTAGCATAATCTGCTCTAATGCCATCCATTTCCCTCCAAATTCTATGATTTTGTCATTTTTTAATGCAGAATAATACTCCATTGTGTATAAATGCCACATTTTTTTTTATCCATTCATCTATTGAAGGGCATCTAGGTTGGTTCCACAGTCTTGCTATTGTGAATTGTGCTGCTATGAACATCGATGTAGCAGTGTCCCTGTAGCATGCTCTTTTTAGGTCTTTAGGGAGTAGACCGAGAAGGGGAATAGCTGGGTCAAATGGTGGTTCCATTCCCAGTTTTCCAAGAAATCTCCATACTGCTTTCCAAATTGGCTGTACCAATTTGCAGTCCCACCAACAATGAACAAGTGTACCCTTTTCCCCCACATCCTCTCCAGCACTTGTTGTTGTTTGACTTCATAATGGCTGCCAATCTTACTGGAGTGAGATGGTATCTTAGGGTGGTTTTGATTTGCATTTCTCTGACTACTAGCGATGGTGAGCATTTTTTCATGTACTTATTGATTGATTGTATGTCCTCCTCTGAGAAGTGTCTGTTCAGGTCCTTGGTCCATTTGTTGATTGGGATATTTGTTATCTTATTGTCTAATTTTTTGAGTTCTTTGTATACTCTGGATATTAGGGCTCTATCTGAAGTGTGAGGAGTAAAGATTTGTTCCCAGGATGTAGGCTCCCTATTTACCTCTCTTATTGTTTCTTTTGCTGAGAAAAAACTTTTTAGTTTGAGTAAGTCCCATTTGTTGATTCTAGTTATTAACTCTTGTGCTATGGGTGTCCTATTGAGGAATTTGGAGCCCGACCCCACAATATGTAGATCATAGCCAACTTTTTCTTCTATCAGATGCCGTGTCTCTGATTTGATATCAAGCTCCTTGATCCATTTTGAGTTAATTTTTGTGCATGGTGAGAGAAAGGGATTCAGTTTCATTTTGATGCATATGGATTTCCAGTTTTCCCAGCACCATTTGTTGAAGATGCTATCCTTCCTCCATTGCATGCTTTTAGCCCCTTTATCAAATATAAGATAGTTGTAGTTTTGTGGATTGGTTTCTGTGTCCTCTATTCTGTACCATTGGTCCACCCGCCTGTTTTGGTACCAGTACCATGCTGTTTTTGTTACTATTGCTCTGTAGTATAGTTTGAGGTCTGGTATCGCTATACCGCCTGATTCACACTTCCTGCTTAGCATTGTTTTTGCTATTCTGGGTCTTTTATTTTTCTATATGAATTTCATGATTGCTTTCTCTATTTCTACAAGAAATGCCGTTGGGATTTTGATTGGCATTGCATTAAACCTATAGAGAACTTTTGGTAATATCGCCATTTTGATGATGTTAGTTCTGCCTATCCATGAGCAGGGTATATTTTTCCATCTTCTAAGATCTTCTTCTATTTCTCTCTTTAGGGTTCTGTAGTTTTGATTGTATAAGTCTTTCACCTCTTTTGTTAGGTTGATTCCCAAGTATTTTTTTTTTTTTTTTGAGGATATTGTGAATGGAGTGGTTGTCCTCATTTCCATTTTAGAGGATTTGTCGCTGATATACAGGAATGCCTTTGATTTATGCATGTTGATTTTATATCCTGCCACTTTGCTGAATTCATTTATTAGCTCTAATAGTTTCTTTGTAGACCGTTTTGGGTCTGCTAGGTATAGAATCATGTCATCTGCAAATAGTGATAATTTAAGTTCTTCTTTTCCTATTTTTATGCCTTTAATTTCTTTTGTCTGTCTAATTGCTCTGGCCAGTGTTTCGAGAACTATGTTGAACAGAAGTGGTGAGAGAGGGCATCCCTGTCTTGTTCCACATTTTAGAGGGAATGCCTTCAATTTTTCTCCATTCAGAATGATGCTAGCCTGAGGCTTAGCATAGATTGCTTTTACAATGTTGAGGTATGTTCCTGTTATCCCTAGTTTTTCTAGAGTTTTGAACATAAAGGGATGCTGTACTTTGTTGAATGCTTTTTCTGCATCTATCAAGATGATCATATGGTTCTTATTTTTAAGTCTATTGATGTGGTGAATAACATTTATTGATTTCCATATATTGAACCATCCTTGCATCCCAGGGATGAATCCTACTTGATCATGGTGCACAATTTTTTTGATATGTTTTTGAATCCGATTCGCCAGAATTTTATTGAGGATTTTTGCATCTAGGTTCATTAGAGATATTGGTCTGTAGTTTTCTTTCTTTGAAGTGTCTTTGTCTGGTTTAGGAATCAGGGTGATATTGGCTTCGTAGAATGAATTTGGAAGTTCTCCCTCTTTTTCTATTTCCTGAAATAGCTTGAAAAGTATTGGTATTAGTTCCTCTTTAAAGGTTTTGTAAAATTCTGCTGTATACCCATCCGGTCCTGGGCTTTTCTTAGTTGGTAGTCTTTTGATGGTTTCTTCTATTTCCTCAATTGATATTGGTCTGTTTAGGTTGTCTATATCCTCCTGACTCAATCTGGGCAGATCATATGACTTAAGAAATTTATCGATGCCTTCACTATCTTCTATTTTATTGGAGTATAAGGACTCAAAATAATTTCTGATTATCTTCTGTATTTCTGAAGTGTCTGTTGTGATGTTGCCTTTTTTATCCCGTATGCTAGTAATTTGAGTTCTCTCTCTTCTTCTCTTTGTTAGCATGGCTAAGGGTCTGTCGATTTTATTTATTTTTTCAAAGAACCAACTTTTAGTTTTGTCATTTTTTTCAATTGTTTCTTTTGTTTCGATTTCATTAATTTCAGCTCTGATTTTAATTATTTCTTGCCTTCTACTTCTTTTGCTGTTGTTTTGCTCTTCTTTTTCTAGGATTTTGAGATGAAGTATGAGATCATTTATTTGTTGGTTTTTTCTTTTTTTAAGGAATGAACTCTAAGCAATGAATTTTCCTCTTAGGATGGGAGACATAAGATTTTTAAAAATAAATTATTTGAAATCTTTTTATCTTCAAGTAACATTTATCATGCCATCAAGATAATAGGCCACACTGGATGTATGAGAGAGTTCTCCATAGACTGTGCTAGGTGAGGGTTCATCTACACACAGGTCATGTCAGTGCCCTGCTAGTGCTTAAATGTGAGACAATGCAAGAAAGTTCAGAGGTGAAATGTTGTGGTTACAAGACCCTTAACATTATCAGTGCCCTAACCTACTAATATGGATGAAGTAGGCAGTAACTATAGTCAGGTAGGGTGAGACTGGAGAAGGCAGATCACTGGGAGTGCCTTTGGGGCTTAAAATTTGTCCCTGGTGAGCATAGCATTCTTTCTTTCCTAGTTGCCATGTTCTGAGAAGCTTTCCTCCACCATGCCCTTCTACCTTGATGTCCTGCCTCACCATGGACCCAAAGCAGTGGAGTTGACCATCTATGGAAAAAGACCTCTGAAACTGTGAGTCCCAAATAAATTTCCTCTTTTCTACCTTGCTCTTATTAAGATGGATTTAGAAGTTTTATTCCAATAAAGTTGTGGTTCTTAGATCTTTAGTTCACAGTGGTGAAAGAGCTGACTACGCATCCCTTTTCTGAATAGACAAGAAAAGACCCAAGAGCAGCCTAATCATACCATGTTAAGTCATCTAAGTCTAATCTGAAGGCTGCTCTGCTTTAATTTAGCCAACCCATTCTTATTCTTGAGTCAATAATACAAAAAGAGTTGAGTTTTGTGCATGGTGAGAGATAGGGGTTTATTTTCATTTTGCTGCATACAGATTTCCAGTTTTCCCAGCACCATTTCATGAAGAGGCTATCTTTCTCCACTGTATGTTTTTGGCACCTTTGTATAGTATGAAATAACTGTATTTATGTGGGTTTGTCTCCATGTCTTCTATTCTGTACCATTGTTCTACATGTCTATTTTGGTGCCAATACCATGCCATTTTTGTTATTATAGCTTTGTAGTATAGTTTAAGGTCTGGTATTGTGATGCCTCCTGCTTCACTCTTTTTTCTAAGGATTGTTTTTGTCTATTCTGGGTCTGTTATCTTTTAAAATGAATTTCATGGGTTTTTTTTATAGTTCTATAAGGAATGACTTGGGATTTTAATTGGAATCACATTGAATCTGTATAGCGCTTTGTGTAGTGTGGGCCATTTTGACAATATTAATTTTGTCAATCCAAGAGCATGGAAATCTTTCCATTTTCTAAGGTCTTCTTCATTTTTTTTCCTCTAGTGTTCTGTAGTTTTCATTGTAGAGGTTTTTTCCCTCTTTTGCTAAGTTGACTCCCAAGTATTTTTTTTTTGAGGATAATGTAAATGGAGTAGTTTTCCTAATTTCTCTTTCAGCAGATTCATCACTGATGAGTAGAAATGCATTTGATTTATGGGTATTTATTTTATAACCTCTAATATTGCTAAATTCACTAATTAATTCTAGAAGTTTTCTGGTGGAGTTTTTTGGATCCTCAGTAAAGAATCACGTCATTAGCAAACAATGATAGTTTGAGTTCTTCTTTTCTTATTTGTAGCCCTTTAATTTCTTTTGTCTGTCTAATTGATCTGGCTACAGTTTCAAGAACTATGTTGAATAGAAGTGGTGAAAGAGGGCATCCCTGTCTTTTTCCAGTTTTTAGAGGGAATGCTTCTAATTTTTCTCCATTTATAATGATGTTGGCCTTGGTTTTAGCATAGATAGCTTTTAAAATGATAGGGTATGCTCCTATTATCCCTAGTTTTTCTAGTGTTTTGAACATGAAAGGGTGCTATATCTTGACAAATTCTTTCTCTGCTTCAATTGATATAGCCATATGACTCTTATATCTAAATCTATTGATGTGATAATTACATTTATTAATTTATGTATGTTGAACTAACTTTCATTCCTGGAGTGAACACCACTTGATCATGGTGCACTATCCAGGACCTAGGAATTAGTCCAGAGATCCTGTGCCTAATAGTTGAAAAAGTAGGCCCAAATTTTCATCATGTCACATTACATCCTGACTTCCTTAACAAGACTCCTAAATAACAATAAATAAAATTAAGAATTAATAAATGTAATGGACTCAAACTAAAAAGTTTCTTCTCAGCAAGAGTAACAATCAATGAGGTCAATATGGAGCCTACATTCTGGGAGCAAATTTTTGCCCCCCACACATCAGATAGAGCATTAATCTCTGGGATATAAAATGAACTCAAAAAACTTATCACCAAAAAACAAACAACCTAATTAATAAATAGGTTAAGGAGCTGAACAGACACTTCTCAGAAGAAGATATACATTCGATCAAGAAATATATAAAAAAAAGTTCAACATTTCTAGTAATTAGAGAAATGCAAATCAAAACTACTCAACATTTCATCTCACACTAATCAGAATAGCAGTTATCAAGAATACAGAAAATAATAAATGTTGGCGAGGATATGGGGAGGGAAAGGCATACTCATACATTGTGGTGGGATTGCAAATTTGTAGGTACTCTGACTATGGACATGTATAGGATGCATTCTTCTGGTGAGCAACTCCTGGGGGATAACAGGCACTCTGTTTTCTCCTTTGAAATGCCCAGTAATTTCTCCTTGAAGCTAGTAATATAACTATACAGGTGCAGTATTAGTTAGTATAGAGAAAAGGGCTCTGTGTTTTAATCAGCCTGGACTTTGATCTCAATTATCTTGCACCTGGTATTAAAGGAATACTAAATAATAATGTAACCATGGTACTAATGACCTAATGTAACTTTTGATATAATGAACACAGCTGCTTGGAGGGGCAGCTATTTCTTTTCCTGCCTCAGCATCTTGGCTCTGTGTCTCCTTTTACTTTCCTTGCACAAATTGGTGCAACCAATCTGGAAAGCAGTATCGAGATTCCTTAGAAAACTTGGAATGGAATCACCATTTGACTCAGCTATCCCACTCCTCAGTTTATACCAAAAGGACCTAAAATCAGCATACTATAATAACACAGCCACATCAATGTGTCTAGCAGCACAATTTATAATAGCTAAACTGTGGAAGCACACTAGATGCCCTTCAATAGATGAATGGATAAAGAAACTGTGGCATATATACACAATGGAATATTATCCAGCATTTAAAAAGAAGAAAATTATGGCACTTGCAGGTAAATGGATAGAGGTGGAGAATATCATGCTAAACAAAGTAAGTCAATCCCAAAAAACCAAAGGCCGAATGTTCTCTCTTATAAGTGGATGCTGATCTGTAACAGGGGGGGGGTAGCCATCAGAAAAAAAAAAAAATGGAGGACCTCTGACTAGGAAAAGGGGAGGGAGGATGGCAAAGGTACATGGGGGAAGGAAAGATGGTGAAATGAGATGGACATCATTACCCTAGGTACATATAAGACTGCACATAGGGTGTGATGCTATATGATGTATAATCATAGAAAAGTAAATTTGTGCTGCAATTGTGAAGAATGAATCAAAATTAATTCTACTGTCATGTATACTTAATTATAATTAATTAATTAATTACTAAAACAAAGAAATACAAAAAGAATCCAAGAGCTAGCTGTGATATCTAATATGCAAAGAATGTATCAGAGAGAAAAGGTGAGTCAAAAGCAAGGGAAAAAAAAAAACATGTGCAAACCAAACAATGGCATATTGAGAGAGTACACATTATAACTAATTCTCAATGAAAAAGAGTGTAAGGTACATCTTCTGAAAAGGAATATTCTTAGGCAAGGATGAAATAAGCTGGTTATTATCTTGCACAAAATTCAAAGGAGAAAGTGAGAAAGTGCACAATATGGATTTAATAATAGATCTTAGATACAATTCAGGTCTAAATACATATATTTTTATTCTACCTAATATATCACAGTCCATCCATGAACTTTGGAGACTTAAGAAACTGTAATATAAAATTACTAGAGTAAAGGTTCAAGAATTCCTGCTGCAGAAATTGCTACAATTGTCTTATAGTTAGAATTTTCATCTTCTGCTAGTGTAATTCCACAAGGTACTTTAGTTTGAAATACAATTACATTTATATTTATAACAAATTATCACCAAATTGAACTATTTTCAGTGAGTTTTTTTTCCCTGTACCTAATAGAAACCCATCCAAGAAAAAGGGGAGGAAAAATTCTCATTTCTTCCATAAATTTCTTTTGATCACCTAGAATGTGCAATGCACTGTGGTATATTATGTAGAATATGCATATATATATACAGATCTTAAAATTGTAAATAAGATCTATTATTAAGAGGAATGTTGTCTAGTAAAGAAAAAATCCTCATAAAATACTTTTGGACTTGGGCTGGGGATGTGGCTCAAGCGGTAGTGCACTTGCCTGGCATGCGTGGGGCACTGGGTTCCATCCTCAGCACCACATACAGATGAAGATGTTGTGTCCGCCAAAAACTAAAAAAAAATAAATATTAAAAAATTCTCTGTCAAAAAAAATACTTTTGGACTTAATAAATAAATCATAAAACACATGTGAAAAAGGAAAGGTCATTGTCTACAATAAGATCTCCCTGTTTTTTCCTTTATTATTTTCTTTTAAGAGTACTGTACACTTAAATATGTAAAACTATTACCTAGCAATTTTTAAAAAGCATTGTATATTATGTCTCTCATGAGGTAGCTGGAATTAATGCTTGATTCCAAACACCAACCTTAAGTAAGAATAAATAATGGGTTTGGGAGATGAAATATTTGATTTTCCATTTTTATCCAGTAATTGAGAATAATAGGAACTAACTATATATCCTTATAGCACTTTATTTTTTTAGAAAATTTGTTAAAATGTGAACACTACTCCAATTCAATTACTAACCAACCTATCTAAATTTTAAACATTTTTAAAATTCTAAGGTTTTATTGTTATACCCACATTTTACAAATCATATCATTTTGAAAAATCAGCTTTCACCAAATTCTCCGGAACAAAATGAAAAACAGACTTTTGTTAAGATGACAGTTGTTCAGAGTTTGATATGGTCTATCTAAGGACACTGCAGGAATTATCTGAAGTCACCGTAGTCATGAGTAATTATGAGTGAGGACTATTGTGATTACACTGACAAGACAAGGAGAAGTAGGTTAAGAGAGGAGCAGATGGGATTCAGATTAAAAAATTAGAGTGACATTTCAACTCTAACTGAAATATGCTGCTTTGGCAAGAAGAGAGAATTCCTTTTCTCCAGAAATTTCTGAGGACAATGAAGACAATATAATGCTTTTCAGAAGCAGAAGATGGGATTGAAGATTAATATTTGAATTAACTTTTGATTCTGACTTTAAATACATAATTTTTAAATGAAAATCACTCATGCACTTGAGCAAATAATATCACAGTTTGCATCAGTAAATTAAATCCATGTGCATGGATACCTGTAGATATACATCCATAACTACCTATCAAGCTTTTCAAAGCAGCTTTACAATCATTTCCTGAAAGTACACTAGTTAAGTGTTTACTAATCCACTCATAAAATACCCATCGGATGCTAGTTATATGCTATATATGGAGACGGTTGCTGAGAGGATACAAAGATAACCTGCACTATATTACAAAAAAGTTTACCAACCAAACTTAAGGTGCTGAGATACTCTGTCATTCTGTATTATAACCAGTGAACAGGAGATCAATTTTGATGAAATAATATGGGCTTTTTCTTATTGTTTTTAAATTACAGAAAATATAGCCCTATATATGGAAAACAGAAGAAAATAACCCTACATATTCTTTATTGCACAAAATTTAGGGATGCTTCACAATGAGGACCCCCTACAAGCAAAACAAATTGACTCAAACTAAGTTACAATACTGATTATACTCCTTATTTTTTATATAATCAACACTTCTTTAGTTCTAAAACCATGCCAGTGAAATGACTAATTAAAATATTATTAAATTGGGTCAACAATGAAATAGTCTATAGATCTTAATGGGCTTTTAATAATCTTGGAATTTCATTTTATTTTCTTGAGCCATAAAATGTGAAAAATGTGAATTAAATTAAGTGTACTCACACACTGCACAGTACAGAGAGTTGGGATTAGATAGTTTATGGATGCAATCTAACTTCATATAAATAAAAACAATGGTGATGATGAGTTCTTTAAAAAGAATGAATCAGATAGATAATCACAATTTAGTATTCAGAAATGTAAACTATAAAAAGAATCAAGTGGATAAAATAGTCTCCCCACTGAGCATCATATTTTGTATTATCTTGTAGAGGAGATGAAATTTACAGAAGAAACATTTTACCTTTAATGAACTCTAATTTTGATAATCGAGTTGCCAATTAACAGAGTAATTGCAAGGGTAGATTAATGTCACAATTCTCATTCAGTTATCTTACAGCTCCTCTCTAATAGGTGGTAAATATTCAGAGTGCATTTTTTCCTTAACATTTCCTCAACCCAGATCTTACCTTAACATAATTGACAAATTTGGAGGGCACGATTCACTACAAGAGATTGAGGACCTGATCCTATCATTAAAAGCACCCCAGGAAGGAAAACCCAAATGCAAATCCAGCTGAACTTTGTGGAAAACAACTCATATTATTTTGCATCAGTAGCCACTAGAGATTTGTCTGGCTATATATGGATTTCCACATCTGTCAGCTATAAGTGCACTTCATCTGTCTGCTAAATCAGAGAGCCAGAAATAGATGACAATGATCAAGCCTTTGAGCTTCTCTTAAGTTAGCTGCATCATGAGGTAAAGACAGTTTCTCCACTGGGCTTTCATTCTGAAGGTTTACTCCTGAGAAACTTAGTGAAAAGAATACCTCTGAAAAGCAAATGGAGTCTTACCTCTTCTGTGCTTTTTTTTTTTTTTTTTCCTCCCTTGGAATGGAGTGCTGACCAGACAGTGTGTCTGGGGTAGGTCCTGCTGGGAAAACTGAGCATAAATTACTCTTGTATGCAGCTACCTATGCTCTGCTACCCAAACACAACATCAGCAAGAGAGCTGTAATGAACATCACCTGTGCCCAGTTCCCCTACAGATTCCTGTTACTAACCCCCTGCTGTTTGCTTTCTTTGTGAACTGATTTTTAAAGGAATAAAACCCCACTCACCCTTGGACATGAGTCTAAGGTGATTTGCACGCCAGCTGCTAGTGGGAAGACACATTGATTTCTTCCCTGTTCCTTTCTGACTCCACTCTTCATTAAATAAAGGGTCGATGTGATGAGCACAACCACCTGTGTGCAGGAGCCCTCTTCTGCCTCACATTTGACTTCCTCGTTTGACCATTAGACTTTTGAAAATGTTTTTTTAAACTAAGGTTAAGGAAAAGCCAGCTATCTCTGAGTCATTTGGTGTGTCATCTGGGTATTATTTTCCACAGTGTAGTCAGGTGGAAACAAAGAAGTGACTGGGGAAAAAAAATGTGCAGAGAAATATCATTCTGTAGAGAGTTCAAGAAAAAGATGGGTTTTACTTAGCTTGGTGACTAGAGCTCCCTTCCTGCTCTAGGACTAAAGTAAAGGCTGTAATACTACAGAAGAGAGCAGAATAAGTCGAAAGCTGCCTCCATAGTTCAAAACCCTTCCTTACCAATGTGTTCACTGCCTTCATGCAGAAGTATTACCCCAGTGGTCAGACTCTCTCCTACACTATCTGACACTTGGAAGTGCTGAATGTTGAATGTTATTTGGCCAAATACAAACAGAGAATCTTTGGCAGAAGTTCTATAGTTTATCCTACATGCATGGAAGTGAAGAATTGCAGTACATAAAGAATTTGATCTTCACCTTCCCAATGGCCTTGTTTTAAGGTGGATTTGGGGAGTTTCAAGAAAAAATATGAGTGTGTAACACATAACCAGCTCATTATAATTCATTATATGAGTGTTAACATTGTGCTTCTTGGCAAGCTAAGGAATACTTGATACATGCCAATGGCATTTTCTAGCCAAAAACTCTTAAGGTAATATTATCAATTCCTTCTACTTTCAGATTTATAATTAAGTCAAGCTTCCAAATGCCTGGTAATGTATTTTATATTATTACACAGAGCACTTGTATATGAACTACAACTTAGTACCTGTTGCCCTTACAACATTAATATTAACATTAATAATCTTTCCACCATCTTCTATCTATGAAGTAAAACTAGTGGTATTATTTCCTCTATTATTAATCTTAATCTTCACATATCCAATTTTTAGGTTAGTCGGAATTTAAGTTGGGCAAAATAGAAGAAGGAGAAAAGGAGGAATAGAAAAAAATCTTTGCAAAATCTTTGTGAAATGCATCTATTTATACTTCTTAAATGATACTTCTTAGAATATTTCTTTTTATTTACCACCTATTTTCTCTCAAAGACATATTTGAAATTTCTGAAGAGGTTCAAGAAACACTCTTCATTTACTTATTTCATTTTGTTTTCAAGATTCACCCATGTTGTAGCATATATCATAGTATTCAATAAAAGCTTACCATTGTTAATACTATTCTTCACCTTGTTAAGAATAAATGTTTGTTCCATTTATAATCCTGTTATTTAAAAATGCATTCTCACCAAAGTACATCATATGCATATATGAATATATCATAAAAGTCACACTTTGTGTATAATTATAATGCACCAATTAAAAATAAATGAATAGGCTGGGTGCAGTGGCTCATGCCTGCAATCCCAGGAGGCTCAGGAGGCTGAGAGAGGAGGATCATGAGTTCAAAGCCAGCCTCAGCAAAAGTAAGGCACTAAGCAACTCAGTGAGACCCTGTCTCTAAATAAAAAAATAAATAAAATAAATAAATAATAAACAAAAAAAAGGCTGGGGATGTGGCTGAGTATTAAAGTGCCTCTGAGTTCAATCCCTGGTACTAAAAATTAAATAAATAAATAGATGGATGGATGGATAGATAGACAGATAGATAGATAGATAGGAGACAAGTTGAGTTGAAGAAGGAGGCCAAGTGGAAGGTGGAAGGAGAAATATTAAGGAATGAAATGGAGTAACTTATGTGTGTATGTGAATACATCACAAAGAACCACACAATCATATATAATTCTAATACACTAATAGAAACATAATACAAGTGAAATCTCATCCTTAGGCAACAACAACAAAAAGAGATATTCTTTAGTTTCTCAGAGATAGTATGTCTTCACCTAGGAGTTCTGGCCAGAGGTGATTAGTGGTTCCAGAATAATCAGAAAGGACCTAGCAGTTATATTGACACTAGGTACATGAGAAAGGAAAACATAGATATACACCATTGAACACACATGTAATATTTGCATCCAAACAACATGTGACTTATAATTTCACTATGTATTCATTATTCAATATTTCCAAAAATAAAGTAATAAGACCAAGTAAAAAGTGTTAAGCCAACTATGGAAGAACAGAGTCAAGGTGCTCTAGAACATCAAGGTCAGGGAATTAAGGAAGCTCTGTGATGTCAGGTAAATGGTTTAAGCTGTATGTTTCTCACATTTTTCACCTTTAGAATGGAGAATGTAGTACCCATTTTATGAAATTATTATAAAAATTAAATGAAGAATGCTTATAAGCACATAGTGCATTATCCTCAATTAATATGAAAAAATTTTGAACCTTGTTTAGATCTAGTATGTAAAACCAAAGACAAAGCTTATGAACATTTGTCCAATCACTTTTTTATTAATTTATTTTTTTCTTTCTATTTAACTATATTCTAGATAAAATTAATGAAACATGGTCCCACCATTTCCAATTAGTATTTTCTTATCTGCTTTGCCAGTAACAGTGAAAATGCAGTTATGTACTATCTGCTCCACCCAATTAGGAGCCCTTCCTCCACCTTTCACTCTATCACATTGCCTCCTTCTCTCATGCCAAGATTTTTATGCTCCGATGTGTCTGTTTATTTTTCTAAAACTAAATTCGAATTTACTTTTAAATAAAGTCCACATTTTGTAATGGTATCTCCAGAGAAGGGTACAGCCCAGCATCTCTGAATTCTTCATGAAGGATAAAAAGAATATCTTTCCAAATAAAAAAACATAATAAGAAATAAAAAACTCATAAAACTCAGAAAAGAAGGTAAAAGCTATACCTTTTATGCCATGTTATATTTCGTGTAATAAAAGGTAGCCTAATGCAAGAAATTCAGGCTGTTGTAGATTGGTATGTAAACACACAACTATTCATCATCCCAGATTCTCCAGAAGTGTGGAGTAGTCAGCTGAAGAAAGCAGAGCATGCCTGGTAAACACAGCACACTCTTGAACTTCACCAAGAGCTATGCATTCTCTTCCAGCTCTTTATCTGAAAATATTCGACAGCAACCCAGATCAATATACCCAGACAAAAATCTGTATAACCTACCTGACTCAGATACCAATCCTGCATATAAATCATCCATCCAAGAATTTACACAAAGAAAAATAAAGTAACAAAAATGTAACAAACACAGAAGGAACGATAACTTTGATATTTAGTGCACAAAACAGATTATGTATGTTTCTTAAAATAATTTTTTTAAAAATAAAATCCAACCTAAATTTAAAAAAAAAAATAGTTCACCAGTCAAGAACATGTGTTCACTGGTGGTAAGTACTGAATCCAAGTTTTCAATTTTAATATCAAATAGTAATTAGGTTTGGAGAAGAGCCTGTAAAAAAAAGAGAAAAGACAACAGGAATAGAAAATATGCTTAAAAATCGATCACAACAATTAGGAAAATGGACATTATTAAATGTGTTTGAAAACTGGAAAAGTAAGCCACCCATTTTATGAGTTAAACTTGACTGAAAATCTAAAACACGTTTGAAAGTAGAAGTGCAGAAAAGGGAGGAATCAAAAGTTTTAAAAAGTGGGTAAGCTAGAAATTCACTAAAAAATTCACTAAAATTAAGCTAAAAGAGAGAAGAAAATGCAAATGCAACTGAAAAAAATCAGGAAATACTATTAGACTAAATACGATTAAACAAACAAATAATAATAATAATAATAACTTCACACCAAAAATGAGCAACTTGAGTTCAGTAAACTTGCATTTGAATAAAGAAAAAATGGAAGGGAGGGCAAGCATGGACTAAAGATCAGAAGTAGGATAAGAATGGGGAATTTTAAATCTTAAATAAGTAAAGTAGTACAGATACTAAGGTAGCACAAAATCTGGGAAACATTTTTGTTAGATTTTATGTTAATAGCAAAATTAAAATCTTTAGTCCCAAACTTTAATAGTATCCATGCGAAATACATACACCCATTCCCATTTTTATTGAAGTATAAACTCATAGTGAAAAGGGTCATGACAGCAATGTGAAGCTTCATGAATTTCCCGGCACCGCATACCTGTGTAACAATCAAAGGACTAAGGCAGCTCTTCAGCTTCTAAGATTAAATTCAAGATGCAATGGGATCATTCCCTCCTTCTTCCTCTTCAGGGAGAACTTAATCTTTTTTTTAAATTTATTTATTTATTTATTCTTTTTAATTTGTTTTACTTAGTTACATATGACAGTACAGTGATCTTTTTTTATTGGTTGTTCAAAACATTACAAAGCTCTTGACATATCATATTTCATACATTAGATTCAAGTGGGTTATGAACTCCCATTTTTACCCCAAATACAGATTGCAGCAGCACATCAGTTACACATCCACATTTTTACATAATGCCATATTAGTAACTGTTGTATTCTGCTCCCTTTCCTATCCTCTACTATCCACCCTCCCCTCCCCTCCCATCTTCTCTCTCTACCCCATCTACTGTAATTCATTTCTCTCCTTGTCTTTTTTCCCATTCCCCTCACAACCTCTTATATGTAATTTTGTTTAACAATGAGGGTCTCCTTCCATTTCCATGCAATTTCCCTTTTCTCTCCCTTTCCCTCCCACCTCATGTCTCTGTTTAATGTTAATCTTTTCCTCCTGCTCTTCCTCCCTGTTCGGTTCTTAGTTGCTCATTATATCAAAGAAGACACTTGGCATTTGTTTTTTAGGGATTGGCTAGCTTCACTTAGCATAATCTGCTCTAGTGCCATCCATTTCGCTGCAAATTCCATGATTTTGTCCTTTTTTAGTGCTGCGTAGTACTCCATTGTGTATAAATGCCACATTTTTTTATCCATTCATCTATTGAAGGGCATCTGGGTTGGTTCCACAGTCTAGCTATTGTGAATTGTGCTGCTATGAACATCAATGTGGCAGTATCCCTGTAGTATGCTCTTTTAAGGTCTTCAGGGAATAGTCCGAGAAGGGCAATAGCTGGGTCAAATGGTGGTTCCATTCCCAGCTTTCCCAAGAATCTCCTTACTGCTTTCCAAATTGGCTGCACCAATTTGCAGTCCCACCAGCAATGTACAAGTGTACCCTTTTCCCCACATCCTCGCCAGCACTTGTTGTTGTTTGACTTCATAATGGCTGCCAATCTTACTGGAGTGAGATGGTATCTTAGGGTGGTTTTGATTTGCATTTCTCTGCTAGAGATGGTGAGCATTTTTTCATGTACTTGTTGATTGATTGTATGTGTGAATCAGGCGGTATAGTGATACCAGATTTCAAACTATATTACAGAGCAATAGTAACAAGAACAGCATGGTACTGGTACCAAAACAGGCAGGTGGACCAATGGTACAGAATAGAGGACACAGAGACTAATCCACAAAGTTACAACTATCTTATATTTGATAAAGGGGCTAAAAGCATGCAGTGGAGGAAGGATAGCATCTTCAACAAATGGTGCTGGGAAAACAGGAAATCCATATGCAACAAAATGAAACTGAATCCCTTTCTCTCGCCATGCACAAAAGTTAACTCAAAATGGATCAAGGAGTTTGATATCAAATCAGAGCCTCTGTGTCTGATAGAAGAAAAAGTTGGCTCCGATCTGATCTACATATTGTGGGGTGGGGCTCCAAATTCCTCAATAGGACACCCATAGCACAAGAGTTAATAACAAGAATCAACAAATGGGACTTACTTAAACTAAAAAGTTTTTTCTCAGCAAGAGAAACAATAAGAGAGGTAAATAGGGAGCCTACATCCTGGGAACAAATCTTTACTCCTCACACTTCGGATAGAGCCCTAATATCCAGAGTATACAAAGAACTCAAAAAATTAGACAATAAGATAACAAATAACCCAATCAACAAATGGGCCAAGGACCTGAACAGACACTTCTCAGAGAACTTAATCTTGATAGTCTTTTGTGTTGAGTAGTTCAGATGGTTGCATGATATTTCATTTAGTTTTATGGCTATATTTCCTGAAAAACCAATGAAATTGAATATCTTATCATAATTTTAACAACTGCCTGTTGATGGCTTGTATCAGGTTTTCTTGTGGAGTATCTTTTTCGTATTGATCTTTGAAGTTCTTACATGATCTATATAAAAGCTCTTTGTCACCTGTACACTTGGCAAATTTCTAACTCCCCTAGGTGCCTTGTCATTCTCAGCCTTTCATGAAGTGTGTCTTTAGCTTTACTGTAGTCCAACCATCATTCCCAATAAAGTTTAATGGTTTTTAAACTAGTATTTTATTTACATTTATTTATTTAATCCTTTACTTTAGGGTTTTTTGTTTGCTTGTGTTTTGTGTTTTAGTTTTAGAGACAGGATCTCATTATGCTGGTTTTGAACTCCTGGACTCAGGCAATCCTCCCACCTCAGCCTTCCAAGTAGCTGAAACCAGAAGACATAAACCACCATGTCTGGATTTACTCATTTTTCATTGGTATAACATTGCACATAATTTATGGAGACAATGTGGTGATTAGATATAGATATACATTATGTAATGTTCTGATCTGTTCGAATGTATGTATAAGTTCTGGTGCTGTTTTTCTTTTGTTTGCATTGGTATGGTTATAAATATTAATAATGTATATTTTCAAAAAGCTAGAACAAAAGACTTTTAACCTTTTCACTACAAAATGAATACTTTTTGCATTATGTTTAAGCAATCTCTGACTATCCTAAGTTGATGAAAATATTATTCTGTATTTCTTCTAGCTTTTTGTTTTGTTTTGTTTTGCCTTTAGATTCAGGAATTTATTTTCCTATATGATAATAAAATAGTGATCAAGTTTTTTTTTCTTATTATAGAAACCTTGCAAGCCTTGAACCATTCTTTGAAAAGATTGTTTTTCATTATTGTGTAATATATTTTTTGTCAGAAATCAAATGTCCACATACAGGTAGGTCTGTTTCTGAACTTTCTATTCCTTTACATTGGTAATATTATCTTTTCTGAATCAGGGCTGTATCTTAATTCTTATAAATTTATAATGTTTTGATATTTGGTTATATAAGCCCTCCCCTTTCTGTTATCCTTCCTTTTCAAGAGTCTTCATATTTCTTGTCTCATTTTTATGTTTATATTACATTTACATTCGGAATGTCAGGTCACAAAAACATACATGGACATAAACACACACACTTGATGGAATTCTTATTGTGATTTCATCAAATCTTTAGGTATATTTTGAAAGATTTAAATTTTTTCAGTATCAGGTTTTATATTCTATGAAAAGAGTATATTTTCCCATTTATTTGGATCTTTTAAAATTTCTCCCAATAATGTTTTTTCATTTTAATTTCAAACAATGAACACAACACAGACTTATTTCTAATTTTTCATTATTCATATTTAAATATTAACATTTTCTTCAATTTTTATTTGTTCTTTTTAGTTACATGACAATAGATTATAATTTGACATATATACATGGAGTATAACTTCCTAATTTTGTGGTTGTATATGGTGGGGAGTTACACTGGTCATATATACTCATACATAGGAAATTCATGCCTGATTCATCCCACTGTCTTTCCCATTCCCTTTCTTCTCCCTCTCTCCATTCCTTCCTGTCCAATTTGGTGAACTTCTACCTCCTGCCACTTGCCTATTGTGAGTCAGCATACACATTTCAGAGAGAACATTGGGCCTTTAATTTTGTGGGGATTGGCTTATATCACTTAGCATGATAGTCTTCAGTCCCATCCACTTACCATTAAAGGCTATAATGTCGTTCTTCTTTATGGATGAGTAATATTTCATTGTGTATATGTGCCACATTTTCTTTATCCATTCATCTTTTGAAGGGCATCTCGTTTGCATCCACAGTTTAGCTATTTTGAATTGAGCTGATATAAACATTGTTGTGGCTATGTCCCTATAGTATGCTGATTTTAAGTACTTTGGGTATAAACTGAGGAGTGAGATAGCTAGATCAAATGGTGGTTCCATTCCAAGTTTTCTGAGCAATTTCCATAGTGCTTTACACAGTGGTTGTACCAGTTTGCAGTCCCTCTAGCAATATATGAGCTTATGTTTTCCCCCACATCATCACCAACATTTATTGTTACTTGTATTCTGACCAGAATGAGATGAAATCTCACTGTAGTTTTAATTTGCATTTTTTCAAATTGCTAGAGATTTTGAACTTTTTTTTCATATATTTGTTGAACAATTGTATTTCTTCCTGTTAAAATTTTTGAGTTGCTATATACTCTTTTCATAGACATAACTATATGTACAGGTGGCAAACATTTTCTCCCATTCTGTAGGTTTTTTCTTCACATTCTTGATTTTTTTTTCTTTGCTGGGAAGAAGCTTTTTAGTTTGATAAACATCCCATATATTGATTCTTGATTTTACTTCTTGTTCTTTAGGAGTCTTGTTGAGAAATTCAGTTCTTAAGCTGACAGGATGGAGAGTTGGGCTTATTTTTTCTTCTCGTAGGCTCAGGGTCTCTGGGCTAATTCACAGGTCCTTGGGCCATTTAGAGATGAGTTTTGTGCAGGATGGGAGACAGGGGTATAATTTCATTTTGTTACATGTGGATTTTTAGTTTTTGCAGCACTATTTATTAAAGAGATTATCTTTTTTCCAATGTATATTTTTGGTGCCTTTGTCTACTATAAATTAACTATATTTATGTGGTTTTGTCTCTGTGTCTTCTGTTAATTGGTCTTCATGACTCTTTTTGTGCCAATACCAGGCCGTTTTTGTTACTATGTCTCTGTAGTATAATTAAAGGTCTGGTATTGTGATGTCACCTGCTTCACTTTTCTGGCTGAGAATTGCTTTGACTATTCTGGGCCTCTTACTCTTCTAAATTAATTTCATGACTGCTTCTTCTCTTTTTATGAAGAACATAATCAGAATCTTAATAGGAATCACATTAAACTATATAGCACTTGAAGTAGCAACATCCTAAATAGCACTCCATGGTTCCTTGTCATAATGGAGTGCCGCAGTCCGCCTGCAGCAAAATAATCGGGGGTCAGGGGGTGACAAAGAACTTGTGTAGATTGATACAGCAGGAGTGGGAGCCATTTATTGTAGGACAACAGAGGTATTTATACATTCCACACTGCTTATCTTAATTAACATAAACTCGATACAGCAGTCAACCAATAAGGAATCTCCACACTTAATGGCTCACTGGAGTTACTTCACAAACCACTCCCTCTGGCAAAATGCCAGGCACCATCCAGACTTGTTTACAGACTTTAACAATGGAGTCAAGTTTTTCTAAACTTAGAATTTTTACTTTGCATCAAGCGAATTTCCTAACTCATGCATTAATCTATAGATTCATTCAAATTTGCTTCACATACAAACATACTATCATCAGATAATTAATGTTTTAAGATTTTTTAATTCTATTAATGGTTTTAATACATCTTTTCTAATTCATATACCTTTGGCTTCATGTTTGCACTGGGTAGATCAGTCATTTTGAACTGGGGCTGATGACTCCCCACTGCCAGAGATCATTGGCAAATTTTTAAAAAATAAAAATTTTTTTCTTGTCACCACTGATCAAGGAAAGGGTGATATGGGCATCTGGTGGGTAGAGGTCAAAAGCATTGCGACAAATCCTTCAAAGCACAAATTAGCCTGTACCATCAAAGGAATATCTACTTCAAATAGGACTGAGTTAGAAAAACTTTGGGTATGAACTCATGAAAATTTGAAATGTTGGAAATGACATAAATCCTTGTTTTATTCTCAGTTTCAGAAGGAAGGAATTTAATATTTTACAATTTAATACAACATGTACATTAAGTTTATGTAGATACCATGTGTAAGATTTAACAAAATTTCTATTACTTGTTTGCAATGAATTTTTATTCTTAATGGATATTAAGATTTATCAAGTGCTTTTTATGCACATATTGAGATAATCATCTGATTATTCTTATTCTGCTAATGTGGTGAATTAAATAGATTTTTCAAATGTTAAACTAATCTTGAATTCCTAGAATAAATTTAACTTTGTTATGACAATTACACTGCTCCATAAATTGTATTGGGAAACATTCTGTATTTTTTCTCTGGAATCTGAAGTTTAGATAAGTTTGACATTAACTCTTACTTAAAAAATTTGTATAATTCACCTACATGCCATATGGGCAATTTTTTTTTCAATTTTGGAAATGTTTTAAATAATAGAAATGATTCTGATGTACATGTATAGACATGCATAGATACACATATAAACTCGTTCATAATATCTCATAGTGTCAGTTTGGGTACCTTGCATTTTTCTCACTATTTTTCCATGTACTTTATATTTTCAATTAATCTGAATTAAATTCTTTATAGTAACTTTTTATGATTATTGTAATCTAAGATTTGTTTTCATGTTTCCTTTTCTACTGCTTTGAAAGGTTACCTTTGATTTAAATGTATTTGATCCATGCCATTTTTTTTAATGAGTCAGATGTTATACTCTTTTTTTGTTGTTGTTGTTGTTATATTTTTTGGTACCAGGGATTGAACCCAAGAGCACTTAACCACTGATCCACATCCCTAGCCCATTTGGTACTTTATTTAGAGACAGAATCTCATTGAGTTGCTTAGGGCCTCTCTAAGTTTCTGAGGCTGGCTTTGAACTAGCAATCCTTCTGCCTCAGTTAATCTGAGCATCTGGGATTATAGGTATGTGCCACTACACTGGGAAATGCTAATATTTTTAACCTCAAAATTCAGAAGCAGAAGCAAAATACCATATTATATAAAAATGATACAATATGTAATAATATGCAATGATATAATACAATTATATTGTATTAAATATCCGGTAAATAACAGTATATAAACGCTTAGAGACATATTTTTTTACCCTAAAAAAATAAAGCCTATGTAGGAAAACATGGGCATGTTGTATCAATACATGTAATGTTACCACATTATTCTGAGGTAAAAGTAAAACAAAATGATGTGATGATTTATGAAGTGAATGAGCTGAAAATGAAATATATATCTATATCTATCTATCTATCTATCTATCTATCTATATATATATATATTAGTCAAATTCAGATCTTCCTTGGAAGAAGGTTTAAAAAAAACATTATTGTGAAATAATGAAAATAACTTAATCACCAAAAACAAAATAAAATAAAATAAGATAGTAAAAAACTAGTATGTCAGAAAACTTATGAAAATTATTATAGATAAATATAGAAGAGTTGTCTTCCATGTTAAGATAGTAGAAAGAGACTAATTCACTGAATTTCTCCTAAAACTTGTGAGATTATTTTAATTTA
Organism: Urocitellus parryii; assembly: GCF_045843805.1. Taxonomy (NCBI): domain Eukaryota; kingdom Metazoa; phylum Chordata; class Mammalia; order Rodentia; family Sciuridae; genus Urocitellus; species Urocitellus parryii. Next base: position 67,408,871 of record NC_135538.1, on the reverse strand, counting down.
AATTGTAAAAATTCATCACAAGAGAAAAAAAGCAAAGAAAATGATGCAAAAATAAGTTAATGAGACCCTAGCAGTTGAGGTTTAGAGGAAAGCAGCAGATATCTGTGTACGGTGCCTAATTGGCCAGGAGAAGCCCTAGCAAACTTCTCTTCTCTCCATTTTGTACCTTACCTGATACCACTACAGAAAGTAAGTTTAAAACAAGTCCTTCCCCAAACACAAACATTATAATGTGTTTCTTGGTTTCAACACCCTGTGATGGATGTCAAAGAGAATTCACATATATTTTCATGAAAAATAATTTTCATATCTGACTATCAAGATAAAAATAAATTAAAAACATGAACTTTGAACTACATGTAGACATTATAAATTATAAAAAAAGAGAATGGATTTAGTGAGTTTACTATAAAAAAGCTAAAAACAAGCCTATATAGTTTTTATGCTATGAAGCATCTAATTAAGTAAAAATTATATAAAATTAGAAAATAACAAAGCAATTAATTTACACGAAAAAAATTAGAATCAAACAGTGAAGTTGAAAAATGAATAATTGAAAAAACCAAGGACCAGCATAAATCAAATTACAGGCCTAAGTAAAGGGTTTGTGGGAATTACAATGAACATAAAAGAAAATTACAAATATTTAAAATAAAATTTGGCACATACACACATTTGTATATATGTATGTGAGTGTAAAGAAAAATCAAAATAGTGCAATAAACATTAATAGAACACCTAGCACTCTGAACAGAAAATACATATAGGGCTATCCATCAGTGACTTTTCCCTACTGTAACTAGAGAAAAAATAAAATTTGCCCAATTTGAATATTTAACAGATAAGTGGTATTCAAACATAAAAGAAAAAAATAACAATGTTTTAAATACAGAGATATATGCTGGTTGTTATTAAAATCTTTTTTGAGAGAGATTGTAAGAGAGAGAGAGAGAGAGAGAATTTTTAATATTTATTTATTTATTTATTTTCTGGCGGACACAACATCTTTGTTTGTATGTGGTGCTGAGGATCGAACCTGGGCCACATGCATGCCAGGTGAGCACGCTACCACTTGAGCCACATCCCCAGCCCCTATTAAAATTTAAGAATAAATAAATAGAGATCTAGACATGAAGAAAAGAAAGAAGAAGTAAAAATTAAAGTGAGCTACATACTTGGCATAGCAACTGTCAAGGACAAAGGAAATTGCACCCATCTCCATGTTCTGAGGAGAAGACAATTTGATCCGTGAGTATTACACTTAGCCAAATTGTCATTCAAGGTATAAATCAACAGACAGATATTAAAAACATTAAATATATCAGAGAAATACCACCTGAAGCATGAGTCTGTACTGAAAAAACATTTGACTATAGACTCAGCTCATCAATTAACCAAATTATATAAATTAAGGATGAAAAAACCCACAATATAAAGGCTGAATGTTGAATGAAAATGCATTGAAATATAGAACTTAAAGCAGGTAAAGTTGTGTTTGCAGAAAGAACTCTATAGAGGTGGCAATGTTCTGAAAAATCACAATGTATTCTTGAGAAGAAGCAATGGTAGAAAATATCCAGGAACTAGAGGTTAATCTAGTGACAGTAACTGTAAAGGACATGAGCAATGAACACAGGGGAAACATTTTGGAATCCTTTCTGTTCTTCCTTAACTTGAGACAAATACTTTTTAGACAGTAGTCTATTTTCTTCTCTAAGAACTATTTTTTTTTGTCAATTTTACATCTGTCTTTTTCTTCTATTAAATGTGAAAGACACTAAATGCTATTTTCTTGAAAACTTATGTACACTACATACCTATCTTTATGTTATAAAGGGCACCTTCTTGTCTGCTTGGCTATTCTTCATTGTAAATTTATGAAGACAAGTGCCTGAATCACTGCTTGCTAATGTTAGGAATGGTTAGTATTTCTCAGAAGATAGTAGTTATCTGTTGTTTACTTTATAATACTTCTGTATTGCTTAAGTTTAATAACAAACATTTGTCATTTCATAAGATACAATGTCCTTAGGATAAATATAACCAAAAATGTTTGGTCATAAAGAATAATGTAAGATTCCTTATAATGCAAAAGAATATTAAATACACATGCATATACAATCCAAAATTTTGTTGAAGGACAAAAATAAGCATTTTATAACACAAGAAGTTTCAATAGTCTAAAAAGTTAATTTTTTATAAATTATTTAAATTTAATGTTTGGCATTTGGGATATTATTCTCCTAATTTCCTGAAAGAATAGACATGTGAGAGAACATAATAAATACTTGGAAAAGAAAATCTGGAGTGGAAGAAAATGAAATTATTCTTATAAGATACTTTGAATAATGTACATGAAAACAAACATGGAAACGAATTATAAAGAAACAATAATTAGTAGAGTATATTACTGATATAATTAGGCATACACTGTTGTTTTTACTTAGAATATTTTATTATATTTTTTCTAATTATTAAGAAATACATTTATTTAATTGTACGATATGTGAAGCATTTGGAAAACTATAACCAACTTATTTTACAACATGCAGGCAAGATATAGTCCACACAGATTAAATAAAATTCTAAAATGTAGACATCAAAAACTACAAGAAGTGTGTCAAGTTTGTTTGTCTTTGGTATGATTTCATTGTTGGAAAGGCCATCCCTGCAAAACAGCTGAAATCACAGAGAAAAATGCAAACAATGCTTTTCAAGTAATGCCAGAGGTCTTTACGCAAGGATAGATTTGAATTTTTCCTCAGTATTAAACATAACAATAATAGATAATATTGTATAAAATATTATAGATATCCTCATTCAAAGAGTGGGGTTAAGATTTCTAGAACAGATCAGAACACAGTGTTGCATGGAGGCAAAGCCAAGGACATCATTAACAGAAGCATTTATAGGTTTAGTTCCATGTAGAAAAAGTTGACACAGATTTGCTCTATGGAACTAGGATGAGGCTGGGAGCCCCTGAAAGGAAGCCAAAGTGCATGCTGAGTGCTGTTGAGAAGGAAGAGGCAAGACAGTACCTGAGGCAAGTCATCCCCTGGCTCTGCCCTCAGAACCCTCTGTCCATCTGGAGATAAGCAAAACTACTGCTAGAGAGGAAGATGTGGATAAAAATGAAGATCAGGGGCTAGGGTTGTGGCTCAGTGGTAGAGCGCTTGCTTAGCATGCATGAGGCACTGGCTTCCATCTGCAGCACCACATAAATGAAAAATAAAGATGTTCTGTCCACCTAAAACTAAAATAAATAAATAAATAAACAAACAAATAAATATTAAGGAAAGGATCATTACCCCAAATGAGATAATAGCAGATATATCTAAGCACTGGAGGAAAAACTTCATTAAGAAAATACATTCATCAAATTTAGAGATCAGAATATGTACATTTCTAATGCAATGGAAATAATAGAAGAATCTCAAAATAATTGTCAAAAGGTATATGTGATATCAATATACATTAGAAAGTTAACTATAAAAGCAAAATATTTAAAAATGGCTAGCTATGTTTTATGTAATAGAGAGCATATTCAAATTTCTCAACCTTAAAAAAGACACAAAAATAGTAATTACTAAAAACATTAAAGCATTGAATACAAAACCCAAGAAAGCTACAGAGAGACTTAGTTAATTGGAGAAATGTCTAAAGATTTAATGGTCAAAAGCAGCACACACAGATAATGGGTAAATATTTGAAAAAAAAATATGAGACAAAAAATAGAGATGAAAACATCCAATACAAATCTAATTGTAGGGAAGTAATATTTGAAGAGATAATGACTAAGAACTTTTCAGTACAGGTGAAAGATATATTACCAAATGTGCTCTCTAAACCAGTATTAAGATATGACAATGATATGTTTCTATTTTGAAGGTAATAGTCATGTTTTGATATTCTTTTTATTGGCTTAATAAAATTAAAATTACGAAGAACACAATAAGTCATTTGCAGAAAACAGAGTAGTCAGTGAACCTATAAAAATTATGTCTAACATCACTACTAATCAGGTAAATAAAAATTAATGTATAAATGAGCCAGCCAGCACAATTTTCCCCTTGTACTGCCAATTGAACCCAGAGGTGCTCTGTTGCTGAGCTAAAGTCCCAGCCCCCTCCCTTTTTCTTTCTTTCTTCTTTTCTTTTTCTTTTTCTTTCTTTCTTTCTTTCTTTCTTTCTTTCTTTCTTTCTTTCTTTCTTTCTTTCTTTCTTTCTTTCTTCCTTTCTTTCATTCTCCTTTCTTTCTTTTCTTTTCTTTTTTTTTTTTTTGAGACAGGGCTTCACTAAATTTCTGAGGCGTGCCTCAAACTTGCAATCCTCCTTTTTTAGCCTCCAAATTTGCCTGGATTTCTGTTTTGAGCCACTTTACCCAGCTATGAACCATCATTTTTACACTCACAGATTGCATTAAGACTTCAAGGAGGAACTTCTACATCTGGTTCAGGAGATCTATGATCAGAAGAGAGTAAGAAGATTTATCATTGATACAGATGTTTGCTTCCCCCTATCTTCCCAGTGGCACAACTGAAATCATAAAAGTGGGCCCATTCCCTGAAGAAAGAATATTTATTGAAATACCAACAAAGTATCAAGAACACAATTTGGGGAGACAACTGTAGCTAGGAAAAAGGGCAAAGATCAGAGAGAAACAAGGTCTTGACTGAAATGATAAAGAGAATGAGTAAATATGTAATCACTTAGGGAAAACTTCCAGAAAAATGTAGCAGTCACTATTACCACATTCCCAAATGACCATGAGGATGATCATAAATGCAATACCACTGAGATAACTAGGTTTTGAAAATTTTAAAGAGCTGTTTCACCAGTTTGTTTTCAATAGAAGTCAGATTTCATAAGTCTGAGAAGTAAGGAATGAAGCAGTCATAAAGATCACTCATTTATGACAGTTGCCCACGTTGTGGGTTGAATGGGGAGACAGATTATGTTATACACCTATAAATTCTGTTCTCAGATATTTCTGGGCAAATAATAAACTCTCAGTTACTTTATGAATTAGTCAATTAGAGAAATAAAGAATGGTTTGTCCACACTCAGTCTACTTATCCCTACAACTTATTACTCAGTTTCCTGCAGTAGGGCTTCTTGACCAACCATCCCTCTGCATAAATCTATTCCTAAGGCTTTTGTGACTTTCAGGTCACTTAATTCAATGCTTTTTTTCCAGCTTTATCTTTCAGTGGCTCACATATGAAAACTCCTTCCTCAATACAAGCTTTTTTTTCTTAGTTTTCAAAGCAAAACACCCTCCTAGTTTTCTTCCTCTGATCATTCTTCTGCCTCCTCACTCTCTTCCTTTAAGCTGTTAAACGTGAGATTTACCAAGACCTTATCATATACTAAACACGGCTGACTCATGAATTTATATCTCTAATGCAAACCTTTATTCTAAGATGCAGACCCATATATCAACCTTTTACTATCTCTTTTTGGATTAATTTTATTTTATTTTATTTTTTTTTTTTTCATTCACTCATTTACTGAGGCTTAGCAGTGATATCAAAAGGGTCAGTCTCCAGATGTCAGGGAACTTACAGTACATGAACATTTCTTACAAATTGAAATATAGATAGTAATGTAATAATTCACAGGAGGCTGTTTCTTTCTATGAGAAAAATAAAGGACTCTGTAAGGTATCAAAGTGTGTGCTGCAAAGGGCAAGGAGGTTCAGGAACAACTTCTCAGAAAAGGCAACATAAACTGAGTCCTGAGGATAAATAAGAATTAGCTAGGCAGGTAGTGGAGAGGAGAAAAAAAGGGTAATCCGGGAAGAAGGAATTACTCTGGACAGAGGCATTTTGGATGGCTGGGGAGATTTTTTTCTAAGGCTGGCATGTTGCGTGCACATGGAATGACAGATAAGCCAGAGAGTGCTATATCACCTTGTATCAAAAGCCAAGGTCCAGGGCTGAGGCTGTAGCTCAGTGGCAGAGTGATTGCCTAGCACTGTGAGGCTCTGGGTTCAATCTTTAGCATTACATTAAAAAATAAACAAATAAAATAAAGGCATGCTGTCCATCTACAACTACAAAAATATTTTTTTTAAAAAAGCATAGGTCCATGACCCAGAGCTGAAGCTTAAGGAGAAAAATACCACAGTTTAAAAATAAGGGATGTCAGGAGCAAGTTAGTACTTGAAGAGGATCTCTGGCTTCAGAGGAGGGCAAAGCAGAAGTATGAGTTATGGATAACCCAGGAAGGAAATGAGGAGATTACATTCTGGTGACAGCACTAGACATGGAAAAAAGATTTGACAGTGCCCTTAAGATAGACAAGACTTCATGGCTCATTGTGTGGAAATGAGAAATGAGGTCATATGACTCCAGGTTTCTGGCTTGGTCAACTGGGTTGATCAAGAGAGAATGTAAACAATAAATTGTGCTTGATACACTGTGCAAAATGCCTGGGGTCAGCCAGGCAGGATGTCCTAGATCTGGGATGCAGAGAGTTCTAAGTGTCTTTCTAGAGGTGCAGGCTGAGAATTACCTGCAGATAGAGATTTCCAGAAGAGGGGTACGGGGAAGAAAGGGACAAACCTAGAATGGTAGAGAATACCATGGGGATAGAAAGCAAAGAAAAATAATCTAGAGGAAGATAAGAGCAGCAAAGTAAAATAACTTAAAGAAGGGGGTGATCAAAGGCCATGCCAAATGAGTGTTGAAAAACATAGCCTAGGACATCAGAACATCACTGGCAAACTTGTGGAGAGTAGATAAGCAATTTCAGCAGATAAGTAGTGGAGACAGAAGAAAAAGAAAGTGAAGAAAAGCAGATGTATGCTCCTGGTTCAAAGGCTTGATTCTGAAGGGAAGAGATAGGACAATTTTTGGGAAGTTAACTAAGATATCGAGACAGGGTTTGATTCAGGTTTAGAGAGGACATCAGGGGCGAAGGAGACATGGAAGCTATAGGAAAGATGAGAGTAACTGAAGGAGCAAGATCAGCAGTAGATATAGCCCAGAACCCAGGCCTTCAGACTCCTAGACATGCTCATTTCCATCCCATGATGCCTTCCTCTAGGTGAGAGATCAAGAGGGTGGGAATTATGGAGGGGTGGAAGCCCCCAACTACACAGATTTGGAGTGAGGGCTTCCCTTCAAACTACAACTGCATAGATAGTGGATGCATCAGCAGGGACTACTGTGGACAGCCGGCGGGGTCTCCTGAGGGCTCTATGGTCCAGATCAGCGTAGAGCAGGCTCGGCTCCTGGTCCAGGTCCCCTGGAATCTTGGGCTCCTCCTCCTCCATGGGTCTCTGGGGCTCGGCTTTCATCAAAGGAGCTATATGGGGGGGACAGAGCAAATGTGGGGAGTGGTGGAAGCGGAGGCGGGGGCGAGCGCCTGCGAAACCACCAGACCACGCCCAACGCTCCCAGTCCTAGCACCAGACCAGCGCCCAGCAACGGGACCAGGACTTGGGGATACAGCGACCCTAGGGAAACAGCGTGGCGGGGAGGGATGCAGACGTCAGGAGTACCTGGATTAATTTTAAAGGAACTTCAGAATCAACATATGTAAACTTGGAGTTTTACTGCAAGCAAATAGTTTCTCTTTGTTTTCTTTATCCCAATAAATGGTATATTCATATCCATTCAGTTCTCTAAGAACCTGGATATATCCCTGGCTCCACTCTTTCTGTTACCACCCATATTAAATCTATCACTAAACCCTTTTGATTTTGTCTTCTAAATATCTCCCACTTCTGTTTCACCTCAACTTTAACAACTCCATCTGTGTCCAAGTTAAAATCATCCCACAGCCCAGGGTGCTTCATAGACCTTCCCCAGTTGTTCTGCCTTCCTCCCTTCTGTCGCACCTTCCAATCCATTACTCACATCATGACTGTAGTTACTTTTCTCAAAATACAAATCTAACCACGTCATCGACATCTGTGTAGGAGCAGAAGGAAGAAATAGATGAGCAACAGAAGGGAAACATAATACCTGGCACAACATAATAATCTAATAACTGATTATGTAGTAAAAGAATGAGATAAGAAAAGATGTGCTTTTTTGAAGATGAAAAAATAATAATGATTAAAATAATTTCTAATTTTAAGTGCAATGAATTCCCTTAGTATGATTCTGTCCTTAGAAGTAATAAATCCCTTGCTGTCCAGATCACATCCATTTCTATACTAAGTCAAAAACACTGACCTTGCAGCTACTGGCATTGTAAACCACTAGCACCTTAGCAAATGTTCTGGAATGAACCCACAAATTCAGTTTCTTATTGGGGGCTCTCTGCAACCTGCTCTCCTTTTCCTGAACTAACAATTTCATTTTATTTAGTACATTCCATTATAATGATTTTAACTTCTATTACATAAAACCAATTAGTACAGTTCTAATTCTCAAACTAAACCATCCAGGACTCCTATTCTCCCATTTGTAATCCTGCTGTATCTGCACACTATACTTCTGTGATTTTCCCTCTCAAGCATTAGCAAACCCAATAATAGTTCTGCACATTAATTATAATACTATTTCTTTAGTCTTATCCAAACTGGATAAATTCCTCAATCTAAAATGACTTTGGGAAAGAAATTGCTATCTCCTTCAAGAGCACTCTCTCTTGGTTGGTTGGCCTCGAGGCAAATTAATAGAGCTAGGTCAGGATACACGTGTTGCCCTTCTTGATACCAAATAACTTGTATAAACAACACATACCCTCTGGCTATTTCCTAGACAACATTCTTTAGAGTTAAGTCACATTAAAAATTCAAATACTTCCATGTTAACATAAATTGGAAAAAACAAACATGATGAAAGAAGTAATTGGAAAGCATCTTTTTCTTCATGTTAATGGTATTTCCTAATTTTTTTCCTTAAAGTAGTATAACACAGGTATTTGGAATTAAAATGCCTTGAAACACAAAATATCTACAAGTTTTCCTTGTCAATTGTCAAGGATGTTGAGGAGAGTGGAAAAGTCTCTCTCCATCAAGGATCATCAATGTTTATAAACTCTAGAAAGAAAAACAAATGAAATTCTTTGGAATCATGGAGGGAGATACACATATTAGAAGTCCTCCTTTTCTAAAAGGATTACCATACATCAGAATAAAGTTTTCACCTCTATTCATAAGATCACTATGATTTTCTAGCTTTCTGACAGTATATGATTTTTATTTCCTGCAAAAAAAATCAGATTATAATATGAAAAAATTTTCTCGGATTGCATTATGTGTCAAGTAATTCTACCTATTGATTTATCCAAGACAGTATCAGCTAAGAATTTTGTTTGTATGTAATTATTAATGGTGCCTTTTACTTTCACAAGGCTGTGTGATAAATTATGTGGTCACTTAATTATAAGGCTTTGATGACTAGCAATACATGTTCCAAAATATCTTACATGAATAGTGCTCCATGAACCATATATTTGAAAGGGTAATATTTACCTATCTGAAGGTAGACAATGTGTTTATCTATTCAAAGAGCACTTTTTCAAAGAGGGTGAAAAAAAAAACTCTCAGTAGAGACCTTGGATGTGAGTATTTAGAATCCATGATTAGATTCCTTTGAAAATGTCACATTAGTTATTACCATTGCACTGTGCAAATTACATTCATCTCCCTAGTGGTCATGATACAAGAGGAACAATAGTTTATCATCCACTTCACAAATAGATGTAGTACCCACATGACAGTTTCCTAGGGAATCTTCTCACATGCTTGGTGTGGGAAGGACTGACCTATGTCAAGTCTTGACACCTCTCTTGTGGTTGAGTACAAAATGTGGCAAACAAAATCTTTGCTTATTCCAGGGGCAAATAAATATTAAATTGGTGGATTAATGGAAAGATTTAACTTCCAGTTTGCAAGGAAAAAAAGAAAGATCTATAGCAAATCCTACCACAATGGTATTCAAACCATATGTTAATGGCTAGAAACATCTGCAGTACTGTAACTCATTCTAAAAACCCTGCTGGCTTTAAGCATTGATGGAAAACAGCATGGGAGCTCCAGGGAAAGCTGCTCTTTGAGAAATATTGGCTCTCCCTTGAACCAGTGCACCCTCTCCCCACTTCAGGATACCCATTTTGTTCACAAAGTGTTGTTAGGTAGGAAATTCTAACTCATCTCAGAATTTGCCCAACTGTGAAAAAACTAATTTATACAGGGTAACTTCTGAAGCAAAGAAAGAATTCTAACACAAGAAGCAAAGTCTGGAATAATACCAAAAGTTGAAACACCTGTTAGCTATTCTTTGCTTATGTAAGTTTGTGATTTTAGTCATCACTTCATGACCAATTATGATAACAAAGCTAGCTCATCTCTGATAGGAAATGAGCTATACTTAAATAGGTTGGTGAAGGAAAAAACATGTCACACTAAAATGAATATAGAGAATTCTAAAGCATATGAGCAGGGTATATTATATTTGTTTATTTTATATAAAAGGACAGTTTGTTTAGAAAACTGAGCATGAATTCCTAACCAAAATGTCTATGTATAAACTAAAAGATGACATGTAGTTTAAAAATGTATAATCTAGAGATTAGAACAAAATAAAAGAAAAAAGAGGAACAATCAAAAATAAGATACACACAAAAGAAAACCATGAAAGAGTTGTTTGAATACTTTAAATAATTTCATGGTGCCAGGTCTACCTGAATTATTTTCCAGAGGCTTTGAATAATCTGTGAATAAAATGCTTATGAAATGGAGATATGCCAGAGGACTGGAAACATTCATAAATGTTCTAGTTTTTTAATGACAGAAAAAAATGCTTGATTAAAGCTTCTGCCAAAATTCTACATTGAACTATTTCACATGTACAAGATTAGAGAAACAAAAGCATAAATGTCAAGGATGGCCTGAAGTCCTTTTTTTCATGAGTTCAAAACGAACTTGAAACCTCATAAAATAAAATTAGGCAGTTATGTGACATTTGTTTTGCTGTTTATAAGGTGCCTCTTCAGTCTGCACAGGGTTGAAACTGAATTTCCCTTACCTTCCTGTGCTACAGAGTTTCTTCTAGGGAACGTGGAATGGAAAGGGGTAGAGGTGCTGTGATGCACCAGAACCATTTGATTTTGTATACAGCATTTCCAAATTGTGTCACCCCACCACCCCACCCCGTGTATTTATCACCCCCCCCCACACACACACACACAAAAAGGAAGGCACAGATCCCATTACTACATGAAAATGCTCAGGACCTTCCTCTTTAAGGATCAGGTTTCTAAATTACCTAATTTGGCTGTTATATAAATCATAAATTCCTGATACCCTTTCTCCCTTTTTCAGAAGTTCAGCTATATTCTTATCAGCCGTTTCAACTTGATGCTTTGGATCAAACTTTTTTTCATTTTCCTTTTGGTACCAAAGATTTTGAGGTATGCTAATGGTTCTTTATTTACCTCATCCCTAAATCTCAGATTATTCATTGTGTATCATCTTCTGAAGGCCTTGGAAACTGTGGTCTTCTTGTCCTGCAATTTATAAAGAAGTCTTTAAATCTCTTCCTTTCTATGTTTCCAGTTATACTGGTTCCTTCTATTTTGAAGTGAGTACAACTCGGATGGAAGATCTCTAGTATCTTGTCAACCTCTCTATTTCTCTTTCTCTCCCTTTCCAACTCTAGTCCATGAAAACAGAAAACACCCTTCCAAAGTGTCCTTCATTCAACAAAGAGAAACTGATGACTCACAGTGTACCAAAAACTGTGCTTTAATCTTTTAATTAGAACAAACCTGTCTAAAGCATGAAATGGTCAGTACCAGTGTGGAGGCACAAAAATTTTCCAAAGTAATGATATTACCTAGTAATGACAATGGAGAATTTTCTACTAATTATTCTTTACAGTTGAGGCAATAGAAGAAAATCTGTGAGATTAGTGATGGCAGGTAACCTGAGCCATAGCCACATATAATTTAGGAATGATAACATTCGAAGGAATTAAGAAGTAACAATTATGAATAAGTAGGAACTCAGAAGTAGAGACAAAATAAAAGAGAGAACAAGGTGTCCATTAGTAATTGGAATATTAAAGAACAAAGAAATTTTCATGAAGAGTATATTAACAGGAAGGATGGCAGTGATTGAGCTCCCATGGGTCTTGTTACTCGTGGGGCCTGACATCACAGCATTTCTAACCTTCCCTGAATGTCCATTATGACTTTTGATGTATGAACATGCTCAAAACTAAAACTGTGCTGAAATAAAGTCTTCCAACAAGGAAACTATCAAGAGAAACCATGCAGAAGCTTTGTGCTTTATATATATGAGTTACTCTAAACTTACAATGTAAAGTAAATATTACCAGTCATTTATTTTTATTGTGGGAAACTGCGTGCCAGACTGACTAAAGTAGCATTGCTTTCTAAAAGAATATTTTTCCATAGATTAATTTTTATTCTTCTGTTCTTTCTTGACAAAATTTCCTGTCCATTTAAATTTTGTTTACCCTCACACTTAAAATTCAGAGAGCAGTCTTCAGAAAAGAGAGAGTAACAAGAACTTTTAGTTTTATTTTTAATTCTGTTATAATACAAATATTTTCTTATCACTGATATGAATTAATCTGGGGGAGACAAAGGGATTCACTTCTGTATCTTTAAAGTCAAGGATCCTACAAATTGTCCCAAAATTTCACTGCTATTTTTGGCACATTCTCTGATTGGTGAAATGTATGTGAGGGAATTGTTTGTTAGCTTAACATTCAGGTGTCATCACTCTTGATCAAACTTAGTCCTGAAGGCATGGGACCTCCAACCCTTGATAAGCCAGTGACTGCTGGGAAGGTCTTTTAATTAGCAACAATGATTTCTAAATCAAGGAAATGCTTCAAGTACAGAATATTAAAGGAAAGAACTTTGAGAGTGATATTAGCATTCAGGAGCTGACTTGATTTCAATGTCCTATAAGACATACATGTGAAACTTTTTGGACTGACTAACTGGGGAGTTAATATTCTCAAAAATAAATGGATGGATGGTTCATAAAACTTCACAAATAATTTGCCCAAAGTATATACTTAATAAATACTGAGGCTAGAATTCATTTCTACATCCTTGTGATTCCAAATGCAATCATTTGCATCACACTACATCATCTCTTACTAATTTAAAAGTGATAGAAATAGTTTTGATACAAATATGTATGCATATATTAATTATCATTCATTTGGCTTAATGAGCTATGTAACTAATTTGTGTTGTATATTAAATCTATTCCTTCTTTTTTTTTTTTTTTACTTTTCTAGCTCCTTGTCTTCTAATGAAAATTTAGATTTCTGGTAAGTATAACAGGATGATTTTTTTATATTAAATGCATTCCCTTATGTAATATTTTGAATTTATTTGGTTGAACAAAGAAAATAAAGTGGGACAGTTGCCAAAAGTAGAGTATGAGACTAAGAATTTATTGGTGAATCATTATCCTGTTTACCACATATTGGAAGCTTCTGCCTTTGAAGTTCCTTTCTTATGAATGAATATTCACCCCATCCTGTTTACTGGCCAGTTAAACTTGAGAGGAAGGGGAATATGCTGTTTTCTGCTATGATAACCACTGGTGTTAAATGACTGTTTCACTTATCTGTCTCTAAGATTACTTTGTGGTGAGGAGAAAGGGCTGAGTTTAACCAAATAGATAAAACTCACAAAAGTACTTAAGAGAAATACATGGTCAAAAGAATTATCAACCAGAACTAAAAGGCACAGTAAGGCATTAACTCACAAATCAATTTTTGCATTGCGAATCTTGTACTGGTGGAAAGCTGGCTGAGAAATCTCCTCATCTCTCAAGAAAGGCATATTCTAAATTCTCCTACAGAGGTACCAAGCAGAAAAATGGAAAGGAAAAGAATTTCCAGACAGTAGAGCTAAGAGTCACAAGAAACAATTGATTAGAAGGGTAACTCCCATTAAGCAGAACTCAAGCTTGATCAATAGGACCTCTGCTTTGAACTCAGCATAAAATTCAACCATTTAACTGCAGTTCAGAATAACTTTTTTTAGACTACTAGATTTGGCCTGGTCTTCCATTACTGCTTTCATATGACTACACACCACTATACATAATTTCTAAGATACTTATTTTTTGAGATTATTTCATTTAATCATGTTTCAATTAAAAAATGTAGTTATTCTAAAGATGGGGGGACCATTTGGGCTCACAATTACATACTCAGCATCTAGTGCCATAAATCATAACTGAAAAATATTTGTTAAGTTAATGTGCTTTTTCAAATTAATTGACTTAGGCTGAGAGTATTTGAAGATGGAATTTCCATGTATCCCCATCAGGTAGGATCAGGTTTATGGGTAAGCTGTGTAGCATGAATGCTAATTTGTGGATCTTACATTACTTTCTTCATACCCATTTTTATCCAGGGTCTTTAAATCTTGCTTATCCCAGTACAAATATGGCCCAATCAAAATTATTCTTAATGTTCCTTTTTAGTCTTAAAGGTGCCTAGGTTTAGTGACAAATTATTTAGTGTCCCTATTCTTAGCCTGGGCTCTGCTGCTTAAACTTTTGCATACCTAGTCTAAATGTCAGCACTCCCCTAGTTCAAGAAAAAGAAACGAAATCTAGTTCTATTAGGATCTAGAGTGCCAAATAGAGGGGAAAAGTCCAATTATAAATATTTTCCCATAATTTATTGTGGTAATTTAACCTGATCTATTAAAAAATAAAACCCGTTGGATACAACTGCCTCAGCTGAACTAAAAAAAGCAAAAGAGGTCAATATCAATAATAAATTTCAACAAGTGTCAAATTGCTCTCTATTTTCAGACCTGAAGACTCTGAAAAGGTTCCATACAAGACAAAAAAAGATATATGGGAATTCTCTGCCTTGGAGAGGCTCCCACACTGAGTTGAATTGTGATGTCTCTGTATTATAGGTCTTTATTGCTAGAGCAAATGAAAATGCAATCTGAGGGGAGTGAAAAACTTGGAAAATCCCACACTGTTAGTAAATTAGGTCTTTTTAAAAAAGGAACATCCCGGCAAGCTCAGATAAATCAATGTGACTCTAAGAAACAACTCTGAAAGGTAAGTGCACTTTCAGGGTTACATCTTTGTTCTCTTTCTTTCTTAGCTGTTTGACTCATGTGGTGAAGTAAATTTCTCTTGATTTTTTTTTCTTTCATGATCTACAAGTTGCTGAGCTTTACTGACTTAACTCACTAGAGTTTTAATTACAAAGCAACACAGTTGATGCACAGAATGGCAAAGCAGTGTTACTGAACCAACTGAGTCCAAGATGTGTGGCTGGAATCTTCTATTCCCTTCGCTTTAAAGATGAGAGACTGCCCAGATGCCCACACAGCAGGGTTTCCTTTTGATAAAGGGTAATTAAACCTTACAGACAAATGCAATGATTCAAGTTCTTATACAACTAAACTAGTTAACATAGTTGTAAAAACACCAGCAAATAGATACACAAAATAGCCGAATGAGTCACTGATGGGATTCACAAACATTTTTTCTTTCATCTCATTTTCTCATCACACTAGGAAATTAGTTGTTCTGCTCTTCTCCTTTTGTCCAAATGAGAGAATAGCTCACAATTAGGAAAAAAAAAAATCTGTACCTGCTGAATCATGTGAGAATAACAAGCACCAGAAATGTAAAATTTAGTGTGACTAATCTTATAGTATGTGTGGGACTGCCACAGTGTTCACAGTAAACATTTGTTCCCTGAGATACCCACTCAACCCTGAGCAAGAGGAGCAGTTAGTTACCCTACTTTTTCCTTTCCAAAAAATGCTCAATTTTATTGATACCATATTATTTAATCTCTCCACATTTTAACGTATAACATATATAGCATTTAGAACTATTTAATATATGTGTTTTATTTATGTATATTTGGGGTTCTTCACAGTTTTACTTATTTTTGGCCAAATTAGATAATATTTGGAGGAGATCATGAAGTGTATTCATCAATACCGAGTGTAGATTAATATTGCAGTATACCATGTAGTTGCTGGTATAAAGTTTCCACCTTAGAAGTAATGATCCCATAAACGTAATGCAGAGGAAAAGGCATGAGGTAAAGGAGTAGCTTTTCCCTCATTTCCATAAGGTTTCCTGAAGATAAGAGAAAAAGATTGAGGGGCATTTGGGGCAAGTCTGGATTTTATAGATCTAAAAAAAAAAAAAAAAAAAAGAATCCTGGAAGAAGTGTGCTTTTCCAGTTTCTGTGCCGACATCTACATGACATCTACATTAAAGTGTCTGATGGAAGCTAGGGAACAAAGGCAAGAAATATAATAAAAATGTGTTTTGTTAAAAGTTCTTTAACTAGAAATGATAATTGTTAGAGAAGGCTTTTTTTTTTGCCTCTTAGATGCAAAAAGACAACACACCTAATTTTGAGAGTACATAGACAATAGAAATAAATCTAAAAAATCTTAGTAAAACTTTTTTTCACCTCATTATAAGAGCATGTGAAAACAGAAATGCTAACTCAAAGTATTTAGTGAAAACACTATTCATAGAGCTATTTATTTCCCGACACAAAAACAACAAAAGGAAGATAGAGTGCATGGTGGATATCTTATTATGTATAACAACACATACAAAGGTTTTTAAATCAGAACTTTATCAACAGCATAAATAATCTGATCAGAGTGATTTAAAACAAAAAAAATATATGTTATGATAAAGCTAATTTAAGCATAAACATATTTGATAAAATTTTATGGTTAACCAGAGTACTAACATGAATATGTATTTCCTTATGATTTGAAATAAATAAATAACTGATCTAAACCACTATTGTTAGGAAATCTCTTTCCAGTCTTCCTCCACAAGTATTCCTCCCCTTCCTCCAAGTTTCACTGTCATCCTGTCATATCTCATACTACTTAGGTCTCTGTCAGTCTGTGCATCTCTGCCTACGAGGCAGCTTGGCTTGCTGCCTATCTCCTCTCAGTGTCTTTTATTCAGTGATTCTGATTATACTATAGAAAATGGAGCTATGTTTTATAATATTTTGAGAAGTAACTAATTAATGCTATGTCAATTGGAAACTGATTTTCCTCTTTGTTCAGAATCATGGAAACCCCTGCAAGTTCTCTGGAACTTGTGTGATAGCATTAAATGAATTTTGGCCACAAAGATTTTTGAAGTGTCCATTAAAAATAATTTCCTATTCAGCATCATGTATGACAAATATCTATTGAAAGCCTCTAAGTACATTTTAAACCTATCCAAATACATATTCATGTCTTATGTTTTTCCTTAGTGCAGCTTTTTAAAATTTGTAACTAAGAGGTTATTCAAAATTCTATAATTTTCAACTGCTTTCTATAAAAAATAATCTTGCCTTTTTCTCTGCAATAAAAAATATGAACACTCTATACCATAAAATCTCATATTTTATTACTTGTAGAGCTTGTACTATAGTTGTATTTCTTTTTTATCTTTGGCTTTAGTATAATAAAATTTCTTGCCAGACACACATTGCCTCGTTATCAGTATAAAATAATTATATGGCTATACTAGAATTTATACATATTAGTTCTTTTTAAAAAAATTATTTAAACTGATTTTAAATAAATAAAAATTGCACATGCTTACTCTTTATTATGTGTATTACTGATTTATCCTCATATTCATACTATGTTGGAGGATTATATGTCAAGTTTTAAATTATTTTTTGATAAGAATTAACATTTTGATAATGGTGTAAGATAGAAAAAAGAGATATGTTTGAATGCTAAAACTTGATATGAGAAACAGAAGCTTTAAAATAAATGCAATATCCTGTGAACTTGATAGTCATTTAAATAAGCCATGAACAAACAAGCAAATAGAAAAGCAATCTACTTAACATTACATGTATCATTGTAAAACTGTATCAAATTAGGAGAATTGATTCAGTCTTTTTTTTTTTCTTCTCTGTACAGTTTGGGAAGATTTTACTAAATCTAGGAAATCCTTCTTTAAATGAGCAAACAAGCAAATACACTTTTATTGCAAATGTACTACTCACTTCACCACACAAGAAACACAAACCTTGCAGTGTTTCAATGATGATCTGTGTGTCATTCCCACCTAAAGAATATGTACAGGGTTTGTGACTCTCAGGGAGGACTGGTCAGGGGCTTAACTAGGGAGGAAAAGGGTAAAAAGAAGGCAATTATATTTTCCAAATCAAATGGCCACATTTATTATTATTTTTTTTTTTTTGAGAGAGAGAGAGAGAGAGAATTTTTTAATATTTATTTAGTTTTCGGCGGACACAACATCTTTGTATGTGGTGCTGAGGATCGAACCGGGCCGCATGCATGCCAGGCGAGCGCGCTACCGCTTGAGCCACATCCCCAGCCCAAAATGGCCACATTTAAATTTTATGAGTTCTTTTGTTTATGCCCAAATGTTTCTGGGTGCCTATAAAAAAGTAGTCAATAAGGTATAGAGCTGTTCTGCAAATTGCTATCGCTCAATCTGGCAGTCTAACAGAGAGACTTCAGAACACAATAGATGTATGTACAGTTATGTCTATGGAGAAAATATCTGGTGGGTCACTATTAACCCTGTGACATTAGAAGACCTTTAAAATCTGACTGATTCAAATGTGCTTCCCCAGATGAGCAACCCCAGAATCACATCAGAGATGACAAAAACAGGGGTAACTCTAGATAACAATAATGTACTGTACATGTAAAAACTCCAGAGGAAAGCATTTTAAAGTTTACGCCATAAAGAAAAGACAAATATTCACAGAGATAACTATTTAACCTGATTTAAATAGTATGTACATTTTTATGTTTTGCGTATAAGTTAAAATTTTAAAAAAATAAAATGCAAAACAAGAAAAAAAGAGGTTCTTAACTGCACCCTACTCCTGATAAATGGGAGTCCCTGGTCAAACTAAGGATGTCCCCCAGCGGACTTGTTAATGTACATTAAATTCTGAAAGATGTAGCTTAAGACATTGCTGTTGTATGTCTCTAGGGCAAGAACCTATATTTTGTGTTCTCTGCTGTGGGAAAGTACAGTCAAATTTGTGAAAATAAAGCTTAATTCTTTGAATTTGTGTATTGGGGTTACCATACTTTTCAATGAGTCATGTTGAATAGAAAAACAAACATTGCTTTTAAAAAGTGAAGATTTTGATCTTCAGTTCTTCAAATTGCTGCTTCCTGAAGAGCCTGGGTGTTTTGTGAAAATAGTTCTGTTTCTATGGCTTTGTATGCACAGTTCTCCAGTGTTTCAGCGTATCAGCTCTGTCCTGTCTGGACAGGCAGTCTGCATCTTTATTTTCATTGTTTATTGCTTTTTGCTCTACTGCTGTAGGTACTATGCCTTGAAATACTCACCAATTCACTGTGCCCTTCTAAAAGCATCATTCACAACAAATAACTGCTTAGGTCCGATTTGAGAAAAATACCATAAATGTGCTTTTTTATTCCCCCAAAGAGCTACAAGATAGAAAACACCCCTGAAAGTCATTTTCTTTGGGAATCATTTATGCACAGATTTAGGAAGCTTTTTGGCAGAGATTACCAGTTAGAATATGAATGTCACCAGGCCAGTCTCTGAAGGGAGCAAATAGAAAGCATGACAAGTCAAACAGAGTCACCTCTTAACTCAATGTCAAGCTTACCTGGTTTCTCAATTCCTCTGACAGTACTTGAATTTATGACTTTAGAACAAAAATGTGACCAAAAACTGAATATAAAATCTGAAAACAATAAAACATATAATGGACTTTCCTTCCCAACCTATCTTTTTAATTTTTTTTCCACACCAAGTTAATCTATTTTTAATATTTGATCTCCTAAGTGATAATAAAATGAGGAATTTCTGAGAACTTCTGGTAGTATGTTTTTAGTCTGTGATGTTCACTGCAATTGTGCTTTATGACTAGACATTTTGTTAATCTTATTCATTAAAAAACAAGTGTGCAATGGGTACACTGGGAGTTTCCTATAAACTCAGCTACTAGGAAGAGGCAGGAGAAGTACATGTTTAAAGCCAGCTTGGGGAAAGTAGTGAGACCTTGTCTCAAAATAAAATCAAAAGGTCTGGTTACATGACTCAGTGGTAAAGTGCTTACCTAGTATACGCAAGGCCCTGGATCTGATCGCCAGAGCCATAAAGACAAAAACCAAACAAACAAACAAAAATATCAAGTGTCCCTATCATGACTGCCTAGGAGAGTATTCTTGTAGTTTTCATTACATTTTCTAAACTAAAAATTGAACTTACAAACAAGTGACAGGGGTGTGTTCTGTCTCTGTTTAATGGGGGTAGGGGGAGCCATGAATGCTTGTTCTAAGGATCCGTGTCATGGATAATCCATCTGGCTTTGTGAGAAAGTGTTCACAGACTACATTTCCTCATTACCTGAATAGGCTGAGAGTACAGAGCAGGCCCAGATCTCCTTTTTAATCCTCTCTGGCAGCTAGATTGCTGGAAACTTGGCAACGCAGCCTCATGAACCTCACACCTCCACTGGTAAGAAGGCGCTGTGTTCAGAAAATCAGAAACTGACAACAATTGCATCTGGCTAGGCCAAGACTCTTCTAACACTAAAATAAGCTAGAAATATAAAATATAAGTATCCACATAATTACAGCAATTTAACAATCAAAATTTAAGTTACAAGTTAAATATATATTTTGCCTAATTGATTTGAAAGCCACTAGAATTACATTAATATTCAAAGTTTACGCTATTAGACATTTTATCTAATCTCTCTAAATTACTAACAGGTTCACATCCCAAATAAAAATGATATAGGTCCATGTCAAAGACTGCTAAAGGAAATGTTCTAGAATTAGATTGGTGACCTCGCTCCTTCCCACTCCAGATGCATCTACTCCAACTGTGAGCATCACGCATGAACTTTCACCTCTTACAATGTTAGAGGGACTATATGCATGTAATATCCGTAGTAAAGGTTTCCTTGTATTCATAATAAAAGAATTAAACTTTGCAGGAAAGTGAAAGGAAAAGTTGCTCTTTTAAAAAATAAAACATCACAGTATAGATAAAATCTGTAGGGATTCAACAGTACTTGAAAGATGACTTTTAAGTATTCTTGATCTAAATGATCTAAGGGGATTGTGAGAATTAATGAATAGTGGGTTGCAGAGTAGGTCAAAACAGAATTTCTCTACCCAATACCCCCAAAAGTTTTTATTATAGAAACACAGTTATAACTTACTGTTATAACTGTTTATTCAATCTGATATTTGCATTTCAAATAGTCATTTAAATGCCAGATAGTTTATGGAAATCTAATAAAATTACAGAATTGAAGGCATTTATTTTCTAAACATGTCACAGTTCCATCTTCAAGATAAATCAATTTGAAATGTCGATAATGTAACTTCAACATACACTAATTGAGGTCCTGTTTTGTATAAACACAATGCCAGGCACTGGAGGATGGTGGCAAAGCTTAAGGTTCTTCACATGAACATCATTTAGTCAGGAGGGAAGAAGAGCATACATTATTTTAATTAAAATTACAAACATTAAATAATAATGGATCTTCCATACTAAATATATCTTCATTGACAATTGATTGTAAAATGAAAGGAAACTGTAGTAACCATTATATGGTCATATACTTTTTTTTACTATTTTATTTTTTAGTTACAGGTGGACATAATATATTAATTTTATATTTATGTGGTGCTGAGGATCGAACCCAGTGCCCCATGCATGCCAGGCAAGCGCTCTACCTATGAGCCACGACCCATGGCCTTATGCTTTTGACAAGCAAGATGAGATTGTGTAACGTGCACAAAGGTGAACAGCATTTTGGATGAGAAATACTGAAATAAAACCAGCCTTAATTCTCTTCATATAAAACCACTACACAAGAATCAGCAAACTTCCTCTGTACATGAACAAATAATAAATATGCATTTTTTTGGATCATTCAATTTCATTCATAAGGATGCAAATCTGCCATTGGAATGCAAACATGGGTATAAACAATATGAAAACAACTGAATATGGCAGTGTTCCAAGAAAACTGTATTTGCAAATAAAGTTAGTAGGGCTGGGATGGGCACACAGACCATGTTTGGCCAATTCCTATATTGGACAACGTTGAAATTATATTTTGAGCCAGGCACAGTGGCACATACCTGTAATCCCAAAGGCTCCTGAGGCTGATACAGAAGGATCACGAATTCAAAGCCAGCCTCAGCAAAAGCCAGGCACTAAGCAACTCAATGAGATCCTGTCACTAAATAAAATACAAAATTGGGCTGGGGATGTGGCTCACTGGTCAAGTGTTCCTAAGTTCAATCTCTGGTATGTATAAATAAATAAATAAGTAAATAAGTAAATAAATTTTGAAAATCAAACTCATATAAAAAGTGCCTGTTGTTTTTAGAATTTGTATATGTAATAAACCAATCACTTTAAAAGGTTGACTCTAAATACTGAAACTCTATCATGTACATATTCCTCAATGCTTTTCACATTACAATTACTTGGTATATATAGGACAAAGTCCACTTAATGCATTTAATGGTTTAATATAGAAAAAGATAAAATACTAGGGGATAGGTTTTATGAAACATTTTTTAATTTGTTCAAATTAGTTATATATGACAATAGAATGCATTTTGACACATCATACATAAATGGAGTATAACTTCTCATTCTTCTGGTTGTACCAGATGTAGAAGCACACTGGTTGTGTAATCATACATGCACATAGGATAATAATGTCTGGTTCATTCTATTAGCTTTCCTACCCCTATAATTCCTCCTCTCCCTTCACTCCCCTGCTTAATCCAAAATACCTCTATTCTTCCCTACCCTCTTGGGACAATTTTATGATAGCCCCAGGGAATAGAACAGATGAGTTACAGAGTTTTTTCCATTTCCATTTTCTGTATTTTTAAGATGTATTCAAAATGAAAATCCAACACTTTATTTTATATTCCATATACTGAATTTTAATAAGCTACAACCAGTAGTTAAATAAATTATTTCCTTCAAATGACAAAAAAAATCTTCACATCTTCTTAAAGGAGAAATATTATAAACATGTGCATACAAAAATAAGCTAACATACTATATGCCATTGCAAATACGAAAAAAATACATTATTTGGCATTTTAAATTTAATTCAGACTTTACCACATTGATTACATTTTTTTTAATTCTGTAGAAAACTGTTAGCATGAAATACTGTAGCTTTCATTCAAAGATGTATGATCATGAAGGGTGAAAAAAAACTTTATAAAATATTTGCAATAAATAAGTCAATATCCATGCTGTAAGTACAATAATAAGGTTGGACTTTGTGTTGCAAATGGTACATCATCTGTTTCTTACTAACCAGTTTCCAGCTATTGAGAGGTTGCATTGCATTCTGCATCTATATCATCTGATTAGCTAAAATAAAATTTTAAGTAGACCATTGTCAACAGAAATTTTACAAATACATAGAACAGTGATATACAATGTCTGATGAATTAATTAGATGTTTTTCTACTTAGATTTACTTATTTTGTAGCTTTATGAAATAGTTTATGAAACTATTTGACCTTTTCATCAAATAAACTGAGCTTTCAAAATAAGTTTAAGGGCTGGGGGTGTGGCTCAGCGGTAGAGCGCTCACCTAGCATGTGTGAGGCCCTGGGTTCTATCCTCGGCATAACATAAAAATAAATAAATAGAATAAAGTTATTGTGTCGAACCACAACTAAAAAATAAATATTAAAAATAAGTTTAAGCAATAAAGTTTTAAAATTCATTTACCTATATAAAATATCTTAAATTTACACAACAGTTGAAGAACATAAATAATCTTTAAATAATCATCTTTCTGTTTCTAGAAATATTGATGAGTGACCCAAATTTTATAATTATATCACTCTTTTGAATATTTTGGAACATTTCACAGTGAGGATTCTGGGCTTGGTTTTATTTAGAGTTGCATCATTTGTAACCTTAATATTCAAACTGCCCCAAGCTAGACATTCAGGAGCTCTGTGGATACAGTTGAGCTCACGTTAGCATGTAGCATTTTTCAGGCTCTATGCAGCTTTTCCTGTTACAAACCAAGTAATGATACACTTTTCTCCTTACAAGGTAATGTCACAGACATCATTCATATACTTGTATTTACAAAGTATCTTGACTTGATTTGATATAGTCAAAGAATGTTTGTTGGGCTGGGGATGTGGCTCAAGCGGTAGCGCGCTCGCCTAGCATGCTTGGGGCCTGGTTTCGATCCTCAGCACCACATACAAACGAAGACGTTGTGTCCGCCGAGAACTAAGAAAAAATAAATAAATGTTAAAATTCTCTCTCTCTCTCTGTCCCTCTCTCTCACTCTCTCTTTAAAAAAAAAAAAGAGAATGTATGTAGAAGAAAAATAGGAACAATATTTTAATTGATGATTTTTACTTACATTTTTTTCCAGAAGTTATGCCCAGATAGTTTCTATTTGGAAAGAGTTTAGCTACATTGCTCTTATTGATGGATTTGGAATTTCTGTCCAAGATTTGTCAACATCTAAAGAAAAAGTGTGTGTGTGTATATATATATATATATATATATATATATATATATATAGAGAGAGAGAGAGAGAGAGAGAGAGAGAGAGAGAGAGAGAGACACAATATCTTTATTTTATTTATTTTTTATGTGGTATGATGATCAAACCCAGAACCTCACACATCCTAAGCAAGCACTTCATCACTGAGCCAAAACCCCAGCTCAGGAAAATCATCTTTTGAACAGTATATTGACATTGTTTTATTATTTTAAAATTTCTATAATATTGATAATTGTTTTACGATATAAGGAAACTGATTAGAATATTATGTATTTAAACCTGTTTAAATGTGAGCTTATTGTAATTATATCTTTGATATTCATGTCACTCTTGATAAAAAAAAGAGTAGCAATTTTTGTGAGTTTCATAATGTTATACTTGTTCATTTAACATACTTTAATCATTTCCACACCCCATCACCTAACTTACCTAAAAAGAGTAGTATACTTTTATTCTATAATATTTTACATTTTTCTTATAGTTTCTTTAGAATATTTGCTTCTGAGTTTTTAATCTGTTATAACCATTGAAGGTTAAATATGGTGAATATGCCAATAAAATTTGAGTTTGAAGAATTTCTATTGTGAAACACTTTAGCTTGTGTTATTCAAAGTAGATTCCAAGATCTCAAATGTAATTTGTAATAAATGTGTATTTACCAGGCAGAATATTGTGACTTCTGAACAGTTTTAGAACTATCAGTTACATTAGAAAAATGTAGAATGAATTATTGTAGTTTTATAATTAATTAACTATATTAATTACAATTAATTAACTACATTCAATAAAGTCAAGTGTTTGAATCCAAATACCATAGTCACCTTGATTCTTAAAGGTATTTCTAGACACTGGTCAGTATCACCAGCTGGTTGAATGGAGAAACTGAATAAATGTGAAAAACTCAATACCCTTAAGAATTACCAATTTAATAATTGGTTATATATTAGGTTATTACATAATGAAGTAGGTATGCTTCATTTTCAGGGTTTTTGTGAGTTAATTTTCTTGCCTATGACCTTGAAGTATATCATAATATATTTTTATTATCTTAATAAATTTAATTATTACTTAAGAAACCAATTATTCCCTATCATACAGGACCAGATCACTAGTAAACTGTCATAAGGAAACAAAATTAATATGAAGAATGAACTGAAATTGATTTCTATGCATACATGAGTTTGTTGGGATGAACCCAGCAGTTATGTATAACTATAAAGTTCTAAAAAAAACAAAACAAAACAAAAGGCAATAGCCAGCCACAGTGGTACATACCTATGATCCCAGGTACTTGGGAGGCTGAGGCAGGAGAATTAGAACTTTGATCACAGCAAATCAGCAAGAACTATTTGATTATTTCAAAATAAAAATATAAAAAGAGACTAGGGAAGTAGCTCAGTGGAAATAACCCAGGTTTCAATCCTCAGTACTGCAAACCAACAAACCAAAAAGACAAAAAAATAAACAAAAGCAAACAAGTAGATTTGGGCTTTAGATAGACATGGATTTTGAGACAATACAAGAGACAAAGACAAATTTGGCTTATATGGCCACTGAATACTTAGTTCAGTTTAAATGTGCTATAATAGGTCCAGAAATAGAGACAACTTACTATATGAAATAATCATAAAAATATTGACATTTAATTATGTGAAATAATAGGGATATTAGTATATAAAGAATAATGTACACTATATAAATAGATGTGAACTACTTCTACTCTTATCTAATAAATTTTAGCTAGCAAAAAGTTCTTGTAGAGATACCAGAATTACACATGTTTATTTATGTCTCTATTAGCATTAAGTGCCAACTTAGAAAGAATCTCTAGCCTGTTTATTTTACTTGAAATTAAGTTTCTCTTCCTAGTTTAGAAGAATATGTTGTTGTTGTTGTTATCTCCACAACATTGGTTGGTGTGGTTCTGCAAATGAATTATCCAGAATATATATTACACATTTCTATGAACATTATCACAAAATGGAAAACACTAACTTGGGATATCTGTGAAGGGAAAATCTCCTATTATGAAGGCAAAGAAAAGCAGTGTCGAGAATATTATGACCCAACGCATACATTTTATTTTCAGTGATTATTCAATTTTCTATGAGTACATATATACAAAAAAAATATTTAGCAATAGCTAACACAGGTCTAACTTCAACTTGTAAACTGTTGTTTGAGACTTTTTACCATCATTTTTCACAGTGGTAAGTTTTTATTAAATTGAGATAAATCTGAATATGATTTAAGTAATGGGAAAGAGAATCATAAAGATTTCAAGAAAGCCTAAGTCATTAAAGAAATATAATTTTCTTGAAATAAAATATAAAGTTTTCAGGTTGTTTTCAGAGTTTTCAGGAAACCATAAGATCCCATTTCTGAATGAGTGATTAGAGGGAGTTTAATCCCAGTGATACTATAACTGGAAACTGCTTTAGCAGTCAAGCTGGCCCGTCAAATGTCTGCAAAGATGCAAGTCACAGAGTGTGAGGAAGTGTTCCAAAGGCAGCCTGAGAGCATTTGATTCACTCATGTTGGAACAAAAAGTCTTACCTGGAAAAAGGGGCATCTAGAAATGACTTAGGAAGTAAGTTGTGCTTTTGTTATGGGAGAGGCTTTAATTCAAACTGAGTTAAAGTTTAAGCAATTTAAATGGACAGATAGAATGCAGTTGTTTTGTTATTACACCACTTCCTACTGATGATGACACTCTCTTAGTATGTACATTTAGAGGACATAAGCAGCATTGTTCTAATACAGAGTTTCCAATATGTTTGTCATTTGTCACATGTAGCACATCTGCTACAGTCAAACTATGGCAAATCAATATGCCCCACTTCATTAGGGCTCAGGGTATAAGGAAACAATCGGTGTATTATCACAAGCAGCAGTAGCATTGTATTTCATGGTTTCCAATCACTGAACAAGGAAAATGTTCTCAGGATCACTCCTCTTTCTCCTGCTTTCCATACAGTCAAAAACATAAGTATTTTAAAAATCCTGACAGACAATAAATGGATTGGGTCATACTTTATCGCATTGCTATTTTTTGTAAATAAAATATTGGGAATTTTGTGTGATTCAAATTTAGGATAAATCATATTAAATTCTAGGTGTGGTTCTATTTTCATGAAGAGACAAGTCAGGTATTATATCTAAGAACAAATAGCAGGAGGAAAACCCCAAAGTTCTGAAGTGACCCGTCCTTGTTGAAATGTGCCAGCCTGATCAAGGGACTGGCACCGACAGTAGCCCAACACTCCTTGGCCAGCACAGGAAGACTGGAGAGGAGACAACCAAAGAGCAAAATCACATTTGTAATAAGGGTGGTGTTTTAAGAGTATACTCTTCTGTCATTTCCCTGCTAAATAAGGAAAGAAAAAAATGTACATCTTTTCTGCAAATAGGATTCAAGTGAGGAATCCCTAAGAAAATCAACTTGCTCATAAAATTAGATAATAACAATAGCAAGTTACTGATCTTTTCTTGCCTTTCGTGTCATTGGATGCCCTATCGCTGCTCAGGTTGCCAAGATTAAGGCAACCTGAGAGAGGATAAGAGGTAGGGAATAGTGACAGAGAGGCACACAGCCCCTTTCTACACATTTCAGTTTCCAAGTGATAGGGACAATAGTTTCTGTTTATGTCCATTGTACATGATTTTGTAGGACCTTGGAAGGTGGGTAAAATGGCGGCCTCCAATCTTGCCTGGAATCACAGCATAATGAGACTGTAGGATGTTGCTCACATGTGTTTAGACTCATTAGTATAGCTATAGGCCCACCAGTGGTTGAGCAAGACCTTTTTTTGGAGTAAAAAACAAGAACAAAACAAAACAAACAAACAAAAAATCATTAGACCAAGATTCCAGATGAGGGTAACATGAACACAGTGAAGTATCTATGGACAGGTGAAGCCTTCCCACACACCCAAGCTGCCACAGCCACAGGCCAGGCACAAACCCGGTCAGAATGATGGCCTTAGAGCAGCAAGACCATCTGAAATGTAATTACACTGTTTTAATAAACAAACAAACAAACAAAAGAATTTAAAGTTAGGGAGGCAGAGTGATTTATTTATTATGAATAAAGCCCACCACCTGGAATAAAAGAAATTGTTAGCAATTATTAGGAAAAATTAAGTCATTCTATGTTCATGCTCCAACAAGCAGAAGCTCTCTTCTAAAAGCATTTACACTAGGGTTTTGGCACATAATCACATTCTGATATATGTGTATCTCTAAGAGCATTCATTATATACCCTTTTTTTATGTGTAGTGATTTGAGTTACCATAAAATTGCTTCTCAAGAGATTTTTCCTGGACATATGAGAACATCTGTGAATGCTTTTTATCAAAAAAAGTCATTGAGTCAGTTCCTATGACCCTGATCATTAACTGTATACTGACTGTGAACTGAAGTTTAAAAGAGGAGAAAACTAATAGTCCCCAAAATTACCAAGTTCATGTTCTGGGAGGAAAGACCGGTACTCATTTGAGCAATGAATTTTAACTACTATGGACTTAGAAATTTGCTTTCTTTTCTGATTAAATACATTTTGTTTTCATCCAATTAGAATTATACCATGGAATGCACTGTTATTTAAATTGTTTATATAAGCATCTAATGCTAACACATATATTCCAGAAGAGAAATTATATTTTATTTTATTATTTTAGAAAACTAATGCTTTACACACATAAAACAAATTCCTACTTAATATCTCACTGCAAATAGTTTCTAAATGAAATTACAGGAATCATTAGGCACAGACTCCATGATCAAGAGACTTCATAATTATTTACTCTCCCTTCTCCTTGATCTATTTTTCCTGTTTATTTCACTGCAAATAGTTCATAAATGATTGATAACGACTCCAAATTTTTGAATGACAATTTGTAATATTCATTTACAGGCCTATGCACTTCTTAAATTAGGCCATATTTCCTTGAATATGTTCTATAAGACAATTTATTTAAGTACCCCAAATTTCCAAGAGCTTTTAAAATTACATACATTTAGTAAATGATTTTCCTCTATTACTTCATTCAGTTAACTTCATGCATATCTATCCAGGCTTTATTATTTGTTCTTCAGCAATTCTGTATTCTGTAAATTCGCCTAACCAAAATGTCCTATCCGTACGTCAAAGTCTTTCCAAGGAGTTCTTTCCCTATTTCCCTTTATATTCCCATATATTCCATTATTA
Organism: Urocitellus parryii; assembly: GCF_045843805.1. Lineage (NCBI taxonomy): Eukaryota > Metazoa > Chordata > Mammalia > Rodentia > Sciuridae > Urocitellus > Urocitellus parryii. Next base: position 67,379,123 of record NC_135538.1, on the reverse strand, counting down.
TCTACTGAAAAAGCTTCAACCTGTTGTATTTACCTGATACATATCACTTTTTAGAAAGTTACTGTGTCAACCACCTACATTAAATGCATAAAATGAGTTTGAAATGATGCTTGTAAGAAAGAGTTCATACTATTCACAATGATTTTCTGTGTTCTTCATAGGCAGTGACAGATGCCCAGATTTTTGCTACTCTCTGTACCTTGCATTCTGTCCATACTTACATGTCAAATAAACCTGAATTCTTCAGGATTGAACAGAGTATGTGTGGTAATAAAAACTTCCTAATCCCAGTGACTTAAAACAACAGAAGCTTGTTTTATAATCATGAAAAATTGGCTGAGGACTACTTAATTTCCCCCTCATTCTGGGTTCTAGGCTCACTATCTCTAGAAATCATATAGGAGAAAGAACATAAAACATGTGTACTTGGGTTTGTTTTTGCCATTCTGATATGATACATGTAATTCTGTCTGCCTTCTGTTGACAAAGCATACCCTGAAGTCATACCTAAATAGGAAAGTCAAGTGTATTCAATGTCAAGTCTTTTTGACTCATCCTAGTATAGTCATTCTTCTTCCAATCTCATTCCCCAAATTTTACTCATTTTCTGTGTGATCAACCTCTTTCTACCTTCATAGTTGAGCCTCATTTATATTTTTATCAGTATTTTATTAATGTGTGTCATGAGCATTTGTCTTTTTATATTAAGTTAGTAGCATCAATAATAGTAATAATAGGGATGGCACCAAGCACGCAGAGATGTGAGCACCTACCATATGTCAAGCACTTTATGAGGTACATTATAGTATGATTTTACTGAAGCCAGGGAAAGTATCCATTTGTCACAGAAACAAACATTGGGCCATGGAGACTAAGGGACTTAGCAGTATCTACAAAACTGATAAACAGACTATTGAAGATTCTAACTCTAGTCAGTCTGGATACAGAGATTTGTTGTGGTTCAACATTCTACAACTTTAACTTGCATAATGATACTCTGAATTCTATAGGTTCATAGCTGTTTTTGTATTCCTTCCATGTAAGAAGCTCTCAGTAAATAATTGGTGAATTATTTAGTATTGTTAGTGTATTCTGCAATGACTCCACAGTCCTGTTTCTCTGGTAGAAAGGGGTAACATCAGAGCTATGTGCTTCCTCCTTTATATTTAGACAGTACTTTAAATAAATGGTTTATTTTATCAATAATGAAAAAAACCCTAGGAAGTCCAAATCTATGTTTATTGCTGAAATCTTGTTAGACTCTGCTTGTCATTATTCTGTGGATGAATCCATTGGCAGTCGAGCAATGGCACTGCCTCTGGATTTCAGTTGTACTATTGTGAAAGTGCAAAGGAACAATGTTAATTCAAAATAGATTTGAAACCTCCACAGAGGGCCATTTTAGACTTGAATGCACAGTACAACCCTGCCTCTATGAGGCAAATTGGCTGCAATATTTGAAATATATCTAGTTTCACTGTATTTTAGCAGCCCATTTACATGTTATGAACTCTGACTACATTAATTATAGCTGCCACTTTCTATAAATAAATATCAGAGGCAAATAAAACTGGTATTCAATATTGTTTTTTACTTCTCCAGGCATAGCCTGTCAGTAAATGGGTTAGAGTCTTTGATAGCCATTTTACACTAAGCTTGGTTAGCACTAGTATAATTGGTGTGAAAGTAATGAAATTACATCATAATTTTAGAAGCAATATAGCTACCATATGCTTGCATTATAATATAACCATTGGCTTTGTTTGCAGATTATACATGCCCCAGGCATCCTTTAAAATCATTTCAATTTATTTAGAGAAACTTCTACATACAATCTATTGGAATGATGCTCGGTGAAATTTTTAACAACAACAAAAACAACAAAAAACCCTTCTTAATTAAAAAATATATCTACAATTATTTCTGCAACTAATAATAAGAAAAAGCAAAGTGCCTCAAGTGTTTGCAATAAAATTGTAGATGGTCAAACATAAAATTCTCAGTGTTGTATCTGACAGAGTTGACCAAAGTAGAAAAGACTTTTTCATCTGTAGTGGTTATTTGTACTATAATGGAAATTCATTTTAAAATTATAGCAATTCAGAATAATCATGAGAATGATCTCTGGGCCTTTTATCTTTATGATATCGGATTTCATTTGGAAAATTTCAGACCAGGATTAAATATAACAACTAAAAACACAAAATAAAAAGTGGAAGTAAGTGTTGACAATCAGACTAAAAACACAAAATAAAAAGTGGAAATAAGTGTTGACAATCAAAGACAAAACAAATATTGTAGATTAGAATTTGGACAAGTGGGTTGCCTTTCTTCTCTGAATCTTCGTAGTTACTGTATGATTGAAATCTTCTTAGAAACTACTGTGGCACAAAAGGAAAATGAGATTTTTCTGGTAAATTACTTTTGAGTTTTAAGATTATTATTTTTAAGGATTCAGAATCCATACATAGTTGTGTACTTAAACTGCATTGAAGAGAGTATGTTAAATATTCAATATTAAGGATTCATTTAATAGCTTGTTACAAAATAGCTCTATAAAAGTCATTCATTATGTGCCCAGAGTTAAACATGGGCTGTTTTCCAGGCTGATTTCAGAAACATTTCTCCTAGGCTAGACTTGACTAAAAATGCTGAAAATGATTATAAAGGAAATAAAACTCTAAATGCACTAATAGAGATAAGAATTAAAATGCAATTTATGGCTGAATCTATTAGATAACATTTGTTTGTTTGTTTAGTTATATGTCTTTAAAATTCTAACTTAAACCATGCATAGTGTCATGCAAGGGCAATTCCAGCTACCTAGGATCCTGGAAGTCTGAGGGATTTTAAGTTTGAGACCAGCCTCAGCAACTTGAAAAGACCTCATCTAAAAATATAAATAAATAAGCAAATAAATAAATCTTGGGGTATAGCTCAGTGATAGAGTGCTCCTGAGTTCATATCCCCAAAACCATTCTAATTTGATAAACTTTTTTCTTTCTTTTTTTAGTTCCAGGGATTGAACCCAGGAATACTTAACCAATGAGTCACATCCTAGCTGTTTTTGTATTTTATTTAGAGTCAGTGTCTTGCTATGTTGTTTACAACTTCAATAAGTTGCTGGGGTTGGGCTTGAATTTGTAATCCTCCTCCCTCAGCCTCCAGAGCAGCTGGGATTATAGGTGTGTGCCACAGTGCCCAGTTTGAGCAGCTTTCTTTATTTTCAGGGGTTGGGGACTGTACCAGGGAATTAAGTCAGGGACACTGAGCATTTAAGCCATATTCCCAGCCCTATTTTTTATTTTACTTAGAGACAGGTTCTCACTGAGTTGCGTAGGGCCTCACTTTTGCTGAGTTTGACTTTGAACTTGGGATCCTCCCACTCAGCCTCCAGAGCTACTAGGATTACAGACATTGCCACCATACCCAGCTTGAGCATCTTTCTTAAACATGCTTTATACTAGGCCAGCTCCCTGCTCAGAATGTGTAAAAGAGCCTTTACATTTTATTTTTCCCATCAGTAGTATTTTTATTACTCCCTAATACATAGGTTATAATTTACTGCATGCTATATGTACTATAAATGTAATTCCTTAACTTTATATATGTAAAACTCATCACATTCATTGAGCTATGAAGACTCCTTCCTCTCACCCATTTATCTATCACAATTTCCCAATACTTAATGGTCTTTCTTCTTCTGTGATGACCTAGACAACGCAGATTTTTCTTTTTGTAGTCCTGTTCTGTTTGTTTCTAGAACTACCTGTAGAAAACTTGCTTCCTCTCTAGTGTCTTCAAATGCTACAATTTCCTTTTCTTTTATCTTGAAGAGAAGCATAATATTTACATTATTTGTTACAATTTACAGTTTATAATCAATGATGGCTATACATCAAGCATTATTATTCACCATCTTACATATTCATTACAATTGAGTTTAGGAGTAACATATTCGACTAGTTAGAAATAAACTGTTTAGTAGTTATAAGTTTTTGATATCAATGTAGGTATTCAGTTCAAAATAGGTTGATAGATTTTATCAGATGAATATACTCACTTCCATGCAGCTTCTCTTAAAAATAGTTGGTCAAACTACATAACCACTAAATTACCTTCCATTCCTGAGATTTTTTTGATTCTGAAACCAAATGACTTATACAGGAAAGCAAGATTGAAGCCAATGGCAGTATAAGTTTAAATGATTCATACAGGAAAATTCTGAGGCTGGTTGCTGGCAAAATTGAAAAACAAATATATCTCCTAAACATGACTCCTAAAGATGCTATTGGGACCATTAATATGGAAAACTTTGGAACATATTATAGAGGGGTAAGTTCATAGACTAAATTATCATTTGCAGAAAAAAAAGTGCTTTAAAACCCCCAAATGTCTGAATAAAATATTACATAAGGCACTGTAACAAAGAAAAGGAGAATGCTACAAATAAAGCATGATTAATTTTAAGGCCTGTTCATATTCTTTATAATAAGATTCTTTGTATTATTTTCAAGGAGGAAGGAAGATCTCATAACAAATTCTGAACCAGAAAGTCTGTAGGGCAGTTTGTTTAAAATAAGCATTTGTTTCAGAGAGGAAGATAGCCATGCATATGGATGGGGGATTACTTTCTTTGTGTCTGGATTGATCTTTTCCCAGTGATGGCTGTTAGGGAGATTCTCTGTTAACTAGATCATAGCTGGGAATGAGACAGCCAGCTTCTGACTGACACATCTACCATGTGATTAGTTACATATGTAGAGGAAAGGATACTGGTGGGAAATATGTTTAAGTCAAAAATTCTATCAAATTTTTTATGAAAATTCACTAGTTATAAAAAAGCATTTGAAATTTGTAGACTAGAAGACATCATTACTTTCTACAGTAAACCTTTACTTAGCTGAAAACAAGTACTTCATAAATATATAAAGAACATGAAAATGAGAATAATTTTGAAAAGTATGTAACTTCCCTTCTGAGCGGAGAGTTGAATGCAGAAACTTATTACCGAATGTACTGATCCAAACATTACAAAGTGTTAGGAATAATTCTCAAATTCACAGAACCATAGGAATTTCCTAACAGAAGTTTAGACGTACCTAAAATGAAGGCAACTTCATTAGCGTAGACAGGAGTTGGTTGTCACAAATACTCAGTGTGTTGTTTGTGACCATCAGTAATGTCTGCTGATTTGCAAGGCATGTTAGGAGGCTTCCTGCAGAAGCAGCCACACAGTGATGAACTGGAGTAGGTATTATTGCATTCTGATATTAAATTATACTTTATGGTGTATCTGTAGGGTTGCATGTAATCTAACAATGTAACATTTGCTAAGAAAAAGTACTTTAATGTCTTTTCTAGGCAAGTAAATAGCAAAGCAAGTGTACATTATTCTCAACAGGGAAATTCAAGTATATTTTCCTGCTACTGCCAAAGAGATTAAATAAAGAAAATCCAATTTAATATATCAGTTTTCCAGCACTAACCTGTAGTGAAAACAGAATTCTGCAATAAGATATTCATCACTGTCTTCAGGAATATGGGACTGCAGTATTTAAGGTAGTCAGAATATCTTGTCTTCTTTCATTAAAAAAGGGGGGGGGTATATACTAAATTATTTAGCAAATAATTGTGTTTTGACTCATTGGAAATAGGTGAAGTAAGAAAGTTTCTTCTGCCTCTCAGGACAGTAATATCATTGTTTGAATACTTACTAGGTTATCAGATGACATAAAAGTAAGTAATTAGAAATCTAATTAAAACCTCCTGGCAGTCTCACAGAGATTATTATTTTGTTAAGATTCCATAAAGGAGAGAAGTCAAGATTCAGGGGTTTCAAGACATAGCCCAATTTTGCCAGCTAATAGTAGCAAAGCCAAGACTCAAACCTCTGTCTGTCCAACTTTAAGGCCAATCAATGCCTCATTTTGTATTGCTGAACTGTGCCATGACATTCTGTTTACTCCATCTAGCAGTTTTTACATAATAAAAGTTATGATTAGTAATATTATAAGAAACAATTTTTTCCTCTATGATTTAAAATAATTCTCCTCTATGATTTAAAATTTTAGTAGGCAAAGTATAATGGTCTTAGTTTAGGAAATTTCCTTTAACATTCTAGTATTGATTTAACAAATGTTTTGGTAAAAATAAGACAAAAGTAGGGCAGAGGTAAAGGAAGAATTATAGTTGGTTTCCATTTTCATCTTTCAGGTCACCAGTAACACTGTGGGGTTTTCTTAAATAAATATATGCATTTTTACATATATATGCATATACATTTAAACTGGAGTTAGTAACAAGATTTGTCTAAATTATTTTAATAATTTCTTCATTGGTAAAAAAGCTGCAGGTTAGAAAGAAATATATTAAATCTAGATTATATTTCAATTGCAAAAATAATAATTTAAAATTTATTTCTTCCATTAAATATTATGCAGGTAAACCAGCTTGGAAATGATCTGGAAATGTGATGACTCATCTTCAGCTTTTGATTTTTCAAAATGGTTAGCAGTCCTAAATATATAAGCAGCTATTAAATTAGATGACTAATTTCCTGGTAACTGAATATAACCCATATTGCTCCTCAAAAAACAAATATAAACAAAACAAAAAGACTCATCAATATAATTTTTATAGCAAAACCATTAATTTGTTCTTTAATAACTTAGCATTTCTATTCCATTTTGTAAAAAAAAATTATATGCAGCCTGCTTAAGGTAAGTGATAATCAAAAGACAGTAGAAATTGAATTCATATGGCCATTTTATTGCCGTTTCCCTTATAAACTATGTAATATTTATGTCTGGGTTATTAAGTACCCAACTTACCTAAACTTTGTGGAAGATGGGGTAAACGTTTTTCTCACCAATTTCTTACACAAAGCTGGAATGGTTTTTACTACACAAGAAACAGTATGATTCTTTTCACACTCCAACCACAGGCAGTTATTATAATATTTAATTCCTGAATATATAGTTCTTTTAACTCATAATAAGGGAAAAACAAATGCTCTAGGTCAAAATAAAGTGTCTATTTTTTAAAATAATGGTTCTTTGGTTTCCATCCTTTGATTCACTAATATGTGTGAATATTCACTAATATTTTCCAATTAATACTTAAACTCTAATTAGATTTATATGTAATAGATTAGTATTTGAAAAATTTAAAGCTTTCTTATACTAAAATTTAAGGGATTTTTTTCAAGTTTAAAGTATTTTTTTTTTCCTAATTTGCTTTGCACTTCACACACATAGCAAAAGAGAAAGAAAAAAAAAATAAGTCTTCTTTATCTCACCAGATCTACTTATGGGTAAAAATAGGAATACCAAGGCTATTCTTTGGCTCATTTTACTACCAAACTTGACTCCATCCGCCAAAATTCATTAGCTCCTGTCACTCATTTCCATATGTCTATAAAGAGTAAGTGAATATTCTCCTTCTCTCTTCTTTACCTGTATCTTGAATCAGCAGATAACTTTTCTTCTCCAACAATCCCTTGTATTTATTCAGATCTCTTAAACATATATTTAACTACAATATTTATTAGAATTTGTTTATACTTAAGTTCAAGATATTTAATGTTAAGAAAGTTTCAAGTTGAAGCTCTTCAAAACTTAAAATACTGAATATCTAAAGCCGTGTACAGCACTACCAAGTTTTCTTTTTTTTTTTTCCTACACAAAGGATTGATGGTCTTCAAATTGTTTACCTAAATTCTCTCTCTCAGGTTTTATATTTATTGATGCTGTTCCTAACCTTAACAGCACCTCTGTCATTCAATTTGCTTCACAAAAGAATTATCGCATGATTTTTCTATAAGATTCCTTTTTATGAGGTATGGGTAAAAAAGATACTCCCCTGTCTACTACCAGAGAAAATGTCTAAAAGAGATTATGCTCACAGTATAATGCAATAGTGAAAAGAAACATTTTAATACTAAGAAAAAAAATAGTTATTTGAAGTTTAAAATATTTATTTTCTAGTTCTTTATCAGTAAAACCAAAAGTTAAACATCTTTATACTAGCTCTATAAAATATAAAAAGTTTGAAGAAGTCAAGAAAACTAAGAAAATTTTCTGAAGTACTACAATGTTGTCAACAATACCAAATTTTATAGATCTAAGCAAGAATTAATTAGTTGGTTGTCATTCCAAAAATGGGTTTAATTGATATGCTTCATTGTTATTTGCTTCCTGAAACTCAAAGGCTTTAAATTGGGCATAAATTGATTAAATGGTTACATTCTACATCATAGTATAGTTTTAGAAGTATAGCAGTCCAAAACATTATTCATGAAAACAAATCATTGTGATTTTCTTGTCCATAAAAAAGGAAGACAATCATAGTATTTGTCTCACAGGGAGCTTGTGGGGAATAAATGGGCTCATACTATTGAAGTGTGCCGGATAGTGCATTGCAAATATTAAGTGCTCTGTAACTGTGGACTCTGAATCTTAGAGGTGGGATGGGTTGGAAGGAAAGGAGAAAAGAATCAATAATATCATACCTGGTGCCATGCAAAATTAGGATCATCAGATGAAGCTTCAGGAATAGCTTTTCCTATTAATAGGGAATAAAGTTGTCATCATAGAAAGCTGTCATCAATTGTAGAAAGCTGATTCTAACCAGGGATCAAACTTACTGATAAGCACTGGGAACTCATCTGGTGGGTTTTTTTTGTTGTTGTTGTTGTTGTTTTTGATGCCAGATAAAGCAGGAAATCATGAATTTGTGAAGTATATTAAAGAAAACAACCTTTTTACATATAAGTAATAAAGATTCAATATTCAATGTTTAAGTGTTGAGAAAGTACACAATAATAAAGTGAACTTTGTCTGCAATTGATAATAGGACCTGAATTAAAAGTGGGAGAGGCTGTTAACATCCTTGGTATAATAGGCTGGTCTGAGACTGCCAAAATCATTCACATCCTAATCCCTGAATTCTGTAAATATTTTGCCTTAGATAAAAAAAAAACAGACTTCAAATCTACTTAAATTAAGGATTTATTATCCTGAATTATGGAGGTAGGTCCAGTGCAATCAAAATAGTCCTCATAAGAGAGGGGAGGACAGGTCAAAATCAGAGAAGAGGATTTCATAAGGAAAGCAGAGAGAAAGGGATTTGAAGATACTACAGTTGGCACTGAAGATGAAGTGGCCAGGTGCCTGGGATGCACACTGCCTTTAGAAGCTAGAAAATTCAAGGAGATGTGTTCTCCCCTAGAATTTCCACAAAGAATGCAATTCTGTTGTCATTTGTTTTAAATACTTCTAACATCCACAACAATAAAATAATGAAACTGGGTCTTTTTAATCTACTAAATTTGTGATTATTTGTTACAGGAGTAACAAGAAACTACTACAATTTACACAGAGAGAGAGAGAAAGAGAGAGAGAGAGAGAGAGATGGATTCTTTTAGACTAGGACAACTACATAACTGAATAATGGTAGTCACCAATTCTTTTGTAAAAATAGCTAACCGAGTAGCCATGGTATATTCTTTCTACTTTGCTGCTAGGCATACAGAATAAAAGGGAAAAAACTGTTTTATTTTCATTGGTATAGCACTCTGTTCAATTTCCTTTATGTGGTCACTAGTTTGTAAAACTATCAAACGATAATAATAACCTCTAGTGTGAGCAACAAATCAAGTTTACAGTTCTCTAGGTATGCATTAGCCTCTAAGGTGCAGAGTTAAAGGCTTTGTTGTTGTTGTTATTGTTTGTTTGTTTTACCACTGAGCCAAATCACCAGATCTTTTTAATTTTTATTTTAAGACAAGCTCTCACTAAGCTGCTAAGGGCCTTTCTAAATGGCTCAGGCTGGCCTTGAACTTGCAATCCTCCTGTCTCAGCTTCCCAAGCCATTGGGATTACAAGAGTGCAACAACACACCTAGTTTAGTTCATGATTTCCTTCTTTCTAATCCTAAAACCACACAGATTATGACACTGATTAAAGTCTCATTGAATTTGCTGAATTCAATTGAACAAGGTAAGAGGAACTAAGAAAACAATATTTTTCATACAATTTTATCCCATTATTCTGATTATGTTCAATGTTCTCTTATGTATGCATAATTATATGAATGCATGTGAATGTGTATTATCTTTCCATCAGCAGATGAATTTTGTAAGACTTTTCTTCTATAGCTGTAACATTTTCTTGCTTTCTGATAATATTTCATATTTGTTTTATGTCTAGTTAGAAATTCAAGTGAAGATTATGTTCATGATTTAGAAAAAAGTAAAACAAACTGGACCTTACCAGAAAGTTGCTTACACAGAATCCAGAATTCATATCAATGCTTATTATAAATCACATGACATAGGAAGATGATGATATCTTAAAATTATTCTTACTTTTTTTTTCTTTTGGTACCAGAATTAAACCCAGGGATGCTTAACCATTGAGCCACATCCCCAACCCTTTTTATATTTTACTTAGAGACAGAATCTCACTGAGTTACTTAGGTTGGCTTTGAACTTGGATCCTCCTGCATCAACCTCCCAAGCCTCTGGGAATACAGGTCTGAGCAACTCAGACTGGCTATTCCTAATTACTTTTTACCAAAGTGTCTAAAAACAAAGAGTCAAAGCCTCTAAATTGACATTCACAAGTGAGAAATAATCACATACATTAAAAAGAGGATCGAGTAGACTTACTAATATTCAGCAAGTGTGTGTTCTAAGCACAGATACCTAGGTTGCTAAGTGCCTATGGTGGCAAACTGTGTGCATGATCATTGTCTGGAACTTTAGATGCCCAAATTGCTCTAAAGTAAAATGCAACAAATGAGATTAGCATTCTTATCTGAGTGCTAAATATCTCATTGCAATCTAGATTGGCCAAAGAAACCTCAAGGTCTTCCCACTGCTTGGAATTGAGAAGAAGTAGTCTAAATCTGAAACATTTACATTTTTAGCTCATTACATCTCCCTTACTAAGAAGTATCCAACTGCTGTGTCATTTTCTCCATTCAAATCACAATTCTTGTCTCTCTTTTCTGTCTTCAACAATAAGCAAGTAATTAATCAAATCCTAAGGAATAGTTCAGAGGAGTTCCTTTAAAAGCCTGTGCCTGTGATATAATTATAGATCTTCCCGCCTCTGCTATTTTTCTTAGGCCCTATGTGCTCCCTAGGCAAGAACACTGTCTGCCATCATGAAGAAGCTAGAACTTGTTTCCGAAAGAATACCAAACAGTCCATCCTCATAGACATCTTCTATCTTGACCACACTTCTTGACATTCTGATTTGTTTCTCTTTATATGCTTTCTATCTTTTGGAAAATAGCATGATAAAGCATTTTCTAGATGCTCTAGTCTCTTTTGGGCCACAATATACTGGAGAAAAATTATAAGGTCAAAAAGGATTTAGGCTGACATTGCTATTTTTGTGTGTATTTAAATCAGTTTTATAATAAGGTGTTATCCAAATAGCTTGAATACAAATCTACAAGCCATTAAAAACAAGGAAAAAAAGAGAATAAAGCCTGTTTTCAAAGAGACTAAAATAAAACATGGCAGAGGGGGGAAAATGGGATATAAAAACAAAAACAAAACAAAAAGAAAGAAAGAAAGAAAGAAAGAAAGAAAATTGTATTTTGTCTTTGTCATATGGATTGATAATTTCGTGTGTGTGTGTGTGTGTGTGTGTGTGTGTGTGTGTGTGTGTCTGGCACATATGTAGGAGTTGGAGGAGTAAAGATAGCATGTACAAAAAAGCATTACTTTGTTCCATCTAAACACTAAAATGTGGATTTGGTTGATGAACCTCAACCACAGACCTGCAGTCAAAGCCTGTGAGAATGAGTTGACCAGGGAGCTGGCGCCTGGCTCAGTACACATCAGTTCTTATCCCTACCCCCAGTTTACACCTATATGTGACAATTTAGCCTTCTTTTATTTCTTCATCTAATTGACCTATTTAATGTGGAACAAAATACCAATGAAATAAATTCACCAAATCTTTTATTTACAAAAGCCAATGCAAATTACATACAGTACTTCAATTAAAAATTTTCCTCCTTTAAGAATGGTATTTGTCATGTGTAACTAAAAAGAACAAATAAAGAAAATAAAAATAAAAAGGATGGTATTTCTTAACACAGTTACATAAATGTGTACTTCACATATACTCAAACCATTTTACAAGTTCCATTAGAAATTAAATTTAGACCTATTCTCAGGCTACATCCCTCCCAATTCCACTATTTAAGCACATATTCAATAACAATGGAAATATCATGTCATCCTGAAAATTAACCTGCTACTTAAAAATATTTTCGTTTTTCCAAGCATGGTGGATTACACTCCTGTAATCCCAGTGGTTTGGGAGACGGAGGCAGGAGGATGACAAGCTTAAAGCTAGCCTCAGCAATTTAGCAAGGCACTAAGCAATACAGTGAGACCCTGTCTCTAATAAAATACAAAATCAGGCTGAAGATGTGGCTCAGTGGTCGAGTGCCCCTGAGTTCATTCCCTTGGTACCAAAAAATAAATAAATAAATAAAACCAAGAAAAATATTTTCATTTCATAAAGTATATTCCTATCCATATGTTCCTAAGATAAAGAGTTAGTTAGTAATGGATTCCAAAAGAATAGTAGGCACTCCAAAAGAATTGTCAACAGGGCATGATGGCTTCAGGTATAGTTCAAATTCCCCTGGCATCCTCAAGTCATGACTGACCAGGTTCCTACACCAACTCCCTTCCTAGAGTTAACCAACTATCTGCCATGATCACACAAACCCACTTAAGACAAATGTTGGCAATACTAAGAACCATTGGGAAGAAGTTTGTATAACAACAGTGGAGAGCAAACTGTCCTATTCAGCTGATGAGTATTCAATTGCACTCTGCAGTCCAAGTTTGGACAGCTATTGAGAAAGCTACTCTCTGAAGATTCAATGCGAAGGGGCACCAATAAGAGAGTGGTTAAAAGGATATTTCCTCAAATATCAAGATTCTTTATTAGCTTTTCTCTGTAGTTTTCTATTTTTTAAAAAACTTTTCATTCCATTTATCAAGAAATATATTCTGTGGATGTGAAGACATGAAATTTGTTTCAGTCCTAAGTTATTTCTAAAGACTACTTAATGTATAGATTAAAAAAAAAAGTCTCATGGAGCTGACTTTATTATATACCAGTAATTCAGCTGAAGAACAAACATTTTCTTTTGAATGTCATTTACACAGGAGAGCCATAAAAGCCAAATGTTACCTACCATTCCTGCCTTACCTGGACAGTAGGTGCCAGTATAAGTACCTTCATCACCATATCTGGAATCACCATAGCATCCAGAACCACATGAATAATGAATTTTGGCTTTACTTATTGGGGATATGTCAAATTCAAAGTCTAAGAATCCTACAGATACATTTAACTAGAGCAGGTAGCAAATTCCTTCATGAACAGAACTGGAAGTTTAGTGGAAAATGTGAGAATTGGGTGACTGTAAGAAAATGCAAGAGAAGAAGTGTACAGAAGCTGAGAGGAGAAGTCTTGACAACAAGAACTGGTGTGGAAGCTCAGAGTTCAGTCGTCCCATTGAAGGTCATAGTAACATGACCTTTCAGATCTCAGATGTGTAGTTTCTCAGTAACAATTTAGGAAGAGCTCTGAGTATATTATTTTCAACACTTCTGGAATGACAGCCGTGGACAGTAAAAAACAGGGTGACAGATATAGTCAGATCCAGCAGACATGTTACAACTAAAAGAGTAATTCTTAGCAGAAGAGTGTGGCTTTTTTAGAGTTTGATGAAGTTACTGTTGGCTAGATAATCCTAGAAGAAAGCTCCCTTGAACACCTTCACAAGAGAGTTCAAGAACCCATCGTGTTGGAGACAAAACAGGTACTGCGAAGGATCAAAGGGGTCAGGTGTAGGATAATGAAGAGTCCTAGGGACCAAGGTGAAGTCGGGAGATTGTGTCTGCCTAGAAGCAGCAGCCTCTTTTCTTGTCCAGTGGATTATCATCTAGTGGGACTGTGTGGGTTTAGCATTTGCAGATTTTCTGACATTTTCAAATGTAAATTTGGTGTGAAAACTCCTGTGTTGCTTTTAAAGTGTGAATTACCTATGCAACTTCCCAAATGAACAAACCAAGCATTATTATGTCTCAAGTTCTGTTCAGGAGAAATAAAACCCCTCTCCAAGATGAGTATGGAAAAAGATTGCCCTGTCGTGGTCTTGGTCCTGTTGAGAAAGACTATCTTCCCTCAGGAGAAGAAATATTACCTGGATCAGCTGTGTATCTGCAAGAGTTTACTGTAATATCAGCTGCCCCTCAGCAATCTCAGTTTGACTCTGTGACTTTCTTGCACAGTGTTCTCTGATGAGAACTAGCACTGTACATTTGCCATTTTTGTCTGTGTCTTTATTTACTTTTGAACAACTGCTTAATACCCATTTTATTCTTATAGTCTTGGAAGAATAAATCAATCTGTCTTGGCTTCATCCTAGGAAAAGTCAAAAAGTTTCTTCACAAGATTCTATCACTCACTTTCTCATCACCACTATGTAAGGAAAAGGTGGACATGTTCCATAATCTGGTTAATTGGACTTTCTCTCCTAATATCTTGCATCTCAGATAATGTAAAGACAAAAAATGTTGGGTTTCATTTATTTCAGCATTAAAGCCCCAGAAATACTGTTAAGTGATTTTTTTTCTGGGAAGATTTTTGATAATTGCCTGATAGTTGCCTTGTCCAAGCCTAGTTCTTCAGCCTTCTCTTCTAGCCATACCCTTCTCCATTTGTTTAGCTTACCATTTCCCTAAAATTTATTTCACTTGCTTACAACAGAAGAGCCCTAGACACTATACTCCCAGTGGAATAAATACAGTACTGGGAAAGAGAAAGATATTCCACCTAGAATTTTATTGATCTTTTGACAATTATGCTCTTTTGTGCTTATTATCATTGCTTCCAGAACCTTCTTAAAAGAAGTTCCTGTGGAGTTTCTGCTTTGAATTTTCAACAGGAATGATTTTCCTAGGCAAGATCACATTAGTCTCAACTTCACAGAGAGGAGCATCCCTAGCCAGGGGTTATACAACTAAACAACAGAAAAGATTCACATGGATCCCGAAAATAGCATGGGGTAGGAGGACATCTCACATCCTATCCAGCAATGCTTTTCCCTCCTGCTGGATCCCTGAAGTCTCTGCATGACTCAGTATCAACCAGTCAATGTGTCTCATCATATACACAACAGTGATTAAAACTATGACTTTGGAGAAAGAGCCACTTGAGTTCATATTCTGGTTCTGTGACTTACTAGCTTTGAACCACAGAATAAGTTATTTCTTGCCTGAAGCCATTTTTTTTTCTCATCTGTGAAGGAGAAAAATGATGAATAGCTCTACTAAGGCCTCTGAGAGCTAAATTACATATGTCCATAAAGTGCTTAATGCAGAGTCTAGAACATGGTAAGGAACAATAAATTATTTATTGTAAGGAACAAACTTTAAAATATTGATAACTTACAAAGTAGTTAAGTACAAGGCTAAAAGCTGATGATTCAAAGAACATTATAATCCTTTTCATGACCTTATTCTAGTAGGATCATCCTCACATTCATTAATGTGATCAAGAATGGGTTTATTTTTATTTTCATTTTTGTTTTTTTACAATTATAACTTCTTCATTAACCTGATGGAGAATGGGTTTATACTAATAAAAAAAAAAGCTTTCCTAGAGCAAGAACAGACTTGACTTGGCATTTAAGGATTTATTTCTCAGATCTGTTCATGGTGAATGATTTTATGTTAATCTCACAACATTTATTTTAAAAAATACCAGCTTTAACAACAAAAAATGTATAAGGAGATTTTAACAGAATGATAAAATAAAAATATTTCAAGGAAAAATATTGCAGACTGTATAAAATGTTTGGCATTGAATCTGTGGGAAAGAAATATGTGAATTCTAGGAGAAAGAAACATCTAAGATGTGCATATATGTTACATACACATATATGCATGCAAAAGCACTACCACAACTTTCATACTTCAAATGTAACAACTATCATTGACAAATTTAGTTGAAAGAATAAACTAAAGAAATATTTCTGAAATTTAGCTACATATTAGTATCATTCAGAATTTTCTTTGAAACACCAATGTGAGGGCTTCACCCAAATCAATTAAATCAATATCTCTGGTGGTAAGACCCAGACATCAGAATTTTTTAAAAGCTCCCCAAGTGATTAAATATTCATCCTGAATTGAGAACCCCTATACAAAGGAAAGAAAAAAGAAAATATTTCCTCAAATATCACATAGAAAGTGGAAAATTTTAGAAACAAATGAGAAGTGAGAGTGATTTTAAAAACAATTCATGTTGTATTTCAAACTTTAGTTGGTTCTGAAAACAGGAGAACAAGTAATGGAAAAGCTATTATAAAAGGAAAACATCATTTGATTCATGGATAATTCTATGAACATTTGCAGTGGACAGGTTGCAGTGATGAGCTACAAGGGTGAAATGCAATGAAACTTGTCTTCAAAACACAAGTGTGACTTTGATTCAGTAAAAAACTTACATTTTCACCCCCATTTGTAAATCAAATTTGCCTAAATATTCGTAATGGCAACCTTTCCTTTCAGTGAAATTAACTTCACACAACCAGCACTATGGACATTTGGAGCTGAATAATTCTTCATTGTGCAGGGTTTTCCTGTTCATTACAGGCGGCTTGGCAGCCTTCCTGTCTTCTATCAATTAGATGTCAGCACCACCATCCTCCCAGTTGTGACAACCAAAAATATCTCCAGACATGACCATATGTTCCCTGGGGGCAAAATAGCCCTGGATGAAAACCACTGTGTTAAATGGGCTGCACACTCACAGCTTCTCCCAGTGCCCATTTAAATACTTACTCTAGACTAGAAATAAGAAACGAGGAAGCAAAAGTGATTTCAATGTACATGATGTTAGCTTTAACAACAACAACAAAAAAAGTATAAGGAGATTTTAACAGAATGATAAAATAAAGATATTTCAAGGAAAAATATTGCAGACTGTATAAAATGCTTGGCATTGAATCTCTGGGAAAGAAATATGTGAATTCTAGGAGAAAGAAACATCTAAGATGTGCATACATGTTACATACACATATATACATGCAAAAGCACTCAGACACATATTAGAAACAGTGAGCTCACATTAGAACTTCTATTCCATTCCATTCCATTCTCATAGGATCTTTTTCTTATATTCTCATTCCTTTTTATCTTCACCTACTTCTTAGTTGAATATTTTTTTCCACAATGAGAATTCTGACTCCTAACATTATCAATGCATCTACTTATTTGCTTAGTCCTCTAATAAAGCTTGGTTTAAAAATTGCTTTGCCTACACCATTAAATAAACAAATAAGCAAACATACAGAAAATCTACTACTAAAAATGTGATCTGAATTTGTTTGCAGTTTTACTTACTACCATGCTACTAAAGATGGATATCAGGAACTGAGGATATAGCTCAGGGCTAGAGTGCTTGTCTACCATGAGTGAGGCCATGGGTTTGACGTCGATTACCAAAAAAAAAAAAAAAAAAAAATGTGTTCCTTACCAGGATTAGAGTACTTTGTTGTTCATTTTGTTTTTCTTTTCTTTTCAGTCTGGTAAAGATTTATTTGTAACACAGTAATGATCCAGTTCTCTTTTAATTCAAAGTTTCTTAAAAAAGAAAAAAAAATCTAATATAAAATTACTCTCACTTAACTTCTTACAATTTAAACATATATTTTTATATAAAACCATTAGTCTTAATTTGTAAAAATAAAACAGCCTCTTACATTAAAAGTATAATTTTTCGTTTTAGAAATGTAAAGTCCATTTTCCTTCCCACAACTGAACATGTTGACTGCATAGATCAAAAGGATACTTAATTGACTAAATATTTAATTAAATAGGATCTGCTGTGGTTCCTTCTCTCTGAAAGGGTCTATTTTACAAAAACTGTGCTTTTCAACCAGGACACATGGGGTCTGATCCCACAATGTTTGCTGACAGGCTCAGGGTCTCACTGTCCCTACTAGTTCTCCTAATTCAAAAACTATTCATAGTGCAAAGTTAATTAAAATGGTGACATAAATGCAGCTGTTGTAGATTTCTGGGTCTATCTGGATGGTAGTGTGGTAGATTATAAAATGTTTCAGATGTGACATTTGAAAACCTCGGATTAAATTATCTCCAGATTTTTAGGAAATATTCATTCTCTATATAAAAAGGACAATTTTAAATATATGAAAAAAGTGTATCTTTTTCTTATATTCTCATTAATATGCATTTTCATGTATCTACTAGACATTCCTCAGTGTTATCTTCTTTTTTCTCATCATGATTTTTAAAACTATCTTAATCTCTCTTGACTAAGTTTCTAGGCCCCAAAAATCATTTGCTTTCACGATCAGCCATGGTTAATCTGTCTCACAGTACAACATAATGGACTTTTTATTCCCACTCAAATATTTAATTTCTAGAAATTTAGTTTTTTCCTTGAGCCCTCCACACATTATGATCATTAATTGTGGGGACATCATTTCCCTTCAGGTCCAGTTGCAAGTTCTATCAATAAGGTTATATTCTATTTCCAAGATGTTATCTATAATGCAATAATTCTCAACAATGGTGTTTTCTCTCTTGTCACTGACCTGATGAAACCTGAGTGGGCCACACGGCTTGCCGATACTGGGGTCAGCTTGACTGGCAACATAAGCCTGACTCCTTTCTCC
This sequence comes from Urocitellus parryii, assembly GCF_045843805.1. Taxonomy (NCBI): domain Eukaryota; kingdom Metazoa; phylum Chordata; class Mammalia; order Rodentia; family Sciuridae; genus Urocitellus; species Urocitellus parryii. Next base: position 67,360,370 of record NC_135538.1, on the reverse strand, counting down.
AGCCTGACATAGACAAAGCGAAGTCAGCAGATTCCAGAAAAAGGTTGGTAGAGATTTCATGAAGCAGAAGTCCCTGCGTGTCCTAATCGCAAATGGATCAAAAACGCCACAGACCCTCTCCAGCAAGTCAGAGCTTAGATCACAAACAAACTCAGATAATGTCAGGCTCTCAGCAACAGTCAGGGACTTTGCTTCCCAATTATGGGTCAAAAAACAGTCTTTTAGGTTGAAATGACCTATAAAATTTTTCCAACACTATTCTACACTATTCCTCACCTTCAAGTGTCCTATTGAACTCTGTGCTAGATTGAGGTCCCCGTTTGATAGTTAAAAAATAAAAATTAAAAAAAAATCCCTTCAGTGTTCAATATTTTATCTCTGTGGTCTTTGTGGGTTCTTTGTTGTTGTTGGTGTTGTTTGTTTAGTTGGTTTTCTTTATCACACTTCTATATATTAAAGGCTGTTTTCTGTGATTGCTGTGATCAAGGCTTTACCTTATCCTTCATGCTCAGTTTCCACAGAAGACAAACCAGAAGTGCCAACCAATATTATTCCCCCAATTTTTCAACAACATTTAGTCGGCCAGGTGGAGCCTTGTCTTCTTCCTCAGGGGTATGTCATATGACTCCCAGACTTTTCCAACAGGATTAAACTCCAGTTGCCCTTTGTATGAATTGAAACCGTCTTACACACTATGTGGTCTCTTCTCCTTTCATGTCTCATGCCTGGCACCCCTGGTGATGTTCTCATACGTGGGTTCTCTTCCCAAACAAACTACTTCTCTTCATAGCTTCATTTCTGATTCTGTTTTAAGGGAAACCCAAACCTAGACAACTGTCTTTTCACAGGCTTATCTGAAGGATGAGATAAAAAAGGAGCCCCACCCTCACTGGCCCGTGTGGGTTTAGCTTCCAGTCTTGTGACAACCGATAACAAAAAGTCGAAAGTATATTCTAAGAATAATTAGGTCGTATTCAGGCATTGGGAACTCAATTTCCAAAGATAAGAAAGGAAAATCATTCTAAATCTTTAGAAGCACCCAATTTGCTTCATGAAATTGAACATGTTACTTATTTTTTCACTGTCTGTATTTGGAAAGAAACGTAGGACAAAAGAGTAGGTATTTGCCCTACAACTGTGTGAATGAATACAAGGGCTCATCGACTTTTGCAGAAAGGGCTCAGTCTTGGAGTTAAATCCCCATCTTCACATACATGGGCAGAAAATTACTATGGTTTTCAAGTAATAGTCCTGCAGCATCATTCTCTCCATTTGACATTCCTGTTTTAAATATGTTTACTGACAGGGATTCAGATTTACTTATCTTTATTTTTCTAGACTGTTGCAGACTCTAATCTGTACAATGAATATCATTAAGTACAAGCAAATTAGATTGAAGTGTTTCTCTAGAAAGTCTATAGTTTCAGTTGACTCTACTAAATGGTGCAATTCTGGAATCCTTAAGGTAAAATAACAACTAAGTTTTGTTTGACTAATTTTGAGTGTAAATAGACTTCCGATTTAAAATCAAATAGATTTAAAATAAAATAGGAAGGTTAATAATGCAATTGAGCTGTGCCGTGATCTGTGAAAGCATGTGAATAAGCATTATATAGACTTGAAAATCAGATTCTGAAGGTATGCAAAGATGATTTCAGCAGATTTAATTTTAGTTGAACTTAGGGGTTAGTGGAGTTAATTATGTAGTATTGAATGTGATTCCAATAAACTGAAATGAAGTAAGAAGTTTTATATAAATACACAATTAATGCATATCTTTAAATCATTTTTAAATACACTACTGCTTTATTCACAAAGCTAAAATAAACTAGTTATAAACTCATATTAGGAAAATACATGCACACATGCACATATCATAATCTATTTTAGAGAGAAAAACACTTGTATAGATATGGTACATGTCTGAATATATTGTAAATATTACTCATAATGTGTGTTCTATTTCTATAGGGCATTAGTATGTGACAGACCAAGCTATTTAAACCATTAATGTATTTTACCTAATTATATCTAAGTTTTGTTTCAGATACTCTTCCAAAAATATATGTTTGGTTGTTTATACTAACATTTTCAATGTGTTTATGTTTTAACTCCATTAGTTTCTATACTTTATTAATTTTATCAGATAGAGAACACTTGGTTAGCCAGAATTTTTTGATCTGTTACTATGGTTACAATGTTGAATGTTTCATTTCATTTGGCATGACAAACATCACTAAATATTCATAAATACTTTTAAGAATATATGGAAATTAAAGGCAGAATGTTTTCCTATGAAATCACTAGAGCTACCTAGATACAAATATAATTCAGTCCTCTAAAAAGACTTGTTATCTCAAACATGATCAATAGTGTGTTCACAATAAGAGACCTTCAAGAAAATAAGTACAAAGAAGAGGTTATTATATTTTGGAAACTATAATCATGATCAAATTGGAATGAATTTATATGAAATGTGTCAACACTGTAGGACTGTTAAGATAAATTGAATATATTTTAATTGAATTTCTTTAAAGAATAGAATGGTCTTTCTAATAAGAAATTAAAATATTTTCAAGGTCAAGTTTAATTGTTACCAAGTTGGCAAAGAGGAGGAACACATTGTGAGAGCACTCAGACTTGTGCTTTCAATAAGAAAAAGAAATAACTGGACATGTCCTTCCTTTCCTCTCTGCTTTCCCAACACTCTGCCCATATGTCTTGTTCACCTCTGGGCAGTATCATCTGCCCAGGAGGAGAGCCCTCTCACCAACTTGAGCCCCTGGGGGGCAGCACTGAAGCAGGCATCTCCGCAGCCTCAGTCCTTGTATCATAGGCTGTACAGAAGCTTTCTTGGAGACTTAAACTGGGTTGAAATTATTTTCCCCATGACTTTAAAATGCATATTTTCACAATTCTCTGTATATACGTAAATATTAGGCTATGGCAAAATGGGTGCACACTTATACTACTAGCATAATAAAAAGATCATTAAAATTAATTTTGAGAAGAAAACTGCAACAATTCCAATATTTGCAAACCAAAATGTAATAAAATTCACTAGCAATATTATTTTAAAGTTTATTGTTTCTTTTAAATGTTATCCTAATATACAAATGAAAACTTACTTACTTCCTGATGCCTTTCTCTCTCTCTCTCTCTCTCTCTCTCTCCCTTTCTTTCTCTAGAAGTACACTCAGGGACACAGGAAGAGGAGGAGAGGTTGGAAGAAAAAAGGAAAGAAAGCATTCCAAAATATTGAGCTTATATGAACTTGTATTGGCATTATAAAACTTACAGCTTATTTTTAGTAAATATATTTGACTCCACCTTTGTCTTATAAATAGCTTGGTTCCTATAAGAAAGATTGTTTATTAAACAACAAGAACAATGACATTCTTGGTTTTGTCTCCATGTCATTTTTACTTTCTTAATTATCATTTTTCAAGAAATTTTAACTCTACATTTTTCATCACTCACGAAAATGAAATTAAAATAGTTATTATATAGACTACAGTATCCTGGGAATTATTCTTTATTTGAAAGGACAATATACATATTTTTATATATGTTTGATTTCTTGACCTTTTCTAAAATCACAGCATAAAGTAAATTTGAATTGATAATGGTTTTAATTAATATTCAAGCTTCAATTTTTCAAGAAAAGGTGGGGAAGTTGATGTATGCAATAGACATTTTTGTCCTCTGATACCTTCTGTACTTGCTAGTAGATAATTGAGCACTGGTGATTTAATATAAAAATAGTTTTATGCATATTGACTGAATTTTCCATACTTATAACTGAAGAGCCACATCAATCTTTCCATTAGTGAAAGGGAATTATATTCTAGAAAATCAAATTTGTTTTGAAGACACAGTAAACAGAATTAAGTGTATTGTTAAGTATTCTTTCTTTAATATGCTGTAAGTGTAAATTGTTGACACAGGGAGAGAAGAGATGCCACCCTGCAGATCATTCTTGTTGGATGAAGCATGTACTGAAGTATCACTTTCTAACAATTAAGAAATTAGCACTAACAATTATGTGTCATCTCTTCTCTAGAGCTCACAGCATGATTAGTTTATGCCTAATTAAGGGCCTAAATCAGCAAAGAATGTCTGGCTTCAGCCTTAGAGGAAATTCCTGTAGGCTACTTTCTAAGCCTTCTCTATTTAAGTTAGAATGTAATTCAATTTTAAGGGATGATATTAAAGGAGTTCTTTACTACTTCACAATTCAAACACATCTTTGATTCTCATATGTTATCTTTTTTTCCATATTGTCCTTTTTACTTGTACTGATAAAAAGAAAGAAAGAAAAGAATAAGAAGACAGCCATGAACACCTTGAAGTTACTTCTTCAAGTTTGTATATTCTTTTGTCAATATGGTATCTATAATTTCCTATTTCTCAGAAAATCTTTTAAAATAGAAATCTCCAACCTAATACCAAATGTTACACCCCTTCTCTCAAAAAGGAAAAATAAACTTGTAGTTTAATATAGTTGTAGTGTTTTATTAATTATTCAATTCAAATATCTTATTAAAATTAGTGACAAAAATAAGATTGGAGACAAGAAAATGAGTAGAAAATTAAGTGAAACATAAATGACACATATACACACAAGCACAGACATTTTGTGTGTGTTTATATATATATCACATGTATGTATGCACTATGTGTTTATATGTATATATAATATGCATATGCACACATATCATCTGAAAATACACATGTGAAATTTATCATGCTTTATATTCTTACATGAATTATATCATAATATTATCTCTTTTTGTACAGCTGAGGAAACTAGAAACTGAAGCTTAGAAGTGTTTATTAACTTTCACGCAGTCATACAGCTAGTAAAATGGCTGAGACACAAGGAAAAGAAAACAGGACAGACTAATACAAAGTAGAGGTCAAAAGAGTACAAATAAAATTCCCAATTTAAAGTTGCCTTCATGATTAGTTATGCCCTTTCAAGACTAATTTAACCCTAAAGGAATGTCTTATTCAAAAATAAAAAACAAATGGCTCCAACAGTTTATCAAAAATAAGAAAAAGATTCTTAATGCAATTTTGGGGTTTTTTTGACATTTCTTTGCATGACAAATTTAGAAAATATGACTGAGGGTATAGCTGCTTGCTCTGGAAAAGGAAATGAAAAATCCTTATGATATCAAGATGGTTAAAGAAAGAAACCTTGATCTTACGGACACATAAATAGCAATGTCTACATTAGAAACTACATACCAGAAATTTTCCATGTTTAAACAAAACTAGTTTTATCCTCCTCCAGTTTACAAAGTGGAAATCAACAACTTCAAAGGAATAAAAGCAAAACAAAACAAAAAATCTAGAATAGGAAACAAATTTAAGTTTTTTAATTAGAGGGGAAACTTAAAAGAAGAAAAATGTGTCTATATAGCCCACATATTAATCCTAGAGGGTCCCTTTCTCCTTCCATTTATGAATTTGGTTTACCAGAGCACATGTGGATTAGAGGCTTCTTGCATGCACCTCACCAACTAGGAAAGTACTTTATTTCTTTTTCTCAGAGAAAGCAGATAACTAAAGTGGACTAAGATCTGAAAGGATACTTACCTCTCCCAGTTACACAAACTCCTTCAATTTTCAAACATCTTTCAAAGGCTGGCTACTGCTACTGGAGGGGAGTCATAGAAAGATAGTATTGATGACAGCTGATGAATAGTTTTAATTTTACTCAGAATTCCAAATACATTTATTATTGGGTAAACATTGTTAGAAATTACTGCAATATTTTTTGAGGATTGATGCGTTGAAACACTTAAATGTATATGCATATATACATATATGTGTTAATTTATACATAATTTTGACATACAAATATCTACACTGGTGGCTGTTTTTGTCAGATTTTGCCACAGGTAATGCTTTGATCCAGAGACCCCTGAAGATTCCAATGATACACAGTTCAAAACCCTCTCAGGGCCTTCCCCATCATAGGCAAGCATTCTAACACTAAAGTGCATCCCCACCTGATGCTCACCCATAAGAAGTCATTAACAAATATTCAGAGAAGTAGAGTTTAAAATCAGAATGGGCCTAAGGAAATCATGAGTTTGACTGAAGCAATTTGTATATTTTCAACTTTTATTTATCTTTTCTTGAAGTGGAATTTTACCTGGAGAGCATAAAGTCTGGGTTGGTTTTTATAAGCATTAGTTCCACACATACAGAAAACACAAGCAGCAAAAATGTGTTGCTGTATGTATTTTATCAGCCTCCAACTATTTCCTGCCAAGGAAAAAAAAAGTAAGTTCTCTCTTCCAACTTCATATATGTAATGGAGCAACATTATACTATATTTATTCTACTGTCCTTTAAAAAAATTATCTACTTGAAATTACACTCACGAAAATACTGATTTCCTGGTGTTCATTTTAAAGCACTTATAGGTCAATTGCTTCTTTATATTGATAACCATAAAATAGATTCTTATAACTGAGAAACAAATGAAGAATACCATATATCAGTTTATTCATATTGAACAGGTATATGGTTAGAAAATACTTCTGCAATGTTTTGCCATTTTTAGATCTTCAGAAAACATCATTTTTTTTAAACCACTACAACAGAGCTTATCTTTGTTCATCACAAGTTCTGTAATTTTAACCTTCTTTATTTCCTCTTTCACAATAGTATATTTCCCATCAAGTTTAGAAGAAGAAGGGGTGGGAGAACAATGGCTTATTTATTTTACTCAGAGCCTTTTACCCAATAAAACGTCCTGTAGAATTGACCCCAAGGATTTGGTTAAAGCAGAATTCCAAAGTCCTCTTTTTCCCCCCAAGGATATGTTTTGAAATGCAAATGATGACTGAAACTATTATTTGTATTTTCTCCTGAACTATACTACTTCAGGTCACAGTACTATTAAAAGAAAGGAAGGAAGAAAAGAATAAAGTTTAAAAAAAACACTTATTTGGGGAATACAGGGTTAGAATATTTGGTGAATAACTACCTTGGTTGCATTTTTCATGTTATTTTTGTCCTACCTTTTCTTACTCTGATTTAGAAAGCTCATTGCAGGCATCCAAGTAGAAGGCCGTTTAATGACAGGTTTCTGCCCTGCAGTAGTATTCAATAGTATTCAATATTCATTTCATTTTAGAGCATTACTTAGTGAACACAACTACTTTATAATTGGTGAATCAATGATTTATGTTAGACCGAAATACTCATCAATTAATAATGAAGTATACTGTCTGCTCTTTCAAAAACAAAATGAACAACAAATAAACACGCGCACACCCACACCCACCCCCACACACACACACACAGAGAGAGAGAGAGAGAGAGAGAGAGAGAGAAAGTATCAAAATCTGATCTTTTTCATTTGTCTCTCACAGTGGCCAACTTCTAAGATATTAGAAAGGGTTGTTAATTCTTACTAGGAAAAATGATATATTTTTAAAGTAAGGGCAACCTTAGCTCTTGATCTATTTATGCTATGGGAAAAGATATTTGCCTTTTCAATTATTATTCTAAGTAAAATTAGAGTTATATAACTAAGTCACTAATCACATTTCTTAGTTTGCTTATTAATAATTTATAGAATAGCGGAAAGTTAATAGAAACAGGATACCAAGTTTTCCATAGTAACTACAAACTATTAGAATTTGAGAAAATATCTAGATAAATTTTTCATTTTATGGGCAATATGTATCTTTAGTAACAATAATGAAGAAATTTATGTAAATAATGACATCTCATGAAATACACAATAATATCATTTAGTTAGCTACCAAAAATGGATACCTTCTAGGGATTGGGTTATGGTTGCTTAAAAGGCCATCTCCTAATGCTTAGAGCTACACCACAGATATCTAAGGAAGTATAAAAGTAACTTAAGCATTAGAATGATTTTGGCCCCACAGGTAAAAGGAATGAGTTTGAGTGCAGGTGTCATGACCTTCACTTGCATCATAAATCAGAGATCCAACAGATCAGGATATCTGTTTCATATTTCTTATGTCACTGTTACCTAGCATGGTATCTAACACAGTTGATAGAATCAAGAATGTATTTGGTTATTAATAAAGACCCTAAATTAAGAATTAAACATTCAGTAGCCATTAGACTGTGTGGGAGGAGATTCTACCAATAACTTAAAGGAGGTTCAAGAGGAGAATCTCAGAGATGGTTTCACAACCCCACTAACTAAGCCACCAAATATCTGGAGCATCATACTGATACCACAATTCAGTGCTTACCATTTAGATTTGTCGGGATATAATTATGTAGGTAATGGAAATAAGCATTCCCTTTTATGAAGTCAGACAATAAATCTCAACAAATCTTTGTACCTTTTTCATAAAGTCTTGAGGTGAAGATCATTGTAGGCATTATAATTGGTGAAGGAGGGTCCGTTGAAAAGTAAATATCAGATTTTGAGTCTTTGTGCCATTTATTTAACCTCTGTGAACCACATGATTTCCTCATCAGTAATATGTTCAACTACAAAGTTTCTTACTAGAGTTGTGCTAATTAAATGCACTAATTTAAGGCCATGATTGAGAACGGTGATTATCACACAGTAAATTCCAACATAGGATTTATTGTCTATAGTTTGAAACATGAGACTAGAACTGTAGTGATAGCTCAAAAGTGAACATGTAAGTTCACTTTTTTTTTTCTGTTATAGCTTAGATGTTAGGTATCCTCCCAAAAGCTCAAGTGTGAGACAATGTAAGAAGGTTCAGAGAAGAAATCTCTGGGCTGGGAAGCCTTAACCCAATCAGTGAATCAATATCTGATGGGATTAATTGAGTGGTCACTGAAGGCAGGTGGGTGTGGCTAGCGGAGGTGGGGGGCTTTGGGGGCATGGCTTTGGAGTATATATTAGTATCTGGCGAGTACAGCTCTCAGGTCTCTGCTTTCTGATTACCAGGTAAGCTGCTTCTCTCTGCCACACACTTCTGCCATGATGTTCAGCCTCACCTTGAGCCCCAAGGTATAAAGCCAGCCCTCTATGGACTAAGACCTCTGAAACTGTGAGCCTTCAAATAAACTTTTCCTCCTCTAAAGTTGTTCTGGTTGGGTTCTTTCATCATAATGGCAAAAAAAAAAAAGCTGAATAAAACAAGTTCTAAAATTTAAGATTCCCTGACAGTCACTGAAGTCATGAGAATAAATGGGCTATGTATGAAAAACAGTAGGTAGAGAAGCACAGGGTAAACTTATGTCCTCAGATACATACACTATTAATATGGAAGAAGGAAGCTGTGTGGAGTGGAAGGGTGTTGATTGATGTAAGCAATGAACTTGTATAGAATCTCAATTCAAATTTTAGTTCATATTTAGTAGCTTAACCTAGGCAAGTTATTTTTTATCTGTGACCCTCATTTTTTTTCTAATCTGTCAGCTGGGAGTGATATCCAAATGGAAGACTTGCTGAGAAAATAAACTTGTATTAAAACTGCATATGGCACAAAAATATTAAGTAACCATATATTGTAGTTGCTAATATAGAATTTAAAAGTAGACAAAGATGAAAGAAAGAGAGAGAGGGATAGAGGGAGGAAAGGAGAGAGATGAATGGAGAAAAGAGAAAAGGAAGACCAGAAAATAAAGAGAGAAAGAAAAAGCAAAAAGGAAGGAGGAAGGGAGTTTACTAAAAAGTGAAAGAAAAACAAAGACGGAATGAAAAAAAGAGAGAGAAAAAGAGAGGGAGGGAGGGAGGTTGTGAAAGAAGGAAGGAAGGAAAGAAAGAAGAAAATATATGTAGCCAGAAAATTTTACTTTTGAGAAAACATACAATAGTGTTTCAAATGCATAGTCAATATTCCTGGGGAGAGGTGAAGAGATAGAAGAGCATAAATAGTCCAAAGGATCATTTTACTCCAGTGACCCTAGTTTTCTCTTTCATTTTCACTGTTACTCAGAAAAATGTTCTTTCCAAATGTTTACTATATATTTACATGATAAAAACAACAAATTTTATGCCATTTACTGCTTTATTTTCTGTTGTTTGTCTACCAGACATGGTTTTTATTGCAAAACTCCCAGAAAGATTACATAGCTTATCATATCCAGAGATCAAAAATTTTCATTTTCCACTTTTCACATTTTTCTAAGCATACATATGCTTATATTTTTGCATGATATCATATGAGATATAGTATATGAACTATTTTTATTAGTAAAATACTGATATATTTTCTCACTTTATTCTTAAAGATCTCATAGGATGTGCCACGCTTTAAAGACAAGGTTCTTATTTTTGAATATTTAGGTTATTTCCCTTATTTTACCACTGGGAAAAAAATAGACTGAGAAGAACAGTATACAAATCATTTCTATCAAATATAATTTTAGATATGTAATATTTACTCCCAAGCTTTTAAAAATTATTTGTGAATCTCAGGTAATCATTCAAATTGAATGATTTAAATTTAATTATAAGGAAAATTAACACTGATCAAGTAATGAATGTCAATATAAAATACTAGGGGGGAAAAAAAACCTTTGAAGATTGTCATTGAATGAGCAGTTCAATGAACAGACTTAATAGCCATCAATCTTACCTTCTCCGATAGAATCTCAGGACCACAAGGAAACAAGCCAACAACACAATTTATCAATTTTTTTTATTCCTTAATATTTTACCATTTCAGAGTAGACATGAAGAAAAATTGGCTCCAGACAGCCTCTCCCCGTTTTTTCTACTCTAAGATCAGGCTTTGGAGACAAGTGGAGACTATGAAGTACAGACAAGAAGAAATGTGACAGGTGGGCAAACACAAGAATCCAAAAAGAGGGCAGGACAGGAAGCTAAGAGAGGAAATCTGAAGTAGTTTGCACCTGCTCGGAAGTGGAAGAGCAAGAACCAAGGATGCCAGGAGTTGCACTTGTGTGTGTACTTCCAGGAGTCTTTCACAAGTGTGGCATGTTCCTCCCCCTGCATACTTTGATCTTTCTTCATAAGAGAGAAACATTTATCTGTTTGAAAAAGTCTCTTTAAAGAATTTCTAATCTCTTAGAGATACCAGCACTATAGTTCCAAGGAGAAAAAACAGCTTCTTTTCTAGCTAGCTGAGTAATATTCCTGAAAATCACACAATTGATTTTAAAATCAATTTCATATTTCTAATTTATATCTATGTGAAGTTTTATGCTACATTATATAAAAAAATAAAATGAGATGAAAATATTTTATATTTCATATTTATTAGATGTATAATAAAGTTCCAGATAGTAGGCGTTTTGTTGGTTAGGTCTCAACATGAAGAGGAGTCCAACAAGGAACAGTCAAAGACCCAGTCAAACTACAAGGACATGTAAGAGGAATGAAGAAATAAAACAGAACAAAAAAACTGTGTCATTGGACACTATTACTTCAAAGCCTAGGTTAGCATGAATGATGCATATCCCAAGAGAAAAACAGAGAAGAAATAGGAAATTCACACAACATGAAATATAAGTGAAAAATGAAAAAAATATTTATAGGAGGCAGACATTTATCCTCATAGATAGTAAAAAACCTTTCATCAGTCATTGCACACATATGTATATCTATATAAGTTTTAAAGTATGAAACAACATAATGCCAAATAATGATGTGGTGAGCAAGTCAGACTTATCTTTTTTAATCAAAAGCCTTAAGGAAATAATAAAATTTGCCTCAAAGTATTTGTATGCAAGTACTTCTTCATAATGCTATTGAGTCCTGTGAAAACACACATAAATAGAATCAGAAAGTGTTTGTTTTATTATTCCTAACAATAAGAGAATGGATTGATATACTTAAAAGTATAAAGATGAGAAGGTAGAAATGGGCACAGTGGCACATGCGTATAATCCAAGCAACTCAGGAAGCTGAGGCAAGAGGATTGCCAACTTTGAGGCAGGGCCTCAGCAACTTACTGAGGCCCTAAGTAACTTAGTTAGATACTGTCTCAAATTTAAAAGCGGGGGAAATGGGGGTTTAGCTCAGTGCTAAAGCACCCCTAGGTTCAATCCCCAGTATTAGAAAAGTTATTTTTATAAAGATGAGAAGGTAAAAATGTGGAATTTTGCATGAAGCCAAAATATTTGTACAATTTCTCACACTTGGTGAACCTAAAGTATGTAGACCACAGTGACTGTGAGTGTGTGTGTGTGTGTGTGTGTGTGTATTCTGTGAGCAATATATTCTATGTGAATATATTCTGTGAGCCCAGGTTTTAGAAGAGGGATTGGGGGAGTAACATGTGAAGAGGATATCTACATCCTGAGCTATGGGACCCTGCCCTGCAAGGCTGTCAATGTCAGTTAAGTTAGGAAGATTCTCATGAAGAGCTTTTTCGCAAATTCCTAAAGGTTTTCGTTGAAATCATATTCTTCCTGGGGCTGGAACTTTGGCGATGGTATGGAAGTATTTAATTTGCATCCAGAATGGAAGTAGACTGAAAAGTCACTCATGAGATTAATGGAAGTCTGCTAGATAATGTCGATGTTCATGAAACTATGACCTGGGGGGGGGGGGGGAATGACAGGAGGTGAATGCATCTAATTAACCACAGTGATATCTTGTCGAAGTGTGATTTTAGGGGATTATTTATCTTCCTCAATCTTTATCATAGTTTCCAGATATTCCAGAGTGGTCCTATATTTTTCAATAATTAGAAAACGAAAGTAACTTTTTAAAACAAGTTATTTTAAATCACCCCTTGAGAAGTTGGTAGCATAAATAAAATTATTCATTGTAGACACTGACAATTATGTTAAACAACTACAATAAAATTTCTTCCATATATTCTTTGAATTTATTATTGTTGAAAATTTAGACTCTCCTAATTAATTAGTGAATTGCACTCTGTTAAAGAAACTTCATGTTTTTTTTTTCCCTCTTTTAAAATGATTATTACATTTAATTTGTGCTGCTAGGAAACTCAGAATTAAATTTTATGCTCATTTGTGGCATATTCCTTTCCCTGGATATTCTGTCCATCTCTTATTTAAGTCATGCTTTAGCATTTTTATTCTTATTTTGATAGTTTTATCATGGACTAATCATGCTATGAGCTGCCTCCACTTATTTTGGACGTGTGTGCTTCTGTGAAGGTTCTAGTGGTGTTGTATATAGCACTATCAGTGGAACACACTCAATGTGTATACGTACATAGTTCTATGCCTAAAGTCTACTGTCCTATATGATTGACCTGGTGAAGCATTGGGATTTTTCAAGATTTAAACTGATTATTGGCTTAAATGAGTCCAAAAACAATTTGGATATTACTTTCACAGATGTTCGTATATTAATTTGTACTGAATTTTACTTTTTAACCAGGCTCTGAATTTTGTAGAATGCAGCTACCTTGATCAACTTTTTCAGCATCACTGAACACCACACGGTGGACACTCAATAAACAAATAAATAAAGTTAAAATATAAGACAAATAAGTGATACTAATGAGCCAGTGCAGGTCTCAAACAAATGCATTCAACTTTCTCTTTTTGGAATTTATTTGCAATTCCTCTGGAATTGCAGATAATAATAAAAACCATGTTACCTTTTATGAAAATCTGTTTTTTATTTCCATGGTCTGATAGCCATGTTTTGTTCCATTTATCACATTTTCATTTATCAAATGTTTAATGGGTACGTAAGTTGTTTCTAGTATTGATCTCGGAACAAAGGAAGCAGCAGAAAATAACACAGGTATGATCAACACCCTCATGAAGTTCCATTAGAGCAGCAGAGGCAAGTATTGAAGAGTTTACCTTTTTTATTCATGTCCACAACAAATGGTAGGAGAGAACACAGTGCATTCTATTCATTCATAATAGAGCTCAAGATGTTGCATCTTACATAATGAGTCAGAAATTCATTTATAAATCCATGAAGGTTGGAAGGAGGGAAAGAAGAGAATGGGCTAAATGAGCACTGGTGTGACTCCCTGGCTCTTTTAAATTTTGTAAATGAAGAGATGGCCAAGAGATAAATAAATAATAAAATTTAAAACCATGTGACTATGGAAACAGATAAATCTAATACCTGAAGCTTGTGCAAGAATGTGTTTCATAGTCAAATTCTTCTCCACTGGATACTGAGGAGTGATGAAATGCTTTCCAGCTTTGTGTGCTTAATACCATGCACAATGTTTTTTACATAGCAGACATGTAAGTATGTCTTGTCATACTCAATCGATTGTCAGTTAGAAACTAATTGTTTTCCCTAAATTAAGGGAGTGTTTGTTTATTTATTAAAAGACAAGGTAGCGTTAACACAAAACTCTCAAACAAATTTGTCAAAGCAAGGGTCTAACAAAGAATGTGCAGTAATAGAGTTATCTAAGAAATAAAAGAGCAAAATCATATTAATGACATGTCAGAAGAAAACTTAAGTTTTTCTATAAGATGAAATTCTTTCCTAATTAAATATTCCTTCTATTTGTATGTAGTTTCCATTCAAAGCTCTTAGCATAAATTATCTTTTCTAAATGGCTACAGTAATTATTCCTATAAAATATTTCGAGTTCTTTTTATAAACTCACAGTAGAATGTGATTTGCATTTCTTTGAATTTGTCACCACTCAACTAGGATCATATATATTTTATTACATTGCATCCTGATTGGTTTTGGTGCTCTGATTTTGTCTTCAGCTGTAGAAATTTTGTCTACCATTCTTGTGCACAGAATTGTCACTCAACACAAGTTTGCTTATTGATTCATTGATCTTGATTAGATTTTATTTCTGATGCCATATTGATATTGTTTAACTCAGCATATTTCTGATAGTTCCAATGTTAAATTCACTTTGACAGAAAGGGCTTTTTTTCCACCTTCTCATAACTTGCTACATGCCTATGTAGCCTAATGACAGGGACAATTTTCAGAAAAACTTATAAATGCATACCAAATGAACAAAAATTGAAGTTTGTTACTAGCCATTCACATCCATGTGATTTTTTTATATTGTGCCTATTTTTAACTGCATTAATTATCCAGTAGACCATAACAGCTTCAAAGTCACCTCAGTCTATCATCTAAATATATACATCTATACAAGAATGAATTGTGACAATAGATTATCTATTTTCGTGAAAAAGCTCAACTAAAGCTGTTACTCTCTAATCATAGAGTTCTATATTTTGGTGTATTTTTTAAATAAGGGGAAGTTTTGCTCAAATCATTGCAATGACTTTTTGTCATTTACAAACGGAAATATTGACATAATTCTTCTATGAATAGTGTGAAGTTTTACAATATGTTAACTAATAACAACAATAAGCAATCCAATCGGCTTTCTGCTTCAGTGGGAAAAAATTCTCTAGAGAACTAAAAGACTGACCCATAGGAAAAAAAAATAAAAAGGGAAGTAAAATTTCTAACGTAAGTCAGGAAAAAAATCAGATTTATTTGCAGAAAAAGAATATAAACTTTAAATTTTATGCACACATGCACATTGTTATTTAGAAGTTTTAAAGTGGACAACTGCAAACAAACTAGAGGAACAGAGACTCATCAAAAGTTATTTATTTTTATGGAATATTTGTGCTAGCAGTCAAACTCCTTATTCTGAAAATTCTGTTGCAATTAACACTAATTAAAAATCAGACCTTCCACCAAGGATTTTGTGAGCCAGTGCTTCATGCATTCTACCTGGGAGAATTTTGGTACATTGTTCATGTCACTCCACAACATTTATTAACAATACTAATAATAAAATTAATAATCATTAAGTAGTGGAGAATGCACAAAACTGGCTGTGAACTAAATCTTAGTTTTAGTATGCTGTGACAACATGTGCAAATCATCCATCAAATATAGTTAACTTTCAAAGCTTCACTTCAATGTCTCCATCACTATTCAGACACTCCATGCTTTTCTCCACATCTTTACTTGCTGACTCCATCCACCCTCAAGATTGCACTCTTGATTACTTACCAAGATGTGAAGACTATTAGGTCACTTCCCCTTTCAAAGTCCATCATCTTCAAATATTCTCAGGAGAAATTACCATAAGGTTTCTCTTTGGCCTGCTTACATTTTTCTTAATTGATCTCTTTCCTCCCACCCTTGGTTTGTTAGCATTTCAGCTCAGGAACCCCTACCCTGAAACTACCACATTTGTTCTAGTACCATGCCTCTGTCACAAGGCACCAATGTGCCTTTTCTTCGTTATATTTATCACATTTATCCTTTAATTTTTGTTTTATTTTCTTTGTCCCTTACTGGATTAATGAGGGTAGAACCATAGTCTTGTTTTGCTTAGGACTACAGCCTGGCACCTACCAGTGTTCCTGTCACATAGTTAACTGCTCATTAACCAGTGGTACATTTTAATGAGGACTGAACCGGGCATTGAAATTCATGTTTCTACTTTACTGCTCATGAGCACTATGAACTTGGACTAGTTACCTCAGACCACAGAAAGGGCACTTCTGTGGACTCTAAGACCCACGGGTAATTATGATTGTAATTGTATGGTATGGTCACCACATTTGTTGGCTAGTCTTAGGGTGATACATTTTCTTACCATAATTAGAATCAAAGACTTTATTCAAATGGTGTTAGATCCTTGTCATATGGAATCCAGCTATAAAAGCCCAATTTCAAACCAAGTCAAATATACCATGAAGCCAAAGTCATTGAGTAATAGCATCATTATAAAGCAGAGAGAGTTGTTCTACAGAAAGAAGTAAACATACAGAATTTGAGAAACAGAGATAAGAGAGCACACAGCCAGAAACAGAAAAGAGGGAGGGAGGTTTAGAGGAACAGAGTGTGTGATTAGTAGTCTTAGTGACACTGATTTCACTAGAGTCCTGCTTCCAATCCCAGTCCCTCTTTTCCTTGCATCTCTGGAAAAACTCCCATGTCTGCCTGAAATGGATCATGTGAGTTTTTCCCAGTACACCCACCAATTCCTAACTAAGGCATTGAGTTTCTTAAACTATGAGTCTCAGTTGTCTGACTTGCTAAATGGGTTCAAGAGGAAGGCTGCTGTATGTCTCACAAAACTACTGTTAGAATAAAATAAAATAATGCATGTGAAAATGTATTCAATTTATAAATTTTGTGATTTATTCATTTATTAATATAATAAACATTAATAGCATACTAACTATGAGCCAAATATTGGGCTTATAAAAACATTCAGAGCTAACTGTGTGTCTGTAATACATTTAAAAAATTCATCATTTTTTATTTTGAACTAAAACTATAAGAAATCTTTTACTTTCCTCTGTTTTTTTGTACCAAATTATCTAAAACTTCTTGAGTCATTTACTATTTAAGAAGTCAAAAACAAGAGTCATTAATTTCTATTTTATTCAAACTGTAAAATTACTGTCATTGTGGTATACAATTTTGTATGTTACTCAGTGTAAAAAATACTTAATTATTCAAAAAGATACAATTAATCATTAATTAATCATTGGTTGGAATATCTTTTTAACATAAACCACACATAGAAAATATTGCTTTTTTTTTTTAAAGAAATCATGTAGACTTAGTCCCTCAGAAAGCATGATAGCCATATTCACTATCTGGGTGTTGGAGATTTGATTTAGTTTTGCCCAAATTCTGCTAAGCCCTAGTATTCAGCAAGATTTTTAAAGGCATTATGTGAAAAAATGTTCTAAGGTAAACTCCCATACTTCATCTCTTCTCATTTCCCTACATCCTGGTATATTTATCTTAGAATATTATATCCCCAGACCAACTTCTGCAAAATGCTAGTCTAGCGGGTATCTTGTGTTTTCCTCATTTACTCTGTCACAGCAGGGAGCTAACAAACAGCAGCCATAAGGTGATCATTCTTCCAATCATTTAAGCCTTGTGATAGGCCATGGGGACAAACATATTAACAGGCAAAACAAACGTTTCTCATGCCCTATTCCTCAAAAGGAAAAAGGAGAGACAATAAACGAGAAACATAAGAGCAAAGAGATAGACAATATTCAATAAAAACAAATATGTGCTAACAGAGAGTGATGAGAACTACGAAAGAAAACAGTGTCATGAGAGAAAATTTTTTGGGGAAGAGTCTTGAATCTGTGTTTGAATGGATGCATAGGAAAATCCTCCCAGGTTGTAACCTTCAAAGGGAGACCTGGAGAATGAAATTAATGGTGTTGCAAATTGCTTCCTGGAAGAAGTAGAGTTGAAATCCAGAAACTCAGCCATTGTATAAGAAAAATGAAGGTCCAGATGGGCAGAAGGTGAATTTGGGATGATACTCTCTCCATGAATGTGTCCAATCTCTCTACAGAGATTTCTAAATTTGGACTGGTTCTATGGAGTTGTTCACTACTAGCTAAAAAAGAGAAGATGAGTAGAGTGGTCACGAAAATTTGTCAAATAAATTTTTAATGACATGAAGGTAATGCAGATGTTTAGAAGAAAAAGGAAAAGATAGACTACTAAGCATAACGTCAAGGTCCATTTGAGGTTAGCTATCTTGAAATGCTGTATATATACTATTTGCCAGTAGTGCTAACTGTACCCATAGGAGACAGATGTTGATACAAAACTGGATTTTTTTTTAAAAAGTAAATACAGTAAAAGAAAAATGGTGTTAAGGAAGATGACTATAGTTTACATGAAATAATTATAATGATGAGTCATTAATTTTAAGAGTAGAGCAGAGAGAATTCAAGTCAGCTGGAAGCCAAATAACAGAGAGAAAGAGTAAATTGATAGTAGAGTAAAAGACTCATTGATGTGATCTAAGAAAATAGTAATCAGAATGTACTTGAACTGAGGAAATAGGAAGATGTGATTGAAAGGTCAAACATTTCAGAGAACGATTTTCTTGCTATGGAGGATAATCCTGATTTATGCCTCTGTTCATATGATTATTAATATTATTAATTATACTTTATTTTGTTATAAAAATCTTCCCTATTTTCACAAGTTATATGACTACTCTGAAAATATTGAAATTCATGAATATTCAAGTAGCACATATTCTGGTGTGGATTATACAATGAATGAGACCCAGAGATATTGGACAATATGGATCAGAGCGAGTCACTGCTAATACAGAGGCAAGAACTGGGAAGCCATGATATCATTCACATGGTCGTGAATCATCAAGAATTCAAGAATGGTGAGTAAAAAGGAAACTGCTGAGACTTAAATGAATAAAAAAATGTTAGAGATGGATAAAGAATGAATTTGGTTTGAATTTTTTTAGAGAACAGTAGAAATTTAGACATGAATGTATAGGCTAGCAATCTTTTTAAATCCCAATCTTCAAAATAAATGTCAAATGGCTTTTGTGGTCATCGTTTCTATCTTTTTGGAAGCATTATTACCTATCATGTGATAAAATCATATGGACAATATATTTTTCAAATTTGTCCCAATACTGATTATCATTAGTGCTGATTGACTTCCTAAACAGAATGATAAAGTTTATCACTTATTATCCTTTCCCATATAAGTACTAAAGAGATTGATGTGAAACAATGATTTAAAAATATAGCAAACAATGAGGAACAAAGAATAGAAAAGTACCTTACCCAAGTGAGGTAGTTGCATTTACTGTACATCAAAAATTCATATGCTTTCCAATTTGTGCTTGCCCCTTTCAGTTAAGTGGAGGTGTGTTATCTTTTCTACGTACAAGAGCAGTGTGTCATTTTAGAATCAAAGTATTAAGGAGAAGGTATAAGTTCCCAAATCACTGTCTTCCACTGTAGTGACATATATTGAGATCACAGAGTGAAGCCAAAGGTGCAAGTAACCTGAATCCATGAGTGGTGCTACCCTGACCTGGGTGCTACCCTGAGTAGCAGTGGGTATCACAGGAGTACTGCTGGATAGATAGTAGAGTTTGCATATACTCCTGTGAACCAACTCAGTGATGTCTAAATTCTGCAGCATAACCTAGTTTGTTGTGATTGATATAATAATGAACAAATTTTATATGAAAATACATGAATGCAGCATACAAGAAAAGTGAAACATCTTGGTTCCCATAAATAGTTTCAAATTCTCTATTTACTATGATATATTTTAAAATGTTCAAACAATAACTATAAGCCATTTAAAAGCCAAGGTTTTAAGATGTTTGGCTAACTGATATATATCCCCACATCCTTACTATCACTCCACTTAGAAAGAAAGAAGTCCAGGATACACTCTTCCTCTAGACAAAGAGTTGGTGAACCATGCGCCTGAAGTTGTCTGACAGGCCACTTTTAAAGACTTATCAAAAACACACTCTGATATTTTTCTTTAAAACATTCATTATGCCACATCCTCCTGCCCTTTCCGAAATAAGTCTCCCTTTGTAAACAGAGAAATGCCCTGGTGTTAGTCTGAAGAGATTATGGGAACAGTGATTTATTGTTCTCCGGGAGCTCATGTACCTTGGATAAATTGTGCAACCTCAGTTTCCTAGCACCTCCTTATATTTGAAAAGCTGCTGCTCAAGAGGAAGGCAATTGAACACAGACTCCTTGTGTTTTTGAAGTCCAGAAAATAATGTGGGTTTTCTTTTTTATTTCCCTTCTTTTTTTCCCTTCTGATTCTCACACATTACTGATTTGAAGAATGACTGTAGTGCATATCTAGAGAAGCAAGTGATAGCAGTGGGGAAGGGGAAATGAAAAAGGGAAAACATGACAAGTTTCATCAGACAAACCCAAAGAGACCCTTTGGGGACTTTCCATAATCATGAATCAGATTTTCAAATCACCTATCCACTAAGCCCCCTGGTTGCCCTTCCCAGACATTCCGCAGAGTAGTGGCAGAAGCCAGGACAACTGTGTGTCAGAAACCCATGTGTGAACCTGCAAGGAGGCCAGATGGCCAATCCAACATCATCTGGAATCACTTTGCCTGCATAACCACATACTTTATCTCTGTTACATGCTATCCTCTCTAATAAATCTAATAAATCTTTTGTTTTAGGTCAATAAATCTAATATTTCTCTTGTTTGGGGGGATTTTACTTTTGTATTGGCCAACTTCAAAGGGGGTAAATATGCTCATAGATTTTGAAAGGAAGGAAAAGGTCAAATATCAGAATAAGAACTTATAACCTTTAAGAGGGCAGACAGGAGAAAGGAAAGAAGGGCTGTGCTTGGCTAAAGGCTAATGTATAGGTCCTAAATGGAGTTAGCATCCAAAAAGAGTTCATTAGGGCAATTGTGAATTGGACACAGTCTCTACTTAATATAATCTTTGCAACCACCATAGCTCCATGATACATTTCATTGCTTATTTCTCTCCAGATTTTCAACTCACATTTTTTTTCTCAAAAAGTCAATGTCTTCAGGTTTCCAATGCTCTCTATGGACACAAATAAAGATACTTAAAAGACAAATCAATTTGAATTAACCTGTGATAGTGAAAGACTCAGCAATTCCCTAAATATTTGCATCTTATAAAGAATACTATGAGCATGTAATGATGACATTTACATAATGGTATGAGTCTACCAGCGTATACATCTACATTTAGTGTGAGATGACACTTTAGGTAAGAGGACGTTTTAGTATCTTTCATAACACATTTCAGATCTGGGCAAATACTGCTTATGGAAATGAGAACAAGGTTAAAATGGAAAGTGTGCTATATCTTTTCCAAATAGTATCTTGATTAACATTAATGAGAGTACATACTTAATAATTCTCCGTTGTTCCAGAACTAGAACAGTGCTGGAATACCATAGTCCTTCAATCAATATTAGCTGAATTACTCTAATATTTATAACCTAGCTTTTGTCATTTAATATCAAGTGTTTTTCTTGTTTTGTTTTGTTTTATTATTATTATTTTTATTTGTTCTACTTAATTGCACATGACAGCAGAATGCATTTTAGTTCCTCATACACAAATGGAGCACAACATTTCAATTCTCTGGTTGTACACGGTGTAGATACACACCATTCATGCAATCCTACGTGCAATCCTACCCCCATAACCCCTCCCCTTTGTCCAATCCAAAGTTTTTTTTTTCATTCTTCCCATGCTCCCCCCATCATAGATCAGCATCCACTTATCAGAGAAAAAATTCAGCCTTTAGTTTTTTGGGGATTGGCTTACGTCACTTAGCATAATATTCTCCAACTCCATCCATCTAGGTTTTGATGGGACTCCTGCAGCTATCCTTTGTTCTTTTCAATTATCTGATCATGAATATAAGAGAATTAAATACTTTTCTCCATGTAACAAGAGACATATCTTTGAGCTTAGCATGTTAGTTTCTAACCTGTTCCCACCTGTTAATTTTAAGCATGACCATCTTCTTACACTAGATTATGTTACTTTCACCCACACAAATGTATAAGAAAGATGACCAGCATCAAGTTCACAACAAATGCGGTCCATACATTAATCTGGTTATAAAATTCTTTAAAAGATTTTTTTATTTACACAAAATACTGACTATCTACAATTTTAACCACATTTACCAAGTAAGAAAACAGATTCAGAAGGGTAAGTAGCTGAAATTCTCATAGCTAGAATAGTAGAAACAGTTGAGGTCTAGGAATCAGATATAGTTCCTTGCAATTCTAAAGACTGGGAGTTATCTGCCCACTGTACTGTATAATAAATTCTTCTTTAAAGCTTAATTACAAGACTAAATGTTAAATTATGTGTATATTGTGAACTATTAATTATCATCACTTAATATTTGAAATAAATATATAAAAATGAAGTAAATTTTATTATAAAGATGATAAAACTTTAAGTAAACATGCTCAGGTAGCCATTAACCTTGCAAGAGTTTCAAAAACCCAGAACATGCACTATTGGTTCCTTCTTACCCTAAACATGGTTTGCTGTCTCCTAGTCAACAAAATAAGCTTTATTAAAGATAAGCTTTTTTTTTCTTTTTTTTTTCTTACAGACAGAATACTACCTAACAATCAAACATTTCAAAATACTTGAGGAAAACCTGCAACATGATAAAGAAGTATAAAACTTTTAAAAATGTTTTTGAGGAATAAATTTTTAAAGAAAAAATTTCTTGTCTTTAGAGACAGTGAAAGAGATAAAGTGACATATATTATAAAGAAATAAATTAGTAACAATTGAAATAAATTATTTGATATGCAAAACAAAAAAAGAAAGGGTGAAACAGATATAAGAAAATAGAATAGAGCCAATGCTGAGGTGAATGACAATCCTTAACAATAAATCATAAAAACGTAAAAGCTTAAAAGTGTAAGAAGATTCAGAGAGCAAATCCAGAGTTAATATTTATAAAATAGGATTTCTAGAAGAAGAGAATAGAGAAAAGCTAGAAACTTTTTAAACAAATTAATAAAGAAAATAAAGAAATATTGTCCAAAATACATTAGAGTTTGAGAGATGTCAATGATCAAAAAGCCCCACCAGTTTCTCTGCACAATTATAGTAAGTGATACTGATATATATGAACAGGATTTTGAAACAACTATAATAAAAATGATGTACTAGAAACTTAGCTTAGATATACAAATCTTAAAGGGTATATAAAAAAGATTATCAATTCCCATTTATAAAATCAAATTAGCATTCAAGTGTGAGGATAATTTGCAAACTGTTTTGATACAATAGAAGTCATTAGGTTTCTTACAAGTAGACAAATCTGATAGAGCAACAACAAAAAATTAATTAAAACTTAAATATCATTTCAAAGAAGAGGAATACATGGGTTATAAGAAATAATCATGATAAATATAACAAAATAAAAGCAGCAAAAATTAATTAACACTTATAGTTAAGTATAAAGTTAGTTCATATCATGTAAAAATAATAAATTAGAATTAAAATTTCAGATATTATAGACAAAGGACTTAGTGCATTAATAGAAAAGCATAGACTTGGCATTACACTTAGAATACAGGAAATATGTAAAAGTAATGACTTAAGAATATAATCCAGGAAACTAAAAAAAAATCCTTGAGTAATTAGCCAATTAAAAATAAACACCAATAAAATAAAATACAACAGAAAGCTGAGACTTCCTTTCTTTTAGGTTTTTTCTTTTTCTGCTCATCAGGTAATCAAAAGAAACAATAGAATTTTTTTGGATTTTATTAGGATTTTACAATGTTTAGGAAAATGGGGACAAAATTGGAGATAAATAAGAACTTTATACTATGATTGGTAATAGTGCTTTATTTCAGTATGTTTTAAAAAGAAAAAACATGAAGGATTTCTCCATGAAAATATATGTATTGAAATTTTATCCAAGAAAAATAAAAAAAATGAAAAATCCAAAATAGACCACAAGATAAATATAACAGCTAGATACAGGTTTATTCTACTATAAAAGAGGTCAGATCAAGATCAACTTATAAGTGCAAAATTTCATGGAAGTGTTGAATACTGTAATCTCAACTGTACTATAAAATAGAAAATAGTTAATATTTCAACTCATTCTAAAAGGCTCTTCTTTAATAACCTGACAAAGATAGTAAAAACGCCTGCATACATGCATTCCCTCCCGTTCCCAAATGTACATGTTAATATAGATGGAAGAAATGTTAAGTGAAATACTAGTAGTTCAAATGTAGAAAAATATTAAATAATAAATATATAATGGCCACAGTTTATTCAAATTTCAATTTAGCTATTTACTGAGTTGTAAGATGCAATCTAAAAAAATATTATCTTAATAAATGCTAATACGTTGGATAAGACTTAACACCTACATCTGCTTGTTAAAAGAAGAAAGAGTGATACAGCTTTGTAAGAAGCTATAAATAAAAGTTAGAAAAAAGTCCAGAAGCATCTTATTATCATTCCAAGTCAGAATTGCCCTGGAAGGTCTCACTTATGTTATATGAAAACAATAGCAACAACTCTCAACAATGGAAATAGTAAGACACAGAAAATCAAAAATGTCATGATTTGCAAAGGAATATCATCGGAAAATTCTACCCTCAACTATGCCACTTTAGCATATTTAGTTATTTAGAGTTGAAAGGAATTAAGAAATCAGAAGCACAGGAAGGACTCTCAGACCTTGCCATTTCACCAAATTTTCTGAAATGCACCATCCCTCCTCCAAGTTGATGATGGAAATCACTGGAAATTATGAGTTAATGTCTAGATGAATATGTTCAAATAAACATATGAAAATAATTCTTATCTTCCATTAGATTTCCTCACATATTTGTTAATCATTTTCCCACAGTTTACTGCCCCAGCACCAATTTTTTCCTTTGTCTCACCAGATCTTCACATTTGTGTGTGTATGTGTGTGTGTGTGTGTGTGTGTGTGTGTGTGTTGTTGCTTTTTTAGTGGTGTTGGGTTTTTTGTTTGTTTGTTTGCTTGCTTGCTTGCTTGTTTTGGTACTAGGGACCCGCATGCCCAGTTCTTTATTTTTTAATTTTAATTTTTTTTTTTTTGAGCCAGAATCTCACTAGGTTGTCCAGTTCAGCCTCAAACTTGTGATCCTCCTGCCTCAGTCTCCAGAGCCACTGTGATTTCAGGCATGTGCCACAATGTCCATCATGTCTCCACAATTTCTTATGCTTTTTAAAATGGTATATAAACTCTCACTACACATAAACTCTATGTATATAAGGTTTCACTTCTTTGGATCTTTGTTTCTTACATACGAAGGTCTTTGTGTATATGTAAAATTATTAACATCAAATATAATTTGCATTCTGTCTCAGCCATGGAATTTGAGGTGAGAAAAAAAGGCTTTCTCCCATCCCCTCTGCCTCAGAGTTTCTGAATTTATACATAAATTAAATAATAATCTATCACACTTTGGTAATTTTCTTTGACAATATGTAGATAGCTTAATTGTATATTTTTAGATAAAAACTTAAAAACAATTTAGACTCAAAGTTCTCATATAACAACCTTTTACATTTAAAGCAATATTCTCTATTAACTGAATTCAGAAAAATCTGTGATTTCCTTTAAATACAGAGCAGTTAAAGAAGGAAAGAAAATCTTACCAATAATGTTAAGATACCAGTTTTAACAACTATCATACAGTCCTACAGAACTAAGAAAGATTAAAATAATTTCTAAGGGCCACCATTCCTTTATCTTGAAGAGGTTCAGCTCACTGATCCTAGAGATGTGGGGAAATTTATCAAATTTCAAGAAACAAAAATACAGCCTAAGAAAATGTCTTAATTATTATAATACTGAAATAACTACACTCA
The DNA here is from genome assembly GCF_045843805.1 of Urocitellus parryii. Lineage (NCBI taxonomy): Eukaryota > Metazoa > Chordata > Mammalia > Rodentia > Sciuridae > Urocitellus > Urocitellus parryii. The sequence continues at coordinate 67,334,261 of NC_135538.1, read as the reverse complement.
AAAAAGGCCTAAAGCAGTCACCATAGTGTTCCTGCCCCTTTTTTCTCGTGCTTAAGTGTTATATATTTCCACTCTAAGGACAAAAACTTATTAAATGTTTATCTTGTTATCCTCATTATCTTTAGTCTTATCTAGATTTAAGCACTTAATTCAGTTTGGTAGTTGCAAGAATTCTAGGGATAGAATTGAAAAAAATCATAAAACTGAAAAGAAATTATAATTACAGGAAAAATCTTAAGAATTGAAATTCCTCAGTACAAAAAAAATGAAGGATGTACTAATTAGACACCAAGAAAAGATTAATAAGACCCGATCCTTAGCATACTGGTGGGCAAAATATCCCTGTGAACCAAAGCTAGATTATGGTGCCAACTTTGCAACTCTAAGATTTTCTTGTTTGCTGACTACCTATGTGATGTTGCTCCTTTTATGTAATCTCTTTGAGTTTTATTCTATATTAAGTTAGGGTAAATAGTACCTTCAAGCATTTGCTGAGAATTTTAAATGTACCTGTTTTCTGACCTGTAATAAGACATGCAGGTAATAAATATGAGGACTCACCTCAACCCAGAGCACTGAACAAAATGAAATATTATCACAATGTATCATAACAAGATAATTTTTTTAAAAAATTGTTTTTGATTTAAAATCAAAATGTTACATGTCCTTTGTGAAGTGACAATACTAAATCAAAATTAAGTGTATACACTTAGCATAGGCACTGAGCTTAAATTATGTATATTGGATTGCATCATTAAAAAGAAATATTTTTAAGAGCATAAAGCATTTAGTGGTATTACATAATACATTATAAACTGCATTTTTCATGCAAACCATTAGTCTGCATATGATAGGCAAATGCATTTTCAAGAAAGAATGAACTATGTGAAGTTAAATTTTTAATGTAACCCCTAGTCTTCTAATAAATTTGATCATGGAACAAATGGGAGAGATCCTCAATTGACTGTTTCATGATAATTTTGCCTGATTTTATTTTACTTTATTTATAGCAATCATAGAAAAGTTTGCTTTGTATGATTATTTCTATTTTTTTCAAGAAATACTCTTATATAAACATTTTATAGCTATATCCCTCTGAACTGATTTTGTGGCAAACTACTCAGACAACTGTCTTTGATTTAGCCTAGAAAAGACACAGGGAATGTATAAACTCTTGTAGGCTGCCACTCTGTTTTACCCTGACTTAAAAATTATATACACACACACACACACACACACACACACACACACACATGCACATATCACAGCTATGTGATAGCATGCATAGAATCTTCAACCTTCACAAGGTAAGAAGATAGAGGATGTGGAATATTAGGTGTCAAAGGAGGCTGATGTCCCTGTGCAACAGCTTACATTATGCAAATGAAAAAAAAATGTTTTTTGAGAAAATAGTATCACAAGTGGTGCAAGAAATCCCAGCATCAGTAAAGGCACATATTAATTTCATTGGCAGTGTAATCCAAAGACAGCATGGTTTAGAGGATCAGCACCTGGGCTTCAAATCCAGTTGAACTTGCGCCTGAACTCTGGCTCTGCCAATTACCATATTCGTGACTGTGGGCCACTTAGTTAACCTTTCTAAGCTTCTGGTGCCTCCTTCTTAAAAAGGAATGGTGCCTACCTGACAGGTTATCATTTCAGTGAAATAATGCATGTACATTTTATTCTGAACATGGTCAGGATTCAATAAGCATTAGTTAATGTTAATATTATGTGTGTGGAGGGGAAGGTAAAAAAGCTAAGGGGAGAGACTTGTGGTCATGCCAGAAAATTCTATCAGGTTTTCTGTTTTTTCAGACTTTCTTTTGAAAATTGAATCCAGGAAATCAACTTCTTCATAACACTTCTTTTTCATATATTAGAAAGAAAACCATTAACTGAAATATGATTATAGGAAAACATTCAGCTTCTCTTGATGGGAATAATTATGCCATTTTATTACTATTTACTAAGTTGTCTTCTTCTCTTTGTAATATATATATTTCTAAACATGGCACTGATTCACTATAAAGATTTGACAGAAAAGTATATTTATTGATATCACATCTGGGAAATAGGCTCTGTACATTAGCTTTGTGCTGAACTTAAGTATGAGATTGGTAACATATACGGGCATATACATATAATGTTGAAGATTTGGGGACATCAATAATAATTCTCCTGTTCTCTACCTGTACTCAAAACAAACTGAGAACTACAACAAGAAAACAAGGAAGATAACAATATCGAATTACCATTACTGTTAAACTGAGATTAGGTGATCTAATTTACATATGCCATATCATGAGGCCTCCTAAGGCTGGACAGCATTAGACTTGCTTCCCTCATCATTGAACACATTTTCCTTTCCCAACCACAGTCAGTATTTTGAGCATGAAACCCACTGCACACTAAATGGGTTAGTTATGTCCCATAGCAAAGCAAAAGTTCTGTAGACAATTCATTCTCAAAGGGAAGGGACAAGAGACCTACCCACTTTTTGCACTCTGAGCTTCACTGATCTGTCTGATATAGATTTCTCCTTCTCACCAGAAAGGACTGGTAGAGAAAGTACAGAGACCAATAGCATCATTCTAATATCTTTCTCTCAAGATGTTAAATACTTGTTAGTAATGGAAGTTAAATATATCCACCACTAGGATATCCCAATTTAAAAATTGATTAGGCTTTTCTGTTATGAAATTCATTTGGAAAAATAAGAAGCCCAGAATAGCAAAAGCATTCCTCAGTGAGAAAAGTGAAGCAAGAGGCATCACAACACCAGACCTTAAGTTATACTACAGAGCTATAGTAGCAAAAAAGGCATGGTATTAGCACCAAAACAAACATGAATATCAATGGTACAAAATAGAACACACAGAGACATATCCACATAAATATGGTTATCTCATACTAGACAAAGGCACCATAAACATAGACACCAGAAACGATAACCTTTTCAACAAATCTTGCTGGGAAAACTGGAAATCCATATGTAACAAATGAAATTATACCCCATCTCCCACTCTGCACAAAACTTAACTCTAAATGGATCAAAGACTTAGGTATTAGACCAGGGACCCTGTGTGTACTAGAAGAAAATATAGGCTCAAATCTTCATCATGTCAGCTTAGAAGCTGAATTCCTCAACAAGACGCCTAAAGAACAAGATGTAAAAGCAAGAATCAGTAAATAGAATGGAATAAAACAAAAAGTCTTCTTCACAACAACAACAACAAAAAAAAATCAAGAATGTGAAGAGAGAGCCTACAGAATGGGAGAAAATGTTTGTCACCTGTGCTCAGAGAAAGCATTAATTTCCAGGATATAGAAGAACTCAAAAAACTTAACACAAAAAAAAAAACCCCACAAATAATCTGTGAATGAGCTAAGAAATTGAACAGATACTTCACAGAAGAAATACAATCCATCAACAGATATATGAAAAAAAATGTTCATCTCTACCAATTAGAGAAATGCAAATTAAAACTACACTGAGATTTGGTCTCACTCCAGTCAGAATGACAATTATCAAGAGTACAGGTAACAATAAATGTTGGCAATGATGTGGGGAAAAAGGTACACTCACACATTGCTGTTGGGACTGCAAATGGTACAACCACTATGGAAAGCAGTATGGAGATTCCTCAGAAAACTTGGACTGGAACCACCATTTGACCTGACTATCCCACTCCTTGGCTTCTACACAAAGGACTTAAAATCAGCATACTATAGTGACATAGCCACATCAATGTTTACAGCAGCTCAATTCACAAGAGCTAAGATATGGAACCAACACAGGTGCCCTTCAACAAATGAATGGATAAAGAAAATGTGGTATGTATACACAATGGAATGTTACTCAGACTTAAAGAAGAATGAAATATGGCGTTTGCTGGTAAATGTATGGGTCTGGAGACTATAATGCTAAGTGAAATAAGTAAATCCCAAAAAAACAAAAGTCAAATGTTCTATCTGATATGCAGATGATAGGCAGTGGTAGGTTGGGGAGAAGGAGAGGTTCATTGGATTAGACAGGGGAAAGGGTGGAGGAAATGGGAATAGGAAAAGCAGTGGAATGATTCAGGCATAACTTTTCTCTGTTCGTATATGAATACATGACCAGTGTAATTCCACATCATGTACAACCACAAAAATGGGAATTTATATTCAATGTATATATGACATGTCAAAATGCATTCTATTGTCATGTATAACTGAAAGGAACAAATTTAAAAATAAAAAAAATTAATTAGCGTTTTGTTTTATTTAGACCATTATCTCCCACAGAGGGCCTACTGTCCTAAGGAATGGGATGGAGAACTACAGGCTATTAGAACTCCTCTCACCACCTTTCCAGATCCATGCTCTTAGTGTCAACCACTACTCTTCAGGGTATTTTTTCTAAGAACATAATAATGGAAAAACTCTACTCTGACTATCCCAAGTCCACAGTGCCCTACCCCTAAATATTTTTATGTACTACGTAAGATCAACTGTGTAATCACTTTTTACCCAAGAGAAAAGTACACTATCTGCTTTCTGTTCTCACAAGGTAGAAGGAGAAGCAATGTGTCTAGTCTCTCTTGTTCATTTTCAATGGCAATCATACCACCCTCAAGACCTTATGTAAAACTAATTATCTCCCAAAGACCCCACCTCCAACACCATAATATTAGGGAATAAGGCTTCAAAATATGAATGTGGGGAGTGGGTACCAATATATAGTGCAAAATACCATCTTGGCAGTTTAAAATCAATAAATAATGTGCTTTAAAAACTTGCTTAAACATGCTTTTCTTCTATAAAATCTTTGCCTCTACAAGTTGTTGGGGCCTCTGCAGTGGCTTGCGTTTGCAAAAATTCCTGGAGAGCCTGAGCACACTTGATAAGAGGCCAGTATCCAAACAGTTCAGATCAAGTCATGAAAAACTATACAATATCAAATCCTCATCTCTTTTCTCTGACTAGTGCAGCTCATCCCACCTTGCTTAGTCCCACAGTGCTCCCCCTTGCAGATAAGTGAGGAAGAAGTGAGACAATATGTGCATTTTCCACCAATGAATGTCCTTCTTCATGGAAGAAATTATTAGGATGTGGGAAAAATCATTCCTTTCCCTCTCTTATAATGTAAACACACACACACACACACACAAAAGTTATTTTATGGGGTCTAATTATATACATACTGAAAACATTTAGCTCAGAAGTAAAATTAGTTAATAACTTTATTACCATGACAAATTATCTTTATTACCTTTAATGCCAGAATGGTGAGTTCAAAAACTAGGTTGAGTTTTAAGTTTCTTGAACCAAACAATCAATTGAAACTTTAAAAAAATTCAAAAGCTTTTATTATTTAAGGTAATTTTATTTACTCACTTTTATCTTGACTTACCATATTTGAACTTCATGGTATTAGGCTTTTCCTTTAGAGCATCTAATTAATATTTAAATACTGTGACATTAACAATGAGAAGTATCCTACTAGTGATAAATCAGTTGTAATTCAAGAAAATAATTGTACAACAGAGGTTATATAGTTGGATCAAATAAACAAATGTGAAAAAATATATGCCTTCTCTTTTTATTTATAAAGGGTGTGAGGCTTACTTGTATAAAAAAAAAATCTGTGGTCTGCCACAGTAAGAATAAGATATTTCTATAGGCAAAATATGGCAAATGCTTCCCTCAGTCCTTGCAAATCTAATGAAGTAGGTAGGGGTTTTGTTGAGGTACTCACCTTTTACCCAGTGCTAGTCATGCTTATCTTACCCTTTTTTGAAGCTGAATGTTAAGGGTCCTTGAGATTTTGGCTTCGGCACCTATTAATGATTTCAGCACGTGTAATTTTTCTTCTTCAGCCAATGTGCCACTTTTTTTCTTCTTATCAAAATCACTTTATCCTACAAACCAAAAATGTTGTGGAGGAGGTAGCTAGCTAAACCTTGAAGAGTGTGTTATTATGGTTATCATCTCATGATTAGCACTCATTAGAGCTTTTCATCTTCAAAGTGCTTAGTGTGCATGAATAACCCCCTCCTCCTCGCCTCCTGTCCACCTTTCCACTCTTTTTTTCAAGAATAATGATGGAACTTTAACTCCACATGACCTTTGGATTTTTAGAAAGTGCCGTCATTACTGGTGACTACCCTTTGGGGGTCAGTCTTATCTGGTGGTACAGAAGAACATGTGCCTTGAGGTTCAAAATTAGTAAGAAATAAAATGATTCCAAGTGGAATTCAAGAACTCCTTGAAACACATCTTGCTTTACTCACCTCTCTATTCACTTCCACTTCAGGTCTTTAAAGTAATGCAAACATGCCTGTGCTGCTCCCACACTTGGGGTTGGACACTGAGATAAGACAGCTACTCAAGCTGGAGTCCAAAATGCTCATTGCTCGTAGGTCATCACAGAGCCAATGCAAGTTCTTAAAAATGAGAAGGAACATAATTCCACCTAAAATTCAACAGCATCTAGAAGAGGTGAATGCCTGAATATATCATTGGTGAGAAAAGCATTTTAAAGCAAAATGGGACACACATTCTACCTGTAGGACTGTTTTGCACCAATGTCTTCAGTTAAAAAAAAAAAAAATCATTCATGAAGGGGAAATGAGTATCAATGGCCACACATGAAAAATTCAGTCTAGAATAAATGCATAATTGAATAACTTGATGAACATACAAATGACAAAAATATGCATGGATATAAAAAAAATGCCAAAGATGCATTTCTGAAATTCAGGCAAATTTTGTTTATGTTGTGAAAAGTCACTAGTACAGATCCCAACCTGGTAGTCACTAAAGCAGGGCAGCAAACTTGTCAACAAAGCATTTTTCTTCCAGAAGGTTACTGAGTGAACGGGAGAGGAAAGGAAAGACATTTTTTTTTAATGGTAGAATGATTTAACATAAATGCAACCCCAAAGTTAGATTGAGGAAGTACCACGGTTTATGAATGTGACTGATGCTCTTTTAATATTTGGAACCATAATTATGTTTGCAAAGACTTTAAGAAAAACAAGTTCCCCAGTTCCCATCTAAAGTTTTCTGTTTGTTCATTCTCTTGGCCCTCTTCCTCTAATTCTGAGAGGATCACTCAGTAGTAATGAAAGAATGTGGTTCTCTTTTTTTTGAAAGAGAGGGATTGGTTTTATGTTTTCTTCCTTAACTGTTTTAATCTGGGATAGGTTAGCCAGGGATGTAGTGTTTGCCTTGGGCAAAACAAAAAAATTAAAAAAAAAAAAACAACAAATATTCAACATTCACATTGTTTGTAAAACTCTTCAGCAATGATTTAATGTTTAGCAAATGGCAGTCTTAACCAAAAGTTAACTTTTGATGAAGTATTACAGTGTTTCAAAGAACACTCACAATTATAGATTTTTCTATCCTTTGTTTTGCTTCCAGTGTCTTTTTTTTTTCAATTTTTCCATCCAAGAGAAAATATTCAGCCTTTGTTAAAGTTCCTTTGATAAAAATCTATTGCAAGTTAATCAGTTCCACATTTCTAATTGTTTTCTCAAAGAAGTTAAGGATTATTAATTTGGTGAAAGTTGTAAATGTTTGGCACTGGAGTTTCTGGGGAATACTTGGTAAGATTTGTTGGAACCATGTGTTAGAAACTATGCTGTACACTCTACATTGACAGAAATAACAGGATCCAATGTTTTTAAGCCTAATTGCTCTGTGGGGATCAAAGACATGTTACTAACTCATCTTACGCTAGGTTTTGGGATCAGAAAGAAAAGTAGCTTGATCCCTAAAAAGCTGTTATGAGGCAAAATTGAGTGCAATAACCCATATTTGAGCCAGGAAAAAGAAGGGAGCATCGACTTCCAGTTGGTTTTATGAAATGGATGATTTAAGAAATACAAGATCAGTAGGAGGGGAAAAAAATGATTGTAACACGTAGTTAACTAAGCAATTACAAACAGTGCCCATAGCATGACAGGTTGAAAAGTTGCTTTTTAAGTATTACATGTATTAACTGAGCTTTAGATGAATCTTCTTTAGCCAAACTCTTATCATTCAGTGAAAAAAGCATTGTCTGGATCAGAATCATGCACAGATCTGGATTTATAAATCACTTTTTCTTCATTTACTTGTATTAAAAAGTGAGATGTTAAGAACCAAAAAACACCTAGATGAAAACCATGATGTGAAAAGAGTTCTTAAGATAGTGACAGGAATAGAATAATTTGCTACCAAAAGTTTAGTGAAGGAAGACATAGGCTTTACTTCTTAAAATCTAAAGTCAGAACTTGTTCTCTCTATCCTTACGTATTTGTGAAAGTCTCCCAAGAACTTTCCACTGAGTTCCTTCAAATAATTCCTTTGTACTTTTCTAATATATGTCCTAAAGGACTCATAATTTCCAACCCTAAGATGTGAAATTTCTACAGTGTATTTATTCCAAAAATTCCAAATAATAATAAAAACCAACATTTACAAAGCATTCGGTAAGTGCCAGAAACTGATTTAAATTTTTTGAATATAAAATTTCCTTTTAGATGCAAAATAAGTCAAATTATAATTATCCTCACATAACTGAGGTAGAAACTGAGTCACAAAGGATTTAAATGATTGGCTATGTGTCAGCCAAGTGGTCAGGTCCATGTTCTTGAACTTGATCACATCCTCCAATTTAGAAAAATAAAGGCACCACTTCTTTTATTTGTATCAGTTATAAATCACATATAGATCCAACCTCACCTAAATTATTTCTTCTTTCATTCAATTTCCTCATTATAATGTCTAGTATTTCTCCCTGATTCTGCCTTTGCATCTATAAAGTGTTTTCTAAGACCTTGATACCCTCATGGAACAAAACATATTTTCTAGCTCCAATCAAATACTCTATTGAAAATCACTTTGCCCACTGACAACCACTGTAATCATCACTCTATTTGAAACAACCTCTGATACTCCAGACAATATATAGTTTTAAAACTCCTTTAACAATTAAGACATTGCTACTTTTCTATTCTTCAACACATGCAACTACCATGGTGGCACTCTTTACTCCTTCTCCTCCTCTTCCTCCTTCATTACATTTGTGCATTCCATTTAATTGTTAGCCTGACATTATGGAAAGCAGTCATATTCCACACTTATGATAATTTAAATCTGAACCATGCTAACCTATGTAATCCAGTTAACTGAAATAATCACTCATAAAATAGATATTAACAACATCTTGCTGAAAAATGCTTAGCATACTAAAAGAAAAAATACCTAATGTGCACATGTATATATAAGCAGAGATAATTATGGTCTAATTTAAAAGTAACTAAACCAAAGCAGATTCCAACAGACCATTACTATATCTTTATAAACAGAGTTTGAGTTTTGATTTGTGTTTGAAATTAAACCCATTCCTGTTAAAAATTCAGAATCTTAATTAATTCCAACTGTCAATTTGACCCTATATCATTACACAGCCTTGGTTGTGTTTTCACTATCCTGTGGGTAATTTTCTTTAGCAATTTTCCATTTCTCTTCATGCTCTTAATATATTTACTGAATCAACTCAACATCTGTTAAATTGTAAGTATTCAGGACAAGGACTTCCCCTTTGACTTGTTAGAAGAACATCAGGTATTCCTGAATGTTAAATAAAATGCTTCTAATGATGATTATAAGGGAAACAAAAAATGGCAATGAGAATTCATGTTTGGGTTTATTTTGTTAAGTTTAAAGAGATGGTGAAGATTTAAAAGCATAACAGGGTGTTTTTGAAAAAAAGTGAAAAATGAGAAAACCTCAACCTTGTTATTTTTAACTTTCCAAATTAGTAAGAATTTTTGAAGTATTCTGATTTTATTTATAGTCATCTATTTTCAAATCCCCTCTTCCCTTGCTTTTTTAACTTAAAATAATTGTCTCTATCCATGGCTTAAAAATAGAGCACATACTTTGTAAGCTTACTTTGGATAGAACCCACTTCACCAAGATTGTGTGGCTGCTGGAGCTTCCCCTATTCATGTCTCCAGATCCCTAAAACAATATCTACTGAGCATCCACACCATTTCCAATGGGCAGCATGTATTTTGGAAGCATTAATGTTTTAAAAGGCTCTGGCTTTTAGAATTTTTCTTCTTAAGGTCCTTTGCATTTTTCTTTTCAAAGGGTTTCAATATGGGCACCTGATAAAGAAGGATTAATGTAGTTTAACAAAGTGAAAAACTAATTGAATCATTAACTCACTATTCAGATTCAAATATCTTCATTCCATACCACATTCACTATTTACACTTCTGCTTTGCTCCTCTGCCCAGTCTTTTCTTCTCCCTTATTGGTAAAACATCTTAGTCTTAGTCCTAACCCTTTAAAGGTCATGTGAAAATGCACATTGAGCATGTCAGGGAAAGGCAGAGCTGCTGGAGGGAGTGCTCAGAAGGATTCTTCTGTAGAAGCTGGAAATCTCACATTTCTTTGAGTATCTTAGAGACCTGCCACTTCATATACATTGATGCACAATATGACTTGCTGTAGCTACATTAAAAATTAGTGTTTGTTAAATTTAGTCATTTCCTGTGCTTTACTTAATCATCTTTTTCCTACTCAGACAATTTGAATGCAAAGTTCCAATTTCAATTCTCTGAAATTTTGCATTTGGTAGTGGTTTCTTCACAAAAGAACACCACTGCCTGACTAATATCATTATTTAAAGTTGTAGAATAACTTAAGCTGCATTAGGATACAGTGTGTACAGGTAATCATTTCATCCACAGACAGAAGGATAGATAAATGTCAGCGATGGATGCGGTTGCAGAAGCCTATCTAAGAAGTTAACAACTAATGAGACTTTCTCAATAGTTATTTTCTATACCTTACTCTCTCAAATCTTCTCATACAACTAGTACATTTTGACATTAAATACTAAACCAGTGAGAATAACAATCTTAAGTAAAATGTTCAAAATGTTTATTTCAATGTTGTATATCTGTTAGTCTAATTTATTTTAGGTTCATTGAATTCTAGACACATTGATTATCACCAACATATATTGATTAAAAAATGCATTTTCTTACTAGAAATAATCTATTAACTAAGAAAATAGTTCCTGGTCATTGACAAATAAGCAGTTCTCCTTGATCACTGGTAGACCCAAGTCTTGTTTTGTTAATTCATTTACATAGTAGTTGTAAAGCAAACATTATGAGCAATTCCTTAGATTTGTTTTAATCACCCAGGAAATAGTTAGTACTGAAATTAGAGTTAAAATAAAATTAACTCTAAGTAATGGTTAATCACTTGGAAAAAAAAAAAAAAACTCTTCCTTAAATAAGATCAAGGCAGATAAAAATTAAGTCCTAATTAAATGCAGTCCTGTTCTAGGAAACGCCTAACACAGTGCCTGGCATATAGAAGGTTCTCATTTGGTGATAATTATAGTTATTAGCAGAATTGGAACTAGACCAAATACTTCTGGACTACCAGTCCCTTCCCCCCACCCCCAACCTATTTCCTCCTATAAAACTCAGTCACCTTTTTCTGGGAAATTTATCATCCTTGTACTAATCACATGCAAACTGCAGTTTCCAAGAGCAGGAGGGAGAAGAACAAATCAGTGTTTGGAGTGTTATCATATAGTCAAGACTTTCCTGGAAGAGCCCTGGTTTCAAATTATTAGCATGTCAACAATGGATATTTATTATTGTTTCCATCTTACAAATCCAGAAACCAAATTTAAAGCTGAATATTAACAGCAAAATAAGTTTTAAAAAATATTTTTTTTTTGTTAGATGAAGCCAGGCTCCATCCATATTGGCCTATAATTTTATAAGTCCATCATCATAAAAGTTAATGAAGTTTATTACCTTTCTGTGTGACTGGAACAAGGGACAAATGGTTCAGACCTATAATGGTTCACTTATTCATAAAACTCAACCCCAAGGAAAAAAGAGGAGACAAGAATAAGATAAAAAAAAAAAATAAAGCTTAATACAAAACATGATCTTTCCCCATAGTTTTTTAAAAAATAATACCATTTTCCTCTAAACTCTCTTTCCTGATTCAGTATTTTTCACTAAACAAAAACAAACTTCAGCAGAGCAAGAGAACCTCAGAGGACCATTTTTCTGCTTCTTCTACATTAAGTTGAGCCATTCCAAACCCAGAGCTGGCACTGAAATCAACAACAGGAGGCCAGTTCATGATGAGGCCCCCCAAAAGTGCCTGAGGTTTGGATGTAAAATTTTTCATGTTTTCTCTCCACAACCAAGATGATTCCTTCTGAGGGTGTGTATCTGAGACATATACTTGAGGTGATGCTACACAAAGGAGATGGAAGAAACTACTCCTGTGCTCTTTCAGGCTTGGTTTCCTGATCTGGACAAAAGGAGGATGCAGTCTGGATTTGCTTCATTCTCACCCTCCTTGCTGAGGCAGATGTCTTAAGCACTCCTTTTTAAGGATTCAAAGCCCATAATATTACTAATAACCCCACATACTTGTTTGCATTTCCCATGTTACATATAAATGTCAAAAGCAATGACTTGCAGCCCCCTTTAATCTCGTGACAGCTTTATTATCATTGGTTGGCTGAACTTCAAGAAAAGTTATGACAGTGGCTAAGTTCTGCAAACTGCAGCACATATTTTGGTAATTAGGTAAAGGAGGGAGAGCTACATTTAGAATGCACAGTTAAAATTATTTGCTAAACACTTAAGATGCTGAGGTATATCACATTCCTCCCAGGACAGCTTTTGAAGGATGATTTACAAAGCACTTCTTTTACCATTTTACATTTTTTTCCCCTTCTGTTAGGCTGTTTAAGCAACAGCTCTGACTTGGAAATGGATCTTCTGATAATGGAAACATGATATCTGCAATATGAGAAGGTGGAAGGAGGGAGTGGTCCAAGACTGTGTTTTTCATTTTCTTCTGTTTTGAACTCAGCTTTCTCAAATGACTGCATTTCTCTCATGAATACTTTAGCATTGAACATTGAAGCTGATTTCTTTTCATAGTTTTGGAATTAAGCCAAGATTTTCCAATCCTGGAAAAAATAATACGAGCTGTCTGAAATACACACAAACAAAACCATTTGTCTTTTTAAAAACTTAGTTATCAGTATGTTTATGTTAACAATTATTAATACTGAAGTTTTTTTATATCTTGTTAAAAGGTCATATACTTCAACGATGATTTGAAGGAAATTTCTGTTATAATAATGGGTTTCAAAAATTACAAACACCTTCGATCAGTTTCCTTAATAACTAAAATTATGAACAATATGAGAGGGCAAGTTTTATGACTTGACAATGATCCAGATTTGGTTAGTTGCATAATTTTTGTCTGATACTTTAATTTCTATAGGTAACTTGCCCAGACTCATAGTTAATAAAACCTATTTTCCAACTGCTGAAAGCCTTCTTTTTTTTTTTTTTTTTTGGTTTAAAACCCATACTATTTTGATACAATCTCACACTTTCTTCAAAGGATAGTCAGACAATCAATTAACAAAAGAAAATTCTTAAATTTTCACAGGAAAAAAAATGTCAATTGTGCACTGAAAGTGAAACAAATAATTCTATTTCTATGATGGCCTCATCTCAAGGTGATATGGAGAATAAAAAACAGAACTCTTTCATTTTCCCTTTCCTTCCTTTCTGCTCTATTCTTTTTCTTTCCTTCCTTTTTTAAATTTTTCCTCTTCCCCACTCATTCTTTCCCTAAATATATATCTTGGAGCTTGATGCAAAGTACACTTGAAATTCCTTAAAATATATGCAATCAAAAGAAAAAAAAAACAAACTATAAGGAAACAAAGATTAAACTAAGAAGAAAGAGTTAAAAATGGGAATCTTAAGAAATGTACACCATTTTTCAAAACAATTGCTAATAGTTGGTTGTAAGTTCACTTTAAGCAAGATGAAAAGAGTTTAGTTGGTTATGTGATTGAATTCTAAATGTTTTTAAGCAAAAACAAAATCAAATACTTAGGGAAAAGCCCAGATATCCCTGATTATAGAATAAGAAAGAGATTTCTTTCAAAGATACTTATAAGTGGGACTTTGTATAAAATCCTGCAGTAAGTAGGTCATATACCACACCTCATAATAAACAACAAAAATAACTTCATAAATTTGCTTTTAAAACTTGTCTTCTCTTTCATCCAATAGCTTCATACCAAGACTTAATTAAGTATAGGTCATTTTACAAGTGGATTGCCTGGCAAATTCAGGAGTATATTGTTTCCTATCTAAAATGATGCACATATGATATATATTTCCAGTGGTCTTATATCAATACTATTTCTTTCAGTTGAGCTTTGGTAGATATTGAGAAACACTGAATACAAGATAGTACTTCTTACACCTTACATGAATCTAGACTATACTGTCTACATTTGTAGGAATTCCAATCCTCGCTTCTCCCTAAGTAGATGTCTTCTAGAAAACCAAGGGCTCACCATAGTCTATATTCAAGTTTATCATGGATAACGTTAGTAGTGAATAATGGGAAAAACAGAAAGCTAAAATAAAACATTTTTCATAGACAGAAGATCCGTAGGTTTGCAAACAATTTCAGTTTCCATTTCAAATATTATGTAAATATTAATTATTTGAATAAAATTTAGTATTTTAATATTTTAGATAAAAATTGCTTTACAAATATATACAGGGGAAATTGTAGCTTTTTTTATTTTCTGAAACATGTTTAAAACAATTTTCTGCCTACCTCTCTTTATTTAAGTAAAATGAGATTTTGTCAGCTATTTTTATTTTTGATTATTTGACTTTCAAAATAAAGATTAGTGCAACACAATGCAATAAATATTGATTTTAAATTTATATCAAAAGCAAATATGAGACAGCCTCTGCACAGATAAGTATTTGATTTCTCTGAAATCCATTTATCTAAAGCTTAATCCAGTATTTGTTTTGTTATTAAAACTCATTAGCTATCCAATATTTTCTAAATTAGAAGTTAGAACCAATATAAAAACCCTCCTTGGACATTAAAGGATCCTAAAAAATTATAAGAATAAATATGGTCAGTAATTTAAATGCTCAGATACAACCTTGAGAAAAAGTACATGTTAATGAAGTTTTATTTCTCTAGTCCTTCAAAAATAGAAGAGAAATTAGGTGGGAAATCTGAGATAAATTTTAGTTAATCTAAACCCAGGAATTTGTGCTAGAAAAGAGAAGCAAAATTGACTTATTTTATAAAGCTCTCACTCATCACTTGGAACAAGTAAAAATTGGTAACATCATTTTAATTTCAAAACCAGAAACCATATTTTAATATGTTCTGGTACATTTTACAAGATACTATTTTATTATGTGTAATATAATTATGTTTTTTAGTTGTAGGGGAAAACAATATCTTCATTTCATTTTTATGTGGTTCTTAGGATCGAACCCAGTGCCTCATGCGTGCTTGGTGACCACTCTACCACTGAGCCACAGCACCAGCCCCTGATTTTAATGGGATACTAAAAACTTAGCTACATGACTCACAATCACTTTTTTATAACATCAACTTACAGAGTTAAAAATGATTACAGGTCAACTTTCTCATTGTATTCAGCTGACTCCAACTGTATTCATTGGTGGCATTGATTCCTGAATCATTGACTAATTGAATTAATCAATCAGCCATACATAACCTCATGAGGAATCTATGGAAACCATGCCACATGTATCTCTGCATTTTTATGGTAATAATTGGTTAAAAACATACCAAATACCTCAGGACAGTCATTTATACAAAAAAAGAGAAGATCACAGGAAATTTTTTTCAGAAAAAATTGTTGAATACCACATAAACTAATGTCTATTTCCATTTTATCTCTTAAGTGCTAAATGCATGGGAGATGTATTCATATATTATGTATTATATATATTTTTACCCAAACCATTTTCAAAGTGCTTTCAATTAAGTAGGAAGGAAGTCATCTGGGCCTAGCAACCTCAGTGAACCAGATAAAATGGAGATTTGGTGAACAGTACTGATTGATTTACAAACTTAGCTTCTTCTTTAGCTTACTACTAAATTGTTCTGTTTTGTTTGTTTGTTCATTTGTTTATCAGATACTGAGCAGTTACGTGCTATATGGGGCACTTTTCCAGTTCTGGGGGTAAGAATGTTAATTGGCTAAGTCATTCAGGATAATTTTATTCCACTTGACAGTCTTAGTACAGGATAATAAATGATACAAACCAGGCCAATGAGATGGTGGGAACATGTGCTGGGAAATTTTTCTTACATCTAAAGAAGCACATAAACTGAGTATTCCTCCTGTTCTAAAAGTTCTCACGTGAATTTTTAACATGCCTGAATCTTTTGCAGCAATCAGTGCTAACATTTCCCTTCCAGGAACACCTCTTGTCAAAGATAATCCCAGTCCCACTTACCTCATATGAAAAATCAATATGATAAAATAAATTGCCCTTAATAATATCATTCAAAGATAATTTTGCATTTATAGACTCATAAAATCAATGGAATTATTCTTTGGAAAATTGTGGCAGGTCACTCGGAGATACTTATGTGATTTTGGCCAACATGCAGTTGGCTTTCTCATGGACTTGAGCCTAAGTATCTTTTTGTTTGTTTGTTTTATTTTCAATAATTTTTCTTAAGTCCTCTTCATTTCTTTTTTTTCCCCATGACCTTTTTCTATAGCTTGAACTGTATCTTTCCATTCCTTTCTCTATTGTCATACAAGAACATTATTTGCACACTAAAGAGGATATGGATAGAAGGGTTCTTAAAATAATTGTGATTACAAAACTGAGATTATATATTGGTGCCCTGCAACTTGATTTTCTAAATCAACCAATTGTACATTCCAATAAGTAATGAGATGTCAATCCAAATAGCTGAAAAAATATTTTATAGTGAATGTTAATAATTTCTTCAATGATTTCTCTTTTGAACCATAGTAAAAATGTTCCCTTGTCCTTGACTTACGCACAGTAAACAACTTTGTTTATGTTTAATTATGCATTACACAGAGTCCTACAATATAGGTTCATAAGAAGGAATCAGTAGCCCAAGAGGTAGAAGATTACACACACACATGCACACACATGCATAATATTAACTTGACCATAAAATATATTTTATGGGACTATTTCCTATAGGGACTACTATCTTCCTGCGATTACTCTTTTGAATTTCATTTTGTTACTTCATTTTCAGAGTTAAATAAAAGAATAGGAACAGAACCTGAGTTTACAATCCTAAACTTCAGGTTTCAATTCTGAGATTGTGTTGTGCTACATATCTTCGTACTACATTATTTTACAACCACTACTTTGCTGGGAAGAATCCACGGCATCATAGTTCAAGTTCTTTATTACCATTTTATTTTTTTAAAAAGCTGACCTCAAGCCTTCGTGGTATTAAATCATTTCTTTCAGTTTACAAAATAGGCAAAATAAAGTACTCACTGATAAATAGTGCAGCTTTTTTTTTTTTTCTCTCGTTCCTTTCGTTTGAAAGTCAGCCCTGAGAACTGACACTGCACTCTTAGGAGGTATCTATTTTTCTGAAGAGACAGGTGTGTAACATCAGCAGCCAGATTTACAGCAGAATTGGCAGTGTTTCTAAAATAGGTTGCTTTGGTAAAGCAAGATGACATAATGATAGTTAGACTGGAGCTAGGGGAAGTTCTTTATTAATTTATTCCTTCTGTATCAGTCCTGAAGCTTGAGATTAGCAGGCACATAATTACAGTTGGCATTCACCAAGATACTACTGGCAAAGAGGTTTCAGATGGAACATTTCTCTTTTCTTGCCAGAAGCAGCCATGTTGGCAGGCGACCACACAGAATGTTGCCTGCCTCTTCTATCCACCCCCTAGACAAAGAGATCAGTTTCATCTGTCAGTCTGGCACCTTTCACCAGCACAATAATTCTCATGAAATTCAGAGATTAAGAAGGATCTTCATTAGAAAGTGATTGTGTATAGCAGCAACCTGGAGAGATGAGACTTGTACAAGAGACAGCACAAAGCACAGAGTGGAAAATTGAAGTGACGTGGTGGTTGAAAGTCCTCATCACTAATACTGAAGTGACCTATGATACACTCAAATCAAAGACTGAGTATATATAAAAAGTTAGGAAAAATAGGATAAGAACTTTGTTCTTAACACAGTGCCGTCCAGTCTGCGGTTATCATTACAGCAGATAGATCTTAATGAAATGATAGCTCAAATTAAATTTATGTGATAACAGAATATCTTGGAGTATGAAAGTATAATAATTCACTACTAATGCCCTCTTGAGCATAACAGGCAAAGGAATATTAACCCTAACATTTTTAATATTGACTTAGCTGTCAGACAGTCCTGAATTATAGGAGAAACTGCAGTTATCTACTCAGAACTCAGGGAATTGAAACCTTTGGTCTCTTTTATTCTCAACTTACAATTCAAATATTCCTTAAATTAAAAATATAAAATATAATGATTTAAATAAACTCTGTTAGGTATTGACAGGTGATTTAAATTCATTCTGACATCTTCATGCAATGAATAACATAGAATATTAAAGCCACACTTTTTGACAGGAGGCAAAATTGTGTAGTATATTCAGGAGACAGTAGAGAGTAGAAATCCAGATTTCAGACTTCAGAGTAACTCCATCTCAAAGTTCCAATTTCATAATATATTTGGTATGGAACTGTAAACAAATATCATTTCTATGTCTTGATCTCCTTATCTGCAAAATAATAATTATAATAATAATTATAATACCTGAATTAGAGATTATTATGAAGCTGTAAAACCTAATAAATATTAAACCTTAAAATAATCTGCAAGGCCAGGCATGATAGCTCATGCCTGTATTCCCAATGGCTCAGGAGGCTGAGGCAGGAGGATCTTGTGTTTATAGCAAGCCTCAGCAATGGCGAGGTGCTAAGAAACTCAGTGAGAACGTGTCTCTAAATAGGACTGGGGATGTGGCTTAGTGGTCAAATGCCTCAGAGTTCAATCCTTGGTAACACCTCCCTCCTCCCGGAAAAAAAAAAAAAAAAGATGCAGGATACAGCAGATACCCAATAAATATTAACAAGTATTGCTTGAAACTGTGTCTTCACCATACCTAGTTGCCCACTTATTTTCCTTTCCTCATTGTTTTAACCCTTGGTCACTCTGTATCATCATCGATACCTATGAGGAAGAAAGATGAAAAAAGGTTTTATTCTTCTATAATTTGTCAATCTGTTGCATTTCTCAGTACTACTTAACTCTTGAAGTTTTTCTTTTCTTTCTTTCTTTAATTGTGCAATTAAGGGCTTTGCCATCTGTCACAGACAATGGCAGCAGCTCTCTATGAGCTGAGAAGGTACTTCAGGCCCAAAGGTATGATTTCATACCACAGAATAGCCATCCTTACCTTAACGATTCCACCTACGCATATGGCCTGCCTTATACAAACACAAGAATGTAAAGCAGATATCAGAGCATTAAAAATAAAAACTGATACACATTTTGTTTAAAAAAATGTGAAATGTGTGACAGTATAACATTGCCATTTTTGTGTTCTATTGTTTCAACCTTTCATATAATTTTATGCTATGTAGAAGTTATCAATAAGTTCTTCTTTTCTTTTTCTCTAGCTTTTAAGAGTTCTATTAAAAAACTATAAAATGTTGGTTCATAGACATCATCAAAAGCAACAAGTTTCTTCAAAATATAATTAAACCCATTTTTCAATCTTGATTAAACCCACTCTTTTTTATCTACCTAGATCCACATGCTCAGATTCAGTAGCAACCTACTAAGAATTAGATTTATGGCTAGACCAAATTGAGATTTAGCTAAATGTTAATGGCACACATAATTTATCAGATTTAGTTTGAAAGAAAGGATGTAAAATATATAATTAATTTCAATGTTGATAACATGTTTAATAATAATATTCCAGAGACTTGGTATTAAATAATACACAAAATTAACTTGATTTTTTACTCTTTAAAATGTGACTACTCATTTTCATTTCATTTGGTTGCTGAATATTTAAAAACACATTTAAAAATGTTTCTTGCATTTGTGGCTTCCATTTGGTTCAACGAACAGTACCACTCTAGACTTGTGGAAGGGAAGCACTTCAGTTATATCATCATCATCATCATCATCATCATCATCATTATCATCATCATAATCATCATCGCAGTAAATTAAATAGCATTTTAGAAATAAAAATTTAGAACAGAATTTTTTGGGGGTACTGGGGATTGAACTCAGGGGCATCTGGCCACTGAGCCACATCCCCAGCCTTATTTTGTATTTATTTAGACAGGGTCTCACTGAGTTGCTTAGTGCCTCACTTTTGTTGAGGCTGGCTTTGAATATAGGCATGCACCTCCATGCCTACCTAGAACAGATATTTAATTTCAGTTATAAATATAATGTTATTCTTGTTATGACCAAGAGAGAAATAGGATTTATCACACAAGGGAAACCGAGTTTATCACTGGAAATCAAAAACAAAAAAAGTTGTCTTTGAAGGCATCATCAAACAGCTACTAAGTCAACCCACACTTGAAAGAGTAGAATTCCATGGGAAGGCCACTACTGCAGAGAGGTAAGTTGAATTCAAAATTTAGGGAACCCATAGTACTCCGCGAGGAGGCAAGAAGGCCAACAGAGCTTCTGGCAATCTGAAAGGGATGGACGGGCAAAACTTTGAATGTAGGACTTTGAAACCATTAGGACTTAAGGTTCAAGATTTTGGAAAGTGTGACAAGGATATCCCAGTATTAGTGATTTCCCCTTCAGATGTTATCTGAATTCTTAAACTGTTTAAGTGAAAAGTTGAAGATGTTAATCAGAAAGTACCCAAAACATAGATTAATAAAGACTCCAGGTTCACCTTTGGGATTCCTAGAAGATCAAGTTCCATTAAAGAGAACCAGAACTTGTCAGAGTCCTAGAAGCAGAGGTCCCATTACACTCATTTGTCAGGAGAAGAATTTTCTGGAAGAATATAGCACCATTCAGAGCTCCTAAATTTTTTTCCATACATAATGCTAATTATTCAATTAAAAATTACTAACTGTGTGAGAAACAGATTCCAAAGATAGGAAAATTGACTCAACAGATCTACAGATTACCTGGTTACAGAAGAAATTAGATGTAGGTTGGCATTAAAATATTTAATAAAATAAGTGACAGAGATAGAAATTAAAAATGAAAGGAATTTTAAGAACTAAACATATAACCACAGAAATTAAAAATGTTGTAGATGGCTTTCATATTAGGAAGTAGGACTAGTGAACTCTAAAATAGTTAGTGGAAAATTTTGAGATTACTCAGAGAGCAAAAATGACAGAAGATATGCACACAAAAAAGTGTAAGGACTTAGTAAAATGTTCCAGTAAGAAATATCACTGGAGTCCTGGATGGGAGGAGAATGACAACAGGCAGTAATCATATTTGAATAGACACTGGCTGAAAATTTTCCAAAACTGTCAAAAGATATCAGGCTTCAGAGTCAAGGAACCCTAAAACCTGACTGGGATAAATATAAGGAAAATCACATTAGAAACATAATTAAAAAGGAAAAATAAAACTTTGAAAAATTAAGACCAAAGGAAAATCTTTAAAGCATTGGGGATTAAGGATTGATGGGTAAAAACTAGCAGACTACTCACTTGCTAGAGGAAGAAAGACTACAATTTGGCAAATTGTGAGGCTGGATGAAATTAGGCTTCAAAAGATCTCTGCTAAGCTCATAATTCAACATCCTTGGAAAGGCTGCTACAGATTAACATATGCCACATGTGGCCCCCAAACTAATCTTCACATGGAAATGGTCAGTTAACGGTAACAAAGTATAGTAATAACATGGGTGCACATGGTTGTCAACTATGAGGGCAACATTTACTAGAAGAAAATACCAAGAACAAGTAGAAATAAAAGAAGATAAGACAATTTGAAATCTATTTCATTAGTGTTTAATATTTTCCATTATTTTGGCTTATTTTACCAGTGGATAGTGTTGGAATTTTGTGTGTGTGTGTGTGTGTGTGTGTGTTTTGCTAGGAGTTGAACAACTGTTTGAATGATATGTTCTTACTTCCTGTTTACACAAGGACAGTAAATCTGGTAGATAATCCCTACAAAAAAATATCACCCACCTACATCCTTTGTAAACTTCAAAATTTTTATCAAATTTACTTCTTTAGTCTTATTCCTTCATATCCCCCAACATTCTTCTTTCATCACCAAAAATAAAGGAGGAAAAAATGCATATTTGGTGCAGTAAATAAATGCAAAAAATTAAATCTATATAAAATATCACAGAGAAATACCAATTATAGGGAAGAAACAAAAATAATGATGTGACTAGCCATGTGTGGGTATGTCTGTCATTGCACACTGTAAGTATATTGATTCCTTGCCTCTTGATGCACTAAAGCCTGTGGCATGTGATCCATTGTGACACAAATTCCTTGTTCCAGTGTACTAATCCTTATGACTTTAACTTTAATAGTACTCAATATTCTTGTCAGCTGACTCATTCATTTATTCTGTAGATACTCATTGAGCAATCACCATGTCATAGGCAGGATTCCAGATATGGTGCTCAAATGAGGAAAACAGGCAATGAAGTAACTGACTAGTGCTGAGTAGAGAAATTAGATGGTGAAAAGGTCAAAACTCAATGGGATACAGTTTTAGATAGGAGACACAAGGAAGATAACAATAAGAAGGTAAAGTAAGACTAGACAGAAGTGAAGAAGTAAAGAAAATGTGAGTGAACATTTCAGAAAGAGATTCCAGAAAATGCAAAGGCCATTAGAAACAACTGGCCTGATATGTGTTCAAGAACAAGGAGGTTCATGCGACTAGAATAAGAGGAGCTGGCAGGGTGTAACAGGAGATGCAATCAGAAGGAAAACTGGGAGGAAGGTTACAAAGGGCCTTGTTAGGTTATTCAAGAAATCTTACTTTAAACGAGATTCAATGTCTTTAGAGAATTTTGAGCAGAAGAGTTATGTGACTAAAATCAGATTATAAAGGAACACTCCCATATAGCTGCTATATGGGAGACACTGGTCAAATTTTGTGTAAAATGGGATTGGTAACACCAGTTGATAGGCTACTATAATAATCCAAGCATAAGAGAATAGTCCCTTAGTTTAGAGTGGTACAGAAGCAAATGGGGAAAGATGATTGGATTCTGAATATATAACACCCACTGCTAGGGCCTGAATATTTCTGGGCCCCCAACTTCAACTCATACACTGAAATCCTCAGCACCAACATGATGGTTTTAGATGACAGATCTTTTGAGAAGTGCTTAAGTCATGATGATAGAGCCCTTATGAATGGGATTAATACCCTGTAAAAAGGCCCAAGGGTGGGTGTAAAGCTCAGTGATAGAGTACATGCTTAGTATGCACAAGGCCCTGGACTGGATACACAACAAAAAATAAAAAATAAACAGTGTAAAATCATTTATCATTTTTACCATGTGAGAATACAGTAAGAAGATGCCATCTATAAACTAGAATGTGGCCTCTCAACATTGAGACATCAAATCTGCTAATGCCTTGATTGTGGAGCTCTCAGTTTCTAGAACTGTTAGAAATAAATTCCTATTATTTATAACTTACAGAGTATATGGTATTTTGTTATAGCAGCCCAAATTGTCTAAGACGTTCATAGAGCCAATAGATTTTGCTGATGAATAATGAAAGTAAAGTTAAGGATGATCATACATGACTTTTTGTTTAAGCAGCTGGGTGAAAGGTAGTAGGCATCTACTAAATGGATATTATGGGAAGAGCAGATTTGGGAATCCTCAGTTTCGAACATATTAAATTAGAGATGCTAAATTCCTATCTCAGTAGAGAATCTTGTTCTAAATGTCCTGTGAAAAATAAGGGGTCAGAAGAGAAAATGAATTATAAGAAAATAATTTGTAATTTTCCAATTAATTATTTAGAATCATAATGTGAATCATTGTAAGATATCCTCTTTGATGGGTACACTGTTTCCCACCTTCTGACAGTGTTTAAACTGCCTTTCTGCATTAGAAAAGAAGTCCATTTGACTGAACTTGGTTAGCTACAGAACATTTGCTCTTGTACAAAATGATGTGGACTAGTTAAGCTGATTCCTGCCATCAATATATTGATACTGATATATTAAGAAAAACATTATTTTTCCTCTGAAGTTACAAATTTGGGTTTCTATAAATCTGTAGTTGCTGGTTTACATCCCTGACTGCTGGTCATTCTGCACTGAAAGACCATGAAGGCACTATGGAGCTGGAAGGACACTGGGAGGTAGCAAGCAGGATCCAGTTCCCTACTAGCCAGAGTGAAATAAGCTTCGTCCTAGACTTGCTGGTCACTTGAGTCAATTAATTCTTTTTTAAAAATTTATTTATAACAACAAAAGAAATTGAGTCCTGAGAAATTAGTTAATTTCCAAAGGTAAAATCTTAGATACATAAAGCTAATAATGTTTCTGTTGCTTCTTTCCAGAATTTCTTTGGGGAATAAAAACTAATAGCATATTATAAAAATAAGCCCTATTTTTAGAATCAAAATTTATTAATGACTTATCAGATTCTTCTTAGAACCATCTTTTGACCATCTATGTATAAGGATGAACAAAACTACTGATAAAATGATATTCCCCAGAAAACTTCCAATATACATTGAAATCAACTACTTTCATTCTCTATCCTAAACAATTTTTAAAGGAATTTCAAGATATGTCTGAATTCTATTTTCATAATTTTTCCAAACTCTCAGAGCCATTCCTCCATTTTTGGAAGGAACAAATATCAAATGGAAGCTACTATATGGAAAAAACTCATAGATATCACTGAACCCATAGTTCGTTCGTTCCTTCCTTCCTTCCTTCCTTCCTTCCTTCCTTCCTTCCTTCCTTCCTTCCTTCCTTCCTTCCTCCCTTTCACGCAGGGATTGAATTTAGGAGTGTTTAACCATTAAGCCACATTCCCAGATCTTTTTATATTTTAAGACAGGATCTATGCCACCATAGCCAGCTAAAGCCATAGTTTCTATAGTTTGCCTTCAATAAATAGGAATCTAGTATATTGACAATTAAGAGCCAAGAAAATAGTTCAAGAAAAACTGAGTTAAAGTTAAGTTAGTAGAAGAGTGTCTTCAAACTCTGGCTTTCTATTTCCAGTCTCTAATATTATCCAGCTTATAAATATGCATTAATTACTATATGAGCGAGTGGATGGCTTATTTCTAAATTCAACCATTGAGTACATTCTTAAAGTTCTTTTTATCTGTCTATTGGTTGTTTTATAAATGTAACAATGACTTTGGCTTTGCCCCTAAAGCTGTAAATTTCCTCTCATGCTTCCCATGTTATCAAAAGGTATACTTTCATTTCTATGAGTAAATTCAGTATTCAGTGAGCAAATTTCAAGTCAGATATATAAGAGATTTCCTTAAAAATATCATTCATCTTTTACTGAGACAAAAGCCTAATTTTTAGTTCTAAAAGCAAACTTTCTCATTGTTGTGCCAGATGAAAGTAAACCAAACAGTAAAACTTTTCAATAATATCTGACAGAGAAAATGTGACTCAAGAGGAGGGAGATGGCTTCCCAGGATTTATCCCACAATGGAACTGAAGGTCATTCAGTGTTTCTCCTGAAGATGCTTAACATGGGCATCGTTAACCTCTGGTAGGGAAAAAAAAAAAAAAGAAGAAGATATCCTTATGTTAGCATTCCATGACTTAGAGACATCAGCATTTTCTTCTAATTTAGTTTATTTAATTATTGGGTAACTCTAAGTCTAAGGATTAAAATGCCAGAAAGAAAATGAGAGGAGCCCTAAAGATAGAGTGAGCTACAGTCTAAACAAGGAGAGAGGCCTGTGCATTGTCCTCGAGTGAATGGGGATTCCTTGGATAATGCCTGTAGATTGGACAGGAACAAAAAGGCTTTGCACACAACCACCCATTGTTCTGTCTTTGTCAGAACCAAAATAAGTACAGACTCGCTTTTCAGGCCCACTTGCTGAGGATGAAGACAGGAACGCCACTGGATCCCATGTTTGATGTCTTCATTTCCTGGGACTTCTCTGAGAGCTGAGGGAGACCTGGCAGGCAAGAGTGATCAGCACAGAGAAAAGGAAATCCTAAACCTCCTCGCTTTCTTAGTGAGGAGCAACAGTACATTTCTATTGTGGTAGTGCCCACTTTTCTTGTCATTGTGGAGCTAATAGAGCTGTGATGACATCACATTCTGTAATGAAAAAAAGAAAAAGAAAACAGGAGAAGAGGAAATAATCTCCAGCAACCATGAAATTCCCTAGAGGGCAACCACTAATATTTTCAAGAATGCAACAGATAGGTATGTGACCAACTGTGTCATGTTACATTAAGGCAAGAATGAAGGAATTACTAAAACTTTCAAGCTCTCATATCCAACTTCCATCCAACTGGCTCATCTCCCAGAAGGCAAGTAAAAGAGAAATAAACAGATAAAAACTAAACATTACACGTTTTCTGGGTTGGCTATCTGTCAGAGATTAGCAGTTCCCTTGGATATAGGTTCTTGGCATGCTTTACATTTTACATAAATATATATGTGTATATATATACATATATATATATATATATATATATATATACACACACACATGTGTATATTCAGATATTTTTGGTTTTAGAAATATGATCATATTGTAATTTGAAATATCTTCTAAGGATGCACTTCTAAAAGCCCCAAGATTTTGTCAAACAGCCATTTTACAGCTCTCTGGATTTCCACTAATCAGCAAAAGTTACTGGCCTTAGAGAAAGCCAAGTTCATTGTCTTGTAAAATACTGTGAGTATTTATATCACAGCGTGATAAATCTCAGAGAGAAAAGAAAGCGGGTAAGAGATTTTTAGATCTATTACACCATTTAACTCAGAGAATGTTTATATGACCCACTGCACAAAGTTTAAATACATGAGGCGGTTTTGATTGTTAACTCTCTGAACTTGCTGGCAGAGCAAAGTGAGACAAGACATTGCTAAACAGTGTGCTCTGGTATTGTTATCTACTATAGGGCACTTTCTGTCTTGTCAGCTGCTTCAGACATCTGCTCAGCTCTATAAAACCTGCACATAAGCATGGGTCATTTTTGTTTGTTTAGAGTTGAGGAGCATTAACTATTCACTGGTTATTAGTTAGGTCTGTTTCCCAAAATTAGATAAGAGAATTTTAGTGATCAAGTCAGTTCCCAAGAAAAAGTTTGCTTAACCCATTCCGTCTGTTTCTTAGATACATTTTCATTTAAAACTACAGTGTAGCTATTTATCACAGAAATTTGAACACCAGTGAAATAATAGTTTCCATCTTTAGTTTTCCACATCATATAACTACTATTTACATTTTATATATCTTTTCAGTTTTTCTGTGAAAACTTGTACCTGGTTTAAAGATATACCACCAAAAAACTTTGCATTCTCTTATTAGTACAGTATTTTCTGTCTTGCTTTTTCATTTTTAAAGCATAATTTAAAATTGCTGCCTTATAAGGATATAAGAAAATTCATTTAACCTTTTTCCTATGGCTGAGTTGCTGAGTAACTGAGTTGCACAGTATTCCTGTAGGCCCAGGTGCAAAGTTAATCCCACTCTTGCTTCTTATGTTTTTTGGTGTTCTTTCACACATTCCATGCATAAGTTAACCAGGCTTCTTTTTTTATGGGGAGTGGTGCTAACTTTCATAGTAGTATTTGAACAGATTGCTGTATTTTTTATTAGCTTTTAAAATGCATATAACTGATAGGATGAGCTCAAGATACATGCGAATAGTCCAATGCTACAGTTGTAGTACTGCACTGTGTTGGGTCCCTCACACACACCCAGATTCTCTCAGCATGTCCTCCACCAGCTTGAGTCCTGTCAAGCAGGGAAATTAATTCGGCTTAGGGGCATGTGGCAGGATTATGACAACCAGGATCTTTCTTCCAAACAAAGGAAGAGAAGGACTAATCAAGCTGTATTTCCAGGGAAAACTTACAAACGTACAGATTCAAAATTTGGAAAGAATACACAATTAGTTTTTTAAGGGCTTAAGGGCCAGCTAACATTTTTCTTTTGGCCTGTTCAACCATCTCCCTGAATATCCTCTTCTTTTATTCCCTTCACTGGCCATTTTCCATCTGTCAAGTCCTTGGCTCAGCTGTTAATGTTCTTAGGGAAATCAAAGACTGGGCAGAGGTGAGTTCCCACTCTCAGTCATGATCTTACTACTTCCAGATATGGCTCGAACTCCCTATCCTTTGAGGCAAGTTTAAATTTAGCTTGTTCATGCTCTCACTACTTGTTCTGAAGTGGCCCATCACTAAGGATCTTGGGAATAGGGCCAGAATAGAGCTGGGATGTTATTCCCGTGACTGACAGCAAAGACTCATCTCCATTGTATCTGAATCTAGTCATGACAACATGCAATACGACCCCAGACCTCATGGAAATCGTTTTGAACTCTTCAAACTAAAATCAATAGTAAAGTTTTAGAAGAATTGAATAACCAACTAAGATCATTTTAATTTTATTTCTTAAAAATAATTTAGAAAGAAAAAAAAGAGTATTCTTACCTAAATTCATGATTTACATAAGAATGCAAGAAATTCCCTAGTGCGAATTGGAAATTTCTACAGTCCAAAGTTCTGTCTCTGAAAGACACTCTAATCATACAACTACAAATTCTCTAAGGCAATGACATCACTTTGAATTTCTTTAGGGGAAAAAAAAATCATACTAGCTGTTATAGTTTGGATCTGTAATGTCCCTTAAATATACATGTGTTGAAGGATTGGTTTTCAATGAAGTTAGGCTCAGAGGTGGGGCTTTTAGAAAGTGATTCGACATAAGATCTCTGCCCTCATCAGTAGACTAATTCACTGATGGATTAATAATTGGATGGCATTATTGGAAAGTGGTGGGAACTGTGAGAAGTGAGGCCTAGTTGGAGGAAAATAATCTCAGAAACTAGTCTTTTGGTCCCTAGCCTCTTCTCTGTTTCTTTCTGTGTACCCCACCCCTTCTTTCCAAGTTGCCTTGAGGTGAACAGTTCTACTGTACCATATCATTTCCATCATGTCTGTCATGACACTCTGCCACAGTAATGAAACAATCCTATCGTAGACTAAAACCATAACTCAAAATATATCTTTCTTCTTCTAAATTAATTTTCTCAGATATTTTCTCACAGTGTCAGAAATCTAACTCACACACTAGCTTTCTGTTGGTAAGAATAAACCAAATGAGACTTTTTTTTTTCCTTAAGCAACTATTTTATTTGTCAGTAATAAGTGCTATGCTAGATCAGAGGCATAGTTCAGTTGTTTTTAAATTCAATGTCTTTTTCTCTTTGAAGAATATTGTCCATTCAATCGAAATATAAAAATGGAAAATAACTAACACTGCAGTTGTGTTAATTAATATTACACTGCATCTAGTCAAGTCCACGCAATGTAGAATATTCAATAAAAGAGTTTGTCTTACAGGATTACCCAGTGCTAACTCTGGATCTGCAACTCATTGCAGTGCTAACTCAGCCTAGGCTGAACTTTTCAGCAAATGATAATCAAGCTTAAACTCTACACTTCCCCTTAGTTGGTTAAGTTAATCAGCATGCAACTCATGTTTCGGTCAAGATTATGTCACTCTGCATGGAGGCAGCAATTGATGTTCTCTTTTACTATACCAGTGTATATCCCTATTCCTTATTTTATTTTCAATTTGAGGGCAGTCACTGTTCATTAATTGAAAAACACCATGGTAGATAAACACCTTAGTTCATCGTCTAACAAGGATATTTTTCTGGTAGCCCCTGTCACCAGCATCTTCAACATTCTACAAGATGGTAGTCTTCTTCATTTCACCTCATGGGGAACATAATTTGAAGGAAGTTCTTTGTTTTTATTTTTTTTTCTTTTTGAAGTGTTTTTCAACAGTATAAATATCTTGAGTCTAATCTCCATGTAGAAAATGCCATCTTTACCAAGAAATTGAGCAATGGAAATGTTATCTACCAAGGCAATTCACTTCTCTTTGATTTTGTCATAATCATGCTTACAGATAAATTTATGTACTGACCGCCCCATCCTGGTGTTTCCATGCAATATATGTTTTCCACGGTCCTCAGCATGTTACTTGAAACCTGTTGAGCTTAACAACAGCAACACTGAAGACCTGGTGGAAACAACGAAGCTGATGTTTTAATTAGCTTTTTCATTGCTGTGACAAAAAGCCCAATAAGCACATCTTAGAGAAGAAAAAGGTTATTTCAGTTCACAATTTCAGAGGTTCAGTCCATGTTTGGCTGACTCTATAGTTCTGGGCTCAAAATAAGGCAGAACATCATAGTAGAAGGGTAAAGGGAGGAAGGCAGCTCAGGACATGCCAACCAGGAAGCAGACCTGCTCACCAGGGGAAAAAATATCAACTCTGAATATTTGCCCAGTAATCTGTTTCATCCAGCCATACCCTACCTGCCCACAGTTACCATCTAGTTAATCAATCCATTAGGTTATATCTATAATAATCTAACCACTTCATCTCTTGCATGCCTCACACATGAGCTTTTGGGAGATACCTCATATCTAAACCACAACACTGTAATACATTTGGTCTCAATTCACTGATACCTCCCATCTTGATGACAAACACAATTTGAGTTCTGCAGGTAGAATGCATCAGCTCTTCTTGCCATCTGTTTTAGTCAGGTTTTTTTTTTTTTTTCTGACTAAAAGCCCTGACAAGAATATTAGGAGGAAAAGTTTATTTGGGGGCTTATTGTTGCAGAGGTCTCAGTCCAAAGACAGGCAGCTTTATTCTTAGGGACTCAAGGTGAAGCAGGACATCATGGCAGAAGATTGTGGCAAAGGGAAGCAATTTACAAGATGATCAGAAAGCAGAGACTCAACTCACCAGATATAAAACATATACCCTAAAGGCACACCCTCAGAGACCTATCTCCTCCAGACACACCCTATCTGCCTTCAATTACCACCTAGTTAATCCTATCAGGGAGTTAATTCTGATTGGGTTAAGGCTCTTAGAATCTAATTATTTCTGCTCTAAACCTTCTTGCATTCTATTACCATTGAGTTTTTTTTTGGGGGGGGGGATATTTCACATACAAACCATAACACTGTCCTACACATTTGATTCTTATTTCTGTATATTGGCCTACAGTCAGTGGATAGTGCTTAGCTGCTTCTCACAGATATGCTTCCTTCTTTCTTTTCCAAGGAAACTTTGGGCAAGCTTCTTAGGCAGACGATCTTCAGCTCTGTGAAATTCTTCCATTTTTCCTAAGGGTTTCTGGCATTGTTGGAACCTTTTTTTTCTTTTCTCTCTGGCACCTTCATGGTTCAGAAAAGAGGCCTCCTTCATCCTTTAACTCCTGCATTATAAAAGAGAACAAGAATAGTTAGCAGGTAAAGAAAAGTTACAGAGAAGAGAGGGGTCTTAATACCAGCATAAGCAAATAAGAAAAGAAGAATGTGACGAGTTTAGAACTGACAGCCCAATTAAGGATGCTTCAACTCTTTACAGATCAAAGATCCTTCCCTCAAGTGTTAACTTATTCACAATTCTATTTAGTTAGAATTATGGGCATTGAGACTCATGTTTGGAAATAGTGAATGATGAGGTGGCACTTATATTGAAAAATAGGTCAGTGATCCTGGACGTCTTCCCTTTATCCACCATTTCTTTATCACAGAAGTCTCTGGCAACAGAGAAGGAGGAATACTGGACAAGGTACAAGCTTAAAACAACCTTAGATTCATCAATGATTCATCAATGTATTGAACCTTCAAAGACAACAAGGTGTTTTATGATAGTCTCTCAGAAAATGTTTTCAGGAAAAAAAATGAAAGAAAAGAACATGAACTTAAAAACTCATAGAAGACTTAATTCTCCGTTCAAAAACTGCCACAATCGCACTAAGGGATATCAGTCAAGACGTAATTTGGGACCAATGGGTTTTACAATCAGTCCTTACCCTGTATGTTTAAACAAATCTTTTCCCTCCAAAGCTATCTAAATTCTTTGTTTATTAATCAACTTTGTTGATTAATCAACTTTTCCTTTTCTAGAATATTTTGTTTTATTTCAAAAAACTTGGTCACCACTTTGTTCACAATTGTTACCCAAATTTCTTTATTGGTGAATAATTAGAGCAATCACAATGCCCCCATGAGACAAGCTATTTTCTCAGTACTTTTCACTAGTGCACATGCTTTTTCACTCTTTTTAATTATATGTGTTGGTTCTCTTCAAAATACATTATCATTTTTTTTTCTTCCTCTCCAAGTCCAATCCACTCTCAAATTCTTGCCCAAATTTCTTTGGCTCTATGAAACCTTCACTAATGCTTTTAATATATGCTGTTTATTCCTATTTCTAAATTTTCACATCACCTTTAGCAATTAGCATTTAATTATATACCATCTTCTTTTTATTCTTAATCTCTTCAATAAGATTAATGACTGTGAATTCAGATGATCTAATTCAATCACTTCTTCCTATCTCAAGTAGTTTCTATCAAAATAATTGTTGATTCTTTGATGAGATAACTAAAAATAAAACAAGTAAAAATTCTGAAGGCTCAAAAGGAAATGGGATCAGTGAGGAGCACAGGAATTCAGTGAGTAGTAATGGCCGGCTACTGACTGTTGGTTCAGTGTCAACCCTTGACTAATAGCAAGAATAATAAAAGCCTTCTACTGCACACATAACAAGTGTTCAATACATATTTAAGAAATAAATATATTAATAAATTAGGCTCAAGCTTGTGCCTGTATATTATTTTAGTCTTATAAACAAACTTTCATCCAAAGAAGTTGAAAAACATATGATTCCTGTTAACTTTGGTATCATCAATATATTAAAATCCATTAGTAGCAATAGTTTTTTTAACTATTATTATATGTTGTTAAAGCTGAAAATATGTACATGTTACAATTTAATAAAGAGTCTGTGAAACCAGATGAAATTGTCTTAGTGGTACTTTAGAATATCCACTGTAACTTAGTATTTCTTAATGAACATTGGGTCACAATGATCAATTATTACATTGTGTGGTGCCAGCAATACAACTACAGAGGCAAATTAAAATGATATGAAACCTGGGATTGAATGGGAAATCTGACAGTAACTACATACATTTCATTGCCTCTCATATTTGCTGAACTTTGGATAATTTTGCCTTTTATAAAAAAAGAAAAGTGAGATAAATGTTTGATAGGTGCATTTTTCTCAGCTCAGGAATATGGCTAAATTTTACAGAATTAGTGAAACACAAGTTGAAATATCTTCTGCCACAAGGACCTCTAACTACAAGAAGACCTTCCTGGCCACCGCTGCTGTGACTCTTGCCTCCTCATCATTCCAAGAGTGGTCACCTCTATTTCATTGACAAGTCTGTGCACTGCTTCAAAATCATCTGTACAAATGGTACCCATACAGATGTTCTTCATCTCCATTCACTACAGAGTTTTTAATGAGAAATACCTCACATCCGGAACATCTAGCATCTACTACTAGAAGGTGATGTCCCTGGTGTTGAGACATATATTACAATTTGTTGTTGTACATCCTTCAGAACAGTGTGTGTGTGTGTGTGCGTGTGTGTGTGTGTGTGTGTGTGCATGCGTGCACGTGCGTGCTTGTGCGCTTGTATACATATATGAATAAAATTTGAAATTGCTTGGCCATAGATAAATATATTAGGGGACATATATCAAGGCGCTAAAATCAGTTATCTAATGAGTGAATAAATACAGGCCATATGAAGAAGGATTATTACTGTTTTATCCTTTCTGCATCCTCTCCCAATTAAAAGGAGCAAGTATCTCTGTTCTAAATAAATACACTCATAATTTACTTTAAAATTAAGATATTTTAACAAATGAGACAAATATCTCTGTCAACTTTAGTTAATTCTTATTTACCTTTCAGGCTTGGTGCTTTCACAAGTATTATATTATAAATCTCATAAAAATCTACCATACAGAAACCACAATTAATTCTGCTTCATACTTTGTTAGGATCATAACATGAGACAATGAAAGATAAAATAATTTAATAAAAATAGAAGAAAATGTGATAATGTTGGTGTTCATACACTTACAGTTACTTTTGAGTAAGCTGTTTAAGATGAGCTTTTAATATAGAATTTTGAAATGGGTGTCTTGTGGGAGTTAAATTATTAAGTGCCATTAAATACTTCTCATTTTGATAGTAATAATAATGATTAATATTTTTAAAAGACAGAATATACCATCCATGGTACCAATTTGTAATAGTATTTTAACAAACAAAGACAGGTATGATAGGTTAGTTACAATTCCATGTTTGAGAGCTACATAAACAAAATGGATATATTTAGCTAAATGTACTAAATATATCCCTTGTCTGTGATAATTTTTCTTAAAATTAAATACTGGGTCTCCTTCCATTTCCATGCAACTTCCTTCTCTCTCCCTTTCCCTCCCACCTCTCATCCCTGTTTAATGTTAATCTTCTTCTCATGCTCTTTCTCCCTGCTCTGTTCTTAGTTGTTCTCCTTATATCAAAGAAGACATTTGGCATTTGTTTTTTAGGGATTGGCTAGCTTCACTTAGCATAATCTACTCTAATACCATCCATTTTGCTGCAAATTCCATGGGGATAGTAGAGGATAGGAAAAGCAACAGAATACAACAGACACTAGTATGGCAATATGTAAAACAGTGGATGTGTAACCGATGTGATTCTGCAATCTGTATACGGGGTAAAAATGGGAGTTCATAACCCACTTGAATCAAATGTATGAAATATGGTATGTCAAGAGCTTTGTAATGTTTTGAACAACCAATAATAAAAACTTAAAAAAATTAAATACTGGGAATACTAATGAGAGTGATGTTAATATCTTTTTCATAATGGTTATGTATACATCAAGCAGAGTTATAGGTGCATTATCTCAATTAATCCTCATAATTCTCTGACTTAAAAAATTAATTTTAAATCATAAGTATGTCATGATGATCCAAAAAATGAGTATTCTTTCTTTAGCATATAGGAGTATTTATCCTGAAAACCTTGGTAATCATCAGCCCATTCTCCAAAGGTCCACCCTGTGATTTTTTTCTTGCCCATCTGTCATTCATATGTAACTGTGGGAACATTGTGGAGTGAATGTTCTTTCAAAGTTTCATTTTCAAAGAAAAGTCATCATTTGAATCATTTGGCTGTTTCATGGGAAACTTTTGAAAAGGTGTTTCTTTATTTGACTTCAGTAGAAATCACCAAGTAGCAAAATTCTCCAAAGGGAATTTATCATTTTTTTTTAACATCACAGCTGTCAATCTATGTGAAGTTAAGTTCCTTCAAGGATATTTTCTATTACCAATGGTAAATCATCTTACTAAATTGCTGTGTTTTGATCCAGAAAGCTCTACAGTGTTGCTGCTTCCATTAAATAATAGCACTTAAAAAAGGTGCTGGTGACCTACCAATTCTGATGATGCAGGGCACAATTTCATTGCACATATGGGATAGAGAAGACTTAATCAAATGGATATTCATTCAGGAATTTTCCTAAAAGGGAAACCAAAAACTAGAAAGATGTTGATGTTTGTTAAATTGATTTTCTGTTGCAAAATGGTTCTGAAGTACCAATAGAAACCTTTTTGGAGGAGTCACAGAGACATGTTAAATTTTTCTGCAAGAAAAATAAGAAGCAAAGCAGAGAGGGGTGAGACTGGCAGGACCCTTCCTGTGCAGCTATTTGAGTAGTTTTCTTTTTACCAGGTACCATTTTAAAAAGCACCGTCAATGTTAGAGCAAAATGTGAAGCATGGTAAAGTCATGACTTTGCCCTGCATTTCATTTTTCAAATATCATCCTTTTTGGAAATGAGCTGGGTGCAGGAAGTTGGAAAACAAACATTTCTAGGTATTTGCTTCCTTCTTCAGACTGTGAACCACAATTATCTGTAAGGGAATAATAATCACAGCAGTTACATATCACTTTGCAGTTTTCAATGTATGTTTACAAATATGCCATTTGCATCAAAATGGTTAAGTACTATTCTGTTGAGTTCAGGATTATGAAATAATCATTTATCACAAGTCTATAATAACTATGGGGTTATACAAATTTTTAAACAAGGAGTAAAAGAGGCAGGTTGTGCAACTGTGCACTAATATACCCTTATCTGGGGTATAGTTTTATAGATGGTTCCATGGATATGGTTCTTGGTTGAATATTACCATCAGAATTACATGTGAAGCATATAAAAATGGAAAACCTTGGACTGTGGAGTAACTTTTTGCTTGCAAGTAAGGAAAGACTGACTTCTCAATTTGGAACATGTTTACTAAGCTTCATTAGTTGATTTTAAGGCACAAATTTGACGGGGAATTTTGTTGTTTTCAAGATTTTATTTCATGGAAATTATACACACACACACACACACACACACACACACACACACACATCTTAAGCCAGGCACAAATTATTTGACATCTATGATTTAAAAGTAGCTGATAAACAACAGGAAAATAGAGTGGCTACATCAGCATGGAAAATTGCCCATGGGATAGAATTTGCTTAATTGCTGTTTTTACAGAAGAAACCTGTTTTAGTCTGCCTAGAAACAGTTTTCTAAAAGCACATAAGCCTCAGTCAGTCATTACTGAACTCATTTTGCCTGTCTCAGTCCATCTCTTCTTTCCTTTTAATTTTTGCTTTTAATTGAACCTGGGAAGTGAGAGAGAAAGTAGGGGGAGGGAAGAGACTAAGAGAGTGATTGATTCAGAATTTCCCAGGAAGAAGCACTCCAAATACTTAAAGGTGTGCTATCTTTGGGGGAAATCGTATCATTTAGTGCTCCTTCCATTTCTGAACAACCCAGTAAATTCTTTTCCTGCTATAAATAATCATATTACTTGGGTTAATGAATATGAGCATGCTTATTCATTTTTAAGTCACATAGATATTTATTTTCACCATGTAATTTTGTAGACATTGCCATTGAATATGATAATACCCCTAGTTTTTCATTAGAAGATTGAAATCCATATATGTGCTGACTGGTACACCAAGATATCTTTGATTTTTTAAATACTTAGACCAGAAAATCTAAAAAGGTCTAAAAAGAATATCCTGCCCCACGTGGTAAACTCAGGCCCTCGGCTTGGGCCACACATATCCAACTGGGCAGTGAGGCCAAAGGAAACTGCCTTCACCTTGTACTGTGGGTCTTTGCTCTCTCTTCTTTCTTATCCCACCACACTATTTTTAGTAATTTATGCTAATATTATTCATTACACATTAGTTAGATTATATTGCTTCAGGACTATTATTTGAAGTATTATGTTGAACTAGCAAAAATTTATAATGTATCCTATATGTCCAGTTATAGGAGACTGATAAAGCACATTTCAATAGGTCCTTAAAATGGAATAAAATTCAGATAAATTATTCACAGACACAAACAGCAAGGGATTAAGCAGGGATCCTGTTATGGTCCATGTGTCTGCATGAAGTATGCTACCACATGTACATAAAAATTTTGTGTCTGCATGAATTTGTCTGATATATATAAAAAATATATTGGGAAATATGTACTATTTTGCTTCTTGGGAAAGGGTCTGGGAAGATAGGGGACAAAGGCATATACATTATACTTTTGTATACTTTTATACTTTTTCAATTTTTTAACTATATTTAATTTAACATGTACATTTATCCTGAACACATATCTGATTTTTGTTGGCATAACTCAATTTGTGAATATTTTACTAATTCACTCAAGATTAAATTGTGTTTTTGTTTTTGTAGCCCACTTAACATAAGAAGTCTGAATATAGAGATAAAATCCAATGCCAAATAGTCTTTTTGATTAATTTCAGTTAAGTTTTATAAGGAGTCCCTAGGACCATTATGTCTGGAACTTAGAAACTGTTGGGCAAATGCCATTTTGCTATGAGACTTTTCATATTTTTTTTATCTTCCCCCTAATAAGTAAATTGTGTGCCTCAGGTATAAAAACTCCTTATATCACTATTGTTTGTGTTTAAATGCAAACGACATACTCATAATAATAGTGTCAGGTAAGTAGTTAAAAGTTTAATTTCTGTTTAACTTAGCGATCCATATTCACTTGAGGACCAGGCATACACACCAGGTATCCTTTAGGCAGCCTGAACACTAAACATTTCATCATCTTCAGCCCAGTCCCTCCTGTATGGACTCTGATTCATAATCAATTACATGCCACTGACCTTGTAAGGAAAGGGTCCCTCAGGCCGGAGCATGTTTGTGGGTTCTCAGTGGTCCAGAGTAGAGCCAGTACCCCTTGCTCTCCTCCGTTCATGCTAGAGCCAACTGGCTGAATTTCTTTCTTTTCTCTAGCCTGCTGAAAAGGATTCCACTTTCTGAGAACAAGACACACCATTCCTCTGGCCTTCTATGTGAATTCTAATATCCTTGAAATGAGGAAGGTTACTAAACTTTAACACTTCTTTTTGACCAGGAGTTTCCATTTTCAAACACTTTAAAGTTCTTGGGAGCAACAAGGCATGACACAAAAGTTAGCTCTTGTTTTTATTCATATATTGGGTCTGTGGCATTAAGTGAGAAGTTGCCTCACCTAAATGGGGGGAAAACCTATTTGATTTTTTTATGCCTGAAACTGACAAATTAGTTTCACTTGAAACTGAAAGCTGTGGCAATCACTCTTTTCATTTAGTCAAAAGCTGAAGCTCACTAATGAAGCTGTGTGCAGAATAGGAGTTAATTGTTCGTTGAACTGAACAGAATGTACCTGGCAGCAGGCAGGTGATGCCTGAGTCATTACCATTCCTACCTAGACAGAGGCCCACACTATAAAACAGAACCCTCCTCTCCATGCTTTCCAACCGTTCTTGTTCATGGGACAAAATAATCTCTAATGAAAGTGAAATATATTTATATTCATGTGGAGACCATATGCAGCTCTTCCCCTACCCTCTCAAAAAAGACTAGCTCTGTAGATTGCAGTCACATCTAATCAGCTACAATTTGTGTGGTTTCTTTTTTTCCCTTTTTCCAGAAAGCTAACCACATTTACATGATCAGCATGATACACATAAAAACACTTGTTAATGTGAACTCAGTCTGAATGATACCAAGTATTACAATTTTATGGAGTTGATTCACCAGGTGGGAGTCCTTGATTTTTTTTTTCTCCCTGGCAAAGTTTTAAAAAACATTTTGGAATTCAGGAGAAAGTGATAAGCTTAATTAAAGACAGAAGAAAATGAAAACTATTTAAAAAGGAGTTATTTTAAGATACCTAAATTTCAGTAAGTCATTAAATCAAATAATTATAGGACCTAAAGGAATTTTCAAACTTTGTAATGGTTACTTGGTTTCTTCATTCTTTTTTCTCCCCCTAAGCCTTTTTCCATGATTTAAGTTCATTTTGAAGTCTGATAGTAAATATTTTGTTTTACTTGTTCTCCCACTTTAAATGTTTTGAACTAACAATTCTATTCAAGGTTCTACCTCATAGAATAAAATGTGAGGCAGACATTACTAATTATTCTCAAAATCCATTCTCTCCTTTTCTCTTTTGGCAGTGGGATTTCCTGGACAAATGTCTGTGTGGATTGAAACCATGTTTTCAATCATCTTACAATGAAATGTGCCCATATGTCTAAGTTCTGGCAAACGAGATGCAGAGAAGTGGTGGATACAACAAAGTTCCTGGATTACTCCTTTCCCTTCTTATGTGTCTTGTCTCTTTTTTGAAAAAAACAAGTGTTCTTTCTCTCTGTTTATCTCTTTGTGCCCACGAATACATGCACATATATCATGTACATATTAATATATGTAATATTTGTGATATTTTTCCTCGATATGCAAAATTTGCTTATCATGGATACTTCTTTCATTTCGTTGTGACTTATTTTTAGAGCAATTTCAAGTTCACAGCAAAATTGACAGGGATGTGCAAGGAGTTCCCATACATCTTGTATCCTGACACATGCAAAGTCTTCCCAGCTATCAATATTCTTCACTGGAGTGGTACAGTTGTTAAACTGACTAACCTACATTGACACATCATAATCATCATGTGTACATATGATCATAATAATCATGTGTACGGGAGACATAAGCTTTCAAATCTTCTGGGTAAATAGCAATAAGTGGAATTGCTGGATTATATGGTACATGTAATTTAATTTTTAAGAAACCATTAAACCCTCTTCTTAAGAGCCTGTATGATTTTACATTGCCAGCAGCAACAAATGGAATTTCCTGTTATTCCACATCTTACCCACCCCTTTATGTTTTCAGTGTCCCCATTCTAATAGGTGTGTATTGGTCTTTCATTGCTGTTTTAATTTGCATTCACCCAACAATGTTTGATATAAAATAGGTATTTATACACTCATTTGCCATCTATGTGTCTCTTTTGATAAGTTGTCTGTTAAGATTGTTTGCCCACTTTCAACTGATTTTGGTTTTTGGCCAGGAAATGAGAGAGAGAGAGAGAGAGAGAGAGAGAGAGAGAGAGAGAGGGAAAGAGAGAGAGAGAGAGAGAGAGAGAGAGAGAGACAGAGAGAGAAGGGGAGGGGAGGGGAGGGGAGAGGGAGAGGGAAAGAGAGAGAGAGAGAGAGAGAGAGAGAGAGAAGGGGAGGAGAGGGGAGGGGAGGGGAGGGGAGAGGGAAGGGGAGAGAGAGAGAGAGAGAGAGAGAGAGAGAGAGAGAGAGAGAGAGAGAGAGAGAGAGAGAGAGAGAGAGAGAGAACACAGACAGAGAAACCAGGGTCCCAGGATTCCCTTCAAGAACTTGGTCATATTGATCTGAATACCTCCCTCTAGGCCCATCCCTTTAAAATTCTGATTCCAAAAAAAGTTAATTTAATAATATATACCAACAGATTATTCATCAGGCTTCTGAACCAATGATTGAACGTTAAGGCGTTAGTTAATTTCTAGACG
The DNA here is from genome assembly GCF_045843805.1 of Urocitellus parryii. NCBI lineage: Eukaryota > Metazoa > Chordata > Mammalia > Rodentia > Sciuridae > Urocitellus > Urocitellus parryii. Next base: position 67,293,294 of record NC_135538.1, on the reverse strand, counting down.
TTCCTTTCAATGCCAACTCTTTCAGATCTGTTCATGCAGGAAGTTCTTTTCCTAAGATTGGATTCCTATATTTACTTGGTGAAACCCACTAACCTGTCATAAGGGGGCATTTTCTCTTGCCTTATAGTTGAGCTGTTTGGTTTGACAAAGCTCAGCAGAAATTTATTGTGAAATCTAGGTTTTTCTTCCACATTTGTTGATGCCCCTGTAACACATCATACACTAGAAAATGCCTTCAGTTTGTGTTTTACCAGAATTTTGATACTGGTCAGAAATTTTATACTGCCAACAAATAAGTCTCAACTTCTCAGATATAGAATGGAATACATTCTTTTGGTCCAGGAATTGCTATATAGAAAATTTTAATTGAGTAGTAGTATTCTCAACAATTCTTAACCTCAGTCATGAGCCCAATTTCCTTTGCTTGGCTCTCTGCACATGGCATTTCAGGGTACAAGATGTAGCATTTCCATGTATAAGATAAATGTGGTCAACACATGAGCTCATACCTTTATCATTAACAGCCTTCATTTCTATTGCTTGGCTATAATTTTTGTAAAGATAAATTATATTGCTTTTTTTATGTATGTTTTGTGGTATATGTTCAGAGGCCAAGCACCCTCATTTTCGTAGCTTTGCAGAATCTTAAATGTGTACTCATTATTTCTAATGATGTTTTAAAAAATTCCCATACCATTCAACATTTGACTTTTTTACATGTTTAAAATGTTGCTGGATTTTTGTGCTGTTTGCCAAACTTATATAATAAATAAATGAAGTATTGTGCTGAAAAAAAAAAAAAAAAAAAAAAAATTCTACCACCTCTCAGTACGGCCTCACAAGGAACCAAACTTTTAAAACCTTTAATGCCTCAGCTTTTCAGGGATGTTCTAGATCCAAACTATGGCACTTTGTGTTCTGTTCCATTGATCTAGTTTTCTGTTCTTTCTCCAATACCACACTGTCTTAATTATTATAGCTTTATAGTGAGTTTTAAAGTCAGGTATTGTTTGTGTTTCATCTTTGTTCTTCTCCAGTATTGTGTTGGATGTTCTAGGTCTTTTGCCTTTCCACATAAAAATTAGAATTAGTTTTTAGATAACCAAAAATAACTTGCTGGAATTTTGATCGAGACTGTGTGAAATGTGTGAATCAAGTTTAAAAGAATCGAAATCTTCACAGCGCTGTGTCTTCCTACTTATGAACATGAACTGACTCCCCATTTATTCAGTTCTTCTTTGATAATGTTCATAAGAATTGTGTAACTTTCTGCATGTAGAACTTATACATATTTTTTTTTAGGTATAACTAAGTATTTTTAGGTATAACTAAGTATTTGATTTTTAGGGGTGCTGATGGAAATAATGTGCTTCTATTTTCACTGTTGTTTTGTTTTTTGTTTTGTTTTGTTTTGTTTAGTTTAGTTTTGTTTTTTTACTGGAATATAGGAGAGGCAGTACTATACTTTTCTTTCTTTATTTATTTTTACTTTTATTTTATTTATTTATTTTTATGTGGTGCTGATGATTGAACCCAGGGCTAGGTGAGTGCTAGGCAAGTGCTCTACCACTGAGCCACAACCCCAGGCCTGGTATACTTTTATTGTATCCAAAAAACTTGCTATAACTACTTATTATTTCTAACATGCTTTGGTTGATTTTTTTTTCCAAAGATATTCAACATAGAAGATAAGGACAGCTATGAACAGTAAGCTTTATTTCTTTTTCCCCAATTTGTATGCCTTTATTTCTTTTTCTACTGTTATTGTATTAGCTAGGACTTCCAATACAGTGTTGCCAAAGAATGGTTTTGTTTTGCTTTGTTTGTTTACCTCACTTTGTTTCTAATCTTAGTAGCAAGGCTTCTAGTGTCTGGCCTCTAATTAATTAGCTGCAGAGATTTTTTTAGATATTTCTTTACCAACTGAGGAAATTCATCCATTGTTATCATTTTACAGAATTTTTACATAAGTGGATGTCAGATTTTGTTAAAAGCCTTTTCTGAATCTATTGATATAGTTATGTGATTGTTTGTTAGCCAGTTGATACTGATTTTTAGTTGTTTAACTAATTTTGCACACTTGGGTAATTTCTACTTGATCACAGTATATAATTATTTTTTGAAAAATTTTGGATTTTATTTGCTAATATTTTGTTGAGGTTTTTAAAATATGTGTTTTTAAGAAATATCATTCTATATTTTTCAAGTAATGTAACTGTCTGCTTTTGGTATTAGGATAATGTTGGCCTTAGAATAAAATGAGAAGTAATCCTTCTGCTAACTTGATATTCTATATTTAATTTATTGTGGAGACTATTCCTTATACATTCAGAGATATTTTCCTCATTCTATTTTACATTTGCATAGTATACCATTAAACCATAACTCATCCAACCTATTTGAATATTCTTCTATATGTGCTTTTTAGTATGTTTCAAAAAATTTTTTTTCAAATTTCAGGTATAAAACTTTGGAAAAGTCCTCAAAGTTGTATTGTTGTGTTTAAAAGCAAATGCTCATATTATATGTTGTATATGCCAAGTTTTTTTTTTTCCCACCAGACGCATGTGAGAATGGCTATATCCCATAACCCAGCTAATGATATATCTAAATTAAAATTTTAACAATCTGATAGTGGAGGAATTACAACACAGGATAGTTATATTTTCATAAAATTAAAAATTATGTTTCATCTTTTAAATGATTTGTTCATAGTTTTGGCTTATTTCATGTTATATTTTTATTTCATTTTGTTTTCCTCAAAAGCTAGAGTTACTTTGTATATAATGGATACTATCTCAGTATTTAGTGTTGGATTTTTTGATTTGGTTTATTTCAGTTGTCTAATACAAGATTGGGTTGGATTGTTTTTTCCTTTGGAGTTGAACTTATCAATCTTTTAAAGATATTTCATTTTGAATGTTAGAGTAAGACTCCCTTCTACCCATGTTGTTGTGGAATCCATCTATTTTTATATAGTTGGATGACTTAAATTCATCTAAACCATTTCATTGTTTTTGGTAGGTGTAAAGCTTGGACCTAATTTAACTCCTTCCCAAAAAAACGTTCAGTTTTCCCATTTTATTTATTAAACAGTCTATCTTTTCCCTTTGTGATTTAAAATGTCACCTTGCAATATTAAAAATTCCTCCATGCACTTGGATATATTTCTGCTGTTTCAAATTCCACTAAACAGTATCTCTATCTATGCATCATAATGACATTGTTTTAATTGTGGAAATTTCACAGTGAGTTTTAATATTGAATAGAAGGGAGTCTCCCCTCATAGCTTTTCTTTTTCACTGCATTCTTGAATATCCTTTAATATTTATTTTTCATATGAATTTTAGTATCACTTCTTTAGAAATTAGTTCTTGTGGTTTGTGTCTCAAATATCTCTCAAAGAGAAGGTGTTGACAGCTTGGTCACCTGTGTACAATGCCATTAGAAGGTGGTGGAATGTATAGGAAGTAGAAAGTAGTGCAAGGAAGTTAAGTCATCGAGAGCTGGGAGCATGCTCTTACAGAAAACCTTCCTCTGTTTTATTTTTCTTTCCTGCCTACCATGGAGGGGGCAGCTTTCCTCCATTTCAGCTTGCACCATGATGCACAGAACCTTATAGGACCAAAAGGTAACAGACTTGGACAGCAACCATGGACTGAAACCTCTGAAACCATGAGCCAAATCAAATCTTGCCTCCTTTTAAGTTGAACACCTCATTTTGTCACAGTGATGAAAAGCTGACCGACCCACCAGTATTTTGTTTGTTTATTTGAAATTGAGATTGTCTTAAAATTTTAAACCAACATAATGGGGATACACAGACAGACACACACACATACATACACACACACACACACACACACACACACACACACACATATAATTCTGAGTTATCCAGTCAAAAACAAAGGAAAGGTTGTTGGGACTGGGGTTGTGGCTCAGTGGAAGAGTGCTTGCCTTGCACCTGTGAGACCCTGGGTTTGATCCTCAGTAGTGCATAAAAATAAATTAGCAAAATAAAGTTATTGTGTCCAACTACAACTAAAAAAACCTTTTTTAAAAATAAAAAATGGTTGTCTTTCAAATCAACATTTGTATCCTTCAGAAACATTCCTTATTATTTCTTTATATTAATAAAGTTTTCGAATTTTCTGTGCTTTTCCTTTTATAGTCTATATCAGAAGCATTATCCTATTGATTCTATCTTATTACATCCCAATCAACTAGTAATTTTTTTGTTCCTAATACAGACCTCAGAATTAACAGGACGTTTTTTTATATTTGAGGTTGACTTTTTAATGTAATTACTCTGTTGACTCCCTTCTCTCTCCCACAGAACTTTTCCATATATATCCTAGCACGTTAGCTCTCTGAAAAGATTTGCAAGACAAACTCAACTCTTCTTTTTGCTAACAATTATTGTCTTTTTCAACTTAAAAAATTTAAAGTTATTGTCTTCTGCTTACAGGCATTTTTTGTGGTTTTTGTTTTATTTTGTTTTGTTTTGTTTTCTGTTGTTCCTTATTTTATAAAAATACATGGAGAAATTTGAATTTAAACTACTAACATACTTGAAACAAAAGTCACTTTTAATAATCACATTAAACATGGCTAACTCACAGAACTTACAAAGGTTGTATGATACAAAATCTTCCCATAATTAAATAATTCAATGCAGTTCAAGCTTGTCCCTTCAGACAAATCTGGAATTTTCTTTTCATCAGTCAACAATTTGTAACATATTATTTTTCATTTCATTTGTCGGAGGGGAATTCTGGTAACCAACGTTTGTTGTTTAATTTATGTTTAAATGAGTTAACCTCAGGTTCAGTGTAAATATTTCTTCTACCCTCCAAGTCAGTGGTTCTAATGTTGTGCTCTGTGGAGTCTTAGTGGTTGGGTGGAGGATTGGAATGAGTGGACATGTGGGCTGGCCACATATCACTTAATCAAAACAGCTTAGCTTTTAATGTGTCTTTATTTGGAGTTTGTTATAAATATATAAACACACGCATAGTTCAACTGCTAAAAATTCATATAAGAGAAAGAAAAAAGATTATATTTCATTAGCACATCACTATTCTTACTCTAATGGCTTATAGTTAAATGCTATAGTTCAATTATATAATGTGAAAAAAGATACAAACATAAAACTTGGTATCTTAAAACAGCAGCACTGTTATTCTGTCACAGTTCAGTAAATTTACTGAGTTCATCTCAGCTGTTCACTGCTGCTCTTGTCTGAGAACTTATAGGTAGCATTTACATGTAAGCTTGGGATGAAGTCATGTGGATATTTGCCTGGAATTCTTAGAAAACTGAGTCAGTCTCTCTCAATATAGTCTCAGGGACTCCTTCTGTAAGGTCTTTTAGCAAAGTGGTGAAACTCCTAATATGGCAGCTCAAGGCTCCGGAAAGAATGAAAGTGAAAGCTGTTAGTCATTGTTAGGGCATGGCACCAAACTGACAGTGTTACTTCCTCCACATTTCTATCAGTTCCAGATTATCAAGGGCACAACACAGATTGAAGCACAGGGGATAACAAAAGGGCACAGATAGCAGAAGGCAGGGTTTTTTGTTTTTTTTTTTTGTTTTGTTTTTCTGGTCTAATTCTGCTGTGCTCTTCAACATCCCAGATTATACACTGAAGTATAAAGGAATTCTCTTCAGTTCTGTTATGTTGAAAAAACAAAACAAACAATCTTTAAATGATTTCCCTTTGCTTTACATGTGTACTGGTTTATTATGAGCTTCTACTCCCTGACTTCTTAACTTTCTACAGTAGGGTTGTTTAGATTGTCAGGGCCAATAGTCAAACCATAAACATTTACTGGGCTGGTGTTGTCTTTGGCAACATGTCTTTTAATAAGTGTATACGTATAAAAAAATGTATTATTTAACTTTTTTTTGAATTGAGTAAAAAACTATGTAAGCATCAAAAAAAATTCAACATCTGGGAATTTGCTTATGATTGTATTACTTGGCTTATCCATCATACATATAAAACATACTTGAAATGTAAATAAGCGAATTTTACATGGAAACTCTTACATCCATGTTAACACTAAATCCAGTGAAAAATTTATATTACACTAGATACAGTTTTCTTGATAACTGTATTGCTCCTTTACAGAGGCACCAAAGCTGCTTTCGTCTCATGAGCTCTCCCATCCTAAGCAACCAAATGTGGAAGCTAAGGGACGAGATTTTTGCCTTCAGCTTGAAATTCTATAACTGTAAGTTCTCAGCCCGAAAATGCTCCCTTTTGTGTTCTCTGCAATTACTATCCGAATTATTCTAGTATTGAAAATATTAAAACTTCCTCCAACATACTCAGTGCCTGAGCCAACTTTGCTAACTCTATTTCCTGTTGATTAACTAAAGTATCAGAAAACTCTAAAATAATCCATGTATATTTTAGTTGTCAACTTTTCCAAACTTTATTCTTTAAACAACCATGATATTTAAAAGACAATTCTTAGACAGTTTTAAATTTCATTTTCAATCTCAAAATCCTGCCCACAGTTAAAATTAAGAAGGTAGGTTTAGCCTATAGCTAGATTTCATCTGATGGTTAGATTTTCAATACATGTCCTACTAAATCTTGATCTGTGCTCTGTGGTTCCTTTAACTGGATCAATGGGGTGCCTAACAGAAACTGAACTGGTAAATTCTCTGCTGAACTTATCTCAGTAGGACTTTTCTCTATTGAACATTTCACAGCAGCCTATTATCTGATGTGTGGGCATGTGTCTATTTCAGCAATTAGAAACTTGTGACATTTAATAGGAAGAAAAATGATCTTAAAGTAATTCTACCTTGCATTTAAATATATATCTGAATTTTCTTGCTAAGAATATTTCTCTGTGAGTAGAAATGAGAGAAAGTAGCTATATCTTTCAACTGGGAGAAAGAACACTGCTACATAGCTCATTTCTCTTCACTCCAGTAGTAGTAGGCTGTAGTTAGTTCACCACAGGCCCCCATATGCCTTCTCAATCCTCCTTGTATGAAAGGCATCCATAAATAGGGCAGGAGCAAGAGTTAAAAATTCTCATTGGGAAGTAGATATGTATGCTGCTTCATTATTTGCAATATATTCCTTATAACTTTGAGGATTCATTTATGCAATTATATAACTAATCAGTGAGAATTTATTTTCTTAATTTAACTAGGTATCACATATGCAAAAACACATGTACAATACACAATAGTATCTGAAAAAAATTGCTTTTAGAACGAGACTCCAAAATAAGTAAAAAAAAAAAAAAAAACTAGTTATAATTGGGCAGTGACCGACCTAAGCTTTTACACACACACACACACACACACACACGCACACACAAACACACACAGGATTTATATAATTTCTCTACAATTTGTAACTTCATTCATCTTGAACTTTACTGCTATTGACCTTGAAGAGACTTTTTTTTTTCTCTTCCTTTCTAAGCTAATTCGATCTTCAAAGTCTCCCTGAGGGTTTTAGTTTGTGCTTTGACTCTGACTAGACTCCTGGACCAACTCAATTGATCACAGGAGAGAGATAATTTTCCTTTTGAGTCAGCAAGATTCTGTTTCTCACCAACATTTCTCTCGTTGACTTTTCTACTGTTGACTCAATTTTATTTCTTAGACTTTGTCATTAAAAAAAAAAAAGAATAGAAAGAAAACAAACACAAAGAGAAGAATTAAAAATGATGGCTAATCAATACTTCTTATCCTTCAAGAATGCATCAGATTTACTCCAGCACATTGATTTATTCTGCATTAGTTTACATGAGGAAGTTAGCAATACAGGATAGTAATGATGAGAAGATATATTTGTATAAGTAAGTATAATTGAAAAAGAAACAGAGTAAGGGCCATACTCTTATAGGAATAAAATCTTTTCTTATATATTGTCTGTAAGTTAAGCACAGGCTTTACTTTTATTAAGTCATTTAATCCTAAAAACACTCCTCTGAAGTAGTCTTGTTTATTCTTCTTTACATGTTAGGAAATGGAGATGCAGAAAATTTGAGTACCTTTGCTGAAATCATGTAGAAAGAATTGACAGTTGGACTAGTCTCTAGAGTCCCAGGGTCACCTTTAGAGTAAGTTTACCTTGAGGAAATGAAGTTCAGACAGAATTCACATTTGTTAAATGGTAGCAGGTACCTTGATGGGTGTTTCACACATATTATCCCATTTACTCCTCACAGCAGCTCTGTTGTGGAAGTGTTAATATACTTATTTTGCAAGTGAAAAGTCGGATTTGTGAACTTTAAGAAAATTTGATTAAACTCAGCAGCTATGAAGATTCAGAACAATGTTTAAAGCTTAGGTAATTTGCATTCAATTCCTTTTTATTGTACCACATAATATTGGTGGGTATAGGGATAATAAAATTAGCTGTATTCACTGTTTTTGTTTGTTTGTTTGTTTTCTTTTCTTATTAAATGGATGTGTGTACTGAGAGGAAACCTAGGACAGAATAACTTCGAAGAGAAATGCAGGTGATCAGAGGATACATCATAATCGTCATGATCCATGTGCACTTTCTGGTAGGTGGTACAGTTGTTGAATAGCATTAAAGGGTAATCTGAAAAGACACCAACTATTTGGAAAGACCACTTTGACATCAGTATAGAAGCTTGATGGAAAAGATGTACCACTGAACAAGCTAAAGATGTGATATCTTCAAGACTTGTTCAATTCAATGTAGGAAGTAAGAGAAAAGAAATTATCTAAACTAAGGCTCAATTTTCTGAATTGTTTGCTAGGTAAGAAGCAAGGCTCTTGACCAACATAGAAAATCCAGGAAGAGAAGCAGATTTGGGGAAAAAGATGATAAGTAAAAAATACTATTTACAGACACTCTTAGAGCATAGAGTTGGAAATATCCACAAATATATATATATATATATATATATATTTGACTCTGAAAAGATTTTGAAATTAGCTAATGGGGGATAGTTGAAATCATCTAACTAGACAAGCTCCCTCATAAATAGAGGGCAAAATAGATGGGTTCCCTGTGCCATATGCAGTGAAGTAGTCTCTGTAAAGTTAAAGAAGTAGAATGCAGTTTTAATAGGTTCAAGTTTTACCATGCAATAGAAAATTGAAATAAGGAGATTAGATCTTAAATACATCAGAATAAGAGTGAAGCTAAGGGACAAAATTTTTATTTCATTGTTGTTGTTCTTTTTGTTGGTAATGGTTGTGATTCTTACTTTGCTTACTGTTGTCATTTAAGGAAAAAAAAGTATGAGATCATTTGTAATATTTGGGAAAGTGGAAATACAAAGGGAGATGTTGTAAACTGGAAAGGTAGGGGATAACTTTAAAATGGGAAGAAACTATAGGGAGACTAAGTCAAAAAGCAGGTAGAGAGACTAGCCTGGAAGGGAAAACTTGAGATTTTGTTATCTGAGACCAGAAGAGGAGTAAGGGGTGGAAATAGATGAAGAATGATAGCTCTGAAGGTAATAAATTGATAGAGTTCAAATTACATTCACATAATTTTCTTGTAAGAATTGAAGGCAAATTTATCTGCTGAGAAGGGCTGGGGTATAACATATTACAAAATAGTATGTTAACTGTATTCTACATACTCAGCAGAGCCTGGTTAGCTACAGCCCCAAGGCGAGTAACTCTAAGGGGCAAGAGTAGCCTCCAGCAATGTGCAGTCAGGTTAGAGAGGGTTAGAAGGAGACCTTCCCTACTCAGAGGTATTTCAGATCCTGGCTTCCTGACAATGAATTTTAATTTTGTAGCTTATAGAATTTAGGGTACATGAAGACAGAAGTTGAAAGCTATTTTAATCAATGAATTTAAGTATTGAAAATTGTATATAAGGGCGGTAAGCTACCTTCTCTTTTGAGGAACACTTCACATTAGAAAATGTCATCACCAAACATTGGTGGATGAACTTCTAGTTTTGCCATATCTGAATTGAATTTTTCTGGGAAAATTTATGATTATTTTTGAGATACTCTACTATCTAGTATTAGGACCCTTGATCTCAGGGAATTTAATACTTTTTGTTGTAAAATATATTCCAGGATATGAGATTCACTTGAAACTGAGCTACAAGTTTGAAATACTTCTGAGCTAACTAAAAATTTATTGACTTGTTTATGTTGTTCTTTGACTTTGTAACTAATGATGTAAACACATCATCTTCAGTACTTAAAGACTTGGGAATGCCTCTCTAAATATCTGCTAATTCTTAAGGTATGTGTACACAGTAAAGCTATTTCTAGGCAGAGTTGACCCAATTAGTGTGGGAGTTCAATAACTTATTATTTTAAGGACTTACTTTTAAAAACACATTTTTAGAACTTTTCTGATTTTCAATGTAGCAACTCATTTGTATGCTTCTATTAATTTGTGAGAGTTTCAATCTGTACATCATCAATTGTAATTGAATTCTATTTGGTTGTGTTTTTATTTAATCTGCTAGATAATTTAGGCAAACATCAAAGTTGACTGGCATTTTCACTAAATTGACAGTTGTTTTATTTACATGACTGGTTATTTTGTCATTGAATATGAATAAAACCTCCCTAGTGAATCCAAGATAATTTATGATACATTGTATTTTATGTGTCAAGTCAAATCTTATTGAACTAGCTATTTCATATCTACTGAAAACAATACAGAGTACTTCAACTCGTTAAAATTCAATATTATACCAAACATGAAATGTTCTTATTCCTAAACTGCACAGTAACTATTAACATTAGATCCAAATAAAGCACACTATTTATATATTGATATTATAAATGCTTCTGTGATGACTTTTCTAAGCAACTAAATAAACCCAAAAAAGACCAAAAGAACTTTTTTTCATAAATAATTTGAAGAATTTAAACAAATGATGGCATCTTTACAAGAATAAAGAGAAATTGACTTTATATATTTTCAAATTACCATTAAAAGTAATAAATGACTGGGTCAAACTTGGTCATTGATGGTTTGCATTTTAAAGTTTAACTATTTTTATCCTCTTGCTAATAATGGAAATATATGTTTTATAATTTAGCAATTTCTTTGTTCCCACCTGTGACAGATTTCCTTACATTATTCTTACAAATAAAGAAGTCTATTAGCATCTGTTGCTTTAATCATAGAAGTTTCATGTCTTGAAATCATACACTGAATTCCACTATTAAGTATAATTATAATACACCAGTAAAAATTAAATTAAATAAAAACATACACTAAGAAAGAAAGACAACTTAAGAATGAGCATCCTGTATCCATTGTTCTGGATCAGTTTAAAGCAAATCATTTCCTTGTCAACCCTTTCTTCCTAGCACCTAAGTCACATCTACAAATAGTTTCCGTGGTAGTCATTTGCTTACATGTCCTCTCAAAGAAAAATGCAAAACATTTTCCAGTTGCCTGTTGGGAGATCCCAAAGTGGAAAACACACTTTTCTATTATCAGTCTGGTTTGACTCCTATCTTCCCCCTTATAGAAAACCTTTTAAGTAACCCTATTTTTGTCTGTAATCAAATACTCTTGAAGTGATCTTTCAGAAATGTGCATGTACTTCCTTCCCTTGTTAGTGCACTCTTCCTAAAGCTAGGAGTCCTCTGTTGACATTTAGCTCAACAACTTTCTGCAGACTGAAACTGCCATTTGACTATTTTGGATTGATAGTAATCTCTTCACACTTATATCCTAATTTATAATGATGTGGTAGCCATTGTCTTAAATACCAGTGGAAATGAAATCCACTGCTAGAAGGAAAAACTTATGAACTAGCAAATAATAAATGGCAGCCATCAGGAATAAGTGTTTGTCAAATCAAAGTTTAGGCAAGCATCTAAACTTAGAATACTTAGTCAAATGAATTTCATCCACACCTACCAGATGTGATGTCCAGACATTTGTAAGGTGTTTGCACAAATATATGATGCATGGAAGACCTCAAGAATAAATGACACTTCAATTTTGAAGCTGATTAAAATCTTATTTTAGTAAAAAGGACTAGCTGGAAAAAAAACTCAGAAAATTTTTTATCCATCTTCTTAACCAGTATGTGTTTTTGCTACAATGGCCATCATTGCTATTTTCACACCAAACATAATTCATTTGTAAGATATTTTGTATCAGGAGTCCAGTATGTCTTTAGCACAATGGAATTAAATATAAAAGGAAGGGGGAAAATGTCATTAAGGACACCAGGAAGCTATTTCCTAGCAAGTATTATTGTTTTAAAATCCTAGAAGTTGTAGGTTAACTTCTCAATAGTCTTTTTGAAATTCTCTTTTTAAGAAGTCAGGAGTTGTTTAAATGAATATGTTCTTACTCAATTAAAACATTAAATTGGTTTCTTGGATGTAGCCTAGGAATATATCTGATAATTAGAAGAGGAAAAGGAAAGTAGACAGTCTTTTTTAGGTGTTAACACCAGAGAAATTTCAACAACCAATAAAGAACAAAACCTGTCTGGAAAAAGACTTACATTGAATAACCCACTGCCAATCATTCAAATAAATCAAAGTTGTGTTAATAGTAATGATAAAACAAACATGTTGTATTGTTTTATGCAAAAGTGAGATTCAGAATATCTGCACTCACTGAACATAAAAGAATAATTTTCAATGAAAATGCAGTATGCTATCCATATATATATATATATATATACATATATATATATATATATATACTAAAAGGAGAAGGGATTCACATCTAATTTTGTTTCCTAATGAGATTCTTTAATAAAAGTAGATAAAAATTCCTTTGAAAGGTGTCATATTTAGGCATTGAAATGTGTAATCTTATTATTATAGACTTTGCAGCAGTAAAGTATCCTGCTTAGTGTATGTTCTGACTTGTTAGTATTTGAATAGAAACATTGTAGGAAGAAATATTTAAACTATCCTAGTAGACTTATAGGGAAAAAGAATACAAGGCAGCAGACACTGATGTACCTTGAACATTATTCCTTCTCCATAGTGTGGAAAAGCAGTTGCTTTTCATATATTTGTTCAATAGATGTACATGTGTAGTGTACCCACAATGTGCTACTCACTTTAATCTAATTGGTGATGCAAAAGTAGGCAAGAGCCATTGTCTTCCAACCATTAAGTGTGTCAAATTATTAATATGTAACCAAATAATTGTGAAATGTCTTATTTTTTGCCTATTAAAAATTACTTCTATTGTGATAGTTAATATTTCTAGAAAACTCATCAGTGTGCATAGTTGCTAGTTATGTACTGTGCATAGTGGTTGATGAACTAATATAGAAGGGCATGAGATAGAACAGTAGATTTTGGGCAAGACCAGATCATACAGCATGTAGAGTACAGCAAGCAACATTACTATATTCAAAATACAATGGGTAAATAGTGAATGGTTTGTAATTTAGAAGACATATAATCTCATGTGCACCTTAAAATGCATACATCAGCCAGGCATGGTGGTGCATGCCTGCAGTCCCAGCAGCTTGGGAGGCTAAGACAGGAGGATCACAATTTCAAGGCCAGCCTCAACTTAGTGAGGTCCTGTCTCAAAATTTTAAAAATAATAATAATAAAAGGGATAGAGATGTTTCTCAGTGGTTAAATGTCACTGGGTACAATCTCTGGAACAAAAAAAAATCATACTTGAGCTGATAGACACAGTGAAAGTGGAAGGAATAATTAGGAGGCTATTACATTCTGTGAGAAACTTGTGGCATGAATATGTGAATTGACAACAAAGATGGCTAGGAGTGGATAGATTTGACATCTCTATTCTGGGTATAAATGGTAGGACCTGCTAAGTAGATGTGTGAGACTAAGGAAGAGCAAAGTCAAAGTTTCTTCCTTGATCAACTAAGGGAATGCTCGTGTTACTTTCTTATAAGGGAAAGATTGAGATAGAACATATTGAGAGAGGAAATCAAGAAGAATTTATTGGACATGTTGCATTTGAAATGGTATGGGAAATAAAAATGAAGACATTAGACAGTACTTGACATGTCCAATCCACTGAGCCACTTCCCTCCACCCGATCTCTGCTACTACAGTTAATCTCTAACCTGGATTATTTCAAGCCACTATCATCTCCCACCTAATTTCACTCTTTCCTCCACTATTCCATTGTTTAACATAACAGCAAGATGAGCCTAAGGAAAGTGGTTGAGGAAGAAGGATTTTTCACTCTGTTTAGAATGGAGAAAGTTGAAGCACTGGGGATAAAGTAGAATGGGAATACATATGTTACTGTAGCAAAATAGTGAACTAAAACTAGAATTTGCTTTGCAATCATAAAGACCCACATGTTCAATACTTTTGTTACTCCTTATTAACTAAGCAAATTCAGACTATGTAGAAAAATCTGTTTTCAGTATAAAATATGGCATATGCTATTTGACTCATAAGTTTGATATGAAAGTTAAATTCACTGAAATAAACAATCTAATGAATCTGATATGTGACTGGTCCCCACTTTATACTGGTTAACTCCTCCACACACTGAGGATCATGTTATAGACATTTAAAGGCTTAAGGTTTTCCCTTTGCTGGGTGTGGTGATGCACATTTGTAATCCCAGCAGCTAGGAGGATGAGACAGGAGGATTGCGAGTTCAAAGCCAGCTTCAGCAAAAGCAAGGCACAAAGCAACTCAGTGAGACCCTGTCTCTAAATAAAATACAAAATAGGGCTGGGGATGTGGCTCAGTGGCTGAATATCCCTGAGTTCAATCCCCAGTACCTCCCACCCACCAAAAAACAAGATTTTCTGTTTATAGACAGAGGGAAATTATTAGTGGTTTATTAATAAGCAAACTTTATGATCAAAAATGGGGTATTTTCTTAAGGTTAATTTGCTTTTATAGTGTAGGAATACTATAAGTGAGACTGATTAAGGACCTGATGGAAAACTACAGAGATTAAGAGAGATTAATTTACTCTGAGTATCTAAATTTGATTCCTTATCAATGATATTCTGATCTTTACCTAAATTTAAAACATTAACTCCAGCAAGTGTTTAACTTTCTTAAAATTTAATGATGATAAAGAAGGCAAATTTTACATGCACAACTTCAATTTTTACCAAGTGTACATACCTGTGCACATACTACTCAGAGATAATGAACATTTTATCTATCACCCTCGTATCTTCCCTATACTGATGCTTCCTCTCAAGCACTAATCATCCCTTCTTCAAACAGAAATTGCTATTCAGTTATGAGTTATCATGATTGTTTTTCATTATTTTTAATTTTGGATAAGTAAAATCCATAGTATATACTCTTTTGTTCTTGGTTTCTTTTTCACTTTATATTATACCTGTGAGCTTTGCCCATATTAATGCTTAAAACAGTGGACCACTCTCTGTCCCTACCATGTATTATTCTGTTGTACAATTATACCATAGTCCCTTTTAGAGTCAATATTTGTTTCCAACTTTTTTGCCATTATGAAACACTTTTTATAGCCTATTTTTAAATTTAATCGTATTTTAGAAATATACAAAAACATAAATATTGTGCACATTTATGAGGTACCATATGATGTTTCAATTCATGTATAGACTGTGTAATGTTTAAATCAAATTAAGCATATCTATCTCCTCAAAAAGTTATCATTTATCTATGGTAAAAACACTCAGAATCAACCTCTACTCCTTCCTCTTTCTCTCCTACCACCTTCAGTTTCTAATAACCATCATTCTATTCTCAGTTTCTATGGGATCAACATTTTTGGATTCAACATATGAATGAGATCATGCAGTACTTGTCTTTCTGTGTCTGGCTTACTTCACTTAACATAATAATCTCCAGTTCCATTCACGTCGTTGACAGGATTTTATTCTTTTTTATGGCTGAATCGTGTTCTATGGTATGTGTGTATCCCATTTACTTTATTGTCAGCTGATGAACACTCAAGTGGTTTCCATTTCTGAGCTATTGTGAATAGTGCTGCAATAAACATGGGAGTGCAGGTGTCTCTTCAACATGTTTGTGTGATTTCTTTTGGACATATACCCAGAAGAGAAATTGCAGGATCACATGACAGTTTTATTTTCAATTTTTTGAGGAACCTTTATACTATTTTCCATAATGTCTGTACTAATTCAAATTGCCACAGTACACAGGGGTTTCTTTTTCTCTACATCTACAAACATTCTTGTAAATATCATTTGGTGCACAAATGCCTGCACTTGTACTGAACACATACCTTGCAATTGAATTAATGAGTCATAGCATATGTGCCAACAAATATCTATTGCATTAATTCAGAGAATTCACAGATAATACTTTTAGAAGATAACAAAGAAATATAGTTATAACCTTCAGGGAGGTAAATATTACTTAAAAATTTTTATAAATACTATGAAAATAAAGTTTGAAAAACTGAGAATTTCCCTCTATTTTAAGTCATCAATTTGAAAGAAAAGGCTAGCCATAGTGCAACAATGTTTTGAATTTATTAATCGTACAAATTACCCATTGTTAAGCAATCTTAAGAATGCATTACCACATCAATTAGAAAAAAAAAACACATACCATTCAATTTAAAATAGCTGCTCCACAAAAATCAGTGGCCAAATGGCAGAGAAACATAAAAAATGGTACTTACCTTTATTAATCATCAGAGAAATGCAAATAAAATCCATAATGAAATATGACTACAAACATAACAAAATATCTAGAATGAAAAAAGGGTGACAGTATCCTGTGTTGCTAAGGTTATAGAACAACTGTGATTCACATTTGAAGTTGGTGGGAATGTTGATTCAACCATTTTTAATTCATAAAAAAAAAAAAACAGATGAGTCAAGTAAAACATATCTGTTGGCTGAATTTAGGGTACTACTGCCTATTTGCAACTTCTCACAACTCCTTCATGTAACAGATATGGACCCTGAGGCACAAAGAATGTAATTCAAGTTTAATTCAAGGTCAAATAGCTAGAACCCAAGTCTCCTGACTACTTGATTGGTGGTGTTTCTCCACTCTCCTCCTTTCCTCCCCCACCAGAGAGTGTGGTTTTCTCTAAATGACTAGACAGGAAATGAAGGGTAAAGTATAAAGCTTTGAATTTTAACATATTTTACATTGTGCAAGTAAAATCCATTTTGTGCAATCTTAAATGAATAAAAGGAATTTAAATCAAATTTATTTCAATTCTACCAAGGAAGTTTTAGGCTTAAAATAATAATAATAGTAAGCCCAGAACCACCTATTAGAGATTAGAATTTAGAAGGTTCAAACACAAAAGCCTTTCATAAAAAGATTTCTGGGTATTAGTCACCATTGTTTTCATACATTTGAAAGAACTTAATAGTCTACTTTATTATTTTTTTTTCTGGAGTACAAATGAACTGTTCCAAAAAGATCAATTAAATAATAGGACTGAGAAGCATCTTTTTATCATAGAGGTTTCTTGTGCATTTAGTGCATTAAAGTTAATTCCTGTGCTATTATTGAGGAAATAGTATGGTCCTATTGGAGTTTTAAAATTTTTACTGATGTAGAAACAGCATTTCTTGGCAGATTAAACAATAGAATCTTTGGAAACACCAAAGTACTCTTTAAAAAGATCATATTCTTTAAATTGGTACATTTTAACCAGAAAGACAAGTTGTGTCTCACTGCAAGAAAGCTTTTAATTTCACATGGAAAAAGGTGAATTATTTTCTCTATGTAGGAATTTTATGTACAACCTCTTGAATATTTTCATATATTTAAATACATAGATGTGAAACTAGCTAAAGTTAGAAACAACTTTTTCTTCAGCTAAAAGTCCCTCTCGTTCATTGTGTTGAAGTTTCAGCTGTTTTTTATTTTAGAAAATGTGTCTGAAGCCAATGAATCAAAGAGACCATAAAAAGGTCCTTAAAATAGCCACTTGAGTTATCCTATACATTAAGTATTTCAATGATACTTAAGATTTTTAGTTCACCAATTTATTTCTACTAATCAAATAATAAATATGAATCATGCATGATAATGCATATCTTTTGCAAAAAAACAAATGACCATAGACTATTTATGTAATGGGATTACAAAGGAGCACAAACTTTTCTAAAATTATTAGTTCACATATGAAGTGACATATTGTGCTTTCCTCAATTGACATAACTAAGTGTATCAGCAGTATAAAGGGCAAGAAGCCAAGCATCAGAAAGAGCACAACGGAGGAGGAAATGAATTTTCACAGCACATTGTGTGAAAGTTTGTAGAAGACCTTTATTCACCGCAATTAATCCTTCAGTTTGATGAGAAGTGTATTCAATCATTATTCCCTTTTAAGAAAATGCTCCCAGCTCTTTTATACAATAACTGAAAGATTTTTTTTAGATTCTAAATATCTGCTTTAACAAGTTCATAGAACAAATAGTCACATTTATGTGAATCCCTCTATTGTCAGAGTCGCAGGGGAGAAAAGGGGTCTGATAAAATTAGATAGTTTATTTTCTCAGAATATTTAACAAACATGCAAGACACTACCAACACAAAATAGGTCTTTAATTTCTTGCCAGTGTTTCCAACATGTTAATGCTTGTATAATATAATATACATGGTTTCATATAGTACATAATTGATCAGCATATTGAAAGAAGTATTGCAGTTTCACTGAGACCTAAAGCTCTGATCTTTTCTTCTTTCCTTTCTGTCCTCCTCTCTCCCTTCCTACCTTTCTTTACTTATTCCCTTCTTTTCTTTTCTGTTCCTCATTCTACCTGTTAAGTACTGTACAAGCACACAACTTAAATACAATCATATACTTAGAACAAGACTCAGCATGCTGTCAACTCATTTCACTATGATGTCATATCATTTTCCAGTTATTTGCTCCCCTAAAAGGACAGATATACATCCTTCTTGGGTACTTTTGGATGAGCTTATCCACACTTTTAAACAAGTTTTCAGAAAAAGCTTGGTGAGCAATCCTAAGAAGACTGAAAATTATGTTATTGTTCTCTTTGCTTAGTTTGTTTTTAATCATAAGAATCTTTTAAGTCATGATTCATACTATAAAAAATGAAATATGAAGTTTCAACTGGGAGCAATTTATTTAGAAAGCTTAAGAAAGAATTAAGAACACAGGGGGAAAATCTAAAATTTACTTATACATACACTGTTGAATAATACTCAGAGTTAACTCTTAGAGCTAGGGTGAGGTCCAGCCAATATATCAGGGAATTTACTTGAACATTTTTAGCTGAATCTATAGAGGATCAGGGTCAGAGTATCCTGAAACATATTGTCTAGATTTTATATTGTAATTGGTCTGAGGTCTTCTAAGCCTAATGCATTTTTAAAAGTAGCTAAAAGAGAGGATAATAAATGTTCTTAGGATTGAAATGATAAATGCTTCATATAATGAATATACAAATTAACCTGATTTGATCATTCACAATTTGTATATGTATCAAAATATTACCTTGTATCCATGAATGAATACATAAAATTATAATTTATCACTGAAAATTTTTAAAAAAGACTTTTTAAAAATAAAAGGAATTCTCATGTGATGCTCCCTTTCAACTCCTGATAAGTTTGAAAGAAGCTGATCCAAAAGGAGGAGAAGCTGACAGACCTTATAGCCCAGTCCTCACCCGCTGACACACTCCCCATCTAAGCCCTTTTTAATTTCACTTTCTGTTAGGTATGCCTGCTCCCCTCTGTGTAATCAAGAACAGATTGTTTTTATTTTACCTTATATATTTTCTAGAACTTCTGGAATTTGGGGGAAAGGGGAACAACCAGGGCTCCATAAGTATTTGAATAATGTAACTGGATAAATACTCTTCATTTAAGTCATATTCCACTAGTCATACTTCTGCTGAAACCCTTTTTGTTAAAATGGTTAAATCCTTTATATTTCTCTTCAGCAGCCTGCATAATAATGTTGGATGACTACTCTGTAAAAAAATATTTTATTTACTCCAACCTTATACTGATAGCAGTAGAAAATTTGGCCCTCATAGTATTTTCTCACAACTTTTCAAGCTTTGAGTATGCCAGAAAATGTGATGTAGCAAAATTTCCTGGGGCTATTCTAGATCCTGTTCTGCCATGATCCAGCACTGAGACCTTAAGCCCAGCCACAGACTTCTCAAAAAGTGTTTGTTCATAAAGAATAGATAATATTTCATAGAAATAGATCTGTATCCCATAAGAATGTGTAGTTAGAAAAAAGTCCTAAAACACAAAACCACAAGTATTAAATTTTCATATTATAACCGAGTGGCTTTGGGCAAATAATTTAATCCTCTGTATTCTGACTTTCTTATCCCTAAAATGTGCAGTGATTTTTCTCTAAAGCACTTTTTAGTACCATGTCTAAATTTGTATTCATTAATGCTTAATGATTAGTTGAAGAAATACGATTAAGGGCAGAGAATTAAGAGGATGTGGTTGGTCATCATGAGATTTGAAATGACTCAGTTCCCTTGAATGAAAGTGAAAATTTAGACATGCAGGAAAAGTAAGGCAAGGAGAGTAATTCCTGTCTTGCCAGACACCAACAGGGCTTACACTAACCAGTCATTAACATTTAGCCATCTAAGTGGCACAATTCTGTAATCCCAGCTACTTCGGGGGCTGAGGCAGGAGGGTCACAAGTTTGAGGCCAGCCTCAGCAATTAATGAGACCCTCAAACACTTAGTAAGACCCTGCCTTAAAACAGGACTGGGAATGTGGCTCACTGGTTCAGTGGTACAACATCTCAAGGTTTAATTTCCAGTACTAAAAATAAATAAATAAAAGGGAGTAACCATTGAGTCCTCTCATCTTCCCATTCCCACTGCATTTGTCCTGATTCCTTTGGCAAGATTTTTGTTTTTGACTACTACGAAGATTTCTTTACACACAGCCTGAACAACAGGGGCTCTTTTTACTGAATCCAAATTGGTTTTTCAAGGTATCTTCTTTTTCCTCTCCTAGCCAACAAGACTTCTAATATTTTTCAGTTATAAATATTCTCCCAAGTCCTTGGGTACTTCTTTTCCACAAGCATTCAAAAGTAAGGTTAATATATTCTGTGAGTTTTTTCATCAAACAACAAGACAACATGTGTTATTATTTAAAAACCAGCAATTCTATATTTTATGTTTCATTAGTCAAAAAAATCAATATGTCATCTATGAAAGTTGATGACAACAAAAAAACAATAAGGACAGAAAGAAAAGGTCATTAACCTTCACATTTTCAACCAAAAGTCAATTCTGATGAGATAATAAAATTATAAATCACCTGCTGTAGGAAAAAAGACAAAGAAGAATAGGGAAAGAGAGTAGAAAATAGATTTATAAAAAGTCAACTTAATTAAAATAAATATGTATATTAAGGAACATACTATTAAACAATCCACTAAATAGTAATTTGGAAATTCTTTGAAGAGTTTGAGTAACTTTGAACTAAAAAAAAAGAGGTAGATGTAATGAAATCTACAAAGGAAAGTAGAAACCTAACTGATCACTTCAGTGTATAAATTATGATTATAAACTAAGAAATTTAATGAAAAATTTATACTTTTGCTATAAAATCATTCGTAATTTTTTTTAAAAAATATTTTCCTGCTTCATGAAGGATCAAATAATATTTTAAGAGCTATGGAGTGGGCTGGGCACAGTGGCACACGTTTGTAATCTCAGCGACTCAGGAGGCTGAGGCAGGAATATTTTGAGTTCCAAAGCCAGCCTCACCAAAAGCAACTCAAACACTAAATAAGATACAAAAATAGGGTTGGGGATGTGGCTCAGTAGTTGAGTGACCCTGAGTTCATCCGCAATCCCCCACACACACCAAAAAAAAAAAAAAAAAAGGACTAGGGAACATTGTTGTCCCATTTGTACAAGCATCCATTAAAATATTGTCTCTAAAACTAATACAAGACTAATGATGACATTAGACATAGAAATAAATTCCTTCTCAGTTAATTTCAGACCCAAAGAGACAAACATCCACATCAGAACCTTATATATTAAACTGTGCCACAAAATTAACTCAAATAATACTATCGGAGGAAAAATAACCATAGCCACTTTCTCCCTCATTTTGGTTTCTTTTATTGGTTTTCATCATAGATCAGTCATCATACAGTAATCATGGTGACATTGCCTCTTTGGCCCTATGAGCCTTTTGCTGGATGAAGTGAACAAGGTACACTATAGTTAAGATGCTCCAGGAGTGACAGCTAGTCCAGGTCAGTACACTCTTCCATGCAACCACCCAGATGATCCTTTGGTATCTTTCTAATGACTAAATTACCAGAACTGGAGCATTTGAATCTTTCTGCCTCCATCATGACTAATATATTCTACATGGGATGCTGTCAGATTTTTCATTTGAAATTGTCTAATCTAGATTTGTCTCCCAAGTGAGTTGTGGCTTTTTATTATTCATTGGGTACCATAAATACATAAAATTGAGCATCCATTTTTAATGAAACATAATGTTTACAAGGTAATAATGCATCTAGAAAATGTATATGTTTTAATGTCTTTTAAATAAAATTTTAAAATATTTCTCTATTTTAATTATCTCTACTTTCTTTCTAAGGGGTTGCATGTCAGTCAGTTGGCATGAACCTCACAGAAGTGATGACAGAATGAAATGAGTTTCTAGGTAATTAAACAAAAATAATTTAACCAGAATATATCTGGTGGGAAATTTCTCAACTTCATTCCTGCCTTCATGTTTACTGTATGCATATGCAATGTGCCCTGGAAACATTCATATTCATAATCCACCTACTTCATCAGAATGGTATCATTAACATTAAACTCAAGTTTGCATTATGTACTCTTTAAATCATTTAAGATAGTTTTTTTTTAAATTTAAAGTAGAGCTATCATCACACATGGTATTGTACTAAGCACCAAGTGTTTTGCTGTGTAATTCCAAAGGATTTTTCCAAATTCCACTTCACAGTCCCAGTTCCTTGTTCAAGGAAATTACAGATATGTATTTAAAAATTAATGGTCAAGAAGATTCAAGATGGAAAGCTGTAAAAAAGCTGCCTTCCTAATTGCTTAATTGCTTGGGATCAAGCAGCATAAGTACTGCTTCTCTGTAAAGTGGGTGAAAGGAACTAGGCCTGGAAAGCTTGGAAAGGCTGAGTTTGTGGACAGCAGAGGGGAGTGAAAGATTGGCTCCCTTGCCCCATAAGTAAAATCCTTGGAAGGCTCCTGAGGTTCAGACTCTCAGCAGAGATCAGCAACTGCCAGGCCCTAGAGGTGAGTTGATCTAATCTCTCCAGAGCAGACGCCACTCAGCAAAGCCCCTGCAGCCTGATTAGAGCTAACCCCCACCTGCTAGAACTCCACTCATAAAACTAACTGTGCAGCGGCCCCACTCTGGGAGTGTATCAGTCTGTTCTATGCAGACAAAACTCGAACTGACAGTACATCCTATCCGATTCTACCTCATACTGAGGATAAGAGAAGCTGAGAATTATTTAAACAAGCTTCAGTCTTAGGCCATTCCAAATGGCAGCTTGGTGAGTGGCAGAAAAAGAGGAAGGGTTTAACAATCCTCAGCCCTTTCTCTCATGTGCAGTACATAGCTCAGGAAGAAATGGAAATAAAGACAGTCAAGCATAGATAGTGACCATCTGTTCTCACTGGCTATTTTGACCACCTTAGTGGAAAAGATTCTTTAATTTTTCACCAATAGTCATTTTTAGCTGTTGTTGTTTTTGTTTGTGTGTGTTTGCTGTGCTGATCTGTTCATGGAGATATATACATATACATACTTGTTTCTTTTGTTCTCATTTTTATAAAATATAGCTATTTCCTCTTGCTTTGTCTTTCCAGAGTTAAGGTTTTTGATTAGTATGTTTTGGATTTTTTTTTTGTATTGTTTTTCATTTGTCTGTTTCTCTTTCTCTCCTTTCTTCTGCTAACAACCAAATTCCATTGTTCTCTCACTCACTCTCTCTGTTACTTCTATTGTTTTCTCTTCCTTCTTTATAACCATTACATGCTATATCTCTTCTTCATTCTCTGTGTTCACTTTTTGAGATTGTAAACAATTTTCTTAATTCCTTTAATATTTTCTTTTCTCTTAATTAAATATATTATTACCATTTTAGCACTGATTGGTTTATATTACTCCTGCCCCCCCCCAAGATTAATGCTGTTGCAATTATTACCGCTGTGATTGACATTGTTGACACCTGTTGTTTGCTGTAGTGCCAGATATAGTTCATGGTTACTTATTGTTTTTGCTGTTGACAATTGCTGATACTACCATTTCTGGGTTTTTTTTGTGGTAATTAACATTGTAAATGTTATAGTAGTAACCAAGTATTTGGTTTAATGCTGTGTATTATTTGCATTGTTTGTTGCTATTGTTGGTTTTCCCCTATTATTTGAGGTACTGAGAACATGCAGTGTTAGGGTCTGTAAACAAGTCAAGATGGCGCCTGGCATTTTGCCAGAGGGAGTGGTTTATGAAGTATCACCAGCGAGCCATGAAGTGTGGAGATTCCTTATTGGTTGACTGCTGTATCTAGTTTATATTAATTAAGATAAGCTGTGTGTAATGTATATATACCCCTCCTGTTCTACAATAAATGGCTCCCACTCCTGCTGTATTAATATACACAAGTTGCTCGTCACCCCCCGGGTATTTTGCTGCAGCCGGACTGCGGCAATGCAAGGACACTACAAGTTTATAGGGTAGAAACTCTGCTGCTGAACTAAATTCAGCCAAAGGACAGCACACCTTGCTCCACACACACAAATTAATGACACTTAATCTTCAGTTATGCTTTAATACAAAGAATAGAAGAAGTAAAAACCCAAACTAATGAAAAAGCCCCAAATGACTAGGTGTGGGCCCCTGAGTCTGGCCTATGGAAATCTATTGCTATAGCAAAAACAGAAAGAAATAACACAAAGGCTGTGAACATCACACATATAAGGGGGTCTTAATTTACAATTTTCTAGGACAATTTGTCAAGTAAAGACTGTGCACTAAAAAAGCCCACACATAAAAGTAGAGAAGAAATTTCTTACAACAGATGCATACAATCCAACATATAAGTAATATAAAAAATAAAAATAATATAACACTTCCTAAAAGTTCCTAAAGTGGTCCCTAAAATATTAAAGTGGATGGAATATCAGATGAGTAATTCAAAATAATCATTATAAAAAATGATGAATGAATTTCAATAAAACATGGGAAAACAGCTGAATGAATTAAGGAAGTCAGTAAAGAATATGAATGAGAAATTCAATAAGGAGAAAAAAATATTTTTTAAAAAAGTAAAAAGAAATCTTACAAATAAAAGACAAATAAATCAAATAAAATGTTCAGTTGAAAGACACTCTAACAGAGTAGACCATGCTGAGGACAGAATCTCAGGGCCAAAAGGCAAAGTGATCAGCCTTGAACATTCAGAGAGCATTAAAGAAAAATAAAAAAACCCATGATCAAAATATAGAAGAACTCTAGGACAACATGAGAAGATCAAATATAAGAATCATTGCAATTGAGGAGGACTGTGAGCTGAAGGCTAATAGGAGGGATAAAATCATCAGGGAAATAATAACAGAAAAATTTCTAAACACTCAGAATGAGATGAACATCCAGATACAAGAGGCATTCAGAACCCCAAATAAACAGATATAGAAGACTTTTTAAAAAAAGAAAGAAAAAACTTTCTCCATAACACTTTATAATGTCTAACATACAGAATAAGAATGGGATTTTAAAAGCCTCATCAGGAAACACATAAGTTCACATTTAGAGGCAAGCCAATTAGAATCACTTCTGATTTCTCAGTGCAAACTCTACAAGCCAGGAGCATTTGAAATGATGTGCATGAAGTCCTGAAAGGAAAAAAAAAATCTGGTAATCAAAACTGCCATGTCCAGCAAAGCTACTGTTCAAAATTGAAGGAAAACTAAGTACCTTCCAGGATGAACAGGAAAAAAAAATCATGACTACTAAATTGGCAGCACAGAACTTACTGAAGGAGATACACAAAAACCTCAGAGCTCACAAAAGAACAAATCTCATTAGAAGAAAATGATCTAAGCAAATGAGAATCAGGACCAAATTAAATATCTTAAATAATTCAAGATGGCAGCAACTAATAAACATCTCTCCAGGGGCTGGGGATGTGGCTCAAGTGGTAGCACTCTCACCTGGCATTCGCGGGGCGCTGGGTTTGATCCTCAGCACCACATAAAAATAAAATAAAGATGTTGTGTCCACCAAAAACTAAAAAATAAATATTAAAACTAAAAAATAAATATTAAAACATTCTCTCTGTTAAATCATCTCTCTATAATAACATTGAATGTAAATGATCTCTACTCTCCAATTAAATGACACAGGCTTTCAGAATGATTTAAAAAACAATCAAACTATATGTTGTTTGAAAGAGATGCACCTTACAGGCAAAGACAGCTAAAGGCTGAAAGTGAAAGTATGAAAATTGATATATCATGAAAATGTAGCCCACAAAAAAGAAGTAGTAGCTACTCTCATATCTGACAAAGCAGATTTCAAACCAAAATTAATCAGAAGAGATAAAGACAGTCACTTCATATTGGTAAAATGTACAATCCTACAAGAAGATATAACAATAATAAATATTTATGCCCAAATGTAGTGCAACTAATCACATTAAAAACATACTACTCAAATTGAAATCCTAGAGATACTTCAGTACAATAACATCTGGTGATTTTTACCATAACTCTCTTGTCATTAGATAGGTCATCCAGATATAAACTCAGTAAAGACTTTAAATCAAATAAATGGACCTAATAGATATGTACAGAATAGTTTATCTAACAATAACTGAATACATTTTCTTCTCAACAGTTCATGAAACCTCTTACAAAATAGGTAATATTTGAGACCATGAAGTAACACTTGGCATAAAAAATTATATAATTCCTTGCATTTTATCAGATCATGATGAAATGAAACTAGAAACCAGCATGACAAAAGCCTACAGAGACTATGTAAACACATAGAGATTGAAAAATATTCTTTTGAATGATGAATGGGTGATAGAAGATATCAGTGAGAAATTTAAAAATTCTTAGACTCAAATGAACATAATGATACAACATATCAGAATCTCTGAGACATTATTAAGGCAATTCTAAGAGGAAAGTTTATAGCAAGGAGTTCCCATATAAGAACATCAGAAAGATCCCAAGTAAATAGCCTAATGATACATCTTAAGGACCTTGAAAAAGAAAAATAAATCAATTACAAAAGAAGAAGGAAGAAAATATTTAAGATTGGAGCCAAAAATCAATGAACTTGAGAATAAAAAAAAATACAAAAGATCAAAGAGACAAAGAGTTGTTTATTTGAAAACTAAACAATATTGATAAGCTATTAGCCAAACTAACCAAAAAAGGGGGGGGGGACAAAAATCAAATTAATAAAACTAGAGATAAGAAAGGAGAAATCACTAAAGATATTTCAGAAATCCAAGAGATGATTAGGAACTATTTTGACAACTTATACTCAAATAAATTGGAAAATCTAGAAGAAATAGATACATTCCTAACCAAATACAATCTGCCATAATTGAATCATGAGGACACAGAAAACCTAAACAGACCAATAATTTGTAGTGGTATACAAGCAGTAATAAAAAGACTTCCAACAAAGAAATGCCAAGGACCAGATGGATTCTTAGCTGAATCCTATCAAACTTTTAAAGATTAACTAATACCTATACTCCTCATTTTATTCCATGAAATAAAAAGAGATAAAAACTACCAAATTCATTCTATTAAGGAACTATCTCACTGATACCAAATTCCTTCATGATCTTAGATGTAAAAATTCTTAATAAATATTAACAAACTGTGTTCAGTAACATATTAAGATGATTGTACACTACAAGCAAATTGGTTTTATTCCAGAGATGCAAGGATGGCTTAATATATACAAATCAATAAATGTAATTAATCATATTAACAGAATTAATGACAAAAATCATTTAGTAAGCTTAATAGATGCAGAGAAGGCCTTCAACAAATTAAGCTCACATTCATAATAAAAACACCAAGAAACTAGGGATTAAAGGAACCTACTTCACCATCATAAGTGCTATATATGAAAAATTCAAAGTCAACCTCTTGGTAAATGGGGAAAATCAGAAAGCATTTCACTTAAAATCTGGGATAAAACAAGGATGCCCACTTTCATCACTCCTCTTTAATACAATGCTAGAAATTCTAGCTGAATTATTAGGGAAGAGAAAAAATAAAGGAAATAAAAATAGGAAAGAAAGAAGTCAAATTATCACTATTTGCAGATGATGTTATCCTATACTTAGAAGATTCAAAAAATTCAACCTAAGACTTCTGAAGCTAATGAATGTGGCAAAAAAAATTAAAACTCAACATGCAAAGGTCAATAGTTTTCCTAATACCAACAATAAATCTTCTGAGAAAGAAATAAAGAAAACAATTTTATTCACAGTAGCCAAAAAAAAAAAAACAAGGAATAAATCTAACACAGGAGGTGAATGACCTCTACAATGCAAACTATTGAACATTGAGAACGAAATTGAAGAAGATTTCAGAAGATGGAAAGAGTGCCCATGTTCATGGATAGGCAGAATTAATACTGTTAAAATGACCTTAATACCAAAAGTATTATAGAGAGTCAATGCAATATCCACCAAAATACAAAAATAGCAATGACATTCTTCACAGAACTAAAAAAAAAAAAAATCCTAAAATTAATTTGGAAGAATAAAAGACCCAGAGTAACCAAAGCAATTTTAAGCCAAAAACATCAAAGCTGGGGGTCTCACAATACCTGACTTCAAATTATATCACAGAGCTACAGTCACAAAAACTACATGATTCTGGCATAAAAATAGACACATAGATCAATGGTACAGAATAGAAGACAGAGATAAACCCACACAGATACTGTCATCTGATTCTGGACAAATGTACCAAAAACATACATTAGAGAAGAAATTGTCTTTTTAACAAATGGTGCTGGGAAAACTGGTTATCCATATATCAGACCCTTATCTCTCATGTTGCACAAAAATCAACTAAAATAAATAAAACACCTCAGAGTTAGACCACAAACTATGCAACTTCTAAAAGAAAATTAGCATCAACACTCACAATTTTAGGCACAAGCAACAACTTTCTTAATAGAATGCCTAAAGTTCAGAAAATAATGCCACAATTTCATAAATTGGACATCATCAAATTAAAATGCTTCTACACAGCAAAGAAAGCAATTAGGAATGTGAAGAGAGGATCCACAGAGTGGGAAAAAATCTTTGCTAGCTACTCTTCTGATGGAGGATTAATATAGAATGTAGAAGTAGCTCAAAAAACTTTACATCAAATATCAATTAACCCATCTGGGCTCAGTGGCACTTGACTGTAATCCCAATGTTTTGGGAGGCTGAGGTAGGAGGATCATGAGTTCAAAGTCAGCCTCAGTAAAAGTGAGGTGCTAAGCAACTCAGTGAAATCCTGTCTCTAAGTAAAATACAAAATAGGGATTGGGATGTGGCTCAGTGGCTGAGTGTCCCTGATTTCAATCCCTGGTACACCCTCCCCCCCAAAAACCAATCAACCCAATTAATAAATAGGCAAATAAATTAAACAGACACTTCTTGCAAGATGCAGTGATACAGATCTATAATCCCAGTAGCTTGGCTCAAGCAGGAGGATCACAGGTTTAAAGCTAGCCTCAGCAACTAGGCAAGATCCTGAGCAAATTAGTGAGATTCTGCTTCATAATAATATATTTTAAAAAAGGGCTGGGGATGTGGCTCAGTGTTAAGCGTCCATGAGTTCACAATGCCTGATACCAAAACAAACAAACCAAACAAACAAAAAACCAGACACTTCTCAAAATAAGAGATGCAAATGGCCAACAAAATGTTCAACATCATTAGCAATTAAGGAAATGCAAATCAAAACTGCACAGAGATTTCTTTCACACTAGTCAAAATGGCAGTTGTCAAGAATTCAAATAATAAATGCTGGAGAAGATGTGGAGAAAAAGGGACATTTTTACACTATGGGTGGGACTGCAAATTACTACAGCCACTATAGAAATCAATATGGAGGCTCCTCAAAAGACTAGGTATGGAACCACCATATGAGCTAATTATACCACTTTTCAGTATTTATTCTGAAAAAAAATTAAAGTCATCTTACTACAGTGATGCATGCATACCAATTTTATAGCAGCACAATCCACAATAGCCAAATTATGGAACCAGCCTTGGTATCCATGAATGAATAACTGTATAGATACAGAAAATGTGGTATATAACAGAACTGAGTTTGATTTGCAATGAAAAACAATGAAATTATGACATCAGTGGGAAAATGGATGGGACTAGAGGCCATCATGTTAAGCAAAATATGTCAGACTCTGAAAATTAATGGTCATATGTGTTCTCTCATATGCAGAGCTAGAGAGAAAAAAGGAAAAGAAAGTTGGGAGTGGATCTCCTAAAAATCAAAGGGAGATCAGTAAAGGAAAGGGACCACTTAGCAGGAGGCAGGGAGGGAAGGGGGAAGCCTTGAGGAATGATATTGCCCAAATATATTGTTATATTATACGTATGTACAAATATGTAACAACCAATGCCATCAATATCCACAACTATATAACACAGCAATTAAAAATGTGAAAAGAAAAGAAAATGAATAGTCAATATCAGGGAGTGATTTTGTAAAATTCATCCTTTTCATAATTTCCTCAACGCTAATGGCTACATCCTATATTACTTTCTTGTTCCTACAGAGTGAACACAGTCTTAGGAGTCATTCAATAAATAGTAGTTTAATCAGTAATTACTTTTTTGAACTGAAGGACTAAATATAGTTCTTTCATCTTACAATCATGATATGTTTGAAGAATACGCAAACAAAATTAATCTCACGAAAAAGAAAAGAACAAAGTAGGTGAGGAGCATATTAATAGGCTTTAAATATTCTAATTTAGGTTAGTGGGTAATAGCATTCTATATTTGCATATAAAATGCTAGGATTTAAATCACGATATTATGTTAGAACAGATCTCTGATCAAAGATTCAATTGTTAAATAATACTTATATTTCTCTTTGAGATTTGAAGTCATTCAGATTCTATATCTTTTAATTAGTGTTTGTGATTTTTTTTCTTTTTAGTAAGTGTTTTCTTGTAAAAGTCTTTGTCCTCTAAAATCTAAGAAGCATGCACTGAAGTAGATGCTATACCAGATAATGGAAATCAATTGCTATGTTCTGCTTTGAAAATTATAATGATGTCAGACTGCTTTATCCCTGGGTTAGCCAGTAGTAGGACTCAAACCCGGAGTAACCCCACAAACTTTATTTTAACTCATTTTCTCTTCTGCTAATTAAGTATCCTTGAAGACAAAGAGGCAGAAATTTTATTTCCACTACAATGACTCTCCTACTATTTCGCAATGGACAAATTACGAGAGGAAAAAATATCTAGAATAAAACAGCCTAAAATCTTGAAATTAAAAGAGTATTGAGGTAGCTGACAATATAGAGAGAAATATTACCCCCAATATATTTATAACATTTGCTAGATGCTAGCACATTAATTCGGTTAAACCTAAGTTCTTTTTACTACTTTTAAGAAAAATATGGTTTTAGTGAAATCTAACAATGCATCCTAGCAATGGAACTATAATGGATGATGAAGAATGTCCTTCCATATTTATTTTGTGGGTTGCATGTCACATTGATTATTGGAAATGTGTTCATCTCTAGATGTAATTACCAAAGTTCAAGTTCCAAAGAACAATGTTCTAGTTATAAATCAGTGAATTTCACCAGAGTGATTTATGTGCAATTACAAAGAACAAAGGACTTCTACCCAAAGATATCATAATTATTGCATAGAAATGTGGTAAAGAGATGAAACAAAATATTTTGATTGCTCAAGGAAACGATAAAACACATAAGCCTGTACTAACTACCAAATGGCTTACTAACCTTCCTGCAATATAACTTTATCCTTTGTTAGCCTGACTTACTAAATTTGTCTCTGCATGTCTACACAAATCCATAATTGTATGTGATTACCCTTTTTCTATTCTTTTCTTTTCAGGGAAGGGAATAGAAGTGTTTCTGTAATGCTAATTTGATCTGAATACCAATAGACACATATACAATAAGAAATTATCAATATTTGTATTAAAATCATTATCTGTTACTTCTATATTTATTGGATCTATATTAAATACAAAAACTGAAGTTTACTAATATAGGTGTTATTTTTTATCTATGATTAAGAGACTTTAAAGATTTTCACACCTTATTTTCCAAGCAGATAGTCAAGACAAGTAGAATATAATAGTTATCAAAATGTTTGCTTTCTCACTAGATGGCAAAGCTTTATTAAATTACATTACACTATAGCTATCTTTTCAGTCACACATAACACATATTCTGACTCCTCCTTTTTATATAAAGCCCTATTCTATTAAGTAGTAAAATAATTAAATAGAAAATCCTACATTGGGAATAAACAACTCACCTTTGAATCTGAAATTTTTTTCCCAACATCCTCAATGAGAAGCTTTCACACAAGTTGATTTGCCAACCCTTCCTCTTATAATTTTATTCCATTGATCATGACCCTCAGTGCAGACATTGTTAGCGAAAGATTTTTTTAAAGAAAAAATGGTTAAAGAAGAAATGGCTCTGAGCCTAATGCATCATTTTTTGTTTCAAAAGTCAAATTATCCCCCAATATTTGCCATTTATTTGACCTACCACAACTTGCTGTAATGTGGTAAAAATGTTGAAATGCCAAAAATTAAAGCTGCAGATAGGTTACTTCCATATATTATTTGCTTATAATTAAAACATATAAGCAGCTTTTGGCTATATTAAGACTCAAGAAAATAATTTATGTCATTGTTAAAAGTGCTTCCAAGTTAGAATATTTAATAATGCCTGTGACCACACTGCTGATTTTATTTCTATTTTAAATGTATACTCAACATGTTTTCAATAAGTTAGCAATTGGGGTTTTCTGGGCACATAGCATTGTACTTACCACGGTACCTCTGCAGCCAACCTCATATTTGAAATATTAATCTCTCATAAGAGTGGCTTATTCCTGCTGTTGAGATATTCATTTTTTATTTATTCTTCTTAATAACCTCATGAATAGCTGCACTTGAACTTTGCTTAATATATTTCTCTAACCTGGTTTTAGATTTGCTTCTCTTATGTACTAATGGAATAATCATTCTTTTTTCCATTCCCTGTTTTCAAACAATGAAAACTATAGGAAAAAAAAAGTTAGAAGATAAATATTTTGAGTGTGATAAAAAGATTCACACAATTGAAACATGTAAATTATGCATTTAAAAATATGTATGTTTAAACTACTTATTTAGGTGAAAATTTTGCTTTACAATTAAAAATCAAAAAGAAAAGAGAATGTTGATGACACAGATTTTCTCTCTTGATGGTTTTCCTTTTCCTTTTTTTTTTTTTTTTTTTTTTTTTTTTTTTTTTGCTACCTGGGATTGGATCCAGAGGGGTTTAAGCACTCAGCCACATCCCCAGCTCTTCTTCCTTGATACTTTTGATGTTTTTGATATAAATTTTTTCTTGCCTTGACTTTCTGAAGTCCTGAACACAGGAGGTCATGCCATGCCCTCATTGCCTTCTCTATATCTGTTAAAGTTACGTATGAATCCCATGCAAGATTAATAACTACATCTGTACACATAAGAGTAAAGCAAGTCTTTTTTTTTACATTTTTTAAATCAAGGGACCTACTTATATATCTGAAATGATAAGTCTGAATAAAATGTAATTACAGAAATCAAGTCACTTTTTATAACTTGCATGTGTTTTAATCATGTTGAGCACCATAATTTTGAAAGTATTTGAAAGTTAATGCAATGGGGAAATCAAAATGAGTATTCATATTGTCTCTTTTTTCTTTAAATCATCAATATGAAAGATACAGGCATATTAAATAAACTGACTTATAAATTGAGCATTTTTCTCAGGACTACATTTTTAGAAAACAGACCAAATTTTCTTGAGTCTCCAGATATTTTTCCATATATTCATAAAAATAAATTAAAAATTATAAAATGGTGTAAAGAATTTATTTTTAAAAAGAGTGTGAGTGGGGTCATTTGGAGAAATTTGGGAATAACAGATCAAAATAAAAGTAGATCAATCACTCCTTCTCAGATCTATTTTAACTTCCCCCCACAAAGTTAGAAGATTTTTAAATTTGTTTTGTTTAATTGGTGCTTATGCTAATATAATAATTAACAAACTAATTTATTGAAAGTTCTTCCATTGACTATTATTGTCTCACTGTGCAAACGTTTTAACTTTTAACCAAAGATTTATTTAATATTCTTTAGCATTGAATACTATTTTAACACAAATTTTTGATAAGCAAGAAATATTTAAGAATTATTAATTAATCAACAATGAGGGGCTGCGGTAGCATGCTCGCCTGGCATGCGTGCGGCCCAGGTTCCAATCTCAGCACCACATACAAACAAAGATGTTGTGTCCTCCGATAACTAAAAAATAAATATTAAAAAGTTCTCTCTCTCTCTCTCCTCCTCTCTCTTTAAAAAAAAACAACAATGAATAAAAAAACTATATTTGTAAGTTTTGGAATACTGACATATTTTGGTCAAAATTAATATAGTTCATGAAATCAGCATACTACCGTGATACAGGCACATCAACGTGTATAGCAATGCAAATCACAGTAGCCAAGTTATGAACACAGCCCAGGTTCCTGTCAACATGCAAATGCAATTTTCACATACCATATTTTCTCTAGTATATAGAGAAAATATGGTATGTAAAGAAATGAAGTTTTACACAGTCATAAAGAAGAATAAAATAATGGAATTTTCTTGTAAATTGGTGGAGCTAGAGAACATTATATCAAGGGTCAAACGTTTTCCCTCATATGCTAAAGCTAGAAAGAAGCAAGAAAATAAAGAAAAGCAGAGAGGAATCCCATGAAAATACAAAGGAGAGCAGTGGAATAGAGAAATGGAATTGAGAGGGAATGAGAAGAAATAGGAGGGACTGCAGAATGAAATAGACCCAATTATACTATGTACATATGTAAATATAACAGTGAATTCCACCATTATATATATCATAAGGCACAAACTAAAAAACAAATAAATAGACAAAAGAAAGACCAGTAGAGAGAGGAAAGGGAGCAAGAGGAGGGAGAATTAAAGGAAAAGTGAAAGTATTGCGAATTGTAAAGGAGCAGATTATATTCTGTGCATGTATGAATATGTCATTTATATTCCATGGATATATGGATATGTCAAAATGGACCCCACTATTATGCATAAATATAACCCATTACTGAAACATAAGAAATAAAGCTAAATATACTTCAACCTTATTTTTCTTTTGCAATACTCTAATATTTATATATACTCTAAGACTTTATTGCTATCTTTAATATTAACCATAGTTTGTCTCTAATTTTGAGTATGTTTTTGAGATAATGGTGGAGATATCGCCAACTGATTCCTGAATAGCTGATCTTATCCAATACTGGATGTATCTTATTTTCCCACCTCTAAGCCAGTTTCTGTGCCCATTGGTCTCGAATCTACAAACTAGACACTTGCAATTTAATTGTGATGATCCTCTTTTTTCTTACAACTGATCCTTATGTTATACTTCATTGTATCTTAAATGTGTTTTGAAAAATAGTAATAATTATAAATTTAAATAATTATATCATTGTTATTTCATTCTCTACAGTTTCCTTATACAATATTACATATATACAAACATATTTTGTGGTCACTTCTCCTTCCTGAAATTCTATTCAAAATTTTCTTCAACTGCTTTTTAAACAACATGGGCCTGAGATTTAAGCATATTCTAACTGCCACTGATTTATTATATATCATTGGAAATTCTGTTCATCTTTTTTAGACTACTGACTATGTATGTAAAATGGTTATTTTAAAAATAGATAACTAGGTATATACTTCATAGAGATTTTTAAGGCTTCAATTAGCTAACACATATCAGAATTATTAACATATAAGCAGTCAGAATGTTTAGTATTAATAATATTATTAGTACATTAAGTATTATCTCCATCATGGATCTTCTCATGAAACCCCAATATCAGTTACACAGCTCCTTTTCTGGGGTTCCATATATTCTTTTCCCCATTTCTGACATAACTTACTACAAAATGTTGAATTCTTCTCTTTATATGTTGCTGAACTATGAATTATCCTGAGGCGAGATCCTGTCTTAGTCATCTATACATTCATTTAACATAACTCTGTATGTAAAGGAAGCATTGAATATTTGTTGGACATAATTGCATATTCACAAAGTGATCAAGAAATTATGAGGAATTTTATTTATATCAAAAGATCAATACATATATAGATGAGTAAATGAATTCTTTTTTTTTAAATTAGAGAGAGAGAGAGAGAGAGAGAGAGAGAGAGAGAGAGAGTTTTTAATATTTATTTATTTTTAGTTCTCGGCGGACACAACATCTTTGTTGGTATGTGGTGCTGAGGATACAACCCGGGCCGCACGCATGCTAGGCGAGCGCGCTACCGCCTGAGCCACATCCCCAGCCCCATAAATGAATTCTTATTAAACATCTTTGTGACAGGCATTGTGTGAAGAAATATTTACAGTGAAAATGTGAGGTAATTATTGTCATCTCCAAATTATAAGTGAAGATCTTGATTCAGATCATATTGCTAGTAAAAGTCATGAATCAGTCTCCAATTTCAGCACTAATTTGAAGTCTCATGAGAAATATTTAATTTTGTGTTAAATCCAACATTATGGAAAAATTGGCAATTTCTATTCTACTCTGGATCACAAGTTTTTAATTTATGTTCTCAAAATAGCCTTTGAAGTTTCCATGACCTTTAGAGTACTTGTATAATTACATGAATGTGCAAGTTTCTAGGAATAGCACCCATGCTTTCATAATAGCCACAAAACAATTCATGAGTTATAAAAGGTTATTAAGCAATGTTTAGATGATGATTTTTCCATTATTTACAGATATTTAATTTAAAAACCACACTTTGTTTTTACTACTTTTTTTTTACTATCAAGTTGTATATAAAAGTAGGGTCCAATACTAATGTATAATATACATGAGTAACAACTTAATTTTGAATTTTGTAAGTGCAATAAAACGGCTTAATTTGATCCCAATTTTTAAATTTATTTTATTTTTTTTAGTTTTAGGTGGACACAATATCTTTATTTTACATTTATGTGGTGCTGAGGATCGAACCCAGTGCCCCATGCATGCTAGGTGAGGGCTCTTACCACTGAGCCACAACCCCAGCCCTGATCCAAAGTTTTAAAATGATATTCAGTCATACATGTAAGATGCCCTACTAAGCATCAAATGACTTTTGAAATACATGGCTAGTCCATTGAAATAAGCTGATTAATTTTTAATAATCACCTATTTACAAAAAAAGGAAATGTCTTAATTATACATCATACTGTTAATCAAGACATATCTCAGAAGTTTACTTAATACTGCTTCATTATTTGTTTTAATATATAAGTAAATAAACAATATCATAATCTATTTTAAAATATTGTAATGAGGTGGTCCAATTAGCTGGACTCAAAAGTCACTTTAAACAAAATTTAAATTCCATAGGAATAACTATGGATAATTTATATTTAAATCAAGAAAACAAAAAATATAAAATATACAACAAATACATTCCTAACAGAATCTAAGAAAAATAATATCTTCTGCTATTTCCATAAAATAAGTCCATATGCACATTTATTTGGCCATCATCTGTCCTTGGATAGTCCTTTCCACATCTGTTCTTTTCCTCATGTCTGAGAAGTCAGCAAAAACACTGTTGATTGATATCTCTTTTCTTTTTCAAATATTTCTCTGTGTTGAATTGGCTGCTGTGATAGGTGGTATGCATTAGGGCCACACCCATTTCTAATATTCTTCTGACTAGTTTTTATGTTATTATGTATGATGCATTTAAAAACTAAACTTCCCAGTGTTCCTTGGAGATTGGGGGCTGATAGCATATCCATTTCTCCAAAGAGGAGGAACCTTCATAGAAGACCATGAACATGAGGGAGTCTCTGTAGCTCGAAAGGGGATTAAATCTCTGGGAAATAAGTTGATGGAGTCATTTAGGTCTTCTCTGGTGCAATATTTTTTTTTTTTTTTAGTATTTTGCAGAATCATAGCCATCATGTGATAGGCAGCAAAAGCAGTAGCATATCCTTGAAAAAGTGCTTCTTAACATGTCCAGATCAGACAAGAACAAAAGCTTGCAATCAAATGTACATTAACACACTACTTCCTATATTAACAAGTCTATAAAAATAATTTCTTCTAAACTAAATGTTGTGCCTCATGACATATTTGTTTTGCAGTTTGGTGAACACATTTTTCCTTATCCCATACCAGGGACAGCATGCAGATCAGTACCTGGACCACAGTCCACACCTTAAGTAACACCACTATAGAATAATCCATAGTTTGTGGGTTATTTTCCCGTTGTGTTTAAGCTCTCTAGTTTTTGGCTGTGTAGTATGCATTCCTTATTCTTGGACTCTTTTAAAGAATCTAGAAATTGTAAAATACCTTTTAATAAAGTCCCTTTTTGAAATTTTAGTCACAATGGAGACTGTTTTCTATAACTAATATAGTCCTCACAAGGGTATCTGTCTCTAATAGTATTATCCTTTGTGTTCATGGGGAAAAAATCAGACTTTAGTGCACACTATTATTTTAAATGCTGACTTCAGCTGAAGCTTTGCGTGCAATTTTAAGCCTTGACTTTCTTTTGAACAAATCCTACATTTCTTCCTATGGTTACCTCAGCTTAATACTTCTTTGTTCATATTAATAATCTTTGAAGAATACTGAGTTCTCAGATTTCCTCCACAAATCTTTACCTTTAGCCTATCTTGCCTGACTTTATATGTACTTTTTAAAGCTTGGGAGTGGCATTCATTTTATATAATATCATACCTAAAAAAAATCTACAGTTATGTAGCATTTGTTAAGAATTATATTCATATGATACTATTCATATCTAAAGAATTCATAATATTAGTCTAAAATAATAGCAAATTGTACACCTTCAAAGTAAGCCAGGTAAACATAAAATCCCAGATAAAATCAGACACTTCTAAGTCAGCTAATCAAAGAAAATAATTGGAATTTCTCAAAGTCACTATCCAAAGGAAACTCACTAATCTGCTTTCTCTTTCCTTCTGTGAGTACTGAGTGCATGTTATTTTTTAGGATTTTATCTACCATACATAATTTTAGATTCTGATGTTTTCAATCACATTACATATAAAATGTTTCTGAAATTCGTAGCATTGGAAGAATTCTCCCTGGGAGTTTTAATCTCTCTTTGATGTAATCCCATTGGGGCTCCTGGAGGACTTACTAGACAAGCCCACCTTCTGATAACTTTATTAAGGACTTATGAGTAAATAAGATATTGATTTAAAAATCATTAACTACAAAAATAAAGTTCAAAAGCTTTCATGTATACAAAGAGAATTGATAACAATCAAAAAATCTTAACTAGGACAGAGTATTAAGGAACAGTTCTGAATAAAAACAAGTCTAAATATCATACAAGATGCTAACATAGTCATAGCTTTTATCTAAAAGTTAAAACAG
The DNA here is from genome assembly GCF_045843805.1 of Urocitellus parryii. NCBI lineage: Eukaryota > Metazoa > Chordata > Mammalia > Rodentia > Sciuridae > Urocitellus > Urocitellus parryii. The sequence goes on along the minus strand of NC_135538.1, from coordinate 67,253,634 downwards.
AGAGAGTCTGGGGTTGTGGCTCACTGGTAGAGCATGTATGAGGCACTGGGTTCGATTCTCATCACCACATATAAATAAATGAATAAAATAAAGGTTTATCAATATCTAAAAAATATTTTTAAAAAAAGTTGAGCCAGCTCCTCAGGGTGATTATAAGGATTTGTAAGATTTAAAATATAGTTCAATTATAAATAAAATGTAATATTATTGAAAAGTCAAATAATTTAGAGTAGAACAAAGGTGAATAGCCCTTACAATTTTTTTCCACTCATCAAAATGATCTAGTGTTAACAATAAGGTATGTTTCTTTTAATCCTTTTTTACCATGAAAACATAGAGTTATCAAATACTCCATGACCTCTCCTTTACTTCTCAGCCTTTTTGCAGTTAAGAAATTACATGTGACTTCTAATTTCCATGAAATCTGAATAGAAGAGATGTGTCTCTTCCAACCAATGGCATCGCAAAGCTCAGCATAATTCTTCAGTAGTTCCTTTTCTCTTGCAGGAAGCAACCAATTAAACTTCTGTTTAAGTAGCAGAGAAGAGAATGGAAGCCATCAGGAACACTGATTCACTGGGAGGAGAGCTGCCCACTGGAATCTTCCATACCCACAAACATTCCTGCTACTTAAATCAGACAGAGAGATATTTTATCACAACAGATCAACCTATGCCATCTCAATCAATACACTATGCAGAATGCATACATATTAAGATAGACAAACAAGAATAAACAAAATATTTTCTTTTTTTTTAATCTTCAAAAGTCAGATGATAGTATAAATACTATTCCTTAACTTGCTTTCATCAACAGCAGTATCTTTTGCTTTTCCTTAGGAGAATTGAATACATTTATTATTAACAAAGCATGTAATGAACAAATGACATTAGGGTCAAAAATTTACTCTGATAATAGATGCATATTTATAACTACCCTGTAAAATTCATTCAATCATATGATGACCTGTGATAATATGGATAACCAAGGTCTATTTAGTAGTTGCTATAATGAATTGAATTTTTAAATAACATTGTAACACATTATAATTCAAGTTTGTTTGAAATATTTGTCTTTCCCATGTGAGGTCACCCTTTACATGTCATTCTTCCTAGAAAGTGTTTTATGTTGGAAAAGAAGAAGTATTCAAAAACTATGTTTCTCTTTATGCCAGAGTCAGCTCTGCTCCCAGATTGTCCAGTACATAAAGGCATCCAGGAGCACCAGGAAAGAATGAGAACGTGTTATAAAATAGAGGCCTACACACAAGAAGTAACACCAAATTTAAAAATAAAAATCACTGTATCTTGATTAAGTTCTCATTGATTTATATTTTGGATAATATGACTGCAATTAAGAGTGCCAATTACAGTTCTATTCCTAAGACTTGGGCTATGAGAATCAGAAGATGGTTTGCCTAAAGGTGAATGGAACTTACCCAATTCTGTGAGAATGCCTGATAGGTCTGTCTCAAAGTATCCATGTTAGCTTCCAGGTCAACTGGGCTAAGGAAGTAATGTGTTTGTCTTTCCACACAAGTGATTCTTTCAAAGCAAAAGTGAGGATCAAGATTCACAAAGTCACCAGATCAACCAGTTTGGTGAAGTGGCAGCATTTATACCTGCCATTCAAGTAACTTCAACAAATATCATTGTAATCACCAGTATGAACTTAACCTTGAGCAATAGGCAGCAAGAGGATTATCTCACATATTGTTCAATAAACTCTGTATTGTTAAGTCACCCAGACTTTATAAGAAGCAGGATGTTACAGTGTTTTTGCATCCTGTTTTTAGGAAGATCAAACACTTCCCAGAGCCAGCTCAGAGACTTGTTTCTTTGGAGGATTATATCACAAGAATTATTACTTTATTCCAGACAAGTATATTTTATAGCTCTTGTCTGTCCCATAAGTTTTAAATGGGCTGTGGCTCTGCCAAAACAAAACATTTTACTTTCTCTACACTTACAGGAAAGAAATTTTGGCTGACACTGTCAACTTCTATACTCTCTGAAAACTTACTGAATAGGGAAGTGTTATTACAAGAGATAAAGAAGAAAAGAAGAAGAAGACACACAAAACAAACTTTTTAGTTTAGGAGAAAGAAGACTGTGGGAGAGCCTAAAGTGTAACCCAAACAGATTTATTTAAAACAGAGAGATTCTTTCACTCAACTCGCCTGAAGTGATTCACATGTTTCAGAAGGGACAGGTATTTAAGAGAACTAACATTCTATTTTCCAGTTTAGATTTAGATCTCTTTGTGAAAAGAAAATCATGCTATCTCTATTGCTTTATAAGCACACAAAACTACATTCAACCAACTTATAAGAAAGCTATGAACAATTATTGCAATATTGTAATATCCCCCAAATGTAATTTATTGGTCATCTTTAAAATAAAGTAATTAGTTTCATGTTACTTTATCAAAATGTATGAAGGCCAATTTCAAGTATAAGTGACCAAATCATCGCCATCGAAATTACAACTCAGATTTCACTAATGTTGACATCACCTGAGCTTATTAGACATGGATCTCTGGACTTGTCTGTAGGCCTACTGAGTCAGAATCTTCATTGAAATAAAGTCACCAAGTGACTTACAAATCTCTATTAAAGTTGCAGACGCACTAGACTAAACAATTTCATGGTAATTTCTCCATAGTAGATCGGATCTTGTATGCATTGGATCAATGGCATGGGTTCTCATAGAAGATGCATCCAAAGTACATTAACTGACTCAGTTAAGACATGAGCAGTTACCATGCTTGGTGCTGTTTTAGACTGTTCTAAACAGACAAACATTTTGCTTTAGTAGAGCCCTAGACAGAGCTTAAGTTCAAGAAAACAAACAACAAAAACAACAAACAAACATGATTTTTACAGTAAATTTCAATGTTTTATTCTTGTTAATTCTATGGTGAAGTGGCATAATTTAAACAAATAGTAGAGCCTGTTTCCTGTAGACACTTATTGATGGTCTACGCATTATAGTTTTGCTTTTTACCTGCTCACAATGGGTAAAATTGTAGTATTAACCAAATATCCATGAATCTATCACTGTTTGCCTTAGGGTAATATTTTTCATTGGCTATCTGTTCAGCATTAATACCCCGGGGAAGAAGCATTAAAACATTTAATTAGTCACAGAGAACTAAATAAGAAAATAATTGCAAAATTACACATTTTAGAAAAGATGATTAGTTCTAGGGCAAAAAAACATGTAGTTACATAATTTGTGAGTTAACTTATTTGTCACCTTTAAGCATTGGTCTTGTATTTATAAAAGTAAGCAATGGGCTTTTCATGAGGTTTTGCATGGTTAAACCTGTAAGAAATACCAGAATAGATCTGTGGTACTAGTCATTTATTCATGGTACACAAAATTTGTGTAATATTTTTAATAATTCAAGCAGTATTTAATTATTCAATAATGAACATATTGAATCGTAATTCTCAGTATCTAATTTCAAGATTAACAATAGCATATCCTGGAAATAAAGGTAAATCGGTCTATCTATCTATGTATCTACCTACACTTGCATGTACATATATATATTTTAAACACATATGCATACATGTGTGTGCTTATAAATAAATACACACATATGCATACACCTGGATACATTATTTTGAAAAAGCACATTGATAATTATGCTGGTAATTAATGAAAAAAAATATTCTTTCTTTCATGATTTACTCACTACATATGAATAATAATTTTTAGAAGAACCTTCATTTCCCATCATCAACTAAGGATGTCCATGGATCCTTTTTTTTCACTTCTGCTATTGAATTCTCAGAATACTACTTTGTTTAAAAAAAACTCTACATTTTAGTTTCAACAAATATTCATTAAATATCTACTAAAAGTACCTGAGGAACAAATAGATTAGACACTTCTTTTTTTTTTTTGGCTCATTTACATTTGCACAAATTGGGGAGAGTGAGATGAAGATCATAATTGAATTTGGCAGAAATATATTTGTATATCAGGTTTTGTGTTGAGAATAAAATATTCCCATAAATTTAGAAGACGACTATTTTCTATAGCCATGGTAACACGTAGCTATTAACGAAGCTTCTACAGAAGTATCAACATGCTTGTACTTCTGAATATTTATCAATCTCAGAACCCCATGCTTTGCTCAAGCCTATAAGGCATTCTTTTCTGTTCTTCTCGGAGAGATTGTGCTTGGACAGAATAGATCTCTCACAGGAAGTTCAGCTTTGTGCTTTTTATTCCAAGTATCCTGAGATGGTTTCACTATCCTTTGATGTGGATAACATAGGGTAAGAAGAGAAATGTACCCTTACAGCTTAGTGTATTCCTTCAATAGGACTCTGTAATTCTCTCTAATGAATATTAGAAGTCTTCCCATACTGCATAGTGCACCTCACAAAGCAAATCCTGGTGAAACAGGAGTTTCTCTGCTCATGCTGGCAAGTGAGGTCTGTATAAGCTGTAGGCCTTGGCAGGCAAAAAATGTGTTGCAATTCTTAATGATGGGCTATGCTCTCCAGTGTTTCAGCAGACCCCAGCAGCTTATCTTTGATTTCTTCTTCCTAGGTTCTTGTCTCATGAATTTGAAGAATGAAATTCATAGCAGAGGATGAGTGAGTGTAGAAGTAGGATTTACTCACGTGTGAAGAGACAGTAACAATGCCATGGTGAAAGGTTACCCCTGAGTTTGCTATTCTAGCTGTTTGTGAGCTCTTGGGTCAATGCTATTAATCCAAATTTATGCTAGTCAGTTGAAAACATACTAATACTGTATGTTAGTTCTGCAAGTCCATTCAGGTCGGCCCCAATTCTATTTTCCTTTTGATACCAGGGAAGTTGGAGATTGAGGTCAGCAGATTGTAAATCCTGAGTTCTGGTACTATGTGGAGTACACATCTGCACTGGCCCCGGTTGAAGCACTAAGAGGTGACAGGTTGGCATGCCCTGGTTTGCTTTGGCGCTGACTCACCTTGCCTCAGGCCCACACTAGCATTGCGGGCTTCCTGCAGCCAAGGCCTGCTCTCCAGCCTGCTAAGCCACTCTAGCACTTGACCACTTCTCAGTGGAGATTAGTGGGATGGTTGTGTGAGTTGGTGGCTGGGGAGCTATGTCACTGGGCACTTGCTAGAAATGTTAATTTTTAAGATGTTTTCAGATTTACTAGACCAGAAATCAATTAGCAAACTCTTCATATAAATACCAAGCATGCTAAAGTTAAAGAAGCACTGTTAGGTGATAAAGAACCCATATATGATTGAGCCAGTCTCTAGTCTCTGAAATACCACCTTCTGGAGAGTTGACCTTGGGTAACAAGCCTTCTGTACTTCAACTTCCTATGCACAAAGAGGATCATATGGTACTCAATTTCTGGGGTTTTGGGATTAAATAACATAGTGATTTTAAAGTATTTATCTTTGCTTATCATAAGTGTGGTATTTGCTTGTCATATTTATTATATTGATTATTAAGTATTAAACCCTCCATGTGTAACTATATATGTCCACTGATAACATATTCAAGTATATGAAGATTACTTACAAGGAAAATAGATATCATTTTGTATAGCTACTTACTCTGATAATCAGTCACAGTTTAAAGAATCATTTAAACAAATATTTAATAACAAAAAAATAAAAATTTTAAATGTACACTGTCTTGATGTAAGGTTACCTTCTACCTTTAAAACTATAGACAAATTCTTCCCAAATTATGTGTAATGAAGAATCAGTTTTAATTTTTTTCAAGTCTTTCTTAGATAGATATAAGTAAGCAGCACAAGCTGCAAATTATTCACAGAGAAATTAAAGCAGAACCAGGTCTATACCCTGTTTAATGAGATGAGTTCACTGATCTTGTGTATGAGTATTACATTACTGTGAAACTTTCTAAAATCTCACCCTAATTTTTTAGAATCATTTATTCAAATATTAGAAATAAAGAGTTAATAGATTATAATTCAAGTAAAACTGAAATAGACAATGAAGATAGCACACCTCAGAAAACAAGTTGAATTCCTTTTACGTTTCACAGCTAATATGCACATATATGTTGTTCAGCTTTAATTCAAATATGTGAAAATAAATAATCTATAAAAATAACAATAATACATACTTGCTATTCTTCAAATAGGGAATATTTTATACCAAAGTTAACTATGAAAAGTAATTATTTCTAGCTCTCTGAACATAAATATGACAGCCATAATATAAGTATAATGCTTAGTAAATTAAGTGAGATGTGTGCTTTAGGACACTTGCTCTTGAAAGCAACACATAAATAGCACAGTAATGAGTATTACATGACTATGAAAAATGATATTTTCACTCGGTTAAAGGCAGATTCTCACTACCTTTGTTTCTTAACCAACCACAGCTTTGACTATTCAACTTTTAAAATATTAATTCTTTGATTTTTTCTAAACTCTTATTTAAATATACCTTCAAATTTTGAATGTATAAATCAAAAAAATCAGTGTCAATAGAAATGGCATAAATCAATATGTAAAATAGTAATTACAATTTATTAGTTAAAACAATAATATGTAATGATATATTTAATCAATAATTATTATTAATTTTGTTGTCTTAGAATTTCTGTATTGTTATAATATTAATGTTAAAATTATTAGCATTTATAATATGAATAACCAATCAAATTCTGTATATACCTTGAAGCCAGCCATTATGGCAATGTGGACCAGTTATTTATCCTTGTTTGACAAATGATGACAACAGGAGTATAGTTACTACTATAGTTTTATCCCAGCTTCTGTAGATTCAGTCCTTCATTGTAACACTGCTGGTTAACTATTCACCATTTTCCAACACATTGAGACAATACTGTCATATACAAAATTTAGACTTCTGTATTCATTCATTTTCCTTAAAAAAATAAATATATAGGTACATATTTGTCAACTTTTTGTTATACTTCTCCATATATGTTTTTGCTTTAAACAATTTCCGAATATATTACACTGAGTATGAATAAAGAAGCTCAGTTGAAAGATTGTCACTTTGTTTTTAAAAATCACCTAAAGACAGATAGCAACATTGTGCTGTCAACATAATGTTATCACTGTGTATATACTTTTGATCTTAATAGTTCACAGGACATATTTATCAACACATAGTTAAAAGCTAATTTGATTTTTACCATTAAACAATAAAATTTTCTGTACATACCTTGCAACTTTTATGGTCACATTAATTCTTAAAATAGAATGTATGAAGATGACCTTTTTTCCTGTAACCTAATGAGCTTTGTTCTTTAGTTTTCATTTCTGCTGATTTTGGGAAATTTAAACTGCTAATTCATGAGCAGAGTTCTGTCTGGCTTAGCGTTCTGTCTCTAGTCATTTTAAATATGCTTTCTCTCACATTCTTTCCCTTTCTTCTTCTCTTGTCCATTGAGGTGATCTAATTTGCCTGGACTATTTTGTTCTGGCCTCAGGAGAGAACATTCTTTTCTGAAACCTTCATTTTTTTCTGCACAGAGATGGCTGGTTAAATCAATCAGATAAGATGGCACTGCTAGACCAAACTCACAGCACTTATAATACCAGAGGGGGGTCAATAGATGACTTTTTGCCAGGTGTCTTGCTGCTGGTCTTGTCCTTCAGCTGATGAAACCTTCATCATTTATGATAGTGACTTTAAACATATTTATACAATTGCCATAGCAGGGAAAGAAAAAGATAAGGATTCCTACACCAGCAATAAATATTTCCCCACAAGTGACACATATTAGCCGTTGTCACCTTTCACTTTCTAAACTGAGCTAATTGCCACACCTAATATCAAAGGAACAGTGCAATCTTTCCCCGTGGCCCAAAGGGCAGAGAACCAAATGTCAGTGAACAATGTATATTTCTGGCACAAAAATCTTTCCAGATTTTAGAAGTCATCTCGTGTCCTTGTCATATCCTTTGTTGCAGCACGAACATGACCGTGCACTGCATCTTGCTTCTCTCAGGCTCTCCTGAGGACTCTCCATGGTTATCCCATTGCCCATTTGCTGGGACACCCCCCTCAGTCCCTGATGCTCTGTCACTTAGTCACCATATTGGACTTTTACTTGGGACTTTCTTTATGCATGCAGGTCAAGCAGTTCTTTTTGCCCTGAGGCCACCCAGATTTCAATGAGGTTTATATAAAATTTCAGCAGACATTAATGGAATTTCAAACCCTGGGAGAAAGCAGGATACAAAATCTCTCCACAGCCACTCATCAAGGACTGTTACATGACTCACATTGCTCACCTCTTTGCTGACTGAAATTTTATCTTCTCTTGGTTAGAAACCAAATCTCTGATATCATTACACATAAGTCTTCTGTAATATATGATTTATAGTTTAAACATCAAATTCCCAATCCCCCAGAATTTAGAGTTTTATCTATTACACTAGGGTTTTAGATGAAACAAAAAAACAAAAAGGAAAACAAAACCTATACTTTTAACCACCTGATTATTAGAATAGAAAGAACGAGAGAATGTATTGCTTTTAGCTGCGTTGTTTTGTCACACATAAAGGGAAATCCACTTATGTGTCTGCATTATGTTTCAACAAAACATTTTATAAAATCCACTATGGCATTCAGTTAATTATTTTTCCTGGTTTCTGCTTGCTATCCCATGGGGATAATACCTATAGAAGATCGTCCATGATGCCCAAATTGAAAAAGGAGAATACTTCATGTACAGAAACTGGGAGAGCTAGGAAAAAGGACTGCATCAGAAAACTTCTTAAGATTTCAGATTTAAATAGATAAAGGAACATATAGATCTCCAAGAAGATACCAGAACAAAATGCAAATTGGATATCCCTACATACTCAAAAGATTTTTTTAAAATTCTCCTTTCTGTAGAACTTCTAGTTCTTCCAATATTTCAAACGCTGTAAGACCTTACAGAGCAATCAGAGGTTTTCATAATGAACTAAGCAACACATACCCAAGACATTCAGAAGCCACAAAAATACATCAAGAGTTTTATTTAATTTATTTATTCCTCTGAGCTAAATTTTGTCCCTCAATACAGATGTTGAAGTCCTATTTCCTACTAACTCAGAATGTGACTGTATTTTTGGAGATAAGGCTTTTAAAGGGGTAATTTTCATAAAATTAGGTCATAAGAGTGATCTAAATCCAATGCGACTTTTTTCCTAAAATAAAAAAGAAGATGAGAGGGGCTAGGGTTTTGGCTCAGTGGGAGAGCACGCGCCTTGCAAGCGTGAGTCACTGGGTTCGATCCTCAGCATCATATAAAAATAAATAAAGGTATTGTGTCCATCTACAACTAAAAAAAAATATTTTTTTTTAAAAGAGATGAGGATGTAGACTTGACAGACAAAAGGCCACAGGATGACACCAAGAATATAATGGCCATCCACAAGGAAAGGGACCTCACAAAAAAAGCCATCTTGATGATGCCTTGGTCTTTGAATTCTGGTGTACAGAATTGTGAAGAAATAAATTTCTGTTGTTGAAGTTTTGCCTGGTCTGTGGTTTTTTGTTATAGAACCTTATAGCCCTTGCAAACTTACATATTTATTTTGTCTATCTAGGAGCCAGAGAAAATCAAGAGGAAGGAGAATATTAATTTAGTTTATCACAAATCACACCATATAACTCTACTGTTGGTCATTCCAAGATTTTAGGGGGACTAAACCACTGAGCCACATCTTTCCTTTCCCTCACAATCCTTCAGTTTTATTCCTTGTATCTTCCCTAACTCTCAGTAGGACAAACCCTTAGACCATATTGATTTCTCTTTCTCTTCTCTTTTTTGACTTAAGACCAATGGGACCATTAGCACATCTCAAATTCTTTCTCCCTCATAATTGTGCAAAGTCCCACATTTTGCTGATAAGTCAGTGATGATTATATTTGATTTTTCATTAAGTTATTTAGGATTCAAGTCTTCCTATTCTTGTTCATTGAACTCATATACATTAAATTTCATTGCTCACCATTATTTCCTCATCCTGTGTCTTTTGATCTCTCCTATGGTTAAATTTTTTTTTCTGTTTATGGTCTTTCTTTAAGTGTATTTCTTAGATAGTATATATTCATGGAATATTGTCTAAGACTATGTATGTCTCTATCTATATATTTTTCTTTTCTCTTTTTAAGGGATCAACTTAAAACCTTTTATACCAACTACATAATGGCTGAGTATAAAATTCTTTGCACGTTGTCATTTTTCTCAAGAGTATCAAATGATCTCCAATTATCTATTAGTTTCTCATGTCAAAAAATAAAACATATGCCAATGTGGTTAATTTTCCTAAGTTAGGAACTTGTTCTTTAGAGCTAGAAATATATTATTTTCTTTATCCTTGTAGTCTGCACATTTTACAAGGATGTACTTGGTTATGTATATTTTCTTATTAAATTAACCTGGATCTTGGTCAGCTTTTTGTATTTTCATACCAAATATTTTCTGAGTCCAGGAAACTTTATTTCCAGAAGTTTTTTTTTTTTATTAAATACCTTTCTCTCCTCTCCTAATTTTTCCTCATTTTTAATCCCCTTTAAGAGCTCTTCTTACGTATTTTCCTTCATGATTTTTCTTTATCTTTCTTTTCCATGCTTTGACATATTTCTTGTTCTTAAACCATCCAATGATGAATTCTAGTCTCAACAGCAAATATTCTTCCCTTTAAAATATATACTTGATTTGTTAGCTCCAAAATAGGAATTTGGTGAGTGCGTGTTTATATGTACATGTTGCATTTGAACATCTTCCAATGTGTCCTTCTTTATTTCCTAGTTTTTTAACTTCTATTTTTCATTTTCTTGCATGTCACCCAGCATGAATCATGAATTTTAACTTGATTGTTCTCTCTCTGGCTGCTCTGGCCTTTTAAATGTGAAGTTATATTTCTTCAGCAGTACATAGGAGCTCAAGTCTGGCTGGAATTTATTTAGGGTAGGATTTTTTTTGCAGATGGGAGGCAAAAAAAGTTATCTCTGTCCTGTGTATTTATTGATGACTATAAGTCTCTTCCTGAGATACCCGAAGAAGTCTCTTTTTTTCTTGTTTCCCCTGCATGCTCACAGCCTCAGCCAAGACTCCAGTTCTAGCCTGGTCAAACTGACTGAGGTAAAGCACAGTGATCATGTACTTTCTTTTGTAAAAGAGTCCATACATTCCTGAACACAAATTCTTCCTGGAATCTACCACTTACTTTCCCCATTGAACTTGTCTTAGTTTCTTTTGTTTGGGGAACCAGGAATTTAACCAAGGGGGACTAAACCACTGAGCCACACATTCCCAGAACCTTCTTATTTTCACTTTTTTATTTTGAGACAGGGTCCCACCACATTGCTTAGGGTCTCAATAAATTGCTGAGACTTGCTTTGAACTTGCAATCCTCCTGCCTCAGCCTTCCAAGGCTCTGAGATTACATATGTGCACCATGAAGTTCAGCTTGTTGTTCTTTAATTAACTGAGTAATTTATATCAGAGGACCCTAAATGGAATCAAGGATTTCTTTCACCCTTAGTGACCAAAAATCTCAGAGGTTACGAAGCTCAACAGTAACCAGTAGCAGAGCAGAGGGTTGGGCCATCTTTAGGTTGCTTCTCTCTGCTACTGTTGTTATTTAATTTGGGAACATAGGGGTTAGTAAAGAATACCATGTGAAGAAAACAAAATGTGTTAAATATACAGTATGCTAGCCTATTAGAGTTTATATGAGCAGGACACAGAGCATAAGGCAGCATAAATGAATGGTGAGTATAGTTTGCTGCCTACACCTGAGGCATCCCTCTCTCCTCTTGATGTCAATGCCGCCACTTTTTCCAAAGGATCACACTCTCATGTTCAGTGTGGAGGACTCCTCCTTTTCTCAAGGTAAATCATTGCCAATGTAGATTATTCAAGTTGTTATCAATTCTCCTGCTAATATCTGATGGAGCTTATAAATGTGATCCCAGTCCAGGATTAGGAAGTCTGTTTGGTGATTTCTGACAAACATTTTCTTACTGATAAAAACAGATAGATGTTTTAAAATTCCCTTCCTATGAATTGGAATCTTTGTGTCATATAAAATGTCAGTTCCATTTCTTATGTGAACTACCCAATTCCTTATTATTGAAACACTGTTGGCTTTCTGATACTTGAAGCTAAAAGTAATCTCGTACATATCACAAAAAGAGTGTGGAGTTCATTGTTACACCCAAATATGAATAGAAACCCTACAATTTACTTCGTCACATGAAGTTTGATTCTTCATCACTGGTTTCACTACTTCGTAAGTCGTAGTGAATATTACATTTGATGATGTTATGCTTTATCCCTGTGGATACTGCATATATTTGGTAATATGGTGGCCCAAAGAAGAGGAAGGATCGAGCTATCACCAACAAGTTGGTTCAGATAATGAAATAAATGACACCACACACACACACACACACACACACAAAGGGTATTAAAAAGCTTAATCACACAATGAAGAATTCTGGAATTCTGGAAGGACAGAGTGGTTTCCAAGCCAGTGTGGAAACTCCTTGAGCATGCAAAGGAGTGCAAGGTAGTGAGAGATTAATTGTGTGTAGTGGGTGGGTTCAGGATGAGAGTTCCTGAGCACAAGCAGGACCTAGTGATTTGAACTTCCCACTGGCACAAACCAAGGAACAGGAGAGCCTCGTAATCAACTCTTCTAGAATTCGGGCAAGAAAGGAAGAGGCAGGTGGCCAAGAGGAGGAGTTAGACAACATTACAAGTGCTCATTGAATGTCTCTTCAACCCATTTGTCATTTTTAGTGCTGCATCATGAAACAACCATTAGATTCCTTTTAGAGTGGTAGAGGAAACTGTGCTCTTCACAGGAAAATATAGAATGTATTGACATTATTTTGCATATCTTTTCTGCAAAGGATGTAAAACTATGAACTGTTTCATACGTTTTTTAAGTACTCATGTTACACTCCTATCAGATCTACTTTAGAATAAGATCTCAGGTGTAGCTCATCAAACAGATGGTAAAGAGATGTGTAAATGAGTGAGTGAGTAATTGCTTTCCTGTTGTCTCATATAACTTCAATTTTAATTTCTACCAGTCTAAAAAACTGGGTAGGCAAGAGGTAAAAGGACACTTTATTTTTCATGATATTCTTCCTTTGAGATCTGGTTAGGCTTCCTCCATATTGACACTTAGTTGTTTTTTTTTTGTTTTTGGTTTTTTTTTTTTTTTTTGTGAACTTACCAAAGTAAAAATACTCATTAAGAACACTGGTGTTTCTTTCTCCTCTCCAGAGCTTTACTTGGTTGTACTCTAACAAACACCTGCAGGTACAGCTAACAACACTGTGCATCGAGACCCAGCACTGTTTTGCATATCTTTCTCCGTCTGCTATAAAGATCAAAAAGAAACATGAAGGAGCAGGATACATTAATGGACAAAAGATGAGTAAGTGTAAGATTTTGACTTTCTGTTGCCCTTGAGAACATACATCTAAGGCATCGAAAGTTTCAAATATTGCTGTCAGCTGTTCTTCACTCAGTTTAGAAGGGGACAAATGCCCACTGTAATATCCCATCGCCTCCCAAATTGACTAGGCATGCTGTGCAAAGATCTTACTATATGCTTCTTTCCAAGCTATCACATAAGCTTGTGAATGCAATTTTATACATGTTCTCCTTGCTCTTTATATAAGAGAATTTCATCTTTCCAGTTCACTGCCATGTGCTTTTAGAACACAAGAGCATAAAGAACGTGACTCATTGTGCCCTGGATCTCAGGCCTTCACTGCCAGCATCACTCTTTCCCAAATAATGCTTTCCCTTGGCTGCCTCCAGAGCAGGTCTAAAACCCTGCTTGCCAAATGTATGAACAACACATAGACCCTCTACACGGCTACTTGCAAAGCATACAACAGTCTATTTCCAATTTCATTAGGGATGAACAAACATTAGTTTTACTTTCCCATTCAGTCTGTAGTAGCTCAATCAGATATCAATATTTCTTATTTATCTTTGCAGCCTGTAGTCCAGGTCTTCTTTAAGTTTTAGGTAAAAGTGGTTTCTTGAATATTGGACAAGAAAACTGCCCTCAGAAATGACAAGAAGAGGCAAGGCTTGGGTTTATTGGGGCCATTTAGAAGCCTAGAAGGTGTTCTAAGCAGTGTGACTTTTCCTCTCCCTTACATATCACTTACAGGAAAGACAATTCGATTTAGGGGAAAATGTTTAACCTCAGAAGCTAAAAAAGGGAGATGAAGTTACATATTAACCATGAATTAATTACTGGTGCACATTTCAGTTATTGGAAAGCTCAGGACATCCACATCTCTAATTGTAGAATGAGAATATCAAATTTCTAAAGTTCACTTCAGCTCTAGAATTCATAGTAACTACATCTTCCTGTCTCCATTTCTCTCAGGTCACCTCTTGAATTTCAGTGTCTTCTTTTGTCCTTTTTCCATTGCAGATTGCTCTTTAATTTGGTATATCCTGCAAGTACATGTGGGAGGGATTGGGAAAGAAAAACAGCATCTACTGAGAAACAGATCTGATTCTGTACCAATGTACCAAATACTAATGTGAGAAACAAAAAAATGTCTTTGCCTTTGAGATTTCCCTACTGAAAAACAGGAGAAAAAATAAACACAAATGCTTTCACCTTTACTCTAGAGTATTCTAATATTTTTCACAGATTTAGTGAGATTGGCAAGATTTATAAGAGGTTTGGACTTCTTCCCCCTGAAAAAAAAATCTAATAAAATCCTAAAGCCAATATTTTTTTCTCAGCAAGCTTTCATAAAACAGGGTCAACACCTCACATGAATACACATGCATAAACCAGGGAACCAACTGTAAGTTTACATAGATATCTGGTGATTTCCATGTTTTCCTTAGTTGTTTGCTTAACTCAAACCACAACATGTGGTCATTTGGTTTTGTTTGACTTTATGATTATTGAAATTCTAATGTACCAGGCAAATGCTTATGACGAAAATCCTTTCTCTGTGGCCATTGTCAAAAATATTTTCCCCGTTTCCCTTGGTCTAACTATAATTTTATAAGTTTCTACTCTAATACTTACATATGTTTGAATTAAAAATAGCACTAATGTCAATTGCCAAAAGTCCCTATGGAGAAATACTATTCAAGCAGAATTATTTATATCATGTCAAGTACTTATGATTACTTTAGATTGTGCAGGTTACTGAAGGAATTATGGATTCTAAACATTTCCATAGTGACTTGCCAAACTGCCTTGCTGTGGAGTTACTTGACTATTCAGAAAAATCAAATTTGATGCTGTTTATTGCCATCTCTGTCAGACTCTCCTCAAATAAACACATACCATGGTTGAACCTAAGACTTCAGAGTGTCTTATGGACACCACATTTGAGCAGCTCTGTGTTGATCTTCAGTTATGATCTCTCCTTATCTCAATCAATCCTCAAATATGTATTTATCACCTACATCTAAGAGCCAAGCAGTAGTCTTAATGTAATGAATATCTAAAAGAATGATAAAATGCTTTCCTGCTGAAAGATATCAGAATTTTTTTTGAAAACAAAATTTCTATATATGAAATAACAGAAGAGTGATAAGGCAAGATAATAACCAGTCCTGAACCTTGTAATTCAAATTCAAATAATAATGTGCTAAGAATTTGAAAAAAGTGAGAGATCAATAAAGAGCCTTAATAGTACTTTCACTATACAAAGGGATTCAAAGTTGAGGCACAGAGAAATTGCAAAGGAGGTAGCTGTGTGTATTATTTAATAGTCAAATGACCTGAAATATGAAAATGTCATGTTTTTCCTTACAGCCAAACCTGTCTTCTCTTTATAAGTTCCTCTCCATCTCTTCTGTTCTCTCCCTTCCTCTCTCTTCTCTCTCTCTCTCTCTCTCTCTCTCTCTCTCTCTCTCTCTCTCTCTCTCTCTCTCTCTCTCCCTTCTCTATCTCTCCATTATCTAAGGAAAGTTCAGTGACCTTTGCCTAGTTGGTTCCTGAGGGAAGAAAATTCTCTCAGAAAAATAATTTTAAAATCTTAAATGCTTAGCTTCTCTCATAACAAGGTCAATTTTTATTTAATTTACTAATGGCTTCACTACTATTTAAAGGACTAATTTCATAGTAAAAAGATTTTGAGTCATCAACTACCATGTGTTCCATGTGTGAGAAGTTAACCAGGATGGGCCTTGTGAAAAGCCAGATGTCTGGGAATAGAAAACAGAAAAGGTATCAGAGAGGAAAAACAATCTAAGATGAGAAAGGAGGATGAAGATGGTGGGGATTCAGAGGCTTTGCAGGAAAATGATCCTTTACAAACAACAAGCAAACAAATGTGAACTAAGAACAATCTTCTGTGTAGCATAAAATGGGATTCTGTAGTTCCTTTATGTTTAATTAACTTTATCATCTTTGTTCTCAATTCCTGGAAAAAAATAATCATTATCACCAACAAGAAAGCAAATTATTCTGTTTCATTTGTTTATTTTGTAATTTTTTTGCAACTTTTGTTTTGTTTTTATGTTCAGTGAAGGGAATGATATCTACCAGGATTCTGGTATGGAGTGCTATGCTAAGGTCTGTAATACATAACTAAGTGTTTCGTGATGTTACTAAGTGTTTCGTGATGTTAAAAATATCAAATAGATTGAGATGAATGAAGACACACAACAGAAACATACTTATTAAAGCCTTAATGTCACATGATTTCCAATTTTTCCTTGCTCATCAAAGACAAACATTGTGGCAAATACTGTTTCTAAAATCAAAGTAATTCTGACTTTCTGTTCATACTATGATTTAGTTGTATCATAAACTGAAGAATGTTTTTGTTTTTCTCTTTAAAACCTCCATCTCAGGTATAAAGAATCAGATAGGCAGTTCTGCTTAATCATTCCTGTGCATTTACATGATAAGCAATGAATTATATTACCATAGATCTTGATATTAAAAACTCCAGTGTATTTTTGTAGTGAGAGTCTGTTGGCCTCTGGGAAATTTGAAATTAATAACCAAAAACATGATGCCATGGAAGAGAAATAAAACGGAGATAAAACCTGCTCTCTCAAAGTAATGTGCATATTAATAAATAACAAACAATAAGTGTCACTTGGCTAGTGACTGAATCTCATTTAAAATGCAACTTCAGGTAGTTGTGGAATAGCATGGTTTACTACCCCTTCATTCATTTTTTTTTAATTGTCATACTGTAGAAGAAAAAGTTAAGAAAGCTTTTTACATTTACATATAATATAGAAATAAATCTCTTAATGAAACAAGTCCTTTTAGAGAAGAAACTTTAACACAAGAGAGAATCAGTCTTTTTAGCATTTCATTTTCAAGTTAAAATACAGACATCTTCCTCATATTTCTATAGAGGAATCAAGAAGCCACGAGAGAAGACACCTACATAAGTGCTTTGCACTGAAATATACCCAAAGGAGAAAAAAATTGCAGAAGTTATAAAGTCAGATATTTTTCTTTTCCATCATTTCTGCCATCAGCAGTAGCTTAGGGAGAAAGCCTTTAACTAGGATTAAAAATATCAAATGTTCTATTAGGTGACATTAAGTGTAATGGAATCTCAAGGTTGAATTAATTTTGTAGCTTCTCTTATCACTCCAAAGATTACAATCTCCATAACTGGCATCCATAGTCAACACAGAAGACTTGAATAATTGGTGATCAATCATGACAACTGAATGACCTCATCCTTTCCAAATCTTAAAACCTTAGAGATCCTTTTGAGAAAGAGTAAATAGCAAAACAGAGCTAGGCCTGAGTCTGATTCGCCTGTTCAGAAGTACAATCTAACCTTGCATTTAAAATTTTTATTATACTATGTTAATAAGCACATGAGAATTTTATGCATTTGGTAGTTACTCATTTAGGAATGTTTCATGTCACTGAAAAGTAATACATTTAACTACTAGTCAAACAACCTCATAAAATTCTCAGAGATAAGCTTTCATAAAACTTGGACAGCAGTAAGACCTAAAAAAAAAAAAAAAATCATCTTAATGAAATTCCAAGACAGGTATCATATTTCTTAGAAGTTATATCATATTGAGGAATCTAAATTAGTATGAGTGCATCTTGAAGCCCACCATGGAGGGGGGCTTCAACAAATTCTCAAGACAAGCCCTTCTATGAAAATAAAAATATTTACACATCTATTTAGTCAGTGACAAACAGAGAAGAAACCATCTGGCCATTTGAATCAGTGTAAATTGCCCAACCACTCTTGTGAAAAGAGAAAGCTAGTCAAATTAAATGCTTATTTTGTTTTGGAGCTAAACAATTGTCCTAAACTGTAATCATAAAATCCACATTTGCAGTATCAAATAAACAAAAGCAAATCAGTGAAGAAAACTTGTTTTTGTGTAGTAATTGGCAGGAGGATTAGCATTTCAGTGGATCCGATTCCTAAACCTCCTCATTCCTGATAACAGCTTCAGCAGCGAGGTGACACACCAAAAAGCATAAATTATCTAAAGCTGGAGATAAGCAGAGGCCATCTGGGGGTTCTGAGTGCAATATAAATAGATGCAAAACAGTAGGAGAACCAGCCCATTCAAAACCTCCCCAGGATTAGCAGTGAGAGCACAGACTCCATTGCTGTTGTTAGCTGTGATCTATCATCAGACAGTAACGGAGACTGGCCTTATCTATGATAATTCAATGGCTTAATGGCAGTACCTTTATCTGGAGGTGGTAATTAAGCTTGTTTGATCAGGCTAAGAACAAGCCCCTATGCTGTGCTTCAGCCCTAACTATTGCTTTTGGTGTCAGGGGTATAACATAATGATACCATTGGAAATGGCATTAGTACTTCTGTTCAAGTGCTGCAGTAAGTTATTACTTATCTTTAAGACAGAATCCCCCAAATTGTAGGAAGAACATGTTCCATATTTGAAAACTTGTATATGACCTATACTTTAAAAACAGTAGTAGCTTTGATCTCAGGTGTTTGGACAAAATTGAACATAACATTGAAATGAAGAAATATTGTGACATTACTTTCAACTAAGAAAAATGCCTATTAAAAAGAAAATGAACTGTCAAACATGTTAATAAATGCCAACATCTCTCCAAAAGTAACAGAAATCATAGGCGTTGATTAGAATATATATAATAAACCTCATTAATCTTGAACTGAGAGATAATCATTTAATTTTTAGAAATACCTGAACTATTACTTTTTTTAGACAAGGTATCACTCTGTTTCCTAGGCTGTTCTTGAGTGTCTGGGCATAAGTAATTCTCCTGTCTCAGCCCTCCTGAATGCTGGGACTATAGGATCATGCCACCATTACCAATTTAAATATTTTTCATATTATATGTTTTATACATAATGCCCTTTTCTTAAAAAATGTGTACATGTAAATTTTATCTACACAAGGTATAATTAATTACAAGTTCAAATTTGAGATCTGTCTTACAATTGTCATTTAGTGTTTGATTTTTATATATCTGGTCCTAGTTATATTCATATGTGACACAAAATTTCAAACATTTCTCTCCCACTAACATTAAATAAGATTATCTAGACCACATATATCCATGGGAAAAGTCAGATGTTGTAGGTTCAAATCACAATTCTGTCACATACCATCCGACCTTGGGAAATTTATTT
The DNA here is from genome assembly GCF_045843805.1 of Urocitellus parryii. Taxonomy (NCBI): domain Eukaryota; kingdom Metazoa; phylum Chordata; class Mammalia; order Rodentia; family Sciuridae; genus Urocitellus; species Urocitellus parryii. The sequence goes on along the minus strand of NC_135538.1, from coordinate 67,234,022 downwards.
AGTCTCTTAAAGTTTCAATCTTCCTCCATCTGATGGAGGTGTTAATTCACATTGATATTTTGCACAATGCATATCACACAATTGATAATAAATGCTTACTCTTTATTTCTTTAAAAATTAGGATAACAGGAATTTAGGAAAACTAGATGTAAGACTGATAAAATACAAGAAAGTCAAGACAATATTCAGAAGTAACAAAACAACCTCACTATCTCATCTACTGACTAATAACTTAAAGAGCTTGAAGAATTTTCTTTTGATGGTTATGATCTCTTATTTCTCTTGCCAATAACTGCATATGTAAACTAATAGAATAAATTATGCAAATAAACACTGATTTGTATGATATACAATTTATGTTAATGTACATACATACATGTAAATCAAAATATAACCTCCTTTTTGTTAACTCAATATTATAAGAAATTGTGCTTCTAGGTAGTATGAAAGTCATTATTTATATAATTGTTTATATAACATTCTGTGCTTAGTCCTAACTGTTGTACTGTCCCACAGTAGTTCAAGTGATGGAGTAGGATTATTTGTCATGGCAACATTATTCTTGCTACCCCTTAAATTGGTATAAGTATACAGCATCAAGGATTTAGTCAACATTGTTCTTAGTAAATAAATGAAGCACCATAAATGTAGAGCTTTCAAGGTTACATATTGGCAAATTTAAGATTTACATGAGACCAAAATTTCAAAGTTCTGAAGAACCAAAAATCGCCAAAAGAGTGACCTTGGATATAGGAGCCAGATTTCCATAGACAGACAGTCTGTGTCCCTCCAAAACTCATGTTAAAACCTAACCTCCAGAGCAATAGTATTTAGCAGCAGGGTCTCTAGGAGATGATTAGTTCAGGAGGGGCCCTCCTTCCTTAATGGGGTTAATGTCCTCATAAAAGATGACCAACAGAACTTGCTTGCCTCTTTTAAGATATATGAGGATACATAGAAGGTACTGTCTATGAAGAAAAGTACCTTCACCAGACAGCAAAGGTACTGGGGCCTTGATCTTGGGCTTTCCTCCCAAAAGAGCTGTGAGGTACATTTCTGTTGTTTATGAACTACCCCGTCTAGAGTATTATTATACCAATCAAGTGGACTGACAGTTGCCACAGAAGTGGAAGAAGGTCTTTACCCTACTCCAAGATGGGAAAGATTTTCTTACATGTAAGCTGATCAGTGAGATTTTTTTCTGTCTTATTCTTTAATTAGAGGCCAATAAAATTCTATAGGAACTTCTGAGGTTTTTTGTTTGTTTGTTTGTTTGTTTATTTCTTGTTTTGTTTTGTTTTGAGTCTAGAACTCTTAGAAGCAAAATGAATGGGTACGGAGAGTTGAAAAGATTCAGTTTGTATTATAACTAGCTTTCAAAGTATCATATTTCTAAGAGTCATTTATTTTAAGGAATTTTATTCCAGCCAATAATATAATAAACCTGATTTTTTTTCTATAAACCTTACCAAGGAACTACCAAATTTGAGTTTAAACACTCCCAGTGACAAGTAGCTTTCAGTCAAATAAAGTTGAATCCTTTTTGTCTTTCTTTCACTTTTGTACTATTGCTAAGTCCTTTCTACTTTTTTTTTTTTTAGTTCCAAGATATTAGTATTGGTCTTCCACCTAGACTCACTAATCTTCTATCTGATATTCTTTTGAATATTTGAAATTACATAGCACATCCTATATGATATCAAAATCTGTACTAATTAAATCAGAACAGTGGGATGGAAACCATCCATTAGTATTTTTAAAACTTTCTACATGATTCCAATGTGAAGAAATGTGTATCAGCACACAATACACCATAATGTCAGATTATATAACTTTTGTTACTCTGAGGAGCAGGGCATAAAAGCTGAAATTGGGCTTTATCTCAGAACCCAGTGCCAGGCCTATCACAGAGACACCAAGTACCCAGCAGCAACTGAAGGACTCATGTGCAGGCCAGAGCTCACAGATCATCTAGACCAGATCCCACATTAGGCAGAGACCTGTGCATCTGCAGGAAAGACTGGAATTTCAACTACATCAGTTCCAGCTTTGGAGTGGGCCTGGGTATTACTGCCTTCCTCCCGAGACTATTCCGATTCCTATGTCCGAGTCTCAGTTTTGTCCCAGCTTAGCACTAGTTATGCAGGCCAAAGGATAGTCTCCACCATCCATTCCCCAACCTTTTTTACAAAGAAATAATAACAGAAAACTCCTCAAACCTAGAGACAGATACAAGATTCGAGTACCAGAAGTTCAAAAATCACTGTCAAATTTGACTCAACCAAGCCATCCCAAGTTCTCACAGCCAAGATAAAGAGAAAGTTCTTAAGACTACAAGAGCAAAGAAACATGTAATACATGGAGTGGGCCCCTAATGCCTAAAAATGAACTTCCCAGCAGAAAGTTTACAAGCAGAAGAAAGTAGCATGAAATTTTCCAAGGACTGAAGAGGAAAAAAAAATCTGTCAACTGATAATACTGTACCTAGAAAAAATAAATTTTAAAAATTAAGAAAGGATAAAGATTTTTCCCAGACAAACAAAAGCTAGTCTCTCTCAAATCTGTTTTACAAGAACTGATAAACACATTCCTCAAACTGGGAAAAAAAAAAAAAAAGAATGTAAATTGAGTAAGAAGAAAACATAGGAAGCTATAAAACATACTGAAATAGTAATTGTATCAGCAACTTCAGAATGATCTAATATTATAAGAATGGTGCATAAATCATTTATATACTTAGCCTGAAGAATAAAAAATGAAAGTAATAGATAACATTAATATGTTAAACAATAGGCAATACAGAAATATATAAAATGGGATATCAAAAACTGAAAAGATAGGGAGGAATTAAGTGAAACTTCGGGTTTTCCTTATTAGAATGTTTTATCTTCTTTTGTTTGTTTCTGTACTTATCCCTTAGATCATGTTCGGTGGCCATCATGTCAAAATAGGTTGATATAATATAAAGGTGCTATTTGTAAACTTTCTAAAAACTGCAAAGCAAAAATTTCTAACAAATGAACAAAATTAATAAGCAAGGAATCAAAACACACTACTAGGGGTAATTCACCTAAGCAACAAGGAAGAGTATACGAGGGGAGGAAAAAAAAAAGGAAGTACAAAAACCTAAACAATACATTACAGAATGGCTATAGTAAGACATAGCTCATCAGTAATTACCTTAAATGTAAATTGATTATTTTTTTCTGTAATTAAAAGATACACAGTAGCAATATATATATATATATATATATATATATATATATATATATATATATATATATATATATATATATATATATATATATAAAGGGCTCAATCATATGTTGCTTACGAGAAACACACAAACCCACTTCAACTCTAAGGACATATAGAACTAAAAGTGAAGAGATAAGAGAAATGGGCATACTAATATCAGATAAAAATGGACTTTAAAACAAAAGCAGTTAAAAAACAAAAGGAGGGTCATTATATAATGATAAAGTAGTCAATTCAGCAAGAGGAAATAACAGTTCTCAATTCATAATGCACCCAATATCAGGGCACTCTAATACACAAAGTGAGAATTAATAGGCCTAAAGAGAAAGATAGTCTCAAACATAATAACAGTTGGTGATTTTAACTTCCCACTTTCAGCAATAGACAGACAATCCAGATAGAAAGTTAACAGGAAACACCAATTAAATTGTGCATTGTCCCAATTGCACCTAATACATATCTACAGAATATTCTGTCCAGTGGCTACTGAATGTGCATTTTTCTTAGCAGCATGTAGAATATACTCCAGGAGAGTTAAAATAATATTCCACAAAGCAGGTCACAATGGATTTTAAAAGTTGCATATCAACAAAATTCAATAAACCTAGAAATTGATAAAAAGAAAATTTTTGGAAACTGTACAAACACATGAAAATAAACAATTTGCATTTTAGCAACCATTAGATGAAGGGAGAAATAAAAAAGGAAATATTAAAATGTATTGAAACAAATGAAAAGAGAGAAACAACAAACCAAATTCTACGGGATATAGCAAAACCAGTACTAAAAGAGAAGTTTATAGCAATCAAGACCAACAGGAAAAAAAAGTAGAAAAGTTTCAACTTATCACTGCATCTCAATATCTAGAAAAACAAGAACAAACTAAACCCCAAATCAATAGAAGGAAAGAAACAATAAAAGCAGATAAGAATAACTAATTAGAAAAAATAAAAATGTTTTCAAAAGCAGAAAATAAATGAAATGGAAACTAAAATGATTACAAAGGAACAATAAGACAAAATAGGATTCTTTGAAAAGATAAAATAAATAAACTTTTGGTTAAACTAAGATTAGGAGAGAGATGAGTGATATAAATAAAATCAGAGGTGGAAAGAGAAACATTCAAAGTGCCACCACAGAAATGAAAAGCATCAACAGAGATTATTAGAAATAACTATATGCCAATAAATTTGATAATTTAGAAGACAGAGACAAATTTCTAGATATATACACTTTAGCAAGGCTGAATCATGAATAAATAGAAAATCTAAACAAACCAATAACAAGTAGAGTAGTTCAAACTGTAATAAAAAGTCTTCTATCAAAGAAAAGTCTGAAACTGAATGACTCCACTGCTGATTTCTTCTATATATTAAAAAACCCAAATACTAGTTTTTTATATATTATTCATGAAAATAAAACAGAAAAGAATTCTTCAAATATGTTATACAAAGCCAGTGTACCCTTTTATCAAACTGAATAAGCATACATGAAAAACAGAATGGTGAACATAAATACAAAAATTCTCAACAAGATATTAGTAGACTGAATCCAACAGTATGTTAACAATTGTTCACTGTGATCAGGGATGCAAGCATTTACAAATCAAAAATTGATTTGTAAATCAATAAACATGATACTCCACATCAGCAGAATAAAGAAAGAAAACCATTGTTCATTTCAATTGATGCAGAAAACTAAATTCAAAATCTCTTTATGATGAACAACACTGTACAAATTAGGCTTTCAAGGAAAGTATCTCAACATATTAACAGCCATTTATAATAAGCCAATAGCTAACATTTTATTTATTTATTTAGTCATCCATTCATCCTTTTATTATCTTAAATTTTTTGGCTAAGTACTGAAACCAGGGCCTCAGAAATGCTAGGCAAGCAGTGCACCACTGAGTTACATCCCCGATTCTCACTAGTTAACATCACTAGTTAACATTATATTGAATGAGGAAAATCTTAAAGCTTTTAAAGGAGTACACAAATACAGAAATGCCCATTGTCACCACTTTGATTCAACATAGTCCTAGAAGCCCTAACCAGAACTGGCAAGAGAAATAAGGGGCATCCAAATTAGAAGAGAAGAAATGAAATTTTCAGTGTTTGCAGATGATATGATTTTATATATATACATATATCCCCACCACAATTTATTAGAACTATTAAAAAATTCATCAAAGTGATCAAAGTGGAGGATACAAGAACAACATATAAAAATAATTAGTGTTTTATATGGAAATAAAATTATCTGGAAAGGAAATCAAGAAAGCATTCCTATTTACAATAGCTACCCAAAATACTTAGAAATAAATTTAGCCAAAGAGGTGAAAATTATCAACAATAAGGAAAAAAATGATGAAAGTAATGGCAGAGGACAAAAACAATAGGAATATATTATATGTACATAGATTGGAGGGATTAATACTTTTTAAATGCTCATATTGCCCCAAACAATCTACAGATTAAATGCAATTCCCATCACAACACTAATGCAATTTTTCACAGAGTTAAAAAAAAAAAAAACAATTATAGAATTTGTATGGAGCCACAAAAAAAAAAAAAAAAAAAAATATATATATATATATATATATATATAGAGAGAGAGAGAGAGAGAGAGAGAGAGAGAGCTATTTTGAGCAAAAGAAACAAAGAGGGAGGCATTAAGCTACCTATTTTCACAATATACTATAAAGCTGTAGTAATCAAAACAGCATGTTATTGGCATAAAAACAAACATTTAGACCAAAAGAACAGAATAGAAAGCTTGAAAGTAAACTCACAAATCTGTAGCCAACAGATTTTCAATAGAGGTGCTAAGAAAAGAACACACATTGGAAAACAGACAGTCTTTTCAATAAATGGTCCTGGGAAAATTGGATATTCATATGCAGAAGAAAAAAGCTAGAACTCTCTGTCTCTCACCAGTTACAAAAATCAACTCAAAATGGTTCAAAGACTTAAATGTAATACTGTAAACTACGAAACTTTTAGAAGAAAACATAGGGGAAATGCTTCAGGACATTTGATTTGGCAAGGATTTTTTTTTTTTTAAATACCCCAAAGCACAGGAAACAAAAGCAAAAATAAACATATGGGATTACATAAAACTAAAAAGTTTCTGCACAGCAAAGGAAATGCTCAATAGAGTGCAAAGACAACCTACATAATGGGAGAAAAAAATTTGCTATGAGTACATCTGATAAGGAGTTGATATCTGCTATCTTTGAGGAACTTCAAAAACTGAATAGAAATAAAAAGACAGAAAAAAAAAATCTTAAAAATGGACAATAAATCTAAATATACATTTCTTAAAAGAAGATGTACAAAACGTCAAGAGGAACTTGTGAAAATTCTCAACATTACTAACCATGCAAGAAATGCAAATCAAAACCACAAAAAGATATGACCTTACCCTAGTAACAAAGGTTAAGTTCTGGTGTGGATGTGAAGAAATGAGAACCCCTTGTTAGGTCAGCAGGCACTTCCCTTTCTCCTCCTCTTTCATGGCGTCTGTGGGCGGAGACTTTCCACCAGCTACCTGCTGAGGCGACCTGAAATGGCCAATCAGAAGCTGACATGGCACAGGACCCCAACCCCCCTGGATTCCCACCTGCTTACACAATGACCCTGTCAACTCAATTAGCCCTGACCAACCCACAACAAATTCAATCCACTTAAGCTCTGCTGGGCCAACCTGCTGTCAAAGTAGCTGCAATTTAGATGGCCTGGGAACCTTCTACTCCAGTTTCCCTTATTAGCATAGTTCTCCTCTGCCTTCCAGCATGTGACTTCCCCAGCCCTCACCCTTTCTTGGACTGGGCTGGGAACGCCTCCCAATAAACCTTTTGGTGACTCATTCTTATTTTGTGGTTCCTGATCTCATGTGCCCCTTTCTGCTTTACACCCCTTATGCCTAAGACAGAATGTACAACCCTTGTGGAACACAGTGTGAGTTTCCCCCCAAAATTAAAAATATAACTACCATTTGATACAGTGATTCCTCTACTGAGTATATATCCAAAGCAAATTAAACCATTATCAAAGAGACATCTGCACTCCTGCATTCACTTTAACCCTTTTCACAATAGTCAAGAAATGGACACAACCTAAGTTTCTATCAAATGATAGACAGATAAAGAAAATGTGGTACATGCACACAATGGCATACTATTCAGCCAGATAAACAGTATGAAATTATTTTGTTTGCAAAAACATGGATGGAATTAGAGATCATTATGTTAAATGAAATAAACCAGGCACAGAAAGACAAGGAACTCATGAGCTCAGTCATGTGGAATCTCAAAAAGTAGATCTCATAGAAACTGAGTGAAATGATAGTGGTGAGAGGCTGACAACAGTGGGGCTAGGGAATGAGAAAATGTGGATCAATGGGTGATGCATTACAGTTGAGAACAAGAAGTTCTGAAGTATTATTGCACAACATGGGAACTATAGATAATAATTACTTATCGCACATTTTAAAAAAAATTAGAAGAAAAGATTTTGAAAGTTTTCACCACAAAGATAATAAATATTTGAGGAAATAAATATGTTTAACCCAATTTAAACATTATGCAATGTATACAAGTATCAAACTTAACATGATACCTCCATTAATATGTTTAACTTATGTTCTTGTATATAAGTTAAAAATAAAAATAAATCCATATTTTGTATTGCTGTGGTCTCATGATTTGTTTTAAATATCCTTAATTGTTTTAAATGTTATTAATTCCAAAAAATAATTCAACTGTTCATAAACATATGAACAAAATATAATTCTCTATTTATACAAGTTGTATATCATGTCATTTAACAGAAATTTGTTAGATTAACTGCAGAAAATTTGATGTATTCTTTCTTTTATATAATTTTTGGTTGTTGCTGATATAAGGAGATAGTAATGACTTTTGCTTACTTTTTCCAATCCAATAAACTTTCTGAATTCTTTTATTGGTTTGAAAGGATTTTCTGTTTATTCCCTTTGTTTTAATTACCAAATTATCTTGAGATAATGACAATGTTATCTGCTGTATGCCACACAGCATATCACATTACATTTATCAGGCCTTTCCATATTGCCTTTCAATATAGGCAACCAAGAATCTATGCCTTCTCTCAAACTTTAAAGATAATATTTCTAAAATTCATCATACATTTGCTTTTAGTTTTTTGCCAGAAAACTTTGATTAAGTTAAGAAGTTTGCTATCTACCCCTGCTTTCTATTAGCCTTTATCATAAATAAGTGCTGAAACTTTTAAAATGACTAGTGAGAAAGTATAAGAAAGTATGTAATATTTTTTCCATCAATGTTTTGATAAACACTAAGAGATACTCTATGATTTAATTATCCTTGCATGTCAAGGTAAATTTACTTAATTAAAATGAATTATTTTGTTAATACCCTGTATTTTTGATCAGCTAATATGAAGTTCTTATTCTTATATTATTTTGAAATTTGCATATAAATTTGTTTCTTTGGTAGTTTAAGGATTAAAGCAATATTCATATAATTAAATGACTGGATACTTTGTTCAGTTTAATATATCAATTTAATTTATAAAAACATGTTGGGAAAGACAAATAGAATCTGTTTCTTGACATTTTGGTAGTATTCACCTGAAATAATTTTTAGCCTGGAACTATTTGAAGAGAATAATTTTCAATTGCATTATAATTTGTTTACTGACTATCAATCTATTCAAAATTGTTATTTCTTTTGGCATCAATATTGGTATTTTATTATTTCTCCAAAATCCATTCATTTTCAAGTCTATTGACATATAGCAATACATGATTTTTTTATGACTTTATAGATCTCTTTTACATGAGATTGCTTCTCCATTTTATTGAATATTTGGTCAATTAAGTGTGTTTTATGAGGTGCTTAGCATATAAAACCTAGCTCATGGACCATTCCATGGAATTTTTAATGCCATTTTCATGATATTGACCTTTTTTGTGTGTGGTTGATGATTCCTGGTTCTGGACTAATGATCTGCAACAGTGTTATTTTATCATGGCCATTGGCCAACGCATAGATGACATATGAAGGATCATGACCATTTTTAGAATAATGAATTATTTTAGTTGGTAGCTTATTCTTGGGAAACTTGTATAGTGTTTTTAGAGTTATAGTTTTTTTTATTGGTTCTTTATAGTTACATATGACAATAGGATTTAGTTTGACACAATTATAAAAGAATGGAATATATTTTGTTCTGATTCAGTACAAATATACTTTTATCTGGTTTCTCAAAAACATTTGACTTTTCAAGCAGAAATTTTTCTATAAATGCATATAACTAATATAAATAACAACATTATTTATATTATATTTATTTAGTCCATGTATGCAGGACCCAAATTGCTACTTAACAAATAGCTTTAGCTTGGATTCATAGCATATAGAATAAGCAAAATCCATTTCCTCTCTCTTCTTTAATACATTCAGTGGTTAAATTTTTAAGGGGAAGGATCCTTGTATTCAATCAGGAAAAAAAAAGGCACAGAATCAGAATCTGTTGAGACCCTTTCAAAAATGTTAGAAATCAACCAATCATATTATATGATAATGGTATATTTCCTATGAACTAAAATTTCTAACCTCAATAAAAATGTAGGCAGTTTATTATATTTTTATTTCTTTAACCAGTTTCTATAAGCATTTAGGATTTTTTTTCTTTCTGAAAAAAAATGTTTTTCTCATATGCCTATAAATCCTTCTAAGTTGAAAAAGTATTCAAATCCATTTCCAAATTTCTATTTTTTTTTATGAGCCAACTTACTAAGACTGCCTGGGGCAAGTTTAAATATTTGCCTCAGCTACAGCACCCCTGCAATTCTTTCTGACTTTCAGATATCTTTTCTTCATAAAAGGAGTTTCACTTTCAGAAAACAGTCTCTATTGCCAAATTGTACATATATTTCCAAAAGATCATTACTTCCATTATAGTATTAGACTATGTCAAAATTTAAGTTCAGGAGAAAGCCTCACAGGTGTGCCCAGGACAATTGAGATAATCATGTTTATCAGAACTCTGGTAATATGCCTATATAAGATTCCAAATTAATAATAATAATAGTGATATTATCCACATACCAACCTCTTTTCTTATTATGGTTCAAGAATAGTAGAACATTTAATCTAGGAAAATTTTAACAAGTCTCTAGTATGTCATGTACTTACCACGCCATATATGTCCAATTAGTTTTAAAGCATTTTATTAATTTTATATCTATATTTATATGCATATTTATGACAGTCATATTTCCAAAATCCATAATTATTCTGGTAACTTTCCATCGTCTTTGCACAGTCTCAAGGTCAATAACTGGACATTAGCAGAGATATTCAGTCAAAGAGGATCACTAGAAAACACCATGCAGTTCTGACACACAGCTGGTAGGTTCTCAGCACATTCAAATGTATGTACTATGAGGCCAAACACTTTTGCCTGCTTCTCCTTCAACTCTATTTCTGGCACCTAGAATAGTGCCTACAAGTTTTGCCTGCTTCTCCTTCAACTCTATTTCTGGCACCTAGAATAGTGCCTACAACAGGGTAAGGCAATCATATTTGTTTACTAAAAGTGAATAAAGCATCAGTTTATTATAATTTCATTTAAATTCTGATCTTAAATGAGCTGTTAGAAAATTTAAATTTTATTATGCTTAGAGCTTCTCTGCTTCTGGATTTGTGTCAAAGGTTTGGGATGGATGCAAAGCCAATACCTAGTTCTGTCTTTTATTTGTTCCTGGAGTATAAGTAAAATTTTTAGAAAAGCACATAGCTACAAGAAAACTCTACTAAAACAAAATACTTACTAACTCAAATCAGATGGGCCCTCTCTCCTCTGTCATTTTGAGTTCCTGGAAACATGGTTGCAAACAGACTAAAATGGTCAGTATGGAAAACTGTAAAAAGAAGACTTCCATACCCAGTGAATGGGAACAGAGTCCTCTCCATGTTTAGCAGTAGGGGTAGCTATAGGAATTTGCTCATCACACACAGTCACATATCATTTTTTTAAGAGAGAGAGAGAGAGAGAGAGAGAGAGAGAGAGAGAGAGAGAATTTTTTATATTTATTTTTTAGTTATTGGAGGGCACAACATCTTTGTTTGTATGTGGTGCTGAGGATTGAACCCTGGCTGCACACATGCCAGGCGAGTGCGCTACCTCTTGAGCCACATCCCCAGCCCAGTCACATATCATTTTAAACACAATATTTGTTTATTTCTTTTTAACAAGTAAAATAAGGAAACCTATGTGATAGCTTATGGTTTCTTGAAAGGTTGAAAGATGCAGCAACAACTCAAAGTCCAAGAATCTGATTTGTAATTTATTGATAAGCTTTTCTTTTTTTCCATTACAAAATTTACAAAGGAAAAAGAACATAATACTATTACACCTTTCAAAGAATAGAACATTCTTTTTTTTTTAATTTACAAAATAAGTGCTATGACCAGACAGGCTCTTGAAAAGAAGTAATAACTTGCCAAGATAAAAAAACAAACAAACAAACAAACAAAAAACACAACCTGATCAGAAGGATACTGTTTTCTTTAGCAAGAAAGGATGACATTTTTGACACTAACAACACAAAGTCATTGCCTTTAAAAAGATCAATTAGGGGGCTGGGGATGTGGCTCAAGCGGTAGCGTGCTCGCCCTGAGTTCAATTCTCAGCACCACAAAAAAATAAAATAAAGATGTTGTGTCCACTGAAAACTAAAAAAATAAATCTTAAAAAATTCTTAAAAAATTCTCTCCCTCTCTCTCTCTCTCTCTCTCTCTCTCTCTCTAAAAAAAAAAAAAAAAAAAAAAAAAAAAAAAAAAAAAAGATCAATTGGCTCTCTGGAACATGTTTACATTCAAATAGAACAATTGATAATTTTACACCCACCAGTGTCTGATATTTTATGGGTCAAAATGGTAAAAGGTAAAGTTAAGAATAGTGCTTGAGGTATTGCGGGGAATACTGAGCTTGATGATGGCCTCTCCAAAGATTCGCCTGGAGAGAATGTTTACATTTTTTTCAATGATGCTGATTATGTAAGTATGAGTCAAAGGAAAAATCAAATCTAATATACTCTAATTGGTTGATTCAATGAATGAAATAATTGCCACTTGAAAAAAAGCAGGAAGTAGTTGAGGGAGAGAAAGTGAGAGAGGAGGAGAAAAGGAAAACAAAATGTGTCCTAGGAAGTAGAGGAGAACAACACAAGGCTCACAATCACCTGAGTCCAATTCATAGATATCAAAAGTAGAAGATGAGTTCTCACCCTGTTTTAAGAATCAATACAGACATAATAATCAATGATAATTTAAAATAAAATTAATGATTCTTCCTCTTTTATTGTGTAGGTTTAGATCTTTTCTTCTGAAACTGCAGAAAAGAATTTGTGGTAATTGTATTTGCTCTTATTGTTTAAAGAAGACTAATTGCAAAATGGTAAAATTGCTTCTTTGTATAGGCAAATTAGATTTTTAGAGAAAAAATTTAATAATTAGAATATTATTTCATAATTCTCTTTAAACAAATGTTTCACAGTTTGGATTTAAGTCTTTGATGTATCTTCTGGTAGCCAGGTGCACTATGAGACCTGCTTTAGAAGAATCTTCTTGACAAATCATTTTATGTGTTGGCAATCTTTTACTTTAAATTCCTACAGTTTTTATTCATTATCTTATGCTAAAAATGCATGGCAGTGTTTTTGTGGAAAAGATTTGATCACTACAGGAGTAGTCATAACAAAGTAGAAATAGCCCACTCACTTCTCCCTCACTGATATCCTCTCAGTCATCAGAGGTGATCACTCTCAATAGACTGACCACTCTCTTCTAGCCCATATTCCTAGTATGTTAGTGGTTAGACACACATGCACACATAAGTATATAGGTCCTCTTGCTTTTTTAGATTCCTGGATGTACACTGTGTTGTTCTAAGTGATGTTTTCCATGTTTGTCTAGAGATTGCATTGTGTCATTCTGTATTGTGTTCAGGACATGAACATGCATGGTTTATGTCATTCAATCTAATTTTGGTGCTGAGATTTACTGTAATTCACATAACCTCTCCTCTAAACTTACAATTTTGTTTTTATTTTTCTAGTTTCGAACACTGCTGGAAAAGGTATCCATATACTCACATTTTTATAAGAACATCATTCAATTCTAAAAGCCTCCAATAAAGATAAACCACAAATGTAGATTATGATGAGAACATTAAATAGTATTTCTTTCTTTTATTTTATGAGCAATGCAAGAGTTTAATGAGTTGTTTATGTATTTTAAACTTTCATTAATAGACATCAGTATTTCTTATTAAACGTGTCAATGAGTTATCTATGTTTCAAAATGGATAGATATTCACAATAAAGCTTTATTCAGCTATAAATAAGAACAAAATTATGTTGTTTGCAGGAAAATGGACAGAACTTGAGAACATTATGTTAAGCTATAAAATAAGCCAAATTCAGAAAGTCAGGAATCATATGTTTATTTTTATATGTGGAAGCTAAACAGAAAGTAAAAAAAAAAAAAAAAGATATGGGGAATCTAATGAACACTGTTAGGAGATCAGTAGAGCATAGGAAAGAGACCAGGCAGAGGGACAGAAGGTGGAAAAGGGAAACACTGGGAAATAATACTGGCCAAATTATATTGTTACATTGTGTATATGTACAAATATGAAAAGAAAATTCCACCATCCATTATGAGTATATGGATGCACATACTAGTTTATCAGGATATTTAGTTTATTTTTATTTTTTTGAAAGTGGACCTATATATGCTGTATCTCTGAAGTGGGTAGAGAGAAAATATCAATGCATTGATTTACATTAGAAAGTATATATATATATATATATATATATATATATATATATATATAAATATTTAATTTGTTTCTGCCCAAAGACATGAATTTAAAATATTTAAGTGCTATCTAATCATCCCACATAATAATTTGTCCTCCCTTGTCTGGTTTTAACTCATTCTTAACACCATTTTACAATTTCTAGTTTTAAGATTCTCTTTTGTAGAAAAGATGCAACACAGATATTATAACAAAATGAAGTTCTGTGAGAGAGCATGTAGAAGGAATGTTTGCCTTCTCAGTCACTTTTCTCACCAAAGACTTCTCAGCCTCATCTGTACATATGACAGGTTATTCTAAGTGGGACTATATCCCTGTTCAGTTTAGTATCAAAGACTAGGCCAGGGCCATTTATTTCAGACTGTCACGAGGGTGCAAAATTGACCTCTTTCCAGCTGATTGTTGCTTAAACTTTGAACCAATGACTCTTGTGTCCCTGAATACAAGTGTCCCTTTCAAAGATAAGGTTCCTAGGAGAAAACATAGGGTGATTCTTCAGGGACCCTCCTCCATTCTTGTCTTACTACACTAAGATATTTCCTGCCACTCCAGATTTCCTGTCCTCTAAAAGTGACCTTCAAATCACATAGCAGGAGTAGAAGTTATCTAATGCTTTACAGATGTGAATGCTAGAAGATATCTTAATAATAAGGAAACCAGAACAAGATAGATGTGATATTAGTCCAATTATACAAGTAATTAATTAAGGCTATTGCTTTTTTAAATTGAAGATGTTCTAATAATAAAATAAAAGGTAGTATATGTATGTATGTTTACAATAATCTCCCTCACATGAATGCATGAATATATACACAATATGTGTAGATGGATAAATATACTACTTTATCAGGATATTTCCTTTATTCTTTTTTTTTTTTTTGAATGCAGGCTTCTATATTCTGTATCTCTGCAGTAGGTAGAGAAGAAATTTTAAGAAATAGTGGGAAATATGCATTGATTTATATTAGAAAGTAAATATGTCAGACCAGACAGGTAGGAGATGTGAGTGATGAACAGGCAAGAAGAGAAAAAGATGATGCCACAGACTGGAGCTGTGGATAGTTCTATGGTGGAATAACCGGAGTCTGCCTAAGAAGAAAGAAGACTTTCGAGAGGTAAGTGGATTATGGATGGCATTTCTCTCTGGCATATTCCATGACTGACTTAAATATTCAAAATGGTGAACCTAGATACAAAAATAATTAATAAAGTATTGGCAAAATTCCATTGAGAAGATAGGACACCACTATCAAGTAGGTTTCAACCCAGGGACACAAGGTTGGTTCAACAGCAATCACATGATCATCTCAATAGATGCAGAAAAAGCTTTTGACAAGATCCATCACCCACTCAAGTTAAAAATGCTAAAGAAATAAGGGATAGAGGGAATTTACTCAACTAAATGCTATATGTGACAATCCCAAGGACAACATCAGACTGAATGGAAAAAACTGAATTTATTCTAAACTGCAATTCCTCTAAAATCCGAAATAAGACAAGGATTCCTACTCAATACTAGTTAGAGCAATCTGGCAAGAAAAGAAAATTAGGGCTGGGGATGTTGTTCAAGCGGTAAAGCCGTCACCTGGCATGCACGGGGCACTGGGTTCGATCCTCAGCACCACATAAAAAAGTAAAATAAAAAGATGTTGTGTCCACTGAAAACTAAAAAAAAAAAAAAAATATTAAAAAATTCTCTCTCTCTCTCTCTCTCTCTCTTTCTTTAAAAGAATAAAAAGAAAAAAAGAAAATTAAAGGGATACAAATAGGAAAAGAAGTCAAATTATCTCTGCTTGCTGAGATAATTTCTGCTTGCTTTTAATCTAGAAGACACTCCCCCCACCAGTAAAAACAAACAAACAAACAAAACCCCAAGACTTCTAGAGCTGATAAACAAATTCAGCAGCAAAGTAGTGGTACACAAGATCAATATACATAAATCAATAGCTTTCCTATTTTTAATTAATGAATCTGCTGAGAAAGAAATTAGTAAAATTACCCTATTCACAATAACCTTAGAGGAAAAAAAAGTAGCTGGGAATAAATCTAACAGAGGAGGCAAAAAAAAAAAAAAAACTTCACTGAAAACTATAAAATACTGAAGAAAAAAATTGAAGAAGATCTAAGAAAATGAACAAAATGCCCACATTCTTGGATAGGTAGAATTAATCAAGATGACCACACTACCAAAAGTGTTATACACATTCATTGCAACCCCAATCAAAATACCAATGACATTGCTCAGAGCACTAACTAACTAAATAAATAACAACAAAAAAGTTCTAATATCCATTTGGAAAAATAAATGACATGGAATAGCCAAAGTAATACTTAGAAAGAAGAATGATGCTGGAGGCATTGCAATACTTGATCTTAAATTATTCTTCAGAGCTATAGTAACAAAACAGCATGGTTTTGGCATCAAAACAGATATGAAGACTAATGTAATAGAAAGGAAGACACAGAAACAAACTCACATAAATATAGGCATCTGATACTTGACAAAGGTACTAAAACATGTATTCGAGAAAAGAGTCTTTTTAACAAATGATGCCGGGAAAACTGGATATTCATATGTAGAAATATGAAACTAGATTCCTGTCTTTCACCCTGCATAGAAGACAAGTCAAAATGGATCAAAGACCTAAAAATTATACCAGAAACTTTGCAACTCATAGAAGAAAACAATTGGTTCAACAGACCAACATAACAGTACAAGCACTGACTTCCTTAGCAAGATACCGAAAACTTCAGAAATAAAACCAAGAATCAACAAGTGGGATGGCATAGGAAAAAATTAAGAATGTGAATACTGAGCCTGCAGAGTAGTAGAAAATCTTTGCCAGCTATTCCATCAAAAGGGGACTAATATTCAGAATATGTAAAGAAGTAAAAAAATCCAATCTATAAATAGGTAAAATAATTAAACAGACATTTCTAAAAAGAAGAAATACAAATTGGCAACATATGAAAAAGATCAATATTCCTAGTAATCGGGAAAAAGAAAATCAAAACAATATTGAGATTTTACCCCACTCCAGTTTGAATGCTAATCAGCATGAATACAAATAAAAATATGGGCCGGTGAGGATTTGGGCAAAAAGGTACACTCATACACTGTTAGTGGGACTGCACATTAGTAAGACCACTTCGGAAAACAGTATGGAGATCCCTCCAGAGACTAGAAATGGAACCACGACAGGACCCAGCTATCTCACTTCTTGGTTCTTATCAAAAAGAACGAAAATCAGTATACTGTAGTAATACTGTCACCTCAGTGTTTTTATAGTAGCACATTTCACAGTAACCAAGTTATGGAAACAACTCAGGTATCTTTTAACAAACAAATACATAAAGAAAAAAATAGTACATATATGCATACACTATAGTCATAAAAAAGAATGAAAATATGGCATTTGCTGGTAACTGAATGGAGCTGGAGAAAATCATGCCATGTGAAATATGCTAGGCTCAGAAAGTCAAAGGTCAAATGTTTTCTCTCATATGCAGAAGCTAAGAAGAAATAAGGAAATAAGGGAAAATGGGGATCCTATGAAAATAGAAAGTATATTAGTGGAATAGAAGAGGGAAAATGAGGGCAAAGGAAAAGAAAAGGGGAAAGGGAGGGACTGCAAAATTAAATGGACCAAATTATGCCAAGAAGATATATGGATATGCTACAGTGAATTCCACTTTCTGTGTATCTATAAAGCACCAGTTTAAAAAAAAAAAAAAAAAAAACAGAAAGAAGACTAGCAGAAGAGAGGAAGAGGAATAGGAAGAGATAAGAGCGAAGGGAGTCCTGGAAACTGAAATGAAACAAATTGTATTCCATGTTTCAAAATGAAACCCTGTATTGTGTATAAGGCACTAATAGAAATGTTTTTTTAAAAATAAAGATAATGGGAAAAAAATCAATGGAAAAGTATTTGCCGCAGTCCGGCTGCAGCAAACTAACTGGGGGGTGATGAGCAACTTGTGTACATTGACACAGCAGGAGTGGGAACCGTTTATTGTAGGACAGGAGGGGTATATATACATTACAAACAGCTTATCTTAATTAACATAAACTAGATACAGCAGTCAACCAATAAGGAATCTCCACACTTAATGGCTCGCTGGCATTACTTCACAAACCACTCCCTCCGGCAAAATGCCAGGCGCCATCCTGACTTGTTTACAGACCCTAACAGTATTAGGTGTATTTATTTATTTATTTTGCTTGCTATATTTATTTGTTACCTCAATCTAAAGTTGTACTTCATCTAGCCTAGCTAAGATGAAATGACAATGGGAGCAAATGTATATTTCTACTGAAACAAACAAAAATGAAAAAAAAAAAGTAGACCTAAAGACACTCAACATTAGACAATAAGGAAAGGGAATTCTTGAGAAATGGGCAACAAACGAGGAGGTTCAGCTATCTTTCTGAGAGCTTCCAGGCTGTAGTTCAGAAAAGGGTACCAATAAAGAATCTGAAACTCTCTGAATTGAAGAAATAAAGTTGAGGGTCATGGAAAACCATGGTAGTAGAGCTTACAGGATACATTACTTGACAAGAGAGTGTTACATTGACAGAGAATAATGCATACCTAGAAAAGACAGATCTTAATTTTGCACACTGATTATCACATCTAAGTAAAGAAAATACCCAAGATCAGGAAAAAAAGTCACACAAAAGTGTCAGAGAGTACAGTCAGCAGTTCTCATTTCTAATTAGAAACAGGGCTTGCTCCTATCAATCAAACTGGAAAACCTCATGATTCATGGGGCATTGGGTATAGCACTAAGAACAATTTTGTTTCACTAATGAAGAGAAGTTAGACCTAGACTAAACACAGATCTGGTTTCTCCTCATAAAACCTGAAACCAACATCTGAAAGAATTAGAAAGTTCCATGTAAGTAAAGTGTGTTCCAAAATAACATTCAAAAATATTTTGAGGAATACAAAAAATATCCCAAATTGTACAAAGTGAATTCCACAATGTGTGGCATTCAATCAGAAACTACCAGGAATGCCAATGTAGAGGACTACAGGATAAGTAATGAGAAAAAAATCAATCAGTTGAAAGTAATTAATCAATTGAAAGTAAAGAACTAAAACTGATGTTAGAATAAATCAAAAGGTACATTAAAAATTCTACTACAGTGGCTGGGGTTGTGGCTCAGTGGTAGAGCACTTGCCTAGCATGCATGAGGCACTGGTTTTGATTCTCAGCACTGCATATAAATAAATAAAATAAAGGTCCACTGACAACTATAAAAAAATTTGAATTCTATTACAACAGTGGTCCTCGGTGTTTTAGTTAGTTACAACTAAAATGTCTATTACAAATCTATTGTTTATGTTAAAACTTTAAAAAGAATTTAGTAGAGACATACATAATTTAAAAAAAATCTCTTCAAAATTCTACATATGAAATCTGCAATATCTGAAATTAAAAATGCTTTGGACAAGATTAACAGCAGATTAGACAAAGCACACACACACACACACACACACACACACACACACACTTCCACAGCAATCATAATTAAATTGCTTAAAAACTGTGATAAAAAGAAAATCTTAGAAGCATCTAGAGAAGAAATAGCATTCCATGAAGCAAGAAAGATGATTTAAATAATGCAAATGAGAGGAAAAAAGAGTGCTATGTTTAAAGAAATGAAACAAAAAGCCTGTCATAACTCAATGTTCATCAGAAATAATTTTCAAAATGAAGAGAAAATAACTACATGTTCCATTTTACAAAGAGTAGAAGAATTCATCACCAGCAGACCTACTGTCCAGGAAATATCAAAGGAAAATGACAGCAGATGGGACGAAATGGACAAGCTGATTCTAAACATCATAGTGAAATGCAAAAGACTTTGTTATGGTTTACCCATGAGGTGTCCCCTAAAGTTCAAGTGTGTGACATTGCAGGAAAGTTTAGATATAAAGGGACTGAGTTATGAGTCTTAAACTAATCAGTGCATTAATCCCCTGCTAGGGATTAACTGGGTGGTCATTGTAGGTAGGTAGGATATGGCTGGAGGAGGTGGGTCATTGGGAATGTGTCTTCAGGGTATGTTTTGCCTGTGTGATTTCCATAGTTTCTCTCTCTGCTTCCTTCACCATGATGTTCTGCTTCATCTCAGACTCAGAACAAGCGAGTTGGCTATCTATGGACTGAGACCTCTGAAACCACTGTGTGCCTCAAGATACATGTTTCCTCCTTGGATTGCTCTTCTCAGTTTTGTTGTTGTTGTTGTTGTTTTTAAGTGTTGCCAGTGAAAAAGTTGACAAAAACAGACCTTATGCACCTAAAACAATCTTAGAAGGGAACAGAAGGGAAGAACGAGTCCGGAATATGAACATCATCTGATTTTAAGACAACTATAAATCTATAGTCATCAAGAAAATGCATTGTCTTGGCATAGCAATGGAAAAACATATACTTTGAAATAAATAAATAATTTGGTTTTGACCTACATATATGGATAACCTTTTATTGAGAAGGGTTCAAAAAAAAGTAAGTAGGGAAAGGATTGTTTTTTTCAAAGAATGATGCTGAAATAATTGGATGGTCACATACAAACACAGCTGAGACATAATTTGTACTGTCTAAAAAATTAAATCGAAACTTATAACCAACCTTGAGTAAGGCCTAAAGTATAAAAATTCTAAAGAAAAACATGCTAGGATATCTAAGCAATGATTACTTATATATGGCACCAAAAAGCCTAATTCATAAAGGAAAAATATAAAGTGTGCTTTATAAAAATTAAACACATTTGCTTTTTAAAAGATACTTCTTACAAAATGATAAGCCACACAAGGGGAGAAAACATTTATGATTTGCGTAGCTGAAAAATGACTTTAATCTACAATATAAAGAACTTTCAAAACTAACCCATGAGAATAGTTTCCAATAAATAAATTAGACCAAACATTTGAGTAGATACTTCACCAACAAAAGATATATAAATGGCAAATAAATACAAAAAAGGAAAAGATTTTCAACTTTATTGTGTACTGGGTAAAACTAAAATGAGCTATTACTATTAATATACAGATGTTAGTGTGTGTATAATTCAGCAGTATGATCACAGTAAGTAGTGGTAATGACGTGAAGCTCCTAGAACAATAATATATTGATATTAAATGTGACAAACATTAAATGTGACAAACATTTTAGAAAACAGCCTGAACCTTCCTAAAATGCTAAGCAAACTGCAGCCATATTATCTAGTTAGCCTACTCCAGGATATTACAGCTTTATTTGCAATTGCCTAAATCTGGACAACTCTTAACATTATTAAAATTCGGAATAGATAAATGAATTGTTGCCTATCTGTATTTAAATACTACTAAGGAATATATCCTATATGTTTCCATTTTTATCAAATGATAGAAAATGTAAATTAATTTTTAGTAAAAACAGCAGATAAGCACTTGCCAGGGATGGAAGATAAGTGGACTTTTGGAGTGATTTCAAATGTACATGAGAAAATTACTAGAGGTGAGGCAACTTCCATTATTTTTTCTCATTTATTTATTTATTCATTTATTTTGTTGTTTTTTATGATTTTTTATTTAAATATGACAGCAGAATGCATTGCAATTCATATTACACAGATAGAGCACAAATTATTCATATATCTGGTTGTATACAAAGTATATGACACCAATTTTTGTCTTCATGCATGAACTTTAGATAATGATGTCCATCACATTCCACCATCATTTCTAACCCAATGCTCCCTCCCTTCCCTTCCCACCCCTCTGCCCTATATAGAGTTCCTCTATTCCTCCATTGCTCCCATCCCTAACCAACTATAAATCAGCCTCCTTATATCAGAGAAAACATTCGGCATTTGATTTTTTGGGATTGCCTAACTTAGCATTATCATCTCGAATTCCATCCATTTACCTGCAAATGCCATGATTTTTTTCTCTTTTATTGCTGAGTAATATTCCATTATGTATATGTGCTACTTTTTTTTATTCATTCATCTATTGAAGGGCATCTAGGTTGGTTCCACAGTTTAGCTATTGTGAATTATGCTACTATAAACATTGATGTGGCATTGATTGTAGTATGCTTTGAATATAGACCTAGGAGAGGGATAGTTGGGTCCATTTCTAATTTTCCAAGAATCTCCATACTGCTTTCCAGATTGGCTGCACCAATTTGCAGTCCCACCAGCACTGTATGAGTGTACCTTTTTTCCCCACATCCTCACCAACACTTATTGTTGTTTGTATTTATAATAGCTGCCATTCTAATTGCAGTGAGATGAAAATTTAGAGTAGTTTTGCTTTGCATTTCTCTAATTGCTAGCAATGAAGAACATTTTTTCATAAATTTGTTGATTGATTGTATATTATCTTCTGAGAAGTGTCTGTTCAGGTCCTTGGCCCATTTATTGATTGGGTTATTTGTGTGTTTTTTTGTTTGTTGGTTGGTTGGTTGGGTTTTTTGTTTTTGTTTTTGTTTTTTTTTTTTGTGTGTGTGTGTGTGTGCTTAGCTATTTGAGTTCTTTATATACCCTAGAGATTAGTGCTCTATCTGATGTGTGAGGGTTAAAGATTTGCTCCCAAGATGTAGGCTCTCTATTCACCTCACAGATTGTTACTTTTGCTGAGAAGAAACTTTTTAGCTTGAATCCATGCCATTTATTGATTCTTGATTTTAATTCTTGCACTATAGTAGACTTATTAAAGAAATTGGGGCTTACTCCCACATGATGAAAATTAGGGCCTACTTTTTCTTCTATTAGACACAAGGTCTATGTTTTTTTTAATATTTTCTTAGTTGTCAATGGACCTTTATTTTATTTATTTATATGTGGTGCTGAGAATAGAACCCAGGGTCTCACACATGCTAGGCAAGTGCTCTGCCACTGAGCCCTAGCCCCAGCCCCGAGGGTCTCTGGTTTTATTCCTAGGTCCTTGATCCATTTTGAGTTGAGTTTTGTGCATGGTGAGAGATGGGGTTTTAATTTCATTTTGTTGAATATGGATTTCCTGTTTTCTTAGCACCATTTGTTGAAGAGACTATCTTTCTCCAATGCATGGTTTTGGTGCCTTTGTCTAAAATAAGGTCATTTAATTTTGTGGGTCAGTCTCTGTGTCTTCTATTCTGTACCATTGGTCTACCAGTCTTGGTGCCAATACCATGCTCTTTTTGTTACTATTGCTCTGTAGTACAGTTTAAGGTCTAGTATAGTGATGCCACCTGCTTCACTCCTCCTGCTAATGATTTCCTTAGCTATTCTGAATCTCTTATTTTTCCAGATGAATTTCATGACTGCTTTTTCTATTTCTATGAGGACTTTCATTGGGCTTTTGATTGGAATTGCATTAAAATGGTATACTGCTTTTGGTAGTATGGTCATTTTGATAATATTAATTCTGCCTATCCAACAGCAAGATAGATCTTTCTATCTTCTAAGGTCTTTGATTTCTTTTTTAAGGGTTCTATAGTTTTCATAATATAGATCTTTCACCTCTTGTTAAGTTGATTCCCAAGTATGTTTTTTGAGGCTATTATAAATGGGGTAGTTTTCCTCATTTTCCTTTCTGAGAATTTGTCACTGATATACAGAAATGCATTTGATTTATGGGTGTTGATTTTATATCCTGCTACATTAGTGAACTCATTTACTAATTCTAGAAGTTTTCTGGTGGAACTGGGGTCTTCTAGATATAGTTTCATATCATGAGCAAATACTGCTAATTTGAGTTCTTCTTTTCCTATGTGTATCCCTTTCATCTGTCTAATTGTTCTGGGCAGTGTTTCAAGAATTATCTTAAAAAGGAGTGGTGAAAGAGGGCATCCCTGTCTTGTTCCAGTTTTTAGAGGGAATACCTTCAACTTTTCTTCAATTAGAATAATGTTGGCCTGGGGCTTAGCATAGACAGCCTTTATGATATTAAGATATCTTGCTGTTATCCCTAATTTCTCTAGTGTTTTGAACATGAAGGGGTGCTGTATTTTGTCAAATGCTTTTCTTCATATATTGAAATGATCATATGATTCTTATCTTTAAGTTTTTTGATGTGATGAATTACATTTATTGATTTCCTTATGTTGAATCAATCTTGCATCCCTGCTATGAATCCCACTTAATCATGGTGCATGATCTTTTTGATATGTTTTTGTATTTGATTTGCCAGAATTTTATTGAGAATTTTTGCATCTATGTTCATTAGAAATATTGGTCTGCCATTTTCTTTTTTTGATGTGTCTTTGCCTGGTTTTGGAATCAGGGTGATACTGGCCTCATAGAATGAGGTTGGAAGTACTCCCTCTTTTTCTACTTCCTGAAATAAATTAAAGAGTATTGGTAATAGTTCTTCTTTAAAAGTCTTATAGAACTTGGCTGTGTATCCATCCAATCTTTGGCTTTACTTGGTTGGTAGACTTCTGATGGCATATTTTATTTCCTTTCTTGAAATCAATCTGTTTAAATTGTGTATATCATCCTGATTCAATTTAGGCAAATCCATATTACTCTAGAAATTTGTTGATGCCTTCGATATTTTCTATTTTATTGGAGTACAAGTTTTCAAAATAATTTCTGATTATCTTCTGTATTTCTGTAGTGTCTGTTGTGATATTTCCTTTTTCATCCCATATGTTAATAATTTGAGTTTTCTCTTGTCTTCTGTTAATTAGCATGGCTAATTTTATTTATTTATTTATCTATCTAATTATTTATTTATTTATTCCAAGAACCAATTTTTTGTTATGTCAATTTTTTCAATTGTTTCTTTTGTTAAATTTTCATTGATTTCAGCTTAGATTTTAATTATTTCCTATCTTCCATTGCTTTTGGTATAGATTTGTTCTTTTTCTAGGGCTTTGAGATGTAATGTTAAGTCACTTATTTGTTGTCTTTTTCTTCTTTTAAGGAATGAACTCCATGCAATAAACTTTTCTCATAGAACTGCCTTTATAGTGTCCCAGAGATATCTTGATAAGTTTTATCTATGTTCTCATTCACCTGTAAAATTTTTTTAATCTGCTCATTGATGTCTTCTGCAACCTCTTGTTCATTCAATAGCATATTATTTAGTCTACAGGTGTTGGAGTATCTTTTATTTCTTATTTTATAATTGATTTCTAATTTCATTCCATTATGATCTGATAGAATGCAGGGTAGTATATCTACTTTTTTATATTTGCTAAGAGTTGCTTTGTGGAATCATATATGGTCTATTTCAGAGAAGGATCCTTGTGCTGTTGAGAAGAAAGTGTATTCTCTTGTTAAGGATGAAGTAGTCCATATATGTCAGTTAAGTTTAAGATATTGATTTTATTATTGTGTTCTATAGTTTCTTTGTTTAGTTTTTGTTTGAAAGATCTATACAGTGGGAAAGAGGTGTGTCAAAGTCACCCATAATTATTGTGTTGTGGTCTATTTGACTCTTCAACTTGAGAAGAGTTTGTTTGATGAATGTAGATACTCCATTATTTGGGGCATATATATTTATAATTGTTAAGTCTTGTTGATGTATGGCTCCCTTGAGCATTATGTAGTGTCTTTCTTTATCCCTTTTGATTAACTTTTGCTTGAAGTCTATTTTATTTGATATGAGGACGGAAACTCCTGCTTGCTTCTACAGTCCATATGAGTGGTATGGTTTCTCCCAACCCTTCACCTTCAGTCTGTGGATATCTTTTTCTATGAGTCTCTTGGATTCAGCATATTGTTGGGTCTTTTTTTTTTAAATCTGTTAATCTATATTGTTTGATTGATGAGTTTAGGCCATTAACATTCTGGATATTGAGACATGATTTGTATTCCCAACCACTTTTGTTTATTTTTTATATTTAATGTGACTTGGTTTCTCCTTTGATTGGATTTTCCTTTAGTTTTTATCCCTTCCTCTGCTGATTTTCATCATTATTTTTCATTTTCTCTTCTTGTAATATTTTGCTGAAGATGTTCTGTAGTGCAGGCTTTCTAGTTGTAAATTCTTTACCTTTTGTCTATCATGGAAGGTTTTTATTTCATCATGAAATCTAAAGCTTAGTTTTGCTGGATATAAGATTGTTGATTGACATCCATTTTCTTTCAGAGCTTGATGTATGTTGTTTCATGATCTCCTGGTTTTGAGGGCCTGGGTTGAAAAATCTGCTAAGATACAAATTGTTCTCTTCCATATGTGATCTGATTCCTCTTACAGCTTTTAAGATTATATCTTTATTCTGTATGCCAAGCATTTTCGTTATAATGTGCCTTGGTGTAGATCTATTGCAATTTTGTACATTTGCTCCCCTGTAAACTTCTTGTATTTGGTTTTCCAATTCATTTTTCATTCTTGAGGGAAATTTTCTGCTATTATATCATTGAAGAGATTGTGCATCCCTTTGGTTTGAAACTCTGTGCCTTCCTCTGTCCCAATAACTCTTAGATTTGGTCTTTTGATGCTGTCCCATAATTCTTTGATGTTCTGTTCATAGTTTCTTACTATCTTCTCTGTGTGATCAACTTTATTTTTTAAATTGTATACTTTGTCTTAATTATCTGACATTTTTTCTCCCAAGTGATCTAGTCTATTGGTTATGCTTTCTATTGAGTATTTTATTTGGTTTACTATGTCCTTCATTTCAAGAATTTCTGACTGTTTTTGTTTTCTTCTCATAGTCTCTCTTTCTTAAAGTAATCTTTTGCTTCTTGTATTTATTCTTTTATCTTTTTTGTAGGAGTGCTCAATTTTTGCCCATTTAGGTCATTCTTTAATTCACAGATTATTTTAATTATGAACCTTCTGAACTATTTCTCTGACATTTCATCAACATTGCTGTCCATGGGTTCTGTTATTGTAGAATCCTGGTTTAGTTGAGGCACTTTCCTCCTTTGCTTTTTTTTTTTTTCATGTTGTCTATGTGTTTTCCTTTCTTTCAGTGTGGATCTGAGATATTGCAGTTTCTACCTTATATTCTTGTAATACCCATGCAGATTGTCTGTACCTCACCTTGATATTAGGCTTCCAGACCCTGCTGGTATCCTTCAATATACACTACTGCAACTAAAAGTGGTGGTGGCAATGGCTGCATAAACTTGAGATAATAGTGGAGGTGCCCCAAGATGAATGCAATGTCTTACAGAGCTGGGGCTAAAAGGGTGGGCCTTACACTCTCTTTGGGATGTCTTCTCTGAGTTGTAGCTGCTTCTAGGCCCTGTCTGTTGTCAAAAACATAGGGGCTACTGCATGGGGAAGGCTTTGTGGATGAGTGACTGAAAGATAGAAGTGAGTTAGGCTTGGGCTCCCAGGTGAGGGGATACAAAGTCAGACCTACCCTGGACCTGGGTCCCATGCAAGTTGGTGAGGGCAGATCTGTCTGGGCCTGCCCTCCCATGGTAGTCTGCTTGTCAGAAGGAGCAGTCATGCACCAGAGGCTATTCTCTGGTGGATGTCTGCTAGTGGCAGAATGGACCCAAGCCTACTGTGAGCCTGGGTCCCATGCAGACCAATGTGGGAGGATCTCAACTTCCATTATTTTTATTGAGGTGATGATTTCATGTATATATGTCATGTGTCCAATATTTTTTTAAATAGATGCAATTTATTATGTGTGAACATGTCTTACTTAATAGTTGTTTTCAAAGATATTAGAAAAAAAATTAAACGTACAGAAAAGTTAAAAGAAGAAAGAAGGAGAGGAGGTAAAAGGGAAATCTAATGCTCCTAATTCAACAAGATAACTTATAGAATTACTGGCATTATGCTTTCTATCCCAGGTGTCTTCTACTTGTACTATCTATTGAACTATCAGATCCCTTACTCCTATATTGGTAGTAGGTCTCACAGGCTACTACCAAACTTGTATAAGATTGAATATAATCTGAATCTTGTATAAGTGTTTTCTCCCCATAATTGCTACATCCTGGTATTTTACTGACTTAAGAATAATAGTAATAAGTTTCTTTCTACATGGTCTAACACAATCATATATGAGTAGTAATTATTCTTTATAATGTAGGCAATTCTAAAGAAGAAAATGCCAATACCCTTAAAATAGGTGATTCTGATTTTCTTTAGATAACATCAAAAATACAGTTTTTGAAAGATGCCCAAAATAATATTAGGATAAAGAAATAATGAGTATAAAATAAGGAAAACACTAAATGCTATTTAGACTTTGGATCAAGTGTGAATTAACATTGATTAATGAGATTAAAAGACATAATCTTAAAATTTCCTTTTATTCTTTGATTACTATAAATTATTATCAATATTATAGATTAAACAGAGAGCAATTTTGTCTTATTTATGTCTACTTCATTGTCACATCCTCTTTAAATCCCAAATTGTGTTTTGCTTCTATGGCAAGTTTATGCCAATGTTCAAATAAATGACTCTTACAAAGTTGAGAAAAATTAAAAATCATAATGTGATCTTACAATAATATATGTAGCAACATGCTGAATAGTGTGCATTTCACAGATTACTTGGCTATCTTCTGATAAAGTTTCTTCAGAAATAAATGTGAGTGGATAAATTATATATAAAAAACACCAGGTCCAGCAATTCTACCACTGGATATATATCTCCAAAGAAAATAAAATAATTGCACCAGAAGAATAATTGCACTCCCATATTTGCTGCAGCACTATTCACAATACCCAAAATATGAAATCAGCCTGGATGCCCCTCAGGGGATGATTCAATAAAGAAAAAGGGATATTTAAAAAAGAAAATATGGTCTATTTACACAATGGAATGCCATGAAAAGAAATTCTTTCATTTGCATCAACATGGACAGGACTGGAGGTCATTATATTAAGTGAAATAAGGCAGTCACAGAAAGACAAATACCACATGTTCTTTCTCATTTTTGGAGACCAAAGAGTCAATCCTGCAAAAGAAAGGAAGGAAGTAGTGGCCATTAGTGTCTCAAAAAGCAGGGAGGAGGGGAAAAGAAAGAGGTTAAATAAGGGGCACCAAAACCAGACTGGAGAAGTCACTTCTCATTCTTCATTAGTACAATAGGGTGACAACAGGATGAAACACTGAAAGATATATTTCAAGATGACTAGAAAAGTATAAAATTCCCAACACATGGAAAATGATTCATGGTTAAAGACAAGGAAATGCTTATTACCCTGATGTATTATTACACACTGTACACATATGTTGAATTATCAAAATGTACCCCACTAACATGTAAACGTTTTGTGAAACAAATTTTAAAAAACTTGTAGATATTTCAAATAGAAGCTTCTAATTATGGTTTGTTGTTTTTGTTTGTTTGTTTGTTTGTTTTTGCCTTTGAGGATAACATTTTATACAACTTAGGTGACAGAAAGACTTGAACTTATCATATCTAACCTGATAATCCCTGTGCTTTCATAATGTTCCATCACATTTGAGAGAAATTAAAGATTATCAAGCTTTGAAGGAAACCAGAGCCTGTTCTTGCAGCTAAATTTTATACATCAAAATGAGATTATGATTAAGTGCCATTTTGACATTAATATTTTAATTTTTTGTCAATTGGAATAAGATACCAACTTTTGAGTACACCATTGAATGGGTGGATGAATGTTGAGATATAGTCTTGAGGTTCTATGAAGTGAAAATTTTGGCAGGAACACAAAAGAAAGAATGACAGACTATATCCCCAGCAAAAATGCTCATAACTCTATCTCCCAATACATCTGCTGCAATTCCCTTTATAAAAATAAGGTCTGTATAAAGGTAAGGCCAGGTATGGTGGTGCACCCCTATAATTCCAGTGACTCTCGAGACTGAGAAAAAAAGGATGACAAGTTCAAGGCCAGCCTTTGCAACCTACTGAGGACCTAAGCATTTAGTGAGACTCTGTGTCAAAATAAAAAATAAAAAAGACTGAGGATGTAGTTTGATGGTAAAGCATCCCTTGGTTCAATGCATGGTAACATAAAGAAAGAAATTCTGATTCTCTACTTCATTGACCATGGTGGAATCAGTGACAGTATGACTTGCATATCATAACCATACTAGTCCCAGATCTTGTCCTTAAGTTCACCTGAGAAATTCAAATTCCTTTCTCTTAGAAGCCATATGTCATGTGATAAGTGGTGCTACCTGAGAGTATCACACTATAAGAAGCTCTGGGAGATAAAACACCATGTGGAAAAAGAGAAAAAATTTCAAGAAGCATTGAGACATCAGATAGGCAGTAAAGAGGCTATTAAGGAAGTGTATTTTTGAGTCATCAGATAATAACACACAATAAATAGCAAACTCTCAAACAAGATCTTACCTTGTTGTTATGTGATACTAGGGATTGAACCCAGGGACACTCTGTCACTGAGATACATATATATCTATATGTATATATCCATATATATCTATATATAGATATAGATATGTGTATATATATATATATATATATATATATATATATATATATCCAGCCCTTTCTATTTTGAAATGGGGTTCTTGCTGAATTGCCAAGGCTGGCCTCAAACTTGTGCTTCTCCTGCCTAAGCCTCCAGTCAGTGGGATTACAAGTAATTACCACCATTCCCAGCAAAGAAGTTACTAAACTATAAAGTATTTTTTTCCAGTATTAAATAACTAACAGAAGTTGTGTCTTTAAACGATTTCCTACTATTTGCAAAAATATGAAACAATAGAATATGAAGATAGATGAGACTTGAGAAGATTACTAGTAAAGAAGGAAAGACTTTATTATCAGAGCTGGGGAGGAGATACTTGCTTACATAATAAAAGAAAGCTTGGCAACACTGTCACCTATGATGGCAAGGAAAATGGAATACACCCACTGGCTGTGTTTTGCTAAGAATGCACCATTTCATCACTTCTAGGCAGAATGATGAAAGTGACAACTTTGATCATTAGATCGATTTAAGTGGTAAATGATAAGAAGGAAGACAGAGGAGTTTAAAGTGGAATTATAGAAGGTCCAAGCCAAGCCAGTCTTTACTGACTGAATATTCTCAAAGTAAAAAAAAAAAAAAAAAAAAAAAAAAAAAAAAGTTTTAGGGTAAAGATAAAGCCAAGAGTATGTAAAGCTCTAAGATTCTTTCTTAAAAACTTAGAAAGATTTAAGGATATTATTAAAGACCCTCTTCTGAATTAACAGTGAGGCTTCTAAGAACTATTGAGATAGGATTTTTAAATACTTTGCTAAACAATAGGACTATTAAGTATCACAAGAGTGTGTCCCAGAGCACCTTGACTCTTAGGGTAATGAGGAAGCTGTATCTAAGAGATCAACACATCTGACTCTCCTCTAATAGAATGAATATCAACATAATTTATAAGAAACTCTTAAAGTTACTAGGGGAATTTTACATGCTAGTTTGGATTGGGCGGGGGTGGGGGCATGGTTCAAAAAAATGAAATCAAAGAAAAAAATCTTGTAGGACAGTAAGCAAACTATGAACACTAAAAAAATAAATTAAGAGCCCAGAAAACAAAGTCTAGAATTCAGAATCACTCTTAGGAAACAGAATCAGGGCCAGAGTCAAAGAAAAGGCCAAATATGCCTGGTTGAACTTCAGAAATGCTATAGACTTGGGATTGGTACTTATATTCTGTTCCACGTAGACCCACCTTTTACACTGAATCATTTAATGTATTTATCTTTTTCTTGCATCAGTGTTGCATAGTAGGTGTGAGGGAGCTTCTTTTTCTTATCTCCTAGGGAAATTAACTTATCTCCTTGGTTTGGTATCTCAGATTGAGGAGAACTAAATTTGAGACACCTCTACCACTCCTGAGTCTGATTTAGATGATGAATCATTCAACTTTGTGCTAATGACGTACTGGAATGTGAATATGTGACTGGTAGGTAGTCTTGTTCCCTGCATACATGGAGCTTCTCTTGTCAAGATGTGGAATCCAGTGCACTTGTCTATGAATATAGACTATACCAGTTATCTGCTTGACTACCATAATATAACGAAAATGACATGTTGAGCCTTTGGAGTCTAGATCACAAGAAATCTTCAGTTCTATTGGAGGATTTTAGACTCTTTGCTGTTGGGACTATCCTTTTTGAAACCCAGGCTCCATGCTATCTAATGCTCAAGGCCACATGCAAAGTCTACATCTGTGTCCTTCATTCAACAGTGCTAAATGGCCTCTTTGCCAATAGTCAGCATAAATTTCCAGGTACGTAAGGAGATATTTCTCTGAGATGTTCAGCCCAGCTAAGTCTTCAAATACACAGACCTCAGCCACCCTTTGCCTGCAACATGAAACCCTGAGTGAGAACTGCTCAGTCAACCAGGAACCATGAAAGTTAAGAATGAGTTTTAAGTCACTGAAGTTTGCTTGTTACACAACAAGAGAGAAACTTTTGTCAGAAAGAAAACAGACATTATTATTGCTGTGGGTATATATGTGACTGCATGACCAATGTAATTCTGCAATCTGTACACTCAGAAAAATGAGAAATTATATCCCATCTGATTCAAATGTACGATATGTCAAGATCATTGTACTGTCATATGTAACTAATTAAAACAAATTTTAAAAAGAAAGAATATTTATTACTTCAGAGACTCAGAAGCTGAACCATGTCCACCTCTCAAATTATAACAGACCCTGAAGATTACTCCAAATTCTCTACTCCCTTGGATAACATCATTGACTAAAGAGCTACATTCTTTGAAGTCTGGAAGATAACACTCTAATTTGGAAAAAAAGTGAAAAGTTGTGAATTATTCACACAACTCATGGTCTGTGTTATACCAACATTTGCATGTTAAATACTGCTAAAAATAAAAAATGGTAATATATTTTAAGTTTATCTTCCTTGCCTTCCTTGATTTTTATGTTAAAGTGAGATATATGGGGAAATATCTGCACTATAAGTTGTTGGAAAGGTATATATATATATATATATATATATATATATATATATATAGATATATAGATATATATATAGATATAGACACACACACACACACACACACACGTGTGTGTGTGTGTGTGCATTGTCCCCAGTGCTAGTTATTTAACTCGGGGTCTCACATATGCTAGGCAAGGACTCTGCCAGTGACCTACATCCTCATTTATTTTTTAAAAAAAATTAAAATTTAATGTAATTTTTGCAGTTCTGCTTCACTCATGCCAGGAAAGTACTGAGCCACATACCCACCCCCACTTTCTTTACTTCTATTTTAAGGCAAGTTCTCACTAAACTGCCCAGGCTAGCCTCCAACTTGCAATCCTCCTGTCTCAGCCTCCCAAGTAGCTGGGATTGTTTTTACAGATGTCAGAATAGAGAAGGTCACTTTCCCAGCTGCTCTGGTATAAAACCAAGAAAGCAGACAGGCAGCTTCTGAGCAAGATGGTAAGGTACTGGAAACCTTCAGAGATATTATAAGTTCTCAGGGTTGAAACTCTACTGACTCAGATCCACATTGCTAGATGGGTAGACACACAAACAACATGAAAAAGCAAGGGAGCAAATTGCCCCAAAGATATGGGGTTATAAGTGTGTGCCACTACGCTCTGCATAAAGAAGGGCATATAGCTTAATGTACGCAATTTAAAAGACACACTTTTCTTTATCTCTTCCTGAAATACAATGTTTGAAAGGTTTTAGAATCTGACCCACTGGCTTTTTCCAACATATGAAAACTCCTAAGATGAATACAGCTCTTCAGAATCAAAGCATTTATTTTAGATCTTTGGGAGTCTTAACAAACACTCCTGCTATATTGGCAGTGCTCGCATATACCTGTACATGTTCTCTTAATCTGTAATTGTAAACACAAAGAGACATTCTCTTCCTATAGTCCACTGAAGGGTGAGAAATGTGCTCCTCTATTCCTCACAGAACTTGGCCTATTGATGCACTTAGGAGAGCTACCCATATGACTGCTGAATGACAGCATATCTTCAAAGCATAGAGAATAGAAATCCACACTGCATTTCATTTCTACCTTGGGCAAGAGTTCTTTAGTTGTGCTCTACCTGTCAGTCTCTCTTCCCAGAGAAGCATTTCACATTAGCAAGCATCATTACTTTCAAAGAAAATCCCTAGCCTTCATGACATAGTACCACCTCAAGAGCACAAATGAAGGTTAGAGAAGGAGAAGTGACAGGAAAGTGGTTGATTCAGGGAAGGACTGGTTTGGTCACTGAGCTTAAAAGGTACAACTTTTAATAAAAAGGACTGGGAGGCCCTGAGAAATGAAGATCCTAGAAGGAGAGGTCAGAGTGTTAAGAAACAGGCAGGAATGAGTGGTTCGAGAAATCAAGACGCAAGAGCCTGAGGATCAGGCAGAGCCAGAGAAGATGTAAATAATGACAGAAAGAAGCATTCATAGGTAGACAAGAAAGAACTAGCAGGAATCTAGAAAGACGAGTTATTCAAAATCAATTTGCCTACTCTATACATGTATCATGACACTATTGTGTATCCACAATATTAAACATTTCTAATTTTTTAAATGATAGAAATTAAAATAAAAACAAAACAATAACAACCAAAAAAAGCTGAAACAAGTGAAAATCAAGTTAGTGGTGAGGCACTTCATGTGGATCTGCAGGATTTTTTTTTTTTTTGAGGTCTCAGGGTAGTGTATCATGTGAGTAATGTCAATCAACCAATCAACACAAATACTTTTCCTACAGCCCATCTATTCACATAAATACATATTTATCAACTACCTCTGATGAACTCAGCACCGAGACTATAGACCTATCGAGAGCTACTCCATTATTTCTTGCATGTTTTAAGGGTAGAAGTAATGAGTTAAAGTACATTTCACTGGACACACAAGGAATTATATAGCCCTTTGTATGACAAAAGAGAGTTGTTTTTTTCTGGGGAAATGATTTATTCAACCTCTATTCATGCCAATTTTATTTACCTTTTCTTTTCCCTTTCTGGCTAAAAATGACTGTCTAGTAGATTTCCAAATGGATGGGATGGGAACTTCTTATTCTTTGAAGCAAGTGTATACTTGAAGAGTCAGTAGAAGCTAAAGATCCTTGTTCCATGAAAGCTTTCATTGCACAGAGTTGGGAAATTGTGTGTATCTCAGCACAAGAAGATCTGTATCACTGATAGGAACACCTACTGACACATAGCTGAGCTGGCTACAGACGGTGGTTCTTATTAGGGTTTCAAATCAGAATATCCTCTAGGAGTTTTTGAACATGGAACTAGAACATGAACATAGCATTACTGAGCAATTTTCCAAACAAAAGAAAAGTGAGAGAAGAATTTGTTCTCTCTGAAAAAAGTGAACTGCTTCCCTACTTGAAGAAGAACTTCATTCCTTGGACATGGTATGCTCCCCAAATTTCCATTGAGCGCTCCACTGTGGTTTCAATGTACCAAGACTCTACCATTATTCTCAGGGTGTTACCATGCAGACAGAGGCTACTTCTAATAAATGTTTCCTGTGTGTGTGTGTGTGTGTGTGTGTGTTAAAGAAAGAGAAAAGAAATAAAAGTCTATGAGTAGCCAGCATCAACTGGAAGTTTCATAAGCTCAGTTTATAATGATAGCCTTACCTCCTTCATAGCAATTGTTTGGTAGCTTCCTTTCATTGTCACCAGAATACTAATGAGAAAATTGTTCTCGATGCCACAATAAAGAAAGAGCATTTGAAATATGTATAGGGCATGGGTAGTGTAGCTGCACGGAACAACTAAGATGTAAATTAATAAGGTAGGAAAAAATCACAAAACAAAGAAAAATAAACACAAATATCCTTATATTCTACATTTGGACGAAAAAGTAACATTCACTTTTCTATTTTTGTAACAATATTTTAGCAAGCAATGTGAGTTCTCATTTTGAAAAATAATTATTGGTTGGAATTTGAAACTTGGAATCAGACCTGGATTTTAATCTCAGCCCTGCCACATGCCAGATATTTAATTATTTTGTATGTCTCAATTTTACCCTCTACAAAACAGAAAAAAACAGTCCCCATGATTCATCAGACTAAAAGTAAAAATAACATAGAAAAAGACTGGCATGTTTTGAGGGTTCAGTAAATGACAGTGAAGTTGCTATCTCAAGAACCATCTGAGTTAGGACTGAAGCAGTACTACCAGAATTGTGTATACTCCAATAGCAATTGGCAGATGTGGCAAACAAATTCCTTCTCTGAATTGTGGCTTCAAAAGATCTGCAGGCCCATTTGTGTTCTTAGTATCTCCTCGTTGCTTGTCACAGATGATTACCACTCTTCAAATGAACACTAGGAAAATGTTAGAATTCTCAACTATGTGCAGTATGGCTTCATAGATAAGACAAAGACAAAGAAATTAGATTCTGCTGCATTAATAGACTTGAACTAACACCCTGCTGGTAACTACATATCAGAGAGTCTCAATGAGAAATTTGAGAAGTGGATAGGTAGCTCACTGCTCCATTTGTTTTAGCAATTTGCAGTATTTGTAGTTTATCTATGCTCAATGATGTTGATTTTTGTACCGTACATTCTACTTTTTAATAAAGTCTGCATTCATAAATTAGTCAGGGGTCTTAAAATATTCTCGAAACAAGTCCAACAATAAAACTAATAACCCCAGCACTAAAGAACAAGGCTAGCAGGGAGGAAACCTACAACGTGAGTTCTCTGAAAGGCTAGCCAATTTAACAGAGCAGCTATTCCCATTTCTGTGAGTGCTACAGTCATAGAGATTCACCTCACTGATATCCTCATGAGGAGCATCTTGCTGTCAAGCTTCAAGGAATACAGTTAACTGATAGCCTCTGGGTATTAGTGTTGCATCCCAACAAATGACTGAGCAGGTGGGAGTACAATGTCCTGGCTGTTTCTCCCCAACATAGGCTACCTCTAAGGGCAATCTTTGCTCTGGAGCTCCCTGTTGGTAGTTGGAAACATTTTCAGATCTGCAATTCAATCCTAGGTACTACCTGTACACTCTGGATTCTACTCACCTCCAGCCACCACCTCTGCTTTTGCAGAGTCAGCACTGTTTATACTGAAGTCTGAAGGCTTTCTTTGCTGTTTTGCTTCATTCTTTTCTTTTTCACAGCCACTTCCCCTAATCAAACTCTTGAACAACTATTTCCACCTCAGCATTTGCTTCCTAGAGGGCTCAAAAGACAGTGTCTCTAAAAATGTTTAAGTACTAAAATTTGGGACCTGGAAGTTGATCTCTACAAAAACTGAATTACACTGTGGCTTTCCTTTTCTTTTTCTTCTTTGTCTACTTTTGTCTGTCCTTGAGCCTTTGGTCATCAATATTCTACTTGTTATTTTAATGCATATCTCCCACTGCTTTTACTCATTAGACTTGTTTTCACATCATTGTTCAGAAAGAATCTTGATAAATTTATTATTGAAATATTTTGAGTTAAGCATGGTGGAAGATGTCTGTAATTCCACTAACTGAGGCAGGAAGATCCCAAGTTCAAGATCAGCTTTAGCAACTTAGCGAGACCCTGTCAAAAAATCAAAAATAAGCTGGGGTTGTAGCTCGATAATAAAGTGCCCACTGGGTTCAACCGTCTGGCACTTCAAAATAATAAAATAAAATATTTTGTACGCTACATTTTTATAGTTCTTCCCTAACTTATTCTTATTTTTTTCAAAAAATTCTTTAAAAATCATTTAATGAAATGTTAAAAATTTTTACTCTACCAGACATCTCTAACACACTGTAGTACAAGCAATTAACCTGATAGATAACATAAAATCATATTCATTATTGAAATAATGGACTTCTTTCCAAGTTCATATTATGTCTTGAGAAAGAGGTTGTAGTATGAAGCCATGACAATTAGAAAACATAGTATATTTCATTATCAATTCAATTTTAAACTATCCACATTTGTTCATGCTTCAGATATCCCATCCTATAAATAAATATACAAATATTGTGTGTGTTATAAAAGACTTTTTATGATACATTATAAAAATAGATTGAAAGATCCTTGCTCTATGCATGATTAATTTATTTATTTTATTGGTCATCAACAAATTATTTTGGGGGCACAAAGTGATGCTCTGATGTATGTTTACAATGTGGAATGACTGGGATAACAAATCCATTGCCTCAAATCTATAGGATCTATTCCTCCTGTTTAACTGAATCATTGTACTCTCTCATCAACATCTCTCCATTTCACCTACTATCCATCCTCTGGTAACTGCCATTCTGCTTTCTACTTCTCTGTGTGCCATTTTTAAAAATATCCTTATGTAAGTGATAATATGTAGCAATTCTCTTTCTATGTCTGCCTTATTTCATTCAGTATTATGTCTCCACAATCATTCATGTTGTTGCAAACAACATAATCTTCTTCTTTTTAAGACTGAATAATGTCCCATCATGTATGTACTATGTATTCTCTATCCATTCATTGATTGATGAATAGGAATTATTTTATTTACTGTCTGATATGACGGGAGAGGTTATAGGCCAAATTTTGCCATTCACCCCAAATTGAAATGCTAAAGTCCTAATCTCCATTACCTAATAGTGCTACTATATTCAGAAATAGGATCTTCAACAAGCAACTAACTTTTTAAAAAAATGAGTTTACGCCAGGCAATAGCGCACTCCTGTAATCCCTGAGGCTCGTGAGGCTGAGACAGGAGAACTGCGAGTTCAAAGCCAGCCTCAGCAAAAGAAAGGTGCTAAGCAACTCAGTGAGACCCTGTTTCTAAATAAAATACAAAATAGGACCAAGGATGTGTCTCAGTGGTCGAGTGCTCCTGAATCCAATCTCCAGTACCAAAAAAAAAAAGAATTCAGTATGGCTGGTGCCCTTACAAGAAGAGGATACATGGCCATA
The DNA here is from genome assembly GCF_045843805.1 of Urocitellus parryii. Classification (NCBI taxonomy): domain Eukaryota; kingdom Metazoa; phylum Chordata; class Mammalia; order Rodentia; family Sciuridae; genus Urocitellus; species Urocitellus parryii. Next base: position 67,195,113 of record NC_135538.1, on the reverse strand, counting down.
GAGAAATAGAAGAAAGATCATGCAAAGGCAAAAGGAGATATTGTCCATTTACAAACCCAGGAGACAGGCCTCAGAAGAAATCAAAAGTTGCCAGCACTTCAATGTACAACTTCTAGCCTTCAGGAATGTGAGAAAATAAATTTATGTTGTTTAAGACACCCAGAATGTAATACTTATTATGGCTGTCCTAGAAAAATTATAGAGAAGGTCATAGAGATTTTGTATAATTCTACACAAATGATTATTTATTCTCCCCATAATATTCAATAATTTTCTTGAACATATCTATTAAAGCTATCATATGTAAATCTGATAGTTTAAACCATTGTACCACAATAATGATATATGTATTTAAGCATTCTATGACTGCTTCTAGAAATCACAAAAATAAATAATAAAATTGTCATATAATTTGAGATTATCAAATATTTATATTTTTAAAATACCTATGTTCAAATTCTTATAACCTATGTAATTATAAAATTTGTCTAGTCTTACTAAGTACTGTAAGTGAAAAAATTCAATACTTAAATAGAACAGTTTAGGGAACAAAAGTAAATATTCATTTCCAAGTTGTAGGGTTTGTTTTGTGAATCTTTTTGAAATCCATCTGCTTGTACTGAAGTTAAAACCAAGTAGGTTGCTAGGAACACATTGCCCAGAATAAATAGACAACCTTTTTTCGTCTGTCTGGTGATACAGTGGACACAGGATTATGAATATGTGTTATAAAAAATGCTCAACAATGGCTCAGTCTCAGCCATGACCCAGCATCAGACATCTTGTATGCTATTGAAATACCAGCATTGCCAAATGAAACCAATATTCAGAAACAAACGAAAAGAATTGGATTTTGTCCTACTTTCTGTGACAAACCAGTCACGAAATCTGTAAAACAATACAGCTCCAGAACTGATGGATTCTGGCCAGAATTTAATACAAAAAAATATATACATATGGTTAGAAATGCTCCAACTAAATTATTTGCAAATTCCTGGGTGGAAAGCAATTTACTATAGACATTGAGATGAGCCAAGCTAGCACTAATACTGAAGAAAAATAAACCAGCTAAGGAATGTTCTTCTTTACACACTAATATCCTTAGGACACAGTCCAAGGTATCAGTTGACATTTTGGCTCACAGATTAGAAGGTTATTTAATGGTGTGAATCAAAGAGTAGATTCACATTCAAAAGGATAACATTATTAATAATTTTATTGCATGCCATACATCTCAATCATTGCAGTAGACAAAAAGGCACAGATGTTTCATTAGATGTTAAGATGGAATTTATTAAATTAATTGCCATGTAAGTTTTACATTTAGTAAAATGTCTAATAGCAAGTAAATCTTTCCAAAAGATTAAGATGGAAATTTCAAGGAAGAAGCCCAACCTCAATACTCGCTGTCTCCAATTTCTTTCTTTCCGTTCTTCCTTGTGCCTCTCCAATAAATACTTCATCTCACCACTATGCAAAAACTAGTGCTCTCAAGGCCCACTGATTGATTCCCAGTCCTGTTCTGATTTGATCCATCAGGCACATTTGAAAGAGTTAATCACTCCTTCCTATACCAAGTCCTTTTGCCCATGTATTCTAGGAAAACTCTTTTCTTTCTTCCTTTCCACCTCAGATACTGCTCAGCCTTGTTCTTCTTTGGGGCCTTCTCTATATCTGTACTCTGGAGTGTCTCCATTGTGTCCTTGACCCAATTATGTAGCTATACTTCTTTTTTGTTATCTCATTCAGCTTCATGGTTCCACTTGCCAGCTACACACTACTTTCTTCGTTATATAGTTTAAGTCTTTGATTTGAACTCCAGGAATGTTTGAACTATTGATGGTCCCTCTATCTGGTTATCTAAAGGTCCCACAAGGTTAACGTCTGCAAAGGCAAACCAATTTCTACCTAGTTTCAAATTGGTTCCTGTTTCCATCTCCCCCCATCTGTCATTAGGGCCATTCTCTTTTCCAGTGGCTCATTCCTTGGTGTCACTCTTTACTGCTCTTTTATTTTATTTTTTTTTTACTTTTTTCTTTTTAACTCTGTGTCCTACTTCAAAACAGTATCAATTATGTTGTTCCTACCTTCAAAATAAATCCATGATCTACTTACCAACTCCACCACTATGACCTGACCAACATCCTTCATCTCCCTCCAGGATAATATATATTTCACTGGGTGATCAGACAGTGTTGCATTATAGAACATGAAATGAGTGCAACCAAGGTCAAAAGGTAGATGAGTGATACTCACACTAGAGGATGAGTTGGGACATACACCTCAGGCTCAAATGGTACAGCATTTACTTACAGCAGATGGAGAGACAGAGTACACAACAGCCAGGCCCTTGCAATGCATTGTTCCCCAAGGTAGATTTATCCCACAATTAAGACAGGCTGTGGGGCCACGTGCGTTCCACTTTGTGCTGCAGAAAAAAAAAAAAGTCTCTACTCCTTGTTCTGTAGGATGTGAAATACAAAAAAACTTTGGGTAGATGGAAGATACTGATACACACAGCTAGGCAGATCCAAAGTAATTTTTGCATGTATGCAATACAGACAGAACAGGGACATATTGATTGTGTTGTAAATTATTTGCATACAGTGTAATTTTAAGCTGGCCACTATGTCCTAAATGGAGCACAATGGAGGGGTCAGGCTGTGTGTGGATGCTTCAATCGTGAATCAGATCACAACACTTCTCTGATCAAACACTCCAGTTCCTCATATCATTCCACTCAAAATGAAGACCAAAGTATTACAATGGTCTGGAAGGTTCTGCTTAATCTGCATCCCCCTAATATCTTTCAGGTTTCCTGTCACCTACTTCATATTGTTCCACAAACTCATCAAGTTTGCTCCCACTGCAGATCTCCATTCTTGTTTTGCCTGGAATTCCTCTGCTTGGAATATGCTGCTCCTTTACTTCCAGTAAGAGGTTGTGTAAATAATACCTTCACAATAAGGTTTTCCACAACTACCCCGTTTAATATTGACACATATAGCCAGGTCTCTTAAAGAAGCCTATACATCTCTGCTCCTTTTCTACTATATTTTTCTCCAAGCATTTATTTACATATAACAGATATAAACTACTTAATAATTTTAGTTGTTCTCTACATGTTATGGTTTGCCTATATGATATCCTCCAAAAGTTCATGTGTGAGACATTGCAAGCGTTCAGAGGTGAAATGATCAGATTATGGGAACTGCAACCTAATCAATGGATTAATCCACCTGAATGGATTCACTGGTTGGTAATTTAAACAGGTTGGGTGTGACTGGAGGAAGTAGGTCATGTGATGTGCCTTTGGGGTTTATATTTTGTTCTAGGAGAAAGGAGCTCTCTCTGCTTCCTGGCTGCCATGAACTGCACATCTCCCCTCTGCCAGGTTTGTTTCCACCATAGGCCCACAGAAATGGAGTCAGTGACCATTGACTAAACCTCTGAAACCATGAGCCAAAATAAACTTTTCCTCTTCTAAGTTGTTCTTGTCAGGTCTTTTGGTCACAGTGACACAAAGCTAACTAATATACTGCATCAAGTGACTGAAGTATAGTGTATAATCTTTATGTGAATGTTCTTTCCTTTTTATAGCTCAGCTAAGAACAGTGCCTTTGTATACATAGTAGGCTTTCAATAAAGTTATTACATAAATGCATACAGTACTGCCTTTTGAAAATGTTACTGTAACTATTACTATGTAGAATCATTTTTTTTCTTTCTTTCTTTTTTTTTTTTTTTTTTTTTGGTACCAGAGCTTGAACCAACAGGCACTTTTATTTTGAGACATTGTCTTGCTAAGTTGCTTAGGTCCTTGCTAAGTTGTTGAGTCTGCCTTTGAACTTGGGATCCTTCTGCCTCAGCCTACCTAGCCACGGGATTATCAGCACATGCTACCACACCTGAACTATTTTACTGAATTCTATAACATAAAAACAAGAAATATGCTGGAAACTCTTTATAAACATCGTTTTAAGGAAAGCATTAGTAGTTACTCACTGATAATTAAATATGTTCCAAACACATTCAAAGTTATTTATATAAATTAACTTTTGTTAGCCTTAAAAATTCCATGGAAACAGGTACCATTATGCTATTTTATGTATCTCAAACCAGGAGACAGGTAAACTGAGTATGAAAATTCTTAGAACTAGTAGGTCACATATATGAGATATGAATTCAAATGGTTTAGTTTTAAGTAAAACTTTAAAAATATTGGAATATATTACCTTTCACCATAGAAGATTAAACTTATGTTAAACATATACAATTTCATTTTGTAGCAGAAATTGACAGAAATCCAAGTCAAATTAATTTACAAACCAAAGGAAATCGATTGACACATTTAACTAGGATAAAAATGGCCTTAGTGACCCAGTGATTCAAATTTTCCTTTCTCCTGTATAATTTTGCTTTTCTAGCATGTTGCCTTTCTTATTTGGGTAACTAAGTTTCTTTACTAGGCAGGAACAGGTGAGGAGATATTGGCAACAACTTAAGGTGCATAATAACCTGAATTTAGGAATCGATGAAGGTAAGCTACTCTCTCTCAGCATTAGTGTATGTATCCTGATTGTCCCACTTTAGGAAGATGGCCCCTTTCTCCTCTTCCAGTAGCCAATTATGCAAATTGTCATGATTGGTTACACACAGACCACATTCACAGACCTGTCACTAGTTACATGAAGTATTTTGATTGGTAGATCATCAGAATCATACAAGGTGGGCAGAGATTAGATCCTTAAAGAAGAAAATATAATCTATTTGTCTATTATAATGTTTTATCATGTCATTGGGATTTGCTTATTTATTATTAAATGCCTTATTTATTTGACCTTTGAAAAAGTCAGTATGAGTAATAATGACCAATGTATAATCAGATTCATAGCTAGGATCTGAAATGTTGAGTTCCTCAGTCTTAGTAGAGTATTAAATTGTTTAACTCACTAACTAAATATAAAAGAAAGTGGGCCATGCTTGGAACAATAAAACAAGTACATCAAAAACCAAGATAAGGTGGGGGCTGGAGCTCACTGGCAGAGTGCTTGCTTAACAAGTGTGAGACACTGGGTTCCATCCTTAGCACCACAAAAAAACAAACAAATAAAATCAAGACATTCTGTCCATCTACAACTAAAAAAAAAAAAAAAAAAAAAAAGACCATGAATAAACCGAGCCTGAGTATACGAGGTTCAAATAATAAAATAAAATTTGAAAGTTTAAGTACACAAGACCTCACTTTTACAACATTGAAGCCCAAGTTGCAGAAGTGTTTGTAAATGAGAGTTTAGCCAGAAGGACGAATGGTGGAAGTAATTGACATTAACCAAGGGTTCCTCACTGGGGAAATTGGACTGTTTAAAGAAAAACTTGGGAGTCTGCTAAATTGGGCTTCTTTTGCTATGCACTTTTCCTCCATGGGCCCAAGCTGAGGTATGCTCTCTCCCTAAGCTTGCACTCTGTATCTCTTCATGAATGCTGCTTAGTAAAAAAAATTCTGCATAAGCAGTCACATAAATATTTTTGTCTATTAATTCAAAGTCTTACCTTCCCCAAAGGACTTTGAATCATACTATTCATTTGAATTTAAAAACTAAATTTCTACATCTTCTTAAATTAAATGTAGGAATTGTCACAAAATTATTACAGAGATACTTTTTCAGATATTTTCAGATTATTATTATATTATTATTATATTTCAGATTACTTTCCTCATACAGTAAAAACAATAAAAGGCACTTGAATGTACACACATAGCTAGATTACTTGCTTTAAAATTTTGGTGCTGGGGATCAAAACAGGGCCTTGTACATGCTAGGCGAGTGCTCTACCATAGAGCTACCCTCTGTAAATTACCTTTTAACATACATGTGATTGATCAAAATGTATAACAATTCCCCAACTAATATAGCATAGACAGTAATGGAAAGCAAAAGATTTTACATTTGAAGACTCATTTCCCAATTTTTGTTTAGTATAAATGTGCTCTGTGGTAACATTTACACAAAAGCATTAGTATGTTTTAGGTAATGTGATGATAATCTAATGGGAACATATTTTGAAATGAATGAGGTCAGAATCAATTTGTAATTAACAGTCATTTAAAGACTCGAGTAGCCACCTTCCAAGCTCTGTTCCTAGTGTCACTAGCAGTAAACAATTCTTAATTTAATTTTTTATTATTTATTATGCCATTAATGATAATTAGAGAACTCACCAATTTCCTAAGAGAGGATAATTTTATGTCAAAAATGCGATGAAACAAAACAATTATTAAATTGTTAGAATAAAATCTAGGACAGTGCCTGGGATCCAGAATAGAGTACTGAAATGTCAAACCAAGGATAACATAAAACCATTGTTATATGAACAAGCCTCCCTTATTTGCTGACTTCCTTACAGAATAGCAGAGCTTATTATTCTGCCCTGCTGGCTAGGCCAGCCCAAGATATAACACCAGGCCAGTGAAGGTCTCACACCTGCCTCAGGACCCTAGAAAATAAAAGACTCTTTCCTTGAGGAACTATGTCTTAAATTATTCCTGTATTCCCTGTGTGAGAAAACATATGGCCTAAATTCAGATGCCAATTATTTATGTTTATTGATAAAAGGGTATATATTTTCATACCCACCTACTCATTTGGAAAGGTTAATTTGGATCAGGCATTAGGAAACTGACCATAGCATCCTGAGACCTACAGCTGTTTTGAGAGAGTAACCCTCTCATACATAAGTCTGCCCTTGGATTTCTCTTCTGCCTCTTTTCTGACAATTATTTGCTAAGTATTGCAGTAAGAGCTGGGTGACAGGAGAGTGCCTGAGATATCAGGCAACTGTATAACCTTGTCCCAGCCTCATGACTGCTAAAGAGCTCTTGTTGAACTTGTCTCTTTGAAAGGAAAAAAAAAAAAGCATCATGGAACTGATATGTATACCCAGAACTCATATCAAAGCTGACACATCAGATACACATTCAAACTACTATGTTGGGCTGTGATAATAATTATTCTGGCTGTTGGTATCATTGTGTTCACACTATTACCCAGAAAAATTGCACCTTGAGATTGTTGTGATGACTCAGATTTGAATCTATTCATGTCTAGAGCATAGAGAGCTACCAAAATAATTTCAATATATTTCCACAGTAGAAGATATAATATCAGGCACATCTCTAAAGCAAGATTGAAATGAAGAGTAATTCATACAATCTATGAATATAACATGTTTATACTTTAAATGATATAAAAATCATTATTAGGTATATTATGAAGGAAAATTTGGGGAATTGTCTTAAATTTTAACAGAAAAATCAGAATGTAGATACAATAATGATGATCTTACTCCATGGTTCTCAAACTTTGGTGATTAGATCCACAAGCAACATCATTTGGTAACTTGTTAACTGTACTTGTTAGTGGAAACAGGGTGGAATCTAGCTTTAACAAGCACTTTTATTGCTTGTGATACTATAATTTGAAAACCAATTGCCTGATTCAAGTCTTCTTTTGAGACATGAAGAAACTAAAGCTCACAGAGGCTTCCAGAATCAGCGGGACCCAAGGTAAGATTAGAGCTATATCTCTTAACTAGTACTTATTTTGTGGGGGAGTGGGTACTGAGGATTGAACTCAGGGCCACTCAACCACTGAGCCACCTCCCCAACCCTATTTTGTATTTTATTTAGAGACAGGGTCTCAGTGAGAAGCTTAGTGCTTCGATTTTGCTGAGGCTGGCTTCGAACTTGCAATCCTCCTGCCTCAGACTCCCAAGCCACTGGGATTACAGGTATGCACCACCACGCCAGGTCTTAGCTGGTACTATTTTTGCACCTATGTCCTTCCTTAAATTCTTAAGCAGTTAATTAGGCCATATATATTAATTAGCAGTGAGAATTGAGAGATGAGATCAATCTGCAGGATGGAAGTACAGTGAGAGTTGCATAGCTTTAGGATTGTTGATTCTTGAGAATTTCATTTTTGCATCATAATCACAAAACCGTAAAGAATCAGGCATCGTGTTACAAATTTAGAGCACTAACAAAATTAATTTTAGGTATTTGTAACTCATGACTATAAAATTTCTATAGTTTTTCTATGCCCCAAGGTTCATTTTAAGCTGTTTGCAATTGTTTTTCATATTTTATGCCATTTATGCACTTTAAAAAAAACAGTATTGTCATGGCTGCCAGCACTGGAAAACTAGGTTTAGGAGATTTTTCTAATGCATACTAAAATAGAGAGATGTTTTTATTGATTATTTACATTTTGAAATATTTTCATATTGTTTATTGAATTTTATTGAAGTATATCTTTCAAAAATATTGAAATCATACACATAGGAATTGCAAGATACTGATAAAGTGCCTCGTTATTATTTAATAGTTATTTAAAAAGAAAAATTTATCACTAAATGACCCTGAAATAAAGATCACTTTGAATTAAATTATTTTATTTTTATGGTGCTGGTATTATGATTTGAATATGAGGTGTTCCCCAACAGGTACTTGTGAATGCAGGAATATTCAGAGGTGAAATGATTTGCTTATAAGACCTGTAACCTAATTAGTCCATCCCAGTTTGAATGGAATAAGTGGGTGGTAACTGCCCACAAGTGGGATGGGAGTGAAAGAGGTGAGTCACAGGGGGCGTTCCTTGAAGGAATGCCTTATCTTCACAGTGGCTCTTTCCCATCTTTCTTTCTGTTTTCCAGCCACCAAGAGCCGAGTTTTCCTCTACTGATTCCTTTGTCCACTATGTTCTGCCTCATCTCACTCTCAGAGTGATGGAACTGCAGATCATGAACTGAACTTCTGAAATTGAGCCACAATAAACTCTTCCTCCTCTAAGTTGTTCTTGTCAAGTATTTTGGTTATAGCAACAAAAACCAAGAAGCACTCTATCACTGAGTTACACTCACAGCCTGCTTTTATTTATTTACTTTTATTTTGAGACAGGGTCTTGCTAAACTGCCCAGGCTTGGCCTTGAACTCCTGTCTCAGGCACTGGGGTTATAGCTGTAAACTGAGACTCCTGGATTAAATTACTTTTTTCATTTACTTTTATCTTTGTGGAGAACAAAAGGCAGTCACATATTATGTTTCTGAAAAGAATTTATGATAGAATTCAGAGAAAAAAATATATAATTATATGAATTCAATGAATATATTTATGTAAATGTGTATATATCTATATCTATAGATAGATAAATATAGATAGATATCTATATTTACTTCCTGTTCATGTGATAGACGATTTAGTACAAGTAAGGCAGAAATAATCAAATAATTTTGATTAATGTGATATGCAGGAGAGATTGTGATGTTTCAGACTCAGCCATAGCCTCCAAGACTGTAGGAGCTTGATATGTTTCTTAACTTCTTTCGAATGTGAATGTCCCATCTGTGGAATGAGACTGATAATATCTGCAACAAAGAATTGTCATGATAAATAATAAGCCACATATTGAGCCTAATGATTAGCCTTCCCTACAAATGGCTATGATGCAATGGTATTAGCAGTATCCATCAAAGTTTAGCTATATAGTTTATATGCTTTTTTATTTTCTTATCAAAAAACTACACACTGTGTCCTGTATATTCCTAACATGTGTGGGATGAAATATAAGATTTACTGAAATGTGCTAACGGTGGAGATCCAGTGATGGCAGACTAGACAAGTACCTCACCAAAAAGTCCAGGGGCGATGGGTTGAACAGGTAAACCTGTTTCCCAGGATGCCTCTGCTGCTTCACCAAAAAAAATACCACCTCCATTTTCCATGAGGCTTTGTGCAGTGGTGTCTAGCTGGAGAAACACTTCCTTCTCCCCAGTGCTCTGTTCCACGTAAATTAACAAAGGGAGGGGCATTTTATAGGTTATGTCTCTAAGTTTCAGATTCGGTGAGATCCTTAGCTTAGTTTGCTTTGTCCCCTTGTATGACTTCATCCCAAGGAATCTGGTGTGCATGCAAGAAGGAGCTCTCTCCAGATGGCAAACTTGCCCTAATTCCCAACATACAGGAGAGAAAGCCAGTGAACTTCAAGATAATATTTACCTATATATTTTGGTGCAGACTCTCATTGTTCTTTTGGTCAAGTTTGTGGGAATGGAAAGAGGAACTTCAGAGTCATTGTGTTTTAGTATTCATTTATCCCAGGATGAAACCACTATCCCAGTAACTTCTTTGAATTGGGACAGTTCTTATTTCTATAATTCTATGTGTGTTTTATTTACACTTACATTATGTTTTAATCTACTGAAAACAAGGAACATTCATTTTTAAGGATTAACACTTCTTAGGATTTATAGACAATTTGCTAGTTGGACAACTCATCTAAAAACATGCCAATTTCTGTTCACAATGATAAAATGACAAAATTTAGAAAAGGAACTGTTGAGTTTTAGGCATTGGCTTAGAACATGATACCATGTATCACTATGTGATGGTAACAGAAAAATCTTACTGTTGTTTCCGGTGTGTTTTGATAATCCTTGAAAAGAAACAGTTATGGGTTATGCCATTTGAGTTTTGTGGACTAAAGAGCTTGGCCCTTGAAACTACTGTGATTGTCAGACAACAGAAGGAAAAAGGAGGCATGAAAATGGTATTCAACAAACTAAAAAAATTCCACTTTCTAACATGTATAAATTCACATATTTAAAATTGTTCATCGACCCATTCTAAAACATAATATTGCAATTCACTGTGATATATTCGTACATGCACATAGCATAAATTAGTTTGTTTCATTCCCCTGTCCCTCTCTCTGCCCTTCCCTACTCCTTGTTCTATACTGGTCTCACTTCTGCTTTTATTAGGTCCTTTTTCATTCTTATTTTTCTAACTTCTGCTAATGAGAGAAAAATTATGACCCTTGTTTTTCTGAGTCTGTCTAATATGATTTCACACAACATTCTCCAGCTGTATCCATTTTACTTCAAATACAATAATTTTGTTCTTCTTTATGGCTGAGTAAAACACCACTGTGTACATATACCACATTTTCTTTACCCATTCATCTGATGATAGACACCTAGGTTGTTTCCATAATTTGGCGATTTTGAATTGTGCTGCTGTAAACATAGGTAAAATGCATATATTTTTAAGAAAAGAAAACCTCAATAAATTATGCACAAATGGTTAGTTCAGATACAGTCTTTCATCTTTGGAATATGTGTGGATTTGTTCTGAAAAAATTTCTGGACTTTGTTAATTGTCAATTCAAATTATACCAAAACAAAGACTACATGTGAGTGACACCAATTAACAATAAAGTACAATTATGCATTCATGTTTTCTTCAGAATGTTTAGATGTCACACACTTGGCTGTGGTCTAGTGTTAATTTCATTATATTATATCAAGCACAGATTGTGAAAATAATTTGCTCTGATTTGAATTCTGTTTTTTTGCAGTTTTTTCACTAAGTTGGACAAATGTTCTAACCACTCCAAACCCATTTCCAAATCTAGAAACTGGAATAACAAAAATCTTCAACTAACTGACTTTTACAAGATATAATTGAAATAATTTACTTGCCATGTTTAACATTTCTGCAAATATGCTATAAATGTATGTTTATCGCTAACTGTATTATTAACCACACAACATTATTACTATTTTGTTATTACATATTCAAATATATTTTAAAGCATATCTTAATTAATTCTCATTGAAGAAAGAAGGAAAACATATAATGTAGAACTCTTGATATAATCAGTAATTTAAATTTGCATTATTAAATATATATTCTAAAGAAGAATACTTAAAGTCTTAGATATTAGAAATCAATTTCAGTACTATGAAATCTCTGGAAATAGCTAAATGTTTTATCTCATTTCTAGCCCATGTAAAATGTACTTAAACACATTTACCTCAAAAGTATCCAGTATAAATAAATCACACTTCTTAAGTGTTTTCTGTGTTCTGTCTTATAAAAATGTTACAAGTACTATTATTATATGTCTGAAAATGACCATTTATTTGAAAATCTTGCTGAAGAGATACAGCCTACAATATTTTCCATGAGGAGGCTGACACATGACGTCTGTCCTAGAGTTGAATTGGTGCACTTACACAGAATCACTTAGAATTCTGAAATAATAACATTTGGAAAAATAGAGAGTCTTTGCCTCTAGTCTTTTACATGGTATAGAGTAACCCACAGGGAAATATACTGTTATTTCGTGTATTTTTACAAACCCAAAGAATGTATTCAGATTCCCAAAAAATAATTTTATGGCAAAGATAAACATATCTCTGTTAATCCAGAAGGATGATCTCAACTTCCCATTTCTTGGCTAAGGAGGATTAACATAATTAAGATGAATATCCTTTTCCGGAACAATCCTCCATGTAGATATGTCTCAAATTTTATGAAAAATCATGAGGTACACAGGCAACTGTTTCATTTTTCCAGAGATTATGAGGGGTGGGGGTAGAAAGGAGATGTGCAATTGATGGTCATTTATAAAATTTCCTTTTTGTGAGGGTAGAATCAGAAGAATGTTGTTTAGGCCTTCCCATAGCCTGTAAATCTGTAATCAAAGTTAGCAATTTCCAAACTTTGCTACATAATAAAGTTATCTGGATAAAAAAAAAAAATTCCCAATGTGCAGGTTGTATCCCAGACCAGTGATATCAAAATGCTTGTGGAGGGAGCAAGACATTAGTATTTTTAAAAGACCTCCCTCCCAGTTGATTACAATGTGTGCCAAATTTGGGAATCATTGCTGCATGTATTAGCTTGGTAACCTCAATTCTGGAACTAGGTCTCAATTTACTAACTTAGGATTTTTACACTAATGTGAATATTTAGGTGAAACACTTTAGTGTTGACTTCTTTCCATGAAATTTGGCTTTTGAAGCATAATGTTCAAGTAAATTAGGAAGTAGCAAAAACAAAAATATCAAACTTTTTGTGCAGCATGAACAGAGTTAATCAAGAGGGTATGGGTTCTAGTAGTTATGGGATTAGAAAGAGAATTACAGTGAGTGGGTTAAGTTCACTCCCAAACATAATTAGACCTTACTGATACTCATGTAAAATATTTAATGAAACTTAATAAACCATGGGAACTTTTCTTTGAAATATAAACAAGAAAGCTATTCTTCTATTTAGACTTCCTTGAAAGAAATAATTTCTTGTTTTACATTCCAGAGTTTCTCAAGTTTTTTTGACACATATTTTTCAATCTGATGATTGTGTGAGAAAGTGGTAGTTTTCATAGGAGTTTTGGCCCAATTGTACTTACATTTATGTTTAAAGTATTATAAGCAATTTAGAAATGCTTCTTCTGTGGGTATAGGTCAGTGATAGAGCATTTTCCTAGCATGAGCAAGGCTTTGGACTTGATCCCCAGGACTGGAAAGCAAACAAACACCAAAAACACTTTTACATTGTGCCATTAAAGCCATGTGAGGAAAAAATGGAAAATGTACTTCTCTCAAGATAATCTTGTTACTTAACACTATGTTATTTACTTATATAGTTTTTATTTAATTGAAAAACAAAATAAACTGAACTTTATATGTTCATCCTTATTATCCCTACAAGTGAATCAGAATGGATTTTCCCAGAGAAATAGTTAAGACACTAAATGATGTTGATCTTGCTTAATGTTTGTGGTACTAGGGATCAAAGCCAGGGCCTTGCGGGTGGTAAGCAGGCACTCTGTTTCTGAGCTACACCTCCAGCCATTAAAATTTTAAAAAAATAAATTATTTTAAGCAGGTCTCAACTACTATTCTCTTAAATTAAAAAGCATTCACTACCAAAAGTTTCACAAATCAGGCAAAACTGCCAAATAAAGTAGGAATGCACCACTGGAATTCTACAATGTGCAACGTGGAAATCATGACGATATTTGATTTCAAATTCCTTAGTAAAAGCAGAGGAGTCCCAGTGCTGGGATTTAAAAGACAACTTTCAAGCTATTCACAATATTTCAAATGTGGATTTAGCCCAGCATGACATTAGCCTGACTAGAATTGTAAGCTCAATGACTGCCCACAGTCCAACAAGATGTTCATGCTCCCATTTTAAAACACTCTCACAAGAAGCAGGTGTAGATACCTGCTTCACTTGCTTTTTATTGCTTCACCGAAGCTCTCTTCCTAGTTATCCAAGTTGATTTTATGATTGACTTTTTAAGAAGTCAAGATATGAGCTTTCCAATAGGTAATACAATATGAAATGCACATCTACATACAGTAGAACAGGATTGTGTTTTTCTATAATTTTCATGATTCTGCCTAGAGCTATTTAGAAAATAGGAAAGAAATAGGTTTTGTAAACTGATGCTGTTTTAGAAAGACAGAGTATAGGTGTACTTTCTTGAAAATTAACTTTCAATATAGGTCCAAGTAGCGAAAAGAAGGGACATTTGGGAAAAAGTGAAAATTAAGTTATGAAAATAATAATTAGGTATTTTTGTTAGATATATTTCTCCTGTATTAAATTTCACTGAGTTTTGAGAAACAGTTATATTACTGTATCGTCCATACTACTTGTAGCCTTATGATTTCAAATACCAGTTATCATCTATGTTCAGGAAAACTCAAATCAGTTAGCTCAATTCTCCTGAGTGTGCTCATCTCATCAACTCTTAGCTCATTTTGATTCTTCTATTAATTTCATCTTTGCTTCAGCCACTAAGTGGTTTTTATCTCTTTTGCTTTGACTTTTTTTTTAAATTACTTCAATTCTGTACATTTGTGATGTCAGCTGAGTTTTAGAACACACTGTTAATTCTGAGTGATCCTACAATTTTTGTTACATCTTTGTAAATTTGGCATCCTAATTATATCCTGTGCCTTACTGGCAAGGTGACACTGGGAAAGTACATAGACTGAAAAATAATTTACTTTCAGTGTCCTTGGGATAAATAGACCAGCTGGGGTTTCTTGTATACTATAGAGATGTGGTCATTACTGTGCCTGCCTTGGCTGCCAGTATTTCTATCACTGGGGACAAACCCTGGTAAACAAAGAAAAAAGCATACCTTACATGTCCACCTATCAAGTATTTATTTCAGTCAATAAGAGAAAAGTAAATATTTTGTTATATTATCAGAAGTATGCCAGGGTCTCTCTCTTTCCTGAAACTCCTTTGACAGGTGACAAAATAGGTTCAAAAACTTAAGAGTGGTTTCGTCAAGGTCATTTTTAGTGAGTGACCACTTCTTCACCATAAACAAAGTGTATATTACTGCATTATCTGCACAGCTATCTTATCTGCATCTGATTAGAAGGAAATTATTAAGAAACCCAGTTTACATCTCTGCCCTAAGGCACTGACTAAGCAGGTTTTCCTCTCCTCTCTCTGGAACCTGTGCTGAGCTCTGTAAATCTGCTGTATTTGGATATTTAATTGTCTTCTTTTATTAGTTCTCTAAAAGCTGGTTTCTGTGTTCTTTACATTTGCTATCATTTGTTCTTCCATACTCACAGTGCTCCGAGGCCTAGAAAAACGCTTCCTTTTTAAGTTGCTATTAGTGACTCTTTTTGGATGCTGAAAACGAGCCATATCATCCTCAGATTCCTCCCCTTTAACTTAAAACTATTGAGGAGTCTTTAGTTACAAACATTAATGATTAAAAAGTAGCAGTAGCCAGTGGTACTCTTCTAAGAAGAGTTTTGTTTTTGTTAATTTACGTTATTTTGCCACATAATCATTGCCACCTCATAATCGTCGAATCTTATTTTTTTCAGTCAGAAAACTGGTTTATAACCTTCCATTGTGTGATCTTCACATGATATAAGACTATTCCTTAATTTGCTCCAACATACTCTCCAGGGGCATATGCATGCGCATTTGTGTTCTCCAGCTCTGTGAGCCCAGAACCTGAATTATCAGCTCATGCCCATTTAGAGGACATTTCTGAAAGCCACCTCACAGGGTTCGTTGACAGCAATGCAGTATCAACTTACCAACAGTAAACTTATCTTTTTTTTTTTTTTTATTGATTGTTCAAAACTTATCTTTTAAGAGTTCGCTTAAGGGAGGGGTGTCAGATAGCAATGCAGAATCTTCAGGAACAGAATATTAACTTTTGTAAGTTCATACTTTGCAACACTGTTGTTAATTTTCTCAAGAGAAATATTTTGATTTTAATGCACAAATCAATAACTACAAATGTGTTAACTTTTTTTCAGACTAGAAAACTGTTTGCAAAACAGTCACAAAGAAATCATGTAAGGGAATTTGGACTATTCAATTTTAACATATATTTACATATATTCCATGCATCTTAATTTTGCACCAAGGATAGGTTAGTAATAAATGATTTTTATGTAATACTTTCTCAACTTGTTTTTAAAGCTTAACATAGTGGTCACACCCTACTATTTTGAAAAAAAATGGCATGAAATATGAAAGAAATATGTAGTGAAATATGGTATTTAATTCTAACAGTAACCTTATGAAACAGGTAGGATTTGTCATTCCCATTTTATAAAGAAAGTAAGAGACACGATGCCATTATGTAAGCAGTCCAAGGTCCCACTACTGGTAAATTGGTAAAAATACAATTTTAATTCAGAGACAGAAATGTTTTCTTCCCTCTTCACAACCATTATTAACTTTTCCTTCCAGGCAAGCTCAAATATTTGTAAGTACTTAATTGTCATATCTTGGGTTCCATTAAGGTAGCAATTTCATACACACACCTACTTTTGAAATGAACACAAGGACTACCCTCACCTTTCTCCATCAGATTTTGTGAAATAAAATTGAAAAGAAAGGCTGCTAACTTGTTAACCAAAAGTGACATTTGGAAACCAGAATTTCTGGCACATAGCCTGAAATTGTACAAAATAGCAAAATGAAAATCAAGACACAACAAACTATACCACGTATTGTAAGAATTTTCTGGATCTATACATGGTAGCCGTTATAATTTATAATCAAAGATGGAAAAACTACCAGGTAAGTCAGAGTTTATTTCAATAATGTTTTCAAATATGGTTCATTAATTCTAATAGCATTTATAAGTTTTTTTCCCAGCACAGAAATTTTTAAGCAGTTTTAAAGCATCATTATTTATACATATGTATACACATTTCCACCTTCCTCCATTATATTAAGACTAAAAAACTGGTGGTGAGCTCTATTTTTTAAAAAATGGAGTGAGCCACTTGAAAACCCAAAGAATAAACACATAAAACAAAAGTCTCAAAAATGCCAGTCATCCTATATAATTCTTAAATAATCTAAAACCTGGTGAGAAGGGTCAGAAAAAGCCTGCTATCCTTGAGTCGGATGTGAATATTTACAGCGAAGTTATAAATCTCTAAAATTATACAGAGCCTAAAAGCAATATTGACCCAACCTCAGTCATGTTGTTTCAACTTTAAATGTTCTGCTCTAGTCCTATGGCTGACATTTCAAGATGAGCAAACCATCGATAATAACCTTACCTAACACTCTCCACACGGTGCTAAACAAACAAGTATAATTAGATATGCGTATAAACAAGATTAAAATAGAGAAATCAAAATTTACTATACCCTGGAGCACTACTGAACAAGCAAACATAATTTATTCATGCAGAAGTTACAGTTGTTAAATTCAGGCAGCTTCCACAAGTGCTAAATAACACCCACCTCCTGTAACCTAGGGGCCAACACACAGAATTCATTATGGCCAAGAAACTCCAGGTGGGTTGTACTAGCAGATAAATGGTATGTAGTTTGGGAAGTAGAGGACATGATTTAGAGTTTATGGGATTAAGAGACCTTGAGAGTTACATGCTGCAAGATCACTGGAAGCTTTAGTAGCTAAAAACAAAAATCTTGAACTTGATCCTATGTTTGACTAGAAGCCACTGAAGTGAAAGCATAGCAGAGTGTACAGAGCAATTCTTGAACCATGTAGTACCCACACCAAGAAGCTTCAAAAGCCATAACAAAGTTAGGAAATGTCAATCTAAACATCAATAAATACAGCAAAATAATAAATAAGGAAGCATCAGTATTTTTTTCCTGTATACTTGGATTGGAATGGATGAGAATGAACTGAAACTTAGAGTCAGTTGTCAAGAAAAGATAACATCTTTTCAAAGAGATAAAATCATCATGATATTTTAAATTTGATTCATATTATTTAAAGCTCATCTGTTTAATTTTACATATTCTTTATAAAGTTACTGTAGAGAGAGAGAGAGAGAAAAAAAAAGCAAGTACAGGTAGCTCTAATCTGATGGACAAGGAAGTTGAGTTGCCTGGAGTTAAATTGGTCTGCAAATGTCAAGGAATCATTAAATGTTGGAATCCGGAGAGATGATGTGTACTTCTGAGACTTTTTAATGTCTTCCTTTTTCTGGGTGGTTCTTATGCTCTCTATGTGAAGATTGTTTTTTGATAGCAATGTTATATGAATTCATACATGATCATGATCATAGTTAAAGCTTCATGGTCAAAACTGAGATACTATCAAGTGAAAGATTATATTGCATTTGTTGTACTTAAAATATATTATGTAGCTTCAAAGACAGTTACATAATTACTAACAGTAAAAATTTTTGATTATATATGTACTATTTGCAACCCTGTTGATTTAGACTATACACAATTCTGGATGAGTATATGGAAATGAAATTTTCATATAATAACTCTCTGGTCATAACTCACGTAAAGAGAATCTTTAAGAGGAAGTTATTTTAAGAGGAAGTTCAATTTTTACATAAAAAATGAGAAATGTGTGATATATTTATTCCTGGATGATGGCAAAAATCATCATTAAATGAATGTCTCTAGAAGCAGATTTTGTTTACATTAGCATACTGACTGGGTAAATCCAGTAATTGTAAACCTGGTTTTCTTCCCCCAAACACTACTGTGGCAGATAGCAGGGTATGCTGCTGGTTTGGGATCCGAGAACAGAGATAGACCTAGAATTATAGCAGCATATATTTAGCCTAGTTAACATAATGTGCATAAGTAAATAAGTAAAAGAAAGAAAATAAAAAAGCATATAGGTGTGTATTTTAAGAATGTTAAACTCAAGGAAACAGAGTAAATATTGGGTGTGATGATGTCTTGTTGTTAAGTATCTTGCTAAAAGAGAGAAATAGCTATGATGTTAAGAGAGTACATATTTAGTGTGATTATTTGAAAAAAATAGAAAGAAATATAAAAATGTTATGGAAATAATCATATTTTTAATAGTAAGAATGATGTTTTATAATGATGAAGTGATATATCTTTTCACAATCAAAAAGTTTAATTGAATATGATTACAATATTTTTACCCAATCAAAAATTATCTTGTGAACATTGATTGCTGAGGTCATTTAGATTATGTGTTGATCATTGATATATTGTGGTCTGGAGCTTCAAATGAGCTTCTCTTAGGTCTTTGAAGATCAGGTATAATTGTAGAATGGCATAGTGCAGCATATGGGCGTCTTCTGTGGCAATGGAAATGATATATATACTTTAGTGGGATGGGTGATTAAAAGGCTCATTTCTGGAGAATAGTCCTTACACACTAAATTAATGTCTACTGCCTGAGTATGAGAGTCACTGCTTAGATTATCCTGTGACTTTCAATCACTCAACACGCTCCCATTAGGTATAAGTTGCTATATACCAGGCTTTAGAACACCAATGTGAGTATTGTCCAATCTATGCAGGCAAATAATTGACAGATAAAACAGTATAAACTTGCATGTGATAAAATAGAAAGTTAGACAATTTCCTAACAAGATGGCAGAATAATGTGCAGAAATTATTTAAATACTGCTTTAACAAATAGCAGTGAAAGATGAAATTTAAAACATATATTTAAATGAAAGAAAATATAAATAAGCTTATTAATCAATACATACAATTTCATACAATGCTAACAAAACAATATTTTTGTCTTATGGTTTCCAGGAGTCTCTTCAAATCATTAATGGAGGTTTATAGAAAGAGAAGAAAATTATATTGCAGAATCAATTATAGATTGAAGAGAAATTTGTATTTTCTCTCAAATTAAGCTTTTCTGTTGAGTAAAATATTACTAATATAAGAATCATTTTAAATACAATCACATGGTCCTGTTTTGAAATATAAAAATAGCCATCCCTAGCTTTTTTTCATTGAGTTGGACTTCATAGATTGTAGGGGGCATGGAAAAAGATAAATTTCTTTAATCCCCTAAGAGAATTTATAATGCAAGGGAGTATGAAAGGACTTTGTATACTGGAGGATATGAATGTAGTTCAGTCTAGCAAGAGAATGGAAAAAAGGGAAGAATGGGTGAATATCACATGTAGGCAGGGTCTCAATTGTAGATGCTCTGTTACATAATTGGGGGAGATTTTCTGGTCAGTGAGGAGCCATTGTAGTCCTTTAAGCTGGGAATGGTTTGACTGTATGTGTGTTGAAGAAATCACTCAGAAAGTCATACATAAAAACAGTTAGAGGTAGAGAAACAGGATTGGAGGATGTTGTATCAGTCTAGATGAGAGACATTGAAAATTTAATTAGGGCAGTGGCTTCCAGGATGGTGGAAGATTTCAGAGATAAGAAAGAACTAAAAACTGAGGAAGGCACTTTGTAGTTGCTTATGGCTAGATGAATAAAGTTTGATTCTTTGGTTCTTTTGATATCGGAGAGATAATGATAAATATACAAAAAATTGAGCAAAAGATAAGACTGAGGTTTGGGGCAAAAACTGTGTGTGTGTGTGTGTGTGTGTGTGTGTGTGTGTCTGTGTGTGTGTATGTGTATGTGGTTATGCTGGTATCTAACCCAGGGCTTCACATGTTCAAGAAAGCATTCTACTCTATACTCAGCCAAATCCCTAGCCCCTCAAATCCCAAAACATATAATTTATATTTTAAACTTCATATGTAGGTGAATTATTTGTTCAGAATTCTTATGTATGTTTACAACTGTTTATAAAATCAATAGGAAGAAATGCATATGAAAATATTTCTTAAAAAATAATGAAATCTAACATCTTTCTGAGCACTTAATATTGTGATAAATATATCCTGAATATTAATTTACAATTTAACAAGCCTTAAGATAGGTACCATTTTTACCTCTTTTCCAGATACCATTTCACTGTGTGCATATGTAGCAATAGGTATGAATCCTACATGGGTCTGGTGTTCATTCATTCAAACCTTCTGCAATCACTCAGCAGTTGATGTTGCTTTGTCATGATATAAATGGTAAATAGACTTAGAGGCTGGCCTACAAAATTCTACTGTATCATATTTTTACTTAACTATTGAATTTCTAACATGCCTTGCATTTAAGAACTGGAATGAGAGCATTTTTTTCATCAGGAAAGAAGAAGAAAAAAATTACTTTCCTTGTCTAGATCTCATTTTTAAATAGTCAAAATCACATTTCACATACTGCTGCCTATTTCTGTTCATTGAAAATCATTCTCCCCATGTCTTTGCCTCATCAAATGAGATATCAGTAAATAACCTTGCAATGCTTCTCTCACCAAGTCCAATTTCCTCCTCTTGCTTTCAAATTCTTTAATCTTACACAGATATTTACAACCAGTGAAACCTCCCATTCCTTTTCAACAAATGAAAGATACTGCTATTTGCTACATCCTGGTCTTGTTTACTAATCAGCTTCTTCCACTTTCCACATCTCCTTGCTGAGTCCCTTGGGGCATCCCTGTTGCCCCTGCCTATCATAGAAGGATCCCGTCTATTGCTCTGAAATTAGTTTTCTCCCTCAACACCCATTTCACTACCACCTTCTCTGCACCCTATTCATCCTTCAGAGCACCTGATTGTCACTATCTTTAAAAAAACAATTTGAATTAATTTACACTTCAAGGATTTTAAAATATTTATAGAGTGTCTACTGAGTGCCAGAAACTGCTCAGTCCCCAAGGACATAAAAACAAAGAATTGCATTTGGCTTCTGCCCTCTGAGAGCATTTGATCTGGTGGAAGAGAGAAACACACAAATAATCTAAGAGAACATGGAAGGATAATCACAACAACAGCAGTGTAAGCAAAGCACAGAGAAGAGAATTAACTCTGGCTCCTTACCTTAGTGAAGGCTTGAAGGAAATAATTATCATGTATTGAAGAGGAGGATTGCCTCTATTTAGAAGAGTGTAAGGGAATGTGAAATGGGACAGTAAAAGTTTGCAGTGTAGAAGTATATTCTATTACTCTGATTCAGAAATAAAGAGCACTGAATTTACATCCAGACACGATTGCCAGACCTTGATTCTTTCATTTCCACCACAAACATTTTTTCTGGTCAAAATTGCACATAGCTTTTCAGTGCCTCTCCTATCATGCTTTTTCTCCTACATGACTTTTCAAGAATTCCTAAAGTTCATCTGTCTTTTATGTACAGTATTATTTGCTCCTGTACAAAAATTTGAAGGATAATATTGTTTGGTGTTTATTGGTTTGATTTTGTCAGAGATCAGAAGAGAATTCATTGCAACTTGTTCTGCTGGCTCCACACCAAACCTAACTTAACAGGTATTCCTTTATTATAGGGGAAGTTACTGAAATAGCAGCAGTAACTCATGCATGAACTCATGTTCATTTCTCAGGTAAAGCTAAGCACGTCTGTTTGTAGCATCAGACTCCCATTGTTTCTGTTAAGCTGAGTTCTGGTGAATGCATGCGGAGCTCAGTGTGCAACCAGTAAGGATCTAAGTGAAAACATGGAATTACAATAAGGCCTGGCCAGCCCAGCAGATCCTGAAAACACTCCTGCAAATGTCAGAACGGAAGGAAGGTATTTCTTTCATCTGTGAAGAGTACATTCTGGCCTCATACTCAGTCTGATATTTAATGTAAACAGTGCATATCTCTAGCATATTGACAGAGGAATATCAGGTTAAACTTAAAACATTCTGTTGCAATTTGCTCTGGAGTCTTTGGTATTGTTATAATAAGTGTCTTCAAATTCATTTCACATTTGAGATGTGTTCTTGAGTTGTTTGCCTCAATTCTGTAATTCTGAAATACTTTTAAAATCATAGGATTTATACAAAATACTAATTCTGCACATGTAGCTTAATTTTTTCCACTTTTTTTCTCTAGAGTATTTGGCCTAATCATTCATTTTATTTAGTTTTGATTGTGTAAAGAAATGGAGAGACATGAATGGAGTGTTTGCCCTTTGCTAAACAAGAACCAACATTATTGAAAACAAATGTGCCTATTTCTTCCTCTTATCATCTTCAAGAAAGAGCTATGATTAACCACACATCAGAAAGCATACCGTAGTTACTTTAGTTATATGCAAAAATCTATAAATACATCTAATTTCAGACTGAATTTTAAAAGGGAAACAAAAATAATCTTTAGTAGTAGAAAAGGGGGACATTTGAAGTAACAAAATACAAGTGCAGGTCATGTCTAATGGAGTTTTATTTGCTAATCATGAAGACTTACGATAGACAACACTTTTTATTTTGCCAAATTGTCAAATTCAAATATCCCTACTACTTTTCTGTACCTAAGGAATCCCTTTTATTGTTACCCACTTACAAAAATACTTGACTAGCTTTACTTATTGCTACTTATTAAACTTTGCAATACTCCCAATTAAATAATTAAATTGGATCAATTAATTATATTTATTTGAACCTCAAGGTCAATCAGAAGAGGTCTTTTATTGTTTAATTACAGATTTAATTACATCTAATCACTGAACTTGGAGAAAAAAAAAAAAACCCTTGCAGCACTTAACTCTAATGAGATCCACAGAAGTAGTCTTATTAAAATATTTTATTCTCCTGCCCAGATTCTTCAAGCTGGGCTGAAACACATTAGACTAGTGAGGGCAGCTAGGCAGTGGACACTGTGGGAACATTGACACAAGGCCAACAGGTTCCCTTTAGGGCAGCTTGGAAATTTGCTAGGTACTAAACATTGTCTTTTATTATTTGTTAATATTGGTAGTTGTAATTTTTGCTTGTGGGAATTTGATCCCCAATTTGATCCATGTGTTTTCCTTCCAATAACATTCTTCAAAATTGATACTCAGTTTTCATTGTAGCTAATGATAAAGAGTAAAAAGAAGAGATAAGTGCTTTAACAAAAAATTGTTAGATGATTACCAAAAATATTAAAACATAATTTTTATGTAGCAATAGAACTGATATATTTTTAAAGAATGGCTTTATAATTTTGGAGGAAAAGAGTTAGGATAGTGTATTTTTGTACCACTTGTAAAACTAGTATTTTAAGTGATTAGTTGATAATTTCAAGCACAGCCCTCACTGCTCTATAGTATAAATTTTCACTGGGTGAAATTAACAAAAGTGTTACATGTTGCTTATTTTCTCTTCTTCATCCATATCTTGCATCTTTGATCACCAAGTTATTTATTAGCATTTATATCAAGAATGGGTAGGAGTAGGCCTCTATTTCATATCTTCCAGGGTTGGGAATGAAACTCTGTTGTAGAGTGTTTTTCTACTTTGATCTCCAACTTCTGGGGTTCAGGGAGTGATAATCTGACCCTTTGTACAGCTTAACCTGAATATTGCATCATAAATGTCATAGCACTTCATCTGACATGTGACTATTATTACCAGTTTTTGAAACATGTTTGATTTTGTTTAAGAGTCTGTAGAGCTTAAGATGGAGATACTGTAGAGAGTGCTTAGTTTTCTTCAAGTGCAAGTAGAAATGATAGCTGAGTGTCAATGTTCAACAACTGAATTAGACAACCAGATTTATCAATTTTTCCATGCTTGCATCATCCAATGTCCTCAGTGCAAAAATGTTCCAGGTTGCTGTATTATATCAAATGTTGGGAAAAGCTCTCAGGGTGTAATGACAAAATATTTTCTTTCTCATGGACAATTCTCATTAGTAGTAGTTTCAAGAATAAACAACAAAAATGGTTTTCACTAAAAATGTTCAACAGTCTGATTCTTAAAGACATGATCTTCTTACTCTATAATAATTAACTGCAATGAAGTCATTGTGCAAGGGAATGAGAGGAAGCAAAGAATATTAATTTTTATTCATATTCTGATTGGGCAACTGCAGATATTTACACAAAACTCTTCTCATGAAATTGTGTAAGGTAATAAAGAATGTATAAGGGACATAAAGGAATCCACCAATGATTGGAGACAGGATTTTCTTTACATCGTCTAATAGACTCGTTTATTATTTTAAGCTGGTAAAAAGAGACTTATGATTCGTGTTGAAGAAAGAGTTATTTGTGCTTGATACATTGAAGACACTGTTCAAAAGCAGTTTGTCCTTATAAAAGGATGACCCCTGTAGTAATTCTTAGGCAAGGAGGGACAAATTCAACCAACAAAAAGCACATCTCGCCCCGAGTTCCCCATGATTTCTCCACATATAGCAAAAAAATACACATTAGTAATTTATTTGAACATGCACATCAGTGAGTAGCACAGTTCTAGGCTACTCAGGAAACAAAAGGGAGAATATCAGCATTACCTAAATAAAAAAAGAGAGGTGAATTACACCATTTTAATTGTCTTAAAAACACAGATAAGAGGAGCAATTAAAATATAGTCCTAAATAGTACTAGCTAATGTAGATTACATAAGTATACAATATGATTCAACTAATAGTGCTCTGACAAGCATAAACCACCAGTTCTAGTAAACAAGGCCCAGATCAATTGCTGAGAAAATGTTAGATTCAGATGTAATAAAAGTTACTTTTATTTCAGTACTGAATGCAAAACACAGACCAAGTGTGAAAACAGCGTTCTATAAAAGGTGGCTCTATTAAAGCAAGGAGGCCATTTCCTTTTGCATTTTTAATTTTGGAATTCTATTTTTGACGTTTGCTTTTTTTACTTTTCCTCCCCTGAGCACTAATTTATCAAAAAAGACTTCAAGGTGCAAGTTGTACATTCTTATCATTATACCATTTCGTCTCTTTCTGGAAGAGAGTATTACAATCAGCATTACAATGTTAATTCTTTTTCTCCTAATATTTGTTTCACATACATGTACTTCAAAATCATAATGTCAGTTGAGAAAAGAAACCTACAAACGAGAGAGAGTGATGTAATCATACACTTCCTATTGTGCTGTGTGTCTTTCCCATCCCTTCTCCCCTTTCCCTGTAAAGAGCTGTAAAAAATTTAAGGCAGATGAGGTATATTGCTGAAGAAAAAAGTTATTTTTGAAAAAAAACTCAAAAAAACTTTTATTCTGCCCTTCTACTCAAGAAAGACTACTCAACTATAAATCTAGTGCTAGAAAAAAGCAGGAAAGACACCGTTTGCGTGTACCATACTATGTCTTCTATTTCTAGAATGGCTTTTTGTTAATTTAATTTTAATAGAAAAAATAAGCACCTTAAGCTATGAACAAGAAAAGAACTTCATTATTAGTGAGTCTAGAATCCAAACGGAATTAAGAACACTCACTCAAACTCTCACTCATTCTCACAAAGGCCAATGCTACTGATTAGAATTGTAAAGTGCTGTACTTAGTATAAACACTTGTATACACTGCAGACACTGAAAAATAACCCTCAAGCACATTGTGTTATAGTTCCAAAAATATATTTACAGTCTATTACAAAGATTACAAATGGAAGTATCTAGGTGACTGTATTATGCTAATTAAAATTATTTTTACAGATTACTTTTCCTTAGGGACAAAAAACATTTTAGTGAAATTAAAATGATTTTTCTAGTCAATCCAAAAAATAAATTAAAATATCAAATAACACTGTACAGTGACCTAAAAGAAAAAAAAAGGGTGGGGAGGGGTTTGGGAAGCAATCCATTTGAGTTTTTCTATAGCCATCTTTGGTCCTAAATGTGGGAAAACACATTATGTAGCACTGAAAATACCTGTTCTTTTGTGATGCTCTGCAAGTAAAATAGAAAAATATAGTGCATTTTCAATGTATTCAGAGCCCACTACAGAGAAATGTGTGTACAAAACAAGACAGTATAAATAAAATTTACAAGTTTTACAAAGAAACATTTACAGATTTTGTTTCTGTTGTTTGTTTGTTTGTGGATGTCCACATTATCAAACAAGACCAATTATGACCGATCCCTGGGATCTTTCTCTATTAAAATCATTATAAACAGCCCAATTTTCTTTGGAAGTACAACAGTTCAATTCTGGGGTAGTTCATGATTTTCATAACTTTTGAAAGCATTACTCACAATATGTATACATTCCTGAAATATCTATAAAGACACATTTAATTATTGCTTATGAAATTCTAACACAGTAATCAAATAATATGGTTTAATAAATAAAGTTTTTTTTTTTTTTTTTCTTTTTAGCCAGATCCTTCACCTCTTCCTTCTTGGGTAAAAAGAGTTCTTTCATTTAACACGTTTCTTGCATCAGTGTTCACAAATAAAAGACTTTTTGTTTTGTTTTTAACTTGCAGTGGTGATACTCTATGCAGCAAATTTGTTTTTGAACAGTGAAAATTGTGAACTGCCCCCTTTATCATGCTTCAGAGTTCTAATATAAAACTTAATTCTTTCCTTTCATGTTTGGACTGCATTCAACAGAAAATAATATAAAATAGACGTCGACTACTTCTCCTAAATTTCCTAATGTCACAAGATTGAAAAAATCTTGATGTGCTCAGATTAAATTTTAGATAACACTGGATAGTTCTTGCTTTCAGAGACTTGGCTTCACCAACCTTCTTTAGATGAAGTGCCTCATCTTTTGTTTTATATAGACATAAACCTAAAATTTGAGTTACTTTTATTAAATTCTGTCTAGTAAAATCACTCTATAAACAATCTGTTAAAAGTGCCTTATAGTATTTATGGATCATTATTGCTTTTTTATTTCATTGAAAAGTTAGTGTTTTGTCTGATTTTTACAAAAAAACTTCTTTTAAAAAATATCAGAGCTCTTGGCAACTTGCATTTTTCTGGACTACCTGCCAATCAGCAAATAATATCAAAACAGTACTGATTAAACAGAATAAAATGGCACATAAAGGATACCAATGTTGTGACAAAGATATAACTTCAATCATGCTGTTTTTTCTTTTTAATTTGATATTCTTTCAAAGGTACCCAGTGTAGTAATGTGTCATAGATTTCACACTAAAAAGATCCAAAGCTATAAACAACTTTCTAAAACAAAGTCCTTGTGAAGAATAAACACAAATGATTTTAAAAAGGAATAAGTCTGAAATCACATATTTAAGGAAAATATTTCATTGATTTTAACAATAAGATCATGATTTTATTTGACAAATATATTCTTTCTTAAATTCTTTATGTACATTTTAAAAAGTCTATAAGATAAAAAGGAGGTTAGAGAGCTCAAGGTGTTTAGATGTTTTTCAGGTAGTACTTTGTTTATTGTCACTGCTGTTTTCCTGGCCACCAGTGGTGGATCCTAAATTCCCTTTTTATATATTCTGGTGGCACTTAGGAGTTCAAGTCTATAGGTGCTTCTTAAATCTTCTCTTCACTGTAGGAAGGACCCAGTCCATCAATCATCTTCTAGCAGCATTCTATGTATATACTGAAGGCCAGTACTTTTCTCTTGCAGTCTGTAAACTCCCACATAGGGAGAACTTCTTATCACACTTGAATGCCAGTTCCATGTAAATGTAGCATTTGTGCTCTCATAGTCTGAATGCTGCTCATGATTTTCTTTTGATGGCCAACCAGTGTGATCCCTAAACTCATCACATCCCTGAAAGAGACAAATGCATTTTTCATTATGTACTTGCAAAGAGTTTATAAGGTTCTAAACTGTGATCAACTGTTTAAATAACCTATTCGTCTTAGGCCAACATTTTAACTTGCTGCTGTGGGGTATTATGATCATATTCCTGCAGTGGATCACATTGGTAATGTGCATCAACATTCTCCTTAGTAAAAACCTAGCTATTCAGGGTCTCAATTTGTTATGGTAGCTATTTTTGAACAGATATGAAAATTTATATGAGAAATTATTAAAATTTAAAAAATTATTATTAATGTATAGGATTAAGAAATGTATATGGTTAAGAAATGTTATTTGAAATATTGTACTTTTTAATCTAATTGGGTTTGAAATTTTTAGTTGGAAAAAATAAAATAGTATGAATTGATACACTTCTGGGACCTAGTTTAAATATGAGGAAGCATCAATGGTCACACAAAATTTTATAAGGCATTTAATAATTATTATTGTGGTTAATTCTGAGCATACTTATTGGTTGTGTGTTTACTTCAGTTATTTGATTATGTGTTAGAAAATATTTAAAAACATAGTATAATACTATCACTTAATGCTACCACTGTATAATAGCTCAAATTTGAAATAAGTTAGCTGTTTATATATATTTGTCTTTCTCAATAGTTAGAAAGGTTAAGCTTACATATCTATAGACAGTTAAAATATTGCAATAATATAATACTTAAATATTCATAGCAGTGGCTTTGAGATGCATAGTTTTTCAGGGGCATTGATAACTTTATGTACGCAAATGTGCTTATATCAAGTCTAGCCATAGGGTGGTTAGAAGAAAATGGAGCACGATCATGTACACATTCTTAAATCCATGTACATGCCATTTTGTGAAATATACCAGAAAGAATATTTGATTGCTGGTCATTTTCTAATCTGAGAATCTGCAACCCTTCTCATGGCAGTACAGAAACAGGATCCCATGAATAGAATTTTGACCATTGTATCTCATTTTCAAACATATTGACTGAGAGGAACTGCATCACCTGTAAAACTGAGGGAAACTGAGGTTCAGAAATAGTAAATATAAGACCACATGTGATGTAGCCAGAACTGAAAACTTAGTTCAATTAGTTTCAAGTTCATAGCAATTTCAAAAGTTGTTTTTTAGGTCATTTTGCAGTTAAAAAAAATGAATCAATCTCACGTTTTCCAAAAAGTTAAAATCTCAGCTATAGTTAATTGAATTAAGTTTCCTTTAACCTTTTCAGAAAATAATCACCTGTACATTCTAGCATATTGGCATTGGGCATGAAATTTTGAATTTTTTAATGTATGATACAACATGGTACAAGAAATCTAAGTGGAAATTTAAATAATTCCATGGTTAATGAGAAAGGAAGCCTCAGTAGGTAGTGTACAGGAATGTTGGCTATGGAGCCATAATAGTTGTCATTCATTTGTTGAAGCAACTCAGAAGATATATTAAATTTCTGAGCTGTGCCTTCATCATTTGTAACATGATAGTGTAGGTAGTGTACAGGAATGTTGGCTATGGAGCCATAATAGTTGTCATTCATTTGTTGAAGCAACTCAGAAGATATATTAAATTTCTGAGCTGTGCCTTCATCATTTGTAACATGAATATGTAACTATCAACTTAATAAGATGGTTACAGCAAGAGTTAAAAAGGTAAAGACCTATTATATAGTAAGCATTTTTAAAGAAAGGTGTTTTTCCCCCCTGATTGTGTGATTCACATCTGATTTCATATAAAGAAGGTAACCTAATGTAGAAAGTGTATTGTACCTAATTGATTCTTAAATACAGTTTTAAAAAGGATTTTGAACTTACTCAATAGTCATCCTGGCCACTGATTCAAGGGAATTGTAACCAGCTGCTGTGAAGTTATCTTTGTATCTTTCCATCTTAATAGCCTGTAGCCATTCTCCAACTGAACAGAAGGTAGTGAAGTCAGGAGTGTTTTGATCCAGAAGAGGGCTTATTGGCCTAGATAAGAAAAAGAAGAAGAAAAAACAAGAAAACAAAACAGAAAAACAAATATTCTCATAAATTACCAAAGTAAAGAATGCCTTAACCTGTGCAAGAACAAGAGAAGAAGGAATAAAGTTAGATATCTTAGTTGATGTATATAATAACAATCAGATATGATAATAAAAACCTAAAACATACAGGTTACCCAGCAAGTACAAATTTCTTAATTTAAATTTTACTTATATGATGTGTCTTTCTTGTGTTCTTAAAAATATAGTTTACAGCTGGGAGTGGTGGTGCACAACTGTAATCCCAGCAACTTGGGAGGCTGAGGCAGGAAGACCATTGAGGCCATCATCAGCAACTTAGCAAGGCCCTAAGTAACTTAGTGATACCCTGTCACAAAAGAAAAAAATAAAAAGGACTGGGGATGTGGCTCAATGGTAAAGTGCGTCTGGGTTTATTCCTCAGTACCAAAAACATAAAACACTAAGCATAGCTTTCAGTATTTGGAATTAGTAAATAATTGTTCATTTGTTTCTTCAAAAGTAGCCAGAAGAAGCCGATATGTCTGTTGGAACTTGCTCCAGCCACAAGGGTGCCATCACGACTAGGATGCATCTGCTGCAGGGGTGCACACTTGTGAGCACTTTGGGAGCTACAATGCCTCCACAGGTGCCCAACTTCCTACAATGCAGACCAAAACATCAGGTTTACCTGGCAGCTGAAGCTGAGTAACTGCTAATAAGTGTTACAATACATCAAGCCAACAATTAACTGACTCCTTTTAATTGGTGTACTTCTTAAATCATGTGTCAAATTACTTTCATAAATTTTAACTTCACAGAACCATTTTATTAAATAACTGAAAGCAAGATAATAAAATAAGCAACATTCGTATAACTAAAAGTTACTGCAAAAGAAATAAGAACATGTAATTATAATATTGGTCTGAAAATATAAAATGCTGCTTTTTCACAAAGAGTTTTCTAAGAGAGACAGCTAGTGATATCATAACTTTTAAGACAAAAACAATAGATTCTCTTTAATAGTAGCGAAGGAAACCATTTGAAAAGAAAAAAAGTACTCGGTAATACATTTAATATGTATTTATATGTCATTAAAAAATCAATCTGCTATTGGGGTAGGATTGAGGAGGCAAATGGTTTATTTGAATATTTGAATTTCATACAGATTCATTTCCTTAGGTATTTCTTACCTACTACAAGTTCCCAGTGGTGTTTTCAGACTGTTTGGGTTTCGAATCATTTTGTCTAGAATTCCGACTATCTGCTCAAACTTTGGCCTTTCAGCACGCTCCTTTTGCCAACAATCCAGCATTAGCTGGTGAAGACCAGCTGGGCAGTCCATGGGTGCTGGTAGGCGATAACCTTCTTCTATTGCTTTTATAACCTAATAGCCAAAAGGACATTAAATATATTACTGACTGAGGTTCAATTATAATCAAATAAGTTGCTTGGTAGGCAAAATGGTTTATCCTGATAAGAGTGAGGCACACTGCTTTGAAAAAGACTGACTGACTTTTTTCCAAAACATGCACGAATATTAAGCCTGTTATTAAGGAGTTTGTGAAGGGCAGGGTATGATGACATTTCCTAGTTAATTCAGCAATAGGGAGCAGCAATTAAGTTCACCCAGGGTGCAAGAGATGGAAATATTTTTAATGTCATCCCAGAGGTTTTCAAAAGGGAACATGTTATGGAACTATTTTACTTGTAT
The DNA here is from genome assembly GCF_045843805.1 of Urocitellus parryii. NCBI lineage: Eukaryota > Metazoa > Chordata > Mammalia > Rodentia > Sciuridae > Urocitellus > Urocitellus parryii. The sequence continues at coordinate 67,162,762 of NC_135538.1, read as the reverse complement.
AACATTGTGAATGTACACATTTTCCTACAAATTAAAAAATTCTGCAAGCTGGACAAGGAAATTCTGAGTTACTCAGTTTGAATCCACAAGATTCATTTTTGATGGGTGTAAATGATACTTTCAAAAAAGATACCAAAATATGTGAATTACTATGGCAGAAAATATTATTAAGCATGCTATTCTTTTTAAAAATATGAAGATTAGTGAAGTGTTGGAGCCAGTCTGCACTGGTGATTGCATCCCTTCCCAACTCCAAGGTCAGTGGCAGAGGAGAGTGGGTGGAGAAAGAATTTAATTGAAACTGGGAAAGAACACAATAAGAAAATAACACAAATAGAAAGGGCTTATAAAATACTAAAATATTATTCTAGGGGAAATAACAAATCCTTTGACAATTCTATAATAGCAGTAGAAATGTAGGAAAAAATTACTTTCTGAAAAAAAATGTATATTTGAGAAGAAATTAAGGCCAAAATGTAGACATAAAAAGCGGGTTTTAAAAAATATTAATGACCTTAGTAAATTTAGGGAAACATATCCATGAAATGTATGTTTAAATTCAATAGCATATTAAAATGTAAATAACTGTAGGATTTAATGAATGACATAGCCAGCTTTAATCATTATCGGAGAAAATCTTTTATGTATGTGAAAAAGTAAGTTTCTATCTGAACTTATGAAATCTCTCTGTTCAAATTGATAAAGTATAAAAGATAAGTAGATACCTCTAATTATCATAATCTTTAAAAAGTGATCCCACATCTTAGCCCAAACTCTCTCCTGGTGACTAGGTTATCTTTCCACTGTTATGTAAGACAACTTCATCTGGATTTTTCATAGGTCCTTGTCACTCTTAAGTTTAAAATTAAATTTATCATCTTCCCTTCAATCTTTTCCTATTTCAATTATCAACACTCTCAAGTTATCCCAGTCAAAATGCTGAGAACTATTTTTCTTTCCCTTACATGTATAGCCAACTAGTTAACACCTTCTGATGATTCTACTTCCTAAATAAAATATATACTAGATGCAAGGAAAATATTTTTCATTGCCTGAAGAGTGTTATAATCAGTGTCCCACAATTACATCTTCACAAAATTTCAAATTATGGGGCATAAGGGATTTTATTTTGAACAACAATTGTGGAAAATTTACCTTAGCTTTAAGTGAACTGAACTAACAATGATACTGAGTGCTGATAAATTTCATACAACAGAATTTAAAAATTTCTCCTAGTTATGATCTCCCAATTACAAACTTTGCCTATCACTGTAAATATTCCTTTAAAATATCCCTATGTAAAGCAAATACACATAAATGATAACTCTACATGATCACAAATATATAATATAGGAGGAACTATATTTTAAGAGTCTGATCTAATGCAAATAACTTCATGTGGTTTTGAATAACATTCCTCTAACAATAGTGCACCTGGATTCAAAAGTGCTATATAAAAAAACCATTTAGATAAAAGTAAATATATACCTAGAAAGCTGGGTTAAATGATTTAAATAGTGGTTCAAGTCATTTAGAAATAAAATAATAACTTGTAAAACTTTACATTCAAAATAAACACATAATAATCAATTAGGGAGGTAATTTTTTTTTCATTAGGAAGATTGACTTTGCTTTTATTTGAGTTTGCTTGTATTTGAGCACATGCAGTCTCTTTCTGATTTGCAGAATTTCATTCTAATACTCAGAACTTTAGTTCAGTCATTATTTTCTACCACCTCCCAATCTGTTTCCCTGCTTGTAGCTTCTTCAGGTGTCCTTAAAGAAATAATACAAGTGAAATGATCTTTCCCTCTAAAAAAACCTTTAAAATGTAGAACTAAATATTCATGGTTCTCCTACATATTCTTCTATACGGTGTCAATTTTTTTGTGACAACATTTAGAATTCTTGAGGGCTTTGCACACAATGCATTCCCAAGTCTTTACACCAAAGAACAAAAAGTATAGCACCATCAAATGACGCTCACAGGAATGAAAGAGTTAATTAACCTCTGCAGGTATCCAATTTCTTTATAGAAATTTGAGACAACCCACTGATATAGTAAAGAAACAGCAATGATCTTAACATAAAACAATATTTCTAACTACGTTCAAAGACATAATGCTATTCAATTTTTTTAAAGGATACTAGAAGAGTATAAACTTAAAGAGATGTTCTGGAATTTGGGACCCTAATGCTCCCATTGATAATCATGTCCCCCAATCAGAAGAGCATTAGAGATACTTGCTGGGACTCTACATTGACTTTTAAAATAGTCTGGCATTATCTAAGGCATACCCTTTGGACAAACTGGTCAATAGGGTCACAAACTGGACTTGGATGTCAGGCAGTTTTTAGCTTAGTCTACCAGAAGAACAGCTTATCTGTTAAAGACACAACAAACAATCCGAGTAAATATTTATGAAATGCTTATTAGAAGCCTGGTGTGGTTTTAAACTGGAATTATCTCATTTTATCTTTACAGAAGCTTTGTTAGATAAGTTTGATTATTATAATAATTCTAGAAAGAAAGAATCTGTGGCACTTGAAAATAAAAGAAAAGGCCAATATCACATAGCTGCTAGTATAGAAGACAGAATTAGATATATGTTGGCTGAACAGAGCCCATGCGGTTATGAACTGCTCTTTATTTCCAATTAGGAAAAGAAAATTTAACTTTCTGCAATATTCTGGGAAACAAAGCATGCAGGTAAAATGGCAAAATCTCCACTTGGAGGATTATATGCTTATTCACTGAATTCATTTAAAACATCTTTTTGTGAAATTACCAAGAAATCGCTTGGATATGTGTGCAGATTTGCCTTTACTGTTCTAATAAAAGTGAAAGAAAAACATTCATGAGCAATTCTATATCTAGATATTTCCCAGAGGAATGGGAAGTGGTAAGTGCAAGTGGCATTTTCTAAAAATACCTCTGCGACACAACAGGAATCATTCCTTTGGCATATACTGTCAACAAATACTTAGAAATAAATCAAAAGTTACTTGCTGCGAAGTGTTTCCATATTATCACAGTAGGACCACTGTAATTAAGACCAAAAAAAAGAGCATAGAGAGACCCCATGACATTAGGCCTATAATAACTGAAAACGGGGATTTTGTGGTTGGCTTCTGTCCTTTGTTTAATGCTAACTTTCATTTCATTAACCTAACAATAATACACAACACATATTTAATTCAATTAAATATGTTGGACTCCACTTATGGTATTATGTCAAAGTCTGACCAAAAAAATCACATTTTTGTTTCTATTATAATATGGGAAAAGTACAAAGTCATAAATCAACTACATTTTTTTTTTGGTGTGTGTGTGTGTGTGTGTGTGTGTGTGTGTGTGTGAGAGAGAGAGAGAGAGAGAGAGAGAGAGAGAGAGAGAGAGAGAGAGAGAGAGAGAGAGAAGAGAGAGAGAGAGAGAGATATCCTGGGGATTTAACCCAAGGGTGCTTTCCCACTGAGATAAATCACCAGCCTTTTTTATTTTTTATTTTAAGACAAGGTCTCCCTACTTTGTGTAGGGCCTTGCAAAGTTGCTTAGACTGGCCTGGAACTTCCGATTTCCCAACTTGGTTTTTGGGATTACAGGTATGCACTACCGTACCTCCATAATTATTTTTAAAAGGAAAAATTCAGGGCTCACAGTTCAGCTAAGACTAAATTTAGTTACAAGTATCATTATATTTTCAAAGGTCATAAGTGAATTTGAATGGATGTCTTCTTCAAGTAATAATTTTTTATTTTAATGAGTACCTACCAATCAAATTAACAACTGATCATTCTATCTTAAAGTAAGAAAAATAAAACATTGTATATACTGTAAACAAAATGAAAATCTATATAATCTCAAAATGTCTTAAATTCAAAGTAAAAGTTTTATTTGGATTAATCAAGGTATTAGTTCAATTAAAAGCTGCTATCAAAGCCAAAGGGGTATTTTCAATTTCCCAATATTTATTTTGCTTGAACATATTTACATATCTAAAACATTCTCTTTGAAAGGGCATTAATGGAAAAAACTGACTATCTGCAGATTTTTCTGAAGGATGAAAGTTAGAAATTTATTTGGAAAGTTTAACCTTTTGAATTTATTGGCAAGTGTCTAAATTCAACTGTTTCCACCTCAGTTAAAACTCAAGAAAGTTATAGGCATGTGAAAACAAAAATGAGGGTTCATTAAGGGGTTAATCAAGTGATAATCTGCATGGATATGGGATTGGTCATACATTCACTGGGCTGTCCAGGGTTACCTATGATAACTCTCTGACTCACTTCTATACCACTCTTTTCCTATTTATTCATTGTGAATTTAGAAACCTCATCTTACTCAGCATTAAGCTTGGAGATTTGGAAATACAGCAATCTGTTTGCATCTGGTATTCACAGTGGCTTAAGAAAAATCTTTTAAAATGCAAAGCGTTTAAAATTTGATAGTTCTTTAGAATCCTTGACAATACCTAGGAACTAAATTTTAACAGTGCAAAGTAAATTGGTTCATTCAATAAATCCATCTAGGCTAATGTGTAAATGTGTGTATGTGTATCTGTGTGTGTATGTAAATATATTGTACTAATATGTATATATATAAATATTTACCCCCCTCAGAACATATCTGAAAATCTGATTCAGGCGAACTTCTCCTCCTTCCATAAAAATACAAAACATTCAAACACAAGCGTGCTTCTATGCACATACCATGGAATTCACAGATATCTTCATGCTCTCCATGAATTCTTACCAGAGACTCCAAGTAAAAAAATACTTCTTTAGAAAATTTTATCCAAGAATTATTTCAAATTGTCCACTTTTTATCCATTTGTATATTGAAAATTAACTTATAGCTGTTCAAAAAGGACTTTAACAATGTAATTATGATGTAATGAATATTATTCAATGAGAAAATTAATATCAATTTCACTATATAAACTGAACTATGTAGATAATCTCTTACTACTAAATAAAACTGTGTATAAATTGAATTCAGATCTTCAAAATAAAAAAAGAAAAGAAGAAGGGATGGTGCTAAATAATCAGGATAGAACTAAACTTCACTACAATTTCATTTGACCAATAAAATATTTATTAAATCTTGGTATAAAAATTCTATATTTATGGTGTTTGCTTTCAATGAAAACAACAAAATAATACCCATGGAATTAAAATAATTCAAATTAGAGATATTTACATACTACCTCTTAACTGTTTCCATTATTTACTTTTAGAAGTTAAGTGAACTTTGGATATAAGACATCTCATATTCCTGTCAGTCCCTTTATGTTTGAGTCTAGTATAGAAGGAAGGTGTCAAAAGAAATGAAACTCTATAGAGTGTCTGGGGAATGTAAATATTATTCTTTCTCTGCCCCAAGGATTTGTTTGTCCACATTTTGACAGTCCATGATATCTTTGACACTGAGACCTGTCAAATATTAACAACTTTGCTTCTGCCAAGTGGATTCATTATTTAGACTTTTATCTTTGAAACACAAAAACAAAAACCAAAACAAAACAAAAGAAGACAAAATTTCATGTCATTAATCAATTCAAAATATCAAAAGATTTAAATAATTAAAATCTAATGCAGATATTGGAGGAAACCCCACCAAAAATCACCTATCTGACAACACAGGGACAGCCTTACTTTATTGTCTAAAAATAAGTTTTAAGAGCCATAATAAATTAATAGGACCAATTCTAAAACTATAACAATGTATCAATTTAATATGATATTTTAATGAACTGTTTTTTTAAAAAAATGATTTTAGCTGTACTCAGCTTGATAGCTGTCCATATTTATGGTTCTATAAGAGTTAACACCACCAATTTGCTAATTGTCCATTTTCTAAATGGCAATGCCATTTCCCTTAAGTGCTTCTTATTTTTTACTAGTCTCCAAGAACTTGCCCTGTATCATTCCCAAACTCCTTCAAGGAAACCTTTCATCAATCTACTCAGACATCATGTTCTAATTTCCACCAGGGACCTGCATCTTTGGAATAGGAAAATGAGTAAATTTCATTGGTCTCCAAATACCTCCTTAAACCTTTGATTCTAGACTTCTCAATGTGTTCCTTCAGACAGACAATTCTCATATTTCCCATGAACAAGGTCGCCACCAGATTTTTAGTTCATTCCGGGGAACTTTCCTACTTCTTAAATTTGCTCTACATTTCTCTAAATTTGCTCACATTTTCAATATTTTGAATTCCATGAATCTACTAATATTTGAATGTTCTTGGCCTACAAAAATGACAATTTTATAAAGTCCAACCTAATAAAACAAAATGATTTGTACATATGCTATATCATTTTATAAATTATAAATGATATCTTGGTGTGATATGTAAGCTCCATGGGAGGTCATCAACTTCTTTTCTCAAAGGATAAACCCATATTTATGTGTTAGCATGCCCTCTTGGTAACAGGGTATCCACATTGAATAAGTCACAATTTTGAAAAAGGAATTTCCAAGGATGTTGCCATTGTGATGACATTCTAAAATGTCAACACCATTATTGACATAAAAACTACATTGTATCATGAAAATATTAATTGAACCAGTGTATAACTTTAAAAGATTTTTTTTCAGAACATTAAAAGAAACCCAATGATAAGCTTCAAAGACAAAATGAAACACAGCCTTCCTTCCCCTCCTCTCCTCAAATGATTTTTTCTTATGTGGCTGCTCCACTGCAGCTCCCCAAGCACAGCATTACTATATTTGTTAACAAAGAAGTACCCTTTATAGGTTTCTATTGAGCCCATAGAATTGAAATAAAAGAAACAGTGGAATTCTTTCCCCAAAAAACAAAATTCATAGAACTGCTAATTTATGAAATTATTGTGGTAATATTTGTGGAAAACAAAATAACTATATTTTCATAATTCTGTAAGAAGTTCTTAATCAACCATTACCCACGTGTTTCAACAATAATGTTACTAATGTACTGAATCATTTTGTTTGTTTATATAGTATAGCACCTACATCTTGATTTGACATGTCCCAGTAAGGTCTTTCTCCATAAGACATAACTTCCCACATGACTATTCCATAGCTCCAGACATCACTGGCTGATGTGAATTTTCGATACTGGATGGCTTCAGGTGCTGTCCACCTTACTGGAATTTTTCCACCCTGTTATAAAAAGAAGTTAACATTTTAAAAATGTATAATGATTTATAAATCATTTATGGTCATGCCCAAAGCTACTGTTAAATATTTGTGTATTGGTTAAAAGTTTAGCAGCATCAGTTTTAATTATTTTGAATCTATTTGTATTTAAAGTCACTAATCTTTATGTTAGACATTCATTCCAAGTTTTCATTTTTAAGGCAACTGTACTTAATGGTCTGTGTAGTCTCTGGGAAAAGAGTTCAATGAAAAGACAATTACAAATTAGTTGTATCACTAATAAAATGAAGTGAAATATGTGGTATTTATATAAATCCTCACATATTTCCCTTTTTTTTCTCTCTCTCTTTTTTTTTTTTTTTTGGTACTGGGAACTGAACCCAGGGGCACTGAACCACTGAGCCACATCCCCAGCCCTTTTTTTACTGTATTTTATTTTAGATACAGGGTTTCACTGTGTTGCTTAGGGCCTGGCAAATTTGCTGAAGCTGGCTTTGATCTTGTAATCCTCTTGCCTTAGCCTCCTGAGCTGCTAGGATTACAGACATGCGCCATCATGCAGGCTATTTTACTAATATCACAAAACATATCAGTTAGCATAGGTAATATTCTTTTGGAATCTTTATTCAAAATGAATATATTTTTAAATTTTTGCTTCAACTATAAGATAGTAACTAGAAATTGTTGTATGCAAATATATATATATGTATATATATATATATACACACACACACACACATACACATACATACATACGTACACACACACACACACACACACACAGGGATTAAACCCAGGTGCTTTAGCACAGAGTTATATCCCTAGACCTTTTTATTTTGCTTTTTAAGTTTGAGACAGGATCTGGTTACATTGCTAAGGCTGGCCTTGAACCGCCCCCCCACACTCCCCCCACCCCCACCCCCCGCCTCAGCCTCCCAAGATGCTGGGATTATAGGTATGTGCCACCACACATAGCAATTATACTCCATTTATAGGAACATCCAAATAGAAGGTAAGTTGTGCTATCTCTTACTACTTTCCTTCTTAGCTTATAACATAGATTATAATAACAACAATAAATTTTCCAAAAGAAAAAATTAACTACCACATAAAGCTGAGATGTCAGTTTGTCTCTTTCTTGTAGTTAGTTTTGCAGCAAACACTGCTTTCATATTAGGAAAATCTCACAAATGTGAAAAAGCACAGGAATAGATTTTTCCTTACAGTAGTTGTATAGACAGCTTCTGGATCGTCCTCTATAACCCGGGACAGGCCAAAATCTGACACTTTACAAACAAGATTGCTGTTGACAAGAATATTGCGAGCTGCAAGGTCCCTGTGAACATATCCCATATCAGCCAAATATCTCATTCCAGCAGCAATTCCTCTCAGCATTCCTACTAACTGAATGACGGTAAATTGACCATCATGTTTCTGGAGAAAGACAAAATAAAAGGTCCAGTGAAATGTACTTTAAAATAGGAAAAAAAGTCAACATGAAAGATATCTATCTTCTTGTTTACAGTTGTATAATGAGAGGGATCAATAATTTTCTGTATAACATATATACTTGTGAAAAAATATAATACACGCTGATTTAATTAATATCCAAATAAAATAATATAGAGGGGTGGTAATTATTTAGTTTTTATATTAATTTGTTACTTTTAACAATATCTTGAAATTATACAAATCCAAATGAATACCCTAATTTTTAAGTCAAATTTCAAAAATGGAATATAAAAAAAATATTACTTCTGACAGATGTGTTTTCCTCCATGCTAAAATTTATATAATCTAAAAATATTTTAAAAAATAAACACACATAAATTATAAGTTTCTTTCCAAATAGTAACAAAAAGGAAAAAATATTTGATCGAAAATGAAAAAACACTACGAAGTAGAAAAAAATTTTAAAGACTGATTTTGTTTTTATTTCATTCATTGTTTTGCTGCTAGTAGAAACATTACATGCCTGCAACAACATCCCAGCACATGAGTTAGAGAAACATTTACAATTAGTTCCTAAGATATTTGTAACCCCCAGATTTCTACAACTGAATAGAAGCAGGCTGCATGCAGGATGCTGCTTTGAGTTGACAAGCTGCCTAGGAGATGCTCTGAAGAGCCCATCATAAGGATGCAATGATTAAAATTTCTCTAGATCCTCTGAGTGTTTATAAATCTAGGTTGAATGTGTCACTCTAGATCATGTAAAATAAACTTGACCTCTTATTTGTTAGATTGTTTTCTTTTTGCCATTTTGGAAAAATGTCAATGTGCTTATATTCTTAGTAAACCTCTGAGAGTAAAAATATGCACATCTATTAATTTAAGGTTTATCACAAAAATCAAAGACCATTAATTAAAAACCATATAAATAATTGTACATTTTATGATCGGTTTTCAGATAACAATACAATGGAAATATTTTTACAGAACAGAGTTGGGATCACAGAGCCAAAATCAACTGATTATCTCACTTTTCAGTTTTCTCTATATTTCCTCTGTATTTCATTTAGAGTTGCATATACTATTCCATAACATATGTTTAAATTACAAAATTGAAAGGTATTCTCCATACTTTAAGTAATAATATTATTGGAAGCCACTTTTTAAAATAACATTGTACTATGTAAATGGTCAAAAGATTCTATTTTAATCCAGTATAAAATTCTGATTATTAACATGATTTTCAAAGACAATTTCTGACCTCTTATAGTTTATATTGTTCACACTTTACATTATAGATAAAAGTTCACAAAGTTTTATTGGCAGCATGCATAATATATTTTGAATGGGAAAATAATTTGGGTACTTACCCTGAGAAATGCATCTAGGGCTCCATTTTCCATGAACTCTATTACAATCATGACTGGTTTTCCTAATATCAAAAAATACATAAAAGAAAAAAAATGCTATTTCAAAGCCATTACCTAAATTTTTGCATTATTCTCCCTTTCATCACCAATAAAACACATGATGCTCTGTTAAGAGACTGAATGGGTAGTGTGAGTGTTTTTAGTGTTTTCAGTGCTTCTACTAAGCTTAAAAAAGTCATTCAGTGTCTGCTTAGAAAGTGGTTGTGATTCACAAAATTAAACCATACGAATAAAAGTCAACATGTACTTTAGACTTCTGTCTTGTGAATGAAATGCAAAGAAAATGATACTTTATACAAAATGTAAAGACTAAACTCTCACTTTTATGCTTTTGAAACTGAATAAAAATATTTCTCACTTGTTCCATGTATTTATAAGATTTATTCTCCAACTTAAACCCCATATTCATTTTCCCCAATTGTTTCTGAGGTAGTAGCATAAAAGAATAATTGTTTTAATTAGTAACATACCAAGGGAAATATGCTCACTTACAATATATAAAATGTACTTGATATGATTTTTTTTAATTGTGAACACAGTAATAGTAATTTCTGACACTCAGTCCATTCAATTACTAAAAAATACAACCAATATCTACCTCTTGTAACAACTCCTTCCAAATGGACAACATTTGGGTGGTCAAACTGCCCCATGATGCTTGCTTCACATAAAAAGTCTCTCCTTTGTTTTTCTGTGTAACCAACTTTCAGGGTTTTTATGGCTACTGCTACATCTCTTTTCCCTGGAAGTTTCAGACGACCACTGCAGACTTCTCCAAATTCTCCTGAAATAGCAGAATATCCAGTTGTATTTGCATTCTGAGACATTTCCTTTCTCAAAGTAAATGAATTATATTCTTTAAAGATACTTTTTAATTAAGAAAAAAATTGCAAATTAAAATGAATGCATTACTATGGATGGGTGATTCTACTTCTCATACAAAATGAAATAGTTTATGAAAAGAGTGTCAAAATGAAATTAAAGATACATTTCAGCTCATTCACAGAAGTTAAGCTTTTCTAAACAATCTGTTACAAAGGCTACTGCTTTTCAATTCAATTATCAACCTTTTTCTGAGTAAACATTTAGATCTGAAGTATGCTATATAATCTACACAGCCTACTATAGCATGAGGGCACATTAGCAGATTCTCAACATTCCTAATGCTTAAAAACTATGAGAAGCAAATATTTATTAATGATTTAAAAGTGTGGACTTTATGTGTACTGTTTTTGATATATTTAAGGGACTGGGATACAAAAAATGTATAATTATCTTGAACATATATATAATAGAATATGCTCTTTAAGCAATTCTTATAGATTAATTTTCTAAAGGAATTTGAATAGTATAATAGCTAATAATTACAAACACAAGAAAAAAGATAAAAATAAAAGTTTTGCAAAAAGATTATAAGTGGAAATGTATATTTCACCAAAATTCAGGAAAATTCTGACTTTTACTTTTTACTAAGTTGTTTCTTAACAATAGGTCAAAACTATTATGAAATAGCTTATGATAGAACAATATCTTAAAAAACCAACAGAAAACCACATGTATACAGATTCTCTGTGCCACATGCTTCTTTTCCACTTTTTTTCCCTTAAGATTTTATAAATAAGTACAGCGTCATTGCTTCCAATAGCTCAGGTAAATGCAAAAGTTCTATACTTGAAGTATAATTATTTGCCTGTCATTATGATGTATGACTTTCAATTTTGGCTAAATGGAACAGCTGAACAAGGAAGCTACAACAGCCTTACCTGCACCGATCACACGCTCAATTTTAATACAGGAGGCATCTAGCTCCTTGGCGAATTGATGGACAGCTCTATTTGGGTCCTCATAGGTTTCAGGGTCAATGTAGGTTTTGGTGCCTGGAAATTTAACTGTAATGATGTAAGAAAGCATGACTGTGATGAAGCAAAGCACTTATTGTGCAGTCAGCCCAGGAATTTCATTATGCAGAGTGCTCCTTGGAACAGTGAACTTGCTTCCACATCACCTGATTCACAGCAGTTTTAACAGACTACTTCAGTCTGTTGGCGTATAGGTATTATCTGCAAGCTTCTATAGGTAACATAGGATCCAGCTCATAGGTTCCTAACTGAATAGCTTTTCCAGTAAATCAACAAAAGACATCCACCAAAATTTCTGACATGCCTATCAGACTTGAGGTATAATTAAATTCACTGCTATCATGGCATAGTTCAAGCCATATTGAGGTTTGTAATGGACTTGGAAACACATTTGTAAATCTATCAGTCAGTCAATCAATCAAATTAATACACGGGGAAAAGAAGACATTTCATTTACAGGTAGACTACTACACTGACAGCAATATTAAAAACATTTAGACATCTTACTTATTCTTTTGGTTTATTTTTTTAAAGACCAACCACTGTTGACATATACATAAAATTAATACAAGATATGAAGGAATGCTATCACAGAATCAAAGAGAAATCTTCTAAAGACATAGTTTCATCTTCACCTTGAAAGGCAATAGAGGCCAGATGTACAAAGTGCAGAAGAAAGTTAGAAAATGTACATTATTCCTGGGATCTGTTAACCAAGTATGACAGCAATTCAAAAGAGGAATTGTTTATAAGACCTTTTAATTATAAGGCTTTGGAAGATCTTAACTGCTATGAAGAGGTAGCCAATATGCCTCACAAAAGGTAGTCAAAATTCAAACAACATAGATTCATCTTAAAAGTTAAAATCTTCTTAAAATGTACCCAGAAGCATGCAGGTAACAGATAATGCTATGTTAACTTTATATCAAATCCAGTTAACAATCATGTATTCCAAATCTAATCATTTGGTTAAAGACAAAGATAAGATAGATAGGCATATATTTGGTTATATTAATGCAATGAAAAAAAATTACACTATATCCTCAAAAAGTCTTTATTGTTAACAAAGCCACCAAACAATCTTTCCATGAAATCTTACTATTTGGAGAACAATATATTTCTTCATATATTACACTGCAGCCTAACTGTGCTTATGTCATCACATTAAATTAAAATTATATTTTAAAAATAAACATATAACAAACAAAAGGAAGCAGAATGTATAAAGGAAAATGGAATTTAAAAATCTTGGTTTATTCTGCTGTAGTTGATTGGTTATCCAAAATTGATTGTCTTAAACAATTATTGTTGCAGTTTATAAAACTGACAGATGTTCATTTGTTACTAAAGCTGAACATGAAAAAAATAAAAAACAACACAAGAAGAAAAGAGAGAGGGGATAGAAAGAGAAAAGAGAGAAGAAGGAGTACAGGAAGAGAGGGAAAGAGAAAAAGAGAGAAGGGAAGAAAACAATAGGTTAACCTCCTAGATTGGCAGGCAGATGGAGAAAGAGCCATCTTCTCCCTTTTTGCTCTCTCTTTCTTTCTTTCATTGTTTTTTTTGGGGGGTGGGGTGGGGTGGGGGTGGGATGGGGTGGGAGGGTTGTTGTTGTTTGTTTTTATTTTTTGATAAGAGAGCTAGATTGCAGTTAGCCTTCTGCATTTCAAATGGCTCTTTGATGGTTCTTTATTCAAGCTGTCATAAAACATTTTGACAGGCCAAAGCTATTTTGGCATAAAAACATGAAATGCTGCCCAGCTTGGATTCCAAGACATTGTTAGAAGAAATGGTAGGAGGAAACAAAATGTAAATTGGAATTGCTTCACTAAACTCCTCCATTGTGTTTATATTTTTAAATGTAGCACTTGGGGCCACCAAGAGTTGAGTGCACCTGATACAAATGACTGGACATTCTATTAAATTCAGTGCTCTAAAAGCCAGTTAAATGGTTGCTTTCAAGTTTCTGTAAAAATTCAATCCAATGTCTTAGCACCTAGGAAAATTGTCCATGTACAATAAAAGAACCCCAACTTGTAAACAGCTGGTTCCCACAGTGTTGTACTTGAGGTATGTTAGACATAATAATAAAATAAAATGTAATATCTGGTTCTTATCAAATGACAAGAAAAGATATCCTTGTAAAATATCAAAGATTACCAGGATAGGACAGGTTAAGTGCTCTTATTTTTCATATGAATGTTTTAAAATAAAGAAAATATTGACATAGTTTCTGAATATTCTGGTCTGTTCTTATCTCAGTGTAAAAGTGTGATTTTTTTATACTTTAATACCTCATTTACATTTTTCATGAATGTTAAATACCTTTAAACCACCATAGATATTTTGCCACAGAGATGAAAACTGTTGATATATACCAAGTTCATCTTTTCTAAGTTAGCTTAAGACATTCACTTACATATTTTTCTTAATTACAAACTGGATGTGAAACATGAAAATGTGAACGGCATCAAAATATTGAAACTGAATGATGACAATGAAACACTAGGCTGTACAACTAGTTTTGGAGAAGCTGTGTTTCAATTTAATGTCTACATTAACCTATGAATTAAAATCAAATTAACTAAAATTTATATCTTTGATAATTTTGTGGTATCTCAGATATAGTCAATAAATGAAACAAAGTGACATACTGATTATGATAATCTTAAAGAACTGTGCCATTACATTATTTACATGTGGGGAGGATCAAGCCAGGAAATAAGGTCTCATGTTAACCCTCTGTATACATTTTACACTAGAAATAAAAATATAGGGATTCAAGTTTTGATTCTCCTCTTCCTGTCTGGGGGACTGTTAAAAAATATTTTGTACTATCATGAAATTGGAAAAACTGGGACCTTCACTTTTCCTTTGAAAATTCTAGTGCTCTCTTCACTGAGGCTTGTCACAGGGAAGTCCCTGATGAATTAGTAAAAGGAAGTTCTCACAGTGGGAACATATCGGATAATCCCAGGAGGGTAGCAGAGGCACATGTACTCCCTTATAATCAGGAGTAGGTTCAAATTTTTTAAGTTTGGAACCTCCTATGATCTGGGATACCCTCTCTGAGAAAAGAAGATGCAATTACATATGTGAAAGTGCTTAGGGCCTCCCAGGGTTAGGAATGGGGAGTCCATGAATGTTAGGAGCCCTGAAGTTTAAAAATCATGATTAAAAAAAATCTACCTCTCCTTTACTTTAGTAATCTGTCACATCCCACATGACCTTCCTGCCTTTACTGACTGGAATTCTATACCCATTCAATTTGGATCTGTATTACATAAATCCACCTCTCTTTCAAAATGTAAAATCAGGGTAAGGTAGCTTAACAAATAAAAACACATTGAAAAATTTAGGAATGATAAAAAGAGTATTCACAATTTGTGTATTTAAACCACATATATTCATTTGAATTTTAAATAAAACAATCACAAGGATATTCTGAAATGATTAGGAATTCTTGATTGATGCTTATGTGTACTTATGACTTAGAAGGGCATATGACAAAATGTTCTACAATACTGACATAAGAATATGATCAATTTCATGATAAGGGATATTCTTATGGTATATATAGGAAATTTATTTATGATGAGAAATTTTAGTAAGAATCATATCTATGAAGAAAAAATACATAAAATTGGTTTTAAATATTTTCAAGGATTAAAAATAGGAATAATAGGTTTGAATAGTAATTATTAATTATCAGAACTGGAATAATTTGATTGTTTAGTATATTTTACTCTCAGCTCCTATTTTAATTTGCCATTCACATTGCAATGAGAATCAGATCAACACAGATGGGCACTGTCTTTGGGTCTGAG
Organism: Urocitellus parryii; assembly: GCF_045843805.1. NCBI lineage: Eukaryota > Metazoa > Chordata > Mammalia > Rodentia > Sciuridae > Urocitellus > Urocitellus parryii. The sequence goes on along the minus strand of NC_135538.1, from coordinate 67,147,051 downwards.
GTTCTCTTTAGAATGTGATTTCTGATAAAAACTTTTAAGAGAGAGGTAACTCAAAATCAATAGGAAAATACAGTGAATTGGAAATACTGTTGTATTCTTTGTGCACCATGAAATATCTATGAGTGATAAACAATTCATACGAGAAAGAGGCTCCTTAGTTTAATATTTCATAGTAGCATCACTCACTGGGCAAGAGAAAAGGGTTTATCCTCCTAATCTGAAGTGATATTCTTTAGACAGCAAATGGGGACATGGAACATTTCATGAATTGTTATTAGAATATTAATAAATACTTGTGCAAAGTTTGCAAAAGGAAAAATTGTGATGTAAAAGCAGCTGAACATGGTTCAGTTATATTACATTTCTCAAAACACTTTACTTTTCTGAATTCACATCACATGATATTCATTTTAAATATCTTAAATGCTTTAAAGCAAAAGTTTGAACTCATAAAATGTCAAGCATGATGCATCAGGAATTTGTTCATGCTAATACTAACAATGATATTTGCATTTTATTAATTGGGGTACAGAATAATAAAGAAAAGCCAAACACTTACAATGAAAGTAAAGTTCTTCATCCCCTTCTTGGTCAGCTTTGCTATAACCACAGTGCCTAGAAAAAGCCAAATTTGTGACAATCTCAATCAATGATTTTACTTTATATATTTAGCATTCAGTATGATGTACCTTATTACTTAACAACATACTAGTGAGAACTATAACTTAAAAACTATTTCCTAATAGATATAAATCCATTTATAGAGAAGATGACAATTCACATGATTTTAAAAACTCACAGAAAATGGAGTCTTAGTGTAAAACAATGCAAAAGGAACGTTATTTATGGATTTAGATTTATAAATAAATGCCTATTTGATTATTATTTCTTTGGGAAAAAACTCCCAGTTTTTAAATGGTTTCCACAGGCATTTATTTCAATATCTATAGAGTAAAGCATTTGTTAGGTATTTTCTACATTTTTATGAAAATGTAACTATGAAAATAATCAATAAAAATCCATCCAATAGAAATTACAATGCTCATTCCTCTTAAACTGTAGGCAATAATAAAACTCTCACTTTGTTTTGATCTTGGAATAATAACAATTTATTGACTTGAGATTTTATATCAGACAAAGAAAGTTCTCATTTACTGTAAGATTCTAATATTACTAAAATCAATAAGTAATAGGTCCATATAATACTCAAGATTCAATAATTTTATGTTAAATATTAGAACAATTCCATGTTATACCTTCTTCCAATGATGAAGCCAAACACCATGAACACCAAAATGATGGTCCCTGCCACAGCCACCACAGCAATGATAATAACAGGATTCTGTTCACTGGAGACAGCTGTGGCTGTAAACGGAAGAAAGAGGCTCAGAAATACTCAATGTCATGCAAGAATATAAGAGGTTAAACAGAGTAAGAAATATCTGTTTTATTTATTTCACTTTTAATTTTAAATAAATTCATTGTACACTATCAATGTAAATTTAAAATATGTTTACTTTTGCATTTTATATAAGTTGTAAGATTAGAGAGGACCTAGCCTACTTATGAAACAGCAAACTTTCTGCCAAATACTTTAAAAATATTTTGTCCTTATTTGTAGATACTTCCTGTACAATACTAAATGGTTCTTACATGCTTATTAATGCAAACTCAGCTGGAGTTTTCTAAAACTCTCCATGGGAATGAGTTCATGTTTCCATGTCCTTTAAAACAGTCTCTGATTAAAATACTTCAAAGTAACACATATTATCATTTCCATTTTTCCAAACTAGTCAAGGTTTTCTTATATTGCAATTTACCATTACCACATTTTCCCCAGAGTATTATATTTTCAATAGTGTTATAGACTTGATAAAATCATCAGGCATATAAAACAATGAAAACATATATGCCAATAAATGATCCAGTTACAAATATATAATAAATGAAGTCAAATTAACATGGTTTGCTTACTTCTGAAACAATTAACAGCTTTAATCTTTAAAGCAGAATGGAAAATACTACTCCAGTTGGTGGCAAGGGACAGGGTCTCTAGAGTAGGCAGAGTCTATCTTGCCATAATAGGCAGCACTAGCTTTGTTTTTGTTTTTGTTCCTTCGTTCTTTTTTTTTTTTTTGGATTGGCCTTTCTTTATTTATTCATGAGTCAACACTTTTGACAATTTATTTCTTAATTCTGTATATCCATGCTAATAGGAGGTATTTTCTACACTGAAAAACAGCAAAAATAGCTGGTCTGATAGTGTCTAAACAAAAGACTTATATACATAGTTCCTAATTTATCATCATGTGATTTGCTCCCCAAGGGAACTAAGCAAAGTTTGGGAGGAAAAAAAAGAAAAACTTTCAAGGTTTCAAGTTTTAATTTTTAGCCCATTAACACACAACAAAGACAAAATGATTTCAAATATTTTTGTTTGTTGGTTTGGTTCATTTTTGTTTTTAATCTGCAGATAGATAGATAGATAGATAGGGAAATGGAGTAGGAAGGAAGGAAAAAATTATGTATATATGTGTAGAAATTCTTTCCATTCAATCAATATGTCCAATTGGTCTAATTCTCTGCTTGTCTTAGGCTCAGTTTTTCCCTTAGCTTCAGAGTCAAAGCTCCATGAGAAAAATGAACTCAGGTAACTGATGAATCAGAATTTGTGAATATTTATTTATATGTATTTATGTACAGTTAGAGTCAAATTTTAAGTTTTCCGTACTTGACATTTATGGCTAATGTTTTCATCTATTTCATGGGTAATAAATTTTACAAGTAATTTGTAAAAGCTATAATCAGAACATCATGGCCTAAAAACTGTAAAGGCAGTAGGTTGGCTCTTCATACAAGGGAAGTTTAGTTTATATGTACAATAACTTCTCTTTCAAACAGTGCTCAAGTGACTTCTCTTTTAGGAAGCATCATCCCTCCTGCCCTATGTACAGTGAGTCCCACTGCTCTTGGACATCCTCACCATATGGGGCCACACACTCTTCCAGAGCTTAATTGTGTAGTCAGAATTTGTAAGCTCCCTCTTTCAATAAGCTTTAAACAGAGAGCACCAACTGTATCTTGCACCTCTCTATATACACAATTCTTTACACAGTACCTCATGCTAAGTGGTTCCCCAAAGGTTGTCTAGGAATCCCTAAGGATCCTCAAGAACTTTCCGGTGGGATCTACAAGGTCAAAATTGTTTTACTACAATAGGAAGATAATATTTGCATTTTCTTGTGTTCTTAAAATTTTAATTTTAATTTTCAACTTGACAAATAGTGATGGCTAAAATCCACATGGACATGATTGTTTTGGAAGTCCTCAACATTTTTAACTGTAAAAATCTTTCTGAGATCAGAAACTTTGAAAGAGGCTCTTCTAAATAATAAAAGCTGGCATGTGAGAACTTTCATGCTGGGAACTACATGTGGCACTTTGTGTATATTAATTTATTTAATTGTCATAATACCCTCTGAGTTGGGTATTGCTATCTCAGCACAGTACACAGAAATAGCTCATTCACTCCAAATTCTATAAATGGATATAGTAGAGGTGAGATGTGAACCCAGCCACATGCCTGCAAGAGATTGGCCTTAGTTGAAAATTGCTGTAGCATATTTTAACAGTAAACCACTCAAATGTTTAAATGTTGAAATTCTTGCCTAAAATGCTTTAATAATATTTTGGGGCCACTAAGATACTTTCACTTTGGGTCTTATATAATCTATTTAAAAAAGATAATAATAAATCAGAATAGCATTAAGCTCCTCATAGCTAATTATGTGACAAATTTTTCTATGATGCTTATGTATAGCTACAATTTTATAAAACAATTTATATTTCACAATGATTTCAACATAAGTTTTATTTTTTTGGCCATAAGTACTATTGATTCACCATAAAGTAACAAAACTGGGCATGATGGCACATACCTATAATCCCAATGGCTTGGGAGGATAAATCAGGAGGATAATAATTTTAAGGCCAGCCTCAGCAACTTAGTGAGGTTCTAAACAACTAAGTGAAACCCTGTCTTAATTTAAAAATTAATAAATAAATGAAAGGTTTTGGGGAATGTGACTCAGTGACTAAGTTCCCCTGATTTCAGTTCCTGGTACCACTTCCCCCCCAAAAAAAAGAACAACAAAAATATTTTGAAAAAAAATACTACCATTTTTAGGCTTTCAAACAATAAATAAATGCAAAGGATATTTCATAAAATATAAAATCTTTGAAGTCAAAGCAATTCTTTGATCAAATCGTATGAATTTAATTTGTTTTTAAAAATTCTTTTAAAAGGTGAAGGAAAAAATCATATGACATTTTTTCTACTTTCTCTTGTTTAGAATTTTATAGGAACACTAGATTGGCAAGGAGATGAGGTGAACCTTGTGCCTGAGCAGTAACGTGAGGAATGAAGAATTCCCTAGTATAGAAACACAGACCTCAACCCACCTGAAGCACAGCCAGTAGTGAGTCCCTTATTCTGAACTTGTATTCTAACAGTTAGCGGGGACACACACCTCAAGACACATCTGCTCATTTGTTACATACTACAAAGATATACATGATTTGTTATAATTTTATGTTGCACTACAGAATATCAATCGTGATAAAGGCGTTTAAAGTTATTGTTTCTGTTGTATATTTCAGCTGATTGGTGCATACAGGGATATTCATTTACTTATCTCCTTTATAATCTTATATACTGTATTTCTTTAGTATTCTTGAAATATTCCATAACAAAAACAAAGAAAGAAATGATGAAAACAAAAGAAATGTAAGTTCTAAGATCTTCTTTCTGAACTCCAGTGTTTGAAATTACGGGTAAGTGACAAGTAGCTTAAATTAACACAGCTCTTGGCTACGGTTTTCTTGTCCACCCCATGTACATCCCAGCCTCATTTGGGGAAATTTTCAGAAGGAATAATTTGATGGAACCAAAGCATGATTACTTTGAAGTCTATGAAAAAATCTTGTGTCAACATAAAAAATGTATAACTCCTGTTTCTAATTCTAACTTCACCTTTTATAAAATAAATAAATCCAGTGTATGTTAAAGTAAGTAGTGTAAATTATAAGGTTTGAACATTGCAGGGGAAAAAAAACAACCCAGAAATAGAAAAATTATTATCCTGAATGACCTTTATAAAGTATGCATGTATGTGCATATGTATTTATTTTTATATGTAAAAATTATCTTGATGCAAATAATCACCCTCAATTCTGGAAAAAAGTAAGTCTGAGAGTTATCAAGGGTAAGAATTCAAACCAAAGGTTGTAATTACCTTCAAACATTTTACCTGTAGCTTCCTCTAGAGTAGCAACATCAAGTCTGGGACTGTAATTTCCATAACCTGCAGCAGTAAAAGCCCGAATCTGGAAAACATACACTGTTCCTGGTTTCAGATTATTTATGGAGGCTGAGGTGGACTTGGTTTTTACAGTCGAGTAGGTCCTTTCCCTTTGATCCTAGAAACAATATTTATAGAGAATATTTAATTGTGAATGTAACCCGATAATTTGACAGCCAATTCTGCAATTTATTTCAATTTGCTGTATTGTTTTTATAGAGGCTACACTGTGCCTTGCGGGATATTATAACAGTGAGTTGCTTTTAAGATAATATAAAATCTAAATGTAAAATGCTTGCCTTTGTTCTATAATTTTCAAAGAGAAATACTTTATGAATGAAATAATTATAATGTTTGGTTTTTTGCTTTGTTGGGATAGGGCATAATGGCAAGAACCATAATATAACAAACTGCCCTACTGATCAAAATGTGAGTACACCTATAAAAACTATGGTTTATGAGAGCTCTTTGTATCATATTGTAGTTCCTTTAATTTTTCTCAAATGTTATACAATAAGCGAAAAGCCATACGCCAAAACTTAAGAAAGTTATTGAATCAAGAAATTCTCTTCAAACCAACACTATAATGACACATCAATTATTTTCAATAAAAACTCATTTCTCATAGAACAAAGCTACTTCTACAAAATAGTTCTTAGCAGTACTTAATGTAATGTTTTTAATTAAAAACTCAATATGAAAGTAAATTATCATTTAATTTATGATTTGACAAAATTTTAAATTTAATTATATTTCCTGTGAAAACTGAGGCTTGAGAAGTTTACTTTAAAGTTTCATTTTCTATCTTCTTTATCTCATAGGCATCAAACACATTGTATGCACATACATGATAAGCCTAAGAATGAAATAAATATAAAAATTTGAGCATATAGAAAACGTCATCAAAATGATACTTAGATGAATAAAAATTTAAAACTTCCTTGATGTAACTAAGTTATTTATGAGTAGTTTAAAAGATAATACTTTATATAACTTTAGAGAGTTTTTATTTATTCTATGTAAATGCTCCTATTCAATTTTTCTTAGAAATAAAATTGTTCATTGAAATTTGAAAATGTCAGTCTTATGGTTTGATTTACCTTCACAATGATACTTACAAAACTGCAAATAAATCTATACTTAAACTCAATTTCATGAAAATGACCTGTGATTGTCTTCATTATTATAATTTGTAAAAATAATAGTTGGTATTGTCTATATAATTATCTTAAATAAAAGAATGAGTCTTAAGAGGAACATGATGATAAATAGATTATATGCCTGCATACATTACAGCACAATGCAATACTTTTATTGTTTTCCAATAATTGCTTAATTTGCAAATTTACTGAATATAGAGACATCATTTCTGTCATGCAAAATAAAAATTTATTATTTAAACACATTTCACAGAATATGCAAAATATTTCAAATTTGCATTATGAGAAACTTTACTTGAAACCTGTGTTTTATTATCTTTGAAATTTGATAGTTTCAAGAAAGAACTATAACTTGAGGTAATCAGAAAACGTACAACACAAACAATATTAAAAACAGTGATCCCCTTTGAACATACTTGTTGGAACCAAAAATATATTTTCTGGTACAAAAATGAGGCATAGGAATCGCAACTTAAAGCATAAACACCTGATTTCATAATGTAAATAATTAGAAAACTAATTTAAACAATATATGAACATTAAGTGTAACCTTTACATTTTTTTCTTCAAAAGGAAAAAAAAGTATACTTATTAAGAGTATTTTGCATATTTCAATTTATTTAACCAAGTCTACTAAATCCTAAAGTTTTCCAAAGCTTTAATTTTCCATTTAGTAATCCTATCTACATAGTTAAAACAGTTTGTGTAGTACAGCATTTCAGATAACTAGTTGAGTCAATAGTGGCAACATTTATTATTATGATTAGTGAAACAAGAGTAATAGTTGCCATGTTTAAAACCTTGATCCAGGTCTTTCTCTGAGGTGCACCAGGGATATCTGTAACAGGTCTTTTTTTATATTTTTGTTTTGTTCTCGATCCACAGGAGCAAATGTACTCATATACTGAGATACACAACTATTTGCTGAGTTCACCTGCTGTAAGAAGATTACAGGGGCAGCACTTGAGTTCTAGCCCATTATTCTTCATGGAAGAAGATGCTAGACATGATTGCATAACATATGAAATACATTTCAGGAAGAATTTAAAGGAGTAAAATAACATTATCTGATTCTTAAATCTGGACAATACTACATAAGTCTCATGCAAAATATTCTTATCTTTATCACACTTCTAAAGTATTTGATGATATAATTATGGAATCACATAAATTCAATAAATCATTAAGAGTCCAAACAGATATATCAAGAGCAATACTTCTAAAATGTATTGGGCTGGCTGGGGATATAGCTCAGTTGGTAAAGTGCTTGCCTTCCATGCACAAGGCCTTGGGTTCAATCCCCAGCACCATACACAAACACACACTCACACACACAAATATATATTGGGCTAAAAACAAAAAGCACACAACAAAAATAAAACAAGCAAAAAGCAAAATGTATTGGGCTTTGTAGTTTCTGTTGTACTAACACATCATACTTCTAATTAATATGTATCAAAAATTGAGTCAATATGTTTACTACAAATGGAATAATCAGTTCTGTAACAGAAATTTTATACACAAAAATCATGATTGTAACAATGAAACAGAGACTCAGGGAGACTCTTATTAAAAATGGCTAAAATTGACTACAAATTCTGAAGTAGTTCCAAGTTGTTGGCATAATGACCAACTTTGGTGTACAAAACAGTAGGATGACATGAGACACAGCACACACTGTCGTACATTTCAGCTGCTCTTAGCACTTACTTTCTCGTAATACTTGATTTCATACTCGGTGATGACTCCATTGGGATGCTCTGGTTCCTGCCAGGAAAGCTCGACACTCCGCTGCAGCACTCTCTCCTTCATTACTCCACTCACTTGCGAGGGAGCTGTTTGGACAAGATGTGTCAATAAACAATGAGAAAATTCACTGGATGCCTCAAATCAAATGTCACAACTGATCAGTCCCATGCTGTGCCAGTTTCATTAAGGTAAAAGAAAGCACCTTTTCATAGCTCACAATTCAGAAGCTAATGAATATTCAAACAGGACCTTATTACTGTTCATAAACCTTAATAGAAATTTAAATTAAAGTGCAAACAGCAGAAGATAGCATTGTTCAAGTTAGTGAAAAATGGAAATGATCGGGCTGAGAATGACAATTAAGCAAATGAATGCTAATTAAGGCTAGAAAATATGATTTCAGATTAATCTCCAGTGATAAACTAAGTCCAAATATTTATTTCATATGCAACAGAAATATACTTTGCAAAAGAAAAAAAAACAATACTATGTAAGAAAAGATATAAAAAAACCAGCTATTTTATTCTTTAAAGAGATGATCACACTTTTATAAAATGCTTTTGCATTCCAACTGTTTGTTTGTTTTCAAAAAGTATAAATTAATATTGGGAAAAATTTGTAAGGGTCATGATGTCAAGACGCAAAAAGTGTGCCCTAAATTAAATATATGCATGAACACCATACACACACACATAAGAACTTTCACACGTGTACTTTGTACCATATACTATGTAACCTAGGATTCCGGCTTTGGTAGAAGCAATTCAAAGCTACACTCTTGGTTTCTCTTTCTATACAGATAATAATATGCTTAGAGTTCTTTCATTCTAATTAGTAGCATATCGTCTTCTTGGTAGCTAAGGCTGTGGAATGTGGCAAGCTCATTTGCTCTGTCTAATTTGCTCAGTGATGATTAACTAGTTGTCTTCTCTGTCTACACGAGTAGCTGCGCTGGCTTGGCTGAATTTCAGTGGGGTCATTATGTTTCATGTAGCATGCTCTATCTCATTCTGTAAAATATTTTAAGGCTGTTAATTTAATTTTCAGATGTCCGAAATTGTTAATAATCCTGCTGACAGAAAAGCAATTATATGAGGCTGAAGCCATTTAAGCAAGCTTCTGATGTTTATCCCTGTGGCTTTATTTTGTTTCTTCTACTTCTTAATATTTTCTTGTATGAATGTCTAGAAAACACATTTTTCACTTCTTCCTGGCCAGGCAATTTTGAAGGAAGGACAGGGAAGATTCATGACTCCCATTTCCTCACAGATTACTAAAAAAAGAGTAACGAGGCCGATTAAGTGGGACAACTTTCCCTTGTAGGGGATGCCGCTACACTTGACTGTGTTTACAGACTAAATGCATTTTGACTATGTCTTCAATGAAGCAAATTTCTAATAAGAGGTCTTATTTTTGCCACAACTTTTGAACCCTGAGTGTGTATAGTGAAGAATTGGTCGCTAATATGATTGCTCTCTGCCCAGAATGAGTTTAACCTATTTCACAGAGTGGGATGCTTTAAAAGCATGCTTCCTTGGGACAGTAGCTTGGGAAACATAAACCCAACCAATTGTGAGGTGAGGTTACACTTAACAAATAATCTCTAATGCACTTAACAAAGCCATTCAGAAAAATCCGTAGTTAAAAAAAATACAGAATACAACACAGGAGAAAATTCTGCATGGACAGCACACTACCCAGTAGATCTGCTGCTCTCCCATCAGGGTTCACAACTTAAATGTGCCATCATTAAGTAGGTCAGTGAGAAACAGGTGAGGAAGAAGTTAAGTCTAAGTCTCTGGTTCATTTTTGAATAATGCACCTTTCTTAAAATTATTTTTGGTATGAGTAAACTGTAAGGTGTTTGCTTGTTTCTACCCCAAGATGGTATAGTAAAAGAAGCAGGGATGCTGAATTCTTTGAGATATGAAGGAGACTGGAATCTGAGCCTACTTTATTTAGTTTCTAGTGCATTGAAGAAAGAGCCGAATATAAAATAAGACTTGATTTGTGCACGTTACACACTAAAATTACATTCATTATTTCATCCTGGAAAAGAACTTTTACCAACAAAATTATGGTAATTGAGGATTTGTGGGAAAGAAGGGTGCCTAAAAATATATTTGAAGTGTATAATAGTTTGAAATTCATAGCACAGCACTCGGTGCACAGTGCTGCAACACATTTTCTCTTTTTCACGGGGAGCATATCTGGGAACATACTCCTGATTTTTTTTTTTTTTTGGTTGTTGTTCGTTTATTTTACTTTTAAACCATTGCTTATACTATATCCAGTCACACATTTTTAGAGGGTCAGAGACAAAAGTACACATGGCCCTTGAGAATAATGAACTGCAGGATGAGAGAAATCTTTGTCTTATGTCCTTGAAATACAAGGTTCTGATACAGAAAAACGGATTACATTTCCCCTTGATTCTCAGAATCTTTAACATAAAGGATGTAGACCTCGAAATACAGTTTGTAAATAGAATATTTCTAACCACATCAGATTCTGACAAGGCCATCATGTACAGATAAAGTAAAATGTTAAAGTAAAACCTAAATGGCATAAGGAATCCTAACGTAAAAACACAATGACTTTTAGGGCTTATATGTTATTTGATCACTGTAACCATTTCACTAACATTGCACTAATTCTTACATAAAAACATTTAACTAACAACCTCAAGTTTATTTCTGAAAAAGAACTCTATACAGCTAAATTATATGCATATTTAAGAACCAATTAGGCGGTATGACATTAAATTATAACATTTATAATTATCAAAATGAAAGTAAGTCTATTTCAATTGGAATTGATGTGAAGTTAATAAATAGTAACCAAAAAAATAATAAAGTCCTTGAATTAGAAAATGTAAAAAACAATTACTATACACCAAGAATTTGTTTAATATTTTTAGGCAGGTTTCTAAAAAATGAGTTACTAGAAGCATTGAAATATGGTAGTTAATTTCACATAAATTATTAGAAATATTTTAATATGCAACTGGTAAAACAGATGGAGCTATCTTGGTTTCAAAGCTCTTTAATATAAAACTTATATTATGAATATAAAACTTAACGAATAAATAGAATATAAACGAGACCAAACCATGACACACATTTATTTATTTATTTAGGTACTGGGGATTTAACTCAGGGGTGCTTTACCATTGAGCCAAATCCCCAACCCTTTTAATTTTTTTTTACTTTGAAACAGGGTCTCACTAGGTTTCCTAGGGTCTCAATAAGCTGATGAGACTGGCCTTGAACTTGCAATCCCCCTGCCTCATCCTCCTGAGTCACTGGCATAACAGGTGTTCACTGCCACACCTGGCCATGATATACAAGCTTAATCATATTTGGAATTTGCACAATAATAATAAAATAGGATTTTAGATGATCCAGAAATGGATTCTGTTGTTCAATGTGGCAAATATCAATATCATAATAACAAATTTGATAAAGTTGATGAAACAGGAAACCAAAAGTCTAATGAAAGGCAGAAAAGTAAATTTGTAGACTTTTTCCTCACTATGAAGTTTTGAATTAAAACAAAATTGATAATAGGAAGGTGGGTTTATGTATAGACCTGAACCAATAAGGCTCTTGACACATTTTGAACTTTAAAGAGCTCATACACAGTCATTGATCTTAATAATTTCCAACTAAAATCCAATTACAATGCTATATTTAAATTACATTATGGAATATAGTCATAAGAGCTCCATTTTCCCTTCCTAAAATGTTAAGCTTACCTGTATGTAGGGGAGATTTTTCTAGCATGAAGTGAGGAAAAGATCATTTTAAAACAGTGGAAGAGGCTGACTAACCCAAAGACACTCCTACCCTAATCTTGGAAACATGTGAATATGAATATGTAAATTACATGGCAAAAGGCAGTCTGCAGATGCAAAAAAAGTTATAGGCCTTAAAATAATGAGATGAGGTGGGTTTCTCGCAATGGGCTCAATCTAACCACAAAAACCTTTAAGAGCAGAGAAATTTCTCTAGCCAGGGTCAGAGAGATGCTATAGAAGTCAGAGGAATTCAAATCCTAAAAGGCTTCAATTCATCACTGCTGAAGAGGACACATGGGGAAGACCAGGAAATATGTAGGCTGCCTTTAGGATCAAAAATTGGCCCTGACAGGCAGGAAATAGAGACCTTAGTCCTAGAAGTGCAAAAAAACTGAATGTTGCCAACAACATAATGAGCATGGAAGTGGATCTTTCTGAGAGCCACCCCCCGCCCCACCCAAATAATGAATACATACAAAAACAATAATAAAATAAAAATAAATTTTAAAAGGTCAGACCAGCTAATGACTGGATTTCTGCCTCCTGAGGCTATGAGCATAGGATCCAGCTGAACCTCACTGTGCCCAAACTTCTGACCCACAGAACCCTGAGATAATAAAATGAGTCCTGTTTGAAGTTGGTAAGTTTGAGGTAATTTCTAACAGCAGCAATAGACGCTGAACACATACTACAAAGAAAGAAAAAAAAGTAGACCCACAGAAATTTTTATGAATTCTATGAAAAAAGGTTAATGATGGCATGTTATAATGACATGATCTGTTAAGCTTTATGTTGAACTAACATGGAAATAATTTTGATATGGATTAAGCCCCCAAACAATGTGTATTCATAAGAAAGAAACATTTTACTTTTGGTGTGATATAACTTTAATGATTCGAGATTTTAAAAAGTAATTTATTTATACTAGTTGTCATTTTCCTTACACCTGCATGTTCTAACTGAATTTCAATTAAAAAGAAGAGGAAAATTATATCAGTATTTTAACAATACAATGAGGTAGGATGAGCCAATGAACATATAATGACCTTTTATAAAGTATGTCAAATTATTGAATCTTTTGAAATTTGTTAGGTTTCCATTAGATAAGTACAAAAAGTGGAAATGAAGACATAGTTGGAATACGATCAAATCAAAGTCTCATAATAGAATAATAGTCCTTTACTGAACAATTTCTCCCATCCAAGTACTAACCAGGCCCGACCCTGCTTAGCTTCCGAGATCAGACGAGATCGGGCGCGTTCAGGGTGGTATGGCCGTAGATGTACTGAACAATTTCTATGCTAGACATTTAAGGTATGGCATTTATTTTTAGCAATCCTTTTAAATAATAAATGTGTTCATTATTAGGAATTTAGTATTCCATAATACATGTCTTTTAGCTTTTTTACTTTTTTCCCAACAGTGATTTATTTTGCACTACAGATTAACAAACGTGTGTGTATACACACACACACACACACACACAATTATTTCAATAGCAAAAATGTAGGTCTTAAGTATATATGGTCAAGTGTAGTACCATATAATATAAGGATTCCATTTCTAACAATATGCAGAAAAAATATATAAATATTAAATGTTAACATGGTTTTACTAAACTTTAATTTCTAGGCTAATGAAAAAGATGGTAAATAATATATTGTAAATGATAAGTATAAAATTAAGCTAAAAAAAGCATAAGAACTAAGAGCAATTGAGTCTATAGCAATGAAGAAGAGATTCATTTGCAGTAGATGTCTGTCAATTTATCTGTTTAGTGAGAAGCATGATTTGTAGCAATAACAAATAGAAAATTTCATTCTGTAATAGCTAGTAGAAAAAAACAGTGGGAAAAAATTCATCCTTTTTTCAAAATTAAATTATATTATTTACACTGCTACCTACTTATCCTACCAATTAAGATAATAATGTTTTATTAAAATTTAAAATATATAATACAATGAATGAGTATATAATAGAATTTCTGAATAAATTCAAAGAAGTTACTGAAGTGAAAAATAAAGCTAAAATAAGATCTGAATGTTATATGAAAATGAATATGACTTTGAACTGACAAAGGAGGAAAATAAAGGTGTCCTATATAGTTGCCCTAGACAAGGATAAATGCAAGTTAAATCAATATATGTTCAGTAGGGCAATAAACAAGTTACAGAAACAACAAAAGGCCCTGCTTCACGATTGGATTGGGTAAGAAAGTCCAGTTCTTTAAAGCAATGATTGTAAAAATCATCTGACAAGACATCTTTCTGTGAATAAAGTTTTCTTCTCTTTTATCATTAGATCATTAATTGTTAACCAATTATCTGGATCTTAAATTGAGTACTAGAAGAGTAGCATTTCCCAGCAAAATCTCTACATAATGCTTTAAGAGTCAAAGAAGTGAGATTTGTGGAGAAAGCAACTATTAGTAGAGAATTAAATTGTAACTTGAAATTCATTAAATTAAAGAAATAAAAATTTGAACAGAGTAGATGTAAATTAGGTAGCTTCCTAGAACTAGCTGTCCAATTCACATTACCCTGTTCAAGGAGGAATAGGTAAATTATAATCTAACATGGCAATTCAGAATGGATAAGGAGGCCTTATTGTTTCAACCAACAGATAATGCTTTTTTTTTAATCAGTTTAATTCTATTTCACAAATAATTGTTTGGCAGTTAGTATTCGAAGGGCACTGAGAATTATAGATCATCGAGAGTATGAAATATTCTTCACATGTATATAAAATTTTCATATACATTTCATATATAGTATTATATATATATATATATATATATATATATATATATATATATATATTTAAGTGTGTTTGTGTAGTCTCCTTAGTTCTTTCTTCCATAACAATGGTACAAGAAGTAGATATTATTGTTCTATTTTCCTGGTAAAGAAGCTGAGCTTTAAAGAAATTTGGTATCATTCTTTCATAAAGGGGTTAATGTTGAATTCAATCCATGTTTTAAACCCTAATTTCCAACTTTTTAAACATTTATTTTTCATCATTTATTTAAATTTTTTACTACACTGCAATGATCTAGGTGCTGGCACTACTTGAGGTTAGATACTAGAATGAGGCAGTTAATCATCTGTTTAATATTTACTGAGAATCTGTGATGTGCCAAAATGTTATATTTTGGGGATATACCAATGAAAAGAGGCTTAGGAATCTACTGAATAGAGACAGTCCTACATCCTGATGACACCAGAAGAGGTTAAGCTGAGAAGAGATTAATTTTTTTAAAAAAAACAACACTTTTAAAATGGCAAATTGACATGTATACTACAATACTCAAAAATTACAAAAGAGAAAAAATAAGATTCTTTGCCAATACCAAATTACAAAGTTACCTTCCCTAAAGCAACCATTCTTCAATAAGCATGTTTTTTTTTTGTGTTACTCAGCTGATAGTTCTTTTCTGCTTAGTGAGATTTCTGATGAAAGAAGAATTTATATTTATTTTTATTTGCAGCTTCTTTCATGATTTTCATTATGATAAAAGCTACTCATCTGTTATATGTGCTGGCATTTAGTAGCAGTGTTATTTAAAAGTACTCTACTATTACTGTTAAATACCCTTTGCTGTTACACTTAAATGCCCAGAAAGCAATATCACTATAACAATCTTCTTATAGATTTCTGATGAGAGCTTCATGCATTCATAACTTTAAGATATAACTTTTTCATGAAGGATTATAGTAAAAATAAAGAATTGTATAGATTGCAAAGATGATGAGGTCTCAGTTCCTACCTTCTGGGAGATTTTAATTCACAAAACAAGTTATAACATAAATATATAATGCAAAACTAACACTGTAGCATAGAAAAATATAAACCATGTGCCATCAAATTTGTGGGAGACAGTAAAATGACAAATACACACAAAAATAACCTATTTGCAAAAAAAATCGTAATTCAATGTTTGACTAGTATAACCATACATTTAAATTACTTATTAGGAACATTGACATCTTATCTATGATCTCTAAGAGATAACCTTATTTCCATCAGATAATAACAGACTCAAGTCCAAGATTGAGCTGATAATTTACTCTCAAATGACCTCCAACAGTAAGTAACAACTCCTTGAATAATTTTTCCTCTGTTTAGGTTAACACAGAATTCTTTTTTGGTGATGGTATGATACAGCATGGCATTAAATTATGTTATTATGCTTGTCTAGACCTCGTTATTCTGATGCTATTTAAAGGCAGGGGTAGAATGTCCAATGAAGAGTATGGGCCCAAGGGTATCCATCACTTACTTGCTGTTTGACCTTGAGCAAGAAAATAAATGTCCTTATACTCAGTTTTCTCAGATTTAAAATAGGAATAATCTGAGTGCATAATTAAATTGCTATGGAAATTATAAATTTATAATTTATAAATGCATGCTAAATACTAAAAACTACTCTTGGCACATGGTGGTGCTTTCTCTAAAACTGATATATTATTATCCTATTTTCATTTTGTCCATATTAATATTACTGATTCCTGTGACCCATTCCAGAGTTCTCTGATTAAATTCAGATTTGGGCACTAGTATTATTTTCTGCAAATACAGTACAGATAAATCTGATATATAGCTGACTTTCAGAACAATTCCTCTGAAGCTTGGAAAGAACATATGCTATCATTTCAGGGCAGGATTCAAACACCCTTCATAGTAAATGCTCGCAATGTTAGACGCTTGAACATTACATTGACAGTTTTTATTCAATAGTTATTTTGGTAAATGGTCAATTTGTACAAAGTATATACTGTTTTATACATACCAGATAGAAAGGTAAAGTGTTAATGTTAAATTATTTAGAAGGGATATATAATTATAAAAAAGAAAATTAATGAAATATAAACCTGACCAATAAGACACACCCTTTTCAAAATGTTATAAAATATATGGAGTAGAGAAAAACACATATGAAACAACTTCTCTTTTCATTGTTGAGGAAACTAAGATTTTGAGTGATTTATTTAAATTACTTTCAAACTTGGGCTACCAGGTAATTTGGCTCCATCTGTAATGTTCCAAAAGTTATCTTATTAATATCATCAACTACATGACTATGGTCTTACTTTAATGATGAAATATTTATAGAGGGGCTGGGGATATGGCTCAAGCGGTAGTGTGCTCGCCTGGAATGAATGTGGCCCAGGTTCCATCCTCAGCACCACATACAAACAAAGATGTTGTGTCCGCCGAAAACTAAAAAATAAATATTAAAAAAATTCTCTCTCTCCCTCTCTGTCTCTCTCTCTCCTCTCTCTTAGAAAAAAAAAAAGAAATATTTATAGAAAGAACATCAGAAAGTATGGGGCAGCTATGGCCCATTGCCATTCCTTCCTTTAAAGTTGGAAACAAATCATTGTATAAAATAAGATATATTCTCATGCTCACACACGTGCTTATACATTAATGATCTCTCTTATAGGTCATAAGAATAACATTTTCAGTTGTGTACATTTTCTTTGACCTTGGGAGCATATTTTTATTTATAAAGAAAGAATTATATTGTACTACAACCACAAAAATATTGTAATGCTGGTAGAAAACTTTTGAGATGCTAATTTAGCCCAAATGCTTATGTTACATTTATTTATAATTTCTAGAGCTATTTAAGTTCCATACAATGTGAATTTCTATGTTATGTTTCTAAATTATTTCATATTTGATGAAGTATAACTATAACTTCTTACAGAATGTGCATTAATGTAATCTTCATTTAGATATGGTTAATTTATATTCTATTATATATATCATAAAATATGAATAATTTTATATAATAAATATGCAGTAATATTTACATTAATTTACATATATCATTATGTGATTAAGTAAGCTCATTAGTTCCTCTTCCTAGTTATCTATATTAAGTTTAAATATTGCCCTGCACATTATAATGCTGTAGATTTGGTTTAATTTTTAGGAACAGTAAAGTGTATATTTAAAAAACATATAGGTTGATTATTAATGACAGAATAAAAGGGAAAAAAATATTAATGAAAGAGGTGTGAGGTTTGCCTTACTGGAGTGTGTTAATAATATACATTTAGAATAAGTCATATTTTTTGTCTGAATAAAACACACATTACTAAATATCAACTGTGAGTTACTATATGACTACACTGCCATTTATAATTTCTCGAATATTCTTCATTACACCATTTTTCATTATTGTGACAGCAAGGTAATGAAATGCAACCAAAATTTTAAAAAATATAAATTAAATATAATAAAAATCAAATCCATCACATGTAGTAATCAATATAGTTTCATTAAATATTTTTTTCACATACGTGATTGTGGTCATATGGATATACTGAAGGTATATAATGTGCATTTACAAATTACTATCAGTAATTACATTTAAATTTTTTTGAAATTCACTTTATTTCATGTTTTATATCTGAGGCTACATCTGTTTACAGAGTGACATTACATTTTTTTAATTTTATATAATACAAAAATTACTAAAAAATATTTGATAGTCACATCCTATACTATCCCAAAGTTCTTGGTAATTGTTGAAGAAAATGGTCAAAATTTCATTATATCTTGGCTACCAGAAATCTTATGTTTTCTACACTACTCTTTGTATCCTATTTATATTATTTGTTTCTTTTACTCTGCTATGAATCTGTTTTAGTATATTTTCTCTAGGCCTAAAACAGATATGTATCCAAACCTGTTTACATTCCTACTTTTAGAAATATCTAACAAAAAAAAATTTTTTTGGCAGAGATTATTCCTCACTAGTGGTTTTGTTCATTTTATTTTATCTTATTTTAATTCAAATCATCAGTGTGTTGCTTGTCAGAATTAATTTGATTTTAATTTTCCCTCTTATTGTAAGATAAATTATTAAATAAGAACAGAAGGAGGAGGAAAGAAAGAAGGCTAACAGAACAAGGAAGGGCAGGAAGAGGAGGATAAAATAAGAAAGAGCACCTAATGAAGATGGGACTCATTAATAAGACCTCAATTAAAATTTGCAATTAAAAACTGTTATCTTCTCAATTGCTCCAGGTATTCTAAATGCATTTCTTCTCAAAAGTATATAAACTTAATGAATTCATATGCTAAATAATAAGTTCTCTATACCAGTCAAGATTTACTATTTTATTACAAAAGTCTATTGGAATCTAAGCATTTCACACAGTCGGCTAAGTACGTCTCCCTCAGCTGTGCACTTTGTGTTTTAAAGTTGTTGCTTCAAATATATAAGCTACTGCCAAGAAAAGGTTAGGCATAAGTGAATACTACATTAAATTTCTTACTACTAAAAGAAAATAAATACAGTTTCCTAAAGTTCTCAGTTGATACTCAGGAGTTACTTTTAGGCACTAGGAAAATCTGGCTTATAGTGAAAGTTACATGTAGGCAGAGTTACTATTCATGAGTAAGTTTTATTCCAAAAGTTAATCCATAATTGTTTCTAATTTGAACTTCATTTACCAAAGAAACAATATGATAAATAGACTGTCAGACTAGACCCAAACATGAATTTGACCCAG
The DNA here is from genome assembly GCF_045843805.1 of Urocitellus parryii. Lineage (NCBI taxonomy): Eukaryota > Metazoa > Chordata > Mammalia > Rodentia > Sciuridae > Urocitellus > Urocitellus parryii. The sequence continues at coordinate 67,127,454 of NC_135538.1, read as the reverse complement.
AATGTTGTTCTAATATTGTACATTTCTACAGAAAAGGTGTTGAAAACTATTCTAAGACTACTGTTATGGTTTGTATGTGAGGTATCCCCCTAAAGCTCACATGTGAGAGGGTTAAGAGTAGAAGTGATTAGGCTGTGATTTAATCCCATCAGTGATTAACTGAGTGGTAACTGGAGACAGGTGGAATGTGGCTGGAGGATGTGGTTCATTAGAGTCATGGCTTTGGGGTATATATTTTGTACTCAGAAAATAGAGTCTCTCTCTCTCTCTCTTTCCCCCTCCCTCCCTTCCTCCCTCCTTCCCTCTCCCTCTCTCCCTCCCTATCCCCTTTCTGATCACCATGTAAGCTGCTTCCCTTGGCCACATCTGCCATGATACTCAGCCTCATCTCAAGCCATGAGAAATGGAGCCTGCTGTCTATGGATTGGGACCTCTGAAACTGTAAGCTTCCAAATATTTTCCTTTTCTAGTTATTCTGATTAGGTCTTTTAGTCACAGCAGCAAAAAAAGCTGACTAAAACAACTACTAGCTATGCAAAACAGAAAAAAAATACAACAAATAAAATGTGTTTGTTATTTCTCTTTAACGTGGGTGCTTCAATACAAGAATTCAGATCTGCTTGAATCCTCTCAACTTTCTGGTGTCTCTTAGCCAGAGACAGAAATAAATCAATTTTGCCTCCTTCCTCTCTCTTGCCACATAATGGAGTTTTCACTGTATTCCTATTAAATATTCCCCAGACACAAATAAATACTCACCTGGGTAACTAATTAGGACATAAATGCAAGGAAGATAACGTCCCCAGTTTCACTTTTCCTCAGATAAAGCAGGAGTTGATGGCCCATGGGCCTAATCTTCCTAGCCGCCTGATTTTGTATACAAAGTTTAATTGGAATACAACTGAACCCTTTTACATGTTGTCTATCTGGCTATTGTGCTAAAGCATGAGAGCTGAGGAACTGTAATGGACAACATGATCTACTGAGTGTGAAATACCTATTTCCTGGACTTTTTCATGAAGTTTGCCTTTCTCTGAGTTAGTCTGGCTAGAGGTCAGAAAACCTAAATAAAAAAGCAATATAGGATGTTTTTGTTTTTCTCATGCAAAAAATTGTAATTCAAAGAGAGGTAGTTGGTGCATGTGTATGTGTATGTGTATATGTATGTGTGTGTGTGCGTGCATGTGTGTGTGTGTGTGTGTGTGTGTGTGTGTGTGTTTAATAGTTGAAGGTTATCAAGTAGATTCTCACAGCATTTCCCTTATGGTTGCAAAAAGCAGTTGCCACTGCCACTAAGGCCACCCCATCCAGGCTATAGGCATTGTGATGGAAGACGTAATACAGATGAGGCTCAGGACCTAAAGTAGGAAAGCCTATGTTTCCAGCCAACTCTGGCAGCCTTCTGTTTACAGCTCATTCATCTCATCCTGAGCTGAGAAATGAATTTTTAAAATTGAGTGCACTGCATCCCCAAAACAAAGAAAACTGACAATAAATAAGAAGAAAAGACTGGATGGTAGGAAGGAAACTAAGATTATCTGCCACTCTTACCTCCCCATTTGGAGGGAAGTGGGCGATTATGAATTTACCCTGACCCTCCTCTCTCATTAATTTAATTTCTTTTCTATATTTAGAATAGGAAGTATCAGGGGAATTGATCCTAACATTTTTTTTCAACCATGATCTGGTGCCATCACTTAGGAATAGTGATGGCACCAGATCATGGTTGAAAAGAAATGTTCTCTAAACTAGGACTTGGATAGATATTTATGGTACCACTTAGCCTTCATCTGTCAAGGCTTAAAAAGCCAGGTAAGAAAAATATTTTTTTTCTTTGTATGGCCACATCTGGGAGTTATTTCAGGTTATCTGTTCCCTGTAGGACAATATAATTGTGGAAAACTTGAATACGGTAGAGGTCAGACCTGAACCAGTCACATTAGGTGGATTAGACAGATTTCCAATAAGATAAGACATTTACTAGATGGCATGAATAATGTATTGACTAATATGAATAAAGTACTTACAAAGAACAACTTCCAATAACATTGCTTAATCATATTACGATTGAAAAAATATGTGAAAAAAGTAAAATTGGTTTACAATACTAGGAAGAAACTCATTATGCATGTTTTACGGACTTAATGTGTATTAAACAAATATATAAATTCAATGCACTCTTTTAAATGATCAGTTTCTTCCTTTCCTTTGGATTTTACCTAAAAGATCTTACATAAATTCAACCTGTTCCATGAAAATAAAATTGTTTCATAAACTTTTATTTCCTTCTGGAGAATCTCTCTTCTTTCCTTTACACCCAAATATGAGAAAAACCTAAACATGCCTGGATTTCTTTTCTCCATTTCTAAAATCCATTTATGCTTCACTCTTCACCAGTCTGCCTTCAGTCTGCCTCATTCCATTAAGTGAGTTATGGTCAAGATGACAAATGACCCCTCTTACTATATCAAAGGATTTTAATCAACCCCTCCCCTTCTTGAATTTTCAGTAACATCATTATCAGTAATCATTATTTCCTCTTTTCCTTGGTTCCATGATATACTCTCTTCTAGATTTTCTGCTGTCTTCTGGATAATATTTTTGTCTCCTTTGCAAGCCACTTCTCCTCAACCAACAGTCAAAGTCCCCCTTAAGGCCACTTGAAAAGACATACATCTTCATTAGTCATTAGGGAAATCAAATTAAAACCACATTATGATGCCACTTGACATCCACTAGAATAACTCTAATAAAAAAGACACAATAACAAATGTTGGTAGGAATATGGAAACTGTAATTCTTATATAATGTGGCTAGAAATGTAAAATGGTTAAGCCAGTTTGGAAAAGAAGTTTTCTAAATTTTTTAAATGTAAAATGGCTATATGACACATCAATTCCACTCTTAGTTGTGTATCCACAAAAATTAAAAACCTGTGGCCACTTAATGACTTGAAGATTAATGCCCAGGACATTGTTATACATATAGTCCAAAAATGGAAACTATTGAAAGTTCATTAACTGGTGAACAGACAGAATGGAATATATACAAGGCAAAATGATCAATACAAATGAGTGGACATGCCATACAGTAAGAATGATGTGCTTCAAAATGTATTATGGGAAGTAGAAGAAGCCAGATATACAAGACACACATTGAATGTGTCTATTTATAAGAAATGTCCAGAATAGGCAATTCTATAGAGACATGAAGCTGGCTAGTGGTTTCCTAACCCTAGGGGTGGGAACAAGGAGTGATTACAAATGTTCATGAAGGATCTTATTGGGAGAACAGAAATGTTCTAATACTGGAAGGTGGTGATGGTGGTACAATTAAGTACATTTGTTAAAAATAATTGAATTACATGTTCAAAATGTACATATTTCAATGTAAGCTTTTTAAAAATATTCCATTCACCATAAATTTTACAATAAGAACTAAAATTCTCAGCATGATTTTTTGTCAGCCCCCACTATCCTTCCAGCCTCATCATGTGTAACACCCCTTGTTCTGTGCATCCCACACACTTTTCTGTTCATTAACTCTGCAAAGCTCCTTTGGATACCAAGTTAAAATGCCATTCTGTTTTTGTTCTTGTGTTTTTAAACTAAATTTCCTAACTTGTCTAACTGGGTAAAATTCACCTATTATGAAGTCTTGTAGAATCCAGAAACCTCCCTTTATAGCATTTTAAACATGCAAATTGACATTTGTTTGTATAATTATTTGATGGAAGTCTATTTCACTCACTAGACTGTTCATTCCATAAACTTGGGAGGTAGCCATGTTTGGTTTTGGTGACCAAAATATCACTACTGTGTAGCATATAACCCACTTATAAGTAAGTATTAAATTCTGGTTTTATGAATGAATTACAAACCTCATTTATCCAGTATTTTCCTTTGGAATAGAAAAGCAATTAAAGTTCTAGGTTATTCTCTCAAAGGTAAAAAGTAAAGCTATTTTGTATAACTCTATAAAGTTGTACATATTTCTTACAAGTAGACATTATGGACTGGGGATGTAGCTCAAGGGTAAAGCACTGGCCTAGCATGCATAAGGCCCTAGTTTAACCCCCATTATTACAAAACAAAAACAAAACTCAGACTTTTTATTTTTAACTAGTTCTTACTATGGTATTGCAATTCTCTAAGGGACAAACATCACAAAATTTTAAAAGGAAAGAAACTGTTTTTTTTTCTTTTTTTTTAATTGTTGGTCGTTCAAAACATTACATAGTTCTTAATACATCATATTTCACAGTTTGATTCAAGTGGGTTATGAACTCCCAATTTTATAGGGCGGAGGGAAGCTCATCAGTGGGGCTACGAACTGAGTGCGTTGCGTCACTCTACCCCATGTCCCTTGGGAAGGTCTGAGACTAGGGCCAAATAGCGGCCCTAACAGGGCCCTCCCTGAACCACGGGGAGGTGAGTTCCAAGAAACTGGTTTTATATTGTTGGTTAGGATGATAAAAGTTGATTACCAGCAATCTAATTTTTAATACATCACAAAGATAGATTTTTTTATACAGTGAATTCAAACTAGTAATTCACACAAATTTTAAACTGATAGTTTTTTTTAAATGCACTTAAAATGATTTGCTATCAGTATTCTGAGGCATTCTTTTATGTTATTTTAAACAAATACTCCAAATCCAATCAAGTTCTCTCATCACATTTGGCTATATGCCTGAACAGAAATTTCGAGCATATGAAATTTTTGGTTAGACATAGGATACTTGTTAATAAATCACAGCCAATCAAAAATGCTATTTTCAATACCTCTGAATTTTCATATAAAGTGTCCTTTAAAGGGTTTTTATTTATACATAGTCCCTTGACCTTAAAACTACTTGGGGCAGAAAACAAAATATTCACAAATTATGAAAGAAGAAACCATTTTTACCTAAATCAATACCTTCTTATTTATATGTGTTGTGTATCTTAATATTTATTCTAAATAATTTCCATGTCATAAAATGCTCATAGTTCTTCATTTACAATACCTAAGTTATGAGCTTCCTCTTCAACACCAAAACTTGGGAACAGTATCTGCTTCCTGAGCTATGAAGCAATGCAGGCTATAGGTACTTTCCACTACATTTCACACATCAACATCACTTCACTAAACTACACAGCAAGGCTCTTCAGGATGTAACCACCCTCGCATTTGAAGATGAGTAGCCTGGCAGAAAGTCACATGAATGGTTCATTAAAAGGTAATTGTCTTAGTGTAATTTTTTTTTAGTTGTGATGTTGTGGTCTGAAGAAGTAAAAGTAAATTTTTAAATACAAAAAAAGGTAATTGTACCTAATTCATTTCTAATCTTCATGTTATCATCATCAGAAAAACAAAAACATAAAACACACACCTCTATACAATGAATGTAATACCGAAATGAGTCCCAACAGTTGATATTACAAATATTACTCTGCAGATGTTGATTTAATATTTGTAACTCACTGACCAACAAATGCTCAATTGCTCTTTAAAATGAGGACATTTTCTATTTTGTTCAGTAATAATTTTTTTTTCCAATGGTACCATTCTCTGAGAAATTCCATTATACTCATTTCTATTTTAAACTGTCTTGGATGCAAACAAAAGCAAATCTGTAACACTTTGTTTAGAAAGTGTTGCATATAAATGAAAAATGAAAAGTATATTGTGCATGGTTAGTATTTATTAAGAATTTATTTTGAATGGAAATTTCCTCATGTTGTATTTTAACATAAAGACTTCTAAATTTAATAGCATTCTAGTGTTTTATGTATTTTTTGTTTGCTTTGTAGATAAGGACAAAACAAAATTCATTAAGTATATAATCATATAACCAAATAAAATATTTGACAAACATTGATAAATATATTAATATTCCACCACTTATATGGAATAGTTTTCTGGTGCCAGATTATCAGAAAACTATTATCAGGTTATATGTTCAAGAAATAAGAACTAAGGTGATTATAGGTAACAATAATGTACCATATACTTCAAAAGTTCTAGAATAAATATTTTTGAACATTTTCATCACAAATGATATATATTTGAATAGGTAGAAGTTTTATCATGATTTGAACATTATAGTATGTACGTCACATAGTTCCCCCTAAATATATACAATTTTTATGTGTCAAGTGATGATTATAAAAAAAGTACCAGAATTATGTTAGCTGCTTCTCCTTGACCCACATAGAAAGCCAAACAATATATTTTTCTCAGATAAGGTGATGAAGAACACTTAGTCAAGAAAACACACAAATTTGCATGCATGTTCACATATGCCATGTTTGTAATGAACATAGACTGTAATTCCATTAGATACCAGAGGCAGCAGAAAAATTTCAAATATGTCTGGATTAAGTTTTATTTTCATACATGAAATAAAACAATGGAAACAAAATATATGATGGGGTACTTTTTCATTTATATATATATATATATTTGTTGATAATAAATAAAAGGAAAGAATATGCATTGCTACAGATGATCCTTTGTCCCTTCATAAGCCTTAAAATCATGCAGAAAATGTTAATTCCTGTTCTATCTTCTTGCCCAAGTTGCTAACCTGCTGAGTCCCATATTTTTTACTTGTAAAATGGGAATTATAAGGGTGTTGAAAGAATTTGAAAACATAAGAAACTTATAATATTTAGCAATTGGCAGTCTTTCAGTAAATGCATTATTTGAAAGAAATTTAAAGAGCAATAAATGTGCAAAATTGACTTTAAAAAAATCAAGAAGCATTTATAGTCAGTCCATTTACATTATTTCATTCCAAAGCAAACTGAAATTTTAAAACTTAACATAAATATTATAAATGCCATATATTTGAAGACTTGAGCATTTCAAGTCCACAGAGATAAACTACACTTGGGCATCTGGTAAGGTAGAGAGTACACTTTTATAATTATGATCGCCTACATAATTCATTTTTATTTTGTGAGATAATAGATAACCTGACCAAATGCTTCATAAAATCTAAAACTATTTTTACAAACTCTCATATAAGAAGTATACTTACTATATAAAGTATTTTCCAGTAAATGCTGGTTATTTATTATAAAATGGAACGTTTCCTAAACTATTTTTTTTGATGATACATTTTTAAGTGATTTGAAAGCATAACTTAATACATCTTTATAGCATCCATGATAACTATTCTAAAATAAACCACAGCATTACATTATTCTGATGCCTTAAAGTGCTCCTAATGAAAAAAAGTAACTCCTAATGAAAAAATTGTTGTGTTGGATACCTTAAGTTCGGTAATTTGCACCCATTATTTCTTTTACCAGTTTTCTTGTCTCTTAAATGAAAATAAGAATACCAAGCTCTAGCAGGTTTTGAAAGCATTAAACAAAGAAAACAAGAGATGTGTTTAGCATGGTGAGCATTCGATAAATAACAGCATTCACAACTAGAGCACAGTTTCTACAGTCCTTCCTGAACTTCCTGTTGACCACTGTTTACTCTCCAGCCTCAATTACCTGTTATTTCCTTTCCACACCTATATTTCAGGATTTTTAAATGCCTTGAAGTTTCTTTAACAGGGAAGTATCTCTTTTTTATATACATTTGTTCATGCCATTTTATGAATCCATGGTTCTAGTTGGCTACTGTATTCTAACATGGAAATCTTTATACTCCAGCATGTTGGCAAACCTCTGCTCACAACGTCAAGAGAACTGAAATCTCAGCATCTCTGTACTTGGTATGGTCTCCCCAATTGGGGAAATTGTCAGTTTAAGAGTCTTCTTCCCTTACCAGAATATGAGCTCCACACTGGGGCAAAGACTGTATTTATGGTTACATTTCTGGATTCTGCCCAGTAGTGAACAAAGAGCAGGCACTTTATACATGTTTGTGGAAGAAGCAGAAAGATTCATGAAATTTGGACAGGCAAGGAGCTTTAAAAGTTTTTCCCATGTGAATACAAAAGCATTCACTTCTGTTTTCAATTCTACCACTACATAGTTTTTGGTTTTACTTCAGTATTTTAAACATCTATATCCAGAATGTTTATATGTTAGAAGAACAATAGCAAATATACTTCTTATTGTAAAATTGCTAATTTAGGAATGGGCAGGCAAAACTGCAGCACTCCATGTAATGGGAAGGATTTTGTTGTTGTTCTTTAGTTTTGCTGCCACATAGCCAAGCTGACTCAGATAAAAGGTCATGGAGTGCCTCAATATTATGCAATTAATACCTTTTGTTTAGATCAATATCCAAGAAATTCCCTGCTGTGTTTATGAGTGCAACATAAGAAAGTAGGCACAAATAAATTATTTTACACTAAAAATAACCTACAGATAAGAAACTTAACTTTGCTGGACAAACTTTCATTTTGTAGCATAAATATAACATAATGTTTACAACTTCTGTGAACAATAAATAGATGGGCAAACAGCCCACTGAACCATGGTAGACACATGTAGAAGATAGTGATTGGAGGTATCCAAGATAAACGCATCTTCCTGCAATGTCCCATTTTTGATCTTCTGCTCTCCTGTTGGAGGAGATATAATCTTTAATATTCATTCTGATTTGTAGAAGCAAAGAGGAATGTGAGAGGAAAATGTAATTCTTTTAACTTAGAAGATATTTGTAAGTCATATAGAATAAAAAATACTATGGACCCTGTAAAATTCCAAAGAAATGACAAATAAATTTTCACAACATAAAGTTTATGATCTAAAAATATTGAATTATGCATAATAAAGAATTAAATTATTTTAAAAATTAGGTGTAGAAAAGACTATAATTATTCTTATGTATATAGTGTTTTTCCCTTAATTTCACAGTTTATAAAACACTCATTCAACTGTCCTTAAACTTCATTCAGTTATTTTTTTTATTTCAAATAGTCAACATTTAGTGTAAGACTGATATTCCAGAATCCTTATGTATGTGAAGAGAATATTAATAAACTCTGAAATCTTTTCATTTTAAAACATGAGTCTCACTATTTGAGATAAACTTCAGAAAGAGATGTAAAGTTAAATAAGCTGTTTTGGAAAAATTAGATTTGAAGGTTCATCTGTCATATTTTTATGGTTAGTGCTTGCTCCCAAGATCATCTTTATGAAATCCCCTGTTTCTTTCTTTGACATCTGAAAGAAAATATCATCATTTTTATGTCTTTTAAAAACCAATCTGTCGACACTGGTATCAAACAACTTTGAACTGATGTTGAATTGTGTAACAAGTGACAATATCAACTCCCAAGACAGCCAAAATGCTTGCCTCATGAATGCATTTTGACAGGTCAGACACCAACCTGATACTTACAAATGTGCAGCAGCAATATGCAAGCATCACAAACAGTGGAGAGAAGATTCAATTTCCTAGGAAGGCATGTCTGTATTCTCTGAGAAAAGTTACATGTTAATTATCATTCCTTTGTCTTTTCTTTGTTAGGATTCAGCTCTGGTATCATATTTTCCAATAGCAAAGTGTTTGCCACCTGCTTGTGGATAGAAACTCAGGCCCGTAGGTACTGCTGTTTGTAAATGACTCCCAAAGGCAACAAGACATCATTTTCCCAGGTGGGCTACTCATTTACTTTCTGTTTTCTTTCTCCCACTATTCATCTATGCTGACAAGTGTCAATTACGGACAGGAGATTTATGGGACGGGAAAGATAAAGCCCAATTTACAAATCATTTCCCGTGCAAGCAGACAGGTGCAATGACAGAGCCGACTGGCTATAATTGAATTTCTTGCTGCTATCTACTCAGTCACAAGAAGATGTCAACCTCAAGGATGTTAGCTGTGGAAAAAGTCTTAATACACTATGATTTTGAATGTGGAGATGACAATATAGGTAGGGTTTTAACTATTGATTCCCAATGGGATACACTACAGTATTTTTTTTTCTTGTAGTAAGGATTCTCCTTGTCCCATAAATGGACAGTTTATCAGGGACAATATGTAAAGAGAGTCTAAATGTAAGTGAAACAATCATTGTGGTAAAGAATATCCATTCTAATATATCAACAGCTGATGCATATGGAACTACTGATATACTGGGATTAAAGAATATTTGCTAGATATATAATTTTCATGCAATATTAGTCTGATCCTTATTAAGGGGGGGGGTGTTTTCTAACCTATGTCAATTTAAAAGAAACAGGATGAAAATGTTATAAATTTGTAGTTAGAAGTTGTTTTGCCTCAAGAAATGTATAAATAAAGTGTGTATCATCATAGGAAACAATGACAATGTTAATCCAAGTTTATCAGCTCTCAAAATGAACACACCTATTATTTTATATGTTTAGTTAAAATTCAATTTTTTCAATGAGTATATTAATAGATAAGAATTCATGTATGATATTAATAGTAAATCAATATTTCAGAGGGCCACAGAAAATAGAATGCAATCAATAAATTTGCTTTACTTGTATGCATCTTATTAAATTTATCTAAAACATGACATTTCCATTTAAAAATAAGATTGGATTGTTTAATGGTCATCTCTTTAAAAGTTTATAATTTAAAGGGCTTGCATTTACTTTTTGTGGGGTGGGACTTCCAAATTTTATAGTGTGATTGTGATTACTTTTTTAAACTGAGGAAAAAAGGAAGGAGGAAATGAGAGCAAGAAGGTAAAGTAGGGAAACAGGAGCAAGAGAAAAAGAGACAGCAAAAATTTTATAAAAAAATTTGTGAAGATTTTTTTAAATTATAAAAACGGAAAGAAAAATATGCCAACACATTGTTTTCTACCAGACATTTATATAAATTTGAGATTTCAATTGTATTTTATTGATTATAGAAAAATGATACAGTGAACCATTTTGAAATCATGTATTTGAATTTCACTTATAAGATAAATTTTGTTTTGATAGGAGTTGCTAATCTAAGCAGTTTTAACAATTTGTAGTTTTATAAGAAATATATGAAATTTTCCATTTTGTATTCTACACCTAATTGATTGATTAACCATTCTTATTTGTTTAGTTTCACCCATTTGATTAGGTTATTTTTCTTTCTCTTTCATTTTCTATTTCTTCTGTTAAAATGATGTATACTAGATACTACTTTTTAAAAAAATATATGACATTTTCTCCTACTATGAGTTTTACATTTTCATTTTTATATTCAATTTCATCAAATATTTCTTTAAGAAGCGGGTTTCCTGGGGCTGGGGTTGTGTCTCAAGTGGTAGCGTGCTCACCTGGCATGCGTGGGGCGCTGGGTTCGATCCTCAGCACCACATAAAAATAAAAAAAAAATAAAAGATGTTGTGTCCACTGAAAACTAAAAAAATAAATATTAAAAAATTCTCTCTCTCTCTCTCTCTCTCTCTCTAAAAAGAAAAGTGGGTTTCTGAGAATTCCTTCTCTAACCAAAAGTCACACAATAGATTTTAATATTGTCTTCACTGAATTTATTTTCATTCTTTTATGTACTATAATAAATGTCATAGTAGTATTTAATCATATTACCTCCATCATATGTCATGTTTACATGTTTGAGATTTCTATTCTACTACACTACTTACCTATTATGTTGATATTTTCTTAATTCCATAGCATTATATCATACCATTTTCTACAAAATTGTTTTAGCTATTCCTAGTCATCTCCCTTCGCTATTTAATTCAAAAGATCCTTTAACTGATGAAGATGTGCATGCACAGTCTTACAGAACACCACACACACACACACACACACACACACTCACAAAGAAATGTGCCACTTACAGAAAGGAATATGTCCTGAGAAATTCATACTTAGTCAATTCTATTGTGTGAAAACAATGAGTGTACTTACACAAATCTAGATGTTATAAACTGACACACACTAGGCTTCATGGCATAACCTATGTTTTGCCTCTAGGTTACAAATCTGTACTGCATGTTACGGTACTATATATTGTGTAATTAAGAATACCTAAATGTAGAAAACATATAGTAGCAATGCTAGAAGAAAGGTATTTTTATTTCCAGTATAATCTTACTTACATCTTAAGTGATCATGATTGACTGAAATGTCTATGTGGCACATAACTCTTTCATCTATCTACATATGTGTTTGTTTATGTGTGTGTGTGTGTATGTGTGTGCATACAAACATATATTTACAAGAATACAATACAGAATATTATTTTGCCATTTTTCACACTATAGATAAACCTGAAATACATTATCCTAAGTGATATAAGTCAGTCACAGAAAGAAAAAAATATTGCATGATTTAATTACATGTGAAATCTAAAAAAATAATATAAAAAATATGCATAAAGAATAGAACAGTGGATACCAGGGACAGGGGTGAGATAGGAAATGGAGAAATGCAGGTCAGAAGATACAACATAGCATATATGTAGGATGAATATGTGGATTACAGTTAATAAAATTGTACTGTATTTAGAGTTCCTGCTATATGAGTATATTTCACCTGCTCTTGCCACCAAAAGGAGTAGAGGAAGTGTGAGTTGATGAATATGTTAACTTGCCCCAGCATTTACCATGTATATTAATTCCAAACTTCAAGTTGTATTCCTTTGACATATAAAATAAAATCCTTTAAAAAATAAGAATAAAGTTATGCTTTAATTTTTGATTACATTTCATTTCCAAAATTCCATGTGCTACACACTTTTAAGAAGTTTTCCAAAATAATTTCCTAATTTAACCTCAAAACAATCTTTAAAGAAGGCATTTTCACTATTTTACCAATTGGAAATAGGTTACAAGAATTTAACTCCCCAGGTCACTGAATCTAAGACTCTAAAATGTGGCCCCTACCATGTAGATTCCACAAGGACTAGGCAGACTTTATTTTTCTTCCTGAGAAGTAAGATTATTTGTTTTCAGGATAATGTGTGTTAAGTTTAACTAAAGCATGTTTTTAAACCAAAGCTCTCTTTGTTTAATGCAGCTGTATAGACTTTTATAAGTTTTGGTTCTCTGTCTCTATTCAAAAACTTTTCTGATGTTCAATTTAGTCCTCTGTTAATAACTGGTTTAGGCCTACTTTCCTCAAGCTGACTGCAATTCTGTGCAGTAGTTCTGAACCAAAGAAGAATTTCGAGAAATGGATGGTTCTTTATAAGTGCAAGTTGCCACTGGTTATTAAAATAAAAGCTTTCTCATATACAACCTTGTCAGCAATAGCACTTAGTGACCTACAGGGCAGCTATTTACTAAAAACAGGAACTCAGTAATTGAGGCCCATATATATTGTATCTCCAAGTCTAGACCAAGCTGTACTACAAAGGCTTGAGCTAATTGCTTTTTAAGCCACTAAAGTTTCTACTTCAGCAGACGTCTCTGCCAAAAATACCCAAGTTAGATCTTGTTTCCATTATAATATTTTTGCATGTAATTCTCCATTGATTAAAGTTGAAAGTATCTTTAGTTTGGATAAGAACAAAATTAGTCCTCAACTAAACAAGCATTAGCTATAGACACGTGTTACATTGGACAATCTTTTTAAAGAGGTGTTTGATGGGTCAGTATCCAATTATATAGACATTGCTTCTGTTGTTGTTCATGTCTCCTTTGTTTTCAACCTACTTTGATTTTTCTTTCTTCTTTTTTTTTTTTAATTTGCAGTATTGCAAATTAAACCAGGGCCTCAAACATGCTAGACAAACAAGCTAACACTGATCTATAACCTCAGCCCAACCTATAGTGATTTTGATATTGAATTGACACTGATAAAATTCATAATGAAAAAACCTCTAATGATAGTAAAAATAGGGCATTCTGAATGGGGATAAAAACTATGATTTATTGAGGCTCCATATTAGTTTTTCACACTATTATTTCATTCAGTCCTTAAAAAATGCAGTGAGATAGCTATTATTTTAACCTTTATACCCAAGAGCATTTTGAGGACAAGAAAGGTAGCTAGACTTTCACATGGACTTGTGCAGAAGCAGGATATAAAACTGTGAAAGTACAGTTTAAAATGCCTAGTAAATTGTTAAAAAATTGTCATCAGAGAATTGTTATGCTTGAATTCAACTGACTACAATAAATTCCTTGTTTATAACTAAATGATTTGGTGCTCCCCCAGACTTCTTCAAAGCTTGTAAAACAGTCATAGTATATTAGACTCAGAGTTGTCCTCAGCACACAAGAATCTAGATAGGTGAAAAGACTGACCTTGTCTTTTGATTGCTGAATATCCAACAAGGAGCAGTAGCAGGAATACAATGGGAACAGATTCAATGAGTTAAAATATCTTCTCAACAGTCTGAGTTTCATACCTGAGGACACTGAGACTCCAAGAAGTCAGGTGGCATGTAACAGGTGAATGGTAACTTAGCAGGAGAGTGAACAGAATTCAGTTTTTCTTGTGTTTTCCAGTATGTCAAATTGCTTCTAACTAGGCAGCCAAATGACAACACCATTTTGATTCATAAATCAGAAACCATAAAACACTGAGAACAGCTTTTTTGAGAATAGAAACTGAGAACATCCAAACATTTAGGTGACTTTTGGTTGCAAGGTTTAAAAAACACTGTGATATTAAAAACAACAACAACAACAACAACAACATCAACAAAAAACCCTTATTTGAATAAACTGGCCAAGAAAGAGTGTGTTATCAATTATTTAGGGTGAACTATTTTATGATCTTTAAAACACAGCACATATTTGTAAATGCTATGAATTAAAAAATAGGTTTCATTTTGCAGACTTAGTCTTACAAATGTGAAAGTCATCAGCACTTTTATTTTCCTTAAAACATACAAATTTGTTGAGAATAATCACCTAGGAATGAAACTAAAAAATCAATAGGACTTACATGAAGAAAATAATAGTCCTGCAGAGAGATATATATATAATTGAATAGAGGAATATAATATGTTCTTTGATGGGAAAACTGAGTGTTGGGCAGATATCAATTATAGCCAAGTAATCTGAATTTTAATAAATGGCAACTAAATGTAAACTCCAAGATGATTTTTTTTTACACTGGAGTTTGAACCCAATGGCACTGTACCACTGAGCCAATCCTCAGCCCTTTTATTATGAGATAGGGTCTCACTGAGCTGCTTATGCCCTCCCTACATTGCTGAGGTTGGCCTTGAACTTGCAATACTCCTACCTCAGCTTCCTGAGTTGTTGGGATTATAGGTGTCTGCCACTGTGCCTAGCCCAGAAGATTTGTTTTTGTTTTTGTTTTTAAATCTTAAAATGGAGAAATGAAAATATAGCTATCAAATAAATGGTTTAGTAGAGTTTGAATAAAATTAAGAAATATAATTGTAATTATCTGACACAAATTTTAAAATAAAAACACCTAAATCTATGATACCTAAGACAATGTTTTATTATTAGACAAAATAAGGAATGAAGAATTAATAAGATAAGAAAGCCCCAAAATAGGCTTCACTCACTACATAGCCTTGGAAAAAAATATTAGCATTTCAAAAGACTGTGGGAAGGATGCATTTCACAGTAAACAGCATCAAAGAGACTGAAAAGATTAGTTGGAGCGGAAGCATCTTGACGATACACAAAATATATTCTTGATTAATTAAAATTTTAACAAAAATAATTTAAGTCAATAATAAAAAAGTACATATGAATAAGTACTTTCCTAACATTGTTATGGAGAAGGATTTTCAAAGCATATTGATAACCATTAAGCCATAAAATATTAAGCAAAAATTCATACACATTTAAATTTTCCTTTGTCAAAGACTAGCATATATAAAATGAAAACTGAAAGACAAGTGTAAACGTATATGTATATATAATATATAAACATATATATGTACATAAAACAATAATTAAAATATTCAAAGAATTTATACATATTTGATTCAGTGCTGAAGATCTAACACATTCTAGGCAAGTGCTCTACCACTTGCATGGCCAGTGACCACATAAAAAAATTAGGCCTTAATACTAGATTATTAGAAGCATTAAGAAATACTGGTTTTAAAATGAGATGTTATTTTCCTACCACATTGGTTAATACTAGAAAACAAAAGTCAGTGCTCAGAATTGGTGAGGGCTCCTGGCAGTTCAATCTTTACTCCAGGTCAATAGATAATCTACAGCACAACACTAATATATTTAAATAAATAATGTACAATTGCAGAGTAGAACTGAATGGCTGTTGAGATCATGTACTTGGAGAATAGTTAGAAACATCCTGGCAACACACAGAAGGTACTGTTAAGTGAAAATGGTCTCAATTTTGTCAAAAATAAATTAAAAACAAAAATTGAGGCATAGCATAGATTCAGGACACAAACATAGAAATATGAGGATATATGAAGCAGGATTTAGGTCAATTTTTATTTTCCTACAATTTTCTCATTTTTTATGAATTTAGGAATACCTGTATTTTTCTAATAAAGAATCATTATAAATAAATGCAAATAATTAAGAGTCCTCCATGTTTAGTAATATTTCACTGAAAATACTTCAATAATTTGCAACTTATTAACTATAAAGCAAATAAAATATGAAAACTCTTCAAATATACTTTTTATCTAAATAATATATTTAAAATATTTCAGATTTATCTGGACACTTCAGTCAAAAAACATAAGGAGAATATTTAAATTTATATTGAAAAATTCATTAATTTCTTTTAAGAAATGAGAATAATAAACCCCTGGGCTGATGAAGTGATCCACAGAATTTAGATATATAATCAGAAACTTTTAGAACCTAAAATATATATTTTCTACCTTAAAAACTATCTTACAAATTGCAAAAATAAGTAATCAATAATTAAAAGTAAAATTTGTGTAAATCAGCTTCCAGATTTTTAAATGAATACTTAATAAAGTCCACAAAATAATTTGAAAAATAGATTTAAATGCCTCACTCTGTCTTCAGTCAGCAAAATCCTCACCCTCTCATTAGAATATTCCTACTTCTCTTGTTCTAAAATCCATAAACTGAGCTTATTTCTGAACTCATATAGCCTCTCCCTAAGCCCTATTTATTCTTCCATATTTCTCCTACCTCTAGGTCAGAATTTGGGGTTAATTCTGTTCCTTTCTTTTCTTTTCCACAGTCTTGAAAATCATGCCATTTCTTGATTTTTACATAAAAACCTACAGCTACTATGTTAATGGCAAGAGATTTAAGTGACTTCTATCCCTCTGAGCTGTGTCATCCACAGACTCTAGGTTAGTCCCTCCCATTCCTGGAAGATTTTAGCCCCTGGCTTACTGACATTTTCACTCATAATATCCTTGTCATAATATTTATAGATATCAATGTCCAGGTAGATAATTTTACTAAATTATGACCACTGGGTTCCTTGACCTCTGGTTCTCTGGTGTTCTTGTCTCCAAATATCTCAACCTCCCACTCTCCCATGGATGTCATAGCTTTGACTTCACCGTTACTCTTTTGATAGTAACAATTCCCAGCTCTTTCCTTCTGACTTCCCATCATTTCATCTTACTCCATCAAGTATCCTGATTGTCATAATTCTTCAAGTGCTCTGGCATGGACTGTTTTACCTGATATCTCTACTTGTAAACTGTTTAAGTCTAGATCTAATGCCAAGATCATGTATTTGAAAGACAGGTGAGTTAATTAATGTAATTTTTTTATAGATGCTAGAAGAGCTGACAAGTCTTCGGCAACAGTAGATGTTTTACCATCCTTAGACTGGAATGAAAAAGGGAGAAGGCAGGGTTTCTGGGAAAGGATTAATGAGAAGCAACTGGCTTTGGAATCATGGAAGCACTTTGGAATCATGGAAGAGATGTAGCTGCTGATGGAGACCACACATAAAGCAGAGAAAGAAGAGGAGAAGTGGACTGACCTTATGCCTTCACCTGCCCTCCAATGGATCAGAGAAAGGATCAGAGAGCACAAGACCATGATCTACTTAGGTATCAAATAATTGTCTCACATTCGTCACATGTAAAACTGTAACTGCAGTTGCCTTCATTCAAATCTGCTTTGCTTAGAGTTAGTACTGTCTCAATAGAAACTTCATCTTCACAGTCACTTGGATCAGAAAATGTGGAGTTACACTGAACATTTCTGAGCTTATTACAACCCAGTGAATCATCATCAAACCCTTTTGATTCAATCTTCAAAACACAGGTAGTATCAAGTCTCTTCCCCCCACCTTAAGAGATGGCAATACATGCTCCCATTGTGTCTCACATGCCTCCCTGCTCCCACCTTCATTTGAATATAGTAAAGGTGATCTTCCAAGTATCTTACATCCTAATGAGGGTGGGAGAGACAGGGAAAAAGATGAACCAGTAAAATCCATACTACGTTAATAATGAGAAGAAGAAGCACTAAAAAGAAAAAAAAAATAAAGCTCGGTAGGGGAAATGTTGCTAATGGCTTCAATTTAGATCTAGCAGACAGATTACCTTAAGGTATAAAAAAAAAATTAACATATACTCTTCCATATGAAAATGAAAAAGGAACAGACATGATCATGTGTACCTACAATGCATTTTTAAGTTAAATTAAATTAAAAACCTCCAGTAAGTGGTATAATTTTATAATTATATTGGGTGATTTTATGATTCTATAAAAATGCAGGGTGAAATTTTATTTTTGTAATACAAAAATCAAGACAAAGGGTCATACTTTTTATTCTAAAAATGTCCACAGAAACTCTACCTATCTTCTATGAGCCACATTTTCCCATAAATTGTTCCCCTGATTTCTTTGATTGAATTGTCAAGCATTATCTGTAGAAACCTTTCTTCTATTACCTGAATACTACTTAATATGCTTCTCACATGCTGCAAGACATAATGTCTGAGAAATGAATAGGAGAAAGATGGTTTTGCATCTGTTGTTTAAGACAGGCTTCCCTGCACTCAAATGAAGCAGAATTGGAAAATGTTCTGATTAAACACAGACTCAGCATGTGGAAGAGAGTAAAGGACTAGTAGACATTTTAGGAGGGAGGGGCCATTATGCCAAAGTCCCAAGTTTTGGATACTTGACAAATTACAGATTATGAAAGATAAAAGAGGTGCCTGAGGGTCTGTGATTTATTCTTGGTTCTAGGTTGAAGACAGAAGGTAATTTTCTCTTAGACTGTTTGTATTTACAAGGTAAACTAACAGATCCATGCAGAAAAATTTCAAGATGTGTCAATGCTGCTTGCAATGCTGATTTTATCCATTCTCTTCCATCCTCCCAAAACCAAATCTATGATTCTTTATCAAATGCCACTTTATCTACCTACATTATTCTAGATGCTCGGGGGATATAAAATGACTGATTATATCTCATGGCACTGACTAAAAGTAGCATATAATCATGTTAGGAGAGTCAGAAGTAAGTGCAGAAAATAAGATAAAAATGATAGGTTTTATGAATATCATGGCTGTAGAGTCTGATTGTGTCACTGCTCTGCTAAAACCCTCTGATAGCTTCCCAACTACCTCAGTAGAAAAGCCCAAATTCCAAAAGCAGACACTTGACTTCACTGTTTCCTTCTCACTCCTTTGTATTTTCAGCCATGGGCACCTGCCTGTTATCAGAGATCATCACCATGCTCCAGCCTCATGGTTTCCCATGCAGTGCTAAATTTGTCTTGTGACATTCTTCCTTTAGATATGCACAATTTACTTATCTCCTCCCCTATGTTATTAAATATAACCCTCACAGTGTTGCTTAAAATTGTCAATCAAAGCTGGGCAAGGCAGTGCACACCTGTAATTCAAGTGGCTTGGAAGGCTATGGCAGGAGGATCTTGAGTTCAAGCCAGCCTTAGAAACTTAGCAAGGTGCTAAGCCACTCAGTGAGATCCTGTCTCTAAATAAAATATAAAAAAGGACTGGGGATGTGGCTCAGTGGTTAAGTGCCCCTGAGTTCAATCTCCAGCACCTCCCCCACAAAATGTCAATCAACCATTGCCTACCACTCCATTGCTACCCACATGCTTCTTTATCACCTTCTAAAATGTAATATTGTTTATTAATTTATTTAGTTGTTTCCCCAATCTCACTAGAAATTCAGCTACAGAAAGCTGAAATTTTCTTGTGTGAGTGTGTGTATGTGTATGTGTGTGTGTGTGTGTGTGTGTGTGTGTGTCTGTTTCACAATTTCAATAATTTCTTAGTGTAAAATATACAGGTTTAGAACCAATATACAAATGAAAGACTAGGTAGAAGAAAAAGATGAAATAGACCTTAAAGGAGAGGGTAAGATTTGGATGGCCAGGGAAAACAGCAAAAGACAAAGAAAAAATCAAAAGGTAATGACAATAGAAAATAGAGATTGTACAAGTAAAAGTCCAAGGAATAACAGAAGAGACTGAAACTGTTCTGCTACAGAGAATTTCATAGCTTTTTATGATGCCTGATAATAAATTGTTACAAAACACTTTTTAAAAGGAATCATTCTTTTTCTATAAACATTAAAATTCACACAGGTAATTTTAACCAAAGTGTTCATGTGAGAGAGAAAAATCTTCTCTGATAATCATAAAAACCACAACTCATGCAATTATGTGACCAATATCTAGAGACTCTGAGAGAAGCTTCTCTTTCTTCAGTAAAATTTAATGCTATTTTAGATTTACTAGACATATTTAGGTTACTGTGAAAAATAATGCAAACTAAACTCCCAAGCAAATGAAAACCTTAGATAATTAATTTATTTCATTATGCATGGGAGTAGATTTTGGTTTGTTTGCTGTTGTTGATATCTCCATTAATCCATCTTTGTGAAATTAAATTACAGCAGGAAATAGAAGATTCAAGGAAAAATTTGCCCTCATATATCCTGAATGTTCACATAGATGTAACAGTATTTAATACAGTCACTATTATTATCGTTAATAGATATTCAATTATTATACAGAACCCTTGTGCTTTATAATAATTCAACCAGTATAACTGGTATCACAATAGAATATCAGAATACAATCTATTTCATCTAAAAAAAGAGAAATAGCTCCTAATATTTTCACATTAAAAAAAACTTATATGGAAAGGATTATGTAAGAATTATGTTATTTGAGCTAAATTGGTCTAAATAAGTCTCTACCTCTAAAACAATATTTTTTAAATTAAGATTTAGCTAGAATTTTGGAAGCAGCCTACAATTTTTCTTTACGTTAATAAATTTTCCTAGGAATCCCATATGAATGAGTCTTTCTTTTGTTGATATTCTTGGGATTCTATTGAGAAGCTAATATTTTATCTCATTTAGTCGGATAAGGGAATGTTACAATGTTAGTTCCATGGAAGTGGAAATATAGAGAATACTCTAAGGGGATTTCCTAAGTAGCAAATTTATATAAAATACTAAAAAATTTAGGAATATACTCATCAAATATCCAAGTGGATTTAGTTTAAAAAAATAATTTGTGTTGAAATAGCCCTTAAATATGTGCATAGTATAGTACCATGGCTGCATGGCATTTTGCATAACCTGTGTTATGCTGAATTGAATATTCACTTTTCCTTTTTTTTTTCTTTTTGCACCAGGGATTAAATCCAGAGTAACTTAAACACTGAGCCACATCCCAAGCCCATTATTTTTATATTTCTTTGTGTTGAGACAGGGTATTTCTAAGTTGGTCAGGACCTCATTAAATTGATGAGGCTAGCTTAGAATTTGCAATCCTCCTCTGCCTCAGCCTCCTAAACCATTGGGATTACAGGCATTCACGACCATGTGAAGCTCTTTACCTAATTTCTAAGCTAAATTTCAAGTATAGTTCAAACCAAGTTATTATATAAGTAAATGATATATACATATATCCTGTATAAATATCCAACATTTTCAAAAGTAGGCGACCATTTCCATAAGGCTAAAATATGAGATTAATTCTATGGGATTATACAGTAGGTTTCCATAGAACTGTGGGAACGACAGGTTTTGATTAATCAGGCAAAATAAATCAATGCTCTCTTGAATACTAATGATAAGAAGAACAAATTCTATGAAATTAGACCAAATAAATTATTTTAGTAGCCCTTATAACTTATTATAACATAATATATCACAGTAGACACATTGCTTATATCCTCACTTAACCTTAATAAAAGATTACTATGTATAAAACTATGATTACAAATAATATTATTGTTGAACAAAAGACTAAAACTTAAAAAATACAAATTGAATTGGTCTGTCGAATATCAAGTATATAAAATCTGCATTTCATTGTGAATAAAAAACTTAAGGAAGGATAACATCATTGTATTGATCACATATCAGATTCATTATATTTTGTTAGGAAAATGAACCAGTGTGACAATATCTGCTACCAAAATTCAAAGCTTACCTTTTTGATTATAATAAATATGAACACATAATTCTGTTTTAAAAATGCTGCCCACACCATTTAGGATAAATAATTGAAAAATAATAAACTTTTAAAATCTATTTAGGTTATAATATGAATTTATTTTTTTGGTTTCTATAACCATTATTTGAATAAACTTTATAAAATAATTTCCAGCTTTCTCTGAATCAAATTACTAAGTATTTCTACTATTCTTTAGGAATGAGTATTATGGGAGATAGAAGACCATTTAACCTCACTCCCCAATTTTTTTCTTTTGAAAAGAGAAAGTTTTAAGATGATCAATCTACTTGATAAAAATTTAAAAAATATTTCCTAAATGTGACATTGTAAAGTATACAATTCTGTGTTAAGCTTATTTGTACTCCACTTAGGTTGATTAATACAAATTAAATTCTATGTCACTAAAATCAAACAGTGAAGCAGTGAAAAAAAAAACAATTACAGTACCTATGTATGCACTTATGCTACCTATTAACATAGTCCAACTGTAATCAGTGTATTTGTCATCCCCTGACCACTGTGTGAACACTGTTGTCCTCTTCATTCTCAGAAAAACACTAGTCATATGTGATTTGAGCCTGGATGAAACCAAGTGAATTTACTAATAACAAAAGTACATTCTATTGCTTGAAAATACTGAAAGTTGTAAACAACTTCTACTTAGTTCTCAAATATTAATACTTTTCCCCAATGAATATGAATTTATGCATTTTTGTTTAGATGTCATCACCATCAGAGCAAAGAGAGAATGTGATCCCGAATCCTCATTTTCCAGAGTTCTTGCTAAAGGGTGTGTGCTGGGAGAGCAGCCAGTGAAGAGAATGAGCCAACAGTATCAACAGTATCAGAGTCCAGAAACCTGACACTGTCCAAACAGAGAGCATATTCTTTGACCTAATGAAATGCTGACCATTTTTAATCTTTTGAGGTTTAAGCTCTATTGAGTGACATGCTGTAGCTGAATTCTCTCTGGGATTCTAACCATCACCTTCCTTTCTTGCCAGGACACTAGAACCTTTTCTCTAAGGCTTGATGATGAGAGCACAGAGGCCCTTCAACACTATCTTTGACTGTTATGAAGGAGATTTCAATAATGAAAAGAAAAAAACTCATTTATGCTCTACAACAAGAATCAACTCACCATTAAAACTAATAAAGTTTACAGAAATTTGAACACATATTAGACAAGAAAGATCCTATGAGTTTCACAATCATTTATAAATAAGTATGTTTTATTAAATAAATGTCAGAGTTTTCTTTTCCTTGAAAGATAACATAACTAAACGAGTATTTCTGTATTTGTCTTGCCATGAGGGCTACTATGAAAATGAATTCTGTATGTATACAAATATAATTATTAAATGTAATGTATTACATTTAAAATGCTGATGATATGAAATTGCTATAGTTATCAAATCTATAGGACTATTCTGGATGACATTGTTTGCATTCATCACAATGATGTTTTAATGAAAAACTAATCTAGTTATAAAATAATGACTTAGAAGGAAGTTATCACTATTATTTAAGTATTAAAAACATAACCTGGTATAAAATAATACCAATTAAAATGTCTTTATTAAATATGCAATTTAAAAGAAATCTATTTTTTAAACTTCATAAAGTAGGGTACTATGTAGTTTGTATAATTAAATATATGAGAAATTTCATATGTATGTATTATAATACTATTAAAGAATGTTATAGGATAAGAAATTTTACTCTTGGCATTAACATAGGTGATGAGTAAAAATGATGTTCTTATAGAAATTGGCAATTAAAATCATTAACATAACTTTTTGTGTTGAACACCATGAATAATTGCAAAATTAAATCAACAATGAAGTAATGTTCTGTTAATTTCTTTAAGGTAAGAAATTAACATTTTTTTCCAGATTTTTTGGTTTCTTGAAGGTTTCTTTTTATGTTATTATTAGTGCATTATAGTTATACATAACATTGAGGTTCAAATTGACATAAACATATATGCATGGAAATTAATTTTTACCACTTCAGTACCCAGTACTTCCCTTTACTCTTCCTCCTCCTTCCCCTTGTTCAACTTCTTCTACTGTTCTGGTCTTCCTTCTATTCATTTATAGTTGTTTTTTTTTTTAATTGGTATTTCATGGATATATATAAAGACAGAATTCACTGTGGTATATCCATTTATATACATAGCATTATTTGGTGAATTTCATTCTAGCATGTTAGAGTCTGTAAACAGGTCAGGATGGTGCCTGGCATTTTGCCAGAGGGAGTGGTTTGTGAAGTAATGCCAGCCAGCCATTAAGTGTGGAGATTCCTTATTGGTTGACTGCTGTATCTAGTTTATGTTAATTAAGATAAGCTGTGTGGAATGTATATATACCCCTCCTGTCCTACAATAAACGGCTCCCACTCCTGCTGTATCAATGTACACAAGTTGCTCCTCACACCCCCGGCTATTTTGCTGCAGCTGGACTGCAGCACTAGCATTCCTCCCTTTTCCTGCTCCTCTGCCCTCCCTGTCTAGCCTATTCACTGATCTCCCTTATTTTTCACGGGTCCCCCTACAAGCTTTTTTCCGATTATTTTGGTGTGTCTTGTGCTTATGAAAGAGAATATTCTACTCTTTACTTTCTGAGTCTCACTTATTTCACTTAGCAAGATGTTCATCAGTTCCATCCATTTAACAGCAAATGCCACAATTTCTTTCTTCTTTATGGCTGAGTAAAACTTATTATGTATATATACCACATTTTCTTTATCCATTCATCTGCAAACAGGCACCTAACAATACACAATAGCAATATATGGAACCAGCCCAGCTGCCCATTGGCAATTTTTGCTTCTTCAAAAGCAATCAAAGGAAGTGAGATCAGGGGCATTGAAAATTACTGTCTAGGAAGTGGGTTTTAATTACTTTCATCATTTTACATTTGGTTCATATTCCTTAATAATCCTTTATGTTATTGCTTTGTCAGACATCTAATAAGTGCATTTAAAAAGACCAAGACTAAAATGGACTATATTTTAAAAATAATTTTCAGTAAAGATGAATTATTTAAATGAATTGAATTTGCAATGTGCTGGTACATTTTGTAATAAATTATTTGGTCTATGCTGTAAGTCAAGCTCAAATAAATTTTGGTTATGGCCTCAATGCAGAAAGTTGTACTCATTCTATTCAAAAGTAAATTTTCAGTTTCATCTTGAAAGTTCATTCCAGTGGAAACAAGCAATGGAAAAATTCCCCAAAGAGATGACATCATTTTTTTTTTTTAAATGCAGGGTTTCACTTGGTAGTCTCATAAAGTTTACAAACACAAACAAAAAAACCCTATAGGTAGTCTCCACCATACACTAGCTACAATGTATAATGAAATAATCTCATTGTAAAGTAACTTAACAAGTACTAAGTCTCTAACTGTGTAATTGAACATCTGTAAATGTATCCTAAATAGATGCCAGTTTGTAAAAAGTATGACTTTAATAAAAAGGAAGAGACTGCAGGCAATGGTGAAAAGTTGAAAACAAGATAAGTATCATACTATGTTATAAAATCCCTGATGGTAATGTTTTTCAATAAATACTTTGTTTCACAAGAAAAACTATATAATGTGGCATTGAAGAAAAGTAGTATAGTAAATCAAAGATATTATAGGGATGAAAATTAGGAAAGCTTTTAATGGTGAATATTCTTTTCATTACATTTTACATGTGTAGATTTCCTCTTTTCTGTAGCAAATATATATTATTTCTTAATTAGAAATAATAAATGTAATTATAAGAGAAACTTAAATCGTAAAAATGTTCTTAGTTGGTATAATCAAGATACAAACAAAACTCAATAGGACTTACTAGACAGAAAAAATAATTCACTTTATAAGTAATTAGAAATTTGATGTTTTAAGATTGCTAAATTAGATGCATGACATTTTTTATATGATTTGATTGCTTTTGTTTTATCTATTTATTTATTTAGTTTTGCTATGTTGCTAGGGATTGAATATAGGGCCTTGTGCATGCATACTAAACTAATGCCCTACCAGTTAACTACATTCTCAACTCTGAATTCTCATTTCAAGGAAACACAGTTTTGTTTTTAAGTTGTTAATTATCAAGGTTAAGTATTCCTTAAAGAGATGGCACAAGCAGTGTAATAGCTCAATCAGAAGTTTCTTTATCCTTAATGAAGTTATTGTAAAGAAAGAGGACAAGACTACAGAAGGTGGTCTTTGTCTAGGAAAGAGGGGAATTTAGAGGCAGTGATACAAGGTTTAATACTAACTAGTAGCCAGATATAAGATGGCAGCAAATACATGAGAGATAATGAGAAGTTTAGGGATAATCTTTCTTTTCTTTACTTTTTTTTTCCTTTTCTTTATTTCTGAGTTGTATTTTATACTACACCCCTTTCATCTCTCTTTTCTTATTCTTATAATCTATGGGTTTTCTTCTCCATTATTTTCCAGTCTATCAACATTTTTATGCTTCTCTTCATCGATTTGCTTCCATCATCTTGTTCTCATAAGATGTTAATTCCATTTAGCAATAGCCACAAGAGCCACCTCCACATTCAGGAGTGCAGGCTATTTCTGTTGTTTTACAAAGCAGTCATATTGAAGCAATCATATTGTGTTCACATATTTTCCTGTGGTTAAGCCAGAGTTTCACAAGAAAATATTGTTTTTCGTTAAGGAAATTACATAAAACAATCTTGAGACTTTGATACAATATACCAAAGTTAGTTATATCAGAAAATAAATATTGAGAAATTTGTTTGGTTAAGTTTGGATATTTTTTCTCTTTTAAAAAGTATTATACAGAAAAAAATCATATATAATACACCAATTTCCACTATCATATCCTAGGATATATTATGCAGTCAGTAATTTACCTTTTATTTATTTGTTTGTCTATTATCTACTTGGCATAATAATCATCCTAATCACTATTGTGATTCCTACTTTAGAGATGAAGAAACCCAGGCTTGGGAGAATATTTAACAAAGTAGTATAAGGATGGCTGACTGAAAAGGGGTAAATATTTCCCAGACATGCCTGGACACACATCTCTCCTAACTTACCACATGACCTTTAATTACTCATTGACTGAACATTTGCAGAGCTTTAAGTTAAGTCAACATAGGAACAAGTTCAACTTAGGTATTCCCACATATCTAAGGTATTCACAACTATGACCATGACCAAAACTTAAGAGTGAAACTTGAAAACTCCTATTAGTAGGCTTCATTCTTAAAAAAAAAAAAAAAAAAAAAAAAAAAAAATTTGTGGGGGAGGATTCAAAAAGGATGAAATATTCACATATGAAAATTGAATTCACACTTAGATACATTTTAACTACTAATACCTCAAATTGATGTATGAATTTAATTAAATATTTTAGCTTCATAATATACCTTCTTATGGTGTTATTTTAGTTTCAAATTCACATTTTAATGGTGTTTGTGTTTTTTTTCCAGAAAATATTACAAGTCACTCTGATATTTAGTCACTATGATATTAAAAAAATGAGAGTTTACAATAAAACTGATAGACAATAATTTTCTTAAATGAAATGTAGGAAGTGCTTATTAATGGTATACATATTTTCAAAATCTGATAAACTATAATATTAAATCCTTCAATGGAGTGAAGTATCTTCTTATATTTTGAACTTCTTAAGACACTGAAAATTCAAAACCAATCAGATTAATTTGTTCTAAACTGTTCATCAAATATCTCAAAGATGTATACCAATTTACAGAATAAAGAAAATCATCATAGGAATATTCAACAGTTTTATGGTTTACCTCCATATTTCAAAGATCCAAATCATGCAAATTCAAGGCAAATTTAAAGAGGAAATACTTAATGTTTAAAATTCCTAAATAATAACAAATTTATAAATTTCCCTTTTACTTAATTATTTATTTATTTTTGGGACTGGGGATTGAACAGTGGCACTAACCGCTGAGTAACATCCTTCATCCTATTTATTTTTTATGTTGAGCCAGGATCTAGCTAAATTGGCTTTGAACCTACCATTTTCCTCCATCAGCCTTCCCATTTGCTAAGATTACAGGCATACATCACCATAACTGGCTACAAACTTCCCTTTTAAATAATGGTTTACTCTGGTTTTGACTAATAGCTCTGATTGTGAAAAAACAATGATTAACTCTTTTCTTTTGTTTTTTTCTTTCTTTCTTTCTTTTTTCTTTTTGTACTTGAGAAATCTAATTTTCTGCTTGTGGATAAGTTATCTGACTTTTGAAGACTTTTCAAAGTACCATCCTAAACTCTAAAATCAACATTTCACTGTCTGATGACTTTTCCCTGCCCAACTTTTTAATCCATGGAGTGCTATGTTTTGTCTTTTCAATCTCATGGTTATGAATCTTTATAAGCTTTTCACAATGTGTTCTTTACTTGCAATAAAAACTCTAATCATGTATTCTCAGTTTTTGATAATTTATTTAGGAAATCGTAGTTTATGTTTTATTATAAGAACCTTTCTTTACAACTAGACTTCTGGAATGTGTACCCTAAAATACACATTGAATTGTTTAGAAAAAATCAATTTCATTTGTCCTGTTGTAAAAATTAAAGTTCCTCTTGTTCAAATAAGAATTTAAGGTAAGCCAGTTTCTGAAAGTGATCACACGATATAATGAAAATGCACAACTTTAAAGAAAGCAAATGGTTTAGTTATGCTAACCCAGGAAGGTACTACATTGCCATAGTTATTGATAGTAACAAACTGAAGCCACCAGATCTTCACTCTCAGAACCTAATTGGTAAGGCAGGCAGGAGTTGATTTAAAAAAAAATCTTTTGCATTTAATAGTGTACATACAGCAGCTTATGTATATTTAAGAAGAATAGCATAATGTCCAATTTCTCATATTCTAACAACTTAATGTTGAAAATTAAATCTTTATAAGTTTTTCATTTTTACCACCTGAATATGTCAATATGCTTATAATATTAGAATTTACTCTTGCAGAATTAACCTGAAAATATTTATGTTTTTTCTGTGCAGCTGCAGATATTTTCAGAGACCTTGGAAGCTATTGATCTAATATGCCGGTACATACTACATTAACAGAATTTCTAGACTATACTCTTTTAAGTGTCTACACATCAGGAACAATTTGCTTATTTGACATAAAATGAATCATTTATACATAAAATATCAATTGCATAATTTCTATGCTAACATGCAAAAAAAATGAGAAAACCTAAGGCATAAATTCTTACTACATCTGATTATATTTTGGAAGAATTTTATATTTTCAAGAATGTCTGGTTGATATTGAATTTCTACATTATATAAATTGATGGCGTTTTTTCAGAGTCTCTATGTATTTTATTTAAGTATGGTTTGTAAATGTACAAATGATAAAAGTATAAAAATATAAAAAATATTTTTAAGCCAGATGAAAACAGGATAAGTGGACCACTGTCCTAAGACGGAATGCAGTTATTTCATACTTCACATTTAGTGAAACTACTCCACTGTGTTTACTAGGATCATTTCTCCATGGTCATTTCTCTCTTCTAAAAATATGATAATCTTCTGGCATTTTGAATTTTCTCTCTTCTCTCCACTTTCTTTCCTTTTGCTAGTATGAGAGCAAGCTTATGGGCAAATACTTTTGAGAATTTTATTCTCTGAGTTATAAACTGTATGTTTTCCTGTGTTAATACAAAATAATCTTCCAGAAGCCCCACAATTTAGTGATTTTGAATATTTTGCAAGTATTTTACAGAAGACTTACTATTTTAATTATGTTTTAAATAAACTAATGTAGAAATGAATTTGTATTTCCCTCTATCTGATATGTAGAAGCATGTCCTAGGAATGCATGGTATAAGTAATAAGGGTAAGTAGCCTGGCGGGCAGGCAGAGTTGTTCAAGTAGTAAAGTTATTAATGTGGAGATTGCAATTGTGCAATTTACAGGATCTAGATTTGTGATGGTCTTGGAATATTTTATATTTGACGTATAAGCCATCTTGGACACTCAGACACATTTCTCAGGTCACTTTCTTTTAACATTCATAGTGATTAATTCAACTATGAACTTTCTTTTAAGGATTCCTTTCCATACAGACTTGGTCTTAAGTTGCACTTAAACTTGGTCACAGAATTATACATAATCAAAAGTTAAAATATTAATTGTTTGGGCAGATCCAATTTTATAAAAATTAAAACAACTAAGTTGTATTCTTCCAGGTTGACTCAAATCAGCACCCCCCCACACACCTTCAGCTGCTACAAAAGCTGAAATCCTTGACCATGTCTAGCACCTGCAGTATATGGAAATGGCTCCTGCTGCCATCACAGCTGGCTTAGAAATCCTTGGAGAATAATTAGCCACAGAAAAAGATGAAGTGGCACATCTAATAACGTTACATATGAGTTGGAACTCCTCACCATCCTTAAAGACAGCCATCCAATAATCATAGTTCTCATTTACACCTCCACACCTTCATAATCATTTTCTATATCTGGAGTGCTCTACGCTTCTTCCATACACTGTCCAAGTTCAAACAAATAATGCACTAAAAGCACTACTCTTATCAAAAGAAAACTGTACTTATAAGGCATACTGTACTCCTAAGTGTTAACATATCTTTCTTGCTAATTCAAGGATTTCTTGAATGAAATAGTGTATATGAAAACATTAACACAGTGCTTGGTATATACTATGGCTCTTAAAGAGTGTCAGTTTCCTTCTCTTGCTTTTATTTTGCCCACAAATTCTAGCACAGTTTTCAGTGTATGGCAGAATAAATTGGCCTGCATGTCTCCATTGCTTGCCACTATGCTGCCATCTGCTTGGTGAGAAAGTGAAAGATATGCACAGAAAATGCTACTTGGAACCAGGCATTTTGAAGCCAAAGAGTTCACTAATTCATGGTATCTAAGTTCAGATTTGCAGACAAACACAATATTTTTAATGTAATTTTCACCAGAAATAAAATTAAGGCAGATAAGGCAACAAATTAATACATTTTTATAAAGGTAAGTATATTTAATTTAAATAGATGTCCTTAATTTTTTAATTGCATTTTCTGCTTATACAGTTTTAAATGCAAGTGATTTTAAGAAATAATGAAGATAAAAGTATACTGTCTTTTAATTTTCTTTGTTTTGTTGCTTTTTGCTTTGTTGTATATGTCATGACCCTTATAGCAATGATGCCATAATGAGATTAGTTATTAAACCTTCATGCAGTTTTCATAAAGAAGAAAAAAAATTTAAAAGGCCATAGTATATTGTTAGCTCTTTTTTTTAAAAAAAATATTTTTCTTCTTAATTCCAAAGCTACATAAAATTGTAAAACCAGGAAACCATTACTGTGACTTAGAAAAAAAATGGTGATCTTTTGTTATAAATTCAGAAACTTTTTTTTGATGATTCAATTTCACTACCTTTGCTGTCGTTTAATGCAGAATTACATCATTAAGTATAAATGATATGCATTTAATAATTTGTCTTCCTAATAATGTCACAAGTGAGAATTCTATTACAGTTCAATAACAAATATTTATTAAGTGCCTCATATATCATAAATATAAGTAAAAGAAACATTCTGTCCTAAGTAGGCTCACAAGATCATGAAGGAAAACATGCAGTAAAGCATTACCAAAAAAATTGCACATTGAAAATGGTGAGAAAGAAGAAACAGGGAGTAGGGTACGGGGGTCTGGAATATTACGTTACATGTTGTCATATTAGTTAGACTGTCAAGAAAGAGTTCATTGACAATGTGGGTTGAACATTTCTTTGAAGGTGACTAGTAAACCCAAAAGATAAGCAGGTTGTGTTAATTAGCTTTTTGTTGCTTTGACCAAAATAACTGATATAAAAATATTAGTGGAGGAGGTTATATTCACTTATAGTTTCAGTGGTTTCAGTCCATGGTTGCAGGCTCCACTGCTCTGGGACAGAGAGGAGGTACAACATAATGGGTGGGCTGAGAAAACCTGCTCAGCACATAGCAGCCAGGAAGTACACAGTGAAGGAGAAGAGGTCAGGGACAAAATACATTCTCCATGGGCAAGTCCCCAGTGACCTACTTCCTCCAACCATGCCCTACCTGCTTAGTTTCTACCACTTCCTGGCAGTCCATACAGCTATCAATTGATTAACCCACTCATGAGGTAATGATCCAAACATTTCCCCAAAGCCCTACCTCTGAATGTTGTTGCAGCGGGGACCAAGCTTTCAACACATGAGTCTTGGGGGATACTTTGTATCCAAATCATAATGCCAGGTGGAGACAACTGTGAGAGAGTAGGAGTAGCTAGAACAAAGGCCTGAAGGTAGGTGCATTTCTGGTGTGTCTTAAGGACCAGCAAAGAGAATGACATGGCTATAACGTGTGACTGAGGGTAGAAAGGCAAGAGAAGGGACCACAATGTTTAAGGAGGTAAGGCACAAAGTGGATCACATAAGGCCAGGCCAATTTTCACACTTTCTCTGAGTAAGATGCAGAATTTCAGTGAGTGGCTTTCTGAGCAGAAGACAAAAACAGTCCATGCTTTAGTAAAGGATACAGAATGAACATTATGTGGCCAAAGGTAGGAGATCAGAGATCTCTTAGGAATTTTTGCAGTAATACGGGTAAGAAATGCTGGAGTAGATAAACTGTGCAAGTAAAGAAAGTTGTCAGGTCACATCTATTATAAATATGCTGAGGTGAGATTCAGCAGGATTTCCTGAGAGATTGTATATGTTAACTATAAAATATTATATCCTCCTTAATAACCAATAACTGAAAATTATAAAAACAAATGAAAAATAATACCTATAAAGCAAAGAGTTCATTTTATACATTTTTCAATTTCTGTGATAAGATGTAATATTTTTCTTTCTGCATTTTTCTATTGTTATAACTATACATATGATGGAATTTGGTGTTATATGTTTATATATGTACACAACATAACAATATAATTTGTTCAATATCACTTCTGAGCATTTCCCTCCTCTCTCCCCTCTCCCACCCCATGGTCCCTTTAAGATGTAAAATAAATTTTCTATGCTAAGGCTTCTTTGTACTTGTACATATTTACTACATATTTAGTATTAAACTGGGTGAAATGTTGCAATAAGAACGTATGGAAGGTCATTAAAGATGTGACCCAATGGCAAATTTCTAACGTATATATTAATGGATTGATCATTTAAGGAAATCACTGTTCCATTTCACTGATTAACTTTCTTTTAAAACTACAGAAACTGTCTAATGTTATATTTTCATTACTGTTTATTTTACACAAAAGTGTTTTAATAATGTCATATTTTAATACTAAGAAGCATGTTGTAATATTCTGAAGAATTAACAAAGGCTTAGCAATGAATTTTAATATACAAGTAAAATTTGAATAAAGATTCAGCATATTAGCTCTTTCATTCCAAAAGAGAATTCATTATAATCAACATTATATTACAATGATAGGCAAAATGATTAGAGACCAAACATGCATGCTATTCTAAAACAACACTATCATTAGCTCAAAATGATTAGAAATGCAATTTTACTTCATTTCGGAAAAAAAAATTCCTTTCTACAATCAGTAAATATATTTAAGAAGGAACCCAGAATAAACAGTTTTTACAGAAGTAACCATTCTCTTTCATAGTATTAAAAAATGCTATTAGACACAGGGCAGATGTGCAATTAAAGGTGAAGGAGATAGATATACTTTATAATAAACATTTATTATGTTTTTAAAACATGAAATTTCATAAGCCTTATTTATAAAACATTATTTGGAAAAAATATACTTAAAGCTTACACAGTGTTGATAGTTGCTTTAGAGAGAAGATAGCCCAAAGCAATTAGTTAAGTCTTAAGGCAGCATGAAAATAGTGAAATACAGGATGGTAGGATTTACCAAGTCAGAAGTTTTAAAAAATTATTTTGATTACCTAAAACATAGTTCACTTAAAAATGCTACATAGTTTACAAAATAATTTGTGTGTTTTGTTCTGCTGCAACAATAAATAAATGAAATGTGGCAATAAAATTTTACTTATCTCAAGTGTTATTTGAAGAGTTAAAAAAAAAAAAAGAAAAAAAGCTGTGTGATATCTGACCCATGCCATGCAGAAAAGAGGAGAATTGATTTCTATGTATTTGTTTTAAGTCAGTATATCTCAAACTGCTATATATGGCATGCATATTAAAATCATTAGTATCTACCTGTTTTCATATAAAAATAGTAATAACTGGATCCACTTGTTTACCTACAATATTTAGATTTCCTGAGTGTGAGCCCTAGAACCTGCATTAAAAGGAAGTTTGGAAATAAAACTCAGATAATGAGATAATCAGATAATGGGCAAGAGTTACACATTATTTTTCAGTGATGCCTATGTTAATCACAGTGTTTAAGGTGTTGATTTCAAGAGCAGTCACCAATAAAATTCCTGCCTGCAAACATATCTCTGTCTCAAAGTCTGTTTATGCTTGGAACTCAACTTGCAAATGTCTGGCAATGACTGAGCTCACAAATTAATGCATTCCCCCCGCCCCCCCCCCAAATCCTATATATTGGTTTGGTTTGACACAGTGAAGGTGCTCCTAATTTTTGAACTTAATTATTAGACAAATATTGTAAAATCTGAAGATTTCACTGAAATCACTGATTTTGTTTGCATTTTGGGATTTACCTATCTGGCCCCCCTGGAAAAGTTTGTGTTTTCATTGGGAAAGGTGAGGTGACTGCTTGCTTCAGAGAGGCCATTCCCTTTTCAGGTCCCCATGGTCCACACAACTCCACATTGGCCTCAACACCAATCATTTAGCTGTTCAATAATTTGTTAGAGAAATTGGTAAGTTACTCAGGTAAATGTATAACCATACCCTGTAAGATTGGACTTTTAAAACACTAGAAAGTAGCAAAGGACATGAAGAATTATAATTAAGAGCATGATTTGAGGTTTGATTCCTGCTTCTGTACAAATGGAGTCCTCAAATTCTCTAGACTTCTTTATCTCTATAATGGGTGAATTTACAATAACAACATTGCAGGGCATTGTGAGGTTTTGTTTATATAAGAAATGCAAAGAACCTATTATAGAGACTTTATGATGCAAATTAGCACACAGGTTTTCACACCACACAGATTATATATATATATATATATATATATATATATATATATATATACACACACACACATACATACATATATATACACACACTAAGAAATACATAAATACATACATATATAAATATATTTATAACTTATACTGCATGTAATTTGTGTATTATATATCTGTAATACCTGCTTATATAATATATATATAAGAAAGGATTATAAAGCAAGCGAATTTTAAGATGGATATTTGGAAAGAGGGAATACCATATTGCTGTTCTTTTTAAAATTTAGGAAGAAATAGTTCAATAATGCCTTATAAGAAAATCAAAAGCAAGTATCATTTATAGTCTATTGCTAGTCTATAATATTTTTTCTTGTTCTAGAAGATATGAACATTTCTTGGAAGGACAAAAGGTTTACTATTTTGAAGGAATGCTTTTCTGACAAATATTTCATTAATTCTGAAGCATAATTTGTTAAATTATGTTCATTAAGGAAAATGCTTTTTACAGCTCAAGTTTTTGGTAAGGGGATATTTTAAAGCACTGCATTTAGCTCTGGCTATATGGATGGTAGAATCATAGGGGCATATTAGCAACTATCTTACTTTGATTATACCTTTAATTTAGAACCCGTCTTTATGAAGAGGTCATTGAATCAAATCAAGATCAAACCTCTCTTTTGAATTTAGTAGTTGAAATAAATCCCTAAGGCAAACCTTCCAAAAGTGACTTATAGATACTTTTACTCACAACAGTAAGTAGCTCAAAGGATTCAGGGGACATTTCATGTTATTCCCCACTGCACAAGTATGTTTTACCGGGCTGTGAATTAATAGTTTAAAGGAGCTAATAGTTTAACAGGAGTTAATCAAATTGGTATGATTTGATGATTGGTATGATATGTTCCAGAATTCAGTAGTAAAGACATTATTTTTCATCCCTAACCTTCTCTTCACTTCAGTGGAGGTTAAAATACTGGTGCTTCACAGGGCAAAATACTCTCAAATGTATTTAGAGCTCTTGCTGTTCTTCCACACATGGAGTCCTCCTTTTTCTCATTCTAGTCATCATCATCCACTACTTCTTATAGTTCAGCTCAAGAAACCAAAATAATGAGCTTAAGTATATAGAATATAATGTTCTGGAAATGCACATGTTTATTGTACATTACAGATATGTACTATTCATTAGGTACTTAATTTCAACATACAAAGTAGCATGTTTTTACTGACATACTATAATCAAGTTTTTGGAAAGGCAGCTGTTTGACAATTTTATTTACATTTTCTCAGATTTTATTTTTAAAACTGAAAATTCCATCTGGATTAAAATGCATTCCTTCAGGGTTAGGAAATCAAAAATGAAAGCACTCTATCCCTAGCCGATCACACTGGCTTTCATACAGTGCTGCTCTTTAGCATCTTTCAGTTTGATATCATTTTTGGATGTAGCTAAATGCCAGATACCCTGACAAACATATATTCTACCAGCTGGATCTCCATCTGCTCAACTAAACATTTTCACACCAAATCTGTATAAAAAGCTATGTTTTCAAAGAGAGTTATCTACAACTGAAATATTAAAATCTTAACTCCAGGAGTCCTTCCACTTACATATTTCACATGTATTTAATCACAAATACAGAACTACCTCCAAGTATTATCAGTGGTCCACTTTAAATTGACAAATTATCTTAAGCCAGCCACTAAAGGTAAGATGAATTATTGAGCACAAGAAACATTTCTGTGATTATTTAGCTAAAGCAGAAATATTGATGTGTTTGCTTAGAAAAAAAATTAATGTTAATGGGATAATTTTTTTAAAAAATCTGGAATATTGATCCCAGGATAATTTCCTTTTCCTACATATGTATATTAACTCTCATAAAATATGCTTGTGATTAAATCCTGGTAATATTCATCTGACTATTTGGAATTAGGTCTCCAAGTGTGCAGACTGACCAGGAAAATTTCAAGTATTTATTTTTAATTTTAACCTGAAAATTAGACATCTAAGGTGATGATAAGGAATATTCCATAAACCTCAGTGGTGTTTAATATTCTAGATTGGTAAAGAATTTTCCACAAATCATCTTTAGGTTCTGGAAAAACTGAGAGAAGATTACAGATACGAAATAGAAGAATATAGCAGGATTATTCTTGAGGCAAATACAGGATGACAGAACTCACATGACACATTAGTGAATAACAAGGAAAGTTTCAGAAAACTTCACCTGTCAGAACGGTGTACACTACCTCTAAATAATGCTTGCCATTCCATTTTAATAAATATCGTATGCGAGTATGTTGGGGTGAGTGGAGGTAGGTCCATTCTTTCCGATTTGAGAAACATGATCAAGAAAAGACGAAATCAACAGTGACTAAAAGGTATATACACAGAAACAATTCATCATTTTTTATCACTTATGCACCCAAAACTTTGAAATTTCTTCTAAATCAAGACCTTAGTCAGGAAGCAGAGGAAAATATTTCTATGTGCTCATTCACAGAAAGCAGACGTAAAAGAATCTCATATTTTAGGAGGGAGAAATCCTATGTGCAAGCCTTTATTCAGAGACTTTCTACTTACTGCTCTATTCTTTACTAATTCATAATAATTCTGGGAAAAGGCATCCTTTCAGGACAAGGTATGTGGTGTTAAAAACAAGGGTAAATGGGAGAAGAATGACAAAGCAAGAACAGAGAGAAAGGTTTACTTTAGACAAGTATCTTACCAGGAAATACCTTTGAGCCTCCTTCCCTGCCCTCCCCCAGGGAGAAGCAAAAACAAATAAATAAATATTACAAACCATAATGCAAAAATGAAAAATAAGACCACTGATGGTGTACGCCAAAATATGCTTTAATGTCCTGCCAGCTGAAAAAATTTAGAATTTTCAGGAATGATATATGCACATAGGGAAATGGTTGTTATGAAATATGATTCAATGTTAATCTTAAATTCAAAGCAGAGGACTGATGGAATTTAGAAAGAATGAGTCCTAAATTATTTGTATATCATAGACATTTCAACTTTATCTCACTTATTCCGTTGTCTTTAAACAATGAAAACTCAATTGAAAAATTAATCACCTTGACCTTCTAATAAGATGGTATATCTTTTTATTAAAACAAATGTCAGGCATACGAAGCTGCATGATAACAAAAACAAAACAAAAACAAATACTGGTTAACTGATTCCAATAGTTATTTTTTACTAGGATTAATTATTTAAAACTTTCTGTAATTGGAAACTCTGTTTAAAATGGTAAAAGTATGCATTTTGGAACTATACGCTCTTGCTTCCAATCCTCCTCACCTACTCTTTATTGCCAAAAATACATCCACGTAGAGTACCCAGGTAAAAATAAAGGACAAACCAAATGAAGAGAATTTTAAAAATAGCCCAGTAAAATGGACTATCACTTTCCTTAAGATGATAAGTACATATACATTAATCAATTTTGATTATAGTAAAAAATATTTTGAATCTATTGGTGTACTTGGTATTTTAAATTTACCCAGAAATAACATTTTTATTATTTATGTACATGTCTGAAGAATCCAAATATATCTAATTGTCAGGGGGGAAAGGGATTTAGAGTCATGTGAACATCAATGAAGTGAACTTGCTTAATTCAAGAATTTGCCAAGAAAACTGGTTATCATCAAACACACAAGATTTAACAATTATTTGTTTTCTCTTCTGGCTCAAGATAGATGTAGTGCTGCTGCCTGTGCTTACTGAAAGAAATGACACAACATCCTCTCTTTGCCATCAATGAGATCTATCAAAAATTCAAGAATAACAGTTCTAGATCTACAAACTGCCTGATGTCTTCACCAAACATTAGCTATGTAACAGATAAATCTAATCATAGGCCAGAATTGGATAATAAAAATCTCAGAAGAACACTAAAGAATAATATTATTAGTGGATGTAAAAAGGAAAGAAAAGGTTATCTGTGTCTCTCTGCAGTCTGGGTTCCATGAAAGGCTATGTCCATTTCACACTTAATCCCTATCCCCAAGCAAATTACCTGACATACCTCAGACATTCAATTGATATTTATTTAACAGAAAAGTGAAAACAAAACCCGCAATTCAATATGGCACTGCATGACACATTGTTCTCTTTAACATGTGAAAGAGTGATTTTTAAATGAATGCTCTCATGAGATAAAATATAGGGAGACAATTTCTTATGAAAGCTCAATATCTAACAAATAGCATGACTAGAACTTACTTAGAAGACTGACTTGTATGTCATTTACTGAAAATTTTAAGTAGAAACAGGTACAGAGAGCAATTTTGAAACTAACATATGGCTTGTTCTTTGACTTTTTAGGTAAGATTATATTATCTCTTTTCTCTTCATCAGCTTCCATGAGAGAGTTGCCAGCTATTATGAAATGCCCAGAGTACATGGGATGTCATCATGGCACATCACATTTTTGGACCAAAATCCAAAAATCTACTGAGTAACATAATATCATATCTTCCTTACATACTAGTTCATCTCCTCCAGCTAGCACAGAGTTTGCCTCTCATAGACAACCAATATTGATTAAATAAATGAATGAATGGAGAGAAATAACAGAGGGACATATTGTAATTTAACATGAGAAAGAACTTCTTAAGGTATAAAATTGCAGAATTTTTGGATGGTTACAATTATACTTCTTTAGTTTTCTCTAAGTTAGCCAAATCTACTCTTCCAACTCCATTCAAATTCCATAAATGTGTTTCTTCACATTTCTCATCGCCTTAAAACATATGTCTGTATTGCTTTTCACTCATGGTTTCTAGAATTGGGCACAATACTCCCAGTTGGAGGTGACATGTGTGGAGTAGAGCTGACCATCAGCCACCCTTAGTCTACAGACTACTGCAGCCTAAACACATGAGTTGGTCTGATGGCCACTATACCCATACTGAGGTGATTATAACCAAAATCATGCTACAGGGATGCTGCCACATCGATGTTCATAGCAGCACAATTCACAATAGCTAGACTGTGGAACCAACCCAGATGCCCTTCAATAGATGAATGGATAAAAAAAAAAATGTGGCATCTATACACAATGGAGTACTATGCAGCAGTAAAAAATGACAAAATCATAGAATTTGGAGGGAAATGGATGGCACTAGAGCAGATTATGCTTAGTGAAGCTAGTCAATCCCTAAGAAACAAATACCAAATGTCGTCTTTGATATAATGAGAGCAACTATGAACAGAGAGGGAGGAAGAGCAGGAAGAAAAGATTAACATTAAACAGAGACATGAGATGGGAGGGAAAGGGAGAGAAAAGGGAAATTGCATGGAAATGAAGGGAGACCCTCATTGCTATACAAAATTACATATAAGAGGTTGTGAGGGGAATGGGAAAATAAACAAGGAGAGAAATGAATTACAGTAGATGGGGTAGAGAGAGAAGATGGGAGGGGAGGGGAGGGGGGATAGTAGGGGATAGGAAAGGTAGCAGAATACAACAATTACTAATTGGGCATTATGTAAAATTGTGGATGTGTAACCGACGTGATTCTGCAATCTGCATTTGGGGTAAAATTGGGAGTTCATAACCCACTTCAATCTAATGTATGAAATATGATATGTCAAGAGCTTTGTAATGTTGTGAACAACCAATAAAAATTAAAAAAAGAAAAAAAAACAAAAAACAAAATTCCATTCTCACTCCTCACCTCGCAGGGCTGTTAGCAACACTGGACACAGATCACTGCCTCCTCCTTTAAATACTTCCTTTGCTTTCAGAGCATCAACCTCTACATTTTCTTCCCGTCTTACCGGCTATTTGTTGTCACTTTTTTTTGTGTGTTATTCAACACCTGGTAGCACTCAGATCACAATTTGCTTTTGATTCTAATTGCACTCACTCTTTTACAAATCTCACTTAGTTTTATAACTTAAATTCCATGTCTATCCTGAGAACACCAGATTCGAATCACTAACCCAGAAGTTGCACATGAACTATAGACAGGTGTAACCAGATAGAGGCATACTAAACTTAGCATGCCCAAAATGGAGCTCTTAAATTTCTTCAAACCTATCCCTCCCACAAACTTCTAACTCTGAAATACTAATGATTTCATCTTTTCAGCTTCACAGACTAAAATACTCAAAACTACACCTGGTCTTTCTCTTTCTGTCATACTCCACAAACAGCCAGCTAACTTTGTTGACTGCCTATTCAAAATGCATCCCAAACCGACCACTTTGACATTCTGTTGCAACAACCCTACTGGAAACCACCTCAGTCTCTTCTAGGTTACTAAAATATAGTCTCAGAGAAATCCCCTGCTTCCACTCCTGAGCTTCATATCTATTTGTAACATGGTGGCCATGTGACACTGCTAAAATGGAAGTAGGTTCATGTTCCTCCTCTGTTCAAAAATTCCAATGGCTTTCCATCCCCATCTAAAGCATAACACAATATTTTGCCACCTCCAATAACCCCACATCATTTTTTTCCTCTCTTCTGCTTTCTTCCTTTCACTTCTAGGCCAGCTATGCCCATCTCCAGGGAACATGTCAATTGGACTCTTTGCTTAGGACCTTGTAAGATGTTCTCTCTGTCTGGAACACCCTTCCTTCACTTGCCTTTCATATATCATGCAGGCCTTTATTCAAACATCATTTCCTCCAGAAAGCCTTTCCTAACAGCTCTATAAATTAAATCTGTAACCCCTCTTGGCCCTCTGTTCCTGCCATTCTTAGATAACCTGTTAAACAACAGCATCTGAGCTTTATACTTTACACATTTAACATATTTTTGTCTGTTCCACCCCCCATCTCACCCTTGCTAGAAACTTCTTAACGACATAGATTTTCATAGATTTTTTTTTTTACTCTACTGCATTTCCCTGGCACCTAGTATAATGTATGAAACTTATGAATTATGAATAAATATTCATGAATGATACAAGAATGAATAAGAATTTTAAGGGAAAATGTGTCACTGGTGAATTTTCAAGTGTCAGCTGACTGGGCAGAGTTTGGTGTGATAGAATCCCCTAGGACATTGATTCCCGAGTTGTAGCAATTTTGATATTTA
The DNA here is from genome assembly GCF_045843805.1 of Urocitellus parryii. Taxonomy (NCBI): domain Eukaryota; kingdom Metazoa; phylum Chordata; class Mammalia; order Rodentia; family Sciuridae; genus Urocitellus; species Urocitellus parryii. The sequence continues at coordinate 67,085,023 of NC_135538.1, read as the reverse complement.
AAAGGAAAGCTGTTCAATCTGGGGAGTAGTATATTTTCATTACAGAAACTCATGAAACTCCTATGTAATCAATATGCCCCCTTTAGGCACACAACTTAAAAAGAAAGATTCACTGGAGGAAAGGGGGATGAGAGATGGCAGGTGTCTTTAGGAGTACTATATAGGACAAATAATAATTTGACTATATGATAAAATCAAAAAACAGGCAAAGTTCTGAATTTTCTAATTTAAAGATAAAAATGTTGATAAAGGAATAAAAGAAAGATCAATCCAAGGTCATATGTTGTATAATAAATTAACCAAAACATCATTACAAAAATCATGTTCATCTTTCATCATCAAAATGACTTGAACAACATCGTAAAGATGCAATCTTACTACCACACACATACAAGAAACAAACTCTTCAAGGATCCCAAGGGAATGAAGTAAAATTACTTAAAATTTCTTAAAATTATTGGTAACTTTAACTTCTGTTTCCTTAGGGATTTTATATTTTAGGAATATTTATATTTATGAGTTTTTATATTTATATTAAGTGAATATTTTCTTTTCTTCACTTCTGTTGTGAAGACGTACTAATACACACCTTACAAATAATGGTAAAGTATGTCCCAGAGTTCTAATTGAGACAGTGGCTAGTAAACATTTATCATATTTCTTTTAAGCAGAAGTCCTGAATATGCTAATTGCCAATCATTAGCACTTTTTACCTCAAACATGAAAGTTAGAAAGGTTTTGCCAATTAACATCTAAGCCAGACTATAAGCAATATTAATGAAAATATGGAAATAAACTTGTCATTTTTAGATGTGCTAACACAGTAACAGCATATGGTCCGAGAACCCTTCCAAGAATGTACTCGAGCCTAATAAAGAATGTGAGTGCTGTACCAAGAACTATCAGTCCTCATGTATTTGATTTTTCAAATATATTTCCAAAATAGCAATTCTTTGTAGATTTTTTTTTAAATAAGGAGTCATCTCCTAAATTATACATTCCATCTACAAAAGGTACGGTTGAGTTTAAATGAACTTAGTGACTGTGTAGAAATTCTCTCACAATCTTGTCATCTCAAACATTTTTTGATGATAATATGGATATAATAATTTTGTTCTATGCATGGTTTATTTCATACAGTGAAAATGTGGTCCAACTAGAAAGATAAACCAAGTTTATTTCTCCAGGGTCCATCTTCTTTCCACTACACTCAACAACTGAAGTGTCATTTAGAAAAATCAAAGACTTGCTGGGCAAGGTGTTGTAGGTCTATTATCCCAGTGACCTGGGAGGCTGAGGCAGAAGGAATACAAGTTCAAAACCTCAGAAACTCAGCAAGGCTCTAAGTAATGTAGGGAGATCTTGTCTCAAAATAAAAAATAAAAAGGGCTGGGGATGTTCTCAGTGGTTGAGCTCCCCTGGATTCAATCCTTGGTGGAAACAAAGCAAAACAAAACAACAACAAACCTCATGCTTGGAGCAGAAGATACTGAGCAATCATATTAATGAATTAAATAATAAACAATGTAAATTATTATTTAAACTGTTAGTTGATCTATCCTTTTATGCTAGTTTTGGAAGAGATAGAAAAAATGTCACAGTTAATATACTCTGTTAAATATAGCAATTAAAAATTTTTAAAACAATGCCTAAAAGGGTGATCGCAGGAGGAAGGTAGCTCTTAGTTAAGGCAATCAATAGCACCTTCACAAAAGCAAGATAGTTATTCTTCCCTCTTCCATGTGAACATTAGTATCAGCTAAGAAGACATCTTAAAAAGTGTCAAACAGCCAGTGATTCCTCACTGTGGAACTTGATTTTAGAACTTTGATGCATAGAGAAAGACACATCTAATCACAACACTAAACATTAAGTGGCCTTTCATTAAGATCTGTTCAGGTTCACCATCAAGTGTATAGGCATTACTGGTAACTTTAACTTCTGTTTCCTTAGGGATTTTATATTTTAGGAATATTTATATATAGTAGTTTTTATATTTATATGAAGCAATGGACTACTTGGAGAAAAGTTCCACAGGTGATGAAGAGTTTAATAAGCAGCATGAGAATGTAGGAGACTCTTAAGTGTTTAGGCATAACTTCTGCAAAGAATGTATAATTCACAATACTATAAATAAATTTAGAATGTCACTGTATTTTAGGAAAAGCAGTAAACGTAGATGGCCTTACTACACATGTAGTCACACCACTACAATGAACCATATTTTCTAAGGTCTTCACTGATAGCCTTCTAGCTAAATCCAAAGTTTTTTTTTTTTTTCTCAGTTCTTTTCATCTTTAAACCCTTTCCAAATTTGGAAACTCCTGACCACACACCTTCCTGAACTATGAAGATTATAACTTCAACAGAAAACCAATATAAATAACATTTTCTGGACTCCTTTAAATAAAATGTAGACCTTTTTTTCATGTGCAACTTACTAAGAAACAGAGATCCCTTCTAAAATGAACATTAAATTTAATTCATGTGTAGTTCATGTGCACAGATAAACATTTTTCAAAACACTATCATAGAATTAAAGAAATAAACAGAATAACCAAGGACAAAGAATTACTTCACTTGAAATACACAAACAATTGAAGCAATTTTACTTCTCACCCAATAACTTCCTCAATGTAATCCATATATATAGATCAAACAGCCATTCAACCTGTTGAATTAGATCAATTTAATGATTCATTCAAATGTGGTATTTTCTGTATTTCAGTGGACATTGTAAAACATGGTCATTTCATCTGTTCTGTGGCACCACAAGTGAAAAGTGAAGGAATACACCCTTCATTATACAACTCTGCCTTAAGGCAAACATAGAGAACACCAAGTCACATTACCTCAATTTTTCAATTCAATAGAAGTAACACATTTAATCTATTTTTTTTCAAGAAATATTTATTATGCAGGTATTCTACACCTGATATTGTTAGGTGCTTGACTATTGAAAAGACTTTTAATAAAATAATTGTTTTTAAGAATTCTCAAATAATTAGATTCAAAATACATTTACAATTATTTCTTGTAGTTTTGACAAGTATACTGGAGTGGAGCTCAGTGGACTGCTGAGAGATGAGGAGTAAAATGTATAAACTTTATTATTGGTTTTATAAATGTCTTATTAATCTATCTTCAATATGAACACAAAAGCAAGAAATACTTCAGAAAGTGGCTCAAATTTTCAACACAAGTAAATAAGACGACTATATAGAATATTTTTAACTTCAAATATTCCAGCAAACTGATATGGTTAGCAACGTGATATGGCAAAGATTAAATGCAATCAAATTGTGCCTGAATTAACTTAAACATGAAAATGCTATTATTTTGACCTTTTAGATCTGTGAAGTTCCAAAATGATCTTACTTATTTTTATAGTAAGAAAAAAGAAATGTGTTTCAGTTAACATATTTATGTTTTTTACTTCCTTAGATATTGCCTTTTCCTGAAGTGTTATGAATCCTAATTAAAATATTAAATGGGAAAAAACTCACAAAAATGCTGTTCAAATATATCAAAATAATAGAAATTAATTTTACATTTCTGTTTATATTAATTTTACATTTCTAGAGATAATTATCTAGCCTCCATATACAATACCGGAAAAGTTTGCTAGAGAATAAAACTTAATGTGCAATGTTGGAAAATGTCCAAAGACACATATTAAGATGTTATAATTTCTACTACTCTTCATAGAAATCTGTATATTTTGTGGCTTTTGTATGTATTATAATGAAAATATTCTGGATCAAATTACAAATACTAAGGTTAGAAGTATAATGTAAACCCATTTCATTTACTTATAATCATGAATATATTTGCATGTTTCATTTTAACACTTAATCCAAAACTAGCAAGGATTGGATATGTAGCACATATTTAAATTTTTTTAAACATGAATATCATTATGTGTTTATTACAATTGATTGATTTTTCTCAGATATACGACAACACAAGTATAAAAATGAAGGATAGGAAAAGATAAATAACCTAGGCCACAGGGCCTTTCTATCCTCATAAGGAGTCTGATCCAACTATACTTTACAAACTTATCACTTTGCACAAATTGTTTACTTCTCTCTGCATTCTGAAAATAACAGTTTTCATACTAAACTGTAGCAAGGTTGATTCCTAAGGAGTCAATAAAGTGTTAAAAGGCAGGACTGAATAGTTTGATCATTTATGTGACTCCAGTCTAAATTTCTCTGCCTCTAAGTATGTATAGGGATACTCAAGAAATATTGTAAAAATTCTCCCTACTTCTGTTTTTAGTATTAGAACAAAAATCATAATCATTAACATATGGGATATATTATCTGTCTAGAGTTGTAATATAAGCTTCTTACCCTGACCAAACCTGAGCGATGAATTCTATTTAAAATTTTACAGTTTCATTGGTATTTACAGTATAATACCAAAGGATTTGTTAAAGATCTGGGTGTCAGTAAGAACATAGGGAATTACAATTTTAATAAGCAGTGAAATAATCATATTTTTAAAAGCACCTGTACTTTGTAAAAGATAAGCAGAAAAGACACAGAGTAGTAAAAATAACTAAATGAAAGAAAAGAAAGAAAAAAAAGAAAGAAAAGAAAGGAACAAGATGGAAAAAACTATTGGACCTGTAAATTAAACAGCAATAATTGGTGACTTTGTAATAATTTTATAAAGATTTTTAAAAATCCCATGCCTTTGTATCTATAGCAATTAAAATGGAGACTGAAAAACTATTAACTCTTCTTAATTCTTATAACAATATCTTCTCACCAAAACATGAATAACTAAAGTTATATTATTTTCCATTGCATTTAGAAAATATTAGAAGAGATAAACACTTTTTATTTAGCAATGAAATGATTATTAAAATTTAAACAACCACAGTGGATTCTCCATTATTCACTGCTTAAAAGTCTATAGAAATTGTTGGATGGATACATGAATATAGCATACAAGATACATTGTATATCTTTGCTGCTGTAACATCAAAAAGGAACACAGAAGTGATCCTTCCTACTCAATAAAAACAGATGTTTACTCGTAATTTAATTTTTGTTGTTGTTACTGAGGATTGAACTGTATTACTGAGATACATTCTCAGTCATTTTTTTTTTTAAATTTTGATACAGGGTCTCACAAAGTGGCTGAGGTTGCCCTCAAACTTGTGATTCACCTTCCTCAACCTCCTGAGTTAACTGTGATTACAGGCTTGAACCACAGTGCTTGGCATCAGGCAAATATTTTAGAAACTTTTTTAATGCAGGATTATAATAGGAAAAAATAGTTCATGTTATGCATTTGAATACCAAAACTTGTCTTTCAAGTACTAAAAGACCTAAATAAGCATGAAAGAAAAATAATATACAACTATCACATAACTTTATGTACAATAATGCACTAGATTTTAAGGCTGCCCAGAGCATTATGCCTTACACACTCTTTGGTTGAGTTGTATGCAAAGCATACATGAAAGTTTCAGATTCTATTCATATGCCATATGTTACAAGCTATTAGGAGGTAGCGTGCACATCATTTTGAAAGCCTTCAGGGCAGTTAAATATACAGCTATTCAAAGACTTTTCCTCCTTATAAAAATAGGAGTGAACAATTTCACCCCAACACCAGGTCCCAGATTCTGCCCAAGTAGTTAAGAGTAACTTCTTGCCTTGAATGGCATCGTTCTTCCAACTTAAAAAATTCACTACAAATTTGGAGGACATTTAGAGCAATATAAATTGGATACCTTTTAGAAAACACTATAAAAAGAACAGGAAAACAAAGAGCCTTATATTGTCTAACCTGCTTATTTATCTTTTGCCACCATTAGGCATTGGCACTGGAAGTGTTTACAAAACAGATATACAAGTGAAGTATAATTGAGGAATTAACAGAGGACTGATGATGTTCTGCCTATTTGGTTGAAGGCACAGTCACTAAATGAGATTCTTCACAGAAAACATTCGAACAACAGGAGATTGTGATACTGTTTTGTTTTCAAATCCACAATTCAAACCCACACTTTTCTCCCATGGGAGACTGACCCCGAACACTAGAGAAAGATCCTGGAGGATAAGGTTGCTCAATAATGTCAAAGATTACCAGTGATCAAAAGCAAGGTTCCAGTGAGCGCACACCACTTCCAAAAGGTCAGAATCACAAGATTATTTAGTAAGTGAATGTATTTACACACTGATTGAACAAGGCTGTAAGAAAAGACTGCCCCCCGCACCAGCCTTTTGAGTATGGATTAGAAATGAGACTTTCTTCTTTTTTTTTTTTTCTGTGAGGAGTTCATTGACCAATTCCCCAAGAAAAATCTAATTTTACAAATATAAAACCAGTTTGTGCACTGTGTTGCATTTTAGTTGAGAGATTTTTTTTCCAAGTATCTGCACTATGAGTGAGATCTGTTTTCAAAAAGCTCCTTTTAAAAAATATAAACTTATTCAGATTTGTATAAATGTATCCAGTAAACAATTGAGAGCTACCCCTCATAGGGAACTGGCAGGGGAAAGAAATACTCTGTATTTTTTTCATATCAAAGAGTACACCATCATAGAAAAACCAATTGTTATCCTCATCACTGATCTCAAAGAATGTAGCTCTCAAGTTGGATGCATCTCAGAAACAGAAGTAAGTATCATGGGAAGAAAAAGCAGCAGCACCCCAGGGGCAAAGAAACAAATTCTCAGGGAAGAACTTGCCCCTCTGGTCACTATTTGTATTATTGTTGTGATGTTAGCATAATGGTTTCATGTTGTAGCCTGTTTTATTCCTCTGTACCAAGTTGCTTGCCACCAGAAAGGATCTGAAAGGGTGAGAGGGAGAGGAAGAAAGAAAGATGGGAAAAAAAAGAGGAAAAAAAGAGGAGGCTGGGTGGGGGGGATTGACTTATTGAGAGAGAAAGGAAAGGAGTAACTAGTTAAACAGCATAAAAGCCAAGAATGTTTCAAATTATACCAACCAACAGCCTGGGGAGCAGAAATGCAATAGAGGAGAAAGTAGCTTTCTGAGATAAAGGTTGGTAAGAACCTGTTTTCATCTGTGGTACTAGGCAAATTTGAAATCATGCTCTTCTCCTTCCTCTTTTTTCTTCTGTTTCACATACATTGGCTTCCTAATTCTTGATTTTTTTCATTTACTAATTTCAAGCAATTAAAGAAATGTGTTTCTGGGGAGTGTTATTCGAAGACTCCTTTCTCACCAACAGAGAAAGAGCTAAAAAGGAAAAACAGAAACCAATCAAATATATTGAGTGGGGGAACCATTTCTGGGTACTCAGTCAACATATATGAAAATTGATTTTGAAAAAAGAAAAAGTGAAATATTCTGCCTGTAATCTTTGCCATATCTGAACCATCAAAATTCAACTTTCTCTCCAAATTGATATTCCAATAAATCATATTTCTCTTATACCATTTTGGCTGTAAGCAGATTTAAATACATACATATTTCTGTTCAAATATATAAAAATATATATATATATGTGTGTGTGTGTGTGTGTGTGTGTATCCCATAATATTTAAAATTTCCTCAAACTTGTCAACCATGTCTGATATTAAATAGTAATCAAAACCTTAAATAGATCATTTTATGTTTTCTTATTGTTTACTGGTGATAGACACAGAATGTCTCTGAAAAACTTCAAAAACTACAGATTAGTGATCTTCAGAATTTTCTAATGTTATTCCTATAAAACCATTATTTCCCAGTCTTATATATATATATCTCACCCTCATAATATAATATAAATTGTCTGCAATGGTAGAATAGATCCTGTTCTCTGATAACAAACTACAAATGCATATATATGTATGATATATATCATACATATATATAATGCACATTATATATTGAGAGAATTAAATTTTATGACAAATAAATGTTAAATTTAATATACATATATCTTCATATATAGTACCATAAAGAACCAATTTTTTATCATGTGATTTATTTTTCAACTTCTAGAGAGATAAAAGACAACATTCAGTGCATAAAGAGTCTGTATATATTTTAGGTCTCTTGTTCTCTAGATACACTATTCCAAAAAACTGACTTTATTTTGCTGTAGGAAAATAATCTGCTCAGTTCAGCATACAAATTGACTACATTAAATAGGCCAAGCAGCATGTTTTTTCCATGTTGATATGTTAAAAAATAATGATGTCCAAAGAATATATAGAAGAAAAGCAAAATAATTCAAGCAGAATGTTTCTGTATATCAAGTATTCCCTAAATTTAAGCTAGACTGGATTGATTCACTGTATGATGATGTCTCTCTTATTTTAGCTTCAATTCCTTCATTTCTAAACATTAAGTTAACTATATTTTAAAATTCTAATTTAAAATGATGTTAAATGGAACAATAACAAATACTGAAAAAACACAAACTTTCATAATTTAGCAGCTCCAAAAGAGATTAACAGACATAGAAATTAAAAAACCTGAGATTTTCATTTGGCACATATGCCTGATTAGTATTGGAGGAAGTACATGTTAATAATATATTTATAGAGAAAAAAATTGTTAAAAGTATAATAAGAATTCATATTTTACAATATGACAAATAATATCTGAATTTGTATCTGTTTGCACGTGTATCTATTCTTTTGCATATATGCTTTACTGATGAATTAACAATAGTCCACTATTCAATAATGAATCTTGCTGGCCCATTTCAATTCTAATTTAAAATATCATGTAGTTTGTAAGCAATTAATATGAACTTATTTAATACAAGTAATATTATATTATCACATCTTGATTCTAGAAACATTATGGGTAGTAAAATGTTCCTATATAGTTTTGCAATTAAACTTATGTAAAAATAATGAACATATATTAACTTTCAAAATAAAAAATACTATGTGATTTTTTTATTGGTGTTAAATATTTTAGTAATCTACATTTACATGTAACTTTAAAATGTGTTCAGTTATTTTCATAAAAACACTAAAGGTCAATTTAAAGTTAAACATTAAGAAATTAAAAAAATAAAGTTAGATTTTGCTGTGTAGAGTCTGGTTTGATGGTTAAATACTTATAAATGCAATAATAATCTGAAGATACAAGCAGGAGCTCATGAGATATGAAAGAACTATAGGAAGAGACAGAGTATCTGAAAAGAAGGGATAATAGAAAAGTGCTTATGCTTTTCATATCATCATATAAATTTTTCCAAAAATATTTTACTGTACATCGTAATAGGCATTATAACCTAGTTAGCCTAATAATAACTGGCCTGTCTTTTCTACAAATCAGATGATCAAGCTTTAAAATAATGTTGTATGTTTAGGTCACTTTCATATAGACAGGCAACCTGTTTACTCTATATTTTAATTTGATTTCAAGAAATTCTTCACGTTTCTGAAATGTCCTCAGAATAGAGAAGTCGAACTCTATTTATTTTATAATTTTAATTTCCAATTATGAAAATGTAAATCACTTATGCTTGTTTTGTACAGATTACAAAACAAAACCATAACAGAAAGGTAAATTATATATTTCAGACTTATTGTATGTGTATAACCAAACCACATTAAGATTACTGATCTTATACATTAATCTGTGCAGGAAATAAAGAAATGAAATGATCAAAATCCCAAGATAGGAAAAAAGGTGTTAACTTAGAATGAAGGAAGTTGTAGAAGACAGAATATATGACTAAATATAAAGTAGAAAACAATTTAAGTGCTTCTAATTTTGATCTAACCAACTTCAACCCAAATATTCACATCAATTCATATAAATCTTAAAACCTGAACTAAAAGAATGGGAAAGTTTAAAGGGTAGTTTTGAAAATCTTAAAACAACAGACTTGCACTTTGTAAGTTAACATACATCCCTCACATACTAAATGGCATACAGATTCGCTACAACAAGAAGTGAAGGGTGATGCAGTTTTATCATGATTACAAAAATTAAAAGTTTCTTTGGTTATGAAGTACACTTGTGATCCTACATAAAATTTACTCATAATATATTAGAAAAAAAATCTAAGGCACAGTTCAAGGATTGGGAGGCCCTAGATCTCTTTCAGGGTCTGCTTGATGTAAAAGACCCAAGACCCATTCAAGCACACATAATTCAGGAGGTTTGCCTGCCAGCAATAAAGGCCGAAATTGGATACTTGGTGAGATTAATTACCTAGATAGGGGTTGATAATGCAAGTCAAATGGGAAAGTAATTAAAGTGCACCTTCCATGAAAATTATTCATTGCTGATGGATCAAGTGACAGATAAATCAAAAGGCATTTTTAAAAAGCCTACAGGTTAACTTGAAGCAGTCTTTCCTCTTTTTAAAGCTCTGTAATTGGGGTGTGGAATTCACTCTTATTGGCCTATCCTCATCAAGATACCTTAAGACAAAAAGGTAGACTGTAATGTAACCTATTAGAAAAAGAAGCCAATAGCAAACCCATTAGGATCATGGTTACACACAAAAGGTCAATGGGACTGGAACCAGTTGACTAGCAGCTTTCAGAACAGAGAATCACTCTGCTCATAGTATAATGGGGATTGCAACCATAAAAGAAGGCAAGTGATGAATTAATAAGTTGACTGGTCCCCAGGGGACAATTCTTACAGATGAAAGGCATGCTGTGGCAATCAAACGGAGTTATAAATTAGATAAATCGAATGGCACAAGAAGTATTTTACATCATCATTATTAAATAAAGTCTTCCTGGATGTGTTGTTAATTCTTTACTGTCAATACATTTATTTACAGTCTAAGAACAATAAAAAACCATGTTTTATAACAATGGCAGGGTAATTTCAGCTACCCAGAGGGATGCTAAATCTAATTTCTACATTCAGTTTTCTTGGATATGTTTATTATACACCTAAGAGCAGATAGATAAAACAAAATGTCCAATTAAATGATAGTTATTGGAAAATATGGCTTTACATGCTCACTCACTTTCCTGCTCTAACTAACGAACACATCTGACTTTTACTGACTTCTATAAAGAATACTCATAACAGTTTTCTTGTCTACAAGAACAAATTTAATGTTGAGCAGGAGACCCATTTGATCTGGTAGATGGCATAAGGTTTTCATAAAAAAGACAACTGCTGTTAGAAAAGATCATAATAACTTGAACATAAAAGCTGAAAAATTTTTGCTATTTGGCAAACTTGAAGATTGATTCATTATAAAAACTCAAATCATTCAGTAAATTTCCTAAAAATGTATAATTCTTATTTAAAGTTGAAAAAGAACAACATTCAAATTTAAGTATTGTCAACAATCCATCTATCCCCATATAACAAAATATTTCAAATTTGAAAAAATAATCATAGTAGGAAAACCTGTTATGCACCATTGCCTATCAGCAATTGAAAACCAAATTGCAAATGCTTTAACATAATTCTAATAAGAAAATATCTAAAACTTAAATAAAAATACATTTTATATAGTTCTTTTCACATGCTGGTAATTTCAGAAGTCAAAAAAATCATGGGTAAACATACACTACAGTTTTTAAACATGTAAATTTGATATACTGAGTTTGTGTTTGAAATGCTATAGGTAAGTGTATAAAAACACACATGACAAAGAAGTATCTGCTTATAGTTATCCATTCCTAAGAGGTTACAGATCAAAAGTGAAAACAGGCATAGCAGATGTCCCATGTATTTTATTGGGAACACCAGTCTTATGTTCCTGCAGGTTTCAGTTAGTAACTTAATCCCAACCAAACTATAAAGTAAACTGCTCATGATTTGTCAGATTAGCTGATGCTTGTCCAAAAAAATGGTCTGAAAGAGAGTCACCAGGATACTATAATTACAATTCATTCATCCATTTCAACCCTGGATTGAAGAAATAATGAAACATCAAAGTAGTCAGACAGCAGTTTAAAGGAGGTCAGTTAGTGTCCTTCCAAACCTAATACCAGCATTTAATGCAGCAGGTGCACCAGAAGTGATTTACAAATTATATTAATATCCAGGGTTTGCTGAAATAGCAACATTGATTTCTGTTTTTTATGTAACTCTTAAAGATACAAGAGAATATATTGGTATTAACAAATACTGAAAACAGCAAGAATATAGTTTCCAAACATTTAGGTGATTCTCCCACGTGTGTGTGTGTGTGTGTGTGTGTGTGTGTGTGGTGCTAGGGATTAGGCTCAGGTCCTCACACATGCAAAGGAAGCATGCTACTACTATATAACCTCCCTAACTTAATTCTACTTTTAAAAAAATAGGTAAGCATATAGCATGCGGCATAATTTAAAATATTTGGGAGAAAGAAAAAGAGAAACCAGGAAAAGTCATGAACATAAAATAAAAAATATAATAGAAACTATATAAATATAGTTTATATCTATACATACAATGTCATAACAAATTTAGTCTATGAGATATGTTGATTTTACAGTATTTAATGTTAAATGATAATTAATATAGGAGAAATGTTATAAATGCATACTTTAGCATTATACAATTAACATCTGTCCTTTTGTTATGACCTCTATTCTGAGATTATCAGGATTTCAACAATGAAATTTATGTGAGGCTAAATTTGGGTTCTTGGTGATGTCAGGCATGTGAGAAAATAGGATGAGATGTCGAAACAAGGAGAAAACAAGGTTATGATAATGTATTAGAAAAGAACAAAGGCAGTAATTTTTCCAAACAAAATTTAGACTCACTCTCAGCCTTAGAGTCTTTACCAGTTTGATAAATGTTGTATGAAATCAGCATAAAGAGTAATCCACTACAGTTCACTCAGCCAACTTTGAGTACTAAAACCACATATGCCACAGCAGGCTTTGTCTCCAAGTATGGGATTTTTATTATGATATTTTCTGTCTCAGGTTCTCTAGCTAACCTCTTTCTCATGGCTCTAAATTTTAAATCCAACATATTCTTTTCCTAACCCCATTCTAGCAACAGCCTGTAATAATTGATTTTCTGATTAACTGACTTAGAAAACTTTCTTTCTTTGGTGAATGTGACATCCATCCTATCCAACATGTGTTCTCTCCATTCCATTTTGGTCTTCATCATGTGCTGTTGGTATTCTTCTCTCTCCTAACAGTTGGTTTTCTCAAAACCTTTCTGTCAAATATAAATATTACTGTCTACCTACATGTCTATACACTAAATAAAACATATCAAATAGGTCACTTATGGTATGAACTGACATAATTAGAATTATGGGCATTGAATTTAAGTGTATCAGCAATATTGGATTAATACAATAGAGACATGGCTCACACAGTATGTTTATTTTTATTATCATACACAATTGCCAATATGAATGCTATGCTCTATGATTTGCCTCTTTCTATAAGCTAAAGTTAATGACCAAATATTATTAAAAAATTGGGACACTAATTATCTGATGTCAACATGCTATGGATAATTAAGAACCGCATACTTTAAAGCTATGCTAATTGTTCTTCACAAATCTCCTCTGTAGCCACTGTGTCTTAAGGCAAACAGCTCCAGGTCTGTATGTACATCTCTGCCATGTACTTTGTCACAGGACATATATCATCCACTCTGACTTGTTCCCGATTAATTTTGTTGGGTTACAGCAATTATCTCTCCCTTTGTGATTGACCTCTTTGTAAATTAAGTGCAGATAATTTGGATAATTTTTCTCTCACTCTTTACCTCTTAATTGATCCTTGTTCTTTCCTTCAAATAGTGCAAAGGGAACCAAAGTCATAAAAATGATTTGAAATTGAAACAAGTCACAGTCAGGCTTTTGCAGTTGTAATCCACAGATATGAAAAGCAGGATCTTGATAGTGTTCTCTCCTTTACCCTATTACTTGGATCAGTTGGTTAAAACTGTTAACGATCCTTGTGGATCAATGTCTTTTCCTTGTAGCTCTAATTTGCTGCATTGGTGGATTAGTACAGATGTTTTCTTTGGATGGTTCTGCATCATTCCACAGGATTGCTTGTCTGAATCAAATTTGCTTCAATTCATCACCAACAAAGCAAGGAATAAATAATCAACACTTACTCTCTCATTCAGTACACTGGTACTGAAAACAGAACAACTAAATGCTTACCAATTTAAAGATTATCTCCTTCTTTTCTCAAGGCAATGTTCCTCAGCTGATTCAGGGTTTAAAATGGTGTGTATAGTTCAGGTTAGCAGTGCCTAGGAATTGGGACTGCAGGAAAACTCATGTACTTCAAATTTATGTGCCCAAGTTTTTATTATTATCATCATCATTACCAATTCACATTATGTATATTTGTCTATACATAAATGATGTATGAAATTAATATCCACTGGCTTTTCATTCTCTGAAATGCAGCTTTTTGATTTCTTGGTCTTAAATGTAATTTTTCTGAAACTGTATTTTTGTCTCCACAATGGTACTGCTTTTGGGCTTGATGGCTTGCTACACAATAACTAATTCACTTCTAATGGATCAAAACCTAGTTATATAGCAGGACTAAAAAATTTAAGTAACTGGTTTTAGTCAAAGAAAGACTAAGCAAAAACTACAACTTGATTAAACTCATACTGGAAACCTTTTACAAATGTTAATTGTAGATTTTGCATAGTAATCCTATTATATAAGCTACTTGTTATTTTTATTATTCATAATAGCTTAGTATCTTCAGAAAAGGAGAATGGATTCAATACATAGAACAAAAATTGTAACCTGAAAAGATTCACATATTTTATTAAAGTCTCTGCTATAAACTTGATTTTTTTTTTATTTTCTCCCACAAAAGTAAAGAGTGGGTGGTTTAGGCAGCTGCATTTTAGTTAATACAGAATTTTTGTATCTCACTTAAACTTTGTTTTAAAATTAAATTGATTATTTCTCTATAAATATTACTTTAGTGAATGCATTTCACTTTATTATAAACTCTGTCCAATAAATTCACAGTATCAAAAGGAAGGATCTTCTCTTAAAGGCAACACATGTTAGAAGAATTATTTTACATAATTCCATCATTATGAACTATTCTATAGTGTAATGATCCTGGAATTTTCTTGAAAGAGGAAGCTTAAATTTAGCAAGTTAAAAATCTAAGTCTCAAAAATACAGAGCTAGAAACTTTTACACAGGAAAATCTTAAAAACAGGACTTATTAAGAAATATGTACACATTACTAGATTAAAATTGCCAAGAATATGACAAACTTGTTCAAGCTTGAAAATTCTGAGACAAAAATGCATAATTAATTTTGTATTGCATATTCTGCTACAATCCAGGCAGCATCTTCTATAATTTACTTCATAATAAATAAATTCTATTAAACAAAAACCTATCTTGGATATTGAAAGCAGAACGTTGATATTGGTTATTCCTGTGCACGGTACTAAGCAACTTCAGTAGTTTTTTAGGAAGAAAAATCACAGATATACATAAAATTTATACAGCTCTCCCTCCTTATCCTATGGAAAACAGTTTATATGCCTTAGTTAATCTCAGGCATATTGAAAATTCTTACCTTCAACATAAAAGAATGGAATTCAATTTTTTTCAAGGATAAATAGTTGTATTACTTTGGTAAGTTTCTATAACAAAGTTTCACAGGTTGCCTTAAATTTTTTATTTTCTTACAGTTCTGGAGGCTAGAAGCTCCCGAACTAGGTCCAACAGTGTTCATTTTTGGTGAGGCCTCTCTTCTTGGCTAATAGATAACTGTTTTCTGGCTGTGTGCTCATATAGCCTTTCCTCAGGGTATGTGGGAGACCTGAGATAAATGATGAGAGCACAGCACTCTGGTGTATCATCATATCAGGTCACTAACACTATCAGATCAGTGCCTCATGCAATGTTCTCATTTAAGTTTAATTACTGACGTACAGATCCAATGTCCAACGATGATCCCATTGGGGGTTAAATCTTCAACATTTGGATTTTTGTCAGACACAATTACATCCATAGCAATATACCTGGGTTACTGCAAATTAGCCCTTGTTTCCCAGATACTTAAACATCATTATTCACTAAGTAGCAATTCTCAGAGCAAATAATTTTAAGAAAAGATATAGTGGTATTAATTGAGAATGTGAGAGGCTACTTAAAACATCCAATAGGTTTCTTTCAAATGTCTAAAAGGACATTGAACAACACATAGATTCACTTGTTACTCTAGTCCCAATATAACCATAAATAGTATAATACAAATATTTACATTAACAGAAAAGGGTATATTTGAGATCTCAGAAAGATACAAAGACTCAGGAATCTGGAGTTGGGATGGGAAGATGAAGATGTAAGGGTAAAACCACGGTTTGCTTAGAGACATTTCCTTATATGTATTTTAATTGAGAAGGATCACAGCACAAATATGCGCCATAGACTCAACCTGCCGCACAACTACAAAAACTAGAAATATATTAAAATTACAACTATGCCAAATTACAAAAACTACCAAGATATTAAAATGATGTATAAAAAGCTGGCACCATATGTCCTGGGCATTATCAAAAGACTCTCCAATATTGGCCTTTCTTCATATTTAAGATTGAAACTGGTTATATCTGCAGCAAATTTTGAAAATATGGATAATCATAAAATTTTCACAAAGTTTATTTGTTTTTAATATTCTATAATCAGATCACTTTATTCTTTGTTTCAAAATTTTTTCTTAAATATCTAGCTATGAGTAAAACATCAGTTTAATATTTTAAATATATATACATATATGTAGTTTCAAGAATCAATTCACAAAATTTCTATATTTGAAAGTATTATCTTATATATTCATTGCATAGTTTAAATACACTTTATAATTTAATTATACAAATTTAATTATACAAAGAATTTATATATTCTTTGAACAAATATTGACCAAAGTACCTATCGTGGACTCAATATGTTATAGATCTAAGATAGAGAATAAGATGAAAGATACTGCTATAATCTTAGGAAGTAATGTTTAACAGGGAAGAAAAAAATTTATAACCAATAATATAATTAATGCTATAAATATACATGATAGTTACTCTAGGAACATATAGCACAAAAAATAATTTTCTTCCAAACTTGCATTATAAGTTTAGAATGTCTATGCAGATGGAATTTTACATATGTAGTGAGCATGAACCAAGGATTTACTAGGTAATAGTTATTTATATTTATGTAATCATGGTTCTATTTCCACTACTTAAATTCTATTGAAGTATTATCTAAAAGATCTTTCTTTACATATATATGTTTTAGTTACTAATAGTCACTAAAGAAAAAAAATATAAATGCATCAATATATATATTTTTAAATTAGTAGTGCCACAATAATATTTCTATACTTAAGAATTAAATTTCATAAGTCTAAGACTCTACTTTGTTAATCAAAATATAAGAATTACTAAAATATTGTGGCCAGTGGCATAAATTAACAAGACTAAATCCTGATCTTTCAGAGACCTTAGGCTTAAAACATGACTATAAATACAGAACTGGATGTTTTGAACAGTTTACTATACAGGAATCATATTCAATTTATCTTACTTTTTCTTTTCTTTCTTTAAAAATGTTTCTCACTATGTTTCTCAGCCTGGTTTCAAACTTCTGGGCTCAAGTGTTGTCTCTTTCCTCAGTTTCCCAAGGGTGGACTGTAGGCTTTTGCCATATCATCAGCTTATCTGATTTTTCTGCTGCAGATGGCACAGGTATGCTTATATGTATGCTTGGGTATCAGATATACTGTTTCTATAAGGTGCATATGTGAGTGTGTGTGTATCATTTTTAACCTAAAGTAATTATATCTGCTTCATGCTGTGAATAGTGCTGACTTTAATATAAAATTTATTTATTTATTTAGTCTTTTTTGTTGTTTTGTTTTTTGGTGCTGGGTTTCAAATCAAGACCTCATGGATGCTGGGCAAATATTCTGCCACTAAGCAACATTCTCATGCTATATATTACTTTATATAATCAGTAAATGCCCTCAAAGAAGAAAATATATTTTCTTAATATAATATTTCCAAAAAATAAATCAAGCTTATAAATACCCAAGAAATATTAAAATATACAAACTGAAATGGAATCAATTCATTTCATTTAAATGACACATAACTTTGTGTGTGTCCCCTTTAAATCACTGAAAAGAGATGATCTAGGTTAATTTACGAGAAAAATAGTCACAGTTGACTCATTAATTCATGTGAATGGAGCTATTTCTGACAAATAAAGGAGATAACTTTGTTACTGTATTTTGGGGTATAATTTTGCTTTTGTATAAAGTTATATCATATGACTGGTTATATTTCATTTGGAACATTTTATAAACATCACAAATCAAAGAAAAAGAAACATTGAAATAAATCTTTATTTTAACTGAGAAATCAGATCTGGGCACTGCAAAGCATAAAGGAAATTATTCAAATTAAAATGTGCAGGACTATTTTTAAAGTTTCTAGAAGTGCAATAAAATTGTAAGCAAATGTACAATACTGTGTTTACCCATCCTATCCCCCAGAAATTATATTTGTTATTAATATCCTGAGAATATAATACTTCATAGGAGGCTCTCTTTTCACTTAGTAGTTCTTATACCTGATGACTGAATCAATTTGCAAATTCCTATGTAATAGATTATAGAGCTAAATTATTTAAGATAGTAGTCTCTGATATATTTACATAAATACTTATAATACATCCAAATTAAGCAGTGGACTTGATTGCAACAATCTGGATTACCACTATATGATTTACTATGTGTCCCTTATAAAGTCACACACTCTCACCTCAACTCTTTTTTTTTCCTTTTTTGCCTTTATTTTGTTTATTTTTATGTGATGCTGAGGATCGAACCCAGTGCCTCATGCATGGTAGGCAAGTACTCTGCCACTGAGCTATAACCCCAGCCCTGACCTCAACTCTTAATCTGTAAAATGGTATCAGAATTTGTCTTAACTTCACAAATTTACTCCAAAATTTAACATAATGAGTGAGTGCCATATAAGCCATTCATTCGTACACAACAAAATTGATAAAAAAGGAATGAAAAAAGTTTTTTTTCCTCCTAGAGAGACAATAGATCTCTGAAGAGAATTAGAATGTCTATACCATAGTGGAAGATTTTCTGATGCTATCTCATATTTCCATAATATGTCCAGAAATTACATCTACACAGATCACTTTTAAAACAAACTACTATAAACACTACATCAAAGGTAATGTGGAAGATATGCAAAAGTTAAAATTGAAACAGATCAATTTATGTATTTGCCTATTCCAAAGCATCCAGCTTTCCCCTAGTATCGCTCAGAAAGGTTTGATTGCCTAAAAATAAACTCCCCCACTAAATCTTTTCATTTCACCCAGCTTATATCATTGCCTCTCTTTCCTGAAACTTGCCCACCTTATTTTTTTATGATTTAACTATCTATAATGGATATTGGGATAGAGTGGCCACATTCTTCCTGTTGGAGGAAAGAAGAAATTCTTTGTCCCAGTGCTGAGACACCTGCCAGAAAGCAGACCTCCATTCCTTGCCCCTTTAGAATGGTTTTCATCATAAAAATAACACCTTGTGCTTCCTATTAAATTCTTCAACCTAGATCTGGACAACACAGAGGTTATTTCAAGTCAGGAGGACCTAAAAGTTCATTACAGGTAGAGAGTTCCCCATAGAGAGAGCTGCAGATTCCAAAGAGACAACACCACAGCTAGATTTGCCAT
Organism: Urocitellus parryii; assembly: GCF_045843805.1. Classification (NCBI taxonomy): domain Eukaryota; kingdom Metazoa; phylum Chordata; class Mammalia; order Rodentia; family Sciuridae; genus Urocitellus; species Urocitellus parryii. The sequence goes on along the minus strand of NC_135538.1, from coordinate 67,065,387 downwards.
CTGCTTAGTCTTGTTTCCTTCCTTTTTGTTCTAATTATGTTGATCCCAAGTGTTCCCCTTAATGAACTTCACCTACATATTTGGTTTTGGGAAAGCCATATTTGAGAAACCATCCAGATCCTTTTCAGGGAGTATTAAGTTTTCATTCTAATTCCTTTTCAAAGCTTTCAGAGCATGTTAGCAGTTATTAATCCCATTAAAAATTATAGAATATGCACACACTCTACACAGCTATTTAATAATTTGCAGTGACTTCTGTATTGAATAATGATACAATTAGTATTTTATTATTATTTGTCCATTTGTTATGGCTGAAAGACAAGGTGTTTTATATTATTTTATGCCTCTTGATTGTCTAGGAGACTACATGAGGCCTTAGAAGTTAGGTGACTCAATTTTGACACTCTTTTCAAGTATACACTTAAAAAGTATCAGGCACATAATATGTGTGCAATAAACAGTAATTGTTATTGCTATTATGATTTTTATACTACATATATGTATATATATACACACACACCATTTTTGTTTTAATAACTATAATGTTTACTGAGTCACAAACAGCTTTTATAATATGCAGAGTCAAAAACTATTATGCCATTTATATCAGGAGAAAATTGAAGTTCAAAAGAAATAACTTGTCTAAAATCATGTGATTATGTCAGCTAACACCAAACTATGTCTTTTTGAACACTGTCTCAATGCTTTCACACGTATATAATCATTTAATTTTTCTTGTATATGAGTAGGTTTCCCTTTGGTTTTAATTACACAACATTCTTTTTACAGTTTGCATGTGGAAAGAATTAAGCTAGATGGTGGTAACACATATAAACATGACACAGTTTCTGATGTGGAAGATAGCTAAAAATCCCATAAGTTCCTTTGGGGAGAGATCACATTGTATAATTTTGCATCATCTTTACTAACAATGTTAAAAAAAATTTGAACTGCTTAAATAATTTTAGAGTGAACAAAAATATAACAGAAAGAGGTAATAATTTTCAGGTGATCGTTTTTTTTAATAACTTTATACTTTCGAAAACCTTTTGTGCACTACAGCACTTGGTCTGTGGAAGGTTTTTAATCAAATTTACAATCTCATAATTGGGTGAACCATGTGTTTCTCCTAATGGTCTAGAGTATGACTTACTGTCCTTCATATGGCAAAACTATATCCATCCCGCAACTCCAGATCAACTGGCATCTTTTTCTGTAACTCTTCTTTAACCACAGAAAGAAACCTATCTTCAATGCTTCTGTATTTCACTCAATATGTATTACATATAGTCAAGTGTACTATTATTACTTTTGTATGTAAGTGCATGTCTGCTGCAGTATGGTCTCACAACGAAGGACTGTTCTTTGCTTTTGTGTCCTCAGCATTCCCTGATGGTGTTTCACCATGGTGTTTCATGGTTGTCTGAATTAGTCTGTAAAAATAGCATTCAGCCAGGTGCAGTGGTAAGCACCTATAGTCTCAGCTACTCAAGAGGATACACAGATACTCTCTTAAGAGGAGGACAACTTAAACCCAGGAGTTCAAAATCAGTGCAGGCACCTGTCTATCTCAAAAAGGAAGACTAAACAAATAAAAAGTAGCAGTCAATAGTCCTTAACAATTTAAATAGTCCTTACTATTCTTATGTATTTGCTTAAGACTGCCTTCAAATGTAAGAATGAAGATCATAATGCCATAAATCAAATGCATATGATTTCCTCTTCATTTACATAGGTAATAAGTAATTCCAATGTACATAGGCTTGATGTCTGTGACACCCACCTTAATAATCAATATAATTTCTAATTATTAGAATAAAATTTCTAATAAAAATATCAAAAAATATGTTTCAGCAAATTCGGTAAGTCTTATGTACCAGAAAACTAAATATAAAAGTTATATAAATATGAATATTCACATAGTATGCTTCTGTATGAGTCTCATCTTAAGCTTAAAAGTATTGATTAAGATAATTGGTGACAGATAATAGTCTTATTGTTTATAGGCCAATCAAAAATCAATTTCTCCCTCCTTCAATGTAGTTCCAAAGAAAAAAGTATACACAGTATCTCTCAAGCACTGGCTAATTATTTTCTATCCTTTCTCTTAATTTTTTTCCAGACCCATGGAGATACACTTAATAAGCCTTTTTATACTAGGCATCAGTGGATTGCTGATGAAGTGAATCACCAAATATCCAGTTTTAAATTCATAATCAAAGCAATGGCAGCATAAACTAGGTTTAAGTGATGCTGTTTGCTTCATGGAGAATGAGGATCTCAAGGTTTTCTGGATAGTAATAAACTTGGACAGAATTCTAAATCATCCCTCCTTTTAAAAAGAAGAAAAATATTGGTGTTAGAAGGAAATATATAAATGGAATAGAATGACATTCAACAATGTATGCCAATTTTTTTCTATAAAATTTTTAAAATATCATTATGTAAAATCATAATATACTAACAAAATTATGATAAATTATCACATAGACTGTCTTGTTTATGTGCTTCTTCTTTGAAAGTCGAAAAAGTGAGTGTAAATTCATGGGTTTTAGCATTTGAGAGATAGTAAAGACTAGACAATCATGAATTAATATTTCATAATAAAAGTACACACCTAATTTTTAACCCTTTTTTATATTTTTTTCTTTTCTATAAAGTTGTTATGTTTATCATGTTTCCCTATTCTTTTTTTGAGTTATAACTCACAAAGCACAAAATTCACTCAAGCACAAAATTCACTCATTTTTAAGTGCATGATTCAATATTTTTTTATATTTACAGTACTGTTATTTTCATAATCTAGTTTTTTTCATGTTTACATTAACCCCCCAAAAGTAGCAAAGCAAAAGGGAAAAAAAGACCAAAACTACCAAACCTAATTTTTCTCTTTTCTTTTCTAAGGGTATATTAATCATACAGCATAATGGGATTCACTGTAATATAGTTGTACCCAAGTTTGTTCCTACTCTGCAAAGCATCAACACTCAAAGATACTTTATCTTACTGTTGTGAAAACTTTGATAGGAGAAGTTAGAGAAAATGTGTGACCTATTGAGCCCATGCTGTATTAACTTGAAAAATTAAGCAACAGACACTTAAGGAGCAAAAAGAGAGACCCAAAACAAAGAAAAATATTTTACAAACTCTATTTGTGGTATCAGTTTAATATCTTTGGGTCATATTTAAAAATTAAAAAAAATACTTCTTGGTATTAATAGGAATAAAAGAAAGTTATTCTAGTGAAATAGACCCAAGAGTTTCTATTAATGCTTCCAAAACATAGCCCTAATGTCAGTGTCACAAACCTAGAATGCTTCAACCCACTCACTATAAATTTATGATGACAAGTTTCAATATAATGAAACACAGGTGAAAATATCTACTAACAAAAGCATCTTAATAGAAAACCATGTAAATACCATTGGCAAAATGAATAAGTTCAGAAGTCAGTTAACTCAGCCTCAGCTATTTCTTTTGTTGAGTTACTAAAAATCTTAAGTTTCTATGTTTGATCTCTGCTCTTACATGGGAGATCTGATGTGAAACAGTCTTTTAAAATAAATGTCAGAATGAAACCTTTAGAATAAGAACCCACTCATCTGTCCATGAGAATATACAGTCTTCTTTTTGCAGATGTAATTTAAAGAGGCAACATTTTGTTAAAATTGGCATAGAAATGAAGACTAGATTAGTACTTGTCCAGGAATTTGGATAATAACGGTCGGTTTAAGATTGACAGCCAAAGACCAAGAAGACCTCATGATAAGCCAAACCAGGATGCCCACACAACTCCTACTCTAGTCTAGGTCCAACTTCACTCAAGACAGTAAGACAGCACTTGGCTACATCTACTACAGAGCCTCATCCTTCGGCCACAAGAATTTTTCCAAAGATTGAGAAAGGCTGATTTCTGAAACTTGCTGAAGTAATAAGGATTTTCTGAAGATTAGGAAGTCTCCTGATTCTGAAACTTCCTTCCGAGTGTGTATTTCCCTGAAAATGCTTAACCATAACAAAGAATGACTAGGGAGAACACCTCAAATTACAATAAAAAAAAATAAAAACTATTTTATACTAAGCTACAAGTTCACAATTATCATTACCATTTCTTTGAAACCCATGTATCTGCCAAGTACTTATTCCAATATTGTGGACATTCATATGATCACAAATCTACTGATGAACTTAAAATCCCCTCATGAATATTTAAATGCAGACTTGTCATATATTATATATATTATATTCTACGCAGTAAAATAGGGCTTATTAACATTATGTAAGACAGTAAGCCAACTCTTTTCATTATTCCTAATTATATGTAGATTATGATTATAAGCATGTATCATTCACGAAAGGTAAAAATGTGAGAAACATCCCTTTACCTAATTTTGACCAATATTTTCACTTTTTTCTAGAGCTTTCAAAAAAGTTGTTTGATTTAATAGCAGTCTTAACTGGTTTACAACTTATCCCCTTTTATTTCTCAGGCAAGATCTATGGAGATGTTAATGAGTACAGTAATGGCTTAATAGGCAACAGGAGAAAAACGTTAAAGGTGTAAATAATCAACCAGCTGAGAAATCAAGCAGTGTTAAGTAAATATACAAGCTAGAAACCGTATTTATACAGTCATACACATTGCTCATTCCATAAAGACAAACACAAAACATACCTGCTTGACCCGTGGTGATACTAACAGCAGCAAAGAGCCTCTGGGATCGGCTCAAGTCAGAAACTCCGTTCACAGCTTCCACTTCAAAGGTGTAATTGGCATGGGCTAGCAGGTCCATGACAGTGACGTAGTTATCCTCTAATCCAGTCTGCTGGGGCATGTACCCAATGTTACTCCCACAGGGCACACATTCGCCCTGCTCCCAACTGCATCGCTTACACAGTATCCTGTAGGTGACATCGTTCCTTCCCCCATTGTCTGCAGGAGGACTCCATTCCAAACTTACTGTAGTTTGGTTGATGTTGAAAATGAGGTTCTGTGGTGCAGATGGAGGCCCTTTAGAAACCAAAAGTAAATTACGAATAAACAAAAATAGAGAAATCAAAATGAACAACAAAATCTATGTGGGACTATTAAGCTAGTGGCCCAATTACCAAAGAGGAAACTAGCTGAAATGCTTTCTTTCACAATAAACATTTCACTACCTTTACTAGAGAAGCTATATAAAAGCCTCCTTGAATTCACTTGGCAAGAGGCTTTATTTATTTTCCATTTAATATGTCAAAATGAAAACAGGATAACAACTGTCTTTGTACTTTTGCCACTGTCTTTAGCTATTTTTCTTCCAAGCAATTAAAAAAAGAACAGTTAAGGCACCTAGAAAAACAGTTGTGCAGTTGTTCAAAAATAGTTTTCCTTTTAACCGTATAACAGAAAAAACATTTATTCATTCATAATGTGCTCAGGAATAATTTATAGTAATGTGCAGGACTGGCTTTGGATTTGGGCCTCTAAAACACTCTTAATAGAAACACCAATGTGCGATTTGCTCTATTTAGCAATGTGATTTTAATTCAGAAAACATTAATTTTAATCACATTTCATATCCCTTCAAGGCTCTAAGAACTTTTAATTTTATGATTTCTATTAAGTACATGTGAAAATGTTATAAAAATATATCCTAATTTCGGAGAAATGAATACTACATGGAAAATGATATGATATACCTATTTTATATTACTTAGTTCATGAAAAGTTTCCAGAATATTTAAGAACAGTTAACAATTTTTTTTACAAATTCAATAGCTTTTTCAGTCATTTCACAACTAAATGGAAGGGCTCTGAAAGCCCTTTATTAATTTCACATCATGAACTTACTTGTGCATGCAACATATGGTGGATCAGATGGAGCCCTATAATACCCATCTTCACATTCACACCTGGAGGATCCTTCTCGATCAGAGGAACTGTGGGTCGGGCAACGAGAGCACTGAAGATCTTGTGAGGAAGATTTGTAGAACCCACGGCCACAGGCTGGGTGAGCAAGAGAAAGTGAAAATAGGAACATAAGAGTAAATAGAGTGTTTAAATAAAATAGAAACATTTAGCCAAGAATAAAGTATCAAATTTGTTTTATAAAAACAAGTTTTTCAAGATATGTTTTAGTATGTGTCAATAGCTCAATGTTATAATACATCTTAAAATAAAATAATGGAAACAAAATGATACAGCCAAACTTGCACCTTTACTTGGCAATAGTTCAAAGACTACAGTGCAAAACTGAACACTAGCCTAATTTATTTAGAAAAAATCTTAGAATATTTATTGTAGATATTTAAGTCAAATTTAACTTTGATTTCAGCAATAATTGATTCTGTAAGTCTACACTACCACATTCAAAGTTATGTTTCCTTAGTTTCCTGTAGCTGTAAATTAACTTATTAAGGTGTTAACTTGGCTTGCATTAAAAAATACTAGTATAATATTAATTAACAAATTAGTAATAAGATGTAAAATCTTTCACCTAAATATGACAGATCTATCTGTACCCAACTTCTCAAGAACTTTGAGATATAATTTCAACCATGCAAGTTATCAAGCAGGCTGCTTTCCACATGTGAGTGGCTTTTGTTACAAAAGATAACAAAATCCTATGTATAGCAGATGGCTAAACCACCAGAAATAGGGAAAGTCATCCACGCTAGAGATATAATAACCTTTTCTCTCCTGTGCTAAGAGAGGTTAAGGGTTCAGTCACATTGACCCAGCAACTGCTCTTAGCAGTGAACTGAGATACTGATGTTTGCCACCTCCTCATGAAGCTGCTCATATTTATTTAGATTCTGATATTAAATTAGCTATCCATGTATGATTTCATATCCCGGCATATTATGTATTTATGTTGATCTTCAATTAAAAAATAAGCATGTTTAATTTTTTCATTATTTTTTTATTTTATTAATTGATGATATTCTACATTGAATATATTAAATGAATTTAGTATACCCTTAATATTTATTAAATGAATATCTATTTAAGTATTTGTGAACATCAATTTTAATAAAACAATAAATCATATCCACAAAGAAGAGGTAGTGAATATTTTTTATCAACTCAGTTTTAAATTTTAACTTATTATTGGCAAGCTTATTTAATGTCCTTTACTTGGGCATTAGTCAGAAAATTAATTACATTTTCACTCCTATAGGGTGGGAAGTGGGAAAAATCCTATCAATTTTTTGAGATGAGATAAGATGGCATAATCTCCAGAAAAAAAATGTTACTCATTCTTTACTTTTGCTTACATGTTGAATAATTGATACATAATTCTAATATATCTGAGAGCTCAAAATCATTATTTATGCTCTAAGAAGACTATTTTACATGATCAAAGTTATATAACTTAGAGAAATGTAATTAAAATGAGTTATAGTGTGATAGATAACATAGATATATAGCTCTTAGATACACAGACACTTAGATATGCAGAACTACCACCACTTTATTGTAAATGCATAATCCAGTGCTGTGATCAGAAGCCATTTTGCTAACTACCTTTTGTTGGCTTCTCAAAATTCATACAAATGGATAACAATTACAAACAAATTAGATGAAGAAGCATCATGCCTCTTCACATATTCTCAGTAGCAATTACTGTAAATCTAAGAGAAAATAATTAGATAAATTATAAAAATATGATAACAAAACTATAACACCTACAGATGGGATCTTGGCACATTAGAGACTGGTTAAGGGGAGGGACAAAGGATTTGGCTAAATTTCTCAAGATGAAAAATCTTTATTCTTTAAATATCCACCATAGCTTATTTTATGTATTATCTATATTCAAAGATTAAAGATCCTGTGCCAAAGATCAAAGATCCTATGCCAAAAATCAGAGAAAGTAATGCTTTACTTACAACCTTAAGTTTGAAATTTTAGGGTCTGAGAAGTAAAGGAGACACAGAACAGAAAAAATGAGAAAAAAAGAAAAGATACACTGTGTGTGTATTTTATTAGACTATATGTGAATTTATTTATTTTTTAGGGAGGTTAGGGAGCAGAGAACCAGGGAACCACAATGACAATATGATTTGACATTTATTAGGTAGGTTTCCACAATTAGTATGAAGAAAACTACTGCTTTCCAATGGAATCACCAATAAAAGCCTCTTAATAAAGGCAATGGCAAGTCTCCATTTTCCCAATGAATTAGGGAGTTCATTTAATGTTTAACTTAAATGATTTCAAAAATATCTATGCACACATATATGCATATATATTCCATATATGTGATAACTACTGTTGAGAAATATGAAACTCTTATCACTCAATTTTCCAATTACATTAAATTTTCTTCTCCTTTTAACAGATGGGAATACAAATTTGAATAAAAAGTAACCTGAGTTCTTCAAATAATTCCACATGACTATGTTAAAATTGGATTTAAGACACAGGACTACTGACAACTATAAGCTATTCACTATAGGATCAGCCAAATTTTGGCATTTATTTAATGGATATCAAGGGCTTTGTTACTTTAAAATAATTTTCAATGAATCTTTACTATCTTTTACCATGCATTTCCACTAATTTAAAAGCTATTATTTTAACTTAGAAAACTATAAAATAATATCCTGGCACACCTTAAGAAGTGCTATTAAATAGGCATTCTCAATTCTACCATGAATTTTGGCACTGATTACTACCTGAAAAATTATGGAGTACATGTGCAGCTATCATTAAATAGACAATAGCAATACCAGACAAGTCTTGAACTTTTTTTCTTTAAAGTAATATTCTGTTTCTGTTGAGTTAATATAGAAAATTATAAGTTGTAATGAGCCAGTTTTCATTTTAACCTCTAAAGAAACTACCAATTCAGAGTTATTAAAAATAAGTACAAAACTTTGGAGCAGGAGTATTAAAAGTGAAGCCAAGAAGATGTGAAGACAAAAGCTGAGTCTCTTAGGATAATACTGAGCAATTGGGTGGTAGGAGTCTTGTGAAGCAAGTAACAGATGTTGTTAAAATTAGAAATAGTGATAAGATATCCACACAAAAGAGCTAGAGGCCAATACTCAATGAGAGAAACCTGGTGAAGCCGCATATCTGAGAGCTATACACATAAGGGAGCATTAGATCAGCTCTCCAACTGAACCCAAAAAATCTTCACGGAAATCCAGCCGATTTCTCCCCTGTATAAATGCAGCAGGTTTTCTAGAAATTATTAGGAAAAAGTCTTTACAGGTAAATGCCTTCCAAAACCTCAAAGATAAATTCCCTTTACATGTAATTATTAAGTATATAAGAAAAACTTTCTAGGAATTGTGCAACAGCAGCCTTACAAATTTTTCATCCTTTGCTGTATTTCTCAAATTGCTCAAAGCACTTGGACTTGAAGCAACTTTTAATAGATGTAGCACACTCACGACAGTAAAGTAAAATAAGAAATGTAACATTTCAATTTCCTGCCTTTGGATGCTTTTTGATTTTTTTAATCTACATATTGTTTTAGTATTAACATTGTGCTATATTGATGAAGATTGGGAATATGTATGGAATTTCTTTCAAATATTTAATTACTTTTGTAAAAAAAAAATCTCCCCCCTGTTATATAATAATACTATCTTTCTGTGTGAACACAAAGGCCTGACATTTACATATTTGGTTGTTCTTTAGTCTTTGAGGCCTGAATACATAAAATAAATTTGTTATTCCAGAGCCACAAACTGTAATCTTATCAGATTTCACATGGTAAGCAAGTTACTGCTTATTCTGTTCTTTAAATGAAAAACCATAAAAAAGGGGTAGAGAGAGAATCTAGGAAACACATGAAACTTCTGTATAATAGACAGTAACAATGTCATCCACTATAATATATCTAATATATTTCATTGTAGCACACTAAAAGATCTGCAAGATTTACTATGAAAAGTATAGCTTATTATGATTATATTAAACTATTTCTAAATAAGAATACCTTGTCCTTATATATCAACTGAATTGATTCAAGTAATATTTGGGATTTAAATTCTTTATAGAAGAAAACAAAAGGCAAGAGAATTTCCCTTAATGATTTAAGAATAATAATACTGCACCAAAATTCTGAATGCAAAATATTTAGTATGTAAGAAAACTGACACTAAAAGTTTGTATGATAATTCTCTATTAAATTCTTCTAACAATCCTATATTCCACCTTCAATGTTATTAAAGGTTATTGCCTTCAATGCATAACAAGTATTAAAATGACAGCTATCTGGCCTCAGAGTCTGTAAAGGCTTCAGGCAGTCAATTGGACAATCATGGTACTGTCACAACTACTCTGTTCTAACTGAACAATCTAAAGACCATCTGAAAAGCTGCATAGTAATTTCCAATCATCTAGGGTACATAATTAGGTAAAATTAATCATCCCTTCTAAATGCAGATGCAAATAATCAGAGGTGCCCTGGTTCATATGGGTAAGCTTGGGTGACATCCTATGTGATTATTATTTCTAATGATTCCCTTCCCACAGTCTTGTCCTAAAAATTCTATGTAACTGTAGATTTCTTATACAGTTAAAACAAAAATTACTTGCTGGTACTCAACAGGCTCTCAATTTTTAAAAATCTTAAGCTTCAACTTCTATTACCAACATCCTTGCCATTATTCTGGACAAGAGTACTCTGATTATCTATATCTTAGTTGGCTGTTCTCCATAGCTTCCACATCAGTGAATCTTTGAAAAGACATTATTGGCTGGGTGCTGTGGTATATGCCTGTAGTCCCAGCTCCTCAGGAGGCTAAAGCATGAAGATTGCAAGTTCAAAGCCAGCTTCATCAACTTAGCAAGACACTGTCTAAAAATGAAAAATAAAAATAACAAAGGATTGGGTATGTGGCCTAGATGTTAACTGCCCCTGATTTTAATCTCCAGTATGTGTGTGCGTGTGTGTGTGTGTGTGTGTGTGTGTGTGTGTGTTACTTTGACTCAATATTAATCATTAAATTATTACTGAGTCTGAACGTTTCTATATTTCAAAATGCTTCCAGGTGTTCAGAACCAACATCCTGGAAGTTCCAGATCTCTTCTGAAAACTATCAGCCTCTAAAGGCAAATGATAATAAAATGTCACCAACATGAAACTTTAAGGTAAAATGAGATAACATCAAGAATGTTAATGAATTAAAATGGCAAGAAAAATAGCAACACCAAAATTAAAATGCATACATAGGCCAATCAAAAAGTAGGTGAAAAAATCTGAATAGATGTTTCTCCATGAAGTTATACAAATGGCCAATAAGCATATAGAAAGACACTCAACATTATTAGACATTAAGAAAGTGCAAACTAAAACCACATTTAGTAAGATGACTATAATAAAAAAGCAAATGGCAAATACTAGAGAGAATAAAGAGGAATTAGAAAGTTCCTACACTGCTGGTGGGAATGTAAAATAGTATACCCAATTTGAAAATGATTGGTAGTTTTCCTCAAAAGGCCAAAACTTGTTAATGTAAGAATCAACAATTCCGATCTTTGGTATATATAAGACTAATCACAATCTATATTTATACAAAATCTCACATGGGAATATTCATAGTAGACAGAAAGTAGAAACAACCCAAATATCTATCAACTAATGGATGACTATTATTTGCCAATGAAAAGTAGAAACACACTGACACATAGGAAAGCAGATGAACCTTGAGAACTGACTGCAAAAAAGAATCTCATCATAAAAGAGTCTATCCTGTATGATTCCATTTACATGAAATACTCAGAATAGGAAAATTTATACATACAGAATATAAATTATTGGTTGTCTAGAGATGAATATATAAGGAAAAATGTCAAGGAACTGTTAGAGAGTACAGGGTTAATTTTCAGGGTGATGTCAATGTTCTAAGATTGATTTGTAGTGATGATCCTACAATTCTATGACTACTAAAAACCATTAAATTGTACACTTCAATAGGGGAACTCTATGGTATGTGAATTACATTTCAACTGAGCTTTCATAACAAACCCAGTTAATAATGTTACTTTGAATCTGAACATTTAAAAACATTAATAAAATAGCAAATCTTATCTAAATTATTGTATCTTTCTAACATGTATACCATTGAGCTATTTTTATAAAGTTGTATTTAGGTTCAAAAAAATTACCCAGAGTGATTAAAAAACTTGGAAACAATGTTAGTGCATTGTTGTTACTCTTTTATTAATTTGGTGTGTACTTTTAGAGTTGTGTAAATAATAGTTTATATGTTATCTGAGGAATGAATAGTAATTTTATAATGTAAAAGAAACAGCTTTTCATCAATACTATGTGTATATTTGGGAGAGATTTTTTTATTCATTATATAAAAATAGTTGTAATTGAATATCTGACTAGCTCCTAAACATTCTTACTTTTTACACACAGTACTTTGTCAGACAGAGCTGGTTTCCTTCACCCACCTACTCCCACTCTGCCTCCCCTGCGAGAGCTAACTGAATACAACTAAACTCAGCTTCCTTAGGTCTTACTCCATTTCCAAACCTGTGAGTTTAAGCACAATTGAACTTTTTCTGGAGGAATTATATATGTCTGTGTAAAATATGAGGCTTTGCAGATGTTTCCGGCCACAGTTCCACAGCTGCAAAGAGTTTATTAATTATGAACTATAAGTGGATTGTTCTGTAATTGAAACTTTCTGGGCTTTAATGTTATTGTAGAATCTACATACATACATACTTGAGGATTCTAATGAATGCTGTTATTTTATTTATTACAGATGGACATTTTACTTAATTCAGGCAAAACCAGTCTGTTTCCATAGGAGCTTTCAAATATTTTTGTCATGTTAATATCTGTGCTTCTATAAGGCAAACAGGAGAGCACAGCTTGTAGAAATAGTACTCCCACTGCTCAAAGTGCTGACCTCATCTGGGACAGACAGATCCAGAATCTGTATTTTAATCCTATTGACAGTGCCCCAGTGGGAATAATTACAAAAGTCCGTCTGAAATCCAGACCTCCTGTCGCTGATATGCTATGATTTTTCACGTTGAGAATGAACAGCAGGCAGGGAGGATAGAAACAACATGATGTAATGACTGTATTATAGTTTGTGAGACACCATCCATATTACACTTGCAACTAACTTGCAAGAGCTTAGAAAATATGCAGAACATAAAAGTTGTGAAATCAGGTAACCAAGTTCCTGAAAACAGTTTGGGAATTTTAAAATCTACAATAAAAATTCATTTCAGGTCATTAAAAATGTGTATTGTGTATGTGTGTTTGTTAGGCATTATTTAATTAAGCAGTTAATTTTATTGATATTATATGGTGCAAATAAAACATATACAAGAAATATTTAAAAGTTTTATTTTTAAGACTTATAATGCAAAATAATATAAAACAAAGCCTCACATAGACACATTTTAATTACTATTATTACTTTTGACAGAGAGAGAGATAATTTTTTAATATTTATTTTTCAGCTTTCAGTGGACACAACATCTTTATTTTATTTTTATGTGGTGCTGAGGATCGAACCCATCGCTGCATGCATGCCAGGCAAGCATGTTACGCTTTAGCCACATCCCCAGCCTGACACATTTTAATTAAACTATCAAGATAGAATATTCTAAGAATATTATTAAGGTCCAGAGTTAAACCACTCTTTATATTACTAGAACATCATCGTAATTCTGATGTCACAGTCAAAATGATTATTAAAAGGAGAAAGTCAAGTTCTACCTATCTTTTTTATCTTACTTATTTTGTTTTATAAATATTAGACTTGATTAAGAAATAATGTAAAATATAAAAACAGAGGTGGATTTTAACTTAAAGTATCTGTGTTCGAATATATTCCACCACTTTGTAGAACATAGTTCACACTGAGCTTCAATTTCCTTGTTTTCTTGTTATTTACTCTCAAGTACCATGGACAAAGTAGTTATTTGTTATGCTTCTATCTGAAAAGATTGTATTAATAATAACACAGCAATCATTTATCTAGCTGTTAAACTATGCAATGATTGTTTTTAAATTAAATGCTATCTTTAAGTTGGATGAACTCTCACATGCCTGTAATCCCATGCACTCAGAAAGCTGAGGCAGGAGACAGCCTCAGCAATTTAGCAAGACATTATCTCAAAATAAAAAGTAAAAAGGACTGGGAATATATCTTTGGGTAGAGTGTTCTTGGGTTCAATCCTCAGTACTGAAAGAAAAAAAGAGAAAGAGAGAAAAAAAAATGTTATTTTAAAACCATGTATATATCCTATTACTCCATCCCATAAAACAACCATCATCAAATGTGCAATACACCCACTTAGTCCTTCAGTAGTGCCTCAGCAAGTGTATGAAAGGCAGGTTCCAGAAGAGTCATCCTGAAAGCATGGTATCCCTGACAGTGTCAGTTACCTCTCAGGGTTCTCTCTGCCTAGGAATCATGTCTAGCTCTGTAACACTGTTGTCAAATCCTGCATAGATGTGGTTCCCAAAGATGCGCACATTCATTTCAACTCATGCAGATAAAGATACAGAGTGGTTTTTTAAAATCAGGTGAAAATTATATGATTCACTAAAATATATAATATGTATAGAAAACGTTTACACATGTGTTTATTTTTAAAGAGAGAGAGAGAGAGAGAGAGAGAGAGAGAGAGAGAGAGAGAGAATTTTTTTAATATTTATTTTTTTAGCTTTCAGCAGACACAACACTTTGTATGTGGTGCTGAGGATCCAACCTGGGCCGCACGCATGCCAGGTGAGTGTGCTACCACTTGAGCCACACCCCTAGCCCCAACACACATATGTTTTTAAATTGAACTTTACATATATGTTTTAAGATGAAAAGTAATATTAATTCTACTCTAAATCTACAGCAAAACTGTAAAACATTTTAGGGGGAGCAAGCTTAACAAACTTAAATGTTATATGACATATTTTTAGCAACTGAAAAATAGTGGAATGTTTGTAACAGTAATATTTTATTGTACTAAAAGTTTTTCTTGAGCACATGCAATTATGAACAGGAGTCTTCTATGAAGAAGTTTCTTAAACTACAATTACATTACAAAGATTTCAGACAGTGTAATATTTATGCCACTGTCAAGCTTATTTTCAAACATTTCTAATATTCTTTACAATACCATATGTGTTGCAAATTTAAATTATTATTCATTCAATAAGAAAATATTGAGAAATGTCATTATAGATTTTCCATACAAATATGATATCATTTACAAGTTAATATTACTCTTTTAAAATATCAGTGTTTCTCTATGTAGAATGATGTTGGTCTGGGGCTTACGAGAGATAACTTTTATGATGTTGAGATATGTCCCTGTTATTCCTACTTTTTCTAGTGTTTTGAACAGGTATGGGTGCTTTATTTTGTCAAATGTTTTTTTCTGCACCAATTGAGATGATCACAAGACCAGAATGCCTTCATGCCTTCTTTCACCACTTCTATTAACATAGTTCTGCAAACACTGGCCAGAGCAATTAGACGAAAGAAATTAAAGTAATACAGATAGAAAAAGAAGAACTCAAATTAGCACTATTTGCCACTGATATGATTCTATATGTAGAAGACCCAAAAAATTCCATCAGTAAACTTCTAGAACTAGTAAATGAATTCAGCAAAGTAGCTGGATACAAAATCAACACCCATAAATCAAAGGCATTCCTGTTTATCAGTAACAAATCCTCTGAAAGGGAAACTAGGAGAACTACCCCATTTACAATAGTCTCAAAAAATAAAATAAAATAATATACCTGGTAATCAACCTAACAAAAGAGGTGAAAGATCTCTACAACAAAAACTACAGAACACGAAAGAAAGATATTAAAGAAGACCTTAGAAGATGGAAAGATCTACCTTGTTCTTGGACAGGCAAATCTACTATTTTCAAAATGACCATAGTACCAAAAGCACTATACAGATTTAAAGCAATTCCAGTCAAAATCCCAAAGACATTCCTCACAGAAATAGAAAAAAAATAAAACAATCACGAAATACATCTGGAAAAATAAGAGACCCAGAATAGCTAAAGCAATCCTAAGAAAGAAGAGTGAAGCAGGTGGCATCACTATACCAGACCTTAAAGTATAATACAGAGCTATAGTAACAAAAACAGCATGGTATTTGCACCAAAATAGACTGGTAGACCAATGGTACAGAATAGATGACACAATGTCAAACTCACATAAATACAGTTATCTTATATTAGACAAAGGCACCAAAAACTTATATTGGAGAAAAGATAGCCTCTTTAACAAATGATGCTGGGAAAACTGCAAATCCATATGCAACAAGATGAAATTAAACTCTTATTACTCACCATGCACAAAACTCAACTCAAAGTAGATTAAGGACCTAGGAATTAAACCAGACACACAGCGTCTAATAGAAGAAAATGTAGACCCAAATCTCCATCATGTTGGATTAGGCCCCAACTTATTAATAAGACTCCTATAGCATAAGAATTAAAATCAAGAATCAGTAAATGGGATAATTCAAATTAAAAATTTCTTCTCAGCAAAAGAAATAATCAGTGAGGTTAAATCGAGAGCCTACATCTTGGGAGCAAAATTTTACCACTCACACATCAGATAGAGCACTAATCTCTAAGTTATATAAAGAACTCAAAAAGCCACACATCAAAAAAAGAGATAATCCAATCAATAAATGGTTCCAGGAACTGAACAGATGCCTCTCAGAAGATAATATACAATCTATCAACAAATATATGAAAAAATGTTCAACATCTTAGCAATTAGAGAAATGCAAATCAAAACTACTCTTAAGATTTCATCTCACTTCAGTGAGAATGGCAACTATTAAGAACACAAACAACAATAAGTGTTGGTGAGGATGTGGGGAAAAAGGCACACTGATACACTGCTGATGGGACTGCAAATTGATGCAGCCAATATGGAAAGCAGTATGGAGATTCCTTGGAAAGCTGGGAATGGAAGCACCATTCGTTCCAGCAATCCCACTCCTCAGTCTATACCCAAAGGACTTAAAAACAGTATATTACAGGGACACAGCCACATCAATGTTTACAGCAGCACAATTCACAATAGCTAAACTTTGGAGCCAATCTAGATGCCCCTCTGTATATTAATGAATAAAGAAAATGTAGTATACATACATAATGGAATATTACTCTGCAATAAAAGAGAATAAAATCATGGCATTTGTAGGTAAATGCATAGAGTTGGAGAATATAATGCTATGTGAAGTTAATCAATCCCAAAAAACCAAAAGCCAAATGTTTTCTCTGATAAAAGGAAGCTGATTTATAGTAGGGTGGGGAGGGGGAGCATGGGAGGAATAGACAAACTCTAGATAGGGCAAAGGAGTGGGAGGGGAAGGGAGAGCACATGGGGTTAGAAATGATGGAATGAGATGGATACCATTACCCTAATTACATGTATGAAGACATGAATAATATGAATGTACTTTACATACAACCAGAGATATGAAAAATTTTGTTCTATATGTGTAATATGAACTGTAATGCATTCTGCTGTCATATATAACAAATTAGAATAAAAAAATTAAAAATCAGTACTATTGTTTTTACACAATTATTTTACAAAACAATTCTGAAAAGATAATATATTTTGAGTGATATGCCTTTTTAATTACTCATTAAGAGTGAGAGCATTAAGGTGTCATTTAAATGAAGCAGTACAGCTTGTTCTTTTTATAAAAGAGGCGTTTGGTCTCTCTTCTAGAATTTACTAGCTGTGTGACTTATGTAAATTTGCTTTAGTTCTGAATCAAGTTTCCCCATATCCAAAATGGAAAAATGAATAAGACTACCTCCTAAAATTGTCAATTGGAGCATATAGTTCAATGAAGAACATAGCACAGTGCCCACTACAGAATAAGCACTCAATTGTTAACTCATATGAGTATTTTGCAATGTCAATTTCCATGCAATATCTTTTATCTAACCTAGTATTTCTATCCTTGACAACCATTAAGTCATGTTCCCACAACTAAATGTATATGTAGTAGAAAAACAAGTTAATTGTTAACTAAATATAGCCAAATGAAGCATTCACTGACCAAACAACTAACAACTGCTTGTCTATCAGTGCTAGGCAATGGACTAAAAAGGTGTGTATCAACTAAAAAGCAAATATTATGATGTCTAAACACTACAGTACCATTTTGATCAGAAATATTAAATGGTATGGATAACCAGTTGAATGACTTTAAGCTAAATACTTGCTATTCAAAGGAAATCACTTCTATAAATTATAAACACTGTGCTTAATTTTTATCTTTCACAACTGCCTAATTATTTCTATTTCAGTGGTGAACACAGACTCTAAAGTCACCTTTCCTGCCAAAGCGTAGCACTTCATCAATGTTAAGTGAGAAAACTACACAGCACAGTCAGACATACAGGAAATATGGGTAGGAACATATTATTGACCAATTTTATTTAAACTGGAAAGTTATTTGTGGCAGTTATTGCAATGTTTTCCAGTGAGGTTACTGGTAGATCCAGCAACAGCAAAATGCAAGGGCAGGTTAGTATAAGTTGTAAACTTCATCTGAACAAGAAATACAAGAAATACACAAATGTTTTAGATTTCATTATATTTAGTAAATATTTCATTATATTCAGTACAAACAATTTGAATTTCTGAGTGTTTCATCAATGATTATTTTTCATCCCATGATACATTTAGGTTTACATATTTATGTAAAAATTATGTGCAGAACCTAAACTCAAAAGAAAAAAATTATCTTCATTTCATAAAATAAAGAGTTGTTCTTTGCAAAGTCGTTCAACATGGATTTTCATCATCAATTTTCTACAAGAGTCTCAAAAAATGTTTAAAACAAAATCATAAGTTAAAGCAATCTTTCTAGCTATTTTGTGAAGACTACATTTGCCTTATTTAGTCAGTTATAAAATGTGAATCAATACTAAGCCTTGTGAAGCAAATAACCCTGAAGCAGTATAAGGCAGTTTGAACATGTAGGGAGATAAATAATCATTTCTGTTATGTCAGTGGAAAATTTTCCAGAGATCATAAAGAAATCAGTTTACCCTGAAGCATGACATTTAAAAAAGATGCATCAGGACAATGAGGATATTCTCAATCCTTAATTCTTAGAAAAGAAATAACAGGAAAAATAAATCCTTATAAAAATGATGTTGTTGAGCTCAATCGTTCTTTTTCAAAAAAGAAGCTGGCTACAGAAAAGAATGAAGAGAGAAAAAGAAGAGACAACACACAAATACACACACACACACACACACAGGCACACTTACACAAGTCCTGGGATAAATGTAATTGTTAGAAATGAAACACTAAGAATTCTATGACTGGAGTCTCATACTTTCTACTCCTTACTAATAGTAACTATTTAAATAATTGTTACTTTTTAAAAAATTTTTACACCAAACATATAATCTGACACAGCTCTATGCAGATCACATTAACTTTGTATCTATAGCATTTTGCAAAAAGATAATATAGGTACTTATTGAATACTGCTTAATTATATTTTTTATAAATTTTTCAGAAAAAAATAGTTGTGTTTCTTCCATCAAATATCAGTTAAAGGTTTTATATCCTCCATTTTTCTGACCTTCTAAGGTTATTTAGGAGAACAGTTTTACCCTGTGAAACATACCAATATTATGACATTAATACTGCTATAATTATTTGTTGTTCTTGTTAGGTCACTATGAACCCCTCAAGGGCTGGAACTATATGTATCTAAGAATTCCTATGCCTAACACAATATCTACCCCATATGTTAACCTACACTTACAAAGTGAAAGAATGAAAAACATTAATTTGACAGCATTATGCATCTTGCAATATCATTCTACTTTAAAAAAGTAATTCACTGTATCCAGATTTTTCATGATAATCAATAATTGCATTGATGTGATCTATTCTTATCAGTGGTCAGTGTAGCCTGGGATACATCAGTAAGAAGACACATTTCATGGGCTTTCACTCTTAGAGGAGTTGCTTGCTACACTGTATAGTCATACAACTGCACAGCCACTTTTAGATTAATGCTTTAGATGATTTCTAACATGATTACATCAGCATCCTCAATATAGTAACATACATAAACGTATAAATGACATGGAAAACATTTTAGAAGAGTATAATTGGAACACGTCCATTGAACATAAAAGAGAGAAGGTCCAAGAGAGGGAACCAACTAAACTGTGAATTTTAAATTATAATAAAAACATCAGTGTAGGGTTAAGCACTAAGCAATAATACTTCTCTTATGCTCTGGAATCTTTAAAAAATACAGTTTTTTCCTCAAAGATATGACCTATCCAAACTAAAATATGTATATAAATATTTCCCAGTTTTAGGTTAATTAAATTGTCATACATTAAGTACACAATACTTTTTATTGTTAATAATTAGTAACTAGATGATAATCTATTAAAATAAACTTATATAATTAACGTTTATATTAGAAAATACTAGAATATCATTTAATGCCTTTTGTTATAAGGATCATTTCAATTTATTTCTCTTTAAAATTTTATAACAATTATTGTAAACAAAAACTAATTTAAATACATTGGTCCATTACATGTTTTACTATGAGCACAAACACACATAAAGAGCAATACATCCTTCTGTACATTTCTGTTTTCCCTTTTAATTTTATATACTTCAAGATAAATTAATTTATTTGACCTCTGATCAATGTTGTGGGCATGGCAATCTGTGAATCAAAGACTATTTACATGCACCTATACTATTTCACATCTTTTGTGCTAAAACTTGAAATGAACAAAAATGGGATAAAAACATACAGTATCTTAACATTAAGAGTAAACTCAGGAAAAGTAATGGCAAGCACTACATAATATTAGACTCAACATTTATATAAATATATGTGAATCTAAAATATTTGTGAATTTAGAAGTTAAATATTGTTTTTTCAAAGAAAAGAATAATAATGTAAATGTGCACATTTCCAAATCCAAAATGTTGAAAGTTCTCAGAAAGAAAATGATAAACTAGAATATAATGACTGATTTTATCTCTACACTAATAGTGCTATAAAATAATGTTATATAAAGAGAACTGATAGTGTATTAAATCATCTTAATTATGTAGTATCAAATCATTCCAGAAACTGACTAAAGATTTGGAAATGTCATTCTGTACTATGTATAACACATTAAATAAGGAAAAACAGCTATTCAAAAATTATACCCAAACAAAGAGGTTAAGAACATACAGAAGAAAAGCAGATGACAGATTGTGAAGACATGCTGTCACAGGTGGACACCAGGTGGAATGGGTCCAGCAATATTTTTAGAATAGTCTTCTTGCAACATTTAAGTTGAAATACTTTTGGGGGTAAATGTTCAACAAAACACTAATAAGAGGACTAGTAAATGTGTTTAAAACAACAGAATACAGAAAGGCCAAGGGTGACCAGTTTAGTTCTGTGTAATATAGAGATAACCAAGTATTGTATAAGAATTTGTGAAATGGACACTTTGTGTGTATACCAACATGAGTGGAAAAGTGAGGTACCTGACACTTAAACTTTCCATTGTGCTTTAATGTCACCATAATGAACATAATACCTGAGGCATTATAAGGCTAAGGGTACTCTTTTCTGAATGCTAATAATTAGACAAGAAGAGTCCCAACTTTGTAAGGATATGAGTATCTCTTTTGACATTTCCCTACCTGATTATTTTGTAGTTTAAATTAGTAGTCCTTTAAGTAAGAGGCTAGAAGGTGAATCTTTTCAAGATACAGATGTTAGAGGAATATGTCTAGACATGGTGTCAATAAAGGCTTTAAAGTTCTTTGATTTTCCCAGACAGAAATTCTTCTCTTATCATACAAATTGTGTTGAGTGATATAAAATATTTCAAAAATTAGAATTCAGAGGAAACAACTTATAAAGATCTGATGTATTGCTCAGGTTACTTCCATTTCAGCTTTGCTTTATACATTTTCCATCTCAATTATATCCTCAACTATAAAATAGTTTGCTTAAACTTTCAAATATATTAGTTGGTTTTCTGTTCATTCATTACATGTTTTGCATACCTAAGTGTAAAGAAAGATGCTTGCATCGCTAATAGCCTAAGTGGTATTTAATGCAGTTGGTTAAACACCCTACTTTGCACATAAAAAAAATGAAATAGCTGAACAAGTTCACATACTGACCTTGATGTAATATCTATGTGACAATTTCATTAAATTTTTATTGAATTGCTTCTTCCACTATCCTTTCAAGTAAAGTTGTATTTCAAGCAGAGAATTCTCAAAATATCCTGCCCTCTTCTAAATTATATTATAAAAAATTATCATTTAGGGCATATGTCTTAGAACAATTGTCCAAATAGCTGATTAGATTAGGAGATATATATTTCTATTTAACATGTAATTGATACAAAATTATATAATTAAAAATACATATGTGTTTTATATTTACTCAGTTAGTTGTATTAGAGCAAAATAGCTATGCATAGTAGTTGAGTTCATCCCAACAAACTCAAACATGCATGAAAATCAATTTCAGTTCATGATCCTTTTCCCTTCCTCTTTTTCCTTCCCTTCTTCCTTCCCTCCCCATTCTCCGTCCTCTACTCTAGTAGAATCCCTTTCACTTATATTTTTATTTATATTTGTACTTATATAGGTTGACATGTAAATTACTTAGAAATGAACCAACAGAAATTATATTTCCTCTATAGGATTCATTATATCTGATTTTATTAATATAATAGAAATTTCTACATTATTGCTTTGATATGAAAAGCAAAAAAAAAAAGATTAACAGAAAGTTCTCAGATCACTAATTCTCATGATCTTTTCCTCAAATCCAACTGTTACAACTGTTTTTACTATAAAAAAAATGTTCAATAGAAAAGCAAACATTTCTCATTTATAAAACAGAATACTTGACTTCTTAGAAATAAGTGAGTCCCATAGTTAAATTCCTTCTATCAATACTTTGGTACAGCATGAAGCCTTGCATTTAGGAAAGTATAATCAAATGATATTTATTCTTAATATAATTTGTGGGGATTTCAGGAAATAGGTTATCATTCTCGCCATTTAACATACTAGTTTTCTGAAAATTGATATTTCACTAATGTGCCAGCTGTTTACCACATAAAATTATCACATAGTGCTATGTGAGATAATTTAATTAGAGTGTAGAGTGCAGTATGAAAATTCATGGTATTTTTAGGTTTCAGGATTCACCAATATCTCCAAAGTTATTTCTGCAGAATAACAAATTTGGTGTTGTACTTGTCATTTTTATATTTGGGACATTCTCTTCTGAAGAATCATAAGGTTAATTTATAAGCATTCTATTTACTAATGAATTAATATACTGTGTTTTATGTAAAAGGTAAAAATTATGCAAAAGGTTAAAGTTACTCATTTTATATATCAGACTAGTATATGAATGAATAAATTCTGTCACAGTACATATTAGTATTGCATAAGCACTCCTATTAACTTTTACAGAAAAACAGCAAAAGAATAAATGAAGAAGAACTTAACAAACATCAGCATAATTAAAAAGAGAAGAGTATTAAATACTTAGCCAAAAGAGAGTTCACCAAACTGACATGGAGTACTCCAACAAATACATAAATAGATATTTTTAAAAAGCATCCTGAAATACAAGAAGATTATGTTAAAGAATAAGCTATGTGGTATTGAAGTTCCTGAAAGTCATTACAGGTACATTTGTTTAAATTCCACATCACATGACTTCCTTAATGAAGCCGTGTCTGCACTCTAGTTTATGCTACTAAGCCCTTCTTTATCTTCTCATTTCTCCCATTTAACAGTACAGATAAGAATATAGGTATGATTCTATCTATCCATATAGAGTATATTACAACTTCACTGCAATCATGCAAAACAATTACCATACTTCCCCAATTAAATGTAAAAGTGTCAAATGTATTTTCTTTACATTTTATAGGAGTTTAAGCCTTGGAAGTCTGCCTGCAATGTCATGTTTTATTAGCAAACCTTTGACATCGCCTAGTATGTTGGTATTTTATGTACAGTTATGTGGATTTTAATTTTATTTACCAAAATAGAAGAAATGTTTGTGAAAGCATATTGATGAATAATGAAACCTTTACAGAATAGTAGAAGGTACTGCAACATGCTGCAGGCTTTGAAGCTGAAGCCAAATACTTAAATTATGACTTCAATTGCTAGTCCTCACTAGGTCACTAATAGGAAATTGCATGGGTTTCCTCATCTTTAGTATGGGTTTAACATACTTTCATAATTGGATTGAGATAAGAACTAAATTTAAAACGTGTTTCTAGCATATAGTTAGGTATTATATCTATGTCAGTTACTATTATCATTATTGTAACTTGGTGAAGAACAATATATTTTTAAATTAAAATAACACTGCTTCTTCCAAACCATACAAAAATTTCTGAAAATATTCTCCAATATTTTGTGAGAATGCTCACTGTATAGACTATGTAGCTAAAGGCCTATGAGTTTCAACTTTAAAATACCTTCAGTATCTTCAACTAAAGAAATAATGTATATTGAATCCTTTAAGATAATAGTACTTTTTTAAAAAAATGTTTGAAAGTTAACCTATTTTCCCTTCTATTTTTTTAGTCTGGCTAAACTTATTTTGTTGAATCTGCTTTCTGTTGCTGTAGCCAAAATACCTGATATAAACAATGTAGTAGGAGAGAGGTTTATTTTGAATAAATAAACCTCAGAGGAAAATAAACCTTAGAGGTTCAGTCCATGGTTGGCAAATTCCATTGCTCTGGGTCTGAGGTGA
This sequence comes from Urocitellus parryii, assembly GCF_045843805.1. NCBI lineage: Eukaryota > Metazoa > Chordata > Mammalia > Rodentia > Sciuridae > Urocitellus > Urocitellus parryii. The sequence continues at coordinate 67,040,604 of NC_135538.1, read as the reverse complement.
GGCAGAATATCATGACAGAATGCTGTGGAGGAGGAAAGCTGTGCAGCTCATGGCAGCCAAGAAACAGAGAAAGGAAGGAGCCATGGACACATATAGATTAGGTCATGACTCCAGAGACCAAAGTCCTCTAGTCACATTGTACCTAATTACATTCATCATCAAGTAATCCATTCAAATTATCAATTCTTAAAATGGATGAATTCACTGATGAGATTACATCTCATAAGCTCATCATTTCACCTCTAAACATTCTGCATTGTTTAACATATGAGTTTTGGCGGGGATATTAAAAATACAAACCATAACATTTAGGATGTTATTTTGGTAGAAGTGTAACTGTACTTTTAATTCTATAATGCAAGAAAATAGGCCAAACACATGCCTGCAACTTCCATGTAATGCTCCTCCCCCCCCCAAAAAAAAACAATGAAAACTGATAAAAACTCAAGAGAAGATTCTAGAAGTCCCAAGGAAAACTCCAGTATTCTGTAGGCAACTATTATAGATCAAACAGTTGAAAACAAATTAATGAAAACAGAATCAATTTCTATGAAAATATAATTTATATTTCAAGGTAGTTCATGCTTTTCTTTGCTATCCTTAACAGTGATGCATACACAATATGATATTACTTTACTTTCCATACGTATTTATAAGATCTGATTATTTTTTTCTAAGGACAACTAAGAAAAATGAAAGCTCCCATTTTCTTCCTTCATAAACTTATGAAGGAAGAAAACTACAATAATTTGGAGTTTCTTCCATTGTTATTGCTCCTAGCCAGTATGTCCACAGATGATTCATCATGAAAATTTTTTGACATGGATCTGGGAGAAGTTATACAGTAATAGTTGGGTGTGGGTTACCTCGTCATTACAAAATGAGCCTGAATATAAACAAAGAAAAAGAGAGAGAACATGCTGAAGAAGACATGCCTTACCATCATCACCAGTATTAAGGAGACAAATTCTCCTCATGGGTTCATTTACACATACTAATTTAACACTGGTAGTTTGCAACAAAACACCTAATTATACTGTATGCATAAATGCCTACCATATAACTGTGGTTATGTAAGGACTCTTCAATCTGTAAAACTAATGTACTCTCTCCTATCATCTTTGAAGCAAATCCTCAGAACACATAGTAATTGCTTATCTTAAGTGCTTACCACCTATTCTATTACTTAGGTGACTCTGCTTCCTGAAACAAGCAGTTTAGGAACCTTACCACTTCTACTTCGGCAGGACTGAAGAAAAATCATCCTATGCTATACATTTTGTTAAAAACTACCATAAGAAAATAAAAGATATGGAGATAGTTCACATGGGAATCACAAGGCTCTAATATAATACAATGTTTTCCTAGCTATGTGTCTAGGGCTTTAATTTTTTCTATACCTTGATTTTATTTATTTTTATGTGGTGCTGAGGATAGAACCCAGGGCCTCACAAAGGGTAGAGGAGCGCTCTACCGCTAAGCCACAACCCATGCCCCTAGGGCTTTAATTTTTAATTATCCATTTTTTCTTCCCCCCCCACACACAAAAACTGGCAATGTCTGAAAATGGTTTTGATAATCATAATCCATTTAGTAGGCAGACATCATACATATCTTTCAAAACAAAGATTTATCCTCCCCAAATGTCAATAGTACAGTTGAGAACACCTGCTTCACTACCAAACAGTATCAATTGTTCTTCTATGCTTCAGGTATGTCCTAGTTAATGAAACCCAGTTCTAATAAAGCATTTCAAAAAATATTTAAACACAAAGAAAACATATTTTTAAAGGAACATTAGTTCTGTTCAAATATTTAGTTTTTCTTCAAAGTTCCCAAGATAAAATGCTTGGAAAGTAACAATGTTGAAATAATTCTGTAAACAAAGAAACAAACAAATAAAATAAGCTTTTAAAAAATCTAAGAATATGCTATGTAGATTTAAGTTGACAGACTACTTTTATTAATTTTATCCATTTTTATATCACTGTCCCTTATTTCAAGTTTTAAAAGGAAAAACTATGAAACTGTCATTGCTTTATTCTTTCAATAACAGAAAAGTTAGAGTTTTTCTTTGCCTCTCACCAAAAGGTTTAAATGGAAAATGACCACAAAACACACAAACCAGGATCTTTCAAGAGTGAAGGAGTAGCTATTAAAAATAGCAACAGAATAAGGGTCACCTTAATCACTACAATGAGATGACAAGAAACACAGGAGGTCTTTTGAAGAGTCTTGAGATTACAATAGTAAGTCTCTCAATAAAACTCACTTTAGTATATAACTAAAATAAACATATAACCCAGACAAACACCAAAGTTCTGATATTTGGAAAATTTTTTAAAAGCATTTTTTTAATTCAACCTTTATTTATTTATTTAGTGGTACTGAGTATCGAACCCAGTGCCTCACATGTGCTAAGCAAGTGCTCTACCAAGCCAGACCCTAGCCCCTGATATATGGAAATTTTATAAAATTTTACCAGCCAGTTTCTTAACCAGTATTTTTAGAATTAGTTATAACCAAGAAATTTCACAATAACAATTTGCTTAAAGTTCAATTAAAAACTGAGAAATTTTTTGTTTGCTTGATTTTAACAGTTCTGCATACTAACTGAAGCACTTTTGTCTACTGATAAGAACCTGGATTCTTTGTCCCAGTTATAAAACAAATTTCAATTTTCATAACGTTAAAAAATCTATTATTATTTCCATATATCCCTTTTCAACTTAGAGAAATAAATAATAAAAGTAAAACAGATCAAATTCAATTAAATCTCTCATAATTCCTGCACTTCAGTTCTAAACTATCAGAGAACAAAGTAAATATTTTGTTAGGGGAAAAAAATAATTTAACTCACACTATTAAAAGCATGAGATGTGAACAATAAGCACTCACAATACAAAAGCAACATGCTGCCAAACTAGCAAATGTCCCTGGATAACAGACATTTTAATCTGTCTTTGTACTGAATAAGAGGTATTAGAGAGGGGGAACAGTAACAGAATTTTTCAAGATGCCTGCAGAAAGAAATATCCATTAGTAAGTGACATTCTCACTGGGATTGCATTTCTTGAATATTCTCCATCAAGTCGATGAGAATATCAGTTCTTACACTTTTGTCCAGGAAAGTGATAGTCTGAAATTAGAGCTGCTAAAAACAGGCAGGTACTGTGAAATTCAAGGAAATGCTGCATCAAGAAGCTAAAGGAATGAAAAAAAGGATAAAATTCTCTTTATCCTTACAAAATTGGCACATTATTCCAAGTGAGGTAACAGGCAGAACCTCACAGCAGATTAAAAGGACCTTGAGGACAAATGTTTCATTCAGTAGGCCTTTCTATATAGCAGATAACTTTCGCCCAGTAAGAAGAGCCTTGTCTTTCAACTCCATTTGAAGGTTTGTGTTACTATATAAAACCCCTCTTTTTTTTCACTTATTCATGAATGCATTGGCAAGGACCTCTGCATCACTCATACTTATAAAATTCAACATGGCAGGTGGTCCTTAATTTTTCACTGAAACTATTCAAAGCTCCCCAGAAGGTGACTGCCTTGTTTCCATTTGCTCTTCATTTGCTTCAGTAATGCCTCCTGAAAATTTTCAGAAAGGATCCCCTTTAAAAATAATGATGTCATCCTTAGAAACAGTATCTAGTCGATTTTTCTGAGAAAAAAATTAGTGTTATTACAGGTATATTCGTTTGAAAGGACCACATTTGCTATTTAAAAATCTATTTTCAGGGCTCCATGTACATCTAATATTCTCCACAACACAATTGCAAACAGAAAATTTCAATGTGATCTATATTAACTTGAAAGGAACTTAAGCAATAAAAATTATTATTTTAAGATATCAGATGTGTAAGCAATGCATGTTGCATTTTCAAAAATCTAGAACTAAAGGGAAATGTTGAGGAACATGTATGATCTAATGTCATATGCCTTCAAAGGTTCATACTGTGTTTTTACAATCTTCTCTGAAACAAACTGAAGATTTTAGAAACTTTTTATTTTAAAATACATCTTTAAAAATTTGTACCTTTAAATTATTTTATAATGCAGACAAGCTGTTTCTTTTGGCACTGTGATTATTAACACATGTATTCAGTAATTCTGAAAACTAGATAATTAATAAACATTAGCAAATTAATTGCAAATTAAATTAATCACAAATTAAATCACAAATTAAAAAGCTTAGAAACTTTATGTCTTTGATTGTTGAAAGCAATGAATTAATAAATTAGGGGAAAGACAATTAACTTCTGAAATTCTGTGACAAAGCACTCTTTTTTTTTTTGGCAGTGGGGAGCAGTGCTGGGTATCAAATCCAGGGCTTCATGCATGCTGGGCAAGCACTCCACCACTAAGCTACATCTCTAGCCCCCACTTTTTTCCTTATACTTGTGATCCTTTCACCTCAATTCCTCTTTCTTGCTTTAAAGAGACAAATTGATAACATTTCCATCTGTCAATGAACAAAATTATATTTATGTTGTCATCAGCAATCAGAATTTTTCATTTCTCAGGCATGAACCTTAAAATCTCCCATTTTGATCTCAGCCTTATATTTTGTTCTTTTCTCACTATGATGGTGGCATGATTTCCCCAAATGAGTTTACATTGTTCTAAATTCTACTAGGAATTTCATGTAAGTATGCATTTTATCTACATTTTATTCATGAAATAAGTTTCTGAAACTTGGGATAGAAAAATTCTTTAATATTGACTTCTCAAAAATTTCATTATGATACTCCTCCAAAAGGGATAGAACCCTTATTATATGGGCCATACAAATAATTAAACTTTTGTTTACTCTGCTAACTAGGGTTACTTAGTCATTTCTCTTTTATTCATAACAACATCTATTATTTCAACCATCTTCCCACTTTATCATCCCCTCCTTGGTTCACTTCAGTTTCGTCTTTGCACTCACCACTGTTAATGTGACAAATTAAGACCCTATGTGCCTCATGTGATTCTCCTGAAGAACTGTCCTACCAGAATATAATCAAACTTGTCTTCCCAGAATATTCTATCACTAATATTTTCAAAAATATCTCTGAAAATGTCCCAGCACACCCCCTAGATATCACTAAAATCATAGTCACCATCGATAGCCACGTTCACTACCACAGAAACTCAGACTGCTGCATTTTCTGCCCTGGCCAACAAAGAAATCTTAGGAAAATTGGGTATTTTGAATTATTCTTTTCTTTTGTCCATTGTAACCAATCATGATATTTTGATCCCATTTCAAGAGTCCCTCATTAAGAGTGATAAATTTGGTCCATCATTTGATAGGAGATATCATTCCCCACTGCCTTAAATCTTCTATGTAATCTAAATATCATCTTACAAACCACCTAATAATTAAACTTACATTTACCAAGCATTGATTTTGACCAGCATTGTTAGCCATTAGTACATGTGTATTACTTAATTTAATATTAATAATATTATATATCATGTAGAATGAATATAGTTCATCATGGTTCCCAATTGAAAATGAAGAATTGAAGTTATGTGAGGTTATGTAACTTGACTAAGATTATCACTGGTATATGTGGTAATGTAAGAGTTTGATTCCCCAGCTCCTATTTCACCACTTAAACATAATATCTTGGGTAATAATTCATTTGTTATATAAAATATGCAAGTAAAATATTCTGGGGCTTCTAAGACAGGAAATACTGGTTTTCACCATGAAAATCAGAGAGGACTTCCTGGAGAAGTAACACTTGGACTTATGAAGGACAAACAATATGTGAATACTATAGGAAGAGAGAGATTTGTCAGAAGAGTATAAAGCATGCACAATCAAAAATAGTAAACTTATTGATTAAATGTTTACCTGAAGTGAAGTTGGCTTAAAAAAATAGTAAAAGTTGGCTTTAAAAAACAACAACATAAGTTTAAAAAAAAAACTCACAGTAAGTAACCCTTTGTATCTTGTTTGTATGGACAATAGTTCTATCTCAATAATAACAATCCCCTAACATCCCACTTCCCTACCATTTTTACCAAAGTCCTTTCCTAGAGATTTTTTGAAAGGTTTTGTTGCCTTCAGTCTGTCCAGACCTTCCATTCTCCAATCTAGTCTCCCCTTAAAGTTACCACTGCTGCTCAATTTGGATTATGTGCCCTCATTACAAATCCTTGATGATTCTTCCATAATTACAAATGGCGGTACTATTTCTTAGCACAACACAGAGAGCACTGCAGAACTCAGTCCACTTTATTTATTTTCCCAGCCTTATGTCTCCTTCATTCTCATACAAACTCCAGCTTGGTGGCCCATCATTGCTAGTCGTGTCGCTGTGCCTGTGTGCCTTGGTAGGCTCTCACAATTGTTTATCAAAACTCAAATGTATGCATTATCTGCTAGGAGTCCTTATTTTTTTCTCTGGTTGAAATTTTTTCTGAATTAAAATTCACATACAATTTACCCTTTTCTGACTTATTTTTTATCCAGTTATTTAAAATACCTACACTTGATGTAGATATAAAGTCTACTTGAAGTGCACAGAAAATATGTAAAATACAATTTGTTGAATTATATAATAGGTTGGGAGATAAATCTGGGAAAAGATGATCAGTGGGAGAGGTTTTTGTGGTAGAAGTTTTATGCTGTCCAACAGCTGCTGTGATGGGGAAACACTGACTGTTGGCAGTTTTTTTTCCATCTCAGCTGCCAATCACAAGTTTTCTTGTTTTGCCAAAACTTCTGAGGTTGAGAACCTGAAACAATAGTTACCTACTGAGTATATGAGGAGAGAAAGCTGATCTACCAAAAATCACAGAGAACTAAACAAAGCTGACGGTCACATTTTTTATATCCTTAAAAAATTTGTTTTAAATTAGATGCTATTATAGAACTCATGATGATTTTCCCCTAAAATATTTCCTATCATCTAGTTTGAATTACTTCAAGTAAACTTACTGAATGGCATGAAAATTAAAAACTGTATTTTTGATGAAGCTAAGAAACCCATATTCAATATATGACTAACAAAAAAATTAGGTGTGCTACAAATAAAAATACTATATAATATATAAGACACAGCAAGATTCAGTTTGCATTGAAGAAGACTGGGACAATGTAGTCACTTCCTTTTAGAGGTAAGCTATATAATTAACCTGTTTCCTTTTTGAAATTAATATTCAATTATATACAATGCTTTCCTTAAGAAAAAGAGACACATTTACCTTTGAGGAATTCATATATAAAACCATTAGAAGCTATGCTACTCAGTGGCAGCTTATTCTATAAATTATATTTAGTACTACAATGCAAAGCAATTGATTGAAAAGGTATAACAGCTTATTAGTACTGCTACAGCTCAAAGATTAGTAATATAGAAAAATACATATATGTATATGCATATATACACAGAGATTTGTTTATATGTTAAAATACATTCAAATAATCCAATTCTATGTAATCAAGCAGTTAGAAAGAAATCATAAAAATGAAATGCTTTACACTTTAAAACCCCATAAAGCCTCATTTTCTCCCAACATTTATGGTAATGCATTTATTAAATTAATCCATATTGCATTTTTAAATTTATATCAGAAGTTCTTGAAAATAAGGAACCCTGTATTTATTAATTATAAGGATATTCCATATTTTAATGCAACCAAAAATAGTACTTGTACCCTTCATGTTAGCAAGGCTGACAAACAAGGAAAGGGTGTATTAATTTTGTCATGCTCTACTCCTACAGTTTTTTTTTAAACTTTAAAATTATATAAAATAAATTAGATAGATAAAAGTAGATATATGTATCCTCATACATTCATATACATATGTAGCAATATATAATCAATGCAGAAAGCATGAGGAACATATCTAAGAAATGCAGCAGCGGCAGACAATCCACATTAACAATGTCATGTATAGTTTTCTGATCATTTTCTTAAAATAAGTACAAAACCTTATAGTTACATAGTTACATTTTTACTTAGCCTAATAGTGAGAACATCTCTCCATGTGGATATTCTTAATTGTCTTAGTTCCCTATTCATGAAGATTTAAGTTGGAATTTTCTTTTCAAGAGTATAAGGACATTTTATTACTTTGAGGAGAATCTCTATTATTGTCAGAATTATTTATCAGTACTCAATTGCACTGTGAATAAGAAAATGTAATCTCTATTTCCTGCCTTACAAAAATGAACTAAATAATGTCATTTATATGTTTAATAATTGCTCTTCTAGTAGGTTAGTCAGGAAGGTGCTAAATGCAGAGGATACGTTTTCTTTATCTTCTAGTATCTTACAGTCTAATGGGACATGTTACAGTAAAGTTGATGCACATTGGAAATCCATCTGACAAGCATGACTATGGACTCATTGGAAAGGGAATAGAGAGCGTAATTGATGTGCTTAAGAAATTTTTCCAGAAAGAGATGACAATTGAGGCAGAAAGTTATACTGTAGAAAAATCACAAATGCAAATAAGACATTTAATACACCTCAAATTATTCAGGGTCATTGGATGGTAGGTGAAAGTATAAGCAGAGTTAGGTGACAAGGGATTTTCAATCAGACCTTAAGGAAGATCTTTACATTTTAAAGAAAGGGGGGCTGGGGATGTTGGTAGAGTGCTTGCCTTGCATACACAAGGTCCTGGGTTCAATCCCCAGCACCGCAAAAAAAAAAAAGAAAAAAAAGAAAAGAAAAAAGAAAGTCTTTGAATTTACATTTTTAAAACAAGTGAATCATGAGTGATTAAAAAATACTGGTGGGGGCTGGGGATTTGGCTCAGGTGGTAGAGTGTTTGCCTTGCAGGCATAAGGCTCTGGGTTAGATCCCCAGCACTACAAAGAAAATAAAATAGTGGTGGGAAAGAAGAGAAAATGCAAACCAATAAATTAAAGGACTATTGATATTCTCTAAGATAGAACAAAGACTTAAACTAAAATATTGGCAGCAGAATGAAGAGAAATAGATAGGATAGATTGGAGAGATTTTTGTGGAGGGAAAATCAATAAGATTTCTGGATCATTGCCAGCCACATTTACTAAAGTACAAACATAGAAAGCAATTTTTAGAGTAGCAACAATTGTAGATAACACTTACTGATTGTTTACCATTGTTCAATAGTGTTAAATGCTTTACAACCATCATCTCATTTTTATACATATTTATTGTCCAATTTCTATGAGCTACAGCTGTATCTATATTGGATCATTTGGTCCACAGACAACTTTTGGAGAAGGATACTGCTAATATCTACCTCCTTAAAAGTAGGAGATAAAGGCCCTGAGAGATTATGCAGATTGCCCATTCACACAGCTAAACAGGTGGTGGGTTCCAGTCTGGCAAATCTATCTCCAGTCTCGAAGAAATAGGCTGAGTCTTTATTTACTTACTTTGATAGATAATGATGTCAGTCCAAGAAAATGATTCAAAAAGTTCTCTGAAAATAAAACCTATTCAATTATTATAAATATAAGTTTCATTAAACTTCCCATCAGAGGAAAAAAAATGATAACAAAACCAAAATTGGAATAAATAAACTGGAATTTCAATCCTAAAAGTGAATACAATTAACATTTAATTTCATTCTTAATCAAGTGGAAAATAAATTAGTTTTTTTAAGTTACACTTTCATTTAGTATCTTTGAGTCTATAGTTCTATTTAAGAACAAACAATTGGGACTAAAGAAAGGAAAAAAATATTTTGTACAATAAAAAATACTACATGTAAAAGAAATATGAAAAGAGAAAATGAACATTTTGTACCTATCAATGTAATAAGTGATTCCAATTGATATCACTGGATGATAAAGACTGGGTAAAAGACTGCCATGAAACTGGAAAATCAATCATAGTGTCTCCAAATATCAGCAACAATGTTAAATTTATGATAGAGAAATGTGGCATATTAACCTTGAACCAAATCATCCAACTTCGTATTGAAAATATGGAGTCAAAGTGCTATGATGACATAGGAAGTAAACCACATCTACTGTGTTTATGTCCACCAAAAGTTTTAACTTGAATCTAATGAGGTAATGAGGAAAAGTAAGCAGGTAAATCTAGAATGTGGCATATTCTAAGAGTTAACTGATCTGGATTCTTTAAAAAAAATGTGTGAAGGAAAATTATAAATTAAAAGAAAGAAAATAAATGTGGCAACAAAACAAATATGAGACTTTAACTGAATCAAAGATTGTGAAAAAAAAACAGCAATAAAAGGAGTTTGACACAACTGGGAAGTTTGCATAAGGACTATGTTTTAAGATAAAATTCAAATGACTGGTAAGTTTCTTGAGTTTGAAAAGTGTTTATATTAGAAAATGCTTTTATTTTGGAGAAATATATTAGAATCTTTAGAAGTTAACTCTCAGGATATCTGAAAGTTATATATCCACTGATTAAGCCAGGGGAAAAAAGAAAATAAAAAAAGGGTAGACACATACACGCATGCATGCACTCATACACACACACACACACACACACACACACACACACATATACACACACACACAGGGGTGGGTGATTTATATATATGTGGCAAGCTTTTAACAATTACAGAGTCTTAAGATGTTAGGGTGTTCACTATACTAATCTTTCTAGTTTTCTGTTGGTTTGACATTTTATAGGGGAAAATTGTAAAAGAATTTAATTTTTCAAATGGAGTTAAAAACATATTGCTAATTGTATAGTAAACAGAATTAATTTTAAGAGTTTTTGCCAAACTGAAAATTCATGTAAGTTTATCTAAGCCCCCCAAAACATATTATGAGTATCTATAAACAATAAGCATTTAAGAAATGTTTGCTGAATATTTTCATATTGAATTGGTTTTATATTCTAAACATTCTCCCTCAACAGTCTTTTTAGTACTGATAATGCTAATATTTTTGTTGTGTTTGTTCTTCTACTCTCCATGCACCACTGAAGAATGCCTAATTTCCCATATATTATATTCGTGTCACTTTCATCATTTTTCCTCAGTAAAATGCATTAAATTTTGGTGATGATTTAAATTGTCAACAAATATTTAAATCTAGCTGAACTGTTCTTATAGTCTTATTGAGTATACTTTAATGAGAGAAATCCCTACAGAATTCTCCACCACAGTCCATCTCTCCAGAGATTCATACAAATTCCTAAACATGCATCTCACCTTGGGAGCCGTAAAGGTCATTATAAGTATAAAAGTGTGCATGGAAACTTCACTGTCATCTTCACTTGGAAAACTTCTACTGTGGTACCAATTTATAAGAAGTAAACATAGCAGGCAACTAGCAACAGAGGAAAACAAAACTGCAAAATGCTTTTCCATATTCAAATGGCAAAATAGTTATATGGTTTCACTAACAAAAAAAATTAGCTTATTGATCTCTTTTCATATCATCATTAGGTCTCCATAGGGAGGACACAGGACTTCCTAAGGGAAGCAGCCTGAACAGGCAAACTCAAGGGACAATTGCAAGTCACAAAGGAAAAAATTTCATGTAAGAAGTCTTCACTGCAGAGCCTATTGACCTGAACAAACTTTCTATATATTTATGGCTATACTTATATGGTTTCTGAAATGCTTATTTATGTTTATGAATATAAATAAGTGAGAGAAAGAAAGGACAACGAATGAGGGAAACAAATAAGAAAACAGGAAGCTGGCTAGTTCCTTAGTTAACTGGCAAAAAAGATAAGGGCAACAGAATAAAATAATTTACTTTCCTGACATATTACTTCCTAATATACCTTCCAGCTACTTAAAGATAGAATAAAAAATCAACTCTTTATGATTTTGGAAACAGAAATCCTAAAACTAAAAATCTAACATCTAAACTTAATTGCAGTTGACTTTTAACTCATCATAATATTGCTATTTTGGAACATATTTAGACAGATTTTGACTTGAATTCCTTAAATAGAAAAATGGCATAATCTTACATGCACACACCCCTTCCACACACACACACACACACACACACACACACACGTGTGTGTGTGTGGGGTGTGCATGTATATATGGTATAACACAAACTTTTTAAATTATATGCTATAGTCCAGTTCTCTACAGAAGGCATTTTTTTATGCTCAAATCCTTCCATTTCAGGATTTTTTTTTTACATCTGTCAAAGAAAACCACAGCTATGCTGACAAAGCAATGCAGAGTAAACTCCAATCTACACGACTTCAGAGATCTGCAGGTATAGAAAGGGAAAATCTCCTACTTTTCCTGATAGCAAACATAGGTTAATCTTCTCCAGAAATCTTTGACCCCCATAGCACAGCAAGAACCAGAAGTAAAATCAACCCTGCCCTCCAAGGAATGGTTACCTTTGCAGTTGTTACCTGTGCTTTTTTCCTGACTGCCTCAATAGGAAGAAATGGGGGAGTCAGAACAGATACTGGAACTCTAGTTTATTTCCCCTCTAAACTGACAAAGAAAAAGACAACAACTTATATGGATCTCAGTTAGGGATGTCACTATTCACTCTATGACTCTCCAATTGATTATACTACAAAGAATCTGTCTCACATTTTTTCTTTACTTTTTCAACAGGAAAAACAAAACATAGAAATTGCCTGCCAAGGAATAGACTGGCTTCTTTTCATTTTGGCTTAAATGTGAAATTATTACTTTAACATTTAAATATAAAACCATGCCATATCTATCAAACAATAAAGCACCATTTATTATTGTAAAAACAATAAACATGATGTCTATTTTGATATCATATAACTTCCAGATGACAGCTTAAATACAAAAACATAAAAGTTAAAATAAAAATTTACTTAAATAATTTCTTAAAAACTAAATGGAATCAAATTCTTTGTTGGGAATAATTATTTCATATTTACATACATTTATTTACTAAACAACAGCAATCTCTTAATATAGCACCAGAAATTAAAGAAGAAATTAAAACTAGTTAGAACAAAATATGTCACTGTACTAATAATCATTTATGATAATAATTGCAATAAACTCTGAATAAATTGCTTGATTGTATAGTCTGATTAAATTTAAAGTTCCTTAAAACAATACATCTAGGAATAAATCAAGATGTCCTGTGAGATAACACCACTGCTTGAAATGATTCCATATGGAATAATTTTAGAAAGTTTCTGGAAGCTTTTATGACATCATAATGCATTAATTTTCATAAAAATACCCTACTGGGTTAGCATACTGGGTTAGCATACTGGGTTATCAGGAATGAACTGGACTGAACTATGTAAATTCTATGGGCAAAAAAGGCTGAAATTTACTTAACAGCAGCATGAAATGATATTTTGGTTTCTAAACCTTAGTGTTACTAATCTAATATGACTTTTGCAGATCAGAAAGTAGAATGGGTCTTTCAGTGTAGATTCAAACACCTGGCTAAATCCATTAACTCATGCTTCCATGAAGCAAAATCCATGGCTTTTTAACCAATTTTTCCTTTGTTCTGTGCATCATAGAAACACTTAAATTTCTGCAGACAAAGTAATATAAAAATTCACAAAAGTATATATTTTTGTATCAGACAGCTTTTCCACAAAGTTTTTATGAGGAGACTTAAGCTGTGTAAATCACTTGTCCATGTTTTATCTCCAGAATAGGAGATACTTGTCGTTTCTGGAGTATACATGTTTGTATTTGTGTCCATTAGATTTACCTCAAAGACATTTTATAGAAACTGACTATTATAATTCAAAAGATCTAAAAAGCAGCTGTATTTATTCCATTGCCATGAACATCTCTACTAGTGATAATACTTAAGTTATTCTTTGTCAGAATACTGCTTCAAAAATATTTGCTCCATTGACAAAATTTAGTATCTATTTCTACAAATAGTGCATGTAATTTATAAACAAAGGCACAATGCTAAAGCTTGCTATATAGATAATGGTTAAGTTCTGCAAAGGATAAATAACTGATGAGAGAAAGATATAAAAGAATTCAGTGAAGTCACTGTCGACACAGATAATTTCTCTTTGGTCTTTGAGCATCATTTTCCTCAGCAGGGTGCTTAGGTCCAGAAAAAATGTGGAAAAAAATAAGAATAATTGACTAAACACATGTTTAGTGTCTTTGTATGATTAGATTTAGGAATACTGCCAGGAGGTAACTTTGTGCATGATCTCATCTGATTTTTGTTACTTGTAAAAAAGAACCGAGAAGAAAATATCTTACCGATCAGATGCTGTCTTTTTAAGTTCAATAGAACAAGAAACATGTTCACTCCTTTAATAAGTACAAATAAACAAGAGTGATGAGGTGAAAAAAATCAATAGACAGATTCCAAAAATTTTACAACTGTTTATTTTCAGTCCAAACATGATTGATGTCAATTAGATGCAGATCTGTTCTGGCGATTCTCATGAAATCCACCATGGCAGATAATCACCTTCCATGAAACTCTTTGAAAACCTAAGGCTATGCTTTAACTTATCTTTTCCACAAATCCTTACATTCCACACATTCTTTGAAATCATTGTTTCATATTTGCCACAACTCTTTTTCCTTTTTGTGGATGGTAATGCTTTACTATACTGCAACTATTTTATATCATTAATGTAATGGATATTTATGGACTCTGCTGAATTTAGTTCTCACTTTCTTGAAACATTTTAAAAGAGTAATAATGAAAATTCCTTCATAATAAGAAAATATATAGTATAAAATTAGTATCCTCAGTGAGCAAACTATGAATATCTTGATTTAGAGATGAAGAACAACTGTTAGATTGCACCAGACACAGCTAGAGAAAGAAAAGGGCCTTTTAGGCGATGCTTTAAAAATCATAAACAAAATACAGACTTTGTCTTGCTCTCTAATGAGATTGATCCATTTTTTAAAAATTATTATATTCTGATTATGTTTTGAATGTAAACAAGGAACTTGAAACTGCAAAGTTATAGCTATTATTAAAAGAAACTCAACCTTTTCTTTCTGTGACCAGACACTGCATGTAAATACTGGAAGAAGCTAAACAAGAGCTTATTCTACAGCAAGGCCAAGCTTGTCATGTAATATGTCATTCCATGTATATGAAAACACTACAAAGTTAAATTTATGTCAAAATGGTAAATCTGTAGCTACAGTGATTAGTAAGTGAAAATACGGAGTAGCTGAAGGACGTATCCTCACTTCTTGGACCAACACACAGAGAAACATGCTGGTACACATTCTCCCTCTCTTTCTCTTTTCCTCTCTTTCTGTCCATCACTCACTTTTTGAAGTGTCAGATAACATTATTTCTCAAATGACAGGGAGGGCTTCATTTGCTATGCATAAGGTCAGTGAATATTAGCTTCATTTACACTTGGCTGAGAATCAGTCGGTGTCAACAGTAGAGGCTTAGTTCCTCCACTAAATGGAGTTAGAATCTGACAGAAAGCTGCCACTGAAGAAGATGGATGATCTTCCTTGCTGACCCTGCTCCCCACAAAGTGTCATAGTTTGGGTCTCTTTCTATCTCTACAACAAAAGACCCTCTCTGAGCTTCCCAGTGGCCTTCAGCTTTATTGGTGCTAACAGATCCAGACATTTTCATCGATTGGATTCTCTACCTTTTAAACACAAGATCTTGCCCTTTTTGGCTGGCTAAACCTTGGCACAGATGTCTTTTTTTTTTTTTTTTTTGTAATTGCTTCTCTGCTACCTATTGGAAAGGATGCAGTTAGACAGCAAACATCATGTCAGCTCAGAAAATGCTGAACTATTCATCTCAGTTTCCCAATGTCATTTTACTAATAGTGATTTGTCATTTATCTGTTGAAATTAACCCTGAAATAATCTCAGAGTATATTTCTAAATGGAAAATTCGAACTCCCATGCTCTTTTTGATGACTAACTAATGTTTACAGCTATTATACAGAACTCTTCAGAAGGTAGGAAAAAATGCTACCCCATTCATCTAAATTAAGTTATTGATACCATATTTTAAATGTATGTAACTAAAAATAGTTTATTAATATCCAGAACCATATTTTCCTATTGTATAGTTGCTGAACATTTGATAAAAAAGCACACAGAATCTTGAATATCTAACAAAGTTCCAGAATAAAGATGCTAGAAAAATCACGTTACTTTCAAATGCTAGCCATGAGCTAATTTAATACGTTGGATATTTGCTACTGATACAATGTTTAAAAATACATATGCTTAAATGATTAAAAGTTCTTATAGTAAAGTAACTCTACATGTAGCACATTTTAGAGAAAATGACTATTTTGAATTATATGTGGATTTATAATTCAGAAGTTCTAAAACATTACAATACATAATTGTCAACACTGTTTATTCCATACAAAGTATGATCTAAAATATTTGCTGAGTTAGCCAGTAACACATATATAAATAAACTAGTCATCATTATAAAAGAGGAATGCAAAAATAAAAGTAGACTTTACAACAAAGATAAGAATATACTAATTTGAACTTATGTTAAACGTTTTACTAAAATGCAAGCAGAGTTTAATATGATCACTTTCCTTTACTATGGAATAAAAGTGACTAAGCCTTGATTAAAAGATTATATAGTTCTACATATTTTATTTAGCTTGAGGAAATTAACAAATTATGACTGAAAACAACCATCAATTAAAATTTCTGTAGCCAACACCTTGTTCTAAATATATCAACTATAATTAAAACAAGTACACTTACTGAGATGGGTAAGGTTATTGAAAACATACAATACTGACAATCCTTCAAGGAGCAATGAAAGAGCTTAGCTACTTTCATTTTTAACATCTTATAGATTATACATCAACAAAGCATTTTTTATTATCTGAAGTAATAGATTTTCCTCAAGAAAACTTTTAGTAATTTCAAGTTTGTATCTGCAACACAATTTATCTTTATTTAGAATTTTCTTTCTATAAATCTGAACACAATCAAAAGTCTTCTTCTAAGATGTGTACTCAGGCACCAGGAAATTTTATTTTTTAAAAATCGAACTCTATGCAATAACTGTGGCACTAAAAATTAAACTTTCTTAAGAATCAGTTGAGTTATTCATTATATATAATTTTTTAAATAAGAATACCAATAAAATTCCTCACCCCTCAAATTTGAGTTCAGGATGGTATGTGTTCAAGTAACCTAAGCAGTCTGCCAATGTGTATTTCCATGAATGTATCTATCAATCAATGCCAACATTCCATCAGAGTCCACTCTGACAAGTGACAATCAGTTATCCACTGACATTAATGAATAATAAATAGCCATGCCCTTTAGGATTATATGAATAAAATGTACATTATATTTGGTACAGATTATCCACATGTAAGAGTTGACATGTTATTTGTTTCCTTCTTTTTTTTTTTCTTTTTTATTCTCATCTTATAAATTAGAAAATGGCAAAAAGAAGAGGGAAGGAGGAGGAGGAAACAAAATGGCTACAATAAAATATTTTTGCTTAAAGTGGATTCTGGTTTACATCAATGTTTCATTTTTCAAAAAGTTAGGGCTGGGGTTGTGGCTCAGTGGCAGAGCGCTTGCCTTGCACATGTGAGGCACTGGGTTCAATCTTCAGCATCACAAAAAAATAAACAAACAAAATAAAGATATTGTGTCTATCTATAACTAAAAAAAATTTTTAAAGTCAGCCTAAACTTAGTTTCTGTTTATCATATAGAGCTTAAACAAGCTCTACTTATAGGCTCCTGAATATTTATGCTCTGTTACAAATGTAACATGTAGTTTGCTTTCTTTGCAACAGAGTACACTACGACAGAAAATCCTTAAAAACTAAAGATCAGAACAAGTTGTGTTAGTATTCTAACCTTGTTCCTTACATATTCACCCCTAATCTGACTTTCCAGCAGCAAAAACCTTTAAATTATTACTACATTCTTTCTTATCCTAAGTTTCTGCTTTTCTTTCTCCAACTTAAACATTCCATAATGTAACTGCTACACGTTTTTGAATAAATAAGGATTAAGAACTCTGAGCACTCATAAGTACAACTGACTGCATTCCTTTTAGGAACTAAGGATGGTCATTCTGAAATTATACACTTAATGTTACAAAAGGGATTTTAAACTTCAGCACTGATCAAGTGTGGTTTAGTTACTAACTCTACAAAACAGGTCAGAATTCAACTGTGATTTGTGAGGTTTTTTTTAATTTATCATTTCATTTTTCCTTTATTAAACTCTTTTATTTTTAAATTCAGAAGGTTTTATAAATTATGAACAGTGCTATTGATTTAAAGAGGTAAAAACTGTACTTCTTATTATACCTAATTAAGAATTCTATTGGAGCTGGGAACAGTGGCATATTCCTGTAATCCCAGTGACTTGGGAGCCTGAGGCAGGAGGACTGCAAGTTCTAGGCCAGACTCAGCAATTTAGCAAGACTCTAAGCAACTTAGTAAGACCCTGTCTCAATATAAAAAATAAAAAGAAGTTCAGGAATATAGCTCGGTGACAAAGTACCCCTGGGTTTAATCTCTTGTACTTCCAAAAGAAAATTATTAGAAAACATAAAGCAAACTGTGATATATATCATCATTAGATCAAAACTTTGCAATGATAAAGAATAAGAGTTATAAGTAATGTTCAATTACTTCTCTTAACTATTAATATGCATCACACTGAATATGTTAGATGGCTGTCATGTAAGGTAAGCAAAAGGGTAAAATGCTACCAGCTACAAACTTATGTTTCAATAAATAAACATAAATAATGGAAAGGGTAGATGTACTTTTACTATTTCAATCCATTTAATAGATGGAAAGGTATATCCTAAAAAGTTTTAAACAAGGAATAGTGTGAGTAAATAAAAAGCTATTGCCAAAGTCTAAAACACTGTTAGAGAATATGCAGAGAAAGAATAAGGGGGGAAAAAAGAGGGGAAGGAAGGAAGGAAGGAAGGAAGGAAGGAAGGAAGGAAGGAACGAACGAACGAACGAACGAACGAACTCACTAACTAGAGGGAGTAGGAATGGAAAATAAATTCCATTTTACCTTAATGACAGGCAAGCTGTATTACAAAGAAGCCTAGGTACATAAGCAGTCCACAAATAATCTTGAAAGTCCACAAAACAGCTGTTTGAATTTAGTGTGGCAACACTATCATACCTAAGAAGTTTTCAAAGTGGAAAAATTACCAAATCATTATGCTCATCCCTGAAAAACACAGTTCTCCTATATATTATTTTTATTCTGTAATTTTATACTTTATTGGAATACAATTAGAAATCTTAATTTGATTTGTATAATTAACATGGAGGGGACTTCAGGCACAGTATGAATTGTGGCCTATAATAAATTTTAAAAGTTCCTGCCAGATTTCCTTCAGAAAATGAGAATAATCATCTCAATATAAACTTGGAGCCCCATGCTTTCCAGCTCCCACATAAATGTCTAAGCTTACCAGGTGCTAATTTTAAGGGTCAGTTTGGTAAAACATATTTAGCAGAATTGTCCATTTGTCCTTTTAAAGGCTAAGGGGCTAAAGTCTGAAGGATTCTCAGAGGGATTCAATTCAAAACTTGCCTGGTTAAGCAGCAGACTGTTCCTGCTCAAAACTTAGGTTACTGAAAGGTAAGAGGTATCCAGTGTTCTCATTTTAAAATATATTTACACACAATTTCCACAGTATTCAAATCATGTATTTATTGCTAAAATCCATTTTCCTCATATCTAGAATATTACAGAAATATAGCATAAGTAAAAGAGTGAATTTACTTTATCTTCTATTCTAGGACATAATCTTCAAGTATTACATATTGTAAAGATATCCTATAAGCAGCTACCACAATAAAAAGGTGTTTGTAAATTTTTGGCTTTTTGAAGCCTAATTTAAAGACATTATAGTGGTGACTTCATTTTCTTTTTTCTTTAAATGTATAATAATTCAAGAATATTACAAAAGAATTTTTAGCCTCTTTATAATTGTTGAATTATGACAGTCACAGAGAAGAAAATCTTAACTGTTTAAGCATTTATAAATTAAGGGATTAGTGAATAGCAATTTAGAAACTTAAAAATGGGTCAAGGAGAAAAATAAACTTTGTTTCCTTGTTCCATAATTTTCAGGTATGATTTCCTCTTGATGGGCATAGCTGAGTGTGTGTATTTGTGTGTATATGAAGGTTTATATGTTATGTATGCATGTATACATGTTTATATTTATATGTGTGCTTATGTGCATATGTGTGTATGTATATTTTTATTGTATATAACTGAGATGGTGAAGTACAAAAAAAACAGAGAAATCTGTGATTTTAATTTTGCAACTCTCATGGATGAATTATTAGAACTATATTTGAGGATTTTAGTTATCCCATTGATTTAAAACAAAAGACCATCAAAATTAAAACCCTCTAATTTATCTTTTATGATATAAACTCACATTCCAAGAATTTATAATTCTAATATTCTTGTAAGAAAATATATCCTTAAATAGCATGTGTATGTCCATAAAGCATCTTTGTTATAAAGAATGTGTGATATTTCAGTGGGTAAGTAGTGTATCTTACCTCCTATATCTTTTGAAGGATAAAACTATGTTATATGAAAATATCAACTTAATTAGGAACACTATGCATCATAATTTATTTCACTTTGTTAAAATTGGATATAAAAAAGATTTCTAAAAATCCACTAGGTTTATTAGTTTAACCTATTATTTTAAATTAATGTAATTAATGTCATTAAGTATAATTACCTACATAGGAAGTAGTTTGGACAATAGTAGTAAACTACTATTAAAATAGACACGGTACATATAAATCACTGGTAAATATAAAGTCATATAGTGAGCTTACTAATCTTTCACTTATTTTCTCAAAATAAACTTATTACATCTATTAACTGCTAATTTAAGTACATTCTTTAGATACACTCTACTCTATCCACTTCTATTCTAATTCTCATGCCCTGTCTTTTTTGTAAATGTTCTTAAGAAGTAAAGGAGCTTATACCAATATAAAAGATCATTGATCATTCAACTTTAATAATAATAAATGCAAGATATGCAGTTAAAATTATATGTGATCAACCTTATACTTTACTGAAAAGCACCATGGTACTTCCTTCCACAGATTTGGGTTTTCTACAAAAAGTTATAATTCAGCGGTAATGACTTTATTGCAGGTCAAAGGCTAACATGACCAGAGGTGAGGGGCTTGACTAGGTGACATATATTGCAAGATATAGAGCAAGCATAGTATACGGCCTTTCAAAGTTACGTGATTTGCTAATACATTGGAGACAAGAAATAACATTCATGGCCAAAAGTAAGTAATTTAAGTGAATGAACCAAAGTTTGGTTCCTAGGAAAGGCTGTCATTTGGGACTACTATTGCATTGTGACATGCAGATTCAATAACTTTTAACAAACTTTATACCATTAGTACAAAAGGAAAATAAAAATGTCTATAAATCATTAATTTTACCTAAACTCCAAGTTGAAATGTTTAAAATAAAACCTTAAATTATATGTGTATATGACATTTTACTTTTTACATATTGTCTTTATATCAACAACTAATGAGGATATGAATCCAGTTCATAAAATTAAATGTGTGAGTTATTTTGAGGGTGATGTATTAATTTAAAATAGTTTATGTGAGAGAAACTGAAATAAAATGATTTTCTGAAATCTTCTTCTATGATTCATATATCATATTTCATACACATAGAGAAAAATATCACGGATATAGCCAAATTACATTTCTTCACGAAAATATTATTTTCATACAATATAACTATATTTTATAGCTCTATATAGACAAAATCATTGTGAATAAAATGTTTTATAGATTAGTAATAATTGTCTTAGAGGAAATTTCTGTAAATTATATATAAAAATAAAATTAAATCCAAAATATCTGATTTATACTATGATACCACCTGGCAGGAATTAAAGATAATTTAAATTTCCACTAGAAATATAAAACATGACCATATACTTGCTAATATCATCTTAATTAGAAATCGTAAATTAAAGAAAACTAAATCAGACACATAATTTCACATTTCCTTCCTTATTTTCTCCTGCCTTTTATTGGTTCATGCTTCTTTCTGTTCTTCTTTATTTACTGATTGATTACCATACTCAATGTATTGTGGGTACATAAAAAAATAACTGAAGATAAGTAAAAAAAAATTAGGAAAATGTTAAGACTCATACAATGTCCAAAAGAAAACTGTGAAATGATTCTACTTGTAAATATCACAATCATATTTCCCTACATTTATAAAAATATATGAGCAGCTATCTCTGGAAAGTACAAAAGAAACTGATAAGAGCAGTTGCTTCTGGAATAGATGTCTGTGGGCATGGACCATGGAGGTAACATTGCTGCAGATCCATTACAGATTCAAAAATGCCTTAAGACAACTAGGAGCTTCTGAATGTGAATAATTTAAAGAAGAGAGTGGGTAAAATTATAAAGGTAATAGAGGTATAATTCAAACTAGAGATGCATTTTGACATATAATGAAACATACATGCTTTTCAATTTACAGAAAAGAATATCATTTTAGCTTAGGGAATGATTTCTAAATTTTGTTTTTATTTTTGTTTGTTCTTCAGTTCAAATATTTGTGATACACAATGCAGAACCAAAAAAATATAATTTTAGATAAAAAATTATTTTTCCAGGTAAGAAAGATAGACAGCTCTCCAGACTTCTTTGATTTAGAAAATGTTCTCAAACTCTTGGTTTTTTGTTTCTCAAGACATACAAAGTGGGTGAAATACTTCTCATTTCATTCCAGGAGGGAGGTGGAGAAATTGAAAAGAAAGACAAAAAGGCAGAGACGGGAAATGGTACAAAACAATGAAGAAAAACAGTTATTTTTATAGAAATAAGTTTCTCAAATCTGGATCAGTGTGCTTTTCATATTTGTAACTCTGAGCACATCATCCTGCTTTATGTGACAATGAAAGTGAAACACAATGGAGAGTTCTTGTGCTCCCAAAGTTTAAGACAACTCCTAGAGAACAGCCATGTATAGAAGTATAGAAGTAAATTAATGACAGGAACCGGGAGTCAGAAAATATTCGCCTTTTCAGTGGGTAGTATATGACTAAACATTAAGAAATTTGATGAACACTTATTAGAAGATTAAGGTCATTCAAGGAACTGCATGTACTACTGTGTTGTGTCGGTAGAACGCTTAAGTTTGGGGTGTTACAAAGCTTATACAGTGTAACAGGGAAATACATATGAAATACATATGAATAAAATGTAATACCATGTCATTATTGCCATGGGGAGAGGGTGGAGAATAACTATTCAAAAGGAAATATTATCAAACCGGGTATAAATAGCATTTAATTTGAAAGGTCTAAATTTTTAACCTAAGCTACCCTGGTGGGTTTTGTACGGAAACCACAACATAAGGTATGGGTGTAGAAAATAATAAAGGCATGGTAAGACCCAGAAGATCAGTACTAACCATAACCACCAAAATACAGACAAGAAGTAACTACAGAAGGCAGGAAAGCTTCTACCAGGAAGCAGGATTTCAGTACAGTAAGTGATCATAAGAAGCATGGGAGTTAATTTGTTTTCCTGATTTTTAGAGGCCAAATATTAATTAATGTGGCATCCCAGAAATATCTACAAGGTAGAACAAGGCCATTGACAGGTAGATGAGTAAGGACCTGAAGGAAAATATGCAACTGGGGTCAAGATGAAAGGATCTGAAAGCCAACATAAAAAATAGTGAATTCAGTGGGCAATTCAGTGGGCAATTATTGGCATTTTCTCAATAATAAAAGGACCTCATTTATATTGTGACTTACAAAGTATATTTTGACTGCCACTTAAAGAACTGGAATAGGAAAGAAAATGACAAAGGAGATAAAATAGTTATAATATTAGTTAAGACAGAGACAAAAATGTTGAAATAATAATGAAAGAAAATGTACAGGTTAGTATCACTTATTTTCTAGATATTCTGAAATTATATTTTTATAAGCATCTGCAATAGATAAAACACTCCTCTACAAAAAAAAAAAAAAAAAAAAAAAAAAAAAAAAAAAACAGGGTACAGGTTAGGGATTATGAAGCCAGAGCACCTTGATTTAATAGCAGGCTGCCACTCTGTGAGAGTCAGTACTTAACCCATCTTCAATATGCTTTGGTTTCTTTACATTAAAAAAAAATTTATCCGGATGTGATGATGCACGCCTGTAATCAGAGTAGCTTGGGAGCCCAAGGCAGGAGGATCTCAAATTCAAAGCCAGTCTTAGCAAAAGCAAAGTGCTAAGCAAATCAGTTAGAACTTGTCTCTAAATAAAATACAAAGTAGGTCTGGGGATGTGGCTCAGTGGCCCAGTGCCCCTGAATTTCATTCCCAGTACCAAAAAATAAAAAAGTTTACATACATCATACAGGTGATGTATGTAACCTATTATATACTATTGAGGTATTTTATTAATACTTCAATTAAAGTAGCGCTTTATTCTTGGATAATGCCTACAAAATGACTTAGTGACACCTGCCTCCAAGATTAAATTTATTAATACACGTGGAGGAGTTCAAATAGGACTTGCTATCTATTAATAACTAATGATCAAATGAATAAAATCTACCAAATGAATAAAATCCTATCAAATGCTTTGAAATGCTAGCCTTTTATATTGTTTAAATTATGCTTGACATTTACTATGCTCCATTATCTGTTTTATACAGAAGCTAATATAATTTTGAAAACCCATACTTTGAAGGTATAATTCATCTTGTATTTGTATGAACTATCAGGTTATTTATAACTAAAAATTAAATTGTAAAAGATAAGAATTAATTTTCTCCATATTTTAAAATCTTTGAAAGAACAAAAGATCACTCATAATCCCACCCTCTCTAACATATTTATTGTTATATTTATGACCCATTTTTTTCTCTGGGTATATTGTGCATGACTCTAAATATCAATAAATGCAGAAGTTTATTTTCTTTTTTGTTGATATTATTAAATAAGACAATTCAAAATTTCTATCATTGATAGGCAGTATTGATATTTTAAGAACTAAACTAAATTAATATGATATACCTTAATTTCTAACATTTCAATTGTTTCTAATACTTGAAGATATGCACATTGCTTGAGAGAAAAAAAGCCTAGGTCAAAAGTTCTTTTATTTAAATGTCCTCCTAAGTAAAATAACTGAGACAGATTATTGGTTCAAAGGATATTTAACTATTTCTGCTCTATAAGATACATACTCATTCACTCATTACTATGAGATTTCTTTACTTAGCAAACTCCTTGTTGCATTATTAATAATAAGATAACAGCAAGTATTCATTGATTATTTGCTATGTCCCAGATACTATTCTTAGAGTTTTAACATGTATTATTTCATTAAATTCTGACATGAATGCTGTGAGGGAGGTACTATTTTTATTAGCCCCATTTTATACTTAAAGAAATTAAAGTTTAGAGAATTTGTCCTACTTTATGTACCTGGTAAGTTGTGGAGACAGAATTTTAAAACTCTATTTAAAAAACTCACATTTACCTTGTGGTTATCTTCCATTTCAGTATATGTTATTTAATTAAAGACTTGTTTGTTATCATAAAAACTGGTGTTATAATTTACATGTTGCTTGCCTATAAAAAATAAGAATGATTTTCCAAATATCTAATCAAGAAACAGATTTTAAATATTGTTACGGCTATTAGGTTGAATGCAGGTTTTAATTTATAGAATTATAAATGCAATGTGTGCATAATTATACATTAAAATATTTGTAGAACTGCTAACTTATTAATGGAAAATAATTAGTGACTATCAAGTAAAATCATTAAACTGAAAATTATTCATCTATATACATAAAATCACTAAAAAGGAAATTTCTGTACTTTACTTTTCAGAAAATTTAAAATTGCAATAAATACGGTAAGTGAATCACATTTCTATGTTCTGGAATATGTGCATGAAACTACATTACATCCTTAACTTTTTATAGTTAAATGATATATTTTATCATTTCATCAGAAAAAGCACATTTAAAATTGAAAAAAAAGCAATTATAACAAGTAAAATAATTATTCTAGGCAAACTGGGCATTTAGTTACCCTACTTAAAATAATGTTTCATCAGTTGTTCAGTAACTAAGATATAACTAGAAAACTCCAGAGAAAATTTTAGGGTAGCAGTATAGTACAGTGGGGAAAAAAGACAAATTGACAATCAGGATTCTGAATTCTCATCTAATTATATTACTTATTAATGTCTCTGGGCTTTGATTTCTTCATATATTGAAAGAAAGAGAAAAACATAAAACTTTCCATCTCTTAATGATGTGATAAGGATTAAATGAGAAAATGAACATGTTTGTTCAGCATACACTGTATTTCTTACCCAAATCCAAGTCATAATCCTGAGCTCCACACATCTCAAAACACCTTTCTAATTTTTAAGTTGAATAAAGTGATACAGAAATTATAAAATTTTAAGATATATTTCATTATACAATTTTATTAGCATTCTCAAAACTTTTTTGTATATGTAAAACATAATAATGTGCTCTATATTTTTAAAGAATCACATTTTTAATCTAGGAAAATATATTGGCTAGTTTAAATAGACATTGCAACTTAAAAGTAAATTTTTCAAAATAAATTGTGACAAGAAAAGCCTACTAACTGGAATTATATATTTTAAAAATTACTGTGAATATGTATTCTCATGAAAGAATTATATTTAAGAATTACAAGACCTGAGAAATAATTTGCTTTCAAAACTGAGTTCTTTTTTCAAGCTCATGAAACAAAAATCATATCAACCCATCAAAATTGTTATCAGTTTTCATCATTACTCATATTTCATATTATCCTCTTATCAAACATACAATGGGCTACCACATCAGGAAGTACCCAGATAAACTTGCCTTTAAGTGACTAACCACCCTTGTTTGGCTAGGGACTCACCAGCATCCTCTCTCAAAACATTAGTTTTCCTCAATATGGTACTGGATTTGTTTTCAAACTCTTAACAGAATCATTGAAATTAAACAGGAGGAATATTATAAAGGCAGACCTGGATTGAATCCAGAGACAAGCACTCTTACAGCAATGCACTGGAATTATGCCAGGGAGAGAAGTGCTTTTGCAAATGAACATGGTTCCATAGTTAAGTTTAAGGTATTTAATTCCTTTGTCAACATCACCACGTCTAAAAAATTAAGAAAGTTATGTCATAAACAATTTACCTGACTTACAGCCATGTACATATAAGAGACCGTAAGGAGGCATCTTGCCTTCTTTAATCATTTTTTTAAATAGACACTTACTATTAATACCTAATTCCATCTATCCCAAGGCAGGGTTCATGGAGATAGCAGTGGAATAATTTTAGTTTATTTGTTTAGGTACATCATATAACTTGCAATAATCTTGGTATTCAAATGTGTTTTCAATTCTTAAAACTAAAACAATTAATTTTAATACTACTACTTTTAAAGAAATGGTTTTGCTCATTTGGAAGAAATTGGGAACTTTTGTTTTAATAGTAAATATATCTGTTTATTGTGGTTAAAGTCTTTTTCTTATTAAATTTTCTACTTAAATGTATAGAACTCACACACTTCCTGATTGCTTTTTCTTGGAAAATAAATGTAGAACTCATTGGAATTAAATTGCACAAAATGAAACAAAAAATTACTATGATTTTCATTATAACATTTAAATTTTAAACCAGCAAGACCTTTGATGTTATTTCCTATTCTGTTCTTAAGCAAATTTAATTTTGTACTTCTATATGTATATCTGTTCTTTTCTTATTTTCCATTTTTTAAATGTTCAAAACTTTTAAATTCTATTTCCAGATCAAGTAAGACCTGCAAAATATTAAAACTGGCTGCTTTTACAACAAAAGTGTAGTAGTGTTCTTAAAATTTTGAAATAATTATTACCGTGGAAACCACCTTCACTTTCAAGTAACTTCGAATGGATCAATAAACCTTTCACTGAATGATTAGTACACTAGCAAGAATTTGTTCAGTGGAAATACTTTTATCCATACCCTGTGCAATAGCATTCTACCTCCTAGTACTGATTTCTACATATGCTATAGGACCTAAAGGATTTTTCTACTAGATTAAAAATATTATCAGTGAGGGGCCAAGAAATAAGACTGAGAGTTAGATTTGACTCCCTCAAGGCGTATGAAAAGATTCTGCTAAGCTGTTCTATGAGACCTGAACCTACAGCATCTCTATTTGCTTTGCTTAGAGTTCACTTTACATTGTCACATAAAGTACAAAAAATAACCGAGTTCTGAGCCACGGTACTTTGTATGTTTAGCAACCATCCTAATAAAGGATTTAACTCTCCAAACAGTATGGAAAATATATTTGCAGTTACTCTATCTAAAAATGTTTTATATTTCCTAGAGAAATATAATGTGAGCAATGTGTGTCCTTTCTGAATTTCAGGTAGCTAAAATAAGAATAAAAAGAAACAGTTGAAATTAATTTTGATATTATGTTAAATTTAACTCAATGTATCTAAAATACGACTTAAGCTTGCAGTAAACATTTTTTAAAAATTACGTATGACATATCTTATATTCCTGTTTTGTAGTATGCCTTTGAAATCCAGTTTGTAATTCATATTTACAACACATCAGAATTCAGAGGAGCTACTTTCCAAAGTGCCAAGAGCTATATGTGACTGTTTGGGATATCACAGATTTAAATACATTTTAAAATTGTTATTTCTTCAGTTATTTCAGTAAAATAAAAAATTTATAGGGAAACAACATGATTTTTAAATGATATATGGGGCACAACATTGCTACATGTGAGACATTTAACTTCAGCAATGAAAAAGAATATTTACTAGGAATCTTCTTAGAAACAATAGTGATTTTGCTGCTAAAAGCCCAGGCCCTAGAGTCAGAATGCCTTAACTTTGAATGTAAGGGAAGGCAAATATTACTAATATAATGCCAAGCAAGCTAGTTAACCCTTCTTAGAGTCAACTTTCTACATTCTACAACAGACATGATAATCATACCTACCTCATTAAGTAAGCTAATATGCAAAGCACAGAATACACTGTCTGAAAATAATGTTATCAAGCAAATTCAGTTATAATAGGTATGATTAGCTCTAGTCCCCTCTAACCTACCTCATAGGCTGCTGTTATAGGATTATAAAGAATATACAAAAGTTATTTTGGTGATGTATTATATATTATAAGTCATATGTGATATAAGTAATATAATTTTATAATAAGATTTTTTCAGGACCTACATGTAGAATAATATCAATATGGAAGGTTTATGTGGCATTGCTTTAAAATGAAAAATAATGACCAGTCGACCACATAATTATATATAAGAGAAAAGCCTGTTTTACAAAGGAAAGAAAAAAGATTTAGTAATTTATATGCTAGTATTGTCTGAAAATAAATAAAGAACATTCAACTGATAAACAGAGATAACTAAAACTTCACTTTGGTCCACTTTCACAAAAATGTGGCCCATTGTAACATGACTTTCAGAAGACCACTCATTTTAACTTCTAGTCCAGTAAAGAAATACATCTTTGATAGAAGTAAATGCAGTCTTATAAAGTGAAATACAATGAGTTTTTATCAAAGTTATATTATTTGTAATAAACATTTCTAAAGTTTGAAAAGGTATTATTTTATGCCATGCCTATTTGTGGAGCTCTTGTTAGCAGTCCAGTTGAACTTCTATTTTTCACTCCTTAAAAACAGGAGAAATCACATTTCATTAAATCCTGATTAATGTCACATTAATCCTCCTAATTCTAGTCCACCTATCTGGTCTCCTATCTTAAGCCCGATAGCCCAAAGTG
The DNA here is from genome assembly GCF_045843805.1 of Urocitellus parryii. Taxonomy (NCBI): domain Eukaryota; kingdom Metazoa; phylum Chordata; class Mammalia; order Rodentia; family Sciuridae; genus Urocitellus; species Urocitellus parryii. Next base: position 67,010,839 of record NC_135538.1, on the reverse strand, counting down.
AAACTGTTGAGTTTCATATCAGGACAAATTAATTTTTTAACAAATATCATGGTCACCAATATTTACAACACATCATTAGTGCAGATACCACACCAGACATTTGCTACGTCCGATAGTGACTTTGTGTCAGATCTACTGAATTGAACAGATTATATAGAGCATATTTATTTATTTGAATCATCATTATTATTATTACTTAAAATGTTTGACATCTGAAGTAGTAAAAATATTCAAAGAATCATAAGAGCACATATTACTTACGTTCGCACATGTCCCCTTTTTGCTGGTAGCCTGCTTTGCAGATACATTTTCCAATGGGCACTAACCATTCTCCTTCTGCACTGCAGTGCATCCTGGGGGAGTTTTCCGCCTCTTCCTCTGCACTGCTGACACATGTCCCTCGAACCTCAACTAAAGAGGAAAATTCTGAACCAGTCACTGTATCTGGAAAGATAGCTAAGTTCTCAATAATGGACCAGCACTTCTTGTAGTATACTTTGACCGAAACCAATGCTATGCAAGCACCTACATCCTGAAAGGCAAGATAGAATCCCTTTTTGGACAAAGGTCCAATCTCTCTCACCTCAGTGTTAAGCTTCATCTTTCTTTCACCAAGGTCACCTTGGGTAAAACTTTCATCTGCAGCAATGGTGTCTATTTTTACATAGAGGTTTTCTCTTATAATCCTGCCAGTATCGTAGTCTGTTTCATAATAGTACAAATTAAAGGTTTCCTTGCAAGTTCCCAGTACTCCAGGAAGACTGTTACAATCCCTCAGAGTGAATTTCAATTCTACAAAAATCCTTTGTGCATTGCCTTTCGAAATCCAGTTAGTCCGCAGCCAGTTGTTTTGGTTGGGCTCCATGACCTGGCACACCTGGTATGTTCTTATTGGAGTATAATTCTCATCCAAACCACTAATTTCTTCCCACTGTGAAAATTTTAAAGAAAAGGTCATCAGTTATTCAGAACAACAACAACAAAAAAGATAACATGCTGCTTTTCAAAATGCATAGAAGAACTATATCCCAAATGTGGATCATTGAAAGTGTTATGTTGATTCCTATCTCAACAAAAACTGCAAACCAGAGAAAAGAAGGATTTCCACTTCAGCTTGGAACATCACTTATGTTGCTTGCTTTGTTTGAACATACAATAAATATTTCATTTTGTTTAATATCTGTTTGCTAGTATATTAGCATTTCTTTTTGCATGTTTGCTTATGTCTATATTCTCCACTGAGATTACAATTTTTATAGACTAAGACTCACAATTATTTAAATTACCATTTAAAGTATATACACTTGGATGCATGGAAGAATTTCTGAAAACTCAGTTGACATTTTAAGTGGCCATACTATACTACAACTTACAGATTACCTAAAAACATGGGGGAGAAAAATGCCAAGAGAAGTGAAATATAAACATATTCGATGACATGTTATTTAAAAGGTGAGATATATTACAATCTTTTCAAAATGAGCTATAAGGGAGTAGCATTTTACAGAGTTGTTTATATATTGATGTACTGTTTTAATATTGTACATAAAGCCACATAACCATAAATAAATAGTTCCAAAAGTGATTCGTCTTTATAAAAATTGTTTTCAATAGACAATCAATAGACATGACAAATCAGCAAGTTGTACCTCATTTTGTAATATGCTTAACATCAGAAGTTTAAAAATGTCTATGCATATTCTGATACAATATATACTACAAACCAACCAAAATTATGTTTTCACCAAAAAACAAAAAGAACAGGCAGTTTAGTAACAATTTCAAAGATTGTTGAACCATATATAGTATTACCTAGTGCTCAGCAGTAAAGAATTCATTTTATCTAATAGTCTTAAAAGCCTAGAATAAGAATAGTTTCTGTTATTTATTACTCTTATTGGGAAATTTTCTATTTTACATTTATGATACCTTAATACTGAAATGCATCTACTTGTATTAATTTCTGCAATCACACATGTCAAGTATAAAATTATAATAGTACGAAAGTCCAAAATCACTTAGGATATAATATTTAAACTATTGTTTCAAGAAAAGATGGGAAAACAATATAACAAGTATTTGATAATGAGTTTTATTTGTTAAACATGATTAGTGTATCAATTTAATTGTTCTATGTAATATTATTATCTACTTTTAAAACTGTTCTTAGGAAATTAACAGAACTGACAAAATAGCAATACATTACAATTTATAAATTTCTTGTAATAGTTCTATAATATTAGCTACAATTTTATTGTGGCAGGCTAGTATCGCCAAAGGTCTTCATATATAGTAAAGAACCAATTTTCATACTGCACCTTCTTTAGCACAAATTTTGTTTGAGTAGTTAACAGTACTCACATTTTTTTCTTTGTTTCAGTTAGTTGCCTATACTTTGTTCGGCACTCAGCCAAATATACAAAATTTATAGATTTGGATGAATAGAGTTTGGTCTCTTGATTAGATTAAATTTATCAAATGAAGTAAGATTAGTAATGTTAATCTACCGAAAAAAAGCAAAATCCTCAAAGATAAATTTACTCTTTTTGACAATTCCACAGTTTGCAGAAACTAAGGCTAACTTAAAAAGCAATATATTTCAAAAATTCCTATATCTACCTCAAGAATATTTTTAATCTATGCATGAAAAATTAATTTTATTTCATATGAGGCTCAATTAATTAAAATTTGTATTTAAATTGCTTTATTTCTGAGGAGAAATTTTCAAGAAAACTGTGATGTAAGTAACAAATAGAGAGACTACATAAATAGATTTAAAGCAACTCTTGCTTTATAATCTAAAACTGCAGTCATTTCAAAAATGACACTATTGGGAAAGGTGTCTTACTTTAGGCACTGAATTTTTATAGCATACTTGCAAAATATTTTTTTCAAAATTTATGTGTTCATAACAATATTTTTCCATTTTTCCATTTAATCATTTGAATCAATCTGTGTCATACATGGAAAATATTGTCAATCCCATGTTCTAATAATATTTGTTGATTCCTACTGCCATATATGTTTAACTATTAGCCCAAGATTCTCTGGACTGATAAAATGCCCATTTGAGCCCAAGATAACATTGAAAGTCATATTATAATTTTGTGCATTACATGAGTGAAATACTACAATCATATAACAGTTTACTTCTCCTCAGGGAGAAAACTATGTTCTATCTTTATTTGTTTTAATTGATGAATGGTAGAAAATATACTAAATCTGTTACTGGCAAGAAATGTGTTTCATTTTCAATCATTAATATCTTTCTTTTTTATTATGAATATTATTTTACTCAGGGAAACCACTTCACTTTCAGGAAAGTATTACATTCATACCTCAAACTCAGTGTACTTTTAATATTAATCATGAAATATTTGTCACTTTTTCATAATTTATTGTGACTAGTAGAGATAACTGAAATATGATCTAAAATAATCTCTCAAAAATTAATGTAATGAAAACTCTGAATATTTTAGGCAGATTAAAACTGTCCACATTGTGCATTCTTAAAACTAAATTTCAGTTCAAGACTTATTGATTTTATGATATTGTTCTTCTACTAAAAAATCCCTTTCAGACTTTCATTCTTCTGTTTGCAGTATCTAACAGTTTTTATATCCTTAGAATTCAAGCTCTTTTGATTCCAGATTTCCTCATGTGGTGAAGCAAACTTAAGTAACACTGTATGTTCTCCTTTCTCAAAGCATTTTGCCTTAATAAGGGATGAAGAATGTTCCCTATCCCACAATTAGAATTAAGACAGTAAACCATGGCTAGTAAACAAAATGTAAAAAATGTTTTTCTAAATATATTAAAAATATTTAAAATGTCAACATTTTTAAGGTTTATTCCTGTTCTGATGGATTTTTATTGTTACATTTACTGTAGCAGATTTTTTTACAGTAATATGTCATTCTGCCATCACTACAGATTAATAACAGCAGATATCATATGATATAAATATGGATAATTTTTACAGCAAATCTTATGCCTCAATGTTCAACATATTACATTTTTAGTCACATTTTAGAGTATTTTATGAAAGATGGTGAAACTAATTTTTTTAAAGGATAAAAGATTACTTACTATTTTAAAGAATTACACACAACCTATCTGGTGATTATATTACAGAAGTAAAAAGCAACAACAACAACAACAAAAAGAAAGGTTTAAGTGAGTTTGTCAAGGGAATGTCCCCTGTAATTAGCTGGTATTTATAGCCTAGACCCTGAGGTCTGATTCTACTCACAATAAGAACTCAAAAGCTAGGGTTATAGGGATATTTTTCCCCATTTCCCCAAGTTCTAAATATGTTTTATCTATTGAGAGAAATCAAGTCTCATAACACAACAAAACACTGAACAACATGTTTCGATTTAAAACACTTTAAATATAAGAATGTGAATAATTCCCCTGGGGAACAGAGGGAGATTTTGTTTCTTACTTTAAAGAATAAATGATGGTATTTTATGAGTAGAAGTACGTACCCCATTGGGTGGAGAGGAAATCCATTCCAACTCTGTTTGTTGTGCTTTAGAATCCAGCAGTAGTACTGAAAAAGAAAGTTTTATTTCCAAATGTTACATGAAAAGTTTAAACATATCTGTAAGCATTTTAATATGAAATTTTTAATATAATTTCCACTATATGATTTATGATATTCAGATAATTATTTCTATAAATGAATGATGGAAAGAACAGCTACTTTATAAAAGTATACTCTACTTTCTGAAGGAAAAAGGATAGTAAATACTAGTATATTATTTGGTATTCTTTAATTTAAAATATTAAAATAAATTTTAAGACATAAAAATTAACAGTAAAAAAACTGAAATGTGATACACTTACTGTACAGCAACTGCAAGTTATAGTTTTATAAACCATTGAACTCTTCAGACTTTCTCAAATACAACAGCATGAATATAACAAGGTGCAATTCTCATATTACCCTTCAGTCAGTCACTAATTTATAATATTCTGCAAATTGTACTTCCTATTTTCTCCTGAGAATTGGAGTTTATTAAAAAAAAAGAAACTTTTCAGTGTTTTCTCTCTTCCCAAAATAACTTATACATACCAAAACTGTTAAGCAATATTACAAGAAAAACAAATTGACTAATATCTACAAGGCATATTTTTTAGTTAATCAAACATCAGCTTTGAGTATTTTTTAGATTTCTGAATATTTCAATTAGCAAATTCTCAAAATGGTATATCTAAACTCTGAACTGACTTCTAAAACCAGTTGTATTCCACTTTTTTCTATCAAAAGGCATAGTGTAATTAATTAAATATTTGTAAAAGCATAATAAATATTGTGAGTAGAATTCATAGTATAATGCATTAGAATATTATACATTGATACACATCATATTTCCAATTTGATAATTTTATTGCATTTTGGTCAATTACTCTTATAAAGACAACTCCTTGGATCAAACTGGATTCAGAGTTACATAAGTTAATGGATTTAAAAATATTTATCTGACTACTGTATTTTGGCAAATTCATTAATTTGGTCAGAAATCATATGAACATATGTTTCAGGGTATGTAAATATATTTAACATTAACCCTAGCAAAATGTTAAAATTTTGACTTAAAAACATGTAGTTGAATGAGCTTTTTAAATACTGAACAATTCTCAATCACTAGAGGGAAAATGTGTACTACTTGAAAGGTAATGAAAACGTGTTGAGAAAACAAAGGAGCCCTTGATTATGCGTTCAACTGCTTCACACACGTCAAAGTTATTTCCTGTAACTGAAGATAAGTCATAGAGACATCAGTTTTTGTTTCAGTGTTTTACACTTAAGACTGTCAGGGAGTCTATGTCTTGAAAAAAAAAAATCTTAACCACAAACATTTGACTTCCTTTCAATTAGGAAACACACACTTAGAACATATCAATCTGTATTTCCATTTGTCACCATTAACAAATCGTTGGACTAGTGAATTTAAGTGAAAAGTAAATTTTAAAGTTTATTTGTACCCTCAGCAAGAGAAATGAAGCACAAGGAAACTGTGGGTTCCTGGTCTCTTCTTTTGAAACTGTTTGTTTCCGCACTAACAATAGACAACTGGATTCAAAATCCAGGTGACCTTCTCGGGTGGTTTGGGGGAATGAAATTAACATTGCGATTATCCTTTACTGCCATAGCCATTTCAACACCCCTCAGATCAGCCCACTGGTGGGAGCAAAGGGCCACAGTAGGGTGGTGATGACAAACAAGGGAGCAACCAACATATCAAAACAAACCAAAAAAACGACCACAGAGCTTTTAATCAGAAGCAGCTCTCATGTGATCGGTATATCACTTCCCCTGGTCCACTCTCACGATAAACCCCAAGTGCGTGCTTTATCCTTTCTGTTGGGAGTACCAAGAGCTATCCTCCCTTATCTCCACGGAGGCGCAACCCCGCAGCCGATCCGGATGGGGGACACAGGTTCAGGGCTGACTAGCTCCCCAACCTGCCGCGCGGGCCATCGTGGGTGGGTGCACGGAAGCTAGAACCAAGCGCGCCGGGACCCAGCCAGTCCAGGGCTGCGCGCGGGCAGCGGTGGCTTGCCGGGGGCGGGGCGGGGCCGTTGGCGGGGCGGGGCGGGGGCTCGAGACCGGCGCGCCAGCCGCGCCAAGCATCCATTAGGCTTTCGCCAGACCTGGGCACTCCAGGGAGCCGGTGGCGCCCTTGCTCCAGAAAGAGCCGGGAGCAGGAGAGACGCTTTCGGGAAGCGTCTCCTCTGAGGGAACAGTGGCGGCTACATTTACAGAAAAGAAAAGCAGCAGCTGCACTTAGCTTCCAGGCGTCAGACTGACTTATACCCGCCCTTCCAGTAGCGGGAAGGGAAACTGACCTCCGCGAGAGAAAGTGCGTGGGGAGAGTAGAGGAAGGGGATCCCTTTTATTCTTCCAGCCACTTCGAACCATCCTAGAGACTGAATATTTGCTCGAGGCGCTCAAGGCGCTTACCCCTGTGTGCCACGACGCCGCGGGCCACCTTGAAGCTAGTTCGCTCCCAGACGCCAGCTCTTGATCACCACTGAGCTTGGGGAGCTTAGACAGAGAAGTCGGGCGCACTTGCCGACCACCCACCATAGAGCAATCCCCTCCACCTGTCTTAAACATCTCACTCCTGCATTTAGAAAATGCAGGCTCCTAGAATCAGAATCCACTCCACGTAATTTGCACCCAGAAGAGCCAAGCGAGTGAGACATTCTGGCTGCAGGAACCTCTCCCCCTAGTGATGCAGTTATTTATAGCTTAAACTCCTACTGGAGTCTGCGTGTGCTCGCGCGCTGGTCTTTGCCGCGGCGGTGTAAACTTTTCCTCCGGTCCCGCTACTCAGAAGGAATCACGACAAGGAGACAGGGCTTCATGTTTCTGATCACAAATGCCAAAAGAATCCAAATGTGGATTTTAGTGTGTATGGTTGCGTATGTGTATTAGAGGTCGGTCCCTTTGCAAACACATAACCATTAGCTCAGAGGCAAGGTTTTCTCTCAATGGGTTCAGCGCCAACAGAGAATGCAGATGTGCAGTCTGGGGTCACAAGGTCAGGCTATTTGAAAGAGTAAAATATGGCACCGGGTTGGGGGTGGTATTCAATGAACGAAGAGGAGTGCACGAAGAAAATAAAAAAGCACCAAATCACTCAGTTTTCAGGAATAGAAATAGCGAGGACCGATACTACTCCCCTTCTTTATTACCACCATGACCTAAATCCAACAGATTCTTGCACTTCACACTTCAGAAACAAGGCTAGTTCGCTAGCCTTGTTATTCGTATTTTGCTTAAAATACACACACACACACACACACACACACACACACACACACACACACATATACATATATACACAGGGATATAGCCTGGAAGATGGGGTTGGGGGTTGTGACACCTATCAGAAGCAAGACACTTCCATTGACAGGATTTATTTTTCCTCAGCTCCAACTACAGGCATCGAAAGGTATTTTACCTTTTGTCAATGGTTCAAAGACGAAGGAAAATAATAATAATAATAACTATACACAGGCGTGTCTAGCTGGCCAAATGAAACCGGATCTTCCCACAAGAACTAACCCTAGATCTTCCTCAAGGTTTGGCCACTTGTACTGCAGGTCTCTGGGTCAAATGATTGGAGACTTCTAATCACCCAGCGGCATCCCATTACAAATTGCACAGCTCCAGCCCAGCCCCTGCTTCCCCATCCCTACCGTGCCCGCTGGGCTGCCGCTGCCCTACGGTCGCTGGGCCCCGCGCGCTTAGCGCCCTGAATGGAGACATCCCCGCCCGCCAGGCGCGGGGCGCACGCGCCCCGCTTCAGCCACCTTCTAGGCGTTATTGTTCCGCGCCGGCGGCCGAGCGCCAACCGCAGGCCCGCGCCGCCTCCACCGACGCAGTGAGCACTTCATTAGTAACCCGAACGTTCGGAGCTCACAAAAGTCTCAGGCACTCTGGGAAGGCTCCGCTCGCTGGAGGGCTGGTGGGAACGCTAGGAGCTGCGCTCCTCAGTCTCCAACCCAACTCTGGCCGAAGCTTCCATAGGAGGTGAACACAGTGAGAAGGGAGAGGAGGAAAGGGGTGAAAGGAGAGATGTGACCCGCCCGAGGTCCTAGGGAATGAGCTCACCGGCTGTCCCTTTCACCCCACCCCTGCACCCTCCAAAGCCGCTTCTGCCCTCCAGACTGCCAGTGCTTGAAATCTCGCTCCCACCGGATAGACGGCCCCGGGCACGGGGCTGCAGGAGGTTCGAGCAATCCTGGCTAGCTGCCTGCCAGTCCTCCAGGAGCTGCCTGAGCGGTGAGGGGGCGGAGAGCCGGCGGGGGAGGGTCGACCGGCGCCGGAGGCGCGGCCGGCAGCGCCGCGGACGAGCCGGCTCGTGCAGGTAGACAGCTAAATAAATAAGTCAGAACAAACTTTGCTTTCCCATCGCCTTACCTTCCTTCGCAGCCTGTGCCTCCCCCGTGTGTGCAAAGCGGAGCAGCCAGATGTAGCATAAAATAATCCATGAAGGGTACCGAGTTTGAAAAACCATGGTGCATGAGCAGGTTTTATTTTAGGTTTCAGTTATCTTGAGTCGCAGCTTTTTAAAATGCTGTTTGCTCCGAAGTGGGTTTCTATTATTATTACTGCGCTCCTTGCATCGATTCCCCTTCTCGGTCCCAGGCCGGCTGCTCCACGTTTAGATTTTTTTTTATTTCCCCCCCTCCTGTTCGTTCGCACCGTGTTTGCTGCCTGCAAGTCTCCGACTGCAGACCGGCCGCTTGCTCCACACTCCAATAATATCAATTAGGGGGGAGGGGGCGGGGCTCGGATCCGAGAGCCTCCGCCACTCTGACTGAGTGGCAGGCACAGCCGGCCTGCCAGGAGGCGATTCCCAGGGCCGAGGGGCGGGTCCCAGCGAAATGTCAGCCTCAACCTCGGGGGCGGAGTCCGAAACACGAGCCAATCGGCGCAGAGCGGAATCAGGTTGCGGGTCCAGGATTCCCTCTAGGTTCTGGCTCTGCTCGCGCTGGATGCTCGGAAAGGGAGGATGAGGATGGCAGCCGACTGGTGTGCGGCTGTGGGCGCTATGCTTTTAGCAACAGCAGCTTTTTGTGAGGCCGAATAAGTCGAGAATAACGCTCTCAGTTTACAGTCCTGTTCATAGCTCTTCTCCTCGTGGTTCTTTAGAAACCAGACGCAAAGCCAACCATCTCTCAGCTACCAAGCCTGGAGCCCGGACAGTGAAATGAGCTGTGCCTTTAAATAAAGTGTCTTTTACTTTTTTGTTCCAACCTCCGCGAGTCGGGTAACTTTGGTTTTTGCCATTTTTGAAAAGTTTAGACTTCTCTTTTTCTGTTACTTCAAGGGCAGTCGACTTGGGGCACCATCCCCCCCCACACACACACACACATACACACAATCCCTGGAAGACTAAAAGTACCCAAATGTATTATGTTTAAACAGTGTTTTCAAGAGTTTGTTTGCAACAACCCTTGGCAAAAGAAACAGGCATAGAGAAAGGAAGTCTTTTGTTTTAAGCTTCCCTTCATCTCCGCCCTATCATTTCACAATAGTTGGTTTACTGAAGTGGGACATTAAGAAGGAACCTTCACAGAATTCTGTATCATTTTTCTTACATCTTTATCATTGTCTGAGGTTTTTCTTGGATTCTTACACTTTGATCATTTCCCATTTCGCTGCATAAATTATTCTTAATTTTAAAGAAAGCTGCCATGTATCAAATCCATAAAGCCAGACCTTGATTTTTCTCAAATATTTACTGTTTTCCGTAATTATGCTATAATTATTCTATGAGTATGTTTCAAAAGAAAACTGAGAATAAAAATGTAACCATTTCCAGTTGAATTCATCCAACCCGAACAGAAAGGATAACTGCCTAGAGAAATCTGTTTTCTATTATACAGTTTTGGACACTTTGCATTCAAGAGGTGGGTAATATAATAAGAGAAAGAACTTTACAACTTTAATTGCCAAATCATCAGTTTTATAAGTCATAGAGTAATTTGATCATATGTTTAAGTTGAGCATCTTTTTTTTCTTATTCTATACTTCTTCCTTTAAAAAAATTCTCATTCATTCATTATTTACCTTTATTTCTGATAGACACAAAGTTTGATCCTAAGACTCCAAACTCTTTCTATCTGACTTATTTACAAACATAAACTAAATTGGTTATTTTTGGTGTGTATACTTAAGATTTCTCAGAAATTACAGTACCCTGGTATTTTTTTTTCCCAATGGTAAATCGTCTCTGTAGTTGTTAGTTGCCTACTAAATTACACAGAGAAATGAAATTTCCTCTCTAACCTCTTTGAATCTGTACTTTATTTTTTAAATGTCCCTAGCCATTACACCTAGTAAATATTTTAGAAAATATACTAAAAGCATCTCAAGTGCCTTTTGAAAGATGCATAGAAAATGTAAACCGATTAATAGATTAATCTTGAAAACAGACAAAACAATATAGCACACTTGTTAGAAGATGAAGCACAAATACACCCAAATAGTGTCAAAATTATAAGGTAAAACATTAGAGTTAAAAACATAGATTTCCATGCACAGATTTTAAAATGCACAGAACCACGCACTCCCAAATATTAAACCACTTCTAATCGTCAAAATAAATTCTCCAGGACTTGAGCACTTCCCCTGGGGTCTCATCCCCACTTCTTAAAGTGACACCAAGGTAGCCTTTAAAGTTTAAAATATTCCTTTTATCTATTGAATGACTAATACTCAGTGATGTGAATACAAATACTCTTCCATTAAAATCAGAAAACAAGTAATATATTTTTTTTCTTCTCTGATGATTATGAGTGGTATAGGGACTCCCCTTATTGCTTCCCCTCTCTGTCAGACACAGGGGCATTTGCAGACCCAATTTTATTTTTAGAGACAAGAAGCTTCTCATTAACTATACATGTGCCAGGCTGCTGACTGTTCTCTCTGCAGAACTGTACAATAATATGCAGTTTTACATTTACCAAACTCCTTTCTTTTGTACTGTATCAGCATATTGATAAGGAAGTCACAGCATTTGATTAAAAGATGACAGTCAAGAAGAGATTGTGTATTATACAATATTATACAACATATGTTTTAATGTACAAACATATACTGTATTTGACTAGCAGTAAAGCATATATATCTATTTCTACATAAAGCCACTGAAGTAAAAAAAAATAGCAAAAAGTTTCATATTTTAAAGTAACAATGGTGAATTTCTCAAATCAATTGGAAAAGAACTTTATTTAGCTTGATATCTATTTTATGCATAATATTTCTAGAACAAATTTGAGAAAAGTAAAGTGTGTATAGGTTTAAGTTGAATTAAAAAATAATCAGTTTTCTTGAGTGATACCAAATGATGTAAATAACCAACACAAGTGAACTAAACCATAAATTCTGAAAACAGGTTTTAGTCTTTATGTATTCATTGTAAAATGCAATTCAAAAAGTCAACATGCACTTAGCAAATTTTAAATGAATGAAAAAAGAGTCTAAAACTAAAATATTTGTATGTATATCTCCTCCTTTGTAACATCTATCATAAAGATGCATTGGGATGATAAAAAATACCTGTCTCCTGATGCAAGGAGGATACTTCCAATTTTTATATCCTTTGTGTTATACAATTACTACTAATTACACATAAATCTACATTTGTGAAAATAAATTGGTAAATTCAAGATATCCCTCCCAAATGAAGGTACAGCTGCTATTTTCTTTTAACTTATTATAATAACACTAATATTCAGCATACTATGTACCTCTAGGAAATATCCTCTGATTTTATCACAGAAATAGTTACTTAGAAGTAAATTATAATAACTTCAGGGAGTAAGTTCTATGAATTTTCAAATAAAAGAACAGGCTGTGTGTGTGTGTGTGTGTGTGTGTGTAGTAGTAGTAGTAGTAGTAGTAGTAATGTGCTTTCACAGGGTAAAGAAACAACTGGAGATTTCAGCAAGTTACAAATCTAAGGCTCTTAAAGTAAACAGTTAACAACAACAACAATGAAACCAAAGGGCTGTTTCTCAACCTACTACTTTGGTATTTTCTATCTAAATACATTTATAAATGTATTTACAATGTGAAAATGCAAGTTCGTCACAGAAAAAGGGGTAATTTAAACTGAATTACGGAAAGTACTGTGTAGAATAAACTAATTAGAAACAGAAAAGAAACATTATGTCTCAGTTAATAGATATTATATAAAATTGGGTTCTCTACTTGTGAATTCAGCCAACATGTAAGCAATCTTCCTATTGTGCAGAAAAATCATTTACATATTTACATTAGCATGATTTATGTACTGTATATAAAATATTTATTTGCAGTCTAATGTAAGAATTGTATAAAAGCTAAACTCAAAGATATAGTAATAATTTCACTTATTTTTCTCAGCTTCAGATTTAGCTAATAGTACAGGAAATCAGAAATCAGGAATCAAATATAAAAAGTCATGACCGTATTTTGTGTTCTTATGAAATTCCACCTACTTTTGTAAGGTCAGATAAGTGGGAAAAGATCAGAATATTATTATCATACTTCTTCAAATGCAATTGTTTGGGTTGATTTAAGACAGCTTAAACAACTAAAAGTATTATCTTGATAAAAATTGTAAGAATTCTCTTCAAAGTTCCTTTCAAATTCTCTGATCACTTAAAATATCAAGTGTTGACTCAAATGAATTTTATTATTGGATTGATATTAAAAGAAATGAAAGTGACAGGGGAAGTGTGGCACAAAATACTCAAAATCGCTTAACTTCACTTTACTATTCTTAATAATTTCTTTTTTCAAATTTGATTTTGCCTGAGAAGGTTCTTTGTTTCCAGTACCTGTACTAATTTTTCCATAAATTGTCAGTGCTTAAATTATGCAAATTACTTCTACATGCTTTCAAGGTTTCTAGTCTTTCAATTTTTCAATTCTTAATCCAGTGGTATTTTAGGTGTCAAGAGATCTGTGATGATTCAGTGACCACCAGGGGGCACCAGACTTCTGGGTGGCCCAGCCAATCAAGAGCATACTAAATAAGGGTGAGCTAATTATGGAATTGTGTATCTGTGCATACATGTATATGTATGTACATATTGTGAATATATAATATTTAATCTCATTGGCACTTTTGAGTTTCTTATCCTCTCTGTATTTATGCCCACCTATTAAAAACTGTATGGAAATTATGATATAACTACTTTATTCTAGAGGCCAAATCCGAATGAGCTCAAAGGCACCTACAAAGGTAAAATATATTTCAGAAAAGTTCTTTTGAATTTATTAAGTAAATATATAAAGAATTCTGAGTTTCCAGATAGATCTCAGCTATTATCTTCCTCTCTACCTACTTATCCCAAAGTCTTTTACCCTGGAAACAGGGTCATGCAGGGATGGAGCTAGCTCTGGGACTGGTCCATTCAGAGAATCCAGAGTTTTTACACATCCTCTGAATTTCCCATAACTCTCTATCTTGAGGAATATTTTACAGACCACTTCTCATCCTAGTCTTCTGCTCTAATTAATACTAAAACTTAAATTATGTCAAAATCATCTGAATAATCTCAAAGCATTTCACAAGTCCAAACAATAAGGGTTTCTATATATCATACTAATGTAGAAGTATTTATGTTATGGAGAAATAAATGCATGAATGGTCTCCCCTGCTTGCGAAATTTTAAAGCTACTGCATCATCTCCAGGGAATAATTCTATATAGTGCCAAAGATGGTGCCTCATAGCACTTTTTGACTTGACATGTAGTTGTTCTTTCTGAAGAAAGTAGACAATTTTGTTTAGGAGACAAGGACCTCCCTAGGAAGAGAGAACCCTGATCCAATCCGACTTGAGTTTCAACAATATTATATCCCCCAGAAGATTAGGGTGGTTCTCTAAAATTAGGGCAGGCTGAGAATGATGAACACTCAAAGAAGTGCTCATTCTCCAGGAAAGAAAATTCTGAGCTTAAGTTTTGTTGAATGACGACATGTGCCTAAGACTTAAAGGCCCTTTAAATCCTGAAACCCAGCTATGGTGCTTGTGCTGATTATGTAAATATGAATGAAAAGAGATGTCTGTACTATTTTGGTTCAAATGTGGAATGGCATTACGATGGGGAGGGACCTACCAAATAAGATATCCTTCTGGTAATATTGTGTAAAGGCAATTTTCAAAAGTTATACAGTATGACAGGGATCAAAAGTAGAAAGTTAGTACAAGACTGAAGATATGAAATCTTATCCCTTTGCACTGAGTATGCTCCCCAGGTTTCTTAGACAATTAAGGAGAGGAATAAAACCTCAGAAAAAAAGATGCTAAGTTTTCCCAAATTTGGACAAGCTAACTTTAAAAATATGAGTAACTGTGTTTTTCCTTAATGATGTGAGTCAATCATTTAGAGATTCAGAATCTGAAGAACCTAATATTTCAGAAGGAGACTACTGACCTCAATTTAAAAATAGGGCTTTCAAGCATTTACTAAGTATTTAAAAAGTCATTGGGCATATCAGCAGATAAATAAAGCATACTCTTTACTCAAGAGAGATATCACCTATCAGGTTGTTTTTGTGACCAATGTTTCCTTTTAGAAACAGGAAGCAAAAACAGGTAATCTGCCAGTTCTTCTGTGTGTTGATTTTGATATTATCAACAGTGATAATATCTTCTTAATTACTCTATTGACCATAAGTCACAAGATGATTTAGTGTACATTCTAGATTTTGTCATCTGGCTTATCTAAAGTTGTTATCTTTTCCCCTCTTTCTACTCAGATCACAGAGAAAATTCATGAAAATTTTCAATCCATCTCATATTCTCTGATGTCATTATTATCATTGTTGGATTTCATAGGTATCTTACAGAAAAAGTAACAGAAGTAAACTGGCACATTCTCTGGCTAATTTTAGATTGATGAAATGACTAAGTTCAATCTCCTTTTAATTATTTTAATATTTACCAGTCACTCTTTCAGCAATTGTTTAACAGGAAGGCTTTGGTGGCAAAGTCTATAAAATTTAAGACATGACAAACATAGCAGACATTTGCCTCCTTTAAGGATAGATGATAACCATAAAAGACATTTATTGATCTCACAAGTACAATGTAAGGAGAAACCATGCTGTATTCCAATGAAGAAGGATAGGACCTCCTAGGAGAGTTTTCTTGGATTTCAACTTGGATTTAATTTTTCTTTACTCATCACATCTCTCTCTTTAACAATTTGTAGTATATTTGCATATCCCTTTGAGTTAAACTTTGGAAAGTGCAATTATTTTCCTAGTTTGAAAAGTTATAATAAATGCATATTTTTAGGTGATTTTTGGAAAATGCCTTGAATCATCATATTTGAAAAAAATCATACTTGTGTACATTTTGTATAACTAATTGTTATGACTCAATCACTTAAACTTATTCTCAAGGGTATAAGACAAGGTTGTAAAGAAATATTTGAATGACAAGTAAATAAGTAACAAGCTTAAAATCAATGCTAGAAGTCTGCTTATTCAAATACCTCAAAAATGAACAATGTTAACAAAAAATGTTCTATTCAGCTTTTTAAATTTTTATCAACTTTAATCCTTAAAAATCCATTTTAACCAGAAAATTAAAGCATTAATTATAGTATTAGACACATATTGTAAAAACATCTTTAAAATTCTAAATAAAACATTAGTGGGATAGTGTCCTTTTTACATAGTTTACAAAATGCATTATAATGTATTGTTCATATTTTCTAGATTTCATGAAATATTTTCTCTAATTATACTATTAATTCAAAATGTATTCATTTCAGGGTTCACCATTATAAGGTATTTATTCCAGTGTTAAATGTAAGTGCTTATCATGTCATAATTACTTCTTTAAACATATCTGATTTGAATCTCAAACATAGATCCAAGAATATTTACCTAACCGTATACCCATGCCATGGATTGTTTCCAAAGGACTACATGATTCATAGACTTTGTATATTTCTTTGCACCCATTAGATGAAAAATGGTTTCCATCTTATTCCTATCCAAATTAAGCCTAGCTTTTAGGAAGGCAGCTTTCAAGGAACATGTGGTACATACATCCTCAAAGAACCATTGTTTAGTTCTTAAATCAAGGTCTCCATTAGGTTTTCCAAATCCTATTTTCAAGTTTCTATTTTAGGTCCATCCTCACAGATGAATTTCCAATTACCCACATCCTTTTAATGGTAACCTTGTCAGGATAGTAGTTGTATGCTTTTGGCCTTGCTACTTGTTAATAAACCCTCTTGGTGTGAACTGCCTGCCATCTACTGGGTGTCAACTGCTCTTCAATGCCTGACTTTTCCTGCCATCTGTTGACAATTATTGCCATTTTTTTTTTCTGTCTGAATTTATCTGAGTCCACCATTTCATTCAGTACCATATTTTTTTCAAGTCAAAATATATATTGGGCAATATACCACCCACCTTCCTCAGCTATTTTGATTACACATAGATCTGGGTATTTTCCTTAGCAAGCCTTCATATATTTCATTCCAGGCCTGACCTCTTCTACTCTATTCCGTTCTTCTATATTTGGCCAACAATGCCCCTTCCACATCATAAGGTACCAGAGATGTATTAACATCAGATTTTAGAACAACACAATACAGGTCACGTGTAGTTTCTGTAGCTTTAGAGCATCACGTTGCAGTCATCATACTATAGTAGAAAAATGGTTTTAGAATTAAGTCAACCTTTTTTTCCTCCCTTCATTTCTTTCTTCATTCTTTTCTTATTTTAATTCCTTCCTTTCCTCAGTTCATCAACTTTATGAAAACCTTCTGCTATGTTTGGGCTAGGTACAGATATGCAAATTGCATAAGAAATATTTCCCCTTTTGTTCCTCAAAACATACTTATTTTAGTATGCAGCAGAAATATACGCAATTAACAGATACTGCTTTTTAAGTGAGATAGGTGCTTAGATAAGTATATTCAGAACAATAAATCAGACTACAAAGAACATCCTTGGTTGGCATTTTATACTGACATTGGGCTGCAAATAATAGCAAGTCAGACAAAGGCTATGGGGAAAGAAGATCTCAGATAGCATGATAATTTGTAAAGTGCACAATGGGGAGGATGTAAGTTACTCTTTTTTGAGGAAACAGAAGCTACCTTCGGCATTTTAAGCTGAAGGAATTTAATTTGAATTATAAGATGCTCACAAAATTTTGTAAAAGTTCTTATATTAGTTATATATAACTATAACAAATTAGCCCCAAACTTAGTGTGCTTAACACAACCAGCATGTTTTAATTTCATGGTTTCTGTGGGCCAGGCATCTACTACAACTTAGCTGGGTTCTCAGGCTCAGGGTCCCCCAAAGATTAAAACCATGGTGTCAGTCTGGACTTTGGTCACCTTAAAGTTTTAGGGTGGTTTTGCTTCATAACACTTCCATAACTGTTAGATCTCAGAAAATTCACTTTTGAGATCACTCAAAGTGACAGGCATCATTTTCTAAGTGGCTGCTAACTGAACTTCAAAAAATTATTTTCTATATATTAGTAACTCAGAAATTTAGGTATAAAATGCAGCACTTGAATTTAAAATCCATTATCTATCCCCTAGATGCCAAATGAGTCTGTTAACCCTCCCCGCCTGGGGTACTGCCCATGCAGCCAGAGTAGAAGGCATTGTTCCTGTTCTGGAGCACTCCAGTGGCTCCCATCTCACCTGGTGGTGAATGTCAAGTTCATTAACAGCTTACATAGTCTCACTAAGCTGTCAACCCTTCCCCTGATCCATTTTGCCCATTCTCTCCTCTTTTTCCATCACACTGGTTTCAGCTCTTCTAATAAAACAGTCCTGCGTCTACCTCAGGACTTCTGAATTCCTTTCACCAGATATGTAATTCCTCTAGACATTTGCATAGATAATTCCTTAGATTTTACCATAATCCCCAAATGCTCAATCCTAAATGCCATGATCCTGAAAGATCAAAATCCCATAAATCTAAAATTTCTGAAGTCTAAAATCCCCAAAGCATAAATCCTAAAAATGGAATCCTGAAAAAAATTAATTTAAAAATTATTTAAAGGACATTTATTTCCACCTTTAAAAGGATTTATTTGAAAAACATAAAAACATGATAGAACACTTTATAAATCACTTTATACAATAAAATAGGCAAAATTAAAATACATATATTCAGAAAGATAAACACTCAGGTGAATCCCATATTGTAACAGCTATGAGCAAATAGACCTTATTCATAAAAAAGGCCAAAAAAGAGAAATATATAAATACATACCACTGTGATTGATTCTGAGTATACACAGCTTTATAACTGTGGTTATCAGAAATACTGTATAGCCAAAGAGAATTTTCTTTTGAAAATTCTAGGTCCTTCAAAAACTATAATGGGTCATGACTGCAAATGTTGTCACCCAAGGAACAGAGATGTTAAGCAAGTTTATCTCGCATGAATGCAGGTATACAAAGAAGAATCTCTTCATTTACTGAGGAAGTTTCTACATTTTACATACATGCACGATACTTACACATAAGATCAATCTTGTGATAATGCACTCATCACAGAGTCAAATTTCCAAAAAAGCATCTAGTGAATTAGAGCTCTCTAAAGGCTAGCAAAATCATACCTCCAGTATTGGACATGATGTGATTATGAAATATGTAGCATAGTGAATTGTAAAAATACAATGCTAACAATTTAGAGTAGTGGGGGAAAAACTATAAAGAAAATTCAATGAATAAAATTGTATATTACAATGACAGATGGTGAGTAATTGCTTAAAGGGAGTCCATAAGAGCTGGCCAACTTTTATACTCACTAGCTATGTTTTGAAATCTTGCATACCACGGAAGAGTGGCTTTTATCTTTTAGGGCATGGCTCACCTTGTAGTATATGTTCACACTCTTTTTTAATCTGGAGGCTCCCCTGCCCCATCCTAGGAGATTCACTAATCTCTTCAGGAAACCTTACAGACACACTGAAGTGCCAAGGTTTCTAGTATTCACTCCGCCTAACATAATGTAACTATTCTCCAAACAACTGAAAATGCACCAGTCCCTTCTCAAGAATTTATCTTCTACGCTTGTTTTTAGTTTGGATTTTGCTTTGTTTTGTTTTCCTATGAGAACCGTATTTTGAGGGATTTCAGCTTTCAGGATTTCAACATTTGAGATTTTAATCTTTTAAGATTGTGATTCTGGGGATTTTAGACATAGAGATTTTATACTTTAGGAAGTTTGATCTTTCAGAAGTTATAGCTATAACTATAGTTATAATTTGGCATTGTGTCTTTCACGCTTTTGATTGGTACCATCATTTGTGACATTGTCACCTCTTTCAGTTCTACTGGATTGTCTCTTCCAGCAAAAGTTGTACTTGGACTTCTCTATTCCTTTTTTTCTTTTTTCACAGATATTATAGCCACTCAATACATTATACCTTCACTTACTACGTTTATTGTCTCTCTAAACTTGAATGTGAGACTTAAATGAGTATAGGGGATTTTAAAATCCAGTTTTCCTGGTGCCCAGATCAATGCTTAAATAGATACCAGGCTTTGGGTAGTTGAATAAATGAATGGATAGTTTTCAATTACTTTGACCATGTGCTTTATAATTAGGGTTTTAAGGTTACTTCTAGAGAAATGTTCGACAAGGACACTTTTTCCTGTCTAGATTATGTGGAGGCAAGATTTTTGGCAGTGCCATTAGTAATAACAATTCAAATCTTGGCAGATTACTAGAATAGCTAATATATAAAATTCAAAGGAGGGAAAATATATCAGAGGATATATATTCATTTTTAAAGAGAGCTATAAATATTAAAATATAGAAGATAATTACTAGGGAAATAGGCAGAATTAAGCAAGATAAGTTCTCATTATAAATGCTTAGTACATTTTTTTTAAAAAAATCATCACTAGCAGAAGCAAGATGGGCACTGTACCTCAGCCCTATTTTTTTTCTGCTTAGAAACTAGGTGTGAAAACAAAGGCCTACATCTAAGAACATAAAAAAAAAATTCTCTAAAACCTACATCATTTAAAGTAAATCATGTAAAAAGGCCTTGAGAATGGATTTTTCAGAAATACTTTGGAGATATATGCTAATCTTGGAAGAGTGTGCACTCTGATGGGGGGACTTTCCCAACCCTGTTGTCATTAGCATGACTGGAGAAGATTTCCCATACTGTTAACTGGATTCTGTGCCTGGACTTTGACTTAACTCAAAAGTGCTCAGTTTAGCCAAACTTTAAGGTCAGTACAATGTGAATTTGGATCACACACAGAGGGAGTCTGCAGTTTTATACAGTAGAGTTTGTTAATGACTTTATCAAAACTAATTGTATGATTGCATCTATGTTACAAAAAGGAAATTAAAGCATAGACATTTGTCAATTGCTAAAGATTACACAAATACACACCATATAGCTATGGATTAGAACACCATTATTTCCTAAGATTAAAGTCTTTTTGGAAGTGAAAAAAAAAGAGCATTTATGAATAGGTACTTTGTGGTGAATCAGAATCTTTTTGTGTCTTTGATCCTACTGTCTGAAGGAAGAATGGAAGAAGTAGATAAAAATTTTGACTTCATGATAAGCTTTCAGATATTATAGTGTGCATAAGATTGGAAAGTGAGTGGGCTGTGCATGCCTATAATCCCAGGGGCTCAAAAGGCTGAGGCAGAAGGATTGCAGGTTCAAAGCCAGCCTCAGCAATTTAGTGAGACTGTAAGCAGCCTCTGGAGACCTTGTCTTGAAACATAAATCAAAAAGTGCTGAGAATGTTGCTCAATGGTTAAGCACCCTTGGGTCCCCCCACCAGTCCCTTCCCCCAAAAAGATGGGAAAATGATAGTAACTTCTTTAGTGGTTGAAATTATAATATGATCATATAAGGAATTTAAGATTTGGGGCTGGTTTTAGGATGATCTGGGGCCAGGGAATGCACAATTGCAAGGCTTGAAACCAAATCATAAAATGGATACTTCCCTATTCCTAAAAACTGCTTAAGATATTTTTCAGGATGTAGACACAGAGACATAAGATGAACCAGAGAAACTGAAGGAACCAAAAGCATCTGATGAGCAGAAATAGGAATGAGAACAGGATCTAGAATACAGATTAGGGATGCTAGTTAGAAAATCCAAAGACTCCATCAAAAGGCTATTAGATCTGTTAAACAAATTCAACAAAGTAGCAGGATACACAATCAATGTACAAAATTCAGTTTTCTTATACATCGATAATGAGCTTACTGAGAAATCAGGAAAGCAATCACATTCAAAATAGCCTCAAAATCATTACAATACCTAGCAATAAACTTTACCAAGGAGGTAAAATTTCTCTATAATTAAAATTAGAAAACACCAAAGAAAGAAATGAAAGACACTAGAAGATGGAAAAATCTCCCATGTTCATGTATTGTGAGAATTAATATTCTTAAAATGGTCATACTACCAAAAGTGAGCTACAGATTTAATGCAATCCCCATCAAAATATCAATGGCATTCTTCACAGGACTAGGAGAAAAAATCCTCAAATTCATATCGAAGCAAAAAATGCCAAAAAAAATTTATGTGCAAATGAGAGGAACACTGGAGGCATCACAATACCTGATTTCAAAATATACTGCATATCCATTGTAACAAAAATAACACAGTACTGATATGAAATCAGACATATAGATTAATGAAATAGAATAAAGGACCCAGAAATAAATCCAAACATCTTCAACAAATCAATTTTCAAAAGAGTTGGCAAAAACCTACATTGAAGAAAAGACAGACTCTTCAACAAATGTGAAAACTGGATATCCATACTGAAGACTGAAATTACACCCCTGTCTCTCACCTTGTTCAAGAATCAACTAAAATGAATCAAAGACCTTAATTTAAAACATTAAACTTTGAAAATACTAGAAAAAAGGGGCTGGGGATGTGGCTCAAGCGGTAGAGCACTCGCCTGGCATGCGTGCAGCCCGGGTTCGATCCTCAGCACCACATACCAACAAAGATGTTGTGTCCGCCGAGAACTAAAAAATAAATATTAAAAAATTCTCTCTCTGTCTCTCTCCCCTCTCTCACTCTCTCTTTAAAAAAAAAAAAAGAAAGAAAATACTAGAAAAAAATTGGAAAACATTTCAAGATATTGGCAAAGACGATAATTTTTGGAGTAGAACTCCAATAACTCAGGAAGCAAAAGCAAGGATTGACAAATGGGATTACTTCAAATTAAGTTTCAGCACATTAAAGAAAACAATCAACAGAAAAGAGAGAGGATAAATAGAAAGGGAAAAAATCTTTGGCAACTATCCATATGGTAGAGGGTTAATATGCAGAATATATAAGGGACTGAAAAAAACCAACAAAGGAACAAGTGATCCAAAAAAAAATGGACAGACGAGCTGAACATTTCTCAAAAAACCAAATGCAAATAGGCAGTAAGTATGTGAAAAAAAAATGCTCAATATCTTTATCCATCAGGGAAATCAAAACTATCCTGGTCAAAATCACTTTTGTGAAACAAACAAACAAACAACAAATGCTGGTGAGAATGTTCACCAAAATAAACACTAAAACATTATAGTGGGAACATTAATTAGTATAGCCATCATGGAAAACAATACAAAAGTTCCTCAAAAAATAAAAAAAATGGAGCTACCGTATTATACATTTTTGCCACTTCTGGGCTTTTATCTGAAGGAAATGAAGTCAGCATTCAGAAGAGATATCTGCATACCCATGTTTATTGTGGCAGTATTCACAACAGCCAAGATATGGAATAAGCCAAATCAGCCTGGTGCTCATCAGCTGATAAATAAATAAAGAAAATATGGTATGTATGAATAGTGTATTATTAGTCAAGAAGAATGAAGTCATGCCATTTTTGTAGGAAAATGGATAAAACTGGATCACATGTTGTGAAGTGAAATAAACCAGGAACGGAAAGACAATATCACAGATTCTCCTTCCTATGTGAAAGCTAACAACAACAACAACAAAAATAGTTGACATGAAACAGGGACTATTAGGGAAGTGGAAGAAGAACATAATTAAATGGCTAAGATTTTGGGGTTACTACTTAATGTTGTTGGGTTATTATTTATTTGTAATAACAACTTAATGAAATATATTAGAAACAAAATAAAAGCAAGGGGTGCTGTCAGCAGCTGTAGGATGGAGCACCCAGATCACTGTGCATAAAGATGATTGAATAGAGAAAAGAGTCCTATATTGCAGTAGATAGGGACAATATCAAGACCTCATAAATAAAAAAAAAAACACGTTTTCAACTGTTTTTCCTCTTTCACCTATAGAAAAGACTACTTGAGAATGGAAACTTGCTCTACCATCCTCTTATGTACATAAAATGTATATATATATATATATTTTTTTTTCAAACATTAAATACAATACATATATTTGCTCTGTGTGTGTCCTATATTTGTGTATGTGTATGTAATTGGTTTTAAGTTTTACTGTTAATAAAAACAGAATGTCTCTGAAAAGCAGGCAGACGTGTTGTTCTAGTAAGTGCGTAAACTACCTACTAAAAGGATTAGGATGAAACTATTATAGGAACATATTCAAGACCAGATTTAGAGATCTGTTTAAGAAGTGTACATGTCTTTCTGATACAAATTTAGCTTAACTCTTTAATGCTTAAATTATCCTCAAAAGAAATGGTCTTACTCATGTGCTCCTTTATCACAAGTTTAAACATGTGAAAGAAAATATTTTTAAAAAGAAGAAGACAAAAATAACACACTAAAATAAAAGTAGCTACAAGGGTGAAAACATACTCCTAGGCCCTAACTCAACCATCCTTGACGTATAAGACCGATGGATGCTAATGACAAACTTCCATTGTGTCTGCCATGACAAGACTGAAGTTTCATGCGAGAAAAATATCTTAAAAGAAAGTATGTGAGGCTTATGTTCCCAGAAGAATTGCTTGTCAGAACTTGATGGAAAAATATCTTTTTAGCCTATTACAGAAGATTGTTTTGGTGGAAGTCATGCACTTTCATGCATACATACATATGTATACATACATACTTAAGTATACATACGCACTTAAATATATCCTCAGGTGACAAGATAAATGCATTCTACATGTCTTTAAAAGGTTTAATGTATAACAGATTAAACTTCCAAAGAGCTACTGGTAAATCATTTCTCTCTACATATTGCAGATCCCACAGTTTATGAGTCATTTTTAATTTCCTTGTTTGAACTCAGTCGTGGATCGTAACTGCAAATGCTATATAAAAAAATGTCATCGTCTTTAGAAAATAGATACTGAGATGTGCGTATACTATATGGACAATTGGGGGAGGGAGTACTTTTTTAATGTCATATCTCATGCAGGGTTTATGGTGTTTGGTTTAAATTACTGGTTAAAATGTGTGGCTTATTCTCAATGCACAGGAAATTTCCATATAATGCCTCTGATTTGTCACTTCTTCAGATATAATTTGTATTATCATATAACTTAAAATATTGCTTCATTCAATTTTCTGGGCATTCACTCTATTTCCTATTTGCCATTATACAGTAGTTAATAATGATTTTTCTCTTCTATCTCACCATCTGCCATCATTCCACTTTCCTTAACAGTTTTTCAATAATTAATGATTCAGTATAGTATGTTTGAAGTTCTTAGACCACACTGTTAGAAAAATTGTGAAATACAAGGTCAGAATGACATACTGCTGTATTTTCTTTTAAGAATTTTATGGTTAGAACCAGGCATGGTGGCATGTGCCTTTAGACTTTGTTATGTGGGAGACTGAGGCAGAAGGATGGTTTGAGCCTCTGAATTCAAGACCAGCCTGGGCAACATAGAAAGACCCTATCTCAAAAAGAAAAAAAAAAAAGAAATATATTTAAATCATTATTATATTTTTAATTACTTTGGGTATGGTATGAGTAGAAGTTCAGCTTTATTCTCTTTAATGTGAATATCCACTATTTGGCATCAACATCCTTCTTGAAAATCAATAGGCTGCAGGTATATGGGCTTATTTTTTGGCTCTTGATTCTATTTTGTTTGTCTAGATAGGTATTCTTATAGCAATACTGCACTGTTTTTATCACTGTAGCTTTGAAGTAAGTTTTGAAAGTGGAAGTGAGGGCACAAGTGGAAGTGAGGGCACTCCAACTTTGTTTTTGCTTCTCATTTTGTTTTGGCTATTAAGGGTTCTTGTAATTCCGTAAGAATTAAGCCACGTTTTCCACTTCTGCAAAAAAAAAAAAAAAAAAAAAAAAAAAAGACTATTAGAATTTCAATAGAGATTGATTGATTTGAACATGTACATTCTATTTGAGCAATATTGCTATCTTAATATTAATTCTCCAACCTAGGAACACAGGATGCCTTCCATTTATCTAGATCTTATCTAATTCCTTTTACTGATAATCTGTGGTTTTTACTGTACAAGTCTCTGACCTCCTTTATTAAATTTATTCTTTAAGATTTTATTTATTTTTTGGATGCTGTTTTAAATCAAATTGAGTTTTTTTTTTCTTCTAAATCTTTTGTGTATTGATTTGTACCATGTAACTTTGGTGTGTGTGTGTGTGTGTTTTATTTGTTCTAATAGTTGTCTTCTTTTTAAAATGTTATTTATTTTATTCTTTTTGTTTTGTTTTTGACTGAATTGATTTGTGTGTGCTGTTTTCTGTGGTGTGTGTGTGTGTGTGTGTGTGTGTGTGTGTGTGCATTTTGGAATTTTCTACAATAAGAGATATTTTACTTCTTCATTCTCAGTGTGAATGATTTTTATTTCTTTTCATTGCCTATTTGTTCTGGAAACTTGAAGTACACTATTGAATATCAGTGGTAAAATGATCCCCTTTGTCTTGATCCTGATTTTAGGGAGAAAGCCTGAGTCTTTCACCATTAAATTGATTACGTGAACTGTAGACTTTTTCATAAATACCCTTTGATATGTTGAGAAAGTTCTCTTTTATTTCTAATTTTCTGAGTTTTTTTTCAATAAATGGTATTAATTTTTGCCAAATGTTTTCTTCTGCATAAATTGAGATGATGTGCATTTGTTTTATTACTGTGATATATGACATTGATTGATTTCCTTATGTTGACCCACCCTTGCCTTATTGGGTTAAATCCCACTTGGTGATGATATGTAATCCTTTTAATATGCTCCCAAGTTATATTTGCTAGTGTTTTGTTGAGGAGTTTTGCATCAATATTTACCAGAAGCTTTCATCTGCAGTTCCCTTTTCTTACTGTGTCTTTGTTTGGTTTTAGTATCATAGCAATGTTGGTCTCATAGAATGAGTTAAAAAGTGCTCCCTTCTCTTTTAATTTTTGAACAAGTTTGAGAAAGAATTATGTTAATTCTTCTTTAAATATTTGGTAGGGTTCACCAGTGAAGACATCTAATCCTGGGCTTTTCCTTGTTGGAAGGTTTTTGGTTACTAATTTGATGTCTACTTGTTATACATGTGTTCAGATTTTTCTCTTTCTTTGGTACTTTGAGTGTTTCTAAGAATTTGTCTATTTTATTTAAGGTACCTAATTTGTTTTTCTGCAGTTGTGAAAGATATTTAATATGATCTTTTTTTCATTTTTGTAGGGTTAGTAGTGATATCATCACTTTGATTTCTGATTTTAATTGTAGATAGATTTTACAATTTTGTTGAACTTTGAAAAGGTTTAAAATTTGGTTTCTTGATTTTCTGGGTTTTTCTATCTTTATTTATCTTTCTTTACCTTTTACTCTTTGCGTCTTTCTGATAATTTTGAGTTTAGTTTATCTTTCTTTTCCTACTTTAGGTATATAATAATAGGTTGTTATATGAATTTTTCCCTCTCATTTCCTTTGTGTATATATTATTCCTTAATCCACTGGTTATTTAAGGACATAATGTGCATTGTTTAATTTTCACTTTATTTGTGAATTTTCTATTTTCCCTTTGTAATTGATTTCTAGCTGCATTCCGGTTGTTATTGAATAAGAAATTGTATCATATCTATTTTTTAAGTATATTAAGACTTACTTGTGTGCTAATATGTGGTGTATTCTTAAGAATGTCCTATGTGTACTTGAAAAGAATATGTATTTTTTGTCAATGGGTGGAGTGATGCATATATATATATATATATATATATATATGCAATTATTATTGTTAATTTTTCCCCTTTCAATTCTGCTAATGTCTGCTTTGCATATTTTGGTATGTCTATGTTTACAAATGGTATGACTTCTTGATGAATTCCTCCTTTTATCAAGATATCATGTCCTTTTGCATATTTGCAATAAATTCTTAATCTCTATTTTCTGTATTATTAGTATAATGACCCCAACTTTCTATAAATTACTATTTGCCCTAATTTTTTTTATTTTCTCACTTTTGCCAATTTGTGTCTTTTGATAGTATGCTTTCCTATACTGTTTTAGTCAATTTGTTAATATTTTTCTTAATTATTTTAAATCTATACTTGCAAATGAAGTTGACTTATGTGCACATTCTGGCATGACATATTTATAAATTATATTGGAGTTTGTTGAGTAGTGTAAATAACATTGTTTGGTATTAAACATTACTTCTGTGGTTATCTAGAATTCAAATTCTCTAGAAATGGACTCAAAATATCAAAGACATTGACAAATTTCTAGAGTCATATGATTTGCATAAACTGAATCAGGATGATATACATAATTTGAACAGTTCATTTTTTAAGTGATGAATTAGAAGATGCCATCAGAAGGCCACAAACCAAGAAAAGTCCAGGACCACATAGATACACAGCTGAGTTTTACAAGACCTTTAAAGAGGAACTAGTACCAATACTCTTCAATTTATTTCAGGAAATAAAAAAAAAAAGAGGGAGCACTTCCAAACTCATTCTAAGAGGCCAATATCACCCTAATTCCAGAACCAGGCAAAGACACTTCAAAAAAAGAAAACTTCAGACCAATATCTCTAATGAGTATAGATCCAAAAATTCTCAATAAAATTGTGGCAAATCAAATACAAAACATATCAAAAAGATCGTGCACCATGATCAAGTGGGATTCATTCCAGGGATGCAAG
Source organism: Urocitellus parryii (assembly GCF_045843805.1). NCBI lineage: Eukaryota > Metazoa > Chordata > Mammalia > Rodentia > Sciuridae > Urocitellus > Urocitellus parryii. The sequence goes on along the minus strand of NC_135538.1, from coordinate 66,982,266 downwards.
ATTGGTTCAACATATGGAAATCAATAAATGTAATGCATCACATCAATAAGCTTAAAGATAAGAACCATATGATCATCTCAATAGATGCAGAAAAAGCATTTGACAAAATACAACACCCCTCATGTACAAAATCCTAGAAAAACTAGGGATAACAGGAACATATCTTAACATCTTAAAAGCTATCTATGCTAAGCCCCAGGCCAACGTTCTTCTAAATGGAGAAAAACTGAAAGCATTTCCTCTAAAAACTGAAACAAGACAGTGATGCCTTCTTTCTCCACTTCTGTTTAACATAGTTCTTGAAACACTGGCCAGAGCAATTAGACAGATGAAAGAAAATAAAAGGATATGAATAGGTAAAGAAGAACTCAAATTAGCACTGTTTGCTAAGAATATGATTCCATACATGGATTTTCCATATTCTTTTGTATTTGCTAAGTTGCCCTGTTTGATGCTTTGGGCACATTTTCCTTCTAAATACCACTAGTTTCTGCTATCTCAGAATTGACCAGTAAATCCAAATTTCTGTGGGCCAATAACATTTGTCAGTAAATTCCATGTCATTTTTTTCCAAAACAAAACTTTGCTTTTACCCTTTCCCAATTTTCTCCTTTTCTGATTACCATAATTTCTATTTTCCCTTCTGTTAAGAAATTCTCTACTGTCACTTGATAAATGACTAGAGGTTTTCATATGATGGCTCTAGAATTCCTCTCAATTACTTTAACAAGCCTATAATTTTAAAGTATTTTTTCTCTCTTTACTTTCCTTATTTCATGCCCCTCAATTCTGTAACTGAACATTACAGAGAACTCTATTTGGATCTTTTACTCCAGATTCTACCTGGTTACAAGCAAAGATGAATTTCATAACATAGGCCAAAAGGCTGTATTGTTGACCAAAGAGCTTCACATCAGGGTTCTATTCTCTGTTTCATTTTCCAGCTCTGTGACTGTGGTCAAATCATTTAACTGTTCTGTAACTCAGTTTTCTTTCCTGTGTCTAAACCCATTGACTTTTGGGGGGGAGGGGAGGGGTACTATGGATTGATTCCAGGCATGTTCAGCCACTAAGCCACATCCCCAGCCATTTTGATATTTTTATTTTGAGATTGGGTCTTGCTCAGTTGTTTAGGACCTTGCTATGTTGCTAGGCTGGCCTCAAACTTGCAATCCTCCTGCCTCAGCCTCCTAAGTCACTGGAATTATGTGCACCACCACAACTGGCCCCCAATGTGATTTTTAAGACATTAATAAGCTTAGAACTTCATGTCTCATAGAACAATAAAAGACACTGATAATATTATTCTTGTTAATTTACCCTGTCTCTGGAGAGAGAAAGAGAGAGATCTTGTTGCTGTGTTCTGCCTTAGAGTTCATGATAAACAACGACTGAGTCTGTTTCTTATTTTGTATCTCAATTTAGAGAAAAATCGTAGAGTCCTCTCTGCTGGGACATAGGCAATCTTTGAATACACATCTCCTGACTTATTACAGTTAAGCATTAATCACAACAGAGTGCTATGAAAATGTTTCACTATCAATTATTTTAGTCCATGTTGTAGAGCCAATGTAGAGATTACAGGGTCAGAAACATTTTATATGTATATACATCATTGAATGAATTCCTTCTCTGATTGAATTTCTTAAACCTATCACTTGCTAAGTTATGCTTTACAGTGATATTATTTTCATAATACAGCCTCTTAGACATAAAGGTCACAATAATTCTTGATAAAGAATTGATGAAAGAAAGAAAGAATGAGGTGGGGGAAAAACAAATAAATAAAATTTTTATCTTTTGTCTGCATCCAGGGCTGTTCTATCTCTCATACTACATTTTCATTTCAGTCACAACCATGCCTCACGGCATATGGCTGTGCTTCATAAAGCTTGACTTTCTCCTGCTGACCTCTCTGATTGTCACTACTACTTGTCAGATCAATATTTGAATATTTATTAAATGCCTTTCCTTCTTTAACACTCTGATCTGCCTAGCAGAATTTTCTTATAACACAATGTGTTCCACACCAGGAAATGCCCGCAGACTTGAATTTTAATGTTCTTGTTCTGACACTAATGGTTCAATAGGCCTCTCAGATACTCAGATATCTGAAGAAGCTAAGCCTGCCATTTGTGGTGAGCTGAAGTGCCATAGTTGTGAAGGCTGGTAAAGAGAAACATGAGTTGGGTCTGTAGCTTGATGCTATATAGGCAGTGAGTTTTGTGAGCCTCTAAAGAAACAGGCTTCATTCCCATAGCTATTCTGTACATTTAGGTCAGCAACTACTATTTCATCCACCACAGGAATAAAAATATATTGCACGAGCCTCTAACAAATAACTGAGGAGCTGTTTTATGAAGCAAACCACAGACATTCTAGTGAGGGAAGCTATGAGCAGGAATGCAACAGTGTGATACCCTGGGCTTCCAGGAAACCTCAAGAGTTTTTTTTTTTTTGTTTTTTGCAAAGTTTTCAAAGACTACAAGTATGTTTCTTCAATTTTAGTTAGCACTGTTTCAGGAGGAATATATTTATTACTTTTTTAATCTCCAAGAACTCAGAACTATTTTGCAATGAAAGCAATTATAGGCTACTTTCTCCAGTCTTAAAGAAAATTTTAACAATTTTCTCATAATTTATCATGGAGAAAACGCACTAAGTAACTTCCTGATCATATCATATCTAAGTAGTTTTCCCTCTGCTTATTTGCCTCTTTTACAGAAAAGAAGAAAACAAAACAAACAAACAAAAACAACACAACAACAACAACAACAACAAAAAACACACACAACCTTTCCTGCATTACTAGATTAGACTTGAACTAGAATGAATAAGGATATTTCCAGGTATATGTGAGTATAGACAGGAGGCAGTGTCATCCCTCAGGGTCTTTGAAGAATTTATAATTTACCCTTTCTCACTGGGAGAGAATAATTTTCTTGCTCCTCTCATTTCCATCCTGAGCAAGAAGTTAGTATAAAAAATTATTTTGCTTCCAATTCTTATCCTTTTACTATTTTCTCTTGTAGCTTAAAAAGATTTATACCATTCTTTCAAAAGTCACAGCTTAAAATACAGTTAAAATGTATAGATATTAAGCACAGTAACGTCTGCATATTAGAATATTCAGAATCACATACTTCTAATTATTTTTTAGACAAAATTTCTTTTCTAATTTAGCAATTCAGATTTACATTGTTCCTCTTTCACTGTTTCACCCTCCCACCCCAAATCAGTGATGACTAAATAATCATATTTTAATGCCTGAATATTCCACAAGGTGTACATTTATATCTGAACAACTGTTTAACACAGAAGTTCAAAGAAAGCTAGATTTAAAAATATTTAAAAAATGAATCTTAACATTCTACAGTGTTAATTGTGGGTATGTGTATGACTAATAATAACTTCCCTTCACTGTCAAATTTGGTGGTACTCGTGATAATACATATGTATTTCTGTCTTTCTCCTTTGCTTTAGGTGAAACTTTCAAATAGGATCCTATATAGATCAAGCCATTTTTTTTTTGCAAAAACAAGGCTAATCTAGTAGTTCCTTGTTAAGCTGCATCAAGGAACTCTTCTAAATATAAGTGATTCACTTTGTCAAAATCAAAATTTTATTACTTTTAACGTTAGGTACAATTAACATACAACAACAAAAGTGGAATCAATGTAAACTTACAAATAGTAAAAGAGATGAGCTTTCGATGAACTATTTATTTAATGTAGCCCAGAAAGGCAAATTCCAACCCATTATCAGACATGAAGAGAAATAAATGAAGGAAAACTGAATGATTAAATGCTTTCATCTGGAAATGTGATTTCAATATTCAGAAACCCTACAATTCTCCTAATTCATCATGGTCTTTGTTTATTACTAATAAATTAATGTGCTGATGGAAAGAATTCATTACCCTTTCTACACACTTCACTAGTTGCAGGTCATTTATTAATCTGTGTTATCTGGTGAGACTAAAACAGCTGTAATTACATTGTTAAACATTGATTAATAAGCAACTCTCATAGCTAATAAAAGAAACATGTAAAATGTGTATTCTTTCAAGTATTTAGCTTAAAGTTTTACTCTCCTCCTGGGAATAAAGAATTTCAGAATGCCATTAATATTCTTTCTGCGCAAACTTGATTTGCTTTTGCAGCTGCTTCCAGTCACACCTATGAAACCCGATTACCAAAAAGAATTCAATTAAACTGAAGAAACTCATCTTGTTCATGAAATAATATTAATTCCCCAAAATTAACATCCCAAAATGAAGCATATTTTTATGATTTTCAGTTATTTTCCTTTAATTTAGTGTTAAAATGGTACTCATTCAAAGCTGTGTTTTTATTTCCTCTATTTTGATTATACAATTGAATACACATCCATTTGCGGTATGGAATTTAAATATTTTACAGATTGGCAGTACTTCAACAGCCAGAAGCATATTAAAAAAACTCTGTAGTTACTGTTTATTAGGTTTCCAATATAATCAGTTTGATTTAAGTGTTACCAGAACATTATTAAATGTCAGATATTTTGATTATCATTAACAGTAAACAAGCAGACTACCTCTGACACATGAGCAAATTATGCAATTTCCTTTCCATCAATACTGCAGAAAATAAAATGGTAATGTTAAGAAATAGTTTTCTAGTACTGTAGATGTTTCAAGCATAACCCAATCAAATTCATGACTTCTTAATAAAGTGCCTCTTGTGCTGTCAAAAATTCTTCTTGAAATTTGAGGTGCCATATAGCTTCTTGTACCTTTGTCACTGAACTGACTGCTGCCACTAATTCCCTCACATTCATATTTTAGTGTCAAGATCTGTAAAGAGGTAGCTGTCTATTTTAGGCAGGGTGGTAGTGTGGCAGGAGCTGAGGGTGAGAGTCGCAGGCTCAGCTTTGTCACTAAATAGCCAGGATTTGGGGAAGTTGTCTGAATCCTTAATGTGAGAATGAAAGGAAATAATGTTTTCCAAAAGTGGTGAGCATAGAGCTGTTGACTCATAGTAGGCAAGTGTGAAATGTCATTTTCCCACCTTCTTTGCATAAAAATTGGTAAGCAGAGTAGTCAGGCATCTAATTGCTCAGATTTTTGAGCCAAGATGGTCTTCCTCTTCTCCAAGTATCTCAACTAACAGCTGGTCCCTGATACCTGAAATTTGTTTGGGTTTTATATCAAGCTTCTTTCTACCAGTTTCTCATATCCAAATGAATTTACTAGAACACTTCCAAACAAAAGGATTGAGATTTTTTTTTTAAAAAAAAAAGGTTACTGATCAAAAAAAGAAAATCAAGGGAGAATTGGGGTTGTATCTCAGTGATACCACACTTGCCTAGCACATGAGAGACACTGGGTTTGATCCTCAGCACCACATGAAGATAAATAAATAAAATAAAGGCATTGTGTCCATCTACAACTAAAAAATATAAACCAAGGGAAAGGAAGCACACAGAGCCATCACAAAGGGAAGCCTAGGTGAGTCACTCAGAAGGGAAGAAGGTTGCTGGATCAGGAGGACAGGGCAAACTGGAACACATTCAATTTACAAAGGCCAAGGAAAGACTACACCTACTCTTTGGGAAAATCTGGTGTCATCCAGCTTGTGTCTGAATGCTGCAAGCAGAATCCTTATGTATTAGGTGCTTTTGAATACAAATAAGAGAAGCTAACCTGAGAATTTTGTGGGAAGTTTTTTGAGCTTATATAATTGCAAAGTAGCTGGAAGGCTAGTTTAGTGGAATGGATTTAACTAAGCACTTCCCAGTAATAAAAGTGAAGGAAGTATTACAAGTGTTTTTAGCAGGGATTACCTGGCCAGACTGCTACTGCTACAAAGAAAATGAGCACGATGCCCTCTGTCTAGAATAAATCCTGCAAATTTAGTGTCTTGGGAGGCGATGCATCTCATTCAATCCCTGCAGATATACAGACTTGCCTACTGTGCAGAGGGCAGGCAGAGGAAAGCCTGGTGCTCTTCTTTTATAGTCATCTCTCCACAGAGACAATATGCAATGGTGAATCCTCTCAAAATAGGAAGGGGGTGGATGCTGCGAGAACAAACAAACTAAAATAAACTAGTACAGTGCAGTGCTTACTTTTTGTGGAAATCTCCCAAACAGTAACCAAGAAAATGAGACACGACTGCTGTTGGGATAGAGAATCCATCTCATTTTTGCTTAAAGAAAAACGCTGTAATGTGGAGCCTGGGTATCAGGATGATGGAAGATACATTTTTTTTTTCTTCCTGGGCTGTACAGATGCTTCTCTGTCCTTTCTTTGCCTTGCTTGGTGTTCAGGGAGGCTGATTTCTATTGTTATATCAACTATTTTCCGTTATCTTTTGGTTGAATTCAGCAAATAGGAGATAATGGTCAGGAGTTGGAGATGAAAAGGACAATGAGTTGAGATATTTGTTTCCTCATACCCTTTGCATCTGGCCTCATGTTGGCTTTAGCTATTGCTCTCCTCAAGGCCACAGCTCCTTTCCTGTTCCTTGTCCTACAATACATGGCTACGTGGGTTCTCTGAATCCTCCTCCTCTTTCCTTACTCAGGCCTCAGACTGGGACTTCTGTCTATCGTGAGCCCTCAGACACTTCTTTATCAGCCTTTATTCCTTCCCTTTACCTTTGTTGCAGCCTTTATAAAATAGTCCCTTCTGAGAACCCTCTTCATCACAGACTCCTTTTGAGTCTCTATCTTAGTTTTCCTGTGATAACCTGATACAAGTGGGTTACGAGACAGGTTGTTGGCTGTGAACAGTCTGCCTGCTATTCCACAGATGCTTGAGTTAGTAATTGGGTGAAAAGATGATCTGATATATCTTGAGCATAATCCATGGTGCTTTACTAACATTTCTTTCCTTCTAAAATATGGAAGAATCTATATCAAGCTCAAGTAAAAAAAAAATCATACCAGCCTTAACTTGAAGCAATTATTTCAATTCCTAGTATTGGAGTAATGTTCCAAAATAAAGTCTGCATCATCTTTCCCTTCATGAAACTATTTTCTCATTGTGATATGTGATTTCTGAATATAATTTATGTAGACTCAAGTTTAAGGGAAAATTCATAATTTAGGATATTAGTTTCTAATGTTTTTACAAATCTATAATTACAAAACATTTTAAAAATAATTTTAGAGTACTCTGTCATGTGAACTAAACTTTTCAAAAAGTACAAATAATCACTGACTGGAGGAATTTAATTATTATTTGTATCTTTTCCTCATTTTCCTATGTCCTGTACCCTTTTCCTGATGAAACCATGGACCTCCTGAAAAATCCACCGAACTCCAAAATTTCAAACTCATTTGAACTGCATTTGTACTTCATGGGATTTCTCATTTTTTATTAGATCTCAGCTCCCTTGGCTTTCATGAGAGCACAATCTCAGTTCTTTTTTACTTCCTTGACCATCTTTACAATCCTTTCCTGGCATGCCTTTCTGCCTCAAATTCTTAAATGCTTCTGAGGGAAAACATCATTCTTATTTTCCCTATTCTCCTGCCTATTCTTTCTCTGTCTCTTCTTTCTCTTCTCATCTCCCCCCCCCCCATTTTTGCTCTTCTTTTCTTCTCTTAGAAGCGACTTTATTAACCACAAAGATGTTCAAATTTCAACATCAACAGGTGTCCAGGTAATACACATGAGTGAGACAGATGGAGTTAAGTGTCTGTGCCTCCTTTAATGGTCAGTGGAGTGAAGGAAATTAAAAGTGGCAGCCTTCACTTACTAAGTGGGATATTTGTTATGTTGTGGTGACTTGATCCATGGTAATTATTATCCATGAAACTATTATATGTTAAGAAGAATTGAAATTGGTCTCCAAATATTTAAATATTCATGCCGAAAAAGTATTTTAACATCTGGCAAGTCAAACAAAACACTTGTAGAGGCCCAGTTTGCCTTAAGGGTGGATAATTTTTTAATCCTTAATCCAAACTTTATTTCTGGAGCTCTAAACCTGATTTTATGTTATTCCTCTGCAAGTTCTATTTGTATGTGTGTATACAAGCTCTACTTGTATATATACCTAATACGTCTCCAAACTATAGTCACTGTCTTTATTCCCAAATTTTGTTCTTGGTCTTCAACAGTTCCATCACCCTTGGGACCAACTGCCCAAAAGAGAATACTTGAAACTATCTTTGTCCTCTTACTCTTCACTTCCCAGTGTTTCCAGACTCCTGGATCCTAACTTTCTGGAACCAGCCCACTTTTCTCTGTTACCACTGTGCCTGTTATTTCTCTACTTTTTAAATACCATCTTGGGTGGCCCCCCTGACATCAAAGTATTTCCTTCTGGGAAACTTTATGTTGTATGTATTTATGTATACATTTAAATTTCTGTTGACTCTTCCCTACCTTATGGGACTTATCAAGTCTTCTTTTCAGACTTCCCGAGAAGGGCATGCTTAGGTTATGCAAGGGAATTTTAGAAACCCCAACAAACCATGGTTGAGTTTCCTGTAGTATCCATTTTACTCATTTGCAACTGAATCAAAACATCCCTTTCATGTTATTACAAACAAAAGAGTAGAATTTAAATTTTTCAGTAATATTCACAATAAAGTATAAGACTTTAATTTCTTTCTTTCTTTCTTTCTTTTTTTTTTTCCTGCAGATGTTGCTGACAGACCTATGGGGGTAAAATGTACTCCAGTTTTTGTATTATTATTTTGGCAAAAAGTTTCAATAGCATTATCTTAAGGTCAAAATTCAAGCTATTTTCCTGACACACAAAGCCTTTGTAATTTGGTTCTGATTCATCCTCTCTCTCATCTGTATCTCATGCTCTTACTCATACTGTGCCCATATGAATTTTCTTTGATTTCCCAAATATATACACCCCTCTTGCGTCTTGTTTTTGCTCAACTTCTCTTCCCTTTCTAGAGCAATTCTTTCTTCAAGTCTAAGGTCAAAAGTTAGCTTTTTGTGAAGACTTACCAGTTTTGAGGTCTTTTACCACTTTTCACTTACATTGTATTCTAATTACTTGCTAAAATTGTCTCCTTCATTACACTGTGAATTTCTGGAAAGCAGAGACCTCCTTTTAAATCCCTGGTGTCTAGCAGAGTGCATGTTAATGATTGAAAGAATGAATGATGAAACTAGCTGTTGAATATATTAATTTAAAAATATGTGTGTGTGAGTGTGTGTGTGTGAGAGTGAGAGTATGTGTGAGTGAACAAAATCCCAGAAAGCAACTCCTATAACTGTGATTTAGTGATGAGATTTTGGTTCGGCCAGATTATGTACCATATCGATCATGGTAATTGAAATTAGGAATAATTCAACCAGGTACTTGTTGGTTGTAATTAGGAATGCTATTTGATAAATTTTATAATTTACTACCTTGCATATTAGTTCAGGAGAAAAAAATTCAACTATGAATTTTTTGTTCAGATCCTCCACTCTCCTTCCTCTACCCTGTTGTCTGTCTGAGGAAATGAGCAATTTGTACTGCAACAATTTGTACTGCAACAGATCTCCTGTATTGGGCCTAGGAAGAACACTTGGTAGACCTGAGGCAGGGAAGAAAATAAAGTAAGGGTAGTCACTCTTTGGGCTCTCTCTCTGCAATGGTCCAGTAGCCACTGTCTGCCCGCTTCCCAGTTCCTATTTAAGCCAGAATCAGTGCACTGTGCTTTGTGATTCCCCTACATCCCCATCTCTGTAAATAGTCCCATACTAGATTGGCTTGTGGAATTATCCTGATTTGAGTGCAGCATCTGTTTCTTGTTGGGAACCTGACTCATATAATTCTCTTCTATTTCCATGAGTTCTTATTCTATAGACAAAAATCCAAAGTGAATAAAAATGGCTTTTGCTTTTTTTAACTACTGTACAGTGATAAGTTTAGTTCACCCGTAGGCAAGTGTGTGTGCAAGGCTAACTTTAAAGTGAAAATGGTGTTTTTGCAAAATGTATTTATTCCAGAGCCATAGTTCAAAATTATGTAGATTGAAGAACATTTATATTTTAGGATAATTTTCTATTAAGTGGCATTATTTATTCAAGAACATAAATCAGTTAAAATGCATTAAAGTATTTCTCAGGGTAAAACTAAGTATACAAAAAGGTTTCATGAAAGTTTTGGGCTTAAAAAATAAAACCCAACTTGAAATATTTTGTGGATTACAATTGATATCAGTAGTAAGGAAGTTATAAATAATTTTGAAAGTTTTCAAATGTTTTATATATACTCTAAAGGCAAAAATTAATGATGCAACCAATAGTGTGCTAGTGACATAATTGTAAAATATTAACTAATTAATCTTTAAAACTGTGCAACAGAATTAAAGAAAAAAACTCACTATGTGTTCTTAGAATATTACATTTCAGATACTGAGAAAATTGTTCTAGGTTTTATTCCAAAGTATTAAAGTAAAAATATGTACTGGAACTGCATAAACAAGGTACTTACCATTCATGCTTTAGGCAGTGAGGCTGCCTAAAGATTAATTTTTTTTAAGAACCTATTGGTAATTTTCTAAATTATTCGTCTCCAAATGATGCCCAATAGACTTTCTTCTTCTATAATGTTCTTTATAGTGGAAAACTTTGCAGTGATGCAGGGCCTTTAACTCCTAAGATTCAATCCTTTGTGTGTGTGTGTGTGTGCGCGCGCGTGCTGCTGGGATTGAATCCAGGACCTTGTGCATGCAAGGCAAGCACTCTAGCAACTGAGCTATATCCCCAATCCTTTATATTTAAAAGTAACTTTAAATACACTTTAATACAGAAAAAAATTCTAAAGTGAATATATACCTAAACTTCTCTATTTTAAGTAAATATTTTCCTACATTCATTTAGCATCATTCGTTTTCTTTTTTAAAATGACAAATCTTTTCCAAAAAATTGTCTTCTATTTTAACCTTCCCAAATGGCTGACCACATTCCACTATCTCAATGTCAGTGACTCTGGCTTGTCGGTTTTTCTCCTAAGTATGGCCTGTGGTTGAAGTTACTTGAACTTTTTAGTCAGTTGTGGGCTTAACCCCTCCCCTTTTATGGCACTTTCACATACTAGGGAAGTTTCAGCAGCACTGTACTGGTATATTTGAGGGAATATTTCAAATTTCCTAGGAGTAACCCAACTCATGATTAAGCCAACTCATGATCTGATAGTGATTAACTTTGTACTGAAGTTCATCTATAAGAAGAAATACTGGTGACTATAAATCATTTGGTACCATCTGGGTGAAAAAATAAAGTAGCCGGAAACCTCTAGATAAACAAAATACATTCACAACTAGAGAATCCCTGACAGCTGGCTCCACATTCTACCAGTCTTCTAGACCTGGTGCTAACCTTTGCTACTAAAACCTGTCCATTTTGCTCTTTTTCACGGCCTACCTCAGTTCACTTTCTCTACTGTTCCAACTCCACTAATGGAACTGATCCACAACCAATACACTTCTGTAATCCCCCACTTCTCAGACCATCCTGATTTGGAAAAGAACTTCTGATCTGAATATATTTACCAGACACTGATCTGAATATATTTACCTTTTGTTACTTTTGTAGCCAGAGGGTGTGGGATGTTGACTTCAGTCACACTTATTCTTACCCTCAGGGGATCCAGTTCCCAGAACAGGGCTAATTAATAAGTCACTTCCTTTTAGCATTTCTCCTTTTCTACCCCTTTCTACAAGTACAAAAGTGTTGCTTCAAAACACTCAACTACTAATTGGTCCCTTATTTTCCACCCACAGACTTGTTCTGCACACTGACCATCCCCCTCCCCCCAATTTCCTGGGCCATCAACCAGATTATAGCTGTGCTCTGCCTTCCTGCTGGGATCTAACACCTGCTCTTGAAAACCCCATTTTGACTTTTGTTTGAATCAAAATTGAGTTTCTCACATTCTTTTTACATTGTTCATTGTTCATACTACCTCCTACACCCCTTCCCCTTTCAATTGCTCTTTTGCTCTTTGTACTTAGTCTTGCAGTAAATTTTACTATTGCATTTTAAATATATTCTCCACACCTGTTCCTCCCTGGTGGGTTTAGATTAAGGTCCAAGTGGCTTCATCCATTCCACTCTTTTGTTTTTCTTGACTGGAACTCCACCTCTTACACTGCACTCCAAAGTGTGAACTGTCCCCTATGTTTCTTTGCCCTCTCAGTCAACTCCTCTGTTATTCTAAGCATTCTGACCTTCCTACTTCTGTTGCCAGACTGCTTGCTTACCTTTGCTTAAGGAATCAAAAAAAAAAAAAAAAAAAAAAAAAAAAAAAAAAAAAACCTTAAGATTGCAAATGTACTCAACCTTGCATTTATTTTTTTCCCCTGAGTTAGACTTTGATAGCAATTTCTCTATCCATTGGAGACTCTTTCACACATTCAACATTTTTCAGGTTCTAAGAACAGTTTTGCCCCCATTTGCTTCTCTTGTACTTCCCTAATGCTCCCCTACCACTTCCTGTTCTTCCACTCTTAGCAAATAATGAATAGATCTCCTTCTTTTACTAAGAGAATCATGGACTTCTGAGGGGAGCACCCTAAATCTCCAGCATTGGTTCTTAATATTGAATCAAATTCACTCATCCTTGTGTGTGTGTGTGTGTGTGTGTGTGTGTGTGTTAACAAAAAGAAGTGCTTGCCACCATCCCCCAGAATAACACTTTTATTCTGTACTTTTCATAATTATAGTTATTGATGTCATTTTCTATATCATCTTGACCAACAGAAAAGCTTTAGTATTTCCTTTCTTTCCTTTTGTGCCCCTTGAAAACCTGTGAAGTCTCTTTTCTTACCTTCCCTTATTGAGAGGGACTGGTTTTCACTCATTCTTCTTTTACTTTCATACATCTGAGGCAATTACACTTTCTCTTTGTATATATATACACACACACACAAAGTATATATATAACTTTAAAATAATGCAATAAACATACATATGCTCCTCAAGATTAAGAAAGACATAATCACATCTAATCAAATGGATTTCTGTCACTTGCCTCCCTTATTCTGTCCTGAAGTTAACTGCTATTTTATATTTCATGATAACCACTTCCTTGTTTTCTTTAAGATTTTGCTGTAGGTATGTCTCTAATTAATGTATTATTAATATCAATGAAATACTTGTTACAACATTTTTTCTTTTTCTTTTCCACTTTATAGATGCTCCTGTGGTCTGATTTCAGACTCCATGTCCTATTGTCACAGCATTCACTGTATTTGCTTTCTGTCAACTCTCATATTTTTGAATATTTGGTTTATTAATCACCAGAACTTAATTAGTGCCCAGGATATAGTACTTATTCCATAAATGATAATTAAATGAATTAGTAAAAGAAGACATTGGAAACAGAAACTTCTCAGAGGTTCAAAGTTCTTGTATATTGAGTCATTTCAATAGATGAACACACTTTGAGCAGAGAGATTTTTCAATCACAAGAATTGAAAGAAAAAGCATGTTCTAGTTAAAATTCTCTTAAATAATCCCATTCCTATCACTAATTGATTGCCACTTTGGGTCATTTACTTAACCTCATGTTCCTCTTGTTACCTAATCTATAAAATGAGGTTGGACTAAATGACCTCTGAGGCCCTTTTCCAACTGTGAAATTCTATAATTGTCATCAATGATTGTATAAATAAAAAATTGAATTAATAAGAATATCTTAATCCCTACACATTATCATTAAGTTGAGATTTTACTTTTGCAAAGATAAATTATTTTATACACACAGTAGGAAAAGAAAGTGCTCACATGCTTTCCTTTCTAGCCACAACTCAACTTCATCAACAAAATCATTTTTACATAATGTGAATAATGTTTTTTCTCAGTCAAATATGGGGACTTTTCTTCTTTGGAAGAGATGACATTAAGAAGTCCCTATTTGATCCATGAATTCATCCTCTAGCTCAGGATAGATGTATCATTTGTGTTACCCCAGTCTAATAAGATGTTAGGTTCTCCACCAAAATCTAACAAGGTCCTCTGGACTCTACCTGGTAGGTGATCCACATGAGGAGGATTCCTTAGGTCTTGGATTATGACTTGGCATCAAGTGTATCTGGACTGTTACAGACTCATGTTTCCAGCTTACCTTTGTTTTTGTTTATCCTTAGTCTTTGTTCTACCTCTTTTTTATATGCTCTTATGTTCTTACTATGCTCAATTTCAAGGAAAGATTTCTGTGTATCATCACTGCCTCATGATGTAGAACTTCCTTTTTAGAACCTATTCCTTTATGGAAACTCTTCACCAAAAGTGTAATTGCTGCAAGATAGGAACATGGGCACATATATGGTTCCAGAATAAAGAAAACAATCTAAAAACAACACACATATGTTTGTGAATTTTAACAGCAATATTTTTGTAGAAATTATATCTACTAAACTTTACGTATATAAAATGTACATATTAAAAACTTTTGATATAAGAATACACTTGTAAATCTGTCAACAGGATCATGGTGACATACATATCTTTCACTCCTTCAACTAATCACATGACCCTTTGTAATTCCTGTTTTCCACCCTTTCTCACAACCACACAGTCCAACTCTGCTTTCTAATTGCACAGATTATTTTAAGAATTGTATACAAGTTGAATTATAAAATATGTATGCTTTTTACCTGGCTTTTTATCTCAGCATAATTATTCTGAGAGATATCCGAATTAGCAAGTAGTTCATTCTTGTATGTTGAGCAATATATCTACTATATGGAATTCCCACAATTTGTTTACCTATTTATTTGTTGGAGGACACTGGAGTTATTTTCAGGATTTGTCAATGCTAAGTAGTTTTTATAAACATGCATGTTCAAGTTTTGTACATATGCAATTTTACTCCTTTTGAGTAAATACTAGCAATAGTGTGACTAGAATATGGTAATTATGGTAAGCTGCTAAACTGTTTTCCAAAGTAGTTTTAAGAGGTTTTTGTTGCTGTTGTTTTGCTTAGTTGTTATTGCAGTACTGGGGATTTAATCCATGGACACTAACTCTACCACTGAGCCCCACATTCCCAGCCCCTTTCTCTTTTATTTTGCAACAGGGTCTTAAATTGTTGAGGCTGGCCTGTAACTTGCAATCCTTCTGCCTCAGCCTCCTTGAGTCACTGGGATTACAGACATGCACCACAACACCAAGCAAATCAGACTATTCTATCAGAATCATTGATATAAGGGTTCTAGTTACTCTACATCTACCTAACAGAGGGTATGGTCAATCTTTTCTATTTTAGCCATTCTAATAGATGTGTAATAGTACCTCACTATGTGTAATTATTCAGAATATATAAGGAACATTAAAACTTCAGGAATAAAAGAGATTTAAGTTTCAGGACTAAAAAAAAAATAACTCGGTGAAAATGGGGAAATATTTTAAAAGGACATTTCACCAATGAACATATACTAATAGAAAACAGGCATATATATAAAATTATGCACTAGAAAAATGCAAATTATTGTAGAGATTTTGATTCTTATAGAGAATGAGTAACACTACCATTTATATAATCTTCCACCATTCTGCAACATAGTTATGCATAGTTAACAATATATATGCAACTTAGCCCTGTTTTTGCTATAATACAGTGAAGAAGAATTTAGTCCCTAAATATTTATGTTTCAGATTATGTCTTTGTTATGGATCACCATGAATGAAAAATGTCTACCATTGTTTTGTCTACCAAAAAATGTCTACCAAATTGCCGCCCATAAATGTTGTACTCTGTTTATAACATCCATCAATGATTAAGATTTCCTTTCTTCAAAAATTCATAAATGATTAACTTTCAAAAAATATTTCCAAATCTATTTGTTGAAAAACTGGTTTTAATTGTAGGGAATTAAAATGTCTTTTAATTACTACTCTTGGTAGTCAGATTTTCTATACATTTACTACATGAAATTCTTTCTTCTTTAACTATCTCTCATATCATTTACTCATATATCCCTTGTTCCCACCCTTCTTCTTTTAATGAACTCTATGTTCATTACAAATATTTTTATATCTTTTGATAATGGTTATGATATTCCTGACATTCAGTTTAATTTTTAGTTTATCATACTAAATACTATTGCAAGTATGATAAATTTTTATGTCATAGTTTCTTTCAGTGACTAAATTTAGATTTATTTTCATAATTTTATTTTTATGAGTTTATATTTAAATTTTTAATTTACTGTAATTTTATATTTTGAAATAGGACTTAAACTTCATTCATATTTTTCTATTATCTGGCCATTTGTTCAAGATCATTGGTTTATTAATCTATTTCCCTCTCATTATTTTCCATATTTTTTTAATCTCATATTCTTTTATAATTTCTATTGTTGGATTTATTCATCCTGTCACATTTATTTAGTTAATTGACATTCTACACTGAATTATAATACTTTTCAGAATAATTTAATTTCTCAAACATACTTGTCATTACTCTAAAATTACAAAAATAATCATTTAGTTTGTTTTGCTGTTCATGAACTTTATTTTTGTTAAAATTAATATCTCATTAAAATTGTATTACAAGTTTAAGTAATTGGAAAAGAACCTTAGATTTTATGTTTTGTACACTTATCTGAAAATATTGCATGATTTTCAATTTATTCAAACTAAGCTTTATGACTTTCAGAAAATTTATAGTTTATTTGTTATGGATCCCATATATTTCTTATTCATTTTATTAATAAGCATTTTATATTCAAACACTAGAGTATATGTATGCATTTATACTATGTGTACATATACATATATATGTGTATATCTGGACACATATTTAATTATGCTTGCTATTTTTGAGACTTGTATATAGAAATCTGGGTGATTTGATTTGTTTAATTTGTTTCTAATCACCTTTTTTGAGTTTTCTTGTTAATTTTAGTATTTTATTGATTCTTCTGAATTCCTTATCTATAAAAACATTCCATCCAAAAAAATTATAATCTATTTTATTAACCCATAAAATTTTACACTTTATATCTATTTTGGATTATTAATTATATTGCTTAAAACTTTGAAAGTCAAAAAATTGTTTTCTCCCTGATTTTGTTAGTATTTTATATTTAATATGAGAATAACTCTGTTTTAAATCTCCCTTTTTACATTTACCTTTAAATCCATTAGTAAGATTTACTCAAAGTTAACTCAAATATCAGAATTCTTCCTCAATTTATCTGGTGGCTATTCTTTAAATATATGAAGTGATAATAAAACTATAACATTTGAAATTATTATTTCCCCTAAATTGCCATTATTGTCTGAGAGTAACTTCTTATTTCTAATAAAATATGTCAGATAAATCTAATGAATACATTGTTTTGGTGGGCCGCAGCCCACCATCCCAAACATGGTGGCTCCACTGAGCGGTATGTTCTCTGGGTCTCTGTCTGAGGCCTCTTGCAGGCCTCCCTGGCCAGGCTTCGCTTCTTAGGCAGAGCCTAGCACACCAAGAACTTCTAGCAGCACCTTGGTGGATGAATTGTAATCGTCATTTGATGCTTGCTTTTATTTTCTCGTGAGTCAGGATTATGTCAATGGCACTGATCTGGAAGATATGCGAACTGGTGTTGGTCAATGTATTCAGAAGTTTCTGGATATTGCAAGACAGAATGCTTTTTTTTTTTTTCTACAAAAATGATTGTTCAGAAGCCACAGTAAGTTATCAAAGGGGACATCTCAGAACTAAGGAATGAATTGCAGTGGAAAGATGCTCTGGTGCAGAAGCACTTGACAAAGCTGAGGCATTGGCAGCAGGTGCTGAAGTTCATCAATGTGCAGCACAAAAAGCCAGCTGAAGGCCCTCAGGGCTCTTGGCCTACCTGGAGCAGGCATCTGCCAATATCCCTGTGCCTCTGAAACAGACCTGAGAGAGTTCTGGCCTACAAGGTAGACTCCTGCAAACAGTTTCTCCAAACCTCGCTCTGTGTGGGCATGGCATTTTAGAACAACTATTTGCCAGAGAATGAGTTGGTGTTAATTTTGTTTCTACCTAAAACTTTCCCCCGATTTTTATTAATATATTATTTTTACAATAATCATTCATTTCCTTATTATTTTTTAGAGAGAGAGAATTTTTAATATTTATTTTTTAGTTCTCTGCGGACACAACATCTTTCTTTGTATGTGGTGCTGAGGATCCAACCCGGGCCGCACGCATGCCAGGCGAGCGCGCTACCACTTGAGCCACATCCCTAGCCCTCATTTCCTTATTATTAAGCAGAGTTATGAGCACCTACATTGTCCTATAATCTTAGAGTAGATATTTGGAAATTATAAGGAATATGGCACCTTCCTTCAAGTGTGTCACTTTTTGCAAGTGACTTCTTGTTTCTGCTTCAACAGGTCACTGAATTAATAGTTTCAAGGGGTACTTAGCTAACAGTGAATTTCTTTGAAAATATGAGCAAATTTCTTTACTTTCCCTAATTCCTTACCTCATTTGTTCATGGGGAATCAAGGTAAGCTATGTCTACTATCTTTTTCCCTTAAACTCTATCACTTTATAGCAGTGCTTGTTAAAATAAATAAATAAATAAATAAATAAATAAACAAACAAACATGAAAAACACAAGAAAAACTCAGGACTCAATAGAATATAATGGAGATACTAGAGGTTTTGGTTCAGAGTAAAATATACCAAAAGTCTAGAATCAGTGATTACTATATGAATGACATTGTATAAGTTATTTAAGTTCTATGAGCCTGAGCATTGTTGGTATAAGTGGGATATAAGATTTTATGATTGTGATGAAGATCATGCAACAAAAAGTCTAGTGCCATGTGGGGTTGTTATTTCTTTAGAGTCTAACAAGAAACAGATTTCATACATGAAATAGTTTGTTTCTAGTAAAATTTATTGAGAGGTACTGATTATGAAGGTGTAGGTAGGTGTATAGTAACCCCAAAGGCTATTTCAACATCTATGCTGAGTAGCAGTCAAGTTATTATCACTGCTAAATCCAGGAGAAATAAAGGCAAAAGTAATTTTGAGCTCTTGGAAGAAGACAGTCAAAAGTAATCCAGTTCTTGAGGGAAGCAATGGACTTTGGTAGAAAGACGCAGTCGACCTAACTGGACACAAACAAGCCTCATTCAGGACGGTTTCAAGTGGGCTTGCTGATAAATTTAATCAAACCTGGGCTCCAGAGTTTAGATTCTACTAGAACCTATGTTATCTAGGTATCTTCATATAAGCATATTCAGAGGAAGCTCCTCATGTTGGAACTGAATGAAGGTAACAAATGTCCAGAGTAACTGAGTCCATAAATGATCAGAAGACTGAATACAATTTATAGTACAAATTGAGCTTTCCTAACCTTAAAATCCCAACCCTAAAATGCTCAGAAGTCTAAAAACATTGCCTGCCAACCTAATACCACAAGCAGAAAATTCTACACCTAACGTCATGTGATAAGTCAGTTAAAAGCACAGGGGCACCACAAAAATTATGCCCTCTGGTTGTGTTTCAAGAAGTATAATAAACATAAACTTCAATCCCACTCTCAATATATCTAATTGTTTATATGCAAATATTTTGAAGACTAAAATACTTCCAGTTCCAAGTATTTTGGGTAAGGGATACTGAACTGGTATAATGAAGTCAGAAGGATAATGGAGTATCTGATATCACTTTTTAGATTTTCCT
The DNA here is from genome assembly GCF_045843805.1 of Urocitellus parryii. Classification (NCBI taxonomy): domain Eukaryota; kingdom Metazoa; phylum Chordata; class Mammalia; order Rodentia; family Sciuridae; genus Urocitellus; species Urocitellus parryii. The sequence goes on along the minus strand of NC_135538.1, from coordinate 66,962,644 downwards.
CACCCAATAACTTGTGATACTTATTTAAGAATATGATATGGTCTAATCTGTGTTCTGATCTTCTTGTCTCATGTTCCTCTTACCCAAATCTGCCCAAGCCAGTTTCAACCTCAGCCTTCTTAACACAAAGGTCTCAGTCTTCTTTCTGGGTGTCCCCCCCCCCCCCCGCTTGAAGTAATCTTATAGTGTGAATTTAATCAATACAGGTTATAGGTTATAAATTATAGACTGGAAATTATGTGTTAATGGATATTAATTATTAAGAATAATAAGATTATAAGTGTTATAGAATTAGTAATTTAAGGTACTCCAGTATGCCTCAGTTATATGTTTAAAAAAAAGTAACAATACAACAATATAATCATTATAAGACATAGAATTTGAGTTCTTAGCAATAAGATATAGATGATGTAAGGTGATAAGTGTAAGCTCATAGGTGTAATATACTTACAGATAGTTACAGATAAATATAGAGATGGGTATAGTTTACTAGAACAGTAGTTAAGTATAAAAAATAACTAGAGACAAGCATGAGTAAGTATTGCCATATCAACTCCATCTTCTTTATTCCTTTGTGAAACTTGTTACATAGGCTGTTCTCAAGACGTTATTTTTAAGTTGCTTTTGTGTGGACCCATATAATTAGGATATAGACCCATGCAAATGATGATGTAGACCCCCATAAATGAGGATATAGTCGTCTGTTTTTGCTCTGCTAACTGCATTTTCAGCCCCTGTATTCCACTTGATTGCAATTAGCAAAATCTTATAAAATTCCATAGGATACTCCCAGGCTGTTCTGGGGTATGGTTTTCTTTCTCATTTTCTTCTTTAAATATCTTAGCCACAGGCTGTTCTTTCAGAGAACCTCTCTGTAAGAAACTGTCCCTGGCCAGGTAAAATTGGCAAAATAAAATTCTTTGATATGTTTCAAATTTAGACTTAGTGTGTTTTTTTGAGCAGCAGCCCCATAACAACTGGATCTTTATCAATTGATTTCTACAGAAAGCTGTGCTTCACTTCAGTATGTTCTGAAAACTGCTGTCTGGGAGTAGATCCCAGCTGCTCTTTGCCCTTCTATTCTGAGAGCCCTGCATCTACTGGCAGCTGCTTTCTTTTTGCAGAATTAGCATTCTTTCTTCCTTCAATGATGATGCAAGAGAGGTCTTCAGCCTCTGTGTATAGAAGAGTCACTTGGTGTCAGGACCGAGTGTGCTGTGGCAGGGAAACATGGATATCATTATGCTTCCTTAGGCAGCCGTAGCTCAAGGCATTCTTTAATTATTTCATGTATTGCCTGTCAGGAAATTAACAGAAGTGGGTGGTACAAGGAAACTAGTGCTGTAATAGAAATTTGAACCCTGGGCTATTAGAAGTTTTGTCTGTTTTCCAGCTATGCAGTTTGGAAAATTTACCATTTTTTACCATAAGCTTTCTTCTTTCTCATTATTGGAGAAATGAAATAATACACTGCTCTTTTTTGGCGGGGGGTTCCAGGGATTAAACTAAGGGGAACCCACCACTGAGCCATATCCCCAACCCTATTTTCTATTTTATTTAAGGACAAGGTCTCGCTGAGTTGCTTAGCATCTCACTTTTGCTAAGATTGGCTTTGAACTTCTGATCCTCCTGCCTCAGTCTCCTGAGCTGCTGAGATTACAGGTGTGCACCACAGTTCCTGGCATATGCTGCTCTTTTTAACTCACGTGATTGTTATGAAGCTCAAGTAAGATAATGTATGTGGTATGAGTTGCAAAATGTAATGTGGAAGCAACTACTACTATTTGGAAAAATGCATCTTCTCGAGCCTTTGAAGCAGCACACTATGTTGTGTAAATTAGTATTGACTTTCTGTTTGTATTTTCCCTCCTGACTATCCAAATGAAAAAGACATTTTTTTTCTCATAGAAATCCTAAAGGATATTAACTGGTCTTTCCTCAGTATGTTTAATATAATTCTGAAAATTAATAGGTAACATTTAGCCTAATCACAGATAGAAGGCTGCACAAATCATATCATAATCATGTTCATTTTACAGTGATACATTTTTATAAGAGTAGTGTATACCTTTGCTAATTGTGACTTACTTGAAAAGTTTTCAAGCTCCCATATAATTTTTCCTTGAACTGTCAAACTAAGCATTTATATATTGACTTGAGGAAGAAAATCATATGACTTCCCTTAAGGCCAATGACTATTATTAATAAATTAATGCTGGTATTTCTCTGTTATATTCAGATGAATCAACCTACTGCATGGCTGTTTGGGTCTTTAAATGTTTATGTGAGTTAAAATTTTATTAGGGAATGTTATTTTGCTTATATTTCTTCTTTTATAAACCAAATCATAATAAGTACATTATTATTGCTTAATATTATATTTTTATTAGTAGTAATTAGATTGTGTATAATATTTCAATGTTTTGCAAAGTGGATTTTAAAAAGGAAAATAAGAATATTAAATCAATACTTCAAAACACTAACATTTCTTCTATGTTTTAGAATTTTAAAGTAATTATCTCATTTATTTTCTCTATTTCAAAGAGAGCACTTAAATATATTTATGAACATAGCACATCTTCCCATAATATTCACTTGTCTTTATTGTTTGATTTTTATTATATGTATTTTTAAGTATTAATACATTCATTGAGAGTTTACTGTGGGTTTAGTAGTAAACACCAGGTGCTATTGGGATTGCCTTCCAATAGAGAAAATGGAGATAAACACATACTCAAATAATCAAATAAGGCACTTTCCTCTACTAATGAGATCTGAAATAATAACAGGGGAATATATGATCAGTAGTGGCTGAAGTAGATAGGAAGAGCTATTTGCTGTAAGTGGAATGTTCAATGAATGTCTCTTTCAGAAAGTGACATTTGAACTGACTTATTACAAAGTACCAGGATTTTGAAGAGTTAGGGCAAATAATATGCAGAATTTGAGTAGAATATGATGAAGTACTGAAGAATGAACTTGGCAAAGGAAGTCTGTTTAGGTGAAGTGTGGTGAACTGTTAGGTAGGGGAAATCAAATCAAGCAGTGCATTGAAAAGTAAGGAAGTGATTTTAGGTTTTATTCTAATTCCAATTAGAAGCCATTGGAAAGTTTTAATCATAGGAGTGATAAGAGTTGATTTTATTTGTAAAAGTTTGCCCTAACATATGGAATATGAGCCATGTGAAAGGCACTCAAGGAAACTGGGAAACAAGTTACTATATTCTAGGTGAGAGAAAATGAAACTTATCAAGATGATCAATGCTTAGTGCAAATGGTCAGAATTGAGACATATGTGGAAAGTATAGATACTGTCTCTCTCAGGTGGGTTGAGTGTGGGAGGTGACAAATAGATAATAAAGAGGAATCAAGATAATTCCTCTTACATTTGTGATGTGATCATATAGGTACTGTTTAGTAGAGGGTTGTTTATTGTTTGTGAACCCATACCTGTATGAAACTATAAAAGCCTAGATAGTACTACCACACACCAACTTATGGTTAGGAGTTAGAGACGGAGGTGGATGAGAGAATGGGAGGAGCAACTGTTACAAATGGGCTTGAGATATAACTATCATTTTTATTTTTATTTTTTTATTTTTTTTATTTTTTTATTTTTTTTTTATTGGTCGTTCATAACATTACATAGTTCTTAATACATCATATTACACGGTTTGATTCAAGTGGAAGGGAGTGAGAAGGGAAATTGCATGGAAATGGAAGGCGATCCTCAGGGTTATACATAACTATCATTTTTAATTAAAAAGAAAATAAAAGAAAAAAATGAATAGCAGAAGGTAGTGAGGAAGGGAGGAATTGAGAAAGGAAAAAAGGAAAAATAGCTGAGGCAAATACAGCAAGTTGACACTGTCCAATCTAGGTGATAAATTCTTACACTATTGTAGTTTTTCACACCATTAAAATATTTTATCATAAATTTAACAGAGTATTATTAGAACATATGCTCTCTGGGATTAAATAATTTTTACTAAATTCTGAATATTTTATTATTACATAGAAGATCAGAGTAATATACAAAATATTCTTAAAATGGTTCTAAGTCCATAAACAAGTTTATCTTTAATCTTGATTTTTTTTTCAATTTTTCTTAGAAAATGGTACTGCTTTTTTGTTTTGCTTGCTGCACTTTACTTATAACTGTGTTTTAAAGAAGGATTGATTCAGAAAGGGAGAGGATCGAGTTGCTGGCTTCTACTTTTCATTCATCTGGTAAATTATACTCTTCATTCACCAAATGGTAGGTCTTAGTGTTGCATTGATCCTGAAGCAAATAGATACAATGTGACTGGATAAGCAGTAGACATTTTGAAATATAATAAGTTTGACAAGATCAAACATATTCTTTCAAATATAAACATTTAATTTTGTTCCAAAATCCATTTAGTGGGCATTTGTAATTATCATTTTCCTATAATGATTCATGCATTACTGAGCCACATCCCCAACCTTATTTTGTATTTTATTTTTTTAGAGACAGGATCTCACTGAGTTGCTTAGCACCTTGCTTTTGCTGAGGCTAGCTTTGAACTTGCAATCCTCTCATCTCAGCCTCCCAAGCTGCTGAAATTAACTTACAGTCATGCAACACTATGCCCAGGTCAATCATGAATCTTAATACAGTTCCTAGATTCTAACTGTATTAGTTCCTTAATACAGTTCAAGAATCCTTACATTAAGCAAGTTACACCCAGGGTATATATCTCCATTTAGGATATTGGTTTTTTTTAGGAATATTGTAAAGATAATATAATACCTATTTTAAGTTTTATGAAATCTAGTTATGTAAAAGTTGTGATGTCCCTGCCAATGTAACCCAGCACCTTTCTATATTAGGAAGGTATCTTATGTCCTGTCTGTGTTAACTTGCATTTTCTGCTGGAAGTATACATGCCTATTGGGAGGCAGAGGGAAGCAGTAGGCCCCTTACTAAAGAAGTAGGCCCCTCTACCAGAGATGTGTTTATTTATACAATGCAGAATTGCATGGATTATTCTGACATTTGGAATATGAAATTTAAACTTATTTTGCTGCACTAAACCATGACACACTAAACAGATAAAAACCTTTTTAGTGGGTTCATAAAAAAAGCTGCATGTTTTATGTGAGTACTATACAAATTTGATATTAAACATGTTGCAATTAAAAAAATTGGAAAGATCCTCACAAAAATTAATCCTCATTTTTTGGGTAATTTTATATAATGAATATCTTACTGTTGAAAAGACACATATTTACAGGTAAAGTAGTCTATAAGTGGTTTAACATGTACATTAAAATATTGTGAACATGTTATATTGCACTTTCCTCTACATCACTTTGTCTGTGAGAGAGAAAAGAGAGACATTTTGGCATTTGAAGAACAAAGTGGCTAATTGGCATGCACAATGACAGTTTTCCTAACTTTTCCCCTCGACTTTTTCTACTCCTTGTTGAGTCTTTCATTATTAATAAAATTCCATTAACTCTTCTGTTGAAAATCTGAGAATCTCCTACCTTAAAGCAGACTTATAGAACATATATGTATTATAGAATATATTTAGAATGCTTATAGAATATATATATATATATATATATATATATATATATATATATATATATATCTCCCTTCCCACAGTGGGTTCACTTGCCAAGTAAATATGGTTGAGGAAAGAGTTACTTGTAGTCTATAAAAGCACAGGCTGTGGGGATCCTCATTAATCTTCTAGTAGGATCTGCTGTTGTCCCTCTCTAAAGTTCCTTGCCTTGTAAAATATTTGTGGTAAAGCAAGAGCACTTTCACTTTCCACTATGCAATGTCATCTAGCCAGATCTCAACAAAGCCACAGTTTCCTTTCAAATACTTTCAACCTCAGCTGTATTTCTGGCTGGGGTTCTGGGCCATGAAAGGGAGACACTGTTTGTTTAATTGTGCTTTACAATACAAACAAGCCCAGAAAATACTACTCTTCTGGTCTTCCTTTGTGTCTCCTGATAGTAATATGGTTTTACTCTTAGTGACTGCAAAATTATTTCGCAAACAGATGTTCTTTTTTTTTTTAAGTTTGTAAGCATTTCTTTAAATAGTGTACTTAGATAACATAGCTGTGTTGAGGATTACAAGAGTAAAAAAATATCTTATTGGTTATATTAACAGTAACAAGTCAACAGGACATAAAGTGATTTCCATATTAAAATGCAAATAGGAGTGGCCATAAATTAAAATTTAATGAATTCTTTAAGGAGAATAATTTCTGACCAGCTTTCAGTATGTTTTTTTTTACAACAATAGACAATAAGCATCTTCAATTCTAAGTTTAAGTTTATAGGTTAACTTCCTTGAAAAGGAAAGGCAGATCTAAGAATTGTCAAAAATTTACTCTCAAAATCTGAGAGGAATCAGGTTACACAAAAATTTATTTGCAATGTATGAAAACCATTAAGAGATGTGACAATTTTTGAAAGAAGAAATAATGGGTTCATCAAAAGAAGTCTCAGTTGCTGTGTATAGTAAGTATTTAAATAAAAAAAAATGTGCTAGGGTGTTGCTCAGTGGTTAATCCCCAACCTCAGGATTAATAGATCCCCTGTACCAATAAAATATAGTCAGTATATTCTATGTAAAACTGTGCATGAAAATTCCTTGTAATATCTCTTTAGAAGAGAGATCAACTTTGAACAGATCACCATATTCTTGACTGAAAAAATCCATTCATTTTAGAAAAAGCACCAACTAAAATTGATGGTAATATAGGGAGGATGATTTCCATCTTCTAAAAATTTTTACATTTCTAATTTTTGATTTAATATATAAATATATAAGTGCACAAGACAGAATAATTTACAGGGAGATTATTCTTGAAAAAAATTGTGTTATATTTGTATATATGTATGAAATATATGTGTGTGTGTGAAGTAAATAAATGTATGTGTATGTGTGTGTCTATATATGTACAGTCAGTTATCTCTAGGAGACAACAATCAAAGACATTAAAAATAATATGCAAGATCCAAGTTGTTGGTGCTTGTTTAAGATGTGTAGCAAACACAAAACTGTAATTTTCAAAATATGGTCTCTCAAAGATCAGCGACAGCATCACCTGGGAACTTGACAGAGCTGCAAATTATTCAGCCCTACTTAAGCCCTACTGACGCTATTTAAACAAGCTCCAGATGATCTGATATACATTAATAGTGAAGAACCATTGCTTATGTCTCATAAAAAGTACACAAGAACTAATTTCTGAGTCTAAATCTGTGCAGTCTTCCTAAATTTTAAATCCAGAGGAAGTACATACCACCTTTTTGTTACTTATTAAAATGAAGATAAGGGTCATTTGCTTCATTATCCATCTCAACTATAATGTTTTGGAAGTTGTAGGAAGGAAATATTCATTTTCAAATACAAAATGTTATTTTCAAATCTCTCTAAAAAGGAGGTGTGACTCAAGAACACTGATGGATACTCTTTCAGGATCACTTTCTAGTGTTTATGGGGAATTCTAGTAAAGAATTAGACTTGGATCATCGTTTTTGCATATATAAGGCTTACCTCCTCCATCTAAAAAACAGCACTTATAGCAAGATATTACTACTATAAAGATGTTCCAGCCTCCTCCAACTTCTATACTCTGTTTATTATTCTGGAAAAATAGTTATGACAGAAGAAGAAAAGTATCAAATTCTAAACATGATTTTCTCATGACTTTGTAGGAACACAATGAAAATACATTGAGCAGGTAGTATATTTGGAGAAAACCATGCTCATTTCTGGCATGCACATAATATAGTATAATCCTGTTAAAAATTTTTAAAAAATCAAATATTTTTTCTTCATTGGTCTACATTTAAATATTTCTTATGCTACTAATAATCAAACATTAATACTGCCATATAAAATGTTATTCATGAACTTTATGAACATAGAATTTGTTTGATTTGCTTCTGTCTTTGTTTTATTACTCATGAATTGGGGATAAATTTATTACTAAAATTTTATTTACTAAAATTAGGGATATATTGAGCAAAAAATATATAAAAATACACAGCAATTAAAAATAGTACTAGGGATATATCAGCTATTCACTTAATATTACCTATGGATATTATTATTTTTATCTTACCATTTCAAAATTAACTTAAAAATCAGAAACTCTTAATATATAATGTTATTTGATACCGAATATTATAAAATAATTTTCAAAATATTGTGTAAAATGTTTTTGTTTATTTTTTAATAGACTCAGTATTAAGATGTATCTGTAGGCAATATTTGCTGTTGTGGTCATTGCATCACTAGATATTAACTTTCCTTGTTTCTTATCTAAAGTAATCTCATTACATGCTGAAAACAAAATTGGGGGGAATAGAAATAGTTAAAGGAATCCTGCACAAAGTAGTTATTCCTCCAGAGATGCAATCCACACATCTACTGTACATTGTTTTTGGAATGTGCTTTAAGTCACTCTTTGAAAGTAGTATAATAAAGTGCACATCAGGAATGGGAATGAGTCCATTCTCACCATCTGTTCCTAATTTTTTTGAGCTGAAGACTCTGTATTATTAAACCACTGTGTAAAATGTTAAATGGCATTAAAATCTGAGTTAAATCCAGAAGAGTTCAGAAAACTTCAGGTTACTTTGAAACATTAATTGCTGCATTATAGCAATGAAAAAAGTTAGCACCTTATTGTCAGGTAACCCTGAACATTATTTTCTAAACTTTCTATAAGTTTAAAGTTCTTCAAATATACTTTGGTCTAATTTTATGTATATTTCATTTCTACATAAGCATGTTCAAATGTGCTTTGATTCCTTTACCTTCATTTTAGCTTATATAATTTTGAATGTATCATTTGGCTCCTAGATTATAAAAATTTAGAGCTCAAATGATGTCATGACAACATTTTGGTGGCTCTGTGAAAACCTCAAAATTTCATAGTGTTTTCTCCACAAATGTCAAGTCAAGCGATTTAATGTACTTTCCCCACGGAATGTGGATTGAAATGTCTATGTTTTTATGGCATCCTTGGCAACACCCAACATCTTCTAAAAAATTGTCTGTATTAAGGTTTGGTCCTAGGTACACACAGGTTTCAATGGAATTTGAAAAGATGCAAAAATCGGTTTGTCTCCAGAAGTTCTCCAACCTCAGTCCTGTCAATATTGGAGAAATCTCCCATCAATCACAGTTCTATACAGGCATCAAAAAATATAGTTAAAATACAAATTTATTCTGGGCTGGATACAGTCAACATTTATTCAGTTTTATACTGAGATAAGCATTGTATTAAGCTTTATTCTGTGCTTGGCATGCTCTGCCCTTTTTACCAACTGAGTGGGTCAAATGGACATTGAACTACATGGAAGACTGTGCATTTCTTATGTTCATCTAATTAACCAATCAAAAGATGTTCTTGGAAACATTTTCCTCTTTTGGAAGCAATGGTGGTATTTCTCTGTTTGTGAAACATGCCCTGTTAAACTAGGGTTGATCTCATTACTAATTATTTTATAAGGTCACATCACATTGGTTCCTAAAGAATATGAATTTCTCAGCTTCTTTCCCCTGAAGTGATGCTTCTCTCTTATTTCAGCTCTATTCATTTCCTATGAATTGGGTCCTGAATACAGGTTCCTCCATGATTTCCTTCAGTTTTAGACCTGTCTTCTGGAATGACCTGAATTTCAGGATAGGCTCATTGTCTCTGCCTTGCAATGATATTGCTATTCTGCTACCATATTCTTATCAGAGAAGACATAATCTTATCACTGAAGAATCATTTGCTTTTACACTCTTCACTTTCATCTTAGGTTCTAAGCTTGGAATGGCATACTTCTCTAAACGCATTTCTAGAATCATTCTCTGTGAAACTTTTGTTGTGGCACAAATTCTGCACCCCTTTGCCTTCTTGTTTTCTCTCACTCCATTTCTACCTTGGCTCAATGCTTCTGACCTTTCACCACATGAAAGTCAATGCATCTATGACTCCCTTGCCAGAATCAAACACTAAATGTACACATGCGTGCATGCACATGCTTACACACAGATAGGAGATCTTTAGTTCAATAGTTTGGATATTTTCTTTCTCCGTTTATATTCAATCTTTTGTCTCAGTATTAAATGAATTGCCTTCTTTCCATCTCATCTCTTTTCATCACATCACACAAACCATCAATTTTTCATTGTGCTTTATTATCAGTCTAGTGTAGGGCCAACAATAAAAATTAAAATAATGATAACTGATAATATTATTGAGTTCTTACATGTGCAATGTATTGTATATACTCTTTTGCATTTATTACTAGGTTTAATTTCCAAAACAACTATAGGAATTTGATAATGTTATCATACTGTATCATAAGGAAACTGATGTATAACCTGTTTGGCTTTATTATTGATAACCTGGGAAGAGCAATATAACAGAGTAAGGAGAAATGATGCTCTAGAGGTGACTTTTAATAATCTTCTGCTACTACTTCTAGTAAATATAGCTGTTATCTTCCCATCTTTACCTTCCTTCTCTCCTTAGTACTTCACCCAGAAGCACTCCCAGCCCTTAATGAAAAGAAATGCTCAAATATTCTCAGAATGATTTTTCTCTCCAAAGCAAATAAGATTTACTTCTAGGATTTATATATATATCTAAATTTACCATTAGTCCTTATGGAACTATTTTTGTTTAATTTTTTATAGAGAATGATAAATGGACAAGGGTATTAGAATGAGGTTTTCTATTCTTTATTATCTTCATTAATATCAATAATGTTACAATATAATCTTCAACATGCATTAGAAATAGAGTGAAGAAGAAGACTAGAAATTATTTTCTATCCCATTGTGAGTCAGAAAGTATAGAAACCTTGACTGGGAAAGCTGTTGCAGAAAGAGAGCTTGCCAGGTAAGCACGTAGAGTTATTAAAAAAAATCACAGATAAAGAATGCAGGGCAAAAAGAGATGGAAAGAGGAAGAATGAGAGGAAAGAATGAGGGAGAAAAGCTATGGAAAGACACTCAAGATAAGTATCCCCAGGGGACACTAGCAGGAGTTTTGCCCACGTCATTTCCTCAGTGCCCAGTCTTCTTGAGCCAAATGGTGAGAACTCAGACTTCTGGACCAGAGTCAACTCTGGCTACAAAGCTGTTCAGAGCAGGCTTGCATTCCAAATTTCTTAGTTTTCTTTTGCACCCTTTCCCAAAGGAAAAAGGTTACAGTACAGGATTAGTTTTCATGGTATCAATATCCAACTTACTATAGTACATAACTAGTTTTTAATCAGATGTAATGATCATTTATTGAGCTCTTATTTTATACAAGCATGAAATATGTAATTTATACAATCATTTTGATGACATTTTTGTACTTTTAATAATGAAAAAAACTTTTAGTTCAATTAGTTTAAGGAACTTGTTTAAGGCCACACTTAAGACCACATTTAGGATATAACAAAATACATCCCAGGTATTCTTTAATTCAAAAAGCTTCTATTCTTTGTTAATATACTGGGAACTCTCCGTTTTTTTTTTTTTTTTGGTGGGGGGGGCGGGGGGAGGGTGTCAACGTAGAATTTTTGACAGCATGCTTGAAGTGATTAAAAGACTCAACAGAACACTAAACAGGCTAGCAACAACTACAGTGCAATCACCACCTCAGCATAACAACGCCTCATGATGTCTATAAAAGGATCCACTGCTCTTGCACACAGGTCACTGTAAGAGTTGGACTGTTTACTGCCCATCTAAACAAGCACTGCTATATACTCACCAGGGAGAGTTCTCAGATGTACTGTGTTGACTGGAGCTTGCTCTCTGTTACCCGCTTACTATTAAACTCTAAACTCTCATTGTTCTATAACACCTTGTACCCAGCTCCAAGCTGAAATGAAGGACCCTCTCTTTTCCATGTTCATGCAGTAGACACTGTTTAACATTATGCATATACTGTTTTAGGAGAAATTAAATAGCATACATTGATCAAAATCTGCCAGTGCACTACAGCCTCCAGTACATTTTGTTCCAGTGGCAGACCCAGGCTGAGTGCAAATCCAGAACGTTAAAGAGGAGTCACGGAAGGCATGACAGAAGCAGTGACCTTGGATCTGGGCCATGAAGTAAGAGTAGGATTTTACCATAAGAGGGAAAGGAGAAAAGGCCTTCTGCATAGAAGCACAGCTTTGACGAAGGGCAGAAGAGACAATAATGGTTTGGAGTTACCCAGTGGATTGTACTGGGTGAAGAAAAACATAAAATGAGAGAGTAGCAGAAGAAGAGACTGAATGATAGGTAACAGGTAGACCATAAATAAGGTTGAGAATCATTTTTTGAAGTGGAACACTAGGAGGATAAAATGGGTTTTATAGATAATTACATGAAAACAATATCTGTGAACTAGGACTTTCTGAAAACAACAACAAAACAGAATATTTGCTCAAACTGTTCATAAAAGTCTCAAATATTATACTGAGAAACTGAGTTCTTTAGCTGTAGGCACATGTTGATGGTAGAGGTGTCAAAAAAGAATTGGGAATGATAGACCAGTTAAAAGGCAATTAAATAAAAGGACAAGTTCTTGGGAGTCTTCACTTCCCCATCCACATGCTTTAGGAAGCATTCTTGATCTTCTGTCTGAAGTCTTTGAAGAGTCCACTACCTACAATTCTTTTCTTCACTTTAGTTTTGAACCATATGGAAACAGAAAATAAAGCAGCAGACATGATCCAAAATATCACCTTTATTCCCAGTAATGTTGGGTTGAAGACTAAGGCTGTTATCTGAAATCAAGTGCATTTCTTAATATCAAATCCTAAATCACAGGCAATGCTGTCCTTGACAAGATTCCATTACACCCTGGTGCAAAACCTAACTTTGGAAAAGTAGCCCACTCTAGATAGGCAGCTAATTTTCAAAAGGGAAGAAGGGAAATGTTGATCTCAAGTTTTCTAATGAGAAAAAATTCTATTTCCCTGGGATGGGAGGAGTAAGGGACAGAGAGAGGACATGAGTTTCCAATAATTTTACTTAATATTAAATAAAATAAAATTTAGGAGTAGGCAAAAACTGTCACCCCCTAACACTCTTAACCTGGGAAAGTCCTTTCTAAATTCATTTTTTACTATGCATTATCAATTCAGTTTTTAGACATTGTGCTGAAAATATTATATATTCAGTACTTTGATAGTGATCTTTGTCATAATTTTTACATTCTTATTGTTATAATCTGTTTTCTGTTACTAGAACTAAATAACCGAGTCTGGAAAATTTATAAGGGGAATAGGCTTATGTGGCTCAAAATTCTGGAGGTCCAAGTGCATGGCATTAACATCAGCTTGGCTTTAATGAGAAACGTATGGCAGATGGCAGATGGTGGAAGCATGGGTACAAGGAAGATAAACATTTGTGAGATAGGAAGCCAAAGAGTGAAACCAGGAATTAACTGGGGTCCCATGAGAATGGTGTTAATTGTTTCTGAGGGTATGCCCCAATGATAGAAGACACCATTTAAGGTACAATACCTCTTAGTAGTGCCACCATGAGTTCTCAGCTTCCAACATATGACCCCTTCAGGGGTGTTATGGTTTGAATGTGAGATGTTCCCCAAAAAGCTCAAGTGTGAGACAATGCAAGAAGCTTCAGAGGAGAAATGATTGGGTTGCAAGAGTCTTAACCCAATCAGTTCTTTATTCCCCTGGTATGGATTAACTGAGTGGTAACTGAAGTGGTAGGTGTGGCTTTGGGATAGAGATTTGTATCTGGAGATCAGAGTCTTTTCTCTCTGCTTTTTGATCAGCATGATGTGAGCTACTTCTGCCACATGCTCTGCCATGATATTCAGCTTCATCTTGAGCCCCAAGGAATGGAGTCGGCCTTCTATGGACTAAAACCTCTGGAACCAGAAGCCCCTAAATTAACTCTTCCTCCTCTATAGTTGTTCTGGTCAGATCTTTTAGACTCAGCAGCAAAAATAAAAAAACAAAAAACAAAAACTGACTCAAACAAGGGGCATACATTGACCATATCCAAATAATTGCACTTATTCATATGTTAAAGTGTTATGCTTTTCCCTAATATAGCAGAAACTATCTTGCCAATTTCTACTTAGCATAATTGCTGGGTTAAAAGTCTCATAGTCCCTCTGCAAGTAATATTATGCAACTCAAGGCATAGCGAATATCAGTACTGCAGGTGATTGCCAAGTGTACCTGTGAACTTCTGTTTTCTTCAGGGACTCACATGCTTAACAAGAGCCAGTTGCATTTGTTGTCAAACCTATGACAATTAATAAAAAATGGTCATTATGACATATAATTTCATAGGCTAGAGATTATAAAATATAATGTGAAAAAAGTTGATTCTGTGAAAACTGAGTCAAAGGCTTTAGAAAGACTTGATATCCAGTCAAAAGAGAAAAATATGCATCATATTGCATATATGGCAAAAATAACAAATCAAGAAAAGGAAAATATATGGAAGAATTGAGATTCTCACTCTAAAGAAACAAATACTAGAATTATGAATAATATATTATGGTATAATATGTAGATCTATATTTTAAAGATGGTTCTTACATCAAAAGTTAGTGAATGGTGATGATTTACTTAAGATAAAACAAAATAGTTAATCTACATATTGTGTCAGTCAGCATACATTGCTATAAAAAAAATACCTGAGGTACTCAAATTACAAAGAGGTTTATTTTGGCCCATGTTTTCAGAGGTTCATTTGGTAATGTTGCTTTGGGTCTGTGGTAGCACATCATGGCAGGGGAGTGTGGTGCATCAAAACCGTTCACCTTATGCCTAGGAAAGGAAAAGAAAAGAAGAAAGAAGAACCAAGGTCCTAGGATCTCCTTGAAGGTCATGTTCATAATGACCTAGAGATCCCCTACCAGTCTCCACCTGCTGAAGGTTCTATCACCTGTGAATAGCATCACTCTAAGTACTAAGCCTTCAACACCAAGTCCTTCCGGTGACACTTAATATTGAAAGCAGATTGAAAGCAGAGCTGGATAAAGTGGTGCACGCTTATAAACTCAGCCACTTGGGAGACTGAGGCAGGATGATCACAGGTTCAAAGTCAGCCTCAACAACTTATTGAGGTCTAAGTAACTTAGCAAAACACTCTCTGTAAATAAAAAATAAAAAGAGCTGGAGATGTGGCTAAGAGGTTAAGTGCCCTTGGGTTCATTTCTGATACTGGAAAAAAAATACAAATCAATGCATGTATTATCATTATTTATAATCCCCGGAAGTGGTTGTGTAATAGATTAGATTTGAATAACAGAGAGCAATCTTAGAAATTATACTATTTACTCTACCCATCACAAAAGTAAATTAAGACTCAGAGAATAGTTACACACATAGTTAACAGCTAGTGTTTTATGGAGGATGAATATTGGATATTTTTTGTTGCCAATTGCTTTTAAGGTTAAAATATGCATAGGAATGTTATTCAAATAATATTCTTCTGTCCTCTCCCTTTTTCTAAAAACACTACTGCAAATGTTTTCTCTTATTTTAAAAACTCATAGCTCTTCATAAAGACCATGAACCCATTTTTATTTTCATGATAGTTTCTTACATTCTCTTCTTTAATTATCACCGAGGATTAATTTTTTTAAAAATAATATTCTGGCAGAACAAAGGCTCAATTCTGAAAGAACAAGTCCTCCCCACAACAGGAAGGCACAAGTACATTTTATGAACCTTAAATGAACAGGCATGTTGAAATGTGATATTTTGTATGCAATATTTATTTGGGAGAAAAATAATATATCATGTATCACTATGGAAAGAAAAATCATTATGTGACATGAGAAATTTTGATATGCATTCAAGATATTAATATAAGTCCAGAATCAAAGTGCCTCAAGTTTTATAGATGAGAATAATTGTAGCAGAAAAACATAGCTTTCATCCCAAATAGTTAGAGCACCTCCTCAAGTTAACTATGGAGACCAATGTATACCTGAGCATTGTCTTAATATAAAAATGCTAATTTATTTTATGACTTCCCTTAAAACACTTCATTAAGATTTTCACTTTTAAAAAAAAATGTTCTTTGAAATGCTGGTACAATGGTACATGCCTGAGGAAGAAACTGATGAAGCTCTGGCAGGAGGATTGCAAGTTTGGGGCCAGCCTCAGAAGTTTAACAAGACCTTCAGCAACTGAAAGTCTGCCTGTCTCAAAATAAAAAATAAAAAGGACTAGGAATGTAGCTCAGTGATAAAGTGCCCCCGGGTTCAATCCCTAGGACCCAAAATAAAAATGTTCTTTGATAACTCCTTTAACCAAGAAGTAGAGAACTATTAAAGAGTGTGTAATAGAATCTAGGACAACAGAAAAAAAAATAAAGGTGCACTTTTTTTATATGGTGGTGGTGGTGGTGGTGGTGGTGGTGTGTATGTGTGTAAAACCACATAAAATATATGTATAAGCAATAAATTTTGAAATTAAATAAGATAAAGTACCAAAATAACTGTATTTGAGTGGACACTATTGGTGATTTCTTTCCCTCCATTTAAAAAATGATTTGGTTTTGGTTTACATTACTTTTATATTTTAAAAATTATGTAAACATTTTTATTATCCTGGTTACAAAAATATGTCAGCTTATGTTATTTTCTCATATAGGAACTGAGTGCTCTGGCAAACTTTACAGCTGGAGCCTGTCAGAATAACTTTTGACATTAAGGACTAAGATTAACCAGTGCACTTGCTTGTGACCTATTCTGTTCCTTTGCACAGTACAAATGTTGTACTGCATTCCAGGCTTGTAGAGAATTCCTCAATAGTGTGTTGGCTCTGTATCTGTCACTAACCAACCCTGTGGCTACATAATTTCTAAGGGTTTCAGTTGTTCATTACAGAATTATAGAAGTAGACTAGATTATATAAGACCTGTTTCAATGTCAATACTATATAATAATATTCTTGGACAATTGTTAGCTATGGATTTTCAGAATATCAATGTATTTCTCCAAAACAGTCTCATAGATGATTGTTAATCTTCAGTTTGAGCATCTCTGGTGAGAAAAAAATTAGAGTTTGCTCATAATATTTATTCAGTGCTTAAATTCTCATAACATTATTAATGAAAAATTTAGTAATGTTTAAAATGTACCTCCTTACCTTGAGCTTCTGAAATATGATCACACATATTTTACATTGTGCTATTCATTTCTATTTCCTGAAGGTATAAAAATTAGCTGAATTTTTCTAACCTATAATAATTCTAAAATGTTCAAAAAAGTATAATGGTATATTTTTTTTCCCTGAAATTCTTGTCTTATCTGTGAAATGATTTTGTAGATTCTCCTTCAGCTTCAGTTCAGTCATCCTTCTTTGAGTATTTACTTGCTAGGTATATTCATTGTCTTCTCTATCGTACAGAATAAAATAAAAACCCAGAAATCTGTACTTCATTGGAGGATTGCTACAGATACTTACAGTGAATACATGCAATAGATATCAAATAGATTTTCCAGCTTTTGGGACCATGGCTCTATTTCTTGTCATGTAGAGAGCCAAAGATGACTGATGGAAAGCTTTAATCAGATTTTATTTTCTGAGACTTTTAAACCTTCCAGAATGCCTGGAGTCACCATACAGTTGCAAAATCACTTCCATAGCAAAGCACTGGAGAAAGACCCTTTAATTCCTATTGCTGGGTTCTGAGATTTTCTCTGGTCAGTATGCCATTGATTCTTGATTTTACTGCTGAATCCTTGCTTTAAATTCTCCTTCTTTTTCATTTGACTGCAGATTCAGCATTAAGGCATATGCTGTGTTTAGAATCACAAAAAGCAGACTGAGAAAAGAAGAAAAATATTATATCATGAAAAGATGTTGAGAAAAAAATTTGAAGTAAAAATATGATCAATAAATGGAGATATTGTCAAGAAGAATAGTGAAAATTATGGAAAGTGCTGATTTTGGAAATTAATAGATCATTATTAAACTTTGAAAATGAAGATTCAAAAACAAAAGCTATATGGTAAATATTTAAAGAAATAAGTACTAGAGATAAAATAAAATCATTTTTGAGATGTCTGATGTAAGCAAATACAATTTTAGCTTGATGTGCTAACAACTCAAATTATATTTTCTCTACTCACAAAGTAGAGAAAATTTCCTCATGTTTTAGAAAATTTAACAGTGGGAAATTAATGAAATATTCTACAAATAAAGATTTAATGAAAACTAGGGGGTCAGGGTGTTAATTTCTTGGCAATACACTTTGCTTGGAAAGAGTGCATGAGAAATAAGGATGATGGAAAATAACAGCTATTCTGAGTTGAAGAAGTACACATGTGGAAAGTCCCACCAAGAATATGTAAGTCCCTTCATGAGGACCTCACACCTGCTATGTAGTTTGAGTGGCCAAGTACAAAACAAAACCAAGGGACTTGTGGTATAAAATATAATAATTTCAACATAGTAATAATAAAGGTTTAAAACAAGCAAGAAGCCCTTCTGAGTACACAGCCTTGTGCAGTTAACTGCATAGATGTACTCCCAGCAGGTCCTGTGAGGATGTTCTGGTGATGGCAGCCATGTAGATCATAATACCACCAGGAATCTTTATTCTCAGCATTAGGTTAAGAACTGAAGAATGATTACAAACTTTATTTTCCCTAATGTAGTTTTGTTTCTCTGTTTTTGTCAATTTTTTTTGTTGTTGTTGTTGATATCCTTCTCAAGATAACATGTATTTTAGGTAAGGAATCTCACTTTAAAATTTTTATTCATGAATCTGCATAAATCAAAAATTTAATGTGTGTGTGTGTGTAAAACCACATAAAATACGTGTGTGTGTGTGTAAAACCATTGCCTATGTCTATATCTCTCACTATTTTCTCCTAAAACAAGAAGAAACAACAACATAATAACAAAACTACATGAAACAAAGCTTTCATTATGACTTGTAAGTAGAAGATACTAAAATTTCAAATAAATGTAAGGAAAATAAAAGTCAAAATTCAATTCTTCCAGTGCTAGCTGATTTCCTGCTACACATCTTTGTGGGATCAAAGGTGAATAGACAAAAACTGTGAGAAAAAGAGGCAGTGGGCAACATATTTAAGCTTATGATAAAATCAACACCAGAAAAAGCAATTCCACTCTATGTGTAATATTATTATTAAAAATTGTGACAGATAACAGTGTGGACTATAAAACTACAACTTTAAAAAGTGTGCATCTTTTGAAAAGACTGATTTTGAAAGGCTCAGCTTCTAGGCTAGTAAAAGGTACCCAAGAAAGAAAAACAAACTCTTGGAAATACCACATTTCGGGGGGGTGGGGAGGGAATAAAAAGAGAAAAGTCAAGGTCATGCAAGACATGGGGAAAAAAATTTTAAAAATCGGTGGCACACTGCACATTCCTATGCCCTATCAAAAGTAAAATCCAAGAAGAATTTGGACTTTGAAACACCAAGAGAATAGTTTTTCTTTGAACTAAGAATCTTAGTAATCATGCCAAGTCACAGAAATAAAAACAAATCCTTAATAAATCTATACCGATATATATCACACAAACACACATACACACACACACAAAAAAAACACAATACAGTCGAGATTTTAAAAAAAACTATAATTGATGAAAGTTAGTCTTTTATCTTCTTTCTTTTCATAAAGCAAAAACAGAAGGTAAACAGAATAACACATTCAAAAGTAAAATAATCAAACAAGCATTTTGATTTTAAAAACCACCCTGAGTCAGAGACCAGAAATGGACATGAACAGAGTAAAATAAAAATAAAATTGCTTAGGCTCAGAAAAGAAATAGAAGAAAAGAGAAAATTTATCTTAAACATAAAGACTAAAATATAAGATTAAAATAAAATGAAAACTTAATAGTGGAACTGAAGAAAAGTAGAAAAATGAACCAGAAAGATAAGGATTAAAATAAAAAGAGTAAAAAGAATAACATTTATATAATTGGAGTATTGGGCAGGTGCGGGAAATAATAAAATACAACTAATGTTTTTAAACTATAATAATAATGTTTTAAAATATAATAATAATGTTTTAAACTGTAATAATTTTCCAGATAATATAGGACCCAAATATATTTGTTAAAGGGGTCTACTAGGTTACTAGAAAACTTAACATAGAATGAATGACTCCAAGACAAATGCTAATAAAATATTTAGACTTCAAAAATGAAGATAATAACCTCAATGTCTCAAAGCAAAATGATAATACAAATTTTGAGTCAAAAGAATTAGATTGGCATCAGACTTTTTGAAAGCAATATAAAAAAGATAAATGGGCAAATCTTTAAAAGTACCATGAAGAGAGGATGTGAACTAAGGGTTATATTCAGTCAACTGTCCTTAAAGTATTAAGGAAATATAAAAAAGTTTCCTGTATGCAAGGACTCAGGGAATTTTGTACCCATAACCCCTTTTTTGAGAAGTCTATAAAAGGATAGTCTTCCTTTAATTTTTACATAACTGAGCATGCTTCATCTAAATTAATAATGGAGCATATATATGCATATAAGTCTGTGTATATATATATATATATATATATATACACACACACACACACACACATATGTACATGTATATATCTCCTATTATAGGTCTTTGACCAAAATGAAGATAGATAAGAGGGTAGAATACTAGGATCTAGTATTTATTATTGTTATGTTTCACAAAACATGAAACAAAGCCCTGAAAGTAGAAGGAAAAAAAAAAAAGGCAAAGAGGGTAGAATGATCACAATGGCTTTTATATAAGCTGTAGTTACAAATTGAAAATTCAAATAGTAAAAGGTTAAATAGAAAAATCAGGGGCCAATGCACTGATAAATGTGTCACTGAAAAGATAATTACAACAATAAAACTCAAATCCTTCTCTATACCATCATTTTAAAAATAAAATAGCAAATAATGCACACATTTATGGAAACATTGCCAATAAAAATGTCTGAAAATATTATAGAGTTGAAACCAATTGTCTCATTCAAATTGATCAATGCAAATGGATTTACCTCATATATTAAAAGATTTTCAGTTTGCCTCCAGAAGCAAGACCCAACTATAAGCTGCATAGAATAGAAATCTAAAACTAGTTATTCAGAAAGGATAAAGGATAAAAATAAGAGTGTGGACCAAAGTGTACATGCAAAATGTGAATGATAGAACAAACCCCAAATGGAAGAAATTCAAGTGTAAAAATAAAATCATGCCAGTACTACAATAATAATAATTTTAAAAAATAGAAAGAAAACTAGAATCCAGTGAGTGAGTTCCCCTTTCACCTGATGTAGAGAGTTTTTAACCATGAAACAAAATCCAGAGGTGATAAAGAAAAGGTTGATAAGTCTAACTACAGAAAAATAGGAAAAGAACAAGTATGGTGCAAACCCTATAAACAGGGTTAAAAGGAAACTAACAAAGTATAAGAAAATATTGTCAGAATACATCATTGGCATTAGGAAAATAGTCCTAATATACAAACTATTCTAAAATAATTGAGGGTTAGTGAACCACGATGGAAATATTAGGAAAAGGTATGAGTGGATATTTAACAAAATATGAAAAGATGTTCAAATCACTCATAGAGAAATATAAATTAAAAGGACACCACATCAGGTACAACGATATACACTTGTTGTCCCAGCTACCTGAAAATCCAAGGTAGGAGGATTATAAATTTGAAGTCAGCCTAAGCAAGTTAGGTGGTGTTTCAAAGTAAAATGGGCTGGGGCTGGGGATATAATTCAGTGGTAGGGCACTTGGCTCAAGTGATGTCTTTACTAGTGTAAAGGTATAGCCCTTTTGACCTGAACAACAACAACACAACAAAAAAAATTCTCATTTCTGAAGACCAGTATTTTGAAATCAAAAGAGTTAGTAGAACCATGCTGCCTCTGAAGATTTACGGGAGAATCCTCTCTGTCTCTTCTGGTGGCCCTTGGCATCTATGATTTGAAGCCATATTTTTCCAATCTCTGTCTCTGTGACCAACTTTACTCCTTTTCTCTGTCTTCTTTTCTATCTTGAATATTTCTATGTACTTATTTTGTAAGGAAAGCCTAGGAAAGTTAAGTCCAATTAATTCTACTACCTTTCCTATTCCCTTCCCCCTCACTTCTTTTCATTTCCCTTTGTCTGGGGGCTAGGGTTGTGGCTCAGCAGTATAACGCTCACCTCATTTCCCTTTGTCTAGTCCAATGGATTCCTATTATTTCTCTCCCCAACCTTCCTTGTTTTGGGTTAGCATCTACAAATCAAAGAGATCATTCAGCCTTTGTTTTGGGGGGGATTGGCTTATTTCACTTAGCATGATATTTTCCAGTTCCATCCATTTAATAGCAAATGCCATAATTTCATTTTTCTTTATGGCTGAATAATATTCTAGTGTGTGTGTGTGTGTGTGTGTGTGTGTGTGTGTGTGTGTGTGTATCACATTTTCCTTATCCATTTATCTGTTGAAGAACACCTCGGTTATTTACATAGCTTGGTTATTGTGAGTTGAGCTGCTATAAACATGGATGTGGTTGCATCAATGTAGTATGTTGCTTTTAAATTCTTTGTGTATAGACCAAAGAGTGGGATAATTTTTAATTATACCTGAGAAACTCTTTTCTCAAACAAGGTAAGAGTCATAGGTTCTGAAAGCCATCAGTCAACCCTCTGCATCTATCAAACTGACTTCCACAAAGCATTCTGAAAATAGATTTCCAATGTGAAACTACATCTTGACAAAATTATTGACATCTATGTTGTTTTGCATGATAGCAGAAATGACTTAAATGCTCATACATGGGAGGATGATGAAACAACTATCACACACTTGCATAACAGAATATTTTAAAATTTTTTTGTAGTTGTAGATGGACAGAATGCCTTTATTTTATTTGTTTATATTTATGTGGTGCTGATGATCAAACCCAGTGTCTCAGACATGCTAGTCCAGCACTGAGCTACAACCCCAGCCCTGCATAACAAATATTATGTAGCTTTCAAAACAAATGGGAAGGGTTTCACTTTTTTTGTTAGGCAAAAGAAACAAAGCAAAATGAAAAAGAGGATCTGCAGTTCCTATTTATTGGTTGATTAATTGATTTGTACTGGGAATTGAACATAGGGACACTTAATCATTGAACTACATGCTACATACTCTTTTTATTTTTATTTTGAGGGGTCTCATTAAGTTGCCTACGGACTCACTAAGTTTCTGAGACTGACCTTGAACTTGGGATCCTCCTGCCTCAGCCTCCCGAGTTGCTGAGGTTAGAGCCATATACCACCACATCCAGCCCTGTTTGCTTTTATGGAAGAAAATAAGAACATAAGAAAATGTTCAAGTATATTCTCATATTTGTAAACAGAAATTCAGGAAGGATAAAGAAGTTAATAATGAGATGGTTACTTATAGAGTGGAAATGAGGAGGAAAAAAATGGGAAGAACTGGGTGTAGGGTAGAGGGCATGAGTAGGGAGTAACCCTTTTCTTATTATACCTCTCTGTGTAATTCCCATTTTTAGATCCATGTTAATGTTTAATGTATTCCCAAAAGCTAACAGGACCCCAATTAAATTCTTTTAAATAAATAATTAAATAATCAAAAGAAAATAGGATTTAGGTACGTGTGGGTAGGGCTAGAATCTGATACAGGAAGTTTAAATCAGCTTAAAGTTATTACAAATGAATAACATAACTGCACTGGAACCAGAACCTATTATTCCAGGAGGCCTGGTTCCATTTCTTGGACAGAAGCATTAGAAAAATGGAGATGCAGGCAGTGGGTGTTCCCATTGCTGCTTGGATTTCATTGTTTCCCTGATCCCTTTCAGTAGAAAGAGCTAGGAGAAACATATAAATAATCCATACAAATGCTCATCTGCACTTCATTCATATGTACAGGATGTGCACATACTTCCCTTTTCTTCTTTCTTTGCTTCTTGGATTAATATTGTCTGAGAACTACTCGTTTCTTATGCTGCCATTGCTTTAAAATGAAAGTATGATACTTAAAGTGTAGTTTCTCTTAAAAGCTGTGAATATGGATCCAATTTGCCTAACTAAAAATACCAACTCAAAAACCCACACCTTTGTGTCCTTGAGCAAAGAATTTATTCTGTCTGTGCCTCAGTTCTCTCACATGTAAAACTAAATAATAATAGTAGTTTCCAGGGCTGTGGGGCCCATTGTAGAATATACTGAATTATTGACTATATGCCACTTAGAATAGTCCTTAATGCATAGTACAGAGTGTGAGCTACTATTATTTTTGTTGCATAAACTGAGATCTTGATCCAAAGTGTCCACAATATGGGACAGTAACTCCACACCTACATGAATAAGATAATTTTTTGTTTTGTTTTGTTGTAACTTCTATCAATCTTCTTGCATTAGAATGAGATTTAATCACATTTATAGACCATCTTCATTCTGAAAACTGTCTTGGCATAGTTTAGCAGATCTTACATTTAGAACTGAAATTCCCTGTATTTACTCAGAACTTGGAATTGGGAAGAAGTTTTCCATAAATTACCTGATTGCAGTTTAAACTTCAAACTTTATTCCACCCTAAATAATAGAGTCCCTAGTCTATAGGAGTATTAATTACCTGAAAGAGGTCTGTACCTTCCAACTCCAAGTTATAGTTAATTAACTTAATTAATTTTTCATCATAATTTGATCCCTTAAGCCCCATTTCAGTTGCAATTTCTTATAGTGTTCTGAGCTAACCAATGAAGCACACAAAAATAGCATAATATTCCAGATGTGACTAATACGCTTGCATGACAAGAAATACCCAAACAAAATTTATCACTGATAAGCAATGTTACATGAAAAGAAAAAATAAAAGATGGAGAAAAAGTCTGGATACTATCAGAGATTACTAAAGATGATGACCTTAGGAGAAATCAAGAAGTAAAAAATAAGCAAAGGGACAGAAAATATTAGGGTGAAAACTTTAAGAAAAACAGGTGAGGGTATAGACAATTCTTCTACAATTTTAAGGGGAAAAGGAGAGATTTCTAAGACAAAACTCCTGTGGAAGGGGAGACAGAAATGCCCCTTGACAAATATTTAGGAATGGTAGATAAGTTGAATGTTTAAAGTAAAAAGAACAAATACACACACACACACACACACACACAAACACACACACACACACACACACACACACACACACCCTTGTAATCAACTGCAAAGCTTTTGCAAAATGGTAAATAGAGATTAACATCAAGGTGGCTTAGGGATCAGGTTTAGTGGGTTACATAAAGGGTGGAGAAGAGGGCCCTGAAGTTTTTGAAAATGTGGGAGGGTGGCAACACAAATTCAGATCAGTACAGGACACACTCCTGCATAAACCTCCATTCTAGTTAGTTCACATTCTTAAAGTCGTGAGGGATTTTTTTTTCTTCCTTGATCTCTAAAGGGGAAGTTACTGTAGAGAAATTGAGATATCAAGGCTACCATATTTTGTGAATATGGAATGATAACTTTAGGACATTATGTATCCCCCAAAAGCTCATGTATGACACAATGCAAGAGAATTTAGAGGTGAAATGATTAGATTATGAGAGATTAACCTGATTAGTGTGATAACCCCTAATAGGGATTAAGTAGGTGATAACTATAGGCAGGTTTTGTATGGCTAGAAAATGTGGGTCATAGGGGTGTGATTTTGGTGTATGTATTTTGTCCCTGGTATCTCCCCTCTCTCTCTCTCTCTCTCTCTCTCTCTCTCTCTCTCTCTCTCTCTCTCTCTCTTTCTCTCTCTCTCCTTCTTGGTGTAGTGTTCTGAATTGCTTGCTTCTGCCACACCCTTCTGCCAAGATGTCCTGCCTTTCCTCCCACCCAGAGCAATGGAGCTGGTTGTCTACAAACTGAGACTTCTGAAACATGGGCCCCAAATACACTTTTCCTCCTCTAAAACTGTTCTTATCAGGGCATTGGTCACAGCAGTGAAAAACTAAACAAAAATAAAGAGCTCAAACAATAACATCGTTTAAGAACAACATGCTAAAAATTTAACATAAAAATTAGTATGGGATCATTAAAGTTTTTGAAATTTCATGTATATAAATAATAAATAAATAAATAGAATTTTAACTAATTGAAAGTTACTAATGCACACCAAATAAACCAAAAGGAGAATAAGGACACAAAATGAAGAGAAGAATCAAGTTAGAAAATATATTTAAATGAGAATATAAAAATAATGAAGGAGATGAAAGAAGTAATAAAAGTAAGAAAATTGTTGCAAAATAAATGGTATGAATTTAAAGTTATAAAATTCTAGAATTGACCAAATTTATCAATAACCAATTGAATAGCTGTTCTTTAATTTCTCTGAGGTTTAGTTTTCTCATGAAATTATTGACATGAATCTCTTGGTGTTGCTGTAAACATTAAATAATAAAATGCACATAAATTTCTTAGAGAGTTAGAAGTATCAATACATAGCAATGTTTATCTTGCTTTCCATTTATGCAACAGAAGTTAGGTGTTGAGTCTTGGTCAATAGAGGTTTATTTTTGTAATTCTAAATACAAAAAATATATTTATAGGGATAAAATTTTTAAATGCAAATTGTGTAATTAGTACATTGCAAAAATATAATGTGGGATATTAAGTCTATCAAAGTATGTAGTTTACCAAAAATTGTCACCAACAGATTTTCTGTCCACATACATATGTAATATGAATTTCAGTGTAAATAATAAACCAAATATTTCCCTTGAGGATGGGCTTCTGTATGAGAGAAAGTACAGAGACAGCACAATTCATTTTTACAGATGTAGTTTAGAGTTATTTTTGAAAAGTTTGAAATCTTTCCTTTTGGGAGTGTTTATTAGTATTGCATTATATTTACAGATAATTTTGAAAAAAAATGATACATTTATAGCTTCCTTTCTTTCATCCAGCAATCTGGAGTGTCTCTCATTTTACTTACATTTGATTGTTTCTTCTTTAGTGAAGTTTATGGTATTCTTTATAAACATTTTTATACAATTTATTTTTATATATTTTAGAACATGGTTGCTATAGTAACTGACATCTAAGCTGCCATTAGGTATCCAAAAGAGCTTTGGGTTTCTTTATATATGTATAATTTTATAGCCAACATATAGAATTCTCTTAGTTTAAATATTTTAAGCTACAATTTTTTTTGCATTTTAATATACATATTGGCATGTTCTGGAAGCATTCATTAACAAATTATTTATGCCATTATGCAAACAATTGACAAGAGCTTTTGAAATAACATGGCATGGTAAGTGGAGATCATAAACTTCTGTGTCCTTTGCATGTTAAGGAAATATTCTATATTTAATTTTCTAAGAATTACAGTTTCCTTGGTGCTGCTTTGTTATTTTTCCAGATGATAATTTGTTTTTCTTTTCTTTAATGTATTGAAGTACTTTATTAATAAAATTCCTATCTTGAAACCACCATTTTCTCCCTGTCTCTATCTTAATTGGCTATAAAGTATCATTCTTTTAATAAACGGTTGAAAAGCATTCCTTAGTGTTTTGAATGACTTCAGAAGTGTGATTTTACCATAAGTTATGTAGATGTTGTGTATTCTTTGTTAGATCTGAGTTTTAAAGACAAATTAATAATTTGGGGACTAAAATGTTTTGGAAGTTATGTGATTGTTACACTGTACTGTAAACTGTGTGACATCAAGGGCATTTCATGTGATAAACACAACTCAGAAGTTTACAGAAAGATACATGAATTAGATAAAGGTGCAAAATTAAAATGATACACTTTGTTATGAATTTTATTTTTGTTGAGGAATCACTACCTTTATGTTTATATAAGTCTGTATATTTATTGATGTAAAATATTTGTCTTCTACTATCATTGGTCTTCACTGTAAATTTTTAAGATATTCCAGCTCACTTGATTTGTTAGTCAGTGTTACTATGCCTGTACCCTCCCATTTTTTTTCAACTTCAAAAAATTTGCTACCTGTATTTTGAAAGTGTTATTTGGCATAATCTTAGGATCTTAGAGTACTTTTTATTCTGATACTCCCCTTTATCATTCATTTTGTATTTTCTCATAAATAGTCATCATTATTTTTATAGTTTTGCCATTACCATTCTTCATTTTTGGTTGTCATTCTCATTTTCTCATATCTTTGGTCTGCCTTCTACTTTTTTACTTCTAGTCAATTTACTTTTTTTGATGTATGCTTTAGGAATACTTTCAGTGAAATCTTGTAAACGACAAGCTTTTGTTTCTCTGAAGATGATTTTCTCTTTTTAGTATAAATAAAATATATCTGGGTATACAATTCTAAGTTCAACATTTTGAGCAGGTGGCTTTAGGCTGTTGTTTCTGATTTAAAAAAATCTACTCTCAAGCTAATTGTTCATTGTATGCAATCAATCTTTTGTTTTTATTCTTCTGAAATTAAAAAAAATACTTGGATTTGAATTTATTTCTATGTATCTTGTTTATTTTACTTATTGTGGTTTAATATAAGCTTTTTAATGTTGGCCATTTCCGGTTCTAATTTTTTTTTTGAACTATTCTTTCTGTTGACACTTTTCTTGCAGGACTCTTGTGAATTTTATACACTCATAAATATTTGATAAGGGTTGCAATGTTCCAGGCACTTTTCTAGGTATTAAGTTATTTCTAACATTGGATTTATGTTAATTTTTTAATGTCCTCCTTATCTATAACTTGTCTTTAATATTATCTATCTCTAGTTTTTTTCTGCTGTGTTTTAAATTATTTGGCCAGATCTTTTTTTATCTACTTACTATTTTTTTTTAACATGACTCTTTAACAATCTTTGCTTTTTTCAGAGAGATTTTTAATTTGAAATTAAAATTTTCATTTGTGGAAGAATGATTTGATCTTTTCCTAATCTACATAATTTTATTAGATTTTTATGGTTATATGTAGTAGTTAGGTTCATCCTGACAAACTCAAAATGCATGGAAATCAATTTCAGTTTCTTATCTACATATTTTTGTATAACATGCTATGGTTTTCTTATGTAATACTGTAGATACTGATTGTGTGATAATCTTTCAGATTGAAAACTATCATTATACCTAAAGCTAAAAATCTTTTTCATTTACTCCTACATTTAATTCTTGACTCAGTATTTATCTGCAATCTCTCCACTGTCTATGACTTTCCACTGTAATCCCTTTAGTATAACATATTATAAACTTATGTCAGATTTATTTCAATAGCCTCCTAACTAGTATTACTGCTTCCAATATTATTTACTGTCCCCTCAGTGGACACCCAACATTAGTCAAAACGAATAATTACAAATGTAAGTCAGATTACATTGCTTCCATGTTTAAAGTCCATGGCCTATTTAGCTTTCTGCTAGCTGTATTTTATTTCCTTACTACTTCTTATTCTTCCATTCTTTTCCTTGCTCACTCAGGTTCAGCCACTGGCCTCTTCACTCTTCCTCAAACATACCAAGCATGTTCATCTTTGCCCTTGCTATTCTGCATGCTGGGAATGCTATTCCTTGAATAGCTGCATATGCATTTATTATGCATTTCAGAATAATGAATTATCCTTAAGCTTATGACTTAAAACTTTAAGTATTTACTTACTATCTATCTTCCACAGATTCTTTCAGATCAAAATTTGGAGGATCTTGGCTTGGAAGTTATGCTTCAGCTTCTTGTAAGTTTCTTTCAAATGATGGCTGGAACTTCAGACATCCTAAGTCTTAATTGAGTCTGGTACATCTGCTTCCAAAATGACTGCTCACATGTACAGCACTTTGGTGTTGACTATTGATGGGATATTTATTTTTTTTTCATGACAGTTTCTACATAAGCTTTTTAAATGTCTTTACAAAATGATCCCAAGTGAGAGATCTAATAAATTAAGCCAGAAGCTGCAATGTCTTGTGGCTTAGCCTCTGAAGTCACACAGAATCTTTTCAACAGTGTCATGTCCCTCCTGGTATCACCTTCCTGGCGAGGTCTTCTTTGACTACTCAATTGCAACATCACCATGATCTTTACTTTTCTCCTTTCCCTTTTTATAGCTCTCCATTGCACTTATCATCATCTAATCTAGCAGATGTTTAATTGTTCATATTTCATGGCCATCTCTTCTCAGTGGAATGTAAAACAGGACTTCATGAAAAGAGGTAATTTGTTTTATTCATTGCTGTAATCATAGTGTCTCGTCTGGTTCATGGTAGTAGTCAATAAATTTATGTTGATCATTAGTTTCTGCTCTTTCAATTTTGCTGATCTCTGCTTCATTGAAGTTGTAAGTTTGGCCATTGTATTGTTTTCTGTGTCATTTGTTCTGGCTCAAAACCTCCCTTGTGTTGTCTGACTCCTAATTTTACTATTACTTGACCCCTATGAGGAAATATTGATTTATATTTAAACAGTGTTTTAGGATTTTATAAGAAAAACGAACTATTCTCACAGCTCTTCTGATTTGCCCTCATCTGAACTTCCAAATACTTTCATTTGTTCAGTAATGTTTCTGTACAGAGACCTCTGAGATCATTCTGCTGTAAGGAGAATGGGACCTTTCAGAGGTTATGAGACTGAGTCTTTCAAGCTCCTATGAAGGAAGGAAAATTAAGTTCCTATAGATTGTAATTTTACGATTTTTTTTTCAGAGTTTCATTACCAGAGGTTTGACAATGAACCATTGCTATAGTTTTTACAACAGGGAGCCTCCTCCTGTATCACAGTCCACATTTTTTGTGCTTACAAAGGTCGTAATGACTTAGCAGGAGCAGTTCCAATGATACACTGTGAGTAAATGCTGTGAGCTCTAGAAAGGCAAGACAAATAGTAACATAGTCCTCACAAGGAACTGGAGGGATCACACACTGCTCTCTTACTATCCTAATTTCTATTTTGGCCTCCTACCTTTGGCTGCTAGTGAGTTTTTGGAATATCTTCACTTGTTTCCCAGGCAAGATGCTTCTAGGCAGCATATAATAGTCATTGTAGGTCATGGTTAAGTAGGTTCCCTCCTTATATTGAGAGTTCTCTTGAGGTTTTGATAGATGAGTATTTTTCGTCCATATTCTCTAATATGGGTTCAGAATTTACGTTATTTGATATTTATTTAATGTGATTTTAGGACGTAAGTTTGATGTATTCTATTTATTATGCAATCAGGAAATCAGCCTTATACGTTGAACATTAGGTACTTGGAGAGGTTCCCTCTGTCTATCCTACCCAATGAAGACTCCTTTAAATTGTTTGGTACTTAAACTTATATTTTTCCCTTAAAGAACTTATCAATTTTAAATTATTTAAATATCTGCTTGCTTTTTCTTTAGTATCTTTAATAGTATATTGAATGTTATATCTGATTTTAAAGGATGTCTGCTTTGTTCGTTATTGTATTTCTACTGCCTGGGATAGTGTATGGGAGCCAAAAGGAATCATACATAGAAGTACATAATTATGAAATAAAGAAATGATGGTAATTGTAGACAAGATAAAGCCATGTGAGATAAATATATTATACCATCTATTTAGTCCATGCAAGACTTTTTAGTCTATGCAAAAACCTTTGTAACCCTTTTCTTTAAAAACATATGCATTTTGTGGTAGTCGCTTCTTGAGGTGGTAGAGAGAGAAATATGAAAATGTAAGGAAATACATCTAACTCCAACTTGCACAGGACAAATAAAGGTATGAGTATTATTTAATATGAAAAAAATTAAAGAAAAATAATAAGTACATATACCATTATAAAAATGTAATAACAAAGCTAATCCTATTTCTCCATATTATTAAATACATAACTAGAAGAACTGAACTTTACTTGTACAGATTTTTTTTTTCAAACCCCTGAAATAAAAACATCTTAGTAAGATCAATAGTGACAGGAAAACTTTCCAAATGATGTTACAGAATATCCTGTTTATTCAATATCCTCTGGAAAAGAAATGCCAATTTGGGTTAGAGATACAACTTTTGTTAAGGCAAATCATGTCTTGAAATTTCTTTCAGATGTAGAAGTAAACCAGAATATTTCAAACACATTTTTGACATAAGCTAAATGTAAGCTTAGAATAATTTGTTAAATGTCACAAGAGAGGAAAATTAGTTGGAATAAATAGCTGCTTTTAAGCTTAACTATAGTGTTTTCTTTTATTTGTGCTTAAAAAAAATTACCCCTGCTAGCTAACAGAACACATTAAATCAAAAGGATTTAGCATTGTGGTTAATGTCTTGTTCTTTATGATCTGCATGGGCCTAGATATTGCAGCACATATTTTACATATGTAATTCTGCTCTGGGACTACTTTAAAACCAGTGTACAATATGCTGAATTAATAATGCTTATAAGTGTAATATATATAGGGGGAGTTTGAAAAACTCTTGATGAAAGGTGATATGTATTTATGAGGTGCCAGATGTTTGCTTTTAAAAGTAATTTTTATTAACCCACAGTATTGAGATTTGTATTGAAGTGGTCTCTTTGTGGTAGTATATTGTTTGAAATATGTTCTGTGAGACCTAGGCACAATGGGGTGAATAAAAGTAAGTGCCTGTCTAAATTTTATATATTATTTTAAATCAGGCCATTGAGGTACATTTTTAATGCAGGTGCAGTGAATTAGGCAGAAAACAGTAAAAAGAGTTATATATTTCATATACAAATGCAGGTGTTAAAAATGTACATATTGTTGTTATTTTAAATATTTTCTTTTCTTTTTATTATGAAGGCAATCATGATATCATATGCTTACAGATCATGTTTCTCCCAAGGTTTCAAAACACATTACAGTCATCAATTATTTCACATTTCATTACTTTCCCAATGGAAGCCAGGCTGGACAAGTGTTATCGCTCCATTTCACGGACGAGATAACTGGTTACCAAACAACTGCTCTCTAAATGTATCCAGGATTTTTTCAAGTGATCTTCCAGTAGGCTTTTCTGAGAGCCTTCCATATCATGTGTTCACTGGGCTATTTCTGCTGCTGTTTACCACCAAGATCACAATCAGGTGAATGGCTACTCTGACTAGCATGCTCAAGAAAATATTTGTATCTTCCCAAACAGAATTCATGCCACTCATTTTAATAAATGTTTAACAACATTTAGCAAAATAGAATGTGTGTGTTACAAAGTAATGGATTTCCACAACTGCCTATGTGCATTTCTGACATGGGTTTCCCTTATAGACCTCCTTCCTGTCCTACTTCTAATGTGCTTCCTGTGGCTAGGACTGTTCATCTCTAGCTGTATTTCAAAGTGTGTTAGATGCTAAGCTCCATGAAGATGATAATAAATTTTCTTTCTTTAATCTGAAATCTACTTTCATGTGTCCCAGAATTAACTTCATCTCAGAACGAAAGTTTTAATGTTTTTAAAGGCCATCTTCATCTACAGGAATATGTTCTATCTCATGGTAAAAAGAACAAATTTATATGCTGATTGATTTTACTATGTCTGACTTGTTTAGCTTTGAACAGTAGAATGACTGATTGAAAAGGCCTGGCCCGGGTAGATGGGCTTGCAACTTATTCTATTTCTCCTCTTTACAGAGATTGTGTGTGTGTGTGTGTGTGTGTGTGTGTGTGTGTTTAGTCTCATTAAAATCTCCTTGAAATTGTGATATATGATCCTAGGATGCATAATAATAAACATCCCAGTAGATACCAAACTTCTAAGGTACATCTGCACACTGGCATGTCTTTCAATCTCATAATCAGGCATTATATTTATTTATTCAATTACTGATTCATTAAACAAACATTCATTCAAATGTCTGTGAATGATGAATACTCAACCACTCCATAAAAAGATATTAGATAAGGGCCTGCCCTCTGTCATATTACAGTATAGGTAAGCAAAACATGAATGATTGTCAAAGTTTTTCTCATTATAAGAATTTATCCAGCTTCCACCAGCAGATTAACTATTCTCCACTGGACACCAACCCGAAGGACTGCTACATCAAAGGTTCCAACAAAAACATCACTGGTCCTTGACACCTCTCTTTTTCCCTCTTACTCACTACCCTACTCTCTGGAAAGCCTGAAAGGTGTTCTTTTAGAAGTCTCTCCATCCAGTCACGGATTCATAACATCATTCATAGCATCACTTGCTGCAACTTATGTAGGGGAATAGTGACAACAAGTTTATGGGCAGCTGTTGCATCTGTAATTTTTTTTATCAAGCAAGATAAAGATTTTTCAAAAAAGGCTTAAAATAGACAATAACCAAAGACTTTGTAAAAATAAAGATGAACTTCTTTTTAATGGAAATATTTAGGCATGTATTTGATAGAAAATGGGGCTTTCAAATGGCATCATGATTCCTATTATACAAATAGACCTTTCCTTTGGTACACATTGATCATGAATATATTTATTTTTAAAATTCGGTATGTGAGGGAATTTCATAGTTTATTATGACAGTAATGAACTAAAATAGAAAATATTGAAAATAGAGTTTCCTGAGTTTGTAAAATAACCTCAGCTTAGAAAGAAATATCAATAAATACAGTTTCTTCTGGAATTTTTTCATGTAAATCATTTATTTTTTTCTCAGAGTTTTGGCTTCTCATCCTTACATAAATTCATGGATTCATGAAATCTTAAGAGTTGGAAGATGTCTCAGAAGTCCATTCATTCTAACTCCCACTGGACACAGGAATCCCTTCATCCCCTTCATGGAGAGATTTATATCTTGATTTTAACACTTAAAAAAATGAAAAGAAAAATTCATGATTTGGGGGCAACTTATTTCAATATTAAGCAGATTTAAAGACTGGCAAGAATTCTCCTTTATACCTCAGGTCCTACCCATTCAATCTTTTACATAGTGATATGATCAGTACTACTCTTTAAGTATTGGAACAGAAAAAAAAATATATGTGCCTTTCACTTTCTTTTCTTTTTTCAGGATAAAATCTTTTTAAAAATATAATTTATTTTTTTAGCAAAAGAAGGACATATTATTTCAAGAAGAGGAAACAACATGAACAAACATGCTAAACAAATATCTTATTAATTAAACCTCAACAGTGCCTAGAGCATGGGGTTTGTGATAAATAGTAAACGATAATAGAAATGAATTCAGAAATTAGGTTTGGGTTCTAATTGTTGATAGTCATAGGCAAGGGGACCTTTAATGATTTTTTTTCTTTCTCCGTCTTTTTCTTCTTTTGAAGGCAGGATAGTGGTGTGATCAAAGATATGCTTGAGGAAGATTGATTGTACATAATAATCACATAGAACCTGATTTCCAGTTGTATATGCTTTTTTGGTAGTTCTTCTCTCCATATGTCAGATTTTGTGCATTCCAGCAGCCCTTAGTAATTGCCTTTCCTTGAATGTGGCCTGGACTTAGAAACTTGCTTCTATAACAGAATATAGCAAAAATGTGGATATGTCACTTCCATGATTGAGTTGCAACAGATTACAACTTGCTTTTTAGTAGCAGTTTCTCTATTGCATACTTTCATGAAGAAAACTGGCTCTGTGGAGAGGCCCATGCGCAAGGAACTGAAAGTGGCCGCTAGCCAACCACCAGTGAGGAACTGAGGCATTTAGTTCACAAACAACTTAATCTTGCCAACAACCCCGTGAACTTGGAAATGGATCTTTCCTCTTGTAAGTCTTGAGATAACTACATCCTAGCTGACACATAGTGTACCCTGTAAAAGATTCTCAAGGAAAAAAAAAAAAAAAAAGAACTTGTTAAGCTATGCCTGGTGCCTGGTTTCTTAATCCAAGGAACTTAGATAATAAATGAGTTGTTTTAAGATGTTAAATAATGAATTGTTTTAAATTTAGTTGTAAGTTGTTGTGTAGCAATAAATAACTAATAGAGGGGTGACTTGTGGTATTTTGAAAGTCTACACTAACTCAGGAAGCAATGATTAAACTCTTGGTGAACTGGAAGAGTTCAAAAGAGTTTGATTGGATGCACAGATTATGAGAATTATGTTGGGAAGAAAAATGCGAACACTGTAAATAAAAGTATAGTGATATCTAGAAATAATAAGGGATTACAAAGGCTAGATTGTGGATTTGACATTTTGGTTCTGGTATGTGTATACTCACATAATTTGTTCATGTTCAACAGCAAAACATAAAATTTTGTCATCTGTACTGAGGTATTACTGAGAGTAAAAAGGAATACTACTGTGTCCCTAAAGACCACACTTTATAAATTTTTATAAGAGAGTTTTATAGATGCAAAGCATGTGCAAGTCTAGAATGTTCAAGATTTTTGTTTTAAGTTGGCAAAAGACCAGCAAAATGAAGACTCTAATTGGTCTTCAAAAAATTAAAATAGAGGTCAGCACTTATTTTTTGATGTGTGTATGCTACTATTTTTTCAAGTGAAAAATTCACTCCAAATACTTGAACTTACAGAGAAGATCTTTGTAAGTTCTGTAGCCAAAAGCATAAAAGCTTAAAAAAAAACACAAATAAAATAAAGCGCTGCCAAACCAAAGCAGACCACTTATTTTATTCTGTCCAGTACAAAAATTATTCCTTCCTTACTGTGGAAAAATAATTAATTGTTTTTTTCTGGTTTTATTTTTTAAAGATATATTAGCTGGATAATATGATCAGGTTTCCTCATTGGGATTACTAGAAAAGCTCATAAAAAATACATAAGAAGGAACCCTTTATGACATTGGAGATCTAATAAGGCATTAAGAATTATGGAGCCACGAGTTGGGAAGTGATAGAAATCCCAAGTTGTAAGCACAGTACTTTGGGATGCTGTTGTCCGGGTGTTAGGGAGATCTGTAGATTCTTTAGGGATAAGTTATTCAGAACTTTTGATTAACTTGTGATGCAAATTACACAGGAATTCAAGTATATGCTGAGCAAATTGGGGGTCTTAGAGAACCCCATATATTGAATTAGGAACTCCAAAATGTTGCAGTACAGAACAAAAAAGGCATAGTAGAAATAAAAATAAATGTCCTTCCTTTTAAGAGATACAGCACAGATTTGAGATATCTGAATCCTGGTAATTAGATTGAGGTGGTCACCAATTGCTAGTGACTGTAGCTATTGGCCTAAATCAAATATGAATCATTAGACTGTTACTTCTGGGTAAGATGGAGCATCAATGTAGCCAAAAATATGTAGAAAACATAGAAAAATTCAAAAATTATTAATTTAAGGATATCAGAATACTTGGTAAGCCACAGAACTGAAAAGAGCAAAATTCCAGCAAGGATAATCTTTACAGAAGAGAGCTAATGATTTGTAGTCATCCCTAAGGGTGTCTGTTGGTTCTGGGTTTGAGACACAGGCCAGGATCCCCAAGTAAACACACACATAGGGAAATTTTCTAGGGGGACATTGTGTCAAGCAGCGTTTTGGGGGCTCACATGGAACTAGTTGACATAGTTAGAGGTCTCAGGAAGCTCAGGCACATTGACTGGTCTCATCCTCAGCGAATTTCCAAATTCCAAAGCTGCATAAAACTGGCAGCCAAAAAACTATGACCAAAGATGAAAATTCCTAAAAACCAAGGGAGTATCCTATGATCCTCAGTTGGAAGACTTATTATTGTGAATACATCAATAAGTTTTATCTATAAATTTGTCTGAAGAGTCAATGCAATCTCAACTAGAAGCCTGAAAATTATTATTTAAGGTAAATTGATAAGCAGATTAAAAAGAAAATATGAAAAATGCTAAAACCAAAATTTTTAAAAAGTAAAAAATTAGAGAATTTATGGAATCAGATATCAAAACTTTTGACCTATGAGGAGGCTTCATTTGTCATAGAATTTATATATAATAAATGGCACCTATTTATTTATATATATGGATATAGTTTGAGAAGTTTGGAGGTACACATATGTCCATGAAACATCACAAAATTTAAGGTAATAGACATATTTATCATCTCCAAAAGTTCCTTTTTATTCCTTCATTTTGTATGTGTTTGCATGTATGTGATAAAAACAACTAACAGGAGGCTTATCCTTTTCGTTGTTGTTGTTGTGTGTGTGTGTGTGTGTGTATGTATGTGTGTATGTGTGTGTGTATGTATGTATGTATGTGTGTATGTGTGTGTGTATGTATGTGTGTATGTGTGTGTGTATGTATGTATGTATGTGTGTATGTGTGTGTGTGTGTGTGTGTGTGTGTGTGTGATACTTGGGGTGAAACCCAGGGCCTTATGCATGCTAAGCAAAACTTCTACTATTGATTCACATCCCCAGCCAAAGGCCTACTCTTTTAAAAAATGTTTAAGTGCATAAAATATTTTTTCTTGACTATGGACACTATGCTCTATAAAATATTTCACAACTAATTTATCTTGTCATAGTAGTTAGATGAGTGTTGGCATAGGAGCAGAAATACATGCCAATTAAATGGGATCTGGAGTTGAAAAACACATTACATGTATATGGCCGATTGATTTATGACAGGAAGTACCATAGTGCTATGGGATCAAGATAGTCTTTTCAATGAATTTTCTTGTATCAACTATATATGTACCCAGGAAAAATGAAACTTGATCCTTATGTTATCTTTGCACAAAATCAATTACTTGGTGAGTTATAGATTTAAATTTGAATAGTAAACCAGTAAAATTTTTAAAAGATAGTATAAGAACATATCATCTTGACTTTGGGAAAGGAAAAAACTTCTATTAGTCACAAAAATTATTGGTGCAGGACCTAACCTTGGACCCTTATGGAGAAATGCTAATCCTGCTCATTGTGCAGCAGGGAAGTCCTAACATAGAACACTATGTTTTGGGACAAAGTGCTGTCAGAACACTGGCAAGCGCAATTTCCTTGCTCCTTTGACAAAAGTTATTCCCCTGTTGGTGTGGGGTTGGGCTATATCGAAGTTTCTGGATTCTTGGTGTCTTGACTTCCTATCAGGACTGTTATATGTAAATTGGCAAATATCCGCTATAAAAGCTATTGTTGCTGCGCAATAAAGCAGATGCTCTTCTCTGAAACCAGGGGTTTCTCTGGGCCTTCAAGCTTCCCATAGTCAATGTTGGAGGGTCAAGCCCCTCAGCAAGCTATAAGTCTCAGGAATAGACAAGAATAAGATTATAATAAAAATGATTCTGTATCTAGGAAGACACCATTTTAAAAATATAAAAGTAAGTTTCCTCAAAATGGGTCTCTATCTGAAATTTATAAAGAACTACAACAAATCAATAAGCAGAGAAAAAATTATCAGAGTAACTGACAAGACCTCTGAGTGAAGTCAAGGGATACGCAACAACATGAGTGATTATAAAGATGGAATTTAAACCTCACTGCAATAGCACTACTCCCATGGCAGAGGTCTAAAATTAAAAAAATGAAAGTGATCAAACTTGGAGGGGATGTGGGACAATGGAATTTTAACACATGGTTGTTGAGAGGGTAAATTTGTACAATATTTCCGAAAACAGTTTTTCATTATACAGCAGTATTGAAGATGTGTTCTTTTTCTGATATACGAATTCTACTTGAAGGTAATCAGAAATATATGAACATCTGAAGCAAGAGACAGACATAGGGATTTTGCAACTCTGTAAGAGCCCCAAATAGAAACCAAACATTTATGAAAATGAATCTATAAATATAATGTAGAGTTAAAGAAGACAGACACAAAATAAAATAAGCTGTATTATTGAATTCATTAAAGCAGCCAGACACAAAATAATATAAGCTGAATTGTTGAATTCATAGGTTCAAAAACAAAGAAGGTAAAACATTTTGTTAAGAATAGGAATAGTGGTTATTTTTAGCAAGGGGAGAGAACACAGGGGGATTGATTAGGATATGAGGAGTCCTTTTGGGTGATGGTATACTATTTATCTATTACTGCATAACACAAGAACTTAGTATCTGAAAATAACAAATACTTTATTTACCAATTTATGTGGGTCAGAAATCACCACAATTTAGTAGGTTTCTTCTGGCTCAAATGTCTTTCATGAAATCAAAATTAACGATGTCAGACAAATGGCAGTCATCTCAAGCCCCAACAGGGGTTGATGTGTGTTGTTCCAAACTTACTCATTTGGCAGGCCTCAAAAAATCCATTTCCAAGCTCACTCATGAGGTTCTCTCCCCCAGGACATTTTAGCTGGCTGGTTCCAGCACAAGTGGTTTAGAGAAGAACACAGAGAGAGTTTAAAGGAGGAATCTATTGTCTCATTAACAACTTTAGAAGGTATGTTCTATTACCACCAACTCACTGCATTTGTCATAAGCAAATCACTAAACCCAGACCATGGCTAACAGAAGAAGTCACTGAAACCCATCTTATCTAACACATACAGCAATATCTAATTTCTTGAACTTGGTGGAGATTTTTTGAGTGATTGCCTTATGTTATTTACCGAAAGGTATATTTATGTTTTGTGCAACTTTCTATATATTTTAAAATAAAACTTTTTTTATTTTAAAAGAAATGTAGAATTTTTAGATTAAAAACATACAATAATAGAGTTTCCTCAAATTTTATGTTCTCCTGGAATAGAATCAAGATGCAATACAGAACCGGGAAAAGTGGCACATACCTATTATCCCAGCAGCTCTGGAGGCTGAGGGAGGAGGATCGCAAGTTCAAAGCCAGCCTCAGACAAAGTGAGGTACTAAGCAACTCAGTGAGACCCTGTCACTAAATAAAATACAAAATAGGGTTGGGGATGTGGCTCAATGGTCAAGTGCCCCTGAATTTCAATCCCCAATAATTGACCCCCCCCAATAAAAGATGCAATACAGTAAAGAACCAATAAATTTTTAAAAATAAGAAATTTTAAAATATATATTTTTTAAAAAGATGCAATACATTCCAATGAATGCCTCCTAATCCACTCACTCAGATCTATAGACTGATTTAAAAGCATTTGTGAATATTAAAAGGACCCCACTTAAAAGAGACAAATACATCAATATTCAAAATAGATATAGATGAACTAAGTTGAGCTTATTTTTTCCTTAGAAAGAATTGTTCTCAAGAGCCTTATTCAAGTAATTCTTAGTATGTTTTTTAGTTGCTTGTAGACAAATTATACCCAAATGAAAGTCTTGAATTCAAAATTTTCCACAAATGTCAATCTCAGTAGGAATCCAATAACTTTTCTCATTACATACCTTAATTATAATATTTTAAATTCCAAAACAAGGAATATTTTATTTCTATATTACATAGAAATTGCCACTATTGATTTGAATGGGAGAAGAAAAGTATTTTATGATCTATAGATAGAAAGCAAATATTATCATTAGTTATTTAAATTAAATATTTTGTTTTTTAATTGAAATATAAAAAAAGCAAATGATATTAATAGAAATATGAATCATTGAGTTTGTTCTAGTGGATATATATATGTGTGTGGGTATGCACGTGCACACAGACACACACACACACACACACACACACACACACACACCCTCTGCTCATGGAAAATGGAGGAATAGCTTACAACAAAGTGCACTTTTCACTCTTTCCTTGACAAACTTGACAAATGACACAACCCAGCCAGGTCACCCTGCCCTTCAGGATGAGGAAGAGCACAGACCTGAACATGATATGAACATTCTGTCACTTTCCCTCAAATGAAGAATTCCAGAGGGAGCTTGAGAACAGGCTGAGATGTACCAAAAGAAAATGTTTCTTTTTTATTTAATTCTTTAGTATAAGTAAAATGCATTAAATATATAGATTGATGAAAATATATACAAATAATGTTCATCAAATAAGATTTCTAAATCATATACTATGTCATGGAGTCTATATTCTCAGATTTTCAGTATTTCACAATAAGACTATTAAAGTTAAAAGTGTCTATTGTTGACACTGTAACTCATCTTTCCTTTTACATGTAATGTAGTGGTAAGTATATTCCCAGTCATATTGTCAGCTGCTTTCTGATAGGTGGCACCAGTCAAGGCTGTAGAACAGGCCTGGAAGGCTGGACTTGCTCTATTTTCTTCACTTTCTGGTCCTGATGACATGTTCCCAGTAATGTCCCTTCACTCTGGCAATGACATTGTTACCACTGCCTACTTTTTGTGTTCTCTTCTAGACCCCTTGAGGTGCAAAAAGCTAAGTTCTTACATCAAAATTCTGAGTCCTATTTCTTTGGGGGTCCTCAACTCATCTTCTCTCATTTTTCCAAGCCCTGGAAATGGTGGTTACTTCTAGAAGATTCTGTGTCTGTGTTAGCTCAGTGTTTCCTGTTTTTCTTTTCTAGTTCTCTAACATATACTGAATTAATTCTTGATTTTGACTTCTTTGTATTTAAATATCATATATGGTTTCTGTTTTCCCAACTGGACCTCTGCTGATATAGTAGTGTAAGCAATAATTTATGGCTAATTCAGAACCAATAAATTATGGATATATTTGATTCTAACATGATTTACTTAAGAAAAATCTTTTCCTGCAGCCTGTTAATTAAAAATAATTTTCTTGGTTATAGAAGAAAAATAAATGTTACCATTTGGACTTATGAAAGTCTGCATAAAAGTTCTATTCCAGAATCCTGCAACTGCTTCAAAAAATCACAAGGGGTCATGCTTGTTAGATAGTAAGAATAACATTCAACAAATATTACTAATATTCATACTTCTAAGAAGGCACATTGCCATACTATAAATTATAAATAATCTGTATTTGTAATATAAATTAAATGAGGAATATAATTTCATTAACCGTTATAAAGAAAATAAACAGCATACTAATTTATTTTCAGTGATAATCAAGACAGTAAAATTCAAATATTTTATCTATGTTTGAATGTTTACCAATCTAAATATTATCTTTGATTAGATATTATTTTGAAAAATACCAATAAAAAGTTTGTTTCAATATGTAAATGTGATTTTTTATAATAGTTTTAAGTAGTTGGAATGACCACTATATTGGGATTCATAAATTTGATGCCTGTGAAAAATCTTTGTAATAGAGTTTCAAAAATCCTTAATATACATTTAATATTTTATAATAAAATTAATTTCAGTCTACAATTTGAAAATCCGTATATATGATAATTTGTAATGTATTTGTCTGGAGAAAGAGTATAATAGCAATTCTGAATATAATTTATTGAAAAACACATATTAAGAAATTGGTCCATTGTACTGTAAATTTTAATAGATTATTAGTCAGCATTTTTGAAATTAGAATACTTGAAAGCATTGTGTTATTTTTTTCAATATTTTTAAGCAAGCAGTGAAACACAAACTGATCATTTTAATATACAACACATATAAAATATAGTAGGATACAAGCTGTAATTAAATGATAGGATATTATTTGAGAAATGAAAAGGCATTTGTGTAGCATATGAGTTAAATGTTTCTGTTGTGGAAAATCCCAAATCTGTTGGACTTTCCTTATTTATTAATGGAAAGAGTGCTTCTTAGTGAAAGGGTTTGTATTATTATTTACTCTATTGCAACTGCTCTCTGAATGTTTAGTAATTTTTAATTGCTAAATTCACTGTCTCACTCTAAGTCTTAACTTTAGAGGAGCATTGGCAATGATTTTAAACCTACAAAATCAGTATTCTTACTATCTATTGGGTCATTGCAAGAATTTAAATGTCTATGTGGATACCATTAGATTCTTTCAGAATGTATAATGCCATGGTTAGAGTAATTAGTATGTAATATTTGGTGTTTGGGGTTGCTGTTGTAACAGACCCTAAAGAAATCTTATGTTAAATAACTCAAGAAGGATTAGTAGTTCATAGCTACCTAAATCAAATTAAACTATCAGATAGTTTATAATGTGGCATCAGTCCACCAGGATATATTTTAATATATGCCCCAAATCACTCCTTAACAATTTGAGTGAACTTGTTAAAACTGTCATTAAAATTTCATTAACAAAATAGTCTTTCCGTATCTTTTGAAAGATACAGATGAGTGGTGGTATACAGGATTAGATGAGTGAAATATTATTCCTTTTTTTAAAAAATATTTTTTTAGTTGTAGATTGACACAATATATTTATTTTATTTATTTATTATGTGGTGCTGAGGATCAAACCCGGTGCCTCACACATGCCCGACTAGTGCAGTACCACTGAGCCAGAACCTAGCCTGAAATATTATTCCTTTAATGCAAGTAATGTGCACTTAGAAATTCACTGCCTTCCCCTGGGGAAAGCTGACCACTGATGTTTTCTTTTTAAACAGCCAACTGATTTTATCCACCACCAAGAGGTATGATAAGAAAAAAATG
Organism: Urocitellus parryii; assembly: GCF_045843805.1. Classification (NCBI taxonomy): domain Eukaryota; kingdom Metazoa; phylum Chordata; class Mammalia; order Rodentia; family Sciuridae; genus Urocitellus; species Urocitellus parryii. Next base: position 66,918,481 of record NC_135538.1, on the reverse strand, counting down.
AGTGTAAGGTTCACTGTGATCCATTCTTTGAGAATCATGAAGGTGTATTTACATAAACAATGGGGAACCCGGGATAAATAACTACTTTTCCTCCTTTCACTCCCAGGCAAAATGGTAGAAAATTACCAGTGGTGATTCTCTGCATGGCAGGAAAGCATTGAATCCTGTTGTTTGTTTGTTTATTTATTTATTTATTTTAAAAGGCTGTGTTTCTGTGCTATCCGATGCGTATACCTGTCAGAAAGATTCCTTGAATCACTTTTTTTCTGTCACATAAAATCGATGATTTCACTACACCCATTAACCCATGTGAAATGATCTAGGAGTAGGTAAAGACTTGAGGCCACTCCAGTTTACATTGAATTTATCAGGCTCTTTGTTTATGACAATGAATAGATTTATTATTATTGTAGTTGTTATTTCTAACTTATGGTAAGAAATTGTCTTTTCAATTCTAAAATGTGAGTCATATAGCACATTATTACCATAGTCTTTTCTTCTGTTTGCAAATGAGCAGCTACTATATGGGTAAATCAGATTGAAGCCCTCATTAGCATCAGTGATTATGACAGTTGTACAAAGATGCTGAAAATTGATAGGAAACTGAATATTCTCTCACAATGACAGTCTGTGAGTGCTAGAGGTCCTGATTTAGATCTGGAAAGATAATCAGAAAAGAATGTGCTGCTCTTCTTTTCTTCCCTCATGAAATTTTGAAGGAACAGGTTGAAAACTACTGACTTATTGCCTCATGAATTCATTTGAGGTGGCATATATTGAAATTGAAAGCACTATTACATGGGTACCTCATTGTACATGGTGATAAGAAAGCTATTACTTAACTTGGCTGAACACCTGTCAAGAATTGCTCTTGAAATCATCTTGGAATTGCACACTTGTGCTCTACTACAAGAAATGGAAACTTATTCTTCATACCAAGAGATGCTAAGTCATGGTCCAAATAAGAGTGCATGTCCACTTCTCCATGCTCCTGTGAGATGGATGTCAGTACCATTTAAAAATTAAGAACTGGAAATTGTGGTTTATACAATAGAAATAGTGAATACTTTTTAATAAATTATTGCTATAATTATTCAAAGTTGATAGTTTTAACAGTCAGGATAGATTAAGCACTGCTGTGGTAGCAAATGAACCCTGAAACCTCAGTGGCTTTAAAGTACAATGATTCACCATGTTACATGTTCACTGCACGTTAGCTTTGGCTCCTTTCTGTGCCTCTTCTCTCCACCTAGAGCCCGGTATGACACAGAAGCTTCTTTTACAAATACTGTCATGCCAATGAGCAATGGGAGGGAAAGCAAAGTGACCAGACCTGTCCTTAAATTTCTGGAGTTTGCTGCATCTCCACTAAATATTGAAGTGTTCAGAGAAGTTTATTAACACAAATATATTTTAAATATATCACTATTGAAAATAAAATTATATGGAAGGGATAGAGTCACGAAGATATGCTATCAATTTAATACATCTACACTAAAGCACATGTGCATGCACACGTGCACACGCCATCACATATCACAGAAAAAACTGGCAGCCAACCTTGGATGTAATTATGTCATCACATTTTCCCCAGCATTAAGAGGTATGCATGTTTGCATTTGTGTGAAAAGTAAAATTACTCTTAAAATTTGAAATTTTACTACTAAGTTTTTTTTTTTTCATATTTCTAGTATCCATTCTTATTTATTCTGTATTTCTCTTCTTGCCCATTTCTGTTAGTCTGTTTGGGCTGCTAAAACAAAATCCCATAGATTGAATCTCTTAAAATTAAAAACAGTTTTTTTCTCATAGTTCTGCAATCTGAGAAATCTAAGATCAAGGTTTCAGGAGATTTGCTGAGGGCCTGTTTTCTCTTTCATAGACCATCTCTTCTTCTCTGTTCTCCGATGATGTAAGGGGGAAACAAAATCCTATTTGCTTCTTTCTAGGGACCCTAATTCCCCATCTGTGACATAATCACTTACTCACCTCTTCATACCATCATATTTGAGATTGGCATTCAACATAGGAGTTCTGAAACGACCCATACATTGCGATCATAATATACTTTTTCTTTTGAAGTATTACTGTTCTCATTTTTATTGCTGAAAACTCCTGTTTTAAATATCAAGAGCAGTGATTCCTCGTCATATTTATTGTCCTTGATATTTAAAACAGGAATTTAAAACTATCAATTTGTATTTAATTTTTATTTCAGTTTTGGTTTTGAATTAAAATATTGACACTATTTCTATCCTTGTTTAATTAGTTCCATTTAATGTTAACTCATTCAATTGCCTGAACAGGCTACAATTTTTATATCTCTCATTTGAATCCTTTTATTGAAGAATTGCAAAGTGCATATTATTTGGTGAGTACATAAATAACATTGTTATATGGGTAAATATTATTGTTACATATTTCATTTTTTCTACTTAAAAATGAAACACTTTAAAAAGATCCATCTTTATTAATATGTTGCCTTTTGTATTTAGCCAATTGCTGCTAAATGTCACAAAATACCTCATGGTGGGCATTTGTTGTATTTTATCTGACCATCTTTCTGATTTTGGACACAAAAATTGTTAGTACCTTCTTTATACTGCACACTCCATGAACCATGTTTATATACACTCCTTCAAACTAGAGATTTTTACCAGAAATATGTATCTACAAGTGGATTTGCTGTTTCTTACTGTGTATACATGGTTTACATAATATGGCAGAGTGTTACTTGAAGGGTTTCCAGAATGGTTGTCTCATTTTACACCAGCAGGTTATGAAGGATCCTAGATCTTAACATCCCTACTAACAATTAGCATCTTCAAAAGTTTTTTGTTTCCATTACAGTTTAATTTGCATTTTTCTGATTATTAATGATTTTAATTGTTTCATCAATTACTAACTGAGCTGAACTATATGAAATTGTTGATATCTATATTTTTTATTTATAAAATATGGCAGTGACATACATTTCAATCTAATAACTTCATGGGTTTCTTCTACTCTAAGTAACCTGTTTTACCCCTTTGCTCTTAGTTCTACCAAGTAGTTCTCTTGTAATGTCTGTTTTTTAGAGGTTTTTTTTGTAGATTAAATGTTTATCACTTGTGAGTTTTAGACACTACCAATAATCTTCTTCCTTTCTCTCACTTATTTTCTATTTTGCCTTTGGCATCTCTCCTTCAACAGAAATCCTTGATTTGGGCACAGTAGTAGAAGTCACAGCATTTGCTCTTTTTACATGTACATGATATTATATCATTTAATGAATATTTTAAAATTGAGAAAACTGAGGCACAGAGAAGATAAAGTATTGTTCAAATTCACATAACTAGTAGGTCATGGGTCTTTTAATCAATGAGAGAGAAATTTCTTATGATATGTGTTCTAAAATTTGTTAAATGACACTTTGTACTTGGCATTATAAAATTTCACCTAAAACATATATTAAGACTTCATATTTTATATGGTTTTGGCAAAATTTCTATTTTAATTTCCATATACTAGAAATCTGTCCTTTCCATACAGATCATAGTTCCTTTTAATTTTTTTTTTTAATTCTCTTCAATATGGGCCCATCTCTATTCTATTCCATTGGTTGATTTTTCCATTTGCTTTGCTTTTCATGTATCTTTATTCATCCATATACATTCCAAAGTAATTTAAAAAATATGTTTTAAAAAGTCAGATCAGGTATATTTAAGAAAAGATTATAGTAATAAAATAAGAATTTTAAAGTAAGAACACTTGGGGAGGCAAGACCTTGTAGGGATCTAGTCAATCTAGAGAAGAGTCAGCTCAAAATTTTTTTGAATCAGATTTAGCCAAAAATTAAGACAAATGGTGGAAAAGAATGACTATATGAATATTTCACATCATTTATGTGGGGGAAGTCCTTAAGCTTTCAAGCTTGGAAAGTTACTGTGACCATCTCTGTTCTTATACAATTTTTTTTTAAAAAAAATACACTAATAAGAATTATACTCAATATTATAAAATATAATAAAAATGTAAACATTATTCAAAAGATATTTCAGTAGTATAGAAAATGATATTAAGTTTTTGTTACACAAAACATGAACACAGTATCCTAACATTTCCAAATAACTTACCCAAAAAAGGTAAATCCTTAAAGCCTACAGGGAATGACACAAATCAGAATGGTAGAAGAATAAGATTACAGAAATACAAGGAAAAGTGAAAGAATTCAGGCTTAAGAACCATAAAATGGGAGAAAAAAATATTATGAAGTAAAGAAAAAATAGAGAAAAAGGTTATAGTTCATAAATAATCATGTAAAACATAATGATTAAGGTAAAAGGGATTGCAAAACTAGAAGTAAACATAGTGAAAAAGTGATTGATATAGAGAAAAAAGAAGATGTCTGAAATATGTAATTGTAGCATACCAAGAAGTGAATCGAAGCCAGAGGATAATATTTGAAACTATAATTAAAATAAAACATTACAAAAATAATTGTGAATTATTATTATTATGATGATGATGATGATGATGATGATGATGCCAGGGAGTTTGAATCCAAGTGGCAAATTCTGAGATATACACACATAAAATAATCAGATTTTAAAGTTTTAAAGAATATATTTCGGAATATCCAGGAAAATGATTAATGATGACCAACCACTGATCAAGACATTCATTACATAAAGTCAAGAAAATCAAAGTAGCACTAGCTTTCTTTGTTAGGATGTTTTCCATTTATGTGGCGGGAGAAGTTAGAGCAACATTGGTTTAGATTATTACAAAAGGAAATGTGAGCCACTCTGAGGTTTGACCACTCTTCTGACATCACAGACAAACATTTTTGGACAAGGAGGGACTTTGAAAATATTGCTCCTATGTTTCCCTCTTGAATACCCAACTGGAAGACAGCTTTAAAAGATGATTGATGGATCTTTACCTGGGTTCTGTTGAGAATCAAATAATTTTATCCCTAAAATGAAACAATGGGTATAAAGACTACAGAAATGATAATAGAGAATTAGCTTCATGGTCAGATGTAAGAAGAGGATAGGGAAGGTCCCCGGAGACTAGAATTAGCTCACTAAGTACTCCCCAGGTATAAACTGGGATTAAATGATGATCAATTTAAATTGGCTAAAATACAAGAAATTATTTTGAATAATGGTAAAAATAATTGCTCTACTTCTTTTGCTCCTAATTATATAGGGCCAACTTTTACTGGTCCACCCTTAATTTTTTTTTTTTCTATTTTTAATCTGATACTAGGATTTCATGTAAAAAATAGGAATTTTGGAGGAGGGATTTTGTAAAAGCATTTATAAGTTATTTAATACACATAAACTCATAAACTTTTTAAAAATTGTAATTGTAGATGGACAGCATCCCTTTATTTTGTCTATTTATTTATTTTTATGCAGTTCTAACAATTGAACACAGTGTCTCATACATGCTCTGCCATTGAACCCCAGCCCCAGCCCTAATATAATAAAGTTTTTGTTTATGCAAGAAATAAAATTCATTCTAGTAATAAATTTATTTACCAATCTATTGACTCTTGTAATAAATGTTAATCATTACTGTCTTTGAAAGTATGAAACAAATTAAATTAAACTTTCTAATTGAAAATCTTTTTTAATATTATTTTCTGAATTTTGGTTTCTTCATATTATCTCTTCCTATTTTGCTCTTTAAATATGTGTGTAGCTTTTAAATCAATTGTGACAATTGGCAAAAATAGCAACCAATTTTAGCTTTTATTTATATTGACCAGCTTCCCCAAAATAGATTACAGAGATTTCAATTTTGCTTTATCAGAAACTTTATGGTATAATTGATATTTCCTTATAGCAAAATTATATAAGCCTACTGCTAATTGCTATTAGGATCATCTGCTTTGCAACCAGTTACAGGTTGTACAATAGGAAGATAAAGGAGTTGAATTCCAGAAATGTTACAAAAATACTGTTATAATTAATTGGTTTAAGATATGTAGCTGAATAAGTGCTATTACAAAGAGAAAATATACATAAATTCCTTTTAAAGTTTGGTAGTTGGGCCATGCTTTTCAAAGTTACTTTTAAAATTCTTGATTAGAACAGTTTAAGAAAATCAGCCAAAATTTGGTGAAAAATCATCTGTGTGTTCTTTTTATAAGGTTAACTATTTTGTGATGTAAGAAAGTCAGAAGGTATTTTTATGTGTCCTGCTCCATTTATAAGGTTATTTATTAACAGCATATTTTAAAAAATAGTTATAGATGGACACAATAACTTTATTTTGTTTATTTATTTTTATGTGGTGCTGAGGATTGAACCCAGGGCCTCACGTGTGCAAGGCAAGTACTCTACCACTGAGCTACAACCCCAGCCCCTTAACAGTATATTTTTTACAGTGAATTGAATCCTGTTTCAGATATCTATTAAAAGAATGTTTGTAATGTTAGTAGAATGTAGAATAGAATCACCCTAAACACCTTGATGTTATCATGGTTAGAGTTCACAAGGATGCCACATTGGTGAGAAAGATTGTTACTTTCATCATTGATCTTAAATGGATCAGAATATCGTCATTACTGCTTTGTTTATTCAGAGTAGATTTTCTGTAATTGCAACTCTTACCTTAGCTGCTCACCAAATCTGGTGTGAAAACTTTTGGCTAAAGATATGCAATATAAGTGTGAGGAACTCACTGGAGTCCCTAGCCTATCTTAGGAGTATAATACAGCTTTAATACATAGCAGATAATTGACTGATTTTAAAATGTTTTGCATGAACAATTTTGTTTTCTGACAGCTCAGATAGAAATACATATTTTTTCCATTTATCTTATCACCAGGTATCACTACTTGCTCTCACAGTCTCCTCAGCGTTAGATGTATCTCTTCTTTGGTACTTCCCCGAATACCATTAATATGAATATGCATTCAGAGTGATGTTTACTCACCTCAATCTATTACTTTCTGACATTGCCTTTTGATCTCTTCAACCTTGGTAACTATTATCACATTAAGTAACCTTTTACAATTATTAGTATTTAGAAAAGAATAACCCAAGGAGCAATTAAATGTGTTGGCCTTCTTACAGTCTGTAATTTTCCCCTTTCCTATTAAGTAGTGGACTTAAACTCTTCAGTGACATTCTTCTGATTCTCAGGCACTTACAGTAAATGTTTCCTTATTTCCTTCAATAACCTCTGCTAATCGGGTTTCCTTCTGTGACTCTGTCTCATGACTTTGCCCTAACACAGACCAAATAATTATTACTCTTACATTTTTACCTTGTAACTACATTTTCCATGACTTTTTAATGTAATTTCAATAGTGGCCTATACTCAAGTTAGGGCACTCTAGGTTTCTGAAGGTGATTTTCTGAGATGAGACATATAATCAAAGTCCTAACTACTTCTGTTCACAGCACTTACTGCAATACATTGCACACTAATCTCTCTGCACTTAAAAACATCAGAACTTGAAACATTTATTTTGAACAACAAATTAATATTATGATGAATATTTAGTTTATTTTTCATGAGCAATCTTCTACTAAAAGTCCATATTTGAATATATAAATATGTAACTAAATAGGCATAAAAAGAACAAAATAATGCAATTATACTTCACAAGTATATTTGGTTGGTTTTACATGCATATATTTAATTGATTCTGTAAAAGCATAAATAGCAAGAAAACAAGAGGGAAGGAAGGAAGGAATAGATGGAAAGAGGAAAAGAGGAAAAAGATAGGCACTATAACATGAAATATTTTAAATTGTCAATTAAGTTATATGTTTCACAAAAGTCTAGATATAACAATTGTTTTGGTTCATTGAGAAGGGTGTTCATGAAGAACTGTAGTTATGAAATTGAAGGCTAAGCTATTCATATACTGCAGGGGGACAATTTAGTCTCAAACCTTATTCAGCGTGGGTAGCCACAAGTCTGGCCAGTAGACTTTGGCAGTATCATAAAAACTCCATGAAAGAATCTACTGTTTATACCCAAAGTGGTTGTTCCTAGAACTTTAAGTTTACTATCTTCTTATATTATCATTGGCTTCTAGGGCTTATAAAGGTAATTTTTTGGTAGTAAACATCCTGTAGGTAATTTTATTTCACAAAGAGAAGAGTCTTTCTTTCTTTTTTCTCTGTCCTTCTCTTTCCATTTAAAGTTTAATTTTAGAGTCACTAAAAGTCTGTTCATTGTAATGCTAATCTAGTGTTCTGTTCATCTTTTCTTCAGTTTTCAGATGCTCTGAAAGTACCATTTGAAACACTAAAAAGTCCCCTCAAACAGAAAACAACCACCTATTTTCTTTTGGAAAGTGGTAAGTGGGATTCATCAAAACCTAAAATAGAATGTGCAAAGATACATTTGCTTTGATTTATGGCAATGTGTACATTTCAGCTTAATGAAGATTTTGCTGTTGGAAAGGGAGAATGGATTGCAGTGTTTTGATACAGAAGGGCAAAGATGATCTTGTTTTGTTCTGATTGGTTCCCCTCTTTAATCTCAGACAGTCTTCGGAATTGTGAAGCAATTGTAAAGCAAAAATTGAATATTTAAAAAAAATGAGCCAAATTTTAGAAATATTTTATATAGAAACTAAAACAAGGAAACCAGTTTTGATTGGATTATGAAACAGTTGATTTTTTATGCATTTGTACAGTAACTCATATGGGAGAAAAATGCAATTGTCCAGCAAAATCTTTGTCCCACCAGACATCTTTTCATATTATGAATTTTTATCATTTTTCGGGAATATAAAAGAATCATGATTGACAACTTAAAACCTAAATATGCTGCCGAGGCAGCACCAGGGCAGCAATGGCGCAGAAGAGAGGGAAAGAGATTGAGTGACTGTCAATGATCATAATTGTGTGCATAGCACAGTCTAAATCAAATGTCTCTCTCTATGGGTCTTAGAATCTGACGTGATCACACTGACAACCAAAAAGGAGCTGCCTTATTTTTTTTCTTTGAAAAAGGAGTTTCTTTTTATTTCCCTTTGTCATTCACTTGGTAGTGGCATCTCCCTGACTGAAGGAAATGCCTGAAACATATTGGAATGATAAGCATTCAAAATAGAGCTAAATAAACTTTGGTTTTTGAGTTAAGCTTTAGTGTCTTTTTGCTATACAAATTAGTATAGTCTATTTTAGATAATTCAAAGTAGCACAAAATAGAATCTCAAACTTACCTATACCCATATGATACACAGTTACTGTCTGTTAATATTTTATTATGTCTTTCCAAATGATTATTTATCAACCATACATCTAAAATCGGTAATTTTTGACACAAATGTAACCAAAGTCTATATTTTTGATGTATTGTAATTTTTTAACTCCATGTATCACTAACAATTCCCCACTGTTTTAAAAAATTCTTCTCTATGATGACAGTCTTGATTTTTGGCAATGTTATCTTACAGATGCACCAGAGGTTATTCATAAATCAGATATATAAAAGAAACACTTTATTTCTCAGGGCCCAGAATAAGCATGTCTAAAATTGTAAGCATTTTGTTGGTAAGTGGAGAAACACATCACTCATTTTTCTTCTTTTTCTGTCCTGTGTGTTAAAGATGTCTTGCTTTTTGTTTTTCACAATGTTTCAGTTCATTGTGTGTTTTATTAGCCCTCATTCCAAAAAGAACATCTTCTCCCTTTTAGCCAGAGAAGATTCTACTATACCTCTCATAATTTCTTGCTGTTAATTTTATCAAGAAATCATTTTTATAAAAAGGAAATTTATTTATAATATATATATATATATACATAGAAAATCTTATGCCTTAATATTTAATGACTCATGATAGCTTAAGAGAACTTCTTTAGTGTTCCTATTATTTATTAAAGGATACATTTTTGTTACAAGTCTGCCTTGTATTGTACAAATACATTCATTTTACATTGACATAGCAGAAGCTTTAACCATCACATTGTTTGTGATCTTAGAAAAGATAATTACATTAATACTATTTCCTTGTTTAAAGTAATGAGACCTTTTATCCTTTTTGTAGGAAATGTAATATCAAGTTCATATGATTTTTAGGAAGTTTAAGATGTATTAATTACATGTTTTATCTATATAGAAGTTTGCTTAGGTGTAAAAGGGGTATTATTAAAAAACTGAGATGGAAGCCACAGTTTAGATATTCGAAGGCAAGCCACCTATAACCATGTAGCTGAAACTAAAGTCACCCCAAAATGCTACCTAGGTCTATCTGTACATAAGCACAACACAAAGCTTATAATTTTGACAGCAAGCTTCAATGAAATTAAACCAACTGTTTATAGGTAAATCAGTTTAAATAGTTCTGCTTGCTTTAAACAGAGTGATAATGTATAATAACTATTATGAATAAGTTCAAAATTTCCCCTTTTTTATTTTTTATGAACTTCTGTTACTGTTAAGTGGGATTTATCACTTTTGGTTTGAGGTTTCCTGATTTACAAACTGTTATTTTGTGCACACAGCAAGCTTGAATGTTTTTTTCTGTAATAATATAATTTTATTTTTCATAGTACTCAATGAATTGTAGATATTAATATATTAACAGTCCATTTCTGCTCATTCTGTTCATAATGAAGATACTTCAGTAGCTCAGCTTCTCTTTTTTTTTCATCTTACTCCCCATAACTATAGGGGTAGGTTATATTTCTTTAACAAAGAGCCACCCAGAAGCCCTATAAAAACGATCCAAACGTTACAGAAACATTTTTTCCCCCACACAATACATTCTTATTTCCCTGTGAAAGTCTATATACCTGATTACTTACCTAATACTGTTTACCACAACCTTATTTCCAAGGACATGGGTTGCCACTGTTAAATGTTAATTGTGCAAATAATTATGTTCCTTCTGCCACAGCTGATTTAATGTATTTTCTTCCTTGTTAATGAACATGTAACAATCCAAAGTGGTGTTTTGAAGTGGTAGTATAAAAATATAACATTCTACCATTTGCCCAAAGAATTATATCATACAATTGATAAGCACAAATTTTTGGTTTGGTTTGAATGCCATGGCTTTCAATATTTTTCCTGGTTAAATGTCCATTAAATGCAGAACTGTATCTAAAGGGTCCTATTTGCAGAAACAAGCAGAGTTTCCAGATACTTAGAGGAGAGTGGACAAAAACAAAACAAAACAAAAAAGACAACCAGGACAAAACATTGGGTTTAACATGGAAATTATAAAATGATATTAAGGGGGGAGGGCTATGTTAGAAGTTCTGCCAGGATGAAGAGAAGAAAGGTCATGAAGCTTGAAATCTGAAAACATGGGTTCAATTCCCAGAACTTCTACTTATGTGTGTTATGGTATTACAGAAGCCACTTAACCTTGCTTAGCCTTGCGGTATTGTGAGTCACTTAACCTTTTTAACCTTAGTTTCCCCATTTATAGATTAAAGATAAATAGTATCTATTTTGAATAACTTATGAGAATTAATTGAGGTATTGTGCATTTAAGTGGTTTGTATACTGGCAGTGTGTGTGTGTGTGTGTGTGTGTGTGTGTGTATTTTTTTTAAATAAGCATTTCTTTTTAAATAGTAAGAGGCAACTGACTGGGTGGTTCAAAACTAGCATAGTCATCAGCATAAGGAATGAATGTAAGATAAAATTTAAAATTGAGTCCTTACATGTAGTCCATGTTAAAGGAATTATGCAAATGGACTAACTATAGGTGAGGGTAAGGGACTCATGAGTACAAAAGGCCTTCAAATTTAATGGGCATATTAGATACTTTACTCATATCATATTTCTCAATTTTTAGGACAACTGGAGAATAGATTTTATTTTATTTTACAGATGAATAAATAGATAAAAACTAAGTTTTCTAAATAACTTATCTAATATTACATAGTAAATGGAGAGGAAAAATCTTGGAATCAACCAAGTCAAGACAATTATTTCAAAAACATGTTCTTTCCATTAGATCCCTATTTCAGCACAACCAGAAAAAACATCCAAACATATAATGACAATTTACTTATTATTTTATTGGATCTTCTATTGGTCAATAAGATAAATAATGAGTAAGAAAATGGCCTTTCTTTAGTGAAGTTCTTAAGTAGAACAAGTTCTCATTAATACAAAAGTCCAAATATTAACACATCATTTAAACATATTAACAAAGAACTCCCCCTTTTTAGTGACAAATTGCACAACAAATTCACTGTGAGCTGGGCATGGAGGCACATGTGAATTGGAATACTGAAGATGGGAATTACAAGTTCAAAGCCAGTCTCAGCAACTTATCAAGGTCCTCTGCAACTAAGTGTGACCCTGTGTCAAATAAAAAATTATAAAAGGACTGAGAAAGTGGCTCAGTGATTAAGTACCCATGAATTCGATCCATAGTACAAAAAATAAAAATTAAAAAGTTAAAATTCAGAGTCATCTCAAAAAAAATAGATTTCTGATATAATCAACTACGTGAGAATTGTTTTCTTCAGTTTTCAAAAGTGAGAATACTTAGCAATCTTTGATTTATAATAAATTTATATTCTCTCAGAGATGAATCTGCATTGTGCTATAATCAATATTAACTGCTTTGATGTGCTATTTTCATGGCAATATGTGGGAACCAATAACTAGATTATCATAAAAGTTTGAAAGAAATCATATTTTCCAATATACTTTCTTAAGAAAATTATGATAAGGATAAATATTTGAGAACAATAGTAAAATAAAATTGTTCTTAGATATGTAAACAATTACCTAAAATATCTCATCCCAAATGGTGGCCCGTAGTTGCTGCTTTTCACCAATTAAACCCTTGGGAAATGACATGACAAAGCAGTAGCTATGAAGATCAAGGAAAGATGAATTAAAGGACAAAAAGGAAAGATGAAATTACATATTAGGAATAAAGAAACGTATTTACGCCTCCATAAGAAGACTTCACTTTACTTTCCCCAATATGGACTGCATAGAATTCCTTTGATTTAAAGTAGTTGAAACTTTTAAAAAATTATACAAGAAAACAATTAATTTAGGTCATAGTCTGGATTCAACTTAGGAGCATAAAACTTTCTATTTGCCTCAAGAAATTGAAGCCAAGAACTCTAAAGGAATCACTGAACTAAATGGGTTGATCATTTCTGTATTACAATTTCTCAGGCTGCTGGAGGCTAAGCTCTGTGGTACCATGTCTGAGAATATGAAATGAACATATGACATGAAAGCATTATGATGTGTGATTGCTTTGCATAGGGTGTATGATAAAGGTTAACAGACTCCTCTTTCCATTTGGCTTTTCAGATTTGCACACACTTTGAGGAAAGTTGCCAAAAAGCTTTCTTCTTGTTTCTCTATTTTTAAATTTATTCCTGCTGAGAGGTGAATCTTTATATGCTCCACTCTAAGGCAAAGATCATGGTTACAGTACCTTTCCTAGGATTTGCAGGAAACATATGGAGAGCAGATTATTCAGGTTGTAAAAATTACCACTTCAGATTTGGTTCACTTGACTTGTCATCCTTCCTGTCAGCCAGTACTCTCTTTTCACCCACCATGTAAACATCACTTTGGCACAAGGTTTCACTTCTTAAGTTGATGAGATCTCATGGGCTCTCTCTCTCTCTCTCTCTCTCTCTCTCTCTCTCTCTCTCTCTCTCTCACTCTGTGTGTGTGTGCATGTGTGTGCACCCATAGGTGTGTAGGTGTGTACAAATATGCTGCAAATTATGAACTTCTGCTTTAAAATCAGAGGAAAGGACTAAATGATTCTTTATCCTTCTTTTTATAGATAAGTGCAAAGTCAGTATTCATTTGCTTTTTAATTGAACCTCAACTATATTTAAGGAAAAAGGGCAGAGACAAAATTGATATCATCACTGATACTGATGGACATGAATCTACTGTCAATGAAAGATTCATTGATTAAGACTACAGTATAAGGTGGAAGAAAATATCAAAAGGAAAACTTAGAGTTTTGGTAATTAGAAGATGGAGATCTTTCTGACCTGGAACTTAGAAGATTTATTGGAAGAGACAGACATTGAAGAGGGTTTATAAAGATATATACCAGGCAGCCTGGGGTATAAGAAGTTTAAAAGGATAATCTTTGTATAAAAAGATGTGATCATAGACACAGAGGCAAGAAAGCATTAAGCAGATTTGTAGAGTTGCCACTTTGATAATTAAGGCTATTGGAAAGCTGATTTGGGGCATGCTGTAGAGTCCTTTGCTTTGAAGACTATTTCTAATCAGGCATGGTGACACATGCCTGTAAAGCTGAGGCAAGAGAACTGCAAGTTCAAAGCCAGCCTTAGTAACTTAGTGAGACCCTAAGCAATTTGGCAAGACCATATCACACAGTAAAAAATAATAAAGGCTGGGGATGTGACTCAGTGATAAAGTGCCCTGGATTCAATTCTAGTATCCCCTCCACCCCCCAAAAAAACCCCCCAAAATTCTGTGAAAATGGAAATAATGAAGATTTTAACAACAAAAAAACAATGAAAAATATTAATTAGTAAAACTATTTTTGTAATAATGTAAAATGTAGATCAGGGAAAGGGAAGTTATGATGGGAAAGGCTGTTTAATAGGCTATGTCAATATTCCAGAAAAAAAGCAAAGCAGAAATTTGTGTGGTTGTGGAAAGAAACAGCAAAGAGGGATTATAACAAAAGAATTGCACAGAGACTCTGCACAACATAACATATCAGATGAAGATATAGTTGGAGGGGTTAGAAATTAAAAATTCTCAGTCATGTAATACTTGAGGTGGGTGCAGAATCTGAATAGATAAGTAACTAATATGGAGATCAACTCAGTTTACCTTAAGAGTCCTGCTACCTTAGGATGAGGCAGGGATCTGAAAATATAGTTTTTAAGATTAGAAAAGATCAATGTTTTACTAAATGTCAAGAAAGAAACAAATGAAGAGAAAGTGTTTTAAATACAATGAAAAGAATGTTATTGATGGCATAAAGCAACTAGAAGACAATAAAGAATTAAAAAGGGCTTGGAAAATAGGAGGTCTTTTTGTTTTTTGTTTTTCTTTTCTTTTTTTTCCCCTTTAAGTCAGTAGAGAAGAAAAGAATGGGTGAAATAGAGAAGAAAAGAATGGGTGAAATACATGCAGCTATTTTCAGGTGAGATGGCATAAATTTGAGGAATATAGAGTCAAATAGCCTAAATCAAAATAAAGTGCAGGTGAAGTTATTTTCCAAATTATGAGAGAATTATATTTGTGGCTGAGAGTACAAGAGTGGAGTAAAATGGAGAAGACTCACTGGGGAGTGTGCAAGACATGCAATGGCATCCAGGAGATTTTACAGCTGCATACTCTTCTTGAAGAAGTTCACACCAGCTGTGGAAAATTGGATTCACTCAATGTGTCTGTGTCAACAATTTTGCTATAGTTCTCATGAAGTTTGAATACCAACCACAATAAGTATGTCATAACAATTTTTGAAAATATGTCTTTTCTATGTTTGGAGCAATTTTTCTTTCATTTTTCATTTATAATCGCTCCTTTTAATATCACATTAGATTATCATCTCATTTAAATTTTTTGAGGAATATACAACATAAGCATATATCTTCCCTCTTTAATTGTAGATTTATATTGCTATAGTCTTGCTCAAATGTTGTTCATTTAAAATCCTTTTTCTTTTCTAAAATAGAGATAATAGTCCTATTACTTAAGCTTCATTAAAGGGTATATAGGTGAAGAGCTGATTTTCAATTTATCTTTTTTTTGGGGGGGTAAATAATACATACTTCTATTCATACGGAGCTTTCATATACATAGAGATTTCACATATGTCCCATGAAAGTCTTCTAGCAACCCTTATGTAGGTATTGCTTTATTTTAACGTTACCTCTGACAAAACTGAGTTGTAGAGAGGTGAAATACTTCCCTCCATCTCTCCACGATGACTTCACCCCAAACTTTGATCTTCATGTTTCCAGTCTGCAGTACGTCATTTAATTAAATTGGAGGTTGGGGGTCCATATGTAATTATTACTCACTATTAGACTTGAATTTACATGCAATTTGACTAGTAAATCATTAAATTATTATTAAGTATTCACATTTGAAGATTTCCTTCAGAAATCAACTACTTAGGTGGGAGGAATAGCATTGTGTTCCTAATGAATTGATATTCTGTTTAGGAAATTTCAACATATGTATGTCTTTTTTCTCACTACAGGGGTCTGAGGAAGAAGTTATCTGTACTACATATTCCTTTTTATTTACTGATTTCCTGTACAGTGTTCATTTCATATATATATATATATATATATATATATATTTCACAAAAAGATTTTTTTTTTAGTGGAATAGATGAATTTGGCCTCAGATTCATCAAATGACAAAATTATTTCATTTGTTCAGGAAAAATAAATTTATTTGAGTCTTATTATGACCAAACACAGTAAATATCTGCTAAGATAATTCTGTTACACTGAAAATATATTTATAAATAAAAAATTCTCATATCTGATCTGCTGTGTGACTCAACACATTTTTCTCAGTCTCTGTAAAAACCAGTGCTAAAACTGTACATGGGCAAATAAAAGATAATATCTAGCACAAAAACAATTCATCAAAATTATACCTTTGGTACAGAAATTTGCTTTTGGATTCCTTTAGAATATGAATTACCAGTTTCCTATTCATTCTCAAAATGCTACTTCTTTTTTATTCCAATTCTAATTAAGATCTATTGCCTTTCTTCATCTTTTGGGAAAAAAGAAAGAGTAAACAAGCTACTATCTTCCAAATATTTGGTGTTAGCCACGTGGTACCCACTAAAATAAGCTTTCAGCCTTAGTAAAATTTTATTATGATATGTTCCATTTCTCTTATTTACTCCTGCTTAACTCTCTGGACACTTAGTTTAGAGTAATGAAGACAAAAAAGAACATCCAAAATGATATTGATTGCTTAAATTTAAAGAGAAAGGCACGTTCTTTCTTGAGCCAAAAATTGATTTCCTTTTTATGGATTCTATGACAAGTGCACTAGACATAGAGAAATTTGCATGTCCTATATATTATATAAACCCAAGCTTTCTCAATGGGTATAGGATTGAATTCTATGTCCCTATTTCAGCAATATCCATGTCATACACAAAGTATGATTTAGATGTAATTTAAATTTAATCCCTAATGTTTATGTAGTCTTTCCTATCATCTGACACACAGACCTTGTTTTATGTTTCCTTTAGTATTGTCAAGATGTTCTACATCAATTGATCTTGACCAAAAAATATTTATAGTCAATGGCCCTGAGCCAATGATGTCTTTTGCTTAATAAAATTGCACTCTGAATAGTTTAAAAGGTGCCTTATTTAATGGCGAATATAACACTGGCCACTCTTTCCTTGCCAAATTGCCTTCGGGTTCAAGGTGTTAAATAGGATAATGAGTTTGGTCTCTTCTAATACTGAAAGTAAAACCCAAGAGAACTTCCACTGACAGAGAGTTTTAGAATGGAAGAGGACAGGTTGTTGTGAATAGGACTTTTCCCAAAGAAGAGTGCTTCTAATTTTTCAAGGCCATGCTCATCCTACCAATCCATTAGGTGACCAGAAAGCTTTGTCAGGTAAAATTGTTAATGTGTTTTGAACATTGGCTCCCAATAATGTTCATCTTTCTCTCTTCTGTTTCTGCTTGTGTGAACAGTGCTTCACTCAGATCAGGTGATTTACTAAAATAGCTCTATCTTCCTCAAAAAATCAATTCTGTGTACATGTATGAATTAAATCCTTCAGAAATCCTAAATTATAGTTTTAGTTTGTATTGAAAAGATGTTTTTCATCATTGTGGAACCCTTTTGGGGAGGGGGGAACAGAGCAGTATTGATTATAAGGCATGACTTATACTTGAAAATAATTCCTGTAGACAAATAAACACTAACACAAATATAAAAATTGTCCTTTTGTTTTGACCTTTAAAATTACTTATTAACTACTGTAGGGGAATTAATAGCTAAGATTAAATACCATAAAACATTGTTTTAAAATAATTCTTATGATATGGACATTATTACCCTATATACATATATGATTACACTACCAATGTGACTCTGCAACATGTACAGCCAAAGGAATGCATTGTGCTCTGTTTATGTACAATGTGTCAAAATGCATTCCATTGTCATGTTTAACAAATTAGAACAAATTAAACATAAAAAATAAGGTAAAAAATAAAATAATTCTTGTGCCTTTTAAATTCTTACTCTATTGAAATTTACTTCTTATATACTTAGAAATCAGGCACACTAAGTTTCTACAGGAAAAGACAAACTGAGGATCAAGAAGTGAAACCCAAGGTAAGAAATTTCTAAAAATAAATTTCTTAGTAAGCAATAAGAATGATATGTGTGTGTATTGTTATATGTATATACACAAAGAATTCTGTAGGTTTTTTATGTCAAGCTATACATTGTAATATACAGTGATGATGATATAAAGCAGATGTTTCCTAAAATGGCTGAGAAAATTAAATGTTATTTTCCAAACTAATTTCTGATAAAATGTATTTGACACAAACTGAATTAAAAAAAAAGTTAAACAGGTTTTATATTTTATTGCAGGACTTCTCAGAGCCTTTTTTAATGATGAAACTCATTGTGTTTGTCTAAAGTAATGAAAAGTTGGAGTGTACTTCCTAAATGATTTAGTTAAAAAAAAAAACTTAATACATAAATCCTCTCTTGGAATATTCTGTACAAAGCCTAGATCTAATTCTTACATAATCTCACAACAATAACAACAGCAACCAAACAAGAAGAGCAAAACCCATAAAACCCATAATAGTTTCACTTGGTTTCCAGAATATACTTCAAATTCTGGCACCACTTATATTTTCCTCTTGAAATTACTCTCAATCTATTGTAATTCTTTATTATAAACATCCCATTCTATCTTCTTTCTATCCATTAGAATAAAATAGAAACTCTTAATTTTCCAAACAATCCAGAGACTCATGACTCCTGTTTATTGAATGATTAACTTTTGTCTTTTTAGTGAAGAAGAGATTGCTGTACTTGGGAGACAATACAGTATTTCCCTTGGGGTGCGTGGTCTGAGACTATCGTCCAAATGATCATCTAAGGCTTTTTCACTGAAGTTTATAACAATTATGGCTGCATAAAAATTGTCACAACAATAAATGATACTGTAGCAAAATTCTAGTTTTCATGTGTGTGTATAACTGATATATTCAACTGATTTAATTAAGATACGCTAAAATTGAAACCCTATTATCTTTTCTTTGCTTGGTGAATTCCTCAGACAGATACCAGAATAAAATTATGAGGATCATAATGCCAAATTTTTATGAAAATAATGAATTTTAAATGCATTAATTTTAAATTAATAAATATATAAATTAACTGTCTCTGAAGGAATTCCATAATTGTAACTAAGCCTCAGTAAGTAAATTAAAATTTCCGTGAAGTTGACAAAGCTTCATTTATTAAACCTCTGCTAATTTGTGGTCATGTTCAGAAAATATTGCATTCTATTTATGAATAATGGATTTGGTACATAAAAAGTGAATGAGTTATATCTAGTCACTCAAAGAGTAGGTCTCATAAAATCATTGAAAATACTTTGTAATTTCTTTCAAATTATATGAGTTAAGTAAACAGTTATTAGCTAATTTATAGTTGTTTCTGTGAAACAAAAATAACTAAAAAAACTTTTCATTAATTTTATCAAATTTATAAATAATATGTATGCTGTGTGATTATAATGTTAAAGAGCAGTATATTTTCATGACATTAGTTACCAGTTCAAATTCCTTATCTTTTAAAAATTAATATATTCATGTTCTCTTATTTATTTAAAATATTTACATTTTTAATCCCCAAATACTCTTTGTGTTGTAAATATTTTTCCCAGTATGCCTCTTGCTTTGTGGCTTTCTTTATCAGGTCATTACAACACAGAAGCTTACACTTTCAACCTGACCGGTAATTGCTCAATGCCCATTCTCCAAAACTTAAGGATCATTTTCCTGACACTTTGCCATGTGTTTGCATTAGTTTTGTTGTGAATACCTGATATCTAAACAATTTGCTGATAATAAATCTAATTAGTTGAATCTCGGATAAATGAAGAATTTGATTATTTATATTCCCTTACACTGCATCTTCAGCTCCATTTGGTTTGTAAAACAGTCTTAATTTCTGCTCTTGCTTAATATTGGGTCACTAACTCATATCTTTAAGCCAATGTGTTCTCGATGCTCTTGTAATTGCAAATATACTCATCCAGGATTCTGCCTATTTGTTCCCTCCTGTCCTTCCTTATTTCTGTATTTTTTAAAACATTTTTTTTAGAATTCATTTTTTTTTAATTCAAGGAGTATAATGATCCTAATTTGGTTAATATTCAGAACACATTTCTGTTTCTGTAACCAAAACTGACTATTGCTGATAAAACTGAAAATTACCATTGGCAAATTTGGGGAATCCAGGAGATGAGTCTCTTGACAAATTAGTTTTTACACATTGGTGTTTCTTTTGATGGGGCATCAAGCATTGTAAGTTTTTTAGGCTGCAAGGTGATTCGCTGCTTGAGTTATAAATGACAAGGCAAAATTTTGTGCAGCCCTGAGGAGTACAGGCTTTGGTCAGACACATGTGGTTTTGAGGCTGAGCCCTGATACTCAGTGGACACACGTGACTTGCTACCCAAGTCTTATTTCTTTATTTTTACATACCTTATGATGCTTTATCTGGAGGATGGTTCTAAGATATGAAATTAAGAATTATTATTTATGTGATTGTGTGATTATGATTAAACGGATACATTTCATTACAGAGTCCTATAGTTTTCTACAAATACACTTTCTTCTGTGTTTTCAACATCACAACCCCACGAACACTCAAAGAAGTATGTGCTAGAATCTAGTAGGTGCCTAAATATACCCTTCTTATTTTCTTTTACATCTGTATCAATCAGTATTTTTCTTGAATTATACATTTCTCCTGTAGTTGCTAATTACCTTTGTTTTGCTGAGAAAAATATTAACACATATTTTATTTCTCCATAATTATGTCATTCTATTTTTATTTGTACTATAACTATTTCCATTCTGTTTTTCTTCTTGGACTTGTACCACTCCTGCTTTGTTGTACACTGGTCACCCAAAAAAGTAATCTGTGGCTTTTAAGTACAATCATTTATTTTCTGTGAAGGGTCAGATTGTCTGTTTTCCCCTTGGTATTCTGTGTTGGTTTCATATCTCCTACTTCCTAATGTTTCCATTATAATAACTATTTTGTAGATTATCATCCTCTTGAGAGCTAATGTTTTTGCCTGTGTGGTGGATCTAAAGGGTTAGATCAACTTATCCTTGGATTCTGTAACTGCTTCATGCATGTTGTACTCCTTTGTGTATTACATGTATCCTCAGAATCCTCCTACAAAATGTACCCAGGAAGTTAGAACATTTTCAGGAATGAAATGTCTTTGTTTTATCTTCATATTCCAGAATTTGAATAAATGAAGAATAAAATACTTATTTGTTTCCTCAAACAGATAAGTCAGCTCAATATCTTTGTTATTTCATTTCCATATTTAACTTGTTATTCCAAAAAGGGACACATAGTGTAAGGTGTGGATCAAAGTTAATTTTGCTTCTGATTGGAGACATTTTTCTATACCCATTTGTGAATAATCTACTTTATCACCTAACTTAACCAGTGACGTGTTTTAAATACAACTGTCTCTATCTAAATAACAACAATAACAATTTTGGGCCTGTCAGTTGATTTTATACTAGTACTATGTTATATAAATTATTAAATTGTTTTTAAGACTTACTACCTTAAAGTCTTTCACTTTCCATTTTATTATCACTATCACTTTTTCTAATTAAGATATTTATGTGTTTCATTTGTCATTCAATACATAAGAATAAAATGAAGATCTAAAACCACTTTAATATACAGAAAATGTTAATATATAATGTATAGCTTCCATTTATTGTTATGTATATGGACACAATAAAAAATGCATACATCCGTCTGTCTATCCTGGCTGCATCACACTCCTATGAAGCTGCACCATTTGTGTAAATATGCACTACTAATGGACATTTTAATTAAACCTCATTTTATCTATAGAAATATACTATTAGTATGGGTTGCCCTGTAAACATGGCTTTACAGTTGTCAGATGACTTAATCTCATAAGTAAAATTCCAACATATGCTCATGTTATAATTGTGATAGATTTTTAAATGTGTACTTGAAAACAGAATTAAAAACTTATTAAAATGCTTTGTTTCTTTATTATATTTTTAAATCATTACTATTATTGGAAAAATAAAAAGGTGTTTCTGATAAAAATGTTATCTTCATTATAATTTGTCCCTATTTTATTACTAATAATGATTATGAATCATAATTTATGCTCAATTCTATATTACTATTATTTTTCTATTTTCTTTTAAGCAGTAATATTTTTGTAATTATATGTGGAAGCAGCCTGTAGTTGACTGCCAAATGTTGTACATTTCTGTTGGTTTATCCTTTATATCTTAATCATGCTGTCATACTTTTACACAAGTAGTGTTCATTTTAAAAATCAATTTTATGTTTTCCTTCTTTCTGGTTTCAGTTTAGAATTAGAAGGGTTTTTTTGAGACCCATATGACTTTTTATTTCCATTTTCATCTTCTTTTAGAGATTTTAATATTATAGTTTTCATGTTTTATTTAAAAATGAAATGGGATTTATTCAGGTATAAGGAGTAAAGTAGTGATTTAGCTATTTTTCACAAATGGGTAGTCATTTGTCCTTATGTCATATTTTCCCCACTGATCTTAAATATTGTACTTATCCTATATTTTTATAATCTATTCCTGTTTCTGGTCTTGATTCTGTCTAAGCAGTATACATTTTTATTTTTGTGCTAGTTTAATGTTTTAAAATTCATAAGGTTCCTAAAACATTATGTTATTATCAATTAGCATGATATGTCCCCAGTGAGACATTCTCAATTTATACATTTGAATGCCTAAGTACTCTGTCCCAGTATGCCTGGTAAATTTGCTTTCTTTTTCTGTTTCTTGTATTGGCATATGGAAATTACTGGTCTCCCTGGGTTCTCAGGCACCTTGTGATTTTTTTCAGAGTTCTAGGCTTTTAGATTCCATTAGGTCAGATTGCACAATCTCACACAACGTTCACAATGTTTACAGAGTATTATCCGAACTGAAAATAACTTCTATTGATGACCCTTTCTAATACTTACAGAACACATTGGTGTACCTGGAACTTCCAAAGCAAGGGATACTTAAACCAAATTAGAATTCAAGTTTTCCTGCTTGGCTTCCCTGATTGACACTAGCAGTCTCCCAGAGCACATGAATACCCATATCTATTGTCATTACAGGGCTATAATGAAATGCCACACAACTCACTTCTACTAATGTAATTAATCTGAATCATAATCTGCCATTTTATTAAGTGTTTAAAGTAAGAATACTTGATTTGTTTAATAAGATGTTTTTAAACTATGAATCTCAATAAACACATCTTTCTTTAAACATGTGTAAGATGTTAGTTACCTTTACGTATTTTCTAAAGTTGGGCTCACCTTCTCTACAATATACAATAAGTAATAGTTTATGACTTGCAATCTCTTTAAAGTATTGTTGTATATAGTAATATTTATTATGTCTAAAGTCACTTATTTATATGTAACATCTATATATGGTGTCTACAAGTCTATTAAGAAAAAATAACAACATTTACTAATATTCACTCAGACTCAGCTATGTGGTTAGCAGCTGTCAAAATACTGAGGCTTCCACTGTGTCTCATGGAACTTACCCTCCAGTGGTCAGACATGCACAATAAACATTCTAAAAAATAAAAGCAAAAACTTTCACATTGTCATTAGACAAAATGTATCTGTGTGTTTGTGTGCATGTATGTGTATGGTTGATTGAACTGGGCAACAGGAATTTTGAGCTTTCAAGGAAAAAATCTGTAGACTTGCCACTTGAATTGGTACTCTAGTAATGAGGTTTGGACATCTATTTTTTTTAAAATATATTTTGGATGGTGCATAATAATTATATGTAATAAAGGGGTTGGTTGTCACTTGTTTGTACATGTACACAATATAATAACATAATTTGTCCACTTGAAAATATTCTGAAAATATGTTCTAGGCAAGAAGACACAATCAAAGTCACAAGAGAGTGTTTTTTTTTTTTTTATTTTTTATGTAACCTTGTAAGTTTAGTTGCTCAGAAATTATAAAGTTATGGAAGAAAATTAAAAATTTTCTGTTCTCTGAGATGTGTTTCAGAGGGAAAAAAGAATAGAATTGTTTTTTCTTTTTAAATTTTCTATATTTAAAATAAATATGAGTTTGAGTTAATTCAGATTTTCAAATTATTTCTACCATGTGTGGAATATTTTCTCATAATTTTTCATATACACTCTGATAGCTAGCTCTTTGTAATTTCTTTCATCAAGTAATTTTCTTCTGGAAATTTTTCTAATATTTGCTCTTCTTATTTTTATTGGTGAGTTCTCATACTTTGTAAGATTCAAGGTTATGAATCATCAGTTCTTTTCTCTTTATTTGCTTCCTAATTCCTTTATTCTTTAAGCATTATTTTCTTATACTTTATTTTGAACATCTTAGATAAATGTTTAACTACTAAGTTACTTCCCTGTTAAGAAAACTTTCTGAAAGCATCACATAAGTTTTGATATATAATATTACAATAAGCAGAAATTTTATCTTCCCTTGATCCAATATTATTTTAGTAAGAGTATCCAATATTTTAGGTTCACATCACATCTTTACATAGGCTGCATTTGGCCATTTTATTATTAATTTATATTGATTATTTTAAATTATATATAACATTAGGTACAGTTGATATAATCCAAAACATGGTATATAATTTGCCCTAATTTAATCCCCAGCACTCCCCCCACCCCAGCCCCTTCTCCCATTTCACTCCATCTATTGGATGTTGCAGTCTCCTTTTAAGTTTCTTTTGTTTTTAGGTATGTTGGTCTCATGGTTCATAGAAAATTGTATCAAGCTAAAGTTCATGAAAATTGCTACATCCTCATTAATAGAGTTGTGGATACAAATAAAAGTACATAAATGTACATAACATTTGCAAACTTCTGCAAATTCCACTTGTTACACCTTAAAAAAAAAGGAACTGAAAAGGTAAATGCAACAACAAGTATACACACAAGATACTAATTAAAAACAAAGTAAATAAATTGTGGAAACATACATTCATTCATTTATTCATTTTTTTAAAAAAAATTTAGTTGTCAAAAGACCTTTATTTTATGTATTTATTTTTAGGTGGTGTGGAGAATCGAACCCAGTGTCTCACACATACTAGGCAAGTGCACTACAATTGATCTACAATGGTAGATCCCAGCGCCTTATTCATTCATTGTTAACACATATATTGATTGACCCCATCTGTCACTAGTCATTGTCCCAAGAAATGGAATAAAGCTACAAGTAAAAGAGAAGAGCTTGGCTTTATGTGGCATTATAACTATAATTTATAACATAGATAAAGTGAGAAAAACACACACACCTAGAAAGATACCTCATCCCCCACAGTGCAAGTCCCCAGGATGATCAATCAACATGTTGTTGTGTTCATTTTCTATTTTTCTTTAAAAACTCTTAAAATAAAGATCTATTGGGAAAAAAAATTCAGTCACCTTTCCCACCTTTTAAATATTACTAGCCAGATTTATAGACAAATGCACTTTAAGAGTCTCAAGGTGGGTCAAATAAGAAACCCAAACTATTTGAACCAATGTCCTCAACCTTTCTGAAACTGGAAATGAGCCAGACTTTCTTTACTGCATGTTTTCCATTAGCTGTTGCTTAACAGAGAACATTTCGGATGCCTCTTTTTGCATTGCTGTCTTGAGTTCCTTTTTTTCAATTTCAGCAGAGTGGCTCATAAATAAACATGTTCACGGCTCAGGTTGGGAGTGACAGTTTATTCCTACTATTTTGATGGATTGTACAAGATATCTACAGTTCTCTTTTCTAACTAAACATCCATGCATGGACTGTAAAATTAATCATAACATGGCAGAATGCCTAAGAATTTGGAACTGCTTCACTATTGGTGATGCTTAGTGTCAAAGTGAAACTTTCATTGTAGTAACAATAATTAACAAAACCTTATTGGAGGGGGGAATTTCCCTTCAACTGCAATATACACTGCCCTTCTTTGAACTACAGCTGCTCTTACACACAGTGTCACATGTGCTCATCTGTTGTTAGGTTCTACTTGATTAGAGCAGTGAATATCTTCCTTTGGTCATTGAGTCATTACTGATGCTTTTCATAGAAACTTGTTGTGATATTTTTCACATATTTGCTGATGACCTTGATGTCTGTGTACATAGGCAGGGCTGCCTCATTAAAGACTGGCACCCAACTGTGGTAATGCCCTTCTGTGAACTCCAGCTGCTCTGTACCTTGAGAACAGGCTTTGCCCTAATTGCAGGGGAAATGGGAGGTAGAGAGAATGCTGCATGTATAACTTCTGTCCAACACAAGGGGATGTCACACTTGTTCAAATGTTTACACTTTCTTTTTATTCTTCTTCCAGCTGAAGCCTTTCAACTCACTGGGAAGAGGCTGGTACTTGCTTAAGATCTGAAGATCATGAATTCTATTGCACTGGCAGTCTTCATGGATGTGGTTAGCAGATGACTGTGATGCCTGGATTCTTTGTATATAGGGTCACAGATCATTAAGCATCACTTCAATTAACATCTGCTTCTGTCTTTCAACAATAATGTATGTGAGCCAATGTAATGTCTTAACAGAGGAAAGGTAACAAATTTATCAGCCCCACTCTGCAGGCAAATTTACACACATACACACAGGAGGCTGCGCATTATGTAATCATCACTAGAGATATTTTCTCTTCAATGGTACATAAAATAAAAAGACTGAATGAGGACTTAGAAATAGTAGAACCTACTTTCTCTAGAGCCTACTAATACTACCTGCATGTATCGCTTTTACTTCTCTCATGTCCTATTGCTTACTCTTCATAGATAGTTCTCAGCTATGGCACAACCTCTAATTCAGCTAAGGCATGACCTCTAATGTAATCTCCACATCTCCACTACGTCTGTGTCACATGGTTCTGTTTTAGACATTCTTTTCTTTTTACTGACCTTCTGGTCAAAATCCATCTATGACCCTTTTCTTGACATAACACATTCAAATTTTCGTGTGATTCAAATTACTCATATTATAAGCTAACACAGACTTTCAGTCATTATTTGTTACTGCTACACTACACACATTCTCCTTTATCCAAATATGTGGGCAAGTGTTGCACAGCAATACTCAGGGCACAAAAGTTAACAAACCTGTGGTTTTAACATTAGTCTTATCTCTTACATTGCATTTTTTAAACAATTAAATTTTGAGTGTGTACTTCATTGGGGAAAACACCCCTCTAAATAGATAATTCAGCAATGAAGGTAAAGTTCCTTCATGGAGCTTGAGATGTTCTGTGAATAAGGCTGGCAGTAATAGTAACAATCGTAGCAAATCCTTCCAGCTATTAGCTTCCTACCATTTTCTTTACTTAAGTCCAATGCTTTGGTTAAATGATGTTAGTATTCTTATGAGTTTTTAAATGATTATTACTCAGACAATTTTACAATCAAATTATTTGTATCATGAGTGGTTTAAACTGTCTTGTTTTATACTCCCTTTCAAGATTTGAAGCTTCTAGAAGTGAATCCCTTTATGTTATATTTGTTGTCAGGTTTCTGCTCTGGTAGTAACTGAAAAATTCAAAGAGAATTTGATGTGGATCTTTTGGTAAATTTACCTACTGATACTATGGAGTCAGTGCCATATCTCTAAGGAATACGGCTTTGTGACTATATTGAATGAGCTTCAATATTTTTATGTGAACTTCCACTATTAGCCTGAGGTCACCTTTAAGTTTAACAAAGGTAAATAGCAATTACTAGTTGGTGAAAAGCCGTCTCAAAACAGCCAAGACTTCACTTCAATTTCAGCTAAATCTGATACATGATACACATCCTCTTTGAGTTGAATCATAGCACCAAGTTATTTTTATCCACTCAGTTTTGTGTTGGAAACATGTTAATTCCCATATAGCCATATAGTTCTGAATGTTATATTACTATCCCCAATTTACAGATAACTACAACATTAAAGCTCAGACAATATGAAAGTACATTACCAATGTTACAATATGGTGTAATCTTACCAACATCTAAACATATTTATTGTCACTTTAAAGGAATTATCTTGGTATTCCAGCATCTTAAATTTTAGGAGACTTATCTAAATGTAAATAATTATTTTTATAGATGGAAATATTTGTAAATATGCACTCCTCTGTTCTTCCTTTGGGATGCAGTATAATCTGTGATTAAATTGGATTTGTCCATGTGAGTTTGATAGTGGAATATAAGAAAATATTTTGTGAGTGGAGCCTTCAAATGCGTTATATAGTTTCACTGGACTTTACCTTTCTGCTGTGTATGCTCTGGCTGAACACCTATCTATTGAGTGTGAAGGAGTCAAGCCCAGCCTAATCACATCTTGAAACACAGCTTATAGAGCCAAACTATAGTGGCCAATAGACCCATGAACTTAAGAATTAAAAGTTTGTTCGTGAGTTTGAGTATGGTTTGATAGGGAGCATTAGCTTAGTAATAGCAGAAAAATCTTCCAATAATTAGATGAGCTAAGATTTGAAATCAAATCTGTGAACGTCTACAGATTTCCGACCATACTACACTTCATTAGTCAAAATATACAAAGAAGAACTGTATTTAGACACTTATTAAAAATCCACAGCCCATATGATTTCATATTGATTAAAATAACACTCTGCTTTCTTTACATTGCTGCGAGAACATATTGCTATGAAAAGCCCTCTGATTGTCAAAATGAACCTCATTAGAAATACTTTTAAGAAAGTATGTCTGCAAATCCATATTTTTCCATTTGTATAGATAGGACATCCAAACTACAAAATTTTTGCTTTAAATGTCTGCTCTCACATATGTATACTACCTAAGCAAGTCCCACATGAGATGGATTCATTACTACAAGACAGTTGTAAATAAAACACAAAGATGAAGAACTTATTATGTATTCACCAATGATAAACAGCAATTTTTCAGAGTAGAGGGTAAGCTACTTACTTTAGAAAGTCACATCAAATTGGAGAGCGGGTGATTAACAAAATGTTAATTGCCAAATATGGTAGGTAATTGAAAATGTGATAATTGACATGTAATTTTGGTTATTAACACATCACTCACTGCTTCTAATATTTGTATGGCCTTCTTGTGAAAATAGTGCCTTCCTAGAATAGAACTCTAGCAAAATTGAACCAAATGGAATCAGAGGTATCTGGTTAGCTGATGCTCACTAGTAGTTCCTAATTGGCATTTTGTACTTCCAATATTTCAGCATGTTCATTGTCACTTTAAAAAATTATTTTGGTATTCCCTCATGTTAAATATCAGGAGACTTATCTAGCAAATAAGACTTATCTGAAAACTATTGGGTTTCAATGTCTGAAGTTTCACATACTGTAAATTCCTGTTAATTACCTCTTCTCTTTCCGTAAGTGCTAGCATGAATACTGATTGTGGGAGTTACCTGCAAAGATGACAACAATTTTACATATTCCCCACCATGTAAATACAACTTCCCACCAATGGTGAAATCTATTGCCCCTTGGAATTGCTTTGATCAACAGAATGTGCCAGAAGGGATACTTTGCTAGTTTCAAGTCTAGGTCTTAAGAAAGTTGGTTGCATTATTCTTTTTGCCGTCTTGGCATTCAGCTTCACTGCAGAAGTGGGGTTCAATGTCGTAATTATGGAGGACCACATGTACATAGTCTCAGCCATTCCCGAACCTCATGCATCTACTCTGAGGTCCCAAACATGAGAGTGGAGTCATCTAGAATCCACACCTCCTTCCTCAGATCTTGATCCCATAAGAACTCTGCTCAGATGGCAGAAAAATAAGAAATATGGCTATTTTTTAAACTAATAAGTTTTGAAATGTTTTGACATGGAAGAATATATAAACAGTGATGTAAGATACAAGAAAGAGACTTCACAATATTTAAAAATAATTTCTATGTATGACCTCAGTTCTAATAAAATAATTTCACCAATTTCTCCTTTTTAATTGAAGTCATTAAAGAGTCATACTTTATTGCATTATTTTCTAATTTTTATTTTCATTTTTGGATAGTGAACTATCTTTTGATCATATTTTTCTATTAAAATGGCATATTTAGCAGGAAAAATTGAAGGCAAGTTATATAATATAAACACAACAATAATATTTATTTTAATGATTGTAAACTTGATATTGAAATAATATATACTGAAAATGTGTTGTTATGGAGTATTTGGTGGTAGAGGATAATTACTTAAACTGAAAAATATTTACTTGAAAATATATTGATATTCTCTGAATATATTATTTTATGCCCAAATCTGCCATAATATGACATAATTAACTATTCTTTCATAATTTATATATTTAAAAGTAAATTATAATTAAGCCCTATTAATTAGCAAGTAGCAATAGAAAGAATAACATTTTAAACTTATAATGTTTTCTTTTACTCTATATATGAGAATGTACATAACTGAGAAAACATTTTTCAAATCTTTGTACAGATAATTATGACAGTAATAATCCTAGTACATTAATTTTAAATTCATGTTCTCCAGATCACCATACAAAACAAAGCATTGAAGCAATGCTTCAGAGCAAATAGAATATGAGTTTATTGCTATATGTACCAATACACATAAGAATCGTTTCACCTAAGTTTTCAGGATTGAAAAAGTCTTTATTAAGTAGAAAAGTCAATGATAAAAAGGCAGTTGATCAATATGAAAGCTAATATAGTCAATGTTTGGCTATCACTACGGATCAAAAATTAGTGTCACTCACATAGAGACAGTAAAGAAGGATTCAGGACTTCTATGGTTTCACTGTCCTGATCTCACTTGCGTATTGAATACAAATTATGGTGCTCGAATTCTGGACTCAGACTGTGTAGATGAACACTGGATGTATGGCACCTCAAGAGGCACAAGAGGACTAAAGGAAAGGATCAACCTCTGGTTCAGAATCTGAAATATTTGACTTTGACTCTAACAAGGACAAGCTCAAACATTAAACAGCTTTAAATGTTTCACGATCTCAAGTGATTCACTCTTTTATAAGAGTCATGAGAGAAGAAAAGGGTCTAAGAAATGCACCCTCACACTGAATAATGAGAAGAGGAGGAACCATAATATATTTGCTATCATAAAATTGGGCATTAAAATATTCAGAATAGTGTAAGAATATTGAGCTTCACTCAAAAAATCTGAGCTTTTGTCCGAGTAGGGTTTGAAAATTTAATTACCTGAACAGCTGGTTTCAGAATCCTAACTTATGGAAAGAACTGTCTTTGTTTGGGGAAAAATACCTTCTTAAGCCTCCTGAAGGTGGAAGCAAAGACTCCAAAAGCACCGTTCTGCAGGAGTCATGCTGGTGAAGGCAATTTAATATTGCCTGTACTAGATATAAACAGAAGTGCCAGGGGTGTGCTAAAAAAATAAGGAGAAAAGGTGTAAGGGGGATTACCTAGCAGCATGGCAGGAGGATAAAACCCGAACCAAGGGAATGGCTGTGAAGCTTTCATAAAAGGCATAGTTCCAATGTGGAATTTTAAATTGTGAAGGTTGCTATATCTTCAGTCTCCCCAACCCTTAGTAAACCTTTGTACACAAGATATACTGAGTTCTTCATCAGTGTATAGAAATCTAGACTCTTAGCTTATCTCTAAATTTAAGTAAAAGAGCAGAAAAGATCTTCAGAAATCAGTTGGAATTTTGAGGAAAACATTTGATTCTCCATAATCTGTGTAATACATGTTTGAAACAATTTCTCAAAGAGCTGAAAGAACAAATTTTAGAGCTATCTGGATTAAACAAACTACATAATATCTTTAACACACTTGTTGATGAACAAAAACAAAAGCTTTCACTCCGGCTGTGCTAGGAGTTGCCATCTCGAAATTAGATAAATTGCACCTCTTTGTAAGCTCAATCAAAAGACACTCAGATCACTCTTTCCTTTGCGTCTGATAGAGTTCTGCACACATAAACTGGTCAATCAAAACCTTAAGTGGGTTAACCTTGACGTGATACTTTTCCTATTCATAAAGAGCTGACAATTTTTGATATATATATTGGTTGGGACTTTTTCAAATGCATGGAAAGAAATTCAGAGTACTGATTTCTCTGAGAACATTGCTAAAACCAAAAGAAAACAAAATCAACAACAAAAGTCTCAAAGATTTTTTTTTCATTCAAAGAATGGAATTTTCTGAAAAACATAGTCATTCAAACCACACATAAAATAAATCAGCAAATAAGCTACATTATGATGGGGAGTAAGGCAGTCTGATAGAAACAGCCTTGGGAGTATAGACTGAATGGAAATGTTAGCAGAGAGATAGATGGAAAGAGAAGTAGGTCAGTTAGTGTAAAATCTGGGAATGTGACGTGGGAAGGGAAGTAAAATAGGGACAGCACAGACAACAGTAAAACAGAAGAAACTAGGAGCATACTGGGTCTGAGTATTATCATATGAAGTTTAATCTACATAGAAAATAAAAGGGTTAAAACTAAAGGGAAAGGGAGGAAAGCACACCCCAAATACCTGCCTATACAACATACACAACAAGGAAAGCAAAGCTTAACACTAAAAGTGTAACAGAAATTAATTAATGAGACTGTGTAAGAACAGACTCTAGATCCAGTATACCTGGATTTAAATTCTGACTTTGTTTTGTACTGGATTTGTCAATTTGGGTTACTTAATCAATCTGTACCTCATTTTCTTCATCTGTAAAATGAGGATTACTTTCTCATTAGGCCATTAAAAGCAAATGAGTTAATCTACATAAAGCACTTAAAACAGTGGTAAGCAGAATATGGGTCTTTAATAAATGACAGCACCAATAATATTCAGTAATATACAATAAATATTTGCATAAGTAAATTTACTATAATGCAAAATAACTTGAATATGAACAAGACAATATAATGGCTATTTGAACAAGGAGATTTATGAGGACAACTTGTGATATATAAAAATGTAGCTCAAGAGTAAATGACACAAAAGAAGACAGGGACATGGAGCTGAGTTTCTTTCTCCAGTCCTAAACAAAGAATCACATACAGTCTATTCTAATTCAAATCAATATGCATATTAGTTAGTTAGATGTGATCAAATGTCTTGGAAAATTGGCTTATGCCTTTGTAGTATACTGTGCTCACTGGACAAGTCTCAATTATGCCTTATTTACATATACTTTCACCTTAAAAGTCCTAAATAGAGGCTGGTGGGGTGGCACGTGCCTATAATCCTGGTGTTTCAGGAGGTTGAGGTAGGAAGAAAACAAGTTCCAGTCCAGCCTAAGCAACTTAGCAAGACTCAGTCTCAAAACAAAAAAATAAAACGGGCTGGGAATATAGCCCAGTGATATGGCAACCCTGGGTCCAATCTCCAGTACTCCCTCCCCCTACACACAAATCTTAAGCAGAAAATGTTACATAAATGATGCCTGAGTTAAATTAAATTACTGTCACTTTGCACAGGAGAACTTCAGGGGTCAAACATCCATGTTAGCAAGTTTTTATCCACTTATATGTTAATGAGTATCTTGATATTTCTATAGCACTAATGAGGACACCCCTCACAGGATCTACCTATCATTAGTGTAGAATGGACATTATCTTTATAAATCATTTCCTGATGAGATATCTCTGTGAATGATGTTTTCAGTATTACCATCAGTCTGTGATCCTAAGTGTGAAATATTTATTGTTCATTATAAGTTTTCAGAAATTGTTGATGACAGAAATCATAAAAGATGTATAGTTGTATCATTTTGTAAACTAAAAAAAGTACATGGATAAAAAGAAATGTGTTGGATGTTCTAAGATCCTACATCCTAGACATAAAACCAAGACAACAGATAGCATCCTACTCTGCACACATTTGATAAACCGCTCTTGCTCATAGGGTGCTTTGTCTATCCATACAATGATCATCGTTTTCAGAAGCCAGGATAAAAATGACAATACAAAGTTATCAAAAGGAGTAGGGACAAGACAATGTTTAGCTCAGCTATGGAAATACCGTCTTGGAAATGCACAGTTTGCACTCTAAACAGTTTTCACACGTATTGCATACATAGATTGCAATCTGTGGTTGAATTCAGGGGCATTCAACCATTGAAACACATCTCCAGCCTCATTTTGTATTTTATTTGGAGACAGGATCTCACTGAGTTGCTTAGCTCCTCACTGTTGTTGAGGCTGGCTTTGAACTCACAATACTCCTACCTCAGCCTCTGGAACCACTGGGATTACAGTTGTGTGCTGCCATGCCCAGCACTGAAGTTTCTTTTGATCATTGCTTTTTACCAACCTTTACATTTTAGATGTCTACAAAGTTTAATTTTTTTGTTCCCTATATTGCAATTTACTTTGTAATAAATTATCCTTCAAGAAGGTTATTTAAAGAAGACAAGTGATAATAAATAACCAAAAAAATACCCTTTCCAATTCTACTTTTATTTTGTTTCTAATTAGTTTATGTATATGTGAGCATATGGATAAAAAGATATGTGTTGGATGTTCTAAGATCCTACATCCTAGACATAAAACCAAGACAACAGATAGCATCCTACTCTGCACACATTTGATAAACCTCTCTTGCTCGTTGGGTGCTTTCTCTATCCATAAAATGACCATCGTTTTCAGAAGCCAGGATAAAAATGACAATAGAAAGCATATGTATATGTAAGCGTATGTCTCACGTCTGTATCTGTATGTGTTTTTCTCCTGTTATCTGTGTGTATTTGAATGTATGTGCCTTTTGTTGCTTATTCTTGCTTTCTGCATTTTTTTCTATGCATCTAGGCAACCAACTACATTTGAGGGAACATATTTCAATGGATTTATAGTTCCTAAAACTAGGATCAGACAAAATGATAACTTCATATGCAGAGAGCACTTGTTAACAGAAATCGGGGTTTGGGAAAGAATGCTCCAGAAGAGTGGGAAGAGGTAAAGGGCAGAAGGACAGGTCCCCGGGAAAAGGAGAAGACCACAGTCTGGGAGGGAATCTGAATTCTACAGTCAAGAGACAAGTGTGAAGATTCCATGGCAGAAGTGCTGAAGACTATTTAAGAAAACATAATTTCTTATAATTAAAACTTTTGTGATTTGTGATGCTCTAAACAGTAACTCTTCTGTTTTCCAAAATTCACACATAAATTTGTCAAACCTACATTCATTACTGGTGTTGCTTTGGAGAATGAAATGACCAGAGTTGTACCTGGAGGTGTAAACTCTAAAAAAATGGACTCTGTGCCCAGGAAAGAGATGTGAGGTGAGAAGCAGTTGGCACATATGAGGCTGAATAGTGGAGATGGGACACACCAAATACAGCAGTGGAAGGGGATGTTGGAAGAGAGATGACAGAAGGACATTCAGGTTACA
The DNA here is from genome assembly GCF_045843805.1 of Urocitellus parryii. Classification (NCBI taxonomy): domain Eukaryota; kingdom Metazoa; phylum Chordata; class Mammalia; order Rodentia; family Sciuridae; genus Urocitellus; species Urocitellus parryii. The sequence goes on along the minus strand of NC_135538.1, from coordinate 66,882,884 downwards.
GAACAAGTAACCATCAAGGGCCACTGCAGAACCAAATGCTAACATTATAATTATGTACATTCTCTGCTAAAACACTTTATTTTGCAAGCACAGATACAGGCTGCAAAGAAATATAATCATTCTCTCACTACTTTCCCACTAGGGGTAACTTCATAAGAACTCCATTGTGAGAGAAACTTAGTTTATATTTCATGATATTTCATATAATAATAATGTAGTTCCTGTGTAACTGTACCACTAAAAATAGTACTATATCTCTGTAATTGCTAGCACAGTTGATAGCCTTTGTGTGTTAGCAGGAATGTGTCTCATTCCATAAATCATTTACAACTGCAGCAGTGATCCAACAGTTCATAATCTTAAGCAAATAAAAATGAACATCTGTCTACTCCCCAGACAACTGAATGCATATACTGACCCTCAGCTCTTCTCCAATTTCACTGTTTTTGGTTGAAACCAGGAAAATAAAAGTTTATTTTGGTCACTTTTAATGTTTTTCTAGTATTCTTTTAGATCTTTATCTCCAAACAAAGTGTAGGAGAATTCTACATATGGGTAATGTGGCTTCTCTAAAACCTGTTGTAGAAAAGCTCAATAGTTTACTCAGTTACATGAATTAGTGTTTCATCCTTGGTGAAACTGTATTCACAAATGTATAAGATTTACCCTAGAATAATATTCCCTAGTAAAAATAATCACCGTCATCTTTGACCATTGTGGTTATTTTAAGCCTGAACCTTGCCTCAATAGTGCTCTTGTGAAGCAAGAAGTTATCAAAGAAAGAGAAAGATTCATCAGTGTTGAAAGTGTGACTTTTCTCTTCCTATGACTATGTTGCTGAGAGGCAGGGGAAAGCTTTATACCCTTATGATACCAGTAGCATAGGATACTAGTTTTTTTTTTTACATTAAAATATTGCTTAAAATTAATCTGTATAAGATATGTGATAATGCTAATGTAATTAATTTTAAAAACTACACACAGTTACAAAAATACCCCTGATGCAAAATAGTCACCAAGACTGATCTTTTTTCCCCTGCACTGACTAAAGGTAAGAAGGACCCCATTACCATTTAATTAACACTCATGTGTCTCTTCCATTCATTAAAAAACCCACATGAATTGGTAATAGAATTGTACTTAATTTCTACATTTTTCCTGGTACTACATAGAAAGTGAATAAGTATTTGTAGTAAACACAGCCAGGTTTTTTGAACTAGCATTGCAGCCATTGGCATCTAATTTTATTTTAGGGAGTCCTTTACACTTAGCACATGCTATTTGAATGATCCTGAGCTTACTCCCAATCCACAGTATAGACCCACACATAGCTGTTTGCATATTCTTCAAGTGCCTTTTCCTGGGCAAAAGTGGTATGTGATTCAAACTAGTACAATTAAGATTCAATTGTAGAATATTGATTTAAATTTTGAAAATAAAAAAAAAACTAAGTCATAAAAATAAAAATATTGGCTGTAAAATTGATAGGAACCTAAAAATATCAGTGTTTTCCACATCGTCATTGTCTATTTGACAAAGAAGTCAAAATGAAAATAGAGAGACAAAGATTGAGAGAGGATAAATTTGGGTTATTTCATGCATTCTTGCCATACCTAAAGACAAATACCTCTACATTTTTCAATCATTCAGTCATTATTTAAAATGTGAATAGAGTGATGGAAACTTGTCAGTAAAAGAATTCTTATCGATATGTTTTAACATTTTTCATGTTTTCTGTAAAGTTAATAGTATGGTCCACTCTTGAAACAAAAATGTGCCATACATGCCACTGTCTAGTCGGTCATATGTCTGGGAATGGATGGGGGAGCTGAAGATTACTTTCTTCAGATCTATCTAAATACGATGCCTTAGAAATTTTTGGTAGAGGAATGAATTATTTGTATTTTTTCCAACTATGCCTCTTAAATGGGAGGGTGTAATAAGCTCCTTCTAAGTTAACCTGAAATGATTTCACCTGCAGTTTTTCATGACTTTGTGGAATCTCTCCTCTTGAGCATGAGCTTGATTTCATGACCAGTAGAAAAATGCACAAGTGTTGTAATGTCACTTCTGAGATTTAATAATAGAAAGAGTGGCTTCCACTCGTGGATCTTCTCTTGTTCTGTGTTAGAGTGCTTGCAGTGTTACCATGTTGTCCTGTGTAAGGGCTTATGTGAATAAAATTGGAATTAGATCAGCCCCAGTTAGTCTTTAGAATTGAATGCCGCTCCAGACCGCATGGTGATTACAAACTCAGAAGAGATCTTAAGGCATGACACCTAGGTAAACTGAACCCACATCGTTGAACCACAGAAAGTGCAAAATAAGAAATGGATGCTGACTGGACCTGGCAGCACATGCCTATAATCCCAGTGATTTGGGAGGCTGAGGCAGGAAATTTACAAGTTCAAAGCCAGCCTCAGCCACTTAGTGAGTCCCTAAGCAACTTAATGAGACCCTGTTTCAAAATTAAAAAAAAAAAAAAAAGAAAAAAGGATTGGGATGTGGCTCAGAGGTAAATTGCTCCAGGGATGAATCCCCAGTATCCCCAAACAAAAGCCAAACACAACAAACAAAAGAAATGGATCCTGGTTTTTATTTTTATTTTTGAGGGGATGGTACTGGGGATTGAACTCAGAGCCTCATGAATGCTACTCATGTTCTCTACCACTAAGCTACACCCCGAATCCATGGATGCTATCGAAGTGTTAAGTTTTGGAGTAATTTGCAACACAGAAATACATAGCCAATACATGGGAGTAGAATCAGGATCAGTGCTAATAAAATGGAATCAGAGATTCTCTGGTAAAACTGAAGCCGTCTTTTGCCACCAACTAGCAAAAAGAAAATCAAAGAAGTAAAATTTGACCTGTTTTGACTTCACTTGAATTTATCAATGGCCACTCTCATGAGGCAGACAAGAATGATGTCATATCTTTTAATCTGACTTGAGATGCTCAGTTTTTCTATCTTTGCATTATTAGTGGGTCATGATATTATTCTATGTAGTGTTTTGAAACTGGGGCAGCTGAAGTCACTATTCTACTATCTTCCCTAAATATCTTTAAAATACAAACAGATTGTGTAAAGTAATTGCAAAGAAACTTCCCTTTTGTGGATATGCATAAATGAAATGAAGCCTGAAAAATCTGAAGGCTATCCAGGCAGAAATTTGCTAAAAAATTTCCCCAGAGAATTTTTATGTCAACCACATTCACTTAGATATGTTCACTTTTAGAGTTAAGAATTTCATAAAACTTTTGTGAATTGTCTTAAGGTCCATAGCTGTTCAGTTTCTAAAGTTAGTTTATATATCTAAGATTTCAGAAGCCTAATCTTGCTAAAATAAACTATTTTTGGAGCAAGAGAGAAATTTGTAACAATATGCAAATCAACGGACAGCAGAGAGAGGAGAAGGAGGTGGAGGAACAGGAGAAGGGAGAAAGAAACTTTTAGACCTCTATTTCCAGATCTTTCTTTTATAAAATACTATTTTCTAATAAAATTGGTACATCAGCAACCAGATTCTTCTGTATATCAATGAGCAACTAAATCCCTTCTTTCAAAAGAGAGTTGAAAAGAAGGATAAGACATGTTAATCCAATACTTCTCTCAGTGAGAAAATCAGAAATCTACTTTTTATCAGAGTGTTAAAGGGATAAGTGATAACCATAATAGATATTTTTTTTCCATCTCATTGTGCCTTCTGTTCTAGAGAGCTATTAATTTACTTATTCAGTAAGGCTTTTCAAACTTGAGTGCAGGGAGATATCACATGGAGTCTCACGAAGTATGAATTTGATTCACTTGGTCTAGGGTGCGGTTTGATATTCTGCTTTTCTAACAAGTTACCAGATGATGTCAGTCTATGGACTGTATTGTAACCAAGAATTTAGAATATCTGATATTTTTTGAAACTGTTGTTTTTTTGCTACTGTTGTTGTTTTTATATTCCTGGTACTGGGGATTGAACCCAGAGGTGCTTTACAACTGAGTTATATCTCTGGCCTTATTTACTTTTATTTTTACTTGAGACAGGGGCTTGCTAAATCGCCCAGTCTGGCCCAAAACTTGCAATCCTCCTGACTCAGCCTCCTCTGGAGCAGCTGGGATTATTAGCCAGCACTGGGCTGTAAAATTCTTTAAACCATTACAGAAGTATATGCAGATTCTGTTCTCAAGGAACCCACAGTGTATGCAAATAGAAGAGTCAATCTGTGTCTAAGAATAGTTCACTTAATAACAAAATTAATAGCAATTAGAGCATTGAGAAGATGCAGACTGGGCTGATTTCATGGGCATTTGACCTAAGCAGTCTCGCAGGACTGAAGGGCCCACACTTGTTTCAATGCCTTTCTATTGCTATTTTTTGAAATTCTTAGTTTTAAGCAGAGACATCTCATCTTCATTTTGTCCTGGGCCCCACAAAGTGCATAAGTAGTCCAAAGTATGGATAATGTTCTATGGGGCATGAAAAAGGTTGAAATCACCTCCCACTGAAAGAAATAAGAAGTAATTTCAAAAGGGAGAATGGCAAAATCTGAACAGAGGTATATGTGGTTAAGCAATGGGGAAGAACAATCTGGGCGGGGAGGTTGGTGCAATCAAAGGAATGAAGACTAACAGGATGGCATGTGGGAGGAATGGCAAGTAGTTTAGTCTGACTAGAACATAAAATGCTGGACACATAGGAGGCACTCAATAAATTTTGGTTGAATGAAGGTCTGCTGAATGAGTTACCCTGAGATCAACGTCCTGTCTGTATTGCCAACCTAGGAGAAACAGTGACACCACTGTGTAACTCTGTAGCCAGTATTGTGGCCTGCACTTTTAGAGGTTCCAAAGTGGAGATGGTTGAGAGTAAAGATTCTAATAAGGTTTCTTAACAGATGCACTCCCCAGTCGTCAAAATGGTAGGCTCTTTACCTTGTCACCACATGTCCTTTAGGCAATTGGAGATGGGGTGGTAATTTCCATTCACTAATGCATTATATTTTAGATTCTGTCCTTCTGGGAAAGTTTTATTTTACATTTTGGACATTTTAAGGGAGGTACTCATTGAAACAACAACAAAAAAAAAATGTTGTTGCCTTTGAACAGAATTAGAAACTGAGGTTAAGCTGTTACTACAATGAGTAATTTTAAGTGCGAATAGCAATGATCCACGTGGGACCGAGTGCTCATGTTATACATGAAGAAATTCATGCAGAAGAGTGTGAAAGGGCAGAAATAACCACATCACGGTGGAAGAGCAGTGCATAATTTTTTACTATTTTTTCTCCTTATTAGATGTGCATTGTGAACATACGCCTTTATTTGTCTGTTTTTGTATGAGGAAGGCAGAACTTTGAAATAAATTCACTTGGGCAAGGAATACAACTTGCTAAGGCTTGTCTTTCTGTTTTAAAATTAGTGTTTTGTGTTCAAACTGACAGCTGGGGAAGTTTCACCCCTGAGAATCAGTGCTGCTTTGCTTCCTCATTCTTTAGGCCTCTCGGAAACTTTGGGATCTCACCCTCAGTGACCTCCTCCTTCAGGCCTGTAGGGATAGATTAAGTAGACAGGACTAGGGAATGCCACGGGCAGAGTCACCCAATCAGTTCCCACTTGAGAAGTTACAGGCCAGAATATTCACCACATTGCCAACAAAAACCTATCTCTAGGGCCAGCTCTGTGCCAAGGCTCTTCTTGAAACTAAGAGCAAAGCAACAGGCCTTATTCGTGGGGGATGTCACAGCAACAAACTATGCTCTTGACCCCTAAATCCCCTCTACTGGCTACCCCATATGTACTTATGCACAGTTTGGTATTGGAAGAATGTTTTATAAAAACCTTGCATAAACTAGGTCGGATGCTTTACAAATGATATATTAATTAGTTCACCTTTTTCTTCCTTTTTTTGCAATTGCTTTAATTGTAATTATTTTTCATATCTCTAAGATAGTTTCACAAACTAAGACCTTTAAAGCAAATGGAGTGTGCTTCAAAAGCTTTTTTTAAAAAATTTCTATTTGTTCTATTTAGTGATAGAAGACAGTAGAGTCTGTTTTGATATATTTATGCAAACATGAAATATATTTTATTCTAATTAGGATCCCAGTCTTGTGGATATACACTGTGGTGAGATTCACTGTGGTGTGTTCATATATGTACATAAGAAAGTTATGTCAGATTCATTTAATTGCATCAAAAGCTTTTAGAAAACCTCAAATATTTAGCCTTATGTGTTTTTGTTTGTTTGTTTGTTTTGGTTTTTGCTTTCTTACAGGGGAAAACAAAACAAGAAAAAAAATCCTAAATAGAATGATGCAATGAAGCAAATTACTTTGCAGACATCTGTATAGAAAGTATATGTGAAGATAAAATCTTTTCTCTACATTTTTTTTTTTTTTTTTGATACTGTGTTTGCTAAGTTGCCAAGGCTGGCCTTATTTTTGCAATCCTACAATCTCAGCCTCCCAAGTAGCTGAGATTACTGGCATGAGCCACTGGGGCCAGGTTTCAATAAACAATTGTAATTCACAAAGTATGAGATGAACTATTACTGAATTGCAATAAAGATGGATCAAGTCATATGTAAAATGTTTATTTCTTCATCTTCAGAGTCTTAAATTAAAAAAAAAACAACTTTTTTTTGTCTTATGTCTATTGGTTAGTGCTATATTTCTCCTGTCAGCTGACTTTGCACATACAGTTTAAGTATAGATACTTTCAGAATAAATTTCAAACTTGGTCATATGGGTAAACTTTAATCCTATATGGTCTATTTTGAAGGTCTTCACTGCTCCAACTAAGAAGATAGTTTCTAAATACTACTTTCCTTCTGTATCTGAAATTAAGTGAAATGTGCCAGCTGAAGAAAGACGTTAACTTCTTGGTCCTGGGTCTTTCTGGCTTTGAACAGAAATAAAACAGAGCCATTTTGCAATGCTATTGCTTAAGACTGTTTTCATAGCTATCATACCTGGGACAGTCATTCCTTAGAAAGTACATCCTTTGTTATGGAGACATTTGCATGCACAGAGAACAGAATAATGTCATTCAATTGGCAAGTCTCCACAGTCAGACTGAAGTGTGAAGTGCTGCAATTAATTGGGATGTTTCAGACAGAAACCTATTAGCCAAATAGTTTAAGGAATTGTGGGATAGAGTTTCTCACTTCAGTTATTCAATAATTACTTTCAATTTCATTTTGGCTATGAAAATGTGCCAATGGATATCAGATTTGGTCACTTTGGTCGGAGTGAACCAGCCAGTACTGTTGCCATAGTGAAAGATTTAGGAAATATGCACTCAACTGATGTGTGAGGATAGGGGATTTTTAATTTATCCTTAAATCCCTGAACACATGTTTGTATGGTTTTCCTTTCACAATTAAACGTTTTGTATTTCAGGGACCATAACCAAAAGAAATATGTCTGAATGAAATAATTGTTAGGCTTTAGAAAAAAGAAACTTAAGCAAGTCAAAGAAAGACATCACTACACACAGCTTTGATCATGTCAAATATACTTAATTTATTTTTTCAACTTAACCTCATAATTTCTAGGAAACATCTAAAGATACACAAAGAAAGTGTAGATCATTTTTTTGTGGTAATAATGTAGTTCACATGCAGCTTGAAAGAATGACCAGATTCATCACTGGAAGTCTGAGGTTGTCACTCATGAAATATTATACTAGCAGAGAGAGACTTGAAAAAAACAAGCAAACATTTAACTTGAAGGGGAAAATAAATCCCTAACGTTATGCTAAGAAACCAGTCACAAAAGGCCACATATTATATTATTCCACTTATGTGAAAAGTCCAGAATAGGCAAATTTATAGAGATAGAAAATAGATTAGGTTTGCTTAGGGCTGGGAGATGGTTGGGGAGAACATAGGAGACAATGGCCAAAGGGTACAAGGTTCCCCCTTCGTGGTGATGAAAACATTGAAAAATTGCCAATGGTGTTAATTCCACATATTTTTATTAAAAAAATAATTGAAGGAGTATGTGCATCATTTCTCAATAAAGCTGTTTTATAAAAATACAAACCTTTAAGTCATGTACCATTTCCATTTAATCATTTACCATACTTCTCCTCTAAAATAGAAATGTCTCTGTAACTTTAATGTTTAAATATGCCTGAGTATTTGTCTGATTCTCAACTTCTAGGTGGGACTGATAAATGTAAGTGGGAGAAATGGGAATGGTTTTTCTCCACAGGGCTCTGATTTTAGCCCAAATAGTTATATAGACATCAAAGAGCACCCCAGGACAGTGAGAATAGAACAGCTGCAGACCTCCTTTGATCTCTGCTCAATGACCTCTTCTCACATTTAGTGTCCTTTTTAGTGTAGGATATTTTTCAAGTCCCCATTTCTTATAGGAAATCTACAGTCTTAGGGCTGGTGCTAGTTACTGAGACATTTTACACAAGCAAGAGTCCTGTATTCATAAGTGTCTTCCTGGTAAGACTGTGTGCGTTCTCTACGTATACTTGGGATTAAGATCTTTGATTTTCAAATATTCTCTTCCTGACATGATAACTTCCCTATATATTGTAATTGGGGTGCAATTAGAAAGGTTCAGAGCATGTCATTTATGGGTTGTCTTGATCTTTTGTTTCTACAGTATTTAATCATTCCACTGAAGTTCTTTTTATAAGGTAAATTAGAGGAAAAGAAATTCTCAAATCAGACAATTAGTGATCAGTTCTAACAGATTACTTGAAAACTAAGCAGCTGAAATAAATAGAGATTTTGATTTTTCATTTCTCTCTTTCTGTGGAAAAATAATTATCATGGTTATGATGTTTGTACAACTGTGGACCTTCTGTTCTTATTCAGGCATGCTTTCTGAGGCCTATTACTTCAAATGTAAATATGACTTATTTTATAGAACCCATTTCTTTCCAATTAACCCACCCAAAATACATTAGGTACAGATTTTGGAGAAGACACTGTATTTCAGCTTCTGTGGAAAAATTAAAGGATAAATAAGCAAACAATAATAGGGGATCCTCCAATGAAGTAGACTTTTCTTTACCCAGGAAAAACCTATGATACAGAAAGGAATTGTGATATGCCATAAATGATTAAAAAATAGAAGATAGATTTATCCAGTTTGATAGGTAGAGTTCTGGCTTAATGGAAAAAGTGAAATTTGAACAATTCAGCACTTTTTGTCAAAAATACATTATGCAGATAGCATCTGAGGAATCCGAATATATTTATGCCTCTACTTATTCCCAAGTGTATCTATCTGAAACAAAGAATGATCTGTGGATTTCTTGTGATATAACAGAAAATTATTTACCACTTTAATGCTTTGTTGAGCCTACTATGGAAAGAACTTAACACATCTATGTCCGTAAACTTTTTTTTTCTTTTTTTTTTTTTTTAGTAACAGAAGAAAAACAGCAAGAAGAATGTATTATTACACATTAATTAATGCAATCTAGCAGTACATTTATTTCCTTCTTATTAATAAAATTCCTGTCCTAAGAGAAAATTAAAATGTTGATCTTGTTGATAATTTTCTCTCCAGTGTATCAGGGATAGGTTCATAAAAGTGTAGTGGCACACACCTGTATTCTCATGGGCTCAGGATGCTGAGACAGAATAATCACAAGTTCAAAGCCAGCCTCAACAAAAGAGGGGCACTGAGCAACTCAGTGAGACTCTGTCTCTAAATAAATAACAAAATAGGACTGGGGATGTGTTTGAGTGCTCCTGAGTTCAATCCCTAGTATCCCCCTACCCCCCGTCCCAAAGACCCTAAGTGCAACCCCAGGATTGCCAACTAAATAAATAGGGGCATTCTTAAATGAAGACTGTCCTCTCCTGCTGAAGAGGTATAGATTATCTATCAGAAGTTCCAGTGATTCAGCTTTTCTCTAGATCCTGCAGCAACTGTAATTTTGGGTCACAGTTTGTTTTTATTGTTAAAGTGAAAACTCTTTCAGGGTAGAGCCTTCTTCCGGTTGCATGCTTAGAAATATAATAAACAAATATTATTTCATTAGTACATGAATAAAGAAGAATCATGGTAGAGATATAGATTATGGTTCTTAAGAGTATGGCATTATTTGTTTTTTGGTGTAGATGGACACAACACAATGCCTTTATTTTTATGTGGTGCTGAGGATCAAACCCGGGTCCTGCCCATGCTAGGCGAGTACTCCGAGTACTCTACCACTGAGCCACAATCCCAGCCCCAAGAATATGGCATTATTTTAGTTCACACATTTATTTGAAAAACTGGGGTATTTATTTCTTCTTTCCATGCCTTAAATGTACTTTTCAGGCTTCTACTCCATAGTATTCTGCATTCAGTTTCTCTTTGTGTTGATATGACTGTTTCTCTTGGTTGACTTCCAGATCTTGTTCAAGTGTCTGATGAAAGAGTGCCTTAGTGAAGCACAGTATTTAGAAAGGCTTTCTGAGAACAGGGATCTGGAAAACAAAAAGGAATATTTACTGGAAACTGAAGTGTGTTTACTGGAAGCTGAAGTGTGAAATGGTGTGGAGGATGACACAGGTTAGTTCAAAAGCTGTTTTCTTTCACACCCAAACTTAGAAGAAAACAAAATCAAGAAATCAGGGTTTTGTGAGGAAGAAATTAGAAACAAAGAGTAAGGAGAAAGAATGATGCCCAATCAGGACCCAAATCAGCCAAGGAACCCGAGTTGGCTTTTTATATATATATATATATAATACCCAGTGAACCGATGTGGCCAGAAGACACTACATCTATTGATTCTGCCTTATTTGTGCTTGAATTTCTTGCACTTTCACTTGTCATTTAATTTGTTGTATTTATTGTATGTATTTATTGAATGAATAAAAAAATACATACATCTTTCAACTTCTAGTCAGTTTTTTCCTTTTGGTTCTACTGAATTCTTTTATATTATAATGAGCATGCTTCCAAAACAATGTGAGATTGTGAGAATTATAAGGATTATTGTCAAAGCAATTAACAATTTCAATTTAAATGCCATGTGTGAATAGAAAATAACTACATTAAGTTCATATTCAATATATAGATTTGTTCAAGAATTAAGTAATGACATTAAATTGAATTTATTTCCCAGATTAACACTCTAGGCTTAAATTTCATGATGCCAGCAGAATGATCATTCACTAATTGATGCATTCTAATATTTAATTTACAGCCAGCCCTCCTTATTTCTGAGCTCCACATCCAGAGGTTCAACCAGTGTATAATTTATGAACATGTAGAGACTATTTTTACTTTTTATGATTCCATAACCAACACAAAAGGCCAGTTACCCAGATAGCATTTACATTGTGTTAGGTATTGTGAACAATCTAGAGAGCTTAAAGTACAAGGGAATAGTACACAGGTTATAGGAAAATACTGTGAAATTTTGTCTAAGGGCTTTGGGTGTCTGTTAATTTTAATAAGGGGGGAAAGTCCTAGAATCAATTTCTTGTGGATATTAATGGACTACTATATCCATTTTCTGATTATATATTGATTTTTGCCCAAAAAGACAATCAAAATCAGGATTATGCTGTATAAAACATAGTGGACAATATTGTTTATTTTGTTTTGCTTTTTCCAGGTACTCTTATTTTTCTGTTACTATTTCACTGAAAACAACCTTGATCTAGCAGGGTGTGGTGGCACATACCTATTATCCAGAGGCTCAGGAGGCTGAGGCAGGAGGTTGGAGAGTTCAAAGCCAGCCTCAGCAACTTAGGGAGGTCCTAAGTGACTCAGGGAGACCCTCTCTCTAAATAAAATACAAAAACGTCTGGAGATGTGGTTCAGTGGTTGAGTGCTGCTGGGTTCAATCCTGAGTACCAAAAACAAACAAACAAATAACCTTGATCTCTGATCAGTAGTATCAGTTCAAAATAGATATGACTACATAAATCTGTATCTAATTGTGACATATTAGATTTATTAATTATAATTTTTGAATGCTATGATAAATTGGAATTGAGAACCAGGACTTTTTTTAATCAGTGTGTTCCTTTTAAAATGTAATTACTTGGGCTTTTGCAAGGGGATATAGAATGCTCCAGATTAGGAGAAAGAGTGATAACAGGAATGCCACCTCTGTCAAATGTCCACATAGACTGGGTATCACTAATGCAGAAGGGTATTAGAGTGGACCTCAGTTTACCTGTGTCTATGCATGGGATAAACTACCTGCCAGCTGGCTCCAAGAAACTTACTGGATTAGACAACAGCCACAAAAAGGATAGTAGGTCCTTTCATATCAAGGATCCTCCTCCTCCTACCTCATGTTCTCAACTCCCTACACCAAAATTGGAAACCAAAAGTAAACAAAATGAAAGTCATGTGTGACTGTACCATTCTCAGGAAAAGGCAATAGGGGGCACCTATGGGTATGTGATCATCCTGACCCAGAGAAGTTTGTAAGACATCTGAGTTCAGAAGGGTGGGATGAAAGAATACAGACAGATGCAAAGTCTGGCAAGTGGGAGGACTGGCACTGAATCAGGGCTCAGATCAGGCTATGACAGAACTTCAAATGTCAACACCTTCTCTTTGCTTAGTCCCCATCCAGAGAAAGAAACAATAGAACAACAAATCAGGAAAGAATAAAGAACAAATAGTCGTGATTAAAATGTTAATAACACCAGTGGCTTGATAGGCTGAGAATCAACAGTTCAAAGCCAGTCTCAGCAACTGTGAGGTGCTAAGCAACTCAGTGGGATCCTGTCTCTAAATAAAATGCAAAACATAGAGCTGGCGATGTGGTTCAGTGGTAAAGTACCCCTGAGTTCAATCCCTGGTACATAATTAATAATAATAATTATAATAATAATATAGCAATAATAAAGAAAAGAGATATAATAAAATAATATTTTTTCTGAAAGATAAAAGAATGCCTAACATTTTTAAGGCCAATTACTCTCATGTTCATCATTAAATTCCCATCTATGATTACAACAAATACACTGTGTCAGAAGAGGTGTACTTATCCTCATTTATAGATTGAACAATGTAAGTTTAATACTGAAAGCAAGGACTTTGGCTATGTTGAGAGCACCAGCGGTTCATGGAGCATATGTGAAAGGATGGAATGAAAGTTTTCTGAAAGGAGTAGTTAATAGCCCATCCATTAGGCATATGGGGGATAGCTGCTATTGGCTTAAAAGGTAAACATAACTGTTAAAATACATTTCTTGGAAAAGATTTAACTTTTTTATATACCAAATGAAATACTATTACATTTGGTCTCTGATCCTCAATTGTTACTAGTGACTAATTCTTCTAGCAGTCTACACTCTGTTTTGAGTAGATGGTTCTTTCAACCATCTTGAATATTTTATATTAAAGTTAAAATGTTTTCCAAGTGCACGCACTGCTCCAGGGCTTGAGGCCAATATCCATCAATGCTTCGCTCTTTTGGTTGAGTGCGAGTCTCATCCATGACAGCTTTCTGTAAATTAGAGATAAAGACGTTTTCTGCCTTTCTAACATTTTCCATGCAGCTTGATAACTTCTGCATCTTTTCTTTTCTTGGGCCAAAAGAGAAGATAATTCATGTTAAATTTACTCTTTCTTTCTCTGGTCAGTTATTTGCCTCACATTTATATAAAGTTTTCTTCATATTAGCAATCAGATTAAAAATCGCAAATTATGGTCAGATGCACACTGTGTTCCATTAAAAGGAACATGTGTCTTTTTATAAGACAAATGATTTTTAAAACCACTTTTAAACATAACAAGATTTAGAAACTGAGATATACATTGATTTTACCATATGGCATTTGTCCAAGCTTTGTGAAGCTATCAAAAATATCTTATCAAAGCCTATCTCATCCATTAGTATATACCACTTAGTCCTTGTAAGAAAAATATTCCTCAGCCATTTAAAGTTTAATTATCTTTATCATTCTAATTATTGTTACTGTAATAAGACTTTAAAATATAATTCCTATTTACTTGAACTTAGCATTTGTTTCTTTTCCTTTATTAATTAGAAGGTATTCTAATTACTGAGAATAGGAATATAATTTTCACACTTATATTTAAAAATATAAAGGAATTTTATTGTGTAATAATTTATGTAGAAATTTGCATTTCTATGATTTTTATTTTCGTATTAGCTATGACTAAATCTTGCTATTTCTGTCAAAATATATTACAAATTAAGTCATATTCAGGATGGACTTTGACATTTTGGACCATGTGAATGATTGCCAAACTGGGATGCTAAGTATATAGGAAGAATACAAATCCTATTTTGGTGACCTTCTGGACTCTTATATATGCATCCCTTTAGTTTCTTATATCACGTTGTGAGATGTATATGTGCACACGTTGTCTTCCCACTCAGTATTATCCATAAGTTATGTACAATCCTCCTACAGGCCCCCTTCCAGTCATTAGAGTAGGTGATAAATGAGGCAGACCCAAAGGGACTCCACAGAACACACTATCTCCCCAGACCTCCATGCCCACCATCTCTGGCTAGGATTCCATTCCCTTTATGTGTTGCTTCTTTTCTTTTTGGATAGTTATATCTACTAGAAGTGTTTTAAAGTATAATTTCACCAGACACTGTATCAAATGTTTTACTAAAGTGCATCTACTGTCTCCTTTCATCTTCTGTTCTTGTCTGTACTAACATGTAGATCCTACCTGCTGCCAGATGCTTCTACACCCCTCTCATGAGCCAAAATGGAGTCTGCAATTCCCTACAGCTGTGGCAGGCTCCCTCCCTCCCCAGTTCTCTTTCCATTCTCTCATTTTAGGCTATCTCCCTGACAGGAGAAGCTCTCATATCTTCCTCTCTCAGCTGCACACAACTTCTTGGAACAGCTCCCAGCAAAAAAGCCTAAAGCTTCCTCCCTTTGGCCACATGATTTAAAATCATTCTTCAGCACAGGAAGGCCAGACTACTCATCCTTATTCTAAAGAAGTAGTCTATCTTTGTGTCACCCCATGGTCCACAAGATGGAGATCCTGGATGAAAGAAGGAGCACTACTTCATTGTATTAGAAGCAACAGCGCCTTATAAACATATCAACTACTATGCCTTTGATACGACAAAACTTGAAATTGTTCAGGTTTTGCATTTCAGAATGAGTATGAAAGATAAAGGAGACACAAAGTTTGAGCAATGGTTCATGTCAAATAATGCATGTAGAGAAGAATATTTTCTAAAATGCCAGGACAAATGAAAGAAAACTAGTTTAATGGAATAACTTGGACACCAAGTCTAGGAAGAAGGTTGTAAGCATATGATTCTAAATATCCTTGTGAAGAGAGAGAAAAAAAAAAAAAAACATGTGTTGCCATCACATGTTTTAAATGACTGGGTACTTCATTTTTGCTGGATATTTGATATTAGGTGGGTATATGTGAATAGTTACAATTACGTTTTCCCCAGACTTTCTAAGTGTTTACTGAAAATAAACATAATAAAAATAGGTTTTAAAGGGAGGGGGATGAGAAATACTGGCCAAATTCCATACTACCACATCTCAGCACAGATTCCTTTTATCCCTTGAGGGTCTGTGAAATCTGACACTGCTCTGCAGGAAGGCTGAAGCAGTGTGTCCAGAACACCATCCAACATCAGAGGACATGTGGCTTCGGCTTCAACAACCTCGACAGATGTGCACATCTCCATTATAGAACTAGGGCGCACAAGCATGTAGATGCCCTTGCCCTTGGTTACTTCTGCTTTATAAATGCAAATACCAGCTTAATTAAATCATGGACTCAAATAAGCTTCCCAGAGTACAGAAATGAGCCTCCACTGAAAATATCTTGATTTGAAAAGAGTCAGAGGAAAACACATCTATGTAGTTTAAGAAGCATTTAGAAGGTCGTGTTGTCAGAAACATCAGTGACCTGCTGCAAAGCTTTTCCTAATTTTAAACTGTGAGGGATCATCCACACACAGGCAGCATGCACTTATAAACCAAAGCACAGATAGGTTTGATATGATACAGTGGTTTTAAACTGTGCTTTAATTTGCAGCTATTTAAACTACTTCCATTTTTTACAGATATCGAAAATTGGAAATGAGTCAAGCAGTAGCTTGTTCCAACATATTGCTCCAAGTAACAGCATATCGGTTCACTATGTACAGTGAGAGTCTGAAAATTAATAACCAAGCAAAAGACACTTAGCTTAAAAAATCACAAAATAAGTGACTAGAACAGGCTTTTATTAAAGCCTGCTATTGGGGGGGATGCTAAATAGGTAGAATCTAGAGGTACGGCAGTGTCACTTTGTGTGAGAATGGTCAAACCCATGTCTTCTCTGAGCCTCAGTTGTCACATCCATTAGATGAGAAACAAGCCAGTTATTTGTATGCATAATCAGTGTGAGAATGAAATAAGATAATGTCTAGATCCATTATTATCATTGTAACTGTTACTATTAGCCAGTGAAATCTGTTCTTACCCAATTATTTATATAAATATTTTCATATTTTTTCAAATATCTCTTTTGCTATATCCATTCACCCATCTGTTCTTTTATTATCAAACACCGAATTACATATATACATACACACACTCACACACACACACACACACATACACACACACACATACACATACACATATATGTTTAGTTATGTTTTCTTTCCTCATGAATCTCTTATCTGATGGGTGAGACTCACATAAAATTGTAAAAACTTATAAATAAAAATATTTGCACACAGTAAATGGCTTAATGAAATAATAATTAGCCAAATCTTGCTGGAGGAGTACTTAATTACTTCCAAGAGGGTGTCATTATAAATTTTCTCTATTTGTCTGCATTATGGGGTTTCCAGACAGTTGGTCAAACATTTTTGTGAGTGTTTATGTGAAGGTGTTTTTAGGTGAGATTAATATTTAAGTGGGTGGGCATGAGTAAAGCAAATTGTCCTTCATAATGGGAGTGGGCCTCATTCAGTTAATTGAAGGTCTAAATGGAATAAAAAGGTTACCTTCTGCTGAGAAAGAGAATTTCCCAGCTGACTGCATTTTATTCTTAAACGCTAAAAAAAAAAAAATATTTTTTAGAATGAAAATCACATAATTAAAATAAGAAATAACAGATTAAATCTCAAAAGCAAGCTGTAGTTACAGAATTCTAAATATCTTTGTGAGGTACAAAACTTGAGCATATATCTCTTTCTCTTGAGAAACCTAGTATACTCAGTTCCACTTGTGCAAATTTGAGATGAGAATTTGAGATGTAAATTGTGAGGTAAAAGATCTTAAAAGTGAAAAAAGCTGAGTGTGAGAAATTAGAGTTGAACTCCAAACTCTGTGGAATGTCAGGATGGGGATTCCTATGGAATCCAGAGGTAAGAGTTGAGTGTGCCTGTGAGATCATGGAAGTGACTTGTAAGCCACACGAAAGCATTTAGATGTTAACCTATAGGAAATGAGAAGCCATTTGAAGGATTTAAACAAGGAAATAAGATGATTAAATTTGCATTTTAAAAGATTACTATAGCTGCAGTGTCAGATATGGATTAGAGAAGGTCAAGGCTGCTGGCTGGGAGATTATTGAGCCAGTGTAAGCCAGGATAATGAGGTCTTGCACTAAGTCAGCAGTGGTGGAAATGGAAATGAGATGAATATAAAAGATATGAAAGAGATAGAATCAACAAAATTTAATAAGTGGTTTGGCATGGGGATAATAAGAGTTTTAGATAAGTTAAGCGGGATGCCCAGCATTCAGGCTTGGAGCAGTAGGTGGAAGCTCTACTATAATACAGATGGAAGGGGAGGTTTGAGAAAAATGAGACTTGGTACTTTTAAGTGAACCAAGTGATATTTATGACACGTGTAGTAGCCCCAGAAAAAGATGTCCAACCGGTAGTCATAGATCCAGATAAAGAGATAACTGGAAAACTCAGGGCTAAAGATATAAAGTTAGAGATTTGTTACATAGAAAAATTATGAGTGTTGTTAAGATCATTCAAGAAACCTGTGAAGAGTAGAGAGATGACAATGACAGGCAGAATTCTTGCTAGCTAAGGACATGTCTGAGGTTAGGATTAGGGTAAAAGACCCTTTATAAAATATTTCTCAGAAAATAGCAAATTTTTTATTTAAACACTAGTTATAGCTGATATAATCATGTAGTTTGATACAGCTTTGCACGCTGTCATCTATCTTTTAACTTGATTATGAATTCTCTCTGCAGAGTCGGAAATACAAGAACTTTATTAATCTTAGAAAAAGAAAATAGTCAATGATTTAACATTGATGCTCTAGACTTTGGAGGCTGAGGAAAAAGGATTCAAAGTTTGAACCAGTCTGGGAAATTTCATGAGACTCTGTCTCAAAACAAAAAGTAAAACAAAAACAAAAAAACTGGATGTATAATTCAGTGGAAAAGTGTTTATCTAGCATGCACGGCCTCTGGGTTCAATCCCCAGTACTTGAAACAAGAATTTAACATTCTATGTCCTGTGGTACCTTAGAATATTATAGAAGGAAGCATATATGTTACATTATTTTTTCATAATATTTTTCTGCAACTGAAAAATAACACAACTTCTAAAATAAATGAATGCTACTATTCTAAAACAAATGACTATACTATTGAGTCCCAGGTTTTCGTTTTTGCAAATAGCACAACAAAATTCAAAGAGGTTCATTAAAATAGGTTGAAAATCATAATCTGGTGATCATAAGCTAATATATTACTTACTATTAATTTACATTAAGTAATAATATATTTTAGTTATATTCTTCTTATTATATACATATAATTATAGTATAAACTATGCACTATGTTTACATTTGTATAGGAATTCCACATCTGGGACAATGGGACAAAATGGATTAAGGTCAAGTCTAGTATTAATGATCCTTGGTTCTATGGTTAGCATCCTTCTAATATTCCTAAATTAACATCTTCAAGGCTGCATTACTTTATTGTATGTGATTATCAGGCACTTCAGGCATAATCCATAACTTAAGGTGGCTTTAAATACAAAGATTTTACAGCACCCTGTGTTTATCCTCATCAGTGGCCATGAAAAAGATAATTTCTGTGACAGTAGGAACTATAAGTCTTATGGAAGTTACAGAAGTGTAAGTCTTACAAAGCTTTAAGTCTTAAAAGCTTTACAGAGCAACCTATGTGCCCCAACACAAATCTGGTTCAGGGTCAGCTTTTCTACAGCTCCAAAGCTAAATATAATTATATTTATATTGTTACAGAATAGGAGTAGTAGAAGATGAAGAAGAGCAGGAGAGGAACTGAACAGGAGTAAGGGAAAGAAGAGGTAAAAAAGGAGAATGGAAAGGAGAAGGGGAGGTGTGAAATGGGAGAAGGAATAGCAGTGACAGAGATCATGATATATGACCATAGAGCTAAATCGTCTATCAATATCTTCCTTGTCTATCTTACCAACTTTAGAGAGAAAAGTTGCCGACACCCGCATAAAATTTATATATATAAACAAACCCACATCTGAAAACAAACAGATTAAGAACAAAATTAATCCACTACTGCCAAAAACAAAACAAGAAAAAAACCTCCTTTCTTTCTTTAAACTGGCATAATATAATAGTGAAATTTTATCTGTTCTCCTTCACCTGAAATCCCTTTTTGTTTGTGAAAGAAATCTTTGGGGGAGGTCTGATTTCCATCTTCAGCAGAAGGCCAAACTTACCCAGATAGACTCCATAAGTCATCTCCAATTGGAACACATTGCAAATGTTCCTCTAGTCACAGGTGTAGCACTGACCTAAGAAACAGCCTTATCATCTACTTCAATCTTTGCTATAATCAGTAGGGGTTGGTTCCATGCTTTTGTGATTATGTCAAGTGTATCTTAACTAAAGATTAGTTAATTGTATCATAATTAAAAATAAAAAATAATAAAAAACCCACAATGTTGATTCATTAGTAATCATACAAACAAGTCCAAAGTTCTAGGACAACAAATATATCAAACACAATACTTTAAAACAATCAACACATTTTAAACTTTCAACGGTTTTTGAAAATTTTGAAAAAAAATCAATTGTTATTCTTATAGATGAGAATACCATAATTTTTTGAAATTATAGCTTAAATGTTTTGTTTTGTTTTAATAGCTGTTTTTTTTTTATTGTTCCACACTAACTTTTAAATGGCTCTGTTTTTCTTCATCTATTCTTCAAAAAATTCCTTACCCCTTCACTTCTTGCTCCCTGTTTCCCTCCTCCTGAGGTAGGTGGTGGACAGGAGAGGAGCTCCCCAATAGCAAACAAAACAAAGCAAGACAAAACAAAACCAAAAACCTGACACACACGCACATGCACATGCGTGCATTCCTATTTTTCTGTGTTTGTCCTTCCTTGCTTTCTATCTTACCCTGATGTTCACTCTTTTGTTTATTTTCTTCCTTAGAATAAAGATTGCTTATTCTACTCTTGTGAGAAGTAAATTTTCCAAGGCTGTTTTTAACTTCTTAAAGTTTTGAAAAGAATAATAGTGTTATTACTATTAAGAAAGATACTTAAGAATCTGTAACAGAACAGAAAATACAGAAACATTTGCAGTAGCAAATGATTGCATTCATTAAAGAAAAAACATAGAAATGTCCAAAGAGATGCATTTTGTCCCACTGAATAGAGAGCTAACTATAATTTAAAAGGCATTGCAGAATCCTACACTATCACATATGAATCCAGAAAATGAGGTATTGGGCACTTCTCTGATTTCCAATTATTTCAAACTCAAGGAAAATTCGATTAGCAGTGCTCTTCTGCATACTCATCATTTTCCTATTAAAGTTTGTCTTATCATTTAAAGATATCAAGGACCTAGGGAGATGCACTTATGCTGCAGTAGATAGTACACAGAGGATCCAAAGAAGCGATAATTTTATTTTTCTTAGCCTAATAGGCTGCTAACCCAATTTGTTGATGCAATTTTGTAAGGTGTACAAAGGCCACTCGGACAAGGGAAATGTAATAAGTCACTGAAACATCAGTCAGAAGAAATGACCTTGAGCTCATGTTCCTTTTGAAAGAGAAAAAAATTCCAACTTCTGGAGAATTATAAGAACCTCTGGGGTGCAGGCACAGTTGTGTTTTTTTGCACCCCCAGTGAAGCCTGTGAATGTTACTCAATCCCACTGCAGTGTGGTGGATCGTCTTACTGTTTCCACAGCTGCCAGGGTATTAAATTCTGACTGCATCCAAGGCTGTGATCATCGTAGTGTGTCTAACCACACAGCAGTCAAGTGTTGGATCTAGTGCTGGCAAAGGATCTCTGCTTCCTGGAGGCTGTCAGGCTCTGATAAGTACAAGTTTTCTTGTCCTCCAATTATCTGTCCATCAGCCACAAGGGCTCCTTACCCACCATCACTAACCTTTTCTAGCTTTTCACAAACACTCTATGATTTCCTGTTAAAAGCAAGTTTTTGAAAGGAATATTAATCATGTCATCTTAAAAACCAAAGGTTTACTTATCAACAGAAAAGGGAAGTTTGTTCTTTCTTTTAAGTGGGGGATGGCAGCACTCACCACCACCTTAAAATCTTAAATAGGTATTAACAAATAAAAGACAGAAAATGAAGATAAATGACTTGCACCTGTTCTCTACCTCTCACAATGTGTGACCATATTTTCAGATATTGTCTCTTTAGAATACCAGGTCTTGCCATTTACTTTGTATTGCCACATAAAGACTATATATATATAGTCTATATATATATATATATATATATATATATATATATATATATATATATATCACTTAGAAGAAATAAGACTATAGATAATATCATTTTTAAAATATGCTATCAGGTTATTACCCAATCATTTTACATTTTAAAACATTTGCCAAAATTTGTGGCAAATGGTTATGGATGTTATAATGTAGTTATCTAAAGAGGTATTATTTGGGTGTCTAGGAAAATAGTTTTCTAGTTGGTTTAAAAAAAATCTATTCCTGTTAAAGTTTGTCTTACCATTTAAAGATATCAAGAACTTAGGGAGACATACTTATAATGCAGTAGATAGTACACACAGGATCCCATGAAGGAATAATTTTATTTTTCTTAGCCTAATAGTCTGTTAACCATTTTTAATGTAATTTTGTAAGGTGTACAAAGGCCCCCCTTTTAAACGCCAGTTTAAAAAAAAATCTATAAAACCTTTCTAGAAGAAAATATATTTGTAATCTGTTATTTATAAATTAATGTTATTTAACATATTAATAATAAGTTTGTAAAATACCTAAATTATTATATCTTTATAAAAAGGTGTATGTGGGCTGGGGTTGTGGCTCAGTGGTAGAGCACCTTCCTCATTTGTATGAGGCACTGGGTTCGATCCTAAGTACTCCATAAAAAAATAAACAAACAAATAAAATAAAGGCATTGTGTCCACCTACAACTAAATGATTTTTTAAAAAGTTGTACATAAATTTATACATAAAGTGTCTCCTTTTTATAAAACCATAAATTTATTTAACTTTAATTTTCCAAGAACTATTGGAATTCAAAGCTTCAGATGTGAGTTTTTGTAAATTATGAAAGTACTTTGGATTTCTTCCTCAGTAGTAACTGTTTGTATAGATATTGAAAATATTTATGACAAATACATTTTGAAACAAGAAGGAAAAGAATAAACATTTATGGATAACTAACTAATTGCATTTTTTAGAGTTCAAAAATATCAGATGAAACTGTTCACTTTTAATAACTAGTTTATCACAGTTGCAAATTAGAGAAAGATAAACCCCTTAAAACCTAGTAATTAAATAATATCAAAGTTAATTAACATAGATTTTTGTTTTATTTTATTTTGTTTTTGTAGTAATGAGGATTCAACCCAGGGGTGCTCTACCATAGAGCTACATCCACAGTCCTTTCTTTTAGTTTTTAAATTTTGAGACAAGGTCTTGTAAAGTTGCACAGTCTCACCTAGACTGTAAAATCCTGTGTCTCAGTCTACTGGTTTGCTGGGATGATAGGCACGTGCCACTGCATCACACATAGAAATGTTTTAAATACAAGTTACTCTGAGTTATCTATAAAAAATAAATAATCCAACACTTGGAATTAAAAATTAAGATGTAGTCTGGCATGGTGACAGATTTAAACCCGGGATTTCAAGGTCAGCCTGGGCAGCACAGTGAGACTTGTCTTTAAAAAAAAAAAAAAGTATATATATTGTATATAAGCCTTACATTTCCAGTAGATGTTATGATGTACATAATGTTGTGAAATTTGTTGCCAAGTATATAAGAGTAATTTCTCTAGTGTTTCATTATGATTTTTGAGACATAAAAATTAAAATCAGTTATTCGTTTCTGAAGAAAATAGAAGGAAGTAAATGTGTGAGGATGCATGCTGAAATTGGACACATGGACGGTTCTCCTGATCTGAGTAGTAGCCAGAATTCACATTTCTAGTTTGTAACTTTATCCATATTACATACAGGGAAAAGTGCCTACTCTCAGAGAGTATTTGAAGAGCTAATAGAAGATTACAATGGAATTATGAACAATTGATTTCCAAATGTCTAATAAACCATAGCATTGATCATTTAGATTATCCTCACAGGCAATTGGAAATAATGATAATAAACCAATGAGGTTTTTTGAGTACCTCTTGTATGTCAGGCAATGTGCTTTAAACATTATAGGGGTTTCCTGTTTTAAGTTTCACAACAGTATAGAAACAATATTATCATCATTCTTATTTTACATAAAAAATTCCTTTTTAGAAAGGTAAAGAAATTTCTATAAGAACATATAGTTATTCTGTGACAGTCTTTCTGATGCTGGTTGCCCATATTTCTAACCATTACTTAATTCCATATAAAGGTGAAGATAACCACTCAGGTGAACAGGACGATGTTTGTAAGCTAGGTGAAAAAATATTAAAAAAGCAAAATAAATGTTTTTGATATTTTTTCTAGAATTAAGATTACCATTACTTTAAATTCTTCATTTTATTTCAGTATTTCCTCACTTCATTTAATTGACTTTCATGGAAAAAGGGCATACATTTTGATTATGCATTAGAACTTTTAGGAAGCATTTAGCTATTAGTGTAGTTAAAATGAATTTGCGTCATGCATATCCAATGGGAAGAACATGACTATAGGATGAGAGCATAGAGGGTAGAAAAACAGTCCTAACATTCAGAGGTTGCTAATGATTCTCTGAGATCCCCCTCTCATATCCTAGGAGTGATAGTTTGACTATTTTAATCCCCTTCAAATCTCATGTTGAAATTTAAGTCTAATACAACCATGCTGAAAAGTAGCACCTGGTGGGGGGGTGTTTTGGTCATAAAATATGACCATCAAAATGTCCTTATGATTGGATTAATGCTGCTATAAAAATAGCTTGGATAAGTGGGTTAACTGCCCTCTTTTTCTGCCAGCTGAAGTACAGTATTCTACTCTGGAGGACACGCCATTCAGTCTTGGAAGGGGAAACTGGATGCTTGCCAGACTCTAAGCCTATGGTGACTTCAGCTTGGACTTCTCGACTTTCAGAATACAAAATACACATTTCTATTTTTTATAAATTACTCAGTCTTAGGCATTCTGTTACAGCAGCACTAAACAAACTTTTGATGGTAGGCTGCCTTCAATGTCACATCTTCTGGCTTTTGCCTTTGACTGCATCATTCTATGATATTATGTAAAATGTTATTCCACTTGATTTTTTTAATTTACATATATCTCTCTATACAACTAAATTCACATATTCGAGTAAGCAAAAAATTTATTTCCTTTTGTATCTTCCACTGACAATATGCTGCTCATTACTCCATTCAGAATGGGAATTGTCAAAAATATGAGGAACAATAAATGTTAACCTAACGTTGAGATTTGTCAGTGCTTTGTGTGCAGCTATAATTTGTGAGATATAAGTTAGAAAAGGTAAAAATTAAATAGCTTAGATTGAGTACTTGAGTACTTGAAAACTTGGAAGAGGCAAAATGAAAGCATGATCATAAGAGGTAGGGTTGGAGCTGGTTCTTGTACTTGTGATGATTATAAATGGCACAGAGAGAGGAGGGTCAGCACCAGGAAGCACAAGAAATAGGAGAGCCTTTGGAGATTCAGTGACTTAAATTCAGGAAAAGGGAGGTTAATTTCTTCCATGACTTGTAACTTATTGACCCTGTGCTGAAAATTGGATGCACTGAATGGTAATGAGAAATTAATTTAGATAAACACAAGAAAAGAGATGGGAGCCCTTGAGGTTAGTAAGGCAAGTATGGGTATGAGATGTTTTGTGACCAGCAGTAAGTAGTTATGTAAGGATCCCAGGGAGAATGTTGTCACTCTAAGTAGCATATATGGGAAAGGATATAGAACTATGTGAGGGAAGTCAGTCATTAGCAGTGTTTGTTAAGTTTGGAATCAATCACGAAGAGCATGTGCTACATGGAAGGGACAGAATGGGTAAGACTGGGGATGTGGCTCAAGTGGTAGCGCGCTCGCCTGCCATGTGTGTGGCCCGGGTTCGATCCTCAGCACCACATACAAACAAAGATATTGTGTCCGCCGAAAACTAACTAACTAACTAAATAAATAAATATTTTAAAAAATATTCTCTCTCTCTCTCTAAAAAAAAAAAAAAAAAAAAAAAAAGGTAAGACCAAGAGATAACTGTAGGGGCACATCTGCATAGCCTCCTGCAGAAAGGGTGAAAAAAAAAAAATTAGAGTCCTGAAACACCCAAGTACTATGAACCTAAAAAGGAAGGTCTCTCCTTTTAAGCAAAATGTTAAAAAACCTATCCCAATTCTAGAAAATCTTATTGGTTAATTACTAGCAGAGGAGAGGGATAAAGATTGAAAATTAAAGGAAAGTACAAGATAGTTGTTTTATCATGCTTCTTAAGAGGCAGGATTCTGTATGGGTTTGGGGGCTATTTGGGTAGGGAAGGACAAAAGTAACCAAAGATATGGAAAGAGGGTAAAAATGCAATAAGCACCCTGAATGAAATAGTTTATTTATTTAAAGTCAAAAGTATGATAAAAATGAGCTACCACCCCTATTTTACCACCAGTGGTTTAAATTATTAGCTAATCTGCAACTTATGCTGCTATAAAGTGTTTTATCTAATTTATCTGTGGCTAAGTTAGTCCGGTTGCTTCAAGCATGACATTCTTGAAGTCAAAACATTGGATCTGATGCTTCTGCAGAATAATTAACTTTGCACTAACCTGTAGTCACAGCTCATATCCCAAACCTTGGCAAGTTGTCTTTGGTCATGAGGGGGCCAAATGAAAGACAACTACGGTGAGAACAACAGCAGAAAAATCCACTCAATGGACAGGAGTTGGTAGTGCTATATTTATTTATAAGAGATGTGGTTTGGAAGCTCAATTTTTAAGTATGTATTTAAAAATAAAACAAACACCTTGTTTATAAAGTATAACATCAACTTAAATACTTATAAATTATGTAACCCAAATAATTAATGTGAATATGGAAAATATTAGAGTAAGCTAAGCACCTTATATGCCATATATATCATGATTGTAATATATATTACATATTATGATTAAGACAACTGTAATTAACTTACATAACTAAACATTACACAAAATAAAGCAGCAGTTTCTAGTATTATCTTTTTTTTTTAGAATGTTATCGAGATTTTGGTTTGGTAAGTTACACATAGGGCTTTGCTTCAACCTTTGTTGTATTTCACTTATTGTTACTTCATTTATTTCTACAAAGTCATAAGGGGCTTAAAGGGGCTGGCAAACTATTATTCACTCTAAAGTAAGTTTGGGTTGTTTAAATTTTTTTTTTCCTGTTTAAAAGTCAGAAAAAAAGTTTTAAAAATATTTTATATAATTTTTCCATTTAGAAATAAATATTTGTGTTTTATATGTGGAAGTCCCTTATAGAATGTATTGCTTTCTAATATTTTTTGTATATTTCTCTGATAAATCTTGAATGTTAGAATATTTTGTATATTACTCTTTAACATCACATCAATGATTCTGTGATCAAAAAAAGGTAGGCGGTTTTTCAATGCAACCTGTTTGGTTCCCTTAAACAGACAATGAAAATGCTAATGTGTGACACTTTTTGTATTTTTTTTCCTAAAGTCAACATGCTTATACATATCATGTTTGAGATGCAATTGAGTTATAAAAATATTTTCTGGCTTTCCTGAAGAAATATTTGTATACTGACTATATTCTTCTTCCATATAACTTTACTTATTCATCCAGGCCTCTTATATAATATGTACCTATCTGATTTGGAATTGGAACCCACATTTTTTTAATTAAAAAAACTGTCATTATTAAACAACAAATTTTATCCATTTTCCTTTTTTTTATAATCTCTAATGAAGGAAGGAAAATGAAGATGGCTTTCACCATGCTCATGAACTCATTATCTTATCGATGTCGGTGTAAATTAAGCAGGCCAGAAAAGAAAGTGAAAATCTGTACATGTTAACCCTGATTTAGAAGGGCGTGGCTTAGATGAGGAAGCATACCAATCATAACAGGTCTAGATCTGGGTAAACTAATGTAGGGATCAGCAAATAGATTTTCAAAATATATTTTATTTTTAGAATAGCTTTAGCCTTATAGAAAAAATGAAATGTTGGAAAACAGTTTCCACATACTCCATATTTACTTTTTCCTATTATAACTTGTACAGCTTATGAGCTACAATTAATGAAAAAATACTAGTAGATTATTAACTAAACTCCATATATTATTCAATTTCCTTGATTTTTACCTAATGTCCCTTTTATTTTTTATTGTTTCAGAATTTAGTGCAGGCTTCTCATTACAATCAAGTATCATGCCTATTTAGTTTTCTCTAAGCTGTGACTATTTCTCAGATTATTTCTAAGTTTTGATGACTTTGATGGTTTGGGGATCACTGATCAGCTATATTAGGGCATGTCTCATAATTGGGATTTGTGTGCTGTTTTTGTCATGAGTTGTTTGGAGTTATGGGTATTAGGGAAGAAGTTCACAGAGATAAAGGGTCATTTTCATATATCATATCAAAGCTATATGCCATCAATATATGACTTATTACAGTTAATGTGGGCTTTGATTTTATGGCTAAGGAAGTGCATAAATTTGCTAGGGCTGTCATAACAAAGTATCATACTCTAGAAGGCTAAAGCAACAGGAATGTATCATCCTTTGGTTCTGGAGCATAGAAATCTAAGATCAAGGTGTCAGTAGGTCAGATTCCTTCTAAGGGCTGCAAGGAGATTTGCTCTTTTCCTTTCTCCTAGCATCTAATGGTTTGCTGAAAATCTTTGCCACTCTGACTTACAGATCCGTCATCCTGTTATGCTTTCCCCTTCACACAGGATAGAGGGAAGAGCCTGGAAGTTAACAAACATACCAAATCTAACAAACATATCAAATACTAATGGTGGGAATGGGGCTGTAGCTCAGTGGTACAGTGCCTGCCTTGCACATGTGAGGTACTGGGTTCGATCCACAACACCACATAAAAAAATAAACAAATAAATAAAACAAAGACATTATGTCCATCTACAACTAATTTTTTAAAAAAAATATTAATGACACTTATTTTTGACATTTGACACAAACAGCAACAAAAATAGTATATACATCCAGAAGATTTCACAAATTCAAATACTACAACTTCCTGCATTCCCTCTTGTTACTGTATGAGCCATAGGTTCCTGTTTAAGATAAGTCTCCTGCCTATTCAATGACTTTATCCTAGAAAGATTTTTCACTGGCTTTTTCCTCACCACTCTCATTCCTCTCTGCCATCTGAGCCCAAGTCACAGTCATCTCCTTCCTGAATGACTTCAGTAGCTAGCTCCCCAATCCCAATTATTTTTCCTTGCGTTTACCCTTGACATCTCATAAACTAGACTTAACAAAACAGTAATATTCTTTAAACACACCTATCAGATTATGTCTACTTAAAACCCTCTAACAACTCTGTATTTTACAGAGATTAGAAGCCATAGACTTACAAGTCCTTGCATGATTGTTTCTTCCTTTGCTCTCTGACATCTTTCCTATTTTCTCTCTCCTGCAGTCTTGACTAGCTGGCAGCCTCCTTATTATTCCTTTAACTCAGCAGATTGGTATGTCAGGACGT
The DNA here is from genome assembly GCF_045843805.1 of Urocitellus parryii. Classification (NCBI taxonomy): domain Eukaryota; kingdom Metazoa; phylum Chordata; class Mammalia; order Rodentia; family Sciuridae; genus Urocitellus; species Urocitellus parryii. The sequence continues at coordinate 66,853,825 of NC_135538.1, read as the reverse complement.
TTGTGTTGCCTGTTTTGCTTGGTTCACTTTGTCATCTTCTAGAGTCTTTATTCAAATATAACTTTCTCAGTTAGATCTATCCTCTCCACACTGCTTAAAAATATGACCACCTTCTGCTGTGCAGGTAGTTTCCATCCCACTCATTCTGCCTTACTTATATCAATAACCATTCATCACTTTCTAACATGCAATATACCCCCTGATTTTGATGTGCATTTTCTTTCTCTTTCTACATGAACATGAGTTCCCAGAGGCAAAAAAATTGAGTATCTTAAGTTTACTTGTGTGCATGTTCAAAAACTAGATCAGTACCTGACACTTAACAGAGAATTTCAACAACTTATTTGATAAATTCAAATATAATAATAATAATAATAATAATAATAATAATAATGTAATGATAACATTAACACCTTAAACATTTTCTTTGTGCTAAAAATTATTTTATGTCCTATGTAATAAATAATCTTTTAAGTTTTTTTTACACACATTAAGACAACACTACGATGTAGGTACTATTATTTCTCATTTTACATATTAAGGAACAAGTGAAGTTCTCAAAGCTAATAAGTAGAAATATCATAATTATTTTGTTCTTATTTATCCTAATTTTTATTTATCCCCAAAATACATATATCTTTTATTCCAATGGTTCCCTAACAAATATAACTCCTTTCAAAATATATCAGTTTGAAATCTGTTTCCTTTTCTATTTATATATTTAAATGTTAAATTTCTGTATGTCCTTTATAACTAACTAACATTAACTCCTGTAACTCTAATTGCTTTAAAACACACACACACACACACACACACACATCACCCTCCAATTCTAATATAGTGCCATTTATTGATGTATTGAATGAATATGGTGTGATAAATATTTGTGTTTATCCAACTTTGATAAGAATGTGTGTGCTTGTGTTTATTGAAGATAGAAAGGGAGATAAGTAGTATTTATTAATATATTGACTTCTGTTATTTTAAGTTGAAGGATAGTATATTGAAAGCATTTACCAAGCTAAAATGTCTCTACGAAGCCCTTTAAAATATGTGAACAAAATAATATAGGATAATTATTTTGTTCCATTTTTAAAGATGGCACATAGAAGCTAAGAGACTTTCTTGAAAGCAGAACATTTACATACTGCATTTTTAAGTATCTTAAATTACCTGTGCAATTTACTTCTAAATTTTCTATGAATGTACATATGGTTCAAAAGCTAGCAACCTGATAATTTGGAAGGCAAAGAACCAACAGGTTTATAGTAAAAAAAAGAAAAAAAAAACTAATCACTAACAACCATTATAATTTCAATCTGCTAAAATGGCCTAGTGATATATAATTGTAGTCATTATTTAGATGAACTGAATAATGGAGGTTAATTAGAAATCAGCACAGTATAAAGAAAAACAGAATTTTGGTTATTTAAAATATTCTTTGGAAATCAAAATTCTATAGCAGATTAATCTCTTAAAAATCCATCTAAGAAAACTAAATGGAGTTTAAATGCTATATTTTATTCGATGCATGAAGACTTACTAGAAGATTGATCTCTTACAGTATTAATCTATGCCATTTTGTGTGTGTGTGTGTGTGTGTGTGTGTGTTTGTTTGTTTGTACTTACTCTTAAAACAAGACTCATATATGAGGGGTGGTTTTTATAAAACAATAGAGACAAAAGCAATTCAGCAACTGAAAATATAACATAGCTTTATTTTTCTAACAAGGTTACTAAACGTTTAATGGAAATTCATGAAGAGAGCAGTTGACTGAAAAGTGATGTTGCTTTTGTATGTACTATGTATGATACAAAGACATAAAGAGAATCTTTATTAAAATCTGTACTTTACTAGGGTACCAATTCAGTGTGTCATTCCTCCATGGAATTTGTATGCACCTGCAGTGGGAGTTTCCCTGAATATTGTCCTCATTTTCTTCCCTCCATCTATGCACATGCCACTTCTCCTTTGCTTCTGGGCTAGACTTAGTGTTTTGTCTAATACAATGCAGGGGAAGTAATATTCTCTGTGTTTAAAGATTATGTCAGAAGAAGTCTTGTATTCTGCACCTACATCTCTTGAATGATTGCTTTTGGGGTGTTTGCATTTGGAAACCAGACTTCATGCTGTGAGTAATCAAAGCCACCAAGAGAGACCATGTATAGCTACTTTGAAAGACAACAAAGATGAGCTCCTAGGCAACAGTTATTGTCAACTGACAGCAGTATGAATGAACCATTTAGATATTTTGCCCAGTAGAGCCCTCAAATCACCCTAGTCCCAGCTTGCAAATCTTACTCTAACTTCATCCAGAAATTCAAAGTGACAATCAAAAGCTGAGACTAGCCAATCTATGGGCAATCTAAATAGATTGTCTTAAACCACTAAAATCTGGGATTTTTCTCCACAATAAAAAGTATGTGAAACAAAAATTAGTACCAGAAGTGGAATGCCATCATCATAGAAACTTAAAATATGTGATAATGATTTTGAGACTAGGGGCAAGCACAAATTGGAGGGAGGCCGAGAAGATTATGATAGATTTGAAGGCATTATTAAAGAATGACATGATCCATATAGCAAAATGTTTGGCAGCAATGTATAGCTGGCACACCATCATTGTAGGAATTTTATTTTTTGCACTTAAGCCTGAGACCCATTGATTTGAATATCAATTCATAATGATAATTGTGTCTATTTGTGTCAACATGACTTAGCTCTTTGCGTGAAAGAATAGACTGTGCATCCTTAAACAACTTCATTATTTGATTAAAAAATCCATTCAAAAAATAACTTTGTCTTATCGTAAAACATTATCTCTCATCAGGACAATAGAATGCTCACCTAGATTAATATTTCAATTTTTACCCAATGGTTTCCTTATCAAAATTAATTTGAAGACAATTGTCTTGACATATTTACCAATTTTAAACTATCAAGTCATGCATTTTGTCAATTCCAACCCATTCCTACTTTATAACAACTTGTTTTGTTGCAAGACACCCAAACCTTGTAAGTATTCTTGCTTGAACTTTCCCTTCTGAGACACTAGTGTGTATCTGTCAAGATATCTATGGATTATGATGGTATTCTATCTTAATTAATGCAATATTTCTAATGAAATTAGCTTTGCTCAGTTTTCAGGTTTTCCTGGTTGTAAAGTCAACATTCAACTATTTTAAGTGAGTTTATAGGTATTGCAGTATACTACATTAATATTTTTCCTATCTAAATTTCACTGATTCTTCAAAAACCCATTAAACAAAATAGTTATAAAGTATCTTTGCATTCTAAATTTGAGGCTAAAAGCCACATATCTGATATAGTAGCTATATTGATCACTTGTCTCCAGTCTACTTAGAGGAGATTTTGGAGAAGCTTAAGAGGAGGATTCCCTTAGGGAAAATGTCTGAGTGCCATGGATTCTCTCCCTCAGTATTTAAATTTATGTCCTTATACAACTCATGTTCTCAGTAAATAATATGTATTTTATTATAAGAAGAATAAATTACTATAGACCAAATAGTATTCTATGTAATTTAAATAAATATGTATTCATATATGTAATATACATAAATTGACAGATAAATGCATCTCTATATATTGTAATATATATAAATTAACAAATTGTTTCTTATAGAGTAATATATGCTAATGTAATTCCCATGAATTTAAATATGAAACTATAAACATTGTAAATTCACTTTCAATGCTCTCATCTACATCCCCTGAATCTGAAAGGAAAAATTAACAAAATATTTAACAAACCAACAGGAACAAGATAGATATCAGTTCAACATACTGAAGGGCCCCAGGCCCATAGGGATTTTGCACTCACTAGTTTTTTCCATGACCGCCATCAAGTACTTAGGAAAATGACTGGAGTAGGGAAGGAAACCACAGAGATCTCACAATGGTGACAAATGTAGGAGCTGATGGATGATTATAAAAAATACTGTATGCCTCTGTGGAGCCTTCTTTCACATGCAACAGATTTGAACACTTTGAAGGGCAAGAATCACTCTAACCCACAAGGTTAAAGTGAAATGGTAAATGGAGGTTTAGGGGATAAATGTAAAGCCCAGATCTATTAACAGTATTTTTTGCTCTAATGATAAAAATATAGCAAGACACATGGGGAAATGGAAGTAAACAAACCTAGAGGTTATCAGTAGGGTCAGATTCAGACATGAGTCAGATAGTGGAATTCAGAGATGACTACAATACTAGAAATTTAAAGAGCATGATTAATATGTTAAAGGATGTAATGGAAAAGGCAGGTGAAATGTGCCAATGGATGGGAAATGCCCTTGGAGTGATAGAAAACACAATAAGGAGTTTGATAGAAATGCTAGAAGAAACTAAGAAAAATATCCACTACGTAAAAGATACAGAATTCCTTCAACATGGCCATCATTTTAACACAGACTTGACATTGAGGAAATATCAGTGAATTTGTAGATAGTTCAACTCAAATAACAAAAAAATAAATTCAAAGAGATAAAGAATGAAACAAAGCAGAACATTTAAGAGCTGTGGAAGGGCACTGAATAACCTAATGCATGTGTAATTTGATGCTGCAGAAGAGAATGAAGCAGAATAAATATGTAAAGAAATATTGAGTAAGATTTCTCCAGACATGATGAAAGACATCAAACTATGGATCCACTAAGCTCAGAGAAATCTACATAGGACAAATAGACCAATTTTATAACCATTCACAGAACGACAATCAAATCATCTTGGCATATTAGAGTAAGACTACTAAAAATCAAAAAGGAAGACAATATTTTGAAGGAACCAGAGATCAATAACAGAAAAGAAGAAAAAATTAATAAGTTAACTTCCCTGCTGAAACCAGGTAAACTAGAATACAATGGCCTAAAATTTTAACTGTATAGTCGTTTCTCCTTTTCTGTGGAAGATACTTTTCAAAACACCATATAGCTGAAACCATGAACAAAAGCAATAAAAATATCCTATTTTTATACATATATATCTATGACAAATTTTAATTTGTAAATTATATAAGAAGAGATTAACAGCAATTTCTGATTCTAAAATAAAACAATTAAAATAGTATACTGAAATAAGACTGCCAGCACCACTGGTTTTGAACTTTGGGATCATTATTAAGTATAATATGTATTATTTGAACACAAACATGAACATACTGTGATATTCTGTTAACTGAGATGGCTACTAAGTGACAAAATGGCAAATAACTTATACAGGATGGACATGCTGGATAAAGGATTGGTTCACATCCTTGGTGGAACATGATGGGGTGGCACTCAATTTCAACATACTACTTAGGATGGTATACAATTAGATTTCTATAATTTTCTGTTTAATATATCCAGATCACAGTTGGCCACTAAAATCATGGAAAGTGAAAATATTGATAAGAGGGAATTACTATACCAAAAGAAGTAAACTGGAAATATGGAATTATTTATATCTAGTAAAAATATCTTTCAACAACAAAAGCAAATTAGGATTTTTTTTATAAGCCAAAAAAAAAAAAACCCAAAAAACAAAACAAAAAAACAAAAAAACAAAAAAACCTTTAGGATTCATTCCTAGCAGATATGTACTACAGGAATTTTCTTCCTACAGAAGGAATATGACAAAGAAAGACTTAAACCTACAGGAAAGAATGAAGTCTGAGGAACAGTGTAATTGAAGGTAATGGTCTTGGGGTGTAGCTCAGTGGCAGAGTGCTTGCCTAGCATTTGTAAGGCCGTGGGTTCAATCCCCAGCAGCACAAAAACAAACAATAACAACAACAAAATACACACAACACACACACACACACACACACACACACACACACACTAAAACCAGATTATTGACACATGTGTACCATTATGTATCATGTTTAACCAGTTTGGTTCCTCTTGTTTTACCTCTTTCCTTTTGGAACACTGGATTATACAATGGAGAGAGAAGTCCTTCTATAAAAAACTTTTGTGACAAATACCAATTCCAAAGCTTCCCTAAATCACCCCTTATTTAAACTTTTGAAAGAGAATAGCTCCCTTCAGCATCATCAGCTGCATTTGGTACAAGTTTTGACCAGTTTGATCATGTTTTTTAAGAAGTTTTCTACTTTTCTCAATCTACTTCCCCTTTTATCACTTAGACAGATGGGGACTGTACTTCCACAGGGAGTAGAAATATATAGTTTCATTCAGCTCTGCCTTCTGTGGAACTTGGGAAACGCCCTAGGCAGTCATAGAAATGGTGGATTAACCTATAATACGTAGTTGTATAGGATTCTACACCACCATTATCAGGCTGTAGATTACACTATGATTTTGGATTCTATGCTCATGTTAAAAATCCAAGATTATAAAAAGAGATTTTATCATATTGGAAAACCTTGTCTAATTGCCACCTAGCAGAATATCCATTATGTAAGATCAGATTTAACCATTTTGCCAACCAGGCCTAAAATAATCACTGGCAAAGGAAATGAGATACCATGGTCGATTTAATCAGCTAATCATGCATTCATGGATGGTAGATGATGCAAATAGAGCCAAAAGACCATTATTTGGTTCATCAGAAGGAACATCTCATTTATGAATTTTGGTCAGCCAGTGACTGACACCTTTTATTTCCAAGAGTTAATTAAAAATCCTGGATGTATAACCAGTGTGATCCTGTAATCTGTACACATGGTAAAAATAAGAATTCATACCCCACTTGAATCAAATGTATGAAATATGATATGTTAAGATCATTGTAATGTTTTGAGCAACCAATAAAAAAGTCCTTATTAAAGATTGACAGAGAAGTCAGCACATAGAAAGCAAGAAGAGATTTCTCAGAAGACAAAGCTGAATATATAACAAAAAACCTACCCATCAACTAAGTAAGCAATGCAAGTCTTTGGAGTGTTGAGTGTGTATTTGATAGAAGGGAAGCTTCTTTGGCAATGAAAACTTGACTCAAGTGAACCTGGAGCAAATCTGAAAGTAAAGGTTAATGATATGTGTCCTAACAGAGGGAAATAACCAAGCCAGGACATACTGGAATGAAATGTAAGTAGTGTGGAAAGCAAACAGCGGCAAAGTTAAAGTGGCACAACAACAACAAAAGAAATATAGGCCAAATCAGAAAAAAATTGTGCTGTTTTTCAAACGTTTCGAAATGGTCACTAGAATCATGTAGGATCATAAAGGTGTTCAGTCTATTTATGACAATTCAGAGTGACACAAGTAGGTTTGGTTGTTTCTTCCTATCTCTTCCTCTTTGTCTTCTGTCCCCTGTGTTTCTTTCTCTCTCTCTCTCTCTCTCTCTCTCTCTCTCTCTCTCACACACACACACACACACACACTCACACATACACATGTTTATGTAGTCTGTAGTTATATCTGGTATACATTTGGATTGTGTAGGACTTACTCTATAATTTTTAAAAATTGGCATAGCCTTATAAAGTTACATTAACAAGGTACCTATTCTGTCTCTGTGTTATACATTATAACAGCACATTCCCTCTCTGCAACAGCAGTCACTGAACTTCCTTATTGTGCTCTATTAGGTTTTATAGGCATATACAACATTGTATGCCATTAAAAATTACTGATGGTTTACTTTTTCCTCTTCTGAGACTAATTTTTTTCTCTTTCATTGATCAAAATTCCTCACTTTTAAATTTCTATTACATTTCTAAACATGTGTATTGTTCACTTATCTTTCTTTCTTCAGGCTTTTTATTTTTATTTGACGGACTAAAAAGCCATTAGTAAGTTGAAGTTAATACTTCAGAAAAGGGCATGACTTTAGAATTCATACTTCTATTACAATAATATCTTATGTTTGAATGCATCTAAATTTACAAGCAGCTTATTCCAAAATAGAGTTTCATAAAGGAACAATAACCAGGGTTTGAAATTTTCCCAAGATTAAATGGCAAAAATTGCAATTAACAATATGTGTATTCTTTCAGAACCATTTATGAAATGCCTTATTATTTATTTTATTCAAAAATTGTGTACTTTGGAGATTTAATTATAAAATTTACATAGATTTTACTTAGGAGATATTTTCCAAATGTCTATATCTCTGAGATTAAGGCTATAATATGACATTTAGATGAATCACTTAGAAATATATATATATATAATTAATATATATATATATATAATTAACCTCAGGATTATTATTAATATGATAAGTAATATTGGACTATCTCTGTTACATATACCTCTTAATTATGTTATTGTTCTAAACATCAATAATTAACATATCTGTCCCCACCAGTAGAAACTATACTTAGATTACTGCCTGATACATGGGGCTACTGGCCTCAATGTTTAAAGTATGGATAAATGACATAGATACATAGATAAATGAGTACATCTATAATCTGTTGAATGCTGTAAAATAAAATTAAACAGGTGCAGTAAATGTTTTGCTTTTAACAAACAAGCAAACAAAAAGTCTTCCTCCTGGACATGTCAAGGTAACTTGATCAGCTTGATCAGGGGGAACAGTAAAGGCACTTTCTTCCTTTTATTCACCACCACTGAGATTTTTTGTTGTGAGATAAGTTCTTAAATATCCAATATTTCATCCAATCTTAACTAGATATATTTTTCAATTTTTTTGTCTGTCCATGTTTATTTTCCTTAAAAACAACTTCTGTTCTAGCCTTACATTGTGATGGTAGTTTGTTTAAATCAAAGTAACTGATGCTTATAGATATGTACAGGACAAAGCCAGAAAAGATGAACTAAATATGGGTAAACTGATCCAACATCTCTACTAACTTACTCCATGATTATTCTTCAGTTTTTTATTTTCAAGTCAGTGCACATTTTTTTCTTGAAAACCACAGGACCTTAGTTATAATACAACTACACACATTGTTGAAAATAAAATTTCTTTGATAAAATTATATAGGAATGTCTTGTCCCACAAATGAAGATTCTTTTGATTTAAAATTTTCTGGTAGAACCAGAAGTTGTAAAAATATTTTCAATCACAATAAACATCTCCAACTAGGATAAAATTAATATGTAAATTAACACCACAGTGAGAAATTTTAACAGAAAATAATATTAAGATGATATATTATGGCAAATATGTATAAGTGATTAATACTCAATTCAGATATAATTTCATGAATTCTTGTAAGTACTCAGTTTTCAAAATATCATAGGCACAAGTGAAGTTTATGTATTGTTTTATAAGCTCTCATTTTAGGCAATAATATATTTATCAAATTTATATCAATGTTGAATCAAATTAGTAATTTGTCTGATGAATCTATATCTGTGTATATGTTTAGATACTGGGTGAAACATACTGGCACATGATTTATATGCAACTAGAAATATTAACTCTCAAGATTACCTCAGCTAAGATTTTTCTTTTTCTTTCTTCCTTCCTTCCTTTCTTTCTTTCTTTTTTTCTTTTTACAAGTCTTCTTAGTTCAGTAAGTTCAAATCCATCTGGAGGCAAAAAGAAGGGAATTGGCAATCAGTGAATTAAAAGGAAGAGACTATATTCCAGTACACAGAGCCAAGTCTTTATTTTATTATTTCCTTAAATGTAAGGACTGAATAACTTATAATAACTTATTTCATTAAAAATGATGGTGCAGTAAGTTTAGAATCTCAATTTGCATATTAGTTCTGCATCTATGAATTAACATTTGAAGTACTCTCTTTAGTCAATTTGTGCATATGCACAGACAGATTTTCATTAGATCTACAGCAAGCTGCTGCCTGAGATCCTGCAGGCAAAGGACAGATCCTTTTCAAATTGCTTAGAAGAAATCATCAAGATTAACAAAATGATAGTCAAACCTCCTGAATTTAAAAATTTGAGATGAAAGAAGAGGAAAGATAACAAAAAGAAAGAAAGAAAGAAAGAGAGAGAGAGAGAGAGAGAGAGAGAGAGAGAGAGAAAGAAAGAAAGAAAGAAAGAAAGAAAGAAAGAAAGAAAGAAAGAAAGAAAGAAAGAAAGAAAGAAAGAAAGAAAGAGTAAAAAGTATACTGACAGTTGGTTCAGTTCTTCTGTGGTAAACTTACTGTGGCAATTAAATATTCTTCCAGAGTATAACGCACAAAGCTAACAAAGTCTCTAAAAGTGAACTGACTATAAATATGAAAGTGTTTCTCTGGAAACTGTGGTGACTTCAATGAATTGTTTGAACACAGAAAATAATATAAAGGGAGCTTTAACACAGCCAAGAGTAGACACTTACACTTATGTATAAATTATACATATTGTTTCAGTGAAAAAACAGTGATCTCCATAGGTATTGAGTCTAGCCCTTACAAGCAAGGCCAAGTTGTTTCTTAAGGAAAATGACCTTTCTTCCTCTTGAACACCAATGCAGCAACTAGGCAAAGTCCCCTTCACGATTTCTCAGCTTTTGCAGCTAAGGTAATTCTAAACACACTGGCTTCTTTCTTACCAGTGAATAACAAGTTTCTTTAACATATTGCTTAATAGAGTGTGTGTACCTATTAAACTACTTTTAGCACTGGGTAATAAAGATTCAAATAGATAGGGTTCTAGATTTCAAAAAACAAAAAAGACCTGTATTTCCTTTTGCTGAGAGATCCAGCTTCTCTAAAAGTGGCTTTTGGGGGGATAGGGTCGGGTGGGGTAGGGCTTGAGGGGTGTGTGGGGAATAGATAATTTCATTTTAGATTTCCAACAACAAGGCTGGAGGCCAGAATTTGAAATTCCCATTTAACAGGGCAATACCACGAATTTAGTAGTTTGGCTTTTCTAACAGTTTACTGAACAAATTATAAATTGTTAGTTTTCTAAGAGTTTATTCAACTACTGTTTTATGCACTAAAGCTACTGCCCTAAAGCATGATTAAAATGCTTGCAGGTTGTATGTGAATTCATTATTAAAACATACATATTCGCACACTGAAAATCTTCATTCAACATGGAATAGAGTGATCAGTGAAATCACAATTCCTAAAAATGATCATCTCTGCTTTTTAAGAATAGGAATGGCTATCCTGAAGGAAATAATTGTGAAAGTAACTAAATTTGGGTTCTTTCTCTGAAATAATGTACATCCAGAAGTATTGAGCTAAGCAGCAAAATTTGGAAAAGACTAGAAAATGTTCCAAGTTTTTAATTAGTATAATGAAATTTGGCATATAATGTGCATGATTGTTCTCATGATTAGATTAGGCAGCTTCTATATTTTATATGAAGAATTAGATTACTAAAATTAACCAGTAATCACAAATGCAAACATCTTGAAACTGTAACTGGGCCTAATTATTTTTTAAAGTTTAAGCTTTTTCAACTAAGAGCTGTCCTTAATGTAATTAGATATTTTAGCTATTTAGGCTTGTTGAAACATGTCCTCTTTTTTTTTTAACCACACCCCAAGCTACCTCCCCCCCCCCTTTTGAAACAAAAGGATTATGTAGGCTTTGGAGAGGATCTGGGAAAATCACAACAGATCTAAGGTTCTTTCATCTTCATCTTAGCAAATCTCTAGCCTGGACAGGACCAAGAAGTGCTGCAGCTTTTCATGCTTATAAAGAAGTCCTAGTGAACTAATCTTTCTAGCATGGCATAAAAAGGCAGGAGCACACCCGGGTTTCTCACTTCACCCTCACACTGCTGGATGCCGTTGAAAGAAATTAATCTGAGCAGATTTAGGACTGAGGGCTTTATGTCCATATGGATTGGCAGTTGGTGAGACCTCACTATTAACGGTGCACAATTAATAAATAATATGTCTCTGTTTGCTTCGGTAGCTGTTCAAGCAATAAAAAGCTTATAAAAAGATTGCTTAGACAAAAACTCCACATATGGGCAAGGTCTTGATCCATGCTGGATGTCTTCCATTCAGGAATCCCATTAGCATTTTGCACGGTACATCACCCCCCAAACACCAATTTGTTACTCATTTTACCAGGATGGACCTGAAGAGTTAGGTGCAGTTATTAATAGTTATTTTACATAAATAAGTTGAAAATGAGAAAATAAATACATAGTATTAAAAATAAAAAATAACAATTATATCTCAGAATGGCATAAGAAGGCAGAGAGGGGAATCTTAGCAGAAATCGTTTAACAGGGCGAGGCTCCAGCTTCACAGGACACCTTTGTTCTCTTGCATGATAAATGATTCCAAGGCATTACTTTAATTCTGATCTCTCAGAAGCAAATTAAATTTCAAAAAATTAAAACAAATTTAAATGTCTTTTTCATGAGACTAACTGTGGAACACCTTACTCAGAAAATCTGCAGGCTCTGTGATCCTGTAATGTTTTTTTGTCTGATTTAAAGCCTAGAACTAAAAAGATTAAAATACCAACAATTGATAATTTCTAATAAAATATCTCATGCAGCAGAAGAGTAAATCATGTTTGAGTAGTACTTGTTATTTGCAAAATCTGAGTCCAAATTATATAAATGTTAATGCATAGGTGGATGTGTTTCAATTAGGCTTATTGGTATTGATGTCAAATGAGCACATGAGGCATCATTTAAAGAAGAATAACCTGAACACTTTATATTTGTAGTAATTTTGGAAACTAAAAAAAAAAAATTAAAATGAAATAAAACACCTGAACCTGATATTATCTAACACTGATTCAGATATTATGGACATAGGTTGACATTATAGAATATGGTATTACAAGGACACCTTTACTTTTTCTTTCTGTAATTCTTCCAGGTGAGAGTGTGTCTGTCTGTATGACTTTCCTTTGCCCTTCATCTTCTTTTTTTCTGGAAATGCTTACTCTTTTACAAGCAAACTTTCTAGGACAACCTTTCTGGCATTGAGGTTACATGAGTGACATTTGCAAATATTGAGAATAATTCAGTTTACATTAAAATTGGTCACAGTTTTTTCTGTAAGAAATTCAGTTTAATGGCTTGATGGCTGTAGGGAGTCTGCAGATATATCAGAAAGGTTATTTTGGATGTACTAAGTAAAGCCCCCTACATTAACTTATAGTTTTTTTTTATTACTCTATTATGCACACAATGAAGTATATCATAAATTTTAAAGCAGTGCATTGCATTTCCTTTTACAATAACACATTATTTTATTATTTCAGTTAATTTATTAAATTAATTCACTTCAAAAACATCTGGGTAAATAAACAAAGAGCCATTAAATAAGAAAGAAAGGGAGGGAGGGAGGAAAGGGGAGTGGAGAGAGAGAGAAGAAAAAACATACCTACAACCTCTTTTTTTCTAAAATAACACTTCTTGATCTTCAGAAAAAAAAAATTATTGAAAAAGTTGCTGCATCCTTTTAGAAATTACATGGTTTGTAATGTAAACTTGGTTTCATCAGGATTTTCAAGTGCCAATGTATAGGATTAATTTTTGTTACACCAGGTCCCATCCTGGGACTGGGAAAAATTTACTTTTTACATTGTAAAAAGTAAATTTAATGTAACCCTGGTAAAATGTGACAGGCCAGGCATTCTGTCCATCATTGATTTACTGCATAGCTCTAGGAAAACACTTTAGAACAATGCAACCAAGACCATCATAAGCCCTTCTTTATTGTCAAGGTGTCAGAACAGTGTGTCAGGTAGCCTCTAACCTTAAAAGTGATTTAGGAGAAAAACTCAAATGGAGATTAGTTTAGCTTTATCATCTTAAGAACTGCATGAAAAAAAATTTAAATTATATCATTTTTTCTAGTCTGCACAATACAACCCACAACAGAGCAGTTAGTTCATAAAAAAAAGAACATACATTATGAGAATGTTCTAAATTTTCACATTTTGTTTGTTTTATTGCTCTTAGGTTAACATGTGGTACACTTTTACAAAGCCTGATTGTTCACATATTTAATTTCTATGCCTTTACATTAAGCCATATATTTTTTAATATGATCCAACCAGCAGGAAATGATCAGACTCTACTAAATATTTTAATATTAGCCTGAAGTTGTGAAGCGAAATATAAGAGGAAAAGTGGTTTTAGAGCCTGCGACATTTTACACTATTCCATCAGTAATAAAGTTATATAAATCAAATTTTCTGCAATGTCATTTGGGAATTTTAAAATCCTAATACCTATACTATAAAATACCAATGAAATATGATATGTAAAGTCAACAATGAACATAACTCAAAGTATATTTCTTTTTGTTATCCCTTTTCCAGTATTAAGGAAAGAAGTTTTAAGAGACACAATATTTGATACATAAATAGGAATACTTGTTGTTTTTTAAGTTGAAATCCTGAATTATTATTATGCCAAACCTATCAAATTGCTGATCATTTTATATAGTTCTTTCTTTTCACTTTGACTTTTTTACTTTTTAAATTTTCTATATTTTTTTATTGTGAATTATAGTGGTATACTGGGTTTTGTTGTTACATGTTCATATTTGTACACAATATGACAATATAGCAAATATGTTTCTCAATTTATTTAGCTCTAAGTTTTAATCATTTTAAAGAATTTATAATTCTCAAAAATTTTACTTTTATAAAATCATTTTCTCCCTCCTATCGTAAATCATTTGAAGTTCATATCACTGTTTTGTAGCAGTATACTTACCTTGTTGATCATCCTAAGTACTTTAAATGAAGTAAGGATTGATGCAATCCTTGTGTAATAAATTGTAATGCTCATATAGAAAGTTCTAGAAAGAAAACAACTAAAGAATTTTGACTCAACTTCTACAGAATAACTATGAGGAACAAAAATATATATAATGATATTTTTGTTTTAGTAATGAGAGTTATCTAAGTGAAATCTTTTTCTCATATACTATCCCCCATAAAAAAAAGACATTAAAGAGACTATTCTCACAGAAAATCATTTGCAAAATATATTAACATTGGAGAGGAGTCCCATCTCTTCAAGATTTGCATGAAATTGTTTGGCATGAGAAAGAGACTAAACAATATTTGAGACAAAATGTTTTTTAGGATTTAAGCTTAATTTTTGATCAGAGAATAGGTAGCTCAGTTAAGCTTAGTTCTATATCATGAGTAATATGTTTAGAATGATATTGAGATTAGAGATGCAGAACCTGCGAGAGGACAAAATATTGGCATCTGGATATAATCTAGAGAGAAGATTATCGATGATTTCTGCATAAAAATCTTGGATATTTTCCTAATTTTCTGAGTAGAACCCACTTGACTTTCCGTATTCTACTTTTTTACTATCTAATCTATCACCAATTCCTCAGTAAAACCTGCTAACATTTTAATGTGAGCTGCCTCTATTGCTTTCTGCTTGCTGTGCTCCATGTTTGAAATTCTCTTTGTTTAGTCACCTGTTTCACTGCTGTGATCAAAATACCTGACATGAACAATTTTAGTAGAAGAAAGTTTATTTGTGGCTCATAGTTTCAGAAGTCTCAGTCCACAGACAATCAACTCCATTTCTCTGTGTTGGAAATGAGGCAGAATATATGGTGGAAGGGTGTGGTAGAATAAAAACAGCTTCCAAACATTCTATGCATCTCACCTCTAAACTTGCTTTCATTGTCTCCCAAATGAGCTTTTGGGGGACTTCTATTATCTAAACTAGAACACTCTTTTTACCCTTGCCACAAAGGAGAATTCCTGCTTTTTGGATGGGTAGTGAATGTCACCAATTTTGGGAAGCCATATCTGAGCCCTGTAGATATTTATCTTTGTGTCACTCTTATGACTTTTGGGATTTTTATTGTATTTCTCATGTATATTCAATATTTAAACATATCTCTCTCATATAGTATGTTTTAAGCTCCTTGGCAGAAAAATGATTATTTTTCCCATAACTCTATAACCAACTTATATAATTAATTTAATGCTTTTTACTATCTCATAGCTTAATTCTTTCTAGGTTTATATTTCAAGCTTGGCTCTCCAAAGGTCTTTAACCATTATCTAAATATAAATTCAATTTAGTTTCCTAAATACATTTTATATCACAGATCATTTTGTTTCTGTTACTGGCATTCCTAATCTCCAAGTCTCCTAGCTTCTCTGCCACTGTCTTTACAGATATTAAATCGGCATGGCTTTTCCCTATTTAATTGTATGTTTTCCTTTTCTTCCTATTTGATCCACTTTGTCCAACCGTAAGAGACAGTAACATGGGAGTAGACATAGACCTTCCTGTAAAACTCCTTTGACATAACTTTCCCTTAAATCTTTTAAAGGTAGATGGCCAATGAGAAGATCTCCCATTTTGCAACTTACTATTGGACATCCTATCCATTGTGGCTACATCTTATCTCTCTGACCCTTTGTCATATTTTGCTAAAACTTTCCTTCTATTGTAGCCTAATTTCATTTCTAGTTATGTACACTTATTTTTATTTCTAAAATGGCATTTCAGTTCTTGACTTTTCTTGAGTATCATATGTTCCTTGCCTTTTGTTTGTTTTTTACTATGAATTGCATCCAGGGATACTTTACCACTGAACTATATATATATATATATATTTTTTTTTTGGAGGCAGGGTCTGGCTAAATTGTCAAGGCTGGCCTCAAACTGGTGATTCTCCTGTCTCAACCTTCCCAGATGCTGGCATCACAGGTGTGTTCCACCATACTCATCTTATTTGTCCTTAGGTTTTGAATTATGCTATAGTTACTCCACAAAGCTCACCTAACCATCCTATCTCATCCTTTCACAATTGCTTTTCTACTTGTTGTCCATGTCACTCATGGGGCATTTAGCATATGCTGTTCTCCACTTAAATTTATAGTTTTACATGAATATCCTATTTCTTAACTGGCTGCAAATATTTGATAGCAGGCTTTAAAAAAAATTTTGGAGTTGCGGATAGACATCACGACTTTATTTCATATGTTTGTTTTTATGTGATGCTAAGGATCAAATCCTATGCCGTACACATGCCAGACAAGTACTCTGCCATTGAGCTACAGCCCCAGCCCTAATGATAGCAGGATTTTAAAAATATATTTAAGTTTTTAGATTATATCTTCTATTTTTTATTCATGATTGAAATGATATGGTTATGATTTTCTCTTATTATACTGGATGTATACTTCAGTATCCATTATCTTGAATGGAGCACTGATTGTAGTTCTTCAGACAGTGATCTGTAGATTACTTATTAACACTGTTACTTGCTACTATTCTTTATATTATGCTCTCTGAATTCTGTCTGAGCACTACTCCTAATTGTTATTTACTGTAGTTTTCAGGATTACTTCTCTATCTTTCCCTTCTATAATATTTATTGAATATTATCAAACATGCTCTGTGTAGCTTTTTAGTATTGATATCTGCATAATAAGTCAGTACAGTTTTGTTAGACTAATGAAATACTTGATAAACAACTAGGGTTTATTTTGGTTCATGGATCTGGAGGTATAAGATTGAAGACCATATCTGTTGATGATTTGTTGCTGGCATAATCCATCAAGACAAAAGGCATCACAAAAAAGACAGACACACACACACACACACACACACAGATAGAAAGAGAGAGAGAGGGGTCTTTCTTTTATAAAGCTACCAACATTTATTTGTGAGAGTGCTTCTAATGACCTTGTCTAACCCTCATTTCTTTCCAAAGGGCCCACCTCTGAACACCATGGTAGGATTAATTTTCCCTTCTTAATACCCTAAAAATATTATTTCAATACAAATGTTTGGGGGTACTCAAAGCATAATCAATGCCACTATCAAACATTTTTCCTCAGATATAAAATTTGGTAATTTATTCTTTTTTTTTTCTTTTTGGTGGTGCTGATTGAACCTAGGGCCTTGTGCATGTGAGGCAAACACTCTACTAACTGAGCTATATCCCCTGCCCAAAATTTGATAATTTATATCATGCTTATCTTCATAAATCTTCAATGAATCATAAAATTTTCTATAGAAACTGGTTATAACTGCTCTGGTATCAATTAATGTGACATTTTCTTTTACACTTTCATATAATTGCAATGGTCAGGTCCAAATACTCAGTGTGGTGACCCCTGCAAACCACATGCATCTTTATGAATTTCTGCCTTTGCTAATGTGATTTGTTTGTCCTGGAATCTCCTACTGTAGTAAAATGTAACAATCTGTTTCACACAAAACTCACTATGTTCATAGTACAGTTTTTCCTCTTTTTTGCCAGAGTACTTTTCTTGCCTTTCTATCATAGCATTTATTTCATTCATATTTGTGTTATAGCATGCATGCATGCATGCATGCATTTGACTTTTTTGGTTTTTGGTATTTGGGATGGATCCCTGGGGCACTCTACCACTGAATCATATCCCCAGCTCTGTCTGAGAGACAGAGTCTCACTGAGTTGCTTGGCACCTCACTTTTGCAAGACTGGCTTTGATCTTGTGATCCTCCTGTCTCAGCCTCCTGAGCTGCTGTGATTACAGACATGCACCAAGGTGCCCAGCTGCATATGACTTTTCCATGCTAAATTATAAGCTCTTTGAGATTTGTTGCTGCGCAAAATATGTCTCTATTTAGCTCCATTACTGCAGAGCAGTATGCTTTCACTACATTTTAAAAAAAACAATGTATTCTTCATAATTTAATATAGTTTCATTTCTTAATTTATGCTCTTATGGTGCCTTACAGTCTTGCATCCTTTCTTTAAATACAAAGCATATAGTGATAACAGGTATTTGTGATTAAAGCATGCTTCAAATAACTGCCTAACTCTCTCTGAACATTCTCATGCCATCATCTCACTGATTACTTTAGTTATTTTTAAATATTTATTTTTAGAAAGTATTATAACTCAGTAGAATGTCCTTGACTCTCTGGCTTCTATTGGTGGCAATTTGAGGAGAGTCACTTTGCCAGAAATTTCTAAAGTTGGTTCCTGGGGGGAAAAAAGGACTTTATATGCAATTCTATGAGATTTTAGAAGAAGCTTATTTCTAATGGCAGGAGATCTCTTCATCTTTTCATGAGATTCTGTAGAATGGAGAGCACTTTTCATTTGCTGCTAGGCAGTTCTCATGTTCATTGGGGGTAATTCCACCAGCTATAGAGTTCAAGTGAAAAAGAGAGCTTTGTTTATGCACCTTAGTTGAGTCATTTGAAAACACTTCAACCCATCCCATTGTGGTGATTGATGTATGCCACCAAATTCAGTCCTGCTATCTTCATTGTGCCTAAACAGAAACTATGTCAAGTCCAAACAAATAAATTGAAATCATCTGAAGTAGCAGTCATTTGTACAAATAATTTCTGCATCTTATGATTAAATTTAGAAACACACTAGTCATTATAACATCAGTCTTATATAATTTTTATAACCATCAATATACCCCAGTGCACTGAACAGAATATCTGACTAGGACAAAAGTTGCCACCAAATGTGGAGTTATTTTTGTTTTTAATTGTTTAGTTGTAGATGAACACAAAACCTTTATTTTATTTATTTATTTTTATTTATTACTAAGGATTGAGTCCAGTACCTCACATTTGCTAACAAGCACACTTCCACTGAGCTACAACCCTAGCCACAAATTTGGTGTTCAGTAGAATGATCAAGTGAGCACAAGACAACTCCATGGATTGACAATATCCATCAATTTACATCAACAGGCTTTTTATTATACAGTATCAAAGTTCATGGGCCCAGTTGTGATATTTCCTCACACAATGTGATTATGGAGATTTTATTGAATTGAATTAAAATTCAGGAAATCTAGATGATGCCAAACATAATGGCTATCTGCACATTACAAGAAATTGCTGCATAGAAATACAAAATTTCTATGCAAGTTTATTCCACAAATCATCCAATCCAGTCTATCAAAGAATCACTCCTAATGGTAATTATATCATCAGTTCTCAAAGAACAAAAATACCTGGTCTGTTTGTAGATCATGGAATATATTTTTAAGTAAGTATATGAAGAAAACTAAGCCCAGGAAAATAAAATGACAATAAAATATAAGATTACAACAGAGAAAATACAGGTATATTTGGCCATGCACAAGATTCCAAAGTGAAGTCTATTTGTGATTTTTTGGCACAGTTTATGAGGGTTTGTGAACTCTCAATATCCTTTCCTTATTTTCTGATTGACATGGCAATTTCTTCAGATAAGGTAAGGACTGGGCATTGTGAATTTTTATCATTTAGTGTATTGATAGATTCTTACTTTGTTTTTCATTTAGTGTTCAGCACCAGAGAATACTTTCTAAGCATTTACCCTTCACTTTTACAGTTTGACAGACTTCTATTATTTTTGTACATTTCTCTAATGGGTTTAAAAATGTTAATATCTTTGTTTATTCTTACTACTTATTCTGTTGTAAAACAATTTCAAAGAAACAGAAATTGAAATAATATAATTTCTTTGAGCTTTAAAGTTATTTATGTATTATTAAATTCAACAGTACATCTTTAAGTGTTGAGAATGAGGGAAGTAAAAGTAAAAATGATGATTTTAAACGTTTCTTATAGTTACCCATTAGTATGACAAAGAGATTGAGAGAACACTCTTTGCTGTGTATATCTATGCTTTGTATATCCTTAACATCTTCTTGGTTTTTGAATTAAACTTGAATAAAAATGATAAAAATATGAAACTGTAATTTTTATTCAACAATAGATTCATTTGGGTACTATCATTAAATATATTATATCAAATACAAGGAAATTCTCATTATGTAAAACATAAGGCCTTCTCCAGAATAAAAGAATTTATATGTAAAGTTTAAAAATAACAGAATAAAAAATTAAAAGGAAACATTTTTTAAAAGTTATTTTTTGCTTCCCCCATATTCTTATTTTTCCATTGAGTAAAAGCAGATAGATTGTGCATAAAAAGAATGAAGTAATTTAAATTCAAATTGCTGACTATTGTTCTTCTCTTTATGGTTTTGCATAACTTTATTAATTTCCATAAAATTTTAATGACAATAACTATACTATTTTATTCAAAGCTTTAGATATAATCGTGTTGATGACAGACCTCTTTTAGTTAAGTGATACTATACTAATTTCACACTTTAAAAATTGATATGTGGAAAATGGATTGATGTCAAATATAATTATGTAATTTCTCAGGAGAGTAAAAAATATAAACACTAGGGTTTAATAAATATATAACTCATATTTTTCAAATTTATAATAGTGTGTTCTCTACATTTCCATATTTTGGACAGAGAGGCCTATGTATGTACTCTCATATAAAATAGCAAATACTTATACAATACCTCCCCAGGAGGACTCTCAGGTCTTGAGGTGGCTAGAGCATTTGAAATGTTTCACAGTTTTTATCATATCACTGATGTATGAAGGATCACACATCTTTGGAATGTATGAATAGATAACAGAAGGAGGAACAGAAAATGCTACTTGGGTCTTTAAAATCGAATACTTGACAAAAGTGATGTTTCCTCAATATAAGAAATAAAAGAGACTACTTTATGGGAAGAATAATTAACTAGTCATCAATACAGGGCATTTGAGGTGCTTATGGTACAACCAAGTAGAAATGTCTAATAAGCAATAGTTTTAACAACTTCTTTTGTCACAGTGACCAAAAAGGCCTCACTAGAACATGTACAGGAGGAAAAATTTATTTTGACCCACAGTTTTGGAGAATCAGTCCATGATCAACTGATTCCAGTTGGGCTTCAGATGAGGAAGAACTTCTGGTGGGAGGGTGTGACAGAGAAAAGCAGCTCAGGATTTAGCAGTCAGGAAGCTGGGAGGGCTTAAAAGCTTATCTCTAGTGACCTACTTCCTCTAGCCACACCCTAACTGCCTACTATTACCACCCATTTAATCCTTATCAGTAGATTAATCCACTGATTAGATCTTGTGTCTCATATTTTATTATTCACCCCTGAAAACTTTTGCATTGTGTCACACATGAGCTTTTGGGAGACACCTTATATTTAAGATACAACTGCACTTAATGTGATTTGACATAGGGAGAAAATTCAAGCATTGAATTTATTAGCACATATATATTACAGTTGAAACCATGAAAAGGGATGAGATCATCTAGTGTAATGTGAGAAAAAGAAGACAAAATCCTGGAGCACTAAAGGGATCTCATTGTAAAGAACATCTCATTTGAGAAATTCTTTCCATGGGAGGGGGCAGGGATAAGAAACAAGAGTATCACATAGATAAAAGCAAAATAGTTTGAAGATGGAGGAGAAATTGATCAAGATAGAATAGTTATTACTGTTCAAACCTGCATAGAACAAAGTCAAATTCAACAATCAAACTTGTCTTTGGATTTGTTATCAGGGATGTCAATACTAATTATGTGTGAGACATTTTATAGCCAAGAAGCTAAGATTGATACAGTATTGTCATAGATGGGAGTTGGAGGTTTGGAAATGGGACAATATAGAAAATATCCATAGGCTATGCTCTTATCAATATTGACTATGAAGAGAAAATATGGGAAAGAGAGTCATATGATATTGAGAAAGAGTTTTTATTTTGGCTTACAATTCTGAGAGACTTAAGCAAAGTTAAATTTTTGAGAGAAAGAGAAGAAAATGGGTAAGAGAGAAGATACAGAATAAAAAAGAAGATAGGAAGGTCAGAGATTCTTGAGCAGCCCAGTGAAAAGTTTGCTCACACCAAAGGTGGGGGGGGGGGAATAATAATCCCTGGATTTTTGTTACTCCTAGGTAATAGGTACAGGTGAGGAATGAGAGGAAGTAAGGGATCCACAGATTTGTTTTAGGATAGAATTAGAAGTTCAATAATACTTATTAAGTAGATATTTTCATTAGCCAAGATAATGAGGAGGAAAAAGAGGGGAAGATACTGGGAGAGAGGGAGAAGACAAAAGAATAAAGGTTATAACTAAAGATTGTGCTAATTTTTAGACAGGATTTTGGAGATGATTAGCATCAATCAGTTGTCTAGAGCACACCTTAAATATAAACAGAGTTTTAAAATTTTGTTTTCATTCTACCTCTAGTTAGATGTGTGTGTGTGTGTGTGTGTGTGTGTGTGTGTGTGTGATGAATATCATCAACTGTTCAAAAAAGATAACCCTGTCCCCAGAAAATATTTCAACTGATCCATTCCAGTCCTCCCTGCTATGGTACGGTTTTGTTCATATACACAATTTCTCCATCTTTGTGGAGATGTTCTACTTTTTGTTGGTTATTTAATTTTCCAAGCTTTTACTTGCACTAGTGAATTGAGATGCTAAACATTTTAAGCCAGGCCTTTTAACCTCATCTTCTCCTAGGCAGTGAAAGCAGCAACATCCTTCTCTGTCTGTCAGCTGTCTCTCTGCTTTTGGCCCTGGGGGAATACCTTGACCTCTCAAGAGCTGAACTGTGCTTTTAGAATGGTGTTGTTGTCTGCCGTCTAGGACTTCTTGGTGTCTTGAAGAAGGATGATATTAATGATATCTTCCATATTACTAGAATTAGAAATCTTTGTTTCTATTCTATCAGCATTTTTTCTTTACTTGTATTTTGGGAATTTTCCTAACTCTATGCATGAATTTTAACTTCAGCATGTAGACATCTCAGTCATAATTAAAACCAATGAGAATTTGGAAAGGGCAAAGGGGTGCTGGCTGAACTTCTAAGCTGAAGTCTACTGTGTGCATTCCTTGGTTTCTGTGTAATGCTTAATTCCTCCACACTACACTTTGCAACTATGGGATACATTTGTGGGATGCATACCTCCATTTCCATTTGCCCCACTTGGGGTTTTTGTTTCCTACTTGGCTGGTTCTCAGACTCCAATCTTAACTGTCCCTCAGAGTTCTCTACCCCAAGTATCAATGCACCCTGTCAGTTGGTGGCAGCATCGTGTCAATGGGAATATTCTTTCTAGGAAATATTCTTTTGCTGATGGAGTCTGAAGATACACTCAATATTCTACTTGAGGCTGGCTCAATGGTGCATGCCTGTAATCCCAGTGACTTGGGAGGCTGAGGAAGGAGGAATGCAAGTTCTAGGACAGCATCAGCAACTTAGTGAGGCCTTAAGCAACTTAGTGAGACCCTGTCTCAAAATAAAAAATAAAAAAATAAAAAGAGCTGATGATGTAGCTCATTGGTAAAGCATCTCTGAGTTCAATCTCCAGTAAAAAATGAAACAAAAAATTTTTAAAAATTATATTGAGCAGTACCATGATATTTCCCAATCTGTGGGAATATTTCCAAATTGCTGTAATTTAAGTCATCAGATTTGTGGTACTCTAGCAGATTAATATAGGTGATGATGATAATGATGATAACAAAAGAGCAACTATGGCTGTTTTTAAAAATTAATTTACCATTTATTTAATTTACCAGTTATACAATTTTAAAAAATAGATTAGTTTTGGGAAACTTTTACTGTATTTGTTATTTTAGTAAATTTTAACTTTAAGGGGGATGATAAATACAATTTTAATTCATTTTCCAATTTAATTACATGTGCAATCATTAGAAATGATATTTATGTATATAATATAATCTATTTCATTTTAAAATAGTTCACTTTTCTAATTAGACAAAATATTCTTGATAAATATGTTTTTTATTTTTTAATTTTTTCTGTATTTTTATATTGGTGCATTATATTTGTACCTAATAATGATATTTGTTCTTACATATGTATATATACACACAATATAACAATATAATTTAGCCAATATCACTCCACAGTACTTTCCCTGTCCCTTTCTTACTCCCTCCCCTT
Organism: Urocitellus parryii; assembly: GCF_045843805.1. NCBI lineage: Eukaryota > Metazoa > Chordata > Mammalia > Rodentia > Sciuridae > Urocitellus > Urocitellus parryii. Next base: position 66,829,216 of record NC_135538.1, on the reverse strand, counting down.
GTCCCTTTTCTCTGTTCTATTGATCTCCATGTCCCTCCAATTTTCATGAGATTCTGCCCCCTCACACTTTTTTCCCCCTTTTTTTTCTCTCTAGCTTCCCAGGATGAAAAAAATATGAGAAAACATACAACCTTTGACTTTCTGAGTTTGTTTTATTTGATTTAACATAGTGTTCTCAAGTTCCATCCATTTTCCTACAAATGACATAATTTCATTCTTCTTTATGGCTGAATAAAACTCCATTGTGGATGTATACCACATTTTCTGTTTTTAAATTTGCTCTTTTTAGTTATACTTGACAGTAGAAGTATTTTGACATATCATACATACATGGTATAAAGTCCTTGCTTAGCATCTGGATGGACATCTTAAGTGACAGCCATTTTAAGAAAAAGGGTATTTCAAGGAAGTGTCACCACTCCCTCATAACAATCCTACAACTTAACTACCCAGAATCAGGACCCACAGGCTCTAATCCCTGAGCCTTCCCATAAAAGTTCCAAACCCTAAGCCTATATTGCCTCTCCCCATCTATGGAGAGATGGCCTTTATTTGTCAGCTCTGACAAACCTGTGTGTGTATATCTGCCTGGTGTCCATCTTTCATTTCTCACTCTCCTGACTCCTGGTTCCTTGCTTTTCTTTCACATGGAGTGTAACTTCTCATTCTGTGGTTGTACATGATATACCACATTTTCTTAATTTATGCATCACTTATGGATATCTTAAATCCTAAAGGTTATGAATCTCCTAACACTATATGCAAATGGAAACATTTTTACTTAAAATCACAAGCCTAAGTCAAGTGCTCAGTTAGATACTTTAATTTATTCTATGGGTTAAATTTTTGAACCCTCCTAAGCACATAAAATACCCAAAGCACAAATTTCTTAACCCAAATATATAAGAAGTCATGATATGGATTCTCTGAAACATTCCTATACGAAATTCTAAGTATTTCTGGAGTTAACAGATAGAAGGAAACAAAAAGCATTTTATCCTCCGACACAATTCTGTGGTTACCCTCTCCATTTAACTGAAGTTATTTACAAAAGGGCAAAGTGTGTCCAAGGTATGACTGGGTTTATATCTGTCCACAAATGGGAATTCTAAGCCATATTCATGGCCTACAGCAGACACTTTTGAAAGAAAATGGCCTTCTGTTCTATATTACTATAATTTGAGTAAAATGTTTACTTATTTTTAAAGTCAGAATAGATTCTTTACCCAACCCATGTCACAATATCAATTGATGGTTTTGTGTTTTTGTTTTGACTCTTAAAAGTAAATATTAATGCAAAGTTAATAATATGCCATGCAGGGTTTTTTTATGTATATATTAACTCATTTACTCAGTGAATTGTGACTCTAGTCTGAGACTGAGCATCTTACCAGCATGAACAAATGAGGAATCTCAAATTTGCATGATCAAAATATTCTATAGCTGCATATAAGATCCATCATTTGGTCCCTAATCATATCTTGGATCAACATGTAGAGTTAATTTGTTTAAATATAACTAATCCTAGTGAGGAGTGAAAGGAATATCCCAGGGCAGCAGATCAGCATCAGGGAATAAGAGGCTGTGCAGAGGGTAACAACTCTGAGTCTTAATAGCTCAAGGACACATGCTCCACAGCAGGGCTGCATTTTGTTTTACCAGTCTCCTAATTCTTGAAGGTCAAGGTCTCTGGCTGGAGGCTCATACCTGTCTCAAATGAGGTTTGGCACAGGACTGATACACAGCGGGCTTATAAGAAAGAAAAGATCTATAATGAGGAGGTAACTAATGGGCCATCACATGCTTCCCACCTAAACATTAAGGCATGGTGGCCTTTAACTCCCACCCTGCCGTGTGAATGTGTGCTGTTTATTTATTAAAAATTTTGTCCTGGATAGATTAAAAAAAATTATAATGGAAATATTTTATGATAAATATTATAAATGTAAATGATTTAATGTATATCTTGTAATTTCCTTTTGATCATATACCAGCTGTTGAATTGAACATAATATGGTTCAATGTAGTTTTCTGACCTCATGAATTTAATAATATTTTACATATACCTCAGTATGTAATTATTTTAAAAATCCTATGAGTTTCAAGAGAAGGAACAGAGTCTTACAGACATCAGTGAGAAGGCTAGTTAGTTAGAAACAAAGTTCTGATCTAAACTCAAAGTTGTTTGCATCCCAAACTTGTACACTCTGATGCTACTTTTTTCTACTTGCCCAGTGATTGAGTGGGCTTTTGGAGTTTTGCATTTGGTCTAGGAATAAGACCGCTTCTGGAATACAATATCTTGCACTTGTGGATTAAAAGAAAAAGAGCGTGAGAATTTTGTAAAACTTCTCCTTCTACCCCATATAAAATCATAAGAAAATTAAAGATATAAAGTCTGATCAATAAGTAATAAGTCAGAGATCTAGTTTTATTTTTTTTTTTTCCTATTCATGAGGAGGAAGGTTAAATTTTAATGAAAAAGAAGAAGAAAGGGAGGTATTCTAAATTTGGTATTTTGAGCTATGGAACTGGAATAATGGCAACAGCTCTCATCATGGCCTCATAATGGATACCAATTTTGGTGCAAATCTTCCCATTCTTGCCATGACTGAATATATGTAGAGTGACTCACATTTTATTAAGATAATAATTTATCACCACAAGTTTCTGCTTAAGTGAATTTTATCTTTTCCCCTCTAGTTAACTGTTGTAATTACTCCTATCAGTATATTCACTTATAGAATTATGTGCTGCTAAGGTTGTAGTTCTTCCTTTGCTTAAGGACAGGAAATATTTTTCTAGATAATTTATTTGTATCATTTCCTTTCCAAAGAGCTTAAGTTCATCTTTAAAGTAATAAGTTTTATTTTTTTCTACCAATCTACAGATTGTAACCCTACCTCGATATGTTTACAATACCTCTTTGAATATACTGAATTCATGCCTTTTATAAGCCAAGATTAATAGTTTATAACATTTTCAAAGCAGCTATTTCCATATTTATTTATTTTTGTTGCTTGTTTGGTTCAAAACATTGTCATAGTCAACATTTAGCATGATTAAAAGCTACCTAATGTTCTTCTCCTGGACAGCCTCTCTACTACTAAAATTCTACCATGAAGAAGATAAGCATTTTGGTGCATCCTAACCCCACAAGTTTAGATTTCTTACTGGTGACTTAATGCAGAATGAAGACATCAAACAAAGTCTCCTGGGTCCATATCTCCATTTTCCTCAGAGATTCTCTGTGACTTTCATAGGACATTTCACCTCTCCTTTCTCATATGTAAGACTCAAATAGCATTTCAATTGATTTTTTTTGCAGAAAACAATTTAAAACAAAATTATTATAATGTTGCTTTTTAATTTTTTTTTTTTTTTAGCTAGAAGTGACTCATAATAAAATTACATTTGACTTCAAGTGAGGTGTATTAGTCATGGTAACTCATGGAACCTTGCAAAATAAAAAAAAAATGTAACCTAAAATTGCTCTCATATATCATGAATTTTTTTATGAATTCAAATTTTAACAATTAATGAAGTTGACATAAGGTTATGCATCTGTAGACATTTAATTAAAATTTGATTAAATATTTATTAATTTTCACTTTGCAGCTTTCTTTTTGTGTTTGGAGCCAATGCTTTCTCAAGTCTGACACATTTTTCTGAAGACCCTGTAGACCTGCAGATCCTTGGCATTATGTCTTTGAGTGATGGTGAATAAAATGATCACACTCCCAAGAAAAATAGCCCCAATATTCTCATACCTTTTACTCCTTGCCCTCAACTAGCAGAACACAGTCAGAAAAACAAAAGGCTGCCAATTAACAGTCTTTAACCTCTTTGAAAACTGTTTACATCACTTTCTTTCTCACATCAAACAAAATCCAAAGTCCTCACAACCTCCAGTTCTCCCAAGATCTAATAAGTTCTCTTTGCTTCTTGCCTTCTTATCCCCAACTCTACCTCTGATTCACACCACTCCAGTTGCACTGGCTCCCATATTGTTCCTGGAGTATAGAATATCTGCTCTGTGCTTCCTCCCTGCTCTTCCTCCTGTCTGGTACCCTCTTTGACCAGCTGTCTAGTGCCCACCTTCTCATTTTCCCGTCAGTTCATTTTGCTCCTCAGCACTTGTTACCATTAAAACTTGTTATAAAAGAACTCAATGATTTTGTCTGTTGTCTCTCTCACAGTCCCCAAATAGAATATAATTGTCACAAAAAGAAGATTTTAATTTTGTTTGTTTTGTCTGTACTGCACAATTCTGGGCTTTTAGTGCCTAGAACAAAACTTGGATCATTTCCTCTGTTATATTAGTATTAGTACATGTGGGCACATAATAATGTGTTCCTATCTAAAGGAGTCAATGAGAAGATCCACATGATATTTATTAATAGTATCCAGGCCTCCATCAATAAGACTCAAAACTTCTACCTCTAATCCTACTCCTGTTTCTTCATAGAGTTCTCAGAATGATTTGTGAAGTTGCTTTGTAGAGTTTTCCTTCTTGGGCTTGCGATTTCTCTAGGGAGAAGGTTTATGTTCCTTCTTCCTTGTAGGTATGTTGCCTTTCAATCACCCAGGCTATATGCAAGCCTCTTTTTGTTATATTGGCCAACTCTGTTGTGATGAATATAATAGAAATATCACTTTATATGAGTAAAGCTCTTGTTATATTCTGCAAAACTTCTCCCCTGCTCAGACTCATACTCTCTCGCCTGCTCATATAATTTCTGTTGCTTTTGGTAGGATTGACCATTCCTGAAGATCCTCAAATAGTTCTTGTGGTTCTCAGTACTTTTCTACCAACACATGCTCTGTCTTCCCAAGTTCCAAAATCTGCATGAAAGCATATGACCACCTTTAATTAATGCACCTGGTCCAGATACAACAGATACTATCTAAATCCATTAGGTTCTTTTCAGACACTAGAGCAACATGAAAAATGCCTCAAAATACTCATCATGCTCTGACTGACCACTGAAAAATTGAATTAGAAAAGTTGTCTTTGGGTGAATATGAAATTTTTATTTTTCAGTCTACAGAATAATTTGTAGGGAATGTATCAGAGTTCCAATAAAAGCATATAATAATTAAAATAGAATATTTTGAAAAAATATATTTGTGTAAAGATGACTTATTTCAAAAGTGTTAATGTTAATGAACTACAAAATGTATTGGAGTAACAAGGAGCTAGCAATTGGCAAGTTGTCCATAAACCTGACCCTGCGGGAGTAGAGAAAGGAGTCCAAGGGCCATGCTCAACAAGTACAAGCTGGCTGTCTTACTGGTGCAGGGTCTTTGGTCAAGTCTCATAAAGAGTTAAGGGACCAAATATTCTTAAACATTATTCTCCCCCTTTACTGGAATGTCCACTAGCCCGAAACAACTGTACATATGAGAGCATGGGAGTTCTCCCATTCAGTCCTCTTTAATCAGTGTACCCTGGGTAGAAAATAAAAAAGAAAAAATATGAGGAATGGATTTGGAGCAGTCAGCACAAGAAGCTCAAAATGTTCTTTCAAACAATGTTAGTTATTAAAATACAAGGAAAATTCAGAAAAAGCAAACAGAAAACATTCTACCTAATAGTTTTTGATCATGATTTGAAAAGAGATAATCTTAGAATTTCTGAGAATACTTTTTTTTAAGTACTGGAGCCATCACAGATGGATATAGAAATTGGTATGTGTGATTTTTTCTTTTCTTTTATAATTTTCATTCAGGTTTTCTAAGGTTAATGTATTTATTGCCTGCTGGGAATAAACTGTGACCCACAAGGCACCAGGCTTCATGACAGAGCTCTGCAGCCCAGGCTTACCTTACTAGGTCTCTGGTCTTTGAATTTGTCAAGAGGCTCCTTGGGGAGATTCTGGCTGAAATATGCAGTTCACTTTGCCTATTGATTTTGAGTGTGTAGATACCAGAAATAGATTTTCAAGTGTGAATATTTTTCATGTGAAACAGTATCTATTTTACAAACATTTTCAAATTGGGAGAATATTTATTTCCATGACCATTTTGAAGAAACCAAAAAGACTTACAGCTAAGATTGCATAATGACAGTTTTAACAAAAAATTGATAAGATTAAGGGTTGGTTAGAAAATGTGTATGTTTGTTTGCGTGAGAAAGACATGGGTTCAGATGAAAGCCAACTAAAGAAAAAGCTGACTGGTGTGTTTTACAGATGCATTTTAAAAATTTCTTTCTGTATAAATAAGCAGATCTCTGTCTTTTGGATAGTAGCATATATATTTCATGTTTTGATAAAAAGACTCAATATTTTTTGATTTCCCATTAATTCAAGTTCTTTTGTATTGACCTACTTGGGGAGAAAAAAAGGAAAATTCAAGTGAAGAAGCTGTCTAGGTCAAACTTTGGAGTGACACTGTGGACTTGCAGGGTAGGTAATTTTTGTAATAATCTTACTATTCTAGTGCATTTGAGATTTTATAATTGAATTGTAGCACATTCTTGTTTTAATTTTTTCTTTTAGTTATAGTTGGACACAATACTTTTATTTTATTTATTTTTATGTGGTGCTGAGGATCAAACCCAACACCTTGCATGTGCAAAAGGTGAACACTCTACTGCTGAGCTACAACCCCAGCCCAAATTGTAGCATTTTCCATTTAGCTTTGGGTATAAATTTGCCAAGATATTGCTAAAGCCAGCAAATCTTATTCATGGTCTTTTTCTGCCAAATCTGAAATTGTCAAATTGTGTTTAGTAATGTCTACTAGTGTTCTATTGCAACAAATTGTTTTCAGAATGTATTATTTATACTTATGGAGAAGGCAGATGATATATTCATCTTAATTCTGAAATTTATGTATGATTTTCGTGTTAAATGTTAACTTTTGCTATTTTAGAATGTAAATTAATTATTGCCACAATTTATATATTTTTTTTATTATTTAGCAATCAATTTTTAGTTCTGTGTTTTGGTTGTCATTTTTGTTAAATTGATTTCTCACAGTTCTGAAGGCTACAGGTCTGAGTTTAGTGTGCAGTATTATCAGGTTTTGGTGACAACCATGGTTGAGGACTTCAGTATATGTACACTATGGAAGGACTGTAAAAGATTTCTCAGAGTTCCGTTTCTTAAGGGCCCTGATCCTGTGACATGAAGGCTTTACCCCTAGGACCTCATTATCCCCTAAAGTTCCCATTCCTAATATCATCACATTGGGACTTAGGTTCTCAACATCTACTTTTTAATAGGAGTGGGGGATAAACATTGTAGCTAGTAATTTTTAAAAAGCATTAAGAGAAAGACTGATAAATTAATATTTAAACTAAAATCTGCATACAATAATAGATGTGACTAACTAAATTAAATTAAAGATAGGTTGAATCAGACTGAGAGAAGAAATTTTCCAAGTTTGTAGTACACCAAGAATTGTTACATAGAAGAAGGAAAATAGTTATCCTAGGAATAAAGGTAAAAAAATACCATTGACTTAAATGGAAAAATAAAACATGGGTATATGTTATTTGAAAAGAAACTGAAATAGGTAAATTTGTATGGAAATACTAAATTTTTAATGAAAATTAAAGAAACACTATTTTAAATTAAGATGATGCTTTTTAACTATTGAATTGGTAAACCACATATATCTGAAAATCCCAAAGTGCCAATAAAAATTGTAGACTCAGAAATCCTCCTATCCTTCAATTGGGAGTGTACAATGCTACAAGATTAAACCAATGCACCAAGGTTATGAATGCTTATGGCAAGCAGAATCCTAAAATGACCCAAATGATCTTTGCTACCTAGTCTTATGCTCTATGTGATCTTCTCCTCTTGAGTAGGTGGGACTTGTTACTTATTTGTAAATAATGGAATATGATAGAGATGATAGAACTTAATTATTGGGATGAAGATCCAATATACAGTCTTTGTGTGATTCTGCTATGTCTAAATTTCATTTATCATAGTTAGGTAAATAGTACTAGTCCCCAACTAAATACCAAAATTTAAATAGCCATGGTATCTTCACTGAGCAATTGCAGAAATACAAAGTTTGCTGTAAATTCTCTATCCTAACAATCAGTATATAGATAACAGGTGTGCATTGGGGTCAGGAACCAATCATGTCACTTCCTTTAGAGGCTGTTGGCAAATTGGAGATTACATTGTATCTTCTAGTCACTTATGGCACAGATAGTAAAGCATGCAGTTGTACTGCTTCTGTCTCCCCATAATAAAATTTGTAACTCTTTTTAGAGAGGAGCTATTATAGAGGGAATTGACTAACAAAGATGAAAGTATACTAAAGAAATTAAGTCAGATCACTGGGAATGAAATTGGACTTGATTAGAAGATTTCAATATGCAAACAGCAAAGCAAGAGTAGAACAAGGCCTATCCTGATATGAAGCTACTTTTTCAACAGTACTGAGGAAATGCAATGAATATATAAAAACAAGGCAAAATTGCCTTTGATGCTATAGGCCCCCTTCTCATCTTCAATATAAATTGCACTGGGCATGGAGCATTTGCTTCCACTTTGGATTAAAGACTATAATAAAATAAAAATCCCGGTTTGTTTAGTTTTCAGGATAAAATGTTGAAGTTGTTCTTTAACTAAGAAAAAAGATAATTACTGAGGCTGAAATATTAATCTTTGCTTCTATTAAAGGTTGATTTATTATTTCAGAAAATCTATAAGTTAATTCATATTCTCTATTGGGCACAGTTGCTAGAGTCAGTGAGGATGTGGCTGTGAAAGTGCAGCCAGATTCCAATGATGGGTTGAGGTATATATGATTGTCAAATATTTAATGTTGACAAGACAGGTCATTTTTAGAAGGCAATCCCATTGAGAATTTATAGAAAGACAGATATAGAATTGCCCAGGTATTGTGAAAAAAAGAATCTAGACATGCAGCTTGAAGAACTTAATGAGGGCAATTCATTAACATGAATGAGAAAACTGACGATGGAAAATATAGAGATGACCAGAGGAAGTGATGTTGGGAAGCACTTTGTGTTAAATGAACTCTTGGGGATGGGGACATGCCATAATACTAAAGGCAAAGGATACAAATGATGATCACTTGGGTGCTTGTTAACGATACCAATCCTTGTGCCCACAACATATTTCCAGAGTCAGAATTCTTAGGAATTGTAGCCAGGGATTTTCCTTCTACAAGCTCTCTGAAAAAATTGCTATTTATTATGCATTCTTTTCTTTTTAATTGTGTGTGTATTCATACATATATATGAATTTCTTTGCAATGCTGAGGGTGGAACCCAAAGTCTCATGCATGCTAAGCAAGTGCTGTGCCATGATTTTATTGAAAGCTCATTTATGTTTTCAACAGGTGTCTGTTATTTTGTAAGCACTTTTCAAATTTTCTAGTACTGTCAAATAATCTGCATTAATTTATTGTTTCTTTATCCATAGCCTTTTTTTTTTTTTTCGGGGCTGGGGGTGGGGGGGCGTGGATGGAGGGAGTAATGGGATTGAACTCAGGGGGCACTCATCATCTGAGCCATATCCCAAGTCCTATTTTGTATTTTATTTAGATACAGGGTCTCACTGAGTTGCTTAGCACCTCGCTGTTCCTGAGGCTGTGTTTGAACTCATGATCCTCCTTCTCTGCCTCCTGAACCACTGGGATTACAGGTATGTGCCACCATGTCCAGCTCTTCAAAGTCTTTCAATTAGCCACTTCTCCACATTCCCTGACTTATTTTAGTGTGACATGGAATTCTAAAAATGAAATGTATGCCATCTGTTCATATCTATAGGTGAATTTGCACCCAGAGTTAATATTTAGGCCTCTAATTTTGCCCCTCATGAATTTCCCCTTCCTCTGCTTATTCCATGTTTGTATCTCTTATCATTCAAGGTGAAAATTCTGAATGCAAAAGGAATAGTTAGAGAACCATTTCTAATATAGCACTGTGTGTGAATGTCCAGAGGACAAACAGCACTCCACACACACCCTTGGGAAGGTGACAGGAATGTGTGTGTTCCCTTCATTCTGTGTAATCAGATATACTGCACACTGCTATTCAATGACTAGAGAATATTATTAAGAAGATTTTCATCTATAGTGGAAGGAAAAATAGGAACCATTGCCTTGTGAATGGATTATTCTGGGCAATCAGAGCTAGTTTATTTTAGGCTTCTTCCTTCTACTCAGGGAGTATTGTCAGAGTAAAGGCAGAGGCTGATTTGTATACCAGATTCTGTACTTGATTACAGCTTTGTAGTTTGAAGTTGGGTTTGTAAATGACAGTTTCTATATGAAAGCAAGCTGAATATTCTTCTCTACAATCTGATAAGATTTTAGTAAAAATCAGAAAATATCAAATATAAAAATAAATTATATTACCCACGCTGAATATTTCCATACATGATTCTGGAAAAGGAAAATCAACAGCTAAAAGGGAAAATCATTATTTCTTAAAAATATTTTTCCTATTTTAATTATGTAAGTATTAAAATAAAATAATTTCATTTATAGGTTATACTTTTGTTTCTCTTTTAATGCAAAAGCTATAATGATGATGACCATACTGGGTGCTGTAATTATGACATCCCATGCATTATAATGTGTAAGTCTGAACTGATAATGTATCATAACTTTTCCTAGGCCACCAAGTGGTAAGTGTTCAAACAGACAAGATCTCTCTGGTTAAATCCATTTTATGTTGAAGTACTGAAATGTGTAAATCAATAATTTTTTTTTTTTTTGAAGTAAAGTCGAATGTAGCTAAATTTTAATTTTTATAATATATGTAAGTTTTAATTTTAATTTAGTACTTTCAAACAACTATATTCCTTTAAATTTAATGGTTAAAAAGGGAGTGAAATATCATTTTCTATTTTTGATTGTCATAATCATAACAAACTTATCATAGAAAGAAACACTAAATTATACTGGATCCAAAGTACTCATCATCATTAAAAAGCACTTAACAAGATTTCAGAATTATTTGAATATATAGTGTGTATTTTAAAAGCTTATAACCAATGTCAGTCTAGAAATAGCTACCAATTATATTAAGATGTGAATTTTCTTTATTAAATTATTCTTCAAATATTTCTTGCATGTGTGTTCTATGTGTTAATCAAAATTTATTATTATATAGGACTCTCATGAAACCATTCTTGTCTTAAAGTAACTGCCTTTGCATATATTCTTTCAACTGGAGTCAATTCTGAGTAGTCTTTGTCCCATAGACAACTGGACTATACAACTGGCACTTGTCATTCATCAGGATGACTGGAAACCATCCTAAGTATTGTTTGGTCAATGGGCAAAGGTTATCACTTCAGGAAATTCCCCAGATTTGAAATTAGAAAAATGTCCATGGTTAATCAGAAAGTCTTACTGCAAATTATCCAAAAAGAAAATTTGAGAAGAACCCCACTCAATTCTTTGGGTTTATACACTGTCTTGCATAAAAGCATTATTATTTCAACTATGAAAATAATTTGACATTGAATTAAACACAGAAATGTTTCATTTCATTCTAGAGTGTTGGGAACTTGTTCTTTACAAGAGTATGAGTGTGGTATAAATAACATTTATTTAATTCACCTAATTTTTGATTAGAGTAAAGGTAAATTCTTGCTTAAAGTAGCATAATTTGGAAAAGCAGATAGAACACAAATGCAGAGGAATTAATGCATAATAATTATAAACTACAAAATATGATGAGGGTCATAGCTAAGCTTTATATGTCACATAGCATATGTCTGGTACAATGCACAACTTTAAGCACTGTGTATATTAGTGTGAGTCATAACTTCTCAATGAGGCTAGCACCATTCTAATCCTCATTTTACAGATAGCAAAAATGAGTCAAATAATGGCTTGATAACATGCCCAGGATCACACCATTAATGATTAGCAACTATGCTAAATCCATAGAGGTTTATATGAACATTGTAAGATACAATTGAAGCAACTTGCCTTTGGAGGATAGATAGATTTGAATTTGAAGCTCATTTTCACAATCCATTGTTTTTTCCTACCTGTATAAACAAGGACAAGTTATTATCTTTTCTGAAACTCTGGCTACTTATTACACATAGTTCTTTGTGAGTTTAAAAGAATTTTATGAGAACTCAATACAAAGAAACTAGTACTCACAGTTGACTCAAGAAGGTTGTTTTTCAGTATTTTTTTCATTGCCTTATTTGCTTCTTTGCTCATATATTTCCTAAATTTTAATCTCTGACCCTCTATGCCCTTTCATCTCTTAGAAAAATCACCTTATTTCTAAATCACAAGGAATTCACTATTGGTTTTACTTTATCAATTTTACTTTCTTTGATTAAGAAGACTAGTAACAAAGACCCAGTTGGATCCTTATTTATAATCATGTATTCTTAGGCAGAAGTATATAAAACTCTGACAATGTGTAAAATGTTAAGTAGTTTGTGACTCCTAAATTGTATACTGTAGACAGACTACCTTAATCAAAGTTTACCAAAGTATCTATTAAAATGAAGACTCCTGTTCCACTCTAAAACTTTTGAGTCAGTATCTCTGGCAAAAGAACCACTAATGTGCATTCTTAGCAAGTATCCTGTATGCTTCTCATCACTTGAGATTTGAGAAGCACTGTGTTTAAAGGCCAGGATTATGTGTATTTCACAAACTACTAGACTGACACACTGGTGCATACAAAACACTAATATCTGACTGAAAGGTTAGATAAGTAGAAATCATTCTCATTTCTGAAAGAAAAACATTTTTAAGGTGAACTCAGCACAAACTGTACAGCTTTCAGTATCTACTATTATAATATTTCTTCATCTCAGACAGTGTCAGGTAGATGGGTGACAGGAAATGGTATGCCCTGTTCCAGTTATGGAACTTCACCTGAGCTGACTTCCTGTCAGGTCACTGGCTTCTCCTCTTTCTATACTACCCAGCACCACATACCTCATTTCTTTATGCAAAGGCAAGGCCTTTCAGGGATTTGCAGTTGGAATGTTCTTACTGGAGTTTTGTTTTATTTATTATTGATTTATTTTATTGATTCGTTTTAGAGATACGTGACAGTAGAATGTATTTTGACTTACATATATGGAGTATAAATTACCCTTCTTGTGATTGTGCATGATGTGGAGTTACACTTGTTGTGTGTTCATATATGAATACAGGAAAATTATGTCTGATTCATTCTACTATCTTTTCTATCACCCCCATCTCCCTTCCCTTCATTCCCCTTTGTCTAATCCAATGAGCTTCTATTTCCTCCACCCACTCTATTGTGTGTAGCATTTACATAGCAGAGAGAATATTTGGCCTTTGGTTTGCTGTGACTGGCTTATTTCACCTAGCATGATACTCTCCAGTTCCATCTATCTACTGGCAAATGCCATAATTTCATTGTTCCTTATGGCTGACTAATATTCCACTGTGTGTATATATATATATCATATTTTCTTTATACATTCAACTGTTGAAGGGCACCTAAGTTGGTTCCCTTGCTTAGCTACTATGAATTGAGCTGCTATAAACATTTATTTGGTTTTGTCACTTTTGTCTGATGATTTTAAGTCCTTCAGATATATACTGAGGAGAGGGATAATTGGGTCAAATAGTGGTTCCATTCCAGGTTTTCTGAGGAATCTCTATACTGTTTTCCAGAGTGTTTGTACCAATTTTCAGTCCTACCAGCAATGTATCAGTGAATCTTTTCCCCCACATCCTTACCACCACTTACTGTTACTTGTAGTCTTGATAATTGCCATTCTGACTCCAGTGAGATGAAATTTATGTGTACTTTTGATTTGCATTTCTCTAATCTAGGGATGTTAAAGACTTTTTTTTTTCAGATATTTGTTGGCTATTTGCATTTATTCTTCTGTAAAATGCCTGTTCAATGATTTTACTTCTGGCACTTTTAAAGTCTTGTTGAGGAAGTCGGTTCCTAGGCCGATATGATAGAGATTCGGGCCTCCATTTCCTTCTTACAGGAGTATTCTTGCTTTAGACTTTCACTCCGTTTCTACGCACCTTTGCTGAAGTCCCCCTCTCCAGTAAGATTACCTCCTTGCTCAGAGTTCCTGCTCTACCTAACTTGTTATATTTCTGTACAGAGCACTTATTACTTTCTTATATGATAGATTTATTTATTTGTTGCAGTGCTGAGAATTGAACCTAGGACCTATGCATGTTAGAAAAGTACTTTACTATATGTATATATATATATATATATATATATATATATATATATATATAATGCATATATATATAATGCATATATATATATATATATATGCATTTATATGATATTTATTTTTTATATTAGAGGCAATGGCTCGGCTCACTAAGTTTTTCAGGCTGGCCACAAACTTGCAATCCTCCTGCCTCAGCTTCCTGATCATCTGGGATTACAGGTGTGCACCACCATACCTGGCGTAATATACTTATTTCTTTTGTTTATTTTATATCTCCCTAAATGGGGTAACAAGCTCCATGGAGGAAGGGCATTAATTGAATTCTGTATAAAGTAATTTTTCTTTCTATGTTTAGATGATGATCAACATGACAAAGGGAGATAAGCAATAATATTTGACTTCCTTTTTAGTTATTCAATTTCAAAAAAATTGTATTCTGAAAGTAAAATTGGTTTATTCCATATTTTATAAAGGTAAGCATTTACCTATGAGTCTTTACTTAAAAAACTAAAATCACTTATTTTCATGTTTTAGTACACAATTGATTGGTTTTGTTCACTGCCATTAGTTCAAGTGTGTAAAACAATAACTAACATAATTATTCAATAAACATCTGTTGACTATAATCTAATATTAAAGTTTTTAATTTTCTGATATCTGGCATCATATAGAATTCATCTCTCTCTATATATATATATACACATAAGTTATTTACTTAATTTTCTTTCGTAAATTGAATTATTAGGTGATAGAATTAAACTTTATTGCATTATTCAACACATCAAGTGAAAACAAATTTTGTGCCTCATATAAATAGAAAGGAGGAAATGTGATTACAAATGAAATTAGATTAATGAAAATGTTGAAACTTCATAGTAATGTAACCAAGAAACTTGACAATTTATTTTATTCTTGTCAGTAAAAGAAATCTATTATCTAAATATCGCTTTTGGTTTTCAAAAATAAAATCAGAAGACTAGAACTAAAAACAGTCCTTTTAAGGCTTTTTTTAAAAAAATTAAAATCCCTTGTGTATTTTAGTATAAGAGAATGCTTGGCCATTAGGTGGAATCCCACCAGCCAAGCCCACACGGACCCTTGGGCCGAGCACGGGATCTCAGAAGGGGAAGGAATCGGTACAGTCCCATCCCCCACAGCGGACACTCCACCGAGGCAGTCAGCGGCCACCATCCGGGAAAGCTGAAGGATACACCGCCACTCTCCTTCAGAGTGCAACATCAAAACAGGTTGGTGTCATTCAGCTCACCCCCCAGACAGCGGGAATTCGCATAAAATCTCTCCTAGGCTTGCCGGGAGAGGGAGTATCAAGCTGAGCCTCCATAAAGACTAGGGGGAAACCAGAGACACCTGACCTCCAACCCCTCCTCCCAGTAGCAGCCAAAACGAAACCTGGCTAGCCAGCGCTGGGGGAGGGGCAAGCAGAAAAAATCAAAGTGATAGAGTGCCAGGGATCCCAGCAGCCTGCAGCAGGGCCCTGGAGATCCAGGCCAACTGATTCGCGCGGCCTGCCCTGCGGCTACAGAAGGCGTGGCGCCTCAGTGAAGCCATTAATTAGCAAGCAGGGAGGTTAGGGAAGGCCATTAGGTGGAATCCCACCAGCCAAGCCCACACGGACCCTTGGGCCGAGCACGGGATCTCAGAAGGGGAAGGAAGCGGTACAGTCCCATCCCCCACAGCGGACACTCCACCGAGGCACCATCCGGGAAAGCTGAAGGATACACCGCCACTCTCCTTCAGAGTGCAACATCAAAACAGCGGACACTCCATCCAGGCAGTCAGCGGCCACCATCCGGGAAAGCTGAAGAATACACCACCACTCTCCAACAGCTTGCAACATCAAAACAGCCAGCAGCAGGACCCCGGAGATCCAGGCCAACTGATTCGCGAGGCCTGCCCCGCAGCTACAGAAGGCGTGGCGCCTCAGAGAAGCCATTAATTAGCAAGCAGGGAGGTTAGGGACTGCCATTAGGTGGAATCCCGCCAGCCAAGCCCACTGCCCACGCCCGGAACAGGCCCAGCGACCTGCCAGCATTGTAGTCACAACACCCCAATTGGAATAGGGACAGAGCAGAGCCGCCTTCCACTCCCGGAACAGGCCCAGAGAGCCGCCAGCATGGTAGACACGTCACCCCAATTGGAGTAGGGGCACAGCCGCCGCCCGCACCTGCAAGGGAAACTTTTCAAGTATACAAGAGCAACATAAATAAATAGGGGGTAAATTTCAAAACACAACAGTTGCACCAAGCAGAAAGAAACGCCAGCAGTATGAAAAGACAAGGAAAGAAAGGACCACAAGCAATGCAGGTCAACTCAACTTTAGAAGAGGTAATAGCTGCAACAGATGGAATATCAGATAAAAAGTTCAGGATATATATGCTTCAGATGATCTGGAGTCTCAAGGAAGACATGAGACAGCAAAATCAGACAATGAAAGATCACATTGACAAACAAATCCAGGAAGTAAAAGATCAATTTCACAGGGAGATAGAGGTAATAAAAAACAAACAAATTGAAATTC
Organism: Urocitellus parryii; assembly: GCF_045843805.1. Classification (NCBI taxonomy): domain Eukaryota; kingdom Metazoa; phylum Chordata; class Mammalia; order Rodentia; family Sciuridae; genus Urocitellus; species Urocitellus parryii. The sequence continues at coordinate 66,812,512 of NC_135538.1, read as the reverse complement.
TATAAATGCAGGAAACAATAAACCAACTTAAAAACTCAATTGAGAATACTACCAGCAGAGTAGATCACTTAGAAGAGAGAACATCAGACAATGAAGACAAAGTATTTCAACTGGAAAAGAACATAGACAGCTCAGCAAGTCTGCTAAGAAACCATGAGCAGAACATCCAAGAATTATGGGACAATATCAAAAGACCAAATTTAAGAGTCATTGGGATACAGGAAGGCACAGAGCTCCATTCCAAAGGAATAAACGGTCTATTCAGTGAAATAATACGAGAAAACTTCCCAGAATTGAAGATTGAGACAGAATCCCAAATCCTAGAAGCCTACAGGACGCCGAATGTGCAAAATCATAAGAGATCCACACCTAGACACATTATAATGAAGATGTCCAACATACAGAATAAGGAGAGAATTTTAAAAGCTGCAAGAGAAAGAAAGCAGATTACATTTAGGGGTAAACCAATCAGGATAACAGCTGATCTCTCAACACAGACTCTGAAAGCTAGAAGATCCTGGAATAACATATTTCAAACACTGAAAGACAATGGGCTCCAACCAAGAATCGTGTATCCGCCGAAATTAAGCATCAGGTTAGAAGATGAAATTAAAACCTTCCACAATAAACAAAAGTTAAAAGAATTCGCAGCTAGAAAACCATCTCTTCAAAAAATCTTTGGCAAAACATTACAGGAAGAGGAAATGGAAAATAACATTGAAAACCAACAACGGGAGGTAGGACAGTAAAGGGGGGAAAGTAGTCAAAGAGGATAACAAATCAGGTTTAGTAACATCAATAAACAAATATGGATAGAAGAACAAACCATATCTCAATAATAACCCTAAATGTTAATGGCTTAAACTCACCAATTAAGAGACACAGGCTAGTAGAATGGATCAAAAAACAAGACCCAACAATATGCTGTCTACAGGAGATGCATTTGATAGGAAAAGATATACATAGACTGAAGGTGAAAGGTTGGGAAAAATCATATCACTCATATGGACCGCGGAAACAAGCAGGATTGTCCATACTCATATCTAATAAAATAGATTTCAAGCCAAAGCTAATCAAAAGGGATATAGAAGGACACTTCATACTGCTCAAGGGAACCATACACCAACAAGACATAACAATCATAAATATATATGCCAAAAATAATGGTGCAGCTGTGTTCATCAAGCAAACTCTTCTCAAGTTCAAGAGTCTAATAGACCAACATACAATAATCATGGGAGACTTCAACACACCTCTCTCACCACTGGACAGATCTTCCAAACAAAAGTTAAATAAGGAAACTATAGAACTCAATAACACAATTAACAACCTAGACTTAATTGACATATAGACTATACCACCCAACATCAAGTAGCTACACTTTTTTCTCAGCAGCACATGGAACCTTCTCAAAAATAGACCATATACTATGTCACAGGGCAACTCTTAGACAATACAAAGGGGTAGAGATAATACCATGCATCTTATCTGATCATAATGGAATGAAACTGAAAATCAATGATAAAAGAAGAAAGGAAAAATCAAGCATCACCTGGAGAATGAACAATAGGTTGCTGAGTGATCAATGGGTTTTAGAAGACATCAAGGAGGAAATTAAAAAATTCCTAGAGTTAAATGAAAACACAGACACAACATATCGGAATCTATGGGACACATTGAAAGCAGGTCTAAGAGGAAAATTCATTGCTTGGAGTTCATTCCTCAAAAAAAGAAAAAACCAACAAATAAATGATCTCATACTTCATCTCAAAATCCTAGAAAAAGAAGAGCAAAACAACAGCAAAAGAAGTAGAAGGCAAGAAATAATTAAAATCAGAGCTGAAATTAATGAAATTGAAACAAAAGAAACAATTGAAAAAATTGACAAAACTAAAAGCTGGTTCTTTGAAAAAATAAATAAAATTGACAGACCCTTAGCCATGCTAACGAAGAGAAGAAGAGAGAGAACCCAAATTACTAGCATACGGGATGAAAAAGGCAATATCACAACAGACACTTCAGAAATACAGAAGATAATCAGAAATTACTTTGAATCCTTATACTCCAATAAAATAGAAGATAGTGAAGGCATAGATAAATTCCTTGAGTCTTATGATCTGCCCAGATTGAGCCAGGAGGATATAGACAACCTAAACAGACCAATAACAATAGAGGAAATAGAAGAAACCATCAAAAGACTACCAACTAAGAAAAGCCCAGGACCGGATGGGTATACAGCAGAGTTTTACAAAACCTTTAAAGAGGAACTAACACCAATACTTTTCAAGCTATTTCAGGAAATAGAAAAAGAGGGAGAACTTCCAAATTCGTTCTACGAGGCCAACATCACCCTGATTCCGAAACCAGACAAAGACACTTCAAAGAAAGAAAACTACAGACCAATATCTCTAATGAACCTTGATGCAAAAATCCTCAATAAAATTCTGGCGAATCAGATTCAAATACATATCAAAAAAATTATACACCATGATCAAGTAGGATTCATCCCTGGTATGCAATGTTGGTTCAATATACGGAAATCAATAAATGTTATCCACCACATCAATAGACTTAAAAATAAGAACCATATGATCATCTCGATAGATGCAGAAAAAGCTTTCGACAAAGTACAGCATCCCTTTATGTTCAAAACTCTAGAAAAATTAGGGATAACTGGATCATACCTCAACATTGTAAAAGCAATCTATGATAAGCCACAGGCCAGCATCATTCTGAATGGAGAAAAATTGAAGGCATTCCCTCTAAGATCTGGCACAAGACAGGGATTCCCTCTCTCACCACTTCTGTTCAACATAGTCCTTGAAACACTGGCCAGAGCAATTAGGCAGACGAAAGAAATTAAAGGCATAAAAATAGGAAAAGAAGAACTTAAATTATCACTATTTGCAGATGATATGATTCTATACCTAGCAGACCCAAAAGGGTCTACAAAGAAGCTATTAGAGCTAATAAATGAATTCAGCAAAGTGGCAGGATATAAGATCAACACGCATAAATCAAAGGCATTCCTGTATATCAGCGACAAATCCTCTGAAACGGAAATGAGGACAACTACTCCATTCACAATATCCCCCCAAAAAATAAAATACTTGGGAATCAACCTAACAAAATAGGTGAAAGCTTTATACAATGAAAATTACAGAACCCTAAAGAAAGACATAGAAGAAGACCTTAGAAGATGGAAAAACATACCCTGCTCATGGATAGGCAGAACTAACATCATCAAAATGGCGATATTACCAAAAGTTCTCTATAAGTTCAATGCAATGCCAATCAAAATCCCAACAGCATATCTTGTAGAAATAGATAAAAGAATCATGAAATTCATATGGAATAATAAAAGACCCAGAATAGCAAAAACAATACTAAGCAGGAAGTGTGAATCAGGCGGTATAGCGATACCAGACTTCAAACTATACTACAGAGCAATAGTAACAAAAACAGCATGGTACTGGTACCAAAACAGGCGGGTGGACCAGTGGTACAGAATAGAGGACACAGTAACCAATCCACAAAACTACAACTATCTTATATTTGATAAAGGGGCTAAAAGCATGCAATGGAGGAAGGATAGCATCTTCAACAAATGGTGCTGGGAAAACTGGAAATCCATTTGCACCAAAATGAATCTGAATCCCTATCTCTCGCCGTGCACAAAAGTTAACTCAAAATGGATCAAGGAGCTTGATATTAAATCAGAGACACGGCATCTGATAGAAGAAAAAGTTGGTTATGATCTACACGCTGTGGGATCGGGCTCCAAATTCCTCAATAGGACACCCATAGCGCTAGAGTTAACAAATAGAATCAACAAATGGGACTTACTCAAACTAAAAAGTTTTTTCTCAGCAAAAGAAACAATAAGAGAGATAAACAGGGAGCCTACATCCTGGGAACAAATCTTTACTCCACACACTTCAGATAGAGATGAGAGGTGGGAGGGAAAGGGAGTGAGAAGGGAAATTGCATGGAAATGGAAGGCGATCCTCAGGGTTATACAAAATGTCATATAAGAGGAAAGGAGGGGTAAGACAATATAATACAAATGGAAGAAATGATTTACAGTAGAAGGGGTAGAGAGAGAAAAGGGGAGGGGAGGGGAGGGGAGGGGAGGGGGGATAGTAGACAATAGGACAGACAGCAGAATACATCAGACACTAGAAAGGCAATATGTCAATCAATGGAAGGGTAACTGATGTGATACAGCAATTTGTATACGGGGTAAAAGCGGGAGTTCATAATCCACTTGAATCAAACCATGTAATATGATGTATTAAGAACTATGTAATGTTATGAACGACCAATAAAAAAAAAGAGAATGCTTGTTCTTCTGATATGATACATTTTAATTTAAATATCTTACAAATAATTAATATGCAAATTTTGAACCATTGGGGGATACAATAAACTATTTAGTTAATATTTATGGTAAAAAGTCAGACTCTTCCTCCCATCCTCCTGTACCCTCCTATATCCATTCTGCTTTCTTGTCTCCCTCTCGCCTCTACTGCCATTATAGGGCAAGCCCCCTTCACCTTCCTTCTACCTTCTTTACAAATTATACAAACTTAATATAATAATTTAAAATTTGTTGAAGAACTTTTCTCTTCTGCTTTCCTGATTATGTGACCTTTCTCATAACCTTCTGTAAATACCTGTCTGTCTGCTTTAGAGTTCAGGAAGTGAGCTGTGTAGATTGTTGCTGAATGAATACAGTGGAGAAATATGGAAAATACATCCTTTATATTTTCATGAGTGTAATTTTGTAGCAAGATACTACTGTGCTGCTAAAGTTTTTGAGAAAGGATTATCTAAATATCTTTCTACCTGTATCTTTACAAGGGTCAAAGTTTTAGGACTCATTTTATAGAGTTTCCTGTAGTGCTGTTTCCTGGTGGTGGGAGGACAGGAGAATGGGGGAAGAATCTAAAAATCTGCCTTTTCCTGATTTGGGGAAGAGGGAGCAATAGAGTATAGTGAGAGAAAAAAGAAATTCGGGACAGAGAAAGAGAAGAAAAGATTAACAGCACCTCTTTCTTTTACACCCAGGCCCATGAAATCAATAAGCTAGTGTTTAGAAATATCTAAATGATGTCTTCAAGAGGGAATTAGGGAGTGGGGAGGAAAACTTGAAGAGAGATGTTATATTTTTATTTAAAGAGAGATTTGACACCAGGATGAACTGTTTATAAAGCCTAATTACTCATTATACATATTCAATAATTTAGTTATTTCCCCCCTCGCTGGCCAGTGAGTGGAAGATAAGAAGTTAAAGGCAAATTATAGGCAAGCAACATAATCCATATTCTCTGTGCACATTTGCATTGTAGTTTCAATTAAATTCTGTGACCCTGTTACATCTAAATAATATTATCTCAATTCCATGCTTAAATATATTAATGTTTTTCTCCTAGTATCACATACAAATTTTTAATAAACTACACCAAATATGGCCTTTAGGACCTGATCTTTATTTACAGAAAAGAGATAATCTTGTTCCAGCTCCTGCCAGACTCAAAGGGTTCCATCAATTATATCAGTTCTTTAAATGTGCAAAACAGTGTGAAACATAGGGTCCTCCTGGAAGACTCTCTTCTTCACTTTTCACCTAAGGAACGTTAATTTCCAAAGCTCTATATTTTTCTAATTTTCCAGTTTATAATGACTATTAATTTATTATTAATAATTGTTATTATTATTATTTTGTAATTCTCTATCTTAACAGCGTATAATATTTTGTCATTATGCATTTATTCATACACATATCTGTTTCAAGTCTGTAAGCTTCATGCTTTGGGAGATTATACTCATTTTATTTATTCACCATTGCCTTTTCAGGGACTAGTCAACACCCAGCACATAATAGACATTTCATATTTTTACAAAATAAAAGTACTTTTTCAAGATGGGGACTAGGAATAAATTGTTTTCAAGGCAGCTTTGATGTCTGCTTTATCTTGTCCCTTTAAATATAATGTCAATATTTTGTATTTACTTATTAATTTTCTTTAGTATCATGGGTACTGTCTGGTCTTGTTGTAATCCAAGATATTTAACTTCTAACATGGTAACTTAGGTGAACTGGATTTTTAATTTTCTATGAAGTTTTCTTTAGTATAGGAATAAAAGATAAGAAATTATAAACTAGAATTAAATGGAAGTCATTTCTCATTACTGACTCACTTTCATCACAGGCATTTTAAACACTAAAAAGATGCTTTGATAGGGGTACTTTTATTCCTAGAAAAAAAAAATGCTATGCTTATAAAAGGAGTGCAGTTATTTATTTTCCTGTTATATTAACATTATGATTTGTATTTGGGAAAATGAAAAAGAAAAGTTTATTTCAATGCATTGATTCACCAAGACCTCTATGGCGAATTTTTATTCTCAATAAATCTCAAAGACCCTGAGGGTGACTCTGGAATACAGCAGAAGCAGCATCACCTGTGTTGTTAGAGATTCCATATTTGTCATTCCTTAAGAACTGAATGAGCTCAGGAAATTTGTTTAGTTCTCCAAACCTTAGAGTCACCAGCTCTGAAGTAGGGATATCTATTACTAGAACTGCTAATATGTATAATGCACTAAACACTGACTCTTCACACAATAGGCACTCAGCTCATGGCAGCTACTTTAAGCATAGAGTAGTACTCAGCTGAATGAGCATAAACTGACATTGCATAAGGTAGAATTTGGCCTATAAATCTTTTTATGGGCAGCACAAATACAAAGAACTATGAGGTCACTTTAACTATTTTTTTCTGAAACATCAAGTGAAAGAGATTTTATTTTCATTTCTTCCCTATTCCACAGAATAACAACTAAATTGCTGATGAGTAAATGACAATCTCTTGGGGCTGTTGAACACACATGATAAAGCATTACTATTAAACTGGATTTAAGCATAGTATTTTATACCATCTGCTCAATATATATTTATTAGCCAGTTAATTTTATCTTTTAAAAACATTTATTTTTCTGTGTTTAACCTTTCAAATTTACCCTGAGAGTTTTCTATGCCTCTCAAATACTTTAATATAATTTGTGCTCAATTTTCTTTAAATTCTTTTAAGATTATCCCTTTTGTTAAGCTATATGTTAAAGCTAGCTCAATATACTTCTAGTCAAATTATGCAAGAGAAACAAGTTATAATAATTCTGTACACAAATACATATTAAATGAATCTATCTATATTTGAATAACTAAACAGATCTTGACTAATTAGTAACTGAATATTAATTAGCTACCAGCTGGGAATTTGCATAGTGTCATTAGTCTGACCAGGACAGTCACCCTGGTTGAGACTAATTGTTTTGCATATAAGTATTTAAGTGCGACAACAATGATAACATTGGTGATTTATAATTTAAAAATATAGTCAAAATTTTAATCAAATACTTTATTTAATAGAAAAGTAATATTTACAATAGATACTGGAATTTGATTTCTATGTACTGCTATTTTAAAATTTACATATTTCATTTCTACTACATTAAGAAGATCCCTGTATAAGGTTTATACTCTTATTTTATTCTTTTTGAACATTTTTTATTTTGACATTTGAATTTATTTGATGTCTCACAAGCATACGAAGTCTCTAAACAAAAGAATTGTTAAATGAGTGTCTTATTGAAGAACTTTGTAAAAAGGTTCTGAGTATTAATGATTCTGCAGAAGAAGGGTTACATAAAAATTACTTAGTATGAATAATAGAGAATAATCACTGACTAGAGAATCATTCAGCATCTTTATTGGGCCTACTAAAAGTATTAATGGAAAATCCCCACTTTTACTTAGATGTTGTTTTACTTAGATGTTATTTTCAGTTCTGGATGAAAGAACCATGTTGTGGCCACTTTAACATTTAAGTTATCTACACTGCATCAACACTGATTATTTTTAATAAAATTACATAAAATTCTAAAAACAAAAAATCTATGTATTTGTTTCTCATGTGATGTTTGGTAAAACATCAACACAAGCAAATGAACTTTCAGATTTATATACTTTGGTGATCACTGTAAAATGAAGCTACGAAATGAGACCATAGTCAAAGGAAAAGGCACGTTGCTGATTTGAAATAATTAGAGCATCGGAAGACTGCATTGAATGTTAGTTATGTGACTTTGTCACGAATAAGACAGTGGTCATCATTCTCAAATAAACTCTGAGGAATGTTTTACTAGGAATCATTTCAAGACAGAATTTCTTCAAGAGATTTCCCCCAAGAAATCAAAAGAAGCTTTGAAGTATAGGGTTTATCAAATTCTGTTTGAAATGAAACACTCAGTTTTTCCCTCAATTTACTTTTATGTTAAGTTCTAGAATTATTTTTTATTTTACGAAGATTACCGAATTGGGAGTATGTTCATAGCTTTCACGTGGAGATTACTGGAGAAGATTGAGTTGCCTTACAAATGGCTGAAAATTCTTGGTAAAGGGTCTGTCAGAGTCTAATGGCTCTGCCTTAGAGTTTCTGAATGTGAATTTTAAGGTTTATAATCCATCAACAGTGGACACAAGCATGGAATATGTGGCCACATAACACTGCTTTGAAATGTTAGTTTCATCAAGGAAACCTGGTGATCAGGCATTTTCAAGATAATTTACATGAAGCACCTCTCTTACAGTGCCAGTTATCAAAACTGAGTGGAACAAATATTCAATCAAACTTTATTTATTTAGCTTGAATATATGAATTAGTTCCTGCTGTTTTAACAAGTATCCAACTGGCATTTGTTAGAATTAAATGATGATCTCCATGTGAGAAATATAGTATGTTGGTAATCATTAGCATTTTATTGACCAATTTGAAATCACTGAATAAAACTGAAATCAAACAAATGGTTGTTTGAATAGTAAATAAGAATGAGAAAAAAGAGAAGATATTTCCCATCTGGCACTGTTAATTGTTTTCAAATGATTAATGAGGAAATATTTACAGGAAGTAAAAAATAATATATCTATCAGATTTAGCATTAGCTCCCAAGGGACACAGAACATAAACTCAATTATTGAAATTTTTAGAAGCTTCCAACTATTTTTTTTATTTGCAAAGCAGTGTTCTTAAACACAATGGCAATGTGCAATATTTATGATCTTTAGGAGAAGTTTTTTCAATTTGTTTACATACCTAATATCATAATATTTTGCATAAATACTTAAGCTATTATCTTTCCAAGATGGAAAAATGCCTTATTTATATCTTTCTAATAAAGTTTTCTCTATTTTGGGATAAAATAAGGGCATACAATGGGGCCTCCATGTTTTTGTATTCTTTATAGTCAGAACACTTAGATGATTTTGAATCCTTGAGGTGCAGTGTAGATTACAGCATTGATATTTTGTAAGATTACACTGAAATGTAAAAGAGAAGGAGAAGAAAAAAGAGATGTGGTAAAGATGAGAGGTCAAGTATTAATAGTGAATATTTCTGTTCATTAGCAATATTGCATGAGTTCTCTCAGTTATTCTTAATGCTTGCTATGGATACAAAGCAGTAATCTAATTTTAAGGATGAAACAACTGAGGTCCAAATACCCTAAGTAACTAGATAATAAGCAATTCTAGCAGAGAACATATTTGAGTAGAAAGTTTTTCAATATACCTGTATGGGCAATGTTGCAAAACTCTAACCACTATTTGCAGCATCCTAAACTGCGTGATGTGGGAGGTCTTTCAGGTCACCCTAAATTTACTGGCAGAGTTCTGGGATTACTTATTGATATTTGTTTTGCCTGACACAGTGAGGTTAGGTGGGATCTGCCTAACTCTATCATGCAATCCTCACAGCATTGACATCTTCCTGAAAGATTTTCCCTTTCAAACATTATAGTTCATGCGAGGTTGGTTTCTGTCCTTCTGAGTATTCTACTTTAGAGAAGTCATAGAAAGCTCAATAGAGTAGTGGCAGGAATAAAACTGTCACTCCTATGCTATATGCATGGAAGTACATAGTGTTTTCACAACTATTCCATGTCTATGAAAGAGAAGATTGAGCTCATGCTTCATGAGCCTGACATTCAAGCTCTGCTACTGGGAGAACCCCACACTTTCCTCCTTAAAACTTCTTAGCCTAACCCACCCTCTTCTGTGACCTTGACTACCTATATTTCATAGACAAGATAATGTCTTTCTCTGTTAGAGACTGATACTTGACTGTTTCAACATCAGTTTGTCTCTTCCCATCAGTAACAAGAACCCTGCTTTTATTTGGGTTGTCTGTACATCTGATAATATTCATTGAGTATAAGTGTTGTTTGGGATTTCTGTGAAATTGATTTTAGAGGTCCTATGCTGCTCCACTTCTGCTTCTATGCTACCTAATATATAAGTGACATAGATGGAACCCATATGGGTTTCTTAAACCACAAGGTGATCTTAGAATGGAAGATGATGCTAGAGATAGATGCTAGATATTGCTTTACATTTGTTTCTTGAGATCCATTTTTTCCCCAACCCCCATGGCTTTCCTTTTAAAATGCTTTTTTTTTTTTGCTCTAAAAGAGACATCTATTGATAGCATCATAAGAAGATTGCCTATCCAATGCAAATAGCTACTTCTAAAATGATATATCAATTATCCGTTTACATTTGTCCTATTTCTTTTAAAGTCTTTGAGTGATACAGTAATGAGAATCAGAAGTAGAGTCTCTAAATATGATGCTGAAGTTGGGTTGCAATCATATTTCCAACTTAGAATGTGAGTTGTATCCCATTTTGTGCAGCCAAAGGGTAAACAGGAATAATGTTTGATTGTGAAAACTCAAGATTTGGAGACTAAAATCCCAGTCTGACTCTTACCTTCTGCTTGGGTAAGAGTGGTATTGGGAAAAAAAACATACTTTGAGATGTGGCTGTGGTCTAATTTAGGAAGACAGATGAGACTGATAATTTGAATTTTCAAAACTGTCTCACCATATTTCTTTTTTAGAGGTAGCCTCTTCTACCAGCATACTTCCCCATTCTTAACTAAGACAGGCACTCTTCTCTCACATTACCAAAAGCAGCCAAACAAACTTAACTGATGTTATTTGGTATAAGTACCTCATAAGGAGACTTGTATTCTCTCCAGTATCTACTTTCAATATCCCTTACTGACTCTATGCACAGAATGAGAAATAGATAAAACATATTACAGACAGATGGATCAGCTCTTACTCTAAGAGGTGATTGTTTTCACACCAATGAAATTGTCAACTTGTATGAATTATTTTTTACCATACATTAAGGAATACATTGTTGAGGGGATGACCAAAATTTATATAAAGGACCACAATGTTCTCTGTAACTAGAAATGACAGTGAATTCTGCTGCAATGGATTTAGGATCCCTATGTGAAAATGATGGTGTCCCACAGTGATGGGGGTCAAGTAGTAAAATGCAACCCTTACAGACAAGGTGGGCACAATTACCATAATTAGCTTGAGATCTATAACCATGGTTAATTATTCCCAGGACCCCAGAGAGTTAAATAACCGTGCAGACTTCTAATATATTAACTTATGTAAGTAGAAAATCCCAGGCCTGCTGAGCAAAAACAAACAAACAAACAAACAACAAAAAAAAAAAAACAAGACTTGAGGTACCATAGTGAGGTACTTGGCCTCTTATTTAATTCTAAAACTTAAACTGTCTTGCAGCCTTCAAAATTGATTGACAGGAGGCCAAACCCTTTCAGGGAAAGACCTTCAAAAAGGTCCTGAGTCACTTATGTGGATCTTTCTTTACGTTCTCTCCAGAATCTATAATCCCTTAATAATGTGACGAAGAAGAAGAAAAATCTGAACATTTTATGCAACCGGGTTGTGAGTGAAGCATGTGATCCAGTGCTCCAATTAGGGACTAATGGATATCAGGTGAGAGAAGAAGTCTCTATGAAGTCACTTAAAATAAATTCAGTGAGATTGCTTTTTCTGTTTACTAGTCCTGAAATAGTTGGAGTAAAATGTATACTTAGTAAATAGCATGTCCTTTCATTGGTTCTTTGTCCTAAGGAATAAGGGTTATTATTGTAGAAATGTCCCATATAATTTTCTCTTATGGTATTTTTCTTTAAAATACTATGTTAAAAGATGCTAAATCAAAAGCAATACCACATTCCTGAGAGATACTGCAGTGATTAGTACCATCATCAAGAACTTTAGAGATAATGGAAAGGATATTTTACCTATTTTAAAATATATTTTATCTTTTTTATTCCCAATTAATTTTCCCATTTGACTACTAGAAAAGTTAGAGGAATCTTGTAGAATGACTATGGATTATAACCACCTAATTCAGATAATACAATAATTTTACCTCTGTTCTGGACATGATATCTTTATAGAAGCAAATAAACACATGCCTTAGTCATGGGAGTGCTATTAACATGGAAAACACTATCTTTAACTTCTAGCCAGTTAACATAATCAGAAACATTCTGTCTTCACATCTTAATGATAGAGCACAATTTGCCATCTAATTTCATGTCTATGTTAACTTTTTGCTCTCTGTCATAATCTAGTTTGGAAGAAACTGTTTTATTTGTTTTTAACATTCTATAGATCACATGTTGATCCATTATATTATGCTAATTGAAACAATTAAGAAGGAAGCTTTCAGCAACATATTTCTTTAGTTGAGTGTTTGGAGTCCTACAAAATCCATCATGTTTCTATGGATACCTTACTTGGGGCTTGCATGGGGATACTCCCTTCAAATGAAAGACAAGTTCCTGCACTTTTTCACTACCAAAAAAAATGTAATAGGCATAAACTCTTAATTTTGGATCAAACAAAATATACGGGCCTAATTTAATAATATATTAACCAGGTAGCCTATCAGACTGCAGTTTTGAGTAGAGCCCAGGGCAAGTGAAGGCTATCCAGAAGGTCTAAGCTGCAGTAAACTTTTCACTAAGGTATGGACCTTAGGACACAGGTAACAAGTTTAAAAGAGATGATGAATCTCAGTGACTCAGGAGGCTTAGATGGGAGGAGCACAAGTTCAAAGCCAGTCTCAATAACTTAGCAATGTCTTAATAAACTTAGTGAGTCTCTGTCTCAAATTTAAAAATAAATAAATGGGGCTGGGGTTGTGGTTCAGTGGTTGAATACCTGGGTTCAATCTCTGATACCAATAAAAGAAAAAAATGTGGGGTGTACTGTGGCAGATCCGGATGTTTGGTCAGGTTTCTTGCAAGTCCAAACATAGGAATCACAGACGAGATATGGGATGAAATTCATGCCTTATTCTGCTATCATCTATACTCCATCAAAATGTAGCTCCTGGCTTACGTACAACATATCTTGGTAAATTCTGAATGCCTCAACATGAGAATTCTGAATTCTCAACATGGAACATCAAATGATTTTTTTTAACCAAACTTACCAAAATGGAATAAAGATAATCACAGTTACTGAAATATATATAAAAATGAGTTGATTATTCTATTTATTTCCCCTGTTCAATATTTATTATTACTCTTGCTCTGTGCTTTAAGTGGCTACGAGTATCATCTGGGCTTCTGGTCCTATAATAACAGTATTTCCATCTTGCCCTTTTAGGCCTAATAGCAGTGTTCACTTCCCCATTGTGCAAGTAATCCGAATCTTCTTCACCATCTTTTATTGCTCTTAACCTTCTCTGAACCTCTGTAAATAGCTCTGTTATTCAATTCTCAACCATTAACACTTTGAGTATGAAATTATATATATATATATAGAATTTTTATATAATATATAATTTATATATATATGTATATATATATATAATTTTTTCCCACAGAACAAAAAGAGGACTTGGGAAGATATTGGGTTTTAAAACACTAGATACATAAATGCTATCTCTTTTAAGGATTTGGTTACTTTGAACATTTCTATTATAGGCAGTTAAAGCATAATGCTCAATGGTATAACTTCTCATGCTGATAACTCTTCCTATTGTCTGGAAAGCTCTTCTTATTTTTTATTGGCTTCATCTCAGCATCCTTAGCATCCCATGTATATCTCTCCTTCCTGTGAAAGAATAGATGTAGTGACTTTGCTGATCACTTTGAATTCAGAATTTCTAAACGTGCCTTTATATGCCATTCACGAAACATATATTGTCTATCAAATAAATTGTAGCCAATAGGCCTTGAAATCAATAGGTGGTCAATATATATTATTGATAAGAATGTCATTTAGCCATTTACTTTGGAAGCAAGTAAAAGCCTTCTAAGTATATTTAAGTCTTTGATAGTTTGAATATTTTCTTTCTGGATTCTTGCTATATGTCTATTTTATGATAAGCTATTTACCCTCCAAAACTGATTAAAAGCAATATGGAATGCTATCATTGGAGCTTGCTTCAGAGGAGAACTGATGTGACAATCCCAGATCCTGGTGCCTCTTCCTCCATGGTCATCTTTTGGCTAATCTTTGGAATTAACTTCCAAAAACCTTTCCTCTGAGTGTGGTCCTTTCACATCTGCTCACTTTAATTGATTGAAATATTTTATTTTCTTTACTCATAGCCATCCCTCCAAAAGCTGAAGATAACACTGTATGCATTTCATTGAAGTGTGATTTTTTTGTCTGTGTATGTCTGACTGGCATATATCTCATAAAATTAGGGCACTTAAAAGGCAAAAACTTTTCTAATCTTGGGCATTTTTGTATCCTTAGCACTAACAAATGCCTGGCTCCTATCAGAAATACAAAGAAGTAATTTCAAATAAATTAGTGAATATATCTTCAAGACCTCACACTGAATCCATCCCTGTACTCCTCCATAAAACATTCCCTTCCTATCATTCTCCATCACCTCTAAACCCACTGTACTAGATAGTTATTTTTACTCCCTCTGTGATTCAATAGTAATTTGTATAGATTTCTCTTATTTCATTTCCTTGCTTCCTCATAATTATTTATGTCTTTCTCACTAGGCTATGTAATTACCAAGTAAGAGGAGCTATAACAGCTGAGTGTTTAAATCTCAGGCTCTGAATTGCAGCTTTTCTCCATCATAGCTACTAAGTGTTAGTTAAGTTACTTAACACCTCTTAGATTCCATCTTCTTATTTTAAAAATAGATATAATTCATTCATTCACATAGAAAACGTAGATTGTATGTTCAATTGGCCAGGTGTTAATGTAGGTACTGGAAATAGATTTACAAGGAAAGAAAAATAAGGAAAAAAAAGGAAGAAAGGAAGGAAGAAAAGAAAGGATAAATGAAAGAAAGAAAGAAAAGAAAAGAAAGAGGAAGGAAGGAAGGAATAAAGAAAAGAGAGTTGGGTATACCTCCTGAGTGTTCCATGAGGGCAAGGACTGACTCCAGTGTATGCTCTCTATAAAGTCATTTAAAATGAAGCCCTTGTCCTCATGGTTCATACAGTCTGAATAAAGATGCACTCACATTCTATATTCTCTATATATTCTCTATGTATCTATATTCTTTATATATCTAAAACAAAAATATAATTGCACATAAGTATTCTCGAGAAAATTTAAGAAAATTTTGAAGAGAAGGCAGGACATTTTTTGGTGTTTATTAGGAAAGCTGATGTAGGGATTGAAAAGTCACTCAAATCATTAGGGTTATACAAAAACTCATATTTTTTTTCTTCCTGATGAGTTGTAGGTTTGAACTTTCTACACTGTTTGGACTAGGTGATTTGCTTTAGCCCATGGTAATTAGACTGCAAGGAGCTATACACTGGGGCTTTAACCAGTTCATGCTTTGTCATTTCCTTACCTTTCTGGGTTTGTCATGGGACTCTCTTTCAGTTGGGCCTTCACATCAACCCACGCTGGACATCAGTGTGTGACTTGGGTATTTCTTCCCTAGAGTACCTGCTGTCCTTCTTGACACGAGCTCCATCACTACTATTATTGTCTTTTATAATATTGTTTGTATTGCCTACATAAAAATATATTAGGGGTACATAGCTTTCTCTTCAGTAAGTATGTGTCTTAAGGTACTGAGATATAATTTTTTTGATACTATCTTCACAAATGGGAAGAGAAAAGTCCAATTAATTAAAATTACATATCAAAGGGGGCAGAGTGGCAGCACTTAGATTCATAAAAAATCATGATTTGGGAAAAATTTAACTTTATGTTTTGAATGCTACTTTCCTATTGATATAGTTGTATATGACTGGATACTCATTCTGTTGAAATCATTGGGCTTGGCAACCTAAGAAATCTTCGAATGCAAATAACATTTAAAAATGTAATACACAAGTAAAAGATATTAAATGAAGTAAAATATCATCAATATGAGGATTAGTAGAATGTGCTTCAAAATGACAACATAAACTAACAATATTAATTCACTTTTAGGCATAGAAATTGAATCTTGAAAGATATAATTAAGTAACTTAATAGGACAGATACATGAGTTTGAACTGAAATGGAGCTCAGTTTCTCTTAAACTGAAAAAAGGGAGACACAGAAAAAAGAAAAAAAGAAATAAAAAACACTCTGGTGGCAGAAATTGCTAAAGCATCAGAGAAAAATTGTGGTTGTGAACATGTAAGGACAGATCTGGAGGGGTAGGGAAATGCAAAGCACATCAGAGGCAGTATTTCAGCAGATAAAATTAAATCAAAGGAGAAAGCAAGTTTACTGGAACATAAATATAAATGATAAAATAAGAACTACATTTTCTAAAATAAGTAAGTGTCCGTTTCATAAGTATTTCAGTGGTATCAACAAAATAAACTCTATGATTTAAAACTCTATAAATGAAATTGTAAGCATGCTATTTCTGATATATACTAAAAGCTAGAGACTTAAATATATTTTTCTCTTAGATCTTGTGTCTACCAAAATAATTAAATTAAATTGGCATCATGGATTCATAATAACCATAGAACAATCACAATATTAGCCCTCAGAAGCTTAACTTGAAATAATATATGAAAAGAGGTTTCATTAGAAAACATTCAGATGCTTTGTAGAAGTCATTGGAATAACTAATGCAACTTGTTCTTCTCTGGGAACTGAAGAAGATGAAATTATTATACAGACCAGAATACAGAATTACATTGTACTTTTAATTTTCCTTTATTTGACAAGACATATTATAGTAAGTAGAAGAGGTTTATAAAATGATAAGAATGAGAAATTACTTTTTGCCTTGTTTTGAGTATTTTCCCCTTATTCAGAGCTCTTAATAAATGAAAATGTGACTAGCAGAAGTCTTAATGCAGCAACAAAATTTTTAGCAAGTTGTTTCTAGACATAGGATGGTTCAGTCGCATTGGTATTAAAATAAAATATATATTAATGATATATGACCTATGTCTGACTTTTTTTGCTTAGCATAATGTCTTCATGTTCATCTGTATTGTTGCAAATGTCAGGATTTTCTTTTTATTTAAGGCTTAAAAATATGCTGTCATTTCTTTATTCATTTATCTACTGATGGACACCTGGGTTGTTTTCACTATTATGAATAGTACTGTTGTTTAAATGTTTGTCCAATTATCTCCTCCATAGCCTGATTTCAATTATTTTGGTCATGTGTTTAATATTGAGACTGATGTATAATATAGTAGTTCTAATTTTAATTATTTGAGGACTGTTCATATTGTTTTCCAGAAAGGCTGCACCAGTCATATTCCCATATCCTGAGGAATTTGGTAGTAAAAGGATATAAAATTTCAGTTATGCAAGATGATCATGTGTAGAAATCTACTATAAAGCACAGCATTCTTAGTTAATAATTGTCTAATATAAAATTAATTTTGTGAAGAGGATACGTCTCATGTTAATTATTATTTTCACAAAGTAATAAGTTAAAGGTGGGTGATAAACTTTTGGACTGACGGATATTTTCCTGATGTAGATGGTTGAGGTGATTTTATAGATGTATCTTTATTCCAAACTCTTCAATTTGTATACAATAAACATGCATCTTTTCCAATTATATCTCAACAAAGTGGTTAAAGTGCAAGTAAAATAAAACAATAACAATAACAAAACACACAAAACTATATACATACTACTTAAAATGATTTGTATCAATTAAATTTGTATCAATAAAATAAAATAACTTTAATTAACGATATACATATTTCATTTGGTAAAACAGTTTTTACATTCAGAAAATTTAATATAGTAGTGTTTCAAATAATAACCATAAAGAATAATTATTTTTAGTGTAGAGATATGTATATATTTGATATTGATCCATGTATAATATTTGTGTGTATATGATTTAAATTTTCTATTTGTGTGCCATATTGGAAGCAATAAGAACAAACTTGAACTAATTTAACTAATTTAACTATCATGTTTTCATCTGTTATAAAGTGAAAATATGGAGTGTGTCCTTTTTTTTTTTTTTTTCCTGTCCACGGAGATTGCTTCAAATGGCTCAACACTACTGAGTTAACAGAGGTAGACAGATTTCCTTGAATTTTTAAAGTGTTTTAAAATGAAAGATTCTTCCACTAACAAATTCCAGTAGAATTATCAAATCCCTGTCACTGAAGTTTGGCCATTAGGTAGATGGATGGGTTTTTATTCCTCCTATCATTTTTACTTGTCATGGAATTACATTTATCCTCCCTAAACCAGTCAATGTATGCTTTTCTTGGTTGAGTTAAATAGGATGCACCCCAGGAAAGACAAATTATTCTATTATCACTAAAACCTTTATTAAACTTTCATATTTTGAGGAGGCAGAAATGAATGATATAAACAGAAAATAATTAGACTTAATTCCTCTCTCATTGGAGGTTACAGATATTTGAAAGCAATGATATAGAAATGTTAAGGTCATGGATTTAACACAGGGATGCATTCAACAGGGGATGCAAAGAAATGAGCTAAGTAACTTTTTACCATGAACATTTACTCCCTTGAGCAAAGTATATAAGTGAACTGGGTGAAAAAAAAGACCCCTGAGAATTGCATGTTGTGATTCATAGGCACTCTTTAAGTCACATAAGAAAGATCTCTGCCAAAATTCCATGACTTAGCTGAATGCTGTCCAAATGAGAGCATGATAATAAGGGGTAGGCAAATCTTCATATCCCTTCTTAGAAATTACTAAAGGTAAGGGATTGTCAACCCGCATCTGCTTTACATATCGTAAAAAATGCCTTGAATTTTGTGAGCAAGAGGATTCAAATATGCAATAAGGTAGTTATTAGAAAACAATACAAAGAATTACACAAAATCTGTGGATTCATTCCATACTGATAGAGATTTAAGCACATGCTTGAAGACTTAAACCCTTTTATAACTTAGTTATCCTTCATATACCAACATTTCATTGCCTCTCTTATATTCCTAATCTCTAAATGGTTACCTGATGTCATTAATCCTACCACATCTCTGTTTCAAACTAATCCATTTTTCATTTTTGGGGGGGCCATCTTTTCACTGTGAATAATTTTAATAAGTGCCAACTCATTTTTCTCTATTTTCTATTGTAGTATTCTACAGGGCATTTGTTTTTGACTAAATAACTTGCTTTACAGTCAGAGAGGTGCAGGAATATGCCCATGCTCATGAAATTCACTGGTCTTCACATTATACATCACTCTGGAGTAGCTGACTTAATAGAATGGTAGAATGCTCTTTTGAAGACACTGTTATGGCACCAAATTGGTAGCACTGTCTTGCTGCACAAGGTTCTCTGGAAGGCTGAATATTCTCTGAATCAGCTTCCATTGTAGGAATCTATTTCTCTGATATTCAGGATTCATGGCTTCATGGATCAAGAAGATAGATGGGAGTGGTATTCCTCAACATTACCCTTAGTAACCCACTAGAAAAATATTTTGCTCCTGTTCTTATGAATTTATGCTCTGCTGGTCTATAGGTTTTAGTTCCAGATAAAGAGATGCTTCTATCAGGAAAAACAATAATAATTCCATTAAACTTGAAATCAGGACTGGCATATGGCTACTTTGTGTCTCCATGTCTTCAAGTCAACAGGTCAAGAAAGGACTCAGTTTTGTCTGAGATGATTGATGATTATTACATGGGTACATGTGACTAAAATTCTAAAATGGAGGTAAGAAAGAGTATGTTTGGAATACAGGAGATCCTCCAAGAGTTACCATGCCCTGTCACTAATGTTACTGAAAACTTACAATAATTTAACCTAGGCGGGACTACAAATAGCACAGACCCTCCAGGTTTGAGTCATTCTGTAATGCTAAAACAATGAATAACTGAAATCAACAGGGATACAGAAAAGGCAGTAGAGAGTAGCAATTAATAATTTATATGACCACTGGACTGGTTGTAAATAAGAAGACAGTAATTGTCATGAGTATTTTATCCTTATTTGGTTATGAAAACATAAGTGTGTATATATTCATATAATAAGTAAACATTTTTGTTTTCTTTGCTCTCATATTCCCTTGTCATGTAACGTAAAATGATTTGACATTATATTGGTATTTAAGAGTTGTATCACATTATAGTATTTATGATATGGAATATCAGGAGAAGAAAAAATGTCCCTCAAGAATGTTACTCCCTTTGACCAGAAAAGAATTAGTGCATTTTCAGTTGTACCCAGAAGTACCCAGAATTGCTGTATCAGAGTAAGTTGAAATATGCCATTGTTATTATCTTTATTTGGAATTAGGTATAGTTTAAGGTAAAATACATGGGTTCCATCTTTACAAGGAGTGAGGCTATGATGGCTTATTTTATGCATTAATTTGCTTGGACTGAGAGATTCAAGAGAGCTGGTAAATCATCATTTCTAGGTTTGTCTGTAAGGGTGTCTCCAGAAGATAACAGTGCTTGAATCTCTAGACTGAATAAGAAGACTTGCCTTCATTAATGTGGTTGAGCATTATCCACTGTGTTGAGCATCCACATAGAAGAGAAAAATCAGAGGAAAGGCAAATACTGTTTTTGTTCTTGAGCTTGGATACCCATCTTTGCTGGCTCTTGAACACTGGCACTACTGCTTCTAGGTTTTTGTACTCTGGGACTTGGATACTAGTTCTCCCACCCTCCACCCAATACAATTTGGCCTCAGAGTTGGATGTAAACCACTGACTCCCCTGGTTCAGGAAGCTAGATTCCAAATAAATTACACAATCAGCTTTCCTACGAATCCAGCTTTGGGATACTATATTGTGGGACATCTTAGATTCCATAGTCATTTGAACCAAGTCCCTTATTTCCTATAATAATTATTCTCTTACATATACAAATATCTCATTGATTCTGCTTTTTCTGGAGGACCCTAAATAATATTGCCCACATCTTTAAATGGTTGCCAGATAACAATTCTTCCATCTCTCTTTCTCTCACTTTTTCTAACTCATCCCTTCTTTACCTTTTCCAAGATAACTAAATTAATATAGATTGTAAATATTTTCACTCTGGATAATTCATTTTTTTATGATCTATGGTCTTTCTAGCAAAAAATCCTTTGCAATAGTTTCATACTACTGACTTGACACTATTTTTTTCTTTTTTTCTTTTTTCAAAAATATGTATCATGGACTGGGAATGTTGCTCAGTGGGTAGAGTGCTTGCTTAGCATGCATAAGATCCTGAGTTTGACCTCCAGCACTGCAAACAGATACACATACACACACACATACACACACACACACATGCGCTCACACACACCTTTCACGCACACATACATATCATAAAACTTTGGCTTAAAAATATCTAAGAATTTTTCATCAAATAGGCAATAAATTTGACTCATCAGATTAGAACTTACAAGGCTCTAATATGATAGGTTTTTCTTCAGCCACCTCTCCTTCACCTCATTTTCACTTCCGCATCTCCGTCCCAGGTTTGATGAAGGTTTTATGATATTTTGTGCTCATTAATACATGTTTATACTGTTCCTCTGTTTGGAAAACTACTTTCTTCTCCACCCAAAGAGCTGTTACTTTGCCTCTGATAGTGTGTCCAAATGTTATCCCCTTTGTGTAGTTTTCTGGTGTGTTCCAAGGCAGCTGAGAGATGTTTTTCCCACAATGTTTTATTTTTCTGATTCTTTTAATATTCTGAGGACTCTTAGAAGTCAAAGCCAGGGTATTGTTCATATTTTCTCATTTGCTAGCACTCTCAGTGCTGTATCGGCTTCTCATTACATGTTAGTTTTGATTTTCATATTTTTTTCAAGCACATTTTGTAAAGTACTGCAAAACAGATTTCGTTACCTTAGAACAGCAATATAACTAAGTCTTAAAATCTGAAAATATAAGGGTTTTTAATTTTGTCTTAAATATTTTCTTTGTTTTACTTATAGCTTAGTGTCTTTCTAGCAATCTTTCTTTTTTATTAACATTGTATTTAATCCTGTGCGGGGGGGGGGGGGGGGGAAATATGCTTATGTTATTTCTGTCCATATTTCCTCCTGTGGGGTACATAGTAACATTGCTCCTTTGTACAAGATTTTCTTTTAGGATTCATTAAGGATCAGCATATTATGAGCTAAGATATAATCCCAGCGTTTATTTATTTAATTGACTGTCTAACCTCATCATGACATAAACTACTGCTTAATAAATAATCAAAACAAAGTATTATACACAATGTAGACAGGTACTTCAGGTTAATTACTTAAGAAATAATTTATAGGGTCACCTACTAAAAACTGAGCATTTCAAAAGCATTAGTACAAAAACTGTAGTAGATCATATCCTTCCTGAGATGAAGTATCCATAAATTTATTTGATAATGCCTATGTCCACCAGTATTTTTATTTTTTCCAATGCCAAAGATAGAACATTAACAAAGATGAAAATCTGTGGTTAATAGAGACAAATGTAAAAGGAGCTAATTAATGTTGTTGTCCCTACATTTCTGTTAAAAATAACAAGATTTAGTTTTCATCCTCTACTGAGTGGGGGTGAAGAATAGTATTAGCCAAATATACAAACTCCTCTTTTTATTCTAGAATTAGAGAAACAACATTCAGCATTTTTGAAGGAAAGGAGAGGTAAATGACCGGATATTTGCTTTTATGGGAAAATACTATGTTTTCATACATACCACAAAGTGTTCCCCACAGTTTTTAGTGGGGCAGATTGCTTCAGTGCTTCTATAATATCTGTTCTGTATTTGTCCTGGTTCATTCATTCAGTTGCCCAGTTCACATTTGTGTGCATAGCCTTGCATTTGTAAGTGGATGCCTGGAATCTGTTACTGACTTTCCTCTGAATAATTTTGTAAGTATAAATATCTCTTCTTAACTGAACATTTAGAGCAATGTTTGGTAAGAAGTGCAAGATTCAGAAGGGAAGACATAAATCAAAACTAAAATCATGATTTCAACGCCTTGAACTCTTGCTATATATTTTCTTTCATTCTTGGGATTTATTGAAATGGTTAAAGAGACCCAAATTATTTAAAATGCATAACCACAAAATCTAGCAGAAATGCAACTACAGCTGAATAAAAGGCTATTAAAATGATGAAATCATTATATTGTATCCAAGGATAAAAGACATTGTAAATATTTAGTCTTTAACAGTCACAAATTTCTTAAATGAATTAATATAGCCCCCCCCCCCCTTTTTTTCTGGTTTATGGTTCTAATAGCCGCCAGGAAATGTCAAATTCATATGCTGTCCCAGAACACAAGATTTAGCTTTTGGATTTTTAATTTAGCTAAAAGATGTGTAAAAGCACACAGTCATTCAGATCCCTATTGGCTCCACATCTGTGTAGGATTATATGCAAACAGTATTTGAGCTAGCATTGGCAGTCACATAGGCTCACTAACTTGAATGTAATTAATTGCCTTTTTTGAAAGATAGAGACAAAAAGAATGAAGGGAGACAATTTGGAGAAGCACTGTATTTAGTAATAATCCTATACATGAGGTAAGGCTCAAAGTTGCCAAAATGGAATCTGGAAATAACGATCCATCAGTCTTATGTCTAAAGTAAATCATAATTGTTCTGAAAATGATTAATGCTGGGTGACAGCCAAAGTTCCTTTGATAAAATAGTACTTAGTCTGATTCTACAATTGAACAGACAGGAAATGGCTCACCTTTTGGTAATGAATTAACTCTTTCATACACAGCTATAGTAATTCCAAAATATAAGCCACAAAAATTTCTTGGATGTCAGGATATTAAACTGAGTTTCCAGGGAGTACAAACAATTGGTTATTTTTCTATCACTTGCTCACATTCTTTTTTCTTTTACTCTTTTCTTATCTGCAGATTTTGGTGGAAAATGTTCCTATTGCTCAAGGGCCTTCTTAAAAATTCTCTTTGGCAATTTGGCTACTTCATATTACAAGTTAGTAAACAATAGCACGACAGAACTTTAGTGATATTTCAGCTTGGGTAATTACACAAATATTTTAAGTACTTTGTAACCAGATGGGTCACAATCAGAGGAAATTCCCATAATCTGTCAAAAGCACTAATTTAAATTGTAAAAGATCTTGAGATTTCTGGATTCCCAAAGTGCAAATAATTGCGAAGTTTGGTCTCTGTGATCATACTGTGTATTTAAGTACTTCCCTTAGACACATGTCTCTGAATTCCACACCACACTTTCTATGTGCTATGTTGCCAAGTCCAGGCACTTCCTTCCCACAGGTATAACTTAAATGCATCTAAAAATGATTTGATCTGCAGAGTGCATATCATTTTAAACTAGAAAGAAGAATAAAGTCCTGGAGACAGCACAGAATGTGGTTATAGTAGTCCAAGTTAAAAATGATCAGATCATCAACAGGGGATTTGGCTGCTAGACTAGTGTGGTTATTAATGGACAAATGCTCTTTTCTCAACCAGGGAACTGCTTCTACTCCTTGTGGTTATGGGAATAGGAAATGAAAGGAGACAACACTTTACTGGCAGACACATTACTGACCCTGCAGAGGCAGCAAGAATAATGATCAGGGAAGGCTTCAGAGAAGAGTCCTGCCAAGCAGAATAATTGCTGCAGGAAGTGCAAGATTCCTTGGACATGATGGTGACTGGGTTGGATGGATCAACAAAATGGGATATTGAATCCTCGTGTGTTAAAATCACTGGGTAAGAAGCAAAGGCATCCTGAAGCAAAGGCATCTACTCATTTATGAGTCATGGATGTTCAAAGGAATTGACCTCTAACTTCCCATATAGACAGCCACATGCTGTCTTTATATGTGGGATGAGCTTGAGTTCAGATATTCCTTTTGTAATCAGAATATATGTATTGAGTTTTTGCTTTAATAAATATAGCTATCAAAATAATGGAAAATGAAAATTTTAGACAAATATGGACTCTCCAACATAATGTTTAACAAACAAACAAAAAATGGTTACTGTACTTTTTTCAAATGATTTGTCTCTTATAACTGACAGATGAAATTATATGTATTTATCCTATACAATATATTTTTTTGAAATATACATATGCTGTGGAATGGATAAATCAGGTTAATTAACCTGTGCATTCCCCAACATCATCACTATTTTTCTAGTGAGAATAATTAACATGTATTCTTTTAGTTATATTCTAAGAATATATCATCCTCAACTATAGTCACCATGCTGTACAATTGATTTCTCCTCCTTATTTCTCCTAAGTATGATTTTGCAGGCATCCTTTATCTAATCAACATCTCCCTAACCTCAGCCCTCACTGCAACAGCCTCTGGTAACCACCATTCTTCTCTCAATTTCTGAAAGATTAACTTTTCATAATTCCATTTATGAGGGGATCATGATGTCTTTGTCTTCCTGTGCTTGGCTCATTTCACCTAACATAACCATCTCTAGTTCAATCCCTGTTGTTACAAACAACAGGACATCCTTCCTTTTATAGCTAAATAATATTCCACTGTGTACATGTGCCACATATTCTTTATCCATCCATTCATTGATGTACACTTAGTTTAATTCCATATCTTGGTTCTTGTGAATGCTTCAGTAAACACAGAAAGATAGATGCCTCTTTGACATACTGATTTCATTTCCTTTGAATAGAGACCCAGTAGTGAGATTGCTGGATTATATAGTAGTTCTACTTTTAATATTTTGAGAAACTTCAGTACTGCCTTCCCATCAAGAGTATCTAAGGGTTCCTTTTCTTTCCCAGATTCTTAGCAATACTTATTTTGTCTTTGTGACAATAGCCACTCCAACAGAAAAGAGGTGCAGTCCCATTGTGGGTTTGTGGGTTTGATTTGCACTTTCTGATGATTAGTGATATTGAACAGTTTTCATATACATTTTGGTCTTCTATATATCTTCTTTTGAAAAATTTATGTTTATATCTTTCACCTATTGTTCAATTGATTTGTTTTCTTGCTACTTAGTTATGTGGCTTTCTTGTATAAAAACTTTTTTAAATTGCAGATTTTAGCAAATAAATTTTGGTTAGAAAGAAAAAATATTAAATTCATGTTTTCAGATTTAAATTTTGTTATTTCACATCTCAAAATTGTTTTCTTATAACAGTAATAGAATACTTATGAAAGCATGTTTGGGAACTAAGTCAATAGACTATAATGCACAAAACAGATAAGGTAGGAATCAATAATGGAAGATCATAGATAAATAAAATTAAAGAAGACAACAAGCTATATTCCTGTAGGCTAGATAATATCTAGAAATGGCCTTTCTTTATGAGTAGATATTCTGTTTCTTGTATTTCTTTCTCTCTTTCACTATTATAAAGGGAATACAGAGAATAGCTTAGCTTAAGAACAAAGCCACAATTAAAAGGATTCAGGCAGAGGGACAAGCAAATATTCACCTCTGCTACCTTGAACTTGAAAGATAAGTGAAGTTTCTGAATCAACATGACTTCTACAGAACTATACTTTAGAGATGATTAAAATTCTTCCACTAATGATGTACTCTTCCACTCGTGATATATTATTGAATTCTAGAGAAGAAATTTATCAAGAGGTTTTGAAATATCAAGAGATTACTTATTTAAATGAAACAGCTCCCAGAGAGGGTCACAGATTTATCAGAAAGTACTTAGCCAGTTTTGTTTTGCTGTAATGTTAGAAAACATTGCTTGCTGGTAAGAGAAAATAATAGCCATCTAAGGAGCTACGGGAAAGGAAAATTAGGCACCTAATTTGGAAAAAAAAAAAAAACAAAAACCTTGGAAGTAGAAAGTACTAAAAATGGACTTCCCTGGACGTGTGCCTTTTCTTAGTCTGCCCCGTTCTACCTACAAAGGGGTCCAAGTCTAGCTGCTCTTCCCTGATGATATGATTGGCATTCAGCTGAACGTCTGCACAGAGAATGTCACAGTCACGGCTGGATTTTTTCTGTATTGAAAAAACAGAGACCAACTTCTTGGCACTCCATCACAAACGATATGATTTCCTAACTAAAGCAGAATTCTCAATCAGAAGGTTTTGGAATTTTTCCCTCTGCCATGGAACCTGGTAAATGTTTTCATTTTTTCCAAAATCACTTGAAATTTAGCTGTGAGGAGGTTGTGCCGACCATTCCAATTTCCCTTTCAATTTTGCATTTTGTTGGATGCTTCCCTCAAGTTTTCCAGTGCAGTTTAGTGATTAGTCAGAGCCGGAAGGTTTATTATTTATTTTGACAGTCACCAGCCTATTTTGTCAAACAGTGCACATTTGACAGGTGTTACTCTTAAAATCCTTCCGTTTCTTTTCCCTCCTTTGTGTGCAGCGATTGTATCTGTTGTCTTGTTTTCCTTTCCAAAAGAAGCCCAATACACTTTCTGCTTGATAAAAGCTTTGTTGGCTTGCTATTTTCTCAATGACAGACTAAGCAGCCATTGGTCAGGAATATTTTTCTTGAATTTTAATGAACAAATGGGAGATAAAATAGAAGAGCAGAGGTGAGGGTAAGTAGAAGCAATATAAGCAGAGGCAAAAAAATCACACTGGCATTTCCCCCAGAGTCTGTGTCTTGCAGAGGATACCAAGGCTGTAGCTGCTGATTGGGCTCTGAAGAGCTCCACATTTCCTTGTGTGAGGTTTCAGGGGAAGAAGGCTGCATTATGTATTCTAAACCTCCATAGAAGAAAATAGAGGGGTTTATGCTGATGTAGAGGAAAGAACTAACCCAGCTTAGAGAAATGAGGCCTCCTGGAGAAGATGATATCTGAATGGAGTTTCAAATATTGATAAAAATATAGACCAATAAAAAAAAGAGCTGATAAAAAGGGCCTTCTCTATGAACACCAACACAAGAAGAACAGTGAATTTGGTTCTGGATATGTGGCTTAGGACATATCATGCAAACATTTGGATATTACTGATTTTCTGATATCAGTGCCTATTTGTGTTATCCGTTTAGTTCTCTAGCTTCCTTTTCTGCTCAACTTTTGCCTCCTCTGGGAGCCATCTCTGGCCAGTCCTTGTAAATATTTCTCTAACATCTCTCTGATAGCTTTCCATCTTTAAGTTCTGTTTTGTTTCTTAATAGGATTTTCATTACCTGTCAGGAAAGAAAAGCAAATATTTGTTCAATTAATTTTTGTTAGTCATGTTCTTTTTCTTTGCTGTACTGTGCAACACATGGTCTTAACACTTAGTGGTTTATTTATCATGATTCTGTGGTTCAGGAATTTGAGTTGGGCTTACCAGGGATAGTTTATCTCTGCTCTGTGTATTGTCAGCTAAGCTCAGTCGTTTCTGGCAGTAACTGGGCTAGAGGATCAAAGACAGCTTCATTCACATGTCAGGGACCTTAGAGCTGGGCTGCTCTTGGGGTCCCTCTATCTTCATGACCTATTTCTCCATATGGATGACTTAAATTTCCTTGTCAGGAGCCTCAGGATAGCAACAGAATGAACACATCAGCCGCCATGTCTCTTAACTAGCATGGCATCACTTCCATAGCATTCTATTGGTCAAATCAAGTCTAAAGCCAATCCAGATGCAAGAGAGAAAAAATTGTGTGTGTGTGTGGGGGGGGGGAGCATATACCCAGCAACAGTAGAGGAACATTTTCAGCAATCTTTGCTGACTATTTATCATACTCTAGAATTTAAACTTTCCAATGGCATCACCTAGTGGTGTAGAATTAAGGGTATAGTTGCTCATTTATTTATTTTTTTCATCTTGTTTAACCTCGAAACATTGCTGACTATCACACCCACATCTTTCATTTCAATTTTCTTTTTTTTTTTTAAAGAGAGAGTGAGAGAGGAGAGAGAGAGAGAGAATTTTTAAATACTTATTTTTTAGTTCTTGGCGGACACAACATCTTTGTTGGTATGTGGTGCTGAGGATCGAACCCGGGCCGCACGCATGCCAGGTGAGCGCGCTACCGCTGAGCCACATCTCCAGCCCTCAATTTTCTTTTTAACTAGAAATTTTTATTTCTCTTTGACTATTAGATATTTCTTTTTATATGTCCCAGTATCACTTTGGAAAATAAATTACCACAGTAAACTCATCTTTCTTCCTATGCCAATTTTATCACAATTATTCTAGTCTAGAAATGCTATTATCTCAGATTTTCATTTTCAGCATGGAATTATTATGCAAAAGTGTTTTTTTTTCTTTTTCCTTTCTTTTTTTTTCTTTTTTTCTTTTTTCCTATTTCAATCAAATGAAAAGAGAGCTACATTTGAAAATTTGCCCTTCTCTATACTGGTAGTGTAGAATCACTTAGCCTTTCTGATCTTAATTATTTTCCATTTAAAGTTAATATAATGCCTGCCTTTAAGGATATTTTGAGAGAGAAGTCATAAAAAAGAAAAAAAAAACTTTGTAGAGCGTCTGCAGAGATTGAGCATTCATTAAATATAAATATAAATCTCCAACTTGATAGTGTTTTCCTCTAGGGCTTGTGTGTGTTCTGTCTACTATTGTTAACATTTTATGTATAGGCTATATAATTAGAGCATAAACTCCTTGCAGAGAGTGACTCCAAAATTTTTGGTAGAATTATACAGGTATAGAATTTAAAAATATTATAAAATCTGTTAATTGAGTCACATTAACTTTAATTAAAATGCATAAACCACACTTTAGATTAAGTGTATGTGACCTCACTAGCTTCATTTAAATAAGACAATATACATTAGTTTTTCTTTTGCGTTTTACGTTATGATGTGCTCTTTATAAAGCAAACTCTATTTAAAGGAAATGTTTCTAAGAAAATAAAATGGCTGATCTGAAAGGGATCACTGATTTTGACACTGAGCAGAGAGTTTCAGGACCTAATCCCAGATGTTGAGCTGATTTTTAGCAATCACATCACTTTATGTTTTAAAATAAGGTCTCTATACCTCTTTTTTAAAAGTCCAATAATATCACAGCAATTACATTTTTTAGTCAAATATATTTTAGAGACCAAACGTTTTTCTCTTTCTCTCTGAAATATGATTATTTCAATTACTAGTAGCAACAATTAATCACTGGCTGATTCATGAGCCTGCAGCTGGGATTGGAGAGCTGACTTCCCTTCTCTATTCCTATTTCATGTTCTACTGCACTCAGCAGGGATTGGGTAACAAACTAGGAACCTTTCCCCAGCCTCATGACCTTTCCCTAATACTAGCAAAGAAGAAAATTCAGAATATTTTTCCTAAGTATATTTTTTCCCATACATTTTTTGACACTGTTTCATATATCTGTTGGCTGTTCATTTATGTTCCTTGGGAAAATGCCAGGTTCTTTGATCACATTTTGCTTTGGTTGTTGTCATTTTTGCTATTGATTTATATGAGTAATTTTTGTTATTTGGATATACAATATACAAAAATACATTTAATGAGTTGCCTTTTCATTTTGTTGATTCTTTATTTTGCAGTTCAAAATCTTTTCAGATGAATGTAGTCCTGTTGGTTTATTTTCATTTTTTTGTCTGTGCTTCTGATTATAACCAAAGCCAAAAGATTATAACCAAGACCAATGTCATGGATCTTTTATGCCAAGTTTTCTTCTAGTAATTTTGTGGCTTCAGGTCTTACATTTAAACCTTTAATATGTTTTGAGTTGATGTGTGTGTCTGTGTGTGTGTGTGTGTGTGTGTGTGTGTTTGTGGTGTATGATCCAAGACGAGGATTCATTTTCATTTTATTTTATATTTTGGGTGTAGATACTAATTTTTCAACATCATTTTATTGAAGAAATTTTCTTTCTCCATTATACCCATACATTTCAGAAAAAATTACAAGGGTTAAGTAAAAAGTGTTAATTACAAGTGTTAATTACAAATGTAATTAGAATTACAAGTGTTAATTGTAATTACTAGTATAATAGGGAGGCATTTATAGAAATATCTGTTTCCTTCTGGTGTGACAAATCATCTTTAATACTTTTTATACACTTATGCTTTAGAAATGTTTACATAACTTATTGCAAACAGAAAATTATTTTCTATTTCTTGGCCATCTGACCTTTTGAATTTCATGTGAAATGACATGTAAAATGCTGTATTAATGTTCACAGAAACAGAATGATTCAAATTTACATTAGTGGGGCATTACACATACTTCTAAATTTTGAAATAAACTTTCTTTTACTTCCAATGTACAAAGTAAATCTCAGTTTAGGCATTTATTTCAGACATGTGACTTCAGATCTACAATTTAATCAATATAACAATCATGAATTTATTCATAGACCTTATTCTAGTGTTACAGTTATCAATATGTTGCATTTTCAAGGATTTAGTAATAGGATATTGCTTGAATGACTCCAAGGAGATTCCAGAATAGTCACTAGGAAGCAATATACAAACTCTTTGCTGTAAGTACCAGAGAAGGCATAATGTCTCGGAGAGCAAGGGTTGTCAGTTAAGTAATCCATGAATTCAAATTATCTACAAATATCAAAACTACTTTCTTTCATGGGCATTTTATATGTCTTTCATAGCCTTCTTCAAAATATTGAAATAAATCCCCTTGGTGCAAACTAGAAATTTTCTTCTGGACACTACTGAATAATTCTCTATATAATCACATTCATTTATTCATTTAATTATTTCAAAGTCTAGCATCCCTTAGAAATGGTAGCCAATGGGTCTACAGAGTCAAGTATTATTTTCTGTTTTCCATACTGTATGAATTAAATCATAATTATTATACTTTAAAGAAATTTTTCTTGAAAGGAACTTAGAAGCATCTGAGGTTTTATCTAACTTGTGTGACAAGTGAACTTGCCACAGTTTCATGAGTGCTAACAGACACAAGAGATTCCTTGTCAGAAATGAAGGTCTTTATTAGTCAAAGCAGTTGTTTAAGTCATTAGCATTTATTCTGGTTTCCATAGGACAATGCAAAGCAGGCTAAGTGCCCACCTACACACAGTGGTTTGTATTAGAAAAAAAGAACTCTAATTTCGGGGAATTGAGTCTTTTATAATAGACAACAAACTTTTACTCAAAAGGAACCTTATCTTTGTCATACAGAACATTACACACAGCTTTTACTTTGTAGAGAGACATTGTGCTTAACTTCCATGTCCCTTGAAATGATAGTCCAGAACAATGTTTATCATTTTTATCTGTCCTCAATAAATGCAGAAATTTATAAGACTCATGGAGAATATTCATTTGATAATATTCATTTGATAATATTGAATATTCATTTGATAATATTCATTTGATTCATTCATCACCTCTTTTATCAAATTTTCCTGTGAGTACAACAGTCCGTGAACCTTAATGATTAATTTAATAGAGATTGAAACCTAGTTTGTTTGATTCTTCTCATACAGCATGTAGTAAAGGTTACAATCCATAGGATCCTGAGCAACAGGATGAGAAAATATGTAATATTAATATCAACTGTAGTCCCCAGGGTCCCAGACTAACCCTTGAGCAAACCTCATAGTCCACCCAACTCTGTAATAGAGCCATGTAAGTTTATGTTCTTCCTTCCCACGAATTCCCCAGCAAATCCAGACAAATGTATAAAGCTTCTTTGGTGCTCTTTAGAGTCAGGTACATCTAGAATTCGCTCCAGGGTCACCTTTCTTTTTAAAGCAGTCAAGTTATTGCAGTAGGGAGTAAAGAACCAGAGAGATTGGAGGAATCAAAACGTAAACATGAGCTCAAAAAAAAAAAATCTTCCATTTTTTTCAGTATACTTGAAGCCCTGTATTAGGAAAAATGTTATTCTTATTTACAACATATATTTAGTTTTGGGAATACCTTGGTTAAATAGCCACAGTTGCACTGCTTTTTGATTGAAGCTCTGGGATTCATTTGCCTTGGATAATTTGGATTTGACATATACATTTGTGACTTTTAAATGTAGGGTAGTCCCATTACCAAATAACATCACTAAATTTCTTAACCAGTTTCAAGATAAGGCTTAAGACAGTTTTCCAAAGTCCCATAGCTTTCTTTAAGAATTTGTCCATTTGAGGTGTGTGTGTTTATTTCTAATTCATTCACAGATCTCTTTCATCATCATTGTAAAGCCCATCCAGGGAAGTTAGACTTCCAATAGTTTGGATTGTCTCATCTGTAATTTTCACAAGGACCTTGTCTTTCTCTTGTAAAAATCTGCTGGAGACAGTCGAAGTTCTTCATAGCAGCTAGAACGTACTGCAAAAAACCTTGAAAGGATTTAGGATTGGCAGTCTAAATGCAGGAGGAACTAAGCCATAAGACAGCATGTTTTTCCTTAAAAACATTATATGCTTCACTCTCATTTTCCAATGAATTAGCCAAAATTCTAATGGTTCACCTGATTTCTGACTACAGCAATCATGAATTTTCCTCTTTTCCTTCTCAGTGCATCTCTGTTGAAAAAATCCCAAGACAAATATGTATAGTAGTTATTGGAAGCAGCAAAATTGAAGATGTGATCACCAGAAAAATTGCTTCTATTCCCCTTCTTATAAGACAATGAGCAACAACTAGGGTATGATTTGTTGTTTTTGCACCTACTTCCCTGTGCATGAGCTGAAAGCATCTCTCTTACTCCTTCCAATTGTAGGATAACAATGTGGAGGATCCTATATTACCCAATTGATCATAAATTAGCTTCCCTCTATTCATATTAATTTGCACTGAGACACTATTCTTCCTAATCTTTTATAGAAAACCATGTCTGTGTGAGTATACCATTTTCTTCATCAAAACTCTCAGGAAAACTTGAAGGGTTTGATTTTTACCCTATGAAGAAGTTATGCTGCCTCTCATGAATAATCAGTGAAGAGAAAAAATAAAAATAAAAAAGTAAACTCTTGGATAGGAGACAATGGACTTTATTATTTATAGTGATAGAGTCAGAGTATCAGATTTGAAATTGGTTCCACAGATTCCAGCTCCTAAGGGCTGGCATGAGGAAGTTCAGGTTACAAGGTGACTTTGTACACAGGCTGAGTTGCATTACAAGAAAGGAAGCATGGGTTAGGGAAACGAACCCTTTTTATAATGAGTAGAAATCATAGCTGGTGTTTACACAAAGAACAATATGTTTAATATATTTTTATTTTACTGGATAGTAAAAAACAAAACAAATAGAAAAAAGCCAAAAAAAGACCTTTGCTAAAAATAGAAGCACAATATATTCTGAGGTTCTTTGTTATACTAACATTCTTGAAATTATAATTTGGAATAGAGGCAGTCATTACCTATGCTCATATGTATGAAGACATGTGAGAGAGCCATGGAGAACTGATTCTAAAAATACTACCCTGTAAAAATACACTAAGGTGCACTGTCTCTGAGTATCTGTCTCTCTCTGTCTCTCTCTTTGTCTCTCTCTCTCACACACATACATACAAACACACTTACACACACATAGAAAATGCTACAGTGTTTTTGAGGTATTATATAGCGTGAAAACAATTTCCAGACATTATTCATTGACACATCAAGGTGTTCATTTGATGTGAATCTTATGATTTAAGAGTCAATATAAAAATCCCTACTTTTCCTGTAATTATTAATAAGAAATAGAAAAGTTGTGACTGTATTAATATACAGATAAGAAGAATGACTGTTGAAAGACACAGAATCAGGAACATTGTATGTAGCTACACTCACATCACGCTTTTTATGTAGCTAAACTAACATCAAGCTGGGGAAACAGACTGCACTGAGAAGTTTGGAAATATTTGAAAAGAGAAAACAATTTGAGTAAAATTTATAAATGAAAAGAAATCTAGTCAGTTAAGGTGATAGAGGAGGAGTGAGGGTAAAGCAGACCCGCTTCACCGAGCAAGATAATAGTCTGCTCAGAGTATTCTAGACCCTGGAATTTTAGAGACTAAAGATTTAAGGTGGCTATAAAAGAATGAATTGTAGTAGTTGACATAGGAAGGATGAATAAGGATATCAATTGAAGCCTACTTAACGTAAGGAAAATCTGGCAATGTTTCAGAGATGATGATAGTCAAAACTATATATGGAAGAAGAAAGAATTCTTCTCAGAATTTTTCAGTACAGGACCATTTGACTCACGTGGAAGTGAAGGTCTTTGGAACAGCCAGCTATTTCACAGGACATAAAGATCTGTTCTAAAGTGGGAGGTAACAGATTTAGCCCTCCCAGCTTCAGTATGAAGATATATGCCACACAAGCTTAGGAAATGCCTATTATTATATTATTTTTATTGTACCATAAATATTCATAGCATCATACCACAGAGGAAAATTGTGCCAAAGGAGAGATAGAATTCCAGCACCAATGAGCTTATGGAGCAATGTAATATGCAGAAGGAACAGAAGGAGAAATGTAATACACTGATTTTTAATTTTTATTGGAGGCTAATGCTTATGGCTATCTAAAGGCTGTCCCATTAGCAGAGGAACTAAATAAGTTACAGCAGTATAAGAGAGAAGCATATTACAATTCCAAATCCTATTTTTGACAGACTTATTTATTACATGAATATGATGAAAATGAAAGTATTATAATTTATAATTATGCTTTGCAGTCAGGTTTTGTTTTTCCTTTTTAAAAATGCATAGATGTAATGTGGATAGATGTTAAGGACAGTTTAATTATTCTCTCAAGAATAAATATCTTTGTGTGCGCTCACACAGGGTATAAACATAGGATGGACACTAACTATTTGAAATTCCTATCCGAGTCTGCTTTGAAACTGAGAACAAAAGGGGACAAATGCAGAAGTTAATACATCAAGACTTAGTCTTCCCTAAAATGCTTTATGCATCACAAGTATAATTCCATAATAAAACAGATTTCATTCAGGCTTCACATTCTCAGAAGTCACCTACAGCAATTGCCTCAAATCATGCTGCCTTGCAGTCTATCTTGGAACACAATCTCAGCTAATTTGAATCTGTATTATAGAAGCAAAGCATCTCTAAAAAGGTGTGTGTGTGTGTGTGTGTGTGTGTGTGTGTGTGTGTGAAAAGACTTACCTTGCATTGTCATATATATTATAAAGCAGATCTTTTATTTTGAGTCAAAACTTTGAAACTCTGCTCTACCAATAGCTTTTATGTAGATATGAGTAGACACGAGCAAATGTGGAATTGACTCTGGATTCTAGGAGTCTGGGTTCAGTTTTATTTCTTTTGCCAACATTTCTAGGGAAATTATTAGCAAAGTTGCATTGTACAATAAATATAATGCAATAACTGACATTTTCAGAGTATTTTTCATATATAGCAGGGTTGGGATAAATATATAAATTTCTTAATTAATTGTTATTATAATCCTATGAGATATGTAACATTATTTATCATATCCATTACACAGATGAGAAATTGCAGGCTTAGGATATGTAAACTTGAATGCATAAAGCATTTAGATGAGATTATGTGGATATAGACCAAAATCTTTCTGACCTTGGAAGTCAAATTCTTCATAAAGATCTATGAATGACCTTGAAAAAAACCAAGAACAAATTCTGGGATCCTGAAAAATATTAAATAACAAAATAAATTTAAGAATTGATTAGAAAAGAACAATACAGCTTGAGATATATTTAATGCAGTTTGTTAGAACATATTAGTAATAAAATTTTTATATTTTACTGTCTCATGTTTGAAAGTCATCTTTATCTAGAAGCTTGAGTCACACAGCAAATACCCAACTCAGGAAGCTTCCCTGCAAATACAATCTGCTGCTTTCAAGTAGATGTAATATCATAGTGTGTGTCTCAGCATGAAATATCACTGTTTTCAGAGTCTTCATGCAGCCAATCATTATGATTCCAATGGTAGTGTCGATATCTCAAAAGTATATCTTTTTTTACTCAACAACAATTTGTTTAGAAAAGTAACAATATTGAAAGTTTAGAGATATCTCCAAAAATTTTCTTGTGAAAATAGTCTATATATATGAGTGAGTTTGTGTTAAGGTCTGTAAAAAGTCAAGATGGCGCCTGCCATTTTGCCAGGGGGAGTGGTTTGTGAGGTGGCACCAGAGAGCCATTAAGTGTGGAGATTCCTTATTGGTTGACTGTTGTATCTAGTTTATGTTAATTAAGATAAGCTGTGTGGAATGTTTATATACCCCTCCTGTCCTACAATAAAAGGCTCCCACTCCTGCAGTATCAATCTACACAAGTTGTTTGTCACCCTCTGGTTATTTTGCTGCAGCTGGACTGCAGCAAGTTCGCATATAGAAAAGTCATTAGTCATTTAGGGATTCAGTACATATCAATCAGAAATAACACATTTTTTTAATCTTGCAAAGTAATTCACTCAATTAAATGTTCAAATAAATTATATAATACATGCAGCTAATAATTGAATAATTACATTATTTAATTCTATTTCAATGTGACAGATTCCTATGAGAATAAAATGGACTCCAAT
The DNA here is from genome assembly GCF_045843805.1 of Urocitellus parryii. Lineage (NCBI taxonomy): Eukaryota > Metazoa > Chordata > Mammalia > Rodentia > Sciuridae > Urocitellus > Urocitellus parryii. The sequence continues at coordinate 66,774,859 of NC_135538.1, read as the reverse complement.
TAAAATTTTGATGGAATTAAATTAATCATTACTTAAAGGCTAAAAAAATGTACTCATGTTTGTTATTCATTCAATAAATATTGATTGTGTGTGAACTGTATGTTGGGTGTGTTAAAAACATAATGCTATACAGAGATATCATTTCTCTTAAGAATCTTACAGTCTAGACGGGCTGGGGTTGTGGCTCAGTGGTAGAATGCTTGCCTTGCATGTGTGAAGCACTGGGATTAATCCTCAGCACCACATAAAAAATAAACAAGATAAAGGTATATGTCCATCTACAACTAACTAACTAACTAACTATATATATATATATATATATATATATATATATATATATATGAATTTTATGGCCTAGAAGGAACACATATTAGAATACTTATTAAAGATAAAAAATAGAAATTTTGTATACAAAAAAAATAAAGTTGAGAGCTTTTGACACAAGAGACAAGTGGGGTGAGATGGAAACAAAGAGGTGGGCCATGGTAGTATACAATTATTAAAGAAAATAAATGCTTTATTCTTTAATTGGGGTCAATAGAAAATCAGTGAATGTCTTTAACCAAAAATTGGCATGATTCAATTTAAGTTATATATTGTTACTTTCTCTCTGTCATGAGAGGAATGGGCAGAGAAATTAATCCATTGCACCATCCCAGTAGAAAAATCAGTATTTATATGGAAGATGATAGTGGCTTAAATGATTGGATTCAGTACAAATGAAGATAGAAAAATAAGGTATAAAAGACAGAATATCAAAATTAGTCTTGTGAGGAAGAAGGGTATACTGAATTGGATATGGATTATGTGGCAAGAAAGAATTGCTAAGGACAACTTCTGAGTTCCAAGATTGTGCAATTAGAGGTTTAGTGGTATTGAGATAAGACACCCTGAAACAGTACCAGGATTAGGGAAGAGAAATTGTAAGTGCAATTGTTGAATTAAATTTGAATTCTTTTTAGCAGTGTGGTTCAGCTGGGAAATGCAGTGAACTTTCCTCTGAAACATTTAAGTGGAGATCTTGAGTAGGATGTCCTATATTGGTTTAGATTTCTTAAGTGACTTCTGGAAGATTGCCTAATGTGAATGAACTTCCTATTAAAATCAAAATAAAAATTAACTTGGTGTTATCTGGAATTGTATTATATCCAGGAAAGTCGTCCTGAAAAGATAAAAGGGAATACTTATTAATGCTTCTCACCTGGCTTAATTCCCATTTTTTAAAAAAGACAGGAAAATCAGGATATATTGGGAAAAATTAATATGTCTCTTTATTTGAAGAAAAAAATAAAAAAAAATCAGAACCACTGCCATACACAATGAAATGTAATATATTAACAATGATTATTTTCCCAGCTTTAATTATATGTAAATACACATATATCTTCATTTGGTATTATGGGATGTGTGTGTGTATGTGTGTATATGCACACACAATTTACATACACATACTATAATATATATTTGAATATAGATTTTTATCATGAATATAAGCGAAGTATAACTGTAGTGCATGTGAAATTGTTGATGAAAATAAATTCATGAAAACATAACTTGCTAATAAATATTTTCATTTTACAATACCACAGTCACAAATTATTAAGATTTTCAATTGTTTTCAGAAAGCAAACAATATACAGCCACTAAGATGATGTTAGATTCTTTAGTAACAAAGAATAACTAATTGAATCGAATCCATATTTTACAGGTTAGTACCTGAGATTTTATAAAGTCTTCAAAATTAATGTACCAAATCTACATTCTCAGAAGGCTTTAGATAAACCCCAAACTAATGAACTGTCTTCATTCACCCATTTTCTTTTGTTTCATAATATAAACGTAATAACTTTTTAGATTACAATTGGCAAGATAATAGAAGAAGATAACGCAAGACCTGGGGAGTGAGAGGAATGGAGAAAAATAACACTGTTAGAAAAAGAAAGCCTCTTTAGATGGAAGCTAAAAAGAGAAGAGTTGTTGCCAAAAGCAAAGTAAAGAAAGCACCAGGAGGGCATATCTGCTAAAAGTAAGAAAAACAAAGTGGTTGTGAGAATTCAACAATAGGAAGGACACAACCACAAGGTAAGGAAGAAGGAGAGAGCCCCAGTGCTGGTCAGTATCCTGCATGAAAGAAACACCAAGCCCTGAACAAGCTCATCGAGAGAGAGTCCAGTGAGCCCACTGGACTACAAAACAAATCAAGCAGAAAGATAAGTTTCCTTAGTCAGTAAATATTTATTGACCACATAATCTATTTAAGGACATAGGTTTTGTTGTTGTAGAAAGAACAGTGAACAAGACAAAAAAATAAATAAATAAATAGAAGGCCGTGTTTTAATGAAGCTTATTCAGTGGAAAGAGTCAGGCTTGCTTCCAAACCTCTTTTATTTATAATTAATGGCTGAAACCTCTGGAGCAATACTTAAAATGACAATCAGGAAAGGAAACTAAGATCCATGCCTTGCTGAATTGTATATCAATAGATAAAAAAAAAAAAATCAAATCATCTTGGCCATTTAAGAATTGATAATACAGCCGGGTGTGGTGGCACACTACTGTAATCCCAGGGGCTCCAGAGGCTGAGGCATGAGGATCAAGAGTTCAACGTTAGCCTCAGCAAAAAGCAAGGCACTAAGCAACTCAGTGAGACCCTGTCTCTAAATAAAATACAAAACAGCGCTGGGGATATGGCTCAGTGGTCGAGTGCCCATGAATTCAATGCCTGATACAAAAAAAAAAAAAAATGGTAATACAGTTTCAATGAACCATTATTTAAAAAATGTAGTGCATACATTCTATCCAAATAAATGAATAGAGAAACTGAGGTGAGCATGCAAGCATTGAATCTGAGTAAAGAGTTTAAATTCTAAAGTATAGGAAGAAAACAAATGGGATGATTATTGTGGAAAAAAGAACAAAAAATTTTGAAATCCCAGATAAGGAAATAATAGAATTGATCAATTCTAGTAAGATAGATTTCAAAATCTATATAAAATTGTTTTTTTTGAAAATATGACTTACTTTTCAGTTCAGAGTACTTTAAAAAATTGGTGATATGAATTTAAAGAATTATAAAGCACTGACTACCAAACAGCACCAGGTCCAACTGGTTCCATGGAGAGATCATACTATGCGTTTAGTAAATACACATTCTAATACTCACCATGTGCCAAAGCATAGAAGAAAGTGGAATATTGTAAGGTTTTGTTGAAAGCATCACAACACTGGCACTCAAATCTAACAAGAAAAAATAATAGGTAATTATAGATCTATATCATTTACAGCTAGTGGTGCAAAATTTCAATGCATTGTTATTTAAGGATTGTGTCTAAAAGGCAAGGAGATTCTGTACTAAAGCATCAGTTTTGCTAGGTACTTGGTTTGAATCTCTCTACTCATCTTTATCCCAGTTTCCTTAAATAATATGGAAAGCAAACTACACAGTTGTTTTTTTTTGGTGGGGGGGTCGGTACCAGGGATTGAACTCAGGGGTACTCGACCTCTGAGCTGCATTCTCAGCCCTATTTTGTATGTTATTAGAGACAGGATCTCACTGAGTTGTGTAGCACCTTGCTATGTTGCTAAAGCTGGCTTTGAACTCTTGATCCTCCTGTCTCAAGCCTCCTGAACTACTGGAATTACAAACATGTACCGCTATTCCAGGCTCAAACAACAATTTGTTTAGGCTATTAGTTAGGCTTTTTATTAAGCCTGCCTTTCTCTGTCTCTCTGTCTCTCTCTGTCTCTCTCTCTCTCTCTCTCTCTCTCTCTCTCTCTCTCTCTCTCTCTCTCTCTCCCTCTCCCCCTGTTCATGCCATCTATTTGGAGCTGCATGGACAGAAAATTATTAGGAATGCTCATTGTAAGAGCTGAATTCCACATTCTGTGGTTGGGTCACCAGAGTCATGATGTTGGTAAGAGTAGAGTCTTGACTTTGTATCTCACAGGAAATTATATGACCTTGAAATCAAAACAAGTGCAGTTTTCTTGACTCTCATTTTCTTTCTGATTCAGTTATGTCTGATTTTTACATTTGCACTCATCTCTGCTCCTGTTCTCCTCTTGCAATAGTATAGAAATCTTTTCTTTAACTTCATGCTGAATAAACCTTATTACTTTTGAATATGACCCTCATCTATTCCCACCTGATGTTTCTGAATATAGTAAATACCATCTGCAAAGATTTAAACACAGGCTGGGGTTGTGGCTCAGTGGTACAGCGGTTGACTAGCATGCACGAGGCACTGGATTCTATCCCTAGCACCACATAAAAATACTAAATAAACAAAATAAAGGAATTGTGTTCATCTACAACTAAAAATAGTTTAAAAAGATATTTAAACATGTTCAAATCCCTAGCTTAAGTAAATTGATATCTGATGACTGCTTAACAGATCTCCAGAAAAACTTGTTGATCAAAACAGACTAAATTTATTAACAAGTAAGTAGTCTTTTCTTCAAGAGAGAAGATCACAAATCTTTATAGTGTCTCAAAGAAGAGAGTGAGGAGATGCATTTTTATAATTTTGTTGCCTATGCTGAGTGATGCTGCAGTGAGTTCTCAAAGTAGAGAACTGATTGGTAGTGGGCAGAGTTTAGGACTGGATTGATGAATAAAACAAGTCAAATCTTCAAGCAAGTATTGAGCAAGGTATTATTGTTAATAAGTAAATTATTTTAGTTAGTTCAGAGTCATAGCTTATAGGAGCAAAGGTCTAAGTTGTTTCTGGTTACCAAGAAAGTTTTATATAAGTACTGTCAAATTCCGATACTCTTTCACACAGGGGCAGAAAATTCTTTTTGTTAAAAAAAAAGAAAGAAAAGAAAAAGAAAAAGAAACAAACATTTTCAGGCATAACCTCTTTTTATTAAGCCTCTCTCTCTCTCTCTCTCTCTCTCTCTCTCTCTCTCTCTCTCTCTCTCTCTCTCTCTCTCCCTGTTCATAATTAAGTTCTTTAAAATGCTATATATTCCCACACAGAAACACTATAATCTATTATCTACTTCAACTTTGTTAAGATCACCAATGACATTTAACAAGTGCATAGTTTGGGTCTCTGTTCTTATTTGATCCCTCACCTTTTAGGGATTGTCAAACCCTTCTTGTCCTTAGAAACTTGCCTTTCCCTAGACTGCCAGGGTGTCATCCTCTTCTCTTGCCTCTCTGTCCCATCTCAGTATCCTTACATCACTCTCCCTCCTCTGCATGAACTATCTGTGGATGTTCCTCAGGTTGTGCCTAAAAAATGGATTCTACCTTTGGAGATTATTATGGTGTGAACCTAGAAATATCTGCCAAAAAGCTGATGTCTTGGAAACACAAGCCACAATATGATAAATTTCAGACATGGGTTTTTTTAGGCAATGTTGAAAGCTGTAACCTCATTAGTGAATTAAACCTTTGGTGGATTATTAATTTGAATGTACCTCTGGTTGGTAACTGTAGGAAGGTAGTTGTGGATGGAGATAGTAGGTCACTGGAGGTGTTGGGTGAGACCTTGCAGATTGCATCTTGTCCCAGGCTCCTCCCAGTGTGCTCTCTCTTTCTCTCTGCTTCCCAGATTCCATCAGCTAACCAGCTTTCCTCTGCCATGCCCTTCCAACATGATGGACCTCCCTATATGCCCAGGGCAATGGAATTGGTCAACTGTGGATTGACACTGAAAACATGAAACAAAACAAAGTTTTCCTCCATTTAATAGTTTTTGTCAGATATTTTGATACCAGTGAAGAAAAGCTAATACAGAGATCTTTTATTTAAGAGGACTAATTGATATATTTCTCCTAAACTATTACTTAATTTATAAACCCAGTTTAATATAGTTATTTATTAGCATATAAACTGACTTTTATTTTACAAAATTTTAATAATGTATAATTTTTATACGTTAGTCTTTTTTTTCAGTTTTTCTACTGGTCAACAAAGATCTTTGAATCTATACAGGAAAATAAAGAAGAGGAGGTATGGAAAGAGAATACATTCAGAGTATTTTTTCTCATAGAAGAAATATAAACTGGTTATTGAATTTTTAATATTTTTTATTTGTTCTCATCAGTTATATACATGACAGCAGAATGTTCTTTGATTCATTGTACATAAATGGAGCACAATTTTTCACTTCTCTGATGGTACACAAAGTAGAGTCCCACAATTTGTGCAATCATACAAGTACCTAGGGTATTGATGACCATCTCATCCCACCATCTTTCCTACCCACATGCCCCCTCCCCTTCCCTACCTCCCCTTTGCCCAATCCAAAGTTTCTCCATAAATCCAATGCCCAACACCTCCTCCCCCCACCATCACCATTATGGATCAGCATCCACTTATCAGAGAAAACATTAGCCTTTGGATTCTTGGGATTGGCTTACTTTGTAGCATGATATTCTCCAACTCCATCCATTAATTGTAAATACCCTAATTTTATTCTCTTTTAATACTGAGTAATATTTATTCCATTGTGTGTGTGTGTGTGTGTGTGTGTGTGTATATATATATATATATATATATCTATATATATATCACAGTTTCTTTATCAATTCATCTATTGAAGGACATCTAGATTGGTTCCATAGTTTGGTTATTGTGAATTGAGCTGCTATAAACATTGATGTGGCTGCATCACTATAATATGCAGATTTAAATCCTTTGGGTATAGACCAAGGAGTGGGATAGCTGAGTCAAATGGTGGTTCCATTCCAAGTTCTCTAATGAATCTCTATAATATTTTCCGGAGTGGTTATACCGATTTCCGGTGCCACCAGCAATTTATGAGTGTGCTACTATCCCCACATTCTCACCCACACTTACTCTTGCTTGTATTCGAGATAACTGCCATTCTGACAGGAATGGGATGAAATCTTACAGTAGTTTTAATTTGCATTTCTCTAATTACTAGAGATGTTGAACATTTTTCACATATTTGATCATCAATTTTATATCTTCTTCTGAGAAGTGTCTGGTAAGTTCCTTAGCCCATTTATTGATTGGGTTATTATTATTGTTATTATTTTGGTGTTAAGTGTTTTGATATATCCTGGAAATTAATGCTTTATCTTATGTGCATGTAGTAAAGATGTTCTTCTACTTTGTGGGTAATCTCTTCACATTAAAGATCATTCCTTTTATTGAGAAGAAGCATTTTAGTTTGAATTCCTCCCATTTATTGATTCTTGATTGTATTTCTGGTGCTTTAGGAGTCTGGATAAGGAAGTCAGCACCTAATCTGACATGATAAAGATTTGAGCCTACATTTTTTTTTCTCTTGAGTACAGGGTCTCCTGTCTAATTGCTTGATCCACTTTGAGTTGAGTTTTGTGCAGGGTGAGAGATAAAGGATTAATTTCATTATGCTGCATATGGATTTCCAGTTTTCCCAGCACCATTTGTTGAAGAGATTATCTTTTCTCCAGTGGATGTTTTGGAGCCCTGGTGTATTGTGAGATACCTGTATGTATGTGGGTTTTTCTCTGTGTTTTCTGTTGTATACCATTGGTCTACCTGTCTATTTTGGAGACTATACCATGCCATTTTTATTACTATAACTTTATAGTATTGTTGAAGATCTGGTATTGTAATGCCTCTTGCTTCACTCTTCTTGCTAAAGATTGCTTTGGCTATTCTGATTCTCTTAATTTTACAAATGAATTTCATGATTTCTTTTTCTATTTTTATGAGGATTTTTTTGGAAATTTAATTTTGATTGCATTAAATTTATATAACACTTTTGGTAGTATGGCCATTTTAACAATATTAATTCTTCTTTTCTAAGAACATGGGAGGTCTTTCCATCTTCTAAGGTCTTCTTCAATTTCTTTCCTTAGTTTTCATTGTATAGGACTTTCACCTCTTTTGTTAGATTGATTCTCAAGTTTTTTTGAAGCTATTGTGAATTAGTTTTCTTAATTTCTCTTTTAGAGGGTTCATCATTGATGTATAGAAATGCATTTGATTTATGGGTATTGATTTTATATCCTATTTTGCTGAATTTGCTTATTAATTCTAGAAGTTTTCTGGATCCTCTAAATATAGAATTGTGTCATCTGAAAATAGTGATAGTTTGAGTTCTTTCCCTATGTGTATCCTTTAATTTATTTTGTCTGTATGATTTCTCTGGCTAGAGTTTCAAGGAGTATATTAAATAGAAGTAGTGAAAGAAGTCATCCATGTATTGTTCCATTTTTTAAAGGAATGCTTCCATTTTTTTTTTCCATTTAGAATGATGTTGACCTTGGGTTTAGCATAGATAGTTTTTAGAATGTTGAGGTATGTTCCTACTGTCCCTAGTTTTCTAGTGTTTTGAACATGAAACTGTGCTGTATTTTGTCAAATGCTTTCACTGCATATATCATTATAATCATATGATTCTTATTTACAGGTATTCATGTGAAGAATTATGTTTATTTCTGTATGTTGAACCAACCTTTTATCCCTGGGATGGACCCTATTTGATAGCTATGCACTTTCTTTTTATTATGTTTTTGTATGCGATTTGCCAGAATTTTGTTGAGAATTTTTGCATCTATTTTAGTTTGGGAGATTTGTCTGAAGTTTCCTCCCTTGTTTTGTCTTTTTCTGATTTTGATATGGGGTGATACTAGACTCCTAGAATGGGTTTGGAAGGTTTCCCTCCTTTTCTATTTCATGAAACAACTTGAGAAATATTGGTATGAATTCTTCTTTGAAGGTATTGTAGAACGTGGCTGAGAACTTGTCTGGTCCAGGGCTTTTCTTGGTTGATAAGTTTTTTTCTATTTCATTGTGTGTAATTGATTTGTTTATGTTATGTCTGCCATCATAATTCAGTTTGAGCAGATAATATGCCTCTAGAAATTTTTCAGTGTCTTCAAGATTTTCTATTTTACTGTAGTGTAAATTTTCAAAATAGTTTCTAATTTAATAGTGTCTGTCATGATATTTCCTTTTTTATCACAAATTTTAGTAATTTGAGTTTTCTCTCAGCTTTTTGTTAGGGTGGCTAAGGGTTATCAATTTTGTTTATTTTTTCAAAGAACCAGCTTTTTGTTTTGTCATTTTTTTCTAAGTTGTTTCTTTTGTTTCAAGTTCACTGATTTCTTCCCTGATTTTAGCTAATTCCAGTATTATTTTACTTTTGGAGTTGATATGTTCTTTTTCTAGGGCCTTAAGATATAATATCAGCTCATTTATTGTTGACTTTTTATTCTTCTGATGAATCAGCTTAATGCACTGAACTTTTCTCTTAGCTCTGCCTTTATACTGTCCCAGAGATTTTGATATATTAGAGTTCTCAATTATCACTAAGAATTTTTTTTTATCTCTTCCCTGGTGGCTTCTATTATCCATACCTCATTTGATTGCATATCATTTAGCCTCCAGTTGTTGGAGTAGCTTCTATTTTTAAAATTTTATCATTGATTTTTAATTTCATTCCAGATAGAATGTAGGGTATTATCTCTATTTTTTTTTATTTTATAAGATTTGTTGTGTGGTATACCATATAGTCTATTTTAGAGAAGAATCCATGTGCTGGTGAGAAAAAAGTGTCACTCATTGATGGATGGAATAGTCTATGTATGTCTGTTAAGTCTAAATTATTTATAGTATTATTGAGTTACATAATTTCCTTGTTTAGTCTTTGTTTGGAAGATCTATCCATTGGTCAGAGAGGTGTGCTAAAGTCACCCAGTATCATTGTGTTATGTTCTATTTGATTCTTGAAGTTGAGAAGGGTTTGTTTCATATGCATAGATTCTTCATTGTTTGGGGCATATATATTTACTATTGTTATGTCTTTTTGATATATAAATCCCTTAATCAGTATGAAGTGCCCTTCTTTATGCCTTCTCACTAACTTGGGTTTCAAGTCCACTTTATCTCATGAGGATAGCTTGTTTGCATCATCCATGTGAGTGATATGTGTTTTCTTCCCAACCTTTCACCTACAGTCTGAGGATGTCTTTTCCTGTGAGATCTTAAAGCAGGATATTATTTGGTACTTTTTTATTTTTAAATCCAACCTTCCAGTCTGTGTTTTTTAATTAATGAATTTAGGCCATTGACATTTAGGATTATTATTGAAATATGTTTTGTATTCCCAGTAATTTTGGTTGATTCTTGGTTTTTAACTTAATTTGGTTTCTCCTAGGATTGGCTTTTCTTTTAGTGTAGTTACTTCCTTTGCTGATTTTCATTGTTGTTTTTTATTTCCTCCTTATGGAATATTTTGCCGAGAATGTTCTGTAGTGCAGGTTTTCTTGCTGAAAATTCTTTTAACTTTTGTTTATCATGGAAGGATTTAATTTATCATGAAATCTGAAGCTTAATTTTGCTGGCTATAAGATTTTTGGTTGGCATCCATTTTCTTACAGGCATTAGTATATGTTGTTCCAGGATCTCCTAGCTTTGAGGGTCTGGGTTGAAAAGTCTGCTGAGATCCAAATTGGTTTCCCACTGTGTATAATCTGAAAATTCTCTTGTGGTTTTAGAATTCTATATTTATTTTGTATGCTAGTCATTTTCATTATAATGTCCCTTGGTATAGATCTGTTGTAATTTTGTACATTTGGTGTCTTGTAGGTGTCCTGTATTTGATTTTATAATTCATTCTTCATGTTTGGGAAATTTTCTGATACTATTTCATTGAAGAATTTGTGCATTCCTTTGGTTTGTATCTCTGTTCCTTCCTTTAGCCAAGTAAATCTTACATTTGGTGTTTTGAAGTTATCACATAATTCTTGGAGTTTCTATTCATGGTTTCTTACCATCTTATCTGTGTCGTCAACTTTATTTTCAAGATTGTGTATTTTGTCTTCATTGTCAGAGTTTCTATCTTCCAAGTGACCTAATCTGTTGATGATGCTTTCTATTGTTTTTTTAATTTGGTTTATTGTTTTCTTCATTTCAAGAATTTCTGTTTGTTTGTTTTTTTTCCAGAATCTCTCTTTCTTCAGGTAATCTTTTGCTACCTGTATTTGCTCTCTTATCTTTTTGTTGGAGTGATCAATTTTTGCCTATATTTGCTGTCTCATCATTCTTTGGTTCACAGATCACTTTAATTTTGTACATTCTGAACTTTTTTTCTGACATTTCATCTATTGTGCTGTCAAAGTAGCATCTTTGTTTGGGACACTTTTTTCTTTGTTCTTTTCATGTTGTCTGTGTGTCTTCCTCTGTAGCCATGGAGTTCCAAGATATTACAGTTTCTGCCCTATAATCTTGTGATGTCCCTGCAGGTCACCTTTAATGGGGAGATCAATATTTACAGCACCTGGTACAAACAGTATGCAGCCTTAAATCATATGGCTTCTATTTATACAATTACAGTTCTGTCAGTATATTTAAAAAATTATGTGTTTGATTATCATCTACAATATAGACAGTAGGTTTGCATAAGGTTTTACAGTTTCTGATGGTGGACAGAGACAAAATGAGGGGGTGTAGAATGTGATGTGTATGAGGAAGGATGTGAAAATATAATGGTACTGAATTATAAAAAGAGTGAAAGAGGCATAAAAATAGGTTGGCTGTTAGCAGAAGGAAAAAAAAAGTCTGTGTGGGGAAACTCTGTGCAATGCTCTCTTTTACCTCTTTTAAGGACACCTCTGGTTTTGACCAGGCACTCCAGGACCTTGGTGATGGACTTCCAGGTCCTGGCTTTTGTCCCTTGATGGAAGCAGCCATATCCCTTGTTGGTGAAGGTGGTAGCATTCAATCTATAAGCACCTTGCTATGGGCTTCCAGGCCCCAAGTTGGTGTCCCAAGATAGAAGTTGCCCCAATGAGATGGCAGAGCTGGAGGCTGAGGTAACCCAAGATGGCAGTGAAGGTGTCCCAAATGGAGGCAACCGCTTTAAGAAATGGAACTGAAAGGGCAGGCTGTGCAATTGGCAGTCCTATTCATTGTTCCACTTTGGAGACTACCATATGGGGAGGGTGATTGTGTTGGCTACAGTGTCCCAAGTTGGAGGTGGACTGGGGGAACCACATGTTGTAAGATGAGGAGCCACAACACAGTGGTCCTCTCTGCTTGAGCATGGTGGTCACCTCTACAGAGGCAGAACACTCACCTGGGCAGGCACTCCGGTGTCTAGCAGGTCAACACAATTGCTCTGGTTATCGCATTTTTAATCCACAGATTTCTCTACTAATATTTGGAAGTAACTCTTCTTCTAAAAATTGATACTCTGAGTATAGAATTTTTTATTTCTTCTTGATAATCCTTTATTTTTATTTCCAAATTTTTTCTATCTCCCAACATCTGATATATATATATATATATATATATATATATATATATATATATATATATTAGTTTCACTAAAGTATAGCTATGTTCAGTCATTCATTCCTTCTGATACAAAAGGGATATTTTTAAGCATTAGATCTGGACTTCAATTCAGAAAACTTGTTGATTTTAACATCAGGGGAACATTTTTTTCAGTAAAATTATGTGTTAAATTGAAAGTTTCATTACTGTAAAAATGTTATTTAATATCAAACTGATTTGTTTTCAACTTACCTCAAGCAAAGTTTCAGTAGATAATATGTGTGTGTCAAAAATTATCAAACTGTTTCCAAACTTTTTTCTTTATTTGTGACAAAACATTGACAATTATGATGATTTACCTTGTGTAGGACTATATGAGAAGTGGGAAACACTTAACTGACCAGATTGTTCTCATGAAAGTTTTAAAACTGATTAACATAGCAGTCATGCATTTTTTCTCATCCTGTGTGCTTTGCATTTATATTTGTTTTCATGAAACTTCCAATGGCTCTACTGTTGTTCTTACCTCGATATTACTACTACCAACACCAAAGACATTCTTACTATGTAATTAATCTGTTTTGTGTGTATGAACTCATTTCTAACCATGACACTTTCATGATGTAGGTATTAGGTTTATTTTCATTGTAGAGACAGTAAACCAGTCACAGTAAGGACAAGGAGCTTCCCCAAGATCATGCAACTGATTATTCTGTGTACTAGAAGATATTGGATCAGGTCACATCTTAATCAAATGTCTCTTAAAATTCTTTCCCTTTAAAGTTCAAATAACAAATTCCTCTGTTGCATTCCTATGTAGCACCAACACAGATGAACTTTTGTTTCTCTGCTATTTGTTTTTCATTCTTTCTCGTGCTCACCAGCAATATGTGTTTGGAGTTATGTTTTTATGATCCACTATTTATTGTTTTACACTGTGTGTAGCAATGGCAGCATCCATCATTGCCCAGTAGAGCTGGGCAATGGCACGGGTAGTACCCAGTGGGCATCAGACTGAAGCATTTCTTCAACGTTGTCTTGGCTATGGTTCCTTATACCCAGCTTCTGTTGTTTTCTGCCCATTTTCCTGCTAGGTACCCCATCCTGCCATGAATTCTGTGTGTGACTCCAAACCCTTTCAACAAATTTATTTTCTCTTTTTATTATTTTGTGCTGCTTTTGCTGTTCCCATCCAAAATCCCTAACTGAGAAAAATTTGTTACCAGGGAATGGGGTGTATCAGAACCTGAAAGAAAATGTAGGGAATGTCAATGGTTTATTTGGCATAGCTAGGTCAAAAACTAGTCAAAATCTTGCTTAAGCGCCAAGATGGGAATTCACGGCAGTGCAAAAGCTAATCAAATCATTGCCTGTGGTCACCTGGCATGAAATGCTCATTTGCAGGGATGACTTTGGGAATTGAGTTGCCCCTATCAGAGAATAGTAGGATGTACATGAGGAATTTATGGGCTTAGAGAAAGAGTAATTGTTTTGAACATCAATGAACAGCTTAAAGAAAAAGAATGACAAGTTAAAATCCTTGAATTCTAGGCTCATAGCACTGACTGAATTCTAGGGAGTTTCTAGGATCAAGATAAAAGAATCTCTTATCTTTGGTTGCTGCAGGGACTGAGTTGGCACAAAACAAAATATAGTGTTAGAAAAATTAGACTATCTGAATTCAGAGCCTTTCCTTGTGTCATAAAAATTAAACAATTGGTCAGGAAACAGTATATTGGGGACCTCAACACTAACTCCCATTGATAGTTAATTGACACTGAATAACTTACCAAGAGACTTTCTTCCACTGCTCCCTAAAGTCACCCAGGGTAAATATTCCCTATGGAAATATTCCCTATGGAAATGAAAATGCACAGATTTTCTGGATAAGTTTAGGCCAGGCATTAAATAGACATTAGCTGATTTTGACCATTGGAAGGATATCATTTCTGTATGACCTACTAGTTCACTTGTGGAGCTCATATAGTAAAATAATGTCATACAAAAAAGTCTGGTTTTCATCTGTGCTAGTACATAATGTGGAGTTTACTAATAGTTTCATATTGCCTGAAATAATCTACTGAGATCTGTGGAAGTAGTGGTTGGTCTGAATAAATAGTAATGTAACTGCATTGATAATAATAAGTAGTGGTTGGTCTGAATAGATAATAATGGAACTGCACTGGGGGATTAATGACAGGGATTTGGTTACGTGTGTGTAGGGGTAGAAACTGGAAGAATTTCTTTAAATAGCCTAAGAACATAAATAGTATCAATGCTACATAATGGACTTTTCCAGCAAAACAGGATAACATTTAGCATTTAGGTGGACAAGAGAACCTTCTCTATCATCTTTCTTCCATAGAAACCTCAGGACATATTTAATAAAGAATGCTAATATTGAAAAAGAGGCTCTTCGTCCCTACCCTGTCCTTGTTTCCTCCCCTTATATCAGAGGAGTCATTTGGTATTTGGTTTTTAAAAATTGACTAGCTTCACTTAGCATAATCTGCTCTAATGCCATCCATTTCCCTCCAAATTCTATGATTTTGTCATTTTTAAATGCAGAGTAATACTCCATTGTGTATAAATGCCACATTTTTTTAATCCATTCATCTATTGAAGGGCATCTAGGCTGATTCCACAATCTTGCTATCGTGAATTGTGCTGCTATGAACATCGATGTAGCAGTGTCCCTGTAGCATGCTCTTATTAGGTCTTTAGGGAATAGACTGAGAAGGGGAATAGCTGGGTCAAATGGTGGTTCCATTCCCAGCTTTCCAAGAAATCTCCATACTGCTTTCCAAATTGGCTGCACCAATTTGCAGTCCCACCAGCAATGAACAAGAGTGCCCTTTTCCCCACATCCTCTCCAGCACTTATTGTTGTTTGACTTCCTAATGGCTGCCAATCTTACTGGAGTGAGATGGTATCTTAGGGTAGTTTTGATTTGCATTTCTCTGACTGCTAGCGATGGTGAGCATTTTTTCATGTACTTACAGGGTTGAGAGGTGGGAGGGAAAGGAAACGAGAAGGGGAATCGCATGGAAATGGAAGGCGATCCTCAGGGTTATACAAAATGACATATAAGAGGAAAGGAGGGGTAAGACAAGATAATTCAAATGGAAGAAGTGATTTACAGTAGAAGGGGTAGAGAGAGAAAAGGGGAGGGGAGGGGAGGGGAGGGGAGGGGGGATAGTAGACAATAGGACAGACAGCAGAATACATCAGACACTAGAAAGGCAATATGTCAATCAATGGAAGGGTAACTGATGTGATACAGCAATCTGTATACGGGATAAAATTGGGAGTTCATAACTCATTTGAATCAAACTGTGAAATATGATGTATGAGGAACTACGTAATGTTTTGAACGACCAACAATAAAAAAAATTAAAAAAAAAAAAAAAGATTTGAATCTTGAAACGTTTCCTTTTACATATTCAAAGGAAACATTTATTCAATTCATTTAAAAAAAATTTCCTTTTTTGTTTTGTAGAATTATGGTATAACCAAAAATAGGATTTCATGCAAAATGTGAAAATAAATTATGATTTTCCTAGTAAGAAAAAAAAAAAAAAAAAAAAAGAAAAGGAGGCTATTCGAAAGGACAATCATACAGGATTCCCCTTAGCAGTGTACCATGATATTTTTTCCAGAAGAAAAGTCTGAACCCGTAATATACTCTTAAGTTATGTATTTTGTTATCCATTGATGATTTTTACAAATGTTTTTATCATGGGGAATTCCTGCAACCTGAAATGCCTCAACTAATAATGTTATAACTGTCTCATATAACTGCATACATTATTCAACATCATGGTATTTTTTATAATTTCTTCCAAAAGGGGAACTTAATTTTCTATCAAAGGATCAAAGTGAAAAGACAATACCCTTTGTTTACTTTAGTATTATCATATACCTCATTGAAGAAAAATTATGATCACATCAAATGATAATACCTCTTTTTTGGAATATTGCTCAAAATATGATACCATTTCTTTTATAGTTACTATACATGTGTCTAAAATCTAAAGCACAGAACTGGAATTAGTACATTTTCCAATTAACCTAATCCATTGTTCACATTTAAAAAAAAAAATCTGTCTCTGAGATCATGGGAACTACTCATTTAGATATTATTAGTATCCAAAGGGAAAATGATATAATATGGTATTCAGAAATGGTTTTATAGAAATAAATATCACCACATGGCCAACTTAGGGTCTCATGACCTGAGTCAATTTGGCAATAAAAAGAAATGCTTGTAGTATTTAGGGTAATGGGTCCTTAAAGTCAATAGGAAAGAATGAAGTGAAATACATCAGGGAGGATGGTTTCACAACTACTCCTTCTGGAAATTTTCTCATGATAGTGTTTTATTGTAAAAAACTCATACTTGCATAGATTGAACTAGTATGTCATGAAGGGTTAATCATCGTACTGGGTTAAGAACCTTGTAACAGTAGATGGTAAAAAAAAAGATATGAAATGGATTGAAAAAATATATGCATATATGGATAATTAGATGGATAAATAGATAAATAGGGATATATATTTAGATGGATAAATAGATAAATAGGGATATATATATATATATATATAGAGAGAGAGAGAGAGATAGAGAGAGATGTATATACATATGTATGTACACACACGCACACACACACACACATATACATTTACACACATATATCTTCTTCTGTCAGCCTCTATTATTACAAGCACAGGTGATGACTAAACTGATAATTTCATATATATTTTGCTTATCAAAACTGCATCTAATAGAATTTCAGTATTGAAATTATCCAAGGATTCTGGTCTAGAAATAGTGGCTCAAGATTGTGGATTGTCTTCTTTTGGAATGCTGATTTTTATTAGGAGAGAAAATCACATAGTACTAAATTGGAGGGTTGTTGGGTTCTTTTTGTTTGTTTTACTTTGGTTAGGAAGGGAAAATGATTTTATAGGGATTCTGTATTGCCTCAGGGATCATTTCTAGTGGGCCTATCATGAGCTCACTGTGGAAAGGCTTATTATTTTTTATTAAATCAATTATTATATGGATATTGGCAGGAACTACAATTCAAAATCTGCATTAATAGAGTGAAGTTCTCTTTCTTTTCCCTGTCAATACCTAGAGTAATGCAATTGACTTAAGTTTCATACTGGATGCTCCAATTTGAATTTACACAAACTGGTTCAAATTAGAAGGGACTGATAAGTGTCAATTAGCTATAGTCATGTTCATGGCAGCTGTGTCCCAGGACTGCAGGTCTAGTGCAGTGGTATACAGGGTCAGCAGAATGAGAGGCCCATGTCTTCTAACCAGGGAAATGCTCTGATGGGGCTGAATATCTAGTTTATGATGTTATACCTTTCTGATTTTTTCAAAATCTGGTTCTCAACCTTTTGATCTGATTCTAGCATCTGCTGAGTAGCATATTAATTACCTGTTGAATGACTTCATGATTCAACTCCATTGTTGACATTACTTTCAGTGTAATGGTCTCTCTGACACTACATTAATAATTAAATGTCACTCCAAAAGTTTCATAGTATCACTTCTATCGTGATTCTTTTGTACTCACATTACAGGAGTCTTCTTTCTCATATTATCTTTCCTATTAGAAATCGGACTAAAACACCCCTGATGTTGAAACATTCTAGTTTCAGAAAGAATTTGGTGTGATGTAGAAATAGTGTAACTGTTTCTAATCAATTACTGTAGTTGATCTTTTAGCCGTCATTAAATTTTTGCTATCAACTCAAAGTCTTTCTCCTAAACTCTGTTCTATGATGTTGGGCTGGAAAACAGCAAAGTCCACCTTCTTGTTGTATTTGGTCAGTAGAAAACACTGCAGAAGTCTACAGTGATGGAGAAGTTTGCAGTTTTCTATACTTACTCCTGCAGGATTCCTTTCCTGCTTTGGCTCAACATCCTTCCTAAAAGGATTGGGTCTCAGTATCATAACGTTAGAGACAGCAGCATGTGTGAAAGCACTGTCCCTTCTCTGAGGTCTAAGCTTCAGCTGCAGGGCACCATGTAGAGGCATGTATGTTTGAACTCTGAGCCCTAGGAGGGTTGCTCTATTTTTTAACTTCTTCCATATTAACATGATTTTTCTTTTGTGCTTTTAATTTTTTAATACCATATTAACAATGTTTTATAATACTATGTGTGAGTATAACTGATTTGATTTTCTTCTTACCAGACTCCAAATGAAACAAGTCCATTCCCGTGGTAGTATATGCAAAAACATGTCAGATAAGATTGTAAAGTTCTGGGTTTGCCGTTTTAACATAACTACTTGTGAAAAGTCCATGCTACTGCTTATTTTTCTGCATGCGATGTATTGTCCCAAATAACAAGAAAATTCCAAGTGCTTAAGCCCATTTTACCTGTATTTTCAGTTTTCATAGTCAAGAGATACGGTAAGGATGTTCATATTTCACTATATTTTTGTATTTTTTGAATAATTTACAAGAAGATTCATATATCAAAGCCTGCAGATTAAGTACTCAAGTTGAGTAATTTGAGATGAGTTTAATAAAAAAAGCTTTCTACCAAAGCCAGGGTAGAGTATGGAGAAATCAAAAGATATATTACAGTACCCCTGGGCCAGTTAGGAAAGGAAAAAACCTATTGGGAGACCTGTGTGGCAAGAATCTCTTGTCAAGAGCTGTGACCTTTGGCAGAGCTACACATTCAACCTGCAGGAAAGGAAGAAGGGAAATAAATCTCCCTCCCTATTTCTGATCTGCCAGGGATCCCCATAGACCAGGCTCATCTTAAAACTGTAGGGCAAGGGGACCACTTGTTGCAGTTCATACAGGTCAGTCTCTTGGGGGTCTAGCAGGCATTGGGGAGATCTCAGAGAATGAATAGAGGACACTTGCATAAAAGGGTTAATTACAAGCACAACTAAAATGTGTTTAATAACAGGAACACTTTCAAGAAGAAATCCTTTTGAATAAATGAGGAAAAGTTACTGAGGCAGGGATGGAAGGGAATTCGAGAGAAGAGTACATTCACAAAGCATTTCTGGAAGCACAGAAGCTAAATATCAAAGAGAAACATGCTGTCATCTGAAAACATGAGAGGAATTGGAAATATAAGCATTCTAAGTCACACTTCTACTTTTAACAATAAATACAGATTCTTAACAAACCTCCATCTCAATTCTGGAAAGCATTTTAGTGCTAAGTAGCATAAAGAAATACTGAAACAGTCTGACAAATACCTCCACACATATATAACATGTGTATATATGTATGCTTTAACATTTCAAAATATAATATGTGATAAGTTGCAGAGCATTTATAATTAATTAAGCTGTTTCACAGCCCTCTAGAAGAATATTTTTCCAGGATAGCTGACTGCATAATGCTTTGCATGATTTATTTATAGACCACTAATGAAGACATAGTTAATCATCATAATTAATTGGCATTTTCGTGCTTTGGGGCCTAATCACAAAATCTTTCACATGCTGGCTCAAAGTAAGCCTGGCTATGGGCAAACATTTAAGACAAACTCTGCTTATTGTCTTTAATATACAGTCCCATTTTATTGATTTATTTATTCAGCATCTCTGGTTATGATTACATAATGTCAGGACAAGAAACCACTTTGGTTAATCCAACTTTTAAAAACATTTCCTTTAATAGATAAGCAAAAAAGAAAAGTAAAAAAAGGAATAATATTTAGCATAGTAGATGAGAACTTCAGTTTTTTACATTATATATTGTTTTATTGTAAGATAGTCATGCTGCTATAGGAGTTTTTATTATTTTAAAGTCAAAGCAGATTATTTTCTCTTCAAATTCACTTGTTAATTTTCCTTCCTCTTCCATTTATATGAAAATTTATTTTTGTCTCATCATTTAAAGAAGGATGAAGATTTTTTTTTGCATGTTTTATTATAGCTATTGGGATTTTCTGAGGAAGACCCTCAGAATAATGTCTTTCATGGTGGATGGTGGATATTGAAATTAAAAGAAACTGCACACAGAACAAAGACGAATAACAAATATCACTTTTATTATCAATAGAAGACAGGTTTAGAATGCGGTTTATATTTGCAGCAAGGGTGAAAATTAGGCTACTCCCTACCCTGAGTTTAGAGACAGCAACATGTGGAAGGCCTGTCTTGGAAGAGCAGGGTAGAGTTCACATCCTCATAGCAGCTTCCCTCAAGAAGGTGAAAGGACAGAGTGGATGTATAACTAGCTGTTCCTTTTCAAACTTATAAGCTCCATAAATCACACCACCTTCAACATATTGAATAAACAAAGAGTTAGAGAGAGGACCAGAATTAAACTGATTGATCTTTCTCCAAAGAATACTTGGGGATAAAGTTTGGGGTTCTGTTAAAAAGAAAAAAAAAAAAGAAAACAATACTTTGATACTTTGAATTTGCCAATGTCTTTATTCAATTTAACTGTTTCTATGCAATATTTTAGGATTAAAATATTCCAAACAGTTCTCCTGGTATGTCTAGTAGGAATCCTGAGATCCAGAACATGGGTGCTATTTCCAAAGGAAGAGAAAAGCATTTGGGTGTTAACATTTCCTCCCTGTGCAATTCACTGCAGGTAAAGTGTGGGAGAAAAGGGAGTCAGTGGAGCAAAGCTGTGGTCAGCCGATAAGCAGTGGTCTTCCACAGTGAAAATCAGTTTCTTGAACAGCAGACTGTGGTAACCTTCCTAGGCTGGTTGATTTCAATATAGACTTGGTAGAGAAAGAGAGAAAGTGGCCAGAGGAGTCTGAGTAGCCTCAACAGGCTCAGTATGTTGTATTTGTGCAAGTATTCTGACAGAAAACATCATTCAAGATATACGTATTTGCATTTACCCACAGTACAATGGTAGTAAGTAATCTCTATTAGCCAGGTGTTTTGCTAAAACCTGAAATGTGCCAACTTGATCCCGCTCATCATGGGGAGTACAGCCCACAGACATCCTGAGCAGTTGCCACTTCTGGGATGTTCCTTAGCTCCAGGAGCCTGCTTTGCCCTTCCCAGAGCAGCCCCATTCTGTTGCTGAGTGAGGTGAGGAGAAAAAGGTTAGGTCATTTGGCCCAAAGCAGGGCAACTCTAACAGGAAGATTTGGGTCATCTTTTTCAGTTTTGTAAACAAACTGATCTCTCTTTCTTCCCAGTCCTGCTTCAGTGTCCTTCCCCATTAGTGATATAAATCCATCTTGAATCCCAAACCCCACCTCACTATTTGATTTAGAGAACCAAACCTTTAATAAGGGCCCGATGTTTTATGAATATGAACAAGTAATTCTCACAATAAGACAATGATTCAATTACATCAGGCAATAAGAGAATATTAACAAAGATAATAAAAAATAACACAACATTTTATGTTTAGTTTTCCTTTAGGAATTATTCAAATTTGAGAACATCATTTGCTTTTTAACTAAAGACACCATCTGTTTGATTTTCTGCAAAGGATAGTATATCTTCTGGACATTAGCTTCTGAATTTTCTGGAACTGGAATAGCATTTAGCATTCTTAATGAAATTAGTATAAAAACTAAGCTTATTTTTATGCTTCTTTTGTATCTCTGCATTTTATTTAACTGACTTTTTTTTTTTTTTTTTTTTGGTACTAAGAGATGAACTCTTTGGTACTCAACCACTGAGCCACATCCCCAACCCTATTTTTTATTTTATTTAGAGTCAGGGCCTTGCAGAGTTGCTTAGTACCTAGCCATTGCTGAGACTGGCTCTGAACTTACAATCCTCCTGACTCAGCCTCGGGAGCCGCTGGGATTACAACTGTGTGCCACTGTACCCGGCTATTTAACTGACTGTTGACTCATTGTTATTTACATACTTCTGCAAAAATTACACTAATTAAATAATTTATTTCTGAAAAACTAGAAACAGTGAATATTCAATAAATAAGATGGATTAAAACAAAATGAGAGACAGATTAATGTAATTAGCATGAATTAACCTAATATAATCTTTTTAGAATTCAAGTATGAGGAAAATTGGGAGCAAAAGAGGGTGGTATTTCTAAATTAATTAATTTATGAAAATGTGATTTGTATAACTATTTTCAGTTGTCAGTTTGGGCTACTATAACAAAATACCATGCTCAGGGGCTAAGGAATGGACATTTATTAATCACAGTTTGGAAAACTAGAAAACGAGATTAGGGTGCTATCTGACACAACTCCTGATAAGGTCCTGTTTGGAGTTTACAGACAGCCACCTTCTACCAATGTTCTATTATGGTAGAGAGAAAACAATTCTCTTATGTCTTCTTACATGGCTGCTAATCTCTCATGAGAGCCCTACTCTCATGAGTCCATCTATCCCTAATTGCCTTGTGAAGGTCCCATCTCCAAATACTATCATCCTAATGGATGAGGACTTCAAAGTTTAAATTTTGGGGGACACAATTTAGTTCACAGCACTATTTACAATTTACATTTTAAGACAAGTAGATAAATGAGTTTTTCAGATTGTTAAGAAGCTTTTAGAAGTTATTGTTAGGATAGTGATGAGCTGAAACTAGAGCCTGGGATTAAGTTCCAACTGCAGGGCTGAATGCCAGTATAACCTGTGACCAGTTGAAAATATCCATGACTTTAACTTTCTTTGGAATAAGATGGGTCTATCAAAAGATATTTTTCCACATTTGTGTGATATTTCTAAAAGGGATATAGAATGTGCTATGTCAAAACAATAATAGAAAATTAAATGTAAGATATTATTAAAATAATTTCTTCATTTTAGAGATTGACATGATACATGAACTAAGTTTTTAAAGGAATTTAGGGTGTATATTGAAAGATTTTTAATAACAACTGTTTTATCAGTCTTGCTGTACACCTGATCCATTATTGTTTCTCCCATCTCAGGAAGTTAGATTCCATCTTTTTAAAATAGAACCTGTGAAATTTTAAACTACACATTTGCATTCAACTGGTGGAACAATTTAAACAGAGTTGACTGATTTCCAGAACAGTTTGGTTAAAACTGGTGAGTAATTTGTTAAAGAACAAAAGCAAAACAAGCTGGGAAAAAAGTATACCATGTGTGTAGGAAAAAGTATACCTGTCGGTAAGAAGAGAGGACATGGCTTTGAGATCCCAGTGACAGTGTCAGAGTATTGGGTTAATTATTGCTTCCCAAAAGTTAATGCTGAGAACTCTTAGTTTAAACTTATAAGTGACTGAGGAAAAGAAACACAAATAGATCCAACAGTAATTTATCTTACAAGTGTGGGAAAATAGAGTCTCCTTGGAATGCGTGTACATATTATTATGGATTAAAACATAACTGTTAGGGACAAACTGTGACCAGACAGCATCAGCAATTTATCATTAGTGCAGTATTCTCCATTAGCACTAAAAATCAGCAGATATTTGCTAAAAGAATGACACTTTTATTAAATCTAAGTATACATTTTCTATTTTACCCCATTTTTTTTTTTTTACTTTCATAAACGGGTTTACCCTCCATCTTTAAAAATTACAGCCTGTGCAAAACAAATAGACAAATTTCACTACCACAGGAATAAAAAGACCTGCTGTGTTTTATGCCATGTTTATTTATCCAAAATATAAAAGCACAAATGATCCCCAAAGTAGTGCAATGAATAATGATTGAGGTTGCTCAAATTATTGTGACTAATCATGTTTACCCTCTTTGGTTAAACTAAATGAATATCAAAGTAGAATTTCTCTTTAGATAAATTCTATATTTTATTACATTTGTAAAATGATAAAACAGTTATGTCTTCCTCAATTCTAAAAAATAATTACATTGTTTTTGAAGCTGTCAGAATGTATTTCCTGACTGTATATTCTATAAACAGGTAAGCAATCTGATATGGTGACCCATATGTTCCTTGTTTGACCATCACAAAAATTGGAAGTTTTTCTTCTTCTGTTAGAAAATTGTGTAACAGTTGCATCTTCTACTATGTTATGCTGAGAGATCAGATAACATGCCAATATTGAAGGTTCTCAGGAACTGAATTTCTCAATTACAGTTACTTGTATACCAACTTTGATTACAGTAATCCCTTTTAGGCTTCAAAATGGAGGAATCTTTTAAATTAATTTGGAGAACCCTAAACTTTCTTGTCCATTTTTTTCCCTCCAAGTTTGCTATTAATGAGGTTTAAACAAAGGTACAATCTGGTGAATAAACTAGTTTGACTCTTGACATGATTGATCAATTTCAAAATTGTCAGTGAATTACTTTGCTTCCATTTCTTTTCCTCCATGCCTGGGTTTAGCTATCTAATAGCCTATTAGCCTGGTTTTATGTATTAGCATAATTTCCAGTGAAGAATTTCATCAAAATATATGTACTTAATAATATATGTACTTGTTCAATAGAAGAAACCATAAGAATATTTGTCAAACTTCTGATATGTTTTAGCCAATAAAATGAGTAACAACTCCTTGGTCCAATCTTAGCTAGGGTGCATGCCCCATGGGAAAACATACATTGTCTTGCTGAAAGGAAAGATACTTCTACTGTAGCATTATTCAAGTTGTAAGGATGCTGGGAACTAGACAGCTGGATTAAACCCTGAATCACATCTCACACAGCTGCTGTTTTAGGTTCTGTCAGAGCAGAGCTATGCTGATTAAGCCCTGAGTATTTGAAGAGATTTTTTTTTCTTTTCTGTCCATCTGTAAATCATGGAAGTACATAAATTGGTGAATTTCTTTCTTTGGCGTCAGGTCACCAATCCTAATACTATTCCCCACATATAGTTACCTTGGTCAAACTGTTTACCATTCCTTCATCAAATTCTGCGCTTCATTGTATTTTCTTATTCTGTTTCTTCTGACTAAAGTGATTTTCCTCAAATATTCAATTATCAATAAGTATAAATGATGACTTCTTCCTTTAAACCTTTATTTAATTCATCAATTTAACTTATTCTTCTGTGGTATCCATAAATTCTTAGAATGCTTTGCCTATACCACTGTTAAGGAATTTTTTACACATAGCCAAGCATAACTTACTATAGTAAACTTATTTATAAACATTCCCCCTTCTTTGATTGTTTGTTTTGTGATGGGATTCTTCAGTGTTGTCAAGGCTAGTCTCAAAGTTATGAAGACAAGTGATTCCCCTGCCACAGTATCTGAAGTAGATGGGACTATAATAGTGCCCTACAGTACCTAGGTGTAGTAATTTGAAAGGCATGCCCACAAATTCTTTGATAATCCTGTTGTAAAAGGTGCCGCTTAATTCTGCTTCTTTTGAGTACAGACTGGAGTTGGTGATGCTCTTATGGTGCATATGCCACAGTGATGGAAAGTCACTTGCAATATTAGATTATAATGAAGTTATGCAATTCTAGAGTGTTATAGTTCTCTTTCTTTTCCAAATCATTCACTCTGGGAGGAAATAAGTATCATGAATATGTAGACAGCCTTTGGATAGGTCCACTTAGTGAGGAACTGAGATGTGCCACATCATATTGGAAATGAATCCTCCCCCAATAAATCCTTAGATGATTACAGCTCCAGCCAATCTCCTGGCTTAAACTTTTGAGTGATCTCAGTTAGAACTATTCAGGTAAGCTCCTGCATTTCTGACCCTTAGAAACAGGGAGATAGATAGTAAAAAGATTTTCTTTTGCTTCTGAACTTGAGGTTATAGAGAACAAAATTTTATATCCTTACTTTTTCCTTCTCTGGATTATATATTTTTATTTGTTCTAATTAGTTATACATGACAGAGAATGCATTTTGACACATCATACATACATGGAGTTTAACTTCTCATTCTTCTGGTTGTACATGATGTAGAGTTACACCGATCATGTAGTCATATATGTACATAGGGTATTAATGTCCGATTCATTCTACTAACTTTTTTACCCCCATCCCCCTCCTCTCCCTTCACTCCCCTCTGTCTAATCAATTCTTCCCCAGCACCTCCATATTGTGAATTAACATCTGCATATCAGAGAAAATATACAGCCTTTGGTTCTTTGGGACTGTCTTATTTCACTTAGCTTGATATTCTCCAACTCAATCCAATTACCAGCCAATGCCATAAATTCATTCTTTTTTAGGCTGAGTAATATTCCACTGTGTATATATACCACATTTTCTTTATCCATTCACCTGTTAAAGGGCACTTCAGCTGGTTCTATAGTTTAGCTATTATTATACTAATAGCAGTATTAGATTCCATAAAGTACAGATGTGTGCCGTAAGTGTACAAGTAATTTCTGTTTAGATCTGTAATTATGGATTGTCTAGTATTAAATTCAGACTGCCAAATGATGTTTCTTGTGTACAATTTAAATCCATGAAAACTGAATTTTTTGAAGGAAAGGAAAATTTATTTTAAAATTAGATAGTTTATGCTTTTATAAAAATGCTGGAGTCATTGTGAATATGTATGTGTGGTTTTGCTGGTTTTTTTTTTTTGTGATACTAGGGGTTGAACAGAGGAGCAGCCTACCACTAAGCTATATACTCAGGATTTTATTTTTTATTTTGCTAAAGAGTCTTGCCAAATTGCTGAGACTGGCCTTGAACTTGCAATCCTCCTGCTTCAGCCTCTCAAGTGTCTGGGATTACAGGCATGTGTCACTGCACTCAACAGATATTTTGATAGGTTTTATCCCACTCAAATACTTTTAATTCATAGTTTTTAGCTTTGGATAAAGATTCTCATTAATGTGATAAATAAATTTTAGGGAGTGCATTTCAGTTAAATTTAAAAATTATTCTCAATATAGTTATATGAACAAATATCTGTAACACTATTCAATAAAATTTGCTAGAGAAAGATCTTTAAAACCATTTAATATACCATTATATATTAAATAATACATTATTACAACAAAATATCAATTTTAAAATATTGAACAGCTTCTAGTTATCTTCTTTACTTTATTAATTTGCTTAGATTATTCCTTTACCCTTTTTTAATTTCAGAACACATTATATTTAAATTATCTTAAATTCTCAGTGAAAAATTCCCTTGCATACGTTTTACTGAATTGCTGGGATATTGGTCCATTTTAATTTTGAAATTAAGTTATAAACTTTCTTTTTTTAATGTGATTAAGAGAGATTATAGTATTTTGATCGTGGTTACATAATTTTAAAGTATGTATTTTGTAGTCATCTCATTAATTTCCACAACTTTTAAGTGGAGGGGTAATAACCTCTTTTTCTCTCTCCTTCACACACACACACACACACACACACACACACACATACACATGCACATTCACACACACACACACACACACACACACACACACATTTCCCAAATGAGGGCATGTGCAGATAGTGGCTTAGACAGGATAAGCAACTGCTGAAACTCACATAGCTGATCTCACTTCAAATTGCTTCTCAGTGAAACAAATTTCATTTATTGTTGTTTTGAGAACTTCAATGAGAACTTTAATGAGAAAATATAGAGATTTTTACTTTTGAGGTAGAAGATCTAGCTAACATAGGTATATATGTGTCCAAAATATATATAAATTCCTGAACCTCTCTTTAAGACCTAGTAATCACTTCTGCAAAAAAAGTTAATATCTACTTTGTGAAACTGTTAGGATTATATTCCAAAAAGTTTTTTCTTACCCAAGTGTATTTTTCTTTGTGTTTTTAAAAAGGATTGGGACATGTAATGAGAAGCCAGATGAGGAAAGACTCATTTGACATGTTGTGCAGGTGTGAACGGAGCTGTACTAATGATGGGTTTTGGCTGCAGAAACTTAGCTGGAGAGTGTACAGCAAATGTTGTCTTCCCATGGTGATATACATGGGCTCCATGACAAAGAAAATGGGTGCCATGCACCTGGAATCTACATAGACATCTACATTTGTTTCTATTGATAGGTAAAAAATTTACTTAAAACACCACTCATGTATTTTCTTATATTTTTTTCTAGGTGAGAAATTTGGCCAAGCTTAGCTGGGTCCTCAGTTCTGGGTCTCACAAAGCTGAGATGAAGGTGTTGGCTGGGGCTGCAATCTCTTCTTAAGCTCCAAGTCCTCTTTGAAATTCTCTACTTGTTGGCACCATTAATTTCCTTGTAGTCGTAGTCTGGAAGCCCTTAACCCTAGAGGTCATTCATTCTTCTTTCTATGTAACATGCACTTTGATTTTTCAAGGCTGATAGGAGCAAGTCTACTGTTGCTTCTTATCTTTTACCTAAAGAGCTTCTTTTAAAGCACTCATCTATCTGATTAAGTTAGAACCATGTAATGTTATCTGTTTTTTTTTTATTAACAAAGAAACTTAGATCTGCTAAATTTCTTTGCTTTGCTGTTAAATTTAACTAATCATAGGAATAATCTCGTATTCACAAGTCTCACTCCACTATTCAAGAATAAGGATTCCAAATGGGTGTCTTGTTGCAGTTCCAAAATAGTTGGCATTATGGCTATCTTATTATTAACCATTTTATGCTTTACTCTTATTAGCAGTTAAGTACTTTGGGGGTAATAACTTATATCTTGGAGCAAGTCTTGATTAGAATAAGCAATCTCTCTTCAAAAATCTTTAACTTCCACCTATAGTCATATAATTGTAAATTCATAAGCTTCTTGTATTGTAATTGAATATACATACACATGCACACACAATTAAAAAAAATGTCCAGCATCACTGTATTCAATTCATACTATGTTGTTCTGTTCTTCCTATTCTAGCTTGGTCTATTCTACTGCCTTCCACAATTAAGAAAATGCTAGGTAAATTTCAACTGGTTGCAACTCAAACTCATTAATGTATTACCCTATGAAGTTGAGAAACATTGGACCAAGCTAGTAACTGTGATCTTATTTTCTGCCTAGTAGTTATTTTAAGAAAGCTGAATATTTTTTTTTCTAAAACCAAAGAAAACTAACAAATCAGAGGGAGTGAGTTCTCTAGTAGGATAATTAGTGGGTACATAGGGCATACTAAAAACAATAAAATCAGCCAAGTCTAGAATAAATGAGAATTTATGTAAAAGCTTTGGAAAATATAAGGGAAGACACCTTACAAATTATTATTTCTTATTCTACCATGTCTGTCCTGTACTTACAGCAAACCATGCTGGAGTTAATGGTGTCCCCAGTCTTTCTATATACTCTTCTCAGTGGAGTAAAGCAAAATTGCAGCTGAAGTCTTGTCTCACTTCATTTATTTAATGTCACCATACTTAGGGATATAATGGGGGACTTGGAAGCCAAGCTGATGTCAAAGTTCTGTGTGTACAACGGCAGTAACAGTTTTCTGAAATTCAGATTCAGAGGATCAGATTTACATACCATGTGAAGACTAATTGTATAAATGTCAATCTTTTTGGGGGGTTTCATTAAATTATGATACTTAATTAACATCAATGTCACTGAAAGAAAAAAAAATATCCAAAGCTTTCCTAAAAGCTGTTCATATTCAAATATATGTTGATTGATAGAAGCCTATTGTTTCCCAGTGTCTAGTAATAGTCTTCACTGCATATATTACCTGGAGGCTTCCCCAAACCTGAGATATTTGGAACACTAATGAAAAAAATAGCTTCTATTGTTATATGGGAAGTTCAATTTTATGAGCAGACCTAGTGACTCTCCCTATCCATCCATTGAGCATGTATCTACAACTTGATTGATTTCGACACGTTCTTTACGAGCCAGTTATTGGTTACAGAATCCCATGAATAAAAATAAGAATCTATTTGTTGGTTGGCATATCAGAACATGTTAGCAAGGCATGGTTTCAATTTGTGAAGTATCATATTGACTTCATTCCTAGATAATGTGGAATAATAATATAAAAGCAACTATGCTTTTTTATTTGAATAGTATTTTCTAGTATAATTTAAAGTAACTTTGTGAAGATCATAGCAAGTGATTACTAAATAATGAAAATGATTATGCCCAGAATTATGTTAAAGTTTACAGAAATCAGGCTGCTGTCAACTAAGGGTGTTAATGGAAATATGAATCTAGCCTTAGCTTTCTTGAACTTTATTATTGGATATATAAAATGCATTAGTTCTATGATATTTGTAAATAAAGGAATGTTTCTACATTTCTTTTCAGAATAGGAAGAAACATGAGGTGAGGAAACGAACAATGCTGTGTTCATGGTAAAGATCCATTATTGTTTTTAAGGCCTATTTCTTTCACTTTAGTCAAGCAGGCTTCTGGAAATCATGATTATCCTATAGCAGAATAAGTAGGTAGCAGGGTTAAGGGCAAAGAGACAAACTAAGTAAAATTTAAATGTGTTTATTAGGAATCACAAACTACATGGCATGTTCTTATGTAAATACATTGTCAAAGGCTTCAGCATATGGCAAGAATAAATTATTTCTTTCCTTTTACCCCTAAATGCCTTTAAATTCATTAAGAATAATTCACCAGAGAATAGGCCTAGAAATAGAAAGTAGAAATAGCGAAAATAACAAACAAGAGAATCTATAAATCAGCAATCTCAGTTCTAATAAGAGAGGAAAATTTTAAGAATAGATTGAAATAAAAGCTACAGTTGTAATATAATATTAACCTCCAAACAAAATGTAATTAAGTATAGAGGCAAGATCTAGTCCATAAATAGCTATTCATAATCATATACAATTGTGTGCCATTATTTTCTATTAGAAAAAAGAAAAAAAATGAGATAAAATGCAATGTTAATGCCTGAAAGAACTGAGCTCTAATTAAGTCTTCAACTGAATTAAGTAAGCATCTCCCTTTCACTTTTTCTTCACATCTTATGTATAGGCTGTTAAAAATGTTTGGCATAATTACAGTCAAAATAGATGTATTTTTGCCGGTTCTGAACAACATGAAGTTTGGCAGGAAATTAAGAATGTAAACCACAGCCAAATTACTGAATCCTTGAATTGCTCATGCAAGCAAGAAAACCCTATGGTCTCATAAACTGAAAAAAATAATTGTACATTTGTGACCTTTCCTCTGTCCAGCATATAGTTTACCACTACAATAACTTCCTAGCACATCAAAAGAATTGATTTTACTGGAACTCATCCATTAGCAGGATTTTAAACTACTAAATGGGTATTTTAAGATCTTCACAAGTATTCCTTATCTTAGTAAATTTAAAAAAACATTATTAAGCATTTCAACATTTGTAAAGGGTGATTTTTCCCTCTAAATTTGTTGCCATTTCATTGGGCTTCCCCTCATTGGACTTTCTTAATAAGCATGAAACCTCTATATTTCAATTCCTAAAACATTTCAATTTTGTGGCTGAGATAATACATAGTGGAATATAAAGCTTTTTGTCTCTAAGTTTTAAATGTGAAACTATTGTCCATTGTCAATGGGCAAGAATTATTACATCTCATGATCTCTCTAGAATAGCTATAATGATTGAGTTGCCTCTTCACAATACCCAACTTGAAATTACACTCCACAGTCAAAGTAAAATGAATAGCATGGTGCTGCATAAAAACAGACATGTAGTCCAATAAAACAGAACAGCAGACGCAAACCCACACAGCTTCAGTCATCTGATTCTTGACAAAAGGGCCAAAAACATAGACTGGAGAAAAGACATTATAAAAATGATGCAGGGAAAACTGGATATCCTTCAGTTGAATGAAACTAGATCCCTATCTCTCACCCTGTATGAAAGTCAACCTAAATGGATGAATGAACTAGGAACTAGATAAAAAATTTGGTACCGTTAAAAGAGAAAAATAGAGAAGAAATTCACCATATAGGCACAAGCAATGACTTCCTGAATAGGACTCCTATAGCTCAGGAAATAGAAGCAAGAATGGGATGGCATCACTTTTAAAAATTCCTGCAGAGCAAAGGAAAGAACAGAGTGAAGAGACAATCTTCAGAATGAAAGAAAATCTTTGTCAGCTTCTCTTCTGACAGAGAATTAATATCCATAACACATAAAGAACTAAAAATAACAACAACAATAATAATAAAAACATGAAAATAAATAAAGAAAAACATACATAAATAAATAACTCACTGATTCAGTAAATGTTCAAAGGATCTGAACACACATTTTCCAAAAAAAAAAAAAGAGTACAAATGGCTAAAGAATTATACGAAAAATTGTCCAACAGATTTAGCCATCAGGGAAATGTGAATCAAAACCACACTGAAATTCTATCTCACAGGAGATCAAATTGCCTATTAGAATGGCAAATCTTTAGAATACAAATATCAATAAAAGCTAACAAGGATGTGGAAAAAAAGAAACTATAATACACTGTCACAGGAAATGTAAATTACTACAGTCATCATGAAAATTAGTATGAAGATTCCTCAAAAAGCTGGAAATAGAACTACAATATGATCCAGCTGTAGTACTTTTTGATATTTATATAAAAAATAAAGTCAGTATACTTTAAAGATACATCCATACCTATATTTACAGAAGCACAATTCAAAATAGCCAAGTTATGAAGCCTGCCTAGGTGTCTGTCACTAGATGAATGAATAAAGAACGTGTGGTATATATACAAATGGAGTTTAATTCAGCCACAATAAAGAATGAAATTATGTCATTTGTAGAAAAATTATAGAACTGGAGATCATTATATTAAGCAAAATAAGTCTGAATCAGACAGATGCTGATAAAATAGAAGAAAAACCATTACAGGAAAGGAGCGGGGGAGGGACAAGGAGAGGTTAGGAGAGGGATTGAGGAGTAAAATTGATCTAATTTAGTTTTTAATACATGTATGAATATGTCAAATTATTATTAAGTATACTTGCAAATATTTTGTATTAAGTACCAATAAAAATTTAGTTGTCTTAATTTAATATCTAGTAAAAATGCTATTTCAAACTAAAAACCATGATTGGTTAAAAATCTCAGTGAGGTCCACAATGAATTGAGTCAAAGAATATGCTACATTCTGAGTCTTAGTTCAGTTGGGAAGATTGTGCTTTGGTATATACTTTACAAGGCCTGTAGGGAGAAACAAAGTATGCCTCAAAGTTTGCCAATTATATATTACAATTATGAAAAGTTGGAAATTAATTAATCTGGGAAGTTTTGAAGAAGGCTATGATTTTATCTTTACTTGGAAAACTGCTTGGGACTTCTGCTTCTCTTTATGATGAAACAGCTGATTTTTCACTTAGAAATCTTATCATTACAGAAACACTACCAATATTGGAATGACATGTAAGGCCACTTTTTCAGGCACTAGACAGAAGAAACATGGTTACAATTCTTGAGAGAAAGTATAAAATACGTTCATAAAATAAGGTATTGTGTTGTTAAATATTCAAAGGCCTAATGGTTATGATTTTTAAAAATTAAAGAAGTAGCATATTGGGTTGGGGTTGTGGATCAATGATAGAGCTCTTGCCTAGAACATGTGAGGCCCTGGGTTCGATACTCAGCACCACATAAAAATAAATAAATAAAATAAAGATACTTTGTCCAATTACAACTAAAAACTACATATTTTTTTTTTAAAAAGAAGCAGCATATTTTCAAGTGTAGTTTTCATTTCCATGTTTGGGCTCATTTACCATATTTAATGTATTGTGTAAGCATGGTATATTATTATCAATGGAAAATCTGGTTGATATCACAAGGAATACAGTTGCTCATATAGGGCAAAAATTATATAAATTTCTGTACTTGTCCTTGTCCTAAGAACATTTAATATTATTCATCTTTTCTTTAAACATCTTTATCACAACTCAATATTTTAGTAAGTAAATATTTGTGGACCAATTACTATTTACACAACAGCATATTGTCACTGCTTAAATAGTTTAGATCTAAACTATTTTGAGTTTGGTATTCCAGAAAGATGGTATTTTAACATGGCATTGATATAAATAAGGTTCACAAATATAGACAATGCAATGTGAAATCAATTGGCATGTAGTTTCAGTCAATGGCCCTGTTAGAAAAAACTTGTGAGAAATACTGGAAAATTCTTCCACAGTATTTACACAAAATGATTTTCATTGTTCACTCAGTTCAGTTCTCAGTCTGCTAGGACTGAAGATCTCTATTGAGCCATTGGAGTAACTCTTCCTTATTCTTTTGTACTTTAGAATGAAACTATTTTCCAAATCATCCAAGAACAGCAAAAGTCAAATTTTTCCATGTATACAATTAATGTTAGTTATTGACAACAAGTAATCATTAAATTGTGAGTAAAATTATATTTTATTCAGGGAGAGATATTAAGAGAATTAAAATGTAGGGCTGGGGTGCATCAGGGGGTAGAGGGCTTGCTTAGCCCAGGTGAGGCTCTGGGTTTAATCACCAACACTGCAAGGGGGGGGGGTGTACACAGAGAGAGAATTAAAAGGAGGAAAACAAAATGCAAAATAATAAGTGAATTAAATAAGAGAATAAAGACGTTACATTGTTGGGTTGCAAATTCTTTCTCAGCTTCCCTTTGGTGTGGTAAAACATGAACAGTTTCGAATCTGATAGTATATTACTTCTCCTTGCCTCAGCAAAACTATTTTTGAATCTACAAAGGCTTTACCATCATCCTATTCAGGGAAATCTATCACAGCTTTGCAAATCACTCAAATTTTGCAGGAAATTATAATGCTGAGAATGATCACATAAGCCTCCATTTTAGCTTCAGCCTAGTTCTGTTCTTAGATATCAGAATATATTGCAGGTGTTTAATTCTAAAATCACTAAACAAAATTTGGTTCTCATTATCAATGAAATGGTCATGTCACTTCAAAGCATTCAATCTGGTATCAACAATATGATTGTGTTTTATACATTCTTTACAGCTACAGTATAGTAAAACATCCACATTTCCAATTATTTAAAAAGTCAGCATTTTTATATTTACTGCTATTATTTTAATAGTAAAACATTACAGTGTGAGTATATTTGAAGTTTGTTTATTTTAAGATTGAACAATATTAGCCATCTGCCAGAGGACAAACAAGCTAGGTAGTTTAAACTTACAGAAAAATTTATTGAATTGAGTTAGAAATTAATGCATAAAAGATGACTGAGGAACTTGGAGAATAAGATACATTTGTGCAAGCAATAGCTTTACTTGATATTTCGGTTTTATATATGATTTTGCAGTTACCTAAGGAAGATATTTATTTATTTGTTTTGCTGGTCGCTAGTTACTTAGCTAGAAGTAGTAGTTTCAACTTAGAAGTTGAAATTTAAAGATATCATTAACAATACACTTTTAAACTAATTTTCATCAGCTACATATTTTAAAATACTAGAAAAAAATTTCCAAATACTGCTCTGAAATATTTCAATAACATTATCAAACTGAATAAAATGAGGAAATAACCTAATAATGTACTGAAGTAAAATTTAACAATCAAAATTTGGCACTAAAGACAGTTAAAATTATTGAAAAATAGATGTTTCATGTGAAATATTTGATATCTACAATATTACTGTCTGAATTACTGTAAAAATGTTAGACTACACAAAAATCCATAAATCAGAAACTAATTAAATTTTGTTATAGTTCTACATATTCTCATGTAGATTATCTCTAACCCATAACAAGAAATTTCTGTTTTTACAATGCAGCCTGAAAAACCTACTAGAATTCCATGAGATGCAGATGTAATGAAGTAAATATAGGATAGCTTTAATTCTTTTTAGCTTTGAATGTTACATTAAACTTGATGTTAAGACTGACTCACTCTTCTGAACAGTATGGGGAACAAGAAATTTGGGGGTCATTTTCCAGTGAATTTTGCTGTTAGATTGATTTCACGAAAAACAGACCAATGTTGATGTTCAATGCCTATAATAACCTATGCATGTTTATTTCTTAATTATTTGGATTAATTAAGTGTAACAGGGAAATTTCATTTCTCACAATTTTTCAGTTTCCAACATAGTCACCTCTATGAACAAGACATATTTTCAGGTGGTCAAATAATCATTTGCAGAAACAAAGTTCTGGTACTGACCTTAGTTCAAGAACAAAGACTAAAGGTAAGCCTTAGAACTAACTTCTTGAAATCATGTGTGCAAGTAGGAAATGTCTCATTATTTTTTTCAGTACTGGAGATGGAACCTGGGGCCTTAAGCATGCTAGACAAGCACTCTATTGCTGAGCCATAACCCCAGATCCAGGAAATGCCTGACTTTTTAAAATGATTGTATCAGAATAGTGTTAAACCAACCTCCATAAAGTTCCAAGCAGTGCTAGTTGTGAGTCTTGTGTTAATTTTAAGTAGCTCTAATTCTTAGATTTTCTCAACATTCATTTCTTTTAATTCAGCAATTAAGTAATTACTTTCAAGGAGATATGAAAACAACACGTGATGAAAAATAAACAAAGGAAGTATGGTTGTGTTGTAATATTAAAAGGAATATATAATAATACCCAAGAATGTGCCAATTAATCGGTCTTGGTGAATGCAAAAACAAGGACTTAGACATTAATCAGGGACAAACCAAGTGTATGCTCTGTGGTGTTTAAGGATACCTGGTCTGTCATCTTCACTTCTCTTTTAAAATCTGCTGGTTATTTGTTCTTTCTGAAGGCTGTTTTTCTCTGCCTGACTTGCATAAGGTAGATTTACATTACTCTTTACATCTTGTGTTAGTAATATAGTACTGTAATAATCTTTAAAAGAACTTTACACTTAGTAGTTTGCTATTAGTGATATTTATAATGTGATTTGAAACCATTTATAAATATGATAAGTATGTAAGTAATTATATTAATCATTGTAGAAACTAAAGTCAAGATATAAAATAAATAAATATAAGTTAAAAGATATTAGATAACAATCTATATCAGTAAAATTGATATTTTAATATGAACTCATGTTATTCATAAAATATAATATCAAAGAGACATCCGCACTCCCATGTTTGCTGCTGCACTAAACATAATAGCTAAGAAGTGAAAACAACCTAAGAGTCTATCAAGTGGTGAACGGATAAAGAAAATGTGTTACTTATCCACAATAAAATACTACTCAGCCATAAATAGAATGAAATCCTGTCATTTGAGACCACATGGGTGGAACTGAATGTCATTTTAAACTGAATGTCATTTTGATCAGTAAAATAAATCAGGCACAGAAAGACAAGTTTCGCATGATGTCACTCATATATACAAACTAAAATCATTGATGCTATAAAATTTGAGGGTAAAATGGTGGTTACCAGTGGCTGGGGAGAGAAGTGAGTAGGAAGGGATGAAGAGAGGTTATCAATGGGCACTAAGTTGCAGTTAGATAGTAGTAAGAAGTACTGGTGCCAGGAGATGGTGGGAAGGGAAATAAGAGAGGGGATGGACGAGAGGCATGATGGGAAAGAGAAAGGAGAAGGAGAATCCACCTTTAAGCTCTGCTTACAACAATCTAAAGTGTTTCCAGGGCTGGGGATGTGGCTCAAGTGGTAGCGTGCTCACCTGGCATGCGCGAGCTGGGTTTGATCCTCAGCACCACATACAAATAAAATAAAGATGTGTGTCCACCAAAAACTAAATAATAATAATAATAATAATAATAATAACAATAATAAAATAAAAAAATAAAGTGTTTCCAGCTTGCAATGCTACACATCTCAAAATTTCTCCAACCACTTTTGAAAAGCTCCCAAAGCTTTTGAACCACATGGTCAGGTTTGTCACAGCAATGCCTCTACTTCTGGTACCAATTTCTGCTTTAGTCAGCTTATTTTTGCCACTGTAACTAAAAGGTCTGACCAGAACAATTGTAAAGGAGGAAAAGTCTATTTGAGGGCTCATGGTTTCAGGGATCTCAGTCTACAGACAGCCTGCTTCATTCCTCAAGGCTCAAGGTGAGACAGAACAACATGGCAGAAGAGTGTGGTATAGGGAAGCAGCTCACATGGTGATCAGGAAGCAGAGGGAAAGGGAATCCACTTGTCAGATACAAATGTGTACCCTAAAGCCACACCGCCAATTCCCACCTCCTCCAGCCACACCTACCTGCCTTCACTTACTACTCAATTAATCCCATTAGGTGATTAATACACCAATTGAGTTAAGATTCTCACAACCCAATCTTTTCCCTCCTGAAGCATCTTTCATTGTCTCACGCATGAGCTTTTGGGGATATCCCTATCATAACAATAACACATGAATATTGCATATTCCCATTTAGTTCTATCTTTTCTAATATCTTTCAATTTTTTTCTTATATAATATTCCCAGTTAACCTTCATTTCACTATTACTATCATAAAGGGCATCATAAAAACATACTTCTCATATTTTGATGCCTTCATATATAACCATAATTGATTTTTTTGTAATTCCATATATAATTTTAGTTTTTGTTGGTTCTTTTTAGTTACACATAACATTTGTATTCAAAGATTCATTTATACATAATTATTAAAGCATGGAATATCATTTGCTCTAGTTTAGTCTCCAGTACTTTTTGTTTCCCTTCCCTCTTCCCTTCTCCTTTTCTCTTCCCTCTACTTTACTGATCTTTCTGTTATTTCCTTTTAGTTTTTTAAAATTAACGTCTGTGGATGTACCTAATGGTGATATTCACTTTGTATAACCATATATGTACGTAGGAAAGTTAAGGCATATACACTCCACTGTTCTATCCTTATCCCTGCCCTACTAAGTTCCTTCATCAACTCCTCTGATCTTTCTCCTATTTTGATGGAATACCCATACCCTCCCATCCCCCTTTATTTTGGGAAATCTTCTGCAAATCATAGAAAAAAATCTAACCTTTGACTTTATGGGTCTATGTTATTTTACTTAGCATGATAAGTTCCATTCATTTTCTGTCAAAGACAGTAATTTCAATTTTTTTATGGCTGAATAATACTCCTTTATGTATAAAATTGATTTTTTTAAAGAGAGAGAGAGAGAGAGAGAGAGAGAGAGAGAATTCTTCAATATTTATTTTATTTTCAGCGGACATAACATCATTGTTTGTATGTGGTGCTGAGGATCGAACCCAGGCCGCACACATGCCAGGAGAGCGTGCTACTGCTTGAGCCACATCCCCAGCCCTACAATTGATTTTTAAATGCTTATTTCATATACAATGTGACAATCTACCTTATTTAATTAATCATAGTAGTTTAGATGTAGATTCTTTTAAATATTCTACAGAAAAAAATCCTGTTGTCTGAACATGGACAGTTTTTTTTTATTTATGCCATTATTATTATTATGCTTAGTGTAGTGGCTCAGCTTTCCAGGGAATATTTTGTAAGGGGATAATAAGAGATATCCCTAACTCATTCCAGAACTCATAAATCTCTCACTAATTAACTATTAAATTTGATTTTTTAAAAAGTTTTTAAGGTAGATATTCTGTTTCAGAAAAATAAAACTTTTTTTCCTAGTTTTTCTGTTCCTTAAATTTGCAAATGTGTCTTGAGATAGTTATTATAATCAACTCCCTTTCATTCATTTATAAAATTTTCTGTATCATTTTTAAAATTTGATAGTATGGGCAAATGTAGCTCGCTGGTAGAGTTCTTGCTTACTATGTGAATGGCTGGTTTCAGTACTGAACATTGTAAAATAAAGGAAAAAAATATTTTTTTTCTGTGTAAATTATGTGTGTGTGTGCACACACATACATACAAATAGACATTTGAAATATTTTCTTAAGTCTTAGAACAAATTTAATGTTTTCATGATGCATTTTATTTTCTAATAATCAATATATTTTCTTTAGAATCTTTCCATGTATTCATTAGAGATGGAAAAGGCTAGGGATATGGCTTAATGGTAGTGTGTCCCTGGATTAATACCCAGTACTGCAAAAAAACCCAAACAAAAAAAAATCGAAAACAAGATTTGTATATTTAATTGTCTGTATGTTAATTAAAATGTGTATATCTGGAGTTTTATCTTTACTTGGAATTTTAGCAAAAGCATTATTTTAATAAGGTTAAATTGCAGTAGGACTAATTAGATTTGAATAAATGTCTCTCATTTTCGAAATCTGTATTTTATTCAGGAATTTCATTTAAAATTTTAGGCATGAAAGTCTTTTTGTATAGCAATCTGTTTTTTTAAAAATTTTTTTATTATATCTTCCCACAATAACCCTATGAAACAAAGTACCATGAGACTTACTCACTTTAATCAATATGCTGGAGAACTGGAAAAAAAATGTTGCTTTTTGTGCATTGACTTCATGTCTTTAAACTCTAGAAATTCATTAGTTTTCGTGGTTTAAATGGATTTGTTAGAATTTTCTATGTAAAAATACTATTTTATCTGCAGAGAATGAAAATTTTGTTTCCGCCTTTCAGACATTACATGTCTGTTTATTTGGTCTTGGATTTGCACTTTCTGTTTGCTAACATCCTACAGCTTTTACATTTTGAGTTTTGCTTGCAGAGGCCTCTCATGGATTAGCAGTCAACTGTGTTAATCTGGGCAGCTCTACTGGTCTTGGCTAGGCACTCTCAACATATCTAGAGCCTCAGCCCTGTCTTAAGGAATCATTTAACTTTCTTTTATATGGTTTCTTATCCTTTCAGAATAACTTAGGCTTGTTAATATGGAGAAGGCAGGAGTAAGAAAGAAGAGAGGGATAGGCCAACAGTGAAAGGTTTTTGAGACTTAGACTTAGGTCACTCACCAGCATATTTCACAACATTTTATCAGTCACAAAATTTGCAAGACAAGATCCACTTCAAGTGAGAGTAGAAATGCTCTCTTTTTTTTTAATAGAAAGAAATACAAATTCATACTCTAAAAAGCAGAGAAAATGGGTGTTATGGTTTAGATATTAGGTGTCCTCTAAAAGCTTATGTTTTAGACAATGCAAGAAGGTTTAGAGGTGAAATGACTGGGTTAACCCAATTAGTGAATCAATTCAATTCCCTAACTGTGATCAACTCTATGATGACTGAAGGCAGGTGAAGTCTGGCTGAAGGTGGTGGTCTTTGGAGGCTTGCCTTTACGGTATATACTTAGTGAGCTGAACTTAGTCTCTTTCTTCTTCCTGAACATCATGTGAATAGCTTCTCTCCATCACTCTTCAGCCTCAATATTCAGCCTTACCTGCAAACTCAAGGAATGCAGTCAACCAGGTATGTACTGAGACCTCAGAAACTGTGAGTCCCCAAATTAATTTTTTTCTCCTGAAAATCATTCTTGTCAATCTTTTTGTCACAGTAAGAATAAAGCTGACTACAAGAATGTGCATAAAATATATATCTTTGCAATCAGTCTATTGATATTCATTTCTTTTCATTGGTTTTGCCACACAGTATTTAACATGGTTTATTCATAATATTGTTAGTTTGTGAACTTTTATCTGGTTTCTTAGTAGATTCTTATAGGGTTATCAATATATTAACCTTTTCCCATCATCTAACAAACACAATTGATTTCACTAATTATTTCTCTATTTTATGTTTGTATTCTATTTCATTAATTTCTGCTACTTATTGCTTCCTTCTTTCAACTTTGTAGTATTGCTAATCAGCTATTTTAATTTTTTATGGAAATTCTTAAATTATATCTCTTCAATGGATTTTGTTCTCTGATATATGTATTCAAAATGTGTCTTACTTGCCAATGTGATCTTAAATACCAGATTACAAACTATACTATAGAGCAATAGTAACAAAAACAGCATGGTACTGGTACCAAAACAGGCGGGTAGACCAATGGTACAGAATAGAGGACACAGAGACCAATCCACAAAATTACAACTACCTTATATTAGACAAAGGTGCTAAAAGCATGCAATGGAGAAGTGATAGCATCTTCAACAAATGGTGCTGGGAAAATTGGAAATCCATATGCAACAAAATGAAATTGAATCCCTTTCTCTCATCGTGCACAAAAGTTAACTCAAAATGGATCAAAGAAATATGAATCAAACCAGAGATTCTGCATCTAATAGAAGAAAAAGTTGGCCCTAATCTCCATCTAGTGGGATCAGGCTCCAATTCCTTAATAGGAACCTATAGCACAAGAGTTATAATCAAGAATCAACAAATGGGACATATTCAAAATAAAAAGGTTTTTCTCAGCAAGAGAAATAATAAGTGAGGTAAATAGGGAGCCTACATCCTGGGAACAAATTTTTACCCCTCACACTTCAAATAGAGTGCTAATCTCCAGAGTATACAAAGAACTCAAAAAGTTAAACAACAAAAAAACAAATAACCGAATCAACAAATGGGCCAAAGATCTAAACAGACACTTCACAGAGGAAGATATACAATCAATCAACAAATACACAGAAAAATGCTCACCATCTCTAGCTATCAGAGAAATGCAAATTAAAACCACTCTAAGATACCATCTCACTCCAGTAAGAAAGGCAGCCATTATGAAGTCAAACAATAACAAGTGCTGGTGAGGACATGGAGAAAAAGGTACACTTGTACATTGCTGGTGGGACTGCAAACTGGTCCAGCCAATTTGGAGAGCAGTACGGATATTCCTTGGAAAGCTGGGAATGGAACCACCATTTGACCCAGCTATTCCCCTTCTCAGACTATACCCAAAAGACCTAAAAAGAGCATACTACAGGGACACAGCTACATCAGTGTTCATAGCAGCACAATTCACAATAGCTAGACTGTGGAACCAACCCAGATGCCCTTCAACAGATGAATGGATTAAAATGTGGCATTTATACACAATGGATTATTACTCAGCATTAAAAAATAACAAAATCATGGCATTTGCAGGGAAATAGAGGGCACTAGAGCAGATTATGCTAAGTGAAGTTAGCCAATCCCTAAAAAACAAATGGCGAATGTCTTCACTGATATAAGGGAGGTGACTCAAAACAGAGTAGGAAGGAAGATCATGAGAAGAAGATTACCACGAAATAAGGAAAATAGGAGGGAGGGAAGGGAGGGAGAAGGGGAAATGCACGGAAGACGGAAGGAGACCCTCATGGGTTCACAAAATACATATACGATGGTGTGAGGGGGAAGGGAAGGGAAAAAGAAGAGAGAGAGGGAGATAAGTGTCACAGTAGAATGGGTAGACAATAGGGATGGGAGGGGAGGGGAGGGGGGAAAGGGAGGACAGCAGAATACAAATGACACTAGGATTGCTGTATGTATACACATGGATGTATAATCAATGTGATCCTGCAATCTGTACACTTGGAAAAATAAGAATTCATACCCTATTTGAATCAAATGTATTATATGTC
Organism: Urocitellus parryii; assembly: GCF_045843805.1. NCBI lineage: Eukaryota > Metazoa > Chordata > Mammalia > Rodentia > Sciuridae > Urocitellus > Urocitellus parryii. The sequence continues at coordinate 66,731,523 of NC_135538.1, read as the reverse complement.
AAGATCATTGTATTATCTTTAACAACTAATAAAAAATAATAATAAAAATACACTGCTTATGTGATTGTTTTTAAATATTTGAGAATTTTTAATAATAATTTTTTAATTGACTTGTATGCAGTTCCTTTTTTACCAGTGACAAACTGTATATCTTCAAGCATTTGAAATTTGCTGAACTTTATTTATTTTATTATTTTCTTTCCCTGGAATTTGGTCAATTTTTGTGATTTCTGAATACTTGAAAACTATATGGAGTCAGTCATTATTGATTGCAATTTTCCAATTATAGCATTAAATGATGTTTCTTCATCATTATGTTCAAATAAATTATGTTCTATACTCATAATATTTCTGTTCTTTCCTCTTCTTGAAAAAATAAAGTTTTCATAACACTATAAGTGTTTAGATAAAACAGTTAAATGTACGTTTCTCCATAATTTTATAACAAAAACCAATAACCATGGAATCAGTTTGTTATGTATATGACTGTTGTAATTTTTTCAATAGTTTTGTATGCTTAAAATTTGCATAAATTATAAATGTTGGTGAAAACTCAGGAAGGTTCTTAATCTCTTTCAGAAGTTGCTTAGAAATATCAGCATACAATTTCTTACTGTAGGGTAGGTATGAGTTCCTTTTTGTTTGTTTATGTTCACACCATAACCCTTAAATTAATCCTATTCTGAACATCTTGCCTAATATGGTGAAAGCAATCATCTAACCCACATGTCTGCATTACCAATTTCTTTAGATTATTCTGTGGTAGAAGATGTTTATTTCCCCTGTGTCACACAGTTAGTGAATACATAGTGTCAAGTGACTACTGATGAAAACCACTGTTCCATGGGGTGCTTACTTCCCAATTTAGGACATTAGGGATAATTCCATCTTGGATCAATAGAAATTGCCACATTATCTCTGAAGACCTGTTGCATGTACTACCAAACAAGTAATAACTATCAGTATTGGGCCTGTTTAATTGCAAGGAACATAAGTCTACTCATGTGATCTCAAGGAAGGGGGGATTTATTATACAGATATTAATAAAAAGAAAATCTTATCAGGGCATCTAATGTAAATAAAAGTAGGCTGTCACATCTTGATAATAGGAGTATGATTTTATCTTCTTTTTTTTTTCTGTCATCAACATGCCTTCTTATTTTTTCAGCATATTTGTCTCCAGTTTATCAGAAGACATTATCTGATTGAATGAATTGATAGGTTGGTCTTCTTTAGAGCAGTAGTCTTCCCCATTCAATCACATGCATTCAGGGTAGAGGGAAGACATTTTTCCCATATTCAAAATCTAAAATGATGCCTGTAAGTTCTGAAAGTTCTTGTAGAAGAGAGTGTGAGCTAGAAAACTGATAATATCTCCAAAATATCTTGTCAACTCGAATATTGCCGAGGCCATTAGAAAACTGAGCAAGTTTTCAGCACTGATTCTAATTTCAGAAAGCCAAATAGTATGTCTTCATTGCAAGAATTCAGCTGAGGTTTTATAATAAATGATAGGAGCATTTTTATCTCATTCTGTATGTGTCGTGATCAGTTTTCTGGAAGAAGAGGCTGCCTTGAATATATTACTGAATCAGTATTATAAGAAAATACTTCAGACCTTCATCAAGGTGTAACAAAGTGTTTAGATAAAAGAGCCAATTTGTAATTACAGCAATAATAGAATCTACTCTGTTATCTGATCCATGAGTCTTCCTTGAGAAGCATTTTGAATTTATGGGAAAAATGGAGAGCAGATTAAACTCACCTTTTCATTCTACAGTGACACTAATCAAAGAAAACTGAAGTATTTTGAAAAGGATTCCAAGGAAAGCACACTGGTTGGACTGTGCTGTTTTACTGAGGCACTATTTCAATTTAAGAAATATATATGTATTAAAACATAAAAATGCTATATTTTGTGATATTAATATAAGTGAAATTCTTGTGCAAATACAGCTTATATATGATTATAAAATGTACATTAATGTGTGAACAATTCTGTTAATCTATGATAGAAATGTTAGCATTGATGATGTAACTCTAAAGGAGTAGATCTGAGCAAAATAATATGAAACTTTTCTAGGTGTGGAGGATAAAGGTCTTGAAAAATGGGTAAGTTCTGGATAAATGGACAGGAAGAGGGAAACACAAAAATAATAGAAGAATACCATAAATAGCATCCAGTGAATTAAATATAGGAGTACTAAGAAACTATAGGCTGAAACTGTTGATAAATTTTTAATAAATTTTTGGAAAGGAATAAATAGAACACATCCTCTCTGCCACAAATTTAGGGAGGATGCTGTTCCACTTAGTAGAATCAGGACGGGAAAATTATGCCAAACAAGTCTGATGAATTTTAAAAAAACTGTTTCATTTCTTTGCTAATCTGTCTGAATATTTAATGATTCATTCAAGATGTGTGTCATTTTGTGAGTCTATATTAGCTGTTTTCAGAAACATTATCCAAACACTGAAAACACAAAGAGAGATCATGGACTGTGTCATTGTATCTTGGCAATAAGACTAGAGAGTAAGTGGCTATAGTAAATTGTATGATTTATTTCAACTGTTATAATTAAAGTCTGATAAAACTCTATTAAAGTAATATGTTTTCTAAATATCATTGTATATGTGTGTATATATGTATATCATATATATATATATATATATATATATATATATATATATCAATTCAGTGAGAATAATTTAAATATTTATCCCAGGCAAATCTAAAACCTTGAAAATGCTTTTTCAAGAGAAATGAAATGTACATATTAAGTAGTTAAATGTATGAATTAGAGTTAAAACTTATGCACTGAAAAATAATTCTTGCATTTATATTCAACTAGTACTATAGAATTTGTAGATGCTTTTATCACTATCCTCCATAATTTTATAAATCAAATGGGGTGGTGATATCTTACTTATAGGCTATAGTGAAGACTAAATGAGATATTTGACTACATTTAAGTGTGAACCAGAGTAAGCTTCTAATATGTATGAACTGCTCTAATAATTCTAATAAATCTAATCACAAAGTACCTATCTAGAGTGCAATTCAATCCTATTAATTTTATGTGGAAGATGCCATAATGTAGTATCATTACATTACAATCCTGCCACTGTCCTACTCTTCTCTTTAGACTTTGTTTCACCTCTGTTCTCCATCTCCTATAAACAATCATTTAACTATATACAGGCTCTTTCTTAAAATAATTTTTTCTCTAGTCAACTCATTATTCATGAACAATTATCTATTCAGTTCTTAAAATGTGAACATTTAAAGGCTGAATTTTAAGTTGGTCAAAGTATTTGTAAGTTCTCTGTTAGAATTTGAAAACATTAATTGATCTCCAAAGATGCTGAACAAATTGAGACATAAATATAGCTTCAACAATGGCCCACAATGTTCACTCCTGTTATGGATTGCAGAATAAGACATCACTAATTTACCAGGAGTAAGGGCTAAAGCCTGTAAAAACTAATGAAGCAGGTTGAACTTTTATCCATACTCCACTGGAATACCTGAGGTTATTGGTAGGAACTTTTTATTCATGAACTGAGGGGAAAATGCAGAAAATAGGGCATGTCATCTTATACCATGTTACCTGTTCAGAGTTTGGAGATTATATATATTATTGTATAATGTATATATTATTGTATAATATATATAAATTATTGTATAATATATACACACACACAAAAGCAATATGTATATTATATAATTAGAGATGCTTACTCTAGTTCACAAACTGCAATAAATATATTATATAATTAGAACTGTTTATTCTAGTTCACAAACTTTTAAATGTATTCAAATATCTCATTTAGTCCTCACTATAGCCCTATAGCCTTTAAGGTATCACCAGCATCACTATATATATATATATATAGTATTATGATATATATATAATACAGCTTTATATATATAATACAGCTTTATATATAAACTGTATACATATATACATCTGTATGTATATGTGTATGTATGTATATATAGACATGTATAATATATATAAATGTATGCAGTAAGAAATATTTATTATATATGTTTTTCATATGTTATATACATATATCAAAGATGATGCTTACTATTCTTCTGAAGTTTGAAAATGCATGATTCTTTTTACATGATTCTCATATTACTATTTTGACCATTTGCCTCATTCTGATATTAATATTTTGAGCCAAATTTCACTTTATATACTCTTTTATTAGAATTCTGCTCATTAAACACTAAAAGACTGCTCTTTTGAGTAACTGTCACATTTTTTGTTGGAAGACCAGGTAACACTTTTTTGAGAATAGCCTAAGGAGTTTCTTTAATAAGAACCATTTTGATTTTCCTTGAATCTTATTCATAGTCATTACTAAGCTCTTTTATTTTCTTGTTTCATTTTAATTTCTTTTAAAGATCTTTATTTAAATATTTTTATGACACGTTTGTAAATATTTATGAGGTACAAAATGATCTTTCAAGTGTACATTGAGTAGTAGTCAACTCATAGTATTCAACATATCTATCACATAAAACTTTTGTCCTTTCTTTATGGCCAGTATATTCCTATTGCTTTCTTTTAATTATTTTGACTTATATAATGAATTATTGTTAATTATATTCACCCAATTTAGCCACAGAATTTCAGATCCAGTTCCTCCTGTCAAATATATGGTGTATCTGTTCATCAGCCTGGTCTCTTTAGACCCCTGGGCCCTTTATCATCCCCAGTCTCTGTTTTTTTTTTTTTTCATCTGTTTTGTTGGATACTTCTGGGGAGTTTGGAATGGAGATTTTAATAATGAATTAACCCATGTTGTTTAAACTTCTCTTAAGACAATTAACAAAGTTAATATTTCATGAAATAAATTCCCATTGTTTTCCACTGTCCTTGTCATTCTATTTAATGAGATATAACATTTTATTATTTATATATATATTTAATTTTGTTTCAACATCAATAATTTATAATTCATTTAAGAGTTCCTTTACATATTAAAGTTAAAACTGCTAGTAATATACTTAACTTACCCTAAGTGATTGCATCTGATAAAATTATTTCAGCTTCATGTCATGGAAAACCTGACTGAAACTAGCTCCAATAATCAAGAATTCATTGTCTCATAAATGCAAGTCCAAAGGTAGGATATATTTCAGGGCCAGTTTATTTTAGTATTCCGGCTTCATTTATTATTTTGTGTGTGACATCTTAATTGTGCACATTGGCGTAAACTACAGGCCACATTCCTCAAGATGGCTCTGGTTTTCAAATTGGCACACAGCAGCATGCAGAGTAAGAAAGAATGCTTTGTTTTAACATTCCTGGGAAAACTGGGATTTGTTATGGATAGAATGTTTAGATAATAATATCCACCTTGATGCTGGCCATGAGAAAAAAAATATACTGATTAATTTAGGCAAAGTTTTGACTATCATAGGAACAAGAGCAATGGTCTGACCATTATAGGACTATGTAAGTGATCAACCTGCCCAATTAAAAAAACAAACACAAAAAACCCAAAAACTTTGTTTTGAAAAATAACCTTTCATCCATTTTTTCTTTCTTCATGATTGTAGGCAATGCCATTCCACATTGTGTAAAAGTAAGAATTGCTTTGTGTTTATGTGGAGGTTTTTTTTTTATTGGGTGGTTGTTTACAAATCTTAAAAGAACATATTTAGTTAAAGAAAATGATCCTACTTAAACTCCTGGATTTATTGTATCCAGAATGATCCACCAGATGATTAAAGACAATATTTAGTTTATTAAGAGCAATTGATTATTTGTCCAATTTATTTGCAGTGGTGGTGTTTCTAATCATTTCCACCAGAATGTGGTATCTTACATTTGCCAAAACTATGTTTTAAAACTAATATATTATAACTAACCTTCAAATATTTTGACATTTTTTATTCCTGGAAAAAATTATAGATTGAAGTAATGGATATCAGATATGATGTTTCTATAAAAACAATATTGTAGTATGAAATTATGATCCAGACCAAGGGCCTAATGTATTTTTTTGTTTGTTTTGCTTTGTTTTAACAATGACAATAAACTATTTTATCAAATTCTAATCTGATACAAAAATATACTTATAATACGAATAGCATGTTACTTTTGTGTGTGTTTATTGAAATGGACAACATGATATCCAAGTACATGAAATTTCATAAATTCTGGAATTCATTCTTTTTTATACTTTTTATGAAAGTAGAGGTTTAAAGAAAATATCAGTTGGGAACATATAATTTAAATAGATCCTTTGGAGCAAATTTTACAGGAAATCTTAAGACACTTTTATCCCCACATTTTTTTTATTGGTGCATTATGGTGGGATATGTTGTTATATGTTCATAATGCACACAATATCATAATATAATTTGGCTAGTATTTCCCCTTTCCCTTTCCTCCTCCCTTCCTCTTAATGTAGTTTTAAGAATCCCAAGGATGGCTACTGGACTTCATTTAAACTTTTTTTTTTTTTTTTTTTTTTTAGTTTTTTACTTATTTATTAGGAAGCTGGTTCATGGATGATTGTCTTACAAGTTTTCTTGATAATTGCAGTATTCTATTTAGCAAAGGTAAGCTTGGATTACTCAATATTTTACCTTATATCATTTTCTACAATAGTGACTATATAACAAAATTGTGTCATACATAGAATATCAGGAAAGTGGTACAAAAGACAGTGTTGTAATTGTCGTTGCCAATATTTTAATACAGTTTTGACTGGGTTTTTAAATTTTGTTTTTAACATATTTGCAAACAAGAATTTGTCATATATGAAGGGAACAATGAGGTATTCCTGTAAAACCATGCACTCCATGGGATGGCTCTCTTCTGTAGCAGAGCAGACAACCCTGCTGAGGTGCCTGCACTCAGGACGAGCTCTCTTCCCAGGCCTCCACATTTCATGAAATACTTTTCCCCACTCCAAACAGTTTTGATGTGAATAGTCCAATCACAACTCTCCCCTTTCCCTTGGATCCAGGGGTTTGTCCTTAACTTTTTAAAGTTCATAGGTTAAGTTCATAGGTTAGGGTTTACAGTTAGTGTGTGGACTCATGACCCATGTCTGATTAATTGAACGACTGAATCTCATATTTTATATGTGGATAAAGAAATAAAGAATCTCTCTTCTGGAGTTTGAATTTAATCAAATTAAACCTTAAAATATATAAGAAGTACAACATCACAGGGAAGAAGCATGTTTACAGAAAAAAAAAATGAGGCAAACACTCAGAGAACCAGAATGCCAAGCCCTCTTGATGACCACTTCTGCCTCAAGTCAGTTCTAGTCTTACTTAATTTTATGAGCAAATTAAAAAAAAGAAAAAAAAAGTATTGTTAGCTGGCACTGTGGCATGTGCCTGTGATCCCATCTTGAGAGGCTGACATTGGAGGATGGGAAGTTGGAGGTCAGCCTGGGCAAATATGGAAGGCCCTGTCTCAAAAATACATACATACATAGCATACATTAAGACTGGGAATGAGATTCCATTGCAGAGGTCCTCTGGATGATTCAGTCCCTAGTACCATGGGGAGGGTGCCCTACAGTTCACCTAACAATAAAATATATATATATTCCATCTTATGCCACCAAATTTGTGGTGGTTTGTTATAGCAGATACAGGAAAATAAAGCAATTCCTAGTGGATTAGTCCATGCCTCATTGTAGCCATTACTAAATGACAAACCTTATTTGGACGTCTCAGTGATGAAATGGTGTACATCTGTTTTCCTGTCTACTTGTTTTTGTAGAAGTTCTTTTTCAATCAACATGCTGTTTTTAAGACTACAAATATTCAGTTTTGCACAATCTCTCATCCCTCTGCTTCTTTCTACTACGTTTATTGCCTCACATACATTCAGGAAGGAAATAGGAATGAAAGGAAAGACCATGTGCATTTTATTCAAGATAAATATGTTCAATGCTGGCTTCAGCCTTTCTATATGTTTCATTTTGTACATGTTGATTGAATTATTTGATTGACACATAGGCTTATATCAATACACGCTCATAAAGAAAACTTGAAATACAGTAGATATTAAAATACTTCTTTGTTGCCATTCTCAATGGGCTATCAGTCTTCCTCTCTATACATGTAGATGTATTCTTTTTTGTCAATGGTCAGCATCTCTCTTAAAATATTGCTCTCAAATCCGTGTACAATAGCTTGATACAATAAGATATGTTTGGACTAATTAGGATACAATCCAATACAATTCTTACTTCCCTATATATGGAATATTCACAATTTTCTTATTATGAAGTATTTCAAGTAATCATAAAAAAGTGCATTGGGGCTAGGGATATAACTCAATAGTAGAATGCTTGCCTAGCACAAACAAGAAAGGGCTCCAGTTCAATCACAGTACCACAAAACAAAACAAAGCAAACAAACAAAAAGCAGCATATTGGATACCAATATACTCCAATCACAAGCAAGCAGACATTTATTTTATCATTTTAGTCTCATGCAAAGATATAAAATGTGACAGGTGTATTAAAGTTCATTTTCATCATTCCTACCTACTAGCCCTTATGCTGTGGGATTAAGGAAAGGAAATTCTCATCTGCAATTGGTACATTTCAATCTGAACCATATTTTGGCCACTTGGTAGATAATCTAAGTGTTATTATTTTCTATAATTTAAAAATAAAAGTGTTACATCATATATACTACTTTTTTATTTTCTCTTTTGTAACTCAAACATGTTTTTAAGATTTATCCATGCTTACTAAGTTAGAACTAGTTAATTTCTACTAATTATGCTATTAAACTCTGTTTGAATGCTTATGTTTGAACCATTCAGTTATCAATTGCCCTACAGATGAATAATTAAGTTGCTTCCATATTTTCCTTATTACACAGCCATGCAATTATTATGCTTAAGTATTTCTCTCGTGAATTCGTGTTTGTAAACTACTAGATAATAAGAGTTTACAACTTTCTTGCATACTGTCAGATTGCTTTCCAAATCCATCCAATCTCATTGCTCCACCATGAGCAGAGCAATAAAGACTATTTCCCCACATCTTCATCAACATCTAGTGTTTTCAAACTAAACTATGTCTAAATTTGCAGTTTTACTGATTATCTTGTAATTTTAATTTGCTCTTATTGATTACTAGTGAAGTTGAATATTTTGTCAATTTTATTTTCCTGTTCTATAAATTAACCTTTCATAATTTTGCTCATTTATTTTATTGGATTTTTTAATTGGGCGAGATTTTTTTTTTTTTTTTGCGTAATAATTTTTTTTTTTTTTTTTTTTGCGTAATAAATTTGGAGGATTTGTCTTTCTCTGAATTTTGAAGTTTTGTTATTTATATTTGTTAGAGTTTTCTTTGATTATCCTTGTTTTCATTTAGTTGATATTGTTTTGATTGTTTATTAATATAAAAGTATAAATATCAATGTCATTGAATCTAACTTCTTCAACTTATGTCATAAAATATCTGTCATGTTTTATTTTAATAATTTTTAAACTTTTTATAGTTTTATTCCATGTAAAATTTAATGCACTGGCATATTAAAAGCCATTTTTTTTTCATTTGTATCATCAATTTTTCCATTACTTTAAAGGCTTTGAAATTCTTTCTCCCATATATATACATGTGTATATTTATCAGTTCTGTAACTTTATAACCCTTCACTTTCTATAGGATTATTAAAATTAGTTTAATTTTACATTGTTTTAATAGGCTGTTACATGAGTCTTGAAATTTGACTGGACTATTCTTAGGGACTCAATACTCACATATATATTTCAATTATTTTACCAGATTATATAATATTTTGATTTGAATTCCATTTAATTTCTTATGCAATTTGGTGAAATGACACCCTTATGATTCTGAATCTTCTGATCCATAAAGATTATAATCTCTCCATTTACTTGCCTACTTTTATGTACTCCAATATGGTTTTATAAATTTTTCCATAGAAAACTTTTACTTACTTGTTGTCTTTACTTCCATGTTTTTTGATTTGTGTTGATATTGTGAATGTTATTTTTTATCAATTAATTTGCTAGTTATTTATAGTGTAAAATATGCTACTGACTTCAGAAATCATTCTTAAATCCCTCAAAATTTATTGTCATTATTTATTTTTTTAATTATTTAAAAAAATTTATATATGACAGCAGAATGCATTACAATTCTTATTACACATATAGAGCACAATTTTTCATATCTCTGGTTGTATACAAAGTATATTCATACCAATTCGTGTCTTCATACTGTACCTTGGATAATAATGTCTATCACATTCCACCATCATTTCTAACCCCATGCCTTCTCCCTTCCCTTCCTACCCCTTTGCCCTATCTAGAGTTTGTCTATTCCTTCCATGCTCCCCCTCTCTACCCCATTATGAATCAGCCTTCTTATAACAGAGAAAACTTTTGGCATTTATTTTTTTTGTGGGGGGAGGGATTGGCTAATTTCAGTTAGCATTGTCTTCTCTAACTGTATCCATTTACCTGCAAATGCCATGATTTTATTCTCTTTTATTACTGAATAATATTCCATTGTGGAATATTTTTAAAAATCCATTCATCTCTTGAAGGGCATCTAGGTTGGTGAATTGTGCTGCTATAAACATTGATGTGGCAGTGTACCTGTAGTATGCTGAGGTATAACTGGGTCAAATGGTGGTTCCATTCCCAATTTTCCAAGGAATCTCCATACTGCTTTTCATATTGGCTACACCAATTTGCAGTCCCACCAGCAGTGTATGAATGTATCTTTTTCCCCACATCCTTGCTAACACTTTTTGGTGTTTGTATTCATAATAGCTGCCATTCTGACTGAAATGAGATGAAATACTCTTCAATATATTTCAGGAAATAGAAAAAGAAGGAGCACTTCCAAACTATTCTATGAGGCCAGTATCACCCTGGATTCCAAAACCTGGCAAAGACACATCAAAAAAGAAAACTTCAGACCAATATCTTTAATGAACACAAATGCAAAAATTCTCAATATAATATGGCACATAGAATACAAAAACATATCAAAAAGATTGTACACAATGATCAAGTGGGATTCATCCCAGGGATGCAAGGTTGGTTCAACATATGGAAATCAATAAATGTAACATATCACATCAATTAACTTAAAGGTAAGAATCATATGATCATCTCAATAGACACAGAAAAAGCATTTGAAAATACAGCATCCCTTCCTGTTCAAAACACTAGAAAAATCAGGGATAATAGAAACACATCTCAACATCATAAAGACTATCTATGCTCACCCCCAGACCAACATCATTCTAAATGGAGAAAAATTGAAGGCATTCACTCTGAAAACTGGAACAAGACAGAGATGCCTTATTTCACCACTTCTATTTAACATAATTCTTGAAACATGGCCAGAGCAATTAGACAGAAATTAAAGGGATACACATAGGAAAGAAAGAACTCAAATTGGCACTATTTGCTGATGGTATGATTCTAAACCTAGAAGACCCTAAAGTTCCACCAGAAAACTTCTATATCTAGTAAATGAATTCATCAAAGTAGCAGGATTTAAAATCAACACCCATAAATCAAATGCATTTCTGTATATCAGTGGCAAATCCTCAGAATGGAAAACTACTTCATTTACAACAGCCTCAAAAAATTGAGTTATTATTTCTAACAGATTATATTCTATAAATTATAGTATTTGTTCCCACATCACTTGCAGGTTTTATTTTTATGTCTAGTAACTCAGTATAATCTGTTCAGATTAAAATATCACGAACCTTTTTGTCTTCTGATTTTAAAGATAATGCTTTTGGAAATCAAACAGTATATTTATTGTGTATGTTGTCTTATTAAACATTGCCAAGTTATAGATGTTTATTCTAGTAGTCTTCTATGAATTTTAAACATAAATGGAAGTTTCAATGTAGATTTTTCCCTTCACTGAGTAACATTTTCCTATTGTTTTTTCCTTTAATCTGTTAATTTGTTGAATAATACCAATCTACAATTTAATATTCAATACCTGAATTAGAAGGCAAATCCAGAAACCTATAAGTGTGTACTAAAATTTTAAAATGCCTAGGGATCATAAGCGAATTTTCTTCCTTTTTCTAACAATTTTGGATTTTATTGCATCAGTTGAAGCTAGGCTGGCCAACTATCCTAATTTCCTTGCATTTTTTTTTTTTTTTTTGTCACTGAGAGTTCTAACTTCTGAGACACCCCTTTGTGGAACTCAAAAACTTTAATTTTTCAGTGATGAATGTGGCATTTTGGATGAAAAGTACAAAGTGATACAGTGGCCAAATAATAGGGGCAGAAATCAACATTGTTTAGTATTAAATGGGTACAGCACGTACATTCTGCTTTCTTTAGTCACTGTCCTGTTTTTTCCCCCAACCATTGAGGTTGGCAATCATGATTTAAAATTCCTAATGAAGGATCACCCAATGTTATTCCTTGATTGCAAACTAATTGTGTAGCTTAATGTGTCATGTTTGTGAGCATTAAAACTTTGTCTTTGATTTTGATTATGGGTTAAATATTGTGGTTTATCCAGATACTACTGGTTCAGTTTTTAAGATTTCGAATATTATGACCAGTTTTTCTAAGAATTCAGATGATGAAAATAATAGCAAATATAACACCAGCATCAATATGACCCACCATTAAAAGAAAAAACAAAAGGGTAAACCACCACAAAATTTAAAGCCAGATTTAAGTATTTGTAAAAGTGAACTAAAGAGATGAATAACAAAGACAAAGTTTACTATAACGATATGAAAAATGTTGGGGTTTGGGCAGGTGGTGAATGCACATGTGAAGACCAGAATTCACAAGACCAGGAAGTGCTGGTGAATCAATCAAAATATTTCATATTACAAAATGATACTGGCGGTAAATTGAAAATAGCAGCTGTTGAATTAACTTGGGCACACCACATGCACAAACACATGTTGTTATATCTATCCCTTGATTGATTGAAGAACATGAATGCAGTTACATTTCCAGAAAAAGAGGTTTCAACTAAAAGGTCTGGTGTTACTCTCTAATGGTGTAGAATTGACTTTGTCAGATGTTAAATGGTGATCATAGCTTTTTACAGTACATCAAATGATATTTCAGATCGCAGCACCAAAAAATACAATTTAACAACAAATTCAACATTTAATAACAAATGTTTCTCTTAGCTCTTAGTTACTTCAACTTGAAAAATCAACTAATTCCCTTGATTTCTATGAAAATTTTAATAAAATTACAGAAACTATCCAATAATAGATGGCTGATACCTCATTTTAATACAAACTGGGCTGTGTTTATTCATTGCATATTCAACTACAGGTTCAAACAATGTTGGGAAAATCCATTCTTTCATAAACTTCTAAACAAAGAAATTGAACACATCATACCTGTTAAGTGTCATACATTGTTCATATACATAATTACTAAAAAGATTTGTGCTTTGCCTACCTGTGATATCAATTCTATCATAATGAAAACTTTTGTCACTTTTTATTTTTCTAAAATGGGCAGAAGGTCATAGTGACAACTTTGGAAATAGAGTAGATAAACTCCTACACCTTTTACCTACAGGAAGTATGTATATCATCATTGCCTACCATAAAAAAGATATTTAAATATGCTGTGGAAGCCTGTTTTCAACCTGTGAGAAAAACACTGATGATGAGAATGAGAAAAACAGTTTTTGGAAAACAGAAATTCATATGCTATTTTTCTAAAACTCTTCCATGATCTTTTGAAGTGGTCATCAACAGTCTAGGAAATGATAAACTAACTACATTTGAAGTGTTTTCTGTTGTGTGTAGGTTGTGACAAAAATTCATAGTGTAAGAAAATTATCTATTTTTTTGAATAGCAATAAGATTGTTGGACTAGAAAAGGACTGTGAAGATAAACGGGACTTTCTCAATTTCCTTTTTAATACTCTTACTTAACTGGCATCTAATTTTAATTTGACATGTTCTTATTACTCCTTTGTTTTGAGCCATTTTTTTCCTAGTAAAATTGTATAAATTCTGATGATAATCAGTGTAAGTAAATTTAAAAACTATGACTATTTTATGGAAAAATATCTTATATGATAAATTTATAGATGTAAAGAATCTATTTGCAAAACATTATTTACCAAAAGAAACCTGGAGATATAAACTGTATGGGAACTTTTTGAGAGACAAAAGGTAATTCTTACAAGTTAAATATGTGCCACTGCATTTGAGGGAAATACTAAATATCCCATATTCAAATACATAAATACTTTAGTAGAGAGTCTAAATAGCTTGATGTTATCAATTGGAGTGACACCAGAATCAGTGCAATGGGGAATTCATAAAAAGCAGAGCAAGAAATCAAAATGAATCTTATCGTTGATTGTATTAACTTTTACCTGCACATAGAAGAAAGATGTCATGAAGGTTTTCTGTTACAGTAATACATACTCATATAATTATTATACAATATTTACTGCTGTTATTATTGTATAATTATTATTATTGTCTGATATGAATATGCCTTTAATTTTCATTCTAAAATATTGGCTGCAGTAACTGCAGCCCTTAGCTGTTTTTGGTATTTGTTATTTTGTAGTTTAGTATTGGGTTAAATTTAGCAAACATTTGCTTGGACATAATAAATATTCATAAATTGTAAGACTGAACAGTTCTGTATATGTCTTGTCTACAAGCCAGTTGTGCCAGGGCTGTGAGGTAGGCTACATACAGGCCAAAGAACGTGCTTGGAGACATATACGGTTTATTGGTGAAAGCTTAGAAGAGATGAAAGTCTGTTCCAAGAAGAGTGATTAACAGGTGACAGGCTGACAGATAGCACCTCCATTCCTCATGATGCTTTGACAAGCAGTGCTTCCTCTGCTGCAGGGCATGTTGTCAAGATGTGATCTGCTGGACCAGTGACACATATCCTTTCTACTGTACCCAAAGTTTCGCCCCCACTCCTGCTCAGGGAGGGCTTCTATATTAGCCTGCAAACGCAGTGACATCATCAGTATTAGCTTGGTTAGTTTGCTTGTCTGAGCAGGATCCTGAGGAGCACTGGTCCAGTGTACATGAAAGTAGCTTTCTACCAATACCACCAACTTCCCCTATTTCCCAGTGTGCATAAGAGAAAGCCAGTGTCCTCCACAATAATAGATATCTAGACTTTCCATCCCATGCTTGCTCTCATTTTCCCCTTACCTTGGCTAGTTTTTGAGGAACAGAAAGAGAACATTCAGGGACATTGTGTTTTACTGTTACTTCCCCTTTGCTTTAAGGATGAGATAATGTACATGCCAATAAATGGGGAATAAGCTTGTTTAAATCACATTCTTATTTTTGTTTTGTTTGATATCTTGTTTTCTGAACCAGTGGTATTGTAATCTCCTATATTAACTTAAGATATGTACAGCTTTGTCAAAACATAGGCAAATTTTGAATGATTTTAAGTTCATATCTGTTTTGAATTATAGAAAATTATTAAATTGTCCTATTGACTATTGTATACAATAGTGACTTTCTAATAATGATTGTTTTAAATTCAAAACTCTTATTAATATCATTATATCAATTTTCCTCTCTTCAGTATTTGCCTATATGATTTTCTTCCATTTCCTATGAAGTCATTGTCATTTTATGTAGCATATCATGTAAGAGATTTCTTTTAAAGAATTAGTTTTGAATGTTTCTGTCAATTTGTGAAATTGTTCTGTTGCAATTTATCATGACTATTGCTGTGTTTGGATTTATTTCCACTATCATATTTTATAATTCTTATTTTCCATGATGTTATTTCTTTTTTTTTTTTTTTTCAGAGTAGAAATTAGAAATTTATTAAAGGACAGAAGAAAAGACTTCTCCCGGAGGAAGAAGGGGACCCAAAAGGTGGAATCCATGGAAGTGTAGTTGTCTCCCCTTTTTATAGTTCTTTCAGTAATGGAATGTAGGTTGGAAGGCCCGAGGGGTGGGACACAGGTAGGCCAAAGAGTCAAGTTTGCTGTTCATTAACATTTCTTTGGGATGGGCTATCTCCAAATCTGTTGGGGGCTGTATCCTGGGCTTCATTAACATTTCATTAACACTTCTTTGAGGTGGACTTTGGCCTAGGGCCTTTTTGGAACTTTATTAACATTCCATGAGTTGTCCTGTTTTCCCTGAGTCATTCCCAGCATGGCCTCCATTTTAGAGTTCACTTGGTATTAGACCCCATTTACCTAACTACACTGACTACCTAACTTTAAATCTGGCTTCATTCCCCCCTCTAATTTGGGAAGCTCCTTACTGCTGTAAGGAAAGGGGGCGAAGATCTTTCTGGCTTCTTCAGGCTGACAAAAGGGGCGATGTTGGGGCAAGCAGTTTGGAGTCCCCTTTTAAAAATCGGGTCTATCGAGTGGTCCATGATAGAAGTCCGACTGAGAAGTAATAGGCTGGAGGGCCATTTGGGCGATGGGCGGTCTATAAGAGAAACAAGAATTCATTAATATTGGAACCATATTGATGCAGCAATAAATGCCATAGCACAGGAATATGCCAATGAGTATGATGGCTAAGACAAAGACTAACAATGTTTACCACCAGGAAGTACCAAGAACCAGAAGCTAAGATATTGATTCCATGACAAAGTTGCTGGGGACATGGCTTCTATCTGAGTATGCAAATCCTTAAGGATATTTGTCACATTACCAGAAATGTCAGCGATGTAAACACAACATTTAACTTTTAGGGTTACAGATGTCCTTTTCCTTAAGGTACAGTTTAATAATTTAATGTCATCTGATCCTGCAAAATCCTTTTACTAGTATGACCTCTGTGTCTAATAGAGAAATCTTTAATTCTGTTACTTAGGGCTGGATACTCATACTAGCAAACACCAAGCCTACCTGTGTAGGTTAGGAATATCTGTGGGCCTTAAACTAAAACTACTCTAACAGTCCCTTTGACAGTTATCAGGCATTTCTGTCTAAGAATCTCTTTTGTAGCCTCCAGTCTACTTATTCTTGGAAGTTACATTTAACTATTATTATCATTTAAAATATCCAGGAATAGCTGTTTTGGCTCTTTAACTGTCTTTGCTAAGTGTTTAAGATGAAGTAAGTCAAACTGACTTTGTTTCCATCTATTGTTAAGTCAGCTGAGTTTCCTGGGAGTCCTCGGGAACTTCACAGCAGCTTCTCAGTTCTGCTAGTGCCATTTGCGCTAGGATGGGTCCAGGCCTTGCTTGACCATGTGGCTTCCCTCAGAAGCATCAGGGATGTCTCCCTTTTCTGATGACCCTCCTCTTTACATCAAATGCACTGATTGGCTTTCTGTCCTCCACTGGTCTCATTAATCTCCCTGATCGGAAGGTTATGTGGCCTAGAGTTGCAGAGCTCTTTGGAGAAGTACCCTATCCCTGATTCAGACTGACTCAGAGGGCAAGAGCCAAATATTGGTTTTCTTGGCCCTTTAATTTAACTTTAATTTTAAAACTTAATCTTAAACATCCAGCAAATAAGTTTCAACAGCCTTATACTAAGTACTGGGCTTTAGTACCTATCTCTCTATCCTGTAGGTGATAACTCCTTATCTTAAGTTAATCCAGGTTGTGAGTTCTTAAAGCAGTACCTCTTTAAAACATTAACAGGCAATCCTTAGACCATCTAAAAGCAAACTACGAAACAAAACTAACTAGGATAAAAACATATTTAGTTTATGTAATAGCTACCTTGAATTCTGGCAGAGTTATACATTATAATCCCCTGTTTGAGGTCCTGGCAATCGTGATAAAAAACCAACTTTTGGACACAACCTTAAATGCACTGAAATCTGGCCTACTTCTTTCATAGTCACTTTCACATGAAATGGGACATAGAGCCTTATCTCAAGTAAGGCGGGGCCCTTCATAAGTCTTAAATGCTATAGTTCTGAAGCTGATCTTTGCTTTTTAGACATCATTTTACAAAGCCTATATAAATTGTTGTGAACTTGAGCAAACACAACATAATATCACATCTAAAACAATTAAAGAAAGGCTGAAAGCTTTTAACCTTTTGTAGAAAAGTAGCAAAGTACTTTTGTGTTTTGCAATAAAACCTTTACATAGATTAGGCTCTCATTAACTTAAAAATACATTTAAATTGTATCTCAGTGTAAGAAGTAACATGGAACTTTACATAACTTATTGATAACAAATTCAGTTATAGAACACAAATGATACAAATAAACTTCCAACACGTTTCTTTTAAGCCTAAAATTACCATACAATTTTAGAACACCAGTTTGATATAATGCTCTTTCTA
The DNA here is from genome assembly GCF_045843805.1 of Urocitellus parryii. Lineage (NCBI taxonomy): Eukaryota > Metazoa > Chordata > Mammalia > Rodentia > Sciuridae > Urocitellus > Urocitellus parryii. The sequence goes on along the minus strand of NC_135538.1, from coordinate 66,713,247 downwards.
AAGCTTCTACCTTACAGACTTGTATACCTGGAAGATATGAACACATTAATGGCACCAATTACATTTATTTTTTTATATTAACCAAGTTTAGCTTTTAAAGAAATAACATAGCACAATTCTCTAAAACAACAGCACTTGTTTAACCAGCTGTTTAATTTCTTTAAGATTACTTGCTCAAAAACTTACAACTTGCATAGACCTTCTTTATATCACTTACTTAAACCCTCTTAATTGCTTAATCATATAGACTCTTATCCAGAAACACACTTTCCCTCTATTAAATCCATACCTAGAACCTTCTAGTTTCTCTTTTTTTATCTGTTAACCTCCTTCTGTTTATATTTTGAAACAATACCTGTAAACTTTTGAATCTAAGCAGATTACTTCATAGACATCAACATTTTATTAGGGCCTTTTTGAACACCTAGAAAAACTTATAAGCTTAATTTAAGACCTCCTTTTTTATCTATTTACCAAATTTAAATTGAGCCATTTGAATCATGTGAATCAAAGATATTTGGATCCATTTTTAATTTTTCATGAGCGCTCCTCATCTGTCATTTGTCTGTCAATCACTGCATGATATATGGACATGCACATACAGACATATCGACATACAACACGTAACACAAGTGTAACACATAACACAATGGTGAAGGCCTTGTAGATTTCTCAGGTGAAATCTCATTGTAATTTTTTTAAAAAAAATCCAGTTGATCAAAAATAGAACTTATCAGAAAAACATTAACTTGTCTGTAGGAACAAAATCATGAGCTCAAAAAAAAAACATAGAATCTAAGAAAAGGCAAAAGTCCTAAAAAAAATTGACTGGCCAGTAATTAGTAAATGCCATACAATTTACTTCTTGATTTGGTCTAGTTTGAGTTCAGGTAAAAAAGACACTTTTACACTTTTTTTTCCTTGGGCCTGAGCTCCAAGCTGCTTGTGTTTGCATACCAACTTAAGTCCTGGCTGAGGTCTGGAAGGACCTGGGGAAACCTGAATTCTGACCAGAAACCACATGCCTGAGGCACTTTAACCATAAGTCACAATTTATCTTCCTATGCTAGAAAAACTTGCTCACACAAAACTGAAAATAGGATCCTTCTTGATAATATAAAAGCCACCATCAGAAGAAGTTCCTTCAGGATCATTAAGCTACTTTCTTTCTGAAGTTCCTAAAGTAGTATTAAGTTACCTTAAATCGCCTGGAAAAAAATCCACACACTACCATGTATATCTAAAATTAAGCTTTGAAAATTCCCAAGACTGTTGCTAATTAATGTCATTTCAATAAGCCAGACCAACGTTTTAATTCAACACTTTTTCCTAAATCTTACACACTGAGAGAAACAGATACCAAATCATAATTTACTATCCTTGCCCAAATCAATGCACTGTATACCTAGTGAAATCTCCTTAGGCTACCCAGTTCAAAAATTGATGAAAAAAAATAAAAATAAAACTGAATGATTGGGAGTTACTTGCCAACTTGGAAGTAGAGTTCAAGTAGAGTTCTTTTAATTTTCTATCCTAAGTATTTAAGTTCTCTGGCATGAATTATCTGATGTCACAAACTAAACAGTTACCTAACCCTAACTTTTAACTGCAAGATTATGCAATGCTTCAAACTCATTTAGATACCAGATGAAATATCTTTTAGACACACATTTAGCCTAGATTATCCCCAAGAAACAATCTATAATAACCTTTAAAATAGACCAGATAAGAAAATATCTCTCCAGGTTTTGAACTTCCATTTAATTATGACTCTTATCAGTGGCACCTTAGATTTCCCCATGAGTGGACCAGATGTTCTCACATAGGGGCAACTATAAGTGTAAAATCAAGGGTCTCAGTGTGATTGACTTTACTGCATTTGGGTGGAGTAATCCTTACAGTGTAGAGAAAGAATGAGGAAATTTCCCCAAAGCGAAAAAGGCTCTGGCAGCTGCTGGGAATTCCTCAGTTTCCCCTTTCACTTGCAAGATTAGCTCCTTTGGATAGATCCAATCTTAGGCAATCTGCATATCTCCTAACCTTCCAGTAGAGTCAGTTTTTATCTGCCTTAGGTCTTGAAGGAGGAAGGGAGTATGTACTTTGATCAGCCCAAATTTTTCTCTTGATTCTTTTTCCTCAGTGAATCCAAGATTTTTTTCTCTTCATGGCAGATATCATAGCTAAGTCTACTTTACATTGTTGGCAAAATTTAGGTTTTCCTTAGAGCAAAAAAATCTGAACATACAGCACCTCACACCATTTCCTTTTTGTAAAATTTTATCAAACTGTAAAAAGATATTTTCCTCTGGTGGCCAGGTTTCTCCATCAGAGAGTTTGTATTGAGGCCAGGCCAAGAAAATGAGGCGCTTGTTCTTGAGCGCATGAGGTTCAAATTTATCCCAATTTTTCAATACGCAGGCTAGTGGTGCACCTAGCGTATTGGAGAGAGAAGCTCCTGTCTGAGTGAGACGAAAACAGGACTCAGGCGCCCATGCTGCGACGGAGAAAACTGTTCTCCTTAGGGACGTCTCCCTAACCTTGAGCTTCCTAAAAGGTCCAGAAAACCCGTCTCTCACCTGGCTTTGCCAAGGGGTTTCTGGTCCCCTTTAGCAAATTGCTAGGGTCTCAGTTTGCCCTATGCCAGAGACCCTGGGAGGATTCAGACTTAAGGGCCTTACTGCTTTCCTCCCGACCACTAAAAACCCATTGTGTGCTCTTTTGTCACCTTTGCTCTGTAGACTAGCAGATTACCGGAGGAGTTGATTCTAAAAATGCTTCTCTTAGCAGTTTAAGGAACACAGCACATTTTAAACATTGAGCGGTAAAACAGACTATTGAAAGTTACCTATGCACCTTAGGGAACCTGGGCAGATCTTACTAATTATCCCATGCCTTTTTCTCAGCCTTACAACCTGAATTGCTAACGTTTCTGACCTGCAAAGGAAGGGAAGCATCCAGGAGGAATGGATGCGGGGTTGGGAGTGTTGCATGGCCCATAGGGAGGCAAATGTAATTGGGGCTTTCCCTCAGTGCCGTTCATCTACCGATCACCCTAGATACCCCTGGGGGCTGTCGGAAGGGGGCTCAAGAGAAAGGAACCTTAAGAATTTGTCTGAGAGTAGCCCAGACCGGAATTCCTCAGTTGTTCCAAACTCCTTCCTCCACCTCCACGCATCAGAGGCAGATCGGGATTCCGGACACTGTGTACTCACGCCAATTGCTCTCCAGGCCTCAGAGAAGTTGGAAGCGGCTTTGACAGAACCCAACATGCCTGCTCTGTACCGAACAGGTGATTGAGAGCTGCCTAGGCCGAGAAACCTCTCACCCGAGTCTTGAAGAGTGGCGGCTGCACTAGTTGCATTTAAGTAGCCGTCGGGTGCCCACCTTACCCTCCAGAAAGAAAGAGAAAGATGCACCTCAAACAGACATGGGGTGCATGCACTTACCTCGGTGTAGAATCTCGGTATGGGACCTCCAATATGTTACCGCTGTTGACCGGTGACGAGTTCTTGCTTCCCCGATGTTGAAGAATAACACCAAAGAAGCACGCCAAGGCAAGGTCAGAGTAGAAATTAGAAATTTATTAAAGGACAGAAGAAAAGACTTCTCCCGGAGGAAGAAGGGGACCCAAAAGGTGGAATCCTGATGTTATTTCTTTTTTCTCTTTTTTCTCAAAATCTAATAAACTTTTTTTTCCCTGAAAATTTGAGTTCACACCAAAATTAATCCACTTATCAGAGAAATCCCATATACATCTGTCTCCACACATATAAAACAGTCTTACCCTATTGATAACCCCACCACAGTAGGAAAATTAGATTATTATGAATCTACAGCCACACATCATTATCATTGGAAGTTCAAAGTCTTTATTAAGGTTTACCCTCAGGGTTATAGGTTGTGTGGGACTGTACAAATATTCAATGACATATGCATTATTGTAGTCGCATACCAAGTATTTTCACTGCCTTGACACTCTTCTATTCATCTCTCCTTTACCCTGACCCCTAGAGCCACCAATAATTTTGTTGTCTGCTTAGCTTTGTACCTTTTCCAGGATTTCTGATCATTGGAAGCTCAAAGAATGTAATGTTTCCTGAGGATCTTCTTTCACTTTGCAATACACCTTTAACCAAACTACATGGTGTTTCATGACATTATGTTATGTCATTCTTTTTTTTTAAAGATAGAGTGAGAGAGGAGAGAGAGAGAGAGAGAGAGAGAGAGAGAGAGAGAGAGAGAGGATTTTTAATATTATTTATTTTTTAGTTCTCGGCAGACACAACATCTTTGTTGGTATGTGGTGCTGAGGATCGAACCCGGGCCGCACGCATGCCAGGCGAGCGCGCTACCGCTTGAGCCACATCCCCAGCCCATGTCATTTATTTTTGACACTGAATAACACTCTGTGTTCTTAATGTACCACAATTTATTTATCTACTGCTGTAAATCTTGGTTGTTTCCAAGTTTTGGCAATTATGAATAAATGTGTTATGAACATCTTTCCATAATTTTTTTCAGTAGACATATGTTTTTCAATGCCTTTAAATATAAAGTGATTTCAGGATTGTATTGTAAGTGTATGTTAGTTATGTAACAAACATCAAACGTTCTTCCAAAGTTGCTGCAGCAAGAAATCAGACCATTACTGAATGATAGTTTCAGTAGCTTCACATTCTTATCAGTATTTGGTGTTGGTAGTGTTTTATATTTTATATCTAAAGGCGTATAGTAGTAGTTTGTTATTGCTTAAATTCACAATTCTGTAATGACATATGTTATTGTACCTCTTTACATATGCCAACTTGCCATCTGTGTATCTCCCCTGGTGATGTATTTGTTAGGGTCTTTTGCTCATTTCTATTTGGTTATTCATTTTCTTATTGTTGAATTTTAAGGGTTTTTTATATATTTGGGAGAACAATCATTTATCAGATCATTCTTTTGCAAATATTTTCTTCCTCTCTGTAGCTTGTTTTCTTAGAATGTCTTTTGGAGAGCAGAAATTCTGAGTTTTAATGAAGTCCATTTATCAGTGGTTCCTGTCCGGAGTTATACCTTTGATGTTATATATAAAAAATCATCACATAACCTAAGATCACCTTAATTTTCTCCTGTTTGTTTTCTAACTGTTGTATAATTTCACTGTTGCATTTATGTCATGACACATTTTGAGTTAATGTTTGAGTGTGGTGTGCAGTCTGTGTCTAGATTCATATTTTTGTATATAGATACTCACTTCTTCCAACATCATATTTTAAAAACTGTATATCTCAAGGTCTTGCCTTTGTCAAAGACCAGTTGACTCCATTTAGATGGGCCTATTTATGAACTCACTGTTTTGCTTCAGTTAATCTATTTTTCAGTTTTTTCAGCAATATCTTGTTTTTCACTACTGCAATTTCTAGAAAATCTTGTGAAACAATATATTGTTAGTTTTTTACTTTGTTATTTTACCTCAGTATTGCATAGGCTATTGTGGGCCTTTAATCTCTCCCTATTAACTCTAGAATGAGGGGTCCACCATAATATTATCCTGAGTTTTCAGTAGAATTTTATTGAATCTATAATTAAATTTGGGAAGACTCAGCATCTTGATGATTTTGAATATTCCTATACATGAATGTGGAATATATCTCCATTTATTTGCATCGTCTTTGATATTTTCTAATAGAATTTTATCTTTCTCATGTGTATCTTGAATTTATTTTGTAAGCTTTATAGACTTACATTTTTTAGGGGGGGGTGTTATTGTAAATGGTAAAACATTTTAAATTTCAAATTCTACCTGTTCATTCTTGGTACATAGAAAAGTGAATAAACTTTTATATATTAGTATCTCACTGATATTTTTCCTTTCTCATTTTCTGTTTCACAATATTATACTTTTTGAGATTAAGTTTACCTATTTCATATTCAAAAGTGCCTTAACTGGTGTTTATTCCATCTGATATCTTTATTATACAATATCACACTTTGATAAACATGTCAATTTGGCATTTCTTCAAATGGGTTTGTACTTCCTATTTATTTTATTTTATAGAGATTTTATTTTTAAACTTTCATTAATCATTTAAATTCTACTTGGTTTATAGTCTTTAAACATTTTTGCTTTTGTATTACATTAAATTCCTGATGCTTGGTTCTCACAATGTTGGGTCTGTCAATACAGGGAACAAAGTGTTTCCTTGAACACTTTGAAGCTTTTTTATCTTGGCTTTATTGCTTTGTGCATGTATATGCTGCTGTCCCTGTGGCACAGGCTGTGGGAAGAAGTTCCTGAGTACCTTTCCTATGCTTCTGCCAGATATCCCAGATTTATAACCAGAGGGCAGAATTTTTTTTAATTTTAATTTTTTGTTGGACTTCTCCAGACCTCATGGATAATTCTCAACTCCAAATTCATTCAAGAGTAAGTTATTAGGTTTTGCTTTCTCAAGAGAGAAAGTTTTTTTTTTTCCCACTCAGGGCCAATGAACAAACAAAACAATATGTCTTATCTTTTATTTGAGTCAATTGTTGGGTATATTTTCTTTTCTACACTTTCCTACAAGTTTTGATTTTTATTTTACTTTGTTTTGTGGTTTGTTTTCTGAGTAGTGACTTGATTCAAGAGCTCATGGTGCACATAGAATTTGGTTTCTATGTGAACATTTAAAATACTGTTTCCACTAAAAGTATAGAAAATTTGCAAATTATTTTTAATCTTTTCTATTTAATTTTTAACTTCCAATACTTCCATTTAATTTAGTAATTTACATAGAAATTTAAAATTATTTTGATTAATAATTTTCTTTCAATGCTTTCCTGCCATTTTGGCAGAAGTATTTCTTATTTGTCCATATCTCATCTTGATAGAAATCAATGTTATATTCAAAATTCATATACATTACAACTATAGGGGGAGCCTAGATAATTAGATTAAACAAAGTTATTCCAAAATTTCTGCTATGGCCTGTTTACAAAGTATTGGTGAATGTACAGCTTACTGAGGTAGGATGTAAAGTGCTTTTTTTTAGCCAGTGGTAACCAGTTGGGACACCTGACCATACCAGTCTCCACTTAGCTACAATTCACAATGTGATTATTTAGTACATTTATTGAAACTATAAACTTGTTGTTATTATTTTCTTATGGTGTGATAAAAGTTACATTTCCCAGTGTATGCTTGGAAAATTTCCTTTGTAACTGTTTGCTTATCTTAAATTTGGAAAAGAAAAAGAAGCAAAAAAGATAAAATGTATAAATAAATATATGTCAGAATAACATTCATGCCAACACCAAAATCCCCAAATTTCTTGTTATGCCTAAAGTATATGTCTGATGGAAAAAAGTGTGTTGAAAATTTTTAAGTGAATGAATTGTAAATTTTTGTACAATTTAGGACTGAAGAAAACGTTAAACTTCAGGTTTTTTTTTTTTTAAATGTTGATTAAAATTTATTTTGACATTATAGTTTTAAGAGAAAGGGACACCCTCCCCCGACACAGAGAGAACAAAGGGTTTTCTGAAATACAAAAACTCTTGCAATTAACTTCTAGAGGATGAGTTTAGAGTATCTTCAGCCTAAATTTCTCTTTGTACAATGGCAAAGAGTCATCAGAGGGACCTAATTCAGCTTACGGACTGATGATTTGGCCTGACATTGTGTTTTAAAAAAAAAAAAAAAGTAAGAAAGAAAAAGGAAAAAAAAAAAAAAACAAAAAGAAATCTTTTATCTCCATATAGGAGAATCATTATCCTAATTTGTTCTAAATTGGTACATATTGAAATTTTTCATAACATTCTTTTTTTTAAATTTCACGTTAGTAAACTTCAGTTTTGTAAAGAAAAGTACTCTTCTCAGCATCAAGAAACACCATCCATGCCAACCATTCCAGAAATATCTCTGCCATTTTTCTGACTCTTCCCTGTGTCTCAGCTTTACTCTAGCTCTGCCTGCTGTTACATTCTTCCAGATGGTGTAAAACACAGACTCCAAATATCCCAAACATTGCATTTTGTACCTGCCAATGGTAAAAAGGGCTGTGTATGATCTCTTTGGTCCCACATTTAGAAAATAACACATTTAAGAAGTCTCAGACATAATTTTCCAGAAGTTAGGTGGGTATCCTTCCTAGAAGAAAAGGAAAGGACTAGAAAGGGTATAGCAATTATGCATTATAAAGCATATAAATAATTTTCGTAGCTAATTTAAGCATTTATCAATATAATCTTTAATGAACATACTAAGATTCATTAACTTGACCATATGAAATTATACATGTAATTTTTAAATTTGTTTTTAAATTGAGAGAGAGAGAAATTTTTTAATATTTATTTATTTTAGTTTTCGGTGGACACAACATCTTTATTTGTATGTGGTGCTGAGGATCGAACCCAGCACCGCCCGCATGCCAGGCAAGCACGCTACCGCTTGAGCCACATCCCTAGCCCTATATATGTAATTTTTAAGTTATATTTTTAGGTTAAATAGTAAAAATGAGCAATTTTATGTGGTTTAAGCTAATATATCAGCTAAGAACTAAAAAATAAGGAAGTAACTGGCCACTGCTAACTTACAGTGTACAGAAGTTAACTTTTTCTCATATGACAACAATTCCAGAAGTGGCTATAGATGTTGGCCCAGCACATATACATGCTCTTGTTGACTTCACCATTGTTTCTCTTCTTTACTTTAATTCTCCTTACAGTCTCAAAATTGCTTCTATAACTCCAGACATCATGTGTGCAGAAAGTAAAAAAGGGTAGGAAGCAGGAACATAATACCATCTCCAACTATCCCTTTTTATCAGAAAATAAACATATTTTTCTAGACATCTTCAGTAGACCTCTCAAGACTTGTTGATCATCGACAATGTGTTCATGTTTGTCTGCAATGGAGGCTACATTGGAAATAGCTAGGCACCTTGCTGTTCTGAACTAAATTGTGGCTCTGCTGATGAAGGGGAAAGGAGGAGGAGATATTGGAAAGACAATTAACAAGGATTTCTGTAGTATAGTTTCTCAAAAAATTCAATTGTATGTAAAAGCAGAATAACTTCTAAATCTCTACATCATGACTAAGTATGAAAACTTTAAACCTGGTAAGCATGATTTTAGGCATAATTAAACATCAGCAAATTTTTAGATATTAATAACCACAGGCTTATCTTCTTGAACTTTGTGTATGACAGGAGGAAAGAGAAATTTATAAAACTGTTTTATGGTTGGCACACATAGTGGCTACTACTACTTCAAAGATAATCTTCCTTAGAGCAAAATGAGAATTGACAGGGAGGCAACCACTATGTTTCTTACATGGGCAAATATGCCTAGAAAAACGAAATAGCTGCCAGAAGTCAGTTTGCATTAAGAGCTCTAAAGTCTCCTGAAAAATGAATATCATCCATAGGGTAGGAAGATTCAGATATAAGCAGGTTGGCCTTAAACCAAGCTTCTACATTGGAAAATGAGGTGAATCAGAGTCAGAACTATTCTGAAACACTGACTTCATTCTCAATTTAATCACACCCCTTTCCACCACGGAACTCATTCCTGTCTGATTCTTGGGGCAGAGAGGGCAGGGCATGATTTATAAGTGAGAAATGATTCAAATCATTCATTAGAAATGATAAATTGTATACAGTCATACCCACTAAATTAATTTGTCATTCGAATCCTACTAGCTAATTTTAGTTGAATAACATAAAATACAGGACAGGCATTCTTCCCTGGTCAGTATCATAATTTGTATGAAGATAACAGAGTGTCAAATGGAGCAGTTATTAGCAGTTATTGGTGGACACAGAGATGCTCAAGGAAAGCAGCAGTTGTTGGCAATAGATACTTCATCAGTCTAGGTAATGGTGCCCACTATTAAAGGAAGGCCAAGAAAACTTGACTGTACCCAACACAAGTGAAACTGGCCAAAAGCTGAATTCAACATGAGGAAATGTGAGGCTTAGCAGAGACATTAGTAGATGATCATGGTGACCTTCAGCATACAGAGCTGCTGACTAGGAAATAAATCATAATCATTGTGAGCAGGTATCAGGCTCTCCAGAAATTCTTATAGGTCCTTTTTCATTAGTAAGGACTATCAACTGGGGCAAAAGGCTTTGGCAGATCCAATATACTACCAAATGAATATTTAGGTCTAAGCTTGTGTGGGCCAACAACATAGTCTAATAGAAGCAGGCTAAAATAACTGCAGTGATTTAGCTTTACACACACACACACACACAGACACACACACACACGTGGATCTACAGCAAGTCCTACATATTTACCATTCTTGATTCTGGAGTCTTACTTACCATTCTCATTTGCCATTCTTGATCTTGCGTTATTTCTGGTTTTGAAATGTATTCTCAAAGGAGAAAGGGAAAAAAATGTACACACATACACAGCAGCTGACATTTTTTTCCTAAGTGCCTGAAATTGTTCTAGTATAGGATTCAGAAAACTTTTTCTATAAAGGTCCAGGTAGTAAATACTTGGACTTTGTAGGACACATGGCTTTTCTTATATTTGCTCAACATTGCTGTTATAGCATAAAGGCAGGCATAGTCAATATCTAAATGAAAGGGTGTGGCTGTGTTCCAATAAAACATTACAAGCATTGAAATGTATACATTATATAATTCTTAGGTGCCATGAAATATTATACTTATTTTGATTTTTTTTCAACCATAAAAATGTAAAACCCTTTTTAAGCTCTAAATTTACAATAACAGATGGCAGGCTAGATCTGGCTCATAAACTGTAGTTTGCCGACCCTTGTTCTAGAAACATAAATTAACTCATTTTGTCTGTGAAAGAATTTAGTAAAATAGTTAAAATACTGTAAAATATATATACATAAAACTTAGGCCCACGAAGATTTGCTATCTTACCTCAGGACACATGGTCAATGGTAAAACCAGTACTTACACCAAGTATATCTGAGAAATTTCATGTGTTATTGATATGTGGAAATTTGCATCAATTGGCAGCAGTTTCCTAGAGCACTGTGCTGAGATGGACAGCAAGGTCTTGTTTTAGCTTAACAGGAAGAAGTATAGTGATGAATTTACAATGTCTGCTGTGGGTAGAAGAGGTAAGTGTGGTGACTCTGTTCTCTGGGTAATTATTTCTCCATCTCTACCAGGTGAAAATTGAACTAACAATGGTCTCTGATTTTTGAGAATTCCAGAATGATTGGTGTTTGAAGTTGCTGCAATCCAAGCGACTTCAGCTACAGGGAGAATTTCACAAATGACCTGGTTTATATAGGTGTCTAAGGCTCAGTACCCTAGTCTTGTTTTCACCCAATAATGGCTCAGCAAGACCCCACCATGATTTCCATCTCTCATGATCCATTCTTTGGTTGTCAGTGCTATTTTAGGACTGTTTATAAGTGCAAGAAAAAAAAAGGTATTATGTTGCTTCCATAACATAATTCTACCTGATGTTTATTTCAGTCCTAGGCCAATACTTTTTATTGTCCCTGTTTTGTTTAATTGATATGTAATAATGAAACATTTATGGAGTACAGCAATGTTTTGGAATTTATATATATATATATTATGTAAAAATCAAAGCAGAGTATTTAGCATATAAATCAGCTTATATATTTCTTTGAAGTGAGAACATTCAAAATCCTCTCTTCTAGCTCTTTTGAAATGTTTAATATGATGTGGTTAAACATGGACACTCGACTACACAATTGAATACCAGAACTTGTTCCTCCTACTTAATATTGCATCTCTCTCTATAATCACACTACCCTCCCCTTCCCAGCCTCCAGTGACTGCTTTTCTATTCTCTATTTCTAATAGATCAGCTTCTTTATATTTGATACATGAGTGAGATCATGCACAATTTGTCTGTTCCTGGTTATTTCATTTAATATGTTGTCCTCCAGGTTCATCCATGTTGCGACAAATGATAATATTTCATTCTTTCTTTAAGGTTGAATAGCATTCTATTCTGTACACATACCATGTTTCTATATCCATTCTTCCACTAATAGACATTTAGTTTGATTACATATGTGGCCCTTGAGCTATAATAAATATAGGGCTCCAAATAATATACTGATTAAATTTTCTTTGAATATATATTCTGTAGAGAGATTGATGCCAGGGCAATTCTTACAGGCTGGGTGGGGGAGAAACTGCAAGGCTATTTGTTTGCATGCACTCATTTGTTCTCCAATACTCCCACTCCATGCTGTGTGAAGACATTCTGTGTCACTCCCAAGACTGAAAGGAAGGAACAGGATGTGGGCATGTAGGGGGGAAAGAATCTTCAACTTTTTAGATTTTTAACACCACCTCCAAACCTACATAATATTCAAACTGTCTTTTTTGTCATTTAATATCTTATTCAGTTTTGGTTCATGACACAGTGTTCAAAATCCTTCTGTATGCTGAACTTTATCTTTTAAAACTCATGTTTACATTGGGTTCACTGAATAATACAAAATAATCTTACTATATTAATGCCAATAGATCTATCAATTTAATGACACCTGCAAGGCCATTTTTGCACATACTGTAACATGTTCATAAGTGTAACACAGGATGGAGACCAGGGTGAGTACACTTCTGCCTACCACTTGCATTTATGCAAAATTTAAAAGAAGCACATTTTTACATGTAACATAGTAATATTACAAAATTTCCAACATTCACACAAACAAGCTTGCTCTGAACATGCACATCTGGCTAGTTAGAAAAGTAGAAACACCTCTTATAGCTCTTGCCTGAAGAGTATTTGACTTGAAATGCATCATTTAATCTCTCAGCACTTCTGTCATTTTACCTTAAAACAAGAATTTTATATTTTACCATGCCTAACTTGAACTTATGTTATCACCACAAAATAAACAAATAAAGGTAAACATAGTATTTCAGAAATTTAGTTCATTACTGAATGTAGATCACGGTTAGAATCATACCTCTTGGTTAAAAAAAATGGAAAGAAAAAAAGTGAATGTTGAGAAAAATGTATATTTAGCATTATTTAACTCTAATGAACTTTGAAAATCTTATGGAAAAACCCATATGTTGTGTGTGAGTGCAAATAGAAAAAATTCAGATGAGAGATCTATTTCTTTTCACATTTTATTATGCCAAGAGATAATGTAATGCCTTGTTCTGGAATCTCATCTGTCACACTCTGCTCTATAAAGTGACAGGACACTGTGTGACATGCTGATGCAACCCAGCGAGACAGGGGGCATGGGTTTTAGTCTGAGTATAGACACAATTAATTAGGAAACCCTAGAAAAAGGCAACGTTCGAAGGATTTAATGAAGAATTATTATGATAGACAAATAAAAGGTAAGAATGAGCATTCCTTTTTAATGAAATCACAAATACAGGTTATTGGATCTTATCCTTTTGACCCCCAAATTTTATAATCATCTATTTGGCATTTAACCTTCATGTATGATTAAGATAGCAAATCTCACACCCACAGCATTCCCTTGTAAGAGGAGAATATGGTGATAGGAGGTAATTGAATTTTGTTCTGACCCTCTTTGGCCTCTGTGCAGAAGCAATTTGTGAATTATTTAGGAAAAAAAGAAAAGGATATTTGCCTCAAGAGAGAAATGCTGGGTGCAAAGAATTTAGTTCAGTGGTGCTGTCTCTTAGAATACATCCGTTTTCCCAGCTTGAAATGAAAATTGAAATGGAAATTTCTATTCATCCTTATGCATTAACAAGAGCCCTTCCTTTCAGTGCCATGCTTCATATGTCCCAGACTAGACCAATGGTAGATCTAAAACGTTGCAAATCATATTGAGACCCTTGTTGTTAAAATGGCAATCTACGATTGGAACTATAAAGAAAAGTAACCCTATGGAAAAAAAATTGACATGAACAATTGGGCTTCTCAGACTAAGGCAAATTAAGGACAGTGTAATTGTTAATCTTAGCATTTCTGTTACATTATAACTATTTATGTATTTTTTAAAAAAACTAAATCTCATAGGCACAAGAATTCTGATGAAATGAGGCAAAGAATTGCTTTTTTCGTCGCTTTGAGTCTAAAGTACTTTTTCACATAGTGATTACATACCTTATTGTCTGAAAGAAAAAAAATAATAGTAATATTTTCACTAAGGTTTAAAAATAAGTCACAAATATGTCTAAAGAACACCATTCTGCAAAGATTATGGACACACGGCTTTTCGTAGCCATCAACAGTATCGGCATGTGTGTGACAGCCAAAGGGTCCAAATGAAATGATTTAATAAAGAAATTCAAAACTAATGTAAAAAACGAAATTGCAACTGGGCTGTCATAGCCTTAGAGAGTTGAGGGACCTGTATGAAACATTTTGTTTTATTTCTAAAACTTTGATTGGCCTGCCAACATACATTTGTGCTGTCACTCTGAAGACCCTTCTTGTAGCACTGAAGTGGCAGGCAGCTCTTGATTGATGAGTGTTTGCATCCATTTTATTATTTGTTGTATATTTCTACCCTGACATATTTAACGGAAAAAATTCATACAAGAAACTTTACAATTATAAGCATCAACCTGCACCAGAATTCCACTTCAGTTTATTTAGGAAACTACAGCAAATACAAGCATGCACAAATACACCAGGTTCTTTAGAGATAAGGAAGATAGTGTCTGTTCTGCAATATTATTAACATATTCATGTTTAAGAAGGGGTCAAAAAATAATCCAATATTAAAAAATACCTAAAATAAGGGCATAAATAAATCAGGCTTATTTAAGCACTTTTCTGAAATTGTTTAAAACATGAAACAATTTCTTTAGTAGAATTTTGGATTTCTTGCTATTTTTATACTGCAATTTTCACTTGTAATGGGCAAAAGACTTTAAGATTGAGACTTTAAATTATAGCATTTAATTGTCCAAACATTAGTAAGCAAACTTTAGAGATTACATTGGCCCCATAATGAAAACAAAACAATGAGCATTTTCATTTTATGAACTACTATAGGTTCAGCCATAAGACCAAGGATGGCTCCTGATGCAGATCGGAGCATACACTTTGGCTTAAACTAGGTCTTTGTACTTCCTAAGTAAAATGCATGAAAAAATATTTTCACTCCTTGATTTCTCTACTTCATAACAATGGAGCCCATTTCTGATTCCCTAGTGGCTTCTTATGTTTCAGCTTAAAGAAAAGTAACTCAAATCTGTTTCAGTGGTATATAATAAAGGATTGGGTTTTGTTTGATTCATTATTTTTGGCTTGTATAACTGGAAGATTCAGAGATAGGTTGGAAAGCAGCGGTGACTTGCTTTAACTACTCATAGGATCAACATTCAGCCTGGTTTATGCTGGGTCAGCCTGATCAATCCTAGATCTAGTTGGTATACAACAGGGAAGAGATATAATTAGTCATGAGAGAAACAAAATAACTAAAATATCTAGTTAAATTGTTGGGGGGAATCCTGAAATTGGAATCTAGTTGTAACTTCTGTTAGCTCCTGAAATTGGAATCTAGTTGTAACTTCTGTTAGCTATCTGATGTATATATGACTATTTATGCCTCTATTTCCTCATTTGTAAAATTAAGATAGTTTGTAGAATAACTTTCTATATCTTATAATGAGTTCTCTGAAGAATAAATGATGTTCGCATTGAAGTCAGTTTTCATGCTATCTGCTGAAGGACTCGTTGAATATAAAATATATTTATTGTTATTAATGTCCTCTTTCAATAGACCATTATCCTTATCATCATTAGGACAAAATAGCCCACTTATATGTATTCTTAAAATGCTATTTTGTGATATTTTTGAAGTAACAGATGATATTTAATAACACCAATAATTTGCATAAATTGGATAAGGAGACGAGTATTTGGATTTATTTGTCTTAAATCATTTACATCCTAGGTGCTATTCTCACCAGAGGCCATTTAAAATTCTATCCAATGAAAGCTTAGGCAGTAGCAACATAAAAACCTTAAAGGATAAATTTGGTATCCTAGCAGAATACTCTTTTTTGCTTTGTTTTGTTTTGTTTATTTTTTTATTTGTAGATGGATATAATATCTTTATTTATTTATTTTTTGTTTGTTTATTTATGTGGTGCTGAGATCAAAACCCAGTGCCTCTTGCATGCAAGGCAAGCACTCAACCACAGAGCTATAACCCCAGCCCATCCTAGCAGAATATTAGTAATCTGATTTAACCAAAGTAGCTGAAATAAATAATATTTTTTAAAAACTCTGGAAAGGTATAATTTAGGAATTCTTCAAAATATATTTTGATTTTAAAGTTTTAAAGAAAATTTATTTCCTCTTTGTAAGACTGATACTAAATTTACTTCTATTTTAGAACTCTGTCCTTAAACACTCTTCACCTACTAACCTATTATTCCTCATATTTTACACTGAGGCTGTTTGACACAGAGGTCTGATAGTATTAGTCGTCAATGTGGATTAGCCTTATTTTTCCCAAAGTTTTCTACAAGCTTTTTATGATTATATATTTTTATGGTAATTGCATCTTTCAACCTTCAAAATTTGCAATAGAGATGATTAATGCCTGTATATCAAAACAGTACTTAAAAATGTTTTCCTAATTTCTTACCTTATATGACATAGGGTAAGTAGTTTATTTTATAATGGGAGAAAAATCTAAATTTCAGAATATTATTTATTTAAGGTCACTTATCTTATAAATGAAAGACCCTAGCTTTTAACTCAGGTAGGTCTTTACATTTCAAGTATGGCACCCTTGGGTTCTTTTCTAACAAATATTGCTACTGCATATATTTAGACTTTTGTACTAAATCAAGAGATGTATGAAATCAGATTCTTTTTCTTAACTTCTTTGTATTTGTCATAAGGCAGAATGTATTTCTCATAATAGACATAGTATTTTAAAATATGCCTAAATGACAAAAAAAGAAATACAGAAACATGAACACAGATCTGTCTTCTTTGAACAAGTTGAAGAAATAGCCTTAGTCAAGGCTAAATTTGGCTTCTTAGTTTTCTAAGTATCCAATAGAAAATGGCACAATTGAATGTGGATGTCTTAACCAGAGTTCATTTAAAATAGCAACAATCTTAAAGGAATGGATGGAGTGTTGTGGAACTTCAATAAATAGAGCAGGAACTTGGGTGATCCCTCCA
The DNA here is from genome assembly GCF_045843805.1 of Urocitellus parryii. NCBI lineage: Eukaryota > Metazoa > Chordata > Mammalia > Rodentia > Sciuridae > Urocitellus > Urocitellus parryii. The sequence continues at coordinate 66,696,147 of NC_135538.1, read as the reverse complement.
TCCCTTGGCTTGCAGAACCTGGAAGCAGAGAAATTTTGTAGACAAAACCCTTATCAAATTGAGGCAACTTTACAAAGAGGGAATCATGAAAATAAAGAATCCGACTTCACTCACTTATTCTTCTGACAATCTTCCATCAAGAGAAGAATTTATATAGCCCATAGAGGTCAGTCTGTTGGGGCAAAAAGATAGATGTAGAAGGTTGGAGAGTGGATTTGGAGTTCCAAAAAAAGATAGTCAACACAACAATCTTTTCACACGTATGAGAAACCCCAAGATATTATGTGCATTTGTATTTGATTGGCTATGTACTAAAATGATTAAAAGTATTCATTATTGCATGCCTTTTGAACGTTTAATAGATAACTATTAATACATTGATTGAGAGTATAATCCATTTAATAAAAATACAGATAAGAACCTTATCTAACCAATGAAGGAAATTTTAATTATAGTTCCATTATATTTTTCCAGGAATGTTAGGAAGTTCTAACTGTCTAAACTATTTTTAATTGTTGACAGAACTAGCCTTATAATTAAGTAAAATATCACAGAAAAAAAAATCCAAAATTACATTTCACCTGCTAATGTTATAAGCTATTTCAGTTTTCAAGTCCACCCCTGACACAGTGACTTTAACAATCCTTCACCTTTGCCAAGAAAATAGAAGCAAACACATTTCTTCAAAACTCAGGTAAATAAGAAAACAAAATGATGTTATTATAAATTTTATGCTTAAAAGAAACTGATGACCATCAGTCTTTCCATTCCCTATCCACAGATGATGGAAATGAAGTTCAGAAATATGAAGTACCCACTAGATGGAACTGAGTGTCAGGCTCTGACTTTACTATGTGGGGCCTTTTTCACTACTTGATCCTCATTCAGCTGAACCCAACTGAAGAGCCCTCATTGATTTAGACAAATTCTGCTTGTTTTTATAAATTGGCAATTATGAATCCTGATTGCTTTTCCTCAATGTTTTTATTTCCTAAATAGTTATTATATTAAATTAGAACATGTAAGTGGTGTGTCATTCTCCTATTCCCCCAAAGTAGTTGTTTATTTGACAGTTGGGATAGGAGACTATATTCTCCTATGTGATTCCACCAATGCTTTCTAGTACTACCCCTTCAGACCAAGGTACCTGCCTCATAGAGATGAACATGAATATCTTGCTAGATCTTTAAACAATGGAATTTTATTAACCATTGGGTTATCACACATTCATCAATCCCTTTATTTGTCTCTTTATCTAATAAATATTTATTCAAGTATTATTGAATCAGTGGGGATATATAACACAAATGAAATACAGTATCTAACCTTAATTTCTAATTTACAGTAGGAAATTGAGAAGGAAATTGATAAAATCACAGAGATATATTTAACTCTTACCATAAGAATTAGGTATCATGGAATTACTTAGCATGTATCATTCTGGGTCCTATAGTGTTGTTATTTATGATCTAAATTAATGTACAATCACATCTGAAAGAGATGATTATTTTCCATATCCTACAGATGACACAATGAATACCCCCCAAATTAAATAATATCCCAAATGTGGATACAGTTTTATAGTGAAATAATCAAGGCTTGAAACTTCTATGCTCTCTGGAAAAACAACAACAATAACAACAACAATTTTTTTTAACCTCCATGCAACCAAAGTACTTTGAGTTTGCCATTTTGTCATTCAGAAGGTTCTTAAATATGCACAGTTATTTATTTGCAGGTTCCATTTTTTCTTAATTCTTTACTCAGAGACAGAAATCATATTTCACATATTTAGGGCTTAACCACAGTATCTAGAATCTTGATTTGGAAATACTTTAGAATATATTTATGGCTAGGTATGGTGGTATAAGACTATAATATCAGCAGTTCAGAGGACTATCATGAGTTCAAGGACAGCCTCAGCAACTTAGAGAGGCCCTCAGCAATTTAGAGAGATCCTGTATCAAATAAAATAAAATAAAATGGGCTAAGAATGTTGCTCAGTGGTAGAGCACCCCTGGATTTAATCCCTGGTACAAAAAACAAAAGGAAATTTATGAATAAATTTTATAAACTCATCTCTATAAACTTGTGGGTAAAGAAAATGCACAGATAATATTGAAAATAAGAAATTAGATACACACTAGAACAGCGAGTGAGGATACATGAGCAAAATGTAGGTTCTTATAGTAGTGAAGGAATATCTCCACACTCAGAATAATTCTGTTCTATTGTTAAATCAAATAAGATGTCTAATTAGTTAAGCACAGATTTTTCTTTCTTTGTACCTCCTCCAGAAAGCCATTCAATTTTTAAAATATTCAAAATTCCTAAATGAAACAATTTTAATCATCTATCTGTAAGTTGGTAGCACTATAGGAAATTGACAGCCTGGCATCAGAGTTAAACACCCTTTTAATTCTTTTTGCTCCTAATTTGTATCATTAGCGTATCTTAGTCTGTCAAAGTAATCAAAGCCATCAGTGGGGGAGAAAAGGTGACTTGTACCTACGAGTATCATGTATTTATTAATATGATTATTTAAATCATTCCATTGGTAAGAGCTTATTTTTAATATGCACAGCCACTGACCACATATAATTTATTTACATCTCTCTACCATGGCAAAGATCTTAGGTACAACTAAAAAAGCTATAGCTAGCTGCAAGAAATGATGAAACAGCTCTGAGTAGTCTCCATACATGTGTGGCCTCTATTTAAGGAAAAAGAAGATAGTGGCATCGAAACATCTGGGAGCACATTTCTCATATCTTTATTCCTGAATTAGAATAACCTGAGAGACTGTGGCCATCTTACCTAACATGAAAAATGAAGCTACACTCTGAGTATGCACACGTGGTGCACCTTACCTGATGTCATGAAATGTTCATTGTCTCCTTGATAAGTGAGGTTCTCAATCTACTGCCCAGCAGGGGCTACTACATGAGGCTGGGGAACAGGCTCTCTCTAGAGCACCAGGTGATGGATTGCAAACCTCTAGCCTCCTCTGTTTCTCCTGCTGGCATGTCATTTTATTCCACCACTACAAATCTGATACTCCTCACTGTGTTTGGTCAGTGCCCATCACTAGAAATTTAAAAGCAGATTAGAGAAACTAATATTTGCTTTTAGGGGTCTCTATTGGACTCTTTTTTTTTCCTTTCTCTTGTCCACTGCCTGACTCCCTGAAAAAGAAAAATATACATATGCATCTACATATGTATGAACTGTATGTATGAAAATATATTGTCATGTTCATAGATGAGAAACATACACTTACCCACTTAGAATTCCCTGGGAGGAAAGCATACTTTAATAGAATGCAGTGTTTTATTTTTAGTTGTGAGAAAGTATTCATTAAGGGTAAAACAGGAAAGGCGATCAAAGCACATGAAAGAGAAACTGTGTTCTTTGTACTTCCCTTGTTGTCTTGACTGAAATTTAGTCTTCTTCACCTCTTGCCCCACTGGATTCACTAACCTCCAATTTTCTTCTCCCTGTTGTGCTAAACTCAGAAATGTGTCTAAAAACCAAAAAATCAGATTGTCTGTGACTTTTGTCTATTTGGAATAGAGAATTACCATACCCAAGTTTTTCAGAGACTTCAGAATTATCTTTTTCCCCTCGAGAAAAGGAAATCTTTCTTTTTTCTTGCCAACTCTGCTTTTCATTGTCAGTTTAGAAGCTGCACTGTAAAAACACTGGGTGGCAGTCCCTCTCCCTCCCAGCCACCGATACCTAAATGGACTGTCACCACGAGAGCTCCAGCTCTATAACATCATACCATTTCCCTGCATTTACTTGCTGCACGGAAACTCTAAATTTCACTGTAGTTCCAGCCACCCAGCGGAGACAGGGCAGTGCAGAGCAGCAGAAATAACAGGTTTTCCTGAAAGCATGTGCCACAAAGCAAAACCATAAGATTTCCTAGGTCAGCCAAAACACGAAAACTGCCAGTGAAAAATGTCCTGTTCAGTGATCCAGTCAATGGGATTAAACCATAAAACTCCCAACAGTTGTTTTCAGTACTCTCACCCGTGATTTTCAGAATACAGATGCATATCTTGTGATCCCATATGTTTTTGCCTTCCACATCCAGTTCTACGTACTGTTATCATTTATGAGTTTCCTGTAATCAAAGCATCTGCAAACTCAAGCATCTGGAGTCTTCTTTCATACTCTGTTTCTTTCTTTTTTCTCTCCAAGTGCCCCCTCCCCTATTCCAGACATGAATTTGTGTTACAGAGCTCCACAGTATACACAGTACAGGTTGCCCACTGAGCCTCAGCAGTGTTCCAGCACACAGCTTATGAGTCAGCAACTTTCTAAATTCCTGAGCACTGCTGGATGAAATAAATAAATAAATATTTTTAAAATTAATTTTAATAATTAAAAATATGACAATGCTAGACATTCAAAAAGTAATTATTTAGGAAATATGTGGGAATATAAATAAACAAAAGAATTTTAAATGATATGTCTGATATATTTAGTTTAAATGACCATAGTTTGTGTCCTATTGAAAGATGTCTGGAGTCTCATAAGGAAGAAGCAACTAATTTTAGCTCACTGTCATGGATTATTATACCCAAATGAGAAAAATATGTGCCTATATCCCATTGTTTTCATTGATGTTATGCTATCAATTGTCTAAAGCTAAAAATAATGTATAAATAATAAATAAATAAAATTTCAAAACAATAGAGTTAACAGATATGTCTTCTAAATACTACTTGAACTTCTTTCATCTGGTGGATTTTGGTAGGAGTCCTAGAGATTCAGCAGCAAGGAAAACATATGTAGTGTTGCTCATGGTGCATACTCCCCAACACATCAGGCACTTATATCTAATTCCAAATTGAACAGTGAGATGACCATAGTTTGTGTCCTAACTCACCTAGTATAACATTCTATTCACCAGAAGTACACCGGAAGTACATTTTGTTCCCCAAATCATTACTAATGCCTTTGACAAAAAGAAGAAACATGACTGCATGGAAAATAAGCAGCCAAAGTTTTAAAAATGTATCCTAATTGCAAATAAAATACATTAAACTGTATTGTAAAATAAATCATAATGTGTATCATTTTGATAGCACATTTCTAGAGGCATTAAACACTTTGCTCATTCCTCTGCCTATAATTTAATTTCAATATTTATAATAATATACACAGAAACACTAACATTTTACTTTTACCAGAAATTCAATATTGAAGTTTTTACATGTAAAGTGGAAAGTCTTGCCCATGTGACTCAGACATTGTGCCTGTGACTTAAATGCCTTTAACAAGACAGCCTAATGGCCCATTATTGTTTTTAACAGGCCACCTTAAAATAACCTTTCAGCAAATTTTCTGACATATTTTTATCTAAGCCTCCATTTATTTCATTTATATTGACCCCGGTCCCTTTAAAATAGCTGGGTTTTGAGAAACATTGGAGTAAGCACAGGATTTCTGCAAAGACTTTCGGATTCTTCCAGTAATTCCACGTTGACTCTGCTTAGTTTTATGGGTAGCAATCTGCTCTTCTTTTGGAATCTGTCAGGATCAGAAAAATGCACATTAATCATTTACTATAGGAGCATGCACTGCTCCAAATGTCCCCCATTTCAAGACGACAATTGGGCACTTGTCAGGAATTATCTACCTCCTCACAAGTGGGAAATTGGCAGTGTAGTGTGAGCTGTGGACAGCACCTTCTCTAGCAGATGATATTTGTCTTAAGCCTAAGATAGACCTGTGCCTACATGGCTGCTATATAAAGGTTCTTTGTTGTCATATTATAAGGACTGCTTAATTTCTGAAGTAAACCTAAACGATGAGGCAAATCTAAAGAGCAATGCAGCTTTCCAAAATCCTTCGGGTCAGTTGCAGTGCCACCTACACCTTCCTCAGATTAGACATAGGCCCAATGGTTAAGAAAGCCAGGAAGATCATGGTTCTAAATTGGACAAATACTGGTATAGGAATCTGGAGAAGGATTTAGTTGTTTTCTCCCTTAACAATATAAAACACCTCTTAAGAAAAGAAAATAAAAGAAAAGGAGGGAGGATTTCATCCAAATAGAAGAGAGATCAGTGGAGTTGAGGAAGGGGATTGAGGGGGATTGAGAAGGGATGGGAAAAGGGAAGAACAGTGGAATGAATTTGAACAGGTTATCCTGTGTACATATATGAATATACACAGCAAATTTCATCTTTTTGAATATCCACAATGCAGTAACTGAAAAAAAAATATATTAAATACATAGTAGAAAGATCAGTAGAATAGAGGGAAGGAAACAGGATGGAGAAGGGGAGGGAAAAGGAAAGTTCTAAGAACTGAAGTAGAGCAGAGTCCTAATTTTTATTATTATGTCAGAATGAATCTTAATATTATGTACAACCAAAAAGTATTTGTGAACGTATTTTATCCAGAATGTCTTTAAGTAGAATTTTGGAATATTTTTCACCAACTGAATGTCTTCACATTGCTATTCCTTTGAGACAGCAGTTTTTCTCTCAGATTTTCAGTCAGCTGAGGTGTAGCCTTTTATTTCTTCTCTGTAACAGGTAGGATGGTTGATTAAAGGACGGACTTCACATTGCTCTTGGAAAAGCAATCAAATTCAGCTATTTAGGAGGCAACTATTAATTTTCTAGAACACATATAAATCGTGTCACTCTTTCTTAACAAACAAGCCTGGAAAAATGCCCAAGCAAAATATATATGTAATTTCTTAATTAATCATAGATCATTATATTTCTGAAAAGTTAAAACTCTCCATTATTTGAATTTTGACTCATGTTACCCACAGAGTACTAGATTTTTATAGTATAATATCCTATACACATATCTGATGTTTTTTTTAATTTATAAAGGAAAGAGCAAAAAAGCACTTTAAAACATCTATTTGTTTCATTCTACTTATGTTTCATTCACATATATTATCTTCTGCTCAGCATCAAGATTTTAAAACTTTAAAGTAAGAAATCAAAGTACCATAAAAGACATAGTGCAATATTAGGCAGTGATTGAGTCAAACTAAGATGTTGAATCAAATTTCCAGATCAAAGGAAGGTTTTTTGAATGTGAACTCAAAATTGTAAATCATGCACATGGATAAAATCTGAGAAATAGAATGGAAAGAAATAGATTAAGAGAAATGGGAATTTAGAGTCTTTAAAAATTTCTTTGGCTGGGCCTGGTGATGCAAGCCTGCAATCCCAGGAGCTAGGGAGGCTGAGACAGGAAGATGGTGAGTTCAAAGTCAGCCTCAGCAAGAGCAACAGTGAGGCACTAAGCAACTCAGTGAGACCCTGTCTCTAAATAACATCCAAAATAGGGCTAGAGATTTGGCTCAGTTTTCCAGTGCCCCTGAGCTCAATCCCTGACACCAAAAATCAAATTTCTTTAAATAGTTATAATGTAATATTTTGAGCAAACTGAATCACTAGAGTGGTTTAAATATTTTCATCTACTGTGTACTTGCAATGACAACACATAGTAAGTGCTTAGAAATTATTTTGAATAAATTATAATGTATAAATGAAAGAGTGCATGAATAAATAATTTCATAACTGGAAGAATAGTTCATAAAATGCTTTCATTGAATGGGCTTAATGAAAAAGTGGATCTAGGACTTGAATGAAATAAACCTAATATATCAAAAGGAAAAGTGATATATTAATATTCAACATGCAAGACTAAATGAGAATAAGGAAGGTAACTTGAATAACAGAAGTTAGGAAAATATGGGAACATTTTTCTCAGTAGGTAACTGATGTATTTGAAATGGTATTTAGGGAAGACTAACATGATAGAGTAAAAATATAAACTGGTAGAAACTTCTTTCAAATAACTTCATAAGACATAAAAATTCTTAAGCTGGCAAATTTATATAGAAATTTATTTACAAATTCATCTTGTGGAAATAATTAAACATATACACAAATATATGTTTAAAGGTACTCATTTTAGTACTTTTGAATGAAAAAGTAAATAGAAAATGGCAAAAAAATCAAATAGTTATAAACAAGTTAAATAAATTATAATTCCATAGAATGTGTAATTAATTTACTAATGTAGAAAAATTCTTATACTAGAGTTAGTGCAGAAAAAAAAAATTATAGAATGTATTAGGCATAATGGTGCATGCCTGTAAGTATAGTGACTCCAGAGAATTGAAAGTTCAAATGAGCCTCAGCAACTTAGCAAGGCCATAAATAACTTAGTGAGACCCTGACTCAAAATTAAAAAAAAAAAAAAAGGGGCTGGAAATGTGACTCAGTGCTTTAGTAACCCTGAGTTCAATCCCTGGTGTGTGTGTGTGTGTGTGTGTGTGTGTGTGTGTATACACACATGAGGCGGGGGGGGGAGAGAGATTGAGTTTCATCTATACTTTAAAAATGTACACATTTTTAGTTTGTTGCATATTTTTAATGATAGGCCAATATGACTTTTTATGGCATTCAATAATTTCCTAGTTTGATAAAATCTGCATTTCTAAACTTCTATCATCTAACTCACTTTCTGTCTCTACTTAGCTACCTACCTGTCTATTGGCTCCAGCAAAGAAGCATCCACTTCTCTTTAAGCAAAAATTTCTCTTTCTTGTTTCAGCAATGCTGCTAATTTGCTTCACTATCTCACATACTAAAACTATATTTGTCTGTCAAAGTCCTGTTGAAGCTATCCTCTATCTTCAAACTGAGCATGGTAACTTCTCAAAATTGTCATGGTCCTTTGACTATGAAAGAATCCTAATGTATTTGTCAGTAACACATGGGTTAGAATCTCATTCTCATCCCTTATTAGCTTTTAAAAAAAAAATTTAATAACTGAATATGTTTTGAACCTTAGTCTTCTCATCTTTAAAATCTGGCCATTAGGTACTAATTCACAGGGCAATGTACACATAATTCACAGGGTATGTGGAGTACCTAGAAGACTGCCCAGTTATGGGTATGGGTAGGTATACTCTTTTTGTCTCCTTTGGATTAGGCATTAGATGTTCCTAAACTGAATACTTATATGGTGGTTCTCTAGCTGCTCTGAATAATTCCTAAGGGTAAATAATGGAATCTTTTTATCCCTTGTTGTGTGATAATATTCCATGTACTAGCAGTTGTTCGAGAAATAGTTGTTGACTCTGTGAATACAAATTCACCACAGCAACAAAATTTTAAAACAGCTTTTATATATTTTGAGGGGCATTCTTAAAATGGGGTATTTCCCAGAATACAGAGTTTTCTTTTCCTAAACATCTTCATCTCTCTAAAATAACAGAATGTTTTTCAATGCTATAGGCAATGATGAGCAGTAATTTTGGCAAAGTGCACATTAGTAATTTTCCTGGTCACCACCTTATCCTGCAAGGCTAATGGTGAGATTCACAGAAGAGATAGGAACAAAACTTGTGAAATACGACAGAACCATGAGAAAGAGACTATTGGCTCATCAAGAGTATGAAAATAGCTTACTTTTAAAAAAATGTAATTCCTTAAAAAGGAGTTCTATTTATTGATGAAATGAAGGTGTTGGTCGCTAATTGGCTAATATTTGCCTTCTTTGTCAAGATTAGTTGTAGCCACCAAGAAAACTGTGGGGGATATTTTTGCATGTTCAGTTTAGCAAGCAGGCAAGCACCAGAACAAATTTTAAAAAGCCTTGTGAGAAGTGGGATTTTTCTATTGAATTTTATATTAATTATGCAATAGCTGGGACATTTCATGCCAAAGCAGACAACTGTGACCTTGTATATTATTTTTTTAAAATAATTGACAGCCACCTCCAACATGATATAAAATACTCTAATGACTCCAAAGAATAAAATGAACAAAATAAATAAACAAAACTGTTACTATTTTTAGGCATTTACCTGACTAAAAGAGAGCTAACAGCCTTAGAGAATAAAACAAGTATTGCTGGTGTGAGTATCTTAAAAATAATAATGATAATAAAAGAAAGGAAGGAAGAAAAATAAAACCTTTTTCAAATCATTTTAGAAACTAACTACACACTCAAGTGGAAAAAAACTGCAAGCCCTGGCTTTCACATCTAATCAGGTGGCAGCTATTGGACCTTCAGATGGTGGACTATAAATGAACAATGTAACATTATTCATAATTGTAGCATCACACTTCACAAAGCAAGCTAAAAATAATATCAAACTGCAAATTCCATTGCCAGGAAGCCCTCACTGCTGAGGTATTCATTTTGCATCATATCCTCACCCCCACCCCAAAAAAATAGAGAGAAAAAAATCAATAGAACTGTCACTGAGTCATCGACACTTCTTAACTCTGTTCCCTTCTAACAGATGCAGCACCTGCTGTTGTTTCTGGTTTTGCACTCTCACTTGCCTCAGGAGTGATGGTATTTACTAGCAATTGTAGGAATCTGAGCAGGATCTGACTCAGTGTCACAGAGGCCAATATATCATGTACCCCGTAGGTAAGGAGAAACTGCCAAAGAAATGTTCTTAATTCACAACGGACAGATTATGAAACTGAAACTCGATCCTGAGGACAGAAGCTGTGTAGGAGGAAGAAAGAATTGAGAAGTAGAAGGAGGAGGAAAGTGGCAGATGTAAATTTCTTTCTTTCTTTCTTTCTTTCTTTTTTTTTTTTTTTTGGTTTATGAATCGAAGGTTTTGATAAATCACTAAAGATCAGAAGAGTTTAGCCATGTTTAACAGCCCAAATCAGGCTTAAAAAGGAAGAAATTATATTTTGAAGACTGAAATATAGAATATATCATTATTTTTATCTTTTTTTTTAACTTTATTTTTCCCTTCCTCCCTCTTCTCCTTTCCTTCTTTTCTTCCTTCTTGAAAGTATATAGTCCCTGAAACAATTTATGGGTAAACTATTTACAAGTGAGAAAATGTTTTCTTATTTGTGTGTGTGTATGTGTGTGTCAGGAGGCATGCATGTGCCTATGTAGAGACACAATTAAAATAAAATTTTCTAAACTGTATTTTTCCCCAATATTACCTGGATTTTCTTGAGGTTGTTATTTAATTTTTTTTTTAAATTTTTCCCTAAGTAAAATAAGTGAAAATTATTAAATTTTTAAAATTTATAGTAATCTATCTAGTTTTCCATGTCTTAAGACTTTAGATTTTTTAAAATGTCTCTATATCTAAGGGTAAGAAATACATAAAGGATAGTTATATCAACTCTTCCTTGAGATAGTTACAATAACTTGTGGAAACAGTATAGTTTTAACCTTCTGTTTAATTTTGTTTTGTTTATATAGGGAGATAAAATTGATTCACCCTTATGTTACAAAAAATGTTATAACACACCACTTATAAAATAATCTACATTGTAAAAGCTAGCAAGAATTAGTTTGTGTTTCTCGGGTCTGAATTACGTAAATTTTAAAATGATTTGATGCATAAAATATTTAGTGAATTATCATGCTCTAAAAAGAAACCACTTAAACTAGTGCATTTTCAAAGAATCATCCAGCCTACAATATATCAAGGATGTGAAAATGACTTTATATGTTAGAAAATTGGCCTCTAATGAGGAAAAAAATGTTAGACAATTCTAAGTGCAAAGCTATTAACTGAGTGATTTCTGATCCTTGACACAGGATGTCATCCTGAACCCAGTGACTGGCTGCTCAGCATCCTGTGGGAACCACAGGCTTCCAAAGATTCTTCTTTACAAATAACAATCAGTTCAGACAGAGGAGACACAAGGAGAGCCAGTTAAATCTTTCACATCATTACCAGCCTCATTGTTTTGCAAATCACTAGTATAAAATAGAACACGTGCATGAATCCTCTTACAGGTTTCTGAATGCTAGGGATTTCAAATATGTGAATCCTGGTGATTAGCAGTAAATGAATAAGCTGCATGACAAATCATTACCTTTACTAGCTAAGTGGCTAGTTTAAATTAAAGATTATAGGTTACATTTGAATTCCTCATGATTTGTCCATCTAAAGTGATAAGCTTTCCCCCTGTTCATATGTCAGTCCATCATTACGGTGAAGTCTGCCACATCTGATCACTAGCTCACTTGAAGAGCTCAATACAGCATTTTTAAAGTATCCTATTTATAGTAGAAATATGTAGAATAATCCAAAACACTGTCTGCTCTAACAGGCTAACCCTCTCTTGGCAAGAAATTCTTCTCTTGAGACTCTAATTTCTGAAATGATAAAAGTCCCAAAGCTGAGTGCCACAACAATGGGATAAAAAAGTGATTTATCTGTATTTTAGCCTGCTGGTATTTTTCCCCTTTGTAATTTGCTTTTACAAATGTAATTATTCATTTTCTTCAGTAGGTGAGTAAGTTGATCATATTTCACTTATAGGTATTTAATATTCATTTACTTGTAATGATTTTCAGTACTATTTTTTGCAAATGTCAAAATCCTGAGTTGTTTATTTGAATCCTGAGTTATTGCTCTAATAATGAGAAGCTCTAATTATAGAGTGCAGTGAAATAGGCAGCAGAAAACTTGCATCCCAAATATTACCATGAAAATCAAGGCATGTGAAGAGTGCTAGTAACTTTTAAAATATGCATTGCCTGCTTTTTAGTGTGGATACAGATTGTTGTCTTACTTTTGAGAGGCAAGCTTGGAATAAGAAATTCCTTATTCTGGTTTTTAATTCTCTATTCAAACCAAGTTTTATTTCAGTCGAAGCAGAGAAACTTACCTGAAGCCATTGCCCTATAGTTGCTGAAATTACACTTTCTCACTCAACTAAAATAGCAGCATAGAGAACAGGGCTGGCAGGGACCCACACCCTCAATTACTCATGTGGGCAGTTTAATGCCACTCCACTCCCAAACACATTTATTTGTTATGCATATCCAACCAATATTAGTTACATGGAGCACACAAGGAAAGAAACCATTTTCCCCTCCCACTCCCCATCTGTTGTGGAATACACAGGTTTTCCTCCACAGGTTTAGAGCAACCTCATGTCCTTGGAGCAAAGACTCAGACCGCATTATAATCACAGTGTGAACCTTCCTCCCACTCCTCAGCCCACAGACCTATTTTAAGGTTGCATTCTGCAAATAGTCTTCACCATGATGCTGTTGGAACATAAACTACCTTGTTAAACAATCATGGCAGGAGATGGACTAATCCTGGTGAACCAACTGGCTCAATAGCTCCTACTTAGAAGCCTTAGTGGTTAACAGCCTTGTTCTAACAGTCAGAATACCTTCACTCTTCTTTCAAAAACAGTGCAAAAACTGCTCCTTAATAAAGTGGAGATTTATTCTGTTCATTCATTTTCTAACACACTTACAGTTTTATAAGATAATTACTGATTTTTACCATACAAATTAAATGCAATTTCTATAGCAATTGTTAACATCGCCTCATCCATGGCCTCTGATCAGAAAAAGGGTACAAGTGACTTAAAATGCATACACATAACAAATAAAGAAACTACTGAGGAAATAGCTGATCCAATATAGATAAATTAGAATTCTGGTAGTCTTTTTCTCTTTCCTGAATAGCCATTTACATGTAAGTGTGACATGTAAGACAATTCAAAATGGGTCTTCTGATTACAGAGCTACAAATCCAAGGCTCTAGTTTCTATTCTTTGTATAATCACAGGTAATTTGAGAACATCCAAAATTGGTTTAAGATGCTTATCTGTATTAATTTGGACTCGTTATACACTTAAATGTCATTTCTTTTATTTAAAAAATACATTTATTGACAACCAGCTCTTTGAAAAATCTCAGGAAAACATGATGAACATTATGGATTTTGCTATTTTATTCTAATATAGAGTATTATACAAGAATATATAAAAATAATACTGCTTAGACTAAATTATGAGCTCCTTAATTCCAGTGCTAAAAGGTATAGTTTCTGTTGTTAAAAATTCTACTTTAAAATTTAATTAATCAAAAAATTAGATAGATAAGATTTTATACACAGCATCATTACAATGATATTTTTCATTATATGAAACTTGGTATTAATCTCTAGATAGAAGTATACTCTTTTAGTTAATTGTGCATTGCTGTGACCAAAATACAAGAGAAGAACAACTTAGAGAAGGAAAAATTTGTTTTGACTCATGGTTTTAGAGTTTCAAGCCAAGACCATCAATTCCATTGCTCTGGTCACAAGGTGAGACAGAACATCATGGCAAAAGGGTGTGCCAGAGGAAAGCTGTTCTGTTAATGGCAGCCAGGAAGTAAAAAAGAGGGCAAGGAGGCAAGGACAATATGATTTCCAACGCCATGGTCCCAATAACCTGCTTCCTGGATTCTACCTGCCTATAGCTAACACCCATTAATCTGCTCAAGTTATTACCCATCAAGTGGTTTTAGTTCACTGATTAGATCATAGCTCTCATGATCTAATCACTTCATGTCTGATCAGTTCAGCACTATCTCACATATGAGCCTTCTGGAGACACCTCAAATCCAAAACTAACTCTTTACATTAATAAAAGTTAATTTCTTCATAACTAAATAATTTCCTTGCACTTAAATTTCTTAAAATGCCACTTCTAGGAATGAGTATATGGCAACCTCATTGATTTTCCCAGAGAAAAAGACTTGGGGGAAGAAAACCACGCTGTTGATTATCTTGTGTGTAATATCACCTTCTTTAAATACTCAGATGAGAAAGACACACTTCCCTTTTTGTACAACAAATTTATGGTGAAATTTTACATTGGAAAGAGAGAATTAAAATGAAAATTATTTTATTTTCTTCAAGGTAATGTTATCTGAAAAGCTAACTCCTCCTAACTAAATGATATCCTTCCAGTTAAGCTTTTTAAAATTTACCTTGTCTTTCCATAACTAACTCTTCATAAAAAATCCTTTATTACTATTCTCCCATAACTAAAAACACAAAATCAATTAAAAAAAAACCCTAACCTTTTATAACTCTTTGGTACCTTCCTGTATCTTTTCTGCATGAATGCAGTGCTAACCTAATGTCACTCTCCCTTTGCTACTCTGAACACTGAAAAATAAAGTTGTCAAAAAATAATGAAATCTTTACACAATGAGTTTTCTTTTACTCAAAGTTAAAGTGGGAATGTCAATGTCAAAACATGACTATGAGGAATATGGGCTAAACTTCAATAACCCTTTAGACACTAAGAAGTGTTAGTGGTTTATTTTAGTTTTTCATGTATAAATTTATGTATCCCCAATAACTTGTAACACTAATAGCATTTATCAGGTATTTTTCATAAAGGATATGCATAACAAGAGTCCATCTGCTATATTCCCTTTTCAGCAGAGGAATCATACCAATCAGTGTTGTTCTGGATTTGATCCATTTACGAAAACCTGTGAGAGTCATAAAAATGACCTCTGCCTCTCTTCTTTACCTTCTAACCATTTTTAGTTATTTTTCTGATTCTTTTTTTAAGGTATACTTTTTTGGTGGGGAAGGGTATTGGGGATTGCACTCAGGGCAGTCAACCACTGAGCCACATCCACAGCCCTTTTTTTATATTTTATTTAGAGACAGGGTCTCACAGAGTTGCTTAGTGCCTCACTTTTGCTGAGGCTGGCTTTAAACTTGCAATCCTCCTGCCTCTGCCTCCCAGGCCTCTGGGATTACAGGCATGTGCCACTGCGATAAACTAAGGTACACTTTAAGATTCATTAATTCTTTAAAGTATATTATGAGTAGCTTAAAAAATACCTAACATAAACAAGACTACCACCATCAATAATGTTAAAATTTATAAAGATCTAAACTTATGTTTTAGTATTTGGGGGTGATATGAATATATGAAGATACATCAAGTATAACAGTAGAAGAAAACTGAAACCTAACATATACTAAGTACTTATCAGTTACTTCTGAAATAATAATTTCTTTGATTTTAACAGTATCTTTTTGAAGAAGCTACATTAATTAATTCTGTATTACAATGAAAACAACAGACTAGAGAAAAGCTATGCTGAGCTGACACATTTAAAGGACATGACAACTAATACACAGACCTGCCTGATTTCTATCAAGCCCATGCCCTAAATCACTACGAAATTTTTATAATTATTTTTGTGCATGTGATAATGTAACATAAATCTAGATATTAGTGTAGTATGGAATGATGTTAGATGAATTTTATTAAGTCATCCATGTACAAAACTTTTTAATATGGGAAACATGCACAGGAGTTCAATTTTTGTTGGTTCAACATTCTTCCTTCTAATTTTTATAAGAAGAAGAGCAAAAATCTTCTATTTAATTTTATCTTTGTATTTACCATAAATGACCAAAAAGAGTGAATAATATCTTAGAAATAAAATAAAAAATAATAAGCTGACTACCCATGAGTTGATAAATTATCCCGGATCCTATGGAAGGATTAGAATATCTGAGTTTGGGGGGAATATTCCTATGAGTAGACATTGTGGCCCTATTTTCGTTTTTTGATTGCAATTTTTAATATAATATATTTTTTAGTTGCAGTTGGACACAATACCTTTATTTATTTATTTATTTATTTTTATGTGGTCCTGAGGATTGAACTCAGGGCCTTGCACATGATAGGTGAGCACTCTACTGCTGCGCTGCTACCCCAGTCCTCTTAATTGGATTTTTTATGCTGCACCATCTTCCATTATTTTCAAATTTATGTATCCCTTTCCTTGTTCCACTCCTACAACACCTTCCTTAACTTATTGATTACTAGTCTTATTGCAGTTTAAAAAGTTAAAACAAAGGTAGGAATATTAGAGTACATACAACTTGGGGTTAAAAATAAAGTTCATATTGCTTATACAACTTTCTGTTAAGCAATAAATAATAGTAATATCTCTTCAACTTTCTTAACAGTTAGAAGTATGGTATAATAGACAAAGAAACACTACAGATTGACACCTATATTAAATTTTAACAGACATCAACTAGGTATCAATGTTTGAGAAATAATTCTTGTGTTCTCATCCATGTCTGAATTGGTACTAACATTTATTTTTTGAGTTGCAAATAATGAAAATATTTATTTCAAACCTAAAAGTATATTTTGGCCCTCTAATGGGTCAAATACTGTTATAGGTTCTTAAGCTATACCATAAAAAGATAGGAAATCATCTCACTGTTGATATATATATATATATATATATATATATATATATATATATATACACACACACACACACACACACATATATATATATATTTATTTAAAAGAGGAGAGATAGAAAATGAATAAATGATATACTTAATAATAAATAAGATATTCTTTTGTTAGAAAGCTATTTGAAAAAAAGAGTTGAATAAAGGATTGAGAATTTTGAGTATTGAGTAACACTTCAATTTAACATATAATGGTAAGTATTATTGAGAAAGTGACAGAGTTAAATAATGTACCAAAGATGACTATGTGGATCTCCCTACCACAGTGCAGAGACCCTGCAGTGGGAATACATTGTCTTACAAGAATAAGAATCAGTATGGCCTGAAGGAGCGGAAGAGATAACTCAGAGATTTGGAGAGGGTTACAAGATCCTTAGAATTATGACTATAGATAAAAACTCAATGAATGAAATTGTTATTGCGTTTAGAAATATTAGGTTTACTAACAGAATTAATGTTTTCAGTACCTGAAAAAATAAATATAACATTGCTAATATTTATGTAATATCTATTCTATCTCAATAATTGCATCAGTTCCTGCTAGAACATTCTGTTTTCTGTTCCCCATGGAAGACTTAGGTAGAAATGCCATTTCTCTATGCACCATACGAATGAGCCCTTGAAGCCAAGTAACTTGCCCAGGGTGTCACTCTTACCATGTGAAAGAAGTAAAAAGAGTATAATCCATTACCTTAATATAATTCTTTTTTTGTTAAGTATGTATTATGTATGTGTGCATATTTAACAAAAAAGAAATATATATATATATAAAATCTAATATATGTATTTGTGTATATATATATATACATATGTGTGTGTGTAATCTCATATTATTTATATATAGTATTAGATTGTACTTTTGGTTTCCTGGTTCATCTCTTGCTTCCTTCTCAGAGAATCTTTTTGTGTGTGTGTGTGTGCTGTCAATTATATAGTCTTCCATAAAAGACATTGAGTATACTGGTTGTGAAAAATCAATTACTTTTTTACCATTTCTTTTCTGTATTGCTCTTTTTTTTTAATCAAGGACTGAAATTAATTGTCCTCTACCCACAAATAGCTCATTGAGCAGGAACTTTATTTTAAATGTGACCAAGAAGCAATTTTATAATTTCATTTTCTAAATCGTATATTTTTAGGCTACTTCTTTTTTATTGTTGGTGGTTTATTACCTTGCAAAGCATTCCTACTTGACAGGAACATTGGCTCACACAATTATGATGTTTCAGATATTTTTATTTTGAATTATTTTACTGTGTTGAAATTATTATCAGACTTTTGTTTAAATTCTTACTTACTATTATGTCCATACATAGTCATATTTAAGTATTGACAATGTGAAAAATGAGATACAGTTATGTAATTTTTTATTTAAATACCATATATGTACTTTAAAAAGTCATAATTACTTCTCTGTTTTCAGTTTGATTTTTTAAATTCACCATAAATGAAATGCGTATTCTAATATATCTTTTAATTATAGAATATTATATGTTGATTAGAACACATTAAAGTTAATGTCTGTGAACCACATGATCTCCTTGTTTTTACATTTCCATATGATTTTCAATATTTTGTTTACTATTAATATTTCTTCTATTTTTGGTCTTCATTTCTCAGTTCATATTCTCTTACCAAAGAAATAATTAATACTTACAATGATATCATCCAAGAATGAAAACTATGAACTAGAATGCTTACATTTTTGTACAGATTTTGAGAAGATTTTGATAGACTGTTGAGTTCCTGCCCTTAGTGTGCTTCTTTTAGCATGATATTGACAAGTCTAAGTTTTGTTTTTTCCCTTAGCCAAGACCAATATGATTTTTCAGTGTTCTGGAGGCTATACCTAGTGTGGCTTTCATGAATTTTCATGGCTTTTAACACAGAATATTGTCATGTTTCTTTCCCAGTGTCAGTGAACAAGGCCTACAAGGGCAACTGAAATTAGCTACAAAAGCTTTATCTTCATTCAGTGATTCACAAATTCTTGGGTTTGTCCAGTGTTGTGGTGCAATACCAGTTTTAAAATATTAGAACAAATGACAATATAACTTATAGAGTTTAAGAAAACTAAGTTTACATGGTCTGATCTTACAAATGGGAATCTTGAAATTTCCATAAAAGTGGGAACTAACAAAATATATTTGTGACCTGCAAACATTTAGAACTGATGTCACTTGAATGTATTCACCAATGCTGTTTGTTGAATATTTAGCATGTGCAAGGTATTGAAATGCTCAATTTAACCATCATGAATAATCATGGTTTGATGTTGAAAAGGTCATTTTTAGCAAAAAAAAAAAAAAAAAAAAAAAAAAAAAAAAAAGGTAACAAAACCAAACCATCTCTAAGACCACTTATATGCTTGCTTGCTCTTCCTTTCTTCTTTTTTTTCTCCCCTCTCTCTCTCCTTCCTTCCTTCCTTCCTTCCTTCCTTCCTTCCTTCCTTCCTTCCTTCCTCCCTTCCTTCCTTCCTTCCCTTCTTTCTCTACTTGAGAATAAATTTAATGGATCTCTACCACTGAGTTATATCCCTAAACATTTTTTTTTTTTTGAGACAGGATCTCACTAGATTTTCCAGACCTTGAACCTGTGATCTTCCTGCCTCAGCCTCTCAATGGATGGAATTACTGTCCTGCTTCATCATGCCTAACAGACTTCACAAAAATGTATATGCCTTTATGAGTTTATTACATGAAACAATGGGATGTAGTAAAGGTAGTGGCACTGGGAGATTAATAAACAATGGCACCATTAGCATAAATCAATGCAAACTGAAGATTTAAAAAGTAAGTAAATGGGGCTAGGGATGTGGCTGAAGCGGTACCTAGCTCGCCTGGCATGCGTGGAGCACTGGGTTCGATCCTCAGCACCACATAAAATAAAATAAAGAAGTTATGTCCACCGAAAACTGAAAAATAAATATTAAAAAATATTCTCCCTCTCTCCCTCTTAGAAAAACAAAAGTAAGTAAATGTCCAAATACTTTACTGAAAGTACAGAAATATATATCTTGTTAAAAATAAGGAAAAACTGATGTGTAAATCAAGAAGAAAATAATAGAATTTAACTCTTTCATACCATGCTGGCCCTTTAATCCTAAAGGAGCAGTGAGGATAAATCTTTTAGTATAAAAAAAGTAAGGCAACTACAAAGATAATCAGAGTTAAGGCAAGGGAAGATGAGTATCTTTGCAAACTTTTGTTTTGTTTTGTTTCATTTTGTTTTTTCATATGAAGATTCCCTGTTCAAACATGCCCTATTTATTCTATGATTTTCCAGTATCTTGGAGGTAATAAGGGATGGCCAGGAGTAATATTTGTTATCCAATATATCATTTAATTCTTAATTTTATGGGGGGGAAATGAATCAGTATGGACTGCTGGCAAATATTCAACTTGAATGGGAATACTGATTCTGCCACCTTATTAAAAAAATATAACTAGTAGATTTGAATCACTTTTTCCAACTAAGTAAAAAGTTGTGATGTTTTTCTGGCATAATATTAAATTGTATTTCATCAAATAGCTATGATTCCAATTAGGCTTTTTGTTACTTGTCTAATTTTCTTTGTTTCATATTTGTTTTAGATGTTAGGCACTTCTGCTAAACATCTCATTGAATTTTACTTCAGGTGCTGACTATATGTCAACACATTATCACTTTTATTTTACAGATTAGGAAACCAATGCTCATAGATTAACCAATTGATTCAGTATTATCAAGATAATATGAAGAATTTAAAGTATCTGTTCCTCAGAGAACATCCATTTCCACTATGTAAACTTTCCAATTGTCACATTTATTTCATAAACATATCTATACAGTAAAAATATGTTGTCTGATAAGGATTTCAATTTTATTTCTAGTCCCAGCTCTTTAAAATAAAGAGCTAAACCTTATGTTTCCTTAAACAGTAAATCTGTAAGAGATTGACTTGCATTTTTAATTTTCTGACCCACAGTGATTATAAGCTCCAATAGGAGCCTCTTGTCTTATGGAAGCAAAAATGCAATCAATGTACATTACTGATCATTTTCCCAAAAGACTGAAAGGGTAATTCAGAGTTAGGAAATGCAATTAAACTTCTAAAATAAAACTTTCTGCACTGTGATATTTACTATGTGTATAACATGAGAGCAAAATCAATAAAATGAACATTTTACATATATTAAAAATCTAATGCCTTTTACCTCTTATTTGATTGGGCTCCTTCTGTTTTGGTGTTATGGGGAACAAATCTAGGGCCTTGTGTACTCTAGGCAAGCCCTCCATCATTGACTCTTGAGTGATTTTTCTCTTGAATAATTCTTTGCTGTTTTATTTTTAACTGGATGTCTTTCAATTGGAAAATTTTACTTGTATATTTCATAATGTATGAAAACCAAATAACTTTTAACTTTTAATATCTAAAGTAATATTTTTCCTTTTTGCAATTGTTGGCTGTTACATAATTGATACATAAGGAACATGTACTAGGTTCTAGGAACTCATCTGTGAAACAATGAAAATACTTGTCCCTAAGGAATTTGTGTTTTAGTGTTAGACAGTTAAAAAAAAAATGTTGAGGACAACATAGGATCAGCGCTGTGAAATTTAAGTTGCAACTAATCTGGAATTTGCACTTTCAGATTTTTTTTTTAAAGGAAATAATATCAAAGGTGAGATTTGACAAATAGAATAAAACATCCAAATCCTGATAAAAGAACAAAGAACAAATATACTCAATAGATAAATAGAAGAAAACAAATAATCATATATATATATATATATATATATATATATATATATATATATACATACACACATACACACACACACACACACACACACACACACACACTTTATTGATTTAAGAAATACATTCAGGGTTGGGTGCTCTAGCTCAGTGGATACTTTCCTAGCATGTATCAATAATGGTGTCCATCTCTAGCACAACTAAAATATAAAACAAAACAAAACAAAATTTTGTTCATATTTTTGTATTTCCAAAATCAAATGCATAGTATAATTGAATGTGTCTTAATAGTATAATTGCCAGTGGATTTTCCTCCTGGAAGAATATTATCATTATATTTTATAACAGATAGTGTCTCAGAGTGAATGAAATATGATAAACCTTGGATTTCAGTCTCATCTTTCAATATTTAACTAGAGCCTAAATCATTCATAGATAACTTCTATTAGCTATCTTTGCTTTATCTTTACTGAATTTCAAATTCTCTTTACCCTGAAACCAATTCTAAATCCAAGAGGTGCAGCATATTCTATGTCATGATTAGAATCATAAAGTGGTGTGCTCCTATCCTTCATCTTAAAACAAAATGATTTAGAGACATATTATCATTTTACAATCCTCTATTTTTAAATCCCTACCATGTATCTGGAAACAAAGGAACATTATTATCTGAGAAATTGTCCCAGTGCCTTGCCAGGAATATGCCACACATTATAGGCAGAGCCAGGACAGGAATCCAGGTTGCCCTATCTGCCTCCTGCTCCAATCAGCAGTGTTCTAAGGCATGGTGATGACCACTTAAATCAAAACTGCAGGGTTCAGAGCAGATGTCCCTGGATTTCTTCTCTACCACATCTTTCAATATATTTTTTAAAAGAACTATATAATAACTGAGTACTTTGAAAAATATCCTGTTCATCTAGAAACTTTGAGACTTCATGCTAATAAGAGTTTAGGGGTGATAAATTCATGTAAAATATATTTCAGACATAGGCTCTCAGGAGATTCCAGGGAATGTTGAAGATTAAAGCTTTTGGTGGAATATTGTGCTTAAATTTTTGTGAATCTTCTTGTAGTAATCAAGTGATTTTTTTTTAGTGAACAAAAGTTAAAATTTTAACTTTTTGTTTAAAAAGCATTAATTGTGTGTGTTTTGCTAAAAGGATATAAATAATGGAAAGATGCAAGATATATTTCCTTTCAAGTGGTAGAAACATACAAACATGTCATTCTAACCAAATAAGGAGAAATCAGGAAAAAATGCATATGCTGTGAGAGTGCCAAGGCATAAGCTATTTAATTTGAAGGTGAGAGGGCTTAAAGAAGGTGTGGTTGAGATATTCTTGATAGGTAAGTGACTGGAGGAAGACCCTGTAGGATGAACAATCAGATGTGGATGCCTGGAGGCTTGAGAGGTGTCTAGGTAATAACAAGTCCTCAGTTTGGGGAAGGAGTTTTGTAGAAGGCTGATGTGGAAGTACATTCAAAGGTGGTGATATAGCTAGGATCAGGCCACTGTATTGTGATAGGAAGTGTTTATTATTTTGAGAGGAATCGGGAAATAGACTATTCAGAGGAGTGAGGCGTCATTTGTAAACTTGTATGCAGTGCTCTACCTTGTTCTACAAATGAGGGGGCTAAGTTTCATAAAGAAAGTGGGTCAGTGTTAAACTTGTCTGGTCTACTATCCTCTTGTTTGGGAAATATTAAAGCAAACCTAATAATAGTACCACTGAAAAAATAAGTACTCTAAATGAACAAGAAATGTTTCAAGGGCCTAATATTGAACTACACAAAAAGAGAAAATAATCTTGTCAGAAAAGAATCTCTAAGACTGAAGAATATTCCTTAACATTCTCCACAATGTCAGGTTATGTGGTGGGCATGGGATGCTGCATGGGTAATAGGAAGCCTCAGTTTACACCTGGATCCTTTCCTCCAGACAAAATTCTAATGAATTAGTAAGGGCATGTATAAAACATAATACATGAGCTTTTCTGAGGGAAAAGGAGATGAGTATAATAATGATACTAGACTCCAGGAAGTACATATATGTAAACTGGGGGTGAGAGATAAAACAAGGGAAGAGAAAGGATAGCTATTTGACTACTTGTTTGAATAATCCTTGCATTATCTCTCAGTATTAATTTGAAACATTTATTTGTGCTACTGAATCAAATCTGTGAAGAAAATCCAATAATTCAGGAAAGTGTTAAGTATTAATCATAAAATCCAAGTAAATATGATATGAAACTGATCTTTTTTTCCTCTTGTAAAATGAAGATTGGCCCATATTAGCTCAGTCCTGATGGTTGTAACAAAATAACAGACTGGGTGGTTTAAATAATAAAGTTTTTTTTTCTTTCTTCTTTTCTTCCTTTTTTCTTTTCTTTTTCCTTTTTTCTTTTTAAGATTACAGTTCTGGAGACTGGAAATCTAAGATCAAATTACTTACATGATCAGATTCCGATGAAGGGTTTCCTTCTGATTGGCAGACAGACTCCTCCTCACTGTGTGTTTATATGGCCTTTCTTTGGGTGCTTTGAGTGAAGAGAAAAAGTGTGTGTGTGGGGGGGCTATTTCCCTGTTACATTTTTTCAAAGGCCACTAGTACAATTAGGTGAGGATCTGACTCTTTTGATCTTATTTAACCAAAAATAAATACTAAAGGCCATTTTTTCAAATAAAGTCACATTGGGGGTTAGTGCTTCAACATATGATTTTGAGAAGAGACCAATTTAGTCTGTAGCATTCTGTTCCTGATCCTCTAAAATTCATGTCCTTCTTACATGCAAAATATGTACATTTCATTCCACCAAATCTTAGCTAATTCCATCATTAACTCTAAGGGTTATAAGCGTAGGGCTGGACTTGTAGCTCAGTAGTAGAGCATTTGCTTAGCATTCACAAAACCTAGAGTTCAATATTCTCAGTATTGTAAAATAAATAAATATTATAAATAAATAAATAAAGATAAATTTGAAAGCACAGAGCAGCCCATAAATATCATCTAAATCAGATATGGATAGGACTGGAGGTATGATTCATTGTGAACCAAAATTCTTTTCTAGCTGTGAACTTGTAAATCAAGACAGATTATGTGCTTCCAAAATACACTGATGGGACAATTATAGAATAGACATTTCTATTCCAAAAGATAGAAATCAAAAGAAAGCAGTATCATGTCCAACGAAATCTAGAACCCAGTAAGGCAAATCCCATTAGATCTTAAGATTCAATAATAATACTCTTTGGATAGATTCTTTACCCTGAAAGTCCACTGGGTTAGCATCAGAAGCATCAAGCACTCATGACTATAAAAAAGCCTACTACCCCATCCCGTGTGTGTGTGTGTGTGTGTGTGTGTGTGTGTGTGTGTGTGTGTGTTTTACTGGGGATTGAACCCAGGGATGCTCTACCATTGAGCTATATATCCTCTGCCAATTTATTTTTTTGTTTTCACACAGCATCTCACTATGTTGCTGGGACTGAAATCAACTGTGATCCTCCTGCCTCAGCTCCTTGCACTGTTGGGATTACAGGTGTGTACCATAGTGCCTGGATCCTTTTTTATCTTTTATATAAAGGGCCTACCAATGTAGCTGTCTGTGAAGGTGATCCCACCTTCAAGGTGCTGGGCAAGGTCATTCTGTCTTACTAAAACAGTAGTGGTATCTTACTCTTTGAAACAGAATAGGAAACAAGCTTACTCTCTGGGCCTGTGGTGGGACTGACAGTCCCGTTGATTTCTGAATCACCTATAGGACAATTCCTCCCCATTCCTTAAAAAAAGGACACATTTGAAGCGGAATAGCTCTGTGTCCTTGTCCTGGAGAAAACGTGAAGTCTGAGAGCTCTCCTTCATCTGTCTCTCTTTCTCTGTCTCCTTTGGTTGAAACTGGCAGTGTCTCTGCTAGTACAATACCATCTCTATTCCTGGCTTCTGCTGAGATGGCTGATTGAGGACATGAGTCATAAATATGATATCATTAGCAAATGATCTTTCAGCCACATTCTTATGTTTTCTTCACAACAAGCTTTCTTATATTTTTTACAGCATGACTAAGTTGAAAATTTTACAAATCCGTAAGTTATAGTACTTTTTTTCCTTAACAATTTCTTTAATTCATCTCTTTCTTTGCTTTTTACAATTAGACATTAAGAGAAACTAAGCTGCTCCTTCAACACTGTAATCAGAAATCTTCTCTGCTAAATACGTAATTTCTTCTCTCACATGTTCTAATTTTCATTAAATGCTAAAACTCATATCTGCAAAATCATTTTCTACTTATTACAAGGATTGCTTTGCTTCCATTCTCCAGTAGCATATCCCTCATCTATTTCTAAGAGATTACTAGAATTTCCCTTAGCATTCATAATTGTGGAATACTATCAAAATATCTTCTATCCTGTATGTCTTACTCAGGTCCAAAACTTCCTCCTTTATTTTAAGTATTTGTTACAGAAGAACCTCTCTTCTAGGTCCCCAAATCTGTTTCACTCAGCTGAGATTGCCATAATAAAATATTATCAACTGTGTGGCTTAACCAACAGAAGTTTATTCCATTATAGTTCTGGAGGCTAGAATTCTGAGATCAGAGTGGCAGCATGATCATATTTGGAGAGGTTCTGATTTTCAGATGGCCACCTTCTCACTGTGGCTGCTATGATCTTTCCTTAGTCCCTACACACACACACACACACACACACACACACACACACACACACACGCGCGAGGGGGGATTGGTTTTTCTTCCTTTCATTGTAAATCCAGCAATTCTATGTAATTCATGTAACCTTAATTCCTGAAAGTCCTACCTCCAAATATAGTCACACTGGAAGTTAAGGCTTCAGCAGGGAATCTGGTGGAGGACAATTAAGATCACAGATGATCATAATAGAAAACTTCATGGGAATCATTACATAACAATTCCTCCTCTCAAAGACAAGCATTTTATTATGGATGAATACTTTTTAATATTTTTAGAGCTTGATATGATTTTTCCCTTTAATGTTCAAAGAAATTGAAAGAATCCCTTAGTAGTATAATTCAAAGGAATCCTGAAGAAATCAAAGAAGTCAGATATAGAGTTAGTTATTATACATTAATTAATTAATTAATTAAATTAGTTAGCATTTACTATGTGTCAGAATCCATGTTTGCTAATTTTGCAATAAAGTGAGCTGACACAAATTAAACAAATAATCATAGATTAAATAAAATTGATAAATGCTATAAAGGAGAAGTACATGAGATAAGATAGTAAGCAGACTACATACAGCCTGATGTGAGGGAAAGGAGATCAGAAAATTCTCTGTGATGGGCAGTGTTGTTAACCCTGCAGAGGATGGCTTGGCCATGCAAAACATTTTACTCTTGCTGCTTTCAAGATTTCCACTCGGTCTTTGGGTATTTAACACGTTAAGATGATATGATTGATGTGGATTGCTTTGACATTATCATACTTAGAATTAATTGGAAATTGTGAATGTGTAAATCAATGCATTTCATAAAATTCGGGAAGTTTTGGCCATTAATTCTTCAAATGTGTTTTTGGTTCATTCTCTTTTCCTCTTATTTTGGAATTCATATTACTTGTTTGTTGTCACACTTGATGATATCCCACAGTTTGGAGGCTTTTTTATATTTTTTGATTTTTTTCTCTATTACTTAGGATGTATAAAATCTATTAACCTATCTTCAAGTTCAATGACTATTTCTTCATCAGGATCAAATCAGATTGCTTCAATCCTCGAGGCTTTGTTGGCATTATTGTTCTCTTTGTTTTGATAGTGACTTTCCTTGACAAATTACAAGAATATGTGTTTCCTTTAGTGTGTCATCTCTGAAGTTGGTGCTCAATTAGATCAGTTGTCATTTAAGTATTAGAGATTTTCCTCAATGCCTTCATCCATTAAATAGCACATAATTTGCTGAAGGATTTCATATGTATGTAAGGGGGTACATATTCAACACTATCAGTTTATATCTGTTTTATAGTTTACTTTCTGCTTATGCAGAATAGATCTCAAAGTCAGACACATAAATAATGGAGGCCTTTCTAGGTCTTTCTGGTCATTTACACAATCCTGCAATGTGTGCATTCCTTTAAATATGCCAGAGCTTCTTAGTGTCCTTTATGGACAACTAGTTTCTCAAAACTTCCCTTTAAAATTTTCCAAGATCTTGTAGTTATCCCAACTTGGCTGCTGGCCTTAGGCAGCTAGGATGTCAAATAAATGCAACTGAAAATTTTCTTTTCTTCTTTATCAGTATAAAAATATATTTTATGTTTTTATTATTGCATTATAAATATACATAATAATGGGATTCATTATACCTTATTTAGATATGCTTAAAATGTAATTTGATCAACATTGTTCCCCAGTGCCTTCTGTTTGCCTCAGCTTCTCCCACATCCACCCTATCTCCTTGCTCTATTCTACTGATTTCCCTTCTCTTTCTTCATCTTAGCCTAAAAATTTGTCTATTTCTTATTTTTTTCAATAATAAAAATTATTATTATTTTTCAATTAGGGCATTATAATTATATTTAAGATTATATATACATATATGTCAGGATTGATTGTGGTAATACATACTTGGACACAGGATAAGTTGTGGATTTTATTCCCCAATACTTTCCTGTGGTCTCCCCTTCTCCCTCGCTTTCAATCCCCTTCCTCTGTTGGTCCCAATTATATTTTTGTGAGATACACTTTTTAAAATTCCTCTTATTTATTTTCCTTTAGCTTCTGTATATGAGAGAAAATGCTCAAACCTTGACTTTCTACAAGTGAGTTTGAAGTTTTAAGCATAACGTTCTCCAGTTTTATCCATTTACCAGAAAAGACTATAATTTCACTCTTCCTAATGGCTGAGTGAAACTCCTTTATGTGTACATAATATATTGTCTTTATTCATTCATCTGTTGATGGGTACTTAGTACCTAGGCTGGTTTCATAATTTGGCTCTTGTGAATTATGGGTATATAAATATTGATATGCATGAATCATTATATTATGCTGGTTTTAGGTTTTTTTTTTTTTTTTTGACAAGTACCAATGAGTGGAATAGCTGGGACATGTAGTAGTTCCATTCCCAGTCTTCCGATGAAACTCCATACTACTTTACAAAGTAGTATCTACTAATTTGTAGTTACACTAGGAACGTATAAGTGTAAATGTACATTTTCCCCCAAATCTTCACTAGCATTTTTTATTATTTGCATTTTTGATGATTTCCATTCTAACTGGAATGAGATAAAAATTTCATTGAGTCACTGACCTTTTTCAACAAATGACCTAGGGATAGAAGTTATAAGATATGTAATATAGTGTCAATATACCATGAATGATTGTTTTCCAGGAAGCTGATAGATAATCTTTAAATGTTTGGTAGAATTCAGCAGTGAAGTTTTCTGGTCCAGGCTTTATTTATGTGAGGTTTTCTATTACCATTTTAATCTATTTCTTGTTATTGGTTTTTCAGATTTTCTACTTTTTCATAATACAGTCTTGGTAAAGTGTACATTTCCAGGAATTTGTCTATTTCTTCTAGGTTATCAAATTGGTTAGTTGTAATAATAACCTTTAATATCTTTGCATTTCTATGGTGTCAGTTGTCATGTCTCTTTTTAAAATTTTTTTTAGGGGTATGGGGGTAATCAGGGCACTCACCGGCAGTCTACTACTGAGCCACATCCCCAGCCCTATTTTATATTTTATTTAGAAATGGGGTCTCACTGAATTGCTTAGTGCCTTGCTTTTGCTGAGGCTGGCTTGGAACTCTTAATTCTCCTGCCTCAGGCTCCCAAGCCACTGGGATTACAGGTATGTGCCACCATGCCCAGCAATTTTACTTATTTGCATCTTCTCTTTCTCCATCTTAGCCAAAAAGTTTGTCTATTTCTTAATTTTTTCAAAGAAAAGACTCTTCATTTTGTTATTTTTTTAAATTTGCCTTTTAGTCTCTGTTTTATTTATTTCTAATTTGTAATTTATTGTTTCTTTTCTACTAATTTGGATGTAGTTTGTTTGATGTTTCTGGTTCTTACAATGCAGTACTGTTTTTCTTTAATTTCATCTTTCTGATTTTATGATATTCACACTGATTGTTATAAACTTCTCTCTTAGTACCATATTTGTTGTTTCCCATATGTTTTTGTATGCTGTCTCTATTTTAATTTGTTTCAATAATTTAAAAAATAATAATTTCTTTCTTGATTTCTTTCTTGATCCATTGGTTACTCAAGAGTAAGGTGTCTAGTTTCCATGTATGCTATAGTTTCCAAGATCTTTCTTACTTACTTCAAGTTTTATTGCATTTTACATTGAAAAGTTATTAAATAGGATTTTAATTTTCAAAATTTTGCATACATTTGTTTTATGACCTATTATGTGATTCATTCTGGAAATCATTCCATGTGCCAATGAGAAAAATGTACATTTGGCAGCTGTTAGGTGGGAAATTCTTTAGATGTCTGGTAGGTCCATTTGCGGTATGGTAGTTTAACTCAAATATTTCTTTGTTAATTGTTTTTCTGTATTATCTGCATATTGGCAAAGTAGGTTAAACTTCCCTACTGTTTTTAATTGGAATATACTTCTTTCTTCAGGCAGAATACTTGCTTATATTTTTAGATGATATAATATTTGGATGATATAAACTTAGAATTGTTATTTATTCTTGCTAAATGAACACTTTTTATTATAGGATGACATTACTTATTTCTTCATTGCTTTTGATATACAGTTTATTTTATCCAGTATAGGTATCACTACTACTGCTTTCTTTTGTCTTCCATTTGCTTGGACAGGTTATTCCTTCCCTTCTCTTGCAATCTATGTAGAGGTTTTTGTTGCTGTTGGTGGTTTTGTTGTTTTTGTTTGGTACAAGGGAATGAACTTAGAAAAAATTTATCCAAGGCTCTTTAATTTTTTATTCCCAAACAAGGTCTCAATAGGTTGCTATTCATGTCTGGCCTTGAACTTGCAATGTGCTTGCCTCAGCCTTCTAAGTCCTTAGGACAGTGTGCTTCTGTGACTATAAGAGACATACTATAGGTGATGTGTGTTTCCTGTAAACAACATATGGTTGAGTCTTGTTTTAGCATCTATTTATTAACTGTCTTTTAATTAGAAACTTAATCAATTTATATTCAGGGTAATTATCCTTAGGTGAAATTATAGCCATTTTATAACATATTTTCTAGTTTTATTGTAGTTTTTTTTTTCTTTTATTCCCCTTCCCCTTACATTTTAAAAGTTTGGTTAAGTAATTTAGTAGTGCATTTTGATTACTTGCTTTGTATTTTTGGTTCGTCTACTATAGATTTTTGCTTTGTGGCTACCATAAATCTTACAAAAACATCTTCTGATTAGGATACACTCTTTTGAAATTATATAAACTTAACATGATTGGAAAGACAAGAAACAAAACATGCTAGTCAAAAAACTTTACAATTGCATTCCATTTCTCTCCCACACTTTTGTTTTTAAATATATCTTTTTGCATGTTTTTATACTACCCATCTCTTAACATATTGATGTAGTTATTATCACTATTAATTATTAGCCTACCAAAAAATGGTTAGCAGCAGCATAACCATGGCACACACTGCTATGGCCTGTCTACTGCTGACATGGATTTGTGGCTCAAGACTGCAGCAACCTGTCACAGGTGCTGCTTGCCAAATTAGAAATCCAATGAAGTAAGGACGTGTACATCTTCCTGGTGTAGAGGCTATTACAGAGGCTTTGTCTGCAGGCAAGCCTGTGGATAAGGGCCATCTGTATCTTCCCACTATCAAATTTCACCAGCTTAGTACTAAGCTGCAAGGCAAAGTCCTTTGCCTAATACCCTTCCTCCTCATGGATGGAATTTTTTTCCATGGTATGCAGCCTGAGATTGAGACAGTGTTGGTGAAGGCATGCTCTTTGGGAATCAACACTAATGCTAAACTGGGTCAACCTTCATCTCGTAGTTTCAAGGACCTACAGAGTGTACTCAAGCTAATGCCACAGCTGATAGTGATGCAGACCAAAACACCTGTCCATCCCACTGGGGCATAGATCTCTACCTGGTTAAGGCAGATTTATATGCTCTGTCTGTAGCTGCTTGATTTGAAACAGTTTTGCTGTTTCAGGCTGGAGGATGGGTGATGGAAAATGTCCCACAGCTGGCAAGACTAAGGCTAAACTGAGTCACACCTGAATCTCACAACCACAGAGACCTGCACATCTTTGTGAATGTGGTACTCTATATTGACTCTAAGTCTGGCAATAATACAAGCTAAATCTCAAATCTGTCTTCCTATTGTGAAAGTCTCCATCTAATACAGAGTAAATTTGAGAGAATTAGCAATGGCTCAGATTTGAGAGCCTTTGTATTCTGCCTGGTTTTGAGTCTCACTTCGACATCCCTGGCATAATTTTCCAAGACAAAGTCCTGTACTAGCTTTCTATGCCCTGCTCCCTAGTGTGTGGTATCTTGATCTCCACTCTGCTGCTGGAGATCAAGTGGGTGAGTAATATGGTAGACTCTTTGATATCTGGTTAATGAGGTTCCAGAAGCTCTGTTAGTGTGTATTGTCCTAACAATATGATCTTGGGATTCTCCTCAGTACTGGGTTTCACCATGGCAAATCTGGTACTGAGTTTCAAGACTAAGACCTAATTCTCACTTCTTCCCCCAAGTGGGACATGTCTCTTTTTACATTGAAATAGAGTTGGGGAAGGGCTGAGTTCGGGAACTCCCTTTCCTGCCTTCAATGCATCTTTTGTTTTTTTCTTAAACCAAACACTATGGTCTATCACCTGACATTTTTTAGCCCTTAGTGATGATAAAATTTTGGTGTAAATATTTGATAAACTTTTTTGATTCATCTCAATATCTTTTTGAAAATGTTTTTTTTTTAAAAATGAACTAGTAACATTTTATG
Organism: Urocitellus parryii; assembly: GCF_045843805.1. NCBI lineage: Eukaryota > Metazoa > Chordata > Mammalia > Rodentia > Sciuridae > Urocitellus > Urocitellus parryii. The sequence continues at coordinate 66,663,365 of NC_135538.1, read as the reverse complement.
TATGTTTGTGTATAAATTTATGAATATAATTATACCCTGTATCATATGGAAATAAAATTTATGGTAATATTAAAGATTATGAAACACACAAATAAAATGTATTAGTGAAGGAAGAAAAAAATATTTGAGACAAAACAACTGTTCTGCTAGTCAGACTAAAAATAAAACAGTTCTCTACCTACGTGCTAAACCAAGGGTACAGATTTGGCTTTACATTTTTTAGACATAAATGAGAAAACATATCTAACCAATAACAGAGTCCTTAAACCTCAAAATTTTGTTTTTTTATGGGATATCATATTTACTGTTTAGATATAGACATATAGAGATATATGAATATTTTAACAATAAATGAAACTCAGCAATGGGACTTAAAAATGAATAAAGTAGCTCCTTTATTGCAAAGTCACTAGGATTAATGGGTATATTTCATATGCTTTTGATTCTAAATTGGCAACTTAATGATTAGTGGAAGATTGACATATTATCAAAAATAAGTACTTGATACATAAATAATTAATGTTAATAGTATATGCATTATTATCATAATGAATACCTACAATGAGTAACTAGTTTTTGAGATATCTTGAAGAAAATGAAACTTTATTTTAAAATATAGTCTATTTTCAGATTTAGAAAAATTATGGGACTAATTATAAGCTAGTCTTTGTTATTATTTTCATATATAATGAAACAGAAACATGGACAGATGACACAGATTATAGATTAAAAAATTAAATTGGAACATTAAATTGAGTATTGAAAATGTTGTATACTATTTATATATTAAATCTTTTAAAAAATCATTGACAGAAAAAAAAAACAGAATAATGGTAGTGAATCCTGGGTTATGACATAAATTAAAGATTATCGTATGACATCTGTTATGATTTTGCTAAGCGGAATCCCCCAAAAGCTTTGTGTGATACAATACAAGAAGATTTAGAGACAAAATTATTGGGTTATGACAATCTTGACCCCATTCGTGCATTTATTCTCTGATACAGATTAATTGTGTAGTGACCATAGGCAGATGGGGTGTGGCTAGAAGATATGGGTGGTTAGGGGTGTACCTTTGGGGCTCGTATTTTGTCCATGGGATGGGGAGCTCTAGCTCTTGCTCTGCTTCCTGGTACCACGTTCTAAACCAAAAGCAATTAAGAAAAATATAATAAAAATTAAAAAATTATCAGTTTGAAAGCTTGAGATTTTTAATGTGTAAATTCTCACAATTTTAGTTTATATATTCTCACATTAAATATGAAATTCCAGTATGATTTTTTTAAAGATAAACTGACAAGTGTGTTCAGAAGTTCATATGAAAGTACAAAGGAACCCAAATGACATAAATTATTTTAAAATGTAAGAATAAGCTTGAAGGGGCTGGGGATGTGGCTCAAGCGGTAGCGCGCTCGCCTGGCATGCGTGCGGCCCGGGTTCGATCCTCAGCACCACATACCAACAAAGATGTTGTGTCCGCCGAGAATTAAGAAATAAATATTAAAAAAAAAATTCTCTCTCTCTCTCTCTCTCTCTCTCTCTCTCTCTCTCTCTCCTCTCTCACTCTCTCTTTAAAAAAAAAAAGAATAAGCTTGAAGTAGTAATAACACATGATTTCAAGTATTGCTACAAAGGTACAGTAAGCAAGATTGTAAATTATTCCTTAAAACTGGACAACTAGATCAGTGTAACAGGAAAACATGAAACAGAAACAGATCTTCCTGTATACAGATAATTTTTACATAAGTTTCCAAGGCAATTCAGTGGATAGAGGAAAATTTTCAAAATAATGTAAAACCAACTAGATATCCATAAGCAAAAGAAATGAACATTGATTTAAATTATATCATACATAATTTTTAACTGCAGGTAGATAATATTCCTGAACACAAAATATGTGAAACCTAGGGAAACATCTTCATTTCCATGGGTATGTAAAGATTTCTTAAATTATTTAAAAAAAGAAAAAAATGATAAGTAATTACTTCAAAAATTACATGATAATCTGTTGTTTTAGCAGAAAATCTGTTATCTGTTCAGATAATTCTGAACATCAAAACAGTTCATAAAATGATAAGGCAAGCTGCCAACTGGATGCAAATATTTATAATGCATTTAAGTAACAGCTGTATACAAAATAAATGAATATCATTTAAAATTCAATAGGAAAACAATAAACCCAGTAAAAATGAGCAAACTATAAGAAAATTCAAAGCTCATGAAATGTTGTTCTGTGTAATTTATCAGAGAAGATGCAATTTAACACCAGAACAAAATGCTTCTACATACACTTTTGAATGACTAGAATCAATGACTAGCAAGTCCCAAATGTTCTCAAGACTGTGGAGCAACTAGAACTCTGGAACTTTGCTGGTGGGATTATAAAATTATAAAAATATTTTAGAACGTAGTTTGACACTTTTTATAAAGTTAAACAGAAAAAAAATACTTATCATGAGACCCAGACATTTTACTCCTATGTACTTAAAGAAATGAAAAAATTTGTCCATATAAACATTTGAACATGAGTGTTTACCATATCATCTCTACTCAGAAGAACTCTAAACTTCAAACAAAATAAATAGACCTGTGAAACCACTAAACAAGTATTGGTATCTTTACAAAGGGCCTAAATTAATGTAATTATTTCATATCCTTTTTCTACTGTTAGAAATACAATTTTTTTAAAAAAATATTTATTCTAATTTGTTATACATAATGTCAGACTGTAATTCATTTTATATTACACATATAGTCCACAATTTTTCAAGTCATTGATTGTACATGAAGTATTTTCATACCATTCATTTCTTCATACATGACTTAGAGTAATGATGTCTAATTAATTCCACCATTATTCCTACCCCTTTGCCACACCCTTCCTCTCCCTCCTATTTGCCCTATCTAAAGTTCCTCCATTCCTCCCATACTCCCTCCCCATCACCATTATGATTCAGCATCCTCATATCAAAGAAAATATTCACCCTTTTTTTTATATTGGCTTGTTTCACTTAGCATTATATTCTCTAACTGCAACCATTTACCTGCAAATGTCATGATTTTATTCTCTTTTAATGCTGAGTAATGTTCCATTGTGGATATATACCAAAGTGTCCCTATCCATTTATCCACTGAAGAACATCTGGGTTGGTTCCACAATTTACAAGAAAAAATGTTCAACATCTCTAGCAATTAGAGAAATGCAAATCAAAACTGCTCCAAGATTTCATCTCACTTCAGTCAGAATGGCAGCTATTATGAAGACAAACAACAATAAGTGTTGGTGAGGATGTGTTGCTGGTGGGACTGCAAATTGGTGCAGCCAATGTGGAAAGCAGTATGGAAATTCCTAGGAAAACCTGGAATTGAACCAGCATTTGACCCAGCTATCCCACTCCTCTGTTTATACCCAAAAGACTTAAAAAAACGTACTACAGGGACACAGCATATCATGTTTATAGCAGCACAATTCAGAATAGAAATACACTTTTAAAATAGCTATTCTACTCTTGATTTAAGAAATACTTATCCCTTGTCACTTTCCTGTGCTCTGGGCATACATTAATAATTAGCATGAACATCTCTGCCTTCACTTATTAATGTTTCATGAAAACTTTATAAATATCAGAAACAGAGCTTTAGTGTCTGTTTTCATGAATTGAAGATTTTCTTAATATTTTCCTTATTTGGACAAGATGCTTCACACAGCTATGTCTCGGTTTCATCATCTATAAAAGGAAATAATGATGCAATTCATGTGTTCTTTGGGTGGATTTCTTGTGAATGACCACAGATTACTTGATATGGAGTCAATGGATAAAAACAGTGATTAAAAAAAAAAAAACTTTCTAGGTCCAACAGAGTACTGAGAATGTTCTGTACTGGTGCATATCCACTCAGTTCAGGCTTTGGGTGTGGTGTGTGTGTGTGTGTGTGTTGACTCTGGTGCCTAGGCTACCTTCATCAATTCCCTGCCACTGGAGTTTTAGTGGTCTATCATCTTAATCCAATTTTTTGTGCTTGAGATCCCAATGCATCTTTAAGTTTTTGTTGTTGTTGTTGTTGTTTTTAAAGGGAAGATTTCTGCTACACAGTTTCTTCACCCTTTATTACCTAAGAATCCTCCTCAATCTTCAAAAAAGATTTACTGAAATAGAGTTCAAGTCAAATTTTCTACCCATTCTAATGATAAGTATTTAAACTAGTTCCTTCTCTCTTTCTATACTTATACATACATACAGAGAGATACAATTTTATTTTACATGTTTGTGTGGATACATTCTTTAATAGCAGGCAATCTACTACAATTTTAAATTTATCTTCATTTTCTGGTTCTCTATAGTTAACTATGCAGCATTTATCTGTCCTGTTTAAAAATATTGATTTTCCTGACATATAGAAAAATATTAAAAACTATAACATACAATTGACATGCATGTCTGTTTCTCCCCTTTTCCTTCCCACACCCATCTTTTATAATACATATATACATACATCATCTCTCTCAGTAATGATATGCTAGCATTGCTCATAATACTTTACCATCAATTACTTATTTTAACACTTTCTTTAGATGCTTTTTAATATCAAATTGCGGTACTTATGGTTTATGCTTCATTTTCTTCCTTTATTTTTATTTTTGGAACAGAGTTTTAAGTGCAGTTTAGCTTCTATTCTGTAGGAATGCCAAAAGGCGTTTTTGATCTAAACAACTACTTCATTTTCCTTACATTTATTATTATGAGTTCCTTTAAACTCAGCAGTTTTAAGGTTTTATTTTTAGAGGCAAGTCACTCTAGATGACAGGAGACTGTTATTTGGCATTGAAACAATGAACTGTGTCTCATTCTTCTTTGAGAACTTTCTCCCCCTCTCCCTCTCCCTCTCCCCCTCCTCCTCCCCCTCCCTCTCCCTCACTCTCTCCCTCTCTCTTCCTCTTCCTCTTGCCAGCAAATAGCCAATTGTGAAGGATCTATTTTTCTCAGTTTTTAGTTCCAAAGTCCCATCAATCATGCTGGTCCTGAGGGGAGAAAACATCATGTGTACACTAACATTTTCAAGCCCAAAGCTGTGTTGTTGCTCTCTCTAGCAGTACCATCTGCTCTGAGCCAAGTTTAAAGCCAAGGGACTCCAGAAAACCTGCATGTCAAAAACTCCCCACTATGCAAGAAAATCATCCTAAAGGTTCTGTGTGAAATGTGAGCCACATACTTCAAAAAGAAGGCAACAATGTTTGGAATAACACCATAGAATTCAAGCAGAGAGCCTATTACAGAACTCACAGAGGCAGCTAGTCCAGGAGGTGGCATGCTCCAAAGTAAACTGTGAAAATTAAAGGAGTTTAAAAACATTTAATCAAAACATTATCATTAAATAAATATAAGCCCATTTTAGTGATTGAGAAAAAAAGTGAACCAAGATTTTGAAACTAGATGATCAATTTTTAAGAATATTTGTCTCATCCTTATATTACTTAAAATCATATGTTTATATTGTGTTTAGAAATACAGTTTTTAAGTTATTTTTAAAGGAATGTGATTGAATTAGTTCAAAAGAATTAATAAGGCAGCCTAAGATTAGAACTAAGTTTTAAAAGGTCCTCAAATTGTGAAGGTAGTGTTGTGAACATAGAATTTTAAATAATGAAATTTATACTATGCAGTTGTTTAGAGCTATAAAATATTTTTATTTCAATGATTCAGTGTACTCACAAGTTATCCACGTTGAAATACACTTTCCTATAGAAACAATGAGATAATAAAAGTAAAGATCCTAATCAAAATATATGAAATGAATATTTATGTCATATTTAATTGTTGGATACTTTTTTCTAAAATTTGAAGGGTAATAGAATCTCCCCAAAGTCCAAAATGATTCTTTTGTGACATGTATCAAGATTTACCAGGGATATGGGGTATTTTGTTCTTATTTTGGCCTTCTGTAATAAGTGTTGAACATTGCTTCAGAGACCATTTTGACCATTTTGCTGTAAAACAAATCACTCCAGGTCTTAGTGGTTTAACACAATGATTTTTTATTGTCTCTCACACCCTTTGTGTTAACTAGGAAGGTAATTTGTACTCAGTCTTCAGGCAGATGAAGTTCAGATGGCAGAGGGGTGTGGAGACATGGGAATTGACTATACCAGATGCTAAATCATGACTCTAGCTGATGTGGCTTCTGGAAACTCAGCAGAGGATTTCTACTTGACCTCCTCATGGGCTTGGCCATCTCACAGCACGGTACTCATGTCCTGAGATTAAATAACCCAACCGCAATTTCCCAAGATACTCATGTGGAAGTTGCACATTTTACTATGATTTCGCCTGAATAGAAAAACTCAGAATATTGTTTGCTTCTATCATATTTTAATATTTAAGCTAAATTCAAGGGAGGGTGATAAAAGCATTTTTTGAGCTGGGGGAAAGGTTAATATTTGTCATCTTTAGACACTACCCCCCTCAAATATAATAAGTGTTGAGCATTTTATATGTGTATCAGACTAAATATTCTGTTATATTTTGTTATTATAATTTAAATTTATATATTATTATGAGTATGTATGAATTGCTCATATGTGCTAGGAATTGTACTTACTGATTAATAAGCATTACCATATTTAATTCTCTCAAACATTTGAAGTAGGTACTACTTCTCTCCTCCATTTAGTAGTTGATCAAATTAAGATATTTCTACAAGGTTAAAAAAACTAGTAAATCAGGTCTTCCTTATGTATCCAGAATTACATCATTTTTCTGTTGCCATATCTTAATCTTTGTTGCTGACTCTTCTAACTACTCCCACTATAAAATGAATGCTTTTCAAAATTCTTTGGTTAATTTGATTTTACAGCTGGTAATTTTTATTTACTTATGTGGCTTAAGTGTTCACCTATGGAAATTGACTTTTCATGTCTGCAAAGTCAAGTTCTGATCTTTTGCTTTAGAACCTGTGTAGCATCCCCTGGTCCTCATTGTACAGTGCTACTTGGTTGTTCTTCCAGGAACCATTATATGTATCTGAGCATTACGTTATCATTTATCCTGTAGAAGAAAATATTGTTAAAGTGCTTCCTGTATCTGTTGATCACTTCAAAAATATCTCAGTCACTCAGCCTAGTGCACTGGCACACACCCATAACTCTAGTGACTCAAAAGGCTGAGGCAGGAGGATGGCCAGTGGGAGCCCAGACTCCTCAAATTAATGAAACACTGACTCAAACTAAAAATGTTGTTCAGAAATAGAGCACCCCAGGGTTATATTTCCAGCACTGACAAAAAGCAGAAAAAACGTCTATTAAGAAATCATGAGCGGCTGGGGTTTTCGCTCTGTGGTAGAGCACTTGCCTAACATGCTTGAGGCACTGGGTTTGATTCTCAGCACCACATACAAATAAAGAAAATAAAGGCCCATCAAAAACTAAAAAATATTTTTAAAAAAGAAATCATAGATTCTACAATTATTTTTTTTTTCAATCCTTTTAAGAAACTTAAGCTAGGGTTCTATCTGTGACCAATGCTAATGATACCAGTTTCTCCATCTACCACTTGTACTGTTGCATCATTTATTTCTCCCAAATGTTCTTTTGATTTTTTTTCACCACTGTAGTTAAAGCAAACATTGATGTGATATTTTCTATTCAACAAAATTTAGTCTTCTTAACATATAAGATTGACTTGAATTTCTCTTTGAGTTCTCTTTCAAGTTTCCTGCTAAAATGTACACTTCATTACTTACACTCTTGAAACATTTGAATAACTGTTTCTGAACATACTCAAAGGGATATACACCTTTGTAAAACCTGTAATTGAGTCAATAAACCCCATCTGCAAGTATAATAAAAACAAATTAGGCCATTCATTCTTCTAGAAATACTATATTCTCAACTTATTCATTTTCACCTGATTTTTGGCTATTTTTTCTTATTCTAATTTATTGCTTAATCCTCCTTCAAGATGCTTTCCTTAGCTTTCAGTAGCATGTAAGCACTTATGACTATTATATATTTCCAGATAAGAACTCTCACTTGGCCCCTGGCTTGAATGTCTACATGGAATCACAACAATTACTTGGTCAAAATGAAATGAATGATCACTATATGTCCCCGCAAATTTGGGTTTCGTCTGAAATTTTTCATTATGAATCAGCTCTGGTTCTTATTTTCACTTCTATATGACCCTTCTCAAATCCACTATCACCTTATTTTAGCACTATTGTCATAAGATGTCATGATTTTTACAATTTCTCTTCATTTCCATGGTCAAAATCACACTCTGTCATATCTTCTCTTCTAGACACAATCAATAGCCTTCTTCTTGGTCTCCTTACCTCTACCCATGCTCATCTACAATGAAGACAGCAATGAAGGAAGCTTTCAAAACAAATCAGATCAAGGCACGCCTCATCTTGTATCATAACAGCAGCTACCTGATACACAAGTAACAAAATCAGCCCTCTTAATTTCATTGATACAACCTTACATGATCTGATCTATCTGTTCCTACTCTACACACTCCACCAAATTTTTTACATTGTTGTCAAATTGGCCTTCTTGTTATATTTCAAATGTGTAAAGCACATTTTTCATCTCAGTGTCTTTATATTGCATTTGTACTATTTTAAATGTATCTATGTATGATATATCAAAGTGCATAAGTGCATTCTACTATCATGCATAACTAAAATTAAAAAAATTTAAAAAGTGTATGTGAGAATAAAACATATTCTTTAAAAATAATTACTTTTAAGAGGGCTCTGAGGTGGAGATTAAAGTTTTAATATCGCATAAAATATATATTTGTTCTATTAGTGTTTCTTGAATGTGCTACATATTTTTTTTTCTATTGAATATCCTTAATTCCATCATCCAAAATCCACTGCACATGTGTGCATCTGTTTCTGGATTCTACTTCTTTCATTATCAATGTGCCATCCTTGCACTTACACTACACTGTCTTGATTTCTGTAATCTTATATTCTCTTAAAATTAATTAGTGTGAGTCTTCTAATTTTACCTGTTTTGACATAGTTTTTCTTCTATATGTTCTTTGCATTTTCAAGTAAATTTTACCTTCTCTAATTAAGGTAATGAAAACCAAATTGGATTTGATTGGGAAGGCATTAAACCTAATTATTGATTTGAGATGATGGACTTCATTTTTTATATTGAATTCAAAATACTGAACATGACCTTTACACTTCTTTTGGATATTTAAAAAACTTCTTTCTGCTTTGTGATTTTCTAATAGTTCTTACACATTACATATGTTATTATTTTATGGATTTTAGTGCTACTCAAAATGGTTATATTTTATTTTCTAAGGCTTTGTACTATTATGTAAAAATGCAATTGCTTTCAAATAAAGATATTTGTACCATAACATTGATAAATTCCTTTATTATTATATTTACTTTTTCAGTTTTTTATGATAGTAGAGTAGTGTTTTTAAGTATTATACATACGTAGAACAAGTATAACTTGTTCCACTTAGGATCCCACTATTGTGGTTGTACATAATGTGGAGTTACATTGGTCATGTGTAAGCGTAAGAAAGATATTTCTGATTCATTCTATTGTCTGTTCTATTCCTATTCCCCTCCCTTCCCTTCATTCCACTTTGACGAGTCAAGTGAACTTCTATACTTCCCCTCCGTTGTTGTGAGTTAGTATCCACATATAAGAGAGGATATTCTATCTTTGTTTTATTTGGACTGACTTATTTCATTTAGCTTGATTCTCCAGCTCCATCGATTTACTGGCAAATGTCATAATTTCATTCTTCTGTCTGCCTGAGTAATATTACATTATGTATATATACTACATTTTCTTTATCCATTCATCTGTTGTAAGGCACATAGGTTGGTTCTATAGCTTGACTATTGTGAATTGAGCTGTTTGCTATAAACATTAAAGTGACTTTGTCACTGTATTATGTTGCTTTTATGTCCTTTGGATATAAACTATAAAGAGTGGGATATCAGGGTTAAGTGATGATTTCATTCCAAGTTTTCTAAGGCGTATCTATACAGCTTTCCATAGTGGTTGCACCAATTTGCAGTCCCACCAGCAATGTTATGAGTGTACTTTTAGCCCCACATTCTCATCAATATTTATTGTTGCTTATATTCTTGATAATTGCTATTCTGACTCGGGTGAGATGGAATCTCAGTATATTTTTTCTTTACTTTTATCTAATTAGTAATACATGGCATTAGAATACATTTTGACACATCATATATAAATGGAGTATAACTACTCATTCTTCTGGTTGTACATGTTGTAGAGTTATAAAGGTTGTGTAATCATACATGTACATAGGTTAATAATGTTCTATTCATTTTACTATCATTTCTGCCCCAATACCACACTCCCTTCCTTCACTCCCCTCTGTCTAATCTAAAGTACCTCTATGTTGCCCTAGCCTCACCCTCACTTATTGTGAGTTGGCATCTGCATATCAGAGAAAACATTCAACCTTTCCTTTCGTTTCCTTTTTTTTTTTTTTGGATTGGCTTATTTTACTTAGCATAATATTCTCTAACTCCATTCATTAATAAGTAAATGTCATAATTTCTTTCTTCTCTAAGGCTTATATTCCATTGTGAATATATAACACATTTTCTTTATCCATACACTTGTTGAAGGGCACCTAGGTTGGTTTCATAATTTAGCTATTGTGAGTTGATCTGCTATAAACATTGATGTGGCTGCATTATGATAATATGCTCTTTTTAAGTCCTTTGGGTATAAACCAAGAAGTGGGTTAGCTGGGTCAAAAGGTGGTTCCATTCCAAGTTTTCTAAGGAATCTCCATACTGCTTTCCATATTGGCTGCACCAATTTGCAGTCCCACCAGCAATGTATGAGTCCTTTTCCCCCACATCCTCCCCGATATTTATTGCTGTTTGTATTCTTGATAATTGCTATGCCGACTAGAGTGAGATGGAATCTCAGTGAAATTTTAATTTGCATTTCTCTAATTGCTAGAGATGTTGAACATTTTTTCATATATTTATTGATTGGTTGTATTTCTTCTTCTGTGAGTTTTCTATTCAGTTCCTTAGCCCATATATAATTTTTTTTTTGATGTTAAGTTTTGTGAGTTACTTATATATCCTGGAGATAGATTAATTTTTCCAAATGGATTTCATGATTAGTTTTTATAATTTTATGAAGATTATCATTGGGATTTTAATAGGTATTGGAATATTCCAAGAACATGGGAGATCTTTCCAACTTCTAATGTCTTCATTTTCTTTCTTTGGTGTTCTGTAGTTTGCATTATAGAGGTGTTTCACCTCTTTTGTTAGATTAATTCCCAAGTAATTTAATTTTTTGAGGCTATTGTAAATGGAGTAGATTTTAAAATTTCTATTTCAGTGAATTCATTACTGATGTACAAGAAAACATTAGATTTATGGGTGTTGATTTTATATCCTGTTACTTTGCTGAATTCATTAATGAGTTGTAGAAGCTTTCTGGTGAATATTTTTGAGTCTTCTAAATACAGAATCATGTCATCAGCAAATATTGTTTGACCTCTTCATTTCATATTTGTATCCCTTTAATTTCTTTCTTTATTTAGTTGCTTTGGCTAGGGTTTCAAGAATAATGTTGAATAAAATTGGGGGAAGAGGGCATCTTTGTCTTGTTCTAGTTCTTAGAGGGAATGCTTTCAATTTTTTTCCATTTAGAATGATATTGGCCTTAGGTTTAGCATATATACTTTTACAATGTTGAAGTAGGTTCCTACTATCCCTAGTTTGTTTTGTGTTTTGAGCATGAAAGTGTGCTATATTTTGTCAAATGCTATTTCTTCATCTATTGAGATAATCATGTGATTTTTTTCCGTAAGTTTGTTTATGTGATGAATTCTGTTTATTTATTTATGTATGTTGAAGCAACATTGCATCCCTGGGATGAATCCCACTTGATCATGGTACACTATTTTTAATGCATTTTTATATGCAATTTGCCAGAATTTTATTGAGTATTTTTACACCTAGGATCATCAGGGATATGGGTCTGAAGTTTTCTTTCTTTGATGTGTCTTTGTTTGGTTTTGGTATCAGGGTGATATTAACTTCATAGAATGAGTAGAGAAGTATTCCCTCTTTTCTATTTCATGAATAATTTGAGGAGTATTGGTATAAGTTCTTTTTTGAAGGTCTTGTAGGATTTGGCTTAGAAGCCATCTGGTCCTGAGATTTTCTTTGCTGGCCTCTTTTTTTTCTTTTGATGGCATCTTCAGTTTCATAGCTTGAAATTGATCTGTTTAAATTTTCCATGTCTTCCTAATTTACTTTGGTTAGATCATATGTCTCTAGAAATTTGTTGATGTCTTCATGATATTCTCTCTTTTTTTTTTTTGGAGCATACATTTTCAAAGTAGTTTCTGATTATCTTCTCTTAGTTATGTCTGTGGTGATATTCCTTTTTTTGTTTAGAATTTTAGTAATTTGACATTTATTTCTCTCCTTGTTAGTTTGGCTAAAGGTTTGTCAATTTTATTTATTTTTTCAAAGAATCAGCTTTGTGTTTTGTCACTTGTTTGAATTGTTTCAATTTCATCTCTGATTTTAATTATTTCCTGTCTTCTGCTACTTTTGGTGTTTATTTTCTTCTACTTTTGGTGTTTGTTTTTCTTCTTTTTCTTTTTCTTTTTCGGTGGTATTGGGATTGAACCCAGGGTCTTTTGCACGATAGGCAAGCACTAAATTAACTGAGTTATATCCCAGCTCTTGTTCTTCTTTTTCTAGCACTTTAAGATGTAAATTAGGTTGATTAATTCATAGTTTTTAATGATTTTGATGAATGTGCTCAATGCAATGAACTTTCCTTTTAGAGCTACCTTCAAAGTGTCCCAGAGATTTTGATGAGTTCTGTCACAATTCTTATTTCACTCTAAGTATTTATTTATTGATTGATATCTTCAGTTATCCATTGATCATACTACAATGTATTAATTATTCTCCAGATGTTAGGTCAGATTTATTTTTTATTTAATAATTGATTTCTAATTTTATTCTGTTATGATCTGATAAAATGAAAGGTATTATCTATATTTTTTCATATTTGCTAAGAGTTGTTTTGTGGCGATGTGGTTTATTTTAGAGAAGTATGCCTGCACTACTTAGAAGAAATTGTCTTCAGTTATTAATGAATTAAATATTCTATATAAGGTCTATTAAGTCCAAGTTGTGAATTGCATTTTTTCTTTCTGTAGCTTCTTTATTACGTTTCTGTTTAGAAAGTCTATTGAGTGTTTACAGAGGCATGTTAAAATCACCTAGTATTGTGCTTTTGTCTATTTGATTCTTGAAATTGTTAAGGGGTTGTTTGACCTATATAGGTGCTCTGTTATTTGGGGCATAAATAATTAAGATTGTTGCCTTGTTGATGTAATGTTCCCTTAAGCATTGTAAAATAAGCATCTTTGTTCCTTCTGATTACTTTGGCTTGAACCATGCTCCAACATGAAGACAGAGGCTGCAGCTTGTTTATGAGATCCACGTGAATATGCTTTTTCCCTTTCCTTCAGGTTTTGGATAACTTTGCCTATGAGGTGAATCTCTTGGATACAGCATATTGTTAGTTTGGGTTTTTTTTTCTTTTTTTTTTCTTTTTTTTTTTTTTTTTTGGTGCTGGAGATTGAACTCGGGGGTACTTAACCACTGAGACCCATCCAAAGCCCCTATACCTTTTATTGTATTTAAAGACAGGGTCACACTGAGTTGCTCCTCCTGCCTCAGTTTCCTAAACTGTTGGAATTACAGATGTGCACCACCACACCTGACAGATCTTGTTTTTTAATCCAATCTGACAGTCTATGTTTTTTGATTGATAAGTTTAGACCATTGACATTCAAGGTTATTATTGAGATATGAATTTTATTCCTTGTCATTTATATTCACTTCTAGTTTTTAATTGGAATTAGTTTCTCCTTTTATTGACTGTTCCTTCTGTTCCTCCCTTTTCTTGTTTTCACTTTTTTCTTTCTTTCTTTTTCTTTTTTTTTTTTTTTTGGTACCAGAGATTAAACTCAGAGGCATTCCACCACTGTGTCATATCCCAGTCCTATTTTGTTTTATTTTTTATTTTGACACAGGGTCTCACCAATTTGCTTTGTACCTCATTTTTGTTGAGGCTGGTTTTGAACTCCCAATCCTCCAGCCTCAGGCTCCCAAGCCACTGGGATTATAGGTGTGTGCCACTATGACTGGCTTTACTTTTTTTTTTTTTGTTTCATTTCTTCTTCATGAAATATTTTGTTGAGCAGGATTTCTAATTGTAAATTCTTTAATTTTATTTATCAGAGAAAGTTTTAATTTCATCTTTAAATGTGAAGCTTAATTTTACAAGGTACAGTATTCTTGATTGGCATCTATTTTCTTATAAGACTTGATATATGTTATTCCATGACCTCCTATCCTTAAGGTTATGGGTTGAGAAATAAGCTGAGACCTGGATTAGTTTCCCTCTAAAATCTATCTCTCATTTTTCTCTTGTCACCTTTAAAATTCTATCCTTATTCTGTCTGTGGGGCATTTTCATAGTAATGTGCCTTTGTGTGAGTCTGTTGTAATTTTATATATTTGGGGTCCTGAAATCCTCCATCTCATTCCTAAGGTTTGGGAAGTTTTCAGATGTTATTTCATTCAAAAGATTATGCATTCATTTTGTTTACATCTCTACGCCTTTGTGTATACTGATAAATCTTTGTTCTTTTCATGGTATCTCATATTTCTTGGAAGTTTGTTCATTTTCTTTTACCATCTCATCTCCATGGTCATCTTCATTTCCTAGATTAAGTATTTTGTCTTCAGTGCCTAAATTCTGTCTTCCTATTGTGGGAACAGCAGCAGGGGTACGGGTACCCAAATCCCTAACAGAGGTCCCCTGCCCAGAGGAATAGGTTTGACAAACCCACAACATACAGCATAGTGTGTGTGTGTGTGTGTGTGTGTGTGTGTGTGTAAGAGACCAGAAGAAAATTAAAAGTGGAACAGAGTTTCTATAAGGGATAACTGGTCAGGAAAACACACCTGTCTTCCTCCACTAACCCTTCAGAATGGCTAGTTCTAAATATGGCTGGGAAGAAGGGCCCAGCCAAGAATTCAACAGGATGGGAGGAATTCATTGAGTTTGGATACTGAACCTGAGAGTTCTAAAAATACACATTTCACTGTGTGTGAGGAACTCGGGAATTGATCCCCCACTGCAGAGCAAAATACAGTTTTTTCCCCCCTTGGGGGACAGTCTACTAGTATAGCCCAGCATCTGCTCAGACAAGAAGGTGCACTGATTTAAAATCTTCAAACCAATACAAGGAAGAGCGTGGAAGCTAATAAAGCTTGAATCCCACCCCCAATAGTTCTGCCTGCAGGATCTGCCATCACTCCAGCAACTCCAGCTATCACAACTGAGAAGGATATTTGGAACTCCAGTGGAAACAGTTCCAAAATTTTTCAGGCAGATTCTCTATTTTTTAAAAAAAAAATTTAATTCATTTATTTTTTTTATTTTTTTCTTCACTGTTCAACTGTGACCTGCATGATTCAATACAGTTATACATATTCAGACTTGTTTGTTTGTTTTTGATTTGTTTTGTTTGGTTGGTTTTTTTGTTTGTTTGTATCTCATTCCTAACATTTTTAAAGGCAGTTATTTCTCATAGATCAAAAGTTTGAAGACTAAGATGTTTAAATAGAATATAGCAGTTTTGTTCTTATACTGTTTTACTTTTATTTCTACTATTAATTTTTATAATTTTATTCAATACACTTTTTTTTCTCACCTGTTTCCTTTGATCCTCTTTCCCTCTTTTCCTCTACTAACAGCCAACCTTTACTGATATCTCTATCATTCATCGTCTATTTTCAACTTCTATTTTCTCTCCCTTTCCCTCACAAGCATTGCTTTATACATTCCTTTTTTCCTATCCCTGTTTATAACTTAAAATTATAAATCTCTACATAAACTTAATGTATTGACTATGGCCAATAACTGAACGTATCATCTCTGCTTATTGTGATAATTAATATAGTAGATACCAAAGCAGGAAATATTTAGTTTGATGATGTAAACTGTTTGTATCCATTGTTGTTATAATCTGTCTCCCCCTTAAACTGTGAGGTACTGGAAATCTTCAGAGTCCCTATAAATTCACAGGGTAAAAATTCTACTGCCTGAAAACCATAATGCCAAATGGTTAGACATACAAACAACATGAAAATGCAATGGAAAAGATCACCTCAAAGAAACCAATATGATTTTATAACAGAACCTATTGAGATGACATTGGAAGAAATGATAGAGAAGGAGTTTAGAATATAGTTAAACTGATGTGTGAGGTAAAAGACAATGTAAACGAGAAAACACAGGAAACAAACATCACGTCAATAAAGAGGATTCCAGAAAAAAAAAAAGAACCAAGTAGAAATCCTGGAAATGAGGGAATCTGTAAGCCAAATTTAAAATTCATTAGAAGGCTAATTTTTTTTATTAAGTGTTTTTGTTTCAATTTTTTAAATGCTGTGTTTATTTAAATAAGTAATCTATTGCTATAATATCAATGTTTCCTGTTCCTCCAAAACATCTATATTAAAATCCTAACACCCAGGGTGTGATGGTTTCAAGAGATGGAGCCTTTGTGAAGTGATCAGTTTGATCCATGAGAGCAGACCTCTCATGAATGTGATTAGTGCCTTTAATGAGAGACCTAAAAAAGCTCTTGTTCCCATAACACCACATAAGTACACAGGGAGAAGACAGGCATTAAAGAACCAGAAAGCAGATCCTAGAGAGATATGGGATCTGTTGGTATTTTGGTCTTAGACTTTCATGCTTCTTAGAACTAGAAGAACAAATTTCTGTTCAGAAGGCAACTAGTTTATGGAATGTCTTTATAATAGCCTGAATGGGCTAAGATAAAATTTTCTTATATTCTATCTTTTGAGTGTGTGGTACCTAATGATGGCCATTTTACAATCTTGGTATTGTTAATTTGTATTTTCTATTTTATTAGTTTACGTGGGTTTTCACTGTAATTACTCTTTCAAAAAAATCAGATTTTTAATTGACTTTTCCCACTGTTTTCTATTTTTTCTTTAATTCCACTAATGGCTTCTGTTTTTTAAAATTCTGTTTACATTGGGTTTAATTTGTTCTTTGTTTTCCAGTTTCCAGTGTAAAAGTTCAGAACACTGATTTTGGATCATTTTTTCTTGGATATAAGCTTTACTACTTCCTCTAAAGATGACCTTAACTATATTTCATATGCTTGAAATACTTTCTAACTCCATTTGTTACTTCTTCATTTATTTTGGAGTTATTTAGAAGTCAGTAGATAATTTCTAATATTTGAGAATTATCTAACTATATCTTTGTTACTAATTTCTAATTATTTTACTGATGGTCAGAAAGCATAACTAAGTGATTTTGAACATTTTAAATATATCAACAGTTATTTTTCAATATGGAAAATATAGCGGACATAAAACATTCCAAGATCACTTAGAACATTTTACATTTGCTGGAATAGATGTTCTATCAAAATTCATTTGAGAGAAGGGAAATTGCATGGAAATGGAAGGCGATCCTCAGGGTTATACAAAATGTCATATAAGAGGTAAGGAGGGGTAAGTCAAGAGAATACAAATGGAAGACATGATTTACAGTAGAAGGGGTAGAGAGAGAAAAGGGGAGGGGAGGGGAGGGGAGGGGAGGGGGGATAGTAGACAATAGGACAGACAGCAGAATACATCAGACACTAGAAAGGCAATATGTCAATCAATGGAAGGGTAACTGATGTGATACAGCAATTTGTATACGGGGTAAAAGCGGGAGTTCATAATCCACTTGAATCAAACCGTGTAATATGATGTATTAAGAACTATGTAATGTTATGAACGACCAATAAAAAAAAAAAAAAAAAAAAATTCATTTGAATTCATCCCATTTATTGATTCTTTATTTTAATTCTTTACCAAGTTTGCAATAATTTGTTTACTCCTTGTGCTATAGGAGTCTTATTCAGGAAGTAGGAGTCTAATCCAAAATGGTAAAGATTTGGGCCTACTTTGGTTAATTCCTAGGTCCTTGATTCACTTTGAATTGAGTTTTGTTCAGAGATAGGGCTTAATTTCATTCTGTTGCATATGGATTTCCAATTTCCCCAGCACCATTTGTTGTAGAGTCTATCCTTTCTCCAATATATGTTTTTGGTGCCTTTGTCTAATATAAGAAAACTCTAATTATGTGGGTTTGTCTCTGTGTTCTCTATTCTCTACACAATGGAATATTAATTACACAGCATTAAAAGAGAATAAAGTGGACTTTGCAGGTAAATTGATGAAGTTGAAGAATATAATGCTAAATGAAGTAAGCAAATCCCCAAAAATCAAATGCTAAATGTTTTCTTTGCTATAAGGATGCTGATTCATAATGGGGATTGGGTGGAGGGAGGATGGGAGGAAGAGCCGAACTTTAGATAGGGCAAAGGAGAGGAGGAGGAAGGGAGGGAGGTTGGGGTAGGAAAGACGATATAATGAGATGGACATCTTTACCTTAAGTACATGTATGAAGACATGAATGGTGTGAGTTACTTTGTGTACAACCAGAGACATGAAAAATTGTGCTCTATATATGTAATATGAATTGAATTGTGTTCTGCTGTCATATATAACAAATTACAATAAATTAAAAAAGTCATTTGAATAATTTCCTTGAAGACATTAAGTGCTCTGAATCTGAGGTAGGTTCAATAATGGATTCTCCAATATTTCCATATCCTAATGCCTGAAATCAGTTAGTATAACTAATTTACATGACAAAAGGGACTTAGTAGATATAATCAAATTAAGAGTCTTGAAAAGAGATTATTCTGGATTTTCTAGGCAGGCCAAAGGTGATAACAAGGGTCTACAAGAAGGAAGTAGGAGAGTCAGTGAAAGAGTTAATTTGAAACATGTATGAAGACAATTAGAATAATGTGGCTATGAGCCAAGAAATGCTGACAGTCTCCAGAATCTAGAGGCAATGAATGAATTCTGCCTTGGAGACACCAGAAAGACAACTTAAACACATCTATCCCCTCAACTATTAATATTCCTTTGTGGAGAAAACTTTCAAAATCATTTCTTCTAGATTTTCATAGGTGGTCTCCATGCTGTGCAATAGTGCTTCAAAGTTTCTTGCTTCTTCCCACTAATCAAACTTTCCCCATCACCCTAGCCGACTGTACCAGACTACTCTTTATTTCTACAAGATCGATATTTTTAGACTACATATTGCAATCATGTGGCAATTTTCTTTCCATGCCAGTGTGTAGTTAATATGGTGACCTTCAGTTCCATCCATGATGCTGCAAATGACAAGATTTTATTCTTTTACAATGGATGGAAAGTATTCGTGTGTGTGTGTGTGTGTGTGTGTGTGTGTGTGTGTGTGTTGTTTTCTTTATCACTTCATCAGTTGATGATCACTTAAGTTTTTGTCCATTTCTTGGCTACTGTGAATTGTCTGTAACACATACAGGAGCACAGGTGTTTCTTCAATATGCTGATTTAATTTTCTTTGTATATATGCCCAGTCGTGAGATTTCCAGGTCCTATCGTGTGTACACTTTTAATAGTTTGAGGAACTTCCATACTATTTTTCATAATGGCTGTACTAATTTACATTTTCATCAAAAGAGTGCAAAGCATTTCTTTTTCTCCATATTTTCACCAGCAGTTCTTTTCTTTAGTATTGTTAATATTAGCTATTTTCTTTGGGATGATGTGATATATCTTTTTTTTCTTTGTTTTGATTTGCATTTCACTGTTGAGTAGTAATATTGAACTTTTTTTTGTTCAAGTGCCTGTCAGTCATTTATATGTCTTCTTTTGAGAAATGACTATTTAGATCTATTTATTATTTTTAAATTGCGCCTATTTATAGTTTTATTATTGAGATTTTGGAGATCCTTATATATTCTAGATGTTAACCCCTTATCAGATATACACATTGCAACTATTTTTTTTCCATTTTCTGTTGTTTGTGCACTTCATTAAGTGTTTACTGCACAAAAGCCTTTTGGTTTAATATGAGCTCATTTATCTATTTTTGCTTTTATGTTTTTTTTTGTTTTGAGTTATTTTTCAAAAAATCATTGCCTATTCCAATGTTCTGAAGCATTCCCTAAAGTTTCCTTCTAGTAGTTTCAGGTCTTAAATTTAAGTCTTTAACATAGTTTGAGTTGATTTTTATAATTGTTGAGAGACAGTGGTCTAACTTCATTCTTCGTTCAGATATTCAATTTTCCCAATACTGTCTGTTGGGAAAGGAGTGTTCTTAGCAGCTTTGTCAAAAATTAATTGGGTATAGATGCATGGGTTGACTTCCAGACTGTCTGTTCTATCCACTTGTCTATGAGCATGTTTTTATGCCAATACCATAATCTATGCCTTATTACAGATTTGCAGTATAGTTTTGAACTTAGGTAGTGTAATGCCTCTTGTTTTGTTCTTTCTGTTCAAAATGTCTTTGACTATTCAGGGTTTTGGGGGGGTTTCTTATGAATTTAATTGTTTTTTAGTTCTTTGAAATGCAGTTTGTAGTTTGATATGTGTTGCAATGAATCTATAGATCATTTTGGATCATAGGAATAGTTTAACAGTATTTTTTTCAATTCCTGAACACAGGCTGTCTTCTACTGTTTTGTATTCTCATTTTCTTATATCAGTGTTTTATAATTTTCACTGGACTTTTTTTCCTCTTTGATTACATTTATTACCAGTTGTTTAACTTATTTGTTTGTTTTGTTTATTTATTTGGTCACTATTATAATTGGTATTGTTTTCTCAATTTCTACTTCAGATAATTTGGTATTGATATTTAACTATGCTACTGATATCTGTTTATTATACATATATATATATATGTGTGTGTGTATGTATATATATATATATATATATATATATATATATATATATACATTTATAGATAGATATAATACCTTTATTTTGTTTATTTAGGGTTTTGTTCTTGTTTTTGTTTTTTTAATGTGGTGCTGGGGATTGAACCCAGTGCCTCACACATGCGAGGCAAGCACTCTACCACAGAGCCACAACCCCAGCCTTGGCTTCTGATATCTGATTGCATATTTTTATTATCCTGTGATTTTATTGAATTAATTTAAATTTTGTAATAGTTTTTGGAGTTTATTTACATATAGGATCATATGATCTATAAACTATGACAATCCAACTTACTTTTTTCTGATATGGATAGCCTTCCTGATTGCTATAGCTAGGCCTACCAGCAATATTTAAAAAAAAAAAAAAAACAAAAACATGGAGAAGGAATATTCTTGTCTTTCTTCAGATCCTAGAGGAAAAGCTTTCAGTTTTTCTACAATGAACATAATTCAACTTATTATAAATTGCCTTTGTTTATGTTGAAGGACATTCTTTGTATGGGTAATTTGCTCAGTGTTTTTACTATGAAGTAATGATGAATTTTGTTGAATGTGTTTTCTTCTTCAATAGAGATGACCATAATTTTTACTTCCTCGTGACAAAATTCTGTACAACATTTATTGATTAGTAAACATTGAACCATCTTTGCCTCCCTAGGATGAAACCTACTAGACCTTGGTGAATAACCTTCTTTAATGTGCTGTTGAATTTAATTTGCTGACTTTTTCTTGATGATGTTTGCATTGATATTCATCAAGGTTATTGGCCAGTAGTTATTACCCTTTTTTTATTGTGTTATTATATGTTTTTTGTATCAGGGTAATACTTGCCCTATAAAATATGTTTAGAAGAGTGCCTTTCACTTTTATTTTTGGCATAACTTAAAGAGCATTGGTATTGGTTCTTTATGTGTTGACAGAATTCAGCAGTAACACTATATGGTTCTGGGTTTTTCTTTGATGAGAGACATTTTATTACTGATTCAATCTCTATTTCTTATTGGCCTATCCTTTTTTTATTCCTTTGTGGTTGAGTCTTAGTAATCTGTATATATCCAGGAATTTTCCAATTTCTTCTAAATTATCATTTTAGGGGCCTACAATTATTTTTAATCATCTCTAATAATCCTTTGTATTTCTGTGGTGTCATTTATAATATCTCCATTTTTATCTTTAATTATATGATTAATATTTTTCATTTTATCAGTTTTACTAGCTGAGAGCTTCTCTATTTTATTTATATGTTTCTAAAACCAGCTATATTTCTTGGAATTTTTTCCAATGCTGGTGATCTAACTTGAGGTTTTTTTATTTTGAGATGGGGTCTTACTAAGTTGTCCAAGCTGATCTCAGACTTTCAGTATTCCTGTCTCAGCCTTCTGAGGAGGTGAAATTATATTCATGTGGCACTTTTTCCAGATTTCATTGATCTTTTGTACTGTATTTTTTTCCCACCATCTTATTCATTTCTACTCTGATTGTCATTATTTATTTCTCTTTACTTATTTCAGATACACTTTGTATTTATTTTTCTATTTTGTTGAGATGTAGTGAGAAAATATTTTATATATTTCTATTTATTTGATAAGGGTATTGATTGCTATAAATTTCCCTGTTAGTAGTGTTTTTGTTAAATAGTCCTTTAGGTTTTTTTTTTTTTTTTTTAATGTTGATTGAACCCAGGGGCACCTAGCCACTGAGCTGCATTCCCAGGTCTCTTTTGTGTTTTATTTAGAGACAGGGTCTTGCTGAGTTGCTTTAGGCTTTGTGAAATTGCTATCACTGGCTTTGAACTTGCAATCCTGCTGTCTCAATTTATCAAGCCACTGAGATTACAAGCATGTGCCACTCTGCCCGGCCTTTTGTAAGTTTTTGTATACTATTTCTCCAGTTTTATTTATTGGTAATTTTTTAAAAGTTCTTTTTAATTGATCTATCAATAGTTAAACAATAAGTAGCTCAATTTCCATTTAATTATATAGTTTCCAAAGTTAGTCTTGTTTTTAATTTCTACATCTATTTCACTGAGATCAGTAAAAGATACTTGGTATAATTTTAAACTTTAAAAAAATTGCCAAGACTTGTTCTGTGATCTGTACTGTAATCTATCCTGGAGAATGTTTCATTTGCATGGTTTCCAGTAGGCTTGTTGGTATCTGCTGTTGCCTGAATAGGAATAAATGATGAGGTATTTATTACAGTTTGTAATTTGACTTTCTGTCAATTTTCTCAGAAATTCTAAGCAGGCTGCATATGTTTTCTGAGCCTATGGTTACTGAAATAATCCACTGTTTTAGTCCTAGATGGCACTCAGGTCCAGATTTGTTATTATTCTGATGTGGGTATGTTGTCACTGTTTCAGTAGGAGAGGGGAATCCATGCCCAGGTTTATCCAAAATTCTCTGTTGTTGTATTCTTTAGAAAGACACAGAAGAATGCCTATCATGAGAAACCTTTTCCTACAATCCTGGGGCCAGTGTAGGTCCAGATTTCCCATCTATATTTACTGGCCTGTCTTCACACATTGTGAGATTCTTCCTGGATTTGGGCAGAGTCACTGTGGATGGACCAAATCCAGGATCCTAGCTCATACCTATGAATACAGAAATGGCCCAGCTATGGTGCATACTAAGCCCATAGCCCACCAAGACCAGTATCACACTGGGTTAGGGTCAAGGCCTATACTTGTATGGGCACCTATTGGATGTGGCCAAAGACAGTTGCAATGGCCCAAGACAGTTGCAATCAATCACATCTGATACTAGCTGGAATATATATCCAAAGTACTAGATATTTGTATTTTCAAAGCAATGAGGACTTGTACCATAATATAATGACTGAAGTTTGGGTAGTATTGGTAAAGACAGACCCTTAACGTCTTGGATTTATGTCAAATCTCACTGTGCAAAGTCATTGTCAGTAATTTTCTGCTTACCCCCTTTCTTTAATTTTCTCTTCTTCCACATCCTTACTAGACTCCTTTTTTTCCTCCTTACTCATTTCTCAATGTTTGCTTTTTGTTTCCCTGCTTTCTCTATAAATACCTCATCTATCTTCATCTGAGTTGAGTTCAGTATCCAATGGGGTCTTCCAATCTTCAGTAGTCCAAATAGAGTGCATCTTGCTTCTTTTAACAAATTTTTCATGTTGTCTTTCTTTGATGACATGTATCTAACAAGCAATATGTCAGTTTTCTTTTGAGAACATTGAAATATCCTTCTATCTTTGAGGTTCTGTAATTATGGACTCTTTCCTAGTTTTTTTAAGTTAGAATTTTGTCCTATTTGGAACTCACAGATCTACTTCCCATAGGTGACCATGAGTGATATGTATTTTGGAACTTTGAGTTCATCATTCCTCCTGGTCTCTTGGCATAAGGAGCTTCAAACAAACTGTGTGGCCAGCTTTGCTTAAAGTGCAATTGTACACTATTGCCTCCATATGGAAGTACACACCTGTGAGAATAGGCACATATAATCTTGCAAAACTTAGTTTTGAGGAGGAAAAAACACAAATTCTCCAAGTATCTCATTGGGAGTCATTCTTAGTAGAGCCGTTTCTATGGCAACCCTTATTTCTTGAACCCCATTCAACTTACTGGTAATATATCACCATATAATTGTTAATTATTTATGATATGTCTTTGTCTGAGAAGATAACCTTCCTTAGTAACAGGTATCATCTTCAAGCTTATGCTTCAGTCGTCCCTGATACTTTAAGTCCAATAGTGTTGGGAGATAAGGCACATGACAAAATCAAACTGGTGCTCACCAGTGCATTTTTTCTTTGTTCTGTGAATCTGGTGGGTTTAGCTTTCTGAATGTCCCTGAACAATGGTGCTACCATAGATATTACAGGCAGGAAAATCAACCTCTATTGAAATATGTGGTTATTCTAATAAATAAAATTCTTTATTCCTTCCAAGGAGGAACCCAGTAATAAACTGGCTACCAAAATGCTGATTGGTCTCCATGAGGCATAATGCAGTATGAGTCCTTGTGATGGTTAATTTTATGTTTCCACTTACTGGACCACAGTGTGCCTGGACATTTGGACAAATATTCTGTACATGTCTATATGGATTTTCATGTATAAGATTAATTTCTGCATAAGATTAATTATTTGAATCTGTAGACTGAGTAAAGTAGATTGCTTTTCCTACAGTAGACTGCTTTTTCTAAAGAAGATTTGATGTACATTATTCAACAGTTGAAATAAAGAATGGAATAGAATAACTGAGTGAGAGAGAACATTTACTGCCTCACTACTTGAATGGAGACAATGGTGGTTTCTAGCTTCAGCCTTGGAATGAGACTTTAGCTCTTCTTAAGAGGTCTTGAGTCTTGTAGAATTCATATTAGAATTTAGACATTGTGGTCTTCTTGTTCTCTAGCTTGCCAACTCTATAGCTGGGTCTTTTAACCCTCCATAATTCTATGAGATACTACTTATAATACATATTTTTCTATGTAAATAAATGAATGTTCCATGGATTCTGTTTCTCTAAGACACTAACAAAGTTCCCTAGTTTTTTTAACCCACTGATGGTCCTTTTGGCATTGGAGTCCTCCATGTACTTTGGATTGCTGTTTTGCTATTTACTTTGAATTGGGCATTCTTTCACCCCTTCCGTGTTCATCTCTTCTTTATTAGCAATTGCCTCCCCATTTTTCCCTCCCCTTTGACAATCCTGCCATCAATACGTGACTTATTTTCTTCATCATTGATGTTGCATATTTAGTATTCAGGTTAATAAGAGCTTTGACTTTTTTCTCATATCAAGGCTTATATGTTTTCATCTGAGTAGGTAGATCTGTAGTATGTCATTGCATTAGTCATATGACCAGTTGTTCTGTATCTTTTCTCCCCCCCTCCTTTGCTCCCTCCTTCCCTCTTTCCCTCTTTCTTTCCTACTTTTCTTTCTCCCCTCATCTTTGCTTTTCTTATTTTGAAGAACATTCTACTCTTGAATGAGGCAAGAGCATTCCTAATACCTGACTTCCAGCAGTGGGCCTGACTCTGAGTCTGTTATTGCCTTGAGAACATTTAGCCCTTTTACTCACAGGAGTTAAACTCCAGTCCACCAGAAAGACGAAAACCTACAGAACTGTGGCTTAGCCTTCTTTTATGCCTTACATTTTTGTTCTCTTTGTAGCTCGCAAGATTTTGGCTGTTTTTGAACCAGTTTTCCATTTGTTTTGTTTGCCCATTTTACATACCACTGCCATGGGAATGAGGCAGACTCTATAGCAACATCTTAATGGAAGTCTTCAGAATTATCTAGCAATGTTTTCTGTTAGGATCAATCCATTGTATTTTAGTGTATAAATTACTCCTTCAACCCTATGCATATTACCCATCTTCATTTTTTATGTAGTTTGAACTCTCAATATGGTCAGCATCTTACATCCCTTACAATTCTTAGCACAATGTTGGATTGTACTCAGTTATGTTTTTATTAATAGTGATAAATTTAAGCTAACTCTGCATAGAAAATGAACAGCAAAATGATATTCACTAGAGGATACCAAAAAATTGGAGTACGTTTAAAATCTACTCTTTCATAAATATTTTATTTCTTAAAGCAATTAAGTTCCACGTTACATTATTGTAGATTAGTGATGAAAATATGGCCTCAGTAGTACAGCATAGGAGTTAGAATCTCTAAATAGCCCGGAATACAGAGAAAGACAGTGAAAAGAACAAATTCAGGATTTAGAAGATAGACTGCCAAGAGATGTCTACATAGGACATGTTACTTAAAAAATTCCTAATGGGTGTATCATTATATGCACATGTGTCTCAATATTGCAAAGGTTCTGTGAGTCTAGAGGAACGTTGAACATAATAGGAATTCCTACCACCAATGCTGCCTATTTCTCAAGTTTGCTGATAACTACCTTGAATTGTTTGAAATGTTTATGTGCTGTTTTATTTCCTTTAAATATTATGATTACAGCTTTATCTTTAAGAAGGTGTATAAATTTGTGTGTGTATGTGTGTGTATGCATATGCATGTATACACACATATACACCTTAAGGATTAAGAGGAAGATTTAGATTCTATCAGTGGGAGAAAAAAATAGAGAAAAAATGGAGAAAAAGAAAGAAGCTATTATCCAAATATTGCTTCTATTTCTATTGCATTTAAAATATTTTTTTGCAGGAAATTTGAGAATGTGACCCCTATCACTTTAATTTTTGTCTCCATGGTCTAATGAATTATATTGTAGCATCAGATTGTGAGCTTATTAAAACCATGGCTTTTCAGTAGACAAAGTGCTATTCCTGATTTTTTCTTCTAAATTGGGCTCAGTTATTTGTTATGTATTATGACTAGCCTAAAATTGTTCATTTAAATATTATTACATATCTAAAATGAAGGTTTTATTTTACTGCAACTTCATTTTCATGCTTAATGTTTTTATAGCCACCCATTTTTAACTGCTCAATAATCCCACTGTGGTTTTTATATTGTGATAAAAGAACTAAAGAGATATGTTTTGCAACCCACTGCTTATCAGGGTAGGCTCTACACCGCTCCAAGCTTAGATCCTTGCACTCACAGGGCCTAAAGTTATTTTGAGTTTTGAAAAAGTCAAGACACTGAGATGAAAAGAAAATCAATATAGAATAGCATTTGAAAATACAATATTGGATTAAAATGTAGAAATTTTCTCTAAGGTAACAAATCAAATATACTCATTTTTATAAACCAAATTCAATTCATTATAAGTTCAGTTTTAAAGACTTATAACCTTTAATGTATTAGCCACCTGTCTAAACTGATATTAATTTAGAAAAACATGTTTCATAATGCTTTTTCAAGAGAAAGAATTAAAGAAAACATATGAAGAATTTTGTTAACCACTAGCATTTGCTAATATAAACTTAAAGATACAATTGTGATAGAATATTTTGAGGGAAAACTCACACAATCTCATGGGTGCTGCATGCCAATTTTGGCTTATGTGTTGAGAAAATGTCTGCTTATAATATTCATCTGGCACTGGTGTCATTGGCCCAATAGTAGAAAACCTCAAAAGAAGTGAGAAATGCACATGGGAGCGTGGCTAGACTGTCATGTTTTCTGTCTTGGGCTCTGCTAATAATCAACTATGGGGATTTGGGTAAATTATTCAACTCTCTGTGCCTCAGTTTCCACACCATCAAGATGATGAAAATAATACTCAACTAATACAAGACTTTTGATTATTTAAAAACCAGTAAGTTAATATGTATTATATACAGTATTTATAGAAATGACTAAAATACTGTAGGCTCCCAACAAATATCAGTTATTGTAATAACTGTCTATATAAATATTTAAGCTCAATATGTTGAAAAATAAGTGCATTCATAGTAGCTTTGAAAGCATTTATAGTAGTTCTACTGATACTGTAATTGGTGAAAACTTATTTGCAGGCCTTTCTTCAAGGCCTACAAAGAAGAAGGAGAAGGAGAAAAGCTCACTTTGAATACCACACATGTACTATGTGCAAGATATATTCTTGGTTCTGGGGATAAAAAATGAGTAAGACATAATTCCTATCCCTAAAATAATTATAGTCTAGTATAAGTGACATAATTCACAAATGATTACAAAACATAGCATTTATGTGTTTTATTACAGACCTTTGACATTAACCTATAATTTACAATTGATAAGCATATTTTATTCTTCTGGGACTGAAATTTATAAAGAGCAGGGATGCAGAATTGAGAGTAATATTAAATTAGCATTTAGTAAATTACTATTAAAGGAATGTAAACTATAATAGATACATACACAAGGTGGTAGTGATGGTGGAAACTATTAAAGTTGCATAAGAATGTATAATATATTTATTATGTTTTGGGATGCTAAGTAAAAGTTCATGAAGTGGAGAAATGTGAAATAATGTGTGTACAGAGAATTGGAAACAGGTTGGTATTGGAGTGGTGAAAAAAACTCCCATTTTCTTCTAAGCCATTGCAAGAAGTAGATTACTTTCTGAAGGAAAAATTGAGGGGTAGATTACAGTCATCACTCAGTGAAAAGTATGTGAACTTAAATCCTGGCTAAAATAGTTGAGAAGGAGAAGACAGATTCTGAAGAATTTAGGAACCCAAATCTGCAAGTTTTGAAGCTGGATATGAGATTTCAGGAAGAGAGAGAGGAAGACAGTGGGGAGAGAGAAAGAGAGGGACACACAAGACTAGTGTGTTTTTAGTTTTCAGTTTAGGGTAAAACTTTGAATTATTAGATGGCACCAAGATTTTGTATTTTGATGAGATCAAATTTTATAATGTGTTAACATCATTTTCAAAGCCATTAATGTGTGAATACATGGAATCATCAAATTCTATAATAGTATTTATTGAATTTCAGCATAATGAAATTGACTTTCTTTCCTGGCATATCCAATGGTTACATGTTAGAGTCTGTAAACAAGTCAGGATGGCGCCTGGCATTTTGCCAGAGGGAGTGGTTTGTGAAGTAAGGCCAGTGAGCCATTAAGTGTGGAGATTCCTTATTGGTTGACTGCTGGATCCAGTTTATGTTAATTAAGATAAGCTGTGTGGAATGTATATATACCGCTCCAGTTCTATAATAAACAGCCCCCACTCCTGCTGCATCAATGTACACAAGTTGCTCATCACCCCCTGTTAATTTGCCCAGCCAGTCGGGCTGCCGCAGTTACATAGACATTTTAATCACAAAAACTTCCAAATATTTTCACTATAGAGCTATCAGGGAATTTTTATAAAACCTAAGTGAGTTGATTTTAAAGAAATAATTTGATGAATATAAAGTTCCTATTAATTTAATATTGCCTTATGATTACATTATTGTATCAAATTTGTAATACTTTCATGGTGCTAGGAAATCAGGAATGGGCTACAGAAATTCCTACTAATGACTATGTTTCTTAGTGTGAAGTTTATAAATTATAATAAAAATTAAAGTGATAATATTTGTCATATATGTTAAGATGTCCCCTTAGTTATTTGGGCAATTTTGTCTGAGGAACGTTAAACTACTGGAACTTAGGCTCTCTGTCTCTATCTAACTCCAATGTTTTAGAAAATGAATAATATAATATTTGTGAGACTCTTGATTTTCTAGCATTATCAGCATAACCATTTTAAGTGGGCATAAGTCCCTCTCACTTTGAGCTTTTTTCTTTGATTCCTAATCTACAGGAAAAATGTCTACAGTATTTTTTGCTTGTGAAGTTTACAAAAGTTTGTACAACTCCAGTTTTCTGAAACTATTATTACAGCAGGCTTTGTGTGGTTGAGGCAAATACTTCTTAAATTCCAAAGAATCATAGAATATATTTTTTAAAATTTAAGGTGGCAAAATTTTGTATTATTGTACATTTACTAAAAATCAAGATAGGAATCTAACTTGAAGACTCAAAGTATGAACACTTTTGTTCTACATTTACCTTCTCTTTCATTTATTATTTATTTATAAAGTTTCAACTTGGTTAAAATTAAATGCAGATAGGTATATTCAATTACCACATATATTTCATTAAACCTCTTATGCATGCAAGGTGTTCGTATGCAGCCCCAAGCAAAGGTATATAATCAATCCCATTGCAGTGCCATTATATGCAATACAACTATTACAAACACACAGGTAATGTTCAGTATGAATAAAAACTGTTTACACACTTTTCACTACAAAGACACTTTTTGATAATTCGAGGGATTACATTAATTGCTCTGTTACTGTTAACCACATAGTAAATCCCAAAATGTACTCTGAATGAATCAGTCTGTTCCATATCCTTTTTATTCAAATTCTGGTGATGTTTTTAACTATATTTTATGGAGCAGCTGCAGGGCTTGAGCTTCTTTTTGTCTTGAAAAAAATAAAGGCTTCATTTAGCTCTTGGTGGAGTTATGAGCTGCAATGTTATTTGTTAGTCTAATGCATCTATTCATTGTGTAGCTTCTAACTCCAGACAGCACTGTGATTCCCTTCCCTGCTAAACTATGTGAGGAGTCAGTAGGTCATTGCTGCAGTCTGCCATCCAACAAAAGAAGGAGAGGTGTAGGGAAAATGTTTGTGTACATTTGAGGTGCTGTGACTATGGTTAAGCAATTAGCATAAGACTAAAACTGGCCCAGGACTACAGGAAGGATAAGAAATTTTACTGACAGCTACATTGGAACTCTGTTAATCTGACAAAGATTGTGTAGAAAGGATGTGACATTTAGTTACTGGTGCCATATTATGGACTGTTTTCTTTATGGTCAGGCAATATTCAAAATTCCCTGAGAAAGCAGTCAGTGTTCTGGTTTGTGTGGTGGGAAACCATGGTCAGTTGTAACCATGACGACCCTGTCATGAAGAGGTCTGATAGACAATGGAATCCACTAATTATAACTTTATAGCCCAATCCTGTCCCTAGTCTACAAAATTCTTCGTAGGATTATTGCATTTGATTTGTATCTTAGTGAATGACTTGAAGACTCCACAGCTTTCTTACAAATTTCATTAAAAGATATTTGTAGCATTTTTAGAAATGTTCTTAATCTCTGGCTACAAGACAACTTTCTCTTACTTGGGTGTCTTTTCAAGCAGTATAAACTTCTTTCAAGCTGAAATTTACTTCACCTGATAATCATGTGTATTTGTTTCCATGTTGTAGTGTTTGTAGTACATTTTCAATGATGGTATACTAAACTTAATGTTAAAAATGACTTTGTTATATTCAGGAGAAATAAATGACATACAAAGTGCTTTTGGAAAACGATATCCAGAGTTATATGTGGTAATTATCTTAGCATACTTGAGTTATTTCTCCAGATTCATAATTCACAACTACCTGTGTGAATTAATTTTAGAATACTTGGAATAAACAGATTGATATTTATTAATTCTTATACTTTTCAAATATGTATACTTATATGTTTGTTAGTGGTAGAGACAGTACTGATAGATTTTACATTCCTAAATGATAGGAAGAAAATTAACAACATGATTTCACATCACTACTT
The DNA here is from genome assembly GCF_045843805.1 of Urocitellus parryii. Taxonomy (NCBI): domain Eukaryota; kingdom Metazoa; phylum Chordata; class Mammalia; order Rodentia; family Sciuridae; genus Urocitellus; species Urocitellus parryii. Next base: position 66,631,407 of record NC_135538.1, on the reverse strand, counting down.
TTACTTAATGGGCAACTTCGGTATCTCTAAAAGACTAATATTATGTATGATTTATGAAGTAGCCTCCAGACAAATCATGTTAGATGTGTTCCTAAAATACAGAGTTGTGTGTTTGTAGCATTAGCAATGCACAGTTGGCTAGGGAGTTAAACCACTAAATATCATTGAACCCATAAAATTCATGAACATAGCAACAAAGAAAGCTGTGGAGTTTTCAGGTCATTCACTAAGATACAAAAATCAGACACCTGGTAGAGACAAATAACTACAAGTCCGAGAGAAAATATATATTACAAAACAATATCTAAAAAAAAATCTCTATTAAGTATCTCTTACTTAAAATGTTTTCAGAAATTTTTGAACAATTATTCATAATTCATAGGGCTGGGGTTGTAGCTCAGTGATAGAGTGCTTGCCTAGCATGTATGAGGCACTGGGTTCAATCCTTAGCACCACATAAAAATAAATAAATAAAATAAAGGTATTGTGTCCAATATAATTAAAAATATTTTTAAAAAGTAATTATTAACAATTAATCATTAATTTTTCACTTTTGGTCCAAAGTTCTATGTGAGTGCTAAATATGCAAGGCAAAATTTACTTTACCATTTATATCATTTAATACATATTGTTTCTAGTAGTTTGATATTAATTGAAAATTAGGCCTTAAGATACTGGATGTAATTGATTTAGGACAGTGAAGTAATTAAATGGCTGATGGTAAACAGGGGAGAAGTAATCTGCTGAAACTCAGTTGTGCTTCTACCAATTTATGTTAAAGCTCTATGTGACTGCATTTGGAAATAGGGCTTTTAGGAGGTAATTTAAGTTAAATGAACTCATGAGGTAGGGTCCCAATCTGACAAGACTGGTGGCCTTACGTGAGGAGGATGTTCTCTCTCTTCCCACTTCCTACTCATGCTGCAATGAAACTTTTAAGTGTAAACCAGGAGAGCCCTCCCAACCTGATATTGCTGGCACCTTGACTTCAGACTTCCAGCCTCTAGAGCTCTTGAGAAAACAATCTTCTTTTGTTTAAGCCGTCTTTTGTTATGGCAGCCTGAGCTAATATGAAAGCACTATGGTATAAATCATCTAATTATGTCTGAATAGTTATAATATCATGAAAACTGTAAAGTTTTCTGACTTACATTTTTAATTAAGAATGCTATTTTTATTATTGGGCATAGAGCAATGACGTATAGCATGGATTATTGTATCACCCAATAATAAGAGATTTTCATAAAAACTTGACCACCAGAGTCTTGGGCTATAAGAGAGAAGGATTTACCCAGCATCTTTCCTATCTTGTTCCACTTTACTTTCACACATGTGAAAAATGAAATGGACACATATTTTACATTATATATTCTCAGTTACATGACACTTATTGAAGAGAATATTTTTGAGTATATGCTTTTGAAGATCCCTCTGTTAAAACACACATAAAGATCTTGATAAGTTAAAAAAGTTATTTTAGTAATAAAGTGTTAAAGAAAAATAATGTTGCTATGTATGGCAGTGTATTAACTGTTCTGATCTATAAAGAAAAGCTGGCATAGCAAGCCGCAGTGATGCACGCTGTAATCGAGGTAGCTTGGGAGGCTGAGGGAGAATTTCAGTTCAGAGTCAGCCTCAGAGAAAGCAAGGTGCTAAGCAACTCAGTGAGACCCTCTCCCTAAATAAAATATAAAATTGGCCTAGTGGTCAATTGCCCCTGAGTTTAATCCCCGGTAATTCCCCCCCACCACCAAAAAAAAAAGAAAAGCTGGCATATGATTTCTATGATATTTTAAAATAAGACTCTTAATCAAAGCTATCATGGATGAAATGGGTGCTCTTTTAGGACCAAAGAACTCATTCTCCATAATGCTCAGAAAGCTTGCTGCTAACAGCACACACATCGTTCCCTGCTGGGAGCTGGTCTAGTCCAAATGGAACTGTTCACCTAAGCCTTTACCTTTCCCAATAAGAATTCCATACTGTGTGACACTGATTGGGGGGGGGGGGCAAAGGCTTACTCCTGTATTACAGTTGACGATGTCTCTGCTCTGAAGAGCCATGCCAGCTCCAGGTCTCTTCTGGAGTAAGCTCAGGACCACCTGACTCCATAAGTGTTGGAATTTTCCATACTTAGTGCCACCTCTTTTACCATCTTGTAGGTGTGGTTTCCACAGAGTACACACCACTAAACTTTCTGTGGAAAAATCTTTATTTTGAGGATTGATTTCTCAAAATTTTATGAAAAAACTTATATTAAAATAATTTGTAGGGACATTTGTTGCATATTAATAATTTGTAAAAATTCATCTGAGAATAGTGATGCTTGCAGTCACTTAAGGATAACTCAACACCATGTTCAAGCACCTGTAGATAACACTGCAATGTACTACCTAAATCCCCTCACAAGAACAAAGGGACTACTTCTGGTGCTGCTGGAACAGTTGACATAAATTGTCTCTTAGCTTTCTAACTTTTGTGGAGCTAGACTCAGATGAAGAAAACTGCCTCACCCAAGTCATGAGGTCATATCTTTTTCTGTGGGCAGGTTACATCCAATGACAAATTAAGAGAAAAGGACCAGTCCTAAATGTATCAAGTCAAATACAAATCTAAAAGAAAGATAATTTGCAGAATGCACAAAAGGGTTAAGTTTTGCTTGCATATTTGAGAATTTTGAGTACTATATATATGAGTTTGTCTCACTGAATTTGATCAAGTCCCTGTAGATAAATATTCAATCAGCCTCATGTGTTCTGCTTCTTGCTACAACATCGAGAAGGAAACTCAAGGAACCAAGATAGGGAAGACATAAATGCTTTCATCTCCTTGACTTCTATGAATTAATTTAAAGACGAGAACTATTATAATCAGTGGTGATATACTTTCAGGATTTTTTACCTGGTCCAGAAGAGTGGAAGTAGAGGAACCAGAGGCATTAAATGAACTGTTTCCCTGTATAGACACAGAAATCTGTGTTCAATTTTAGTACAGAAAATGCCTTCAAAGATTTTGTTCAGGGACACATCTCATTGGTTCTTGTAGGATTCTGAACTTTCATGCTTTTTAAAAAATCTTTTAAAAATATATTACTTAAGTACATTGTTTTAGTTTAGATGAAAATTATATTATAATTTGGCACTAAATGCTTTCTTCAAATTCCCATATTATTTTCTTTAATTTGCACCACACACTGAGTCATATGTTACAATCATTTTCTTTCATAAATGTTCTATTTTTACAAATAATGTGTAAAATCCCTGAAGGCAGGCACTAGAATGAATATATAGCACTTTGCATTTTTAACTACATGTATCTAATTAATGTACATTCAGGGTATTCATATGAAACATCACCAGTATGGGAATAAAGACAACTGGCTATTACAGTCTTTAAGAAAGGAAGCTTTTTAACTCTTTGACAGTTCTTGACATTTACAGGGCAATTCCTGAAGGCCATATTGGTTATAATGTCAAGTTGAATATACTATTTATATACTTCACTGGATAACTCTGAATGTTATGGTTTTTATCATCAATATGAAGGGCCTATAACTCAAACTGCAAACCCACTTGAGTTATTAAAAATTTCTCTTAGGGAAACAAAACAAAACAAAAGCTTGGTTAGAGATCTGCATTAGTGGATTGATCTTTTAAAAGTGAGAAACATAAAATCTAGCTCTATAATAAAAATGAAATATTAGAAAAGTATTACAAGGAAAGTTAAAACACAATTTGTCACAAAGCATGCACAAATTTTTAACAACCCCACTGAGAAGGGCTGTGAATAATTACATGTGGTTTTACTCTTAAAATAGATGAGCAATTTATTTAACATTCTGAAGTTTATTATTTGAAATATGACATACATGTTCAGTTGTTTCTGACATGATAAATGCAGGTAAATACCAAAAAGATTTTGAATAATGACTTATAAGGAACTAACCTCCATGAAATTTGGTTACAATAGTGATTCAATATCTCCCAGATAGTGTACCCAACAGAATCAACATTAGCATAGGTAGAAAGATGGCTCTAGCATGCCAAGCATAGAATACATGAAATGTGTAACATAATGCAAAACACAAAATATGAAGAATTTTAAAATTAAACATTCTTTGCAAAACGTTTTTAATTAACAAAATGTTTGATGAGTTTTAATAATTAGTGTGCTTTTAATTGTGATTTTGTTTTTACTAACTTTAATTCAGAATACATCACCATCCATTGTATTTTTTTACTTAACATATACTTACTAATTTCTCATTCATATTTTCAGTAAATAATATTTAGCTTGCCGTCCTTTCATAGAGATGATTTAACCATTTCCCTATAGCACAAGGTTAGAAAGGTTTCAATTCTTTTGTTTTTTCTGAAATAATTTTAAGTAACTTTGGGATAAATTTCTCATTGCATAATTTCCTTCATATTTGGAAAATGATGGTTTGCTCATTATAGATGCATAACAGATTCCTGTATCCCTGATCAAAAATTATAGATGATTTTAAGATTTTTAATACATATTTTGAATTAAATATTTATGACTGTATTTGTAATTCTTTTTGATGATACACTTCAAGTTCTCCCAAACTCCATGTTGTTTAAGATCTGCAGGATCAACTGTGTTGGCTAACCATAGTTCCTCATTAATAGTCAGAGTTGTACATTTGTGTTCCTTTCTTACATTGTTTATTCTAAGGAGCAGGAATTACTACTTATTTTTTTATTTCATTCAAATATGTTATGGGTACACAATAGATTCTCAATAAATGCAGAATCAAGAAAAATGCGATGCGATATTGTTACTGAACTTAAGTTTCATACATATCCATTGCTGTGTTGCTGTCCTTCCTGGTTAGCATCTTGTTGGTGATGTATGATGCCTTGCTCTAGTTTATAAGGCTTGCATTTCTTAGATTAGCCTTAAAATCTTATACCATGGTTGCCCAAATTATGGAACTGTGGCCTAGATGCTTGTGCTATAAGGCCTCTAGTCTCACAATTTGTAACTAGCCACCCAAATTTTACCAACCATTAGCCTAGATGCAGCTAAGAGTTTCCATTCCTTCCTTATTCTTTCCGTTCTGGGACCTTGGAAAACTTTCTTACCAGACTGCCAGGCCTCCTGGTTTGTATGGGTTCCTGGTCTTAATATACACTAATTTCTAAACTTTGACTTCCATGTTTTAGGATCCAAGGACACTGTTCTTCACTATTTTGGTTTCAGGACTTACAATGTAAGTCAAACTTCCATCCCAAGCCTATACCAGGAACAAAGAGAGATATTGTTGGAATTTGGAAATAGATCCATAAATGGTCACTAAAATACTTTTGTGTGTGGGTTATAATTTCACTTAACTACAATAATTCATGAAGTGACTGTTTTTAAAGTTTCAAACCACACACATCTTATTTAGCTCACTATTTAGTAAGTCATAAATTTGAATAGGGATCACCTCAGAGTTTAATCTGCTTCATCTGACAGTAACTGGAGTCACTTGGAGACTTTTAGATGGAGTTGGTTTGAATTGGATTGTCCAAGATGATTTACTCACAGCTGTGATATTTTGTCATGCACAGTGGAAGACTGGCATCTACTGGGCCTTCTCCATCTCCATTCAGTCTCCAAATCTCCCCCAAAACTCTGAAATATTTGTTACTAAAATATCCTTGATGTTATTTTGACTTATTTTTCCATTGACTCATACATAAAACTATTCCATTTTAATATTTGTCTTAGGTTTTAAGCTTGGATGTTCTCATTTTTCAAATTTTTTTGTAATTTCTTATTAATATTTCCATATAATATTTGTTTAAAAATTTACATCAAATCAATAAATTTTTACTAAATTTTTGATATTTGTTATAAAGTTAAACAATTTCCCTAATAACTTTTATTAGAATGTACTTCCATTTTTTTCTCTGGTCTGTGATGTCATCTGTTATTGAATTCCTGCCAATCCCAGAATCTGACTCATTCACACCTTTCAATAGGATCAGTTTTATATTTTGGAGGTTTGGCATTTATTCAAAGCTTTTAAAAAAAGTTAATCAGTCTTACATGTGATTTTTTTTTTCATAAATAGAAGATCTTCAATTTTAATGAAAATTCTGTCACCCCCTAACTCCTTATTATGACAAATTTTGGCATAAGCTGGATTATTTGAGTTTTCATTTTTGAGTATGTGTGCCTTCCTATATTTAATAAAAACATATCAGAGACTAATGGGATTTCCCATATAAATTTAGGGAATTAAGAAATTATTATTTATTGTAATAAAATGTAAATTTGTCCTGAATTTTTTTACACTCAAATCTTCCTTTGAAGTTTTGGTTCAGTTGATATATTCTTTCCTTGACTAATTATATAGTATTCTTTTTTTAAGGGGGAGGGAGGGAGGGAGGGAGAGAGAGAGAGAGAGAGAGAGAGAGAGAGAGAGAGAGAATTTTTAATATTTTTTTTTAGTTTTTCAGCAGACACAACATCTTTGTATGTGGTGCTGAGGATTGAACCGGGCCGCATACATGCCAAGGCAAGTGCGCTACCGCTTGAGCCATATCCCCAGCCCTGCTAATTATATAGTATTCTGATTGGAAGTGTATTTATTTCATCTGTGTACTTGCTATTATTATAACATATACTATCACTTTTATTCCTTGGCATTCTCCAACCAGGTTCAGAATGGACTAGTATGCTTGATAAACTTTCAATCCTATTCTCTAAAGAAAATATTAGACTAAGACTTTAATTTTCAATTACATGTAATTGCTAAGTTATTAAAATACAGCATGAAATATTAAAAACAAATTCCATGCCACAAAGCATTAAACATGTAAATTTGGTCCCACTATGTGAACTAACCCAGTGTTATGCTGTCATTTTTCATTTAGAAGACAGCATTATTCACAAGAATAAAATAAAATTTAAGATGGGAGAGTTAAATAATCTCCTAAACATTATTCCTAGTCCATAAATTCAATACAGATATATATGATTTCAAATTCTAATCTCATTTTTCTTAAATCATGTACAATCCCCTACTGCATGAACAATGTGGTCATAAATTGATAAATGGCAATCCTTACCCTATAAGATAAATTTCAAAAGTATCGTCTTGTAAATTATTCAGTTTTGCAAGAATTAGAAAAGAATGTGAAAAGCATTAATTATACAATGTTTGGTATATTAGGAAACATGAACCTAAACACTGTCAATCTAGTCCACATACAGAGGGCTTTAAGTAAAGATGGACACATAAATATATTGGAGCTATGGAACAAATAAAGATTATGTGACTGCTTTGTGATCAGATTGTTAAGATATTGTCTTTCACTGTAATAGCATGTAGGAACATGGAGTTCCTGATCGACATATTATTGGTCCAAAACATTATCTGATTTAATCAATAGTAACAGTTAAAAATATGTATAAAGAAATCTAACATCAGAGAAGAAGGAATATGTAATTCAATAAATCACATTGAAATCACTGGTTTGCAATTCATAAAAAAATTCAGTAAGACTTTTACTATACACCTGGAGTCAAAACAAATTTTAAATACTTTGAATATTATTTGGATGAACAGAAGAAAATAAAAATTAATATTAAATCTAGGTGGGGTATTGGAAAACAAATATTCTAAATTTAGTTATAATTGGAAAAAACACTCAAAAAGTGAATAAATTTGGTACACTACAATATGAAATATCTTGTGCTTTAAAGTGATATATAATGAATGCATTTAAAATTTATTTACTGTAAATATAAATGGATAATTACAAAATGAGTCTTATAAATTCACAAGTAACACTGCAACTCCAAAACATAAATAGTGAAGATATCAATAGTAAGGTCATCATAATATACAAGTGACTACCTTCAAAATAGCATTTCTTAGCAAATAAAGAAATGCCAATTAAGCCATCAATGGAACATAAATTTTCTCTTTGAATTTGGAAAAAAATAAAGAACTCTCTATGTTGATGACAGAGGTAAAAAGTTTATTCTCTTACCTTGTTCATAGAAGTTCAGTTTGAATAACAAACCTTAAAAATAACACCATAATATTTGCTAAGTGATTTAAATAATTTTTATTTCTTGGATTCTAGCACAAGGAAATTACTCGGTGTGTATGTTTGGGAAAGTGTTAAACTAAATTCATTGTGGAGTTATTCACATAAGTTAAAATATATATAAATGATTTTAATATCTGCCAATTTGGAGCATACATGAACTGTTAGATATTTATCTATGCTATCCAGCCATTGAAATGATAGGTTTGAACACTTGTAGTATCACCTATACTTTCGTCAAGTTCCCACTATGATTTGAGGTGTACTTTCACTACCCTGCTGAGTGTATCCCTTTACCCTGCTTCTTTCTATCCTGTTATCCTTTCTTTTTACCCTGCTCCCAACTGTCCCTGGTCACAGCCTTCAGGTGCCAAAACAGTGCAACAACCATATCAAAGAGAACCCAGCAAGAAAAGTCAGAAGGTTCTTTATCCCTTAATGTTACATCCCACCAGAGGGTCCCAAAGCAATGCTGCTTGTTATCCAAGGATTTACAGAAAGATTCTTTTCATAGTCGTTTTTGTTTCAAAGATTTAAATTCAAGTGAGAGTCAATCCTGCCGTATTTATAATCACAAGTCTTTTGATGACTAAAATATTTTTACTGTATGACATTTTTCACATCTGGCTTTATGCCTTTCACATCTTCCAGCTGTCCATTTCCAGTACTTATCTCCACCAAACAACTTTCTTGGACAAATTTTAAATGCTTCTCCTCTTACCTGCAACATTCCACATGTAATCAATTATAGCAACAATTTCTTCTTATGTGTTGGCATCAATAGATTTGCTGATTTCTTCGTCTACTTTTCAGATTTTACAGCCTAAATTTAGGTGAGGAATTTATTAATTGGACAAGTAGGGCTCAGAACACAATTTGGAAATGAACATCTTCACCTCTCCTATAGCTCCTATGTATCAGTCTTAGGATCACAGCAAAACCTCCTCTTTTATGCAAAGTTACCTATTGTGAGTATTTGATAATTAACAAAACCACAAGTCCAATATTCATCCAAATCGTTGGTCTTTCTAAGTAATAACTAATTTGATTTATATTATCATTGTTTTTATTTTAACAGGACAGTTTATATTAATGGGGTTCAACTATATGGAATCTAATAAAGTGTTTTCCTCAACTTTTTCATAATTGTCGTCTGAAGTATATTTACAAAACACATTTGTTAATTTTTGAAAGATTCTGGGATTTTAACATTCGTGAACTTCAATCTTTCCAGAAATCTGCTATTAAACAAAAGATGTGTACTAAATGTCTTGGTTGGTTTCACAGTTTAGCTATTTGAATTGCGCTGCTATAAACATTGATGTGTCTTTGTCCCTGTAGTATGCTGTTTTTAAGTACTTCAGGTATAGTCCAAGGAGAGGGATAGCTGAGTCAAATGGTGGTTCCAGTCCCAGTTTTCCAAGGAATCTCCATATTGCTTTCCGTATTCCTGCACCAATTTGCAGTCCCACCAGCAGAGTATGAGTGTACCTTTTTTCCCACATCCTTGCCAACACTAATTGTTGTTTGTCTTCATAATAGCTGCCATTCTGACTGGAGTGAGATGATATCTTAGAGTAGTTTTGATTTGCATTTCTCTAAATGTCTTGAAAAGTGTTTCTAAATTATCACTGTATCATACAGTAAGTCCAAAATTAGGATAGATCAGAATATAGTTTCTTGAATAGAATTTTTGCTGTTCACTTGATTTTTTTTTGTGGGGGGGGTCCACTTCAAAAATAATAATAAAAGAAATGCTAAGATACATAAGAAATGTATCTGCTGACAGCTGTTTAAAGGTTATTCTAAAGTTTTATACATCAAACTAATATTGAGGGGCTGTTGAACTTCTGATCATATGTCTAAAATAAATCAAATTTTCAATTATCCCCTGGAAACAAGTGTACTGATATTTCCTTCACTTAACATGATTTAGCCATCTAAAATGAGATGCTTGCATGAACTATTTCATCCCTAACATTTGTAAATCAATAGCCTATAGATTTCTACTTTATCTTCATATCTATGTATATATAGTATATAAATACACATATACATATTTGTTTATGTATTTGTATATAGTGAATACAAGGCATTTCATATATATATATATATATGTATGTATATATAATACATGTATACAGAATATGTTCACATGCATATAAGGATCACATTTTTCTATATTGAACACAGATATGTAGAGAATATATATGTATATATAAATAAATAATCATCTAAATCCATAGAAATTAAATAATGAATTTGCATGGACTGTTTAAATAACTTCAAATTTCTGCCTGTTGGTTTTTAGCTAATTATTCCACAATTTCCTACCTGCATTCCTTAAAATGGTAAGTAAATTTCTGTTGCTATGGTTTAGAATTTTGAACAGAAGACTGACAATTACATGATTCAAAGTAGATGACAGTTTGCCTTTTTGGAGGTAGTATTTATAGTCTAAAATAATAATTATCTGTAAGATTGTCAAGGGGTTACAAAGTTATTACAATTATTAAATACTTTTATTCATCATAGTAATTTGGAAATGCAGCTCCAAATGGTTAGTATCTACCCTTCTAGAAATTTGTACATTTCTTATATAAGGAGTGGTGTTAAAACATGATAAAAGAAAATTAAAATAATTCAGACAGTGACAACATGAAAATGAACAGCTTAGTATAGAACATTTGCCATAATGACCAGGGCATCCTTTTCATGATTTCATTTCTTGGTAATTTTGGCCAGAATATTTTTATGATAGCTGAGTTAGGATGGTGCCACAGAGGTATTTTAGTGACCTGCTTTTGTCTGTTGTGCAGGAAGGTAACTCCTCCTTCATTCTGCATACTATTTGATGGTGTGAAATCTAGGAACTTCCCGCCTGCTATGTAAAGAATATTTCATTTGACTTATTTCTAAATTGACTTTTTCATGGTTTATTTTGGATTTTATATGTAAGGTATATAAACCACAGTAGTATCCCTTGTGTTTCTATAAGCTTAAATTAACATCTCCATTCAATCTCATGTTTTTAAAATAATTTTTATGCTCTTATCTCATAGCAGAAAACATTCTGTTCTATTGATTAGTATATATATATATATACTATATATATACTAATATATATACTATACTATATATATACTAATTATATATATATATATAATTTGGTGCTGGGGGTCAAACCTAGGGCCTGTGCATTGATTAATATTCTTATTTCTGTAAAAACCATTTGTTTTTTTATGCTTTTTTAAAGCAAGTGATTTCCAAAATTCATTCAAGTGTTCTTACATGGAAGATGATGTACGGTAGCACACTAGATGTGGTTTAGTTGGAAAAATATTAGTTCAGGAGTCGGTAATTCTTGATTAAAATTCTGGCTTCCCTTATTACCATGCATGATTTCATGCAATTTATTTAGCCTTTTTGACTGTTTCTTTTTCACTTGTAAAAATATAATACTTATCTTGACTTTTGTGATATACAAATTAGATAGCATATGAATAGTACTTAGAGTGGTGTCCAGCACATTGTACAGGAGCTCAATAAAAAGCTATTATGAGAACCAATCAAGAACAAAGCCTAGTTCACAATCCCTGGTCCCAGAAATGTAAACTGTGTTTTGGTCTTTTTTCTCCCCTTTTACTCTACTCCTAAGGAAAAAAAAAAAAGATAATATAGTTAGTTCAAGAGTCAGATCCATAATATCACACACACATTCTTGACTTCTGTAAATCTATTTCTCAGAAATATTTCTTTTTTTAAAACATTTTTAGTTTTAGATGGACACCATATCTTCATTAAATTTATATGTGGTGCTGAGGATCGAACCCAGTACTTTACATGTGCTAGGCAACTCCTTCACCACTGAGCTACAATGCCAGCCTTCTAAAGAATATTTCTATCTGCTCTATGAAACCCATGGGTGCTCTACTATTTATTTATTTAGAGACAAGGTCTTGCTAAGTCATTCAGACTTGTCTCACACTTGTGATTTTTCTGTCTCAGCCTCCCAAATCCCTGGGATTAGAGGTATGAGTCACTGTGCCTGTGTTCATCCGCTCCATTTATGAGCCTTGGGTTACTTGGAGGTAACTAGGCCTGCTAAACAAAACATGAGTTTATGAATTATCACCAAGTGAACTCATCTTAATGCAGATGAAGATACAAAATATTACCAGCAGTTTTGAATCTTCTTTCCTGTCTTTACCAACCACTTTCTTATCTACACTTTCAAAGGAAACTGATATTTTGGCTTTATGATAATCTATTATTTTGTATTTTTTATCATTTTCTTATATAATTCTGCATTCTTGAATTTTTAAAATCTTAAAATTTATTTAGAATTAAATATCCCCATTTCAAACTTCATGTTAGAAGACTCACATAGTTAGTAAGATTTTTAAATTCAGCTTCTATGACTAAATATATTATATGGCATATATTCTTATGTGGAATTTGTTGTTTACTCATTATCCATTGTAAAAGTATTTCACAATTCCATAGATCATTCTAATTTGTTGGATGTTTAATTGGCTTGCTAATATTGACCATTATGAAGACTAATCTTCTGTGTGTTCACATGCACATATTATTGTGCATCTGATCACACTGTTCTTTTTTTTTTTTTTTTTTTTTTGGATATCTTCCCAGGTGTCAGTTTACTGTTTCATACAGTATGTTCTGCTTTAATGGACAATATCAAAGATCTTTCCAAAGAATTCTGGCAATTTCGCTCCAATCTGCAATTACTTTGCATCTTTAACTCATGGAATTTGCTTACTATTAAATATTATCCATTGTGGTGAGTGTTCAAGAATATCTCCTCTGTGATTTAATTGGAATTTCCCTGGCAATAATTAATAATATTGAGCATGGTTCCATATATTTGTTAGTCATGTAGATATCTCATGTCATTAAATGCTTGTCTAAGTATTTTGTGCAGACCCTACTGGATTTTTGTCTTCTCCTAATGGTAGAAGTTTTGATATACTTTGGATTTGGGCCATGTCTCTATTATGTATATGTTAAATATTTCCTTGTGTGTGGCTTGAGATTTTACTTCTCTAAGGATAAATTTCAATGAACACAAAGTTCTTTACACAGGTGTATGTAAATACATACACTTATATGCACACATATTTACATTACTGCAAAGGTTACAAATGTTTTCATGTTTAGTAGTAGTTTATTGCTTTATGATGAATATTTATTTTTTATTTGGTATATAAATTAAATCCAAGTAACTATAAAAGTGAGCATGTGTTACTGCATATGTAGCCAAGACAGCTAAGTTTCATTTCATCAGTCAGGTATGAAATGTGTTATGTATAATTTTCAGTTGAACAATAATAACTGAATATGGGACATAATGCTTCCCAGAATCATTTTACTATTGATTTAGTTCTTACTGTAAGTTGTAAATGCTATCTTTTTCTTTTTGAGATAGAGAATGAAAGTAACTTTTATTTAACCTTAATAATTCAATTTTTTAAAAGAATCTTATTGTTATTTATTTAAAACTCTACATCATTGGTATTCAACACTGATATCCTCAGCATACATAATAAGTGGTATAAAGTGGAATCTATTGATATTGGCAATTACTAATCCATATGTGTGAAAATTTTCTCTATATTCTGTAAGAAAAGTAGATCAAAGAAAGAAAGCAAAAAAACTAATTCCAGCATATGTTAAGCTTATCAGGTAGAAGATTGTTTTAAAAATTATTCTTTGATACATTGACACCTCAATATCCAATATATAAAGCACAAGTAAGCATTTTTATTCACAAAAATAGGGGCTTAAAAAGATGAAATAGGACCAAAGCAATACTGGAATTCAGTTGGACAAACCAGCCCTATAGCTCCATGTACAGCATCTAGGGCACATGGCATGGTGATGTTCTGTTCAAAGGGCTTGTATAGCTCCATCCATGTGGCCTTGTTGGTGGCAGAACAAGTGACCTTTCTGTTGGTTTGTCTTTTCTCAAGTCCTGCAGCTTTACTAGGACAGTGTCCCACATTACTGACATTTCTTAATCTTTGTGGTCTCTGTTTCTGCTGAAGGCTTGTTTTCCTCCTCATATTGCCATGCTTTGCTCTCTCAGCCTCAGGTGCTGCCCACAACAACACCAACCCTGCTGTACTTTGTCTGACCTCCTAGGCCTTACTTTTAAATCTTGGTGGAAGCCTCGTGGACCCCTAACTCCAGCTTCCTGCATTCTTGCAGAACTAGTACCATATGGTTCAATGCCAAGATCTGCTGTCATCTCCAGCAGTAGCCAAGACTCCAGGCATCCTAGCTAGGCTGAAGCTTGGGAGTCTGAGCATGTTGAAAATTTTTCCTAGGCTTCCTTGTGCAAAAAGGGTACTCCACTGGTTTCTTCTCCAGAGATTTTTTACTTTTATTCTCTTGAGCCTGAAATGGGTGTGGTTTTGCCAATTTCTGAGATGCCCTCAAGCCATCTTTTTTATTATCTATGGGCAAAGTCATTAATATTTCTTTAGTGGCAATAATTTCTTTAACAACTACAACTTCCTTAGCTCTGGTTTTACTCCCAAATTTCAAGTGCAAGTTTTTCAAGTCTTTCTGCTCTGATTTCAACTCCTGAATATCACAATAATCTTGGCTAAAAGCTACTACCAATATCCATACCTAGTTCTGAATGCTAAGCTGCCTAGAAATTTCTTCCATCAGATTAAGAAGTCCATCACTTTTAAAATCAGCCTCACAGAAAGTCTCAGGACAAGCAAAATTCAGACAGCTTCTCAGACGGAACATAACAGGGATGGCCTCTAGTCCAATCACCAATAGTGTCCTCCTTTTCCTCTAAACCCTCCTGAGCCCTGTCTTTACTGTCCAAGGTCCTATTGGCATTCTTGTTTTCTGAGTTCCCACCAGAACTGGCCATTAAACTCCACTCACAACAATCTAAAGTATATTCAGCTTGCAGTGCTACACATCTTGAAATTCCTCCAATTAATTCCAAAAATATCCCAAAGTTTCTGAAAAACATGGTTAAGTGAGTCATAGCAATGACCCCACTTCTCATATCAATTTTTGTTTTATACATTTTCTTTTTATACATTTTGTTTTATACATTTTATACATTTTTATACATTTTCTTGCCTTCCTTTTACTCCCTACAACTCCAAGCCCTGTCTCAATCCCTAATAGTCTGTCTTCTACTTTCAGGTCACTGTTTTTTTTTTTTTTTCTTTTTTAGTATGTGATATTTTTTTCTGTCTGCCTTATATCATTTAACATTATGGTCTCTGATTTCATCCATTTATCTGAAAATGTCAAGATTTCACTCTTTTTTATAACTGGAAAATATTCCACATTGAATTTTACTGGTGAGAGTAGATACCTTGTCATGTTCCTGTTCTTAAAGGAAATGAATTCAGTTTGTTCTGTTCTGTATGATGTTTACTGTAAGTTTGATTACATTGAAATATCATTCTTTAATACTTAAGTAATTCAAAAATTTTATTATAAAGTGTGTTTGCATTTTATCAAAGGCTTCCTCTGGATCTATTTTTGTAGTCATATGATTTTATCATGGAATCTATGTGCTGAATTTATTGATTTGTGTATGTCAAAGCATCCTTGCTTCTCTGGAATAAAACCAAATTGATTATGGCTTATGATCTCAATGTGCTACTGATTTCATTTTGTACTATTTTATAGAGAAATTTTTCACCTATGTTCATTGGGAATGTTTGTCATTGCTGAACTAGTATTGCTATTGGAATGCTGTCATTGCTGTTGGTGTGTCCTCGATTTTGGTAGGTAGGGTAAAACTCTTTTCATAGAATGAGTGTGGCAGGGCACTTCACTTATTCTTTTGTGGAAAAGTTTCAGGAACTTGGTGTTCATGTTTTTTAAAGTCTGCTAAAATGTTTTCTTTGAACATTTGCAATGTTTCTGTTCTTATACATAGATCTTTGATGCATTTTGAACTGACTCCTGTGAAACATTTTGACATACAACCACAGGCAATTACTTCATATATAAGTTTCCTATAAGTTTCCTATAGCTCATGAAATAAAATAAAAATCTTATATAAAGGCCATCTCATAAAATTAAAAAGCTTCTGCACAGCAAAGGAAAGTTAATAGCATTAAGAGACAGCATAGAGAATGGGAGAAAATCTTTGCCAGATACTTTTCCAACCTAAGATTAATATCTAAAACATATAAAGAATCAAAGAAACTGAATATCATAGAATTAAATAACTCAATCAATAAATGGACTAATAAAACGAACAGACATATCTCAAAATATTAAATAAAAATTATATGAAAAAAAATGATCAACATCTTTAACCACCAGGGAAAAATAATCAAAACAATACTGAAATTTCATCACACTCCAGTAAGAATGGCAATCATTAGGAATACAGATAATACATGTGGATTTGGTTGCAAGGAAAAAAAAAAGAGCTCGGATACACTATTGATTAGAATGTAATCTAGTACTACCTGTCTGAAAATTAATTGTTCCTCAAAAGCTTAAAAATTGAATTATTATATGATCCAGCTATATCATTCCTCTGTATTTAAGCAAAAGAATTGAAATCAACATACTTTAGGAACACATGCATATTCATGTGTATTACAGGATGATTCAGTATAGATAATGAAATCAGTCAAGGTGTTCATCAACAGATGAATAGATACAGAAAATGTACACACACACACACACACACACACACACACACACACTCTAATGGAGCTTATTTAGTCTAATTACTCAATTACCAGGAAAATTAATGGAACTGAACAGCATTATGTACAGTGAAATAAACCAGTGTCATGTTTTCTGTCATGTGTGAAAGTTAGATGAAAAAAAATGGAAAAAAAAGGAATGAAAGTTGAAGTGAAACCATTAGGGTTTATATAAGTAAGTGATTAGGTGGTAAGAGAAGGGGAGAGGATACATAGGTATTTTGTTAAAAATCTAGTAGAATCCAACAGCAAGTCCATCTGTTTCTAGGCTCTTCTTTGCTAGAGGACTCTTTACTATAGCTTCCATCTTACTACTTGTTAATAATTTATATAGTTTTTTTTAAATATCCAATTAGTTCAATTTTGATGTGTCCATAAGTTTGTCAATTTCTTCTACATTTTTCCAATTTATTGGATTGTAGTTTTTCCCCAAAATATTCTATACTGATTCATATAATTGTAATGTCTCTTTTAATACACTGTTTCTTTCTTTTGGTTAGTTTATCTAAAGTTTTTAGGTTTTTTTTTTATCTTTTCATAGAAAATATTCTTGGATTCATTGATAGTTTGTATTCCTTCTTTTGTCTCTATCATTTATTTCTGCCATTATCTTTATAACTTCTTTCCTCATACTGTTTTGGGTTTGGTTTAGAACCACTAATTAATCATTTTACTTTAAAAATATGTTTAGGTGAAACAGTAGGTTTATGTTCAATTTCCATCCAATAAAGGATGCATAACTGACCAGTCTAGCCACAGTTATGTGCAGTTTCTCAGAAATCTCTTAGCTCAGTAAGCCACAATTCTTTTTAAAATAAATAAGCAGTAGAATTCTTTGTCTCCCAAATATACTTTTACTATTTGTCTAGCCTACTGTTCTGGCAATTTCACATATTGCCTAAACCTGGAATGGTTATAGCTAATTATCTAGAATAAGAATGCTCAATTAACCATTTTGTTATAATGCAATGTTCTGTATCTGAGCTGTGCAATAATCACTGTCTATATGTTGATATTGAACGTTTGGTATATGGCTAGTTCAAATGGGGAGCTGAGTTTTTAATTTTATTTAGTTAATTTAAGTGTAAACAAGCAGAGGTGGCCAGTGAGCAGCACTTGGAGCAGTGCAGATTTAGAAAATTATCTGTCTAGGAAATTTTCTGGAGCATATCTTGTAGTTGTACAAAATATATTGACAAGCTGTAATTCTTCAATCAACATGGAAATTTCTAAAGTTTCCAAATTCTATTCAACTTTTTGTAATTTTTATGCTCATATTTCTCAGAATACTTTGGTCTTTAGATTTACTTAGAAATATTGTGCCAATGATTGCTTAATCAAGAGTTATAAAATATCCCCAGTACAAATATTTTCCTCTTTATTATCTTTATTTTCTTATTCATATGCTTTAAAAAAAAGAATTATCCAAAAGAATTCAACAAAGATTTATTTGCTGAGAATTTTGCAAAAGTAATTCCCTGGGATTTACTATTATTACATGTCAAAATTTTTGCATTGTTCTTAATAAGTGTTCCCATTAAACTTTTTTTTAAAGTTTGTTTTAAAATTTGCATTGGGGCTGGGGATGTGGCTCAAGTGGTAGCGCGCTCGCCTGGCATGTGTGCGGCCCAGGTTCCATCCTCAGCACCACATACAAACAAAGATGTTGTGTCCACCAAAAACTAAAAAAAAAAAAAAATAAAACATTAAAAAAAATCCTCTCTTTAAAAAAATAAATAAATAAAATAAATAAAATAAAATTTGCATTGCTGAAATTAAAGAAGTATTGGTTCTTTAAAAACTTTCCCCCTTATTTTATATAATATTTAATCCATCTTCATGTTTTATTGTATTTACCCTCCCTCTTTCTAAAATAATATCTTTTAATTTAATGACAATCATTCTTTTTTAAAATATTTATTTTTTATTTTTATGTCAACACAATATCTTTATTTTTCATTTTTTATGTGGTGCTGAGGACTGAACCCAGTGCTTCATGCATACTAGGCAATCACTCTACTACTGACCCACAACTCTAGCCCTGCACTCATATTCTTGACAGTCATTAATTATAATTAGAAAGTCATTTCTTTGTTTCAATATTCCATTTTTTGGTGCAAATAATATGCAAAGGATTGCTTTATAAAATAACCTACCAAGTTCTTACTAAAATATTGTTTTCAATAGTTTATTATTGATTATAATTTACTATAGTTTCCTCTTTAAACATTGGTTAACATACAAGATCTATTTTAAATTTTAATTCACTATTCTTAATGTTGACTTGTGTTGTGATTAATATTTATTAGAGCTAAATTCTCTATAGTTCTTTCAATCTTTTTATCACAGTAAAATTCAATGTCTGCTTGCTTTGAAGATCAAATGAATTTGTTTTGAAGAGCAGTCTCTAACTGTACCTTAAACCTTACTTTAATATTTAATATACTAAGGCATTCTATAAATTTTTATTTGGAAAAAATAACTGTAGTTTGCAAGAGCTTTGCCTGTAGCTTACCAATTGCCATTAAACTATTGAGGCAGTTCACATATTGAATAAGTACATTTCTATTGTTGGTCTTAAAGACTATAATCCGGCAATTAATCAACAGTTGTTGAATACTGACAGTATTCTCAGAGATAGTCAGCTTAGATCTTTATAGGTCTAAGAAAATTATTCTTAAATATGAATTTTGGGAAAATACAGAATACAACTTGCTTAATTAGTAGAAATATGTGCTGAAAACTAGAAAATAAGGTTGGAAAGAAGAACAAAGTGATGAAATTTGCTACAAAGTATCACAGTATCAGAAAGGAGTAAAGAAAAAAATGCAAGGCTTCTTTGTAAAAGTTAATATTTTTCTCAAATTTTTGTATTATTTTGTTTCATTAGTACATTTGTTCTACTTAGAAGTTTGCTCATGTTCAGATAGTGAGTTTATCAATTTATTAGTAAAATTTCCTCTTATGGAAAATATTTTTGAAGTATTTCTAAATGCCAGGAATTGTTTATAATACCAACTCTCCAGCCAAAATCTATTTGCCTTAAATTTAAAATTAATTGATAGATTTTACATTTATTAATTTTTCATTTCAAAATTCTTTGCATAAGGAAAATCATAATCATAACAAATATTGAGAGATATAAATTTAAACAAAATATATACTTCTTAAGACACTAAAATAAATTAAAGGATAGTATCACTCCTCTGTGATATCATTAATAATTGATAATAAATCATAGAACGTGAATTTGCAAGATTGTGTGTTGCATTGACAGATGAGTCACATTTATGATTAGTGCACATCACCTGAAACTTTAATAAGATTTTTAAACCTTTAATATGGCTTGCAACTTAATATAAATAAGTACTTGAATAGTGATAATTATAAGAAAAAATGAACTGACAATGTCTGTAAGTCTTCACTTTTTGAACGACTTTTGTGCTCTATATATTTAATACTGGAATGGAAATGGTGGGCATGATTGTTGGCCCCTCAATTTTGTTCATTTCTTACTCTTTTGAAATATATTCTTAAGATCTTAATGAAGTTGATTACTTGGAATCAAAATTATTAAAAGTCATATGAGACAAAACAAACCACCACCTCATGCATCAATCTCCCATGATATCTTTCAGAGATATTCTCATTGAAATCATCACTTTTTCTTCTTAATTATCAGTAACTGTAATGGGTACATCATTTAAAATTAACTAAATTTTTTAAAAAAATGTAATAGTATTTTTTTCTTTTTGAAGAGTTAGGTATTTTTAAATGGATCAAGAACTTAAGTAGGCAGAATTCCTCATGACTTCCCATCAACATTCTTTTTGTTGTTAAAGGCAACAATCACTGATAATGTTGGCAGCTAATCACCTAACAGTGAAGATTTGACATAGACCCCTGAAAGCATAGTTGTCTTCCATTTATTACTACAACATAAGCTAGCAGTGATTGCAAGAGTTTACCTCTGTACCCCGATTTTGGTATATTACAGCAAAATAAAATTGATTTAAGTGACAAATTCTCAAATACCACTGTTATTTTCATGAAATATTTAATGGCTTCTAAATATGTGCAGAGATTCATGCTCAGACTGTCTAATTCTAAACAGTATCCTAACCATAAAAATGTGACTCCTCTGTCAGCACAACACAGACCTCCTATGGAAGATTTTAAAAGAACTATGCACAGAGCTGCAAATATTTCATTTTAACTTCCATACCGTCCCATGCTGTGATGTTTTCCTTGTTCCTTATGTGCAGGTCAGTCTGCATATTTCCCACAGAATTCCCGCAGAGGACCTTTGACATATATACAAAGTTATAAAAACATTTGGTTGAGCCCAGTCACAAAATATGGAGAAACATTCCAGCATTTTGCTTAGTAAAATCCTATGAAAATAGTTGCAAAGGAGAGGCTGATTACCTTAGTGAAAATTTGCCTTGGTCCAATTCCTTTATTATAAGTTTTAAAATGGTGTTTTTAAAAAATATCAGTGGAAATTACAATCAGTGACATGCAATAAAAATGCACATATGTAAACTTATTTTGTCTACTTTGGTGGCCTAAAAATGATAACAGCAGAAACAACTGCTACTTTCTTGTCTTGGGTCATGTGTGCATGTGGATTAGTACCATGTCATCCAAATACACAGAATATGCTTCTGACTTCTTAAAATGTATTCTTGAAATAAGTGGATTTTAGTGTAAGAAAATTATAGAAGCAGCAGTCATCAGCTGTTTGGTTAATAATATTGAAAGAAGAATATTCTGTAAATAAAGATATTAATTAATTAATTAATTGTGGCAGAATAAGCCAATGCCATGATTGTAATGTATGAGTATAGAATAATAAATAAAATAAGTTACAATTGGAAGGATCACAAGAATTGTTTAGGAATCTCAGTTGCTAAATTAGAAATAATATATTTGGATTACACTGGATTATTTTAATTTTTAGTTTCTTCTCTTTGATGAGGACATTATTCATGGACCTTGTTTCATCAATATTAATGTGAATAAAAATGACCATTTAAAAATCATTTTTTTTCTGGAAATAGTTCAAGATTTACAAAGATTTTCATGGATAGTATGGAGAGTTATCATATACCACACAATTAGTTTCTCATATATCATATATGACATTAGTATGGTGCTTTTTGTTACAATTAAGTAAGCAATTTTTATCAATATTATTGATTAATGTCTATACTTTATTCAGATACAAACACTATTTTTAGTGAGGAGAATTGGAAATGGTAAGAAGTGAAGAAATATGTGAGATTACAAACTGAGCTTTGATTAATATTGGATTACAAATATGCTTTCTGTCCTTATTCAATTCCTGGCCTCAGATTCTCCAAGTATAAACTGTGAGGTTGAATATTTGAACTCCAATCTGTTTCCTAGTTCAAACTGATTATATTACTTATAATAATCTACACATTTTACATTTAAAGAAGTACAATACAAAGTTTTGTTTCTTTTTCAAAAATAAAGAGTATTAGAAATAAATTTATTGGACCTACTTGGCAATCTACTAAGATAAAAAATATGCCATTTCCCATCTTACATTTACACAAAGAAACAAAAGGAAAACTATTAGGAATATGGTTGTCTATTTCATAACTCTCAGTTTAGGATATTTGTTAATTTTTAGTTCTTAACAAAACTTCTTTTTCTGGTTAGACTGTCTTGGATTGGACAATAATACATATGATTAAGTTACTCAAAATGTAGTCATAATATCATGAGATCTAATCATCTAGTGCCTCATATTAAGGAAAACTTGTATACAAATAATTGTGGGACAACTGGATAATATAAGGAAGCAAGTCCTTTATCACATTTGAGATTAGACAGATAATTCACTTGCAATAATAACATTTTTTATCAATTAAAGACATTTCTAATTATTTTAGACATATTGCATTATATAAAATAAATAGAAGATGATAAAAATCTCATAAATCATAACATTTTCATAGTATCTCAATGTATATCATTCTGGTGCTTTTAACATTCTTATTTCTTTTATTCTATTCCTACACATATACTACAATTTGTTCAATGGCTCAGGTTGGGATGTGAACTGGGGATGTGCAGCTTGGTGGTAATGTGTGTCTGGATTCAATCTTCAGTATCACCCACCCACATAAAAACCATCTTTCATATTAGGAAATCAGTAGCTGTTTCCTTGAGTAGGAAAATAAAACACAGAGAAATAATCACATTTGAAACATGGAGGTACTCACTAGAAGAAAAAAATATTAGATTCCTTAAAGAGGTCACCTCAGGGAAGTGGGACACAAAAGGGTGAATGGTAATTTGATGAAAGAACATCAGGAAGTCTCTTGGGCTTTTGTTAATCAAAAGAACGTTTGTTTCAAATTATTTTTTAAAAATGTTCTTTTTAAAAAAAATGCTCAATTTTGCTTCAAGATTAATATTTATTTGTTTGTTTGCCTCGGAACATGGTGATTGGTCTCAATAGCTATAATTACTTGTTTTGTGGTGTAATAAATGGAATGGAACATGAAATGGAAAAGAAGAGAGGAATGTAATTTTTTCTAACAATTACTTTCTGGCAACCAGAGTATGTTAAACTAATTGTGGTGACAGCAGCATTTACAGAATCACTGTTTACTTCTGGGAAAAAAAAAGTTTCCAAAGTTTTGCAGTTTTCCACACTTGGATGGAGCTAACAAAGTCTCTGTAGTTCTAAGGGATTGTGGCAGAAGTTATATTAGAACACTTTTCACCCTACTACTATTTGGAATCATAATAATCCATCCAGAAGCTCTGAAACACATAGAATTTTTAAAGAGATGGAGATAAAAAAGAAAGATTTGTGTGAGAATGAAGTTAACATGCACAAAGATAGAGATAAAACATAAAGAATGAGCGGATATGGGTGACATTGTACTTCTGAATTAAAAAAAGAATCAGAGTGTCTTCATCAGTTTCAAAAACCATTAAATTCTCAATGTTTTTTTTCAAGCAAATTGTTTGAATCGGGTTTTCTGAAATTCTCATCATTTCAAATATTCTCATATTCATTCCTTTCTTAGTTGAAGGCTATTTATAATTTTCTGTATGAACATAAAAAATGAACAAAACAGATCTGACCTTATGAAAAGGTCTAGTCTGAGAGACAGAAATATAAACAGGTAATTAAAAACTAATGTAGAGGGGCCAGAGTTGTGGCTCAGTGGTAGAGCGCTTGCCTATCATGTGCAAGGCAATGGGTTCGATCCTCAGCACCATATATAAATAAATTAATAAATAAATAAATTAATTAATTAAAGGTATTTTGTCCAACTACAAGTAAAAAATATTAAAAAAACTAATGTAGATTTGCAATGAAGAATTGCACACATTTAAGGTCTTGAAACATGATAGAAGAGTCATTTGATCTCAGTCTAAGTGGAAATGGGAAAGTTATTTGGGCAACAATGTAAAGAAAAGAAAGGCAGCAGAATACAACAGACACTAGTATGGCAGTAGGTATAAACGTGCATGTGTAACCAATGTGATCCTGCAATCTGTACACGTGGTAAAAATAGGAGCTCATAACCCACTTGATCCAAATGTATGAAATATGATATGTCAAGAGCATTGTAATGTTTTGAGCAACCAATAAAAAAAAAAGAAAAGAAACCTTTCCAGACAAAAGGGGACAGCAGGAATAAAGGCACAAGAGGAACAAATGTGAAGGTGTGTGCTGCTTCATAGTTGCTATCTCTGTGAAGTTTCCCATGATTACTTGGTCTGATCTCATGTCAGGTTACTCTTGTGTAGCAAAAACAAAAACATCTTCTCCTATCCTCTAGAATATATTTTGATCCATGCATCTGCTTTCCCCACAAACATAAAACAGCCTGAAGGCAGGAAAAATGTGGAGTATAAATTATAAATGTGTATACATACACATATATGTATATATACATACATATATTGAATTCCACTGGTCTTCAAATTGAAATAGATATCCTCACAACTCATTCTTTATGGATTTTGAAGCTCTGAAGAATGAAGGATTTATTGGTAAATTAATCCAGTAATAAGAAGGTTCAAAATCAGTGAAGAGAAATTGGGTATTTGTTTCTTGACTTATTCAGTGATTAAGATGCTTTGTTACTGAGGATTTCTTAGAAGACTTTAAAATTATTAGGAAATACTTTATATAATTCTGACAAAATTTTCATTACTCTTTATTGAATCATCTTTAAAACTGTTTTCAAGCAAGGAAATATAATTGCTTTGGGGTAGAGTAGAAGACCAGAAAATATTTAGTTATAAACACTGATATAACACTGATATATGTACTGAGGAAGCCATCTATATGTTTCTACCAGTCTAGTTTTCAAAATGGTAGCATATTCAAGAACAATCTTTTCATCTTGTTTTCTACTTCTCCCATAGATCTCACAAGGTAATCACAAGCATTAATTCACCAAAAAACTTAAAAATGTAATATTAGCATTTTTTAAGAAAATGAAATATTGCATTTATAACTACTATCATGTCTATGGTATGCTCTAAGTATGCCTAACTGCTAAAAAAATATTGAAATGGGTAACAGCACAAGACTCCTGTCATTCACGTTTTAAATGCTTTTTATTGCTCCTTGGGCAGCTTCACACCTACTGCCTTGCTATGTCCCTAGGCTTCCTGGGCTCCATGCCCTTAATTGTACTTGATGCAATGTTCTATAGGCAGACATAATTATTGTGTCTCTTATCTAATAGATATCATCTCTCTACCAAGCCAGGCTTTTAAAATTCTGCGACTGGTGGTTTCTGTGGGAAAAAAAAAATTGAATGTATCAAATTAATCAGGAAAATAATTCTGTATAGAAATTCATGGCTAGCAAAATACATAACACTTTTCACCTCAGTAAGTATTTGGAGGTATGGTTTTAATGATAAGGAATTTCAACATAAGGGCATATCTGCAGAAAAATATAGAGGACTTATTTTAAGCATGTTTTTATATTACTTATATCAGTGGCATGATTTATTTTGATTCCTCACAAAATCAGTTCTTATGAAGTGAAATTAAGCAGTGGGGGTGAACATGAAAAATATTAATTAGATAATTCTTACCAAAAAAGGATTGAATTTGTAAGACCAACTTCAACTTATTTTATGTAGTTTTTAAATTCATATAAATTTCCTTAATATGTGGTTTATTCATACCAACAACTATTGTAAAATTATAATTAAAAAAAACATAAAAAATGATTTGGTCCCTAACAAAATATATACTGTTATAGATGGATTCTAAATTACAAATGAACAGGGTTGATTTGAGGAAAGACATGGGATTGGTAGTAGGTACTGCTAGGAGATGATGATCTATAAGTCTGAATTCACAACATATGATTCTCGGAAAATGAAATATTAAAAGTAAAACTTGATAGTCCATGCCACATTATATTCTCCTTCAATATGTGACTTTTTTCACCACCAATTTATATCTTTCTTGCTGAAATGCTGACAAGAATTCTGACTCCAATGAAAGTTAGATCATTGGGCTAATAATTAATAACTTTCCCATTTGTATACTTAAAGGTAGTTGTTAAACAACTTCTCATATCTTTGCAATCAAACAATTGAAGTTACGTTGCTGCTTCTTCAAAATTCCAATTTTCTAACTACTTAATATTTTCTTTTTTGTGTGGTTTCTATATAATCCCCAAACACCAGTTGTCCAAAGTTTGACATATTGTCTTAGAATTAAACTGTCAAATGTAAAATACAGCTAAGTATTCCTAAAAGTTTCATTCAGTATTGCTGTGCTTTTTTTAGTATATTTCAGTATTATGTGTTCAAACTAAAATGCTGCTGCTGAGCTGAGTTATGTTCAATTCATGTCCCCTGTGATCTCTAGGTTCTTTCCTGCCATATTCATGCCTAATTAGTCATTCTCTGTCTTGTATGTATCATGTTTTTCCTCACACTAGTTGCTGCTTTATACCTGACCTCAGGATTTTCATTATTTCCGTCTACTCTTCCAACTTGTCAAGGTCAATTTGAATCATAATCTTCTCCTCTAAAGGGCTAGCCAACCCATACATTTATTCTTCTAGGTCATTGAAAAAATGTTTTAGACTGTACTCAATTTAGAGCCTATGAAAGAGTTCTTACCACTTCTTCACGGTAGTTATTAACAGTAAAATGTTAATTGAAAACATGTCTGTGCAGTAGGCAATTAGGTGAAGAATGCCAAGGTTATAACTCTACTCTTACATCAACCCATTGGCTTCGCTATACTCCATAATCACAGGCCATATTTCTGACCTTTGCTCAGAAGTTCAATGTTTGAAAAATAAATTGCATGTCAAAGAACATTAAACATCATAGTGTTATTTAAAGGATATAGCTTATTATAGGAAGTTGATACACCTACCAGTATCTTGATACTGTCTAAATATAAAGTCAAAATGTAGACAACCAAGGCCATGAATTCAGGCTAATTACGGCCACCCAAATTAAGTAAGAAAACTGAAATAAGAATCACGGGGTGAATAGTTAAAAGAAAAAGGTGGTACAACCATTCATTCATATCAGCAGACTTATGATTCCCATTATCCATAGAAAGGTTTGTTATAGTTTTGTCTTTAATTCTTTATGATGCTACAAAAATTTTATGACCCATGCATTTTTTAAAATTCTTACGAGAACCAGCCTTTTCTTCCTTGCAATGATTCTGAATAAATTTTATATGTATAGAATATAAATACAAAGTCTAACTAAAAATCGAAATACATCTCTTGTCATTTCCCTTAAAATATAAGACTCTGCTGTTGAAGAATAAAGTGTTTTTCTAGATAAATATACCTTTATATATGCTAACTACTGAATGACAGCTGCTTTTGAGACACACTTGCTAATTCTTCCTCATCGCTTGGACTTTTAAAAGGTTGAAGAGTTCAGAATTTAGCATGTGGGTTTCTTCTGTATTTTGTCAATCTAAAACAATACATCATTTTTTATTAATTATTTTATGTCTCCTCATTAGACTAATCTGTAAAGGTTTTTTTCTTTGTTTTCTGATGTATTTCCAGTGCTTTGAATGGCATTGGGCATGTAGTGGCATTTTAGTTAATTCTGATCTCAAACTAGAAATTAGAACTGTGTGTCTCAGGATATGAAGAATACATAGTGGTCAAGTCCATGTTCTTGAGCTTTAAATTAAATGTCCAACATCACCACTTTCTAGTGTTGTAATTTGATAGTCATTTAGCTACCTTTCCCTTGATTTTCTTCATCTTTAAATGGAAGAATAGAAGTACCTGTCTATATTAGCTCTCTTAACATAGGACTACAAACTAGATGGCATGGAGCCACAGACATTAATTCTCTAACATTCAAGAGTGTAAAAGGGAAAACAAACTGTTGACAGCATGATATGTTCCCTGTCAGTGCTTTGAGGGATGGAGTGTTCTATGCCTCTCCCCTAACTTCCAGTGGTTGCCAGCAATCCTTGGAATTTAGTTTGTAACTACATTAATCTAATCTTTGCCTCCATGATCATATTCTGTGACTCTAAAATCCCTCTCTTTAAATACCCCTTCATTTTCTAGATTTCCGTTTAAACTGTATGCCCCTGAACCGCTTAACCTCTGACTCTCTTCCCCACTATGTACTTGAATTCCAACACATTTTCTGACATCACCTAGCTGCTTTAATTTCTTTAAGTCATGAGTGGCTATATGGTTAACAAGGTGGAGATTGATACACTGCATGTTTATAAACAAATATTGTGCAAAAACATTGATGCTGATTTCTCTGTAAATTATAAAGGCATGAACATGAATACAGTGGTCCTTGTCTGTATATTATATGTATATGTTACCAGTTGATCAACTCAGAAAACCATTTAAGGCATTTTATTATCAATAATCCATTTACTGACTGGTGTGAAAACTTTTCTCATATATTGATTTCAGAAGATTACCATCACAGATACCACATTCCCATTGGATACTGCCTTCTCTCCTAATTTTAGAGTTCATTTAAAGTAGAAATAATTTATAACCATGGGCAGTATTGCACATTTAAATGCCCATTTTTTTTTTTTTAGGTGACTTTCAGATAGAAAACTGCCCTTGCTATCTGCTGTGGGCAAAATGATCTTTCATTATGCTATGCTGTGTTTTATCTTCTTTTGTATCTAAAATAAAAACTTCCTGTGAATACCTACCTACAGATTTAAGGTCTCTAAATTCGTAAAAATATTAAGTATAAATATTAAGTAAATCCCTTGTTCAAATTATTAATTTGACCCAGTGGCTTGGGAGGATAAAGCAGGAGGATGACAAATCCAAAGCAGCGTCAGCAACTTAGTGAGGCCCTAAGCAACTTGGCAAGAACCTGTCTCAAATAAAAACCCTTAAATAAGATCAGGGAATGTGGTTTGGTGGCTAAGCACCCTAGGTTCAATCTTTGTTACCAAAAGGAAAAAAATAATTTGTTAATCGGATTACAAAGTACTATACATGAATATCCATTCAAATGTATCTACATTTATACTCTGTAATGTTAAATACTCAAGATTTAATAGGATTGAATGATAAGTATAGGAAGTAAAAAGCAAACCAAGTATTATTTGCAGAAAGCATGATTAAGAAAAACAGAAAAACCGGGCAATGTAAAGAGTTAGAAATGGATCCCTCACATGTGGAAACTGATCTATGACAGAGGTAATAAGAACTAATTGGAAAAAGATGGATTTTTTCAACAATCATACTCAGAAAACTTGGTCATTAAATTTTCTTTTTCAAAAAGGATTCACTGATATTTGAACAAAGGAAAATATTTATCTGAGAAACTTCTGAGGCCTTTTTCCAAATGTTCTCATGCAAAGCATTTGGATACTTTTTATTCACCCTAACCTCTTTAACAAGTGTTCACTGAACCACACTTTCCCAAATTAAATATAGTTTGGTGCAAACTGTGAAATTTCCAAATCTTCCCTGTTATCTTTTGCTCCTGAGTTTCGCTGTAAATCTGAATAAAAGTGGCAAATAATACTCCTGCTGCAGGCTCAAAGCTTTCCTGTTTCAAAATTTCTTTCACCAAATAAACAAGTAAATAAACAAGTTTTTTTTTTTTTTTTTTTTTTTCAGTACTGGGGATTAAACCCAGGAGCACTCTTTCACTGAGCTACATCCCCTACTCTTTTGTAGTTTCTTATTTCAACACAGTTTCTTGCCAGCCCTGCATGGTGGTACATGCCGGTAATCCCAGTGGCTCAGGAGTGTGAGGAAGGAGGATAGTGAGTGCAAAGCAAGCCTCAGAAAAAGCAAGGAGCTAAGCAACTCAGTGAAACCCCATCTCTAAATAAAATACAAAATAGAGTTGGGGATGTGGCTCAGTGGTCGAGTGCTCCTGAGTTCAATCCCTTGGTACAAAAAAAAAAAAAAAAAAAGATAGGTTCTTGCCAAAATGTGCAGGTTGTACTAGACTTTATAGACTTTAAGGTCCTCCTGCTTTAGCTCCTGTAACTGGGGTTACAGACATTGAACACTATGCCCAGTTGGTCCATCATTCTCAAATTCAACCTTCAACAACATTGTAAAATAGAGCAAAATATAGTGAAGTTTTTGTTTTGGTGTAAGGATGAACTTCAGTCCAGTTTCCAATGGGATCCTTTTTTCTATCTGAGACTTTGCCCACGTTTTTTATCAGCATTCAGATTATGACCATGATCATTTAAGTGATCTCTAAGATGTTCTAGGTCTTCCATAGTCTCTCCTTGATTTTTGAGACCTCACCAGAATTATTCATATTGCTCTGCTTAAAATATTCCAATTGTCTCCTCTTCTCAAAATCTTCTATATTTTTCCAGTTAACCAGTTACAAAGACACTTTTCAAATTTTCAGGTGTAGTTATAAAAACTACTCCTTGGTTCCATTTTTTGCACTGGAGGATTTTATGAGTCAGACTAACTTTATAAATGTAAGGGGATTATTTAGCTTACAGTTCTAGAGGTTCAAGGGTATCAAATGGACTGATGGTCCTTTTGAGTGCATCACATTACAATGGTTGTAGGTATGTCAAGGAAGAATGACATCTCACAACAGGAAAACAGAAATGTTAGGGTTCCATAATCTACTCCAAAGACACATCCCCAAAACCTAAGGATACGCTATTAAGCTCTACTTCTTATTTTTTTAAAAACATTTATTTTGTAGTTGTGGGTGGACACAATACCTTTATTTTATTTTTACAAAGTACTAAGGATTGAACCCAGTACCTCATGCATGCTAGGCAAGCACTCTACCTCTGAGCCACAACTCCAGCACTAAGGTCTACTTCTTAATGGTCCACCACACACCCACATTAGACACCAAGATCCCAACACATGCATACATGGATAACAATCAAACAATATAAAAACTAGAGCAGATTTTGAGCAAATATATACTTAAACATTATTTTCTTCTGTAAAAGTGAGATTGTATCAATTTATAAGCTGTTAAGTATGAAAATTGAGTTTATCATCAAAGGATTAAAAAGTGGAAAGTTGTTCTTATAAATAGACATACTTCTCAGTTTTGTTCCCACTCCACACATACTGCTTAGATAGTTAAAGTGGCCCTTATATACTATCTTTGGGAAAAATACTTGTAATATTTAGTATATAAATAAACCTATGTAATATGAATTTATAGTGGTATAAGTCTATATTACCATTGGGGAGAAGAAAATTAAGTGAGTTTATGTATGTATCTTATGTAGAATATTACTAACACATAACAGATATACACAGTGCCTCTTATTAATTTATTAAATAATTTTAGATAATAATAAATATATTTTATATATTTAGTTACATAAGTAGTTAATTCAATGAACCAAAGATAATACTGTTTATTCACTTCAGTTTGTTCTATTTCATCTTTCAAATTATGTGAAAGTTGTTTGTTCTTTTTCAAAAATTTTAACTATGCATTTTCTTTATAGTGTAATAAGCATATTTTGAAAAAAAATTTCTTCACATATTAAACAAATATATACTGAGCTCTTCCTCATGAGTCTAGATCACTTTCATTTCACTTCTCTTTTCCTATTTTCAGCCAACTCCATTACATTGTTAAAGTGAATTTTATATTTAGTTTCATGCCATTAAGTTTTTTAGTTTTTCAATTGTAATGATGAATATATTATTTCTTATAATGCTATCACTATTCACTTTTAATTAACTATGTAATTCACTAATTTTGCTATTCACAATTTTTGTAGTTTGCTTCCCTGAATCTAGATATGTTCTCTATTAAATTTTAATTTGGTTGAAACATTTTCTTTGGAAGAATGTATGGGCTATATGTTTTCTGAGCCATTCAATGGTTAATGTGTAATTACATTCAAGGGTTAACATACCTCACTTTAAACCCAGCAGCACCTTTTCTCAGCTGTATAATGGATCAGTGCCCCAATTTACTTTTCTGTAAAGTGCAGGAATTAAATGAAGTAATATTTGTTAATCATTTAAAAATAAACTGGTGAAGTAAGAAAAAGTTAATTTGTGATTACTATTATAAAATATTACCGAATCTTAAATCTTCCAGTGTTGCAGATAGGAATATAGGTCTTAGTCTTCTTTTTATACATAATATAATGTCTTATCTGGAATTTATAAGATTGTTTACTGTGGTTTCATATCCTGGATGTTTATTTCTTCAGAAACTCTTTGGGTTGAGGACATAACCCTTAGTGAATCAACATTAATAATTCGGATTTTTAAAGAAATAATTAAATTTAAATGAGGTTCATGTATAACTAATTAAAACAAATAAAAAAAAATTTCAATGAGGTTGTAAAAATGGTGCTTTGATCCAGCACAATCCATGCCCTTATAAGAAGAAGCAGTGAAGAGGTCTCTTCACCTGACCTGACTACACACACACACTATGCCTGCATTAGGAAGCCATTTAAACTTAATAAAGACGGCAGCCACAGATAGGCCAAAGGAAGATATCTTGCAATGTGTGTTAGCTTGCCAATATCTTTACTTTGTATTTTTTAGCCTTCAAAACTATGAGAAGCAAATTCTATCATTTAAGTCACCCAGTCTATCATATTTTTTTATGGCACCATGACAAAACTAAAACATATGACAAGAAGATTCCTTTAGGATTTTAAAAATCTGTGTCTTAGCACTTAATGAATAATTTTGATATGATTAGTCAAACCATTCTATTCTTATTTTATTGCTTTTGATTCATCTGCATTATCCTATTTTAACTACTATAATCTAAAACTTAGGTATTATCCATCTGATTCCTATCTCTGTTATATTTCTTTCAATATTTTTTTCTTTTCTCTCTTATTAATAATCTATATTATGACATATTTTCTCTATTCTGCTCTATTGCTAAAATTATTTTGGTTGTTGTATTAGTCAAAGTTCTCTATAGGAAAAGAACCAACAGGAGGTAAGATTATAAAAAGGGGATTTATTTAATTGGCTTATACCATCAGAAGCTAAGCTGGATAGTCCACAATAATCATCTGCAGGCAAGAGAGCTGCAGAGTCCAAGATGCTGAAGCCTTAGAACAAAAGGGATCAATGATGCTACCTCAGTCAGAGACTGAAGACTACTAGGAACTCCTTGGAGAATCACTGGCAGAGTCCACTTGAGTCTGATGTCCTCAGGCAATCACAGCAGCAATAATGAACTTGTTCTAGAATCCAGCTTGCATCCGCTGCTGCTTCCTAGTTCTTCCAACTATATATCATCTAAGCCTCCAACTATTGGGTCCACTTGTAGGGAGGGTCTCCACTTCAGTTCAGTATCCCACATGCCAATCATTCCTAGACACACCCTCATTGAAAAACTCAGAAACCTCTTAATCTTCCTCTTAATCCAATCAAGTTGACAATCCAAATGGACCATTACAGTTGTACTATTTGAATTGTCATATTTATTCAAGAGTTATGATTTCTTTTTTTAAATTTTTTTTTAGTTGCCAATGGACCTTTATTTTATGTATTGATATGTGGTGCTGAGGATGGAACTCGGTGCCTCACACATGCTAGGCAAGTGCTCTGCCACTGAGTCACCACCCCAGCCCAAGAGTTATGATTTCTAAACTTCCAAAATCATTTTTCTATTTCTTTGTAATATTTTCTTGAATTTATTAAATATGTTTACATTTTTCTTAAATACGTTTAAATGTGCTTCTGTTTCTCACACTAAATTTGCTTCTACACAAGGCCCCTCTTCATTTTCTCTGTTTTGTTTCTATCTTCAAGTTGCTGAGCTTCATTAAGTGGTCTGAAAACTTTGTTTTTGTGTTCTGAGAGCTTTTATGTATTCTTTCAAGATCCACTCACATTATAATATAAGTATCTCTTAGTCATTAGGGGAGTGGAATATGAATTCAGCTTAATAGGAATTTCTTTCTCTGTTAGCCAAAGCTAATGAATTAGAAGTCCTCGCCTTTCATTATTTGGCCTATGTGGAAGAGGGGATGCTGTGGAACAGGGAGTGCAGGGTCCTTTGATATATGGAAGTGGAGCAGGTCAGTACATTAGAGCAATCTCTACTGAGGGCACAAAAATGAATTGGAATGGAATGGAAGGTTTTCTTAGAGGCTACATGAAGTGTTTTGACAAGTGTAATTTCTTAATATCTTCATGGAGATCTACTTGGGTTATCTAGGAAGACCCCTAAGATAATTGCAGAAAAGAAAACTTTCCACTTGCTCAGTAGCCTGCTAGGTTGACCACCCTCTTCTCCACACTCATAATCATGTTTAAAAAAAAAAAAAAAACTGGTAACCAGCTGCACTGAGAATTATCAGGGAAGTGGGAACTTTACATATAGAGTGTGCATATTTTGCCAGTTGTCTCTTCATGGGATAAAAAGAGTCAATCCTTTAAAAGACATGTTAATTGATATACTACAAGAAAAGATGAGGGGAAGTACATAACCCAAATGAGTCTTTGGATCATTAATATGAGATAAATCCCTTAGGTAAGAGGAAAAGGTCAGAAGAAGACAAAATGATAAATTGTGGATCCAGCTCACATTTGGGCACTGGAATTGAAGCTATGTGGGTGATTGAGCATGTTTTTGTTTGTACACATGTGTGTGTGTGACTTTTGAGTGTGGATTGTATATTTTAAGGAGGAATCCAATATCACTAGAGTTTCCTTATCTTTAGACACCATCAGTTTTTTTTTATTTTAAATTGTCCCAGATAAGTAGAAATGACAAAATATGAGATTAAGTATTCAAACATAGCACACATATCAATAGCTTGTCAATAGTACAAAACTATTAAGTCTTAGATATACAATTCTGAACTTAATCTACTGTGTTATTTAATCACACCTCTGCTCTGGCTCATGTTCTCTGTAACTTAGTTCCAGGTATAATACAGTTCCTTGTGGACTTGAACTGGTTTTGCCATCATAATACCTTACTTGAAAATGGTGCATGTCTCATCCCCTGTTTGAGACACCTGTGGCACCCACAGTGTACTCCCCTGTATGTTTTGGTAAAACAGGGTACATCTCTGGAGTCAACACTAAATGAGTGTGTGGGGATACTATGGATATAAATGTTTTTTCTCTTTCATCTTCAAAGTGAAGACTTTTGAAGTACATTTCATAAAGCTCTTCAGAAGATTCTGGCAGGATGGATTCACTCTTCAAGTAGAGAATGAAACTCAGTAACCCATCTGAGCATTATCTCCCCCTATTTCTTTCAGTCCCTCACAGTTGTTCAATGAACTCATATTCCCAAATAAATATTGTCCTCAAGAATTTTGTTTTATTTCTTGTTTTCTGGAGAGATGGATTTCAGGCTAAGATACTGATTTCTCATTATGAAACTTCTATATCCAGATATAAAATATATTGAAAAATATTGAAATGTGGAAGGTAAAATTATATGTCCATGTTAATATAAGACAATAATGACCATTGTTAGTGTTTTCTACACAACTTGTGGCAATACATTCTTAATAATTTCACACTTTATAAAATAGCATTCTATAACATGTAGGCAAATTTGAATTTGAAAAGTAAAATTTCTTTACTATCTTTACTAATAAGGACTTATAAATATTGTTATACTTTTTGGTATTCATTGATTAGGTCAAAGATTGTTTATATATAACTTCTTATACATATTACAAAATTGTTCTTTTAAAACATGTCAATTTGCTTCTACTGGAAATATGATAGTGTTCAACTAAAGCCCTTGTCTGTCAACACTGAGTATTATATTTCATTCTTTTAACAACTCAAGGATCATAAAATTACATTTTATTGATTTAATTTGAATATCTGTAAAACTGAACTATTTTTGAATATGCTTTTTAAGCATTTCACTTTCCCATTTTTAATTTATTCAAGGATATTTTATCCAATTTGTCTCTTTATTATCATAACTAGAATAATCTTTACTGAAATATAATGAGTGTATCTCATTTTAAATTTTATTTTATGCTTACTTGTTTCACATTTTATTCTTTGGATTTAGGCCAAATTGACTAGAATCTCTCCATTCTTTTCCCCTTAATTCATTAAAAAGATGAAAACTCCCATCCCCACAATTTCTAGTCATGTTTATGCTCAACTATAATCATATACTCTTTATTTTCTCTTAATATTCAACTTGTTGAATGAAGTACAACATGTAGGTTGTGAAATATAAGGTGACGGTTAGAGTAGGCTTTCAATTTTCCCCAAGCCCGCTCCATGGACAGATTTCATAGCATGCTTTTATTTCTTTTAAATTTGCAGTGTGGTACTTGGCTATAATCTTTCATTTAAATTGGAATATTGCTACTGCAATTGTCATCCTGCTGTATTAGGATCCAGATTTGCCCTTTGTTTATTTTTTCTAAATAAGTCTCCTCAATTTACCAACTTGTTGTTGTTTTGCCATTCCCTCCTAAATCTTAAATTCCTTGATCAATTATTGCAACTATCTTGAAATATGCAAACATCAATATCACTCTGCTTTTGTTGCCTCAACAGTCAAAAGTCTAACCCTGTATGAATGCAATTTCCTTTTTGCTTTTGTTTATATTTTTGTCTGCATCAGGGGCAAACACCATTACAAAAGGCTGCATAACAAGAAGATACTGTAACCCTACCAAGTCTCAATTATTAACCTCAATCCAACCCTTGTAATCTCTCAATAATTCTCATCATAATTCATATCTTGACCACAAACCGTAACCATTTCAAACCATTTCTAATTGAATGAAACATCTGAATCCTCCCTGAATTTTCTATCATCTTGCCTTTAATAATACAATAAGAATAGAAGCCATCAGATCCACCAACCTGTGAACTTACCATTGTCTGAATACATACTGTTTCTCTTTCATGACAAAATAGAGAACTCTCTTCCCCTAAATAGAACCTTTTCCTTCTGGAGTCTTTTAAAACTTCTTTTCAAATAGATAATTTTCATTTAATTTTAAGTGGGATTTTTCCTTTTTAAATTTTTTCAGAAGTATCTCATTATTCCATACTCCACCATTCGTCAACTATTACTTGGTCTCTTAACTTCCCGGTCAACCTTTTTCTATTTCTGCACTGTCTGTCCTGTGTGACTTCATTTCCTCAAACTGAATAACTCCAACGTTAACTATTTCTACTGCAAAATGCAATGGACACAATTTAATCTTTATAAGAAAATTCTTTTTTTTTTTGTTTTCATGCTCAGCTCCTTTAATCACTCTTAGTGTAAGAACCTCTGTTTACTATTTATTGAACCTCAATTTAAAATTTTTGCTAAAGAATTTACTTGGAGTTGATGTTATCTTTGAAATTCAAATAAGCAGGTGTACAGCATTATATAGTACTTCCACAAAATTACCACTCCTCAGCAGCTCTGGGAGAGTACTTCCCTCATGACTTATTGGAAAAATTATAAGAACAATATAATCTTAAGTTTATAAAAGATTTTTGTTGTCTTAGCTTGAGTGTTGGACAGGCCGTATCCTCTGCTTCAAGATAAGATTAAATACATA
Organism: Urocitellus parryii; assembly: GCF_045843805.1. NCBI lineage: Eukaryota > Metazoa > Chordata > Mammalia > Rodentia > Sciuridae > Urocitellus > Urocitellus parryii. The sequence continues at coordinate 66,593,588 of NC_135538.1, read as the reverse complement.
ATCTGTACAGTTTTCCATTGATATTCCTGGATAATTACTGAGGAGGACAACAGGAAAGGATCCCAAGACTGTTTACCTTGGAGTCAAGGTTTTCTGTGGCCAAGTGTGCCCATTCTCAATGGCACTTTATCTATCTAATCCAACCCAATTCTGGCACTGAGGGTAGAATTGACTATGCCCTTTATCTTCCACTATCATTTTGGGTGATATTTTTATAAACTTTATATAACTGATGTTTGTCTATTTCTTCAGATAGGAAACAGTATCATGGATTCTAGTGATGTGATTAGCTTTTCTGTTTTCATTGTGATTCACTTTTCATTTTTCTTTACAACTATTTCAATAAGAGTAGACCTAATATTGGTAAGTATCTGCCTTCTCAATCTTTATTTTTTGATTATACACACACACACACACACACACACACACATATATACACACACATATACATATAACACATATACATATATGCACATATACACATTGGTATATAATACACACACATATAACTTTTATCCATGAGTATTAATAATAATAGTGGTTAATATTATTTTCATTAATTGATACACAAATGTGAGCTAAGCATGGTGGTAAGCACTTTTGTGCATTCCATGTGTTTATATTCTGATGAATGCTTCAATATTACATTTATGATATTCATTTTACTAGTGAACAAACACAGTTTCACGAAGGTTACATGAAAGACAAAGGCCAGAGAACTAATTAACAATGAAGATAGATGTGAAGACAAAGTCTCTGTTCTAATGTTCATGTAATTTTCATTCTGTGATTCTGACTTTAATTGTTTCCAAATACATCTCCTAGTATATGTGTGACACACTGCTTTGGTAGAGCTTCAATAACTTTTTTGAAAAATCAACACCTGTGTTAATTCATGGATACCAGCATGCATAAAAGACAATTCAATAAATTTAAGTACATAGTAAAAATGTAATAATTTCCCCAAGTTTTGCTGTTAAATTTTAAAATTATCATTTAAAATTTTTATTTAAATAGTAGTCACTTTATTTTTTTATTCTCTATATTTATTTGCAACTCTTTTCAGTGATTAAAAATGAAAGATGCAATGTTCTCAGTTTTAAATAAATAATTGCAATAAATTCTCATGCAACAAATTTTTCCTCATAGTTAAATATTTTAATCATTTGTTAATATTTTTCTAGAACTTCATATCTTGTTTCTTAGGTAAGTTTTCCAATATAGTACATTTTAAATTCCAGAGAAAGAATTGAACTTAGTTACATTTTTAGGAACAAATACAGTGGTTTTGAATGAATAGGATATTTGATTACAAAGTGAGGTGACCTTTTGAGAATAACAACTAAAGTTAATTTGATATGGTTATTAAGCTGAACAGAGGAGGATGAATTGAATGTAAAGTATCCATTTACTAACCATTAAAAACATGCAGGTTTTTTAAGAGTGATAGTTATTCAGTCTTTTCTTTCCTATTCAATTCCTTGGGTAGAAGTTACATATACATGAAAATTGGGCATATTCATTCAAAATGTTTTAATTTTTTTTATTTTGTAAAGAATTTGCTTAACTTTTTGCATAAATAAAAATACCAAAGTAATTACTTGCACATGATGCATTTATATTAGGATGAATCTTAAAGCATCTATTTATAGAACACAAAATTCAAATATTATCTGTATTTCTTATCTTAATTTGACCTGGGAATGAATGGAGATTTATTGAATGATCATTTTGGGATATATACCTGGAAATGGTGCCTCTTTATTAGATTTCCATCTTCTTTGGTATGTATCTAATTCGATTAACTTGTTTGCTTATTTGCTTATTTTAGCTTAACAGATTTAAAGGTTTTCAGGTAGGAGAATTACTAACCAAAAATAAAAAGAAAAAGCCATATCTACAAAAAAACAAGTCTATGTACAAGTCTATTAGAATAGTTTTACCCATTTGTAAAATACCAAAAAAATGAAGATATAAAGAATCTAAGCATCATATTAGGCAATTATAAGAAGCTGAAGATATGAGTGGCATTGAAGACAATATGTCTTGTCATCTTCTTTGTTTTATAATTAAGTCTTTTGTTGAACTAGGAAGCACCTGCATTTGCTAAGAGAACATTTGTTTCTTTTTTATGCCAAATGAAGGCACTTATTATATATATTTTAGTAAAAAAGATTTAAAGCATTGTTTTACAAATTCATAACCTGGGTTAAGTAAGGTTTACTCTTCTCAAAACCCACAGACCACAGGAAAAATTTTAAGTCAAAGAGAATCAAGTTAGATATTAGTTGTTGAAATAGTGGTACAACTTGTAATTTTTAAATGGATTTGATATTATGTTTATTAATATGTATATAAAGTGTCTAATAGTACCAATCAGGATAAGTGAAATCTGGAAATAATTGAATTTCAACTCTGGGTTTTAGCAGAAGTGCTAAGTTAACTTCCAAGTGGAGGGGCAGTTTTTTCTTGAAAGTGGGATGATCAATTGCTTTTCCCAACAAAGGGATCGGACAATCTGCCACAGCCTTATAAGAGATAATGTAGATTGTAAAACAGAACAAAGATTCCTGCGGAACATTCAGTTAGAAAGGAGAGATGCTATTTGCAAAGCTAAACAAACCAGAAAAATCTTCACAGAGCCCGAACAATTCCAGCTTTTGTAGAATAAGGTGTTAGCAGTCTCACCCAAACTTAACTCCTAAACTAAGAATATATGAGTAGAAGCTCTGGGACAAAACAGCCAATATCACAGGATAAAACACTGGAATATTGCAGCAAGGAATTTTGTAAACCAAACACTAGAGGACAATACAAAATTTAGGCAGTAAGCAGGCAAATTAGACCACAAAGATATTAGTTCAGCAACTGAAAATTGATAATATCTGTGTTTCTTGCTATAAAAATGCAAAGGTACTATATATATGTACTTCTCACTGTAGAGTCCTAGTTTATTTCCTTTCTAGAAACTCTATTTTTTCTTAAATATTTCAAGTTTTTCATCTCAAGTATTATTGCTTATAGACTGACTATTGTACAAGAGGAATGGAGATTAGAAAGTAAAAGGCAAAGAGTCACGTGCAGAATTTGGCAATATATATGTGAAAAAAAATTAGATTCTCATATCTTTGGTAAACCAATTTTAATTCTGGAATTTATACTAAGAAATAATGAAACCATGGGCTAGGGATATAACTTATTTGGTAGAGTACTTGCCTCACATGCACAAGGCCCTGGGTTCAATCCCAGCACCACCAAAAAGAAAAAAGAAATAATGAAGCCAGGAACAGGAACATATATTTATATATTATGTAATTTTCAATTATGAAACAAATAAGTCTGATGGTTAATTTTGTATGTCAACTTGACTGGGTGATAAGATCCCCAAATATTTGGTTAAATATTATCCAGGGTGTGCAGACTCTCCTCTCCAATGTAGATGGCCTCTTCCAATCTGTTGCAGGTCTGAAAAGAATGAAATGGCTGAATATAGGAGAGTTATTCCCCACCCTCTACTTGGACTCCCCAGACTAGGACATTATATTCCATCTTTGGCCTTGAACTCTGACTGAATTGAAATTGAATTCATTGGTCCTTCTTGTTCTCAAGTCTTCAGATTCTTCTCAAACTATATTAGTTTTTCAGAGTTTCTGGCTTGTTAACTGCAGATCTTGAAACTTCTAGTCTCCATAAATCATGTAAGTCATTTCCTTATAATAAATCTCTCTATGTCCATCTATCTATCTGTCATTTAGGAATCTGTTCAAAAATAGGTATAATGTTAAAATTTTATATTATTTAGCACAAATTCAGGAAATCCAGAATTAAACACTGCCTTTTAGACACTCCATGAATTATAGTATTTTCTCCTCAGAATCATATTATTCATTTGTACTTTTGCTTATAACATAGTGGATTTTAAATGAAGTAAAGTTTTATATTACTCTATAAATTATTTCCAGGATTATTTGCTTGACAAATTTTATTCCAACTGTAGTTTATTAAAATATGATATAAATTTTTCACTCTTTCCTGAGCAGTACAGTCTAATTCTCCTTCACTTTGAATCTGGATTTCATCTGTTTCTGCTATTAATGATAGCAAAGATGGAAGCAATAAGGTCCCAGTTCCATGCTTGCTCCCTAAGCAGTTTCTCCTGCCATTCTTTAGGAATACCGTTGTCATGCTGTCAGGCAAACACATGAAGATAGACAGTCAATTGATGTTCCCTCCTAAGCACTCCTCCTAAGTCCCCAGCTAAAGCCAGAATGACCTTTCTAGACATAAGAATGAGCCATCTTCAAGTTTACCCTTCAGTTTCAGTTAAGTCATCTTAACATAGGTCACATAGAGCAAGGATGAGCCATTTAATGCTGTCTAAATCACAAACTCAAATCCATGAGCAAATAAGTGATGGTTGCTTTAATATAAATGTGTGCTTTTCAAAGTGTGTAGTAAGATACCCTGGGATGGTATTATGAAACTCAAAAATTTAATGGAAATTTTTAAGTTTTAGAAAGAATCACAAATACTAACACTTGTCAATGTATCATGCACTGGTTTCATGATCAATTTCAAAACTAGAATGGTCTATAATATTTTCAGTGATATCATATCATCAAAAAACTGTTTTGTGGGTAATTCCAAGAATAAAATCAAGTGCAGTACTAAAATCTATATGGAACAGAAACTTAATGCATGGTACCCACTATGATTCCAAAGTTTGAGAATAGGCAGTGCCTAACAGAAGCAGAAATTCCATTGTAAGTAATTGTGTGTATTTAGAAGTGAAATTTATGTATAAATTTATAAATATTCTATTTATGTTTCTTATTGTTCAGTCATTAGAACCTAAATTCTTAATGGGATGTTTATTTCACTTTCTTAAGAAACAAGCCTGTGTTGTAAAAAACAAACAAACAAACCAACAAGAAACCACAAACCCCCCTGAAACTTTAAAAGCCCTATAAAGACTCTTTTAAGTTATAAGTACTCAGGGAAAACTATTTGGTTCATAAAATAAATAAATAATCAATTGTGACAATGTTTATGATTAAACTAGTTAAATATTTAAAATAATTTGTAAAATAATTTGTAATATGATCTGAATTTTATGTGATTCATATATATATATATATATATATATATATATATATATATATATATATTTATGTTCTAAAAACATAAGGTCTAAAATTTGGGTATTGGCAGTGCTCATTTCTTATTTATGAATTAGGAATTATTGATAATTAAAGTTGAGGACTCATATCATATTTGAACTTTGGATATAATATGGGTCTGTGCTTTAGTTTCTTCATTTGTCAAATTGATTTAATTTTTGGACCTAATACATGGACCATTTCTGAAATTGAATTTTGTAAAGTGTTGAATATAATAAATAGAATGAAGTTTAATAATTGTTAGCAAGGACTGCTATGATGATTGCTTATTTCTATTTTTATGCTTTATAAAATGAATTACTTCATAATGACAAATGTCATTAGAAAACAAGTAAAGGCAGATACCATGATGTTACTTTTTTCTGAGCTATGTTTAAATTCTTTTTTCAATATGTGTCTTTTCTACTTCTTTTCTACATTCTCCAGGGCTCTGATCTTGCTCATGGAACCTGATGGAAATATAGTATGGGCAAAACACAGTGAGCTCTGCTCAAATTGTGAATTTCTGAAGTCCCACTTACTCAATGATATTTCAGTGATGGCTTATCTATGATACAAAAAAAATCATGAATTAAATAGGATAATGATTATCTACAATAAGACCATAAGATTTAGCCCATCATTTATTTAAATAAAAACATGACTTATGGGCTGGGGTTGTATGTAACTCAGTGGTAGAGTGCCTGCCTCGCACGTGTGAGGCACTGTATTTGATCCTCAGCACCACTAAAAATAAAATAAAAATATATATTAAAAAAACATTACTTGCTTTACAATATGTAATGCTTAGATGTGACATAGAACATATATTTCTAAAGGTTGGAAGGCATTGCATTTAGATGTGGAATTTATAGAGGATGGAGAACAGGAAAGGCATGAATGAAACTCTGCCCTGAATAATTTACAGAGGCGTGAAATAGCATTGTTCTATTTCCAACAACCTTTCTTTCATAATTTACTGAAACTATCAGTCCTTGCATTGGACATGTAATTGTGTTATTGTGAATGTGTTGCTAGGAAGGTCAGTTTTTGATGGGTGATCTACTCCAGATGATCTCCAAGGGTGCCAGTGGTTTACACTACTGTTTGTGTCAGTCAATGAAGAGGGCTCACATGCCCATGGCACGTCTGTGATCACCTGCTAATGACAGCAGTCCCATGCCATAATGGACCTAAGTTCCAGCCTCAATTTCTAGTTGTCACAGAAGTTTTATCTCTTCACAAACAAAATATCTGTCATCATAGTGCTAAACTCACATAAGGAAAATTAGAGATCTTCCATATCAAAGAATCCAATTGAGGTATTAAGCCAGGGGCAGTAGCATGCCTGTAATCCCAGAAGCTCAGGAGGCTGAGGCAGGAAGATCCTGAGTTCAAAGCCAGTCTCAGCAAAAGCAAGGTACTAAGCAACTCAGTGAGACCCTATCTCTAAATAAAATACTGAATGGATCTTGGGATATGGCTCAATGGTTGAGTGCCCCTGAGTTCAATCCCTGGTACCAAAAATAATAAATAAATGTATAAAATCAGGTATTAAACAATAGCTTTATTATACTTGACAATACTAAAAATACGTTATTTGGAACAGGGAACTCTTTTATGTATGGCTTAAAGTCTTGAAGATTGAAAGAAACTAATAGTAATGTGGCATGTTTGAAAATGAGAAATGGTCATTTTTCTGGGATGGGTTTGCATATACCATTAAATGTATCTAATGATCCTGGTTTTTATTGCAACTTTGAATTTCATTTGGTTTTATGTAATAGGGATACCTGTTTAAAATACATCCATTAGAATCTCAAAATAATTCTAAACTATGTTTCATAAGCTTTCAGAATAAAGATGAATTTTTTAAGAACATAAAAACTATCTCATAAATTGTATGTCTATGATGGCTACAATAAAGTAAAACATGCCATATTCGTCTACATTTCCTTAATAAAATTTATTATGTAAAGTTTTGGTTGCAGTAAAGTTTTCCCACAAATAAACATTGTTCTTTTAAATTTTTACATAAAGTCTTTATGTCAATAAAAGAACAGTGTATTCTTATAGTGGTCATTCTGTATTTTGCTGTCCTGTTCCACATAGGAGTGACTTATTTGTTAAAAACAGCAGAGAAGAAATATTATAGTTAACAAGGTTCCATTTCTTAATATTCTTAATAATAATTATAAAATATCCTTATGTTGATTTTGATGACAAAAATATTAAAATAAAACTCTATATCTTTTTTCCTCTTAATTTAATAGTTATCTTAATAGTACTTGTTTTATTTAGTAAAGAAAAAAATCTTTCAAACTGAAATAAATATTTCTAGGCGAACTCAAAAATGGAAAATTATGTTGTAGGTCTGATGAACAAGATAGATATCCTCTACCTTAATGTCTTTGCATTAACTCAGCTGACAATTTTACAACAAAACAATTTATAAGTGTCCTAAAATGATAGGTATTATTGGAAATTATATAATAATTTTTCATCAAAATACTCAAAAGATGAAATAGGAAAATTTTATAATAATCATAAAAAGTAACATTGTTCCTTAATGTGATAGACAAATTCTTTTAAATATAGAGATACCATATTGTATAATATAAAATAATAATTTAAGCTCCACCCTCACTCCACCCAATGCTACTCTTTTTTTCAAAGAGAGGAAATGCTTAATCTTCTTGACAGGATAAATTGACTGGAAAATTACATAACCCCTCAACAGATGTTCTTTCTCACATTGTTTGGGAATTTACACCATGGTACAGTGTTTCTAAGACCCATGTGGAGTTAGGATGTGATCCATGTGTGTGAAGTACACTACAGTGTGTGTAAAAAAAAAAAAATACTACATATTCCTTGGTGGTGTAGTCAAGTGATGTTGGGCTACAAATCAAAATACTGTTTGCCAATGAAAGATTGCTAAACATCTTAAAATATTCAAGTTACTTGTAGAAACACTAAGCATTTTTTCTATTCAAGTGGAGTTCTAAGGTCTAAATTGCTAAGAAAGTTTTCCCATGAGTGAATTCAGGAGTCAAAGAACAGGAATAAGAAACCAATTTTAGCTTTCTATCCCTTGCATCATATCTCAAACAGTAGGTATTCTGTGTAAATCAGATGGTATCTTCAAAATGATAATGCACACGATGGAGTTAAGAATCTGTATAACAAGTAGAATTGTCATATTCAGCTCTCTGTGAACATCATACTGGAATTTATTGTCATTTAATGCTAAATGACATCAATCAACATAGTTCATTTTGCTTCCTAACATGCTAAACTTATAATTGTATTTCATCAGTTTATTATTCAGTCTTGGCAAAAAAATTACCAAGAACTTAAAAATGCAAATGATGATGATGATAATGATGATGATGATGATGATGATGATGATGCAACAACAAGCTCTCAGAACAAAATAAAATAAAAGCTGTCTGTTTTTTCAGCAAATTGTTTATAAAAACAGTTCAAAGTAGATGTTTATAGACCTAACACATTGCAAAGTTGTAGCAAGTCTGTGGAATCCATTGATATTTTCCCTAGTTTGATCGTTTTTAGAGGGAAAGGGCAGTTAGTCAGAAAGAACTAATTTATAGTAAACCAGAAAAAAAGCAAGAATAAAATAATTGGAATAAACTGTATTAATGATAGTTATAGGAACATTATTCACAGATAGATGTTTATTATATTGATGAACTTTCATTATGTAAACCACTAGAGTGTAGATTATAATCATAAAAAGTCACACTTCATAGACATTATCACCTTTGGAAAGACAATGGTCAATCAGAATGTATTAGTTCAATTAAAATTTTCTGATATTTAATATTTAGAGTTTCATGGTTTATTCAATATTTCTTTGTTACTTAGATTAGTCAGGATATAGTATTGCTATAGGGTTAGAACTTTCTCCAAAATATTTTAAGGTCTACTTTGGACTTTTCTATTAATTGTTTCATTTCACAACTCATTCTCTGGATACTGTCTTCTTTATTTGTAAATTATAAATGTTGTTGAATTCTGCTGAGGATTAATTTGGCACAGTGTAAGAGAAGATTAGAGAGGTTAGCAGAAAGGGTCTTTGGTAAATCTTGAATCATCAAATAATCTGAATTTTATCCTATATATAAGTAAGGAACTTATTAATATGTTTCAACTATGCAAATAAAATCAATTTTTAATAATGATTTAAGGCAAAAGATTTGAAGAAACCAAGATTAGCAAAATTAACTTCTAAAAATTTTAGTTACTAAGTAATAATTGTGAGAAAAGAAAAAATTATATTCGTCATGATGTAATTAAATAAATAGAACAACTATGTAGAAAGTGATTCCTTTGATTTCTACTTTATTTCCCATGAAGACAAAGATGTTTTTGAAATGTCGTTTTTTAAAATTTTCTTATTTCCTAACAATCAATGTTTTAGTCAACTTGGGTTGCCATAACAAAATTCCATAGATCAGGTAACTTAAAAAAAAAAGAAATGCTTTTATCACAGTTCTTAAGACTGGAAGTACAAGATGAAATATTGAATTTTAATGGCCTTTTCTTGATGCATGCAGGTGGAGGGTGAGAGTGTGGAAGAACCCTCTGTCTTCCCCTTCTTATAAAACCAAAACTCCTATTGGCATTGGATTTCACCTGATAATGTCAATTAACATTGACTACCTTGTCAAAACCATTTCTACGAAGACCATTTGGGCTTCAATATATGAACTTACATCCATAGCAAGCAAATACTTTTCCTTTGAAATATTATTTGGACTCATGATAATGTTCTAGTTTCATGTGCTACTTTTTTTTTTTTTTTTTTTTTTTTTTTTTTTTTTTTTTTTTTTTTTTTGCGGGGGAAGAAGAATACCAAAAATTGAACTCAGGGGCACTCAACCACTGAATCACATCCTCAGCCCTATTTTATGTGTTATTTAGAGACAGGATCTCAATGAATTACTTAGTGCCTTGTATTTGCTGAGAATGGCTTTGAATTCACACTCCTCCTGCCTCAGCCTCCTGAGTTGTAGGGATTATAGGCGTGGGCCAAGATACTGGGCTATAATTGTTTAAAAAAAAGAAAAAAATCTTTCAGTTTTAAATTTTGTGTAAATTTTCAGTGCATTCTATTATTTAAAATGTATTATCATATTGCCCCTTTCCTCATATAGACAAGAAAGAGTTGAATCTCTTGAATTTCTGAGAATATCTTGCTGCAATAGTGATATCAAATTTATACAGAGAAGTCTCAGTCCATCAGCAATCAAACCCTCTGAAACTCACTACAAAATGAGGATACCTTTAGACTATGTGCTAAACTGCTGTAAATTGTGTAATCTCCTATCATTTTTGTTAGGGCCACTATCAGTAAACCAATTTTGGCATATAAATTTTGGATAATAACAATATCTAGGAAGGATATTCTCTACTTTTCTTTAGTTTTGTGAAAAATTATGCAATATTAACAGAAAGTTTTAACTAATATAAAAATACTAAGCATCATTATTTTGTATTACAAATGCATCACAATTCAGTTATTTAATACAAACTTGTTAGTCCTAAGGTTGAATATGGTGATAATCAAGAAAAAGAGACCAAAAATAATATGTTTCAGCATATTGGAAAGTACTATATGGACAACAAATATAACTAAGCAAAAAACAAAAAAGAATAGTGTCTACTCAGAATGATACAGAAAATATTTATCTATATTCATATGAATTCATACTACCCAGGAATCAATTATGTAGATACTTCATTTATTTGTTGCAGAATTTTTCAACAATCTTTCTATCACCAAGTAAAATATGAATCAATCCAGTTTTATGTATCTACAGTTTGACTTATCAAAAATCATCATTTAATTGGATAAGTGTCCTATTTAGATTTTTTAATAATTTGCATCAGGTAGCAGTAATTCTTGAGTTTGCAATCATTGTCTCAAAAATTATAGAGGGTGGGAGAAACTTTTTTTTCAAAGAAAAACATCTTGAGTTGTGTTAAAAAAAAAATTAAGGTCCAGATAAAGGATAAAAAGAAATCATCCATAAAAAATATATGTCTATCAGTGGTAGAATAAAACAAAATTTGTGTGACTTCATCATATATTAAAGTGCATATTTCTAAACTTACATGGATCTTTAAGAATATAGTTTACTGTGTGTGTTTCAGCAAAATAAATTGCTCTTATTTAGGTCTGCATTCACTCATACCCTGAAACTCTGATTTAGATTGCCTTATACAACTCTTTGACTTGAAATACATTATCCATCAAATCCTTTTCAAATCAACTGACTAGGATGAATAATGTCAATTTGTTATGTGCTCTTTCTGTTTTAATCCACCTCTATTTCCATACTCCAGAATATATGTTTGTTCAGCAAGCCTTGGTTTTGTCTGATCATCAGTCCAATTATTTACACATCATTTAAATTTTAATAACTTAAATCATAGGAATTTAAAGAATAATGGGGCTCAATCAAGGTTAGTAAATATTCACTTGTTAGAAGTGTTCACACAAAATATGTTAACTCTCTATGAACCAAAGCTCCTATGATTGTGATGCATTTTATAAAATTCTGTAGCTCTCTGGCATGAGGAAAGTTAAGCCTTGTGTACCAGGCAAAGAAAAATTCTTAGGAAGAAATAGAATTAAAGTTCAAACAGGCACTCAACTCTATAACAATCAAAAGAAAGACATCCAAAGTAACATGTTTTAACTATTCAAAATCAAGTCTTTACTATTGTCTCACAATTTATTCTCAATGAAATCCATTCAACATGTATAACATAGGGAAATTCTTAAGAATGACTAGATTGTGATTTCTTCTGGTTCCTAGTGTATTTTAAGCTCTTAATTTCAAAATCCAGTTTGAGGAATATCCTTGGGATTCTTGAAAGTCAAGGGGACCCATGAATCACTACACAGTTTCCGTTTACTACTATGGATTTACAACCACCATTCTTACTGTATTTCATTTTGCAGAGTGATAAGGGTCTAAGAGATGTAGGACCTCTCAGAAAAAAGTAATCTTAGTTTTGTATTCTCTTTTAATAGCCTACAAGATTAAAGAAGCCACTTGAAAATTTATGTTACTTTCAATTATGTTAGGTCTTATTACCATTTTTAAATTTCAATTCGAAGAGGAATACAAATGGTCAAAGCACATTCAGAGTACTGGCACACTAAGTGTGGTTCAGATGCAACCAGATCACTACAATAATAAAAATCTAATTTCATTTAAAATACTAGTTGAGGAAACTTATTTGGTCATTTTATTTTAGATTGTGTAGAAATTTTCTGAATAAATACAAATTTTAAAAACATTTCAGGTAATAATAGAAATGCAGGTCGTATTTATTTGAAACTATAAAAATTTTCAGGTTTGCATTAAGTTGGCATAAGAGAAACATAACCTAATCTTGTGTGTGTCTGTGTCTGTGTGTGTGTGTGTGTGTGTGTGTGTGTGTGTGCATGTGTCTGTGTGTGTGTCTACAGGGCATTGAATTATAAAGGTAGGAGGATAAAGATGAAAAAGGTTAAATACCAGACAGAAAAATATATGTTGTGATAAGTGATAGATAAATCAAAGAGCTGTTCAGAAAACTAGTCAAAGGTGCTATAAATCTAAATCACGTTGCTGAGGATATTTCGTGGTCCAGGCTGTTATATAGCCACTATCTCGCTTTTAAGTAAATATTTAACAATTATACTGAAAAATATTTCTCCATGAAAAATATAAGCTCACAGGTGCATGCATAAATGGACAATGAATGATCTTCTACCAAAGAATAAACTTTGTGGTTTTATTTTCTGGGGATATTTTTTCCTTCCTGAAATTACTACTGTAAAAGCTCTTTAATTTGACAAGTGAATATTCTGAAAAAAAATCTGATTAGTTATTTTTATTTAAAATCTGCATTCTGTGTTCAACTATGAAGGCAGTTTGCTCTCCTCCTCCTTCCCTCCCTTCCTCTCTTTTTTTCTCTCTTTCCAAATAAAAATCATACTGAAATCAGGTTGAGTTTGAATAGACTAAAGTGTGAAGTGTAAAATGGAGTACTATAATTTAAAATATTTTATAATTATATCTAGTGTTAATAACTTCCATTTCAGTTTAGCATTATTTCAGTTTGGTAATTATAATGGACTCTGAAATTATGTAAGGTGAACTAGAGATGGTAATTTACTTCTTTTAAATGTTTATGTTCAATAACATAATATATGTTTCTAGATATGGCTCATAGATTGTGTAAAGCAATTTAATGTTTCATAGGGGCAGGTGACTATCTTATTACTAAGAAAAATATTTTTTCCTTACGTTCATATATCTGATTCACACACATGTATACACACACACACACACACACACACACATTTTTCAAGAATTTTAATCTAGGCAAATGATTACAAAATTTGGAAAAGAATTGAAATCAAATAAATAATTAATATAAAATACTAAATCATTAAGGATTTGTTTAGTCTGCACATTTATGGGGCAGTAAATTTGTCTATGGAAAATGTTTTTGAAGAATATGAATTCATAGTATCTCTGTCATCACACACTTAACCTTTCTATTTTTTTTTCTAGATTTGACATTTATATCACTTAAAAAGAATTTCAGAGATATAAATTAATGTTATTAATAACATTATTTTAATTATTCAATATTAGCATCACTAAATTCCATGATTTAAAAGATACAAAAGGTGCTTTAAATACCACCTGACTTTATATACAAAATAGAGTGATTTTTGAATTTCTTTTATTTTCTTTTGAAAACATTTTTTTTTTCATTTCTATAGGACCAATTCTAAATTTAAAATTATAATATGTACCCATTTTGTACTACTAACATAAAATTTCTCATCAATTTGGTTTTGTCAATACTATATATAATTCTAATATTCACTTATTTCTGTACTAATATAAAGCTTTCACTTTTGATTTTATTAATAATACTATAAATAAAGTACCACATGCAATTATAATGAATATTATAATTGTGATGCAGAGTAATCTGGAGCACTTACTGAACCCTGCCCCGCCTGCCTTTTTTTTTAAGATAAATAAAAGTACATCCTATTTGAATCAGTTTTATTTGACTTCTTTAGTTAGAATAGCTAAAACTACTTCCTGAGTACCTGAAAACTTGTATAACAGAATATTATGCAGCAACTAAAAATCTTCTAATGTCACATAAGAAATTAATAAAGCTAATTTGTAGAAAGAATAAACATTGTGTTGATTTTAAAATCTTATAGATATTTAAGAAAAGAACTCTGCTAAATATTAACAAGGACAAAGTCTCAGTGGGATTAGGGGTGATTTTTAAGATATGTAGCCTATTCTAATCTAACCATGAAAAATCCCAGGCAATTGACATTTTACAAAATATCTGACCAATACTTTCTGATACTGTCAAGGTCATCAAAAATAAGACAAGTCTATAAAAGTGTTTACAAAGGGCTTAGGTTTAGACATGATGACTAAATGTAATGTGGTTTCTTGAAACAAAGAAGACATTAGAGAAAAACTAAGAAAATATGTAATACAGCCTTTAGTAAAAAAAAAAAAAAAAGAATGCATATTTAATGTTAGTTCACAAATTGTGACAATTGTACCATAGTAATGTATAATGTTAACCATAGGGGAAACCAGATGTATGTTCTCTGGGAACTCATAATTTATATTTCTTTTTTTAATATTTCTTTTTTATTTGTAGTTGGATACAATACTTTTATTCACTTGTTTATTTCTATGTGGTGCTGAGGATTGAACCCAGGGTCTTACACATGCAAGGTGATTGCTCTACCCCTGAGCGACAACCCCAGTCCTCATAATTTATATTTCTTTCAATATAAATAACATTCTACAATTTTATTTTAGTTTATTGTTTTTAAGTTCTTGACAGTGGACACAGAGCAGCAGGCACTGTTTTAGCCACACACTGCATCATTGATCTGTTAGCTCGCCTTGTCTATGTGGAAACATGCACACCCTGCAGAAAATTCTGCCAAACTTCCTTCATTGTCTCAGTTCCTGAGCCACATATGTACTCAGCTCCATGATGAAGGGCATCATCTGCTGCAAGTCACTGGCATTACTGAAGCTGGAGTTGTAGTGGTGGCAATCAACCAATCCATAACCCAACCGCTTTTCAGGAATTCCAATTATCCCTTACTCTTTTGACTTCATGTCCTTTTGCCTACACACTGTGCTCCTGCTGACCTCAAGTCCTCTACCACAGGCAGTAGTATGTGGTATTTAGTTCCCAAACTATTATGGGAAAATCTCTATAAATAAATCCCATGTATTATATCTCCTTTCTTTATTGGGTTTCAGTGATAAAATCTTGCCACTACAACTATGTAATCTAGTAAAGCCATTTATTAAATAAATAAATAAATAAACAAAAAGCTAGATTGAGTGATAACTGCCTTATTTCAAGGGTTAAAGGTAACAGATCAATCACGAAAAGACTGAGGGATGGAAGGAAACATGTCCTTGAATTCTGATATAGCATCTGAGATCCCCTTAAAAGCTGACATTTCACAAACAGATCAAAATAAACAACCATTGTTCTGAGCTCACCATTAAGGAAATAATAACGTTAAAGAAATCTACTATAAAATCCCTACATATTCTAACTCTTTTCTACTTTCAAATTCATTACATCTATAATGAAAATAAAAGATATTTTTAGTGGTCAAAAGACATAAAATGATTAATCACACATCCACTAATGACATTTTAAAAGTACCTTGGCCCAGAAATGTGACACTACAATCATTAAAAATCAGATTCAATTTTAAAAGATACTAATCTTAAACTTTTATGCTACTGGCAGAAACATAAAATTATATCCAGGAAGCTCAGATGCTCTGGATAATGGGAAAGCTTAGTTCTATGGTGCTGCCAGAAAATAATGTGTTCTTAGAAATTCTGCAAGTTGAGTACAGAGATAACTGATCAGAATATGACAAAGTGATGTTACAAATTATTCAGAACAGGAAAAACTCCAGATCCAAATAATTTTTTTTTCTTTGAGACATGAATTGAGGTCCAAGAGCAGCATAATGGTACCAAATGGATAAAAACAACAATAAAGTCACTTTTCATGCATAATGCATAGGCATTCTCTATTGGAGTTGATATCACCATCTGGTGTCTAATTATCCCCGCCTCACACCACACGGTTGTATGCACCTAATGGAATGACTGTACATTATAATACTCAGTTCACAGATTCCTTGAAGCTAATTATAAGGTGCTAGTTGTTGTTATTGTTTAACTTCATGGAAATCCTAAAGAATTTTATGCTTATCTCTTAATATAAATATTTTGTAGGATGTCACTAGGAATAGAGGACTATAGTTAGCTTCTATTTTTCTCAGAGATCTATTGTTCCTTTATGTTTAGTTGATTTCTTCTAACATCTGCACCACAGAAATTAAGGTCCTTATTCCCTACTCTCATCATATGATCATTTTGTTTTCTAAGTGAATGCTCTTATTTTCATTTATTGGTTCACATTTTAAGTTGCAGGAAACAGGGTTAACAGTTTTTTTTTAAGTAATAGAGAAGACAATAATACTTATGAAACACTTATTAATTAATTCAATGAGTTTTCATTATATATTTACTATGTATCAGACATGTTTTAGGATCTGAGGGAAAGTAGCCTTTTTAGAAGATCTTAAGAAGGACTTAGGTTAATTAAGGAAAGAAGAGATAATGGCGAGTAGTTATGATAAAACTTAGCAAATGTTTTGACAAAAGTATTTATAGGTTCTTAATGGAATATGAAGGAGAGTTTCTCTATCATGTGTTTAAACCCTGAAGGTATAATTTTGTTGATTTAAGTTCTGGTTATCTATTGCTACACAATAAACTACCCCATATGAACCGCCTTAAAATAACAGTCATTTTCTTTGTTCAGGATTTTGCACTTTTACCAGCACTTAAAGTAACACCTATTCCTTGTTCCACAGGTATCCTTTGAAACTGGAGCTCAAGGATTGATTTGAAGATGGCTTATTCATGGTTTATTCACAAGAATAAGACGCTACTTATGCCCTTGGAAAACAGTTTAGGTAGGATGGTCATTTGGTGACTTGAGGGTGCCACATGGGCCTTTCTGTTTGACTGTTTGGGTTCCTCACAGAATGGCACCTGAATTACTGAATTCCTACAGGAAGTAGGAACTGCCAGTTTTCTTAATGTTTAGGCCCAAAACTGGCACAAATTACTTCGCCCATATTTGTCTCAGAAGTTACAAAATAAGTCCAGGTTAGTTTGGATGAAGAATAAGACTCCACTTCTTAGGGGTCTGTTTTGGTTATCTTTATTCAGCTAGTTGGTATGAAATCCATCAAGCAAATGCAAGACTTTAAGTACTAGAGTACTTTAGGGAGTAATATAAAGGCTTATTTCACATAAAATCAGTTTATTTTGCATTGAACTCTGCCTTAATAGTATGGTTCTGAGAGGGAAATTTTATCCCATGGAATATCTGGAAAAAAAAGAACAAGAGCTTAATTCTGGATTTTCTGAAACAGTTTGTCTTAATCATATTTTTTAAATGTCATAAATACACCTTGATAAATTTAATTTATAAATAAATTATATATTTATACATAGGTAACAGAAAAGAGTTTATGTACTATAATAGGATACATATAATATTTCCTTTACTCATCTCAATAAAAATTTTTGGAAAATTATTATTCACATTTCACACATTTAGAAACTGAGACCATGTAATAGCTGGTCTATGCATCAAAGATGTGGAAAGCTTGAATTTAAGTCAAAAATTTCTTTCTCCAAAGTCTGAGTGTTGTGAATTCTTGCTTAAACACAGACAAGCTTAACATTGTCAGAAAAAAAGAATCTTTATTTTCCTATCAGATATATTCTCTGTTCTCTTACAAATAAAACCAACTATTATTTATTATAAAGAGGATTGACAGGTAACATGGTTTTCTCTCCCTTCAAGTAGATTAATGAATGAATTAACTCAGTTGAGTTTAACTCTACAAAAACATATAAAACAGTTTAAAATTAAGATACATGTTACTAGTTCTATCCATAAATATTTGTACATTACATGTGTGTATGTGTGTCAAAAGTTAATATTTAGAATAAATGGGTGAACAATGAGGTAAAATCGCATGTGTATTAGGATCAGATTTAGGTAACAAATACTATGTTGACTCCTCTATTTTCTTAAATATTTACTTTTTACCTCCTTTTGCTATTTTATAAACTCCATGATGAAAGGGATTAGGCTTCTTTATATATAGGGTAGACAGCCTGGCATGTATTGAATGAAGAAATAAAATTCCCTTATGGAAAATTTATGAAAACAATTAATTGGAAGTGAAAAGTCAATCAGAAAACCCAAATCCATACTAACTGTAATTATACTGGAAAGTTTCCTTATGAGAATTTAGTCTTCATCTTTCTATTATGCTATAAGAAAATTACATGAGGGTAGATTATAGTTATGCTTTGAGACAATTATTTCAAGACCATTTGATAGCAAAGAAGAAGTAGTGAAGAGCTTTTTGGAAAATTACAATTGCATTTTCTAGAAGGCTTCTCTATTAACATTAATTATGTTCTCCCTGGAGTCATGAGTTTAGGCAGCTTTGTGAAAAAGGCAAATTCACTCACCAGCAGGTGATTGTTTTAAGGTTTCAATTCAATACCATTTGACTTAAAATCTTTAGAGTTGTTTCTTTTTCTGTTCTTTTGTTATAGCTTTACTGAGATATATTTTTTATGCCAGGAAGTTCACCCAGTTAACATTTATAATTTAATGATTGTTATAGTTTGTATCTGAAATGTTACTCAAAAAAATCATATGTTGAAGACTTGGTTCCCAATCCACTGTATCCTGAGATGGGGTTTTGGGGAGATGATTGGATCATGAGAACTCTAATCACATCAGTAGATTAATCCATGTGATGGATTGATAATTTGAATGGACTACTTAGAAGAGATAGAAACTTTAGAGAGGTAGGGCATAGATGAAGGAATTTGGTCACTGGGAGGGAGTGTGCCTTTAGGGACTATAGATTTTCCCTGGTCTGTTTTTCGCTCTCTGCTTTTTTTCTGCCTCCCATCATGCTCATAGCAATGGAGACAGACAAACATGTACTGAAACCTCTGAAACCATGAAATAAAACAAATCTTTCCTTCTTTAAATTATTTCTATCAAGTATTTTGAACACAGTGACACAAAGCTACCTAACACAATGGTATTATCTTTTTTTTTTTTTTTCTTCCCACCGCTTGACTTCACTCTCCCACTTTTGTAACCTGGCTTGTTTGCATTGGCTAGACCCAGAACATCCCTTTTGCGGTTCTCAGGCTTATAACGAGCACCCTTGCAATTGTTCGGAGCTGATCAGGGGAACAGCTTTATGTACTGGTTAGTCACCACTGGTGTGCTTCAATAAAGGCTTGATTCAATTATATGTGAGTGGTCTGGAATAAAATAAATTAGAATAAACAGGGAAAGGGGAAAATCTCATGGAAGATAATGGGTTCTCGTAGAGGAGAGAGGCAGTGTGCTTTTCTTGCACTCCACTTTTGTTGGGTATCCCAGAGAAGGTTCCAGAGTTCCACCAAGGCCTACCACTTAACTTTGAACTGACAGCTGGATGACATCAGACTATCAAGTCCCCACTGCCTTGATAACTAGGTCACCTTGGCCAGTGCTACTGGTTCTCATTGGATTCTTAACCATAAATTCTTGCAGGTTTTAGAGTTAGGAATAAATATATTTTTCTCCCTGGATTTCAGAATCTGGTATGTGAAAAGACTCACAGAAGTTCCCTTCTTCAGGATAATATGAGTTCCTCTTATGGACATTATTTCATACCTGATTTTCTCCTGCAGATTGTTATAGATATTATCTTTTAAACTGTACAATCAGCTACATTTAAGGTCTCCATCAACTCAAACAGAAAATGCTTTTTACAGTTATCAATATCCATTTATCCATTTTCCACCCCAGTCTTAGGCAAATTTAAACTTGTTTAATTTTTCTCTCACCTATGATAGAAAAATGAGAAAAAGGAAAATATTCTGAACTTATGGATAATACAATATATAACCTAGATTAGATTGCCATGTCATGTTTCATGTTCATAACATAAAGATCAGGCAATATTCCTTTAAATTCATCCTATGAAATGACCAAAATATTTAATGAAATTCAGAAGTATAGCAATGAAATCTAGCATTTCATTTAGCTCAAAAATAGAGAGCCTACATATTGGGTGAAAATCTTTATCAGATGTACCTCCAATAAAGCATTAATCTCTAGAATATAAAAAGAACTCAAAAAACTTAACACCAAAACAAACAAACAAAAAATCAAATAACCCAAACAATAAATGGGCTGAGGAACTAAAAAGACACTTCACAGAATAAGAAATACAATTGATCCACAAATATATGAAAAAGTATTTTATATCTCTAGCAATTAGAGAAATGCAAGTCAAAACTACACTGAGATTTCCTCTCACTCCTGTCAGAATGGTAATCATCAAGAATACAGACAACAATAAATGTTGGTGAGGTTGTGGTGAAAAAGGAACACTCATACATTGCTGGTGGGACTGTAAATTGGTGCAACCACTATGGAAAGCTGTATGGAGATTCCTCAGAAAACTTGGAATGGAACCACCATTTGACCCAGTTATCCCACTTCTTGGTTTATACCCAAAGGACTTAAAATAAGCATACTATAGACACACAACTACATCAATGTTTACAGCAGCTCAATTCCCAATAATTAGACTCTGGGAACAACCTACGTGTCCCTCAATAGATGAATGGATAAAGAATATGCTGTATATATACCCAATGGAATATTTCTCAGCTTTAAAGAAGAGTGAAATTATGGCATTTGCCAGTAAGTGATTGGAGTTGGAGAATATCATGCTAAGTGAAATAAACCAATCCCACAAAATCAAAGAACAAATGTTTTCTCTAATATGCAGGTGCTAATTCCCAGTAAAGCAGGGGGCACTAGGGAAAAACAGTGTAACCTTAGATTAGGTAGAGGAAAGTGATGGTAGGGAAGGGGAGAGAATGGGGGGATAGGAAAGATAGTAGAATGAAACAGACATTATTGCTGTATGTATATATGTTACTACATGACCAATAGGATTCTGCAACATGTACACTCAGAAAACTGAGAAATTATATCCCATCTATGTATATCAAAGTGCATAAATGTATTATACTGTCATGTATAACTAATTAAAACAAAAATATTAAAAAGAAAAGAATAACAAATTATATTAATTTTCCAAAGTAGTACTGTGGATACCTGGAGAGATGAGCACTAACTTTTTAAAAAATGATAAACTTTCTGAACACTTTTCGTGACCTATTTTTCCCTCCATGTCCTCCATCCATTGAATATGTTTATGAGTCTACACTTATTTCTAGAAGACTGAAAGCAAAAGAAGAGCTAAAAAAAAAAAAAAAAAAGAAAACTCCCAAACTCCACATTGTCTATGCCAGTTGCTGTTCTCATTTCATTGACACAACATTCTTGTGAATTTATGAATTTTCTCTTCTAAAACCAACACTGTGAAAACACACTTTTTATGGTTGCCCCTCCCCAACAGGTAATCTCTCTTCAAACCTCTGTTCTAATTAATTGAGGTATTGTACTTTGTCAATCTTAAATAATTAGTTTTCTTTGTTCTTCTTTTCTCAGTGTTCTCATCAATAATATCTCATATATCTCATTCCCTCATTCCTGCTTTTTAAGGCCTTTTTATGAAACATGACTTGCATAACTTAATGCAAATTATGTCTCTACCCTTTTATCAGTAGCACTGGCTTTCCTGTTGTTGAATTAAGTATATATAACTTTTTTTGATATTTTGATACAATTGTGTGGTACAGTATATCATACTAAAATTTTTAAGGATGTTAACTAGAATTGAAATGATAGGCATGAGTTGCTACTTCTGAATCTTTCTGACTGCATGACTTAGTCAAACACTGAAATGATCCAAATTGCAATTTTTTTTATGTTTGCAAAATAGGAACAATAATAATGTCCTCCATAGAGTAGTCAATAGAAAATAATAATGTTTAAAAACATCTAGTATAGCAATAAAAATGATCAATAGTATTAGCAATTATATTGCTATTATTATTAGTCAAACACATTAGGCTTTCACTAATCTTTTTTTTATGGTGGATCTAGGGGAAAATCATTCAAAGTACAATTTTTATCAGGGAGAAATTCCCATAAAACAAACTGATTTAAACCAATTTTTTATAGCCAATCCTCTTGGAAATTTGAAGACTTGCTGTATAATAATAACATATGTGTTAATAGATGATCCAGTTGATCTTTGTTCAGCAATATATATGAACTCCCCTGATTCTCAATTCTTCCAATGAATATGAAATTGGTTAATTCCTATTTTGCCAAACACAAAGGGATACTTAGTTAAGATGTACGAAAGAAAGGCATGCATAAATGTATGGAATCTATTTCTTATTTTCCTGATAACCCTCATTACAATTCCTTTGAGTATAATCCCTGAACACATTTTTTAATTGTTTTAATCTCTCCGTGTATTTTTTTCTTTACTCTTTGTTATGTAAGGTCCATTTTATCTCCCAGTTTTTAAGTCTGCTGAAAGCAAATATTCTGTCTCTCCTGGTAGATTCCTGAAACTAATAAATTGTGGATGAAGGAATTAATAATGCGGTGAACTCAAAATAATATTTTAATCTTGTTCATTTGGAAAGAATTCTCCATTTTCCATTTCAAATTGTTTCCTTTGAGAGGAATAACAAGAAATTTTTATCAGATAATAAAATTTTATTTCATCTGTATATGTGGGAGGCCATTTATATTTTCCATGACCATGTTAAAATCAATCACACATCTACACACATATACATATAATATTACATTATATTACACATATTATATAAGTGTGTGAGTGTGTGTGTGTGTGTATATAAGTTTGGGTGGAGCCTGATTGGTGATTAAAAAATTGTTTTCTGAATTATATGAAAGAACTTTGCTAGGTACACATTACCCATTATAGCAGAATGACAGAATAAGTATTTCATGGTTTCAGGTACACTAAGGAGCCAGAGAGTAATGTCTTCAACCTACTCCAGAAGTAAAAACATAAGAATTCTTGAATATTATTCACTGAATAGTCACTGAAAATTCTGGGTGAATAAAATATACCAGGAATTGTGATTAATATTATTCAAAATTTTAATTGAAATATTAAAATGCATTTTTAGTATAATATGTGTATAAAGTGACAAAGTCCTAAATTTTGGAAGCTAAAACACAGGTGTTTGGTTAAAAAGAATGAGCAGAGTTTTCTCCATTGTAAGTTTTTATCACATTATCTTTTCTTAAACCTTTGGCACCTGCTAAAAGGTAAGAGCAGATGACAAAATGAATGAGCATGCAGGAAATGGAAATAGCTGATCATGGCAAGTTTGAAAGTCATTTTCTTTCTACACATATAATGATTTAATTTGCATTAAATTGTTATTGTGGTATTTATTGTCTGCCAGCAAATTTTGCTTTAGGTTTGTATTTTTAAATTATTATAACAGTACTTCATGGGTTATTGCAAAAAATTATAATAAAAGGAAAAGAAAATTAGGGAAAGAAAAAGGAGTGTCTAAACATGATTCATAGAGTCTACTACCTGGCCTCATGTGAGCTTCACTGGAGTAGAAAATGAAACAAGAAATACATTTATTCCAATCAAATATCTTAAAATTCAGCCAGCATTTACTTTTGTGCTGATTCCTTCACTACCACTACCAGATAGTATTGCCTAGTCACTTCTGTTTTGTTTTGTTTTGTTTTTAATAAATAAGCAACACAGTAACCTTGATATGCCCTGGAAGTTAATGAATTACCTATAAAGTGTGTGTGTGTGTGTGTGTGTGTGTGTGTGTGTGTGTGTGTGTGTGTTAAAGAGAGAGAGGGGGAGAGAGCCAGCACACTTAAATAGTCTGAACAAAAATCTAGTATATCATTACTATCTTCCTTGACTAGAATATTCAAAGATAAAAAAAAAATCAGCCTTGATTATTTTGGTCAGTGTATTAATACAGAAGAGTATAATTCTATTATGACATGTACCTATTTCTTTCCTATTTCTCTATAAGCAATTTAAACACGTGGATATTTGCAGCAGTTGGCAAGAAACCTAGCCTAGATTTATCTATACGCGCCACCTGATGCCAAATCAAAGTCTTACAGAATATAGTTTTGTTGGTCTCCATGATGGTTTAGGAGCTGAATTATTGCTTTTAGGTCCAGAAAAGTGATTTGGTTCCTATGGCCAAATAAAATACATTGCTCAGGACCTAACATGCTTATCAAATCATAAGTGATTCTCTGGAAAAACTTAAATATTTGTAGTTTGTGCTAACTCAGGCATTCATTCCTTCACACAAATTCTTCTCTAACTGGAATACCCTCTCCTTAGTGTGCTGACAAACTATATTAAATCCTTCCAGGCTCAACTGAAATACTAGTTTGCCTGCAAATGATTATCTGACTTTGGAGTTCTTCCTGTGTGTCAGGCTGCACTGTGTATAGAATTCCCTTGTAATAACCAACTTTTGTTAATTTTTTTTTGTTTGACATCATGCTTGCCTTTCCTCTCATGCAAGTCTGCTTTGTTTTTCAGAGGCCATAGATATTCATTTCTCTGTCACTGATATCAGACCAAGTCCCTAGAGAGTCTATAGTCAAAAATACTTTTTTTTAATAAATCAAAGAATGATAGAATAAAATTATTACTATATAAATAAATTATCAACTTATTTATTTGCATAGAATTTTATATATAAATTCTTTAAGAATATTTTGGACATATCATTCTCTCTGAGGTACTTGCTTTGTGAGTTCAGACTCAGAACTTAGGAAAATTAATTTAACCATCTTTCTTTCAGTCAACTTTTGTGTTGCTGTGAACAAAACACTGGCAAGAAAAATTTAGAAGAAAGAAAGTTTATTTGGGCCTCATAGTTTCAGAGGATTAGGTCCATGAATGATATACTCCATTTCTTTAGTCCCAAGGTGAATAAGAATATCATAAGAGAATGGGGGGGTGAAATGAAGCTGCTCCCCTTTGGTAACAAAAAAGCAGAGCAAGAAAGAGACAAGTAGCAAGGGACAGAGAGAAGAGGCACTCTTCCAGGGCATGCTCCCCCTGATGCATCTCCTTCAGTCTTCCACCCACTTGACTACAGTTACCAACCAGTTAGTCCATTAAAATTAGGGTGGAATGATTAGGTTAGAGCTCTCAATATCTAATTGTTTTACTTCTGAATATCTTTGCATTAAAGAGATTTTCCAAGCCATAACATTCCACTCCTGGCCCACAAAAGCTAATGTCTATCTCATAATGCAAAATGCATTTAGTTCCTCTACAAGATTCCCGTAGTCTTAAAAGTATCAGCATTCCTATAAATCGAAATCTAAAGTCTACTTTGACACGCAGTGAAACTTCTGGTTGTAAGCCCTATAAAAACCAAGCTACATATGTTCAATATACAGTGGACATATTAAACATTCTCATTCTGAAAGGGAGGAATAGAGGCATAGAGAAAAATGATGGAACCAAATCAATACCCAAACACAGTCAGGCAAAGCAATGTAATTCATCCAGGACACTTGGCTCTGAGATATTATTTACAAAGGCCTTGCCAGTTACAGCCCATCTGAATTCTCTTTTAGCTTGGCTCTCTATATAGCCAGCATCTTTTCTTAGAAGACAGTTCATGTTACTGGCATCTCTTAATTTCCAGGGCTTCAGTTTCATCTTCATCTTCAAACTTCACGTATTGCCTGTTCAGGGGCAGCAATTAGGGTCTCCCACCTTATTCCACTTAGCCTATCTCCCCTGGTCTTCCTTTGAAATCTTGGTGGAAGACTCCATGACACATTAACTTTAACATTCTTCATTTCTACAGAGCTAGTACTACATGAATAGTGCAAAAGTCTGTTACAAGTTCTCATAATGCTTGAGTCCACTAGAATCATGACTGCTTTGGCCTCTGTATACTTGTGCAGCTAAGCATGATGGAACAATTCCTTAGACTCCCTGTAAGCATGGCTTTCCCTTGATCTCTTCTCAAAGTAATTTCTCTTCAGTACTCTGGAATTGTTAGTGGATGTGTTCTTGGAAATTCATGAAATGCCCTTGAGGCATTTCCTATTATTTCCTTGTAAAGTCTTTAGCACCTCCTTAGAGGCTATGTTCTCTTCAATAAGTAGACCTTCTTCAAACCCCAATTTAGATGCATGTTTCTAGTCAAACATCAACTTTTAAAAATTCTTTACTACTATTTTTTTTTGCTCCAAATCTTATAGCCAGATTTACTGGCTAAAATCTACCACCATTATTCATTCCCTTGACTGAAAGATGTATTTTATTTGAAATTTTCTCTACCAGACTGATGATTCTATCACATTCAAATTCAGTTTCATATAAAGTCTCAATACATGGGCAAAAGGTGGACAAGTTTTTTTTTTTCCAGAATATAACATGAGTGACCTCCATTTTAATTCCCAATATCATCCTTATTTTCCTCTGAAAGATCGTGAGCATAGTCTGCTTTTCAAAGTTTTATTTCATTTTGTATCTCTAAATTTTTCAAAATTCCTCCTGAAAGGCTCCGGAACTACATGGTCAGGTTGGGTACAGTAACCACTCCCATACCACATCTGATACAAATTTTTATTTTAATCAGTTTTGGTGTCACTTTGGTCAAAATATCTGACAAGAACAACTTAGAAGAGGAAGAGTTTCTTTGGTGCTCATTATTTCAGAAGTCTTAGTCCATGGATGGTTGATTCCATTGTCTTGGTCCCAAAATGAGGCAGAACAGTGTAGGAGAAGAGGATGGGGGAGGAAAACTGTTCCCCTAATGGCATAAAGGAAGCAGAGAAAGAGGGAAGTAAAAAGGGATCACAGGGAAGATTAAGCCTTCCATGTCATGTCCTTAGTGATCTAACTCCTACAGCTATGCTCCCATCTTCAAGTTGCCATCCACTTAATTTATTCAGCTAGATTGGACTCATTAGGTTATAGTTGTCACAATCTAATTGTTTTACCAATAAATATACCTGAATTAATTGGAGATTTGGGGGTGTATCTTTTATCCAAATCATCACAGTATTAATGCATTAAAGGCATTCAGTAGCTGAAATACAATGCACTGTATAAGTGTAGTCATTCCTTTCTTTTATCTATCATCTAGCTATAAAATCTACATATCTATCCAACCTGTCCCTGTAGAATCATACTCATGCACCAGACAAAAACAGTTCTGCTGTTCCATGACCTGCATTTGCATGTAGTAAGTCTCAGTACTTTTGTATGAACACCAAAATATTATATTAGTGCATGGAAAAAAGAGAGGACAACTTTTTTTTTTTACTTTAATAGCTTTATTTTTCCCACATCTATCCTTTTTCTCCCCACTTATGTTTTTAGTCAGAGTAATATTGTTCTTTTATGATACAAATTAATTATTTGTAAAGACCTCTATTTTTAATATCTAATTGGGGATTCAATTTTTTGTGGTTTTAATGCGATAGCATATTTTAAATTGCTCTTAGTGTCTACCACATTATAAATACTACATATTGCTAAGTAAATAAAATAGATTCATATTAATTTTCAAGCAATTTCTCCAAGTAATATATTATCTATGTTATGTGTTAATTTTCCTATGGGTCATTGAATTTCCATTAGTGACCTTTATGTCTTTGTTTCATTCCAAACTCATATTGCCAGAAGTGGAAATGGAATTTTATAAGAAAAAAAATCAAATCAACATGCTCATAATTTATCTTTCATAAAATATTTTTTAAGTTCAGTTAAGTGTTTCTGGTTTGATTAGAATACAGACTCAAGAAAAGAACAGTACTGATGCATAGATATTCAATATAAGTCTAATCTTTTGTAAGTGGACAATGATGTGATGAGTTTTGCTCAGTTGTATAAATTTGTTCATTTTTATCTCAGTTTAATCTGGGTATAGCTATCTATTTATATCTGTTTCTTTGTGGGTAAAAAATGGCAATACTTTTTAACTATGGTAGTAACCGTTTCTGTGATCTTGGCCAGCAAGTATTATGCTTTGAATCTAAATTTCCTCTTCTGTGAGATAATACATTATATTAATTAATTTCTTAATATCCTTCTTGGTATGAAGGCTTATTGTTGTATTATGTTGATGGATTATTATCAGGGAACATGGTACACCAGAATTACCATAAAATGTTCATAAAAACATGACAAAACCTTTCAGGGTTATTTCCCCCTTTACAGGTACTCTTCACTATAGCAATACTTATTATTTAAATTGACACCTGCAAGCTCAATGCTCAATTAAAAGTGATTAGAAGCACATTAGAAAAAATTATAAGACTATATGTAGACACATTTGAAAATAAATTAATCCTTCAAGACTGGTTTAAGTCTGCATTGCAAATTTCTGTTTACTTCTTCTGCAGAATTAAAACAGTTTGACATGAGGGAAGACATCTTATTCATTTGTTTCTTCAGTGCCTCATAGATAACATGAATATAAGACCTGTTGAAAAACTGAGTACTTATAAAGTTTACACAAATTGTATGTGTGTGTGTGTGTGAGTGTGTTGTATTTCTTCTCACTATCACATGGAAATATATAGTCAAATTCTATTATTAGGATATTCCATATATAAATAACAAAAGAAGAAATTACTTAGAACAGTTTTAAAGTAGGACAAAACTGCAATTAGTATCACTGGAGCTTCTTTGGTCCTGAATCCTTTGGCTGCATTCCCAGATACCAAGACCTGTGTGCTCTGTCATGTCTCTTCCCTCATTTAGGGTTACCTTTACCCAAATGTGTGTGTTTGCATGGTGAGAATGATAGGTGGATGTGCATGTATCTAATATATCTTATCAGGAATATATTGGTACATTTTATTCATGAACTACTTATATCTGAGAGTTATACACTGTACAGAATACTGTATTAACTATTAAAATGAATTCAAAATTTAGCAACTCACTGTCCCTTAGTTCTATATCTTATATTTTAATAGGAGAGTCTCTACAAGAGTAAACACAGGGATACATTAATCACTGATACTAATTCGCTCCCCATCTGTTTTTGTCTAGTCAGCTTTTACCTGTATCCGGACCTAAATTTATTGTCTAGTTGCTCCTTCATTAAAGAAAGCTGCCTTACTTCATGCATTTCAATTACTGTATTCCTCAGAGAAGAATCAACACAATCTTACAAGTTATGCTTTTTCTGTTAGTTCTTGCAACAATAGAAAGATTTCAGACAGTTAAATGATCATTACTATCCAAATATCTGAAATGTAATGGCTAGGTAAATGTCAATTTCTTTTAAGAATTATCTATTCTCTTTTCAACTGTAAATTTATTTTAACTAAAAAAAGAGGTAGATATTTTTAAATCATATCAAACCAATGAAATGATCTACACACATTTTGGAGTTTCTGATGGGAAGTGTTATACAACTGTCTTTATGCTTCTGATTCTGAAAACTCTCCTTTGATTCTGAATCTGAAAAATAATAGAGGTCCATTAAAGAAAGAATTTCAATGGTGCTTAAAATTTCAATTTTGAAAAAGCTTCAGAGTTTCTCATACTAGGTAAAGTCACTGGCATTTTTACACTGGTACTATCCTACTTGTCATCTGTACATTACTAAAAAGCAAAATAAGAACCAATCTTGCTCCTACATGTAATCCATATCCCCTTTGTACTCCTCAAAAAGATGTTAATTGAATAATAATTGTCTTAAAAATTGAATCTATTATTCTATAGAAAAACTCAATTGGGAAAAAAAATCTTATAGCCTCTAGCAATTGCTTTTTAGTATATGGTAATCTGTTTTCAAACTCTTCCTCTAACTATCTGGAAGAACCCAAAGTATGAAATATCTGTTTTACCTTTTGCTGTAGTGTTACATATAAACCTTGCATGGTGGATGTCAGACCAGTGGAACTTCTATAAAAATGCACATCAGGTTTTCTCTGCTCAGAAAAATAAGCAATTTTAAAATAAGCATTAGTCTCATCAGTATTCTGTACCACCACCTTTGTATGAAGGGGAAAAATACAATAATGAACTTGTGAAGATAAAAGGCTATGATTGAGAAGAGAGTACAAAAATAAGTCCCTTCTTAATTAAGCTTAAAAGTAAGGAAAAAAATTAAAAAATCTTACCACATTCTTGGTTAGATGTTTCATTCATTTGAAGTATATAGATTAATGTGACATGTGGTTTTGGAGTACCACATGGAATATTTACATGGAGATGGTAGGTGATATTGTCCCAGAAGCTAAGCACCCACCTAGAGACAGTTCTCAAAGCTACTCAAAGAAATCCAGAAGAACTGCTTGAGCTAATTAAATTCACCACCAATCACTCACATAGTCAAGAAACATTAAATTTATTTTGATTACTTTCTCTTTTGTCTCCATACATATATCATTTTAAATCTGGAATCTCTTTTATTTGTGGTTTTAATGAATTTCTCACTATGAACTAGTTCTCAAAGTCAAGTTCTTTCTCACATATACTCAAACCCTAGCATAATAATTTCATTTAAACTTCTTGTACTTAAACTGCAGTGTGTCTTCCTTGGAGTTGCAATCAATCAATGACATAAATGTTTGCTGTGAAGATACTGTCTTCCTCAAACATTATTTTCAGCATGTCATTTGTCAATTTAATAAACCTTAAAAGTTTTGGATAGCATGGCTAATGATGATGGGAATAAATATTATGTTAAAAACACTTAACAATTATTTATCTTCATCCTTTGGAGAAAGGTCTATCCTGAGGAAAATCTTCTAATTTTCCCCATGAATTGATCACTTTTATCAATTTTAGCCAATTGGAGAAGCAGAAAATACCCCATGAGATATCCCCCTGGGTATCCAGAACTTTGAAATCCCTCTGTCTTCTCCCCTCACTCTACCAGCACCTGTGAACAATTCACTTCCCAAAGAATGCTAACGAAATGGTGGAAAACTGGGAAACTGATGGGTATGACTGTTACATTCTAGGAAGGTGACAATGGCAATAACCAGTTGGACATTTTCCTGGGACTTGGGATATCTCTAGGAACAACATAACTGCAGGAATTTTACAGGTAAATATGGGAAGTTCAAATATGAGATACATAATGTAATGTCAGTTCTCACACTCAAGGTCCCTCATTCCTGTTTAATTAGGAAAGACCGTAGAATAAATTGGATATAATTTTCCTATATTCATATATGAATACACTACCAGTGGAACTACATGTCATGTACAACCATGAGAATGGGCTCCTAATTAGAACAAGTTATACTCCATGACTCTATGATATGTAAAAAATACACTCTATTTTCATATGTACCTAAAAAGAACAAATAATAAATTAAAAAGAAGAACCTGGATGTTTTCCACATTGTTTCTCAATTATTTATTTTTTTTACATTTAGTCTCATTTGTGTTTTTCTTCTTCTTCATGGCATGATAGAAACTATTCTCTAGGCAAGGACTGGGTAAAAGCCCAACTGACCCAGAAAGACCCAGTAATATTCCTGTTATATATGGGTATCTATTGTGAGGCATTTTGAATCTCAGAAGCAATATCCAAGAGGCCCATCTGATTAAATTATCTTCTAGTCAAGCCAGCAACACAAGTTACCATGACAGCTAACTTGTTAGACTTATGATGCTAGCAAATGGAGCATGGCCTGACAGGAGCCTTCATGATCCTTAGAATGCAACTAAAAAGTCAGTGGTAAATTATGTCAATGGCTCTTGAGATCAACCTCAGCAGATTCACTATTCTAACTGACATGTTTATAATGGGGATTTTTGTGTATACCAAATTAGGTAAGTTCAATAGACTGAAAAAAAATTTAAGAAACACCATCCTGAAATTGTCGTACAAGTTCACAAAGCAGTGTGATCTTTCCTCCATAAGGAAAGAGAGAGATGTGGAAAATATTTTGATACCTTCAACATATTTTTCAAGCTTCCCAATGTTATCCTGGTCCTAAAAAGACCACATTAAAGCCAGTAAGCACCAGATTTATCCTATTTTCTCTTAGTATAAAGGGAAGTGTGAGAGTACAGAACTATAGAATATGAACACTTGAATCTTAGTAGAAATGCTGCTGCAGTTCAGGGCTGGAAGCGGCTGCGTTAAAGAAAGACATAAAGAAAGAGAAACGATGGAGATTAAACAATATTTCAGAGGCTTAATGCTTCTATTTCTCCACTACAAACTATAAACCCATGTTTTACAATTTAGCTATATATTATAAACTCTTGGGTGATTTTTAAATTAAAAAAATACAAATACAAATACAACAACAAAAAACAATGTCTGTCCCTACCACAAATCAAATCAGAATCCATGGAGAGGAGATACTGCCTGGTTATCTTCATGAATTTTGGAAAGTTTCCCAGGTCTTCTTTAATGTTTGCCTATGGTTCAGAATCAATGACTGTATGTGAAGGAATGTGTGACAATGTTAAGAGTTGCTTTAATTTGAATGAAACACAGAACCACCCTTTCCTAGAAAGAAACAGAATTGCTCTACCTACATACTCAGATACCACCATCTTTGCAGCCATAACACAAGGTGAAGAGTACAACCAAAGAAATGAGAGAAATTGTACATTCAGTTAAGAAAATGTCATTGAAGGTAATTAAATATAACCAGAATTCTGTTGATAAAACATTAGAAGAAAAAGTCCAGGACATAAACATGATCAGGATTCCAAGTAAAATTCTTCTCTGGAGAAAAGTAATTCAAACCAGAGATATCAGGATAAATTGGAGAGTTCAGATGAATATCACTAGGATATAAGATATCCTTGAGAGTAGATTTGTGTGTGTGTGTGTGGAGGGGGTAGTGCTAGGGATTAAACCCAAGGCCTAGTGCATGCAAGGCAAACGCTCTACCAACTGACCTACCTCCCCAGCCCCAAGATTAGGTTTTTAAATGAGGTGCTGGATTTGGGGATAGGCAAATCCCAAGTCCTAAATCAGACACTATTTATCCAGAGACAGGCATATTACATCCCAGTTATATCACTAAATCTAAATTTATTTCTCTAAAAAGGGGAGTCACTATCAATTTGTTGTGATTATTTACCAGAGTACTTGCTTGTTAGAACACAAAATTGTTTCAGTCACGCCTTCTCTCTTCATCAATTTCTATGTAATTTTAACTACTTTCACCATTTTGGTGATCTTTCCCCTTTCCCAGTCTGTCTTACCATGACAAATTATTTATATATCTTTAATCCTGGCTTATTATCTGGCTTGATCCATTAATTGACTCCTTCATACTCCCACTCTTTACCTTAATGTTCATTCCACATTTACACTGTCAATTTATGCATTTCTTATGAGCACTTGGTAAATGGTTATTTATTTTTAAATGCATTGTCCCATTTCCTTAATCTGAATATACTGGCTCTTTAATAACTGTGTCTGGCTTCTCACATGATTAAAAATTCTGATAAAATTAAGACATAGTACAAGTGGGCTTTAACTGAAATTGATGGTTTCCATCTAATACCCAGACTTTCCTTTGCCTCCCGTAGCATTTCTCTCTCCACTCCTTCCTCAACTCTTTGAAACCTCTATTACTCATTTTAATCATTGACTCTGAGGTTCTTTCAGACATTTTCTTATTTTTAACAAGTTTGACAGTTTTAAGGGTTACAGGTTAGGTACTGTGCACGTTTGGATTCATGTGATGTGTTTCTAATGACTCAACAGAATTAGGGCTTTCTGAGAGGAAGATGATGGAAGTTACATGCTGTTCTCATCACACATGCCAGGGAGCACTGAATTGAAATGTTGTACTGATGTTAACCTAGGTCATCTGACTTAGATAATGCTTATCCAGATTCTTCACTACAAATTTATAAATTTTCCCTCTCTTTTCATATACTACTTCAAAGGTTAACTTTGTGTGGCTCAAAATTCTTTTATGAATGTTTTTTTTAAATCGTTGATGGATCTTTATTTTATTCATTTATTTATATGTGGTCTGAGAATCAAACACAGTGCTTCACACTTGTGAGGCAAGCGTTCTACCACTGGGCCACAACTCCCTCCCTGCACAGCTCAAATTTAAAGGATTGGGAGTTATGCTCAACTTCTTTGAGGCCAGAAAATCCACAAAAACTACTTGGCATTCTTTAATGGTGAAGTTTGCAGTAGGTTCCCACCCACTAGTTTTATTGTAGTATGACTGGCCAAAAATCTGTGCATACTTATGGTATACAGCATGATGATATGACATACATATATATTAATCTAAGTTTTTGACATTTACACACACACACACACACACACACACATACATGTATACATAACTCTGAAATGATCACCATTATCAAGCAAATTAACACATAAGATTAATCATCTTGCAAAATTGGAATATAATACAGTATTTATAACCAGAGTCATCATGCTATACGTTGACTAACTCTTCAGAATTTACAGCAATATCTTTTTAGTTTTCATTCCTGTACCCACTCTTCTCCATGTATTCTGTATTCTTGCTTCTATGCTATAGAAAAAAAGGGTCATATTCTTTTTATTTTTTTATTTGTTCTTTTTAGTTATATATGACAGTAGAGTGTATTTTGACACATACATACATGGAGTATACCTTATTCTAATTAGGGTATCATTTTTGTTGTTGTACATGATGTGGAGTTTCACTGGTGATGTATTCAAATATGAACATAGAAAAGTTATTTCTGATTCATTCTACTGTCTTTCCTATTCCCATTTCCTCTCCCGTACCTTTATTCAACTGTTTGTCTAATCCAAAGAACTTCTAGTTTTCCCCTCCCCTCCCCTCCCCTTGTTTTGTGTTAGCATCTGCTTATCAGAGAGAATATTCAACCTTTGGTCATTTTAAAGCAGGCATCCGTTTTGTGTTTTAAACCTGTCTATGGAAGCCCATTGATAAAAATATGAAAGCTAAACTCAAAGCCATCTATGACTTTACACTTGTGAATCTCAACTCTGTGTCACCTGTAATCATCAAGTGCTTTGGGCGTGTGGACACCCGGTTCCCTCTCTAGACCTCTTCAATTTATTAGTGAAATATGCCTTTGAAATATTTTAATACATATTACCTTTTTTATAAAATATGTATTCTCACACAATTATTTTTATAAAAGCCATCATCTCAATAATTATATTTGCTTATTTTATTATTCATACATTTTTTTCAGTTGATTATTTGGAATCAGTGATTGCCTTTAGATAATTCAGAAGTGCTTGGGCACGTGTTACAAGCATTTCAATTCCCTCTCATTTCTACATTTTCAGGAAAGTGTTTCCATGGTACTGAAAAAATGTAATTACTTTATAATCAAGAAATGTATTTTAATGCTGTTTCAGACCTCCAGAGCAATGAAAACTTCTAATCTAAAATATTCCCCAGATAAGTTATATTATGAAGTATCATCTGCATATAAGTTATTAATTTCTCTTCATAATCTCTGACCTCATTTGCCTATACTAAATCATATTTATTACTTATTTGAATAATTATTACAATGTTCTCAAATTAGTTTATTAAAACATGAAATATGGATAACTTACAATGTACTTATATGTAAAGAAACAATAAAATTAAAGGACATAACAATTTTTTTAAAAGGTCTAGTTAACTATACATTTGATTTCAAAAACATTTTATTTTCAAATTAGTTATTTTAAAGATAAAATCTAACATACACAAAGGGTTCACAGTTCAATGTTTTAACACCAAAAACCTTTGTTTTTGTACTGTATGAAATAACATTATTATCTAGAATCAAATATGAATTTTTAAAATTCAAAGTATATAAGGGATAAGGTGATAGTTTGAATATGATTATATAATCCCTTATTTAATTATCACTTGGGAAATGTTTTGTTATTTTTAATTACTGAGTAATCTATACTCAAAATACAAATATGAAAATAAAATAGCATAAGATAATTTGTCTTGAAAGCTATATCATCCACATTTGTGAATATAAAAATATATTGAGATATAGATGAATATGTATGTTTATATAAATATGCAGTAATAAAATATGTATGTACATGTATATACATACACGCATAAATGTGTATATTATACATATATATGTAGAGAGAGAAAAAAAGAGAAAATTAGACAGAGAGATACATACAGAAAAAAAAAAAAAACAAAGTTTTGTAAGCCAAGCATAACAACAGCACAAGTTATGACAGAAAGGAGGAACTAGTCAGCCTCCATGGGTCATGTCAAGTCAAACCTGGACTCACATGTCCCACTGAAGCATTTTTTTTCTTTACATATCAGGAATTGAATGCAGGGGTGCTTAACCACTGAGCCACATCCCCCAGCCCTTTTTATATTTTATTTAGAGACAGGGTCTCACTGAGTTTCTCAGGGCCTTGCTAAATTGCTAAGGCTGGCTTTGAACTTGCAATCCTCCTGCCTCAGCCTCCTGAGCCACTGGGATTACAGGCGTGCACCACTGCTCCTGCCTTGCTGAATTGTGTTGATCAAGCAACTGTATTGCTGCCGGAGCAATAGCACAGGAAGATTGCAGTGGAATTCTGAAGAGATGAGAGTGGGTGTGTGTTCTTTCAATTTAACAAAAAGCCAAAAAGAAAAAAAGGCTCCCCAAACACCAAACAAGTAAACCAAGCGAATATGAGAAAGCAAGTAGATTATGTCCATTATAAGGAAATGGTCTCATGGTGAAAGTGTAAGAAACACAAAAATAATTTGTATCTAAAAAATGAGTTGGCTGTGTAGAATATATGATCAACTATCTAATTCATAGTGCTAAAATTGATCTATTGTACTAGAAAATAGCTTCAAAATATATAATTCAAGTATTGACAGGCTATGAAGAAAATTTATAAATGCACCATAGAAGTTTTTAGCAAACTTCTATCAGTAATACAGAAGATGAAGAAAAGTTTCAAGAAAGATTTAAGATTTGAAAAACGCAAAACCACACATTGGTAGGATGATACCTATGTTCTCATGGAAAACAGACGACAGATCAGAAGTCTCTTACCCTTCTCCACTGAGAGTCAAACTCTGCCCTCCGTTGCTTCATATTTTATCTATACCCAATTCAACAACTTCACATTGTATGCTATTTCCTTCCCACACTTTTTTTTCAATAATATAAGGGAATTCTTTAAAAGACAAAGTCAGGTTTCCTTTTTTTAAAGAATGGAAAAGATAATTAGAGTGCATGTATTCATATTCTACAATCATTGTTCATATTCCTTTTAGTTACTTTTTTCTAAAACAATGCTCAATTGAAACAAAATTCTCCATCCAAAAGAGTGAATGTATGATATTGAGTTTCTTTTCTGAAATTGTTTCTAGTCTATTGCCCATTAGCGAAGAGTTATCTTAAAATAGCATTGCATGTGCTTTCAAGAACAGCTCTACAAAAGTAAGCAGATATAGACAAATCTGTTTTAATTCATTTACTTTACCTTTTGAATAATATTCTGTTTAGAAAATGTAAAAAAAAAACCTCATATTTGTCTCATCTTCAGGTAACTTTTCTATTTTTCTTTCTTTTAATAGGAAAAGTTCCATTATTGCAACTATTCAAAGAATCCCTCAAATTTTTATACATCTAATTCCTAACCTTAGGAATTCTCTATAATACAACCAGCTATAAAACAAGATTCTAAAAAAAACAATTGAATGATGCAAGATAGTTTCTTTTTTCTTTTCTTTTCCTCTCTTTCTTTCTTTTTTTTTTTTTTTTGTGTGTGAACTCAGGGGTGTTTAATCACAGTGCCACATTTCCAGCACTTTTTTAATAAAATAATTTACAGATAGGGTCTCACTGAGTTGCTTAGGGCCCCGATAAGTTGCGGAGGTTGGCTCTGAACTCATGATCCTCCTGCCTTATAAGCCTCTGGGATTACAGTTGTATGCTACCACACCTGGAGAGAATTTTCTCAAAAGTACAAAATAGTAGAGAAATCAAAAGTCACTTACATTATCTTAAAGCACACATGAATGAATTAGTTAATTCAACCTTTACAAATATTTACTACAATCAGGACTATGATGGGTACTGAAAACACAAAATAAATAACAGACAATATGGAACAGTTATATATTTAGCATGGCTATTAATATAAGTATGAGACATAGTATTTAACATCCACAAGTGTCTATGCTTTAATATATATGATGTGCAAAGGACATATTATATTCTAGTGCAAACCCTGCAACTACACACAGTTCACTTATATCCTGGATGTTCCTTTTTGTCTTCTTTGTGCCATGTAGTTTTTCTTCTCATATCATGGATTAATATGAACAAGGTGATGAAGCTTCACAGAGCAAGATAACAGAAGTAGGAAAAAACTTAGAAGGCACCCTATCCTTTTAATACACATTTTCAAAATTCCATATAACACTTTTCAGAACTTAATTACATGGTCATACTAGTTATTAAAGAGTCGGCACTTTATAGATTTCAGGTGGAGTTCCTTGTCTCAATGAATAAAATAAGGGTTCTATTAACAAATAGGGAAGAAAAAAATGTAAGTTTTATGATTGTAGGCAGGCAGCCTTCTTGGTCTCAATCTCTCACTACCTTCAAGGATATAGGATCTTGAAAAAAGATTAACAGAAGAATAAAAATAAAGGCAATGGAAGCTACAGGAGTTATTGAGAAAGGTCTTTTCTTTAGCATTGAATGTCTTAAAAGGGTTAGTAGTCAAATCACCTTGGAAGGTAATAAATTGTGTCAATTCTATATATTTGTTTATTGATGGTACTGGTTTTAAAACGTTTCATATTGTGCAGAATTCACCAAGAGGCTTAGAGAAAGTAGAATAATATTTTGGTGTCAGGCATTTTACTTGTGCTATCTGATTTAATCTTCATAAAACCTTATGAAGCAAGTGTTATTTCAACTTTCCTGATAAAATCAAGGATTGGAAAATGGTAACAAAAGTTGGCATTTGTATGCATTTGTAGTCACAGCTATTTGAGAAGCAAAAGCAGGAGGATAGTGAGTTTGAGGCCAGCATAGGCAACATAACATTACCCCATCTCAAAAACAATAGCCTACCTAAGACTAATTTGGTAGTAGTAAATGGAAGTAGTTTTGAAATCTTAAAGATTCTACAGTTTTTACATTGAACCATAAATACCTATCGAGTATTTTAGTGCAA
Organism: Urocitellus parryii; assembly: GCF_045843805.1. Classification (NCBI taxonomy): domain Eukaryota; kingdom Metazoa; phylum Chordata; class Mammalia; order Rodentia; family Sciuridae; genus Urocitellus; species Urocitellus parryii. The sequence goes on along the minus strand of NC_135538.1, from coordinate 66,554,104 downwards.
GGCACACAATTGGAAAATAACGCTTCAACTTTTTTTTTTTTTGATTGTACAGTTAAATTTTATCGAGGAATTCTTCTAATTGTGTATCCTGGATCCAATGAACAATCCAAGAGCTTGGATTTCCAATGTCTCTCTGTATGAAAGTCATCGTACCTAATCACTTTCTGATTCTGCTTTTTTTTTTTTTTTTTCTGGCTTCCCAGAACCTTTGGCATAAACTTGCCATATTCTGACAATTGCTTGCTTTAGGAGCAATCCTGGTTTCTGAAGAAGCCAGGAAGGCTGTGTTTTCACTCAGCTTTACAGCTGTGTCACAGTGCCAGGTTTCAGGGTTTCCACAATTGCACTTGCCCCAGTGAAGTTTTTTTTTTTTTTTTTTTTTTAATCAGCAATCTATTCAGGTGAGGGCACTGTATAAGGTTCATTGCAATGACAAGGTGATCAAATTCACACTGGGTTTCCAGGAGTGGAAGTGATTGCAGTGACTTCTGGTCTTAGAACTGATGGCAGCACTGGCAGTTTGGGCTGCATTCAAACAGAGTTCTTGGCAGCTAAATAGAGGCAACAGCAACACTAGCTGGCCTTTCCACAGTCAAGTTCCTGGAGTAATTGGGGCCACTGTCCCTGGAATTTGAGCCTTGAGCTGCCTAACAATTCTGTAAGCATTTCAATCAACTCTTTTTGTGATATAAAACCAACATTGTTTCTGCCACTTAGAGAATTTTGAATAATACACTTCTGACATTGATTATCCTAATTAGAGAAAAGCCAAATTGCTATGACTGAGAGATAATGTAGCTTGAGGAAAAAAAATAAAAGTGAATCTGGAGTGGGATATCAGGTCTGTCACTTGTTAGTTTTGTGATTAGAAAAAGTCATTTATCTACCCCAAGTTGTTTCTTTAATATGTGAATAAGCATAATATCAAGATTCCTTCTGCCTAAAATTTTATTCCCCAAAGAAGAGATGCAACAGAATGGAGTAATGTATCACTTAAGATCACATAGCTTCAAGACAGTGACTGATTCAGAAAACAGAACGACCTTAGTAAGTCATTCATTATTAGTGTTTGACCTTGAGTGAACATCATGATCTCCCCCTTTGTGAAACAGTGTCATGTGAGACCTACATCCAATAACACAGCTAAAAACATGAAAAATAATTAGGAACCAAATGAACATTGGTGTGTTTTAAATTCCACAATTTCATAATTGTCTAAACTAAAGTAAACTCATGCTGTATTTCATTACTTTTATCTAGCTAGATATTTGGTCCTGAAAGAAAATTTTAAAAGGTTACATGACAATAATAGAACATTAGACATTAGGATAAGAATTATAGGAAAGCACTTTAAACCCTATTTAAAATCTTGAAATCTTGACATGATGAAAACTTTAACCAAAAATATATTGTCGTCAATTGTCTTCAATTTTTCCCTTTCTGGTATACACTGGGTGTTGCTGAATACTTTCATCCTGTACTCGATATCTTGGTTTATTTTATGCCACTTTGGAAGTGATTGTTTTTTATAGAATTGGATGATGTGATGGCTAACCACAAGAAAACACTAAAAGGTCAAAGTCAGAAAACTCTGTTTTTTTCCAAACAGAAGTAAAAATGACTTTACCCTTCTGCAATGTTTCACTTTCATGCTTTTTATATTGGCTTGGTCAGGAAATACATCTCATTCACATTGATCATTATAGCACATGCCATCAGGGTAGACAGAGCAGTGTGTTCAAAAATAAATCAGCTAGACACCAATGAACATCAAGAAATAACACTCCCTGAGTTCCCTACAGCCTATAATCCATATATTTGTGTCAACTTGGAGGAAAATTTATAGACAATAAGTCAACATTAATACAACAGTATTTGAGAAAAGACTACGATAACTATGGTTATCATATGGGAATTTCAGCAGATGCTGATTTTTAAAAGAGATAATTTACTACCAAAATACTTATCAATGTTTATATACTCTCTTTTCTCTGAGTATGCAATTCTCAACTTCTCTATTTATAAATGTAAATTTATTTTTTCTTATGACATTTGTTTTAAAGATTTTTTTTAGAATGTGAATCTTTCATTGCATTAATGTGAATCCTTTTGGTTTTTGAACTAGCTATACTTGGTTCTTAATATTTTCTTATTTAAAAAATATTCTCTGTCTTAATGCTCATTTGCTCTTTATGTGTTTTTTCAATCCTCCTTTCTTATGATTCATCACTCTTTCATCAAGTTCAAATATTTAAGAAATAAAACAATAAATAACTTAGAAATTAGCCTTTATTTGATAAGATTATCTCTTTTATTTTTCTTTGTCTTTATTCTTGCTGAGATTGTCTGCTTCTTGTAATTGGTAATAAAAAATCTCTAAAACTCTAAGATTTCTGTAATAATTAGGCTTGCATGTTTTTTCAGAAGATTTCCTAGAATATAGGCAATAATTACTTGGCCAGAAATAAATATTGGCCCATTATAACTTCTTTTTAGTACTAATTATAAAATTGAAGGGGATTTTGCCACTAAGCTATATCCCCAGTACTTTTTATTTTTTATATTTATACAGGGTATTGCCAAGTTACTTAGGCTATAGCTAAATTGCTGAGGATGATCTTAAACTTGTGATAATCCTGCCTCAGCCTCCTGAGTCACTAAGGTAATGGACATGTCCCATCACACCCAGCTGGCCCATTGTAACTTCAGAATGATTATATAAAAATGTGAAAGTCATTCAAAAACTATAAATTCCCATACAGATCAATTATTCTTATGATTATGGGGTATTTTTAGCCCCAAATAGTCAAAGATATTTAATGTCACATAAAATTTCATGATATTCACAGGGTAATATGTCTCTGTCTTCTGAATGGCTCCATCTATTGAGAATCAGGGACAAAAACTTGATCTTTTTTTCAAGTTTGAAAAATGCATCTTAAAGAATCCAAATAATGGAGTAGGCAAAAGCATTCAGATTCTATTTGGTTTCTTATTCTTTTTTCAGACATATTTATCATTTCATTGGAAATTGAAGAAATTATTATGAAAAATAATTAAGTTCAATGAATAAGAAAAGACAAAATTTCATCTGGCCCTGCTAGGATGTACATAGTTTCATATCTTCAAATAATTACTCCTAAGGGTACCAGAACTTGTATTTTTAGAATGTCCTCCCCCACCTCTACACCATGTCCTCCTGATTCATGCTGCTCTTTCAAGAATCAACCTGTACATTCTGTCTTCTGTGAAGCATTCAGTCTCCTTCTTTTGCCCCTCCCAACCCTGCACTCAGTACATATTTATAGCATTCAGCACATGGAATTGGCAATGTTAGATTTTTTTTTAATTCTTTGACTAAATCATAAGTTACATACAAGAGGGCAAGATTTATGTTTGCTATTCTTAGTACCATTGCAAACCGCATAATAATAATCTCTTGATTAATATTTTTTAATAAATCTATGATCAAATTAATTTTATAAAACTTTAGAATATCAAGAAGTATGCAAGGAGCACTGAAATATTATTTATCAATTTCTTTCAAATGATGGTCCTCAGTGTCTTGTGGGTTCCTCAGAGTTTTCTTGGGGTAGGTTCAAATGGGAGAGGAGATGTCAGATTTGTTCTTCACTTATGCTCTAAACTCTGTAATTCTCTTTCCTTGCCACAATGATTAGGTCAGCCTGACTCTTTCTTATTTATATATTGAAGTTCTGCATAATATATTACTTTAAAATATCAGTTTTGATCATGGAAAATAAATCTTAAATTCCAGGGTTAGATGATCAAATTAGTCTACATAAAAAAATAGAAATATTAGAAACTGGGGGTATAGCTCAGTAGCAGAATGCATGCTGAGCATTCTCAAGTGCTATGTTCAATGCCCAGCATCTTCCTCAACAAAGAATAGTACTAATATGCTCATTTTTTGTTCCATTGTGGTGAGTATTATTATGTGGTTACCAGGAGCTTGGAAATAGGGGAAATGGAGAAATGTTGGTCAGAGTTACCAACTCATTTGTAAGATGGATAAATTCTGGAAACTTAACGTAAAGCATAGTGACTACAGTTCATAATAATTCATTGACTCTTTGAAATTTGTTAAGGAAATAGAGTTCCGGTGTTCTCACCACACACACACACACACACACACACACACACACACACACACATACACACATGCACACACACATGCACACACATAAAATATGGTAACTATGAGATGATGAATGTATTGATTATCTTGACCTTGGTAACCCTTTCACAGTATATAAATATATCAAAATATCATGCTGTATACCATAAATGTATACAATTGTCATTTGCCATTCATACTGCAAATGTTTATTTGACTTGTATTAAGAAACCTGCTTCAGGCAAATTCTGTGATATTTTTAAACCTGTGCATGCATATGAAGGAGTGGGAGATGAAGGAATAACAGACTGGTGGAAAGTGAGAAACATGAAGTAGAATGTTTAAGTTAGTTAAATACTAACTATACAAACCCAACCAGATTACTTAATGAATCTGTATGATGTCTCTTCATAAAATTGTGTATGTAGTAACTGTTCTAACCTCACAGAGTTGTTTCTGAGGATGAAATGAGACAACACACGTATGAGTTTAGTATAGCCCTGACACGTTTTCAATGTTTATTCATTTTTTTTTTGAGTACCAGGGATTGAAGTCAGGAGCACTTGACCACTGAGCCACATCCCCAGTCTTATTTGGCATTTTATTTAAAAACAGGTTCTAATTGAGTTGCTTAGCACCTCACTTTTGCTTAGGCTAAATTGGAACTCAGATCTTCTTGCCTCAGCCTCCCAAGTTGTTGGGATTATAAGCATGTGCCACTGCATCCAGCGTTTATTCAATTTTAATAATCCAATTTTTATCATTTTCCAACTAATATTTCTCCAGGTTGTTATCATGTTGCATGGTTTCTCCTAGCACTTATGATTATGCTTAAGAGAATTGTGATAGATTAGCTTGATGCTTGCAGCACAAATAAATGGATTACTTGAGAACAACTAAGGTAGTGGTAAGAAAGACAACATGTACACTTATTTAATAGTTAAATGCAAAAGGGCTGTCAAAATCTACCAGATTATCTGAAACCCCCAGATATCTAGGACCTATTATTCTCTGCTATTGTTTTTTGCATTATCCAATCATGTTGTCAAAATCCAATCATGTTGCCAGACTCCTAGGAATATAAATCCTTAATAGGCATAATCTCAGTTCTCAATGCATTCATAATATACACAACAGAGCCACATATATGAAAATTTATATGGGATATACAGCATCAATGATGACTTTTTCTCACCAGTTATTGGGTTCCCTTGTTGCCTTTTCAGAAATAGTTGGTAGAATCTATTTTTACTAGTCTTGGTAGTAATAATAAATATTTAATAATAATTACATAATAATGATTGATAATGAGTACTTAATTATGTAATGACATAAACCATTATTTAAATGTACTTTTACTATCCCTAAATCCTGAATTCCTCACACATCTGTCTTCCAAACAGATCACCACTTCCTGTTTTCACATGGAAATACCAGCTACAGGACAGCAGTGAGGCAAAATGAGTAAGAGCAGAGATGCTGGGGCCCAAAGTCCGGAGCCCTCCACTAGGACTGAGGCCTCCTACCTCAAGAAGAGGATCCACGGTCCACTCTTACTCTGCCACTCGTAATTAACTATGTTGTCATTGCTTTTTGCTGTTACAGAAAATAAAACGTGCTTCTCTGCCACCATAGGAAATATTTCATCCTACTTGCTGGGGTTTTGTGAATAAACTATCACCTTGTCTCAGGATTTCTTAGAATAATATCCAAATCTCATCCCTGATTGAATAATTCTTAATTGTTTAAAGCTTTACTTTTATTTTCAGTAATGTACATCAGTTATAAAATTCAAATAAATCCCATCATCCCCATGTGATATCCCCCTAGTATTTCTAATGTGGAATTCCAATGAGATACACTAGGTGTTCTAATTTGTCTGATGTATTCCTTGGGTAGGTTATATAAGGCCTATACTGGATCCTTATAAAAATATTCTGAACTAACTTCGTTTCCTTTTTTTAAGAGATCTATGTAAAATAACAACCATGTAAACCACACCTAGAGTTTTAGTTTCTTTATCTAGAGTCTTTCAAAGATTTCCAAAATATCTTTTATAAAACCCAAATGCATGCTAAATTTAAGCAAGAGTTTGTAGTTCATTAAACAAATAAGCCAATTCAGAAAATTGGTGGAATTATTTGTATGTGTGTGTGTAATATCAGTCTGTTTTTAAGGCTCATTCCCTAACTGCCTATTTATCACATAAATGGATATGCTATCCAAAAGATGAGTGGTGTCCTTTCATTTCAAAGGGCATGGACTCTTTAACCTTTAATATTTTTGAACACAGAGAGTTTTGTTATTAAATATATAAATATAAAAAATGGATCAAAAGAGTTAATGTATAAAACTTGAAATTTTAAATGCATCAACACCTATACAATGTATTGAAAGAAAATTAAGACATGCATAAATGCTAAAAATACTAACTGCACAAGAATAGTAAGAGAGAGTTCTCCTCCTATAGATATTTGTGTGAAATATTCTACAGGAGTTTCAATAATTGTGAAAACTAATTAAAACACTAAAGTAATTTATTATTTCATTAATAGTACTATATTCAGAGAGTAAGGAACAAACTGCTGTATTCTATACTGATAAGATGCATTGAGCTTAGATTTGGGGTTTTCATATTGGGTAAATACTGAAAATGTATGAGACTAAAGAGAAATTCCAGAAGGAGGACATTGTACAAATTATTCTATAGCAAGAAAGGTTCATGAAATGAGAAAATTTTGTCCAGTGAAGATAAGCTTTATAATCATCATATTACCTGTCATGACAATAATATATTTTTAGGATCATTTTAAAGCATATCCTTGTTTGTTGTTTTGTTCTGAATCCATGTGTAAATGCTACACAAAATGTGAGACAGTTGCATGAAAATATAGGTGTCTAATGATAAGAGTAAGCACTCTCACATACAGAATAGGCTAACAATAAGAAACATGTCAATTCCCATTTATGATGATGCTCAGGTAAGCAAGGATGTTGGAGAAGACACCCTTCCTTGGATGAAATGTGTCACTAATTACTAAATAAAGTACAAAAGCAACTCAGAAAGATAAAACCCTAATACCTCAAGATCATGTAAATTATGTCACTATTCTGGCAGACAAATTAAACCTTTAAGCCTTTAGGTATAAAGTAACAAGGCTAATAGATATTGTAGAGAGTGTAAAATGTAGTAGAGTAAAAAAAGATTGCCAACTCTTGTGGAACTTTGGTCTGAAGCACTGCTGCTTAGCTTTAAGTACATCACAAGTTATGGAGCAAGTTTAAATAGTCAAGAAAAAAACCTCTCCAGCCTTTGGTATTGTTTGCTCACAAAAGGTAGAATCTGTTAATCACCATGAAGAATAATAATTTAAATGATCTCTAAAAACTTATATAAAACACATAGCAGGTAAAGAAAGGGTGTAAGGTCTAACATCCAAACGAAACTTCCTTGATACTCCAGGTAGTCTGTGGTTTTCACACAGCCTGTCATGGTGCCTACGCATTTTATTTTTAATTCAGCTTTTATACACTATAAGTCATGCATCTCCAATGTGTGTTCTCTCTGGTGTGATCAAGTGGCCTGTGAGTAGAGCATGGAACACATGTGTACTATAGCTAGTAACTCTGTTTCTACAGCCTACTTCTAACAAATATCTCTCACTAGCTGTGCTTCCTGGGGTTTTAACTTAATTTCTCTTATCTTTAATTTCCTATCTGTAAAATTATAGGTGTAGTCTGGATGGCTTTTTAATGTACTTACCCTTTGAAATTATTTGATTCCTCACCTGCAAAGTCAAAACAGAACCCACTTTCTCAGGGGAGTTTTGATGACAGATGGCCTCCACCTTTTATCTGCTCTGCAACACCAGAGAAGCTTATGCTACTCCCTCTCCATCCTGTTATGTATGGGAATCATAGCTTTTCAGAGGTACTCACCAGAAAGCCTTTAGTCAGGGATTCTTCTGTTTTGCTTTCCAAGAATTCAAGGAATCTGAAATCCACAGACAAAAATGGCCCTTTTCAACTCAGTTTTGCTTTTAGCATTTGCTGGAGCCATATAAATGAAACTCAAAGGCTAGCACAGCAGCCTGAGTCCTCCCCTGGCTGATGGCAGTTTTGCCTTATCAGAAAGCACCCAGAATGAGTTTCGTGCATGATCGCTTTGAGTTTTCAATTCCCCACCTGCTTCTTAGGACATGTGTAAAATATATTTTGCTTCTGCTATCTCCAGTTTTAGCATTTTCCCATTTCCCATTTTTAAGCTCATAGAATTTTAAAGTAGCCAATCCTTTTCCTTAATGAATATTTTAAAATAATTTGAATATTCAAAATATAGCAAAATAGTTAAAAGAAAAGTTTTTCACATAAAAACAAGAACATGTTTTGCAGACTTCACACTTGTTCCTTTTTTTACTTGCTCTAGTCTAAAATGACTTTTGGGATAGACATAAACCTAACTACCAGCTGTCCAGATTTCTTTTCCTAAATTGTCTAAATTGAATTGTTATTTGGTGTCATGAGGCTAACTTCTGTTAATATTTAATATTTTACAGCAACAGTTTTCTATATATTTTCTCAAGAGATGAGAAGTTAGTGTACCATTGAAAATATCTAATATGTCCCAAATAGTAATTAACACATCATACTGGTCTAAGTACAATTAAGAGAGAGAAAGCACACAATGATTTTTAACACAGAAAGTTTAATATGAAGAATTATTAAACTATGCTAGGTATGCACAGGATTTCACATGGCAGCCTTGAGACTGCTTTCCTTGGAAAGGTCTGTTTTCAAGGCTGGTACTTGGCTGGATTCTGGGAATTTAGATTTCAGAAGTTTTTTTCATCATTCCCTGATAAGAATGGCTCACTGTGACTAAACTGTTTATGCAAATAATATGCTTAACACAGAACACCTGCCTTTCTTCTGGGAGTCTGGAATTTTGATACATGACAGGCAGAGGGTGCCTCTGTGACCAAACTCCAATAAAAGCCCTAACCACTGGGTTTCAAATACCTTCCCCAATATTCTTCACATGTGTTGTTGTTATTTGATGCTGAAAGCCTGAGTTCTATAGAACTCTTGTTGCTTTGAAGCTAGTTCATTCCACCTTTTCTTTTGCTCTTTTTTTTTGTTTGTATCCTTTTCTTATAACAAAATATACTCATAAGTATGACCATATGCTGAGTCCTGTGAGGACTTCTAATGAATCAAGAAAACTGGGGATGATCTTGGAGACCCCTGACATACTAGGCTACCATAAAAATGTAGAGAACTCTGAGAATACTCTGGTTTAGAGAGAAAGTATGTCAGAAAGAACAAATCTGGACAGAAGGCCCCATCATCAAGGCCAATCCCAACCTCACTTGAAGAAGATCCAGTGGTGGCTAGAAGTATTTTCTAGGTAGTGCAAACTAAATCTGTTACAAAATCACTGAAGAAGCAGGAAACAATCTTCCAGGGCACAGACGAGACAAAGTTGACAGCAGACACACTTAAAGACTAAGTGAGCCCCCTACCCATAGGAAGTTCGGAGCTCTCCTTCTGCATTGGGAAAACAGAAGGAAATAAACCCTCTGAGGCTTTTAGTTAAAAGGTGGCTGGCATGTGGCCAGACAGATGGAGTCTGTGTGCTGCAGACAAGAGTCCAGGACCCAGAAGTGTTCATCATAGGAAGTCTTTGGCAAGGTGGTATCAAGGACAGAGCTATGAATACAAGGTCACTGAGGGGCTGCCATCTTGGACCAGCAGTTGCGAAAAATGACCCCACCACACAAATTGTTGACATTCTGTGCAGCAGAAATAAGGCAGAGCAAAAGTAGCACTTTGTATGCAGGAAAATGAACTCCCCAAAGTCCTGCAGTGCCTCTCTAGCACCCTCTACTGACAAAGTTTAAAATCATATTTCCTATAGATGAGAAAATGCTTCAAGAATCCAACTGATGATCTCAATTCAAAAACTTAAGGGTGAATTGGATTCTGAAAAGCAATGAATTGATAACTGGCTGGAACAGATAGGAAAAAAATCTATGGGACCTCTAAATAAACTCCTCTTTTGGCCTTTTTAATTGCCATGATGTAAGTCAAACTAAATCATACCATGAAATGTCTATTCCTTCCAAAAAAAAAAAAAAATACAAAATAGAATGAATTGCAATTTCTCTTAGGTCCAGGTTAAGACCTCACTGAACACCTTTTAAATTAACTTTTTCCAACTATGGCTTTGAATTACTCATTTTTTTAAAATGGCAAATAAAACTGCAAAGTAATAAATACACAAGTAGTTGCATTTCTAATATTGGTATTCACTCTTTACATTGTCTAGAGTAAAGTAATATTTGGTAAGTACATAATAGCACAACTGATTTGTAGAATATGTTTTAAAATGTTACTTAATTTTTATTCTGTATTTTTCTTGTTTACTATTTACAGTTCACACAACTTGAGCAATACAATTAAATTTTGGGGTTATTTTCTCCATTTTGTTCACCCAGGATTCACTGTATATTTAAATTAGAAAGTGTGGTATTGATTTTCTCTTTTTTATCATGAAAACGTTCCCAGTCTTATTAGGTTGATGAATTTATTTCTTAACTGAACTTACATTTTCAACTTAAATTACTTTGCAGTACAACCTAATGTCCCATGCAATGATGTTATACCTGTATTTGTGTCAAATCTAATTATGAAGGCTTGATTTGTGTAATGTGAAAGAAATTATTTTCACTTTCTCTACCATGAAAACAGATCAATTTTCCCATTAGTCCTCTCCATCAGTACTGACTGCTTTAAGCTTATATTTTTTTTCATATTACTTTATTTTCTAGCCAAATTTGGTCCTTATTTCATGTGTGAATAGATTGACTGCACTTTAGGAGGTTTTAGTTATGTTGACTGGTGAACCATATAAATCAGAAAGCAGCAATAGAAATATTTTTCATTATTACTTTCTTTTTTATGTATGTTGTGTCATGATAGCATTTTCTCAATTTTTAACAGATATCCGTTTCTTTTTGCCATTTATTTATGTTCTAGAATTTAGAAAAGAGCAAATCATGAGATGAACCACAGATTAGGCAATAACAGAAAATGATGGAATTGTTCCCATTTTAGCAGCAAAGTTTGGATAAAAGACTGAGGAGATTTCTTCAGGCTCTTTGCTCTGACAAAAGGAGTTGAAAGGTGCTACATAATTTTCCCACAGAACTTTTGTTCTCTGATGTTTTTGATGCACAAATAAATATGTGAGTTGAAAGTTTGCAGAGTGGAGCTTGTGTGTTTACAAAAGGGGCTGTAAGTGAACATGCTGATGGGTGTGAAGTCAAACATCCTGTAGATAATGGGCACTATTAGGAAGATATGCTCAGAAAAGAGGTTTTCAGAATCCCACCTGCTTCTGTGAATGCCAGGTTTTGTTTATTGTCTTTGTATAAACCATTCACCAAGTACATATTCAAAGCATTTTCTAATAAAATGTTCTCTAGTATAAAGGTCGATTCTGTTTCATCAGTAACGAAATTGAAGTAATATTTACAAGATGAATAATAAGAAGCAGAAGTCTGGTGACCCTTTACTTTACATTTTGAATTTTCAAGAAATCAGCACTAGATATGGTAACAAAATATGTCTTACCTGCTTTTCAATTTCACCAGAAACACTTAAGCAAAATCCATTTAATGCTTCCCCCACCTTAGTCCTACTCTATCTGAATATATAGACTTTGTATAACCCAGACCTCAAAAACTTGAGAAACCAGACCCTAATATTTATTGTTTAAATTGCAAACTGCATAACTCTTGGAACTCCTGGTCCACAACAAAAATCTTAAAATTTCCCAGACAGGAATCAGGATCATGATAAGGTCATAAGCTTTTTGCTTGCTCTGCTATATATCCGAGGGCAAGTATAGCCCGGTATGAGCTAATGCTTCACCTAAATCTGTTCATTGAAAAATTAAATAAGTAAAAGAATAAGTACGGTTCCAACTTTAACTTGGGCCTTATTATTCTCAAATGAGAATGTTCTATTTTTCAGAACCTGACCATCAGAAACTATTTTAAATTTAAGATCTCCTTCTTCTTATGATTGAGTCACTGTGACCTACTCATTACTGCCAAAATAACATTATAATCCAGAACTTTTTTGCCTATCAAAGCTCATATGTAGCTTGAGGAAAACAGCTTTCCTGTTCTACAGGGCAAAGTCAAGCACCAGTGCTGGACTTCAGGCAGATGCACATGTTGGAAGAAACAGACTGCCGACTTTATTAGAATTTGGTTGTCTTTTCAGCCAAAGGAGGCCCCACCTTTATTTGGAGCTGTGGCCAAATCCCCAGTCAAGTCATGGAACCTAAATATTGTCCTGGATGTTGAGATGTTTTAGCTACATAGCAGTTACAGAGTTACATTAGAGTGTCCATATATTTTGTCATGGGAACCAAGACTAGTGAGAATATATATGGCACTGCTGCTATTGGAATTGGAAAACTGGTAACAGCCAGGACTATTGTGGAACTAGGGAACAGTGACAACACTATCCATGAGACCCTTTCCCCTTGGTTCATGTTTCCCAGGGAAGGCTCTTCTCTGGAAATAATGTTTTCACTCTTTTTAAAAGTCATTATTTCATTTCAGAGGGCATAGGAAATTGTTGACTTCTGATGACATGATTCTGCTTCAGGTTCAAAGAAATTTTACACAGTGATCAATAGATTTTTCTTGTTTCTTTTGTTTAATTCTTTCTGTATAGGCTTTGTACAGGCATTGATAGGTTTTTAAAATTTGATTCACCAACATTTTCCAAATCCTGAGGTATGAGTACTCAAAATAGCTGTAGTTGGAAGACTGTTAGTCAGCTTTCCATTGCTCTGACAAAATCCCTAAGAAAAACAACTTAAAGGAAGAAATATTTATTCAGACTCAATCCCTGATTATCTGCTTCCATTGTTTCTGAGCCTGGGTGACACAGTACATTCTTTTTTGTTTTGTTTTGTTTTTGGTGGACACAATATCTTTATTTTATTTTTATGTGGTGCTGAGTATCAAACCCAGTGCCCCGCGCATGCCGGGCGAGCGCGTTACCCCTTGAGCCACATCCCCAGCCCTGACACAGTACATTCTTGCAGGATAGAAACAGAGAGAGAGAGGAAGGGACTGGAGACAAGTTATAATCCCCAAGGGCATGCCCTCAAGACTGTTCTTCTACATAGGCCTCATCTTCTACATTTTCCTTTGTCTACCAATAGTCTAATCAGCTATGAACAAATCAATGAATTAATCCACTGGTAAGATCAGAGCCCTCCTGATCAATGATTTCTCAAGATCCCTATTTCTGACCATTGTTGCATTGGGCACTAAACCTTAAGCACACAGACCTTTGGGAGACATTCTAGATTTAAACTATAACAAATGTGTAATGCATATTGAATATACCACAATGATGTTTCTATAGCTATGTGCCAATTTCCCTTCCTCTTTAAATGTTATTTCTTGTTTACGTGGACAGGGAGAATTATTTTGCAGTGAGTTTTTTAGTTTTTTATTGTTTTTCACTTTTCACCTGAAGATCTCCTCTTTAAATTGTGTGATTTTCCTACCCAACATAAAGGATGTTCCTCTCCATCCTACTCACATTTATGAAGGATTGGTGGTGAATTATAACCCCACCTTGGTGAGACTGTACCATCTTCAGGACTTCAGTGATATTGAAATCTGGGCCATTATCTTTTTATGATCTTGGTTTTTGTTTCCTATTGTGATGACATAATATATAGTGGTATAGTGGTATTAGATTTTACTGGAAATGTACAGCAAACTAAAAATCACTCAGTGTATTTTGAGTCATGTACCTCTTACTTGCTACCTACCTCTTATGTACACACATTTGATTGTCACTTACTAGGGCTTAGTTAAAATTTTAGAGGAAGACCTTTATAGCCTTCCTTTTCAGTGAAGTGTGTGTGTGTGTGTGTGTTTGTGTGTGTGTGTGTGTGTTTGTGTTGGAGTGATGTGAGCTGGGAAAAGTAAGGGGATGTTTTATACAAAGTAAAGAAGATGGAAAAGTAGAAATAATATATCTTTAAGTTAAGAATTAATACATAAACTATTTAAAGAAGTAACTGCTTACTAAAGCAACTATACATGACAAGTTCATGTCATTATTTTTCTTGTTGGAAGGTGTGCCAATAGTGTGCTGGTAAAATAATTGAGTAAAAAAAAAGCCTTCTTTTGGACAAAATATCCTGTTTATTATGCATTAGTAAGAGTTTCCCAGAATAACAGAACCCATGGGGCATATCAGAGACATATGAAGTAGAATTAACATGGGAGATTGTTTAACGTTTTTATGGAGCTGAGAAGTCAGAGAACACGCTGTTTTCTGGCTGCCAGGAAAGTAGTTTCAGCCTAAGTCTAAAGGCTCAAGAACTAGAAGGAGTGAGGTCTCAGAGGAGGAAAAGATGAATAGCCTAGCTCAAGCAGAGAGGAGAGCCAATTTACCCTTTCTGAGGTGTTTTGTTCTATTTGGGTTCAAATAAATAAATAAAAATGTTTTGATGCCCACCCTCTTTGGTAAGAGTCATTTTCTTTATTTGATCCACTGACTCAAATACTAATTTATTCTGGAAAAACTCCATGTGTTAATAACCTTTCCACTGCTGTGGCAAAATATCTGAGAAAATCCACTGAAGGGAGGAAAGGTTTGTTTTGGCTCATGATTTCAGTCCATAGTCACTTGGCCCCATTGTTTCTGAGCTTACTGTGGTGAGATAGAATGCAGTGGTGGGAAGCATACAGTGGATCAAAGCTGTTTACCTCATGGTGACTGGGAAGCAGAAAGAGAGAGAAAGGAAATGAGCAGGGACAAAATAAATTCTTTGAAGTCAGTGATATACTCCCTCTTACTAGTTTCCACTATCTCCCAATAGTTCTTTAAACTATAAATCCATCAATGCATTTATCAATTGATGAGGTTAGTTTAGAGCCCTTGTGATCCAAGCACCTCCAAAGTCCCCATTTCTGAACACTGCTGGACCCAGGAAGATTTCAACACGTGAGATTTAGGGGACACTTAAGACACAAATCATCATATGCTTACTCAGAAATAATGCTTTGCAGGGATCAGGACATCACTTAGATCATTTGAGTTTGCACATAAAATTAACCAACATAGGTTTTGAGATACATAGTTGTGAACTCCAAAGAAATCACAGTACTAATAGTGAACCACTTTTGTATATTGGCACATGTAAAACACTTAGCATTTTATCTAATTTCATTTTTCAACTCCAAAGTGTCTGCTCTGATACTAGAGGACAATTATCTATAAAAATTCATAAGGCTTCTACATGACTACAATGTGAAAAAAAAAGTGACAAATGCAATGACCCATTCTGTCATTTTGGTTTGAATATATTTGTTAATGTAATCATGGCAGGAAGCATGCATTTGGGAGATGATTCATGTGGACACTGCTACTAGCCCATAGTTTTCTGCAATTTGTGTAAAGGGTAAATTTTGCTTCAAAGATTATAAATAATTGATATCTGTGGCCAAATTAACGTGGATTCAACAACAACTTTGTATGCTGTATTTTGTTTTGTGAAACACTTCTCTGGGTTTGGATGGATGTAAGTATGGCAATCTAACTTCATTGATAATGAAAGAGTGGACATTTTTAACAAAGAAAGAATTAAATGTTGACCAATAAGGAGCTTGGAACTTACCATTCTTACCAGACTGCTGTATTTGACAAGGACTCTTCATGTTCTTCTACCAGTTGAGTCATTTTTTTCATCAAGAATCAAACTTGAATGAAGTCTATGTCATAAATACTATTTATTTAAATTGAAGAACAATATCTTGATGATTAAGAGAAACAAAGAATCTGTTCTATATATCCTTACTTAAATTCAGTACTTAATACAATTATTTGCTTTTCCTCATATTTTCTGGTGGAGAGACCATCATTTAAGTACTAATGATAACACTGATGTTTTTTCCTCTCTCCTTTCCTTTTAAGACAGAAAGATTGATTTAGATAAATCTTTCTTTGAAAGAAAGAAGGAAACTTGTTTAGCTGACATGCTTGTCTTTGATATATGCCTGTGTTGTAGAGACACCCATTCTATACTGTTTAGTGTGATAATTTTTATAGAAGCAGTGTTCCTAAGGGAAGCCATTCATTTTCCAGTAGTTTCCATACCCCGGAGGAAACATTCCATTATGGTTACAATTTTATGTACTTTCTTATCACAACAAGTCATGCCATATGATCTAGACTTCATCATTAAAAATACAATGTGTTGACTTTCACCTGACTATCAATCATGTCAATCTGCAAAGGATTCACAACAGTTGAGGAAATAAGGATGTCAGTAATGTATATTTGATCCAATAAAATGCTAACACTCTGCTGTAGTTGATTCTATGTAATCCTTAAAGCTCTTAAAGATATATAAATTTCTATTTTCTAATATCTTATGAAAAATTTCATGTGAATTAAGGTGATGGTCTTTAACATAGGAGAGTAAATTGAAACAATGCATTATTATTCTTTTTATACAGATTGAATAATTAGTTCCAGAAAATAGGCTACATATATTTTAGGTGTACATATATAAACATATGGACCTGTTAAAGCTTGACTGAACAACCTTACAAATATATTTTCTATAAGTTTGACATCATCAACTAAATATACAAACTATTTTTTGATAACTTTATTGAAGATACAAATTGACATTTTAATGCTTCCTTTAGCTAAATCACAAGATATATTAAGAGAAAAAAATCAAAGCCTCGTAAGTGCTTATGAGAGACAGAGTAAATCCTTTAGCATGATTAGTCCAGTGAAATGTTAAAAGAATATTTTGTGTGCATGTCAGGTCTCTTGCTAGTCTCAAACTGGTAATTTGGATTCGCTTCATTATAGCCACTGAAGTACCTTAGCTGAGGCTGGGAAGAGAAGTGAAGAGCCAGAAAGAAAGAGCAATAACACTTAAATTATGGAGTTGCTCTCATAATTCAGCTCCAGATAACTCAAACAAGTACCATGCAAATGACAATGCAGGGCTGAACTCCACTCTGTGGGAATGGAAATGCACCAGACGCAGGAGCCCTCCAGGAGCTCCCTTGATGAGCCTCAAAATGAATATGCTGAAGATGTAACACATTTTTCTCTGTGTTTCAAGAGCTGATTCTTCCATTTTAATCAAGGATACTTTTCAAAAGAATGATATCTGAAACTACTTTTTTAGGATAATAAAATTTGTAATGTTTTGATAAAAACACACAGATTTTATGTACTGGTGATTTGGTTAATGGGAAACTTGTCCTAAAACAAAACAAAACAAAACAAATTTTATTTAATATAAATTTTCACGGACAAAAAGAGTTATTTTTTAATAAATTGTTACATATAAACCTGGCACTTTTCAAGAAAAGTGATATTGAATGATATATTGCACTGATAATAAATAAAATTGAATTATTTGTAAGCAGAAAAAAAAACAAAAAGCTTGTTGTGTCAACTCTAGATTTAAACAGATATAAACACAAAAGTAACTTCTTCTTTATTCTAGCTCTTACTAACTGTATGGCTATAGAAAATAAATTAACCTCTCTATGCTCCTAATCTGTAAAGCAACAATAATATTAGTACATACATCATAAACTCATGTGCTATAATAAATTAACAGTAACTCATTATTGAAAGACATCTAAGTATAGGTCAAACACTAATCTGAATGCATATTATAATTTAATTCTGTCTTTGCAGCAACTATTGAGACTGGGCAAAATTCCCTACCTTGACTACATGTTCATAGCTAACAGCTGTCTTTCCTATGCCAAATGTTCTCAAAGTCTGAATTCAAATTCAAAACATTTTTCTGAAGTCCATTTCTTTTTATATTATTAAAAACCACACAAATACAACTGTAGTCATCATCTTTAGTCCTGCTCCATTCTTGTCCGTACCCTGTTCATCTTGGTCAATGACATTACTGTCCAATCAGTGCTGCAGGTATAGGTCTAGAAGTTATTCACTCATCAAAACCTGTTGATTTACCTCAACTCTACCCATCAGTCCCCTGTAAGTTTCTGGAATATCTGACATTTCAACTGTTCTTAGGGTCTCATAATTATCTTCCTGTGAACACTGATCATTCCCACTCATCAGTCCCAATCCATCACCCACATGGCAGCAAAATTGTCTTTTAAATGTTCAACTATGATTATGTTGTCCTATTGCACAATATCTTAAATTTTCCATTAGATGAAGACTAAAACACTTAACATAATACTTAATATAACCTACATGGTCCAGCTAAATCAGGATTTTCCTCACTGTATAGCTTTTTGGGGGCTTTATGTGATACTCACTTTCTACACTTCAGTTGTGACACTCATCTTGTATTTTTCAGATGTGTCTCATATACATCATCTCTGGAACTTCACTTATACTTTGCTTCTGAGTGGAACACTCCCACTTCCTTGTCGTAGCTAAGCTAATTGAAAGCCAACTCTGATATCACAGAGTAGTTTATTTCTACTCTTATGTGCACATAGAATTTTATATTCTTTGCAGCTATCACCATATTTGAAAATATTGCTAGTTATCCATATCATCTGTTAGACAGTACACCTCATGAGGACAGGAAATATGTCTTGTCCTAACACAAGACAAGCTCAGAGCATCACTTATTGTTCCTTGCTGGTGCTGTGCAACTCTGTTAAAACAATTGAAAATTTAAATAATCAAACAAAGTGTAATCGGCTCCCTTTCACTCTTGGGTGATAGGAATTGATATTGAGCTAGAGAGACAAAGATGGAGATAGAGGTGGAGATTGGGGTCAAGGAGAGCTAGGGAGATAGATATAGATAAATAAACATAGAATAAAAAGAGGGAGGGCTGGGGATGTGGCTCAAGCGGTAGCGCGCTCGCCTGGCATGCGTGCGGCCCGGGTTCCATCCTCAGCACCACATACAAACAAAGATGTTGTGTCCACCGAGAACTAAAAAATAAATATTAAAAATTCTCTCTCTCTCTCTCTCTCTCTCTCTCTCTCTCTCTCTCTCTCTCTCTCTCTCCTGTCTCACTCTCTCTTTAAAAAAAAAAAAGAGGGATGAGTATGGAAGAAAATAGTTATAATCATGATGCTCAGAGCATGAACAGTACTTCCTCGCCTTTAAAGTGAACAAGAGACAGAAGGTCATTTTTCCCTTCTCTCTTGCTACCATCACCCTGTAGTAAAGTGCAGCTTCAACACTGTGAGGACATTACTGCTATTATTTCTAGCTTCCATTTACTGAATGTTTCATATTATTTTATTTAACCTTAGCACACTTATGATGTTTATTATTACCATTTATTATTACCATCTAATAGATGATGTGGTGAAAGCAAAGGGACCTTAAGTTACCTGCACAAAAAGATGTATAAAACAGCAGAGAATCAAACTCAGGATATTTAACTCCAGAGCTTCTACTTAACAACTACATACCCTGCCATAAGGAATCTGTCATAACAAATCGGTCAGTGAGCACTTGCCAAGCAGTATATTCATGAGGAAAAGTACTGGTAATCCAGCCAATATGAATTCATTAAACTTAGAGGAAAAGCATTCAGAAGGGGACTTCCATTTAACTGAGTAGCATAAGACAGATATTAAGAACTCGTTCTCGTTCTGAGGCACATCATGGAAAGTGATATGTGTGTGCGTGTGTGTGTGTGTCTGTGTGTGTGTGTGTCTGTGTGTGTGTGTGTCTGTTTGTGTCCTTCTAGGACTTTGGTGAACTTGAAACATTGTGTGAAACAAATGAATTTTCCTTATTTAGCTTCACACGGAAGGTCTGACTCTCCAACCTCTGAGAACCTAAAACTGTCTACAGCAGTTTTCTAAGGCTGCCACAACAAATCTCACAGCCTGGCTGGCTTAAACAACATAGTTTTGAATGCTGGAATTCCAATAGTGGGTGTTAACATGTTTGTTTTCTCTTGTGGCCTCTCTCCTTGGATTATAGATGAGTAGTTACCTCCATGCTGTGTCTGCACATTGTCTTTTCTCTGCATGTGCATGAGTGTGTCCTCATTTCTTTTTGAATTTGAAGGAAATATGTTTTCACCTACAGTACTACACTCTCCATGAATATGTGTAATTATACTAATGCTTATGGAGGTTATGAACTGGGGCTGGTCAGACTCAGACTGTGAAAACTGATAGTACTTTCTTTGTTTATCAACAGTGGCAAAGGTAGAGGCAGGAACATCTATTCTTTAGACTATACCAGTGTGGTTCCATTGCTTGAAACAAATGAGGCAAGCCAATGAGAGAGTTACAGATGAATTGGCAATTTCTTAAATCCAATAAAAATTAATATTATATAGTCAAAAGTTGAAATATAAAGCTGATTTATTGCTTTTTGGTCACAAGAATCACTAGAAACAAATCTCTCATATGTGTAAAGAAGCTTGAATATGGTCAGTCTCCTTTTATTGTCAACTTAATTGTCATTTTCAAACTTTTCCTTCATTTCTTACATCTTCTTTGCTAAAGAACACTAATTCTGTTCAAAATTGGGTAGCTATGTGCTTCAGGGAAACTGATCCCTTCATAATTCAGGAATACAGTGTGTACTATTGTATGCCAATCATGGCAGGCTGATTAACCATTTACAAAGGACAATCATTTCTCACCTGAAGGAACAGAAGGAACATTTAGGAATGGGATTTTTAATCTGCAAATGAGTAAATAAGGAAAGACAAACTTTTTTTGTGACCTGTATCTAGTCATACTGACAATCTCAGTAGCAGTGGTTTGCTTCTTTGAGGAAGCTAACGGGAGACCAGGTGTGGTGGGTTGAATGATGTCCCACTCTTATGGTTTATACATACAACATCCCCCAAAAGCTCATGTATGAGAATGTTCAGAGGGGAAATGGTTAATTTATGAGAACTATAATCTAATCTTTGAATTAATCCACTATGTGGATCATCTGGGCCGTAGCTATAGGCAAGTAAGGTGTAGCTGGAGGAAGAAGGTCACTGGGGATATGCTTGTGTGAGCTGAGCTCTCTCTCTCTCTCTTTCTGCTTCCTGGTTGCCATGTCCTGGGATGTTTTCCTCCAACACACCCTATGCCAAGATGTTCTGCCTTCCCTTGGGCCTAGAGCAATGGAGTCCACCAATCATGGAACTGAACCTCTAAAACTGTGAGCCAAAATAAGCTTTCCTCCTCTATATTGCTCTTGTTGGGTATATTGGTCACAGACATGCAAAAGCTGACTAAAACAACCATAAACTTTATGTCCAAAATAACCTCTATGACCCCACTTGGAAATAAGGTCTTGGTAGATGTAGTCACATTAAGATGGGGGTATTTTTGTAAATAAGAAGACCTCAAACAATGACTTGTAAGAAGAAGGAAACATAGACACAGAGCCATGCAGGGGAATGCTAGTTGAGACAGAGATTGAAGTGATGCAGCTACAGTCCAAGGAACTTCTGGATTACCAGCAACCACCTGAAGCTAACAAGGAAACAACGTAGGATTTTTTTGCTAGAGGGACCATGGTCTTATCAGACACTTGACCTCCAAGTAAAGAAAAGAAAATTCCCCTTTTTAAAGCCACTCAACATGTGATACTTTGCTATGATTGTCCTAGAAAACTAATATATCCAAGCAGTCCTGCAGTGATGGAACTGAGAGCAACGGAAAGAACCTACCTGGATCCTTGATGCCAGGAGGCCAAGGATGAGACCACATTACCTTGGGTCTTTCTGTTACAAGGAACTTTTTTTTTTTCTTCTTCTTGTTTTATCCAGCTCTAAGTGACTTTTAAATTATTTATTGGGAGAAATCCCAAAGTGACTGCAATATTTGGGGTGCTATAAATATTTGGGGAGGAAGCACACTTGAAATAGCCTGGAATTCCCTGTGCTAGTCAAACAGGTGGAAGCTCAAGTTTAGACATTTGGAGGATTAATGTAAATGTGACCTCATGGGTTCTCACAGTCTGGTGAATCTTTGCACTTATCATTTACATTCTGGTATTTATTGTCACCCCACTGTTATCACAGACTGATGTGGCCTGGGGAAATGCTAGCAACATTTGCTTGATAGCTGAGCACCATGCAAGTAAATTTCATTTGCTTTGTATCAAGATACTAGCCCAACTTTTGATTAAAGATAAAGAGATGCAAAAATACCCAAATCACATGCATGAAAACAAAATGTCTGCTTCTCCAGATAGTTCTATTTTTGTGTCTATAATTCTGCTCACCAACTGCAAGTGTAACCTTTCTTTAAATTTGCAAAATAATTCAGAAGTTTTCATGCTGCCAATTGCTAATCAAACCTTCTTCATCAACATCCACGCCCTCTTCCCATTTGTCATTTTATTCATGCATTGCAAACCGTGGCTCATGCAGCTCCCTCTTCTCTTTGCCTCAGGAAAACAACAGGCTGTGTAACCAAGGGGAAGCTTATTAGCAGCTAAAAGCTCATTTTTAATGCTACCTAATCAGGTTGCTGACTCATTTAAATTATGAACCTTAAGAAAAAAATCCTCATTTAATGACTCAAATATTAGTGCGGCTTGTCAAACAGTGTCTTTAATATTGCTAGCTTCCTCTCAAAGAGTTCAAGCACGAACCCTTTGCCGGAATAAATTGGTAAACCTGTTTCTTTCCCAGTGCATATGGTGAAAACCTATGAGGTCTGTCTGATTTATATAAGTGTACTTGGCTGCTATTTTATATTTATCCAAACTATGTTATAAAGTAAAAGTAAGGATAAGTTCCAAGAATAAGTTGTTTTTTTTTTAATATAAAGACTGGACATATTTGTGAATAAGACATATGTAGGCTTCTCAATTATGCCTGGCTCACTAAATCAAGTTCATTTATTCTGCATCATATTATTTGCTTTTATTATTGATTTATCCTGGAAGTTAATGAATGAAAATGCGGGTGCTGGAAATTTTCTTATATTTTAAATACATTTTAAAAGCTACAACATTATAAAGGTATTTTCACGGCGTTTTGAACTTTCTAAAGTATGCATGTGTATTATCAAGAAGGTGGAAAACTGGTGGCAACAGTCTGTCACCTCTCTACAATTCATTGCTAATATCAAGTGATTTATTCAAAATCATTTGTATCATGACTAAAATAAACGAAAGACACAATTTGTTCAAGCCTGGACTGGACACACACGCGTGTCATACAAAGAAATTTATAGTTTAATATCATTGTATTTCCTCAAGTTCATGCCTCTCCTGACTGTAGAGAAAGTAGTTTCTAAAACCAAGCTTGGATAACAGTGGAACATCCAACATTTCTACCAATATCTAATACCTACTAAGAAAGTTTTTCTAATTCTAGAAGTTGCAAATCTTTTACTGTTAATCTAGAATGTTTCAACTGACTTATTCTTAACATATAAGCTGTAGAATTAACGTTAGAAGAAATATACAACAGGCTATCACTTGAGAACAATGAGTATTTGAACAACACAGAAAAAAAAAATTCTGGTCTTTGAGCAAGAACTCCTTGAAGAAAATTCTTAGAGATTATTATTTTTTTTTATTATTTGGCTCTTCCATTGAGAGTACTTTTCATTATGCAACACACAAAAACATTGTATCAACCTCTTTCCATATGATATTCTTTCAAATACTTGAGGCATTTAGTGTCTTCACTTAAAACATGTTCAGGCAAAGTAACAATACCATTATTACCCATGCTGTTGCCCTCTTTTTTATGTTCAACAACTATGGTATTGATACTAAATATAGCATTCCAATATGAGACACAGGATTATTAAACTTCTGTTTTCATGATAGAGTCTTATAGTGATTATTTTGATAAAAAAACCTGATTTTTATAGAAAGTTATTCTTCTTTCCCTCCCTCCCTTCCTCCTCCTATTTCTTTAACCCTCCCTGTCTTTCTGGACAAATTGCTTATTTCATAATATATTAACTTGGCCTGAGCAAGGTATAATTTCTTGTTGGAATGGAAAGGTAAAACAGCATAAGTCATTGGACCCAATTACAGGGAGGAAAGTATAACTGTGTGTCATGGTGGCAGTCCATGTTTGGGTAGATGTTGGACCCAGGATGCAGGCAATGATCAGCATTATAAATGTGTCTCCATTTATTTAGATTTTTGTCTCAGCAATATTTTGTACATTTATCTGTATAAATCAAATGTTTCTTTTCATTTTTTCCTTGGTATTTTTTATAATTTTAAGAATGGAATTTTTTCATAAATTCAGCTTTAAGTTTTCATTTTCGTAACACAGAAATAAAACTTAGTTTTCTATATTTATCCTGTATTCTGCAACCTAACTAAACCCATTCTTAAATTTAGCACTATGTCAGTATGTACATGTATTCTTTGGAATTTTCTATAAACAGGATCATGTCATTTACAAATAAAAGTTGTTTTACTCCTTTCTTTAGTTTTTTTTTTTTTTTTTTTTCATGGTGCTCAGGATTGAACCCAAAGGCCTTATGCATTCAAGTCAAGCACTATACAAAATGAGTTATATCACCAGCCCTCCTTTCTTTAAGTTTTTAAAATTTTTTATTGCACTATATGTTGATGAATGTAATTACCAACAGCATACATTTTTGCTTATTTTCAAACTTAGGGAAATGTTAGATAAGCATTCACTGTTAGGTATGATACGATCTCTGGAGTTTTATAGATGTGTTCTGTCAGAGTGTGAGCATTTATTTCTATTTATAGTTTATTATTTTTTTATTATGAATGTATTTACTTTTATTGTGTTTACGTTATTGGAGCCTGTCAGTTTTAAAGATTATTGAGGTATTTTTTCCTTTAATTATTGTGATATGATATGCTAAATAATGACCTATAAAGATTTCTATTTATTTTTCCCTAGTACTTATGAATATATTATCTTAGAAATATAAAACTATAACAGATATTGGTAACTGGCAGTGAGATACTATACTAACAAATATCTAAAATGCCCAAGTGGCTTTGGAATTGAGTGGTGGACACAGGCAGGAAGAATTATGAAAAACATATTTGAAAAATTTTGAAATGCCCTAAATAAACTAGTTATGAAAGGTGCCACTAGTGAGAATACAAAATTAAATGAGGAACAGAGTAGAAAGAAAAAAAATTGTAGAGAATTCTTATATAGCTATAAATAGACTGTTGGTAGAAATATGAATATTAAAGGTGGTTCTGGTAAGGGCTCAAAAAGGAACAAGAAACTATTATTTTAGACTGGAGGAAAGGGAATCCTAGTTTTATACTGAAAAAAAAAAAAAACCCAGGCAAACTATGTCTTTCAAGTTATGTGAAAAGTAAAATTTATTAGGCAACAAGCTTGGGCATTAAAGGCAATTTTGAAGCAAAGTGTTGAAAGTATGGCCTTATTTCTTCTTGCTGCTCATAGCAAGCCACACAAGGTTGCTTACTGACATTGTAACTTAATCAATCTTACCTGGTTAGAGATCAAATTTTCTTAAGCTGGACTTTCTTTGTCACTTCATTTTTATATTTTTGTGTGGGGATAACAATAATTGTTCCTATATGACTTCTTAACCATTGCATTTTGGCAATAGGTTATATGTTTCTAGATTTACAAATTCATAGCTATTGAAAAAATTTCCCCAAATGCTCATCATCTCTAGCAGTCAAAAAACGCAAATCAAAACCACCCTAAGATACCATCTCACTCCAGTAAGATTGGCAGCCATTATGAAGTCAAACAACAAGTGCTGGCAAGGATCTGGGGAAAAGGGTACTCTTGTATATTGCTGGTGGGACTGCAAACTGGTGCGGCCAATTTGGAAAGCAGAATGGAGATTCTTGGGAAAGCTGGGAATGGAACCACCATTTGACCCAGCTATTGCCCTTCTCAGACTATTCCCTGAAGACCTTAAAAGAGTGTACTACAGGGATACTGCCACATCGATGTTCATAGCAGCACAATTCACAATTGCTAGACTGTGGAACCAACCCAGATGCCCTTCAATAGATGAATGGATAAAAAAATGTGGCATTTATACACCATGGAGTATTACGCAGCACTAAAAAATGACAAAATCATGGAATTTGCAGGGAAATCGATGGCACTAGAGCAGATTATGCTTAGTGAAGCTAGCCAATCCCTAAAAAACAAATACCAAATGTCTTCTTTGATATAATGAGAGCAACTAAGAACAGAGCAGGGAGGAAGAGCAGGAAGAAAAGATTAACATTAAACAGAGACATGAGGTTGGAGGGAAAGGGAGAGAAAAGGGAAATTGCATGGAAATGGAGGGAGACCCTCATTGTTATACAAAATTACATATAAGAGGTTGTGAGGGGAATGGGAAAATAAACAAGGAGAGAAATGAATTACAGTAGATGGCGTAGAGAGAGAAGATGGGAGGGTAGGGGAGGGAGGATAGTAGAGGATAGGAAAGGTAGCAGAATACAACAGTTACTAACAGGGCATTATGTAAAAATGTGGATGTGTAACCGATGTGATTCTGCAATCTGTGTTTGGGGTAAAAATGGGAGTTCATAACCCACTTGAATCTAATGTATGAAATATGATGTCAAGAGCTTTGTAATGTTTTGAACAACCAATAAAAAAAGAAAAAAAGGAAGATAGAAAATAGCTGCATTTTGTTGTCAATTCTCCAATGTTATTGGATAGAAATAAAAATTCAACATCATTTGAACATTAAAAAAATGAAAAAATTTCCCTATAGAGAAAATTATGTATTGAGCCACCATAGATGATTAGGCCTCTGAGATGATGAAATTCTTGGCTTTTGAGCTGATGAGTCTCAGGTGAGGATTTGTCTTGAATTTAAATAATAATAGGCATTGTAGGAGGTGATAAATATATTTTGTGTGGAGGATAGTTCCATTTGGAACCAAAGATAGGACTTTTGTAAGTTGAATAACAACTCTCAAAGATGCCCATGTTCTGCCAGGTGCATAATTATAGTCCCATATAACCTGGGCAGAGGCAGAGGTAGGAGTTTCCTTGAGTCAGGAGTTTGAACCCCACCTGGGAAACATAAGACAAACCCTATTTAAAAAGCAATAAATAACCCAATCAATAAATGTGCTAAGGATCTGAACAGACATTTCTCAGAAAATTATACAATCAATCAATATATGAAAAAATATTCAGCCTCTCTAGTATTAATAAATGCAAATCAAAACTACTCTAATATTTTATCTCACTCTAGTCGGTTATCTCTATTGCAGTTATCAAGAATACAAGCAATAATAAGTATTGGCGAGGATATGGGGGGGGGGAAGGCACATTCATACATTGCTGATGGCAGTGCAAATTGGTAAAATCACTCTGGAAAGCAGTATGGATATTCCTTAGAAAACTTGGAATAGAATCACTATTTGGCCCAGCTATCTCACTCCTCACTCTATACCCAAAAGGATTTAAAATCAGTATACTACAGTGATGCAGCCACATCAATGTTCATAGCAGCTCAATTCACAATAGCTAAACTGTGGAACCAACCTAGATGCCCTCAACAGATGAATGGATAAAGAAACTGTGGTATATATACACAATGGAATATTACTCAGGATTAAAGAGAATAAAATTATGGCATTTGCAGGTAAATGGACAGAGTTGGAGAATATTGTGCTAAGTGAAATAAGCCGATCTCAACAAACCAAAGGCCAAATGTTCTCTCTGATAAGTGGATGCTGATCTATAATGGGGGGGGGGATTTCATTGGGAAAAGGGGGAGGGGGAGGAAGGGGGTATGGTGGCAGGAAAGTTGGTGGAATGAGATAAACTTCATTACCCTAGGTACTTGAATGACTGCACATATGATGCAACTCTATACCATGTACAATCAGAGAAATGAAAAGTTGTGCTCTATTTGTGTACAACAAATCAAAGTGCATTCTGTTATCATGCATAACTAACTAGAACAAATAAAAATATAAATAAAAAGAAAATTTTAAAAAAGTGTTCATTTCCTAATCCATAGACCATGTGAAATAGTTACCCTTATATCAGTAAGAAACTAACACATATATTATGTTAAATTGCATTCATTTGATTTATTAATCTTTTAAACTTTAGATAATTCTTCCTTTGCCATGGCGGGTAATGCTTTTTTATTATATGTAGTTTAGTTGGATTGGGTTCCCAGATAGTTTGTTATACATTTGCAGTTAACTCATGAAGACACAAATATGGCATTTTGTTGTTGTTGTTGTTTCTTACAGAATTTATCCTTTATGTGATTTTTCTAGATTATTGAGATTGTCCCATGGTAGGTCATTAAATATAATATTAAGTATGCCAACGTTAACCTTCATTGAGTTAATAATAATTTCCATCATACCTATTCTCTTACTTCCATATTTCTATGTAAGTCTAAAATGTAAAAAAATAAAGTAAAAATAAACAACACTCTTCTCTTCATCAACATTGGTGTGGTTCTTTTGGAATCAGGTATATTCTTGTAAAGCCATAACTTATAAAGAAAATTCACTCAATTATGTTAAAATGAAGTATCATTAAGTATCCATTATTAGAAAATTATTTTATAGGAATTTGACTTCCAACCCTTTTGGGAAATAGCCCTTTGAAAGACAGGAGGAATATTGCTAGTAGAATTTGACTACTTCTTCCAAATACCCTGAGCCTCCAAAAAGAAAAAAACAAATCAACTTCTGTCACTTTCTTCTGAATGATTCTGATAACTGTCATGTTTTAAAACAACTTTATGCAGATTTTGCTTGTCTTAATTTTGCTCTTCCTATGTACATTGATCCATGACGATCTGGTTTTCTTCCCTAGTTCAAAAATCCCTGTAAACTTTATCTTCATTTTGGTGACAGTATAATTGATTTTGTAATTTGTACATGTATTATACTTCTTATGTTTATGGTTTATTACTTCAAGTGGGAACACTTGCTGGCAATTCTGGATTTCATGGCTTCTAGATACCATTTCCATTTCTGTGTGTTAGGATCTGTAAACAAGTCAGGATGGCGCCTGGCATTTTGCCAGAGGGAGTGGTTTGTGAAGTAACACCATCAAGCTGCCCGGGGAGTGGGACGCCACTGTAAGAGCCCAGGTCCAGACCTGACCCGGAGGCACAGTCTCGCAGGCTCTTGCTCCCTGTGCCCAGTGACAGTTTGAGTCCTGAACACTCCCTGGATTCTCCCCGGGGCCATCTGGGGCTGCCTGGGACGCTGCAGGTGGAAGATGGCCTGCCTCCCTGAAGTTTGATCAATTCCAGGGCCAGTGACTACGGTGGTTCTCCCACACCTGGAAGCTAATGAGTGGTGAACACTATTGGGGCTTATTTCAAATGTAAGAAAGACCTTGGGATGGTGTGCTACATTGTTCAGAAGGTTGTTTTCTTAGTGGAATGCTACAGGATTTTCTTTGGCCATCATTGCCAGAGTTCCTGCCTTCGTCCCAGCCGGTGAGGATGAGGGTGGAAGAATTTCCAGTGTTGCTGAGAACCAGATGAGACTTCAGATCAAGCTAGCTGTCTGCAGAATTTACCTGGACTGTGAACTTACCTGGATTGTGATTTACCTGGACTGTGAGTTAATCTATTGAGACACTGCTTTACCTGGACTGAGACAACAAACTGTAATCTACAACAAATTGTAACTTGGTATCTTTGCTAACAGTATCATTGCTGGTATAATTTTTCCAAGGGCTTCTTGCATGGAGCCATCAATTGGCTTGGTATTGTGGCATTTTGTATCCTCCCCTTCTGCTTGTAGCAGATTATTTATGGTGTTTGTGTAAAAACCACTATGGTAGTTATTTAAATTAAACAAAAGGAGGAAATGTTAGGATCTGTAAACAAGTCAGGATGGCACCTGGCATTTTGCCAGAGGGAGTGGTTTGTGAAGTAACGCCATCCAGCCATTAAATGTGGAGATTCCTTATTGGTTGACTGCTGTATCTAGTTTATGTTAATTAAGACAAGCTATGTGTAATGTATATATACCCCTCTGCTCCTACAATAAACAGCTTCCACTCCTGCTGTATCAATGTACACAAGTTGCTTGTCACCCCCCAGTTATTTTCTGCAGCCGGACCACGGCATCTGTGCAAAGGAAAACTAAATCCATCTGTATCTTTAGTCTCTAGGGCCTTCAGTTTGGTTGCTGGCTTGTGTCCTCTTTGGCTCTAGTTGGAAGTACTTCCATTAATTTCTGACTTTGGGGATCTTTATAAATGCTACTATTTTCTATAAAAAAGAAACATGTTAGCCTAGAGATCTTGTGTGTGTGTGTGTGTGTGTGTGTGTGTGTGTGTGTGTATGTGTATGTACTTAGATAACAATAAAAAACAGTCATGTGTGGTGGGGCATTCCTTTAATCCCAGTGAGCAGCTTGGGAGACTGAGGCAGGAGCATTGTGAATTCAGAGTCAGCTTCAGCAATTTAGGGAAACCCTAAGCAACTTAGCAAGCCCCTTTCTCAAAAAAAAAAAAAAATTAAAAAGGGCTTAGTAGTTAAGCACTCTGGGTTCAATATTTGGTACTCCATGCCAAAAAAATAAATAAATTAAAAATTAAGAACTTAGCTAACAATTATATTTGTCTGTACATATATACTATATGAACCATACACATACATAGTATTTATTTATATATATATATATATGTATATATGTGTATATATATATATAAAATAGCAAAATTGCTTTATATAGACACATATATTCATTAGCTGTTTTATGTTTTTTTTAACTAAAAATCCAATTTATATGGTTCTTAATTATTTCAGGTATTGATATAAAAATGCTTCATCTCCTTTAATCAAATTCCATCATATTAAAAAGCAAATACTATTCATTCATATGAATAATTCATTCTCTTTGTGCTAGTTACTATACCAGTCATTGGAACATGAACTAAGAGTGTTTGAGCTCTCATGGAGCTCATGGTCTGTTATTAAAAAGAGAGTGATAAAATAATAGTCCTTATCTATAATCAGGAAAATATTGATATTCTTAAATGTTTTAAAACAACATTATTCCAAAGGGTCAATAAATGCTCATAAACACTGGTATTGAAGGATATGGAACTTTTCCATACACATCATTTGGGTAAAGGGCATATTACAACAGAATAATGACCTGTGCAAAGTCTGATGTGTTTGGCAAAAATTGAGTTTGGATTCCTCAAAAGTAATAGCTGAGATGTTTTGAATGCAGATATTCTACTTGAGGGATGAATCTAGCACATGGGAATAAAGGAAGAAGCACACAGATCCTCCCCTCAAAACACAAGTAAAAGTGAATATAAGTTTTCAATCTGAATTTCCTTCTGTAGGCAACAGAAGTTCAATTCTGTTAGCACCACAGAAACACAGAATTAAGTGGTCCAGGAATTGTCCATCTAAAAATAAGGAGGCTGGAACTCTCTCTACCAATTCTACCCACTATTGGTGATGTATTCCCATGGGGCAACACATCCTCACTGTGATGGTTATAGGAACAATGGAGTTCCTGAAACATGGAAAGAGGACCTGGGACAGAATGTTGCATGGCTTTTAATGCAATTAAGGTGGTGAAATGAGATAAGGCTTATATGTGACTGTCTACTAGAGAAGCTGCCAAAATCAGAGGTGGATAGTCTGTCACACAGGCAGCACATACATTTGATACAAGGAATTTTAAAAGGTTTTATATGGTTGAGGCATATGATATCTGAATGTGTTCACGTGTGGAGGGTGTGGCTAGAGAATTATTTGCAGTAAATGGCCACTGATACTATTGAAAAGTCAAGTATAAGACATTGATGATTAAAGATGCTAAAATATGAATGTTAAAATCTCCTAGTGATGATCGTTTGAGAAAAAGTGATGATTCATAAAAAGAAGTAATGTGGTAGTATTGTTTGATAAGTGTTACTCTGAAAATAAATTTGGTAGTTAAATGAAAAGGACAAGACCAAACAAGGCAAAATTAGTAGAAGGTGGACATCACTAAGGATAGCAGAGATAGTCATGTCTCTTTAGGGATGATGTGGTTCTGAATCAAGTAATAATATTGAGAACAGGGATGGACTGATGTGTAATAGAGATGATGTATCAATCATGGGATGGAAACAAGTGTCCAAATATATGCACAATGCAGAGAAAAAGAATAATCTATGTGATTTATATATTTGTAAGTGGGTAAGTAGAAAAGACATCCTATCAATTAGAACCAAGAGAAAAGTGTACACATATCTGGGGTCAAACTTCAGCAAGCATTTGAAGCTCTTGAATAGTAGTGAAAAGTCTGGACAGAGATATGGTTTTGGCATTTTCTATAACTAAGTAGATGGTACAATCCATGAGTATGCATGAGATCACACACAAAAGAATATGCTCAAAGAGATGCAACAAGTACCCAGACTCTAAGCATCTAAGGAGAAAATGAAAAAAACAAGAGCCACAAATAACAGTGTAAGGAATAAGTGAAAAATTTTAACAAGGAGACACTAGCTATAAAATCTTAAACGATAAATTTAAAGGATAACGTTTAACCTGTTTAAGTAGGAGGGATTTTAGCAGTGTTGGCAGTGATCCATTGTGTTAAATATTTTGTACATTCAAGTAATGTGAGAATGATAAGGGCCATTTGGTTTAGCAGTTACTTTTGTAGTGATCTTAGCAAAAAAAAATGGGAATGAGAAATATTGTAATATCACTAATGTTAAAGAAAATGAAAGAGAAGGCAGAGTAACCTGACTAGGATAGAAAGAAGATAAATTTTAAAATAGAGGAGTGAAGTAGATTAATTTTTTTAATATGGAGAAACTTGTACATATTTACTGTTGAGGAGAAAGGATCAGTTTATATAAGAGAAAGAGCAAAAAGGGGCAGAGTTCAAAAGGTGAGTGGCACTTGGAAAGTGATAGCTTAGTGTTTAGTATGAAAAAGGATACATCTTTGAAGCAAGAAAGGGAAAACATGGGAAAAACAATTAAGCCTGGGTACTTTCAATTAAGAAAACACATTAATTGTCTAAGTATTTACAGCTTCAATGTTATAATGTAATAAAATTAAATAGATTTTAGCTGCATGATGAGTATGATTATTAGGGCCTACTTTAAGTTGAGGAAATTTGTTAATGAGTTTGTTGCACTTTTTCCCTAGGAGAGCTTTCATTATAGCAATATAACAATCAATCAGCAATGATTTAGGTGAAACTTAGTCATGAGACCCCTGTCAATATTTCACAGCATTATCATTCTATCAATAGAATATAGCAAATAAAGCTCACTTTGAAAGTGGAAGTACTTAGCACAGTTGTAGGTAAATGGCACACAGTAGGTATTTAATAAATTGCTATTAATGACATAACATCCTCTACATTTAAAAAAACAGATATAGAAATAGTTTAATTAATTAATGTCCTTTGGATCAGAAAATAATAACACCACTGGAGTTCTAATTAGGAAAGTCCATAATAGACTTTCTATATACAGGAGTATTATAACTTGTATTTATAAGATGAATTTTCCATGTGCTTTGTAACTTTGTTTGTAAATTTGCACAGAAAGTCCAGGTTTTGTCAACAAAGAAAAGCCACTGCCTCTTAAGACTTGCTTTTAGAAGTTTTATATCTAGGCACCATTGGGTCAGTTTCTGACATTACTGGAAGTCCCAGAGGAATTAGTCTGAAGAAGTATATCTCAACTGTTAATGTTGGGACTCACCCTGTCTCTTAGATGGGGTCCCTTAAGAAAGGAGAAACTGAAAGAAGATTTACCCAGTCTATAGACTATAGGCCATTACTTGGCCAACTGAAAATTACTCACATGCTCTGATCTACCTTATGAGTTTCCTTGTCACTTTTTAGCTCTAACTGAAGCAGTGGAAATGACTGCAGAATATGCATATTGTCCTGCTTTTACCAAAATTAAACAAGTCTTTCCATGTCATGAATCAAAAAAAAAAATCTGCATTCAAAATTAGAGGATCAGATCCATATCTAGTTTGTCTAACCTTCAGAAAACAATCTGCAGACTTTATTTAGAATACTTTGGCAGAGCAAATTCATGAACTAATATACTCTGCTCATAACCTTAGCATTATATTTCAAAATTAGCTGTTTGTGAAACGTTCTCCTTTTATATAAGATCCGGAATAACTATTTTAAACTTGTAACTTACATTATGTAGATGACAGAAAAGATAATATTATAGTTTCTGTAAGAAATGTGGTAAAATTACTTTATTCCTTTTTCTTTTTTAATGTGAAGAGATGTAGCTCTTTTGAAGCATATACTCTGAAGCATTTTGCAAATTTATGAAAGGAAACAAGTAAATTTCCCTTACGCAAGTGTCAGACAGAACAAGAATATGCACAAGCACCTAGAAGAAGCTAAGTCTTTCTAAAACATTATCACCCTTAGGGTGTGGTTTACCTGGTATAGCCACAATTTCCAGTTGGATTCTTCAATCCAAATTTTTTTTTTTTTTTACTTTGGAACAAACAGAAGGGTGAATAAGACTATTGAGTACATACTGGAGAATGGGAATGTTTTGAAATGCGACAGTTTTGAAAACTTATAGTTTTCAAAGCAGTCTTCACATTATATGATTTCAATGCATGATTTTGTCTTGGCATTTTCTCTACTAAAGGTTACTCTAGAATAATTCACAGCCCTGGAGTAATTCTATAAAATTTAATAGAAAATTTTCAACCACTTTTTCTCATGGTGAAATTACAGACAACTAATTCTTTAGAAAGATTGTAGTTTTACCTTCAAATATATCTGAAGTCCCTGTTTTAAAGAGATAAGGTAAGCTCATGAATTTATACAAAAGTTGATCAAACTTGTTCTTCTGGCTTCTAAATCATGTGCACAGATCAGCATTAGGCAGCATAGAATATTAACGTTTTAGGTATCCATCAAAAAATATTATTTCAGATTACCCATTATTTTTCCTAAGCACTTAGAAAAACCTTATATGACTATTCTCACTATGACCTGGAGACCAAAAAAACAAACAAATAAACAAACAAATGGGTCCAACAGCCTAAACTGGCTTAGAAGTATATTTTTAATTGGACTTTAGAGTCCAAGACTTATCTTTGAATTAGAAAATAATATTTTAAGCCCACAACTATGTGGTTAAACAGTAAAATGTATACTATTTTGTGGCATAAAGTTCAATTGTTGAAATATTTGACATTTTAGTCCTCTGGTCAACACATTTCCCTTTAGTTAAATTAGATGGATTGTCAAATTTAAAGCAAGTGGCTATTGATTTACATTAAAAACATTGCAGGCTGTTGTTCAATTCTCTCCCTTGTTCCCCCCCCCTCCCCTCACATCCTCTTCTATGTAATTTTGTGTAACATTGAGGGTCTCCTACCATTTCCATATGTTTTCCCTTCTCTCTCCCTTTCTCTCCCCACACTCGTCTTTGTTTAATGTTAATCTTTTCCTCATGCTCTTCCTCCCTGTCCTGTTCTTAGTTGCTCTCTTTATATCAAAGAAGACATTTGGCATTTGTTTTTTAGGGCTTGGCTAGCTTCACTTAGCATAATCTGCTCTAATGCCATCCATTTCCCTGCAAATTCTATGATTTTGTCATTTTTATTGCTGAGTAGTACTCCATTTTGTATAGATGCCACATGTTTTTTATCCATTCATCTATTGAAGGGCATCTAGGTTGGTTCCATAGTCTAGCTATTGTGAATTGTGCCGCTATGATCATTGATGTGGCAGTATCCCTATAGTACGCTCTTTTAAGATCCTCAGGGAATAGTCCGAGGAGGGCGATAGCTGGGTCAAATGGTGGATCCATTCCCAGCTTTCCCAGGTATCTCCTAGGAGGTAGAGAGGGATGATGGGTGGGGAAGGGAGGGGGGATAGTAGGGGATAGGAAAGGTAGCAGAATACAACAGTCACTAGTATGCCATTAGGTAAAAATGTGAGTGTGTAACCGATGTGATTCAGCAATGTGTATTTTGGGTAAAAATGGGAGTTCATAACCCAATTGAGTCAAATGTATGAAAGATGATATATCATGAGCTTTGTAATGTTTTGAACAACCAATTAAAAAAATATATAAAAAAAGAAAATATTTGTATGATCAAAAATACAGCTGGTAAATCTGTATTCATCTACTACTTCAGGTTCTCCAGGATCTCCAGGCATGTGATGTTAACAGCTGGGTTGTTCAGAGTTCCCTGCGTGATGGTGACATGTACCAAACCCTGAGAATAATTACGACAAGGGGCTATTTATTGTCTTTTGGCTGTGAGCATATTTTTTAACCACTTGACAAATATTATCTGCTATGCCAATTCTTCATCTCAGATGCTTTGGGAACATAAAGATGAATAAGATACTACGTGTTCTCCAGGAGTTTGGGGTTACTATTAGGTACATGCAAATTTTGTCTGTGTTTTTTTACTATACTCTAATAAAACAATTATTAAAACAAAACAAAACAAAACAAAATTAAAAAAAAAAAAACATTGCAGGCAAGGTTAGCATATACAGTACTTAAGTCCTGGAGCTTGGTATTATTTTCTATTGGTATTTCAGTAGGAAAATGTAAATTAATCAGAAGATTCATTGGTGAATATAGAATTACAAAAATGCCGAAGTTAATTATCACAGTTGAATTATTGATGGAATTCAATGAAAACTGCACTGTTACAAGAGGTCTGAGAGAGACTTTTTCCTAGAGTATACACTTGTTTGGACTCTCCTTATATGGACAGTGATTATAGTTGACACTGAAACTGTGTGTATTTTATTTTTCATGCTTAACCTACCCTCCTCTGATTAATATTGATATTTTGGTGACTTGTAAATTCACACAATCAAGATTTATGCAATGTTTGCTCTTCTGAGAGAATATTTGTCATTATAGGACAGGTTGTCTATCTCTGTCCAGGCCAATTATATTTAGATTTTCCTGTTTAATTCAGAAAAGACAATCTGATTTTTGAATTCTTTGTAAATTTCTAGTTACAATTCATACTGGCATTTTTTTTTCTTGTAGCTCCTTTAAAAAACTGTACCCAAAATTCCATTAATTGATTTATCAACACAATTCTCTCTGCATGTTGTTTGACATCTAATATGTGTATAATAATAAGTGGCTTTAGGAAGCATATTTAATGGAATATGGTACTCTACATCTTCTTGTTTTTAAGAAAATATCAGACCCTCTCAAGTCCCTCCCCCTACTTTTTATGGGATTAAACTGAAGGGTGCACTACCACTGAAATACTCGAACCCATTTTTATTATATTTTATTTGTGAGAAAAGTTGTCTGGGTGTCCAAAAATGTGATTTTCCTGCCTCTGCCTACTGAGGGATTCCAGCAGTGTACCACTGCACATGGCTCATTTTTTAAATCTGCTCTATAAAGTGACTAAAATATTTATCTGGATCATTTTCTTTCAACAATCCTGTAATCTCAAGTTTCTCTTAATATTTAAAAAGACATGATATTGAATAGTATGCAGTAAATTCACAGTGTGTTTGACCCAAAAGCCTTAAATAATTCTACAAAAATATTATGTGTATTTACTAAAAGTTATGAAATCAATAGCTTGAATTTCTCCAGATTTTAATGATAGATTTAAAAATTAAAAAAAAACATACATTTACTGCAAAAACACTACTTTAAACCTAACTTTAAATGAAAGGAAGGAGGGGGAAATGAGAATAGGAAAGTTAGCGGAATGAATCAGATATTATTTTCCTATGTTCATATATGAATATATGACTAATGTAATTCCACATTCTGTACAGCCAGAAGAGAGGGAAGCTATACTCTATATATGCATAATATGTCAAAATACATTCTACTATCATGTATAAAAAAGAGAACAAATAAAAAAAAACGGAAATGTCAAGAACAACAACAAAAGAGACAAAATTGTCTTCTTTGTATCAATATGTAACAACAAAGTCCACCATTATGTAAAATTGAAATGCACCAATAAAAATTATCTTATTAAAACCCTGGGTTCTAGTGTCCCTGAGTTCAATCCCTGTTGCTCCGAAAATCCAAAGAACAATAATTTTTTAAAAATCCTAGTATAAAGTCCATTGGCAGGATGAGTAAATTTAATAGAAATAATATACATCATTACAGAACCAGAAGTAAAATTCACTTTTGTGGGCATCTTTGAAGGACCAGCAGCAAAAATGAAGTTTAATCCTTTTATGACTTCCAATATTAGCAAGAACGTAAAAGGCATTTCAATGCTACCTTCTAACATTCACAGGAAGATTACCTTCTCTCCTCTTTCTACAAAGCTGAAACAGAAGGACAGGGTTTGATGCAGGTCTATCCCTGAGGATGATGAGTTTCAGAGTGTGCAAAGGTACTGAAAAGGTCAGCAGGTTGGTCAAGTGAACCAGGTTTATAGGAAGAAATATGTCATCTACACCAAACAGGTGCAGCTAAAATGACTAATGGCACAGCTGCCCAAGTGTGCACTCACCCTAGCAAGGTGGTTGTTTAGGCTAAAACTGGATAAAGACAGGTAAAGATTCTGGACTAGAAGTGCAAATCATGCCAAGTAGGAAAGGAAAATGGTAAATATAAGGAAGGAACAATTAAGAAGATGCAAGAACAAAGTAATATTAATTATAACTTTCATTGAAAACTGCCAAAATGAAGAAAATATATCATGCATCACATTATGATTTGTTCGTTTTAAGACATACTTGTTCACTGGCTAATTTTTAACTTTATATTTTAAAGGTGATACAGAACCATTTCTATGTTTGTTTTCCACAGTGTAATTATACATCCTTTTAAAACTTTAAATTATATTCAAATCTATTTTAATTGCAATACTTTTGTATTGATAATAGTTATAAAGTAGATTAAAATGTATAACAACTGCTACAGTCATTGTAGAAATGACATGAATATTAAAAAAACCTCTAATATAGAATAATATTAGATTATAAAAAATCAATTTGATCTTAATTTATTGAAAGCAGTTGAGCTCTTAATTATTCACTTTGTCTCATAAAACTCAAGGTCTGTTTATATTCACTTAGGTAAGCCATGTAATTTAAAGAAATTTATTGGGACACATGAAAAGTAGAAACTTGCCTGAGGGTTAAATAAATCTTAGTGGTAGGAAAAAAAATGAAGAGAACTCAGTTCCCCTTACAAAAACAATAGTTATGTCTATATTTTTGTGTTCACAAAAAATGCCAGAGAAAGCAATCAAGATCACAATGAGCTCAATAAATATATGTTAATAACAAAATTCTGAGCTTAATTCAATTTCTAGGACACATATTGTTTTAAGAGTGATTGGTGAGAAGAATCTATTTTTTTGTAAGGAAGTTCATTTTTTGCCTGAACTTTGAAGCAGTGGAAGAAACCCAGTAGTTAGAAATGAAATGAAAGTTTACTATTTTCATGTAGCTTACTGTAGCATTTTTTAATTCCAACTATGTCATGTTCTGTTAGTTGTTGTGCCATCAGGAGAAAGTTCAATTGGATAGCTGAATCTAGATATTTACTCATCAGAAAGAGAGCTAAAGATAAAGGACAGTGAGTGAGGATTATGGGATGGATGGAAAGAAATTTATAAGACTGGTGTGTGGTTAGCATATGGAAAGATAAATTGATGGCTATGTTAAGATGAAGTACTGATGCAATGACTCATTGTCTGAGAAAAAAAAAGTTCTTTAAAATCAGTAGCTTTAGAAGAATGGTTCACTAAAAAGAATGTTTCTGTATTGGTAGTTTTAGCTACATCCAATATTAAAAACTCAAAACACAAAAGTACTGAATGCCATATATAAATAAGTTTCCATACTACCTAGTGCCATAAGGAAGAATTATAAGAAATATAATTAATTGTTGAACTTTTATCTCTGGTTTCCAAAACTTTATTGCCCAGAGAAATTTCACAGCTACTTCAAAATTCTCTGTAACTTCTTAAGGTTAGTCTGTAATTTCCAATGTTTTCTTTGGGCAGTCATGTCAATAAATTTAACAGATTGAAGTCTATTAATCTCTATTTAACAAAGTTATTTTCATATGCAATATTTTGTTCTGTTTTTGATTTATCCTTCTATAAATAACATAAAAATATCTTGAAATATATTCAGAGTAGCTCATATAAAGTAAATTTATGTTTTAGTATATATGTAATTTGTAATTATCCTCCCAGCCTTATTTATTGTATTCATGAAATAATCTATAAACTAAAACCAACACAAAATGAAAAATGCTGCAACATATAAACTGCATATATTTTATTGCTCTATAAATTACTGTTTCCTCTTAAAGAAGAATATATTTTGAGTTATTGTGATTATCAATTGGGGAGTATTAGAGATTGAACTCAGGGGTATTCAATCACTGAGCCACATCCCCAGCTCTATTTTATATTTTATTTAGAGACAGGGTCCCACTGAGTTAGTGTCTTGCTGTTGCTGAGACTGGCTTTGAACTTGCAATCCTCCTGTCACAGCCTCCTGAGCCTCTGAGATTACAGGTGTACACCACCGTGCCAAGATTAATTTATTTTTTAAAATATTACTTTTATTCTCTGATACACCTCTCTATAAATTATCTTTGTTTTTCTTTTAAAAACAAAGTATTCCATCATACTCCTTAAGTGTGGCATGAACAAGTGACTTCCTTCAAAAAACTAAAAATAAATAAATAAAAAGGAGAAAAATGGTGACTATCTTGGAGCAACTGACAAATACTACATCAGCCAGGTATCAAGGTCAACATCATGATGTCAGATTGATAGTACACGTCAATGATATGATGAGAATGACATTTACTTCTGTAATCTTGCCTTTGAAAATCCCATAACCTCAATATAATCATAACAATGTCATCAGAAAAACATAAATTTAGAGATATTCTAATAAAACCAGCAGTGAAAACTTCATAAAACTGCCAGTGTTGTTCAAAATCAAGTTTTTCACTGAAGTCATTTTTGCTTCACTACTACACACATGGCATGACCCACCAAAAAGCAAGAACAAAACTCTTTTGCCCCCTACTCAACAAAGTTGATTAATTGCCTCCTCTTGTCTCCACTCAATCCTAGGGAAAGGGAAGGCACAAAGCCTGGCCACAGGATTTAGCAGTCTTGTTTCCTGCAATTCTCCCCTTTCCAATCACACTGATCTGAGAAATAGAAATATTTCATTCTACTTGATAATCTGTATTTATATTCTGCAAATCTTTCCTATAATGCTATAAGCCATTTTTACTTGTACGTCAAGTATAGCATATGATTTTTTGTTGTTATTGTTTGTTTGCTTGCTTTATTTCAGTTCTTCTAGAATAAAATTTCTCACCACAATGATTACCTATAATGTAGTTGGCAGTTTGGTGAAAATATACCTGAAGAAATAATGTACATCCTAACTAGAGGAGAATAAAGAGTGATGATCTCAAGTCAATAACCTTCTCTAGGATATTTTAGGGTTTCTCATTACATTAAAAAAATTCCACTCTTTTTTTTTAAACATTTTGTTAGTTGTAGATGGACACAAACTTTTTTTGTTTATTTTATGTGGTGCTGAGGATCAAACCCATTGCCTCACATGTGTGAGGCAGACGTTCTACAGCTGAGCTACAGCCCCAACCCCACGTCCACTCTGAATGTGATTTTCAAGGTGTTCATTTAAAAAAAAAAAAAACTTATCTCCAAGAAAATACAATAACTATACAATAAAACCTCCTGTCTAAAACTGACAGCACATTCACATTATTTACCCATCATGGTTATGCCTTGCTTTGTACCAGGGCCTATGCCATTTGCACAGCCTGAAGTCTCATCTTGGATCTTATCCATCTCTCTAAATTACATGCAGTTTTTAATTTTCAGCCTTCTCAAGCCATGCCAACTCATTATGTGCTTTAAATAGTCTTTATTAATGAAATTGAATATCTTTCTTCCATTTGGTAATTTATCATGCCTTGTCCAGCAATATCTCTCATAGAATTACAGAATATTTGGGAAGCAATTATGGAACATAATTATTTTGAGTTTTTAAGTCTAAAATGTATTAATAAAGGATTTTTAACTTTTAGTTTACACATAGTAGTTGTACATATTTCTTATATGCAGTAACATTTCTATATGTGTACATAATGTGTAATAATCATATCAAGATAATTAACATTTTGATCACCTCATACATTTCACCATTTCTTTAAGTTTGGGAATATTCAAATCCTCTCATCTAGATATTTTGAAACATAAAGTAAGTTTGGATTAACTGTAGTCACACTACTCTTCTACAGGACACCAGAACCCATTCCTATGATCAAGTTTCATTTTGGTACCCATTATAAATTCTTTCTCTATCCTCTCTTACCCCTCCCCCTGGAAGATACTGTTGACCTCTGTTCTACTCTGTATTTCTATGAGATTAACATAATAAAGATACTGAGATTTTAAGAAACTTAGTAACTTGCATACAAGCACAAAAATTATAGGTGAGAAAAGCAGGTTTAAGACTCATTTTTGAATATTCCATGAATATTCTAACATTAAAGCAACTATTCTCAGCCTCACTCTTTATTGCTCTTCTTACTCTGCAAAATCTGAAAATATGTTTTGTTTTGTTTTGCATTTGTAACTGTCTCCCTCAACACTGCATGCAGAAATAAGCAAAGTCAATGACTTATATTGTAAATCAAGTGCCTATGTTTAAACTTTCTTAGAGACTAATATGAACAAGATGAACAGATTTTTGTCTCTGATCCATTTGTTCTCAGTCCTCCTTTGGAGAGACTTTATGCCTGTTTTCTCTCTCAGTTTCAGAGATTTTTCAAATACTACTTGGAGATTCCAAATATTTGTCATGAGATTTATTGGTTTGACCCTTCAACTATATCTGACCAATGAAAACAAAGGTAGAAATTTGTAAAATAAAGATATAATCAGTTAGTGTTTTGTTATCATGTAGATGTCAGAATTTAAAGATTATGACCTTTGTCTATCTACTCCAGAAACTGTGTGGTATTTCTTATGAGAGTATCAAACCAGCCTAAGCACTAGTGTTGTAATCCTAAGCACTAGTGTTGTAATCAGTAACTCCTAGTCTAGTTCCATGAATAGAGCTTGTGCTGAATTGCTGATAGCTAATAAAATGTTGTTATGGTCTACACATCAAAGATATTCAACCTTGCTCAATAAATGACACAACAGGTAATAGAATTCAGCTAAGTTACTTTATTATTGACATGTTTAGTATAATGGCATTGGAATTACTTTATTTACACTATCACAATGAAATAAGTATGAGTTATGTGTGAAACACTGTAGTTTCTTTCTGCCCAATATCCTTTCTGTCCTCTATCCCTATTATTACAATCCTAACTTAGGGGAAGAAATAACGTCTGTTTCTTTAATTTCTTTGCTGCTACAAGGGCTGCTGCCTGGAAAAGTTCTAACCAATTAGATGTACCCAGAAATCAAATGGTAGGAATATCATGAAATTTATTATTGTTTTTTAAACAAAGGGACAAGCTTGCCTGGTATTAGCCTGATTACCCCCATTTTTCTTTCTGTACCTTCCACTCTGAATGATGTGAGACATTAGCTTATAAATGGGAGAATAAAGGAGATCAGACTTTTTTTGCCCCTATAACTGTCCTGAATGGCTTATGTCTTCTTTATTATGTGAAAAAAGAATTCATTTAAATTGGATAAGTTGGACTTCTTTCATCTGAATTCAAACAAAGTCTCAACTACTGCATTCTTTTCAAGTAACCAGTATATGGTAAGATAAGTAAGGTACAGCAAAGTTAGCTTATTATTCAGGAAGACTTGTGCTTATCAGAATAAGTGGTCATAATATGTATGATAAAGTCCCTTATAGCTATTGCTCACTGGGGAGCACTAAATTCTAACAAAGTCAAGGTCAAAGCCAATATGCTGTGCTATTTATTGAGATCTTTTAAATCTGAAATGAAAAGAGAGAATTTCTCTGGAATACTTAATAAACCATCATTCAATATTTGTTTTTGGAGCAATGACTTATTTCGAAATTTAAAGGATCAGTTAGATCAGTCACCAAGAAAAAGTTTAATTAATTCCAAATACAAATAGTAAGTTAGAATTTTACAAAATTATTAATATAAGTATAGTATGTAGTTCTATGAAATCTACTTGTTATATGAGACCTATATTTCATTATTTTCTGAAGCATCTGAACTTTTGCTTTAATTTTGAAAATGCTTTATATTTTTATTATGTAGTAAATACTTTTCTTTCTAGTGGCATGTCTGAAGCATTCATTAATTTCATCATTAAATAATCACTGAGGGCTTATAGTGTGTGTGCTAGACATTATCCCAGCAAGATTTGACTTGCAATGGCTTTCAAAAGCCTATAATGCTCATCTTTTCTCAATCTTCATTCAATGACACTGCTTTTTAGTTTGAAATTTAACATGTTGGCAATGTTTATATCAAATAAATTCACAAATGCTGGGAATAAATTGTTAAGCATTTACTAGCACACCATCATAAAAGATGCACCATTATACTCTATTTCTTCAACAAGTGTTGATTTAAATTTATGTTGTATACTCATTAGGATCTATGAAAATTGCACATATATGCTGCATAATGCTTTTATTCATTCATGAAATTTTTAATTAAATACCCACTAGAGGCACTCATGTGTTGCTGCTATTTGAAGTGTACACTCTAGTGGGCATGGTCTTCTCTTGAATGTGTTTACAATATAGGCACAGCATTCTATCTGCAAAC
Source organism: Urocitellus parryii (assembly GCF_045843805.1). Taxonomy (NCBI): domain Eukaryota; kingdom Metazoa; phylum Chordata; class Mammalia; order Rodentia; family Sciuridae; genus Urocitellus; species Urocitellus parryii. The sequence goes on along the minus strand of NC_135538.1, from coordinate 66,509,216 downwards.
CACTGTGATGCATGATTTAAAAAAGTCTGTGATAATGATTGGGAGAGGTGAAGTCCATGGGTCATGCAATTCTGAGCAGGAAAAACCACTTGTGAACAAGCTGGCAAACCATACAAGTCTTCACTGAAGTGGTGCCATTTGTATTGAATCTTGACATTTGGAGGAAAAGTCATGCATAAAAATTGATGTGAATTAATTCTTTGAAATTCTGAACTTTGTTATTTGCTTATATTTTATTGAAATGTTCTTTCTTTCTTTTTCCCCCATTAGGCTTAGAAACTTCCTCACAAAACAGAAGATGAACACTAGTCTGTTTTATTTCCTGTCACAAAAACTGCCATAGTCAATGTTGTCAACAAATGCCTTCTGGAATGAGTTCAGGTAGGAGAATATGAAGGAAAAAGCAAGCTGTGTGTAGGAAATAGTGAGTGCCATAACTTGGCTGGATGTAAGACTGTGGGATGGAAAGTGTATTTTAAAATATGAGGAAGAAAATGAGGTGAAGTCAGATTTATTATATAGAAAGAACCAAAAATTTATCTTTAGTGGTCATTTAAAAAGTAATTTAAAAGAGGATATAGTACTCAAAACATGCTTGAAAGGTTTATCTGACAGCTATGTCTGGATGTAGATTACCATTCAGAGGTAGGAGTGAAATGAACATTTAGAAAATAACAAAAGAGTAAACAGTATACAATATAATAAAATAATACAGATATCAAATAAAATGTCCTGAATTACCATTAAATATGATACCATCAAGTAATAAAAATATAGACTAGAATGTAGTAGAAAAAAATAGAACAGATTTAAAGATAGAAGAAAAAGAATCAGAGAGAATTGCAAAGAGAGGAGTCTTATGTGAAGAACCAAGGAGCCAAAAAGAGAGTATACATTTTTTTCTTTCAAGGATGTGAGTTTTTGAGCATGTCGAGTTTTGCTTCTATCTGCTTTATAAATGTATGAGATATTCATTAAGAAAAATTAGAATTTAACAAGTTGAACAATATACACATATACCTGGCAGTAGTTATTTACAAAATAAAATAGAACACATTTATTACTGAAAATATAAAGCATGTACTAAACAATGCTCAATTTATTTTTATCTGCAATCAAAATATTCATATTCACAAAAAGATAGTTGTAAAACATATTTCATTAGCTCAAGAAATATTGGTAAAGTTTTTCAAGTATGCTTTGAGGTTACTTATCAACCTAAACATTCATTGAACATATGTGAGTTTCACAGATAGCCCTGTGACTTTCGACATGTAACCTTGAAATATACCTCATTCGGTGAGTATATATTTAATGATACTGTTCTAATTTAAATGGCAGAAGGGCACAAAGTCAAGCTTTATTTACACCTATTCACTTGCCAGGCTTCAACACAAGTGGTCATACTGACCCTTTCCAGATGGCATGTAAAGCATTGCCTGCCACCAGCTAGTGGGACATTGTCATTGCTGTATTAATTAGGCCTGCTACCTGTTTATGAAACCATCTAAGAATTCACCTTTTTTATTAGTAAAAGAAGAGGAAAAATATTGACTCTTTATACCTCAGAGGAACATTTTTAAGAGGAATAATACTTTCAAATGCATTGAGTTTTTAAGAACAATTTCTGCTTGATAGTTCCACAGTATCATTTTGATGATAAATATATTAGAATATTGTATGAACAATGAGTGTATAATGCAGGGAATACTAGAAAAGACCCTGAGAGTTAAGTGACTAAACTGTAAGTAACATGATATGGAGATATATTTTAACTGCTAATGATTCTTTAGGACCTTAGATAAGCTTAACAAATATGCAGATTTGCTGTTCTTTGGCTACTCATGGAAGAAAAACCCACAACATCATACCTAATTTTCATCAGACTTTCTTATCTATTTTGATTTCTCAAAATGTTTGTTTCAAAAAGGCATCAATAAGGTATATGAGAGCATGAATTTATATGTGTTCAGCATCACCTAGATATGATTATTGTTAAAATGAATTCAGAATTAAGAATATGAAGAAAAGCCTCTATCATGAGCAGATATTAGTAAGGTAAAACTTGACTGCTAAGGGGACTCATAGAATCATATTTCAGTAAAGGTGAAACATAATAAAAGTACTAAGATGAAGTGGGGCATGTCTGAGCTACCTTGATCCTGCTTCTCTTTCTTCTTCATGTGCATTAGTAATATTAGACAAATGAGGAAACTTAGAATACGAGACTGAGAAATAAACTGAGATTTCTTTAAATGCAGAATAAATGGTATAGGATCAATTTAGAACATTTCTGCGAATTAGGAAGGGTATGTGTTTATCTCATTGAATTTGCATTTCTTTCTGATAGATACCCCTATGGGTTTTTTAGATTCTACTCCAAGTGATTATGTAAATTATATTATTTACTTTTTTAAAAAACAGATAACAAAGTTGGTTTTAATAGAGTTTACACAGATTCTGAGTTTGCCACATTGAAAATTCTCTCACCTTTCCATTATGGTGATATTTTTAAAATAAGAATTAATAGATATTCTATGCAATTTTGGAGGAAAAAATTACAGGCTAATGTAATCTCACCTTCCAGTTATAAAAAAAAAACCCTTTATGGTTGCTGGACAGGGTCATTAATGGTGTACTTAATTTAGGCAGATAGATAATATCATGTTCCATTGTGTATGGGAGATTAGGTATATGCATTTAAAAATTATAATAAAGATGAATCCAAATCCTTATTAGAATTTAAACTTGGCATGATAATTAAGTAAAGTGTTACTATTTTAATAAGCCAAGTTATAGATAAACATATAATTTTGAATAGTTAATAACAGCCTTATTAAATATGACCTAAAGTCTATTTTTATTGTTTTCTTTAAAAAAATTCCAAATAGATATTTAGATTCTGAAACTTGTACTAAAAAGGCCCTTTGTTACCTTTCTCATTCAAGCCATGAATATCAGTGGCCAGATTTATCACAATGACTTCCCAGTTGATCTATCCACATTTGTCTTTCATTTATATGAAATATTCTCTTCATAGAATCCAGAGAAATTACGTAAACAGAAGTCAGATCACACCTACACTCAAGTAAAATATAATGGCTATAATGATCTAATACTCAAGTAAAATAAAATGGCTATATAATGTTGTCCCCCATGAACATCTTTTTAATCTTATATTTTGCTGTTCTCCTGTCTCTCATCTCACCTCCTATATTGGTCTTGCTTTCCACTACCATGCTTGAAATGTTTGCACCTCCATGTTTTTCACCTTGGTTTCACCCTTTACCTGGAACACTCTTTCCCACTGTTAACAAATGTCTAACTCCCTTGTAACTTTCAAATAATTTTCTCATTGAGGATATCCTGACCATCTTATTTAAAGTAACTTTTCTCATTGGATACTCATATCTCTCTTTAACGTGCTATTCTGTATTTTATAAATAATAATGTTAATGCATATCACCTTCAAATTTACATATTTCCTTATTTGTTATGCTTATTGAATGTTTCCATATTGAAATGAAAAGTTTACAAGGATAAGGACTTTTCCTTGTTCTGATTACTGAAAAATACAAAGACCTAGAAAAGTGGGACATAGCAAGTGATGAATAAATACTTGTTCAATAAATGGATGAAAACTTTAATTAGTGAGATGTAACCCAACAATAAAGCTTAGATTGCCAATTATTCAGTGAGTATAAATAATTAAATGACACTTTGCAAGAATAGGTACTTCTTAAATGTCTGTCTCTTTATATTATTTAAATGCCCTTTTTGTAGGTAGATTATAATTTATGCTCCTGAGCACTCTCTCTGTAAGTAGAAATCTTGACTGATTATAATAAGCAGATCATATAAATTAGAGGAAAAATCATACAATGTTTTTCTTAAATGTTAAATTTAGTGTGATGTCACATCACAATATTTTAAATAAATATTTTAAATAATTATGAGAATTAGTGTACATTTGACAATTAAATAATCTAAATTCCAAGAATATTACAACTATATGTTTATTTTATGGTCATTTGCCTAGAATATTAATTACATATAGCAACAAAATATATTAACGGTGCACAAAATGTGTCAGACTTCAGCTTCTTTGTGGGACTCCATAATGTCATGGAAAGTATTGGTTTAGATTTTACATATTACTGAATTCATTCAGTAGAAATAAAATATAATTTTGTCCAGCGAGAGGCATTCCTTCAGTAAAGCCAACAAGTGATCACTGAGAGTCCTTTTCTGCCAGGGGGTGAAGGGGAAACATTCTGTTCACATAAATAGGTACAAGAAACCTCACAAGCTTAACGTTCATCACTGAAAAAAAAAATCAAATGAAATTAGATAAAACTGCACTCACTAAACTATGGTTTCATTTTTAATATGAGAAAAGATAATATTAGCTCATTTATGCAGTTCAATTGTACATTTGGCCCAAGGTCATGATATAGCAACTTAGGTTTCCTTTGGAAAAATACAGGAAACACTTCAGCTTTTAATTTTTATTTTAATTAAAAAAGACAAGAGAGAATGTGAATACAGCTTTTCAAACTAAGCACAAAGCACATGGAAAGATGCATAAATGTAAAATTAACTTTTTGCTGTTTAGAAAAAGAATTTGGATTTGAGAGCAAGTGAGCTAAAATAAAAACATGCATAATTTACACTACAGATGGGTATATTCTCTGCATTAAATGATACCTAGTGATTTCAAGGAGAAGGAAAATAAAGTGACAATCAACATTAAGAAGGTGGCAGAAGTAATCAAACACATGCCATGTGTAAGAAAAGGCATAATGAAGTTTCCATAAGAATCTTTTTTTTTTTTCTCATGACTCAGAAACCAAATAACTGTTTCACAAGCTTCAGCAGAAGTTCCAGTGCACTTATCAATAATGCATCCAGCTACAGCTTTGGATATTAAAAAAGGAGAAAGTTGCCTATATCAAAAAAACAAAATCCAAACTCATTATTCCAGGGAGTTTAAATCCAGAGAAGGAAGTTTGAACAAGTTAGATTGTGTGCAGATGCAAAAACTACTTTTGATGAAGATTAAGAATAAATTAGTAAAGATACAGAGCCTTAAGTTTAAAAATCAGTTACACTAAAGATTCCATAGGTGTGAACAAAATGATTGCTATTTAAACAATCTCTATTAGGCAATGGAAAGATGGAGAACATTGTAATTTAAAATATTTGCATTGCATGAAAAATTTCCACTGTCAATAACCATTGTGTTCGCTAAAAATTTCAGCAGAATGACAGAGAACTATAATGTACATTATTAGTTTGAAAACCGAAGAAAATAAATCAAGGAACTGCCGCAGTCTGGCCAGGCACAAATCACGAGCCACTCAAGCAGGAACAAACTTTACTTCCAAACTCCACCAGCACACTCCCCGGGAACTCTCCCAAAGGCCACCCACGCAGCTCCTCCAGGAACACACCACACACCAACAGGAACTTTCTCCACCAGAACTTCACCAACCAATGCGAACTCTCCAGGAATCCCCAGGAGAGCTCAACCTGAACTCAATGGGAACTCCTCAAGAACTCAAAAGTACTGGCAAAATGCTAGGTGCCATCCCAACTCGGCTGTGGCTCTCAACAAGGAACTAAGAACATTTAGCATTACCAGATTTGATATTGCTAATTACAGATAATCAGTCACTCCCAATAATAAAAATAAATAAATGGGAACCTTGTTAATGTAAGGAAATCATAGAGTGTTTTTGTTTTACTTAACAATTAAATATTACAATAAGTAGAAAGTAGTTTACTTGACGCTTACTAACTTGTATTGGTTTCTGTTTAGCATTATGTTCAGGTATGTCTCAATACAGGAAAGTTAAATGTATAAATGTATGTATTTTATGGTTCTGTAAATTTCTGACAAATCTCAAAATTACCTTTTTATCAGTTGCTAGGTAAATAAACCAAAAGGCTCAGTGTTTGAGCACTTGCCTTGCATGCGTGAGGCACTGGGTTCGATCCTTGGCACCACATACAAAAAATAAATAAATAAAATAAAGATACTGGGTCCATGTTTGGTTTTATGGAAACCAATCAAGTGAACTTCAATTCTACATAGAGAAAATAGGTAAACAAAATTCAAAAGATTTAGAAGATGATAATTTGCATATGTAAAATGCATGTTTTATGTAGGTCCAAAACTTTTAGTTTGGGTAAGTTAAAGAAACTTACTTTTCAAGGTAAAGCAATCAGGGCACTATTTTCTAGCTTTTTATCTATTATGCTTTTAATCATTCTGTTTATATGAAATTTCCAGCATAGGAATATCTGTGAAAGTATAATTAGATTAGGGGTTGCAAGGCCTAAGAAAAGGGAACAATAGGAAGTGACTGTTAAGGAGTCTGGTGTTTTTGATTATTTGTTTGTTTGTTTGAGACAGCGTCTCGCTAAGTTGCTTAGAGCTTCACTAAGTTGCTGACCAGTTTTTTATCTTAAAACTTTGGTTTAATCATGGCCATGGTCTCCAGTCTTATGATATTTATTGAAAAACATTAGATCAGGTGGAACATGCTTATGTTTGAATCATTTCCAGGCTTCATTAATGCATAGTGTTCTTCATCAATTTAGTGTACCTAACCCTTTCATTATACCAACTTTTGAAATCATCTCAATAAAATTAATGGAGGAAATATTTATCAAGAGAAAACTCAAAAAAATAAAGGTGTCTGTTAGCATCTTTATGCCAAACATAAATTATCTTCAGAATAAAAAATAATGTTATTTTTTACCTTTAAATGTAAATATATATGTAGAATAATGACTTACATTTTCAACAGGAAAACACTTTAAATTAATACTTAATTTTTTTTTACAATATAAACATTTTTCAACTGTGGACTTCTATCACTCTGCTGAATAGTGTATTTAACATTGTTGTATTTTGTTAAATATTAGGTGCTTTTCTCAATCTACTGTAAAATAATTAAAAACTCACGGATTTTAGAATTGAAGAAAATGCTTCCTGTTTGGCTTCAATACCCTCTACTATACCTACTTTAATATGGTTTAATCAACCTTAAGAAAAATAGTATATTTAATGTCATCAACAAAGAAACTAACTTACACTGGGGTTTCCTTAGATACTATTTTCACCATACATGGTCTTCCTGAAATTCTGAAAATTGAAACCAAGCACAGAAACATAAATAGGGTTACAGAGGGCAGATTAGCATTGCCACAGGCAGATGTATGTGAAATTAAACAAAATATCTTTTGCTATATACCTCAATATTTTGTATATTAATCCAATTTAAATGATTATAATATATTATTTTGTAGTTATATTTGAATCTAAGAACAGTGCAATAATGTATACAATTTAAAAAATAATAATTTTGGAATATAGATTGAAATTGCTCTAATGTACCAACTAACTAAATTTTGCTTAAAGTAATAAAAGATGTCCTAAACCTCTTTGAAATGTGGCCACTGTAAACCACTAATGATATAGTAAAAACAGTTATTTTGATGTAGTTGTTTCTTTTTTTCCCCCAATATGAGAACTGAACCCTGGGGTTCAAATATGAACCACTGAGTTACATCCCCAGCCCCCTTTATTTGCTATTTTGAGACAGGGTCTTGCAAAGTTGCCAAGCTGGGGATGAAATTGCCATCTCCCTGCCTTAGCCTCCCAAGTCACTAGAATTAAAGGTGTGCACCACTGTTTCTGACTATAAAAGTGTTTTTGAATCCTAGTGATAAGATTTCATGAAGTGAATTTATATACATTCTTGTATTCCCAGATATTTAGTATACTACCATAAATACCTCTGTTGGCTAACTGCAAATTTCATTCTATTGAAAGAAAGATTATATTGAATTGGATAAAAGCAAGGATAGTAAAATCAAACTATCTTGGATGGAATCCCAGAAATTTCATTTATAAGCTCTGTGATTTGGGGCAAATTATTTCAATATTTGTGTCCCAATTTCCTCTAAAAAATGGGGATAATAATGGTTCTATAAGAGTATTGTGTGGTTTGAGAGTTAATCCACAAAAAGCAGTAATAATGTCACTGGCATATGGCAAGATATCGATATTAGTTACTATTATTTTTAAAGGCTACTTTATTTTTTCTTGAACACAATTTCTAAAGGGAGCTGTACTATTATTTTCATACCAATGGCTAAAGCATGCTTTAAGCAAGGCATATTGTGAGTTTTTAACACAGCCATTTAATATTCTTATTTCTTCATGAACATTGAGATTCTATGGTCAAATAGATAAAATCGTTTTTATTCATTTTTATTAATATATCAAATATCGTTAAACCATGTATGCTTTCACATTTGTTTTTACAAATCACTTTTTAAAATTTTAGTTGTATGTGGATAAAATACGTTTTATTTTACTTATTTATTTTTATGTGGTGCTGAGGATCAAACCCAGGGTCTTGCACGTGCTAGGTGAGCACTTTACCACTGAGCTACAACCCCAGCCAATGTGTAATTATTTTTTTTCCTGAAAAATTTTCTGTAACAACTAAGAATGATTACATTAAGACAAGAGTTTACAAAGTGACAAGATGAATGTGAAAATTACAACTCTGCTGATAGAGTAGCTATACAAATGAGGCTAGATATGTTTAGTGAGCACACTGACTTTAAACTTGTCACTCCACTGTATTCTCATGTAGTCCATTTGATTAATGTGAGAAACATTACTACAAATTGGTAAAGTAACTTCTGTACTTGTTTAACAATGCTACTTCATTGCCCAATTTAGCTAATAAAAACTGAATTTAGTTTGGGATTGTTTTTGCAATGAGATCATTTCTCTATTAAGCATTAGAAGCTAGTACTTTTCTTTAAAAAATAAACTTTAACTATTATCAACAAATCTTTGTACACAGATATTACCTGTTCCAAGAATTAAGTGGAATATTTGCACATAAAGCATATTTTATGGAATGAACACTCATGTCCCCAACCAAGTTCAGAGTTGACAACCTGCTTCCTGATATTATTAGAAGTTACCATCTATGAACCAGAGTGCAGACCTTCACTAGAAAAATATTCAAGATCCTTGATCTTGAACATCACAGCCTCCAGAACTAAAAAAATGAAATGGGAAAATAATTATTCATTGTATAAAATAGCCAGTTTATGGTGTTTTGCTATAGCAGCCTGAATGAAGTAAGTTGGAATATGTTATGGTTTGGATGGGAGTTGTCTCCCAAAAACTCAAGTGTGAGACAATAAAAAAAAGGTTTGGAGGAAAAAAGATTGATTCATAGCCTTAACCTAATCATCAAATTAATCCCTGAATGGATTATCTGAGTGGTGACTGGAAGTAGGTGTGGTGTGGCTGGAGGTGGTATTTCATTGGAAGTGTGGCTATTGGTTATATATTTTGTATCTGGAGAGTGGAGTCTTTCTCTTTGCTCTTGATCACCATGTGAGCTGCTTCCTTTCACCACACTCTTCCTCATTGATGTTCTGCCTTGCCTTGAATCCCAAGGAATGGATCTGGCTGTCCATGAATGAGACCTCTGAAACTGTGAGCCCCCAAATAAACTTTTCCTTCTCTACAATTGTTTTTGTTTGATCTTTTAGTCACTGAGGCAAAAGGGCTGACTAAAATAGAATATATTGCTAGTATCTAGAAATTCTTTGTTTTGAAATTGAAGTGAACAAAAACATGAATTTCTTGGGAGACTTCAAAAAAATTATATATATATATATATATATATATATATATATATATATATATATAAACACATTATATATAATGGAACTATTTCATCATAATCAGTAGAATTGTTCAAAACTAGATCTAATCTATTTTAAATGTGAACAATATAACACAGTTCATTTTAACACAAACAGAAAGAGTATTCCACTAGGTTGAGCAAAGTTTCTGATTATTTTTCAAAATGATTATACATTTAGAGCAGATGTTATAAGGCAACTTGAAAGATCTCATATACCAAATGGCTGCTAATGATTTTATTATCTCATTGTGTATATATTTCCAAATATGAAAACAAATGATTGTGCTAAAAGATAATCTGGAGAGTGAAATATGTACTGTTATCACAAATTATCAAATTAAAGTAATTAGTAAACTCTAAAAATAAAAGAACATAACTATCAAAACAATATTTAGCTTATCCATTAAAAGATAATTTTTCTCCATATTTATAGTGAAATTCAAGATTGATTACAACACTGAAGTAATTAAAGAGTCATTTTTAAGGATTTTTCATGAGAGTGGATTTCTCAAGATGGAGTTGAATTATCAATGAGAGACTAGGAATCATAAGTGGAGACATACAATGACATGCTATAATAATCCAATTACTTTCCATAGTCCAGCAATAACATGCAATTTCCACACCTGGATTTATGGTAGGATGCTATTTACACAGTTTGATTCTGAATATATAGTAAACTTTTTTTCTCACTTCTATTTTCTCTTTATCTCTGAGTTAAAGGTGACATTTCTTTCATCCTGCTCTGTGTCTGACAAACAAAATATTTCCTTCTCCTGGGATTGACTTGATTGAAGGAAGTGTATCAAATGGGGAAGTAAAAGTATGTTTCCCTATTGTTCTGGTAGGGTCTATGGCTGACTTTCCATAAGGGAGATGACAGCAGCTTCACAGGGTCTTCACAATTTCACACTTGCCTGAAAAAGAAAAGGAGCATAGAATTTAAACCATTTATAGGAGCAATATGCAAACTGCCTAGCAGGGAAAAACAATTCTATTCAAGCTTTATCTCCCCCCAATTTCTTTCAATTTGTCTACTTCTCTACTGAACATGTTAAATTTTTGAGACTTATTATGTGAGGAAGAAGCCATATTGTTTGGAAGAAGAGAGAATTTTTTTTCATGTTTTATCATATGCCTGACAGGGGAAAAATGTATTTTCATTGTTGAATTTTCAGTCATTAGCAACATTAAATTATTTATTCATATTTCATGAACTTTACAATTTTTCTGGAAATGAAGAGTTTATATTTGGTACTGGATGATGTTGTTTATGGCCAAGTTCATGAATTAAATACAAAATAGCAGCCCAGCTTGAGAAAGCACAGTGAAATGATATTCTGACAAGCAGGACTTTCTTTTCTGTGACATTATTTCATTTAAATTCCTAGTCTTTAGTCCACTGATCTCTGACAGTGGTGCTAAGAATACACAGGGGAAACAATAACTTCTTCAATAACACTAAATATCTATGAGCAAAAGAATGAGATTAAACTCTTACATCATGCACAAAATTGAGCTCATGATGAATTAAAGACTAGTGTTTATACTGTTTTATTTATTGTTTGATAAAAGCTGTAGAATTACAAACTAAATCAGAATAAGAAGATATAGCTGCAATAGCTCTATATTTCACTCAGTACAGTCCATAAAAAGAATAATATTTGCCAGTCAGAAAACAAAAAATCTTATCTCAATCTGAATGTGACATAGGTATTCATATCTTTAGAAAATTAAAGAAAATCTAGGGGGAAAATATTGTAATAGGAAGGCCAACAGAGGTCAATGGAATTTTGCAAGGAGTGAAATAGAAGTGAAGACATGATGAATCAATTATCCAATTACACAAAGCTAATGTGGGGATCACAATAGAGAGAGGTTGTTTACCTCCTCCCTGAATCCCAGGAATCCTGACTATTCAGGGAAAAGTTACCATGACTTCATTTTATTTTTATGTATTATTTGGGAGAGTTTAGAGGAGAATATGGTCATGCTAGTTGAATTTTGGGGCATTAATTTTTCTGTTCAAGGTCAAAAATTAACTTGAGTGTTTTCTTCAAGCATGGAAGTATCAAAGAAAAAAATTAAAAATGGATATTTGCAATTTGAGTAGACACAATACAAAACAAATGTTTATCTCCAAACATCTTACTTAGGAGTGTAGATCTTTGAAGATCAAATGGTGAAATAAAATAATTTTTTTGTTGGAAAAATATAAACAATTACTGTTTATCCTTGTTAGTTTAGTAAATAAATCATTAGCAATCAGAAAGTACCTGTAATAAATGCTGGATGATTTCTCTGATTTAAGGATGCGGATCCATAATATGCTGGGGGGGGGGATGAGAGGATTAAATGAATTCTAGATAGGACAAAGGGGAGGAGGGGAAGAGAGGAGCCATAGGTGTAGGAAAGATGGTGGAATGTAATGATCATCATTACCCTAAGTTCATGTATGAAGACATGAAGGATGTGATTCTACTTTGCGTACAACCAGAGATATGAAAAATTGTGCTCTATGTGTGTAATATGAATTGTCATGCATCCTGTTGTCATATATAACAAATTAAAATTAAAAATGAAATAAAATAAAATTTATATTTTCCTATTTGTCATATATAAATGGCTTTGCAGTATAGAATACTGACATGAAATAATAAATAAAAGCATACTGTGAAAGTTTAGTATTCTTTGTTTTAACATATTGAATGATCATAAAATAAGCGATTATGCCTGGATTTGGAAATATAGTGGTAAAATGATAGATTATTTTCCAAAGGAGGTTATCATCTAAAGAGTAGATGTATGCAGTAAAAACTAGAAAAATAAGTGAAAAAACAATCATTTCACAAAGCACTGAATTTTAAGAAAAATTGTCTGAAATAAAATGCCTTTTAATAAATATATGTGTGGTAAGTAGTAGCTTTAGATTGTTTTGTTAGTAAAAACTTTCTGACCATGCAAATTTTCCTCTAATTCTGAATGACAAAATGCAGCAAATTATAAAGTTTAGGGTGTCAAAATCCAATTTACAAAATTGATGTGCAATTAACAGATCAGGTTGAAAAAGTAGATGGTTCCAGAAGTTTGTTTAACAGGCAAGAGACTAAAATCTATCTGTGCAAAAATTGCTGAGCAAAGTTCCCAAACATTTTCTATTAAATAAAAATAATGAGAACATTGGCAAAAATGTAATCAGAATCAACTTTTTCTGGAGACTAGAAATTAATCAGATGCTTGAAAAAATACCAGAAGCATTGGTTCAAGAAAATAGCTTTATCTCCGTAAGAACAAGAATATTTGTTGTGTTTTAATTTGTTCTAGGTCAACTTTATCTTCTAAGTTCTGTGGTAGGCTTAAAATCAACAGTCTGCAATAATGGGGACAAAAAGAAGACTGTTTATTAATGAGGGAGTGAGATTCTTCAAGATTCACGGACGAGTAATCACCATATGATCTTTCTATTGTTTTTCTGGAAAAAAAATCACAAAAATCATGGTGTTTTCTGTTTGTTTGTTTCTTTTTTGTTTTGTTTGATTAAATGGACTTTCCTCTTGGAGAATTTATTAAATACAATTATTCACAAATGTTAAATACTCCAGTTACCTGAAGAATTGGATGTTATTTTGAAGGAAAAAAATAACCTAACCAAAAAGCATAAAGAGAAAACCTGGAGATTTAAAAGCCCACAATTATGTGTAGGGCTGGGTGCATTCTAAGGGAAGTATGCATGCTCAGGAATGGACTATGCAATGGTTAATCTGAATTGTTAACTTGATTGGATTAAGATATGACTAAAATTATGAGGCGTTTGGATGAGTCCATGAGGTGTTTTTAGGAATGATTGGCATGTAGGATACCAAACTGAGGCAAAGATCCAACCTAAGTGCGGGTATCACAGTGTAATATGTTGATGACCTTGATAGAAAAAAGTTGAAGCAGCAGCAGACATATCCTTCAAGACAACTCTGATCAGTGATTCTCCGGGGAGTTTCCAGGCCTTTGGTCCTGGGCCAGTGATATACCATTGATACTTCTTTTTTGAATGCTCCAACTTCTTAGACTCAGCAGCTACTGCTTCCTCTAGCACATTAGCCTAAAGACAACCATTATGGGACTATCAAGCTTATGGTTGTTTAAGCAACCTTTTTATAATGTATGTAATAGAACAGAATCTGTTCTATTACTTTAGAGAACCCTAATACAGGCTGAGAAGGTCCTAAAATCTCATCTTAGCAAAATCTTAAGGAACTGTGTAAGCAGGAAATGAAAGTGGGCCGACACTGTAAACTTTCTGGGTGAATGCTGAACTCATCCAACACCTCATCCCCCCAGAATAAAAAAAAAAAGACAGTCATAGTCAACAAATGATAAATTTATGGTCCCAGAAATTTAAGGAATCATTCTTTTAATTATTAGGTGACAATTAAACTAAGCAGGGAGAGACTTTACTGACTCAAAATGACAAAATACATATTTTATAGAATAAGATCTAAAGAGTAACAAAAATATAGTTAAGACAAAATACCATCACTAGGAAACCTTAGAAAGTAGGGGTATTTAATTCTCAAAGTTACTAAATTAATATATTAGCATTTCTAAATTTCAATAAAAATTAGAAAGAGGAAACAAGTAAGAAATGATAACACATTGGAAAAGAGTATTCAATATAAAATGCATTTGAAGAAAAGCAGATGTTGGATTTATAGAAAAATACTTTAAACAAGCTATTTTAAAAATATTTAAAAATGACTAAAGAATGTCTAAAAATAAGAAAAAATTAGAAGAATGTCTGGTTAAAATTAACTTGTGATAGCTATAAATATGTACCAGTGGAAGAGTAAATGCTTAGTATGTGCAAGGCCCTGCCTGGTTCAATCCCCAATTTGTGAAAGAAAACTAAAAAAAAAGCAAGTCAAAATTCTAGAATTTCAAATATACAAAGCTGAAATAAGTTTTTGTTTATTTTAGTTTTTGTACACTTGTAGTGAGGTTTATCAGCAGATTTGAACAGACAGGTAAAATAATCAGCAAACTTAAAAGTATCTTAAAAAAGTGAACATACAGTCTAAGGAAGAAAAAATATTTTAAAATCGACTGACAATGATCAGATGTTTAGAGTTTTATGAGATATCAATAAGCCTACCTAAATATGCTTAATAAAGTTAAAGGACAACTGAAATTGACACAAAGAATATTTCAAATATAACAATTAAAAATTTCTCAAATTTAATGAAAAAAATGGTAGATCTACATATCCAAGTAGCTCAACAACTTAAAATGGGGATAACTCAAAATGACCCACAAACAAATAATCAGCTAATCATTGAAACTGTCAAAAGCCATGACCAAAAGGAATGTTGGAAACAGCAAGATCAAAATGATTCATGCTGTAAAAGGATCTTCAATAAGATTAACATATAATTTATCATTACAAACCATGGAGGCCAGATGCAATTGGATGATATACATAAAGTTCTGAAATAAAAGAATAGTAGCCAATAATATTATCATAAAAAATAAAGAGGAAATTCAAATGCTCCTAGAAACTAGAATTAGAAGAATATATCAGTAGGAATATTGTCCTATAAAAAACACTACAGAGTCCAGATTGGAACAAATTGACAGTATAGAATAACTAGAATTAACATAATTAAAAAACAGTGTGTATAAACCAAAGTGTCAATATATTCTTATAAGTCTCTTTTTCTTCCATGTGATTTAAGTGGTGGCTGTGTAAAGCACTCATTTTTAAATCTCTATTGTTGGAGAAGAAATATGTATAAGATATAATCTGCATGAAAATAATAGCATAAAGGTGGGGAAGGGGATGGAGCTACATTAGAGAAATTTTTTCAATATTATTCATAATAGAATTGATTTTAAACTAAATTTTTGTAAAATAGGAATTTAATAGTAATTAACAGGAAAATCACTACAAAATTATTTTTAAAATATGACAGGAAAATTTAAGTCTTATACTGGTAAATATATGTTTAGTACAAAGAAGCCAGTAATAGAGTACTAGATAAAATGTATATGTGTATATATATATATATATATATATATATATATATATATATACACACATATACACACACACACATATATACATACATATATACACTTTTATAACTAAAATATATGTTAGGTAGCTTGCACATAGTTCACAATTAAAAATATTATTCTGCAAATTATTATTTTTTTTTATTTTTGCAGTGTTAGAAATTGAACCCAGGGCCTCATTTGTAGTAAGCCGATTCCCTACCACAGAAATATATCTTCATCCCAATCTTTAAATGGATTGTCCTAATTTGGGCACTCATTTGTGTCAAATGCAATTTCTGATAAAATAAGATTTATTTCTGTCATTTTGATATTTGCTTTCTAATAGTTCTTGTGATATATATATATATATATATATATATATATATGTATATATATATATATACATTATATATATACACACATAAATTAGACACAAATGATTAATCTTTTTCTTGACTCTTTCAAAAAAGACCAAATCCACAATACTTTATTACATTATAATGTTAAGATGTTTATATTTTATTATTACTGTTGTTTTTCTCTTATTGTGACTAATTTACAAATTAACATTTATCATAAATATCTATATATAGAGAAAAACCACAGCATATATAGAATTCAATTATAATAGTATTATCCATTTACAGCCATCCCCTGCTGCATTCTCCACTTGGGATCTGCATTAGGTAAGGGGTGACTAATATAATTTTTAATAAATAAACATTACTGAGAACCAAATAAGGCATTTTTTAAATGACAAATGTGATGATATGATCTGAGTATTTTTGTGTCCCCCAAATTCATATATTGAAACCTAATAACCAGTATAATAGCAGTAACAGTTGGAGTCTTTGAAAGGTGACCAGGCCATAAGGACTCTGTAGGTTCTGTGCCCATGTAAAAAAGGCCTCAGAGAGCTGTGACACATCTTCTACTATGTGAAAACACTACTAGAAGTTACGGACACTAGAAGAAAACAGGTCTCTCTTAACATCTAATCTGCTGACTCCTTAATCTTAGACTTTTCAACCTCCCCAACTACAAAAAAAAAAAATTATAATAATAACAATTTCTTATTTCAAGCCAATCACCTTAAGATATTTTGTTATAGCAATCTGAATGCATTGAATATTTCCAAACCATCAAGAAAATAGAAAATTTAAAAACATATATGCTTTTACCAATATAACTCCAGAATCCTTGAAGTAGAAATTGAGATAATGGAAGGAAGAAAGAGGCAATTAAAAAAAATTGTTTGGAGGTTCAAATACTTCATTTTTAATAAAAAATAGATCAGCCAGGAAGAAAAGAAGTTCCTTGACAGAGCACTTTACTGTCATGAACAAGGAAGGCCCTGGGTTCAATTCCTAGCACTAAAAGAAAAAGAAAGCTGGCCACAGTGGCCCACACCTGTAATCCCAGTGGCTCAGGAGGTTGTGGCAGGAGGATCACAAGTTCAAAGCCCGCCTCAGCAACAGTGAGGTGCTAAATAACTCAGTGAGGTCTTGACTCTAATAAAATACAAAATAGGGCTGGGATGTGGCTCATTGATCAAGTGCCCCTGAGTTCAATCCCTGGTACCCAAATAAAAAAAAAAGAAAAGAAAGAGAATGGGAAAGAAATAATAAAGAAAGAAAATGAAAATAGAGGACTTGAAACAACCAGAAATAGTGAGTGTATAAACTCTAATCATTTATATCCCATTTGAATCAGATGGGATATAAATGATTAGAGTTTTATATACTCACTATTTCTGGTTGTTTCAAGTCCTCTATTTTCATATGTCAAGGTCATTGTACTGTCATGTGTAACTAATTAAAACAAACAAACAAAAAAAGAGTAATGATAATTTTGGAAATTATAAAAAAACTCTAATCAATAGAAGAATACATATTATTCTTAAAAGCCTATGATTCTCAAGAATAGATTATAGGCAATAACAAAAGTTTCAATGTACATAAAATGATTGAAATAATATGAAGCGTCTTTTCCAGTCATAATATAAAAAACTGCTAATCAATAATATAATGAATTTTTGAAATTTGAATTCACAGATATCTGGACATGAAAAACACAACTTTAATTATCAGATAAAAAATTATGAAGAACAGTAGAATATACTCTGCCATGAATGAATAAAATTAAATATAGAAGATAGAACCAAAGCAGTATGTAGAGGAAGATTTAAAGATCTTAATATCTATATTAAAAATTAAGAGTGATCTCAAATTAATAATTCAGTCCTCTATTTTAAGACAATACAAAAAAGGAGGAAGTTAAAGCTTAAGTAAAAGAAGGGAAGAAATAATGAAAGTAATATTGTAAATAAATGAAACACAGAACAGAAAAGTAATGGGAGGGTGGCAGAACTGAAATTACTAGAAACATAAATATATAATCATTATAATGCACACTAACAATTGCACAACAAAAGATTAAGGAAATTAGAGAAAAATATGAGTGTTGATATAGGGGTGAGATTGTGGAAGGAAACACTTGCTCTGGGAAAAATGTTGACAATTCTTCTATGTTAATCATACAATTAGTATATTGCACAGAGATTTACTTTCTCTGGTCAATGATATATTAAGTGATGTAAGGCAAGTATAGCTTGGTTGTGATTGCTGACATGGAATAAGCCCAGCCTAGTTTGGGGGTTATCAAGTGGAAAAATAGACATGTACAACGGAGTCATCCAGAAACCTAGCCTAGATTAGATGACCTAGAGCTGATCTTTAGCCATCCAAATTTTGTAGGCATTAAGTAAATGTTTATTGTTGTAAACCACTGGCAGAGTGTGACTTATTTTACAAAATAAGAAATCAATTCACCTCTACTCAGTCTTCTCTCCGCTGTCAAGAAAGTTTGAAAGTAACTGAATCATTGGAAATTTTAAAAAAGCTTGTATATGCCTAAAAAAGTATTAGTTATAGCACATATCTTTGAAACAATCTTGAAAAGAAATAAAGTATAAAACGTGATTCATAGCTTAAATTAAATCTAAATAATATTTAACAATTATCACAAATTTTACTATGCAATGAAAAGTAAATTTCTGGATTAAGAAATTATTACTGATTCCCTTATATTACTCAAAGTATATTGTCTGAATTTCCCTACTAATTCTTGTCTTTTCAAATTTACTTATCCTTTCTGGCAATATATAAACTTTTATTTAAAATAGTATAATATCCTCGAATTTTTGAACTACATAAGATTTTAGATGGAATCTTTTTTATGTGTTCTTAATATAGTAGAAAAGCAATTTATATTTGTGTATTTGGTTTGAAATTCTTGTGTTATCATTCACATAACATTTCAACTAGTATATAAAGCTGACCCCATATGTAAACCTGTTTGCATAAATATAATTTATGTTTATAAAATTTTTTGTAATTGCTGATGTTCTGAGTCATTAGATGGTTTATTAAATGAAATTCTGTTTTATACTCATAACCAGTTTTTTTTTAACTTTTAAATCTTTTAAGCCTCTGAATTAATATTCCTCTAAGAGTATTTACAAAATAACTTGACTAATAAGTTCTATTATTTAGAATACTCTGCTTCTCACTCTATAATATCTATAGCTAATGCTGATTTTAACTCTTTTAAGATGTGCATTTTTTTTGTCTCATTAGATGAATCAGAGGGACATCATAGTGTTTTGTGTAGTTTGAAATAAATGTTCATGGCACATTTTAATACTGATGCTATATCCATGCATAAATGCACATGCCCAGATTGAATTTTTAAAGTCTTTTTTTTGAAATGTAAAATATGTTTCTGTAATGTGAATCTCTGACAGGTTTCACTGTGTTAGAGAATATGAAGTGAATGTAAGTTTATGTAATCTTATTTTAAAGCAAAATGAAATAAGGCAGAAAAATACACTGTATTTGAGACAGATTTCTGAGGTTAGTTTGATATCTCATATTCAGTAACTTCAGGTGCCATAGCAACAAAATATTCCTGATGATTGAGAAAAATATTCACCCACCTACCAGACACACTGCTGATTTATTAGATAACAGGGGAATGGAGGAGGACAATCTCCCAGACCTTGGACTGGAGTAGATCCTTGATAGCCACCTGCTACCACATCTTTTGTTTAAAAAAAAGACACATTTTAAAACTTATTTCATTGTTTTCTATGAGATAAAAAGATGCCAAGCTTTAGGGAATGATTTTTCAAAACAGAACACCTACTGTGCACCAAACTGAGCCAAGTGCTAAGGATGTGTTGTCATCTCCTCACTTCTAAATTTCCAATTTAGAAAAGATCTAGATCATAGAGATAAAAGAAAACAGAACATTTATAAACCACTTAAATTATAAATTCTATGTTATCAAGTAGAATTCAGATTCACATAGACAAGTTAAAATGTTATGAAGAAATCCATTGTGTTCAGCACAAAGATCTCCCCAAATGCCCTTGCCCTCCTCCATAGAATTTGTGAATAGTTACCCTACATAGCAAAAAGGACTTCACAGATGTAAGTTTAGGATCCTGAGCTAGTAATATTATCCTTAATGTGCAGGTCAGCCCGTTTTAATCACAAGAGGTTTCTTGAGCATGGTAGGGGGCATGATGAAGGATGCAGAGATCAGAAGAACCAAAGGAATGAGGACACCTTCAGAATCTGGGCAGAGCCAGGAAGAATGTATCCTTGCCAGTGCCTTGTCTTTATGCACTGAAAATGAATTTTTATTTCTGATCCTGAACTACTCAAATACTAAAATTATGTTGTTTTAATCCTTTAAATTGGTGTTAATTTATAACAAAAACAATAGAAAAGTAATATCACTAGTTTTTCCCCTACTATAATCATCATTAGGAACAAATACCTTCCAAGAGGCCTTACAGAGAATTTCATTCCTTATAGATCCATAAATGGTTCTGCAAATGCCTTCTAGAAGGGCTATAAGCAGTAGTTTAAATGCTCCTATGTTTAGCTTTTCAGCTGTCATGGTTCTTTGTATTTAAACGTAAGCAAAATAAATTGATATCAGTGAGGGCTTAATACTAAAACTTGGGTACTTTTGGTGGTTTGATCATTAACAAAGGCCATCTCTCCATCAATCATATTTTCTTATAAGAAATTACAGTGATGACAGTGGAGAGTTTATGTAAAAGTCTTTAATGTATTTGTTTTACCACTCTGTTGTACAAAATGATTCTCATTTTTTTTAATAAACATCAGTTCTGAGAGCAAAATAATGAACGCATGGGAGTACATCTGCATCAGTGCACTCCTTGTATACACAAACACACACACACACACACACACACACACACGCACACACAAACACAAAGGCTATCTTAGCAACCAGATATCAATTGGGCATCTGAAGGTCTTTCACACCAAATCTGAAAACACATTTTAAAAATACTTCAAATTCCTTCTTCTTTAACTAGAAAATACTTTTTAAAATGTCTAAGGTAGCAGTCAAGGACACAAAAATGGCTCTATGATGTATAAATCCATTAATAGTTTAATTAAATGTTCTATAAGCTTGACACATGCCACCTCCATTATTATTTTTTTTAATGAAAATGATGGGCCCATTAAGTAAAATACACAAAATTATGGCAGGATGATTTCATTTTCCATTGGTGTAAACTCAATAATGAGTTTGCTAGCTCTTTTGGAAGTTCTATTCATAGATTTATTAGGAAACTTTATACTATTCTCCATAATTCCTGTACCAACTTACATTCCCATCAACAAAATATAAGATTTCTCTTTCTCCCGTTCTTTACCAGCATTGTTTATTTCTTGTTGTCTTGAAATAGTTAGTCTCACTGAAGTGAGGTGACATTTCATTGTGGTTCTGACTTGCATTTCCCTAATGATTAATGATGCTGAGCATTGGTAGTTTATACACATGTCTTCTTTTCAGAAATATCTATTCAGATCTTAGGCCCAATTTTCAGATTGATTATTTGATATTTTTGCTATTAAGTTGCTTGATTTATTTATATATTTTAGATATGAATCTCTTGTCAGATGTGTAGATAGTACACTTAAATTTCTAGGTATGTCAGATGGAAGGAGGAGATGCAGAATTTCAAGACAATGTATTGTTCTACTTTATGTAATTTATACTCTCTGATTTCTGGGTGAGGCACGAATATTTAATCTTGGAGCCCCTGCTGGGTTTTCTCCCAACAGTCCCAATTTTCTCAATATTCTTTCTCTTTCCTTTGTAATACACTTTGACTTTATTTTCATCAATCAGAACTCAGATAAAATGTTGTCAGTATTATATTTGTTTTTATTGATATTATTATTTTTTTAAAATACACAACAATAGTGGAACGCATTAAAATCCTTATCACACAATTTTTCATATCTCTGTATATAAAGTACGTACACATAAATTTATGACATTATACATGTACTCTTTTTGCATTACAATTCTTAATATACATATATAACATAACTTTTTATATCTCTGTTTGTACATAAGGTATGTTGACACCCGATTCAAGTCTTCATACATGTACTTTGTATAAAGATGACCATCACATTCTATCATCCTTGCTAAAACCCTTCCCCCTCCCTTTCCCTCCCAACCCTCTTTCCTATCTAGAATTAATCTAATCCTCCCATGTTCTCCCTCCCTACCCTGCTATGAGTCACCCCTCTTATATCAGAGAAAACATTTGGCATTTGTTTTTTTTGTGATTGGCTGACTTCACTTAGCATTATCTTCTCCGATGCCATCCATTTACCTTTGTAAGAAGAAACACAAACATTTTTAAAAATTGTCTAATTCATGGACTCCAGTTCAGAGGAAGAATGGGCGTTCCTGAGAAAGAAAACTTTCATATCAAAATAGGATGAGAAAATATTTAATTGAACATTAATTAATTATCAACTTAATAAATTTTTATTGAATTTCAAATGTATGTCTGGCATGAAAATAAATGGAAAATGTTTGCTCTCATGAAGCTCAAATCCATTGATGAGAATCCCAAAAACGCTATCCAGACAGCTCATCTGATAGTAATAGTTCTTTTCTAAGTCATTGCACTGCTTTGAGATTCTGTGGGCAGAATCCATAGTTCCCCACAAACTAATCAAAAACCAGGACAAGGAGTCCTAGAGTTCCAGACACCAACAGACTTCCTACACCCTAACCTCTCTCTCTCATAAGGAAGGAGTTAAACAACCTCTTCACTTGAGTTCCATAATTTTTGAAGTGAGAACCATGGCATCTCATGTCAAATGTTTGGAAAGGTAAACCTGCTCGTGTGAGCACACAGGTCTGCAGACGCAGGGCTTAAGCTGATTACTGGTTCCTCCGGAGGAGGGGCAGGATGAGCTAATTCTTAATATAATCTTTCAAAATCTGGAAAAATATAATCACTACTCCTACTCTTCCAGTTTTTAAGATAAGTTCTTTTAAAATGACAATTTTGTTTTTCTTGATTATACATTTTACTTTTTCTATTATTTCTTATATCCTAACCTGCTTCTATTGGCATGATGTTTCCTGTGTAGGTGAAGATATATTTATAGATTTTAAAATATAGCTCCTTATTGTCTTATATATGGTGTAATAAACTTTTGGCTTCCCTTTTTCATTTTAACTTAGTTTGTGTAAATTTTGCAAATATAATTTTATTAGCAGCCTACACTTAATTCACATATAAATTTAGGGAGAGTTGATAAAACTATGTAATTGAGTTTTCATAAATGGGAACATGAAATAATATTCCTTGTCCTCAATAATATTTTATGATTATTATGAGGTATTTAAGCTATTAGTGATACAAATTCTGACTTCATTACTTAATATGAAGACTTTTGCTTAATATTATAAATAAGATCATGTATGTCAATATTTAAGAATAAAACTTATAGATATATATTAAACACTGGAGTTCCTGTACTTATTTTTGTAACTGGGGACACTAGTTATTAAACCATTTTAGTCAGACATTTGTTATTGAAATATTGAATATTGTAATTTTAGTTAGAACTATGTTATTTGTAGATGCAGAAAGAGCTAGAGAAATTGGCTCATAATAGATTTCATCTTCAGTCTTGAAATTCAGTGACTTTTCATGACAAATCTGGATATTGATTCATTTTTAGTTAATTAATGAATTTAGAGAATTTATTAGATGGTACTACATGAAAATGACATGTTTGCTGCTCAAAATGGTTAAAAAGGAAAGGTGGACAATAGCCCTTTGAAGTATAGAAAAAAGCTGGATTTGACATTGCTTTTATCAGCTTTGCCTCTTTTTAAAAATTAATTTTATCTAATACATAAAAGCATGAAGTTGTAAGTATTAATGGGAAATCATGTATCATCCTGATACTTGTACATACAGTATAATATTTACATATGGTTAAACATATCCATCTCCTCAATCACTTATCATTTCTTTATGATGAAACCTTTCCAAATCCTTTCTTATAGCTTTTGCAAATGTACAGTACATTACTGTAATCTATCATTGCCCTACTGTACACCAGATTTTCTAGCTCCTCTCTGTCACTAGGCACACATTGATCAATCTTTTCCCATCCTCTCTCCAAACCTACGCGGCCTTTGTTTATCACTATTCTACTTTCAACTTTAATGTGACAACATTTTTAGATTTCACTTATGAGTGATACCATGTGGTAATTGCTTTCCTGTGGCTGTCTTATTTCATTAACAATGATTTCCAACTCTAACCCTGTTGTGGTGACTGAGAGGATCCCATTCTTTTCATGATTGAATAGTATTCCCTTATGTATATGCAGTATGTTCTTTATGCATTAATCAGTTGATAGATCATTCTGTTGATTCTTCTTCTCATCTATTGAGAATAGTGCCGCATTGAACATGGGGATGCAGGTGTCTTTTTGACATACCTATTTAATTTTCTTTTAATATATACCTAGTAGTGAAATTGTTGGTTAATATGTTAGTTCAATTTTTTTTTTTAATTTTTGGAGAGCTGTGTACTATTTGATATTGATAATTTTTTGAGAACTATGGGTAAAATAGCCATTTTTTACATGTCTATAGAAGATGTAGAATATATGGTTTGCTGCCCAATACAATAGCCACTGGACATATGTTATTAGTAATTGGAAGTTAATAGAAATTAAATGAAGTTTAAAGTTCAGTTTCAATTTAAAATCACAATGGATACCTTTAGAGTATTTATCAGTCACAACAGGCTGGGGACATGATATTGGATTAGCTCAGGGAAGTATTTAAATTATTACCAAAAAATTTTTTTTAAACAGTGTTGGTAAACTATGTAAAGGTCATATAGTCAATCTGCCTGTGTTTGAAATCAAGGCCCATCATTATGATGGTTGTTCTTATTTGTTGTCTTTACTAGCTATGGCATATGGGGACAGCTGGAAAAGAATCATTTCTATGAGTATCTATGCAGCTATTTACAAAAGAGACTAATATCTGAATGAAAGTAAAGAAGATCCATCCACCCTTGTCAGTATTGGCAGGCATCATCTAAAGCAATGAGTGCTCAGAAAAAGAAAAACGTCAGAGCAAAGAGATATCTACTCTTTCTTCTTTAGCTATGATGCCCATTTCTACTGCTCTTCAGTCCATCAGAGTTTCTGGTTTAAATCTTGGATTTTGAATTTTACAATAAGATCTTCTAGTTCCTACTTCATCCTCTGGTTTCTTAGTCATTTGATCATGAATGGGAAATTACATTGACTTCACTAGTTATCAGGCATTTGGATTTAGACTGAATAAACCCTCTAGATTATAGATAGCATATTGAGGGAATTCCCAGCCTCCATAATTTTGTGAGTTTATTCTAAAACAATATCTCTTATGTATGTATGCATGTGTATGTGTTTGTATATCCTATTAATTATGTTTCTCTGGAAAACCCTGATGAATGTTATCACTTCATAACTTCTCCATAAACTCCTTCATAAACTTCTCCAAAAGTTTAAATTCTTTAATCCTAAATTTACTTATTTGTAAACTGCATTATAATAGTGCTTTATGTGATAATTTGACAATTAATATGAAATGTTTGTATATCTGCTGACATAATACCTGACACATTGTGTGAACTAAGGTATTATTCATTTCCTTCCATTTGTCTTGTTCTAGCTCACAGAACAGTCATTTTTCCCCGTGTTTCCACTCAATGTCAGTCTCCTGTATCTTAGACTTTATCCAATTACATCCTAATTTTCTCCTCACTTGCTCGCTTACATTGTTTTAATGTTATTTTTCTTTTGTTGTATTTTTCTAGTTATAAAATATGTCTTGATTTGCTATTTTATCTCCTCTACTTTATATTAATAATGTTTTGAATTTTATTATTTTTCTACGTTCTTGAACCATTTTCATAACTTTTCCATCACATGCCATATCTAGTGTTACTTTTTCTTTTGTTATTTTTAAAATCAGATTGTTTCTCATTATTGAATGCTGTGGTGTATTGATTAGAATTATAGGCACTAGCACCAGGTTACCCAAATTAAATTATCAAATTAGATAGCCAGAAGTTCTTGATTTACTGGAAGCCTCAATATATTCATTAAATAAGAACAAGTACAATGATTAGTTGACACATTGAGAGAGATACATATAAAGCTATTTAGTATATCATACAAAATGTGCTGTCTGATAGGTAATTTTATTATTATCACTTATTATTTCTAGATTCATAGAATATATGTTTGGGTTAATTTTCTTGAGAACATTTTGCAGTTGCTTCATAAAATATACTTGGGCCTCCTTGACTTGACTGTCTTCATAAGTAGCTTTCTTCTTTATGTCTTGCAGGCTATGCTTTGCTTCCTTAAAGTACTAAGATGTTTGGACAGGTGCTATCTTCAGCTAAGGATGATGGATAGATACGGTTTTGACTGAGAGTTATAAAGACTATAATTAAACACTATGTAGTCAAAGGTGAGTGCCTGCTTTGTGTGCATGCTCCAAAGACGTCAAGCTCTGTGCCTGATGTGTCTAGTGAATTCTCCTCAGCCTACTTTCATATCCATTTAGTACTATAAAAATTCTTCTTTCAGAATTTAACTTTGGGGCTAGGTAATATGCACTTGTATATCTCGTCAACACTTTCAAGGCTTCTAGCATTTAGAAAAATCATGGAAATTCTTTGGAAGAAATATATTCTGTACTTGTATGATATTTTGAAATGACTGTAGAAATGGGCTAACAGTTTCTACCTGGTCCTTTACTTGACCTGGTCTTGACTTTATAAACCTATTGTGTTATGTTCAGTGTGCTTCCTGAGCTTCCACCTGATGAGTTTTGAGAATGGTTTCTGTATTAGTTCTTAGGGCTGCATAGCCAATCACCACAAACTGGGTGGCTTAAGTCAATTAAGAAATTATTCTGTAGAGGTTTTGAGTCCAAAAGTGAGGAAGAAGAAGGACCATTCTCTCTCTCTCTCTCTCTCTCTCTCTCTCTCTCTCTCTCTCTCTCTCAATGTTATAGGGAATAATTTGTTCTGTGCTTTCTCTAAGTTTCTAGTGTTGCCAGAAAACCATGGCATTTTTTTGTTTTCTACACCTATCACTACAATCTCTGCCTCTGTGATCACGTGCAATTCTCCTTTGGGTCTCTGTCTATGTGTCTCTTCTTGGTATTTTTGTGTTTTTAAGGACATCAGTTACATTGGATTAAGTGATCACCTTATTCCTATGTGGTCTCATTTTGACTAGTTATATCTACAAAGTTTTTATTTTCAAATAGAGTCCCATTCTGAGATTCTGGAGAGAATATGAATTTTGAAGTACCACGATCTAACCTATTATTGCCTCCAACTAGTAGCAACAGGAAAATGTGCTCTTTCAACAGTGAAAAGTATTTCCACAATTACAAACTATATTGACCACATAAATCCTCAGGCCAACAGACCTGTTTCTGATCATTGGTCATCTGTGGTTGCAATATGATTCTGAATGGGATGCCCTTTGCCTTATTACTGGCACATAATTACCTCATATCCTTTTCCTTCAAGTTTATATTGGATTCCTTCAATTCCATGAAATTTCTTCATATAGAGAATGTATAATATTTTCTAGTTCAGAAGGTCTCTTCTTTGATGTACAACATAACATGTGGTTCATCTTCCACCTCTACTTTGGTGTCTTTGAAATGTTATGAATTAATGATGAACTGACTTAATATAATGGGGAAATCTGTCAGTGAGAAAAGCAATATATTATGCACAGCATAAAAAAGATAAATTGGTGGCAAAAGGTACCATTAAATGGGAGTTGAAGGTGGGGCTAAAAACAGAGGTCTTAATTATAAGTCTATTTAAGAAGAATTTAGATATCCACATTTCCTTTGCATAATGCAGTAGAAGGGAGATTTAACAAAAGTATATATATTGAAGGATGCTAGCCCAGTGTTGATTGTCATATACAAAAAGAGTAATAAGTCATGTTTGCATGCTGTATTATGAGATTTCCAGCATTCCTCTCTCACTCGTATCTACTTTATTAGTAGATTGGCTTCTTACTCAAGATATGAGACCAGAAACACCTTTTCTCAAATCTGACCATTGCCAGAAAAAATATATTCATTTTTCCAAGTGAAAAGTTTCAGTCAAATTAGGTTCACTTTGGGTGGGCTGCACATGTTCTCAGAATTTCCAAGGTCCTTTGGTCCTTCGTTCTTTGTTATGAGCAAACAAACAAGGAATGCTAGATATTTGAGAAGCAACTTGAACCTAGATAATAAAGACCAGAATACAGAAACAGACAAAATAAGCTAGAACAATAAATCTTAGAGGAAAAGTTAATTTAGAGGAAGAAGAAAGCTTAATAACAAGAATCAATATAAAAACTCATATTTGCCTCAGAGAGACAAGTGAAGATATTTCACCCATAAAATAACAGCAACAGGTATAAAAAAGAAATTTTCAAAGATAAAAACTGAATGCTAAGAAGTATAGAAAATAGAAACCCAAAATTAAGGACTTAATAAAATGATTGAGTGATAAGACTAGTACATTCCTGAACCTTAAGCAAAAATGTAATGTAATGAAATATTAGTTTATAGATTATTTGGAGATTGAATTTCAGTTTTCACCAAGTTGTTGAAGATATTTTGGATGTATGTCAGTGAGAACATACAAGTCTAAATCAAAACAGCTCTTGCTGGACTGGGGATTTGGCTCAAGGGGTAGCACGCTCGCCTGGCATGTGTGTGGCCCGGGTTCGATCCTCAGCACCACATACAAACAAAGATGTTGTCAGCCAAAAACTAAAAAAATAAATAAATATTAAAATTCTCTCTCTCTCCCTCTCTCTCTCTCTTTCTCTCTCTCTCTCTCTCTCTCTCTCTCTCTCTCTCTCTCTCTCTCTTTCTAAAAAAAAAAAACAACTCTTACTATCAAACATTGGAATTATTTTACTTAAAAAAAGAAAATGAAAATTTTATAACAGTTAACAATTAAACTCTTGTGATAATGACAAAAAAAAAAGTGACACATTCCTTTTTCAATACACTGTGGATTGGAATGGGAGTTTATCTGAGACTGAGAAGAAGAGCATGTTTCCTGTACCTAACACAATGATTAACATTGGGTAAGCTTCATGACTCTGTATCAGGAAGTTTCCTCATACTCCATTGTTGAATATTAATTCTTTTAACATTCAAGCTGTCTATGATTTGCTACTCAATACTTACTAAATATATCAGGCATGTGTACATGTGCAAATGTCTTTTATATTTCTCCTTTTCATGACCTTACATGAGTGTGTGCATTATAGGCATTCATTCCATGGCTTCTATGTTGCTAACATTGGAAGATTTTCCAGTTTCACTATAACTCCTGGGTTCTGCCAGCTCTGTCTTGTTTTAGACCTGCTATGCTGTTTGCCTACTGCTCAGTGGGATATCAAAGTGACATTGAATGGGAAGGAAAAGTTAATAAATGATACAGAGTGAGGGCCACTTTGAAGTCCTGCAATGTCACCAGAAATAACACAGGGAAACAAAAACAATGAGAAGGCAGAGGATGGACACCCACAAGAAATGTTCCTCAGGGGATAGAAAAACGCTTCCCAGGAGAAGCAGTAAAAGAAAAGAAATGGTTGTGAGAGAGAAAAGAAAAAAGTAATAAAGAGCATATAAATGATTTAGTTTTATGCATATGATATTCTAGAATCCATTCCTAGATTAATCTCAGAGATGTACATTTAATGCACTGCTAAGATTGCTGTCTCAATACATTTATCTATAAATTGTTAGGTGGTAGTGTTGATAAAGGCTCATTATGTGAACTTTCATTCTGAACGTTGTCCCCTCTGCTTTATCATCTGTTTCATTTTTGAAAAGTACACTTGACTACTGAGGAAAGGGTGAGAACAAGGAATGGTCACAGTGATGAAATTTATTTGGTGATATCTGAATCCACTTGATGTGAATTCACAAAAGCAGAAGTGAAAAAACGTGATCTACTCATAAGAAAACACCAAGAGTATCAGGTGCAAGTGTATCAGGCAACACGCCCAGGAAGAAATAAACCTCATTAGGGAGCATCTGTAAGGAGGCTGCTGATTGCATTTTTCCCACTTTGAGGACCAGAATCAATGTTAAAGTCGGGAAAGACCTAAAGTATAAATTTCAGACACATTTACCAGAGTCTGTAGACATTCTTTATAGGCCTACATCAAACAGTAAAAAAAAAAAAAAAAAAAAAAAATGTTTTTGAGGAACAATAAACCCACAGTCTAAATGAAGAACAAATGTATGTGTTGGGGGGGGGTATGTGTGGCTGTGAAGTTTCTAATATCACTTTGCTAAGACTCATGATCACCGTTAATCAGTATGGCTCACATAGCTGTCTAGGTCTAGTCAGAATCTTTTTAAATATTATGATGAATTCCTAAAACCACATCTGTTTTGGGAAAGATGGTGTTATGGCTATCTAGTTGTTATTTTTGCTTATGTTTTCAGATCATTACATTGGAGATTATATATTTCAGCCCATAATATAAGTGCACATAATATATAACTTCATTTGTTATTCATTTCAGCAGAAATATGTCAATTTTCCAAGATTTCATTCAATGCTAAGGTATTAGTGGGCAAACATAAGAGGATGTGACAAAATCTTGAAACACAGGATTTATTCATTCAGGAGTCTCCTGGGGCAACTCTCACTTCTCTTGACAAGAGAATTTCAGGCCAAGTGGTATTCACAATTGATTCTATACATGCATAAGCACACAGAAAATACTTAGCCTTTCTAGGCTATGCTGGGGCAGAGACATATCTATAAAATGACTGAAGTTACCAGATGCCTAACTATCTCAAAAAAAACTTTCTTTAATCTCTACTGTTCTATGGTATAAACTATCTTGGCTACGAACAGATGCCTACTTGGGTTTTTGCTGTCTCTATGTTCTCTGCCAAAAAAGTAAGGCAATGTCCCTCACTCACTTGACCTGCTCTTTCATCACTTCTCCTTTTTCCCTTCTCCTTTAATTCTGGGATTTTACATTTGTCTCCTGGTAAAGTTCCAAATTCCTCAAACATGCCCTTTGGTTGATGCATAATTTTCTTCTCAAGTTCTGTCTGCAACCAGATTCATCATTTCCACTAAGCCATATCTCTTAGATATCTTCAAGCTCAAGATAGCATAAATGAGTATAATTGAGTGAATGGAAGAAGACAGTGAAGGCAAATAATGTTGAAATTCAGTGACGGAAAGACAAAAGGCATGGGCAGGGATGAAGGCCCATGGAAGAGCATGTGTTCCAGTAAATAAGAACTGATAATTAAATCCTTCTATTGTTGCTATGAGGGAATATTGCCCAGTTGTTAGATCATTTGAATTTTCTAGGGAAGCCAGAAGCTTTTCTATTATAAAGCTTCCCCTTTCAAACGCTGGTCACTATTTCTATTTTAAAATGGTGTGTGAGCTAACACCACAGTAACCAAGAAAACATTTCTCCAGGAGAGATTTGGTACAAGGTCTGCTAATTGAAGACCATTGCTACATTAGTCCAAATTTTGTTTCTGTAACAAAATATCTTAGTTGGGGAAATTTATAAGGACATTTCTTTTGCTCTCAATTTTGGAGTCTGAAAGTCCAAACTGCATGTTGGCTCTTATGAGGGCCCCCTGACTGCATTGCTGCATGGCAGAGTGGCATCACCATGACAGAAATGCATGCAATAGAAACAGACCATATTGCAGCTGGAAGCTAAAAGTTTTAGGAGCAGCCAGAATTGTTCTTTTAACAACTCTCTAGTGAGAACTAATTCAGGGGTCCCATAAGAACTACTTTAATCCATTCCAAGGGCAGCACCACAGTCATTTTTTGAAGGACCTCTTCCCACAAGGTTCTACAGATCATAGCAGCTGCTTGAAATACAATGCACTTTTAGAAACTAAAAGCCATCAAGGAGATGGCTTAGTTTGTACTTTCCACAGTGACATATCCCTCGCTTGTGGTAATGAGCTTGGAGAGACAAAAGAGGAAAATTTGGGGTAAAAAAAAAGCTAGTTATTATTTCATAAAAGTACCCCTGTTGTGTCTGCTGCTTTGCTTCTTTCAGGAGCTTCTAGAAAGATCTGTGCCCATGTAAAGCCACAGTAAGCCATCAGTTTTGTCTGAGTTCATTATGTTGTTGTCCCCTTCTCCAGTGTCTGAGTTTTCTGTTTTGTTTTTGAAGGGCCATTGAAGCCCCACAAAGAAGGAAAATTCTTTTTTATTGAAAATATAATTTGAAATGGATTTCAGTTAATGTAAGCACCTTGATGCTTGTGCCTCTTTAGGATATAGAGACCTAGGTTCAATCAGAGGTATTTTACTTAATTTAGGTGCAGTTTAAAAGGAAAAGTTTTCTTATTTCCCATCTTTAAGTTAGCATGTTTTGTAAGACTTTGGTTTTGTAAGACTTTTGGTTTTTCTCCTCTTCAAGTATAGAAATGATATTCCTTTCTTTCTCCCACCTACATGTAAACTTCATAATGTCAGGGACCATAAAGATCCTACATGTCTTTTTTTCTTGTTCACAGTCACTTAATGCAATGCCTGAAATGGAAGAGGCATTCCATAATGAGTTTTTTTTTTTTTTTTGGTAAATAAGGAGTGGATTGAGGATAAAATATCCTATATGATCAAGCATCTTGCTGTGTTTTAGACTTGTAACTTACATATATCTCTGTAATCAAGGTGCGTTTCTAAAGAAGATCTACCTTACGTGATATGTGTATTTATTTTTTTATGTTCACATTATATAAATTATAAGGTGTAGAAAGAAACCAAGAAGGGAATAAATCATTTAAAAATATTCAGGATTATCTGAATTCATGCTATTCTTGGATTAATGGTAGGCTGCCCCTTGCATTTCTAGGAATATATAAAGGCGGGATTAGAACAAAAAAAAGTAGACTTCCAATAATAATAGGGATTATTTTGTTGAAGATTCTCTGATTTTATAAGAAATTTCTGAAAACTATGCTAAAAGCAGTTAACTGATATGGGATGCCATGGCAGGACATTGTAGCAAAAGGGACACACACACACACACATAAACACACACACACACACACACACACACACACACACACACACACATTTTATCAGACATGTTATGTCTAAGAGAAGAGCTTCTGTGTCAGGGTCTGGAGGTAAGCAGCAGGAATACAACAAGTCTAAGAAGTGATTGAGATAGCAGTGTCTCAATGTGTTGAGCAGAATGCTGACCAAGGATGACCATTTGCAGTCTCCTTAGCTATTCAAAGCTCAAGGAGGTGCAACAAGTCTTTGTAACATGAAGGAATCAATACACCAAAACAACTAATATGGTAGAGAAGATATACTTGGACACCTTTTTTTCTTTCTCTTTGATTTCTCTTGGCATAGAGATCTTTTAAATATAGGTTGGCCTGAATGTTTAGAAACTTAATTCTATGACCACACTGTCCTGTGATCTTGAAAATATAAGGCTGAAATATTAAGAGCTCTCACTGTGCATATACATGTATATGTAATTTACAAAGTGTCACCAGTTGAGCATATGAGAAAGGCTATTCTTTTGTTTGTTTTGAAAGAATATGGATAGTATCCAATGTTTGGCATAGATGACTTCATGGAATCTGGAAATCAAATATATTGGAGTAGTTTGAATGCCCTAATTTATTAGGTGACAAATTGCTAATAGTTAATCTTATGACAGTTTCTTCGGTCTAAATGGAATGCAAAATCAAAACAGTAATTTTGAATGATAAACAGCAAGCAGTAGAATGAAATAAATACAAATAATTTCATGAGGGGAATGTTGTGATAAATTACATTCTTATCACTATTACAATGATTTCTTGACCATTTTCTAAGAGAGAAAACAAAATATATCAACCCATGGAAGATAATTGGTCAATGCTCAGCCAGGGCCTAATTGGCCACACTGCATTTTGAATTCTCTCCTCTTAAAATTTATTTGAGGGCTGGGGTTTTAGCTCAGTTGTAGAGCACTTGCCTAGCACATGTGAGGCACTGGGTTTGATCTTAAACACCACTTAAAAGCAAATAAAATAAAGAATGTTTGGAACTTGATATTCCTTAAAAATACTTATTTTAAAGAGAGAGTGAGTAGATAATTTGTTGATTCCATTTTTGTGTGTCTGGCATCCACTTAGTGGGAAAAAATGTTTGGGGACAGTTTAAGTCCTCATATTCCAGGCATAGGGTATTAATTTGATATATTTCTTTCAGTTAGAGTACTCAAAGAAATTGACTGAAATTACTTAGAAATTGTCTAAGTTTGTTGCTATCAGGGAATGAAGTATAGCTCATTCTTGAACACATACATACAAGCTCTATATCTTGCAAACTTGTTTCCATCTTATTTATTTTTGGCGTTCTTGGAATGTCAATATTTGCTTTTAATCACCCTTTATTTTTAATAATAACAAGTATTTCTTTTTTCAACTGGAAAGATATACATCAATATAAAATTATTTTATGTTTAATCACTAAATTTTCAACTCCTATCAAGTAACCCTTGTTTGATACAGCATACGATTTGGATGCTTACATTGAATTGGAGACATTCAAAATTTGGCAGGTGCAGATTTCATCAGCAGTGAAGGGCCCAACAGACAGGGCTGTAATTGGCACTTGAATGTTTAAATGACAAAACAACAGGCAACTTCTGTCACTATCCAAAAACCAGTAATCACTACTAAAACTAATGGAGCATGAAGGATTGTTCTGCATCTAATTGTGGGTGCAAAAGGAAAATTAACAGGAGATTTCTTCTTAGATTGGGTTTGCATAGGTTCTTTTCTCTTAATATTGTCATTTGTTTGTTTTAATTAGAATTTGTAGAGACTGCATTATCCATAAAGTTCTTTATGAATGGAAGTGAGAGCCATGTCCATCTACTCACTGATGAAATTTTTAAGATGATTCTTACTCAACTTGATTCTTGACCAGGTGATCTTCATCTAGATCCTGAACAAAACAAGGCATGGAATTAAATTTTATTAAAATTCTTAATGAAGCAAAATTATTTGATAGCCACTTGATTCTATTTCACAATTGAATGTCTTTTACAAATTTCTTTCTACTGTATATTTAAACATTGGTGTGATTTTTCTTTTTCTTTTATTCTGTATGCTTTCTTGTGTTGCCTTTGTATGGTTTTGATATTAGTTAATACTGATTTCATAGATTAGTTAAAAGTGTTTTCTTAAAGTTTTTGTGAAAAAAAAAGATATTCAATAGTTTTATATGTGGAGGATATTTCACTAATAAAGCCATTTTGACTTGTGCTTCTCACTGTGGGGATTTTTGCATGCATATTTTCTTTGTTACTAAAATCACATTAGGTGTTATAGGTCCAGTCAGAGGTCCTGAGTCAATTTCAGTAATTTGTAAATTTCATTTTTGTACATTTTATCCAGAATTACCTAATATATTGACATATAGTTAATATTTGCTTATAATTTTTAATTTATTTATGTAGGGTTAATAATTTACTTGGTTTTATATTTTATGTTTTAACTTCATGAATTTGGTAAATCAGAACTACTTGACCAATCTCCTTTATGATTTTTTAATTTTATTGATCTTTTCAAAGAATCAAGTTTTGGTTTTTGTTGATTTTTTTCCTACTGTTTCTTATTGTGTATGCCATTTAGTTCCACTCTAAAATTTGTTTCCTTCCTTCTGAAAGCTTTGAGTTTTAACTCTATTTTCATAGTTTCTTAAAATGGTGGTACAAGTTGCTGGGTGTAGTGGTGCATGCATATAATCCCAGTGGCTCTGGAGGCTGAGGCAGGAGGATTGCAAGTTCAAAGCCAGCCTCAGCAACTTAGCAAGGCCCTAAGTAACTCCAGGAGACACTGTCTCTAAATAAAATATAAAAAAAAAAGGGCTGGAGATGTGGCTTATTGGTTAAGTGACCCAAAGTTCAATCCCAAGTACCAAAGAAAAAGAAATGGTGGTACCAGTGAATCTGTTGATACAACAAAGCATGCACACACAAATACATGTGTGTGCAAATATGTACATAAATATATATATATATATATATGCACATTTTCATATATATTGACTTCTTAAAATAGTTATATAAGTTGAACATTTTGACTTTACACCAGTCACACCAAGTCCATTAGAGCAATAATAAAACCCCGTATTTTCCTCCTTTTTATGTGCCCTTTTCTGAAAACTACATTTATTGTCAACATACTTATTTATTCCAACAAATTAATATTTACTTATTTCAATAAAACTTCCTTTATGTAACTGATCTAATATTGTCACTGTCTTTGCCTTTTCACAACAATGTCCCTTTTACTTAGTTCCTGTTCATACTCCCTTGCTAGACCACACCCTCCCCACCTCAAGCAGATGTTTCAGTTATCCATTCTGCTGCAACATCTTGAGTTAAAGCACTGTCTGTGCACACCTTTCTCATCCATACTAAGTCTCACACCTCTACCTGACTCTTGCCTTACCTGAGAGTCTTCTTCATCCTTCCTCTTTCTGAGAATCAGACTTGGAACACCCCATTGGAAATGTTCATTTTACCACTACATGTTTGCTGATACCCATAGTTGGTTGCACTTACACAAATGTTTCCCAGCCCTATCTGGCCTTCAACTCAGCATGCTTAGGGGCTTCAGCACCAAGGCCTTTTTATATCACTTGGGGTCCAATACCCTAAGACATGTTGCACATCTGTGCAGATACAATGGTCCACATGTATGCTTCAGCTGGATACCTTGCATTTAGTCACCAGATAGATTAAACAATTCCTATGCTGAACTTACTTTGTACAACCTGGCACAATAGGTTTTAGAATGAACTGATTAGCAAGGAAAAGATAAAAAGAAGAAATCATTTGGAAGGTTTGCATCATATTTTTCATGAAATATATATTCTATCCAAAAGCTGTACATATGTAATTTTTCTACTAAAAGGAATAATTTACATTTTGCAGCTCTGCCTTTTAAAATAGTTCAGATTTTTTGTTTTTGATTTTTATGTTGTTTTTCATTTCCTAAATCGTCGATCTGCTGCATTTTGCTTGTAGCATGCATGTCCTAGCTCAAGCAGTTATTAAAGCATGAAGGCCAACAGGGTCAGTGAATTCCAATATTCTAATTAGATTTATAGAAATGCATTCTTGTAACCAAATCACTCAAATTCAATAATATCTAATAAGGGATTGATCCCCCATAGTAGCCAAATACCTTTAGATTATTACTGCTTTAAAATGTAAAAAATGAACATATTCCAAATGTATTTCACACACATAAATTATTTATATTAAATAATACTCAGAGCAATATAATCAGTTTCAGTGATGTGAGATATATTTCCATGTAAAATGTTACAATATATAGATACCTATATTCTGTATTATATAATGTGTATATATATATGCATATCATAGGTAAGTAGAATTATGTAAATGTGTTTATGAATTTCAATATTTTGTGAATATATGTGTGTGTGTATATATATACACACACACACACATATTTACTACAGGTATTATCATGTATGGAATTTTCAAAAATATTCATTGTCATTATATTCAGAATTCCATGAAATTTTGCTTGCTTTATTTAGGAGACCAGTCTTTATTTTTGTTCTCAGAGCATCTTAAAAATAAAATAAAATTTTTAAAAAATGAGTTTTTATAAAGAGTAAATCCTCCTAGCTTCAAACTTATATCCAGAAAGAAATTAAGAAAATAAGAGAAGCAAATAAAATAAAACCCAGAAACAAGTTTCAAGAGAAAATCTCTCTATTATTCATTTTATTCA
This sequence comes from Urocitellus parryii, assembly GCF_045843805.1. Lineage (NCBI taxonomy): Eukaryota > Metazoa > Chordata > Mammalia > Rodentia > Sciuridae > Urocitellus > Urocitellus parryii. Next base: position 66,471,138 of record NC_135538.1, on the reverse strand, counting down.
CATTTAACTGACCAAGGGAAAAATCATTGAAGTTTGGATAATGAATGTGTTCTGGTATCAGCATTCTAAAAAAGAGAGGGAGGATGTGGATGAGATGAGAAAACTGTCAATTGCTAGTGATTATCATATTAACCTATAAATGTTTTATTTTGAGTGAGTGTAGTGCAAAACTATATTCCCTAGATTTGGCGGGGGGGGGGGTGAAGAGGGCATATCAGGATAATGAATCATTGTCTATATTTATATACAAGTAAATCTTTCACATTTCTAAAACAAGGAGAGTTCAGAAGTAAAAAACCGAGGAATTATATTCCAAAAGCCATAATTGTAGCAAAATCAATTAGACAATTTTTCTTGATCGCATTTGAGGCTTTGACATCACACATCCCGTTTATTTGCTTCTGGCCTAATAATCCTCTGCATGCTGGGAAAAATCTTTGTTCTCTGATAGAAGTAATAAAGCTGTCTGCAGGATTCTCTCTTGTGAGACACGGAGTGTTCCTATTTTATTTAATCTATTGGTGTGCAGCCCTTTCAAAGTAAATACTTCACACACACTGAACAGAGAAAGACATGCAAGGGGGCTGGCCTGAGAAGTGTAAAAATTAAAAAGTGCCCTGTGAAGAAATAATGATGGCTCTCTAAAAAATTAAATAAATAAGAATCTCGGGTCAAGCGGGCCTTGACTCTCATTGCTGCTGGAGTGTGGAGTGCTACATATTCTCCCCACCCCCCTGTTCCATTCAGTTGTTCCTGTTGAATAGAAAGCATGGAGAAAATGAAGAGATCTAAATGCCAGCAGGAGCTGAGCTACATTCTTCTAGGCATGTCCTGAGCCTAGTCACCCAGAACAACTTGTGATCCCTGGACAAAGCCGTTCACAGCAGGTGGCCATATCAAGAAATTTTCCTCCTGGAATTAGATATTATCCCAGGAATCACTACTGAGTCAAACATAATGCCCCATCCTGCTGGGTCAAGTAGGATTCCATTTCAATTTCTTTACACAACGATGCGTTTCATCTTGTCTGCGTACAATGACAGTGCTCAGGCATGAAATAAATTGAAGTGCCTGAAAGGCAGAATTATCCCTTGAACCTGCAGCATTCCCAACCCCAAAAACATACATTGTCAAGTGAGTTCCAGATAAGCAGGATCTTCAGCAAGTGTTTGTGCTGCTTGGCTTCCTTTAATCATACTCCCTTTTGTAAAACGGATTTTCGAGGGGAAAGATAAATCATTGCTGAGGAAAAAAGGTCGTTTTCAAAAGGCTTAAGAGGTTCATTTTGTGTGGCTTTCCAAGGTGAAACAGGTAATTCAGAATAGTGAAAGTCTTTTGTGATCAACTTAATTCATCCTTCATATTACCAATAAAAAACTATTGAAATAAGACTGAATAAAGTTCTTTATAACAATGTTCCTGTAGAAAGTGATGATTTTTTTTTTTAAACTAGGATACTATCCAAACTCCAACAAATGAAAGTTGAGATTGAGAACAAGATTTTCTTCCAACTCATCCTCAGAAAATGTAGCAGTTTCCTAGGCTGTTTGACAGATATATTTCCATGTGTTTATCAATAATGTACTTCTTCTGCCTATGGAGCATCAGGTTAGCTTCGGCGGGCTGGGGCTGTGTGGCCAGACAAAAGAAATTTTCTCCACCGTTTGGTTATGTTTGAGCTCTTTAGATATACAGACACATGAGAAAAATCTCAGAATTAGCATTTTATTTTCATTTTTGAAGTGAAAATCCGTTAGCAGTCAAATGTTTTGCAATCTTAAAGAATATTCCATCTGTAAGAGTAATTCTCTTGACTATATTTGTGGAAGAGACTGATACATAAATAAGATGTATTTAACTGTTAACAATTTTGAGTATCTTAAAAATTATTATTTGTAAGTAAATATTATACAAAAAAAGTTAGAATAAATATAATAGCTTGGAATTTAAGGCATATTTCCTGTAAATTTCTTTTTGTTTTTCTGACTTAAACGTACAGTTTTAGGCAGTGTGAAAAAGTCCTTTAGAATGTAAAAATAACTTCATTTCAAATTATTAAATTAGAAATCTGATATTGTTAGTTTTGTCTAAGTAAGTATTAAAAAGGTGATCCCAATATTCAAGTGAACTTGAACACTAGGAAACCAGCTGATAATTGATTATTGAAGTTCCTTTCTTCCAAATTGTATAGATTATTTGGTTATGCTTATTATGGTATGAATTACTCTAATTCTGAAAATTTATTACAGCTTGAAAAAGCCATGCAGCTATGAACATCAGAATGGTGTAGAGAATCTATAAAAAAAAAAAAAAGGCAGACTTACGATGCTTAACTAGAAAGGTTAATTAAAAACATATATTGGAAAAAAAGAATAATCCTATGTACTTAGAAAATGTTTTTGAGTCAATGACTTCATGTTTATAATTTTTTTGTTGTTTATCAGCTTTGATTTTTCATTATTTATTATACTGAAAGAGCTTAGATAGGTGCTCTGGGAGGATTTGTATTTCTGCTAAGCAGCCCCAGATGTCTAGCACTTTGAAGAAAGACAATATGTGTTAGCTATATGTTTCTTCTCCCCCTCAAAAATTCTCATATTCTTTCATCTTATTTAGATCTGTACCTATAGTTCTCTGATGCATTTATATTTTTCCTATGGCAAATATCTTGACATGTAATACAATTTTATATACCTCATTACACCTAACTCAGTGTTCTATGTCTAAAATTGATTATCTGTTTAAAATTTAGAGATCAAAATCTTAAAGTATCTAGAAAACAAATTTATATCTAAATTTTTCATTTATTATAATCTTTTCAGAACTTAATTTCAAAATTCTAAATAGAGATTAATATGAAATTATTTTTAGAAGAAATGTTTTACTTGGATTACTGTTCATATTATTGTTACTGACAAAACACTTTCAGGGGGAATTTTTCAAAGCACCAAGAATTGTTTGTCGTTTCAACTTTTATGTTTTATATAAGACCATTCATTATGAATATGTCTTATGCTTTACTTGAATATTCTTATTGAGCCATGTATGTGTCTTCAAAAGAAGAGAAAATAATTTTTTTACCACTTGCATAATGTCATAAAGAAATTTTGTTGTTGTTCCAGATGGAGTTTGCTAAGGATGTCAACAACTGGTAAAAAAGTGGATATAACACAAGTTTTAATTTTTACTTTTAAAGTTTTTAATATGTGAAATTATTAGGATTAAAAAATTGAATTTTTAAAAATTGTGTTATAGCAATCTATACACAGTATGGAAAGTGTTTACATCTGGTATGCTGTGCACAAATTTTGGGAAACCAAATGTGTAAATCAGACTAGGCTAAGATGTGGTGCAGTAACAAGTAATCACCAAATCCTAGAAACCTAAAAACACTGTCTCACTTACCCTGCATACCCTATGTGATATCAATACTCACTTCTCAATGAAATCCCTAGTGGCCCAGGATGAGGGAGCAGTGATCTCTCAAATGTTGCTCATCAACATGTCAGAAGGAAAGGGAGAATGTGACAAATTGCACATGGGCTGTGAAAGCTATTATCTGGAAGTGACTTGTGTCACATCCACTTAAACTTTCCTGGCCAAACAAGCCATATGGACATAGCTAACTACAACGGAGTGAGGAAATGTAGTGCTATCATTCATTCCAAGGAGGAAGAAGCAGAATTCTTAGTGAGCAAAATTAGTGATTTCCTAAGCAATTTTTGACACCAGTTTTCTCTTTTTATTTTTTCAAAGATATTAAACTTCTCCAATATCTGTTTCCTTGTGTTCTTCAAAAGATATTCATGTAGATATTCCTATTTGAAAAATTTCAAGTCCTTCCCATTAAGATATGAGAGTTTCCTTACTCCAGGTTGAACTCCTCTAAAACATTTCAGTAAACATGGTTACAAGCTTCTGCATCTTTTAAGTTGGGTGTTCCTCCTATTGTTGACCACTGTTGCATCCAATATATTTGCTTTATTATTAGCATCAGTATCTCAGTTATTAACAAGAGTACACTTAATAACTAATGAAAACACCTGTGAGCACTTAAAACAGTGAAGCATTGTCCTTAACATAAAGGCTCATAGTTCACTTAACACAGGCATTGCCCAACTGCCACTGAGGTCAAGGATAAAAGGGAAAGAGAAAAAGCTAGGTCCAGTAATGCATTCTAGTAATAAATTCTGTGCCCCACCCCCAGCTTTGTGTCCTGAAGATTATTTCTCTTATTGCATTTGTTCTCAAAACATTTCAGACTCACCATGTGAGCGACAGTATCTTCCCCCAGGGATATGAGAAAACATGTTTTTTAAAGAAGAAGAAGAAGAAAGTACTGTTTGTTTTGGATCCTGTTTTAGAAATGTGAAGGTAGAAACAGGATTAGGAATACATGGAATGTGGGAGAAGTGGTGTGGCTGTGAACCACATGTCTAAGAGACAAAAAGATGATATTGATCTAATGATGGCAAGAAAAACAAGACCGATGAAACACAGAAGAATTACAATGATTTCTGGTTTTCAAGCAGTTTAATGATTTCTCAGTGAAAAAGTGCTCTGAAAAACTAAAGTTGAAATGTGAGATGTATAGCATTTAATCTACAAAGAACTGAATATCAAAGCCTTAACTTAAAAAATGAAAAATTTATTAAAATAAAAATTAAAACTTGGAAGCCTGGATAAAGAATATAGATAATGTCAACAAAATCAAGATGACAATGATTGGCATTAATTTTCTGCTTCTATAGTAAAGAAAAATATAAGGCAGCTTAAAAGTAAGATGAAGACAAAATGATATTTTAACTTGATTGGAAATGTGTTTGTAAGAAAACGAATTATGGCCAGGAGAAGTGTATAAGTTAAATTAGATATTTCATAATAAGGAAAATACTGACTCCTTTTTATTCCCCCCATACTTGAAGATTTTTTTAAAGCAGAAATGAAAACGTGTACTCTAAGTACTCTAGAAAAAGGCCTTTGTGACACTGGTGAGATACATACTGAAACCCGAGAACTCTCAGAGAATGCAGAAATATAAGCTATTATCTGTACAATTGAAAGATGCAGGAGACAACTGTTCCCCCCACACTTTTCATATGATAGCAACAAATTTCTAGGCCAATTTTATGACAGACTCATTTTAATTTTATTTTTACTAAAGAAAATATAATTTTGACATACAGAAGATAAGAAGAAGAAAAAAAAATGCCTGCTATTCCAACATAACTTCCTGAGTGGATCTGAGCAGCTAAGATAGAGAGGTTAATATAGGGCAGGGCACAGCTGGATATCTTTGAATAACTAAGGTAGAAGAATTTGAAGGGAGGTAGTGAGTCAGAAAGAGAAAGCAATCCAAGAGGCAATAAGGTGACAAAAGATAGGGGTAAGACAGTGGGAAGTGATCACTGAAAGATACCTGTAGGTTGATTGGATGACTTTTAAAAAACTCTCAGTAATGTCAAATATTAGTTTTAAAGTGATTTTTGGATTCAAATGCATGATATGTCAAGATCATTGTACTGTCATGTGTAACTAAGTAAAGCAAATAAAATAATTAATTTTTGGTCTGCAAAATTAGCAACCTTGCTTAGACTTATATACTATTAGTAAGTATATATTTGAAGACAGAGGTTATTTCATAACATTCAACCAAAGTTCACTTTTATTTCTGAGTTTCCTGAAATTTTGAACACAGGAAATATACAGAGAATGGTGCATGACTAAGAATTGAAATAAATCAATAAAGAAAAGAGTGTAGATCCAAAACTGAACATGAGAACATGGGCCATCAAAGGCCTTCAATTAAGTAATCTTGAACTGAGCTCTAGACTTCCACTGGGAAGGTTATTGAGGAAAGCAACATAAATTCAACAGGTATGGAAATCTCTGACTTTCATGCTAAGATAAGGAATATTTGTGGGTTATTCAGTTTAATTTTTAAGTTTTTCCCATTATTCTTGATAAATGGGAAACCTATTGCATCTCTTCAATTCCATTTGATGAACAATTATTGAGGTTACCACAGATACTGAATGAGTGACAGATATACTCTTATGAAAATATACAGCCTCTACTATTGAAGTTCTTCCTATCTGTACATCTGGAGCAGAACTAGAGTAAGGGGCTTAAAAGAAACTGTTACCAACACAATGAGGTTTTACCAGAACAGTGGTGAGGATCAGGTGCTATGAATTTGGAGATGAAGGCAATAGGAAGGAATAACTTCAAAGAAGAGAACACATTTGAACAAGTACTCAAAGGATGAACATGGTTTCTCTGGACAGAAAAATAAAGATATATGGTAGTCCATAACTAAGCACAGAGAGAATGAAAGTGCCATCTGAGACTGAGATCTGCTGGGAGTAATTTAGTATAACAAGAAAGAAAGGAGAGCAGAGTGTCATCGATGGTCAGTAAGTGGGTAAGTGTCATTGCTATGAGGAAACATAATGCTAACAGTAAACTGATATGAATGAAACAAAGTAAAATCCATTCTGTTATTGCTGAATCTTTATTATTGAATTCAGCAATGGATGTATGTTTCTAAATCATTCTACCTTTTCTCTCATACCTCTTTTGCCTTTTGTTGTATCTCAGTTTCTGTTAACATTTCTTCCAGACAACAAAGTCAGGAAGCTTATACTTTCTACTCATGATACTATTATTCTTTTCCAAAATCCTTGGACATGACTAACAAAATCAAACCATACAAAAAACAAACAAAATACATTCCTCCTTACCATAATCAACTTCTAAATAATTTCCAAATTTATTCAGTACATCCTACAGGATGTTTCCAATTTTTTGATTCCTCTGCATTTTTGCTGCATATTCCTTAACTCAGATCTTCATAATTAGAGTACTGATTTCTTGCTTTTACATTCTTACTGGTTTCCCTACATTCTCCTTATCAGTCCCTCCAAGCCATTATTTAAACTGTGTCCAGATGTGTCTCTCTAAAGTTCAGAAGCAGTTGGACCACTTTACTCATGAAACCCAGTGGCAAAATGCTCGACATGACTACTATGTTCCTCTACCTCCAAATGAACTCTGCAACATATTTGTTGGTAATATTCAGTAATATTTAAGCATGCATGTTTTTGTCATGTTGTCTTTCAAATCTATCATCAATCTCTCTATCATCTCTTTATGAAATAGTGAGATCAATGGAGGAGTGAATCTTCTATCTTCTATCCCATCCTAGGACTCAGTCCATGGGACATCTAACAGTCCATATTAACAACATTGTAACTTTCAAATTACCAACATTTTGCAAAAATCTTATTGAAGAGCTTTATCAGTTGCTAATCTATTTTCCAAATTTGACTTCACTTGTGAAGCTCACATTAACTACATTTCCCTGTCCCAGGAGCCAGGTTGGGGTGAGAGGTGAGAGACATGGTACAGAATACTGAACCCATAACTTTTAGATACAGTGCATGCTATTTTACATCTCAGAATGTATAATCCCCTAATGAGTAAAGATGGAGAGAAGGAAGAAAGCCCCAGAGGTCCTGATTTATGGAGGGCTTTGCCTGTACAGCTGCACAACCCCTTGGTGAACTGTGATTCACACTGCTTGCTGTATCAAGCCTTTCTCCTGCTAGTGAATAGCATCCCCTTTTGGTATGAAGAGTGGGGCAGTCTTACAATGAGACCTACATCCTTTTAAATATTTGATTTAAAGTTTCCTTTTTAGGGATTTGTCTATCAGCAAAGTATTAAACTTACCATGGTATTACACACAAAGAAAACTAGGAAGACAGATACTGCTTCCATTGATCAAGCTATGAAAGCAATTTGTTTTCATAAGAAGTATCTCATTTTCTTACTATAGTTTTCTTGATTCTGGATGAATCACCTAAATTTGTTATTTAAAAGTTGTAATTAGAAACACTAAGATCATAAATTTCATGAACAAAAGAATGGTTAGGATGAAATGCATCCAATGAGTTTGACTGCATTGAGACAGACTAAAAGATGATTAGTGAATGTTCCATGTTTTAGGAGGTTGTTTGCATAGGTTTGCTCTTGAATAACATATGTTTATGCAGTAAGAACAATGGAATCATTCTTTTATCACAACAAATGACCTAATCACGTTTAAATCATCTAACTGAGGGTATTTGATGATGGGAGATCAAAATACCTTCCCTCATAAGGTACAAAGAGATGACAACTAGAGACACAGAAGGAAAAATGCATTGTGAAATCCATTAAATTATAAGGTTATCTGAAAAAGACTTCACTACCTTACTTAACTTAAAAATTAACCTAATGTTATCCACTCTGTATTTTTTAAAATAAACATTGTGCATTCAATGCAGCAATTTTTTCCTGCTTTTATGAAATCTTACCATATGAAACAAATATTGGCTTTTAATGTTTTACTATTAAAGTTGATTTAAAGTAATCTTTTAAAGGACAATTCTTTTTGAGAAATTCTTTATTATTATTAAAAGGGTGGGAAGGAATATAGCAGCAGAAAACCACTTAAATCAAGGTTCAGATGCACTGTTCTGAATAGGACAAGGTTTAAGTATTTTATACACAAAGTGATTGATAATATTCCATGGGGTTCTTAAACATATATATACCCATTATAATGATACAAAATATTATTAAATTAAAAAAATTATGTAGAGAGATTTTATCTTTCCTTAAACACTGTTTAATTTTTATTGGAGATTATCAGGTAATTCAAATAAAATCTGAATTAAACTGAAGAATGTTTACAGAGATAATATGGACTACTCATGGGGAAAATCAATATTTTTCTTAAACTGTGAACCATTTTATATGTCATCCAGTTTTTTGTTACTAGAACATAGTAACTAATAGGTGTTAAAAAGGTGTCTTCATTTACATTGAAATTGTTCTGATCAGAAATATGCAATACATTATTCAAAAGATCAAATTATTCAGTATCCAGATAAACCAAGATCATTAATAAAGGGATACATTTTCACTTTTCTTTAAACTTTTTGAAAACATTAAATAATAAAAATAGCACTGGCTACGTATAAAATTAAAAATTGGTAAAATATTTCTACTTTATCCTAAGATTAATGGAATTCTTCCTTTATCAAGTAGAAAGAGGTCAAGTTGAGAAACATCCCTTAGGAGCGAACACTTAATAGAAAATATTTCTTCCGACAGGAAAGTAGATACAGAGTTAAATGGCTCTTTGCTTCTGGAAAGTGGCAGAGTTGTATATACACCAACATTTTTTGCCTGGATTTAATGTTCTTTTCATGCTGCTCATGCACGCGCGCGCGCACACACACACACACACACACACACACACCCTGCTCATTTAATGGCAAATGGTTGCTGTTTCTATTTGAACTGATTAAGATATATTTTTAAAAATAGGCTTTGGGCTTTTGAAATGGCACCCGTAATACCAAAGTGACATAATACTGCACTTCTGTAATTCAAATGGGCTGCCATTGAGGCAAAAGAAGCCAGTGCCTCTGTGCAATTTTCCTCCTTTTTTTGTGAGTTAAGCAGATTTACTCTCTAACAGGGGAGCTTCAGCGGATGATTATGACATCAAAGTGTGACAGACAGTGATTATGTACTGCAGGGAGAAAATGCAGTTAAAAAGAGACAATTCATTCCCATAGCTTAAAGGGACAATTTCCTTGGCCAAAAGTAAAATAAACTCTATCATGCCAGGTTTCTTTTTGAAAGAAAGTGGAGGCTTAGTCTGTTTCATTTGATTTTTCATTTCTTTTCATATTTTAGAATCTCACCTTCTCCCCTCATACTCAAATACCTTTCTCAGTTCACTCACTCACCCGTCTGCTGCATATCCTATAGAATCTGTTCTGTGACCCAATTACATATATATGTGTGTGAGTGTGTATTTGTGTATGTGTGTGTGTGTGTGTGTGTGTGTGTGTGTGTGTATATACCAAATAATTGGGTGCCTGATATATATATATATATATATATATATACAATATATAAAGTGTAAGTCCCTGATATATATATCAGGGACTTACACTTTACTGAAACTAACATCCATTGTTGTAGTCCAATTTTGTGTGTGTAAGTATGTGTGTGTGTGTGTTTTAACTTTGCCATGATCTTCTTCAATTTTAACCACACTTTAGTTTTTGTAAAGTTTTTGAAAACTGTACATGCAGTGACATATAGTCAGATATTTGGGAGTTTATTGACATGATTAAAAATCAATGATTACTTGATTATTTGATATTTAATTTTACTATTTCTAATTCTGAGTCAATTAAAATACTTTTCTGGAATAGACTAATTGCATGAGCTCATTATACCATACATTGCTGAAATTAATATAATAACATAATTAATTTGTACTTCTTTTCCACAAAATTTTATTAAGCAGTATACCTTGATTCTTAGCCTGATGTACTGTTCTCTTACAATATAAACATGAAGTATGATACCTGTACAACAGTGAATTAAATGCTGACAGCAATGTGAATTAAATATTGAGAGCAATTTCAATTGCAGTTCTCTTTCAATATAAAATTAAAGTATGATACCTGAGATTTAAAGATTAAAATTAATGTTATTTTCTGTAAAATTTGAAACAATAAGTTAAATATTCAACTGTGTTTTCATCTGAAAAAGCTGCCATTACTTTTTATGGGGTCTGAATAGCTTATAAATGTATTTTAGATATCTGTAATTATAAACATTTATAATTGTGCCACCTATGTAGAAAAACAAAATATATTGTTTAAGCATAGGAATTTCTAAAGAATATTAGATTTACTCTCAAAGTGAATTAAATATTGAGAACAATTCAATTGCAGTTTTTAAATGAGACTAAAAAAGAAAATGCATGAAATGGCTATGAGATATTCATTCAAAATATTGACCTATCTTGTCTTTGAAATTAAATGAAAGACAAGATAGGTCAATATTTCTGTAGTGAAATTTTGGTGAGATGTCCAAAAATTTTCCAGTTATAAGAAGAATCACATAATAGGACATATTAAAATTTTGATTATTTCTAATGAAAATAAATTAAAATTCAGTAACTCAGATTATATTAACAATATTTTTATAGAAAGAATTTTCAAAATATTTACTTTATAAGGATTTTATCCTCAAAACTCAAATTTGAATTTCTGAAAAAGAGTATGTTGCAAAAATATAATGTCAAGGGCCATTATGATATTAAACAGAAAGATTTCTGGTTTTCTGTTTTGCAATATAAAATTTACATTAATGCATTTTTTGCATGTTTTGTAATTTTTCTCATCATGTATTGTATTTAAAGTTCTTCATCTTGCCTGTACACTTGTTGTCATTGCTTGTTACTTATATATTTTAAACACTGTACTCTTAGTTTGCAGTGAATAGAATTCACTTACATATTTGGCATTCTTTTTAAAACTTCTATGCCAATAATTCAATAGTGTGTGACAATGTGTTACCTTCTAAAATACAACTCCGAAGCATTTTCATGTTTTTTAATCTGTTCCAATCTTATCTACCTGTATATTCATCTAATTTTCATCACATAAATCTCAACATCAATGCACAAATAACTTGATGTAGTTAAAAATGCATTTATATTGGAAGCATGGAATTCAATAGTTGAGACTTATAAAACATATCTCTGCATATCTATTTTGTGTCCTTATAATTGATATACCTATGATCACATTTCAGATTATGTGACCTCAGGTTACGAGCAGAGAACATGCATTTATTTTATAGAGTTTTACTATCAAAGAAAACCAAAAGGAAAATGAATTTAATTTTTTTTTTCTCATTGAAAAATGGAAGAAAATGTACTTGGATAATTTGTGGCTTCTGGGTTAACCCCCAGCTATTCAGATACACAATAAAATAACTGACCCTCAAAAGAATCTTAATTTTTTTTAAAAAAATATGATTTCTAAATAATTGGATGTATTAGACTATTCTTTTGTATTTTATGAACAAGAATATTGCCACCAAAGTATATCTCATTATGAAAAACTTAAAATTCCAAACTGGGCATGTTAGTACATGCTTGTAATCCTGGAGACTGAGGAGCCTGCAACAAGAGATTGGCAAGTTCAAAGCTAGCCTGGGAGACACAAAGACCCTGTTTCAAACTAAAATTAAAAAAAATTTAAAAGGAATGGGGATGACATAGCTCAGTGTAGAGCAACTCTGGGTTTAATCCTTGGTATCTTCTCCCTCTTTCTCTCTCCCTTTATTTCTCTGTCTGCCTCCACACCCCACTCACACCACACACACACACACACACACACACACACACACACACACCTTCAAGAACAACAATTTAAAATTCCTGCCTTGTACCAGTGACATGGGTAAATAAAAGTAGAAGCATGAATATTATCAAAGATATCCAAATCCAAATAATTGTGTTTATGAGCATGAAACAATGCAAAGTCAATGGTAGCAAGAAAATGTATTTTGTATTAAGGGTTTATTAGCATTTATTTATTTCCTAAGTTTATTATATGATCATAATATATATAACAAAACACTATCCAAAATAAAACAACATGTTTCTCTAAGGCCCTCACTCTGAGAAATCTATTTTTAATACTCTCACTTTCTAAATAAAGTTGTGGACAACAGCAGTTGTCCCATGGTTGTCTTGGCCCTTATAGACACATTAAACTTGAAGAATGGGTGTCTGTCAAGGACTGGAAGAAAATCCTCATGACAATGGTGAGCACTCTCAGAAAATATTCTTCAAAAAAACGAAAAAAAATAAAAAATAAAACCAAAAAACAAGATGATGCTATAGTATGGAAGACATGGGACTGATGGCTAGGAATCAAAGTTATTCAAAAGACAGTTTCTGGATAAATGCATTCAGAGCATAAAAATGATTTTAGAATACCTTAACCAATTTTTTCACTCATTAATTAATTTATGAATGCACTCATTTGTAAATGTCTAAAATGTACATGATAAATCAATGGCAAATGTTTACACTAGTTATCTCAATAAATAAAATTATCTATCTATTAAGGGAAATAGACACACAAGCATATATGCCAACTGTTAAGGAACACTGTGTTATAGATTTATGATTATTTCCATTCTCGAGAGTCAGTAAAATAATGGTGCATTTAAAAAACAACAGTTTTGATACATGAACAATAAAATACTTTCTCAAGCTCATTCTAGCAACTCTATCCAAGGTACTTTCGCATCTGCTTATGTTCTTTTATCTTTTAAGGCTTGTAAACTGCCCTTTTCTAATATCTCCACTTAAAGTATTCATTTATTTTAAAATACTATTTCAAAAGCCACTTCCTTGGTGAGGTTCTTCTCTGTTATCACAAAGTTATTATAGCATTGTACCTATATATTAGTCTCACACATTTAGTATATACTAGAATGATAATATATACATTTTTAATATGACTGTATCACCTACTTGATTGTATTCTGCCCAAAGGAAAGAATCTGATTCCAATTAATATTATCACAACAGAAAACAGTGATGACTACTATGTGTCCAGTGAGTCTCAGTAAGTACTCTTTGCAATAATCAGAAAATGAAAGAGAATAATGAACATATGTACTATATTTTCATAATCTATTTATATTCTACAATCTCAATTTAACATATTAGTCAGAATGTTTAAGTCAAGGTCAGGAGGTTAATTTTTTTGGTGGTTTATGCTCACCATTCATTTTGGTTTTTATCATGTACTAACAATGTTTATTCTTTTTTATTGCTAATGCTGAAGATTATGAATAGATTAATGCAACTCATTTTTACTTTGTGAAAAATCAGTACTTATGGACACAAAATTAAAATTCATCAATTTCCAAATAATCTGGTAAGATACAGAATGCTTATGTTAATCCATGGATAATTAATATTTTCAACAATAGTTTTGAATATAGCCTTATTCTTAAAATACATGTTTCTTTATCTTGATTTGTTATTTTTCAAAATTATTTGCAATATCAATATACTTAGGTTATGAAGTTATTTTTAGCCATATACTTTTACAAACTACTCATATTTATGACTAGGTTTCTAAGCTATATCAATAAGAATGATTCCCAAGAGTCAACTTGAATTATAGCCTGATCAGAATAAGACATCCAGTTGGTTTTTGAACTTTTTTTTGGTATATTGTTACTGTAATGACTCCTTGATAGCAATCAATAAAACCTTTTCCCAAAGCCACTCAAATTTTTCTTTTTTTGTCCCGATTTTTGATAAAAATATGTTTTTATTTTCCATCATAAAAGCTCGTTAATTAACTTATACCTGCTATACTAGTAAGCTCTATGACTAGTAAAAAAACATCATCACCTATTGAAAAATGATCAATGTTTACATGTTTGACCTTTCTTATTATAGAATGTTCAGTTTATTTTAAAATGTATTTTTGATATTAGAGACTTATTTAATAAGTTTCCCTCCTCCACTTTCTATCTTGGGCAGATTTTTAAAAAATACTTTTGAACCTCAGTTTCTTTCTTAGTTAAATGAAGATAATAATAAACCCTAACTCATATTTTATGCAGATTACATAGGTTAATATATGTAATGTACTTAGAGCAGGGTGCATACTTATTTGCTTTCAGAGTTACTTTTGAGTTTATTGTCATTAGTTAAAGAAAATACTTTCTGACTCAACAGTGTATTTTTCTGCTCAAGTTATTGTTTTGAATTTAGAATGGTTCCAGTTAATGTTATCACACCAGATCTTTAAATGTAATTTTTAAAGCTTGGTCCCTTAACTGTAATGCTCAGTCAATTAACAAATCTCTACATTTCCTTCACGTTTGCCTAGTCTCATAAGTACCTTCTGGTACACTTTCCTCAATCAAATAAATAAAACTTTTCTATCAAGGAAAAAAATGATGGGCTTATCCCATGACTTCTACATGGAAAGACAGAGAGGTGCAAAACAATACATAGCTATCAGCTTCATTAAAAAGAGAACACTTTGGTTGGAGTCTTCAATGAGTGGAACTACTTACTCTGAGAATCAGAACTTTGTGGAGAGACAACTTTCTAAATAGTTGAAGAGTTTCTTAGTTTGGTGAAAAGCTGGTTGAGCAAGGCTCTTATTATTCTAATGAAAGAGTCTACATTATTTGAAAGCAGAATAATATCACTTTACATGGCATGAACTGAGGAGTAACTACCTTATTCATTCTCTGCATTAATGATTAAAACACCACATGCCTCTTTCTTTGAATCTTGAGTCCATAGCTTCATTATTTCTAGAATGGATATTCTTTCTCTTCATGTGGATTATTTAAGAATTATCGAAGACCAAAGGGGGGGAAAAAAGCATGATAAAATCAAGGACAAAATATTCTTAGGGGAAAAAAAAAGAAAAAGAAGTTGTTGAATATTGAAGACAGTTGTGTCTACTGCTTTATTTAAATCACCTGAATGTACTTTAGCAGAGGCACAAAGGATCTCCAGGTGTGTTCCTGTGAGAGGAAGTCATTCTTGGGAAAAGTTATCACTGTTCAATTAGATTAAGTCACAGGATCATGAAGGAAAACTTCTTAAGGATTCCATCCTGTAAGTCTCTTTATGATGAGCTACTAACTGGAGAGATATGCTTCTGAAAACCTGGATGTGACCTTAGAGTGTTGAAATGAAATTATGTGCAATCAGAATATTCATAGAGCCTGATTATATTGCGGTTTGAGAAATCCAGTCAAAAAAATAGTAGGGAAAATGTCATGATTAATTTTATTAATTAAATTTCCAGGCTAATTTGAACCTGGCTCCCATCACACAACATATTGTTCACCTTATGGGTTCTTTCAGTCTTGATTATTCATTCAGTCATTGTCATCCCCTGCACTCATCTCCCCCCAGTTTGGAAGTCTCACATGTGCAAATATGGGCATCCTACAGCACACAGCTCAGGTCTTGCAGTGCCCTGGACTAGAGCTCCATCACTAATGAGTTTTTGTTTTTGCTCCACCAGCCCTTCAGCAGTCTCTGCAGATACTGATCTAGAGCAGCCCAGCTTAAATAAGCATACATTCCAATCTTTGCTTCAGAATTCTCATTGCCTTCCCCAAGATTTTCATAAGAACAGATGCACTAAGTAAATATAAGAACATGATTTGAAGACACACTCTCTAAAGGAATAACCTATGTTGTTACCCTCCAAATTTGTATAAGTAGTATGAACATCTGCATAAGTAATTTTAAGAAATACATAGCAAAAAACAGAATAATGTCTTAGAACATAATTCAAAATTAAGAGGTTAAATGAAGCCACAGAATTCTTCCATGATCAATTAAACTTTCAATGTATAATGGAAAAGGAAACAGAGAAAAAACAACCCAATTGATTAGCTATAAACTTTATAGAGTATTATATATACACACTTGTTTGCAGATATATGTATAGATATGTATATATCTGCAAACAAGTGCATATATATATATATATATATATATATATATATACATTCTGTCCAAAGTAAAGCAAGAGTTTTAAAGAAGAAACTATAAATGAAGGCAAAATATCTTATGCAAATTTTCTAAACAGCTTTTGTAGATGCTAAATGTTCTTTTAAAATAAACAGTATCCTAATTTTGTACTATTCAATGTTTTAATTTGATTCTACTAAGTATGTCAGATTATATGGCCATCAAATTTAAAAATCTGTATAATTAGAAGAAAATATTTTTACATATTGTTTAGAGAATGGTCTATACTGTAAAACAGGTAAATTCAATTGTGGAAAAAAAAGGGGAAAAGGGCTTGTTTATTACTTCTTGCCATAGGGAAAGAACACTACAGGTGATTGTTTATATTAATGAGTTCCATCTACAAAATATGTAGCCTTGTTATAATCAAACAAAATCAACACAAATTATTATTTAATAATATCCCTCAAATTGATTGCTTAAAATAAATCCAATAATGAGGCAAAAATAAATTTTTATTGCAATTTTGATGTTTTTTTTTTCCTTCAAGGGGTAACTTTTAGTATATTTTTAGTGTAATCTTATTTATAAGGCTTTGCTCTAACTTAAATTTCTCTATTTTAATCAAAATTACTATTAAAACAGAATTATTCATCCCTGCTTAAGGTATAAATAAATAAATTCAATTATAGCTAACTCACTAGCAAGTTACATTTATTTAAATTTAAAATTTTAATATATTTTATTTTTTAAAAACGCATCATTTTCTAATATTCCCAGCTCTTTACTCCTTCTTTATACTAGGCAAATTCCTTAGAAAATGAGAACAACAACAACAACAACAAAAGACTTGGCTAATTTAGTTTTCAATTTATAAACATTTCTAAATGTATAAGATTTTATTTTCATTGTAAGCATATTTATGTTAAAGTGTAATAAACATTTTTACTTTTGTAGCATTTATTAAACTATTTTGCATATAAGAATTTGAGTGTTTTATTATCCCCATTACTCAGTGACATGGAGAGAATTGCTTAGGATCTCCAACTTTACATGTTCAATCTCTAAACCCAAGGGTTATGCATTTGGAGATAGAAATTTTAGAGAAGTAACTAAGTTTAAAGGAGGTCTTAGGGTAGGACCCAAATCCAATTGCAATTAAAACAACAACAACAATAATAAAAGAGAGATCAGTAGAGTAAAGCAATCACTTCAGGGATAAGCAGAAAGTAATCACTTCAGGGGTAAGAAGAGAAAGGAAAGGGAAGGTAAAGGGGAATGTGATTGATCATTCTGTGTTACCTGCATGTACAAATATGACATTATGAATCCCCGTATTATGTATCATTATAATGCAAAATAAAAAATAATTTAAAATAAATATCTAAAGTAATTTTTTTTGTTTAACTAAAAACACAACACTCTCCCCCTCCCTCCCCAAAAAGGAAGCAACATTAAAGATCTCATCTCTTTCTTTCTCTTTCAGCACATAAAGAGGACATATGAGGACACAGCAAAAAGGAAACACTAGGCACGTTAAGAAAGCCCTAACCAAAAACCAAATCTGTCAGTGCCTTGGAAATGGACTTCCAGCTTCCAGAAATGCAAGAAAATAAATGTCTAATTTTATGCTCCCAGTCAGAGGTATTTTGTTATGGCAACACCAGCTGACAAATGTGTGCACATTGCTATTTTTTTCTTAGTAAGGATCTAAAGTAAACAGAATTGGTTATCCATATTTCTTTATCATAATCATAATCAACTGTCCTTGCAAGAGCATCTTTTACTTACTTAAATAAAGAACTGGTATATTACTAATAACCTAGTTTTACTTATATTATCCTTACATCTTTGTCTCTCAGTACCTTTATCTGGTACAAATATTGAATTTTCTCTTGTATATTGTCTTCCAAATTGTAATGCTATCCTGTAGAATTTTCAAATGATTACTTTTACAAGCAAAGTATGGCTAAATTCCACTACCAATTAGTAGTACCACACTTAAAGTAAATAAAGGCCTGTGAATATGCTCACTCTCTAGCATATACAATTGTCAAATTGCTTCTTTATATCAACCTTCTCACTATAAAATGGCATTGAATCACTCTTCTTTTAAGTGAGTTTATTTTCATATGTATTGATCCTATGTACTTCCTCTATGCTAGTTCATGTCTTTTATCCATTTTATTGTCTTTTAAAAATGTTTTCCTATTGATGTTTATGGTCTTTATATATTCTTCATACTAACCCTTTGTCATTCCATAATTCAAAATATCTTGTCCAAGTTTTTCTTTTATAACTTTTGAAAGTGTCTTTAAGAAGGCAGAAAGGTAGCAGAATACAACAGTTACTAATAGGGCATTATGTAAAATTGTGGATGTGTACCGGACATGATTCTGCAATCTGCATTTGGGGTAAAAATTGGGAGTTCATAACCCACTCTAATCTAATGTATGAAATATGATATGTCAAGAGCTTTGTAATGTTGTGAACAACCAATAAAAAAATGCTCCTATTAAAAAAAAAAGAAGGCAGAACAAAGACTAGTACCCCTGTCCTTTAACCTCTGTATATCTTATCTAAACAAAGCAAGTGATGGTTATTGTTGTTGTTTGTTTGTTTGTTTTGGACCTTCAACTTCTCTAATTGTGCATCACAAAATTTTTAACATGATCCTTTCTTTTTCTCAATTCTGGTAATGCATTTCCATCTCACAATAAAAACTTGCAATGTGTGTTGTATTATAATTGTGCCTTTTGTCTACGTTAAAGTCAAAGAACACATTTCATAATATTACAAGAACCATGTATTGTAAATAGAGAAACTTTTGAATTAGGTTCATTGTATACTTTGTCCTATAATTCAGTGGATATTTATAGTTCTAATTTTGTTCTCTCATTCCATGTATTAAGTGGTCACATAATGAATGCCACGAAAGCACATTAAGTACCTCTTTAAGAACTGTTCCTACCTTTCTCTTATTAACAGAAGCTATATGCATCTTGGTTCTCTTAGGAATACATATTTACAATTATTATAATTTGTAATTAGTGAAGGACAGAAAGAAAAGAGGCATGTCACAGGAGGAAACTATGATTTGAGGCCTGAATGTTTATATCTGAAATAATTTAGTTGCTAAGCTCAGTTACCACAACTGGTCGAATTACAGGGCAAAATTTCCAGACAAAAGGGTTTTCCTTTTAATCTACTTAGAGCCCATTCTTAACTATTGAACTACACTCTTCATTTGCCTGCTACCTTTATAGAACAAATATAACACTACTTAAAGTTTCATTCACCACTGATTTTATAAAACTCAGTTATTTTCTGACTCTATAACAGAAACATTTTAGCATGTATTTAGTGCCTACAGGATCCTTATTATTTCTATATTTAGTCAGACATGACTCTCTCTGTTAAAATACATTTACAAAAGTTTAAAGGTTATAATATTTTGAAAATATTCTCAAAACTAACAATGGGGATATTTTAAATGATTATTCAATAAAATTAACAATGATATTATATTGGAAGAAAATAGAACACCTTACTTGCTTATATAATTTTGTGGTTAAAAAAACAAAACTAGAAATATGACTATAATTTCTAGTGATATTTCTCTATACTCATATATACTCATTTTCTTATTGGAGAAAATTCTGCTATTGGATTTCCTATAGATATTGGGGGAAGTGTTTATATAGAGCTACAGGCAGTATTCATTCTGAGATTAGTAACTGAAATCTTGAGTGAAAAAATAGAGTACATACTGCAATTTCTGTGAGCTGCACATTCCTCTTGGACATGCTTGTACGAAATTCATATTTAGACACCATTATAAAAAGGCTGTTTTACAATATTTAGAAATTAATTGAAATTGATAAAGGCAAGGAGACATTGTCGGCCTTTGAAGTAGAACCTCTTAAATTAACAAGTTTCAGTTATGCTGATAAGAGTGGATGTGTCGTTTTTACATAACCCACAAATCAGCAACTGCAACTGTTTCTGTTCCATTTCTAATTGTTGAATTTTCTGTTCTCAGTGATCTGTGTTTCTTCCTTGTCTGATACCTAAAAAATGCGAAGAATGTGGGAGGCTTTATGTAGCCCTAGTTTTCAGAGCACAAAACAGGAAACTATCTCAAATGCTCTTAGTTGATTCATCTTTGTGTTCTAAGCACAATGCCTTGAAAATCCACCTGCTGGAAGTCGGGTGGTGTATGCAAAGGGATGTCATGGTAATTTGAAAACTGTTGAATACAGAACAGAGGCTTTTCCTGCCCTCCAGCTCACCACACTGGTTTGTCTGGCTCATTACATGCCAAAACTTTTGATTGATGTGCTCACTTCAGTCACGGGTAATTTTAACTCATATATTAAGTAGCTGCTGCTTCCACTCCATTATAGTTCCTTGTATGGGGCAAATCAGAGCTTGGGTCCTGTCTGTATTGGGCTGACCTAGAGCCATAGTGTGCTTTTGTTTGGATTAAAGTAGGAGGCAAGCTAATATTTCAAAACTAGCAAACTTATACAATCTCAGCTTTTCTTAATTGTAGGGATCCCTGTGGTAAAGAGCTTTTTATTGCAACCACATAGCTCTTTAGGAGCCCCAAGCAAACTAGAAATGCTGCTAACAGCTTTCTAAATACATGGAAGTTCTTTTGAAATGTAGTAGATTCAAGTAGATTAATACAATACAATCAACTCTAGCAGTATTCCCCCAACCTTTTCTATTTGTATTTGTGGAAGTCACTGGGTTTTAACAGTAATTTGTGGTTGTGTATCTCAGTATCTGCAGGAGATTAGAGGACAGAGCCACTTTTATACATTATTGTTTTACAGTCTACTTTCTCTACAGAACACTGACTCTAAAATAAATCACCATGTAAGCAGTAGTTGATGATTTACATTTCCATTAAATTTGAGGTTCAGCATTAATTCAATAAGTCTTCATAAGAAAATAATATAAAATAATTTGTGTACGTAAACTTTGTCTCTTTTTGAAAATGCTATGTATAAATAAAAAAATTGCAGAATTAAAACAGGTTACTAAATCAAAAAAGCCAATCAAATAAAATTATCTTAATTATAATCGGCTAATTTTAATTCAGTTAAAATTAATAATGACATTGTTATTGCCATCATTATTGTAACACAAAAATTATTTGCACCAGCACATCACCATTGCCCCACAAAGGGCTTGCAAAATCTTTTGGGAATTAAATATGATTAGCTAAATTTTAAAATATTTTTTCTTTTGGAAAATGCAAGAAAAGGTGAGCTCTTTTAAAACCAATCTATGTTCACAGTTATAAATTTGTGAACTATATGATCCCAGTTATCATCAATAAACACTTAATGTGTGCCAGGAAAACTCCTATTAAAAAGGAAAACTGGTCAATATTTTATGAATTTCTCAGATAGAACAGACTAACCATACTAAAAGCATTAAACCAGAGAGAGATATCTAAGCTCCCTCTTTTAATGTTTTCTTTTTTTCCTTTTTCCTAACACTAGTCAGTATAAGAATATATGCCAAGCTCAACTATCTAAGTTAAATCCCTTCCCATTTGAACCCAATACAATAAAATTGCCCACATAATGAAAAGTTGTGAATATTGTATTATTTAAACTCATGAGTTCCTAAAATCTGTCTGAAGGATCCAAGTTATAAGAGACTTGAGAATGATCTGGATTTTTATGCCAGTGTAAAAAAACTAGGCAAATAAATGGTTTTTTTTTCCTCTGAAAATGAGGAAAATATGCATTTATTTACAGTAATGTTTTTATTACTCAAGAAGTTACTAATTTAGGTTTCTAAATAAATCATCTTATTTCTTAAATTTGCCTGTAATAAAAAAATAAATAAATAAAGAGGAGAGGGGCCATGGGCCAAATCCAGCCTGCAGCTTGTTTTTGTAAATAAAGTTTTACTTAAACATAGCCATGTCCATCAATTTTGTCATTATCTATGGCATGGTTCATGTCACAAAGGCAAAGTTGAGAAGTAGAGACAGGCTGACAAAGCCTTAAAATTGTACCATTAGACACTTTATAAAAAATGTTTACCAGTATCTTATTTTGACAAAGCCTTAAAATTGTACCATCAGACACTTTATAAAAAATGTTTACCAATATCTTATTTAGAATAACTCTTTCATGTTAAAAGATAAATGTCATTAATCTTAAAGTTAGACTATTTTAGCCAAAGTATAAACATAATAAACCAATTTAATTTTTTACCTCTACACATTGTTTCAACATAAGTACTAAATGCCCTCAGTAAAACATATAACACACGAGTATGAGTTCTTCCTAGCACTCAAGGAAAAAAAAATGAAGAACTTTATGTATTTATACATGTATTTATTCATGCATGTTATGATGAAGAAATAAAGGATTTTTTTAAGTTACCATTTCTCAAACATTTGCTCTCTTTTTGTAGAGTAAAATACCTAAACTTTTTTAGTTGTTTTACTTGTATTTTTGTTTAGTTTTTATGAATTCTATATTTCTAACAATAGAGCACAAGACATAAAAATATCACAGCTTTCTTTCCAATGAAGCATAGCATCCAAATAATTATGGCTCAATTAGGGAACAGGAAAGACTCGAAGGAGGAAACACCTCAACTTATGCACCATGGGTGGCCAAGCAAGAGACAAGCATTGTTGGAAGAAGGTCACTCCTTCAGCTGTCTTAAAGAAGCCATCACCCAGCAGACATTATTATTATTATTATTATCATTATTATTTTGTGACTCCAAATCAGAATGGAATTGAACTTGTTAAAACCAAATGACCCAGGGGAAAACTATTTTAAGTGTTGGTGATATTTTTCTGGGCTCAGTAATTCTATTCTAGCCCTTTCTGTTTATTGATTTTAAATTTTATTTCAAGCCTTGCATATCTTGCTCATGCTTCTAAAAATTGATGATGCAGGAATCACCCAGGGTTTTTGAAAAATGGAAGCTCTGATTCAAGGGATTTGCCTGACATTCTGTATTTCTAGCAACATCCAGGTAACTGAGTCTGCTAGTACCAGACACATTCTGAATAGCAAGACCTCAGATGACACCAAAGAAGAGTACCAATTAGGTTTTAGGGAAAAAAAAAAAAAAAAAAACAGCTCAAAACAGCTCAAAAATAAATAAATAAAAACTGCCAAAATTTAGTTCCAAAAGGACTTCCTACAATTTTAGTAGAAAGACTGATATTTTTTAAATGTAAAAATATCTTTACTTGTCCAAAAATAGCCATTCTACTTCAGTCTTAAAATTTTTCCGGATTGCAATAAATCTAAGTATATATTTAGAAGGATTTTAATAAGTAGAGATGAGAAAAATGTTTTTAGTTATCTCTTTAAGCTCTGTAACTTTTGTACATTTTTCATAAAAATGTTTTTGAATATAATACATACTCAGAGATGCAAAATACTGAACTGAACTATGCCATGTATTCTGTTTCCTAGCATTCATAAATATGTATATATTGTTAGAATGTGGCAATCCCATTCTTTTCACCAAATGGGTACCGGCCAGAAGAATATATATTCCTTGAGAAATAATAGTTCTACACAATCATATCTAAATATATAAACAATAAGTCTAACTAGATCTAAATAAACAAATATGAATCAAAACAAACATAAATATCATTTACAGATTACATTTTTTAGAAGAATAATCAAATGTTATAGAACATGTGTTCTCAATTTTTAAAAATTTAAAACTTAACATAGGAACAAACAAGCTTACATTTCAAATCTGGGCTCTCAAACAAATTTTTCAAAAAGATGGCATAATAAATTACTTTATGTAAAATAGAATTAAGTTCAGGAGAACACATATATATTTTCTGATTTAAAAACTTCTTGATAGTGTTTGTATCTAAAAGGGTCCAGCATTACTAAAAATACACTATGCAGAATTAACATTATGATTGTCATTTCCAAACATTAACAATTCCCACTATCACAAAAATCCAATGCAAATGATATGTGCATAACCAGTGTTTTTAAATAAGAAATTCCAAGATGAAAGATATGGTAAGGGGTTTTCTATGAATTATATAGTTTTATGTGAGTAAAATTGCAGTTGAATTTCAAGAAATTTTGTTATAAATTTGAATGAATGTCTTCAAAGCAACAAACACGAGATAAAGAACATGATTAAATTTCACAGGAGGAAGTACAAAATCCACTTAGTCTGTTGCTAATCCTTAAAATTCTTCCAGTGAACACTGATAAAGATATAAAATCTGGGATTATCTGATATTCTTTCTTCTACTCTTCTTATATTCTCCCCATTGATTTAAGTCATAGAAGGTATGAAATGTCTGGAAATACAGCTAGTGAAAAAGTATTCTGTGATGCTGATCACCTTTGATATTAAAAATAATGTATCCTAAAATCTTCACATTTTTTTCAAAAAATAGTTCCTCTATGAATACACTGGTGTAGAATTGAAAGGAAAAATTAACTCATTTGATGCACCAATGATTTTACAAGTCCACATTTAACATGGTAGATCTTTTAAAATAAAATTGGTCATTACATAAAGTTTTTAGTTCTTAACTAAATTACAAGCAACTGCATTGAGTTGTTAATTTATTCACAATTCAGGATGTGTGTGTGTGTGTGTGTGTGTGTGTGTGTATATATATATATATATGATATATGATATATATTAGATATTTACTAAATTCTAACTATTAGTCTATGTATACTCTTTGTATTATACCATCAATATGAAATTACATGCTTTGAGAACAGCAATCCAATAAGTTATCAAATAAAACACACTTACAGTGAAACCATGCCCCAGGCAAACAGATCTATTACATATACACATATACTATAAATGTTTATTTGTTTTCCCAAAATCAGAACTTTAAAAGTATCTCACTGTCTCTATTTCACTGTTTTCTTTCCTTTTTCACATTACCTTCATACCCAAGCATATATTTTGTTAGGAATTAACACATATGCAAAAGTGATTTGTATGATCTGTATCTTTTTTTTCTGAATCAGTCAACTTTTCCTCCTTCCTATGAAATGAACATTTTGTAATGAGTCTTAGTCTCAAATATTGCCTGAAAAGATGAAGAAGAGGATACATTAGTGGTACATTTCTAATTAGAACACAAAGCATTTTAATTGGTCTCAAAATAAATTTATAACAGCCAAATATGTAAAACTCTTTTAACTAATACTGTATAACAGCACATTTCTATATAGCTTTATCAGATGCAGTTGAATTAATTTATTACAATGAGTCAATTTGGAAAGATGCAAGCAAATAGGAGCGGTTTCTATTGACAGGTTGCATTGTTTCCTCGGGAGCCTCTGCTTTGATCTCTCTAGATGACAAAAGATTTGCTGCTTTGGAATCAAAATGCAATACAGATGTCAGAGATGATTGATAGAGCAGGGAGGGGGAACAGTTGACGGAACTAAGCCATTGGAAACAACAAATGGTTATATGTGCTGGTATGTTTCATGTTTTTGTTTTTGTTGTTGTTGTCATTGTTGTTTCTGCTTTACCTATATTGGTCTTTCTGTTTAATAAATTAATAGAACATTCTTTACACCTTGATTTTTGGTTCTTGCTAGCTGGTTCTTTTTAATTTTTTTTCAGTTACAATGTAAGCAATTATTACTGAACATGTTTTTCTCTCACTCATTTTGTTCCCAGAAGAGATGATCTTCTGCTTTCTCCTGTGTTTTTCTGCTATGTGGTTTCCTAACCCCAAAACAAATTGGAGATGACAACATTCTCTGTCATTGATTGAAATACAACTATTTTTTCTGGAAGCATACTCTTTTCAACAACTTAAAAAAAATTTTTTTTCAGGCAGAGTTCTGATGAAAAGCACAAATGTAAGAAAAGTTTAATATTTTTGGTTAGATTCATTTGAAAAACTCTTTGAGATATATTCATATGCAAAAAGAAAACAAGATGATCCAATTTGTCCAGGGAGAACTCTCTACTGGCAGCACAGTGCCCCCTAAAGTTACTCTTGAAAGAAAATGCCAGTTTCACAAAATGAATTATATATTACTTGATAAAATATCACTGCTAGACTTCTTTCACCAAATGGATATATGTTCCATAAAAATGGCAAAATTCCTAAAAGAAAACCATACAAGTTTTATTTCATTGATAAATTTAATCACAAATAAAAATGTTACCTAAGTTTCTATTCTATGTCCCTGAAAATTATAAGTAATAAGGTAAAAACTGTTAATGATTGAAGATTTAATTAAATGCTTATTCTGATTGCAAAATATGCTCTGCCAATAACAATTGTAGTCTACAAATAGGATATATTTGGGGAAAGAAGACAGAAAAAAATTCAGTATGCAAGATTGCATTTAGTAAGCTATAAAGCAATATCTATTCCTTAGATAGTACTTGAAGAATAAACAGATACAGGGAAAGTATTAAAAGAGAATGGATAAAAATGTATTGATGTTATGATTTTATTACTATATTGGATATATCTGTAGATTTTACTTTAAAGTGCACTATATAAGTAAAATAGTGTACTGATGCTATGAAAGTGAGCATAAATTCAGTTTGATAAATCAAAACAAGGTAGCTATGGCATTTGTCTTTTTCTAATAAACCAATTTTCTTCATGAAGAAAAATTGCTTTTCAATCTCTCATCTTTTAGAACAATTAATTTTATATCAACTCCCAAATACATTACAAAAATAACAGACTGAAAGATATAAGATATAAAGTTAATATATATTTATATTCCTTTGACTTAAAGTTCTTTAAGTCCAATTTTCTTACTGCTTTTTATAAAGCCTTAAGTACAATCTTGATGCTAGATTCACAGATTAGAATAGAAAGTTCACCCAATTTTTATTCAGCAACTTCCTATGAGTATATTTTTGTTTCAGATTTGAAGCAATTTGTTAAGAGGGGATAAAACTGTAAAAATGGTCCCTTAAGTAAAGTTTTAATATTCCTGAGGTTTATAAATTCATTCAATGACAAATCCAATAGACTAAATGTATTAACTAAGTCTCAAACCATTTTTTTTATGATGGCTAAAATATTTACTTGTGGTCAATGAGTAAATAAAAAGCATGAAAATAAAACAGAAAATTATCAACTGGAAGAAACAAAAAAACATCTAATCTAGGTGTCATTTTGCCATATTTTACTTATTTATCTTATCCACTGAAATATTAATATGACTAGTTTTTATGTCTTACAGTGCTTTGGGTCAATTTACACTTAATGGATATAGAAAAATCTGTAGTTTTAATCTCCATTTTTCCTTATATAGCATGCATCCATTTTCAAGCCATAAATAAATAAATAAAATGAGCCCAGTTAATTTATGGAAACCCAAAGATTGTTCAACTATACAACTAAGTCAGCCCATTGCTAGACCGAGGTACTCAAACTTCTGAGATCTTGGAAGTAAGAGGAAATAATTGTTCCTTTACTGAACACCTACTATTGCAGTGGTTTCCATGTATGACTTCCTTTAATTTTCAAAGTAATTTGTGAATATGTACTATTATTCCTATTTTTTTTACACTATGAACAATCTGAGGTTTGGATTCTTGAAATTGTTTAAAATTAGATTACTAATAATAACCAAAGATAGAATTAAAATTTCTTTCCCTTACTTCAAAGATAATGTTCTTTCTGCTTCAACATGGAGTCTAATACATAATTAGAATAAGTTCAGATTTATATAGATCTGTCACCCATAAAGGGGGTCAGGCCATTTGCCCATAATGTCAGTCAATTTGTATGGCCATTCTTTCTGAATACATGTACTTTCTTTTTAATTCTGCAAAGTTCTCTATCTTTATATCTATCATCTATTTAAATATATTTTCTAAGATAATTCTTGATTTTTCTAAACATTAACTTTGCTATCAAATTTCATGTTTTTAATATATAGACTCCTGTTATTTCAGTTTGCAGTGAAACAAATACTTGAAAATATTTGCACTTTTTCAATGTATTTTATTCCTACTTCTGTTTTGAAAACCATATATTCCTGTTTTACATTAATTTTAATCAGACTTTATTTGTCAAATAGTGTTAGCTTAGAGGGAAAGAATAAAGGTGAAATAACATTTCATCATTAGGAGGTTTCTATCATCTTAAAATTTGCTCATCATCTCGTTTTTCTAAATGCATATTTCTATGCTTCTAAACATTGAATGATGTAAAAACTTATCATAATATTGCCAACCTCAAATATTTTTAAGAAAATAAGCATGACAAAATGATAAAAGAAGTATTTATAAAATAGAAAAAAATAATTGTATGTGTGTTTTTGATAAAATTGTGCTATAGAAGTATAATTCTATTTACATGTAAGCTAAATAATCTCTTCATATGTGTGTGCATATCAAGAAATACCATGTAGAGAAAAATATGCAGTTGCCTAATAGTAGGGATAGTTGTTAAATGTAAATCCTAAAATGACACAATTGATTCTAATGATTTATTTTTACAATCCTAAATCTGCATATCTATTTTTTAAGACTAGAGATGCATATGAAAAGGTTCTTCATTATTTAAGTTTAGTGAAAGCCTTTCATTGAAAAATGGTAAATTGCCAAAACTATGAATTTATTTTCTTTCATTAAAGAAAATCTTCTAATCATTAATACAGTTGTTGAAAACCCAAAATAGTTACACAAAAATGCTCCTTTCTACTACTTCTAATAACTGATGACACTTAATTCTCATGTTCCTGGCCTTTTCCTCACGGCAGTTTCTGGGCTAGCACACCTTGGTAGCTTTCTTGCCTTCTCCGATTTTCTCCATGCCTGCAGCCCACACAGGATTTGGTGTCCGTCTGCTAGCCCACTTTTTCCTTCTTTCCCTTAGATCTTTGATCCCTGGATTATTAACAGTTGATGATTTCTTTCATGTTCAAAATAACTCTTCTGCTCAGAGTGATTATAAACTAGCAATATTTTTCTTCTGTATCGTCCCTTTAATGAATATGTATATATTTTTCATTAAGTGTTTCTAGTTTCAAAGAGAATATTTCCCAGGAGGCATATTAGAAATAATCTTACCAACAGAATATAAGAAGACAGAATGATTTTTAGAGATTGCAAAAAGCTATGAAGAAAGACATCAGTAAAAGGACCTTCTATCTTGAGAGCTAATTTGGAAAGCACTATTAAATGCAAATTAAATAAGTATAATATATGCATAATAAGTTAATAAACCTAAGGTACAGTGCTGTAGCAAGTAATCTCAGTGGAACCAAAAGTCAATCATTTTTTTTTAACTATCTCAGTGTACTATTTTATCTTGTAAAAAAGAAATTATATATGTGCATATATATGTGTGTGTGTTCATGTGTATCTACGAATACAAACATGTATGTATATATGTGGGTCTATATATATATGTATAATACAGATGCTTCAAGTATCACAATTGAGATTTTTTCCTTTGTTAAAACATACACATAAACACATAGAAACCTTTGTCAAATAAAAATCTGAGTGTTTTTTTACATATATTGGAGATTTTAAGTATCATTCTTTTTTCTTTTTAACAAAAATATTTTTTCTAAAAGGTTAATCATGTAAAAACATATTTAAGGAAAAAGACATTAGTTTTAGAATAAATATTAATTAAAGTATGTACATTAATTATCAAACTTCATTTAATACATGGTCAATTTTCAATATCAACATAGAAAATTTACTATTTTATTTTGCTATATGGTAATTGGTCCCTGATGATCTCATTTGTTGTACACTAACTTCTTTATGCAGTATTGAAAAATACTTGAGGATTTTCCTTGGTTTACATGCAAAATCATTTGCCTATTTTCAGTTCTTTTAAAGCATACAATGCTTTTATTAAACAATATATAATAGTAATTTTAAAGCTTTATTTCCTGAGCTCATAAGTAAAAGATTATGTTTTTTGCATACAATGTCTTTCATTATTTTTTAACCTATAATTAAAGCTATCAGTATATTTTGTCAAAACATTACCAAGCAAATTCATGAAAATTTCATCTGAACTGTGAAGAAAGGAGGACCATTAGATTTTCACGTAATTTGGATAAATGTTAGCAAATCCAATGTGGCCAAGATCTTATATGTTCTGCTAATGAAGAAACTGTCTGAAAAGAACACATTTGTTAAGGTTCTAGGAAATCAATTAAATAAAGCACTTTCATTAATGATTGACTCATTTACATTTTCTTTAAATTATATAATTACAAAACACTATTAGTTAACCAAGGTCTTTCTGTCAATTAATCATTCAGAGTAATTACTTATCACTGTACTGAATTATAAATATCTTAATGACAAAAGGAAGGATACTTATTGGAATTTAAGATTTTAAAATATACCTTGCACTGGTTTCACATTGCGCAGGCACACATCCAGTGGTCCTGTGGTAAAGGAATGTGTGAGAATGGGTCAGTAAACTGGAGGAGCACTCTACCTGAGGTACACCTGAGGAAGTCCTGCTCCAGCACCCAGTGATCATCCAATGGCAGGATGATTCATTGTTAATTGTTCACCTTGGTCAGACACCTTTAAAATTAGAGAAATCCTCTCTTATAATTAGTTTCTATGAATAGCAACTTTCTATTATGGAATAGTTTTCCCTTGAAATATTACTTTACATTCATTAAAAAAGCGTTCTCCTCCTTTCAAAATCTAATGCCTAGAACTACGTGGATAAAAGGTTGCTTCTTTCAGAGCAGGTATTTTCTGTATGTTTTCTATGGCAGAGCAAATGCATTAAAGTATGTCCTTCATCATTTTATTTTCTATTTAAGTTTGTGCATATAAATTATGCATGCATTATTTTGTATATATAATGATTTCTTTTGCTATTTCCTTTTGCCATGACATTTATTGTACTTAATCAATGCTCAATGTCTTTTATGACTCTAAATGGTTGTATAAAGAAATTATGTTGTAAAACCATGTGGACAAGAAATAAAGTTAACATATGTTATCCTTCCCTTTAAATTTTATTAGAATATGTGCTTTCTGATTATGATAAGCAAATTTAAGTAAGTTATATATCTACATTAGTGAAAGATTTTATTTCTGTTTATTTTCTGAATTATCACTTTTCCCCTTTTTATCGTAAAAATACAATTTAAAAAAGAAACCCTTTGAAATGAATGGAGAAATTTCGGCCTACCAACTTAGAATAAAAATAATTTCGTGCTTATACAAGCCTTCAAATGTAACATAGATCCTTACAATTATATTGGCCTAACAGTTTTGTCTTCTATTTATTTTAACCTAATTTAATATATACACTTTTATTTATAATTTTACATTTAAATAGTTCCCTAAATCATATAAAATTAAGACAATATAATCTAGTTAATCATTCATTTCTGGGTATTTTCTTTATTTTCATTAATTTATTTAGATCATTATTCCTACACCCCATTATATCAATGAGGAAAAGTCATGTGCTAGTCTTATTTATTTTTGGAAACTATCTATTGCATTACAATAAATCCCATAAAAGGACATGCTTAGTCAATGAACATGATCATTGGAAAGGTGTTTGGAAGAGCCTCTAGTCATGAATAATTTATTTTATTGAATTGCATTGTCCATTGGCAAAGAATCTTTTATTATTCATTGTTTGGATAAATTAGTAGGTTTAAAATAATATCCCCAAACTTTTAAATTTCATAGCCTTGATGACTAGCAATAGTAATATTTCTTTAAGTTTTTATTGACTTGCAATTGTTCCTATTAGTTGGCAATTATAACAAAGAGATTCTTTTTAAACATTTATTAAAATAATCATGCAGGGCATTTGATATAACCTGCAGTCCCAGAGATTCAGGTGGTTAAGGCATCAGGATTGCAGGTTGAAGCCCAGTCTGCAGGTAACCTAAGTTGTTATTCTCATCAAGGGTAACTTGATGTAGCTCATTGGTAGATCAACCCTGAGTTCAATTCTTACTACCACAACAGCAACATCAACAAAAAATTAAATAAAAATCCCATTTCTTTTTATTAGTTTATTCACATGAAAAATTTGAAATGTAATCATATCATTGCTTTTCTTTGTGATATTTTTTTTGATTTCTGTGAAATTTAAACCTTTCCTATAAACTGATAAATAACCTGTATTCTTGGTTATTAGATATTTTGGGATATTTTTACATGCAAATTATAAATTCACTTTGATTTTATAATAATATTTATTTCTTAATTTTAATTGTTCTAAGCAGATACCATCACATTATGATTTTGATTTACTCACCCTAAGCTATTTAAAGGAAGTATCTCTTTACCACAAACTTTTGTCTCTTTTACCTATGTTTATCAATAGTGAAATGAAAGTTTTTGCATTATAAATTAGATAGAATAACAAAATATAACTTGAACAGATGAAATATTTGTGCTTATATTTTAATACTATTTGTTCTCTACTGATAGAATATTTTAAAAATGTTAACACATATTAAATGTACAAATTATTGGAATTCATGTGATTTTTCCATTCAGGCATGTATTGTATATTGATCATAAATAACTTTAATATATAAAATTGTGGAACTAATTTGATCTAAAAGACATCACTTCATCTTTGAAAATGTTTTGTCTGTGTCACCTTTCACTATGAATTTTCCAACATTGATCTAGGGAAGCCATTGGGTAGGACTGGAATATTTCCAAATTACCAAACCATTTATGGTTTATAATGATGATCACTATGCCAAAATACAGATTATTTCTATAATATATTGGAATATATTGGAAAATCTATAATAGCTATACAGATTATATATATATATATATTATATATATTATATATATAATATATATATATAAAGTAGTTTTATTTATCTGTATTATGCTATATACAACTTCTACTAATGATACATATTCCAAACTCTGAATATTAGTTCTGTTTTTCAGTTTTAACTTTAGCAGCATAAATAAGAAGTTTTGATAATGTCAAATTAATTGTAAAGTGTAAAACAACGTGAGAAAGTTTTTTATAGGATACAAAAGCTCACAAATTTCACATGTTGATGTTACTTCATAGGCCTATAAATACCTACATTTAAAAATTATTTTCAGTAATTTATTCTTTATTTCATATTTCATGTTTAAATTTGGGTCATTAATATCTATGTTTACTAAAATTCTACTTATAACTTTTAATTTATATTTAAGAATCCTTGGTTATAAAAACTTAATATTCTGTGCATTCATGAAATGGAAAAGTAAAATAATCTGGAGAGAATTACAAAAAAATACATAAAATAATAAGCTCCAAATTTGGTGAGGTAGAATGTTCTTTTTAGGATTAGTTGTTTTTCTACTGATAAATCAAAGACTACTCAAATTTTCTATTTTCATATCTTTGATATGTCAGCCAAGGTCATTTGCCACCTTCATGTCTAACACCAGACCCAGGAAAGGAGCATAGTAGGCTGTCCTCTCATTCTCATTCACTGAAGACTGGTAAAAAATCAGGCATCTTAGAACTGTGCTGACTAAGTGTTTGTCAGAAGCACCTAGGAATCTGCAGTGGCCCAGAGCTACCCCACATCTTCTAAATAACAATATAAAATATAATTTGATATTTTGCATTCGCAGTTTTTGATGATTTTTGTGATCAGACTAGCTGAAGATTATTGGCTGAGAAAAAGTTCTTAGGGATGTCTCTCTGCAGATACTCAAACACATAAAGATTCTAAGGGAAATAATCAGACCATTACTTTATCCATCAATCAACATTATTTAATATAGGCAACCTTTTAAAAGTAATATGTTGGGGGTTGGAGTTGTAACTCAGTGGTAGAGCACTTGTGTGAGCCACTGGGTTTGATCCTCAGCACCACATTAAAAAAATAATAAACAAAGATATTAAAAAATAAGGTGTTGGAACATATGGTAAGTCACCAAAAAGAAAAGGAGAGGTTGTTTAACCCCTGGCCCTAAATTCTTGTAATCTATATGGAGAGATAAAGAAGACATAGAAGGAGTAAATTATATAAGAGGCAAGAAAGTTTAAAATAAAATTCTCTCTCTCTCTCTCTCTCTCTCTCTCTCTCTCTCTCTCTCACACACACACACACACACACACACACACACACACACAAGTTCAAGTAGAACTGGGGTAACAGTAAAATCCGTGGATAGTATCATTGTCAATTCCTTATATGATCCCTCTGTGTTATTTATCACAATTACAAGTGGTCTATAAGTATCTTAAGAATAATTTCAATGAAAATTGCTAAATAACTGCTTAGCACACATATCATTGGAACTAGGGGGAGTATAAGGTCACCTCCAATAAACTTGCCATAGAAGATAACATTGAGGATATGAAATTTTAGCTAGGCATT
Organism: Urocitellus parryii; assembly: GCF_045843805.1. Lineage (NCBI taxonomy): Eukaryota > Metazoa > Chordata > Mammalia > Rodentia > Sciuridae > Urocitellus > Urocitellus parryii. The sequence goes on along the minus strand of NC_135538.1, from coordinate 66,436,365 downwards.
TTTAAAATTTTATTTTAACTGATTAATAAAAATATAAAGCTTGTTCATATTTATGGGGTAGTATCTAACGTTTGATACATGTTTGAATTGTACAATATTTTTAGCTGAGGTAAACATATCTATTTCCCCAAATATTCATCTTTATTTTTTGGTGAAAATTTTCAATATCCTTTCTATAACCAGACTCTTTGTTTTTCAGTAGAACATCAGAACTTACTTAAGCTAGAGTTTTATAAATGAGTACTGTCAGATAGAGAAGAACAAGTAAAACATTAAAATTAGAAGAAAAAAAAAGTAAAAGCGGCTGGTTAAGGAGGAAGTGAATTCTGAGCAAAGGAAGAAGTCAGATATGGCAGAAGCACGGATTCGAGGTTATAATAGTCAACTTAAGGTTATTATGCTACATCCCACAAACAGAATTCAGAGTCAAAAGGTATGCAAGCAAATTTAGACTTTATTTTGAATACAATGTAGAAACAATTACATTTAGTAGAAAAACCTATATTTTGATTCTCTAAAATTTCTTGATAATAAAGTAAAAGTTATGTTTGAATTTTGATGAATTTTGTTGATTCTAACTACAAATAAATTCTTGAATAATAGTCCCCATCCCCAGTTCCAATTTTTTAATCTTACTTTGTTAATCTGAATTATTTTTTATTCACTTAAATTGATTGACCTATGTAGCAAATAATCAATATAAACACTTAGTAATTTTACGTGAGGAATACACAAAAGTAAATATAGAGCCAGAATAGGTAGAAAGAGAAGATATTTGTGATAATCTATCTTCAAGGTACATGAAACTAAAATAAGAAAATGTATTGCATAGCTTCAGTCACACTTAGGAATATACAATTTAGGACATTAGTAAATGAAAAATTTCCAATTGCATCATAGAAGATAGTATTAAATAAATAAATATAAACTAGTGTTTATAGTAGTACAAATTTAGATATAAGAATATATGTATACATATATTCAAGTTGAATTTTAAGTTTTATGCTAAATTTGAATGCGATACAATTTAAATACAAAACATTTAGATCAAGAGAGGAAAAAGACAGTTTGTTATATTCAGTTTATGGACAAAATCCTGGGATAAAATAACTGTAATAATAATAAAAGCAAATTGAAAAAAATAAAGTAATATAACAAAGTTAATTCTCCATGTTTTAGTGTAGGGTTGAATATTAATGGTTAACATTTATATACATAATTCTTTATTAGATAATAAATATATTCAGGTTATCTCAAAGCAATGGGAATAACACATTTCTGTGTGTTATGCAATGAATAGAAAAAAATAAAAATAATGAGAAAATAATACAAAATCAGTATCAAAGAGGACAAGAGGCCTGGTAAGATACTTTACATTTGACTTCACTGAAATTATGTCAGTTGAAAAACATAGGAAAATGCTGGGGTTTTGGCTCAGTGGCAGAGACTTTGCCTCATCCATGTGAGGCACTGGGTTCAGTCATCAACACCACATTAAAAAATAATTCTGTCCATCTACAACTAAAATATATTTATAAAATGAAATAACATCAAAATTTAAAAACACAAAGTCAATTATAAATAAAAGCATTCTTGACTAGATTTTGTGGGCACCAATAAATATAGAAGATTTAAAAAGTACAATAAATACAGCAGATTTTCTTTTCAAATGTAATTTATGTTCCCTGGAAACAGAGTATTTTTTTCAAGTGCCTACTAAAAGAAAAAATTACAACTGTTTATATTTTGAGTAAAAATTACCAAACATTAGAAATTCTATGTATTAGAAGAGAGACCAAACCCTTAGGGTAAAACCAGGGGACCCAAGGGGAAGTAGGAGTGAAGAATAGAGGAGGTACTGGGGAGTGCAATTGATACAGTTATATTTCTAAAATTCACAAATATGGTATAATGAAACCCAGCATTCTGTATTAAAAATATGTGCCAATGTGATATTGTATTCCAAGAAAAAAAGATATTCTACAAAATATACTGTATGACCACAATGCACCATAATCAATGACTGAAGTATTTTAAAAAATAAAAATTAAAAACAAGGGCTGGGGATGTGGCTCAAGTGGTAACACGCTCATCTGGCATGTGCTGGGCGCTGGGTTTCATCCTGAGCACCGCATAAAAATAAAATAAAGATGTTGTGTCCACCGAAAACTGAAAAATAAATATTAAAATATTCTCTCTCTATTTCACTTCTCTTTCTCTCTCTTTAAAAAAATTAGAAACAAAATTGAAAATGCAAATCAAAATTCTAAACTCTCTTAACAGAAAAATAAATAGCAATTATGACTGGTCTATGATCACATCAATCATGGCAAAATTAATGAGACTTTAAGGCTGATGGGAGACAATATTATAGCTACAATATTTTATTATCAATACTAATTAAAACACCTGCATTGAATATTCAGTTTACCTAGATAAATGACAATATAAAGAGACCAAATCAAATCAGAAGAAAATCTACTACATAATAAAATATTTGTGTTTAAATTTGACAGAGTAAATATAACAGATGATGGGTGGGTTTGTAGTTTATTCTTATTTTTAAAACTGTTACATTCAAGAGAGGAAGATTGTTTTTAAAATGGACAAAAAGTTAGACTATATTAGTAGTCTGAGCCAATCATATTGAGTAAACCTAGAGTTTAATTTGTCACATTGGAGACTGAATTATTGATTACATTTCATTCCTCTTCCTTAATTTCTCCTTTACTGTATGTTTCTTTCTTCTCTCCTCAATTTCCTTTCTCTCCCATTGTACAAACTACTCTGAAGTTTTTTACAATTATGAATTTTTTACTTCACCACTGTTTATTTATAGTATTTATTCATTGGTTTTGCCACTGTAATTGCTAAGTTGTAGCTTCAGAGGTCTCATGGACCAAGTTTTTACACTTTGGTTTATTATTCTTAATCTGAACTTTTGAAAATTATTTTACTACTCTATATTTTGCCTTTATCAGATTCCCCTGTTAAAATCTAAGATTTACACTCCTTAGAAAATAATCTATTAATTCACATTATACCTGGAGTGCTTCAAACCAGACAATATGGAAAACAAATTCCCGCATATAAAAAAAAATACTGTTTGAGGAGTGTTCATGAATTTGAGAGCCTAGATCAATGTTTTTTCTTTCAAATTTTTCTATTTTTAATAAAATTATGAAACATTGCAGAAAATAGACATTGTCAGGAATATATTCTTTAGAGAGTAAAAGTTACAAGATCTAGTAATATTTTACTAAGGTCAGAAACTTGATTTTAAACAAGTTTAAATTTTAAACAATTTTAAACAAATTTTAAACAATTTTAAACAGATGCATTATGTAGTTAACATATTTATGCAAACTAAAAAATAATTGTCTTCTGACTTTATTTAGTCATTAAATACTTAGCCATATTATATATTTTATTGATATTTTATTAAAAATTTATTTAGATTTCTTGATCACAGGATTAGTAGCATTTGTAATAAATTCAAAAAAATTTTTTTTAAAACTGGTCTATGGTATGCTGATTATATTGACTAATGATTGAACTAATTAAAATTCTCCACTAGGATGCCTCCATGATTTCTTCATCAGGAAACTAGTAAGTTTTATGTTTGGGGAAGAAATGAATACTTTCAGGAAAGATATGTTTTTTGTTTGTTTGTTTGTTTGTACTTTTTTAAGGCTTGATTTTTAAAAATTTATTTTTTAGTTATGTATGACACTAAAATATATTTTGTCATATCATACATACATGGAATATAACTTTCCATTCTTGTGGTTGTACATGATGTAGAGTTCCACTGGTCATATATTCATATATGAATATAGGAAAGTTATGTCTGATTAATTCTACTGTCTTTCTCATTCCCATCTCCCACTCTCTTCCTGAATGTCCAATCAGGTAAACCTCTACTCCTCCTTTCCCACCTTCTGCATATTGTGTCAGCATCCACATATCAGACAGAACATTCAGCCTTTGGGTTTTTGGGTTTGGCTTATTTCACTTAACATGATAGTTTCCAAGTCCATAATTACATTCCTCTTTATGGCTGGTTAATATTTCATTGTTTATGTATATCATGTTTTCTTTATGCATTTATCTGTTGAAGGACACCTAGGTTGGTTCCAAAGCTTAACTATTATGAATTGAGCTGCTATGAACATTGAAGTGGTTGTGTCACTATATACTGATTTTAAGTTTTTTGGGTATATGCTGAGGAGTGGGATAGACTTAACAAACATATATAGAATATTTCACTCATCAATAACTGAATGCACTTTCTTCTCAGGAGCATACGAATCCTTCTCTAAAATAAACCATATCTTATGCCACAAAGCTACTCTTAGCAAAAACAAAAACAACAACAACAAAAAATAGAGATAATTCCTTAAATCCTATCAGATCATAACACAATGGAATTAGACATTAATGATAAAATAAGAAATAAAAACTACTCTAGCACCTGGATCTTATATAATATGTTATTGAATGATGAATGTATAACAGAAGCAATCAGGGATGAAATAAAAATAATTAGAGGTAAATGAGAATAATGATACAACATATCAAAACCTCTGGTACACTATGATGATGTTGCTAAGAGGAAAGTTCATTGCATTGAGACCATTCATGAAAATAAATGAAAGAAAACAAATAACAATACATCTCAAAGCCCTAGATAAAGAAGAACAAATCAACACCAAAAGGAGTAGAAGACAGGAAATAATTAAAATCAGAGCTGAAATAAATGAAATTGAAACTAAAATAACCCAAGAAATCAACAAAACAAAAAGTTGCTTCTTTGAAAAAAATCAATAAAATGGATAAACCCTTATCCAAGCCAACAAAGAGAAAGAGGGAAATCTCAAATTACTAAAATTCACAATGAAAAATGAAATATCACAACAGACACTACTGAAATAACAGATGAGAATCAGAACCTATGTTAAATATTTATATTTATAAAATAGAAATTCTTGAAGATATTGATAAATTTATAAAGACATATGACCTACCCAAATTAAATCAGGAGGACATACAAAATTTAAACAGATCAGTTTCAAGCAATGAAATTGAAGATGCCATCAAAAGCTTATCAAGAAAGAAAATCCCGGGACCAGATGAATTCTCATATATGAATTCTACCAGATCTTCAAAGAAGAATTTAAACCAATCCTGCTCAAATTATTCCATGAAATAGAAAATAAAGAAACCCTTCCAAACCATTCTATGAATCTAGAATCACCCTGATACCAAAAGCAGACAGACACTTCGAAGAAAGAAGATTTCAGACTGATATCCCTAATGAACATAGATGCAAAAATTCTTACTAAAATACTGGGAAATCACATTTAAAAAAAAACAATATTCAAAACATAGTGCACCATGATTAAAGGAGGCTTATCCCAGGGATTCAAGGTTAGTTCAACATATGGAAATCAATAAACATAATTAATCACATCAATAGACTTAAAGACAAGAATCATATGATCATCTCAATAGATGCAGAAAAAACATTTGACAAAATACAGCATCACTTCATGCTCAAAATACTAGAAAAATCTGTTTTAAGGAATAGAGTTTATGAATAGATAAGTTCCCATTCATTGTTTTCTTACTAATGTGTAAATTATTTCCTGGAGTGTAGCTTTATTTTGTAAGTTTGACTGTCATTGATCATGTATTTCCATGGCCTCTCAGTGGTTTGACTACATCAGAATGACACAGTGTAATAAAAATTACAGGGGCTCATAATCCAAAATTCTGACTTAGCGTACATGGCTTTGAGAATAGTCAAATGTAGTAATAGAATAGTTAATTCTCTCAGTCATGTTTAAAAAATTATTTCTCAATGACCAGCAATTTTTCTGAATACACTCCCTCTTCAATTAACAAGAGAAATCTCATCAGGTTGCATAAAGAAAAACATTACTTTTTGAAAATGGCTACACTGCAGATATTTTAAATCTAAATTGCTCGGGTTAAGACAGATATTAATAATAGCTACAATTCAAATTGAAGGATGAGACCCACCCTCTTTCTCTGCTTCACTTTTCCTAATATTACTTGGCCCTATAGAAGACAGATTTATATCACTGGTAAGGAAAATGGACACAATAAATGGATGAAGAAAAAGTCCATTATCAAGACTCATGTATGAAAAATGGTCCTTATATATTGGCAAGTTCACTCCTCAACCAATCACACTACTCTCAAAAATCACCAAGTATTCAACACTTATACCCAAACACAGAGCATATAATTAACATTATGGTACCCCAATCTGATATATAAAACAGAATAGCATTAGATTATTTAGCATAAAAGAAGTAGAATAATACAACAAAACTAGATCAAACAACAAAACATAAGAATGTCTTCTAGAAAGTAAAATAAGAATGCAAAATTTATACACATGTACATATAATTCAAAGAGAAAAAAATAATGACATCAATGAAGCCAAAGAAGTTCTTATATAGAAAAGTAAATAGTGAGCAGCAGGAAGCTTTCCTTGGAGTTAAAAATACAAGAGTAAAAATTGAAAATTCGCTAGAACGTTTGAAAGACGTAAAGAAAATTTTCCAGAAAGTAGAACAAAGAATATGTTACAGGATAAAAACAAGTAAAAGTCAGACTGTAGGGTGTCAAATCAAGAGTTCCAATATGCAATTGATATGGATTTACAGAAACCAACACACTATCAGAGAATTATAAAAGAAAAATATTTGATGGACAGAGACGAGTTTCCCAGAATAAACATATGGCTTAGCAAAAGAAGAGTGTGGAGTTGGGGAAAGGAAGTAAAAAGAATCCATGCTATCAAAATAAATATGGAGATTTCAGAACCAAAGTTAAAAAGAGAAGACAATGTGTGTATGGTGGGGAGGTGCAGGGATGAAAAAGAGAAAAAGAGAATGAGAATAAGTATCGGGAAAAACAAAACCAAACAACAAAAGGTAAAGGGTCCATTCAAAATATCTGCTTTAGAGAAAAGGGAAAATGGAAAGGAGGAAAATTTGATGAAATAATCCAGGACTTTCCAGGAGGAAAGAGTCATGTTTTACATATTATAGAAACATAGGAAATGCCCAGCCAAGCAAATATTTAAAATATCCACACCAAGGTGCAGTTTATGATGTTTCAAAACATTAGGAGAAAGAGGAAAATTTAAAGCTTTCTCCAGGAGGGAGATCTGGACAGCAGTGATTCTACCAAAAAAAAAAAAAAAAAAAAAACAACCTATGTGAAGAATAAGTTGTCCCTCTATTTGCTTTTGCTTAGCTTATCACACTGTATTTTTTAACCAAATTCTAATTAAAATATATCCTATTCCACATATACAGTAAAATAAAGAGGCAAGGTCAAGATGACTAAGGGTGCGGTATGTGAATGAGAAACTATACATTTTTTTTTTTTTTTGCTTCACCTTTACTTTTCCCTAAGACTCTCTGAATGATGCTTTTTCTTTCATCCTCAAGTGAACTGATCATTTTAGGATTCAGCTCTCATTTTGGCTTTGAAGTTTCCTTTCCTATTTTAATTACCTTTGATGGTAGGGTAAGGCTCTTCTGCACAGAAGAATTTATATACTTAGGTTAATATAGCATAAATTTGAAAGAAAAGAAAAAGAGAAAAAGATCCTTTTGCTTGAAGCAGCATTTTAAATTGTAAGGACACATCACATTGACACACACTCAATAATAACATTTAGCAGCTTTTAACTAAGCTGGTAAGAACTCTCTTTCCCCACCCCCTCTTGGAGACAGCTGCCCCTTCCAGCTCATGTACTGTTTTTTGCTGATAGACTGATGTCTTTATTTAGGGAGTTATAAAGAATTGCTTCTAGTCATCAGCAGTTTCAAAAACTAGCCATTGAAGGAGGGATAAAGCCTATTCAGAAGATGGATGACAGCTTTTCATTTGAGGATCATACAGAACGATATTTCCTTCTATAAAAATAGATTCTGCAATGTAGCCTGAGACTTACATTTTGCCAGGGATCGCCACTGTAAAAAACGACACTGGAAATTGAAGACAAAGACAGAGACATTTTTTTTTTCATGTAAAAAGGGTCACACATGACAGAATTGCTTCAGATCAAGTTATGCTATTAAACATACATACAAAGCTTTCCAAAAGGTGTATCTACCAAAAACAATATTTTCCTGCAGCATCAAATTTAAGCAAAAACTGGATTTGTTATATTATTTAAATATGTGTTTTTAAATCTAGGACATAATTCTGTTTAATTACACTGATTAAACCAATGGATTATAACCAGATCAAAGGCAAGAAAATCATGGTACAATTATAAATGCATACAGCATTGCTTTATCTTTTTCTTTTTCTTTTTTCTTTTTTGCATTGCTTTATCTTATCTTCCAGTACTTACAAAGTGAAAATTCTCAGGAAAGACATGAATATCTTTAGAAGTTATTGAAATACTTGAATTCTTGAATTTTTAAAATTTCATCTTTTTCAGCAATTGATATCCCAAAATATGTTCCCATTTCCCCTTAATCTGATATTCCAAGGGAAGAAGAAGTAAATGAATTGATTTATTCACATTTAAGAACTCTCTGAAAACCATATATAATTTGGTGTGTTTCTGTAAGGATACCTTGCTGGCCATTGGTAATATTTCTATCCAGGTTATGGTCAAAAGTCTGTTTAAAAAAAAAACAAAACACTTTTGATTTGCCTTTGTATTAAGTCCTGCATTAATCTCAGCTGATTCAAGTCCAGAATTTGATTTAGATACTGAATACCACTCTCCTCATCTCTGAGATTATAGAGAAACACTGCCTTGGGATTCCTGCTCATATTTTCTACAGTTCAAAATCTGGAGATATAACTCTGTTCTATTTGTATATTACATCTGCAGTAATTAAAAGTTTTATTTTATGAATAGCATATTGTTATAAGTCTCCTTATCTTTTAATGAAAAAAGAGAGAATAATTTTTATCTTTTAAATACTTTAGAATAATTTAATTCAAAGGTTGCTTTTCTTATATATTGGTTACGAACTTTGCCCACCAAACTTGGCAAGAAATTTGATGCTATTTTCTGTAAGACTCAACTTAGGATGTTATTTTAGGTCTTCATTCAATGAGGTGTCTAAAACCTGACTTTCAATTCAGAATCTTCTCAGTCCTACACTCCCACCTACTTTCAGAAGCTATATCTACATTCAGATCATCTTTGCTCACCCAAGGCACTGGGTTGAAATGCCTTTTCCTTGACTTTTACCATCTGTGTTTGCTGATATTCATGTTGCACTCTTGGACTAGCTGGTCTTCAAGTCTGTTGATGAGGTGTTCTTGTTCCTGAATAAAAGGTTTTTCCAGGTCCACCTCTTTTTTTTATCACTTTTGAACCACAACTAGGGGTGCCTTAAAAGACTTCTTGGGACTCTTTATCATCTTGGCTATCTATTTCAGTTCACAGAGAATCAGGGAAGGAAATAAAACTTGAAGAAGCTTCATAGTTCTACTGCAATTTCATGACATGAAACAGTTGTGGTTTAACCAAAAATGGGGTAATAGTAGTCTCTGCTATTAAGTAAAGCTTCACAACTTCATAGTATTAGGGAACATGTATTTTTCCACACATGATTTCTCTGTCTTTCTTTCTGACTAGGAAAAATATTCCACTGATGCAAGTAGATTTGACTGTTGAGCATGACTTTACAACTCTTTTAATACTATATGCCTATCTAAAGTTTTTAAAATCAAAGAACAATGACTTGATTCATTGAGTTATCATTTAGCTGTAACAACATCTCCTTGAGAAGACAGATGACTTATGGTTTACCATCTGGAATACAGAAATGCCATAAGGTTAGAAAAGTTTGGATGGAGAAATAACCATCTGGGTAAATATGTCTAGATATGATACTACCAACACTTTCAGTTGACCCCAACAGTTGCAGTGTTTTTTAAATGACCTGTTCTTTTTTAGCTGGATAAAATTATTTGGTTTGATACAGAACATTATGGCACATAGAAATAAAATAAGTTTGAATGGTGATTCAGGATTTACTAGTCTAGTCATTGATCACAATTTAACCTGTTAACATTAAAAGAAAAAGAAATGTATCACTTCACATCTGCAAAACAAGAATAATAATATCTAAATATTGAATTTCAGAAAGAATAATGTTAGAATACACATAAAGAATTTTGGCAATATTGCTTACTGGCAACTATGTAGGATAACACAGCACACTCATATAGTCGTAGGAGGCTTTTGCAAGAGGTGTTAACAGATTGAAACTGCATGTTACATGGGCTATTTTAGAATAGGGTATTATAAATATTGCTTTTAGTTTGAAATTGTGCCGTATCTCATTAAATGTCCTTGACTAATATTGATATATTATTGTTTATTGCACTTATCACTGTGTATTTTTTTCTCCAATTGACAATTTTTTCTTTCCCGGCCATAATAGAATTTTTTTTACAAGGCATTTAAATATGCCCCTACTCTGTCCTTAACTCCTGGTATCCACGACATGATTAATACTTGCTTGTTGAAAAAACAAGTGAATAAGTGAAAGCATAAATGAATTATTTTTTATTGTTATTATTTTATTATATTTTATTGTTAAAATTAGAGACCTAAAATACATAGAATGTCAGAAATAAATCTGTGAATCATTATTAATGAGATTTACATGATGGGGATTATGTAACATTTACACTTTGAAACAGTCTTAGCTTGTATGGACTATATGTTACCTGCTGAAACTGTGTAGACATTTGACACCAGTAAGCAGGAAGTAACTCAAACAATGAGTTAAAACAATTGAACAGAAGAATCTTCAGAGTAGCATTGAAATTACCAGCACTTTTACTGAGTAAATTCTTCCCACTATACAAATACAGGATTTTGGAAGGGTAATGGTTTCATATTAGAAAAGATCTGTTCTAATGAGGTTGGGGCTTCTACCATTTAGTTGATTCTACAGTTTGGGGCATTAGGAAATAAAAATTTAAAAAGTCATGGAAGAGTATTTGATAAATCTGAGTAGTTTTATTGCTGAATTTTAAGTAGTTACAGAAGATTGGTGACTTTTTAGGAGCCTGATTTTAAAATTTGTATATTAAGAGGGAGAACTGACTTCTATAGGACTTGGATTGCATGTGCAACTGACACGAATTAGCACACAAGTGCAAAATAAGGTGTCAGAAGAAATTCTGATTGAGAAATAGGATGCTTAGGTGGAATAGTAGGAAGGATGGACACTATTGATGGAACAGGCAGAGATGGAAATGAGGTGTCCAGAGACAAAAGGATTCCATGGGAATGGAATTAGGATGGTTTGGGGGCTATTTAAGAAATTAGAAGTGTGATATGTTACTAAATGTTTAAAAATTTCCTCTTTGAAGAAGAAAAGTAAAGCAAGATTTATAGAATTTGACACAAATAGCCCCATCACGACCCACATAAAGCTAAAAATATATTGTAGTTAAATTTAAAATTCCTAAAAAAATGTCATTTGACTCTTAAAACTGTTAAAACCAAATCCTACTTACCAATTCTGAAGAGTAATCATATTTAGGTGAATATGTAATCTGAGGTACAATGCAAGTATGAAAATATTTAATTTCAAACTAATGAATTCAAACTAATGAATTTGCTCTTTATTCTGTAGAAATAATGACCTGTCATAGGCTTTGAGGGTGTGATGTCTTCAGACCAGATTATTCACAAGCTCTGTAATGTTAGAATGAGGTTAATGAATTATAAACTAAAAGCTAAAATAGAGCCATATATTTCAGATTGCCAGAGGAAGTACACACTGAATGTATAAATGTATTTAATGGGAAATAAATTCCTTTCATCATTTTCCTTTCTCTTTTCCCTCCAGTGATATCTCTTTGAAATAAAATTCTGTATTACAAAAGATATTTTATTCCATTCTCTTGCTTTACTTTAACTCTCTTTTAAAGTTGCTTTTCTTAGACACCATCTTTGCCCTGACTTAATGTCCACATAAGAAAATGGAGAGAACGTGCTATTATTTGTTCATCTCTCTACCTATCAACAAGCTTTTCTTAAGATCATAGTTCTAGTTAATTTTGTTATATTTATCAGATCATATCCCCCTAACCAAAAAAAACCTGAATTTACCATGAATTATTATTTGGTAGCAGTAGGAAGAAAAAAACTAATTAGGAGTCATCTATGAGAAAAAAAAGGAAAGGCAAGCAGAGGGATTTTCTTCCCTGGAGAGCTGTCTGTTTCTCTTGGGGAAGTCTACTGTTTAACCTCCAGAACGTGAGAATTCTTATAGATATAAACTAGCTGTTTGGTATTTATATTTATTTGTATCCTGCTTCTAATTTGGCTCAGATTAATGTGAACTCTTTAGATTTTGAGAACTAAAAGTAAATTTTGGTTCCTTTTAGGAATTTTCTTGGAATCTATTTGCTCTGACATATGACAGGTCTGAAATCTATCTTATTAGTATCTTTAATGCTTCATCTCAGAGTTTAAGCAACTCTTTCATTAAAATGTTCGACTCATCAAGTCGTGATAAGTAATTTAAAAACTCCTTCACTTCTTTGCTCGATGAAAGACACGTAGAGCATAATTGGATGCTATTGTGGTACATAGCATTTGGTATGATTATTCCTGACACTTTGCTTATCACAGTACAATCTTCAGATAAATAAAATAACAACCCACTTCCCTTCACAACAAAGAATATACTCAGAGATAACAATGATTGGGGAATTTTGAAACTCGACTAGATTCATATGTTAATGAACAGCTGTGATGTTTCCCAGACACATTACTAAAGAGAAGACAATTCCCAGGTTTCTGTACAATCTAAAAACTTTTACAAAGACTGGAACTAAGAGCTGAAAGCAAAAAAGGGCAGTAGTTTTCACAATATGTCCATATACCTCTGTAATTCTGAACTGCCACTCCACTTGTTTGAGAAGGCCCAAACTTTGCAACAGTGTATTTATTTATTTACCTTGCACATTTCTACCTTCAAAGAAGTATACTTTATTTGAGATGTTGTAAAGCTTCAGTATATTGAAACATCAAAGGCAAAAAAAGAGGGTACATGAGGAAAGAAAGAATAGCATTTAAAATAACAAGCATGTCAGAGCATAATTATGCCATTTACCCATCTACTCCTTCCATGAAGCAAGGATGTGTCACTGTGTACTAGCCACTGTGATTAGTAAACAGAAAGATGATGAGGGGCCCACAGAGAGCTATGAAACCCCTACTTTCAAAAACACATCCTCTGCCATCACAGATTTTAAAAGTGAATTGGGGAGGCAAGACATATGCACATGAAATGTAAAATAACCACAAAATTTTGAAAATAGATATATTCTTGTACTTTCTTCTGTGACTAAGTCCTCTTGGAAATAACACTGAGGATTTATGATTTTCCCCCTTTTAGTACAAATTAGAAATTAAAAAGTTATTTAAAAAAACAAATATTATCCCTTGAATATGAGGCTGGCCATGTGCCTCTGGATTCACTTTATTTCTAGTTAGTCAAACTGTTCTCCTGGTTTGTCAAGATTAATCCACAGTGACATTCACATGGATGGGAGATTTTCAATGAAAGGCAATTCAAATATTTCTCATTGTCTGTTCAGTCTGCTGTGCCATGAATATATGAATACATCCAAATGATATTATGTTAATCAAGCCTACCAAATGGCAGGTGCCATGAGAAATAAAACTCTTTCAAGAACTATATATATCTACTAGTATTTGATTTGAAAAATATGAAGACATATGAAAATGAGGTAGACATCTCTAAGTATATAATCACTGTGTATTGTATCTATATCCAAATTCTAGAGACCTCAGACATTTTTCATATTTATAATTCAGTCAAGGTATAACTTTAATATTTACCTTAGGCACCATGTTAGATATATTCTTTATTAGAATTCTGCTCAAAATCAGTATGAGTTACTCTACTCTTCAAGGGCATAGAAATTAGGTACAACAGATTTGGGGGATATGTTATCTTTAAGAAAGCCAAATGCAAATGTTTTTAGCAAAAGTTTGCAAAGGCTAATTAAATGGAGGAACTTCTTTAATCATTTCTTCTTTGAATATTATTCATTAGTTGGTTCCCTTCTTTATTTCTTTGCAATCCATCCATCTAAAATGGTTGCTTCCCCAAGACTACAGATGTGCTGAAGAGTCTTCTATACTAAAGAACTTTACACTGATCCTGATATCTTTTCCTTTTGTGCACGCACACACACACACACACACACACACACACACACACACACCCCATGCAGCCCTTTATACTCAAAAGAAGGGCCTCTATGGAATAATGAACTTGCTCTTTTGTAACTTTATAAAATCGAAACTGTCAAAATTCCTATTGATATTCTACTAATACAAATCAATATGCCCATATTAATTCTTTAATTTTATTTTTTTGAAATTTGAATATGTTGGTCATTTCTTACAATTTATCAGTATTGGTCATTTGTTTCATTCTAGTTAGCTAACTCTTACCTGGAATTTTCCTCATTAATCCCATTTATTTGTTCTCTTAATTTGATATTTGCAAGGTACAGTCCTTGGCCTTTCTCTTGGCAGTATCCTCCAATCAAATGACTTCCATAAAGTTATTTAAAGAACAAGTCCATTATTTCTTTCTAACACCAGCTGTATTAGGAGATCTAATTCGAAACGTGTGGAACACTTTTCAATTTCAATCTTGTGTGTCTCTCCCAGGTCAGTAATTTTGGTGCCTATGCTCTCTGAACTGATGTATGCTTCAGTGTAAGAAGCTCTAATATAAATTGTATTCATTCTCTGAGTTGCAAACCTATGTATTTAATTGCTTTCTTAGCATAATCAATATAATGTCTCATACTCTTGATTTGTCTTCATGTAATGCAGAAATCATCATCTCCTTTAATACAGGATATAGAATCTTGCATATTTTTTTTAACTCCGACATTATCACCCAAATAATAATTTAAGTTAGAAGCCTAGAGATGAAAATTGGCATCTCCCTCTCATCTGGTGAATCCTGTCATTTAATATATGAATATGTATATATATATATATATATATATATATATATATATATATATATATATTCCTCTCTTTCTCTCCATTTCTCACACTACCATTGTTTACAATTTTCTATCCTCAGAAATGCTGTTTCTCTTCATTTGATTCTTTTTAAAAATATGTTTAGTTATCAATGGAGCTTTATTTTTATTTATTTATATGCAGTGCTAAGAATTGAACCCAGTGCCTCGCATATACTAGGCAAGTCCTCTACCACTGAGCCACAATCCCTGTTCTCTTCATTTGGTTCTCAGTTAAAACTCTGTCAACAACGCCTATCTTGGTTGTCCCTCATATTGCTATACTTTCCAAGAAGTGCTCAGTGTACTCCATATTTCTAAAACTCTACCTACTGGCCTTAAAATATGTATTTGAATATATTTTCTAGTGATATAACAAAGAACTAAAAGGAGTATATTGATTTAAACCAGTAGAATATCAATAAAGATTTTGACCTTTTTGATTTCATAAAGTTATTGAAAGAGCAAGTCCATTATTTCTTAGAATTCCCTCTTTTGATTACAAAAAGCAGCATGGGAGTTGTGTGTGTGTGTGTGTGTGTGTGTGTGTTTGTGTGTGTGCATGTGTGTCTTTGCATGCACTCGTGTGCACACACTAAAGCAAGAGAGACCAGGATCAGTGTAAAATTATTTAATATAGAAGATTCTTCAACACCTCTGTAGACTTAGGAAAGCAGATATTATACTTGGATGGATTGCAAAGAAACAAAGAGGGGAACCAACTAATGTATGGCTTGATGCAGGAGCATCATTGGCTTTGGGTCTTCATTGATTAAGAGAATATCTGATCTATAGTAGAAACTTAAATGTTTGGTAGGTATATGTGAGGGCATTTAAGATGCACATGGATGAGATTAAGGATAAAATGCTTTTATAATGTATAATTTTATGTATTATATGTAGTTTTGTATGTTTCTTAGAAGAATTGGGTCATGGAAATAGAATATATATATATATATATATATATATATATATATATATATACTCTCTGAGATTAATGTCAATTTTAAAAAAAAATATATGGCACATTAAAGTAGAAATACGATTTACAACTTATTCAATATAACAGAACACATCATTAGGAAAGTCAGAAAACTGTCTATAAGACTTCTTTTCCTGTGATATTTCAAATGAAAGAATAAGGTCACAAATCGTAAGAGTATCAAGGCATTTGCCACTAGTTTAATGTTGAGATTTGGGAGGATTTTCAATAGGCTCCAATAAGGTTGTGAGTGTTTCAATTTAAATTCTGCTTGGGTATTTAAAACCATTTAAAACCACCTGTTTGTGCATTCAATTTCTCATGTTGCACACATAAATGTGATTTTTTGCAAGCAAAAACAGATGCATTCCTAAAATGTGTCAGCACATTTTCAAAAGCCTACTGAAAATGTGTCCTCATATGTCTCCAGACTTTGCTATAACTTACATCAGTGAGCTATATAAATTGGTTTCTTGAATATCCATTAATGCAAATTACCAGTACAGGAAAACACCACACTTGTAAAATCTAACAGAATATAACATCTTTCCTAACATGGAACTAAAGAGAACAAAGTTATTCTGGCACTTTTTTTTATTAAGGTGATTTTGAAAGTAAATGAGGCTTTTAAAAATTGTGCATCTTATTTAAAGCATATGATAGTACTTATACTTGTTCCCCAAAATCAACAGGTGATGGTCATGAAAAGAAGAAAGACAAACTGTATCTACTTATTATTAAAATTCAAAATTGTTTTTCATTAGTATTATTGGAATAAGAGTAAAATTACAGAAAAATGAGTGGAAGATTGAGGTATTGAAGGATGATTAATTATTTGGGGAACAGATGTCTATTAGAATATGGTATGTAAATTGAAGGATTCTCAAAAGACTAGAAATGGAGCCACCATATGACCTAGCTGTATCACTCCTTGGGATTTATCCAAAACAATGAATGTCAGCATACTATAGTGACACATGTATACTCATGTTTATAGTAGCACAATTCACAATAGCTGAGTTATGAAACCACCCCAGCAGTCTGTCAACAGATGATTAGATAAGGAACATGTGGTACATATACACAGTTAGATTTTGTTCAATCATAAAAAACAACAAAATTTTGACATTTGCATGAAAATGTGTGGAACTATAGATATCATCCTGTTAAATGAAACAAGCAAGTCTCAGAAAGTCAATGTTCATGTGTTTTTTTTTTTTCATATGTGGAAGCTAACAAGAGAAAAAGGAAATAAAGGAATCTCATAAAAATAGAAGGAAAACCAGTAGGGTAGAGGAATGGGATGTTGGTGAGGAAAAGGGGTGGATGGAGAAATATTGGGTAATTAAATTGACCAAATTATGTGCATGTTTGACTATGTCAAAATAAATCCTATTATTATGCATAATTATTCTGCTCTAACAAAATTTTCAATAACAAGAAATGCATTACAGAATTTTAATCATGATAAGATGAAAAGAACAATAAAGCTATAAAATATCATTTTCAGTATATACATCTCAAAAGAAAATGTTGTTCCAAACCTACCCAAACAATACTAAAATTTAAAAATGTCATTAAATCCTAAAGATTCACTAACAAATACCAAGATGGGCTGAATATACTCAATTTCATTGACAAGCTAGAGCACACCATTTGCTTCATTCTCTTCTCTAAATACCTTCTCTACAAAAACTTCTGAAAAAAACTTCTGTTTTCTTATTTTTTCCCTATATCCATGTTATACCCATGGCATTCTCTCATTATAATTTTTAAATATATGAAGCATCAATGCTATATAATTTCATTTTTTTTCTCATGTAGTATATACAATAGTTAATTTTATAAGTCAACTCTGTCAACTCACTAGACACTAAGATATTTGGTAAAACATTATTTCAGGATATGTCTGTAAGAATGTTTCTAGAAGTTGTTAATAATTGAAACTGTAGATTGAGCAAATCAATTGTTATTTCCAATTAGAATGAGCCTTACTCAATTTGCTGAAGATGTGAATATATTCATATTTTGAATATATTTTGAATATATTCAAAAGTCTCAAGAATTATCTCTCTGAATCTCAATATTTTTGCTGTATAACACAGACCTTCTCCTACCTTCAGACTCATATTTAGACTGGAACTATACCATTTTCTCTCTAGTTGTCTAAATTGTCAACTGCCATGCCTTAGCCTAAGATATTCTGTTTCATTTTGGTCCATGAGTAATGAAATCAGCTTACCATGGACTGAGACCTCTGCAACTCTTAAGTCAAAATAAACTTTTCCTTCTCTAAGTTGTTATTGTCAGGTATTTTGGGAACAGTAACTATTTTAGTTTGCTTTTCATCAACATGACAAAAACACCTGGCAACAATGACTTAAAGGACCAAATGTTTATTTGGAGCTAATGGTTTCAGAGATACCAGTCCATAGTCTGCTGACTCCATTGCTCTAGAACCAGATGAGCAGCACATCCTGGGAGAAGTTTCCAGTGGACAAAAGTTGCTCGGCATGTGATGGAGTCAGAAAGCAGAGATAGAGAGGAAGAGGCTGCAGTAAGAACAACCCTCTCAGGGAATACCACTAGACACCAACCCTTTTAATTTATAAACATATAACTAGAACTAATTCTTAGCAGGCTCCTAAAGATAAGCAGCACAATTTATATTAGCTAAATTGTGGAGCCAACGTAGATACCATTCAATAGATGAATGGATAAAGAAACTATGGTATATATACCTAATGGAATACTACTCAACATTAAAAGAGAATAAAATTATGGCATTGCATGTAAGTGGATGGAGCTGGAGAATATCATGGTAAGTGAAGTAAACCAATCCCCAAAACACAAAGGCCAAATGTCCACTCTGATGGGTGGATGATAATCTACAATAGGGGAGAGCATGAGAAAAATGGTGGAACTGTGATTGGGCAAAGCAGGGGGAGGAGAAGGGAGGGGGTATGGGGACAGGAAAAATGGTGGAATGTGATGGACATTATTACCCTAGGTACATGTATGACTGCACATATGGTGCAACACTCTATGTGTACAATCAGAGAAACGAAAAATTGTGCTGCAATTGTGTACAAGGAATCAAAATGCCTTCTGCTGTCAAATATACCTAATTAAAATTAATTAATTAATTAAAAAATAGAACATAGATAATACTGGAAAATATCCTATGATAAAGGTTTTTTATAATGTAGAATCTGTCTTTGATTCATCTATTTTTTGGTGGGCTCCTTAATTGTTCACAGGTATTTATGTATTTCCTAGAAATTTGGGAGATAGGCCTGATTGTGGCTGGTTTAGAGAGTGACGTGCCTGTAAAGAAATCAGAACTTCTGAAATAAAAGTTTATTTCCTTGTCTGTATTTATTTACTATGTATTTTGTTTGTTTTGTTTTAGTATTTTTGTTGTTTTATTTTCATTTCTTCTATCATACCTCAGGAACACAAAGTTGAACCATAAAAAATTTACAGACATGCATTCAATAAAAAGACATGTTGCAAGCTGGAAAATTTAAAAGAATTCTAACAGTTTATCTGTATGATTAGCTAAAAACATGTACTTCAAAATTGACCCACAGTGAGTGAAAATGTTGAATATGCCTTGGCTTAATATACAGAAAAATATTCAAGAAAAATTGAAAGAAAGAGTGATGTTGTCATTTAAGGCCTACTTATTCACACTGAAAGATTCCAGAAGACAAAAGTTTTTACTCTTCTCTGTAACTGTAATGGGATCAATTGGATCCTGTTTTGGCAGGATAGAGTATTGGCGAAACATCAAAGACAAGGTGAATGTAATTATAATAATAGCAGAATCAGAGCTGCCCTCTGAATAGCCTGACTCATTCAGACATATCACATTGGCTAATTGATAATAGAATAATAGGAAATAGATTGGGAAAAGTGGGTAGAAAGCCTAGCAAATTTGTGCATTATCTTTTAAGAAGAATAATTCTATATTAGTGAATAAAATCTATACTGAATCATAAATACTGATAGTTATAGTCTCATAATCAATTTCTAGATGTGGGCCAATTATTGAACCCATTGAATGTTCAATAATACTTTCAATGAAGGGGAACCTGGGTCCCCTGGAGAAAGGAGAACCCTGATACATTGCCAAAAATTTATACTGTTAATCTTTTTTCCAGTCTCCCCATAAAGAGATGTATGACATTTTATAAGAATAAGTATGAATTAGGGAAAAGGAAACACTGAGATATTTGGGGAACATTGGCCCTAAACTGTACACAGGCTCTGAAGTAATACTGATTCCAGAAATTTCAAAACATCATTGTGGTACATAGTGTAGAGACTTTTAAGGTCAGGTCATCCATAAAGTTTTATCTCAGATCCATTGGGTCCTGAACTCATCATGCATATTTCCCCCCAGTTCCTGAATACATAATTATTGGCAGGATTCCTTGAACCATGAAGCAAGGGCTCTGATAGTTTAAAATAACAAATTGAAACCACTATAACTTCCTTCTTTTAAGAAAAGAGCAAATCCAAAAGCAATACAGTATTCCTGGATAGACTGCCGAGATTATTGCTAACATGAAGAGCTTCATTCAGGGATGGTGATTTACGTGGCATCCCCATGCAACTCACCTATTGATCCTGTAGAGAAGAGAGATGGATCTTGGAGAATGACAGAAGGTAATCATAAACTAAACCAGGTAGTAATTGCAATTTCAACCCCTGTACCAGATGTGGTTTCATTTCTTGTACAAATTAACATATTCCCTGATACCTTATTGATCTGACACTTTTTTTTCAATACTTTTTGGTAAATAACACCAAAAGCAGTTTGCTCTCAGGTGGCAAGATCAGAAATACACCTGTGCTATCATACTTCAGGATCTTATCCACTTTCCAGTCCTAGGTCATAACTTAGCTTGCAGGGATCTTAATCAATTTTTCTCTTCCATAAGACATTGTTCTGGTCTATTATACTGGTGACATACTGATTAGACCTGGTGAGCAAGATGTAGCTATTATATTTATTGGTAAGACATTTGTGTCTCAGAGGATGGAACTATATTTTGCTAAACAAACTTGACTAAATCCAGGGACCTCTTACTATGGGTTCTGTAACATTTGAATGTCAAGATATAACCAAAAAAAAAAAAAAAAAGGGATAACTTCTAAGGACCCTTGGTGGATCATGTAACAATGATTCCCTATTTGGATTAGTAGAATCATTTACTGAGTGATCTGAAAATCTGGTAGCCATTAGTGTGACCCAGATCAAGATAAGGTTCTGCCACTTCTGTGTAAACTGTTTTGCCACATGGACCATATGATCCAGAAGGTCTAATGATGCTCAAAGTGTCAGTGGCAGATAAGAATACAGTTTAGAGGATATGGCAGGCCCTTATTTATTTTAATTGCATCACAGGATCTTATGATTTGGGAGCAAAGGACTGCTATCCTTTGTAGATAACAACCCTCCTTCTGAGAAACAGTTCTTCCTGTGCTACTGGGCTGTAATAAAGGTTGAACACTTAACCATGGGCCATTAAGTTACCTATGACTTGAGCTGCCCATCACGAATTTTTATAACCCATCAAGCCATAAAGCTGGACATGAAGAGCAACATTCCATCCTATAATAGAAATGGTATAGACATCACTAAGCCACAAAGCACAAGGTACAAGAAGAAGTGCCCCACATACTCATGATTTCCACTTCGGCTACTCTGCCTTCTTTCTCCTGGTGACCTTATAGGTAGTATCCTATGATCATTTGACAGAGAAAAACAGGACTTAGGGTTTTGATTTATAGATAATTCTTCAAGATATGTAGGCAACACCAGAAAGTAGACAACTGTAATACTACAGACCCTCCTCAGGATCTCCCTGAAGGACAGCGGTGAAGGAAATTATCCCAGTGGACAAAACTTGAGCAGCACACCTGTTTGATCACTTTCCTTAGAATGGGAAATGGACAGGTGTGCAATTATATACACTCTCAAGGGGGTTAAATGAGTTGTTTCTCCCTATGTGTTCTTTACTGCTGAGCTACAGCTAACAAAAAATAGATTCATTATTTATTGGATGAAATCATTTAATTTATTTAGACCATACTTTCTTTTTTATCAACTTCCATGGGTAACTTTAACACTTTGATGTATTACATCCTTTCACACATTTAAAATGTTAAATTATATTAATTGATGATGATTGTTTTTGCTTTACTCTAGGTATCATGTTTCATAGTCTGCAGTCTGTAAACATTTACTCACTATCTTAGGTTGATTGCCACAAACAATGATTCATAAAATGTTATAATCAGGGTACAGTAAAACCTAGAAACTTCCTAGAAATGCAGGTTCCTGGACTCTACCCCAGACCTACTGAATCATTAATTTGTGTTTAACAAGCATTCTTGGTGATTCATCCTGAGACAAACTCCTCTGGCAACATTGATATTGAGATTCTAATTGAGGTGCATAATTGAGAGCACATTCTGAGGTGAATCCTGTAGAAGTGAGGAATAACAGCATGAAAAACAGGCTGATACAGCTCAAGTTTTGCCACAATCTGATCTTCTGGGGAAATATATGGCATTAATAAATCACAATTTGAAGCAAAGGAATAGGCCTTTGTTATTCCTAAATTCATGATTTTTCTATAATGTTACTCCTTAATCACTATGGTGTACCCAGGGTGAAGTCATAGCCCCTTGTGTATCTGTATAAGACGGCCCTGGTAAATATAAGGATAGGTTCAGAACGGCGCTGCTGCCAACCATTAGCTTCTAACCCTCACAGCATTTTGGGTTGGCTGCACTATTTGTGATTAGCCTAAGAATGATAGGAGTGGGACACAAACGTTGTTCTTAATACCACCTCATACCTGACATTTCTCTCTGAGAGAAAGAGAGAGAATTTAGGTTTTTATGCATATTTTCCTTTGGAAAACAATAGAAGGACATTTTTTTCCATATGCATAAAAATTCAAAGATAAAAACTTGCAGTGCCTTGAAGATAATTTTAATTAGTCCTTCAATCAGGTGAATAATTTGCAGTCTTTCTCAACATTTTCTTTAATTCTTACCAATCCATTTTATCCTGAGTCTTAAAACCAAAAGGTTTTTAATTTTTTAATTTAAAATATTTTTATGAAATGACCTCTTGACCACATAATGAATCTATCCTCTTATCTATTAATTCCTTTAAATCCTGGGTATTTGAAATTGCTCAAACCCTATTTGGTCTAGAAGATTATGCTGTTACTTGTGATTTTACTCCTCAAAGTTGATAGTATGCTCATTGTAGAATCATGAATTAAGCCATAATCCTAAATAAATTGCTCAATAATAATTTAAGCTTCAGAAGGTTTGATTAAGAAGGCTAGGGGATTATAAAGAGTGCTGATGACCAAGTATCTGGGGACAAAAAGCAATGGCTTCAAACTTTTTAAGTATCCATGTTTGAAAATTAAATACAACAAAATGGTTTTTCAGAACCTCTTGTAGAAAGAAAATGCAAATACTAAAGTTATTTCTAAATAACTATTTAGGCACAATTTAAACTCCTTTTTTAAAAATAAGTAAGAATTGATACACTACAATACCATGAATTAATGTTTAAAATAGCTCTCAAAGAGTTAAAAGACTTTTCCAGAATTTGAATTTAGTTTTAATTTAGAGAGACAGAATTATACAATCCTTGTCAATATTGGCAGATCCGTGGTCTCCCCTCACCCTCTTTTAAAATAACTACACTGAGTAATACATATATATGAGAGTGCAGTGATTTTTCCAGTGTTAATCAAAATATTTTTTCCTATAGCTTTATTTTAAACACTTTTTCTTTTTTTTTTTCATCATTTCTTTAAATTTTCCTTTTTTTTCCTAAAACTTTTTGTTCTTGTTTCTTTCTTTTAAGGTATAATTTAAAGAGGTGATACAAAATTACTTTAAGCAGAGTTCTATCTTGGCTTCCTTGATTTCTCTCAATGTTATTCCTCTTTTTAGAATAAAGTCTAGTCATACTGTTTTGCATGGTTGGTGCCCACGTTTGACATTCTTTTCTTTTCTTCTCAGTGTTAGACTCCCTGTTTTCCTGTGAGTCCTATTTCCCTATCAGTTCTGTTTCTGTCCTTCACTCTGCACAGATAAAACTTACTTCAAACACAAGCTCTAAGAAGTGAGATTTGTGGCAAGTTACTGAATCTCTATGTCTGAGCTTTCTCTTCTGAATATTGTGAATAGAAGATACTGTTTCTGTCTCACTTTTGATGGCAGCCCCCTTGTCCAGGAGGTCAAACCTATCTTCCATTTTCTGGGAGCATCCTATAAACCAATGATACGTGTAGGAGCACTGAAGGCTGGCCACTTATATCCAAGGGATGTGACTCTGGCAGAGTCATGTTCACCCATAAATAAGGCAAACAATAGGCTTAGCCACAGCTACATCTTTGCTCCATTCCTTCTCCTTTTCTGTCTAGACTCTGAAGCTCCCTTAGAGGTTTGCATGCTGTGCAATAATATACTCCTCTCTCAGGCTTGGCTTCCAGGTAATCTGACTCTGACCTGAAAATGATGCTACCAGGATTGATTGTAGGAAATAGACACTAAGAATGAGATTCTGTAAGCAAACTAAAGGGAAAAAGGAAAAAGGATATCCTGAAAGTAGAAGGGAGAACAAGGGTAGAGGAAGAGGACATGCAGGAGAGAGGAGAGAATGATAAAAAGAGAAAGCAGGAAGTAAGACTGGTCATAATCGTTACATGCATGTATCAATATGCCACAGTGAAGCTCACCACATAGTATAATTTTTATACAATGATGAAAAATAATTACCTAGACACAGTGTACACATATGATTCAGTATTTATTTACCTATATTAAATAAAATATATACAAAGAAATAATGCAATTCTGGATACAGATAGCTCACTGGTCAATGGAATGAAACCACAATCACTGGTGCTAGGAAGAGTATTGATGGACCTTGGCAGTGTGACTGCTAAGACTTTCAGCTGTGGTAAAAGGAGATAGTAAACAGAGAGAAGGGGACATCCTAGCTTTTGCAAAGTCTCTGGCCTTTCAAAAATTGTGGAAAAATAACAATAGTAAGGACTTGAAATTTAGCTTACTATTGCAGAAAATCATTAATGATTGAAAAGGGAAAATGAGAAACTCATTGAATCACTCGTTAGTTTAGAAACAAATGTGGTAGTCAGAAGTTTTTTTGGCTACCATTAAAAAGACTCCTACCTTTTGCCAACAGAACTAAAAATCAGAGTTTGAATTACCATTGAAATCAAATTAGTGTAATAAGTATTTATATTCATAAATGTGCTACCAAAAATAGGTTAATTGTAGTGTATATTCTGTGTTAAAGCATTCAGGGAAGTTTAATATATAGTTCGATTGATTCTAATCCAAAAATTTAAGTGTTCCTCCTGAAAAATATGTAAAAGGTATTCTTTAATGTTGTGCCTTTAGTTTTAACTGACTTATGTTTCCTTCATTTTACATGAAGAAAATAAAAATTGAACATTTTTGTAACTAAGTTTTATGTGCAATCTTATTTAATTCTCCTAACAGGCCTAAGGAAAAAGATACCATTGTACTGAGTATTTTACAAATGGGAAATGTAAGACCAAGACAGGTCATTCACAAAACTACTATAGGTCATGCAACATGAAAAGTAGGAGAGCTGGAGCTCAAAATCATGTCTTCATTCCATTAAAAGGTATTATATTTGTCCATATTGACATTGGCTCTATATGAATCTCTCCTCTTCCAAAATACTAGAGTATGCTTTTAATATTATAATGTTTCACATTTATTTTTCTTTCTTGGACACAGGAAATTGTGTAGTCTAAATGCTTTAGACTGTGCAGTGTAAGAAGATGTCCCAGACTATCTTAAAACTTAACCTTGTGTAGTCATGAGCAACATAATCCATTAGTATAAATATGGCATTGGTTTTGTTATAAACCTAAACTATGCTTGCATCTGTAAGAAGGGATTTTCAACTGGGTTTGTGGAAGTACTCCTTTGAATTAAAAGTAAGGGTGTCTTCTGACCAATATGTTTTTAATACTGTTTTCTTTCTTATGTTTTTTTTTTCTCATTCTTTCCCTTCATAGTATCTTCTTCAAGTTGATTAGCATAGTCCAGATGCCTAATCTAAGAAGACCCTTTTTTCAGTGTTATTAACCAGTGACCTATACTACTCAGAACCTCTGACTGGTCCTAGAAGGCTTTCACTGCACAAGATACATCAAAAAACAAAAACAAACAAACAAATGAGAAAATTGTTTTTCATATGCTAAGGTTTTCAGATAAGTAGTTGTAGCTATGGAACATTTTTGTTTTGTAGGGCAGGGGTGGGTGGAGGAAGCAAAGTGATTTGGGCAAGTTCATTCATTGAGATTCAAATTATTTTCTATTATTTTGATGAACATGTGCTTTATCATCAAAACTCCATCACTCTTGAAAGTGAAATGGGTGATCTTAATAATCATATCAGAACAATAAAAACTAATCAAGACTCATGCTCTATGTTCAGAAATATGCTGACAACATATTTTCTCATTGCCCAAAAAGACATTTGGAAAAAAATATCTTCAAAAATTCCCCAGCTATTCAAAAGAAAAGAGATCCATAAATAGTCAATACCAAAAGAGAGAAACATCATAGCTTTTAATGGTATCAGGTCTTAGTTTTGAATTCTAACGCTTCTGTGTAACATCATACAACTGTCACCTTTAGAAGTTTTGGGCATGACATCTTTTTGTCTTATAGTCCTTATCTGTAATGTGCAGCCTCTTTTCCTGGAATTCAAGTTTCTTATTTCTTCCCCTCTGCTGAAGTTTGGCAGTAAAGAAGCTACATCCATTCTTTAGCACTTCTAATAGGTATCATCAATGATAGTAACTTCTCCCAGGCCAGTGACTTCAGGACTATGAAACAACTTCAGGACTTAATTATTGCAAGATCTATAGACCTATAGGCCTGACATCACAAAGATATTTCCTTGGTGTTTGACAGAAAGCAGAATCCTGGGCAATAAGTATTAATTAAGGAGGTATATACAAGAAAAAGAATATTTCTTAGCAATTTCTTCCTATCTATGGGGTGCCATTTGTTTATTATTATTATTATTATTGTTATTATTATTACCTCATATGCTTTCATTGTCTTTATGCTCTGGTGGTGCTTGATAAGAGTGACAAGCATTTTAAGATTTGAAAAAATTAATAGAAAGTGATTGTAATTTAGATGATAAGCAAATCCTTAACTATGTGATCTCAGGCAAATCATTTCAATTTTAGATCTTAGCAGCTCCAAGAAACATTTATTATATTAAATAAAGCTTAAAAGTGTATATTATGATAAATTAATAAAATTGGAAAGAAGTAATATGGGTAAAACTGATTCTTATGAGCAAGATCAAAAATCATATTTGGAGTTATGATTTATAATTTGTATTAATCTGGTTCCTACAAGAAAGAAACACTGAACTATGAAAATCTGGGAGTGCTATTGGATAAGAATCCAAGTTGGACAGTTCAGAGAGAAGGAAGGGAATGGGGGTGGATAGAAGTGTCTTACACTGTCATGCATTCAAAGGGAATATTAACTACACTCTAAAGGAATGTGTAAGACAGACTCAGCCATCACATGAGTGCTGTGTCTTTCAGAAATGTGCTCAACCTTAATATTAACCCCACGCTGTGCTCAATTGTGGGAAGCATGGGTTTGCTGCAAATGTGACAACAGTTTTCAAAGCCCAGAAACTTTGGTGGAGGTCTGACTCTCCACAGAGGTTCAAGAATCAGGTAGGCCATGTTTTCTCTAGGGACTTTATCATCAGGGAAAACTCTGGAAAGAAATCTTATTGGAAGGAACTCCATTTCCAATTTCCAACTATAACTAGTTTTCATCTTCTTCTTCCTTCACATTCATTCTAAATTTCCCTTAATCCTACTGATCACCAGAACAGGTCTTAGTGGTTACCTGGTGGGACATTCATCATGCTTGGTAATTGTGCTCTTCTCTCTCCTACACATGTCTATTCATAGTTAGAATGGGGTAAGGAATTATCAGGATTCCACTGGGAAAACAGAAAAAGAGTTCTCCAATCTAATGAATACAGTGTGCTTTAAATAGCATCATCTCATAATTTCATATATTGCAGTTCTAGCTCATTTTTAGAGGACTATTTTGCTATTTTGTGAGTATGGAGTGGCATATGACATATCATGGGCCTACTTTGATACCTCTTTGTCATAATAATGAACTTCTTTGCTTTTTTTGTGATTCCATATATTTGAAACAGGAATTCTTCAAGAACTTAGATATAGTTCTGATCAAGGTTTTTGCAGTAGGAGAGGGTATATATAGTATCTAATCCAATCAGAATAAATACCTAGTACTTCCAGGATAGAGGAGAAACAGTAGGAACAGCTTGTCAAAATGTGGCTGATTAATCACCTAGAGAAATGCCTTATTGTGAGTAAGTGTTGCTCTTTTTTGATAAAAAGATAGACATTTGTAATATAATCATTTAATCAAATACAATCCTCTGGAGTCACTCTAGTCTTTAAAATATAAACATGCCTTTATACTCATTTCTTGCAGTCTATTTCTTTCTATGCCATTTTGTAGGGTAAGTTAGACATAAACTGCTAAGAGTCATCTGAGATCTTTGACAAGAAGGGAGTCTCATGCATAGAGGAACTCCCCCCAATTCAATGAAATTTCTCTTATGCTGTTATGTTGGCATTCTTGATTGGGCAGCACTAAAATCAAATAAAATCCTCTACCTTTGCTTATGCTTGTATATGTAGCTAACTTTTGCAATTACTTGGAGATGTGGTCTTATTCCTCTTTTACCAAGCCAAGTAAATTTTGCCCATAGGTTATGTTAGAATTTTATCTTTTCAGTCTGATGGCTAGGAGAGCCTGGGGGTGCATCTTCTGAGGATGAGATCTTTGCCTTTGTGAGAGTGATTTCTGCAATGCCATCTACTACAGCAAAATGGTGTTCCTTGTACAAATTCCAAAAGTCTAGGGACAGTTGATAAATCAGAATCTTCAGAGGTATCCTTTTATACCACTTGTGGTATAAGAGTTTGTAATCTTGAGTTTTTCCCAAGGCATGACTTTAGGTAATGTGGCATTGTGGGAAAATTCAAATGTCAATAAAAGCTTGACTGTAACAGGACTTCAGCCATTTACTGGAGGAGGTAAAGGCCACTTGAAACACTCTGACACTCACAATAAACTATTGACTGTTTTATTCCATCCCATTGTTTTCTTAGTGACCTTCCTCAGGATATCAACACAATAACAACGACTAGTCAGCTCTATTGCAGGTATTGTTCTCTTCAGAGTTTAATAAAATTTCTATATCATTGCGTTGATCACATGCAGCTTTTCCCTTTTCCAGGACATTTGTCTAAGCTACCTCATACAGAAGCTTGGAAATTGGGTTGCCACTTTGATCTAGAGACTATATCAGGTCTACATAAGAACCAAATCTTCAACTCGTCATCTATTGTCTCTGACTTTACACACACACACACACACACACACACACACACACACACACATACACACACACACA
The DNA here is from genome assembly GCF_045843805.1 of Urocitellus parryii. Lineage (NCBI taxonomy): Eukaryota > Metazoa > Chordata > Mammalia > Rodentia > Sciuridae > Urocitellus > Urocitellus parryii. Next base: position 66,406,656 of record NC_135538.1, on the reverse strand, counting down.
ACTATACACTCAAGTTTTAGCAGTAGTAATAATAAAAGGCTAGGATTGTAGTTCAGTAATACAGTACATGTCTAGCATGTTTAACACCTTGGGCTTGATTCCCAGCACTGCAAGAAAAGTGTAAGTATTACCAAAAAGAGTATGAATATTTCAAGTAGGTATATGCATGCACACATACATGTACCCATATACAGATATATCTATTTATTAATATCTGTGTCTGTCCTGATACTGCTTGTGTTAGCTAAACAGCCATGTCTGAGCCTGAGTGAAGGAGGAGGGAAACATCCCAGACCATTTTACATCCATGAGTTTGAAGAAAATTTGGAAGGGCTGTTATGAGACTCTCAAGCCAAAGTCAACCATCAGAGGAGTCCCATATCTCTCAGGAATAAGTCTACTTTATCCCACCTATGTTTATTCATTAGCAGGAGTATCATATGGGATGCTTGGACTCAGGATAAATGGATTTCTTAGAGCTGCAGCAAGAGCCTTTGTCAAATACCCTCCCTATCCTCTGTGTTTGAAAGGTATGTTCTCATGACCATCACATAATTATTCTGGGGGAAAATTTCTCAGCAATAGGTTGTGCAATGATCAGATGAAGTCAGTCCTCATTTTCTGACAGAAAAAGAAATTGAATGTCAAAGAAGGCCCCAGCTTGGGTAAATATATATAATTCCCTTTGTACATGGGATGCTGTAAAAAGAATGGAATTTTAAAAGTGTTTTTGCAATATATGATGTCTTCATCGAAAACAAAATAAAATTGAAGGACTAAATGATGACTGGTGGAATCTGGTGTTTTTTCAAAAGGTAATACAATGTTATTTATAGTTTGCTATAAAGTTAAGACAGAGTAAGTTTTAAATATAGAATGTATTTTTAAAATAAAAAAATATATAAAATATTATTATTGCTGCCTTGTGTATTTTACAAAGTCATATAACATGAAATATTAGGAACTCACAAGGAAGTATGGCAAGTTACTACTTCCATCACAGGAAACTTAACATACAACTTACATATTTTCTTCCTATTCAATCACTTATATGTATGTACACAAATATATAGGTTTCTGCTTAGTAAACCATGTTTCCTCACAACACAAATTTGCTTTCCCTCTATATTAATGTGATTATGTGTATACATTTCCAAACACTTTTTATCAACGTATATTTCTCCACATATATACATAGAAACATAGTATACATATACACATATGTATTTACACAAGCATATATATAACCACAGATGAGAAATTTATATATATAAATGTATACATACACATGTGTGTATACCTATGAGAGAGATGGTTGGTCATGCCTGAATATTTTATAATTATATATTATATAATTATAATTATATTTCACTCAATCCCATTAAATTATTTGTTATAATGATTATTTATTATTTCAGGAAGTACCTATGTTATATTGGAAATCCATTTTTCTGGATCATTATCTACACATGATAAAAAGTAGAAAAGAACAATGGGGAATGTACTTTGTCAAATACCCTGGGTAATGAAAGAAGCCAAAATCATGCGGAGAGTAGGCAAAATGGGCATATTGTTGTAAATAAAACCTTGAAAATCGTACCAATCTTGTTAATTGTTTTATTTAATGTCTACTGTGTTTCTGTTTTGATATAAGTGCCAGGTTTTACATGCATAAGCTTGTGGATAAATGTGTGCAAGAGTTTTATATGTAACTTTCACACTTATGCCTTCATTAAAAATGTTTTCATGAAAAACAAGCTTATACATTTTTTAGAATTGTAAATAAAGAAAATAGTCTTTCAGGAAGTTGGTATCCAGTAGTTTAGTTTCTTTTTTTCTAAAATTAATACATATTTAAGCATTTCATATTACTCTAAGTCTGAGGAAATGCATAGTAGGTAGAATTCTATGGCAGAATTGTCAGAGCCTTAGTAAATTGTTTCCCTTGCTCCTCAGATAAGTTATTTTTTAAATTAAATTAGGTAGACTGCATCATGATCAGAATTTTTAAAAAATTAAGTGAGGAAGGTAGGAAGTATTCACAGGTACAACATAGAATATAACAAAAACATAAAATAACATTATTTTCAAAATACTAGTTTATGATCAAACCAAGATTGCAATTCAGGAACTGTAGTAAAACCCTAATTCTTCATGTTAAAAATTTCTCTGTTACTTCATACACCATTATTACCAGATATTTTTCAGATCTTCAGATTCAGAAATAGATTTTTCAGATCTATTTTCAGTTTTGTTTCCACTGTAGATATAAATCATTTTAAAAAAGGGACTCTGACTTAGTTATCTTTATATCCTCAATGCCCAAAATGTTCCTTGCTATATTTCAAATATTTTCTGCCTAGAATAACAATGGCATATATTTCTTTGATAAACTCTTATCCTTATATCTGCCACATACTTTCATAAGGTAGGTGCTGTATAGAGTCATCTTTCCTTTATAAATTTAAATGTAATAGTTGTACATCCCCTCAAAGTACAGCAAAGGCCCATTAATTCTAGATTCTTAGAGTTGAGAGAAGAAAGCAAGTAGAAAATGCCATGAATTTTTTCTACTTATACATGAATTCAAATTCTGGCTTATGTCAAATAGGAGGTCTATTTTCTGAATCATCTCTGCAGGTGGTGTTATAAAAATGTGCTTTTTCTAAATCTGCTCACATAGAACTTACAATTAAAGGGCAGGCAATCAGTCAATTTTATTTTTGGTTTCCGTCCATTTACATGAACGAAGGCCCTTGAACATTTTGTATATTCTCTTTACAACAATATTACACTTACATTCTTAAATAAAGCGGCTTAGCCATACATATCTTACACTTTACCTCAAGGTCTCAGAAAATATGTTTTCTAAACAATCAAGTATCTTTACCAAAGTGGAGTTCTTGTGGTAGATATAATTCGCCTTCCATTTACAGAATATAGTAGCTTGTCTTCCAATTCTTTTTGCAGTGCTCAGGGTATATAGTTCCCACTTTTATTTGAGAAGCAGTAAGTATTATTGCCATACTGTGACTAGATTAAAAAAAAGAGATTACATCTAGAATGTTAATGACTCAGTCCTCAGATGCTTCACCCTTAATAAGGCATATACGTTGCTCATTGTTTTTGCCTTTGAGTATAAAAAGGTAAGCAAAGCATACGATATAATTGATGTATATATTATTAGCTGGTATATATTAAACTTTTATACATTAGATGCTATATATTAAACTTTTATACTTGTATAATGTATAAAAGTTTACTTTTTTTGTGTGTATATACATAATGCTCCCTGTTAGTCTATATATATTGAAAAACAATTGCATAATATCACAGCTTCTCCAAACACTATTCCTCAATCATATATCAATAAAATTCTATCTTGGAGCTAAATATCCCATACAAAAAATAATTATCCCAATATAATAATAGTGAAATGAAATAATGCATCAGGAAAACCCAATGGGAGGTAACCTTATGCTCTATCATGGACTCACCTTTATATTTACATAATGAGATGTTACATTATCCTATGTAACATAATTAGAACATTCAATTTCCCCTGTAAATTAATCAGCAAAAATTCTTGGAGCTGAATTATAAGTGCTACATGAGAGTAACAGTTTGAATAATGTGTCACTGGCATGCAATGTATCCTACGCATTACAGATGTATGATATGATGAATTTTGACACATGTGAAACTGTGAAATCATCAACACAATAAAGATAAGGAACCTGTCCATTACCCTTAAGTATTCCCTTAGACTTATTTGCAATTTATACCCTGAGATCTTCCTCACTGCCTCGAAACCATTCTTAGGCAATTACTGGTATGCTTTCTGTTAATGTAGATTAGTTTGCATTTTTCTAGAATTTTATACACACAGAATCATACAAAATTCTCATTTTCTGTTGCTTCATTCATAGCACAATCTTTTCAGATTTAGCTGTGATGTTGCATACATATATAGTTTTCCCTTGGTATTCACAAAGGATTTGTTCCAGGAACCCCTGTGGATGCCAAAATCTGTAGATGTTAAAATCTTTATATAAAATGATGTTGTGCTACCATATAATGTATGCACATTCTTTAAATCATATTTACATTATTTACAATACCCAATACAATGTAAATTCTATGTAAATATTATTTATACTATATCATTTAGAGACCAAAAGTCAAGAAAAAAAACAGTATATGTTCACAACTGAAGCAATTTTTCTTTTTCAAATATACCAATATTTCAAGAATACTGATATTATTCTAAAGTTGTTTTATCCAATTTTAATTACCACCCACATTTCATGAGAAGGTCAGTTTCTTGACCTATCTGTCAGCTATTGATAAGATGATCTTTTCAAACTTGATCATTCTAATAGTTATGTCCTGGCATATTATTTTAAATTTAATTAATATTTCCTTCCTAGCTCTTCTGTGTAAATGTATCTTTAAATATTTTGCACATTTGTAAGTTTCATAGTCTTTCATGTATTATGTATTCTGCATATAAACTATATATCAGAGCTATTTTTAATGTTTATTTATTTATTTAGGATATGGGGGATTGAACCCAGGTCTCACTGTGTTGCTTAGCACCTCACTTTTGCTGAGTCTGGCTTTGAACTTGTGATCCTCCTGCCTCAGCCTCTTGAGCTCTGTACTTTTTGATATTCCATTGTCTATCTTCACACCAAAATTATACTGTCTTGATTGATACCCCAAAATAATTCTAGAAATTAAGTAGTATATACTCTATGAATTTCTTCCTTTAAAAAAATCTGTTTTGGACATTCTATATCCTTTCCATTTGCATACAAATTTTAGAATCAGCATTATCACTTAAATTTATAAAACACTAAGTTTTTTCTTCGGCAATGAATGTAAAAATCAATTTGGGGAAAATAACAATATTGGAATTTTCACTATATGCATACAATACTTAACTCTAATAAATTTGCTCTTTACTTTTTTTTCTAGAGAAAAAAATAGGTTCTTTATTTTTAATTTTATAACTGTAAATTAGGCTTGGACCTTTTACAATATTAATTGATTAATTATCTTTCAGTAATAATTTAAAGTTATTATGAAGAAAACAAAAACTTAGAAAACTTCACCAAACTTTTTATATTGTGGCATTTATAAGCAGTGTCCAATATATGACTGATTATGATTTTCAAAAAAAGCATAAGATTCTATGGTTTCTTCCCATGCACTTTGACAGAAAAAAAGATGTTTACACATGTAGCAGCTCAATCATTGTACACATTTCCCATTAAAATTTACAATCTACCTAGCTTTGTTTATTATTGAGTTTTTTACAGTAGGATATATTGAATATTGACAGTGTAGACTTAAGCAATATTTAGAATTTTATAGTTCATAGTAAATCAAATCTAAGTATTTTATATTTTTGGCTATCATAAGTGAATTTTTTAAAAAAAATATTTCTAAGTGTTAACTACTAGTATTGGTAAACTTAATTGAATTTTTGTTTGTTGATTTCATATCCAGAACCACTGATATCAGTAATAATTGAATCTAAAAGTCTTTGTAAGACTGGCTGGTGGCACATGTCCCAGCTAACTGGCAGGCTAAGGAAGGAGGATCGTTTGAGCTCAGGATCTCAAACCAAACAAGCAACATAGCAAGACTTGTCTTATAAAACTAAATGAAATAATATAAACCTTTGTAAATTTTTAACAGGATTTATAAGTGCATAAATGATCACATTATCTATATGAAAACATATTTTACTTCCTTCCAAATGTGTATTTGCTTTATCTCATATATTTGCTTTATTTCACTGATTAGAACTTTCAGTACAATTTTGAAAAGAGCTGAGGAAAGCAAGAAACACAAGTCTTGTTCTGGTGTTAGAAGTGATAGCATTCAGAATTTCACAACTAAGTATAATGCAAACTACTAACATTTTTAAAAGGTGGCTCTTTTTTAGATGAGAGAGGTCCCTATGTTCCCAAGGCTCTTTGTAAAATTCATCCTGTAGTCTTTTCTTATAGTCTTCTATTATGACGAATTATATTTAATTGCTTCTCAAACATTAACCAAACTCCGTGTTGGTTTAAATTTCATTGGGTGATAATGTGGTCTTTTTTAATATATATAATTATATCATATAAATTTGCTATATGATATAATAATATATACATTATATAATATATATCATATATACTATATTAGATTTGCTAAAATTTACTTAGAATTTTGTATATGAGTTCATGTGTAAAATTAATTCACAATTTTCTGTTTGTATTTTCTTTTTTTTTTTGAAATATTTTTTTCTGATTTCAGTATCAAGGTAAACTAATCTATTCTTGTAGAATTGGTTAAAAGACATTTTCCCCTTCTTCAATTTACTGTAAAATTTTGTATAAAATGGATTTTTTCCCATTTTGTAAATATTTGACAGAATTGATGCTGGAAAGCATTCTGTACCTGGAGTTTTCATTGTAGTCATGTTCTTTAACTATAAATTAAATTTTAGAAATAGATATAAAGCCAATCAAGTTATCTACTTCTTTTAGAATGAACTTTGGTGGTTTGTGTTGTTTAGGGAATTTTCCCATTTAATTTCACTTGTCAAATTTCTTGGCCTTTGCATATGTATTTATAACATTATTTTTGTATTATTTTCACTTCTGAAGTTTTGATGTCATGTCTTCATTAGTGTGAATTTTTTTTTTTATTTTAATGTTATCAACTTTTTGATTTTTACAAAGAGCCAAAGTTTGGTTTTATTTACAATTCATTGACCACAGATTAAATGTTTATTACTTTATTTTACCACTCAATTTTGTTTGATTTTTTTTTATATTGTCTGTTAAGTTGTGTAAGCCATTTTTTTTCTTGTGGAACTGAGGAGCAAATGAAGAGTTTTGCACATACTAACCAAGCAAACTACTACTGAACTGCATCCAGCCTTTTTTTGGTTTTGCTTTGAGACAGTCTCCCTAAACAGCCTAGGTGGTCCTTGAAATTGCAGTCCCCAAATTTCTGGGATCACAGTCAAGCACCAGCATGGCCAGCCATAGAACATTTTTTAGTACAAGAGTTGAGTGTTATAAATTGCCATTTATGTGCTATTATACTGCATTTCACAATTTCTATTATGCTGAGTTTTTAGTTTTATACTATGAAGAACATCTTCTAAATTGCTTTTTAATTCTTCCTTTTCTTTTCTTTTCTTTTTCTTTTTCTTTTCTTTTTTTTTTTTTTTTTTTTGCTAAGGATTGAACCCAGGGTCTTGTGCATAAGAGGCAAGCATTCTACTGACTGAGCTATATCACCAGCCATTTGCTTTTGGATCTTGTTATTTTTAGATATCTTTCCATTATTAATTTCTAAGTTCATTTCATTGCTATAAAAAGAACATATTTTATATAATTGAATTTTTAAAAATTTTTGTGAATTCTTTAATGACTCCCCCAATCATATGTCCTTTTGTTTTTCAGCTCTAAATTCACCATCAATGTGTTCAGATAGTAAGGTCCATAGATTTTTGTCTTAAAGAATTGATATTTTTCTAAGTAGCCTAATGAATAGTAAAATTTGTTCATCTTACATATATGTTGAATTTCTAATTTTCTGAGAGGACATTCTTAAGCAATTATTTTAGTTGCATAATAATATTTAAAATAATGTTTGGGATTTAAAGAAAAAATGAGCCCATAGCCAGAAGAAAAACAATAAGAATCAAAAAACTTAGAGATGATGAGGCTCTTGTTATCAGCAGACAATTTAAAATACCTATTATAGACATGTTTAAGGATATAGGGAAATACTAACATTAGGGGGAAATGAATAAGAAATTTGAGGTAGAGAGAGGAAACTGCAAAAAATAAAAAACCACATTAAAATTTCAGAACTGAAAATTTTTATTCAATGAAAAACTCACTAAATAATCTTTCCAACAGATTTGATATTACAAAATACGTACAGAGTCCATAGAAGTTGTCCAAACTAAAAAGTGGATAGAAAAAAAGTGAATTAAGTTCATTGAACTGTATGACAATATCCAGTAGTTTAATGTTTGTTTGTATATGTTCTGAAATGCTCAACAAAACACAAGCAGTTTACACTGACATCAAAGCACACCTACTTAGGTTTTTAGCTAACTTTATAAAATCCAGGGTAAGAGGTAAATCTTGAAACAAGCGGATCAATAGGATGCATTACACACAGAACAAGATGACCTGTTACTAGAAATAATTTCAAGCTGGAAGACAATGCAAAAAATTCATAATTTAAAGAAAGACTAAAATTTCACATGCAATGAACATATTTTGTATTAGAGTCTAATTAAAGTTTTTTTTTTCAGACAAAGGCAGAGAATTAGTCACTAGATACAGAAAATATAGCACATATTAAAGGCACTTTCTCTGGATGAAATGATATCAGATAGCAACTTGGTTGTATATGATGAATCAGAACCCAGAAGTGGTAAATTTTGGGATAAATATGAAGTACCTTTAATTGTCTCTTAGATTCTTAAACAGACAATGGGTCAACTAAATAAAATTTGAAAAAAAATGTCTTTATAGAATACATATAAGTAAAATGTCTGACCAAAGAGTAAAATACACAGGAAACAGGTAAAACAAAATATTCTACTATAAGGTATATAAAATATACATAAAGCACATGATATTAAGTATAGACTGTTATGACATCAGGATGTTTATTGTAATTCCTAAAGAATTTACCAAAAGAATAAATGACATACATACAATAATGTGATCAAATAAAAAAAAATGATCAAGAGAAGTCAGAAACAAAGTAAGCCTTGTATATTTCCATTTATATTATGATTTAGACAAGTCAAAACTAACCTATAATCATACAAATCAGCAATTTGGTTTTCCATGGAGGAGAGTGAATTAAAGTTGGCAGGTTTATATTATGGAGTGATGGAAATATTCTATATTTTTATGCAGGTGTAGATTACAAGGTTAAATTGATTTTAAAATACACCAACCACTCAAGATTTATTGGTCAGGCACAGTGGCATGTGCCTGTAATCCTACAAGCTCCAGAGGCTGAGGCAGGAGGATTGCAAATTCAAAGCCAGCCTCAGAAACCTGGTGAGGCCCTTAGTAACTTAGTGATATACTTTCTCAACAAAATGAAACAAACAAAACAAACAAACAAACAAAAAAAACAAATAAAAAAGGGATGGGGATGTGGCTCAGTGATTAAGAACAACGTGGTTCAATTCCCACTATAAAAACAAAAACAAAAAAAAACTGTGCTTTTGATGACATGAAAATTATGTCTAAACTAAAAAAAAAAAAAAGTTTAGGACATGAACAACTCTATGCAAAATTTTGTCTTCTGTGTTTTATATTTCTTTTGATAGTTTCTAAAGTTTTCAATTGGACTATGTCCCACAGATACATTTATTATATTAAAGATTATTACTATTTATCTTTAGTAAATTTTGTTTTTCTTTATATCTCTTATAGATCAATGATGCTCACTTTTGAAAACAGGTCTTTTGATTTATTTTCTTTTATTACAAAATATTACCTCTTCAAAATATAAACATTAATACAACAGATAGCCAATTTCCTGTTTGTTATGATATACAAGATTTTATCAAAACAGCAGAAACTTTACATTATATGTCCAGCATCTGTATTTTCCCAACTAGCATTATTTTAAGCTTCTGCTTTCTGTCATTTTATTTTTCATGCTTATTTATCTTTTCCTTTGTGAGTTTTAATTTTCTATTCTTAAGATCTTCTTCCTGTTTTGAACTCATGAACATATTTATTTTTTTTCTATTGTTTTTACTCATGGTAAAATTTCATTTTTTTTCTCTATGAATCTGATTGTTTACTTAAGAAAACTTGACATAGTATCATTCATCAATCAATGCTGGAACATTCATATTTTAAATTTCTACCTATGCATACATCTGTTTCTGAGCTCTTATCATTAAAATTATTTATCTTAGCACTCTGCTTTACTAGCATTCACCCAATTACCCATTATTTAAACTACTTTCACTCATCTCTTCATTTGGAACATTTCTATATTACTAGGTTATTATTAGGATATCTATATATTAGGTGTACCTCTCCTAGATAGTAAAAACATTTTCATGGCATCAGAGTAGGGAAGTATATCTTAAACAGGACTCAAAAACCATAGCTTATAAAGCAAAGTGTTGGTGAGTATGACAGGAAAAAGAAATTTCAAATAAATGCATGAAAGATGGAGAAAACAGTTGTTGTACATGTATCACATAAGGAGTCATAGCTTAGTTTGGGTTGATGTATTTATTATTTGGTTTGGTGTTCAATATACTTTCCTTTAACTTGCAATTTACGTCATTTTAACTACATGATTACTTAAAAATTAGGAACAGTTTCTCATCTCTTTAGAAAGCTCTTATCTTTTTTAGAGTCATTCTTTTATTAGTGTATAATATTTTTAGAAATTTATTTAAAATATATTCTTCATGTTTTTACATAATATAAAATATTTATTTCTGAACTTTATTTTTAATGTATTTATTTTTAAACTTTTTATTACAGAATTTTTTAACATATAGGGAGACATTTTTATTTAATCTTCAAGTACCTATCACTAAATTTCATCAGTTTTCAACATATTGCCAATCATCCCTGTCCTCATCAGTTTTTTGGGGGTGGGGTTTGTATGTTTTGCTACAAGTTTTTAAAGAATTCCCAGAAATTATTTTGTTTTGCTCATCAAATGTATAAAAAATATAAAAAAAATTAAAATTTTTATTTTTTTCATAACCACTGATATTTTAATAACTGCAAAAATTAGCAACAATTTTAATATCTCTGTGATATCAAATGTTATAGTTTGGATGTGAGGTATCCTCCAACAGCTCATGTGTGAGACAATACAAGAATGCTTGGAGGTGAAGTAATTGGGTTATGATAATCTTCACCCAATTAGTGAATTAATCCCCTGATGGAATTAACTGAAAGGTAGCTAAAGGCAAGTAGGATTTGGCTGGAGGAAGTGGGTCACTGGGGGCGTGCCTCTGGGGTATATATTTGGTATCTGGAGTGGAGTCTATTTCCTGATCATCATGTGAGCCATTTCTCTCCTACACACTCTTCTGCCATGATGATCATCTTTATCTTGAGCCCCAAGGAATGGACCCTGCTATCTATGGGCTGAGACCTCTGAAACTGTGTGCCCTTAAATATACTTTTCCTACTCTACAGTTGTTCTTTTCAGGTCTTTTAGTCATAGCAGCAGAAAAGCTGAGTAAACCATCAAGATCCCTTTTAAAGTTGCTTTTGTTTGAAGAAAGTGGGACAGAAGGTACACATATTGCAACTGATGCAAAGATTACCTTTTACTCTTTCATTCTTTTAACTTCTACTGCCTCTTCCATAACATTAGTTTGTCAGAGAAACTGAGTGTCTTTTTCTATAGATATATAGATAGTTCTGTATTCTTTTTTTTTTTTTTTTTTTGGTTACCATAGATTGAACCCAGGGGCACTCAGCCACTGAACCACATTCACAGCCCTTTTTTGTATTTTATTTAGAGACAGGGTCTCACTGAGTTGCTTAGAGTCTTGATGTCGCGAGGCTGGTTTTGAACTCATGATCCTCCTGTCTCAGCCTCCTGAGCCCCTAGTCCCATATTCTGGGTTTGGATCCCTATGGAACTCTTTCACTCAAGTATCTGACAACTTTTAGCTTATTCTGGTGTTTACTTCAACTTGGTTTGAATTTTACTCCAAGCAACTTATTTTTTCCTCTTTAATGGAGAGTCTCAGTTTGTACAGAAGATTTTGAGGTAGTTCTAACTCTCTGGAGCAGCACTGTTCAATAGAAATATAAGAGTCACACAAATAGTCTTCAATTTTCTGCTATTCACGTTAAAAAATATAAAAACAGATGAAATTAATTTGAAGAATACATTTTATGTCATCTGGTATATATCAGATAGTATTTTAATTTATACTCATACTAAGAACTATTGGAATTTATTATACTATTTATTTGGTGGGTGAAGGGAGGGATACACTAAGTCTCAAAACCTTGGTATGTATTCTATATTCCCATCATATCACATTCATTGTCATCTATACTAGTTTAATAGCCATATGTAGACACCATATTTGACAACATAAGTCTATTGGAAATAACCACTATAATATACCGTCTGATTGTCATTCTGCCAGTCAGCAGGTCTTGGAAAATGTTGTTAAGCTTACATCCATACATTATAACCTCTAGGGTATTTTTCCTAATTTCTTTAATATATGTATGTATACTGGGAGATGTTCACTGGCATTCTTTGCCTTCTAAAGCTTTTTGAACTTTTGGAGCTCCCTTTTTCCCCTCTTAATCACATTTGTGTAGCTATTAAGCCCAAGAGGTTCATGAAAATGATGCTATTTGTGGTTTTTTTTTCAGCATTCATTTTAATCTAGGCATTTGGGAGATAATTTGTAATCTGAACAGTTAAAGGTGCTGGTATATATTTTTAGTTAGTCCAGTTACTATTTTTTGCTATTATTCTAGATCTTATAAAACAATCCAGAGTCAGTTTTACCTAATTCAAAAGCCTAGCTTATATATTTGCCAACATTTTCTATATTTGTTTAGCCCATCAAAAATTTTTAGCAGGATTTTTAAAGTTTTCAATATATTTAGACTTTAAAGATTTTATTTGTGAGTGTAAGCTATTTGTGCTTAACTTTTTATTTTAAGTTTCATTGGTTTATTTTTTTCATCCTGATTTATTTTAATATTTTTATTATATTTTTATCCACTTTCCTTTTTATTTCATTGTCATCATTTTAGTGAAATGCAGCTTTTTGAATTTAATTCAAAATTATACTGTAAATAGAGATACCGAAATCTTAGTTAGCCTTATTTCTTCTTTAATTTTAAATGTCACTTTCATTGGTCATATAGTTTTAATTTGGAAAAATGTTTTTTGGTAATTTTAAAGATTTTGTTCTATTTTCTCCTAGAATTCAGAGTTGTCGATGGACTGGCATTTGGTCAATATTTGTGTTTCATTTTTTCACCCTTGATATTCTGAAACACATCAAGATTTTGTGGGTATGTGTCTATTTGCCATTCACTTTCTTAAAACTAGGTAGCCTTTCAGTCTAAAGACTCACTTCTCAAAAATACTTTTTTATTGCCTGTCGCATTGTCTTTAATGTTTACTTCTATAAATGTCATTAATTTATTTTAGAACTTCTGTATCTATTCCCCATGCCTCATCAATTTCTCTAATACTCTCCATTCCTTTATACATTTGTACAACGGTAAAATAATCTGGGTTTTTTCTCCATTTCATTATGTTGATCTTCAGCATGGGCCATTTTCTCTTTTGCCTATTAGTTGGAATTATTCTAAGGTTACTTTGGCAAGCTTTTATTTTATGAGAAATTTAATTGTTTCCTTTTATAAGGAAAATTTTAGCCAAATTGATGATGAAATTATTTTTTCTTACATAAAATATTTGTTGTTACTATTCATTTTATCATCTCAGTTATTTTTTATTTTTCATTGATTTTACAATAATTTTGTTGAGATTTTTTTCTTTAAATTATTTCTGATCCCTATTCTTCTTTATGGATTTTTTCTAAAAGACATTCTTTTGATTGTGGACTTGTTTCCCTCTTTCCATGTATTTTAAATAATTGGCAAGCTATATTTTGCAAGTTCCTTATGGGGTGACTTCTGGCTAGGATCTGCCAACAGATAATGGAGGAGGACAGATAGCAGCCTTAATCCAGTTGCAACTGACTTCTTTTCCAGGAACATCCTTTTTCCCAGCAGTCAGTAGTCTGAAAACCAGTCCAGAGGGCTGAAAACCACTACCAACAAGTAGTCCTTTTATTCCCGCGTAGTACACGTGGCTCCTAAAATGACTTGGGTGGACATTCTGTGTTGTGGTACCAATGATGGGGCCCCCTTTGAGGAGTTAGCATAGACAGAAGAGCCTCACTTTTCCATTGTGAGCTCCAGGGAAATAAACCTCGTCCTTATCTTCCCCCGCCCTACAGATTGCAGCTCCTTCCTGCCTTACTAATAGCTGAATTACTTCACTGTTTCCCTTTTCTTCTACTAGAACTTTCAATGACATGTAACCAATTCTCCACATTAACTTCCTTTTGCTTTCATTAATGGTTACCATGCTGGACCTTCATTCTTATTTGTGCTTTTCTTTGAAAGTTGATTATATGAAGCAGCCAGGTAAAATGTAGGATGCCATATTTGGTACATGCTTCTACTGAAAAGTTGTCCAGAGATTATCTGAAATTCAAGTTGAGCTGGGCATGCTATATTTTTATTTGCTAAGTCTGGCAATCTTATGATTATATTCACAGCCACCTGCTGTTTTGATTACGTAGGGTGGTATAGATTTTTCTGAGAAGGAAGTGCTTTTCTTATCTTCTGTATGAGGATCCTTACTTGTCTCTCCCGGAATGCAGCTACTTCAGGCACTGTCCCACCTTATCTAGTTCTGGTGCTGGCTTTCAGTGTAGGGACAATAAGTACAGATGCAGCTGCAAAAGAATACACTCGGGAATTGAGAGCCACAGTGTTTTGGAATTAATTATATGAAATCACTTATTTTAAATGACAGTTTTCTTAAAATAATTCATTTAAGTTTATCTTGAGTAATTTTCTATTTGAAGATTTATGGCTTATTCTTCTATTGAATTGAACTAAATGTGTACATCTGTTTATTGGACATTTGATATGTGAATATATTGAAGCATTTCTTGTAATAATCTCCAAATAAATTAGACTACATATTCATGCTACCTATTCAGTGAAAATGAGGAAGATAACTACTCCACTTTCAATTTTTCTTTGTAAATTAAAGGAAGCAAATGTAAGATAGAGAGTGTGTGATAAATGTGGAAACTCTAATTTAATCAGTTATACAATAAATTATTGGATTTCATGTGCAAGACCTAACATATATAATTGCACAACTACTCAAAATCAGGAAGCAGATTTATTACAAATATTTCCTATCTCAGTTCACATTTTGATTACCTTTCCTGATATTCTGAAATTCAATAGATCCCATGTATAATATGAAAATCTTGGGTGAAAATCCTTTAACTCCTCTAAAAATTGAACTTATTTTGAGGGAATTCAAATCAAATATTTTATCCTGCTAAAACAAACTTATTCTTTTTTATATTATATGTCTTTTACTTACATCAAGCAATGAACTCTATCTTAACAACAACATAGTTCACCTTCAGGAGCTAAAGCCATTTCAAAGAGGTATATTCATACACTGCTGGTGGGACTGCTTATTGGTGCAGCCAATTGGAAAGCTGTATGGAGATTCCTTGGAAAACTGGGAATGGAACCACCATTTGACCCAGCTATTCCTCTTCTCAGACTATACTCAAAGGATCTAAAAACAGCGTATTACAAGGACACAGCCTTATCAATGTTTATAGCAGCACAATTCACAATAGCTAAACTGTGGAGCCAACGTTAGATCTCCTTCAGTGGATGAATGGATAAAACAAATGTGGCATTTATACACAATGGAATATTACTCAGCAATAAAAAAGAATAAGATCATGGCATTTGCAGGGAAATGGATGGCATCAGAGAAGATTATGCTAAGTGAAGTTAGCCAATCCCCAAAAAACAAATGCCAAATGTCTTCTCTGATATAAGGGGGGTGACTCAAAATGGGGTTGGGAGGGAGAGCAAGGGAGGAAGATTACCTCTAGATAGGGAATAGGGGTGGGAGGAAAAGGGAGGGAGAAGGGGAATAGCATGGATGGTGAAAGCAAACTTACTCTTTATACTTTTTTTCTAATAGCTTTATATTTATTTTGCACATTGGAAAATGTATTAGAATGATCAGAATAATTTAATAATAAAAGATGGTGATATGGGAAATATAGTTTATAATACAGACATTGAGGGATAAGAAACAGCTTTGTAATTATGGAATAAAATCTTTAAAATATTTCTAAAAGAATAAACAAAATACTTAGGTCAAGAGTCTGGAGATCATTAATTTGAATCATTGTTATTTTGGGTTATTATTTATCAGAGAAACAGATAAATAATTCATCCATTATTATATATGTGTCATGCTCAAAGGGAGTTATTATTAAACTTAAATTAGTGAAAAATACAAGTAAATAATGACTGTAAAAAGATGAGTGCTAAATAATAAGGATGTCTAACACATTTGGGTTTCCTGTACTTTGCAATATATTACAGATACAGCATAGTATATTTTATTTCCTATGATTTCCAGTAAATAAGTTTATTCGATTATTTTCTGAAGTATGCCTAAGACTATTGTATAAAGTGCTTAAAAAGTCCAAATAGGACATATAATTTAGGTATCTTCACAGGTTGCATCCCAAAGAAGCAGCTGTGGAATGGAGATTGGTATAGAGTATCATCACCTGAGGGAGAAAGAAAGAATATGTGGGAAATGGAGGAGTTGGGTTGCAACTCATTCTCAACAAAAGCA
This sequence comes from Urocitellus parryii, assembly GCF_045843805.1. Classification (NCBI taxonomy): domain Eukaryota; kingdom Metazoa; phylum Chordata; class Mammalia; order Rodentia; family Sciuridae; genus Urocitellus; species Urocitellus parryii. The sequence goes on along the minus strand of NC_135538.1, from coordinate 66,390,147 downwards.
TTTGTTGACCACACAGGAAGGACTATGTTTGGTCTCTAATTCTTCAGAAGCATCTCAGTGGTGAAGAGTCTGGGCCTATATCATTCCTATGAAGCTTTCAAAGGAGTATTTGAAGGAGCAAAAAAAAAGAGGATTGATGCATTTGAAGGAGTAAAATGAGTATTGAAATCATTCTTTTCAGCTAAGGGAAATATCTAAAAGGACCAACAGCTAGAAGTTCTTGCATCCACAAAGGAAATATGTCTTTTGGTTCTGAAGGAATCTTATGTGCTGCAAATCCTAGCATCCATTACAATACCATAAGTCCTTATTAAAAAAACAAACAAACAAAGTTATGGTTACCACCTGGAAGGAAGATTGAGTGAACTGAGAAGCATAAATAGGAAAATTGAAATTTCCGTAACTTGCATGTTAAGGAAGGAGCTAAATATAAGAGAAATGTGTTATGCTTCTGAAATACCTAATATATTCTGTTGCATTTGGTGGTGATGAAAATGATTGGAATGGAGGCACATGGCTACAGTTACATAACCATATTTATGAGATAAGATATTGAGATTGTTTGTTAGAGTATTTGGTACAAGTAACCTTAAGCAAGTTGAATTATTTTGCAGCTCTGACCTGTATCTACTGTATTTAATCAATGAGGAAACTGAAAAACATATTAAAATAAGAATATATATGTACCAAAATATTGATACACTCTTTCAGGTTCAGATATTACTCTGTGGCTAGGCTTTGTGAAGATACTGCAGGTAATTTTACAGGGGTTTTATTTTTTGAAACTTTAAATGCACAAATCTAATCAGGTCAGTGAACATGGTAATCCTTGGTGTGATTATTACTATTTCTTTTTCAAAACCCCAAAATATATTAAAATACTATATTTAACTAGATTTTATTTTAGATCTTTTGGTCTCCCTGTGGTCCTCTTCTAGGAAACAGAATACATATCATGCTGTCTAAAATTAGGATATGTTTCTCTTAATAAAGGACTGACTACCTTGTTTTATTCAAAACTTCTAAAAATCTTTTTCTTTCTCTCTCCATTTTCCTCTCTTTCTTCTTTATTTCTTTATATTGTAAATTGAATCCAGTAGCTCACTTTACTGCTGAGCTATGTCCCCTGTCCTTTTTATTTTTATTTTATTTTTTTTTAATATTTTAAGGCAGGGTCTTGCTAAGTTGTTAAGGGTTCTGCTATATGGCTGAGGCTGGTCTCTAACTTATTTTTCTGTCCTCAGGCTTTAAGGTCTCTGAAATCACAGGTGTGCACCATGTGCCTGGCTAATAAGATCTTTTTGGAAAAGCTAAAGCTCAATTGCTGGACTTTGTCCAAACAATGATAATGCTAATAGATTTTATATGAAATTATACCCATATACATCTATCTTTATTAAGTTCACATAATACCCATGTGGAAATATCTTGTAGTTCATCTGGTTAAACATCTCATTTATCAACACAGCAAGTTAATTAAAGAACCAGGACCAGGATGAGTGTATTGATATATAGAAGCAACAAGGAATAGATGTTTAAAACATTGAAAAAAGTTATACTTCTCAGTCAGATGATATAATATTTTTATTGTGCAATTTAGAGTGTGGTAATGTGGCATGATTCTTTATTTTATACCTTTATGAGAAGTACTTTATAATTGACTAACAGAAAATTATTTATATGGATATTTTAAAAAACACATAAAATTAAGTATGTGTAAAAACAACATACCTTACTAACAAATGTGTATGTTCTGTACTTTATAAAAAATTTCAGGTCAGTTAATTTAACTGAAGTATTAATGTACCAACTTTACAAATCATACTTTCCAAGTTCTGACTTTAAGGTATTCTTGAAAATATCTTCACTCACTTGAAGATCAGTTAGAGGTGGAAACTATTGATAGATACAAAATTCTATCTTTAGAAAGAGAGATGTGGTGTTCAGCAATCACACTGAGATAATAGCTAAACAAAAAACACATTTTACAGTGTTATTCTGTGCTATTGACCAGCAGGCTGGGAGCTATGAGATCCTCTCTGTTGATACTCCCTTTAGTTGTTAAGCACATTTGTTTTGTTCTTTGTCAATAATCAATGTTAGTTATAGTATGAGAACAATAGGACATATGTTAACTGTTTCAAATTGGTGCCTTACAGTGTATGTAATAATCACAAGAAGTCTCTAGAAAAATCTAATAAAAGAAATGTCAGAAATGTATAAAGTCTCCAAAGTCTTTATTGCTTAGGCTTTAATAACATCAATAATTGCCTATCTCACTTCTCAAGAACTAGCACATAATATATCTATTAAACCATTGATGTTTTGTAACTATCTTAGTAAAACACTACTATAAAATTATCTGATGAAGACCAAAAATATATAAATTGATTATTTAAAAAGTGAATGATCATTATACTCCTATGAATGAATGTAAATTATCTTTACATTTACATGGTAAGAGTGTGAATGTATTTATCTAGGTTTAAACAAAATATAATTATTAATTATTCTTAAAAAATACCACTGCATAAAGGAATAAACACTAAACATGTTGATGGACATACAGAGAGATCCTCACTTTGAGCTTTGCGTGAAGGGAATAATAAAATTCTAAATTATGGAATATATTTACTCTATTATAATTTTATACCAAAGAACACATTGAAGTCTCTTTCTTGAGTTTGTTTATGGAGGGCTGTAGTGTCTATTGATAAATTTACATTGCAAACACTTAAGCTTGCCAATTTGTATCCCTCACTTTCAGCAAGTTTTTTTTTTTAACTGATTTTAGTCTCCTCCATTTATTACTTGAGTTCAAATTCTAGGGTATTTTTGTGTTTGGTATGTGAAACTGAGACAAAAATAAATTTTCTGTAATTTTAAATTCTAAAATTGTAAATTGATAAATTCTGAGTTTTTAAAGCCAGAATTTTGTTTGGGTTTTTGTTTGTTTGTTTTGTTTTTAAAGCAGCAGCTGCAGTACCAATAAAGATATGTTTAAAGAAGAGCCATAGCAGGGCTCTGAGTGGCTCTGAGTTACTATGAGTTAGGCTGATGGGATCTAAATCTTGACTTCCCTTTGGTTTTGGGTGCACTGGAATTATATTTTCTTTAATTTCCTTGCATTTAAAAATTCTTACCAAAAAAAAAAAAAGGTATAAGAATGAATGAGCTATTCCACTTAAAATACTTAATGAGCCAGGCACAGTGGTGCAAGCTAAAGCAGGAGGATGATGAGTTCAAAGCCAGCCTCAGCAAAAGCAAGGCACTAAGCCACTCAGTGATACCCTGTCTCTAAATAAAATACAAAATAGGCCTGCGGATGTGGCTCAGTGGTTGAGTGAGCCTGAGTTCTATCCCTAGTACCTCCCCTCCAAAATAATAATAATAATAAAAATAAAATATTTAATGAGTTTGAATTATGGTGGGGATTTAAACACATCTGCTGTTGCTGTTGTTTTTGTTTTTGTCATTGGATGACTTTGTTAAGAATGTTCCTACTTTGGAAGACATATCTTGATAGAAGATGCAATAAATTTCTCCAATGTATTTTAGCCTTAATGGCATTTATTTTGTAAGTGACAAAACTGGGAATGCAAGTATTATAATCACTTTGTCCATTGTCCCCCCTGACATTTCAGAAAGGTCTTGTAGACAAGTACAGGATGGTCTAGAATTCTTTAAAATGAAACTTCTGATCTTTAGCCCTTTTCATTCCCTGTAAATCTATATGAAAACCATATTCCTATAGTAAAAAGGAAGTGATTATTAAAATGAGATGGAAACATTATTTAGACAGTTTTTATTGAATTATCACTAGGCAGGAACATGCAATCAATATTTTCCTAGAATCTTTTTAGGTGTGAGACTCTCATCTTCATCTGGTAATTTTTTTTTTTTTGTAAAGAACTACAAGGTACAAAAAAAAAAAAAAATCCTCCTGTATGAGTAGAAGCCAGAAGACCCCTCCCTGCCTATCATGCTTCCTGTTTGATTCTTTAAATACACGAAGGGACTTAAAAAGGACATGATGATTTAAGTATCTCCTCATGAGACAATGAATTAAACATTACATTTCTTTTGCTTGAATGCCTTGGTCCTTTCCTAATGAAAACACACACAGACACACCAGAAAGGCCCAAATAACCTCTGTCTGAATTAAACCCTATAAAAATATTATAGTATATTTGTACTTGAGAGACTAAGTAGTTTTTTTTTGTTGTTGAGAAAACTTACTATATATCATCAGAATTCTATGACCCTGATTACAATACCCCTGGCAAAATGCAAGAGGCATGGACAATTTACATAGTGAGAGAGCAGGAAGAAGCTTATTTTCATCACCAGTGGTAGAGTCAGCTACTCTGAGTGAAAAGTATCCTTTTCCCCAGATTTATCACGAAGGGAAATTTAATTTCATATTCAACCTTAACTACATTCTATTCCCCATCTCTGTTAAAGTATACTGTTTTCTGCTTGGTAATTTTTGGTCATATTGGTTCCAATCAGTACTCATTTTTTATGCAATATTTACTCTGGATCTTTTATTCTACCTGAAGTTAAATTCATATTCCATGAACATTATAGTGTACATTTTCCTCTTCAAAACACTTGTGTGACCATATGTGCACCCAAATGTGTGTACCTGTGTGTGTGTTCATGCCCCCAGTAGCGATGTCTGATTAATGCATGATTTTTAAAAATAATGTACATGCTCATATAGCCCAGACTGAAAAATAGGGAAGGAGAAAAATGAGATGCATGGATTAATGGTCTAAAAGTCTTAAATAATTGGTAATATCACAGAAATGGGAAGGTGGCAGAGGTTGAAGTTGAGATGCTTAATATTATGAATGGTGAGGTGGAGTTGATTAGAATATTACCCAATGAATGATGTCTCCTCAACTCAATTCTCCTTATTTCTATGTCTCATCAATGTAATGTCCTTTTAAAATGCTTCTATACAATATAGTTTCTATACTCACATTGAAATGACTACCATTTGATTTTGAATTACCACTTAATTGGATCATTTCTATAGGTTGTCAGAAAAGATAATATTTTTCTGCATTGTGGCAAACATTTTACTGGTACAGACAACTATTAGAGATTTTTAGTTATGCAGTTTTCTATTAAAAATATCTCCAAATCTAAAATCTTAAAAACCTGTTCTATAACCTAATTTAAAGTCCAATTATTAATTTATTATGTGATAAAATACCCCTTTTTATTATTCAGTGAAATGGAAATTATCCACTTTCCATTTTCAATGGAGATGGATGATTATTATATATTTTATATTCTTGTTATGATATTTTATATTTTTATGGTATTTTATATTCACTTTACCAGGAAATTTACTCCTTAGCTAAATGGCTTGAATACTTCATACATTTTAATTTTTTTTTTTTTAGATGTACTGGATATTCTTTCCTTAGCCCTTCAAATCTGCTCTCTATTCTTCCACTTGCTCTGTGCTCCAGGAAGCTGACTTTTAGGAACTGTGTGGACTGGATTTCCTTATTCTCTGTCTCCACTTTGCAGTGGATTATTGGTTAGTAAAATACGTAAGTTGAGGTTTCTGTGAGGCTAGATCCCTCACTGTTTGAGCTGGGAGTTGATCATGGGAAACTCCATTTCTTAGAGAATCAGACAGACCTTTTTTGTAACTCTATAGATGCTACAGAGTCCTCTGTTTGCCCTTGTCCCCTCCCCTATATATGTAGTTACAGCTTTCTGAAACTAAAAAATAAATAAATGAATAAATAAATACTTCATCATCATTACTTCTTTGATTTAATTTTCTACTGCAGCCACTTTTTAATGAAAGCTGTGATGCCAATTTTCAAAGTACATGATGAGTGTTTTTTTTTTTTAATATATCTGATTCTCAGTTGGAAAATCATCTTCCTGTCAGAGATGTCAAAAATGAAATATTTTTATATTATGATTCAGGTTATTGAAGGGGCAAAGAGAAGCAGTGGTTACCAAAAGACATTTCTAAATGTGATAGATGAGTTTAGGAATAAAAAATATTAATCATTTTTTTTTACAACTTAAAAGACAAAAAATATTTAATGTCATTATTTTTGTCATATTCAGTGTGACTTCATATAGAAGTTTTTAATAGTCTATTACATTCTGCTTCCTGTTCCTTTGAATATACTTTCCCACTCCACTGATCAGTTTATAGCATTTTTTCTCCTCTCCCTGATATATTGTGAAGCTATTATGTATACTCAAATTATGGAGTAATTTTATTGTTCACAGATGAAGAAAACCATTTCCTTGTCCAAAGACACTTAAAAAACACTAGGTCAGAAATCCCAAATTAGTTTAAGGCAAACTATTTAGAACAAAACATATAATTAATAAACCATGGGAATAGTTTTTTCATTAGTTAAAATTCAGGAAAACAAAACATAGTAAGTCAGGTGAAAATAAAAAAGAATAAATGACAGCTAAAGAGGGATTCAGAATTGTCAGTTTAAAATATATTATGTATAAGCTTCTTGTTACACATGAGACCCAAATCAATGGTAACTATTATTATTATTTTGATTATCTGTCCACAACGAAATCTAATAAGTCACACAATACATGACATTATTGCATGTTTCTTTTAGTTCAATAATTTATCAGATTTTATCATAGGATCAAACTGATCAAACAAAACCAATGCAAACCAGGGATCTTTTCTTTACATAACACTCAAAAAAGGAGAACATCTTGATATGCACTCATTGTATCTTAATTCTAATGTATTTAAGTTGAGTTAAGATAATACTGAGTTTTCACATGTTACCCTAAAATTTCATTTATTTTTATGTGGAGTTTTTGATAACAACTTGGAGAAAATGTCCAGAATAAACAGACATTCAAACTTCGTTTAGCTGTTTTGAGTCATCTTTGTAACTCTGAGAAAAGCTGTCAGTGTTTGAACAAGAGTTCAGGCATTAAGGAGGAAATGTCTGAATTAAAGCTTAGACATGAAGAATGAAATGAGATTAAAGAAAGACAGTTTTTCTTTTTGTAACCTTAATCTCTATATAAAAGCCAACATCTTAAGAGAACTAGGGAGTATTATTTTACCAAACATGTTTATTAATGTAAAATGGGAAATTGAGTGAAATGTTTGCAGGTTTCATGAGAAGTAAATATATGTCTCTAGGAGTGAAAAACATTAACATCTCTACTGTTTCTTAATAATATCTGTCAATCAAAAACTTATAAATTCAAAGAAAAAAAAGAAAAGAAAAGAAAAAGAAAGAACCTGCAATGCCAAACAGATTAGACACAGCAAGCTAAGAAAAGGAAGATGGATAGAATTGTTCACAGGGCAGATACTCTTCCCCTTTCTCACTAAGAATAAGCAGAGCCGCATTTGTGGAAACTTAACTAAGCAGAAACCTGCAGTGTCTGCTCAGAGCTGCTGACCTGCCAGCTGGAAAGAGCACTGAGTTTAAAGGGTTTAAGCTCTCAAAGAAGCCAAGACTTGGCTGATCATCTTGGGCTCAGCATATTGTGAGGCATATGAACACTCTCTCAAAACTGGCAGGGAAAAAAGGAAGGAAAATTGAAAATCTAAACACAGTAGCCAGTTAAAATTTAGATAATTGTGAAGGTTGAATTGTTTCAGAAATACTTGGCCATATCCTATTTTATTGAATAAGGAAAATAAATTGCTTTCCTTTTATGGGACACAAGAGTAACATACCTTTATGTTACTGAACTGCTCTTTATTACACTGAAATAAATAAATAAATAAAGACAATTTCTGACACATTCCATTTGTGTAAAGGAATTTGTGTCATTTCCATGATGTGATCTACTCTTCTCCTCTGTCTTTCAAAATTGATTTACATTATTTATCAACATGATCTACTATTAATTTTAACACAAAACATATATAAGTTTAAACAAAATTTAATAAGATATACCATTACAATCAATGAACATCAAATGCATGATTTTCAGAAGGAGTTTGTGTAATAACCCAAGAGTTACAATGGCATATTCATTATTCTTAGATTATTAGAAAAAAGAAATAATTGGCTTACCTCCAGTTGAGTTAAAAATATTAATTTCCGTTTTACTTTGTTTTCTGTTTTCACATTAGTTTGTTCTATGTATACTAAAGAAAAAACATAAAGCCCTTACTTCTGGGAATGTAAAAACATGTTGCCAACAATTTTCAGAACTGACATAGTTCTGATTTATTACATCAATACAAAAAAACAATAGTAAATATGGTCAAAGTTCACCACTCCTGGGCAATACATAGGCTGAGAGCCTGCAGGGCAGACACTGCCCATACATCTGCAAACAGCATTTCTACTGATAACACTTGCAATTGCTGAACTAGAAGTTGAGAATAAAGTAGTTATTAGTGACATTATTGGCACGTCTTTGACATTATTGGCACATATCTTTGAGAGGTATGTAAATGAAGTATTTAATGAAGTTACTATGAACAGTGTTTGTATTATGTTTAGATTCACATTTCTGGGTGGAAACTAAAGTCCAATATCAAAACAGGGAAAGTATTTTTCTTCCAGGGAATACAAAATCCATGAGCGTAAAATATACACATCCTAGATTTGGTTCTGAGTGGTTTTAAAACTCATGTTTGCATATCAAGAAAAATGTTAGGAAAGTTTTAATTAACAAATCTATTTTCATCACTATTAGATAGATCTTGTCCTTTACTTATTTCTTTTCAGTTTTAGATTAAATTTAGATAGTGTTTGGAAATGTAAATCTAATTCTTTTAGAGGGCAGAGCAGAATATGATATTCTATAAAATTTCAATCATATGGTAGCATTATTCTTGGTAAGACAAAAACTAATATTTTTTTAAAAGAAATGTAGACATTCTTTATTGCTAAACAAATTGAACAAACATGAAAGGATAGTATTCTTTGCTATCTCTAACCAGTAAATTATGTGCTATTTTAAATGGCTCCTCTGCTTCAGAAATATATTGTTTTCTAGGAAAGAGGTTTTCTTTCTTGTATGCTTCTGCTCAAAATCTTTTCAATCGAGTTGTTTTCGTTGTGCCAAATTGAAGTTTCCTTAAATTGTTTATGGTGTCAAAGTTCCCTAATAGTTCAGTTGGACTGTTTACTCTCCAAACAACAGTCAATAGGCAACAAGATTTCTGTCAGTTTTCAAAGTTGATCTGCCAAGTTTTAATGCCATGGCCCAAGCAGGAGAGGTGGTTTGGTAGGAAGAAAACTGTCCAGGACTTGACAAGATTTGGTTTGTCAACAATATGGCTGAAAGTGTTTGACATGATACATTCTTTCTCCATCATATTTCCAGCCTTATGTCAGAATGTATAAATTCACCTGGAATCAATCTGCTGGATTTTTTTTTCAGCATTTAAAGGGAAAGAGGAATTATATTTAAGGAATAGCAGGAAAAAAATGTTAAAGAGATTTATATATTGATTTTCTATGCAATTGTGATTGGAGTAAGTAATGAATGCCAGTTGTTTCTTCATGTTCAACAGCAAATCCCTTCATATATATATGAATCTGTGTGTCATCCTAAAAAATAAAAAGAAAGGAAAAACAAAACAAAACAAAACAAAGTTATGTTATATGAAATCTATTTCCCCAAACTAATGGAGAAAGTACAATGGGCAAGTGATGGGATTTCTCTGCAGACTGAAATGGCTGTCTTACTGGCTGTAAATCTCTCTCACACAATGCCTGGGGTCTTGCTTGCAGGGATGTAATGAAGTCACACTGCCTGAATGAAAATTTAAAAAACAAATTAGGGCAGAGGACCTTGCCAGCTATCCATGATTTGTGACTGTGCTTATCAGTAGCCAGTATGGGGGTGATTCATTGTGAGAACACAAAATCTCTTTGTCCCAGGCCACCATGTTTCACTCTGGTGTCAATATATCAAGGGAAATAAATGTTAAGCTATAACAGTCATAGTTAGTGTTGGGCATGTTTGCAACACATACAAAGAGAAATTTACAGCTGGGAAAACTGTGACATATCTCCTAGTGACTGCTAGATAGAGTTTTTGCCTTCTGGCTGAAGCAGTAGCAGCAACTCACTTTTATACATGGTGACCTCAGTTGCCTTGAGAGTGTCTTCAACGTGGCCAAGAGGAGTAAAAATATAGAGTTGCTCTCTAATATTTGTTTGAAATAAGTTTCTTAAAATTTGAAACTTTTCTTTGATAAAAAATTTCACAGTAAGAATTCATAGACTGAAACATGATTATTTTGAATTTTTTGATAAATCATACCAGAATTAATATCCTTTCTTCTTATCTTTAAGTAAAGGTAATATGATGTTTTACACCAGCTATATGCTATATTAATATTATAAAGTCATCTTCAGAGGATTTGTTTTATACAATGTCACAAAAACAAAACAAAACAAAACTAATGCTTGGTTCCAAAAGCAATTTAGATGCATGTCACAAATTGACTGTCAAGATTATTTTTATCAATATATGTAAATGATTTGCTACCTCAGTTAATTTTAATTAATATTAAAGACAATTTCCCATTTCACTGATAAATTATTATAGTTAAAAAATGTGAATTTCAGTTGCCACCTCCTCTGTCCTATGCATCTGAGGCACACTTTGTAACACACAGAAAAGTCTTTGGATACCCAAGGGTGTGAAAAGAGATTTCATAATTTGAAAAATAAAATTAGAAAACTGTTACTATTAGTTAAGGAAAAAATAAATGAAAAGGTATCAAAATAACGAAATCAGTATTTTTTGCCAAGCAGAAGCCTTATTTGGAGTAAGAAAGGAATCCTTAGTACCAGAAAACAAAATAAATTCAATCCATGGGACAATTGACCTCATTTTCAGAAGTCACCAAACCTCTTTCTGATCCTATGCAGAAAAAATCAGCATGCACCTAACAAGCATAAAACTTACCTTTCTCAAGTTATATCCCCATGTTATCTTCTGGTGTCTTTTCTGCTTATACTGGTAGAGGTCCCTGGATATTCATATCTAGAAGGGCGGCACCATTACTTCCTAGCCACAGTGATGAAAGGAGATCACATTGGAGACCTCTTGGACTCATTCCTAGGCCCACATACCATGTATAGTGTTTTAGTCAGCTTTTTTGCTGCAGTGATTAAAAGATCTGACCAGAACAATTTTAAGAGGAAAAGTTTTTGGGGGGCACTAACAGTTTCAGAGGTTTCAATCCATAGAGAGCAGGCTGCATTCCTTGGTGCTTGAGGTGAGGCTGAATATTATGGCAGAAGAGTGTGGCAGAAAGAAGTGACACATATGATGATGCAAAAGCAGAGAGAGACTCCATTTGCCAGATACAAGTATATACCCCCAAACCACACCCCCAATACCCCACCGTTACCACTCAGTTAATCCTTATCAGGGAATTAATTCACTAATTGAGTTAAGACTTCCACAACCCATTGTCTCAAATGTGAACTTTTAGGGGACACCTCACATCCAAACCATAAAATATAGCCTCTACTTAAAACTTCCACTCATATTTTCTTAGGCTTGCATTCTATTTTAAAGATACACTGGGAAACAAATGCAGTAACCTTGTATTTGGTTTTAGTTTAAGTTTAACCTGTATCAGGTATCATAACGTGGATGGACTTTTGGTAAGCATTTCTGACATTAGTGTGAATAGTACATCTTACATTAGACTGTACTTAGTACAAATATGTAAACATAGCCAGTCAGGGTCTATGGTAAATTTTCCTCTTTGAGCAGAAAGAACAAACAATTTAAAAAAAAAAATAAAAACATTTCTTAAAAATCTGTCACAAGAGGCCAGTCCACTGCTAGGCAAATTTGGCTCAAACACGTATTTTTACTTTTATTTTAATAACAAAAATAAAGTTGCATAGCCAGGCAATTGAGACCAGAGCAATCAATTTCCTTCTAACTAAATTCACTTTAATGCCTCCTTTTTTGGGGGGTGTCTCTGTCACTCAGAATCAGTCCTAAAGCTATCCATGGCTCCACGTATTCCTTCACAATTGACCTCTTCCTCACACACCATAGTAAAAGATTTCTTATTTAGATCTTGTTTATTTTGCATCTCTATTCTTACTGTGCTTATCTATTTCTTCTATTTGTGTGATTTGTTTGTTTGTTGTTGTTTTTTAAAGAGAGAGAGAGAGAGCGAATTTCAATATTTATTTTTCAGATATTGGCAGACACAACATCTTTTGTTTGTATGTGGTGCTGAGGATCGAACCCGGGCTGCACGCATGCCAGGCGAACGCGCTACCGCTTGAGCCACATCCCCAGCCCTATTAAGTGTTATTGACTTCATTTTATTTCCTTTAAGTTCCTTTGAGAAAAACTGCTTTATCAGCTTCCTAAAACATCCTGCAATTAATCTCCTCAGAATTTTGAATGATATTTATAATAGTTTAAATGTTTTTGTGTCTTCCAAAATTCATGTGTTGGAAAAAATAATCTCTAGTGCAACCACACTGAAAGATGGAATCTTTAGGGAGGTGTTTAGGTCATAAAAGTTGAACCCTTGTGAATACATTAGATTAATGCTGAATTAAAATTGCTTGTGGGAGTGGGTGGCAGTCTTCCTCTCTTCTGCCATGTCAGAACAGGGAGTTCCTCTCTCTCCCTTTTGCCTTCTGTCTGTGAAGAGCCAAGAAAGCTTTCCTCAGAAACGAATGTCTTGATCTTGGCCTCCTCATCCAGAGCTACTAAAGAATAAATCTGTCTTCACAAGTGGCTCACTCTGCTAATGGATGAATGCCCAGGCTGTGCCCCACGTTTTTTTTTTTTTGTGTGTGTGTGTGTGCCCTCTAATCATGTTATTAACTGCATCCCACAAGTTTTAATTTGCAGTATTTTTCATATTTTCATATCAAATAAATAATCAAAGTAGTCTTCACTTTGATTATTTATTTGACTGTTGAAGCAAAAAAAGGCTTGAAATAGCTGACAGAACCACATTCTGCTCTTCACCTGAGTGCTTATTAAGGATTTGCCCTTACTTTAACTTGATCTATACATAAAGTTCCATATTTATGATGTTGTACTTTCCTGAACTAAGTTCTATTTTGGTTAAAAATTAGTTAACTTGAAATTGTTATGGAATAGACAGGCTGTATCACCTTTGGCTTCTAAGACTGTAGACTGTAGAGTGAGGCTACAGGCAACCATCTTGCCAAGCTTTCTAAAATGGATCAGCTAAAGGATATCAGAGCTGAAAAGTACAGATAGCCTAACAACATAAAGTTTTATCTTTAAGTATGTCACTTATTTAACTTTTGAGTACAAATTTAGAGTTTTATGCTATAATTATAACAATAGATATAAAAAATACAACCTTACATGCCAAGTATTATGCTAAATATTTAACATGCATTTTATTAATACAGTATTATTTATTTATGAATGCTTCAGAATTTTCAAATGCAGGAACAATTTAGTTTTTTTGTTTGTTTGTTTGTTTGTTCATTCCCTACCTTATTGTGATTAGAGAAACCGTACCACATATTATCAATCTATAAAATTTTGTTGAGGTTTATTTGCTTTGTGGAACAACATATGGTTGCTTTTTACAAATGAACAAACAACAGTTGAATCTATAGCACGTTCTACAGATGTTCAGTGTAGCATTTTATCTAAGTTAATTAAGTTCCAAAATTAAGTAATTGTGCTATTCACAACTTTTATGTTCTTCCTAATATTTCTTGGTGTCACTTAAAAGTTAATTCTTAATTCCATTATTTTTAAAAAGCTTCCAAGTTTATGTAAGATTCTCCATTTTTTTTTTATTGCAACTCATCAATAGTTACTGCTTAAAATAAGAATCTGAATATTCTAATTTCTAAATTTCTTTGGATATGATTTTTTTAATGGTACTGGGAATTAAACCCAGGGGAATTTAATCTCTGAGCCCCCCAATCCCTTTTTTAATATCTTATTTAGATGCAGGGTCTCACTAAGTTGCTTAGGACCTTGCTAAGTTGCTGAGCCTGGCTTTGAACTAGCAATTCTCCTGCCTCAGCCCCCCAAGAGTCTAGAATTAAGAGTGTGCACCACCGAATCTGGCTGAATATGTATTTATAATCTGTTTTATCTCTTCATTTTTGGTTACTTTTTGCTTTTTTATTGCAAATTTTGGATTTGGTTTTTGGTTCAGTGAAGAAATACAATAAAAAAATAATGGATATAATTCAGAGAGAACATCCATATTTTGCTTTTAGCTGTCAGATCAGCACAAATTACCTTAAATCAGAATTTTTACAAAACAATACAATTTGTTGTTTTGTACTGGATAATTATTTGTTAAAGAGAATTGTTCTATGCTTTATAGGTTGCTTAATATCACCCTTTACCTTTACCTTTACCCACTGCATGCCAACAACATTACTGCAATTTACCATAACTAAGAATATCCCCCAGATGTCCCCTATAGGGTGGGGGTAGGGTGTTGGTGATCACCACTACTGAAAAACCACTGCCCTGAAACATCAGGGACTGAGATAATGTAAAGTTTGCTTAATTCTTGTAATAATTATTATTTTCTTGTTTGATCTTACTATTAGGCTTTAGATCTTTATTTTCACAAATGAAAGCTTGAGGTATTTATTAAGATCCACTCTTGAGTCCCCAACCCTATGATATAGATGAAAGTTTGCTCAGCCTCTAAGTCACTCATTTGTTTCTTTCTGTTCAGAGTCTCTCCTTCCTGTTCTCCATTTTTACATGATAAATACCTGAGAGAAAAGTGATGCTCAATGCCAGACTTACCTTCTGGAGTTTTCAAGCTACATGGATTACCCCCACTCCCAATTTCTTTGAATAGCTGTTTTAGATTGACTTTCCAGCTATTTTAGTTGTTCTCAGTTAGTGGATTGGTGTAGAACAAGATAGCCTGTCATTATCCAAAATAAAATTTCCCTGTATCCAACTATTTCAAGAATGTAATCCCCTACTTATTGTCCATCTCCAAATAAATCAGAGTATTCATGAAAATGAAATGATCAATTTGGTTTACCTTGAATAATATGTTTACATCCAAAGATATAGGTGGGATCAATCATATTTGAATTGCATGAAGAATGAGTAAAGAATAAAGTGTGGACTTTAGTGAATAATAATGTCTCACTATTGGATCATTAAGAACTGTACCATATTATTTGAAGATTCTAAAAATAGGGAAATCATGTGAGGAGTGTATGATAATGCACTGCCATCTAACTTTTTTTATAAATTGAAATAGCTCTAAAATTAGAAAGTTTTTTTAAATAATTTTTTAAACAAAAGAATGAATGATGAGCAGTTCCAAAACAAATATCTCAGGACTGTTACCTAAAGCAACATGGGAGAAGAAGCACAATGTGAAAAAGAGATGAAGGTATGGCATGTGAAAAACACTTTCTGAGCCAGGAGTGGTAGTATACACCTGTAATCCCAGAGGCTCAGGAGGCTGAGGCAGGAGGATTGCAAGTTCGAAGCCAGACTCAGCAAAAGAATATATATCTCTATATCTCTATATCTCTAGATATAGAGATATAGTTTGGAGAGGTATCTCAGAGGTTAAGCTCCACAGGGTTCAATCCCTAGTAGCAACCCCCTGCTCAAAAATTTTTTTTGAAAAACATTTTTCTGTTAATATAAGTGAAATCTGACAAATAATTAGTGTGAAACAAATGTTAAATTTCTTATTTAAAACCTTTATTGATTCACTAAATATTTCCTTAAAATTAATCTCTAAACATTAAGAGTCACATAGCATTTTAAATTATGTTGTACTAATTGAACTCAACCTCTATGGTGTATCACTCAGCAGAAGGAGATGCTAACATATTTTGGAAAAATGGATTTAAAGTTGGATATTTTTATCAGAAAATGTGACTGAGTTACTTAAAAATATTGACACATCTTGTAGTCTGAAAATATTTTCACATCCCTTGCACTGTTATGGCTGGTAGATGTAATCTAATGCATTGATTCCTGATTTCCAGGCAGGGGAAAGGAATCACGGAAAACTAATAAATAAGATGTATTACCTATCAACCATAAACCTTTACATTCAGACTTTTAAAATCTCAAATAATCTTTCCATTGAGCTATCCTTGAGTCAAATATAGTTACATATGAGAAAACTATTGCTTAGATATCTTGTTAAGCAGCCATTTTCAGTGAAGCTAATATTTATTCCAATCAATATGAGGTATTCTGAAACCAATCATTTCTTTCTGAGTTGGCAGTGAATTCATTATTAATTATTAGTTGTGTTTAACAGTGATTAATTTTTCTCAAGTATGTATTATTTTCCTTATATAGTAACCTTATTATTCTTACTATTTCAGATGCATGATTTATTTTTGTGTATATTTACAAATGGATTTGTCTCCTCTATTTAGTAGCATATACACAGAAATATTTGTTCTTGATGAAATTTTCCATCATTTGGTATTTGAGCAATTATATATAAGCTTCTTATCCACTTGTTTAGACATTGATGCTAATGAAGGCAAAGGCATTTTATACCCAATATAGTTCAATTATTTATATAGTTCATAGGAACAGACTTCCTGCCAAGGGCTAGTCAGCCATCTTTCACTTTTGTGTCCTTGGCAGAAAACTTTACTAGGGGCTCTTATTTCAATAGATCAAATTGATCTAATTTATCTCTCAGAATACAATTTAAACTACATTTGTAGCTGTAAATTGTGATGTGTCTGAGGGAGAGAAAAAGAGAAAGGAATTTGGAAAAGAGTATTGTTTTGTGTGGGAAAAAAAAAGTAAAAGAACAGCATTAAAATGCTGATTTTCATACAGAGAACTATTAAACCTGCCATGTATGATACTTTTGAGTTTTTTTTTTAAGTAGTCAATAATGACTCAGTGGTGACCTGAACAATTATTGAATGTAATTTGCAAAGAAATTTATTAAGAATAAACAAACCACAGAGAATTATCTTAAATTAGAATAGGTAAAGTACAAGGATTAACCTGCTATTACAGATTAAAGATTTTGTTGTGAATCCATTGGCAACGCAGCCGGAGTAGAGAAAAAAGTGTAGAAATATAATGATGATTGGGTAACTTTTGACTTCAGTGGACTTCAAGAAAAAAAAGAAAAACCAGTATTACTCTGTCATAACTTAAAAGATATCATAGTTCTTGAAAAATACAATTTTTTTTTTTACTGTACAGAGGATTTTCATAGTTACCATACATCAACAATATTTTTCTATCATTGTTAGAGTAAAAAAGTACCACATTTCTTAAAGGAAGAAAAAGTTTTGTTTGTTACATAGATTTTAAAGTTCTTTCCCCTAAAACAAATGGAAAGAGGCCACCAAAAATGTGTTCTTAAAAAATGCACTAACTCATTTCTTCTTTTCTGAAAAGGACAAAGAAAACTTGTGGATATATATCTCATCAAAGAGGAGAGAAGGGCAACTCCTCTTCTTCTGGCTTCTTTTGTCAAACCTAATCAAGAGAACTAAAAGTGGAATTCACACTTGATGAGGCAGAGGTGGCTTGAAAAAGGATGTGTGTATTGTGGGCCTTGTGGCCTAGGTGGGGGACTAATTATGCTAGCCATAGAAGTGAGAGAATGAGAAATAAAGCAAAATTGGTTGAACCTTTTTATTTCTCCTCAGATTCTGTCTTCTGTACTATCAACCACCATAGAGGAGGTATGATGGTTTCAGGTGGCCTCTTCTTTCTGCTGAGATCAGTATATGAGGTAACACTAAAATATGTTGGGTAAGAACATGAAGGACATGGATAAGAAATGAAATTTCTATTTATTTTCCTGATTAATATACTAAGAACATGTCTATTCCCAGGCTGCCCTTCGTCACTATTTTAAACTAAAGCTCTAAAACTGCTCCTGTGGAAGTGAGAGCAAAGACACGCAATGAAAAATACTTTTCTACTAAAGAAATGCAATGAACTATAGTTTGTTAGGCCCTAAAGCTCTTCACCCTGAGGATTAACTTCTAGAACCTCCTTGAACTCAGCCCTCACTAGAATTGAACACAGATCAGGGAGAAGACCTCAACCCTTTCTAATATGTATTATAAAACAGATTAGCTCATAGGCCCAATGGGGAAAAAAAAACTTAATGTATGTAGGAAAAAAAAAAAGAAAAGAAAACTAATTATATTAGCAAATTGATATAAGAATGAGAAACCCTTTAACATGTCAAATGGAAATATTATTTGTAAATATAGAATAAAACAAAATAAATAGGAACAGTAGATGGAACTCAGCTGAGGATCACGTTTGTGGCTAGCCACTAGTGCTAGAAAAACAAGTTGCATTTCTCCTTCTGCTTTCAGGACTCTGTCTCTCAACAGTTTGTTTATAATGTATCTCAATACGGGTCTTTTTGAAATTATCATACTTGGAGTTTATTGTTCTCACTTGCTATTTAGATCAATAAATTTTAATCAAATTTGGGGAATTTTTAGTCAATATTCTTTCAAATGGTATTTTTTCTGCCCCTTTCTCTGTTTTTTTTTTTTTTTTTTTTCTCTTTCTGAAACTCTTATTTTGGTCTTTTGATGTACTTGATGTTGTCTCAAAGAATTTCTGACATTCCATTTCCATTATGTTTTTTTCTTCATTCCTTTTTCCTCCCTATTTTTCTTTGGATCATAGAATCTTAATTGGTCAATCAAGTTTGCTGGTTCTTTCTTCTGCCAGCTCAGATTACCTCTTCTGAACCTCCAGTGAATTTCTCAGTTCACATAATATATCTTTCACTTCTAGAATTTCTATTTTGTTCCTTTTACAAAAAATCTAACTCTATCGTGTTTTCTGTTTGATGAGATATTATCCTTAAGCCTCCCTTTAGTTCTTTGAACATATACAAAATAGTTTATTTAAAGTATATCTAGCCCTGTATCTGGGCTTCCTCAGAGATGATACCCATTAACTGCTTTCTTTCCTTTCTAAGCCACACCTTTTTATTTTCTTTGCATTTCATACTCACTTTTGAAAACCTGGACATTTTAAACAATGAAATATGGCAAATCTGGCAATCAGTTTCTTTCTCCTTTCCTTGGTTTGTTGTGGTTTGCTTATTTATTAACTTTTATCAACAAAACATGAATGAATTACTTACTTTGTATGGCCACTGAAGTCTCTACTTGGTTAGATGGATGATGAGCTGGTGATTAGATGGAGAGTTCTTTACATACTTGGAACTCATAAGTCTCCCCGTCTCTGCCCATAGGCTTGGGGAACACATTACAACAGCAGCCCTGTAATTGCGGTCTTCTAGTGACCACCATTCTCTGAAAATAATAGGGTTTTGAAGGTTCTCCAATCCCATTCTTCCCCCTGCTTTTGCTGCAAAATTTGTCATTGCAGTATAATTTGAAAATGTTTTATACTTATTTTATACCTGAAAATAAGTTTCATACTTACACCTGAAAATCTATGTAAAGGAGCATTTGATTTGGTTATTTTGCAATACTATATTGCTTATTGTGTATAATGTGATTGTGATTTTGTTCTTGAATAAAAGTCTCCTGGATTGTTGAAGATTTTGTTAATTTCCAGCGTTCTGAAATGTTGATTCTGATTATTTTTTGCCCTTACTATCATTGTTTTTAAGGAAAGGAAAAATTTCAACAGACCTATGATACCATTCCTGCTTATATTATTCTGCTAAACTTACTTATTAAGGAACAATACACACTAAATTGGCTCCATTTTGTTAGTTATATTTTATTTGTATAAAACAAAAATCTTCATTTTATTTTAGAGAACCATATATCAAAGCACTGCAAAAAATTTTATAATAGTTAAAATCATTGATCAATCAATTCTCTTTTATGGACTAGAACTATAAACCTATCAGAAGATAATTATTCTGCAATTTTTAAGATACAATTCAATCTCATTACATACCATGAAAGTAGTCTCCCTTTGCAATTTTCCTTTATGAATAAAATTAATTATGATTTTTGAGGCAGCACCAGTTTCTTAACAAAAAGGTATCTTTAAGTATTAAAAGACATCCTGTTGATTTTAATAACATTGCACTGATTAATCTAGCAGCATTATGTGATAAACTACTTAAAAATAAATGATATTTTTTTCTAATGTTAGAGGCAGGGTTGTTAGTTAAATTCAAATATAGGTCTTACACATATTTTAAAGTTCGAGAATGGTGAGAAAGTATACAAATCTAAATGCCTTCATAGAATCAAAATTGTAAATAATACTTGAAAATAACAATAAAATGCATTAGTTCGTGTATATATTACATTTATTTATTTCTAGAAATTCCACCTTCCTTTTTTTAAACTAAACCCCTGATCCACTGATAAATGTTTTTGAAATAGCAAATAATCAATCATACTTTTACCCCCCAGAGTTAAAGAAGACATTGTTCTGTGTTATTGGAGAACATAAATCTTCAAAGTTACATAAACAACAAGTTGAGGATGGCAGCTGATTGGCTTTGAAACTTTCTTATACTTCTTTTAGGCCTGGTTTTCATGCTTTTTCTTGCAGGTTCACTTAGAGAACAAAAATATCACTACTAATTCAACATCTTTTGCAAGCAAGGGTTGTATAGTCTGAAGAACTTTATAAAAACTGATCAAAATTTAAAGTCAATGGAAGGCACATAAGATTTATTTGTTTGCTTGCTTGGTGGAAGCTGACTAAAACATATAGAGTAGGACAGGACCTGTTTCATACTAATCATTGTTTGCAGAAATCATTGTGGTGAGTGTTGAAAATGACATAAAATATTTTACAGAATAAAATTAATAAAAAGTAAAAAAGAAGGCATCAGCATGGTATCACAGATAGACCCTTATTTGAGTTTAATTCTCAATGGAGTCTACTAAAAAAGATAATTTGATGCCCTTTACTGACCTTGAACTACAAACCCACTGGATTTCTCCAAATGATAAACTTTTGATATTTTTCACTATG
Source organism: Urocitellus parryii (assembly GCF_045843805.1). Lineage (NCBI taxonomy): Eukaryota > Metazoa > Chordata > Mammalia > Rodentia > Sciuridae > Urocitellus > Urocitellus parryii. Next base: position 66,369,213 of record NC_135538.1, on the reverse strand, counting down.
CCCAAGGGGTTATAGTCAAATAGAAATTGTTGATCTTTGATAATCTATAAAATATTTCTGTAAGTGTTTTAGTCAGGTTTTTGGTTTGTTTTGTTGCTGTGACAAAAAAGACCTAAGAGAACACTTTTAGACGAGGAGAAGTTTATTTAGCACTTATAGTTTCAGAGCTCTCAGTCTACAGAAGGCTGACTCCACAGCTCTGGAACCAAGGTAAGGCAGAACATCATGGCAGAAGAATAGGGAAGTGGAAAGCAGTTCAGGAAATGGCACCAAGAAGCAGAAAGAGTTTTCAGCTCTCAAGGTAAAAAATATATACCCAAAGGCATGCCCCCAGCCACACCCTACATGTCTACATAACTGCTCAGTTAATCTCTATCAGTGCATTATTGATACTAGGGAACTTAAGTTATTGGAACTGCAATTATCTTTTTCCTGCTGTTCCAGAGTAAAATTATTGAAGGTTGCCTTACACATGGGAAGCACTGGGTTCAATGACTTATTAGGGTTAGGCTCTCATAACCCAATCACTTCATCTCTGAACTTTCTTCCATTTTCTTATACTTGAACTTTTGTGGGTTGTCTTATTTAAACCATACCTCTTAGAAAAGATGGGCCTGAGTTCATTGGAAGGAAATTAAAATGAGGAGGTATAAAGATAACCAGTGTTAGAACAACATTTTCCTATTTTATTTTCAAAATTGTGCTATTCTTGCAGAAAATAGATTGTCAGTCTCAAGAAATTCAATCTATTGACTAAAATATCAAAAATGTGGATGAGGAAATAATTATCTGGTAATTCAGCAAACGCCAGGGAATTTCATTCTTTCATATTCCACACAGAAACCTGAAATTATTGATCACTGTCCATAAATAGGAACCTCTTCAAACCTTCAATAGTTTTACTCTGGCACAGCAGGAAAAAATAATTGCAGTTCCAATAACTTAAGTCCCCTAGTATCAATAAAATTCTTCCTTTTCCTTATGATCCCAGAGGTGTTCTACACCTAGCTAGCAGGAAATATCTGATTTTTCACCTCTTAGACCAGAATAGAAGAAAACATTTTATGTGTATGTAGATGTGCTATGGGTGAGAATAGAAAAGTCAGAAATGAAGGTGGGTTTGATAGAGGGAATAACTATTAGACCTGAAACTCTGAGAAGAAATTGTATATGAAGTTTAATATCCCTCACAATATCATCACCAAGGAGGCTAGTGTTTATTTCCGTGATCAGTATCTCCATGTACACATTAGAACAGACATACACCAACACAGACAGTGATACAGTCCCTGAAATCTGTTCTGTCTCTAGGAATTGGAGGGAGAAAACGAAAGACAAAAGGTAGGAAAAAAGTATGAAAGTCAGGATAATGTATACTACATCAGAGTATGTGTATAAATGGTCAATCTGAAGGAAGACAGTGAAAAACAAAAATGAGTTCATGAATGTTCAACCTGCTCACCATGAGAACAATGGAAACACTGAGTTGTGGTCATTTGTAAGGGTCTTTGACAGAGGATTGATTTACCTCTTTCATAGCCACAGCTATCTCTAATACAGGAGTTATATTATTTATTATTAAGTAATACTCATTTGAATGCCTCTATCTGTATTAGATATATTCCAGGATTTTCTTTGTCTATATCTGCTTTAATTTCATTGCTGTTCTTATATTATTATTTGCTTAGTTATTATGCTAACAAAGTCACACATAACATTAACTAGAAGTAATAGGTATAGCAGAAATGAAATATTTTGGTTATGAAGATTTTTCTTCTTATTTTTAAAAATTTTTTAAGTTAATGGACCTTTATTTTTTTATTATTTGTTTTAGTTATAGATGGACGCAATACCTTTATTTTGTTTATTTAATTTTTATGTGGTGCTGAGAATTGAATCTAGTGCTTCACATGTGTAAGGCAAGCACTATACCACTGAGCTACAGCTCAGCGCAGAGCTTTTTCTTAATGTCCCCTTCTAGCCAAACAATTAGTTTTCTAGAATCAACAGAGATGAGCTTTTTTTTTTTAATCAAAATGTTATTGTCATTGTATTTTACTTATAAAATATTTAAACTGTCCTTAGAATCATAAAATATGTATTTTTATGCCCTTATCTCATGTTGAATTCAGTACCTTTCTTATTTTAAAACTGATGCAGGAAAGTTCATTTTTCCTAATTTTTATCCATTGCTATGGTTTTAATATGGTCTTAACTAAAGTTAAGGAACCTATTAAAGAGCCATATATTACCTTTCATTCTCAGATATTTTTATGTACATTATGAATTTTTAAGATAGATACACAAATAATCAACTTTATTATTATTTATATAATAGAAAAAGATTATTATTCAGATCAGTTATACCAGAGTTGATAAAATATTCTAGCAAAGCCTAATAAACACTGTACAGTCTAAATTGAATGGATGACTAAAGAAATTTATGTAGACCAATAAACAGTTTTTATGCTCCAAAATTCAATTCTGACTTGCAAGAAAATGTCAGTTTATTAAAATAAATTCTTTCTATTCACAAACATTGATGATTTTTTTTCTTATATTCCACACATTCTTATATACTTGGCTTAAAATTTGAAAATTCCCATTTCATTATTTTGTTTTGCACTTCATTTTCTCACTAATTGTAATATTCTTATTTCCAAAGATGTCACTTAAGTAAATATGTATTTAACATTTATTTCAAGGACAGCAATTTTTAAATATGACTTTTTAATATGTAATTAAAATTATGTTAAAAATTTCTCTTTTCTTTCAAATTAAATTTTGGAAGTGTTATAAGAATGTGGCTTTCATCCTGTTTGTTTCTGCCCAAAGTGAAATATGACTTTTACTGGAAATATGTACATAAATAGCATGTACATAGTTTTTGTTTACTTTGTTTATATATACATAATTTTCCTCATCTTTCTCTCTATATATGCATTGTTATATATATGGCATCCTACTTGAACCAATGACTCCATTCATAGGTTTTATTTCTCTTTTCTCAAATTGACATGAAGAAATTAGAGTATTAAAAATTTCAATCAAAATTATTTTTTAAATAATGTGAGCTAAAATAAATCAATTTGATTAAAATTTTCTTTTAATTTACTTTTTCTCATTTTCCTGAAAGCATCTGAAACAGAAGGACCCTGGTTGTACTATTTTTGTGCACTTTTTTCTTTCTCTCTCTCTTTTTATTTATTTTTCCTTCTTTCTTAGCATACAGCAGAGTACCTGGCATATCATGACGTCTCAATAAACATTTGGTCAATGAGTGTATGTGTAAGTAAAATATAAATAAAATCACATACACAATTAACCCCACTCAACGTCATTTCTTGTAAATGCCATTACCCATTCTTGATTCAATTTTTATAGAAAAATGACTACTGGAAACTCTTTTAGCAATTTCACCCAGAATGACTCACATCTGATCCAAATCAGAAGAACAATCAATTTGGTGCCATCTTAAAGAGCTCTCAGATGTTAAAGGTGACAAAATGGGCAGAACTCCTCCTAACAGATTATGGATACCATGTGTGACAGAATTAAGTAGGAAAATGTTCATAGAAATACTGAAATGGAAGGCATGTCCTGCCCATGTGGCTTGGCTGCAGGATACAATGCATTCACTGACATGATGGCAAAGTTGGGTGGCATATCACATATGGCATATGGCAGGCTTCTGCTTCAGCAAATGCATACCACATGCCAAAATGTGGTGCAATTTCTACTGATTACTGTTTTATTTTCAAGTGTTCAAAATTAATATTAAAGATTTTAGCAACCTCTAAAGGAACAGAAAATGTCCAAACATACTTTTATTCATTCAACAGTGAATTTCCATCTTAATATTTTGCCCACCTACAAAACTGCATAATGTATACATAATTTCTATAAATATAAACTAAAGATACTGAAAGGAAAGACTATCTCATAAACTAGTCAAAACAGAATCTCTTGGAAAATTTCAAATATACATATGTATACTAGCACATATGTTTTTATATTCTTATCTATAGTCACTTATTCCTTCATTCAGCAAAACTTCATTGAGTGCACAGTCTAGTAGTCACTGTGAATCCCAAGGTCAAGTTCTGGTACACTCTTTAGGAGGACTTACAGTCTAGATAGGGAAACAGAAGGGTAAAAATAAAATTAACTAGAGTGTTGTAAGTATGATAAAGAACCAAAGAGGGGCAAGTGGTCCTGAGAAAGGTTAAAAATATTAGTCAGAAAGAACTTTAGAATAGATGATTCCTGTCATTGGATTCTTCAACTAAATTATGAATTAAGTATTGTGAAAACAAATAAGAATATTATAAGGGAAAGAAATTGCATTTGACAAATCTGAGAAACTAAGTTAATATGTTGATTTTTCAGCTGCTGCAAGTTTATTTACTATTGACAGAACTTGGTGTACAACTACCATGCAATCTGTCTAGGAGATAGGAGAGTGAGAAACTCACTATATGTTATGTTAGGATTAGATTTTACACTGAAGGGAAACCCACAAAGGTGTTTTAAATAGAGGGCTATCTATTAAAGAAATCCATACAAAGGAGTCTCAAAAATGAGAAAAATGGCAGAACAATTGTATTGAAGGCTGCTGCATTAGTCCCCATGGCAAGGACCTAAGTAAAGTCTTATCAATAAGATAGAAAGGAGAAGCCTGCACTTAGAGCAATGATATTTTTATTAGTCATTCTATTTATACATAATAGTGCAGATTCTATAGACATTCAATTCTTTTTCCAATAATTTGTTTAGCTTTATGCATTTACATTCTTAGATTGTTCTTTGTATTCTCCTTTTTTTCATTTTTTAATTATCCTTGCCTAATGTTATTATTTATTTCCTTGCCTAATGTTAGTATTAAAATTATGTTTCCATATGAAGAGTTATAAATGATTTTTTCTTTTTTCTTCTTTCTGCAAGGATTATGCTAGATGAATATATGTTCTTCATCTAAATTCTCTAACATACTTATGCACAATGGATCATGATATTCTTTTGTTATCATTTTGATCTTTGAAACATGAATTGAAGTCCTCTTTCTATCCTTCATAAAGTTTATTTTAATTAGATCAACAGTGCAATTTATAAGCCAAGTTAGTTGCTCTAAAGGATGAAAGGGGGTGTTATTCACTACACTATGACAATTCTGTAGCCATGAGTGTTACAGAAAGTTGCCATAATTGACCTCTATGTTAACATCTAGTTAGTTCCATATTTTGTGATTTATGAGTGGCATTTCTTTTAATTTAGACATTCTTGTAGTTGTGCCAAGCAACTTTTTAATTAGAAAAATTTCTAATTTTTAATTAGAAAATAAAATCAGACATTGCTTTGAAGATTAAACAGTAAAATGAGTGGATGTTGCTATCTATATTTCATAGATAGTCAGGTCTAATATTGACTGATTAATGAGATTACATAATATTGCTCTGGGATAATGAACAACAAAGTTTATCTATATTATAATTGAAGAGAAATGAATAGAGAACATTCATAGAGGACTTATGAAGTGTAGACCTCATGATATCCTCTATAAAACTCACGTATCCAGTATTAATTCAGTATGAGGATAGAAAATGAGGCTCATTTTTTTCAGAGTCACACAACCGAAAAGTGGTAGATCTTTGAATGTGCCCATCTCAGTGTGAGTCTGAACTACAAGAATCAAGACCAAAGGAACTGCCCCTTATTTCATGGGCTTTTTCAATCACTGATTTACTCAAGCTAGACTACAGAATGAATTAAAATCTAAGTTCAGCAAACTGAAAGTACTAGATCCATAGAAATGCAACATTGAGTGAAAAAGCCCTAGTTTCTACTTTCAAGGAGCTTTAATTTCAGTGAGGCAGCAATCAGTAAGCAAACATATAATGAAATTTGGAAAAGTATGATTTCTCGGGATAAAAATAAAGTAGCATGAAAACATAAAATGTGACCAGCACCTTATAGAAGCAATGGAGAACCTCCTAAAATTTCTACAGGCAGCATCCCAGGCAAAAAGGAAAGAATGGGCAAAGTTCTCATCTCAAGTAGAAAACAGACCAGTTTGCCAGGAAAACATCCAAAACAGGATCAATTTAGAAAGGTGTGGTATAGGATCCCTCTGGAAATAAAACATTAAATATTTTCTATTTTTTTTTTCTTTCTGGGAACTATGTACAACATACTTCCCACTTTCTGTAATGACACATTTTCTTCAAAATTTATGGTATCTTTTATATCTCTGCTATTTTGGAAGTTGCAAGTCATAGAGTTAGATATAAAATGAGTATGTGTGTTTACAAAATAAATGTAGTAGTAAGAGACTATGAAGTAGCCTTGTGGATATAGAAGCTTAAGGGAGTTTACCATTGAAATGTAGGAGAGGTGCCCCTCAATTTGAGCATCTGTGTTTACTCTGGGGCATGCCAAATTCTTTAGCTTATTCTACACTAAATATTCTCTCTTTAGTATTCATCTAGAATTGAGGACTCCCCAGGTATTCTCATAAAAGAGTTTTCACAAAAGTCCGAAGAAAAAAAGGAACGCAACAGTCCTTTTAAAGGGTATGCTTGGATTGTGCATGCACACATACAAACACACACATGTAGGTCTTGTCTCAATTATTTAATCAAACACAGTTCTCAGTGCTTCTATGAAGACATGTTGTAAATGTAATTAATGTTCCTAATCAGTTGATTTTAATTTAGATTATTTGAGTAAACCATACTCATTTAAAAGAAAACATAGAAGTTCCCAAAAGTAGAGAAATAGTGGGCAGCAAGCCCTGGCCTTTACTCGCGGGGTTTCATTCTGATTGCTTGCCCTATGAACTTCAGACTTCCTTCTCGAGTCTTCACATGTGGAGAAACCAATTTTTCATAATAATCTGTATATCTTTGGTGATCTGTTTTCTCTGGGTAGAACCTGATAGATACAAGTCATCAAATAGTGGTGGATACCTGGGGGGAAAAAATGAACATTAATTAAACAGTCGTCTTCAAAGTCTGCCAGATACAGAGAATCTGAGTCCAGGTTACGGTTCTGCCAGTACCTCACCCATCTATCTTCTTTCCTTAGTCGTCTTCAAAGTCTGCCAGATACAGAGAATCTGAGTCCAGGTTACGGTTCTGCCAGTACCTCACCCATCTATCTTCTTTCCTTAGTTCAAGATTGAAGAAGTCAGAAACTATGAATGTTAATCTTGAGGACTGTTTTTTTCTGTTGTTGGTAATTTGTTTCATTTTAAAAGGCAAAGGCAAAACGTGACCACATTAAAAAAAAAATCCAGATATGTGAAATATTAGTTTTGTGTGCAATGGAGGACTACATACTTAGTGAGTTAAAATTAATTAATTATTTTATAGTGCTTTAGATTAGAAGTAAAACACAACTTTCACTTGGCTAAAATTAAGATTACCAACAGAGCTGCATTCCTTTTTGTACACTCTAGAGGAGAATCCATTCCTGCCCCTAGAGGGCAATGCACTTCTTGGCTAAGGGTTGCATTAGCTTCATCATCAAAGTTACAATAGTGTATGCAGTTTTTCTCACATAACATCACTCTAATCTTATTTTTGTATCTCTCTTGTATATACTTTTAAAACTTCTGGTGAATATATAAGATCCATTCATATAATCCTGGATAATTAATTTCTTTATTGTAACAGCCCTAATTAGCAACCTAAATTTCCTCTGCAACTTTCCTTTTCTTCATCATACAGTCACTGGGTCTAGGAATTAGGACCTTCGAAACTTTGGATGTTTGTGGTAGTCATTATTTCACCTACCACAATTGAGGTCTCTGTTTATTTGGATATGGAATAACTATGCATTTCTGCAGTTCTTTTTATCTCTTGATATGACATAACTTTACTGAGAAAAATGAATCCCAGTGAAAGAAATCACTCCTGTAGTTGTGTCGCAGAGATAGAAGAACTTGTCAACTAGCTGGCAATTGGATCTATATCCAAAGATAGAATTTCTCTCTTTATTGCTATATTTCTTAGCATAAATTGTCATTTTTTATCTGGCAGTGCAATTTTACACATGAAAGGCATTATCATTAGGGTTTACTATAAATATATTTCTTCTGTAGATCTAAGGTGTATTCTGTATTTCTGTACAGGTGTTTTCCAATTTATTGCTAAAAGGTAGCTTTTAATGTGAACAAAATAATAGGCAGTTGGTCTTATGTTCAAAGCTATTTCAAAACATATTTCTTAAAAATATTAAAAATAGAGGTCATTATGCAAATTTGACTCCAAATGGCTTCTTAGTGAAAAATAGATAATTAGGTGCTTCCCCGAAGAAAGTGGTATATTAGAAAATTAATCTCCTTAGAATTGGCAATCTTTGCAAATTTCAGTGATTTTTCAGTTCTTATATTTGGATATACAGTATGGAAAACTCCAAATATATCAGCAAACTCACAGACCTTACTGACAGCTGCTTGAACAGCCAAGCAGAGGAAAAAGAAAAAGAAGAATAAAAAAAAAGAAAAGAAAAACACAATTTTGACTTTACCATGAGGATTTTAAGGCAGTTTTGAAAGCTTGAGAACTTTCTTGCACATTTCAGCAGTACTAGTCAAAAACTCTGCTTAAAAAGGAAGTGACTTGAAATAGGGCCAGGTAAAGATGAAGTGGGAGATGTGAGGATGGGCGGTGAATTCCTGCCATACATGCAGTGTTAGCTCAGTAAAGAAAGAGGCCAATTAGCTTAAAAGGTTTGAAATCATGTTGACATAGTTTTAAAGACAAAAGAAAAATCATCCTGCAGAAATGCAGTTCATTGTTGAGAGGAGATGAGCAATGAACAATGAATTCCATCAGTTTTAGAAGCAACATTCCTTCTCCTTCATACCGTACTATACATTATTAATGAGCACTATTTTTGAGTGTGAAAGAACTGTTTGAAAAACATTAACATAGCCTATTGGATGTGATTGACATTGTCATTCCTTTCATTTTGCTGTTGGCAAGTGGCATCCCTGTAGACTTATGTGCATCTGGACATTACTAATATTCTCCTTGTTATGCACACTGGGCAGCTGTGATATGGAAATTTTAAGCATTGTATTTTATGGTTTATTTTTCAGCTTTTACATTGTGTTCTGTTGCAGGATGCATAAGTCAAGCCTTTATGTATGCAATGATCAATCAGAAAAAAATATCTCTTTTCTAATCTGACTCTTCTGCAAATTTTATAAGGAATTTGTTCAAATTCTACATACAATGACTGTCTGTTAGCCAGGCAGTTATTTAGATCCGTGGCTATTCATGGTTTTTCTTTTTAACCCTCCAGTTTTCAAAGATGATTACATTTTTAATTGTCTTGCTGCAGAAAGAAATTTAGCTACTGTCTACCTGCTGTTCAGTAACACCACATCACTGAATAACCCGCCCACCTAATACCTTTTAATCAACAAAATTAAAGGTAACAAAGTCAAGGATTAGAGGAGTAATGAATTCAAGAAAAAAATTAAGCACAGCATCCTCTTGACTTTTAAATATGTATGTAAATAAGCTGCTTTTTTTCCCTCTCATCTGCCCTGCTTCTCCCTCCTCACAGCCCATATGCACACCCACACAGAGATCTGTGTTCCTAAGTGTTGCTGACTTACTTCGTAGGAGCATACCACCAGTGGATCTGTTTGTCTATGCATGAATATCCTATCAGGGATGTAGGGACTGAGACTTCTACAGTCAGCTAATGCTGGTAGATATTGAGAGGTGGTGGTGTTTTGTGACTGCCCTGTACTCTTTTTGATATTCTAATGTGGTTTCTGCCAAATGATTCTATAAGCAGTTTTAGTGCCCCCCAAATTAATCTTAACAGGGCTCCCCAAACCATGTTTTATCTTTGGGAAGTCAATAGAGTAATGAGAGAGAGAGAGAGAGAGAGAGAGAGAGAGAGAGAGAGAGAGAGAGAAAAGGAGTGTTGTTTCATGGTAAAGCTAATGGGAAAATTTTGTTTCAGTAATTCAGATTGCCATAGACCCTGATGAGCTGACATGAAACAGGATTCCCTAAGAAAGGGAGTATAATTATATGGTTTTCTTAAAGCAATATTACTGTAGTATATTTTTAAATCATAGACTGTCTAGGGTTATTAGTGTTTTATGGAACACATTTTGGGAAATTCTGATTTAATTGCATCTCCATATTAAGAATACTATTACACTAATAGGACTTACTCTAGGGAACAAAAGCTCTCACTTCCTAGACTTTCCATATGCCAGTTAGTATGGTGTTTAAAAGTAGGCTTGAGAGTTTCACTTCCTAGGTACTAAAGCAGCTCCACTAATTCCTAGTTGTATGACCATAGGCAAATCTGCTTCTACCAAACTCTGACTTGATTCTTTTCTATAGCAATATAAGAAAAGAAAAATAGTACCTTAGATATCAAATAATATGCATAAAATTGTGTCTCTAATACTTGTTAATCACACTCGCCAAAATATGATCATATGAATCACATTGTCGCTCTTAAATCAGAATGGGATGTTATTGTTATACTACATAATAAAAATTGCCAATATACTGGATTTGGAGAACTTTTCAGAAATTTTTTGTTATTATGAATCCCAAAATTGATCATCAAACTTCTATGCACTGTTTTTCAGTAGTCAAGTGTGTTGGTTTGTGAATAAATCCATCCTAATAGAATGGTACAGCTACACCAGTTAGCATATTCTTAAGTCAATCTCCAGGAGGTAATACTCTCTCCTTCATTGTTAGTTAAGCCATGCATTATTCTCATGTTAAAAAATTTCAAGCCTTTCTGATATGCAGAAACCCCTTCAAAATTTATTCAATTCGTAGAATGGTGGCCTCAATTCATTTTGTTTATTCAACACATTTTTTCTTTCATATGCACTGCTAAGTTCTGAATTCTTCCTTCCAAAAATCAAGTGTTGCCAGTACATTTATATTTGTTGGTGTGGCCTTTAAGAAGTGATTATGCCATAAGGGTTTCTCCCTTATAAGTAAGATGAAGGTCTCTATAAAAAAGGCCACATGCATCATTTGGCTCTCTTGCTGCTCCGAATCTGCCATATGAGGATGGAGCAAGAGAGCTGTCAGAAGATCCAGTGTTAACATCTTGGTCTTGCATGTCCCACCTCCAAAATTATGAGAAATAAGTCTCTATTCTTTATACACTACACTGTTTCAGGTATTTTATTATAACAACATGCATGGAATAAGATACCTATGATTTATCAATGGTTAAGAAAATTATATATGTGGCAGACAAAATTCTAAAATGATCCCTAAGTTTCCTGCCCCTGATATATATTCCCTATAGCTTCCCTTCCTCAAGAATTTAGGTAGGGCCTGTGGATATGATGGATATCACTCCTTTGGTTAGAGTGTGCTACGTGGAATAGTTTGCTTTTAAAAAGGGAGCTTATCCTAATGAGCCTGGCCTCCTTATAGGAGCCCTTTAAATAAACTGGACACTCCTGAACAGAGTGTCATGTGTGTGCAATGTGAAATAGACTGAAAGCATGGGAAGGCCCTTTGAGGCACATAGTATGATTTTGTTCAATTCATTCTGCTTTTCCTCCCCTTTCCCATGCCTCCTCCCTCCCTCTGGATCTCCTTCTTCTATTCCACTGACCTTCCCTATATCTTTTTAACAGTCAATCCTCACTCCCATCTTTTCCCCCTTATTGTGTTCTAGCTTCCACATATGAAAGAAAACACTCCATCCTTAATTTTCAGAGCCTGGTTTATTTCACTTAGCCTGATAGCCTCCATTTTCATCCATTTACCAGAAAAGCCACAATTTTATTCTTCTTTAGGGCTGAATAAATCTCCATTCCTCATGAAATCATATTTATTTAATTTCTATATTTGAGAGTTCTCAGCTCTGAAAAGTTTTCTTAATTTGTTTCTTTCTTTAATTTGTTAACTTGTGTTGAGTTACTGATTGTGATTTCAGCATTTTTAAGACAAGAAAATTAAAAGTATTATACTATTCACTCTTTAATGTACATGTGTTGAAGGAGAGGGGATACTGTTGTTTGCATGATGCAATTGCTGTATATTTTGGACCTTAAAACTGAAACACAACAATTATAAGTAATTTAGAGACCTGTATTTTTGTAACCACTGATCCAGGTCTTAAAAAATGTGTGTATATTCACTCCTTAAATTGATCAGATTTAGAAATATAAGAGCCTTTACAAGTGCCCTGGGGTTAAAGCAGGTAGAAATAGGTAGAAATACTGATTCATTCTCATTCATTCTCTCTCTCTCTCTCTCTCTCTCTCTCTCTCTCTCTCTCTCTCTCCTCTTAAAAAGTATCAAGTAGCCTAAGGCCTTATCTCTTCTTCCTATTCACATATATGTGTTGTGTACAAACATACACTTCTTGCATTCAACAAAGATATGCCTAATAAAAAGAACCTGAACTTTTCCCCAAGATCACTTTCTGCTCAGAACAATGCTCATCTTTTTTACTTACCAATTTGACCCCTAGAGGTGATTATTAACTGGCAAAGAAGTGCTAAGTTTTATTGTTGTTATTATAATAGTGGGAATTGAATAACAATGAGGGTCTCCCTCCATTACCATGCAATTTCCCTTTTCTCTCCCTTTACATATAAGAGGTTGTGAGGGGAACGGAAAATAAATAAGGAGAGAAATGAAATACAGTAGATGGGGTAGAGAGAGAAGATGGGAGGGGAGGGGAGGGGGGATAGTTGAGGATAGGAAAGGTAGCAGAATACAACAGTTACTAATAGGGCATTATGTAAAAATGTGGTCATGTAACAGATGTGATTCTGCAATCTGTATTTGGGGTAAAAATGGGAGTTCATAACCAACTTGAATCTAATGTATGAAACATGATATGTCAAGAGCTTTGTAATGTTTTGAACAACCAATAAAAAAAATTAAAAAAAATAAAAATAAAGATAAACTTACATCTTCCACAAAAAAACAAAAGAAGACCAAGATATGGTCTGTGGTAAAAATAAATAAGTAAATAAGTGAATAAATAAATGATGAATAAAGAAACAGTTAACCAATACAGATGTTTCTTCCTTAGCCAAGAATTACTGACATATTGAAAAATTGTGCTCTATATGTATACTATGAATTGAAATGAATTCTGCTGTCATATATAACAAATTAGAATAAATAAATCAATAACAGAAAAAAAATAATAATAGTGGGAATTGAACTCAGGGCGCCATCTACCACTGAGCTATGTCCTCAGTCCTTTTTACGTTTTGTTTTGAGACAGGGTCTTGTTAAGTTGTTCAGAGTCTTGCTAAGTTGCTGAGGCTGGCCTTGACATCCTCTTCCATAAGTGTGCTGAGTTGTGTGTGCCAGGGGTGGCAATTTTGAAAGAGATGTTTATCATGTCCTTATATCAACACCATGTTAAATGAGATATAAAAATATTTTAGCTACCTAGCATCATAGCCAAAAATATGATGGGATTATCTGCAATCTCACAAGTGAGGTTCATGGTCTTGGAATTTTTCTTTAGAAGCTTTATGGAAAAGAAGAAAATAGTATTCTTATCTCTGGCAGCAATAATTCAATAAGATGTCTTTTGCATCAGGAGACATTGCCATCTAGGACATTTGCCTAAATAACAGCAACAACAAAGACTGTCATTTCTTTCATTATTCTATTCCTGGCCTGGCTAGATAAGAGCAGACAGATAATTAAGTCAGTGATGAGTGGCATGTGCAATGCCATTCCAGCTATTAGCATGTATATCAAGAATTGCAGGTATAAAGACATGGTGGCAGACCTGTGGGGGCCATCACTTCCACTCCTTGAGTCACTCTCTGTCCCCACTGATAGCCATTCAACCTTCCATAGTGCAATCCTGGCAATTAAATTATAGATAGATGTGAGATAGAGACAGAGAGACACCCAGAAGATTTACCTGTATAATTTAGAAACAAATATTTTAAAACTATAACCTACATTTTAGTAGCAATTTTCTTTCAAAATATGGTTCAGATGACAGTTGTCTGTTTAAGTACTAAAGTGTCACCATTAGTTGGCATCAAACTATTACATCACTATTATTAAAAATATTTTATACTAATTCTACTGATAATCACAGGAAACATGGACATCCAGAGAATATTTTCAAATGCTAGAAAGCAGTATGTTTCTACTATACATATAAGTGAACCATCCATGGCTAGTCTTTGGATGACATGACAATGTGGAATGCTGGAGGAAAGTCCTATGCAAAGGGTGCTTCCCCTGGGTTTCCTATGCAGGCATTTTCTGTATCATCTTTCAGGTGGTGCCCAAGTGGACAGTAGTCTCTGGTGATCTGAAAAGAGAAAGATCAGATTTGGGTGCAACTATAACAACTAGAATTTCTAGGGAAGAATATTCAAGTGGAAGACTTGTGGAAGGATGGTAAAAATAATCTCAGAAGTTTATGTAGGAAATCTTCCTGAGTTTTTGGACCTCAACATGACTCAGAATGTGTACAACAAGACACTTGGAAGTCTCACAAGGAGACACTGCTGGAATATAAGCTGCTGAACAGATATTTCAGAGAGTGTGCAGGAACCAGAGTGGGGAGAGCTCATTGAGCATGGCAAACATTTGCTTGAGACTTCAGATAGGTAATAAAGGAAGCATCTTAGAAATGACCATGATTTAGGGTCCAGGACCTAAAACCAAAGGAAAAAATTACAATAAACTCTCCACAGTGAGAAAACAAAACAAATCAAAACAAAATCAAAATCAAAACGAAATCAAACCAAACAATCAACAACAAATAAACCAAGAAGGATGAAGAGAATTTCCCACTTTTCTTACCACCTGTCAGAACAAAACCTGCCTATTCACAGTGCAATTTATAATTCATTAGAAATATAAATACGTAGGCAGTGACATCAGTGAAATTAGGGTGATAGACAACTTCAGCCATCAACCACTCCCCAGAAACTTTAAAAAATTAAACCAAAATCATCAGAAATAACATTAGCCAACTTTAAAGCAGTCAGTGGTTTTCGCCAACCAAGAAAGTGCTAAATCATGGAAAAGACAACATAACATCAGTGGAAAAGTTTCACAGTGTTTTTACTACCGTGACTCCATTCCTTTTCCTCTGGGGAAAGTGGAGACCAAGTTCCCCAGGGGAACCCTGGTTCCTGGTCCTGAAAAGACAAGAGCAAATTTTATCTACAAATAATTATGTTTGTGTCCTCTATCCTATCTGGGGATGTTATTGTTTGAAATTCTGTCCCCTCCAAAATTCATGTTGAAATGTATTTGCCATTGGAACAGTATTAACAGGTGGAACCCTTACAAGGTTATTAAGCTCTAGGAACTCTATCTTCATAATTAGATAAATGTGTTTATAGTGGGAGTGAAATCTTTATAAATGAACAAGTTCAAATCCATCTCACTCCCTCTTACTCTACCAACTCCTGAGGACACAGCTATGATACCATCTTGGAAACATAAAGCAGTTCTTGATGGTCAGTTAATTCACCACTGCCTTGATCTTCATGACTTCCCAGGCTCCAGAATTGTAAAAAAAACAAACTTTTTGTTCATTATAAATCACCCAGTCTTAGATTTTCTGTTACAGCCACACAAAACAAACTAAGATAGGGGGCTGCCTGCTGAACAAATGCCAGGTGCTTAGTGTTGATTTGGAGGTGAAAAACTGCATATATTTCTCAAAAACAGTGTAGGATGAATGAAAAAAAAACACAACAGTCTGAGTCAAAAGATTTATAGTTGTCAAACAAACAAACAAACAAACAAAAGCCACTGAAAACCTGTGAGGAAAAACAGGAGAGAAAATGTATTTGGGAAACTGGGGACATTAAAAGATGTCAGTGAATATTGGAAAGTTCAGAAATCCACATGCCAGGACAGGACAAAATGCCTGCTCAGGAAGGAGCAAAGAAGACACTAAGATTTCACCTCTAGATGATCTCTGGGCTCAATGTAAGCAGAAAGTAAAGGTCAGGGAGACATTTAAGTGGCCGACTGTTGAAGGAGAGAGTCGGCACAGAGCCAGTGTGCAAAGAATGGGAGAAAGATGCTTCTTCTCCTCAAACCGCTTTGTCTCTCTTTTTCAATCCATCTATCTCCCGTTTCTGTCATAATATTTTGTAATTTAGTAGGAAAAGGGATCTTACCTCATTTCCTCAAGGGACTTCATTTCATTTCCAGTGCAAGTTAATATCTTATGAATTTTCACTTCCATGCTTTGTCTTCTAAACTACTACTTTATGACCATTACACCATAAAAACTAATGATTCAGTACAGTTTCTGGATGTTTTTCTCTGTGTGGTCAAATCTGTTGATAGACTGTAAATTAAGCTGTCTTGAATAAGTATTATTTTTTGAAAAATAAAAAAAAAACTTAAAGCAACCACTTTAGTTTAATTAAACTTGGAAACAATCACTGTGAAAATGATTTCTATGGAAAATAACAAATGGTATTATGTAAATTAGAAAACCAGAAAATAATAATTTCCACATTTAAAAATCTTTCTATTTTATTTCTATCCTTTTGATTTTCAGCAAAATCTTACATTTGTAAAAGAAATTGAGGGGTATCTATTCTAGATAGATATTAATGGTCTTAATTTAGGATTAAAAATTCTCCAAATAAGAGGCAAAAGAAATATAGATAAGGAGAAAGTAATTGATACTTAGGAGGCAATGGTGCTGTCATAAACAGTGCAGTATAAGACAGATGAGAAAGACTGCAAGGCTTTCAGAACTGTATCTCTATTGCTACTACATTAACATATTTCTAAAGAATGTCCCATCATCTTAAATAGAAAGTTAACACTATATAGAATATTCAATAGAAATGCAATGCAAGTCAAAATGCTAACTTAATAAGAAATTAGGTGAAACTAAGAAAATACACAATTGCAAGTTTCTTTTACTCACATCTACATGTAATTAACTATGCTGAATATAAGTTGTCGCATATAATTTGAGAGCCTTCTGAGTTAAATGCAAATTATGAAATCCAACCGGACAACAGGAAAATGATGCATGTTGTTTAGAATTTTAAATTTTCATAGCAGGTGTATGCAAGGAGGGCAATGACAATATCAGATATGATTGGTCTACTAAGAAAAAGATTCTGTTGTGGGAATTCACTTCCTGTAGTAATAGAAAATTCAAGACTCTCTCAATGAAGGAAAAAACAAACAAACATACAAAACCGTAAGTTTGTCTCTCCACTGTGTCTGTAATAACTAAAGGATTAGCCAGCCACACCTTCTGACTCACACATTCAGAATCACCTTCCTTCATTTTATTTTTTATATAGTATTCTAATTCCAAATTGTCCGACAGCTTACTTTCCTTTGTACTTTAACTGTGAATGCATTATAAATAAGCACATGGATTTCCATAAAGACCTTAAATAAATACATTATCTATAGAGAAATCTGAAAAACTTGTTGACCACTTGGCTGTGCTAACCCTGTTGTTGGAAATTACAAGTATACCTCAGATGCAAAAATAGCTTCCACTTTGCCTACATTATCTCTTTGGGCTCTGCTTCTGTTCAACTAAATTTTATGTGGGTTTCTAAAACACAGTTCTCGAAAATGGGTTTTAGAAAATCTGAATTCAAAACTAAAAGGAAAAAACAAACCCTAAATTATTGAGAGCTATAGAAGTAGCATCCAGAGCAAGGTTTCTATATTGTGCTACACTGTCTAAAAGTGACCTCTTTCCAAGTATTATTTAATATCATTGCCTAGAAAATTGCCTTTTTAAAAAAAATTCTTCCTATATTTTTCAAGCAGAGAAAATTTTGAATTAGAAAGTCATTTTTGAGTAAGCAAATTAATCTTCTAAAACCCTAAGGGTCAAGTAACTATAATTCCAAATTTGCACACCTTAGTTTAATGAAATTGCTAAATTCGTAATGCCTAAAGAGCTCAGCTGAAATTATAGCTGACTGAAATTTTAAATATAAAGTAATTAAAAACTTTAAAAAATTAAAATGAATGAACATCAAATCTCTGAATATAATCTTAAACAGTAATTTTATAAATTAATTAAAAGGTGATTATGTATATAAAAAATAAAATCACCTGAATGACAGTGTGTATAATTAAATGTAAATGACAAACAAGAAAACATTAAAATGAATACGACAAAGTTTGATAGCCTTCTATTTGAGTACACCAGGATGATCTGAGGATGTAGTTCAGTGATAAAGTGCTTATTATAACATGTATGAGGCCCTGGGTTTGATACCCACCACCAGAAATAAATAAATAAGATATCAGTCAAAATTTTGGAAAAAATTAACCAACCGGATATATAAAATTACAAAGAATGACAACCAAACTACAAGGTAAACAAAAGTATCCAGTGAATATTTAGAAACTTACATTTTTACAAGTAATTACTGAAACACTGATAGAAATATTGTGAGTTGTTATTTTCACAAATCAGTTTGTATAAAAATGGTAATACTCAAGGCTTATTAGAATTTTAAACAAGGCACTTATTTATTTAAGGGTTATAAAAATGGAACTGCTGGGAAACTGGAAAAATGGAACTGTTTGGAACAATATGAAAGAAATTCAGTAATACATTTTAATATTTCTTTACCTTTGCATCATTTGACTTAAGATTCTTGGTGTTACATTAAGAACATAATCAAAACAGAAAGAATACTTCCATTTTGGTATGTAGTTCAATGGTAGAGTTGGTACTCAGTATGAATGATGCTCTGAATTCAATTCCCAGCATCAAAAGTAAATATGTATATTATACATATACATAACTATATTCATTGCAATAAATAGAAAAACAATGGAGCGAATGATGGAATATGAAAAAACAATTATAAGACATATATGAATTAATTTTACCTTTAAAATTTTGTTTCTCCAACATTGATAGGAAGAAGAAATATTTAGGTTATAATGTGAAATGATAATAGCAAATAATTAAAATATGTGGTGTACATCTATAGAAAAATTATGGATAAAAACCGTGAAATATTAGTGAGATAACCTCCATGAATTTTAAAATTTCTCCTTTGTAGTTATCTGTATTCCAAAAATTTTATATGAAAATGTACTAGTTTTATACTGTGTATAAACATTATTTAACTAGGTGTAAAACAGTTGTTTAGCTTTGTTTAAAGCAGTCTTAGTGCATGCATTAACTCGGTCATTCAATTGACAAATATTGTAAGCATTCACAAGGTGCCTGACATTCTTCTACACTTTGAAATTAATATTATTAACAAGATAAGGACTGTCTTTATAGAACTTATACTCTAGTATGGTGAAGAATTCAGTTTTATCAGACTGAAGAATTAAAAGGAAGAATGGATGACAAAGAATGAGAAATGAGAAAATGGATATATGGAATTTTTACCATTTTCAAAGAAATGAGCATAGAATCTCAGTATTAGTTTTAAGCCCCTTATGGATTTAAGTAATTTATGTTGTTTTATATATCTGCGATAGTGGAATCATTCCAATGAAGTAAGATAAATGAATAATGCAGACAAAAGCATGCCACAGGAGATTATAGAGGATGAGGGCCAGAACACAAATCAAGTGACCAGACCCTGATAGGAGACAAGAGGCTTCTTTGATTGGAGTAGGTGAAATAACAGAAAATGCAGGTTTTTTTAGTACAGGATTTGTAGACATAATCTTGAGAATGAGAAAATTGGATCAATTACTTCTATTTTTTTCCAATAAAGTATGATTCAGTTATATGAGTTAAGCATGTAAGTGCTTGGGTAAAAAAAGTGAACTAACATGGGAAGTTTGAAAAGATTGCAAAAGTTGTGAAATTAGTTATCTTAGAAAACAGAAGTTAAATTTATCAAATTCAGAAATATTGTTCATATGATTCATGATATAAAAGTTTATAACTGATCTGCATATGACTTTACTCAAGCAAAATTTAGGTGCTCTTGATCAAATTGGTGTGTTCGAGGTTATTTGTGTTTAGCCAACCAGTAAAATAGTTCCCTGTCTGCTGAGAGCCATTGCCAAGTAGGAATGACCCATGGCATGACCCAGGTCATTTGCTGTGACATTGCATGTAAGGTGACCTTGCTCAAGGACCAGGGCAGTTCAGGGTTTAGGGCGCTCCTTGGGTTTAGGGCGGTTCCAGGTTTAAGGTGTATCCTGCTGGGAATAGGGCGTATCCTGCTGCCTCCAGGCACCCGCTCCTTGAGTTCCCCTTGAGTTCTTGCGGGATTGAGAGAGTATTTGGGATTCAGAGCCCAGTGGAGAGTGTGAATTTTGCCCAGAACCTGTGTGTAGAGTGCAGGTGACAGTTCGAGAATAAAGAGTTGCTGTTTGAATCTACAAGGTGTGAGTGGCTCGTGATTTTGTGCCCAGCCAGACTGTGGCACCTGTCCAAAATGTAATTTAGCAACAAACTTTAAAAATAAGAGGACTGCTTAATAAGCAAATGATTACTTAATCTGCTTGTTCAAAGAAACAAATGAGGACAGAGAAGAGAGGGCAGATTAACAGTTGTTACCTTTCAGTGCTTTCTTCAAAAATGGTGTCTTTTCAACACTTTTAAATGTTGAAAATGTTAATTGTTAAGGATATATAAAGAAAGTAGAAGCAACAATGGTAGAGAAAGTCCACAGTAGAAAAACTTGAGTTCATATGAAAGTTACATCTTTCTAAATCTCTACTCTTTCCCAGTTCTCTCTTTGCATGCTCTTTCACCAATTCTGGCATGGTACAAATTTTCTCTACTTACATTAAATATAGCTCAGGAAAAAATGTTAAATGAGATATTTCTTTTCTCACAGAGTCCACAGAAGAAAAAAGTGTACTTGTATCTGGTTATATTTGACATTTTAGGCTGTGTTCAAATTCATGTGAGAATGAAGTGTGCAGGTATAGAGAAAAAATTGAATCTGTCTCATAAGATGACATTATTTTTAGTGCTTCTGAATTTTTCTGATTCAAAACCATCCCAATGCTATCGGATTAATAAAAAAAAACAAAAGTTGGTAGAAAGAAAATTCCATACAGAATGTACTCATGTATCTTAATTGTCAAAAACAATTGGCATAAGAAATAAACACATTCTTAGAGTGGAAAAAAAACAGTCATAGAACTGAATAAATAAATAAAACCAGATAAAATAGTTTGATAAAGATTCAGGATTTTTTGTTACTCATGATGGGGATAGTGTGCATTTAAAAGACAACACTTATCTCTCACTCAATGCCAATGATTTCTTCATTGGTTCTGTACATCTTCACTTATAAATCTCACCTTGCTTTACTTTTCAGTCTTTCCTACAGGGCCATAACTTACTCACAGCACTGGGAGTTCACAGTGCTATCAGAAGTATGAATGCAAAGCTTCCCTGCCCACCCTCTCAAACTGGAAAACAGGTAAACAATGCAGACTCAAAATACCTAAAGTAGATTTGCAAGAAAAGGACAATTTTTAACATTTTTTCTTTTAGAAGCACATTGACATTTGGTCTATACAGATTTGTGCTTTTTATTTTTCTTTTCAAATATACTGCTATTAATTGCAATACCACTGACTACAATGTTTTAGCATTTGACCAAGGAAAAGATGGAGTTTAGAAAGTTCCTCACTACTTGTGCACTGTTCAAAATGCTTTTCTTTGAGTTTCAAATCATATCTTCATTCTTTCATTCGGTGCATTAGACAAAATTTCTGTATATCTGAAGACTAATTTGTAATTGTAGAGTCTATAGAGGGTGATATTTTGGACTGCTTCAATTCAGAATAATAAAAACAAAAGGGGTATAGGAGATTCCAAGCACGGTAAAACCACATTAAAAAAAATGGTAAGTTAAGTAACAACTTAAAAAAGAATGTGAAATGTGAAAACAGAGTGTATGTGTTTCTGGTGTTTATGCAGAGCTGAAGTGGCCCAAATAGAAGAGAAAAAAAAGAAAAAAACTAGACCTAATCATCAAAGACATGTTGTGAAGGTTTAAGAAGCTACTTACTGAAAGTAAAATGAAAAAAAAAAGGTATATGTAAATGTGTGCATATATATACTTGACTACAATGTTTTAGTATTTGACCAAGGAAAAGATGGAATGTGTGCTGTGTAATTTGTTTCCTATAAAGAATTGTATTGACAAAATTCATAACTTATATTATAGAAAAAAATACACATTCATTGTTTTATGAGTCTTCTGCAGGTATTTATGTAAAAAAATATTAACATCTTATGCGTTCTATGAAAATTTAATGCATGATTGTTGAAAATAAGGAAAAATCTACTTTTGGGTCTAATGCTGAAATGATCAATGTATTTCTTTTTTTTTGAATTAATTAATTTATTTCTTTATTCTAATTAGGTATAATGATAACAGAATGCATTTTGATTCATTGTACTCAATTACAGCACAACTTTTCATTTCTCTGGTTGTACGTCATGTATCATCACACCATATGTGCAGTCACACATGTACCTAGGGTAATGATATCCATCTCATTCCACCATCTGTCCTGCCTGCATGTCCTTTTCCATCCCCTCCCTCCCCTTAACACAATCACACTTCCACTATTTTCCCATGCCCTTCCCCCCATTATGAATCAGCATCCACTTATCCAGAGAACATTTGGCCTTTGGTTTTTTAGGTTTGCCTTATTTTGCTTAGCATGATATTCTCCAACTCCATCCATTTACCTGCAAATCCCATGATTTTATTCCCTTTTAATGCTGAGTAATATTCCATTATGTATATATATCACATTTTCTTTATTCTTTCATCTGTTGAAGGGCATCTAGGTTGGTTTCACAGTTTAGCTATTGTGAATTTAGCTGCTATAAACCTTAATGTGACTGTGTTACTAGTATGCTGACTTTAAGTCCTTTGGGTATAGGAGTGGGCTAGCTGGGTCAAATGGTGGTTCTATTCCAAGTTTTCTAAGGAATATCCATATTGCTTTCCAGATTGGTTGCACCAATTTGCAGTCCCACCAACAATGTATGAGTGTGCCTTTTCACCCACATCCTTACCAACACTTTATTGTTGTTTATATTCTTGTTAACTGTCATTCTAAATGGCATGATATGAAATTTTAGAGTAATTTAGGTATGCATTTCTCTGATTACTAGAGATGTTGAACATTTTTTCATATATTTGTTGATTGATTGTATATCTTCATCTGAGAGTGTCTGTTCAACTCCTTAGCCCATATATTGATTGGGTTGCTTGTGATTTTGGTAAGTTTTGTTTATAATGTCACTGTTTGTGAATTCAGTTATCACTTATTAAATTTGAATATAAATTTACTATTCATTTTCTGTTTCTTTGGGCATGATTACAAAAGTACAAATGATCATTATCACTTAAATGTAAAATAATAATATTTAACTTTAACAATTATTATTATTATTTTTATCTTTAGGAACTGTAAGATAGGGACCTTGTTCAAATCATACAGTGTAAAAATGTCCTGAGGACCAACTCATGGAGAAGAAAATTTAATGCTCATTTATGATAAAAATTACAAACAAGAAACATTTCATTTTTCTCAGTAACTAAATTTTATTTTGGGCTTGGCATGTAGCTGTGGGATAGAGTACTTGCATAGCATGTGCAGAGCTCCAGGTTCTATTAAGTACTGCAAAAAAAAAAAAAAAAAAAAAAAAAAAAAACCTTTGAAAATTTCTGACCATAAGTAGTTAATTCTATTATCCTAAATAATAATTGATACACTTTGCATCTATCTATAACAAATATAATCTTAACTTTTAAATTTAAAAATACAAAGAGGAAAACAATACAATTCAATAGAAAGGGAAGCATGAATATATATTGAACTTGTAGAATTGATAAATTACATCTAGATTCAGGGTGATAATTAAAATTTTAATGACCAGGTATTAAAGTATTAATTAAAGAATTTGTCAGTTGATATTCCTAACAAAACCTACAAGTTTTGGGCTAATGACTACTTACATAGTTACATAATACTAATTACTAAAAATTAGCACTAAATTCTAACTAGACATAGCACCTACTAGAGTATACTTTAGAAGTTTCTGAAATTAAATGTATTTAAAGAGTTTTCTCTATTTCCTTTGAATTCACCCTTGATCAATTTTCATTTGAAGAGGTAAGTGAAATCCCCAGAGTCCCCAAAACCACATAATTAGGTATTCAAGCAGCAATTCAAACAAAATAAATTCTCCATTACCAAAGAAAATGATATGAACATCTTGTCTTTTGTTTAAATGCATTGATCCTTTAAATTATAAATTATGAAAAAAAATGAAGGGAATCATAGTATTTAGTACATAGCATGTATATATGTGTGTTTATGCTTTAAAATTGTGTAAGAAACTAGCAACAAAATTATAATAAATGATGACTTTCAAATGTTGAATATACATTTGTAATACATTATTTTTCATTTTACTATACTGTTTAAAATTGTTTAAAAAATCTTTGTGTTTGTGCTCAGAAAGAGCTACTATAATTTTCATATTACAAGAGTGTGATCTAAATTAAGGTAAATGAAGAATTGCAATTAAGAAATCATAAGATATAAGAGATGCCTAGGGCAGAAAAGCACTAGAAGTGACAACAACCCAATGAAGTAACCAAAAGAGGAAGGAAGGGGCAAAGAAAGATGAAAGAAAGGAAGGAATGGGGAATTATAACAAATGAGGAAAAAGAAAAGCATGGACTACCTAAAGACAAGTTGGAAGCAGCTTTGAGGTTTGCCCTGTCATGACCAGGTATTAAAGTATTAAATGGGGTGACATCCTGAAGTGTGATAAGTTTAAAGTTATATGTTTGTGTATATTTGTGTGTGTTTGTGTATTATATATATATATATATATATACACACACACACATGCATATATATATATGTAATGTATAAGATACTTATATAAACATATACAATGTATATAATATATTTAATTTTTATATAATGTTATATAATCATATATAACACACACACACCCACACACATATAAACATATATATGTATTATTTCAACATCTTTTGACCACAGTGAAGGAAACTCATCAAATACAAAAACAATAGCAAGAAAAAATTATTCTTACATAAATATATTCAGAAATACTATTTTAATTTCTGTTTAATTTTCAGTAACATGCAGGCACTATTGGCCACAACAATGAAAGAGAGAGATCAGTACAATTATATTCTTAACAAAAGTATCTGAACGGAAGGGGAGAAGAGATATTTATTGGGTAGACAAAAGCAGACTGACAAAAATATCTTTGCATCTTCCCTAAACAATAACTTGTCCTTAATCCTTCTGCTGAGTAGGATATTTCCTTTGGTGTGTACATTTAAGTGAAAGCTTGTAAACAACTTGTGTCTAGGTCTGATATTTCTCTTATTCATACTTATACATCAATGTTCTACCTGTTGTTAGGCAACTTGAGATACTGAGCCATGTATCTTCATGATTTTGTAAAATTTTCTATATTTTGGATAATGATATTTTTACATTATGAAGAAATTTCAATAAATTACTGATTGTTTAAAAAGTGAAGCTCTTTAGCATTGATGGTATATTTAATATTAAAGCTAATAATTATCCTTTTCTTTCTGGAAGAAATGAGAAAAAAATACTGTAACTTTTATATCTCTCAGCCTCCTAAGTACTCTGCTTTAAAGTTGGTAAAAATCTGTTCAGAATAATCTTTTTTTTTTAAAGAGAGAGTGAGAGAGGAGAGAGAGAGATAGAGAGAGAGAGAGAGAGAGAGAGAGAGAGAGAGAGAGAGAGAGAGAGAGAGAATTTTTTTTTTTTAATATTTATTTTTTAGTTCTCGGCGGACACAACATCTTTGTTGGTATGTGGTGCTGAGGATTGAACCCGGGCCGCATGCATGCTAGGCGAGCTTGCTACCACTTGAGCCACATCCCCAGCCCCAGAATAATCTTGATAAACCGAGTCTTTAGATGTATTTGAGCTTCTCAAAAATGTTACACTTAATTCAACATGACCACAAATCTGAAAACAGTGGGAAACAGTCCCCACAACCAGGATGCCCTTGGTCTGTCTCACCAGGTCATAATCATCCATCCTGTGCTTATCATATACACTGGGAAGATGCTATTTACACATCTAAAAAACACATGGGAGGAGGACTGTTATTATTTGGTTGTGAGATGTCCCCCCAAAGCTCACGTGGGAGACAATGAAAAAAGGTTCAGAGACGATATGATAAAGTTACTTACCTGATGGGCTCTGCCATATTCTTCCCCATGTTGTTTTTTCTCCCTCACCTGGATACTTGAGGAAGAAAACCAGGTGCCTATGGATTGAGACCACTGAGATGATGAACCCTCAAATAAACTTTTCCTTCTCTACATTTGTTGTGGTTGGGTCTTTTTAGTCACAGCAGCTAAAAAGCAGACTAAAACAATGACTGTACAAGCATACCTCGTGAAGATCAGTATGGGAGATAACATCTGTTCTCCCTTTCTCTATGTATATATGTGTATATACATATATAAAAATATATGTATGTTTAAAATAAATAGAAATTTAAATTAATTTTTCTGCCATATTTTGAAGTTGTTATTTTAATAATGTTTATTTAATTATTAAAACAGAAATGTGAAATATTTATTTACCATTTACTTGGGGCTTTTCATTTTATCCTATGTTAAAGAATTTTTAAATGTTGCATAGTTTGATTTCTCAAAAATTTCCTTTATAGTTTCAATTTGGAA
Source organism: Urocitellus parryii (assembly GCF_045843805.1). Lineage (NCBI taxonomy): Eukaryota > Metazoa > Chordata > Mammalia > Rodentia > Sciuridae > Urocitellus > Urocitellus parryii. Next base: position 66,342,500 of record NC_135538.1, on the reverse strand, counting down.
ATACTTTGTATGTTTTTGGGTAAGTGGGATTATGTAAATTAAAAACAGTTAATTGAGGGGCTGGGGATGTGGCTCAAGCGGTAGCGCGCTCGCCTGGCATGCGTGCGGCCCGGGTTCGATCCTCCAGCACCACATACAAACAAAGATGATGTGTCCGCCAATAACTAATAAATAAATATTAAAAAAAAAAACAGTTAATTGAATAGTGTCTATCTTTGCTCTCCATTGTCCTGGCACTTCAGTTAATAGTCAACTATCTCTTATGGATTGAATACTAGGGAAAAGACAGAAAATGTAGGTAGATAGAAAGAGATTGATATCTAAGTTATTTCATTTAGCAATATTTGTTTCTAATACTTGCTGAAAAACATTTTAAAATATTCTGTAATGTTGCATCTACCTCTTGCCCTTAATTCTGTCAATGAAAAATTACTCCAAGTAATGAGTATTTTAAAACCACTATTGTGTCACCTAAGAAAGATAGAATATTAGTCATTTTTATTCATTCTAAAAATGAGTCATTCATTAAAAATGAAGTAGATATTGTCTTATGTTTCTTCAGCTCCATGTTATGGTTTGGATGTGAGGTGTCCCCCAAAAGCTAATGTGGGAAACAATGAAATAAGGTTTGGAGGAGGGCTGGGGATGTGGCTCAAGCGGTAGCGAACTCGCCTGGCATGCGTGCAGCCCGGGTTTGATCCTCAGCACCACATACCAACAAAGATATTGTGTCCGCCTTGAACTAAAAAATAAATATTAAAAAAAATCTCTCTCTCTCTCTCTCTCTCTCTCTCTCTCTCTCTCTCTCTCTCTCCTCTCTCACTCTCTCTTTAAAAAAAAAAGGTTTGGAGGAAAAACAATTGGGTTATAATCTTAATCTAATCAGTGAATTAATCCTTGATGTGATTAACTGAGTGGTAACTGGTAGCAGGTCAGTATGGCTGGAAGAAATAGCTCATTGGGGCCTGTCCATGGAGTATATATATTTTTTTCTGGAGTGTGGAGACTCTTGTCTCCCTGCTTCCTGATCACCATGTAAGCTGTTTCCCTCTGCCACACTCTTCTGCCATTTTCTACCTGAACTCAAGCCACAAGGAATGGAGCCTGTTGTCTATGGATTGAGACCTCTGAAACCATAAACCTCCAAATAAACTTTTCCTCCTCAAAATTGTTTTGGTTGGGTCATTTACATAGCAATGAAGAAAGTTGACTAAAACACTGTTAGCCATAGTGATGCACATGTTAATAATAATAATAATAATAATACTAATAATAATATATATTTATATATGTATAAAATCTTCTAACATATATGATATAAAATATATATGTTTTCATATATATAGTGTGTATATATATACGTTTGTAGGTATGTATATAAATAGCTCATAGGCTAATTGGTGGGGGATATGTAAACATAAAGTCAGGGTTTCATTGGATAGATATTAATGTACATACTGAAAAAAAAAAAAAAAAAACACAATGTACCAAGAGGTAACAGAGGATTTTTATTGAATAGCTGACGGGAGTAGCATAGTAAGATGTGATACAGCATGTGCAGAATACAGAGGAACAAGAAGAGATGTGAGATTAAACAAGCTTCCCTTTTGCTTAACTTTTTATCCTCAGTCAGAAGAATAATCTCTAGGAGTAAAAGAAAATATATATTAAAATATCTTTGAAACATGTTTTATTAATCTCCTGTTTTAATTCTCCTATCAATGGAATAAAATTAGTATAATCCAAGAATATGCTAATTTAACCTGTGTTAAGTTTTTAGTCAACCCTAAAGATAAGGTTTTAAAGACACTTAACAAGAATATTTGAGTAAAGGAACTATTGACATGAGAGGTTTAACAGCCTGGAACTTCTAGACAATGAAGTTCTCCCAGTGCTGCTCTGTAGGCTCTGAGTTTGGATTCTGTCCCTGAAGCTAATGTGTATAGAGGTTGGGCAGGAGAATATAATACCAGTCCACATCAGTTTACTTCTTAATCCACACTATTCTTCTTCTCTTCCAGCTGTTTTCTGAATGTTCCAGGTGTTTCCAAAGGCAATAGAAAATTGATATATCTAGGAAGCAGACTCTTTCCATCCATGGAAATGATGACTTGACACATGCTCAACAACCATCTCCTCCTCCACAGATAACAAAAGTAACATCTGGTTAGCTGCAATTTGACATCATTGACCTTGGGAGAATGCTGGAACACAGCAGAAGAAGGACCTGAATCATATAAGACTCACAAGGCAAAAATACTAAAGAAGAAACAGGGCAACCTATCAGCTGCCACCCTGGATCTCCATCCAGGGGCTGACTTGCCTTTTGAGGGAGAAAGGCTTCATGTAGAATCCCACAAAAGTCCATCAGGGTAAAAGCCTTTAATCCTAATTATGGAAAGTCACAGTTGTTACAAGCTTGCAGCCTTGTTAGGGGTGCAGTCTGGAGTCCACAAAGTGACTTTGCTTTAGAGAAGGAACTCAATTTTTGCAGGGGTAAGCCACCAGAGCCCAGGCTGCTGTGACTAGGTGCCATTTTGAGCGGGAGAGATTATCCAAGTGCATACTGCTCTATGAGTTCAGAAATCCCCACACATCCCCATCTTTAGAATATATAACATTTTGCCACATTATGTCAATATGTGGAGATTGCATCCTCACAGACTCATATTGGACGAACACAGGAACTGTTACTCCAGCATCCAAGCCTGCTTTGTGTCCTCCATCACAAAAAACAGAGTTTTCAGCACAAAGAGGAATAGATAGTACCAAGCTCAAGAACTGAGAAACCAGGGCACTTAATCTCTGGAAACAGGCCATGGCCACCTGTGTATGGTCCTGGCCCAGTGCCAGAAATGTGGGAACCCATGCAGTTCCTACCCACTGCAGACACTTCAGTGTTTGTGAGTGCATCTCTCCCATCAGGGTGGAGAGCAATTCCTGTGTGGTGCACCACTGCTGCCCTACCTTGTGCCATCGCTGGGCAGATGTTGAGCTTGTGGCTGGGTATAAGCACCACAGACAAGGTGTTGTGATTCTCTTTGCCACTTCTCTCCATGTAGTGTGTGGGACTGCTACCTTGTCTGAAGGCAGGTAAGTAAAGCCCTCCTCTGCTGATGGAGCTACCAAATCCAGAAACCTTTCCAGCAGCAGAGCTTACTTTAGCCTGAGGAAATAAATTTCCATCACCTCACTGGTACCACCCTTCTGCATGTCCTTCTGGGTGGACATGCAGTGGTATTTTCACTTTAGTAACTGTATTCACCAGTATGCCTGAGCCATAGCAGTGCACCCACTCCTGGGTGACCTTTGAAGAAAGTTGGCTCTTTTGACTTCACCACTCCCCATGCTTTGCCTATAGTAATTAATTACAGCCAAGGGAGCTGTGGCATGATTACACTGTGGTACCCAACTAGAAACAAAGCCCATATCACAAATCAAACCCAAGACTCATTTTTAAGAGAAAGCCATTTACTACAAAGGTAACTCCATAAATTGGTAGAGACAACTGGTCCATTAGATGAGCCAATCTCAGTGTAGAAGCACAAGAAATATGAGGAAAAAAAAAAAAAAAAAAACAAGGTGTCACCACATCTCCAAAGAAACACAAACTCTCTCTAGCAATAGATCCCAAAGAAACTGACATCTATGAAATGCCTAATTAAAAAATTAAAAGAAGGATTACAGGGAAGTTCAATGAGATTCAACAAAATATAGGCAGACAGTTTAACAAAATTAGAAAAAGTGCAGGGAATTCATCAATGAGAGAAAGATTTTGCAAAAAAAAAAAAAATAGAAATCTTGGAAATGAAAAACCCAATACAACAAATAAAAGAACATAGATGAAAAGATCATCAGGACTAAATCAAGTAAAAAAAAAATAGAATCTGAACTTGTAAACAGGTCTTTTGAAATATCCTAGTCGGAACAAAGAAAAGAAAAAAAAAAAGAAAGAAAAAAGAGTAAGAACACTTGTAAGACATTTAGGACAGTATTAAGTGAACAAATATTTGCATTTTGGAAAGATGTGGGAGACAAATAAAGGAAAGACATGGAAAACTATTCAATGAAATAATATTTTAAAAATTCCTTAATTTGGGGACAGATATCGACAACTTTCCCATGGGTACAGAAGTCCAATAGGATGCAATAGAAATGATCAGAAAGTATCCTCACCCTCACCTAATATAATCAAATTGTCTAAAGGACAAGACAAAGAATTCTAAAAACTGCAAGAAAAAATTAGAACTGACGACATTTAAGGAAACAAATATTAAACTAATAGATTGCAAAGTAGAAATTTTATCTGTCAGAAGGAAATGGAAACATATATTCCAAGATCTGAAAGAAAATAACTGGAAACCAAGAATACTATATCTAGCAAAGCTATCCTTTGGTAACAAAGGAAAAAAAATTAATGACAAGTAAAAACTAAAGGAATTTTCATCACCATGAGACAGGACTTAGGAAAGATCCTTAAGGGAGTCTTCAATCCAGAAGCAAGAGAAAGATAACTACCATCATGAAAATGAAAAATTTATGGACAAAATAGAAATGCAAAACAAAAATAGAAAATAATCAAATATTTTTAACATAATTAGCCACCAAACCACAAAGATGAATAAGAGAGGAAGAATTAAAAAATGATATCCAAAACAAATAGGAGATACTGAACAAAATGAAAACAGTAAGTCTTTATGGATCTATAATAATCTTGAATGTAGATAGACTAAATACTCCAATTAAAAGATACAGATCTCCTGCATGGAAACAAAACAAAACAAAACAAAACAAAAAAACCCTGAAAATTAAAAGAAAGAAAGAGTTTAGAGAAACAAAAATCAAAAGTGAACAGGATTAACTATCCTTATATTAGATAAAATAAACTAAAAAACAAAAAAAATGTTAGGGGAAAATAATGATTAAGTAACAACTCAAAAAGAAAGTATAACTATTGTAAATATATATGCACTAACAGCATAGAACAGACTTTTGTAAAGCACACATTATTTAAAAGAACGAGAGAGAGAAGATCCTATTCAACAATGCTGAAAAATTCAACATCACTCTTTCATCAGTGTGTAGGTTGTACAGACAGAAAATCAACTGAAAGGGTAAAGTTTCTAAGCTGGAAAGCTTGAATTAAAATGTAAAAGATTAGGTATTATTAAGTTCCTCTGTTACACCCAGATACCCGAGATAGTTAAGACAACGCCCTACTGGCCATTTTGCCTAGGGCCCTGTGCAGTTTGTCACAGGGCCTGAACCAATCAGTTTGAATGTGTATCCCGCTTAGGAGTGACCAATCACCCCGGCCCGGCCTGTTCCCGCCAATGAATGTGCCAATCACGTCTCAGAGTTGTTGTTCAATTTTCCCGCACCTCATGATGATTTGTTCTGATGTATGCAAAGCCCACCGCCCTCTCCAGAAAGTATACTTAAGCTCTGCTTGACCTCTGCTCTGGGCTCCGGGCTGCTCTCCCTTCTTGAGTGAGCACGGAGCCCCAGTGCGCTGGAATGGATCCCCAATAAATCCCCTTTTGCCAATTGCATGGAGCCAGTCTCTTGGGTGGTCTCTCCCTCCGACGCTCCACAGGACCCTTACACAACAAAGAATTACACTATAATATAGATTGATTAAACTTAACAAATACTTACAGAACATTTCATGCAATAGCTACAGAATACACATAATTTTCTTCAGCACAAGAAATATTCTCCAGAATAGGCCATGCATTAGACTATAAAACAATTCTCAACAGATTTTAAAAAGTCAAAATCATATCATTTATACTCTCTGACCAAAATGAAATAAAACTAGAAGCTGACAATAAAAGAAACTTCAGAAATGATACAAATTCATGGAGATGTGACAACATGCTACTGATTGACCAATAAATAGGTCACTGAAGAAATCAAGGGGAATTTTAAAAGTTTTTGAAACAAATGTAATGAAAATACAATATTGGAAACCTTTGAGATAAAGCAAAAACAGCACTAAGAAGTAATTTTATAGCAATAAATATATTCATATTAAAAAATATTAGAAATTTGAAATAAGTAGCCTAACATTCTTCTCAAGGACCTAAAACTGCAAAATCACACCAAACCTAAACTTGATAGACAGAAAGATTAGAGAAGTAATAAATTAAATAGAGATCAAAACATGATAAAAAATCAATAAAAAGAATTAATTTCTTAAAAAAGGATAAACAAAATAAAAAAAAATCTTTAGCTAAACTAAAAAAACATGAGCCAAATAAGTTAAATCAGAAATAATACTACAGAAATAAAAAGTGTCATGGGGTCTATTTTTAACAACTATATACCAACAAATTGGAAAACCTAGATGAATTGGATGAATTAATGGATACATACAATTTACTGAAACTGAATCTCTGAGACCAGAACAAAAGGAGAGTTAGTGTAGATAAAGAATGATTGGTCAGGAAGATGAGGGCCTGTTCAAAAGGAAATAAAATGCTAATCCCTCCAGAGTACTTCCACCTCCTCAGGGGTTGCCAAGGTCAGCTGCCTGCAGGGAACTGTTCTTCCCAGTAAGTGAGGAGTTGTTAGTACCCCTTGGGTGGCTCCCTTCTTGCCTTTCTGGGGAGATGTGGAAAATAGGGAGAAGTACCACTGGATGGCTCCTTTCCCACAACCATGTAGACAAGATAAGAGGAGGAGGGGACCTGAGAAGAAAGGAAACCTAAAATCTAGAAAGGGGGCAAGACACCCCCATTCCCAAGGGCAACATCTCTGAACTCCCTCGTTGGGGAAGTCCCTCTCTCTTCCTGTCTCTCTCTCTCTCTCTCTCTCTCTCTCTCTCTCTCTCTCTCTTTCTAGTCCTTAAATAAAACTTCTTTTCTTTGCTTGCCTTGGTGTTGAAAAACCAGCTTCTACCTAAGAGCAAATCCTGTCCAAGGAAGGGGGTGTGGCCCTTGTCCTAGGAAAGACCCACAGAGCACTCCTAGGCACATACCCACCCTGCTGAGTTGTTTATCTACAAATAACAGGAGAGATCTGCTGTGCCAGGTGTCCCTGACTCAGTCAGGCTAGGTGGGGACCCATAGCAACCCCCTAGCAGCCACCAATCAGCATGAGACAGGAAAAATATCTGGGATGCCAGATGACCCTCCCAGTAGTTTATGGTGGTTGATAACATGTTGGGAAACCATATAGTTCAGAACCAACACCCCTCTTGGCTTAAACCAATCAGTTCAAACAAATCCCCCTCTTGTGCTAACCAATCACCCCTACCCAATTTGTTCCTGCCAGTGAATGTGCTAATCATGTTTTAGAGTTGTTGTTTGATTTTCCCACAGTGTGTGATGATTTGCTATGAGATGCTATGATGTATGTGAAGTCTCTGCCTTCCCCAAAGAGTGTATAAAACTGCTGCAAAACCTCACCAGTTGCTGTGTGTGAGCAGAGGACCAAGCTAGCTCGCAATAAACACCTCTTTGCTGCTTACTTGGATCTTGGTCTCTGGTGGTCTTTTGGGTGTCCCAAGCATAACAGTGTTTCTCAGATGTTCCATCTTGAACATTGGGGGAGTGGGACCAGATCCTGATTTTCAAGACAGGTTTCATGATGAGACATAGAAACCTAAACAAATCAATCATAATCATTGATCTTGAATTACTAATAAAATGTATTTTAGTCACTTGTTGCATCTGTGTGACCAAAACATTCGACAAGAACAACTAAAAAGGGGAATAGTTTATTTTGGCTCATGGTTTGTCAGAGATTCAGTCTTTGGTGGTAGATGCTGGGTCCAAGATGAAGCAGAATATCATGGTGGAAGAGCATGGCAAATGCAAGTAGCCCATGACATTGCGAACAGAAAGCAGACAAAGTGAGTTTCACTCACCATGGACAAAACATATAATCCACAGGCAAGCCCCACCCCCACCTGTCTTCTCCACTCACACCCTACTTGCTTATAATTACCACCCAGTTAATCTCTGTCAGTAGATGAATGCACTGATTTTAGGATCTCTTAACCTAATTATTTCACTTTTGAACCTTCTTGTATTGTCACAAACATGGGTTTTTTGGCACACCTCATATATTAAAAAATGTCTTTCATGAAATGTTGTCCAGAACTGGATGGCTTTACTCTTTAAGTCCATGAAATATTTAAGGATGAACCAATACCAAGTATTCTCAACTCATTTCAAAGAATTGAAAAACTCATTCCACAAGACAGGCATTACTTTGTTACAGAAGTCAAATATAAATATCACAAAAAATAGAAAAGTATAGACTATTATTCCTAATGAATATAGATGCAAAAATCTTTTTTAAAATATTAGCAAATATTTTCAATAGTAATCAAAAAGATCTTTCACCATGATCAAATTGGATTCATCCCATGAATATATATTCATATACATGAATATATGCAAATCAATGAACATAATGCATCATGTTTCCAAAATGAAAAATAAAGATCATATGATTATCTTAATATATGCAGAAAAAACATTTGGTAAAATTCAAGATCCATTCATGAAGAAAAACTATGAACAGATTAGGTACAGAAGGATTATTCCCTAACATAATACAGCCTACAGAGAACCAACATACAACAAATATCTTACTGAATAGGGAAGAGCCAAAAGCATTTCCTCTAAGATTTGGAACAAGACAAAGTGTCCAATATCTGTGCTTTTTTGGTACCAGGGACTGAACTCAGGTGCACTCAACCACTGAGCCACATCCCCAGCCCTATTTTAGATTTTATTTAGAGACAGGGTCTCACAAGTTGCTTATAGCCTCACCATTGCTGATGCTGGCTTTGAACTCTTGATCCTCCTGCCTCAGCCTCCGAAGCTCCTGGGATTATAGACATGCACCACGCTGCTAGGTTATCAATGCTCTTATTCAATATAACTCTAGAAGTTTTAACTAAAGCAGTTGTGAATGAGAAGGAAATAAAAAGTGTATCTATAGGAAAGGAAGAAATCAAATTATCATTGTTTGCAGAAGATATTATACCATATATAGAAAAATTTAAATATTAAACGAAAAGATTCTTACAACTAAAAAAAAATGTTGTAGGATACAATATTAACATGTAAAAATCAGTAGCAAGATACTAACAATAAGATTGATGAGGAAGAAATTTAAAAGTTATCTCATTAATAATACTCCCCTATATCCAAGATATCTACAATGAAAATTATAAAACAAAATTGGAAGAAATTGAAGAAGATACAGCAAATAGAAAGACTTTCTAAATAATAAAAGTAGAGATAAAAAAGAGGATGGTTTACAAGAGATATCACAGACATACTACAGAGTAAGACAAAGCAAAACAAAACAGCATAGTACTGACATATAAACAGATACAGACCAATACAAGAGAATGGAGATCACAGAAATAAACCTGCTTATCTAGAGCTGACCAATTTCCTACAAGGGCCCCAAAAACACATGGTTGAGAAAGAACAGCTCCTTCAATAAATAGTGTGGGAGAAAAGTGTATATTCATGGTCAGAATATAGACATTTGACCATTCTCTCTCACTTGGTAGAAAAACTATCCCAAAATTGGTCAAATACCTAAATGTAATACCTGAAACTATGAAACTATTGGAAGAAAGCAGAAAATATTTCAAGACAACTGAATAGGTAGTTAGTTTTTTAGACCCCCAAAGCACAAGGATTAAAAGCAAAAACAGAGAGGTGGGATTACATCAGACTAGACTGTTTCTGTAGAACAAAGGAAACAAAGGAATGAAGAGGAAAATTTGAGAATGACAGAAAATATTTGCCACTTTTCATCAGAATATATAAGAAACTCAAACTTTTTAACAAAAAAAGCAATTAAAATAAACGATTAAAAAAGTTAAAATGAAATAAATAAATGTTCTCAAAATAATAAAAAATGACTAGCAAATATGTGAAAATAAGATCATTAACTGTTAAGTAAATGGAAGTCAAAACTACAATGATGTTACATCTCATTACAATTACAATGAATATTATCAATAGGAAAGCAAAACAATATCTACAAAAAAAAATGCCTAGTGAAGATATGGGGGAAAAAAAGGAATCTCACAAACTGTGTAGAAATGTAAAGTAGTACAACCATTTATGGAAAATAGTATGGAGTTTCTTAAAAAAGTAAAACCATATCTACAATATGATCCATCTTTCCCACTTCTGGTTATATATCCAAAGGTAATGAAATCAGTAAAGCAAGAAGATCCTTGCATGCCAAATTAATTGTGGCACTATGCATGATAGCTAGGATAAGTGCATACCTAGGATGAATGGATGAAGAAAATATGGTACATATATACCATGGAATAGTATTCAGACATAAAGAAGAACAAAATCCTCTCATTTGCAGCAAATAATGAATGGAACTGAAGGGCATTATGTTGAGTGAAATAAGCCAGGCACTGAATGACAAATATTGCATTTTCCCTCTCATATGTAGAAGTTAAAAAATAAAGTACAACTGAAAGTAGAATAGCAATTACTAGATTTGGAGAAGATAAGCAGAGGAAAGTGGAAATAAAGTGATGCAGAATTTGATCAGGGTGTGCTATGTGAATGTACTGAAATATCTCTAAATCACATCAAATTTTACAATTAAAAAATGTTGACTAAAATATATTAAAAAGTTTTTGAAAATGAAGTTGATTTAGCTTATTTATAAAGATAAGGGAGAGACTAGATAAAACTCAATGTCATCTTTACTTAACCCTTGTATATCCTATCAATTCCATGAAATTGCATTTTCTCTTTCCATCAGTTTACTCAAAGGTTTCAGGGAATTCCTTTACATTCCGGAGGTTTCCTATGATTTTATTATGAGGTATGTTGCTGTATAAAATTGGGAATACATAATGTGAAAGAAATTTTTTATTAAAGTATAGTCACAGACAACTGTGTTAATTAATTAAAGATGTAACTATATTCAGTATAGGAGGTTATGTTTTTCTGCAAACTTGTGTTATTTGCTATAGACGCTGACCTCACTGTTCCGCTTTAATGAACCAAAGTGGTAAATGAAGATGCCCATCTCATTATTAATTTAGAAACAATTCTAAAATTCTTCCTCCTTGCAAAATTTGCTTTCAAAAGTGAAACCTATGTGATTCTAATATATTTTACTTAAATTATTAATTCAAAGATAGCACAATATCTAATTATTTCATAAATGTACAATAATCATTATTTAGTGATCCTTTAATTTAATTTATTTATCTCACATACATTATTTATCTCACATATATTAAGTATCTCACATACTTCTCTTGTTATTCATAATTCAAGTCAACTTCCTTTTCATTTCTTCCTTAAAGTAATAGCTTTTGGTTAGTCCCAATTTAATAAACTAATTTTAGAAATTCTCACAGTGTATAATTAAGCTTTCTCCTTTTCAGATTAAGTAGTTCAATCAGTACTGTGAGTTCAGACCCTGAGCCGCAAGCAAAAGTTTTAGAACGAACTCCTTCTCCTTTATTAACTATAAAATAATTAGAGATTGAGAAAATGGCAGCCACAGGTCATGAGGGCAAATGGTGAAAGAAGTTTTTCTCTTTTCATTTTGTTATTATAAAAATGATCTTTGAACCATCGAAACTATTATGGATCAATATGCCACAAAATATTATTAAACTCTCACAAAATGTAAGAAATTCTGCTCTGTTCTTTCAGATGCAAACTTGGTTTCCTTGGCAGTGTACCTGTCATGAGTGGGATTCTCTTGGTGAAAATTTGCATAAAGGGTGGGGTCTGCATGTCAATATCCTCCATATCCTCCAGGTGGTGTTACAAACATCATTTACAACTCCTTGGTCTTTCTCTTGAAGTTCAAAACTCAGGTAATAAGAAGGTGTGCATGTGCGCGCGGGCACACACACACACACACACACACACACACAGAAAGACAATAATTGCTTATCACTTGCTGGTGCTGTCTACCAATCCTGAGAACTCTTCTGAGTTTAGAATGTTAGACTTCTTGTTAACTCTCACTCTCCTCTTTGGTTTACTTCAAGAGGTGCCATTCTTCCTCATACCCTTTCTATGAGGCTTTTCCTTCTCTCCCCTTCTTCCTATGTTGTCTCAGTACTCCATAAACTGATACCTACAGGGCTGGTTACAGTAGAACAATAAGGTCTTATAAAATTTTAAACAAGGACACTAATTCTTGTTTAGTGAAGGCACAACAATTCCAGCACAATATTTGTTTTGTCTATGTAATAGTCATTTAATGAATGCTATTTTATCTCCTTTTAAACTCTAGGTAAGCATTCACCTACCTAGAGAAATAATCTTTGACTAATAGTAATTTCTTCCAAGTGATTCATATATGATCATGACAAATTTAGTTTCCTAGTATCATAATTCACTGTTAAATTTTTCATGCAAAAATTCTAAACACCAGTGTTAATAGAAAAAGGTCTTTTCTTCAGTGTTTATTCTATTTTTACATGCAACAATGACAAAAGCAAATGATCAAATGTCTTTTTCCACCTTATTGACTTCACTATATAAATATCCTTAATGTTGAGAGATAGCAATTGGGAACTTTAGTAATTGTAAAAAGAGCAACTTATTTTTTATAAAATTTTTACTGTTGAAGTTACTCTATCTCACAATGATGACTATTGACATTTTAAAAATATTATCACTATATTCTTTTCTAATAATTCCCCAATCCTGACTATTCTTTAACTATTTCACATATTTTTCTCTTAGTCATTTATAAACTCCAATATGGTAGAACTGAAAAGAAGTCTCAATAGTTTCCTAGGGAGAACTTGACACTCTTTTGTTCATTTTATACATTCTGTAATCAATTAATTAATATTGAATTTTTTTGTATATGGTAGGTAATATTTTGATATTCAATGATATTTTTGTTTTTGCAATTAATACATATACTCCTTAATAATTAAAATTAATACATAATAATGTTTATGAATTAGAGGACAGAAGGTAAGAGGTGTAGTAAAAGGAAATGGCAAAGGAGAGGAGGGAGAAACTTAAATTCTACTTTTGTGAATCAGAAAAATAATTGAGTTATGAAAGGATAAGAAAATGTACCTTTAGGCAAAGAAAGTTGGGATGGTGGGCAAAGACAAAGGTGAAAGTATTTGCAAAGGTATATGTACACTCTTGTGTATGGATTTTATTATGGTTATATTCTTATTCAGAGCCCAATTATTCTTCTTTACTTGCAAAATATATTCTGAAATGTTTCAATTGCTATATTTCTGTACTCCAAGTGCAGATGAGAGACAGAATTACAGAGTGTTTTGTATTATTGACTAATGAACTGAAATAGATAGAAAAGGAACAATCTTTAGGACTTAAAGGATGTAGAGAGTCCAGTTCATTTGATGATGATTCTTGCTGTGATAGATATAATAATTCCAACACACAAATGAACTGATCTTTAGTTTTGAGAAAATACATTTGTATAGATTTTTAATATTTATATTATATTACATCATGTTATGTTATAATTGTTCCTCCAAATTAGACTTCAAAATATATTATTGAGAATCATATACACCAAATATACATTGTATGTATTATTAATAAATATTCTTGGGGCTGAGGAACTAGCTCAGTTGGAAGACTGCTTGTGTATGATGCACAAGGCCCTGGGTTCAACCCCATCACCACCACCACCAAAGAAAAAGAATAAATATTGTCAACATACTTGTATAAGATGAAATTATTTCTACACAATTATTGTTTTTATTTTAAAGTGAACACTTTCTTTCTTATTAATGAATGTCATTCTCAATGTCATTGCCCCTATCCTTCCATGCTATCTGCCATTGTGCATATGTTGGGAAGGGAGCAATTTGTACACTCAGCTATGTTAGCTGTATTTTTTTTTTTTTTTAGTTATCTTTCTTCTGGGCACTGTTCAATTGTTCAAAACAGCTAATCTTTCAGGTCTCATTAATTGCCAACATGTTGTGAGCAGAGTATATCTACTGTCTGTGGCTGAAAAACAGGTACACTAGATTCAAAGATACACTTTCATCATCACTGTACACTTCAATTCTTTCCTCTCAGTTTTAGAGTGATAGAAATGTGTACTTTTCCCTTTTTCCTTATGTAGGCTTTTAGTCTCTATCCTTAAACATCCGAAGGATGTGCCAAGAATTTGTATTTTAAAGAAATAAGTGCTTGTAACAAATATAATGCAGTGGGCAACACTGCCATAAAATAAAGTATTTAAATTTAAAAATAAAGCCCATGTGGCAACTGCCAGTACCAACAGAAAGGAATCACAACAAGAACAGGACAAACTCCTCAAAAGATGAAAAAATGTGGCAATTGAATGTGGGGCTTGTACTTTCATCCTCATTATATTTCTCTTTGGTGTGGGGTAGCTCTAGGCAAAGATTTAAATGTTGGCTTGAGCAGGATTTTTTCCTGTGGAATGTCTCCAGGGAATTTGTGACTAAGATCCAAATTCAAGCCCATTGTAATCTCCTTGCATGATTCGACATATGGAGCAACAGATTTGTGCTGGATGGTGTTGTGCAGATGCAGGATGGTGGCGATGCTTTACCGTGAAGCTGAAGATAGCATCTAAGGATGTTAAAAAATATCAGTTTCACTCCCATGGTAAAAAGAGATTCTATTTGAGAAAATAATTCTGCCGGAGGAAAATTACATAATATTGAAACACTTAATGGTCAAATGGAATCTAAAACCAAGTTAGACAAAGAAGACCTGGATTGAAAACACAAATGAGATTATGATGTGTCTGAAATGAAAGATGGCATATGAAATTGTGATTCTTTGCAATGTCAGATCTCCTCGAAAACTTACAGAGTGTATTCCTATGTGGATGAAAAATGTTTATGAATTAGAGGATAGAATGGGAGAGATGGAAATAGATTGTTGATGTGAAAGGACAGAGTTTTTGAAAATCTATATCTGAAAAAGTATAATATCAGTACTGCAAGGGTGTAGAAATTTATATGAACCTCTCTAAATCTATATATTTCATAATGAAGAACTTACATAAAAGTTCAAGAAAAATAATAATGACAATGCTTTATATGAAAATAGCCGTAAATTGGCCATTGAGTCAACATCATCATCAGGAGACAGTAGTTGCTGATTTTATGGAACTCTAAAGGGAAAATCTAAAATTTTTCAATTGAAAGTAAGTTTTAGAATACTCATCTACTTTCTCATGTTACTTCACAAAAAAATAAACTAGTAGCAGAGAAAGGAGTTGTGTTTGGATCATTTAAAAAAAAAAACATGAATATTGTTTTGCTCTTAACTCATTTATTCATCATTCATCAAGCACTATACAAAAACTGTAAGCCAATTATCAATATAATAATAATAATAATAATAATAAGTATTTTAATATCTTAAATGTCAAGAGAAAATATAAAGTTATTCACTTTTTATTTTCTTTAAAATTAAACATTCAAAAATACCACTGCCTTCCCCTTGGGAATGTCAAATTATAAACTATGAATTCAAATTATAATTTTATATTGTTAAATACTGAAAATGTTTTTGATTTTAGTTTGTTTAGACTTGGAGTTATTTTCAGGCTTCTTTAATTCTGGCACAGAATCTATTACAAATTTCAATGTTAGCTATCATTTAATTAACTGTATTAAATGCATATTTATTGAGGCAGAATTGCATGGATTCTAGAATGCCAAACATGTGGATTAAAAAAACAGTAAAATAGGGAATAAATATTAATTCTGCTAAGAAAAAACTTAATAGAATATAAAATAAATGTGTACTTTTTAAACTTAAAATGAAGAAAAGAATACATACCAAGAAGTGCTGTAAGCCATATTTTTAAAATTATAAAACCAACATAAACAAAATACATATTTTATGTATGCCTGTAACTTCAGATATTTGGGAGGCTGAATAGAGGATTTCAAGTTCCAAGATGCCCTGGACAAATTAAGCAAAACTCTGTCTCATAAAATATATATATATATATTTTTTTACATATATATATATGTAAAAAGTGTTGGAGAGATAGCTTAAAAATAGAGCCTCTATGTTCAATCTCCATTATTAAAATATATATATGTATAATTTTATATATATTTCATATCTAGATATTATTGTGGCCCTTTATCTTTATAGAATTACTTAAACCACCAAGTAATAAAATTCTGATTCAAACATTGTAAATTAAAATTCCATATACATTAATTATATGACTGTTAGTAAATTTTAATGTTCTGCATAGGTTTTTCAGAAATAATTGTTTTGGCTGGAGATTTAGCTTAGCGATAGTATACTTGCTTTGTATATATAACACAATGGGTTCAAACCTCATCACTAAACACAAACACAAAAAGTGATTTGTTACACTATCTACATATCCCAACTATTTAATTTTATTTTTAATATATATAGGGCTTTAATATTTAAATTTACCTCTTGTTATTGAACAACATGTCTAAATCTAAGAATAATTTTTAACTCAATAACTAGTGAAAATCTCATTTATTTATTATTCATTACTCACATTTTTAAGAATAAGAAGTGAAGATAGGAATAAGGTCCCTCAAATATGTCCTTCTGAAGCTTACATTTTAATGGCAGAAGAAAAGAAACAAATAAATGCATACTGTAATGCCAGGTTTAATTATTGATATATGTATGAAACCAAATAAAATAGGGGAGGCAGAGGGTATGATGTTAGGAGTCAAGGAAATGGTAGATGATTTTAGTTAAAGAGTTCTTGGTAAGTCTTGCTGAGAAAGTAAATTGTGAGCAAATACTGGACTGCATTATGATTTGACTATAAACATGAAGAAATGGAAAGAGTTAGGAGATGGTGTTCAATGGCTAAGAAAGAGTTGGATCACATAAAAAGTTTGGGTTTTATTTTGATTGTGATACAAAGACAATGGCATCTTTTGAGCACAGAAATGACAGGATCTGAATTATATTTTTAAATGCACATTCTGCAACGTATTGTGGTTTGTTCAGCAAGAGTTGACAGTGATTTGGTATAAAATGGCAGCAGTAGAAATGGGGAAATTCATGGAGTCTTAGGATACCTTCAACTGTTATAAATGCTCAATTTGGTGAGCCTTGGTGTCATTAGCTAATAAAGAAAACACTAGAAGACCAGCATGTGGGACAAATAAAATAACCATGCTATTTATATTATATTTAAGATGATTATTAGTCTGTTAGAATTGTAGGTGCAAAAGTTACAGGGCTAGAAATATGGATTTGGAACTCTGGAAGACTTTCTTTCTCTAATTGCACTGATTACAGTTACAGCCACTATGGACAATACCCTACAACTTCCTACTCTTCTGTATCTAATATATTATATCCAAGAACATGTCCAATGCCACATGAATCCATTTATACTAGCATGGATATACAGTCAGGAAGAACAGGAAGCCTTGAATCCTTGAGGTAGAACATCAACCAATCGTGTGTGGTGGAAATGCCTAGAAATTGTCCCAGCTTCTAGTCTTTTTAGGTCGATAATTCTTAATATTTTTTGAGCAAATGTTTCCTGAGGCCCATATCAAATCAGCTTTACTGTTGAAATTGCTTATTTTATGTGTCAATTTTGCTAGACCATAAGACTCAGATATTTGGTTGAACACCACTCTAAATGCTGTTGTGAAAGTATCTTTTTCAGGAGAAATTAAATCAGTAAAATTGAGTAGAACAGACTGCACTCCATAATATGGTGGATCTTGTTCAATGGGTTAAAGATCTTAAGAGAAAAAGGCAGAGAGAGGTCCCTAGAGGAAGACAATGCACATTTCCAGATCGCCTTGGAAGTTGAGCTATAACAACTCTTCCCTGGAGGTATACTCTGCTGGCTTAACCTTTAGAATTCAAACTGAGAGAGAAAAAAAAAAAAAAAATATATATATATATATATATATATATATATATATATATATATATATACTTAGATCTCATTGCTTCTGTTTCTTGGAGAACCTTGACTTACACAGATTTTGTTACTAAGAGTAGACATTGAGGAACAAAATCTTAAGAATGAAGTTTCTGATTTGCTCTGGAGCTTCTAGAATTGTTTTTCTAATCAGATTTAAAAGCAATAATACTCTATTTCCAGGAGTAAAGAAAACACTGATAAGCCATCTATGATGGAACTATAGAGATATGTAGAATATCATTACTGAATATTTCTATTCAACTACTTAAAGGAGGAGAGGACCTAATGACCATGTAAATGATATCTTTGAATATTTTGATCAAACTCATTTTAGGTTTTCAGTTTTACAGTGAAATGTAAATAGAATATTCTATCTCACAGAGTTGTTATAAGAATTAAAGAACAAACAGGTAACATTTTGAAATCTCTGGTACAGTACATGCTCACTAAATTGCTATACACAATTATCAAAGCTGTCATGATGACTTTGTTATTGATTAAAGTTTCCATTTAATGTTTTCAATTACAATAACATTTATTAACAATTTACTAGTTCTAGGCACTTTTTTGAGCCCTGGGGATTCAGTGGCAAGAAGCACCTAAAATTCTTACCTGTCCTGATCCCTTGGAGCTTACCTTCTGTGCTGAGTGAAAGAAGACTTGAAAGAAACTTAAAGACACTGTATATATTTTAGAAGAAAAGCAATAACAAATGTGTTTCTTGGGAGAGAAAATCATAGACTTGGCTTGGTTGGAGTAGAGGAAAACTATTAGGTTTGAGTAAATAGGGTAAGGTAGAGTGGTGGTTGAATATTCACTAGAGCCAGGAAGTTCATCCTCATTGTATGAGAATATTTGGAGTTCTTCTGAGAGACTGAAATTAGAGAGTAACTTGTCACTCTCCAGACATGTATGGGATTTCAGGGGTGGCGTGATCTTCTCTTATAATCTTGAAAATTGAAATGTTTTCACTGAGTTTATTCCCAGTTCTTAGAATGCAGCCTCATGTTTCTTTGCTCTTTGAAATAGAATCTCATATAGCCAGGCCTACTGCTCAGTATAATAAATTATTTAAGATTCAAAGTTTAAAATGCCAGATGTCCTCTACTTTTTGAAATAAGCAGTGCTATTATCTGTCCATAGTCAACCACAAATTTCCTCCAAACAAAGAGCATAAAACCTTTATCCAAATCTCTTAGGCATAATTAATTTGTTCTTTTATTTATTTATATAATAATTATAAATATTTCTAATATATAACATTAGCTTTGAATAATTCTGTAATAATGTTATTCAGTTATTTTATGCACTAACCATTGTGCTTAAATGCAAACATTACATTAATCCAGGTTGACATGGAAATATCAGACAATCAAATGGAAATAGACTTATGATGCCATGTCTTTGAATACCAATTTTGTTGGTGAACAAGCTCAGTTTCCAAATTTTAATCTGGTACATTCATGACTCTCTCAATACACACACACAAACACACACACACACACACACATGGCAACATATACACTCACAAAATTAAAACATAATTTAAACAAAGTGTTTTCTAAGTGACATTGAATTCATATGAATAGAAAACACTCTCCATAAAGAGAAAGAAAAAACAAAGAGAAATAAATGTAGGGATGAATGTTGGGTAAGTTGACACAATGTTTTGCTGAACTTGATGCAAAAGGGTAACTGATTACTGTGTCAAATAATTCTGATCTTTGTCACAAACTGTAACATTAGAAACCAAAGCAATCTCCAGTGTCAGCCTTCATATGCACTTGACTTTCCAATCACTACATTAGCATATTTTACATTTACTTGATAGAAACTTTTGCATTTCTTTTATCAAGGGACCTTTGCATTTTTTCAATAAGGCAGAAATTATTATGAAAATTGAATTCCAGTACTCTCTTGTGAACTGGACTTTTCATTTGCATCAGAGGAAAAATTTTGAATACCAGGGAATATTAGGATCCTTATTTCTTCATTTCCATATTTTGTCGTAGGAAATGCACCGGCCTACTTTTTTATTGCATTCTTATTTGAAGTTTGTAACATCAAAGCAACAAATGTACTCTTAAGAGTTTAGTTTCTCAGTAATCTAGTGACTTGCCATCACCTTGGGCATTTACAGAATATGGAGCATAAAGAGCTAGGAGCTTTAGGTGCTGTTGGATATACTCTCAGATCTTTCTATGTGAGCAACTCCAGCTGTGGCCTTCTTGATATTTGTAAATAATAATGGGGAAAAATTACTAGTGTTGTTTTCAAATTACTAAGCACTGTACTCATTCATATAAAATTAATTGTCAAGTCTAGTGACTGACATTACTTTGCTATACGAAATTGCATTCTATTTCACATGCATTGAATATATAGATTGCAAAATTAAAAAAAAACACAAAGAAATCAATAAAATACATTAAATATAGTTAGACTATTACAGACGTTGAAAATTCTCTGGTAGTGAATATTATTTAAAAGGTTTGTTTCCAACAGTAACAGGATATTAGCTTTATAGCAATTGATTTTTTAAATAAATATACTGTCAAAAATTTATAACAAGCAATGATTAGTTGTTACTTTCAAAATTCATATAAAGGAATAGCTTCAAAGGAAATATTTATTTTGCTCATAATGTAACTGAAGTAAACAAAACACCAAAAAGATTGTGAATCTATTTTTAGTAAGGATTATATTAGAAAATAAATGTCAACTAGTTTTTGGATGTCCATCTTCATAATTCCTTAAAATACAACTAAAATTCATGTCTTTTAATTGTAAAAAACTTATCTACAAATATATATATATACACCTACTAATGTAATTTATTCAAGTACAAATATTATAATATACTACAGTTATGAAGTAGAAAATAAAAAATCCAGTCAGGCACAGTGGCTCACGCCTGTAATCCCAGTAGCTTGGGAGGCTGAGGTAGGAGGATCAAGGGTTCAAAGCCAATCTCAGCAAAAGCTGAGATGCTGTCTCTAAATAAAATGTAAGAATAGGGCTGGGCATGTGGCTTAGTGGTCAAGAGCCCCCAAGTTCGATCCCCTACATGGCCTCCCCCCAAAAAAGAAAAATTCAAAGATCCATACATATACTATTATTTCACAAGAAAGATACATTTTTATACTATAGGTGTATTGTCTATAATTATTAAAATTTCATTTTACTTTTGCACTGGCAATGGGAAAAATCTCTTATTTATAATTTTAAATACTCATGGCAACAAATAATAAAGCATTAAATATAATTATTGTTATGCTCAAATTCGGGACCCCCAAAAGACCACCAGAGACCAAAATCCATGTAAGCAGCAAAGAGGTGTTTATTGTGAGCTAGCTAGGTCCTCCGAGCACACAGCAACTGGTAATGCTGAGAGGCCCCGAGCCCAGGGTTTGCAGCAGTTTTATACACTCTTTGGGGAAGGCAGGGACTTTACAGACATCATAGCATCTCTTAGCAAATCATCACACAACAAGGGAAAATCATAAAACAACTCTAAAACATGATTAGCACATTCACTGGTGGGAACAAGTTGGGTAAGGGTGATTGGTTAGTACAAGAGGGGGATTCCTTTGAACTGATTGCTGAACTAACTAGATGGCTTCACAATGTGTTATGAACCACCATAAACTACTGGGAGGGTCATCTGACATCCCAGCTATTTTCCCTGTCTCATGCTGATTGGTGGTTGCTAGGGGGTTACTATGGGCCCTCACCTAGCCTGAGTCAAGGACACCTGGTGCCACAGATATCTCCTGTTATTTGCAGACAAACAACTCAGCAGGGTGGGTATGTGCCTAGCAGTGCTCTGTGGGTTTTTCCAAGGACAAGAGTCACACCCCCTTCCTTGGACAGGCTTTGCTCTGAAGTAGAGGCTGGTTTCTCAAAAATGGAGTCACATTAGTTTCTCATTATAATTTATCATTAAAAGTAATTTAAAGAATATTGAGAATCTATAGTAGAAATGGGTATAAATTAAAATAGATTCTAAAAATACTCTAAAAAATAGATTCTAAAAATTTCAATATTCCGAATAATTCGAATTTGTACAAATTCTTCTTTATTCTCAGCTGCCTGAAACTAATTCCTTAGACTGAAGTACAATGTCAAAATTAAAAATTTTTTTTAAAGGCATACAATTGATTCCTATGAGTAAGGAAATATTTTAGAAAGAGTGTACCTAAAATTATTCAAAGGTTAACAGAAATGACAGCTCTTAACACTCCAATCATTAATTTTAGTATTATGACTAAGCCAGGTTATATGTATCTAGTGTCAACATTGCACTCAAATACAAACATGTGCATACATACACATTTGTCATAAGAACTGAAGTAGCCCACATGTCATACAATTTTTCCCAATCTCTTATTCCTTGTTCTCAAAATCTAACTTTGAATACTTCTGAAAAGACAAGTGAATGTTTTATTACATAAGGGTCTGAAAATAGGGAAGAATGTGTTGTATCCAGGGGTGGTGGCAGTTGATGGATTCATATTTTGAGAACCTAAAACACATACAACCAGGGTGTTATAGAGTGAGAGCTGCCTGCACAGCCCAAGTGACTACCAGGATCTGCTACATCTGTTCTTGCAATCTCATTTGAAGAGTTTCAAGCCAGTTGCACATACTAGCAATCATAGCTTTGTTAGAAGGGTATGGAAAATGGATACCCTTAAGGAAAAACAAGAGTGGGTCCTCTCAGATAGGACAGGAACTGCACATCCCTTTTTTCCCTTCAGGTTTCTTGGGTGGTGATGGAGGTCAGGGATCCTAGGAAAGTTTCCAGAGAAGTTTTCAGAGTTCACATTTTGACTCTGATAGCAGGACTGCATTAGACTTTCAAGTCCCTACTGCAGCACAGTCTTATCCCATGGAGGGGAGATTTTACTATTATAATGACATGCTAAAGATCCAAAGCAACTCTGAGTCACCTTGGCCCATGCTGACCAGTTTTAATTTGAACTTGTTCTTATAGACTTTATAGTAGTGGGGGGAGTAAGCTTTTAATCATCCTGTCCCTCTGACTCCAGGAATCTGGTCTGCATAAAGGTCACAAATGTTCCTTTTACAGGGTCACTTGTGTTCTTCTTATCATCAGGGTGGAGCTTGGGGGCCTGAATTTCTCCTGCAGGTAAAAATTATTTGCTGAGGAATGCAGCATATCCTGTTATTTTAAGGTAGGCAGGGCCAGACTGGTCTCAGGTAAATTGCTTTTTAAAAGAAAGCATGTGTGGGTCAGCACAGTAGTCTCACTCTACAGAGTTATCCCCTTAACCACATGTACTCACTGTCCATGTCTGTCTACTACCTATTAAAGGAATATCTTCTTTAAGACACATAACTGATTGTGCTGAGCAAGGTGTTGCATGACTGTAATGTCAAGGACTCAGGAGGCTAAGGCAGGAGGATCCAGAGTTCAAACATAGCCTCAACAACTTGGTAAGGACCTAAGCAACTCAGTGAGACCCTGTCCTACTTAAAATCCAAAATGGGCTGGGGATGTTGCTCAGTGGTTAAGTGCCCTGGGTTTAATCCCTGTTACCAAAAAAAGAAAGAAAACTGAATGTGATTTATATATTCAGGTATTGAAAGAGCCTATATAATCAAGTGATCTGAATCTAAATCTTTAGCATATTCACAATAAATCTACTTGTGATAGTATGTTATATTCTACTCAGTAACAGAGTATTATTTATGATTTGGCATATCTTTTAGTTGACTCTATAGTTATTGTTTTCACAATAGCACAAATTATCAATGGTAACTGCTGACCTTCCTAAATCACCTTCTGAATTGAGCACATGCTCCCATGCCTGCATTATGGAATATGAAAGTGCTATGGTTATGCTGATTAGCTCTCAGATATTTGGAAATTTTTAGACATGCATGCATGGAACGATGTGGATCTTTGTGCTGCT
Organism: Urocitellus parryii; assembly: GCF_045843805.1. Lineage (NCBI taxonomy): Eukaryota > Metazoa > Chordata > Mammalia > Rodentia > Sciuridae > Urocitellus > Urocitellus parryii. Next base: position 66,318,636 of record NC_135538.1, on the reverse strand, counting down.
CTAAGATACTTCTGAACTATTACCCAAAGAATAGTGTATAAATATAGTTTAATTAAAAAGTAAGAGTTTTTCTTTTTGCATTTTAAACTCCAAGAACTATATGCCATATTCTCTTTCAGACAACAGTAATCTTTAAATTGCTCTTGATTTTACCTTGTTTCATATTTATTGTTCTTAGAAACTTTGCTAAAAACAATATTTTCTGGTTCTTTTTCATGGATTTTTCAGGTTGAAAATGGAAATGATGATTTTCAATATTTTTAAGTTAGTCAAGTTTCAACATAGTCTTTAACTAAATGATTGTATGTTCAAAATACATTATCTGAAACAAATGCCTTCTAATATATAAGGGTAGGTCTAGGGTATATATTTATTAAAGTTTTAATGTAGAATTAAACTGAAAGGTTAAATGACAAGGTTAAGTGTCTAATTTTGCAAAATCTCCCCCCCACCCATTTTTTAACATGGTGAGTGCGAAGGCTTTCTTAATGATAGGATTAAATATGGTTTCTAGCTACAAACAGTTGCTTGTTGTTCCCTGTAGATTAGCCTCTATATTCTGTGCTTATCACAAACAGAGAGGAAATAACTTTCTAGGTCTTTTGTGAGTCTTTTAAAATGCACAGACTTTAGGGAAATCATATTTTCTTGAAGGAAATGAGGCATGACCAATCACACAAAACGTGAGAAAATCCCCTGATAGATGACCTTTGCCACATGTAAAAGAAACTGTTCAGTGGCTGAGGTTTCATGGATTTCATGCATGGAAATCAGATTTTCTGGCCACCAGTGCTGTTCAGTAAATAAATAATCCATCATTGTGTCAAACAGTTGAAACATGGAGATACTGCCCTTGCTATCTGAATAGACATTTCAAGTTAGAAACTTATGTAAACTGTTTGCATGTCAGCAGTTGTGTGAGCAGTGATCTAGTTTTTCCTATGTAAAATAAAACCACTTAGCTTTGGTGATTTTAACCTAATGGTGAGAGCATTCATTTGAATCTGCCTACACCTATGAATTCACTGATGCGTAGTGAAGGCGGGATGAGAGTTCCCACATGGATTCTTTGGTGTGTCAGAGCATTGTGCTAAATTATTAGTGGGCAGTTCCAATGACAGTATTTCACACGCCTACATATAATTTCATTAAAACCAATAAAAACAGCATTCTTAAAATATATTAGAATGATTCTTATTGAGTTGTTTTAATGATTTACATTTTTAAATACATTGTTAATGTTATAAGAATAAAACTGGTTAAAATAAATTTTCTTAACATCTAACAATTTTATGTTCATTGAGCAAGTCATGTGTACTTGAGGCAATATATAACATTAATTTTTAGTGTCCAAATTAGCTTTTATTGCTGGTATATTGTAATTCTATTTTGATTTTTATTTTAAAATTTGAACAATTTTATCTACAAAATGTTACAATGAATCACATACACACACACACACACAGAATTAATTTAGCTCAGATCTGTTTTCTGTAATGAACTAGTTCAGGTTTCCTCTGGGGTTCTCTTTCTCCTAAACAGGATGGAATATCCAAGTATTTCAACTCTTTCTGGCATGAAAAGTATTTATGGTCCTTTTAAGCAAACTCCTACACACACCTTTGATATTTAAAGTACTTTCTTGATAAAATGTCAGGCCTTTCTTAAGACAACAAAGAGTTTCTCCCCCTTGCCTTATCTCCCAGGTTTTGCAATAGCACATCATTTACAATAGCCCTCTTTTCTTTTCCAGAACATAGTGGACACTCTTTTGCTTTAGAGATGAAGTGTTCATTTTATTCTGTTAAATCTTTTCAGCATTTCTTGTGAAGCAAATCTGCAAAATGGGTACAAAATGAGATATATTAAAAAATCTCCCGAAAAGGGGAAAAATTGGAAAATATTGTAAATATTATATGCAAAACATCTCTTTTCATTTCAGAATATTCAATCAAAAGTTTTTATGGTTTACCAAAAATTATACATGCTACCATTCTTATTTAATTTGATTCCATAAATTTATTTTCAGGAGTATTTTTAGATATCTATCATATTAGATTTTAGACAAAATAAAAATTATTAACTATGTTTTGTTTTGTTTTTTATTTGATACCAGTCTAAATCTTATATTCCTTAGATATTTTTGAGTTCCATCTGATTTAGTAAAAAATAAATTAATTAATTAAAATAATGACCTAGAGAGTGAGAAATTATGATTTAATTTACTAGGTATATTAATGAAAAAAATTAACTTTAAACAATGTATTGATATGCTCAAGTTCGAGACCCCCAAAAGACCACCAGAGTCCAAGATGGATGTAAGCAGCAAAGAGGCGTTTATTACAAGCTGGCTCCATCCTCTCACATACAGCAATTGGTGATGCTGAGAGGCCCCCCGGAGCCCAGGGTTTGCAACAGTTTTATACACTCTTTGGGGGAAGGCAGGGACTTCACATACATCATAGCAACTCTTAGCAAATCATCACACACTGTGGGAAAATCATAAAACAACTCTAAAACATGATTAGCATATAAAGTGGTGGGAAAGAATCTGGAAAGAATTATTGGTTAGTTCAAGGGGTTGACACACTTTAAAATGATTGGTTTAAATCTTGAGGGTGTCACAAGGGGGGTAAGTGCCAAGCTGCAGGGCTTCTAGTTTAGATATTGGTCACCACATCTAGGTGGGGGCTGTCTGGAATTTCAGATATTTCGATATCTTGGCCTATCTTAGGCAATCATCATCTTAGGCTTTTTGGAGAACTGTTTGCCCAGAGCTTTCTGTGGTATTTCCTGACTTTAGGACTGCAGTAGGTCAGGAGTTAAGTTTCAGAGCAAAATGAGGTCCCAAGTAAAATGAGGTTGCTTAAGTCTTTCAATATAAGCAAGGAGAAAGAAATCAAAAACTCAAAGAGACTAAATCCATGTTCTTTCTTATATTCTGAAACATATTAATATTAACATATTAGTTTTAGACTTTGAGAAATAAAATAAAAATTAAGAAAATCTCAATTTCTTTTTTTAGAATTCCTAAGAAAATATTCAGTTCAGACCATTATTCATTTACAGCATTTGTTATGCTATATTTATTATTAAAAAATATATATTTATTATTAAAAAATAATGATTGTTGAATAACCCTACTGGAATTATGATCTATTTTTATGATTCACTTGTTATTGGAAAGATTTATAACTAAAAATTACAAAATAAATTGACAATACTAAAAGACTAGCTTCAGTGAACATTTGTTACTACCAAATTAATTCAGGTGAATAATCCACTTTATCCCCATTTACTTCTCTAAATTAAAACAATCATATGTATATTTGTACAGTCAATACATTTGATTATATTTGTTCTTTAATTTTTATTGAACAAATATTCCATGTAATTTGTGTAAAAATTTTTTAAAGAAAAATATAACTATTTTTAATGTATGATTGATGTGGTACATATACTTTTTGGATGTCTTCAAAATTTATAAATAAAATTTTAAAAAAAAGAAAATAGGAAAAAGGAGAGGAAGAAATCTATCAATTTATGCATTTTATTCTTTATCTTGTTTTATCATCCATGTAACAACATATAGTGAACATTTTGCTACCATGCCTTCAGATATAAATTTATACTCTACAGTGGTGCTGTGCCTTGTAACAACATTTGTGTCAATGAGGACTACATATACTATGTTGATCATAATTGTAATGCAACTAAAAATTTTTGCTACTTAATGCCTTTATACCTCTTATAAAGTCATAGCAGAATACAGTACTCATGTTTTCTGGTGCTCTTGGTATAAACAAATCTAGAGCTGCCAATTTGTAGAAATTATTGCACAGGGATTAGGTATAATACATAATGCTTGATATTGACAATAAATTATCATGCTACGATGCTATTATGAACTTTATTATATCACACTTTTAACCTTTATATTGAAATATACTCCTCTACATATAAAAATTTTACTGTAACTTAAAGCAGCCTCATACATTTCACGTTTACTATGTCTCTTCATTACTCCAAGAGGCCAAGTTAAATGATTGACCTATGCCATCTAGGTTTTGTATAGTACACTCCATGTTTGCCCAATGAAAAAATAGCCTAATGACAAATCTCTCTTAGGTGTCATGTTGACAAGTGATGTAGGACTATGTATGAAAAATTCAAGATTAAGTTAATAAAATAGAAGACACTGTAGGAAATTGTAGTAGAAGTATAACATAAGGATTTATTGGCTTGAGGACTATTCAAGGCACATGGAAAATAAAGACTAGTAAGCCCACTTTCAAGCAAGTGCAGCAATTGTAAGAAAACTTCCACCAATCATTACAGTCATATTACATTATCAAAGATAAACATTCTGACAGGGCTAATAGCCACATGAGTTCTGTGGAAGACTACTGCTGCCTTAGCTCAAAAGTGGGTGTCCTTAGCTGGGGCCAAAATAGCTACAGGATGCTTATGCATTACTACTTCTAGGAAATGAGGGATCTTCTCTCCTGCCTTCAGAATCTAGCCTGGAACTGTGCTAGAAAGAACATCAGGGACAAGAATTTGTGGCTTTTCCCTGATATGGTATAAAGGGAAAGTGATGAAGCTGAGTTGACAAAAGATGTTAAAAATCATCATCATCATTTCCGTGGCTTCATACTGTATTGAACTGTGAATTTTTTTATTTACATCTCTTCCTATTTTTTCTTCTGCTGCTTCAGCATTCCTACAATCAGGCTGTGAGCACTTTGTCCAGGTGACAAGATGTGTTAATGTGATAATGTTGCACTATGCAAAATGTCCCCTTCCTGTCCTTCCCTGATGGCAACCTAGAAACATTTAAAAGCACCAGTGAAATTCCGAGCAGACATTTCTTGTGTACTCTACCCTGGTATGATAGGTACTATATTTCCTTTTGGCTCCCACCTGCTAGATTGAGCGCACTTCTGTGGCACACCTCCTGTGTGACCACGTCTTGCCATGAAGTGATTCTTTCTCTCAAACCTGTAAGTGTAATAAGAACTTCTGAACTTTTCCAGGACTTCTGTGTACCCTCTGTGTGGCCACATATCATCTACCATCACCTAAATACACACATACACACACACAAACACATACACGTGCAACACACACACACAAATATTATTATGGATTTACATACTATTCATAGTTAATGAGATTTTTGGAAGGTTTATTTCTAAATTTTTGCTATCTTTAAGTATTGACCTGAACATTTATTGTTAAATGCCATGTATCCAAATAGGCCAGCTAAGGATATTACACAAATTTCATAAAAATAATATAGACATGAAATATTTTAATTCAGGAAATTTAAAACCTAATTTTTAAGAGAAAGCATGATGAGCTAAGTTTTAAATTTGAGTATGAGATCAAGAATGTGAATTTCCAAATAATGTCAAAACGAATTTATTTAGTATTTCACATATCCATTTAACCAATACCAGCTTAAAGTTATTTTGTGGAGATCTTTGTGACAGGTACCCAAAGAGATTCAAATGTATTTTAATATGAATTTGTTGCTATTCAGAAACTTAAACTCATGTTGGTGAGAAATGGTATAGTTTATAATTTTTTAAAAAGAAGAAAACTCAAAATAGAAAATGTAGCTATATTTTTTAATTGTCAATACTGACATGCCTAACACAGAGATATCTTTAATGCAGGAAACCTTAATGAACACAATATAGATTTCATTAATTATACATTTTGATGGAAAAGTCTCTTAATTTTTTTGAAAAAATACACACAAAAATTTTAACCAATCATGTCCAAGAAAAACTTTTCTTATTAAAGAAAACAAAATAGAAACAGGCTTTAAAAATTATTATTTAACTATTTCCTAGCTACTCAAGATCCTACTTTATTCTTTCTTAATAGCTTTCAATTTGCTTATCATTAATAAATGTGTGTTGAAAGAATTGCAGCAAAAGAAGCTTAGGTAGTCAATGATTAAAAAATATTCACCTCATGTGTACCATTCACTTATGGGGCTAGATGATTTTTAAAGATGTTTAAATGAGAAAAACAAAATATGTGCTTAGACTTTTAATTTCAAATATCACATTGATGTAGTCCTTATAGTCACAAATATTAGTTTAATGCCAAAAGTTCATGAACATTTTTAGGAGTTTCCTGCCTTATAAATGTGGTTTCCTTCTTATTGCTTCAGTTTTTTTGCTTTTTGTTTTTGTTTGTTTTGTTTTTCAATAGCACATTTTTTGCTCTTTTGGTATTACAAAAAAACCAAAAAACAAAAAACACAGATCTCTTAACACTCTGACTATACAATGACTAGCATGAGAAGTGAGTCCTTCATTAAAAATAAAAATAAATAAAAGAATAAATACATACAGAAAGAAGAGCCTGTATTCTCTTCCCTGGAGAAATCCTGACTGGTTTGATACCCAAGAAGAAAAGCCTTTGAAATGAATCTAATGTCATGTTATTGAAAACGTAGCTGTGCAGATTAACTTATTTCACTCTGCCATGGCTTACAAAGCCTCAAGTGCCCAGAAATTTCCTAAACCAGACCATTTAAGAAATCTAAATAGGCTTGCACGGTTTTAAGCTTTCCGACTTTGAATGTTAGCTTTGAAGTTTTGCCAGAATCTGACTGCAGAAGAGATGCTTTTCAACTGAATTCATGACACTAGAATTAGTGTTGGAGGTTCAATATACCTAATAATGATCTTGACCATACTAACCATAGACAGCCACCACATATGGTACCTCTGAATTAATAACCCTCACAAGATAAGATGTGCAACATCCTGGCTCCAATATTTATTTATTTTCCATCTTCACACACTGGGGCTTTGGAGAGTGTCCAGTTTAAACAGCCAATTTCCTTAATGGCATATGGCATTTGTCCATGGTAAGAGAGCCTAGGAATGAGAAAAGAAAGAAGTTTATAAATGTTTGAATTATAAATGTCCCAATATCATGTTCCTTTTCCTTTTCCTTTTTTTTTCTTCACTCTTTTTTATTAACTGAAAATCTTATAACAAATTCTGAGCAAAATTCCCCTGCCAAGTTTTTTTTTTCTTTTTTTTTCCCAACTTTCAACCAAGACCAATTCTACTTCTGCAACCATTTCTGGACCTTTACATAATCTTTCTTTCTCCATAGCCTGGGCTTAATTGCAAAGTCTTTTTGATATCAAGGCAATACACTTTAATTTGAAGATTTAATTTTGTCTCAAAAAAAGAAAAAGAAAAAGAAAAAGAAAAGTCTGTCACATGGGTGTTTCCTTCTATCTTAAACTGGACTTGAAATTTCCACCCAAACTGGGGAGAAATCCTCAAGAGTATAATATTAGATAGCAAAGAGCCACATATGGGGAGATTTATTATGGCCCTCAGCTCCACAGATTTTCCAAGAAAATATCAAGGCTATTATTAGTATGTAGGTCTGGCATCTGTGACAAAATTAAAGGATAAAAATGTTGCCTGTAAGTTTTATGATACTTCCATTTAAATAGTTGATTAGTAAGTCTAATAGAAAACGGCATATAGGTTTATTTATTAAGTAAAAGCAAATAAATTTCAGGAAGTGAATGTGTGTATGTAAATAAAAACATACAAACATGCATACTCATACATCAAGTAGATGCTTTTATACTAAGCCAGAGGAAAGAAATTAACTAAAAAAAATTCTTCTTGCTCTGATAATTTAATTATCTAGTATTTTAAGAGATATTCTGCTAAATGTGGTTCTAGGTAACTAAACATGTTCTTCTAGTAAATTATAATTGCATATAGTAAGTTAAAAATGCTTTGATTTGAAAACATAAATGACATAAATAATAAAACATTTCTTGAGTTTTGAATAAGATAGCATGTAAGTAATGTCATTTATTCTGTTGACAGTATTTTGTTTAGCTCATAAAAACATAACAAAAAGCTTCATTATTTTACGATTCTTTCTATTCCCATTTCCACAGTGTTTAAGAAAATGGAAATGAGATTACAGAACTACTCTGGTAGGTGTACTATTTGGCTATCATCTTCATTTTCAAGTAAGTTTTTAAAATTCATAATTTATAAGTAATACATTGACAAAATCTATAAATCCAGTGAGACATTTTATAATGTCTAAATTAAATGAAGTTAATGAAGATCATTAAAAATGTAAAAACCACATTGTAAGGAATGGAGTAACTAAAAATTTACCAAATAACACTTATCAACAATCAGCTAGTGTGAAAATTTTGTTTTATGGCAACACAAAGACTTACACACTGGCATACAGAAACATGCCCATTCATGCAAACATGCATATAGATACAAACTCATTGTTTTGGTTGGGATAGGATGCATCCTCCAAAAGCTCACATGTGAGAGAATGCAAGAAGGTTCAGAGAAGAAATGATTGGGCTGTGAGATTCTTAACCTAATCAGCGAGTTGATCCTTGATGGGATTAATTGGGTGGGATAGAAGCAAGTGGGGTTTGGTTACTTGCGGACATGGCTATGTGTTATATATTTTTTATCTGGAGAGTGGATTCTCTCTCTTTCTGCTTTCTTTCAACATGATGTGAATTGCTTCCCTCCCCAACCCTCTCCCTCCATGATGTTCAGATTCACCTTAAGACCTAAAAAATGGAGCAGGCTTTCTATAGACTAAGACCTCTGAAACCTTGCGCTCTCAAATAAACTTTTCCTCCTCTACAATTGTTCTGGTCAGATCTTTCAGTTGCATCAGCAAAATAGCTTTGTAAAACACTAACATATTTTCTTTTTCTCTGAATTCTTGTTTTATAAATTTACCTTTCTTTCTCCTTCCAATCATTTCATCTCTAGCTCCTTCCCTTGCTTCCTTCCATCATTTCTTCTTTTTTATTTTATGGAATAGTTAGGGAAATCTCAAACAGTTTTACTGCTTAGTGTTACTGGTATGCCAATAGATGTCTTTTAAGTCATCAGCAATTAATAAAAACGTTATCACAGCTTTGGTTTTAGGTTTTGGTGACACTTATATAAAAAAAAAGGGGGGTCTGTTTTTGAGGATTTTAAAAGCCCATTGGTTAGATAAGTATAATTCAAAGAAATAAGCATCATAATAACTGTACGCAGTTGTTAAGGTCTGTAAACAAGTCAAAATAACACCTGGTATTTTGCCAGGGAAATGTTAGAGTTCATAAACAAGTCTGGATGGTGCCTGGCAAAATGCCAGAGGGAGTGGTTTGAGAAGTAACAAAAGCAAGCCATTAAGTGTGGAGATTCCTTATTGGTTGACTGATGTATCTAGTTTATGCTAATTAAGATAAGCTGTGCAAAATGTGTAAATACCTCTGTTGTCCTACAATAAATGGCTCCTACTCCTGCTATATCAACGTACACAAGTTGTTCATCACCCCCCCCCCGCTGCAGCACACAGTACTTAGATTTTATGCAAATATAAAATGATAATTTGAAACAGATGATATATAATATTAATAATTGCTTGAGGCAGAAATCATTAGTCAATCAATCCCAAAGTAACAATTTATCACATACAAATTATTATAAATGTTTTTACATTATTACAAATGTTGTAGGAAGAATGAACCATGAATTTTACTTAATCGATTGACACATTGTATCAATTTAATTATTAAATAATTACCTGCCATATTTTACAGAGGTAGGTTTGAATTATTTGATTTTTTTTCTAAATGAAGCTTTTATCTATCTATCTATCTATCTATCTATCTATCTATCTCAAAGCAAAGCAACTACACTTTTGAGTTTCTGTTGTTTTCCTGTTAAATTAAGTACAAAGGACTTTAACACACTGGCAAATTAATATATTTAAGCACAGCCCATAGATGAGAAAGTGGCCCAGGTAAACACCTAGCCAAGAGTGATGTGATTCAGAAATGGAACCAAAGACACACAAAATAATCTGGGTATAAGATTTTAGTGATGATAAGTCATTGAAAGATTAAATATTAGCCACTACTTCTTAGCATAAAATCTTAACTATCCACTGTTTAAATCCTCACAGCAGCATCAAAATGCTATATGAGAGCTTTCTTTTTGTAACTGAATTTTCCAATAATAGGCATAAATGTATTCATATGTAATATAAGGGTGAAAATTTTTATCTAAATCAATAATAAATATTGCTGGAAACTGTGAATTAATTTATTTTTCCCTTCACCAGTATTAAACAGAGTAGCTTGCAACAGCAACTATTTAATAAGTGTTTCTTGAATTGAATCACATTTTATTTGATTATATAAATCAGTTGTAATTTGTTTAGTGCTTTGTTTTCAGTTTGAACATTTTTATTCCTTCTTCTATTTGTAACTGTAAAGATCATCCAGTGTCTTAAATTTCAAATCTATAAAATTCTTGCTTTACCTATTTCAAACTCCCTTTGGGGATAAAAAGAGATTTTGTAAAAGTGCACTTGCCTTTGTAAGTTTAAAACATTTAATATAATTTAATTATTTTGGCAGGTAGTAACACTCAATGAATATTTTAATACATCAATGGAGATGAATCCTTTATGATTGGTTACATGTTTTAACTCCTTATTGACAAATGTCTACTTAATCTTATAACATCCTAACCAAGAGGGCATTAAGCCAGTAACCACATTTTCCACTTTCTCTAGACATTTGAAAATATATCACTGGAAGAGTCTATTACAGCAGTGGTGGAATATTTTGTTTCAGATCAAACTTCATGCTAAAAACAACTTGAAAATATAAATATATTTGAAGTGTTCTTAAAATCAACTAAGGCAGAACTATTTAATTCCACAAAGTTGGAGAACACAGAGAGCTCAATGTTTGGTGTTACTTTTCTCTTTAAAACACATGAAATGCTTTAAGTGCAAGTTGGGAAAGTTTATGAAAATTTACCTAGTTGATATAAAAACAAAAAAAGGATTTGCATGTCTTAGAGGAGACCTCTTAGTTAAAAAAAAAAAAAAAAGAAAAAAAAAGAAAAAAGACTTTTATCACGGACCCTACAGAGACCTGTTCTATCAGTTTAATTCCTTATTTATTTTTTTTCTCCTAGACTAAGGTCTGTTAAAACCAAAATAAGCTTACTCTGCAAAAATATCAAAATATCATAACATTAAGATTGCATTGTAAATTCTTTATTTACAAGATAGCGTATTCATTAAAAATATCAATCTATGAAAAACAGGAGAAGAAAAAAATGAAACAGGTACATTGTAGATGCATCCTGTTGTTACTGAATAAAAATCTCTAAACTCTCCATTATGTTGGCTTAGGAACTGGCTTCCTCACCAAGACTTCTAAAGTGCAAGTAAAATCAAGAATCAATAAATGTGATGGTATCTAACTAGAAAGCTTCTTCACACCAAAGGAAATAATGAAGAAACTGAATAGACAGCCTATAGAATGGGAGAAAAGCTTTGCTACCTGCACCTAAGATAGAGCATTAATCTCCAGGATATATAAAGAACTCAAAAAACTTAACATGACAGAAAAAAATACAATCAATAAATGGGCAAAAGAACTGAACAGGCAGTTCACAGAAAAAAAATATTAAAATGTTCAGCATCTCTAACAATTAGATAAATGCAACTTAAAATTTACTGCATTGAGATTCCATCTCACTGTAATCAGAATGGCAATGATCAAGAACACATGTAACAATAAATGTTGTTGAAGATGGAGGGGAAAAGGTACACTCACACATTATTGGTGGGACAGCAAATAGTTGCAACCACTCAGGAAAGCAGGATGGAAAATTCTTCAGAAAACTTGGAATAGAACCACTATTTGATCCATTTATTCCACTCCTTGGTCAATATCCAAAGGACTCAAAATCAGCATACTACAGTGATACAGCCACATCAGCATTTATAGCAGCTCAATTTGCAACAGCCAAGCTATGGAACCAAGTCAGTTGCCCTTTTGACAGAGGAATGAATAAAGAAAACGTGATACATACACACAATGGAATATTACTCAGCCATAAAGAAGAATAAAATTATGACATTTGCCAGCAAGTGGATGGAAACGGGAACTGTCATGATGAGTAAAATAAGCCAATCCCCCAAAATCAAAGGCCGAATATTCTCTCTGATGTGCAGATGCTAACACACAGTAAATGGGGTTGGAGGCAGAGGGAAGAATAGAAGTTCTCTGGATTAGACAAAGGGGAATGAAAGGAAGGAGGGATGGGAATAGGAAAGAGAGTAGAATGAATGGGACATATCCTTCCTATATTCATGTATGAATAAACAATCATTGTAACTTCACATCATGGGAAAAAATAAATGTAATCATGATTACTAAGTTAAATAGAAGAATTTCAATAGAGGACTAAACAGTCTAAAAAATAAGCAAGTGAAAAATCAGAAGTAAAACAATTCCTTTATGAAAGGGAGATTTAAGGGCATAGTGTCTTCTACTTTGGTTAAAATGAAATGAGGAGACCCAGAGTTTCTTTTCTTGAAAATGTATTTGCTTCAAAGAAGCAAAATGTTGAAAATTTAAACAAACACTAGTTTTCAAGAAGCAGGACTTCAGGCAATGTTGTAAAGCTATAGCTAAAGATAAGAAACACACTAGACATGCATGTGAGCCCAATTCAAAAATAAGTATTTTTAAATATATATATATGGACTACAGATAAAAGTGCCTAGCACCCATATAGGTTTAAGAGTAGTGTGACAGGTGCTGGAGATGCAGTTCATTTGTAGAACACTTGCATAGCATGCATGAGACCTTGGGTCCAATCTTCTATACAAAAAAAAAAAAAAAGGACAGAAGAGAGAGAGAGGTAGAGAGAAAAAAGAAGAGGAGTAAGAGAAAAAAATGAAGGAAAAGAAAGAAAGAGAGAGAGGAAAAAGAAAAATTAGTGAAAGTTCCCACCAAACTGGACTGAATTAGAGAAATTTCATAAAATTCATAATTCATATGCTATATGGTAGAATCCCAAGATAAATTGCATTTTGGAAGGAAAAAAAAGCTCTAAAATGAGCATAATTCTTGTGCATCCCAAGTGATATTGAGAAGAAGAGCTGAAAAGTATTATATCACTTTGAAATAACTGTATCGTAGAACATAGCTCAAGCTTTATTAGAATAAAAAAAGGCCATGCATCTACTCAACTTAAACAGACAACATGTAGTATCCAATGCAAGATGGTCAAGCTTGAAGTAAGGAGGAAAATGCAACTCATGAAGAAAATAAAACTACATTAATTGAAACTGGGACAGAACTGGCACAGATGTGAGAGGTAGCAGTTAAGGATAGTGGAAAAAGTTATAATTATTTATGGGATATATTAAAGAAAGATAATTACAGACAAGGAAGATACAAAAAACTTCTCAAAATTCTGGGATGAAATACATAATGACTGTAATAAAAGTACAGTAGACAAAATTAATGGGAGATTAGATATTATGAAAAACATATTACTGGATTTAAATCAAACCTGTCAGAGCAGTAGACAATACAAAATGAAACACAAAGAGAAAAAATAAATGAAAAATAATGATAACAATACCCACCCCTGTGACCTCAAGTGACCTTATGTAATTGATATACCTGAAAGGAAAGACTGTGGCCCCCAAATTATGTTAAGAGATAATACTTAAAAATACTATTAATATCTAAAAATATTATTAATTTCATAAAAATTTTAATTCTAAGAAACCCAATAAAAATCATACACAGAAAATTCAAAGGAAATGATGCCAAAGGAACATCATTATCAATTTACTCAAAACAAGGAAAGCAGAAAAATACCCTTTCAAGGCTTAAATTTGAAATTTATGGTTGACTAGGTGACTTAAATGAAGTTTAAATGCTCTTAAATTGTCTAAAATATTTTTCAACCTTGTGTGAAGTGGCTTCCCAGTTGACTACAAGTGTTCCTCTCATTCTTTTTTTTTACATTAAAAATATTTCTGATTGTTCATTTTACATAAAAAAAGAACTGTCCCCTTAACAATGGTAACCACTGAGGACTTTTTTTTTTCCTTTTTAAATGTCACTATGAGTACATGAACTTTAAAATTTTTTCTTTCAATTAATCAATTATCATCATTCTAAATGTTGCTTAATTTGTCTTCTTATATGCCAGTGTGAGGTTCTTCAAGTTTAGTTGTGTGTATTTCATGTGATAATGTTGTCCTATGAGATTCCTCAATTTCTGGGAACAGATATTATAGTCTTATGTAGTACTACATTCCATGTCCTCAACCTAGAATAACCAATTCTTTAAGGACTTCTGTATTTTTTATTAGTAATTTATATTTAAATACTTCAAGGGAATGCTCATTGTTACCAAGTTGCCATTGATTCTTTTTTTAATAAATAAAATCAGAAATTAAGATCTGATTAAGATCATGTGGATAATTCAGTAATACTTCAGATCTGTTTCCCAGTTTGTCTTATTCATTTGGGTAATTCACAGAGTCTTTAAATGGTTGTTTTTGTTGTCCCCATTTTATAATTACTTTGGGGGAACTACCCATTTATCCATAGCTATAAATTCTCTATGATCTCATTTGTGAGCATTGTAAACAAAGGTTGATCAAGAGCTCATTGGTATAAAGAGTAGGAAAGCATATCTGTTTACATTTAAAACTTCCCCAAATCCTTAATGTTTAAATATTTAATGATATTGCCATATTCTGGGTTTCTATGTGAAATCTACGTACTTTGTAACATTTCTATATACTAAATCATTGTATTTACTTTCTATACTTCTACTGTGTTTCTATTGAGTGCTGAATGTTCTCTGAAACCAGGAAATGAGACTGACTAAGATGCAGGCTTATATTCAGGGAAATCACAGTCTAAAAGAAAAATTAAACATATAAAAACCTATTAAAGTATTAGCTGATGGCATAGAAGATACACTATCTGTCCTTCACAGTACATTCAGCAGAAAATTTTTATTTCATAAGAGGCTGCTGAACCCTCTATTCAACATACTTTCATGCAAGTAGCATCTGATGGTCTCCTTTGTGTTCAGATAGGAGCACAAAAATTATTAAGGTTCTAAAAAGCTGCATCAGTGAATTTTCTGGAATTCCTGTTCTTGAATTCTTCCTTTTTTTCCTAGAGGTTTTCAATTACACATCCTCCATTACATCTATCCAGCCCTGTTATCCTCTAAAATTTTAATTTAGTGCTTAAAAAATGAAATTATACCTTTTGTGACAAGAACATATTTTACCTTCCTGTGACTAAGAATATCAAGAAAACAATTGTAAAATAAAGTAAACAATTGTTCCTTTATTGTCATTTCCAAGGAAATAAATGTCAAAGTATGGTGTTATAGTGATACATTGCAATTCCCTATAAATTTGCCAGTGAAAGTCGCTCTGTAGAGTAGATTCAAGATGAGATGAAATAAGCAGGATTAGGCAATGGTCAACTGATATTAAAATGTCATGCACAGGGTTAAAATAATCATTTGATTGAAGATAGGAGTTTGTGGAAATCACATGTTTTCCTGTTTTATACAAGGATGACCACTATTCCAGTAAGGGTATTTTCATTTATTTATTAGACAAGATACTCTTTTGTTCAATGATGTGAGGAAAGCAAAGGGATAATGATACTTAACTCCTGTGTATGTCAGGGTAGACTAATTTATGCTGTCATAATGAACAAATTACAACTTCTCAGCAATTTAAAACAACAGGATGTGAGTTCTTGCTTGTGCTAGAGTTTTAGTGCAGAACACTGAAAAAGACTCTTTTCAACATAGCCCTTGAGGCTGATGGAGGTTGTTTTAACAATGGTTTCCACATCAAAAGTCACAGAGAAAGTAGATGGTATACTGGTTGCTAAAGGTTTTGAAAGTGATACATGCCGCAGTCAGGATGCAGCAAAATAACCAGGGGATGACGAGCAACTTGTGTAGATTGATACAGCAGGAGTGGGACAGGAGGGGTATATATACATTCCACACAGCTTATCTTAATTAACATAAACTAGATACAGCAGTCAACCAATAAGGAATCTCCACACTTAATGGCTTGCTGGCGTTACTTCACAACCACTTCCTCTGCAAAATGCCAGGCGCCATCTTGACTTGTTTACAGACTCTAACAGATATGCAATTTTCACTCAGATTCTTTTGACCAAAGGGAGTCACATGGCAATTTCTATGTGCAAAAACAGCAATGTGCAGCCCTACTATGCACCTGAAAAGAGAACCAGAATGTTTGTGAGCTGTCCTAATTATTGCCTCCATCCTTCATGCAACCTACAATGTCATGGGGAAATTAGGCATCTGCTCACTACAAGAAGTATGATAAGGGGCCTGACAGCATGTGGATTAAAAATATAATGGTAATCATAATTAAAATATTATTGATAACTAAATTTTATTATGTTTTTTTTCAGACATCATTCTAAGTTCTTTACATGGCTATAAGGCATTTAATTATCAAAGCAAATGTGAGGAAATACTATCCTTTTTACCTCATTTTACATTTTTTCATATAAGGAAAATAAAGCATAAAGAAGGAACTTATTTTTAATTTTATAATTATTTACTATACACACACACACACAGAGATGTACACACATTATACACAAATACACAGATATATATATGATTGAGTCAGGGTTTGAACCTAAGGATTCTATTTGCTGAGTCTAGGTTAAATACTACTATTGTAGAGCATAAGAACCCTGGAGAGAATCCTAGGGAGCAGAAACTCAACCAGTACACATTTTGTTAAGAGGAGGGTCATTGCAGAAGGAGGTGCACATAAGAAATACCCCTGATACTTCCAAGAGGCTCCAACCCATCCTGGCAGATGGCACCACTGATAGAGGAAGGTTAAAGGAGCCAAGTCCCCAGGAGTGACCTCCTGATCTCTGAGGAATCTTCAGGCTGACTCATAAGAATGGATAGAAACAAGGTCAGTTTTGACCAACTTGGTCTTAAACACCTGGCAGGAGAGTACAGACTAAGCACAGTCTTACATGAACATTTAGAAGGAAAAACAATGTTTTTTTGTTTGTTTGTTTTTGTTTGTTTTTTTAATGAAAAGTAAGATGAGCATTTGTGTCAGCCCTACCAAAAATAAGTGAAACTTGGGGCTATAAAGGAAGGGTTCTTGTGTAGGAGGACCTGGTAATAATGATCACAAAAGAATTGATAGTAGCAAGTTTGTCCTGAACTAATTTGAGCCTGTTCTTATAGACTTACAAATCTTTCTAACTTCCTATATAAATAAATTCAATCTAGTTTTCACTAATATGAGTTACTGTCTTCATGGTTTTCAGAGATTGGCTTAAATATTAATTGCTTTTTGGCTAAATGTTTAAAAAAAATAATGCTTTGCTGTCTTGTTTATTGTTCTTTTAGCCTGATCCCTGCCCTAGTATTCCTTGTCCAGTCACCTGCCATCTGCCACTGAGGAGCTCTGATTCTGAATACACTTATCTGTCCACATCACACCTGATAGAGAACAAGGGCTTTGGGTTACTTCCCACAACCTCACCCTCTTTCAACAGGAAACAGCTTGGAGACGTCATCCGCCCATTTTTCCATAGAAATGAAATGTAGAATTTGACAGTGGAGAAAAGTAACAGTGGCCTACTTTATGCTTTGCATAGCCCTTGCTGTTCTGACACTGCAACTTATTTTTTAAATGGACATGTTTCTTTCTCTTCAAGAATGTGAGTTCTTCCTCTTTCCCTGCTCTTCTATAATCTCTCCCCTACCTTAATCTGAGGGGAAAAAAGATTACCTTTCTTCTCCATTTTAGGCAGAAGTATCTGTCTTTGAGCACATGCCTATTATAGGAATGAAGTTATCCAGTCTTTGGGGGATGGTACCAGAAGAACTCAGAAATGACTATCTCCCAAATTAACAAGTGGATTACAACACCAACTGAGAACATGTGGAATGTAGCCTTGAATCACTTATTTAAAAGCATGCTGTTCTGCAACCTGTACACTCAGAAAATTGAGAAATTATACCCCATCTGATTTAAATGTATGATATGTCAAGATCATTGTACTGTCATGTGTGACTAATTAAAACAAATAAAAAAAATTATGGGGAAAAATGTTTAAAAAATGAAAATAAATAAATAAATAAATAAATAAATAAAAGCATGCTGTTCTATGATGGGCAGAATCACAGTCTTTGAGACAAGAGTCCCCTGTTCTCCTTTTTTAACCTTCTTTTTTCTTTTTCTTAAAAAAAAAGCCTATTTACCTAAGTACTGTGATTTCCAGCTTTGCTTTAATTTACAAAATATTTCTTCATGGATTACTAAGAAGCTTTTTATAAAAATGGATCCAGGTACACTATCTTTGGTTAAAGAAAGGAGAAAAGGCAGGAGTCCTACCCAGTTGTAACAGAAAGTCTTGTCTTAGAGCTTCAGATTTAGAAGATTAGCATGGCATAAAAAGCCTTGAAAGCTCTTTAATCATTAAACTATCACCATTTAATGTCTTTTTACTTTTTCACACCTCAGCTAAATTACCTACTTATAACAAAAGTTATTCTTACATTTAAAAAATGGAAAAATAGGGTATTTTGAGACACAAAATCAGGACTATATTATCAAACTGAAATTGAACACACTTTTTTTTTTTCCTAGAGCTCAACTTTTAAAAACTATTTTCTCAATTACAAGGATAAAAATAAATCCAGGAATAAGAAAGCTATAAGGTAGAAAGTAGACAACGCCCCATAAAAATGATGAAAAATGACATCTTACCAGCTAATTAATAGCCAGCTGGGGAATCTTGTCTAAATTCTACATAGAGGACAGAAAGCACAGCTGTCTGGCAGCCACCAACAGAGAGTTTGAATAAGACGTATTCCCCTTGAAATCCATGCACTTGTCAAAAGAGTTGGTCTTCCAATCTTAAATGTGCTTCTCTTTACTCTCTTCATCTCATTAACATTAAACTGGAAAAAAACATTGATATTATAGATACAGACATATATATTTATCTTTTTCACCATTAATTGCCTTCTCTCAAATTATCTAGGTGCAAGACAGAAACAGAAGTCCCATATTTACAATATTTGCTCTAGAGTCCACCAATTAATTTTAATAGTCACTGCTAAATATTGTTTTAAAGAAATAAATACTTGAAAACAAGGCACCTCAATTTCAAGTCACCAATGATATTAATATAAGTAGCTAACATGAAGTGTGATAGCAAATTTAAATAAAGAACTATAATTCATAAACACTTATAAGTTTCCCTCTCTTGCTCATGCTCTCTCTCTCCCTCTCTCTATCTCTTCTCTCTCTCTCTCTCTCTCTCTCACACACACACACACCAATATTGATTGACCAATATTCATTGACCCAATATTCATTGATACTTTCATTTTCTATTGTTATCACTTCGGTAAATTTGTCAAGACATTAAAGCTCTTTAGCCTGGCTATGTAAAATGAATTTTACTTTTTTAGCCTCCTTAAGTACAACTGTGTACCAGTATGTTTTAAAAACATAAAAATACTACATTTCTTAGAACATTTTCAAGTCTACTATTAAGAATATTAAGTGTAAGTAAAAATTTTAAAAAAAAACTCTTTCAGGCTTTTTTGCAATTATTAAACAAAAAATTTAATAATATATCAATTATATTTATTCTATATTTAGAAATTAAATCAGAAAACTTAATTGTACAGGTGAAAGATACTAATATAGCATAAATTATCTCCTTTACACTGCCTTTATATTTCTTTAACCTTTCTAAAATATAAATATCTACCTCCAATATACCTCTTTCACACTTGGGTCTTATTGTTCATTTGGTCCATTGGTTGGTTCTTGGTCCTGGGGATTGACCCAAAGACCTTGAATACTAGGAATTATGCTACATTTAAGCTTCATTCAGTCATTTTTATGTTTCATTTCAAGTCATGATTCTCAATAAGCACCCCAGGCTGGTCTGAAATTTGTGATTCTCCTGCCTCAGTCTCCTGAGGTAGGTGCCACCATGCCCAGATCTTTGGGTATCACAATGTACCCTACTAGACACAACATTCAAATTTTCTTCTAATTTTCAAAGAAATCATAAGTCTTAAAAATATTTGCTATTTTTTTTTCTGTGTTTTTGGAGAAATTTTGCATGAGAAATACAACAAAGGAACCGCCTCCCCCTTTAAAAATCTCACTGTAGACCTTCATTTTAGCATCTTGTCTTGAGATTGTTACCAATGGGGCTTTAAGTCTCTGAATGAGTCTCCATTAAATGCTTGTATCTCAATCCCCAAAACCCTTAAAATCCCTCATTCCTCTTTTATTCAAAACAGTTTGGTTTTCTCTGTAAACTTAGGCATGAGGCATTAAGCTAACACTCATTTATGTTGAACAAAAATTCCCCAACAACATAGTTACATTTAATTAATCAAATTAATTAATTCATAAGAACTCTGTTTATGTTCTCAGTGCTGTGGCTATGGAATTTGACATCAGCTTTGTTTTTAGATTTCACAAACATCTCTGCTTCCCTGCAGTGTCATGGGAAGTTCCTATAAAGCACTACAGGCAGAGATGTTCTTGTTAATATCTCAAAATGCTGCAAGGCTTCATCACTGTCACTGAGGACTCACCTGCCAAGTTAGGGCTGCTCATGCTTTAAAAATGTCTTTCCTGCCATCCAAATGGTCACAGCTGTTACAGTGACAAATGCCATCCATCCTCAGTACCTGGGTTTCTAAATCTCCAAAGAATTACAACTGAAGAAAGTATAAAGGGGATAAAAGCCGCACAAGAATTGCTGCATTATTGGAACCAACTCTATTGGTTATAACTGAAGAATTCATGATGAATGGGAAAATTAAAATGTTTATTTAATTGTGCTTAATTTTTGGAGTATTCATCCTGAGTTAGTAAGGCATCCTAAACCCAAGCAATTGAACTTAGTTTTTAGATGGGTCACTCTTCCCCATTAAGCAAAATAGACATTTAGCAAAAATATCCAACTCCCATTTAAATCATTATGTAACCTTGGAGTTTCTTTAATATCACTTTAATTTTTTTTTTCCAATCTGACCCTTCTTTTAGTGACACTGTCCTGTATGTTTCCTGCTCTCTCAGAGGGAGTTAATCTAGATTAATGAGTTTGAACTCCACAGATTAATGCTATATAATAGCAATCATTTTTTGAATTGATATTATTTCACTATTTCAATTTTCTGAAGTCACTTGGGATCCATACTAACCCAGAGGGATGACAAACAATAAGATTAAGCTATAGTAGCAATGATGTAAATTTTCACACAATCTTCAGAAATATATGAGTATCAATTTCTTTAGGATTAGACCAAAGACAAGCAACTGCTGCCAAGGCAAAAAGACAATTTGTTCTTTAAAGGCTCTTTCAAAGCTTTTTCCCGAAGGCTTGCCCTCTAACTGAAACTATGCCCATGAGACAAACCCGACCAGTGAGATACATTCAACAGAAGCTTTGAATGTTTACTGAAGTTTGATCAAAGAGAATCAGACACATTTTCAGCACAGCATTGAGATAGCATCAATAATTTGAAATAGTATAGAAGAATAGTTTTACAGTGAGTGTAACAGTCTTCCATAGTATGAGGATTTGGCAAACTTGGATGTGTGCTCTAGAAATATAACCAAAATGTTGTTGTAAATGAACATAGAGAAATTCAGCAGTTAAAATACATGACTGTATTATGTTAATATTGCATATTTTTAGAATTATTTATGATAATATAGTATTCATCATTTTATAGAAAAAGGCTAAAAACTAAGGTTATTTTACCTATATTCAAATATTTCAGGTGTTTTAACCCTGTTTTGCTATACTAGTGGTATTAATATTAATATCTGAAGTAACAACTAATACTCTCTCTAGTAATTATAATCTATAATACATAATAATTTTTGAGTAGAAACAAAATCAACTTTGGAGATACATTATTAATAAACATATTATTACATATATCATTTTTACTATGATGTAAGGGTATACCAAATGCTTTTCATACATTATTTTTTCCTAATTCTCATAACATTGAGGTACAAAAAAGATACATTTCATGAAAGCAAAAGGCCTTTACCAAAAATTGATATTCATAAACATCTGATTACTTTAACACAACAATGTACAATATCATTTTAATTATTATAATAAAGTAATTTTACTATTTTTGTTATCAAGATGTATTTGAAAATTTAAATAATATATTCACAGCCATAGTGATAATAAGAATAGCATAGGGAACATTTGAATGGAGACCATCTGATTAAAGAACTCAGATATTCCCCATCATATGTCCTGACCAAATGAACATTCTTTGTAATAGATTGCTCCAGATAGTTTTTAGTAAATAGTCCCAAGATTAAAATTTTAAAAAATGAAAGTCTGTTTGGAGTCTCTTGAAACTTAACCTATGGGTTATATTGACCATTTACAGTTTTATCAGTATATATAACATTCAGATAATTTTATAAGCATATATTTTTAATCTACTGTATACAATAGATTTTCAGAAAACTACAACTGGGAGAAAAAGAAAAATATAGGAAAGGAAGTTAAAATAATATGATTTAGTATTTAAGTAAATGATTAAATAATAGTAAAAGCACTGTTAAGGAAAATTGTAGGCTTATATCTGCATTAAATGATATAAAAATCCAATATTATCCAAAATCTGAAAAGAATTTGTCAGATATGTTTTATCAAGAAAGATTACTATAAGAGTCTCATCTAATCTAAATGAATGAACAATTAAAAAGAAAGGGATGGAATACTATAGCTGAAGGAGAACTTGTATATGGCAATATGTAACCCACAATCAAAATTCAATAGGGCATTTTTATTCACGTAAGGCCCATTTGTTGGTATTAAACAGATTAAAAATGCACATACTGCAGATGCATCTTTAAAAGGATACTTTTTACTTGAAAAAGGTACAAATTTTTGAATCTAGAAATGCCTCTTGGTTTAGCTTTGAAAAGCCAAATTCCATCCATAGATTATTTTATGTATGGGAATAGGAGAAAAACAAATGTTGGAAAATAGTTTATAATCTTCATCTTTACACAGACACTAGGGAGAAAATATTGCATTGACACTGGTTCCTAGTTGTCCCATATAAAGTTCTGATCTGTTACTATAAATTCATACTTGTAAATTCCTAGTCAGCTATCATCATCAATAATTCCTATCAAAGTCTACATTTAAAATATTACATTTATAGTAAGTTTTAGTTATCTTGTGAAATTAACACAGAAGAACATAGATATTTTCTAAATTATGAAATTAATATGTGGAGTATACTATCATAGAACAAAAGAGGTAGATATGAACCAGGTTTTAAAATGGTGATAATACTTTAAGTAGTTAATAATGCTTTGGAAAACAGATTTGGGAGTCTGATGCAAATTGATGATATTAATGGTACATTAACCACCAAAGTGCCTTAAATATTTATTGAATATTTTTCTTAATCACTAACATATTAAACCCCCAAATCATAGAAATGGGCCTTGAGAAATTCCCTTCCATCAAGTGTTTATAATTTCATGAGGGAAATAGGTGTACATTCCCTTCCTAAAAGTCATCAGATGTTAGTACTGTTGTAATAGTCATAAAAAATAATATTTTTTTTTGATTTGGAGATGACTTTGAAATTTACCTCAACATTTTGGAAAGATGCAAAAGGATTGCAGGAAGGAAGAATGAAGCAAAATATTGAAAAAAGTGAAGGTATTCTTAAAAGCAGAATATACTCATCTTCATAGATCAGATTTAGTTGGTAAGGAGCGTTGGGTGCTACTATTGAAAAATAATTTGTGGATAGAGTGAATGTAAACATAAGTATATAGGATGGTTCAAAACAATCATATAAGTGAAATTACTCTACTGTTTAGAAAAATAACTCTAGAAGTAGCATGGAGGATATATTACATTAGAGCAGATTCTAGTTTGAAATGTTAGTGAGCAAGCTGAAGCTTGATCTGATACAATAGTGAGAAAATAAAGATGAATAAAGATGTAAATTAAAATACTTGTAAAAATTTAAAGGTAATAACTACTAATTGTGTGAGTAAACATGAAAAGCATAATTCAAAATAAGTGAAGTTATTTTCACTTTCAGGTAGATAAAGTAAATGTTTTTTCCCCTATTTTTTCCACTAAGTACAGCTAAAATCCTAGTGTATTATATGTAAATAACAATAAGACATTATGAATAAAGCTGATATGAACATTTTTGTGCAAAGTTTTGCATGAAAAATTCAATATGGTGCCAGAATTTCTAGCTAGTACAGATCTAAAGGGAAAACTATTCTTTATTTGCAAATGATAAATTATTTTTGAGGAAATCCTAAGGAATCTACAAATAGAAAAATAAGTCAGAAATAATTAATGTTCACACGCTGAGGAATATATGATACACTTGAAAATTCAATGAACATTGGACATAGAAACAATAATAATGTTCATAATATTGTGTACAGTATCTCCTAAAATACGAAATAGATGAAAATCTAAAAAAGCATTTGTACTACTCCTATACTGTCAACTACACAGTATCCTGGACGAGTAGCAGGCAAAAGCTGGGATAAATACCATGCTCATAGATTGAAAAAAAAAAAAATAAATGTAGCAAATATGTCTCCAAATTGATATATAACATAAATAGTATTCCCATTAAAATTTAGCTCAGTTGTTATAGCTATAGACAATATTATCCTAAATTTATAGAAAAAGACAAAGAAACTATAATAACTAAAGTTTTTGAAAAATAAAAATTAAGTGTGAGAAATCACTTTATTTAAAGTCAATAGGTAACTTCAGTAATCAGTAATCAATACTATATAGTATTGCTGGAGGGATATACACATAGATCAGTAAAATCAAATTAAAAATAGGCCCTTATAAATATACCAAATTGATTTTTTGACCAAGGTGCAAAAGTAATTAAATGATGGAAAGAAACAGACATTATTATTTCTGTGTGTATATATGGGACTACATGACCAATGTGATTCTGCAACCTGTATACTCAGAAAAATGAGAAATTATACCCCATCTGATTCAAATGCATGATATGTCAAGATCATTGTACTGTCATGTGGAACTAAGTAAAACAAATTTAAAAAATGATGGAAAGATAGTCTTTTCAACACTTTATGTTGAAATAATAGAACATTGATAGGCAAAAATAAGGAATCTGACCTAAATTCATACTTTATAAAAAAAATTAACTAAAAATGTATCTTGGAAATCAATATACAATATAAGAGAGTGATACTTTAAGTAATACAGAAGAGAAAGTCTCCTAGATTTAGAACTGGTCAAATGTTCTTAGACTTCACACTTAAACCATGACCCATAAAAGAATACAATAGACAAATTTGACTTCATCAAAATTAAAAGTATTTCTTTCTGTTTGTCCCTATCCAGTAGATGAAAAGACAAACAAAAGAATGGAATAAATATTTTTGAATTACATACCAAGAAACTAGTATGTACAATATTTAAAGAATTCTTAAATTGCAATAGAAAAAAGCAACTAATTAATTTAGACATGATAAAATGACTAAAGAGATATATCTCTGGAGAAGATAAAAGAATGGCAAATATGAAAGCATTCAATATCATTACCACTTAGGAAAATGAAAATTAAAACCTTGATAGCCTATTGCAACACACCTGTAAGAACCACAAAAGTTAATAAAAAGAAGTAGCAACACCCTAAACACTGACAGTGATATGAAAAAAAATAGATCACTCTCACTCTGCTGCTAAGAACATAAAGTGATGCCCCCTATAGAAAACTTTTGATAGTTTAGCATGCAAAGAGTACTTGACCAGGTATTCACTCTAAGTTATTTAAACAAAGAAAGGAAGACTTATGCACAACAATAATCTATACACAATAATTTTATATCATTTTTAACCATGATAGCCCCAAATAGCCCAGATGTCTTTCAATAAGTGAACTGTTAAACAAAACATGGAATACTACACAATGGTACCATAGAATGCTACTCATTAATTAAACAAAAATATATTATTGATTTGAATGCATATTCAGTTACTCTGTTTGAAAAAAGCTGAAACACGAAGGTTACATAGTGAATGATTCCATTTACATAACATTTTGGAAATGAAAAAATTATAGGATGGGAGAACAGATTAATGATTGCTAGCATTTAAAAAGGGACATGGCAAAATGGAAATAATAGGTGTGACTATAAAACAGAGACAGGAAGGATCTTTTTGGTGATAGAAATGTTCTATTTATTGACTGTATCACTGTCAATATTCTAATTGTGATTAAGTATTACAGTTCTGCAAGATACCACCCTTGGGGATATCTCATTTGGTGTTCTGGAATATCTCTCTTTCTAATATATATATTTCAAATATACACACACATATACAATATATATATATATATATATATATATATATATATATATATATATATGTAATACTGCTAAGAGCCACAGCCAAATAATATGATGCATGGCACTTTTGGTTGTAAGGTGACACCAGCTAGCCATTGAGATGATATGATTATGTTAAGATTTGCATTCATATGGATATTGGACTCCTGCTGTTCACCTAGGCCTGCTATGGGACTCCTGGAGAGTTCCCATTGGTTGGGGAAGTACAGTAGGAGGGAATTCCGGGGGAGGAACTTGCCCTGGTTCCGGGAGAACACTGCAGTGTGTGTGGACCAGCTTCTTCCCAGAGGTGTATGGGGTATTGGCGGCATTTTCAAAAATAAAGTCTGATCCTGCTTGAGTGGCTCGTGATTTTGTGCCCAGCCAGACTGCGGCATAATACAATCATATGTATATATACATGTTATTTTATATATATATATATATATATATATATACACACACACATACATACATATATAGAGAATTTATTCAACTGCATGCAAATGTATATTTTTTAAATAAAATTCTATTGTAGAAATAAAAATAAGATTCTTATATTTAGGAGATAGTTAAAGAAAATTAACCCAGAGGAGGAATTAATTTGTGGAAAATGTTCAAGTTTCAGAAATATTGATGAGATGTCTGAGAACATTTTTAACAAGTTGCACCCTTCCAGAAGTATATTTCAAGATTAATTAGTGTGCAGAATATACAGTTTGGTGTAAGCTTGCAATTAACAAATGTTAAAGGGAGAAGAAGAGAGTAAAATTGAATAAAAAGTTGACCTGTGAACAACACTGGACTAACAAGTATAAGAAGACAGCAAAAGGTGGGAAGTTTAAAAGTCCTTTAGAGTTTTCTAACATTGGGGGAAAATGGCCAGGTCTATGTAGCCTTACCTCAGCCCTTCATTAGATACAGTTTGCCTCCAGCAGGGCATACTCTCAGGTTAGGTGTGTCTGCAGTGGACAGCACTGCCCCAGATGGGACAAGTGCTTGCTTTGTTGGGAACCTTGTTAGTCTGTCTCCAGTTCCAACCCAACAGTCATTTATATGAATCTGAAATTCAGGAGTGAGTTAGGATAGAGTTTCCATATTATTTTAGATGCTGTACTCTTTTCCCATTCAGAGCACACTGTCTATGAGGTCACCAAGGAAGAAGATATAGAGCTTAGAGGAAGGGGAAGTTTTCTAAGGAACTATGAAAATAATGCATATGTAAACAAAGAAAAGGAAAGAGCAGGTCATGGTAAGTTAGCACAGATAGGGATATTTCAAAGAGGTGGCCCACAGAATCTAGTGGGAGAGAGTAGCAAAGACCTTTCTTCAAGTAAGGTCAAAGTAAGAAAAAAAAACTTGAGAATAATTAAAAAGCCCTACTGTCCCTCCAAAAGACCAACTATGCTATAATATCTTTACTCTGATACACCCTTGTGACACAATCCTCACAGACATCTTGAATAGGAGGTTTAATTTTCACTTTTTAGGGAAGATATGGTGACTCTCAGGCAAGTGAAATAAGTCCTATAGCTGGGACAACTATTAGCTGATGTATCACTGCTAGGATTTGAACCACATCTGTCTGATTCCAAATCCATGATCTGCTAACTCCATAATGCAGGTTATCCTTATTCAAGCTGACAACAAAAAACATCCTTTATTTACGCATTTTCTGATTGAAAGGAATCATATTCTACTCTATTCTTTAAAGAGTCAATCATCCTTTCATTTACTTACACAGAGCAGTGGAGTGTGAAAAACCATCAGAGGGATTTTAACAGTAGCATGCACAGTGTAACAAACAGGTCTGAGCTCAGCTCATCCGAGCTATCATCTTCAATATCATCAGTTGAGATGGAAAGTTGATATTATCCTCACATTATTGATGAGACAACAGATTCAAAGACAATAACTCCGTTAGACTAACAAATGAAGTTAGACCTAAAGAAGAGGAATTTGAAAAGATAAAATGTGAGAAAAATTCACTTTTCTATTACTTAAGTTATATATACATTTCTGAAAGTTCTAAGTGAGGTCATAAACTTATTTTAAGTAAATCAATATATTTCTGAGATTCTATTTAATAATTAGATTTTTATTTCAAATAGTATTCATAACTGATAAAACTTACCTGGGTAGATACAGATAAATATAGAATTTTCAAAAATATGTACAAGTATGTAAATGCATTGTTCAAAATGTGACCTAATAGAAATTGTCAAGGATATACTATAAGTGAATATTTTTGTACCCTCTCCCAATCCCTGCCTAGGATTTTCTCTCCCAACTTAGTCTTACCAAAATGACTCCTCCCCCACCTATCTTAACAGGTAGGTGATCAAGGAATGGAGAAAATCCTTATAGGAAGTAGCTTCTCTGAAGAATCATCCCCTTTCCTTACACTTTCCCTAATCAATATTTTTTTTTATTTATTCCACAGTAAACTTGGAATTTCACACCCACTCCAAGACATTCAGAGCATATTACTTGAGTTTGTGTGCCCTGAACATATCCTTTTATTAAGTTAATTTTATCATAGACACTATGGATAATCTTTGAAAATGTTTTTCTCATTATCAATGGCTAATCAGTAAAGCTGGATGAGTAAGATGAGTTAGTAAGAAAACAACAACAAAAACCTTGGAAATATTCCAATACAATTTTTTAAAGTTTGAACTCCTGGGTGCTTTACCATTGAGCTACATCCCCAGCCCCTTTTAATTTTTTTTATTACTATTATTTTTGAGACAGGGTCTCCTTAAGTTGCTGAGGGCCTCACTACATTCCTGGGTTTGGCCTCAATCTTGTGATCCTCTTGCCTAAACCTTGAGTCACAGGGATTACAAGCTTGTACCATTGTGTTTGGTCCTATGCAATTTTATTTGATATCTAACTGTAGTCATTCACTGTTTAATAATATGTATTCATAGAAATGTATTTTGTTGTTGTGCAAACATCAATAGAGGATACTAATATAGAGTGTACTAAGAAGTGGCATAGTCTCTTAATCTCCTCTGTTATATGCCGTAACCCAATAGTCTTAGGTGACAAACCTGTTCAGCCTGTCTGTCACTGTGAGTACTTAGGCAATTGTTACATAGTGGTAATTATTTGACAATTTAAACACATTTAAATATCAAAAATATAGTAAAATATGGTAAATGAAAAAATATATACACTTGTTTATAACATTTACCATGATAGGAGCTTGCAGGACTGACTGGCAGTTGCTCTGGGTGAGTCAGGGAACAAGTGGCCAGTGAATGTGAAAGCTGAGGGCAATACCACATACCATTCTAGACTTAGCACTGCAAACTTAGGTTGTACTGTGTTTATATTTTTATTTCTTCAATAATAAATGAACTTAGCTTATAAATCCTTTTTTTTACTTTATGAACAGAAAAAATGTTTTGACTCTTTGGCAATAAAACAGCTCAAGACACAAACACATATTTTTTACTACTTAACTTTTTTTGTGATTGGTTAAAAACAAAACTCAAGCACACACATTAGCCTAGAATTACCCAAAGGAAGGATCTACCACATTACAATCTTCCAGCTTTGTGTCTTATCCCACTGGAAGATTGTCATGTGCAATAATATGCATGTGGCTGTCATCTTCTATGATATCAGAGACTTCTAGAACATTTCCTGAAGCGCTTGCCTGAAGGTCTTCTTGTGGACATGTCACTCTTCTCAGCATATATCTGTGGTGGTTTGCTTGTTGTTGTTGTTTTTTTTTTTTTTCATTATGAATTTGCCTATGAGCAGATAATGCACTATGACTATTCTTCTCTATTAATGAATACCTTCAGTTACCGGAGGGATGCTGTATTTTTACTTTTTAAGAAGTTCGTTTAAGTACTCAACAGCTTCTTTTGAACCCTTCACTGCGAATTTTCTTGGAGTTCTTCTACACTTTTCATTTTTCTTGTCTCTTCAGCTATTGTTTCCTTTTCCAGTTCTAACAACTACTCATTCATCATTTAATTAGGAACCTATTACACTCATCCCCATCCACACTCAGGTTAATTAGCCCTCTCAATCAACCACAGCCTTGTTGATTTTTGCAATCTCCTCATCCTTGGCAAATGCATTGAATTCATGAATAAGCTTCCTGTATGCCTTCTTCTAAATGCCATTTATGCACTCCTTGTAAACCTTAAGCCCAACCAAGGTTCTTGATGAAGGCATCAATATTATACTCCTTCTCTTACTGAGTTAGTGTTTTCCTCAGTTGCAACAATCCAAAGTCCTCCTGAGGTAGCAGGCCTTAAAAACTGCTATTAATGCATTATTTATATTAATAAGTGATGTATAGAGGGAGAAATATCATTTTGATATTAGCATGAAGATCATCAAGAAAGGGAGGTTGCACATTGGCAGTAATAAACAAAATCTTAGAAGTATGTTAGTATCCAATAGCTCTTTCACTATTTGCTGGCATATTAATTCCCGAGGAAGAGGAGTTGGGGTATCCATGGCATCTTCCTGTTCCTGCAGTATGCTGGCAGTGTCCATTTATTTACATGCTTCATGGCCCTGGGGTTCTCACCGTGCCAGGTGATAAAGAGTTCAAATTTGTAACCTGCACTATTCCCCCTGCCCAAGCAAGATTATTATCTTGACCTCAAGGCTGAGAACCTGACATAGACTTGGTCTCCTTATGGATTAAAGTCCTTTCAGGCATCAATTTCCAAATAGGGAGGTTCTATCCATGTTGAATATTTGTTGGAGCAAGTAATTTTCATCCACAAACAATTTAACAGGGATTCCCCAAAATTCTTCAGGTGCCTTCATATTAGCAATCATAGTCTCACAACTTACTTTCACATTGTAAGAAATAATGATACTGGAAAGGCTTAAACCACACAAGGCTATAAGTAATTCCAATACCATAGTTGCTCCAGCCATTTCTTTGAAAATAACAAGCAAACTTTTTCTTTGGTCATGATCATCATGGTAGTGAGGGGGATATGCTTCTATATCTGTTCTTCAATCCAGGTCTTGGAAGTTTTCCTGTATCTGATACAGGTCTGTCTCTAATGTTTCTTCATCTTGTTTATTTTGATGAATCAGATCCTTTAACAGCTTCTGTCACTTTGCTCTTACTCTTCAAGATCATAGTTATGGTGAAATGGGACATGCCTGACTGGCAAGCAATAACCACCACTGATTTTCCACCTTCCTAGTCCCTAATCATTTTTCATTTCATTTTCAGGTCAATCACTCAATGTGGCCTCTTAATGGCAACATTAGCAGTGTGTTTTCTATGCTTAAGGGTGATCAAAAAAACACCAGATTAAATCAAGCACAGGAGAAAATGATGCAATCAAGAGGTATAATAAACAGGCTGCTACCAGTGTAACACAGCATAGTGTTTCATAGTAAAATTTTCCTTTATCAGGAATACTCTCTAAATTAAAAATAAACAATATAGTATAATAAATACACAAATCAGCAACCATCATTCATTTTCAATATCAGATAATGTAAACTACATGCAATTCTGCATGCTAAATATAGTTTGATACAATTGACAATAAATTAGGTATGTTTACACTGGCATCCCCACAAACATGTGAGAAAATCCATAGCATTACAAAGTTATGATGCCTATGAGGTTGCAGTGGCCGAGAAATCACTAGTGTCAGCACTTCTTCAGCTCCATTATGGAGGGACCACCATGGTATCTGCAGTCGATTGTTGATTGAAATATCTACATGTGGTACAACTGTACATACTTGGATTTTACTTTCAAGAGATACATATTAACATTAAAAATTTATACTGGAGTCAGATAGGGCACAATTAATAATTTTTCTGTTATATAAATGACCCATAAGTCATGTCACTTGAATCTTCATTAACTGTAGGATGTAATTTATTTAAGACTGATTTGTTCATAGTTATTTAAATACTATTAGATTAAATCTATATTTATATTTATACCCCTAGCCCTAAAATTTAATTAAAAATTTTTATATTAATTTACCATTAAAAATGTAGAATCATCAGTAAGTTTTCATAAGCCATTTATATTTCCACTAGCTATTAATGGGCATTTTAAAGATACTGTTAAATTGAATACAATAATCAATGCCAAAATGTAGAATTATTCAAATAATTTGAAACTACACTTTCCAAAACAGGTGCATATTTTAAATCTCAAAAAAAATTAAGTCTTGTTGGGCATGGTGGGACACACCTGTAATCCCAGTGGCTTGGGAGGCTGAGGCAGGAGGATTGCAAGTTCAAAGCCAGCCTCAGCAACTTAACAAGACCCTAAGAAACTCAGTGAAACTCTGTCTGTAAATAAAATATAAAAAAAAATGTTTGGGGATGTGGCTCAGTGGTTAAGCACCCCTGGATTTAAGCCCTAGTAACAAAAAAAAAAAAAAAAAAAAAGAGAAAGTCTTAAATATAAGAAAATAAAATGACCAAACATATGCCTTCCAACCACTTCCTGTAGAGCTGGTGAAAATGGAAGAGTAAGGAAAATTAGATCTTTCATCACATTTTTTTACTCATTAAATGCTGAAGACATTATTGTACACTTACAAAAAATAAGGATAGTTTTAGGCTCAAGTGCAAGATCAAGGTGTCTACAGGTTTAATTGTCTGGTTAGGGCTTCTCTTGACTTCTAAAATGCCACTTTGATACTACATCTTTGGAGGGGAGGAGGAAGACAGAAGGCAGACAAATTTAGAACAAGTAGAACACTGTGCAAAAGTCTCTTTTGTATGGACTGTCATCACAGTCAGAAAGAAGGTGCCCATGTGGGCTAATCACCTCTTAAACACCCACCTGTCAATACCAGCACACTGGCCATTAAGTTTCAAGGTCTGAATTTTAGAGGGGATGAATTCAAATATTAATTTAGGAAGACAGAAATATTCAAAGCATGGCATGATTCTTTTGCTTTCAAATCATATTTACAATGCATGTTAGTGATATATAACTTATTTTACCATAAAATAAATTTATCAGAGTTTATTTAAACAATTGTTCTTCATATTATTCTGTTTCTACCTTTTGTACTATTTCATTATACACACAAAGTTGGTGCTTACTACATAAATATATCTCATATTGTTATCAACTAAAAATGTACTGCTCTAAGAAATATCAAAATAAATTATAACAGTGCCATTCTAAAGCTTGTTCAGAGATCATCAATAGAAAACATTGTTTCTTTGACTTTGGAGAGTAATACATATAATTTGCTGAATTTTAAGAGTCAATTATTTGCAATAAAGTATTCTTTTATTAGTCACTTCCAATTCCTTTTGAAACATAAAAATGAACTCATAATTTAAGAAAAGCATGGTGGTAAACATGTCTAGATCATCTACTTCTAAGGATGGTCATAGACAATGTATTTTGATAGACCCTTCAACTATAATAGAAATGGATTAACATTAAACATAATGGCAAAATACCACTTCTTTTGAGCTTACAATGGTTAAAAAATAAAACAGGAAAAGGCTCTTTATAAAAGCATGAACACAGTTTTAAAAAAAACCTTCCCACTTTCTACTGCAGAAAACATAAATTACATACTTTGCAACCAGCTGTAATGGTAGGCATAGGCAGCTGGTCCAATTTACTGTATAGTACTATTGTACATATTGTTTGATGCACAAATTACTTATAATTTCTAGAAGTGCATCTTTGCAGTTTGATATTTTTAAGCAGCACTCCAACAACTTGAAAAGTTGTAGACTTTTGGAGAGGCTAATTCTGAAAAGGCTTTACCATTGCTGAGTGTGTTTTTCCACATCATGGTTCACAATAGTCTATTTTATATGTTCAAAAAAGTAAACAGAAATGCATGATGTTTTCCATAGCCTTTAGGAAAGGAATAATCTTAGTAAAATTTTGATGATTTTTATGTTCTGATTCTTGAAGTTATATCTTTTAGTTGTGTCCAAAGAAAAGTATATCTTTACCTCAAAAATCTGTCATTATCACAATAAGAAAAAGTAATTCAAATCTTCAGAAACAATTGAATCTGGGTCATTTACATTGAAAAATAAATTTGAGTACAGAGTTATTAAAAGACAACTGTTTATTTTTTTCAAACCAATGGTGGATAGACAAGCTCTGGATTAAAATCAAAATGTCACTTTACACACTATGAAATTGTAAAGGGATTCTGAATAAAAAAATGTTTCTCTGAATCTGAATTTCTCTTTTTTTGTAGATGCCAATGTGAAAGACAAAGAAAGTATCATTAAAAATCCCTATTCATGGGCTGGGGATGTGTCTCAAGCGGTAGCACGCTTGCCTGGCATGCGTGTGGCCCGGGTTTGATCCTCAACACTACATACAAACAAAGATGTTGTGTCCGCTGACAACTAAAAAACAAATTAAAATTCTCTCTCTCTCTCTCAAAAAAAAAAAAATTCCTATTCTCCCTTTTAGTCCATTTCTACTGAAAGTCAGGTGTTCTAGAATGGCTTCTTCTGAGATGTAGAAATCCTGTTTTCTGGATTCTGTAGCTCTTTGCCAGTCTTCACAATGCTGCCACAAATTACCACTTGGACTCATGTGCCCCTGAAGACATGGGTTCCACTCTGCTGCCATCCTCACATCTCTGATTGAATCCCTTCTGTTCTTGTACGGTAAGTGTGATGAAATTTATATCAAAAGTGGAATTGCAGAGGTTCTGGAAATTAACAGACTGGACCCTAATCAATTTTCAATGGTTTGCTCACTAAATATTCCTTTACTTTTTAATGCTTAGTGCTATTTCTTTTAAAATGTTTGAATAATCAAATGAAGATTAACTCATTGTAACTCTTTAACAGGTCACATCCACTGATCTTGATTTGGTGTTCTGAGCATATTACTTGGTGTTCTGAGCATATTATATTTACTCTTCCTTATATTTGCTGCATTCGTGAAAGTCTTTTAAGTACTGACATTAGTTTTATCTGGATTCTTTGTAGGAAGCTCCAAGTTGCATTATATAGAAATAGTAGTATAACACAATAAGTCTACACAGCTATGTCTAAGTACATGTTTGTGAATAATTTCACGTTTTTATAGGGTTTCAATGTATTTGACATATTTCTTCATAATTCATAAAATGTTATCTCTACAAAAGACTTCTCTTGGAGTATGATATCCATAGATTGTCTGTATGGCCTCCTTCTCTTCCTCCTCCTTCTCTTATTCCTTCTTCTGTTCCTCTTCCTTCTCTTCCTCCTCCTCCTCCTCTTCTTCTTCCTTTATTTGCTTATTTAGTTGTTGATAGACCTTTATTTTATTTATTTATTTGTGTTGCTGAGAATCGAACGCAGTGCCTCACACATGCCAGGCAAGTGCACTAATGCTGAGCCATAGTCCTAGCCACTTCTTCTCCCCCCCCTTTTCCCCCCTCTGTTTATTTGGAAACAAAGACAGGTTTCTACTATAGTCTGTTCATCAGATAACCATTAAAAGAAAAAAAAAGGAAGCTCTATATTTCTTGATTTTTTTTTCAAATCCTGAATTTCCTCTAAATCTATAATGAATGAAACACAAATACAGACTTCTTATTGGAACTATGTGTCTTATTTTTCAGATCCTGAATTTCTTCTAAATCTATAATGACTCAATCAACAGGACTGGGAACATTGCTTCTGAGAAAGATCCATTTGCTAATGAGAAAGTCTAGTTCCAAATGGGGAAATTTACTGAGTCCCAGCCTTTTCAGTTTAATATTACACTTCTCACCTACAATAATAAATCCAAGTACCCATTTGGGTTGAAGGAAAAAAGTTACTTATGATTTTGTAAAAAATGAAACTATATAATGTAAAATTCCTAAAAAGTAAGGTGGTGCTATACAAGACCTATAAGGAGTTATATGAAAGCTTTCTATTTTTTTTTTCTACAACTCTTCTATGTCTAAAGTTGAAGGTAGGGTATGCTATAAGGTCCACCACAACTTCATAACTAAAACCAGTCATGCTACTTTTCTTCCAGTCTTGGCTACATGGAAAAGTAAGTCTTATGTGCTATATGGCTCCACAAATCAGTATGCGTAAAACTAATACAGCAGCCTCTCATCTTAGGGAGGTGAATAGAGAGTTTCATCACTGTACTCAAACTGTGATGTTTGTTTATACCATTCTTTCTACTGCTAAACGTAAGCATGAATCCACAGGGTTAGCTACTGCAAAATCTGGTTCTTCCATAGAATGAAAAAATTTAAAAACAGCAAATGTCCCGAGACTTTAGAAAAAGTGAACACAGCTTCTTTCTCCAGGAGAAAAAAAAATCCCCCTTGCACCCCAAAGTGTGGCTTTACACAAATAAAAGTATATTTGTACAAAATGTCTAGTTTATTTAGATATAAAATGAATTGTGATATATTGTCTAGAATTTCTGAAGGTTTGTTTAGATGAAATAAATTGTGTGCTCTTGTTTTTATGCCTCATTATCACATCAAAGGGTTAACTACAAAACTGGACTTTTTTTTTTTCTGTCCAGTAAATCTATGCCACAAATGAATCAGGATTTAGAAATATATGTAGATTTTTAACATCTCTTTCTTTTCAAATCACAAATATTTGGAATTGACTTCTGTAGTCTCAAATGTACTTATCACAATAGTGGCTGAAACTGGAAAACATTTTTTTTTAAGCCCTGAAGTCATTCATACTTGCCATTTATTTAGTCTTCTTGTTTGGAGTAAAAGGCAAAGAATTCACAAATACTACGAACTAAGCACCTGTTTCAAATTAAATATCAGCCTTCAACTTGCAAAATAATTTCTTGATAATTAAGCAAACTGCTGCAAAAGACCCATATATGTTGCTTTTTTCTTTTTGGAGCAGTCAGCAAAATCACTACATCCTAAAGACTTTTTTTCTTTGTTGAATCTGAAAGGTGGAACAAAAGAAAAATAGTATTTTCCATTCCCAACCATGGAGGTAATGTGGAGAAAGGTGCTGCATTTATTTTTTTAATATTTATTTTTTATTTGGACACAATATCTTTATTTATTTTTATGTGGTGCTACGGATCCAACCCAGGGCCTCACACATGCTAGGCAAGTGATCTACCTCTGAGCCACAACCCCAGCCCAGGTGTCCACATTTCAATAGACAAAATGGCTGGATAAAAGCAACAGGATTACCTGCTCTAGAACACAACTTGGAAATACCTCCCATATTCTGAGTTCAGAATTTTGTTTTGAGATGAAAAAAAAATAAAGCACCTAAATGTCAGGAAAATTTTATTCTTCTGTAGTATGAATTCTCCCATGCTCCTGCAGGTGCAATTGGCCTTTGAGACTGGGCTTGCTGGGACCCAGTGGCCATATGGCCCAAAGGCCACAGTGTACCTCACTTCTCATTCTGCCATCTTTGCTTCTTCTTTATATGGTTTCTTAATTTGCAGGCAGAAGGATATATCAAACTCAAAGCACCACATAATGTCTATTACCCATACCTCAGGTTATTTTTCCTCCTTTCATATATGAGGGCATACAACTAAAGAAAATCTTGTTTCTTAAGTTAAAAAAAAAAAAGATAGACATCACCTTGGTTTAGTTTGTAGAATTGCCATAGCAAAATGTTACAGATTAGGTGGTTTAACAAGCAGAATTTTATTTTCTCACATTTATAAAGGCTAGCAGTACAAGATTATGGTATTGGCAGAATTAGTTTTATCTGAGACTTATTATGTTCTTGGTTTGTATTTGACCATCTTCTTCCTGTGTTTTCATATTGCCTTCATTCTGTACCTAACTGGCAAATTTACTCTTATTAGGACACTGATTATACTGAATTAGAAACAACTCTAATGATCTCATTTTGATTTGGTTACCATGTTAAATTCCCATCTCCCAATATAGTCACATTATGAAGTATTAATAATACTCTTTCCCACCCCCATTAAATGTGTTATAATAATAAATTATGGGGGAACACAATTCAGCTTATAACAAACTTGATCTTTCCCTCATCCTCACTCCCCTATCTCCAATCACTATGCCAGTTGATTCAGCTTATTAAATAAGATTATAATATGTCCATTTTCTCCATCATACTCCACTAACTTAGTCTATGATAACAAGTTTCACTCAGACTTCAGCAAAGACCACCAGTCTCATACTTCCCCAATCATTTCTCCATATTATGGTTAGAGTGTTATTTTCTGTAATCCAACTCTGACTGTCTCACAGTAGTGACTGCAGCAAGCAATGTTACAAGCTCAACTGAGCTGTAAGAGCCAAGGTGGTGGGTGTCAGAGAAGCCCATTAAACTACAAGCCAAAAATGAAAGCTAGGTCTTTAATTAGCTACTATGAGGCATGAGCCAGAATCTAACAGAAAATGTCAACTTTCCCAGTTCCATTTTCTGCTATGAAATACCAGCACAGATAAGGGGACTGTCTTACTATTGGAGTCCTAACAAAAGACTCTGGTACTGTGTAGGTGGTATGTGTAGCCAGAGTACATGGAAGCAAGGAGGAACAGCTAGATGTGAAAACAAAGTGAGCAAGGAGTTGGGGTGTGGAAAAATATCTCCTCTCCTGAAGAATACTTGTGACCCAGGCTTCAAATAGAGAGCTGGGAATGGAGTGATCTGGGCCTGTAGCACAAACACACTTAGGAGCATGACTGACCAGAGGCCTCTAAGGTTTTTTTTTGTTTGTTTGTTTTTGTTTTTGTTTTATTGCAACTCCTTCAAGAGATTGCAATATATTGACTGAACACAATGCACCGTATGTGTATTTGAGGAAAGGAGTAGCTTTCACCACTGATGGTTGCCAGGAAAATCCTTTGCAATTGCTTCTGGTTAGGCATGAAAAATTATTCACATGATTTTAGCCAGAAGCCAGATTCCTCTAAAAGTAATAAAGAGATTTAAATCATATATGTTGAGATTAGATATTTTGTGTTCAAATCCTGACTCTGAAACATATAAATTGTGTGATCTTAAAAAATTACCTTACATTCTCAATAATACTCTCCCCCACCCCCAATTAAATGTGTTATAATAATATATACATTTCGGAAATTTTATGTGACTCAGTTAATAAAGTAGTATTCTTAGAACATCACCATGCATATAGTAATTGATCAACATATGTTAGCAATCATTATTATATCTATGATCATTATTTTTATGATTTTGAAGAGGAAAAGATTTTAAAATGTATATTAAAATAAATTTAGTAACTTAAACAGTTTCAAGTTAGAAATAAAGATAAGTTTCTATAAGCAATTTTAAAAAATAATAAAAAGAAAAATTGGTCATGAGGCAGTGCAAATTATTCTTAGTTTTTACTAAGTTAAAGTAATTTATTTAAAAATTACCTTGTGTAAAAATTGAATACTCTTAAGAATTTAAATATTAAACATTAAATTATGCTAAACAGACATATATTTCTGTCTCAGACTTAAAACATGTAAAGTCCTTACCTTTTCTCTTCAAAAACTAAAGAGTCATCTAGAGTCATGTGTTACCAGTATGGTGCCTTGAATCAAAATATATCAATATACTGAACACAATCATAAACTCACCTGATCTTTCTATGAAAGAAAATTTTTATATAATTAGTTAGGAAATAGTCTTGGGAATAACCTTATTAATTTGGTAAAAGCATAAAGCAACACAATAAATACATATTGCAATAATATGATCCCTTGAAATTTCTTATGCAAAAATAAATAAATAAGTAAGGATGGAGTCAGTATCACATACCAATATTTATTAATATGAGGTATAGGAAATCTAAAATTGTTTATAAATGCTCATTAGCAGATCCTAGAGAATTATGAAGAACATAAGGTTTTCTAAAACCTTGTAACCCTGAATGTTAAATGTTTCTGTCAGTGAAAATGGCTGCATTTATTAAGCTAATATAATTCAAAATGTTTGTAATAATTTTGCCCAACTAACATTTATTGGAAGAAGTTTTGTATGTATCAACAATGAATATTAACTTAGTTTATGATCATAATATGAACTGAGAGGGATTTTAACCATATTTCTAAAACTGGGCTTCTCTTTTGATTTTAGAGTTTCTGGGATGGAACCCAGGCTTCCAAGGAGCTTCATCCCTAACGAAAGTTAAATTTCAAAGAGCAACTTGCATTTCACTATTGAAAGTCTCCATCATTAGACACTACAACCACTTTCATTAGGCTTACCTAAAAAACTTTCTTGCAGTGTGCATGACTTCTCTATTGTTTATGATCTCTTATCATCAGTTAATCACCGCCTTTATTTCATTTCTTTTCATGTGAAACTTGGTGTGTAAAGATTCTTACTTACTATTGTTTTCTCTGTGAACTTGGCATTCCTGCTTACTTGCAAGGCTAAGCAAACAAACAACTTTGTTAAAAGTATAAGCAGGTAGTGACAGACCAGAAGATAAATTATTGAACACTGAGACTCAATTTGTAAGGAATCTATATCTCACATGCCAAAATCATTTGGCTACCCATAGTTTCAGCTATCCAAGGGAACACTTCAAAGAAATAGATACAAGGGAGGATGAGTCTTTGAACTAGGAGGTTCCTTTAGAGTGGAAATACAAATTGCCAAAAACCCACAGATGTTCACCACATGAACAGGTGAAAAAATACCACTCTTTCAAATGTATTTATCAAAGTCTTTTCTGCCTTTCTATAATTCCATTTTAAATAGGTTTTACTTTTCAGCTGTTCTCAGCTTAAAAATCCTAATAAGTAAAGACAGATTGTATGACTTCATTAACAATGGTACACCAGAATCTCAAGGCCTTTTCTGAGCCTCCTTTCTCGGCATATGTAATTTTCTAATTGCTGTTCTCTAAAACAAGAACTGCAATTAGAAAAATGTTATCTGAGGACACCACTGAACATTATTTGGCATTTCAATTTGTTTTCCAGCACTGAATCACTGTAATGGAAATTTGACTTTAAATTTTGGTTTGTCATAATCACCTGCAATTGAGCTTATGGCTTATCCACATATATGGATTTCTTTTTCAAATTTTAATTGTATCATAGGCATACTCATTATCCCTCATGCAAAGATGTTTTTGGAAATGCCCTAACAGATATTAGTACAAGAAATCAGAGAAGCAATTTTTATTGTGTTTATTTATTTGCTTACTAGTAGCACTGTTGACTTATTGAAATGGACTGCGTTAAATTAAAGATGACCACAAAATTATCTGCAACTTCTCCCAACTAGTAGAATCCAATTACTTTCCCCATGAATTTGGGCTGGAATCTGTATCTTGTTTGGCCAATGAAATAGTAAACATGTGTTTTAATATTTGAAAGTCTAAATCTTAAGTCTGACTAGTTCCATTCATACCTCTTTGGAACACATGCAGATTTAAATCAGCTGCCAATTTGGGAGGAAGCACAATGTAGGCACATAAAAAGGTACCCCCAAATGAGCTCTCTGTAGACAATCAACTCCAAGTTGCCCACTTTGTGATTAGACTATTTTGGAAGTGAATCTCTGTCAATGTGTCAGCTGATGCTACACCAGGTAGAGAAAAAGCATTCCTAACATACCTGCACAAGTTGCAGATTTATGTTTAAAATTATTGACCATCATTTTAAGGGCCAAATTTTTGAGATTATTAGTTATACATCAATAGATAACACAAAATCTGAACATGATTTAAATTTAAGTATTCAAGAAATGAGAAGTTTGTATTTTTCCTTTACTTGTTTTATTTGTTATTTTCTTTATTCTCTTTAAAGTTGAACTGTTAATGCAAATGTTCATTGCCTATAAATGGTAGCTGGGGAACATCTGAAAAACTTAAAATTTCCCTAAATGTATCATGATGATTATTTCAACCTCAAGAGAGAACATTAAAGGCCAGCTTTGCCAGAAACCCCCCCCCCATGTTTTC
The DNA here is from genome assembly GCF_045843805.1 of Urocitellus parryii. Taxonomy (NCBI): domain Eukaryota; kingdom Metazoa; phylum Chordata; class Mammalia; order Rodentia; family Sciuridae; genus Urocitellus; species Urocitellus parryii. Next base: position 66,276,398 of record NC_135538.1, on the reverse strand, counting down.
TTATAAGATATTACTTTTTGTTTTTAATAGAACATCTCCCAGGTAATTCTTAATACTTGGAATCTAAAGAGCAGGAGATAATCTGGTCAAAATGAGATCTCTCTCTGTAGGCTAGAAAATACATGTGAATTGAAAAACGTGAGAGTAAGAACACTATGTATGTGGTGAGAGAGCAGTAATTCCCCTGAACCTTTCCTCTCAACTTCAATGAATAATAGACTTATCCAGTAAGTTGCACAGAAACAAACGGTAGGTTACCCAATTGGTTCTTCTAGGTGTCACAGAGTTTGCTATTCAATTCAAAATGAGTGCTATCCAAACCTTGTCTCATCCATTTCCGTTTCCATTTCAACCTCTATGGTTTGTCACTATCCTTACTCAACTTTAGAGCCAAAATAAAGGAATTACCTCTCCCTCAGCCCTGAAATTATAATGCATTTCAAATGAAACACAATTTTCAAATGAAAAATTATACCGAGTATATACTGCTGAAACGATAATGCAAACCGTCCAAGCTGTGCAATACCTGATTGCCAACCCTTTGTCTAGGTTTCTATATTTTTTATGTATTTTTACAATTTTATTTGTTATACATGACAGCAGAATGCATTACAATTCATATTACACATATAGAGCACAATTTTTCATATCTCTGATTGTACACAAAGTAGGGTCATGCCATTTGTGTCTTCATACATGTACTTAGGGTAATGATGTCCCTTCATTTCACCGTCTTTTCTACTCCCATACCCCCTCCCTTCCCTTCCTTTTGTTTTGCCCTATCTAGAGTTCATCTAATCCGCCATGCCCCGGACCCATAACCCCATTATGAATCAGCATCCTTAAAACAGAAAACATTCAGCATTTTTTTTTTTTTGGATTGGCTAACTTCACTTAGCATTATATTCTTCAACTCCATCCATTTTAGGTTCCTATGTTTTGACCACATAAATCTGTCACTCTGATACTTTCTTGTCTTTTCCTATGGCAGAAGCTTTGCCTTATGTCTTGAATACATTAACCTGAATCTTCAAGTAGTCGAATCCTCTTCATTCTCACATCTCAGAATTCAACTGAAGAATTCCTCACCTTCAATTGCACGCAATGTTAGTGTTTCATAAAACTAAATACTCTCCAAAAGTACTTTGTCAATTGATATACTTGCTACTCATTGAATACCCCCATAACTTTACCTAGTACAGAAGAACAGAGAAATAGCTTTTTCCAGTCCTGAAGTTGAGAAATGTATGTATTGGCTTATGATGGGTTATGAATGCCTTATTAAACATACAAATAAATGATTCTTTTGTTTCTTATAAGGTTTATTGAAGGACTTTGAACCATGTAAGAGGCACAATTCTAAACAGCCCCAATCAAATTCTAAGGAGTCATAATTGTGAAAAGTCTTTACTCAACTTCTGCGTGTAGTGCAAACACACCAAGTGATTACTTATCAAGTTTAGGCTAAGGCAAAGTCAAGGATAAAAATGAGCCAGTCTCTATACTTTATTCCAATTTGAAAATTTTTATAATAATTTTCACTCTTTATACATTTTTATTGCTATCTCATTTTTTTCACAAAATAATTTCATTCTAATTGAAAACTCTTCAAAAATTATCTCATGAAAATAAAATATAAACTATATAATTCTATGAAGAAAGTGAAAATGATTCTCATAACTGAGAAAATAATTCAGTTCTCCTTTATGGTAACCATATGCATTTGATTATTGTAAAAGAAGCAAAATAATTTTGAAATGATTCAGAATCATTAAATATCTCTTCCACCAAGCAGCATAAAATATTTGCCAAATTCTCTTTATTTAACGAAAGATAAGACATTGAATAACATCAAATAAATGTCATTTTTTAAACTAAAATTCCTTTTAGGATGAAAAATTGTATTCTGAAAAGCAAAGGTGAGTGTTTCAGTGCCACAGGATGTTAAAAATCCCTACCAAGATATTTGCCAACAGAAGTGTTTTATTAATGTGCATTTTGTAACAAATGTTTATTTTCTATTTTCAGTATTATCTGGGAAGTGTTAACTGGATTTGTGACCAAACATTTTTCTACATTTATGATTAGAAATATCTCTTTTAGTAACATGCATTTATCTTTTAAAGATATATCTGAAGTAGAAAAATTATTAAACTAATGTTAGTACTACTTGGTATTCCTTCAGTTTCCTACAATAAACTAAGAATTAGCCAAATTTACACTGAGTTAATAAATCTGTACATCCTCTAAAAAGCATAAATAAGTATGAGAAAGACCTAGATCATTCTTTCTGAAGAATAATTTTAGTAGTAGTTTGTAGTATTTTTAGTTATTGACAGAAAATTATTTCAATAAATATATTAAATAAATCTACTTTTAAAACAAATCATGAAATGATATCTTCTTTTAAAATGTCAATGTATTATTTTTATTGAAAATAAATATTTAATAATAAAAAAGAATGAAGCATTTTCAGCTAACACTTATTAAATACCATGTTTTATGCTCATGTTTATTAGTAGAATTTCAGTAATTAAATTCTTTAAATTAATCCACCAAATAACCTTAAGTTAAACTATTTTTATACCCAGACAGTAGTGCTAAGAGATGTTAAAAACTCTCCTTATCTAAGCCATATATCCAGACTGTTGAAATTAACATTCAGACCAAGGCAGTCTCTTGGCTATGAGGTCTTGATTATTATGCTGTACTGCCTCCCAATGGAAGTTCTAGGGTCTTGGTATGTACCCCTGTATTCGCGATTGCATATTGGAGACAGTGATCTTGGGTGCTAGGCCCTAAAGTTCAAATATGAGTTCTTCCATTTACTATTTTCCATCATTTTGAAGTTCTGAAACTTTTCTGAACTCCATTTTTCCAACTTCTGTGAAAAATCTTTCCCACCTCTCATGAGGTGGGAATGAAATAGTGTTATATAATGAGAAGCGTACACTTGACAGATGCCTGGTGATTAATAAATGTTAATTTCTGTTCCATAGTTTTTAAAATGACAAGGGTTATGTATAGAAGTCAGAGTATGTATCATTATCATCATATGTGAATTTAAGGACTAGAATGTCCAATGTGTCATTCAATAAAAGAGCTGACTTCCTAAACAATTTGAATGTGTCTTTCCCACGGAGTGAAAAATTGTCATAAAATAAAGAAATGTACCCAAGTTTGTCTTGTAGGTTTTACTCCAAGATATCATTCACAGAGAGTTGAAAAATGTTTAATCTATATTTGGAAGTAAGCTCAAGATTATAATAGATTATGATTGATAGTAGTTTTGGGTTAGTGACAATGGTGGCTTTTTAGAAAATGAAAATTGCAACAGAAAATACTACATGGATCTTCATGAAGATTCAGAAATAATCATGCCACTGCAAACAGCTTGTAGCTCTGCTCAGCAGAATACCAGTGTGTCGAGTGAATGGGGCCCAAAGCCCAGCCTGGGTTCTATGTGCCAAAGCTCCCAGTTATGCACAGGGAAGACTCAACCACGATACCAAAAAAAAAAAAAAAAAAAAAAAGCACAATAAATGAATCCTCAAATACATCCTCATCACAGCATAGTCAGGTATGCTGGATGCCAGGACCTTGTATGCTTTTATAAACATATAAAAGTATTTGGGCTAAACTATTCTCTTTTTATCTCACTCCCGGTACATATTATGATAATAACTCAGAGATATTTATAACTTGGTTACATTTATTTTCCAATATAGTGTGTGCAGATATGCAAACCACAGGTTATTTTTTCTCTAGAAATAAGATTCACATTCTATCATTTATTGTGTCCGTCAACAATGTTTTTCATAATTTTTCAGTTATATGAAACAATATTGTCAACATGTTTTAATGTTCAGAGAGCACACAACAAATGGTTATGTTATACTTTGTTGTTATGTTTAACATTGGTGAATTCTTTTTAAATTGCTTATATATTTGTTTACTTGTCTAACTACATCTTTGTATGAAAACCCAAAGTTTAAATGATATGTTCAATGTATATTTTTCTTTATTTGTTTGATTTAAATAAATTGCAAGACTGATCTTTAGAAATGTTGTGACATTTTATGTAGTTAAACAGGCTATGTTAGATGCCATTCCACCAGAGTTGTGTAAAATTTTGCTATGGCATTAGTTTATCTTCAGAAATCAGTATTTTTTTAATTTTTATTTTGTTGTTTTGATGGGGATTGAAATCAGAGATGCCCTACCATTTAACTACATTATAGCTTTCTTCCTTCCTTTCATCCCCCTCCCCCTCTTTCTTTCTTGCTTCTTTCTTTGAGACTGGATCTTCCTCAGTTGCTAAGACTGGTTTGGAACTTGTGATCCTCCTGCTTTGGTCTCTGGGAATACTGATTCACAGATGTGTACCTGCATGGTTGGCTAAATCAGTGATGTTTGATGTTATACTGGGCATTATGGATAATATATTCTGATGGTTTTAGATTATGCCATTTCTCTTTGAAAAACTTTTTGTTCTAGCAGGAAACAAGGTAAAATCCAAATTCTGTTTTGTTTTGTTTTTCCCCTTTTGTTAATAGCTGATGAACTCGACACAGTGCTCTTAGATTTCAGTCATTCTTTTTATTATGAAGTTAGGAGTTTTTCATCATGTATTTGCAATTCAGAGGTCAGTCAAGGATATGGGTAGATTTTGTGAATTCTGTGTATCACAATCTGTAGGTCTCTCATTCGCTGAATTCCCCCTCTCATTTTCCAGCCACTTTCATAGGTGTAATACAAACTTCTCTCTTTAAGACATCATGATACTAATTTTCTGTCTGAATCAAAGCCATCATCCTCAAAGGTCACTGAAATTATCAATGATGAGAGCTGCTTAAAGATTAATTGAATACAAGGCAGATTTTCTTTTGTTTTTGTTTGTTTGTTTTTAATAGGTTAACTTGTTTTCAGTTTCTGGATGCTTTTCATTATTGTACTGATATTCAAAACAATTGGATTGTCCCTACACATACACATACTGAGATTACATTACTAGAATGTTCTAAATTTTTTAACTGGGGTAAATATGCATGATGTGAAAGTAATATTTTAACCTTTTAAGTGTGAAATCCAGTGTAATTAATACTTTGATATTGTTATGTAACTATCACCACTAATCGTGTCCAGATAGTTTTCCATCATCTTGAAAAGAAAATACCAATTAAAGAATTCCCTTTACCCTCCATCCTCTAATAACTAGTGTGCTGCTTCTATTTGTATGAATTTGACTATTTTGGATACTTCATATAGGTGAAATCATACAGCATTTTAACTTATTTTTCTGGCTTATTTTACTCAGCAGAATATATTCAAGGTTGATAATATGGTAGAAGGTAATAGAATTCCATTTCTTTCAAAGGCTGACTTAAGATCTACATCACATGGCAGATGCATTAAACTACTATTCCTTGGTTCTTTTACATTCTGTTGATTTATTTGTACATTTCATTAACATTACCAAATTTAAAAAAATAAATAAATTGTTCCATGTCCATTAATAAGTGATAACATATTGTTATATTATCCCTCATTATTTTTTCAAGTTTATTTTTGCAAGTGACTTGAGACTCAATTTATCAGGTTACTATCCAGCACCCTCCCTCTCCACACCTGAATATAGCTCAGTGGGTACATTTTCTGGCTTTATATCCAGAGAATTTTAGCATTTAGAATACAGAGTCCTATTACAGCCACAAAATATGACGTTTGATTGGTATTATATATTTTTTAAAAATTCCTATTACATTGAAATTTATTATTCTTTGTATACAACATAAATAATATTTTTGCATATTACTTTTACAAAAAGATCTAATTGCTTTTGTTTGGAATAGTTATCAGGTCATATCTTAGATATATCAGATATGTTATTTTATATATAGACTAGAACGCTTTTAACTTTGTCTTAAATGTTTTAATTTTTCCTAATATGCTTGACTTGAAATATTTAATATTACTTTAATAGGATCTTTTCTGGTATAGATCTGGTATGCATATGATAATATATGATCTAAAATGCTAACTTATTTTTCAGTAGGTGTACAACAACATTTTATAAATTGAGAAAATTCTGTAGTGAATATAATTTATTAAAACAAGCTTTTCAGCATCAGTGGAAATATTGCCAAGATTTTGCACATAGATAAATAAATAAATGTATAACAGAGATATTTTCTAACATTATATCATATTTACATTAATAAGTGTCCATGTTAGTTCAATTAACAAAACTACATTTTTCTGTCATTCTTTATATTTTGGTTTGTGATTATTCTGTGCTTCATTGAAGATGACCATTGTTTGGCATGAATTTTTTCTTTTATCATTTTATTAATTTTTATGAAAATTTATGTCAGTGCTTTATTTGAAAAAATCTTTTAAATTATAGACTGAAATTTGCTCTTGTGTTTTTGTAACAAAAGTATTGATTTGGCATATTAATTTTACAAAATGATATAGATTTTATTTCTAGCAGTGATCAGCACATATCTTGGATTTCTCAAATTTGTTATATATGATCAAGAACAATTGTAACTTTGTCCTGTTTTCATTTTTCTAAGAATTGGGATAGAAATGCCTTTCTAGACTAATTTTAAGTGAGAATTGCATTGTCTCTTTTAATAAATGCTTGTAGTGAGGTTGTTACTTTGACTGCAATTGAACCAGTGTCTTGTGAGTATAGCTCTGCCCATGATGTGGCCATATCCAATGGCCACTGTTATGACTAAGGAAAAAAAATAATCAAAAAGTCCTATTTTCATTGTGAACTTGCAAACACATATATTACCTAACTCAACATTTATATGAACAATAACTAAGGCATCTAAATAAGAATCGTGGGATTAAAAAGAAATAACAAAAGCCACAGCTTATTTCTAATTATTGTGAGTGATTTCTGTATGTACTTCTTTTTTTCTATAGGCCAGTGTCATCAGAATAAAGAGTTTTTATTAGAGACTGAATTATAGTCCAAATTCTGCCTTTTATTAACTTTGTATTTGTGACTGAAATACTTTTGTGTGCCTTGGCTGCTTTATTTGTTAAACTGAATATTAATGACACTGTTATTGTAAGTTTTTGAGGGTAATTTTGGAAGGGATTTGCATAGTTTTATTCAAACAACTTGTGGTACTATTACTTGAATTAATTTAACTTCTGGAAAAGTACTGACAAGAAACAAAATCTAATATTTAATATTAAAGGAAGTGACTTTATATTCTTTTAGTTAATAATATAGCAAAATTTACAAAAATACCCACAGCATTTAATTCAAGTGGGTGTGTTCCAGTACACTGGCTGTTGTTACTCTTTACTTGCATTCTAATGACCTCATCTCTTCCCACTCGTATATTTTTTAAGCTACCTGATAAACTGTTGAGAAATTTGTTCTCAGTTGCTCATCAGTTTAACTAATACATAGAAAAGATGAGATATTTTCAGCTATGATTGATTTCATTCCTCAGTATGTTCTATTAAGGCTTTATGTTCATTATTATTATTTTTAAATCCTAATTTTAAATGTATTATTAATCCTTCTTTTTCCCAGATGACAAAAGAAAATCTGGGTGATTATTTAACAAGCAAGCACCACCAGCTGGTACTCCAGGCTGGTTGAAGTCACCATGTGTTACCACTTCATCCTACCATAAATCCTTAAAAATGAGAATGTGAAAGGCAAATTAGTTCATAAATGCCTTTGGATATGAACCATGGAGAAACATCAACATTTTAATATTATAACCAGTCATCAAAAAGATGGAATGGGAAATGAAGGATATCAAGAAAATTTGATATACATTAATTAGTTTAGCTAACTTATGTGACTTTCATTACAAGTCCTCTCAAAGTACTTTAGCAATAAAATGACACATTTAGAATTTAAATTTAAGCAATGTCTATTAATTTCAACAAAATTTAGTTCAATAATAAGTATACAGAAGCAATGAAAAAATTACTCGAGAGAGAACAGTGTGCATTAATTTTATTTATTATTTTATTTTATAGTTAATCATTGCTTTATTGATTTTCTTAGAGCAGTCATGCTTTATATGGACCAATAACTAGTTTATTTTCTTTCATTAATTCTGAAGTGTGGGTTCTATTATTAACTCATAAACTACTCCATTGACTTGCTTCTTCTCTTTCAGCCCTCAAGTGAAGATTTGGTTAACTTTAGAATCGACAATTCAGATTATTGAGGGCCTCTCTTACAGAATTTTTAAAAATTCCTACAGTACAAAGGAAAAATGCAACAAAATTTATTTTAGATAAGTTATAATTTTGGAAAATAGGGAAAACATGTTTGGCATTGTTCAACCTATTTTATTCAATCAGGAGGACATGGTTATTTTGTACTATAGAGGAATTAAGGCCACCATTTTATTAAATGAGGAAAAATCTGAGAGGAGTGTGAAGGGCTTATGAAATAAGATGTTAAACCTTCTTTCCTTTTCATTCTCCTACTTCTCCCTCCTCAATTGAACTGGATGTGGGCTCTTAGTTCTGACCTCCAGAGCTAACCCGTTCAGGAATATTCTCATTTAGATTCACATGACCTCTGTACTGCTCTGAGCCATAAGATAAAGACAGTAACTACGTGCGGCAATGCTTCTTTTCCATCTGACATTTTGCTCCTTTAAGCTATGGTAAATTTGGGTGGCAACAGCACAACGCATAAAGAGGTGGTTGCTTCATCCTCCCTGCCCTTTGCAAGGAGGTCACGTTCCTTCGAGGACTCTGTGACAGGGTTGTGGGCAACACACACAGGTTTAACACTCATCTGGCTCCTTGCCCTTAACTTTATATTATAATATTTTATTTTGATGGTCATAATTAGAAAGAAATAGGAAATGTTCTGTTATGTTGTGATAGCCTCTAACTGAGAGAGAGGAAAGAGGGCAAAAGTTGATCCACAGTGGTGTCATGGAGGAAGGGAAAACTGAAGGCTTCCATGGCCAGTTTGACCTCATGGAGATAGCCTGAGTGGTGTGAAACACTGTCATAAATGAATAATTTAAACTTTTAGTGCTCTTTAGCAATTTAAATTATCAGCTGAATATTTCAAGTCTGCAGGAACTTATTTTGTTTCTAAAAGAAAAAAAGTCAATAATTTTTATCATGGTAAATGAAAAAAAAAAGCTGACAATTTTAAGATAAGTTTTCTTTTCTTAACATTCACTTATAAATTGTTGGCTTAGAATTTAGAGTGACATTTTTCCCCATATAAATAAGTTTACGAAGTCTGACTGTATTTCCAAGTTATCTCTGAAGGCCATTTCAGGGCCCTGTCATTTCATTTCTCCACTCCTCATTTCAAGTAATGTTTGACAATTTTCCTTTGCTGCCCCCTATATGTCATCCTGGTGTTCCCCCATACTGACTCCAGCTGCACATCTGGGCTTTTCCCTTGTTCAAAACTCCAACTTTGGAAACTTAGTTCTTATGAATCAGTATTTGTTTTGTTGCTTTTGCCAAGCCACAGTTTTGATAACATTATTCCAATTCCTGTAAGACTTTTAACATCAGATCTCTAAAGATTCCTTTCTACTAACAATAAGTAACAATTACAGAATACTGCTGTAAGTAATTTATACATATAATGTTATATGATCATTACCACCAACTTCTGACACTGGGATATTTTAAGAAATAGAAATTGTAGTAAAATAGCTTTTCCATGATCAGAGAAGTAAGCACTAAAGAGAGAAGAGATTTGATTTATCTATCCCTGGTCTTAAGTCTATATAGGAGAGTACTGTGCTTAACCCCCGGACTCCTATATCACCATGAAACATTTTTCTAAATCCTAATTTTTCTCTTTCCTCTCTGCCCAAGTCCCACTAAGACACCTGCCCTACCCCCTATCTAGAACTCCCTGGCCTTTGTGGACACAGACAGTGTGTATTCCTCCTCACACAGCAGGGGCAAGTGAAATCACTCCCCTTCAATTTAGTTCAGAAACTGTGCTGTAGATATCTAAATAAATGAAATCCTTGTGCTCCATAAAATTACTAGTGGTATGGACTGTTGGAAAAACAAATAAATGGAAGAATGTGGTAAGGCTGAGCTTGAAAGCCTAGAAACAATACTTCTTTGTTGAGCACAGCACATGAGGTGTTGCCCATGGACCCATGCTTGAGTATGAGACAGCTGATGAGAATACACATTTCATTCCTCTCCTTCGGACTTCATGCAAATTCATATTCAAAATTTACCATTTTAAAAATTTCCAAAGTAAGAGTGATAGGAAAGCTGTTGATCTGTTAAAGTAAGATCATTAAAGCAAATCTAGGAACAGTTTAAATGCTTGAGCTCCACACTCATCTAGGAATAGCCCCATGAGGCAGAGTAGAAAACATGGGACTGTGGTTATTATTCCACCTTGGAAAATAAGGGAATGATTCTGAGTAAGGTTAATCCTCTAAGATGAATGTGTAGCACTTGCCCAAGCTGATAGGGATCATCCTACACAAGGACAAATGCAAAGCTACTGACATGATGAGTTATTAATTTTAGGTGTGCTCATTATTTTATTTATTCAGTAGTTCCACAAGTATTTTAAAATTCTGTAGCATACAAGGTATTTTTTATAAGTTTTAAACAATATTTATAATTAAAAAATCTATTTCAATGTTTGATATTATCACCATTTTATGTATGATATAATAGAAATTCAGAGAGAAAAAAATCTGTGGGGACAATACTAGGGGGTGAAACCCAGGTCCTTGCATGTGCTAGGCAGGCCCTCTGTCTCTGAGCTATAAGCCCAGCCTGAGGAATATTATTTTTACAGTTATATAGGTAGTAATAGTTGATTTAAGTTTCATATTCACTAATGTTCACCCCCTAAATCAATAAGCATTTCTCTAAAGCAGGGAACATATATAATCAAGACCACAAGTACTATGTAATATAAATTATAGAAAGAAATTATTACAAGTAAGTCAAAGTTTTCAGTCAAGATGTCATTTAAGAGTAAAATGGAATAAAGAGAAATTAAGAAAAGGTAGATTGTAAATAGCAATGTTAGAAGATGAGACATAATTTACAAAATATTAACTATGTTTTCCCTATTATATTTGTCTTATCAGACCCAAATAAAGTATGTTTTACAACTTAATACAATGAGAGGGGAAAGGAGGGAGCTCAATGAGGCAAAATTAGCTCACTCAAAATTCAAATGGTAGATTAGGTTAGCATAGATGACAGTCTACAGAGTACAACCAGAATAGCACTAACAATATAGACTACATAGCATCTGTTTGTTTTTCTTTGACAAATGTATTTTATAGTATAAGATGATCAACCTCTACACATACTGCCTGTAAGTTTCCTTTTAACTCTCATCCATGGATACATAACAACAGCAAATTGATTAGTCATATTAGCTAGTTGACCCCACATAGCCAAAGAATTAAAATAAGGAGAATTGGATTTCCCTTGAAAGCTTATAGAGACAGAATTGTAAAATTAGTAAATTGCAAACAGAAGTAGATTTAGGAACCCAAGCCTGGGATTAAGCAACAAGGATCAGCAGATTTCAATCATTGGTATCCTGATGGTTGAATGTTACTGTCACCCCCACCACCACCCTGCCAATTTTTTTTGAAGCCCTACCCCTCAGTGCAATGATGTTGAGCATGGAATTTTCAGATGTTTTCTTTTTTAGGTTTAGATGAGTTTAGGAGGATGGAGTCCCCACACTAGAATTAGTGCCCTTATAAAAAGAGGAAGGGACAACAAAACTCTCTCTCTCTGCCATATGAGGATACAGCAAGAAAAGAATTGGGTTCTGAACAGAACCTAATCATGCTGGCAACCTGATCTCAGAATTCCCAGCCTTCAGAATAGTGAGAAATACGTGACTCCTATTTAAGCCTCCCAGTCTGTGGTATTTTGTCATAGTAGCCTGCACTGACTAAGACATCTGTAAAGATCATTTTCCTAAAGAGAGGTGATGTTATACATGCAGAAAGCATAATGCATCACTGTCTTGATAAAAGCTGACTATTCTTAAAGATGGTAATGGAAGCCACGTAGACTCTCTCAGTTAAGTAGTATTTTCTAGGTGATTCTAAAGACCCACCAGGCATGTTTATACCTTAACAAAATAGACTCCCCAAGAAGATGACAGAAAAATATTAAGCACAATCTTCTTTTTTAAAAAAACTTAACAGTTTAGCAAATGAAACAGGCAAGAGAGAAAAAATATTTTTACATTTATTAATGTTATTTCATCATTGCATTTCAAACAATATCTTTCGATAATTAAAAAAAGATCACATGATTCCAAAAATCTTAACTATAGACCCAATTCATACCTTAGGGAAACTAGGATATTTCTAAAAGGAGTTGAAACAAATATCTTTTATTTTTGAGCAGTGTTAGACATTTCCCCTAAGGAATTTTAGCAACAGTAGAACATTATTTTTAAATTAACTTTTTCATTAAGTGCTTGTTTCCCTTGAAAAGGGAGCAGCTGTTAGTGCTGGCAGACTTTTTTCCCCCAATCTATGAGTGCAAATCAAAAACAATTTGTTTTGTGAATAATCTACAGTATGACAATTTGTCTACAAATATGTCACTGCCTGTTTACTTCAGTATGTGTCAATTGGATTTAGCCCCTTATTTGCAGAGAAGAGAGTAAGGCAATCTTGACAGCATCCCTGCCTGCAGGTCTGGCACTATAGCCTCTCCCTCAACTTCCTGTTGCCACTGAGAACCACAGGGAGTGAGAAGCCACACACTGTGCAGAGTGTGGGCTTAGCAGGACTAGGCCAGCTACAAAATTAGAGACCTGGGCTCTCACGGAGAGAATAGAGAGCTGTTCACACAGGGGCAGATCTATTTGTACAGCACTTTGATTAAGTCTAGGAAGAACCTTAATAGACTGCCATTTACTAGAAAGGAACCTTTTAGAGACAAGTGTTGGGGGGATGGAGTTGGATTTTTTCTCCTCTGTCAGCTCCCTCTATACTAAACAGCTGATACTTGCATTAAAGGAAGATCAAATAAAAGGCTTATTCAGCATTTACCAGATTTCCAGGAAGGAAAAAAAAAATTGTCAGCTTTAGCTTACTTCTTTGTAAGTATATCCTTCTATATGTCAGCTTCTATCACCCAGTGTGATGTATGAATCACCCTGTGTTATTTAGTAATATAATGATGGAAGATTTCTTTCCATAACCAGACGCTGTATTCTCCTTGCATGTGGGCACTTGCAAAGCTTGCATACATTCACAAGATTGATCTGATCTAGTGAACCCAAGAACCTTACTAGGTTGTTTCTATGGTCTGTGGATTACTCAGACAGATCCTAATATTGTTATTTTGTGACAAATGACAAATGTTCTCTTTCATAGCACTGAGCAGCAGCATTAGTGTTATGATAACTGAATTACTAATCCCTATCCCTTTTCCAAATGTTTGTTCTTTTGCATATTATTTTTTCTTCAAAATCGAGATGTAAGAAGGAAAAGGCAAACCCAATAGAGAAAGGATTTAAAGGGCAAAAAAGTGTAGGGCATGAATTCACTTGTGAAATGAATGTATATTATAGATCCTCAAAAAATGGCTTTCAATGTGTTCTGAAAATAAAATTCCAAATCAAGGGAAACCTAAGGATATTTGTCTACAGCCTCAAGTATGTAAGAAGGTAATATATTCAAGAAGGTAAAATTTTGAGAAAAAAGCAAATGTCATTAATTGTACACTGAAACTTTTAAATAAAATTATGATTTTATATATAAAGACAGGAGGGATGGAGGAAGTCAATACAATTTTCTTTCTCACAATGTATTAAAAAGGAATGTCAGAATAAACACCCTGCCCACTAATTTCATCTCAGGGTTTCCTTCCTAGGCTTATAAAAATGTTTGTTTGTTTTCTTACTTTCAAAAAATACTGATGACTTATTTCTAGTATTCCATAAAATACAACTTCTCCAGAAAGGGGAACACTAGGTAGAGAGAATGAATCCCATGCTTAATAAAAGTAAAAAAAAAAATGAACATGTATACACCATGGCAAAGATATAAGTTTTCTTCTTCCTATGATTGCCTATTTTTTAGGTTTTATTTCAGTTGTTAATAGGCCTTTGTTTTACTTATTTATATGTAGTGCTGAGAATCAAATCCAGTGCTTCATACATGCCAGATAACAGTTCTACCACTGAGCCCCAACCCCAGCCCTAGATTGCCCATTGACTTTAGGAAAAACTTTCTTTGGAGTGTGTGAATAGCAAAGAAGAAAGACATAAGTACAACACTATGTAATTGACCCACCCAGAGAATATTACACTGAAACCCAAAGGTAAAAAAGATGCTTATAAGTAAAGACTTGCACTTTTGAAGATTTGGAAGAAAGTCACAGCTCAACCAGTATACATAAGAGCACTTCAGCATTAAAGATGGAAACCAAATTAGATAAACAAGCAAGCAAAAAATAACTTGGAGGGCTTAAAGACTATGAAGGGAAAATAAAATCACTAATATCCTCAGAAAGATAAGAGAAGGTATTTATGTACATAGGTGCTATAAAAAAGAGGGTTTCTAGAAATTTAAAAAAATAGAATTAAGGACAATATTCTGAAAATATTAAAGAGCCAAAGTGTTGGAAAATAATTCACATATGTTGCAAAATCGGATTTTTTTTTTAAGTTCTGGAGAGATACCCAGCTAAAAATCAACCAAGAAAGAAAATGTGAATATGTTTAGAAATATAATATCTGTAGTAATTCAGTTTATATTGTTGTAACCAAATACATTACAAAGAAAAGAGGTTCATTTAGCTGTTAGTTTTTGAAGATTGAAGAGCACAATGCCAGCATCTGCTCAACTCTGATGAGAGCCTTGTGGCTACATCACCACACAGCAGATGGCATCATGGTGGAAGCATGTGTGAGAGGGAGAGATTACATGGAGCAACAAGAAGCTAAAGAGATTCAGTGGCCAGGCTTGCTCTTTTAATAACAACCAATTCATATGGAAAGTAAACAGGCTCTAAGAGAACTACATTAATTTCTTCAAACATATTGCTCCCAATGACCTAACCACCAAAGCCACACCTCCTAAAAATGCTACCACCTCAACATCACCACCAAGGGGCCACATTTCTAATATATGAATCTTTGTGGGACACACTCAAATCATATCCAAACTAGAGCAATATCTCTAAAATATTCATCTCTTATATTCTTTTTCTGAAAATTGCTGCAGTAGATAGTTCTGAAAATGATTTGCACATCCCTGCTAACAACTGATGTTAGATTAAGCCATGTTTTGAACGTAAAAAGTCTCCTGCTCACTTTTAGTGATTTACATCATTATCTTTCTAATTAGTAACTAAAATGTGCTGTGTTAAATTTAAACTATATTCTTTTCCATATTTTAAGGTAGTTTTTGCTCGTGAACTTATAACAACACTTCAAATTCTTTGTTGTTGTTGTTGTTGTTCATTATATTTGCCAAAGTTTTAACTGGCAAGAAAGAAAGATGATAGATATATAGATAAATAGATCACTCCTGATATAAACACAAAGTAAATATATTGAAAAAAATAGCTGGTAGATCACTAAGTTGTCCAAAGCAAAGAGTATTAGATTTAAGAAAGTGGATTTAATACCATGCATATAAACTTATCTAAGCATAACTGTTGTACAAATCACACCACAGATGCTGATCATGGAGGACATGCTTTCAAGGCCATCAGACACTAGTGTTTGCAGGTGCACCTCTAGTATAACTGGCATGGATACCAGGTGTCTCCAATAACATTGCTGCTCGAGATCATGAGTATAAAATGTAGTTTCTGAAGCCAAAGAATCCTTTATGCTACCAGTATAAGTCATGAGCTCCCAATTAAAAATGAGAGTGAAAGATGGATCAAGCATGGATCACATACCTATATCCTGGCTGCAAAGAAGTTTGGTAAAGACTTCTACAAAACATTAATGAGAAAGACATACCATGAATTCAGGAAAAGGTGTCAAATGTTGGACATCTAGGAATTTTAAAATTGTACTACTAGCAACTAATGTATATAGCACATATCTGGTTTTATTTCTGTGAATTAGTAATGACAGGACAATCAGTGACGTCTTTCTCAATAAAAGGAGGATTATTTCTAAAAAGGCATATTCTGGGGGGTTCTTTATGTATGGTATATTAGGTACTGTTAAGTGTGTGTCAGGAATAGAGGGAGTGGAATAATTAAGATCTTACTTTCTAGTAAAACACTCATGCTCAGCAAACTCAGTGAGCATGCTCTTCCTCATTGGTAAGATCACTTGTTTCAGAACTTCTGGAGGCTTAATAATGAACAAAAGGTCAAAAAAGATGTAGAATACTGTGTGTGTGTACAGTTAGACACTAAATCAACTGAGAACTGCATATTGTTACAAATTCTACAGATTGACCTATAGTTCAGAAATCTAAGGTGTGATTCCAGTTTGGCCTTCTACAGAACTAGGGTACTTCAGGTAAAAATCATACTTTGAGCTTCAGTTCTCATAAGTTCTAAAATATTAGATTTTTTAAAAGACATTAGAATTACTAATTAAGAAATTCAAGTCCATAAAGGTTAAATTGATGAAAATATATTCTATAACCATTTGTCAGAGATATTTCAGTATATAACCAACAAATTTATTATTTTATTCAGTGTAACTGAATTTTATCCCTGGACTAGGAACCATGAAGTGGTTTTCAAATTTTCTTTCTTTTCCAGGCTGTGGCTTGAATTATCAGGCTGTGGTTTAAGTAACAACTACTATTCACAGTCCATAAAGCATGCATTGTTGTGCCTAACATTAAATAAACATTGCTGTGTTTACAACTTTTATATTTATTAATATTTTATGTAGGTAAAAGTGTTAAATGCAGTGAATATGTAGATATAACTTATAAAGAGAAAAGTTATATTCTGTTCTTCTAATATAGTAATACAAATGTTAGAAATATCAATTAGCATGAAAACTAAAACCTAATGTTGGAAATATGCAATTATTTTAGAAATTCTTAAAGTAATAGTGAAAATATATAGAATTCTATAAAAGTCATTTTAATACTTTTGGTATTTCATATTATATTGGACTGGCACTTATTTTAGGTTACTGAATTGTTAGTAAGTTGTAGTTCACTTTTCAGCTCTGATTTCTATTAGTTTGTAAAAGGATTTTACATTTGCATTTAAATAGGAAGGAAATGTGATAAAGATTTCAATTAAAAGGCTGTCTGTTTGGGTTAATTCATTTTTAATAGGAACAGTAAATATTTTTCAGTTGATATAGCTCTTACTGCAAGATCAGTTCATTGTTCTTTTTTATCTAGTTATGTCAGGTGGTGCTCAATAAAGAACACTATAATGTCAGCCTCTGCTCTTTAAAGAACATTTCTCATTTCTTCATTGATTTTTTTGAGAAACCAAAGCAAATTTCTGAATACTACTTGAGAAAACTGATGATAGTAGGTCACCACAAAAGTACAAACAATTCTTTACACACAGATAAACTGTATGTAACTTTTAATATATCTGTGTTGAAGTAAGCACATAAATGATACATATGGTATAGATTTTCATTCTAAAGTTATTGCTGTTAACTTTCATGAAAAGAAAAAAGAAACATTAACTTATTTTGAAAATTTGGCATAGACTTCAATCTCTTCTACTTTGTAGGCATAGGTTGCATAACCTATAAAAGAATGATAGTCTTTTAACTGGCCTTCTTACGGATGATATACTTTAAAGTAGAGATAGGTTGTTTCTGTAATGACAATACCAATCTTGGTCTGATATCCCATCAACTTTTTTACTTGCAAAACCAGTTCTTTGAAATTAGGTCATAAATTTGTATGGTTTCTTGGTGTGTTCTTAGATTCTAAACAAACTCAGTTAATTCTATGAGTTCAACTTAACATATTTTATGTTAAAATCACTTATATATGCTAATTATGCTTTCAAGTTGCTTACTTTGTGTTTTGTTTTGTTTTTTTTTATAACTACGAGAATCTCACTTGCATTATGCTTTTTACTTAGGTCCCAAGAAAATCAATAAATTTCTTCTCTTTCACTTTCTTTTCAAAAACTCTAAAATACTTTGCACTGAACATCTTTTTTTTTTTTTTTGAGGTGAAGGAATGTAAGCATTTAAATAAAGAATTGAAGCATTTAATTAATATGTTCTGGCTTCCAGTTAGCAGAACATCATGCTAGTAAGTAAATGGATTAAGTTTCCCATAACGCCAGCCAGGAGATAGCTTGACAGTTGGTTTTTCATTCTCAGGTGTCTAGTTAAGGAAAACACAGGGGTCCAATTCAACCTTTAAAACTGTTATCTTTTGACTAGAAAGATTACTGCTTTGAGATGCAATGGGATTTTCCACAGCAAACTCAGCAAAGGATTATGCTTTTCTTTTCTCTCTGAGTGAAGAATGGAGTGAATAGGTGGTGTAAATAGCAAAAAGTTCCAGAGAAAATTTCTATATAAATTATGATTTATCTCTCTTCTCTTTTCTAAAATATTATAAAGAAAAGAGCTGGCTTAGAGAAAGACCCTTATTAATTTAAGAAATTGCTTCTTGCATGTTAATTCACACATACTTTGTATATGTATGCATATTATACACTTGTACACTATACACATATATGTGGAAAAAAGAGAAAAAAAAAGTTTTAGAAATAATATTGCATTTCACCTTGTTTTCAGCTTTTATATTCAATTTATCATTATCATCAGAATCTATTTTCCCCATACTATATCTGTATTTTTAGGTAGCCTCTAAATTGACTCTTTCATGGTTGATTTTTTTTCAACCATATTTAACCACTGATCAGAGATGAATTGATTAGAGTAACTGTGGAGTAATTCAAATCCGATAAGATGGCTGAGCTCACCAACAAGCCATGCCATGGTTCAGTAATTTTGTTCATATAAATACAACCTAATCCACTGCAGTAAGTTAGACATATTGGACAAACAAACTTTAGTAGTTATCTCTAACACCCTTTAAGTATTTAGTTTATTAGAATGTATTTTCTTGGAAATTTTTTTGTCTCTAACCAATGCAAAGATTATTTTTTTACTCTTCAAATGTTTTTGACTGATAGATAAAAATGTATATATTCATATGTGTCATACAGTATTTGACCTAGCTATCTCAAGCATTTATCATTTCTTTATAGTGAAAATAGTTAATATCCTATCATTTAGTTTTTTTAATGTACAATACATTATCATGCATTATGATTATCTTTAGTCACCCTCTACACTATAGCACAGAACTTTCTCCTAACTATAACATTTTTTTTTTTTTTTGTACTGGGGATGCTTAAGCATTGTACCACATTCCCAGCTCTTTTTTTTCTATCTTATTTAGAGACAGGGTCTCTGTAAATTGCTGAGACTAGCTTACAAGTTCTTATTCTCCTGCTTCAACTTCCTGAACTTCTAGGATTATAGGTGTGGGCACTGTGCTTGGCTCTAACTATAACTTTTCATCTGTACTTTAGCCTTTCCACATCTTTTCCTCCCCTCTCTCCAGCCTCTAGTAATGACCAATTCTCAAATTCTGAGATTATGAGTATGACCTAAAATTCCACATTAGTGAGATAATGCAATGTCGTATGTAACATAATGATTTCCAATTCCATTCATGTTGTGTAAAGGACAGGACTTCATTCTTTTTATGGTTGAGTATTATTATGTCATACCATAGATTCTTTGTCCATTGATCAAGGCGATTAACATTTAGGTTGTTTTCATTTCTTGGCTATTTGAACACTGGTATAATGAACACCAGAATACAGATGTCTCTGACATCCTGATTTCCTTCCCTTTGCATGTATACTCAGCAGTAATATTGCTGAATCATTTTATGGTTCTATTTTTAAACTTCTAGGGGACCACCATTGTGTTTTCCATAATGACTATATTAATATACAATCCCACTCATCATGTACATGGGTTGCTATTTCTCCACAATCCTACCAGCACTAGTTAACTTTCATCTTTTTAATAATAACCATTCTAACTGGAGTAAGAATGTATTTCTGATGATTAGTGATGATAAACAATTTTTGTTTTATATACATGTTGATTATTCATGTCTTCCTCTGAGAAAAATCTACTTAGGTCTATTGAGTATTTTTAATTGGATAATTTATTTGTTCCTGTTATTGATTTGAGAACCTCATGTATTCCATATATTAGCCTATTGTCATATATTTAGTTTACAAATATTTTCTTCTACTCTGTAAGTTTTCTTTTCATTCTGAATATTTTTTTTTCTTTTCTTTGTGGGAGAATATCAGTTTGATTGAATTGAGATTGACTAATTTTGCTTTTGTTTTCTATGCTTTGGGGATCTTATCTTAAAAAAAAATATTCCTTAGTCATTCCAATGTTCTACATTTTCTTCAGGTAGTTTTATAGTTTTAAGTCTAACTTTTAGGTCTTTAAAATATATTTTTGTCTGCATGTTTTATATGGTGAGAGATAAGGGCCTAGTTTGTTTCTTCTTTATATGTATATCATTTTCCCCAAACTACTTATTGAAAATACTGCCCTTTTTCCATCGTTCATTTTTAGAAACTTTCTTGAAAATAAACTCACTATAAGTATGTGGGGTTTACTCTTGATTCTCCATTTTGTTACATTGGCTACTAGGCTTGTTTTATGCTAATACAAAGCACAGCTTTGAAATATATTTTGAATTCTGTACTATACTTCCTTCTGCTTTGTTCACTTTCCTTAAAATTTCTTTTTTTTCAGGTATTTTTATGGCTATATAAAAATTTTACTATAATTTTTATAGTTTTATAGTGAAAAAAATCATTAATATTTTGATAGGGATTGCATTGGACCTATAGATTGTTCTAAGTTGTATGGACCGTACAATGATATTAGTTCTATTATCAATGGGCATTTGTGTCCTTTTCAGTTTCTTTCATCAATGTTTTATCAGTTCATCATAGAGATCTTCAATCTCGTACCTTAAACTCATTCCTAGGTATTTAAAAAAAAAATTGAAAATGAAACTTCTTTCTCTATTTCTACTTTAGATAATTTGCTATTAATGTATAGCAACACTATTTTTTATGTTGATTTTCTATCCTGAAACTTTGCAGAATTTGCTTATTAGTTTTAATAGATATTTGGGGATTTTGTATATGTCAGATTATGTCATCTGCAAACCATGACCATTTGATTACTTCTGTTTCAATTTGAATACTATGTCTTTATCTTGACTGATTTTTCTAGTTAAAAATTCTAGTACTGTGTTTAATAAAAGTGATGAATGTGGACATGCTCATCTTGTCCAGATCATAGAAAGGGAACATTTTGTTTTCCCATAATCAATGTAATGTTAACTGTTGAAATATTATATATGATCTTTATCATGTCATGATAAGCTCCTTCTGAAACTAATTGGTTCAGCATTTTTGTCATGGTGAGAGGTTGAACTTCAGCTTTGTGTGTCTGGAAGTATTTTTAATGTCTCTTTCATGAAAAGTTTGTGAGCTTGGTACTGTATTCTCTTTAGCATTTGAGAGCTTGAGTATAGTATGCCTTGACAGAAATGTGTTTGAATTTTTATCTGACTGGTGAATTTGAGCTTCCTGTCCCTGAATATTTATTTGATCCAATTTTAGATTTGGGAAGTTTACTAATATTTTCCTTGAGTAAGATTTCTACCTACTTGTCGCCTTCAATTCTCTCTTGAATGCAAATATTTATTCTTTTAATGTTATCTTATATTTCTGAGAGTCTTTATTCATTCCGCTTCATTTTTTGTTTCTTTTTTCTACCCTGTGTATTTCCAAATGTCTTGTCTTTGAGCTCACTAATTTCTTCTTCTGTTTAATCCATCATTATGCTATTTTCTATCATGTTTTCAACAGTATAATTTTTAAACTCAAGGATTTATTTGATTTTTAAAAATGATTTAGATCTGTTAAGGTTTTGTGTTATAATAGTGAATTATATCTCTGTTTTCTTGAGGCTCATTGAGTTTCCTTCAACTAGCTATTTTAAATCTTCTAAGAGTTTGCAGATATTGGTTTCTATAAGGTCGATTTTGGGCACTTATTTTGTTCTATAGGTGAGGTCATTATTCCCTGAAAATTCTTAATTCTTTTTAGCATATGATGTCATCTATGCCCTGAAGGGCTGTGTATTTATTCAATTCTTCACAATCTGGCTTTGTTTGTGTCTGTCTTTCTAAAAATTCTAAGAAGTTTGCTTACTTCTTCTGAGTGAACACTTCTAGTATTTTAGCACTAGGTAGTAATCAAAGTCCATGTTTGCTTTGTGTCCACCGTTATGTGCTTTTTCAATACAGAATGGCACCCAAAACCCAGGTTTTTCCCAAACCTACTATTTGTTATGCTTTTGAGAATGAACTCCAATTGACAATTACTCTGTATGTTTTGTGCTACTTGACTTTGAGGATGGGATGGGTTAGAGAGTGCCTTGGCCAGAAACACAGCAAAATTGACTGACACCCAGAGTTCACAGACTTTTAAACCAACTCAGCATGGGTACTGGAATAAGGTCCCCATTACTATGGGCTCCCAACTTATAAAGAAGACTCATGACTTGAAACTGTAACACCATCTCAGGTAATGATGGCCAGAATAGAAATCCAGTCCACCTGGTTTATTCATCTTGCTCTCAGGTGGGCACAGAGGGGAGGTCTGCCTGAAAAGAGGGTCTTCCCAGTGTTGGGTCTCACCAGCCTGTCTCTGAGTTCGAAACATGAGTTCCATGGTGCTCATTTTCCTGCCCTACCTAAATGTGAGAGGAATTTTGCTCCTTCTTGCACTTCCTGAGGTTGGGAGGAGATTGGTTAAGGTGGGTGCTTGGTGGCTCAAACTGATGCAAAGCTGTTTTGCATTAGTCTCATGGCCATAGGGTCTTCTGCACTTTCAGGGGTATATGCTAGATCTATTGTGAGTCTGGTGGTGAGGAAGTTCAAAATGCAATTTTCCCCCCACTGGGGTACAGTTTCCTTCTTGGTCCTGTGACAGGTATAGAGATTCTCTCTGTGAGTACTGCTCTGGGATACAGGCCTTTGCATTCTTCTGGCTTTCTATGACAGCCTTAGCACTGAGCTCCAGTGAAGTCCTATGGTCCCTTTCTTGCCATTCTGGGTTTCCAGTCCAAGACTGGAACTTAGTTACTTCTTCCTCCCTTGA
The DNA here is from genome assembly GCF_045843805.1 of Urocitellus parryii. Classification (NCBI taxonomy): domain Eukaryota; kingdom Metazoa; phylum Chordata; class Mammalia; order Rodentia; family Sciuridae; genus Urocitellus; species Urocitellus parryii. The sequence goes on along the minus strand of NC_135538.1, from coordinate 66,253,187 downwards.
TCAGGAGGTATCCCTCTCCATGCTGTACCACTTAGAGTTGAGGAAAGTGTATTGTTGAAAACATTTTTCTCTCTGCATTCTTCAGCATCTTTTATCCTTCTTTCACTTCCTTCACGAATCTTTTCTTCTTATTACACTAAAACCAGGCCCTGTAATCTCTCCTCTGATTCCCTAAGCTCTAGTGACGTTCCTTTGGTCCATAAATTGCTATTCAAATTGGTTTATCTATGGGGAGACAATAGCTGCAGCATGTTACTCAGATACCATCTTGCTTTCAGTCCTCTAAATCTTTAGCTTTAAGTGGATTTCCAAGTATTGTACTGGTATTAGGAAAAGAAGAACATGACCGAAGAATCCTAGAGACTTTTCACAGTAAATTCCATTTGATATCACATCAATTTTTCTGAGAAGCCAAAAATGAGTTGTTGGAAATTGTTAAGTTAACTGAGTCATGATAGTTTGGAACATTGTATCCAATTTCTTAGCTTTCAAAACTTTTGTAGGCACATGTGCACGTGCACACACACGCACACACATACACGCATGCACACACACTTCTTCACACCTGAATGCATAAGAACAGAAGTATGTTCTCATGCTCTAACAATACTTCAAATATAATATCATTATAAACAATACAAGGAAATCTATGCTGACAACGTATTTTCACATATTTTGGCCTTGCTTTATTTTCGTGTAAGTAACATTTCCATCTCCCTATGCATGGAAGGCGGTGACAAAATGTTTAGCATCCACCATTGGATGCATCCACCATGATGCTTCTAGATGTAATCAGTATAAAGTCTACAAACCTGATGATTTTTATTAGTAACAATAAGTTATTTGAAAGAATGTATTTATTTAGTTATTTTGATAATACTAATATATGAATCTTCAGGAATTGTTATGTAGACAAATTTATAATTATCTACAAATAACGTGGTAATTGTTATATTGACAAATTTATTTTTACCTTTTTTGGCATTGTAAATTAATATTTATTTAAATATTATATATTATCTTTCAAGAACAGTCATAATTTTTCTAATTTTTATATATCCACATGGTTATTTCCAGCAATAATTAATAATCTCATATGTATAGCTGTATAAGACAAAACTAGAGACAAAAACTTTTTTATTTCTTCATCACATCCAGAGAAGCTACAGATAGTACCAGAAAAAGTCTTTTCGAGACTGTATTTTCTACCCCTTTTAAACTGAACTTTTCCTCTTTTTCTAGAATTGATATTCCTGATGTATTACACACACACACACACTACAGTGTTTGGAAAAAATAGACACTATTACTATTTTAATACATGGTAAATAGTGATAAAGTACAGACTTCTAAATTTAGTTTAACTGGGATATTCCATGTTTCCTCATTATCTTTGGAAGGAAATAGATATGTAGTCTCAATATTACTACTTTTTGTTTTTTTAGTCATTATTTATTGTAAAATTTAAAGTCATTTATAAAGGAACATTGTGGCAAACTTGGAAGGTTTTCAGGAACAGATTTTTTCGTGTGTCTGTGACGATTCTTTTTGTGTAAAGGAAATTGTAAACTGTATTTCTTTTACCTGTTTTTGGTTCCTCAGTTGATTTTGTAATTTTTTCTTGTTAAAATATACTTTTGAAATAACCTTTTTATGAGGAAGCAATTCATCCATTAATGATTATAAAAGCATCAGTTTTTGAATCTTAATATTTTTCAGTCAACCAATTATTTATGTTAAGCATTCATTAGTGGAACATTAGAGAATAAAAAAAATTACAAAATTTTTTGAAATCTTTGATTCTGTGTTGGACAAATTTTATTACTTCATAAGAGACATATGATGAAATAACAGTAGTTTGGTAGAGACAGACACTAATAAACCTAGGTAGAATATATTGGATAGGGAGGAAAAAATCTAGAAATTATTAATAAAATTAAATCTGAAATTTAAAAATAAAAGTAAAATTTTCTGGTATATAGAAATTTACCACACATGACATGCACATTGAGTTGATGTTAATCTCTAGTATTGGGGAAAATGCAAATCAAAGCTACATCAAGATTTCATTTCACTCCAGTCAGAATTGCTATTATCAAGAATACAAATAATAACAAATGTTTCTAGGATGTGGGGGGAAAGATACACTCAGATGCTGTTGATGGAACTGTAAATTGGTACAAGTACTATGGAAAGCAGTATGGAGATTCCTCAGAAAACTTGGAATGGAACCACTATTTGACAGAGCTATCCCACTCTGTTTTATACCCAAAGGATTTAAAATCAGTATATTACAGTGACACAGCCACATCAATGTTTATAGCACCTCAATTCACAATAGCTAAACTATGGAACCAGCCTAGATGGCCTTCAACAGATTAATGAATAAAGGAAATGTGGTTCATATACAAAGGAATATTACTCAGCCTTAAAGAAGATTGAAATGATGGCATTTGCAGGTAAATGGATGGAACTAGAGAATAGCATGCTAAGTAAAAAAGTTCATCCCTAAAAACCAAATGTTAATTGTTTTCTCTGATAAACAGATGTTGATCCATGGGGTAGGGAAAAATGAAAAAACTTTGGATTGTGCAGAGGGGAAGGAGAGCAGGGGTTGGTTGTGGGGATAGGAAATATGGTAGAATAAGACAAACATTATTACCCTATATACATGAATGATTGCAATACTGGTTTGACTCTGCAACTTGCATATCCAAAGGAATGAGAAGTTGTATTCCATTTATGTACAATGTGTCAAAATGCATTCTACTGTTCTGTATAACTAATTAGAACAAATCTTAAAATTAAATAATAATAATAATAATAATAATATGAGAAAAAGAAAGAGTAGGAATGAAACCACCATATGACCCAGCTATTCTACTCCTTGGAATATATCCAAAAGACCTAAAATCAGCATATTATAGTGATGTGGCCAAATCAATGTGATAAGCTCAATTCACAATAACCAAGCTGGGAAATAAACCTAGATACCCTTCAACAGATGATTGGATACAGAAAATGTGATCTATACACCCAATGGAGTTTTACTCACCCACAAAGAAGAATGAAATTATGGTATTTGCCAGTAAACAGATGTAACTAGATAACATCATGCTAAGTGAAATAAGCCAGTCTGAAAAAGTCAAAGGTTGAATTTTTTCTCTGATATGTGGAAGCTAATTCAAAATATGGAGAGAGGGTATAGAGAGACAGAGGGAGAGGGAGAGGAAAAGAATGAGAAAGAGGGAAAGAAAGGAAGAGAAAGAAAGTAACAGGATAAATAATTTAATCAAAGCAAGATTGGTCATACAGTAAATGAAGGAGACTGAGGGGGAGGAAAGAGACGCAGGAAAAGAGACATTAATTTTAAAAAATCTATAAATAAATTGCAGAAAGTTCAGTAGAATAGAGGAAGGAGAGCAGGGGGAACAGGAATGTTGGGGCTGACTCAGAGAAAAATTACATTCCTAGATTTTTTTATTATGTCAAAATGCATCCTAATCCTATATATAACTAAAAAGAATCCATTTAAACGAAACAAAGAAAATTAAGTTGAGGTTGAGCTCAATGGTCAGATTGGTAAGTTTATTTTTTGAACACTACTTTTTTTGTGAAGTTTCTACCAGCAAGCTACATTTCAAAAATTTTATAGATTTCAGATGATGTATTTTGTGGTTGAAAGTCATCCTGAAATTCCACGAAGTTGATTTTATCTTGTTATTATGTATGATGAAAGTTTATTGACATTTGTAAAAAATATTTATGTCATTAATTAATGGTAAAGTTAATTTCAGATTTTTTAATTTTCATTTTCATTTTGACTTTAATAAGGAATTATCTTATAAAAGCAATTAAAATCTAGTGATAGTATATTTTATTTTAGTAGATATTATAGATATAAAACTCAAAGCCTGAAATGGACATAATGAAAAATATTAAGCAGAATGCCAATTTCAGACTAATAGATATATCTTTACTTTGTTAAAATGAAAATTACACTACTATGCTAATAATTAGTATAAGTCTCATCTTTAGGATTTCAATCAGATCCATGGGTAATCTTTATTTAGAATATATCAAAGTACATTTATATTTTGTTTAATTCTAGTCTATCTTGTATATATTTTTTTACTTTGTAAAAATCTATAAATGTACTTTGAAACTACACATTTTTACAAGTAGGTTTATGAACCAACATTATATTCTTGCTGTTTTGGAAACTGGAGTTAATTGTTGTCATATGCCTCTGGGACTGATGTGTATGTACCAAATAGAACTGTTGGTTGACTTTACTTTTTACAATAGTCTTATGATTATAAATAATGATTATAAATACAGAAAAGCAAGGAAACAGTCTGCTAGAAATTTACCAATGTTATCATGACTGTTTCATTACTGTCAATTATTCAAAGAACAAAATGGCACTTTTTATTTTATTTTCATGAATATCTCTATTTACTTTTATTAAACTTGACTATTAAAGAAATTAAATTTGGGTAAATATTCAGAGGTACAGATTTAAGGCAATGACTGACTTTAGTTTACCAAGTAGTTAGGCAGTCATGGCAGTTAGGAGAGGTAAATATGAAACTTTTTAAAAAAATAACTACTCAATTTATATTTGAAACTGACAGCTAAGATAGAAACACAGTAGCAATATATTGAATTATAATATAATAAAAATACAGAGACATTTAGTGAGGATAATAGAAGCCACAGTAAGTTGAAATATGCCATCCATGTATGTGAAGAGGACTACACTTTACTCACTCAGTAAATATATATGTTGTCTTCACTGCAGCCAATATTAATTGCTTATAGAAATGATGATCTTTGATATTTTATTATAAAAATTATGAATCCAAATTTTTGTACCATATAATATCTATGGCTCTCTATGTGTCATAAAATGTAATAAAATGTTTCTCTAAAATCCAGATTTCCATAAGAAACAACAAAACATTTAAAAAAGGATAATTTTTATTAAAAATAAACATTCTGATTGTTAATTGTTTTGGAGTTTTCTTGGTTTTCTACTGAGAAGGTTACCACATTTTTAACATATAGCACCTTGAGTGGAAAAAGAAAAAAAGTCAGCATCTCTTATCTAACATATAAATTTATAAAATTTTAATTTAGGTATGGATACATAGTGTTATATTAATAGGCTGTATGAAAAGAGAAGACTAAATGTGAGATAATTTTTATTTAGAAATAAAAAATTAATATTTTCATTTTGCTCTCGATGGATCAACCAGTGCGTCTAATGGGAGATGCTTAATCACTTGCTTTGGGTACCAATGGTCTATGGTGCAGGCATGTGAGTCTCCTAACATCCAATGGAAATCTGGGTTAACAACCAGAATCCATTCCAGGGAATAATATCCTAAAATGGTGTCATAACTCTAAAAGAGGGTGTTGGTTCTCTCATCCTCTGAGAATGAATGGTTATTGAATGATTACTCTTGGTATAGCAATAGATTACATCCTCCATTCCAACTCTCTTGTTCAGTTTAGAACTGTGATACAATCCTATTTTAGTTGTTAGCATAGAAAGCAATAAAAATTAAACTTGGGCCAATGTACCCTATAATAACTACATAAGCATAATTGCTTCTTCAATATTATATAAGAGCTTTTAGGTGGAAAGAACAAATTTTCTATGTATATTTAGCTTTCCTTGTCAAAGAAACATTTTTTCCAATTTGGTTGGTCTCTTGTGTAGTCCAACTAGAGGTTTGTGTCCCTAATTGTTAGGACAGCATAGAGCAAACTCCTAATTGAACATGTGAGAATATTACAATACCTCAGATCCCTATTGAGTTGCTCAGATAACATTTTATGTGTGTATTATAGGCAGTGATACTTCTACTTTAATATACATACAGTTCTGGTTCAGTTTTGATTTGCTTTTCTAACAAAATCCAAGATGAAAAAAAAAAGAAAGCAGTCTTACAAGTCCATTCTACACAGTATGAAGGGCAAGGTCCTATGCAATATTACCAAAAGCTGGTACATCTGTTCAGCAAGTGAATATGTTATCCAATAAAGGTAGAAATGGCTAAATTTGCATAAGGTTTAATGTCTTTTAATAAAATTGAGAACTGATAAAGTGTAAATTCAAGTCTCAATAAAATCTCCATAGAAATTGATCAAATTCATAGCTAGAGAAGAAATCAAGAGGAAGGAGCTAAATTTAATGAGTGTCTATTGTAGTATAATATAATACATCTGTGGCTTTTATTTTTGTTTAATTTCAATCATCAGCATAAAACAATAGATTAGGCCTTCTTTTGAGAAACACAAATTCACATGGAAAACACATTTTTTATGTAATTTTTTGATGAAATTTTAGATTCTCTATTTCTAATGTATGATCCTATCAAAATACTTCAGATTTGACTTAACTGTTTTACTTTACTGATTATGTGTATTGCTTATTTTATTTTCATTTTGAATAATGTGATCCCTGCTGTTAGGAGTACTTGAATATTTATAATTAAATATTCAGAAAGTGGGAAGCATTTATTAACTGTCTTCTTTAACTAAGGTTAGAAAATGATGGTCCATGGACCAAATCCAGCTCACAGCCTACTTTTATAAATAAAGCTTTATTGGAACTCACCCACACCCATTTGTTTACATATTGTCTATAATTGCTTTCCCACTAAAGTGTCAGAGTTGAATAGTTGCAACTGAGACCATCTGGTCTACAGAGCCTAAAATACATTCTATTTGGCCCTTTACAGAAAATGTTTGTGGCATCTGCTCTTTACTCATAGAAAACATTTACCAAAATAAAATTTACCCTCTTTGTATACTATTCTGAAATGTTCATTTTGCCTGAGAAAATTTAACACTAGATATCACAAGTATAATTGCAACCATTTTTGTGTGACACATTATATTGTGTGAGGTGTTATTCTAAGTGTCTGTGCCAATTTGCAGTCCTTGAGGAATGTAGACTATAACCTCTTATGTATCAGACCATGTTTTTACTTTTCATCTTCTAATTTGCTGAAAAAGACCACTAACAGTTCCAGCCACTTGGAGCTTTAAACAAGAGATACAGAACCTTAAATATGAAAGAACATGATTTGAGGGAACACTATACATGTCACCCAAAAGATAATGTATTTTACTGTGATTTTAGCAGCATATCAGTATTCTCACCTAGCACAAGCCCTGCCGCAGTCCGGCTACAGCAAAATAACCGGGGGGTGATGAGCAACTTGTGTACATTGATACAGCAGGAGTAGAAGCCATTTATTGTAGGACAAGAGGGGTACATATACATCACACACAGCTTATGTTAATTAACATAAACCAGATACAGCAGTCAACCAATAAGGAATCTTCACACTTAATGGCTCCCTGGTGTTACTTCACAAACCACTCCCTCTGGCAAAATGCCAGGCACCATCTTGATTTGTTTACAGACCCTAACAAAGCCCCATAACTATAACCTGGAAGAGAACTTATGGGATGACACTCTTCTGTTGATATAATGTAAGATGATGAAGGCCTTGACTCTAATACTCTAATAGTTGCTTCTATCAGGGTTTTTTTTTTTTTTTTTTTTTTTTTTTTTTTAGTTTGTTCCAAACTAGAAGGTGCACAGTAGAAAGCAAACCCTCAATGTCTGGAAGCTAAGCTCTAGAACAATAGGGACACATTAAGCAAACATACACTCACCCTAGCACTTATCATACAGCTATCGACACATGGTTCCGAATTAATGTGTATTGGCTAGTCTTCATGTCTTCATGTCCTTATATGTGGAAATATATGTCCAAATTGGAGAAGTTTTGGTAATTCTGTTAAATAGAATTTTATAGAAACTTCAAAATAACTATGATGTCCTTATCCTATTTTTTAACTAATGGGGGAAAAAAAAATCCTGGGTAGTTTTAATGTGAGTTAGTGTTGAGGATAAATTATATGTAGTGTCCAAATTTTAATGTGATCATGCCAAACATGCATTAACATGCATTAACACGCATTGGTTTTGTTCCTCTGATTTTTGTAGGGATGCTGAGGGCAAACAGTGGAAAGTTTAGGCAACAAAAACATCTTGGGACTGTGCCATTCGCCTTTGGTGGTAACATAAATAAGAGCAAACACGTTCATGGCTACACCAAATACAATAGGATTGAGATCATGTGAACAAACCCACAGACATGCATGTTCAACAGCTCATGTGTGACTTGTTTTTATGTGTTCACTTTTGCAGAGTTCTTGAAAAAAAAAAAGTGTCAACAACAGATCAGCATTTCCACAACACAGAAAGTTTTCAAGTCTGGGTACTGGCTGTTCTTTCAGAAGGGATATAAACTTTCCAAATTAGCATGGTTTCCAACCTTGCCTTTCATCTTCCTGACATCACAGTGCAGTGACAATTGTCATTTATTAATGCCCTGGTTAATACTGTAGGAAATACTGTCTGAACTCTGTTCTAAAAGAAAAGACAGAAGATAATCCCACAAACCTGTGGTTTTTAAGAAAAAAATGAAACAATCATATTTCTTTGCAACCTCACTCTTTTAGATTACGTAAGTGTGTGATATGTATTTGAATTTATGACCCAGTATTGGGCAAAAATATTTTCTTCTTCCTTATCACTTACTAAGACATTTCCCAATATTTCTTTGCTTTGAGATTATAGATTTTTCCTGATGACAAACTGAAAGTGGCTATACTCTCCAAATATTTAGAATGGCAAAAGAAAAGCTTTTTAAAACTCTGTGAGGCTAGATACTTGTTTGTTAAACATTTGAAATCAGTGTTAGAGATTGCTACCAGTATTTTTTCATCATCTCATTCAATCTGAATTTTTAATGATCATTTAAATGGTATAGGAACTAAAGCTGAGAAAGAGAGAGAGAGAGAGAGAAAGAGAGAGAGAGAGAGAGAGAGAGAGAGAGAGAGAGAGAGAATGAAAAAAAATAAAAGAAAAAAGAAAGGAAGGAAGGAAGGAAAGAAGGGAGTGAAAAAATAAACAGAAAAAAAATTGACTCAAGGTTTATAGTTATCAATTAATAAAACGTGAAGTACATCTGTGTTTTATGCCTCTCTACACATATTATCAAATTCTGCAATATGCTGTATCCATATCTTGAGAGAAATGTTATTTTATCAATGTCAAACAGCTTTTTTCTATCTACAAATATTCTCAAACTTGATTTACTATGGTTTGATATTAATTTGTTAAAATAATACCTTCTCTTCTTTATATTTAAGCATTTATCTTTTCATGTCTTTCTGAGATAATAAGTTTCTGGTCACCTTAAAAAGCTGAAATAAGTTCTGAAGCCTTTGCACCTCAATTCGACTTTTTTCCCCTCTTTTGAAATATTTAATATATAGCAATACATTACTTTCATAACTATTTTGATCTCTCTCGCACAATATTAAAATGAAGTTCCTAGAGGACTCATTTATATTATTTTTAGCTCTGCTGAGTCTTTCATAGCATCTTTAAACATGTTGTATTTAATGAAGTATTGCATCTGCTTAACAGTGAAATTTAATGTAGAGGGAATGTGAGTACTCTGAAGACTACTACTTAGAAAGAAAACTAAAAAACCCTGTTTATGAGCTGGTCTTTGGAAGACCCTGATTTATAAACTGAGAAGAAGCAAGCCCTCTTTGCTTTGATGTGGTTGAAGTACATCTTTTCTAACTAGAAATCATATTGCCTGGACTCTTCAGGGAGACTGACCTGAGCAGCTTTAATGGAATTATGTGAGTTTTTCAGGAATGAAATTCTAACTCAGGCTTGAACTCCAAAGAAGAATGAGAAGAAAAGTCTCACTACTGACATTTCCAATAGAGCTCACCTTGTGTGTTTACAGTGAGACAGTGAGTTTTAAAATTCAGTTACATATCTTTCTTTGATAGATTTCTGACTAGATTCCAAAGACTTCTGTATTATAGTCTTTTTGACAGCCTATTAGTTGACTTCAGCCTCCAAACAGTAAGAAAACAAATGAAAGTTTCTAATTCAAGTCTTAAACCCCAGACATATATAGCAAAATATCTGGGACATTTATCTCCATGTGAAGGATTTACCTTGCCCTGCAGTTATAGAAATAGCATCTAAATGCTGCTCAAAAGATCCTTACCAAGAGTAAAGTGAAACAATTATTTGATGGGGGTCAGGGTGAGAAAATACATTATTTGAATTATCCTCTCATCTCTATGTCATATACAGTCTTGAAATTTGGGCTGCAGAAAGTGTACACAGCATGGCTTTATGCTATGATCTCTGGCAAGCTTTTGAACACTTTTAATCTGTCCATGAGAATCTTTTCCTGAGGCTCAGCATTAAGAAGATCTCATAAAGGAAAATAGTTGTAAGGTGGTGTCACTTCTATTTGACTCACTCCTAAACACTTGGTATTGTAACAGATAGGAGTCTACCTTCTAGAGAGCATGCATTCAAGGTTTGCTTTTGTAATCTGAGTTTAGATCCTTCAGGCACTCAGCATGTTGGCAATCCCTTGTAAGACTGTATCAGCAGGGGACAAAGTGAAGTAAAGCGGATTGTATCTGACAGAGCTCCTTAAGTAAGTTGTTCAATTGACTGGAGAGGTAGGAAGCCTTCCCTGGGTGATTAATTCTAGTGACCTAAACTAGTGGATGTGTACTTTTAAATGATTCTTGTCTCTTATTATTTTCCTTAAGAATAGTCAAAAACACATTCTGGAAAAAGCAGTATTTTACAAAATGGAAGACACTGGAAGTCCTGTGTTATTGAAAAATTTTACCTAGACAGGACTCAAAATAAGACGCATATAATAACTAAAGTCCTATCACAGAGATTCTGATTCTGTAGTTTCTATGTTGAAGTCTACAAGTTTGTGTTTTTTGATAAGCACTTCCAGCACTTTGGAGACAAATAATTCAAGGTTAAGCAGACTTGAGTAGACACCTTAAAAATGATTAAAAAACAAAACAAAACAAAACAAAAACATGGTCTTCAATTGAACCTTTCCTCCTACTTACCTTTATTGATTAACCTTTGGTCAAGTGATTGAGCATATGTTCCTTTGGATAGAGATGCAGAAGTATGCTAGCTAATATTCTCAGTGGAAAAGAAAGAACTGGAGTTCTCTAGTTACAAGTTGTCCTAGAAAGTAAACTTCAGCTTGCTAAAGGGCAAAGTGGTTGATCCAATTTAAATGTTCCACCTCCAAGCAATTATGAAAGTATTTTCTACTCTCTTTCCGAAATCATCTGATAAAATATGGTCTCCATCACACTTTAGAAGTCATGTACACTTATTTTAATTTAAAAAGCTGACTCTATAAAATCACAAATGATGCTTAGATTTAAACCTAGTGTAAAATTGTATATATACACCATAATTTGCCTTTCTTAAATTTTGCATTTCCAGTCCTATTTAAGTTTGTAAGAAATGTGTCATATTCTCACAAAAATTATATTAGAATGAAGTATAATATACTAAAGTTTACTTGATAAGGGAACATCTTCCAAATCCTACTGTATATACCATATAGATTTCCATGTTCTTTTTATTATTTAAACTTTCAAAATTCAATAATTAATATTTTAATAATAATTGATTTTGTATAATTGTCTGTCAAATCTTATAAGTATCATTTATCATGTTTTAATACTCTCTATACTATACATTGAACCTGGGGATTTTATGCTCAATACTACCAAAGTACCTTTGAGAAAATATAATTTCTCAAATATCTACCAATTGTAGCTGCATTTCTGATGTTGAATGATCTGAAGAGAATAATATATGATTATATATTTCAAAAATTGAAAAATTCAGATATTTTTTGGAAATATTTACTGTTTTTAACTTTTAACACATCAAAAAATCGTTTTATTATTGATAAAAATATAACTAAATTTTTAAAAAGTAGGAAAAGGTGAGGTTAACTGTCATTCACCTTACTGGTTGTGATGTTTCTTTTTAAAATTTTAATTTATATATATATATATATATATATATATATATATATATATAAATTTTATATCTGTATAATTTATATATATAATGTCTCAAATGTTTATAATTGAAAATGATAAATGATTAAATCAAGTTAACAAATCCATCATCTTACATTTGAACATTTGTGGTGAAAACATTTAAAATCTCTTTTAGCAGTTTTTAAATATTCAATGTCATGTTTATTATAGCACTATTCACAATAGCTGAGATGAATGGGTAAAAAGAAAAACACACGTGCAAAATGGAATAACAAAAGGCTTACAAAAGGGGAATCCTGTGTTTTTCAACAACGTGAATGAACCTGCAGGGCACTAGGCTAAGAGAAATAAACCAGGTAAAGAAGATAAACTGCATAATCTAACACTAAAAAAAATTAACATTAGTCTAAAAAAATTAAACTCATAGAAGCTGAGAGTAGAACAGTGTTACAAGGTATTTAGGCAGAGGGAAATGGATGGTGTTGGTCTAGGGGTGCAAAGTTTCAGTAATAAAGGAAAAATAAACTCAGTCCTTTATTGCACAGAATGACAACTGTGATAAAACAACACACTGTGATGGCTCTTCTTGTGCTTCAAAGTGGCAAGCCTAGCTACTGGATCACACATCCTTTAGGTACTGATGAAAGGGATTTAATTAAAGTCCCTAATTATTTGAATTTAAGTAAGAGACATTATTAGATAATTTGAATGGTCATGACATTTAATTGGGAAAGCAGGGCTGTGATTTTTTCCAAATAAAGAGGAAGTTCTTCCTGTGGATGATACCTTGAGTCAGTTCTAGTCACACTTTTTACCCTCAATATCACTGATTTGGTATTTGCTTAGTTAGCTTCTGTAATCAATTCTTTGCAATAAATCTCTAAACACAAAATCTTAATATAAATAATAAATATCTGGATATGTTTGTATTGTGTATGGGAAGTACTGATATCAGTGTAGTCGAAATAAAATTTTCTGTACCACTAAGTAATATGAAATGGCTTTGCCTTGGAACATCAGGTCAGGATCAACGCATATAAATAACACTACTTACATTTACTTTAGTTCATTTAAACTACATTATTATCTTCAAGTTATAATAACTATGGGATAAACTCTATAGATATCTCATTGTTTTAGAATAATTAAGACTATACTATTGAATAGAAAATTTAACTTTTGATGTATCTTTTTTTAAAAAAAATAAGATGTTCTACAGAAATGATATCAGCAGAATTCATATTAAGATTCAGCTATGAAAATGAATTTTTCCATATGTTTGACCCATGAGCAATAACATTACCTCTATAAACACTAACAAATTCAACAACCAGTTTTGGAGAAAACAAAAGCTGTTTATCATGGTTAAAATTTTCAAGGAGTAAAAATGTTGTCAAATAATCCTTGTACATATAAAATAATGACCTAACTACAGAGAATGACATATTTTCTGTAATGCGTAATCTTGCTGATGGTATATCATCAAAGGAAGTAACTGATGATACTATTTAACCTAAAGTAATTTGTCAAGAAACATATTATTGCACTGATTAGACTAACTGCTCTTCCCCTCTTGTATCTCAAGATGTGTTTTTACTACAATAGCTCTCCAACACCTGAGAAACATTTCTAGGATATGTACCAACATTTTTCTTGTTAAGCCTTAGTGATTTTGTATATTTATATGGTGGTAATATTGAAACATAAATGGGCACATTATAAAAAGAAAGTTTTCCATCAAAAATGGTTTTCTACCCTATTTTGTGGATTTAAGACTTCCATATTTGCTAGTAATATCTAAAATGGCCTTATAATCACTTAACACTGATGTACCCCATCAAAGTGCAGATATTCAAAGGGGAAGCAGAGACAATGTTTTTCAACTCTAATGTAGCCTACGAAATATTGTTATTACCATAACAATCATTGCAAATGAAAGTATTACTGTAATACAAGCTCAGCAAAAGAGGCTTAAGTTGCTGGCTGCAATGTTGCTAGACAACACAATTGCTTTAGTTTATTTACTATCTGAACAATGTGGTATTTACTTGCTAGCTAGCACCTTCAAACTGTATTCAGATAAATTCTTCACAAGTGAAAAATATGCCAAAAGTTTTTAGGTCCATCCTATAAAGAAGTGATTTAAAAAACATATACAGAAGATAATAACAATAATAACAAAAAAGGATGAGTGGACGTGAAGAGCATATACTTGCTATTTTAGCTGAAAGAGTTCCCAATAGGAGAAGGGAAAAACACGGACAACAAAATAAATAATGAGATTATATGACCCGAAGAATAAAAAAAATATATATTATTCTAGAATCTAATAAACACTCTAAAATTGTGATAGCCTTTAAAACAAAAACCCAGGGAGAGTCAGAAAACTTGTGAAATCCAAATAGAGTGCGTAGTTTAGTTAATATTTGTATACCAATATTAATATCAACTTTTGATGAATGAAGTGATTATTTATAGGTTTATGTCAGGAAAAGTTAAATGAAAAGTCAGTGGTGTTTCTCTTCATTATGTTTGTAGAGAGGTGGTTAATTTTATGTATAAGCTTGATTGAACCATGGGATGCCCAGATATCTGATATCCATCTTCTCTTGCCTTTGCCATTCTTGCTTCTTTTATCTTCAGAACCAGACTTGAATCTATGCCATTGCTTCTTTGTCTCCAGGACTTTGGAATATATAAAAATCTTTTTCTGGATCTCCTGCAGGTTGTGGAACTAGTTAGGCTCCATAATCTTGTGTGCCAATACAATAAATTGTGTGGTGTGTTTTGTGTGTGTGTCTATGTACTTATTGGCTCAGTTTCTCTGGAGATCACTTCTGGATTTCTACAAATAAATGGTTAAAATAAGAACAAAAGAAAATGATCATTTTTTTTTTTTGGCAAAGGGAGGACAATCATATCTGTGAGATGTATGCATTGATAGTGCTTCTATTAATTTCCAAAATCATATATGACAAAATTTGTGAAAGTATGGATATGGTAACATATGTTTAAACTGTCTAATGAGATATTATTTTCATATTGTTCATATATTAATACAATGATCAAATTAAAGATGAAATCCCCTCAATTTTGATCAGTAATTCTCAAGTGTGTTCCAGAAAACACTAGGATCTTTTAATCCATTAAATGTAAAGTGAGGAATAAAAAAGATTTTTTTTATTTTGTTAAGATTATAAAATTCTAGGTTCAAGAAAGCTTAATTGCTTTATTTACTAAATAATTTCTCTAAACACTTATAATAAGAATGTTCTTTGTGAATCTGTAAATAAAAAATGAAAACTATTTCTGAGCTTTTTTTTTTTTTTTTACTTTAGTGTTCTCATAACTTTTCATTACCTTAATCTTGTAGGAAAAAAAATGTTTGGAAATACTATGATGAACTATAGGATTGAAGCATGAATATCTTTAAAATTTTGATGTACATTGAAAAAGAAAATATTTCTAATTGCCAAAATATAAATATCATTAGAAAAACCTGCCACAATGAAAAGATCCAGTATCTTATTCCCCAAGCTTTTGGATTTATTATTGTCAGTCTCAACACAGCTTTTTAATCAATTTTTTTATATAACTTTACCTTTAGAACAATAATTCTTATCTCAATGTGGAGTGGTACAACCAAACTCCTAAAAGAAAGAGATATTTGTATTTTATAAAGATTTACCTTCAACTCTTTTTCTTTTCCTTCAGTTTTGTAACTACATTCTGCTTCCTTTACTCACCTGAGAATATATGATCTATTTTTCTACCTCCACATGCTACCCCTAATTTTTGATAATAAAAATATTTTAAAAAGTTGGTATTCATGTTAGACCCAGTGGTGCATGCCTGTAATCCCAGCTATCTGGGAGGCTGAAGCAGGAGGATCATCTGAGCCCAGAAGTTAGAGACAACACAGCAAGAATTTGTCTCAAAAAAAACAAAACAAAACAAAACAAAAAACCCAGAATCCTATTTATCCTAATAATTTACATTATAGTAGGGGAGAAGTTTAAGTACTAAATCCAACCACTTCTCTAAGCATTCTAAACATTCTTGCACCAGAGATAAGATTGGGAAGGACCTTAGAAAAATGCCCAAGGTGCTCAGTACTGGAATTGAAGTTCTGTTCAATACCACAGGGAGCAAACTCACTCTTTCACGTCCCCTTAATGAATATATTGCATGAAGCAGCAATCAGAGAACACTATGAGGTTTTAGTGGTCATTGACATTAGTTTTTATTCTCTGTTATCTTACAGTCTAGAGTAAAAGGCAGCTTAAACCCCACAGATGTACACTGCATGAGAACAGAAAGAGTTCTTGTAGATTCCTTCTCTTTTCCTCTAAGGATTGAGAAAGAGTGCTTAAGAGTCAAACAGCATGGAGGAAATTTTGTAGGTTTTCTCTTCACTTCTTTCTCACATTTTTGTCATAATCTAGTCCCAAGGCAATTTTTGTTATGGTTGGTAAGTGAAATCAGCACCTCCTGATAGGAATCAAGACCCTAAACAACAGAGCAGGGCACCATGACACAGGACTGTAATCCCAGTGACTTGGGAGGCTGAGGCAAGAAGATTGCAAGTTCAAGGCCAGCCTCAGCAACTGCAAAGTGCTCAGCAATTCAGTGAGGCATTGTTTCTAAATAAAATACAAAATAAGGCTGGGGATGTGGCTCAGTGATTGAGTGCCCCTGAGTTCCATCACTGGAAGGACAAAAAAAAAAAAAAAAAAAATGCTTGGGAAAGGGGGGATTCTCTCTTGATAGAGGAGCTGTGGACATAAAAGTATTATTGAATACACTCTTATATGTTTTTCCAACTCCAATCTCCTGCTGCTAAGTTCCTATTTAGACACATTTGGAAAACAAAAAAACAAAAACATAGTGGAAAGGAGAGTCTAAAGCTCCAGCTTTCTGGTTAGAAAATTGGGAAGCAAACCCTCTGGGAAACTCCCCAAATGTCAGGAATATTGCAGAGTGCTGAAAACTCAAGAGTAAAATATCAAAGTTGTATATAAGCTCTTGTATACAGACCTTAGAGTCTTCCAGGTATGGATATGATTGTAAACAGTGTAAGAGAGCCTTTGAGAATGGATTTATACACTGGATAAGAATGCCCCAGACCATTAGTTGCCACTCTAAGTGGACAGAGTAGTGTAATATTTTGAAATCGGAACTGATGTTGGGATTACACACTACAGGAAGGAGGTTAGAACTTAACGAGTTGAATTAATTTGGACAGATTACTTGTCATAAGAAAAAGTGACTGAATATCATTACTTTGGGGATTTAAATAAATACCCAGAATCTCATAACATAATACACTTAATGTCTTATACTCATTCAAACCTTGTAGCATACAAGAACTTAAATCCTGCAGAAAAGACAACCAAATATGGCACAAATGTTACAGCTATTCTAAAGAATGTGAAAGTTACTATCATAAGCATTTTTTGACAAGTAAAGATGAAACTTCTTCAAAGAAATGAAAAAGACATTTTTTTACAAAATAATACATAACACAAAGAACAAATAAGTAGGGATTTTAGAGATAAAATTATACTTATAAAATTTTAAAAAAATTACCAGATGAATTCAACAGCAGAATGGGAATAAGAATATAGTTAGACATCTGAAAATTGTAAATACATTCACATAACTGAAAAAGTCATCAGAGAATCAGAAGATTGGTGAGGGCCATTGCCAAGTAGGAATGACGCATCAAAATTTCCTTGCCAGCGTACCCCATGTTAAATGGACTTGCCTTGGACATTGCATGTGTCTTTGAGAAAGGTGACCCTTCTCAAGGACCAGGTTGGATCCAGGATTAGGGTGTATCCTGCAGGTTTTAGGAAGTATCCGGGTTTAAGATAATTTGGGTTTAAGGCATTCCCAGTTTAAGACAATCTGGGTTTAGAGGGAAGTTCCAGGTTGAAGGTTATTCCTGCTGGGAATAGGGTGTTCCTGCTGCCTGAGTGCCCGTTGAGTTCTCCTGGAATTCAGAAAGTATTTGGGATGTGAATTGTGCCGGCAGAACTGGAATTTCCCCAGAACGTGTTTGTGTAGAGGCTGGTGTGAGTTCGGGAATAAAGAATTGCTGTTTGAATCTACAAGGTGTGAGTGGCTCGTGATTCTGTGCCCAGCCAAGACTTCGGCAGAAGATAATATCAATAAAGCTATAATTGATTCTTTGTAGAAATAAAGAAAAATCACAACATTTCACTAAATTAAAGAAATAGAGAAAATACAAAATTCCACAATCAGTAATGAAACAATATAGCACATCACTATGAATCCTACAGAATTTATGATTATTATGGATAACTTTAAATAAATTTATGACAATAATTAAAAACTTAGATAAAATGGAAAAAGTTTTTAGAATGGTAGAAATTAATATAATTGCCTCAAGAAGAAATTGAAAATACTATTAGATCTAAAACAAATGAAAATATGAACTGATACATAAAATTTCCTAAAAAAAAGTTCAGCCTTAAATACTTTGCAAATGATTTCTATCAAATATATAAAGAAGAAGAAACAACAGTCTTATAGAAACTGTTTTAGAAGAATAAATGAGGGGACAAAGCAAAACAAAAATATTCAATTGATATCCTTTCTAGATACAGATACAAAAATCCTTAATAAAATATTAGCAAACTGTATCCAGAAACACACACATACGCACACATATTATATATATAAATATATATGTATCATGATCAAGTAACTGCTTTAATAATATAGGCAAAGGGTTTAAATGGATAGTATACAAAATAATATGTATGGATGGCTAAAAAGAACAAGAAAGAATGTTCAACATCTTTGGTCATTAGAGTTACAATGGGATATCACTACACACTCTTTTAGAATGGATAGAGTCACAATAGGCAATTAATACCAAGTAAAGTCATTAGAGAATATGAAATACTTAGGCATCACTGGTGGGAATGTATAATGGAGCAGCCATTTTGAAAAGCAGTTTGGTAATTTTGTTGCTAAGGTAAAATAAAAGGATTACTGTAAAAATCAAGAATCCAATTTACCTATTTACTAAAGATATTTACTAAAGATAATTAAATCCTATATTTACACAAAGACTGCATTATTTGAAAATAGATGAAAATGAAACTGCTTCAAAGAGACATTATACTGATGAATTAATAAATGAATATACAATAATATATAATGAAATACTTTTCTGAAACAAAAAGCCACAATGTGCCATAAAACATTCATAAGTCTTAACAAATATTATATCAAATGAAGATGTCAGACACAAAGGATGGTAATAAAGGGGTCAGTTTATGTGAAATTTATAGAAAAGACAAAAACATATAGACATGAAACAGACAAAACCATATAGATCTGGAGATGGGAACATCCTGGGACTAGAGATGAGTGCATATATTGATTGTAGCCTGGTTTGAGGGAACTTTGGGACTAACGGAAATGTACTAAATTCTGATAATCACTGCATAACTTTTTTCAATAAACACTCTAGTTAAGGTAATTATGTTTTATGGCAGTATATTATGCCTCAATAAGTCTATGAACACAAAGGTGTAAAATATTTAAACAAACAATTCAACAAAGAATATACATGTGGAAACTACATAATTACAATTCAACATAATCATTAAAGAAAATTAAAAACCCTATAAGCAACTTTATCTTATTTTATATTTTGCCAAGTACATAAGCAAACAAAATTTTCTTCAGAGGGTGAATAGTTAAATACAGCAGAGTACCTCAAGACAAAATAATATTTGTGAAATATCATTTACTTAATGATGTAGAGAAATGACATCTCAATCATACAAAAACGTGGAAGTGTAAGGGGGGGGTCCGGCGGAACGTTGGAGGGAGAGACCACACACAAGAGACTTACTCCATGCAATTGGCAAAAGGGGATTTATTGGGGATCCATTCCAGCGCGCTGGGACTCTGTGCCCACTCAAGAAGGAGAGCAGCTCAGAGCCCCGAGCAGAGGTTAAGCAGAGCTTAAGTACACTTTTTGGGGAGGGCGGGAGGCTTTGCATACATCAGAACAAATCATCATGAGGCGCGGGGAAATTGAACAACAACTCTGAGATGTGATTGGCACATTCATTGGCGGGAACCGGCCGGGCAGCGGTGATTGGTCATTCGTAAGCGGGTTACACATTCAAACTGATTGGTTCGGGCCCTGTGAGGAACTGCACAGGGCCCTAGGCTAAATGGCCAGTAGGGCGTTGTTTTAACTATCTCAGGAATCTGGGTGTAACAGAGGAACTTAATAATACCTAATCTTTTACATTCAAGCTTTCCAGCTTAGAAACTTTACCCTTTCAGAAGAAACTTAAATGAATATTACCACGTGAAAGACATCAGTGTGAAAAAACTACATAATATATAGCATTCTGGAAAACAAAACTTTGGAGTATGTGAAAATATCAGTTGTTATCCAGATATTTGGGGAAATAGGGAAAGAATAGGTGGGTTACAGAGGATTTTGAAGAGAGTAGAGCAAATCTTTCAGCTAGTATATGTCATTTTAAAGTCCTCAAAACTTCTAGAACATACAACACCAGGAGTTAATACTAATGTAAACTGTAGACTTTGGGTAACAATGATATCAATGAATACTTATTAATTGTGATAAATGAACCACTTTGGAGAAGATTGGGTGTGGGATGTGTAAGAACTGTGTTTTTTCTGCTCAATTTTGTTATGAAACTCAAAATTGTATAAAAGTAAAGCCTATTAAAAGTGAAATCTAGGGCTGGGGATGTGGCTCAAGCAGTAACTCGCTCGCCTGGCATGCACGGGGCACTGGGTTCCATTCTCAGCACCACATAAAATAAAACAAAGATGTTGTGTCCACCGAAAACTGAAAAATAAATATTAAAAAATTATCTCTCTCTCTCTTCTCTCTCTCTCTCTCTCTCTCTCTCTCTCTCTCTTTTAAAAAAGTGAAATCTATTACATACATATTAAAATGTCTAAAATCAGTTTCACCATATTAAGTGTTGGTATAGATAATGGAGTATTACAGTTTGAATATGAGATGTTCCTCAAAAGTTCCTGTGTTTCTGAGGAATATTCAGAGATTTTTAAAAAGTGAATTGTGAGAGCTGTAGACTAATCAGTGCATCCTGGTTTGAATGGACTGGGTGGTAACCGTAGGGAGGTGGGACATGGCCTGAGGAGATGGGTCACTGGGGTGGGGGGTGCTTGCTTTTCCCTAAAGCCCTTTCTTCCTGCTCTCTTTCTGCTTCCTTTTTGCCAACTCTAATGCAGAAACCATAAATCCCCAAATTTTCCTTCTTTAAGTTTTTCTTGTTGAGTAATCGGTCATAACAATGCAAAGCTAAGTAGACATGGAGGAATTGGGAATCTCATACCATGTTGATGACGGTGTTCAATTTTACAAGTGCATTGGATAATAGTTTGTTTGTTAAAACCATAAATAGACTCCTACCCCTTTGCTCACTCATTTTCTCTTGTATATCTACATAAGAGAAAAGGAAGTCTTGATCATGCCAAGCTGTTTAATTTTCTGTCCCAAACTGAAAACAGTCCAAATGCCCAGCATCACTGGATACATGTATAAACAACTTGTGCTTTATCTTATACAAGGCAATACTTGTCATCAGTGGAGAAGAATAAAATATTAGCACAAAAACAAAACAATTTACACTGAATGAGCAAAGCTGGAAAAAAACATATACTGTGTAATTCCATTTATTTAAGTTCTAGAAAATGCAATTGTTATACAATGACAGAGCATTATCAATGGGTACAATGTAGGGAAAAGAGAGCTATTACAAAGACACAATTTTTGGTTGTTAACATGTTAATTATGTTGGTAGTATCAATAATTTTATGCTATATTAATGTATGAAAATTTATCAGGATTTTATGCTATAAACAAGTGCAATTTATTATCTGTCAATCTTTTTTTTTTCTCATGTAAAACTAGGGCTTGAATCCATGGGTGCTGAACCACTGAGCTATACCTCCAGTCTTTTTTATTTTATTTTATTTTGAGACAAGGTCTCACTAAGTTGCCCAGGCTGGACTCAAACGTGGAATCTTCCTGTCTCAACCTGCTGAATCACTTGGACAGTTGTGGGCCACAGCACCTAGATCAATCATCTTTAATAAAGCTGTTAAAAGACATTTAGTTGATCTAATTAGGAAATCAGTCTTTATTGTCTTCAGTGCACAGCATTGGCCTACTAAAGGCACTTAGAACATCTTTTTTGTTTTTCCTTTGCAGTTCTGGGAATGAATCTTAGGGCCTCCAGTGTTAAGCATAGTTACATTTTCAGCCCCAGAATAAATTTTCTGACAATCAGTTCAGCAAATCTAATATTTAAGAAATAATCATATAATGTAATTTCAGGTAACGTAATGCAGAAATGGATAAAGGATAGATTTTGCCACTTCTACACAAAATATATTCAAGAATTCCCCCTCATCAAAAGGTAAAAGCTCTGTAATAAGGATTGGGTGCTTCAGAGATTTCTGCATCTAAAAATACATTCAATTCATTGTTTTAATCAATATTCTTCCAAAATTAGTTCTCCATAAAATATTGTGACATTTTTATCAGCAATATGCACGGTTTATTGATGGGCTGATTCCTATGGGATCATTATATGTGGAGGTCATCACGGTCAGGGAGGAATGGCCCCGATGATTTCCTTCCAGAGAGAGACTAATACAACCACAAGCTTAAGTTTTGTGGGCTATTTTGACCCTGTTAATAATGATGGCTAACATTTAGTGAACACTTAATATGCACAATATATTCTTATTAAATCCCTACAACCTCTTTAGGTTTGCACTATAAATATCCTCACTTTATAGATAAGGACACAGAAGTTTAAAAGGTTAAGCTGCTTGCTCAAGGGAGTATCTAAGGAGCAAAATTTCTAAGTCAGGTGTGTCTAAGTGCCATACTGAGCTCTCCCTCTCTATATTTTGTGTCTCCTTCTTAATCCTGGAATGTAAGTCTCAGAAATCAAGGTTAAAAAGATAAATTCTATATAAGTTTAAATTTGTAGATATTGCATGTGAACATCCTTTAGGTATGATTGATTTCATTCAACCACTTATTTCTGTATAAGCAAGCTGTTATTTCTTAGTTTTATAGTATTGGATCTCATGTGATTTTATGGGTAATAAAGCTCTAGTCAAGATCACTACAATCTATAGAATAATTTATCTCTTGTTTCCTTATCCTCTCAGTTTCATGAGAAAAATTTTATAATTTTAGGATAAAGAAAATATGACCTATGAACAGAATCAATTATCATTTTTGTCTAAATATATTTTAATGTGTACATAAAATACATATGTAACACATAGTACAGGGGTACATGTTTCAGGAAATGTACATATCATGTACTGTTTAAATGAAGTTAAATACTATCTATTTATCATTTCTTTTTGGTAAAATCTTTCAAAATCCCTTCTTATGGCTTTTAAAAATATTTTTTTTTCTAATGATAACTACAACTGACAACCCTCAGAGACCCATTGCCTCTGTATAACAAGGGCAGAATTCTTCATGTCTACTATCTGCAAGCTTCACTCAAATATCCTGCTTTCATGTTTCTAGCTTTTATGATGTGTGCTCTCCCCTCCTCTCCCCAACCTCTTTCTCCTGTATGCTATGCATCTGATATGAGGTACAAGTGTTTTAAAATAGCACTGGACAGGGAAATCAAACTGAACCTCCTTGATTTGTCCCTCACCTTCCCACTCACTACCTAATATACAACGACCAGGACCCCAGTGGGCTCCTGTCTACAATGCTCTCCTTGTGCTGTTGGCCACCTCTGTGATTTAAGAAGGCTCAAGTAGGCTTTACTTTCTATCCATCCTCCACTTCACAGATAAAACCCCTGAATTCACTCTTGTTATCAATTTATTTTTTCAAATAAACCAATATTTTAATGACATCTGACATAGTTCCCCTGCCTTTCTTTAATCTTTACTTTTCATCACAGCTTCATCTTTACCGTTTTATTTTCTTCTACTTCATTTTCTTGAGTATAACATATCTGTAAATATTTACTTTTTGTTCACTATTGCTTTGTATTCCCTCCCTATTCTTTGTTTTCAAAGAAAACAAAGAATTACATGAAGCTAAATTTTTGTTCAAATCTATTTTGTCCTGCTGTTACTTATTTATCTTTTGTGTGGTGCTGGGAATTGAACCCAGGGCCTTGTGCATGCAAGGCAAGCACTCTACCAACTGAGCTATATCCCTAGACCTGTCCTGCTGATATTTTTTAAAAAATAAACAACTTTTGTTTTTAATGTTCTTCTAAAATTCAAAATAATAAAGAACTCTCTCAATTGTTTATGGATATGTTTATTAAAAACAGTATTTCTTAATTTAAGTTGTACATAGGTCAAGAATTGTTGAATTCTTTGTCTTATACTTGTGAATAGTAGCGAAAATTCTTTACTTCAAGGTCATTGTTTTGATAGACCTCAGAATTCTTTCTATAATATTCTGCATTCTTTTTCTAAACAATGTAATTTGGAGTTACCATAGAGGTATACATTAATATGTGAAAGATTATTTTCTAAAAATAATTAGATGAATGTGGTGGTTTTCAAGTGATATGTGTAAGGGTTTGTATCTAGGTGAATGTGTGTGAGTACATTGGTGTGTGTGTGTGTGTGTGTGTGTGTGTGTGTGTGTGTATGTGCATAATTTTTTACTGGATATCTACCAAAGCAGGCAATAACAACTATACCAATTATTTCATAGACTATTTAACTTATTTCACAGATTATATGATGAGACATTTGTAATTTTGAAGATATATATTTCATAAATAATTAAGCATTGCATAATGCCATTAGAATTATTTTTAGCTTCAATATCATTCAAACATTCAGATCCAAGTTTTGATTTTCTAATATACATTTGAATAAAACTAGTGAATCTTTGAATCATCTCCTAAGAGGTTATAAAATGGCATTATAGGTAGGGAGAAATATTGGCCTTGACCATAGGATACCACATCTTCTAATCTTGATGCCACGTTTTCGGCAGTAAAGCTGTTAGCATTTACTTCTCCATATTTAGAATAGAAGTGATGATGTTTGTGTTGTAGAATAGCTGTCTGCATATTTAGTGTGCAGGAAATAATCTCCTAAAAATTAGTCTAGGAAAGCACAAGATTAAAAAGATAGATAGATAGATAAATAGATAGATAGATAGATGATAGATAGACAGATAGATAGATAGATAGATAGATAGATAGATAGATAGATAGATAGATTCTCCTGGTCCATTGCTCAGAGACTTTGACTCAGCAATTCTTGTTGAGAGACAGAAATACAACTTGGCTTTTTTAAAATGTTTTGTTTAGTTGTAAATGGACACAATACTTTTATTTTGTTTATTTATTTTTATGTGGGGGAGAGGACGGAACCCAGTGCCTCACATGTGTGAGACAAGTGCTCTACTGCAGAGCCCAAGCCCCAACTTTTGAAGAAAATTTCATGTTCTTGAGTGGAGTTAATGAACAAATGAAGTTACTTATAAATAATTATGACACAAGTTGTTGGCTATAGCATTTATGAAAATACAATAAAAATTTTAAAAACATCAAAGGAATCTGAAGGTACATTTGTCAATACTTGGCATGGGGATTCCAAAGAAAAAAGACATTTTACACTTTAAAAGATGGTGTTACATGGAACAAGTCAGTATATAATATTTTTTTTATTTGAAATTTTAAGTTAAATGTGTAATTATGTGTTTGAACTAAAACATCAGATACAACAGAACTATAAGCTCAGAAACATAATTAGTGCACCCCTATAATCCCAGCTACTTGGAAGGCAGAGGCAAGAATATCTCAAATTCAAGGCCAGTCTCTAATTTAGTGAAAACCTGTTTCAAAATAAAATAAATACGGTTGGGGATATACCTTGGTAAAAGACTACCATTAGGTTCAATCCTAGGTAAAAATAGAAAATCAATTAAGTCATGTTTAACAGATATACACATTCATAAATCCATTTGCAATAATTAAATGTAATCATACAAATATAGCACTTAAGGAACATATTGTAGGTTATTTTTTAAATTAGTGAAAGTTGACATAAGTATGGATATTACTAAGGAGAAACTATTTTGAGAAATTATTGCAAGACACAAAATCATGTCAATAATTAAGCATATATAACTACTTTGAGAGGAAACTTATTCATTAATAGTTGAATTTATATATTTTAATACAAAATAAAATTATTTTAATGATTGACATATATGTTAATATAATAATCACTAATTATAACCCTGCTTTGACCATCTATATAGAAGTATATACATGCTATGATTTTTTAGTAGTTTGTAGAAGACCAAACATCCAACACAAAGCACAGTTTTTAAATTACTTATTAAAAGATAGGTATAGGATACTCTCAGTCTATATTTTTAGTATATTCTAATGCAACAAACATTCTAAAATATAGAAAGTTTGTCACAACAATGCATAATATTGAAATTAATGAACCATTATGGGAGCACACATAGTGTAGCATTTATTAGACAACATAACAATAAAAGGAAGATATTTACTGAAGTAATGAAATAAATTGATGGAATGTAGAATATCTATTAGAAAAGTAGAATATATTTTTAGAAAAATATTCTCAAGAAAACTTAACTGGCATATCAATGTAATATATCCAAAAAAATCACAACTTTAAATTATAAGTTATAAAGTCGGTGCTCTTTCCACTATTAATATTTGACAATTTAAAATGATTTGAAATTCTCTTTAATGGTGTATAATAATGCATAAGATGTTTCTTAAAAAATGATTTCTACTCAGAAATCATAACATTGGATTTCCAGCTCAAAATAGTATCTTTCCTGATTTAGTCCTTCATTCCTGATCTAGATTTAAGATTATAGAATTGATTTCTTCCAATGATTTATTAATTCAGTAAAGCAATTAGTTAGTTGATTGTTTTCACTGAATCAATTAATTATTAGGAAAAATAGCTAAATTCATTTATGTGTTTGCTAACATAGTCCTAATTTGTTGTAAATTTCTTCCTTTGATTTCCAAATGGAAAGTTGAATATCAACCACAGAAATCATGTGAAGATATACAAAGTAGAAAGGAAATGAAAATTTTCACTCAATTGATATTTTCTGTGGCAAGTAGTTAACTGCTGAGCTATAAAGGATTGAAAAAATAGTAATGAACACTTAATATTTATCACAGTTTTTCTCTGATAAAAATTTGGCATTTTACACTTGGCTGAAAAAGGTAGTGCAGTTTCGAAGACAGGAATAACAAGACCTTAGATAATGTTTTAATTACTGCATGTTGTGATAACAGATATGTCATTTGCAACATATAATGTGGTTTTATTCATGATAGCAAATAAAATTTGGCAAAAAATGATCCAGTTAATTCATGTCTGAGCATAAAAAACTACTGTATTTCTGAATTATATATTTCACCTAAAACCTTTTTTTGCTAAAATAATAGACTATTTAGAATAATAGACTCTTACAAAACAATCAATAGAAGAATATTCAACTATAATTTTAACATTCATTTTTATTCTCAAAGTTAAAATATATGAATAATTTACAAAAGCAGCGCAGAAAATTTATTTCCATAAATCCTTATTTCTCTAAATAAAATGTGTGTTTTTATGGTGGTTAATTTTGTTTAAACATGGTTAATTGTTTCAGCAGTTGATGGGTTTTTATATAAAAATTTGAAAAAATTTGTGCCTTTCATCATGTGGCTCCCAAATTATTAGTAGTAACTAATGAAATCAATATTATCACTAGTGCCAAGGTACAAACTGCTCATATATTTTTTTCTTCATTTCTCAAAAGAGAATATTTTAAGCTTCAAAACCACGATCTAGTAAGCATGGAAACAGAGGATATTTGGGTCACTATTTGACATAACTGCTCTTTAGTAAATTACAGGATTTGAAAGAAAAACCATATTAAGTGACTTTTGCCTGGACCATTTAACTGATAATCCTCAGTTTTCAAAGACATTCATGGTATTTAGGAGCCCAGACAGACAAAAACAGTGTCTGTCTCTTCATACCAATAATAACTGAGATCTTCTCCATAAAATAGATTCTCTATGTCTTTAGGAAATGGTTATATGATTTTTGAGTCAAAACAGATTTTATGGTTTTTGAGTCAAATTTGGAAGCAATAAAAAAAAAACACTTGCATTTCAGCTGCAGTAGCTGACAGAGAGATGAGCAGATTCAATCTTGACGTTTTTGATGATGTTGTAGTCTATAAGCGGAAAAATATAGAGCAGTGGGATCACTGAAGTCCTTTGAAATTATTATTAAACTTTGATGTTTTTGAAGATTTGATTCTCTTTTCAACAAAATGAATTATGTAGAACTGGGTAGGGGTAATGGGGATTAGGACTCTGAGAATAAAGTAACTATTTGAAATTTCAAGGTTGCCTTCTTTATATAAGTATTTCTTTTAAAAATTACAGGGAACATTGATACCCCATGTGATCATTGTATTTATTTTTCACATTTTCTTATATTGTTTGTTTGTTTTGTAATGCTGATGTTGGAACATGAAGCTTTGTGCTTGCTAACAAAGGCTTCTATCCCTGAACTACATCCTCAACCCAATAAAAGTATTTTATTTTTTTTTAGTAAATAAATCTGTAAAAGCCATTGATATTTTTGATAATACATTTTATATTATAAATATATTAATTAAAATTTAACATGTATATATGTATGTGAAAAAGCTTCCCATATATGTTACAAAACCTTGGGCATGCCTAAGAAATTTGGAATTTCTTGCACTAATTGATGCCCACAGGTTGAAAATAACTGCTCCAGATCTTCAGTATGAAAATATTGTGAAAAATAAAACTGACTTGAAGTGTCCATTCATCACAAATTTTCTTCTAAGTGAGAAGGTAAAAGGTTAGATAGAGAAGTGGTGCTTTCCATAACAAATGGATGTGAAAATGAGAGCCTGGGAGGAAGGGAAAATGTGGGAATGTAAAACAAGAGGGCTTCAGCCTTTATCCCAACATGGGTGTTTTGAAAGCAGATGATTTTCAAACAAAATTATAATTCTGGAAGGTATGCCTAAGGTAAGATTTAACTGCATTGCAATAGTCACTTTTCCATATTCTCTACTCACATGACTTCCACTGAAGTCTTCAGTGTATTGTTTACAAATTTTTTGGAAAAGACAAGAATGCTATAATTTAACGTTTTAATTTGGAAAGAGTAAAATAAGGCTTCCTCCAGGGATATCCAGGCTAGAAATGACAGCAGACATAATGGAGTGGAGGGTTTTCACATTCTTCTCTTGTAGTTCTTTCTTGAGATCAGAGACAGTGGTTTCTATTCAGATATAGCATTCTAGACTATCATTCATAATATCATGATTCTTTTTCTCATTTTATTCTTTTGGGGGTGAGTGAAGTGATAGTAAATATTTAGCCGTATTAGAGGTTCCAAATGGCTTCCTCTCTTTAACTATGTGTCCTATGGTAATTCAGTATTTTTATGCCAAAAGGATACTTATAAAATGCAGAGTAGTGAAGTTATATGTGATTTAATTTAAGGTATATATAATAGCCTGTATTGCAATAACTATTAATGCAAATGAGTTGTACCTAATATTATTTTTTTAAAAACACATGTGTACATATATATCAATTTTATTTATATATAAGATTGAATCATTTTGCAGAAGCCCTTACCATGCAACTTTCCTGTTATAATCTCATTTTAGGAGACAAATATTTCATCCACAAAGGAGAAAGAATTATTTTTTAATAGATGTGGTCCATACTGGATTGTTTATAAGTTAAGATATTTATTCCAGGTTGTTTTTTCTGACATGTGGTCAAGTCGTATTGTAACAGAAATTTTAAAAAAATAGATTATATTAACTAGAAAGATTTTTCTGCTCCAAAAGTGTGGAATGATATTAGAGGCAGATATAAGGAAGATCTTAGATCCAAAACCATTGATCCATATAGATGGGGGTTGAAATAATCAGAATTGTTGATATAATTAGAAAAGAGTCAAATGCATCATTTTTTACATAAAACAGTGTTTTCAGGTGGCCAGTGTTTCTCCAACAGCAGTTGCACTAGAAATAACCTTGGAGTGCTTTGAAAGATGTTGATCAACTTCTACCCAAAGAAGCTGATCCAAATGCCTTTGGGAAGCAGGCAGGTGGTTAGCAAGATGCAAGAGGAAGAGGAAATGTTACCCTTGTCTTCTAGGTTAATGGCAACCACACTATTTCTCCTCAAAATTAAGAATTTGATTTCACCTCTGAGTCTCAATCAATAGTCCTTAAAGAGAAAGTGCTAGCTGACTGATAACTTCAATCAAAACTAAAATATGATAATAGTTAAAAATAGAGAGAAAACATTCAGTCTTTGTTTTTTGGAATTGGCTTATTTTGCTTAGCATGATATTCTCCAGCTCCATCCATTTACTGGCAAATGGGATTATTTCCTTCTTCTTTAAGGCTGAGTAATATCCCAGTGTATATATTCCATATTTTATTTATTCACTCATCTGTTGAAGGGCACCTAGGTTGGTTCCATAATTTAGCTCTTGTGAATTGAGCTGCAATGAATATTGATATGGCTTCATCACTCTAGTATGCTGATTTCGAGTCCTTTGGGTATAATAATGTGTGCAAGGAGTGGGATATCTGGGTCAAATGTGGTTCAATTCCAAGTTTTCTAAGGACTCTCCAAACTGCTTTCCATAGTGTTTTTGCACCAATTTGCAGTAAAGTTTGCTCTGATATGCAGATGCTAATTCACAATAAGTTATTTTGGGGGGCTAGGGAAGAATAGAGGTACTTTGGATTAGGCAGAGGGCAGTGGGGATATGGGAGAAGGAAGGATACTAGAATGAATTGGACATTAATATCCTATGTACATACACGATTACATAAGTGTATGATTTTACATCAAGTAAAATCAGAAGAATGAGAATTTATACTCCATATATATGATGTGTCAGAATACATTCTACTCTCATGTGTAACAAGTTAGAACAAAAAAAATAATTTTTAAAGTGTTACAGAGGGATTGGGATTGTGGCAATGCAGTAGAGTGCTCTCCTAGCATGTACAAGGTTCAATCCTCAACACCACATAAAAATAAATAAATAAAAGAAAGGTACAAAAAAAGTGTTATAGAGTGTTATAGAAAATCATAGGTTTTTATTGTCATTTTTTAGTATAAAATAAGTGCCCAGAAAATCTTGACTTGTTATTTTTTGAAATAAAAATTTACTCTTATCATGCTTTGTGGCCTTGAATTATATACTTTCCCCTTTTCCTCACATCCTACTATTTTATGTAGATGGTAGCATTAAATAGCTAACATATTTTTTCTAGATTTTTTGGCTTGAATTTAATTCAAGAAATTATAACATAGCAATATAGAGACAATTTGCTTCATCAAATGCATAAATTTCTATATTTGCCTATATTTCATCAATATCCAGGATCTCTTTTATTCCAAAATCAAAAGGAGTCCTGCCTAATAATCCTTAGCCATATTGCTCTTAGTGCCTTTTAGCATCCTGTCCTTTGAATCATCTGATTTCAATAAATATTAATTCTTTTTTCAGAGGAGAGTCAAAGGGTTTTACAAACAAAAGCATTGTACACAAAAACAAAAGATCAAGATGTGAGTTCCATTTGTGTATCTCTTCTTTATGAAGCTCAAAAACTGTCTGAAAGCTTTTGATCTTTACTTTTGTCATTTACGAAATGTTTTAAAACATATGACCCACCTATTGGTGTAATTATGGTGAATTAAAATAATAATGTGTGCAAGGGGCATATTTTCTATATACACATATAATTATGAGAAAAGTATTATATAAATTTTACTATATTAACAGTTTATTTCAAATTTGTTTTTATATTAAACATTATTAATATTTATATGATATTTCTTGTTCATTAAAAAGAAAGCATAAATTCATACTCTTCTAAATGGTTTAATTAAATGTCCACTCTTTGCTTCCATAATATTTTATCTATCCCAGGAGACCTACCTATAATGTTTTTCCAATATCATGTAAGGATTAATAAGGATTTTCTATAGTTGTGTTTGATTTCTTTCATCATGAATTTTATTTGCATCATATCATTGTATTGCTTTTCCATGGTTATCTATAAAATGTGTGCAGTCATAATTTTTCCATTTTCACACAGGCAAACTGAAATTCAGAAATGTTGGGTGAGGCCATATTTACCGATAATAAAGATTAAAGAAGATGTTTTCTGCCTCTAATCAAATGCTTCCCCCACCCCAAACTATATTTGAAGCAAAAGTAAAAGTTTTTTGTTATTGTTGTCATTGTTGTTGCTATTATGATGGCACTAAAAATGGCCCTGGATTTATATATTCTTTGGTTTTAGGAATAAGATTCTCTGAATCTTCAGCAGGTACCCTAACAAATTTATTAATTAATACAGCATATAACATGTGTCAATAAGTACTTATGTTTTACAAAGCTTATTTTTGGTTGTTAATACACTATTGCATGTGTTTAGTTTGTCTTTACCAGGTTGCAAATTATGCTCAAGTCTAAAACCAAATAATTTAAAAGATTCTCCATATACTATAGATGTTAGTTGTCATGTAGAGATTTGCATTTTAAAATATATGACAGAATTTCAAGTAGAAAAACAATACTCCAAAAAAATAAAAAATGTAGTACTTCTATATACTACCAATGTCCTTTTAATTCTAAATTATTTATAAACTTTTATTTTCAGGGATCTATTCAAAGTGCTTGATACAGAAAATAAAATGCAGAAGTAATTTGTTCCTCCATCAAAGATTTAGGTACTAGCTACATTCCAGACACAGGTCTAAGTTCTTAGATGCAAAGCTAAACGTGAAACTTCTATCTATTTCGAACATACCAATGTAAGATCAAGACATTCCACTCCACTTCTCTTTCCTTAAATGAAATAAAACACCTTTCCATTTGAGAAGCAAATTGCCCACAGGACTTGCTTTAGTCATTGCAAATTTCTCATCATTTCCCAGATTTTCTCTTGATTCAGCTTTCTACCCTACTTATTCCAAATTCAAAACTGTGGAGAAAAATGGTTTTCTTTCTTTATTTTTATTTTTATTTTGCTACTTGCTATCCATTTTATTTATTTATTCATTAATTTGCTTATTAATTTATTAATTCATTTATGACAATAAAGCCCAATTTCCCTTTAGGAACATTACCAGGAAGCCTTTAACCACAGTTAACTTGGGATTTTAATCAGGGTTCTCTGCTTGAGCATGTGATGGAAGAAACACAGTCTAGACAGACTAATGGCTCTTTCTGCCTGGAATACAGATCTTGAGCAGATAAAACCAGCCCAGATG
Organism: Urocitellus parryii; assembly: GCF_045843805.1. NCBI lineage: Eukaryota > Metazoa > Chordata > Mammalia > Rodentia > Sciuridae > Urocitellus > Urocitellus parryii. The sequence continues at coordinate 66,219,777 of NC_135538.1, read as the reverse complement.
ATGTTTGGAACACACCAACTCAAAAAAAAATTGCACTTTTATGAAATTGGAAGTCAGACTTTTTTCATTTTGTATTCTTTAACAAAGACCTGGAATAGCTATGATTACTGATCTTCACCAAGCTGGATTTTTAGACCTGTGCTGATTTTTTTGAATCCTGCTAAAATCCTTTTTCATTGATTCCCTTCTGTTTCCATTACTCAGAATTAGTGGATATTGCTTGAGAACAAATGACCTTAATGAGTACCTTTTATATCCAGATGTAGTGTCTGCTCTGCCTTCTCAATCCTTTTTGAGAAATTTATTTATTTTTGCTTCATGTCTTATAAGTAAATCATCATTGTTACACCAAAGAGATTTAACTTGATGTCTCCTTCTGAATATGGCCCAGAATTGCTTCTTCATTTGTTCCACAGGTTTCTATTTCTTGCATCAAATACCAAATCTGCACCCAGGTCAAGGTTTAGTATTAAAATGTATAACAACATTTCATAAGGGCAAAAATGTAAGAAAGCTATTTGAAGAAGAAAGACGTTCATCTTCTCTAGAGCTAAAGTGAATATCAATATCATCTTCTTCCCTTATGTCTAGCATCCTGATTGTATCAATCATAATCCCCAAAAGATTTTTTCACTGATGACACCATGCACTTGCAGCACCCTTTGCTTCAGCCAGAATATTCTTTGCATATCAACTTCAAATTTCTGTCTACAACCTCTGCATCATATGCACATCACAAATGATAACTTTGGAACAATTCATGGTACTCTTTACTCCATTATAGGCATTAAGCAAGAATTAAAAAAATCATCACATTTAAGACTAATAAAAATATTAAGAATATTGAAATAATTAAGAGTAAGAATTATGAAGCTACTTATATAGATGAGGAAACTGGCTTTGAGATACTGTGTAGCAGCGGCAGAGTAGGAAAGTAGGAGACACTGGATTTTGACTCAAAGCAGATGTAGCCTATGGATTGCCCCATTTGATAAGGCACCCTAATGACAATAAACAGACTTTTGAAATTGTTGGTGGGTTATTATTTATGTGCCCACTTACATAAAAATATAACTGTATATAAACTGCATTTAGTTTTACATATACTGTTTTTATTATAAGGCTTCAATTAAATAAATGCCTTGTCCTTCATTGAGTCTTAGGTAATCTTATTAATATTTTGAAATTTTTTTCACCAGCAAAACAAATGTATCACACCTTTTTTAGTCATTCCCTATCTTTTTGTTGTACTTTTCTCTTTATATTTCTGCCTTTAACATTAAACTTTAAGGTTCTTAAAAGTAAGAATCAGTTATTGAAGGGAAGGTGTGGGATATATAGTAATATTTTGAACAGCCAAAGTAGATAGAGATAGAAAAAGATCCCATTCTTCTTTAATTTCAGTGTAGGTTGTAAATGAAGGCTCCTGTCTCTGAGACTGAGTTTTCTTTCATATAAAATGAGGATAATAATATTTACATTGTTGAGGAGTGTGTCAGCTTCATCACCGCTGTGATTTCAAAACTTCACAAGAACAATTTTAGAAGATAAAAAATTTATTTGGGGTTCATAGTTTCAAAGGTCTCATTCCATAAATGGCTGGCTACATTCCTTTGGACCCTATGTGAGAAAGAACATCATGGTGGAAGGGTGTGGAGGAGTAAAGCAGCTCAAGACATCACACCAAAAATCAGAAAGACTTCTCTACTCACCAAGAACAAAATATATCCTCAGAGTCACACTCCCAAGATGACCTACTTCTTCCAGCCACAACCTGGGTGCCTACCTTAGGACCCAGTTAATCCCTACCAGGCACTTAATGCACGGGTTAAGTTAAGTTTCTCATAACCCAATCATTTCACTTCCAAACTTTGTTGCATTTTCTCACACATGAGCTTTTGGTGACACTTAGTATCTAAACCATAACAGAATGTCTTGTCCATAGCAAGCACAATGCATTCATTAAATCCAAGATACCTAAGAATTCTATATGAATTACTAAACCATTTTAACTTCCACTTATCTCTTATCTCTTTAAATTATTGCAGACTATTTTTCTTATCTTTTTAACATCTTGTACAATAAAACATTATGACTCTTTTGCATTGTAGAAATTAATGATAATGCAATAAGTATAATATTTTAATGGGTAGATCTTAAGAAATTATAATATTATAGAAAAAAAATTACATAAACTACCTTATCAACTACATGTAAAAGAATGGAAAGGAATGAACTAATCCTAAACACGCATATAAATATAGTCAGGAAGCAAAGTTTATGCTACTATCTTAAGGATCCTACCCTTAGGAATAATGTGGGTCCCATTATCATTAAGAATAGTTTGACCTATGGACCATGGTTTTTTATATTTTTAACTGGAGAATTGTAAACACAATTTTAATCTTTTTGCAATATACTTCTGCACCTTTCCACCTATTTGTCCCTCTTCCAGATATAACTCTGCTGCATCATCTTGTGTGGTTAAAGTGTGACCAAATGTAATTTAGTAAGAAGAGAGGTGAAGTGACACAGAGCATGAAATTTAAAAATGAATGTCACACCACTTTTCATATTGAATACTTAGCATTAATTCACATTGAAAGCAACTAGATGCAAATATTTTGTTGCAAAATAGAGGAAAATAGGGACTTTCTTATATTCATTGCAGTTGTGGAGAAGTTTGAAAAATTGCTATTAAAAAATCAGACACAGTCACTTAGCTATTTACTGAGATTCAATGTCTGGCAATTCTAATGTATATCTCTCAGCCAATTATACCTGTGCTATCAACTTAGGACACTGACAGATATCATGCAAAAAACAAATGCATGTACGTGATTCAGGGCAATTTCTAATGGGAGCTTCTAAGGCTATGGCTTGGTCCTTAATTCTACCAGTATCTTGCAAACTTCTCTCCACCAGCACAATATCTTTGCTTTTTCAAGATCTATCCCCACCATATACTTATTTCTGAGGAGAAGGAATCAATCTAAATTAATGGAAGGCAGAAAAAAAGTATACAGAAAATAGATGATGTGTATCAATGAATATTATATGTCAAACACTTTGGTTAACTAGCAAGTGATTTTTGGTAATATTTCCATCTATCTGTCAAACTGTTTTTCAAAAAAATAACACATATTGGCAAACCAGTTTAGTAGGTTACAGAGGCTCACTGCTCCAATGTCAAAGGGAAGTTATTTCTGAGCTGCCTGTTTAGACAATGAAATCTTGTCTTCTATTCCATACTTCCCATGTAATTTGACCCCTTATAAGAAAGAGTTGCTATGTATGACTGTGAGAAGCCCCCTGCAGATGAACTGTGGGCATGTCTCAGCCATCCCTAAGGGTAGGTGTGCCCCTTGGAGAATTCAAGAGTGTCATCTCATAGATCTGAGACTACTTGGTTGCTTTGGCAAATGTCCTGCTCAAAGATAATTCTATGCTACCTGGAATTTATTGGCTCATACAGTCCTAGCTTCAAACAACTATTCACAGGTTGAAAGAGATAACCAGAGTGCCCAACTAGCCTTGAGGTGCCAGCTGCCTGGAAGAGAAAGTATTACTGCCAAAGTGATAAGTCCCTAATCAGGTCAACTTTCCCACAGCTTCTTCCTTCTTGTTTACCTTCAAGAACCCTTCCTCACAACAAAATTTTTTTTGTTGTGTTTCACTGTAAATAAAGGCTTTTCTTTTTGTTAAGGGCAGACCCACCAGATCTTTTCCACCTGTGAAGCCCTTGCTTCAGAAAAATATTTTCCTTTGTCTTTTGCTTTATTCTTAATATTACTTTTCACACTTGTATTTCCAGGTGTGTCACATCTCCGAGGATTACTTATTCCTTCCCCATGCAGGTTGCAGATGACATATATCTGTTTGTACTTTATCTTCATGTCATACTTGAACATTTTAGGTCACTACTTACAATTTAAGATTTAAATCAATTATAAATACATTCTACCCTTCAGATAACATAAATTGTATTAAATATATAAATGTCACAATTTAGAGTGATTGTGCTAAGACCATATTGGTGAAAAAAATTTGACTGGGAAGAATTTTCTTCTATAGGACATACAATCTAGTCAGAACAATTTAATCAAAAAGTTCAACAAGGGCACTAGGTACTGAAGGTGTATCTTTGAAAGAACTTATGCAACTGGGCGTTTAAATTCGTCTTGTTAACATCCAGACTTACTTCCTCAAAGCTATAAATCAAGTCCTCAAATGTCCTTCAAAATGTGGGATGAAAGGAATAAAAGAGATACTTTAGTTCCCACTGTAATTCACAGTTAGATGGTAAAATGCAGGATTTGTGTTCAGGAAAACTTTTGATTTTATGGATTTCAGATCAAACTCTGTGCTTTCTGCTTTACGTTTGGGCACTACTCAAACCAAAGCTTTGAGGCTTTTAGACCTTGTAAAGCACTAGGTAAAGAATCAAAGGATAAAAAATTCAGAGCAAATAAGATTGGCACATTCATTTTAAAGGCATATACACCTGTGTATCCAGATGTAATGTGAAGTGATTCATTTCTTTTGTTTCTACAAAGGAAATAAGATTTTTTTTCAGAAGATAACTGTTTAATATGTGTTTGATAAGGTTTATTATGAAACAAAGGGATTTACAGTGAGGAAAACCATGAAATTGACCAGTTTCTATAAAGAGCAATGTGACCGTAAGTTAACTAAATATGTCCACTTCCAAAGTCTATGTATACATTAACTTTTTTTTTTTGTATACTTAAATAATTTAAAAATCAAGGTAAAATTAAATTTTAAATTGTATAAAATACGATTAGTACTTTGTTTTTTATTATTCTATTTAACTCAGTCTATTTTCATAGCCCACTCATTATAGAAATATCATTTTTTGAATAAATTTGTATTAAAATAGTATGTATTTGAGTCTTTAAAATAGTCTTGTTTTATTGTGTTCCAACAGGTAAGCAGATTGAACCTATTTTATTTCCAAAATAAGCACATTTTCTGAAAAGTATGCACATATAAATATAGCTTTCATTTGCTTTTGTATAAGATGGGAAAATATTCTAATCTAACCTGCCTGGGTAGATTTTTCATTATTATTTCATTGCATTTAACTGTATGTTACATCAGCTCTAAGGCATAATACATTTTTAGATAAAAATAGAATAAAATGACAATATTCACTGAAGAATATTTGAATTTTACAGAGTAGTTCTGTAATTTAGGAAAATAATTGATATATACTGAGATGGAGTTATTTTAAACAAAATAAAGGATATTTTAACTATGTAACTATGTTTGCCTCAAAACAGTGCTTCTCTTTTTAGACTCTGTTATTCAAAGAGAACATAAGATATTTTTTAACCTTGTAATCTGCTTTAACATTATTAAGGTGTGTATTATGTATTCTATTTGCCTTGTTGGATGCTGGATATATATGGACAAATAAAAATCCAGCCTATTACCATATCCTGGATAGTGAAAAAAAGATACCCAACTCTTGGCTTAGAGGCAAAGAATTTTTTATTATTTTTTTAATATTAACAGCAAATGCTGTAGCTAGAATGTCAGCCTCATGTACCTACTGTTTCCTCATGTCTCCCAAGTTCCGTGAGGCTGACACAGGGCCTGCGATGGATGCTTGTGCATACAAAGGGTTGCATGATGCCGATGGACCCTCAGCTTGAAATATTTACCATTTTTTTTTTTTTTTAGTAAATGAAAAGCTTGCCTTTTGTATGAAAATAAATGCTCCTTCATCCCATGTGGTTGCTCACTATAATTTCAACCCTGAAAATTGGACCTGGTAAAGAACATGGAGATTCTTGTTTATTCTACATTTATAACACCAGCTTTCAGGATTATTGTTACTAAAAATGATCATTTAAAAATCTAAACATATTACTCTACCTGGAATATTCACTCTCTAAAATATATTCCTCCCAAGTCACAGAAAGCCATGAAAACAAATCTGTAAAAAGTAAACCAAGAATTAAACTTTCAGAGAATAGTGGTCTAATCCTTCAACCATAGGTTTGATGCTGAATATTTTTAGTCCTATAGGAAAAAGTGCATATCTTTCCAGGACTATATTTCACCATTTGGCCTATAGTGATACAATTTCTGTCTTTAACTTAAAAGAGTTTTTAATGTCATGGATATTTATTCAATGATGAGGAATTGCCAGAAAGTGTGCTGAAACTGTGCATGGATTTCTTCATTTGATCTTTATAAACCCCTACAATATTGGTATTGTTATATGGGCATTTTACAGATGAGAAAACTAAGGGTCACATTGGGAAAATAATCTGCTGAAGGTCTTAGATGAAGAGAAAATCCAAAGTTAGATAAGGTAGTTCCAGAGCTAGTTTTCTTAATAACTTTTTTTTTTTAGAGGTCAACAGCCATTTCTCTGTTTTTATATTTTCAAGTTTAATACAATATCAGAACACCTAATAGACATTTTCTAAATATTCACTGCATGATTACATACATGAAGGAAATATGAATGAATGAATGAATGAATATTTAATATGGTGGCTTTCACTTTGATATAGTACATTCGCATTAAAAATAAGATTGGTTAGAACCCAAACAAGATATGCATTAAAGAAAGAATAAACACTATTTGGAAAAAAAATTCATAAAAGGGAAAGCATACTATTTTAAAAAATGGGGGTATTCTCTTATCAAATAATTGCTTTTTGTGGAGTAAATGTAAAAATCAGTTTTAGTTTGATGTACATGCATATATATTTATGTGATGATAATAAGCAAGAAAAATTTGCAAATTTTAATTATTTTTTTCATATTTACTAATTTTAGAGATGGTGACTAGGAACAGTTGAACAAAATACATCATCAGATTCTTCATCTATAAGATGAGAAGGATGGGTATACAGTCTCAAAGTTCCCTTCAAGTTCCATAATTTATAAATCAACTTAATTTATATCACATGTTTTACTAGTATGCAGCATGTTTTCTTTTAGTTCCAGAATAATTTATTTCTTTCTCTGTCTATAGACCAGTGTTAATTGTCATACCTAATCTATAGGCCAATTTGTAAGGAAAAAAATATCCATTGGGGACATGACAGAGCATCCACAGTCTGAAGAGTATAGAGTGGGAGGTCTGCTGTGCCTGCATGGAAACAGCTGTTTCAAAAACCTTAAGCATCTGGGGAAGTCATCCAGAGAAAGGCCATCCACCGAGCTTTTGATCTCTCCACTTCAGCACTGTAGTACTGCCTGCCCATATGCTTGGTGAGAGCCAGCTTGTTCTACCCAAGCCTGGGGCTAGCTTTCTCCCTCGCTTCTACCCAGGAAATAGCATCAGAGTGTTTCTAATGTAAAAGTAAATATATGGTAGAGTTCCAGATGAAAATGAGGTTATGCATTACATTAATTAGGTTGAATAAGTCAGCATTGTGCTGTATAAGTGAACAAAAGGGAAAATAAAATAGAAGTAAAGGGTAAAGTTTAAACACATGTGTGTAAAACTGGATTTTCTTTTAAATGCTTTGCAAATATTTTCTTCTTCATCCTCTAAGAGTCCTGGGAGTATAACCATAATTGCTTCCATTTTGTAGATGAAGAAACTGCTGATCAGATAGTTGTTTAGGAGCCCATAATTAGTAAATATAGCGTCTGGGATCAACTTTGAATCTCCTGTTACGAATTCCTTACCCTTTTTCTTCATTATTCACCATCTCAACTTGCCCTGGGGGAAGACATATACTCAAAGCACATTTAACTTTCTCAACTAAATTGTATACATATACTGAAGGAAAATGTTTTTATAGAATACAAAATAATTTTCATGTGTCATCATTTGAACAATAATTTTATGTAGCTTGTTTCCTTAAGGACACAAATCATTATCATGGAAAACTCATTTGTATTGTCTTTTGCTCTAATAATAAAAATGGTTAAGAATATGTTTGGCCCTATAGATAGATACTGACCAAGTGTTATTTGATTGACAAAAAAAAGACGTAAAAATATCTACTTTTCAATGCCTGTCACAAATTGAAACTGTAAATATGATTTCTATACCCTGAAAAATCACATTTCTCTTCAGATAATTAATTTTTGGCCTTGGTCCATAGCGAAGGATTACTGAACGTAGCGTACTAACAATGATAAGTATTCCACACCAAGATTACTTATTTTCAAAATACTATTATTTTACTTATTTTCAAAGTACTATTATTATTATGGGGACTGGGATTGTAACTCAGTGGTAGAACACTTTCCTAGCACATGTGCGGCACTGGATTCAATTCTCCGCATCATGTAAAAATAAATAAAATAAAGGTATTGTGTTTATATACAACTAAAAAATACTGTAATGGAATAAAATTTATATTATAGTAAAGCTTGTAATGCATATTTTACTGTTGCATCTTTTAAGAAAAGATTGTTTTTTGTAAATAATATTATATACATAATAAACTAACTTTTCTCAACAGTAATGGATAATCATTGAATATTTGATTTGAATAGATTCTCTGTGTTTGTATCCTTAGTAATATTTTGTATCATCTAACTAGAATATCAAGTATAACTGCTTGAAAAAGAAGGAAATCTATTTCTCAAAATCCTGTAAGGATTAGTTTTTATTTCAATTGGTAAAAAGTATCAGTGAGTACCTGAATTTATATATATATATATATATATATATATATATATATATATATATATATTTAATTTATTTATGACAACAGAATGCATTACAATTCTTACTACATATATAGAGAACAATTTTTCATATTGCTGGTTGTATACATAGTATACTCACACCAATTCGTGTCTTCATACCTGTGCTTTGAATAATATTGATCATCACAATCCACCATCATTAATTACCCATCCCCCCTTCCTTCCCCTCTAACCCATCTGCCCTATCTAGAGTTTGTCTATTCCTCCCATGTTCCTGCTCTCTATTGCACTATGAATCAGCCTCATTATATCAAAGAAAACACTCTGCATTTGTTTTTTGGGGGATTGGCTAACTTCACTTAGCATTATCTTCTCTAACTCCATCCATTTACCTGCAAATGCCATGATTTTATTCTCTTTTATTGCTGAGTAATATTCCATTGTGTATATGCCACATTTTTTTTTATCCATTCATCAGTGAAGGGCATCTAGGTTGGTTCCACAGTTTAGCTATTGTGAATTGTGCTGCTATAAACATTGATGGGGCTGTGTCCCTATAGTATGCTCTTTTTAAGTCCTTTGGGTATAAACCGAGAAGAAGGACAGCTGGGTCAAATGGTGGTTTCATTCCCAATTTTGCAAGAATTTTCAGACTCTTTGCTCTTCCATACTTGAGTGCCACCTGTGTCAAAGTATGGCTTCTTGACCATTTCAATGGTGTTCTGACAGGGAATATGTGCTTCTTTGTTTATATCTAGGGGCGGGGGAAGCTAAAGACAAATTTCCTTCCCAGGGTCCGAACAGAAAAGACCCTATTCTTCTCCCTGAACCATGAGGAAAAATCTAGGATATTATTCTGTTGAGACAAATTCATTTTTTATGACTACTTTTGGATTAAACAACATTGGGTGCCTCTTTAATCAACCTCATCCTCTCATTTACTAATAGTACTGGAAATAAAAACAGCATGTTTCAGATTTACTGGGTGATCAATGAGTTAAAACAGAAATTGTTGAGTGGCTCCAATGCAAGTTCACGAAAAGAAAGGACTCACTGGTATGCCTATTTTACCTGTCTTCCATTCCCCTCTTCCTGAAAGGAAGCCAGACTTGGTGATGGATGTGGAGTTGCTGATTTGGAACTATGGGGAGACAAGGGTCATTTTGCTTTGGATGGCTGAGCAAAGAAAGAAGAAACTTTTTGCTGTAATGGATTATAGAGATTCTGAACCAATCCAGGACTACTTGGCACTGCTCTTCTCACATAATTAAAATACTGACATTAACTTACACTACTCTTTGGGTTTTCACTTATTTGCCTATAGCTGAACACAATATCTGTCAAATTTTCCATGAACCAATCACCAAATCCACAGCAAATAATGAAAACTGATTGGCCTCTATCTGGTCCACCACTTATTAAATTGATCATATTTCTTCATTTAAAAATATTTTTAAATCAAGCTAATCAGAACCCACATTAAAAATTATCATAGACACACTAGACATTGAGAGACATCAAATCCTGTTTGAATGGGAGAAAGAAAAGATGGACAATGGATAGTTCCTCACAAATGTTCATATTCCATTATTTATTTAACAATCTCACCTCCCCAAACCTAGAGTTTATTTTTAAATTTTAAGCAATGTCTTTTTACACACACACACACACACACACACACACACATATAATTAAAAGAAATGTTGGTGCTTTTTAAACTAGATTACTAGAAAAGAAATCACTAGTTTAAATCAAATGTTATTAAATTTTCTTATAACCCTTAATGTTGTTCTCTAAATTGATTCCATAATGTTTGTTTCAATTTAAATTTCTACCCTAAATGTGTAACAATGTTCATTCAAAGTGTACTTAAAATCATTATCACAATTTATTTTGTCATTGTATGGACTTGGTCTAATTGTGCATGCAAAAGAAACCTCATGTAATGATTGTAATTTGATTTAAATGAATATTTGAAATATTAACTAAATTTTTCTTGTGCACCATTTATTTTCTTAATTCATTGTGTAGGAATTTTATGGTCTCTGTCTATTGCCTTTGTTCTTTTCACATTTGCCAAGTAGTTCTGTAATTCCTATATTTAAAATTCTTAAATTTTACATTTCAGGATTTTGAGTTTCAGAGTAGTATAGTTTGTTATAATCCAAGATTGTGAAGTATATTTAATGATTTCCGGTATTGCTTTTACATCTATTAAAAATAAATCAGTTAACTACTTCATATTTTCTTCTAAAAAATCCTGTAAGAAATAATCAGCATCTGATTTTATTTATCAACTCTACGAATTTTTTTTATCTTTGATTGAGTTCCTTTATTTTTATTAGCTTTTTTCTCTAATTATTTTGAGATGATGATATTATTTACCCCATTTAGAAAGATAATTACTATACATTTTTACTCTCTTTTAACTTTCATATTTTATAAGATATATTTAAGAAAATAAATCTTTCTCTGACTTCTTACTTAGCTTCATTGTATTTTTCAAATTGTGCTGCTTTTCAATCAAAATTAATCTATAGAAGTTTATAAAACATTTTGCTCATTCACTCTTCCTAACATCCATTTTATGTTTCAGACCTATATTTTTTGAGAGCATATGTTCATTATCAAGTTACTACTGTTACATTGTGGCTGAAGAATGTTCTTCAATGTGGAACTGATATTTTATGACTGTGTGAAACACTTTATAGAAACTCTTTGCAACTACAAGAATCAAGGAGACCACAACACAATAAAGGGTTACTATAATACACCTTTCTTACAACTGGATCAATCTCCAAACAAAAACTAATCAAAGAAACTATAGAACTCGAAAAAAACAGTCAAGAATTTAGACTTAACAGAAATATATAGAATATTTCATCCACCAATGAGTGAATACTGGTTTTTATCAGCAACACATGGATCCTTCTCCAAAATAGACCATGTGTTATGCCACAAAGGAAGTCTTAGCAATGAAATTAGAAGACAATGATAAAATAAAAAATACAAGCTACTCCAACACCTGGGGACTAAATAATATGCTATTGAAGGAACAGTGGATAAGAGAAGACATCAGGGAAGAGATTTAAAAAAATCTCAGAGGTAAATGAGAACTCTGATACTACTTATCAAAATCTTTGGGACATGATGAAGTTGGTGCTAAGAGAAAGTTCATTGAATTCAGCTCAAAGAAGAAAGTTCATTGCATTAAGCTCAAAAGAAGAAAAAGACAACAAATAAATGACCTGACATTACATCTCAAAGACCTAGAAAAAAAGAACAAACCATCACCAAAGTAGAAGACAGGAAATAATTATAATCAGGGTGGAAATCCTTGATGATATGTTAATGTCCCTATTAACTCATTCTAAACAAACACAGTCACAGGAAATCTGTGAGTCAAAGCATCGCCTTCACAGAATTTACAGTTCATTTTCAGGGAGATCAGTCTCAATGGATCATAAAAGTTTTCCTGTAATAATAAAATATAACCAAGTCAAGAAGATCACAGAAAGTAGCCCAAAAAAGAGACTATATAACAGAAAACTAAACTAGTTGGAAAGATTCCTAGGTGCAGAAGGTGGGAGTTGGTAGAGACTTCTATTGATAAGGACCCTTGTCATGGTGGAACAGTAACACACAAAAGAGAAAAAAATCTGTGGAGTGGAAAAGCCACAATCAAAAAGGAAACACGTTTGACAGTGAAATTGTGAGAGTGGGCACATATCAGATGATGTTTGTACTGGCTGTATATAATAACGACATTTTAAGAAAAAGAAAAGGCTATTATATCATTTCAAGTGAGCAGACAACAGGAGCCTACTAGTGTTTGTTTGTTTGTTTGTTTTAATTACTCTGGCAGCAGGGAGGGAACAAATTAGAAATTCCAGGAAATTAAGGGGGAAGAAGAAACAAAAGTACAAAAAGTACAGTTAAAGATGATGCACAGATTTCTAGCTGGAGTTGTGTCATACAGTGAGACACTGAACAACCTAGGCTCAGTGACACCTGCCTCTAATCCCAGTGGCTCTGGAGGCTGAAGAAGGAGGATTGCGAGTTCAAAGCCATCCTCAGCAATGGCAAGGTTCTAAGCAACTCAATGAGACCCTGTCTCTAATAAAATACAAAATAAGGCTGGGGATGTGGTTCAGTGGTTGAGTGCCCCTGAATTCAATCCCCGGTACCCACCTCCATTAAAAAAAAAAAAAAAGAAAGAAATTGCGAACAAACAGATTTGGGGATATCAGAACATAGAAAAATGAAGTCCAAACCTAAGCCAGCCTCTCTCTTACTCTTATCCATCTTTAATCTACCTTCCTTGACTAATAGTCACTATATGACAAATACATGATTCACTAAGTGGTGATAGAACAAATGATGAACTGGGAGGGGGAATTTTACATAGAACATTAGTTCAAAACTTTTAAGAAAATAGATTAAAATGTAACAAGATTCTACAATAATGCTTTACAATTTAAAATGTATTTAGAGTTATGAGAATTGCTATGTATCTTGTCTCTAAACTGGCCCTTATGCCCTGCATCTTGTGAGGCTGGCTCTGGAATTGTGCAAGCATAATTTATTTTCTTTTCTGTAGCTGGTTCCTATCCAGTTGCTCTCCCTTCTTTTCACCAACAAAATATAACATCATTTAACGCTACTTCTTTACCTTTACAACAACAGAGTTGGTTCAAGAATCCACGGCTGGCTCCAGTATGCAGTCCATCCACAATCATAAATGTCTAATTGTGGAATCACTCAGCTGAGCATCACCATCTCCTCAGAGAGCTGAGTGCCATCCACAGGATTACTTCTCCAAGCTTCCCAATTTTCATAACTGTGACCTGGTCTCTGTTTCCCTGTCAGAGGAAGAGTTGCTTCTTCTGTGATACCTTGGCATCTCTTTTTTGTCTTTGTAGATCTTTAGGGATCAGTTTGAAACTCTTTTAGGTCAAAACTGTTAAATCATCTTTTTTTTTTTTCTGTCTTGACAAGGCTGAATGATATCGAAATATTATTATTTTTCTTTTTTTTATTGGTTGTTCAAAACATTAAAAAGCTCTTGACATATCCTATTTCATACATTAGATTCAAGTGGGTTATGAACTCCCATTTTTACCCGAAATACAGATTGCAGAATCACATCGGTTACACATCCACATTTTTACATAATGCCATATTAGTAACTGTTGTATTCTGCTACCTTTCCTATCCTCTACTATCCCCCCTCCACTCTCCTCCCATCTTCTCTCTCTATCCCATCTACTGTAATTCATTTCTCTCCTTCTTTTTTTATCCCATTCCCCTCACAACCTCTTATATGTAATTTTGTATAACAATGAGGGTCTCCTTCCATTTCCATGCAATTTCCCTTTTCTCTCCCTTTCCCTCCCACCTCATGTCTCTGTTTAATGTTAATCTTTTCCTCCAGCTCTTCCTCCCTGTTCTGTTCTTAGTTGCTCTCATTATATCAAAGAAAACATTTGGCATTTGTTTTTTTAGGGATTGGCTAGGTTCACTTAGTATAATCTGCTCTAGTGCCATCCATTTCCCTGCAAATTCCATGATTTTGTCATTTTTAGTGCTGCATAGTACTCCATTGTGTATAAATTCCACATTTTTTTATCCATTCATCTATTTAAGGGCATCTGGGTTGGTTCCACAGTCTAGCTATTGTGAATTGTGCTGCTATGAACATTGATGTGTCAGTATCCCTGTAGTACGCTCTTTTAAGGTCTTCAGGGAATAGTCCGAGAAGGGCAATAGCTAGGTCAAATGGTGGTTCCATTCCCAGCTTTCCCAGGAATCTCCATACTGCTTTCCAAATTGGCCACACCAATTTGCAGTCCCACCAGCAATGTACAAGTGTACCCTTTCCCCCACATCCTCGCCAGCACTTGTTGTTGTTTGACTTCATAATGGCTGCCAATCTTACTGGAGTGAGATGGTATCTTAGGGTGGTTTTGATTTGCACTTCTCTGACTTCTAGAGATGGTGAGCATTTTTTCATGTACTTGTTCATTGACTGTATGTCTTCCTCTGAGAAGTGTCTGTTCAGGTCCTTGGCCCATTTGTTGATTGGGTTATTTGTTATCTTATTGTTTAATTTTTTGAGTTCTTTGTATACTCTGGATATTAGGGCTCTATCTGAAGTGTGAGGAGTAAAAATTTGTTTCCATGATGTAGGCTCCCTATTTACCTCTCTTATTGCGAACTATTATTTAGTTGAGATTCTCCAACGTTAAAAGACACACATGTATTGATGCTTAGTAGAACGCTGGTCAGTATTCTCTGTGAACCTATTTCTCAAGTATTTCTCTAATGGCTGGGACCACAGAGGTATAGTAGACAGGCAGGAAGTGTTAAAACTTCTGGAACGTACCTGATAGTGGGCAATAAGGTGAAAGTTAAAGCCTAAGCACATGGGCAATTCACGTTTGGTAAGTGCCGTGGTAAAGATTAAAACAACTGATGTGCTGAAGATGCCACAGTCCTGAGGAACTGGAGTGGGATGGATATCTAATTTGAGACTTAAAAGATTAAAAACAAAATATGAAAAGATGTGAAGAAAAGCTTCCTCCATAAGCCAAGAGAAAAGCATATGCAAAGTCATGAGGGTGAAATGAATTGGAATTTTTGTTCTAAGAACAAAAAGAAGGGCCATGTTTTGCAGAGGAAAAAAAATAGAGTAGAATGGAAAGAAATAAGATTAGAGAGTAAAAGCTGAAATTAGATCATGGAAGGCATATGAGGTCACGGAAAGATGCTTCTCTTTCACTCCAGTTACACTGAGAGCAATTTAGAGTTTAACCTGAAAATGATGTGATCTGATTTATGTATCTAAAAGATCTGTCTGGCTGCAGAGTGGTGTATGAGTCATGTGGCCAGCCACAGGGCTGATATGGGACAAGAGTAGAGGCAGAGAGAACAGTTAGGTCATTGCAATTACTCAAACAAAGATGAAAATGGCATTTATTAAAGGAGTATATGTTAATTTCACGAAAACATCTGTGTATGAATTAAACAATGAAAAGATTGATGTACAGGATGTTTATAAGATCATATTTCAATTTGCAAGGGAGGTGAACTAAATATCCGCCAATAGAACACATTGAGAAATGATATTGTGACACAGAAATTCTGTAATTACTTCACAACTATTGAAAATAATTTTAGGTAAGGCTTACTTATATAAAACATATTTATAGGGTATATGAAATATGGACTACTATAATATGTCTGTATATGTGAAAAGCCTGAGGAAACTGAAAGGTAGACTTCAGTGTACCTACACTTCTCAGGGACTCATTAAAGTATCTAAATTCTCTTCACTTTCTTTCTCTTTCCTAACAGCAGGCAATGATGACCTGGTCTTCAGAGAGTAGAAGTATCACTTACACAACTCATTTACTATTGTTATGACCTGGGGTCATTGCCATCACTCCTGAAAGCTAAACTCTTGAACTTCTTATTATGACATTTTTATTATTTTTCATTCTTCTTTACCATTCCTATCAACAGATCAAACTACCTTACTGAGAGAAAGCATGAAGATGGTATGAAATAATAATGTAGAGGGTAAAATCACACATACACACACACACACACACACACACACACATTTGCATAAGCTCGTGAAGATTTCCAAATTAGCCCAAGAACACATTAACTGTCTATAAATTGAAGAGGTTTCCTTAACTGGTAATGAGTTCTCATTATTGGAGTTATTAAGGTGAATTAGAGCAATCATCTCTCTAGTATATTGTCCAGTAAATTAGTGCATCATAAAGAGATTGGAGAGGATGGCCTTCTAGCAAAGATAAGTTTTATAGCTCACACAAACTCTGAAGTTTTATGTTCCTAGTGATGAGATTTAGGATTAAGAAAAACCCTTAATCACACACCCTTTTGCAAAAATATGTATTTTCCTGATGTCCTACGATTACCAAGAATTCAAGGATGCTTTGGATTATTTTATGTATCTTTAGTAGACAGAATGTTATTGTTATATTATGATAAACATTCTTTCATACCTCAGTAAATCCATTATACTGTTTTCAGATCCCAAATCCACTTACATTTTTAGAAGATGATTGTGCAAAGGAGATTTATATCCAGTGGGTAACAGTACATTTATATTCATCCTGGAGATATGTCTTAATGACTCATTATTTTCTCTTATATAAATATTTCTTAAACTCTATATTAAAAGATACAGTAGATGAGACAAGAGAACATATAAAAGATATCACCTCAAGTATCTTTCTTTCTCTCTCTCTCTATATATATATACACTCATGTATACATATTATATATGTGTATTTGCATGATAGATGTGTGTATATATATATAGTAAAAATAATACCAGGTTGAATAATAGATGTTCCAGTAGTTCTAGTAGAGGTGAATAGTTCTGTCATGATTATTAGAAAAGCTGAAGGCTAGAAGAAGCACAATGTATATAAATTTGGAAGATAAATGAGAATAAAATAGAAAATAAAATATATAGACAAAAACAGAAATGAGGGATACTGAGAGTTTTTACTGATTTTTAACGAGCTCTTTTTCTATTGTCATGGCAGTAGATAGAATGATGGTTGCAAAATAAACAGAATCTCCTTGTTACCATGAAATACGTTGATATCAGCAGCCTCATCTCTAGCAGATGAAAGTTTTCTACTGGTTCCCTCCAGACCCTACAATGCCAGTTACTTTGAAAAATGAGACAGTTTACAGCTACTGTTTGCTATTTGAATTTTTTTTTTGTAAACTTTAAATTTCATCAAAATCACAGGCTCCTACAAAGCTAGTCCATATCTAGTTGTTTTTATTCATTCATTCATTCATTCATTCATTCATCTATTTTCACATTTTTATTGGTGCATTATAGTTATACATGATAGAAGTGTTGTACATGCTATTTTGATCTTATTTTATTTATTCTGTGAAAATGTAATTACTTTAAAAATTATGTTTTTATCTGGCACATGAATTATTTAAAAAGGAGAGTTTAAATGAGATTTTATGAAAATATACAAAGTAAAAAGGGTAGTATTGTGTCAAGTATAGTTTTATTGATGAGACTCAACTCTAAAATTAATTAGGTCTAAATTAAAATGTGAAAACAATGTATTTAGTGAATCTACACTTGTCAATGACAATAAATGCAATTTACAAGATGGTCTTCAGTGCTTAACTTAAAATGTTTTTATTTACATAGAGTTTTAACTATAACTCCTAAATTTAATCTCCTCATGTTATTAAGGATTTGTTAGTGTCTGAAAATTACTTGTTAAGTTCAGTAATGTAATAAATAGAACCATTACTAAAATCTACCTTTAAATGAGAGAAAGTAGAATGACTGTATAGAAGGACATATACATAAAATAGGAAATTATAGAAGGGTTTAAAGTGACATCTCCATATATAGAAAATTTATGCTACATTGCAATAATTTTCAAAATGTTATAAAACAAGAGAATTTGAAGGATTATTTCATATATTTCAAAAGTTTATATAAAATACATTTTTTCAATTTATTAAACAAATAAAGTGTATTATTAAGACAATAATATGTAGCTTTGTATGGAATTGTTAAAATTACCTGACCTTTCTAGTGCTATATTAAAGTTACAACTATAGTGCAAATAGTGTGGGAATAAATTAAAATATTAATAATAATATAAACACTACACTTTACTCAGAGGTGTTACATAAAATATCATATATTCACCAGAGAGAATGCTGATTAAAAGCAAATCTTTTGAGGACAACCATATTTTCATTTCTTATTTGGTTTTGTGTTGTTATTAGATTGGTATGGAGAAAGCTAGTTAATTTTGTTTTTTGACATTAATCTTACACCCCTGGGGTAAAATGGTTCACAGTGATTGCTTGGACAGACAAAAATGTTGATAGTCAGATATAATAGGATTTGCAGCTATTTTAAGTCAAAATGAGTTCTTTAATCCTCAATCTAGTGCAGGTAGAATTAATTCATTACTAACCTCAACAAATTTCAATGAAACTAGGTCTGCTGTAACTGTTAAATTGTGGTAGAAATTAGGAAATGTTGAAATGGCCTCATCAAGAAACTGCATAATGTTGTTTAGTGCATTAACAGAGTCCCCCAAATCCTGCTCAAAAGTGTCTTTTTCTATCTTCACTCCACCATTGTGTGGCTCATTTGAAACAACCAGCATGTCTGAAACAGTTTATAACTGTGGCTGGCAAAACTATTCAGCACACCTCGTTAACTAGCAATTTTACCTCAAGACCATCCTAAGCTTTCGATTTCTCCTGGTTCATTCTATTAAGTGGAAAATAATAAGAAAAGTCATAGATATAATTCTAGAGTTTGGGTGGTATCTTGAAAAATCACTTAATATCAATTTGGGTTGATTTAGGTCTATTTCTGCATGATTTGCAGGGGAAGTAACAAAAATCTCTAAATGATAGCGGTTTGGATGCTTAATGCTCTATCTTTGTTGTTAATTCCTTTTCTTTCCCCCTGGAATTTGATAAGGTGAAGATGGTCAAGCAATTTGGGTTCTCATCCGTGCTGCATAATCTGCTGGCTCTACTTGAGTAAACACCTACAGGATGCTGATTCCCACTCACGGAAGTGTTCATTACAGATGGTTAGGTAAGGACTGCTTCTCCCTCTTTCTGCTTTCCTCCCCCCACCCCCCCTTCTCTCTCTCTCTCTCTCTCTCTCTCTCTCTCTCTCTCTCTCTCTCTCTCTCTCTCTCTCTTCCTCTTCATTTTTCTGTCTGAAGAAGTAGGACTGATGTTATTTTGAATATCCCTAGTAATTATCTCTGTAATTCTAAATAATTCATATAGGTATATGCCAGTCAAACCATGATAGTGTCTGATGACTTTTCCATGATGATAAGTGATATTTCATACTATTGCTCTTCATTTAAATTTTAAATCATTTTACTTAGTATTTTATTGTTAAGTCTTCTATGTTAACTTTACAACTAAAAGAAATATAAACAATTAATGGTTTGGGACATTATCTAATATTAATGGTTTGGGACTTTATCTAATATTAGTGGTTTGGAACTTTATTTAATACATTAAAACCAATAATGTTCAATATATTATAATTAAATATCTTAATACTCTGCCTTAAACTAATAACTGTAGAAAACTTTTCAGTTACTTGCAGTTTTGCTAAAGACCAGGAAAAGCCAGACCCAAGATTTTCTGATTTAGTATGTAGCAGCTCCCAAACTGTGGAGCTCTCAGCTTGGTGCCTAAATTCCTCAGTACTGGGTGAATCCTACCATACTCAGAAATCTCTTTTCCTAAATAATTATTCTGTTAGCAGATAGAGTAGGTTGCATTTAGAGCCTGCGATATAACCAGGAAGAATGCTTATGCTTCTAGGCACATCCTTCTACTAACATTATGTAGCTTGGAGTAATCTTACCACTGCACAAGAGAAGCTGCCCAGACTGATCTTTTGAGCACACAGCTCATTTCTTAACATAACTTATTGATTAAATCTGTACTTTATAAATTAAATCATGCCAATTCCTCCCCCAAATTATCTTCTTTTTTAATTTGTTCTTTTTAGTTATACATGACATTAGAGTCAATTTTGACATACTTTTACAAACACAGAGTATAACTTACTCTAATAAGGATCCCAGTCTTGTGGATGTACATGATGTACATTCACTGTGTTGTATTCATATATGTACATACGCAAGTTATGTCAAATTCATTCCACTGTCTTTCAAATTTTCTGTGCAATACTACAAATTTATGTGAAGATCAAATGGATAGCAACAGTTCTCTGTTTCAATGAGTGATTAAATCTTATGTGCCTTTATCATACTTTATGTTTTTAATCATTTATTTTTTATTCATTTCTTATGTATTCTGTTGTATATTTAGTAATGTTCTTGCATTTATTTAAGTTTCTGATGACTAATATATATATAACCTAATATTATGTGTTGACCTTATCACAAAGCTTATAAATACCACAATAGTGTTTGTGGACAGATTTTACATAGTAAAAATTACTACCAAAAAAAATTCTCAATATTTTATACATAGCAAATCTTTTAATCATGAGAACAAGCTTGTGAAGTTAGTGTGATTACTTCTTGTGTGAGAAATGAATCTGAGGTACAGAGAGGCAAGATGACTTTAGAGATCACAGAATTAATGAACAATGAAGCAGGTAGTAGGACACTGAATTTAAAGCTCTCATCACTTGAAAACTCTCAATTATTAACTCTCATACACATTCAGATAATAATCAATTATGTTATATGGTATTGGTTTCACCATTTAAGATAGTCTGCTATTTTCCTGCTTTTGTATTTTTTCTAAGAAAAAAAAATAAATGGAATTAAAATATTGGATTATTGGATAATGGAGTGTATCTCTTTGTTTGCATTTGGTAATTTTCCATTTTGTGTATCTACATAGAATCTTTCTATGAACAGTAAAATCATCATTCCATTTTTTTTCTAAAATCAGTTGTGCTTGATGTAAAATCTGAGGTTAGTGTTATTTTCATAGCTTTATAGGATAACCTGATTTTCTTCCCTCTCAAAGTGTTCATAGTTTTTCATTTTTATAGTATTCTAAAGTTTCACAACCACATGTCAGAATAGAAGTGTTTTCATTTATCTTGTTGAGACCTTAATTCAGAAAATGTGTTCATCATATTTTCTTCTATTTCATATTGTATTATTTTTGTCCATATACTTAATGTTCCATTTATTTATTCAATTGTTTTTGAAGTATTTTTTTTCTTTTTCTACAACTGTTTCCTACTCTTGAATTCTTCCTTATTATTCTGAATCTTTAAAGATCTTAATTACAATTTAATGTATGAAAGGTTTTACTTGCTTTGGAGTAAGTGTTCTTCCTTCAACTTGATCCTTAATAATATTAATTTTCTTCAAATATCTGGGGGTTCTTGTGTTTCTGGTGAATTAAGAATTAGAAGTAAGATAGCATGTGGTCTTGTATTTCTACACAGACCTTTGCTCAAGTGTTGAAGGCTTTCCTGGGTAAAATATTTGCATATGCAGGTCTCCTTGCTGGCAAACAGGATTTCAGGTAAGTGAGGAAAAACAGATAAATATTCCGGGGATCCTAATTATCTTTTATTTTGCTCTAATAGAATACCACAAACTTGGTGAGTCATAAATAAAAAGAAATGTATTTCTTGTAGCTTTAGAGCCTGGGAAGTCCAATGCCAGGCTGCCAGCAGATGGTGAATTTCCTTGGTGCTTCTTCATCTCATGATGGAAGGGTAAGGACAAGACATGTGTGGTGCATGTGGGGAGCAAAAAAGAGAGAGCCAACTTTACTTCTTCATCAGGTAACCACTATGGAGATAATTAACAATTTCCCATAATGACTTCATCCATTCATAATGGCAGGGTCCCCAGGACCCCATTTATCTTAAACGTCTGAATTTTCAACATTGTTACTTTAGGGGTTAATTTAATAACATACAAACTTTGAGGGGCATGCTCAATCCATAGTAGTACTAATGCAGAAATAAGAAAAACTTCACTTTTGGAAACAAACAGCCATATGGGATTCCCTTCCTCTTCCAAGACTTATTTATATTTTCCAATAGATGTAGATATATCCTCACTTTCAATCTGGGGAAACTGGTAACAACATAATATCTTGCCATGCTGTTATATGGAGAGTCAGATATGTGTGAATAGAGGTTTCTTTGTGTGTGTGTGTGTGTGTGTGTGTGTGTGTGTGTGCAAGGCAAGCACTCTACCAACTGTGCTATATCCCCAGCTTCTTGTTTTTTTAACCACATTTGTATAAATATTTTTAATTCATTTACCCTATTTTCCACTGACTATTAATATTCTAGTTGTCTTCTAAAGCTTGAAGGCATTCTACCATTTTGAACTCTAATGAATATGGTATGCTCTGTCTTCATCCCAATGATGCATTGGCTATCTTATTCTCAGAACTTTAATAATAGATTTATATATTTAAATTCGAATTGGGAATGTAGCATAGATAAAAATGACAAGTTTACAATATTGCATTTATGGCTCTAACTGAACACTTCTAATTCCTGATGTCTGCCTATTAGCCTAAAGACAATCAGAGGTTGATGTGTCAGTGACCAAAGCAGTGAGGTTAGGACATCAAATTCATTTGAAATTATGAACTTCACTTGTCTTCACTTAATCCCCACATCACCTTTCCAAGCTTTCCATTTGTCCTGAGCCTCTTCTTCACAAAGAAATATTAGTATTCCTGCTCATCTCTCCCCTCTCATTCTTACCTGAATGGCACTAAGATTTTCTTCACCACTCTGCTGAAGTTATGCTCTTTACCACCATAGCACCAAACCAGTGGTTATTGAAGGCATTCATGTTACTTGACTCATCAGTATTCTCACCAGACAGTAACTCTCTTCTAAAAATACTCTTCATTCCACTTGTATTATGAGCTACTGCCTAACTCAAGGGTCACATCTTCTGATATCTAATAATGAGGAGTCCTCTTCCTTGTCGGCTTCACGTCTGAGTATACTGATAAGAAACACTGGGAACTGTCTTCTTTGGTTGTGGTGTGAGATCCAAACCACAAATTCCCTCACCCTGTTCCCACTCTCAGACCACAATAAAGGTCCTAATAAGGAGCCCCTTCTTTAGTCCTCAGGCCATTTCTGACTAGATCAGGAAGATGGCTGTCCCAAGAAAGACTTATTCCTTAAATACACATCACAGACCAACATTTCCACACATCTTGGTGTGTCTGTGTGTGTGTGTGTGTTCATCAGTCTCCATATATAAACCAAATATTTCAGCACTCCCACTTCTTAAAAGGGCCCAGTGATAGGACTCCTTCCTTATTCTAATCTATACACACTGCTACAGTGGTTTTATCAAGTCCCATAATTTTATGTATTATCTCTATAATAACCATTCCCAAATATGTTTTCTAGATAAGCTCCACACCCTGACATAGATGTTGAGTTACCAACATCTATGTCAATTACCTCTTAATATATCTGCTCAGATATCTAATAAACATCTCAAATCCAATATCCAATACTATTCTCTAAATTTCTGCTGAAATTCTTCCTCCCACAGTTTTCTCTTAGTTTTTAGTTACTTTATTCAAAAACCTTTAAATCATTTTGGATATTTTTCCTTCAGTCATACCTCCCATCTAGCACATGAGAAAATCTGATTCACAGTCTAAAGGTACACAAAATCTTAACATATAGCATTGCTACTGTTACCAAGACTTTCCAAGCTAATATTATTTTCAAACCAGGATTAGTGAAACAACACACAAATTGAGATTTCTTCTTCAGCCTTTGCCACACACTGTCCATGTTCTTCTAAACACAGCAACCAAAGTGACCTTATTAAAATGTAAATCAGACATGTCAATCAAACCATCCAATGGCTTCTTCCTTCACTAGAAGATAAATTCTTTTAAATTGCATACAGAAATCAATATAAACTGACACCTACAATTCTCTGGCTCTATCCTCTTATTTTCTCACCACCTTGTTCTACATCAGTCACTGGGGCCATATTTCTGCTCCTTAAACACAGAAGATTTTCTTTTATCACTGTTTTTTTTTATTTGCTGTTTCCTTTGCTGTGAAAGTAATTTTTGTATGTATTTTCATTACTCACTCTTTTATGTACTTTAGTTGTTATTCAACTCTCTCTTTCTCAGTGAAGCCATTTTCCTCAACAGTATGTCCTGTCCACTTTACTTGAATCTCCCTTGCACTTCTTGAATCAACATCTACATAGAGGTTTATCTTATTAAAAATTTAGTTAGTAGGTTCTTCCTCATCACTAGACATTAAGTTTCATGATAGCATGGACTTTTCTGTTTATTTTTCCAATGAGACTGAGATATTTTTAGCATGTAGAGTATGCAGTAATTACTTGTTGAAATATTAATTGAACAGTAATTAATAAGTTTACATAGTATAGTAATGATAAGTTACTGTTTTTCTTAGAGTTTTTTAGTGCTTATTTTATAGTCAGTTGTTATAATGTATACCTTAACTAATTGATTTGTCTTTTCTATTTATGCAATGAAGATAATAATAAAGAAAATCTTGCTACTAGACTTGATAGTGAGAACAGTTATCTATCAATTATCAGATCAAAGGCAAGATATATGGGTTCTTGTGTCTGCTGGAGCAGTTATGTAAGTAAAATAGTCTCTATGTGTATGTCTTTTTCCTAAGTTTTCCACCATTTAAAAATGTTAGGATGTACTTCAGTGTTAGAGCAAGAATAGCGTGTACAAGGTCCTGGGTTTGATACCCAACAACGAAAACATTATAAATTAATAAATAAATCTTATGCTTTATATATTAGGTGCCCCAGAAGCTCATGTGTAAGACAATGTAAGGAAGTTCAGGAGTAAAATGATTGGGTTATGAGAGCCTTAACCGAATCACTACATTGAGCCCCTGATGATAATTAACTGGGTGTAACTGAAGGCAAGAGTGTGGCTGCAGGAGGTAGATCATTGGGGCATGTTTTGGGGGTATATATTTTGTCCTTGGTACTTTCTCTTTTCTATGGCCATGTTCCAAACTGCTTTCCTCTATCACACCTTTTGCCAACCTGTTCTACTTCACCTTGAGCCTTGAGAAATGGAATTGGCCATCTACGGACTGAGACCTCTGAAATAATGAGCCCCAAATAAACTTTTCCTCCTCTAAATTGTTCTTATTTGGTCTTTTGGTCACAGTCACCAAAACGCTGGCTAGAACAATAAACAAACCAATAATAAATCAAATGTTTCCTTAGAAGCAAAGATTAATAAGTGAACAACAGTTCTGAGCACCATGTATAGATAACTTTCACTTTCCCTCTTCTGAAGGCTGAGCAATGGACTAATAAACTGGATTATGAGACTGAAGAAGAAAACCTCATTACATAGGTCATAGAAAATTTAAAGAGAATAGATAATAATTAGAACCAAAATCAAGTATGCAACTGAAGTCCAGTAATCAAAATAAGGCACTGAAGGAAGGCAAGTCAAAGTGGATTAAGTTCAAAATAGATAACTAGGACCATTAAACACAGGTTAGCAAACAAAGCAAGATTTGTGGGTCAGGGGAGACTATGGACAAGTAAAACTGGAATATTCTTTTGTCTATGGTTGACATTTTGTGTGTGCTAGGAGATGGGACAAAAAATATTCTTACCTTAAGCAGACTACAATCTAAAGATGAAAATAAAAAATAGCAAAAATTCCACAGAACATAACAGAATTATTTCAAGTTAATTTTACAGAACTAATAACATTGCAATATGAACTCTAGGTATACACAGAGCAAAATCTTCAATTTCTAAATAAAAATAAAAACGACTGGTTTATTTTAAAATACTTAAATTATATGATATACTTAGAACACATCTAATGTGTTATCTCTTTGCTTTGAACTGGAAGTCACAGAGAATTTATTTCTCTCACTTTACTATTTAAACTGTTAAAATTATGAAAATAACTAATTATTAATAATATTTTATATACCAAGGGGTATTATTATAAAGGATTTCTTAAGACCAGATGGTTTACTCAGATTTTATAGTATTAGTAGTTTTGTATTGAATTGTACCATGTTTAAAAGAAATATATTTTTTTTAATTTAGAAAAATCAAGTTTGATACTGATGAATTATGCAATAAAAAAATTCCTGGAAAAAGACATTTAATTTACATTTTAATGCATCGAGCTGCTTCTATCCAAGGTGACCAAATCCTCTCTTTTGAAAAAACCAGGTTAAGTGTATTAATAGTTGGACTGTTAAACACATCATTTAATATTGTTCACTAACATCTATTGATTGTTGAAAGAGACTTTGCTGGTAAAGCCTCATTCCTGTACTGCTAAGATTAGGTTTATCCTGCATTAATGCTTTAGTTTGATCATTTAAACGTCTCCCAAGTTCAAGTTTTACATTTTAATTTATTCTTAGGCCTGTGACAATGCAACTAAATCTTTAAGACTTTACTCACTGGAATGATTTAGCCTTGATTTTAATAAGCTTGGGCAAATTGGCAGCTTTAAATAACACAAGCAAAGCAGTATTTTTCAAGACTTTTGTACATAACCACACATGATTATAAATGTTATGAACAATGGGATATGATTGTTCATGGAGGAAGAAAGTTTCCTTTTATAAATTACAATGCATCTATTCTTTCCAAGTAGAAAACTTCACAATAGTTTTGAAATGGTTTCTAAAATAGCCAGTGGGATGTGGGAGTATAAAATGAGTCAATCAAATTAAAAGATGACTAATTTTTTTATTTTAATATTGTCTCTGGGCTTACACAGGAGAAGGAAAGTTATTCAAAGGTTGTAAACAGAGTATGGGGTTATTGGTAAAGAGAGCTACAATTATTTAGTACTAAATAGTTTCTTCTACAGAGCTTCTTTAGGTTTCTACAGTTTTATTTTTATAAGAATAGTC
Source organism: Urocitellus parryii (assembly GCF_045843805.1). NCBI lineage: Eukaryota > Metazoa > Chordata > Mammalia > Rodentia > Sciuridae > Urocitellus > Urocitellus parryii. The sequence continues at coordinate 66,192,638 of NC_135538.1, read as the reverse complement.
TCTTTTGATTCTAGGCTCATTTTAAAAGTTTCTGTAAGTTTTTTTTTTTTTTCCTTTTAAATAGAGCATATAAGAGTTGTGTCAACGAAAACTCACTTTTCCAAGCAGGCATTGGGTTGTTTGGTCATAAACGTATCACCCTATGTTACTCTGACATATTTAGGATATTTCCTTGTTCCTATGGATTTTCTCAAATTTCTTAGGAAAGTTCTATATTTTTTAGGAAATATTTCATTTAACAAAATCTTATATCATTGTACTACATACACTAACAGATAATTCAAGATGAAGAACTTCTGAAGGCTCAAGTTGTGTTTCCCAAATTCCCTGCTTAACTAAGTTTGCTGAATTGAAGGCAAGGGAAGACACCAATGTTTTCATCATAGTGGCACATTTGGATTCTGAAAAAGTACACAAATATATAAACAATAACTTTGCAAAAATAAAATAATATGTTCTGGACTAAATAGAAGTAGATAAAGAGTGATTCTAGAAATTGTAGTGGTTACTTTCAAGAGCAAGTTTAGAGAAAAAAAAATTACTCTCTTATTAGATTTCATGAGAGCTGAATGATGACAATAAATAATATAAACCAAGACATGGGTGCAGCAAGAGCAGTCAATCTTCAATGGATCAGGAAAATTTATTATGAAAAGTGCAGCAAATGAGTTTTATGAGGAAGGCAGATGGCATAATAGGTACAAGTGCATAGGTTATTCCAACTGTATTGGAAAGGTATTATGGAACTATTGGGAGTTTGAGAGGAATTAGCATGGCTCAGTTTGGTGGTTAAATATTATAGTATTTTCCAATGCTTTCTGTCTTCTACCTAATTTATGCACAAGAAGCTGCCTAACAGTATTTCTCCATCCACATTGCTATTATCATTCATAGGAATATCCCTCTGCAGACAGATTTTGTTTCTCAATATTTTGTACTGAGCATAAAATATTCTATCCTCTGGTCCTCTGTTCTTGGTTTCACAGGCGCTTCAGGACCACTGGAAAAATTATCAAAGATGAAGTTCCTCTTTTCAATTCTTTGGCATAATTTGTCCTACAATTCTACAGATAGCCTGTTTTTTTTTTTTTTATTTAACAACATTCAAACCAAATATAGAATCCTGCTTGCACCCCTCTTTCTCTGTAGCCAAAATCATGTCTACATTTTCCATACTTTTGATCTTCTTTATTTGCTTCTTAAGCTCAATTTCCTGCTCTTGTAGTTAGAGCAAGCAAACAAATAAATAAACACAACTAAGATCCATTGGCATATTCACTAAAGTAGATGCATTCCTGTCTGGTGCCTGGCTCCAGCAGGCCAATAGTCACATGGGTCCTGCTGAGAAAACCTCTCACAGATCCATTTGTAGAACATTTCTATTCATTATGCTGAGAGTAATAATCTACTTTATATACATTAAAAGGTTTGAAAACAAATAAATTAAATCATTAAATGTATTAATGTCATCTGATATTTATCTAGATTTATTTAAAATTTGTTTTTATTAAACACTTGCTGATCCAAATGACATATGCATTTCTAAATTGTGAAATATGTAAAAGCACAAAAAGAAAATACTGAACATTAGTTAGTGATCCTTTTATCTGAAGAAAATAGATGCTAACATTTTGTAACTCCATGTATGTGTGTGTTTTCATGTATTTGGCAATTATTATATGTGTTTGTACCATTTCAGAAATTGATTTTTCACTTAATATATGGAGCATTTTTACATCTTACGTATGTTTCAAGACTTTGGTTTCATATATTGTGACTTGTTTTAAGCGTTACATTTTAGGCCTATTTGCAAGGCATGTTTGTGATGCTACAATGGCTTTTTTGCTCCCTGTTCTCTCTTGAATTTTAGTTTATTAAAGAGTATAGGTTGATATTATTATTGATGTTAATACCATTTTAAAATTTAAAGTGCTTCAGTAATTATTTTGGATACTTACATGAATTTTTATTATAGTAAATATATATATATATATATATATATATATATATATATATATTCACTTTTATTTTTTTTTAAAAGGGTCTTGCTATGTTTCCAGGTCAATCTCAAACTGATGGGTTCAAATGATCCTCATACCTCAGTCTCTCAAGGGCTAGGATTCAGTCATAGGCCACTACACCAGTGTTTCTTTGTTTTATTTGGCACCTGAAATATTACTGATTTTTTTAGTATTTAAATGTCCATTCTAAAAATTTAATTAATCTTTTAGTTGTTTGGAATGTGTCATTGCTTATTTGTATTTTTAAAATAAAAGGTGGATGGAGTATTTTTCTAAACATTTTTTTTTCTGGCAACTTTCTTTTGTGGTACTGGGGATTGAAACCAGTACTGTTTTACCTCTTAGCTATATCCCAGCCTCTCTACAGTTTTTTTTTTTGTTTGTTTTTTGTTGTTGTTGTTGTTGTTGCTGTTGTTTTGTTTTGTTTTGTTTTTTATTTTGAAACAGTGTCTTACTAAGTTGCTCAGGCTGGTCTTGCACTTGAGATCCTCCTTTCTATCTTCCTTAGTTGCTGGAATTATATGTGTGTGCCATCTTGCCTGGTTCTGACAACTTTCAAAATTTTATTTATTTTTTGCCTCTCTACATAAAAGAAAATGCATTGGCTACATATAAAAATCTTGTTTCACAGTATTCATTGTCTTTTGACATTCTTATAGATGGAGTTTGAAATCCATATTTTCACAATTTGTAGGTATTTGTTAGATGCTTGTAGAGTTTACTCTTAAAGTCTCTAAAAATACAACTTCACAAAGTTATATCTCAATTCCAGTATCTTTTAATTAGTATTGTCTGCCCTTCTTTTGAACCCTTGATACATTCAAATTCAAATTTTTAACATAGGAATATTTTAAAAGTTATTATTAATTTACTATTATATAACTTCTTTCAACTTTTTTTCCCCTGGGTTTGGTCATACTCATCAACATTCTATCTTTTCCCTCTAACTTCTAAGAAATTGTTTAACATTGTTTACCTTATTAATTTCATTGAATTTAATGTTTAATTTGATGGTCTTGTTTTTTGTAGTTTTTATTTAGACAGCCAAAATTTCTGATTCCTAATCTGAAAGTCATAAGTTTTATATTGAACTGTGTTTGAGAACCTGAAAAATACATTTTCTAAAAGTTACTTTTTATGTTGACCTGGTTAAAATTGTTCTTAAGGGTGGTTTCTTTCCTTTAAAACATTATTTTCATGTACTCATTTTTTAATACTTATTTCATTTTGATTTTTTTGGTATACACATTTGAGTTGAATTCTTTTTATATCTTTCAAACCTAGACAAAAGAAGAAACAAAAAAATCTTCTTCCCATGCTCTTCCTCCCTATCCCATTTTGAGTCACCCCCCTTATATCAGAGAAGACATTCGGCATTTGATTTTTAGGGATTGGCTAACTTCACTTAGCATAATCTGCTCTAATACCATCCATTTCTCTGCAAATGCCATGATCTTGTTATTTTTTAGTGCTGAGTAATATTTCATTGTGTATGAATGCCACATTTTTTTAACCCATTCATCTATTGAAGGGCGTTCAGGTTGGTTTCACATTTAGCTCTTGTGAATTGTGCTGCTATAAACATTGATGTGGCTGTGTCCCTGTAGTATGCCCTTTTTAGGTCTTTTGGGTATAGTCCGAGAAGGGGAATAGCTTTGTCAAATGGTGGTTCTATTCCCAGCTTTCCAAGGAATCTCCATACTGCTTTCTAAATTGGCTGCACCAATTTGCAGTCCCACCAGCAATGTATGAGTGTACCTTCCCCCCGCCCCCCCACCACATCCTCTCCAGCACTTATTGTTGTTTGACTTCATAATGGCTGCCATTCTTACTGGAGTGAGATGGTATCTTAGAGTAGTTTTAATTTGCATTTCTCTGATTGCTAGAGATGGTGAGCATTTTTTCATGTATTTGTTGATTGATTGTATATCCTCCTCTGAGAAGTTTCTGTTCAGGTCCTTGGCCCATTTGTTGATTGAGAGGAAGAGCATGAGAAGAAGACTAACACTAAATAGGGAAGAGAGGTGGGAGGGAAAAAGAGGGAGAAGGGGAGTTGCATGGAAGATGGAAGGAGAACCTCATTGTTATACAGAATACATATATGATGTTGTGATGAGAAAAAGAAAAAAAGTGTGTCACATTAGATTGGATAGAGAGAAAGGATGGGAGAGGAGGGGAGAAATGGAGGGATAGGAAGGGAAGCAGAATAGAATAGACATTATGATTGATGTATGTACATTCCATGTATGTATTATATGTCAAATACATTCTGCTGTCATGTATGACTAAATAAAATAAAAATAAATCGTATGGTAAAAAAAAATAAAAGTAAAAAAACCCTTAGATTTTCTGTAGTTTATCCACATAATATATCCAGCAGCTTGCAGAGAAAATTGAGTTAGCTAAATCTCAGTGTGATCCATAAAGAAAGTGTCCTTTCCTGCCTTAGCTTGGCCCCACACCCATGTGTTTGTCACAGCTTATTTGCTTTGGTAGGTGTCTCTTCCATGATAGTTACTTAGAAACCAGTTTTAGCACTTTAGCAGTGCCTTTCTTTTTCTTCCCTGGCTTCAACAGGAAAAGTGTAAACCAGGGGCAATTGCAAATTTACATTCTCTATAGGGTTCAGTCCCTTGTACCTTCCTCTCTTGCTAGAGTTGTAACCTGTGAATCTCCAGGCTACTTCTGATGTACTATGACCCACCAATACTTCTATCTTTATACCTCTAGTGAGGATATACTGGAGACACTTGCTTCCTTTATTCTCCAAAGTACCTCTTTCTTTTCACAGAGGGAACATTACTGTTCTGTCCAAAATTTTCTAAACCTGACAATGTCTAAGGTTTACCTTACAGGAAAAAAAAATTCCAGAAGGTATTTTTTATTTTCCAGAACAGAGCACACTCACACGCACACACATTCAACAATGAAGTAGCAATCCAAGAGATGTTTATATTACAATTTCCCCTAGAACAAATAAAATTTTTAAAAAATCCAATATCTACTTATCCCCTTTGGGCTCTAAACATTCTTATCATGTCTGTTAGCAAACATAAATTCTTCATTCAAAAGTATAATTAGATTATTTTTCAAGAAGATTATAAAAAGATTATATGTGTGTGGTTCTCTGGTTTAGAGTGGACATGTCTCTGTGCGGGTATGCAGTAGTGATAGCACCACGGTGATGGGCATGTGTATCCTGTCTTTCTGCAATGTGAAGCATAAGTATAGACATAAGATTTATACCCCCAACAATTACTTAAGGCAGAAAATGAAAAATGTTCTGAGTAGTAATAAAGCTACATACCAAAGACAGTAAAGAGAGGTAGAATATTTACTAGACTGTTTTGTAGACAGAAGCTGGAAAATTTTAACTGAAACTGGAAGGAAGTTATGGTTTTAGCTGATCTGAGATCTCAGTAGCAGTTAATTAAGAGAAAGGAATGAAATTCAGGATGTAAATGGTGTACTGAAGAGATTTAAGGTGTTGTCAAATAGCCTGCTTATTAGGATTGTTCATCGTGGTTTCTACGAGGATTTTTGCACATTTCCAGCTGAATCTTGGTGTGTTATTATTTCTTAGAGCTATTTGTATTTTTGAATAAATAACTATTTCTTGAATGATTCTTGTATAGTGTGTTTATGATGAAGTCACAATTTCAATAGCTTGAATTGAAGGTTTTGCAGATACCAGCTAATGTTGGCTTTATTAAAAACGTTTCTCTTCTCCAAATATTTTAGCAAAGAGAAAATTTGAACAAACAGGAAATAGTAAGTTGATCTTAGGGAACTTTTTTAGCAAATTTTTACTCTGTACAAAATTGGATGGCAACATAATCTAAGGATCTGAATATCTTTAACAAAAACATTTTTCTTGTTTGTTCTGTTAACTTGTTTCTGCAGCATTGCACTAGCGTATTGAAAAAGGCATCTTATTACATGAAAGTCCAGTGATGTGTAAACACATTGGGCAGCATTGGAGACTGACCCTACTTTCTTAATATTTAATTTTTCTGCTACCAACCATCATTGTCTCCCCCTGCTTCGAATAATAGAAGGTAAAGAAAGACATTTTATTCTAAAATCTTGTATAGATGCTCTATTTTTGTCTTTTTGTATACATAATCAGGAAATTGTGATATCTTGAAAGATCCAGTAAAAATCTTGGAATCACATAGCTTTATTGAGTACTAGAATATTTTCAGAACTTGACGAGAGATCTACAGCCTTATTATGCATATCCAAGAATAGTATGTCATCAGAATATAATATTTACTCTTGATAGAGTAATTGTGAGAAGGCTTGATTTCTCTCCACCACCCATTATGGTTTCATGGACATTTATGATCATTTTAGTCCAAAATGAAATCATTTGCTTAAAATAGACCTGCAGTTTTATTCTTGCATGCTTAAACCTTATTACATCTTAAGATAGTATACTATCAAAGGCATTGTACTTAGAAATCAGGCAAATCATGACCAAATCTGAGTTTACATAGTGGTAAGTTATATAAATCTGGGTAAATTACTTAAATTTATGTCTTTCTTATGAGTGAATGAAAATAACAACTGCTTTTAAGTTTTGTAGGACTAAGTGAGGTACTTTGAAGTAAATTCTCCAGAATAGAGCAGAAGGATAAAAATAGTACAAGTTATATTATGCCTTGATGCCTGTTTCACTTATGAGAATTTAAATGGTTGACTGATTTTGTGAATGTTCTATTAACTGCATAACTCTGTGTTTGTGTGTGTGTGTGTGTGTGTGTGTGTGTGTGTGTGTGCGTGCTTCTGTTTAGAGAAAGGGACTTGGATGCTAATTGAAAGATTAAATATGGAAAACTTTACTACAATAAAGATCTCATTGAAATGAAAATTTTAAAAAAGGATAAAGCCATCATATGTTGGGAAGCAAAAATAAAATTATCTAATAGTGGACCTGAAAGTTAGAATAAATCTGTATGGTAAAACCAAATGCATTTGGATTGATATAATACATGTGTTATGGGCCAAGCTATATGGGCAATAACCAAACAGACTCCATTTTACCCTGAGACTCTATATCATGTAAGAAATGCTTCTCTCACGGGAAAGCCCCACCTCTGTACCCATTAATAATTACCTAGCATACCATATTTGGCAACACAAAATACCAATTCTTACACAATGTAAAATTATTTCCTTTGGTTTCCATTTTTCTTGGGCAATGTACCTTGTCAGAGATTGATTGTCTAGATGTTAGTAACCATTCTCTAACTGTACTGAACTAGGGTCATTTTGATCCCCTTCCCTTCTGCTTGCTTGATGCTGTGCTAACTTGGAAAGTCCCATGGGAAATACCAATGTACCCATGCATTGTCTCCCTACCTGCCCAATTCAGTTTCCGTACCTGCTTGCTTGCAGTACATCAACCGAGATGTGGCTTTTGTCTTTAAATATCCTAAAATGTCGAGGATTGGGGCAGTTCGTTGTAGAAGCAGTTATGGGTCTTGCAGGGAACAGTCGCCCGCCAGCTGGCTGGCTAAATAAAAACTCTTGAATTTGGACAAAACTGGGATTTGGTGTGTTGTCTGAGCAACCTGCCCCGCAACACATGAATCAATAAAAAATTCATATAATTACTGCTAACTTAATATATATTGATAATTCATATTTTTATTTGTTCTTTTTAGTTATACATGACAGTAGTATTTGTTTTGATATATCTATACTAATATGGGTTATACTTATTCTAATTAAGATCCTAGTTTGAGGGATGTACAATGATGTTGAGATATATTGTGGTATACTCATATATGTACATACACAAGTTATATCAGACTCATTCCACTGTCCTTTATGTTCCTATCTTCCCTCCTTCATTCCCCTTTGTCTAACACATAGAATACATATTTTTGACAGTATACAAATGTGATGTGTTTATTATGTCAAACTTATTATAATATTCTGAATTTGATTCCATATGTTTACTGGAACAGAATGATGATTAGAAGTTACCATGCATCATATAACTAAAATAAGGCAGAGTATGGATTGAAATTAGGGCTAAAGATATATACAAATATGCATATTTGTGTATAACTTGTGTACTTAATATATATATATATATATATATATCATTATGTATATAAGCACTTCCTTTATTGTGTATTGTTATAAAGCTATACATAATTAATTCCCCAAATATAATCATGTTGCTTTATGTTTTGATGTAGAAAATTTTAATGCACTTAAAGTTTCTATCTTCTCTTTTCTGTATGGTTCTATCATTACTTTTAGTAAAATCAGTAATAGGCATTTATGTCATTTTGACTTCATTACTTAATTGAACAGTGCATTAGTATATCATAATATATTTATATTATTAAAATATTGGTTTTATTCTTCATTTTTATTCTTCATTTTAGTCCACTCATTGCCTATCTTAAAATTCCCATATTGATATTTATTTCCAAAGTGTACAAATAGAAGACATACTATTGGGTTTCCTGCTTTTTTTCCCCCCTCCCACAGCCCTCAATTCTAAGACACTCAGTTCTCCTGCTGCAATCTGATTTGTTCCCCAAATCTAACACCAGCTGCCAATCTTCTATATGTACATGGAATCCACAGTGGAAGGCTGTTAGGCTTCCTTTCTTCTTGGTGAATGTGCATATCATTTAGAGCATGTCAAGAGCACCCATGTTAGGGTAGCTGGGAGAAAATCTTTACAAGTCCCCATACTTTATAAGTGTCTTAATTGTTCCTCTGTTCTTAATTGATTACCTGGCTTACACAGGATTTTACATGAAAAATCATTTTTCTTTAAAATATCAAAGTTATTGCTCCATATTTTAACTTCCCACATTGCTTGTAAGAAGTCCAATCCAATTCAATTGTGATTCTTAATCCTTGACATATTAATGACTTTCCTGAAAACCTTTAGTGTCTTTATTATATCCCTGGTGTTAAAAATTCTGAGTGACCTGCCTACCTTGGCTTGTTTTTTTGTTTGTTTGTTTTTTAATTTTACTACTCACTTAGGACATATGCCTTTTATTTTGTGAATTTGTTTTACATTAATTCCTTAATAATTTTTCCCCTATTTTACTGTCTTTATTATCTCTCTCTGCCTCACCTTTTGTTATGTTTTGTAGCTCCTATAGTTAGGACACTGAACTTCCTGGACCAATACTCTATAATCTTTTAATATCTCTTTCTCCTTCTGTTTTGCCTGTACTGTTAGGATAATTTTTTAAATCCATCTTCAAAAACACTTTAAAATGAAGTAATTATATTTTATTTAAGAGTATTTTCTGGCTTTTTATTGTTCACTTTCCACCAAAAATGCCTTGTTTTTTCTTGTGTGGGGAATATTTTCTCTTATTTTCAGGTTCCTGAGTTTTATTGGGTTTTATTTTTCTTTCTCTTAAGATCACTTTGGTACATATTTATTTTACCCTCTGTATTGCTGATGGAATATGGGACCAGGACTTTTGTTTGTTCAGTAAACTTACTAAGAGGATCTGAGTGGTTTTGTTCCTTCAAAATTCAAAATTCTTATGGTGAAACCTAATCTTCCACATGATGAAATTTAGATAAGGGGCTTTCAGAAAGTGATCAGGTCATAGGGAAGAGACTTCCTAATTGGGTTTAATGATCATTTCACCAAACTCTCTGTGAGGACACAAGTAGACACCATCTGGAAACTAGGAAGTCACCCCTTATCAAACTCCAAACCTGTGAGCACATTAATTTTGGATGTCTCAGCCTCCTGACTAGGACAATAAATATTTTTCTTCATAAGTCACTTAGTGTTCAGTGTATGGCATTTTGTTATTGAAGCCTGAAGGAACTAAGACAATTTAATCCACCTCAGGCACCTAATTTTGTCATCATGAGGAAGTTGTTCCTATCTCTCTTTACACCACTCCTCTCTGACTTTTGAGTCACAACAGAAATTTTTAAGCAAATTTGCTTTCTTTCTGTCAGTTCCCTCAGCATCCATATTTGTATAGTTCTTTCTGAACCAAAATAAGGTAAAATGAAATATGTATTTAACTACTTACTCTAGAGCTTAGAGTTCTTCCTTTAAAGTCCTGAAAAAAATCTAAATGTAAGGTCAGAAATTCTGTAAATTAAAAATGAGCTGTGGGCCAATATTCAGTGTAAATAATTTTGAATTATTTAAAAAAGTCTGGGCTGCTATGACACTTCATCCCTATTACTGGAGTACTTCTTGTGGGAGTGTTGTCTATCCAGAGTCCTGTGCCCTAAAGACAGTGAAAGTTCTGTAGGAAGACATTGCTGGTGTTGGCTTCTGAAGGCAGGAACCAGGGCAGATACTGAAGTAAGCCCAAACTTTTTTTTTTTTTTTTTTTATAGTGAAAAGAGAACCCTTTAGAGAAAAGGAATATTGGGAATTACACTTCAGGGCCCAACCTCCACAGTGAACAATACAAGATTTAGGCTTCTGAAGTAACTAGTCCTTCCTGCTCATTTACAGATTGTGATCTTCAATGTGAAGGCTACCAATTAAAAATGCTCAATTTGGGGGCTAGACTTGTGGCTCAGTGGTAGAGCACTTGCCTAGCATGTGTGAAACACTGGATTCGATTCTCAGCCCACATATAAATAAGTGAATAAAATAACAGTCCATCAACATCTAAAAAATATTAAAAGAAAAATGCTCCATTTATTCCCAGGGCTTCAAATCCAACACATTACAGTGGGAAAGGGCTATGGGAAATGTGCACTCCACACATTAGCAGAAGAGCTCAGCTGTGTGCACTAATTATGATAGACATCCATTCATCAGGGACTTACAAACAATAATATAAAAACAATAGCAGCAAAGTGAATGAAAGACAGTCATCATAGCCATAAGGTAGTTAAGTAAGGAAATGGAAAGTGATTTTAAAATGATGTATAACTTCAAAGAGTTTCAAAAAGGTATTGTCACCATAAAAAACTGTATTTACAAAACTTAAGTGGAACATCCAAGATAGAGAAATTCAGGACTTTAAAAGATAGTTTTCAAAAACTTAACGAAACAAATACAGGAATAGAAAAATCACAATGAATAGAGATGAAACCTTAGATATTAATATGGCAGACATGAATAAGTTTATAAAATTGCCTCCTATGGTAAAGTAAAACTGCAAAGATAAAAGATACGAGAGGAACTGTGGGAAAATGACAATTTGCTCAAACCAATCCTTGCTCACAACTCTCATAAAACCTCCCACTTCCACCTCAAGATGCTGCTCTGTACAGCCTCCTCTAGAACATCCTCTGCACTTGAATATCTTCCCATACAACCCCACATATTTCCCCAACTTGGAAATTTAATATCCTTTGTCATAGATTTTGGCCATTCTAAAAATGAGCACTGCTGCTTATACAGATAATCCTTTTCTTTCTGCACATTCTCATTCTATTGTATGCAGTCTAATATCTTGAATCAGAAATCTGATGTATTGCAAACTGTGAAAATGCGGCAAGTTTAAAAATTAACTTCTTTGGGGAATTAAGAATAGTATCTTAAATTACTCTAAGATAAAAATGAGATTAATAAAGATCAGAAGAAATTTCTCGACGTTTGCATCTCCAGACTCTCTTCTCTGCCACACCTTATCCTGCCAAAATTCTGCTTCTTTAGGTTATGCATGTTCCAGAACTTTGCTAGATTTTCTTTCAAATATCATGCCTCAGACTTCTCTGCAAAATCCATCCTACAATTCACAAAACCAGGTTGGTGATTCTCTTCCTTTGTATTACAATAGTATTGCACATTTATTTTGATTAAAGATTTCATCATCTTTCATTTTTTTATAGTTCTATAGTGTTCATAATGTCTCATTTCCCAACACTCAACACAATTCTTAAAGTAAATGACTTCATATATTTAACTTCCTTTTTATAGAGATGATCACAGTTCATGATATGTAGACATTTGTTGGCTGTATTATGAATACATGCTTCAATGCACTGTTGTCAGACTCCAATAAAGTACATATTTGAAAACCCCAGATGCATCATTTACACTCAAGAATTACTAGTGTCATTTCCTGTTTCAGTAGTTAGAAGTTTCTAGACAAACAGAATCCATCTATCATCTATATCTCTATCAGCAGATATTTAATAATTTTTTTTTAAATGTGACTGTGGGACCTGGCAATTTTGAAATGTGTAAGGCAGGCCAGTAAGCTGGATATTCAGGCAGTAATTGATGCTATAGTCTTGAAACAGAATGTCTTCTTTCCCAAGAAACCTTAGTTTTCATTCTCAAGGTCTTTAGTTCATTGGATGAGGCTTACTCATATCATGGAGATTTAACCTCATTTACCTGAATAAAAGTCTTCTGATTGTACATGTAAACTATATCTATAAAGTACCTTCACAGCAAGACCTAGATTAGTATTTGAACAATAAGTAAACACTATAGTCTAGCCAAGTCAACATATAAAGCTATTACACATTGTTATGGTTTAGATATGAGGTGGTCCCCAAAAGCTCATATTTGAGACAATGCAAGAAAGTTAGAGGTGAATGATTAGGTAATGAGAGCCTTAAACTAATGAGTGCATTAATCCCCTAATAGGGATTAAGTATTAAGTGGGTGGTAACTTTAGGCAAGTAGGGTGTGGCTGGAAGATGTGGCTCACTGAGGGTGTGCATTTTGGGTATATATTTTGTCCTTGTCAAAGAGAGCGTTTCTCTCTCTCTCTCTCTCTCTCTCTCTCTCTCTCTCTCTCTCTCTCTCTCTCTCTCTCTCTCTCTCTCTCTCTCTCTCTCCTTCCTGTTGTGATATTCTTAGATGTTTTCTTCTGCCTCACCCTTTCGCCAATATGCCCTGCCTCATCTCAGACCCTGAAGTAGGGAGTCAACCATCTATGTATTGAGACCTCTGAAACTGTGAGCCCCCCAAAAAACTTTCCCTCCTCTATATTGTTTTTGTCAGGTCTTTTGGTCTCAGTATGAAAAAATTGACTAAAATATCCATCCTCTGACAGTATTTCTGTCTAATCAAATTAAGGACTGAGGAATCCACTTCCCATTTTAAACAGTATAAGATAGTTTAAAACTGAGGAAAAAAATTATTTATACAATATCTACCGTATGAAATCTGACCTTTAGGAAAAGTTGTTGCTGAGAGTGGGCTATAGATTTGGGTGTACTTAATAGAAAACAAAACATTCATTTACTTTCCACCAGTGATGATTCTGATTAGGAAAGCTCCAGGTGATAAAGTAGATTTGAGCCACAAGAAAATTTTTATCAACTCAGGAGTTTCCAGCCCTTCACATACAATTAGACAAATCACTCGCTAACTCTAGATTATAAATAATTAAAGAAAAATTTTCTTAAATACAAACTAAGTTCTCAGAACACTCTAATATGCCCCCTGCTTAACTGAAAGTACCTTGAACTTCCAACATAATGTACTGCTTTGTGGAATTACCCCTGGGGAAGTGTCATGGTTATTCTATTACCAATTTATCTACTTTTAAATATTTGGAGTCAAAGCTGCTGAGTTTTATTACTGAAGAACCCTTAAGGTATGTAAGTAAAACTGGAGGAAAACACTGATTGCAGCCATAAGCATTGTATTTTGTTTTCATTTTGGTAAAAGTGCTTCAATGGAAATAGGTGTCCTGTTGACACAGAAATTAAGTTACAAGGTTTTCATGCAACTTTTAAGCAGTAAATCAATTTATTTTAATTAAATAAATAATTTTTACATATGAGTATCCATTATTATGTTAGGAATAATGTCTTCTTATGATGACAAACCATAAAAAACTTATTAAAATTACAGACTCTCATTTTTTCCTATAAATTAATGCTGATAATTTAATAGTAATACTCAAAATGTGTGTATAATTAATAATCTAGGAAAATCAATTACATCCAATACTTTTAATCTATGATTCATTCATATCAAATACCAGGAAAATTGATGCCTTTAAGCTTATTTCCAACATTTCTTGGCATTTTATAAATGATATAAAATACATATGTAAGAATGCATTTTGCTGTTCTTTTGCTGAAATCGATATTTTCATTGTTGAACCTAAATGATTCAGTCCCAAGATTAGCTGCCTCCTTCACTGGTTCCTTAACATCTAATGAGTAAACTTGATTTTCAGTTTCAACTTTAGGAGAGTTATTTTTTTTCTAGAATAAGGAAAAGCAAAAATTAATGCTCTTTCCACTTCATTTTTCTCTTTCAGCTTTACACAAGCAATTCTACTATTTTCTACTATTTTACACCATGTGTTTGCTTTTTTTCATATGCTATGTGCTTTTTGGGGTTTATGGGAGAAACATCAGTGAAGTGCTCCTGTACTGGCTTGTATACCCAATGTGCACTTCTGCAACTTCTACACAGTTTTACCTTTGATTTATGTTTTATTGCTTATGGTCTAGAGATCATTTTTAATGCATCCATACACAAGCATTGTCTCAGGGAATTTATGTATACTTCTCCTATAATTTAGACAGTACATTTATTTGGTAGGTATTATTTTCCATTTTAAAGGGATGGGAAATGAGGATCAATATGTTTAGATGATATGTTCTCCTTCACATATGTAAGTCATTATACTAAATCCTTCCTGACTTCAGTATTTAGTGTACTAATATTTCCTTTTATAAAATTTATTTTATAGTTGTAGTTGGACACAATACCTTTATTTTATTTATTCATTCTTGAGGATAGAACCCAAGATCTTGCAAGTGCTAGGCAAGCGCTCTACCACTGAGCCACAACCCCAGCCCCAGTAATAATATTTCTAATAATTTTTCAGAGGGTACTTCTCAATAATCTAAGCCTTATTCCATCAGCTTATTGGTTGAGACCAGTTGAGATTTGAATGAATATATTATATATATATATATATATATATATATATATATATATATATATTTCTTTTTTTTTCTTTGAGAAGGTAAAAAGTTGTTTTCCAAAGAGAGCAATTGGGCTTTTATTATGGTAGTAGGATATATTTAGGATCTATTAGCCCTCTTCCTTGGCAACTTTTATTGTATCATTACTGGCCTAATTTTACCTTTTCACTTTCTCTGTCAGCAATAATTTCTAAATTAAAGAAGAATCCTAAATTGGTAGTTGCAGAGCTGACTCAACAATAATTTTAATCACTGCTTGAGAGAGTGAATCTTTTTCCATGTTCCAATATTTTCATTCCCCTTCCCCTATATCTGCTACTGCTGTTATTCTAGTTCCCAGAGTTCTTAAATTTAACTTATCCTATTTTCATCAATGTAGAACTAATGAATACATTAACCCAATAATTTTCATTAACCTTCATGTTTAAAAATATATCAGTAACATTATTATAAGGTTAGATATTTTTAGAAATAAAGAAATATGCTCATTTAAAAAATCTTTCCACTAGTCTTATATTTATTCCTAATTTTTCAATATTTATTTTGTAACAGGGTGAGAAAAAGTAATTATTCTCTTTAATCTTTCAAATATTTCCCTGTGTTCCCCTAAATATCCCATAATAACTTGAAATTATGTTGATATTTGTGCTAGTTGTAACCTAGTGAGTTAGAGTATAAATTATGTTTTTCACTTCCATTCTGAGGACACTAAAATATGGTATGCTTTCTCTTCCTATCTACTCCTAAGACACAGTAGTGTGAGAAACCTTGTGTTTCAATTAACCTGACTATAAAGTGAAGGAGGTCCAGAATAATTCAATCATATTTGAATGGCTAATAAACCTTGATTAGCATTAAACCAATGATGCTCAGGACTATTCTATCTCCATCTTCATTGTCTGACCCACCCTATTCTGTGTAATACACCAAAGAATGCCTCGAAACACTTGACAGTTCCTGCCTCCTGCTCTCAGACCTTGGCTGCAAATTCCTTTGTTCATAGATCATTATAATTCTTGTAATTTTATTTAATTCTAGGTTTTTCTGGCTATTTTTTTTCTCAAGATACCTAAATAAGTTCAATTCTGTGCCAGAACATAAGTTCAAAACAATAATATAAAAATAGAAGGTAAGCATGGTGGCTGATGGCAGGCACCTGTAATTCCCCTACTGGTGAGGATGGGTAGGAAACTAAGAAGTTCAAGGCCAGACTGGGCAACTTAAGAGAGATCCTGCCTCAAAAGAAGACAAAACAAAACAAACTAAACAATTAAAAAGGCCTGGGCATATAGCTCAGTGACAGAGAAAGTGCCACTAGTTTCAACACCAGTGCTGAAAAAAAAAAAGATTTCAAAGTATATTTCATAAACCATAACAGAGAATCAATTATGTGTTTTTAAAAAACCTAATAGCACTCAATTGAAGATGAAATACATGTAATACATAATATGTAAATAGGAAATAAGTGTTTTGATATAGATTTGTAATTACAAGACATGAATAATTTTGTTCCCAAAGTAAAAAGTATAGCATAGCTCTTAGACAAAAAGAAGCCCTCTTCACACAAAATGCACACAGCCTTATGAATCTATAAGTATACATACTTTTGTATTGGTGTCCATTATAGAAAAGATATGGTAAGTTTCATAAATCAGTGCAGTATAATACAAGACAGATACTGCTTTCTGACTGACTTCTTGAACTCTCAGATACTTTTGTATTGCCTTTGTCTTTAATTAAATGCTATTAAATTTTTTTACCACATAATTGACTCTCTGTTACTGGATATGAAATATACTTTGATCTCATATATTTAAATAAAAAAATATATGAGATGCTGAAGTTAAAGAACAATTACACATGTTTCAAATTCTCACTTGGTCCCCTACTATTCAATAAAATTCCCAACCCCATTCTTAAGCATTCCCAGGAATATAGAGGCCATCTCATGAATGTCCTCTCACAACCTCATAGATGACCTGGTAGGTACACAGAATTGGATTGCCTGGGTTTTATTCTAACTCCACAGTTTATTAATAGAGCCCTCGGCCTCAGGCTCTTCATCTGTAAAATAAGAATGTTAATAGTGCCAACATCACATCACTGTTGCTAGGAAAAAAAAGCATTAAAATAATTTCCAAAGTACATAGAACAATGTGTGGCACATAAGAAACACTAAGTGATTTTTTTTTACTTAATAAAAAGTGCTCATTAGCTACTAATCATAGACATTTTATGTCTCTTTAATACAAAATAAATGAGTCTCTGGAAAGCAAAAATAATCATTTTAACCAAAATATACTCTTTTAATCCACAAGGAAAGGCATTTAATTTCATCAAAACGTCTGTCCCCACTTAAAATCAAACTGCCTGCAACTTCTAACAATTTTCACATGGAATCATAGTGCCCCCACTGTGGAGGAAATCCTCAGGTTCCCACTGGTCCGCTAATTCTTTCATGTGCTGGTATTCGTCTTCCAAGATGGAGCCTTAATGAAAGTCTCGCATCCATCCTTGTTTTCTTGCCCCCACCAGTACTAGCCTATGTTGGACATCTAGTTTCTTGTATTATTTTGTTGTTCAGATTTTTCCTTGTCCCCAATCAGTCCCCTTTTTTTAAATAGTTTTAGTTGTAGATGGACACAATGTCTTTATTTTATTTAGTTAGTTTCATATTTATTGAACCCAGTCTTCATTAGTGCTAGACAAGCGCTCTACCACTGAGCCACAACCGCAGCCTGTTCCAGTCAGTCTTGCTATCACTTATGTACTCACTACCATAGACCAGCTTTTATGTTTTGGGATCATACCACTCACCTTTCTTCTGATATTTCTTATTGCTACACTTTGTTGCTAATGTAGGCTTTTGGTGGGAGTCATTTGCCTCAAAAGTTTTACATCCTTTCTTCTCTTTTCAAGAAAAGGAAGAAAAACAAAGGTAAAACAAAAGTATAACTCTTTGAGTGTATATTTGATTTCATTCCTGTGTTTATGTCTCCCTGTGATTTTGCTGTGCCAGAGCCTTCCCTTGTTCTCAGTATAGTTTTCAGTTTCCATTCTGATGGGAAGCCAACCCAGAGAAGCAGATCATTGTCCTGAGGAAGCCCTCATACCACTCCTTTTCCCTAATTCATTACTTGTCTTATGTTTCAAAGAAAACAGAGTCTATCTTGTATTATCTTTCATAGCAATATTGTGTGCAGATTTTGAATATCTAAATAATACGAATGGCAGAATGAATAAGCAAATAAATGTATAATATAAATTTAAAAAATATGTTTTTATTTCTCTGTTGAGTGATTTGATGTTTCACCGACATAACTATGTTGTAGCATAATACAGGAGTAGATAAAAATTTAGCAAATGAAACCAAAATAGGAAAATAGGCAGAAGCCAATATATTCCCTTCTACAGTGAAGGCATGTAAAAATCAATATAAACATAAGTAATTTTAATTTTCACCTGCTAATAATATGATGAAAATGTCATTGCTTGCACGAACCATGACCTCCATAGTAATTATCTAAGTTATGTAAATAATTATTTAAAGCTAAACTGACAAAAGAAATGCATTTCCTTGAGAGAGTGCATATTTCATGTCTGGTTCAGACATTTGTTATTCCCCAAAAGCTCAGGTGTGAGACAATGTAAGAACGTTTGGAAGTAAGATGATTGGGTTATGAGAGCCTTAGCTTTAATCATTAATTCACTCATGCAGATTAACTAGATAGTAACTAGGCAGGTAGGGTGTGGCTGGAGAAGGTGGTTCATTGGGGGCATGACTTTGGGTTTTATATTTCCTCCATGGTGAGAGGAGTTTTCTCTTGCTCCTCCATGGAGCTATGTCCTGAGCTGGTTTCCTCTGCCATACCCTACCATCTGATATTCTGCCTCATCCTAGACCTAGAGTAATGAAGCCAGATGTCAATGAACTGAGACCTCTGAAACCATGAGCATGAAAATAAACTTTTCCTCCTCTGAAGTTGTTCTTGTCAGATCTTTTGGTCTCAGCAATGAAAAAAACTGACTAAAGCATTCACAATTACAAATATTTATATACATGCTAATATTCACATTTATATTCTGCATTAGTTGGAGTGTTAGTCAACTTCTTGTCACTGGGACTAAAATAATTGACAAGAATAACTTAAAAATGAAAAGTTTATTTTAGGTTCATTGTTTCAGAGGTCCAGTCCATGGATGCTGACTCCATTGTGATGGGCCTGAGGGGATGCAGAACATCATAGTGGCAGAGGGTGGTGGAGGAAAACTACTCAGTTCATGGCATTTGAGAAGCAGAAAGAGATGAGAAACCAGGGACCAGGTATTACCACCAAGGAATGCCCCCAGTGACTACTTACTCCAACCATGCCCCATCTGCCTACTAACACCTGGTAGTCCATTCGCATTATTAATCTATCTAATGGATTAATCTACTGATGCAATTACAATTCTTGTATTCCAATCATCTAACCTCTAAACATTCCTGCATTGACTAATATGTAAGCTTTTGGAGGAACAATTCATATTCAAGCCATGACAAATGGGTTGCTGATTTGTGTAGTTCAGGTAGTTATAACAAAATACCATAAATGAAGTATTGTATAAATGATAGAAGTTTTTTTTTTCCTCTCATAGCTCTGGGAACTGAGAAGTCTTAGACCAATGATGAAAGATGTAGTATATCATGTGGACCCATTTTCTTGTAGGTGGACACTTCTCACTGTGTCTCCCCATGGTTGAAGGGGCTAACTAGCTTTCTTAGGTCCCATTTATAAGGACAATGTGTTAATCAGCTTTCTATTACTGTTATGAAATGCTAAAAATAATAACCTTGTAAAAATAATTTATTTTGGCACACAGTTTTAGAGCATTCATTTCATGATTTGTTGATCTCATTGCTTCTAACCTGTTGTAAGACAAAATATCACAGCAGGACCATGTGATACAACAAAATTACTTACTTTATGGATAAGAATGAGAAAGAAGAAAAATATAGGCTTCCCTTCCATTATCTCTTTTAAATTCATGCCTCCAGTGACCTGATGACTTCACACTAGGCCTCACCTCTTTAGGTTCCACTACTTCCCAACAGACTGTGGGGATCAAGTCTTTACCACATAAACGTGTGGGGGACACATAAGGTCCAAACAGCAGTCCCATTCATAAGGTTCTGCCTTCATAAGTTAGTCACCTCACAAAGGTCTCCTTTCCTGATATTAGCACATTTGTGATTAGGTTTCAACATATTAATTTGGGGTATATAAACATTCAGACAATAGCACATATCTCTATTCTCCTATGCCACATGTGTTCTACTGGTAGAAATCTCATCACGTTCTAATTTTGAGCTTCTTATCACTATTACAGGAGAGTTCAACATCTGAGAGATGGGTAATGAGCATTATAGATGCTATGAAGCTCAAAAGACTAAAATGTCCACTTATATTTCCCATGAGAGTCGATATTCAAAGCACTTAAGGGCTGTGAATCTTCAGCTTTTGAAAATCACTTAAAGGTTGTGAGTCACAGTGCAGACACACTGGGCTCAAAGCCTCCTCTTCAGTTCTTTATCATTCTCTACAAATTTAGGTTTTCTTCCACGCTTTTGGCTTCACTCTGTAGATGCAGGACTCACATATGAGGGACTTTACAATCTAAAAAGAATCACTGCCAAATGAAATCCAGAGTACAGCAGGAAATCTACTTTATTTGTTATATCACAATTCAGTCTTCAGTTCTAATAGTTTGTTTGCTAATCCTACTTGACTGAATTCTTGCAGAGGTCTTTAATCTGTAATGATATTTATATGAATGCCCACAAGGAGTGCTATAGTTAATGGTGTGTTGTCATTTCCATTATAAACTCCCGATTGCACGAGTAACAGAAGAACTAAGAACCTGTGACTTTCCTGGCTAAGGGCACATTTCAATGGTCTTCTAAATTACAGTATTAGCCAAAGTACTTTTGTCAGGCAGTATTTTCAGTCAATTTAAGAAATAGCATTAAAAGAGAAAAGAGAAACAAAAATTCTACCCACAATCCTAACAATCAAATAAATATATGTAGGTAAAATGTGTGTGTGTGTGTTTTTAACATAACTCATGTTGTAAATATATTTATGAATAATAAACACAAATATTCACAAAGTAAGTTTTATATGATCATTGCATTACTGAGAGCTTTTTTTTTTTTTACCATTTGCCTTCAATTAAATATAAAATAAATTTACAAGCTTGAGGAAACTGTCAGGTTTTTGCTTTACTCAAGATTTTAAACAATCTACTACCATATCCAGAGAGGCATGAATGAGAAATATATTAACATGTATTTTATGAAAGACCATTTTGCAATATAAACCTTAGAAGGAACTCATAATTATAATGTTAAAATGCATAAATATAAGCCTAATATTATTTTCATTGAACAAATTATACAGTTGAGTTGCCTTTATGTTACAGTCATTCCTTGTTCAATGGCAGAGAATACAGAACTAATGTTTCCAATCTCTTCTTGATGAATCTACTGTGGTTTCTGTGAGATGATAGAGAATCCTCTTGCATAGGAAAATGTAGGGTATTCTACAGTGAATCAGCAATAAGAAAAAAAAATCAGAAGACACAGTATTAAAATTTCTATTTAAAAAAAATAACAAAGAAATGAAGAGACTGAACTTTTAATTTTCAAATGCTATAAAATCTAGCACATGGAAATTATGTGTAATTTTCAAAGGTGAAGTTATTTCCTTATACAATTTTAGATTAGGACAGGAAACAAGATGCTGAGGCTCTCAGTTCATTGTAACAGTTGTCTTATTGACACTTTTAAGTCAATGCATTTGTGAGGACCCATGACTGCTTGGAAAAATATGGAAAACATATAAATGAATTGTTTAATAATTTATTTTATTTATTTCTAACTTTGGAAACAAATGCATCTGAAAATAAAAATGTTGGCCATTTTTGTCATTTTGAGGGGAAATTTGTTATATATCTTCCCGTATGTAAAGAGAACATATTAAATACCATTTAAACTGCCATTGATGATTGTCAGAATGTACATTATTATCTTGTTATATAATACATCAATGCCACCAAGTTTATTCAGTTACTTAAGATTGTTTACCATTACAACAAATGGTCTGGCACTGTGTTTTGCTTATAGTTCCTCTGTTCTGATTTTGTGTATATTTTCCCTACTTTGTTCTGATGTCAAGATGTAGGCTGGCATGTTTTACTGTTCCAGCATCTAAACTGTTAATCTCTATTTCAATTTAATATAATTTAATTCAATTTATTTTTATTTTACTTTACTTTTTTAAAAAACATATTTTATCCTGTTTCTATTCTACTGACAACCCTGAAAAGGCCATTAGAAATTCACGTAAAACAAAGATCCATAGCTCCGTAAAAGATCAAAGTCAATTAAGTAATTGACCATTACTCTGTAGTTGTATTATGATTGTATTATGATTCCTCAACTTTCCTGTTCTTTAGTCAATATTCATTGTATTTCTAAAAGATACGTTTGCAAAATTATTGTTAGTCAGGTGAGTTGTATGACACAATGAGGACCAATTTGAAAAGCTGTTGATGTTAAAATATTATTAGAATTTTATGAAGAAAGCTCCAGTAATTCTATTACATGAAAACTTTAAGTAGATATTTTGAGGTTTTGTGCATATTTTAGAAGATAGTAGATATCTATCAAAGTAATAATTTAGACCCAGTAATCTATAAACACTCTCATGCCCAAGCTCTAAAAGTATCATATACAGATTTCCTTGATGAGATCATCAGAATCCAATAACTGAGTCAGCCCCTGTGACAAAGAGATTTTAGGGAGAGATAGTATTACAGCATGTGTTATTTGCTTACTTTGTTCTAACAGACAAAAATACACTTTTACTGAAATATAAACAGTGTCAATCATCATCCTTTATTTGAAATTGAGATTTTCCTTGTCTCTATTAATAATAGTTAATAGCCATTCCTGGCTCACACTGTGATGAGTGACTGTCCTCAATCTTCACATCAATCCTGAGCATTAAAATGAGGAATTTCCTTGGAAAGTCATTGCTGTGCTTTTACCACTGTCTTTACTAAATTGCCTAGATACTTTCATTATACAATTAATCAGCAGCCTAAACCAATGAAAGCAATGGTGGGGTAAATAGTTCATTATCAGGTTGCCACTGTCTAACCCAATTCTCTACCAACCCAGAGTCCTTTGCTTTAAGGCTGTCTCAGTAGAAAGAGGAAGCTTAATCGTGAAGCTCAATTTGTTTCCTTATTGAAATGCTTAAAAGCATTAACATGGGTGTAAGAAGAAGATTTTAAGGGTATTCTTTCATTTTATTTCCCATTCTCATGATAAATAAAGAAGTTCCCTTAAATAAGGAAGTTGGGTAAAAAAGAGAGAAAATTGAAGCTATGCACTACAGAACTCTCCGGAAAGGGATTTTTAAAAAGGATTTTTACTTCCCTCTGTAAGGTAAAGGAAAACTTCACAAGAAGGGTTCCAAAAAAAGAAAAGAAGTCAGAACTGAGATAAGCTTTGAGATATAACAAAAATGAAGAGCAGTGCCCTCTGCCCATCAGGAACAGTGAAGATGGCTGCTTCTCTCTGTCCTGAGCCACCACGATGGCAGAGAAGCTTGAGAGCAGAGGTGGCTGTGAGGGTTGCCAGGGCACAGAAAGCACTGGATAGCCCAAAGTAATGATGTTGTAAAGGAATTAAATTTCTTGCCTTCAAGTTTTATCCTGTAGTTGACTTTTTTTACTGTCCTAGTTAGCAGATCTGTTAAGGGCTGCAAAGTGCCTCAGTTTGATATATAATTCAAGTCATAGTGTTAAAGTCTATTAGAATTTTTACCTCTTTTTTTCATGAAACTGTGAAATCTCTCTGTAAACACCAAAAATGAAGGGACTGTATTTTAAAATCAAAAAGGGAAATCATTGGATGCAAGGCAATGTATTAATATAGCAGAATACTTTGGATTCCACCTTTCCCTTTGTTGGGTTCTGGTGACCATAAAGTAGTTTCTGATATCCCTTTTCTGAACACACTTGTCCTGTTTTTCTCATGAAAAGGGAGTCAAAATGCTGTGTCTCTGGAGAATAAGTGGCAAAAACTTATATTTATTTTTATTGTTTATTTTAAATGAATTATTTAAATGCAGAGTAAACAAAGGCCAATATGGGATGCAATCCCATGTTTGTTTACAAAGAAAGAGCAGAGGGAAGAAGCAAAGACAGTCTGATTGGAATGCAATACAGATGCATGCTTGACAGAATCATGGCCTAGCAGAAGGTAAAGAAAATGCCAGAAGCCAAAGTTACCCCTCCCCGCCCCCACATACACTATCTAAAAAGGCAGGTCCAGTGGAAACAATCATTTTTTGCTCTTCATGATTCAGGTCAAAGTCAGTCACCTTGGTACACAGGTCCTCAGTCCCACTTGGGACAAAGGGCAAATGAATTCAAGCTTGCCCTTGCTGTAGGGGAGCCACCTGAAGGAAAATAGCTAGAGTTCCACTATCCACCAATTGGACTTTAAATAGGCAGTTAGGGTTCCTGAAAGGAAAAAAAAAATGGTAGTATAGAAAACTAACAGCAAACTTGAAACCTACGTTTTTTTTTTTTTTTTTTTTTTTTTTTTGACAGAATTCTCAAAATGGCAGGTGGGAGAAGACTATAAGGCAGAAATAGGTCACCACATGCATTCAATAATCCTCTCTGGTTGAACTTGAGGAGGCTGCTTACTAAGCAACATCACAGGCAAAGACAGATAGCTAGAAGAAAACAGCTTTTATGAGGGACAGGAGGAAAGATCTCAGCACAGCATACCTAGCTAGGCACTTTCACCTGAACTAATGAGGAGAAAAAAAAAGCCCAGCTCAGTTATCTTGCTTTCCCTAGTTTTCCTGCAGCCTACTTCTTAATGGTGTCCTAAGCAGTTTATTTTGTTTAATTATCTAGTTCCATTATAAAGTGGGATGACTTTGTTCAAAATTGCACTTAAATATTACCTTCACAAGTGTTATTTACTATGTTCACGGACGAGTTTGCTTTGTAGGATTTATAATATTCATAGAGAATGATGTATGCTTGTTTGAATTTAATTTAGACTGAAGGAATAGATAAAAGGGGAGGTTGACAAAACCCACAGGATAGCATTAAGAAAATGAGGCAGAATAATGCAGCTGAAAAATGCAAATCTTTCAACGTCCATTAATACAGTTAATATAGAAGTAGAAGAAAAGCATGGACTTCCTGACTAGGTATTCTTAGAATTTACAGACTCTGAAAAGTGTCTTATACTCTTTTAGTTGGTTTGGATTACTATGAGAAGCTAACATATATATTAGCTTATAAAACAATGGAAATTAATTTATTGAATTCTTAAGGTTAAAATTCTGAAAGCAAACTGTGTTCTGGTGAGGCCCTCTTCTGTGTTGCAGAATGTTGAATTTTTGTTTTATACTCACATGGAAAAGAGTGTGAGAGAGTTGTTTGGCATTGCTTTTATATGGGTTATACCCTCATGGCACATTGTTTCTCCCTAAAGTCTTACCTCCTAATTCCATAACACTTGGAATTAGGTTTCTGACATATGATCATATGATTTTTAGGGGGACACAAACATGTAGGCCAAAGTTTAAATATTCATTAAATAAAATTAGTATGTGCCTATTGCTAAGTAAAGAACAAAGTTAGAGCTTGTCTTCTGTGAGTGAGTGTTAATTGACCTAATATAGCTAGTGGTACACCTTGCAACAGACTATTTGACTGAAGGACTATGTCACAGAAATATTTACAGTAGCTGAGTCCTTGTTTAAAAATAATTCTGAAATTCACACAAGAAATTACACTGACTATTAAAAGATTCTTAGCAGAAAATAAACAGTATACAAATCATCAATAGCTCATTCTGACTGTGGTAACATCTTTGGGTCTCTTTTGTAAAAAATACTTTATCACTTTGTATTGGAGTTATTCTTTAGAAAATGGGATGTCATTGAAAAAGAAAATGAATAATTTTTCTGAACAAAATAAAAGTAAGCTCTTGTATCCACGCCAATATTAAAATAAATGCAAGCATTAAAATAGGCATCTAAGAAGACACTAGAACTCCTTTAATTTAGAAAGGTCCTGTTCTTTAAATACAGCTGAGAGAGAATGATCTATCTTATTTGCCTGAGAGTCAAGTCAACCAAATATGTCAAATACCCAAATTGTAAAAAAGCAATATAGCAATGAAAAAGTTCAAAAGTAATAGACAAGTAGGCATCACCTTAAGTTCACCGTTTAATTGGGGACAGAGAGCATATGCACATGGAAATACACTCCAGCATTATTGCATCTCCTTACTGACACAGAAACTCAGTACATATGTGCTAATGGGATAATTAAGTGGCCTTCTCAAACTGCCTACCAACTTCCTAACTTCTGAAGAGTGGTTTTGTAAGTGACTTTGACATTAAAACAAACTGGTTCAATAAGAAATTGCTCAGCTGGATCTGTTCTCTCTTGTTTCCCTTCTTTTTTATTTTCAGTCAACTATTAGCACATTTAGATAAGATTATTCTATTACCAGATTAAGTGTTTGCTGTTTGTTGTGCTAAAAACATCTATTAACTCTACTCCTGCATTGTGGTTAATGTTGACAAAATTATTTATGTAGCTTTCCTCATAATCTTTTGGTGAAAATGATTAATGTCACTTGTACATTCAACACACATTATGCAAAAACAGAGTATCTCTTCCATTTACCACCCAGCCCATCAACTGCACTTACAATATAGCCAGTTCCAGAATGAACCCGAAGTGAAACTGTCTCCCAAAATAAAAATTATAGTTAGCAGTTCATTGATAATGAAGTAATTCTTTTTCTTTTCATATCATCTTCTCCTTAACTCTAATATATAAATAATTGATAACTAGTTCAAACTGTTTCTCAATTGTATTGATCAAACAATATTGTTAGGTATTCAGCCAAGTTCATGGATAAATAAGCTTGAAAAAAGCTATTGATTATTTCCTCCTTTTGGAGAGTCAAAAGACACATTGATAGTACATGTAGATGCTGAACAATCCTGCCATAAAATATTTGTTTGTATTCAGTGAACACAGTGTTTTTCTAAATGTAATTTAACTTGTTGCATTTTTATTTGCAAATTTCCCATTATATTAAAGAATTAATCTAAGGAATACAGAAAGCAAAATACTAGAATCACATAAAACCCCTCCTTGGAATGAAAGGTGGTCTTTAAAGGTGGGAGAAGAGGGGGTGGTAGTCCTTGTGTATTTCATATTGTTATGAAGGGATATCAGAAACTCTGTAACTTATACAAAATAAAGAGAGATTTCTTCAATTTCTAAATGTTGGAAAAATCCATGTTGAAGGATCTGGCATCTCATAAGTGTCTTTGGGCCACATTACCCATCGAAGAAAGCAGAAAATCTAAAGAGCGTGCACTAGAAGTCAAGAGAGCAAGGATGGGGTGTGGCAAAACCACATTTAAAACAACTATAGCTAATTTACTCCTATGACAGTGGTGTTAATCTATATGTGAGGGCAAAACCCTTATGATGTAATCACCTCATAAGCATCCCACCTCTCAACACTATTCCATTAAGAATTCAGCTTGGAACCCATGAGCTTCAGGGAGCACATTCAAACATAGCTGTAGCAAACAAGGCACTTTTGTCACTGATTCTGCCTCAGTGTGGACAAACTGCTTTATGTCATTCCATTATAACCCAGAAATTAACCAGGTTATCATTACGGAAGGACATCTCAAGATACAAAACTGTCTTTGGTGAAATCTTTAGTGTAAAGATGGAAAAATGTTACTATCAATAAACTATTAATTATTTTTTTAAGAGAGAGAGAGAGAGAGAGAGAGAGAATTTTAATATTTATTTTTCAGTTTTCGGCAGACACAAAATCTTTGTTTGTATGTGGTGCTGAGGATGGAACCCGGGCCACATGCATGCCAGGCGAGCTCGCTACCGCTTGAGCCACATCCCCAGCCCGTATTAATAATTCTTAAACACAGTGTCTCTCAAAGGACAAATATCTCTACTATGGATGCAGTTGAAAACAGAATAAGCATTGCCATATGCAAAGGACTTTTGGATTTTAGATGTGCGGAACTGTTTAAATCCTGAATTTGTTATTCCCTAAATCTCAAATTCCTCCACCCCATTTCTCTGACTTTATCTTTGTGTAGAACTTCATCTTTGTGTATGATAAATAAATGTATGAAAGGGTATACAATTCATGCTAAATAAGTGTCATGTGTTATTAGTTTTATACATGTTAGTTCTAACCCTACATTCAATGGGGGAAAAATTATAGACTGGAGGTTGACAAAAAAGGCTACTGAGTCATATTTCCAATCCTTTTTATTTTTTTCTTTTGAAACAGGACTTGCAAAGTTGCTTGGGGCCTTACTAAGTTCCTGAGACTAGTTTTGATGATTAACTCAATTTGATTAATAGATGAAATTAATTCCAGAATGTGAAGGACTAGAATCAAAAACAGTTTATACATATATTTCATATAAAGTAAAAAATGATTATCTTACTTCTTAAATCTGAAATTCCAGTTTAGAACTTGCTATAAAATGGTATCACTAGCAGTATGTGCCTGATAACTGAAGACTTAAAAGATTACACTGGGAGGTATTGCAATGATCTGGAATGGGACAATTTGTTTTGACATGAAGTTGTCATGTCGTTCATCATGATAAAAAAATTTAAGACACCTTGCTCATTGTTGAGGGTACAAATGGCAATACTGATTGAGAAGCTGATGTTTCAATAAAATGTGTTCAGTTTAGAGTGAAGGCTATAGGGTCATATGAGCACACAGGTGTGATATATGTGTATGTGCATTACAAATGCAAAGCAGGCATCTAATATTGTAGAGAACATTGGAGAAAACAATTGAGAAATATCCATTTAAACAAAAGTAGGCAATTTTTTTTTTTCCCAGCAAACAACCCTGTGAATAATGGTAAGGATATGAAACAGGCATGTGCACAATGTTTATATATATATATATATTTGGGGGGGTGGTTGGGTGGGGGGTACCAGGGATTGAACCCAGGGGTGCTTAATCACTAAGCCACATCCCCAGCCCTTTTATTTTTTCTTTTGAGACAGGGTCTTACAAAGTTTCTTAGGACATCACTAAGTTGCTGAGGCTGGCTTTGAGCTTGTGATCCTCTTGCCTCAGCCTCAGGAGCTTTCAGGGTTACAGACATACATGCATTACTGTGCCTGGTTCACAGATCTTATTTTTGTATAAGGATATTTTGTTTTTGACATAAAATTTAACCTAAAAATTTCAGCAAATGCTATATATAAAATGCATAAATTTTATATCCCCTTTTAATAATAATTATTATGAAAACTCTTACAAAAGCAATTTCAGCATTGTTATTTATAGGTTACATTAAAATATAACTGAAGTCTTCTCTAAACTTAAGAAAATTATGTCAAAATTGAAATTCCTAATCACTTAATTAAGTCAATGGAAATTAAGGTCCTAATCCACTCAGATGAAGAAGCAGCTTCTTCTATTACTTAATGATTTGCAGAGAAAGGTATAAGCAAGAAGTTTGTTTGGAGGACACATATGCAAAAATCACTAATGATAAATCAAAGGGAAGAGATGTTTTACAAACCTGAAAATTCAAAGTGATGGCTTCTATTACCATTGTCTCACCTATGGCTAATTTTTGTGACACTCACAAAAGAAAAATGTTTCTGCCACCTACAGAAAAACTACTGACCACATTAAGATCTAGTGTAAAATAAATGGAGCTGCCTGATCTATGACACTAAAAGGATATGCTATTTTACACGGCAGATTCATGAAAGAATCAGAATATTTCAGAAAGAAGGAATGAATCCCCTCATTATACACTTAAGGGAAGAGGATCATAAATGAAAAATTACTGAGGTGCTAAGATTGGAACTTCAATTTTGGTTCTCAAAACACTTCTGTAGAAAAAAGAATTCAAAACTTTCGATATTCAACCCAGATCTGTTTTCTACCTCTTTACGATTCCTCCCTCTAAAATCTTAATGACAAATGTGCATTGATTTTAATTTACTTGCACATCCCCTTGGCAGTCCTTCTTTCCTGAAGTACTTGCCATCTCTTGTTTCTGAGATGTAGAGTAATGAGTCTGTTGCTGTAGTTAAGACAGTGAGCATATCTCAAGTCTTAAATGGATTTTTATGTTTACACTGAAAACCCTGCAACATCTGATTGTCAGTCCTTTCCTTTGTGTTTACTCAAAGAAAGATTTTGGGGTGGGGAAGAAGAGATTTTTTTTTTGAAGCAGGAATTATTTAGACTGAACAATTTATGAACAGATATGTTATATTCTCCTTTTAGCCGCATCTTCCTTCTTCTTACTGTGTTTAAATTGTAAGCATATTGAGAGTTCCTTAAAGGAAGGATAAGTTCTGTACTGTTGTGAGTGCCACACGGTGCCTAAAGAATGCCTCATACCTAGTTAAAATTTTAATAGAAGTTTATTATTTAGTTGACAAACTCCATAATGCTAAGTGTACATGTAAAGGTTTTGTCTCTTCATTTTTCAACATGTTTAAGCACATTGATGTTTTGTCTATGTTCATTAAGGCAGAGTTTCTTTAATATGGATGGATTTTATAAAATGCACACCCACAAACACACATATATCCATGCTAAATTTAGAAGCAAAAAGCAACAAAAGGCATAAGACATTTTCTTAGCTGTCTTCAAAGATAAGAAAAGACAGAAATAATAACAACAAAAGCAAATGACTAGAATATTCTTCTATGTACACACGACAAAGAAATTTCCCAACTATACTATTGTCATCTAGGAGAAAATGGTCCTCTTGGGAATCCAGGTGCAAGTAGTTTGACTAAAATTTCTTAGAAAACTAAGACAACTTCCATACCTCTTTAAAGCCATTCCACAGTGCAGTTTTCATTTTTCCACCACTGTTTCTGAAATTGTGCAGCTGCAGCTGGAAATATAACAATAGTTCAGCATACTGGCATCTATTTCCTGATTTAGAATCAACAGGGAAATAATTGTCAAGACTTGAAATTGAATGCATATAATTGTTGTATATTTAACAATTAATATGAAGCTGTTTAATTCAAACACCTAGAGATAGTCGTTAAGCAAGCAATACTCAGTATTGCATTTGGAAATGTCTAAATTTAAATTTAAATATTTTATGACTTGATTTAATTTATGAGGAATACTTTATTCCTTTTTCAATCATGAGGATTTCAGTACAAGAATATAGTTAAATAGATTTCTGTGAGAAACATGTGTGTATATGTATATGATTATGTAACTCCTATTACAAATGGTCAATAAAGCAAACAACATTTTTAATTGTTCATTTTGTGCTCAAATTCATGTAATTTATTTCTTTCAATATTCATTCTAATAAGCATATGGGTAAACATAAAAACAAGAATAATGAAAACACAAACATTTTTCTTTGAATTCTCTTTTGAGTGTATGCCTTTTGAGATTTTATAAATGATATATGTGCAGGGGTACATACTGCTAAATAAAAATGGTGGAAAGAAAAGAAAAAAATGGTTTCCTTTAAACTGTTGGAAAAGTAGACCAATTTTCTATCAATATGTGCTCAAACTAAAACCAATTAACCCCAAAAAGGAGTGATTTCTTTTACTTTAAAAAATACTGAGTAGTACATGCAAATATTGTCCAAGATTTATTCATATTTAAACAATAAAAGAGTTAATATTTATTAAATACTAGGCTATAATTATCTCCATGGTTTGATAATATTCCTCTATTGCTTTCTCTGTTTTACAAATAAGATAGATGAAATATACAGAGGTACATACAACTAATATGTGCTAGACTTAGACTTGGATATTTTCCTCATTCTCGGGCCACAAATGTAGCCTAAAGTAGTAGTTTGAATAGAAATAGGAATCAAATTTAGATTTTCAAAGTGTATGCTATTATTGAAGCCTGATAGCTTTATTTAATGTATTTTTCCCACCCTTTAAAAGTTTGATGAATTTAGAGCTCTTATTGATGAATCTTTTACCATATACCACTTTAAGTACTTTTAAGAGCTTTCTTATTGTTTTGTACTTTTTCTTGTTTATTTTGTTTGCCTTTATTTCAAGTAGCTCCTGGGATCCATGTTATCTTAAGATGGATGCTTAAGATACAGTTCCAACTTAAGATATTCAGCAAAATGAGAGGTTCTAGGAATAGAACAAAAATTGTTATATTATACTGCAGGTAGTGACATGGTAGAAGCACACCTTGTATCACTGAAAACCAGGGAAGCATTTTCAGGAAAGGTGACTCTGAAGCTGAATCTTTAATAGAATTAATTATAACTCGTCTGTAAAAAAAAAAATTGATGGACATTTGTGGTAGCACAAAACAGAATAAAGCATGGAAGAACATAATAGAGGTATGTGCAACATAGAGTGGTGGAGTGTGGGTGGGGGGCTTGGGCAAGTAGATACACTCTTGCTACAAAGTGCATTTATTCTAGTCCAGGATTTATTCTAGTGCTTGATGTAAAAAAAAAAATCTGTTCTATAACATTAATAACGTATGAATATGCAGAATGGATTAAAGAAATGTGAAATTGGGAGAATGAACAGGGAAATAAGACTTTCTTAGTGGGAGAGTAGAGAAAGACTGAGGATATATAATATAAGAAAGGTATATTATAAGGAAGTAGGCATAATTGCTGAAAACTGGATGTTAGGGGTACAGAAAGAAGACTGGGTTTACTTCTTTTTTAAAAAATGTTTATTTTTTAGTTGTAGTTGGACATAATACCATAATTTATTAATTTTTATGTGGTGCTGAGGATCCAACCCAGGCTGCGCACATGCGAGGTGAACACTCTACCACTGAGCCACAATGCCAGCCCTGAGTTTACTTCTTATTTTCTGTAATTTGTGGCTACTTTAGAGTAGCTAAAGAGCAATTGGTAGGATATAGCTTCTGATTTAAAATTTTATAGAGGTACAAATACACACTTAAAAATAAGAAGAAAGCAGATAGTTATGTCTTTGTTTTCTTTCTCAGAAATAAATGTGGCCTCATTTGAGAGAGAAACTCATAGTTTAATGACTAAGGTTCTTTCAAGGAGACATATAAAATGGAGAGTAAGAAAAAGACTAGTTCAAAACCAGGCGTGCTGGTTATGCCTGTAATCCCAGAGGCTCAGGAGTCCGAGGCAGGAGGATTGTGCGCCAGCAAAGGTGAGGCACCCAGGAACTCAGTGATACCCTGTCTCTAAAATACATAATAGGGCTGAGGATGTGGCTCAGTGGTTGAGTGCCTCTGGGTTCAACCCCTAGTACCAGAAAAAAGAAAGAAAGAAAGAAAGAAAGAAAGAAAGAAAGAAAGAAAGAAAGAAAGAAAGAAAGAAAGAAAGAAAGGAAGGAAGGAAGGAAGGAAGGAAGGAAGGAAGGAAGGAAGGAAGGAAGGAAGGAAGGAAGGAAGGAAGGAAAAGAAAAAGACTTTTATAAGAACAAAAATAAAACTTAATTTTTAATTCCACAGCTATATAGAAATGTTAAAAATTTTTCTTTTGATTTGATTAACTAATTGATACAGAAAATAAAATCAGAAAATTAAGTCTTCAATAAAGAAGAACAAAATTATGTCATTTGCATGAAAATGGTTGAAACTGGGGAACATCATGCTAAGGAAAATAAGCCAGACTCAGAAACTTAAGGGTTGTATGCTTTCTTTCATGTGTGGAAAACTGAGAGGAAAAAAAATAACTATAAAATGTTCTCATGAAAATATAGGGAGATCAGTTGTGCAGGTGAAGTGGATTGGAAGGAATAAAGAGGGGGGAAGGAAAAGGAAATACTGGGGAATAAAGTTTACAAATAATGATATGTGTATGTAGGAATATGTCAAAATGAATCCCACTATTACTTATATCTACCAATTTAAAAAAAGATAATTAAAGCTTTAATATGTGTTTTTCAGTCCTGAATTATTTGATCATAAATTGATGTTATG
Source organism: Urocitellus parryii (assembly GCF_045843805.1). Classification (NCBI taxonomy): domain Eukaryota; kingdom Metazoa; phylum Chordata; class Mammalia; order Rodentia; family Sciuridae; genus Urocitellus; species Urocitellus parryii. The sequence goes on along the minus strand of NC_135538.1, from coordinate 66,158,657 downwards.
TTGATACTCCTAGTCAGTAATTATGGAATTTTACACACATTTAGCTACTTTATATTGTAGGCAATAAAGAATAACTGACTTTGTACTTTCCTTTGGGGAAAAATATATTCTTAAAGAAATGTAAATGGTACTTTGAAAATATTTCAGTCTATTGAAATGAGAGAAGTAACAAGGTGGCACCTGAATATCGATTAGTTTTAGAGACTTTTTATCCAGGTAACAGAGGGACCCATTAAATCTTCAGATGTTACTGGATCATGACAGATTTTTGCCATAACAGGTAGGCTTCAATGGGAAAGTAATGCACTTATCTCCTAAATGGCAGACTTACTGTTAAAGTAACCTCCCAACCTCCTAATGAAACCTGCCATTCATTTCCAAATAAGGCATATAATTTTCTCTTGCAAGAGAACCAGTTTATCACCAAGTCTATTCTGTCTTTTCAAATCCAGGATATATTCTACTGAGGTATATTTGCTAGAACATGAAACTCAATACAAATCCACCTCCCCTCTTTGAAGAAGGTCTATTGGGTGATCTCATCAGGGGAGGAAAAACAGCTATAGTAATTTTTTCTTTTGTTGACTAGTAATATAAAATTCAGCACTAATATTAAATACAACATTTTCTTTATGGAAAATATATGTAAAAATTTAAAATTTTCAGACTAAAAGTTATTAAATTTTTAATTCTATAGAAGTTATTGGACTAAGTCTCTGAAAATATTTTAAGAAAGTTGACTTAAAATATTTTATATATAGCTCTACTATTTACAGTATTACTGACCTATTAAGGCAGGAAATGGTTAATGAAAATCTGGACCCTACAGAAGATAAGTGCTGAATCTTCATTTTTTTAGGTCAAGAAAAAGCTTCTGAGAATGAGATCTTAAAGAATAGACTAGTCTTTGAAAATCAACTTTGCACAATCTCCAACAAACTACAAAGTTTATGCAAAGTAAGACTACCACAAATTCAGCCTTAGTCAAATTACTCTGTAATTAATGTTATCAGTCTTACCCAGAGTATAACCTATTGACCTTGCTTTCAAGATTTGTATTTTCATTTTGCAGTAACTTATATTATAGCTTTTTGATTTATATTTTATTTTGTAACATAATCCCTGATATTTAAATTACCAGTAATGTGAGAAATTTAAAAGTCCCCTTACTCACATTTTGTGATGGTAAGTTTGGTAAAGATATATTTTAAAACTCATATTTTCAGCAAATATAGGTGAATTGTTTTTAATGGAAAATTAAATATTGTGCTTACCAAATGCAATTTTATGGAAGTGCACACAAACACTTTAAAATGTGGAAGAAGTTATACATTCACAGCTTTTAAAAGGAAGAAAGTCCATCCTTTACTTTAATGATGTTCTCATTTAAGATACCTTAGAAATCAAAATTAATCTTTGGTTAAGTTATTAGCCTTTAGTTAAAATATAGGTAACTGAGTTACTTATATTTTTGATAATTGGGATTTATTGAATTTATTTATTGTATTTTCATATTTTTAAAAAATGATTGAAAGTGTTTAAGTGCATTGTATGTGTGCTTTGCAACTAATTAGAAAAAAAATATTCTAATGAAAGCATAAAATGTTCACAGACATTCAAAACCAAGTGTATGTTCACCTCTTAGAGTGGTAAATGCAATCTTATTTGCTCCTAGGACAATAATAGTTATTTTAGATAAATGCTATTGTTATGGTTTCTTTATCTCTTTTGTTCTAAAAGAAAGGAAACAAACAGAGAAATTGCAGTTCTGAACATATAATAAGAACTGAAACAGAGATAGAAAATATAGAGAAAATAGAACAACTTTATTAAAGTTGCATGGGAAGCTAAAAAGTAAGAATGAAGAAGTAAATGCTTTTGCTTACATTGATAGGTTTTCTGAGGCTGTGCTGGATTTTGGTCTCTTCTAATTCAAAACAGTAAGAAAGCTTAGAATTATACACATGCAAGGAAACAGCACCTTCTCAGCTATTAAAATGATATTTGGGTTCAGCAATGCTAGGATATTTCCCAGGGTAAATGCAGGTTAACATGGATAAAGTTTTGAGTATTTCTTCTTATTTTGATTGGTAGGAATTAAAGTTAGAGATAATTTAAGATGATTAGTAGCTGGCGATTTGCTTTTTAATATTCTCAGTTGTTGCATGGGACATGGTTAGAGTTGCAAGCTAAGTTTCTTAATTGAGGAAGCAGTTCCAATCATTGTCACTGTTATTTCCCTTTTCACCATGATCTCTGGTCCTTGTTCTCATTTTCCCCATATTTTCACCCAGAGCATTCTAGTCATCCATGCAGAAGAGTTCTCACATCCTCATGTGTCTTTCTAGTTTGCCCCTAGACTTAAGCATTATGTGAAACCTTTGAAAGCTGGCACAGTTTTCTCAAAATCTACATTTTGCTTTCCCAGCATTTTTGTCTGGTGTAAAAAAAGAGCTTGACTGATAATGACTTGGTTTTACTCCAGTCTTCAGTCTGCATAAACCATGAAAGTTTAAGCAAAATGCCATATGCTTTTCATCTCTCGCACCCTTTAACTTTGGCGATACAATTTAATCATCCACTGAGTTTTAGGCAAATTCCTCCTTTTCCTTCCCACTTACTCTGGATTACTTAACTCTGGACTTGAGTTCTTGCTCTGGTCCTTGTCAACGGGTTCTATGATTTGACATTTGTATCTGTTTGTTGGCTTCTTACTCGGTAATTCTTTGGAAGCCGTTTTGGATTTCTGCAGTTTAGACTTCCTGCTTCTCTTTTGTTTCAGCTTAACTTTCCAATTTTTGTATCTTCTGCTACCAGTAATGATAAATTCCTAAGTTCAACAATAGCTCATAGACCACCCAACCAACTGCAGTCCCCAGGCCTAACATTTGTTCTTCCTTGGAGTTTCACATTCATTATGTATAAAACTTTAGTACTTAAGAAGAAAAGTCCTTCTAATGCTGAATTTACATGCTATTTTTGTCCTTTTCACATAATTGAAACTATTGATATAGTCATCTGGCATGGTACTCTGAGGGAATTTCTTGCCTAAGTAACTAGAGCCAGGAAAGACACATTCTTTAAGACATAAAGATAGGAAAAGTTTGCAAGAGCACAATGCAGTCTAAGAAGGGAGAATATTACAGGAGAAGATGTTATATGGAAGAAGAGACATGCTTTTTGAGTATACATACAGAGAGATCCTTAACACAATTATAAACAGGGAAATGTTAACCTAAATCACACTGGATACCATTTTGTTTCCTCTAGATTGTCAGCTGTCATTCATATTAATAATATCAAACAGTGCAGAAAATGTGGATTAAGGAATCTGGTAAGAACATTAAAACAGTTGTCATTATATTAATTTTCACATATTCTTATATTAAACATTTTATTAATTATTACATGCCAATATATCATCAATATACCAATATATCCTCATGTGAACATAACAATTATCAGAAGATCTCTCACAGTTGGTCCACAAGGTATAGAAAACAATTCTTAGAGCCATGATTTTTTTTTTGCAATAACAAAAATCTGGAAACAACTAAAATAAACATTGATAGAGAGTAGACAAGGAAATGGAGGTATAAACAGATTGTAGGCTATTATGAAAAATTAAAAATATATGAATAAGTAACACTACTACAGACAGTACAAATTTATCTTAAATTAGCATTGACTAAATAGTATAGTTGTCACATTACTGTGTCATAGGTATTTTAAAGTTCAGAAGCTGTATAATATTATATGATTAACGATGAATAAAATATGATAAAGTCCTAAAAAACACAAATATGCTACAAAATATAGGATACAACTGTTGGACATAAGGAATAATTAGAAAAGAACATGCAGATGGACTTGCTCATTAAATGTTTTGGGTTTGGCAGTGGAGTGTTAGTAGTTCTTAGTAATATACTTAATTAGTATTATACTTAACACTGCATACAAGTCAAATAAATGTATGAAATATCAAGTTAAAAGTACAATAAAGAAATATATTTATGTTTTAAAATAAAATCTTTTAGTCCTTAAAATCTAAAAAATATGCCCTCTGCCAGTTTTCATATGATGAGTAAAGTGTTTATTTCTGTCTTAGAAAATACCCTTATCATTTAATGAAGAATTAATCATTAAGTAGATAAAGAATAAGTGTGGGCTAATTTGAGCATCTAGAAGGTTTCATCTCAGGTATTTTAAATCTTAAGTAATCACCTTTTAGTATTTCCCCCTTTTTACTTCTATTGTGGAATTATATATGATGTTTCAGTATGTTTTTGATGAAAGTAAATATAAAAATACAGTTAGTAAAATAGTAGATGTTGCCAATTCAGAAAGGATCTGTTGTGAGCTCTCCTTTTAAACTTCAGATATATTTAACAAGACAGCATTCATTTTATGTTTGCCTCAGCATAAACCCTCTGCTGTCAATATGACAAAATCAAGTGAAATGTGAGCTAGTTGAGAGCAGAATCACTTATCCTCTACTGCATATCAAGAAGCTTTAAAGAAAGACTATCAATTCTGACAAGGCTTTAAATACTTGTAACTGACCAATGGGTAGAAGATAAAAACGTGAAGCAGTTTATTCAATAGCACCAACAGAACTCAAGTGATTGAGCAGTTAGCGAATTCTTGATAGTTAGCGAATTCTTGATAGTTAGCGAATTCTTGAATTCTTGATAGTTAGCAAATTCTTGATAGTTAGCAAATTCTTGATAGGTAAGCCAGTATTCACTGTCACCTTATAAGAGCCTCTTAAATTTTCAGAGAATAATCCATGTGAGCACTTTCCATTGAGTACATTATGAGAGGTTCCATATCAGCCCACAGTGATGGCCACTAGAGGTACTTACTAATAACTCCCATTATGAACACATCACAGCTCAAGAGTGCATGTTATACAATAAATTTGTTTTTCTCTTTTATATTGAATATTTTTGAACAAACAACAGAAAACTGGGAAGTATCTCATCATTTAAAGATTCAAACTGAAAGAACCAAAAAAATAAATCTCATGAACCTAATTTTCCGTAAGTTTTAACCCAATATCCTAAAAATTATATCTCCCATTTTCTCAGTTCTCTTAAAATAGCTGCTGTAAGCATATTGTGATCTTTTGACACTTCACTTTCTCATGACTTTTGTGCTCTATTACTCCATCATTCCTTTTTTAGAGAGTCTTAGGGATAGGGAAGTCTGTCTATTTTTTATAATTGTTCCTTAAGCTCAGAACTGTGCCCCACTAATTGGGCAACTGTGGCACATAAACGTAACCTTTCTCCATGAACTTCCACCTTTCCTTCAAAGCAACTTTTCCACAGGTCAAGGGTAAGTGACTGAAGGCACCTAGAAGACGATGCAGTCTTGCCCTGCATCCTTACCCTGGCACTAATGGACTTTTGCTGTAACAGGAGTGTGATCGATGACCTCTGCCCATCAGATGGGTTGACACACTCTTATTTTCCTATCCTTATACAAACACAAATATTCTGCTAGAAAATACATAGATTTACCTTTTGACTCTTAATTTTCATGAAGTTACAAATGGGGAAAAAAAAACAAAATCAAAAGAGTGGCTATAAGGCTCAAAATGAACTGATGAAGTTTCTGGCTGCTTTGATATAAAGACAGGAAAAGAGAACTGAATGGTGGTGTCATGAACCCATTACACTTAAGTCTGTGGCTTTTCCTGACAATCCAATCTCCCAGCTACTCTAGTCTACACTCTTCATATCCTCAATATCCTCTAGACTCAACTTTTGGGCCACTAGGCCTGATAAATAAGGTCCAATCTGCTGTCCAATTGAGCTTTGTATTTAGGGTCAGTAAACTTTTTTTGAATGGTACATATGGTTTCTGGGATCCCAAACAATTAACTCTTATAAGTGTAATGGGGAAGTAGACACAAGTAACACCTAAATGAGTAAGAGTCATTGTTTTCAAATAAAACTTTATTTATGGATAAAAAATGCAAATTTCGTTTAATTTTCATCTGGCTCAAAATAACAATTTCTCTGCTTTTTTTTTCCAACCATTTAAAAATGTGAACTTTCCCTTGGCTTTCTGCCAAACAAAATTAGGTAGTGCGCTTATCTTATAGTATCATTGGTACATTCACTGCCAGTTGAGAGAAATGATAATATATTTAACTTAAAGCGAATCATTTGTTTTAAATAATCTAAACTACAGCAAAGTAACACTATTTTACATACTCACATTTGCATATCATGGAATTCCTACCATTAGGGATGGACTTTCATATATTATTGTATTTGCTTGCTATCAGTCAAATAAAACAAGAAGAAAAATTTAAAAGCCCTCTTTGGGAAAGAAAACTGAAACCAGCAATTTTCTTTCAGGTACATGGGTGATATGTTTTGCTTTATAAATATCCTTAACTAATGCTCAGCCAGGAGTGGTGCACCAGTGTGGTGACTAGCCATAGATTCTGAGAATTTAAATAATTTTCTATCTACATTATAAATCTGGTCACTTCTTATAGAAGCACATACCGAATAAATCTCAGAATTAATGTACTACATCTACATTCAGAAATCCAATTTCTTAAAAATACCTCTGAAAAACTAAGTAATTGGAAATATGTTGGATAATTAATTATGACACTGCTGGGTCCTGGTAAGGATTCCCCTTGTTAATATTTAGCTGCCTTCAAGGAAATTACTGGATATCTGTAGTTATCTATCTTTTCAGAGTTCTATCTAAAAAAGATCCCTGTTAAATTCTTCTTTTCTGCATGTATTTAATTTTTCACTTTTAAAATTCTCATATAAGTACCACTCATTGAGTATGGTTCACCACCCTCAGTGGTCTGAATGGTCCCTAATGTCATCCTACACTTTTCAATTAAGTCAGTGGGCATCATTTCATAACACTTGCCTTGTTTTCCTCTGAAGCAATTTAAATATTTTCTTTAGTCTGCCCTATCCTTTCTCCTTCCATGTGTGCTTGCTTGTTTATTTATAATTTTCTTATCACACAATATGACTACAATTTCTGTGCATTCTGCTCCTTCTAACTTCTTATATCTGACACAGTGATTTCATTTTAACTACAGCCCTTTGCATTCCCACCTGAAAAGGTGCAGCATCACAGTAAGCCATGCTTCCCACTGAACCCAATTAGTCCCACTGTGCAAAGGAACCTGGGCCTGAACATCCCTTGTGAGATAGGCAACATATGGTAACTACTATCAACACTGCTGGAACATCTGTGTATGAATGCATGCTGTGTGTGTGTTACATTAGTAGCCCATCTTTATATGAGTCTGAAGGAGGTGCAGAGGTGTAAGCAAAGAAATAGGGAGTGCAGTTGAGAGAAGAGTTTTTCCAGTTACTGTGACAGCTTTGTTTCCCTTTTTTGAAAGAATGGAGTTAAACATAATCATTCATTAAAATTTTTCTCAACTCATTAACAAAAAATTTCCCACCAATGGATTAGAAAATGTTGGGAAAATAATATCAATCTTTGGATCACCATGTATTAACCTTCTAGCTCAGTAATAGAAATTAAAACAATGATAACACTAACAATGACTATAGCTATATATGTTCATCACTGTTCTGAAATTTTTCATGAATCATACTATCTAATGTTTCCAAAATATATTATAAGACCTATTGTTATATCTATTTAGAGATGAGTGAACTGGCACATAAATAAAACTTAGCAATTAAAATAGGCAAACCCAGGACAGAACAGTCTTTATTTACTTAAAAACATTTACAAAGTCTATCTATCTATCTATCTATCTATACTCACATACTAAGAAAATGCATATATATGTGTATATCACAAAATCTCTCTCTCTATATATATATATATGTGTGTGTGTGTGTGTGTGTGTGTGTGTGTATATATATATATAGATAGATAGATAGATATAAAGTATTTTTTTTTTCATTTTTATTCCTCTGGAAAGTATGTCAAAAAGATTATAATTATGATTTGTAATTTTATAACTCCTTTTTAATATTGATACTAGCCTAGAGTTGGAGGCATATCTAGGAAGGAAGCAGAAATTCTTGGGAAAGAGAGGATAGTAAATGAAAATTAAAAGGTATGGTAAATGGGTAGAATAATAACTTTTTTTCCTCCCACTTTATTAAGTGGCAACTAACCAGAAACTATGGCTAGTCATCATACCTAAGCATTACTCCTGGCTAAATTGATTATTATTTGGTACAGATATAGGAATTTATAATGAGGAAAGACTATGTAAGAATGTGCTTGCAATTATAAATAACAAATGAATGGCATAAGAAAAAAGAAGTATAAAAATTCCAAATATTTTGTTTGATTTAACAATCTACGTAAAACATTTCATAGGTAGTGAGCATTTACTAGGGAGTGTTAGAAGTAATTTTATTTTAAATTATTCCATACATATTATAGACCACTTATTCTAGCCAAGGCATCAATAGGTCTTAGAATATTTTCATAAGAAATACCAATAAGTGAATATTAGATTTGATGTTGAAATTTACAACATTTCCTTATGTTTTAATTATTTTTAATTTTTTATTAGTAGATAGACACAATAACTTTATTTTATTTATTTGTTTTTATGTGGTGCTAAGAATCAAACCCAGTGCCTCACAAGTGCTAGATGAGTGTTCTATCACTGAGCCACAACCCCAGCCCATGTTTTAATTATTACCCAAAAATAAGTTAAAAACAAAATCAAATGAATGAAAAATGGAACTAAATACAAATAGTGATAAATTCAGAAGGAAAATGCTCTTCACAGAATCAAATTGTAAATGGAAGGTTCTTAGCAGAAACAATTGTATTATATGAAATGTGTTAATACTGATTGTACTGTAATGTAAATATTTGGTAAATCTGAACAATGCCCAAGAGTAATCAGAAAAGTAGTAAAAGAAATTTAGAATCTCTGTGTACATTCAAGGGCTCTATGCCACAAGAAAACATTTTCAGTTTAATTCCAAAGCTAAATGTTGAAGGAAATATGTAAGTTAATCCAATACTGAAGAAATATAAAAGAGAAAAACATCACCATGTTATGTAGCATAAAAAAGGGTAAACCTTGATCATCTGTTAATGAAATTAATTATGTCAATCTGTTAAAGAAATACCGCTTGAAATAGGAAAGCATACCTAATGAAGGAGCTGGCAAATAAGTGGAAATCTGCATATCATTTAGGATGGTTTGACTCAACTGAAGACTGATATGCAAAGAGTCAATACAATCAAAATGACACTATGGAGGACTTTAGCTATTTAACAAAAAAAAAAAAATCAATTTTCCCCGCTGAGAAATAAAACAATCTCAATATTAACTTCCAAAAGATGGAAGTGATATAAGGCTAAAATCTTTTGAAGACATTAATATATTTGGAATACGAAAGATCAGCAAAATGATACAAAAAAAAGTTAAAAAAGAAGAAACAAACTAATTGGAAGACAAGTATAAAAGGTGGAAGGCTTAAAGAATTTTAAGTTATGGGAAGAATGGCTGAGAAAATAAAGAGAAACAGTGGGTTATTATTATTATTAGGATAAAAAAAGAAGGTATATAATACGCCAATTTTTAGAAATTGGGAATCAAGGAAATTAAAGCATTAATGATAAAGTTGAAGATCCAAGCAAACATGAGATTATCTTTATAAGGGATATGGATAGGAAAACAAAGAGTTCAAACTATCATTGTTTGCCTTCAACATGATTCTATATTTAGAATATCCAAAATACTCTACCATAAAACTTCTAGAACTCATAAATGAATTCAGCAAAGTAGGAGGATACAAAATTAACACATATAAATCAATTGTGTTCATATACTTCAATAATGAATCAGCTAAAATAGAAATTAGGAAAACCACTCCATTCACAAAAGCATCAAAACAAAAACAAAAACCTTGGGAATTAATCTTATAAATGAGATGAAGGACCTCTAAAATGAAAACTATAGACACTAAAGAAAGAATTTGAAGAAGACCTTGGAAGATGAAAAGGCATCCCATGTTCTTGGATAGGCAGAATTAATATTGTCAAAATGGCTATACTATACAGATTGAAGGCAATCCCCTTCAAAATTCCAATGATATTCTTTAGAGAAATAGAAAAAGCAGTCATGAAATTCATTTGGAAATGTAAGAGGCACAGAATTGCCAAAGAAATCCTCAGTGAGAAAAGTGAAGGAGGAGGCATCACAATACCAGTCCATAAATTATACAAAAGAGATATAGTAACAAAAACAGCATAGTATTGGCATCAAAATAGCAAGAAGATCAATGGAATACAACAGGAGACACAGAAACAAACCCACATAAATATACTTACCTCATACTAGACAACAGTGCCCAAAACATATGCTGGAGAAAAGAAAGCCTATTCAACAAATGTTGCTGGGAAAACTGGAAATCCATATATTGCAAAATGGACCTAAGCCCTTATCTCTCATGCTGCAAAAAAATTCAACTCAAAATGGACCAAGGACTTTGGAATTAGACCAAAAACCCTGCCCATACTAGTAGAAAATGTAGGCCCAACTGTATAATACATCAGCTTCAGGAACTGACTTCCTAAAGCACAAGAAGTAAAATTAAAAAAAAAAATCAATAAATGGAATGGCATCAAACTAAAAAGCTTCTTCACAGCAAAAAAAAAAAAAAAAAAAAACAAGAGCATGAAAAGAGAGCCTACACACAGTGGTAAGTCTTTGCCACTTGCACCTTAGATAGGGCATTAATTTCCAGGATATATAAAGAAATCTAAAAAAAAAAAAATTAACATCAAAAGAGCAAGTAACCCAATCAATAAAAAGGAAATGGAACTGAACAGACCTTTCTCAAAAAAAGGAATTCAAATGATCAACAAATAAATGAGAAAGTTCAACATCTCTATCAATTAGAGAAATGCAAATTAAAACTACAATGAGATTTCTTCCCACTCCAACCAGAATGGCAAATATCAAGAATAAAAAAAACAATAAATTTTGGTGAGGATGTGCGGGTAAGTGTACACTCATATATTTTTGGTCTGACTAAAAATTAGTACAAACACTCTGGAAAACAGTATGGAGATTTCTCAGAATATTAGGAATGGAACCACCATTTGACCCAGCTATTTCACTCCTTAGTAAATATCTAAAGTATATAAAAATCATCATACTACAGCGATGCAGCCACATCAATGTTTATAGCAGCTCCATTCATAATAGCTAAGATATGGAACAAACCTAGAGGGCCATTAACAGATGAATAGATATTTTTAAAATGTGGTTTATATATACAATGAAATATTACTCAGCCATACTGAAGAATGACTTTATGACATTTGCCAGTAAATGTATGGATCTGGAGACTGTCATGCTAAGTGAAATAAGTCAACACTCCAAAACCAAAGATTGAGCTTTCACTGATATGTGGAGGCTAACCCATAGTAAACATGGGGAGGGAGAATAAACTTTTAGTAGATTAGACAAAGAGGAAGAAAGAAAAGGCAACATAGGCAAAGGAAAGATGGTGGAATGAATCTGACCTAATTTTTATATGTACAAATATGAACATACCACAGTGAATTCCACTATTATGCACATTCACAAGAATGGGGTCCTAATTAGAATAAGATATATTCCATACTTGTATAATTATATTAAAATATATTCAACTGTCATGTACAACTAAAAACAACACACACACACACACACACAGAGAGAGAGAGAGAGAGAGAGAGAGAGAGAGAGAGAGAGAGAGAGATTTGAACTAAGAAAGTAACACAGAGACTGGAGGATCAGAGAAAAAGCCCAGAGAAAAAGAATAGACAAGTTAACAAGAAGAACAAGCTTCAACAATAAAGGGGTGATTGATGACTATACTACTAAATAAACAAAATTAGAGGAAAATAGAAATTAAACCCTGATATAACTGTATTTAAGAAAAGCAAAAGGGTTTAAATTTTAAAAATTATAAATTAATTTGTAATCCTCCATCAAAATACCCATTACTTGTTTTTTTATAATGTGGATATCAGGCATATCTGTAAATAATGTAGGTCTAAATTATTTATTATAAAATTCTTCCTATCAAAACCTCACGCCTATCACATATTACATATGTATTTTATATAAGTAAGTAGACAAAAGAAGATAATAGAGAAATTATTTTAGCATAAACATAGGATAAGAGTATAAGCTCTAATGACTTAGAATCCTGACCCCATTCCTCCTTTTAACTATTTGCTTTTGGAGAAGTGACTTAATTTATCTGTCATTCGTGTTTATTACAATATTATCTATAGAATAAGAATACCATCATTTCATTACGTAGCATTATTTTGAGTTTTAAAGAACCTAGCCTGTGCAAAACAGGATTTGTCACACATACTACTTTTGAGATTGTATCTCTTTTTATGCATGTATAGATGGAGTTAAATTGCATGTAATTATTGTATAGAATTATTAATGTAAGTAAATGCATATGTATTACATGTATGTATTTGATTTTAATATGTATCATAGTTATAATGTGTTCATATTCATGTGTGTGAGTATGAAGCTGATACAGAGAAAAACTTTGTAATTTATGTTTATCTATCATTCTTTACCCACAACTGGAGAAGACTTTCTTAATACACTTTTATACTCACTTCTAAATTTCAAAATTGTTAAGTCCTTGATAACTTTTGGTTTACTTGTTTCTTTTAGTGAGTGAAGTTAGGGAATATGTCTATGGTTTTACAAAAACATTAAGCTAGGGTTTCTTAGGCTCCATTACTTCTTCTTTTCATATTTTTATTGATGCATTATAGTTTTACAAACTGATGCTATTTGTTGTTACATATTTGTATATGCACACAATATAACAATATAATCTGACCACTATCACTCCATATCACTGTCCCCCCTACTTTTTCTTGAAGAGACATTTGCCAGAATAATGAATGGTTTTAGCACTCCAACCAAGTAGTAGTTAACTAACTGTCAAAGCATCACAGCTTCACCATTGTGATTTCTCTACATAGTCTGGAACACCAGGTCACATCCTGCTTTTATAAGTGAACTGAACCCTCTTGTTCATATGGATAAAAGACCATGACATGTGCATTCTAATAATATTTCATTTATTTCAATTGAAATGTCTATGTGAATATAATTCTGAGCTTTTGACAATGTTAAAATTTAAAATGACTTAAATTACAATAAGCTCTGATTAAATAAATCTCTGAAAAATCACAATTAAATAATCTATATTCTGAGATTTGAAGGCTCATTTAGAAAAAAATGTTCTAATATTAAACATTGCTTGGGTTTTTTTTGGAGGGGGGAGTTTATGAGAGGGTGGGTATATTGCTATCTGGTCAAACACTACTGTTTCCTTGTGTCTTTCATAAAGTAATCTACAAATACATACACAGCTCATTTCATGAGAAGTGATCAGGAGGAAAATGTTACTTCCCATGAACTGTTAAGGCATTTGAAAATAGGGATCTTTCCCTTCATTTCTTTTCTTTGTAAATCTATAAATATCTTGGCTTAATCATCAACAAATGTTGATTAAATGAATGAATTTCTCTTTGTCTCAGATAGGATCAAGCCTAAAGAGTATAAGTCACACCTTGGAAACTTGAAGATTGTTCCTGCTTTTCCTGCTTTTCTTCTATCAAGGTCGCTTACTCTAAACTCACTAGTTCTTAAGTAAGTTACTAGATTGAATGTAGCCAAATGTTGTCATATTCTAATTTTATTTATGTATCCTAAAAAACAACATGTGACTCTTTTTTAAAAATGTGGAAAACTACATGTGAGCAGGTGAATGTTACCTCACTATCTGAATGAGAATTCTTTACAGGCAAGCACTGTAATTATCCAAGAACTGTGTCATTTATGGTTGGGATTTAATAAACGTTTTTAACCAATTAAACAATCTTAGGTCCCTATAGAAGATAAGCCATATGTAGAATCTATACTATTTATAGCTATTTTAATTTTGTAACAGTCATTTTTCAATGGTGTTAGTGGCACCACCAGCAAAGAAAAAAAGGATTCAGTTTTCATTTTGTCTTCTGTGTTCAGAGAGAGTTTACTGGTTATGCTGAGAGATACCTCACTGGTGATCTGATTTAAATTCAAATAAATGACTTAAAAATGAAAATTCCTATGTTGCATTGCCCTTAGCTAATATTGATATGCTAATCCCAAAAATGTATTATAGATTTAGAGGCTTAAATGATCAACAGTAGATGCATATTTTTCTCCTCATTTATTTATTTTTTGGCCAATTTTAAAACTAGGCAAGATAAATTTCATATATATATATATATATATATATATATATATATATATATATATATATTATTAACTGCAGTTAATGTACCCAACAGCAATGTAAAGAAACAAAGATACTTAAAAAGATTCAGAAAAGCAGTTAAACAGAAGTTTCAGAGATCTACATATGACATTAAAGAATAAGCGAATTTAAAATTTAAATTGCAAGGATGAAGGCAGTCATTTGAACAGGGTTTATGGTCTACTAAGGTCTTTAATTTCTCTTATTTTACACTATATTCAATTTACCTATAATAATGTAGAAAAATACTTAAAAGGAATGTTTTTTCTTAATTTTTTTAGTTGTTGATAGACACAATATTTTTATTTGTTTATTTTTATGTGGTGCTGGGGATTGAACCCAGGGCCTCATGCGTGTGAGGCAAGCACTCTACCACTGAGCTACAACCCCAGTCCAGAATGCAGTTTTTTTTTTTTTTTAAATTAAGCCATCCCCTTCTTCCTTATAAATAGAAATTAATCTAGTAAGAAAGAAGAAGTTAATAATGAACCATTACAGCAAGTATTTACATATTTTTCTTGGTACTTGTATATTTCTTTATGTGCCAATTATCAATATGATATATAATCTAAAAATAAATCATTTTTAAGTTAATACATCATTTATAATAATTTATTTTAGAGTCAAAGTCAAAATTAATTTTATGCGTAAGGCAGACATGAATATCACATACCTTAGAGATTTTACTTAATATTAACACATTTATCTCCTTTTGTGTTAATTTACTACCATGTGAATTGAATGCTTGGTAATAGAATATGAACAATGATGCAATACCTTTACTTTTGATAGCAAAATATTAATAAAATTTTTAAAGGAAACCTAGCAAGACCCTTTTATATCATTTAAGAGAAACTGTTAGTAGTATTTATGTAAGAATACACTTTGTTTCATGGAATTTATATACAAATGTAGAAGTGCTTCTGCACTTCATTGAATTTTTCTGATGACCTAATTTCCAAATGCCTACATAATTCTGTGTGTGCAAAAGCACACTTAGACTATAAAGTTAAAGTACTGTACAACACCAAGGAATTTCAGTGACATGAAAAGATATTCTTCCCTTAAGAATTTTTTTCTTGTTTAATGGTCATGAGTAAATTAAAAGATTGACCCTAACTATATACTTCAAAATTAGTCTCATACTGAAATTAATTTATTTATGGCTACTATTTTTTGGTTACCAATATCAATGGAAGATGATAAAGATTTTTGATCTTTCACAATTCTACATTGGGCTGACAGTGTCTGCACTGATTCTTCTTACACTTACTGAGAGGAGGAGATTTGGGATATCTGATTATACCCTCTAAAGACTTACCTGAACAGATAAATTTTAGAACCATCTCAGTTATCTGGTTGGCAATGGAAGAAAGGAATCATATCATCTCACATAAACATAACCAAATCTATTGACAAAGTGTGATATAGAAGAATCTGACTGTATACAGAATTGTTTTGAGTAGCAGGATTTTATTCTGAATACAATGTACTTGTGATAAAAGAGAGAAAGATTATTATAGTACTAACAACATTGTAATGTTGATACATAGTTGTGTAAGTAAAAATATATATGCATAAACATTTGTGTTTATCATACAAAAATAAAATATTACATTTTGAAAAAATAATTTTAAATTTAGATAGTCATTATGAATCTTTTTTAAACCCAAGATTTGAAAAACATTGAAGACAAATTAACATAACTGGTAAAATCTTTTCACTTTTTGAAATGAGAAGTGGCTGTTAGTAAGTAATTGAAAGATAAAATACACACATTGGTTCCTTAGTACAAATTCATAGTAACAATTTTTAATCATGAAATGTCACTTCACATCTGTGTTTCTTTCTGATAAAAGAGAAAAATATATAATTTAAAGCAAATAATTTGGTGCAGTATAGCAATGGAGAATAAGAGTTGCAATCCTATACCTGCTACTACTGGTGGAGAATGACAAATCAGAGGTTTAAACTACAGGTGCTCTAAATAGCATAATTCACATAGGCAGGATCAAAATGCCTTTGAAACTTGAGAAGAACAGGAATCTCTGAAAATAGAGCTTCTTACAACCATTTATACATTATGTATGTGTGTATATAAAATATACCTGTAATTGACACTCAATAATGTCTATTTCATATTTGTGCATGCTACTTTCTTTTATTTATATTTTTTTTCTTTTTTAAGGCTACTTCAAAGACTCAATAAGATTTGTAAAAAATTCTTTAAACCAGATTATAATCCATAATGATGTTAGTGTTTCATATTCAAGGAATATCACTAGAAATGGATATTGGTATGATATAAATCAATAAAAGTAAAGCTTCCAAACAAAAGCAAATAAGGCCATAATTTATTTCTTTTGATAACGGTGACTTTCAGCAGCAAAATTTCTGAGTGCTCTATAGAATGTGTCCACTTTAACCATCGAATCTAGTAGAGTGTAGAGATACGAAGGAAATACTATTGATTTTAAGCATTATTTGAACCAACAAACAGATTTAAAATGACCTTCCACTGTGATAACAATATCTATAATTTGAACGGAGTTTGTAGAGAAAAAAAATGTTGCAAGGTCTGGAGTAAGATAAATGGCAATTTATGGAGGTCAGCTGGCCAATTTCAGATCAAAATAGTTGATATTGCTGCAGAGCAGTAAAATATATCAACACAATTTCTGGAAAATCACAATTTGAGGATACTTTAATTTTGAAGGAATTGTTTTACCAGTCACTTTGGAATTGCTTTATCTATAAACCTCAACTTATAACTTTGCCTTTTGTGCTTTCAGGCATGTTCATAGCAACAGAATGTACTGACACCCTAAAAATATATAACTAGAAGAATATATCTGGGTTTAATCTTGCTGAAAAAAATATTATATAATGAATCTCAGGTCTGTCTATGATTTTAAATATAGAAATAATAGCAATTTGCTTAAATGGTTGTTATTCTTTTTTAAAATTATTTATCTCATTGGTGCATTATATTAAAGACAATAGTGGAATTCATTGTGATATATTTGTACATGCCCATAACGTAATTTGGCGAATTTCTTTTCTGAATACCTTCCCTTTCCTCTCTCTCCTTTCCCCTGATCTCCTTTGTTTATTCAACTGTCTTCTTCTATTTTCAGGAGATCTCTTTTTTCTCTCTAGTTTCCACATTTGAAAGAAAATATATTGCCCTTGATTTTATGAATCTGCTTTATTTTACGTAACATAATGTTCTCCAGTTCCATACATTTTCCTTCAAATGAGTATAATTATGTTCTTATTATGGTTGATTAAAACTCCATTGAGAACATATTCCACATTTTCTTTTTCATATATATATATACATATATATATATATATATATATATATATATAATGGAATGCATTACAATTCTTATTACACATATAGAGCACAATTTTTTATATCTCTGCTTGTAAACATAGTATATTCACACCAATTCATGTCTTCATACCTATACTTTGGATAATAATGATCATCACACTCCATCATCATTAATAACCCCATGCTCCCTCCCTTCCTCTCCAAACCCTCTGCCCTATCTAGAGTCCCTCTATTCCTCCCATGCTCCTGCTCCCTATCCCACTATGAATCAGCCTCCGTATATCAAAGAAAACATCTGGCTTTTATTTTTTGGGGATTGGCTAACTTCACTTAGCATTATATTCTCTAACTCAATTCATTTACCCGCAAATACCATGATTTTATTCTCTTTTATTGCTGAGTAATATTCCGTTGTGTATATATGCCACATTTTTTTTATCCATTTGAGAAAATGGTACACTCACACACTACGTTGGGACCACAAATTGGTGCAGCCAATATGGAAAGCAGTATGGAGATTTCTTGGAAAATTGGGAATGGAACATTTGACCTGGCTATCCCTTTCCTCAGTCTATACTCAAAGGACTTAAAAACAGCATACTACAGGGACACATCCATATCAATGTTTATAGCAGCACAATTTACAATAGCTAAATTGTGGAATCTATATTTTCTTTACTCATTCATTGAGTGAAATGTAGGCTGGTTCCATATTTTGCCTATTGTGAATTGAACTGCTATAAACACAGGTATGCATGGATTGCTATTGTATGCTGGCTTTAATTCTTTTGGACAAATACCAAGGAATGTGATATCTGGGTCAAATGGTGGTCCCACTTCCAGATTTCAATTTTAAGGAAACTCCATGCCCATATCCATGGTGGCTGTACTAATTTGCAACCCCCCAATAGTGTATACATTTTCTGGTTTTTTTTCTGTATCTTTGTCAGCATTTGTAATTTTTATTCTTAATAATCGACATCCCAATGGAATGAGATAAAATCTCTGGGGTTTATATTTGCATTTCCTTGATTGCTAAAAATATTGAATATTTTTTCATGTATTTATTGACCATTTGTACTTTTTTTTTAGAAATGTCTTATTAGTTTATTTGCCCATCTATCAATAGGGTTATTTTCTGTGTATGCATTTGTATAAGTTTTTTTAGTTCTTTTTAAATCTAGATTTTAATCCCCTGTTAGATGAGTAGTTGGCAAAATTTTTCTTTCATTCTGTAGGTTCTATCTTCACACTCTTATTTCTTTTGTTGTGCAAAAGCTTTTTAATTCAATGCCATCACATTTATTAATTCTTGACATTATTTTTTGGATTTTAGGGATCCTATTAAGGAAGTCATTGTCTGCTCCTGTTAAAATTATAAGTACTATATTGAATAGGAGTGGTGAGATTGGACAAACTTTTTTTATCCCTAATTTTAGAGGATATGTCTTCAGGCTTTCTTAATTCAGTATGATGTTGGCTTTGGGTGTGTTATATGTAGCCTTTATGATGTTGAGGTAAATTACTTCTATCCTTCTATCTTTCAGTGCTTTAGCATGACAAAGGGATGAATTTTGTTGAAGGCTTTTTTTGCATCAATTAAAATAATAGTATGATTTCACCTTTAATTCTATTTACATGTTGAATTACATCTATTGATTTCATACTTTGAGTCATCCTTGCTTCCACATAATGAAACCAAGTTGAGTATGATGTACAATCTTCTTACTGTGTATTTAAATATGATCTTCTAATGATTTATTAAGGATTTTTGAGTCTGTTTATTAGGAGTAATGTTACTCTTCTTTCCTTGATGTGTCCTTACCTGGTTTTGATATAAGGATGAAATTGGCTTAATAGAATAAATTTGCAAGTGCTTCCCTCTTTTTATTTAATGAACTAAATTAAGGAGTATTGGTATTAGTTCTTCTTTAAAGGTCTGCTGTAATTCAGCTGATAATCCATTTTGGGCTTTTCTTTGTTGGAAGGCTTTTTTTTTTTGGAGGGGGGGTAGGTACCAGGGATTAAACTCAGGGGTACTTGGACCACTGAGTCACATTGCCAACTCTATTTTGTATTTTATTTAGAGACAGGGTCTCACTGAGTTGCTTAGCTCCTTGCTTTTTGCTGAGGCTGGCTTTGAACTCAGGATTCTCTTGTCTCAGCCTCCTGAGCCTCTAGGATTACAGACATGGGACACCATGCCCAGCGGAAGGCTTTTTATCACTGCTTCAATCTCATTATTTATCATTGGTCTGATTATGCTTTCTACATCCTGTTTGTTCAATTTTCATAGTTTATATGTCTATAGACATTTGTCTTTTTCTTTTAGATTTTTCTCTTTATTGGAATAAAAGATTTTTAAATAATCCAAAGGAACCTGTGGATTTCAGTAATGTCTGCGGTGATATGTGTGTGTGTGTGTGTGTGTGTGTGTGTGTGTGTGTGTGTTCTGTAATTTTATTATTTTAGATAATTCAAGGGGATTTTTTTTTTAGTTAAATCTGGAAATATTCCTCAAGGTTCATTCTATTTATTGTGTTTTATGAAGAGGAAGAAGTGACGTTATGGTTTCAGTGATTAGTTCACATTCACATTTAATCTTAAAAACAAAGGCATTTTTAAATTATTCAAGATGTTCCATATTTGTTCAATATTCTAGGCTAGAAGAACTTTCCATAAACCAGCATTTGTTTCATTTTGTTTTGCTATAACAATTTATAATAAATTGTGTTTCCTATAAGAATTTAAAGACAAAATAATTTAAATAGAAATAATAAATAGAAATAGAGTAAACCCATCTAAGAGCAAAGCACTCATAGAATGAAACCAAAACTCTTCTAAAATTGCACACAGAGATATATTCACCTAACCCAGCAGGTTATTCATCCAGAAAAACATTTGTAATTCTAACCAAATTCTACATGGACCCCTCAGGATTTATTTGCTTCAGTTTTCTGGACTTCATCTACTCAAATTCCACCAAGGCAGTCTCAAATTGAAAACTTTTCTAGACTGACCAGATTATTTTCTTGTACTTTTATTCAACATTCAGCTTAAACACTGTGTGTTCTTCTTCTTGTTAATCTGGTTGTAGGTGAAGCATGATCTAATTTTAAAAAGTACTGAAGGAACTATTTGAAGTATTTCCTGCTGATCAAGTACTTTGAAAATTGTTTAGAATTTCCTTGGTTCAACTTTTCAAGGGCTAAGAATTATAATGGTTTCAGTTATTGGAATTTCCTTACTGATGATTTGCCCAATAGAAAACTTGCAATTATTTTTAGAAAGCTCTGAAAATACCAAGTCCATTCATTTGCTTTACCAGCTGATTACATTTTATCCATTATTCTGCTCAAATAAGGTATTAGAGCTAAAACACATCTCTGAAAATATCACTCTTTCCTATTCTGTATGCATCAGAATCTGGGAAGGAAAAAAGGTCTGGTAACAGCATTTTCAGAATTTTTAAAACATCTTTTAAGATTTTTTTACAGGAAACTAACACTTTTATATCATTTAGCATTTTTGTATCATCTGATTTATCATTCTCTCTCAATTTTTATGTATGTATAATTTTTATCTGAACAAATTGAAAGTGAAATTGATCTCTCACTCACCCAAACACCTGTCACTAATTGTTTCAGTATGTGTCACCTTAGAATGAGGACATTTCCATCTGAAGCCTCATTAATTAAATTGCCATTGATTGAGCTCCATCATGATGTCACATGGTAAGCACTGATCTTGTCATTTATCCAAATAATTCCATCTATATGTCTTTTTTTTTTTTTGGTCTAGAAACTATTATAGGGCTACTTATTGTTACATTACATGTTGCTCTAGTTTATTTTGGAACATTGTCTCAGCCTTCCTTTTCTTTCTTGACGTAGACATTTTTTGTAGAAGGTCCTACAGTTTACGTTATTCTAACATTCCCTTGTTCTAATATTTATGTTATAACTTTTTTTAATCAGTGATTCCAGAAAACATATATTTTTGTTAAATATTTCAAATTTAGGCAGATTTTTCAAGTGGTTTCAGAATTATCAACTGGAATCTTATTGAAGAACTAGTATAGAAAATACTATAGAGAGATGAACTACCAGGAACTAGACCATTTTAAATATTATATTTATTTATCACTCTATATCATATGCCAGTAAATGTAAAAGATGCTAGGATGGTATTTGAAAAGAGGCCTACTGGCTCATATCAGAGATTGGCAAAGTACAACCTCTGGGCAAGCACAGCCACAGCTCTTCCTTCATTCATCAATTGTTTATGGCTACTCTTATGCTACAACTGCAGGGCAGAATAGTAGTTACTGAGACCATATGGACAGGAAAACCTAAACTATCTGGCTCTCCACAGAAAATATTTACCATTCTTTGGTATATGACAACTTAATGTGACCTGATGAAATTTTTATTTAAATATTTTTTATAAACAAGAATTAAATTGTGTTAAGGTTCAGTGTGTGGCTTGCTTTCTATTTATCTAGGCAATAAACCGATTTTCACCTTGCATCTTGTATATATTACACTATGAAGAGCAAAATGTGTAATACTTTAAAATGCTCTGCCACTCATACTCTAGGCTTTGTTTAGGAAGAATAAGGTGTGCCACTTAGCCAGCAATCCTCAGTGTTTCACAGCCTACATCTCACAGGATTCTGTTATTCTCTTGCCTACTTCCTACTATAGACCATACTTCAAAGAACTAAGCTCAAGAGGCTTCAGCATTTTCTGTGTCAGCAAAGACTTTTTTTTCCCTTCAAGCAACTTATTAAAGAGAGAATCAGATTGACTTTAGTGAAATATATTCCATCTTTCCTGAAGACAGAATTTTGTCCCATATAAGAACTCTTCTGCTTATGTCTCTAGCAGAATCACATTTTCAAACTGCTGTTTGGACACGCGAATAAATCCCATTACCCAGTAACAGGATTTGTCTGCACACCTCCTGTGCTCTCCTTTGGTAGCTGAGGAGTCCTTCACAGTGGGCCGGGATTTTTTCTTTTGGTTTGCTCTGACATCTGTCCAAATAATTTCACTCTATGATGCATTTGTTTCATTTAAACCCATTAAGAGGGTGAGAGTCTAGTGCTTGATAAAATTCTTGAATAACCATCAGTATTCCCCATGATTTCACTGAAAAAGAGGCCCTGAAATCAGCCTTTGTCTGGAAAAGAACCACAATTCAACCACTTGCCAAATAACCTGGGAATGAAACCTACAGCTGTGTTCCTAGATTACATATTATTAACCAAAACAACTAAGTCCCTATCACAATGCTTAATAAATATGACTAAATACAGATAAATAGTGGGGTTATCTATTAAAGTAACCTGAAAAATGAGGAAGTGCCCCTAATAATCAGAGAATAGAAATGTCATACTTTAGGAAATACCAAGAGCATGATATATATTTTAGACTGGAATGGTAATTTACACTAACAATAGCATATCATGGTCAAGATAGGTCAGTAAGAATAAGGTGTAGTAAAGCCTCATCAAACATCCAAACTCGCCTTATTGGCACCTTATTTCTGTCTATCCTTTGTTTTTAGTTACTAGCAAATATACTCCAGCTTTTCTATTGAATAGTTTTCTTCTTTGTTATCAATCAAACCTTTTAATAATAACAATCAGATTACTGTGCATGTTTCTTATTCATATTGCCTATAATTCTTACAAGCTTCTTGTAAGTTAGACATTATCTTCTCATTATAGATTAAAAAATGGGCTGTGGAATTTCTGACTTTCCAAAGATCACACAATAAGAGAGTTAGGATTAAATTCCTGATCTAACATGAAAGCTTTCATACCTTTATCCCAGGGTTCTCCCTATACTACTGGTGATTATTTGGCCTTATTGATTAGATATAGAGCAATCAAAATTTTAGTTGTAAAATTTTATTTTCATTGAGCTTTCTCCTGTTCCAGAATCATATTTTTCTTAATTGCAAAATGATAAAGGATACAAAAACAAAACAAAACAAAACAACAACAACAAAAAATACAGAGTCAATAAACCTTCATTATATAAACTGCTTTGAAAGTGTTCTCTGCTGCTAATATTGCCTGGTATAAGCCAATCTAACAAAAAAATTTCTGGTATTCTATTTTTACTTCTCCTAGGTTATTTTAAAACACTAACCTAAAATATATATCCAACTTCCATATGCAGCATTTTGTTTCCCATTTTTTGTAGAAAATTTATGATTCTGTAAATTAGATGAAATACAAGTAAATTAATTATTCAAATAATCATTCTTTGAAAAGTTTTAATTGTTTTAGAGACAAAAGCATATATAATTCCTATAATTTTATACAACCAAATGAAGTACCACCTACATATAATGTTAAAAAGTTGTGAGTGGACTTTGTGTTTCAATGTTAATTTCATGCTAATTTTTAAGAGCTATAAGCAAACATACCAGAAAGCTTCTACCAAGGCTTACTATGAGATGTCAGATACAGACCTGTTTCTAGACATCATCATACCTCTTCTACTTCTTCTTATATAAGAAATATGGGCAATGGGCAGCAGGATATTACAATAGAAAACTATGTAATATGAATGAATTGATGTGTTTGTAGTAACAAATTTCCTCTTTGGTCCTAAAAATATCGAGGAAGGGATTATAATATAATTCAGAAACTAAGACATTAAGAGCCAGTAAGTAAAAATAAGCTCCCTCTTGGAGGAAATAAAAAAATGTGACCTTGGCAAGTGATCATATTTAATCCATTTGGGGGAAGCAACTTAAAAAGGTGTTAAGATGAGTTAGAGAAAGGATTTCATAAATCTGCCTTAGAATAGAAAAAAAAGAATAATGAGTGTCCCAAGAAAATTGATAGTTTCATTTTAAACTGTATGGGATGAAAATCAAGAGGTAAATAATGAAATCGTGACAAACAGGTATAGTTTCTATTATAGCAATGTTGAATGTGAATCTTTTTTTGTGAATCATCATTATTCTTGCACCTAAAATGCTAAATTAAAATTACTACTTAAATAAAGAGGGCTGGGTTGTGGCTCAGCAGTAGAGTTCTCACCTCACACGTACGAGACCCTGCACTTGATTCTCAGCACCACATAAAAATAAATAAGTGAAATAAAGGTATTGTGTCTAAGTAAACTAAAAAATAAATATTAGAAAGAAAGAAAGAATGAATGAATTTGCAGCTTTATAGACTAATATAAAAGGGAGTTGATTTTAAAAATAACCCTAGAGATTTATATGTTACATATTTCTAGTAGATTGGGAAACAGTATTTAACTGAAACTGAATTTTACAAGGATACAGGAAGAAAAAGAATTACTGAGAACAATTCACCATCAAGGAAAGGGAAGTTCAAACTAGAGAACTAGCCTCAGTTTTTTGAAGGAAGCATTTATTCTAGGCTTGCCTCATGTCCAATGGAAGCTTTGATATTCAAATTGTACTGCCTCTCTCAATCTGGTTCAGATTGTCATTTCTTACCCAGATAATAGTCTGCTAACATATGATTTTAGAATCTATTCTCAAAGAGAAGCAGAGTGCCTCAAAACATAAATCTGGTAGGTACACAACTCTGCTCAAAATCTCACAATGGTACCTAAGAAAAGTTAAAAAGAAAAAAAAGAAAAAAATATATAGCCTTAAAATAAGTACTTACAATGGCTTATTCAGACCTATGGAATTGTATCCACTGAAAACATCGCATTCCCTGACATCATTTCTTAATACTCTGATTCTATCCACAGTAGCCCTCCACTGACATTGGAAGATATCAGGTCTTAGTGTCTCTGCAATGGCCATTTCCTCTACCTGGAGAGGTCTTCTTCCTTATATCTACACAGTTCACATCTCACCTTCTTCAAACCTTTGCTCAAATATTATCTGTAGCTTGAATATCCTGTTCATATTTGTCATGTGCTTTGCCTTTTCTTCACCATAGTACTATCAATGAGTCTCCCCAGAACTGTGAAGATCTTTTCTCTGAGGTGCTCATCAACTTCTTTCTATGGAATGAAGAATGAAGTTGTTGCATAAATTTAGTATGGATTTGGGACTCTTGAGCCTTAAAAGGTCACTAAAATAATTATAGTCATATAATTAAACTACGACTGACCAATAATTGATTTTATTACACTGAAGAATCTATAGAATAGTTCTGTTGAAAACTATCCTTAAAAGTACAACTATAATACAAAATTAAAAGTGTGAACCATGAAGCAAAAGATAAAGCAAGTAGAAGAAACAAAATAAAGCTAAGAATAAAAATCAATGATATTGAAAATTGAAATACAATTGAAAAATTAATAGCAGATAAAGCTGTCATTTTGTAAGATCAACAATATTGATAAACATTGAACACTGTTAACAGAGATAAAAGAGAGAAATCATTAATTACTAGTATCAACAATGAAGCAGGGGATACAACTAGAAAGCCTGCAGGTGATAGAAGTATAATAAGTGAATATTATCAACAGTTCTAAACATAAAACTTTGAGAATTTAGAATTCCTTGAAAAGTACAAATTGCCAAAACTTATGTAGTACAAAATACATAATTTTAATTGCCCTATAAATAGCACATAAATTAAATTCACAACTCATAACACCCAGAAAAAGTTACCTTGAATTTCTTTAAAATTCTATTATACTTCTGGAAGACAAATAATATCAATGTCATACAATCTTTCCCCCCCAATGTAATTTTTGGAAATTAGTATTTTCAAACAATATTTTGGAAAAAGATCCTATGTCATCAAATCAGACAAATATAAAACAAAAGAAAATAAGGTAAATTAAAAGAAAATTGTTCACTAATATGTCTTAAAAATAATAATTCAAAAGCTCTTAACAAAATTTTAGCAACTAGAATTCAGCTTTATATAAGAGGAATTAAACCATGTGAGCATGTAAAATTTATTCAAAGAACTCAGGGATGGCTTGACTCTTGAAGATCTATCTATGTAGTCTGTCAAATTAACAGATGAAAGAGGAACAAAATACATGATCATACCAAATGTTGCATGGAGAACAAACATTTGAGTAAATTCAACAAAATTGATGTATACTAAAATGAACTCATCATTTTAAAAACAAATAAGCAAATCAACAACAACACTAAAAAACCCTCATCTTATCAGAAAATTTGTTATAGAGAGAACTTCTTCAATTTAGTAAAAATATTAATAAATGAAACCCCATGCCTTATCATGCAGGACTAAATGGTGAAAATTTGAATGCTTTCCCTCTAAGACCTAGAACAAAGAATGGATCACTTCTTTTCAACATAATATCTGATATTCTATCCAGGATAATAGAAAACAAACAAAGGAAATAAAAGACATTCAGTTTAAAAATAAAAATTTTTCTATTTTTAGAAGGCATAATTATCTACATAGAAAACCCCAAGGAATTTTCTTTAAAAATATCAAATAACTTATAAGTGAGTTCAGCAAGATCATGAGATACAAAATCAACATAAAATATTAATTTTATTTTGTAGAGTAACATTGGATACACTCACCATAAACTAAAATTACAATATTTACAATTAAACATATATGCTAACAATACACAAAACACACAAAGCATGCATGGTAAAAGGTATATATCTGTACAATTTTTGTGATTAAAATCACAGAAGATATACATTAGTCAGCTTTTGATCACTGTGTCTAAAGTATCTGACCTGAACAACTTAGAAGAGGAAAAGTTTATTTTGAGCTCAGGATTTCAGGGGTCTGTCCCTGGTCAGCTGACTCCATGACTCTAGGCCTGAGGTGAAGCAGAGCATCAATGCAGAAGGTTGTGGTAGAGGGAGGTTGCTCACCTGGTACCCTTTCAGAGAGAGGGCACCAGGAGACAGGCACAAATAAAATGTAATCCCCAAGGCACACCCTCAGTGACCACTTCTAATCTCACTTGCCTGCAACTACCACTAAATAATCCATTCAAATTATTCATACTTCAAATGGATAAATCCCTAAATCAGTTAGCCTCATAATATAATTATTTTACCTCCTACATTAATACTGGACCTCATATCCAAAGTATAACAAGCTTAAATAAATGGAGGAACATGCTCTGTTTATGGTTTACAAAAGTCAACCTTGCAAAATTCCTACCATAACATTTTTTGGTGGAAATGGACGAGTTTATTCTATAGGGGAAAACAAAGGAACTATAATATCTAGAACAAATTTGTAAAGAAAATAGTAGGAGAAATTGATCTATTCAATTTCAGAAGTTAATATAGAAATATGGTAACCAATAACATAATGTAATCATGGGAAGACAGACACAGATCAATTTAACTAAAGAAAAAACTCAGAAAACTTCCCAAATAGATATGATCATTTGGTTTTTTTACAAAGATGCAAACAATAATTCAATGAAGGAAGATTTTTTTTTTTTTTTTTTTTTTGCCAAATGGTGCTAATACCACTGGCTATCTCCAGGCATAATATATAAACAAACAAAACATACTTTTATTTAAACTTTGCACTTTATACAAACTACTTCTTTAAATGAATCATAGAATAATTTGTAAATCATAAATTTATACTTATAATTTGCTAAAATATAACATAGATGAAAAATCTTCAGAGCCTAGGAGTGAGTGAAGAATATTAAAACTTGACATATATGATTTATACAAGAAAAACAAATAAGGGTTGGGGTTGTGTCTCACTGGTAGAGGGCTTGCCTAGTATGTTCAGCACCACATAAAAGTAAACAAAATAAAACTATGTGTCCAACTAAAAAATAAATAAATAAAACAAATAAATTGAAATCCACCAAAATTAAAAACTTGTATTCTGTGAAAATCAGTGAAAAGGATTACAAGACAAACTACAATCTGAACAAAAGTATTTTTAAACCACATTTTGTTAAAGGTCTCATTATAGAATATATAAAGAGTTCTCAAAATTCAATGGTAAAGATATTACAATTAGAAATTGGATAAATATATGAAGAGGCATTTTGCTGCTTATGATATAATATTGACAAATAAGACCATGAAAAGGTGTTCACCATATTTAGCAGTTAGATATATATATATATATATATATATATATATATATATATATATATACACATATGTGTGTGTGTCTGTCTGTCTGATAACAGAATTATGCACAGATGTTTTTGTGTATCAACATCAAATTTCTGGTTTTGATATTATGCTATTAACATGTAAGTTATGACCATAGGAAGATACTGAGTGAAAGATATAGAAGCCTTCTTTATTCTATCTTTGCAAACTCCTCTGAATCTAATGTTATTTCCAGAAACAGTTAAAATATATATATATATATATATATATATATATATATATATATATATATATATATATATATATATAAATACAGCTGAGCTGGCTTTAAGTATTAAAATGATATGCATCAGTGGATTATACCAAACACAGGTTAAATTTTTTTTAGAAAATTGTGCCTGTAGTGAAGATGTACAGACTTTTATTTTCTTGTCATCACTCCCTAAACAGTACAGAATAATAGTTATGTACATGACATTCACTTGTTTTAGGTATTATAAGTAACTAGTAAGGTTTTAAAGTATTTGAGAGGATGCTTGTATAGTAATGCAAACACTATGCCACAGGGAGTGGGTGGGTACTGAAACAAACTCCCTATAGATATC
Organism: Urocitellus parryii; assembly: GCF_045843805.1. Classification (NCBI taxonomy): domain Eukaryota; kingdom Metazoa; phylum Chordata; class Mammalia; order Rodentia; family Sciuridae; genus Urocitellus; species Urocitellus parryii. The sequence continues at coordinate 66,129,309 of NC_135538.1, read as the reverse complement.
TAGTGATGACTGTATGTAAAAATGAAATAAATCAAACTTCTTATAAATACATAAAACTCAGTGGGGTTCCAGGATAATAAGCAAAAATTGAACTATTCTGAGCATCTGAGTTGGGCCATATTTACTTTTTTCTTGCTTATATGTTATTGGTCTTTCTCTACCAGATAATAAGTTTTAGGAGGACAATGATTTTGGGCTGTTTTGTTCACTGTTGAATCCCAAGAGCTTAGGTCAGTGCTTGCATACGTGATGTACTCAGCAAAATCCTACAGAATATGACAAGACAGTGGTCCATCTCATTAGCATATGCAGGCAATAATTAGTAGTAACAGATGAAATGAAGCTCATAGTCTCAGATCTTGATCATGAAAATTATAATAATCATACCAAACCCTTTTTAAAATCTCCTTTGTTTATATTTGATCTTGTGTTTCTTTTTCCCAAGAAAATGCAGGCGCATAGTTACTCTAAATGTTGCTTTTGTAAATTCTATGTAAACAAATAACGCCTTGTTGTTAGCCTTGGAGTATATTGCCATAACAGTAGAATGCATAAAGGGTAACTAGAAATAAAAACTTCTATTGTATTTTACCTATTTTTAGATTTATTGTTTAAAATGTATTCCAATAAATAATTTCCTCCAGAAGATGTCTTAGATTATGTTAATTATGGGGCAGGATTTTGGGGTACCTGCTTGGAGTCACAGTAGCAGCCTTATTGGATAATTTGGGTTAGTCAAGATGCTGGGCAGAAACATTTCAGTGATTAGTATCTCATAAATGTCACAGAAATAATTATTTTAGGTCTTCAGGGGTTTTTGTGATTCTTACTTTGGGCTAGTATAGGCTTCAGGGCCAACAGGCTTAAACAAAATCTTAGAATATAAGTTTTTACAACAGTCCAAAATTTCTAACTCTGAAGAAAAAGAAATTTGTGCCATCTCAAGAGATGCTAAATGCTCAAGTCATACCTGAATGGGATGCCTAGGAACACAAAAACATAAATATATGTGGATCCTTCCCGTGCATGTATTTCCCAGAGTTCTAAGCAGGGAAACATATCTTATCCTCCATTTGGATTTCTTGAAAGGGGTAACTCACAAAGTGGTGTACTTTAAGTACATAAGACTTTTTTTTTTTTTTTACTTATCTTTCTTCTCCACCTTCCCCTCCTATTTTTCCACTGCTTTCCCATTTCCACCATTATTATTATTTTTTAAACATTGCTCAGATTTTGTTATGACAAGACTAGCCATTAGAAATGAAAGCACTGTTGAAGGGCACCTAGGGTGGTTTCATAGCTTAGCTATCGTAAATTGAGCTGCTATCAGATAAATGGATAAAGAAAATATATACAATAACATACAAGAAGGGGGTAGGGGGAGGGAAGAATAAAAGTTCATTATATTAGACAAATAGGAATGAAGGGAAGGGAGGGGGCGATGAGAATAGAAAAGGCAGTAGAATGAATAGGACATAACTTTCCTCTGTTCATATATGAATACACAACCAGTGAAATTTCACATTATGTAAAATCATAAAACTGGGATCCTAATTAGGATAAGTTATACCCCATGTAAGTAGAATATGTCAAAATGCACTCTATTGTCATGTATACCTAAAAAGAACAAACAAAAAAAAAATGAAAGCACTGGAACTAAAGGAAAAAAATTAACATCTACCATCGTAAACCATTAGAGAGAAGAAAGAATTCCTATGAATAGGAGAAGAATGAGACAGAGAGAGGGATGGTAGTTAAGTCACTCCTGGCATTTAGGTGTCTTTATCAAGGAGTCTTTTGCATAGAAACTATTTATATAGTCTTCTGTTAGGTGGACAGTTGGGAAGTTTGTCTCCTTCATAATGCTATTTTTTATGGAATTTCTTGAGAGATTTTAAAATATAGATCTCTGAGTCATGAAGACCTCTAAGTCATGAGATACTGATGATTTATTTGAGCTGGGAAATGTGTGTTAGGAGAACTAATCCTTGCAATTTAATTACTGTAGCTATAGTTAACTACTCTCCATGCTGATGGATTTTTCAAGAAAATTTAGGAGCAGACTAACATTGTTTTAATTTTCAGTTAAACAAGGTGCTTTGCTGAAAATTTCAGGATTTCTGCTTTTTATCTATGAAAGGAATCATATGGATTCATTATATAACATGGGTAGACACGTTAAATCTTCAAAATATTGACTGTTTGCTAGAGAATGAATTGTATTTCCTCAAAATTTACATGTTGAAGCACTAACCCCGAGGTGGATGAATTTAGAGATAAAGCCTTTGAGTAAGTGAACAAGGCTAAAGGAGATCATAAGGGACAGCAATCGAATAGTATTAATATCCTCATAAAAGGAGACACAACAGTGGAAATTAGCTTCCTCACTTGCCCATAATCTCTCCCATGTGCAGATATCAGACAAAGTGACTATCTGCAAGTGAGGAAGAGAGGACTCATTAGAAACTAAATCGATGAGCAACTGGATTGGACTTTCCATTTATAAGATTGTAAAGTTCTACTTTCTAATTAACCCAGTGTTTGACTTATTTTAATGGCAGCCAGAAAACTAACCAACCATTTATACTTGCTAGTATTTATAATCAGTTATTGTAGGTGCATTTATAGTCTCATGAAGTAAACTCTGATTAGTATATACAATGGTATCCTCTGATTTCCTTTGGAAAGTAAATAACTTTCCAAAGTTATTATTCTAGCCACTCAGTCATCATTCTTCAGTTATTTCATAGTTTATATTAAAAATACCATTTGTTCTTTGTGTTTTAATTTGTAACTAAAAACAGTAAAGATATAGTGTTTGTTGATGATAGCTGGTGTCTTAGAGAGCACTTTGACTATAGTCTCTATAAAATGTGTATCTCAGTCACTGAATATGTGATTTGGCATATACCATATCAGAAATACAAAGTCTATAAGACAAATATATGTCATAAAGAATATAGAAAAAATGGTAATATCATGTTTGTTGTATAAAGAATTTTATTTCTTAGAATGAATTCTGTGCTCTTTTTAGAACTTTGGTTCTTGCTTTAACTACTTTGTTGAATAATAAGTTTATTAGATGACATATACCAGAAACAACCTCAGGAATTTTAAGTAAAATTGCCCTAAAACACTGTTTTAAGATTGCAGATAATTTATCTGCATGATGGGGATAAAATGAAACTGGTCTGGGTAATGATTAATTAGCCAGCATTTTCGGAAAAAAAAAAAAAGAGATCAGAAACTTCTTTTGAGGGATAGTACACAATTAGTTCAGAAACAGGTATCCTATGATTGCCTTGGTCATGAGAACACATTATACCTGTAAGGATATTGACAATTGTCTAGGGCCTTTCAATTTATAGCATAAGACTTACCACAGTGTTTGCTGTTTGTCCCTCAGTGACTAGTACATAAAATATAGAAACACAAATCAGTTCATAGACAAATATTATAGCAGTCTTCATGCTTGAATGTTAGAATTCTTTTGAACTAAGAAGTATGAAATAATTAAAACTTATTTATATTAATATATCTTATTTATAATAGACTATAAAAATTGAAATGCCAAACAAACTTCATTAATTTTACAATCTTTCACAAAAAGGAAACAATCTTTTCGGTACATGACAGTAATTCCCGGAAAACTATAGGTATTTATTATTCTGAACTTGGTGCCTGAATCTGGGGATGACAAAAAAAAAAAGAGCACTTCACAAGAAAGACAAGAACTAGAGATAAGGCATACTTTTTCAAAGTAAGAAACAAGGGACTTCAAGGAGACACATTGATTTTAGCAATTTAAATTATGTTCCTCAAAATAAGGACATTTAAAAATGATTCAATTTAAGAATATGTTAGAAGTAATTAGAAAGAGCAGTACATTTTGGTGGTATAAATGAAAGTCTTTTTTGTAAGAGATGACTTGATCATTTTAAAGAAAAAATACAATTTCAATTTTTTATACTTATCCAATATTTTCAAGGTAGTATTTATAAGCCTAAATGAATTCATTCGTGTTGAGTTCAAGTTCTTAGAACTCTTGCCATATTCATTGTTTTTATTAACTTTTATTACTCCTGTTAATATCAAGGAAAGAACAGAGCAGAGGGTTTTTTACTAAAGACTAAAACTGCAAGTGCCCAAGATGAACTCTGATATATCAAAGCAGAGGGCAGATAGGAGAGCTCATCTAGCTGATTCATCTTTCCTCTGCCAAGCAGATTGGACTGGACAGGAAAGAACTTCCCATTGATGGAGGCGAATCATGTTCAAATTCTTATTAGTTCAAGATTTCTTTAAAATGTAGTAATCATGAAAATAGCTGTTTTAGAAAAGAATACATGTATTATATAGATATAGATATAGATACACACACACACACACACACACACACACACACATATATATATATATATATATATATATATATATATATATATAAAATCTTGATTTGCTTGCAATAAACCTACAACAGAGAACTCATTACATGATTATCATAAATATACATGTACATTAATATTAGACTTAAGCACATAATATCTTTTTTTCATTTAGGAAACTGAGATAGATTTTATGACTTCTTCAAAGAGAATAGACTCTCCCACCATGCCATTCAGTCTCCTACCAATGTGTGTATATTTGACCCAACCTCTTGGGTTTGGATATTTGGAACAGAAATATCCACTGACCCCTAACTGCAAAACCCTGTGATCTCCTAAAAGACTTCAGGATTGGTTCTCGTATATCATGATACACTGTAAATTTAATGATATACATTATCATGGTGAGATAGAGAAATTTAATTATAAAAAGTATTCAGAGCTGTGAAACAGAGTGACAAAGAATTGATCTGAAGTCCTCTCTGGTATTTGTCAACTGTCCAGTTCCTGCTTATCATTTGCCAAGATACCCTTTGCTCTTGGCATTGATTGCTTCAGCATTTTATCCAATTTTTTTATTGATTGAACTCTCTTATATTGGTGCCTGTTATTCTGACAAACACAAAATTAAGAAGACTATTCTTAATTAAAACCCTAAAATGCTATTATGGGATAGAGAGTTGATCACATTTTCCAAAACACTGCTTTTCCAAAGTGATGTTTGAATTCTGGACAGCAAAGACATTTCTTTATGATCCTCCTCTCCACTCTCCTTCCCTTTACAATGACAATTCAAATGCCTACTTTAATTCCCCAAATGTGACAGATATTTCTTTACAGGGTTAAATTACTTTTGGACTTTTGCCAAGGTGTGTTAGTAATTCCTTAAAATATTGCCTCAATAGCATTTGCTAGCTTCTGTTATAGGCAAACAGTTTAGGCTAAATGCATGCAAAGAAAATTCATTTTAATTGTGGCATTTCTAAAAAAATCAATCAATAAATTATAATAAGATATTATCAACTTTGTTCACTAAAGTCTTTTTGAATCATAACCCACTTGGGGACTGTTAACATATTATAGCAATGCCCATCTTTGTCTGAGATATTAATTTTTTGTTACAAACAATTATCTTACCTTCCTGAATACATTTTTCCAACCTCTCCTGTTTTTTTCCCCACACTTGGAAAATATGCCCAATCAAAGAGCAAAGCTGTAGCTGCTTTTCTTAGAAGGAGGGAAAAAGCTCAGGCTATGTTTATTTCATTACTAAAATGTACCTTCAGTCACAGGAGGATATTCTATGACTTCCTTTGTTACTGAGAGCTTTTTCAAGATTTTCAATGAAAGTTTTCAAGACAATGAATGTCTTTTATAAGCACTATATAACTCAGTGTTAATTGTTTAGTGGTCTTCTGCATATGTGAACTAGTTCAAATTCCCTGAAGAAATTCCCCTAAGTGTGAGCTACAGCATACCCATTCAGATCATTCATCTTAATCTACCCAAGGAAAATAATGTTGCATGAGAGAGTATTTTAAATTGACTGATGAGGATATTGAAAGAACAATAAATTGTTAGTCATAATGAAAATATATTGATGTGCTAAGTGAAAATCTGTCTCTAGTAGCCTTACTTTATTTAGAAAAATAAAACAGAGAATAAGAGACAGTGAAGGATGCCAGATATTCTTGCCCTGGCAAAGTCACAGTACCTGCTGTGACAAACCTCACTAGTAGCAACCTAGTGGGTAGAAAAAGAGCCATGTGATGTGGAGTTGGTAAGCATATTCCTATTCTGTTCTCAGGGTGCACATAAACGCAGCTATCCAACTCCTCTATACCTAAAGGACATAAAAACAGCGTACTACAGGGACACAGCCACATCATTGTTCATAGTAGCACAATTCACAGTAGCTAAATTGTGGAACCAAACTAGGTGCCCTTTAATAGATGAATGGATAAAGAAACTGTGGCATATATACACAATGGAATATTATTCAACATTAAAAGATAATAAAATCATGGCATTTGCAGGTAAATGGTTGTAGATGGAGAATATAATGCTAAGTGAAGTTAGCTAATCCCAAAAAACCAAATGCCAAATATTTTCTCTGATTTAAGGATGATGATTCATAATGTGGTTGGGGGGGTACATGGGAGTATTAGATGTACTCTAGATATGGAAAAGGGGAGGGAGGAAATACTTTGGAATGAGAAGGACATCATTACCCTAAGTACATGTATGAAGACACAAGTGGTGTGACTCTACTTTGTGTACAACCAGAAATATGAAAAAATTGTGCTCTATATGTGTAATAAGAATTGTAATGCATTCTGCTCTCATATACAACTAATTAAAATAAAATAAAATAAAATAAAATAAGAAATATTTCAACATAAATTATTTCACACATGGAATATAACGCAAATTTCTTCTCTTGCTTTCAAAACCATAAAGATTTGGCTATTGTTTTATTCTCTATATTAACACTCTCCTTTCATCAACAGCACACTATCAAAAGTAGCTACCTTGCCTTTCCTCAAACACATTTGGTTTTGTTTTCACTAAAGGTTTTCATACCAAGTATGCCTCTGTCTAGACCTTACTCTTCAAAATTTCACTGATTGACTCTTTATTTTCATTTATAAGTCAGTTCAGTTGATACATTTTCATTTAAATTGGGTTAATAATTAATAACTTGTTCTTGTTCATTCAGAATATAAGATCCATGAGCTATCGATCCCTGTCTTAATCGTTGTTGTATTAACAGTACTTATAACAAGATAGGTAAGAGAGCTACCAGCTTATATACATTTTTATTGAAATGATGAATCACAATACTCACAAAAAATAATGTTGAAAGCATGCTGTGTTTGATGGTTCCTATTTAATAGCTATGATAACATAGCTCTTTAAAAATAATAGAATCTTATGGATGTACATGATGTTGAGATTCACTGTAGTGTATACATATATGTACATAGGAAATTTATGTCAAATCCATACACTGTCTTCCTATTCCTACACCTGTAATTTCCCTTCCTTCCCTAATTCTAAACTTCTGTTCTTCTTTCCCCACCCTGTCATGGGTTAGTTTCCATATGTAAAAGACAGCATTTGACATTTGTTATTTGGTATTAGTTTATTTCACTTAGCATGATACTCTCCAGATTTATCCTTTTACTAGCAAATGTTATAAAGTCATTCTTCTTATGGTTTAGTAATTAATATTCCATTGTGTATATAAACCAAGTTTTCTTTATCCATTCATCTGTTTATGGTCATCTAAGTTTCTTCCATAGCTTAGCTATTGGAAATTGTGCTGCTATAAACATTGATATGGGCATCAAGGAGACTGGATCCTAATTAGAATAAGCTATGCTCCATGTTTATATAAATATATCAAAATAGATTCTACTGTAAGGCATAGCTAAAAAGAACAAGTAAAAATTTCAAAAAAATCTAATCTTAAACATTCAATTATAATCCAGAGACAAAAACAAAATCTATATAAAGTGATTTGAGGAACTGTCTATGTAGGCTGGCAAGTCCAAAATCTGCAAGGTATACCAGTAGACTGGAGACTCAGAGGAGTCTTCTGATGTGCACAAGATGTTCTAGAATTCCATTTTCCTCAGAAAACTTCAGTCTTTATTTTTCTAAGACCTTCGAATAATTGCATGGGGTCATCAACATTATGAAGAGTAATCTGCTTTACTCCAAGTGTTTTTATTAAATTTTAATCTCATCTAAAATAAACCTTCCCAGAAACATCTAGGCTGTTATTTTACCAATCATATGGATACTACGGCTTAACCTATCTGACATGTACAATTTAAAATCACACATATTAAACATTTAAATTTTTTTGCATGTATTATTTACCACCTTTATTTTTATATAAGCAATATTTACTCATGTAAATTTAGAAAAGCATTTTAAATTTTATTTCTGAAATTTAATGTCATAAATATGGTTTCCCTGAACTTTTTGATTCTTCTTCTTCCCTATGACTGTTTCTCAGCTTCTTTCAAATTGTAAAAAGACAGTCATGTTAAAGCTTTTAATGCATATTTACTGAATGGATACACAAAGAATAATGATTATAAAGCAATCTTAGCAGAGACACAGATAAGCTCTATGTGGAGTAAGCTCCAAAATATTAATCATTCACTCTTCCTTTGAATGGAAAGATACTTATTGTTTATTCTAGTATGGTTAATTGCAATTTGGGAGGGTTCTATTATACTACTTTTTTTTTACTATCATATGATCCCTATTTTCCCTATAAATCCTTATGTGAGTACTGACATCAAAATAAGATCTGCTAGAGGCAATCAGTTAATAACTAGCTTATTGTAATTTTGCTAGATAATGCTCTCATGCCTTGCACTTCCTGAGTCCATATCCAGCCTAATTGCTGGTGTCACTCTTTAGTCCCTGATCCAATAAATTGTACCCTGGGTAAAGTTCATATTGTACATTTTATAGCCTACTATGTGTTAAGAGCTGCTTTGCCTTACTTTCTTGGAAGCAAGATATGCAATTGGCTATTCCTTGCAGGATTATATCCAGTACAACCAAGACTTATATCAGTATAATTTTTATAATAATTTCCAAAATATATAAAAATACTATTATTTTACTGGCATATAATTACTTTCTAAGGCAAACATTGGTATATACATATATGTCTCCATATCTCTCTCTCTCTCTCTCTCTCTCTCTCTATATATATATATATATATATATATATATATATATTTATATCTATTAAAACCATCACATTTATATTTTAGTAAGAGAGAAATAAAATTAAATTTATTTAAAATTTTAAGAATATGACATTATCTAAGAGACTAAGCATAAAATGTATGGTTTTATACTGTTGAAAAAATCATACTATTCACAAAAGAAAATAAATTGACTTAGCAATTATGAAAAATAAGTGATATACAAAACTAAAATTCTTTATACTTATCATTGCCATAAAGATAATGTAGCTAGTGCCCAACTATTAAAATGAAAACTGGCACAAAATTGAGATGAGAACAAAATAATATGACAAGAACATGAAACTAACTGATTACTAAATGGATTAATAATCAAAGATGGTTTAAAAAAAAGTAATTAGTAAATTTCATAAGATTGCCAAATGCTGCTTCCTCCAGCTAGCCCACGTATCTGTTTGAAGGGTGCTGTTTTAGAAGGGGATCTGCCAGTTCATTTCATTGATCTTAAGTTTGCCTTGCCTTATCAGAGATAATAGGCCTATAAAATGCTGTTGGCTAGAAATAAATAAAGGATCAGAAGAAAGACACAAAATGACTCCACATTTACAATTTTTTTAAAAAAATAGTAAAAGCAAACACTTATACCAAAGGATACTTTTAAAAGTTCCCTTTTCAAAATCAATTTTCTGTATCTGCTTTCACAAAATATGCTATCTGAATAACAGGCATAGTATAGCCACTCTTGTTCTATACCATTCTTGTTCAAGTTTCTTACTATCTTATGAGAAAAGTTTATAAATTTCAATGAGAGTAGTATACTAAAGGAAGAATTTCTTTCCACTTGTCTAATTTGTATTCACATTTTGCAACAATTGGGATTTAGTCCTTGGTTTTCACATATAGTTGAGACAGTTCTGAGCTGAGTCAATTAAGCTTCACTTGCTATTCTTCTGACATTTTTGTACCATTTTTATTTCCTTGTCATTGACATGATATCTGGGCAGATATTCCCTTTGGCATTTACTTATCATTCTTTCTGTTTTAAAACATGAATCTAATAGTATTTTAATAACATATGGATTGTGATTTTTGTTTTGTAAGGAGACAAAGCAGAGCAGTATGAAAGAAAGGGAAACATTTAAAAATAACTGATTGAAGGTAAGATTATTTATTTAATCTGAGTGAGCTGATAATTATTTGGTTCTGAGAAATGGCAGGTTTGAGACATAAAGATAATCCCCTCCTGGGAACATATCACCTAGGTGTTCTAAGTAGACACAAACATGGGTAATTTTCCTCTATCATATTTGGTGTAAAAAGAATACTACTTTATACACTGCTCTGAATTTATGACTTATAATATGTAGTTTGTTGTAAACTCTTGACTTCTCTGTAGGTGAAAGGCAAAGAGCAGCAATTTTCAGACTTTGTGGCCTAGGGTCCACTGAATATCAGTGAATATAAGCAGGGATAGAATCAGAATGGCATGATAAAATAAAAAGTTACACTTTATGTTTAAATATGTGAGGAAAACGTTATTTACAGAACACTTTAGTTACAGGGACTAAATGACAAATACAGCTCTGGAGACTTGATCAAATCGGAATGAGGATTTTAGTTTATGATGCTTTGAAATTTACTAATCACCATGAAATATCTTTTTCATTTTTCTCTTACTTGATGCCATTGTCCTAATATCTGAGTTGGATTCATTATTTTTAGAAGACTCAAAATTTGCACTCACTGCATTTTAAGTTAATTTGAAATTAAGCATGAAATCAATCCTTTAGGTTACCACCTTAGGAAGTAAGTGTCTGCTTTTCTTGACTGGCCTGTAGTTCACCTGCAGGCATAAATATGCTCTAGACCAGGATATTTTTAAGCCTTTGTTTCACACAAAGCTGTTTCTTAATAACAGATAATCATCTAAATGACTTTGAGTATGTTGACATTGTCGAGCTAATTTTAAAAAGATGAAACTTTAATAAACCAAGAACAATATTTGGAAAATTTATTATGCTTTTTAAATTTACTTTTTTTGTTTTCATTTAGTGAAAAATATTCGCTTATTATTAAAAAAAAAATCAATACGTAAGAAACCTGAACTCTTAAATCCTGAAATGAACCTACATTTATCTAGGGAAAATAAACTCAAAGAATATAAGCCAGAAAAGTGCAAATCGGTTTTAAAAATACAGTTTTAAATAGCTATCAAATGCAGTGCACGCTCCATAAACTGCAGACGGCTTCCTGAATAAAATATGAGGACATGTAGCTCTGTGACTATCTATCTCAGTTAGTTAAAAAAAAAAAATTCTGAAGAAAATCTCTAAATAGGCCATATACTATCTGCAAAGGAATAAACAAAGTAGCCAGCAGTGACAGTGTTTGCTTTTCATGTGGTGGAGCTGTGTGCAAATACAAGGCCTAACAAATGTCAGCTCCTCATTTGCAAATGAAGATGTAAAAGGAAATGTCGGTGACAGTACATGCAACAGTTCATATTTGAAGTTTGGCACAGTGAACTGACAGCCACAGAGGAGCTGCAGTGGCCTAATCCTTTCTTTCTGCCTTCTAGCAATGATAGTTGGGAAAGGGGGGAAGTTAATAAATATGTGATGAGGAAAAGCTGTGGAAGAATGGCATATCTTCTCCTCTGCAAGAACTCATCTTCAGAGATAATTAACTAGGTGACAACATACAATGTGCCATTAACAACAACATTCAAATCATTTCTGGACTTAAGTACAGTTTTAAGCCGCTTATCAGATTTTCATTTCTGAATCCATTCAGCTGTCAGGCTTACATCCTGCCTCTTTATTGGAGCTCGCATGGGAATCCAAAACCTTCTAATTTTCTATACAGATTCATTTCAGAATCAATTAGAGTTGGTGGCAGCCTTGTCCCTGTGTGCAAAAGGGATTAGCTGGGCACTTGCTCAGCTACCTCTGAATGTACATTCAACCTTCCATCGAGAATGAGCTCTTTCTCCCTGCTTCTAAAGGACTCTTCAGCAATTGAACCGCTGTAGACAACAGATGGCAGATAATCACTCAAACAGCCTCCAATTTTGTCAGGAAAGGAAAAGTGATCATCCAACTCTCTCTTACAGTAGGTAAGAGACCTCTGGGCATTTGAAGCATGCTCTGCTTTTAAAATAGGGAAATCCACAGTTGCTTCCCCTTCTGTGGCAATCTGTTAACAATGTCATCCTTGAGTCCTTCTCCTGACTTCCTCTCATCAGCTACCAGCACATCTCAACCTTTCTGCCTTTCCACTCCCTAACTGGTCTCACCCAATTTTGGGGAAATCTTTGTACTTTATGCATGTTACCAAGGTCATCCTTAGTATTAAGAGTAAAACATTTTAATGTTATACTTCCACAAAACAGTTGAGTATCACATGTAAAAAGCACTATGCTGATTTTTTTACAGGTAAAACATTTATGAGCAGTCTAATTTTTTCAGTTATGTTATCACAAAAAATATCATATAAAGTAGATGTAGTACAGATAACCACCGCTGCTTATTTTTCATCATTTCTTTGAAAGTACTTAATGTAACGAACATCAGATATCTTTTGTGCTTTTAAAATTATTTAATTACATTGTTTAATTTTTAAAAATTACTAAAGTACTTGATATACTTAGTTTAAAAAAATAAATTACAAGTCCTTTAGTAGAAAACAGAGATCAATGCCTGCCACCATTAAGTGCCTTTCAATTATATAAAAGTTTCTTCTGATATTTTCCTTCAAATTTCAAAATGCTGTGCTTACATTTGTAGCTCTCACCCTTTAAATTTACATGTAATATGTTGACTTCTTTTTAAGAAATGTAATGTTTACACTTATTCACAGTAAATTCACTGAGGCTGCCATTTTTCACTGTTTTTGGTCTAGGCTTTATTAAGCCATATTTGAAAAAATGTAACACAGATACTTTGCATTACTCCCATTCCACCAATGGCATCCTTCACTATACCTATTTTTTCTTATATATTATCAGCTTACACAACCAGCTACCTCTGGTTATGAGATACAGAATTATTTTATGCTACTACAGAAAATAATAAAAATGCTTCTAATCAAACGATGACACAATGTTTTCTACTCATTAAGAACTTTTATGTTATGCCTACTTAAATTACCTTTTAAAATTAACTTAAGTGTACATTTTGTCATATATCATAACTTTCCCTACAGATAATGAATACTGTAATAGAAATAATTTGGTTGTCTTTCATAAAATTTCTTTCTGAGTGGGAGCTGACTTATGAATCACTTTTCAAGTCAGAGTTTTTTTAATATATATTTTCAAAGACAATATTACTGTCTTCTATAGCATTCGATCTGTCATGTTCCCCTGCCTGGAGTCCCTCTGTGACCACATCATGTGGGCATTTCCCCAGTTCCCTGGGGTCATAGCAGTTCCGGTGGTGGCCCTGGCTGATGGGCTAGTCACTGGGAGGCAGAAACAGGAAGCCAGGTTGTCACTGTGCACCTGTTATCTGCTGGGGTGAGCCCGTGCCCATGAAGAAGGCTTGAATGGCAGGGGGAGCTTCCCCTGGTGCCACATATAGCCTTACCGTGGGCAGCAGCTGGCCTGCCTTGTCTCTGTGACCTGTACTCAGTGGTTAGCCCGCTCATGGAGCAGTTGTTCCTCCATCTTTTGCACTGTCCCTTTGCAGTGCATCAGCACACCAAAAGTCCCCAACTCAAAAGCCAGTTCTGATGGCAGATGCTGGCACTGGCAGGCAAGCATTTGGCACCCAGGCCAGGTTATCTAAAGGTTAAAAGTAGTGCCAGTGGCAGGTTAGAGTCCTGCATCTGTGTGAGAGCAGGTGAGTTATAGCTCACTAGATTTTAATTTTTTGGTAGGGTTCAGTAAGAGCCTCAGCAGATTTATTTGCCCAAATCAAATTGTCTAAATAATTCTAGAAAGTAACAATAAAATTTAAAAAAAAATTTGAAAATACTTTACTTTTTTTTAGAAGCAGAGAACTTCTGGAATTTTAATGTCCCACAAATAAAACCATCTTTCCTTTCTCCCTTCATTCCTTACACATTAATTTCCAGTAAATAAATTAAAAAAAAAATCTTATCTGAAACATTTCAAACCCCAAAAATGCACATTAGTTTCACACAATAAGTCATAAAAAAGTGTGCTTATGAAAGAGGGCTACACTTTATCCTTATACATTTTGTCAACTACCTTAAAACATTCTAGCGGAGCCTGCATTTATCACTATCTATCCTAGCTGGTGTCCAATGCTGGGTTCACAAATCTGATTACTCCAATAACTTAAGAAAATGGCAAAGAAAGTATGCAAACACACAGAGGTACCTTTTCAAAATCCGGGAGAGCTCTCCCACCTTAGGAGTCCATGGAAAGAGAGAGATTCACTGGAATTCTTTATTCTTATACAGGGGACACACAAGGGAAGATTCCATGGAACATTCTATCCCACAAAGGGCAAATGAGTAGGATTACAAAGGAACAAGTGAGTGTAACTCAACCCCACTAGGTAACGCCTACTCCTGAAGCCACGTCTTATTATCCAAACAGAGGTAAAGCCCAAGTTATTGCAGTGGTGGAATAATTTATTGTTCAGTGTCTTTTTCTCAGGACTTAAGGGTATGTATTTCCAGAGCAACTCCTTACAATACCTTTCTGGGTTTTTTCCCCTTATTCATTCAAAATATCTCCTAAACAATGACAGGAGAAGGTACATGAGAGCAATATTTTTAAAATTATATTTGATTGATAGTTTTACTAGGTATAGACTATTTGAAGAATGTTACGTTCTTTAAAAATGAAATTGTTTTATCTCATAGCATTCTATTCTTAAAGGATTATTCTTCAGCATTTTAATGGCATTATGATTTTAATCTTTTAAGTAATGAAAAAATTTTATGCTTGAAAAATCCACAGCATTATATGTGGATATTATCTTCTTTATCATTGAGCTGTTTAAAAATACAGAAACATTAGTTCTGGGAAACTTTAAATTAATATTTGTTTATTTCTTCTCTTGTTTCTTTGTCCTATGGCTCTGGAGTTCTAATATATGTACTTGTTACCTCTTAAATTGAACATCTATTATACTTATTCTTCTAAAATCACACATCTTTACCTTTTTGAAATCTCATTCTTGAATATTTTCCTCAGTTTACCCATTTATCTATGACATTTTAATGTAGGTTATCATGTTTATTAATTTTTAGTTCTCATAATTTCAGTTGTCAACACTATTTCCTTGTTCTTCAATTTATCTTTTTTTAATCAGTGTCCTATTCCTACATGCTAGTGCAATGTATTTCCTTATGCAAACACATGTACACACAGACAAGTGCTTCTTCATTTCTGTTAGGTTTGTGTTGTCTTTATCTACATTGTCCTTATACATCTAACAATGTATTTCTATCAGTTTATATTTGTAATTGAAACATTAAAATGTTCATTGAAATTCCTATGTGAAAACCTGGGATGTTGATTGATAAGCTTAATTTCATCAGAATAAAGAGAAGAGTGTCCAAATATCAGAAACTGTTGATCATTTCTGTACTAACAGACATTACCATAGAAGCAAGTCTTCCAGTGTCTGCAAGATGAAAATAAGTGTTCCTAAGGCAGATCTCTGCTTATGAGAATATTAGGTGCCTGTTTTTAGGATGGTGAGAGAAAATTTAGCTTAATCACATTCTGTTTGAAAAAAATCTAACTTTTAAAAAATTATTTATTCATTTTAATTTGTTATACATGACAGCAGAATGCATTTAAATTCATAGTATACATATAGAGCATGATTTTTCATCTCTCTGCTTATACACAGAGTAGAGTAACACCATTCATTTCTTCATACATGTACCTAGGGTAATGATGTCCATCTCATCTCACCATCTTTCCTACTCCCATTCCCCCTGCATTCCCCTTCCTCCCCTTTGCCCTATCAAAAGCTTCTCCATTCCTCCAATGGCCCCCCCCCATTATAAATCGGCATTTGCTTATCAGAGAAAATATTCAGCCTTTGGTTTTTTGGAATTGGCTAACTTTACTTAGATGAAATTCTCCAACACTATCCATTTGCCTGCCAGTGCCTTGAATTTACTCTCTTTTAATGCTGAGTAATATCCCATTTGTATATATACAACATTTTCTTTATCTATTCATCTACTAAAGGGCACCTAGTTTGGTTCCACAATTTAGCTATTGTGAATTGTGCTGCTATAAATATTCAAGTGGCTGCGTCACTGTAGTATGCTGTTTTTAAGTCCTTTGGAGTCAGGTAGCTGGATCAAATGGTTGTTCCATTCCATGTTTTCCAAGGAATCTTCACATTGCTTTTCATATTGGTTGCACCAATTTGCATTCCCACCAGCAATGTATGAGTGTGCCTTTTCCCCAACATTCATGTCAATACTTATTGATATTTGTATTCTTAATAGCTGCCATTCTGACTGGAGTGAGATGAAATTTTAGTTTTGATTTACATTTCTCTATTTGAACATTGTTTCATATATTTGTTGATCAAATGTGAAGCATTTCTTCAGTTCTTTAGCCCATTTATTGATTGATTGATTTGTTTCTTAGGTGTTAAATATCTTGAGTTCTTTATATATCCTAGAGACTAATGTTCTAGCTGATGTGCATGTGGTAAAAATTTGCTCTCATTTTGTAGGTTCTTTCTTCACCTCACTGATTTTTTGTTTCTGTGAAGAAGTTTTCAGTTTTAATCTATCCCACTTACTGATTCTTGATTTTATTTTTTGTGCTATAAGAGTCTTGTTAAGCAAGTCAGGGCCTAATCTAACATAATGAAAATTTGGGCCTAGTTTTTCTTCTAATAGATTTAGGTTCTCTAGTCGAATTCCTAGGTCCTTGAACCATTTCAAGTTGAGTTTTGTGCATGTTGAGAGAAAATGGTTTAATTTCATCTTGCTGCATATGAATTTCTAATTTTCCCAGCACCATTTGTTGAAGAGGCGATGTTTTCTCCAATGTATATTTTTGGAAACTTTGCCTAGTATGAGATAACTGTATTTATGTGGGTTTGTCTCTGTGCCCTCTGTTCTGAACCATTGGTCTACAAGTCTATTTTGGTACCAACACCATGGTGTTTCTGTTATTATGGCTCTGTAGTATTGTTTAAGGTCTGGTATAGTCATGCCACCTGCTTCACCCTTCTTTCTAAGAATTTCTTTGGCTATTATGGGTCTCTTATTTTTCCAGATGAATTTTATGATTGCTTTTTCTATTTCTACAAAGAATGTCATAGGGATTTTGATTGTACATGCATTAAATCTGTACAGTGATAATGATGTTAGGGTCATTTTGACAACATTAATACTGCCTATTCAAGGACAAGGGAGATATTTTCATCTTCTAAGGTCTTCTTTAATTTCTTTAATTTCTTTCTTTAGCATTCTGTAGTTTTTATTGTAGAAGTCTTTCACCTCTTTTGTTAAGTTGATCCCCAAGTAATTTTTTTAAGGCTACTGTAAATGGGAGTAGTTTTCCTAGTTTCTCTTCCAGAGGATTTGTCACTGATATAGAGAAATGCATTTGATTTATGGTTGTTTATTTCATATCTTTCTTGTTTGATGAATTCACTTAATAGTTCTATAAGTTTTCTAGTGGAACTCTTTGGATCCTCTAGGTATAGAATCATGTTGGTGACAGAAAATAATTAAAATCAGAGCTGAAATAAATGAAATTGAAACAAAAGTAACAATTGAAAAAAAATTGACAGAAGAAAAAGATGGTTCTTTGAAAAAAATGAATAAAATTGATAAATTATTAGACTGTTGGGGGGCAGGCCGCTCACACAACACACTAAGTAACAGTTTTGTCCAAATTGAAAGGTTTTCTTTTTTTAGCCAGCTGCAGACAGTTTCCACAGCACCCATTACTGTCTCTGTAAGAAGCAGTCCTGAGCCTGAGAATTTTAGGATATTTAAAGGCAAAAGCCACAAAAACTACATCCAAGTTGATGCAGCTGAAAGCAAGCAGGTGCAGAAGCTGAACTGGGTAGTTAGCAAGATAATGCAATAGGTAAATTGGTATTTTACACTGCACGTTCCAGGTTGGCATAACAGCAAGCAAGCAGAAGGGAAGTGGGTCAAAATGACCCTACTTCACTACAAGTTAGAGAATGGTTACTAACATCTAGACAATCAATATCTGACAAGGTACATTGCTCAAGAAATATGGAAATCAAAGAGACTTTTATATTGTATAAGAATTGCTATTATTTGTTGCCAAGTATGTTATTATACATAACTATTAATGGGTACAGAGGTGGGGCTTTCCCATGGAAGAAGCATTTCTTAAATGATATGGAGTCTCAGGGTAAATGATGTCTGTTTGATCATTGTCCATATAGCCTGGCCCATACATAACAAGACATGCTAAGGAAGAGAAGGAGAGAGAAAACTCAAATTATTAAAATCCATGATTTAAAAGGAAATATCACAACAGACACTACAGAAATACAGAAGATAATTAGAAATTATTTTGAAATTTGTACTACAATAAAATAGAAAATATCAAAGGTATCAACAAATTTCTAGACTCATATGATTTACCCAAACTGAATCACAAGTTAAACAGATCAATTTCAAGCAATGAAATAGCAAATGCCATCAGAAGCCTACCAACCAAGAAAAGCCCAGGACCCAATGGACTCACAGCTGAGTTCTATAAGACCTTCAAAGAAGAACTAATACCAATATGCCTCAAATTATTCCATGAAATAGAAAAAGAGGGAACATTCTATGAGGCCAATATCACTCTGATTTCAAAACCAGAAAAAGACACATCAAAGAAAAGCATTAATAAGATTTTTTTAAAAAATATTTATTTATTTATTTATTTGAGAGAGAGAGAGAGAGAGAGAGAGAGAGAGAGAGAATTTTTTTTTAATATTGATTTTTTTAGTTTTTGGCGGACACAACATCTTTGTTTATATGTGGTGATGAGGATCAAACCCGGGCCACACGCATGCCAGGCAAGCGCTCTATGCCTTGAACCACATCCCCAGCCCCATTAATAAGATTTTAAACTTTTTATTTTTTTACTTTTTTAAACATTGTTTCATATTCCAGCCTCCCCAAAGTAAATACTTCCAGCCTCCCCAAATTAAGCAAATTCTGAGTAGTTCGTTTATTCAGAATTTGAGATTGGACTTCAAGCCATGCATCAGCCTGATTGCCTCACTTCTTGAATATTTATTCAAGGGTATATTCTAGTTATCACTGTTATGTTTCACTGTGGGATGCCATCCCTGAAATGCTTGAAGACCTTTTCAGCTTTGTAGCCAGGGAGGGATTCCCTTGGTAGTTCCACTGGGATGGGCCACCTGATGCAAGCGAACTATCCATACACTCTGCTAGAAGGTCCTGCACAGCACAGGCGATGGGTGTGACCCACTAGGAACTGAGCAGCCTGCCTGCTCCCACCTCTATCCCATTTTGTGAAGAACTTCCCATAGTATTTCATTGATGTCTTCTGATATAAATACAGGAAATATGGGCTCCTTTCTTTGTTAGAAAATGGACCTATCTGGTCAGCTTTGCTCATTTCTGCCCCCTCTTTGAAATTAACTTTCTGTGTTCTGTAGTCATTTTGCCACAAAGCTAAACTAAGCTACTTTTCTTAGCTTTTATTTCTCAGCCAGCTCATCCTACTGAAGGGAAACCCATTCCCCACTCACGCAGGATGTGGGCAATAGTTCATCTTTCATAAAACCCTAGGACACAGAGATAATCCTGCCTTGTTCTTTGCAACTGTATGATAAGTATAGCCTTCATTGTAGCACCATTCAAAATAGCTAAGAAATGAAAAAAAAAGTATTTATCAACTGATAAGTAAATAAAGAAAATTTGGAATACTATTCAGCATTTAAAAAGATTGAAATCCTATCATTTGGGGCAAATGAATGGAACCGTATTTCCTTATGGTAAGCTATATAAGCCAGAAAGACAAACACCACATTATCTCACTCATGTGTGGAATCTAAAAATGGTGATCACATAGAAGTTTAACTTCCACAATTCTATCTACTTTCTGGTCAGAACCACTTAATAAATGCCTATGATGATTCATTCCCTATAGTTTTCATTAGCTTTGGAACCAGAATCACCTTTAATGACATATTTATGGTAATGCAGGATTTATCCTATGCTTCTCCTTTAAACTCTTTCAGCCCTACCTAGTCATTTCCAGATCCAAAGCCACTTGCAAATATTCAGACACATGTAATAGAAACAATCACACTTCTGGAACCATTTTTGTGTTTTTTTTCCTATTTTCTTTGGATACAATAGAATATCACAGACTGAGTTATTGATAAACAATAAAAGTTTATTTGGCTCATGTTTCTAGAGATGGAGAAATCCAATAACATGATGTTGGCATTTGCCAAGGGCCATTATGTTTCATGATAACATAGCAGAAGAGCAAGTGAGCACACATGAGAAAGAAAGGAAATTGGGACAAACTTGTTTATATAAACCCAGTATCATGATAACCTAATCCCATTGTGTTAGTCAGCTTTTTCACTGCTGTGACTATAAGACACAGTCAGAACAATTGTAGAGGAGGAAAAGCTTATTTGGGGGCTCATAATATCAGAGGTCTCAGTCCAGCGACAACTGGTTCTATTCCTCAGGGCTTGACGTGAGGCACAACATTATCACTGAAATGTATGGCAGAGGGGAACAGCTCACATGATGATCAGAAAGCAGGGAGAGATACTCAACACAAAGATACAAATATACACCCAAAAGGCACACTCCCAATGACCCATCTCCTCCACTCACACTCTACCTACCTTCAGTTATCACTCAGTTTATTCCAACAGGGGGTTAATTCACTGATTGGGTTAAGGTTCTCATAACCCAATTATTTCTCTTCTAAACTTTCCTGCATTGTCTCGCACATGAGCTTTTGGGGGACACCTCACACCCAAACCATAAAACCCATCATAAGGGCATCAATTCACTCACAAGAAGGGAAATTTCATGATCCAATCACCTGTTAAAGGTCCCTATGTTAGCCAGCATTGCCTCACTGTGTCTAAAATACCTGACAAGAGGAACTTAAGAGAAGGAAAACTTTTTTTTTTTTTTGGCTCTTAGTTTCAGTTAGTCTATGGTCATCCTGGTCTATTGCTCTGGGCCCAATGTGAGGCAGAACATCCCAGTGGAAGGGCATGGAAGAACAGCACTACTTCACTCATGGCAGCCAGAAAGCAGAGAGAGAGGCGGAAGACAGAGAGAGGGAGGTATGTATATAAGAGGCCACAGTGAAGATGAACCTTCCAGGACTTACCTCATCTAGTCATGCCCCATCTGCATACAATTACCACTCATTCCATATAAAACTAGGTTGGGAAGACAACAGTACAGCTATTATAAGACAATCACTTCATCTCTATACATTTCTCAATTAACACAGGAGGTGTTGGGAGACACCTCATGTTATGGTTTAGATAGTAGCTGTCCCCTATAAGCTCATGTATGAGATAACGTAAGATTTTAAAGAAGTGAAATAATTGTGTTATGAGGACCTAAACCTAATCACTTGATATGGATTAATCTAATCCACTGATATGGATTAATGCACAGGAATGTAGTTGCTGGAAAATGTAGGTCATGGGGGAGGCATGGTTTAGGGATTTATATTTTGTCTCATGAACATGGCTCTCTCTGCTTCCTGGTAGCTATGTCCTTAGTGGTTTCCCTCTACCACACCCTTCTGCAACAATGTTCTGCCCTGCCTAGAGCTCAGAGATATGGAATTGGTCATCTATGGACTGAGACCTCTGAAACCATAAGCCAAATAAACTTTTCCTCCTCCATGTTATTTTTGTCATGTCTTTTGGTCACAGTGGTGCAAAAGTTGATTGAAATAGAAATTCATACCAAGATGTGGAATTGTTGCTGTGACTAACCTGACTATGTGATTCAAAAGCTTTTGGAGCATGTTTGCAAGGAGGGGGTTGAGAATTTTGAAAATTAAAAAAAAATGTATGCTGGAAAATCTTTGGATCATAATAAGTGGAGCTTAATGGGTAACTCTGGTGGGAGTTAAGAAGATGAGAATGCTGATAGATCTGTTGACAGTAAAGATTGGGCTCATGAGGTCTCAGAGGAGAAAGAGGCCATTTGTGTTCCATTCTGGCAAAAAAAGTTGTTGATATTTTGTCCATGTTCTCAGAATTTCTCTGAGGCTAAATTTAAAGGTGATGAAATAATTAATCTGGCAGAGGAAATTTCAAGGCAGCACAACTTTGAGATAGTGGCAATTATGTTACTGATGGCTTTTAGCCAACTTTACTCTGATAATCAGGAGCAGAAATCAGAGCAGAAAGATTTGAATATCTTACAGTTTGACCAGAAAAGTGTGGGTAAATCTGGGGCTAAGCGAGTTTTGGTCATTTAAGACATTAATTCACTATAGAAATGCTAAGTACTTTGTACAGCGATAATAGGAAAGATGGTTTGACATTTCAGTAATTGGCAAGATCACACTCATTTCAGGTTTAAGGATATAAAAATAAAAATTTCTTTGAGAGAAGACCAAAAGAGTCCCTTACATTAACAGGGGAATCTATGAAATGTTTTCACCATGTTTAGCCATACAGGCATTCCTGGTCTTAGGAGGCTTAGTTACTTCTCATGACTGTGGCAGACCTTGGAATCAACCATATAGTGCTGGTTCTCCAAGAATAAAAGATGCCATATTTAGGTGATTATTGAGGCTTCCACAGAGGTTTCAAAGGAATGCAAATGGCTAGGGAAAATGTAGCAGGGTCAGTGTCCCTCAGGGCTGCCTGTGACAGGGTGATGTGTAAAGATGTGAGACAGACGAAAGTCAAAATTGCAGTGGAGACACCCAAAATTCAAAGATGCTAGTACCATGGGATATCTGCTGAGGAAATATGCAGGAATCAAGCAGAAACAAACCAAGAGAGAGAGGCCATATAAGCTGCAAGCAGCAAAGGCAATGGAAACAGAATTACACAAACCCATTGAGGAGAATATAATAATAGCATGTGCTGCAGATGCTGAATATGGAGCTATAAAATTTGTTTATCCACTTGTATTTCAGTCTTGCATTAATCCCAAACCTTTTTTATTTTTGTTTATGAACTTAATTCTCCCTTGTGAAATGGAAATGTTTACTCTGTGCCATTATATATAAGGGATGTGTGTACTTTGACTTTTTATTTTCACAGCGGTTCAGGTTGAGAATTTGCCTTGAGTCTCAGAGACGTTGGATTTGGACATTTGGGAAATGCTGGAATTATTAAGAATACAGAGACTCTTAAAAATAGACTAAAAGCATTTTCTTTAGTTTTTATTGTAATTTGTGAGGATAACAACAGAATGCAATACAATTCATATTATACACATAGAGCACAATTTTTTATATCTCTGGTTGTATACAAAGTATATTCACACAATTTGTGTCTTCATACAAGTACTAAGGGTAATGATATCCATCTTATTCCATCATCTTTTTACCCTCATACCCTCTCCATTTCCCTCCCACCCGTTTGCCCTATCTAGAATTTGTCTACTCCTCCCATTCTTTCCCTCCCCAACCCACTATGAATCAGCCTCCTTATATCAGAGAAGACATTCTGCATTTGGTGTTTTGGGACTGGCTAACTTCACTTAGCATTATATACTCCAACTACATTTATTTACTTGCAAATGCCATGATTTTGTTCTCTTTTATTGCTGAATAATATTCTATTGTGTATATATACCACATTTTCTTTATCCACTCATTTACTGAGAGGCATCTAGGTTGGTTCCACAGTTTAGCTAGTGTGAATTGTGCTGCTATAAACATTGATGTGGCTGTGTCCCTGTGGTATGCTGGTTTTAAGTCCTTTGGGTATAGACTAAGGAGTTGGATAACTGGGTCAAATGGTGGTTTCATTCCCAGCTTTCCAAGGAATCTCTGTATTGCTTTCCATAGTGGCTGCACCAATTTGCAGTCCCACCAGCAATGTATGAGTATGCCTTTTCCCCTACATTCTCACCAATATTTATTGTTTTTTGTGTTCTTAATAGCTGTCATTCTGGTCTGGGATTGTGGCTTAGTGGTAAAGTGCTCACCTAGCATATACGGGGCCCTGGGTTTGATCCTTAGCACCACATAAAAAAATTAAATAAAGATTGTGTCCAACTACAACTAAATAAAATTTTAAAAATTTTAAAAATAGCTGCCATTCTCACTGTAGTGAGATGAAATCTTAGAGTAGTTTTGATTTGCATTTTTTAATTGCTAGAGATGTTGAATATTTTTTCATATATTTGTTGATTGATTGTCATCTTTTGAGAGATATATGTTCATTTCCTTGGCCCATTTATTGATTGGGCTATTTTTTTTGGTAGTTAGCTTTTTGAGTTCTTTATATACACTAGAGATTAATGCTCTATCTGAAATGAGAGTGGTAAAAATTTAATCTCAAGATGTAGGCTCTGTATTTACCTCTCTGGCTGATTCTTTTGCCGAGAAGAAGCTTTTAAGTTTGAATCATATAATAGCCCATTTATTGATTCTTGATTTTAATTCTTGTGCTATAGGAGTCGTAGTAAATAAGTTGGGGCCTAATCTGACATGATGGAGATTTGCATCTACTTTTTCTTCTTATAAGCACAGTGTCTCTGGTTTAATTCCTAGGTCCTTGAACCACTTTCAGTTGTGTTCTGAGCATAGTTAGAGATAGGGGTTTAATTTCATTTTGTTGCATATGGATTTCCAGTTTTTTCAATATCATCTATTGAAGAGGGTATCTTTCCTCCAATGTATGTTTTTGACACTTTTGTTTTATATAGGATAACTGTAGTTATATGGGTTTTTCTTTGTATCCTCTGTTCCGTACCATTGGTCTATCAGTCTATTTTGGTGCCAATAGACTGTTTTTGTTACTATTGCTCTGTAGTATAGTTTAAGGTCTAACACAGTGATGCCATCTGCTTCACTATTCTTGTGAAGGATTGCTTTAGCTATTCTGGGTCTCTTATTTCTCCAGATGAATTTCATGACTGCTTTTTATACTTCTATGAGAAATGTCATTGGGATTTTGATTGAAATTGCATTAAATCTGTATCGTGCTTTTGGTAGTATGGTCATCTTGACAATATTAACCCTGCCTATCCAAGAACAAGAGAGATTTTTACATCTCCTAAGGTTTTCTTTAGTTTCTTTCTTTAGTGTTCTGTTGTATTCATTGTAGAGGTCTTTCTTCTCTTTTTTTTTTAGGTTGATTCCCAAGTATTTTATAATTTTTTGAGGCTATTGTAAAAGGGGTAGTTTTCCTCATTTCACTTTCATAGAATTTGTCACTGATATACAGAAATGCCTTTGATTTATGTGTGTTGATATTGTATCCTACGATTTTGCTGAATTTATTTACTAGTTCTAGAAGCTTTCTGGTGGGCCTTTTGGGGTCTTCTAGGTATAGAATCATATTGATGGAAAATATTGATAGTTTGAGTCTTGTTTTCCTATTCATATCCCTTTAATTTCTTTCATCTGTCTAATTGCTCTCTCTAGAGTTTCAAGAACTATGTTAAATAGAAGTGCTAAAAGAGGGCATCCCTGTATGTTTCAGTTTTTGGAGAGAATGCTTTCAATTTTTCTCCATTTAGAATGATATTGGCCTGGACTTAGCTATTATGATGTTGGATATGTTCTTGTTATCACTAGTATTTCTAGTGTTTTGAACATGAATGGGTGCTGTATTTTGTAGAATGCAGTTCTGCATGTATTGAGATGATCATATGATTCTTATATTGATGTGATGAATTGTGTTTATCCATTTCTGTATGTTGAACCAACCTTGCATCCCTAGAATGAAACCCATTTGGTCGTGGTATACTATCTTTTTGATATGTTTTCGTATTTGATTTGACAGAATTTTATTGAGGACTTTTTCATCTATATTCATTAGAGATATTGGTCTGAAGTTTTATTTCTTTGATGTGTCTTTGCCTGGTTTTAGAATCAGAGTAATATTGGCCTCATAAAATTAGTTTGGAAGTGGTACTTTTTCTATTTTATTAAATAATTTGGAGTGTATAGGAATTAGTTATTTTTTATACGTCTTGTAGAACTCAAGTGTGTATCCATCTGGCCCTGGGTCTTTCTTTGGTAGTAGGCTTCTAATGTCATCTTCTATTTCATTGTTGAAATTTATCTGCTTAAATTGTGTATATTATCTTGATTCAATTTGGGCAAATCATAGGATTCTAGAAATTTGTCAATGCCTTTGATATTCTCTATTTTATTGGACTATAAGTTTTCAAAATAATTTCTAATTATCTTCTGTATTTATGTAGAGTCTGTTGTGATATTTGCTTTTTCATCACATATATTAGTAATTTGAGTTGTCTCTCTCCTTTATTAGGCTAAGAGTTTGTCAATTTTATTATTTTTTTCAAGGAACCAACTTTTTGTTCAGTCGATTATTTCAATTGTTTCTTTTATTTCAGTTTTATTGATTTTGGCTCTGATTTTAATTATTTCCTGTCTTCTACTGCTTGTGGTTTTGGTTTGTTCTTTTTCTAGGGCTTTGAGATGTAATGTTAGGTCATTTTTTATTTGTTGATTTTTTCTTCTTTTAAAGAATGAATTCCATGCAATGAACTTTACTTTTAATACTGCCTTAATAGTATCCCAGAGCTTTTGATATGTTGTACTAGTGTTCTCATTTACATCTAAGATTTTTTTAATCTCTTCCTTGATGTTTTTTTGCAACCTAATGTTCATTCAGTAGCATATTATTTAGTCTCCAGGTGTTGGAGTAGTTTTTATTTTTTATTTTATCATTGATTTCTGTTTTAATTTCATTGTGATATGATAGAATTCAGAGTAGTATTTCTACTATTTTCTATTTGTTAAGAGTATCTTTATTGCAGAATATATGGTCTATTTTAGAGAAGGATCCATGTGCTGCTGAGAAGAAAGTATATTTGCTCATTGAAGGTTGAAATATTCTGTATATGTCAGTTGAGTCTAAGTTATTGATTTTTTTATCAAGTTCTTAGATTTTGTTCAGCTTTTTGGGGGAAGATCTACCCAGTAGTGAAAGAGGTGTGTTAAAGTCACCCAGAATTTTTGTGTTGTGGTAAATTTGACTCTTGAACTTGAGAAGAGTGTGATTGATGAACATAGATGCTTCATGGTTTGGGGCATATGTATTTATAATTGTTATGTCTTGTTGAGTAGTATGTAATGTCCTTCTTTATCATTTTGATTAACTTTGGCTTAAACTCCTTTATTTGATAAGAGGATGGAAATCCCTGCTTGCTTCTGCAGTCCATGTGAGTGGTATGATTTTTTCCAACTTTTCACCTTCAGTCAGGCATATGCCTTTTCCTATGAGATGAATCTTTTGGAGCAACATATTGTTTTTTTTTTTAATTTAATCAGCTAATGTATGTCTTTTTACTGGTGAGTGTAGGTCATTAACATTCAGGGTTATTATTGAGACTTGATTTGCATTCCCAGTCATTTTTGTTTACTTTGTTGTTTACCTTGACTTGGTTTCTTCTTTGGTTAGTTTTATCTTTAGTGTAATACCTCCCTCTGCTGATTTTCATTGTTGTTTTTCATTTCCTCTTCATGAAATATTTTGCCAAGTATTTTCTGTTGTGCAGGTTTTCAAGCTATAAGTTCTTTTAACTTTTGTTTATCATGGAAGGTTTTTACTTTATCATCAAATCTAAAGCTTCATTTTGCTGGATACAGGAATTTTGGTTGGCATTCATTTTCTTTCAAAGCTTGATATATATTATTCCAGGATCTTCTAGCTTTCAGGGTCTGGGTTGAAAAATCTGCACATAATCTAATTGTTTTCCCCTATATGCAATATCATTCCTTTCTCTCATCACTTTTAATATCCTCTCCTTATTCTGCATGTTAGACACTTTCCTTATAATGTGACTTGATGTAGATTAGTTTTGATTGTGTACATTTGGCATCCTATAAGGCTCTTGAATTTGCTTTTCTGATCTGTTCTTCATGTTTGGAAAATTTTCTGACATTATTTCATTTAGTAGATTGTTCATTTCTTTGGTTTGGGACTCTATGCCTTCCTCTATTCCAATAACTCTTAAATTTGGTCTTTTTATGCTATCCCACATTTCTTGAATGTTCTGCTCATTTTTTTTTACTATTTTCATTGTGTGCTCTACATTCTTTTCAAGATTATATATTTTGTCTTTATTGTCTGAAGTCCTGTCTTCCAAGTGGTCTAATTTTTTTCATGATGCTTTCAATTGAAGTTTTAATTTGGTTTATTGTTTCTTTCATTTCAAGGATTTCTGTTTGGTTTTTCTTTAAAACCTCTATCTCCCATTTAAAGTTACCTTTTGCTTCCTGTATTTGTTTATGAAGCTCTTTGTTGAAATGATCTTTTGCTGCCTGTATTTGCTCTCTTATACCATCTGTTAATTTACAGAACATTTTAATTATGCACATTGTGAACTCCTTCTTTGTAATTTCATCTGCCGTGATGGCCATGGATTCTAATAATGTAGTATCTTGATTTGTTTGGGTCACTTTCCCTCGAATTTTCATGTTGTTCATATGTCTTTCCTTCTAGTACTGTGGATCTGAGGCATTACCATTTTTACCTATGGACTTATAGTGACCCTGTTGGATTCCAATACCTTGCTTTGAGGATAGAACAATATTAACAGATCCCAATATATCATCTAAAAACAAATAATTGCTAATAAACATTTACAGTTTGATTACAATGTACAGAAATATGAATTCAAATATTATCTACAATATAATTAGTAGGTTTTAAAAAGGGTTTAGAGTTTCTGATGGTAGACAAAGAACTGGGGGTTAGGTGTAGGAAGATATGCTGATGAGGTAGGAGGTGAAAATTTACATTTCACATTGGTCAGGCTTGAGGACTCGGTAGTCCTGCATGGGCAAGTAGTTGGGAGACATATTCTGAAGTTGAGACCTGGAGCTCTACAAGGTAGTGGTGGTTATGATTCCTGTGTGGAAGCAGCAATGTCACTCACAGAGAAGAAGTATTCTCACTTCTTGAGTCCCAGGTCACAGAGCAACACAGAATACTGCCTCCCTCTGGTCTACCATCTTGGCTAAATGCATTTTATATTATGAAATGGGCTTGAGCTTTGGGGAGCCAGAGACAGAAAGTTATGGTTTAGAGATGAGGTGTCTCCCCAAAGCCACTTTTGAGATAATGCAAAAATATTCATATGTGAAATACTTGTGTTGTGAGAGCCTTAACATGAACACTGGATCAATCCACTGAGACGAATTAACTACATGGTAACCAGGCAAGTAGGGTGTGGCTGGAGGATATAGGTTACTGGGGGGCATAATTTGGTGGTTTATATTCTGTTCCTGATGAACAGAACATTCTCTGCTTCCTAATAGTTATGTTCTTTCTTCCATTATACCCTTCTGCCATCGTGATCTGACTCACCTCATGCCCAGAGATAAGAAGTTGGCTGCTATGAATTAAGATTTCTGAAGCCAAGAGCCAAATAAACTTTTTCTTCTCTACATTGTTCTTGTCAGGTCTTTTAGTTACAACAATAAAAAAGGGACTAAAACATCTCATATTCGAATGGCAGCATTTTCACTTCTTAGTAAGGATACAACACAACTTAATTTCCTAAAAGATTTTGGTGGAGACATTCAAACCACAGCAGAATTGAAATTTAATTTAATTATTGCTGTTTTATTTTGAGTGCAGATGCAAAAATAGTACTTACTGAGTTTGCCAATTTTTTTTTACATTACATGTAAATGTTCAGATAATAGAAAAAAAAAACTTTGCTTACCTTAATATATTTTCAATTTGGAAGAATATTCACAATGGAAAATAATCAACAAAATATGTTTACCATATACAGAGATTATGCACTCTGGTTTACCAGCAACAGTTTTGCACACAGTTTTTTTGGTGGAAGATTAGTTTATATAGTCATCTAAAGTATTCTGATCTTTTTAATTAATGTCCACACAGCAGCCAATATATCTTTTATTATGATTCTAAATATTTTCCACTTAATTATCTTAAAATGCTTCTAATTCCCACATAGTGAACAATGAAAACATTCCAATTATCTTTGCCTTCAAAGCTCTGACTTGTTTCTGTGGCACAATCACCTTCAATAAAATTTCAGTCACACTATCTTTTGTATGTTCAAATAAGTCCACCTCACTTCCAGTCGAAGGCCATGCATTTTATCTCCTCTCAGCTTAGAATTCAGAATCCTATGGTTCTTATATGGCATGTTCCTTGGAATTCACCTCTCACCTTGGATATTTCAATTATCAAATTTAGCTTCATCAATTTGTTTTCTATAGAATCAATATTTTTGACTTAAGTGTTATTTATTACCTAACTTTTCTTGTTCTCGTATATGTTCATTCTTAATTGTGTTATATTCCATTTAATTTATAAAATCCATAACATCAGGGAAATTACTTTGTATAAAACTTTTTTTTTAGTGCCTAGAACATGACCATTCAACACATATATTGAATGAATAATTACAATTAATATAGTTATTTTATCCTTGTTCACTATTGTTTGTTTAGATAAAATGTACTAATTGCATATTTCAACAATTCTTTTCATGATGAAGTGTAAAATTCTTTTTGACTCCTATCACATGACTAAGAATGCCTCAATTTAATTTAGCCATTCATAACTTATAAAGCCTATTCAACATAACATTTCAAAAGTATATCAACTATAATAAAATAGAAGAAATGCTTGTGAATATTCCAATAATGCAAAGGCTCAGGGCAGCTACACAGCAATGCAGTCCCTATTTTGAATTCAGAAAAATTAAAAAGCAGAATCTTTTGATTCATTCCTTTTTTTCCCTCTTTCTTCTTTCCTCAAATAATAATTTAAGTCAAAGCCAATGCATTTACTTTTATCTCTTCTAATATTAAAAACTTGTAATTATTTATATTATTATAGGTAACTCTTTTGAATATAAGGGACAGTTTGACATAAAAACATCTTTTAATTTTTTTGGAATTCCCAAACCAATAGACCTATTATTACTAACATAAACTTCAGAACTATTTTAAGTGGTACAACTATTCTTAATCTTGAACCTTGAATGAGAGACCTGAAAGCTACAGAAAGACAAGAAAAAATAATTTTCCCATACCAATTTTAAGACTTAAATTTGATTATCATAAAAAAGGACTTCCATGGAATTTGTGGGTCTCATAAATATAGGAAAATGTCATCAGCAAACAGAGATCATTGGACTTCTTTTTTTCCCCTTTTTGTATCCCTTTAATTTTCTTCTATTGCCTGATCACTTTTACTAGAATTTCAAGGACTATGTTAAATAGAGACAGTGAGAGTACTTCTCTTGTTCCTGTTTTCATTTTTTTCTCTATTATGTCATGTTGGCTTTGGGTTTATTGTATATAGCCTTTGTAATGTTGAGATAACTTCCTTCTCTTTCTACTTTCTTTTGTGTTTTAATCATGAATGGGTGTTGGACTTTGTCAAATGCTTATTCTGCATCTATAGAGATAATCATGCAACTCTTGTACTTAATTCTGTTTATGTGGTCAGTTATGTGGATTTGCATATGTTGGACCAAACTTGCATCCCTGGAATGAAAACCACTTGATGGTGACATATTCTCTTCTTAATGCAATTTATGATTTGCCAATATTTTATTAAGAATTTGGCAACTATGCTTATCAGGGATATTGGCCTGCAGATTTCTTTCCTTTTGGTATTTTTGTTTAATTTAGCATCAGGGTGATACTGGCTTCATAAAATGAATTTGTCAGTCTTTTCTCCTTTACTATTTCATGAAATAATTTGAGCAGAATTTTTAACATAAGTTTTTCTATAAAAGGCCCAGTGGAACTTGACTGAGAATCCATCCAGACCTAAATTTTTCTTTGTTGGAAGACCTTTAATAACTGACTCAATTTTATCCATTGATATTGATCTGTTTATGATTTCTATATACTCAAGTTCAATTTGGATAGACCATATGTCTCTAGGAACTTATGAATATCTTCAAGATTTTAAAACTTATGAAGTATAAATTTTCAAAATAACTTCAAATGATCATCTAAATTTCAGAAGTATCTGTAATGCTATCTCATTTTCATCTCTAATTTTGTTTGAGTGTTTCCTCTAATTCTTTTGCTTAGTTTGACTAAGGGTTTATTAATTTTCTTTATATTTTATAAGAAGCTACCCCTTGTTTTATTGATTCTTTTCATTTTTATGAATTCTTAATTTCATTAAATTTATCTCTGATTTTAATTATTTCCTAACTTCTACCAATTCTAGAACTGATGAAAAAAAAAGAGTGAACTAGCACAATGCAAGATGAACATATGTAAATCAATTACTTTCCTATAATCTAATAGTGAATCAGCTGAAAAAGAAATGAGGAAAACCATCCATTAAAAATTAATAATACAATAATCTTTTAAAAAAAAACTTGGAAGTAAATCTAACCATGAACACAAAAACCCTCTACACTGAAAATTTTATAACACTTGAGAACAAACTTTTACCTTAAAAGATGAAAATATTCAGAAGATGATTAGATCTCTCATCCTCTTGGATAGGCAGGATTAATATTATCAAAATGGTCATACTATCAAAAACAATATTCAGAATCCACACAATCCCATCAAAATACCAATGATATTATTCAAAGAATTAGAAAAAAATTCTAAATTTTATTTGCAAGAATAAGAGACACAGAAGAGCCAAAGCCTCCTGAGCAACAAGAACTATGCTAGAGACATGGCAATACCAGACCTCAAATTATAATACAAGTCTATAATAACAAAAACAACATCATATCAGCACCAAAACATACATGAAAACCAATGCAATAGGACAGAAAACACGGAGACTAATCCACATAGATATAGTCATCTCATACTCAAAAATGTGCTAAAAACATTTTGGTAGAAAATACAGCCTTTTAAAAATTTTTATTGATTCTTTTTAATCATACATGTCTAAAATATTATCTGTTTTGATAAAATTGTACATGCATCTTTAGATCTTATTCTAATTAGGACCCTGTTCTTGTGGATGTACATAATGGTGATATTCACCTAATTTTTATTTACATATGTACATAGGAAAATTATGTCAGGTTCCTTCCTTTGTCTTTTATATTCTTATCCTCCCCTCCATTTTCTTTATTTCCCTTTGTCTAATGTCCTCAACTTATATTCTTCCCTTGCCCTCCTATTGTGGTTTAGCTTCTACATATCAATAAAAACATTTGACCTGCTGTTTTGGGGGATTGGCTTATTTCACCTAGCATAAAAGTCTGCAGATCTATCTATATACTAGTAAATGTCATAAAGTCATTCTTACTTATGGCTGAGTAATATTTCATTGTGCACATGTACCATAATTTCTTTATCCATTCATCTCTTGAAGGGCACCTAGGTTGTCTCCATAACTTAGCTATTGTGAATTGAGTTACTATATGCATTGATTGGCTGTGTCACTGTATTATGCTAATTTTAAGCTCATTGAATATATTCTAAGGAGTGGTACAAATGGTTCAAATGGTGGTTCCATTCCTAGATTTTTGAGGAATCTTTATACTGCTTCCCAGAGTAATAGTATCAGTTTGCAGGCTCACCACAATGTATGAGCATTCCCTTTTTCCTATATCCTAGCCAACAATTATTGTTGCTTATATTGTTTATAGTTTCCATACTGACTGGAGTGAGATGATATCTCAGTATAGTTTAAATCTGCATCTCTCATTGATAGAGATGATAAACATTTTTGTATAATTATTGACCATTCCACTTCCTTCTTTAGAGAAGAATCTGTTCAGTTCCTTTTCCTTTTTATTGAATGTCATTTGCTTCTGTGATGTTAAGTTTTTTGAGTTCTTTGTATATCCTGGAAATTAATGCCATATCTGAGGTGTAAGTGGCAAATATTTTCTCCCATTCTGTAAACTCTCTTTTCATACTCTTGATTGTTTTCTTTGCTGAGAAGAAGTTCATTAGTTTGATGGCATTACATTTACTGATTTTTTATTTTATTTATTGCACTTTAGGAGTCTTGTTAAGATCGCTAATTCCTAAGCCAATATGTTGAAGTGTTGGACCTATATTTCTTCTAGTATGTGCAGGGTTTTTGCTCTAATTCTTAAGTCTTTTATAAACTTAGAGAAGATTGTTTTACAAAGTGAGAAATAAAGTCAACTTTCATTCCATTAAATGTGAATTTCGAGTTTTGCCAGCATCATTTGTTGAAGAGGCTATCTTTTCTCCAGTATATATTTTTGCACCCTTTGTCTAACATGAGATACCAATATTTATAAGGGTTTGTCTCTGTGTTTTATGTTTTGTTCCATTGGTGTTGCCTGTTTTGGTGTAAATACCACACTGCTTTTTGCTACTATAGCTGTGTAGTATAATTTAAGGCTTTGTATTGTGATGCCTCCCACTTCATTTTTCTTTTTGAGGATTGCTTTGGCTATCTTGGACCTCTTATTTTTTCAGATAAATTTTGTGACAACATTTTATATTTCTATGAAGAACATCATTGGAATTTTGATGGGAATTGCATTTAATCTGCATAGTGCTTTTGAAAAGATATTGGTCTGAAGTTTTCTTTTCTTGATATGTCTTTGTCTAGTTTTGGCATCAGCACCTCAAAGAACGTGTTTCAAAGAGTTCTCTCCTTTCTTATTTAATGGAATAATTTGAGGAGGATTGGCATTAGTTCTTTAAATTCCTCGTAGAACTTGGCCTTGAATCCCTTTGGTCATGGACTTTTCTTTGCTTTTGATGGCATCTTCAATTTCATTACATGAAATCAATTTGTTTAAATTTTCTATATCCTCCTGGTTTTATATTAGTATGTATTGGCTATAGGAATATGTCAATGTCTTCAAAACTTTCTAGCTTTTTGGAGTATAAATTTTTAAAATAATTTCTGGTGAGGCTACAAGATGGCTGCAAAGGGAGTGCATCACCTCAGCTCGCCGCGTCACTAAGCAGGAGAAAGACGATGTGAAACAGCTGAAGGCTATCTTGTTGGGAATTTCCAGTGAAATTGAGGTGCTCCAGAATCTAGTGGACAGATTTCCATCGTGCGAAGTTCGGCCTTGAGAGCTCCATTTCTCCGCTCGGAGGGTCGCATAGCCTGACAGGTGATCGCCCCGCGGCTGAAGTCTGGGGCTCACGCTAGGGAGCGGCAAGGTGCCGGAGTGGGAGAGCAGCGATACGGATTCGGGGGGCTCCCGC
The DNA here is from genome assembly GCF_045843805.1 of Urocitellus parryii. Taxonomy (NCBI): domain Eukaryota; kingdom Metazoa; phylum Chordata; class Mammalia; order Rodentia; family Sciuridae; genus Urocitellus; species Urocitellus parryii. The sequence goes on along the minus strand of NC_135538.1, from coordinate 66,093,874 downwards.
CAGTGGTACATTGGCAGCCCTTAATGCTGAGTTCCGGCTTTGAGACAGAGGAGAGAAGCGGTCCAGTTTGGTTCCAGACACCGGTCGGACCACAGAGGAGGACAGCAGCTGCCATTTCGGAGAGATGATGTAATCATCCCCATGTTCTACTGATCTCAGCTCATTCAGCTACGGAACAGGTGATTTCAGGCTGGTATTTGCCTGCGTCTAGCAGACAGATTTCTTGCTCAGGCTCGGGACTGGGGATCTTTTGGAGAATACTCCTAGAGGCTCGTGCCTGGCAAGGCGTGCGCCGGGCACTGAGCAGCTGGATTCTGGTTCCCGGGGCTAACCTGGCCCAGGGCTGAGGAAACTGCGGAGACTGCCGGTGGAGGCCAGCTCCAAGTGGAGCGTGCGCTGAGCTTGGGGCGACTGGGTTCTGACTCCCGGAACAGTTTTGGCCTGGGGCTGGGGAACCCGTGGGGGTCGCTCGCTGGAGCCAGCTCCCAGCGGAGAGTGTATCGGGATCGGAGAGGCGGGTTCTGGCTACCTAAGCTGCTTTGGCCCAAGGATAGGGAACCGGCGGTGACTGCTTCTCAATCAGGGTCCTGCTGGGTGCTGTGGGGGCAGAGTGGAGCTTCCATCTGCGCCCAGAGCAGGCCAAGTGACCCGCCGGCGTGGTATCATGACACCCCAAATGCAGCTGGGGCTGAAGAGAGTAGCCACCCACGCCTAGAATAGGACCAGCGACCCCGCGGTGCGGTAGTCAAGTAACCTCATTTGGAGTAGGAGCTGTGCAGAGCTGCCATCTGAGCAAGCAGGACAGGCAGACCTGCCGCCCACTGGCAAGACAAGCCAGGTAGCTTGCCAGCGTGGTGGACACGCAACACCGAGGCAGGCGCGTCACACTGGTTGGAGTGGGGGTGGAGCAGGGTCGCCGCCGGGGTCCGGAGGGGGCTCAGCGACCCATTGTAGAGGTAGTCAGGTACCCCCATTGGGAGTGGGGGCTGTGCAGAATTGCGACCCACTGGCCTAGAGGTCTGCCATAGTGGTAGACACGTCACACCAATTGGAGTGGGGACCCAGCAGAGCCATCACCCACATCCAGATCAGGACCAACGACCCCAGGGCGTGGTAGTTACGTTACCACAATTGGAGTGGGGGCAGAGCAGAGCCGCCACCCGTGCCCGCAGTGGGGGCAGACCTGCGACCGATCAGCGTGGCAGACAGACCACCATAATTAGAGGAGGAGTACAGCCACTACCCGCCCTGCAAGGGAGACTTCCCAACTATACAAGAGCAATATAAATAAATAGGGGGTAAATTTCAAAAACACAACAGTTGCACCAAGCAGAAAGAAACGCGAGCAGTATGAAAAGACAAGGAAAGAAAGGACCACAAGCAATGCAGGTCAACTCAACTTTAGAAGAGGTAATAGCTGCAACAGATGGAATGTCAGATAAAGAGTTCAGGATATATATGCTTCAGATGATCTGGAGTCTCAAGAAAGACATGAGACAGCAAAATCAGACAATGAAAGATCACATTGACAAACAAATCCAGGAAGTAAAAGATCAATTTCACAGGGAGATAGAGGTAATAAAAAACAAACAAATAGAAATCTTAGAAATACAGGAAACAATAAACCAAATTAAAAACTCAATTGAGAATACTACCCGCAGAGTAGATCACTTAGAAGAGAGAACATCAGACAATGAAGACAAAGTATTTCAACTGGAAAAGAAGATAGACAGCTCAGCAAGTCTGCTAAGAAACCATGAGCAGAACATCCAAGAATTATGGGACAATATCAAAAGACCAAACTTAAGAGTCATTGGGATACAGGAAGGCACAGAGCTCCATACCAAAGGAATAAACAGTCTATTCAGTGAAATAATATGAGAAAACTTCCCAGACTTGAAGAATGAGACAGAATCCCAAATCCTAGAAGCCTACAGGATGCCGAATGTGCAAAATCATAAGAGATCCACAACTAGACACATTATAATGAAGATGTCCAACATACAGAATAAGGAGAGAATTTTAAAAGCTGCAAGAGAAAGAAAGCAGATTACATTAAGGGGTAAACCAATCAGGATAACAGCTGATCTCTCAACACAGACTCTGAAAGCTAGAAGATCCTGGAATAACATATTTCAAACACTGAAAGAAAATGGGTTCTAACCAAGAATCGTGTATCCGGCGAAATTAAGCTTCAGGATAGAAGATGAAATTAAAACCTTCCACGATAAACAAAAGTTAAAAGAATTCGCAGCTAGAAAACCATCTCTTCAAAAAATCCTTGGCAAAACATTACAGGAAGAGGAAATGGAAAATAACATTGAAAACCAACAATGGGAGGTAGGACAGTAAAGGGGGGAAAGTAGTCAAAGAGGATAACAAATCAGGTTTAGTAACATCAATAAACAAATATGGATAGAAGAACAAACCATATCTCAATAATAACCTAAATGTTAATGGCTTAAACTCACCAATTAAGAGACACAGGCTAGTAGAATGGATCACAAAACAAGACCCAACAATATGCTGCCTATAGGAGACGCATCTGATAGGAAAAGACATTCATAGACTGAAGGTGAAAGGTTGGGAAAAATCATACCACTCATATGGACCACGGAAACAAGCAGGAGTATCCATACTCATATCTAATAAAATAGATTTCAAGCCAAAGTTAGTCAAAAGGGATAAAGAAGGACACTTCATACTGCTCAAGGGAACCATACACCAACAAGACATAACAATCATAAATATATATGCCCCAAATAATGGTGCAGCTGTGTTCATCAAGCAAACTCTTCTCAAGTTCAAGAGTCTAATAGACCACCATACAATAATCATGGGAGACTTCAACACACCTCTCTCACCACTGGACAGATCTTCCAAACAAAAGTTAAATAAGGAAACTATAGAACTCAATAACACAATTAACAACCTAGACTTAATTGACATATATAGACTATACCACCCAACATCAAGTAGTTACACTTTTTTCTCAGCAGCACATGGAACCTTCTCAAAAATAGACCATATATTATGTCACAGGGCAACTCTTAGACAATATAAAGGGGTAGAGATAATACCATGCATCTTATCTGATCATAATGGAATGAAACTGAAAATCAATGATAAAAGAAGGAAGGAAAAATCAAGCATCACTTGGAGAACTAACAATAGGTTGCTGAATGATCAATGGGTTTTAGAAGACATCAAGGAGGAAATTAAAAACTTCCTAGAGTTAAATGAAAACACAGACACAACATATCGGAATCTATGGGACACATTGAAAGCAGTTCTAAGAGGAAAATTCATTGCTTGGAGTTCATTTCTCAAAAAAAGAAAAAACCAACTAATAAATGATCTCATACTTCATCTCAAAATCCTAGAAAAAGAAGAGCAAAACAACAGCAAAAGAAGTAGAAGGCAAGAAATAATTAAAATCAGAGCTGAAATTAATGAAATTGAAACAAAAGAAACAATTGAAAAAATTGACAAAACTAAAAGCTGGTTCTTTGAAAAAATAAATAAAATTGACAGACCCTTAGCCATGCTAACGAAGAGAAGAAGAGAGAGAACCCAAATTACTAGCATACGGGATGAAAAAGGCAGTATCACAACAGGCACTTCAAAAATACAGAAGATAATCAGAAATTATTTTGAATCCTTATACTCCAATAAAATAGAAGATAGTGAAGGCATAGATAAATTCCTTAAGTCTTATGATCTGCCCAGATTGAGTCAGGAGGATATAGACAACCTAAACAGACCAATAACAATAGAGGAAATAGAAGAAACCATCAAAAGACTACCAACTAAGAAAAGCCCAGGACAGGATGGGTATACAGCAGAGTTTTACAAAACCTTTAAAGAGGAACTAACACCAATACTTTTCAAGCTATTTCAGGAAATAGAAAAAGAGGGAGAACTTCCAAATTCGTTCTACGAGGCCAACATCACCCTGATTCCGAAACCAGACAAAGACACTTCAAAGAAAGAAAACTACAGACCAATATCTCTAATGAACCTTGACGCAAAAATCCTCAATAAAATTCTGGCGAATCGGATTCAAATACATATCAAAAAAATTATACACCATGATCAAGTAGGATTCATCCCTGGGATGCAAGGTTGGTTCAATATACGGAAATCAATAAATGTTATTCACCACATCAATAGACTTAAAAATGTGGTGAGCCGTTTCTGTGAACTGTGGCCACCATTACAAGATGGCGCTGGTTTCCCCTGTAGTCTGTGACAAACAACTCCTTATCAGAATGAGTTGGCACGCTGTGACTTGGCACCCTATGAGAAAAGTCCACGTGGCAGTTGTGCATTGGGGCTTTATCTGCTTTATTAAGGCTGGGGCACACAGGAGTAGTAGTAGTGGCAGTAGGAGTAGCAGTAGAAGTAGTGGCAGTAGGAGTAGCAGTAGAAGTAGTAGTAGGAGTAGCAGTAGAAGCTAAAAGACATGTCAATACAAAGGCCTGAATAAACTGCTGAAAGAAGAAAAAGTATCAAGGACCTGAATAAACTGCTGAAAGAAGATTCCTGAGTTGCGTCTTCCTTGCGGGCAAGGGGTCGCGACAAGTGGTGCCGAAACCCGGGAACCAGAACTTTCAGTCAGTCAGGGGTGGTGCACCGGTTAGTCCCAGGTAAGTGGGATCTGCGATCAAAGCAGGGATAGTCCCAGTAAGTGGGATCCGCGTCCAAAGCGGGGTCAGCTCCTCTACAAAGAAAGAGAGAGCCTCACATTTATTGCAGCTGCACTGTGTACTTTCACTTTTGTTTTCTGTGTTTCTTTTGTTGTGTCATTTCGCTTTTGTTTTTTGTGCTTCTTTTGTTGTTGTGTCATCTGTAGATAAAGAGAGAGCGGGGGAAAATAATAAAATAAGATGCTCCTCTGTAAATAAGGAGAGAGCGGAGTTTTGTATTTTCACTTTCTTTATACTGCTTGGAACAGTATGGGTGCTACTTCCTCAAGCCCAATTTTGCTGGCCTTGGACGGGTTACTGCGTTCTAAGGGACTTAAAGTGAAGCGGAGCACATTACAGAGGTTTTTAGAAGAGACTGACTCTGTAGCTCCTTGGTTTGCTTTTTCAGGGAGTCTCACGATTCCCAGTTGGGACAAATCAGGGAAAGATCTGGATTTCGCTTACAAACAAGGAACTTTAAGGGGCGGTACCATTCCGCTTTGGAAATTAGTGAGGGGGTGTATAATGGATGGTAAATGCCAGAAAGCTGTGAGCGAGGGTCAGGCTGTTCTTGAGCAATTGCATGAAGAAAAATCGGAGGGGTCACATAGCGAGGTAGCAGAAAGTATTAGGAGTAAGAGTGGTGAACAGATAAGGGAGTCTGAAGTTAAACAGAGGAGAAGGCTCTATCCGGACTTGACTGAGTTAAAAACTCCCAAGGACACAAGTAGCTCGGACAGTTCTGAGGAATTGGATCCACCCCAGCCGCTCTCAACCCCGCCTTCTCATCTTCCCCCTCCTTACCAGGCCCACAGATTCACCATGGCTTATTTTAGGACTTTCAGCAAAAGAATCTCTACAAAAAAGTTTAATGTAGATAAATTTCCTATTTTCATGTTGCCCTGTTTTACTTGGCCACTGTCTGAAAAAATCAGCACTCCAGGCGCTGGACACTCCCTTACTAGTTTTTCACACAAATATGTAACAAGGCCTCTGGCCTTGAGCTGGGCTTCACAGTGCTGACTACATTTCTAAGATAAGGGAGTTACTAACTGGGCTCCATGGTAACAGCTGGCAGGAGGAAGAACTGGAAAGGGAGATAGAGGAACTGGAGGGTCGATTGAAAAAGTCAAGATTTAAAGCACCTATGGCCCCGATGCTGTCACACTCCCTCCTTATAACCCCGATTGGGACAAGGACAACCCCAGAAGGCTGGGGGGTGTTCAGTGGCAGCCTAAGACGGCCCAAACTTCCCAGTAATTGAAAACTTGGATGGACAGCCGGCCAGAGTGCATGTTCCTCTAGCCTTTAAGGATATTAAGCAACTAAAGGAGGCAGTTACTAATTACAGACCCCATGCCCCCTTTACATTGACTCTCTTCGAGTCTTTCTCTGCCAATCAGCTGACACCTAGTGACTGGCAACAGCTTTGCATGGCTGTGTTGTCTGGAGGGGATTTTTTGTTGTGGAAAAGTAAAAATCAAGAGAGGTGTCGCGAGCTAGCCCGAGTCAATCAGGACGCCGGCTTCCCATGGAGTAACCTTGAAATGTTAACAGGCTTGGGACTATATGCTATCATAAATCAACAAATTCATTATAATCCTGGGGTCTATGCTCAGATAGCTACAGCAGCCATTTAGGCTTGGAAAGCTCTACCTATTTCAAATGCTAAAACAAAAATTTCGAAAATTGCTCAAGGACCCTCTGAGCCTTATTCTGACTTCATTGCCTGATTGATGCAGGTGGCAGGGAAAATATTCCCTAACTTGGAACAAGCCACGCTGGTCATTAAGCAATTGGCTCTTAAAAATGTAAACTCCTATTGCCAAAATGCTATTAAATCTACCAGAGCAAAGAGTGTTGATGACATGATTCGAACTTATAAGGATATTGATAGAGCTCATATTACTGGACAGGTTCTGGCCGCTGCCCTCAAAACAGGAACAGGGGCCCGCCCCAAGGTCTACTGGGCAATCCAGGGACGGAATGATACCCTGGGGAGTGGGCGACTTCGTCACCTCCCACGGACCAACCCCTTTCTATCTGTAGACTCCCCAGGGGAACGCCAGGAAGTGCAGGATATACAAGAGCTGCAACCGCAGGTCACAGAGACAGAACAAACTGCTACCGCAGTAAGATCTTGGCCAGGCGCGAAAAAATGCAGACAAACTCAAACAAAATGCAATTGGCTAGGAAAACTTGGAGAACTTTTGCCCCGAAAATGGGCAGCAGACTCCATGTTGTTTGCATCACCATGGTAACCATGGGGTGCCTGGCCGGAAGAGTAGCTTCCTGGTCCCACCTCCCACACCTTTTCGGGCTTCTGATTGGTTATTCCACAGTCACTCAGACAGGACTTCTGGTCCCGCTTTCCAGCCACTAACCTGTACTGCTGTGTTTCAGATTTCTACCGGAGCTGCTCAGAGCCTGTATTGTTTTTTAAAAAAAAAATGCCTACCTGTAAATGCTAATGAAAGATATCTTTTTCAGACAAAACTTAATTCCACAGGTTTCTATGTTACAGTCCTAAATTTAAGCTAGTTCTAAGTTAAATAACCTGACTTTTTCTCTATAGTTGTGTTACTAAATAATGTTCTATTGATGAGAGATATCAAATATGCTTCTTTATATTTTACTTTTAATTTTGAAGGTTATGAGGATGCATTTTCTCGCCACGGGAACAAGCCGGCAAAGTTCCTGTGATGACCAAAAAATCCTTATTTTCATTGCTAACTATAAAAATAAAAATGTATACTCAAGGATCTTATTTCAGTTACATCAAGTGACGTCACATAGAAGAGTGCACTCCTAGTTAAAAATAAATTTAAATGGATCCAAATATTTTAAGACCACGTGGTTACATAAAGTTAATACAATTATAAGTTATGTTCTTATTCTTTATATATATATTTTAGATATTTAGATAACCTATATTTGTTAATCTATAAATTAATTAGCACATGCCTAATTGATTAGTTAATATATATTTGCCTAATTGTTTTTCTTCAACAGAAAACCTATAATTTAAGTTTTATATTTACATTTATCAGGTACTCTGTTTTTTCAGTTACAGATATTTGAGATAAATGTGTTTACTATAAATTTGCTTTTAAGTAAAAATACAATCAAGTAATTTCTACTTCTCAAGGTTATTGTTCAAACTCATATAATGATAAATTATTATAATTATTTCTCCAAAATATCTAAAGGTTTTAACTTTATTTTCATTGATATTTCTTCTCAAAATATAATAATTTGTTTATAGATTCTAAGGTTTTCAAAAATTGTTCCAAAATATAAACAGCAAAAAAAAAAAAAACAAGAAAACAACAAAAAAAAACACACATGCCTCCTCCTGGATGAAGAACGTTGGTGTCCTGTGATTTTTTTATTATTTTTTAACCTCGACGTCTCTCGCCGGACTCGGTTTCCGTTAGCCGGACTTGGCATCTGGAGGTCCTTACCGAGATTCGGAAAGCAGAGGTAAGCGGACAAGGCTCACCTTCTAAGGGAGAAGGGGGAAGATTGGATCAAAGATAATTTAAAGAGACAGGGTACGTACCATGGGTAACTCAACAGTGAAACTTCGTCTGGCCAACGAAGTTAAAGAACTGTTAAACAAACAAGGAACAGGAATAAAAACCAAGACAGCAACTGAATTCGTTGAAGCTATAGCCCAGGCTTGTCCTTGGTTTCTGACGGGAGGCTTTCTTAATAACAGTGATTGGGATTTGGTAAAGCAGGATCTCCAAAAGTTGTTGAGGGACCAAAGTCCAGATAGAGTCCCGATTGCTACTTTCTCTCTATGGAGATTGGTAAAGGATGCTCTTTTAACTGATAAAGTGAAGATTAAGGAGCAGCTTGCTGAATGCAAACAGGCTCTTAATCAGGTCCAAACTGCTGCCACTATTAATCAGGTTATTCAACAAACTTCCACCATACTCGATTCTCAAAATAAAGTTAACCAACATCTTTTGTCAGGGATTTTAGCTGCCAACCAAAGAATAGATTTACTCCAAGCTCAGGTAGAAGAATTGGCTGACTTGGTGCTTTTGGGTTGTGTTGACCAACATGCACATTTATGCATAACCTCTGTCAGATTTAATAATTCCAGGAATGCTTCCCGCATCATCAGAGAGTACTTGGCCGGAAATTGGTCCATGGTGGCAGAAAATTTGATCCAGTCTCAACTGACTCAGATAGCTGTTTTGAACGACACCCGTGTCATACCGGTGACTTTGGGACAATTCACCCTTTGGATTTCTTCTGCCTTTTCCTTTTTTAAGGAATGGGTGGGAATAGGCATTTTTGGTGCAATGTGTTGCTTTGGTATGTTTCTCTACTTGTGGTTTCTCTGTCGCCTCAAGGCCCGCAGTGCTCACGATAGGGCTATGATCATACAAGCTCTTGCTGCTTTAGAAAATGGCAACTCGCCACAAGTCTGGCTTGTGCATCTTAAACAGTAAATCTTTGACATGGTCATTGCACCCCAAGTTACATTGCACTGGGATCGACATGTCCTTCTTTTGTCACTCTTCTAGTGTTGGAACTTCTACCATATCTTTCCTTTGTGCATACCTCTCCTCCCTGCCTTTCTGCACTAGGATCTTTGCTAGCTAATCTTACAGTCCAACTACACCTGCCATTTGATGGTGATGGTCATGGGTCCTGTTTATGGAGGCGGTTACCATAACAATGTCCTGTTGGCCACAACACGCTGAGCTGATCTTGTAGTACCCAGTGACGGGCAACTTCCACGCTTGCACTGCAACCTAAGACAGGGGAGTGGGGCCTCCCCAGAGACAGGTAAGCAGTGCAGGGGCGGTGGACAACCTAAGACAGGGGCTACTTGATTCCCTTTGACATGCAATAAACAAAAGAGGGGAACTTGCTGATAGCAGGCCTTCCCTGGCCCCCGGGGCCCAGCCCCCAATTCCTTGTTCTGCATGTCAAAGTGGCCAGTTCACAAGGCCATGACATATGTGCTCCACGGGAACGTCTTGACCTTTATCTAACAATGGCAGATGTCACAACCAAATTTCTCCCCCTCTCTATTGTCCGTGCCTTTCTCTTAGGGTGTTGCCAACTTAATTTTGTCTGCACTACAAAGACAGCCTCAGCTGTCCCCCTTTGTCTACCATCGTCACGATACAGGATGCGAGGCAAGGCACTGCACTTGAGTGATCCACTTGAGTGGACCTCAAGGGGAGCATGTCCTATTGCATGCGGGTTTGACGTCCACGCCCCGCCCCACGAAAAAAGGCGTCGGCTGATATGGCCTCAGGTTTGGGGAAGGGCCCTCCTTAAGGCTGGGCCATACTATGCAGCCACTTCTGCACAGTGGGATAGGACCTCTACTCTCGCCTGTATTGTCGTAATAAAACAAAAAAGGGGGAACTGTGGTGAGCCGTTTCTGTGAACTGTGGCCACCATTACAAGATGGCGCTGGTTTCCCCTGTAGTCTGTGACAAACAACTCCTTATCAGAATGAGTTGGCACGCTGTGACTTGGCACCCTATGAGAAAAGTCCACGTGGCAGTTGTGCATTGGGGCTTTATCTGCTTTATTAAGGCTGGGGCACACAGGAGTAGTAGTAGTGGCAGTAGGAGTAGCAGTAGAAGTAGTGGCAGTAGGAGTAGCAGTAGAAGTAGTAGTAGGAGTAGCAGTAGAAGCTAAAAGACATGTCAATACAAAGGCCTGAATAAACAGCTGAAAGAAGGAAAAGTATCAAGGACCTGAATAAACTGCTGAAAGAAGATTCCTGAGTTGCGTCTTCCTTGCGGGCAAGGGGTCGCGACATAAAAATAAGAACCATATGATCATCTCGATAGATGCAGAAAAAGCTTTCGACAAAGTACAGCATCCCTTTATGTTCAAAACTCTAGAAAAATTAGGGATAACAGGATCATAACTCAACATTGTAAAAGCAATCTATGATAAGCCACAGGCCAGCATCATTCTAAATGGAGAAAAATTGAAGGCATTCCCTCTATGATCTGGTACAAGACAGGGATGCCCTCTCTCACCACTTCTGTTCAACATAGTCCTCGAAACACTGGCCAGAGCAATTAGGCAGACGAAATAAATTAAAGGCATAAAAATAGGAAAAGAAGAACTTAAATTATCACTATTTGCAGATGATATGATTCTATACCTAGCAGACCCAAAAGGGTCTACAAAGAAGCTATTAGAGCTAATAAATGAATTCAGCAAAGTGGCAGCATATAAGATCAACACGCATAAATCAAAGGCATTCCTGTATATCAGCGACAAATCCTCTGAAACGGAAATGAGGACAACTACTCCATTCACAATATCCCCCCAAAAAATAAAATACTTGGGAATCAACCTAACAAAAGAGGTGAAAGATTTATACAATGAAAATTACAGAACCCTAAAGAAAGATATAGAAGAAGACCTTAGAAGATGGAAAAATATACCTTGCTCATGGATAGGCAGAACCAACATCATCAAAATGGTGATATTACAAAAAGTTCTCTATAAGTTCAATGCAATGCCAATCAAAATCCCAACAGCATTTCTTGTAGAAATAGATAAAAGAATCATGAAATTCATATGGAATAATAAAAGACCCAGAATAGCAAAAACAATGCTAAGCAGGAAGTGTGAATCAGGCGGTATAGCGATACCAGACTTCAAACTATACTACAGAGCAATAGTAACAAAAACAGCATGGTACTGGTACCAAAACAGGCGGGTGGACCAATGGTACAGAATAGAGGACCCAGAAACCAACCCACAAAACTACAAGTTTCTTATATTTGATAAAGGGGCTAAAAGCATGCAATGGAGGAAGGATAGCATCTTCAACAAATGGTGCTGGGAAAACTGGAAATCCATTTGCACCAAAATGAATCTGAATCCCTATCTCTCGCCGTGCACAAAAGTTAACTCAAAATGGATCAAGGAGCTTGATATTAAATCAGAGGCATGGCATCTGATAGAAGAAAAAGTTGGTTATGATCTACATACTGTGGGATCGGGCTCCAAATTCCTCAATAGGACACCCATAGCACAAGAGTTAACAACTAGAATCAACAAATGGGACTTACTCAAACTAAAAAGTTTTTTCTCAGCAAAAGAAACAATAAGAGAGATAAACAGGGAGCCTACATCCTGGGAACAAATCTTTACTCCGCACATTTCAGATAGAGCCCTAATAACCAGAATATACAAAGAACTCAAAAAATTAGACAATAAGATAACAAATAACCCAATCAATAAATGGGCCAAGGACCTGAACAGACACTTCTCAGAGGAGGACATACAATCAATCATTAAGTACATGAAAAAATGCTCACCATCACTAGCAGTCAGAGAAATGCAAATCAAAACTACCCTAAGATACCATCTCACTCCAGTAAGATTGGCAGCCATTATGAAGTCAAACAACAATAAGTGCTGGAGAGGATGCGGGGAAAAGGGCACTCTTGTTCATTGCTGGTGGGACTGCAAATTGGTGCAGCCAATTTGGAAAGCAGTATGGAGATTTCTTGGAAAGCTGGGAATGGAACCACCATTTGACCCAGCTATTCCCCTTCTCGGTCTATTCCCTAAAGACCTAATAAGAGCATGCTACAGGGACACTGCTACATCGATGTTCATAGCAGCTCAATTCACAATAGCAAGACTGTGGAATCAGCCTAGATGCCCTTCAATAGATGAATGGATAAAAAAAATGTGGCATTTATACACTATGGAGTATTACTCTGCATTAAAAAATGACAAAATCATAGAATTTGGAGGGAAATGGATGGCATTAGAGCAGGTTATGCTAAGTGAAGCTAGTCAATCTTTAAAAAACAAATACCAAATGACCCCTTTGATATAAGGGGAGTAAACAAGGACAGGGTAGGGACAAAGAGCTTGAGAAGAAGATTTACATTAAACAGGGATGAGAGGTGGGAGGGAAAGGGAGTGAGAAGGGAAATCGCATGGAAATGGAAGGCGATCCTCAGGGTTATACAAAATGACATATAAGAGGAAAGGAGGGGTAAGACAAGATAATACAAATGGAAGACATGATTTACAGTAGAAGGGGTAGAGAGAGAAAAGGGGAGGGGAGGGGAGGGGAGGGGAGGGGGGATAGTAGACAATAGGACAGACAGCAGAATACATCAGACACTAGAAAGGCAATTTGTCAATCAATGGAAGGGTAACTGATGTGATACAGCAATCTGTAAACGGGGTAAAATTGGGAGTTCATAACCCACTTGAATCAAACTGTGAAATATGATGTATTAAGAACTATGTAATGTTTTGAACGACCAACAATAAAAAAATAATAATTTCTGGTTATATTTTGTATTTTAGTAGTGTTTATAATGATATTTCCATTTTTTTCATGAATTTTAAAAATTTGAGTTTTTTTCTTTCTTTTAGTTAGCTTGGCTAAGGAATTTTTATTTTGTTTATTCTTTCAAAGCAGCAACTTTTGTTTCATTGATTTTCTGAATTGTTTTTACTAAGTTCAGGTCTGATTTTAATGATTTTCTATCTTCTACTGCTTGGGACATAAATATTTAAGACTGTTATTTCTTTTTGTTGTATGATTTCATTAAGCTCTGTGTAATTGCCTTATTTGTCTCTTCTAATTAATTTTGGTTTGATGTCCACTTTATCTGATATGATAATATAAACCCCTTCTTGTTTATGAGATATATGTGAATAATGTTTTTACCCCCCTATCCTTTCACCTTCAATCTGTGGATGTCTTTGCTTAGGAGGTGAGTCTCTTGAAGATGGCATACTATTGGGTTTTGTTTTTTTATTCCAATATACCAGCCTATGTCTTTTGATTGATAAGTTTAGACCATTTGCATTCAGTCTTATTATTGGGACATGCTTTTTATTTCCTGTTATTTTGATTTATTTTTGGTTTTTATGTTGGTCAGATTCTCTTATTCCTGTAGTGTAGCTTCACCCTCTTCTGGTTTTCATTTTTTATTCTCCATTTCTTCATGAAATATTTTATTATGTATGTTTTCTAATGCCAGCTTTTTAGTTATGAATTCTTTTAGCCTTTGTTTATTGTGGTAGGTTTTAATTTTATCTTCAAATTTGAAGCTTAATTTTATTGGATAGAGTATTCTTAGTTGCCATCTATTTTCTTTCACAGCTTGGTATATATTAATCTAAGACTTCTTAACTTTTAGGGTCTGTGTTGAAAAATAAGCTCAGACATGGATTAGATTATTACAAATCTGATCATTTTTTTCTTTTATCTAGCTGCTTTTAAAATTCTATTTTATGCATGTTAAGCATTTTTATAAATAATATGTTTTGCAGTGGGTCTGTTGTAATTTTATATATTTGGAGTGAGTTCTGATTTTCCATTTCATTTTTTGGGTGTGGGAAATTTCTATATATATACATATATATTTAATTGAAAAGACTGCATATTCCTTCATCTGTTCCAGTGAATCTTAAATTTGACCTTTTAATATTATCCCATATTTTTGAAAATTCTGGTCATGGTCTCTTAACATTTTTCTTCATGATCAACTTTATTTTCCAGATCATATATTTTGTCTTCATTACCTGAAACTCTATCTTCCAGGTGGTCTAAACTGTTGGTGCAGCTTTCCATTAAATTTTTATTTTGGTTTATCAGTTCCTTCATTTCTAAGATTTTCAATTGATTCTTCTTCAGAACCACTGTCTTCTTATCAAAGTGATCTTTCTCTTCTTGTGTTTTCTATCTGATTTCCCTCTTCTTCTACCAAGTAGGTCATTAACCACGAATTTTCTAAATTCCATTTCTGACATTTCCTCCTCTGTGGTGTCAATAGAGCCTGTCACTGAGGCATTGTGTTGTTTGGGAGGGTTTTTTGCCTTGCTTTTTCATATTATCTGTGTGTCTAACCATCTATCTAAATGGATCTGAAGCAGCAGAGTTATAACCCTATGAGTTTATAATGTTCCAATAGATTACTGGTACCTCACAGATTGGGGGAGCCAAATAATAACAACAATCAGTTCAAACAATATACAGCAACAGACTAGGTACTTCAATTTTATTAACAGTGTTGTTTGGCACAGCAAGCAGTAATGGTATGATCAGAAATTTCCATCAGCAGAAACAGTAAATAATTATAGATTATGTCTGGCATAAGGTCAAGCAGTAGGTATTGTCTGTGATTTCCACTGTATTAAGTATTGCTATAACATTGGTGGTGGGCCCTTGCATTATATAAACCAACTAATGTTAAGAGATATCAGGAATAGAGGTGATTAAGAGGAAAGACTAAGAGGTAGGAGGGTAGAAAACTCTTTGCCATTTCAAGAAGTGAATAGGGAAAATGCAGTGGTGTTATAGGATGGGTTGCTTATGAAGAGGGAGGAGAAAAAAGTAGAAGTGAAAATTCAAAGAAGAGTGAAAGAGAGAACAGTCAAATTTGGCTGTTAGCAAAGGAAAAGAGAAAGAGGGAAACATGGAAAGAAGAGTAGTGAACACGACAGTACAAAACAAAATTGAAATTCACTAATCAAAAACCCTAACCCTCAAAAAACAGAGCAAGGAAAAACTACTTTTAAAAAAACCTCAAGAACAACAAAAAAAATGAAAACTGAAAAATCTATTTTTAAATATAAAGGTTTGTTTCAACTTCCATTAGGGTGGACAGAATAGTCAGTAGGACTATATGTTCACAATGTACACAACTGATTTCTTTGTGCTTCTTTTGGAGGCCATGCAGCACATAAAGAGCAAGCAGTGGGCCAGAGGCCAAGTGGCCATCACCAATTGTCAAGTGTGGGCCAGAGTTCACAGGATGCCGATCAAGGGGAGGCTGGGTACCAGCAGTGGGCCCCAAGTGAGTGGTGAGCTGAGTGAGTACTAAGTGCAGCAGGCCTTGTAGCAGTTAAGTGCTGGTGCTGGCATACCCACCCATTTAAAATTGCTGACCCAGTGTAGCTGGGCTTGTGAGTCCCTGAAAATTGCTGGAGTCAAAGAGTTGAAGTGTTCAAGTTCCCCCTGGCCTCTTCAGCTTGTATTCCCCTGTGGAAAATGTTAGGTTACGGTAAGTGTTTACTAGGCACAGATAAAATCTATTGGATTCAGCCATGAACTCCCTAGTCTGAATTTCCATTTACCATTGGCACTGCTGCATGATTGTCCTAAAATGGCACCTGTATTATTTCTGTATGGATGATTGGTAAACTTGGGGAATCTTTTGTGGATCCTTTTAATGAGTCAAACAACTTCTGGGTTGGCTAGAGCAGGCTTCCCTTCCATTTTCAGTATTTTCCATGATAGATCTATTTGTAGTATTTCTCACTTTTTTGGTCCTTGGGTACTAATCTCACTGCTCCTGCAAGCAGCTTCTAATTTTTTTTTTTTTTGGTTTAGTGGACCCAAAGTTTCTATTTTACTAAGACTTTCTTGTCTAATATTGAATATTAATGAAATTCCTTTTTCACTTACCTCATGGACAAGCAGTGTTTCTGTTGTTTGAGACCCAGGTAGCCTAAAAGTGAAAGACACTATTACACTCTAATCCACTATCTTTCCCCTCTCTCAACATAACCTTTTAAATAAATAGTGCTGGAGAAACTGGAATCCTATATGCAGAAGAATGAAATTTTAATCCCTGTCTTTCTCCCTACACAAAAGTCAGCTCAAAATCAATGAAAACTCTAAAATTAATGCCACAAATTCTCCACCTATTAGAAGAGAATGTAGAACCAACAGTCCAGCATATTGGCACAAGTACTAACTTCCTTTAAAAAGCTGTCTAGAGTGAAGGAAAAAATCAATAAGTAGAATAGTATCAAATTAAAAAGATACTGCACAACAAAAGATAAAATAAAAAGCATAAAGAAAAGGCCTACAGAATGGGAGAAGATTTTTTCCATTTCCTCCTCTTAGAGGGTTTAGAGAGGGATTAATATCCAGAATATATAAAGAATTCAAAAAACAATGCACACACAAACAAGATAAATAACCCAATTAATAAATGGGCAAAAGAACTATCCAGACACATATTAAAAGAAACATAAATCGGCCATGATATACAAAAACTGTTCAACATATCTAGCAATCAGGGAAATGAAAATCAAACTTACCTTGGGATTTTATCTCACTGCAGTCAGAATGATAATTATCAAAAAAAAGCCAAATAATAACAAAGCTGGTGATGATGTGAGAAAAAAGGTATACTCATAAGTTGTTCATGGGAATTCAGATTAGTACAACCACTCTGAAAAGCAATATGAAGATTCTTCAAAGAAATTAGGAATGAAATCACCATATGACCAAGCTATTCCACTCCTTGCTAGTATCCAAAAGGATTAAAATCGGCACAGTATATGGATATAGCCTTATGAGTCTTTATAGCAGCTCAGTTCACAACAACCAATCTATACAACCAAACCACGTGTCTACCAACATGTGAAAATGTGCTATACACACACAATGGAGTTTTACTCAGACATAAAGTAGAATGAATTTATGGTATTTTCTGGTAAATGGATGGAACTGAAGGCCATCATGCTAAGTGAAATAACCCAAAGCCAGAAAGTCAAGTGTTGAATGTTTTCTTTCATATGTGGAAACTGGAACAAAATAAGGGGGAAAAGATGGGGATATCTCATGAGAACAGAAAGATCAGTGGAGTAGACAGAAAATTTAAGGGAAAAAAAGATATAGAGGAAAAGAGAACAATGGTGGAATAAACCTGACCAAACAATCCTATATACACACATGTATATACCACAGGGAATTTCATCTTTATGTATATGTATAATGCAATAATTAAAAAGAACTAAAAAATAGAAGAGAGCCTGATCGAAATAGAGGGAGGGAAAAATAGATGGAAGGGAGAAGCACTGAGAATTGAATTGAAAAAAATTAAATTCCGAGTTTGTATAATTATGTCAAAATGAACCCTAATATTATGTATAACTAAAATGAATTAATAATAAAAAGTGGTAATAATAGTAACACACTTATAAGGATCTTACAAGAATTGAGGTAACACATAATAAATGTAATTTTTAAGAAAAGGTCTTCTATTTTTCATACTAACATCAAAATCCAGAAAGTAAGTCTTTATATACAGTATTTATAGATGTTAATTTGCTTGTATCAGTTTTATGTTAACCCACTAACAAATGAAACATCATTGATTTAGTTAATTAATGCCAATTATTTGTTGTTTTCATGTAAAGCATCACAAAACAGAAATGTTGGAAGCAAATGAAACTAATTTCAAGTGTAGACCAGATTCTCTGAAGCTCCATTAGAGAGATACAAAAACAAAAAATTTACTAAGCAATATGTTTTAGTCACATTTTTCATTGCTGTGACCAAAAGAACTGACAAGGACAATTTTAGAGTAGGAAGTTTATTTGAGGCTCACAGTTTCAGGGAAATCTGCCTGTGAATGGCTGACTTCATTGCTCTAGGCACACGGTGAGGTAGGACATCATGCCAGAAGAGTTTCGTGGAGGAAAGGCAAAAGGAACACCAATTCAAATCTAGTTTCAGCAATTTAGTGAGAGCCAAAGCAATTTAGCAAGATCCTTTCTCAAAATAAATAAATAAATAAATAAAGGGCTGAGTATGTGGCTCAGTCATTAAATACCTCTTGTTTCAACCACTGGTACCAAAAATAGATAAATAAATAAAAAAAATTAAAATATAATTCTTACTAAGGGCTTAGGGTATTGTACAGTGGTAGATGATATGCTTAGTATATGGAGACAATGGATTCAATATCAGCACCAATTTTTTTTTAAATCCATTTCATGTACAGTTTTTAGTTATATGAAGAACCATTGTCATACATTATAACTTCTAAAAATTATAAACATGCTTGCTCATACAGAATGATGATAATATTCTTACAACTCTATTGTCATTATATTTACTTAACTGATACTACTTTAAAAATTTCATATGTGTTGGCATATTTATGATTTTTAACAATTTTCTCTCCTTTGTAGAGAAAATAATTTCCCTTTGATATAATTTTACAATATCTATTTTGATTCACGTTCCTATTTCAGCTAATTTTTTTTTAAAAGCACGAAGTATGTACAGGAGGTTTAGTGTTTTTGCAAATAGCAGTCTAATTTGGGGGTCAAACTTTGTTAAGTCAATCCTTTCTCCTTTGAATTGGCTTTACCCTTTAATAAAATTAAAATTAATTATGTTTGTGGGGGGTGTATTTCTGACCTAACCATTCTGTTTAATTGACCTCTGGACCTATCCTTCATCAGTACCACACAGCCTTGATTGCTAAAGATTTTTATTAAGTATTGAAAAGAAATTAGGTGAACCTAATCTTTTTCAAAATTGTTCCACTGCTTTGTTCTGTTTCCTTTCATATGAATTACAAATCAGATATTAATATCTAGAAAATTGCTGGGATTTTGAATAAAACTGCACTGAACTTATGGATCAATTTGAGGTCAATTAACATTTAACATTCCCGACTATTCCATTTAATAAACATGGTATCATTTTTTTTTAGTCGACTTTGAACACTTTCATCAGTGTTTTATGGCTTTAGCACCTGTGTCCTACATATAGATTGGTTAGTTCTAACTTAAGTATTTTATTATTTGGTGCGCTTGTATATAGTATTTTTCATAAATTCAATTTTTAGTTATTATTGTTATTATATTGAGATCAACTTGATTTTATATTTCCTTTGTATCTTGCTATCTTGTTCAACTAACATTAGTTGTAAGAATTCTATTCACATATTTGAAATTTGTTTTAGTCTTTCTAATGCAGATAATCGTATGCTATGTCACTTATTCATTTATTTACTTATTTATTATTTTTTATTTTTAACCACCTGGGACTTTCCATATGACTGTAAAATAGTAGATAGGAGAGGTAAAATAACACCTCTGCCTTGTTCTCAATTTAAGGGGTACATGTTCATTCATTTATCACTAATTGCAAAACTGCTTTTATGCTTTGTAGACATTATCTAGCACCCCAAAGCATTAACTTTTTAGTTATCATTCCCAAATATGATGTTATATTTTATTTTAATTCTTTTGTACCTGTTTTAATTTCAATGAGAATTTCTCTTTCATACTTACATCATTTAGGATAGTATTAAATATTTCATACCTAAATATTTGATAATTTCCCAGATTTTATTATTGATTTCTACTTTACTATGTTATGGTCATGGACATATTTCTTTGTGTGATTTTTAAATTTTAAACAGATTAGATTTGTTTTATGATACATAATATACTCTAACTTGGTGAATGCCCCAGATACACTTGATAAAAATGTGTCTTCAGTTGATGTTTAGTGGCCTTTTCTATAAATATCAATTGGGTTTCATTAGCAAAGAGTACTATTCAGGTCTTCTTGATTCTTACTGAATTTTTATTCAATCATTTACTGAAAGTGATGCATGAAGGTTTTTGTTTGTTTGATTATTTGTTTGTTTGTACCAGAGATTGAACCCAGGTGCACTTAACCACTGAGCCACATCCCCAGTGCTTTTTTAATTTTAGTTTTTATTTGGAGACAGGGTCTCCCTCTAAGTTCTTTAGGGCTTCCCTAAATTGCTGAGGCTGACTTTAAACTTGTGATCCTACTGCCTCAGCCTCCCAAGATACTGGAATTATAGGAGTGTTCCAACATGCCCAGTAAATGAAGGTCATTAATTCAAATTGTTGATTCATATATTTTTCCTTTTTATTCAATTTTTTCTTCACTTACTTTAAAGTCTTTTTTCACTTTTATGATTCTTATATTTTCTTGGAGAAGCGACACATTTACTATTAATTAATATTGTCTTATTCCTGAAAATATTTCTTCTTTCAAAGTCTCCCACTTGCCCTAGTTTTATATTTAAAGTGGTTGTCATATAGACATCATATACACTGGTAGCATCTTTTTTTGTTAGAGTCTGTAAACAAGTCTGGATGGCGCCTGGCATTTTGCCAGGGGGAGTGGTTTGTGAAGTAATGCCAGCAAGCCATTAAGTGTGGAGATTCCTTATTGGTTGACTGCTGTATATATTTTATGTTAATTAAGATAAGCTGTGTGGAATGTATAAATACCCATCTGGTCCTACAATAAACGGCTCCTACTCCTGCTGTATCAATCTATACAAGTTGTTTATCACCCCCCTTATTTTGCTGCAGCTGGACTGCGGCATTTTTTAATCTAAAAAATCTTGGCCAATTTTTTTTTAATTTGTAACTTTTTTTAAATATTTTGACTTATGATTCAATTACCATCTGCTATCTTTCTAGTTTTCATGACTTTTTTATTTTTGCCTATTTTGTATCAATCAAGTAATTTTTATTATTCTATGTTATATTCACCTTTAATTTATTATTTTTACATTGAAATTTTTAGTGGTTTTCCTTTCCTACTTCTGAAAATATTCATTTTTTTAATAAACCAACATTACATTCACACACTTCTGTGCCACTTTATTACTAGTGTAAGCGATGTACAAAAACATTTTACTAGCTCTTTTTTCCCATTCTATTGTTATTAATACTAGATGTTTTAAGTTTATAAATGATTTCAAATGCTATCATTATTTTGGTTATAAACAGAAAATTATACTTTAGAATAATCAAATATGAAAAATAAAGTTTATTCTGTCACTAGTGGCCTCCAAATATTGCATAGATAACAATTTTCTATTCAGTATTACATTCATACTGTCTAAAGAACTGTCTTTACTATTTTCTTTACAATTATGGATATGTCAATAACAAATTCTGTACACTAAATTCAGGAAAAGCTATTTTTTTCTCTTTTATTTTAATGCATATATTCACTGAATTTTGAGTTCTCAAATGCCAGATACTTTATTGCATTCCATCTGCTTCCACTTTGGATTATTTCTGACAAGTAGTATCCTCCTTCTGTAAATGTGTCCTTTGTTTCTTTGTATATAGTGCATGCATTTTCTTTTAGCTGAATTCAAAACTTCGTTTTTTTTTTTTAACAATTTGTACCACACTTGCTTGTAATTCTGTGTACATATATGATGTGTATATTTAATACACTCAGTACTCTCTGAGATTTTTGAATCTATGGTTTGGTGGCAGACAGTGTTTTAAAATATTGTTGTACAGGATAATCAAATTTGTAGTAAATAATATGTATGTTTTGAAACAGGCATAAGTATACATCTTTAGTTTTGGTGATTTTAGGGTCATTCTCCCTGGTATCCAGGTGATTGTTTAGGTATTGTATTCACTATGCTGACTCTAAATGCCCCTGTTTCAAGTTCATCTCTCTCTCTCTTTTTTAACTTTTTAATATTTTTTAATCTTATTTTTAATTGATACAAGAAATATAAAAATTGAACACACTAATGGCACACCCTGATACGTTTTGATACATGTATACATTACATAGTTAATCAGGTTAAGCATTTTTAATTCCTAAAACACTTAACATTTTTTTTATTAGTTGCACATGACAGTACAATGATCTTGACATATCATACATTTTAATTAAATGGGGTATAATTTCTCATTTTTCTGAGTGTATGGGTTGCAGAATCACATTGGTTATACAGACACATATATGCATACAGCAATACTAGTGTCTGTTTTATTCTGTTTCCCTTCCTATCCCCCAATTCTCCTCCCTTCCCTTCCCATCACTTCTCTCTACCCAATCTAATGTCTTTTTTTCCCCTCACATCATCATACATGTATTTTGTATAACTATGAGGGTCTCCTTCCATCTTCTGTGCAATTCCCTTTTCCCTCCCTTACCTTCCTACCTCTTGTCCCTATCTAGAGGTGATTTTCAAGTTCATTTCTTAATGTATTGTGTTTAGAGATTTATTTTCTAGAAATTTCTTTCAGTTACTGTTCCATATGCAGTTCCAAGACTTGTCTATCCACTGAGTCTCTGAAAAGGTCTCTTTCCAAGTATTCCATTGTTACTTATTTTTCATTTTGTTTTCCTGATTTTAACTATTACGAAAGAGGGAAAAACAAAGTCTGCCTTACTCATGGAGCCCCCAGTCCTATAGTCTTTCTTTCCCTGAGTCTTCAGAGTATGGACTTCTCATTGTCGTTGTTTACATCTGTAGTTCTGGGTCCAGTCATGCATTCCTGCCTTCCCTTCAGGGGTAGGAATTTTGTGTCTATTTCCTTCTACCAGTCTAAGAGAGACATTGATGGTTTGTCTTCCCTTCCAAATCAAAGACTTCATTCCCTGTGAGACAGAGGAGATAAGAAACCCAGCAGTGACTCATAGCTTTCCTGCAGCAGCTGCTGGTACTTGACCTTTGCAATAAGTATGCTTTTCAGTTTTTCATCAATATTTTTGGTGAGCTTCCAGGGAAGTTCATGGGGAAGAATCTGCAAGTGGGTGCATTTATATCCCTCCTGGATTCTATGTTGTTCTAGTTTACATCTGGCCTTTATCAATTTTTAAGAATGTTTGGTTCCATAACCATTTTCATCAGTGTTTGGCTGCATCTGCCCAGATGATCATATAATCATGTCCTTTCTTTCCCTGTGTGTCTGAATTGATTTCACAGATTTTATTTACAAAGATTTCAATTTGCTTAGATTTTGTATTTTCTTCCCCTGAGAATTCTGTTCTGTGATGGGTTAATAAAAATAAGTTCTGTAATTAATCTGGCCATGTTTTGTCATTCCTCTTGTCTCTGTAAGAGTGGGACAGTGCATCTCTCCAGTTTTTATACTGTAAGTAGAAATTTCTAGTTCTTTGACTTCATCTTGAAGATATAATTTGTTGAATGCAAAAAATCCCACATTCACAGTTATTTTGTTTGTTTGTTTGTTTTTATAGTATTTGGATGGCATTGTATTTTGGCTTATGTAGTATTTAACAAAATGTCTGCAATCATATTTGTTCCTCTGGGGCTCTAAGTCTATACATTGTTTTCTTCTTTTTTTTCTGCTTCTTTTCTCTTTAACGGTGGTTGAAAACAAATTAATTATGAAATTTCTTCATGTAACATTTCTGGATTTGATCTGCCTGTGATTTTTAAAGTATTGTTAGATGGTTTGTCATTTGCATCACATTTTAAAAATCAGCCATTATGTTTCTAAGCATTGTTGTATATGTCTGCCCCATATTGTGGAACTCTTGTTCTATGTATGTTAGATATGTTGCACATGATAGATGGGTTGTGATTCTTTTATTATTTTTTCCAGTTTTATTTTTCTGTATGTAATCTAGTAGTAATCTAGTAAAATGTAGTAATCTAGAAAATTTTTCATTTCAGATATTGTACATTTTATCTCTCAAAATTTGCTTTGTGATATTTTTATTTTTACAATCTTATGTGTTTCCTTTTTATCTGTGGATATATGTAGTATTTTTCTAGTTATAGTTATAGTTCTTGTTAGCTGTATAGTTAATGTTCTTGTTAGCTAATTCAGTTTTTTTGACCATCTTATCTTTTCTAGTTATGAATAAACTGTTCTTGCTTCTTTGCAATGCATTGAATTCTAGGTTTATGAATTTTTTTTACATTGACAAATGCCAGACTTTGTTTTGCTCTATTAAATAGTCTTACACTTTGCTCCAGCAATAGTTGAGTTACTGGCAGTTCAGATTGCTAATTTTGAATTTTGGGGGGAAGTTGCACACATCTACTGTAACATTTACTCTGAACTACTATAGCCCTATTTCTAAGGTCTGGCCCTTCTGGGATTTTTAACCATGAATTCAACAAGGTCTCTTGATTCTAGCCGAAGAGGATTTGTATGGCTTCCCGTTTCTTGTGATTTTTGAGAAGAGACTTTCATGCTGTATGGGTGGAGATTGCTTTTTGCCTGAGGATACCTGTAGGCAGTTTTGTGGCAGTATTTTTCTTCATTGATCACTTGTAAGAGAAGACTATCTACTCTGCCTGATAAATATCTGGAATTGTGCAATCAAACAAGTGTTTTTATTTTTATTGAATGAGACCCTGAAATCACAGATGTCTACTACAATAGGTTGACATATATTTGTTTTGTACTAGGCAATGAATGCATTGATTTGATATTTTGGGTATTTTCAAGTGTCTACATTCGAGATTACATGATTTTATTACTGCTCTATTCCTACTATTGGGCTGCTGATGTTTTTATTAAAACAAAATGCTAAGACAAAATTGGGAATGGAACCACTATTCGACCCAGCTGTCCCTCTCCTCAGTCTATACCCAAGGACTTAAAAACAGCATACTGCAGGTACACAGCCACATCAATGTTTATAGCAGCACAATTCACAATAGCTAATTCACAATAGGAACAATTCACAATAGGAACCAACCTGGATGCAGTTCAATAGATGAATGGATAAAAAAATGTGGCATATATACAAAATGGAATATTACTCATAAATAAAAGAGAATAAAATCATGCCACTTGTAGGTAAATGGATGGAGTTAGAGAAAATAAAGCTAAGTGAAGTTAGCCAATCCCAAAAAAACAAAGACTGAATGTTTTCTTTGATATAAGGAGGCTGTTTCATAGTGGGATGGGGAACAGGAGCATGGGAGGAATAGATGAACTGTAGATAGGTAAGATGGGTTGGAGGGGAAGGCAGGGGGCATGGAATAATTAATGTGGTGGAATGTGATGACCATTATTATCCAAATTACATATATGAAGACATGAATTGGTGTGAATATACTTTGTATACAACCAGAGATATGAATAATTGTGCTCTATGTATGTAATAAGAATTTGTCGGCCCCTCCCCCAGTACCTGCAAGCTAGGCGAACCTGCAAGCCACGGGCGGGCGGGTCAGGCCCAGCAACCAGCCAAGTGACTGCAGCTACACGCGCCGGCGGGGAACGCGGACCGGACCCACTAGGACAGGTCCTGCGGAAGGCTGAGGGCTAGGCCCGTCCCCTCCCCCAGTGTCTGCAGGTAGGCGGGACTGTGAACACCAGCAGAGCGGGCCCAAAGCCTGCTGAGGGGTGGAACCGGCCCCTCCCCCAGTGCCTGCAAGCTAGGCCAACCTGCAAGCCACGGGCGGGCGGGTCAGGCCCAGCAACCAGCCAAGTGACAGCAGCTACACGCGCCGGCAGGGAACGCGGACCGGACCCACTAGGACAGGTCCGGCGGACGGCTGAGGGCTAGGCCCGTCCCCTCCCCCAGTGTCTGCAGGTAGGCGGGACTGTGAACACCAGCAGAGCGGGCCCAAAGCCTGCTGAGGGGCGGAACCGGCCCCTCCCCCAGTACTTGCAAGCTAGGCGAACCTGCAAGCCACGGGTGGGCGGGTCAGGCCCAGCAACCAGCCAAGTGACAGCAGCTACACGCGCCGGCAGGGAACGCGGACCGGACCCACTAGGACAGGTCCGGCGGACGGCTGAGGGCTAGGCCCGTCCCCTCCCCCAGTGTCTGCAAGGTAGGCGGGACTGTGAACACCAGCAGAGCAGGCCCAAAGCCTGCTGAGGGGTGGAACCGGCCCCTCCCCCAGTGCCTGCAAGCTAGGCGAAACTGCAACCCATCCGGAGGTTAGGCCCAGCAACCTATGGAGTGACACAGGTGCCCCTGGCGCCTGCTGGGTAGGTGGACCTTTGACCGACTAGCAAAGCAGACCTAGGGCCTGCCAGCATGGTAGACGGATCACACTAATTGGAGGAGGATCACAGCCACTACCTGCCCTGCAAGGGTGATTTTTCAACTATACAAGAGCAATATAAATAAATAGAGGGGGAAAATATCAAAGACACAACAATTTCACCAAGCAGAAAGAAACGCCAGCAGTATGAAACGACAAGGAAAGAAAGGACCACAGGCAATGCAGGTCAACTCAACTTTAGAAGAGGTAATAGCTGCAACAGATGGAATGTCAGATAGAGAGCTCAGGACATACATGCTTCAGATGATCTGGAGTCTCAAGGAAGACATGAGACAGCAAAATCAGACAATGAAAGATCACATTGACAAACAAATCCAGGAAGTAAAAGATCAATTTCACAGGGAGATAGAGGTAATAAAAAACAAACAAATAGAAATACTAGAAATGCAGGAAACAATAAACCAACTTAAAAACTCAATTGAGAATACTACCAGCAGAGTGGATCACTTAGAAGATAGAACATCAGACAATGAAGACAGAGTATTTCAACTTAAAAAGAACATAGATAGCTCAGCAAGTCTACTAAGAAACCATGAGCAGAACATTCAAGAGCTATGGGATAATATCAAAAGACCAAACTTAAGAGTCATTGGGATACAGGAAGGCACAGAGCTCCAAACCAAAGGATTAAGCAATCTATTCAGTGAAATAATACAAGAAAACTTCCCAGACTTGAAGAATGAGACAGAATCCCAAATCCTAGAAGCCTACAGGACGCCGAATGTGCAAAATCATAAGAGATCCACACCTAGACACATTATAATGAAGATGTCCAACATACAGAATAAGGAGAGAATTTTAAAAGCTACAAGGGAAAGGAAGCAGATTACATTTAGGGGTAAACCAATCAGAATAACAGCTGATCTCTCAACACAGACTCTAAAAGCTAGAAGATACTGGAATAACATATTTCAAACGCTTAAAGAAAATGGATTCCAACCAAGAATCCTGTATCCGGCGAAATTAAGCTTCAGGTTAGAAGATGAAATTAAAACCTTCCACGATAAACAAAAGTTAAAAGAATTCGCAGCTAGAAAACCATCTCTTCAAAAAATCCTTGGCAAAACATTACAGGAAGAGGAAATGGAAAATAACATTGAAAACCAACAATGGGAGGTAGGACAGTAAAGGGGGGAAAGTAGTCAAAGAGGATAACAAATCAGGTTTAGTAACATCAATAAACAAATATGGATAGAAGAACAAACCATATCTCAATAATAACCCTAAATGTTAATGGCTTAAACTCACCAATTAAGAGACACAGGCTAGTAGAATGGATCAAAAAACAAGACCCAACAATATGCTGTCTACAGGAGACGCATTTGATAGGAAAAGATGTACATAGACTGAAGGTGAAAGGTTGGGAAAAATCATATCACTCATATGGACCACGGAAACAAGCAGGAGTGTCCATACTCATATCTAATAAAATAGATTTCAAGCCAAAGCTAATCAAAAGGGATAAAGAAGGACACTTCATACTGCTCAAGGGAATCATACACCAACAAGACATAACAATCATAAATATATATGCCCCAAATAATGGTGCAGCTGTGTTCATCAAGCAAACTCTTCTCAAGTTCAAGAGTCTAATAGACCACCATACAGTAATCATGGGAGACTTCAACACACCTCTCTCACCACTGGACAGATCTTCCAAACAAAAGTTAAATAAGGAAACTATAGAACTCAATAACACAATTAACAACCTAGACTTAATTGACATATATAGACTATACCACCCAACATCAAGTAGCTACACTTTTTTCTCAGCAGCACATGGAACCTTCTCAAAAATAGACCATATACTATGTCACAGGGCAACTCTTAGACAATACAAAGAGGTAGAGATAATACCATGCATCTTGTCTGATCATAATGGAATGAAACTGAAAATCAATGATAAAAGAAGAAAGGAAAAATCAAACATCACCTGGAGAATGAACAATAGGTTGCTGAGTGATCAATGGGTTTTAGAAGACATCAAGGAGGAAATTAAAAAATTCCTAGAGTTAAATGAAAACACAGACACAACATATCGGAATCTATGGGACACATTGAAAGCAGTTCTAAGAGGAAAATTCATTGCTTGGAGTTCATTCCTCAAAAAAAAGAAAAAACCAACAAATAAATGATCTCATACTTCATCTCAAAATCCTAGAAAAAGAAGAGCAAAACAACAGCAAAAGAAGTAGAAGGCAAGAAATAATTAAAATCAGAGCTGAAATTAATGAAATTGAAACAAAAGAAACAATTGAAAAAATTGACAAAACTAAAAGCTGGTTCTTTGAAAAAATAAATAAAATTGACAGACCCTTAGCCATGCTAACGAAGAGAAGAAGAGAGAGAACCCAAATTACTAGCATACGGGATGAAAAAGGCAGTATCACAACAGACACTTCAGAAATACAGAAGATAATCAGAAATTACTTTGAATCCTTATACTCCAATAAAATAGAAGATAGTGAAGGCATAGATAAATTCCTTGAGTCTTATGATCTTCCCAGATTGAGCCAGGAGGATATAGACAACCTAAACAGACCAATAACAATAGAGGAAATAGAAGAAACCATCAAAAGACTACCAACTAAGAAAAGCCCAGGACAGGATGGGTATACAGCAGAGTTTTACAAAACCTTTAAAGAGGAACTAACACCAATACTTTTCAAGCTATTTCAGGAAATAGAAAAAGAGGGAGAACTTCCAAATTCGTTCTACGAGGCCAACATCACCCTGATTCCGAAACCAGACAAAGACACTTCAAAGAAAGAAAACTACAGACCAATATCTCTAATGAACCTTGATGCAAAAATCCTCAATAAAATTCTGGCGAATCGGATTCAAATACATATCAAAAAAATTATACACCATGATCAAGTAGGATTCATCCCTGGTATGCAAGGTTGGTTCAATATACGGAAATCAATAAATGTTATCCACCACATCAATAGACTTAAAAATAAGAACCATATGATCATCTCGATAGATGCAGAAAAAGCTTTCGACAAAGTACAGCATCCCTTTATGTTCAAAACTCTAGAAAAATTAGGGATAACTGGATCATACCTCAACATTGTAAAAGCAATCTATGATAAGCCACAGGCCAGCATCATTCTGAATGGAGAAAAATTGAAGGCATTCCCTCTAAGATCTGGTACAAGACAGGGATGCCCTCTCTCACCACTTCTGTTCAACATAGTCGTTGAAACACTGGCCAGAGCAATTAGGCAGACGAAATAAATTAAAGGCATAAAAATAGGAAAAGAAGAACTTAAATTATCACTATTTGCAGATGATATGATTCTATACCTAGCAGACCCAAAAGGGTCTACAAAGAAGCTATTAGAGCTAATAAATGAATTCAGCAAAGTGGCAGGATATAAGATCAACACGCATAAATCAAAGGCATTCCTGTATATCAGCGACAAATCCTCTGAAACGGAAATGAGGACAACTACTCCATTCACAATATCCCCCCCAAAAATAAAATACTTGGGAATCAACCTAACAAAAGAGGTGAAAGATTTATACAATGAAAATTACAGAACCCTAAAGAAAGACATAGAAGAAGACCTTAGAAGATGGAAAAATATAACCTGTTCATGGATAGGCAGAACTAACATCATCAAAATGGCGATATTACCAAAAGTCCTTTATAAGTTCAATGCAATGCCAATCAAAATCCCAACAGCATATCTTGTAGAATTGATATTATAATCTTCTTATTTCTAACAATGTGGTCTATGTCTGTTTCAAGCTATGTTAATTAATCTGTAGGCTATAAAATCTTTTGATGTACAAAAATCCTGGAATTTGAATCTGACATTTGAAGTTTATGTTTTTGTTTTATACTTGAACTGGGAGTACATTACTCTCATAAAATCAAAAGATCCCTGAGTTCAGTACGTGTATAATAAAAATCAACAAGATTTACAAAATGTCATATAAGAGGTAAGGAGGGGTAAGTCAAGAGAATACAAATGGAAGACATGATTTACAGTAGAAGGGGTAGAGAGAGAAAAGGGGAGGGGAGGGGAGGGGAGGGGAGGGGGGATAGTAGACAATAGGACAGACAGCAGAATACATCAGACACTAGAAAGCAATATGTCAATCAATGGAAGGGAAACTGATGTGATACAGCAATTTGTATACGGGGTAAAAGCGGGAGTTCATAATCCACGTGAATCTACCGTGTAATATGATGTATTAAGAACTATGTAATGTCATGAACGACCAATAAAAAAAAAAAGAATTTGTAATGCATTCTGCTGTCATATATAAATAAAAAATTACATAAAAACTGAATATGTTAAAAAAATGCTAAGACATAGAGTCAACCAGTAAGATCTTTACAACTTACATTTTTAAAAATAAAATATCTTCTGTTTTTTTCCCCTCTAGTTTGCAAACTTTTCTTTTCTTAAACTTAATCCTTGTATTTTTATGTCTAATACTAATTACTCAAAAATAGGGAAACTATTCTTTCTAGGTATGGTGATAGTCTTTAATATTAAAAAAAGTATAAAATATAGTTATTCCATTGATCTATATAAAAATACATTTGTATAAAATAAGCTTCAGTTGTATAGATTCATGATCTGCTAAATATTTAAGAAAAAAATGTGAATTATATTGTTCTTGTCATTAAATTTGGCAGCCCTAAAAAAAAATTCTTTGTATTGTTAGCCAGAATCAATCTGGCTTAATAATTTCAAGTGAACCTTATTCTTTGTAACTATTTTTGTAAGTTTTAATTTTTTAAAATTCTCTTATCTTTGACTTTACAAAAATGCACATCATTCAGACACTTAATAATGATTCATTTATTTTCAGAAGTTATGGCAATTTTGCTATCACAAGTCTAATAATTTTCCATGTTTCATAACCAAAAATCAAGTTATAAAGGCTAAAATAATATAGGTTTCGAAATGATTCCTTAAAAGTTTGCTATATTTTATTTCTTTAGTTTTATTTCTTACATATTTTGTCATTTTATGTAATACATTTTAAATGAACAAAAGTCTGTTGAAAAATGAATAGTTTAATAAAATATAAGTGGGAATCCCCCATGCTTTGTGTTTTCTGGTAGACAGTAGACTTCATGAAGCCAGGAATGTTTTTATTTTGATTAGTTACATATGCATCTGGCTAGAGAAGTATTTACTCAAAATGTGTGCATAATAAAATCTATTCAGTATTTTGTTGAATGAATAAATATAACTTAATTGAACATGATTTTTATTCTAAAAGTATTAACAAAAACCATCAACCTTCCTTTCCATTGACATCAATTTTTATGGCTCAATGAGCTGGAAATTGTGCCTAATGTCACCAAAGAAGAGAAGAGGGAATTTACTTAACATTAAATGGTCTTTTATAAATCATTGTTTATAAAGCAGCAGTATTGTTATTTGGCAAAAGATTATCTGAGAACATGTTTCTTATATATTTACCAAAGAATTAGTAACATATATTCACAATGTATTCTTAAAATATCTTTTGGGAAATGTTAGATAAAATAAATTTTATATAAATATATGTAAACACATAAACCTGTTCCTCCCTGTACTTATTTCTACTCAGTTGTAGCTACGTAATTTTTTATTATCTCTGTATCTATATCTAATTTTCACAGTGGGGCATAAAAGTTAATGTATTCATACATTATTGTTTTGCCATAATTGTGTTTTGGAGATGGTAGAAGTTGTTGTGTTTTATGTGTTTTGTATTTTCTCTATTCTGAGTTGTTTTGTCTCATAATATGCAGAGGAGATAAAATATTATAACTTTAATTAACCAATATTATTATTTGAAATATATTAAAGAAAATCAGTTTTAAGATTTGAGAAAATATAAAAATTATAATCTTTATAAGCACATTTTCTTTCTTTTGATGCAGACATTGACTAGCAGAATAATCTTTATAAGCACATTTTCTTTCTTTTGATGCAGACATTGACTAGCAGAATATGTAGAATAATAATAATAATAATAATAAATCAATCGTGGTATCTCAAAGATTGTGCAGCTCTAGCACCAGTTTTTCAACTGACTTGGACCGGTAGCATGGATCAGAGCTCTTCATTCTCTGTCCTGGTCTCTTCGTTTGTACAATCAAGATGACATTAAATTCTCACACAAAGTAGTTGAGAGATATTGCTTTATAATCATGACTTTAAAAATATATATTTAAAAAATGAGTTTCATTCATGTTTTCAAATTTTTGCTTTTGGGGAGTCAGATTCTTTGCTCTTTGCCAAGCAGACGAACCTTTGTCTGTAGCACATTAGAAAGATAATATACAATGGGAGAAGCTATAATCAGCTAACCAGAGGTTTGGGGTACAGAAGAATAAGCAGTTGGCTTTCTTTTTTGTGTCACAGCAGCTGAGACCATGCAATACAGCTCCCTTTTCAAGTCTTCCAAATAATTAGTTTTGGATATAGACTCCTCTGTGATTCCTCACTGCTTATATCCTTTAAAAAACATATTGTCACTTGGCCTTGTGACCAAAGGCATGTTTTCTAACATTATTATTTTTCTTGGCCATAACAATCTTATAATGCCAGAGATCTTGTTGCATAATATTTTAATGGTTTATTATATTGTGCTCTAGAAATATAGAAAAACATACACTAAGTATTTCTGACTTACAAAAACTACATTTTGCTACCAACAGTAAATACTTACTTCTCTAGTTTTGAAACACATTTTCAACTAGAATATCGCTAAAACTATTATTAAGTTTCATAATTTTAGATTACTAAGAAATGCATTTTCCAAATGTTGAGTTAAAGAAACAAAGTATGGAATGGTCAAATGAAGCAAAAGGATGCACAACTTCAAACACGTATTCAGAAATTCTAATGATTTACAAAATTTTAAGATGTGTTTGAAGGTATATTTTAATATTTAAAGAACTGAGTGCTCAGTCAGCCATAAAACAATGCTCTGAGCATCACCACCAGTTCCTAGACAAGGGTAGAGGTTCCTCGTGTGCATGGACACTGTGAATTCCCTGGGCTATTCATCAACAGGGCATAACTAGGATGAAGCCCTCCAGCCACCATATGCTCCAATATGCTGATTACAGAGGTTGTGCTAATAACTACCCTCCAGAGGACAGAGAGGTGACTGTTGCTTTGACCATTTACTTAAGTGCCCTAAGCT
Source organism: Urocitellus parryii (assembly GCF_045843805.1). Lineage (NCBI taxonomy): Eukaryota > Metazoa > Chordata > Mammalia > Rodentia > Sciuridae > Urocitellus > Urocitellus parryii. The sequence goes on along the minus strand of NC_135538.1, from coordinate 66,060,420 downwards.
CAGCTCTGAATGAGGTCATCATAACAAAACAAATACTAAAATCAGGAAAAAATTTTTAAAAAGTCACCTTCCAAATTCACTCTTCATTCTTTAAAATTTATAACACTGTACTTTATAACCCTAAAAACTCTCTCTTTCATGCACTGATGATCTGTGTTGTTAGATTAGAAATTAAACTAGTAGCATTAATTTTAATTTAATTTTTAAATGTTAAATTTTATGTATGGAATTAAAATCTTATTTATTTGGTATTTATCTTTGGGCTGTATCTGAAAATATTAAAACTCTTTCATAAATCAGTCCATTTATTTCCAAATAGTAATTAAAATTTGTATCAAAGATGTTGCAGCTTGAACATCAGTCATTCATATAATTGAATTACTATAAAGTAAGATATAATAGAAATATGGATGTAAACATAACAGAAAAAAAGAAAATTTCAACTCTCTCAGATGTTTTCCACAGTTCTTAATATTTCCTACATAATGAATTTCTTGAGGTTGAGATGCAAGTATGCTTTCTGCCTACTTTAACATAATGATTGTATTTACTTCTCCTTTTTAAAAATTATCTCAATACCAAATAATCAAACAAAAAAGCAAAATATGTTCCTGGTGAAACCATGATCTTCAATCATTCCATGAGGGAAACCCTTCTTCAGGATGTTTTATGGTTACACTCAGATAACTACTATGAAAATAAGATATAGATGGAGAGATAATAGCAAATTAGAGAGCAGTGCTGCATAAGTAGAGATATAAAAATAACAGATACATATATATATATATATATATATATGTAAATATTTTCAAAGTTAATACATATTTAACATATTAATATAAAAATATATTAACAATTTATCTTAATTTTTCCAAATGATCTTATTTGAAGAGCTGAAGAATGTTTTTTTTATATGTACCTGATGATTGCTATCCACAATGTTTGTAAACAAACAAAAAAATAGGAAAAGACTTTAACAGGTTCTTAATAAAAGAATTTAGTACTAAACTTTCTCAACATAAGGGAAAGCATGAGGGACATGAAAACTAAGCTATAAAATTATAAAATATAGACACAAATAGTTTTATTTTAAGTTTAAAATAATATCCTAATTATATGAGCAATATCTTATTACACATTATACATAGGTTATGAGAAAATTTGAAAATTGTCACATATTATGGAAAGGCAGTATGATTTAAGGTATTACAAACACAATCTGTTAAAATAATTTCATTAAATGAATATTTGCTCATGAATTTGATAGGACAATCATATTTTTAAAACATTACAAATGAGAACTGTGAAATTGTTTAGAATAGTAATAAACTTACATAATTAATTTTTATGCAGTGTTTTTTTTTCAAAATCCTACCACAAAAAATATTTCGACAGAGGGAATATACTTCTTTTTATTTATGCATTTATTTAATATTTTCTCTCAATTAGATCTATTATTTAAAGAGTTTAGAAAGATCAGGATCAGATATTGTTCTATCAAAACAGCAGTAAATTATAAAAACTATCATTCATGAAAAGTGCTTCTTAAGTCAGTAAGTCAAATGCAGAATTGTGACCATCTGGACCATCATAATGGTCCAAGTTTTTTATTTGTTTGTTTGTTTCTCTGATTCTTCACTATTTCTTCACTGGAATAAGAAACAATATTGAAATAATTGAATAGTTCATAAAGAGTGTGTAATTTCTCTTCTGTGCATGTATCATTATACACACAAATAAAATCATATGTTTAACTGTTTACTTTGCTTATTTTTGAAAGTTAACATGTCTTAAAATTTAAATGGGTTTTTCCTATGTAATCATGCAGTAAAATTATAATGTCACTATTACTTCATTTGCTTGGATTTTTGCACTTTTGTAACAATTGAATACCAATTTCAAAAATGCAGTGAACCATTTTTCACTCTCTCTGGAATAGCAATATCCATGTTCTCTTACAAGATCCATTTTTTTTTTAAGAAGCACATTCCAGCAACTGTTTCCAAGATATAAACATTAGTACTGAAGCATACTATCAGACTGTAGCCTGTGGGGAGGATTTCCATGCTTCAACATAGTATAAAATTAAAATTGAAAATAAAACTTTTAAAGCTTGAAGGGACGATTGAAACTTGGTTGGATTGTGACCACCATTTTGAATAAGCTATTCTGACAGAGTGCACATTTCCTTTCTTCAAGCATCATTTTCCATTAAATATAATCTGAGAAATTCAAACATGGACTGAATCTCATACTTCTCAAAAAATCTAGTTTATAGCTCCTGGCTTCCATTTGTTTCAAATACCAAAACATAAAGAGTAAAATTCTCTACATGGTTAGCTTTAAAGTAAACATGATATAAAATATATATAACTAAAGCAAAGTGTCAATGCATTCCTTCTGATATCTATAATAGGCCAAAAGAGCCATAATTGTCATATGTTCTATTGTGATTAGCACATTCTATATCCTGATGATATAAGTAAATATAAAAAGTATTATTAAAATAAAGACATGTTTTGCCTCATCTAATAGGTCTATTACATTTCTACTAGGACTCCTCTTTCCTAATTTTCTATATTATACTTTTACTATATAATTAAGATTGATATGAAGAAAGTTAAAGAGTGACAGTAGAGCAAATACAACTAACAAAAATGTGTTATGATGGACATATAAATTTTTAATATTAATGACATTACTCTTCTTTTTTTTATTATTGTATATTTTCCATGTTTTGTAAGGTCAGTAGAACTAATAGAAATGTATGGATTTTCATTCTTGTACAAACTAGTAAGCATTCCACTGACATTTAGTGAATAATCAATCTACTACTTGTGATCTTTGGTTTAAAATAGGTAAATTAGAATTTATTTGGGATCTTTAGATTTTTCTATTGATTTGTGCCCAGTGATAATACAATACCAGTCTTAGAATGTAAAATAATACCTTAAGTATTTCCAGCTAGAGATATAGATGATTCAGGATCCTCTAATAATGCTACCAACATTAAGATTAATTGAACCATTTTGAGTCACCAGGATAAGGTGTCATTCACATAATTTTTACTATGATATCAATTTAATTAGATATTATTAAACACTGTCACTTTAAAGAAAGCTTTTTATGATGCATTTTGTGGAGGAAATTCATTTTGTTCTCCACATTAATGTAATCCTTGTTAGGTATATACTATCTTTTTGGAATTTTTTGGATCGTCTGTGAAGTTGGCAGAAGAAAAGCTGCATTTGAACTACAATATGATTGGACTGTACTTATAAAGAGAAGAATGGCACTTTGTAATACTTGTGATAGGAATACAGAGAGATATTTGTGGTTAGAAGAGTAGATTATTTTTGTTTCAGATGATCTCTAAATTTTCAAACAACTCTATACTGAAAATGAGTTTCAAAAGGTAATATAAATGATATTTAATGCATATTTATAACACTCAACTGACAATGGTTATAAATGTAATTCAGGTTGAACTTTTTAAAAAAACAATTTGTTAACTACAACACTAATCAATATTCTCCTTTATCAAAAAAAAAAAAAAATCCAGAGATCCTTACTTGTGCTAATATTGTTACCTGGTATTTTTAAATTTCTTATTTCTGGTTCAAAATGGCATTGAATAATGAAACAATGATCTCAATGTACGGTAATTCTTAGGAAAGTTATTTTTATAATTAGTGCCATATAATCAATTCATATTTTACTAAGATTAGTACCTATTATCAAATAACATAGAAAATGTATTATATAACATAAGCATTTTTTTTCTTGTGACTCTGAGAATTAAACCCAGGGCCTGATGACTGCTGGGCAAGCACTCTACCATTGAGCTAGATTCCCAGGGCTATAAACATAGGCAGGTGGTTGTTTTTTTGTTTTTTGTTTTGTTTTGTTTTTTGTTTTGTATTTGGTAGAGTATATGTTCTGGAATGACTAACTTTAACTAAGATGCTTTGAAATGAAATTTCAAAATTTATAAAACATGCAGTAGAAGACTCTTTTAAAATATTTTTTTTCAGTTTACCCAATTAATAATAACCTTAAGAGAAACTAGTAGATCATATTAACTGAATCACACATTTTTATTTTTTAAAAAACTTTAATCTCCAATTTAAATTAATTATGTTAATTTAAACTCTAATCAGTATCAATAATTTGATCATTAGTTTATGTCTATTTGTAAAATAAATATTCCGAGTATTAGTTCATATTTAATATATTTTCATACGTTGGCATTTATCATTATAAATTTTATAATAAATAAAAGGTTGTTTTATTGAACATGTAATAAAAATAACATCTTTATATTCAAAACTATAACCTTAGAGATTATGAATCACTCTTGTCTTGTTCCCTGATTTTCAGAGTACATGACTTGCCTAAATTAGTACCAGCAAAAATTGTAAAGCCAGACCCAATATCACTAACTTGAGTACAGTGTTTATTCCAATGTATCAAAATCTTCCTAATGTATAGTAAAAGGTATTACATTAGAGTTCTTTTAATTTTAGAAAAAACCTGTGCCACAATATGATTAGTATAGACCTTGTTTATACCTACAGTCCTGGCACAATTAATATCACCAATATCACTCTCAAAAGTGTCTGTATTTGGATAATAAATTATATGGTTGCCCAACTTAATATAATTTGTACTATAATATTTAAATATTGCTAGTATTTACATATGTGGTTTTAATATTGGTTGAACACAAATGTATAAAAATATCAAATAAGGCTGGGCATAGTAGCGAACACCTGCAATCTCACCTGCTGGGGTGACTGAGGTAGGAGGATCACAAGTTTAAAGCCAGCTTCATCAATGAAGTAAAGCCCTAAGCAACTTAGCAAGACCCTGTCTCCAGATAAAAATAAAAAGGGCTGGACATGTTGGGCATGTGGGTTAGTGGGTTAATCACTCCTGGGTTCAACCCCTGGTATACACACACACACAAAAAAAAAAAAAATCAAAGAAGAGGCACTTAATACTTTGGAAATAACAAGCACTTTAGAGGTATATGGAACTTTGTCAAATCTTAGTTTGCACATATGGAAACCAAAGTTTCTCTGCTTCTAATAGCAGGTGGAGTCTGTTTAAGCAGAGGCACCTAGAGCCAAGAATACCCATTTTAATAGTAGCAGCTAATCACAGCAGGGGATGCCTGATGGTGTCAACTCTAAGGGTTCCAGCCAGGAAATTGGACTCTTCTCCACTTCTATCAAGTACCATGTCTCAGCTGTCAGTGTTACAGCTCTAAATGATGAGTTATGCACTCCAGTGTTGCAATAGACTCCAGCAGCTCACCACCAACTTCTTTTCAGGTTCATACCTTCCAAATCTGAAGAATAAAATTCCTGGTACAACAGAAGGCAAGAGTGAAAGGAATAGGATTTAGTCAAGTGCAAAAAATAGAAGCAATTCTCACAGGAACAATAAGGGAAAATCTATAGGAATTGTCACCTGAGTGTGTTAGCATAGAAGTTTATGTAGTACTTGGGTTAAGGCTAATGATTCAAATTTATGCTAATCAGTATTTGGAAAAGTACTAACCTATTGGTTAGCCCTGCAGTCCCATTCTTGTCTAACTCACTTCCATTTTTCCACTGATCCTAGGGAAGCGAAATATTAAAGTCATAAAATTGTGGATGCTCTGGCATTCTAGGATATAGAGCTATATGGAATGGGTGTCCACACCAGACCCAGAGGGGGATGCTGCAGTGTGATAACTTGATGTGTCCTGCCTCACGCTGGTCCTGGCTTTCCATATCTTGGAAGTGTGCTGGAGTGGCAAACTCCATGTGTCTGTAGCCTGAGCTGCTGTCTGTACTCCTGCACACCTGGTCTGCCACTCCACTGCTCCAGGACAAATACTTGGCTTCAGTAGTACTCACCACACCTGGAATGAGGTGCTCAATATTTGTGTCAGTAAAATGGGCCTTATAATCACTGCATTGATGTTACTGTAAAGATTAAATATGAAATATATCAAGTATAATGTAAAACAATAAATGTTATTTCAATTGTTTTAAAAATTTTTTGAAAAGAAAAACATTTAGCATAATATTTTAGATTATTTAAAACTCTGAAAAACTGTTCAATACCTTAAATGAAAAGTAGACCTACCACTTTGGTAGAATCCATTTTGAGATGAAATTAACAATTACTCCACTTATCACAGCAAGGAATCCATTTTGCTAAAAATAACAGAAAGGGACATGTTCTATTTCAAAAATGTATATTGGTTCACTTGAAACAAATGGATTTAAAAGGTCTGCAATGCAGGAGCCTGCAATTTCATTTTCTCATTTCTTCATAGATCTTTGTTTTTCCTTATTTTCAACCAAAGACCTAGTGTTCCTACAGGAATAAGCTGTCATTCTTAACACAACATCCCACTCTTTCCTGTGCAATTATTTTTTTAAAGAAAAATTAGCATAAAAATGTTACCCACACAGACATTCCTACACAGGATCTTCTGGAAAATGTGGATTTGAATTTTTTTTTTTTAGCAGATAGAATATATATGTAGCATATGAAAACAAATCCTAGTAAAATTGAAATGAAGATTTGATCTTAAAATGTTTTTATAATTAGAAAATAATTTAAAATTAGTGTAAAAATATATAATACATTTAAATATTTGTCCATGATTTCAATTCAAATGACTCTCAATTCCTTTCATAAATATCTGTTGAAGGTAGCTATTTTTAGGGTGTGTTCAATGACTGATGACATGCCTCAAGAGTCAGTTTCCCTTAGTTGTTCTACTTTTTATACAAATCTTGTTCCTTTATCTTCTTTTTTTTATTGTTGGTCATTCAAAACACTACATAGTTCTTAATATATCATATTTCACAGTTTGATTCAAGTGGGTTATGAACTCCCAATTTTACCCCATATACAGATTGCTGTATCACATCAGTTACCCTTCCATTGATTTACATATTGCCATTCTAGTGTCTGATGTATTCTGCTGTCTATCCTATTCTCTACTATCCCCCCTCTCCTCCCCTCCCCTCCCCTCCCCTTTTCTCTCTCTGCCCCCTCTACTGTAAATCATTTCTTCCACTTGTATTATCTTGTCTTACCCCTCCTTTCCTCTTATATGTAATTTTGTATAACCCTGAGGATCACCTTCATTTCCATGCGATTTCCTTTATCTTCTTAAGATGTTGACTCTATATGTTTTACACTGATAACTTCATAACCAAAACAACTCTACAGACAAACATGGGAAATTATGTGTAAGGAAAGCAGGAAGTTATCAAATATATGTCAAGGGTTAGTTGAGATTTCAAGGATGAAGATATAAGTTTGAACCTCATTCAAAGTGAAATGACATTAAAGACACAAGATTTTAAGACTTTACTTAAGCATCAAGTGGGGATACAGAGGGAAAAAGAAAACAGGGTCAAGAGGGAAACACAACATGAAAGTTCTATGCAAGAGGGAGAAGATCCAGTAAACAAGAATAAAATGAACTAGGTTGGGCTACCATTTTCTGGACCTGCAAAGAATTCAGAATCTTCATTGCCATTCATCTCCAAACTAAGAAAAATAAACACAAACTAATAATAAATTTACTTTTCTTGTTCCAATCTGAAAACTGAACTTGCAGGGTAAATCATCACCCCTTAATATAGAATCAAAAACTCATTTTTAGAAACAGGGCTAAAATCTGCTTACTTGGCACAGAAACCTCTGGTTAGGTCAATGGAAACCTAAATAGAAGAAACACAGCAGTTGAAGATTTTACACATACCTGGAGGCTGAGTGTGTTATAACTTAAGACTGAAAGAACATCCTAGCTAGCACAGATTAGGAGTGCCTCCTGTTTCATGCAATTTGCCTCCAGGAACATCAAAATATTTTGTTGTTGTTGCTGATATCTGAGAAAGATCCTTCACACTTAGCAAGGGCAGGATAAATCTAATCACTGTAAAATATATCCACAAGTATCTCTATAACAGAAGTTTGACTTTCAGAATAAAAGACTCTAGTAAAATTTTATTCTTATTTTTTTTATTGATTGTTCAAAACTTTACAGAGCTCATGATATATCATCCTTCATACATTTGACTCAATTGGGTTTTGAACTCCCTTTTTTACCCCAAATACAGATTGCAGAATCACATCTGTTACATACTCAGATTTTTACATGATGGCATATTAGTGACTGTTGTATTCTGCTACCTTTCCTATCCCCTACTATCCCCACTCTGCTCCCCACCCCTCTCATCTTCCCTCTCTACCTCCTCTGCTGTTGTTCAATTCTCTCCTTTTTCCCCCCTCCCCCTTGCCCCTCATAACCTCTTATAATTTTGTGTTATCATTGAAGGTCTCCTACCATTTAAATTTTATTCTTATTGAAGAAAGGACATTCCTCCCACTCTAGCCCAGGGTAGATTTGTTCTCACTTAAGGGAGCTAGAAACAATGTCAAAGAGGTCAGAATTTCAATTAAATTATTTAAGAACACTACAGCCAGAGAAGAGATTAAAAGAGGGAATTGAAAAGGCTTCCCCACTGTGGAAATAGATCTGCCAATAGTGTGGGGAGAAAGGGATGCAAAAGAGAAAAAAAAAAAAGTAAAAGAAAACTGCAAAATTTGAAGTCCAGATTCAGATATTACACTGATATTGGAAGAGATTATTAGGGAAGGAACTGAAAATAACTTTAATTAATAGATTAAGGGTTCTAAAAACATTGTAGATGACATGAAAGAACAGAAGGGCAATGTAAGCAGAAAAATAACAACTCTAAGAATCAAAAGGCAATGTTAAAGGTTAAAAAAAAGTTTAAAATTAATGAAGACTACTTTAAATTAGTCCCAATAGAATTGATATAGCTGTAAAGAGAATCAGGTATCTTGAAGGTAGGTCAGTGGTAACTTTCCAAACTGAAATGCAAGGAGAAAAGCAAATATTAAAAAGAAAACAAAAAAAAGAGTGTGTAACACAGAACTATGGAAAATGGCAAGTAATATAATATATTATTTATTGGAAAACCAGAAAGAGAAAAAAGAAGGATATAGAAGAAATACTTGACATAATAATAGCTGAAAACTTTCCAAAAGTGAAAACAAACACTAAATTGTAGATATAGGAATTTCAGAAAAATCAGGTAGTATTAACTTTTTAAATGAATAAATTAATGTATTTAAAGTAAATGAAAACAAGTAAAACTTTATCATAGGAAATTAAAGAAGATGAATTAAACAGAGAAATTTGAATTTCTTAGGTGGAAAAATTAAATTATTAGAATGGTACTACTATTCAAAATGTTCTATAGGCTCAATTCAATTTCTATCAAAATCAAGTTGCCATTTTTGTAGATATTGACAAACTTATCCTGGTATGTATTTGAAAATTTAGGCTTTTCAGATCAACTAAATCAATCTTGAAAAGATAATAAAATTGGAGGATTTAGTATTCCCCAATTTCCAATGTCAGTTCTAATCCATATTTATTGGGCTTGTAACAGTAGTGAGATAATAATTAAAGGTATGATAATAGCTATTTGAACAAATAGTGCAAAGGCAACTAGACATTCACATGTAAAAGAATGATATTGGACTCTCTGCTTCATAGCTTCGACAAAAAAAAAAAAAAAGAATCAACATAATCAAAGAGCTGGGAATGGTGGCATATGCCTGTAATCTCAAGGACTTTGGAGGCTCAGGAATGATCGAAAGTTCAAAACCAGCCTCAACAGCTTAGTGAGGCCCTAATCAACACAGCAAGACCTAGTTTCAAAATAAAATTAATTAATTAATTAATTAACTAATTAATTGATACAAATGGAAATGTGACTCTGTGGTTAAGTTCAATACTTGATAAAAAAAAAGTAATTAAAGACATAAATGTGAGGGCTAAAATTATATAACTATTAAAAAAACAGGAGTATAAATCTTATGACCACAGAAAAATTAATGGTTATTAGCTATGACACCAAACATATAAAGAATTAAACTGGACTTGGCCAAAATGTAAAACTCTATTATTTTAAAAACTATTATGAAAATGAAATCTTTATATACAAAATGAATGATATTTGCAAATCATATACATAATAGTCATCTATGCAGAATATATAAAGAACCTTTAAAACTCATTAGCAAAAAAGACAAACCATGGGCTGGGGTTGTGGCTAAGTAGTAGAGTGCTCTCATAGCACATGCAAGGCCCTAGGTTTGATCCTCAGAACCACATAAAAATAAATAAACAAAATAAAGGTATTGTGTACAACTAAAAAATAAATATTAAAAAAAAGAAAAACAAATTTAAAATCTGACCAACAAATTCAAAAGGTATTTTCCAAAGAAGAGATACAAATGATTAAATTACATGAAATTATATGTAACTTCATTATTAATTTAAGGAATATGAGTAAAAAACACAAGATGCCATTTCAAAACTACTAGAAAGGCTATAAAAATAAATAGACAATAAATTTTGTAAGTATGTAGAGATAATAGAACTTTTAAATACTGATAGGGAGATCATCAAATGACACAGTTACTTTGAAACACTTTTAGGCAATTCCCCAAATAGTTAAACATAGTGTTTCCATATGACCCAAGGATGTGAAATTTAGTATGAATTGTAATGTATTCTGTTGTCATATATAACAAATTACATTTTTAAAAAAAATTGGAAATGTCATCCTCACACAAAACATGTACACAAATGATCATAGCACTATTATTTACAATTCACCCAAAGGAAAATAATCCATTATCTTTCAATTGAGGAGTAAAGGAAAATGTGACATAACCATACAATGGAATATTTTTCTATTAAATAAATAAATTGTTTAGTAATAACATAATAGAATATGGAAAACCTACAAAATTTTGTGGTAAGTGAAAGAACCCTATACAAAATAAAGCATATTATAGGATATTGCCACAGTCCAGGTGCAGCAAAATAACCAGGGGGTGACAAGCAACTTGTTTACATTGATACAGCAGGAGTGGGAGCCGTTTATTGTAGGGCAGGAGGGGTATATATACATTACACACAGCTTATCTTAATTAACATAAACTAGATACAGCAGTCAACCAATAAGGAATCTCCACACTTAATGGCTTGCTGGCACTACTTCACAAACCACTCCCTCTGACAAAATGCCAGGTGCCATCTTGACTTGTTTACAGACCCTAACAGGATATATTTATATGAAATATCTGAAGTGGGCATCTATACGGATGAAAACCAGGTAAGTGGTTGCTGGAGTCAAAGTAAGATCATAAGGTCGCTCTTAATGGGTACAGGGTATCTTTCTGTGGTAATGAAAACATTTGGAATTAAATGGTGGTGATGGTAAATAATTCTGTAAATATACTGACAACCACATCAGTTTATACTTTAAATGAAAGACATCTATGGTATGTAAATTTTATCTCAATTAAAACAAAATTTTGAGGGAAAAAACATGTACATACATGAATTAAAATAAAGGTAAATGGAGAAGAATATTTTAAAAATCATTCAATAACACATTTAAAAAACACTACACATCTGTTAGGATGGATAAAATAGAAAGGAGTGATCCTAGGAAGTGTTGGAAAGGAAATAAAGGAATTGGAGCTCTCACACATGTCCCGTGATAGTGTGAATTCTATGATAACTTTTCCCAGCTTAGTAGACTCTTAAAAAGTTAAACTTCCACATTTGTTAAGATCCAGGTTTTTCATCTCTAATTTTTACTAGAAGGCAAATGCATAGTGATGCATTTAGAATAGCTAAAGAATGGAAAGGATACAAGTGTTCATGAAGAGAAGATAGCATACAAATTGTCACATAGAAATAAAATGAAATACTGTATAGCAATAAAAAAAGTCAAACATGCAAAATTATTATTTTAAATCTCAAAATAATGCTATGAAAAAGAAGTCATAAACAAAACTAATACATAATGTATAAGTGCATTTAGATTTAATACTGGAACATGCAAACAAATCTGTAGAAACAGAAATGAGTGGTGACTTGAGGAGGTGGTAGACAAATAAGTGGTAGGATATGCAAAAAGTATATGGAAGAGATTTTTCAGTGAGGATATGGAAAATTCTGTATGTAGGATGTGATCATCATTTTTGTGCTGTTTTCATATACAATAATGCTCTGCATCACCACCTTTTTTCAATGATGGACTGCATATACAACAGTGGTCTTATGAGATTATAAAAGCTAAAATATTTCCATCACTGAGAGATTTCTTAGCCATTGTAAGCTCATAGATGTCACAAGACTTTAGCACAATTTATTACTCAAATTATTGTGATGATGCTGGTATAAATAAGCCAATTGCATGTCAATTATATAAAACAATTATGTATAGTATATGATACTTGATATTAATAAATTATGCCTCTAGTTTATGTATCTACTCTACTATTTCTTTTGTTGTTATTTTAGGGATTGTTCTACTTACTTATAAAATGTTTAGTGTAAAATAGGATCCTGTGTTTTATGTATTTTAAGAAAAGTATCATTTTTAAGAATCATAGCAATGTAGAGCAGTCTACCTTTATCATGTGCTTAAATACATAAATTATAGAAAGAAATATGTACTCATCAAATCTAAAAAAATCTATTTGGTGTTAATAAGCCAACACTTTAAATAGTCCCTAAATTAAAGGAACATGAAACCCTGATTTCATTAATATTGTGAACTGCTCATGAATCCACATGTTTAATGATAACATTTCTATCTGATGCTAATATGTTTTTACTTGTGTGTAAAGTCAATCTTCCAAATATGTTACCATTTCACTGTTCAAATATGTGGACTTATTCTTGAAACATTAGAAAGAACTTAAATTTGAGTTTACATGTCAAATTTTAGATTTATTTTTCTTAAAGATACAGATAAAAATGAACTCAAGTCATAAAGAATGATAATATTTCTTTGTATATTAATCATTTCCTATGTTTCATTATGCAGTTGTATTAAAGAATGTATAGAATAAAATTAAAGGTATGGGTTTAAAAATATTTTGCCCATTGCAGACACTGGGATCCTTGATATATCTTTTAATCTAAACTTTTGGAGCCAAAAGTTACTAACATGTTTTTAAAGTAATTGAGCACAGAGTGTTGGACCTGAGAAAGAAATGAGCTCTGAAGGCATTTCCAGATAAACAAATCATATATTTACTTAGGATTTTGTTTAAATACCCACTTTCTACTTGTGGGCATGGAATAGCATTTAATTAAAAGCTAGTTGAGAGAGGTTTTACGTGTGTGTGTGTGTGTGTGTGTGTGTGTGTGTGTGTGTGTGTTAATCAGAAATTTTAACTATGTGCCCTCTTGTGCTCTGGTGCAACAGTAGTGGCAGCTTTCATTCATGGATTAAAAAATATTTGATCATATTTTCATATTGTACATATCAAGTTCAATTCATTCACTGCACTGCAATTAATTTTAGTTGAAACAACATTTCTGACATGACAATCTAAACAGTAAGTATACAGAATATTTTATTACTTCAAATAATTTAATAATATGTTAAATATTATTTATTTGTTTATTTAATATGTTAAATTTTCTAAAAAGAATGATTCTAATCTGGGAATGGAACCACCATTTGACCCAGCTATTCCCCTTCTCAGACTGTACCCAAAAGACCAAAAAAAGAGCATACTACAGGGACACAGCCACATCGATGTTTATAGCAGCACAATTCACAATTGCTAGACTGTGGAACCAACCTAGATGCCCTTCAATAGATGAATAGATAAAAAAATGTGGCATTTATACACAATGCCACATTTACTCAGCACTAAAAAATTACAAGATCATGGCATTTGCAGGGAAATGGATGGCATTAGAGCAGATTATGCTAAGTGAAGTTAGCCAATTCCTAAAAAACAAATGTCGAATGTCTTCTCTGATATAAGGGGGTGACTCAAATGGGATAGAGAGGAAGAGCATGAGAAGAAGATTACCACTAAATAGGGAAGAGAGGTGGGAGGGAAAAGGAGGGAGAAGGGGAATTGCACGGAAGAGGGAAGGAGACCCTCATCATTATACAGAATACATGTATGATGTTGTGAGGAGAAAAAAAAAGTGTGTCACATTAGAATGGGTAGAGAGAAGTGATGGGAGGAGAGGGGAGGGGAAGGGGGGATAGGAAGGGCAGCAGAATAAATTAGATATTGTTATTGCTGTATGCATATAGGTGACTGTATGACCAATGTGATTCTGCAACAGAATCAGAAAAATGAGAAACTATACCCCATTTGATTCAAATATATGAATTGTCAAGATTATTGTACTGTCATGTGTAGCTAATAAAAACAAACAAAAAAAGAATGATTCTATCATCTACACATCTTTTAAAAATGCTATTTCTCTTTTTTTAAATAAACTAGAATTCTGTTAGAATGAATTCTTTATAAAAAAAAACCCAAAGTTGCTGTAAATTTTATTTTTTATAAAACATGATAAGGCAGGTTTATTCAGGGCAGGCCATGATAATAGGCACAAGAACACTGCAGTGGGGAGCTACAGTGAGGGAGAGAGACTGAAGTGAACTCCTAGGAAGGTTTCTTGTATGTTTGGTAATAAAACCAACAAACAACTCTACAGAACTCAGTTTTTACAGGGCAACAGAGAAAAATAGCAAGAGGAATTTATTGTTAATTTAGTACCATGAACTTAGTACCAGCTCTCTGAATACATATTTAAAACAATTCAAGTATAATTTAGTTTTATAAAATAGATAAATAACAATATAAATTGAGGACATGCCTTTCTATTTATTTAGTTACAGATTCAGGTTTGTGTTGTTGTTGTTTGTTTGTTACTGGAGACTTACCCAACACCAGCCAGCTACAGCTGGCTTTGAACTTGGGATCCTACAGCCTCAGCCTCCCAAGTCATTGTGATTAAAGGCATGCACCACTGAGCCCAGGTAGATTCAGTTCTTAATAATGGTTGTTCTTATTTTTTCTTGTTCTCATGATCAAGTTCAATAGTGAACCTTTGCATACATAAGCAATAAACCATCTTCAGTAGAATCTAAGAATTAAAAAATATGAGGAAACCAAAAGAAAACTATTTTGGAAGACAATTTGGACTTTTAATTAATCTGAGAATAGAAGATTGTGCTATAAATCAAATTTTAAGCTATTTTGATGTTTCTCATCAAGCACATGAAACGTGCAAGATGTTATTCTCATCAACATTTTTTTATAAAGTTCTTTCTTCTGTTGTCATTTTTTTTGAAAACACATCTGTTTACAGTTCACAAATTTAAAGTCATATATTAAATCTTGATCACTGGGAAATTTTGTCAAAGACCACATAGTTATAAAAAAGTAGATTCATGCACTAAGAAGATTGATTTATCTATATTTTATTGGGAACCACTTTTTAGTTTATTTGGTCTTGAGTACATTTGTTTAACACAGACAAAGGCAAATTTTACCATTATCACCAAGATTGGTCTTTTTTGTGGACAAATGCCACTTAATAATGATTAGATTGCATGAATTTGGGCCAAAGTTTAATTGTTGCAGTTTTAAAGTGATTAACAATTATTATTGATTAATAGTAGTCACAGTTTAGCATTTGGGGTTATTTGGGGTTAACAGTTTAACTGAATGTTATAACCCTACCATTTTAAGAATCTATGTGCATTATGATATAGTTTCTATTACTGGGAAGTTAGTAAAAGATCAACTATTTTCCGTATGCATTTTTTTTTTGTAATTCTCTTGTTTCTACTACAAACATTTCACCATATGAATTTAAATAAAAGCAAATTCAGATATTGAATTTTAATTTTATTTATTTATTTTTTAATTGTAGATGAACGCAATACCTTTATTTTATTTATTTATATGTAGTGCTGAGGATCGAATCCAGTGCCTCATAATGCTAGGTAAGCACTCTACCACTGAAGCTACAATCCCAGCCCCAAGATATTGAATCTTATTCCCAAAATAATTTGTTGCAATATTAAAATTCCTGAAAAAGCTCTTAAATGCCTTTACCAATTTAATTCTTAGAAATGTCCTTAAAACATATTTGGCCTCAAGTGTAATCTTAGCAATATTCCATTAGTCTATTTTGGTCAGAGATTACTTTCACCACAAAATATTTACACAAATAATATTAGCTGTTTGTGATAGCCAGGCTTTAAAAGGTAAATCAAGTAGGCCTTGTTTTGGTGAACAATATTATATAATACATATTATATATATTTCCACCCTGTCAATGAAAAGGGAGAGTGGGATAGATACCTGTCAACATCATTTTCCTTGGAGTCTCATTTACTTTTTTGCTCCTGATGAGCTGCAGTAAATAAATATGCAAATTAATGTGTCAGTTTTTTCTTGTTTTGTTGATTGCTACATATTCTAAAATACAATGTTATTAATAGTAAACCATGACTTTCAGAATAAGTATGAGGACATTTATTATTCAAATTATCATATGTAAGCAACCTAATAAAATTATTAACATAATCCCCTAAGGCAGCCTTCATCTTCTTACATTGACTTGCTATGATACCAATTAGTTATAAATGGAACACAGAAATATTTTAAGAAAATTAAACACAAATTAGTTTGAATACTTACTGATTTTCTGCTATAATATGTACAGATCTCTGAAGAAGTGCTTCAGTGCTACTTTACATTGCTCTTGAAATTAACAGAATTTATAAAATGCATAAAGTGTGAAAAATATGTTTTTGACAGACATAAGCATATCACCATTTGTAATTTACTGACTTCTTTATGTAAACCTGCAGGAATGGAAGGAATGTTCATGAGTAGGAAAAGAAGGAATGTTCAGGAATTCAATCTAAGGCCTTATTGTGAATATAAAGGCTAATAGACATTCTTTGATGCACAGTTATTCTAAAGAGTTTAGGGAAATGTAGTTTTTAATGTATTGGCGATCACATTTAAGCTTTAATGTTTAGGACCTATTTACTACCATGATGAATGCATTCCAACAACCTTCTAAGGGAACCTATAATTTTGTGACTTGTATTAATATTTTATTCTCATTACACTTCAGTCTTATGAGTAGTCTTCATTTCCTACAGGATTTTATTCTACTTACAAATGGTGAGAAAAACAAAAATATTAGATAATGTAGTATGGTACTGTGAAAACTGTCTCCACGGTTCTGAAATCTACCAGTTTATATGAACCAGCTGTTACTGACAAGTAAAAATTCTGGTTTTCAAAGATTTGTAATATATCATCACTACAAATGAGCTAAAAATGAAATTAATTTATAAGATATGTGTCAAGTTGTATTATATAATCTCATTGATTTAGTATAAGGCATCTATCAAACATGAGCCATTCGTTTTCAGTCTTTATAGTTATGAGTTAAAACAGATCATACTCACATAAAATTGTTTAGCTATATCCCAGAGTGAGTTGAAAGGCATTATACCAAAACTCATGTGTACACAGAACTTTGGAATGTGGAATTGTTTGAATGTAGTATCTTCTAATGCGTATAATTAATTAAGAGGAAGTAATATTGAAGACAAGGTCTTGCCCTGGAGTTGTAGAGCAATTTCCTGGGCAGGCTGGAGCATGGGCAGGGATCTGACATGCCCTTGTATGGGCCTGAAGTACAGCATGCATGGACTGCCAACCTTTCGCACTCAGGCAGCCTCAGCCAGAACCCCTGAGAATCCACAATCTACTAACCTCAATCTCCACTTCCCAAAGAGAAGTGGTTGAACAAATTGGGGCAGATCCAAGTGGAGATTGCAGCTCTAACCAATAGAATTACTGTTTTCCAACCCTGATTAGCATAAATTTGAACCAATGACATTGGTATATTTCCAAAGCCTGATTAGTATAAATTTGGATCAAAAGTATTAACCCAAGGGTTATATAAACCCTTAGACTATCACACTCAGGCTGCTACCTTCTATCAGTCCTCTTGCCTTGCAAGAGTTCTGCCTCTTTGCTTTTCACTTGAATAAATCCTACTTTTTTTTTCATTTTTGCCTTTCATTATTGCTGTAGATTTTGTTCTTTGTATTCACTAGAAAAGAACCTGGAAAGAAGTTGGTGGTGAGCTTCTGGAGTCTGCTACAACACTGAATGACACAGTCTGTGTATGGTTAAACTGAATTGTAAACTTGATGAGTTTAAGAGGCTTCTGGATGTGTCAATGAAGTCCTTTCTAGGAATGATAGGCATTTATGACAGTGCATTTAAGTGGAGAACTGTCCTAAGTATGGGCAGCATAATCCAATAGCTTGGAGGCTTGAATGGAAGATAAAGTTAAAGAACAAGGAAGTAGCAGCAGACAAGTTCTCAAGCTTCATTTTTTTCTTGAATGTCCTCTTGTTTCCTGCTGCTGTGATTGTCTGGTGACATCAGAATTCTGCTCCTTCATTCTTTCAAAGAGGACTTTGACCTGTGACTCTCCAGGAAGTTTCTAGGCCTTTGTTCTCAGACTGGGGAGGCATCACTGATTCCTCTTGTTCTGTAGCTCCAGGTTCTTTGAGTGATAAGCTACTGGTTCTTCTACCCTTGCAGCCTAAAGATGGCCACTGTGGGACTACTCAGCATCTGGTTGTGTAAGCTAGCCTAATAAATCCCTTTTTAGTAATTATAGGGATAGAATCAATAGGATAGGGAACCCAGGGAACCTACTCTATTTCTCTCCTCTAAAGAATCCTCACTAATCGAGTCTGCCATTAAGAGATGCAAGATGATCTTGTTATTTTTTATTGCTGAGTAATATTCCATTGTGTATAAATACCACATTTTTTTTATCCATTCATTCATTGAAGGGCATTTAGGCTGGCTCCACAGTCTAGCTATTGTGAATTAAATGGATGGCATTAGAGCAGATTATGCTAAGTGAAGTTAGACAACTCCCCCCAAAACAAATGCCGAATGTCTTCTCTGATATAAGTGGGGTAGGGAGGAAGAGCATGAGAAGATTACCACTACATAGGGAAGAGAGGTAGGAGGGAAAGGAAGGGAGAAAGGGAATTGCATGGAAGATGGAAGGAGACCCTCATTGTTATACAAAATACATGCATAAAGATGTGAGAGAGAAAAAAATTAGAATTGTGTCACCTTAGATTGGGTAGAAAGAAGTGATGGGAGGGGAGGGGAGGGGAAGGGGAGAAAGGAAGGACAGTAGAATGAAACAGACATTATTATTACTGTGTGTATATATGTGACTGAATGACCATTGTGATTCTGCAACCTGTAAACTCAGAAAAATGAGAAATTATATCCCATCTGATTCAAAAGTATATGTCAAGGTCATTTTACTGTCATGTGTAACTAATTAAAACAAATAAAAAACAAACAAAAAATAGATGCAAGATGACACTACTCAATGGTAGTGGAGAAGAATCAGGTTTTCCCAACTGCTACCCTCAGAGCTGATGCCAATAGGCATCCCCTGACTTGATTAGCTGATAACACTAGCATCATTCAGGGTTGTCTAATGCAACACAATCAACAGGAAGTATAATTATAAAAGGAGGATTTATTAGGTGGACTTACACAACCAGAAGCTGGATAGTCCACAATGGCCATCTATAGGCTAGAGAGCTGGAAGAACCAGTAGCTGCACAGTCCAAGGGGCTAAAGCCCCACAACAAGAGGGATAAATGGTGCTATCCTAGTCTTAGACCAAAGGCTTCCGGAGAATCTGCTTTGGAAGACTAAAGAAGTGAGAGTCTGATATCCTCAGATGGTCACAGCAGCAATCAAGAACTCTTTCAAGAAGAATCGAGCTTGCATATCTGCTGCTGCTTCCTTGTTCTTCCAACTTTTATGCCATCCAAGCCATTATCCTATTGGTTAGTGCTACCCATTCTTAAGAAAGGTCTCCATTTCAGTTGACTGTTCCACATACCTATCATTTCTAGACACACTCTCATTGACACACTTTGGCATCTCTTAATCCAATCAAGTTTACAATTCAAATTAATCATTATTTAAATTTGATAAGTTCCAACATCTGGATAAGTCCAACATCTGGACCTTTTCTTTATCAGTCATTTTTTTTTCTTTGACCAAAATACCTGGCAAAAACAACTTATTGGAAGAAAAGTTTATTTTGGTCTCATGGTTTCAGAGGTTTCAGTTCATGGTTTATTGGCTCCATTGCTCTGGGTCCATGATACAGCAGAGGACTTGGTGGAGGAGATCTTCCTAGCTCATGGAAGCCAGGAAGCAGAAAGAAACAGCATGTGATGAAGAGGACAAGCTTTATTGTTCCAGGGTATTATCTTAGTGACCTACCTTCCAATCATACTCACCTACCTAAAATTATTATATGGTAATTCATTCACATTTTTAATCTATTAGCAGAATATCATGGCACATGCCTCTAATTGCTGAGGCAGGAGGATTGTACGTTCAAGGTCAACCTCTATAACTTGGCAAAACCCTTAGTAACTAAGCAAGACCTTAGTTAAAATTTAAAAAATTAAAATTAAAAAAAAAGGATTGGGGTTATAGTTCAGGGGTAAAGCACCCCTATGTTCAATCCTCAGTGTGAATGTGTATGGTATTAATACTTCTCTCTCTCTCTCTCTCTCTCTCTCTCTCTCTCTCTCTCTCTCTCTCTCTTCTGGGACATAAGGCAAACCCTTATAGGCAAATAGACATAAGGCAATCTCTTATAGGCACTCTACATATGAGTGCCTATAAGAAGCAAAGAAAGTTACATACAACCACTATGCAATTGCACAGAGTAAATATTTAGATTTTAAAATAGAAATTAGGGAGTAGAAAGAAGAAATATGATGAAAGCAAGCCCAAAACCCATCCAGGCAGATATTAGGTCCTGTGGGTCTACTTCCAACATAGAGGCCACATAGTGGTGAAATATGGGCCCCAAAGGGACAGACCTGCCCCTTTGTTCTCACTGAAAACAGCCAAAATATCTTTTCCAGTGGCCCAGCTCTGCTCCCTGCTTGTAACTTCTCTTGACAAATGGTTCCTGTTTCGGGTATCTTTTAGGACCTGTGGTCTTCTTTGCAGCTTCAATTTCATTCTTGTAGCTTCATGCACAGCTCTCTCTTGGGCTGCCTGCAGAAATTTCAAACTGCCATACTTTGCCTCCTAAGTGTTCTAGACTTGGTGGAAGTCTCCATAACTCTGTAACTCTCAGAACAATCACCCCGATGATTACAAGGTCAGCTACCAGCTTTAGCAGTAACTGAAGCAGTAGCTGAGCTTCCATGAACCACAGCTGTACAGATATTTGAGTACTGAGCAAGGAGAAAAGACTTCTGGGAAAACAACTTATGAGGCACCCCTGTGAGAGCAGGGTACCATGAAGGTTTCTTCTCAAATAAATTTTCACTTTTAAACCCTTGATTCTACAGTGGATGTGGTTTTTCTGATTTTTTGAGACAACCTCAAAGCATCTTTTCTATTATCTCTGTAAAAAAGTATTTAGTTTCCCTTTAATGGAAGTAATCACTTCACAATGACACCTTCCTTGGTCCCAGTCTTAAACATGCTTTTTTGGACAAACTGTTAAGTTATTAAAATCTTTCCTTTGCATTTTCCTCTTCCAATCATCACAGTAAACCTGGCCCAAAGATGCCAGTAGGTATTATGCCACTGCCTGAATACTGTGCTGCTTTTAAACTTTCTCCACCAGCTTAATTAATCCATTATCACTTTTAACTTTTACTTCTCAGAAATTCTGAGAAAATGGCGGGTGGAGGTGAGGGAAGATTGGGAATCACAGACAAATTCTTTGCTGTAATGTAACATAAATGGTCTCTAGACCAAGTCCCAACTCAGTCCTCATTTTCATTTGAAACCTTATAAGCCGAGTATTTATTCTTCACATCCTTGTTGGCATTCTGGTGTTCTGAGTTTTCTGCTTACTAAGGTTTCTTTAGAATGCATCTCCAAACTTTTCCATACTCCTCCCACAATCCAGTCCCAAAGCCTGGCCAGATAATGTCATAGGAAGTTATTATCATAGCAAGGACCTGACTTCTTATTATCAATGTCTGTGTTAGTCAACGTTGTGAACAAAATACCATACAATAACAGTTTAGTGGAAGAAAACTTTATTTTACGCTCATAGTTTCAAATGTCTCAGTTCATGACCAAATGGCTTTAATTCTCTAGGACCAAGATCAGGGGAACATCATGGAGGAAGGGCATGGAAAGGAAAGTTGCTCAGCTCATGTGAAGACAAAGGCAAGGATTAATGATACCACAAATCAAAGAACAACTAGCACACCCAAACCTAGAAAAGACAATAAAGGTATTCTTTCATAAACTGTTCAGATGGAATATGGCCCCTTTCAAACCTTCATTTTGGACTTCTAGCCTCTACAGTTTTGAGAGAATATGTTTTAATGGTTTGAAGTAACCCAATATGTAGTAATTTGCTACAAACAGCCTTTAGAATCTAATAAACATTCAAAAGGTCAAGCACAAAGGTCCAGTTGGTGAAAAACCAAAAACAGAAAAATGCATATAATTCTTTTATTAGTAATCTGGATAATATATCTGGGAAGTAAATTCATATTGATCTATAAAGTTGTGACAATTTATATAAGGATAATACTTAGAAAAATTACAGGTATATAGCATCAATTGTAATCATTATGAGTTGATTTAGAAAAAGTACAACTTAATATTTCCTAATGTAACTTTTCTAAACTCAAATAAATTATGCAGTTAAATAGACCATTCCATTTCATATGTATAATTCTCTTTTGTATCTATAAATACATTCATAAAACACTATTTTCTGAATGATTTTAAGATTTATTACCATTACTATTTTTCACATTTTTGTTGTTGTTGTTTATTTGTTTTGAAACAGGCTGTTTCTGTGTTGCCCTGACTGGTCTCACAGTCCTCAACCTCCTGATCATCGCTCTTTAGCCTTCAGAGTAGCTGACTTGCTTGGCAGTTTTATTATGATGGTCCCAGGTGTAATTTTTTTTATTTGCCTTAGTATCCTAGAAATACTTGATCCTGTATTTTGATGTCATTTAATACTGTTGGAAATTCTTGACCAGTACCTCTTCAAAGATTGTTTCTCTATTAATTTAGTCAGCTTTTTCACTGCTGTGACTTAAAGACCCAACCAGAACAACTGCAGAAAAGAAAAAGTTTACTCATGAGCTCTCACAGTTTCTGAAGTCTCTATCCATAGACAGCAGCTCCATTCCTCAGGGCTCATGGTGAGGCTGAACATCATGGCAGAAGAGTGTGGCAGAGTAAAGAGGCTCACATAATGATCAGAAGGGCAAGAAGGAGAGTGGGAATGGGGGTGAGGGTGGGGGGGGAGGGACACTTCTCTGGCCAGATATAAACTATATACCCTGAAGCCATGCTTCCAGTGTCCTACCTCCTCCAGTCACATGCCACCTTCCTTTAGTTACCCCTCAATTAATCTCATCAGGTGATCAATGCACTGACTGGGTTAAGGCTTGCATAACCCTATCATTTCTTCTCTGAACCTTCTTGCATTGTCTTGCACATGAGACTTTGGGGGACACCTCACATCCAAGCCATAACATTTATTCTTCCCCATCTCACTTTTAAGGTTATAATTAACTAAAAATCATACATTTTTATGTCCTGTGTATTTTTCCCACATGTTATTCTACTTTATTCATCTTTCTACTTTTCCTCTCTTCATGCTTTGTTCCAGATATTATCTACTAACCTGTTTTCTAGGTTGCTAATCCTTTCCAATGTTGTTGCTAATTCATTAGTAATTTCTTTTCTTTGCTTTCCTTTTTTTAAAAATTTTTGTATTAGGAATTGAACCAGGAGGTGCTTTTACTACTCAGCTATATCCCAATCTTTTTGTTTTTCATCTTAAGACAGGTTTTAACTTAGTTGCTGAGGTTCTTGCTAAGTGGCTAAATTGGACTTGAACTTCCAACCCCCCTGCTTCAGGCTTCCACATGTCTGGGATTAAAGGAGTTGCCACTGCACTTGGCTTAGTGATAGATTTTTTAAATTGAGACTTTTCTAATGAAATTCTTCATGTTATCATGTTTTCTTTAGAATTAATTTTAGTTATTTTAAGACCAGTCAAAGAAAGAGAAAAATACACTTTCTTGATTACCTGTGGCTCTGTTCTATTTATTTTATATTTATTTGTTTGCTTGCTTGCTTGCTTGTTTTCTTGTTTATTTATTTTGGTAATAGGAATTAAACTAAGGGTCACTTAATTATTGGCCTCATCCCAAATTCTTTGTTTTTTTTTTTATTTTTTATTTTAAAACAGATTCTCACTAAGTTGCTTACAGGCTCACTAAATTGCTGAGTCTGGCTTTGAACTTTTGATCCACCTCCCTCAACTTTCCTAGTTGCTGTGATTGCAGACATACACCACCACACCTGGCTCTAATTATATTGTTTTTTAAATACCTTAATTTTAAACATATTGATCTGTCTCTTGCTAGACACATTAGTTTTTCATTTGCTGTATATATTTGTGTGTACAAATTATTTGGAGGCTGTAAAAACTATTTTATCGTAAATGATTTATCTTTATTTTGCTAGGTAGCTAGTATTATGGTAGATCTCCCTAAATTAACTAAGGAATTAAAGTAATTTTACTGTGGATGAAGTTGACCCATTTATGATTTGCATTGATTCTTTGGGTGGTTATACTTCAAGGCTCTTAATTGAAACCTGGACTCTGATTTATGCATCTTATACATTACTTGAATTCCAATTTTTATCTCCTTGGCTCCATAAGACTGCCAAAAGCTCTTGTTAGTTTTATTGGAGTTCCTCAGCTGTCATGTTTTTCATGGGCACTTGCAACCTCTTCTCTTGTACAGGTAGGTTTTGAGGTATACTTCTTGAGAGTTCCCTTTTGTATGATGTCTTGGTCCCTCATGTTCTGGCTACCTTGATTGCTCAGAGGAAAAAGATACTCTTTTATGTTTTATGTTTTTATACATACTTTTGTTTTCCTTTAAGAGGTTCTCTCTGATATAAGTTTGCTTTTTCATATCTGGAAGAAGTCATATTGAGGAAATAAATATCTAAATAAAGACTATAGTTTTTTGACACTTAGAAAGCTTTTAAAAGAAATACTGCAAATAACCCATGATTAAACAAATGAGTGCACTTACATCAGGAACTAGACTATTTCCATTGGATCACAGAGGTGCCTCTTTTTTTGTAGTAAATGGGAAGAAAGACATTTTGAATGAGTTCTCTTACTTTTTTGCATTGGGTCTGATGATACAATAAATTTTCCCCCAGTTATCATAAGATTGACAGCTTATAACAAAAAATATGGTCACTAATCTGAATAATGCTTATATCATATGGTAAATTTCCATAAATACATGGAATTTTTATTATATCTCTCCTTTGATTGTACAATGATTTATCTTATATATTTCAACCCAAATACCATGGTACTTTAAAGGAAGCTTTTTAATTTTTTATTAATTTTAAAAATAATACAATTAGTGTATTAATACAAAAGTGTCATATATTTCTTCAAACCACATATAATGAAATGTAAATTTTGCCAATTATTTTTCACTTATAATTTTCTTTTACAGTGTCAATCATATTTACCAACTTAATGTATATCCTCTAGAGGTAGTATACAAATATAAATATAATAGTTATATGTGTATTTATGTGCATATAGATACATAAGCATTTTAAACTAATTGACAGCATACTATGCTCAACTGTTCTTTGTTTTCTTCATGTAATAAATAATATGGTTATATTAGAAAGCTTACATTAAACATTGTCTCAGTTATTCTTCATAGAGTTTTGCATGTATTAATTTTTTGAAGCATCACAAATACATGAAATATTTCTATAATTTTGTCTGTTATAAATAAAATTATTCTACATGAATAATTCTGGAATATAATTTATTTTTATTTTATTTTTTTCTTTTTATCTTGCTTTTCTTGGCAGGGTCTTCCTATGTTGCTCAGGCTATTCCCAACTCTCAATTTCTCTGCCTTAGCTTCCTGAGTACCTGGAATTACAGGCTTGTGCCAATCCTCCTCTCTGGAATAGGAGTATTTTTAGCTGCTGTATCATATTTCATTCAGTCTCTACTAATTCAAAGTTTGAATATTTTCTGCAATAAACAATGAATATTCTAATATATGCATCATTGTGCATATATATTTGCGAAAAAATAAATTCAGAAAGAAACTTATGAATTCAAATGAGATATGACTTTTTAAATTATAGTAAGACTATAATTAAAACTAAGATAGTGAGGTGCTTGCCTAGCATTCACAAAGTCCTAGGTTCAATACATAGCACCATAAATTAATTTACTAGATAATTAACAAAAATAAATATTATAGAAGCTTGTTTCAATTACTACAAATTATTATTTAGCTATGACTGTACCTTAAGTTCTTAGTTTTATTTTTCATTATCATCTTAGTAATTCCTGAGAAATTCTTCTGTAGAACTTTCAGAATTGGTGTATGATGTTTCATTAAAAAAACTTGTTTGAATTTTGATTCAGATTACTTTGAATAAATACAATTTTTAAAATGATGAGTCTTCTATCTAAACTGTTTATAAGCCTCTCCATTTACTACATCCTTCTTTTATAAAGTTCTATAAAGTTTTATACTTTTTGTTTCTATGCTCTTCCTCATCTCATTTTAGATTTTATCATTTATTTTGGAGTCATAGTGACTGAAAACTTTTCCATTACTTTTCTTACTGGTGACTGACGGTAAATAAGGGAAGAAAATGTGCTTTATATGATGGTCTTATAGTAAAAGACCTGGCTCACTTCTCTTATTGTTCTCTTGAAGAGCCAATTTAGATGATAATATCTTCTGCAAATAATGACAGTTTTATCTTTCCTTTCATGTTTGTACACTTCCAATTTTTTGATGTTTGTTTTGAACACTGGCTATGACTTTGGTATGTTGTCTTAAAATTTGGTCCTTGTTTTGTTTTTTAAAACAGCTTTAAAAGTAGACTTAGAAAAATTACCATAATTGAATTTTAAAGCATTTCTATCACACTAAAACATTCCTTATAACCATTTGCAGTCACTCCCCCACTACATTTCCAGCCCTAGCAAGTGCTAATTTCCCTCTACGATACTGTTGAGTACCAAATAGTGTGTCAGCCAGACTTGCCTCTTGCCTTGTTCTTGTCTTTAATAATAATGCTCTAAATGTTTTACTTTTAAAAATATGACTTGAACAGTTTCTCATCAAGCTAATTTAAAATATTTCCTTTTATGTTGAATTTAATAAGACAGTTTAAACTAGGATCTTATTTATAATTCTGTTACATGATTTTGTTGAATCTATTCACATAATATTGTTCTTCTCATTTAATATATATAATTTTATAAACAGATTTTAATTTGTGCTCTATTTTAATTTTCTTCTTTGCCTCAACTTGCATGCAAAGTATTATTTTTTTCATGAATCTATATCATTTATTCTATTGTTTCATCACAGATTACAAAAAAAAATAATTATTGTTTCTCATGTCTTTTGTTATTGTAAAGTTTGGCAATCTCCATTGGGGAATTCAAGTTTAGCACTGTTCATAGCAATGATGTAGAATCCCAGAAGTTGTGTAGTGATACTCCATCTCTTTATGTAGCTAATCTACTCAAATTTAGAGACTCTTAATGTTCTCCATTAGTAAAAATATATAATAATATTGTCCTCTGTCCTTTGGGAAATCCCTAAGGTGTAGGATACCATTTTTATTGCAGAAGTGTAGCTTCAGTGGAAAGATTGTCTTGTTTCCAGATGCCTACAACTTAGTGAATTTTGAAATCAAATTTAAATCTCTCCTGCAATAGATGGTAACTTAAATTTTCATTCAGAAATTTCTATCTTGCAGTTGATGTTTTCTGGTAAACCCACCCACATATCCCAAACATGCATGCAATCCAAGCTTCAATCAAGGATTTGAGTGAATATCATATGTAAATCTTAGAATTCCAAATAAGTGTCAGATTCTTTTCCAGGATTTTTCTATTCAATTTTCAGTCAACTTGAGAATGTTTAAACCCATTCTAGAATTCTCAAAGAAGTAAGGTTGAAGGTTTTTATCCGAGTTTTATATGCCTAATGCAACATTAGATGTTGGGTGTCCTCATAGATAAAATAATTTAAAAAAATAAATCATTGAGCAGAATATCAGTCAGGATAATTTCCTTTTACATGGCTCAAATTCTTTCCAGTATCAACCTCTTTCCCTTTTGGTTATTCTCCAGTTTCTTCAGTGAATGTTTTTGTTTGTTTGCTTGCTTTATTTTTTCACAGAATTTTGAATTGTTTTTCTGAGGAGAATTAATCCAACATGAGCAATATCACTATTTCTGGAATAAGAGAAATTTCTATTTTATTTTCTGTGTTTTTACATGCATCTGAAAAATAAATCCATACAAGATTTAAAGAGTAAACAAGTAGGAAAATATATTTCATTAAAGCAGATTGGAAATGATGGAAAACATTGAAAATAGCTGCCTTTATACTCATAGGTCCAAAAGAGTAGAAAAAATGATTAGTTGTAAATTTGTGTGTGTGTCACTTGGAGGTACTATTATCTAGTAGATATACTCTGCCCTTAGATTATTTTCTAAATTAGTGTTTTAAAGCATCTATAAACTGGTATTTTTGTTGCAATGCACCTTAGCCTTTCTTTGCTTATAAGTAGTGTTTTGTTTTTGTTGCTGTTGTTGTTTTACTTGAACCATCGTAAAATTAAGTCATCTTGTTATTTCATGTAGTCTGGTTTCCCATCTGGTGCAATAAAGTCTTCTCAATGACCTCAAAATTATTATTTTAATTCAGCTTGAATACTACCAATGACAGAGTGTTTACTATTTGGCTTTTACTTAGACCTAGATGCAAATACTATGTTCTACTGTGAAAGACACACACTGAAAAAGTACAGGTTCCTCCTTAATCAAAATCTTACAGAATTAATCAGATTTGACAATTTAATTTCAATTCCTGGCTAACCAAGTTTTTCACCTAAAGAGGCTGTGATTTCAGCTGTGTATGTTCTAAAACTTCTAAGAAACAAACCATGAAAACACAAATGGAGGTTTAAAAAATAGCAGTTTTTAATCTATTCTTAATCAAATTTGTGTTCAAGGCAACTGTGAGCAGAAAAAAACTGTTATCCTCCAAGCCAGCATTTTTCTTTTTGAGTTACTGGGAGCAGAAGCCTCCTCTATCAGTTCTCTCAAAGCTTCCTTCTTCAAGGACAAACTGGTTCAGCCTCAGGCTTGAAACAGACCATGAGGCACAGGTCTTCAAATGTCACTAAAGATATAAAGTCAGAGTGTACTTTCATTTAACATTGAATACACAACCCTTTGACATAGAATAATTTCTCATTATTTAGATAAAATAATACCACTGTAATTCATAAACATTCTGCTAATTAACACACAAATTTAAACTTTTCACATTAATTTTTAAGGTTTATATTTTTATATGTATTTATAAATA
This sequence comes from Urocitellus parryii, assembly GCF_045843805.1. Taxonomy (NCBI): domain Eukaryota; kingdom Metazoa; phylum Chordata; class Mammalia; order Rodentia; family Sciuridae; genus Urocitellus; species Urocitellus parryii. Next base: position 66,030,943 of record NC_135538.1, on the reverse strand, counting down.
ACATAAAATTGACTAGGTGTTACTTGTTTAGGCTTTGAATGTATCTGTTAGTGGTGCAAGTTTTGAGGACTGATTTAAGTTTTGTTGTCAGGAAGAATATATGCCTATGGGATGCCTAGATGAATGTGATATGAACATTTTTGTCAAAAGTTTTACATCATCATAGGATATTACATACTTACAGATGTTGTGATAAATGCCATGACTTATGCCATGTATATAAAAGCAAAATCTACATATGCCAGTTGTTTTCATATACTCTGCAGAGATGCAATAAAAAATCCATGTAACTAAGATAAGCCCTTGTTTATGTTTCTTTATCTGTGAATTTAAACAAATCTGATGAACATTTTTAATTCTCTGTTACAAATACCAAATCAAAAGACATGAGTGTTACTCAAGGCTCATTGGAATTTCTGTTCTAATTCCATGTCTTTAAATAAAACTGCCAAAGTTTAGAGGTCTATTTACTTGGGGACATATTGTCACGTGATGGATGTTAGAAAAGCGAAATGTCCTGTTATTGTTGTTTGAAAATTGATAAAAGAAGTAGTCCTAATCAGCAGTTATAATAAAATAGAAGGTTGTGAGATGATTTTAAGTGACTAACTTAAAAACAAACTCAGGATTTGATGTTATCAGAACCCAATAGTGCATAGGCAGTTCATCTGTTTGGCAAATTGCCAAGGCAGTAAGCTGAAATTATTTTAAAAGGAAGCCACATAGAACTGTAATTTTATGTGATATCTCAAACCAGACTAAAATATTAAAGCTAAGGGGCTATCTTAATATAATATAGGTAAGGCATTACTTTTGCTCTTCCACCAGCCCTAGGTATATTTTGGTGGTGAGCATCAATTGACAAATAGGAGAAAGTAAAAGGTCTTGAGAAATGTCCATCCACACATGTAGAAAAATACTAACAAAAGAAAGTCATGAAGTATAAAATTTTGAACTGTGAGACAATATTGACAAATATTGAGAAATACCTTCACAATAAGTCACAAAAAATGAAGAGAATTTAGCATAGGAGAAGAAAGGAGGAAATTTTGCTTCATTGGAAGCTGTGCAACACCTAATGATAATATCCAATATTCTATGAACATGTTATTTCTAGGGAGAAAATATTAAAGAACTTAAAATGCATGTAGACTCTGGGAACTAAGTGGCTAATGTCCCCCTGGTTATGGTTATGAAGGTGGCTGAAAGCAGGCTTGGAGAACTAGCTTGCCAATTCTGTATGCTGTAATGCATGCTGGTTTTCCTAAATCATGATCTTGATATATTTTGAGACAAAATTAAGGTTTATCAGCTGTCCCAATAATAATTATGAGAGGGAAAAAGAAGACAGACACAAATAAATAGCAGGAAACCTGGGCAGAAATATCAATGATGTGATACAAAGATATTTTTCCATTATTTTTGATTTTAGATGAAATGAAAATAGTTATAAGAAAATTAAAACTTCTGCCTATGTAGATTATTTAAAAATTACTTCATGAACAGAGAAAAAGCAACATAGGGTTGATATTAAATGGATGGTTGGATGGATGGAAGGATGGATGACAGGCATATTGGTAAATAGATTTTATAGCTACCAGCTGATTTAACTGTGAATATTTTAAAATAGCATGAAAGAAGATGGGAGAAGGGGAACTAAACTGGCTGCATTTGGGAAGACTTCACTGTGGTGAATGCCAGGTGGGATACAGGATTCTTTCCTGTTTCTTCAGTATCATCTTTTACCCCTCTGTTTACTCAGACCTCATTTCAGTTCCTCCTAGGAACAAAGTTGATGGCGTCTCATACTCAACAAAGCTTCTCTCACTGGATCATTTCTTTAACTCCACAATTTCTACAATGCATCTTACAAAGTGAAAACTTTGTGATCATCAACTCTAAGTTGATTTTTTTACCCCAATTTTCCATAACTACACTGTTAGTTTCCTTCATGTAGCAACATTTTTAAACAGTTAGGTATAATTACACAATATATATCCATTACTAAACAGCAAGCTCTAAGAAGGCAGATTATCATGTTTCTTTGGTTTATCACTGCTGATCATAAAAGTCCTGTATTCCCTCATACATGGCAAGTATTAATTGGGTAAATGAAGAAACAATATTGCTGGATTTTCCTATCAACTTATAAGAAAAAATATATACATAAGAATGATATAAGATGGCATGTATATCTTACATGCCAAAAGTACAGTAATAAAGTAATTTGTAGTTCAAATGTGGTATTTTAACAATGAAAATATCATTAAGTTTGGGAGAATGAGACCCATAGAAAGGTATAATTTATTTAAAAAATTACTGAATCATAAGCAGTATAGAACTATATAAAGAGTTATAGAATCATATATTTTCTTTATGCTGTATAAAAAGTGAAATGTGATTTAAGTGTGTAGCATAATAGTTTGAGAAACCGTGAGCATTAAGTTATATCAAAGTGGAGTCAAAGTTGAAGAATAAACGAGATATGATTAATCTCTTCTGCCTTCATTGGATCATATTTTTTTTTGTGATGGATATGTGTGTACTTACAGAAGAAAACATTGCAAATCAGGTTTATAAAGGAATTTGGAATTAAGTCATATAAGAAATGTCATCTCCAAAATACCTGTCATTTGTTCACATTTAAATCATAAGTTTGTAACTCATAACCCAATCTCAAATGCATAATAGAAGACAAATACCTGTAAAATGAATAAACTGTTGAAAAAAAACATGAAGGTGAACATAGTAACTCTATTGGAATATGTGATTAGAACTGAAAGAAAGATTATATTGCCTTTGAACTTATGTAACTGATAGAATTTGACCAAATAATTCTGCTCAGAAGCAGTGTTTTAAAAGTAAAGTGGATGGTTGTTAAGGTTTAGATCTAGAATGTCCACTGATGCTCATGTACTGAAAACTCATTCTTCAAAAAAGCCATATTGTGAGAGGTGACTTTGGGGAAGGGATTGAATCATGGGGTTTCTGAGATCTTCAGTGAATTAATCATTTAAAAGCATGATTGGGAGTTGTAAGAGGTGGAATCTAATCAAGGAGCATTTTCTTGGGCATGCCCTTAGGAACTTATCTGCTAGTCCCTTTCTATTTCCTGGCTGCTGAGCTGGGCAGCTTTCCTCTACCATGCCCTTCTACTGTGATATTCTGTCTCATCCCTAACCCACAGCAATGGTGCCTGCTGGTCATGGACTGAAATCTATGAAACTGTGGGTTAAAATTATTTTTATTCCTATCAGTTGTTTTTCTAAATTATTTGTTACAGCAACAAAAAGCTGACTAAAACAATGATAGTGGTTTGGATAGTTGATTAAGTATATATTTGAAATGAATTGTTTCTGTTATTGCTGAAAGTATTCAAGACATAGAAGGTAAAAAGTATTTGAAAAATTATTTTGTGGTCTTGCTAAACCTTTACAATCTATAATTGAGTGTTATCTCTTTTTTTCAGTTTTCTAATTGCCTAAGAATTAATAAAGCCCTGCTGGCAAAATTAATAGAGATTTTTAAGCTTTCATTATGTGTTAAAATTTTTCATAATGCTAATCAAAGACTATCAGCCATTTCATTTAAAGTCAGAGATGTTATGGCTTCACATTGATAATATAAAAATGACCATAAGGACAGTGTATTCACATATATTCATAAAGTCTCTTCCCTGTATTTGTTGATTGTGATTAAGACTCTCACAAAATAAAATTCTGAATCACATGGTTAAATCATAAGACTCACTAATATCCTATTACTCTGAAAACCATGCATTATAATATTTGTATTTTTGCATACCAAGAAACCAAGTACCTCTGGCATAACCTTTGCATAGTAGATATATTACCAAAATCATGTGTTTATGATAGCAAAATTTAACTGGTAGAAAAGCAATTGTCCTATTATTGAATAGATTTGACTTAGTATGGTTTCATAGTGTTATGTCTTTCTTGATTATTCTTTAACTTTTAACTTCTGTTTAACTGTCTATGACAATTATATTGAAATCATTAAAACAAGAAGATAGAGGGTCAGCAGTCTGAAAGAAGACCTCTTAACAAGGAACCCGTTGATGTGAAGTCTCAGGGAAGTTGTAATTCCAGGAACCAGAAGGACAGTGTGACAGAAGGGTAGTAAGTGAGGAACTAAATGGTAGGAAATAAGATAGAAGAGTGTCCAGGGAACTTCTAGGTTAAAGATAACAGAAAAACAAAGATTGTACAGGAGGGAATTGTCATGATCTGAATTCTGCTTTTGAAAGGAACCGCTTTTGCTTTTTTCTTCTTTGTGGAAGATAAATAACAAAGAGACAAGGGTGAGAAGCAAATAATTCTTTTTTCCATAGTTTCAGGGAAATATATTAATGGCTTTGAATAGGGCATTCACAGTGAGAAGAGAATTTGGTAGTCTACACACATATATGTTGATTGTGTAGAAAATACAGTCTGATGAGGTATACAATTAGGAAAAGCAGGAAATAGAATAAGAATCAATTATAGCTCATAAGGTTTGGCTTATTCAACTGGACAAAACATTTTCAGTGACAAAGAGGAAAAATACTGAGGAAAAAGTATTGAATAAAGGAAGGTAAAATCAAGTCTTTGCTTGTTCTTTTTTAATGTGTTAATTTTGTGGTGCACATTGTATAAGCTTGCAGTTAAATATAAGTCTGGAGTGTAAAAAAAACAAATTACAAAATATCCTTTCGGACTCAAATGTTCATCCTTGTCTGGAGAACTTACAGAATTACTTTGATGCTTTTCAGAATCAAAGTCACCTAATTTCTGGTAGTTTTTTTAAAGTTATATTATTATTTTTTTAATTTAGTGTTTATTTATGCAAATAGAGAATTTTTGTTGATGATTTGGGTTTGTCTTTTGAACTGTTTAGAAGCAGAAGCTTTGAAACTCAAATGGTAAGAAAATAAAATGTGTGTTGGGCACTTATATCATGATTCAGAATTTGAGTTTTGCTCTGTGCTCCCTCATATATCTTGAGAAATTAGTCCTGACTCTTGGTATGACTCTGAATTATGTTGTTAGAAAACTCTGAAGATTCTGAAAAGGCATTTTATCCTTTATTTCTACAGGCCTTAGTCATTTCTTTTTTCAAAAACATTCTTCCTTTGCCTATTTTCTCTTTTAGGTATCATCACTTTAAAACAAAAATTCCATCTGGAACATTTTTTTTTAATTTTTAAATCCATGCTTTGTTCTGTTTCAATTTAAATAAATAAGCCTAGTCAACATTTTGCCACAGCTTCTCATATCCATATGGCTCCAAAATATGATTGCTGTAAGGAGATACCATATCACTGAACAGCCTAAACCTACATATCCACCTGACAACTTAAATATATAAATTGCAACTATTAAGTCCACTTGCCCTTATCCTTGAAACTCCATTGTTTGTCCTTCCTTATTATGTTGTGGGCTCTAGGTTTATGCCTACAAAAGGCATCCACCAGCCTCCTTTAATTACTGGCCTCTGGTTGTTTGCCCAATGGTATCAAAGGAAATCATCAGAAGGCTGGAAGAGATTAAAATCCAAGGAATTTATCACTCCCAACTCTGGCTGTCTTTTCTTTGCCTGAACTTGTGCAATGACTCTCTTCTCTGGTTGGGATTCTTGTTGAGCAGCCCAGTTTCTGTGGCTCCAAAATTTCTTTGAGGTATCAAACACATCATTTCCATCCCTTGCCCAGCAGGCAGACCTGTCACTAGTGGTTCAGTGTACTACCATAACTTGCTTGGCCCTTAATCCCAGCCACACCTGTATAAATAACCCTTTCATTAAAATATCTTAAATTAAAACCTGAGTTATCTGAGAACACTCTGAATGTTTCCAAACTGCATATAATACAATAGTTTAAGCATTATAATCACCAGAAATTCCAAAGATAAATTTTTTTTTCAGTACTGCCATCATGTAAAACTTTTCATTTAGCTGTGTACAGATGTGGTCTCAGTGATTCAGCTCAGTCAGTGTCACTATTTTGAAAAGCAGATAGGAATAGGAAGCAATTTACTTTGTAGTAAGTATGCTCCATTGCCACTTGGAAAAGGGAAATGTGCTAAATGCAGAATGCTATCTTTCATTGTTCTCTTCTGAAAGAATGTTTCCATAATTCTTCTGAAATCAAAATATGTGTCTGTTGAATTAATGTCAGAGATTGAGTGGTAGCAATTCACTTCCTCCTACACAATTTCAGACAAGATATGTAAGAAGAAAAAGAAAAGCAATTGCTTTACATAAGTACTTTTGACTTTAAGCACAAAAGTCAGGCAGTAAGAATTGCACAAATTCTTCACATGAAAAAAGTAAAATTTAGAATGTTAATGTATGTCATTACCATTTAAACTAAACTAGTCTTGTGTTTTGGTAGATATAAAAGGCAGTACTATTAGCCCAAATTTGTATTCATTTAGTTTATATAAATCTATGCATACAGAGAAAAATATAAATATATGTATAGATACATTTTTTTAACATTGTGGGGTGGGTTAAGGATACAGGTTGCAGGAGAGAACATTTGCCTGACATGTGGAAGGGCCTGGGTTCAATCCTCAGTACAAAATAAAAAGCACATATTTTATGAATTTGAACATTATAAACATCTTGCACTTATTGCAAATGCTTGGAGAGCACATATAGGAGGTATTTTGTAAAATATGCATGTATCACATTCTACTTGATCAGTATAAGTACTAGGAAGAAACTGAGCACATATTATTTCTAGATAATTAAAAACAAAGTATATTAAAAGCTTGATCACAAAAATGAGGATGACAAGGCTGATAAAGAGAAATCTTACTTGTAGAGAGACAGGACACACATCTCATTGTAATTTATTTCTATAGAGTGGCTAAAATATTTCTATCTTGCTATATCATCTTTCTTAATATGCCTTGCTCTTTTGTGAGTAACCATGCAAACTTTATGTTCTCTCTCTGAAATTAATCATGGCATTGCTTTTATTTAGTATATACTTATTGAGAACTTTTATGGTTTGAATGCTCGGTGTCCCCCAAAAGCTCACATGTGAGACAATGCAGGAAGGTTCAGAGAAAAAAAATGATTGGGCCATAGCCTTAACCTAATCAGTGGATTAATCCCTGATGTGATTACCTGAGTGGTAACTGGAGGCTGGTGGGGGGAAGCTGGAGGAGGTGGGCATTGGGGGCATGGCTTTGGGGTATATTTTGTATCTGGAGAGTGGAGTCTCTCTCTGCTTCTTGATCATCTATGAGCCCCTTGCCACATTCTTCTGCCATAGTTGTTCAGCAATGAGGAATAGAGCTGGCCTTCTATGAACTAAGACCTCTGAAACCATAAGCCCTCAAGTAAACTTTTCCTCCTCTACAATTGTTCTGGTTGGATCTTTTAGTAACAGTGACGAAAAATCTGACTAAAACAAGAATCTACAGTGTACTCCTAAGTCTCTGAGATCAATGAGAAGGAAAGGAATGGATTTCTCTTGTCAAGTGACATTGACACTGTCAAGGAACATTTCAGTCAGTGTTCTCTAGAGAAATAGAACCTACAGGACACAGATGAGTGCGGATAAACAGACACATTGCAGGAGTTGGCTCATGGGATTGTGAGGGCTTGGCTAGACTCTGAGCTATAGGGTAGGCTGAAAAGTGAGAAGTATACAGTTTTAAAAACCCATGCTGAAGTCTTGAGGCATAACTGTTTCTTCTTCTACAACATCTCAGTTTTGCTGTTATGGCCCTTCAGTTGATTGGTGAAGTTCACACGTTCTTGAAGAAAATCTCCTTTACTTAAAGTCTACTAATTGTAGGTATTAATCACATTAAAGAATCCCTTCAGAGCAACACCTAGATTAGTGTTTTATTGAATATCTGAGTACCATAGTCAAGCCAAATTGACACATAAAGCATATCATCACAGGGAGTAAAAGATTTGGTATAATAAAACTGATATTTGTGTAGTGATATAAAGCACTTATATTACTTCAAACCCCATTATCGTGCTTGATTTTATCAACGGGGTTATGACAGAGGTGTTAATGTTATTAGCCCAATTTTTCTCCTGAAGAATATGAGCTGAAACTGGTGTGTAAAAAGTACCCTGAAAAAACAATTGATGGGGGCATGGAGTTGTAGCTCAGTGGTAGAGATATGTCTCAGAGAAATACTTAAATGAAAGAAAGAAAAAATATTTTAAAGTTATTGATGCTTATTAGCAACTAAGGAATAAGGAAGGCGGAGAACATGGATTATTACGTTTAAATAAATAAAGACAAAATCATCTACTTATTCACTTTTTACTCCTTTTATCTGGCCTTTCTTCTTCAGTTTTTTTTTAATCTATAAAGTGAGTATGAAATACAGTTACTTTTAAGAGCTATTAAAAGGAATAATTTTGGAATTTAGTGTAACATAGCAAGTACAGAATTGTATATAATTCAAATAGGTTTGATTATTGTTATTCATTTAGTATATTAGTAGTATTCTTCAGAAGCCACTCTCTTTCTTGCTCTTTCTCCTTTTCCCCTTTCTATAAAGAGGTACTTTTAGAGTCCTTCTGGAGTGCTACTTGTATATCCCTTCTGTTTTTCTTCCTGTCACCCCCGCCCTTTTAATGTCATGGCAATGCAGTAAACTCTTTGCATGTGAGAATTTTCCCAAGGTGAAATCTTAAGCACAATATTAATTATAATCAACTCTCAATCCCCAAAGACAAAGTGACTGGGAAAATTCATTGTCAGAATTTGATAAAGAAACATATATATCTTGCTGCAGAATTGATATAATTTCTTTTTGTTTATTAACTTATCCTCTTGTTTCAATTCAGATAATTTAGGAGCAACATTGTCCTGAAGTTTTGGTCAATTCCTTGCTTCATATAATTTAACATTAGCTACAGAATATCATGATTCTTAGTCAGTGCTATTTCTGGGTACTATTTCATAGACTTCTGCAATGTTAAATATAGAAAAGAATTAGATTTTGTTAGAGTCTCTAAACAAGTCAAGATGGCGCCTGGCATTTTGCAGAGGGAGTGGTTTGTGAAGTAACGCCAGCAAGCCATTAAGTGTGGAGATTCCTTATTGGTTGACTGCTGTATCTAGTTTGTTAATTAAGATAAGCTGTGTGGAATGTATATATACCCCTCTGGTCCTACAATAAACGGCTCCCACTCCTGCTGTATCAATGTACACAAGTTGCTCCTCACCCCCCCCCCCCGTTATGCTGCAGCCGGACTGCAGCAAGATTTCCTTTAATTTGTTGTTGAATGCTGTCTTTGCTATTTATTTGCCTACAAATGACTTGTTTTGGAGATTTTTTATGGTCTTTTAACTGTCCACTGTAAATCTTAAACCAGATTTCATTCGCAATTATCATAAAGGACTTATGAAAATCTACATTAATCTCTGGAGCTGAGTAAAAAACAAATGAAAACAAAACAAACAAGGAAATGAAAACACACTAATTTTATTTGACTTTTTTTGAGTTTCCTTCTGTAAAGTCAAAATATAAAACGTTGTGGATGCTGATCCATAATTGGGGTGGGGCATGGGATGAGTGGAAGAACTTTGCACCGGGCAAAGGTGAGGAGTGGGATCGGACAAGGGGGTAAGAAAGATGGAATGAGATGGACACCATTACCCTAGGTACATGTATGATTGCATGAATGGTGTGACCCTACTTCAGGTACAATCAGAGAAGCAAAATTTCTCTCCATTTGTGTACAATGAATCAAAGAACTTTCTACTATCATGTATAACTGAGTAGAGCTAATAATATATATATATATATATATATATATATATGTCTTTGAAATTATAAAAAGTGTAAGTACCTGAAGTATATTATAAGAACCAGTAAGAAAATCATCGGGGGGCTGGGGATGTGGCTCAAGTGGTAGCCGCTCACCTGGCATGCGTGCGGCCCGGGTTCGATCCTCAGCACAATGTACAAACAAAGATGTTGTGTCAGCGAAAACTAAAAAGTAAATATTAAAATTCTCTCTCTCTCTCTCTCTCTCTCTCTCTCTCTCTCTCTCTCCCTCTCTCTTTAAAAAAAGAAAAAAAAAGAAAATCATGGGGTATAAAATAAAATTTCAAAGATTCCTTTTTTTAAAAAAAATATAAGAAAATAATAGTATAGGAAGCAAGTAGGAAAAAATGATATATTACAAAAAATAGATGCATTTTTATAACTTTAATATGTCTAAAATACAAATTGACATGTAAATCTAAAGCAATGAGAAACTTTTGAAGAATACTTTTATTAAATATTTAAATGAAGGCTGGGGTTGTGGCTCAGTGATAGAGTGCTTGCCTAGGATGTGTCAAGCACTGGGTTCAATTCTCAGCACCACATTTTGTAAATAAACAAAGGTCCATCAACAATTAATAAAATATTTTTTAAAGATTTTAATGAATATTTCACATCAGAGTTATCAGTCTAATAATAGATATATTAGTATTAAACATAGTAATGCTTAAGAGCACTACTATTAAAATACAAACTTTTAAAATATTATAATATTATACTTGGCCTATTAAACTGGAAAAATTTAGGTTTATTATTTATGTCTGTATTTATCCATCTGTCTGCCAGTATGAGTACGAGGACAAATAAGAAGATATGACTTTGTTGATAGTATTATAAAGTGGCACCAATATCTAGAACACAGACAAATTGGATTGAAAAAATCTAACAACAATATATACCCTTTAAAAGAGATAACCATCCTGCAAAAAATTTGATTGTGCTAGGATCTACTAGTGTGCCCCTCCATTTTGACCCCTATGGTGATGGTCTTAAGTGATAAATCCTTTTGGGAGATACATAGGTCATGAAGGTAGAACTTTCATAAATGGGATTAGTCACCTTATAAAAATTGCTTTGCCCCTCCCACCACAGGATCTCAGAACTAAAAGTTGCCATCTATGAAAAGGCCCTCACTGGACATAAAATCTATTATCACCTTAATATTGAATCTTTTAGCTTTCAGAACTATGAGAAATAAATACCTGTTATTTAGGACCTCCCTAGTATAGGACATTTGTTATAGCAACCTGGTTGGACAAAAACAAATTATGTAAAGAAGAGGGGAAAAAAACGTATTTAGGATATTTATCACAATATGATTTCTGAAAATGTAAAACATGAAACAATTTTAGTTTCCTCAAATATGAAACTTCATAAGTAAATGACATTCTACACAACTATTCAAAGCAGACTACTGTTTTGGTGATTAGAAAAAAACAGTTTAGGAAGCAAATCACAAAAGCATAACTTGCAGTATTTAACACCATATATATTTAGGCAAAAATATTAAAAGTGTTTTTAAGTGGGCACATTAAAGACTGAATTATTTTTCTGCTTTAAATTATTTCTTTCGCAGAAAATATGAGGTGGTTTCCTAGTAAATTGTATCAAATTATAAAAATGTACAAAATGTTTCAGAGGAAAACATGGTTAAACCTAAAACAGAGCATTTTTAGATATAATAAATGACAATCAATATTAGAAATGGTATTAAAAATATTTTTCATTTCCTTTAATGACCCTGAATTAGAAAGCAAATCTGAAGCAAATTGATTTATAATTAGGTTTAATTTTGAGGCTTGATGAGGATCTTTATGAAGCTTTTTTGAGAAACACAAATTGCATAATAAATAGCATTTTTATTTATTTTTGACAGGGATTAGAAATAAAAATAACCAGCTCATTATGTAAACAGAAAACATGCTTTGTGAAATATTGTGGTACTATCATGAGTTGTGTATAAGCAGGCCTGTGGTCCTTTTCAGCATTGCAATTCCTCATCCATAATTTCTAATGAAGGCCATTGAACTGTACATTAGGGAAATATTCTGTTTAAAAATAAATTTCTGAGCTTCAAAGTTTTTTTTTTTTTATTTTGATCTAAAGGAATCAAATTCTTTATGCATCCTTCAGCTCTGCTTCTCCATTCTTAATGAAAGAAGATGTGACAACTGTGTTTTCTCCTGCTAAAACTATCATTGTGAACATTAGTAAAAACTTCATCTATTGATTAAATCTTTACATACTTTTTTTTCCTCCTTTTAGTTTTATCTCTTGACTGTCAATATTTTGTTGATTAGCGAAAGGCCAACATAAAAGTATGTATACTTATAGTCAGATGTAAGGAAAACTAATTAATATACAATTATTTTAGAAGTTTATTGTTTTAAATTATTATGTCTTTAAAAACTTAGTGGAGAACAACATACCTATGCACAGACAATTTGTGTGTATTCTTTAGATTAATAACACTAATAAGACAATAATAATCCTAATTAGTATAGTGCGATGCCATATATTATATCCATTTTTATTTGCTTTATAGATATCTTAATGCAATTTATTTGTATATAAGAAAAGGATAAACTAATCTGACCAAAAAAAAAAAAAAACTGTAAAAGACTAAAAAATACTCTCAAATACTGTCAAAGAAGAAGGAAGGTTGGTTCTCAGCTGCCATATGAAATACTAGTGTTGAATGAAAAATTCCAACTTCTCCTATTTTACCTTATGCCTTTTAATATATCGTGCTATTTAATCTTCTATCTGGATCAGTGCTTACATGTCCATTTTGAAGGTCTCTTTGCTGTACTAGATGCTCTCCAATTTAAAGCCATTCTTAGGTCATTAGTTTCCTAAGTAACATTTTTTCAGGTCACTGGGTTCTCAGAGTTCCTTTTGTATGATATATTTTACTTGATATTTCTGTACATGATCTCTTGATAGACTCCTCTGGGTAAAAGAGCAAAGGAGAATAAAGGGCAAAGTATGTAGGCAGTAACCTAAACAGCAGGGCCAAAGTATATTAAATTCTACTTTATTTGAGCAGATAGAGTGCATAGACCAATTTTCTGGTTGTGAAGGGGCATATTTTAAATATGTGCAGTAATGCCTGTATGTGGTTTTTCAGTATTTGTATGTGTAGAAGGATAAATATATTTAAAATATTTTCTTGCTTCAAATGTAGCTACAGTCACAAAGAGCAAAATTGTTGAAAAATAGAAATTCAAGAGGCCATTTCATGTTTTTAACGTTTGGATATATTCCCTGAACTAGAGAAAAAAATATTATCCTGAGTTATAACACTTGTTGATATAAATATAAAATAGAAATGCAGAAAATATTTTTACTGTTTTTTTTTTCTAGAGAATTCTTAAGAACTGCATCTTCAAATCACTTAAATCCCTATGGATATATGGAAAGCAGTTTACCTTTCACCTTCTTATCCACAAGGTGGGAAGAAAATGTACACAATTCAGAGAGGAGAAAAAAAAATCCATCTTTTGGCAGCTTAAGAATGGCAGTCTTAAGTAAAGGAGCAAGAGGAAAGCTAAAGGGATGAAAACTGAAGTCATTTTTGAAAATCCAAGAACCAGGTGGCAAGGGCACCCCTCTGATGGAGAATGAGTTCAGAGACCATGAGTCAGGAATTTATGAAGAAGATATTGAGAGTTCAGTGTTATCTAGAGGCAAAATCTGAATGAGAACATGTCAACTACAAGCAGAGGAAGCCCTGGGCAATTGCTGAGCAAGCTTGTCACCAAGTGGTGAATATGTGGGTGTGGTACTTAGGTATGTTTACATTGATACAGGGCCAGAGACAATACTGATGTTTTTTTGCAAAACATGGATAATAAAAAATCAAGTACATAAAATGAGATAATTTAAAATAATCTGAGTAGTTTAGCCTTTTCATACATACTATTTTTATTTGCATAACATAGGAAAAATTTTAGGGGTCAATGAGTAGTAGATATAGTTAAATATAACATAATCCCCACAGGTGAAATTATAATGTTTTCCAAAGTATGTGTTTAAACAGAGACTAAACCAACTATTTTGAGAGGTGTTAACTAAGAAAATTAAATAAAATATTTTAGTGTTTTTTTCAATGCTTTTTTTAAATACAGGCATAACATTTTTAGAAATAGGATGGTGCCTGGTGATTTGAATTAATTTTGTCAAAACTAAGAAACCAAATGGTGAGTCTGTCTGAATAATTTTTGTCTAAGTTCAAGTTTCTATAAAGGCAAGATAAAAGACTTCGTGAAATAATCTGTCTTCCCTAGCATTTGTGTACACATTTATATTAACTATATATTTGGTTAAGAATTTAATATTTACTCATATGCTGGAGTGGAAAGACAGTTAGGAGCCTGTTGATGTCATCTTGGCATTTTCCATTTTCTTCTATGCTACAGCTTCCTAATGAAGTATAGAATACACACTTCTTGGATAATGCCAGGGAATTGACACCCTAATTCAGCTCACAACAAATAACAGGTGGATATCAGTGGATAGTACATTCAGTTTCCCATTCTGGGGGTTATCTGCTATGAACAGGGCCTATAGGTCTCCTAGGGATAGATTGATTTATCATAAGTTGTCCAAAGGCTAACTTGCATTTTAATCTATTCTTAGATGATTTCTTCATTTTTATTCCTTTTTTTCCTGTTTTCTTAAACTGTATCCATAAAAAACCAAATCTAAGACAACATTTGTTCTTCCACAAACATTGTTTTAATAGCTTACAAAAATACGAATTATTTGATGAAATAGAGAATAAAATGCTGTTTCTAAAGTTAAAAATTATAAATAATCTGTAGGTTATATATAAATAAACCTCAAAATTTCATAGCAGGCATTAACAGAACCTTTGAGGGTTAAAAAAATAACAATTATTTCAACATATTAAATATCACAATAGTTTTTTAAAATACTTGCTTTGAGACTTACTCCCCAAATAATTTATTTAATATTATCATTGGTCATGATCAAGACAAAATATTGTAGAAGTGCTATTATTCATTTTTTTCTGAATGAGAAATCTAATCATTTATGTATATGAGATATACTCCATGTTTATATAAATATGTCAAAATAGACTCTACTGTCACCTATAACTAAAGAGAATTTAAAATATTTTTTAAATGATTGGTAGGGGCTTGTCTTTTATATCATAGATGAAACATAATTCAGGTAAACAAAATCAGTCACGAGTTATTAAAAGATATGTTAAAAGATATGGTTATGTAGCATTTAAGATCATTTTGTGGAAATTATTTGTTATATTTCATACTTAAATAGTATTTCATGTCAATATTTTTAATAGGATGAAGTAAATGAATTAGTAAGTAATCTTTTCTTATTTCTCCCATCATTTTATATATAAATAACCGTACAAAGCAAACATGACTATAAAATTGGGAGATAGTGCAGTGTGGTCTTGTTCTTTTTTTTTTTTTTTTTTTTCATCAAACATATTTGTTTAGGTAATAGAGAAGTAAGCAGCCACATAAATCAAATAATAAACAATGGGCAAAAAAAAAAAGCCATCAATAAATCTGTTCTTTCAATATAAAGGGAAGGAATAGCTAACCAAAAGAGAAAAGATCTAGTTAATAACTGTCCTGCTTTGGCCAAACACCACATTTTAAACTGTGAAACCACTATAACCTGAATGAACAAAATTCAAATGGCAGCCTATACTTGCACTCTCAGTTACACCAGCGTTGTGTCACAAGAGTCTAGAAAGCCTAATGAAGAACTGATATTTTCATCAACTCTGGTAGGGAAAGACAACTTCCAGCTCTCCCTCAGTGTTTTGGTGTCTTTGGAGACCATGAGGGGATCCTATATTTCCACTTTCACACAATTGTAATGGAGATCTCTCTGGAACAACTTTCTGGAGTAGCTTTAGAAGAGAAGTCAGAGAGAGTTAGAACTTTCTCTTCCTGGAAGTAATAAGCCTAGAGGTAATGAACTATGCCTTTCACCTGAGGGAGGAAAAGACATATGGAATAGTCATGATGAACCCCTGGACTCTCCCAGACAGGAGAGCATCAATGATGTCCTAGAAGGAAATTTGCAGCCACACAGCCCAGGAGTAGGAGACATTTCTTCACACCTAGAGTGTCAGAGGAGGCTGTAATAGGAGAAAAGAAACCCCAAACCAACAGAGAAGTGAAAAACTCTTCATCTGGTAAGGGATTAATATTCACAATACATAAAGAACTTCAATTCAGCATGTGTCACACTTTTAGCACATCTCAACTCAGGACTGCCACATTCAAGGGCAAGATGACCAAGGTGAATAGCAAATATTACTGCACTTAGAGTCCTTCAAGTAGAACATTCATCTATTTATTCCAGTAGCTAAGGTTTTCTTGGAATGCAGTTAAATCAAATACATTGCTTAAAGAGGAATACAGAGTCCTGGATTCATAAGACACTGGACTCCAGGAAACTTGAGGCTTTATTTCAAATGTTGTAAACCTCCAACTATTAAGCATCCTGGACAATATTTGACATCACTGTTTATCTGCATTGTTTATCTATTTCTTGTGTGTGCCAAAACGATGTCATTTATCCTCAAAACCCACTTTTATTACCACTTTTAAAAGTTAAACAGAGTCTCTCCAAAATTATTTGATTCATTAGGCTTACTTATGTTTTTGTGGTACAATAAGAAGTTAATAGTATGTTTCACATTTTATAGGCTCCTAAAAAGCTCCTCAAGCATTTGATTTTATTTCCTGCCAGGACAACCTTGCCAAGACCTCATGTTTATTTGTTGGAGTTTTCTTTCTGACTCACATTTCCCCAAACAGAAACCAAGAAAAAAATGTCAATTTCACTTCCTGTAGCTTGTCTTTTATCTCTCTTGTATAATGTAAATGGGCTAAAGTAAACATACCATTTTTTCTTTTAATTCATTTTTATTGTAAATTGACAAAATACTGCATGAATTGAGTTCTAGAAATTGTTCACACAAGGTAGGCTTAGAATACAGAATATAAAATTGATCAGTGAGAAAGTGAAGGACTAGCACAAAAATCTAGAAAACAAAGTTTAATTTAATACAATATATCCATTATTGCAAGGTTAGGCGGGCACATTAACCACCAGAAATCTGTCTTCTGCTTAGTCTGAGCCCTAGTTTATATCCTTGGTGGAGAAGATAAATGGAAAATAAAATATCCTGTATTTTAATTTTTCTTTCTTTCTTTGCTTAATAAAATGACAGGAATATGAGAGTAATAGATGATTAAGTATGATAGTCATGAAGTAGATTGGGACCAGATCCTTGATAACCTGACAAACCATGGAAGGGGTACTCCACCTCACAGACACATGATGGAGGCCATTGGGGGATAAAGCCTGCAAAATAATGGAGAGAAAGAGCATTAGATGTGGCATAAAGAAGAATGAAAGGTAATAAAGGGGATTTCTGGGGTCTTTGCAAGAACAGCCACATTATGATGATACCACTGGCCGAAGTGAGGAAAATTAAGAGAGAGGTAGGTTTGAGAGGGAAAAGGAGTCATTATTTATAACCCTATAAAGTGTGAAGTGCCTATTGAGTATCCATGTGGAGACATCAAATATGTGACTGAGTAGAGGATTTTGACTCTCAGTGGAGCAGTCCAGTCTGGATAAAATCATACTTTATCAATTGCATTCAAAGCCACAAAAGTTTACAGTATCAACCAGAATGTAAGTGCAGGCATAAAATGAACCACCAGAAAATTTAATATTCAGAGTCTTACAAGAGGAGAGTATTCTGGAAAATGAAGTTGAACAGAACCATTGAGGTAAGGGAAAAACTGTGGAGTGTTATGTTGAAGGAACAAAGTAAAAAATGTATTATAAGAAGGAAGAAGTAGTCAAAAATGTTAAACACCATGTGATCTGACTCTGTTTTGCACTTAGTAATCTGATAAGTTTTAGGATTTCCTTCTAAACTCAAATATTCTCAGTTTCAACAAAGTTCAATTTTCACCTCAGGACTTGCTTGTTATATATAGAAAACCATGACACATTACTCATAAAAATATATATTTATTAGACTATCAACCTTTAAAACCACAGAAACAAAATTTTAGTATTGTAGCATGTAGTCCTCCCCTTTCTGTCCACTGAACTTTGGTTATTGAAAAACTTATAAAAATCCACCTGCTACTGAGAAAAAATATTCTACCTTATTTAGTAGATAGGTAATGTCACATTATTGACCATTTAATGAAACATTTTTCCAACTCTTCTTGTCTTATTTGATGGAAAAAAAATGTTAGATTGCATGTAATACTGAATGGAGGAATGACACCTGTTTGGGGGTGGCATAAGTATTTGTTTTTATTGGAATAGTTTTCCTTTCTCCTATGCTGCAAGAGAGAGTCAGGGAAGCCTACACTTCACATTTGACGTACTGTTGCTCCTTCCATGCTGACCGGCTCCCATTGTTTTGTTGTCTACCTTGGTTATGACTGAGCAGTAGTGAGCACCATTCTAACTTCAGAACATCTATACTTTGCTACTGCTTCAAGAATCTTACTTTAATATTAGTAAACCTTTGTTGTCTGTGGAATTCTGCTATGTAGTAATTTCCTTGACACACTTTAACACCAATAAGTGAGAACCCTCTCAGATAGCATGCAGAAAACTATTGTCACGTTCTCTAGTCTTTGCTGTATTTCTCTTTGCTCTGAACCTCCTTACTTTTTTCTAAATTCCTGGTATTTCTTAGAGACTCTTTCTTTTGTCAAACTTTCTAGTGCCTACAGAGTCAGACTATGTGTGAGTAACAAGATACATAAATTGTACTTATTAATTAGCACTTTATTGTGAATGTAGAAGCTATGTGTTGCTTAAAAAGATGACTTTGTGAATAGTTAAGCATTTGGAGATTTTTTAGGAAGTTTCCTTTCCAAAATTTCAAGACACTTCATTTTGTCTAAGGGAGAAATAATGATTTTTACACATCAATCACACAGATTAGAGCAGTAGAAGAGTTGTTTTATGTTTTACATGACTCTGGCTTTTGATTTCCCCAAGGTCCCAGGAATCCACAGGAATGCAATGAGTTTGTTTTTCATTGCATGGAGTTGGGGAAGTCAGGGCTCTTTTACTTATGTGTTCGCATCAGCAGATTGACAGGCAAAGACCAGTTAAAAGATGGCTTGGTGTAATGCATTGCCAATGGCATTAAAGGGGCTTGTTCAATGGCTTATTTAATATACAGTAAAACTTGAGAATTGGGGAATTTTTTGGTTCTTTGAGGGACTCTTAAGGAAGTCTAATTTTAAACACTGACCATAAAAATATACGAAGTACTTTAAATATATTATCAAAGTATATCTTGTATCCAGTTACAAATAGATACATAATTCTGATCATGTTGCTTGTCCAAGTACAATTACAATAGGTGCCCATGACCAGCTGAAAGGAATAGAAAATTCATATTCAGAAGACTTTGAGGCAGGAGGGCAAGAGAGAAACTAAAATTTGTCACAGTAATGCAAGAAGTCAGAATCTGGACTCAATCTCCAGAGAACATCAGTCTTCAGTGTTGCTTCCAGAGAAGCTCAAGAACTTCACAAACACACTCTGGTAATTTGCTAGGGTTTAACCAACTTCCATTGCTATCCCCATAGCCCAATATACAATAGAAACTGGACCTCTAAGAAAATGGGGAGAATATTTCAGAGACAGACCATGACTCTTCTTTCTCTATTACATGTCATCCAGAATCTCCACTCAAGACAGCCCTGAGGGCAGGAGAGATGAAGACACTTAAATCTTGTTTGAAATTGAAATGTTAAATAGCATTCCACAATGAATGGTCACTTGAAATTTATGAGATTTATATATAATATAATTAATGGAGATAGGATGATAAAACAAGATTTGTAACAGCATTTATTAATTCAGTTCATCAATGAATATTTATTGAGCTCTTACCACATCTGGCATTGCTCCAGTCTGTGTGGATATGGACATGAACAGGGCAAACAAAATACTTATCCTCATGGTCCTAAAACTTAAATTACATTAAAAATATAATTGAGGGCAATAATTGAAGAAGAATTGAGCTTAGTCTTATATCAAATTCACCAAGTTGAAACACATCAATAAGACTGTTAAATCTAGAATAAAAGAATATAATTGTAGATATTAAATAAAATTTTTTTTCACACATATACATGTGCAATTTTTAATAAACTTTTCCAAAGTTACTCTTCTGAAAATACTTCTCTGTGTTCCATGGTTTTGTACTCTCTGAGTTGCTTATTTTTTCCCCACGTTGTCATTATCAGATCTGTAGAGGCCATCACAAAAGGAAAGAAGAGTAGAGCTTTCAGTTTGCTCCAGTCCCTAGATTACTAAGCATCCATGGCAAGTTTAAGTCTTAAATAGTGACTCATTTTTCTTCTTTGCCCAGGTCAGTGAATCAGTTAGCAGTACTTCTCTTATAAATACTTTGTCTAATCCATGCATCCATAAACAAGTCAATAATTATTTAGACATAAATCCCAGAAGCAGTTATTCCTTTGCTGCTATATTCTATCTTGGGTATGTGTAACTGCACTGCCTATAAGTTGGGCTTATTTAAATGTGATGGGAGATTCAATATTCTTAGTTGCTGCTTCCCCTGAGTCATTTTTGTCTTAATTTAAAAGCTGTGTCTGTTCCTAGTTCCTCAACTAGTTTTTATCTGAAACATTTCTCTTCATACTGGGTTATTATACTGGGTTATTATATTATTAAACACCCTTAAATCAATCTTCATTTTTTTTTCTCCCAAAATACTTCATTGTGGAAGACCATGACTTTCTGGAAAACTTGTGATCTTGGTTGCCAACTCAAATTCTTCCTGAGCTCTTTTCTTTCTTATCCATAAATAAATGTAAACTGTCATACAATCACATTGACTTGTATCTTCTTCCTCTTATCCTACACATTTATTTTATGTACTATCAGCTTCTCAAATGTTTCAGGTAATGCCATTGCTATTTTGATTGTTTTGTTTCTACAGAAATTTGAATGGTATCTCTCAAACATGCAAAGCATACTCTTGGTATTCACTCCTTAATTTCCAATCCAATGGTTACACATCTTTTTAAATAGCAACAACTTTCTCAATGAATGATAAGAAGAGGATGGGGAAAACTTTGTATTAAAGAGCTACGAAGGGGCTTGTGGAAAGAGAACATGAAAGTCCTATAACTGGGAATTGAGGATAATTTATTGAGCCTGAAAACTCTACAAAGTACACTGTAAGAAAAAAAACAGATTTGATTTTATAGAAGTTATATGAAGAGATGATGGGGAAAAGGTATTTCTACACTTTTGTCTTTCCAATGATAGAGACAAAGAATACATGTTCTTTTAAATTAAATATTCGAAGGTCAAAACATATCATAGTTTCTCAAGGCTTGAGTGCTAGATCATAGTTCCAAAGAAGTTATAAAATACAAACCTGGTGGGTTTTTTTTTTTCTTTTAAAAAAGTCATTATCATAATTTATGTTTATAACAATGCCAACATACATCTAATATAACAATAACTTATTGGTTTATTATAATCTCTGACTAGATGTGAAACCACACTTTATTAGACTCTTGTGCTTTTAGGGTTTAAGCAGACTTCATCCACCTTTCTGTGACTTCTTTCCAGGTTCTTATATTGTGAATTCAAAAAATGAAATCCACAGACAATGAAAGGTGAGAGTTAAAGGAGTGGAATTTATTTAAGAAGAAAAGAAGGAGAACTCTTACTGGACAAGAGGGGAACTGATAATAGGTTTCTATTTAATTTTACTAGTCTGGGGGCTTATATAGTTACTGGATAGGGGTATTCATCAATAACTATGCTAGTCAGTTATTGAAAAACTACAAGTGCTATTAGTCAATATCTATGCTAATCAATTATTGGAAAAGTGTCAATGATATTGGTCAAAATCCATGCTGATCAGACACTGGAAAAGTGTTTAGGCTGTTGGTTCAGTTCAACATTCTGATTGACTAGCCCTTGAGTCTGTAGTCTTCATTGAGGTCTGTCTTGACTCACTTTTCCTGCTGACTCAAGATGAAGGAGTTGGCTGGAATGTTTGAGATATTTACAGAATGATTTCATGGAGTCACCTGTTCATTTAGAGAAGACTTTTTTGATGGGGGTAAGGGAGAGGAGTCATTTCTTAACTATTTACCTGTTTTACTATAGATCTTATCTGATTCAGAACTGTCTTGAATTTATCATTTAAGGATCAATTTTTCCTTTGTTTCCGAGTATCTTCAGAACCTGTGGCTTTTTTTATAATTTCAAAGATAACTTTTGAAATTTAAATAAGTATATAACAAGAAATAAAACTAAATTGCTGTATTTTGCTTATTTGAACACAAAAAGTCAGTATATAAGTCACAAATATTGCACTCTTCATAGCTAACATTTTGACTGATGGTCACATTAATTTTCTCAAAAGAAGAAACACAGACAGATGACTTAGAATGGGAGAGTAGGGATCAGTTAAAAGCAATTACATAATTCAAGTCTCTGACACTTGGATTGAAAATTTGTAAGAGTTATAGGTCAATTAGTTTGAGACATACATATTAAAGATCTGGTTTTGGGCTTTCATTTTGCTCAACATAACCACCTTCAGATATGTAAAACAGAGAAACGGTGAACTCAAATTTAAGAACTGACTTTCATAGTCAATTCTCATTATACTGTGGATTACACTATATAGGTACTTAGTACAAGAGGCAGAATAGAGCAGTTAAGAGAGCCCAGTGCTAAGTAAGAGATTATGGTAATTGTCCCATCTCTGAAGCTAAGTATAGCTGGAGTCCTCACAATAATGTATACCTCTCCAGATCCCAATTTTCATAATATAATATGAAGGAACTGAGGATTTCATCAATTTATAGTCTACTCTAAAATTCTGTTGAAAATGATTCTGATCACTTACATGTAACAAAATATTTTATTTTATACTCAGCAAAATCCAGAAAAATATGAGCTTATCATTACAGTTTTCTCTCAGTTTTTGGAAAGAGCGTTTGAACTATTGTGTTCACTCAAGCATATATTTTCATGAATGGGACAATTGACATCTTTAAGTGTTCTTTCCTAATTTTTTTAAATCAGCATAGAGATAATAATATATATATTGCAGTAAAAACAAAATATGCACTCAAAAACTATGAGAAGATGTGTACTGCATAGTGTATTTTCTTCCTTAAAGTATATTATGAGCAGTAACAGTTTTACAATAATTATTTTCCCATGTAAACAGAAATAATTTTGTTTTAAATATAAAGCTATATTTCAAGAATCGGAGCACTGACTGGAATGTCATAATACCACTGGCTTAAAAAAACAAGAGGTGGTGATAAATGATTGAAATAATCTGCTTACAGTATCTAAAGTTTTGGGGACATCAAAACATAATGATGGAAAGAGATGATGAAAAAACAATTTATAAACAATTTTACTTTTTATAATTTCTGCTAACACCAAAAAGATATTATAAAAGAATAGATGTCTGTGACTCAGTGGGAAAACACATTCCTAGCTTATATGAGGCCCTAAGTTCATTCTCCAGCACTGCAAAAATAAAAATAAATAAAAGTAGATTCTGGAAATATTTTTTCAAAACTGATAACTTTTTAAAAATTTAAGAGTGCTAGATATCTAACCAATCATCACTCCAAGAAAAGAAAGGAAGTTAGGTGAATATGCATGTACACATATTTATCATTATATATAGCCGTTCAGATACAAACACACATTTTTTGTGTTTTTAAAATGTACCTTAATGAATTATTATAGAAAGAAAAAATATCAAAATATTTATCTTGAAATTATTTGAAAGCTTAATAATTAAATGTTCTAAAATTTTTCAAAGGCTAGGCATAGTGGCACAGGCCTGTAATTTCAGGGGCTTGGGAGACTGTTGAAGGAGGATAGCAAGTTCCAAGCCAGTCTCAGCAAAAGCTAAGTGCTAAGTAATTCAGTGAGACCCTGTCTCTAAATAAAATACAAAATAGGGGATTTTGCTCAATGGTCATGTGTTCCTGAGTTCAATTCCCAGTACCCCCCACAAAAAAATTTGACAAATACCAAAAATAAGAACTCTGTCTTTCAGAGACATTTTGTTTTCACAAATATTTAAGATATCTTAAGGAATATGAACTTTTAAGACAAGTAAGAATGCTTTATTCATTTGTTTCTTTGTTGTTGTTGCCCAGAAAGAATTTTATAGTGAAACATGACCTCACTTGTACAAAGCTTATAAAGTCTTGCTAATGCTCATTAAACCATAAAGAGCTCAAAGAACCACTTCATGGATTTGAGCCCTTTTTATGGTCTATGTCTTGGCATTTATTTATTTTTTTTACATTTGCTTTTAAGCAACAGATAAGTTTTCTCTCACTTTCTGACTTTTGCTTAATAATATAGTGCTTATAAGAGATAAAATAAGATCAGTTGAGATCTTTATTTGCCTTTAAATTCTGGCATCATGTCTTAGGAAGTACATTAGGCCCTCAAATTAGAGAAGTAAGAATTATCAGCATGTTAAATCCATGACAATCACTATAACTGAATTTAACCAGCTTCTTGGGACAATTGATTTTATGGAGCATTCATAAAGGAGTTTTCTCTTTTTTTAACCATTGTAAATATTAAAGGACAAATTTGAAGTACTGAGTTGAGTCAAAATATTACCTTATATTAGGGTATTTATATTTGAAAAACTACTTATATAAAAACAAATAACAAAAATATAAAGTAGAATATAAATTCAGTGTTATTTGTTTCAGTTAATCTTAGGTTTGTGAATCATGAATTATATATTATGATTATTCTGTTAGAGGATACAGAGACTAATCCACAAAGTTACAACTATCTTATATTTGATAAAGGGGCTAAAATCATGCAATGGAGGAAGGATAGCATCTTCAACAAATGGTGCTGGGAAAATTGGAAATCCATATGCAACAAAATGAAATTGAATCCCTTTCTCTCACCAGCCACAAAAGTTAACTCAAAATGGATCAAGGAGCTAGATATCAAACCAGAGACACTGCGTCTGATAGAAGAAAAAGTTGGCTACGATCTACATATTGTGGGGTCGGGCTCCAAATTCCTTAATAGGACTCCCATAGCCCAAGAGTTAACAACAAGAATAAACAAATGGGACTTACTTAAACTAAAAAGTTTTTTCTCAGCAAGAGAAACAATAAAAGAGGTAAATAGAGAGCCTACATCCTGGGAACAAATTTTTACCCCCCACACATCAGATAGAGCCCTAATTTCCAGAATGTACAAAGAACTCAAAAAATTAAATAATAAGATAACAAATAATCCAATCAACAAATGGGCCAAGGACCTGAACAGACATTTCTCAGAGGAGGACATACAATCAATCAACAAGTACATGAAAAAATGCTCACCATCATTAGCAATCAGAGAAATGCAAATCAAAACTACCCTAAGATACCATCTCACTCCAGTAAGATTGGCAGCCATTATGAAGTCAAACAACAATAAGTGTTGGCGAGGATGTGGGGAAAAGGGTACACTTGTACACTGCTGATGGGACTGCAAAATGGTGAGGCCAATTTGGAAAGCAGTATGGAGATTCCTGGGAAAGCTGGGAATGGATCCACCATTTGAACCAGCTATAGCCCTTCTCGGACTATTCCCTGAGGACCTTAAAAGAGCGCACTATAGGGATACGGCCACATCAATGATTATAGTGGCACAATTCACAATAGCTAGACTGTGGAACCAACCTAGATGCCCTTCAATAGAAGAATGGATAAAAAAAATGTGGCATCTATATACAATGGAGTATTATGCAGCAATAAGAAACGACAAAATCATAGAATTTGCAGGGAAATGGATGGCATTAGAGCAGATTATGCTAAGTGGAGCTAGCCAAGCCCTAAAAAACAAATGCCAAATGTCTCCTTTGATATAAAGAGAGCAACTAAGAACAAAACAGGAAGGAAGAGCATGAGGAAAAGACTAACTGTAAACAAAGACGAATGGGGGGAGAGAAAGGGAGAGAGAACTGAAAGGATTTGCAAATGGTAGGAGACCTTCAATGATACACAAAAGTATAAGAGGTTATGATGGGCAAGGGGGAGGGGGGAAAAAAGGGGGAGAGAATTGAACAACAGCTGAGGAGGCAGAGAGGGAAGGTGGGAAGGGAGGGGAGGGGGGATAGTAGGGGTTGGGAAAGGTAGCAGATTAAGACAGTCACTAATATGCCATTATGTAAAAATGTGAGTATGTAACAGATGTGATTCTGCTATCTGTATTTGGGGTAGAAATGGGAGTTCAAAACCCAATAGAGTCAAATGTATGAAAAATGATTTATCAAGAGCTCTGTAATGTTTGGAACAATCAATAAAAAATAAAATAAAATAAAATAAAGTTACCTCAAATCTTGAAAAAAAAATATATTATGATTATTCTGCATTGAAAATAAATATTGTTTTCATCACATAAAACTTTCTAAATAAACTAAAATTGTAATCATATGGTTTGTTTGTAATATCAAAAACCAAAATTTCAGAGACATGCTTTAAATTGCCTTATCTTTTTACTGGGTTTATCTTCACAAGACAACTTCACATTTATTTTCAATTTAATGCATATTATTTTTATTATTTTATATTAAAAAAATGATTTTAAAATATTTCTTTTTATTCAATAAATGGATTTGTTCAACACTTAAATATATTTTTCATCGAAAAGTATTCACAATCTAGCACTAGAGGTTGCAGAATGTTTAAAGAGGTGCATTATATATTCCATCATGCTACAGAAAACAGTGAGATCACAGTAGTTACAAAATAGATCATAAGAGAGTAAGAAAGTTGATTTGCAGTGGAGAGAAAGTCAGAGCATAAAATAGCTAATCCAAGTTGAAGTCTAAGTGTTATTTATTTTATTTTTATATTATTAATGTGTGATCTAATCTCATTGAAAGTCTTCCTGAAAGAGTTGAAATAATGACAATATCGTGATTTGGTGCTTATTTTCCCATAATTCCTTCTCTTAAACTTTGAATATCGATTGTCTCCAAACATTTGCCAACCCATTTGGTAACCACTTTCTTTTCAACAAATATTACTAGAATGTTCAATTATCAGCTGTTAAATATCTGAACAATATCCTTTGTCTGGCCAGCTGCTAAAGCGTCCAGTTGCTTGGCTTTTTTCATCTCAAATACATAGGCTGCCTGCCAATAGCATCACATCTCAGCACCCTTCAACGGGTCCTGATTCCGGTCTTTCAGTGGCCAGCTGTTGCATTTATAGTTAAGTGGTTGCCAAACCTAAGGCCACAGAAAACAATGCTTTGTCGTTTTTGTGGAGGGGGAAGCTTTTATCTTGCCCAAGCTTTATCATCAATGTCGTATCGCTCTGAGCTATCGCCAGCATCCTACAGATCTTCAGAAAGCTTTGTGGAGTTATTTTGTATTCACTGTAGTTGGCGAATAATTGAAGCAATCCACCTGCTCTGGGCTTGTCTGTCAACTTTGATACTGGTTGTGGCAGGAGTGACATTTACTGATTGTTATAAATTTGGATACTAGATTTTAGATGAAGTGAAAAATGTATGTTTTATGATGTATCTCCATAGGTCTTTCTGTCCTTGAAAAGTACAACTGTGTTATAGTTTTTTTTGTATTCATAACTGCATTAGTATTTCAGCCCTAAATACTTATTTCAAGATGGAAAAATGCACTGAATTCTATTTATAAAATAAATATGTATTAAGTATACAAAGATATTTATGTTATGGAGAATTTACAAAGGAATAAATTGTCCCTCCCGCAACAATAAAATAAACACTTTAAAATATTAGGTTTTATTTTCAGTCTTTCCTCCATACATATGGATATGTTTGAAAGTACATATAAAATAAAATCTTTTGGACTGTTATCTGTCACTTCAAACACCAATTTGTGATGTTGCCATTTTATTAAGTATATATTTTTAAATATACTATATAATATATTGAAAATATATTTAAAATAGAATATATAAAAACAATTGATAATTATCAATTATGGCAAATTGTGTCTTGCTTTTTCTATTTACATGTACATGTGTGTATATTTATTATAGTTTTCCATATGAGAATAAATATATGTATTTATTTTCTTGAATATATGGCTATACCAGTAAAATATAAATAGGTACATAAAGGATAAAATAATTACTTTCTCTTCTCCCTTCTCTAATAAACAAAAATTAACATTGACAGTTACCTTTCTCCCCATCTAATGATGTTTTTAATAAATCAATACAAGCATTTTCAGATAAACCTCATTCATTTCTATTTATAATACATATTATAATTTACAGTTTCATTTAATGAGATAAAGCTTAGTTACAAGGTTTCCCCCAAAACTCATATGTGAAACAATGCAATAAGGTTTAGAGGTGAATGATTGGGTTAGGAAAGCCTTAACCCAATCAGTGAATTAATCCCCTGATAGGAATGAGTGGTAACTGAAGGAAGGTAGGGTGTCACTGGAGAAGAGGGGTCAGGTCAGTGGAGGCATGGCTTTGTGATATATATTTTTCATCTGTAAAGCAGATCTTCTCTCTCAGCTTCCTGATGTGATGTACTGAGTTGCTTCTTTCCATGACACTCTTTCACCATGATGTTCTGCCTCACCTTGAGGAATGGAGCCAGCTGTCTACAGAATCATACCTTTGAAACTATGACAGCCAAAATAAACTTTTGCTCCTATAAAAATTGTTCTTGTCAGGTCTTTTAGGCACAGCAGTGAAAAAACTGATTAAAGCAGTATGTGTTCTTATTTTGGTTCTAACTTATTTTCTCACATACGAAATTAATAACTTTTCCCCATGGAAATATATTTGAACATTTAAATCTATAGGATTATAAATTTCAATTATCATCATTAATCTTTCTGTGATAGTGAAAATGTTTTGAAATTAAGTTATTTATAATTTTTATTTTACAAATATATTCAAGATGAAAAGTATGACGCATAAATTATTGATATTTTTAATTATTTTTACATTATCATCTATATTGATATTACTGAAAAAAGAAAATAAATCTAAAAAATGTTGATTCTCATTTTCTCTAACTTATCAGAAAAAATTATAGTCAAGTTGCCTTAAATAAAATAAAATAATAACTTTTAGTATATGTCACTAATTTATATTTTGTAGTTCACAAATATACAATGATAATCATTGTTTCTTTGTGACTGTTATTTAATTATGCTTACTTGCAATCATGCTAAAATTTTTTCATGTTAGGCTGGGAATATAAACCAGTGATAAACTCTGTGGCTAACATGCTTAAGGCCAGGGGTTTGATCTTCAACACTACACACATATTCACACACAAGGAAAAATTTATGGAAGTCATATGTAAAAATTCATAAAAAATAGTTGATAAAATAATTATTATTTACTTTTTCTCAGTACAAATTAAATTATTTATGCTAATTTTAATGTATATAAATTCAAACATGATTTTACATATTAATGAGAAATATAAGTATATATGTATGCAGAATTTGCTACTCTTTGCAAAAGTAGAAGTACATCCTACCAAAAGTTTTATATTTAAAATGAGAGCATTAACCAGTAGAAACTAATCTATGTAAGTTGCATTAGAAAAATTGACTTCATATCATGATGAGCAAAATCTAATTGCAAAAAATAGAACTTAAATGTAAATATGGTAAATCATAACAATTAAAAAGAAACTTTTTATTCTAATTACAGCAGAATGTACTAAAATTCATATTACACATATAGAGCAAAATTTTCATATCTCAGTGTACAAAGTAGAGTCACACATTTGTGTCTTTACACATGTACTTAAGGTAATGATGTCCATCTTATTCCACCATCTTTCCTACCTCCATGCACCCTCCCTTCCTCTCCCTCCCCTTTGCTCTATGTAGAGTTTATCTAACCCTCCTATGCTCCCCACCAACCCCATTATGAATCAGTATCTTTATATCAGAGAAAACATTGGGCAAATTTCACTTAGTATTATATTCTTCAACTTCATTCATTTACCTGCAAATGCCAAGATTTTATTCTCTTTTAATACTGAATAATATTCCATTGTGTATATATACCACATTTTCTTTCTTCATTCATCTAGTGAAAGGCATCTAGGTTGATTCCACAGTTTAGCTATTGTGAATTGTGCTGCTATAAATATTGATGTGGCTGTGTCCCTGTAGTATGCTGTTCTTAAGTCCCTTGGGTATATATAGACAGAGGAGTAGGATACCTGGGTCAAAAGGTGGTTCCATTCCCAGTTTTCAAAGGAATCTCCATACTTCTTTCCATATTGACTGCACCAATTTGCACTCCCACCAGCAATGTATGAGTGTGACTCTTTCCCATGTCCTCGCCAACACTTATTGTTACTTATATTCTTGATAATTGCCATACTGAATGGAGTGAGATGAAATCTTGGTGTAGTTTTGATTTGCATTTTTCTAATTGCTCGAAATGTTGAACATTTTTAATATATTTGTTGATTGATTGTATATCATCTTCTAAGAAGTGTCTGTTCAACTCCTTGGCCCATTTATTGATTGGGCTATTGTTTTTTTGTTTTGTTTTGTTTTTTGTTCTTTTTTTGGGGGGCTGTTAAGATTTTTGAGTTCTTTATATAGCTTAGAGATTAGTGTTTAATTGAAGTGCATGTAGTAAAAATTTCTCCCAAATATAGGCTCTCTATTCCCCTCACTGATTGTTTCTTTTGCTGAAAAGAAACTTTTAAGTTTGAATCCTTCACATTTATTAATTATTGATTTAATTATTGCACAATAGATGTCATGCACAATGGGTGTCTTATTTGGGGCCTAATGCAACATGATGGAGATTTGGGCCTACTCTTTCTTCTATTAGACACAGTGTTTCTGGTTTAATTACTAGGTCCTTGATCCACTTCTAGTTGATATTTGTGCATGGTGAGGGATAGGGGTTTAATTTCATTATGTTGCATATGGATTTCCAGTTTTTCCAACACCATTTGTTGAAGAGGGTATCTTTTCTCCAGTATGTTTTTGGTGCCTTTGTCTAATATAAGATAACTGTAATTAAGTGGGTTTGTCTTTGTGTCCTCTGTTCTGTACCACTGGTCTACCAATCTGGTTTTATTACAATTGTTCTGTAGTGTAGTATATTTTAAGTTCTTGTACAGTGATGCCACCTGCTTCACTCTTCTTGTGAAGAATTGCTTTAGCTATTCTTGGTCTCTTAATTTTCCAGATGAATTCCATGACTTCTTTTTCTATTTTTATGAGAAATGTCATTGGGTCTTTGATTGGAATTGTATTAAATCTGTACATTGCTTTTAGTAATATGGTCATTTTGACAGTATTAATTCTGCCTGTCCAAGAACAAGGATAATCTCTCCATGTCCTAAGGACTTCTTTAATTTATTTCTTTAGTGTTCTGTATTTTTCATTGAAGAGGGCTCTTACCTCTTTTGTTAAGTTGATTCCCAAGGTTTTTTTTTTTTTTTGAGGCTATTATAAATGGAGTATTTTACCTCATTTTTCTTTCAGAGGGTTTGTCACTGATATCATGAAATGCCTTTGATTTATGGGTGTTGATTTTATATCTTGCTACTTTGATGATTTCATTTAATAGTTCTAGAAGTTTTCTGGTGGGACTTTTTGGATCTTCTAGGTACAGAATTATATCATTGGCAAATAGTGCTAATTTGAGTTCTTCTTTTCCTATCAATATCCATGTTGGAATAACTTTTGGTTTACAGCTGGCAGCTGGTAGCTATGAGCAACTCAAAGTACTTAAAGAATCTACACTCCTTCAGGCTTGATAAGAATGCTCTGCTCTAGCTAGCACTTGTGGTTAGCATTGCCAAGCTACCAGGCCAGGAAACCAATAGTCTGGAGTTTCAGGGTGTGAAAACCCTGACTAAACATTGTTGTTCCTGTTATCCCTAGTTTTCTAGTGCTTTGAACATGAAGTGGTGCTGTATTTTGTCAAATGTTTTTTTTTTCTACATCTATTAAGATGATCCTATGATTCTTATTTTTAAGTCTATTGACATGATGAATTACATCTATTGATTTCTGTATGTTGAAACCCCTTTACATCCCTACAATGAACTCCACTTGATCGTGGTGCATTATTTATTGGTATGTTTTTGTATTCATTTTGCCAGAATTCTATTGAGAAATTTTGCTTCTATGTTTATTAGAGATATTGGTCTGAAGTTTTCTTTGATTTGTCTCCACATGGTTTTGGAATCAGCGTGATACTAGCCTCATAGAATGAGTTTGGAAGTGCTCCCTCTTTTTCTATTCCACAAAATAATTTGAGGAGTATTGGTATTAGTTCTTTATTAAAGCTCTTATAGAACTTCGCTGTGTATCCATCGGTCCTAGGCTTTTCTTGGTTGGTAGGCTTCTGATGTCATCTTTAATTTCATCACTTGAAATTGATCTGTTTAAATTGTATATATCATCCTGATTCAATTTGTGCAAATCATATGACTCTAGAAATTTTGCCATGCCTTCAATATATTTGATTTTTTGGAGTATAAGTTTTCAAAAAAATTTCTAATTATCTTTTGTATTTCTGCTTGTAATATTACCTTTTTCATCACTATGTTAGTAATTTGAGTTTTCTCTCTCCTTCTCTTCATTAGCATGGCTAAGGGTTTGTAAATTTTATTTATTTTTTCAAAGAACCAACTCTTCGTTTTGTCAATTTTTTCAATTGTTTCTTTTGTTTCAATATCACTGATTTCAGCTCTGATTTTTTATTATTTCCTGTCTTTTACTAATTTGGGGTGTTGGTTTCTTCTTCTTTTTCTAGGTCTTTGAGAATAATGTTAGGTCATTCATTTGTTGGCTTTATCTTCTTTTAAGGAATGAACTCCATGCCATGAACTTTCTTTCCTCTTAGTACTGTGTTCATAGTGTTCCAGAGCTTTCGTTATGTTGTATCAATATTCTCATTTATGTCTAAGAATGTTTTAATTTCCTCCTTGATGTTTTTTGTAACCCAAATGTTCATTCAGGAGCATATTATTTAGTCTCCAGGTATTAGAGTAGTTTTATTTTTTATTTTACAATTGTTTTCTAGTTTAATTTCATTATGATCTGATAGAATGCAGGGTAGTATTTCTACATTTTTGTATTTGGTAAGAAATTTTTTTCTCTCATTTGCTGCTGAGAAGACCATGTAATTCACTTGTTGAGGATGAAATATTTTATATATGTCAGTTAAGTCTAAATTATTGATTGTATTATTGAGTTCTATAATTTCTTTGTTCAGCTTTTGTTTGGAAGATCTATCCAGTGGTGAAAGAGGTGTATTAAAGTCACCCAGAATTATTGTATTGTGGTCTGTTTGACTTTTTAACTTGAGAAGAGTTTGTTTGATGAACTTAGATGCTCCATTGTTTGGGTTGAGTCATATGTATTTATAATTGTGATGTCTTCTTGGCATATGGTTCCCTTGAGCAGTATGTAGTGTCCTTCTTTATCACTTTTGATTAGCTTTACCTTGAAGTCTACTTTATTTGATATGAGGATGGAATCCCCTTCTTGCTCCCATGTCCATGTGAGTGATATGATTTTCCCAACCCTTCACCTTTAGTCTGTGCATATCTTTTCCTATGAGATGGGTCTCTTGAAGGAAGCATATTGTTGGGTCTTTTATTTTTAATCCAATCTGCTAGTCTATGTCTTTGAATTGGTAAGTTTAGGCCATTAACATTCAAGGTTATTATTCAAACATGATTTGTATTCCCAGCGATTTTTCTTTACTTTTGTTAATTAACTTGACTTGATTTCTCCTTTGATTAGTTTTTCATTTAGTGTAATATCTCCCTTTGCTGATTTTCATTATTGTTTTCATTTCCTCTTCATGGAATATTTTGCTGAGGACATTCTTTAATGCAGGCTTTCTAGATGTAAATTCTTTTAACTTTTGTTTATCATGGAAGGTTTTTTTATTATCAGCAAATCAGAGGCTTAATTTTGTTTTATATAAGATTCTTGGTTGGCATCCATTTTCTCTCAGAGCTTGGTATATGTTGTTCCATGATCTCCTGGCTTTGAGGGTCTGGGCTGAAAAATATGCTGACATACGAATTGGTCTTGCCCTATACAAGATAGAGGGCTAATTCCTCTCTCTTGCATCCTTTAAGACTCTATCCTTATTCTGTATGCTAAGCATTTTCATTATAATGTGCCTTAGGGTAGATCTGTTGTAATTTTGTACATTTGGTGTCCTGTAAGTGTCTCTCTCTCTCTCTCTCTCTCTCTCTCTCTCTCTCTCTCTCTCTCTCATTTTCCAATTCATTCTTCATTTTTTAAAAAATTTTCTGATATTCTCATTGAAGAGATTGTGCATTCCTTTGTTTTGCAATTCTGTGCCTTTCTCTATCCTAATAATTCTTATATTTGGTCTTTTGAAACTCTTAGATTTAGTCTTTTGTTTATATCCCTTAATTGTTGGATGTTCTGTTCATAGGTTTCTTACTATCTTCACTGTGTGATCAATTTTATTTTCCAGATTGTATACTTTGTCTTCATTATCTGACCTTCTGTCTTCCAAGTGATCTAGTCTGTTGGTTATGCTTTCTATTGAGCTTTTTGTTTGGTTTATTGTTTATTTCATTTCAAGGACTTCTGATTTTTTTTCAGAGTCTCTATTTCTCTCTTGAATTAATCTTTTGCTACCTATATTTGCTCTCTTATCACTTTGTTGGAGTGATCAATTTTTGCCCATATTTGCTCATTTAGGTCATTCTTTAATTGACAGATCATTTTAATTATAAACATTCTGAACTCCTTCTCTGAAATTTCATCAATTTTGCTGTCCATAGGTTTTGTTACTATAATATCCTGGTTTGTTTGGGGCACTTTCCCCCCTTATTTTTTCATGTTGTCTATGTGTCTTCCTTTCTTGCAGTGTGGATCTGAGATATTACAGTTTCTACCCTATATTCTTGTAGTATCCATGCAGATTATATGTACCTCACCTTGATATTGGGCTTTCAGACTCTGCTCGTATCCCTCAATATATGCTACTACAATTAAAGTTTGTAGCAGTAATAGCAGGGTAGTGGAGGTGCTCCAGGATGAATGCAATGTCTTACAGAGATGGGGCTGAGAGGGTAGGTCTTACACACTCTTTGGGATGCTTGCTCTGAGTAGCAGCTGCTCCTAGGCCCTGTCTGTTATCAAAAAGATAGGTGCTACTGCGTGGGGAAGTCTATTATGGTGACTACAGCATCCCAAGATGGATGTGGGTTAGGCCTGGGCTCACAGGTGGGGGGAGGGGTGATAAACCCAGAACTATCCTGGGCCAGGGTTCCAGGCAGGTTGGCAGAAGCAGATCTAGGCAAGGACTGAGCTCCAGCAGGGGTCTGCTTGTCAGAGGATGTGGTTCTGTGCCACAGCCTGAGATCCAGTGAGTTTCTGCCAGTGGCAGTATAGATCCTGGCCTACCCTGGGCTTGGATCCCACACAGGTAGTTGGAGGTGGATCTGGGGCTGGCTTGAGCCCCTTGCAGATGTCTCTAAAAGCAAACTATTTTATGATTATTGCATAAGATCATACTTTCTTAAAATATGAAAGGTTTTATATATATATATATATATATATATGGGAAATGAAATAATGGTTGATACAAATGTTAAAAAATTAAAACAAGATATTATTTTAAAAATTTAAAACATAAATGAGATTTGGAAGGGTCAGAGGAAAAGCAAATATTTATTCATGGCTGTGGAAGTACAAATTGTTCTAAACTCTTTGGAGAAAAATTTGACAGTATCTTCTCCAATTTAAATGTCAAATGTTCTCAGTCCTAGGAATAGTAATTCTACTGATAAATATCTATTTGAAAGAAGTATTAACATGTTCATTACAGTGTTACATAAAGCATGACAAGCATTTTGTATGAGAAAATGGTAGAAAATCAGTATGACATATAAATATGAATCATCAGATGAAGTAGGAAAACACTTTTTTTCATCTCTTCATGTTTATCTTTGATGGTTTTTTTTTTATTTTTGAAAATTTGAATAAGATTTATTTTTGTTTTTGAATATTTTAAGTCCCCCAAATAACCTCATTTTTAAAAATTGTAGTTACATTTTTTTCCAAACTCTAGTTTTACTTTTAGTGAAGGGTAAATCTCTACTCTGGGAAGCAGATAACTGTTGCCACCTTACTGTCTCTTTCTCTCCTCTTCCTACTTCATCTTCACAATTTCTTATACCCTTTTCCTCCAAGAATGGAAGTCTCAGGATGGAATGAAAGCAAGAAAAGTAGAAAATTTAAGTCCTCCTTGACTGAAAATATATGCTAAATTAGAATGTGCTTCTTGAGACCTCGAAAGTATTAAAAGCAGACACCTGACTCTGCATGATTTTGTGTTTCTTCAGAGCAACACTCCCATGATAGAGGAACTGCTGCTGTGTTTTCCTGCAGATCAAGCTCCCTTCCTTTTTGACCAACTGCATCAAGACTTGTTGACTTTGCTAGCTATGTTACATTTTCTTCTGTTTTTCTTGCTAGGTGCTTTTCATCAAAACACTTAGCATGGCACCCTTTTGAGCACTATCCTCTCAGCCAGATTGTGTAAAGCACTAATATATCATTAGTCTGTGTCCTAATAAAATCTAGTTTAAACAGATGTCTCTGAAAGATACAAACCTATTTATTTTTAATGTAGATGAAGACAACAATAGGAATGGCTAGAGACGGTGCACAGTTATGAACAATCGAGCACATTTTTTTTCTCCTATATAATGGTGAAATAGTTACTTCATTTATAAGACTTGATAAAGATATTTGTCAAAATCTACTGTTTATTAATACTAGAAATTTTTGAATGGTTCTATGATGAAATTTATGATTAAAATAAAAAAAAACAGTAATATGTTCTTTAGGTGTAGATATAAACATGTGAAGTTATAAAATTGATAGGAGGAAAACATTAAGAATGATGAATGTGTACTAGTGAATTCATAATTAAATAGAAAAAATAACAGGATAGTTATCAAATGAATGACATATACATGTTTATGTGTATATTCTTGTTTCTACTTTTCTTCAAATGCGATTTTTTTAAAAGTTCCTACATTTCTTAAGATGTTTTATAAAGTATACTTGCAAAAATACACTTTTGTACATATATTCTTTTTTTTAATTGCTTTCTTTTTTTTAGAGAGAGAGAAAGAAAGAGAGAATTTTAATATTTATTTATTTATTTTTTAGTTTTCTGCGTACACATCTTTGTTTGTATGTGGTGCTGAGGATGGAACCCGGGCTGCACGAGTGCCACGCGAGCACACTACTGCTTGAGCCACATCCCCAGCCCTGTACATATATTCTTAATTTTGATTTTTGTTTTCTTGTCTAATTTTCTTTATGTTTTCTTATAAGAGCAACAGTCTCAGCTATGGAAAAGAAAAAGAACAAGCAAAGGAAGAAGATTCATTAAATAAAGAAAGAGAAAAAGATCCATACCAAAAAAATAAATAAATAAAAAAGGAGTGTGTTTTCTTTTGCCTTGAGGAAGGATAGCTTCATCTTTTATGTGGATCTAATCAAAGTTGAGAGGTGGGTGTCAATATTAGCTATAGTAGTTATGCAAGTGAGGAAGCAGTCATTTAATTCAGTAATGTTTCTTTTTCATGATAATGCATTTCTTCTAGATTTTTTATGGTAATTTATCTGTTTCAGATCACTAGGGAGAATAGTTTAAGTAGTAACAGACAATATGTATATGGAAAACAATAAATATGATTTGATGATGAACCAAATATAGGTGCATATATTTTAAGAAAGAAGAGTTATCCAGAATTTAAAACCTATCTCTTGTATACCTTGGAAAAGGAAGTTCAATTATAATACTTTGTAGAGTATATTTCCTTAAATTACTATATTATTCAATAACATTTGTCTCTTTTGTTAACCTGCACAAAGAGCTACAGGATTCTTTCATGTTTTCATATTTTATGCCTTTTTCCCCTAAGTATAATAATAATGTCTTAAATTTCATCCCATCTATGGGCTCAGGAACTATTGTTCATTGTAGATTTAAGAAATTCCAAGAAGCTATGTTACTAAAAGGTTATTTTCAAGTCATTTTAATATCTTTCTTACCTGTCATACCTCCACTCTCAATGCTTTATATAATTTTTATTTGTAATCCCTTTGCATGCATATTGGAGTTTTAAAAAATTCTTTACTGTACTTTGAAAATGTGATCTGTCCATGTATTTTAGAGAATGGAAAATCAATATTAACTGGTTTAAGATTTTTCCTCCTTTAGTTATGCTTAAACATGTTGGGATGTGAATATTTTGTACACATGAGGAAGACTGTGTAAGGATTTTCTTATTATCATACAACCCTCCCTGGAACATTTCTCTCTGAATTGCATTTTCATGGCAATAGAATCTAATGTAAGCAGGCTGGGATTGTGGCTCAGCTATAGAGCACTCGCCTTGCATGTGCAAGGCCCTGGGTTCGATCCTCAGCACCACATAAAAATAAATATATAAAACAAAAGGATTGTGTCTAACTACAACTAAACAATAAATATTTAAAAAAGAATCTAATGTAAGATAAAGAGGTAGCATCAAACTGCATTTCTATTCCTGTTGCATGAGATATGATAATCAACATATTTCCCTATATTCCCCTTCATCATAAAATAGAAAAAAAATACAATGATAGTAAAAATCTCAAAGAATTGTAGTGAAGGTTAATATAATGATGTTTGAATAGTACTTTGAGGTACATTCTATAAGCTAAAAATATTCTAATTTCTAAAATGAAATATGATTTTAAAGATATATTTTGGATATTCACTCATGGGACACACAATAAAAATTATAATACTTTTCTTGTATTTATATGAAGATTGATGATTGACTAAAAGCTTTTATGTATGCTTTATTTTAATAGTTTTATTATTTTCTTTTGTTATTAAATAGCTACTCTTCAGACTTTAAATAAAATAGAAAGCTAAAGAATAAGACTTCCAAATACACCTGTCAGATATAACCACTGATTCAGTTAAAACATCTAGCTGATGATTTTAAATTGAATGACTTAACATATAACTTTCATGTGGAAGTTATTCTGACACATTAAAGAGAAACAATTTATAAACAAAATGTAATGATGACAAAGATAGCAGATTTTCTACTCCCATCACTATAGCAAAGAGTGACAGAGATAGAATGAATGCAGACATTTCTTTTAAAACAGTCAGGGATTGACAGTATTATTTAGGAAATATGTTCTTCTTTAGATAATTTAATTAATATACAATGTTTGGAATTAGACACTGGCTACAGAAAGCATTAGTGAATTGTTTCTGGATTTATATGAAAGAATTTGAAACATCCTCTATGCCCATCCCTCAAAGAATTGAGTTACAGTGCTCTAAAGGCATATGACATATTCTTATTGACTTATAGACCATGGAAATAATGACAGGAGGAAAGAGATTCTGCAGAGATTTGAATACATTTATTGTGCTCTCTTGACAGTCATCTGATAACTTGACTATCAAGCAGGGGTTTAGGGGCCTGTTATTGGCAAAGATGTGGGAAAAGAAGTCACTTTATTTTAAGCTACTGGAAACTTTAATAGAGTTGGACTACCAGTGTGTTAACTCATCTCTACCACAGATTTTCAGTCTACTAAACAAGAAGGAGATGGTGGGGATTTGTGTAAAATCAAAATGATAAATCCAAGTGATATTTTTTGTACATTTCAGTGCCTCTTGGGAATTATTTGGCTGTGCCCGGAAAGGAATTTCTAAGAAGCTGCAAACTAAAAAAGGGTTCCTATTAAAAATGAATTTTATAGTCAGCTAAAGTTGAAGAGTAAGTATTTTTGTTTTTAAAATATCAAAGACAAATGTTCCAGACTAGCATGTTAATAATAATATAAATAGTTACAGTAATAGATTTTTTACATTTATGGTGTCTTCACATAGATACTATACATACTATTTTATATATATTTTCTCACTTCTTCCACAGAGCTCTGTGAAGTAGATTCAGTGATTAGCTTTTTCCATAGATAATAAAACTCAGCTACAAAATTGTTAAGTATCTGGGACAAAGGATTCAGTAAGCAAAGGAGCTGAGATTTGAAAATAGGGGTTTTAACTCTAGAATCTTTGGAATATTGATCTCCATATGTAATTTAAAAAGCTGCAAATTAACACAAAGGAATTGTTTTGGATGTTATCATGAGGAATTTGGGGAATCCTCTTTGCAGTTTTCCATTGTCTGTGTTTTAAGTAATATTTGCACCCTCTTTGCTAGAACTTTTTTAACTTTTGTCACAAAATAGCAATTGTCATTCCACTACAACCAAATTCAATCCTCATCATATGTATTTTATTATATTATACAGATTAGCAGTGGATAAGGAGGGAAGGGAATAGAAAAGGCTTATATAATGCAATGCAGGAGTTAACAAAAGCAGAAAAAAAAAAAGGGAATAACATCTCTAAGGAAAAATTAGGGTCTAGGGAGAGGAATGATGCTACCCATGCTTGATTTTCATCTTGGTATTGTAGGTGATCAAAGGAACAAGTCTTAGTTACTCTCCAAGTTGAGATCCAAACAAAAATAGGGAAGAGTTGAGAGAGAGACAGAGAGGAAGGGACGGTAGGTGAGAAAGAGAGAGGGAACGGTGGGTGTAAGGAGAATTCCATCAAAATGAAAGAAAGGATGAGGGGAGTAGAAGGGCATTGAGGAGGGAGAAGGGACCAGATAAGGAAAAAACAGTGGAATAAATCTGACCTAATTTTCCAATGTACATATATACTACAGTGAATTTTACCATTATGTGTTTGCATAAGACACTAATTTAGAAAATTTAAATAAAATAGATTGGTTTTAATAGATAGATTAAAAAATAAAATAGACTGGTAGTACAGAAGAAAGGAACATGGAGAGGAAAGGCAAGAGTAAAGTAACTACTGGGGACTGAATTGAAGCAAACTATATTTCATGCACTTAAGATTTTGTGAAAATTAATCCTAGTGGTATGTACAACTACTATAAACCAATAAAATTGTTAATAATATAGGGGAGACAAAAACACAGAATTGGGAATATTAGTTTTACTATTGATAAAATCTGTGCTAAAACAATTTGCCTATAATATTTTATTTACCTAAAAATGATCATTTT
The DNA here is from genome assembly GCF_045843805.1 of Urocitellus parryii. Lineage (NCBI taxonomy): Eukaryota > Metazoa > Chordata > Mammalia > Rodentia > Sciuridae > Urocitellus > Urocitellus parryii. The sequence goes on along the minus strand of NC_135538.1, from coordinate 65,989,877 downwards.
AACTCACAAATTGGCAGAATTAAAAGCCTGTAGTCGTGTGTTCAGCACAGGGGCAGGAAGAGCTCTGTGAAGCTAACTACCCTATGAGGCCAAACCAGACTCAGTGTGGGTAGGCAGGAAACAGGAAGCAAGAGGGAAGGAAATGAAGGGCTGAGCATTATATCGTTTCTTCTTAAGAAGGGCCAAATATATAATTTGTTTCTGTGAGGAGGGGAGTACATATATGTAATTTGGCCTTCTTATTTGAAAAGAGGATATTTAGGAAATTATATTCTCCTGTATCATTATTGTTTTAGTATAGAAAATAACCCAATATAATCATAACAAATATTCTTACATTATAATATTGAAATGTGTGAAATTACAAAATAAACTATTTTATAATTTCACCAGACAAAAAATACTGTTTTCCTCCAAATCATTTTAGTTTTTTTTATTTGTTTTACAATATCAAATCATTAGTGCATAGTATTATTCAGATGAACTTCATTCTTTTTCTTTTTCTCAATCTCATTCACATATGTATAAACACTTCATGGCAAAATTTTCACAATATTATAACATACTTTAAAATGTTTTCTTAATTGCTTCTTTCATAAAAATTTTCACAAGTTATATTTTACAAAACCTTTCCAAGGATATATAATTTCCTTCTAGTTTTTACTCCAATCCTCACCACTTGAAACTGCTAGGAATTTCCTTATATTTAAGCCACTGTTAATAAATGCATTGGCCCTTGGATATACTCTTGTGTAATGTCTATCAAAGCTTTTGACCATTTTTATTTTGGATTTCCTTTCATTTCTTATTTTATAATGTAATTTAATGTAATATTTTTAAAAACTTTGCTGTAATCTAGTTATGTAATTTTAATATTTTAATAATTAGTTATTTCAAATAAGTAGTTACTTCAAGATTAGTAAGATATTATTTTCTAGGTTTTCTTCTAGAAATATTATTGTTTTCTATTTCTATAAGTTGGAATAATTTTTTGTTTATGATATATAAAATTTAAGTTTATGTATAAAATTTAAGTTTACCCATATGTATATTCAATTAACCAACTACCAATTTTTAATAATTTTATACATTTCTACTATCATAACACCTTATCTGTGCTAGACCCAACTTCTAAATTTTAAATCTGATCCATTGTCTACCCTCTTTCCATAATTAGTATAACTTCAGTATGGTTCTTGATAGCTGGTAGAAAATGTCTTCTCACCTTACTCTTCCTTTTGAAGTACATAGCTGACATCCATTATCCTTTACATTCCTAGAAAACTTTTAATGTCACCATACCAACTGCCACCAAGAGTTTTCAATGGGAATTTCACATAATGTTTTGGGATGTATTGATGCCTTTATGATGTTAAAATAACTACTTTGTGAGTATAATATATCCCTCCGTTTTTAGGTTCTTAATAATGTCTTTGAGGGACAGGGGGTTGTGGCTCAGTGATAGAGTGCTCACCTAGTACATCCGAGGCCCTGGGTTCAATCCTCAGCACCATATAAAAATAAATAAATAAAATAAAGATATTGTGTCCAACTACAACTAATAAATAAATAAATAAATATTAATAAATAATGTCTTTGATAATGTTGGAATTTGTTTCTTAGAGGCTGCTCTTTGCTCTGTTTGTACTTACATGGAAAGTGAACATAATGGAAAGTGAGCATCTGGTCACTTAAGTCCCATTTAAAAGTTTTGCCCTTCAGACCTAATCACCTCTTCAGTGCTCCACTTCCTCACATTTTCTTGTTGAAGGTAAAGTTTCTAGGTGTGAATTTTGGGGGTAGGAAGCAAGCATTCATTACATAGCAGGCAATGGAGTATGTGTGAGCTGTCTCATGATATTTACAAACCTTTAAAGGGAAAACTTGTTTTTTGAGTAAATACTTTCTACATATACACTTATCACCACCATAAGCAAATAAGTTGTCTTGCAAGCATTTGATGCATGTTTTAAAAAGATGTGAACATTATCATACAAATGATGACTTCAAATGTAATAAATAATTTAAGTAGCTGAAATATTGATTTTTAAAAATTGGATGCTTTTAAAGATAACATCAAAATAATTTAAAACAACATAGTGTTTGGATAACAATGTGGTAGCATAAGAGAAATAGGAATATTTAAATAAATAGGATCTACCAATATTACTTCAGAATATCTGGTTCAGTAGACATTGCTTGCAGGAGGAAACAATAATTTTTATTTCACATAGTATGAAGATCCCTCAAAAATGTAAGAATAAAACCACCATATGATTAAATAATTCTACTTTTGAGTGATTAGATTTTTAATTCTACTGAATTATATAAAATCTACTGAGATCAGTGTGTCCACTAAATATCCATATGTAAAAGAATGAAACTAGATCCCTATTTCTCACCCTGCACAAAATTCAACTCAATATTAATCCAAGACCTACGAGTTAGATCAGAAAGTTTGCAACTGATAGAAAACATAAGATCAATAATCCAACATTTAGTAAGACAATCACTTCTCAACAAAACTCCTAAAGCACAGGAAAAAGTACACAGAATTAATAAATTGGCTGGCATCAAATTAAAAAAACTTATGCACTGCAAAGGAAACATTACATAACATGAAGAAAGAGCCTAAAGAATGGGAGAAAATCTTTACCAGCTGTTTTTCTGAGAGAGGAATTCTATACAGATTATTATTTTAAAAGACTCAATAAATGTACTACAAAATAAATAAATAAATATAGATAGATAGATAAATAAAAGAAGGAGGAGGGGGAGGAAGAGGAGCAAGAAAAAAAGAACCCAACCAAAAAGGGAAAAAAATGAATTAAACAGAGATTCTCAAGAGAAGAAATGCAAATGGCCAAAGAATACATGAAAATATATTCAAAATATTTAGCACTTAAGAAAATGCAAATTAAAAATACATTGAGATCTCATCTCTATTTAGAATGGAAATAATCAAAGATAAAAATAATTTTAAAATGCTGGCAAAATTTTGGGGAAATGAAAACATGTATACATTGTTGGTGGAATTATAAATTAGTAAAATTACTATGGAGATCAATATGAAGATTCCAAAAAAAAAAAAAGAAAAAACAAGTGGTGGAATCACCATGTGACTCAGCTATACCACTCCTTGATATTTATCTAAAATAATCAGTTAGCATACTATAGCAATTCATACAGCAGTGTTTACAATAGTCAAGTTATGGAGGTAGTCAAGGTATCTGCCAACAGATGAATGGATGAAGAGAATGTAATATATATACACAATGGGGTTGCATTTTGTCAAAAAGAAGAATGCTATTGTATCATTTGTAGAAAAATGAAAGGAACTTGAGATGAATGAAATTGTCATTTGCAGGAAAACAGAACTTGAGAACAATTTTAGGGAAGAAAAAGTTTATTTAGGGGGCTCATGGTTTCCAGGTCTCAATCCATAGACAGCCAGCTATTTGTATTTTAGTCATCTTTTTCACTGTTGTGACTAAAAGACCTGACCAGAAAAATTGTAGGAAAGGAATAGTTTATTAGGGGCTCATGGTTACAGGGGTCTCAGTCCATAGAAAGCTGTCTCCATTCCTTGGGATTTGAAGTGAGGCAGAACATCATGGTGGAAGAGTGTGATGGAGGAAAGTGGCTCACCTGATGATAAGTAAGCTGAGAGAAGGATTACACTCACGAGATACAAGTATTGCTATATGTATATATGTGGCTGTAGAACCAATGTGATCCTGCATCTGTACACATGGAAAATGAGAATTCATACCCCATTGAATCAAATGTATGATATGTCAAGAGCATTGTACTGTCTTGAGCAACTAACTAACTAACTATATATATATATATATATATATATATATCTCCCAAAGGCACACACCTCCAACCACACCCTATTCACCTTTAGTTCCCACTCAATCAATCCCATCAGTGGCTTAATTCACTAATTGGTTAAGGATCTCATAACCCTGTAATTTCTCCTCTAAAGCTTTTTGCATTGTTTCACACATGAGCTTTTGGGGGATAAACCCAAACCATAACAAAAAGGAAACCTAAAAAATAAATAATGTCAAAGAAAAATATTTAAAGAGAAAAAGAAATTTTTATGTCAAAGAAAGAGACATCTCCTCTCCCTGCTTATTGTAGCACTATTTAGAATTACAAAGAAATGAAAATAACTCTAAGTGCTTAACTAGTGGAGAGTTTGGAAAAAAAAAGTGATGGATATATATGATAGCAAACTATTTAGCCATAAAAAATGAAGAAATACTTTTGTTTGCAGCAAAATTGTTGGAACTTATTTTAGTCAGCTTTTGCATTGCTGTAATCCAAAATACCCAAGAAAAACAATACTGAGGAGGAAAAAATTTATTTGGGACTCACAGTTTCAGAGATCTCAGTCCAAAAATGGCCATCTTCACTCTCTAGGCCCGAGGTAAGGCAGAATATCATGGCAAAAAGCTTCCTTCATAGCAGCAAGGAAGCAGAGAGAGAAGAAGGGATCACAAGAAGAATAACCTTTCTAGTGCATGCCCTCAGTAACCTACCTCTCCCAGCCATGCACAACCAGTCTACAGTCAGTACATTAGCATGAGCTGTTTAGGTTACAGAACTCATGATCTAATCACTTTACCTCTGAATATTCCTTCAAAAGCAAGAGATGTGGAGGATACCTTGTATCCAAAAGATAACAGAATTGAAGATCAGTGACAAAATCCAGGCATAGAAAAATAAGTACACAGGATAATATTAATCTCATAGCCAGTTGAGAGTGGAGTGGTGTTTACCAGAGGCTGGAAAGAGGAAGCAGTAGAGTGACTATATCTAATGAAAGCAAATTGCATATTGTTTTTAAAAAGCTACATAAAAGAATTTTGAACATTTTTACCATAAAAATGTAAATGATGAAATAAAGATATTTAACCTGATTTCAACATTACACAATGTATATGAGTATCAAACTACAACATGATATTCAATTAACATGTCCACCTCATATGATTTTATGTATCAATTAAAATAAATTGAATTTGAATAAAAAACAAAATATACACTTTTGATTTTTCATTGTATTACTTTTTTCATGGTTTTGAGTGGAGAAGTTAAAAATAAAATTATATTTGTCATTCTAACTATTACCTAGAGCTGAGTCCCAAAGATAGCCACTTGTAGTATTTTAGCTTGTACATTTTCTATTGATTATATGCTTAATTTTAAGTACTTTTTGTTTAAAATTTTATTTTCAAACTTTGTGTCCCCTCACTTCTAAAAATATCAAAGGATATAATTTAAGAAACTTCTAATAGCTTTTTCATATTAGTCACAAAATTATTTTATTAATTCTTATTATTTTATATAATAAACCTAAGTCCTCATTTCTTTAGTCTCTAAATTTAGACAAAATCATTTTAGTGTATGTTACTTGTGAAATTCTTACTTCCCTTATTTCTTTGAACTTTGTACCTATTCCCAACTTTATTTTGTCAGTTAATTCAATACTTTTGGATTATTAGTGTTTATAGCATACATATTCTGTTTAGTAGTTAAAGCTGAGTGAAGGTATCAATGTTAAAAACTCAAAATATTAGGCAATATAGGTTAGTTACCACCATTATCTAAACTTTATTCACTACAAAAATAGACACTGCAAAAAAATGAATTTTAAATACAGTTATAAATGAAAGTTTCTTAACCCTCAAAAAAGAATGTTCCACCCATTAAAGGCAAGTGAATTCTAATTAATCACAGTCCATTGATTTTGCCCTCCATTAGTTTATTTCATTCAGGTCCTAAATTTTTTATGAAGTTTTTGTTGTTGTTGTTGTTGCTGTTGTTTTTTGTTGCTTTCTGTATGTGCGTGTGTATTCCAAATTGCATTTTTTTCATACATTAAACATATACCATAGTATTAAGGGCCTTCACATTTTTAAATCAAACTATTAAGTGAATAGTTTATAGTTTGTTACTGTAAAATAAATGCAGAATTTTGATTTGGAAAAATATTGTCTCATTTTTAATAATAAAGGTTTTTTTAAAAATATATATATATGTGAGTGTGTGTGTGTATAGTGTGTGTGTGTGTGTGTGTGTGTGTGTGTGTGTGTGTTTGTCTGTGTGTGGTGCTGGGTATCAAACCCAGGGCCTTGTGCATGCTAGGCAAGCAAGCAGTCTATCATGGAGGTATATATATTCCCAGATCTAGTGGTCTTCTTAGAGATTTAAGTAATTTATGTCTCGAAAAAGACATATCTGAGTTATGAAAGACTAACATCACTAAGAAGCAAAGAAAGAATTTATAATTTTCAGTTTTTAAAAGTAAATTCTCTCTGGAAAGAGAGATGAGATATCTATAGAAAGGAAGAACCCTATATAAAGCTTTGCCAAACTGAGGGCGAATTTAAGGCTTTGTAGTCATTATCTTCTCCAGAAATCCACAATTAATATTTCTAAAATCTTCTCAAACAATCCTTATGCTATTTTAGGCACAATATACAGCTGTAGTATTTCATAACAGTCTCATTCAAACTTATGGCTAAGATAAACTGAAATTGAGATGTTTTTAGCAACTATATGGCCAAGCATGTACCTTTTTCTCTCTTTATACATGGTGAGTTTTACTGAAACTCCCATTCTCAAATCAGTTTAATAATTGTTTTTAGCAAATAATCATTTTTGTTTGATGTTCTTTATGTTGCACACTAAATTAATATCAGATTATTTTTCCAGTATTGGGGGATAAACCCAGGGATGCTCAACCACTGAGTTATATACCCAGCCTTTAACTTCTTTTTTTATTTTTAATTTTGAAGCATGTTCTAAGTTGTATAGACTGGTCTTGAAATTGCAGTTCTCATGCCTCAGTCTCCCCAGTAGCTGAGTAGGACCACAGGTGTACATCACTGTGCTAGGCTCAGAAATTGTATTTAAATTATAAAAATAAATATCACATTCACATCAAGAGCCAACCCTCACCTCCTGCCCGCTACAACCAATGGCCAGGATATATCTCAGTTTTCAAAAAAGAGAAAAAATTAACCTGGGCTCTTTCAAGGTAAAAATTAAGATATTCTGTCATAGTTGGACCTTAATTTTGAGTTCTTAAACAAATAAGCAGACAGAAGAAGAAACTTCCCAAAACCTCTGAGAATTACAGTAGTCACCTTTAGGGTATATAAATCCTTCTTCATTTCCTGAGAATGACTTTCTCAGAAATTACTGGGAGGGTCACTAATATAGTAAATCCCCTTACATGAAATATTATACTTTCCCAAACTTAAACTGAAGCAGAAGGGCTCTGGTAGTATTTTTTTTTCAAACACCACTGTACTCTAGAGGGTCCTTTATGAAATCTGTCACTTGAAGATTTTAAGGAATGCTGCTCTGTGAATCCTTTGGCCTAGCCTCTGCTGATGTTATGCAAAATACTGGAGCCCACTAGGACTTTTAGGTTAAGGACACTCTTCAGCCTTTGGCACTTGAGTTAAGGGATTTCACCTGCCTTTAGCAGTGCCCCTGGGGCTGACTTAAATATTTTAATCCAATTTCACAGGGGATTTTGTGCTTCTAAAAATCTTCAGTTGAGATCACTACTAGCCAGATGGCTGTGATCAAATACAGATAATTTGTATGACCTTCTCTGAGATCAGCATTGCTAATGTGAGCAGAAAAAAACTGTAGCTGATGGCTTTTGTTCACCAACTATTCATAGATATGGACTCTGGTTTTATCTTTACAGGACAGAAAGTATGCGATATCATAGCTTTTTTTCAGATTAATTAACATTGATTGATATTGGAATCAGATTTTTCCAGATTAAGTAGGTTAAAAAATTCCCTCCCTAATATTTATTACTATGATTTAATTTTTTTAAAAATATGTATTCTTAAGTTTTAGGTGGACACAATATCTTTATTTTACATTTATGTGGTGCTGAGGATCAAACCTAGTTCCTTGTGCAAGATAGATAAGTACTTTTACCACAGAGCCACAACCCCAATCCCTTAAGATTTTACTTATGTTTATTTTTATAATTGCCATAATTCTGGAATGCTATCAATATATTTTGCCAGCTTCAAATATTATATTCTATAAACTTTGACTAAAATGCACAGGAATGAACTTACCTAATATAGTTATGCACTTTGAAACTAAATTAAAACATACTACCTCTAGCACCAGTAATATTATTTTAAAATGTTGTAGAAATATGTATTGTGTATAATAAATTAGTTCAACTTTAAAGTTAGAGCTCTGGCTTAACAGGAACATCATAGATAACTGCAGTGTTCTCTATGAAAGAAACAAAATCTAGTGCTATACCCAATAGAATACACAGTATATATGTATTACTATTGAGTCTTAGAAATGTAGTACTAATTATGATAATTGCAAATGTAAAATGCACACCTAATTCCAAAGACATAGTAAAAACAATATTCTAAGTTTCTAACTGATTTCATAAAAAAAGTTAATAATTTTGTGCATGTTGATATTTGGGTATACTGCATTCAATGTATTATTAAAATTGCACTTGTTTCATTTTGCTTTTAGGTGAAGCTACCAGAAATTTTAGTATTACATACTTGTGTTATGTTTATCTGTGTCTTGGCAAATTTAATTTTGCTTTTAACTCCAGTGTTAAAACCTGAGGACTCTCTGTGTTATAGGGAGCCTCCTCAGAAAACACTCTAAGTCTAAATTCAAACAAAAGACAGCTTTGCTTACCTGGCCAGGGACTGTCTCCCACCTGTAGAGACTGATGCTCTGTGGGAGAACAGCAATTTCCTTGCCTGTGTCTTGGAAATTTAAGGATGAAAAAAAAAAAAAAACCAAAAACACATGCAAGCAAGCAAGTTACAGTAGCTAAAAAAGTCAGTTAGCTTTATCACATCTCCAGTCCAAACAAGTGTTAGACAACCATATCCTTAGTTTCAGCTGAACGGGGGCAATAATCTATTTTAAAGTCATGTAGACCCATAAATGTACTCAAACCCACGATGTAGCTCATCACAACCATCACTATATCCTGAGTTGGTACATTCTGTGGGGTACAAAGTACAATAAAATATGAAGATGAATAATAAGGAGGAGGAGGAGGAGGAGGAGGAGAAGGAGAAGGAGAAGGAGAAGACAGCTTTTATTTCTGTTTCTCAGAAATGGGTTATGCAGTTCTCTCTTCACAGGTGCAGTAAAAGAAAAACTAAGATGGAGTCTAGAACAGCTAAGATGGAGTCCCTACAGCCACACTTTTTGTGTAGCCACAGTGACTCCATTCCCCCTATCCAGTACTGGTAACTTATTTGAGGCTTGCAGTTATCACATTTACTCATCATTTTACTACTGATATCTGTAAGCCTTATGTCCACATGATCAAGCTAATACAATTGTTTTTTTTTTACATGCTCATCTGTGAAGTGCTGTTGGTTTGGTTAAAAACAGATGAGACTGTTCACTTAGATGTGAGTAAAAAAAGAAGCGTAACACAAATGTCAGATGAAGAAATAAAATGGTTGATAAACAGGTAAAAGCACAAATGTACTTATTTCTCAGAATTTGAGTTAATTATCATTAATATTTATTTTACAGAGACAAATACTCTTTAAAATATTTTACATGTTTTAAATAGATAATTATTGCCATAAAATTTCATGTCTAGAATTCTTGTGATTTAACTTTATGCATATTAAAAGATTATTTTTATCCCCTCTGTGGGAATTACATACTGATTGATATTCAACACCAATAAAACATTTTTAATGGAGGCTGACAATTTCTGCTAGAAATTGCCTCAAGTAAAATTTAGATTTTTGATAACTTGATATAAACTAATTAGAATAACTGGAAGAATACTAACTTGAAGCATTTGTTTCCAATGTCATTTTTTTAATCGCATCATTATTTCAAGTTCATTCAGCATGCATTATTTTCAGATACGGGTCAATTTGGGGACAGAATCTATAGTAGTAGACATTCCTCTTATGATCATTTTAGTGACAGAAAACATAATAATATTAAACATTAATAAGCAACAATTATCCCATACCTGTTTATATTATATTTGACTTCAGAACACTTATAATGAAGACAACTATAGAACTCTTTATTTCTTTCAGGAATTGAAGTTTATAACCATTTTGAGGACATTTAAATAAGTCTGACTTTAAATAAGTCCTCTGACTTCTGACTTTAAATAAGTCCTCTAATGTATTTCTTTACAAACTTTAGCCTCATTGGGATCATCTGGAGAGCTTCTTTAAAAAGTTGATTCCTTGACCCCACTCCAGAGATTCTGAATCAGGACATATGGGATAATCTCCATGATGTTTCCTTTGTGGCAGGCCTGGGTGATACTGCTCTATCTCTTCCATGGATAGTGTTAAGGAACATCTCTGTAGTCACATTACGATCTCTGAAATATTATTGTGGAATGAAGCAAAAGCAAGGTAGTTAAACAAAATAATAGTAGATAGATCTGTTCTCAGCCTTAAATCTTGTTGGGATTATTGTTTATTCTTTAAGTTAAAAGTTTTGCTTGAAAATTGAAAAACAAAGAACAAAACAAACTCACTGTGCTTAGTCTGGAGGGTAAAAGACAAGTTCTATTTGTGTCGGTGCCGAGAAGTACATTTAGTCAGCCTGCAGTCAGAGGCCACTCCAACCTAGTGATTTACCTTTTAATCTTCTACCATTCCGGACATCCTTTTCTCATTATATGCCAAACACAGTAATAGTATATACTAAAATTAGAAGCTTTAATAGAGAAATAGGAAAGACAGGCCATGAGAACCAGCAATCTTAGAATTGTAATTTACATTCCAGTGGGAGCTATATATGAAAAGACTTATTTTAATTTAATCCTCAGTAAGGGGTCCTATTTTAAAAGCAAAAAGGAAACACTGAAATCAGCTCTCTATGAGCAATGCAGATTTTTAATATAGTTAGATTATAAGGTAATAACATTTTGCAAGTTTCTACAAACATGCTCCCACACAGGTTTAATTGCCATAAGCCATTAGTTGAGAACATTTTTTTTTCCTGAGAAATATATATTAAGCAAAAATGTCAATGACAAGCAACCATTTCAAATATTTTGAACAGAGGAATTCTCATTTAAAATGTTTTCTTCTATGAAGAGAAAGAAAAAAGAAAAGATGATGCTGTAGTTTAGATTTTCTCACTTTTAAAGTATTAATTGGAACAAACTCTAAATTCTCTTGAAATCAAGAGGAAAAGAGAGATATTTACCCAAAATCTCTTCCTATATTTTCTTTTTTAGGAGACCAAATCCATACGAATAATATACTAAAATAAACTAAGGTCCAATATCTGTGTTGTACTCGTCCTGTTTGTCGCTCTCTGGCTCCGTTGTCTAGCTTTGTCTATGTTACTCTCAGTCTAGGAATCCTAATGCTCAAGCTGTCAGTGGCTTGGTTTAGTTAGATTTGGAAAATGAGAGCATGAGTACCTTAAAGAAGGGGTGAGAAACTGAGATATTTCTTCCCTACTCCCTTTATGTTGTCTTATTTGTCTTTGACAGTCATGCACCCTCTGAAAGTGCTTCATTAGCAGGCCCACTAATCCAGGATTCAATGAACACTAGTTTTTCCTTTACCTTTACCCTCCTATGACTATCAAGGTGGAACTTGTCTTCCTCTGTGGCTCTTCTCTGGGCATCTAGCTATTTACTACTTGAACCTTTAACCCAAGGGCTATCTTATACACTGAAGGGTGATTAATAACATACTAGTTTCAAACACAATAAAGGTGTAGCTTTTCCCAGTAATACCAATCACAAATGTCTCCAGACTTTTTCAAATGTCCTTTGGGGGACAAAACCCTGCCTCCCTTCTTTAATCTACTTGAGAACCCACTGCCACATAACATCTCATGGTTCAGTTAAGTATTATTTTCTTTACATTCTCTTTAAGAACTGTAGTACAGGGCTGGTTTTGTGGCTCAGTGGTAGAGTACTTGCCTAGCACGTGTAAGGCACTGGGTTCAATTCTCAGAATAACATGTAAATAAATTAATAAACAAAGTAAAGGTCCATCATCAACAACAACAACAACAAAAAGAACTGGAGTACAAAGTTGACTTATGAAACAGAAAAGGACACTACAAACAGCCACATCAATGTTTATTGCATCTCAACTCACATTATCTAAACTATGGAACCAATGTAGGTGTCTTTCAAAAGATGAATGGATGAAGAAAATGTGATATATATATATATATATATATATATATATATATATATATATATAACATTTATGTATACACACACATACACACACACAATGGAATATTACTCAGCCACAAAGAAAAATGAAATTATGGCATTTGCCAGTAAATTAATGGAGCTAGATAATATCATGCTAAGTGAAATAAGTCAATCCACCAAAAGCCAAAAGTCAAATGTTTTATCTGTTAAACAGAGAAAATAGTAGTCACTATTAAAGGTGGTGGGAGGCTAGGGAAGAATAGTATTATTTTGGATTAGGCAGAGGGGAATTAAGAGAGAGGAAGGGTATGGAGGTATAAAGGATAGTAGAATGAATCACAAATTATTACCCTATGTACATATATAACTACACAACCAGTATGATTCTACATCATGTACAACCAGAAAAATAAGAAATTAGACTCCATTTATATATGATGTGTCAAAATGCATTCTACTTTCATGTATTACTAATTAGAATAAATTAAAAATAGGAAAAATATCTGCAGTATTAGAAAAGTCAATCATGATTAGTCAAATCTATAAGGTAATTTTATATCAGATACTGGAAGATTTTTAATTTTTACCAATGTATAGGAACACTTTGTGATAGTGTAAAAGCAAAATTTACTTAATAAAATATTATTTTTCAAATTAGAGCTTTGTCCAAGTAATAGCAAAGCACATTACCAAAACAAAAACCACAATAGGAAACAATTAGGATTGTACTCAATAGAATAACATTAATTAATCTCAAGAGTTAAGAATAGCCAATTAGCAAAAAAAAAAAAAAGCTTATGAAAATATATACACATGTCATATTCAGAATGTCACAGAATAATCATCATTAAAATTTAATTTTATTATGGAAAATAAGCTTTAGGTAAAATATCAATACAAATATATTTTAATAATATTACAAAGTAGTCACTATTAAAGATATTTACCAAACATTTCCATAACTCTATAGAACATAAGACTAGATTGGATTTCTTTGCACCAATGAAGTTAGGTTTAAATATGTGACTTTCCTTATCCAATCAAATATCTCCAGAAACAATTTTCTTTTTGGGAGATTAATGCTCTGAATTTGACTTTGATATTTATACACAGTGACAATAAGCATTGGTCAGTCTCACATAAAATGAAAAATAACATCATAATTTATTAATGTGGACTATTGGGTTCATTGGATCTAACATTTCATTTTTTTTTTCATTTTTTATACTCATCTTAAATTTCAAGTTAGTGAAAACAAAGTTAGTTTCTTGTTAATTCATAGCTCATGATGAAGGTGGGAGTGAAGCAATACATATAATTATAAGCATTTCTGAGCTTAGATTTAATATCACATTAATTCAGAAGGAAACATATTTAATCATTTAAATAAATTAAAAGCTAATATTTGTATCATATAATTCTTAGTGCTTTAAGAAGAGTAAACTACTTTGCAATTAATTCTCTCTAAAATTATAAAATAATCCTTCAATTATTAGCTCATCTACACTTTACCCCTGAGAATTGTGGAAAGTACAAGTCTGTTAATTGTAGCCGGTCTGAATTTCAACCCCATATCACTTAAATCCCCATCCAGTGATTTTTATTCTAATGTAACATTTTTCTTTTTCTAATGCTTTAATTTCTTGATCACAATGTATGATAAAAATGTAGACCATCAAATACTGTTTTTTTTCTGACTTATAGAAATAATAAAAGGAATGATCTAATATTTAAAAGTGTTTACAATAGTCCAGGAAACAAGAGTATCACATATGCAGATTCATTTAATTTCGGTGCCTCTACTGTGCATGTTACTATTATTTTTGATGTATACTGAAATATATAGATGAACAAATTCAACTCAATTACTATATTTTTAAAATCAAGGTAAGTAACAGCTGCCCTTAAATTACCTTTTTGTTCTTGGAAGGATTATTATGTAGCAAAAACCATGGTCTTTTACAAGAACATTTATAGTCTTTAGAGAAAGTCACAAAGCAGAAAATAGAGAGGGTGAGGTTGTCTTTTAGCCATCAGTTTTAAAGGTCAAGGATATTTTCACATAAAACATGTATGCCAATCAATCAGGTTGTAGTTTAGTAGTTCTTCCTTGAATTGACATAAAGATGGAAAAGAGAATGATTATACGCCTCACAAGGGTAATTCTTATAGAAAATAAATCCCCCAAAGGCAAGATTTGAAGCTTAGGAATTTACTTAAATAAACTTGAATTTATATTGTTTAAAACTGTGTAACTCAAATATTAACTACAGTTTAGCATATAGTGGATAATTCGCAAATTTTGTGTTGTTGATGAAATCAATAATTGTACTAATAAGATCCACATTTACATAAAAATAAGATATAAAAAAGAAAATTAAAGAACAAGATTGAATTATCAGAAGATACATGACTATAATAATTGTGAATTTACCTTAAAAATAGTTTTTATTTTTATCTAATAATAATTATCTCATATTGTTCTCATAAAGATATGAGAGGCTAAATAAATAATTTACATTTAGTGAGAGAAACTTGGACAAACCTGTTCTAAATACTACTATATTGTCTTATTATTGTCACTACATAAAATGTCATTAAAATAATGTCAATTTTCATGTTAGCATTAGTCTAATTATACCATTATGGATGCAACCAAGAATTAGCACATGAGTTAAAAAAATAGGTTTCTAGCATATGAATGTTGAAATATTATTCTCCTTACTTTTATATTAATATGTATGAAATTAGATAACTAAAATTTCTGGAAATTTCAAAATGGATACTTGATTTATTATTGTTTATCTCTTTTAATCCATAAAGTCATGAGATTGAAAATTGCCAGGATTGAAGCATTATGTTTATTTTTGAAAATTAATTATTTTAATTCAGCTTTCATTGTATTTCTCCTCCCCGTCATTGACTCAGTCACAAACAAGTCTTTTAAAATACTTTTGCACATTATAGCAGAGTAGCCTGGTGAGTGAGGAGCTGGGAGCAGTACCAGAAACCATTAAACCTCTTACAAATGATGCCAGTAAGGTTCGCCACAGCAGCAGTGCTGCATTCAATTATAAATAATAACACAACTACAAGTGCATGCCCTGGGCTTTCAGCTGATTAAATATCATAACTATACAGGCTCCCGTACAGAGTCATGAAAGAAAGATTCCCAGGTTTTACCTAGAAACTGAAACTCTATCACTTAAGTGTTAATTGGTGTTACATTGTGCAACAATGCTGTGAACTGAAAAGGCAAGACAAGGGCTCCCTGCTGTAATGTTAAAATGGTATGCATCTATTATCAGCTTGCTAAATTACCAGTAGTTTGTACAACACCTCATCTAGTTGAAATAATTCAGGAAAACAGTAGGGGGTGAATGGGGCAAATCTGCAAATTGATAAATGATTCAGTTCATGGACATCTGAATTAATTCTCACTGTAACATATCCTACATTTTCTGACTGTAAATGATTAATAAGGGAAGCTGCTTAAACAAATTTGGTCACTTTTTTTTTAGTGATAATGGCACGTAGATATGGGATTTTATAATTAAATGTATATGTATTATTTTGTGCTATGCAGATAACATACACAAATAAAAGTAAGCATTCAATATTGTCAATATTTATATTGAGTTGTACTGTGAGAATACTGGGGATCATTCTAAGAAAAAAAATTTTAAATCATTGAAATATACACAGCTCCTTTTTCTCTCAGCAACTGTACCAGGTAGATCATTGTCTCCAGTTTTCACAAGAGGAATATGCTACTGAAATGATCAATGTTCAGGACAAGTTCACAATAAGACAAAATGTTCATTTTTAATTTCCAACTTTCATATTTTTGTAACAGAATATTATTCACAATTACATCAAAACTGACTAGTGGAAGTATAGATTTATTCCTTTAATTTATGCTGCTGTGTTAAATCCATACATATTTCATCATATAGAATAAGCCCCATAATCTTCCAAAGCCTTATTTCATGGAAAATATTTGATACAATATTTGACAGTTTGAACCTTTGTAACGTCTTTATTATTTAAGAAAACAATACTCAGTTTGTTCATAGTCATGAATATTTTACAATATGGATATAAAAATGTATTGTCTGTGCTTAAGAATGTCTTATGTACACACCTATGTTGACCCTTCTCCTGATGGGTTTATTATAAGCATTATAATAATTCTTATATGTATCCCAGTACATAGTAGCTTAATTTGTATTGGATTCATTTTTCTTCATTTGAAAATAGTTAAATTATGTCTATATTTGACAAATTCTAGGATTATGCTGTCTAATATGGCAGTAGCCAGTAATATGTGGCAATTTAGTCGAAATTAAGTAAAATTTAAAATTCAGTTCTTCAGTTGCACTAAATTTATTTCACATGCTATCTATATAAAAATAGTGAGGAGCTATTGAACTAAATATTTTACTGTTGCAGAAATCCTATTGGACAGTGTTTATTTAGAAAACAAATAGCTTGTAATACATTGAAGGGATTGCATTGTTTTTCATGTCAGTTACACCAGAACACTGGATATATCATATTATTTATTTTAAATATATAATGTTTATAATTCAGATGTTAAAACTCTCACAGAGAAACTTTTTTTCTTTTTATTTTTCTTTCTTTTTTAAAAAAACGGGGTTATGTGGATCTAACACACTGCTTCACACACGTGAGGAAAGTGCTCTACCACTGAGCTACAGCCCCAGCCCTCACAGAAGTACTTTGAGGTTACTATATTTAATATGCTGAAGAATCAGGCAGTTAAAGAAAAGCAGAACAGAATGTTCATGAAGGACTCCTTTGACAGATTACTAGCAGTAAGAATGTAGTGAGAATCAGTGAATTTGAAGATAGATCCATAGGTATTGTCCAAACTAAAACCCAAAGGAAAAAGAAGAAAAAAAAAAAAGAGTGAAAGTCATCATGACAATAATCATCATCATAATTATCCAAAAGACATAGGACAATATTAACCAGTCTAATATATCTTGATTATTCCAACTATGTAATTTGAAGCCCTAGAAAGAAGAAAATGTATCATAAAAACGATTTGACAAATTCATGGCTGAGAAATTTCTGAAATAATAAAAGATGATAAGCCAAGTTCTAGCTTTGAGAGAAATCTAAGAAGCAAATAAATTAATGCACATACATGAAATAGGAGTTGGCATCAGAGTGAAGATAGATTTGTAGAGAAAGTAACCCAGAGATTCATACAAGGACCTCCTTGAGTTTTCAGAAGAATAATGATTGATGCATTCATAAAACTATCCAAGGACAGGGAAATAAACATCTTAAAAATGAAAGAAAATGGGGCTCAGTATTCACAAAAAAGTAGGCACAGTGTCTGTTCCCATAAAGAATACTAGAAATCTACCAAATTATGGACCCATATGTAAAGTTTATGGGGGGGGGACTTGCCTCAGTATTAGAATATTTAATCCTAGACTAATATTGATCTAATTCTGTTAAACCTACAACAACATATTAAAAGAATGTTTCTAAAAAACAACAGGCATGTACAGAAACACATTACTATTACCACCTAAGCTATAAAAACACAATTTATGCCATTCAATCAGAAATTACGAAGCATGCAAAGAGGCTGATAAGTGTGATCCATGAATAGGGAAAAAAAAATCATTTAATCAAAACTCCTTCAGGAATGACACAAATTTCAGAGTTCGAAGAGTTCTGTGGAAAAAAAAAAAGGAAAAACTAAAATGGGATGAACAGATTAAATTAGCAGCAATTTAAACTATGTGACAAATAAAAATCAGTACTTTTCAAGACATAGTGACTATTCAAAATAAAACACATGAAAAGATAACAGTAACCTATGGAAAAACTTCTTAAGTGCTAATACAATTCTAATTAAAATCCTCAAAGGGAAGTAAGAAGATATCTAAAATAATAATTTCTCAAATACAAAGCTACCTTAAGTTTGCAAATTCAAAATTATCTGTGATCCCCAAATACAAGAAATTTGAATAAAAGACATCAAAGCATATTGTAGTAAAGTCATTCCAAATGAGTGAAAAAGGAAAAGTATTAAAAGCAGTCACAGGAAAAAGATACATTATATACAAATGGAATAAAAAGATTAGATTGACAGTGGCTAGCTCATTGAAAACAATTAAGAAGACATGCTTTAATGGAACTAAAGAAGGAAAAGGTCTATTCATAATTCTATGTCAAATATATTTTTCAAATAGGTGAGCAGAAAAAAGACTTTCCTGACTATATTTTAAAATGGAAGAATTCCTTATCATTACTACTGCAGTACAGGAATTATTCAATAATGTTTCTCAAATCAGAAAGAAAGAAAATGGAAATTTGCATGCACAGAAAGGAAAAATTATATCGAAAATGGGAATGATTTTCAAGAAATTTTAAAAAATTTTAAAATGCCAAATGCATTTCATAATATGCAAAAGAATTGGCATGGATCAGACATATACATTAATAACCCAGAAAAAAATTATCTATGTTTAAAATTTTAGAAAGTATTCTTGAGATAAGATGCAAAACAAAGTCATCAAAACAAATTCTAAACTTTGATTTCATTTTAAAAAGTTTAAATGTTCCTCAAGGATAGTGTTAATAAAAAAACTTTAAAAATCTAATACAAATCACAAATGTATAATTAGTTAAGAACCTTGTTATGGTTTGAATGCAAGTTTTCCCCCAGTAGTGCCTAGGTTAACTCAGAAACATTCAGAGGTGAAATGATTAGATTGTAAGAGCTGTAATCTAATCTGTCTATCCTAGTTTAAATGTACTAAATAGATGCTAAATGTAGGCAGGCAGGCTTGGCTAGAGAATATGAGTCACAAGGCATTATTCATAAAAATCTCAAGAAGTTTTTTTTTAATACATTAACAAACTAATCCTAAATTTGTATGGAAGACAGAGGCCTATAATAGCCAATAAAATAATAAAGGAAGAAATTTGAAAACTATAATGTACGATATGAGTTACAGTATTCAATGAGCCTGGAATACTTTAAAGAATGAATACATAGACCAAAGAATCCAATTTGAAAACTTAAATTCCCAGACACAGTTGCACATGAATATATATATACCAGCTCTATTCAACAACATAATTTTGTCCTTAGTGAATGAACAAATTGTGGTACATCCAATAAAATGCTATTAAACAATAAACAAGAATGTGCTACCAAACCAAGCAAAGATACGTAAAAATTTCAAACACATTTTTTCAAATAAACTTAAATTTAAAATTAAATTTTCAAATAAACTCATACAAATACAGTAAATTGATGATTTTACAATGATATGAAATATAGTTGATGAAGAATGGATGGACCTTTCAGCAAAGAGTGCTGTAACAATTAAACATCCATATTAAAAAATAAAATAAAAAGTATAGGGAGAAGAAATATGACAAGACTTCATACCTTTAACAAAATTTAACTAATTATGGATCATTGACTTAAAGGTATAATAAAAAATCATAAAAATTCTAGTAGAAAATATCAGAAAATATCTACATGACTTTGTGTAGATTTTAGATATAATAGTTAAAGCATAGCTTATAAGAAAAATATGTACATTGTTCTTTATTTAATTATAAAATTCTATTGATTAGGGATAGTGTAAGGAATATAAAGAATTACTACAAACTTGGACTAATATTTGCAAAATGTTTATGGAATAAAATCTATGCATGAAAAACACACTCTAGTTTATAATAAAAAGAGAAACTACATAATTATAATATATAATATATGTACTAATTATCTGAGCCAATATTTCACCAAAGGTGATACACACATAGAAAATAAGCACATGAAAATATACTTAAAAATCATTTGTCATGGCATGATACAAATTAAAACAACAATGAGATATCAAGAGAATTCTATTAGAATGGCAAAATTTTAAAATATTCCTGACACTACTAATATTCTCAAAGATTCTAAACAATATCATTCTTTACTGGTGAAAATGAAAAGTGGCATACCACTTTCGAAAAGAGACAGTTTGGTCATTTCTTACAAAGCTAAACACTGTCTTACCCAACAATCTGTCAAATGTGCTCCTCAGTTTAATTGATTCATTTTAAAATATAAATCTGCAGAGAAAGTTGCACCCAAATGTTTTTACTAGCTCTATTAACAATATAATTTTCCTTAGGTATAGGGATAAACATATTGTTGTGTATCCAATGAAAACGACTTAGAAATAAAAAGAATGTGCTATAAGCCAAGCAGAGACATAGAAAAACTTAAATGAATTTTGCAAAGTTGAAAATAATGAAAAAGTCTACATTTAATTTCTCAGGAAAAGACGAACTGAATGTGACTAAACAGGTCAGTATTTACTATGGGTTCAAGGAGGTTTCAAAGTATTTAATAGGCAAAACAAAGTGGGTATTTTAGGACAAACCAAGCTGTTGTATACAATTCTGTGATAGAGGATGGATGAAAGTTTTGTCAAAACCCATAGAAATTTACTGAGATTGTATTGTATACAAACTGAAAAAAAAAAATTGAACAGATGGTCAGCAGATCCCTGGACAACATCCACACTATGTCAAAGATTCTGTCTTAAAACATATGAAACATTCTCATTGATGGAATTAGAGAGAAAGGATACTGATCTATGTAACCTTGGAAATGTGTGGAATTATTAAAATTAAAGGGGAATGATGGTAAATGAGTGTTGCACTTTGGCTGATAAACTTGTTTTCCATAGAGAACAGGTAAACAATTCTGAAACCATTCTTCATGGAAACTGAATTGAACAATTAGGTAAATGGATACTGAATGATTAAAGTCAGATTTCTCACTGTTAGACTGGAAGCTTATGGACATGGAAGGGGGATGGAATAGAATAGTCACGTGGAAGCAGATTGTAGTTGAGGACATTAGTATGGACTCATATTAAGCTCTGCACAGACAGAGATGATTACTTAGAGATAGATATATAGATAGGCATATATTCATGTGTTAATAAACATACATGCATCTCCTTGCTCTTCTAATTGAAAGACTATAATGGACACCTCAGTCACAATGAGCACATCTTGCATCCAGACTTTGGTCATTATTACCGTTTTTCAAAAGTGAAACCAGAGCTTTTTGGAGAAACGATTGATCCTTGGAGAGGGATTTACAATACGAAACCAGGGTACCAGAAAGTAAGGATGCAGTAAAAAAAGTATACACAAAGAAAATATCATTGATGGGTTTTGGTGGATTTAAGTTTTCAAAACAATCAAATGAGATACAGGTCACTCTTGACAGGAACCAATGGGCAAAAATTACTAAAGAAATGGCCTTACTAAAGCAATATGTATGGCCTCACAAAATCAGTACAAAATGAATCCCTTGAATTCCCATGAATGAATTCCCATGAATCCCTTCTCAAGTAAATAAAAGAAAATAAAATATTGAAATAAAAGTAAATAAAAGATTGAATTAAGGAA
Organism: Urocitellus parryii; assembly: GCF_045843805.1. Taxonomy (NCBI): domain Eukaryota; kingdom Metazoa; phylum Chordata; class Mammalia; order Rodentia; family Sciuridae; genus Urocitellus; species Urocitellus parryii. Next base: position 65,968,177 of record NC_135538.1, on the reverse strand, counting down.
GGATAAGAGTCAAACCTTCAACACAAAGAATTCAAACCAATTTTTGTAGATACTGTGCCCTCAAGCATGTAAAGCAGAACTCCTCACTTATGAAGTGTGAATTCAACATAGTGACTTTCTTTCATGGAAAGGGAGAAAAAGAGTAATGTTGGGGCTGGGGATGTGGCTCAAGCGGTAGCTCGCTTGCCTGGCATGCGTGCGACCCGGGTTCCATCCTCAGCACCACATACAAACAAAGATGTTGCATCCACTGAAAACTAAAAAAATAAATAAATAAATAAAAATAAAAAGTTCTCTCTCTCTCTTTCTCTGTCTCTCTCTCTCTCTCTCTCTCTCTCTCCTCTCTCTCTCTCTCTTTCTCTCTCTCTCTCTCTCTTTTTAAAAAAAGAGTAATGTTACGAGTAGAGAAAACTGGTATTCATTAACTCACGAAGTTAAGGTTTAGAGCATTAGTGATAAAACTCATTGACACTATGTACCTTGACTATAGCATGATGAAAATTACATTTTTATCTCTGTAGTCTTCTTCCTAAAAGCCCATGAATTCATCTAATCCTGAGAAAAACATCAGAAAAATCCCAATTAAGGATCATTTTACAAAATATGTGTCTACTGGGGCTGGAGTTGTAGCTCAGGGATAGAGCGCTTGCCTGGTATGCGTGAGGGACCGGGTTCGATTCCTAGCACCACATATAAATAAGGAAATAAAATACAAGTTCACCAACAACTAAAAAAAAATTTTAAAAATACATGACTACTAACCCTCAAAACTTGGTAAGGTCATGAAAAGCAAGGGAAGTCTAAGAAAGGATTACAGCTAAGAAACTTCACTAAGGAGGCATGACAAGGTGATTTCCTAAATGATACTGCAACAGAAATGAGAAGTTTGGCAAAAAAGAAGGAAAGGTGAAAAATATGGCTTTTAATATTATTTTTACTAATATTAATATGTTAATGAGGGCTCACTAATTTTGACAAATATCTTACTAGAAGAATATGTTATTTTACAGATATATATTATATGAGTATCAAATGACATGTGAAAAGATGTTAGTTTGTTTCTTGATAAGTGAAGCATATGTTTAATATGACTGATCCAGTAATGCCTCTCCCAGGAAATCAATAAAAATAAAAGGCTTCAAAAAAACCTGAATATGTTTGTAGAAGATTTAGTTATAATTGCAAAGGCTAGAAATAAACTAACTTCCTGCTTGGTGAATAAATGAGTAAACTCACTACATCTATCTATAAAATGGAATATTATTCAGCAACAAAATGGAAAGACTTAGTGATAACCTAAGTAGGGTAATTTCAAACTAAATTACCCATTTTATACCATTCTTCACCCATACACTTTCATTTAATTACTCCTTTCTATTTTAGTGATTTTTTGAGGTTCACAGATTTAAAATACATTTTGCTATATACAAAATATTTAACTTGTTCCAATATGTAACATATTTATATTTTTAGGAAATTTTTAATTTCTAATATTCCAAATTAATCCATTTCCAGAAAATAAATTTCCCTGGCAATTGTTCATAATCTGTAGACCTTACACAAAAGTAGAAGTCATAATCATTAACTTATGCCCTAAAATAAATTTTATATTGGTAAAGCATATTTTAGTTGATAACCCTCAAAATAGATTACATATTATATAGAGAAAACAATAATGTGAAATAATTTAAAAATATTATTTTACTTAAGTTACATATAACCCTTTCAGCTTTAACATAAATCCTATTGACTTATGTTTAAAAGTCCTACATTTCCATTAATAAATCATATAAAATTACACAGGAAATACTTTTAGTGAAAAAGATACCAGTTTGTCAGAGGAAGAAGATCAGGGTGGGAAGGAGAAGAGGTAAAGGGAAAGTACTAAGGACCTAAATGGAGCAAATTGTTACATGCATTTATGAATGTGTCACAATTAACCCCATTATTATATATAACTGCAATATACTAATAAAACATAAAAAGTAAAATAAAATGAAACAATGTAAACAAATAAATGAAGGGAAAGTTTAGTTGTAATCCCATACTCCTCTTGTAAACATTGCTAACAGCTTTTCAGATATTTTATATTTATATATGAATATATGCTATATATACATATATATATATACATACATACATACATACATACATGTGTGTATACATACATAGTTGATATTTACACACACACACACATATATATATATACATTCAAACACATATATATTATATATATTATAAAGGCATATATGTACACACACATAAAGCAGAGTGAGACAGAATGGAATTATATTTACAAAAAATACAGGCTGTCCTAAAAGAGGGAAACAGGAAAATTATATCATTAAATGAGGAAAATCAACCTTTGTGCCAATTCACATTGAGAACTTCCCAAACACCTGGAAACTTTACCTCCAGTTCACTACATATCAGCTTGTTGCCATATTTTAGCTGCTACTTTACATTATAATGACATGGTAAGGAAGAGACAAAACTGTTGTTTCCCTGCTGATGGTGTAATCAATATGCACCTGTTTTCTGCTGGGAAAACTGCAGCAGTAGATGTGGTGGCATTTTAACCTGCAAGAAGATGACAAAGTAGCATGCTGAAAACACATGAATTTGACAAACTTTCACATACTGTTTGCAAATTGAACACAAGCCGTGGGATCCTGGCATATGTGACTATTTCCATGATGACAGATTATGATGCCACAGGTAAAAGAATCATTCATAAAAAAGAAGAGAAAGCCCAGTCATAAGACAAAACTCTAGGGTATGTGGTTCATGTTTTTTTTTAATATTTTCCAAATACATTTTGTTTTAATATTTCTTCTAAACACACTGGAGTTAAGTCAACAGTACCTATGGAAGTGCGGAGTTGAGAGGATACATTGGACCTTTCTCTGAACTACTAGTATTAAAGTATTGTGGACAAAATTAAAATCTCTAAATATGATGTTTTAGGTAATTGTTTCAATCTTCTTTAAAATTAGTTATTAATGCTTTGTATATATTAAGCTATGCCTGAATGTAAGTATACTATGAATTATTGATCCTCCAAATTGGGATGTATTATCCACCTTGTCGATCAATTTCATACAAAATTGAACAAATTGGCCTCATAGGCACATTGTTTTCTTCCTTGCAATGATCAAAAATCAAATGATCAAAATTAATGCAGCTAAAAACAATATTGAGCTTTTGATCACTCATAATTGGCATTTAGTGAATAATTTTAAATAATATTAGTATTTTATTTTTATAGTGGATAGAAATCCAACAAGATTTTAGAAACTATTCAAACTATTCAAAAATTACTATTTTACTGGAAATAGATATATGTGTATACCTTTATATATGTACATCCCACTTCATAAATGCTAATAAATAAAAATTCTAGTCTTTATATTTGTCTACCAATATACCTGTTAATTTGCTAGTTATTTTTGTTTGTATGTGACCATACAAAAATATTCTTCTAGATCTAAGTAGGAAATGTTGATATAATCTAAACAAAACCCACTGAATTTTCAAATAAAGAGACATTTTAACTGGGAATAATCTAAAATTGCAATTTTAAACTATTATTTTTTCTGAAAAATAATAGATTTTTGTAGTTAGTCTTCCATATTATGTTTATTTTGTAGGCAATATAGAAAATTTAATTCTCTTTATTCTATTTGTATAATGCTATTTTCAACCACTTTGAAGAATAAAGCAGTTTAGAATGTGATGCTAAAGATTCTAATTATACATGGTTCAGTTTATAGTAGAGAATTATAAATGATAATTTAAGCATAAGAGAGGAAAACATAAAATAACACTAAGTAGTAGCTTTCCCAACAAAAATTAGAGTTATTACTATATAATAAAGACTTTTAACTAGCCAGTACAGATTATAGGATACAGATCTCTAAACCATTTCTCCCACCTTGCCTGAATCACTCAATAAACTCCTTCATAATTTGTATTTATAATTTGCTATTTACTGAGAACAATTAATTATGCTACTAAGTTGCCTCTCAATGTTCACATCTAAACTCGAAGTTCAATCTTTGTACACCTCCCCTGACTCACTCTTGTTCTGATCATGTGTTTTAGTCTTCCTTAAATTTTTTCTTGTTTATTTATTTGTCTTTGGAAATTCTTTATGAATCCAAGACCTTGCACTATTACATATGCCCTCATCATAAATCCAACTCAGCTGGATTTCCTTCTCACTTTAAACAGGTCATTATTTCTTCAGTTAAGTCATAGATGATGTAGTTGACTTGTGTTTAAAGGTCATGTTGGTTAAAATATGAATCTTTTCCATAAGAATTACAATTGGCATTCTGTCACATTAAACTATCAGAGGATATAAGACATTTATTACAAACTCAAATCTTGTGCTTACTTCTGGGAATTACAAATTGAGTGAAATAGTGGTGGGTCAATGCTTGCACAACTAAACTTACTGCCTCTCTGGAGTAGAATTCAACACCACTCAAGTTTATCAGGATCCCTTTAAGTCTTGCTCCAAAGAGTGAAGAAAATAAGTTGTTCTTGCCTTTATTTTAGAGAATATTATGTGACTAAACAAAGCAGTCCACACAGGATTTACCCTTTGTGTCTCTTTTGCCTGTGTTAATTTTGATACATTTAGTTGGACAGTCTGTGCTTTACTTGTGCTCAGTCCATTTCTACTTTCTTGAAGCCAACTGTCTCAGGATATGACTCTGCCAATGGCTGGTCTTTACCATCTGCTCTGACTGCCTGCCAGGATTCCCGGCTGCCCTCACAAGCCTGGAGGGATATTTCATTTTTCATCTCTCCTACGAAAATTTGAGGTATCGAATAAGAGACCACTGAATAAGTGAAATATTACTGTGTCCCAACAATTGACAATAAAACTTCCACTACACTGATGTTTAAGGTGATTTTCAGCTGTAGAAACTTCTAGTGTTTAAAGTATGGCACTCGATTTTAGGTGACAGCATTAACAATGAGCACTGACAAACTGAAGCATGTAAAGAGTATAAACCACATTAATGCTAGCTATTTTAACAGTACTTGACAAGAGATACCTAAAGAAACAGTCATGAGTATCCTAGAAAACAGAATATTAACAAATAGCATGCTAGTATTGACTTCATCTTAAAAATGAGACCAGATCTTTAGGAATGAGAAGGGTATTTTAGAGATTCTATATTCTTTCAATGGATATTTATCAGAAGAGAATATATTCTCTCAAGTTGAGTGCATGTTTATAAAACTGCATGCACTTGTACTCTGGCATGGAATCTATGCATTCAAGTTCCTCAGTGACTGGGGTTCAATAATCACTCAAATATATAACAAGATGCATGTCTGAATTGGCTTATCATAATACCCTATTAAGCTTTAACATTGTCTTTTTAAGGGCAGATATATGTGTGCAAAGCATCTCAATTCATATATTGATAATTTGTTTTACTTTGTTTATTTATGAAATAGAGATACTGAAGTTCATGTTAGTCTGAGTCCTATTTGTGTATAATGTTGAGTTCTCAAGCTATCTTAGAAGTCCCCAAAATACTAATATTATTAAAAGTCTAAATAATAACAGATTGACTCTATTTAGTAATTCAAAATCAGGGAAGTGTCATTTTGTATTTTTTATATTTATTATTTTATTGTCATATTATTGTTTGTTATTCTATAGATTAGATTAATGGATTAAAAAAGAATGTTTTGTCTTAATTTTAATTCACTGCTTGCATTTGAACAACTTCTATGGATGGACATATTTTAAAAGAATAAAACTGGAGTGATTCTTGCTTAGAGAACTTATAAGACATTCAGATTGTTATTGGGCTCATTTATTATAATTAACACATGAAAGGACTTTCTGCAGATTATGTTTAAAATATTCCACAACTTGCAAATATCATTTCCTTAAAAACATATGTTTCATTATCCTTTAACTACTTTTAGAGAAGCTTTGGAATCAAATTACTGATAGTCATATAAGAGGCCATATAATTGATACATATTTTTGTTGTTTAATCTAGAATAAATATTCCTTCAATAAACATTTGGCATTTTCCTGGTTGTTTACATGGAGATTGTTAAGCAATTTTGGCAAATATTTTTAAGGTCCAAGTTTTAGAGAACATATACTTTATGAGATATGAAATCGAATGGTTGGACTCTCTCTCTCTCTCTCTCTCTCTCTCACACACACACACACACACACACACACACAGAAACACAAACACAGAGGCAAGCACATACACATATTTGTAACCACATACCTATTTAGGTGTAATTTTTTCCTCTTGGAACCAACACTAGAAAAAAAGTGAGAAGTAACTGCATAAAATAAATGTGGCATCCAGCAATAACACCCAGGAAGAAAAAAAAGTAGGAGTATGAATGAGATCTAGAGAATTAATACAACTAGAAATTTTGTTCACCATATTATACACATCATCCCAATTTTTACTTGTAGAAAGTGATAGATTACTTAGTATATAAGGTTTGCAAACATAAAAAATGATAGATGACACCTATATCTTCATTTCCCTTCATTCTTGTTAAAACAAGATTTTGGGAGGAATGAAGTAAGAGACTCAAACACAAAGATATTTAAGGGGAGTTCAAGGATATTAAGAAAAAGGAAACTACCAAAATATAATATTTAGAATATCATGTACTATATTCTAGAGTTTATACTAAAATTATAACAAACAGCGTGGAGGATGGAATTCATAATGACTCGATCACTAACAACTGATGGATTAGAAAGCATTTCTACACCAAAGAAAAATTAATTAAAGGTCTGAGTACAATAATATTTATAGTATGATATACATATATGCAAGTTAAAAGATTAATCATATCATTATTAACAATGTTGAAGAATATATATGTACATTAAATATCACACGATATTTAAGATATCTTATTTTTCCTTTATCCTAAGCTATTTCATGAAAAATTTTGTCTGTATCATTAGAGGTCTTCTTCGTCTTGAACGTTTCAACCTAATTTATGCAGTTTCTAAAACTAGTACAAATAATGATTTTCATAATAAATATTTAACTATCACAAGCCTATTATTTATTTTTAAAATCTCTTAGCCAACATATCTTTCTGTACCATAATATCCAATATATCTTCCTAGTTACAAACTGCATTCATTTACTCAATCTTTAAAAACATATTTATTGGGCATGAATCTTGTGACAGACTTGTTTTTCTCTAAGTGTCATTTATGTGTCATCCATATTCTCAAAATGGAAATCAAATGGGAATCATTTCTCTCCATTTGGTAAAATCAAAAGTTGTGGTTGCTATGAACTAGTGAAAACTATACATTCCTTTTTTCTTTGTTTAATGACTTGGATAATTTATATAGGTTACTCTCATATACCTTTATGTAGTAAGTTATTGTATAGCCTTTTAATAATATATTATTAGAAAAAAACAAATTTTAGTTTATGGATTATAAATATGAGGTCAAAGGCTACTTTAAAAAATGTCTGGATTTCATTTTTAAAAGAATTTTTAAAAACTATGGGCTTTAGAGAATAAATGGACAGGACCTGTTTTCACCCCTCTCTGAAAGGTATTCAGGTACTAATGAGATACTTAGAAACTGATACTTTACAGCTTCCCTTTCAGGTAGGGTAACCAATGGGTGGTGGGGAGTAGAATTTTCAAAAGTTCTATGTAAGATAACTGTCAATGCTGGGAGAGAGATTTTTTCCCTTCACATACAATTTTTTTTTCCAACTGTAATAGTGATTTGACACAAAAGATAAAAATCACTCAATAAAGAAGGTAGATAAAAATGGGGAAACAGGAAAATCACAGATTTATGAAACCTATCAATTTTCAATAAAATATTTGACTTCTACCTCCATAATCCTTTTATGTGAAATAAACTAAATTTCAACTATATTCAAATATGCAGCTATTTTGAATTTTTAAAAATCATATACTCAGAATACAAATAACAATAATTACTGGTGAGGAAGTGAGGGGAAAACATACACTTATAGATTATTGATAGCAACCATCATATGACCCAGTTATTCCACTTCTTGGTATATATCCAAAAGACTTTAAAATCAGCATACTACAGTGACACATCCACCTCAATGTTGATAGCAGCTCAATTCACAGTAGCAAAGCTATGGAACCAACTGAGGTGCCTTAAAAAGATGAATGAATAAAGAAAATGTGGTATATATACAATGGAGCCATTAAAACAAAAACAAACAAACAAAAAAACCCATGAAATTATGACATTTGGAAATGGAAAACGTCTTGCTAAGTTAAATAAGCCAGATCCAGAAAGTCAGTGTCAAATATTTTCTGTCACATGTGAAAGAGAGAAAATTAAAATGAAATAAAAAAGAGATCTCATTAAAATAGACTGTAGACCAATAAAGGTTAGGAAAGTGATTGGGGTGGAGGAGAAGAGCAGGGCATGATGAAGTATGAAATCTACCAAATTATGCTATGTCCATTATGTCCATGTTTTAATAAACTGCAATGAATCATCCCTTTATACACACACACACACACACACACACACACAGGTATATAACTAATCATTATATATATATATATACATATATATGTATAACTTATATTTATATGATTAAAGTAATAACAGAAGAGGAGATCTCATTAGCATAGAAAAAGTAGATTAGGGTAGGAAGGAGAGGAGAGAAAGGAAAAATACTGAGAATGAGATTGATTAAATCATGTTATGTGCATGAACAAATATGGCATCATGCATAATTTTAATGCACCAATAAAAAATAAATTCAATATTTTAAAAATCATATACTCTATATGATAAAGCATTTGAAATGCCACATAGTCTGTGTTAGTATTTTCAGAGGAAAAATTAGAGTGAATTGATTATTCATCTATCTACTTATTTTTGTGTACTGGGATTTGATCCCAGGGGTGCTATACCACTGAGAAATATTTTCAGATCTTTTTATCTTTTATTTCAAGAGAGAATGTTGCTGAGATGCAAAGTCTTCTGATATTCCTTGATCCTTCTACCTCAATTATCAAGATATAGAACAGTTCCACTACTCTTAAGAAATTTACTTGTGTTGCCATTATATAATAGTTCCTTCCTCACTTCCAACCACAGACAACCACTGATTTCCTTTACATACATGAAATTATTCAGTGAATGGACTTTTGAGTCTGGCTGCTTTTATTCTATTGCCTTATAGATTCATCTATGCTATTATGTGTGTTAACAGTTTGTTTCTTTATATATTTCATTATATGGATGCACCATATTTTCTATCTGATCTTCAGTTGAAGGAACTTTTTATTTCTCTCTTTTTTTCCAATTTGTGAATAGAGCTACTATAAACTATTCACACTAGGTTTTTGTATCTACAAAATTGTTCACACTTAAACTCATATAATAGATAACAATTTAAATAAAAGAAATTGCCCTACTGTTTTCCAAAGTAGCCATACTATTTTGCATTCCTACCAGCAATGAATAAAACTATCAATAGTTCTACATCTGTTCAGCGCTTGGCATTAGCTTTAAAAAAAAAAAAAACAAAACAAACTTTTAATTCTGTTTTCTTACTGAAAGTATTCTTAGTACAAATAATGAAGCAAGAATTAAATAACAGGCAGTCAATGTAGATAGGTAATCAGGTCCAAACGTAAAAATGAAGGCTGGTTTGGGTCTAGGAAGTTGAAAAGCACCTCTGGGGAATTGAAATGTTAATGCCTCTAGAACCTTCACTCCACCCTTAACAGGATAACCAGCTCCTGCTCCAATCTGTTGCTAAGGTAATCTGTGGCAGGAATTGTTCCTCCCTGCAGGGAGTAGTAAAAGTTGTTATTGCCTCCTGGGTTGCTCCTTCCTGCCCAGATCACTCCACCTTGGGCCCTTTCCCCTTGCCCATTTGCTTCTTACCTTTTGGTCACCCCACCTTCATCTCCTGGGCCTAGTCAGATAAACAGGACTTGGTGAGGTGAGAGAGGGAAGAGAGCAGGAGAACAAAGAAAATCTAAAATGTATAAAAGGGGCAAAACACTTCCACTACTTGGGATACCAGGACACTAGTAATGGTCCCCTTTTCCCTCCTGGGAAAAGTCTGTTACTATTTTTTTTTTTAATTTGTTATATATGACAACAGAATGCATTGTAATTCATTTTACACATATAGAGCACAATTTTTCATATCTCTGGTTGTGCACAAAGTAGAGTCACATCCTGTCTTTGTACATGTTCTTAAGGTAATGAGGACCATTGCATTCCCAATCTTTCCTACCACTATGTCCCACCCATTTCCTCCCTCCCCTTTTCCCCTTTGCCCTATCTAGAGTTCATTTAATCTTCCCCCAAGCACCCCCCCCCAGCATATTATAATCAACATCCTTAAATGAGAGAAATCATTAGGCATTAGGTTTCTTGGGATTGGCTAATTTCACTTAGCATATTTTGCTACTTTTTAAATAAAATTTGTTTTCTATGATTGACATGGAGTTTCTCTAGTGTTTAATCTTCACATCTGAGAATCAGAACTCATCACTGATAACTGCCAGTAATAGCTCAATTACAGGGATTTAATTTCTTCCTTCAAATCACCTATCTGCCATCAACTATGTGACCTGGTAAAATTTGTTTTTTCATTTAGACATATTTATCTTAATTATTTTGAGTTTTTAGTATTAAAAATATACTAAACAATGAAAGGAAAAAAAACCCCTTTTAATGAAAGCTCATGTATATACATCTTAGATCATGATCCATATAAGTATAATGTCTTATTTCTGTGTAACAAGATCATATTCTACAGATAGTTCTCTAAGATGGGTATTTAAAATCACAAATTATATTTTGAAGACTCTCTCAAAAGCTAATAGTAATTTTTTAATAGTTGAAAAATATCTTTAATTCTTCACATGACTACATTGATTGTAAGATATGGAAACTGACACACCTCAAATACTGTGGCCTGGGAAGAGGGAGTGAGGAAGAAGGCAACAACTTGATAGCATCCATCCTTTCCCAATACATTCTTTCCCAGTGACAGGGCAATTCCTAGAAAGGAAGCAAACATCATCCAGTGGCAAGACAATCCCTGGTAAGGAATTGGTAAGGAAGCAAACATCATCCAGTGGCAAGACAATCCCTGGTAAGTCTAGAATGGCAGTCTCTGGGAGGAAGCCATAGCAAGGGTCTTTCCCCAAATAAATCCTTTCACAGTGACGTTACAATGGGACCCAGAAAGGAAAGGGATAAATACTGAACACTGAACCCAGACCTTCCATTCTTCCCCAAGTAAAAATATTGCCAAGTAAAAGCAAATCTCAAATTCTCACAAACCTGTCTCCTGAGTGCCCAAACTGACATGCAATATCAAAAATTATGTCACCTCTCCATGTTACCTATGTTAAGTGCAGACCCCTCCTTTGGCCAAGGGCTCATTTTCCACTAGGAAAGTGGGTTCATCAGAGGCATGGATGGCTCCACCACTGAATAAAGGCTGTGCTGATTTGTGAAGTTTGCACCCAGCTTGGTCATTTTGTGCTAACATTGATTATTAATTAAATGTATTTAAACTTTTTTTTTTTTTTACTTTTAGGGATTTCAAAAATTATCAATAATTTTATTATAGCAATTAAATTGCATATAAACAATATGAAAGTAAATAATTACAAATTAGCACAAAATTATAAACAATACTGTGGTATTTTCAAAAAGTATATGTTAAAATTTTGATAAATTTTATGATCTGCTATCACATCTAAAATTATAAAAAACTATTGGAATACATTCATATCCCATACTTGAAGGACTACTGATGCAAAATAATTAGTCATAATTTTTATGATGTTTTTACAGAACTGCTTTCTGTAGACACAAAACAGGCACACTTGGTTTTAATTAGTGGTATGGATAAAACAATTAATTTTTCCGTTTTACAAAATTATTTTAAAATATTTATTTTCAAAATATTGTTTCACAAAATAAATATTTATAAGTAAGTAAAAAAATAGTTGTTACAATAATGTTTTACTGTGAATTACTTATAAATAAGTCCCATGACATTACTTAATATTATTATTTTAATTTGTATATTGGTTTAGTTTAATTTAATTTAGATTGCAAATTATTCAATCCTGTTTCTGAACTTGTAAACAGATTTACTTTACTCACTACTTCTTCCCAATTTTTTAATATAACATCGTAGGATTACACAGCATTCTAGACTACTGTGGAAAACTGGCAATCATCTACAGTTAATCCCTCCTAAGCCACTTTAACCTGTCAGAATTCCTGTGTTGTTATTTCATTATGCCTGGCATATTACTTCATTAATAATTTTTTGAAATATTGAAAGAATCAATTTTTAAATTCCACTTTTGCTCTCTTAGAATTTCAGTGATAAAGAAGCTAAAATATAATCTTGCTTGCATTTTAAGTAACTCTTCCACAACCTGTGTTTTCTCCTCTAACAAATTCTACCTGAAGAATAGTTCATTTAGTTGATATTTCTCTAAATTGAAGCTGCCTAAACTTTTTATTTTCATTTATTGCTAGGTATAATGTTAATTCTTGGTGATTTTTATGTTTTCATCCAATAAAACTTTAATCAAGTAATACTCAAGAGTTAAAAATACAAATATGAGTTCTAGAGTCACACACACTGAATACTTTTTTGCTCATGGAACACATTTACTTGAAAATGAAATCTTTCCCAATTGCTGCTCATTACCGCTTTTGCTACATACCATGTGTCATTAGAAATCATGTTTCAACATATGATAATATATATCATAAACATATGCATAGGTAATTAAGAAGCAAACATAATTGAGACTCTGCTAAGTCTCCACTAGCTAAGTTTCTTAATACTTACGGGGGAATAATAAATTGTAGCATTTTTGAAACTGTCACCAGAATAAAGGATAGCCAATGTGCATACACAGGTTTTTTTTGTTTTTTTTTTTTTGTTTTTTTTTTTTTTTAAAGAGAGAGTGAGAGAGGAGAGAGAGAGATAGAGAGAATTTTTAATATTTATTTTTTAGTTCTTGGCGGACACAACATCTTTGTTGGTATGTGGTGCTGAGGATCGAACCCGGGCCGCACTCATGCCAGGCGAGCGCGCTACCGCTTGAGCCACATCCCCAGCCCCTGCATACACAGTTTTTAAAAATCATAATTAAGAATGTAAATACTGTACGTTTACTATTTTATAAAGAGTTTGTGGTAAAGAATCATAATTACTATGCTATTCTATTGTTCTTTGTATTATTAGGATAAAATATATTGTCTGGCCTTAGTAGATATGCAAGATATATTTATTGCACTGAGATATGCAAAGTATTTAAGAAACCAGTTTAAGAAAGAATTCCATAATAATATAATGTGATATATAATCTTATATGTGGTCCATTATGTATGTGTATTATTATAGTATCACAATTACTTTGTAAATTACTCCTCTCATGTGTTTTTATTTATTTATTTATTTATTTTCATGTTTCTCTTGAATATCTGCCTGGAGACTCACGAATACCTGTGTTACATTTTCAAATATTTTATGTAGTATGAATGGAGAAATTCTCAAAGAAATGATGTTTTAGTAAAGCTCTCTGGTGATTTTAATGTAACCAATAATATTTTGCATGCATATTATAATGAAGGGATTCATCATATTGTATAACTATTAAACTTCAGGGAATTTGGCTTTCTTCCCTTTTAGGCACAATATAAGTCTTGACTGAATGTAAGATCTGGGTTTACTGAAGTCCATTGTACAGATCACCTAAGACCACAGATCCCAGACAGCTTGGATTAAAACCTTCCAAACCCACCACTACTTCATGTGCTCACATTATACTGCAATTACAATAACTATTTTTTTTAATAATCCTATATTGATATATTCTCTGTTGTCTTCTGAAATATAGAAAACTCTTGGATTTATTGGTGACCAATAAATCCTCCACATTCAATTATACTATTCTTACAAGAAAAAAAATGACTGAAATGAAAATAAGATTAAGAAATTTCATTTTTAAATGTAAATTGTAGTAGTCTTGTTGATGTGTTTAAGTAACATTCAGATTGCTACAAGATGGAGGTAAATATGAGTTGACATATAAATCATAGTATGTGGGTATTAAGGATTTTATACGGGGAGCAATTTAAGTTCCAATATGTAAGGGAGTGCTTTGAAAAATTTCAATTTGTTTCATCACCTCATTATATTAAAATTTAGTGATATAATTGAAGCACATAGTCACAGCTTAGAGATTCCTTTAACTGTGCTAGAAAATACTTAGTCTTTGAAAGTACTTTCATGTATTTTTACCATAAGTCTGAATTTGTTTCTAATTAAAGAAATTACCACCAATATGTAATATTTATTAAAGTGTATTTTACTACATGCATAAACCATTGAATGGATTTAAAAAATAAAACTTGAGTCCTCCTTCCCATCCTGCATAGTGCTTCTCAGTGTGTCCTGACTTCCAATATTTCTCACAATTAGTACTCAGGCTATGCTCCTAGTTTTTATTTGTATTCCTCACTTCTTGGCTTCACATTGATTTTTTCATTGAAAATATGACTTGAATTCACAGCTATTAGAACTGTGCTTTGAATTATCTGAGACTTAAAAACATTATAAATCTGCCCAACATAAGATTTCTTCATGTTCCTGTATAACAAAATCTTTGGTCACAAAATTGAGTTGTTAAAATAAAATTAACATCACCTAAAACAACTCCTTTGAGTTATTCTTGGACGTTATAATTCTCTATTGTTGGGAAACTGCCCTAGAAAGAGGCTAAGATCTAAATAAAAGTGGACAAATCCTTGTGTTATCAGTTTCTATTAGTAGGAAAAAAAAATTCAATGTGCTGTTTATTGATTTTATTTTGTAAAAACATATTTATTCTAGAAAATTTTCTTTTTATTTGTCATCAAATTATAATTGGCTTTCATTTTCAAAACATTTTAGGAGTAATATTCACTAATAAAATTATTAACTGGCTTTAAAGTATTTAAACACAAATAAACTAGAAAAACTCCCTTTTTTAGTTTGTAGCATGAAAGATGATCTTACCTTCAGCTTCATATATTTACTGAGATCCCTTATTTTTTTAATGATCTCAAATATAAAATGGAAACAATTTTTTACAAATATGTTTCTTATAAAATTACATGGATGATTGAAATGCATCATCCTTTTCCAAATAGTCATGCTGAAATTGCTAAAATATTATGCTTATAGTTAAAACAGAACAAATATTGAATATGATAAGATCAGACTTTTTGCTTCTGATATCCATACCCATCATTCAAAGGTCAATATATAACATTTGATTCAGAAGCACTGCTTTTAATAATTTGTTGTCTGCATAAGTGTACATAGATAAAATTTTAAATTAATAAAAAGAATCTAGCTTACTTGTAAGGGAAATTAAAAACGCAGAATATGGTATGTGGCAATGGTGAGGTATAGATGTATCTATATCATCACTTCCTTTCTTAAAAATAAGATTGCAAGAACTCAAAAATTTAAAATTTTCAGTCTCCTTGGTTGGTTGTGAATTGTATACCTAAATAGAGAGACAGAGTAACCTTATTATAAATGATCCTCATCTTTTCACATTGTACCGAAATTTTTATTTTCCTCTATTTAATGTGAAAAATATCTTTGGCAACAAAATGACCATTTTTTTTCCTATTTATAAAATGTAGCTTCTATATTTTAATCTATAATCTCCTAAAGTATTGAATTATGTGGTTTGACTTTACACTATGTGAAGATTAAGCATTTCCTTTTGCTCTTTTTAAATTAACCTTCCATTAGTTTTGAGTGATCTCTCCTTCTTGTATTATGGACTAGCATATAAAAAAGAATCTTATCAATTTTTACTATACCCTTCACAATCTTAACTCAATTATATTCACCCTATCTCTTCACATTTGTAGGCTAAATAATCTTAGCTTCCTTACTTTCCTTTTGTATATACTTAAGTTTCATTCTATTTGAACCATATTATGTGTCCTTTCCTGAACTCTTTCATTCTTATCTTTCCCCAGGGGATATAACTTAACTTAAGACAGTGCTTCACATTGAAAGATTCTCTATATAATTATAACATACATTAGTGTTATTAATTTGCATTTATATACCATTTCATTTATGCAAAGTGCTTTTTAGTTTATCTTTATACTATTTCTGGGAACTTATTAGCATATGTTTTTGGAAAGAGAAAGTATAAAGAGATTGAAACTAACCCCAAATCACTAGAGGTACATATAAATCTTCTTTTTAAAACAACAGAAAATGATGTTTTTCATTTAAATAATCTATTTAAAATGCTAATTTGATTGATGGGAACTCACTAAAAGGCCTTGTTAATTTCTTAGCAATAGAAAGAACAAATGAACAAAGCGATTATTTTGATATAGCTGTTCATTTCAAACCAGTAAGACTACTTTTTTAATGTGTGTGACTTAGAACGTATAACTTTGTCACTTATTTTGAGTTTGAAAAAATTTTGTTCAAAGAATAAAACATTTTTAGTATTTAAAAAAAACAATAAAAGCAATTGCACTAAAATTAATTGGAGTGAGTTGAATCTAGCAAATATCCATACAGCATGTACAATTTAGCTTTGTATACCAGGAAATATCTCCTCTCTGTGCTTATGTAAATTAGAGGTTACTTTTCTGATGATTCAAATTATACAACCCTGTTATGGACTTGGCTTGTTGTAAATTCACCATCCATTAATTCATGGACTTTCTATCACTAGAGACATAATTTTTAAAATTAAGTCTTGGTATTTTTGTATTGCCTTGACTTGCTGAAATCCAGAGGGCCACACGAGACTTACTCATAAATTTTAAATTCTTTTATTTTTCCCTTAAAATCTTGTTATCAAAAGGATCAAGTGAAGCTCTTTTTGAGACCTAAGTAAGAGTAAACTGTTAGTGGCCAGCGAGAGACTAATTCAGACAAACCCAGCACATTCTTCCTGCTGGACTGGGGTTATTCTACCCGCTTGTGAGCATGCATTCCACAGCCCTAAACAATCTATTCCGGATTACAACTCTAGAGTGTGCATCATGTGATGTCAACTTCTGTGGGCAGTGAGAATACATGGCTCATAAACTGCTAAAATTTTCCTTCTTATCTGTTTAATGTTGGTATAATGTGTTTAGCCATCTCTATGATCTTAGGATGGGGTCCTTCTCTCATGAAAATAGTGAATAAGAGGCGATTAAAATAGCACACAATATTGTTCTTATTCAATGCTTAGTCCAGTGCTGATAAAGATCATCTTAAACTGTTTATAATTTGTTAACATGCTTATATCCCACATTAATATATTTAAAAATTTTAAAGTTATGGGTATTTTTAAATAAGCTTGGTAAGTTTTTGTTTTCACTTTAATGGCCCCTAGAGTCATAGTTTCTTGAAACCATTTTCATATAATGAAACAATTTCCAAAGTCATCTGATATTTTCTAGCATACTCAAGTTTTTTCACTTTTAACTCCTAATGTGTCAAATTTCAATTTCATATTTTAAAAGCCAACAGAAGAAAGGAAAAAAAATCTCAGGAGTAGAAAGAAGAAAGGCCTATTAACATATATTAAATTCACTAAGATGCTATGTAGCAAAACAAATATAAGATTATTATCTCATTTAATTTTCACATAATTCTAAGGAACAATTTTATTTCCATATTCAAAACACAGATAATTTGATTCTGAGAAATATGACACTGTTTCAAAGAGTACACAGCTAGTGAACACCAAAAAACCCTTTCATTCTGGTTTAAAAAAAAAAAAACACATTTGTTTTTCATTATTAGAAAACATAAGATTTGGGCTGGGTATGTGGCTCAAGCGGTAGCATGCTCGCCTGGCATGTGCTAGGTGCTGGGCTCGATCCTCAGCACTACATAAAAATAAATAAAATAAAAATGTTGTGTCCAATGAAGACTAAAAAATAAATATTAAAAAAATTCTCTCTCTCCTCCCTCTCTCTCTCTCTCTCTCTCTCTCTCTCTCTCTCTTAAAAAAAAAAAACCCACAAGATTCAAAAACAATACAAGAAGAAAGAAAATAGGAAGGAAAGAAAGAAGAAAGGAAGGATCCCGGGAGGGATTCGAAAAATTAATGAGAAAATAGTTTTGTTACCATTTAAATATTTTATTTATTTGTTTTTGATTAACATTTGTAAATGTACATATCCATGGGGTTCACTGTTATATTTCAATACATGCTTGTAGCATATTTTGATAAAATCTAACCTTCTTTTATCTACACTCTCAACTTCTTCCCAAACCCCTAGTAATCACTACCCCATATTCACTTTATGAAATTGAACAATTAAAACTGTTGTTGGGGTTTTGTTGCTTATTTAAAATACAGAACTTCATTTTCCCCCCCTTTCCCCTCACAACCTCTTATATGTAATTTTGTGTAACATTGAGGGTCTTCTTCCATTTCCATACAATTTCCCTTCTCTCTCCCTTTCCTTCCCACCACTTTTCTCTGTTTAATGTTAATCTTTTCCTCATGCTCTTCCTCCCTGCTCTGTTCTTAGTTGCCCTCCTTATATCAAAGAAGACATTTGGCATTTGTTTTTTAAGGATTGGCTAGCTTCACTTAGCATAATCTGCTCTAATGCCATCCATTTCCCTGAAAATTCCATGATTTTGTCATTTTTTAGTGCTGCGTAATACTCCATTGTGTATAAAAAAACAAGGGAGAGAATTGAACAACAGCAGATGAGGTAGAGAGGGAAGATGGGAGGGAAGGGGAGGGGGGATAATAGGGGATAGGAAAGGTAGCAGAATACAACAGTCACTAATATGGCATTATGTAAAAATGTGAATGTGTAACTGATGTGATTCTGCAATTTGTATTTGGGGTAAAAATGGGAGTTCATAACCCACTTGAATCAAATGTATGAAAGATGATATGTCATGAGCTTTGTAATGTTGTGAACAACCAATAGAAAAAAAATATAGAACTTCAGTTTCCCTTTCAACAAATTACTGCGAGGCTCAGTGTTCCTCCTGAGCTTTTCTTTCTTGCTGTTTAGAATTATTGAAAAGTGTATGAGAAGTCTGTCACAAAGACAAAAAATTCTAAATACAGAAATGAAATTGGACATTTTAAAGTACCAAAAACACCAACTTCTTGAGTCTTTGAGAATATCTAGAATTCTCTTAGATATCACTTTGCTTCTCATAGTCTGATTAAAATCGCTTTTCCTTAAGTGCCAGAATTTATGATACAGGCAAAAACCTAGTTTATATTCATATATATGCTTTCATTTAGATTTGTTATTTAATACTTTTTTATTCTTTTAACATTGAGTGTGTCAAATTATTTATATGAAAAATGCACTTTTTATTCTAAACCATAGACTTATTTTTAATTCTAGTATAGCAAAGGAGAGACTAGTGCTTTATTTTAAAATACACAAAGAAAGATGACAAGTATTGAACTGCATTGCAGTTGGATGAGATGTTTGGCACATCTTTTACTTTTTTCCTTTCTTATTTTAATATTTACTTTTTTAGTTGTAGTTGGACACAATACCTTTATTTTGTTTATTTATTTTTATGTGATGCTGAGGATCAAACCCAGGGCCTCGAACATGTGAGGTGAACGTTCAACTGCTGAGACACAACCCCAACCCCTCTTTTCCTTTTTAAATCAGGAAAATACAGTGCCCTTTTCAAAAAAGCTTAGCAGTCTTTGAATACTTAATCACATTATGATCCTGTTTGTTAAAACATTCAGTGGAATTGATATTACACACATCATTGGTCTCGACTCATATTTACCATATCATTATAATTATTAACTTGATTTACACAAGATTGAGCAAAGATTCTCTCTACCCCCAGCCTGCAAAATTATTTGCTCAGTTCACTTGGCTTTAGAGAGTAATCATAACTTTGTTTTTAAACTGGGTAATAGCAAACTAAATGCTAGTGCTTCCTGCCTTCATTTACTTTAAAAATTTTCAGTCTTGAAAGCATCCCATTTTCTTTAATATTTTTATGATTACTGAGAAAAGCAAAGTGCTTTTTGAGATAGAAATAATTTATCTGAATTGTAAGTACACTTTATAGAGAAATAATGGGTCTTTCCATGAATGTTTATGGTGTCCAATATTTCAAACTGCCCAATCATAAAAATTCAGGCTCTGGATGATTTTAATATGGCAGGTGGGTACTCTCACCTTCATGACTTTCAGGAGGGCTAAATGTAGGAGCTGGGATAGGATCCAGGGATTTCATAATCCCAAGGATTATTTTGTACTAAGTCTGAATAATTTGTAAACATTATTTACATATTAAAATTTAAAATTATTAAAAATCCATGAAACTCCACTAAAATGTGTAAAATTGAAATTCTAGCTTACTGATTCTTTTATTATTTTTAATTTTAGATAACTGTATCTTTGTCAAAAATTTCAACCATTACTGACAGTGTTGTGATTTATAAAATATTATTTTAAAAGGCATAATTTTTATAATTTGGTGGAAAACCCTCATTTGGTATTCAGTATCATTCTGTTTGTAAACAAGTTGGAATTAGTTCTTTATGCTATCATTTTTAAGGCTGTTACAATTTCCTAAATTCTTTGTAATTTTTACCTTCCCTAAGTATAGGTTGTCGTTTTTATAATTTAATTATTTTAGACTCTTTTCCTGGGACCTTTTGTTATTTAGTTATGTTTACTTAAGATAAGAAACCATAAATATATGACTTGAAAAATCTTAAGATATTTATCAGAATTTCTTAACATTTTAACAAGTACATCCCTACTATATTTTGAGAAAGACCTGTCTAAGAAAATAGTGAAAGAGCCATCAATCATAACACAAATATTTTTGATAAACTAACTGATGACAGTGAAAACGACATGTTGATGGCTTTAATAGTGGAGTTGGTGCAATATATTCTAAAAGATGAAATCTTCAGACAAAGCAGTGCTATGTCATTTTGAGAAAGAAGATACCAGATTATAATGGAAATATACACAAAATATTAATATTTGGTTTGAACATGCATATTGATTTTCTAATGCTGGTATGACATATTACCACATACATAGTGACTTAGACAATTCCATTTGATTCCTGCAGCTCTGTGTGTTAGAAGACCAAAATACATTTTTCAGGCTTCAATGAAGGCATTGGCAGGGTCAAGCTTCTTCAGGAAGCACTAGGGGAGATTTAATTTCCTTGCCTTTTCTAGCTTTCAAAAGTTTTTCTAAATTCTTCAGCTCAACAGAGCACATTATCTCAATCTCTGATGTGATCATTATCTTCTCTCTGTCTCTGGCACTCTAGCTGTTGTGATTGCATTCGGCTCACCTGAAAAGTTCAGAATAATCTTGCTATCCTTAAGTAAATCTTACCTGCAAAGTACCTTTTCCATGTAAGATATGTATTCATAAGTTTTGGAGATTAGAATATAAACATTCTGGAAAACTTTACTCTGTTTAGCATAGTATGGAAATATAAAAAATGATGTCAAAATGACCTAGCAGAGAGCTAGGTCACCCTGTCATTAAGGATGAAGGGAGAAAAATAGCATGATGTATGCATGTTTTGTGGAAGTTGATATTCCATCATTCATATTTTGAGACAAATGCTCAGGATAGAGTTCAGAGACACATCTTTGAAAATAGAACTATAAATTTGGAAGCAATTAATACAGAGATTACAATTCAATATCTGGATTAAGAATGATAAAATAATTATTTACCGAAAAGAAGACTTTGCAATTGACTCTGAAATGAGAGGAGAAATAGGAAAGGATTAGAGGAGAGGACAGAGTCATTAAATCCAAGGACTGAAGTATTTTAGCAAGAGAACTTCAAGGTGGACTTAGGTAAGACAGGATCTGAGCAACAGTTACTGAATCCTATGGAAGGAAACAAAATGAGATTGAACAATGTCTAGTACTCAGTCTATGCCAGGTACTGTGCTAGGTATCTTATATAGGCGAAGTCCTTTACTTTAACACAAGAAAGGACACAATGTCAAGGGCTTTTCACAGGTGAGAAAAATGAGGTTGACCGTCCACAAGATCATTTACTTCCTAACTGCAGAAGATAGAATTAGTGTGTCTAGTCCCCACACTTGCGGTGTGTTCATTACCTCATACTGCCTTTGGGGAAGTCTTAATCAGAATCAAAATGTTTCAAGAATTAGGGAATGTAAATATAAAAATAGTGATTCCAAAGAGTGTAAACCACACTACTGGAGAAAGAAGAGAGGAAGAGAGAAGGGCTAGGTAGCTTATAAGACAATTCTGTAAAATAAATAAGATGAAAAAATACGGTAATTTTAGGCCATGGAAACAGAAAACAGTTTTCTTAAGTGACATATTTGAGTGCTCATAGATAGAAAAAAAAAAAGATAAATAGGAAAAGAAAAAAAAAATTTAGCTGGTAGAATTATCTTGCAATGGAATTTCACAGAGTAGGGCCACCCCTTCCTGTGGAGTTAAGTCACTATATCCTATTGTGTTAAAAATTTAAATGATTAATTAAAATATTGTTTTGATTTAATGTTTGCACTCTCTCAGATATTCAAATGCTGAAAGCCTACCATTCGAGTGATGATATCAGGGGGTGGGACTTTTGGGAGTTTGTTAGCCATGCCATTGGATTAGTGTTCTTACAAAACACACCAAAGATCTTGCTTGTCTTTCTCCTACGTGAGAGAACACAATAAAAAGTCAGCAGTCTGCTGGCCTGAAGATACTCCTTGGGAGAACCTGACCATTTTGACACCTTGAGCTCAAAGCAGCCTCCAGAATAGTGAGAAATGTTTCTGTAGTTTATTTTACAAACCACTCAGTCTATGGACCATGTTACAGCAGCCTTACCAGAGTAAAACACATGTTAGTTGTATTATAGTTGTGGCATTTGAACATGTAATTCCTTCAACTTGAGATTCCCTTCATTACATTCTGTATTGCAATTCTACTCATGGATAAACAGCTTATAGCTATAGATCCTCATTCATGAAGTTGTTTCATTTTTTTTTCAACAGATATATTCTTTTCTGCTTACTTTCTCAGTTTGTATCTCTTTTGATAAATAACTTAATAGTAATAAATAGTAACTAATTGTAATGATAGTTATGGCATTATAGCATCTTTAAATAACAAGTACAAAGCTACATACTTTGTATACAAAATTGATTTAATTCTCACACAACCTTAAAGCTCTATCTTATCAAAAAGAAAACTCAGTTTTTCTAATATCACACATCAATGTATAGGAAAAAGAGGAATCAATTCTTCGATTTTTGTCTTAGGTTATCTCTAGTTGGAAGCACCAAAAATCACATGATAACAATGTAAATAAAAGTAAACATTAGCTTTAAGATTGAAAAAAAAAACCTGATAAATCCCATTTGGATGGGTTGTTCACTCATTGTCCAAGCCACTACAATGGTTTAGTTATAAACCAACTCTACAGAAGCTGGAGGGAGGATAAGGGAGGCTTTGACAACTGTGTGATGAACAATCATAAAGAACTCACTCTGCCAAAAATTATGTTCAAGAGTTATATTCCAATTCTTCTCTTAAGGATGATATCAACAATACCTGTGCCCACTCATATTTATAAGTAACACATTTAATTTGAATTTAGTAATCTAGATGATAAAGTTATATACATAGGTAGTCTGAAAATGAGTTTTACAAAAAGAAAAAATATATATACTTTTTGATACTTTTGTCCTTGTCTAATTCTGTGTTGAAATATGGGAAATAAATGGTTTGTATTATATATAGGTATTTATTATTATTATTATTATTATTATTATTATTACTACTACTACTATTATGTACTGAAGAGAAATGATTCAAACTTCCATAATGGCATCCTTATGTGCCTATGTAAGCCTGAATAATCATTCTAGCATCATGGTTGATGAATTTGTCAGGTTTTTAAAATTAATTAGAAAGAAATGAAATTGTAATATGACTTGCTTTGTCTGCATAACATGCCTTCTATGTAAATCACTAAATGAATACAAGAGATTAAATATTTTGGAATTATACAAAAATAAATTTTGAATTTTCTGGGCATAGACAATGCAAGCTAATGTCATGTTGATTACCTGCTTAACTGGGTTTCTGAGGCTGGCCTGTTTATGTTCCTGTTATAGTAGAAAGTTTCTCTTTTGAATGGGTAATCTGTTTTTTTTGTTTTGTTTTGTTTTGCTTTGTTTGTTCTTAGATTACTGATGTCAGTACCAGTAACTTATCTGGACAATGCTCAGAATGCTATAACTTTACATTTTGAAGGTCATTTTCCCAATTCTGCCCTTTCCTATGATGTTTTCCACACCACAATGAGAAATACATAAATAATCTAGATTCCAGAATATGCATCTGTAAATTCATACTAAAAAATTGCAAGCCATGAAAGACATTTTTTTTATGAAAAACGACTATATTTTTCAAAGTTCAATACAAGTTTTGTTTCCTAACTCATCTTCACTATCAAGATAATTTGACATTTATCTGATAGTCAAGGCATTTGAAACATTTTCTGATATTAAACAAATCTTTGATGAATGCTTCATTATATGGTTGAAACCTATATAAACATTTGGTAAATTTCATGCCTAATTATTAGATATAGCTCAAATGGGAGATATTTTACAACATACTTGATTAGTTAACTTGAACACAATCTTTAATATTTATAAAAAACAACATAGCTCTGGATTATTTTATATTTGAAAGATATAGTTGCTCATATTTATAAAAAGACATACTTGAAGAAATTGGATACAGAGAGAGATGCAGAAGTCAAGTTAGTGTCTCGTCTTACACTTAACATTTTACTTTCTGAAAAAGAATTAGTAATCCTGCTTTCTATGGACCACCTCTAATGGATTGTCTTCTGTATAATAAAGTAATTCAGTAAAGTGCATAGCTCATGAATATTTGTTATTGGCAAAAATAAAACATCATTTCATTATATTTAAAGTATTTAATTAGAAGCTTATGGATATTGTTGCTATTTAAAATTTACAAATTTAAGTGGGCATTTCATAGTTCAAAACTCATGAATGATAAGTATCTAATAATTTATTTAAGTTCAAGTTACAATTTGACTAATCCTAGTGAGAAAATAAAAATATATATCAACACAGATAAAAGGTAAGATATTTCTTGTATGTAACTCATTTTAGACTTTAAATGATTCATGGACTAGCATACTGTCAATCAGAAATAATTTTAATAAAGCAGCCAAGACAAATTCCCATTTAGAAACATATTGCCAAATTCCTCTAAATTTCTCTCCTTTTTATATTGCATAAGTTGGTTTCAGAGCAGCAATGATCTTAGGTACCTTCTAGTTTATTTAGAATAAACCTCAGTTAAGTGTTTATATTTGGCATCTAATCAGTCTCAGAGACTCTTTACAGTCCTGCGTACTGCACATTTTAACTGCTTCAATGCTGTAGGAGATAGCATTTATCCCAATTATGTATTAAGCCTGAAATGCAAAATTTTTATTGACAAATCTAATAAACTCTAAAGATGCACAATCTGTTTTACCAGTCACATTAGCAATGAAATATTCTTCAATACCTATCCACAAAATAATTTAGTAACATAAAATATATTCCAAAAACTAATTTAAAACTTTGAACTGAGAATAAGTTGTTTATTAGTAGTTCAATTTTTTTCATTCAATATGTGTTGGTAAATAACCAATAAAAAAACAAACACTTGTAACATATTTATGAAGAAATAAGTAGGAAATGTAGATTTTTTTAGACCAGATCTTCATTGCTTATAACGTTAACTTTTCCGAGGAGAATAATAAAATAAACTAGAATTTCAAGGTCATTTTTTAACATTACAATGTCAACTAAATGAAATAAAATATGATGGACTGGCAAAATCAGCTCTTCCTCTTACAGTGGTGTGTGTTGTCACGTTAGCTTGCATGGCAATGGATGGCCTGGCTGATGTATCAATTGTGGAGTCATCATGGGATAATTCTATCTCTTAAAGAAGAAATACAAATACAGATGTATAGAGAATTGTACAAACTTTACTCATTGGAACGAAAACACAGGTCAAGAATGTTTAAATGGCAATTTAGCTTCTGAACTTTTAAAAATGGAGAGCAAGTCCAACTCCTTCAATTTTGTGCATCTGTTTTCCTTGCTGAGAAAATAATCATAACTTATTTTCCTTCATCTTTAATAAAACAAGCAGATTCTGGTTTATACTCTAATATTTTGGCTGTAAGGCAGTAGGCAAGTTATTCATCATCACTGGAACTCAGTTATCTCAAAAGCAAAATAAAGATAAGTTCATAACTCATATGTTATGAATGTTAAATAAAATGAAATTATATATATATATATATATATATATATACCAAATATTAATACTGATATATCCAATGTAAATAATTGTGCATTTAAAAATAAATTTCCAAAGTATAATATATCTATTAGAAATATACTTGACATCATATAAACAACATTTATTTATTTTATGAGTTTAAAATAACTTATCATAATAGAATATGATTATGATTGTATTAGAGTCCTGGTGAGGCCACAATAATCTACCACAATTTGGTGGCTTAAGAGAACAGAACTTTACTTTTTATTAGACCATTATAATTATGCATGTTATTTGGATTCATTTTGACAAAATCGTACATTCACAGAATTTGATTTACTCCATTTCAGTCCCTGTTATTCTCCTCCCACTTTCTCTAACTTTCTCTCCTATTCTCCTTCTTCTACTCTACAGATCTTTCCTTTTATTTATTTATTTTTTATTGGTTCTTTCTACATATACATAAAAATGAAATTCTGTGTTGTATAGTTATATATGAACATAATGTGCTTTTGTTAAATTCATTCCACACTTACTCCTCTTTCCCATTCCTCCTCCCTCCCTCTGGATCTACTTCTACTTCAAAGATCTTCCTAAATCTTTATGATTTCCACCCTTCCCCCATTCTTTCTCTTATTTTGTTCTAGTTTCCACATATGAGAAAAATCACTGGATCCTTGATTTTCTGCTTACATGGTAATGGATGGCCATTCTTTGGATAAATACCAAAGAGTGGGAAATTAGGGTCATAAGGTGGTTCCATTGTTAGTTTTGTTTGTTTGTTTGTTTTTTTCAGAATCCTCAAACTCCTTTTCAAAGTTGTTAGGTACTAACTTGCAGTCCCACTAACAATGTATGTGTCCTTTTCCCCACATTCTCACCAGCCTTTATTATTATTTGTATTCTTGATAATTGCTTTTCTGACTGGAATGAGATGAATCTTAGTGTAGCTTTGAATTGCATTTCCATGCTTGCTAGAGTTGTTGAACATTTTTTCATACATCTGATGG
This sequence comes from Urocitellus parryii, assembly GCF_045843805.1. Classification (NCBI taxonomy): domain Eukaryota; kingdom Metazoa; phylum Chordata; class Mammalia; order Rodentia; family Sciuridae; genus Urocitellus; species Urocitellus parryii. The sequence continues at coordinate 65,940,740 of NC_135538.1, read as the reverse complement.
CTATGTGTGTTTCTTGTTTTGTGAAATTTTTGTTAAGTTCTTTTTCCCATTTATTGATTAGGATTTTGTTTTGTTATTGTTTGGTGGTTTTTTTTTTTATTTCTTGATATGTTCTGGATATTTTCCCCCTGTCAGAAGAGCAACTGGCAAAGATTTTCTTTCATTCTGCAAGCTCTTTCTTCATGCTTTTGCTTCCTTAGCTGAGCTAAAGTTTTCTTTGTTTTGTTTGTTTTTGATGGAATTTCACTTATTGATATTTGTTTTTATTTCTTGAATTTTGGGGGATCTTGTTAAGAAATTTGGTACCTTCACTGATAAGATGGGGTATTGAACCTATGTTTTCTTATAGCAGTTGCAAATTTCCTGGTCAAGTTTCTAAGTCTTTGGTTTACTTTGATTTGACTTTAGAGCAGAGCAAAGAATATGGATCTAGATTCCTTCTTCTACCAATAGATATCCAGTTTTTCCCACCATCATTTGTTAAAACAGTTATCTTTTATTCAACATATATTTTTGGCACCTTTGTCAAGTATCAGATGACTGTAAGTAGAAGGGTTTGTCTCTGAGTCTTTTATCGTATTCCATTGTTCTTGTTTATTTTGATGCCAATACCATGCAGTTTTTGTTGTTACAGTTCTATAATATAATTTGAGATGAGGTACGGTGAAGCCTCAGGAATCACTCTTCTTGCTAATGATTGCTTTGGCTATTTTGGGACTCTTATTCTTTCAAAAAAATTCAGGACTGATTTCTTTCTTTCTTTCTTTCTTTTTAGTTCTGTGAGAGTGTTATTGGTATTTTGATGGGGTTGCATTGACTGAGTTTTATTTTATCATGGTTCTGCAAACTTCTAAAATCTTTTTGTATGCAGGGCACTACTCTTTGAAAACTTCTTTGGAAAGATCTTGTCATGACTTTCCAGCTTCTGGCTGTTGCTTGCTACCCTGGTGCTTCTTCACTTTTAGATATACCATTCTGATGATATCTGCCTCTGTCTTCATATGGTATTTCTGAATGCTTCTGTGTCCCTTACTTTTTATGAGAACACCAGTCATGTTCAATTTAGAACCCAATCTAATCCAGCTTAACTCATGTTAAGTTGAAGAAGTCCTGTTTCTAGTAAGTTCACATTTTTGGTAACAGAGTGTGAGGACTTCTACTTACTGTTTTTGTTCCTGGGGACACAATTAAACCCATTACATTATTAAAAAAATTAACACCAAAAAAAAAAACAAATAACCCAAACAATAAATGGGCTAAGGAACTCAGCAGATACTCAGACACTTCACAGAAGTAGATATACAATTGATCAACACATATATGAAAAAAATGTCCAACACCTTTACCAATTAGAGAGATGTGAATCAAAACTACTCTAAAATTCCATCTCACCATAGTCAGAATAGCAATTATCAAGAATATAAGCAACAATACATGTTGGCAAGGATGTCGGACAAAAGGCACATTCATACATTACTGGTAGGATTGCAAATTGGTGCAACCACTCTGGAAAGCAGTATCGAGATTCCTCAGAAAATTTGGAATGGAACTGCCTTTGACTCAGCTAATCCATGGTTTCAAGAACTATATTGAATAGAAGTCATCCCTGTCTTATTCCAGTTTTTAGAGGGAATGCTTTCCATTTTTCTCCATTTAGAATGATATTGGTCTTGAGCTTAGCATAGATAGCTTTTACAATGTTGAGTTATGTTCTTACCCTCTCTAGTTTTTATAGTGTTTTGAACATGAAGGTATGTTATATTTTGTCAAATGCTTTTTCTGCATCCATTGACGTGATCATTTGATTCTTATCTTTATTGATGTGATGCATTATGCTTATTGATTTCTGTATGTTGAATGAACATTTCAACAGTGGAATGAACTCCATTTGATCATGGTGCACTATCTTTTTTATATGTTTTAGTATGCAATTTGCTAGAATTTTATTGAGAATTTTTGCATCTATGTTCATCAGGAATATTAGTCTGAAGTTTTCTTGGATTAATCAAATTATTTTTTTCTTTTTTAAATTTATTTTTTATTAGTTCTAATTAGTGATACATGACAGCAGAAAGCTTTTTGATTCATTGTAAACAAATGGAGCACAACTTTTCATTTCTCTGTATACAATGTAGAGTCGCACCATATGTGTAGTCATACATCTATCTAGGGTAAGGATGTTCATCTCATTGCCCTATCTTTCCTACTCCCATGCACCCTCATTTCCCTCCCTCCCCATAAGCCCAATCAAAATTCTTCTATTCTCACCACATCCGTTCCCATTATGGATTAGTATCCACTTATCAGAGAGAACTTTCGGCCTTTGGTTTTTTGGGAGGGGGTTACGTCTCTTAGCATGATATTATCCAACTCCATCCAGTTATCTGCAAATGCCATAATTTTATTATCTTTTAATTTTGAGTAATAGTCCATTTTGTATATATACTACAGTTTCTTTATCCATTCATCTATTGAACAGCACTAGGTAATCTCCTCAGTTTAGCTATTGTGAATTGTGCAGCTATAAACATTGAAGTGGCTGCATCAGGGATTGATAAAATTCTTTAAACAAAAGTTACAAAAATTTAATTATTGAATATTCATGTTTGATGATCCAACTCTCCTTTTAAAAAAATATGACCATTAAAGAGAGTGAGGCAATATTTAACATTTTTATCACTGTTTTCAATTATTGGGAGAAAAGCCAAAACATAGGAGATTGTGATTTCAGAACAAGGCTGTAACCTAATGGCATGAAGAATTTAAGCAACACTCTTCAAAGACAAGAATGATGGACCTTTTAAAGAGAAAATAAGAAAGCATGATGAAGAAAGGACATGGGACATGGGGGGATGAGGGGAGAGAGAAAGAGAAATAAAAATAAAGAAGGAAGCAAGCAAGCTCTCACATCCTTGGTGGCTTGATCATGCTGTGGTACCTTGGTCCAATTCCCCCATGGTATAGCTTATATGTTGACTCAAACCACCCACCTCAACTTTTAGGAGTTATTAGAAAATATGTCCTTGTCTACCATATGAGTGTCATTCTTGCACCTTATCTTTTAAAACATAGGAAAGTAGTATGATTTGTATATGATGGGAAAAATATACCAGACACAAATTTGCTTAATGGACAGTCACAATATTTCTTGGCAGCAATAAGTTGTTCAAAAGATGTTCAAGCATTACTTTTAAAGTCTAAATAATTGATCATTTTCAAATGAAACTTTAAATATCTTCCCCTGAAATGTCCATGGTTTAGTGACCAATACTTTAATAACAAAATTGGGGAAGGCAAGCTCCCATTTATTTACTGGTATCCATGATTTTAATGTTTTATATGTGCCTGGAGATTGTAAAATCACACCTCTTTTAGAAATTACAAAAAATAAAATATATATATATATATATATATATATATATATATAGACTGCTTATACTGTAAGAAAGGAAAAAAAATAACTATTTACTTTCATGAATGTTCCAATCTTGTAATCATAATGTACCTTTCCTTTTATATGCCAATGAAAAGAACACCTCCTACAAGAAAAAGTCTAAATATGTCTAAAAATTATCCATATGATGAGGTTTTTATAGCATAACTTTAAAAAATACATGAATATATACCCTTACATAAGCACAAACCCATTATGCCAGATTGCATATCATTTAAAATGATATATTTTTTAAAAAACCCTTTTACTGGTGCTTGCAGTTAGGGGTGTAATTTGAATACCTAGGAAATCAATATCTGCTTTACTATGTGATTAGAGCCAAATAATTGAAGTATCAGACAAGCAGTGAACCGCAGGGATTTTCTGCGCAAACAGCAAGTCCTTCTAACCATAAAGCTCTTCTCAGTGTTAGTGGACCTCAGGTTGTAATTACATAAAACTTTTGAATGTACTTTTTTTTTTTTCAAAAGAGAGTGTTGGGTAACTATTCAAGAAAAGAAAAAAGTTCTAAAAATATCAGAATTGACACTTCATACTGCAGTAAGAAGGAAGGAACTGTTTAAAAGATAAATTGATAAGAAAGATTTTGAAGGACTCTCATTCATAGCACCTAACAATACCACTATGCTGGTCACTTGGACCCTTTCATGCACAGCTAGGAGTACCTTAGCAGCATTCAATTTAATTCTTCCCCAGATCATCAGGGTTGATGCTTTTCCTTTACCCACCTTCAAAAGCTTAAATCTCTCTCTCTCTCTCTCTCTCTCTCTCTCTCTCTCTCTCTCTCTCTCTCCCCCTTTCTCTCTCTCTCTTTCTCTCTCTCCCCCCCCCACCCATAGACACTCATATTTTCTCCTGAAAATGCTTTCCGACTGATTGCTGTGAATTCAGCTAAATCCGAGCCAGTGCACCATGGCAGAATCCAAGAGGCACAATCATAACTGCACCTATCTGTTGGATAACAGAGCATGAATCAGCAACGACAAGCAGGTGGGCTTGAAGGAAGCCAAAAGAAGCAGTTAATAAATGGCAATTGATACTTAGCTCCAGGGTTGGGTAGGAGTGGTGTATGGTCTGCAGTATGACAAAGAGTATGTATTCCATATGACAGAGCAAACCAGTTACTCAACTTCAGCACCTTCATTGACTTCACTTCTATGTGAGAATCTGGGCCAATTTTTTTTCTTCAAAAAAAAAAAATCAAATAATAAAAATAAAATAAAATTTCATGCATTACTGTAAAATATTTCATCTTGCAAATATTGACAATTTACCACATAAAGGACCTTTTATCAGAAACCAATTTATTCATAAATTTATGTATAAAAATATTTTGTGTGGCAGTCATCTAAAAGTAATTATAAAGCATAGTAATTACTTTTATGACATTTAATTCTATATATCATTGGAATCTTGATTGGATATATTTTTGATATTTAAAAGCAATATAGGGAATAAAAGGTTAAATGAGAAATGCCATAAATATATGAGGTCATAGTACCATAAACTTTCTATTAATCAAAACTCTTTTATTGATGTTTTTTGTTTGTTTTAGTGCTAGAGATTGATCCCAGGCTCTCTCATATGCTAGGCTAGTGTTCTGTCACTTAGCTTGATAAATGTTTTATTATCAAGCTGAAAAATAAATGTTTTACACTATGGGCCAGATATCATCTGCTACATTGTTTATCTCTGATACTGAACCATGAAAGTAGTTTCAAGCAATTGTTAAATAAATAGGTATACTTAAATTATAATAATTTTTAAAAATTTTATTTTGAGATGTGGTCTCACTATGTTTTCCACACTGACTTATATTTGTAATCAACCTGCCTCATCTTCCCAAGTATCTGAGATAATATGTGTTGCCAACATGTCCAGCTTATGAGCAGGTTTGTGATCATTACCCAGCAGTGTTATTCTGTTCCTCTGGTCAAAAGATTTGGACCATTACAATTCTCTCCCATGTGGCTGAGTTCTGTACTTCCAAACAAAATTAGAATAACCATGAATAGATATATTTTTATAATTTCTCTTTATAACATTTAAGAACCAGAAAACAAAAATGTGATTCCAATGCTTTTTCTTGCCCTACTTCTCAATATACACTATATAATCAGTATATGGTCTATACTCAATATAACATGCTGAATTATATTAAGTGCTTCAAACATACAATTCAAATGTGTTCACATTCATATTCCTAAACGTGTTCACATTTCCCTCTCCTCTTTCTCTTTCTGAAATATCCTTCTCCCTAATCACCATCCTCCACATTTTTACCTTGTTAATGACTGAGGTTGTCTCACAATATTAGAGACAAAATACCTAATATTCATATCTTGAATCTCCCTTATAGTGAAAACACAGGAGTGAATTGGTTTTTGGAAGTTAAATATACCTACTATAGGTCTTGAATTGGAAGCTAAATTTATCAGAAAGAAAAGAAAAAAAAAGCGAAGTTATGCCTGTGTTGACAGAAGTGGAGGCTGTGATATCTAGTCTGCCCAGGAGCAGCACTGACAGAGGAACAGAACCAGAGCTTATTTCTTTTTTTAATGCCAAAAATAATTACAATGTACTTTTTAAGACAAGTTGTTATATCTAATGTTTACTGGTTGCAATAATAGTATTCTAAATAGAGCAGTCAGGCTGGGGTTGTGGCTCAGAGTTAGAGTGCTTGCCTGGCATGTGTGAGGCACTGGGTTAGATTCTCAGCACCACATATAAATAAATGAATAAAATAAAGGTCCATCAATAACTAAAAAAAATTGAAATCAATCAATCAAGTAAGCAAGCAAGCAAGCAACCAAGAGGAGATTTTGAAGTTTGTCTTTGGCTTTGGATACAAAGAATAACCCTCTCTCTTCCTGTTTCAGCAGCCTAGTTCTTAATTGTATGAGTATTTTTGTGACCTTTCCAATATTTTTCAATATACTTATTTTCTGTTTAAGCAATTTAGATCAGTTGCTAGCAATTAAGTAAACTCAGGATAGTACACATTGGTCATGGGACTAGGGTAGCAAGGCAATTGGGATCCAGCCATTCCTCAAGAAATTATTTTATTTTCTGTTTCATTAAGCATAGGAATTATAGAAGTAGTTTGTTTTTAAGGGAGATTAATTTATCTTTCTTTTCAGACTGTTATCATATCTTTTAAGATTAATTTATCTTTTCCCACCAGATTAAGTGAATTAAATTATGTGCCATAATTTGAATTGTAAAATTTTTAATCACCTCATTTCATAAACATTGGTCCATAAATTAAAGATATCACATGAGTAAAATAAGAAATTAATTGATCACAAATATTTTCGTGGAGTAAGAGATATATCTTACAGCATGCAGAGGTTTGACATCTTGGTAAATCACCTGAGGAAAGAGGAATCATGTGCATTTTGGGATATTCCCCCCCAAATTGGAGAAATTTTTTTTTTTTTTACATTGTGCTCTATCACCCAACATGGGAGAAATAGATTGGTGAACTTTATTTATATTTGAAAGACATCATGTGATGTGTTTAAGTGTATCAACAAATTGACTATGTAATCTCCAAAGCAAACGACTTTGGGTATGAACCATTGCAATACAAGACTTTTCAGCTTGCTCAAGTTTCACTACAAGAAGCTTTGTTTAATGAATTGAATGACCTAGAGAATAGCTTGATAAATATTTTCTTATAGGGCCTAATAGTAAATATTTTAAGTTGTAGACCATTTATCCTCTGGAACACTGTTTTACTTTCATATTGTACCATGAAAGAAGCTGTAGACAATTATTCACTTTGGTTATAATAAAACTTCAATTTTAAGAACAGTTAATAAGACTCTGGTTATAGTTTGCCAATCTCTGTTCCATAGGATTCAAGTATTTGAGGGTAAATTAGTTCCTGATTCAAAATGTTATTGTGATATTTTTCTATAGTCAACCTCCCCTATGTAAAACAAAGATAGCATTATTTTAATGATATGTAAAATTAAAAAAAAAATCACACACTATGGGATTTCTGTTCACATATTTAGGAAGTCTATGTGAAGCTACAATTTACTTTCAGAAATCATAGCAAAGACAGAAATAGAGGTAAATCAAAAGTGGTAATATCTAGGTATATTATATAAGAACATGGAGTGAAATATTCATTTTTAGATTTAAAAAATTTTATAACAATGGTCATAAAAAACAAAATAAAACAAAAGGTAAATTACACTATTATTATTTAAATTACTTTGAACAACATTAAATTAACCTATCAAGAATTTAAAATCCTGACTGGTCTGACCTCAGTGAATATAAGATAAATCCTTTGATATATAATTTATTATTTGCAGTAATTATTGATATTTATATTCTTCACTTGTTTTGCTTCATAGGATTATGACTTTTTATTCTGCTAATACTTGTATATTTATAGTTTAGAAACCACTAAATATTTAAATGTTAAGGAAAAGTTAGGGTTAAATTTTAGAACATTTCAAGCACTGCATACTTGGCAGAGAAATAGAAGCTTGAAAGATTGTCATTGCACTGACAGAGCATCTGACCCTTCCTAGTACATATGACACTAGAAGGATAATTGAGTGGCCTACTGTGGACATGCTAATTAATTTGAAATTATTCCTCACATAGTATTAATAGTATTGTTAACTCACTGCTTCCTTCTTCTGAGTTCATAAAAACTTCATTTTTGCAGCCATGCTGAAGAATAGATAAATTGAGCATGAATTTGTCAGGCTTGATTGTGATTAACTAAAAACCTCTCATTTCATTATGATTGTCATCCATGAATTCTGTCTACATGTTGTTTTTTTTTTTTTAAAGAATGAGTGGAAAATTTCCACTTTACCATGATCATCTGTGTAAAAAACAAAAAAAGAGTATATCCTTTAATTCAGAAGAGTCTGCTTGAATTTAATTGAAAACTAAATGTAATTAAAAAAAACAAATCATATTAGAAGATAGTGGCTATGATATGAAATCTGAAAATATTATGGCATAATTTAATCTTTTTGTTTTTTAAAGAAAGAGAGAGAGAGAGAGAGAGAGAGAGAGAGAGAGAGAGAGAGAGAGAGAAGAGAGAATTTTTAATATTTATTTTTTAGTTTTCGGCAGACACAACATCTTTATTTGTATGTGGTGCTGAGGATCCAACCGGGCCGCACTCATGCCAGGCGAGTTCGCTACCGCTTGAGCCACATCCCCATCCCCTAATTTAATCTTATTCCCAGTAAAACAACACATAATTCTGATTTCTATTGAATCTAACTTGAAAAATTAAAGATATATTTTATTTTTCAAAATTGACAAAATATCTGATAGCTCAACTATCAGTTTTCTAATGAATACCCAATATGTTGGGCTTTTAAGTCTCAAAATAATCTGGGTATTCTTATTTCTAAATAATGACAAGAGTATAGAAGAAGTAAGTCTGTGAAAATTAGAGAAAATAATTTATAAATACATTGTATTTTATTGGGCAAATAAAGTCAGTGAAAGGGTAGATAGAAATTGTCAAGGAAAAGTATTGGAAACAATATATAATCAGTTTTGATGAGTGACATAATATTTGTAGTATTCATTTTTTTTCATTATTTGTTTGTTCAATGCTTAGAGAATTAGTATTTATATGTCCCATGTTTGAGATTATCCCAGGGATATAATTTATTTCCTTAATGATATTGTCCTTTCTCTCACCCTAATGCTTTCTAAGTTTGTTGTTATCCTTTTCTTTTCACATAGTCAGATTTTTTTTCTCCAACATTATCTTTTTTGGGTCTTCCCTATAATTGGAGATGAATTGACTTTATTTTGTAAATAATTTCACTGATGCTTATTTAGTAAGAAAGAGGGAGAATCAAGTGAAGCTCAAGTAGGAACTGGTGGTTTCAAGTAAATATGATTGTCCCTGGGTATCCATGGAGGACTGACTCCAGGATCACACAAGATATCAAAAAGTAGAGATAGTCAAGTTCCTTATGTATATTGTTGCAGTATTTGCATATAGTACCCATATTCTCCATATACTTTAACCCTAGTATATGTATTAGACCTAATATATTATGAATGTTGTACAAAAAGTTTTTATACTATATTGTTTAGGAAATGATAATACAAAAAAACCATGTTTTTGATCAGTACAAATGTAATCCCTCCACTATTTTTTTTTTTTTGTGGGGTGGTATTAGAGATTAAACTCAGAGGCTCTTGAGCATTGAGTCACATCCCCAGTCCTATTTTGCATTGTATTCTGCACGAGTCCTGCGCAGGAGGTGGAGATGGGCTGGCTAATAAATAAAAGAATAACAAAAAACAAAACAAAACAAACAAACAAAAAATACAGGACACAGAAAGTAGTTTCAAAAGTGGGGTTAGGATGCGCAAGCTGACCAGACAGATTAAGCTTATGGATTTTGGACAAAATGGAGCCCAGGCCTGCTTTATTTTTATTAGGAACCATCAAAAGCCTTCCAAAGAATGTTCTTCACCAAAAATGATTAAGGTTGGGCTATCTAGTTCCCAATGGGTTATGCCCTTTTCCAGAGCTACTATTAGGTATCTTCCTAGCAGAGTGGAGATAAAGGTCACTTGCTTTGGGGAAGCTATTGCTGTGGGAGAGCCACGGATAGTTCCTAAGGCCAAATGTAAGTCTCCCTGGCTTCCATGCTGAGAGAAGATCCACAGATGGCTTCCCACAGTATTTAGATACAGAGTCTCACTGAGTTATTTAGCATCTTACTTCTAAAGCTGACTTTGAACTTGCAATCCTCCTGTCTCAATTTCCTGAGCTTCTGAGATTACAGACATGTGCCACCATACCCAGCTTCCCAAAATATTTTTGATTGTGGTAGGTTGAATCTGACTAAATAACCTGAGGATATATAGGGCTGATTCTATGTCTATGGAGATGCAGAAAAGAGCACCAACAGTTCTGTACAATTGTCTACATGATAAAAACTTTAAATTTAGAGTTTAGAAATTCATTTCATGTTTTATAAATTTGCCATCTATTAATCTGTCATTTACCTCTACTAGACTGTGGCAATAAATATGTAGTTGAGAATGCATTTCCTATTATCTTTTGGAAGCTATACATGAAGAAATATATATTAAGATATACTTAATCTTCAATCATGATCTCATAAAAGTTATAAAAGTATTGCCATTTAATTGTCCATATACCCTGGATAAGAAAGGCATCAAATTGTATGCAGATATATCAATTTGTGTATAAAAAAAGGAAGAAAGAAAAAGAAAAGAAAGAAAGAAGAAAAAGTGAGTATGGATGATATGTATAGTGAGGTGGGTTGACAACATAAGTCAGAACAAGAAAGTAGCACAGACTCAGAAGTTAACACTTTCTCTGACTTGAAAATACAAGAAAAAGTATCATTTATAAGAAGTACAAGTATTTAACCAAATTGAAAACTACTTAACTTCTTGAAACTTATTACCAAAAGAAAATCATTCTTAACATTATTACTTATCTTTCTGAAACATTTTATCTCTTCCTCTTTCCCATTTTCTATTTTATCCTCTAAAATTAATATCAAATGAGAAATTGCTATACATATGTGTGACAGTTAATTTTATGTGTCAACTCTAATGGGTTACCCAGACAGCTGGTAAAACATTTTTCTTGGTATCTCTGTGACATGTTTCCAGAGGAAGTAAGGATAGGAGTCCGCAGACTGCATAAAGAAGAGACATCCTCACCATTGTTGCTAAGTATCTTCCAATTCATTGTGAGCCTGAGTATTAAAAAAAAGAGAGAGGCAGGCAGATTCAGTGGCACATGCCTGTGATGCCCGTGGCAGCAGGGGAGGCTGAGATAGGAGGCTTGCAAGTTCAAATTTTGCTTCAGCAATATAGCAAGGCCCTAAACAACTTAGTGAGACCCTATCTTAAAAAAAAAAAAAAAAAAAATTGGTGGAGTGGCCACCTGGGGATGTGGTCCTGTGGTTAAGCTTGGCAGGTGGCAGAAAATTCACTCTTGAGCTGGGACATCCATCATCTCCAGTCTTTGGACATCAGAGTTCATGTTTTTCAGGCCTTCGGATTTTGGAACTCCGCAATAGACCCTCATCTCATACCTTTTTTCCCTGAGACAAGCTGCACCACTGGATAGCATGTTTTTCCACATTTAGAATATGTAATCATCTTGCTTTTGCTTAATGGTCTTGGTGTGTGTGTGTGTGTGTGTGTGTGTGTGTGTGTGTGTTATGTAAGTACCTCACTGCTGACCTTTATTTTCAACATTTTATTATTTCATCTATTTGTAATGATATTCAATACAATTACTAATATAGCAATATAACTATTGCTTTAAAAACTATAATCTCCTTAAATATATTTTATGAATATATATTCATTATAATGATATGATAAGCCAAATACTTCATACACCAATTTATCACAAATATTAACACTTATTTGTAAAATTCATTAACATTTTAATTCTATACAAATGTCAATACCTAAAAATATATTTACTTTAAAATTTTTAGTACAATAAACTTTCTTCAATAGTTCCTTTTTTCCTTTCTTCTTCCCTTCCTTTTCTTCTTTTCTTCGTTTTTTCCTTACTTTTTATTTCCTTTGTTCCTTTTATTTATTTATTTATTTTGGTGCTGGGGATCCAATGCAGGGCCTTGTGTGTAAAATTTTTGCCTTTCTTCGAGCTTCTTTCTTTCACTCCGTCTTTCCTTACTTCCACCTTTCCATTTTTCCCTTTGTTTTTTTTTTTTTTTTGAGAGAGAGAGAGAGAGAGAACTTTTTAATATTTATTTTTCAGTTTTCAGCGGACACAAAGTCTTTGTTTGTATGTGGTGCTGAGGATCGAAACCGGGCAGCAAGCATGCCAGGCCAGCGTGCTACCGCTTGAGCCACATCCCCAGCCCCTCCCTTTGTTTTTGTTTACAATTGTCCAAGCTTTTCTTTCACAATTTTTTTCTTCCAGATAAAATTTTAAATTGTTATCTGCTTCCTTCATTCTTTATCTAGTGAACTTAATATACAGGTGATTCCAATTTCTTTCCCTTACTTTTCCACAAAAGTGAAATATAGCTTTAAATTCCTAAGTTGAACTAGTATGATTAATGAATTCAGAAATAAGAAAAAAGATTGAGATCCCAAGTGGCATCTCTTTTTTCTGTTTCTGAGTATAAATTCTAATTTAAGCAACAAACAAAAAGGAAACCAAACACTGCCATGACAGAATATTGCTTTTGTTCTTCTTAAAGTAGAAGGCTCCATATCAAGGAAATGTTAATGAAATAAAATTATGCCCTATATAACAATGTCTTGAGTTGGGTTTCCTAGGAAAGACATGCTTTAGCATGCAGGGTGTTCAGGAGGGAGTGCTCTCAATGCCAACGCTGTACTATGGAAGACAATAAGTAGAATTAGGAAAAGGAAGGAAATGAGGCATGGTAGTCCTAAAGAAAACCTCCACTGACTGTGGGGAGCTGTAGAGCTACAGTGACCTTTGGATTTCCTCCCAGTTAGAATGAATGACTGAGCAGCCTCCTATTTAACAGTTACTAGATGAAAGATGCCTTTAGAGGAATATGTGTCTTCATGCAAGGCATTTTTCTTCAACCAAAAAAAAAAAAAAAAAAAAGCATAAGTTAGGCTGACAACCAAGAGACATTTCTTGCCATCATTCCAGACATTGGGAAGATAGATCATTTCACCAAACCAAAAAGTTTATGTGATTTTAACATTTCAATGCCTACCTGAGGTACAGTTGAAATTGGCCATTTTTGAGTGTAAGAATCAAAACCATACTATTTTTGCATGAACTTTGTAATCAGTTTGCTTGACAAATCTAAACATCACTTTTCCAGTTGTATATTAAATATTATACATTGCCTATTAAGTCTAAATAAATATATTTTCATTTGAGTATGCTTTAAAAAACAGTTTGTACCATCTATTTCAAAATTAATATGCATGTATCACTGACAAGTATAGAAGAAAGTCAAATGTCTTATGAAGACAGAAAAGAATAATTAATATATTTTATTGGATAAATTTGTATCTGTCATGCACAGCATGGAGTTTCATACTTCTTAAATGAACACTTTTAAACTGAAAATGAGAATTTGTTCCAGAAGAAGGGCAGGCTAAAAGAGTTAGCATTTACTAAACATTTATTATATGCCAGATAATCTACAGGATATACTATTTTTTTTACAGTTAATCCTACAACCTGTAAGTTGATAGTTTATGTCTGCTATTAAGAGATAAATCTTACCCCTTTTCTTCATATGCTTAGATAAATACAGTACTTACTATACTACATGTCCTTCACTGTGAGTAAAAGTTATTCAGTTCATCATTACTAATTTTTAACTGACAAATAAAAGCTCTTCAGCTCCGAGAAACAGTGTTATGTTTCCATAAGAGACTTCAAAGCAATGTAGAAATTTTAAATAATAGAAAGTAAATTTTAAAATGAACATAGAGAATTTATTTCTCATGAGCAAAGATGATAGAGATGCATAACAACTCTTCAATGTGGTGTTTTGGATTAAGGATCTTAAAATGTGCTTGGAGAAAGAGAATTAGATATATAAAATAAAGATGTTTAAATGGTATGAAAAAATTTCAGAACAAAATACATGAGGTATTAAAATAAATGGCGTGAGAAAATTAATAGGTCATAAAATAGGAATCTAGTATATCAATGGGAAATGAAGCCATTAGGAGTTGAAGTAACCCAGAGATCTTTATTTTCAAGAACTCTGGAATTCGAATAATTAGAAAGATGGGGTATAGTGTTACAAGAATAAAATTGCAGAATGAGGCAGATAAGAGGAAAATAATTAGCCAGTAACTGTTGGTGCAAACTTGTTTAGGAAGAGAATGTTTCTAAAACATAAAATATCTTGTATTTGAGGTCAATGAGTCTCAGTTGAAGTGAAAAAAATTACTATCTTTACTTTTCAGACTTGTACAATGAGAGAAGCACACAGAAACAACACAGCAAACTTCTGCCTTACTTAGAAAAATGTTTGAAGATACCATGAGCATAGGAGTATATTATTTAAGTTATATGTAACTTAAGTTATATCTACCTTAGAACATACTCATATATTCAATGGTTCTGGATGAAGTGGAAAACATTACTAAAAAAATCTAAGTACATGAAAATTTCCTCTATATCTGCTTTTAAGAGCTTAGAAATTAAGAAACAGGTCTTATATTGTGAGGAAAGAAAAATAAACAATTATGGCACAAAAGAAAGAACAAAAAACAACCACTCACAAGTCAGAGAGAAGAATCATTTTTGTTATAGAAGTTCTTTACTGGTTTGTTTTGCTTGTGGAAAAAAAAATAACCATCACATTAAACTTTCCAGGACTGGGAGTGTAGCATAGTAGCAGAGGGTATGTTTAACATATACCACGTCCTGGGTTTAGTTTTTTCAACAACACCACACAAAAAAATAAAGAATTAAAATAGTGTCCAGGAGAGTAGGGAAAGAGGACACTGCTCTTTTCTTGGGAATGTAATCCTAAAAATAATAAAAATTAGAAAAATTTGAAATATTATTTAGGAATAATAGCAATAAGAACTTATTAGTAGGACTATTGCTTCTTGGGTTGTAACATTTTGGTATAAAAATTTCATATTTTTTTTTGTGTCACATTCTTAAAATTTTAATTTAAATGTCATTGGCCTCCCTAGTTCATGATTACTGACTTAGTCTCCTTTGTCCTCTTGCTTGATTAGGTATTATGATGGCACTATTAATTGCTTTCTTTCCTTCCATTTTATTACTTCCTCTTAAATGCTGTAGAACAGTGGTTGTCAAGCTTTTTACCAAAATAAAAAAAATAAAAAAAAGTAAATGGTAAATATTAAATATTTTGGTTTTCAGTTGTAGGCACTCAACTATTGTTATATGTGTGAAATATTGAATAGACAGCACAAATAAATGTACATGACTCTGTTCCAACAAAGCATCATTTATAAAAAGAATTTGGTGGCTGAATGTGGCTGAAGATATCTGCTTCTGCCAACTCATGTTGAACAATGTAATTTTTAAAAAAGTTTCTATGAATTCACTCAGGTGAAAGGGACACTGTCTTGCTTGAAGAAATGGAGTCCTTTTAATACATGATTATTCAGAGAAAAAAAATGATTGTATTGGGAGAGCTGTAGCATCATCACATAGTTTGAATGGACTCATTGGGTATTAACTGCAGGCAGGTGGGGCATGGCTGCAGGAGGTTGATGACTTGGCCAGGGCTCTGAAAGAGTGCATCTTTGTTATGTCCTCTTCCCAATTTTTTCTTTTTGCTCCCTGACCCTCAAATGAGCTAAGCAGATTTTCTCCCATGGGCCCTTCCTCTATGATGTTCTGCCTAACCTTAGGTCCAGAGATATGGAATTGGCCATTTGTGGACTGAGACCTGTGAAAATATGAACCCCAGATAAAATTTCTCTAAATTTTTCTTATTGGGCATTTTGGTCACAATAAAGCAAAAGCTAACTAAAACAAAAATTGGAACCTATAGTGGGTCCATTGCTGTGCTTAACCTGATCATATAATTCAGAAATCTTTGGAACAGTTTTGTGGGAATCATTTTGAAAAGGCAGGAATAAAAACTGGAAATGTTGTTTGCAGTGCTCAATGGGAGATTCTGGTGGGAGCTCAGAAGACCAAAAAGCTAACAGGAATGTGGACTATACTCATGATATTTCAGAGGGAAATGAAGATTCTATTAGGAAATGGACTCAGAATGTACATGTGTTATATTCTGGCAAAAAACTTGGAGATAGGTTGCCCATGTCCTGACTTTGTGTGAGGTTAAATATTAAAATGATGAACTAATTAGTGTCTCACCAAATTGTTTAAACCATAGTAAATGGTTTATTACTGTTACCTTTGCTCTGTGGTTCTGAAAATTTAATTTACTTTCTCAAAATTAATAACAATTGAGACAAATAATATTTTGAAACTAAGTACAATTTCTTTACTCTGCATTGGTATTTCTTCAGTATAGAATTTGTCAATTCTACTTCATTTTTATACAGTTCAATTTCTTACTGTGAATTGAAGTTTCCTTAAAGGCAAACTTTTACATGTTATATAGTTCTTAATATCTCTTTTCCAAAACAGATTTATTGAAGAAATGATTTGAAAAAAGAAAAAATATAAGTTGTAAGCTGTATTTATATTCGTCATCAATCTTTATATGTATATATATATATATATATATATATATATATATATATAGACACACACACATACACACACACATTTATCTACTCATGGGAACCATTACACATGTAAGAGAAAAGTAGACAAAGAAAAAAACACATGTTGTTAAAGGAACAATTAGTTAGACTACCCTTCCCCGAGGGAAAGGCTCTCTCTTATTTTTGTTCTTGGGCTCTGAAATCATATTACATATCCCTCCCCACAAAAAAGACACATAAGGACATTATAAGATGGATAGGCTGCAGAGTGCCCAGACCGACACTATTTAACTTATTTCTATCATTAATTGATTACCTAGTTTATGATATTTTTGTCCTTTTAGTCCCAAAGGATTGAAAATTTATTAATAACTTAATAATTTATTAAACCATTGCTTTTTTAAAAAGAAACAAAACATTGTCATATTGATATCAAATATATAAAATATTACATTTTAAGAAAAAATCCTAGTATTATAGACCATTCACGATTTCATTCTTATAACTACGGATATTGCATATAATTTATGCTCAAAAATAGACTCTATTTCAATTAAAGCATTTTATTAATGAAATACAGATCTGACACTATCTTGATTTTTTTTAAGAGAGAGAGAGAGAGAGAGAGAGAGAGAGAGAGAATATCTTTTTTTTTTTTTTTTTTTTTTGTAGATGGACACAACACAATGCCTTTATTTTTATGTGGTTCTGAGAATTGAACCCGGGTCCCATCTGTGCTAGGCGAGTGCTGAGCCACAATCCCAGCCCCACTATCTTGATTTTTTAAAATTATATTTGTTTTGTGCACTGTATCCCACAAGAGGCTTTAATCCATCTACATTTTTTTTTTTTTTGTACTGAGAATTAACCCAAGGTTAGCATTCAGCTCCATCCCCAGCCCTTTTTAATTTTTATTTTGGGACAGGGTCTCACCAAATTGTTTAGGACCCTGCTAAATTGGATAGACTGTCCCAGGACTTGTGAACCTTCTGCCACAGCCTTCCAAAATGCTGGGAATACAGGTCTGTGCCATAGTGCCCAGCACAAGACTCTTCTTAATCAGAAACCATTTGTAATCTTCAAGTTCCTAGGCCACATACTTTTGACCAATGGTTTTTAAGTTTGGAGACTCTTACTATTCTCAGTAGTATTTGTTAGTGGAATGACTCAAAGATCAGGAAAGCATTATATTTCAAATTATAACTTTGTTATGAGATATAGAAACCAGGATAAGCAAAAACAAACAAACAAACAAACAAAACCCCATAAAGCAAGGTCTGGGAGAGTTCTGAATGCAGATTTTCCATGTCCTCTTCCTACAGAGTTGCAGAACTCTTCACCCTTGTGTCATAGCAATGGGCATCAACTATGCAGAAGCATACTTAAGGTATTAGTGGGCAGTTTTATTATATTGAGTTGTATTATATAGGCATAACTGATGGAATAATTGGCTATATGATTGAATTCAATCTCTAGTCTTCATTTCTTCTAAGGATATCTATCACATAATTCAAAATTCCAATTCTCTAATCACAAGGATGATCTTTCTGGTACAGCCACCTCTCATCCTAAATCTATCTAGAAGACACTCTTGTGTTAACTCATTAGCTAAAACTCAGGTGTTCTATAGGTTCATGGTGAATAACGAAAGTCATCCTAAACTTGAGAAAATTCCAAGGGTTCTATTCTAGAAAATATGGGGAAGACCAAACACATTTTTTTTTGTTATCCAAGATTTTGCTTTAATTTTTTATAAAAGTCATAAGAACAAAATAATATACTCAGAACAAGTCAATGGATCTTAACTATAATCTCAATTTCAATCAGACTAAATGAAAGTTCAGTACGTGTTTTTGAACAGCATGTTAGAGTTAGCACATTAATAGGAAGGTAGCATTATAATTCATAAGGATGTCAATAACTTTTAACTTAGGAAATCCTCTTATACTGTGGTCTAATTGAGCATGGTCAAAAGAGTAAATTAATCTGATTCACTACAGCCCATTTTCATAACCCTCTGACCGTGAGGGAGTCACAAATAGCATTCTCATTATAGAATCGTGTTTGGAAGAAGAGAAACTTCAGCTTCTATAATCCCTGTCTCATCCTAAAATTTAATCATCCACATGATATTCAGAAAAACTTTTATATGCTGCCTTTTGACCCCAAATTTATCAATATTATTTGAATAGAGATAAATTACTTAAGTTCTAACTTAGTTTCTCATCTAAAATTGAAGAAAGAGATTGGCTTACATAATCTAAAATAAGTTTTCTATGTTACCTATTATTAAGTTTTTAAACATGAATATACACAAATAATTGTTGAGTATCTCTTTCTATCTTATAAGGAAATCACTAGACAGTGAAGATTTCTGACCTAGTTTTTAGGTCCATTCTCCTTTCTCCCTGCCTCTGCAAATCATGATATCACTGTACAAAAGATACTCAGTTAGTAGTTTTTAATTAGTAATTATAATAGTGAAAAAATTTAGGTTTAATTTGTCATATACCATAAGTACCTAAAATTGATAAATTATATTTATCCCATTGATTTGCAGTCATTCTATTATTTTATATGAGAATATTTCAAATCATAATAAATGTCAAGCCAGAAATTCAAACGCGGTACATTAGCTTTAAATATTTAATATGTTATTATCACTTGTATATACACGCAAGAAAAATCAAAATCACACATGAAAGGTTACTTTTAAGTTTAAGTTGTTATTATTCCAAATGTATACATAAAAAGGCTGAACAGCAATAGGTGGTAAATAAAATTATTTCTTTTCAATTTTGAAGGTAATGTTTGTCTTTCAGAATGTCAATCTTGAGGTTGAATGTATATGAGAAAATATGTATTACTTTCTGTTCTCCATGTGGCTTATCTGTTCATTTTATATATTGAAACTAGTAATATTTTTGAATTGCTACAATTCTTCTAAGGTAACAAATAAATGTAACCTCAAAAATAGCAATGGCATTTTGAGGACAATTTAGGGAAAATGATTTCACAATGTTCTATATTTCTTTCAGAGGTTATATACTACTCTAGCCTACACAGCTTGTCACTTGGAAACCACCCAACAAATTCATATTTCTCTGAGAGGACCAGTGGTCACAGCATGTTTCCCTCCAAGACACAGGCGTGAACAAGTAACAGGTCGACCAGAAAAAGCATACTCTCTCTTCATGATGGCAATTCACATAAGGGAGAGAAGGAGGGAGCATGATCCTGATTTTCTAACACTCCCCCCTACACCTGAAAAACAGGTAGATACTATCTTCTTTTCTCCACCCACCATGCACTTCTTCTTTTTTTCTTCTTTTTTTAGTCAGACAATGTAAGTCAGACTTGGAAAATTTACATCTCACAACCCTTTCAGATATTCTATATGAAGAACAAGAATATGAAATCCGTATGCAAAAAAAAAGAAAAGACTGAAATAAGATAAAGAAAATCAAATTCTCTAATGATAGTGTTGAGCACTTACATACAGCTTATCTGAAAATAGTTCAACAATCTTCAGAGTTATTAATAGGAACAAATACATTTTTTGGAGCCATAAGTACTGCTGTCATTGGATCTTAGTTTATAAGTACTAGTTATGACTAACAACCATTATGGAAGTACTGAAAATACCTGGAACAAAAGCCCCAGGACAGCCTTAGGTTATAGATTACCTAAGCAACATTTTGAACATTGTATGTACAGAAGTATGCTAAAATGACGATCATAGTATATTGTAACTGCTTGCTCTATTTCAGGCAATATTCAAAGCATTTTATATTTTTAGCACAATTCTCATGACAATTAGAGGAAAGTGGCATTATTATGTATTTTGATAACTAAGGAAATTAAGGAGAAGAGAGGCTACTTGCTCAATTAACACAGTTATCAAGGAAGAAAACGAGGAGTGGATGTTGGTATTTTTATAGCAATTTCAAGCTACTCATGTCAAAGTACCACGCCAGCAGAGACTTTGGGAAGTTTCTTTGGGCCTGAGAAAAGTTCCATCCTCTTAAAATGATACTAAATTCTGAATGTTTGCCTCACTGTTCTCTGAATAGCAAAGAAAATGTTTGTTTAAATGATTATGCTCATGCGAGGAAAGGACCTGATCTTTGGAGTAAAATCTGGTAAATATTTCTTACATTTTCTACAAGAAAATTATGAACATCAGAAACTAAATAGTTTAAAACAGTTTTTTGTAATGAAAAAAATTGGGCAATTTTCAAAGAGTAAGTAGTTAAATAAAATATCATTAAGGCTAATTTTTAAATTATGTTTTAAATTTATACATCATTATGTGTTTTGTTTTGTGCATATTTACATTCATTTTATTATGCTCCATTTTTCATAATCTTTTCATTAAGAAGCATTTAAAAATTAACTGTTAAAGCATAGAACACTCTGAAAAGCTTACTAATTTAGTTTTCAAACAAATGCATAAATATATAACACGGTTTAAAATTAGAAATAAAATTATAGAATGAAATAATCTTTAACAAGACTATAAAAGCTTCAAGTTCTATTTGCAGTCTAGTACATAAGGAGATTGGAGTTTATCATTTCTATCTTCACAGCAAATAAAACAATGAACAAGCTGAAAATCACCAAGTCTCCTACATCCATCAAAGGATTTGGGTTAGAGGGCAAACTTTATAACCCCAAATTTGAAGTCAGTTACAGAGAATTTACAGCTTACATGAGCAGAAGCACAAGAGCAGAAATTGATTCTGGATCCAGAATCAGGGCAAGAGAACTTAAAGTACAAATGATGAATCATTATCAGCTCAGTTTAGACAATTTTTAGAGTAAAATATGACAGAGGTTTCACAATTTCATGAGTTTGTACAGTTCTGAGATCTGCCAGATACACAGGGAATATTGGAGAAAACCCTTTCATGCTTTTAGCAAAAAAGGGAAGATATAGCTATTCTGAAATACATACAGAACATTCTATTAGTAAGAATTAAACAAAATGTTTACTATTTTGAAAGAACTTAACTGACCTACATGAAATGACTTAACTGATTTAAAATATTTTGTATTAGTAGAAGATTTTAAGTTCAGTAAGGTGGTGATATAATAGTTTATAACTCACATTTTAAAACAATAGAGCATACTGAGACACGGTGGTGCATGCCTGTAATACCAGTGACTGAGGAGACTGAGGCAGGAGGATAGCAAGTTCAAGACCAGCCTCAGCAACTTAGGAAGGCTCTAAGCAATGTAGAGAGGCCCTGTCTCAAAGTAAAAAGGCAAGGGCTGTGGATATGGCTCAGGAGTTAAGGACCCCTGGATTCAATTTCCAGTACCAACATAAATGAATAAATAAATAAAAGAGCATGCTGTATTGTACGGGTCCACAAAGGAAAGCATAGAGTCAGTAAGTTGATGGGAGAAATTCTGGGAAAGAGCCTTATTGTGGTTTATTTGAGAAGGAATCAGCAAGTTATGGTAGGCATGCTTAGAATTGTCTGCATTGAATATCTCTGCAGATTCTGGAGCATTTTATTTGGTATTAGTCTTAGGTGACTGGGGCAAGGAGGGTCTACTGTCTGGAAGTTTAATAAAAAAGGTGGTTGGTGTGGGATCTGGGTTGATGCATTTTTATTTGATAAGCCTTCTCATGGGCAGGATGTTTACTCTCCTAGGAATTGTCAGGCCCTGGGGAGGGTCAGCCCCTTTGATGTTGGCAGAGGCCCAAGTGTCAGAGCATTTAAATATAAAAAAAAATAAAGACATGGTTAATGCAGTACTCACTCCCTATCTACTTCTTAACTAATAACTATGGAAAGGTAGAAATAAGCCAAATGTTAAACACCTAATACAAAATAAACAAAATAAGGCATATTTTCTATTATTTGACAATTAAAAACATGAACTAATGGTCCATGCTACATGAGAAAACCTTAAAATTTATTACTAAGTGAAAGAAACTAGTCACACATGGCTATATAGTGATGATTGTACAAGTGTGTGAACATACTAACAACCACAGAATTCCATAAAAACAACTTTATCTGAATGAAACTATGAAAAGTAAAGTATATTAAATAAAACTTTAAAATAATGAACAAAATTCAAATTACTACTTTAAGAAAAATAAAAACATCAATAGCAATCTTATATTCTGGTAATAATACTCACCTAGAAATGGTGGTGGAAGTAGTGTGGCATTTACCATAAATTTCAAAAAATTGTTCTGAGATATTAACACCAGAATGAGAAATAATGATTCAGTGAGGAAAATTATGAAACTAAGGCCCATAAAACAATTTATGCTGAAAATTAAGACAAAATCTATTCCAATGATATTAAATAGTCCATATCATAAAAATACATTTTCCTTAAAGTAATGTATAAGTCTACTTCTATCAAAAATGTATTAATGGCTTTTGGAGGCATAAGTGTTAAAATTATTTTAAGTATCACATGAATAGCTTTATATTAAAGTCTAGAAAAAATTTTAACACTGTATTCTGGGATCTGAATATACTAATGAACATAATATATGTTTCAAATATAAAATATCTTGTTAAAATATTTATAATAATAATGAATTGCCCATATTTTGTGAGAAAACAGAAGTTTTAGTCAGTTTTCATCACTAAGCAAGAGAACTGACAAGAACAATTTCAAAGGAGGGAAAGTTTGTTTGGTGCTTATGGTTTTAGAGGTCTCAGTCCCTAGATGACTGGCTCTGTTGCTCTGGGTCCAAGATGAAACAAAGCATCAAATACAGAAGAATGTGAAGAAGGAAAGAACTCAGAACTAACAATCAGGAAGCAGAGAGAGGCTTCCACTCACCATGGATAAAATATAAACCCCATAGGCACATCGCCGCTGACATACATCTCCGGGCTACACACTCCCTGCCTACAGTCTGTTGCTCTGGGTCCAAGGTGAAACAATTAATTAATTAATTAATCCATGCAAGCGTATTTAATGCACTGATCAGGTTAAAGATCTTATTATTACCCAATCATTTTACTTCTAACCTTTCTTGAATTATCTTACACATTAGTTTTGGAAAGACAACTCATATTTAAACCATAGGAACAGAATTATTGAACAAATGATCTTGGGAAAGCTTACTAATAATTTTTAAAACACAAAAGACTATGTTAATATTCTATATCAATTCTATAAGAACTTAAGTCTTAAATAGAACATGGCAAATTTGAGAAATACTTGAAGTCATGATTTTATAGTCTGCATAAAGAATTTTTATTTTTAACTTTCAGTGAGTTATAACGTATATAAAAATAATGCACATATAATATATACATCTTGATGAGTTTGGACGTATGCCATATAGTCATGAAATCATCATTCCAATCAAAAACCTAAACCTACTCATCACCTCAAAAATTTTTCTTCTTTTCTTTCATGTGTTTGTGTAAGAATACTTCATGAATTCTGTCCTTGAAACATATTTTAAATTCTACAATACTATATAATTGAGTATAAGTAAAATACAGTATAGCCAGTCTCTAGAACTTGTACATCTTGAATAATTGAGGATTTAAACTCGTTTAGCAACAGTTTCCCATTCCACACAAACTCAGACTCTAGCAAACTCCATTTTGTTCTGTTTCTATTGGTTTGATAGTTTTGGACCCCTTATATAAATGAGTTATACACCAATTATTTTGTGACTGACTTATTTCACTTAGTATAATCTCCTCTAGGTCTGTTTGTGTTGTCATAAATGACAGGATATATTTATTTTTTAGTGCTGAATAATATTTCATTTTAAATATCTATCACATTTTCTTTAGTCATCTATCAATGTATATACAGTTTTTATTGTATCTTAAGTACTATGAATAATGCTGCAGATCAGTTATTATACTAGTCCTTGTTTGTTTGGGGCACTTTCCTCCCTTGTTTTTCTATGTTGTCTATATGTCTTCCTTTCTTGCAGTGTGGATCTGAGATATTATAATTTTTACCCTATATTCTTGTAGTACCCATGCAGATTATCTGTACCTCACCTTGATGTTGGGCTTCCAGACCCTGCTGGTTTCCCTCATTATATGCTACTGCTACTAAAGGTGGTGGTGGTAATAGCCAAGGTATCTCAAGATAATACTTGAGGTGCCCCAAGATGGATGCAATGACTTACAGAGATGGGGCTGAAAGGGTGGGCCTCACACTCTCTTTGGGATGCCTGGTCTAAGTAACAGCTGCTTCTAGGCTCTGTCTGTTGTCAAAAATGAAGGGGCTACTGCATGGAGAAAGCTGTGGCGATGACTGCAGTGTTCCAAGATGGAAGTGGGTTAGGCTTAGGCTCCCAGGTGGGGTACGGTCGAACTCAAGACCTACCCTGAACCTGAGTTCTGCCCAAGTCTGTGTGGGTGGATCTGGGCGGGGCCTGACCACCCTTGGTAGTCTGCTGATTGGAAGGGGTGGTTCTATGCTGGAGGCTGGGCTCTGGCAGGTGCCTGCCAGTGGAGAGATATATCTGGTCCTACTGTTCAACTAGGTCCTATGCAGCCCATGTGGGTGGATCTGTTGTTTTTATTCTTAATGACTGCCACTCTAGCTGATATGACATGAAATCTGAAGTAGTTTTGATTCATATTTCCCTAATTACTAGTGATGATGAACATGTTTTTATATATTTGTTATTTATTTATATTTCTAATTTTGAGAAGTGTCTGTTTTATTTATTTATTTATTTAAAGAGAGAGAGAATTTTTTTAATATTTATTTTTTAGTTTTCGGCAGACACAACATCTTTGTTTTTATGTGGGGCTGAGGATCGAACCCTGGCCTCACGCATGCCAGGCTAGCATGCTACCACTTGAGCCACATCCCCAGCCCCATGTCTTTGTTTTATTTATTTGCCCATTTATTAATTAATTTATTTGCCTTTTGGGTATTAAATTTTTGAGTTCTTTAAAAATATTTTGAATATTAATTCTATTGGAAGAGTAGCTAACAAAGATTTTCTCCCATTCTTTAGGCTCTTTCTTCACATTCTTAATTATTATTATTTTTTGTTGTGTAAAACCTTTTTAATATGATTCCATCCATTTATTAACACTTATCGTTATTTCCTGAGATTTAGCAACCCTATTGAGAAAATTATTGCTTGTGGCTATATGTTTGAGTATTGAATTGACATCTTCTTCTAGGAGATGCATAGTTTTGGGCCTAATTCCTAAGTATTTGACACACTTTGAGTTGAGTTTTGTGTAAGGTAAGACATAAGGGTCTATTATTATTCTTCTACATATGGGTAACTGGTTTTCCAGCACCCTGTTAAAAAGACTTTTTCTCTAATGTCTGTTTTTTGCACCTTTGTTGAGGATCAAATAATTGTAAATATGTGGGTTTGATTATATGTCTTCTATTCTGTACCATTTGTCTATGTGTCTGTTTTTATGTCAGAATCATGCAGTTCTTATTAATATATCTCTATATTATTATTTGAAATCAGATATTGTGATATCTCCAGCATTTCTTTTTTTTGGCTCTGAATATTTTGACTATTTATGGTTTTTATTCTTCCATATGAACTTTAGGACTGTTTTCTCTGGTTCTGTGAAGACTGTCATAGGTATTTTGATGAAGATTGTATTTATTTTGTACTTTGTTTTTAATAATATGGACATCTTAAAAATATTACTTATGTCTATCTAAGAACATGGGAGATATTTCCATCTTTTGATGTCTTATTCAATTTTTTTTTCTTTAATTTTCTGTACTTCAGTTTGTAGAAGTATTTCATCTTCTTGGTTAGATTTACTTTCAGTATTATTTTAGGCTATTTTGAATGGAATTATCTTCCTCATTTCTTTCTCAGCAGATCTATTATTTGTTTAGGAAAATCTACAGGAAATCGGTTGATTTTTCATGTGGAATTTTTTAAGCTGCTACTTTGCTGAATTTGTTTGTTTATTAGCTCTAGTAATCTTTTGGTGGAGATTTTGGGATCTTCTAAACATAATATCATCATTTGCAAACAGTGATAATTCAACTCTTCCTTTCCTCTTGTTAGCCCTTTTTTATTTCTTTCTCAAGATGGTTGCTAACTTGCTCTCAGCATCCAGTTTAAAAAAAAAAAACATTATTCAATCATCAGTTCACATAATTACCTCTGGATCAACTAAGTGTAGACTACTTTTGTGATCTTAGATTATTCTGTACAAAATTTATTCATGGTAATTTTCTGTGTGTTATCCCTCCCTTCTGTGGTGAACCAGTATCACTGCTGCTGCTGCAGCTGCATTAACTTGCTCCAGTATATTCTTTCTTCTTTGTTCAATGTTCCCATATTTCTGAGTCTCTGAGATCCTCTGACTCTTCAATATAGAATTTTAGTGAAAACATTTTATTTACCTACCTCATTGAAAACATTACTCCTTTTGCTTGAATCCTGAGCCATGGAACAACTAGAAATGCATCCTTTCTCTAATCCACCATCTCAAATCTTTTTAGTCACTTGATTCTTGATAAAGATGTCAGAAACATACATTGGGGAAGAGGCAGTTTCTTCAACAATGTTGCTGGAAGAATACAATACCCACATGTAGAATTAAACTTTAAAATCCCTATTTCACACTCCACACCAAAGTCAGCTCCAACTGAAATATCTGGTTATAAAATCAGAAAATTTACAACTGTTAAAGAAAAACAAGGAGACATACTTTAATATATAGACACAAGCAATGGCTTACTAAATAAAACTACTATTGCTCAGGAAACAGAAACAAAAACCAGTAATTTGAATTATATTATATTAAAAAAATTTCTGCACAGCAAAGAAAACAATTAGCAGCCTGAAGTCATAGCCTACAGAATGAGAGAGAATCTTTGTCATTTATGTGGAGTGGTGATTGAGCAATTATGTATGCTAGGCAAGTGTTCTACCACTGAAATACACGTGAACCATTTGGGAGACACTATTCCAAATCATAGCTGCGTATGACTACATGAAATTTTCCATTGTTGATGAGGTAATAAAAAATAGGTAATCTAACAGTGCAATGGAGAGCTGAGCATAATATTTCTGGAGGTACCTGGTAAATATGCATGTAATTAGATAAATTATGCATTAGAGAAGAAAAAAAAATTGACTTAGGCGATTGTCTCCCAAAGAAAGATATTTTAATGACCTCATACTTATGCAATGATAGTAATAGCAACATTTTTATATGGGCAGAACGGAAATTTTAAGACACTAATTATGAAATAAATATATTTATATTTATTAAATGGGAAATTGAAATAGATCAATTTGACCTGGAAATATTTACAAGAAAAACTTTATGTAAAAGTATTTCACATAGAAATATGGACAAGCAAATTTTACATAAATTTTTTTATATAATACAAATTAATCTTACTTTAAGTGTATAGGTATAAAAGTTGACTTCTATAAACATTTATGCATATTGCAAATACAACTAATTAGGAAAATACTGTGCATACTAGGTGGTATCAGAAATTATCTCTGCATGGTTATATAAAGATATATTTTAAAATTTTTATTTTTGTATATTCTTGAAATTTTTTAACAATTAAAAGGGTTTATTCTCATAATAAAACAATCACACAATTTTCACTTTGGAAGGTAAACTATCATGAGCAATGATTTCACTGATTCTGGAAAAACCAAGAATAGGAACATATCCTGAAACAATAATTATGAGAGTTTAAAATAATAAAAATATTTACTTTAAATAATAATCTCTTTTCTTCACCTGTGTGGACTGTTGCTTTTCTTTTGTGTCATTCCTTTCTTTTTTTAAATATGATAATTGTCTTTAACTTTTTTTAATTGCCATTAACATCCACTGTTCTTGCTTTTTTTTAGAATAATTTCCACTGCATTTCCTATAAATTGCTGATGCTCATTTCTAATTTTCATTCTGAATTATTACCAAAAGGACATTTTTTCATTTCCTTAAAAACATTATTTGATCCTGTCATTGTTATTCTTCTCATTTTGTTCAAATCAGTTTTATATAACCAGAAGATCTAGAAAGGCAAAAAGATGAATTTTTCTTTATTTTGCCCAAAATCAAAAGTAAAATTGAGGCAGGAGAATTACACTTTCAGGCTTACCTGTGCAACTTAGCAAGACTCTCAAAATAAAATAAATAAATAAATAAATAAATAGGCTGGAATGTATGTAGCGCACTCATAGAATGCCTTTAGATACAATACACAGTAAAAAACATAATTAATAATAATAATAAAAGTAGGATGGGTTTGCAGTTTTATGTCCCTGAGGGTATAAATATATAGTATTTATATATATATATATATATATATATATATATATATATATATATATATTACTGTATACTGTAACTGGTCAATTCTGAGACCTTTGCTTTATTTAAATTTAAAATTCAGGATTGAATTATTGAAAAATCACAAATCTGATGTAGTGTATTTGTATTATTAATTTCTCTTTAGAGTATAAAATTATGTCTTCCGTTTTGAACATAACACTCAGAAAATAAATCACAATTTAATTTAAACAAAGGCATGAACATTACATATTAAAAGAAACAAAGCACATAAGAATTCTCATTTCTTGTCACCCAACACAACAATAACAACAACAAAGGCTATATCATTCTAATAATGAATAGAACAGAGATTCAATTTATGGTACAATCTCACACTTAAGCTGTCTGGCCCAGGGTGTACAAATGCATCACAATATGTGGTCAAATAAAAAAAATGTATTTGTCCCAATTCCATTAGATATTAAATGGTATAAGTATTCTGTAGCAGTCTAAACATCTACAAGTTTGTTTTTACAATTAGAGAAAATGTTACTGTATTTCAGCTCATAGTGACTACGTCATGAACTCTCATAGGAATGTCCTCTCAGGGACACTTTCTTATGATAAATTAAACTGCTCCAAGTGAATTTCTTAAGGACTTCACTCAAAATGAAAATCCATAGATCTGGGTCTCATGTTATAGCACCCTCCACTTCTAGTCACATGTATATTTTATTCCAATTTAACTATCTTTTAAATTTAAAGCTTCTTTCATCATATACTAAGTCCATCTGTGCAGAAAAAGTTAATGATCTTATTACGGAAACTAAAATTTTAGCATCAAAAGTATATTTAACATGCACTTTAAAAATATCTTGCCTCTACTTCCTGGAAAGAAAAAAAAATGATGTGTTGATTCATTCATGATCCATTCCTCTTCTTCAAGACTACTTTGCAAAGCCCCTTTAATGTCTGTGGTCAAACAAGTAATGCACTAAAGAAAAAAACAAGCATAAACCATAATTTGAACATCTGGAATATAGCACAGTAATGAGTTGATAAACACAAAATTAAAAGTAAAGAATTACCAGGGAGGGGCTGGGGATGTGGCTCAAGCGGTATCGCACTGGCCTTGCATGCGTGCGGCCCAGGTTAGATCCTCAGCACCACATACAAACAAAGATGTTGTGTCCACTGAAAACTAAGAAATAAATATTAAAAAATTCTCTCTCTCTCTCTCTCTCTCTCTCTCTCTCTCTCTCTCTCTCTCTTAAAAAAAAAGAATTACCAGGGAAATAATCTAGAAACAATATAACCATAGCATGGACTGCAACATTATATATTTTACATGAAATTCATTGCTACTGTATATTGCATGTTTGAACTTTATTAGTCCAAAATAACCAAATATACAGTAAATTTATATCACATTCAGTATGCTGTTCACTATCAGTGGCTTTTGAATTATTAATGCAAATGGGGTCAGTCTTCCATATCTGTTTATACATTCAACCAGTGATAAATAGAAAAAAAAAGTTTTGTCTGAATTGAACATGTAGAGCGTTTTCCTTTTTCATTCTTCCCTAAATAATACAACATAGCAACTATTTATGTTGCATTTATATTGTATTTGGTATTGAATAATACTGAGAACTCTGTTGGCAATATATATAAATATATGCAATTCTTATTAATATATCTCAGTAGTATAATTTTAAATCAGATATTGGGATATCTCCAGCATTTCTTTTTTAGCTTAGGATTGTTTTGACTATTATGGGTCTTTTATTCTTCAAAATGAATTTTAGGACTGTTTTCTCTGGTTCTCTAAAGAATGTTATAGGTATTTTGATGAAAATGCATTTAATTTGTATATTGTTTTGGTAATAAGAATTTTTTTAAATACTAAAAATACTCCTTATGTCTATCTAAAAACATGGGAGATGTTTCCATCTTCTGTGAGAATACACAAGAATATAAAAAAAAAATTGTCATTTATGTATGAATCCTAGAAAAATCCTGTAAACACTTAGGCATGACTGAAAAGTGAGGAGTGTGATAAAGTGATTTTATATTTTATATGGTGCTTCTAGCTTTTACTATGTACTATATTGCAAATTATGGTACAATTAAAGAGAATAAAGAAGGTGTCCAAAAAAAATAAAGTAAATAAACAAACAAATAAATAAATTTCTTTCAGTGTTGGGAACAAAACCCAGCACTGTGCATACTAGGCAAGGGTTCTACCACTCTGCTACTTAACAGATATCAAACTTTCCATGGTTAAGAAAAAAGTGATTAATTAACCTAAGCATCCATACATTAATTTTCTCCTATCACAACAAAAATTTAAAGTTTCAATAATGATTACCATAGTATTATATTTATAAAAAGCTATTAAATCTTTATTTGTTTGTCAAACTATGTCCTGCTGAAGAGGTATTAGAAGTCATATAGAAAGGTGTTATCTGAATGTGTGCATTAATGATGTATTTTTGGAAATTCTTATTTAAGTAAAATAAAATTTACAAAAGTAAAAGTTTCATATTTATTTGGGAATCTTAGAAGCTTCGATATTTTAATTGGTCTTGTTACAAATCCATTTTTTTATGTAATAGGATTCAGAAATGCTTAATTACTGAGTTACATCCCTAGTATTTTTAACTTTTTTTTTTAACCTGGGATATGCTAAGTATCTGAGGTTCTTGTTAAGTTGCTGAGAATGGCACCAAACTTGAAATTCTCCTGCTTCAACCTCCAAAATTGCTATGATTATAGGCATGTGCCACTCTTCCCAGCCTTACTGGTATTACATTATCTAAAACAATATTTTATAGTTATGGAATTCACTCAATCAGATATCTTACCACAAGTCGCTGAAAATTTTTCTCTTATATTCCAGGAAATATAAGAATTCTATTCTTATAAGATTTTAATTTGCCTTCTGTCTCTTAAACAGATGCTGTACATTATAAATGACTTGGGTAATATCTTAAGATAAATTTACAATCTTAGATTTTTTTTCAAGATACACATTAATGAAAACTAATTGTAATTCAAAAATTCAATTTTAGGTAGTTGTCATTCAACTGGACATCATGTACTTAAAATCACAGCTATAAAATGTACATTTACCTTTATTTATTTATTTATTTTTGGTTTGTAGATGAAAAAACTAAAAAGCAAAAAGTTAAATTCTACTAAACATTTAAAATTTGATTATAAAGAGGAGAGAGTTAGATATCTGTCCCTTGATCAATTTTTTTAAACATCCTTTAAAAGTCTGTTATTTGATTAGACTATGTCTTGATGAAGTTTGTCTTAAAACTTTTGGAATTTTGAATGCTAAAAAGAAATTAAAATCAATTTTGTAAAATTTATCAAGCTTGAGTCCTTATTAGAATTAGTAATTATCTTTATCATTTGATTGAGAAGACATATGATTCTGAGCACAGTGAGGGGTATATAAAACCATTAACCATCTCTCCCTCCAGATAGAGCAAGTGATGTGTAGACACAAACTCAGCAGGGACCATCTTTATAACCATACCCTGAAGGGAAGTGTAACATGCTTGAATGAAATACTGTTAAATGAGCCTAATATGACCCTACTCTGTCTCCTCCTCCATGCACTTTTTCTCTGTAGGCTTTCATTTTCAAAATGCTAGCATCACCTCCTTCTCATTCATGCAACACATATCAAACGATAAATAAATAAATAAAGTAACAGTGGTAAATATTTAATAACAAACTATATCAACAATGTGACTCAGTTAACTTTTGGATTTCATAAAGAGCTCTGATATTGTGAAGAGTTATTTTGCAGCACAAAATATGATTTTAGTAGAAATACAGGTTTAGGCTACCCTAGAGAGCAATATGATTATTTGTTCAGTGGCTTCTCTCATAACATGCCCCTATATCAATCATCTCAGAGTTAGCAAGGAAGCTAAGTTGGCCCTCAACCCTAGGAGGTCTGCCTGTTAACATGAAATCATGAAAAAGATCCTGAACTACTCAGTGGAAGTTCTAAAACCTTGAGCAATTAATATTCTTTCATGCTAAAACATAAATCCTATTCCTGTTCTCACTTTATACCTCTACAGTTATAATGTGAGAAATCAAAAGGGACTTTTGAATTCTTTTTGTTCTCAAAAGGTAATTTTCGTTAGAAAAAAAAAAAACATCTTCTATATCTGTAACGATTCTAGGTAAAATTTTTTAGCTCTATTGATAGATTCAGCAGAAAGAAAAAAAAATAATAGTCAAGTAATAACAAATGATCACAACCTTGTGACAATGGCTATTTTGTGAAAACTATCCAGTGAATGTTTCTTTTCATTTCTGAGGTCAAAGAATAAAAACAAATGTTTGGCTCAGAAAATTATCTGGGAGAAAATCATTTCAAGCATAGGTTGTTCAGTAAGAAGTCCAGTGAAGCTGAAATAGAGTGTAGCAAATGTATTAGGTAACTAATAAAGGGCAGAATCTGACACCCATTATATGTCATATTAAAGATGTTAGATTTAGGCAATTATTTAGAATAAGATGAAAAGTAACAGGTTGGCATTTATTAGAGTGATAACATAATGTGACATACTTTGTACAAGGGCTCTATACGGAGAATTGTGAGTGAAAAATGAAAGTAGAAATACTAATAATAAGTCTTCTGTAATTGTCCAGATGAGATGTGATAACTGTTGGTATTTGGATCATACTGGTAGCACAATAAATAAGTAGTGGTTGATCCAAGCTGCTTATTGAATAGAAGGCACATTGCCTTCTGGAGAAGGGTTGGATACAGTATGTGAAAGAATGATGGTAAATGACGATGTCTGAGAGTGTGCATCTTAAGCAAGAGGTAGAAAGACAATGACAAAAAATAACATGGGGAAAATTCTGCAGTATACAAAAGTATTTTATTAAAAATATTGATATTGCTATTTATTTATTTATTTATTTATTTATTGCCTTGCTAAGGATTGAACTCCAGGTCTCCGCACACCAGGTTAGTGCCCTACCTCGAAGCTATATCAGCTGCTCTATTAAATTTTAAATGCCCTTTGGATGTTCAAAGGAATAATCAATTTAGGCAGTTAGCTGTACAAGTCAAATGTTTAAGCAAGCTATTAAATTAAAGATACAAATTAGGGGGCCATTAGCACTGAGACGATATTTAAAGGCATAGAACAAGATGAGATCCTTTAAGAAGACAATAATTAAACAGAGAAAAAAAATGTCAGAAATTGAGATCTGAGTAAGGGTGAACAAAGTGATCAGGAATATCATGAATGGGTGGCAAACATGCTAAGTAACTAGGGTGAATGGAAAGGTGGGACCCAGTGGATAATTGTAAGAAGATGAGAAAAATCCTCAGGATTCAATAGTGGGAACTGAAGATAATTAAACTGATTCTGGATTATGCTAAAAGAATTTTTTGTTAACTAAACTCTGAGAAAACAAACTTCTTTGCAATTGTGGTCACAGAAATTTCAACTAAAGTGAAGTCAATAAAAATTGAAGAAGAGAAATTTTAGAGACAGTGAATATAGACATTTTTTTCTATAAACAGGACCAAAATAATTGCATGTGGTTGTAGGTCAAGGAAGGATTTTTTATTTTAAAATACAAGAGCAGATGGTGAACATAAGTTGTTCTATATGACACAATTATTGACTAGAAATTGAAAGCATGCAATTTAGTTTCACTCATTAAAATAAGTCGGAGCAAATTTCTTTGATATTTTAAGAACCTGCATATGATTTGACCATGGCCTATATAAGTCTATATAAGCCTGAACACAGACAGCTGAAAGACCATTTTTAAAAAGATGTGATTATTCTTTTCTGGTATTAAAATGGCAGTTTTTCTCTGATAAAAATATAGGCTTTATAAATACTATTTACCCACTAATTATAAACTTTTGCCATGTATGCCAACAGTGAAAATTATGTTTCCATTCCACAATGTGGCTACGTTTCTTAAAATATAAATAAAATAAATGCTTAAGACATATATGTTAAAAAATCAAGAGAATAAAAAATATGATATGTAACAGGGACAGAGAAAGAGACAGTAGGAACCAAATTTCAATAAGTAGTATAATGAGTTCATAATCTATAATATAATTCTAATTCTAAGATTTTGCATTCTCAAATATAATTATCAAGTAGAACTATGTTTTCAAGAAACAGAGTTTATATTTTAAAACATAGTTTAGCCCTCACCAAGAGAACAAAATTTAATCAAGAAAAATCTAGTATTATTTATTAGGGCAGATTCACTTCAAAAACTCCAACACATTTGCAAAACCTGAACTAAAACCTGCTACATAGTTCTAAAGTTAACTATAAAATGGAAAAATATTTTATTGTTTTACATCTTGGTAGATATGTTTCTCTTTCTAAATTTAACAATTTACTTTGCACTGGATAATATATAAATTCTCATTATTTCTTTCATAGAGAAGTTTAAAGATCTTTAAAGCAAACTCAGAATTCTGTTTCAAAAGAGGAGCAAAGGTAATAGTATTTTCAATGAATTTATGAAGGATTTCTTGCCTTGAGAACTGTTATTACAGAGATGAAACTGCATTGAATGTAATCAATAAAATATTATTAAAAATATAATCAGGAAAAATGAACTGTCACCAGACAATCTGCCATAGCATTTTTCAATGAACAGGATTTAGTTAAACTAATTAAAATAATATGCTATTAAACTGATGGTGTAAAGCTGTTATACATAATCATGTGTTTAATGTACCACAATAAATATAATGCTTGCTTTATTCAAGTTTGAGAAGGAATTCCAAGTGTTTGTTTTGTTTTGTTTTCAAGTTCTCAAAGAAATGCTTTTATATGTTGAAAGTTTAAGTAGTAAAAAAGTATCCCATTGTATGGAAGTAAGTTGGAAGTTGATCTAGAGTAATTAGCTGAACCACTAATTTCCTTTAAAAAGATATGGAACTAGCTTGATAACAAAAAACAACAAGAATTCAACTGATACTCATTTTAGAATTCACATCAGGGGAAATGATAATATTTTCAGAAGAAAAAGGGGAAAATGAAGTATTTATATGGCATGAGAGAGCTATATTGCATCAGAGTAAATGCATAAAAAAAGAGATTATAAGATTAGGGCTGGGGTTGTGGCTCAGCAGTAGAGTGCTTGCCTAGCAAGTCTGAGGCCCTTCAATCTTCAGCACTGTATAAAAATAAATAAAATACATGTATTGTGTCCAACTACAACTAAAAATAAATATTAAAAAAATATTATAAGATTAAAATCCCATTCAATAGAATGTAAAAGTATTTAACCATTAACTATCTCAGTCACATTGAACTTGAGTAGTTGGTCAAAAAGTAAAATATATATTTAAACCGTTATTTTATAATTATTTATGATACTTCATTTATTAATGATTACATTTATCTAAATATCTATTTTAGCATATATGATCTCAAATTAGTTTCATTTTTTATACTATTTAGCTTTAAAATTAAACCCAAGTTACACATGATGTTGCATTTTTGTAGTCCCAGCTACTGGGAGGCTGAGACAGAAAAAATTACTTTAGTTCTCTTATTTAAGACTAGCATAGAAAAATATAGTGAGAAACTATCTTAAATAAGCAAACATATAAATAAAATCAGAAACTATATTAGTAGTAAATTTTAAGCTACTAAAATATATGTTTCTATAGTTCATCAAATTTTGTCTCTTCTGGGCCTTAATTTTTTTAATTTTTTATTTAGGTCCTAATGATTAGCTTATCTTACTCAGGACCCATTGGTCCTAATCTTGGTCTGTGCACAACTAAGGAATTCCATTTCAGTGGTCAGACTGCCCATGAGATAATTCCTTATATTCAGGCAGGCTTCGATGTATTTTTCTACTTAAAATTATAGGATATTTATCCAATTCCTCAAACATATGTCTTGCCCTATAATCTAATAGAATTGGCTAAATCTAAATTCTGTATTCTGTGCCTGACTTTCCCTCTAACAGTAGATTGCCAGTACCCTCTTTCATGTGAGCCCAGAAGCCTGTAATCCTGTGATATCATCTTGATGAACTGGAGTTATCCTAGTTGCTCTTTGCCCATTACCATAAAGCAGATTTCCATAATGTCAACCAAGTATCTACCTAGTTGTATAAGTTTGTAAATATATTTATGATTTATAAGCCCTATGAGTACCTCCTACATTTTTCTTTCTGGTTGTTGTTAAATTCTATGATACCTATTACTATCTGGGGCTACTGGCTATATTCCATTAGAGGTTTTGGTTATTTATACTTTAAATGCTGAGCTACTCTTTCCTACTTTCAGAAGTATCATCTACTTATACGTTCCTTACCCAATTCTCTATTTCATATAACTTGAAAAGTAACTTGTTACCAATTTGGAAGAGAGCTATGCAAGATGGTCCACTCCTAAAAGGATTAAATCAATGCCTTTGTGAATACAGTATTAATAGTTTATTTCAAAAGTTGCATTGCACTCATAATGTTTCAGATATTTTATCTTTATGCATATATTTTTATGTCTATTTATTCTTTTTAATAGAATCACTTCCCACCTTTGAGATTTTTAGGTCAGAATAAGAAAAAAAATTAAGTCCATTTTAATTAATAAGATGTGTGTTTTAATTGTAGTTTTGTTTTGTTTTGTTTTGTTTTCAGTACTGGGGATTGAACTCAGGGCCTCACACATGCTAAACAAGTGCTTTACCACTGAGCTATACCCTAGTCCAAATTAATTGTAGTTTTTAATACTTATTCTTCTCATATATACAAAATAAAATGCAAAACAGTTGCAAAAATGATACTGTCATTTGGTGTTAAATGACATTGACATAACAAAGATTAGGAAAAAATGTTTAGTAACATAAATAGACACATTAAGGTATAACATGAAGCAAATTCCTGAGTGGTGGCATATTAAATATTTAATGAAGATAATGATGATAACTATTGCAATGTTGCAGAGTAAGCCAAATAATGTCTGATTAAATTTCTAGCTAAATGTTTGTTTCTCCTGATTCTTTCAATAACATCCATATCTATTCATATATAACGTAGAAAAGCATGAGGTAATGATATAAATGCTTTCAGTAACTGAGCTATAATATGGTAATTTAATTACATATTGAGGTACAAACAAAAAAACCTCATTTTTTTATGGATGTATCTACACTTTCCATAGAATATTCATACCTTTTAACTACATCTCATATATATAGAATTTAAACACTGAAATGAATTGTTGCAGTCTGCATGTGAGGCATCACTCAAAAGCTCATGTGTGAGACAATGCAAGAAGG
Organism: Urocitellus parryii; assembly: GCF_045843805.1. NCBI lineage: Eukaryota > Metazoa > Chordata > Mammalia > Rodentia > Sciuridae > Urocitellus > Urocitellus parryii. Next base: position 65,902,491 of record NC_135538.1, on the reverse strand, counting down.
TTTAGAAGAGAAATGATTGAGTTACAAGAGCCTTAACCCAATCAGTGAATTAATCACCTGATGGGATTAATTGAGTGGCAGGTGGTGTGTGGCTAGAGGAGTTCGGACATTGGAGGCATCATTTTGAGGTAAGTATTTTTATTTGGAAAGTGAAATGTCTCTCTGTTGCCTGATCACCATGTGAGCTGATTTCCTCTGCACACTATACTCCTGTGATGTTCAGTCTTAAGTCCAAAGGAATGAATCTGCTCTCTATGGTTGAGACCTCTAAAACTCTTAGCTCCCAAATAAACTAGTCCTCCTCTACAATTGTTCTTGTCAGGTCTTTCAGTCACAGTAGCAAAAAAGCTGACTAAAACATGAAATATGAATGAAATAATTTCTAAAATATTCAATTAGTAAAGATCTATGCATCTACAAAAACATTGTGAAAAAGACCCAAAAAAGCAAAATAATAGATATTTGCCACCAATATTATCTCAGTTTTATTATAATCAATGTTATACTCCAAGTCTCAGTTTTTGTCTGGCATTCCTAAAATAAAAAGGCCAAATTAAGCATACATATTACCCTTTAAGAAAGAAATAAAGTTCATCTTATGTTGATAATAAAAAGTATTTTTTAAAAAAAGGCCAAATAAAACTATAGAATTAAATAATTATAAATATCATTAAATTTATCATTCAGTACATGATCATCAGTGTATGCAAAAATATATATATGTGAAGAATTACTGTGTATTAGGTAGTTGCAAGCTGTCAAAATTAAAATTCATTGATTTATTTCTAATTACTGAACATGTTAAACATTTATAATAGAGAAATATGGTTTGTTATCATACAAAAATGAAGAACAAAACTAGCTTTATATATTTGGGGCCAATCTGATTTTTGGTGTCAAATGATGGATTAACATAAATTATATAGCATCCCCTATTTCATGGATGACACTGGCTATGTCTATTTATTCTTTTTAATAGAATCACTATTATTAGTTTGCCAAAAAATACTTAATCTGAAATCTATCAGGACTTTAGATCTAGTTGATAGTTTAGAGGAAATACAGAATTTAGGGGAAAGGTTAAATAAAATCATGAATAAACAATTAGGTAAATTTAGTATGAAGGTTATTCTATGTGAAAAAGACTATTGTCTTCAAATTATTTTTGAATAATTAAAAAAGTAAGCATTGAATATAGATTTTAAAGACTACATGGTTGAGAATAAGATAGTTTAAAAGATATATTGGCAAACAATTGGGGGATTTTAAATATGGACAGTGTATTAGATAACAGAAAAATACTTTTATAGGTAGAATTTCAGTATTGTAGTTATATAGTGGTATGCCTAGATTAGGAAATGCACACTAATTTATATATGGGTAAAATATTATTGATGTGTATCCATCAAAATGTTTAGAAAATAAATATATATGAATGACATAGTGTAAAATTTTGTACATGTTTTGAATTATATATACATTGTCAAATGAGTGAATCAAGCTAGTTAACATATGCACTATCTCACATACTTACTTTTTGAGTTGAGGCTACTTAGAATTTATTATCATTGATTTTCAAGAATATATTGTTAACTATAGTCATCACATTGTATAGTATTGAGTATTTTCAATCTGGTTAATATGACATGTTAGTTTGTTCTCTTTTTAATTTTTATGCATATTATAATAGTTAAAATAATGTCATTAAAATGAAAGATAACAGTATTTAGAATAAGCAAAGTATTAGACATGAATTATGCTTATTTTCTACATGATATATGTACTTTCTTTAATTTTAAAGTCACATATTAAAAAAAAATCTTTAAATCTTACCTTCAACCCAAAGCACAAATTCTGAAAGAAGGTCTAAGTGTATGAATGGAATATTACTTAACTACTTATTAGATTAGTTTGACCTCCTTGATTCCTTTAGCTTTTTCAACTTTGTATTACACTTTTATAATTTATAAAACTGCCAAGGCCAGTTTAATTCTGAGGTTTACAGATAAACTTTGATTCATCAAGTTCAATAAGGATTTTTTCCTGGGGCTTAAAGAAAATTTACTTCTGTTTTGCATTTACTTCTCTGTTGCCTAAAAAATCTCATTGAAAATCATCCTGTGGGCTGTTGATACAAACTTTGGTAGATAATAAATAAGTAAAAGATTTAAAAAATTAAACAAATGAAAATCATGAATTATTGAAGGTGCTTTTGTGCACAACAATAAGCACCTCATTGCTGTATGAAACCAAAGGACAACTCTTTGTATTAGTCACATCCATTTTGTATAGTATGTTGTGGCAATATATATGTTGAAAATAAAATATCTTTCACCAAAAATCAACAGGGTTTCTGAAAGCATTTACAGTTATTTAAAAATAACCACTTTATGCTTATGAAAAATTAATGGATTCATACTTCTTCAAATTTCTACTGATTTATATGACATTGGGAGTAAATATTGTGATGTGTATAACATGGAAAGAGGGGCTGGGAGTTAAGCTTACTGGTAGAGCTCTTGTAGCTTGTATGAGGCTTTGGGTTCAGTTCCCTACACAATAAAAAAAGATGGAAAAGATGTAGGGAAATGCCAAGTGACATGACCTCACATAGCCTTAAATATCTTATCACATAATGGTTCATTCAAATTCAGGAGAGAAAAGTTCTGAGGAAGCCATTTTGAGTGAAGTTATACCACCATTCCTGCTTTTTAAAGACCTGAATATTAGCATGCCAGTCAGAATTGCTAGATATAATGGAATAGGAGTATTGTAGGGACAGACTAGACAAGGCATCAAAGATACAGGAAACAGTTTTATTTGGCTGCAGCCAGATTTAGAGGGCACAGCTTTTGGTGTAATCAATCAATCCCCTGAACCCTGAGTTCAGATAGTTTCAGTATTTTATATCCAACATGTAAAGGGAGGGGCTCAGAAGTTCACAATCTGTAGAAGTTCACATAAAAGCAGTTTTTTTTTTTTTTTTCTTTTACTGTTCTGGGCACTTTAACCCTTCAAGGGCAACACCTGAGAAGGGAAGAGCTTCTTCTCCTCTTTCTTTCCTCACCCTGTTACCATGGAGCCCAATTGGTAAATTTTCTTATCTTAGAAATATAAGCCCTAGCTCAAGGCCAGAGACCTTGTTTGCACATTTCTACAAACAACTAGACTGGATACATGTTTGTGAAAAACTAGTAAGGGGGTGTCTAGCACCTGGAGTGCTGAGTTCTTCCCAGCCATGACCATGTAAAACAGGGTAACACAAAAATAGGAAGTTTATCTACATTGAACTCTTTGGTAGAGACTCTTTTGCTGACAGTCCTAAAATCGGCCATGGTGAAAATTTGGAGAAATCCAGTGAAGAATTTTCTGTGGAGAAACTGGGTACCACTTACAAGAGGGGGCTCTTGATTCAAAATATTCAGGTTCAGATTTTCTAATAAGTTAAATAAAGTTTCATAAACATAGAAGTATTAGCTTTTAGAGCTATTTATGGTTATAATGCATTAAATAGAAAACTGACCCAAATTATTATGATTCCAATAATTATGATTTATAAATTACACAAAAGCTAAACACAAAAATTAAAGGTATTATAGTCCTTCATTACATGAGTAAATTTATGTTTAGGTACATTACTACTAAACTTATCAAGTATATTGATGCTTATTAATAATCATTTGGATATTTTCTAATGTTATATAAAAAAGTAATCAATAATTTCTGTTATCTAGAAAAAGTAATTAATAAATGTTTCAAACTAATCTCAATTTTTTGGGTACAATTCAAATTTTCTAGAAAATTCACAGCAATTTAAGCTAGGAAATCAAACTTTTCATGATACCATAACTCTATTACAGATTTAATATGTCGCGGAATAATTTTTCTGAACTGCAAATGAAACTTTACAGTCATACAAAAATCAAAATTATCTTCTGTTTTTTATTTTTTTTTAAAGAGAGAGAGAGAGAGAGAGAGAGAGAGAGAGAGAGAGAGAGAGAGAGAGAGAATTTTTTAATACTTATTTTTTAGTTCTCGGCGGACACAACATCTTTGTTGGTATGTGGTGCTGAGGATCGAACCCGGGTCGCACACATGCCAGGCGAGCACGCTACCGCTTGAGCCACATCCCCAGCCCTTATCTTCTGTTTAAATGGTAATTTAGAGGGAAATATTGAACAAATTTGAAATGGATATCTACATTTCTGAGTGTCAAATGTCCTACTTATTTAGAACAAACACAAAAATAAAATTATAGGTAAGCTATTGGAGTCTGTTTCTAATGATTTCAATTAAAACATAAAAGCCTGACTGAAAATTGTATTTTGTACTCTCTTCCCAGTCCTCACAGACAGTAATCCAAATAAATCCCAAAGTGAAAAAGGCCTTTACCCTTACTCCACTATTTTCTCAGTAAGGTCTGTAACATATTATATTTAAATAATTAATTTTCACATATGGCTACCTGTGGAAAATATGATCTCTTTACATGATAAATCATGTCTTACTCATTTTTGATTGCCTAAACCTTAGAACAGGACCTGACACATACCTGATTTTCCATATATTTGTGCTGAAACCCATTTCAAAAACCAAAGAGAAAGGAAAAATTGTCTGCTTGGCTTTGTTTTTGGAGAGAAGCTGTTTTGAGAACTAGCTCACCTGCCTTACCAAATAAAATCTCTGCACATGAGAAGTTGATATTACCAGTTCTCAATTTTGTTATAATTAAGTTTTACATGCTATATTTAAACATTGAAACATTTGTTTATATTTAAATAACTTGGTATTGAAAATTATCAGTTTTGTTATATTGAAATCAATAAGATGGCTACTCATGGGCTGTCATGAGCATTGATCATGATGGAAGTAACAAGAGGTAGTGTTGACTGAGTACCATTACTGTGTGTCTATTAAGTAATATAACACACCTGGCACCAAGTTCTTTGTGCCTGAAAAAAAATCTTCTAGAAACATTACATACAGGATTTTATTTAATTCTCAATAACCCATGAATTACCTATTATTTTTTTCATAATTTTATAGATTAAGAATATGAAGAAACTGAAGTTAAATGATTTGCTCAAGATCAAGTAAAAAATGGATTGAGAAAAGAGCATTCCCCCCCGCCCCAGGGTCTCATAATATGTAAAGGGCCTGGGTATAATGCATGATCAATAAATTTAGATTAAGAAAAACAAGAGAAAAACATTTCAATTACAATTCATATTTCATGTGGTCCCTTTTCAGGGTACAAAAAAATGCCAAGCTTTCTTTGGTCTCTAATGAATGTGTCATTTTTATGAACGTATGAATATACTTAAGCCTTCAAAGGCTCTCACTTGGGCAAGCTGTTGAATGCTAAATGGATGTTAATAGCTACAGGGAAATATTCTGCATAATAGGAATGACTTCTCTATTAAAGGAAACCACGTGTAACTTAGGGTATGGTGTGGCACTTCTGGTATAAGATTTACAACAATAGATCTATTCCTTTAACTCCTCCCAGCATTTTCAAGCCAACATACACATGTTCTAACCTAATTTACCTTTGCCTTTTAGAGTACATTTGACATTAGAAAATATGAAATAACAAGTCTTATTTCCATTTAATTCCTCAAAAATTGGCTTCTCTCTAGACAGGCACCTGATTTGGAGGAAAGCGGAGGCTCTTGGCCAGCTGGAAAGAACAAGAAAGTAAAAGAGTCAAGGTTTCCAAATATATAGGTCTCTCCCTATTTAAACTGTTCCAAACCACACTCACTTAGAAACAGACCAAAAAAGTCTTGACTCTTTCTATATAGAACCTTTTTAATCAACTATGGCAGGCCAAGGGCTACAGCTTCAGACAGCCACATGGTCAGAATCTCTGTTCTCATATCTTTGGCTATAAGAAAAGTCTGTAAACCAATTTCCAGACTGTGTTAAAAGTATTTTAACTTTGAGAAGAAAAAAATTATAAAAAAATTATACCTTTGATGTTCAATATTTGAAATTAAACATTTGGTTTATATATATGCTTTTTCTGGGAATATTAAACCATAACCAGTCGCTTATATTGGAGTCCCATATTACTATAACTAACTTAAATGTATATCACTTTTCAGCTGCCTCCAGTATTAAACTCACAAGTGCCATTTGTAATTAAAGGGATTTAAAAAAGAAATTCACTTGGTTTATTTATATTGCTACATGGATTTTCTCTGTGGAGTTACCTACAGCTAAGGTAATGTAAATGGGTATATTTCTTTGAAACATTCTCTTTTATTTTTGTCACAAATATTTGTGGTTTAAAAAATAGTGAGTGACAAACTTGTTTCTACATTTTTTTCTGTCTATTAGCTGCTATATCATATAAGGAAGAACATAATTTTAAATGGTCTAATTGAAAGAGATTGCAAATTAGTTTTCTACAGCCTAGGAAATAAATACATTACAGTCATGTATGTTTCCTTCATCAATAACAGGGAGTTCCTGGGCTGGGGTTGTGGCTCAGTGGTAGAACACTTATCTAGCACATGCGAGGCACTGGGTTCTATCCTCAGCATCACATAAAAAATAAGTAAATAAAATTTAGTTGTAAAAATATTAAAATAATAATGATATGGAGTTTAAAAAACAAATTACAAAACATAGTGACAGGGTGACACATTTGAAGTCTCAGGTACTCAGGGGGCTGACGTAAGAGGATCCCAAGTTTGAGGGCAATCTGAGCAATTTTTCAAAACGCTGTCTGAAAAAATATTTTTTTTCCCAGTAAGGGCTGAAGTTACAGCTCAGTGGTAAAGCACATGTCTACCATGAGTGTGGTATTGTGTTCAATTCACAGTACCACATAAATAAATAAATATATAAGTATACACGAAAATATAAATTTTGGTATCTGGTTGAAACTAAGAATAGGTAACTTTGTATATCCTAACATAGCAGAAGTTCACAAAAACGGTTTTTTCTCTGCATTAAGAATCAAATTCTGAGGAACAGAAGTAAATATGGAAAAAGTCAATCCTACAACTATGGGACCATTTTTGCAGTATACTACTAAATGGCAACCATCAGGTTATTTGAAGGTAATTTTCCAGATCCACCAGCCAACCGTGCCCCAGGCCACTCCATATAAATAACTAATAGAAATATAATTAGTAGAATTTCTAAAAAAAAATACCTTTAAAATCACCCTTCCAAATATATTTGGTTTTCTTAAGACTCTTTTATTCTTAGCTTCATTGAAGTATAACTGACAAACAAAATTTAAATATATATTTTACTTAACAAATGTCCTCAAAATTTACTCATGTTATTGTAAATGGTATGGTACCCTTTCTTTTAATGGTTGAATTATACTCCATTGCATTTATTATGTCATCTGTCAATGAACACTTTGGCTTTTTCCATATCTTGGCTATTATGAAAAATGTTTCAGTGTACATAAAAGTGCAGAGATCTCTTTTGATGTTTTATTTAAATACTGTTGATATATATAATCAATGGACTTGCTGTATCATGAGGTAGCTTTATTCTTCATTTTTGAGGAAACTCCATGCTGTTTACCAAATTAGCACTTTAAATACATTATAGTATTTTAAAGACATGTATAGATCCCACAATCATAATATTTGAGTTAATATAGACTCGGCACAAAAAGTTAGATATTTTTTATTCTATTAAATTCTAACATAAATACTGTGGTAATTTGCTTGATTGAGGTAAACATTTTCAGTGATGGATGAACTTTTATAACTGTGAACCCAAATAAACTTTTCATCATCTAAGCTGTTCTGATGAGGTATTTTGATCACAGTGACAAAAATGATGAATAACACAAATAATGTCTGCCTATGTCCAAACTGAACAAAATGTATAAAGTAAAAATGCAAATTTTTTGTATATCATTTATACCTCATAAAAGTTTAAAAATACAATAACTTTTCTTGTGTAGTCTATCTAAAGTTGTTTTGTTAATTTTAACTTTGTTCAAATTTGAAAATAATCAACATTTAAGACTTTTATTATTATTATTATTATTATTATTATTATTTCATTTTTTGGCTGTACTAAGGAGTTGAATCCAGGTCTATAAGCATGCTTGGAAAGTAGGAATTACTCCATCCCTGAGCATCATCCAGTCTCCAAAATTTTATCTAATCTGGTTATGGTAATTCCTGTTTGCTTGTTTAAATAGGGATTGAACCCAGGGGTTCTTTACTGCTGAGCCACCTAAGTCTTTTTTATATTTCTTCTTTTGAGACAGTGGCTGTTCAGTTGTCTCAGCCTCCAAAGATGCTGAGATTATAGTTCTGAGACACCATGCCAACAACCTTTAGATTTACTATGTTTTTCTATTCTCTAATGTAGCTATTTTTATTTTTTTTTACTTATTTCTGTTTACAGTAGTTTAGTTTATTCTTATTTATGTGTTTATTTATAATATAGGCTTTAACAGGTATAAATTTTCATTTTAAGCACTGCTTTAGCTACATTACAAAAGTTTGAGTATATTCATCTAATTCATTCAGTTTTGCTATTCATTTTTTTTTCTACTTTTTCCCTTCCTCCTCCCACCCTTCTTCTTCTCCTTTCTTTACATATGCATCTTTTAGAAGTGTGTTTAATTTTCAGTATTTGGTGAATTTTTGTATTTTAAGGCTGTTATCAATGTATAATTTCCTTCCATTATGGCTGGAGAACTGCAAACATTGAAAAAAGTCTTTTTTTATAACTTGACACATGGATTAACCTATGGATATTTTCTTTTTATATTTTGTTTGTTTGTTTTTATTCATTTTACCTATTGCTCTTTGGAGTAATCTCAGTTGCCACATATCAAATCTTCTGATTCTTCAGCTTCTCAGTCTAGGTGTTGCACCCCTCTAGTGAAATATCATTTCAGTTCTTGAATTATTAAAGTATGGATTTTCTACATAGCTATTTTTAATTAATTTTCTTTTTTGAAATTGTGTATTCTGATGAGAATTTTTTTAATACTTTCTTATAGTTTTCCCCAGGGCTTTGAGTGAATTTAAATTAGTTGATACAGAGGCTATTTTGTTGTTGTTGTTGTTGTTGCTTTTGTGCTGTAATGAAGATTAAACCCAGGGGCACTCCATAACTGTGTATTTTGTTTTCTAATTTAGTTTTACTTATTTATTTATTTATTTTAAATTTTGAGACAGGATCTCATTAAGTGCCTTTGTTGACCTTAAACTTGCAATCCTGTTTCACCTTCCCAAGCAGCTGGGATTATAGGTGAGCACGACTGTGCCCAGTTGAAGTCTTTGTTGTTTAAGCCTTGTGTTAGTTTCTCCATGCACTGTTTCTGCTGATTGATTATGTTCTAATATTTTGGCTGTCTGGGTGTCCTGAAGAACACCTGTAACCCTTCCTACTTAGGAGGCTGAGGCTGGAAGATTGCAAGTTCAAAGTCAGTCTCCACATATTAGTGAGATGCTGTCTCAAAATAGCAATAAAAATGACCAGAGATGTACCCTGGGGGAAATATATAGAGAGACAGAGATCTACATTTATATTTATATCTAGATTTATAGATATCATATGTTCTACTTTATTGGTATATCTTCTAATTTCTGTTAAAAAGTAGATGTTTGAAATCGTATCATATAGCAACTGTGGCAATCAACTCTTCCTGCCTTTCCAGGTTTTGTTCCTGTTACTGCGGACTGCAATACTTGTTGGTGTCTGAATACTTTTTCTAAACTAATATTTTAAATTCTGTCTTCATTGTCACATGTGCCCACAGATGTGTCTGCTTAGTTTGTGCAGTGGCCAGTTAATGATTATCCTGACCTTTCCTTATATATCTTCAAACAAGGCGATATCTTCCAGCCTTTGTTGAAGGTTTTTGTGTTGCTCTGGAGTATGCCTTCAATGCCCAGGCAAACTTTATACCACTCTGTATCATCCTTCATTTCCTGCTACTACAGTATTACACCTTTGCCCCTGTTACTGCTAACTTTATTCTGCCCTTCCTCTCTCTTTCATATTATTTTCTGGCACATTAGTAATACATTTCAAACAAGTTGGTATTATCCCACAGTTTTTGTTTTAATTTTTTCCTTTTTATTTCAGTTTGAATAGCAATTGATTTGTCTTCAAATTTTCTGGTACTTCTAGACAAAGTTCTGGTTTCTTGTAAAGTGCAATTGGAAAATATGTGAAGTTATACCAACTGCAATTGGACAAAGCTATTTTGTGGGAGTAGCATTTAAACGGCAATCTCATCACCTGAAGAGGAGAAAATCTAGATAGAGTTAAAAGGAAGGAGAGACATCAATATATTTGTCTTTTAAAATTACCCTTAGAAACTTTTTTTTTTCATAAAAGACACTGCTTACATTCTGGATTTCCCAAACTATAGCAAGAAAATTTAATTTGTCTTCCTGTCAGATCTATTTGATTATGCTAGTTAGCTTTCTATTACTGTGGTAAAACACATGCAATAACCAACTTAAAATAAGAAAAGTTTATTTTGAATTGTAGATTCAGTTTTCAGGCCATGGTCACATGGCTATGTTGCCTTTGAACCTGTGCTAATATATTATATGATGGTGGGAGTGCATGGAGGAGAAGCTATTTACTTCATGGGAGTCAGGAAGCAAAGAGAGAGTAAGAGGAAGGGGCTAGGGTTCCAGTCTCCCTTTTAATGGGCCGACGACCAAACTTTCTTCTACCAGGCTATTATGTCATCACCACTTTCCAATAATACGAGATGCATGAATCCAAACCTTGAACGCACGGTCCTTTGGAAAACATTTCAAACTCATGCGATGGCACAGATCCTATCAAAGAGTTGCAATTAAGTCTTGTTTCCCTTGTAATTACTTTATGGGTAAGTTATTGAAATAAAGGAGATGGCACCACACCTCTACCTTTACCTGTGAGTATCTTTGGATACCTTGTCCACCTATACATCCCCCAAACCATTATTCAGTGATTCTATGAGGCAGAGAAATGGCATTCTGCTGATAATTTAGACACTTCATTCAAAACAAGAATTAGATCAATTATCAAACTTGGCCTTGAAAATTTAAAACTTATTAAATTTTTTTGAGGCCAAATTTGGAAGCACTTTCAATTTATTTTCCCTCTTAATGGATAGTAGGCCCACATGTAAGACTTCAAACTCATACACAAGAACTTCTTTCTATGGAAACTGTACATGAATCTGAAATTATTTTTGTTTTTGTTGTTGTTTTTAAATCTGGTAAAGATGAACGAATTTGACCCTCTATAAAAAAAAAAAAAAAGTGAGTTACAACACAGGGTTAGATATTGAGAACTTCAAATGTTTTATGAAACATTAAAAGTAGTCACTCAGCCCATGGAGGACTGTAAATATCTTTTCAAAATGAGGTTTTCTTGATTACTTGTGGATAACTTCTAGAGAGATAACTGATTCATCATTTATGTGCTGCTTGGAGGCAGTTATCTTTACAACATGAGTCAACAGATTAGAAACCAGGGTATAACATTTATCACTGTCTTTAACTGAAGTGATCAATTATACTACTTTGGCCCTCAAAGGCATTCAATTCTGCCTGAACCCACTGGTCATGGTTGTTATGGATGATTGCCGGATTTTTGCTCTTACAGGGCCATGTAGAGTCTGTACAACCACTAATGCATCTTGTTGTGTCTGAACTACTGTCGCAAGTCTAGTGGAAAATGTCAATAGTAAAAAACTTATATTGAAACCCACCAGACTTTCTGAGTTAAAACCTGATTTGTTTATTCAGCTGTGTCTGCTACTTTACAGGAATATTTTCAGTCCATACTTAAGGTTGTCATCATTTGGGTGCTGGTAAGCTTACTGAGAACAGTCTTAGTTAAATGTAGCATGAGGCAACTGAACAGATTTGATTATAAATTCTGTAGGTCAGATTAATTAGAGTGGCCAATAAAGTGGCACACTTAGGGGGAAATTCACCAGAATTTAAGACCTTGCAGAAAATGAATGGTTGATGTTGCTGGGAAACAATTCCCCAGAGATCTTCCATATTTGTGAATATATAGTGAGGGAGGCAATGATGGTCATTTTGTTTCAGAGTATATTTCATATATTATTTGTGTAGAGTAAGATAGAATATCTCCCTCAAGAGTGAAATACAGGGCTGGAGTTGTAACTCAGTGGTATAGAGCTTGCCTAGTATGTGAGGCACCGGGTTCGATTCTCAACATTTAAAAAACATATTTTTGGGGGCTGAGGATGTGGCTCAAGCAGTAGTGCACTCGCCTGGCATGTGTGCGGCCTGGGTTCCATCCTCAGCACCACGTACAAACAAAGATGTTGTGTCCGCCGAAAACTAAAAAATAAATATTAAAAAACTCTCTTCTCTCTCTCTCTCTCTCTCTCTCTCTCTCTTTAAAAAAAAACATATTTTTGAAAATTGCTCTAATCTACTACTACAAATGCTACCATCACCACTGCTACTCTACACACACATCTAAATAAAAAAAGAGGGAAGTGCAGACATGTTTTATGTTCACTCTATGGGTAGTGCCTCTTCTAAAATTGACAAATATAATTAGTGATCATGGTAAAAACTAAGGTTTCCTAAACTTAGGTATGTAATCCTATAATCTGTGACTGCATGTGACGTAGGTTATGAAATGTTACAAAATTCTGCAGGACAATTTAGCATATTTTTTTCAAAAGTATATGGACTGAAAAAACAAAGAAAGAATGATACCTTGGAGTAAAACCACATGCATGTTCGTGTGTGAACACATACATACACATTCACCCTCACACACACAGAACCAAGTGCAATTTATATATTTAAATTAATCTTAATTAACAAAAGTAAAAAATTAAAAGATGTATTTGAGACTGGGTGTGGTGGCACATGCCTGTAATCACAGCAGCTCAGGAGGCTAAGGCAGGAGGATCGTGAGTTTAAAGCCAGCCTCTGCAACTTAGCGAGGCCCTAAGCTAATAAGTGAGACCCTGTTTCTAAATAAGATATAAAATGTGCTGGGAATGTGACTCGGTGGCTAAGCATCTCTGGGTTCAATCCCTGGTGCCCCTCCCCCCCCAAAAAAAAAAGAAAGGAAAGAAAGAAAACAAAACAAAACAAAAAAACAAAGATGTATTTGAAACAGTGGCATCAGAATATCAATTATGTACTAGGTATTGTTAAGGATTTTTTTTTTTTTGAATAGCATTAATTGGAGTTACTAAATTAGGGTTATGTATGAAAAGAAAGTTTTATAAAGAATATATACTAGTACATAAAACATATTTTTAAAAATTGTCCTATTCTACTACAAATGCCACCACTATTACTCTACACACACACACACACACACACACACACACACACACACACACAAAGCTATTATGTAGTATAGGTTTTCTAGTTAAAATAACTGAAAAAAAATTCAGTTGTTGAAACTGGGTGAAGTACATGGGAATGCATTATGTTATTATCTGTTTCAACAAAACAAAATAAAATGGAGCCTGATTCAAATTTCAGTTCAATCCCTTCCTAACTGTGTGAACTTTGTAAATTTCCTTACTATTATTCCTTCAGTTGAAAGTAGGGGTATTATTAATACCTGCTTAATAGAATTTTATGAGCTTTGATAAATGAATATTTCTGGGCATCTAAATCAAAACATTGCTATCTATATCTCTTGGGTTCTAAAATATAAATATAGCTAATAACCATATTCATACAAACTTTTCCTTCATAATTATGTTTTAAAGGATTAATTAAATTTCATACCATAGAATAATGCATCTAGAACTCATCATATAAATGCTATACCTCTTTAAAAATTAATTTATCTAATTTACAGACATTGTTGTTTTCTTTTTTTTTAATGGGTATAGGAGTTTTTATAAGTAATTTCATTGTGTCTCAGGATCTCCCAGCATTTCCATGACTTCCACTGCATTCACTAAATATAGGAAATAGTTTTAAAATTTCCTTTCACTTACATCCAAGATGAAAACTCATTTTACTTCTCCTCCAGGTATGAATAAATATAGATTATTTTTCCACATATAGAAAAAAAGATATTTTCTTCACTAAAATATAGAATCACAATTGTAGCTCCCATGCCTGGCAGATGGACAGCATTCTGTTACTTAGCTATCAATCAACTAATTAATCAATATTTAAATGAATTAGTCAAAAGAATTCAAGTGTTTTCTAACTGTAGGTAAAAATTGGTAGAGCTGTCTGCTTCATAAAATTCTCCTGTGAATTCATACTAGAGAATAGGATTCACAGCAAGAAGATCATATTATCTAATCCCCCTCCTTTGATAAGTCCAAATAGTTCTTATATCTACTTCTTCCAGGTCACTGCATTTCCGACTCACCTTTGAATGCCCTGGCCTCAAATATACTTCACAGAGTGTTCATAATTTACATTTATCAATATAAAATATATGTTCAATGGCTTAGATAAGAGAAAAGTCTAATTTTCTTTTTTTATTTCAAATATTTCTCAGGCTAAATATTGTGGTAGTTTTGTAATTCAAGTGGTTGTAGTACTCTTTTTCACATTTTCACAATTAGGAAAATTAATTTTGAAACCAATGAGTGGTAGTTAAAGAGTTACTACAGAAAATTAAATGAAACAGAAAGAAATATAAGTAACTTTTTTAAAAAAATGAAACACAGGTATGAGTAATATAACAAACATCATAACATTTTGGAGAGAGATTTTTGTGTTACGTAACATTTCCATGGTTTTAATATTAATAACAAAAATACCTAAGTTTTAATTGTGGAATTTTATTCCATTTTTTGAGAGTCTATCTTTAATCCCATTTTCAACGAATGATTCAGTTCTTTTTTTTCAGGAAATTTTGTCTGCAAAAAAATTGAAGAATGATTATTTTACTAATTAGAATGGAAGCTTTTTGAAATATAAACAAAATAAAACTCAGAATATGATTGAAAGCTATGTAGCTCTGAAACCAACATAATTCTGATAAAACTTTTTTAAAAAAACATTCTATTAGTTAAGATTCTTCAAAGAAATAGAATCAATAAGAAGGGAAGACATAGAGATTGATTGATACATAATTATTATAGGTAATTCACTTTATGCAATGATATGAAATGGGCAAGCTTGCTCAGTCTTATGGGATCAACAAATGCATCAGAAAATTAGGAGTTAAAAAGTAGCCCAAATCATGGCAATAAAATTAAAATGAGACCTTAGGAGAAAAAAGGTTGGGAAGTCATCTCTGCCTTCGGAGACTAGGTGGTCTGCAAATTACCAAGAGGTCTGAGCCAGACAAGAGAAAGTCACTAAAATCCAATCCACTGAAATAGGACAAGAGTTTGCCTTGTTCTCAAAATAATATTAAGAACTTTCTAGATGATAAGGAGAAACTCTAGATGGGAAAATGTGTAGAGAATTCATTAAAATAACTTGAAATTATTTCGAACTTTTTAGTACGGTAAAACACACAAGCTGAGGAGGAAACTTAAGATAGTAATAAGAACTGATTGGCATGAGGAAGCATAATAAAGAGTGTAGGAACAATTAAAATACCATCACTACATGTTATGACATCAAGAGAACAGGATCATGCCTACTCTGTAGATGCTGTGAAAGCTGTACAACATTGCCTTTTACTTGAGCTGGCTGACACTTTTGGTTGGTGTGTTCTCCCTTCTGGCTTGAGGACAACACTACCCTCCTCCCCCTCTTAGTACAGAGAATTATTTCTGTTACACTTTTGCAAATGCATAATTCCTCTAGTAGAGAGCACAAGAACCCACTGAAGCATAACAGAAGAAACAGAAATGTCCCATGAGTTATCCTCTATAAGCTGATGGTCCAAGAAAGATGATGGTATACTTAGACTCTAAATATAAGAGTTGTCTTAAGACACCAGTGGTATAAATACTATTCTGAGTTCACAGAAACAAAATCCAACAAGAATGAAGTTCAAGGGCAGGAGAAAATGAATGTCCAGGCTCAAAAAGAGAGGATGAATGTCTCTTCCTTCATCACAGTGTTCATTTCTCAATGGATGGGGTGATGTTCACCCACGTTGGTAAACATGATTTCCTTTATCAGTCTTTTAAATTCAATTACAATGTCTACAGAACCACCCACCCAGTCATACACAGAAATAATATTTTGCAATAATTTTATCTTCCCTTTATCAGTCATACTGACATCTATAACTAATTATCACAATAACAGAAAACACAAAATTATAAATTAGCACATCTGAAAGTGTGGTTAGCACAACAGTCATTATTCTAGTTGCTATTTCTAAAATTTATAAATTCTTGATTTAACAGAGTTTTAGATTTCTATGCTGCAAAATCACATAATTAATTTTCATAATACTTTTCTAAAAAGAAGAGATAAATTGGGATTTGTAAAATTCACTTATGGAAAAGATGTCACTTAAAAAAATACTTAAAGGTCAAATAAACCATATGCTAAAAATGCCTCTTTAAGAAATTCTTCTTAACTAAGAAGAAAAGTACATATATATATATATATATATATATATATATATATAAAGCATGAAGAGATAAACTTCAAAAAACAGGAGAACATTACACAACATATAAAATGATATAACTAATCCCAACAACATTAACATTTACATTAATACTGACCAAGAAACTACCCTGACAGTGTCAGCTGGAAGAAAAAAAAAATAAGCAAATAGACCTAAGACACAACTCATTGTCCATGACGGATATCCGTGGTTATTCAACACAATTTGTTCATGTGATCTTTCTTATCATCATTGAATTAACACACCACATTGTCCACTTTGTTCTTCAGAGTTGTTTTTACTGTTTCAAATTATTAACCTTTACAAAAATGTTTTAAAATCAGCTTGTTGGTTAATTGCAGAAATAGAATATGAATTGTGAACACATCAATTTGGGAAGAGCTGCCTCTTTAAAAATACCAAGGCTTAAATTAATTAACAGCACTTCTCCCTTTATGTTTTCTTTAATTTCCTTTACAATTGTCTGTAGTCTTCTGCTCGTCATCATTTTTTTTTCTTATTTTCAATCTTTACCATGTAACCATTTTATACTCTAAAATGCTATACCTTTGTATTGAGTAATAAACTATTCATTTTCAGAGATCTTGAGACAAATATGCTATTGCAAATTGAATTGTACGTAAGGTAGATTTCTGAGAAGAAAGAACATCTGAAGTTGTCTTTTTTTTTTTTCCAGCTCTCTCTACTTCCCTCCTCCATCTTCCTCTTTTCCCTTTGAAATCTCGAGACTGAATTGAGAGAAAGATTACTTAGTTTGGACACTAGTAAGATTGCTTAGTGGCCTCCAGTGATATTCAGATAAAAGTGCAAGTGGATTGCAAGTTCTTGTAGCTCTTTTTGTGCTTCTGAACTCCAGCCCACTCTCTCTGTCTCCTGCATTCAGCTGCAGAAATGCTTCTCTATTCTTTGTTCTCCCAACAAACTTCTTTCTGCCTCAGGACTTGGCTCATGTTATTGTCATACCAAAATTTTCTCTCTCCTTCCCCTTTCTCATTATTTTTGCCTTAATAAACACTTATCTGTTTTACTGTAATTATTCAATCATATTAATTGTACATAGTAATGGGTTTCACTGTGACTTTTCCATAAATTCATTTATTGTGTTTTGATCATATTCACCCTCCCTACTACCTTCTTACCTTTCTCTCAAGCCTCTCCCCCACAATTCTCCTCCCCTTCTCTTAATAGTTCATTTTATACAGATCATCTTAGTTTTAAATAAAAATGTTTTTAGTTTCTACATATGAGAGAAAAAATAAAATAGTCTTCTTTCTGTGTCTGGCTAAATTTGCTTCATACAATGTCTTCTAAGTCTATTTTCCCTTAAATGACAGGATTTAATTCTTTATGGCTGAACAACACTTTATTGTTTCATGTATCAGTTATTTTTAGCCTAATAAAGTCATCTATTGACATGCTAATTCCATATTTTACTACTGTGAATTTTGACACAATAAACATGGCTACGTGGGTCTGACTTTTGTACACTGATTATATTGTGTACTGACTATATTTCATATATATATGGTTTATACCCTAAAGTGATATAAATGTTTCATATTGTAGATCTATTTCTAGTTTTAAAGTTTTTTTTAATTTACTGTCCTTCTATTTATTGAATCTTAGTATTATTTTCTGATCTATTGGATTTCATTTTAGGAAATGATTGCAGTGCCAATATATCAGTGTTCCCCCCAAATTTTCACCCTGTAAATTCAAAGTTTCAGTTCTTATGTTTGGTCATTGCTACATTTTGAGTTGACTTTTTACATTGTAAAAGAAAATAATCTTGTTTCAATGTTGCACATCCATGCTTGTTCAGTTTTTCTAGCACCATGTGTTGAAGAGGCTGACTTTTCTCCAAGGCAAGGTGTTGGCTCCTTTTGTTGAAAATCAGGCAGTTGTAGATATGTGACTTAAATTCTGGATCCTCTATTGTCTTCTACTGGCTTACATTTCTGTTTTTATATCATTATCTTGTGGTTTTTGTAACTGGTTCTTTAGTATATTTTGAAGTCAGTTTGTTTTTTTTTTTGACATTTGTGAAATTGTTTCTTTTGCTTCCTTAAGATAGTGTTGGCTATTTAGGGACTTTTCCACTTTCATATGAAATTTAAGATTATTTTTTCATATTGCTATATAGAAAGTCATTGGAATTTTGATGGGATTGCATTGAATCTGCAGATTGCTTTTGGTAGAATGACCATTTTAACCGTATTAAATCTCACAATGAATAAACATGGGAGGTCTTTCCATGTCCTAGTTCTTCCTTAATCTATTTAATCAGTACTTTATAATTTTCATTGTAGAAGCTTTCACCTAATTTTTTTTTAGGTTTATTCCTAGGTCATTTTTTAAAAAGAGTATTATGAGTGGAATTGTTTTATTAAAGACTTCATTATTCATATATAGAAAAAGCTACTGATTTTTGCATGTTGATTTTGTATCCTGCCCCTTTGATAAATTTTAAAATCAGTTTTAGGATGTTTTTGATTGATAGATTGTTTAGGTTCTGCTAAGCTAAGAATCATCTACAAACAAGGATAAATTATGTTCCTCTTTTCCTATATGTATTCCTTTTATGGTTATCTTTTGTTATTCCTCTGGTTAAAATTTCAAGTGCAGTATTGAATATGGGTGGCAAGAGTGAAAGCCTGTCTAATTCCTGATTTTGGAGGAAATGCTTTTTGTTTTTCTTTAGATAGTATGATGTTGGCTCTCTGTCACATATAGAATTTATAACGTTCTATCCTTAGCTTTATCTTGGCTTTTATTATGAGGGAACCTGAATGTCTTTTCTGAATCTATTGAGATAAGCATGTCATTTGTACCACTTATGCCTTGTATTACATTTTTTGATTTACATGTGTTGAACCATTCTTACATCCCTGGAATGAAAGCAGCTTGGTTATAGTATATGATTGTTTTTAATATGTTGTTGAGTTTTCCTTGCAAGTATTTTATTTAGGAATTTTGCATCTAAGCTCATTAGAGATATCTGCCTATAATTTTCCTTTGTTGCTGTGTGCTTATCTGGTTTTGGTAGCAGAGTGGTACTGCCTTTGTAGAACATGTGTGGAAGGATTGCTTCCTTTGTATCTTATGGAACAGTTGGAGAAGCATTGGTATTTGTTCTATAAAAGTCTGGTAAATATGTGTGGCCCTGGGCTTTTCTTTCTCAGGAGAGTTTTTATTACTGCTTCAATTTTATTGCTTGTTATTGCTCCATTTAGATTTTTTTAATATATCCTCTTGCTTCAATTTTGGAAGATCAAATGTGTCTATAAAATTGTCCATTTCTTCTGTATGTTTCATTTGAAAGGAATTTGGCCTCTCAAAAAAGTTCAAAATGATTATTTGGATTTCATTTTATCTGTTTTAATATGCTTTTGTCATGTATAATTTTGTTTATTTGGGTCTACTCTCTTTTTTGGCTAAGCCTTTAATATTTTATTTATCTTTTCAAAAAAACTAACTCTTTTTTTTTTGTTTATACTTTGTATTTTTCTTTTAGTTTCTATTTTATTCAATTAAGCTTGGGTCTCTATTATTTCTTTCCGTCTACTGGTTCTAGCATTGGTTTTTGTTTGTTTTTCTAAGAACTCAATAATTGTTAGTGGGTTATTTGAGATCTCCAAGTTTTTGTATTATAGGCCAGCATAAGCTATAAACTTTCCTGCTCAGTAATGATTTCACTAAATCCCCCAGATTCTAATATGTCATGTTTTTGTTTTCATTTGATTCTTGGAAATTTTTAATATCCCCTAATTTCTTCAACGACCCAATGTTTAGTAAAAAATGTATTGTTCAGTCTCCATGTTTCAATAGTCTCTGTTGTTTCTCTTGGTGTTGATTTTTAATTCCATTTCATCATGATAGGATAAGATGTAAGAAATAATTTAAATTTTTATTTTACTAATTGAGACTTGTTTATGGATTTAACTGATATATATTTTGGAAATAGTCCCACAAACTTCTGTAAAGAATATGTGTATTGCAGATGCTGAGAAAAATATTCTGAATATATCTGTTAAGTTTATTTAGGTTAATGTTTGTTGACTTTTTGCTTGGGTGATCTATCTGCTGGTGAGAGTTGGGTATTGCCATTACTCACTATTATTGTATTGGTGTGTGTCTCTCTTTTTATTCCCAGTAGTGTGTTTTATTTTAAAAAATTGGTGCTCTAATGTTCAGCACATACATATTTAATTTTTTTTTGTAATGCCTTTTTGATGAATTGTTTTTTTTATCCATATATGATAACTTTTTCTTCTTTCTCTTTAGATTGATTTTGTCTTGAAGTCTATGTTGTTGAATATAAGAAAAGGTACTTTTAGCTTGTGAATTCCTTTTACTTAGAACATCATTTTCCACCCTTTCTCTTTCATTCCATGTATCACTTTGCTGGTAAGATGAGAATTTCTTGCAAGCAACAGATTGTTGTGTCTTGTTTTTAAGTACAACCTGTCAGTCTGCTTTTTAATTAGATATTTAAATTCAGTTACATTCAATGTTACTATTGAATGTTATATGCTGAATCCTGTCAATTTTCTGATCTTGAATAATCTATGTTCTCTTTTATCTCCCTTATTTATCTAAGTGGTTTGATGTTTTACTGAAATAGTAATGTTTCATTCTTTCCTAGTTCTCATATGGGTAATTTTCTTTTCTTTTTTAAAATTTGCTTTAGTTGTAGATGGACACAAAAACTTTGTTTTATTTTTTTATGTGGTGCTAGCGAATAAACCCAGTGCCTCAAGCATGCTAGGCAAGAGCTCTGCCTCTGAGTCACAACCTGGGCCCTGTGCACTTTTCTTGCAGAGACTTTTCTTCTTCATATTTTGGTGATTGCTTCTATTTTGCCTATTTGGGTTCAGGATTGCTCTCAGTGTTTTCAGAAATGCTGATTCAGTGTTTATGAATTTCTTCAGTTTATGCTTACCTTGAAAAGTATTCCTTTTTACTTTGATTCTGAAAGATAACTTTGTAGGATTTAGTGATCTAGTTTGTTATTTTTTTTCAAGGCCTCAACAACATTCTGTGACCCTATGGCCTGTAGAGTTTCTGCTGAGTTTATGCTATTCTGATGATTTGCTTGTATAAGTAACTTAGTGCCTCTCCCTTGCAACTTTCAGTATTCTTTCCGTTTTATGTCTTTTGGCAATTTAACTGTACTATGATATAGAGAAGTACATTAAGGGTATATTGTTCAGCATTTTAGTGTATATTTTACCTGGATATTCATATCTTTCCCTAGATTTGAATTTTTTCTGTTCTTATTTCATTGAATGAATTTTGATGCATTAAGCCTATAATTTTGTTCCTTCATTCACATTTATGAATCACATAGTTCTATAGGTAAGGTTTTCAACTAAGGTTTTGTTGTTGTTGTTGTTGTTTTAATATATTGAGCTTTTCATTTCTGATATTCCCATTTCCTTTTTCTTCAGAATAGTTATCTCTTTATTGAATTGTTCTTTCAAGTTTTGTATTATTTTAAATTATTTGGCTCTTTATTTCTTTCTTGAGCTCTTGATATTTTTATATCATTTTTTTAAATTCTTTGTCCAGTGGATACTCAGTTACTAGAGAACTAGGAACTTCTGCTGGAGTCATATTGTTTTTTTTTTTGTTTATTTTTTCTTGTATTCTAGGTTGAGATTTGTGCATCTACTGGTATTTGATTGATATCTCTTGCATTTTTTTATGCAAGTGTCTTCTTAGGTAATAGTTTTCTTTTACTGATGTTCCCTGCAATATTGACTTGTTGTATAGTATTGAATTTAATTTCATATAAATTTGGTGTAGTTTCCCTGTGGCTTCTAAGACTCTGATTGTTCAGTTTCAACCCACTGTATTCTGTGCCAGAGAATGAGAGTCCCAATTCCTTTGTAATTCTCAAAAGAGATGGGTCTCCCTAGCTCTGTATTGTGGAAAGAGCATTATTTGGTGCACCCACTATTGTTAACTACTTCAGAATTGTGTAGTATGTACAAGGGCATGGGAGCAACCTTTGCTAAGGTCTCTTGTAGATGTAATGGCCTCAACAATTATGTTGTTTCTTTGTGGTATTGCTGTGGAGTTTAATGTCCAAGAGTTTAGTTCAGGACCTCCCAGTCCTGCTGTACATACTCCAGACCAGGTAATTGGGGGCTTTTATCTCACATATACCTTAAGTTAAAGGGTTAACATAATTTTGAGCAGGGATAGATCATGAATGGAGTAATATGCAATCTCTTTAAACTGGGAACATAGCTTAACAGCATAGCATCAATGCACTTCAAGTGTTGGGTTTTATCCTCCTCACTTTGCAGAAAGAAGAAAATAAGTAACAGTAGAAACAACAAATAAAAGCATACTGGATACAGAAACAAAGTAAAAATCAAGAAAAACTAGAACATCAACAACATCACCAAAGAATGGTGAGGGTAAAATGTTGAGAAATTATAAAAATAATATTAAGAGGGAAAATAAAAGTAAAATGAAATTAGAAAATTCAAAATCAGAAAAAAACAGCAAATAAAAAAGGAAGTCAGTAAAAATTTGTCTCTGCTGACATAGTCAGTTATATAGATAAAATTATATGTTTAAAATCTATGCTTATTATAAGTATTTCTTTCCTCATTTTTTTTCTGCTCTGTGCCCCTTTGAGAGAGCAAAGAGTGGGAGGTTATCACACCTTACTTCTCACTTTTGTGTTTCTTACAATATGACGAATAGAATGAAATGGGATTGGATCCAATTGGAATAGCTCTCAGCTGTACCTGCTTATCAATATGAGCTCATGTATAATATGATATTTTTGGGCAGAAATCTTATCTGGAGAGATTATCTCAACGCTTTTCCATGCGTGGGCTGACAAAGATCACTGCAGTGTATCTGGGTCACAAGCATGGTTTATGAACCCACTTGAAGAGTGTGGAACTATCAGCATGGTGATGGACCAACAGACTCTGTGCAATACAATAGCCATGACTCTGGCTTTCCAAGATTCAGCTCATGTGTTCATGCCTGCCTACTACCTTAATTTTTTTTTAGCTGTGTTCCTGATCTGCCATGCATAAAAGGAAAGTGAATTATGCTCTGATTGGTGTCACCAAATGTTTACACACCACTAAAATTTTCAGTGGGTTTGTTTCAGTAACACTCCTTCAGGGCCAAGTCTCAAGAGAGATGTCCACTAAGGAAATGTAATAGTATTTGATGTGGGTTCCCAGGGACAGAAAAACATAGGGCTTTTGTTTCTGTGAAGTGGAAAGATAGGGCATGATTTTCTCAAAATGACTCCTTATTATACCACTGCTTGTACTTGCTGGGAAGTGGAGACAACCTCTTCAGTAGTAGCTTGAAGAGAAGTTTAGTTTTAGATGTTCTGATACTGATGAGAGGAGAAACCGCTGAGTGTCCAGTGTGCTAAAAGTCTATCTATCCTTTCTGTAAACATTTTACTTACTATTTAATTTTGATTGTATTGCAACTAGTCCATTGTAGTATATTCAATGACAAATGGCAATTGCATATTAATCTTGTGCCCAGCAACCTTTATAAAATTACTTGGCAAAAAACTTTTTTACCTGGTAAATAGCTGTTCTAACACCATTTTTCTACATCTTTGGGTTTGCGTAAATAACATTAATGCAATAAAATAGTGCCAATACATACAGTTTTACTTTCATTGCATTTTTATATCATGTATTTATTTTACCCTTATTTCAATACACTATTGAATGAGATCGTAGTGAGCTACAGTGTTAAAATAATTACTATAAAAATTAGATTATAATGTAGACATATTATAAATTACCAAATACATAACCCACCTTATTAAATTGTGTATAAATATAGTTAGTTTAAGTTATTAATAAAAGTACAAAGAGCCCAATATAGTGACTAACAAACACATTTAAAAGGAACAAATACACATGGACAATAAGCATATGGAGAAGCACTCGATGACAATATCCATAAAAAATGTAAATTTACTAAAATGAAATATTTTAACATACCCATAAGAAAATCTGTAAGTAATACCACTAAAACCCTAAAGGTTGACAAGGATTTATAGCACACAAAATTCCCCTATCTTATCAGGTAAAAGTATAAAAATATATACCCCATCTGTAAAAATTACTTGACAGTTTCATAAAAAGACACATGCACTGAAGTAGTTGACAGTAGCACTCATGTATTTATCCAAGTGAAATAAAAATTGATTTAGAAACATGACCTCTAAATTCATATGTATGGGAGACTCTTCATGAAAACAAAAATGTAAATAGTCCATTATAGAAGAATTAAATAAATAGATTGTGAAACAGCCACTTAATGGGATAGTTTCATGTGGCCAAAGGAGTAAACAAACATCTCATACAACCGACAAAATTTAGACATGCTGCAGAGCATGTACCCTGAGATTTGATGAACATGAGCTTCAAGAACAGGCAAAAACACAACTAAGATAACAGAAAGTATAAGGGTGTTCGCCTGGTGCGGAGTGTAGTTATCAAGAGAAATGAGTAGACCTTGTGAGGTAAAGGCATCTCTATATATCTTTTTTTAAATGGTGCATATTATTTATTTATATTATCCATCTATGTTAATTATGAAGAATGGTAGGTTTCATTGTGGCATATTCATAAATGAACTTAATTCAATTTGGTTAATTTTATCCCAAAATACCTTGCCTTATCCTCTATACCTCCCTTCCTCTATTCTCTTGCTGAATCCTAATGTTCCTTCTGTTTCATGACATACCTTTCTCTTTCCCTCTAACTTCTGCATATGAGAGGAAGAATATAATAATTGTCTTTTGGAATCTGACTCATTTCACTGAACATAATGATCTCCAGGTCCATTCATTTTTTTATTTTTTGGCAAATGACAATTTAGTTCTTCTTTATGGCTGAAAAATCCATTGTGTATATATGCACCAAATTTTCTTATTCAT
Organism: Urocitellus parryii; assembly: GCF_045843805.1. Lineage (NCBI taxonomy): Eukaryota > Metazoa > Chordata > Mammalia > Rodentia > Sciuridae > Urocitellus > Urocitellus parryii. Next base: position 65,877,020 of record NC_135538.1, on the reverse strand, counting down.
TCTTCAGTGTACAGATGCCTAAGCTTAGTTCATAACTGGGATATTCTGAATTATGCTGCTATAAACATGAATATGCCTGTATCTTTAAAGTATGCTGACTTTAATTCTTTCAAGTAAATGCAAAGAAGTAGTATAGCTGAATCATATAGTAGTTTTATTTTTAGAAATTTGAAGAACCCTCACACAGATTTCTATAGTGACTGTACCAATTTATAATCCCTTCAACAGTATATAAAGGTTCTTTTCCCCCTGCATTCTCACCAGCATTTATTGTTTTTTGTATTCTTGATATTTTCCGTTCTGACTACAGTGAGATAGGTTGTCAATGTGGGCTTGATTTGCGTATTTCTGATGGCTAACAATGTTGAGTATTTTTTCATATAATTTAGCAATTTGTACTTCTTCTTTTGAGAAGTGACCATTCACTTCATCTGCATATTCTTTGAATGGAATATTCAAGTTTTTTATGTTGAATATTCAAGTTTTATATATATATATATATATATATATATATATATATATATATATATCAGATAGTAATTCTATATCAAAAGAGTAGCTGGCAAAGATTCTTTTTTCAAAGTTTGTAAATCAAACTTTCATACTGTTAATAATTTCTTTGCTGTGCAGAAGCTTATTAATTTCATTCTATCTATTTATTGATTCTTGCCACTATTTTCTGAATTGTACTAGTCATGTTCTTGAAGTTTCTCCCTGTCCCTACATATTGAATTGTGTCTCTTTTCTTCAGAAGTTACAAAATTTCCTGTCTAAATCCTAGGTCTTTGATCCACTTTGAGCTGAATTTTGTTTAGGGTGAGAAATAAGTATTTTGTTTCATTCTTCTAGATATTAAATCACTGACATGCCTCCTGAGAAGATATATCACCCAGCATTTGGGGATTTAATTTAAGGTGTGTGTGTGTGTGTGTGTGTGTGTGTGTGTGTAAATCTCTCTGAAATGAAATATTTGCTTTTTATGAAAACAAAGTTAATAGAAATTAGAACTCACTCAATTTTATAGCAAATATTATTAGAAATGAATGTTTTAAGTGGTATTCATTAAAATTTCAATTGTTAATAGGAGCTGGATTTTTTGCAAAGCAGTCAACCTTTGAGCAAGTCTCAATTGAAATCCTGGGTTGTATTCAAAGTCATGCATCTAATTTGTTGGACAATCTTGAACAAAGTCACTTATGTAGTAACTCAACCTAGGGGTTTTTCTTCCCAATATGTTAAAAAGAAATTAGTTAATGACACATACTTATTTGTGAAGTGCTTTGGTCTGCTCAGATTAAAAATGTCATAAATGCAAATATAGTTATTACTTTATTTATTAATTAGTGAGGATGGCTTTAGTGCACCTTTGATATTTAAAAAATCATGTTGTCAAAACATTATGTTTACATGAGCAATTATCAGAGATGGTTGGTGCAGAACTCAGAGAGGAGGAAGCTGCTGGAGGAGCTACTCATGAAGAGCAAGATAAGAGAGAGAAAGAAACTGCATGTAACAAACATGTGTACATACATACACATTTCTGTACTTATGATTAGAGAGGACTGTGGGGTCTATTTCCTTATTGTCATTCTCTTTCCTTCACCAACTAGGTCTATTAATTCTTTATACAGAGCTTGCTTTTGTGTGCAACACATTACTGTGATTTGTTTCTTAATAAATATTCACACCTTAAAATAGTTTGGCAAAATAGCATTTTGTGTTTCTAAGTCCAATAGAATTTGCTCAGTTTGTTACCAGAGAGAATAATGTTTCTTTTTCTTTTTCTTTTCTTTTTTTTTTTTACTGAAATTCTTGTGCATATGTTATTTTTTTACTATATCCATAGTAAACTGTTTTAACTGTTATTATCAACTTTCAACATGGCTTATGTGGGTTTTATGAATTTCCTGACTTCAGTAATTGTGATGGTACTTATGGAAACATGCAGAGCATACAAGAGAAAACCCTAAGGTGCAGGATGGAAGAGTAGCAGAGCAAAATTCAGGCACTTTCTTCTCCTGTGCCCCCTTCTTCACCACCCAGTTGAATTAAAACTCTTCTATAAAATTTCTTTTGTGAAAACAAAGTAAGGTTTTACATTCATTGAAGATATGATTAGGAATGCAAATGGATGTGACACAAAGTGGTACTTTATGATAACCTAAGTAACTAATGTTTAAAATGTATGTTGCTTTGTTTTATACGTCTTAGCTAACCAACGTAATATAACCAAGCCATTTATTTTTAACCTAATTTGGAGAGGGTTGATGAGTAAACACTATTTGTTTAGTGTCATATTATCATCTTTGGTCAGTGCAAAATCTTACTTCATTTTATCTATTCATTTTCATTCATGTACCCCATAACTTCCTTACTTGTCCTGTACCCTGCTAAAGACAATTATTTTATGCTATCATTTTGGTTGCTAATTTCATTGTTTCTATAAAAATATACTTTTGTATTATTTTAATAAATTTATTATGTTGTTTATTTTTGACTCAGTGAGCACTATGATTTTTTTTAAGATTTTAGATGAACCTTAAGTTAATGTTTCTTATAATTGTTTAAAGTAAATTTTTTGTTTTTAGAAGGTAGATAAGCTACTTGGAGATCAGTTAGTTACTTTTAAGTTAGAATTTTAAAGTTAAAATTGTTTAATGTGGAAAATTTGTATAAAAAGAATCTTATGATTAGGTATGACCTATTAAATAGCATAATTATTGAATTAATTCTTTCTAAGCTGGCAGATTGGAATTTGTTCATCTTGTAAATTTGCTGGATTTGGCGAGAGTTTGGTTTTGATTTCCCCAGTTGCTTTTCGTTTTCCTAAGTTTGTTCTTTATGAGGTATTGTTGATTTTTAGCCTAAGCATGCACGGTTTCCTATTTGCTCAAAAACTGAAGGTTATCCATATTTAAACTTCTGAGGTTGTTCCTTGCATAATTTATTACTCAACAGCAATCTGCTTCATAATTTCAGCTACTGAACTCCTTAAATTACATTTGCAATTTTCTTTTTATCATTGTCAGTAGTGTAGTACCTAAAAACACATTTATGTTTTATGTTATGGTAGAGAATATGACAGTAAGTAAAGAGTATTATTGACCAATCCCTCTACCATTTCTTCTAGTGTAACTGAAAGAAGAATTAAAAAAATAAGTTTGAATTGTATCTTTCCTGCTTTTTTAGCATTACTTGGTTATCAAATATTTTAACTTTTTATACATAAAAATTTCAAATTGGACTGATTTGGGTTTTTTTTTGGATCCCGAAAAATGCTAGGCAATAAAAATTATAATATAATATAATTTTTATTGCCTAGCATTTTTAACTTATTAAATATTTTTAACTTATTAAATATTTTTATCTAATATGAACTACATATATTGCATCAGTCCATCCTGGTGACTTGGTTTCAACAAAGAAATCTTGTTAGATTCCTAGCAGATTAATTAATCAAAAAAGTGGCTTTTTCAGAAAGAGTTGTATTGACTATAGTCTTAAAAAAATAAGTACATTAACAAATAGGTTAACAATATATCAGTAAGTTATAAATATATTACCTAATTATATAAGGCACAGAATTATGAACAGTTCTTATTCTTGGAACTTCATGGTCCAGTGCAGAAAGAAGCATCCTGGCAATATGTATATATCATGAAAATATTTGATAACACAAAATACAATATCAGAAATATCAAATGCATATATAAAATGCCATAATTTTAAGAGTATGTGAAAATTTTAATATTGATAATAAATATTTATAGGATAGTGGTTTTGATTTAGTCCTTGATTTTTCGAATGTTTTCTACAGATCTGAAAAAGAAAGAAGGAAATTGGTATTGGGAGAAGAGCTAAAGCAGAGAAAGCTACTATGAAGCAAAACATTTTGGTAATGAGGCACCCAAAGCATGACACAATGAGGTCTTATATTTTTCTTATCAAGAATCACAAAAAGGGGGGGGGCTAGGGTTGTGGCTCAGTGGTGGAGTGCTCGCCTCGAATGTAAGAGACCCTGGGTTCGATCCTCAGCACCACATAAAAATAAATCAACAAAATAAAGATATTGTGTCCATGTATAACTAAAAAAATGTTTAAAAAAAGAATCACAAAAGGGAAATGTAGAAACAAAAATGAATACTAACTTTAGAGTGTATTAGACTTAATACTGTGAACTTTATAGTGTGATTTAGGTTCAAGTTATTTTAAAAAAATATATACAAGACATATCAAATTTTGAAAATAAAATTTACTGTCTCAAATACTTTCTTAATCTATAAAAATTTCTACTAATACTTAATAACATTGTTTTTCACAAAATGAAATACTATAGGAGCAAATCTCCTGAAAATTGAAGCAGTTTGAGAAAATAAATACCATAATGAGAATTTTGATCTGTAATAACAAACTAGCAGTTGACACATACTGAATTATAATTATAGTAAATATAGTAAGAAGATATAGTAATATGATGAGATGTAATTGAAAGAGTTTCCAAATTAAAGAATAAACATGAAATAAGTTTATTTAGAAAAGAAACAAAAATAGACTTTTCCATGGTTTGGAAACAGCTTAGAAGAGCCAGCTTGGTCTGTTGTAACTTAAATGGATTCTAGGAATTTTAATCAGCCAGTAAAAGAAAATTTAATTATAAATATACTAAAATTCTTAGTATATGGGTCAAATTCTCAAATTTAGAACAGGAACCATCACCCAGGATGGACACATTTTCTTCTTCCTATATTATTTTACATAATATTAGCACAGTTTTGTTATTCTAAGCAGTGTATTAAAAAATACTGATGCAACTTATTTAAATATTTTTACTTTTTCTTAAGAGTAAGGAATGTCAGGAATAAAATTGAAGCATCTGGAGAGTACTAAGTGGCAAAAAAAACAGAGGTAGTTTAAAAAAATAGATTTTGTAATCTTTATAATACAAACTAGGACAGATCTTATATATCAATATTTTTTTTAAATTGGTATCTTAGAGAAATCATCTGCTTTATGAGGGTGTTTTAAAGAATATATTTTTAGTCACTATGCTTTTTACCATCTTCTACAACAGATTTTTTATTATAATAACTACAGAATTTTATATATATACAAGGTAAAGGACGTGAGGGAAAAATCAGATTAACTCTGGACAAAAGCAATTGGTAGCACTTCTGCACTTATAAACACCTGCCATTTATTATTTCTTCTCCTTATTGTCATTGTTTCTGAATTTATTTTCATCTTTTCTTCCATTCCTACTTTACCCAAATTGAAGACATAGTCAAGCTAGCCAAAATTATGACTACATTAATAGTCCTTTTAGACAGTTTATATGTGCTTGAATTCCTCTTCTAAATATGACCTTAACCTACAAATCAATTAAAGAAATGGAAAAATAATGTGAGAAAGAAGTTTATAATAGACATTGTTAAATAAGTGAAGATACCCAGCAAGGATAGATATCCAGAACCATAAAGAATTATGGAAATGCACATCAAGTCAACAACATGATAATATTATTATATTATTATTATTATTATTACTATATGCATGATAGAATGGTTGAAATCATAGAACATCATCATATAATAAAGACCTAAAATAAAATATAAAACACTACTTATCACAAAATTAGAACAATAACAAACTGAACTTCAAGTTATTACAAGAAAGGTAGAAATGAAGAGCAGAACACAGCAGATATAAATCAAAATGAGAGAATATTTTTTATTTCTGTCCTGATTTCTACTATGATCTGTTCCTCATTCCAAAATCATTACTATTTTTTATAAAAATATACCTACTCAAACTTTTGAATAACGTGTATAATTAAGATCCATATAGGAATGCATTTGTGTAATGTTTCTTTTTCATATATTTTTTATATTTCATATCTTATTTATTTATCTTGAAAATAAATGTGCTTATGTTGAAAATGCTTGTAGCTCTATCTTCATTTTATATTTTCTCTAATTATCTCAAGGCATTTTTTACAGAAGAGTTGAGAATACTTACACAAAGTAATTATAAGTATGACTGATTATTGGGACTATTGCTGGAATAAAAATGGAAGTGTAAATATTTTTTAAAAAATACTTTTTAGTGTTGATGGACCTTTGTTTTATTCATTTATTTATATGCGGTGCTGAGAATTAAACCCAGTGACTCACACATGTGAGGCAAGCACTCTACTTGTGCATATTCAGTAGTGTGATTGCTGAATCATATAGTATTTCTACTTTTAGTTTTTGTGGGAAATTTCCTATTCTTTTCTGTAAGTAATATATTAATTTATTTTCCCACTAGCTATGCTATTTTCCTCCACATTCTCAAAAAATGGCATTAGTTCTTCTTCAAAGATCTGATAGATCTTGACTGAGAATGCATCTGGTCCTGGGCTTTTCTTTGTTGAAAAGAAAAGCCCAGGACCAGATGCATAATTGCTGCTTCAATTTTATTGCCTGATCTTCATCTGTTTAGTTTTTCCATATCTTCATCATTCAAGTTGGGTAGGTCATATGTGTCTAGAAATTTGTCAGTATCTTCTAGATTTTCCATTTATTGGAGTATAAATTTTCAAAATAGTTTCTGATGATCCTCTGGATTTCAGAAGTATCATGTTGATATCTCTTGTGTCTCTGATATTGTTGCTTTTTTCTCCTCTCTCTTTTGGTTAGTTTTGTTAGATTGAGGAGTGGCATAAGTGAATGAAATGTTGTTTCCATTCCAAGTATTTTAAGGAATCTCCATACTGTTTTTCATAGTCATTTCCATGGATCAAAGACCTAGGCATTAGACCAGAGAACGTGTGTCTTCCTAGAAAAAAAAAAATTAGGCTCAACTCTCCATCTTGCAGGCTCAGGAACCAACTTCCTCAATAACACTCCTAAAGCAGAAGAAGTAAAACCAAGAAACAAGAAATGGGTTGATATCAAACTAAAAAGTTTTTTTACAGCAAAGGAAGCAATCAAGAACATGAAGAGAGAATTTACAGAGTGGAAGAAAGTCTTTACTACCTGCACCTCAGATACAGTATTAATCTCCAGGATATAAAAAGAAATAAAAAACCTTAATACCAAAAAACAAATAACCCAACCAATAAATGGGAAAAGCATCTTAACAAGCACTTCATAGAAAATGAAATACAAATGGTCAACAAGTATCTGAAAAAAATGTTTAATATATCTAGAAATTAGAGAAATGCAAATTAAAACTACAATGAGATTGCATCTCACTCCAGTAAGAATAGCAATCATCAAGAATAAAAGTAACAATAAATATTGCGAGGCAGTGGGAGGAAAGGTAACCTCATATGCTGCTGGTGGGACTGCAAATTGATGCAATCACTCTGGAATGGAGAAAAGTTAGCATTTTAAATAAATGTTGCTGAGAAACCTCTATATCCTTATATAGAGAATGAATCTGGATCCCTAATTTTTACCCAGCACAAAAGTCGACTCAAAGTGGATCAAAGGCTTAGGAATTAAGCTCGTAACTTTCTAACTGCTAGAAGAAAACACACGCTCGACTCTTCAACATACTGATGCAGAAATTCACTTTTTTTTTTTTTTAACAAGATTCCTAAAGCTCAAGAAATAAAACCAAAAGCCACTAAGAAGGACAGAATAAAGTTAAACACCTTCTGCACAGTAAATAAACAAAAGCATGAAGAGAGAGCCTACAGAATGGGAGAACATCTTTGCCAGCTCTACTTCTGACAGGAGATTAATAGCTGAAATACATAAATAATTCCCAAAGCTTAAATCCACTCACACACACACACACACACACACACACACAAGTAAAACAACAAAAAATCCAATTAATAGAAAAAAAAAACCCACAACAAACAGCTATTTCTCAAATGAAGAAACACAGATAGCCTATATATATATATATATATATATATATATATATATATATATATATATTTTAACATTCCTAGCAATCAGGGAAATGGAAATATAAATTATATTCTTATTTAACCTAACTACAGTTGGAATGAAGATAATCAAGAATATAAATAATAATAATAAGTTTTGAGAAGAATGTGGGGGAAAAGGTACACTCATACATTATGGGACTATAAATTTGTACAACTTTGGAACTCAGCATGGACATTTCTCTAAAGAAGATGAATGGAACAACCATAAGACCCAGATATACTGTTTCTTGGTGTTCATCCAAAAGAACTAAAATCAGCATAATATAGTAACACAGGGACATTAATGTTGATTTTAGTGCAAATCACAATAGCCAAGCAATGGAATCAGCTCAGATGCCTATCAAGAGATAAACTGGTAAAATAAATGTGGTAGCATACACAATCGAGTTTTATTCAGCCATAAAGAAAATGAAACCATGGCATTTGCTGACAAATAGATGGAACTGAAGAACATTATGCTAAGTGAAATAAGCCAGACTCAGGAAGTTAAGGGTCAATATTTTGTCTCATATGTGAAAGACAGAGCAAAATAAGAAAGAAGAAGAAGAAGAAGAAGAAGAAGAAGAAGAAGAAGAAGAAGAAGAAGGAGAAGAAGAAGCACAAGAACAACAACAACAACAACAACAACAACTGTGATGGGGGCAGAGGAGGTTGCTGTGGGAACTCATTAAAATAGAATGGATATTTGTAGAATAGAAGGAGGAGACAGGTGGAGAAGGACTGCTTGATGCAATTGAGCAAATTATATATATATATATATATATATATATATATATATATATATATATATATATCACAGTAAAGTTGGGCTTTATGTATATCCATAATGCACCAATTAAAAGAAGAATAAATAAATAGAAGGAAAACCATAAAGTAGAGGAAGGACCATCAAAGCAGAGGAAGGAGAAAAGATAATACATTCAGAATAAGTTACTGAACCAAGAATATGAAACATTCCTCAAATTTATATATAATAGAAGCAATGATTCACCATATACAAAGGAAAACTGAAAGACTTGACAAAAGAAATAAAGGAAACAGACTATTATTATTCAAAATGTCAATATTTTTCTTTCATAAATATTTGAAAATTGTCAGGAGCCAATCAGGATAAAGATCAGCAGGGTGAGGAGCATTCACGTGTATACTCATCCTACAGGCAGTAATGGGTGACACTAGCTGTCCACGAGGGTGGAAGGGTTCTGAGCCTATCCTAGAGGTGATCCGATTTCTCGTCAGCAAGTTAGGTTTCAGCAAGTTAGCAGCCAGCAAGTTAGGTTTCCTGTTTTCTGATGCAACATACCCCACATGTTACATCATGCCCTGCAGGCTCATAAAAGTAAAACTTTAAATTTAAAAGTATTGATACACATTGAATATATACTCTATCCACAGAAATATTATATTAGAAATTAACATTTTCTAGAAAATCACCAATTCATTTGAAATAAATAACTTTAAAGTAAATGGATCCATGAAAAATAAAAATTACAATGTCAATTATAAAATATTTTGAATAGGGCATCTAGGTTGGTTCCACATTTTAGCTATTGTGAATTGTGCTTCTAAAAACATCGATGTGGCTGTGTACCTGTAGTATGCTGATTTTAAATTCTTTGGATATAGACCAAGGAGAGGTCAAATGGTGGTTCCATTCCCAGTTTTCAAAGAATCTCCATACTGCTTTCCATATTGACTGCACCAATTTGCAGTCCCACCAGCAATGTACTTTTTTCCACACATCCTCACCAGCACTTATTGTTGTTTGTCTTCATAATAGCTGCCATTCTGACTGGAGTGAGATGATATCATAATTTGCTCAATTGCGTTTTGTAGATGAAACCTAGATACCCTTCAGTAGATGAATGGATTAAAAAATGTGGTATATAGACAAAATGGAATATTATTCAGCAATAAAAGAGAATAAAATCATGGCATTTGCAGGTAAATGGATTGCGTTGGAGAAGATAATGCTAAGTAGAGTTAGCCAATCCAAAAAACAAACAAACAAACAACAACAACAAAAAAACAACAACAAATGCTGAATGTTTTCTCTTATATAAGGAGACTGATTCATAGCGGGGTAGGGAGAGGGAGCATGGGAGGAATAGACAAACTCTAGGTAGGGCAAAGGGGTGCGGGGTAAGAGAGGGTGCAGGGGCTTAGCAAGGATGATGGAATGTGATGGACATCATTATCTATAGTACATGTATGAAGACACAAATTGGTGTGAACATAGTTTATATTCAACCAGAGATATGAAAAATTATGGTCTATATGTGTAATAAGAACTGTAATGAATTCCGCTGTCATTTATTTTAAAAAAATAGATTAAAAATTTTAAAAATAAAATATTTTGAATATAGACACTAATATAAAACATTGAGATAGAAGATTCTGTAAAATAAGCGATTTTAAGAAATATTCAATATAAAATAAACAATTTTACTGAGATAATATGAATAATGCTAAACCTATTACAAATAGAAAATTATTATAAAACTTCTTTCCATAAGTAGAGTCAAGACTCCCATGGCTTGAATGTTGAATTTTGTCAAAATTTTAAGAAAAAGATAACATCAACTTTACATTAATGTTTCTTTTAGAATATATAAGAGGAAAAACAATTTTTCAATTGGTTTTTTAATGAAAAAATCTAGAAAATGATATAATAAATAAGGTGAACACCAAACAAAAAATTAAACAATGTACCTTATGAATGCAGAAAAAATTAACAAAATATTACTAAATCAATATATATATATTATATATATCATAATATATAAAAGTAATAATATTATTATGAAATAATCATTTTTATTTCACACAGAGAAAGTCACTTTAACACGTGACTGTCATCCAGTGAAATTCGCTAACTTAATAAAACAGCTGAGTAAAGAAAGATAAGATTAAAAATGTAAAAATTACATTTGGTCAAATTTAATACTTATTATTATAAAATCTTTTCATGAACCAAAAAAAGAAAAAAAAATTCAACACAAAACACACTAAAAAAATACAGCATTCTTAACATTGAAAGACTTAAATCATGCCACCTAAGATCAAAACATGAATATCCATTTCACCATTTTCATTTAATATTTTACTGTCTATTCAGTGAATAAAACATACACATATATAAATAAAATAAAATCTTCAGACTGGAAAAGAAAAGCAATTAAGCTTTTTATTTATATAAGAAAAGCCTTTTACTTACAGGTAGAATTGAAGGAAGCTATAAATAATTTTAACTAATGAATCAATGTATCAAAATTGCCAGACATTATGTAAATATAGAAACCAATTATGTACAATGTATTAGCAATAAATAATTGAAAAATGAAATTTAAAATCAATATCATTTATAATAATATTAAAGAGAATACATACCCAAATCCACAAGCTTGAACTTTGAAGTATGTAGAAGAAAGAAAAATAGAGATCTTTGTAAACTTGGGTTGGGTAATTTTTTTTTTTTTTTTTTTTTTTTTTGGTAAGCCACAAAAGTTCATTAACTAAGAAATAAAAACAAACTGGTATGGCATTTGTATGGAGTTAGAGAATATCATTCTAAGTAAAGTAAGCCAATGCCAAAAAAACAATGCCAAATGTTTTCTCAGATAAGTGGATAGTAATTCATAATGGGGCAAGAGGCATGGGATGAGTGGAGGAAATTTGGATGGGACAAAGCGGAGGGAGTGACGGGGAGTGGGGGTAGAAAAGATGGTATAATGAGATGGACACCATTACCTTAGGTACATGTATGATTGCAGGAATGGTGTTATCCCACTTTGGGTACAAACAGAGAAGTCAAAAATTATGATCCATTTGTGTACAATGAATCAAAGAGCATTCTGCTGTCATGTATAACTGATTAGAATAAATAAAAAAGCAAGTTGTATTTTAATAAATTTAAAACAAAAAATTTTCTTCGTAGAACTTTGCTATAAAAAAACAATGGAGGAGGGGCGGAACCGGCCCCTCCCCCAGTGCCTGCAAGCTAGGCTAACCTGCAACCCACAGGCGGGCGGGTCAGGCCCAGCAACCAGCCAAGTGACAGAGTAGCTACACGCGCCTGCGGGGAACGCGGACCGGACCCACTAGGACAGGTCCGGCTGCCGGCTGAGGGCCAGGCCCGTCCCCTCCCCCAGTGTCTGCAAGGTAGGCGGGACTGTGAACACCAGCAGATCGGGCCCAAAGCCTGCTGAGGGACGGAACCGGCCCCTCCCCCAGTGCCTGCAAGCTAGGCGAACCTGCAACCCATCGGGAGGTTAGGCCCAGCAACCTACGGAGTGACACAGGTGCCCCTGGCGCCTGCTGGGTAGGCGGACCTTTGACCAACCAGCAGAGCAGACCTAGGGCCTGCTAGTGTGGTAGACGGATCACACTAATTGGAGGAGGATCACAGCCACTACCTGCCCTGCAAGGGTGATTTTTCAACTATACAGGAGCAATATAAATAAATAGAGGGAAAATATCAAAGACACAACAATTTCACCAAGCAGAAAGGAACGCCAGCAGTATGAAACGACAAGGAAAGAAAGGACCACAGGCAATGCAGGTCAACTCAACTTTAGAAGAGGTAATAGCTGCAACAGATGGAATGTCAGATAGAGAGCTCAGGACATACATGCTTCAGATGATCTGGAGTCTCAAGGAAGACATGAGACAGTAAAATAAGACAATGAAAGATCACATTGACAAACAAATCCAGGAAGTAAAAGATCAATTTCACAGGGAGATAGAGGTAATAAAAAACAAACAAATAGAAATCCTAGAAATGCAGGAAACAATAAACCTACTTAAAAACTCAATTGAGAATACTACCAGCAGAGTGGATCACTTAGAAGAGAGAACATCAGACAATGAAGACAGAGTATTTCAACTTGAAAAGAACATAGACAGCTCAGCAAGTCTACTAAGAAACCATGAGCAGAACATTCAAGAACTATGGGATAATATCAAAAGACCAAACTTAAGAGTCATTGGGATACAGGAAGGCACAGAGCTCCAAACCAAAGGATTAAGCAATCTATTCAGTGAAATAATACAAGAAAATTTCCCAGACTTGAAGAATGAGACAGAATCCCAAATCCTAGAAGCCTACAGGACGCCGAATGTGCAAAATCATAAGAGATCCACACCTAGACACATTATAATGAAGATGTCCAACATACAGAATAAGGAGAGAATTTTAAAAGCTACAAAAGAAAGGAAGCAGATTACATTTAGGGGTAAACCAATCAGGATAACAGCTGATCTCTCAACACAGACTCTAAAAGCTAGAAGATCCTGGAATAACATTTCAAACGCTAAAAGAAAATGGGTTCCAACCAAGAATCGTGTATCCCGCGAAATTAAGCTTCAGGATGGAAGATGAAATTAAAACATTCCACGACAAACAAAAGTTAAAAGAATTTGCAGCTAGAAAACCATCTCTTCAAAAAATCCTTGGCAAAACACTACAGGAAGAGGAAATGGAAAACAACAATGAAAACCAACAGTGGGAGGTAGGACAGTAAAGGGGGGAAAATAATCAAAGAGGAAAACAAATCAGGTTTAATAGCATTAATAAACAAACTATGGCTGGAAGAACAAACCATATCTCAATAATAACCCTAAATGTTAATGGCTTAAACTCACCAATTAAGAGACACAGGCTAGTTGAATGGATCACAAAACAAGACCCAACAATATGCTGCCTGCAGGAGACGCATTTGATAGGAAAAGATATACATAGACTGAAGGTGAAAGGTTGGGAAAATTCATATCATTCATATGGACTGCGGAAACAAGCAGGAGTGTCCATACTCATATCAAATAAAATAGATTTCAAGCCAAAGTTAATCAAAAGGGATAAAGAGGGACACGACATACTGCTCAAGGGAACCATACACCAACAAGACATAACAATCATAAATATATATGCCCCAAACAACGGGGCTGCTATGTTCATCAAGCAAACTCTTCTCAAGTTCAAGAGTCTAATAGACCACCATACAATAATCATGGGAGACTTTAACACACCTCTCTCACCACTGGACAGATCTTCCAAACAAAAGTTGAATAAGGAAACTATAGAACTCAATAATACAATTAACAACCTAGACTTAATTGACATATATAGAATATACCACCCAACATCAAGCAGCTACACTTTTTTTCTCAGCAGCACATGGATCCTTCTCAAAATAGATCATATATTATGTCACAGGGAAACTCTTAGTCAATATAAAGGAGTAGAGATAATACCATGCATCTTATCTGATCACAATGGAATGAAACTGAAAATCAACGAAAAAGAAGGAAGGAAAAATCATGCATCACTTGGAGAATAAACAATAGGTTACTGAATGATCAATGGGTTTTAGAAGACATCAAGGAGGAAATTAAAAAATTCTTAGAGTTAAATGAAAACACAGACACAACATATGGGACACATTGAAAGCAGTTCTAAGAGGAAAATTCATTGCTTGGAGTGCATTCCTTAAAAAAAAGAAAAAAACAACAAATAAATGATCTCATACTTCATCTCAAAATCCTAGAAAAAGAAGAGCAAAACAACAGCAAAAGAAGTAGAAGGCAAGAAAAAATTAAAATCAGAGCTGAAATTAATGAAATCGAAACAAAAGAAACAATTGAAAAAATTGACAAAACTAAAAGTTGGTTCTTTGAAAAAATAAATAAAATTGACAGACCCTTAGCCATGCTAATGAAGAGAAGAAGAGAGAGAACTCAAATTACCAGCATACGGGATGAAAGAGGCAATATCACAACAGACACTTCAGAAATACAGAAGATAATCAGAAATTATTTTGAATCCTTATACTCCAATAAAATAGAAGATAGTGAAGGCATAGATAAGTTTCTTAAGTCATATAATCTGCCCAGATTGAGTCAGGAGGATATAGACAACCTAAACAGACCAATATCAATTGAGGAAATAGAAGAAACCATCAAAAGATTACCATCTAAGAAAAGCCCAGGACCGGACAGGTATACAGCAGAGTTTTACAAAACCTTTAAAGAGGAACTAATACCAATATTTTTCAAGCTACTTCAGGAAATAGAAAAAGAGGGAGAACTACCAAATTCATTCTACGAGGCTAACACCACCCTGATTCCGAAACCAGACAAAGACACTTCAAAGAAAGAAAACTACAGACCAATATCTCTAATGAACCTAGATGCAAAAATCCTCAATAAAATTCTGGCGAATCGGATACAAAAACATGTCAAAAAAATTGTGCACCATGATCAAGTAGGATTCATCCCTGGTATGCAAGGTTGGTTCAATATACGGAAATCAACAAGTGTTATTCACCACATCAATAGACTTAAAAATAAGAACCATATGATCATCTCAATAGATGCGGAAAAAGCATTCGACAAAGTACAGCATCCCTTTATGTTCAAAACTCTTGAAAAACTAGGGATAACAGGAACATACCTCAACATTGTAAAAGCAATTTATGCTAAGCCTCAGGCTAGCATCATTCTGAATGGAGAAAAATTGAAGGCATTCCCTCTAAGATCTGGAACAAGACAGGGATGCCCTCTTTCACCACTTCTGTTCAACATAGTTCTCGAAACACTGGCCAGAGCAATTAGACAGACGAAAGAAATTAAAGGCATAAAAATAGGAAAAGAAGAACTTAAATTATCACTTTTTGCAGATGACATGATTCTATACCTAGCAGACCCAAAAGGATCTACAAAGAAACTATTAGAGACAATAAATGAATTCAGCAAAGTGGCAGGTTATAAAATCAACACGCATAAATCAAAGGCATTCCTGTATATCAGCGACAAATCCTCTGAAATGGAAAGGAGGACAACCACGCTGTTCACAATATCCTCAAAAAGAATAAAATACTTGGGAATCAAATTAACAAAAGAGGTGAAAGACTTATACAATGAAAACTACAGAACCCTAAAAAGAGAAATTG
Organism: Urocitellus parryii; assembly: GCF_045843805.1. NCBI lineage: Eukaryota > Metazoa > Chordata > Mammalia > Rodentia > Sciuridae > Urocitellus > Urocitellus parryii. Next base: position 65,861,126 of record NC_135538.1, on the reverse strand, counting down.
AAGAAGACCTTAGAAGATGGAAAAACATACCCTGTTCATGGATAGGCAGAACTAACATCATCAAAATGGCGATATTACCAAAAGTTCTCTATGGGTTTAATGCAATGCCAATCAAAATCCCAATGGCATTTCTTGTAGAAATAGAGAAAGCAATCATGAAATTCATATGGAAGAATAAAAGACCCAGAATAGCAAAAACAATACTAAGCAGGAAGTGTGAATCAGGTGGTATAGCGATTCCAGATCTCAAACTATACTACAGAGCAATAGTAACAAAAACAGCATGGTACTGGTACCAAAACAGGTGGGTGGACCAATGGTACAGAATAGAGGACACAGAAACCAACCCACAAAACTACAAGTTTCTTATATTTGATAAAGGGGCTAAAAGCATGCAATGGAGGAAGGATAGCATCTTCAACAAATGGTGCTGGGAAAACTGGAAATCCATATGCAACAAAATGAATCTGAATCCCTTTCTCTCGCCAAGCACAAAAGTTAACTCAAAATGGATCAAGGAGCTTGATATCAAATCAGAGACACGGCATCTGATAGAAGAAAAAGTTGGCTACGACCTACATGCTGTGGGGTCGGGCTCCAAATTCCTCAATAGGACACCCATAGCACAAGAGTTAACAACTAGAATCAACAAATGGGACTTACCCAAACTAAAAAGTTTTTTCTCAGCAAAAGAAACAATAAGAGAGGTAAATAGGGAGCCTATATCATGGGAACAAATCTTTACTCCTCACACTTCAGATAGAGCCCTAATATCCAGAATATATAAAGAACTCAGAAAATTAGACAATAAGATAACAAATAACCCAATCAACAAATGGGCCAAGGACTTGAATAGACACTTCTCAGAGGAGGACATACACTCAATCAATAAGTACATGAAAAAATGCTCACCATCTCTAGCAGTCAGAGAAATGCAAATCAAAACCACCCTAAGATACCATCTCACTCCAGTAAGATTGGCAGCCATTATGAAGTCAAACAACAATAAGTGCTGGCAAGGTTGTGGGGAAAAGGGTACACTTGTACATTGTTGGTGGGACTGCAAATCGGTGCAGCCAATTTGGAAAGCGGTATGGAGATTTCTTGGAAAGCTGGGAATGGAACCACCATTTTACCCAGCCATTCCCCTTCTCGGTCTATTCCCTAAAGACCTAAAAAGAGCATGCTACAGGGACACTGCTACATCGATGTTCATAGCAGCACAATTCACAATAGCAAGACTGTGGAATCAACCTAGATGCCCTTCAATAGACGAATGGATAAAAAAAATGTGGCATTTATACACAATGGAGTATTACTCTGCAGTAAAAAATGACAAAATCATAGAATTTGGTGGGAAATGGATGGCATTAGAGCAGATTATGCTAAGCGAAGGTAGCCAAGCCCTAAAAAACAAATGCCAAATGTCTTCTTTGATATAAGGAGAGTAACTAAGAACAGACTAGGGAAGAAGAGCACGAGAAGAAGACCAACATTAAACAAGGATGAGAGGTGGGAGGGAAAGGGAGAGAGAAGGGAAATTGCATGGAAATGGAAGGAGACCCTCAGGGTTATACAAAATTACATACAAGAGGAAGTGAGGGGAAAGGGAAAAACAGTACAAGGGGGAGGAATGAATTACAGTAGTGGGGGTAGAGAGAGAAGAGGGGAGGGGAGGGGAGGGGAGGGGGGATAGTAGAGGATAGGAAAGGCAGCAGAATACAACAGACATGAGTATATCAATATGTAAAGCAATGAAGTGTAACTGATGTGATTCTGCAAGCTGTATACGGGGTAAAATGGGAGTTCATAACCCGCTTGAATCAAAATGTGAAATATGATATATCAAGAACTATGTAATGTTTTGAACAACCAACATTAAAAAAAATAAATAAAAAAAATAAAATAAAATACAACTCTTTAAAAAAAAACAATGGAAATCATGGACTGGGCAAAAATATGCACAGTACACAGAACTATGATCCAGACAGGATATGTAAAGATGAAGATTTATAGTCTAGAAATGTCTTGCTATGGTTTGCTATAACAATGTGCCATAGGTTGAGGAACTCAAACAAGTGTCATTGCTGACAGTACAGGAAACTGAAGTTTGTGATCCATGTACCAGCAGATTCAATTCTTGGTGAAGACTCCTCTTGGCCCTATATGTCAATTTGAATTCTTATTTATATAACATAAATTGTGAAAGAATTTATCTCATTCTCCTTCTTTGAGAAAATGAGTAAAAGTAAAGTGATATGAAGCAATATTTTATGGTGTTAGAAATATTCCATTCTTTAATCATTGTGATAGTGATTACATGTGAATATGTACTTGTTAAAAATCATCAAATTGTATATTTAAATATATGAATTTTATTTACTGCAAATGATACCGCAAATGAAATAGATGGAATGTGAACTGTGATGTTCATGCTACTATAGATTGCCGAAGAAAATTATTTCATGATTTCTTACAGAAAAATAGTATGTATATTCATTATTTACTATGTACAAAAGTATGTACATGCATCTTCATGTGTTTGAAAATTACATTTTTTGTTATAAAATATTTATTAAATTATAAAGAATGTGTATATTTTGTTAATGTGTTAAAATAAGTTGGTCCTATTTTTAATTTTTTACATTTATTTATAATAAAAATATGAAAATTATTACCATTTGCTTGAACATTTTATTGGAAATGAATAGAATGCAAATAAATATTTAAACTTAAGCTATGTAACATGTTTTAGAAAGGCTTATTTATGTGTCCATGACAAAATTAATGCACTATTATACTCTGAGAATTTCTTTAAAACAATAAACATCTTGTACTCAGAAAAATAGTATAATTAATTGGTAAACTTTAAACTCACAAGATGAAACCATCCTAATAGCAATCTGGGATTTCTGAACCAGAACTATATAATAGGGGATTATATAATTTAACTATGTTATGATAAAATTTCAAAAACTCATTGATGGTATCACTTTATATTGTATCATATTGATAGAAAAATTTCTAAAAAATATTGTAAAAAGATATTGGAGAATGTTAACCCTCTACAGAATGTTTTATTTGAAAATAAGTGAAATAATCATATTTTGGTGCTAAATTGAAGCAATGTTATTGATTTAGTGAAATTATGCCAAACAATTTTGTGGCTCACTATCAAAGTGTATTTTATCTTTCTTTAGCAATGTAATCATAGAATGAAGGGATGGAGATGCTAATTTCATGAAGTTAGAATTAAGTTTTTAGTTTTATTGAACAGTTTTCTTTGTATCTATTATTTCAACCTACATAACCTTTATCAAATGACCAGAAGTGGCATGCTCCACAGATGGTTAGACCTCATCCCACCTACAGCTATGTATATCTGGTGTGTCAGTTTGTTCTTGTTAGTTTGCCAGATTCCATGTTTTTGCAAGGGTGGTTGTAGGTGGGTGGTAACAAACAGATGTTTTACTAAAACAGAAAGAATACCCCACTAACTATGAATAAATGCACTTCAACACTAAGGATAAGAATACAAACAACAGGGATTAAAAAATATTGTTTCATGGTACAAACTTTTCAAAATAGCTAAAAGAACATTAAAATGATTTTTAGTCAAACAATGTGATTCACACATCAGGAAATTTTCCTGTTTTGGAGAAGTGAATTGTGATTTTCTTTAGTTTGCATCTAAATTTTACATCTAAATTTCATGATGAGTGGCCAAATTCAATTCCCACTTTTTCTGTTGCAGAGTTTTTAAAAGATAAGTTCCATCAATTGAAATATTTTAGAAGATTTTGTACCTAAGATAAGTTAAATTAAAATCAATATTATTATTTTCTTACTAATAAAAAATAATATGATATTTAATTCTAATACTAACAAATGTGGCCAATGATGTCATGCATATTTATAAAGTGATAGCACTTCAAAGTAAAATAAAATAGTGCACTGTTAATGATGGTGTAGTTTGGACATGTGCAGATTTCTTCATTCTGTCCAGAAAATCCTTACTTTAAACTTCCTATTCAATGGACTGAAATGGTGGTTGTATATTGCTGCAAAAATCAACTAAAAACAAATCACTGGGTTCTATATTCTAACCAAAAGCTATAGGTTGGAGGGATAAAATATATAGGAAAGTGTACAAAATTCGTGTATGGTCATTCAGTCCTTTTCCCTGAGCCACTGAATCAGAGTACAACTTTTTAAAAGATGTTATTTATTTTTTTCTGTTTAGTAGAACACTATTCTGTTTATAAAAGTATATACTTATTATTTAAAATTTTGTAAAATGCAGAAAAATGCAAGTAAAATAACTGATAATATAACCACATAATAGAAATGATAGTTTTAATGTAATATTTTATATTTTTTATACAAAAGTAAAAAATAAAGTACTTATGGTTTTTATATCTATTGTACCAAAATCAAGTGCCTGAAATTGTGGGTTTATGATAAATCAAAATCTGAATTGAATATTTACTGCAGAATCATAAGAAAATAACTGTCCATTTAAAATTCTTGTTAATTTGCAATAAATGTTTATATACTGTACATGAAATTAAAAATCTGTTTTATAATACTTTTTGACTTAATCAGAAAATCTGTATTTTCTTTTTGTATATTTTGTGTGGCATTTTTACTTATCTAAGCATGATTAAGATTTTATTTCCAAGAATGACTATGTTTAAATGCAATTATCTTTTCTTTATTTTTAATATCAAATGCCTATAAATAAAAGCATTTATTATGTTGGTCATGTTTTCATATTATAAAAGTATTTCAATAATTTCCGCCTTCCTATTATACATTCTTTGCATAAATGTACATATGAAAAATCAACATAAATTATTATTTATATGTATGAACATACACATTTAATATTGGAAATTATACACACACACACACATACACACACGCACACACACAAGTACATGTTTACTAATTCAAAAGCTTAGTTAAAACACCAGATACACTAAAATGGAATCATCATTTAGAAAAAAAGGGGAAATATTGGAATGAAATATCTGTAATCAAAGGCAAAAGGAGATTTTTTTTTAAAGTGACAACTTTCAAAAAATACCTAATGAATAAAGTTGAAAGAATTAAGACAACAATGAAGTCCATGATATTTCTCTATCCTTGTATTGTGATAATTTTAGTGTTCTAAATTAGGACCTTTGGTGATGATTCTGAGCATAACTCATCATTAATATCCATAAAATGTTCTTATATTACTGTAAAAAGATTCCCTTTGTATATAATTCTGATCAATATTATACTTCTAACTTTTCTGTAGTGTAGCAGGATAACACAATCAGTTTTGTAAGGTCACAAAGTTCAGAAAATAAAGATGAATTTTGTAACATGTGCTAGGTACTTTTTATGTTCTTTGAAAGACAATCTATTAGGTGATGGGATTGTGATACAAGTAAGAAATAAAATATAAAGAAAACATGTACTCTTTTTTTCTCATTGCTCTGAAAATTTATCAGACTAATCCATCTTAGATATTGTCTTGATCTGTTTATGCTCTACAACAAAAATCCCACAGACTGAATAATTTATAGATATTAAAAGCTCATGATTCAATTCTGAGATCTGGAAAGTTCAAGACCAAGACTGAGATGCCAGCAGGACCAGTGTCTGGTGAAGATCTAGTGTGTAATTGCACGATAGCCCTTTCCTGCTGCATCCTCTCTAAGAGAGGATAGTCATGTTCACACATGGCAAATGAGTTGGAGGAAGCAAACTTGCCTCCTCAAGACTTTATCTAAGGCACTAATTCAATTTATAAGGCTTGGATCTTAAAGGTATTACCTCCTAATGTTTTTGCCTTGAGGACTAAGTTTCCACATGAATTTTGGAGAGGTCACAGATATGCAAACCATAGAAGGTGTTGTGTAACTACACCATAAAAAGAACTAATTGTTTTTTCAGGAATACTTGGATTTGTTCATATCTAATATTCTCCTGAAAATAATTTGATTATTCCTGAATATAAACAAATACATTTTTTTTAATTTTTGCTTAAAGACTAATGTTACAGTGCAGATTGACAATTTAGTATCTGCACCCATCTTGGTGTTTATTCTAGTATTTGCAGTGCTAGGGATAGACCTGGAGAGGACTTAGTATATGTGAGGCAAGAACTCTACCATTGAGCTACCCTTCCAGCTTACTGATATTTTATTTTAAAGCACCGACATTTAACCTACTGTGGAGATAAGGTTGCAAATCTAGAGTAAATTCATCACAAATATCAATTTTTTATTTAATTTATTTCAGATTTTCTCAAGTATTATTAAAGTATATAATCATACTGTCAAGTAGTTATGAATTCACAGAGAAATACAGAACCAGGTATAATTGAAGAAAGTTATATTCCATCTCTGTAAACAAATATTAGATTACACATTAGAGCAAATACATACTGAAACCAGAACTAATGCTTCCTCATATTTTCCTATATTGTAAACCAAATATTTTGTCATTAAAAATTTAAATCAAGGGCTTCTATTCCTTCCTTTTTAAGTTTTGGATCCTAATTACATTTTAAAATATCAAAGACTTAAGATTAAAATAAAACCAAATATGGCTTTTTTTCCTCCTGTCGTTTCATATTTAACAACATTCAAGTGAAAAATTCAGATATAACAAGTGAAACTAAGAATTTACTTTTTTAATGTAAACTATATTTATGACTTTTCTCACTGAATCAAAACACATAGTTCTAGACATTATTTGTATGTAATCCAAAAGATAATTTTCTCCTTAACCTCTTAAAGTATATATAAGTCACGTTATATTCATGCCCATACTTAGCCTGTAATTGGATTTTAACTCATTACCCACATACTAGCTAACCTACTGAAGTGATATTTTATACTTTGAAAAAAAATTAAAACAGGCAAAATAAAGTTTTTATGCCAAGAAGACAAATAGAGTTATATTTTGTAACAGATGAAAACTTAAAAGATGAATGCAATGTAAACATATTTGTACTTTTTTGTTTATTTGTTTTGCTTATTTTATTTTCTTTATACAGTACCGAGGATTGAACACAGAGGTACTCTACAACTGAACCATGTCCCCAGTCCATTCTATTTTTTATTTTTAAAAATGATCTAAATTACCCAGGCTGGACTGAAACTTGTGATTCCCCTGCACCTGTATCTCAAGTAGCTGGGATTGCAGGAGTGCACAACTGTCCCACACCTGAATTATTATTCTCGTAGTTCATTTTGTGCTGAGCATCAGAAAATCTGAAATTGGGCAATTTATAGTAAGCAAAAATGTGTTGGTTCATGGTTCTGGAAGCTAGAAAGTCCAAGTTTGTATCTGGAAACACCCTTCTTGCTATGTCTTCCCATAGTAGAAGGGCAAAGAGAGAAATATATATATATATATATATATATATATATATATATATATATATATATATATATATGCACACACACACACACACACATACACACAGTATATATTCATAAACATAAACATATGTATATGTATATATACTCACATATATATGTACATGTGTGTATACACACACATAGATGCACATGCTCACACACATACATACACACACAGAATGTGGTGCATGGCTAAGGTTCTCCTTTGGTTAAGAACCCATTGTTGTTAAATGAGTCCATGTCCAAATTAACAGCATTATCTATTCATGAGAGCAGAGCCTTCTGAACTCTGTTCATTGAAAAGTTGAAGACTAACCTTCCAACTACGATTTGGGGGAGACACACTTAAAACGTAGCAGTTAATACACTTTACCTGCAAGTATGACAGTACTTTGATTATTTAAAAAAAAACATAATCTAGCTATATATTCAGGCAAAAAGTGAACAAAAACAACTACCTCTAGCTAATTTGCTATATAGCTTTGCGTACCTAGACCTGGTACAGCAACATTTTCAGGTTAAATTTATTTGTAATATTTATTTTTACTCAGTAAATAAATAAGTGTATCTTTAGTATACAAGACCGAGTGCTTCACAAGATACAACATTCCAGGAGAAATTACTTTCAGAAGATTCCAGACTTCACTAACTTCAATACTGAAGAAAAAAGAAATACTACAAAGAGGCACAAGTGAGGTATGAAAGTAGTTAAAAGGAAATATGATTCACTCTACAAGAAGGATTAAGAACTTCTGGGAAGATATGCCAATTAAGAGAAGTATTTCATAAGTCAAGGTTGGCAGAGAAAGTCAACAATTAAAGGGAGTAAACAACATGGGATAGTAGACTACCAGAAGTGAAACGTGGTTATGGACTTTACAAACACTGTCATTTAACCCCTACAGAAATTATTTGACATAAATAGCAAGATTTTCATTAAGGGGATGAGTTTACATCACTATAGCTAAATTTGAATCATATCAAACCTATTTCTCTAAAATAATCTATTTCTCCACAATAATCTATCTTAATGAAAAGGAGAGAAGAGGGCAATGTTTCTGGATCTTGTGATAGAATAACTTTGGGGATTATTTCAGAGCCAACCAGTCTTTTTCTCAAGCTAGTTTTGCAATCATACATGTAAACACTTTCTATTGTATTTGCATTTTATCTGGATATTTGATATCATATTTGTAACTTTTGTAAAATTTATAATCAATTTATGATCTTAGGTGTGCTTTTTACACTAGAAGAGAAAAAATAAATAAATCTGAGTACAAACTAAATTCAATGTAATGGACTATTTCACAATCACAATCTCACTTGTGCTATTAAGAATGTTTTAAAACATATTTAAGTTATATTAGATTTTAATTTAAAAGAGTAAACATGGACATTCCTTTATAATAAACACTAAAATAAATCTATAAAAAGATAATTACAGACTTAAGGTTAATCCTTCATGTTGAGAAGAAATAGTTCATGAGTCTCCAGTTCCCATTTGCCTTAAAGGGTCTCTATTTTAGCAATACTATAGAATAGTGATGGTCTTTTCATTGGGAATTAACAGAAACTGTGTTAAATGTTCCTTTTCATTCAATGTCAGTTTGTGACACAATTTAAAATATATTTTAATGATTTTTTTAAAAAAGCAGAAGTGGATGAAAAATTTAAAGCATATGGTGGGATGAGAATATTCTAATTTTATCCTAACTGGTATAAATATTACATTTCCTTGAGGCTGTGCATAAAGAACTCTGTTTCAACTCCAGTGATTTTTTGAAGGTAACCAAATCAGCTTGTAACTAGATAGATGACCTTGGGAAAATCACTAGAACTCTCAGACATCCAGTTCTTTCATATGTAAAGTCCTACTATTGAAATATATGTTCCTTAAGGCCCAATCAACTTTAATATTCTGCTGGAAGTAGATGTTTTCATGACTTACTACTCTAACTACTATAAGCATGAAAGGAAGGATGCAGTTATGGCATAGACCTATTAGAGGATGACTAGATTAGCAGGAGCACATAAAACAGGAAATCAAATGTAAATACATTGCTTCAGGTTTATAAAAATTGAAGAACACATGCTGTTTTCCATTAATGAACAAAAATCTGTAGAGTCATTAATACACGTTTCCAAACAGCAAATAAAACACGTTTCTTAGTGTAGTCATATATTTTGACACTTAATATGATGAAAATAATAGAGTAGTCTCAAAGTCTCAAGCTGTATTTCTTAATATAAACCACCTAATAGCAACATGTATATTTATATATTCTCCCTCACATTAAAATGATTCATGCTTATTCTCTGAGACACATACATATTTGTAGCTGTTTTTTTGTTGCCAGGTCTTGCATTCATTCCTTTGTATTTGTATTTCACTCCATTTTTTTGGTTAACAAAAAGGTATTTTAAAAATTAAATATTTTATTCAATGCCATCTATTAAATAGCAAGGAGTCAACAGTTACTAATAAACTTCTTTCTTTAAAATTATGTTAGGTCTTTTTGTTCTTATGTAAAGTAGTACAATACTGTACATTTTCTGAACAAAATGCAGCCTGCTGGATGCCAAGATTCATCAATATGCTTGCAAGTTAGAAGGTTCCATATGGGAATGCTGCCTTGAGACAGTGATTGCAGATCACCCTCAGTCTCAAACCTCTTTGCTGTCCTGCTTTTCCACATGGCTCTATGTCATCTGTCAAAACTCACCACTGTAAACATGCTATAGGCATCCCAGCTCTATCGTCTCTTGACCATTCAACTTGATGGTCAATGATTTCTTGCCATTTCTAATCATGTGCCCTTCTATGCTCATTACAGCCCAAAACCCATGATTGTCACACACACATAGACACACAGACATACATACACACACAGAGAGAGACACACACAAAAAACAAAACAAAAGCTATTGTATCTTATTAATTTAATGTCTTTGGACGCAAAACAAAATAAAATTTACCATAGTATTCTTTCAAGGTATCTAACAGTTTTAGTTTACCTTTAAGTTTAACTAACTGAAAAAAATCTCTAAAATATAACATTATTTTTTCCTCTCATGGTTTTGTTCATATTTAAGGACAATAGTACTTACTCTATTTCTAAGTAGTTTAATTTTGTTTTTAATTGTTGATATGACTTTTTTTATTTATATGTAGTGTTGAGAGATGGACCCAGTTCCTCACATATGCTAGGCAAGCACTCTACCACTGAGCTACAACACTAGCCCTTCTAAGATGTTCTATAGCAACTACAAATAAGTATTATGTATATTGACAGTCACATTTCTGTATGAATATGTGAATAAATTATTGAGTAAACCTTTTCACTCTACCCTCTATTTCTAGAATTCCTTTTTTTATTTTTTTCTTCTGCTTACTGCTTTTTAAATTTTTTCTTCTATTTACTGCTTCTATAATTACTTAAAATTTATTAGTTTATCAATTTTAATGTTATGTGCATGATAGTCTTATTAAGGTACAGTTAATGTTTTATATGGATGCATTATTTTATGTTTTAAATTAAGCTATACTTCCTTTTTAATTCAGTGTATATATGTATATGTTGTTTGTATTTATGTACTTGTTCTTCTGATTAGTTTCTGACTTCTCTAAAGAATGGCTTTGACTTTGTTTCTGCCTCTGGGATTTTTTTTTCATGTTAAATTTTATCTAGATTTCAATACCATGTGGATGGAAGGAGTCTATCTACCTGTTCATTCCTAGTATAGGTATGGAATTTTTTAAAAATATTTATTTTTTAGTTAAAGGTGACACAATATCTTTATTTTTTTTTTTTCATGTGGTGCTGAGGATTGAACCCAGTGCCTCTTGCATGCTAGGCGAGCACTTTAACTCTAAGCCACAATCTCAGCCCAGGTATGGAATTTTTAGTACTTCATGAAGATATTTTCACAGTTCTAAAAAGGGACAAAATATCCAGAGCCAATGAACATATAACCTTTCTTTGCTTTACTTAGTTTTAAGCATGAATTCATCTGGACTCTGGACTTTGAAGACATTACATCTCCAATTTCTAACTTCTAATATTTTTGCCTAAATACAATATTTAGCTGTGCTGGCAGAATACTAACTCACAGTTATTGCTCAGATCTTGAGTCTTCTCTGTGAAGAATTGCAGAAGTTTAGAGATTTACTTTACTTGCAAGCTGACAAATCTGTCACAGTTTCTTGGATGCTGGCAGAAGACTTGAAACTCTTGGCTTACAGGTGAAGAATGGGTTATTGTTCACAATAATAGTAATAAAACAATGTATCAGAATTTCCTTAACCTGGATTTGTAAACATCAAATGCCACAGGAAAATGTTTAAAAGGCCAGCAAACATTTAAATAGTCAAGTGTGAGTGCATTGTAGGAATGGAACCATGAGCTTTGGATATTGAATATTTAATAATGGAAAATAAGTATTCCTGATTTTTGCTCAAAAGGCACTGTCTCTGTATTTCAACACTAAAACCAAACTTGCCTGTTGCTATAGAGAAAAAGCCTATTTTTTTCATGCCCTTTGGCATATAAAAACATCTTAAGAGATAGACACAAATCAAGTACACATACACATTCAGTAATACAAATATATATTTAGTAATATAAAAGTCTATAAATTCCAATATGTTCTTAATTTATATATGCTACAATTTTATTTTTTATTATCTCTATTATATGCTTCGTTATTTTGTAGCTAAAATTTAATATCAAATAGTATAATTTTAAAGGTGAGAAGGAATAGTTTATTTTAACCAGTTTCAACAGGTTGTTCCTCATAAAACCTTTTTCCTTTTAAAATGATATTTTAGGATGGGGAAAATATTCTACACTCAAAAAGGTTTTCTGAGTCACTAAAATTTTTTTTTTCACTAACAGATTTTTGTTTAAAACAAGCAAAAAAGACCAAATATATAATAAATTTTTTTTGGAAGAATTTTTTTTTCTTTTTTAGTACACTTAAGATTATATCCTTTGATTGCAAACATTATGCATTCCATTATTTTCTTTATAATGTAAACATCACATTAATACATTAACTATAACTGAAATATTTTACTTGTTCTTAGAATATCTCATTTAATTTTAGATCTCTAGATAGAGAGTAATAAAAGTGGACAAGTGTCTCACAATTGTGTATTCTTGGCATTATGCAAATTAATCTCAGTAGTAAATTATTTGGAAAAGGAACCATTTATGCCTACATACTCTATAGATGATAATAATCCTCTCTAGCTGCTAAAAACACTATCGCTTTATTTTGGCTTTTTTTTTTTTTAACACAAATCATTATGCCCTGATCATGACTCTAGTTTGTGTCACTTTCAGACTGTTATCATTATAACTGTGGTCATTAGCAAGCATATATGCTGAAAAGTAATGTGTTGGGTATTATGAGCCTTCAAGAAAAATAATTGCAATTTAGAAGTGTAATCCTGCCTCTGTTATTTATTTGAAAGTATATTTATATGTATATATCTGTTATTAAATATTTGAATAAAGAAACTAAGTAAAATTTTAATATAGTCATGAAGATAACTAAATTTAAGAGGATTTAAGGTCTTCATGAAGATGTAATGGGAGTATATTGTGAGTTTAGTTCTTAGTTTACTGAATTTTCTAAACAACTTCGTACCAGGCCTACACATTATCTAAATATGAACAATTTACATATTCAAAAAGATAATCCCTATTAATGGCATTTAAATGCAAGGTGTAGTTTTGCTTCTCTTCCAAAAAATAATTGGAGAACATCCTTCCAGACAGAGTCATAAATGTTGAAATAATAGATTTTTCTAAGTTGCTACTGATGATAATCTGATTTCCATTTAAATATTGAATGACAGTGTTTAGTCATATGGCAAATTTTTGTCTGAATTGAGTGGTAAAAAGTTTATGTTTTCCTCTCTCATTCTCTACCTTCCCCTCTTTTTCTCTTTCATTTTAAAAATTAATTAATTAATTTTGTTTTTCTGGAACTAGTAACCTAATTTATCTTGCACATGGAATTTCCTTCAGTCAGCATGTTTTTGTTTGTTTGTTTGTTTGTTTTAATGTCTTTCCTGTTACCAGGGAGCTACCTAGACCCACCTCTATAATTCCTTTACAACTTGCTTCCCAGTCATATAGAATAAAATGATTGCATTACATTATTAGCCCTGATTTCACAAGATTTCCCTTTTTCTATTGACACTGATAAATTAGTGTCTGAAATTACAAAGGGTCATTCCTTGCTATAATATCCCTGGTAGATCAATGCAAAATTGTTAGTGGTGTTTTTTTTTTTTTTTTCTAAACTAGCCCCACGCCCCAAAATTGAAAGTATTCAGGATGTTTGGATTTGGGAAGAACATGAAAATAATTTTAATTTCCCTGTTAAATTTATGAAACTTTGATAAACTGTCTTTTAGTTTTGTACATATTGGCTAATATAGCTTTTTTCTCCCTTTTGAAGAATCATATTTTGATCAAAACAAGATATTATACATACAGCAATGAGTATACATTTCAAACATAGGTTACATTCTATTACTTGAAAATAATACAAAACTAAACCTATTGACGTTCTGACTTTGTGCAACTGTTAATGTCAGGTTTTCTTTTTAATGGTAAATAATATTACATTGTCAGAATATATCAGCATTTATTTATCCATTCTCCCACCTGAAAGACATCTTGATTGCTTCTAAGCTTTGGCAATTGTGAATAAAAATTGTACACATTCATGTACAATTTTAGTGGAGATGTAACTTTTTAACTCATTTCTATATATATGAGGACTGCAACTATTCAATTATATAGTAATAGTATGTTCACTTTCGCAAGAAACTATTAAACTATCTTCAGTGGCTGTACCATTTATGTTCTCATCAACAATCAGATAAGACTTGTTATTGCTATATATCCTGATTATCATTTAGTACTGTCAGTGTTCTGGATTATTACCATTCTAATAAGTGTTAGTGGCATTTCATTGTTTTAATTTTTAATTCTCTTATAAGGTCTGATATGGAACATCTGTCTAGATGATTATTTCCTTCTACATGTCATTTTTAGTGAGATGTCTTTTCAGATATTTGGTTCATTTTATAATAGGTTGTGCATTTTATTATTGAATTTTAAAATTTCTTCATTTTGGAGTAAAAGTCCATAATCAGATATATCATTTCCAAATATTGTCTCATAATATATGATTTGTCTTTTCAGTCTTTTGATAGTGTCTTACACAGCAATAGTATTTTGGGGTGCTGGGGATGTGGCTCAAGTGGTAGCGCGCTTGCCTGGCATGCATGCGGCCCGGGTTCCATCCTCAGCACCACATACAAACAAAGATGTTGTGTCCGCCAAAAGCTAACAAATAAATATTAAAAAAATTATCTATCTCTCTCTTTCTCTCTCTCACTCTCTCTTTAAAAAATAGTATTTTTGATTGTTTATTATTTTTAGCAGTAAATGTCTTTAGCTGATGTGAGAGAAATTTTTTATTTTATTGTAATCCCATTTAGCAATTGTTTCCTTAATAGATTGTGCTATTAAACTTATCTCTTATAAGTCATCACCAAACTCATCTAGACTTTTTCTTACATTATCTGATAGTAGTTTTATAGTCTTACATTTTAAATTTTAATTAATTATTCCAAAGTCTGTAAATTCTTATCAAGATATGTTTTTTCATGCGAATGCCTAGTTATTCCAAAATTATTTGTTGAAAAGATTGTTCAACCCATTTAAATGTCTTGCTCCCTTGTCAAAATCAATTGTTTATATTGATTTTTAGACTCTATTATGTTCCAATAACCTACTTGTTTGTTCTTTGTCCACTGAATTTTATTCTTATCAAATTTATTTCCATAAAGTGTTATTTTACTATCAATTTTTAGAATAGTAACATCTTCAACACACAAAGATTTGTATATTAAAACATTGAAATATTTTTAAATGTATTTTTTACTTGTAGTTGGACACAATATCTTTATTTCATTTATTTTTATGTGGTGCTGAAGATCAAACCCAGGGCCTTGCAAGTGCTAGGCAAGCTTTCTACTGATGAGCCACAACCCCAACCCAAAGCATTGAAATATTTTATGGCACTTAAAATTATTCCATATACTTCAGAATTAGGAATTGTTATTTGTAACATTTTGACATTCTGATAAATCATCTTGATTTTAGTTATGTAAGATAGATATATAAAATTGACAAATATAGAATAGTTTAATTATTTTACAAGTTTCATAATTTTATAAAGTTAACATTTGTTTTTCAGAATTTTTTCCATCTTTTGAAACTGAGAATGAAAGTTTTTTAATTAAAACATGAAAATATTTATTATAGATCATTTGTTAATTCTAAAGTACATTCATCTAACTTATACATTATACAACAATGTCAAACGTAAAGTACATACTGCAATGTCTTTAGCTTCTCTATTGTGTGACCAGAATAGGGTATTGAAGTACATATTGTTTCTCTGTTTTCCTCTAATGCTTAATGTCTTAGTAAAATCATTCTATTGTTTTCTTTCAACTTAAATAAGGAAAATCTTCGCAATTTTTCAAACTCATGCCAGAATCTGTGTAGTTAAAGTACATGGGACACAATGACATCATCATATAATCAAAACTGAGAAAAGAGTGTTTAAAGAATTATTGAAACTATAACTTGAAATTTGCTTAATATTTTCCAAAGAGAAACAAGACAATTTTCAGGAAACAGTGAAGATATATTTGCTGTAATTCCATAAGTTAGCCTATATTTTCTGTCTTCAGTAAGAAAGCATTGCTAATCAGTTCCAGTGCTGTTTTTGGAAGAAAGGTCTCTTCTATCTGGGACTCTAAATATGTCTAGGCCATTACCAACAATATATTCAAAGTGTAAATCCTAACAAGAAGGGTATATCTTGCAACACTGTTTATCCTATTATTAGGGGAAGTATAGGAGTAGAATAACTATAATCAACAACTATGAATGTATATACATATGTTTTGTCCTCATTCACAGAAAATTTGAAGGAAGATATACATTCATTACTCATTAACCTAGTATTCATTGAGTATTGATTATGATTTCCTTGGAGCAGGGGTGCTTGGAATATTTAGTAAAAAAATAAACAAAAATACGCTCTTTTTGATCTTAAATTGAAGGACTAAATTTCCGTCCAGTAAATTATATAGGGAGATCAGTACAGTAGGATTAAGAAAATGAATAGAGTTGAAAAAGTTAAAGAAAAGTTTAAATGTAAAGCAGATGGTTAGGGGTTACTTTTGTTAAACAGGCAATTCATGAACAACCACTTATAAAAGGTAAGGAAGTCAGTCATGCAGATAGATGAAATGGAAGTTTCAAAAATAACAGGCAATAAGAAAGGCTCCAGTAAAGAAGTATTTCACTCTTGCTTTAGGATAAACATGGAACCAGTTTGGCTGGGGTGGTGTGAGTAGAGAGCAGAAGAATACAAAATAAGAGAGAAAATGAAGGTGAGAGGCTGGTAGATCTTTTAGGGCTTTGTCAACAAATAGACTATGAGAATCTCATTGTTGAAAAGGGAGTGCCACTTAACTGTATTGAGTGAAAGATTAAAGTATATTTTTAAAAGGACAAACGTCATTTTCCATAAGCTATAGAGAAGTAAGGGAATGAGGTAAAGAAACTGTATATACACACACAAATATATGTGTATGTATATATATATATATATTTTTTCACTAATCTAGGAAAAAGACAATGGTGTATGGAGTAACCATAAAGATATGGAGAATGTGTTAATTTCTGGATATCATTCTAAGGTTGTATTAAATTATTTTCTGCTTTATTTGAACTGAAGTCTGACAGAGAAGCATCAAGGGTAACTTGCTTTTTACTCTAACAAAGAACACTAATTTTATTTTCTAAGGTTGTTAACTATATAAACATCCTTGAAAAGATAATTTGAAGACAAGAGCAATGAGTGTCTTGCTTTTATAATATGCAAAAATATAAAACTTGTAGGGAAATATCTCTTATGAATCAATTTCTTCTCATATGACATTCTTTATTTGGCAATCTTGTATATCCAGGCTCTTAATTAACTTAATTGCCTAAATCAAAAAAAAAAAACAACAACAACAAAAAAAAACAACAAGAGTCATTTTTAAGCCCTCCATTTTGTGGAAACTATTGCAATTTTTTTTTCTTTTTTTTTACCGAAGCTAGCAATGAAAGCTTCTAACCATGTTGAGATCTTTGAGATCTTGAGTGAAGCTAACCTTAGTGAAACCATTTGAGAAAGATAGAGTAAAGACATAAAAGTTACTTTGATTGATGTCAGTGCTGAAGTGTTCTTTTGGGGTTCACTTGATGTGAGACCAATCTCTGTTCTTTTTATTTATTTCAATTAATCAGTTCTTCCTCTTTTTTCCCAGTTTGAGTCTTATTTTCAGGTACTTATGTCCAAAAAAATACCCTATTCATTCCTCAAGATTAGACTTAAAATGTATTTCTCTCTCTAATGTTTTTCAAATCCTATAATGGTATTTTGATCTATTTTGTTCTCATTTATTGCTTTTAGCATATAATCTATTTTTTAAACTTTAAGTTATTTCGATTGCATTCTGTTTTCTCTAAATTTCATGTGTGTCTCATGTTATCCTTTCCTTTTTTGATAGGTAGGAAGCATCTCTGTGATTGTACAACTAAGATAATGACTGATAATTACTTTCATTAACCATAGACATGCTTTTTACAATAATACTAATGATTAAAATTATGTCACTAATGTACTAAATTAGCAAGTAAATCTTTTTTAGCAGGCATATATTTAGAAAATACACATTACATTTGAATCTACTAAAGTTTATTTTAAGAAATAGAAAAGTAATGGGAGAAGGAAAACTGCATCCTTTTAATAGGAAGAGTGAGATTATAGTTTTGAAATCTGCAAATTCTCAGAAGTTGATAGTTTATTTTAATAACATGGTCCCACATGTCAGCTATTGTTCTTTATAGTATGTATTAACTAATTGAAGTCTTAACATACACCATGACTTCAGCATAATTGTTATCATGGAAAAACCAAGGCACAAAGAGTGAGTCAAATAAGGTAGCACAGAATTCATTACCCTAAGTTGCTGCTCTCAATCACTTCATTTGCTCTTACCCATCCTGGTACATTCTGATTTTCTAATTTATGATCTAATATGATAGTATTCCATAATTCTGTTTAATTTGTTCATTATAAATTTCCATTGCATTTGGTTTAATAAGTTTTCTCTGCTGTATGCACAACTTTGATGGTAGAATGACATTTTTAAGAGATAGAAAACAAGTTTTTATGTTAAAGAAAATATTTTTTAATTGTATAGTTTAAGTTTTAAGTTTTGATGCATACAGAGGTATTTTGCAGTAAAGTTATTCTAATATAAAAATAAGTTCAAGAATGAAAATGGAACTCAGAGTAGTTCTAATCATAATGACTCACTATTTGGCTATTTTAACAGATGGCAGAAACTGGAAATCCTTAGAAGAAACAAAAGTTTTTGTTCCTATTAAAAGAATCAACATTTCAGAAATCAGAGAAATTGAAATACTGAGTGACAGGAAAATTTTGGCAGTCTATATTTATCATGGATGTGAATTTATGTCTGTACAAACCAATGTTATTCTCTTGTTTATATCCCCAAAGTTGATTATATCGTCATAATATATACATATCGTAGTGATGAAGAATATCTGAAAAATAGACTAAGACATGATCAGTGATTCTATATTGCCAAGTCTTGGCATGGTGTGGAGTTAATAGTAAGAATATTTAGCTTATTCATAGCTTTCCAGAACCTTGAACATAAGAGGAAATAACAGCAAGCTTGAAATTACAACTCTCTATTCATCTGCTAAACCGCCACATCTGTCTTTTGATGTTGTGATTATATCATAGTCTTGTATCTGCTTTAACTACATGATCCCTAGCATTACTTGAAGAAACAGAAATAACTATGTAATTATTTGGTTTAGAAAAGAAAGTCTTTATTGGAATTATATTAAGAAATTTAAATTTAAAGATGTGGACAAATATGATTACCTTTCATATAATTTATTATAAAGGAGGTAGTTAAATGGTGCTTAAAGAGACAAAAGAGTTATATTAACACAGATGAACAGACCAGCAAAGTGATTACAGAAAAGCTTACAGAGCAGGTGCAGTGCTGATACTGAATCAGTACTGAGCAGTAGGACTAATCACCAGCCTCTTTTATCTACTTAATTTAAGTCCAGGCTCTATCTCAAAGTCTGAGGGTGCTTTGGGGATATACCCAACAGCTAAATAGAGTTTAGGACCAGGTGTGTGTGTGTGTGTGTGTGTGTGTGTGTGTGTGTGTGTTTGTGTGTGCGCGCGTGTGTGTTCATGTGTGTGCATGTTAAAAAACAGAATTATGAAAGGTGACCCTATAGTATTATATGATTCTGAAATATCCTGATTTTTTTTAATCATATAGAAGTTTTGACAATGGAAATAAAACAAGAACCTGCTTTTCCTTAATGCCTCCTTGCTGTCTACATATGCCATGGGATTTTTTTTTTTTTTTTAAGAAAAGAGGCTGTCTGTAGAAAAATAGCATGATTCATTGACACAGGGACTATTTATTAATTCCTGAATGTAAATTAAACTTCTGCTGAGAAGGGAGATGATTTAGAGAAAGCTAGTTGGCTGTGAACTTTGGGAAATAAAATCTGTAGCAGAAGGCTTATTTCACCCCTTATTGATTTCTTCTGGTCCTGGTCCTCTTTTCTGTCTGAAAGTGTAAAGTAAAGAAGATAAAGGAAAAAGTGCTTCTTTCTGAGTGGGGAAGCCTCCCATCTCTTTTTGCAATAGTCAGTCCACAAAAAATACTCAAGAGACCATTCTCCCTAGAAATAATAAATAAATACTTCATGCATAATATTTTTACATTAAATACATATACTTCTCAATAAATATTGTTGGGTATGGATTTAAACTGACCATATTACTCAAAAGCACTAAACATACTTGAGTTGACAAGTTTAGAACATTTTATTAATTTCTTAACCAGTGGAACTTGCTTCAGCATGCAGATTATAAAATGAATGTGTATATATGGGTCTTAGCCAAAATATTAATCAATAAAACACAACAGAGTACAATTTTCTTAATTACAAGCTGCACTAAACAGTATAGTAAAATTTAAGGTATAGACTTGATTGGTACTGTGTGATAAACCCATGGCCTTCAGTTGTCTTTTAAGGACCATATATATCAGTACTGCAGGGTAAATGGTTTTCTTGAAGGTTTTTTGTTTGTTTAGACAATAATACCAGAACTTTTACTTATTAGACATCACTTAAAGAAGAAATTTTTTTTCTTTCCATAAAATAATTACCATTGTTCTTTGTTAGATAATTTTGGCAGTGATGAGAAAGGATAGGTTGGAATTCACGGTGTATCAGGAAGGCCTGTCTAGAAATTTTGAGAAGTTTTTGGAGGAGAGTGGATCAGTGCGTGGACCAAGGTGTATACACTGAGTGCCACATGGATTGGTCTTAGATTAGAGAAAATTTCCTAAGGTGAATTATGTACCACTGGAATGCAGGACCATTTATCCCCTTGTGTCATTTTGGCAGACATGAGAAACTACTTTTCCCATAAGCTTTTCACGGAAATACAGATCTGTTTTACCTATTCTATAGTAAAGTATAACTATAATGTCAACACATTTACTGTATGAAATCCTTTACCTACCATTCCTTCCTCTTTAAGAATTTAACCAAAGAAATAAATTAGAGAATTACAAGAAAGAAAGGGGAAGCAAAAAGTGCATGGTGATAACACCTACCACCTGATTTGCCAGTTTTCTTCCAGTTTGTAGAATAAGGATAGCTCTTTTCTCCAGTGTACCAATCATTTAATTACGTATTATTTATTTATATGTGTGTCAAGTAAGGTCACCTAAAAAAAAAATGTAGAAAACATACTAAGATGGTCTCAGTGAAGTAATTAGAAATATGCTCAGAATCTGGATGTTTGATATAGGTGATACTGTTTGCTATAGGTATTTTAAAAGGTTATTATAAAATATAACTATCACAGAATTTCAGTATTACATGGTTGGGGGTTGAGATATTGGAAAGCCGAACCCAAGAGTTTTCCACAACCTTGAAAAATTCCAAACTAGACAAATTGAAACTAATCACCACTGACCTAAGCTTTTCTCTCATGAGGATTTTGAAAAATGGAAAAACAGTCTTGATTGATTATCCTTAGACTGTTGTTTTTGTATTATGTGGAATTTTTCCAGCTATTGCAGATAACTATTACTTATGAAAGGCATTTGTAAGAGTATTGCTTTTCCCTAAGAAATGACATAAAACTGTCTTTTGTGATACCATATGATACATGCTTGAAAAACCAAAAAAAAAAATAAAAATAATATCAGTTAGAGTTGACTTAAAATACAGTAACTCTGTCATGACTAGATGGAAACAAAACAATGATGACAATAATAACAGCTGAAATTTATTGAGCATTTGCATGATGATGGAAGATACTATTTTACAGGTTTTATAGATAATAACATATTTAATTCTCATGAAATTCTTTGAGGTTAGTCCTACAACTATCTCTATATGACAGATGAGAAATCTGAGAGACAGTAAAATTGGCCTACTCAACAAGATAGTATTTGAAACAAGATTTGTTTCCAAGTAAATTGGTTTAACATCAGGACTTCATTTGTGTTGAAGACTTCTCATAGTTTGTCTTCTTTTCATTCTTTTGTTAAATTTTAACTTAGCATATAAAAAGACTTTCAACCTATATTGATAAAAAATAAGGGTATGGAAAATAAACATAATCCTATGCATTTAAACTCATATATATATATGTGTATGTATATATATATATGCATATATATGTATTTGTATATGTTCATGTGTATACATACATATAGGTGCATTGAAGTATAAAGGATGTTTATCATATTATTTTTATTTATTTATTTATTTTTTATTAGTTGCTCAAGAGAATACAATGATCTTGACATATCATACATTTGATTTAAATAGGGTATGAATTCTCATTTTTCCACGTGTACAGATTGCAGGATCACACTGTTATACATCCATGTGTATACATACAGCAATCATAGTGTCAGTTGTATTCTGCTGCCTTCCCTATTCCCCTCTCCCCTCCCCTCCCCTCCCATCACTATTCTCTACCTGTTCTACTGTGACACTTATCTCTCTCTCTCTCTCTTTTATCTTCCCTTCCCCCTCACACCATCGTATATGTATTTTGTGAACTCATGAGGGTCTCCTTCCGTATTCTGTTCAATTCCCTTTCTTCCTCCCTTTTCCTCACACCTCTTTTCCTTGTTTCATGGTAATCTTCTTCTCATACTCTTCCTTCCTACACTGTTTTGAGTCACCTCCCTTATATCAGAGAAGACATTCGGCATTTGTTTTTAGGGATTGGCTAACTTTGCTTAGCATAATCTGCTCTAATGCCATCCATTTCCCTCAAATGCCATGATTTTGTTATTTTTTAATGCTGAGTAATATTCCATTGTGTATAAATGCCACATTTTTTTTTATCCATTCATCTGTTGAAGGGCATCTGGGTTGGTTCCACAGTCTAGCTATTGTGAATTGTGCTGCTATGAACATTGATGTAGCTGTGTCCCTGTAGTATGCTCTTTTTAGGTCTTTTGGATATAGTCCGAGAAGGGGAATAGCTTTGTCAAATGGTGGTTCCATTCCTGGCTTTCCAAGGAATTTCCATACTGCTTTCCAAATTGGCTGCACCAATTTGCAGTCCCACCAGCAATGTACAAGTGTACCTTTTTCCCACATCCTCGCCAGCACTTGTTATTGTTTGACTTCATAATGGTTGCCAATCTTACTGGAGTGAGATGGTATCTTAGAGTGGTTTTAATTTGCATTTCTCTGAATGCTAGAGATGGTGAGCATTTTTTCATGTACTTGTTGATTGATTGTGTATTCTCCTCTGTGAAGTGTCTGTTTAGATCTTTGGCCCACTTGTTGATTGGGTTATTTGTTTTTTTGTTTTTTAACTTTTTGAGTTCTTTGTATACTCTGGATATTAGGGCTCTATCTGAAGTGTGAGGGGTAAAAATTTGTTCCTAGGATGTAGGCTCCATATTTACCTCACTTATTATTTCTCTTGCTGAGAAAAAAAACTTTTTAGTTTGAATATGTCCCATTTGTTGATTCTTGATTTTAACTCTTGTGCTATGGATGTCCTATTAAGGAATTTGGAGCCCAAAGAGATGGAGATTAGGGCCAACTTTTTCTTCTATTAGATGCAGAGTCTCTGGTTTTATTCCTAGTTCCTTGATCCATTTTGAGTTAACTTTTGTGCATGGTTAGAGAAAGGGATTCAATTTCATTTTGTTGCATATGGATTTCTAGTTCTCCCAGAACCATTTGTTGAAGATGCTGTCCTTTTTCCATTGCATGCTTTTAGCACCTTTGTCTAATATAAGGTAGTTGTAACCTATATTGATAAAAAAATAAAGGTATAGAAAATAAACATAATCCTATGCATTTAAACTCATATATGTATGTATATATATACATATACACATGTATTTGTATATGTTCATGTGTATACATACATATATATGTGCATTGAAGTATAAATGATGTTTATCATATTATTAAAAGTTTATTTTTAGTGGAAGAGTTAGGGAATTATGATTTTGCTTATAACTGTGTGTATTACTGAAAAATTTTATCAAAATATTAATTTTTAATAAAAATTGTGTAAAAAATAAAATATGTACTTAAATGGAAATATTTGAAATGCATTGTTTTGACATAGCATTTTTTTTTATTAATATGCATTGGTGGTGATATTAAGTACTTTGAGGCCTACATATATACCACCCACAAATACATACACTTAGTAAAATGTTGGACTTGGACGATATGAAAATATTAGTAATTGTTATCTATTTGTGAATTAGTTATGTAGTTTCAATTTTATTTTTTTGATAAAAAGTACTATAATTTTTATTTTATGAACAATCTATTATTTTGTAATGAATAGTAAAAATTAAAATAGACCAAGTACAGGAAAATGAGGAAAGAAGGAAAAACAGAGAGAGTTTGGAAGCATGGTAAGTAGAATGAAAAGCTCTGGGTGCAAATCTTAGTTCTGCTTTCATCACTTCCAGCTGTCACCTCACCTACCCAAATCTCATGTACATTTTTTTTACTAAAGCATATATAGCAATAATGCTATTATTACTATGAGATAAACTTCATATGATGAATGTATAGATCATGTATGAGTTTATGTTAAATTTGTCTATGAAAATGTATTTAAATCCTACAAATGTGCTTCTTTTTGATCAATAGCTCAAGATAAACATTTGTCACAGTATCGTTTTTCCCAAGAAAAGAAAATAAAACACTTTTTCGTAGTACAAAAGAAAAAGAAGTTCCGATATAATATGAAAAAATTATACTCCTTCATGAACAAAATTCACTTATCCTCATAACAGTCCCATCCAGTTAGGAGTCTTAGGCAAGAGGATTTCAATTTTGAGGACACCTGAGCAAATTTGTGAGAGCCTGTTTCAAAATAAAAAATAAAGAGAAGCAGGTTGGAGCTCAATGGCAGAGCAACACTGTGTTCAATCACCAACACTGTGGAATGAATGAATGAATGATTGAATGAAAGAATGCACGCATGCAAATAGATTTCCACACTCAAGACAAATACATTTTGTCTAGATACATGTAAGCCTTTTATTCCCATCATTTTTTGCAATATTTTTTATGGAAATTTGCCATCAAAATATTCAGAAAAATCTCCATAATTATTTACTACTAGTATTTTAGAACAAAAAAATCTAAAATTTTAATCTTAATGAATCATAAGAAACATTAATTTACCTAGCTTCAGCGTTCATGTGTATAAAATTAAGTATTATTGCTGTCCTGAAGCTTTAAGTGAGATTATATATGCTGAAAGTTAGTTGACTGTTTCATGCATATGTACCTGCTCATTACATGCCAATTCCCTTCTCATTTTCATCTACATAGGATGAGTTCACATTTGGACAAGATCAGGGAAATAAATTACTCTGTCATATCATTCATATACATAATTTTTAAGCTAAAATTATTTTATATGTGTGAGTCATCGATCTTATACCTTTTCTTCAGGAAAAGTTTAAAAGATAGTTTAAAGTTAAAATCAAATAAGAATATACAAAACAATCATCCCCAAGCATTAAGGCTTATTAAAACTAGGGCTTGTCTAGGCATCTCTGGAGATTTGGGAATTGAGCATAGTTTTATCCTTTTCTCTATTAACTTTCTCTATTAACTAGTTCTCCACTATTTGACCCAGGGACTCTTAACTCTTATTTCAGTTTTCTCAACTTTTAAGTGGAGAATAATTATGGCACCTGTCTTACCCTCTAGAAGATTTTTTTGTGAGGAGCAAGATGAGAACGAATGAAATTAAAGAATATTAAAGAGCTGAAATTGTTGAAATAAATAAGTTAGAATGCTGAAATTGTTGAAATAAATAAGTTAGAATCATTCTGTTAAGTGGTACATTGAGAGAATAGGTCTGCTTTGCATGAAATAATTCAGGATTTTAAAAACTGAAGTAGAGATTGTTACATGCATCACAAAAACTGATGATTGCCTCAATCTCTAGGCATATTGTTAAAAAACAAAAAAAACAAAAAGTTTGTCCTAGGTCTTCCTTTAAGTGTGACTTTGTGAATAAGCAGTACCTACCATAGTATGTGCAGAATGATGTATTTGATCCTGAGGATTTTCTCATTAAATACATCCCATGTAGGCTCCTCTAGGCTTTTTTTTTTTAATTTTTAAAAAAATGTTTCCCTTCCCCTTCTGAGTTTTGGAATCTAAAGTAATTCCAAAGTTCCCTGGATATTTCTTTTTAGAGATAACAAACTCTCTGCATGAATCCATGAATGACTACTTGTGAGATATGTATCATTAACATGTAAATTTGCCTAATATTATATGAGGAAGAAAGAAATATGATTTTACATGCAAAACATGATACAGATATGGTTCATTTTGTTAGTACAGTCAGAATAGACCTAAATAATACAGAAATTACTTGTTTTAAGTAGGAAAATATAATTTTATAAATTTCAAAATTCAATTAATTCCTAAGGGAAACCTGAAAATTAAAACCATTTGCTGAAATTGAAACTAACAGGTTATTGCTGCCAATAATAAAGCCATAGAAATATTTCTTAGTATTTTTGTGTGAAAATTATGGATTCAAGTTATAATGTTCATAACATTTTACAATATTGTTGTGAATTTCTTTTTTAATATTTCATGGAAGATGATCATTATACCACCAGGTTTATAGTTAGTATTCATTAAGTAGTAGCTTACTAAGAATGTGAATCATTTTTCAATCCTTTAAATAAGATACTAACAATAATTTGTTATAACTAATAATCACTAAGTGCTTTGTATATTCTTGAAATTTTACATTTAAATCACATAAGAACTATTGGAGAAAATGCAATTATTACTTTCATTTCACAAATAAGGAAATTAGTGCCCACGAAGTTAAGTAACTTTTCTTAGTTACTTATTGTTCAAGATAAACAAGGTTATACTGCAACAGATTTACAAATTACAGGACACTGACAAAACAAAATTAATTTCTCACTTAGATTACGTATTAGAATACTAAACCTATGTGTTAGTACCTTCACAGGTGTAGAAATTTACAGTTGCTGCTCATGGTCTAAAGCCAAAGGGATCGCCATTTTGACACCTGCTTTGTCTGTCACTTTGTCCAAAGGAAACGAACATGACAATTATGCACTTTGTCCTCTAGTTTCTTCCCAAAGTGATATTCATTGCTTTGCTCACATTTTCTTGGTCAGAGCATGTCACAGGGTCACACCAACTTTCAAAGAGGAAAGTGCCATCCTACCAAATGACAAGAAGCAAGAAATGAATTCTTGTGAAAAGTTTTAATATCTAAAAGAACATTTAGCAAGTGATGAGGAAAGAATGTAAATTCAGGCATTTGATTGCAAAGTTAGTTTTATTGTTGTTGTTGTTTGATGCCGCAGTCCAGCTGCAGCAAAATAACCGGGGGG
Source organism: Urocitellus parryii (assembly GCF_045843805.1). Classification (NCBI taxonomy): domain Eukaryota; kingdom Metazoa; phylum Chordata; class Mammalia; order Rodentia; family Sciuridae; genus Urocitellus; species Urocitellus parryii. Next base: position 65,833,559 of record NC_135538.1, on the reverse strand, counting down.
TGACGAGCAACTTGTGTACATTGATATAGCAGGAATGGGAGCCATTTATTGTAGGACAGGAGGGATATATATACATTCCACACAGCTTATCTTAATTAACAGAAACTAGATACAGCAGTCAACCAAAAAGGAATCTCCACACTTAATGACTTGCTGGCATTACTTACTTCACAAACCACTCCCTCTGGCAAAATGCCAGGCACCATCTTGACTTGTTTACAGACCCTAACAGTTTGTTTTTTATCTACTGTCTAAATAAAAGTTTTAGGGTGCAGAGGAATGAGATTTGAACTAACAGTGAGGACATTACTGCCTTCCTAATAGGAACTTGGTAATAGTAGAACCCAGGTACATCTATTGTTTCTGTCAAATATCTTCTAAAGGTACAGTTTAAAGGTGGGGTATTTTTCCCCCCTCAATGAACCCTTCTACTGTTGGTTATGTAGTGTTATTTCTGAATCTGGCTGTGACAACCTAGTTCAAATCCATATATTTCTTTCAGTTGTATCAGCAATAAGGGCAGTTTATGTTTGCATAATGCTATGTGTTCCATGGTAATTTTTCACATTCTCACCTTCAAACATATTCTTAAGATTTGAAAGTTTTGTGGAAAGTAATTCATAGACTATGATCATAAAATTGTTCACCAATGTTCACACTGTGCTGCATGACATTGCTTAATAAGAGATAAGTTATGGTTGCCAATTGTAGCTGAGACATGGAATTTAACTATCTTGTAATTCTAAAACATTTTTTATTAAAATTTGCATTCTTCTATCATTTAATGGAATCTAAATTTAACATAAAATAAAATAGAAACCAAGAAAATATGTTGTGTCTGTTTAAATATGGATGAATCTAAAAATTTATTTCAATTCAGTTTTATCTCCCTTATAAAAAACAAAAGTCAAAAAATGAAGTAAAATGATAGGATTTGGGGGAAAAAATTCAACAAGGACAAATAATTCAAAAAATCAAATAAATTTTCCCAATATTTTTCTTGTCTTACTTCTTTTAATATTGAATTTTGAGAGATATATTTATCTATTTCCCTACATCTATTAATCTACCTATCATTTATCTATTGAACCTATCATTGATACATTTTCAAGACATGTACATTATGAAAAAATATATAGAGAGAATATAGTATTTATCTTCTATGTACAAGTCTTTTATTAAATACATCATTGCCAATGTTTTCTCCAATTCTGTTCTATATCTTTTAATTCTCTTAATAGTGCTTCTCAAAACTAATTTTGATGAAGTCTATTTTATTTCTGAATATTTTCCATATTTTTTTCATTTATGCATGACTCTTTTGATGTCATATCCAAGAACTCTCTTTGACCCAAGTCTCATGCTATTTTCCATAATTTTTAAACTTTTATGTTTTACTTTTAAGTCTGATTAATTTTAAAATTTTATTTGGTACAACGTATGGACAGAAAATGATGTATGCATGAATCATTAGTCTACTTTCAGTTTCTACTCAGCTCTTAATAATACCTAGAAGAATATTTGAATTTTATATTGATCTTGCACTTCTACATAACTTTCTCATCTCCCTTACTCTCTTTTGTGCACTCCAGCCACATAGGGTCCTTCTTGAACTTTAGGACTGTAAGTTTTCCCTTCCTCAACTCAGGGGTCTACCAGCATCATCTGGTTTCTTCTCTCTGGAATAAATATACATACACACTCACACACACACACACACACACACACACACACACACACACAGAGAGAGAGAGAGAGAGAGAGAGAGAGAGAGAGAGAGAGAGAGAGAGAGAAGAAATTCATACATATATGAGAAAATACAAATGTGAATTCTATGCTAATGAAATTGGATTATATGTATGTAAGACTGAATCAAGGCTATTATTATTTATATTATTATTTTTAGATAGTCTATGGATTTGGTGACATTAGATGGTCTTGAAGGATGGTACTGAAATATGGAAAATATTTTGAAAGCTTTTGTAAGGAAAATGATCAGACAGTAAACACTTGTTTCAGATCATAGTGAAGGACTATCTGGAAGTATAGCCCAAGCAGTAAGTACATATTGGTGCAGGAAAGCATAGCACTCCAACAAAGAGACCTCCAGATGTAGGAAATAAAGCACTTAACAGATTAACTCTGAACTTTAATTTATTCCAAGGTAATATATAATTTATTAGGATATCTGGGAAAGAATTAATGGTATATACCCAAAAGCTTAAGGAAAAAAAATGGGGTAAATAGGAACTTTAGGGAAAATTTAAAAGTTGTACAGAAATGAAAATGTAATCTTTATGATTTAACCAGGCATAAGATTTACGTAGTATAATGTGACATGAACACTGATTTAACAAAAAGGTGAAATGCTATGAGTGAGGAGGCAGGAATGGATGCATGCAATGTGTACATTGTGTGAAACACAGATTTATATTTTTTGGTAGAAAGTGGAGCATGTTCCAACCTTAAGAAAGAACATTATGAGGGCTGAGAATATAACTCATGGGTAGAGCACTGTGTAGCTAGTGTGAACACGCAGCTTAGCCTTCAACACCCCTTCAAAAGGAAAAAAAAATTAAAAAAGTATGAGCAGTTTTTTTAAACATTTAGAGTTGTATAGTAAATTTTAGAAAAAAAAATTAAATGGTTACCTTGATCCACTAAGAATAAGGGTGTTTAGTATTATAGAAAAACCAAACGAGAGAAGGATATTGATGGTGTAGGAATGATGCTGAGTCATTTTCTGAATACATCCTCAATAAACAATGCAAGGAACACAGAAATAGCATTCTACATTAAAGAGCAATACCATTTGCATTAATATTTAAAATAGGCAAATATTTTTATAAATATGTTGTTTTGATGTTCCTATGTCTGCTTAAAAAGTGATTCTGTCATACTAATCAGATTTTTGTGGCCCATTTTATTCAAAATATGTTTATTCAATATTTTTTTTTTCAAAGAATTCCAAACCCTGTGACATAAATTTTCAAAACCAGCAGTATGGAGGCAACAGCTGGCCTGGCCAAATTTCTTGGCCTAGTTGTAAGCCTGAGTCTGATAGGGATTAATATCAGAAAAGATGACCTACTTTGAATCTCTAAGTAGGAAGACTTTGTTAAAGTCAAAAAGGACCCTGAAGGATAGAATGGGTGTGAAGAGTACTTTGTTTCAGTTTCTACTTCTTCAGTAGACTATTCGGAAATATTAATTATGCGTATGTTAGACTGAATCAAGGCTAACTATGTTAGCCTCCTGACATCAGCTTATTGTATGGACTCACTGCAGACTTATTTCACAATATGTGTTAAAACAAGCATCAGATTAAATTAGCCTTTTTTCCCCTATACTTTCTTTTTTTATTTTTTAAATATTTTTTTTAGTTGTAGATGGACACAATACCTTTATTTTATTTATTTATTTCTATGTGGTGCTGAGGATGGAATCCAGGGCTTCACATGTGCTAGGCAAGTAGTCTTCTACAAAGCCACAACCCCAGTCCCTTATATTTTCTTTATGTTAGTAATCTTTTTCAAGTTTGTTTGTTGTGAATATGTATTGCTACGAAGGATTCAGTATTGTAAAAGAAATTAAATTTTTCTGAGGAAAATTTATTATCTGAACTCAGAGAAAAAAACACAGGGAAAGACAACAATGAAAATTTCAAACTACATATTTTAAAATATTTGGTATATCAAGAATTCCTCAAGGACAGTGACTCTGCTTTTTTACTTGTGTTTCTATCATGCTTGATGTAATGTCCAGGATACACTTAATATTCAGTGAATTTTTATTTTGTTGAGTTGATACTGGTTAGAAATCTTTTAAAGGGACATTGTATTTTCCCTGACTCCAAGGCTGTCTTTATGAATATGCAGTTTATTCATAATATTGTACCAGAAAGGTCACCATGACAGGGCAGTAGAGAAAATATGAATATAGGGACTTGAAGATGAGTTGATTCATTTCACAAAGGTAAACACCAAATGCTGCATAACTGTCTGCTTTTAATTAGCTTGTCAAAAGATTTTGACAAAGACCTCCAGTGGGTTACTGAACAAACCTGGATGCAGATTACTTCTATTGAGTCATTTATTGTCTTTCATAGCTTTTAATAGAATTGATCTAATCAGGCTCATTCTATTCTCTTATCAATTTTACACTCCTTTTTTGTTTGCATTTGTAACTATATGGTTTCCTAGAGATAATTTCGCTTCCTCCATGTTTGTTAAAGCTGCTCTCTGCTTGAACACATACTTTAGATCTATTCTGATATTTTTATTTGGGACTGAGTATGATGTTTCTAATAATGTTTATACATTCAGCTTTTTCTCTATATTTTTTGATAAAAATTTTTAATAGCTCTCATCTCCTTCTTCCATTTTCTATTATGAAAATATGGCTTTTTAAAAAACTCAAGAAAATTATGCCTTTCGTGTAATATTCAATTTCCTTGATCTTCTTTTTCGCATAAATCTTTTTCATCTCACTCTTACTCATTACAAATAAGAATGAAATGCTTCTGAAATTAGCAAGTTATATACAGAATGAGATGATCTGATACAAATCAATTTTCATCTTCACAGTATTAAATGAATTAATTCATCAAACTAACTTGCAAGATAATGAAAGCAAAATGCAAGCAATGAAATTGAATGACCTTTAACAAGCCTCAAATGGAACTAAATGTCAAAGTCCTGAAAAGAAGTTTCCTCTGTTTATTTCCAGCAGCTACATGTTTCAGCCCAGATGATATGATGGGGAGTTGCTAGGTGATTCTTATAACTTGGGGTTTATTTCTAGTAAAGGTTTACTATCCCTAGCAGGACCACATAGCATTTCTTATTTGAATGATTCCCCTTCAGAATTCTGCAAATGACTATATATTTGTTGAAAAATTAATTATTTTCTTAGATACTGCCTTTATTTTTACAAATAAAATTGCATATCTAAGTCTATGTTGGTAATGATATGGACTATTGAATATTTTAAAAAGGTACCAAAATTTATGGGTATTTTTTCTGATCAAAAGTCAAACAGAGGAGACAAGCTGTTAAAGTGCTAAGTGAATTGATAACAGTTGTCCACATCAAGATGCAAAGTCTTAAAAGGTTTGAGTTCTCATTAATCATATCAAGAGGATAGGAACAAAACATAAATGAACATAGTGAAAAATATTCTAAAGAAAGCTATATCGTCTGTGGTAAGAAAACTGAAGCTGCTTTCTTCATCAAACATGAAATTATGAAAACTCTTTCAGCATACTATAATTGATTGCATACTATGTAAGTGTGACTGCTAATTAATATATCCATTGATCTATTTTGATTTACATTAGAAAATGTATCTATAACTCTTAGGTTGTGCCTTATTTTCAATTATAAACAAGTGGGGAAAATTAATTAAATAAAGAAAATGAAAAGAAACCTAAGCTAAAGTTTTATAAAGTCATGATAATGTAAAATAAAGGAGTCTTATATGTTGTTGAGATGCATATAAAACTTTACAACTCCTGTAGATAGGATAGATCACCAAAGAAAACAAACTATACCCATGTCTTCATCCTCAGTTCAGAGCACTGTCTAGGTGTTATGCATAAAACCACTACTTTTTGTTATAAAAGATGAAAAACATGAAGAACTAATATTTGGTGCACTCGCTGCACACCAGAAACAAAATATCCTGCCTACCATTCCAGACACAATGTTTAGTACCATTTGTTTTTGCCAGGGTCAAAAGCACCTTTCCTCATGCAGCTACATTGGATGAAAACAAAATATGCCATTGGTGATAAACATTGAAACTACAGTGGGGGAACAGAAATTAGTTTTATCTTATCTACCTTACCAACTGAGTTTCAGGAACTCAATTATTTCATTATGTTGAAATGATAATAGGTTAAATGATAAGTGCTTTTAAACCCCACAGTAAACACTGATTAATAACAATGTGGGTGGATGTAAGCAAGTATTTACACTTGTTGTGTTTCATTATCTTTTTGACTTATCAAGATATCTACCTAAGTTCATTCTAAAGATTTCCCTGATTAGGAAAAACAAAAACAAAAACAAAAAACCCAAAAGAATCTAACATATGAAAACCACTGTGAAAGCACATGAGGCACATAGAGAGGCAAAACTGTACTCTCTACAAAATTATTTTATCAATAGCATATGCACATCAGAAATTATAATGAGGAACAGTGTGCTTACTTTACTCCTATAGGAACTTAGCAAATATCCACTGATCAACTGTTCTTTCACATTGTGGAAGAATCTCATGGCGAACACTACTACAAACTCCCCATTTTATAGTCTGTATAGACATTGGAATGATTAGATAAGTACAGAATAATGGAATAAATATTGTACCTATAGACATAGAGAGATATATACAATTTTTGCCATGATTCAAGGTTGAATTTATTCTGTTTATTAGACATTATGGTACATAAGTTGATGCAAAGTGGAGAACAACTCAGGAAGGAAACTGGCTAAAGCATAGCCTTCTCCTCTGAAAGTCATAGCATTGGAGATGTGTTACCTCTCTGATTTTTCATGTAAGCATTTTGCATCCTAATATTTGAGTAGGCTTAAAGATTGAGAAGTTTAAGTAATAAGTGCTCAACAAATTTATAGCATTTAATTTATAGCATTTAATTTCATCTGTGTTTCTATTCTTAAAAAATTTTTGTGTTCTCATATAGGAGAGATTTTGAAACACATATTTGCTGAACAAAATATCTTTGACCAGGATTATAACTAATATGAGTTTCAAATTTTATAACAAAAATAAAATTTAAAACTTCAACTTGAGGGGCTGGGTTTAGCTCAGTGACAGAGTGCTTGCCTTGCATGCATGAGGCACTGGATTCGATCCTCAGCACCACATAAAAATAAAAAAAATAAAGGCATGCTATCCATCCACAAGCACAAAAAAAATTCAATAAATAAATTTCAACTTAATTGTGAAAAAGATGTTTGATTAGAAATATTTGTAACATGCCCCAAATAGTATCTGGAGATTAGTAGTCCTGGACCATTTCATTTTCAACTGGGCTCTTCATTTACATTGTTAAGAAGATTTTCACACTACTACCACATTTTAAAAATGATGGCATAATGTAAGAAGGTTATTTTTTTCCTGAAGTATGATTTTTGTATTAATTTTTTTAGAATTAATAAGCACACTAATTGATATGATTTTGATCATTCAGATTTTACATTCGTGTTAGGATTTCTTACAATTAAGAATATAAATATATTGCCAAGAAATGCATTAGAATATGGAAATATTTGAGAGAAAAAATGATCTAAAAGCTGGAAATAAATCCATTCAAATGTTAGCAATATTTCTATTTCTAAATTCATACTTTTACTATCTACGACTGATTTTGGAGATAGGAGAATTTATTGTGTAATTCTCAGGGCTGAGAGCAAGTGCAACATTTCCTTACCAAACTCAGTAATTTTCAGGAGCAGGCACCTAATAAGGATATTACGTTTTTGTGTGAAGGTGCCTTTTCCTCATCTCATGCACTAGGCATTTAGTCCTAATGGATGCTATTTGCAGACACTGCCTCACCATAAATAACTGTTTCAATGAGGTCAGGACCCTTTGTGTTCAACTTGTAGTCAGTGTTGCAACTGAATGGCATCTGTGCTTATATCCTGCTTCAGGGGAAAACACATAGGTTAAAAAAAAGTAAGAAAGAAAGAAAGAAAAGAAAAAAAAAAATAAAAAAAAATTCTCAACTGTTCCACAAACCACATCTCCATCCTACACCTCATTATTTGTGTCAAGAAAGTTTTGGTCAGAATGAAGCAAGGTAAATTGAAGATGACAAAATTTCCCATGTTTTCTAGGCAACAAGCAAAATGTATTGCATTCTGCTCTCTGTCTGCTTGCACCCATCCCACATATTTTATTTATTGTCTCATTTATTTCTGAATAACTAGACCTACATTTAAATTTACAGATATAGAACATAGAGCCTTTGGGCATGTTTAAAATACAAAGAAATAAATAAGCATTTTTACAAAAATGTTATAAAAATCACATTGGAGCCCAATTTTCTTTCTACAGTAAAGAAAGAAAATGGCTCCTGAGCCTAAAGAGACTGAATGAAAATTTAACCAGTTTGAAATAAACTGTGGCTTGATGAAACTCCCCATGTTATAGAAATAGCTATATTGTTGAAAAATATGAAGAAAAATACAATTTAATCATGACACTAAATTTGTACTTTAGCACAGAGTAAATGCATCTATTATTATCATTATTTTATTATTACAGAATGGTCATAATTACCTAACTTATTAAGTCATTTCAATAAAATAATTATGTAAGTGTTTAATCTCTGAAGGGTACACTAATATCTATTCAACTCACTTCCCATAATAATTGTACACCAATATTTTATCATTAAATCATAATAGAAAGAAACATCATAATGGATAAAACAAATATAATGGATCTTTTTTTTCCCCTAGGGGTACTAGGGATTGAACTCAGGAGCACTCAACTACTGAGCCACATCCCCGGCCCTTTTTTTGTATTTTATTTAGAGACACGATCTCACTGAGTTGCTTAGCACCTCCCTGTTGCTGAGGTTGACTTTGAACTCACCATCCTCCTGCCTCAGCCTCCTGAGCCATGAGATTATAGTCCTGTGCCACCACACCTGGCTATAACTGATCTTGTTACAAGGCAGCATACTATTCAAACTGCTCTATAACTGATGAATACTGGTCCTCTGTATATTTTTATGAAAAAGATAATTTAGGAGACAAATTTGCTCAGGAACTTTGTTATAATAAAGAAGAACAATGAAGAAAATAGCAATAACATATCCTATTGTGAAAACTAGTGTTATCGTTTAGATATGAGGTGCTCCCCCAAATTTCATATGTGAGAAAATGCAAGAAGATTTAGAAGTAAAATAATTGGGTTATCAGAGCCCTAATTCAATCATCAAATTAATCCCCTCATAGGGATTAACTGAGTTGTGACTGAAGTGTGTAGGCTATGGCTGAAGGAGGTGGATCAGTGTGGATATGCCTTTGGGGCATAGTTTTGGTGAACCTAGCTTAGTCTCTCTATGCTTCTTGGTGTGATGTCTTGAAGTGCTTTGCTCCACCACACTGTTCCACCATAATATTCTATGTTGGCTAAGGCCTAGAGAAGGAATTTTGGTCATCTGTGAGCTAGGACCTCTGAAACTGTGTGCCTACAAATAAACTTTCCCTCCTCTATGTTGTTTTGGTCAGGTCTTTTGATCACAGCAGTGGAAAAAAAAACTGACTAAAACAACTAGAAATTTAGCACAGTAAATATAATTGATCTTTTTTTTTTTTTTTTTTTTTTTTTTGCGGGGGGGTACTAGGGATTGAACTCAGGGGATTAAACTGCTGAGCCACAAAATCCTTTGTGAGTAGTTCTTCCTAAATGGCATAGTGTTCCTATCTTTTTTGTGGTTATTGTTATTATTTAAGTTTTTAATTTGGTTTTCTAAAATCTTTGCATAGTATAAAACTGCATTTAATAACTACTAATGTCTCTTATAGGTCAATACACATAATAACTTTTAAATCATCTTGCCATGATTGAATTCACAAAATAATATAATAAATGCAAATGATATTGGACTTCTGAATATACATATTTCAAAGGCCATCATAGAAATGGTATATCCCCAATTTAATGCACAATCTGAGTAGGAGAGTTGAGGAGAAATATATGTGTAAAAAGACTACTTTCATGATTTCTTTTTCAAATGTTAGCATTTGTTTGAGTTCAAAGCAATTGGGGTAAATGGCCACATTCATCCATGAAGGTTTTTCTTTAAAAAAAAAAATATTTTTGTATTAGATTTGTGTGCTCAAATATTTTTTACAAAAAATGAGTTCTAGAAAACAAATGTTTAGGAAGAAACACAAAGCTAAATGCATATGAGTCCTGACAAGAAAGTTAGTACAAAATAAATAAGTTGTTAGACTTCTAGAACTCTTGTCAACAGTGAAAAGTAGTAGCATTTTTGCTGGAGTTTATATAATTGTCCTTTTATAGTTATTCTAAAAATGAATTATCAAACATCTACAGTGTTTGTGTAACTTATTAATATCTTTATTGAGTAACCATTGCCATTATGATCTTCTTGATGTTTTATCTATAATATTATTTCATCATGCAGGAGAAACGTTCATAGAGAAAGACCGAGAAATCTTTACCATGGTTTAAATGTTTCAAATGTCAGACTCCTGCGGATGATAATTATCGGTATTTCACACTTTTTTCAGTTCCAATATAAAAGTGCACCCTGGAAACCAATGAATGGAGAAAAAAATGTAAAGGCAAGACAATTTTTAGCAGTAACTCAGAAAACAGAGTTTTATGCTAAAAAAAGAAGGTATTTATTTTTAATTACCCTAGGTAATTTGCTTTCTTTAACCACAGGAAACTAGTTTGTAGTAATTAATATTGCCTTAAACTTTATCTGAAACTCCTTTGTAAGGAGTTCTTCCTAAATGGCATAGGATTTAAAAATTAATGACTCAATTCAGAATAAATACCATATTTGAATCTCTAATTTAGACAATTGTTAAAGTTAATTCAGAGGAAACATTCAGTACAAATAAGGAAACATCACACTAAGAATAAAATAAAAATATTTAGGTATATGTGTATGTGTGTATGTATATGTATACATACATATGTGTATATAAAACAGAATATATAATTTGTATGTCTAAGTGTTAACAATGTGTGGCCCATTCCTCTTAACTTATTGATAAGTCAAAAGACTTTAGATCGACTAAAGTTTTAGAAAGAAATGATTGACAAGGCAGAAAATGAAGAAAAATCTCATACAGTTTCAATGCCGGTTTTGTCAATGACATTCTTTAATAGTTTAAGAATATTTACAGATAATCTATGTTTATTCAAAGTGTGATGTGTGGATTGGAACTGCATAATGCCAATGCATATTCCCAAGCCCTATCCTAAAATTAATGACTCAAACCTTGCATTCTAACAAGATTCTTAGTGGTTTATAGGCACATCTTGTTGTTTCAGCCAATTTTGCCAATAACATAATCTTAAATTTATGGATTATAGGAGCAAAGGTTCAAAAGGAGAAGTAAGATCACCAAAGGACATTCCAGGCACGTGTAGGATACAAGTAAAAAAAAAAAAAAAAAAAAAAAAAAAAAAAAAAAAAAAAAAACCTAACTCAGTGGACTTTATCAACTGTTCAATTTCCAGAGTTAAGGTGGCTTACAGGGACAGAGACTATAGGAGATGAATTAAGCATCATTGCAATCAGGTTGGCTTCATTCACAAGGTGGTAGCATGATGGGTACAGGTATTCTAGATATTGAATTAACATGTGTCTTTTCTTCCCATAAATATTTCCTACAGATAAGATAAAATGTCCAAGGAACTCTTGAAAAGGCATGCAGTATTTTTATTTATGAGAATTTTATCATATGCCTAGCCCTAAAACTCTTAGACACAATGAAAAAAGAAATTACTCTGATTGACTTAAACAATTGACATCAATCTCATAAACTCAAGTTGGGGATGTATCCCTTGGATGGCAAAGGGTTAGGCTGAATTCTTTAAAACTATATGTTCTAGCATCTTATTGGCATCAAAATAGAGATGAAGATGAATGGAATGGAATAGAAGACATAGAGATAAGTCCGCATACCTATGGCCATAGATATTTGACAAAGTTGCTAAAAATATATTTTGGAAACAACACAGCCTTTTTACCAAATTGTGCTAGGAAAACTGGTTAACTATATGTAGAAAAATGGTACTAGATACCTATCTCTCAGCCTGGACCAGACTCAAAGTAGAAGGGATCAAAGACTTAAGAATTAGACCACAAATTTTACAACTGCTAGAAGAAAACATACTATCAACACACCTTCACATAGTTGTTGGCACTGACTTTCTTAACAAGACATCCAAAGTGTAAAACATAAAACCAAGAATCAGTAAATGTGAGGTCATCAAACAAAATCTTCTGCACAGCAAAGGAAATGATTGAGCATGAAGAGAGAGCCCACAAAATGGAAGAAAATCTTGGCCAGCCATAATATGGGATTAATATCCTGAATATACTAAGAACTGAAATAATTTAACATAAAAAATTAAGTAACCCAATCCATAAATTAGCAAAAGAACTATCAGAAACTTAAAGAATCACAAATTGCCAACAAATATACAAAAACATGTTGCACATCTCTAGCAATCAGGAAAATGTAAATCAAAATTACACTAGGATTTCATCTTACTCTACTCAGTGAGGCTTTGGTGAAAAACTGCACATGTTCATTTTTGATGGGACTATGAACTAGTTCAAACACTTTGGAAAGCAATATGGGGATTTCTCAAAAAATTAGGGATGGAACAACCATGTGACCCAGCTCTCCCACTCCTTGATATTTTCCTAAAGATCTAAAATTGGCACATTACACCAATACAGCCATATTAATGTTCATATCAGCACAACTTATAATAGCTAAATTATGAAATCAATCTAAATATCTACCAACAGAGGAATGGATCAAGAAATTGTGATATATGGGTGTGTACACACACACACACACACACACACACACACCACAATGAAATTCTACTTAGTCATAAAAAACAATGAAATTATGATATTTGCCCATAAATCGATAGGAATGGAGAACATCATGCTAAGCAAAAAAATAAAAAATAAACAACAACAACAAAAAAACCCAAAATCAAAAACTCAATGGTCCAGTGTCTTTTCTCATAGGCTGAAACTAGAGTAAATAAATGAAAGGGAGAAGGAAAGATAAGGTAACATAAAAAGCAATCAAATACAAATTAATAGACAAATGAAGTAATTCTAGTAAAACAGAGGAAAAAGAATGGGAAAGGGGAGGTAGGATGGGTGGGAAAGGGGGAATCATAAACTGAAGTGGATTCTCATACATCTATAAGCTTATTGGTATGAACCCAGCCACTTTGTATTACTATAACGCTCTCATAAAAAAAGAAATTAATTCAGATTAACAAGATCCTTTATTAAACTAAATATATCTCCATGAAAATTGAAAACAAAACTGTGGGTTTTTTTGAGAAAAAAAGGTAGAAAACAGTATTCGCTATTTTTCCCAACTGCCTAAGTGGAAACATGAAAAGATTTTCAAGCAGAATAGTGAGATGATGAAGTGTGTTTATTAAAAATTATATAAAACATTCATATAGAGTACAGGACAGAAAAAATATCACCTTTTACAGTTCAAATCAGAAATTGTTAAAAGTTCAAAACCAAGGCACTTGTAGCAATATAAAAGAGGTGATAGAGTTGAAGGACACTATCACCTTAATTAAAAAGCAGAAAATGAGATCATAAGAAAAGGCTTAGGCAAGTTTCTGGGCTATAAGTTTCTGGGCTACATAGATTGAACATTCCATATTCCTTCAAATACAGAACTTATGCCTAGTTTGTTCAATAGACTACACTGAATACCTGGTACCATGAAAGATATAATCAAGGTGATCAATCAATATTTATGAAGGGAAGAAATACATGTACCATTAACTGAAATCATAATTCAGATAGAGAAGATTTAAGGATGAATTGATAAGCTTCTAGATCTGTGAAAGGATGTTCAAAATCAGTAAAAATCCAGGTCTTGAGGGAGAAATTTAAACTCAAGACAAAGTATTGCTCTTTATTTTTCACATCATGTTTTTTTCCCTTAATATTTAACTTACACTATCCTTTCTTATAACCTATTTTCTACAATCGCTTGACTTCTCCATACTATTAGTATTTAAAGGCCTTTGAAAAAAATCACATTGTCTGAATTTCATGATCCAAGTCTTACATCCTTAGTTTTTCAAGATACCTATGTTGTGTCCTATAAAAATAATAAACTATGGAACTTTCCAAAAAGGAGACACATTTCTAAATTAAAAGGTGACTAACAATGTATGTACTCATGAATCTCCATTTTCACATTCTTTTTCTTCTTCCTGGAAAGTTCTTATTGTCTTGGTTTTCCTGCTTAATATCTCATCCCTGAGATTTGCAAATACCATCACCTAAATTCAATTATAAACTTTTGTTGGGTATTTGTAACATTACCTCAAATTGGGCTAGATTCTATAGTTAAAGATAATGAGATGGAGTCTTCCTGTCCAAATAGCTTACCAGGTAGTGTGAATAAAACAGAATCTTAATAAAAAATGCATAGACAGAATAAAAGATATGCATGATTTAATGAGTGAAATAGCTGCTACCCAGACTATGGGTAGAGACATTCGAGGTCAAAGAAATATAAAATAATGTGACACAAAATTGAGACCCAGTTCTTGGATTATGTGTGAAGAATAGGGGAAATCCAAGAAAGGGGTTGCCAAAATTTGCCAGTGATAGAACACATGGTATGAGCAGGGTGGGGTATTATGATTTGGGAAAAAATATTGAACCTCAGGGAAGGTATTTTTTTCTGTATATAAGAATGAGGAGTGACACAGGGTTCTGATAATAGCTGGAGGGCATTGGATGCCAGGTCAGTTAGCTTGGAACTCACAGGCAGATAATGGAATAAAATTTTCAATCTTCCAGTTTCCCTTGAGTCCTACCACATTGATATCTAGAATTCCTCTTATCTTTTCCTAATACCAGAAGCATACCACTGTTAAAACACTTAGTTTGGTTTATTTTCATTTTTGCTTATTGTGTGTGGATGTTTTGTCCTATTTGTTTAAATCTGCCTATACATAACAGATGTTCAATAAATGTGAGTATATTGATAATTATGTATCCACAAAAGCACATTTAAATTCTTTTAGTTGTAGATGGACACAATACCATTTATTTTATTTATTTATTTTGATGTGTTGCTGAGGCTCAAAACCAGTGCCTTACATTTGCTAGGTAAGCATTCAACCACTGAGTCACAACCCTAGCCCACAAAAGCACATTCCTTGTGCTTGATATTTGTTTGTTAATTCACAAAATTGCTAGATTCTTGAAGAGAAGCCTTTATTATTATTTTTTACTTACTTATGATGCTTTTGGTGGTGATTTAATATATATTCCTCATTAAATGTATGGCAAGATTTAAAGACAAATGAGAGAGGGGGTCAACTGTAATTTTAAAAATGTTTTATGATAACAAAAAGCCCTTTATTTTCAACATTTAATATGTTGAAAATGCAATTAGGTATATAGTCCTTTCTCTTTTGGGAGGGAGAAAGGAGATACAATGATGCAATAGCTCCTGGATTCAACCTCCCCTATTAATAGTTTATATACTTTTTCAAGATCTTCCCCATACTCAAAGGGAATTAAGAGAAAAATAAATGACCACTATCACTTGCTTGAGTAGTTTTGGTATCATTTAATAGCCCCATCTGCATATATTTCTGCTATAGAATCTATTGACCTAATACAGACGTTAGATTAACCTTCAGGTAGATTTGATAGAAAGAGCCATTAAGCATGCATGGATAGTTAGAGCAGGTATACAAGCAAAGTTTATAAACCGGCACAGAGGAAAAACACCCAGACTTATTAAACAGACCTGTTTGACCATTCTGTCCAGGTAGCAAACACTTTATAAATTACATTCTGTATTTTAAAATACTCTATTCAATGGTTTTTCAGTACATTGCACAGGCAATAGCCCTGTCAGACTATTTTCAAGTTCCTGGAAAGTGTTAATTGACAGGAAACTATGAGGTTGAGAGTACAGTTTTGAATATTGCATGGACTAGTTCTTGACCTAGCACTGTATAAACTACAGCAGAGTAAAATATCAAATTATCTTAAGAAATATATTAGGTCTAGAATGCATTAGGTCATAATGGATTTTAAAATATCAAGTAAAGTATGGTAAAGTTATTTTATTTTCTCCCTAAGGCTATATTCTACAAAAGTCACATTAAAAGTGATGTGACGGATTTTGATTTCAGATAAGTAAATCATCAGCTTGAATATCTGTTTAACCATTTATTAGTTGAATAACCTTGAGAAATAAATTTGATACCTTTTGTTTTACTCATGTTGAGTTGGTAAGTCCTATCTTTCAGTGTTGTCAGTATTAAAAACAATAAAAAATTCTCTAAAAGAGATAGGTATGGGTTCAAAGAATGCACACATTCAATGGAAGATTTACAATTATTGCAAAATACTTTAAGTTAGTGTGTTGGCTAACTGCTATGGATTAACTATGTTTGAGTGTGTGCCCTAAAGCTTCGTATGTTGAAATTTAATTCTGATTATGAGCTATTAAGTGGATGGAAACTGGACTGAGTGTATTTATCAGTAATAAAGCACATGCCTAGCAAGCATGAGTTCCTAGGTTTGGTCCCCAGAATTTCCCCTCAAAAAATAAGGACAGAAACATGATTGTGATGTTTAGAAGTGAAGCCTTTGAGAGATGATTGAATTAGGTAAGAGGATCAAGGTGAAGCCCCCAGAATTGTTTCCTGGTTGATTTATAAGAACAGAGGGACAGAACAGAAGAAAATAAGTGTGCCCCTTGTCATATGACGTCCTCTGTCACATTGGGGCTCAGATAGTAAGAAAAAGACGTGTTTCTTACACCTTGGACCTCCAGATTTGTAAGGAAAATGAAATTCCTCCTCCTTTTTACTTTTTCTTTCAAGATTATCCAGTATTTCATTACTGTAACCTTTTGTTACCATGCATATCTTGAGTGGGTTCCATTCATTACTGTAGAATATATATGAAGGGCCTTACCCTGTTCTATTAGGTAGAGGTTTATGAGAACATTATTTAATTTCTTTATAATTTTAGCTTCTATGACAAAACATTTTTAAATAAAAAAGAGACAAAATATAATCTTCTCAAATTATGGTCTACTGTGTGTATACATATATGTGTATGATTTAAAAATTGCTAAATAATAATAAAAACATGGAACTTATTAGCTAAATATGTCATATATAATTTATTAAAATTAATTATATCATCAAAATCCTATAAAAAGGAAGGACTCTAATTATTTACACTTTAGATTCATGGAAACTGAGCCTCATCTCATGTATGAAGTTAAATAGTTTAATTACTGATAAACTATAAAATAATGGAATCATATCTTGTGAATTTATCTATAAAAATATACACCATCTAAGTGAAAAATGTGGCAATTGAAATCTTGTATTACAATCAAACCAAATGTATTTAATACTAATTAAAATATATGATTCATTTTAAAAAATACCTAATCTTTTGAATGATAATAGGCAATAGCTGATGTTTATGACAAATTGCAATGAACCATCATTTTCAAAAATCTGCCCAGAATCTTCCATACATTTTGGGTTTTGCTACTTCTTGAAATATCCACATGACTAGAATGAAAGAGACAAAATAATATTACACCCCAAAAGGCCATGAGGACTATGCCAAAGGTCTTCTACTCAGTAAGGTTTCTTAAGGTTCTATTGCCTTGGACCTTCATCACCACTCTATATTGAATGTTATTGTTTTGCTAATCCAGTAAATGAAAAAAATATATTTCATTATGCATTTCATTTTCATCTTCCTGATTCCAAATGCAGATAACCTCTATTCATGTTCATAAGTTATTTACATTCTTCTGTTATAATTTTAATAAAATATTTCTTTGTAAAGTAGTTCATTGATTACAAAAAATCTCAAATATTGTCTTTTGATCATTTTATAATATAAATACCTGTATATATACAAATATAGTTTATGTTGCTCCCTGTAACCTATGATTTATTAATATGTATTTTCACCTTCTTTTACATATTTTATATCCAAATGTTAGTAAATTATGTTCAAAGATGGTCAACCATATACTCAGAAGTTTAAATTTTCATTTTATTTTGTGTGTATGTGAAATCAGAGACAATTATAATCTTTCCCCTAAGTCAGGCTGTGTCAATACGATACCAAACTGATAATTAACCTATATGTGCTCAGTAAAACATGGTCAGTATTGTCACTTCAAAACTTTTGAACTGAGAAATGGGCAAATTAGAAGTTTCATTTAAAGAGATGAAGAGTTTGTAGGATAAACATCTGTTATTTTATGTATTCATTTATTTTAGTGAAGAGAAGAGTAAATTTTGCATTAGGATATGATAAATTTGGCATGTCAGTGTAGGGTTGTAGATCTGTGGTAGAGCGGTTGCCTTGCTCATGTGAGGCACTGGGTTCTATCCTTAGCACTATATCAAAATAAAGTATTGTATCCATCTACAAATAAAAATATTCAAATTTTTTGGCATGTCTATTAAAAATCTGTAAATATCATTTGTAAAAGAGGGTTAATAAGTTTATCAGGGAGTTTACAGGGAAGGTGATGTATATAAATTTGTATTTCTATAACTGAAACCTGAGTCTGGGAAATTTATAATGGATATAGATTTATTGGCCTATTTTTTTCTGGAGGCTGGGAAGTCTAAGATCAAATTTTATATTTGGTGAAAGTCTTCTTGCTTCACCATAACATGGTCAAAAGTGTCTCCTGGAGACAGAGGAGAGAAATATAGAAAGAACAAAGGAATGCTGAACTCACTGGTATAACAACATAGCTCTTGTATTAATGAAACCACACCCATGATAACAACATTAATTCCTAATAATCTCTTAAAGGTACCACTATCCTCACTGTTAAATTGGGGATGAAGTTTTCAACACATGAAATGTGTGGGAAACTTTCAAATCGTAGCATAAAATACATGCCAGAATACGAAAAGGAATTGGAATGAGAGATCAGTAAATAGGATAGATGATAACTGAAATAATATTTGAACTGCAAGACCTATTTGGTATATTTTGCTGAGCATGACAATGGAATGGACTTGAGAGAAAAATAGGAATAATGAAAGGAGGGAGAGAAGTAATATAGGAGTGGAGGAGGCTCTCCAAAGAAAGAAAAGAATTGGGTCAGTAGCTGAAGATGAAGCAACAGTCAATGGGAAGCTCTTTATTAGCAAGTTAGATATGTTAGCGTTTAGAATCAGGGATGATTAATGACATGGGAGAGGGCGAAATTAGAGGTAAAACCTGTAGGCTCAGAAAATTAGTCTAATGAATATTTATAGAACCTGGGCAGATATTGGATATAAATGATTTGAGAAGAAGAAAAAGAAAGTAAAAGAAAATTTATACTTTCTGCTTTGGACATAATTGTATTCTCCAAATCAATTTGGCTGATAGTAAATGAAATATAATGTATGTATGGTAGCACATTGAAAAAAATTAAACATAAAATAAACTAGGTTTTAACTCAAAAACTTTTAAAGTAGACTTTTAGTAATTTTATGTTTGATATGCATTTTTAGTGAGATGATACTGTGTACAAGGAGGTGAAAATTGATTCTCCAGGAGTCAATAAAATTCGAGCTACTACAACAATTTGTTGTTCTTCAAAGGACTATAGCATAAAAACAGACATATAGTACTAATATTTATGGGGTATTGCAGCATTTAGAAAAAATGTATAAAAAGGGTACTTATGAGAGTACTGATAAAAAAAATAATCTAAAAAGACTACTTAAGGAGGACTGTGTTAAAAAATTGATCAGTAAGAACACATGTTATTATTTTATATTTATTTTAATTTGCACATGTGTCACATGCTATGGCATTTAGAAAGGAAAAATAGTAGTTAATACATTGATAAAACCAGTAATTAACCTATTAAAACTTAGTTTAAACTTCTAGAATAACTAAATATAACTACCACCTTTGGTTTGAGCAAATATGGATTTTGTCAGTTTTCCCATTGATATAAGGGGAACCCTAGACACACACCACACCAGGCTACTGCTTCCCCTTAATTCTGGTCCCATTGCTACCAGCAATCCCCGCTTTTTCCCTTTTGTATGCCAATGCAGAAAATATATTGACAAATAACAGCATTTCAGAGATCGTAACATAAAAAATCACTTCTTTAGTCATTCTTACCCATTATGAATATTAGCCAGGTCATTCAATTAAATGTTTTTTCACTATAGAGAAAAAGGACCCACAGATTCATGCTTTCCATTTGTTCATTGTTAATCGTCATTTATTACACAATCTCAACAACATTATTATCATTTTCTCAAAGTGTTCTTCTTTGTTATAGGTTTTCATATAGACCTTCTTTCATTGTACTCTAAACAGGCATTTTCTTGAAATCAACCTGCTGTGGGTATGTTTTACTGGTGTGTATTTTGATATAATTTGAGGCATCTCATATAGGTCAGCATGGTCTTGTTAAAAACAGGTATCACAGAGAAGTCATTAAGAATTATTGAATGAAAAAGTTTGTATAATAAAGCCCTAAGCATGAGAAATAGCATGAAA
Source organism: Urocitellus parryii (assembly GCF_045843805.1). Classification (NCBI taxonomy): domain Eukaryota; kingdom Metazoa; phylum Chordata; class Mammalia; order Rodentia; family Sciuridae; genus Urocitellus; species Urocitellus parryii. The sequence continues at coordinate 65,813,209 of NC_135538.1, read as the reverse complement.
AAACACACAAGTCAGAAAAAGAATACAACAAAGAGCTCATTATTAAAAAGTTAAAATATATAGAACAAATGGAGAGAATCAGATAAATAGTGTAAATAAAAAAATAGAGATGATTTTATTTCACTAAGAATAAAACTCTGATTTATATATTATTCTCATATTTGATTCCTAATGATATTAAAGTGTAGGAAATACTGTTTGAAGTATGTACTAACAATTTTTACATTAAATTATCTGTCAACAAGACAAATATGTTTTCAACTTCAATTTATATTTCAGTTTAGAAAAGAGCTTTCCCCTTTAAATCCCAAAGCAAATAAAAAGTCCATGTTTCTGAATTTGAGATTTGTAATATTAAAACACGTAGAATATAAAAAAAATACTAGATTTATCTAAATGTGTATATTTTCTATACCACATTCAGCTTAAATGAAGGCTGTGTCAAGAGTAGAACATATTCCACTTGCTATGATGAAGAACTTGTGCTAACAGGCAGCTTCGGAGGCAGCACCATTAGAGAGATGGATGTATGTATCAGTAAGTAGAGGCACACATATCTGCTAATGGGAAGGTCACAAAGCAAACATTAACAATCAAGAACATTAATAAATTCCCCCACATCAATGCTTTCTCAATAGTGCCTTTTTGACAGGTACAATCTGGCTCCCATATGTCTCTGGCTAAACCTCGGGGAAAATTTTTAGTTCAGTACACAAACACATCTACAAATTTGCCTTCAAGATGATAGAAAAAACTGAGCCAAAGTGTTTAGCATTTTTTATTTTGTATACATTGGAACAGGTCTCTTCCCTAAGTAGATAAATGAGGAGATTTGTCCATACAGTACTGTGTCATATAGCATGTGTACAGGAATCACACTTTTTTTTTCCCCCAGTAAATGTGTGTTGCTTTCTGTTGGCATGAAAATATATGTATAAGATCATCATTATATATATGTATGTATACCCAAATGATAATTAAAGAGGCAAGACATTCTTTTTTTTTTAACTGAGTATTGAACATAGGACACTTAACCACTGAGTGACATCCCCAGCTTTTTAAAATTTTTCTTACTATGTTGACACAGGGTCTTGCTAAGTTGCTTAGGGCCTGGATAAATTGCTTAGGTTAGCATTAGATCTGCTAGCCTCCTCCTGCTTCAGCCTTCTGAGCTGCTGGGATTTTAGGCTTGTGCCACCACTCCCAACAGGATCAAGTCACTCTTATATCTTAAGGGGTAAAGGGGAAAATAAATGGCCAAGAGGATAAAGAATTTACAAACTAGTTTCCCAAAGGTCATATTACTTATCATTTTTAAGTGGGGTTCTGATCTGCCCCTGATCACTTCTTATACAGGTGTCAGGATAATAGACACAACACTAATGGATATGCAGAGCTGTGGCAGTGGGCAGGGTCAGGAGGTTGTGTTATTAGGATGCAAGGTACCAAAAATTATCTAAAAAGAAGGACTCAGCGATTCTGTTGTGAGACAGTTTGAAGTAAGGGACTTTACTTTTTGCCTGGCAGGTAAGGTTGGCTCTTTTCAACCTTTGCTCAGAAGAGAGGTAAAAGGAGACAAGGGGAAGCATAACTTGAAATTCATCAATGGCAAATGTGGTATTTAGAGTTTTTCTCCATAGACTTATTTTGAAATCAGGAATAATCAGTATACTATCCACATTAGAAGTGGTGAGACAAAATTATTATTGTGGACATTTATTCTATGGAATAGCTGTAATTTCTTTAACAGGATAATTATACTTCACTTTTGATAGCACTACTGAAATTTGTCTGTTCTCCTTCATTTAATTATCACTAAATCTGAGATGGATTTAGAGCTGAAATTATTTTCTACATTAATTAATTAATTTCTAAATTGTGATGTAACTGTGCAACTCTTAGTTGAAATACATATTATCAATGATTACTGAGTTTTCTGACATTAGGAAATCTTGCACTTAGAGAAACTGGGATTAGACCAATTTTCATAGTAAATTCTAGAGACGATTTTCAGAAGTATGTGCAAAATACATGCAACATATTTCTAATTGTCCAGTTAGGTATGCTAGCATTTTTATTATGGAAGTATCCATTTCATTAAGATACATACAACTGATTGATTTCACGAAGTCCTTGCTTAGGGAACATTAAAATAAAATAAATATTTTATAATACATATACAAATGTTAATATCTTTAATATAGAGATAAGAAAAGTGAACTTTAGTGATTTGTGTCAGATATCATGTGGAAGCTTTACCTCACCTTTACCTCACCTCTTCTGTTTAAGAAGATGCCAATATTCATAATTTATCTTCAGGGATACTGAGATATAGATAGATTTAGAAATGTCTCATCATTGCTCAATGTGATCAATGTTAAAGCTAAGTATAACTACAAATCCATGCTCTTTATATTATTTATGCTGTTTATGCCAAAACATATTGAAACTCATCTGTGAAATAATATTTTACTGAATGATGTCATTTACATATTCAACAACATCCACTCCAAATATTTTTGTTATATAGCTATTCAAAGTCCTACAAAATATACTTTATTCTTAATTAAAATGTGATTTTTTTGATTCTCCATGCTGGAGATAACATTTATATCTCTCTATATCTCCCTCTCTCTCTCTCTCCCTCTCTCTCTTTCTCTTTAGTTCTTTTTCATTATACATGACAATAGAATTATAATTGACACAACTATAAAAGCATATAATATAATTGTTTTCATTTAGTCCCTAGTTCTTCCCTTCTCTCCCTTTCCTCTAACTCTGGTTCTCTTCCCTCTACTTATCTTTCTGCAATTATGTTTTTTTTTCTTTTAATTAGTATCTTGTGAATATACATGATGGTAAGTTTCACTGAAGTTATTCCCATATGTTCATAGGAACATTAGGTGAGATTCATTCCACTGTGCTCCCTATCCCATTCCTCCTTTCTTTCCTTCATTACCTTTATCTACTCCATTGATCTTTTTTCTAGTTTTTGTTTGTTTGTTTCTTTGTTTTGTTTTGTTTTGTTTATTCTCATCCTCTTATTTTGGATTAGCTTTCAAATATCAGAAAAAAACATTGGATCTTTGACTTTGAGGACTGGTTCCTTTCACTTAACATGATATTCTCCAGTTCCATCCATTTACCAGCAAATACCATAAGGTTGTTCTTCTTAATGGCTAAATAATACTCTACTATGTATATATGCCACATTTTCTTTACCCACTCATCTGTTGTAGGGCACTTAGGTTGGCACCATATCTCGGCCATTCTAAATTGTGATTCTATAAATATTGATGCAGCTGCATAACTTCACTTTGATGATTTTTAAATCCTTTGAATACATACAAAGAAATGGGAAAGCTAGGGCATTTGGTAGTTTCGATCCTAGTTTTTTTTTTTTTTTTTTTTTTTTTTTTTTGAGGAATCACCATACTACTTTCCAGAATTGTTGAGCAAATTTTCAGTCCTACCAACAACACCTGAGAGTACCCTTTGCCACACATCCTCACCAACATTTATTGTTATGAGTATTCTTGTTAATTGCCATTCTGACTAGAGTGTGATGAAATCTTGATGTAGTTTTATTTTGCATTTGTTTAATTGCTAGAGTTGTTGAAGTTTTTAAAAGTATATTCTATTTGACTGTTTGTATTTTATCTTTTGTATTTTTATCTTTTGAGAAGTTTTTAGTTCTTTGTCCATTTATTGATTAGGTCATTTCTATTTTTAGCATTATGATTTTTGAGTTCTTTGTATTTCCTAAATATTAATGCCCTGTCTGAGAAGAAAGTGGTAAAGATTTTTTTACCATTCTGTTGACTCTCTTTGTGTGCTCTTAATTGTTTCCTTTGCTGTGAAGATTTTTAATTTGATGCATCCCATTTATTGTTTTTTTGTTTTGTTTTTTGTTTTTTCCACTTCTTGTGCTTTGGGAGCTTTCCTAAAGAAATCAGTTCCTGAGCTGATGTGTTGGAATGTGGGTCAACATTTTCTTCTAGCACTTGCAGGATCTCTGGTCTCATTCCTAGCTCTTTAAACAACTTTGAGTTCAGTTTGTACAGGATGAGAAATGGGGTTAAATTTCCTTGTGCTACATATGAATTTCCAATTTTCCCAGCACCATTTGTAAAAAGACTGTCTTTTCTTTAATGTATGCTTTTGGCAGCTTTGCATAATATAAGAGCAATATTCTTGTACAGATGTATCTGTGTCTTCTATTTTATTCCCTTGGCCTTCTTGTCTGTTTTGGTGCCAGTACCATGCTGTTTTTGTTTTTGTTTTTTTTTTTTTAATTATAAATCTGTAGTACAATCTGAGGGCCAGTATTGTAATGCCTTCTGCTTCACTAAGGATTGCTTTGGATATTCTGGGTCTCTTATTTTCCAAAGAAATTTCATGACTGCTTTTACTCTTTCTGTGAAGAACATAACTGGAATTTTGATGGAAATGCACTTTTAGTAATATGGTTATTTTGACAATATTAATTTTGCCTATTAAAGAGCATCGGGGATATTTCCATCTACTAAGTTATTCTTCAACTTATTTCTTTAGTGTTCTATAGTTTTTATTGTAGAGGTCCTTCACCTCTTTTCTTAGAATGATTATCAAGTATTTTTTAGGTTAATGTGAATAGGAGGGTTTTCCTAATTTCTTTTTTAGCATATTCTACATTGGGGCTTAGAAACACACTCAATTTATGAGTGCTGATTTTGTTTCCTGCTTTTTTTATTGCTGAATAATAATTTATGAGCTCTATAAGTCTTCTGGTGGCTTTTTTGTTTTTGTGTGGGGGTGTATTATAAGTAAAACATTTGACAAAACACAGCACCCATTAATGTTTAAAACACTAGAGAAACTATAGATAAATGAAACTTACCTAAATGTTGTAAAGGTTATATATGATAAACCCAAGGACAACATTATTCTTAATAAAGAAACACTGAAACCATTTCCTATAAAAATAGGAAGAGGACAAGGATGCCCACTTTCACCATTCTAATTCAACATAGTCCTTGCAAACCTAGCCAGGGCAATTAGGCAAGAGTAGGAAATTAAAGAGATACAAATAAGAAGAGCTCAAATTATCTTTGTTTGCTGATGATCCTATGTTTAGTTTTCTTCATATATTCTTGAAATTTTCAATCTTTATTTTCTAATAGTAACAAGAGTAGCTTGTGCAAAGTGTGCTGAGCTGGGGGTCAGATTATTCAGGTTATCATCCAAGACCTGCTCCTTATTCACTTTGGCCTAATGCTGATTTTTTTTAAATTTATTTTTAAAATATTTTTATTTTATTTATTCTAATTCGATATATATGACAGCAGAATGAAATAAAATTCATACAGCACAAATAGAGCACATCTTTTCATGTCTCTGGTTGTACACAAAGTACAGTCACATAATTCGTGTTTCCATACATGTACTTAGGGTAATGATGTCTGCCTCATTCCACTGCCTTTCCTAATCCAATGCCCCCTCCCTTTCTTTCCATCCCTTTTGCCCTATATAAAGTTTGTATATTCCTCCCACAATGCCCCCCATCCCCACTATGAGTCAGCATCCTTATATCAGAGAAAACATTTGACATTTGTTTGGGAGATTGGTTTACCTAACTTAGCATTATATTCTCCAACTCCATCCGTTTACTGGCAAATTCCAGGATTTCATTCCCTTTTAATGCTGTGTAATATTTCATTGTGTTTATATACCACATTTTCTTTATCCATTCATCTACTGAAGGGTATCTAGGTTGGTTTTACAATACAGCAACTGTGAATTGTGCTGCTATTAAAATTGATGAGGCTACATCACTGTAGTATGGTACTTTTAAGTCCTTTGGTTATAAACTGAGGAGTGGAATAGCTGGGTCAAATGGTGGTTCCATTCTTAGTTTTCCAAGGAAACCCCATACTGCTTTCCAGATTGGCTGCACCAATTTGTAATCCCACCAACTATGTGTGAGAGTGCCTTTTCCCCCACATCCTTTCCAACATTAATTGTTGTTTGTTTTCTTAATAGCTGCCATTCTGACTGGAGTGAGATGAATTGTTAGAGTAGTTTTGATTTGCATTTCTCTAATTGCTAGAGATTTGACCATTTTTTCATATATGACTGATCGTATATCATCTTCTGGGAAGTGTCTGTTCGTTTCCTTAACCTATTTATTGATTGGGTTATTTGTGTTTTTTGATGTTAAGATTTTTTGAGTTCTTTATATATCCTAGAGATTAGTGCCCCATCTGATGTTCGTGTGGTAAAAATTTGCTCCCATTCTGTAGGCTCTCTATTCACATCATTGATTGTTTCTTTTGCTGGGAAAATATTTTTAGCTTGAATCTATCCCATTTATTGATTCTTGATTTTAATTCTTGAGCCAAAGGAGTCTTATTAAGGAAGTCAGGGCCTAATGCAACATGATGGAGACTTGGGCCTACATTTTCTTCTATTAGTTGCAGAGTCTCTGCTATAATTCCTAGGTCCTTAATTCACTTCGAGTTGAGTTTTGTGTATGGTGAGAGATAGGGGCTTAATTTAATATTTTTGCATATACATTTCCAGTTTTCCTAGCACCATTTCTTGTTGAGGCTATCATTTCTCCAATATATGATTTGGTGCATTTGACTAATATAACTTTAATTATATGGGCTTGTCTCTCTGTCTTCTATTCTGTACCATTGGTCTACCAGTCTATTTTGGTGCCAATACCATGCTGTTTTTGTTACTATTGCTCTGTGGTATAGTTTAAGGTCTGGTATAATGATGCCACCTACTTTTCTCTTCTCGCTAAGGATTGCTTTAGCTGTTCTGGGTCACTTATGTTTCCAGATGAATTTCATGACTGCTTTTCCTATTTCTATGGGTAATGCAGTTGGGATTTTGATTGGAATTGCATTAAATCTGTTTAGTGATTTTGATAGTATGGTCATTTTTATAATATTAATTCTGCCTATTCAAGTTATCCTGTTTTCAGGTAAAACATTGGAATTTATTTATCCTATGTAATTGTATTCTGGTAATCTTTAATTATCATTAATTAATTAATGGGGAGCCACCTCACTTCTTAACATCTACTGGCCTTCATTCTGTTCTTTAATTCTATTAAATCATCGATTTTAGCATCTACATAAGAGAACATGTGGTAAAATATAGAAAAATCATTGCAACAGAACATATAATGTGTATTTGTCTTTCTGTGTCTCACTTATTTCACTTAATATCATGCCCTCCATGTCTATTCACTTTGTCACAATTACTCAAAACTTCTTCAAAGCATTCTGCATAAACTCAATATGTTGTATTTTTCATATATCAGTTCAAAATATTAACTAATTTTCATTTTGATCAATTCTTTCTATCATAATTTAATTAATATTTAGTGATTTAGTGTTTGATTTTTTAGATATCCACATTTCTTCTTAAAGCTATTATTTATAGTTACTTTTTTGATAGCATTGATAGCAGAGCTTATATTCATGGGTGCTTAACCACAGAACCACGTCTCCAGCCTTTTTTTTTTTTTTTTTGAGAGAGAGAGAGAGAGAGAGAGAGAGTTTTTTAATATTTATTTTTTAGTTTTCGGTGAACACAACATCTTCATTTTTTTTTTTTTTATTTTTATGTGGTGCTGAGGATTGAACCCAGTGCCCCCACACATGCCAGGAGAGCGAGCTACTGCTTAAGCCACATCTCCAGGCCCTGTCCAGCCCTTTTTATGTTATATTTTATGTTAAGGTCTGACTACATTGCTAAGACAAAAGTTATGATTCTTTTGTCTCAGCCCCCTGACTGGCTGGGGTTAAAAGCATTCGTCGCTATGCCTGGCTTATTGTTGTTGCTTTTAATTTCTTTATTTTTTCATTCATTAATTTGTTTGAAATAATTCAATTTTTGAAATATATGAAGACTCATCTCATGACACATTATATGTCCTTTCTTTATGATTTTCTTTAAGTATTTGAAAGAAACGTGTGTTCTTCTATTTCACTGATTGTTGTATTCCATAAATTTCACTTGCATTAGGTGGTTAGTTATATCTTTTGTGGTTTAAAGTAAGGTATTCTCCAAAAGCTCATTTGTAAAACACCAAATAACCTAATCATTGAATTAATCCCATGATAGGGATTAAATAATTGGTGACTGAAGGCAAGTGCTGTATGGCTGAAGGAGATGGGTCATTGACATATGTCTTTGGGGTACATAATTTGTCACTGGCACATGTCTCTCTGCTTCTTTACCCAGATGCTTTCCTCAGCCACATACTTCTACCATGATGTTCTGTCTCACTTCAGGCTCCAAGGAATGGAGTTGACCATTTATGGACTGAGACCCCTAAAACTGTAAGCCCCCAAATCAACTTTTCTTCTTTTACAGTTGCTCTTTTCAGGTCTCTTGGTCACAGCAGCAAAAAAAAAGATGAATAAAAAATAGCATTACAATATTCCAAATTAACCAATTTTTGGTGTGTTTTTTCTTTCTATTGTTACAAAAAGTATGTTAGAGTTTCCAAACAAAATTGCATTTTTGTGAAGTTCTACCTTTATTTTTTTCAGTTTTTGCTTTGCGTATATTGACATTTTATTTTTAGTTACATATATAATTACAAATTGTTATATCTCCACTATACCATCTGTAAAATAATATGGGGCCTCTTTTGCATAATCCTTGAGTGTGTGTTTTATCTCAAATCTGTCGAGCCTCTCCAAATTCTAATATTTATTACTAACTTAGCACCCTCTTCCCAGCCCCTCACTATTATTCTAATTGTGCTTTTGTGTTTAAATAACATCTCAGACAGCACATGGTTAGTTCTTGCCTTTTACACAGTCCAACAGTTTTTGTCTAGTAATTGGAAGAATCAGTTGAAGTTTAATGTAATTATTAAATTATTAAATGGAATGTTTTTATACTTGGTAGTCCAATTTTCTTATTTTTTTAAAGTTTATCTCAACTGTTTTCTTTGCTCTTCATTTCTTTGTTGTCTAATTCTGTACTACTAAATTTTAAAGCATTATTTTTATTTTTTCTATTGAGTTTCTAAAAGGAGTGCAGAGTAAATCCAAGAATGAATATTCATTATTCCAGGGGAATAAGGCTGGGTTGTATCATGAAGTGCCATATAATTTATGCTAGGAGCATGATAAAGATATGAGTGTAGTGGAATTTTGAAATCGATACATGAAAAATTATATAATAAAAATTTGCTGATTATTTTTCTGTTGAATGTTAGTGAGGAAAATTTTATCATGACACTGATATTTTAGGTTAGATGATAGTTCAATTAGTATGGCAAACAATTATACCCAGAGCAATTTGCAGAAGTTTGAGAAGGAAAATATTGAGTTCAGTTTGGTCATCCTGTTTCTGAGGGACATGATATCCAGATGGAAATGACCAGAAGACCATTGGAGTTCAGAACATGCTCTTGTGGAATGAAGATTTCACTAGTGGAATAAGCAAATAATCACATTTAATGGTAGTTGATAGCTTATTGAGTAGAGAAATTTGCAGCATGCAGAAGAATAGGATGAAGACTGGGAAGCTAGGGATAAAACATTTCTGGCACAAACCAAGGAAAGAAGACTTTGTAAAATATAGGATAAGGCTGAAGTAAGAAACACAGGAAAATAAAATACTTTCAGAGGGAAATATGCAAATCAAAGTCAAGTGCCTCCAAAAGAACAATTTTAGAAGCAAAGGCATTTCAAAGCTTATGTGATATGACCATTAAGATAGTCATAGCTTTCAGCAAAAATAGTGAATGAGTGTGGGTAGAAGACATAGAATGTATTTACGTTATAAAATCAGAGAGAACAAATATGTACTAATATTTTATACACTTGAAAATTTAAAAAAAAGTAAGAGCAATTGGGCCATAGTTATTGGTCCACACAATATTTATTTTGTTGTTGTTGTTACTCCTAGAATAACTAGTAAGAAATAAAGGGATTGAGAATGATTAATAGTTCTTTAAAAAATTCAATACTAAACACAATGCTAAAATAGATAACACCCATGTACTCTTTGTTAAATGACTGCTACCCTAGTACTCTTCAGAAAAACCAGATGCCACCATCATAGCTTCCATCTGGAATTCCTCAGGAATCATCACTTTTGGCTCAACCTGCCATTCAATCTAGCTCTCTGGTATATGGACTCCACAACTTCTAATTTCTCATATATAACACAAGTTTTGTGGCTAGCATCAATTCTTATCTCCTTTGTTCACTACATTCCTATCTCAGGTTCCACCTTCTCGACTGTTCCAAACCTATGTAGTTCTACAATTAAATAGACTCTTGGTATAAGTCAATGGAGAATCCTAAGGAATATTTCCAAATCCTGCTTCCAAGCACTGTTTGTATCATGATTACTACTTATATTACCTTGGGGAATGTGTTGAGCATGATTATCTATTATCTACTCATTTTCCGGATCTGTTTATTAGTGTCAATAAAATATAGAAGCGTTTTTACAAGACTCCCCAAACTCAGAAAGAATCAAATCACCCCTCCTTTTCTATAAATCTAAAGCACAAAGCAATCTCATTTGACCTCAGATAAGTTTATTTTTTCTCCTTTTATTTAGGTTAACATCTCTATGAACCTCACTGAGTTGCACTGATTGAACAGAAAAAGAGAAGCTACATTAAAGAATATTGAGTAAAGAGACTCAAGAATAAAAGAGAAAAATAAAAGGTGAAAGAACACTGTGAAAATAAAAACTATCAATATGAGTGTAAAAGCTTATTTGTAAATGAGCTTATTTATTAATAAAAGCTTATTCATAAAAATTTCACAGGAACTCTCCACACAAATTGGAAGATGAAGAACAACCTTGCTTTTTATAGAGTTGTTCCTCTATAAAATAAGTGGCTAATAATATAAGAGACACAGAATGTTGAGAAAAATGGATTATATAAGAATCTAAGAGGTAAAGATTAAATCAAGAACATTAGACACTCAGGAAAGCAGCTTATCAAGAAGGAATCCTTTAAACCTGGAACACCTCTGCCAGGTCAGTTCATCAGTCAGGAGGAAAGTAATCCAGCCAAGAGGAAGAGAATATTGGACTCTTTTATACTTGCAATTTGTAAAATAATGTATATATTATATATCTTCATTTTTCTTTTGCAAATAAAATTATATATATATATATATATATAATATATAAAATAATATATATATTCATTTTCTTTTACAAATAAACAAACTTGGACATAAAAATAAAATGTACAAAGCTATTTTATTGAGTGTCTTATCTTATTGACTCTATCACAAAGTAATTTCATGATGAGATTATTCAACTGCTCTATTCTGATTACTATTCTCCTTGCTAACACAGTTCTAATGCTTATACTTAATCATGCCAACATCTTCTGATGAAGCATTTCCCCCAAAAGTCAATAACCCTCTCGTAGAGCTTCTTATTAATTTCTCTTTTATCTAGTATTCACATTAAATATTATACAGGGATACCAGCCTATTAATAGATTATTTTTAATGGGACATATTGACTTTGTTGTTTCTTATATAAGTATTATTGAGATAAAAGAGTTCATTTTACACAATGAGTGACATCCAATAAATTATGTAATGAGCTCTCATTCAGAAAAAACTTGCAATAAAAAAGATGAAAAGGTAAATACACCTACAGAAAAATAAATAAAAATTAGATGATAAATATGAGTGTTAGCAAAATTCAAAAAGAGAAGCTGCTTATCATTCCTTTGTTTTATTTTAGTTTTTGAAAGGGTGGAAGAAATTATTTAACTTTTGAGGAGAAAATTGAATTCTGTTTGCAGGTAACAGTAATAATCATGTTTTCCTGGCATTTTTTCATGGGCTCCACACCAACCATCACCATTGTTTACCACCCTAGGTCCAGCTGTGTCACTATTCCTTTCACAAGGGCAGTATTCCTCTTGTGCAATAACCATTCACATTTCATCATACTGCATTTCTTACATTGACCAGTAAAGAATCTCTGCTTTTCCCCATTTCCTCATATAACAGGAAGAAACATAGATAGCCCATAGTTCTCCATTCTGCCTACCTGTCTTGTCTTTGTCCTTCCCTGTTGGTCCAGTATGGTATACAGTACTTCCTGTTTAGAAGGATTTGTGAGACTAATAAAACCCTCCATGAGAACATTTCCTCGTCTCCATGTCTCAGTTTCTTTGCATATCTGATCAAAGCACTTATTATGTTGTCTTTAAGCAATTAGTAAGAAAAAAATGTACTTGTACCTTATGCTATGTAAAGTGTCCTATACATCATATAATTTGCATATATGTACTTATACACAAGTTTACATAGCATAATGAAAGTAAAATAAATATAAATTTATAATTGAGTTTTATTAACATTATTAAAACTGGAGTGTGAAAAATCTCTCTACAGTGGGAAAAAATAAGTCAGCTAACCAAAACTTTAACTATCTTTTTTTATGCAGATATTTTGTATAAAATTTTCTATGAAGCATTCAGCAAAATTTTTATTGAATCATTTGTATATCTATTTCATCTATATATATCAGCATGCTTTTCATTTATGTAAGATGCACCTACCTGGATGTATAAGATCTCATTCACTTCAAAGCTAAAACCCTCTATATTTTGAAAATGCTTATAGTTCGCATGTAGAATATGATATCATCTTTTTATATTTTTTACTTTAAGATTAAAAAAAAGAGGAAGCCTCACATATATGCAAATCCATGTGGAATGTTATGAAACTTTAAAAAAATTTATATCTAGCAGGGCATGGTAATGCATACTTGTAATTGTAGTGACTTCGAAGGCTGAAGAAGAAGGATCAAAGGTGAGAGGTGAGGCCAGTCTTGATAATTTAGAGGGATCCTATCTCAAAATAAAAAGAAAGGGGCAGGGCTGTAGCATAGTGGTAAAGCACCCCTATGTTCAATTCACAATGCCACATAAAAACAAACAATAATAATCTGTCTAATGGAAATAAAATTCTCTTATTTGTAGGGATAATTGAATTCCATTGACTACCAAAAAATCTGAGAGATAGCTTATTCTTCTGTTTCGTCTGGTGTGGATTGCTTGTTCGTAATTGCTACTTACGAAATTTAACTTGAATCTATCTTGAAAAAATGTGAATTCACTCTTTGTGTTTTCAGAATATTCAACAAAGAGAATGGCAAGACCATTCAATGGAAAGGGAACAGTTTTTCCATGTAATGATGTTAGGAAAACTAGGTATCCATACGCAAAATGGCAAAGTTGGAACCTACACATTATACCAAATATTAACTCAAAATGGAACAACAATCTAAAGGAAGGAAATAAAACCATAGAATCTTTGGAGAAAACATAAAGATAAGTACTGGATTTGGCAATAATCTTAGACTTTTTATGAGCATTGTTTTAGCTTTTTCACAGCTGTGATTAAAGGACCCAACTGGTACAATTGTAGAAGAGGCTCATGGTTTCAGAAGACTCAATGGATAGACAACTGACTGGATTCCTGATGGAAGATTACAGCAAAGGGAAGTAGCTCATATGATGATTAGGAAGGAGAATGAGACTCTATTCACCATATATAGCCCAAAGCCAAGTCCTCAATACTCCCCCACCCCCAGTTATCACTCAATTAATTGCTTCAGCAGATTAATTAACTGATTGACTTAAGACTCTAACAACTCATCCATTTCTTCTCTGAACTTTCTTGCATTGTCTCACACATGAGCTTTGGGGGGACCACCTCACGTCCAAACCATAGCAAGCGTGAATATAAACAACAAAAGATAACTATAAGAATTGATCATAAAATGATGATGATTAAAATAGATGAATTTTATTAAAGGGAATCTACAAAATAGGAGATTTTTTTGCCAATCATATATTTTAGATATTTCTACTAAGAGATGTTCATAATATAAAAATAAGTAATAAAATTCAATTAAAGATACAATTAGAACAAAAAGTGGACAAAATACTTGATCAATCAGTTTTCCAAAAGAAGATATACAAAGTCAATAATTACATGGAAATATGGTTGTCATCATTAATTATTTGGGAAATGCAAATCAAACTACAGTGAGAGAGCACTTCACACCCACTTGAATGACAATAATCAAGAAAGTGAGAAATAACGAATGTTGACAAGGTTATGGAGAAATTAGAACCCACGTACATTGTTAGTAGGAATGTAAGCTCATGCAGTCACTGTAAAAAATGATTTGAAGGTTGCTCAAAAGTGAAACACGTACGTTGGGGCTCAGTTGGTAGAATAGCTCAGTTGGTACATAGCTCAGTTGGTAGAATGCTTGCCTTGAATGCACAAGGTCCTGCGTTCAATCCCCAGCACCTCGAAGAGGAAAAAAAAAAGAAATAAAAAAAAAAAGAAAGACAGAAACATAATTGCCATGTAGTCTAACAATTTCACTTCATGGTATACATGCAAAATAAATGAACACAAATATGCAAACAAATACTATGCACAAATGTTCATAAAAGCAATAGCCATAACATAAAAACTACCCACAAGTCCATTGAAGAATGATTGGGAAACGGTATATATGAAATATATGCAACAATGTGTTTTCCACACAAGGAGATATTATTCAGCCATTAAAAGAGAAACAAATGTGGGGCTGAGGTTGTGGCTCAGTGGTAGAGTGCTCACCTAACATGTCTGAGGCACTGGGTTTGATCCTCTGCACAAGATGAAAAATAAATAAACAAAAAAGGTATTGTGTTCATCTACAACTTTAAGAATATATTTAAAAGAAGAGAAATGAATGTAGTTACCGTGTAGATGAACTTCATAAACATGCTAAGTTAAAGAAGACAGACAACACATAATTTTGTGATTCCATTTGTATGAAATATCCATAATGACTAATTCCATAGATAAAGAAGGCACATTGGAGGTAGAAATGTGAGATGATTCTTTAATGCACAAGAATATCATTTGAGTGGTGAAAATGTTTTGTAATTTAATATAAGTGGTGACTGTACAATATTGTGAATGTACTAGATGAAACTGAACTGTGTGCCTATTTAAAAGTTCATATTTGTATAAATTTCAATTTAATTAAAAAATAAAAATTATAAAACAATTTTTTCAAGTTAGTCATTTTCCTTCCTAAACAATTATACTTTTCTTCTCAGCCCAAGTCAAGAATAAGACAAAATTTCCTTGATTTTTCTCTCACTTTTTGTGGATGTTTGACTTTGATCTGTTTGATTTTGATCCCAGATTAACACTAATGTTTCTGTGTGGATGTTCCCTCAGGGTTTAGTTTTTACTCCAGCATTCATCCTATTGCAATCTGAGATTTAGGCAACTAAGGATTGTGATTTTCCCAGATAAAGCACATTTTGGGTGATTCAACCATTTAGGTTTTGGCCTTTAAGATTTTCTGTAACTTTATTGCCACCAAATCTGATACACATTCTTTAAATAGCACTTAAAGGTTTTATACCAAAATCTTCATCCCAGTCAATATAGGTTCCCAGACTGCTGGAAATTGAGAGGCATACTGCCTTGCCTTTAGTTATTTTTTCAACTGTTAATAATGAAAATGTTCTTTCCAGGGTGACAATGACTTTACATTGCAAAATCTGACTTTCTGTTGTAAAGCATGATTTTCTGTTGAAAAATCTGATGGAAAACTTTGTTCCCTGCTCTTGTTTGATCTTTCTCTGACACCTGACTTCTCTTTCCTTGTTGGGAGATCCATTCGTTCCCAAATTCCTTTTCCTTTGTCTAATACTGACTTTACTTCTACCCATGCTCCTCTCATTCATACCAGTAATTCTCCATTCTGTCTGTACATCACAGTCAACCCAGAAATATAGTTGTGAATACATATAATTAGGTTATGAGATAAAAATATTTGTTTTTCCAACTGCACATCTTTATTCATATTTTTAATATTTAATTTGCTTCTGAGAAGCAGTTATACTATATTACATATTTTTTTCAACTTAAGTTACTCCCAGGTAATAGTTACCTTAAATTTAGTAAATAAATACTAAACTAATAATATTCCACCAACTATTGTTCCTCCTTTATTTTCTGCTTCAGTATATAGCAATACTATTCATTCCGTTATCTGAGACAAATATTTGGTAATTTTATATATATTTAACTCCCATTTACAGAGTGTACTATTATGACCACCATTTAATGGCATGAAGCATTGATTCAATTTCTGAAGAGAGGTATTCGGTAATTTGGGAAGGTAACAATTAGTAATAAGAGACCATCCAAATTAAAGCTACCAAAATGAAATGATATAGAAAGTTGGGAAAGCCAAGTGTTATAACCAATAGAGCAGGTCTAAGGGTAGAAAAGTTTACTGTGCATAGAATAGATAACTCTAAGCTGTTAACCAAAAGGCTTACTGATATATAAATTATTTTTGTGGTTGTGTTCAGAAGTATGAACAGAAAATTTAAGAGTATGGTCAAGGAAACATCAACACCTCCTATTCAAAAGACAGTATGTTAAGAGGAATTAGGGGAACTTTGAATTTTCTTGATATGTAACAATATCTTATATTTTTGAGGTTTGGTTTCCATTGTTAGTCTTTCATACAGAGCCCAGGATTCCAGATAACTGAGTAAGCAGTAGTGTGTTAAGAGATGAAGGAAGCAATTTATTTAACAGACATTCATTATCTCTATGTAGGAAGTCTTTATAGACTAGAAAGTTTATAATACATAATATGGTTTTGTTGTATCAGGTTTATCAGAAAGTAGTAAAATGTGTTTGTGGGTTCTCACAGTCAGGGCAAGCATAAGGAAAATAAATATGAAAGGGTATAAGATCTGTGACATCCTCCTGTTTACAGTGTTTAAGGTACTTGCCTACCAGCTTCTAGCATGTGGGCGCTTGTCAGCTGGATATCAGTGGTCATAGTACAGAGTCCCCAGTTTTGCCTGTTACTTGAGCATCAACAACTCTAAGAAATCAGAGGTGAATGTGACAAAAACTGTAAGGAAAATATATTAACCTTAGTGAAAAGTTTCAGTAAGAATTATTGTTCCCAAGCTGTATTAGCCACATTTTTTAGCTCATTTCACCATAATGATATTTCTAGTAGAATCAAGGCTAACAAGTTAGTTTGTATTCCATTTTCCATTACCCCATATTAATTTCCATCAAGAAATGTGGTGGCAAGGTAAAGATTTTGCCAACAAAAAATAGGGTATTCCTATGTTGCTGCATAATCTCAGAAATTCTAATATCTAAGAAATATAATCACCCACACTTAGTATCCAGCAAAGACATGGATGGTGGATTGACAAAGGAGAATTACCATAACATCAGATGTGAAAGAAAAGGTTAATGGCAGTAGCTAGACAACATTATAGAAGAATATATGACCTTGGGAGACCGAGTAGAAAATTTTTGTGGTACAGATTTTGCTCCTTTTATAAAACTGTGAGTATACATTTACCATTATTGACAATGTATGTTCTCTACCAGTTTCAGTGTTACTGTATAATATTTTATCCCTGCTTTCAGGGACAGAAACAAAGTTCACTTTATTTTACAATGTAATGTGTTGGATGTTTTCAAGCACATTATATATGACTTCTGTCACATCTGAGTATCAATTTAGTTCATCATCACAGTGAGAGTATTAGAGTTTATGTACAGTAGACAGATAGGAGATGAAACTGATCCTCTGAGAATGATAACAGGAGGACAGATAGAAATTGGATATACTGAAAGGTGAAGATTGGGACAAAATTTATTGTGTTTTAAAGGATTACAACTCAAAATGAGAGACATTCCACCTTATTACATACTTTTTATCAGAAGCAATTATTTATAATTATTATTAGTTCTCACAATGTGAAATGGATTACATGTAGCCAACATTTATCATTATCATATGTTTGTTATCCTTAATTCAGTGAAATTCATTAAATAAATGTTCTCTTTCTCAAGAACCAAATTTGAAAGAAGTTTAATGAAACTGGTTTATACACACACATATATATATATATATATATATATATATATATATATATATAGAGAGAGAGAGAGAGAGAGAGAGAGAGAGAGAGTGAGTTTATCCTAACATACACCAAAGGAAAATCTTATTTTAAATTGGGTATTTCTTGCATTTGATTTGGCTCAGATACTTTATGGTTTTCAAGTGCTACTAACTCTGTTAGGTTGTTATTAGCATTTCAATTAATGGTTTTCTATCAATAGAAGGCAGATAGTCGGTTCTCATACAATTTGTACAACAAACACTAAAAATAAATGATATCTGATCCAAATATTTCTAAGCTATATTTAAGTACATGTCAAGAAAATGTTGGCCAAAGCTGCTTCCAAGTTTCTGGAGCAAAATTGCACCCACATTGTCATCTGTAAACCACAGCTTGTGAACATTTAAGGATCCACAGACAGTTAAATCTGCTGAAAAATTTCTTCTAGTTACAAGAAATCTTTTCCTGTTTAATTAAAAGACAGTTAGTTATTCCCTCCCTACACTCTGTTCTTCCTCATCATGTCCACTTGGTCATAACATGGCTTTTTTATGATTTTAAAAGGAAATTTTCAAATCATATAATAGTTTGATTTTATAGGAAAAAAATGAAAAAATAATAGAGAGAAATATTAAATACTTATCCAATTTTCCTACTATAAACACCTTACTCTAGTGTGAGAAACCTATCACAAGTAATGAACTAATATTGATATATTATCAATAACAGAACCCATATTTTATTTGGATGTCTATAGTTTTCTCTGGTGTTCTTTATTGTTCAAAGATCCCATCTGAAACTCTCCATTTATGCAGTACTCTTAAGTTCCCTTTGGATTTGACAGTTTCTCACATTTTTTATAATGTCCTTGAACATTTTGAGACCTGGTCAGAAATTCTGTAGAGTATTTCTTAACTGGAATCTTTTTTTACTCTTCACATTAATATAGAGAATCAAATAGACATCATACCTAATACTAATGATTTATTTGTTATATTTCTACTGTTTTTAATACCTAATGATTTCAAATCACCTCTCTCATTCTTAGATAGGTAATCTAGAGAAAAAATAAATAAAGGCTTTTCAAAACTAAAAGATAATATTAACCAAATGGATCTAACAGAAACTTATAGAATATTTCATCCACTGACAACTAAATTCACTTTCTTTTCAGTGTAGGTACATGGAATGTTCTGTAAAATCAATTGTGTTTTAGAACACATAGAAAATGTTAGCCAATACAAAATTGAAATAATTCTTTACATTTTTGTAAGACCATAAGGAACAATATTATGAATCAATGAGAAGATAAAAAACAAAAAAACCTGTAATACCTATAGATTAAATAACACATTTTTGAATGAGGAAAAGACCACAGAACAAATCAGGAGAGAAATTAATAAAAAATCCCAACAACTTAGAAACAAATGAGTGTAGAGATACAGTTTACAAAATTTCTGGGACAGTATGAAGACAGTTCTAATGAATAAAATTTATGTCACTGAGTCCACACATTAAAAACAATAGAAATATAGCAAATAAATAGTCTAACATTATAACTTATGCCCCTAGAAAAAGAACAAATTAATTCCAAAATCAATAGAAGAAGGAAATATTTAGTATTACAGTCAAAATTAACAATATTGAAAATTATCAAATAAAGAATCAATGCAACAAAAATTGGTTCTTTGAACAGATAAACAAGAATAAATCCTTAGCCAAACTAATCAAAAGAAAAAGAAGACCTAACCAACAAAATCAGAGATGTAAAAGGAGATATCATCAAGATACTTATGCAGTCCATCGTATTATTAGAAAGTATTTTGGAAATTTTTACTCCGATAAGCTGGAAAATCTTGAAGATATTGACAAATTTCTAGACCTGTGACATAACCAAATTGAACAATGCAGATATAGAAACTTAAATAGACCAATATCAAGCAAAGAAATTGAAGCAATAATTAAATCTTCCAACAAAACCACCTAAAATAAACCCAGGACCAAATAGATTTTCAGCTCAGTTCTACCAGAACTTTCAAGAAGAACTAACACTAATCTTCTTCAAATCATCCCATGAAATACAAAATGAGATAACACTGACAAGTTTATTCTTATTTTTGGTATCAGCCAGGAGCACCCTGATAACAAAACCAGTCAAGAGCACATCGAGGAAAGAAGCTGCAGACCAATATCCCTCGTGAATAAAAATCCTTAATAAAATATTAGCTACCTGCATTCAAAAACACATCAAGAAGATAGTACACTATGATCAAGTGGGTTTCATCTCAGGGATGCAAACTTGGTTTAACATACACAAACCAATAAATATAATGCACCACAAAAAAAAAGAAAGGAAAAAAAAAAGAAAAGAAAGTTTAAATACAAGAAACACATGATTATCTTAACAGATGCAAAAAAAAAAAAAAAGTCATTTGGCAAATCCTAGCACCCATCCATGTTTAAAGCATTACAGAAAACAGGAATAGAAGGAATTTACCTTAATATTGTAAAGGCTACATTTTATTAACCCAAAGCCAAGATCATATTAAAAAAAATTTAAAAGACTTTCTCTAAAATCAGGAACAAGACAAGAACACTAACTCTCACCACTTCTATTCAACAGTCTTTGCAACTCTAGTCAGAGCAATTAGGCAATAGAAGAAAATTAAAGGAATGAAATGACATTACATTTAGAAAACCCAAAAAAAACTACCTGAAGACTTTTAGAGCTGATAAACAACTTTTGAAAGTAGCAGAATACAAGATCAGCATACATAAATCAATTTCTTTCATATACTTCTATAATGAGTCTGCTGATAAAGAAATCAGGAAAATCATTTCATTCACAATAACATAAAAAATATATACTTGAGAATAAATATAACCAAGTTGATAAAAGACCACTAAAATTAAAACTGTAGAACACCAAAGAAAGAAATCTAAGAAAACTTGGATGAAAAGTCCTCCCATATTCTTGGATAGGCAAAAGTAATAGTATAAAAATGGCCATGTTACCAAAAATGTTATACAGATTTAATGCAGTCCCCATTTAAATACCAATGACATTCTTCAAAGGGCTAAAAAAAAGCAATTCTAAAATTTAAGTGGAAGAATAAGAGACTCAGAATAGCTAAAGAATCCTGAACAAGAAGAGCTATGTTGGGCGCATCACATATTGGACATTGAATATACTACAGAGCTATAATAACAAAAACAGCATGGTATTGACATGAAAAAAGACATGAAAACCAATGGCATTGAATAGAAGATATAGAAATTCATGGAGAGTCACCTGATACTCAACAAAGGTGCCAAAAAAACATGCATTGGAAAGTGATAGCGTTTTGACAAATTTCCACACTTTTTTTTAGAGAGAGAGAGAGAGAGAGAGAGAGAGAGAGAGAGAGAGAGAATTTTTAAAAAATATTTATTTTTTAGTACTTGGCGGACACAACACCTTTGTATGTGGTGCTGAGGATCGAACCCGGGCCACACGCATGCCAGGCGAGTGCTACGGATTGAGCCACACCTCCAGCCCCAAATTTCCACATTTTTAAGAAATATCCATATGAATATCCATATGTAGAAGAATGAAACATGTTTCCTATCTCTCACCCTGCACAAAAGTCACCTCAAAGTTAATTGAACACCTACAAATTAGATGGGACACTCCACAGCTGTTAGAAGAAAGGCCCAATACTCCAAAATATTGACACAGGTATCAATTTCCTTAACAAGCTTCCTAAAGCACAAGAAATAAAACCAAGAATCAATAAGTGGGATGGCATTAATTTAACAACAACAACAACAAACAAAAGCAAAAACTCCTTCACAGCAAAGAAAATAAACTAGAGTGTGAATAGAGAGCTTATAGAATGGGAGAAGATCTTCCTCACTCCTCTAACAGGGGATTAATATCCAATATATATAAGAAACTGAAAAAAACATAAGTAAATTAATAAACAAATAACCACCAAATAATCCAATTAATAAATTGGCAAAGAAATTAAATAGTCACTTCTCGAATAAAAAACACAAGGGCCAACACATATACGAAAAAAATATTCAACATCTGGGACAATCAGGAAATGTAAACTAAAACCACACTGATAATTCCTCTCATTCCAATCAGAATGATATTTATTAAGAATATAAATAATAATGAATTCTGGAAAGGATGGGAGCAAAGATTCAGTTATATATCGTTGATGGGGAGCAAATAGTGGACCACTCTAGAAAACAGTATGGAGAGTCCTAAGAAACAACAAACAAACAAAGAAATAGAACCACTGTAGGACCCAGATATTTCACTCATGGGTATTTATCCAAAAGAACTAAAATCAGCATACTATAGTGATACATGCATACCAATGTTTATAGCAATGTAATCCACAAATAGCTAAGTTATGAAAGCAGCTCAGATGTCCATCAACAGATGAGTGGATAAAGAAACACACACACACATAAACACACACACACACACACACATACATACATACATACAGTAGAGTATATAGGAAGGAATTTTATTTAGCAATTAAGAATGAAATTATGCCATTAGTTTATAAATGGATGGAATTGGTTAACATAATGGTAAATAACAAAATCCAGACTTATAAAGTCAAGGGTTCACTGTTCTTTTACATTCATGGAAGCTAAACAAAAATATGGGAATAGGGGAGATGTAGAGAATCCCATGAAACAGAAGGGAGTACAGAAAGCAGGTTGGGGAAGTGGGAGGGAAGAAGGATAAAAAATAGAATGACTAGTAGAATGATTTTGACCAAATTATTTTATGTACATTGATGAACACACCACAGTAAATTTCACCTTCATGTATATCTACCTATAAAGCACTAATTCAAAAAATCTAAAAATAAACATAAATAAATAGAAGGGAGACAAGTAAAGTAAAATGGAAGGGGGAGGGAGGAGGAGAGACAAAGAGAAAGTCCTAGGAACTAATTGAAGTAAATTATATTATGCTTGCATAAATTATGTCAAAATGTACCCCAATATTATCTATAACTATAAAGCTCTAATAAAAAATAAATTACAAAATTTCTACCTGTTTATTATAGATAAACCTGAATGGTATTTTAGTAATTTTAACATATTACACATCAATATTACCTTAATCACATGTAGTGCAATAAATCACTAAAACTTATTTCTCTCATCAAACTACATCCCTCCTCAAACTTTGTTCCCTTTGATCAATGTCTTCCTTTTATCTTCCTTTCTTCTCCAATTCTGGGGCTGTTTACTAGCTTTCCACTCCCTGTCTAGTACTAGTATTCTTTCCATACCTGGCCTATTTCACTTAGCATAATTTGTCTTTTAAAAATTCTTCTTAAATTTTAGCACTGTGAGATGCTTCAGGATTCTTTTGCATATCCCTTGCCCCAGTCATAGAACCATTTGCTTCTTCAGGGATCTGTGTATTCTTTTATTGGAGAATGGAATAAGAAACCAAGATTTATGTGCTTGTAGTTTTACTGCAATCTATAGTAAATTTTTGATGGGATAAAATACAGAAATAATTTCTGTTATTTTCCATACACATCAATGTCTGTAATACATAAATATCTGTACTATGCTGTCTCTTCATTTTTATTTTTAAGCAGACTTAAAGTGCATTCATTTAGGAATGAAGAAGAAAGTGCTTTATTTTACTATACAATTAATGTAAATTGGAAGCAAAGGAAAGGATGGAAATTAAAAATAGTCTTGGTATGGAGATAAAATATCTTGAAAGCTGATATTGAAAATTTTGTTGATTTTATTTTCATGTATAAAGCATTACTGCAAAATTAGTAGCTTAAAATTATTCACTCACTGCCTCACAGTACCTGTAGATCATAAATACTTTTTGAAGGAACTAATTATCTGCTCAACATCTCATAATACTACCATGAAAATAGTAGACTGACTGTGTTCTCAAGGAGGGTTGAGATTATCTTTCTAAGCTTACATGTTTTAGCAAAATTCACTTCTTTGCAGTTATAGAAATGGAGTTCCCATTGTATTTCTAGCTGTCATCTAGGTTATACTCCTAGCTTCTAGAGAAAAATCACATTATTTGTCATTTGGTTCCTTTCAATTTCAAATTCAACAAAGGAGTATGGCTCATATAGAATACTCCTCATGCTTTGAATCTCTTTGTTTCAGAAAGAACCCTGTGTTTTAAGGTTTAACAATTAGATTATGTACACCAAAGATAATCTCCCTTTACTAAAGTCATTTCTGCCATATAAAGAAAACCAATCATGGTAGGAAAGTCCTTCAATTCACAAGACCCACTGTTTATAAAGGGTATGTGGATTGGGGGCAGGAATTTTGGAGACATTTTGGAATCCTTACTACAACAAAATTGTGTTTAAAATGTTTAGTAAAAACAAAAGAGAAAGTGAAAAGAGATATAAGCAACTCAAGGCATGCAAAGTTCAACTACAAACAATTCAGGATTAATTAGATATGAGACTTCTAGTCAGAAGTTTATGAGTTGAGACTATACTCATACTTTTTTGTGAAATATGCAAATCTCATTTCATGCCAAGTAATCTGAAATTTTCTGTAGTTAGTGGAGGGTTTTAAACAAGGGAATAACAAAGAAAAATGTGTCTTATTGATCAAACACTTAAGTAACAGCAGAAATGATCATTGTGCATAATATATTGCTGGAGTCAGAATCAGTAAATAGGTTCAAACAAAAGTTAACAATGGCCTGAAATAATAAAATTGTAGTAAGAAGGAGGAAACTTTCATAATGGGCATTGAAAATCAGGGAAGGGTTCATAATGTCTCCAGTTGTGTAGGCCATGGAAAGATTATAGAGTGAGAGACAGGAACAAAAAACATCGAAGGAAAGATTGAGGTATGGGGAAAATTTAGAGTTGTTGAATCTGAAGACAATATACATATTAAGGTCTGTGGGAAATTTGAGATCATAAATGGATCAACAGGGGATTGCATTGGGGTGTGGATATGATCCAAGTATGTTATATACATATACTACTATGCCACAATGAAGCCCATTGTTCTGTATATTTAATATACACTAACAAAAGATTTTTTTGATACCCAGATTAAACCCAGAAGTGCTTAACTACTGATTCATATCCCCAGACCTTTTTAGTTTTTCCTTTAGACATAGGATCCCACCAACTTGCTTAGGACCTCACTAAAATTGCTGAGGCTAGTTTTAAACTTGGGATCCTCCTGCCTCAGCCTCCCAAACACGTAGGCTTACAGGTATGTACCACTGTGCTCAGCCCAAAAAGGTGTTAATAGAGAAAAATGGATCAATTATTTTACAAAGTATCTTGAGTAAAAACTTACTAGAAGGAATAATTATACATTGCACCTTCAATTATTAAAGAATCCCAATGCAATATTTTTTTAAAAAGGAGACATCATGAAGAAGTATAATATCAGAGAGTAGAAGGATAAAAACAGTTTTGTAGCAACACTTGCATGGAAAATTTTATTTGAATTAGGAATTGGAAAACCAGAAATTAAGCATTCATTATTCCACTTAGTAAGTGGGTTTTTTTCAGATAATTTAAGAAGAATATACATGCAACAGTTCACATCATGAAGTTTTTATGTATGTTCTTTAATTCTGGCAAGAAATGATATAAAATATTGTTATGGTTTGGACATAAGATGTCCCCCAAAACCCACATGTGAGACAATGCAAGACAATTTAGAGGTGAAATGATTGGATTATGAGAGCCTTAACCTAATCTATACATTAGTCTATCTGAATGGATTACTGGGTTAACTGCATGTAGGTATGGTGTGGCTAGAGGACAAAGGTTGCTGGTAGTATGGCATAATATATTTTGTCCCTAGTGAGCAGAGTGCTCACTTTTGTCCCTCTCCCTCTCGATCTCCCTCTCCCTCTCTTCCTCCCTCTCCCTCTCTCTTCTTGCTGGTGCTATGCCCTGATCTGCTTTCCTCTGCCATGGACTAAGAAACTCTGAAATAGGGAATCCCATACAAACTTTTCCTCCTTGAATAGTTTGTCAGTGGTCTTTTGGTCACAGCAGTGACAAAAGTGACTAAAACAAATGTACTATTTTGTCTGTGAAATTTATTATCATCCTCTGACCCATTTGTGCCCATCCTGGAGCCAATAATGGCTGGGGACAGACAAAGGAGAATGAAAAGGAAAACTAAACATAACAAGTAACATAAGAAGGGAGCATACACTATCATCTCTTCCTGTTCCCTTGACTCTGGAGTCCGCTAGATATTTGGCAAAGAGTAGAAGAATTCTCAGTATTTTAAAATGACAGGTTTCTATTTGACAGCCATCATTTCAAAACTAAAACAAGCTTTGTCATTTATTAGAATAGAATATCTATCCTATAGGAAATGCATTTCTATTTTTTATATCTGGAAACAAGATTTCCATGAGCACACAAGAACCCTTTACTTCTATGCAGACTTTAGAGATGATTATACATTGCATTGTCACTGGGAATTAAGTTTTTTGTATTGAGAGTGGAAAGAGAAGTGGGCACATGGCAACTCTCCATTTTATTTTATCAGTCTAGGAAATTTGATTTTCTTTCCTTTGACATTGTTTGGCTATCTAGATAGATCTATTTATCCGGTAGTATTCAGATATCTATGTCAGTTTATGTTTAGATTTAGCTTGAGCCAAGAAAATATTTTGTTTCCTCTTTACATATATGAAAACTGCTTAGACATGTGTGTAAAGATGGAATTTCAATGGAAAGGTACAGCAAGTTACAGTGAGCAAAGAAGATATATGACCATTTCTAAGTTGTTTTTAAAATATAGCAAAGCAAAAGAAGAAAATAAAAACTGCTCCAGACAGAGCATAGAATAATTAGTGATGACCATGATCAGCATAAACACCAGTGCTATACATGAAGAGAGCAGGCTTCAATCAATGCATAACTTCTTTATATCCACACTGCCTAATCCACTCACCTAAAGATGAGTGAT
The DNA here is from genome assembly GCF_045843805.1 of Urocitellus parryii. Lineage (NCBI taxonomy): Eukaryota > Metazoa > Chordata > Mammalia > Rodentia > Sciuridae > Urocitellus > Urocitellus parryii. The sequence continues at coordinate 65,786,244 of NC_135538.1, read as the reverse complement.
AATGAGAACCTCCTCTTTCTTGCATAACCTAGATCTCTTTCACCCATGTTTTTGACAACGTACTTCCACACATCAATCATTATCTTGTTTAAAATTTTAAGCAACAACATGTAATGTAGCTAAAGAGAAATATGTTAAAAGGGATAGGAACATATGTAAGAAAGGACATTAAAACAAAATAGAGATTAATATTTTAAGATACTATCCTAACACAATTATTTTATAGATGAGGAAATTAAGGTGCCTAGTAACTTAGATTCTTGCACATGATTCTAGTTAGGAAATGGGAAGTATAATTTCAACTGTTCCTGGATGGACATGATGAATGGATAATTTGTCTCAGAGAAATATACTGAATTGGAGAAACATGCTGTTTGTTCACTTCTTTGGAAGAATTAATGTTGATTAGTTTGAGGTGATGATTTTGTAGAATGATGAAGGCCATCCACTCTGTGCTATGGGGTTATTGAGAAGGGAGTAACTAAGCCTGCATGGTTGGGAAAGTTGTAAAGGCCAAGTAACATTTTGAGAGCAGGGTCACAATGGATAAATGGAATTTCATAGACAGTGGCATTTATATCCTAGAAGGTGATTTAACCATTGGGTATATTTGGAGTGGAAAATGTGAAAGGAATTCACCAAATCCATGGATAATGAGGACTGTATATGGGTCATGAACAATTTTGTGTATCATTTAGTCTAAAGGGAACAGATTTGTGATTCCAAAAGATAGACAAATGTATGATTAAATTTTTAAATTGGGAAAAACAATTTTTGATGGTGGAACACTGAAATAGAACTCAGTAGGAAGAGAAGTTAGAAAAAATTGGAGTATCCCAAGAAGTATATGATAGTTCATACACAAAATAATTGAAGGGCAAGAAGTGTTTTGAAGAAAGAAAGTGAAGATCAAGATATATTTCATAGGAAAAAACAAAAGGACATGATGACAAATGGTAGGAGATATTCTGTTGGAGAATGTATCATAGCTACCATGTACTTTTACTCAATAAATGTCCAATCACCCCTTTGCTTCTCCAAGGAATGCCTTCATCACTCATGTCCTAACCCCAGAAAATAGTGAATTTGTCTTTCTCAACACCTTGTCCTGTGGCAGGCTGCTTGACAATTGGCACTTATCCTCTCCACAGTATATTGGGCTCCATGTCAGTGACACAAGGAGAAGAGTTTGTGAGTTAGGCTCTACAAGCAAGGACAGCATTAGTTTGTTTACTGTGCTTTGTTCCTTTTATGACCAGCATTCTAAGTAGCAGCTCTCTGAATGTTCATTCAAGAAAGAATTTCTTACATAGTAACAACAAGTTTGCTCTATTTGCAATGTTTGTGAGAGAGATAGTCTGGGTTTTTCCAGACAGTATTTATCTGAGCTTTTTTGTCTGGGTTCACTCATATTGTTCCTGTAGTTGAGTTGGCCCTTGGAAACAGAAAGGGATAATTTCAAGGATGTGGCACTTTACTATCTCTCTTCCTTTAAATACAACACATATTCACATGTGTTTGTTTGCCTATAGAGCACGTTTACAAATGAACATCCTATCTTCAGATTCTGACAGAAAATATTTGAAAGTAATTATTTCTGGGCTGAACATGTACACACTTTTATTCTTGTCATTATTCCCTAAACAATACAATTATGCACATAGTATTTTTATTGTTGTATTATTTTTAAATTAGATGTGTTAATGTAGAGAAGAGTGATTTTGTAGATTTATGCAAATAGCTCTCCATTTTTTGCAGAAGACATAAGTATCTATACATTTTGGCATACTGGGGAGGAATGGTGTCCTGAAAACAAACCTCTGTGGATATGGAGACTTTATGTTATAGATTACTAGGATCCCATCACCCTAAGCATTTCCAGAAATCACATATAAATATAGGAGGGAGCCCTGGTATTAGAATATATAATTTTCTAGGTCATATTTAATTCTGGTCAACTTTAATCTCTAGTCTTACAAGAAGAGTTTCTTCTGCTGTCTAGACTACAGATTGTTAAAATCATCTTCACATTAGTGAAGCTGTAGCTCTAAAATTACCAATATCCGGTGACATTTCAACTCTAGTAGAATCTCTGGGGGTGGGACCCATACTTTGTCATATTCCAGCTCCTATAATACAAGCTCAGTAAATTAAGCTATAGTGAAAAATAAATGCCCTAAACTACAGATGTTTAAATGCTTTTTAATGATTACATAAAGTACATTTCATAACAACCATCTTTACATTATTGTTAAAGGTAAAACTAAAATAATGTGTGGAAAGACTACTTAAAATATTTCAAGTATTAGATCCATTGTTTTTAGAATTCTTTTTCTGGACATTTCAGTTAATATCCAACTATTTTCTCATCAATGGCCAAATTAATTCTGCAGTATTAATAATTGTTTATAAGAACAAAAGTGTCCTCTATTTTTGTTTCCTGTCACTAGTAAAAGCCTGAATCAATTTTGATATGAGTGATTTAAAAGGTAAATAGTGTATCGAAATAATTCTCCATAAAATTTCATGTTTATATGATCTAGGAAAATGTGAATTTGAATGACCATTTAATGTTAAAGTATCCCTTCATATTATGTATATTTTGAGAAACAGTTGAGAATTAATTGTGTTTTCAGCAGTAGCATGACTCATTTTTAACTAAAATGGGATAATTTTTTTTTTTTCAGTTCCAGGGACGTCTAAATGTCTGGTAGTTACTTATGGTGAAGATAAGGATGACTGGGATAATTAACGATTTATAATGTACTGTTTAAAATTAGAAAGTCTAAAGGTGGCACTCAGTGTCAGCTTGCTTATTAATGACTTATGCCAGGTGTCATTGGTTAAAAAGCTTGGCTGGCTTAATAATCAGTGAGGCATAAAAGACCCTGCTATGGATGATCTCTTCTACTGTCCTGAAAGCAAGACCTTTAAAAACATACCAAAAAATAACTTGAGAAAACTGCAGCTGGCAGTCTCTTCCAACCTGACACTTGCCAGAGCTTCTTTCATCTGTGGAGCAGTATATCTTTATTACCCTCCTTTCATGTTGTTCTCTGGCATCTAATGGGCCTTTTTCATGATCTTATTATATGTACTCATTGCATATAGTTATTGTAAATATTGTTCTGTGGGCATTGTGTCTACCAATACATTTCAAAATATTTCTCTGTTCAAAATTCAAATTTGTATTTTTGTCCCTAATGTTAAAATCACTTAAACTATTTCTTTTCTGAAGATTAGACATATCACTTGATCACAAATTTAATCCAAGAATAATCAATATATGTTTTAAGATTTTATATATATATATATAGATATAGATATATATAGATATAGATATATATGTATTATATATGTATATATATATATATAATTCAGGTAATTTGGGGGGAAGAAAAGGAAAGAACAACTTTGTGTGAATTATAAAGAAAAAACAAAGTAAAATAAAACCTAAAGTGTGCTATGCAAGTCCTCTGCAGGCTGAAGGTTACCTATGATCTTAAGAGTTAAGGGTGGGAAGTGACTGTAAGCAAGAGAGTACAAGAATAAACCAAACATCTATAGCAATTAGAAAAATGCAATTTAAAACTACACTGAGATTATATTTCACTCCAGTCAGAATAGTAATTATTAAGAATACAAGCAACAATTCATGTGAGCCAGGATGTGGGCAAAAAGGTACACTCATACATTGCAGTAGGAAAGCAAATTGATGCAACCACTTTAGAAAGCAGTATGAAGATTCCTCAGAAAACTTGGAATGGATTTACCATTTGACCCAGCCCACTTCTCAGTTTATATCCAAAGGAGTTAAAAATCAGCATACTATACTTACGCAGCCACTTGAATGATTATAGCATCTCAATTCACAATAGCTAGACAATGGAATCAACAAAGGTGCCCTTCAATAGATGAGTGGATGAAAAAAAACCAATGAGACATATATACACAATGGAATATTACTAAAAAATAAAAAAGGAAAATTATGGTATTTGCTGGTAAGTAGATTGGACCAGAGAGTATCATGCTACATAAAATGAGCCAATCCCTAAACACCAAAGGCTGAATATTTTCTATGATATGGGTATGTTAAATTCACAATAAGGTGGGAATGGTTAGAGAAAAATAGAAAGAAGTACTTTGGATTAGAAAAAAAGGAATAAAAAAAGAAAGGGGAAATTAAAATAGAAAAGAGTAAAATGAATCAGATATTACTATCATTTATGATTATATGACCAATGTAATTCTGTATTATGTACAACCAGAAGATTGAGAGGTTATACTCCATATAGGTATAATATTTCAAAAGATATTCTACTATCATGTATAACTACTTAGAACAAATAAAAATAATTTTAAAAAGAATAAATCAAAGAACATTGGATAAGCTGATCATCAGAATTACTCCACAAATAAAGCTAGAAAACTATCATAGCTAATCCAATCATATACTTTATTTAATTTTTTCTATATATGTAGGTTTTGTTTAAAAAGAGAACTGATTTTATATTCTAGATTTATTTTTTTACCTGTCCTGAAACATACTGCAATCATTTAAGGGAAAAAGACATTTCCAAAGAGCAAAAATACAAACTATGTAACTCTAATTTACTCCCTCTAGAGAATTTCAAGAAATTTGTATTGATTAAATAATTCCACCAACTGCAGGCATACATTTAGAATATTTTAGCAAAGCTGTGTATTTTTTACCTGTGAAGAAATGTTCCTTTTGATAATTGCTGATGATTCTAGGAAAGTGTTCACTATCTATAGCCTTGACTTAAGTTGATTCTCAATAAAGGACTATCAATAAATTCGGTAGTAAATAAGTGTTTGAGCATGGAACCATAAGAACAATAGATCTACATATTTTCTAAATTTTCTATTATATTATTTTTCTTAAAACTTTTGAGCTATAATTATAACAGGTAATAATACTTGAGGTTTACAATCTGATAAACTTGGTTTGTTGAAATCATCACCAAAATCAAGATAATAAACCTAGCCATAATCCCCAAATGTTTTCTTATGCCTGTTTGTGTTACAGTATAGCACAAATTTTGATCACCAATATTTTCACTAAAAAATAGAAGTATCATTAATAGCAAGACATTGTTGAAGCAGTAATTTCGATTTTTACAACATCCGTCATTTAACAATATAATCTATCACTATAATAGTATAGTTAAACATTATAACTCAGTGAAGTTTCTGTTAGCATTCTTAACCCCATTCATGCCAATCTGTGAGTATGTGTTTTGACATAGGAGTAATATTACTGTTCTTATACTATTTCTAATAATGGAATAGATATTAGTTATATATACCAAGATTTCAAACTTCTATTTTTATAGTCACGAACCACACCACCACAAACTTCCCTGTTATTTTATTAAACAGTCTGTTCAAAACTTTCTTTAATAAGATATTTCAACAGTTTAGAACAGCTTAGGCTCACTCATTCTTACTTTCTCCTTTTTTTTTTCTTTTCTTTTTTCTTTCTTATCATCTGCTTATCATTCTTTCTTTCTCCTTTTTTTTTCTTTTCTTTTTTCTTTCTTATCATCTGCTTATCTAACTATCATTGTAGTTATACCCCAAAAGAAAGAAACCTCATCTCCCTTAACAGAATCTTTTACTACCCACCCTCGACACTGTGAAATCCTTCACAGACATTTTTCAGGTGCAAATATTAATAACTTTCAAATTTGTGGTCTTGTTTCCTAAAAGTCAAAAAACTTGGTCATATTTTCAGCAGAAAATTGTACATATGACTGGGGTATTTGTGACATTAGGGCAGAGGAATGGAGAATCACAAGTGATTTTTTTTTGATAAATAATTTCCAGGTTAGTTTTCAAAGGGAAAAAAAAGTGAGCAAGTGTAGAGTTTTTTATACAATACATACTTCTAGATAATGAGATACAATTTTTAGACAGACATGGACACACTTCCATAAGTAAGTATGTTTTATAAAGGAATTAGTGAAAAGTCAGTTATTAATGAACTTTAATAAATGTTCTGGAGTATTTCTGTCTAGCATATGGGAAATATAAATCTTGATATCTACTTTATATTGTACCCCCAAATCATTTCCAACTAGTTTATGGATAGAATTTTGAACCATAATCAAATCAAGAGTTATTAGATGACATTATTAGAGAAAGTCTTCATAATATTTGAAATTTGATGAAAAATATTACTAACATGCAATTTGCAAAATTTCAATAATATAAGAAACTAAAAAAAGAAAAAAAAGTTTAAAAATGTCAAAGAACTTAATCAAAGTCACCATAAATCTAGGAAAAGAATTTCATTTCTGTTAAAAGTTAAGAAAATTAAAATTAAAACCATAATTAGGTGCTAATAAACAAAAACCTGAATCGTAAAAGCAAATGAAGACATGTTTGTTAGAAATGCAATGGAGCAACTAGAATTCTAATAGTCAACTCTCCTGAGTGTGAACTGACACAAATAGTTTGACAAACTATTTCTAACTATGAGCTCTAGTTAAATATATATATATACATATATATATGTATATATATATATTCTTTGACCAATTATGTATGTATTCCTAAATACACGATCAAGAGAATGTATATGTACAGCATAGTAATAAAAATGTTCATACCAACATTAGTCATAATAACCTTCCATTAGAAATAAACCAACTAGCCATCATTGTTATGATGGATAAGTAATTATGGCTTATTCATAACATAATATATGCAGTATCATGTAAAATGATAAATACATCTAATCACATAGGTTAATATTGCAAGCATAAACTTGAGCAAATGAATGTATAGGAAAGGAATGTATAACATATTATAAAAATATAAAATTTATAAAAATATATATAAAATTTATAAAAATATTTATAAAAATATAAGACAAGAATTATATGTAATTTTTTAAAGTCAAGCTTGCGTTCATCTTTAGGGAAAAAGGAAAAAGCTCTCATTTGTAGGACTAAAGCAAGGAGAAAGTGGTAATAATCATTATTGTTTCTTGATCTGAGTGAAAGTTTTACCGGTGACTATACAATAATTCATTGAATTGTACAGTTTGGATTTATGCACTGTTCTGATTGATTTACTTCTATAAAATTTTAGAAACATAGTTAATCAAAAATACACAATGGTGCTCTGCACAGCAATAATTAATTTTGATAGAATTAATGTCAGTATCTTTAGATATGAGAATAGCATTGCAGTTATACAAAAATAAATGCCCATATTATTAGCTACTTACTAAAGTATGACATTGTAAAAAGATATGTCTGCAATTTGTTTAAAATATTTTCACCATAAGGGCTGAGCATGCAGCTTAGTAAGAGTGCTTGCCAAGCATGTGCAAGGCCCCAGAACTGGGAGAAAAATAATAATAATAATGAAATAATTAAATATTTACCATAAAAATAATTAAAGAGGCTATATAAAACGAATGTGGCAAAATCTTGCTGAAACTGAATGGTGGTATACAGAGATAAATAATGCTACTCTAGTTATGGAGTGAATGGTGCTGTAATACTGTTCTACCTACTTTTACATAAATTTGAACATTTTATGATAAATATGCATCTTTTAAGAAAAAGCAGTGTCATAGGCCAGGTGTGGTGGCGCATGCCTGTAATCCCAGAGGTGCAGGTGGCTGAGGAAGGAAGATGGTGAGTTCAAAGCTAGCCTCAGGAAAGGCAAGATGCTAAGCAATTCAGTAAGACTCTGTCATTAAATAAAATACAAAATAGGCCTGGGGATGTAGCTCAGTGGTTGAGTTCCCCTGAGTACAATCCTTGGTACACCATGTGCTCCAAAAACAAAGTGCCACAATTATTGAGCCTAAAAATTATCAAAATTTATCCTGCCTCTGTGTTTTTTTTAGAATAATTTTCTTAGAACCCCACCCATGTAGTCTTTCCTTCAGAGAGTAACCTAGATATAATCCTGGATTTCTTCTTCCTCACCAACTCCATTCCTACCATATATCTTGTAATTCCTGACATATTATGGTTTCACCTCTTTATTACTGGAAGAACCCATCTATCTCACCTCTTTGTCATGCCATCGTTTTAATATAGGTGCTAATCATTTCTAACCTGGGTTGTGTCACCAATCTCCTTAACTAATATTCCCATCCCAAGTGTAGCCTCAATCAACTCCCCAACTCTTGGTATTGTTATCTGGTAGCCAGAAAATAGAAAATATTGGCTAAGGAAGATGGTTCAGAAAAGCCTCATTAAGTTGGAAGAGAACAAGAATAAAGCCAATGTGCTACATCTTTCAGGTCCTATAGCCTGATGCAGAAAAATCAGAGCTCTTGTCCTACTCAAGTGTTGGGTTATATCAATTGTGAAAAACTAACAGATAGCAGAAGTTGATATGCTAAAGGGTAAATAACATTAGTGGAGTGTTTCATTGGGCTGTGGGAAAGGATCAACCGTCAGATTTTAGGAACAATGTTTATAGACTTGAGAGATCTTTTTTATCACAGAAGCTCTTGCTGCTGCCACAATGACCCACTTAGGTCTGAGGAAGCTGACACCACCATTGCAGGCTCTAGTGCCCCAACACACTCTATCAAAATAATGTCTCATGAACTGTTTCTCAGTCCCACTAAGAACTTCTGTTTGCACAGAAAGTACAGCACATCCATGACTATCCTTTGCAGCAGAAGTTGCAGAACTACAATAATTGAAGCCCCCTTATTCTCTTTCACTAAACCTGTTCTAATCACAAAAAGTTCTGATTGGGAGAATGTATATCTAGGTTGGAAAAGAAACTGAAGTGGAGTCTGGGTGATACAGATATATTTAAAGACTTACGCTAAAGGAAACACATTTCTAGGGTGTTATAATTCATTTCTCAAGATGACATAAATACATACATACATATGTACATACATACATTTTGGAGGAGTATAGAGATACTGGTGGACAAGTTGGTGGGATATTTAAATTTTATATGTTACATTACTATTTTCTATACTGCAACCAGTAATCCACAAGGGAGGGAAATTATAAATGTGAGGGAAGCTAAACAAGTAGATATGTGAATGGTTTCCCTAATAAAATTAATGTCACAATTATGTGAGACGCTATGCGTGGTTGAATTACATAATTGCTGGTTCAGAATTTTATATTATGTTATTAACATTGGATATTTAATTTGCTTTGTTTTTAAATTATTGCTTAATTGTATAAATTTATAGTGAACACTGTCATAATTTGTACATGTGTAGACAAACCAGGGAAGTTGATATTTCTATATTTTTTAAAAGTTCCTGATTAACAAAATAACTGAATATATTTATTGGGTAAAGTGTGATATTTCAATAGATTCATACAATATGTACAAATCAAATAAGAATAATTAAGGCTTCCATCTTCTTCTAATTACTTTGTTTTTGGAGCTCCTTTTTCCCAGTTATTTATAAAATACATAATAAGTTATTGTGACCTATAGTTCCTCCACTATTCTATAGTCACTGGAATGTGTTATTTCTACCAACTGTATTTGGATACTTTTATCCAAGTTCTCATCACCCCCTACTTCCTAGTCTCAACAAGTTTCTGTTAGTTTACCACTATTATTATTTCAAAAATTTTTGATACTGTGTCTCACTATGTAGTACAAGCTGGCCTCAAACTCCTCGGCTCCAATCCAAGTTCAGGGACTGTGGCATGTACCACCCTACCAGACCAATCAAGTCTTTTTATTTTTTTAATATTCACATATGACAGAGAACATGAAGCATTTTTTAACTATGTTTAGTTTATTTTACTTAAAATGTCCTCCAGTTCCATCCTTTCTTTTTCAAATTATAGGAGATAATTTATTATTGCTGGATAATTTCATTGTGAATGTGCACAATTCCTTTATCCGTTTATGGGCATTTAGGTTGCACTCATATCTTAGTAATGGTAAATAGTGCAGTGATAGCCATGTTGTGCTTGTGCCTCTTTGATATGCTGATATTTATTTTCTTTTGATATATACCCAGAAATTGGATAGCTGCATCCTATGGTAGGTCTATTTTTAGTTTCTGTTCTCCATAGTGATTGTAGGAATTTGTTCGTTTGTTTGTTTGTTTCTGGGTATTAAACACAGCACTTTACCACTGAGTTACAGCCACAGCCCTATTTTTTTGTTGTTGTTGTTGTTGTTTATTTTATTTTTGAGACCTGTTCACTAAGTTGATGAGGGACTTTCTAAGTTACTGTGGCTGGCTTTGAACTCATGACCTGAATGGCTCAGCCTCTGGAGTCACTGGAATTATACACCATGCCCAGATGTGTCTGTAGTAATTTACATTCCCACCAACAATAATTGTTTTATACAATCACATTAAACGTTTTCATGAAATATGAAGGGATCTATACATCTAATGCCATACAATTATGGAAAGAGTATTCTAGAAAACTAAATAACATATTTCTTTTTTAGTCATTTAAACTTCAGTTACACTTACCCTGAATACATTTTACAGACTTTAGAAAAAATAAATAACAACAGAAAATTATTTTACTTGGAAAGATAGTCTTGTTTAAATTTATGTGTACTATGTATACATTGCCATGTTTAATTAACATTCTTATGTTATGGTATACATATATTTTCTACTCTTTATTTTATTGTTCTATTTTTTTCCTCCCTATATCCAAATTGTCTTCTTTATTTCTTATAAATCACATAGGTTTTTTTTTTCTTAAAAACTAAAAAACAAAGGCTAAACAGTTAAAGAGACTGAAATTTTATTTTTTCAACTTTTGAAGAAATGTGTTCATAAAATGTGTTCATTAAGGAGTACTTTTTAAAATACATTTTATTCTTTATTTTATAGATGATACAGTTTAGGCCAACAAAAGTACCAATCACCTTATCTGGTTTATAGAAATACTTTTAAATATAGACTGTTATGCATGTTTGCTTGTTCTCTTCTGTGTGATTTCATTAGTGAGATTGCCATCAGTGTGGAAAATAATTTAACATTATGCAGAAACTGGGTCAGCAGAGTAAAATTTAAGCTTTTGCTTTTGCATTTGACCTTCCAAGACCATATAATTGTACAGTATTAAGAGGCAGGTTTTTTTTATGAGAAGTATTTTAATGCAGGAAGTTTATTAAAAAGGTATATTTGTTTTTGCAATTTTAATTTTTAAATTTCCCAGTCATGACTTAAAAAAAACACTCTAAATAATAGATGGCATTCAAGTTTGAGACATAACCTTTATCTTTATAATGACATTTACTACTGAAATCTTAAAACAAACTGTTTTACCAGCCAGAATGAGTCAAAACAAAATCACTTTGATGTACCACACGAAAATAGATTTTAAAAATTTGGCTGAATTGAATCATTTTAGATTGCCGACCACCTGTCATTGCTTGTTTTAAGCTAAAAGCATCCATTACTTTCTATGTGAAACTTCAGCTATTGCAAATCAAACTTCTTTTCCAAATAACCATGAGTCCCATGAATGCATAGTGGCTTGCTTCCTGCATTGAAAACCAATGAATTCCAGAAAGAGAATGTGATTCTGTTAAAGTTTGACCAAATAGGAAAATGTGGATTAAAGGTGGATGATTTATTATGGGCCAGTTCAGCAGTCTTCTTTTTCTTTCTTTGTTTCAAGGAGGTCCTAAGTCAATAAAATGAGCAGCCAAAGAAAGGGAAAAATTAAGAAAAAATATTTAATTGAAGTTAAATTCAGATAAGAAGTTATTTCCCTGCCATACTTTCAGAGATAAATGCAGTCCTAAAAGGCAACCTCTCTTTTTGTAAAATGTCTTGAAGCATCAACTTTGGTGTTTTGGTTTCCACCATTGTGATTTCTTGGACTAAAGAACTAGAAGTGAAGTTTACATCCATTTCCTGATTTCCTTGTGCTAGCAGGATTGTTGATTTAAGTTTTTTTATTTTTTATTTTATTTTATTTTATTTTATTTTATTTTATTTTGTGTGTGTATTTATATTTTTGATAACCAGGGTTGATTTAACACTGAGCTACAGCACAGGCCCCTTTTTATTTTTAGAGACATGGTTTCCCCAAGTTGTCTACACTGGTTAAGAACTTGTGACCCTCCTATTTCAGCCACTGAGTCTCTTGGATTGCATGCATGTGTCACTAACACTCATGGCTAGCCTTTTGCTTTTGTATCAGATTAATTTCACTAAAATAACTAATCTAGCTTTAAATAAATGTTTATATTTTTGTCCTCAAATTTTATAATCTGTTTCTTTACATGGAAAACTTAGCGTGGATTCTCTTTTAAATTTAGGTTTTCAATTATACAAAAATGGTTCACATAAATTTTATAACAATATAAAAGCAACATAAGAATCCCACTCTTTTTTGTTTTTTGGGGGGTGTGGGGGCGAGGGGGAACCATAAATTGAACTCAGAGCACTTGACCACTGAGCCACATCTCCAGCTCTATTATTTATTTTATTTAGGGACAGGCTCTCACTGAGTTGCTCAACATCTTGCTGTCACTGAGGCTGGCTTTGAACTGCCAATCCTCCTGTTTCAGCCTCCCAAGCTGCAGGATTACAGGAGTGTGACACTGTGCCCTCCTCCTTTTTTTTTTTTTTCTTTTTCCAGACATTATAACTAGTAACAGTTTAGTATGCTACTTCCACATTAAATTTGTTCTTTGCCCTAAAGACTTACAAATCTTGATTATAGCATATTACATTTGAAGGAATTATTTATTTATTTATTTGTTTGGTGTCTAGAAAAAGACACTGAAGAGTTTTTATGTAATTATTTTCTGGCTAAACAAACTACATAGAATGGCTTTAGAATTTTATAAAAGCACCATAAGGAATGTCTTAGACACTGCAAATGGGTCAGTATCCACAGCTACAATCTCTGGATAAAGTCCACATGGTTGTAGTCTCCAGAAAGAGTTCTTTCATAGAGGATGAAATTAACTCTGGAGTCACTTAAGTCACAGAGTAAGGTTGAAAATAACACAATTCTGACATTTTTTACTTTAAATAAAAACTTCCACTTACCACTTAGATAAAACGCATAAGTAAGCTCATGTTTTTTTCTCTCATGAATAAGTGACATCTTGTCCAGAGAAAATTAAAAATGGATCCACAAATCTCATGTACACACAAACATTATATACACAGATTCCAGAAATTGAGGTCTCTGCTCTTGTAAGGTTTCCCATAGCACAAGAGGCACCATAATCTACCCCAAATGCTTCTTTTCCCAACCGCCTCCAAAACAGGCCATTATTAGAGACTCACTGTCTCTTGTGTTATCCTGTCATATCCCATGATGATTCTTTAATTCCTGGCCTAGCAAAATAAATGACAAAAAACAACAATTACAAAAACAACAACCAAAGATCTCTTGCTAACAAAAATTTTCTGGTCAGTAAATATTTCTTTTTGTTATGGGGTGGGCAGGTGAACAGTTAAATCTTATTAGAAACAATGTATTGCTGCCTGTACACAAGTTTAGTGCTCAGATGTTGGCTATGTCAATGAAAATTCAGATATAGTAAATGGCATCTTGCATGGCAGAAATAAATTATTCAAAATTGTTATAGGATCCTTATTTAAAAAAATAGTAGTAGATAAATACATTGTATCTTTATTTATTCTTATGTGGTGCTGAGGATAGAACCCAGTGCCTTACACATGAGAGGCAGGTGCTCTAATACTGAGCTACAGCCCCAGCCCTGTTATAGGATCTTTTTGAGATGAGTATCTCATGGGGAGTCTTAACCAGAGATAAATCGAATGTGCTAGAAAATTTCAATAAAGTATATCCACAATTCTGAACAAAATACTCTTGAAACATGCTTTCACAATGCAAGGTTGTTCATAAAGATAAAAACAATGCAGATTGTATTTAAATGCAAGCTTAACTTTTAAGATACTAAAAAAAATTCTTAATTATGAAGACTCAAAACTCAACCTATTCTTCATCTCCTGCAATCTACCTACTATACATTTTTACATCCTCTGTTCTGACTCAATTTCCCCTCCTCTCTGTAGGTCCTGAAATACTTATTGTAGACCTCTGTAAGCATACGTTCAGTCATTATCCACATTCCCATTCATTCAAACTTTGATGTTTGTTTAGCTTAATATAAGAAAAATCACACTCAGCTGAATAAACTGCCTCCCTAAAATTTTCTTAAGTAGTTGATATTTTTTAGTTCTTGAAATCCCATTGAACTAACCTGGAATGTGAGTGCTCTCCTTGCTTCCCATTGTCACATTTACAGATCAGTGATGCTCTGTCCTCCCTAAAAGACATGCCATCATACTATCAGTGATTGGATTTCTGTCATCAATATTCTGACTCTCCTGTCATAGTTCATTGTTATATATACTTCCTTGTTTAATCTGTCAGTTATCTAGTGCACCTTTCCCTTCCTAATGTATCATTCAATATTTTTACTGTTATGGTTTGGATGTGAAGTGTCCCTTAAAAGCTTATGTGTAAGAGAATGAAAGATAGTTCAGGGAAGAAATGATTGGGTTAGGAGAGCCTTAACCCAATCAGTGACTCAATCACTTGATGGGATTAACTGGGTGGTAACTGAAAGCAGGTGAGGTGTGGATGGAGGAAGTTGGGCATCAGGGGTTTGTCTTTGGGGTATATATTTTATATCTGGTGAGCATAGTCTCTCCTTCTCTGTTTCCTGATCATCATCTGAGAGCTTCCCTCTGCCACATACTTCTGCCATGTTGTTCTGCATCATCTTGAGCCTTGGGGAATGGAGCCAGCTGTCTATGGCTCACAGACCTCTGAAACTATGAGCCTTTAAATAAACTTTTCCTCCTCTACAGCTGTTCTGGTCAGGTCCTTTAGTTATAGCAGTGGAAAAGCTGGCCAAAACACTTAACCTGTTTTAATGAAATAATCTAACTATTCTCTGCCTAAAATCATGCATCTAAAACTGTTCAAGGAAAAAAGAAGTAAAGGCATGCATCTTGGTCTCATTTTCATTTCAAGACTATAGACCATAGGGCTATCTGTTTATTATACTCTATAGTTCTATATGCCATACATCTTCCCATTACTCTGTATAATTATTTTATATGTCTTTTTTTGCTAAATTCTACAAATGTTCTTATAAATCCTCATTTTGTTTGATTTTCAACAAAAAATCATAAACATAGCTGCTGATGAATTTGTACAATTGTTTTAAAGAAAAATGTATTTGTTTCTCATACCACATATTTTATGAATGTTGCAAGTGAGTATTTATAAAAACAGGGAGGTATATTATAATTTAATATGAATAATATGAGTGGCACTTTCTTCATCCTTACTTAAGAACACTGATCCCTTCATGAATATCCTACCCTTATATAAACTCTTCTAAACTTAATTACCTCCCATCTGCAAGTCTATCACATTAGGGGTTAGAGTTTCACTGTATGGATTTCAGGAGACATGATTCAATCTATAACATGCATTTTCATTTTTTAAATCACACTCTACAAATAAAGTATTCTTTACAAGGTCCACTACAGTAAAGGGTTTTAACACTGGAGGTCATTGTCAGTATTCCTAGAATGTTTCCCCAATGATTACATATTATTACTGAATAAAAACTGAAACTAGCTTTGTTTCTAACATATTTTGTTCCAGAAATATTATATATACACATATATATGCATATTATGTTTATTTGTAGTACAGACTGATTTTCTTTTGCTAAGGTAGCATCATTTGGAGGAATGTGAAAGAAAAAAGTAAAACCAAATAGGAAAAATAATATCTAACAGTAAGAGCATACAACTAGAAACATATTGATCAATATTATTTAATAAAATTGTCTTATTAAATCTTCTTTTAGAGGTAACAGTTCTCATGTGTGGATTTAAAATTTTAAGATGTATTTTCCCAATTTGAATTGTATATCAATCTTGAGTTTTAAGAAATATGCATAAATTGATATCAAGCTATAAATATTTCAAATTTTAATTTTTGAAATTAATAACCAAAAACATGTCTGAATGTGAACTATCCTGCTGCAGCACTAAATTATTTAATAAGCAATAGCAAGATCAAATTACTGTTTGACCCACATAGAGACAAATCCAGATTTACTCACAGTGGATCAATTTAACAGTCTCATTCCATGACCCATACCCTATTTTATGCACATCTGCACCCAGACAACCTCATCTCCATACCAGTCCCAAATTTGATTTATTTTAATCATGCCAGAAGGAAGGAGATTAAAAGCCTGTACTTACATAGCTGAGAATTTTCATTTAAAATAGCAACAACTAGCAATCCACCCTACACAATAAATTCAAGTAGCTACCAGTGTCTGTATTTATTGCTTCTGTGTGTCATTTATTTATCAATCTCTTAAATCCTTTTGATTTAGAATATTCAAACATACCACACAGAAACAAAACATAAAGACTGATCATCATAAAAAATAGTCATCCTAGAAAAATGTGCATACATATCAAATTATTACAAATTTGAAGCACGGTGATCAAATGCAGAAAGAATTCTACTAAGTGTTAAAACAGTTGGAAAAGTTCTCCCAACCCCCAAGTCCTACTTTTAAGTTCCTTTGATACAAGGTGGCACAAAGTCAAGAGAGAACTTAAAACAAGCTTCACATTAATATTTGAAAAAGGGCACCCACTGTGTTTGATGTGGCGCCCTTCATGCAAATCATGTAGTCCAAGAGAAATCCCAGTAGGAAAAACGCTGCTTTCTTCTTAGCATGCCCCCTTTTTTCTGATGGATAATAATGAACTTCTCACACTCCCTCTGCAACCCCCATCCCCCGAGCTATACAGAAATTAAGTTATTACTTGCTAACTGAAGATTCTTTTGGTAGTTATTGGGGTATATATTTTTATTATTGATTTTTGGTTAAGAGAAAAAAATGCAAATTTTAAATTTCATTAGAGAGAAAAAAACTGACCTATTTTTCTAATAATGAGTAAATTATTCTTTAAGAAAATGTAACCAAAATAAGATATATTCATTTAAATTATTTCAAATCATGATTGGTATTTATAAAAAGCATTCCTTTCTGCATTGGAAGCCTGCAGGGCATTGATCTAGCTGGAAAGGCAGAATTATTAATGGAGAAAGCCAATGCATAGAGAACATGCCACACAGCCAACTGTGAACCCCTCATAAAGCACTCTCTAAAAGGAGGAAAAATGTGGAAACTAAAAATCAAGTTGTTCTTACTCCTATGTTGACATCTCTTTAATTTGTCATTTTCCGAAGCACTCCATGTTTTTGATGGCTGTATACATATATTCAGGGATATTTTATAAAACAGGGAGAAATAGATAGGGGTCTAACCCTTGTCCTTTGTTGACAGCAATAGGGGGATATTTAAAGCTTTCTGCCACATACAAACCAAATGCACAGAGGGGGAAACCCTGGGTAACTTTCCTTTGTCTTCCTTAAAATGATGCTCATTTTTGTTACAACTAAACCTAGTTTCAAGTCTATACAATTGATACAATAAAGAGAATATCAAAGATTAAATAGTTTACCAAACATTTTCACATACTTATTTTTCATGTGATCATCCCTATAACTGGTTATGGAAACTTCTCTTACTGCCCCCCAATCAGCAAATAAATGAATTCTTAGATTTTACAAATAAATGAATTCTTAAATAAATCACCAACATATTAAAATGTGAAACAATTCCATAATCTTCTAACTAAATATCTCAAATCTCTTAAGGATAACCCAAATTCTACATTTTTTTTAGAGAAATACAGTCAGGGGAATAAATCTGGCCTGAATTTTCTATAGGATATTGGGTAAATTATTTTTTCCATATTTTCTATTTATGTCAGCTACGAGATGTGAATGTGAGCCTTTATATCTGAAGAGGCTTTAAGAGATTTACAGAATCTTTTGTTTAGGCAAAAACACATAACAATTGTAATTCTAGGTTAAATTTACTCCAGATGAAGTCTCAGATATCATGAGGTTGGCTCAAAAGTCTACACTAGTCTCTGTCCCAGGGTCTCTTTCTCATTGTGCCTTCTTGCTTATGCTCCAGTGAAAATAAAATTGAATAGTAATCTGACATTAATCAGTTCAGATTTTAGGTTACTTCACCTCTCCTGTTCTATATGCTTAGTAATCATATCTCTTAAGAATTGTACTTACATATCTATTCTACTTACTCTTGAAAATACACAATTATGTCAACATCTAGGTTTTGTGCTTTGACTTAATTGAATGAACTGATATAATAGGAAAGAAGATGTCTCATCAGTTAAATATTTTTTCTACTCTTTTCATAATTGGTCATTCTGGCTATGATCAATTTCAGAAACTACTAGAAAATGATGTAGCCAAAATAATTGATTGTAATATCAGGGATATGAACATTCCTGGAATTTCTTGTTGAAGAACAATATTAAGTTCTTAATAAAATATTTTCTGATAATAAAAATTATAATGAAATTGTTTATTTCTTATGCAGCGAGTCATGCAATTTCTTGTGAGTTTTTTAACTTTGACCATGCTAGTTTTCTCATGTCTTATTACTCCTACTTTTTCAAATGTTTTTAAAAAGACTTTTATTTTATTTATTTGCTTTTTATGTGGTGCTGAGGATCAAAACCAGTGTTTCACACATGCTGGGCAGTGCTCTACCACTGAGCCACAACCTCAGCCCCTTCAAATATTTTTATTAGTGCACTATTGTTATGTATATTAGTGGGGTTAATTTTGACATAAACACACATGAATGAAATATAATTTATTCCACTTGAAACCACAATACTTCCTTTTTCTCTTCTCTCTTCCCTTTCCTTTTTCTTACTCTACTGGTTCTCCTTCTATTTATTTATAGTTTTCTTTTATCATTCCTACTTTTAATATGATCTTCTAGAAATTATTCTGTCTTAAGCCATTGCTTGTGTAGAAGACCAGCATAACACCAAAAATTCTTTAATAGGACACCTGATACAGACTTAAAATTGAAAAACACAGACATAAAAAGGCTGATTTTAAGATTCTGCTCACATCATTCAAAAAATATCACAGTTAGGCTAAAAAGGTCTGTCAAGAGTGCTGAATTTTTATATTGGAAAAAAAAAAAACCTGTACAAAGCTTTAGTTTCCTCCTTGAATAAAATTAACATGTCTACCAGCAAAGAAAAATAAACCAAGGAAGTAAATAGATATTTAATAATGATGAAAAGGATATGCTTGTCAAAATATGGACTCTAATGATTATTTTACACAATTACCATCACTTTGATATCCTTTAAATAATGATTTCTCATCATCTCTTCAAATAAGACCATGAATTTCAATATAATGGATCAGACAATTAGTGCATCCAAACTAAAACCTGCATGTGGTAGTTGCCAGTGGGCTGTTTAAGGGAAAGGCTAAACAAATTGCACCTATGCACTGTGATACGCAGCATGTGATACTATTCCTGACTCAAGCAGATGATGTGCTTATGCCTAGCAGCTTCTAATTACTGTTTTAATGATCTTATCTGTCATAGGGAACACAGAGTAGCCATTTAAAGGTTGAGCAGATAGATATGCTTCATAATCTCATGGCTGAAAAGATTTCTATGAATATCTAAGTGTCCTTTCTTACACCTGAATATATAATTATATATAATTATATATAATTATATATATATATATATAATTTACAAGTTATTGTGAATCTATCACTAAATTGGTTGAGAATAGGAGGGTATTTCTGGAGCACAAAGACAAAAATTATATTTACTAGAAACTAATGAATGTATTATGATTCTACCAGACACAATATTTTGTCTTTGTTTCTCTTAGTCTCATAAATAATCAAAATATGAAAATAAGCAAGCAATAAAAAATTTACTGTTTAAACATTTTGAAAAAAAATTAGTAAGTTCTCCTTAAACATGAACTAAAAGATGCTATCATATTTTCATAGGTTTATTTCTGTTAAGTGCCTCAAGGTTAATGTTTATTATTTTTAACACATATTCTGAGGTTTTTTACATTCACTATGCTATTACATGGTAGCTAGTGTTTTGATTAATAACTAGTTATAATTATGAAACTCTTAAAATTGTGATTTGTAAAGAAAGGTGAAATTTGATAATAATTTGGAACATAATGTAAAATCGCTTTATGCTTTATCTATCTCTGAACTTTCTGAAAATTTTCTATACTTTCAAAAATGATATTTTATATCTGATTAGTATCTAAATCCAGATAATGATAAAAGTTTGGCTTGCATTATTAATCCTATGAAGTTAAGACTCTAATCCTTGTTTTCAGATATTGATGCTTAACAAGCTTTAGAACCTGGTTTAGAGTTAAAATAATGAGACATTTATGGATAAATTTGTCTCTTTATGCACCAAAGTATTGGCCTTATGAAAACATTAATGTAAAATACAATAATTGCAATTTCCCTTTGTATGAAAATCTGTTGTTATTATTATTATATTAGGTAAAATTAAAAGTTGATAATCAAGATAAAGTTAAATATTATCACAGCTATTTTTCTGCCACATAAGCCTGTGCAGCTAATAAAAGGAACAAAATGGTAAATTAATCATTTTTTATTTGCTGTTTATTGACATTACAAATAATATTTTAATCAGACAGAGAATTATTATCTTTTCACTATATGTCTTCATGTGGTTTTAATGAAATGCAATGCTATCGTACTTTATATAAATTGCTTTAAAAGTGCCTACTGTTTTCAAATCTATTTGATTTTTATATTATTCAGAATACAGATGCTGAATAATATTGAGTAGAGAGCCAAGTAGCCCAGTCATGATTTTAGAAAGCCAGTCTGTCTAGCTTCATGATTTCTAGCCAAAAGTAACAAATTTACTCAAATAAAATAATTTAAAATGTTTTAGCATATTCTTGCTTCCATTGTAATTTTTTTTACCTTTGTTAAATTAAGAAATTTGAGAACAATTTGGGGGTATCATTCTTTTGTTAACCAAATAACTCCTTATAAATCATTCTGAGGGTGAAAATGATGGAAAGTGTTAGCCTAAGTACTTTGGAAAGGAGTCTTTCACAATAAAAACAAAATGAACTATATATATGGTCTGTACTTATAAAAGATACAATTGATTATCATAAGAGTACCAGTTAATTCTTAAAGCATTTTCATGCATGCTGGAATTAAATAAGTGGACTGAGAATGATTTTGAAAGTAGCTTTCTCACTGTGGAAGTGGGAGGTTACACATAAGCAGGAAAGAGGCCCAAATGATACTTGTAATAATAGATTAATATTGAAAATATCATTATGAACTTGTGTTTACCTAATTCAGACACAGATGATTACAACATTAATATTTACAGACATGAAAATAAACAAAGGTTTGATAGTACATCTCTGTTTCCTGCTCTAAGAAGGTTCAGATGCAATGATGTTTGAGTAGCAACAAGTACTTCAAGCATCTAGATATTAGCTTCTTCTATATTATCAAGCTTCCTATACAAATGGATAATTCCAGGATTGTGGCAGGACATGAACTACATACTTGTGCAGCATCTTGTAATACTGAAAATTATCTTTCCCTCTGTCAAACCCTATGTCACACTATGCACACACACATCCACACACACTGATAGGAAATATGTTAAAAGAATACAGGATCCAAGTGAAAAAGTGACTAACAGCCACAGGTGTATAAATTTAGCAACAAAATAAATTAACAAATTTTGAATTATAGAACAATTCATAAAATGTATATCCATGAGTCCATACTGAAATAAATAAGAAATTTAATTAAAGTAATAATATCATGGAATAGACAGCTCTCTTATTCAGAACATTTTCAAACATTTTATGTAGTTACTCTGCTTTCTAGAATGTAAAATGTAATTACATAGTATTTGAATATGGAATGGACACAGCAACTATCTTCTAAAGTGTATAATGATAAAATTTTAGGTACTAGGGAGGTTTCCTTAAAGTAATCAACTATAAACTAAAATTGAGAGTTAGCAATACAGAACAAGGGAGTGAGCGGAAGGGAGAATATGCCAGATGGAAGACAGCTATATCTTTGTATCAGTTGAAAAGAGAACCAAAGTTCAAGAGTACTTGAAGGAATCAAAAAAATCAGAAACTTAGATTTTATATATATATCTATATATATATATATGTATATATATATATGCATATATATATGTGTGTGTGTGTGTGTGTGTGTGTGTATGTGTGTGTAATTAGTTCAAGAAGATTAATAAAGCTGGACTAATAAAAGTTCTGCAAGTGCAATGGACATTGAATTTGTATCACAATGGCAATATAAACCCATAACTGAGTTTTGCACAGAATTCATCTAATGTAATTTTAAAATAACACTCTAGGTGCTCTGCACAGTATGATTTGGAGCAGAGCAAGAATGAATGTAATGTACTACTGTAAGTGATAATGTGAGTGATAATGATAATGCAAATGTTTTATGTATCTGTTTGCATACAGTAGTGTTTCTCAAACTGTAGTGAGCATCAGAAGACTAGCAGAAACACAAATTGCCAGGTACAAGGTTCAGAGTTTTTGATTAAATAGATCTGGAATGAGGTCTAACAGTTTGCATTTCTTACAATTTCCCTGGGGATGCTGCAACTGTTGTTACTCCAAATGCCACATTTTGAGAACCACTGGTAAGAGAATAAAAGTGACATTGCCTTCAATTCACAGGTAACTGAATGACATACATTGACCCTTTGTGTTTCTGCTAGTCTTCTGATGCCTACATTTGAGAAACACTGCTGTATGCAAACAGATAAGTAAAACATTTGAGATATCATCATCACTCACTTGGATCAGTGCCACACTATTACATAGCATTCACTCTTGCTCTGCTCTAGTTCATGCTGTGCAGAGCAGCTAGAGTGTGCCTTTAAAATTACATCAGATGATTTCTTCTGGGTAAAGCCCATTTATAGCTTTATATTGCTACTATAGTACACATTCAATGTCCATTACACTTGCAGAATTTTTCTCAGCCTTGCTTCCTGATCTATTCTTAGTGTCTTTTTGTTGTCGCTGTTGTTGTTCCATCCAAACTTCTACTTTCGTTTGCTCAACTAAGAAAAAAAAAAAAAAAAAACTACTTCCAGATATTTTTGAATTTACACAAACAAGCAGTACTTTTTAAGTCTATGTCCCATATGTTGTATGTACATTATTATGCTAAAACTATTCTTACTGTATATTCCATCTTTGAATTTAATACAGTCCTGTGTTTTATCTGGTTTTATCTGAAGTACTGATGCACTCATGGCCAAGTCTTTTGAAAATTATACTCAGAAGTGTATTTCACCAAGAACTGCTAGACTTCTTTCCAAAACAGATGAATTTATTCCTCCCAGATCAATATGCAACTATTATTTTCTGTATATAACTTCAGTGATACTTTATATCACAAGATTGGTATTCCTACTGTTGTTTGCTTTTATCAAGGGTCTGAATTTTTTCATCCAAAATATTTAAATCTATAATTTACAAGAAAACATCAATTCAACATTTTTATAAGACAAGTACCATTAAATATGAAAATATTGGTTTTATTTTTAAAATCAAATTTGACATATTTAGTCCAATAACATTTAATAAGTAATTTTCCTAAGCACTCATGTGCCCATGATTGAAATTAGAAAACTAAACTTAAAGTAGAGTTGGAGGTTTATGTGCATTCTCTCCACACAACAGAACATGCTATTCCAGAACATTATGGACATTAGCATATTTGCACTGAGCTCATTTGCTCCCAAGTCCCACAGGGTAATATGAGAGCCCAAATACCAAAAAAGACCTTCATCTTTATAGGATTTAGTTTTTCATTTAATTTCTCATATCTTTACAGATGAGTATATATTTTCCCATTAAGAAAAAGCCTTAAATATATTTATCTACTTAATCTCTTTCATTGACGTAACTTCAGTTTAAAAAAATAAATTTCTATTAATATGTGTAGTTTCCCAGCATTCATTTACCATTCTTATGAATTGTATGTAGTCTTGAATAATTGATTGATTAATTGTGAGACTTTGAGGATGTTGCAAATTTTTTACTACAACAAACAACACGGAAAATTTTTTAAAATGTTGTATTTTGAACAGTGGGAAAAAAAGTGTCTTTAAAATATATGCCAGGTGGGAGGAATAGATGAATTCTAGATAGGGAAGAGGGGTGGGAGGGAAAGGAAGGGCGCAGGGGATTAGCAAGTATGGTGGAATGTGATGGACATCACTATACAAAGTACATGTATGAAGACTTGAATTGGGTGTCAATATACTTTATATACAAACAGAGATACAAAATTGTGAGATATATATACATATATATAATTGTAATGCAAATAAAAAGCAACAAAGTACATGTATAAAGGCATAAATTGGTAGGAACATACTTTATATACAGAGATATGAAAAATTATGTCTTATATAAGAATTTTAATGCTTTCCACTGCTTTCGTGTAGTTAAAAAATTTTTAAAATTAAAAGAAAAACAGAAAGATTTTCACAGAAAACAAAAATATATATGCCAGGAAATGTTATTGCTTGGCAGTAAGTTTTGTAACTTCAGCATTTCCAAATTGTTCTCCAAAGAAAAGTAAAACATTCTTAAGGTCCAAAGTCAAATGTTGTCTCTCACATGTGAAAGCTAGAACAAAATAAGGGGGAAAAGATAGCAGGGGTGGGAGACAGGTTTCATGAAAATAGAAGGAAGATCAGTGGAACAAAGGAAGGAGATTGATGAAGAGGAAAGAGAGATGGCAAAAGAGAGGAACTGTAGAATGAGTTGACAAAATTATGCTGTGTACATATATAAATATCCAGAAGTGAAGTTCACCTTTATGTACCTATAAAAAGTGCTAGTTAAAAAAATGAAAATAAATAGAAGGAAGACCGGTAGAGTAAAGGAACGGGAATAAGGAATGGAGGAAGGAAGGGCAAGGGGAAGTAAACATTTTTTTTAAATAAGAAAAGTAACTGTCTTGTATAACTAATTAAAAACAATTAAAAATGTTATTTAAAAAAGTAAAATAAAACATTCTTCCTGTTATTGATTTCTTGTTAGATTCCATTATATAGAATTTATTTTGCATAATTTTCATTGTATGACGTTTGTTTAACAGTCAGATATGTTCTACTTTAGGGAAAAATACCATGTGCACTTGAAAAGAAAATATATCATGCTCATTTGGTGTTGAGTGTTCTATAGATGTCATTGTATGTACTTGGTAAAGAAACTTTTTAACTTGTAAAAACTACTTTTCTGTCTCCTTGTGTTGAAGAATTAAACTGTGAAATTAATTGTAATTAATAATTGAGCTCTTGAAGTGAATGTGAAAACCTTACCACCATATCAGTCCCTTTTTCTTTCCCTAATTCAGTGGTAGTTGTCATAGATATATGTCCACGTTTGCTGAAAGTGCACCAGACAATGCTTCAATTATTCTTTTCTTTCAATACTTATACATATGTTACAGAACTTAAATAGGAAAGATATATCGACCCAGAGGTTTACTGTATCTTCAAACATTTTAAATGTATTTCATTTTATTTTAATATTATCAGACTCAACAATTTTTTTTTTTTTTTTGAGATTTAGAAGGATTTTTTTTGCCTTAAAGAGATTCTTACATTGTCTTTTTCTTCTGGATGTTTTATAGTTTTACCTGTCATATGTAGATCTACAAATTCTGGAATTATTATGATTAACATAATCTAAAATTAATTTTTATGTGTCACATCAATTTAAGTTCTAACTTCACCTTCATTTATATCCAAATGTTAGAAAAAATATCGATGATTCAGTTTTACCAATTGTTCTAAAATTGTTCTTCATCATATATAAGCATCTATGAGTGAGCATTTATGTGCTATTCCTTTGTCTATTAATCAAATCATCTTCTAACCCCATGCAAGAAGTATTCATTACATTTGCATAATCAATCCTGGTATTAAATTAAAAGTCTCCAACTTGCCTACTTCTTCAGGAGTGTTTATATGCATGGTTCTCACATTTCATAATTTCTCAGAATCATAACAAAAATTTATTCTAAGAACTTTTGGTAAATTTATTCTAAGAAATTTTGGTAAAATGTCATTGAATTTGGAGACATATTTTAAGTTCATTGATTTTTTTTTTACATTATCATCTCTTCTTATCTAAGACCATAATATAAATCTTCACTCATTTAGACATTTTATTACTTTCAATACTTTCAAATTTTCTGTATGAAGATCTTTCATATACTGGTATTTTTGCAGAAGTTGATGACAAAACTTTGACTACTTGTTCTGTTTTTTTAAAATTTTTATTTTCAAAAAATTTGATTTCTTTGTATTGGTGCCATACAAAGAAAACATGCTTATTTTTTCCCTGACAGGTTTTTTTAAAAATATTTTTTCAAACACTTATGTCATTTTAAATAATTATATTTTTTCGTCTTGGATCTTACATACTCCACCTATGTTTTTCTTACTGACACTGATTAGGACTTCTGCTGTAATGCTGACTAGAAGTTCTGATAGGCTGTATGCATGTCTTGTTTCTGAATTCAGTGGGAATATTTCACAAATCACATATAGTCACAAGTAGAATTTATCAGATTGAAAAAATTCCTCTTTCTTGCTAAGAGCTATTAACCTATGAGTGATTGTTGAATATTAACAATGTTTTGGCCAGTACTGAAGTGACTGTGTGTGTGTGTCTGTGTGTGTGTGTCTGTGTGTGTGTGTCTGTGTGTGTGTGTGTCTGTATGTATTATTCAGCTAGATAATATTGGATTTATATTATTAAGATTTTTGAGGAGACTCAGATTTTGCCCTTCTCACCTGTTACTGATGCAGAGGTGATGGTCAAAGACCATCCTCAGGGTACAGAAAGCATTATGAAAATTAGCATATTTGCACTAATCTCACTTGCTCCCAAGTCCCACAGGGTAATATGAGAAATCCAGAAGAATACTAAGTATGAAATAGGTTTGTGTCACAATTTTGGAAGGCAGAGAGAAGGTCCAGTCATTTTGGATTAAGTAACAAACTTGATGGTAAGTAGAATACAAGCCAGTCCTATCCCTGTGGAAGAAGCATTCACATGATAGCCACACTAAAATTGCCTTGACCTTCTTATTGTCTTTGTGTCAGTATAGAAGAGTTTCTCACTGTCAGTAAATAGAAAAGCCTTGGATCCTGCTACATTCAGCAAAATATGTAGAGACACAAGGAAAGTATGGTGAACTCTCTTAATTATATAACTTGAACTGCTTATAATGACAAATGATATTGGGTGTATTTTGCTAATATGTTGTTCAGATTTTTGCAACACTGCTAATCACCAAGATTAGCTTTTAATCCCCATTTTACTATTTCATATGGCATAGGTATTAAAATTAAATGATCTGATTATCCTCATAAAGTGAGTTGAGTTTTAATTTCCCTATTTCTGTTTCATGGAAGAAATGACATGAAATTGGAATACATATATACATATACACTTACCTAATTAAAAAAAAAAAATATATATATATATATATATATATATATATTTTTTAATTAGGTAAGTGTAACAGCTCTTAAGGAAAGATATTTAAATTCTGATTGAAATTCTACATGAAAATTCTTTCTTTTTTCTTCCTGTAAATGTATTATATTCTCATATTGATCAATTATAAGTAATGTATAAGGAATTTTTTTCTTGTTTTTTGCTTAAAAATATTAATCTGAAAGCATAATATATATGCACAAGTAGGGAAATTATGAATTTATAATACAAAAAATATTTTAAAACTTTATAATTTTTAATAGACTGACTCCCCTAACAAAGTTTGCATTTACTATCTACTTTACTTAGATAATTATTTGAAGGGAGCTTTTTATCAGTTGGATAAATAAGAAAGTTTTATATGTAGGTTATATAAAAACTGGATATAACAGAAAATATAATAATAGAATTATTTTATTTTTTTATGCTTTCTTTGGAGGAGGAAGCCACATTCAAGAATTATTCCTAAGTTTTCAGAAGTTCATTAGAATCATTAGATTATGTTTTAGCTGTGCAACTTCTTAATCATTTTCAGAGTTTCTACCCTGGATTAACTTAATACAGCTAAAAATAAAAATAAAAATAAAAATTTAAACAAAACAAAACTCATGCTCACTTTATCTTCCTGTATGAAGAAATACTTTGAATAGTACTTTGAGGGGATAATGGCATATAATTCTCAGGCCCATTTTATTTAGATATTTATAATAATAACTACAAGAGGACATTGATGTCAGTTACACACATCACAAAATCAATTATATTATGGAATTTATGCAGATATGTAGATTTTTTTTCTCTAGGCAATTACTAATGCTGTTTCTGAACTATAAATTATCCTAGATTTCCAACCAGCATAAGATTTATGGTGAACACTCTTAATAGTCCTCCATGATGTTTGCTGTATGAGGTAAATGCCTTGGAAAGCTCTGTATTTTTTCATCTGTTTGCAAGAACACACACATACACATACACACACATACCCACACACACAAGGTATATGAGGGAGGAGAACTTTATAGTGAGTTTAAAAATGAACCAGAGCTTGAGAATTACCATGACAATAAATAGATTCCATGGCTTATGCACTGGAGCCTTACAAAACACACAGTAATTATAAACTACATTTTTATGGCTTTCATAAGACCGTTTTAGGATTGTATTTGTTAAAGACAACCCTGTAGTTGTATATTTAGATGTGTTGTTAAGGTCTTGTGTTAATCTCTCTTCATGACAACTTTCCCAAAAGACCACTTGCTTGCACTTCTTGGTGCTATTCTGCTTATAATACAGAGGAAGAAATGTCATCAAGGAGAGAAACAGCTCACCATAGGTGAGGAGGAAGCAGAAGGGGACAATGGCAATCAGATCTGGAGTGATAAAGTGATCACAACCTCCACAATTATTGTGAAAATTGTCCCATATAGTCTCCTCAATTAGAAAAACACCATGAACCTAGCCAGATTTGAACTTGCCTCAAAATATTTTTCTTCTCAAAAGACAGAATGCCAAAATCTGTAACAGTCATATAACACCACTATTTTAAAAATATGCTTTTATATTACCAAATATATGACTCTTCAAAGTTATCTTTAAAGGCCAAGCATAGTGTTGCATGCCTGAATTCCTAGACACTTGGGAGGCTGAGGCTGGAGGGTACATAGTTCCAGTTGGAGGGCAGGTTTGGTAACTGAGCAAGACAATGTCTTAAAAATAAATAATACTTAGATAGATAGATAGATAGATAGATAGATAGATAGATAGATAATAGATAGATAGATATAAAAGACTGGGTGTGTTACTCAGTGATAAACATCCCTAGGTTCAATTCCCAATACCACAAACAAAAATAACAAGTTACATTTTTACAAATGACTTCTAATTTTTTTGTATGTGTCCAAGAAAGGATTTTATAATATATCTTTTCCTCCCAGTTGGTAGAAATCTGTTAGATTACCCACTGTGTGGTCAGGTTTTAATATATTTCATATGTGTTAGTAAAGAATGTGAATTCCTTAAATGTTTCATAGAATAATACAGATATACCCTTGGCCCCAAAATATTATATTTTTCTGATTTTATTTGCAGATCTTTAGTTACTATGAGGTAGTGAAAGACACATCAGTTTCTCTGAGAAGGAATCTCAACTATAGATGATGATGATGATAGATAAATAGATGGTAGAGAAATACTATATATATATGACATTGCATGTATGTTTGAGAAAGGTGACCCTGCTCAAGGACCAGGGTGGATCCAGGTTTAAGGAGGATCCTACTGGATTAGGGCGGATCCAGGTTTAGGGTGTACTCTGCTGGGAATAGGGCGTATCCTGCTGCCTCAGGCAGCTCCCAGAGTATTTGGGATTCAAAGCCTGGTGGAGTACATGAATTTTGCGGCAGAACGTGAATTTTTCCCCAGAACGTGTTTGTAGAGGGCCTGTGTGAGTTCGGGAATGAAGAGTTGCTGTTTGAATCTACAAGGTGTGTGGAGGCTCGAGATTGTGTGCCCAGCCAGACTGCAGCACACTTCCACCAGCAGGAGAAGAGAAGATGGTATTTCCCATTGACAATCACCAATACTCTCTAAGTGGTAAGGGGAGGGGGCAAGAGGATCTGCACAACATCCAGGCAAATCCCTATAAATCAATCCTAGATCCCCATTTTAGTCAGCTACCACATGCCTTTAGGTTTCTAAGGGACAGAAAAGATGCAGGCTTCCAGTTTCCTATTAGTAAACTGTACAATATTCTTAGAATGTATTATTACTTAGCTACATTTGTATCTAATTTATGGCTTTCAGAGAAGGCTGAGACAACTAGAAAAGTATCATTTAACGTTCTTTTACAGAAGAGTTAATGAAAGTAATAATAATAAATTCTTGTTGATTTTTATTATACACGTACTGAACTCAGGGATCTTTGATTTTATGAGAGTAATGTACTCCCAGTTCAAGTATAAAACAAAAACATAAACTTCAAATGTCAGATTCAAATTCCAGGATTTTTGTACATCAAAAGATTTTATAGCCTACAGATTAATTAACATAGCTTGAAACAGACATAGACCACATTGTTAGAAATAAGAAGATTGTAATATCAATTGGTACAAATTCTATTTGGTATGAACACACTAAGCTGTGAATCTTATCCCTTCTGATTTGAGAATGGCAGTTAAGATCATCATAAGGCAATTTAAAGACCATGAATCAAAGAATTGCATGATCCGCTAAAGGTGAATTTAAATCAAAATAGATAATTAGCTAATATTATTTGGAAAAATTCTAACGATTTTCCTAATTTTAAAATTTATATGTTAATTATTAAAAGTTCTAAAATATATAAAAATGCAAAGCGGGACTAGGGTTGTGGCTCAGTGATAGAGTGCTCACCTAGCATTGCAAGGACCTGGGTTTGATCCTCAGCACCACATAAAAATAAATAAATAAAATAAAATAAAGGTATTATATACAACTACAACTAAAAAATAAATGTTTTAAAAAATATAAGTGATTCCAGCATAGATAAATATGGTTAATATTTAGATACATGTAATTCAATATTCTTACATATTTTCATTAAATGTAGTGTTTTTATAAAGTTACTTTTTACATAGGCTTATTTCTGCTATATGTCCAGTTGGGAATCTATTTTTTTTTTTTAACTTGTACCTTCAGTTTTAACATTTCCCTGTATTTTTAGCTGCCTTTTGAGTATTGCTTCCTTTTTAAACGCTTATTATAGAATATTTCGAATATAGAGAGATTGACATAACGAACACATTTGTACTCAATATCCAGTCTAAGAAATTAACAATATCATTTTCATTTATTCATTTCATTTAATGATTTCACATTAGTTTTTATTAGCAAGTTTATGATATTCCTCTGATATGTCATAAAGCAAATATCAAATGAACATTATTTTATCTAACAGTAAGGACTTTCTGAAAATATAACAGTAATATGCCAACAACATAATCATACACAACAAAATTAACAATCGTTTCCTAATATTATTTAATACATAGTGTTTTCTTTTTCTCCAATTGTTAAACAAATTGTTGTATTCAAATCAGGATCCAGAAATATTTGACTAATCAAATTTGATGTGTTTCCTGACTTGCTTTTACTTTTTGAAAGTTTACATACTTTTATTTTTAAAGGGAAAGGAAACGAGAAGGGGAATCGCATGGAAATGGAAGGCGATCCTCAGGGTTATACAAAATGACATACAAGAGGAAAGGAGGGGTAAGACAAGATAATTCAAATGGAAGAAGTGATTTACAGTAGAAGGGGTAGAGAGAGAAAAGGGGAGGGGAGGGGAGGGGAGGGGAGGGGGGATAGTAGAGAATAATACAGACAGCAGAATACATCAGACACTAGAAAGGCAATATGTCAATCAATGGAAGGGTAACTGATGTGATACAGCAATCTGTATACGGGATAAAATTGGGAGTTCATAACTCATTTGAATCAAACTGTGAAATATGATGTATGAGGAACTATGTAATGTTTTGAACGACCAACAATAAAAAAAAAAAAAGAAAAAAAAATAAAATATTAACATCAAAAAAAAAAAATCTCTCATTTAATAGGTGCATCTTCCATTTTGTTGTTTCTTTTTGATATATATAAGTTTTACTTTGAAGACACCTCATGTCAGTTCTTGATAATATTTTCTGTGCCTTTGGAATTCTTTAAAGAAATTCACTGCTCTACAAACATCTTGAGTTTCCCTTTTGCTTTCCTATAGCAGTTTCAGAGTTTCAGGTCTTACATTATGGCCTATCATACATTTTGAGTTGATTTTTGTACATGGTAAGAGAATGAGCTCAAATTTCAGATTCTGTATGTGGATAATCAGCTTTCCCAGCAACAATTGTTAAGGATGCTATCCTTTCTGAAATGCATATTTTTGGCAACTTTGTCAAGAATCAGTTGGCTGTTAGTATGTGGCTTTATTTCTGGGTCTTTGTCACACTCACAGTCCAGTTGTGATAGGACAGTGGGGTAGGTAGGACAAAGTGTGCAGAGATGACATGTGAGACATAATGTATTAGGGAAAGTTCATAAGACATTAGCAACTTCTTCAAGAAGAGTTTAGTGTCAACAGATTGAAAAAAAATAACACCTCAGTCTCCCACTACTTTTCCAAACAGTGCCTACTCTCTCTCTGGGTGTTTTGACAAGTGGTATCTTACTGAATGAATGACATCTATAATTTCCACAGTGTGTTCAGCTCTGCCCCAGTTGCCACTGGGAAAGGACTTTCATATGTTTTGCTGTTGAAGCACTATATCATCAGCAGTAACTTGCTTAATTAGTTCATATAATGAGCATCCAAATGAGTAATTGTCCAGGCACATATGCAAAATATAGTTTCCTACAAATAACACCAACTTGACCTATTCACAGTGTGAATAAGAGAAAGTCAGTGACTTTCATTAAAAATCTATCTGAACATTCCAGCCCATACTGGCTTGCTGTCATTGTCCCTTTAACTTATCTAAGTTTTTATTGTTTGCTTTTGGTACAGGGGTTTGAACTCAGGGGCACTCAACCACTGAGCCACATTCCCAGCCCTATTTTTTGTGTTTTATTTAGAGACAGCATCTTACTGAGTTGCTTAGTGCCTCACCATTGCTGAGGCTGTCTTTGAATTCTCAGTCCTCCTGTCTCAGCCTCCCAAACTGCTGGGATACAGGCTTGTGCCACTTCATCCGGCTAACTTAGCTATGTCTTTAGGAACAGAAAAGTGGCATCCATGGATATGATATTTTACTGTATCTCTTTTCTCTAAAGAGAATAGAGTCCTCCATTCTGTCCTTTCAATCAATGTGTCTGTTTTTATGTCATTAAAATGCTGATTTTGTTATTATGGCTCTACAGTGTGTCCTGAAATCAGGTATTGTGATATCTTCAGCTTTGGTATTTTTGTTTAAATTGATTTGTCTATGTAGGAACTTCTGTGCTTACATACATACTTTAAGAGTGTTTAGTTCTGTGAGAAATATCATTGGCATTTTGATTGAGATAGCATTTAATCTGTTTTTCAATATGTATTTTCAATTTATGATGGGTTTATTAGAATGCAACCCCAACATACATTGAGGAGCATCTGAACTTACATTCACAGCATGTTTTCCTTTCTGTTTTTGTTCATTTCGTAAATAATCCTTTGAATGCTTAGGATCCAGATCATTCATAGAATTTCATACCTCATAGCATAAAAATCCTCTCATATAATAATAATGTCCTCCACTAAATCTCACCTAACAGAACTTTCAGCAATTGACTCCCTTGAGAAATATTTCTATTTCTGGTCATACCTGTTTAATATATAGCCCTACTCTTATTGAAGTAGGGTCTGTGTAAATGTGTAACATAACCTTGGAATGACTTAGGATGTTAACATTTATGATTACTCATCTTAAATTTAAGACAAGTATGTAATCATAGATCCTACAATAAAATTTTGATTCAGAGTGCATTAAATAATCACTATATACTTATAATCTCTATAATTATAAATGAAATGTCTGGTTGAAAACATTAGAGATTTTCCTCTCACACATAAAAATTATAGTATATTCTTCAATAAGCACTATTCATATTCAGAAGTTTTTTTGTTTGTTTGTTTGTTCTTTTTCTGTGAATTAAATAGAACCAAAGAAGAGGTGATTAGTACATTTATCTACCTGGCTTTCTATAGATAACTTCACAATCATGAGATACAGTGTGTCTCTCAACTCTGCTTTTCTCTGAAAATCAACATAATTCTTTCCACTAAACCATTAAGGAATCATGACTGCTATAAGTTTCTAGTTGGTTTTACCATGTGTAAAAATCTGTCTGATTCGAATGTAAAATCTCATCCTTACCCTCATTCCTGACCCTGCCAAAGAAACAAAGGAAGAGGGATGGGGTGGGGGAGAAAGGAAAATTATTGGCATAAATTTGGCAAAATATGTGCAAGGTCTTCATTCTAAAAGCTGCAAAACGCAGATGAAGGAACTCTTAAGATCAAAATAATTAGAAAGCTATACTATGCCCTTGAACTTGTAGGCATAGAATTGTTATATTTGAATCAGACAGATTTTCACACATGGTAAAACCAACTGGAAACTGAGAGTAGTCATAATTCCTTAGTGATTTAGGGAGAAGAATGATGTTGATTTATCCATAAATCTATCTATCCTAGTCAAAGTCCAAGCAGAAAATTTTCTAGAAAAGCTCTTTTTAAAATTTTATAGAAAGACAAAGGAACCTGGGCTAGGGATGTGGCTCAAGCAGTAGCGCACTTGCCTGGCATGCGTGCGGCCTGGTTGGATCCTCAGCACCACATACAAAGATGTTGTGTCTGCCAAAAACTAAAAAAAAAAGAAATAAATATTAAAATTCTCTCTCTCTCTCTCTCTCTTGGAAAAAAAAAAAAGAAAGAAAGGCAAAGGAACCAGTGTATTTCTAATTCTTTTGACAAAGAAGAACAAAATTGAATGATCAATAAAATTTGATTTCAATAGCTGATATAAAACTGTAATAATTTAGACACAATGAGATGCTGATTAAAGTATATATGTATTTAGGAAATGAAAGTGAGAGCCCAGATCAGAATGGACTCACAGAAATACATTCATTTCATCTTTGACAAAGGCACAAAGGCAATTCAATTAAAAAATAACAAATTATTTCAACAAATACTGCTGGGAAATTTGCATACCATATTTATAAAAAGAAAAAAGAAAAAAAATCTCAACACTCACTTCACATCTTATATGTATATACATAATTCAAAATGTATCATAGACTAAAGTGTCAAATGATAAAAATTAAAACACAGGATAAAAGATAATATAGGAAAAATCTACAACTCTGTGTTGGACAAAGTTATCTTAAATGTAATAGAAAAAAAAGCACAATTCAGATAACAACAAATTTAATTTTATTTTAAAATAAAAAAAATTCCTACTTGAAAATTATCATGAAGAAAATGAAAAGATGAGAAGCATGTGAAAAGAAAATATGTATATATCATATGCCACACAAAGGCCTTGTATTCAGGTAAGATTATAAAAGTTTACAATCTAAACAATACGAAAACAACTCAATTTTTTAAATAGACCTAAGATTTGAACAGAAATTTTACCCAAAAAAGATATATAAAAGGCATATAAACATCTAAGAAGAAGTTCAACCTCGTTCATCATTAGGGAAATACAAATTAAAACCTCAATGAGGGGCTGGGATATGCAGTTCAGTGGAATAGTACTTGTCTAGCATATGTAAGGCTCTGGGTTCAATCCCAGTCTCCATAACTAACTAACTTACAAACTAAATAAATAAATCTACAATGAAATATCACTGTTTATTCATTAAAATGGCTTAGAACAAATTGAATGGTAAGGATGTACCAAAGTTAAGTTTCAAGTGCACTCTTCATGATGTAATCTGGAGTATAATAATCAACCTTTTTGATTCACAATTTCCACATGTATAAAATATGGTTGCCAGCACCTGTCCTGTTTAATATTTTGAGCTGCTATGAGAAGCAAGTGTATGAAGGACATTTTGTAAATTACAAAGTAGTTTGTTTAGGGAATGAAATATTATTACAGTGTAATATCATTGAAGATTAGGAAAGATTCGAATTATAAATTCTTAAGGTAGAGTGATATTTCATTTGTGCTTTATCTATACTTAAATAGATTATTAGTCAAAACTGTTGGGGAAAAAGTTCCATAATTAATTAATCACGAAAATGATATAAATTCTAGAAACTGACTTTTTGATCATAGTTATTGATCAGAATATCAAGAAATGTACAAACCAAATTAGTGATACAAATATGAACTTTGAATGTACAAATATTCCTGTGATAATATTTAAGGCAAACTGTTGCTTTCAATGCTTGCCTTCAAAATGGCCTTAATTTACTACAAATCTTCATCATACAAATATTTTCCCTTTTCATTGCCTCTGTGTTTGATCATTCAACTATACGGCAGACTGATACTTTGAATTTTACTGTTCTGCAAAGAAAAGATTAAAAGAGTAAAATAACGACTCTGAATCTAAGGAAAAAATTAAAATGTCAACAGTCCCTCAGTGACAGTTTTAAATGAATCTTTAAAGAAAGCTTATTTTGGAAAGCCTTCTGGTCACCCCCAATTACTATGGTTGCCTTGGTTGTGACAGCTGGTGTATAATCTTTGATTACACTGTCATTAAAATGTCTTTTATACTTTTTTTAATGCCATCAACACACCATTTGCTTTTCAAATCACACCCTAAAGTGGGTGGATCATGGGCATTGAGGTATCTATGAAGTTTATAAGCCTTTTTCACACTTTTAGGAGCTGGTAAATTCAGATACAATATGGGAATCTGATGCTGCTCCAGTTCTGGTATACTAAATTTATCTTAGATATTTTTTTAACACTTACTTTTATTTTTGATGTTTTTCTTTTACCCTCCATCTCAACATAAAATGTATTCATTTCATTATAGTTCATTATTATACCTTGTTGGTAATTATAATAATGATGTCAAGATTGTAGAGCAGCCCTCAAGCACATTTTCAGGGTTTTAGAGGAGAACAAATACACTGTTTCAAAGCCAAAGCCTCAGATTTTTTTTTTTTTTTGTGTGTGTGTGTGTGGTACCAGGGATTGAATCCAGGGGTGCTTAACCACTGAGTTACATCCCCAATTATTTGTATTTATTTTTAAACATTTGCTTAGGGCCTCACTAAGTTGCTGAGGCTGGCCTTGAACTTGTGATCCTCCCACGACAGCCTCCCAAACCACTTGGATTACAAGTGTGTGCCAGCTTGCTCAGCCTTAGAACTTCTTTAACCCAGCCAGCTAGCTTTAAAATTTTGTAATATGAGATGTGCATACAGATTTCATCCCTATGGACAGGAAGCTTGATGAGGAATGAGGAATCAGAGTTTGTGTGTGTGTGTGTGTGTGTGTGTGTGTGTGTGTGTGTGTTTATTTTCCTGATCATGTGATTTGAAAAATAAATTTCAATAATTTCAATAAGTTCCAGTTTTTTGGAATGCAAAATGAGAATGATAACTGCCCTTTTTATTTCTTGGTATTCTTCTGGTCATTAAAAAAAATATGAAGTTTAGCAATTGACTATAATCCCCAAAGCACTGTACTATATCACATTTGCTGATGTTAGGGTATCTGTCATAGGTCAACTATTCAGTGAAAGTTTTGAGTTCTTAATGGGCCAGTGACCTAAATGTCATGATGGAAAATTGGCCAGGTGGTTGGAACAGTTCTGTGTGCACCTGTGTCCTTAACCAAATGGGACACAGGTGCACTAAATTTATCTTAGATTTTTTTTTAACACTTACTCTTATTTTTGATAAACTGGGATTAGTTTCTCATTAGGAAAATATTTAAAAAGCAAAAAGATATTTTTAATTAGTTTTAGAGACAGAAATTTGAAGAAAAGATATTTACTGTTATATATTTGTTGTTGTTGGAGATACATTGAAATATTTTGGAAGATTAGATAAAATTACAAAAATTTAAGCATGTTAGTATGTTATTTCCAACATGACATTTTCAGATAAATATTCTGAAATTTTAATAATAAGGGGGATATGAAATTTGCTTCAAAATCTCAAAAAACATAAAAGAAATATATTTAAACCAAGTTAGGGTAAAGTGTCTTACATTTTAATATTTTCAACAATTAAAACTTGGTCTTTTGTGTTGTGAACACTGACATCCTAATATTGATTAAAATGCTTGATTGGTGATGTCTTGAAATAATGCAAATCAGAAACATAAGTAATTCATACTTTCAATTAGGAGATAAAATGTTTTAAATCCTGGAGTTTAGGTGGAAAGGGTCACTAAGTGAAGACATCATATGAAAAATACATTGCCATGGAAAATGCTAGTGATTTTATTTTTAAACTTAACAACACCCCTCATGAAGTTTATTACTTTATATGAATCATCTATTTACATTATTTACTGTCTTTCTCTGATTAAATTCAGCATACTATTTTGCTGACATTTCCAGATACATTTTCAAGTACAGGAAACTTTCCAATCATCAAGTACTCATTGCTTTTAAGGTATATCCTAGTCAATATCTCTGCTATTTCACACTATATTTCCTCCACACCTCATCATAGAGCACTCTTCCAGTTCCAGTGATTTACAGCTGGTGAATCTTTAAAGTTGCATCATGAATTCCTTCACAGAAATTTTGCTTTCTGTTAAATCCACACTGATGTTCCATGAAAAGCTCATTTGGAATTAGAATTTTTCCATTATTATATATAGTAAGGTCTCATGTAAAATATTAAAGCTTTGTACTAGCTATCCTTTTACATATTAGATATTTAGAGTGCCTGTGATTATTAATGCAGGCTTCAATCAAGAATATATTGGTTCTAAAATATGTTCTCTTTTATAACCTTATTCTGAATAATGAAATAGATATGAATTGCTCATAATAAAAGGATATGATTTTTGGTAATATTATGTTAAAAATAATTCTAGAAAAAAATGAAATATGGAAATTGTTCCATCTATAATTAATTAAATTCAAGATTTGTAAAAGACTCTGAACTATACATCACTGTAAATACAAAAAAAATGCAATTTTACTTGCTTTTAAGGAGTTATCTCATTAATAGTTACTTATATTATTCCTATAATAATCACAATAATTAATCAATATCAAAAAAGTACTAAATACTATATAAGGCAAAATAGGGCATAGTGAGATTCCCAGTATGAATTTGGGGCTATAGAAAGCCACTAACATTTTCCTGATTTTGAGGGAAGGAGCCCTTAATGCTGTGGTATCTATATATTGTGAAATATGTAATGTACATGGAAGCCAAGAATTAGCTATGTCAATTGATGTTTTGAAGAGGACTATGTAACCTAGTTTTTGTAGTGATTGATTCCAAGAAAATCTTGCCTTAAGGAATGGATTAATATGACTAGAAGTATTTCAAAAAGCATAAATCTTAATGTGTACTAGTGTGCTTAAGTTCTAAACTAACCAAAGCACTGTTTGAAAACACACCCCAACCCCAGGATCTCCTGAAGGCCTCGTTTCCATGTATTTAGGATCTAAGGTTCTTGGTTTCATGAGAAGTACACACTTCATGCAAGCAAAGGGGTCATGAGCCTTTCTCATTGAGTATGTGAAGCCTTAAACTTTCAATACTTTAAAGACCCAGAATTGCCCGACTGTGAACATATGTGTTGTGTCAGCACATACTGAGTGTCATGAATGAACATGACTAATGACTCCAGTAACATAAAAAAATGTGTGAGGAAGAATGAGGGGATATCCAATGTGTACAAGAAGCTGAGTCTTTTAGAACAGCATAATCTGTCTCTTACATGGATTTATTCCACCATGGTTCTTAGATTATTAGAACTGGAATAACCACCATATCATTTTAATAAGTGTATGAATTTTCTCTTGGAATAAAATAGATGCTTAAAATTGTATAATGAGTCTGCCACTCATTATATCATGTTTTTCAATTGAATTTATTTTCTTAAACCTTTTCTCAGAGATTATCCAGAAGACGTGTTGTTGAATGTGCTTGCTCTTTTGCACTAATGCATACGCATCTTCAGCACCTAATATTTTTGCTGACTAATCCTGTCATTTAAAATTTCATCAGTGAATGTGACTGAGGGCTTACCTACTTATCACAGAAGACAATCTTCTCTCCATATCACACTTATTTCTTGGTGTTTTTTCCTCTCTGCGATTCAGGCCCTTAGTTGTCTGGGACCTTTATTCCCCTTGACTTCCATTCTGTGTTCTCAGCTCATGAAAATAAGAAAAAGTTGCTTTAACCAGAGCTTGGAATGAATAATAGTGAGAATTAATATATGCTTCCATCACTCACAGACATGTATATATAAATATTTAAATCCTTTTTTTAAAAAAGGATTGCATCTCAAACTTTATATTTAAAAAACTGACATAAAAAAACAGTTTATGGATAAAGTGTATGACTTGGTTTGCCTTAAATAAAATTATGTTAATCAGAATCCACCTTATTTTCCCTCACACATTCTCAGACCTCAACAGGTATGATGATTGGGTTTTGAATACACATTTCTCCCAGAACCAGCTGAGCACTTTTGTAGAACATCTGCTATGTTCTTGATCAAATACCAAGGGATATGTGATAATTAACACTTTTGTTTACAATACACATGCTATATTTTTCCTAATACTTATCATCATATTACAAACAAGTACCAAATCAACTTCTTCAACTAAACTATCTAACTTATTGCTAAGAAAGCAAGAAGCAAAGTTGAGTAAATAGGAAATAATGAGAATTACAACTAAAGATAGAGAAATTATCCTAGCATCTATGTACATATCTATGAAGTCCTTAACTGATGATAATTCTTAATAAATATACCAAAACACAAACCATATAAACAGCATCTGTCCCTGTTGTCTATACATTTTCACTTCCCTTCTATTCTTAAATTCTCATTTATAACTTTGTTTAACAGTGCATTTTGAAACCCTTGACAAGATCCAACAAGTTAAAAATGACTCACTAATTCTTATTTCAACATATTC
The DNA here is from genome assembly GCF_045843805.1 of Urocitellus parryii. Lineage (NCBI taxonomy): Eukaryota > Metazoa > Chordata > Mammalia > Rodentia > Sciuridae > Urocitellus > Urocitellus parryii. The sequence continues at coordinate 65,745,095 of NC_135538.1, read as the reverse complement.
TGTATTCCTATGTTTTCTCCAGAGATCTTGACACTAATGTCTACTCATTCATTAGTAAAAAGTCCTCTCTTTTGTCTTCTTGATAATTCATGGTATTGCAGTCCCTCTTGTTTAAGCTTCTCTGAAGGTTCCTTTTCCTCCTGTACTCCTTTGAAAGTTGTCATGTCTCATTCTCTATTCTCCACCCTTGTATCAGTTGGCATGTGTTCTTAGTGATCTCATTACTGTTCAGTGCTTCCCTATTCACTTGTGTATGATGAATATTTCAAAATATCCTGTGACGGAGAACCACAGATGAGACTTTACAGTATACATCACCTCCAGGTGCCCACAATCATCTGAAACTCAAAATGTCAAAATTAGAACTCAATAATTTCTTAATCGCTGCCTTATTCTCCCTGCCAAAACATATCTTCAAAGAAAAGAATAATTTTGACAAAGACACCACAAAGAAAGAAAACTACAGACCAATATCCCTAATGAACCTAGATGCAAAAATCCTCAATAAAATTCTGACGAATCGAATACAAAAACACATCAAAAAAATTGTGCACCATGATCAAGTAGGATTCATCCCTGGGATGCAAGGATGGTTCAATATACGGAAATCAATAAATGTTATTCACCACATCAATAGACTTAAAGATAAGAACCATATGATCATCTTGATAGACGCAGAAAAAGCATTCGACAAAGTACAGCATCCCTTTATGTTCAAAACACTTGAAAAACTAGGGATAACAGGAACTTACCTTGACATTGTAAAAGCTATCTATGCTAAGCCTCAGGCTAGCATCATTCTGAATGGACAAAAGTTGAAGGCATTCCCTCTAAAATCTGGAACAAGACAGGGATGCCCTCTCTCACCACTTCTATTCAATATAGTTCTAGAAACACTGGTCAGAGCAATTAGACAGATGAAAGAAATTAAAGGCATAAAAATAGGAAAAGAAGAACTTAAATTATCACTATTTGCAGATGACATGAGAAGACCCAAAAGGGTCTACAAAGAAACTACTAGAACTAATAAATGAATTCAGCAAAGTGGCAGGATATAAAATCAACATGCATAAATCAAAGGCATTTCTGTATATCAGCGACAAAACTTCTGAAACGGAAATGAGGAAAAACACTCCATTCACAATATCCTCAAAAAAAAAATAAAATACTTGGGAATCAACCTAACAAAAGAGGTGAAAGATTTATACAATGAAAACTATAGAACCCTAAAGAGAGAAATAGAAGAAGATCTTAGAAGATGGAAAAATATACCCTGTTCATGGATAGGCAGAACTAACATTATCAAAATGGCGATATTACCAAAAGTTCTCTATAGGTTTAATGCAATGCCAATCAAAATCCCAATGGCATTTCTTGTAGAAATAGATAAAGCAATCATGAAATTCATATGGAAAAATAAAAGACCCAGAATAGCAAAAGCAATTCTAAGCAGGAAGTGTGAATCAGGCGGTATAGCGATACCAGATTTCAAACTATATTACAGAGCAATAGTGACAAAAACAGCATGGTACTGGTACCAAAACAGGCAGGTGGACCAATGGTATAGAATAGAGGACACAGAGACTAATCCACAAAGTTACAACTATCTTATATTTGATAAAGGGGCTAAAAGCATGCAATGGAGGAAGGATAGCATCTTCAACAAATGGTGTTGGGAAAACTGGAAATCCATATGCAACAAAATGAAACTGAATCCCTTTCTCTTGCCATGCACAAAAGTTAACTCAAAATTGATCAAGGAGCTTGATATCAAATCAGAGACTCTGCGTCTGATATAAGAAAAAGTTGGCTCCGATCTACATATTGTGGGGTGGGGCTCCAAATTCCTTAATAGGACACCCATAGCAAAAGAGTTAATAACAAGAATCAACAAATGGGACTTACTTAAACTAAAAAGTTTTTTCTCAGTAAGAGAAACAATAAGAGAGGTAAATAGGGAGCCTACATCATGGGAACAAATTTTTACTCCTCACACTTCAGATAGAGCCCTAATATCCAGAGTATACAAAGAACTCAAAAAATTAGACAATAAGATAACAAATAACCCAATCAACAAATGGGCCAAGAACCTGAACAGACACTTCTCAGAGGAGGATATACAATCAATCAACAAGTACATGAAAAAATGCTCACCATCTCTAGCAGTCAGAGAAATGCAAATCAAAACCACCCTAAGATACCATCTCACTCCAGTAAGATCGGCAGCCACTAGGAAGTCAAACAACAACAAGTGCTGGCGAGGATGTGGAGAAAAGGGTACTCTTGTACATTGCTGGTGGGACTGCAAATTGGTGCGGCCAATTTGGAAAGCAGTTTGGAGATTCCTGGGAGAGCTGGGAATGGAACCACCATTTGACCCTGCTATTGCCCTTCTTGGACTATTCCCTGAAGACCTTAAAAGAGCATGCTACAGGGATACTGCCACATCCATGTTCATAGCAGCACAATTCACAATAGCTAGACTGTGGAACCAACCCAGATGCCCTTCAATAGATGAATGGATAAAAAAAAAATGTGGCATTTATACACCATGGAATACTATGCAGCACTAAAAAATGACAAAATCATGGAATTTGCAGGGAAATGGATGGCACTAGAGCAGATTATGCTTAGTGAAGCTAGCCAATCCCTAAAAAACAAATACCAAATGTCTTCTTTGATATAATGAGAGCAACTATGAACAGTGTAGGGAGGAAGAGCAGGAAAATAAGATTAACTTTAAACAGAGACATGAGATGGGAGGGAAAGGGAGAGAAAAGGGAAATGGCATGGAAATGGAGACCCTCATTGCTATATAAAATTACATATAAGAGGTTGTGAGGGGAATGGGAAAATAAACAAGGAGAGAAATGAATTACAGTAGATGGGGTAGAGAGAGAAGATGGGAGGGGAGGGGATGGGGGATAGTAGGGGATAGGAAAGGTAGCAGAATACAACAGTTACTAATAGGGCATTATGTAAAAATGTGGATGTGTAACCGATGTGATTCTGCAACCTGCATTTGGGGTAAAAATTGGGAGTTCATAACCCACTTCAATCTAATGTATGAAATATGATATTTCAAGAGCTTTGTAATGTTTTGAACAACCAATAAAAAAAAAGAAAAGAATAATTTTATGTTTTGGTATTCTCTGTTCATTGACGGCCAAGTGTAAGAAAAATATATGTTTTTTTAAGTTTAATTAAGCATTTGTAAATAACTCTTTTCTATTTTTCTATGTCATCTGGCCCTTCTTCCAGACCATATGTGGCTCCTTAGTCACATACATTTCAAATAAAAGTGTGTATGTGTGTGTGGGGGGGGTGTGGGTGTGTGTGCACATATCCATTTAGTTACTCAGTACTGAAATTATTACTAACAGTATTGTTGAGAAAATAGTTACTTATTCTTATACCCTGTGTTCTAAGAAAGACCAGATCTTGTTGAGAGATAACCAGTATGCTTTTAAGCTCAAAAGAAGACAAACTGGTGTATTCTTGGCTTTACTTGCAGAAGATGTTAGTGTAAAGAAAATGACAGTTATGAGGAAGTTTTAAGTGCCTAAATTTGGGGGAGACCTGTAAGCTCAGTATGGACCTCAGTCCTTTAAGGCAAGGTGATGTATTGGGGTGCGTGCACATGTGTTTTACATGGGATTGGACCCAGGATCATGTGCATGCTAGGCAAGCACTCTACAACTAAGCTACTTTCCCGTGCCTCTAAGTGGATATACTTTTTATAAAGAAACTGGTCCTGGATTCTGGTTTGGAGATTCCTAAATCCAGTAGTTATGTAGGAATATCCCATAAAGTAGAGCATTAATGGGCCAAACCCTAGTTTGTGTATGAATGAGCTTCCTCCTCTGAAGTTCACTATTGGACATTTAAAATACATTTGGGCATTGACTGTGCTCCATGTCACCTGACAGGACTGTTAGTAAAGTAGCTGGTGTCACAGTTAGTCTGAGGGACCATGTTAGCCAAGCAATCTCACATGATATTCTAATAAGACTAAGGGGATATGGTTTCTTCTGAGAGGCCTCTGTAGCAAGAAAGTCTTTGCTAAAGCTCCACATTTGTGAAAAATAGCTTCATGCTCTTGATTGTGCTACATCATACTTATTTTAGGTCCATGGATACTTTAGAATAACCATATAGCCAATAAATAATGCAAAATAAGGTGTCCCAACATGATTTCTCTCCTTACAGATTGCTATTATCTGAGTGAAATAGAAAATTAAGGTACTATGTTTGGAAGGAGGGAACTCAACTGATTTATTTTTTATTCTTGATCATGTGCCAGCAAAACACTCACACCTTACATGTCATAAGTTGTTTAATCTTTACCACAGCTCTGTGAGCTAAATAGTTTTATTGCAATTAACTAGATGAGAAAAGTGATTTTCAGATCATTGAACTAATTTGTCCAAGATTTCACAAAGAGACACTAAGTGGAAAATAAACTCAGGTTTGTTCCCCTCAGGAGGTAAAGTGTATTTGTTATGACATACATCAGCAAAATATTTTCATAAAGGCTCCCTTCAATAATTTTTAATCATACATGTTTTTCTCCACCCAATTATGAAATAATGTTTTCTGTTTGAAACTAATGTCATTGCCTCTGAGTATCTGTAGAGGAGAAATGCATATATTTTAATGCTTTTTAAATTTTGATTATGTACTATTTTGACAAGTTTTAGATATGTACATTCTCAATATATCTGTATTGGTTTATTTACAAAGTATATATTAATATATACTTTTAATAGCTTGATTTCATGTGCAATTCTAAGTATGAACAATGATGAATTTAATTATCATGTTATCCCTGTGACAGTTATGATTATCCTCTCTATTTTAAAGATAACACACAGAAAAATAACTTTGCAAAAGTACCTTGCTTTGTAAAGGATGGAGAGAGGATTAGGACCTAAACAGGAAGCTTCAAGAGGAGTCCTTGATAATTCTAATGTACTATATCATCTGTATGTACTTCTATGATAACTTTCTATATATAATATAAATTTGTACAAAAATTAGGAATTAAAAATAAATTTAAATGCTATGAATATATCTTTGGTTACTTTTTCTAAAATGCAATGAGTTAAATTATTTACACATTAGGACAATACCATTTTATTTTCTAGAAGTTTGATCTTACTTTGAATTTAATAGCAGTGATGCTAACTTGAATTATATTTTGAAAGTGGATTTTACTCCTTTACTAAAAAAAGCAAAAGAGAGATAGAATTGTTATTCCCTCAAAAGTTTTGTTTACTAGACCTCAAAGATCATATTTGGAATAAAAAAGAAGTGAACATATGGAAATTAGTAGCAAACTATCAAAAGAATGATATCACAGAAGCAGTAAGCAAAATTTAAAAACCATCTGTGTATTTATTGGATATGTCTACATAATAAACATGCTTTGTGGGAGATCAGTTGGGTTTTCAGGAGTGGTTTTATTTTTATTGTCAGCCTGATTAGTAAAAATATCCTCACCTTTTAAAGAAAAAATGCTTTTGCCATCAGGCATGGAAAGTTAGAAAAAGCACTAGTTAAATATTTATCTATTAAATGCAAGAAGTCTTATCAACATAGTTTCAGAGAAGATCATTTCATTTAGTGTAAAGAAATTCAGACCCAAATAGCAATTTTTACATAATGAACTACTAGATTCCTGCCATTTGTCCAATTTTTGCTTGTAGCAAAAATGAGTTTTAGTTTCATTGCACATTTCCCTCCAAGTTTTTCTAGCCACGAGCTGACAGGTAATTCATATGTCTCAGTGGGGGTGTTTCAGACCATGTTTCATGTGTGGTTTCAGAGATGGAGAGAGGCAAATGAGATAACCAAGAGAGACCCCAGAAGCTAACTCTTCCTAGGCAGAAGTCCCATTTAAAAACCATAAAAATATAATAAAAATTAAAAATGCACAAAGAGCATGGAAGCAGTGTCTGTGGTTAGTGGAAAAGAAATCCAACTTAACCAATCTTTTCAGTAAGAATTCTATTATTTATGAAGGACATACAGAGATTTTGATAGTGGGATTCAGCTCTCAGACAAACAACAATAGGGAAGTGATAATTTAAATCTCTGATCTCCATTTCATTGTCCTTCATCCTTAGAAGAGTTTCAACTAGTTTAACTAATGAACAGAAGGAAGACTATTCAATTCCAAATACTTTGACTCAGTGTGTTAGAAAGATACTCTTCAAGGCTGGGGATATAGCTCAGTTGGTAGAGTGCTTGCCTTGAATGCACAAGGCCCTGGGTTTAATCTCCAACACTAAAAAAAAAAAAAAAAAAAAAAAAGAAAAGAAAAAAAATAAACCAAACTAAGATCCAAAGCTTGAGAACAAATCTTATCTATCTTTAGAAAAATTGATTTTGTGAAGCTCAGTTTGCTTACAATTTCTAAAAAGAAAATTTCATCTGAGTAGAGGATATCAAGTATAATTTGTCCATTTTTCTAGTTTGTTTTTTTGGTAAAGAACTTGGAACTGAAGTCTGCCCATCTAATTTGAACAGATACCTAAGCCCACAAGGCTTAACATAAGATACTTTTTTTTTTTTTTCCCAGAAAGACTTAGAAGTTGTTATCCCTTTGAAAAGGAAGCTATACTAAGAAAAAAAAATGTAATTATTAACAAGAGGATGTTTTGAATTTAGAATATATTATGGTAAATAGTGAATTCAGTCTCTATCCTACCCAACTAAATATGTTCCCATGTTGATTATGCCTGTAGCTAAACTAAAATACTCTCATTGTCTAGGTAAATGCCACATTTTATTAACAGAAAAATAATACTAAAATGCATTGTGATCTTATTGCACACTAAATCTTAAATTCTTTTTTCCTGTATATTTTGAATTATGAGTAGTAAGAATTCTATTCAATTCAGAAGCATGAGTTCTATAAAGTATCCACCCACACAAGATGTTAATTCATCCTCAGACAACATAAACAAAAAAAGCTTCAACTAGAAATTGGTCTGATCTGCAGTCCTATGACCACTAAATGTAATATTTTATCTACAAACACTTTTAATAGGATCTCTAAATAAATAAGAATTATCTCTCTAAAAAAATAAAAGCAGCAAAATATATGTATATTTACCATAACCTAAATAATCCTGAAAGACCTTTTACATATAGGATTTTAAGAGGAAGTATTTTTAAGGTGTGCTCTCTTCCTAAAATGAAGGCATATGCTCTTTGATTCAATGCTCCTTTTATAACTTCCAGTTGTTGTTTGTATATTGAGATATCCAAAGCTTAAAATATCTTATTGAAGAATTATAAGTAATACATTGTCTATTTTCAGTGTTATGACATTATGCTATCAATACCTTGGGCAGTATAAAAGCCTTCCTCTTATGTCTTGTTGTAGGTAAGTGGATGGAGCTGGAAAATATCATGCTAAGTAAAATAAGCCAATCCCCCCAAAAACAAAGGCCAAATGTTTTCTCTGGTAGGCAGATGCTAATTCACAACAAGTGGACAGGACTAGGGAAAAATAGAGGTGCTTTGGATTAGGCAGAGGGGAGTGAAGGGAAGAGAGGGGGTTTCGGGTGTAGGAATGACAGTAGAGTGAATCAAACATTATTACCCTATATACATATATGATTACATGACCAATGTGATTCTACAACATGTGCAACCAGAGAAAGATAAGTTATACTCCACTGATGTATGATGTGTCCAAATGAATTCTACTGTCATGAATAACTAATTAGAACACATTTTAAAAAACACTGAAAAACAAAGATTAACTTATATACTTTAATTTACTATATTCTCATTAAATTTTATTTATTAACATAAAATCCAACAGATGATACACTCCATTTATTTACAAATATTTATTACAAAAGCAATAGTTAAGCACTAAGATTATTTAGTTATATGCTGATACTGCATTAAATAACCTTTTCATATGCTTAGTTCAAAAGATATTAAACACAAATATTGGTAAATTTAGTACATTGTGGCCAACTTGGGTCAACAGATATTCAGTACTTTGGAAACACAGAAAAAAAAAAAGAAACTGTATTTATATTGACCATAGTGGAACCAAATTTCTCTAATTGTTTCCCATGTTTCCTACTTTTGTCATTCAAATGTCATTTTTTTATTTGTTGCTTTTACAAATACATGAAAGTAGAGAGTATTTAGACATATTATATGTACATGGAGTACAATCCATTCCAGTTAGGATCTCATTCTTTTTGTTGCACATACTGTAGAGTTACACTGATTTTGTGTTCATACATGAGCAAAGGAAAGTTATGTCTGATTAGTTGTACTATCTTTCCTATCAACATACTCCCTCCCTTCCCTGCATTCCCCTTTGTCTAATTCAATGAATTTCTATTCTTCACTCCCTTACCCTCCCTTGTTGTGGGTAAGTATCCACATGTCAGAGAGAACATTTGGCCTTTGGTATCTTGGAAATGGTTTATTTCACTTAGCACAATATTCTTCAGTTTTATCCATTTACTGGCAAATGCCATAATTTTATTCTTCTTTATGGTTGAATAATATTCCACTGTGTATATATAGCCCATTTTCGTTATCCATTCATCTGTTGAAGGGCATTTAGGTTTGTTCCATAGCTTGGCTATGATGAATTAAGCTGCTATAAACATTAATGTGACTGCATCACTGCCTCAGTGTGGCTGGGCACAAATCAGGAGCCACTCAAGCAGGAACAAACTTTATTTTCCGAACTCCTATGAACGCCACCCACATGGCCCTCCTAGGCACACCACACACCAACTGGAACTCCCTCCACCGGAACTTCACCAACCAACATGAACTCCCTAGGAATCCCCATGAGAACTCCAAATTAGCAGGGCCCCTTGGAGGGGGGGAGGTCTATATACAATTGAATACACAACCTGTTTCAATCCAGCACCAATGATGGTTTCAGTCCAAGCTTTCTAAGGGATCTCCATACTGCTTTTCACAGTGGTGGTTACACCACTTTGCAGTCCCTCCAGCAATGTACCTATTTAATGAAGACAGAATTAGACAGGCACTCAGTATAGATAGATTAAATTGAGTCAGGTCAGATCAAGGAGGTCAATTTTGAGTGAATCAGGGAAGTTGGAGACTGTCCCCTGAGGGATCCTAAAAGAACCTGCCCCTGCTTCAACCGGTTGCCAAGGTAACCTGTTCCAGGAATTTCCTCTTCCTACAGGGAGCTCTAAGGATGTTAATGTGTCCTTGGCTACTCCTTCCTGCCCTTCCCCCTTCAGCCTAGCTGTTTCCCACTTGGACCCTCCTGCCTAGCATTCCTGGGCCTAGTCACTTACACAGGAAGGAGAAAGATGAGGGGAAAGGTCGGAGAACAAAGGAAGCCTAGGACATATAAAAAGGGCAGAACACCTCGCCTATTGGGGAACCATGATAGTAGTTATGGCCCCCTTCTCCCTCCCAAGAGGATTCTATGTTACCCTTTTTTTAAATAAAACCTGCTTTATATGCTTGCCTCAGCGTGTTTCTCTAATGTTCAAACTTCAACATGTGGGGAAGCAGAACTTGTCACCAGCGGTATCAGTATGCTGATTTTTAAGTCCTTTGGTTATGAACTATATTGTTTATAAGTCTTTGGGGTATAAATAGTGGTTTCAGCCCAAGCTTTCTAAGGCATCTCCATACTGCTTTTCACAGTGGTTACCCCAATTTTCAGTCCCTCCAGCAATGTATCTTTCCCACCATATCCTTGCCAACATTTATTATTCCTTGTATTCTTAATAATTGCCATTCTGACTAGAGTGAGATAAAATCTCAGTGTAGTTTTATATATATATATATATATATATATATATATATATATATATATATATAGAGAGAGAGAGAGAGAGAGAGAGAGAGAGAGAGAGTTCCCAGCGGACACAACATCTTTGTATGCGGTGCTGAGAATCGAACCCAGGCCGCACGCATGCCAGGCAAGCGCACTACTGCTTGAGCCAAATCCCCAGCCAAAATCTCAGTGTAGTTTTAATTTGCATTTCCTCTAATTGCTGGAGATGTTAAATTTTTTTTCATATCTTTTTTGACCATTTGTACTTCTTCTGTGAAGTATCTGTTAAGTTTCTTTGCCCATTTATTGATTGTGTCATTTGTTTTATTGGTGCTAAGTTTGAGTTCTTTGTATATCCTTGAGATTAATGCTCTATGAGAGGTGCAGGTGTTGGTAAAGATGGTGCCCAGAGTGCTTCTCTTCTGGGAGCTAAGGTCCATGATGCACTGAATGGCACAGGAACCATCACCTCCAATCCCTGTGAATGGCACCAACTTTGAATGGCACACCTCCAATCCCTGAAGTAGTGGCAATGAAGAAGTAACAGCCCACTCGCCTTGCTACTCCTCATCCTGTGTTAAGCCCATAAATATCAACACCCTGTTCATGATCACTCTCTTACTCTCTTACTCTCTCTCCTCTCTCTCTTACTTACTCTAACCCCTCCTCGCTCCCTCTTCCCTCTCTCCTCTCTCTCTCCCTCTCCTCTCTCTCTCTCTCTCTCTCTCTCTCTCTCTCTCTCTCTCTCTCTCTCTCTCTCTCTCCTCTCCTCTCCCTCCCCCCCCTCTTCCTCCCCTTCTCTTCTTCCACTGGCTGTTATGGTCCTGCTCATAAAATCTCAGGCTTGTTGAATTTACAGAGCTTTTACACCATTCCTTACACAGGTAGTAAAGATTTTCTCAAATTTTTTGGCTCTCTGTTCACATTCTCAATTGTTTCCTCAAGTGCCTTATGTTTTTTAAGCCCACTAATTTTAATTTTAATAAAACTAGTTTTGAAAAACCAGCCTCTACCTCAGAGCAAAGCCTGTCCAAGGAAGAGGGAGTGACGCTTGTCCTTGGAAAGACCCACAGAGCACTCCCAGGCACATACCCACCCTGCTGAGTTGTTTATCTACAAATAATTGGAGAGATCTGCTGCCCCAGGTGTCCATGACTCAGTCAGGCTAGGTTGGGATCCATAGCAACCGCCTAGCAGCTACCAATCAGCTTAAGACAGGGAAAATACCTGGGATGCCAGATGACCTTCCCAGTAGTTTATGGTGGTTAATAACCTGTTGGGAAACCATGTAGTTCAGCACATACTCCCCTCATGGCTTAAACCAATCAGTTCAAATGAGTCCCCCTCTTGTACTAGCCAATCAGCCTTACCCAACTTGTTCCCACCAGTGAATGTACTAATCATGTTTTAGATTTGTGTGATGATTTGCTAAGAGATGCTATGATATATGTGAAGTCCCTGCCTTCCCCCAAAGAGTGTATAAAACTGCTGCAAACCCTGGACTCCGGGCCTCTCAGCATCACCAGTTGCTGTGTGAGCAGAGGACCTAGCTGGCTCACAATAAATGCCTCTTTGCTGCTTACATCGATCTTGGTCTCTGGTGGTCTTTTCCGGGGTCCCGAATTTGAGCATAACAGTTTTATACTTGAACTTGATTTTACTTTGATTGAAATGTTTATATCTCACTATTCTTATAAATATTGTCACTTCACAATTTTCTTGTTCTTTTACCTATTATCTTTCTATCTTTGAAGATAGAAAAAGATAGTACTAAAATGGGCCCCTTGTTTACATAAACATTTAAATTGTCAGAAATGATATATCAGCACAATCTGTAGGCCTTATTTTGTGCAGTATTTGGAAAGAAGTACCACACTGGAAAACAGGATCAGTCTGCTGCCTTCACTGTTTTCCTGGAAGCATCCTAACTGCAGGTCAAAGAAAAACCCCATCTGTGTATTCCAGAACTTTCTAGGGGATCTGATAAACTGTCTTGCAAAGGGAATATAGTCTGTAGTGGAAGGTCCCCATCAGAAGATGTAATGCACTGCTCATATCATTTTGTCTATAGTGGCAGATCCAGAAGAAATGTTCAGGAGGGCAAATCAAAGTGCAGGGCCCACTGAGATGAGGGTCCGGAATACAGACCCCCTCACTAGATTGAAGAGCAATGCCTTGCTTCTGTAGAAGCCACCCACAAGTCCTCTTAATCAAGACACTGATCCATTCCTTTAATTCATCAATTTCTTAGCTGAATGACTAAATTACAAGAATATAAATGTCTAATTTCTATACTCCTTCATAATTGCAATTAATACTCAAACACTTTTATTTTAATTTCAGTTGTAACTCTGAACATGAGGTCAAAATGGTTTTTCTCATAAAGTGTTGATATATAGTATGAGCAGATGGGAAGTAAAAAAAAATTTAAACATAGTCAAATAACTTTCTTTTAGTTGTCCTGCTTTTATTAACTTTTATGTGCCTTTTATTTGAACTTAACTTCCATGATATTCACTGATTGATTCTAAAGTTCAGTTGTAGAGATGATTTGAACCAAAATTATGAAATGCTAGTTAGGAAAGCAACCATACATTAAATGTTCAGAAACTGAGCTAGACATTTGAATGTAAATGAGTTTCATTTTTATACCTCTTTGTTCACTTTTAATAACCAACTATTTATCAAATAATGCATCTTTTAGAACATATTGAGTATTTCTTATGTGTAACACAGTAGTCTAGATATATATTCTGAATATATATCACAGAATGAAGAAGAAAAATAGAATCATTTACATTCACTTCCATCAAAACTCATTTGGCTTCCCCTACCCATAATCAAGGGCTTATAAATAATTAACCAAAAGTAATTTTGTTTCTTAAGTTCAGCTTCATTTTACAAGAAGGACTCCATATAGCCCATAGGCCTCACCTCTCTCTGTCTTGTTGTCCTAAAGCTAGTCAATATCTGACCACCATTTCTTGTTCTTTAGAAAGTCCAACTGGATACACCTAGGAAGATATTGATGAGTCACTGGTACCATGCCTGTCTTGCACCTTGACCAGCAGAAGTTGCATTACAATTTTTACTTAACCTAAAGGAGTGATGGCTATAATGCTGTACTGTAAAGTTCATTTCAATTAAGAGAGTGCAAAAATGTTGAAATTTACTGACAAGCTTGTTCTTTGATTTGGAAATCTTTATGGTGACTTCATGAGGATTTAATTCTGTCTGCAGTCTAGTGCTCATTCTTTCCTGAGTTTCCCACATGCAGAAAGGAAATGGGTCAGTTTTCTTAACATTTGTGTGGGTTTTTTTTTTTTTTTTTGTCTTTTATACCTGATACTTTAAACCAGCATTTTAGTTGAAAAAGTTAATGTGTCAAAATGTGTACTTTTATGCTTAAATGAATTTTACAGTGATGTACCCATGTAGCCACAACAGCAATCAAGATATAGACTAAGATCCTCCCACCTCAAAGATTTTTATATTCTTTACAAGTGAGACCTTCTGAGGCAGGTGATAGATTATCTGAAGACTGATAGAAATGAAGAAATAAATGAGGACTTTAGAGAATAGGATCCTACCTCCCAAGATTAAAATCCTAGGTGAAAGCTTGATTTTTAGTTTTTGTTTTTGGCCCCCTGACTGGAAGGCTCCACTCATGCTCAGGTGCCCATACATTCCAGGTGGCCCCCTTCCTTAACTACCCTAAGAGCAGTCAATCCAAAAGAGTTGCTTTGAACCCAAGTCATTCTTTTGTTTTAAAGAACAAGTTCAGGGCAAACTCAGTTTAACAAATGCATTAAACCTCCCGTTATGTTGAATAAGAAATTAAAGTTGTACATTTAAGATTGAATCAGAAAAAAAGAACCATCAAGAAAGACTTTCCAATGAAAGATTTGTTCCTTATCAAAACAGTATAAAAGCCCTTAGAAAGTTCCCAAGGGTGCCCTATTTGGGACCCTTCCCATGCTGTGAGAGCTTTCCTTTCTTACTTCTAATAAATCTGTGACTCAACTGTCATCCTTGGTCATCTGCATACTTCACTATTTATGTGTGTGAGACAGGAAACCTCCCATGTCCACCCAACCCCATACCCCCTTGACCTAGACAACTCAGGATTTTCTCTTTTTTTCTCATTATATATTACATTTATATTTCCTAGAGTTTTGTAAAATTAGAATCACATATCACATATTCTCATGTGTCTTGACTTTTTTTCTCAGTATGTTTCAGACTCATTTGTTATGGGTACCAGTCATATCCTCCTTTCTATTGTGAATGGCATTGCAATTTTCAGGTATGAATGGCTTGGACATTGTCTAGTTCCACTTGGGGTTATCCAAATAAAAATATGATGGAATTTCAATTCAAGTTTCTTTTTTGATAAATCTAAGCATGGAATTTTCTAGGCAGTGTAAAATTGAAGTCTATCTGTTAAAGAGACTTCCACACTGTTTTCTAAAATTTCAGCAATATTTTACATGTCTGAAAGTAGTGTACGGGAAATTAAGCTTTGTTCTAGATGCTGGCCAAAACCTAATATTGTGAATTTTGTTAATCACAGCCTCTCTAATGGGTGTGTATGTAATTTTAGAGGTTTTAATTTGGATTTACTTGATAAGACATCTCAGCTTATTTATTTTCTTTGTCTATTTTTATTGAATAAGATATTTGAATAAAAACTTTATGAAAAATATATGAATGGTAATGAATACAACATGAGATAGTCAATACACTGTATTGAACACTCCTTTTCTTATTTTCTTGTTGTCACTTTATTATTATAATTACTAGCACAGCACATACTAATTGTACAGGTTGATGTGTTTACTGACATTCTCATACATGCATATGCCATGAATTGATCCTGTCTTCCTTCCCTTCTTCTGCCCTCCCATCCTTCTCAATTTCCAGTATTTAATAATCCCTCTTCTACTTTTACCTCAATAGTTTCTTTCCTTTTTGAAGTTTATATATATGAGAGGAAATTTTTCTTTCTGTGTTTGATTTATTTTATTGAAACAAGTCCTCCAGTTCCATGCATTTACCTACGGAAGAATGTCATTCTTCTTTATGGCTGAATAATATTCCATGTTATTTATGTTCAATATTTTATTTATTCATTTACTATTGATGAATACCTGTGCTTATTTCTTATCTTTGTTATTGTAAATAGAATTGTAATTGTAATTGAGATAGTCAATATACTGTTATTTATTAAATATTGTTATTTAAATTACAATATACAATTGTTATTTAAATAATATACATGGCAATTCAAGTATCTTTTTTGTATGCTTTTTTTCATTTCTTTGGGATATTATTTTAGTAAGCTTTTTTTCTGCTTTGACCAAAAGATGTGACAGAAACAATTTTAGAGGAGAAAAAGTTTATTTGGGGGTACACAGTTTCAGAGGTCTCAGTCCATAGACAGCCAGTAGAAGGAAGTGGTCACATGATGATCAGAAACCAGAGAGAACCTCCACTTGCTGACAGAAAAGATATATTCCAAAGGCATGCATCTAAAGACCCACACCCTTCAGCCACACCTTACCTGCCTCTAGTTACCACCAAGTTAATACCTCCTAGGAAATTAATTCACTGATTCAGTTAAGGCTCTCATAACCCAATAATTTCACTTTTAAGCCTTCTTGCATTATCTCACATTATGGACCCCCATTATACAAACTATAACAGATATTACGGAGGAATGGAATAGTTGGATCATATGGTAGTTCTATTCTGAGTTTTTATCCTGTTTTGTGTAGTGGGTACACTAATTTACATTCCCATTGGTGCTGTATAAGTGTTCCTTTCATTCACATTATAACAAGCATTTATTTGTTAATTGTTGGGTTTTTTGTTTGTTTGTTTGTTTTTTGTTTTGATGACAGCAATTCTAACTGGTGTGAAACAGAATCTCTTTGTAGTTTTGACTTGCATTTCCTTATGACTAAAGATAGTATTTTATCATATTTTTATTGTTTATTTGTATTTCTTTTAACAAGTATCTCTTTGAATAAAGTGCCCTCTTTTCCTGGGATGACATGCTTTACTATTTTTTTAAGTTTTTTGAACTCTCTCTATATATTTCTGATATCAATACTCTGTCAGATAAATATATTGCAAGGATTTTCCCCTGTATATAGTGGATCTCTCCACACACTTGATTGGTTCTTTTGCTGCACAGAGGCATTTTACTTTGATATAATTCCATTTGTCAATTCTTTGTTGGCTGTGCCTTTGGAGTACTATCCAGGAGATCATTGTCTGCACCAACATCTTGAAGAGTTTTCTTTATGTCTTCCTCTAGTAGCTTTAGTTTCCCATCTTACATTAAGGTCTTTGATCCAGTATGAGTTGGTTTTTGTATAGGGTGGGAGACAGACGTCAAACTTCAATCTTCTGCATGCACATCACTGTCCTTTTGACAATGTATTTTTTGGATACTTTGCCCAAAATCAGTTGGCTGAAAATGGATGAATTTATTTCTGGGTTATCTATTGTTTTCCTATTAGTCTGTCTGCTTTTATGCCAATACCATTCTGTTTTTGTTACTAAGGATCTGTAATACATTTTGAAAGCAGGTATTATAATGCGTCCCACATTGCTCGTTTTTCTTAAAATTCCTTTGACTATTCAGGACCTTTTATGCTTTCATATGAATTTTACGATTATTTTTCCATTTATTTTTAAGAATGTTATTCGTATTATTATGGAGATTATATTCAATCTGTAAATGTGTCTGGGGAATATCAATATTTTAACATTATTAATTCCTCTAATTCATGACCATACAAAGTCTTTCCAACTTCTCATGTCATCTTTAATTTCTTTCTTCAATGTTTTGTGATTTTGATTTTGATTTACCTCCTCATTTAGGTTATTCCAAAGTATTTTATTTATTTCTGTGGATATCATTCATGGGATAATTTTCTTGATTTATTTCACAATGAATTCTCTATAGATGTATAGAAAAATCTACTGATATTTCAATGTTGATTTTATATTCTTTCAATTTACTGAATTTTTAAATCAGGTCTCAAATTCTTTTGGTGGTGTTTTTAAGATTTTCTATACATAGAATCACATTATCTGCAAATAAACACAATTTTAATTTCTCCTTTCCTATTTATATATCCTTTATACTGTTCTCTTTCATGATGGCTTTGAAATATTTATACTACACTAAAATAGAGTGATGAGAGGAAACAAGATTAGAGGAAATGCTATCTAGTTTCCTCCATTTCATATGATTTTGGCTTTGGGCTTGTCATATAGTTTTCATTATGTTGAAATGTGAAACTTGTATTGCAAATTTATTTAGAACTTTTTCATGAAGGCAGATTAAATGTAATCAAAGACAATTTTTTGCATTGTATTGAGATGGTCATATGATTGTAGGTTTTGGAATATTTTTTGTTTGGTTTGTTCTTTGTTTTATTTTGATTCTGTGATACTGTGGTTTAAATCCAGGAACACTCTACCACTGAGATCCATCCTCAACTGTTTTTGCTTATTTTTTTGTTTGTTTTTATTGAAATAGTGTCTTATTTTCCAAGTCTGGCCTTGAAATTGTGATTTTCCTTCTTCAGTCTCTTAAGTATATGGAATTTTATGTGTGAACAATCAAGTCTGGCTGATCTTGTGATTGTTATCAGTGTTTCTATTCATGTGCTGTATTAAGTTTTTATTTGTATATGATGAACTATCTTTGAATGCCTGAAGTAAAACCAACTTGATAATGGTGTATAATTTTTTTTTAATGTACTGTCAAATTTAACTTTAAATTTTTATGTTAAGGACTTTCACATCTTTGTTCTCCAGAAATATTGATATATAACTATGAGATCAGGCCTCAGAGCGGCAACCAAAGGAGGCAGATTTAAAAAGACGGCTGCACAAAGCTTTATGGAGACTCATTCCTGAGCAATACTCGATCAGACCAACAGGGTGGACAGGAGAAGGGTCTGATGAGAAACCGCATGGGGGCTCAACCCGACTGGAATCATATGGAGCTTACACAGAAAGGGAAGGGCTTTGGACAGGAAAAGGTGTTTTTAGAGTCTCTTGTCCCACTGGAGTTGGTCCCGGGAGGTGGCTGAAATCCAGGGTTGGCCAGAAGAAGCTGCTGATTGACAGGCCTTAGCCAGAAGATTCCGCTGATTGACAGGTGGCTCCATCAGTGCCTGATTGATGTTTCTTTCCCAGGCTGCTTGGTGCTTTGTTCCTAAGTCACCGCCACCCACCGACTTGACAATAACCATGTAATTTTTTTTATTTGTTGTGTTCTTGCCAGGTTTTGATAATGCGGTAATATTGGATTCATTGAATAAATTCAGAAGTTTTCCTTCAGTTTTTTTTTTTTTTGGAATAGTTTTTGTAGTGTTGACATTAGTTCTGATAAAAGTCTGCTAAAATTCAATAATAAATCTTTCTGGTTTGAGGTAATTCTTGGTTAAGAAACTTATTATTACTGCTTTCATCTCATTATTTGTTATTACTCTTTTAGGTTTTTTAATATCCATTTGGTTCAATTTTGATAGGTCATATGTATCTCAAAATTTGTGTGTTTGTTCTAGACTTTCCAATTTATTCACATACAGTTTTTAAAATATTTCCAAAAGATCATTTAAATTTCAGTGACTTTTGCTTTTGCGTCTCATTTTTTTTACCTCAAACTTTATTTTATTTTTCTTCCTTTTTAGTTGGATTAGTTTAGCTGAAATTTTATTCATTATGTTTGCCTTTTCAAAGAATCAACTGTTTTATTCTTTGCAATGTCTTTTTAGTTTCTACTTCATTTATTTCTTCCGTGATCTTTATAATTTCTTTCCTTTTACTGATTTTAGATTTGAATTATTCTTATTTTTAAGAACTTCATATTTATCATTATGTTTATTTTTTTGAGATCTCTCTTTTTTCTTCTTTTTTTTTTTTTTTTGGTATTGGGGATTGAACCTAGGGATATTTGACCACTAAGATACATCCCATCTCCTTTTTTATTTTTTATTTTGTGACAGATCTTACTAAATTCCTGAGGGTCTGACTAAATTGCTGAAGCTGACATTGCACTTGTGATCCTCCTCGTTCAATCTCCCATAATAGTGGGATTACAGGTTTCAACCATCAAGCCTAACTTAGATTTGCCTAATTTTTTTGTTTTTATTTTGGCATTTATTACTATCAACTTCCCCAATAGTATAAGCTTAAACTATATCCTACAGTTATGGTATGTTGTGTCTACATTTCACTTGATTCAGGAAATTGTTAAATTTCCTTCAATGATTCAATGTTCATTTAATAGCCTGTTATTCACTCTCCATGTATTTGTGTAATTTTTGCGGTTCCTATTCATGTTTATTTCTAATTTCATTCTACTATGATCAGATAAGATGAAAGAAATTATTTAGATTTTTTAAAAATTATTTCAGTTCATGTTTCAGATTTTGTTTAGACTTGTTTTTTAGCCCAATATATATTCTGTTTTGGATAAAGCTAATACAGTAATGAAAGGAATGTGCATTCTGCAATTGTTGGAAGGGATATTCTGTAGATGCCTGTTAGCCCCATTCAATTTATAATGTAATTCAACTCTGAAATTATTTGTTTTGGTCTAATTGATCTATTAATTCATGAGAATAGATATTTAAATTATGAACTATTATAATCAGACCCATCACTCCCTTTATATCTAGTAATGTTTGTTTTATGACATTAAGTGCTCATAAAGTCAGTGCATATGTATTTATAATCATTATATCTTCTTGATAAATATTTCTTTTGATAAATATATAGGACCTTCTTTTTCTTTCCTAACTAATGTTGTTTAAAAAAAATCTATTTTGTTATATAAGAGTAGAGTTAACCCTGCTTTGTTTTAGCTTCCATTTGCTTAGAACATCCTTATTCATTTTTTCCAATTTTATTCTGCAGATATTTCTGTGGATGAGGAGATTTTTTTGGAAGGAACACAATTTTGAGTCACTTTTTAAATCGATTCTGCTATTCTGCTTTTTAAATAGAGAATTAAGACCATGTATATTCTGTGTATTATACAAATAAAATATATAGGTTCTTGTCATTGTTTTGGGTACTCAATGTTTTTTCATCCTCATTATTCATCTTAGAAATCTGATGGTTTACTATATTGACAATGTTCAGTTATTTCATAATTCTCATTTGCATTAGTACATTTCTAGGGAAATGTATTGTTTCATGTGCTCTCATGGGTGTGTTTATCTTTCTTCCCCTTCTAAGTATAAGATTCCTTTATGTATCTTCTGTAATGCAGGCTTAGTAGTTATGAATTCCTTTAGTTTAAGCTTATCTTTGAAGATCTTTATTGATCCAAAGATTCTGAAGGATAACCTTGCTGGGTATAGTAATCTTGGTTTTCTTTCAGGACTTGAAATATATCATGCCATGCCCTTCTGGCCTTTAGATACCTGCTGAAAAATATGCTATTATTCTAATGAGTTTGGCTATAAATTCTCTCTTACAGATTTTAATAGTCTATCTTTTTCCTTTCTTTTAGTAATATACCTGTCATAGTTTGTATATGAGGTGTCCCTCAAAACTCCTGTGTTAATGCATGAATGTTCAGAATAATGATGGATGTGAGAGTTGTAATCTAATCAGCCCAACCTCATTTTAATGGACTAATTGGATGGTAACTGCACACAAATGAGGTATGACTGAAGGACTTATAGTCATTTCTGAATGGATATAGGACACAATGGTGTTATTTTTGTTTAGTGCTAAATGTCTGTGTTATTTAAAAAAATGTTGGTCCTTGATCTGTTAAGTAGTTTAGAAGTTACTTACAAATTGCTCTAATAGCTTCAAGGGTGTTTTGGGTTGCTATTGTTCATAATTTAATAGTTATAATATTGGTATAAATTACATGTTTTACTGAAAATGCTTAGCCTCACTATTGAATCACAAACCTCATGAAACCTTTGCTTGGTGCTCTTGATTTCCATATTTCTCTGCACTGACTGGTAAAAATTTAAATGGTTAGTATATATATATATATATATATATATATATATATACCTGCTGAAAAATATGCTATTATTCTAATGAGTTTGGCTATAAATTATATATATATATATATATATATATATATATATATATATATATATATATAAAATGAGTTTGTATATATATAATATTGTATATATAATGATATATAATATCAGGTATTATGACACCCCCCAAATTGTGACCACTCATCAATTTTGAAACTATACATGCATGGTATATATCAAAAACTAAAGGAAAATCTCTATATATTTATGGCATAACTCATTTGTTTCCATTTCTTTTACCAAGAAAAAAACATATGCTTTTTGTCCAATGCCTAAAAACAGACATTTTATGCTTTTTTCTAGATTTCTTGACATTTGTTGAAAAAGGGTAAACTTTAAAATGGAATACATTTTTTCCTTTATGGAATACATTTTTTCTTTTCCCTCCCTTTTGAACATCTTGAGATGATGATAGCTACTGTACAACTCTGATGTTTTCATTTACAAAGTGGAAAGGCAAAGATCATGTGTACTCTGGATTGGGTAAAAATTCAAATAATCATTTTAAAACAAAGTAGGTTTTCCATTGACAATAAGTAAAATTTTGATTTCACATTTGTACAAAAATAATTACACTTTCATCAAAGGTACTGTGGCTAAAATAGTTTCAGGGGTCTATCCAAAAAGGATGACAATGTTTCAAATGTTTCCTGGGAAGTTAGAATGTGGTCATTTGCAAACAATCTGCAATGATCCATAAGAGAGTTTGAAACTTACCAGTGATATTGCGAATTCACATCTTTGCTGTACTGTGTAGAAAAAGCTTTCATCTGTCCACTTCTAATATAATACAATGTACTTCCATACCCTGGAAAGTACTAGAGGTAATGACCTGAATTATACTTCTCTGGCACTGCATCATAAAGAATAAAAAAGAGCTTAAGGGGCTGGATACATAGGACACACTTCACCCATTGCTAAAATGATACTTTCTTTGAATCTTACTATAAGAAATGCTTTAAGTATCTAGTCACTCTGCAACATAATGCACAAAAATCTGTTTAGAAAAGCAACTATACTTGTGGATTTTGATGAAATTTTCCAAACCACATTAACTTAAAAAAGTTGATATCAGCAACATGATACAGAGAATTTCCCTGATATATGTATAAAAATAATCTTGATTACTGGAGAGGTTTATAGAGAAGTAATATCAGTCTTAGAAATTCTAGAAAATTTGGGTATCCTGGAACATTTAGTTTTTATCTTAGATTTACACACAGAATCCAAAAAGCCTAATGTGACTGTTTGGGATATTATTATCTTATAGGAGTTTTCTTGTGAGAAAGGTTTGAATTAATGGAACAGAATCTGTATCCGTTTTAAGGGAGAATAGGGATGAACAATGTTCTCAAATGTACACAAGCAACTGGGAAGTTTTCAAGTTACATATGGTGTTAATGTTAATCATTCTCAAGCAGTTAATTTTAAAAATATCCAGTACACCCTTAGAAATTCAATACTTTGTTTTAATTTGTTAAACTACATGCATTTTTTGGCATAAGTGACTGGAAATATTATGGATTGGTCAGATTTTGTTTGCTTTGAGATTTCAGTGGTCAACAACATTTAGATTAAATCAGGAGAAAAGTCACTGGGAGTACTCCTAGAATATAAATGCTTGCCAAACACCTAACTGTAAAATTCACCATTCATCACTCTTTTAAGACTTGCTATTTTATCTGCACCTAGCATTTGACATACTGTAGATTTTCATCAATTTGTACTATGGGGACTGGGCTTTAACTTTCACAGGTGATATATAGATAAAGCAACAAAATAGTATGTAATACAGAAAATACAAGGAAAATGACCATGACTCATTGTTAAAAATGATTTCCACATGAATCTTGTTCAGTATTTTGTGCTTACTTTCTTCAATAGGTTCAAACCTATTCCCTAGGCAGGCTTCTCCTTTTATATTCAAGATATTCAAGCATTTTATCTGATTTGACAGCTTGCATACACAAGAAAGAGAACCAAACAGAGTTGGCTTTCATTTTCTTTGACTTTTCATATTACAAAGGACTGCATTAATCCCGCATTTCATAAATTAACGTGGACCCCATTGCTTCCCACAGTTGATCTTATTGAAATAGTATTGCATGAGTTTTGTAGATCAACTGATTTCAACATTATGGAAAAGGCAATTTAGAGCAACATCCAATGTAAGCAGAAATGTAGAGAAAAACTAGACAAAGGAGCCATTATAGCTGACTATATGCCTTGATAGCATTCAGATGTCTGCATCCATTTGCAGTTATATTGCTGGAAACCTTAACTTGAATAGTCTGAAACATTGTAAATTTAGCTCTTCAATAAGCCATTTGCTGAAAAATAATCTGTTGAAGAAAGTGGCTCTCCCAGCCTAATTCTTTCTCTATTTCATTGATATCTTACAAATAATGGTGCACAAGTCCTAGAAAAGTGCAATGCTCATAGAAACTGAGTACTCTGCAGAGCATCTGTGTATAAGCAAAAGACAGACCCTCATGGATACCTGCCTCCTCCTATACACACTAGCACCCCATCATACTTCATGCTTACTCCTTATGTCCAGAACCTATATCTTGAAGAGATTTTAAAAGAAGCAATTGAGAAAATCAAGAGAAAAGCCATAAATGAGTTAGAAAATGAATTTCTCTGGACAGACTCTAACTTGAATGATCTTTGGCAAAGTAAAGTCAGACTTAAATGACAGCTCAATTTGGAAGGTTAAAGACAATGTGAGCTGGATGTGTAGCTCAGTGGTAGAGCAATTGACCTAGAATGCACAAGGCTCTGGATTTAATTGCCATCACTGGAAAATGTATAAATATAAATATAATGCCACTATCTTGCTACTTATAAATGCTCAGAATCCGAGAAATTGAACATAAATGCTTTTTAAAGTAAGCACCTAAAGATGATAATTATTCTATCAATTCTTACTTTAAGTGTCAACTGTTTAGTTAATATATCTCAAAGGCATATATCTGTAAGGAACAGATTTTTAAATAGTGCTTGCCAAACACGTTTTTTATATGTTTTTATATCTAATTTGTACTTAAGTTTGGAAAGTAGCAACTGAGGAGTTAATGAAGATATCAAGTTCAGTATATACGTATATGTTTGTGTTTGTGTATGAAAGTGTAATTTGTTGCAATATGACTTTTTTTAACCTCTTCAATTAATCAATAAACCCTAATTAGTTCTGGAAAGTAGGATCATTATCCATACCTTCAGGAGTGAAGCAAGAACTAGGAGAGTCTTGAAGCACAAATCCAATGACAATGTTGTGCTTGGGTGAGTACTAAGATTCCAAAAGGCCATCTTCTTGTCAAAGACATGAATTGGTCTGAGTTTTCTGGTCCTTCCCTATTTTTCCAAAGAAAGTTTTATTGAAACAATGGTGCTATAACAGTGTTATGTAAGTTCCTTATATAACAACACTGACTAGGAAGCAAAAATATTTTTAAATTAAACAACAAATCAATTGCTTGCCCTACCTTCCAAATCTCTTGGTACATTCTGTGACATTCTGAAATTGTTGGGTTCTCCTGATTATATAGCAGTCACTGGTCAGAAAGAGGAATCTAAATTTCCTTTATCCTTCAAGTCAGAACTGCTTATGTCTATGAAAATATGTAGATCTAGAATTACACACACACACACACACACACACACATATATTCAGCATATATATGTACACATATGTACATGTATATATATACTTTTTGTCTCATTTTAAATACATTACAAAATACTAAATACTATATATGAGATAAACACAATTTGACCAGCTAACAAAGACAATCCTCAGAAACATGGTTACACACAGAAAATAAATACCATATGTATATACTTTATATATACATTAAATATATATATATATATATATACACATTATATATTTACATATGAAATATATATATAAATTGTATTATATATTTGTATATTTAAGTACATAAACATATATATGTATGTATGTGTATATATATATATATATATATATATATATATATATATATATATATCTCCTGAAAAAAAGAATCTAATTTGTCTACTACATAGAAAATTTCTTATAAAACAGTGAATTCGATTGATAGCTAAATTTCAAGTATTGTATTCACCCAATACTATCTTGTTTTTTTGGGTTTTTGTTTTTTGATTTTGGTAGTGGGGATTGAATTCAGGGACATCTACCAGTGAGCCACATTCTCAGCCCTATTCTGTATTTTAATTAGAGACAGGGTCTCAGTGAGTTGCTTTACACCTTGCCATTGCTGAGGCTGGCTTTGAACTTGTAACCCTCCTGCCTCACTCAGCTCCTGAGCTGCTGGGATTACAGGCATGGGCCACCGCCCAGCCCATCTAGGTTTTGAGAACATGCCAACATACTCCATGATCAATGTATCCTCTAGGCCATAACACATGATATGATGTAACTAAACAGAAAACCGAATAGTAAATATATCTCTGTAGCACTATACTTTGATAGAAATTAATAAAGACAGATTTTAAAAAGAAGTGTCATATTAAAATATGGCTGGAAATGCATTGTTTCTTCATTTATACTCTAATGCTGACATTTTTTGGAAATTATAAAAAATAAGCAGCCTCTGTTTCTGAATTATCAATCGTCTCATTTTAAATACAGTACAAAATACTAAAATATATATGAGATAAGTGCAATTGAACAGATGATAAATGGAACTGACAAGTAGATTTATTATAAACATGGGTACTCACAAAAAATATTGGTAGTATGACCATCTTGGGGCAAATCCTGAAGAATGCGCAAGATGAAATTATTTGCAAAAAAGAGCTGACTTCCGGAAACCAGAGCAATGAGCATTCTGTTTTCAGTCTAGGATTCTATTTGGTCCCTTGTTTGTGCCTTGTGTTTGAATTCTAAATATCTATGCACATGTCCATCTCTCTCAGTACTTTGTAAATAATTAATATATAGTGACCATGTCTTATTCAACTTTTTATTTCCTGTTGTTCTTAAGTAATATATATCATATATTAGTAGCAGTATAAATTATAATGCTATTACTCTTAATATGACTCATAATATATAATATATATATTTAGAAATAAATTATATTATTATATATGAATATATGTATATGTATATATGAATATATATGTGTGTGTATATACACACATATATATAAAATTCATATAGAGATATGTCATTCCCATAATAGGGAAAAGGCACTTTTATTCCTAAAGATATAGGGGTTAATACATTTTTCCTTGCACTTCTTATGAAGTTATTGCTCTCTTTCTTGACCAATAGCCACATCAAGTTCATACTTTCCTGACCACATTTTTTAGGCAATTGATGATTCATTCATAGGCCAAATTGCCAAACCACTGTGAATATATTATAAAATTGGCTACTGCCCTAATTTAAACAATAAAGAAGATTAAAGCAGGGTGGGTACAGCAATGAAAATAATATGCCTTTGGATTTCAAAGCCAGACACAGCCAGAGGCTATTTGATTTGTACCAACATAATTACATTTAAAAATGTGAAGAGATCTTCCCACTTAAGATCTCCTCCTGCCAAGAAATAAGTTGCCCTTAAACAGGTATATTTGGCTAAAACATGAAGGACTTTAAGTGCTTTAAGACTAGGTTTTTCTAAATACTCTGATTCTCTATATTTTTAGGTCAACAATTAACTTCAATAAGGTTCTTACAGGATTGACTTTCATTTTTTGGTTAAAGACCAACATATTGGGAAAATGCAGTTAGGAAGATAACAAGCATAAAGCATCACTTCTTTTATTCACTTAATGAAATGAACCAAATCATCTGCTACTGAAATGTGAGATCAATAATAAGAATTAGAAAACCGATTCTTCAATTTTAGCAAGGAATTCAATTCATTGTAGAGACAAAACCTTTGCATGAATCATCCTTATATAATCACTTTGTTTAGGTCAGAACAATTAAAGCACAGGTTTGTACAATTTCAAATAGAACTGAATATGCCTAGATGTTAAGCTCAACATGTTCAGGAAAAGAAAAGTACCCCACCATAGAAGAACCCTTTGATGACTAATGCACACACTTTGCATTAGGACAAAATGCAATACTTAATCATAAATATAAATATGCTCTGGACATATAAATATTTCATATACAACTACATAAATATATATATTTTTTATCTATCCAAGTCACACCAATTTCTACAGAATTCTTAGAGTAATAACATGAAATAAATCCTACCAATTTCTACAGAAATCTAAGAGTTCTAACATGAAATTCAATCTAAGAAAAAAGTTAATGATTTGTCATTTTGATAATTATGTAGACTGATTATGAAACCTACAGAAGGCTAGCCAATTTAAAAGAAAACATGAAAGGAATGGCTAAAAATTAGGATAAAGTTAAGTTAAACTGTAACTGAGAAATTACAAATTAGTGAATTATTATAGTTTTGAAAATAATAATATTTTAAGTCACTTTTTTATTGAACTAATGTCAATCAATTTTTCCCTTTATTGTAGGGTTGCAATTTTGAATGCACATGGCTTGCATACATAGGCTTATATACACTAAGAAAAGGCTCAGCCTACATTCTTTATTGTGACTTGTTTTTCCATCAATGTAGTATATTTATTGCTATTATTCCTTATTTTAAAAATGGGGATAATGGTAATTTAATCATTAACTTTTCTAGATGTTACCATTTAACATTTTTACATTGAGTAGTAGTTTTATTTTAAGTACAATGCTAAAATATGGAATAAATACTGAATGAATTGATGTGTTCTCATGCATTGGTGTATTATAATCTACTTCATCTAAAGACATATTTCTTTGAGATAAGCATGTTATTCTTTTAACTTTTTTAAAAATAGCACAATTAGATAATACAATTTTTGAATAAGACAACTACTTTCAAAAATTACATATAGGCATACATGTGCAGTAAGGCTAAACTATTAGAGAATATTCACTTACAAAACATTCAACAGACTTAAGAACTTGTTACAGATACACACCTTGATCAATTTTGCACAGGATTTCGAAGTTGCAGGAACTGTTCTCACTCCTTTTGCTTGGAACTGTGTTTGTCTATGTTGCGGGGAGGAGAGAGAAGCGTGTGACAGACTTCTTACGCTTTAGATACTTCAACTCAGGACATGAGTATAAAACCAAGGAGCACTGAACTATTAGAGAATTATGAAAGAAAGGGCATAGATAGATATTTAGGAGAATATTTAACACAGGGAATGTTATAATGAAGTAAGTCTTTTTTTCCTGTTATGCTGAAACCATGTCATTGCCAATGCAAAATGGAAACTTGCAATAAAAACATCCATTTACATGAGAAATTGCCCAAGTGCCCCCGCACACACTGCTTCTCATGCACAATACAAAGTGGTTTCATTTGCAGTGGAACATATGCTAAATGTTTAAGCTCAAAGATGATTTAGACAAAATGGAAAAGATTTTTTAAACATTTATTTTACACTTTACAGGATTCATTTAGATTGGCAGATGTTCCAAAACCCAAAGGAAAGTAACTTAACTAGCTGGTGGAAATGATAATGTTTGAGAAGAAGGCAAAAGGAAGGGGAAAAACTCTCTCACCTTGTGGCATTCAATATCAAAAAGCATATAAATAAGTAAATAAGTAATAAATAAAATTCCAGAGGAAATCTAGTACTTAAAATACTAAAGGGTTTCCAAATTCTTTCAGGTACCTGCAGCAAATGATGTATCGATTTTGCTGTTAAACTGCACAGCTGTAACCAACACATTAGACATGGAAGATAAAAGCAATGACTAAAAGCACCTTATTTCATCTGTCACACCTGAGGCACTGCCTTCTGCAGACCTTTAGTGTATTAGCACAGAAAATCAATTAGGTAAAGAGCTAAACAAATGAAGGGAGAATAAAAAAGGCCTCATTCACAAAGTGTCAGGGATGTCAACAAGCCCAGGAGACTTCAGTAAACTCTATGATATCTTCAAATAAACCATAACAACTTTTTCTGAACTTCTAAAAGTTAACAATTATGTATCACAGATTCCTTCAAACCTATTTTGGAAGATCCTTGGCCATTAAACAACAAAAGATAATGCTGAATTTCTTATGAATAAAAAATGAACTACCTATAAAATATACCTTAATTTTTTTTTGGTTTCCCTTGAAGTTTAATGTACATACATTTCATAAATGCTAAGCAGTCTGTGTCAAAAAACTAAATAACCCAATGTAACTATTTGCTACATTTTCAAATGACTACATTGAGTTATATTTCAAATTATATTTTCAATTTGATTGGATCCATGAATATTCAAGGTGATTGATTATCTTTTAAAATTTGTATAGGTTTCTATATTTCTACATGATCCCAAATTTACAGTGCAACTTTGGTAAATGATTTCCTCACTTATTTAAATAATCAAAGTCTATCACAACAGTCAAATGGCTTCTTTTTAAATAGACAAAGCACCGATCATAAGATCAACCTCATGAATTTTGCTAGCTTTAAAAAACATATTAGTGTTTATTTAAGGAACAGTAGTTTTTCCCCAAATAAAATCAAATTGCTTCTTGTGAGATGTTCTTAAACATGTCAGAGGTAGTCTGTGTCATACTTGGATGCAAATTAAATTTTAGGGTCAATATTGACCCCCTTTTCTGCAAATTGTCCAAATTATAAAACTATTTATTTTTTCTCTAATTCTTATGCCATAACACATATTACCTGACCAATTTTCCAGTCACTGATGCTTCATCTGAGCTCCTCACAGCTGTTAATATAGAATCTCATCCTTCCCATTTCATCTTCATGAGTAGACATTTTCTTCCCATAAAATACTTTCCATTCACTGAGTTCCATGAGCTCCAGATCTAACATTCTGAAATTCTCAAATTACCTCATGGAATTTGCTTATGCCCTCTGCCTTCTCATATGGATCATTGATGCCCAGATGTCAAGACCTCTCTATGAAAGTCTGATTCTCCTCCTTTCTTTCTGAATATTTGCATTTTTGGTCCCCAGAACCAATAGCAGCCTCTAACTGTCTACATCCTGCTTGTGCACCTGAGACTCAAATCAGGTATCACTGATACTCGCATTGCCCTGTTTTAGGCATTATGTTCCCACTTTTCTATGTTTAAAAGCATACAGAATGTACTCATTTAAATCTTACCACTTTCTTGTGACCTACTGGTTCAGTTTTACAAATGAAAAAAATTTTTAAAAATTTAAAAAAATGAGGAGACATGAAACTTGCCAAATCTATTAACTCTCTCCCTCTAGTCACAAAATCATCTACTAAAAAAAATTTTAAAAATTTAAAAAAATGAGGAGACATGAAACTTGCCAAATCTATTAACTCTCTCCCTCTAGTCACAAAATCATCTACTGAGTTTTGCTTTTTTTTGTGATCTCATTCTAGGTAATAGCTCCATCATTCTCTCTTAATACAGAGTAATTCATTAGATCATCTCTTGGCAAACTTGCATCTTACATAAGAAAAAGTGAGTTCCCTATGCAAAATTTCCAATGTGACATAAGGAAGAGGAAATAAATGGTGGGAGTGTTGAAGTAATTATAGGCATTATTAGGGATAATTTTATTATAAGAATATATGAGTTATATCACACACACAAACGAAAAAGTGAAGAGAGAGAGATAAGCATGGAAAATGGAAATAAGAGATTAGTAAGGAAGCAGAAATGGCCTAGAGTACGTCTTGTAAATCAGTATAGGTTGTTGATCTGGAAACAGTCATACTGATATTAACAGAATATAGGGGTCATAAAGCAATTCTCATCTACCTCATAGTATTGATAAGATATATATATATATATATATATATATATATATATATATATATATATACTATTTTAATATGAAAAGTCTCTAGACCAGGACTCAATTCTTTATCTATGATTATAATATGAATTTGAATATTTTATCTGAACTCAAATTTTCTAAGGCAAAAATAAAAATCAGAGGATTCACATACAGTGCTGAGAAATTTCTAAGGGTTCTTTTAATAAATTAATTTAATTTAATATTTTAATACAAACTTAATTTTTGAAATGTGGCATATGAATATTACTTTTGGTGAGCACCTAAATTATATTCAGTGTTGCAATTAATCTATTTTTAATATTTGGATAATTTGTTAAAGATTTTATACATTCACATTGAACGTATAAATTATAAGCTTCAGTGACTTTTAATGCCTATTGGTGCCTATATATTACTATTAATTGTGTAATTAAAATGCATGTACTCAATAGTTTACAATATATAATAATCAGAGGTTTTATCAATTCTACAATTGATTGTGTACTTGTATAATCTCACATTAGAATCACATTTTCTTTGTTAAATGAAGTACATGCATAACTCTGAACTTGAGCTGCTCAGACATATTTCTGAGATTTCTGAATATCTTGTAGCTAAAACATATCCTGTACTTTTTCATAATTTGTCTTGGCAATATAATTTGAGGTTGCACATTGTGGTATTAGTTTAGCTCTAGCTCAGAGAAGAAAGACCCACGTCAGTTCCAGATTTACCAGGTTTTCAATGCTAAATGCATAGGAGCATCTCTGTTCATCATCTAAATGTGTAGAATCCTTTTGAAACTGATATCCTCAGATCACCCTAAGCAGCTTGTAACTTGACAAGGCCATTTAGAACAGCTCAAGGCTAACCAGATGTTTAAAAGTCCAGCTTTTATAAAGGTGATTTGGATGCCATAGCTAAGTACATTGCAAGTACAACAGAACAGAACAACCTTCTAAGTGACTTCTGATATTAGGAAAGAAACCTGTTCAATGCTTGAAAGTTTCAGTCAACATCAATAATTTTCCGGAGGTGAGCATAGTAAGTGAATGTCTTCAAAATGGTACTTTCAAAATGCAGCTCTATTAGGAGGGAAGAAGGCACCCGTTCCATTAGCCTAGGAGAAGAAATTGCATATCAAGATCTTCAGGGAGGGGCTGGGGATGTGGCTCAAGCGGTAGCGCGCTCGCCTGGCATGCGTGCGGCCCGGGTTCGATCCTCAGCACCACATACCAACAAAGATGTTGTGTCCGCCAAAAACTAAAAAATAAATATTAAAAAAATTCTCTCTCTCTCTCTCCTCTCTCACTCTCTCTTTAAAAAAAAAAAAAAAAAGATCTTCAGGGAATGATCACCAATAAGTATATTTTCAAAAGGAAAAAAAAGGAAAGAAAAAATCTGAGAAAGAATCACTGCCCAACCAATACACCTAGGTAGGCCACTCCAAAGACAGTAGAAGGACACTTGAGATAGCCGAGGCAAAGATGAGGTCACAACAAAGATAATGTTTGCCCCAACGTGAATAGGGCTTACAGAGATAATTGTGTGTTTTTTATGAATCCAGAGTATATAGATTCAATCGTTTACCTCCATTTCTCCTGTAAACTGGGAATAGTACTAAAAACTGCATCAGAGTTAAGGTTAGAGTATCATAAATTATTCACCAAAAAAACACATGGGAATCATTTAGATCTTTATAACAATACATATAATTTAATGTGGAGATTCACTAATTAAAATAGAGTATCTTGGCATGTTTGCAATTTACCTATATAATACATTATTATTTTTATAACTTACTCATATTCCAGTAAGCCAATGCTCTGGAAAAGAAAAGAAAAAAAATATTTTTCCACCTTTTATTTTCTGCAGCATGATCATGGTGCTTAATTTTGTTTTCTTTAACTTAGTGAAGTGTCTCAAGTCTTTCCCTCTCATGTAAGAAAATGAAATTCAAACCAATTATAAGAAACTATCCTTAATTTTTATTCCTAACAAATGAACATACTTTTAAGTGACATTACAGGGTATTTTTCACACTTCTCCTAGATGATAGATAAATTCTTAAGGCACTTCTCATTGCCAGGAAATGGGAGCTCTTGTCACTGTTCGAATAAAATGAACATACACAAGAGTCTCTGGGAGACTGATAATCTCAGAGTTTCCCTGGTCAGCTCCCTGTAGTCCCCAAGCTTGTGTTCCACAGACTTTACCTGCATGAGGATTTCAGGATTAGGTTTTTCTTTGTAATTTCACTCTCTAATAATGGGATTCTCTGGGCACTTTCTCAATTATTTCTACTTCCTAGTGTG
The DNA here is from genome assembly GCF_045843805.1 of Urocitellus parryii. Classification (NCBI taxonomy): domain Eukaryota; kingdom Metazoa; phylum Chordata; class Mammalia; order Rodentia; family Sciuridae; genus Urocitellus; species Urocitellus parryii. Next base: position 65,712,045 of record NC_135538.1, on the reverse strand, counting down.
ATGCTACAGAACTAAATGTGGAGATTTATGTACTTAGTCTCCTGCAGAGCAAGATGATTATATATATATATATATATATATATAAAATGATTATATATATATATATATATATATATATATATATATATAAATTTTTGTGAAACTGGAATATCCTTCAATATGCAGACTAACATTGTAGTTTAATTTTTCTTTCTCTTTCCTTCCCCTTTTTATTCTTCCAGACTTTCTACCTTCCATCTTCCGTCCTTCATTCCCTTCATTCCTCACTTCATTTCTTCCTTCTTTTTTCAACCTATCTTTCCATTTATCAGAAAACAAGTGTTAACTAACACTTGTTTCTATTCCCATAACATTTTATTTCCTTTTGAGGAAAAGCCATGGCTCTTTAAAATCCCTTATTTAATAAGTATACATAAAGAATCACACAGAAGTAAAATTTAGGTAAATAATTATAGTAAAATGTTAGCTAATTAACTATTATTAAATTAAGTTAAATAGTAATAAACTTCCCCTTTTGCCATGAGATACTAAGATCAAAATATACATTTAATGACTATTTTAAGAACCCTTCACATTTCTTGGGCCAAATCATACTGCTTTGATTATGGTCATGTCAATTCAACTGTGGCCACAGTCATCAACCAGTATGATATATCCTTCTTTGAACCTAATCTCATTTCATCACTTTTATCCCTGTTCTTTAACATGAAATAGGTTCTTAATTCTCACTAAGATCTCTATTAGATCCTTTCTTCCCATTATTATTTTTTTTAAATTAAATGGTCCTGTCATTTAGGACCATTTAAAGTTGTCATTGAACTACTTTAAATTACATTACTTTGATAATTATGATTAACAAATTCATTTTTCCAGTGGGGGAAAATGGGAGTTATATAGCATACTTCATAGTTTTGTCAAAATATTAAAGATAATATCTTTAAAATAAATAGTGTCATATATGGTATTCAATAAATCATTTTAAATATGGTAAAATGATCACACTGTCATTGTTAAATAACATTATATCAATTGTTAATGTACATTTAATAAATTAAATATACATATTATTTGTATGTGTCTATTTCTTCAGTGTATTTTCTGTTGTGTTGTTCTGTATTTGTTTCTTCAGCAATTCCATAGTACATTGATTACTTTAGCTTTCTATAAGAAGTTAATTCCTGAGCCAATGTGTTGGAGTGTTGAGCTGACTTTTTTTTTTTTTTTTTTTTTTGTAGCAGGTATAGGGTTTCTAATTCTTAGGTCTTTGATCAACTTTGAGTTGAGTTTTGTGCAGGATGAGAGATAGGGTTTCAATTTCATTCTACTACATACTGATTTCCAGTTTTTCCAGCACCATTTATTAAAGAATCTATCTTTTCTCCAATGTATGTTTTTGCTACCTTTGTCTAGTATGATATAACTCTATTTATGTGGGTTTGTCTTTCTGTCTTCTATTCCATTGATCATCATGACTGTTTTGGTGCCAAAACCATGTTCTTTTTGTTATTAGAGCTCTCTATTATAGTTTAAGTTCTGGTAATATGATGCTTACTGCTTCACTTTTTTCACTAAGAATTGTTTTGGGTATTCTGGGCCTTTATTCTTCCAAATGAATTTCATGACTGTTTTTTTTCTGCTTCTATGAAGATTATCACTGTAATTTTGATGGGAATTGCATTGCACTTTGGTATTATGGCCATTTTTGCAATATTAATTCTACTTATACATGAAATTGGAAGGCCTTTCAAGCTTCTAAGGTCTTCAATTTCTTCCTTCAATTTTCTGTAGTTTTCATTGTAAAGGGCTTCACTAGATTGATTTCCAAATGTTTTTTCTTGAGGCTATTTTGAGTGGGTTAGTTTTCCTAATTTTAGCAGTCTTGGAATCATGTTGTGAGTCTGTGAACTCTCCAAATTAAAAAAAAAAATTGTTTTGGTTACTTTAATTTTCTTCCTATGTTAAATGTTAGAACTAACTTGATGGTTTCTATAAAATTCATGTTTAAATTTATAATCATAATATTAGTAGTATATAGAATAATTTGAAGAATTGACATATTTCTAAGATGATGTATCCCATACAATGAATGATATATTGGATTCATTATTGTTTTGTGTGTATTTGATATATATGATGTGTATCATCCATTGTGTATGATACATTATGTTAGTAATAGGTTAATTCTTCAAATTATTCTATTTACTAGTAATATTATATATATATATTTGTATATATATATATTAATTTGACTATGATTTGTGAATTTTAAGAAACATTTATAGCATTTTGTTAGATTTGAACTAATGTTCTTCATGTTTCTAATATTCTTTTTTATTGTAGATGAACTCAATATCTTCATTATTTATTTTTATGTGGTGCTGAGGATTGAACACAGAGCCTCACATATGAGAGGCAAGTGCTCTACCATTGAGCCACAAACCTAGCCCCATGTTTCTGATATTCTAAATGGTAATTTTATCTAATTTTAATTTTCAATTGCACTTTGCTATAATGTGAGCCTTAATTTTTCCAGTATTATCATAGTATTAAGTGGTCTTTCTTAACATGCTAATTTATGTAAGTTGCTCCCCAAATACTCTGTAATCCACTACATAGACAATTACTTATAAATACAGGTCATTTTAATAATTCTTTTCCACATGGCACGCATCTTATTTCTTTTTTTTTCCTACCTGGAATGACTAGATTTTCAGTTAAGTGGTACATAATTTCAAGTGCAAATATTACTTTGTGCTCTATTATTAGAAAACAGAGTGTTTTACCACTAATTGTGAACTTATCTATAGTTTTTTTTCTGGGTATAGTTTATTTTTTGTTTTTAGGGTTTGATAGACATTTATATTTTCATAGATTCTCATCAACAAATTAAAAAATATTATTTCTTTCCTGGTGAGTCAGTGTCTGCCTCTCTGTCTCTTTCTCTCTTACACACAAATGTATGCATGATCTATTGATATAATAAATTAAATAGTTTTTGATTCTGAAACATGGAAAAAATTTACATGACAAAGGTATGTTCATGGTATATTATCCTTATCATATATTGATGAATTTTATCACCTAATATACAATGGTACTTTTTCTCTGTGTTCCTGGTAAGTATTGAGCAGCTAATCTTTGTTCTTTCAGTACAACAATGACCTTGAAAAATTAGTTGAGCAAAATAGCACCTTCTTCAATTTTGTGGAATAGATATATTAGAATTGGTATGATTTCTTCCTCAATTGTTTAAAAGAACTTACCATAATGGCTTCAGTGTATAAAGATGGGTATTTTTGAATTTTAACAATGCATCCAATTTATTCAATGGATAGTACTGTTTAGTACTACATTCTGCATTAAACTTTGGTAGTTTAGTATCTTAAGGAATATGTTACTTTATGTAAGTTGTGGAATTTATTAACATAATATTAATAGCATTCTTTTAATAGCTTTTAAGTATCAAGAGCATTTGTAGCGATGTCCCTTTCTGATACATATGATTACTCTACATTTTTTGAATTAAATTTTTTAAGTTGTTGATGGAACTTAATTTTTTTAATTTATTCATTTATATGTAGTGCTGAGAAATTAACCCAGTGCCTCACACATCCTAGGCAAACACTCTACCACTGCAGTACAACCCCAGCCCCTATTCTTTACTTTTTTGTGTAATCAATCTTGATAAATATTTATCTTTATAATTGATCATCCCTAAACCACAATCACTGCTGCAGGCCCCTGATCCCCCAGACACTTTCCTGGATGTCTTCTTTTCCTGGAAACTTTCCCTTTAGCTCAACTTCCTGGAGTCCTTTATGGCTGTGTTTAAATACTCCTTTGTAGTGAGGCTTACTCTGGTCATTCCCTTTTACCCTGATAAACTTTTACTTTTTACTCACGAAATTTCTTATTCCTCTACTTTCCTTTTTCTCTTTTCAATGCTATTTATTCTTTATATCACACTCAAGAGTCCTTTCCTTACTTGTTTGTTCTCTTATATACCTCAAACAGATAATAATTTCTGAAATGAATTAACTATTCCCTACATAGGTATTGAATGAGTAAAATGCATTATGGAATGAAAAAGGAAGGTGGCAAAAATATTAAAACAAAACTTAATCAAAAACATGAATCAGATCTGAGAATATTACCAGGAGCAGTGAGCAAAATACAAAGGAATGATTATTGCATTGACAAAAACAAACCTACTAATTGAGAAAAGGAGGATCCAGTACAAATAATGAATCACTCTGACTGAGATTGCTGAAGTTTAGACCCATGCACTATGTCATCTACAGTGCAATTTTTAGAATTTCATGTTATCAAATGGGGTTTCATGTGATGCTGCATTATTAGATAACCTCAAGGTTCTTTCTGCTTTTAGGGTTACTACTAGGTCCCTTCCAAGGAAATTATATTTTACACATTTGACAAACTTTTTATTCATTTCACATTGGTTCTACATGGAATTCTTCCCAGAAATTTCCCCTTAGGTAGTAATATTTCTAACACAGATTCTGCAATTTTCTAGGCAACACCAATTTCTTTTGCATATGTTTAATTTTTTCCCCACATTTGCTGTGAAAAGATAAAATCAATATTTGGGAAATAATTTGAATGCTTACAATGCAAAATAGAATGAATCAAAGCATTTTTTAGTGTTTCAGACAATTAATCCCTTTGTTGACGAAAATCTGGCTACCAATTTTTCTGTTTCAAGTTTGACACATTTTGATTCTCAATTTAGTTGAAACATCCCAAGTGACTCAACCATTCTCAACTTAATGATGCAACTGAGTGTTTTATAACTGACTACCTCTTCTGCATCATGTAAAAGAAACAAAAGGCAGGAAAAAAAATTAAAGGATAGAACTTGAGGCTATTACTAAGTGTTTTTTATCTTTTTAAAAATGTTCTCAGATAATTTATGTATCCACTTACTTTATTTTAGCAAATGCTTATGCAGCTTATCCTGAGAAACATTTTGTATCAGAAATATTTATGTACAAGAAACACATAATATGCTAAAGAATAAGGATTAATGAATTCTGACTGAGCAGGATATCTAATTGTAATCTGATTTTTAAAGTTGTATTAAAATTTACATATTGTATAATGCATGTTTGCTTTTCCTAAGAAGTTAAATATATCATCATGAAGATAGAAAATTTTCAGAGATCTTTATTTTAGGTCTTTATCAGGACACAAAAAGGAATATTATTGTATAAATAAATGATAAAGTAAAAATTTCAATTAAGTATTAGTTCTAGTTGACTATCTTTCTCTAATATAAATCTACATCTATATTTTTATGAGTAAATGTATTTTTAAATGTGAAAGTGAAAAAAGAAAATTGTAATATTTATTTAGTTTTTTCAAATATTACACTTTATGAATATTTGGGAAACAAACTTACTAAACAAGCTGGCAAAGGGAACTTCTTAGTATCACAAAAGAATAATCTTCTATTCTTTCTCTTTTAATGTGTTATTTAAAATTCAAAACAAATTGCAAACTGGAAAACTATATGTAGGAAAATTCTTGATTACCAGTAATGCTTTATATTTAGCTAATATGATTATTAAAACTCTATGAACAACTAAGAATTTACTCCCCAATCATTTCAGGTCAATTCACATTAATTTATAATTATTCTAAAATGCATTAGTCTTTTTGTCCACCTTAAATTCATGAATGTGAGAAAAATTGAATCTGTGATAATTCAGTATCTACAGTGCCTTAGGCTCATCAGTTGAAGAGTCAGTACCCATTGCATAGTGATGGAATTGAAATTATATGGGGTATAGAGGATATTGACTTTATTCCCTACTGACCAAAAAATAAAAATTAGAATGTCTTGACTTTTTGAATATGTCTAAGATCCAATTATTATTTTTTTATTTACCTCTATCTCAAGTATGTAAAAGGAGTTAAAACCAGTTGAGTTATTTGGAGTTTCTGGTTAATCATGTTTCTTCACTACATTTTCCCTATTCTTTTGGAGACTGGATGTCATGTGTATTCAAAAAGTTTTTTCTCCTAAGTTTAGAAATGTTATGTTATATATGCAATGTCTCCTAATTGATCACATAGTCAAAAGGATAAGTTGTTATGAGATACGTAACAAAGCCAAACATATTAACAATTATAGATTATATACTGAAGACAATGTTGATTTGCTAATTGTCTATATGAAACATTAAGTTAGATGTTTCAAAAATGTATTATTATCAATTTCTAATTCAATTTTATTTTTTAATGAGATTACAAAAAATAAAATATTTGAATATCAATTACATATTAATGGGGATTCTGATTCAAGGGAAAATAGTTTAGGCAAACTGTTCTCTGCCTTTACCCCTGAATGCATCAATAAATATTGGGCACAACCTGTAAAACACCTTTCTAAGAACTCTGAAAAATAAACTGTTGCAGGTAGATTAGAGGGATCAGAGTTCAAATTTCATCCCCATTACTACACAGTTTGCCATATTCTATCCTACTATTGTCTGCCCACAGTAAAAGCCAGATTGAAACAGTGTGAACATAAATGGACCTAATGAAAGCCTTCTATTTCTGGGCCAGAGTATGACAGAAGATCTGTATAGTTTGGAAAAAATGGTGTTCTGACTTGTACTTTTTCCTTTATTCCAGACATCTAAAATTCTGACAAACATAGCAATCCTGAATATGTGTACAACAAAATGTGAGACTAAAAACATGTTAAAAATAAACTTATAGAAATGAATGGAGAAATGTCCAAACCAAAACTTTATTTGAAGATCTCAAAATTCCTCTCACAGTAACCCATGGGAATAGTATATATAAGTTGTAATTGAATAGAAGAGTTGAACAACACCATCAGCTATCCTGATCAATACACATTTATGGGATATTTTACACCAAAACAGAAAAATACAATATTTTGTAAGTGCAATATAGTAATCACTATTATGTAGCATATATCCTGAATTATAAAACAAAGCAAACTGTAACACATTTAAAACAAGTGCAATCATACAAGGTGTTCTTTGTAATCTGTAAAAGAAATGAAACTATGAAGTTCCCCAAAACTTGGAAATAAAACAATTCACCACTAAATTACATATGGATCAAAAGAAAAGTCTCAAGAGAAACTGAAATCCACTTGTAATCAAATCAAAATAAACTTCAGAAGAAAAAATTGTAGACTACAGATAAAGCAGTACAAAGAAAAAAAAATGTACAGTTGATTAAATGCTTGTTGTAGAAAAGCACAAAGATTTAAGTGAAGAATCAAGGATGCCACCTCACCAAATTAGCAAAAAGAATAAGGAAATTAACAAAACAAAGTAAGCAATATGAACGTAATAATAAAGACACAAGCCAGGCATGCTAGTGCACCCCTATAATCCCAGTGACTTAAAGGCTCAAGCAAAAGGAATGCAAATCTGAAACCAACCTCAGGAACCTTGGGAGAACTTAACTCAAACTAAAAACGGAAAAAGAAGTGGGGTACAGCTCAGTGGTAATGTGCTCCTGGGTTCAATCCTGAATCAAAAAAAGAAAAGAAAAAAGAAAAAAAATAAGCAGGAAATATTTAATATAGTTATAAACTGGAAATTATAAAATGATCATTATAGTTGTGAAACCTCTAACAATTGAAAAAGCTGAAGGAGTGGAGATACAAAACACCAATACCAGGAATGAGTGTGGGAATTTCATTACAGAGCTTACTGTAATTTAAAGAATCACAAAAGAACATTTCGAATATTAGTCACAAATCTTCAATAATTTAGATGAAGTGCAATGAGTCTTTGAAAGCCTCAAGATTACCAAATCTCAGTCAAGAAAACATGGTAAACATTATAAATAGTAAATAATTGTTCTAGGGCCTTGGAGTTTAGCTCAGTGGTAGAGCACTTATCTAGAAGCACAAGGCTCTCAGTTGAATCCCAAGCACAAAAGGAAAAAAGAAGGCAGGGAGGGAAAAAGGAAGGAAGGAAGGAAGGAAGAGAGAGAGAGAGGAAGTAAAATGTCATCTTAGTAAATTTAAATGGCTTAAAGAAGTGGGACAATGTTACAGCCTTATTTCATGGCTTTACAAAGTTTATACACTCAGAAATTTTCTAATAAGAAAATGAAAAGCTCACTTTTCATTTGTGAAATTGGAGAATTCCTAAGTCAAATTTTCTTTTAAAGAGAAATAAAAATATACTGTAATAAAAATAATACAAATAAGGTTTACCTCTTAGAAAATAAACAGCAAAATTAAAGGGCATCAGCTAGTTTCAAATTAAAATTTGTTTAAAAAATAAGAATCAACATTTGAATAAAGTTGATTGTAGGTAAATTTGTATTTTGGTAAACATAAGTTTGAAATGTTCATTCAAGGAAAGAGAAGTCTAGCAAGACAATCTAGGCTTTCATTCACTCATTACAAAATATATATGTATTTAGTGTGTATTATGTTTCAAGTTTTAGGAATTTCAGATAAAGAGCTATAGAAGGAAATAATAAAGTTTCTGTTCCCTTGTAGTATATATGCTATGATCAGGATAAATGAACAACAACAAAAAAATTACAAAAAATAATAATGTGAGGTTATTTAACAATGAGTCACAGAAAGGATTAGTCAGGGAACACTTCTCTGACAAGACATGATCTGAAAAGGATCTAAAGGAAGTGAGACATAAATGGATGCTTTGTGTTGAGGGAAACTTTCAGAATAAAAGAATGAAAAGAATAGAATGAAGACCTCATTTTGCCTTTTTAAGGAGAGCAAGGCAGCCACTGTGGCTGGAACACAGTGAGCCATGACACATATGGGATGGTATGGATTCAGAAGAAGCAAAGGTGGGAGGTGTGGCAGATCACAAAGAGATTCATGGGCCATACTAAGGGATCTGGCTTTTATTATGCAATCAAAGACATTTGAGGATTTAATGGAGAGATAGCTTGTTTTTTTGTTTTGATATATAAAACTATTTTTCATGAAGGTGAGATTGAGGTGAGTTATGGCATGCCTTGAAACAGGACTAGAAAGGATGATATTGAACTGGTTCAGGCAAAATATCATGGTGATCTGAACTAGAAGTAGCATTGGAGGTGGTTAAATTGATGCATGGGATATGAGAAATGTTTTTAATGATATTTATAACCATTTATCTATGCCCTGAGAATAACGAATAAGGCTAGGTTTTAAAACATTTTATTAAATACAAAATTAATTTCTAGATCGGAATAATAGATAGAACAAAACATGATTCACATGGAAGATTACATATTGTTATTACTCAAAAATGTTTCAAAAGTTACACTGTTCTTTCTATCTTTCTCAAAATAATTGTACGTGTATTCAAAGAAACTTTTGGATAGAATGAGCTTCTAGCACTTGACACCTATTATTGTTTTTTTCCCCAAAATTAAAAACTAAATATAGAATTAAGAAAATGTTTTCCTATGAAAACCTTACAGAAGTGTTAAAAATCTAAACTTGGCAATCTCTACAGAATATAGATAGGTAGATATAGATATGTATATAGAGAGATTATATGTAATTATATATTTCATAAAGAAAGTAAAATATAATTGAATATAAGTATTTAAAATAAAAATTGTTCACATGGAAATATTTGTATCCTCTATTTATACAGACACACACACACATATACATATATATTTATATATTATATATTTATATATTTATTTATATTTATATTTATATATTATATATTTATATATTTATTTATATTTATATTTATATATTATATATTTATATATTTATTTATATTTATATTTATATATTATATATTTATATATTTATTTATATGGATACATATAAATAAACACACAGATATTAAAGTTATTTATTTTATGTTACATATACATATCTATAATTAAAAAGTTGAACATTGACCATTTTTGTGTGTAATGTCCTCCCTTCTCTGTGCAATGTTACCTTTGTAGTCAGAAAGATTCTATTCTTGTGTTAGTCAGCTTTTCATTGCTGTGAGCACAGTATCTGAGAAGAACAACTAAGAGAAGGAAAGATTTATTTTGCCACACAGTTTCAGATCTTAGGTCCATGGTCAGCTGATTCCATTGCTCTGGGTGAGACAGATCATCATGGAGGGAAAGCATGGCAGAGGAGTTCGGCTTTACTCATGGTGGCCTGGAACCACAGAGAGAGAGGTAGAGAGAGAGAGAGAAAGGGACTGCAGATAAAATAACCCTTCTAGGTTATACCTCTAGTAACACATCTCCTCTAGATGTATTCTACCTGCCTACAGTTACCACACAGTGATCCCATTCAAACTACAATGGGCTGATTAGGTTACAACTCTGGAAATCCAATAATTTTACTTCTCAATATTACTGTATTAACACAGGAGCTTCTGGTACACACCTCATATCCAAAGCATAACATTTCATCCCTCGCCCCCTAAAGCTTATAACCATCTTGCAATGCAAAATGCATCTGTTCTATCTCCAAGAGTTCCCAAATGCTGAACAGTGCCAGCACTGCCAAAATGTCCAAGTCTTAAGTCTCACCCGAGGCTCAAATCAATCTCTTGGCTGTGTGCCCTGTAAAAATCAAAAGCAATTTGCATATATCCAATTATCAATGACATAGAGTAATATTCTCCATTTCAAATAAAGTAATGGGGCACGTAAATAAGAAATGGAATCAAAGCAAGACTGAAATCCAGCAAGGTAAACAAGCCCTGTATCTCCAGGTACAGAACTGAGGCGTACGCTGGTGTGATGTGAATGCCAAAAGACTTGGGCAGCCCCACCATTTTGTCCTTTCATGTTGAAGCACTCACAGCTACTCTCTTAGCCTGGCCATCTCTACAGCCAGAAGATTTCCATGGTAGAGAGTTCATGTTACTGGCATTTCTTTTCTTTCTTTTTTTTTTTTTTTTTTTGGGGGGGGGGTGGGTGGAAAAGGCAGGGGTGTACCAGGAATTAAATTCAGGGGCACTCAACCACTGAGTCACATCCCATCCCTATTTTGTATTTTATTTAGAGACAGGATCTCACTGTCTTAGTGCCTCATCATTGCTAGGCTGGCTTTGAACTCATGATCCTCCTGCCTCAGCCACTGGGATACAGGCGTGAGCCACCACACCAGACTGGCATTTCTTAAATCCCCAGGTCTTTATTACAATTTTTGTTTCATTTCACAACTTCATTCATCACCCTCTCAGGGGCTGCCTGCTGAGATTCCAATACTGCTACATTTTACCTGAACTCTTAAGTCTTTCTTTGAAATCTTTGTGATAGTCTCCATGACCCCCTAACTCCAGCATCCTGCATTCCAGCTGTACAAGCACCATGTGAGTAACACCAAGGTCTGTCACCACCTTGTGTAGAACATGAGCTCCCTGGCACTATGGCTGCAGCAGCTTCTGAGTGCCTTAGTGGCTGGGCATGGTGAAATAATTTCCTAGGGTACCTGTGTGAGCAGTATACCCTATGGTCTCTTCTGAACGAATTTTCCCTTCCATACCCTTGACCCTGCTAAAAGCTGAGAGCAATATTCATTTCACTGTCTGAATGCTGCACTGCCTTTGAGATTTCTTCTGCCACCTTAATTAGTTTGTCACTTTTAAATTCAGCTTCGTGAAAAGTCTCAGGACATGATCAAAACATACAGAATTTCTTTGCCAAAATACAACCCTCATAGCCTCTAGTCTAATTCCCAATATAATCATCTTTTCCCACTGATATCTCATAATCACAATTTTTACTCTTTGCGTTCTTACTGGCATTCTGATCTCTGAACTTCCACCAGAATCATCTTTGAGGCTCCACTTGCAGCACTTTAAAAGTTCTGCAGCCTATTTCTTCAATTTTTTTTTTCCCTAAACCCCTTCTACAAACCAATTCCAAAATTTTCTAAACCACTTGATGAGGTTAGTCATACCCATGACCTCACTTCTTGGTACAAATTTCTTTGTTGAACAAACAGCTTTTTGTTGATGTGACTAAAATACCTGACAAGAATCATTTAGCCAAGGAAAAGTTTATTTTGAATCATGGTTTCAGAGATTTAGTCTACAGTCAACACACTACAACGTTGCTCTGGGCTTAAGATGAGACAGAAAACTGTGGCATTTGGGCTTGGCAGAGGAGTAAGTGCTCTGTTCATGGTCATCAGGAAGCAGAGAGAGAGAGAGAGGAAGTGAGTTCTGGGAAAATGAATTTTGGGACAATTCTAGTGACCCATTACCTCTTACCTTACCCATACCCCATCTATCTACAGTTATCACCCATTTTAATCCATTCAAAATAAGATGGGTTGATTAAGTTACAGGTCTCATAATCTGATCATTTCACCTTGGAACACTTCTGCACTAACACCTGAGCTTTTGGAGAACATCTAATTTCCAAATCATAACAATCCTACTTGTCCATTTTCTTTGCAAATTTTGTTTTTAAGATTTCTATATAAGATTTTTCTCTCTGCCTGTTTTTCATCTTCATCCTTTTTCTCCTCTTATCTTTTGACCAGTTTTTCATTGAATTCTTTTCTTCTTCTTCTTCTTTTTTTAAAATCTATTCTAATTAGTTATACGTGACAGTAGAATGCAGTTTGACACGCCATAAATAAATGGAGTATAACTTCTCATTCTTCTGGTGGTGCATGACACAGAATCTTTCTATAAGTTAAAAAAGTAATTAATTATTTAAAATTTACCTTCTTACCTGCATGCTTTTAAATCTAAGTTTCTGGTCCTCATCACTCATCCTTTTCCATGCCTGAAAAATTTCTAGAAATGTCAGAGTACTACTTCAATGTGTTATATTTTAGGCTAATTGCTCACAAATCCATTCTTCATGTTTTCAAGTTGTATTTCCCAGGCTTTCTTGTAATTTGAAATTGAGGTAGTTTTAACTAATACTAGGTTCTGAGAAGACATTAGGAATTTGAAAAAAAAAATTCCCAGAACCTCCCATTTCCCACTTCAGAGATATCTGCAGAAGGTGTCCTCTCTTCTCCACAGCTCCATCACTCTGTAGGAAGGTTTCCCTTCATGTTTCATGCTGTGGACAGTTTTCCTGTTCTTGACCTCTAACCAGCTCCCTGTCATCCCTTCATTCTTTTTTTGAGGGGGATTACTGGGGATTGAACCCAGAGGTACTTGACCACTGAATTATATCTCTGGACTTTTAAATCATTCAGTCATGAGACAGGGTCTCAGTAAGTTGCTTAGGGCCTCTCTAAGTTGTGAGGCTGGCCTCAAATTTCTAATCCTTCTACCTTCACTGCTGGCATCACAGGTGTGCATCACTGCACTTGGCTAGCATGCCTTCATTTTTTTTTGGGGGGGATTCTTTTTAGTTCTACATATTATTAGAATTCATTTTGACATAATTATAAAAGCATAGAATATAATTTGCTCTCTTTCATTCCTCAGTATTTTCACTTTCTCTCCACTCATCCCTATCCCTTTGTTCCCTTCCCTCTACTTTACCGTTCTACTATTTATTATTTTTCAAAATTTTTTTATAGTTAGTGTCTTGTGGATATATATGATGGTGAGATTCACTGATATAGATTTACCTATATACATAGGAAATTTAGATCAGATTCATTGCACTGTTCTTGACAAAACAAGAAATATATCCACATATAAGAAAATTTATTTTATTCCTGGGCAAGTCAGCTATGGGTAGGAAAAGGGAATGACATTTTTATGCTTATAATCCAAATTCATGATTGGCCATATAACTTACTAAGTGAACCAAAGTTTTCTCATTTACAGTAGGAGTAAAATAACACTGTTTTCCCTAATTAATTCACATAGTCAGCATTGTAGTGAAAAATGTAAAACAGAAAAATGCCCAGAATGTATTTAAAAAGACCTATGTGCCATCATATTTATGAAATGGAAGTCCATGCCATAAAAATCAGAGCATTAAATAATAAGTAATTTATATTTAGTATCATAAACCCAGATTTTCCTTTTTAAATACAACAGAAAATGCCAGGAATTAACTGAAAGTCAGAAAAAAAAAGTTCTAAAATTAAAAAAAATAATTTAACTTCTTTTTTAGTCTCATTTATATTTGGATTATGTGAATATTTGCTTAAGTTCTTTGCAATTTGGGATAAGATATAAAATAGAAATATTTGTACTAAATTAAAATATAAGAAGAATTCATAGGGTATTTAATTTCTTTCAAAAATAGGAAAAGTAATAAGCTTCTGGTCATACTTTTGGTAATTCTCAGCATTTTTCAATAAATTGTTATTTTTAGTTACTTTAATGGCCAATTTTAGTTGAATTCATGATATATGCTGCCACTTATGTCATACTCAACCTCAAAAGATCCAGAAAGGGCATTGTAACTATAAAGTGTTTGACTCTGGAGTTGCATATAGATAGGGCCTTGGAATATTAACTCTCTCATCCACCGTAACCATTTTAGATATACCAAAGGGGCAATGTCATTTCATGATTCATTCAACTCTCAGTTACCCTTGGAAATGGGACATAGCAGAGTCTGGATGAATGAAATCCTCAAACAATCCTTGAACTTACTGAAGTCATTACTGTTGATATCCTTAACTAACTTCTGACCAAAGATTCCACAAAATAAACAAATAACAGATATTAAATTCACCCCAAACTGTGTTTCTTTTCTATGAAACACAAAATGGAAATAATAATGTGAAGAGACAAATAATGGAAAATTAGAAAATCCAATGGGAAAAAATATCAGGAAAAGAAACTAACTTTAATATGTAAAAACGTTTCACTTTCATTTCAATTTGAGGTATTTTTATTTTAATCAAATGTGATTTAAAATTTTGTTTTATAAACACAAGATATACCTTAGCTTACCAAACAATATCTTAGAAAATGCTTAAGACAACCTTATGTTATGAAAATATCACTACAAATCAGGCTAAATCAAAATACATTTGTCAGTTGATGTAATAGTATAGGACAAATTTTGTGATCTGTTGAAGAAATATTAGGCTATATGACTTCAGATTTTGTTCTGACAGAATTTTATAATTTTATCTATGTACATGATATTAGCCTAATTATTCTGGGGGATTTTGATAATCTCTAATCACAAGAAACTTGAAAATTCGTGGAAACAGATATATTCTGAAGTAAGAAATATTCTCTGTATACATAAAGAAAAATGAGCAAACAAGATATTTCTTATGAGACTAATGGAATAGATGACACAGAGACAAACCCAAATACTTAACAAAGGCACCAAAATATATATTTAGATGAAAATGTCTTTTTAATAAATGGTACTGGGAAACTGGGGTAAAAGAAAAAAACTAGTTTCCTATCTATTACTCTGTATAAAAATCAAATTAAAATGGATAAAAGACTTAGGAACTAGATCAGAAAGCTTACAACTACTAGACAAAAACAGGTTCAACACTTTGTCATATTGGTGCTGGCACTGATCAATAAAAATCAATAAGTAGGATACTATCAACTTAAAAATCATTGGTATAGCAAAGGAAATGATGTACATTTCCTTTGAAGAGAAAGTCTATAGAATGGGAGAAGATAATTTCCAGCTGATTCTCTGACTGAGGACTAACATCCAAAACATATAAAGAACCTCTTCCCCTCCCCCCAAAATTAATAAATTGGCAAAAGATTCAAAAGATTTAAATATACATTTCTCAAAAGAAGAAATAGTCAACAAATATATGAAAACATATAGAACATATTTAGCAATCAGGGTAATACAAATCAAAAGTACAATTCAAAAGATTTCATCTCACTGTAGTCAGAATGAAAATTATCAAGAACACAAATAACAATAAATGCTGGCAAAATTTTGGGAAAAAAGGAACACTCATGCATTGGGATTGCAAATTAGTACAACTACTGTGGAAAGCAGTATACAGATTCCTCAGTAAAACTAGGAATAGAATCATCATATTACCCAGCTACCCAACTCTTTGCTATTTATTGTAAAGAACTAAAATCAGAATAGTATAGCAATAGAGCTATCTCAATGTTTATAGCAGCACAATTCACAGCAGCCAAATTATGAGATAAGCCCACATTCCCATCAACAGGTGAATGTATTAAGATAAATGTCACTCACACACACACACACACACACACACACACACACAATAGAGTTTCTTAGCCATAAAATAATGAAACTGTGGCATTTGCTAGTAATGCCATTTGGAAGTGGAGAACATAATGCTAATGAAATAAGCCAGTCTCAAAAATGAAGAGTTGAATGTTTTCTCTCATATATATAATAAGCTAGAGCAAAATAAAGGTAGGAAGAAGGGAAGGATCAGATATCATAAAGGTATAGGGAAAATCAGTGAAGTAGAAGAAAAAGAAAAGGAGAAGGAGGGATGAGAAAGGGGAGGGGATGTGGAATGAATTTAACAAATTTATGATCTGTGCATATATAAATAAACCACAGGGAATTTCACATTCATATGTAAGTAGGAAGCACCAATAAAAATTCAATACATAAAAGAGCAAATGGAAGAATATTAGAGTAGAAGAAGGAGAATAGGGAGAAGAAGGAGGTGAGGAAAGAGGGAGGGAAACAGGATTGAAATAAAATTTCATGCATGAATGATTTTGCCAAAATGAACCCACTATCATGTATAACTATAATGTCTAATTAAAAAAAATCTTATATACATTTATACCAGGAAAGATCTAGAAAAACTTGTTGAATGTTAATATATTTTCTTAGTTTAGAAGTATAAATATTATTTTAACAGAGGAATATGCAAGATAGAGGGCATTCAAAACAAGAATAAGCAAAAAAGGAACAGGGCTAGTATGTCTAGTTGATAACAAGCAGTCAAATGCACTATTCACCTTTTCATCTTAAAACAGGAGGTAAACCTAAATAAAAGATTTTAAAATATGCTTCATGCTCTACATTTTGAGTTATTATTCTGTTATTTTCATACCTCATTTACCCAAATTTCCATCACACATACTGCATTACTGTCTTAGAGTATTGGTGAAGTATTCTGGTATCTGAAATTCTGGTATCACGCACAGCTCTACTTCACATCTCATATAAAGTATAATACACACACACACACACACACACACACACACACACACGTTTCTATTATTATTAAAATAATCTCAGATGTCACCTGCCTCTATTTATTTTTCTATCTTCTCAGATTTTCTAGAATAAATAATCTAAAACTGTTACTTATATGTCCTTACTATCCACTCATTTCATATCTCATACAGTCTAGTCTTCATGGCAATTTCATCTGATCACCATCCACCAAATTTACTTGGAAGTTTCTATAGCTTTTGATACTGCATTACTAGTTTCTATATTAAAAGTCTTCTCCTTTAGACTCTAAATCTCAGTAATTTATCAGTGTCTGTGCTATTTTGACTATCTCTATCTATTGGATGTATATCCTCCTTATGCTCTTTAAACATGGACAACCTCAACCTTTGTCACTAATTCCATCTTTCCTTAGGGATCTAAACTTGAGGTCTCCTATTATCTCAATGTGGATGGTGTGTAATCATTATTCTTTCTTCAGACATAGACCTCTTTCACAATAGTCTGCTGATAACTCTACATGCACATTAAGTGTTTCTCCAATAGACCTTATGGGTCGTTCCATTCCACATACTCAAAACTAATTCTAGACATTCATTTTAAACAGAACTACCATTCTCCTGTTTAACTCAGCTCAAAGCCTTCATATTTCTTTCAATCTTTCCTTCGTTTCAAATCCACAGGTAAATTAATGCAAATGCCTAAAAGTTTCCCATTTATGATACTTCTCACACTCACCTCTTCCTTCTATTTCTACTAAGCTGCAAGCTAGTTTAGGACCTTGATACCTCTGGCCCTCTTCTTCTGAAATGGCCTCTTTACCTTAATCTCTGTGATTTTAACTTCTCACAATCTCCCTACAGATGTCTTTAATATAATTCAGATTCTCTTGCCATGCTGAACTTTGAAATCATCTGGAGTATTTCTGAAACAAACATCAAGGTTTATTCCTACAGATACTTGTTTAATTATCCTGGAGGAGGTGGTCTAGGCACAGAACACCCTTCATTGTTGTGGACGATGTCTTTCACTCTTAGATGATTCTAACATAGAGAACAATTTAGGCTGATAACTACTGATGGTCAAGCTATGCCTGGGTTTTCTCAAACATACATCTAATTTTCTTGCATCAAATCAACTTAACTACCTTTTCTTCAGCTCCCTTGTTATGGCAATTATTTTTCTGCTGTGGACTACCATTAACCCATTTTGCTTTAACAATTTTTTTCAATTTTATTACTCTTAAAACAAACAGAAGTTTTTGTTCAAATTCCTCACCTGCCAGTAAATTTCTCTTTCCTTTCATATATTTATCATATGCATAAATGCAACAAGAATTTCATGATATATATATATGTGTGTGTGTATATATGTGAGATATGTGTATGTATATATATGTATATATTCATATGTGTATGCATATGTGTATATATATGTGTATACATACATATGTGTATGCATATGTGTATGCATTTATGTATATATACACATATATACATACACATATCTCACATATATATGTGTATATATACATAAATGCATACATGTGTGTGTATATATATATATGTGTGTGTGTGTGTGTGTGTGTGTGTGTGTATAATTTATTGTAGCAACTAGTTTATGACTTCTGGTTTTCTCATCCCCCAAAACTTTAGATGATCTCCAACTTTCTTTCTATATGAAAACTGTTATTCTGTCATTCCAAATAAATTCCCTCTCTCTCTCTCTCTCTCTCTTTCTCTCTCTCTCTCTCACACACACACACACACAAAAAAAAAATCAGGATTTCTGCATAATTTACCTAAATACTCAATCCAAATAGTTCTAAGTTCTTGATGGTTTTTGCAATTAGAATTATGGTCATGTTTCACATGGTATCATCCACAACTCAATCTTTGAAGATGTCCACATACAAAAACAATAAAACCACTGTTTTGTTCTTTTAATTGTCCATGTATGACTTTTATTCCATCCTCATAATAGGAAATTTTTCTTTGGTTATACCATCTGCTGGGTGATCAAGATTTTGTAGGTTTCTATTATGTAGAACATAATAGTCCTACAGTTATGGTCAGTTAAGGTTTTTCAGAGGGTTTTAGAGCTTTGTGAGGAGCCTTGTGCATCCCTCAGTATTTTTTTTAAGATTGTTGTAATATTTTTATACCTTTGTTTTATTTATTTTTATGTGGTGTTGAGGATTGAACCCAGCACCACGCACATGCTAGGAGAGTGCTCTACCACTGAGCCCCACCCGCAGCCTCTCAGTCTTTTTTCTATAGCAGTTGTGTCATCTGCCAGGAAAACAACTGGCAGTTGAAAAACAACTGGACATATAGGTGCTTAAATATATCCTAACTCTTTTTAAGACAGTTTTTCTAAATGATTAAAAAAAAAAAAGTGGCTCAGGAGGCTGAGACAGGAGGATTGCAAGTCAAAGCCAAGCAATTCAATGAAAAAAAAAATGGCAAAGAACATATATAGACAATTTTCCCCAAAAGGAATTCAAATGGTCAAGAAGCTTATAAAAATTGCTGAATATCCCTTATTACAGGGAATGTGCAAGATCAATTCACAGTGATGTGCCATCTCACACTTGTTAGAATGATTATGTAAAAAAAGACAAAAGATAGCAAGGGCTGATCAAGATGTTGAATAAAAAAGGAAATCTTGTGCACTGTTGGTAGAAATGTAAATTTATATGGCAATTATGGAACCCAGTATGAAGGTTCTCAAGAGTCAAACAATTCAATTAGGACAAGTTTTTGATTTTGCAATATCACCATTGGATATTTGTCCCAAGGATAGGAAATTAATATGTCAAAAGTATTTATAAATTTCCATGATCCTTGCAACATTGTTCACAATTGCCAAGATATGAAATCAGGTTTAGTGTTCATCAACAGATTTGTGGATAAAGAAAATATGAGAAAGGCACACACACAGTGTAACACTCTTTAGCTTTTAAAAAATAAGCAAATTATGAGCCTGGAATGGTGGCACACACATGTAATCCCTGCAGCCTGGGAGGGTTAGACAGGAGGATCACCAGTTCAAAGCCAGCAACAGCAACTTAGTGAGGCCCTAAGCACTTGGTGAGACTCTATTTCAAATAGAAAGAGCTAGGAATGCGGCTCAGTAGTTAAACACACCTGGGTTAAATTTTGGGTACCAAAAAATGGAAATTATATCATTTGTAACTGCATTTATGAAACTAGAGAACATAATGATAAGCAAAAGGAGTCAGGAAAAGAAAAAAATAGTGCATTGTTTCATTTGTAAGTGGAATATAGCAATAAAGAACGAAACTGTGATGTTCATGATTTAGGATAGAGACTCAAGAATTATTTGTCAAAGGGTATAATATTTTAGTTATGATAAAAATAAACTTCAGGTTGTGTAGTTATACAGCATATGGTTATAGTGAATAATGCATTATGTATTTGAAAATTGTAAATATTATTATTCTCACCACAGATTTCATAAAAATGAGTTAATTGATGTTAGTTTGATTTAGTCAACTCCTAATTCATTAATATATTAGAACATCACATGGTACAATGTACATATTTACAACTTTGGGAAGCTGAAAAATGTTTCTAAATATTATTTAATAAAAATATATTTTATATAGGGAAATAAATGGAATGTCTTAGTAGCAGTCAATGTCTACAGTACCCCAAATGAATTTAAAATAAGAGTAAATCTTAGAAAATTTATCCAAATGAGAAGCAATTTCCTTTCTTTTATATTTTTAACTTTTCTTTTAAATTCAGACAGGTGTGTAAAAATCAGCATTGCTAATTTCTTTTCAAATGATTTCTGTCTAAATCTGTTCTAAATTTTTCTCTAGGTAAATTCAATAACTGGAGCCAGGATGACTATAAAGCTAGTAATTATTTCATATTTAAGCATGTCATCAAATGTAATTTTCAGTTTTGTTATGTGTATTCATTATTTCCAGTGACAGAAGTAGATGCGGAGGGACCAGGATGATAATTCCCACTAGAAAAATGAAGAAACTTACAGGTGGAACAATTTCTTTACAAGGACATTCTAAGAACTGAGCCACACTGTGAATAGAAAATGCTTTGAAAATGCAATATATGAAATCATCAACATCATCTCTTGGGTGCAGACAAATAACAGGATTCTACTTCCTAGAATCTGAAATTACTCTTATAGAAAATAAATAGAAAAGGTGACATAGAGATTGGAAAATGTGTAATGCTTATTTAAATTTTTCAACAGACTGGCTTAAATATTCTCTATAAACATTTAATAAACTGCTTCTTAAAATCTAGCCATCAATTTTGTTGCTATAAAGAATAAAAATGATAATTTCTACTCAACTTCATCAAATGTTTTATTTGTCTTTAAATTTTAAATTATATTTAAATAACACATAAAAATGTAAAAATTATACATACTAATAGGGTAACATGATGGTTCAAAAATGTATACATTATTTAATATTTAAATCATCCCTGAATTATCAATTTTCATTTCTTTATCATGAAATATTCTAAATCCTTTCTTCTAGCTTTTAGAAATGAATACTACTTTATTTCTAACTATGGTCACCCTAGTGGGCAATAGCACATCAGAATGTCTTTCTTAACCCTAACTGTAACTTACTACTCATTTATGAAGCTTTTCTCAACTCTGTCTCTCTCCTATAATCCTGTCTCTGGTAACCACAATTCTATTCTCAGCTTCTATAATCACAGTTTTTTTTAAAAAAAACTACTCTAAAGATTCCTCATATGAGTGAGATAATATAATGCTTGAAATATTGTGTGTGATTTATTTCACTAAAAAAAATGATCACTGATGATTTCATCCATGTTGTTACAAACGACATGGTTTCATTCTTTTTAGGGCTAAATAATATTTATTGTGTGCATGCACCTCATTTGTTTCATCCATTCTTCAGTTGATGGACATTTGAATTATTTCAATTGCTTAGCTATTGTGAAAAGTGCTTCAATAAATATGGGAGTGTAGATGTACTTCAAAATACTTATTTTATTTCCTTTGAAAAAATACTCAGTATAATCTATTATAAGGATTGATGTGTTTGGGTTCTTTGATTAATGAAAATATTTTAAAAAATACAATTTTACACACTAACTATAATATATGTGAATGGATTTGATTCCCAGAAGAAATTAACAAATTATATCAGTAATACAGTCTTCAATTTAATACCTCCTTACTATCCAAACATCCATTTAATTAATTCATCCTGATGATATAATATTTCACTGTTTAAATCCTGTGTAATTTTTCATTTATAACTCAGCATGTGGTTATAATTACTGTTGCCACATGTCAAACAATCTTTCTATGCTATCATTAGTTTCATTATTGATATATATATATATATATATATATATATATATATATATATATATTTAACTTCTTTTAATAATTTCCACAACTTTTTATGGTGCTATGATTACTATGCAGCTGTGTTTTTAAATAAACCAAATGTGGAAAATAATTGTTAGAAAGTCTAGGGAGAAAATTTGAGCTCTTGGTAATGGTAGAGTACAATGGTTGCTTAGTCCTTCTGCAGATTACATTTATAAATTCTACAACAAAATATAAAGAGCAATGTGTGTACATTAATATTGGTCTAAAATCATCAAAATCTAAAGAAGAATTAACATGGGGAATAAATAACTGTGTCACATGTGTTTCTATTTTGACCAGTTTTTGCCTAAAGGGACTCTTCAGCTAATATCTATGAAGGGCATTTGAAATTGGGAAAGTTCAATGACTTTAGGGTTTAGAGGGTGGATATCTAGGACACCATAACACTGTGGATAGAAAATGCTTTCAAATAATATATATAAAATCATTAATACCATCTCTTGAGTGCAGAAGCATAACAGAATACTCAGTCTTAGAATCTGAAATTGCTGTTAAAGAGAGCAAAGAATGAAAAGTTGACATAGAGATCAAGTAGTTTATTATGCTTATTCAAATTCTCAAAGTAACTGGTCTAAATATTTTCTATAAGGCTTGGATGAACTTCTGTGATGTGGGGAGTAAAGTTGTACAAAGGATAAAGTCAAAGAAGTGACCTCAAATTCTGCATGTAAACTTTCCCCAATCCTCTAGTTGATCTCTGATCTGTAAATGCATCAGGCAGGCTTCAAGTAGGACAGCTAATTATAAAGAACTGAACATTTATTTCAATGACTACACTCCACATGTGGGATGCTGTTTGAAGTTTGAGTTCAGCCAAGGTCACTGCTTGCTGAAACAAACAAAACAAAATGTCATTAGTCCTCAGAGAACCATACCAGGATGCAGAGTAGACGTATGTAATTCACAATTTCCAAGAAACAGTTCTCAACTTCTAGAGGACAGGCAGGTAAATTATAAATAAATAAACAACAGCAAAGCAGCCTGGTGCATTTTCCTAAAAAAGGAATTCAATGGACAATAGAAACTACTTTCTATCAGAAATAGAATCTATGAGAAATAAGGCCCCCAAAGCATAAAATGAAATTGCAGAATAAAAAGTACAATTTCTAATGTTAAGTTTTTCTGATTCAAAGTAGATTTTTAGGTCCACATAATTATGATTTGCCACATCTAAGAATTAAACCAGGTCTGCCTGATTCTAGAATCAATGCCCTTTGCTACAACTCCATGCTACTTTCCAGTAAAGTATATATTATTGAACTTCATGAGTTTTATGTGGAAACTAAGACTTGATAAGTAATGTATTCGGTGATAACTGAAGTAGAGTAATCAATAAGAAAGAAATGCCAATTGAATTCCACAATCTAGTAATTGTAATAAGTTACCATAATGGTGACTAAAATTGTAAAATATATCATATGAAAAATTGTAAAGTAGGGTGACCTGACTTAGTAATAACAAAAAGCTTTGTAGACACTTACTCATCTTCTGTATTTCGTTAAACAGTCTCCAAATTATGACCAGTCTTAAACGTGAGTGTAAGTTTACCCTTTCCAGTTAGTTGATATTTATTAAATTTATAAATTGAAAATCATAGAGAGATTATTATGACTCTGAAGTGCCATAATTATAAAAATAGTAGTTCAGGTCACAATATTGCTAAGGAAAAATTTTACTGAAACTTTGAAATTTACTGTATTGATTGTTGAGCTCCAATCAAGTGGGGATCTCTCTTTATAATGCAGGAATAGCCTAGAGAATTATTTGCTGAAAAAACATAAGTAACCAATATTATATGAAAGAAATAAATATGTTTTATACTTATTGAATCCAATGACTACTTTAGTATTTAATTTGCTTCCAACACGTGGTACATTTTTTGAGGTTAATTAAGTCTATTGATCTCTAAGACTTTACCCATGCAACTTTTGAGTCATCATAATTTATTGTAATTAATATGAAAATACAGAGCTGGATATTTGTTCTCTTTTTATATTTGTACTTAGCTACAGAGTAATTCTTAAATAAAAATGATGTTGTTATTTATACCAGTATTTATTGATACATAGCAACACTATGAATTTTTAAAGGATTTCAGTCCACAAAACCTAAACACCTCATATCAAGCAAATAAATACTTATCTTCTTTGTTTACAAAATTCTGTCACTATTTAACTCTATTGTTGGTTTTCCTTCTTCCAGAAGATCCACAAAAAGTATTCTTCATAGGTTATTCTTTTTTTTTTCTTTCTTTTTTCATTTTGTAGAGTGGGGGTTTGAACTTACGGCCCTCTGAATGAGGGGCAAGCAATCTCCCAACTGGGCTATATCCCCAGTCCCTTCATGAGCTATTCTTCACTAAAGTTTACATATCACATAAAAATTTTAAAAAGAATAAAAACTTTAAATATTTTCAACTTTTATTTTCATCTTGTTCTATTTATATCGACTTTCTACATTCTTATGAAAATGTTACTTTCTCCCTTTAAACTGTATTTTGATACTAAAATCCTATTTAATTTATGCAATTTCCTTTATACAAGTTCTTTTTCAAACATTTTAGAATTTTTTTATGAATGAAAATATTTATTGATTTCAAATTACACTTGATAGAACCATATAGTTTCTTATAATCTAAGATAGAAAAAAGTAACGAACTCTATACAATTTTATATATTTAATAAACATTTATGTCGACTGTGTTCTAGGTTACTACTATAAAATAATTTATAAATATTGAAACAATCATATTTGTACTATCAAATTATGTCAGTTCTGGGTTATTTCAAGGAACTTATTGGCATCTATAATAAGATATTACAAGAAGATTTAATGCAATAAAATGTAACAAAACTTTTTGCATTTCTTCCTTGCTGTTGACGTAATGAATTTTTGTTTAGAAATTACTTACAAAGATGAGAGCAGAGGGACAAGAGCACTTGGTTCACAGTCATTCTAGAGAATTGTCAATTACTTCAAAGGATCAATTCCTGGCTTATTGTACTGATGACAATAATACAAGACCTCTGGGTGATGCCAAAACAGATCAAGAGTGCCAACACTGGTTTCACATTTTATATTTCAAAAACAAGTGTCCTGAAAGTCTTGGACACCAGAAAAAAAAATCTGTCAAGTTCCTCACCAGCAGCTGTCATCTAAAGTTAATCCTTTTATTTCTATTTGTGTATTCCCCCTCACACCACTCTATCTCCTGCACACCATGACACCATCTGCCGCCACATTTTCATGTGTCCAATTGACCTCTCCAAATATAGTCTGGCTATCATTTTCAGTAAGTGAGGCATCACTAAGTTAGTGATGTCAATGTCCTCTGAAAATGAAACTAAATATGTGATAACTTGGAATTAAATTTTTACCCACACTCTCTAAACATTTGAATGTACTTTTCAGTGTGGGTACAATAGTTATAGAGCTCACAAAATATTATAGCAACTAATACAAATATATCTTCTTTTGAGTATGTATTAAGGAGGATGGATGATGTAGACTTCTTTTTTACTTTATAAGCAACTGTGCCTAATAGGAAACAGTACACCAGTGAAAGAATCAACCAATTAATTCATTAATAGGCAATAATGTAGTCAGAGTAATAAAGGTTATAGCCATTTATAAAAATTTGGTTTACTTCTCCGTCTGTGAAAATTACACTTTTAGTTTCTGTTAAATGATATGATGTGTCTACTTCAGAACCAACTCATGATTCCCATGCATTATTCTGAGCTCAGAATTTGTCTTTTGGAGCACCTAGGATCTAGGGGTTAATGTAGCTACCACAGCATAGCCTAGTGTATCCTGATTAATATCTTAAGTCAGAGATAAGAAAGAGTTCATCTGTCTCAATTTTTCCCCTTACCTATCCCCCATAATGAGAATTTTCATGATGGACTACTCAGATTTCAATCATTCTAGATATCATGTTGTGTCTCTTTGATAAAGAGCCTTAAATTTATTATTAAGTCAATTATGCAGATTATGTGCCTGCCTTCATAATTGAGCTAGCCAAAGGAATGTATTATAAGGAGCTAAAATGTAGCCATGGAGCAGCACTCTCTGGTGTGAGAAAAGAGGGGGAGGAAACTAAAATCCAATGTCAAAGCCTTAAGACCCAAATCTTCCATGTTGTGATCAGAGAATAAAACATAAGCACAGATTGAGCAGAACACGTGCAGAGACCGAATTGTTTTCTGAAGACAATATCGAATGCTTTTCTTTCCTTAAAAAGGAAGTAAATAAAATGAATTTGGATGGATTCCCAGATTGCACATCTGCCTGTCTAAATTACACCTGAGACGTAGCAACCAAACAGATGGAAGGCAAAAGAATTAGAGAACAGCTTTCTTTGGATTTTATATACCAATAATCACAATGGCTTACACTCATTGCAACAAAAGGTCTTCAGGCTGGCAGATAGTCTTATAAATATATGCTCTAACACCTGTGCATTAAATAAGTAGATACAGGTGCATGGTGGGTTCCCTAGATAAAGAGGATAAACTTTCTTAAGTTAGACACATGCACATCATTCCAGAAGATCCATGTCTATTTCATTATAATATAGAAAAATAATATTGCATAGATTATTGATATTACATAACATAATTTCTCTTTGCTAGATTGGAAAGAATGTGAATCTATCATATCCCATTCTATGTCTTCTCCAATTCTGCTCCCTCTTTCCTTCAGTCTTATCAGAATTTTCTGTTTTCTGTTATAAAATTCCACTGAATGGTACAGAAATATTGGAGACACATTTAAATGATCAAATATATTTCCTTTTACCCTTTTAGACTTTAAATGGAAATTAGGGGATTTTGTGATTTTTTTAAGATAAACAGTGATCTTAATGTTGTGGAACTGCTGCAAATAAAATTGAAGTGATTAACATAATATATCCTCCTTCTGAATAAGACAGAATTGTGAAATATTTGGCATTTAAATGAAAATAACATAAAGAAATAATACACTATAGAAAGTAGCTGACTAAAAAAATGATTGAAAACAGTACTTACTAGTGTTTAAAAATTAAGTTCTGTAATTCAGGAGAGATTAGATTCCTAAAAGTGTTTATGGAATTTTTTTTTTAATGTATGAAACATTTCTTCACTGCAAAGAATACCTATCTACTCAGGTAGATAGGTATTAACAGGAAGTAAATCTGACAGTGAATTAACTGACAATGTGAAATCTTCTGCTAGCTTTGAGTTGGGTCCTTGAAAATTCTTGAAGAAATCACATATCATGGGATTGGTTGGCATTAACTTAATCTCGTGTTCTCAATTTACAAGCTGAGATTCCTTTTCTCTCCCTCTATAGTGACAATAGCAATTTTATGAAATGTACTGGAAATGTAAAATACAATGGGATTTGACATTAACAAACAAATAGTATTTTGATTAATAGTGACCATGAAATCTACCTTATACAAGTGCAGGTATTGTTTCATAATTTACTGTAAATTATGAAATAGTGTACATAGAGTAATCATTTAAATCAGATCTCACACACCTGCTAATCACATAAGATTTTGCTTCACTCTGACACAACAGTAAAGTAGGAATTATATTGTGAATATAACAGAATATAATAATATAACAATGTATTATTATATTTTATGACTACTATTTAACCAAAATATAATAAAATTCTTTGTTAAGTGATTAAATTTCATTTTAAAAAAGTGTCCTTTGATCTGCATGGTTTAAGATAACTGAGTTGACTAATTTATAACACAACAAGCTTGTTTTACCATGATTTCTATATGAATCAGACAGGTTAAAGAAGTTCTTATGTAATGTACCACAGCTCATTTAAAGGTTATGATTGTGAGGAAAAGGCATGAAATTATCAATCTTATCTGCTATACATATTTATTATTTTCTACACATATTTATTAAATTTGATTGACTTAAATAAGTTAAAGGCTCAACAAATCATAACGGAATTTCTCAGAAATTTCAGTTACAAAGCTCATGTATAAGTACTATAAGCACCCTTATGAGAATTACTGAAAGAAGCTTAATCATTTGCACCCCCTTAAGCACACGTACACCAAATATAAAATAATATACAGATACACAGAAACTGCTATGATCAATTCTACCTGTTAGCATGAGGCTCTCCTGGTTTTGCACTAAAATGTTTGCACCCCAGAAAAATCCTTCATACTAGAAAAATTGAGATACTCTATTACCATAAATCACACAGAGACACTGACACACAGACACACAGACACACACAGACACACACACACACACATACACACACACACACACACTTTGGTTGATAACACTTTCCATATAGTCCCATAAATTTTGAAACCATTCCCTCATTTTGACCAAGGTAGAAAGGCAGAAAAAAAAAAAAAAAACTAAAATAGCTCAAAGTCAAGAGAATATACGAAATAGCAGTTTATAAGATGCTGAATTTCAGTCAATGAAGAACATTTTGAATCTTTAGGAAACAAGTAAGATGAGCCCTGTGATAACCTAAGTATACTGCTTTTTCATAAAGAGGGAAAAACATAAGCAGAGACTCCTATAAAAGATATCTCAGCTGTGGCAAAAATTCACATTACATCTAGCATCCTATGAGATTACTTTCACATTGAAGATCTAGGGCTTCTGTGGCAAGGAAAACAAAGGCTCTTGCTACTTGCTGTGCCATGAATAACAAAGGTTTTGTCTTTAAACAACAAGTCTCTTGTTTTCTGCCAGCATATATGAGTTGCATGTGACAGGCTATCTTGGTAGATCATAGGTCAATTAAAATCTCAGGCACTTCACAATTCTGTCATAAAACACAGAAAGAAAAAAACAAAATTTAACGAAGATTTCTTATAGATTTCTTATAGAAAACACTATAAGTTTAATCCACCAAAGGACAGATTGATAAATAGGGATTTGTCATCTCCAAAAACCACTTTAAAGAGAATAAAAAGTAAAGCCATGTTCTTGGAGACAAATATATTCAATGGTATATCTTAAAAATAACCTGAATATAGAATATATACATAATTCTCAAAACTTAACAATATAAAAATTAACAGCTCAACATTTATAATGAGCAAATGCAGGAATAGACACATAACCAATGGAGATAGATACACAAATGGTAAATATTCACATTGAAATATGCTTAATATTTTTAATCATTAGCAAAATGTAATTAAACCTTGATGACATATAACTACATACTGATTATAATGGAAAATTCAAAGATAACCGACTACCCAAATTCTTGTTAAGGATGTAGAAGAATTGAGATTCTCATATTTTGCTAATTAACCTACGAAATGGAATGATCACTTTGAATAACATACTCCTACTATATAACCCCCCTGTTCCAATCCTATGTATTTTCCAAAGGGAAAAACAGTGTCCATGTAGACACTGTTAAATGATATTAATAAAACTCTTTTAGATTAGTCAGACTGGAAAATATCCAAATGTCCATTAATAGGTGATTCATAGACAAATTAAAGCTTGTCAGTATAGTGGATAATTAAAATTGAATACACTATTGAAACATCAGCAAAAGGAATAGGGCTAGGGATGTGGCTCAAAGGGTAGTGCACTCACTTGGCATGTGTGGGGCACTGGGTTGGATCCTCAGCACCACATAAAAATAAGAAAAAAAAAAAAAAAGATGTTGTGTCCACCGAAAACTAAAAAAAAAAAAAAAATTAAAAAATTCTCTCTCTTTAAAAAAAGGAATAAACTCTTCATATATGATATAACATGGATAAATCTTAATATAATTGTAGTGAGTCTAAGATATCAGTAAAACATTAAAATCATATATGATGTAATTCCATTTTTTAAAATTTTTTAAAATAAGTAACAGAAAATAGATTAGTGAATGGTCTTGGAAATGTTAATAAAAATATATTATGCCTTACAGCCTGTAAAAGAAGAAACTTCCAGATCAATATCTCTACCCTACCAACACCAGATAGATTAAATGAACTCAGTAAAATTTCACCATATATTGGCAATTTATTATTCAGGAAAACATCAGATACAAATTGTATAAATGAAGGAGGGAAGAAATGAAGGAAGGAGGGAAGGAAGGAAGGAAGGAAGGAAGGAAGGAAGGAAGGAAGGAAGGAAGGAAGGAAAGAAGCTTGGGGAGGGAGAGAGAGGGAGGGAAAGAGGGATAAATAAAGTAAGGAAGCCTGTGATAGAAAATATGAACATACAGGTACAGAGTTTTCAGTCAGAATTTTAGTGCTCTTCTCCTAAACAGGAATATATCACTTGGCATACCAAAGCACAGAGGATATAAAAAAAAATACTCTGTTGCATAATTTTCCAAGTTGAAATCACTACAAAAACTTTTATGATGGCAGTTTCAAACAATTTTTAAGAATTTATGCACTGAACAAGATAAAAGTGAGAAACAAGAAAACTAAAAGTATAAAATAATAGCACATTTATTAAGCATAATTATACAGTAAATTATTTATGCCATCTATAAATAGGTAACTGAATAATCCAGTCAAGTTATGTTAGACAATGAACATTATCTTTAAAAGACTCAAATGGATAGAGACTAGAATATGGTCATTTTTCTTGCCCAGTTGTTACAATGACTTTTCATTGTTGTTACTTGAGCAAAGTAGGGGTGGGGGTCAGGTACCAGGGATTGAACCCAGAAGCTCTCTACTCTTTTTTTTTTTTTTGTATATTATTTAGAAACAGGGTCTAACTGAGTTGCTTAGTGCCTAGCTTGTGATCAGGAGGATGCCTCAGCATCCTCCTGAGCCACTGGGATTACAGATATGCATCACTGTGTCCTGCAGGGTCTACTTATTTTTTTTCTAATAAAACTTTTGATTTTGAGACATTTGGAGACTGACATGAAGTTGAAAGAAACAACAACAACAAAATTGTACCACCTTTAGACAGTTTTTCTCTTATAAACATCTTGAAAATTTGTATGATATCACAACTAGGTTAAACATCTATTTGAATCAATACACAAAACTCTTTCATCACCACAAAGATCTATTATGTTGTTCTTTGTACCCACACCCATCACGTTCACCTCCCACTCCCATGGAAACTACTAGTCATTCTTTATTTCCATAATTTTATCATCTGAAAAGTTATATAGATGAAATTATATAAAGTGTAACCTTTTGGAATGGTATTTTTATTCAAGTAACTTTCTGAAGATTTGTTCAGGTTTTGTATCACTAATTGATATATTTTATTGTTGAGCAATATTCTATGATATTAATGTACCAATATTAGACCTCATGAAAAACATCTAGTTTGGTTAAGATTTGGTCTATCATATGTGAGGCTGCTACAGATGTTTGTCTGTAGGATTTTGTGAACATAACTTTTCATTTTTTTTCTTGGATAAATGGTCATGAGTATAATTGTTAGGTATTTATATTGTTGCATGCTTACTTTTATGAGACTATACTACACTGTTTTATAAAGTGATTTGCTACTTTAATCACACCAACATTGTGTAAGTGATCCAATTTTTCTCCACCTTACAAGCATTAGATATTTTTTCTTTTTTTTTTGTCAATTTTAGCCATTGAAATAAGTGCATAGAGATATCTCACTGTGACTTATGTTTGCAATTCTCTAACAACTAATGAGTCCAATATTATTTCACATGTTTATTTGCTAGTTATTTATTCTTTAGTGAAATACTAATGCATAATTATTTCTCTTTCTCTCTCTTTTTTCTTTTTCTATGCTAAGAAGTAAAACCTTATTCATAAAGCATACTGGAACTTATACACCCAATACCTTCAAAAACTGTACATGTTTTATATGGCACATTTTCAAGATATTTTAATATGCTCTTTAGATATATTTTCAAAAACTAATGATAAGCTGGGCAAGATATCAGTCTTATTCTTACAAATAAATATTGTTTTCACATTAAAAGCATGTGAAAACTTGTTTATTGACTTGGACAAAAATAAACATTTATTCCATTTCAATGAAATAATTTTGAACCATTTCATCACAAATTCACCTTTAGAGTGAAAAAATTAAATATTATTAAAAAGGTTCAGATATTGCCTTGTGACAAGTTGTTGAGAGAGTTTCCAAAGAATAATTCTAAAAAGTTCTAGGGCAACAGCAGGCATCTTTCCAAGATGAATTCTTCATAAACATATTTTATATTGATATGTTTCATATTCTGGTTTGAAAATTTCTAGGGTGCTTATTTTACGATGGTGTATACTTTTGCAACATGCAAGAAATAGAACCAGTTGTCATTACATTTTATTTTCTGTTTGGGGTTTTGTTTGTTTGTTGTTTTTTGTTTTGTTTTTTCTATTTTCTTTTTTCTGGATCCCTAAGGATTACTTATGTCTCAGATTCCATTTTGAATTATGCATTCTATTTATGAGTGTATCAATTAGTATTATATTAGCAACGGTTGTTTTCTATTTTGAGATATATACATACACACATATATGTGTACACACACAAACATACAACTTACCATCATTTACTGTTATTATTTTGCTAGTTCAAGAGAATTATAAAAAATCTCACCTGAATTAAATCTCTCTGCATTCCACCCTTTGTAATATAAATGATCATCACGTTCTCATCATCATCAAATATAAAACTAGAGAAGTGAAGGAATGTCTACTGCATTTATCCTTTTGTTTACTATGTTCTTTGTTTTTCTGTGTGTTTGAAGTTTTCCTTTCTATTTAGAGAAGTTCCTATAGTCATTTCAAGGGTTACAACTTTTGGCAATCTATTCCTGATTTCCCATCATCTGAAAATGTCTGGATAATGCCTTCCTTTTTGAGTAATATTTTACTGGATATAAGATTCTGAGTTGGCAGTCTTTCCTTTCAGTACTTGAGTACAAGTGTGCTTCTTTCTTCTGGTTTCCATACCTGATGAGAATCCACTGTCATTTCAATTATTTTTCCTCTACAGGTAGGGCATCATCACTTCTTTATTACTTTCAAGATTTTCCTTTAGCCTTTTTTTGAGTTTCACTATTTGCTTTAGTGTGGATTTATTTGGGTTTATGTGGCATCTTGAATCTGTAAGTTTTTGTCAAATTTGGAAAGTTGTCAAACTTTTCCAGTTCTCCCCTCCTCCTGCTCTCCTGCTGGAATTCAGACAACATAAATGTTAGATATTTCATACAGTGCCATGGGTCTCTGAAACTTTTAGTTTACTTTTCCCCCCTCTAGTTTTGTTTGAAAGCTATTTGCTTTGGTTCATTTTGTGGGGCTGGAGATCAAACTGAAGCCCTCACACAAGTTTGGTCAATGCTGTAGCTAGATTTCTGAACTTTTCTTTACTAGTGAGTTAGTTAATTTCTATTTTTTATCTTACATTTATTACTTGGTCACTCAGTCAACTCCGTTTTGCTAACCCATCTACGAATCTTTAAACATTTGACATTATATCCTTTAGTTATAAAATGTGTATTCAATTTGTCTATCTTGTATTTTTTTGCATAGACTTTATTAGCTGAGATTCTATTTTCCCAATTGCTTTAAATATGTCTAAAATGGGTCACTAAGGCATTTTTGTTATGACTGGTTTAAAATCTTTATTGTATTATTCTGATATTTAAGTATTCTCCATTACCATCTAGTGATTTTTAAAACTTTAGTTTGAGTACTTTTTATTCTTGGTAAAGGAATTGAGTTTCTATTGAGTGCTGGGTATCTTGGATATTGTGATGAGATTCTGGGTCATATTTACATTGTCTAATTCACCTAGCTTTTCCTGAAACCAACATAGCAGGAAGAAAGTAGTACCAACTCATTATTCTCAGAAGATGGCATAAGTTCTGTTTTTTCACCTGAAGGGGGCTGCCCTTATCACTATTGGGTGAATGTGGGAGTTCTGTCTTTTTATTGGGGCTCTGTTGATACTATCATGGCTTCCAGGGATTGGTGTGCTAAGTTATTGCTTCCCGGGTGGCCTCTGGATGCCAAATGTAGCAAAAGCCCTGATTCTCCCAAGTCCTCCCCTGATGCCATCCTGTCAGACATTTAAAGACACATCAACGCCCAGTACAGATGAGATCCATGCCAAGGTAAGGCTAGAAGATACCACAAGAAACTGTAAATCCAGATAGAAGAATAAGTCAGTCTTTCTTAAGAAAGGCAAGCAAGTTTCAATATTCTAAAAATAGCATAAGTATTCTTTTATACATGAAGAATATTTCATGCATGTGATAGAAAGTAATTATGCAAAAATCTATTTGCCAGGCTTATTTTCTTAAACTGGGGGATAGGGTTACAAAAATTTAAACTTAAGGGGAATATTTGCATATACTCAATTTAAAACAAATGAACATGTGCTCAATTTTTGTTCAAGAACAAAAGAGTAATTAAGAGCAAAATAAAATACCACATATATCACACATGCATACATACACACACACACATACAATTTTGAAATGTCTTTTCTGTAATTACTGGAAAGAAAAAAAATGGATTTTGAAGTTTAAATATGAATATGATGATCATACAGCAAGATTTCATTAATTTATAATCTGTACAAATCTGGCCTCCTGGAAAGTAATTTCATTTTTATGTTATTAAACATGAAGAAAGATGTTCTTATCTCAGTGACACTGTCCCTAATCATTCTATGTAAACTTGTAGTATCTAAGTATCTATGTACCATTCTTTCCTAATTTTTACATTGTGCTTACAATATTTGCTTAACATTTTACTTATTTGTTTTTGTAACGATCTCTCCTGATTCTAATGAAAATACCATGAAGGAGTAATATGCAAATTAAGTGAATCAACTCTTATCAGAAACATTTGACCGCACATAGTTTTGAACAGATCATTTCATGTAAATACTTTCTAGTCTCCTAATTAGTATTACAAAAAAATTTGAATTTGGTAGGGTTATTTTAGAATTTATCCATTTTGTTTTATTATACAATGCTTTATATACTGTTTTCTATAATTGAGTTTTAGTCATACATTTATTATATTTAATAAGATTAAGCTCTTATTAAAACCCAGTTTAGTATCTCATAATTTAAAGATACAAGGAAGTGAAAATTACTTCCATACTCACCATTTCCTTTCCTGTTGTATTACTTTTTTCTTCAAAAGTCTTTTCTGGGTCATGATTACATATAAATTTAACCACAATTTCTAATTTTGTCCTAACCTATTTTATGAAAATGATATTGTCAATGACTTTACAAATTAAAACTTAGAATTCATATTTATTTTCATCAAAGCTGAGTACATAATTTTGTATCAATTGTCCCTTTTATGTATTCAATCTTATCTTTAAAAATCAGCCAATTAATTATTTTATTAATGATAATCAACTTGGATTCTTCCATTTACCTATGTCCAATGTTCAGTTGCTACCAAATATATAATAATTCTACTTTCAAAATTATCTTGTTTTCTGCGTTCTGACTGCATGAGATTTAGTTCACTTGTTAGGTGCCGCGTCCCCTCGCCAGCAAAGGAAACACGACACAGGATTCTTCCTTCAGCAGTTTATTCAGGCCTTTATTTTGACATGTCTACTAGCTTCTACTACTACTCCTACTGCTACTTCTACTGCTACTCCTCCTCCTACTACTACTACTACTACTATTACTACTCCTATTACTACTCCTGCTACTACTACGTGCCCCAGCCCTAATAAAGCAGATAAAGCCCCAATGCACAACTGCCACGTGGATCTTTCTCATAGGGTGTTTTACAGCTACGTGCCAACTCTCCCAAAATAAGGAGTTGTTTATCACAGGCCACGGCGCTTATCAGCGCCATCTTGTAATGGTGGCCACAGTACACAGAAACGGCTCACTACAGTTCCCCCTTTTTTGTTTTACTAAGACAATACAGGCGAGAGTAGAGGTCCTATCCCACTGTGCAGAAGTGGCTGCATATGGTCCAGCCTAAGGAGGGCCCTTCCCCAGATCTGGCTCCATATCAGCCGACGCCTTTTTTCGTGGGGCGGGGCGTGGACGTCAAACCCGCATGCAATAGGACATGCTCCCCTTGAGGTCCACCCAAGTGGATCACTCAAGTGCAGTGCCTTGCCGCGCATCCTGTATCGTGACGATGAGGCTGAACTGTGGCTGATTAGAAATACGACGACAAACAAGTTGGCAGCACCCTGAAAGAAAGGCACGGACAGCAGAAAAGGGGGAGAAATTTGGTCGTGACATCTGCCATTGTTAGATAAAGGCCAAGACGTTCCCGTGGAATACATGTGCCTCAGGCGGAAAAACAGGAGGCCTAGTGAGCTGGCCACTTCGACATGCAGAACAAAGAATTGGGGGCTGGGCCCCTGGGGGCCAGGGAAGGCCTGCTATCAGCAAGTTCCCCTCTTTTGTTTATTGCATGTCAAAGGGAATCAAGTAGCCCCTGTCTTAGGTCGTCCACCGCCCCTGCACTGCTTACCCGTCTCTGGGGAGGCCCCATTCCCCTGTCTTAGGTTGCAGTGCAAGCGTGGAAGTTGCCCGTCACTGGGTACTACAAGATGAGCTCAGTGTGTTGTGGCCAACAGGACAGTGTTATGGTAACCGCCTCCATGTACAGGACCCATGACCATCACTGTCAAATGGCAGGTGTAGTTGAACAGTAAGATTAGACAGCAAAGATCCTAGCGCAGAAAGGCAGGGAGGAGAGGTATGCATAGAGGAAAGATATAGTAGAAGTTCCAGCATTAGAAGAGTGACAAAAGAAGGACATGTCGATCCCAGTGCAATGTTATAATAACTTGGGGTGCAACGACCATGTCAAAGGTTTACTGTTTAAGATGCGCAAGCCAGACCTGTGGCGAGTTGCCATTTTCTAAAGCAGCAAGAGCTTGTATGATCATAGCCTTATCTTGAGCACTGCGGGCCTTGAGGCGACAGAGAAACCACAAGCAGAGAATCACACCAAAGCAACACATAGTACCAAAAATGTCTACTCCCACCCACTCCTTAAAAAAGGAAAAGGCAGAAGATATCCAAAATATCCAAGTGGTGAATTGACTCAAGGTCACTGGATCGACATGGGTGCTATTCAAAACAGCAATCTGAGTTAGTTGAGACTGGATCAAGTTTTCTGCTTCCACGGACCAGGTTCTGGATAGATACTCTCCAATGATGCATGAGGCATTTCTGGAATCATAAAATCTGACAGAGGTTATACATAAATGTGCTCCTTGATCAATACAACCCAAATGTACTAGGTCAGACAATTCCTCAACTTGAGCTTGAAGTAACTCTATCCTTTGATTAGCAGCCAAAATCCCAGATAAAATGTGTTGATTAATTCTACTTTGAGATTTAGAAATTACTTGATTGTATTTTTACTGAAAAGCAAATTTATAGTAAACACATTTATCTCAAATATCTGTAACTGAAAAGGCAGAGTATCTGATAAATGTAAATATAAAACATAAATTATGGGTTTTCTGTTGAAGAAAAACAATTAGGCAAATATATATTAACTAATTAATTAGGCATGTGCTAATTAATTTATAGATTAACAAATATAGGTTATCTAAATATCTAAAATATATATATATTAAGAATAAGAACAAAACTTATAATTGTATTAACTTTATGTAACCACGTGGTCTTAAAATATTTGGATCCATTTAAATTTATTTTTAACTAGGAGTGCACTCTTCTATGTGACGTCACTTGATGTAACTGAAATAAGATCCTTGAGTATACATTTTTATTTTTATAGTTAGCAATGAAAATAAGGATTTTTTGGTCATCACAGGAACTTTGCCGGCTTGTTCCTGTGGCGAGCAAATGCATCCTCATAACCTTCAAAATTAAAAGTAAAATATAAAGAAGCATATTTGATATCTCTCATCAATAGAACATTATTTAGTAACACAACTATAGAGAAAAAGTCAGGTTATTTAACTTAGAACTAGCTTAAATTTAGGACTGTAACATAGAAACCTGTGGAATTAAATTTTGTCTGAAAAAGATATCTTTCATTAGCATTTACAGGTAGGCATTTTTTATAAATACAGGCTCTGAGCAGCTCCGGTAGAAATCTGAAACACAGCAGTACAGATTAGTGGCTGGAAAGCGGGACTAGAAGTCCTGTCTGAGTGACTGTGAAAGAACCAATGAGAATGAAAAGTCCTCCCGGAGCCTTGGACTCCTCCCACGTACGGGGGCAGAGCAATGGGCGGATCTATGGGTGGAACATCAGGTATAGAGTCCTCCTCTAGGTTCTCAACTTCCTCCCCAGAACTGGATTTATAACCCTTCTCACAGCAGGCTTTTACATCTGTTGTTTCCCGTTTTTTCTTTCTTATCTTAGTCTTACGTAATTGTTGTAATAACTTGTCTAATTCCTCAGAACTGTCCGAGCTACTTGTGTCCTTGGGAGTTTTTAACTCAGTCAAGTCTGGATAGAGCCTTCTCCCCTGTTTAACTTCAGACTCCCTTGCCTGTTCACCCCTCTTACTCCTAATACTTTCTGCTACCTCTCTATGTGACCCCTCCGATTTTTCTTCATGCAATTGCTCAAGAACGGCCTGACCCTCGCTCACAGCTTTCTGACATTTACCATCCATTATACATCCTCTAATTAACTTCCAAAGTAGTATAACACCATCCTTCAAGATACCCTGCTCACGAGCGAAATCCAGGTCCTTCCCTAATTTGTCCCAGCTGGGAATCGTCAGACTCCCTGAAAAAACAAACCAAAGAGCTACAGAGTCAGTCTCTTCTAAAAACCTCTGTAATGTGCTCTGCTTCACTTTAAGTTCCTTAGAACGCAGCAGCCCATCCAAGGCCAGCAAAATTGGGCTTGAGGAGTTAACACCCATAATGTTTTCAAAACTATGAAGAAAGTGAAAGTAGAAAGCCCCGCTCTCTCTTTATCTACAGAGGAGCGTCCTATTTTATTTTTTTTTTATTTTATTTTTGCTCTCTCTTTATCTACCGAGGAGCTGCCCCGCTTTAATCGCGGATCCCATTTACCTGGGACTTATTCCCGCTCTCTCTTTATTTACCGAGGAGCGCCCCGCTTTCATTTGCGGATTCCCATTTACCCGGGAATTTATTATTTTTTCCCAGCTCTCTCTTTATCTACAGAGGAGCTGCCCCCGCTTTCATTTGCGGATTCCCATTTACCCGGGAATTTATTATTTTTTCCCCGCTCTCTCATTATCTACAGAGGAGCGTACCCCGCTTTCATTAGCGGATTCCCACTTACCTGGGAATTTACTGGTGCACCACCCTTGACTGCTGAAGGTTCTGGATCCTGGGTTCCAGGAGGTTTCCCAGTCCGGGCCACCAACTGCTGCGTCCCCTTGCCAGCAAAGGAAACACGACACAGGATTCTTCCTTCAGCAGTTTATTCAGGCCTTTATTTTGACATGTCTACTAGCTTCTACTACTACTCCTACTGCTACTTCTACTGCTACTCCTCCTCCTCCTCCTACTACTACTACTATTACTACTCCTGCTACTACTACGTGCCCCAGCCCTAATAAAGCAGATAAAGCCCCAATGCACAACTGCCACGTGGATCTTTCTCATAGGGTGTTTTACAGCTATGTGCCAACTCTCCCAAAATAAGGAGTTGTTTATCACAGGCCACGGCGCTTATCAGCGCCATCTTGTAATGGTGGCCACAGTACACAGAAACGGCTCACTACAGTTAGGTCTATCCTGGCTTGCAGCTCAATAAAATTTAAACAAAAAATTCAAGCTTTGGAACATCACTTTTTAAGATTATGCTCTGTAGATGTCCTGTCTTTTATTCTGTCTGATTTCTCTAAACAACTACAAATGTAGACATGCCCAAAGAAGCAAATCTCTGATTTGGTTGTACCTCACCCTTAACAAGTTCTATATGAGGGGTTATCATCACTCTAGTTATTTATGCATTAGAGACATTTATATTGTCTGTATTTATTTATTTCAAGTATATTTGGAATTTCCTCTTCACTATTTTCACAAAACTGGGGTTCTAACAGCATTTAAGGTGTGACTATGAAGTAATTCGAGTAAATAAAAGGCAATATAGTAAAGTCATATTTATAGGTATGATACTTGACTGCTGTGTATCTGTGGCAATGAGAAACAATAGGTTCAATACTATCCACTCTATTTGATATTTATCCATCAGGTATTTCAATATGTTACTGTTTCCCAAAGGACTGCATATAATAATTAGACTTGTGAAGTAAATATTTCTAAATGAAAACTCTGATTCTATAATAGGTTATAGGGTAGAACTTGAAACTCTGTTCTCATAAAAAGTGAAATATGATATTATTGGCTTAAATTGTATACTTCTCTTGAGACCTCCACTTTTAATAACCTCCAGGATCATAGATAAAACTGAGGTAGTAATCATTACAGAAATGGATTTTCTGGCAGAATTAGACATCACCTCCAAGAATCAATAATCATTTGAAGCTAACAGGGTGATTAAATGACCTCCTTTTTATTTTACTTCATGTTGAGTTGCTTTTTAATCTTGATTTAGAGTCACACCACTAGAAACAAAGATAAACCGAGGACTTAGAACATTAGAGCAGCAACTTGAAGCCTATTCATTATCAATGTTAAAGGCTCCCTTCCTTCAATCAAGGCATTTCTAGTTAATCAATGTATTCTCAAAGAAAAACTGAACACTCTGGGTACAGACTGAATAAATACCACCACCTAAGGCTGCTTCTACTTTTTAAAGATCTGCTCCATTAGCTTTTCTATGGCAGGTGCTATATTTTTTTATTTAATAATTTACCATGCCAGTGATGCTTGGGGTTATCTTCGTATTGACTGATAATGTTGTCATTAGTTCTTTTCATCCATGAAGTTTATCCCTCCCATCTTTTTACAGTCCAGAAAGATCTGCCTCAAGTAGGCAGCAAGTTAATTCTACCAGCCAACTATTTTCTGCTGCATGTTGGAAATCGATCCAATTTCCAAAATGAGTCTCTCCTAGCTTGAACTGTCAATTATTATGCAAAAATTATTTACTAAAGTATCAGTATGTTTGTGCATCCTAATATTTACATAGGACAATAAGATAAAATTTGTCAATATGTTCATATGCAATAAATAAATAAAATGCAAAAAATAAAATCATTTAACAATTTAGAAGTAAGACATTGTTTGCTCCCTTATCCAAAAAAAAAAGAATTGGAAAGAGAAAGAGAGAGAGAGAGAGAGAGAGAGAGAGAGAGAGAGAGAGAGAGAGCGCGCAAACTCCTGGGTGCAGGGGAGTAACTGGCACTCTGTTTCCCATCCTTTGAATGCCCTGCTGTTTCTCCTAAGAAATAGTAAGATAACTATTACATATGCTATGCCTAGCTGCTGTAGCAATGTCCTTCAAGAGGACTCTCTATGGTAGAGTCTTATCAGCCCCCAACTTGATCTCAGGCACATAGCTCCTGGCAATAAAGAAACTCTCTTGTTAGAAAACCACATCCTAAACCTGTCCACATAACAGTATCTTTATACAATGCACTTTCTTGAGAGCTACACAAAGCTCCTAACATTGCAACTTGGTATGCAACTTAGAATTAAGCTGCATAATATTGTTATATCTGTAACCTACCAAGTAATACAATGAACAATATGTACTAATGATGCCAATGACCTAAAGTAACCTATTGATATAAATAATGCTGGCAGACTTTGACAATATTGTCTCATCTTTGACCAAAGGAGTCTAT
The DNA here is from genome assembly GCF_045843805.1 of Urocitellus parryii. Classification (NCBI taxonomy): domain Eukaryota; kingdom Metazoa; phylum Chordata; class Mammalia; order Rodentia; family Sciuridae; genus Urocitellus; species Urocitellus parryii. The sequence continues at coordinate 65,669,872 of NC_135538.1, read as the reverse complement.
GAAAATGATTGTTCTTTAATTTAATATGAGCCTGTTAGTCTTCATAGTTTCCATGTTATAATAATAATATGTTACAGCCTATTCTTCCACATATTTTTATTCCAGTCCTGGAATCAGTTATTTTTCTTATGAGACTAGATTCTTATTAATTATATGGTTTTATAAAACACATTCTGGGTACCAGAGTTTCTCATCACAATTTAGTTATTTATTGTTTCTAGCAATTTCAAGGGAAACTGAGAGGCAAATATATAATTTTTTAGAGAGTAAGAATATATCATAGGTGCATATGTATTTTTCTAATTACATATTGGGATCATTATATTTTGATTTTGTATTTACATATGTTTGGCTAGATTGGCAAATATTGGTTACAAATTACACTCACTATTATGGTTTGGATATGAGATGTCCCCAAAAGATCCTGTGTCAATGCAAGGATTGAATTTTTTGCATTATGTGAACTGTAAACTCATCAATGAATTAATCAGCTAATCAATTCAGTGAATTAATAATTTCAGTGGGTTAGTGGTTGGTGACTGTAGGCAGCTGGGGAAAGGCTAAAAGAAGTGGTAACTGTGGGTGTTTCTTGGGGATTGCACATTTTGCCACTAGCTCTTTGTGCTGTCTCTGCTTCCTGTCTGCCAAGAGTAGAACAACTTCTTCTACCAATCCTTTTCTAATGATATTTTGTCTCAACTTAGTCTCAGAGCAGTGAAGTCTGCTGGCCATGGACTGATCCTGAAATCAAGAACACAAAATTAAAACTTTTTCTCCTCTAGGTTGTTCCTGTTTTTGTTTATTTGTTTGTGTTTTTTTTTTTGTCACAGCCATGAAAAACTGAATAACACACAGCTTATTTAGTTATTTTACTTATCGTTATGAATCCCTGCACATGAATACAGTAGTGCTCTAATTTGGTCAGTGGGTAACAATGTATTTCTTGGAAAAATAAAAGTCTCTGAGTATAGAATTTTCTGAAGTCCAGGAAGTAATTACTCTTCATTACTGACTTCAGGCCATGGAGAGAGTACTTTTCTTACTTCAGAAAAGCCCTGTTATGAGGACTGGGGTTGTAGCTCAGTGGTACAGTGCTTGCCTCACATATATAAGGTACTGGGTTCAATACTCAGCATCACATATAAATAGATAGATAGATAGATTGATTGATTGATTGTGACCATTTACAACTAAAAAAAATTTTAAAAAGGAGAAAGCAATGTGATTGCACATGAATCCATATAATATTTTCACTATATAGGCACAAGAGGTATAAATTCCCTTATGATTATAAAGTATATGAAAATGTAGTAAACCCATAAGAAATTATGAGTTTCTGAGTATTTACCACCTTGTCATGTAGTTGCCATATAATGAAACTTTATTCTTCCTGCACAGGAAAATAGAAAAGAAGATATGTAAGTAGATATACAGCAGAGATGTTCCACAACAGAGATGTTCCACCTCTTTGCATTGTATATAATCTCTCAGCAGATGATGAAGATATGCTTTTTTACCTCTTAATAAACAAGAAAACTATATAGATGCCTTATTTGAAAAGTCTTTCTTGGCCCTTCAATTTCATTTCTTTTCCAAGAGTCTTAGAAAAATTATTTTATTTATTTGATAAAAATCAAAGACTATTTTCATTTTGGTACTCTGTTAGTTTGTACATTTCTAAGACTAATCAGCATTGTATTATTCTATAAGTAAAATATTTTCATTTTTTCTTAGTGGTTTCAAGAGAAATATATATATTTATATAAATTGTATATAAATATATATTGTATATAATATATGTAATTGAAATTCTTTCACTAAATACAAATATATAATTTATACATATATTTATATATAAAGAAATGTATTTACTAAGAATAATGTATATATAATTTATTATATATTATATCATATATATTATATATAATTTATTAAATGAAAGTTCATATTACTTAATTTTCTATAGTGGCTGTATTTGGGTTGGGGATAAAGCTCAGTGGTAGTGTTTGCCAAGCATGTGTCAGCATCTGGGTTCAATCACCAGTACCTAAATTTCTTTTTTTCAAAAAAATATTGGCTGCATTTAACCTTAGACTTACAAAACTACAGAAAATTTAATAAGTTCTTAAAAGTTCATATAAACTGGCTTAAGCACATTACTCTTTCATGTGTACATACAATATATATCTTCAACTATGCAAATATAATTATTACAAGTTAATATATCAAAAATTAGTGTAAATATTTTTTAATGTCCTCCCTTTTTAGATTATATCTCTTATGTAATACATATTACTGTGTTTTGAAATCAATTGCAAGAGTTGCTCTCCATGTAAAGTTACTTATTTAATTTTGATACTGAGTTTTGGATATTTCCCTCCATCACATTTTGATGCAATTTTGTTTAAAATGTTGTAACACTTTTACATGCTTCTAATGGTCAAATGACAATACAGGATCTTATCACAGAAATTATCCTTTTATTTCTTTTCTTCTTATGGTATTGTCTCTTTCCACATATTGATAAGCATAGATTCAGGTTGTTATTTATTCTTGAAATTACAGGTAGACACTCATCACCTACATATCATTTGATTTCAGAATGATATTTAAAATACATATGAAGCATAAAACAGAGAAAGTAATACGTTAATTCTCATAACAAATATGCAATAAAACAGATCCAAACTGTAGAAAATCCCACAGGATATTTTACAGCTCCTTAATCATAGCAACGGAAGTAAAAGATTATAGGAATTATAGACATAAAAGACTTAAATATTTATCAACCATATGTAATATATTTATGTGGATATTTATTGGATACTGACAAACCAAACTTACAAAATTATATATATATATATATATATACACATGTATATAAAAAAAGAGAGAACATTTGAGAACAAATAGATTGATTTTCTCATACACAGAATTGCTGGAGTTTCTAAATTTATTTATTAGGAATGAAATGGTATTCTTCTAGTGTTAAAAAAATGGGTACTAAAGTTTTATCTGTTTCATAGATATTTGGGATTACTGACCTTAACTCTTGTGTGTATGTGGGTTCATAGTACCATATTCACTAATTTCATTTACCCAAAAATGCCTCCATAAAATATGAAAATGTAATATATTGGTTTTCCAAACTTATAAGATATAAATAAATACAAATTAGGTCACTATCTCAAGAGTCTCATTATACTGGTATAGTATTCAGCTTTGTAAACAATTACTACAGTTGGATATATAGACAATTTTGAAAAGTGTTACAAATGCAAAGAGTAAAGAGAAACTAAATTCATCTTTGGAACTGGGATGCTTTTTGTGGAGAGAATGGTCTTAACCATCCCTTAATTGGGATGCATTAGACATGTCCTATGTTAAAAAAAAAAAAGGTATTTACTCAATTACCTTTCTGTAAACTAAATTATTCCTACTCCAGTTGAGATGTCAGCTATGTGTTGCAATCATAGGAAAGAACCCAAATCATTTATTATTTGGTCACTGACTGAGAACTTTTTAGTCACTTCTACTCAAAGAACCCTGAATCCTAGTTAAAGCCAGTTCTCATTGTGCTTACTTGCCAGGCTTTCTGATTTTTCTTCTATTTTCACAAGTGAAGAAATTTAAAAGATTTTTCTTAGGTAGTGATTTGGTGCATAACTGTTTACTCTAGAAGGTCTTTGGGAACATCTAGCCACTGAACTGCAAGAAACAGAAGTTCCCTGTTTGTGTTTTAAGTGAGATCAGGAAACAAAACAATGATTCAGACAGAGGAAACTACAGGAATTAAAAAAGTTATAAATTTATTTTCAGTTTTCACTTATTGATATTTTACTTAGTCTTAAAGAAGCACTAACAAAACAGCAAAAGCAAAAAAGATTTATAAAATTTTAATTTTTTTCTCTTTAAACACTTTATATCTCATTTTCTCTGTCTTCATATGGAAATAGTAATAGCATTTTGCTAGATTTTAGAGAAGTGCCTGCTATTTATTTTAACTGTTATTGAATCCATCATATGCATATAAATGAAATAAATACAATATAAAATTTTAAAAGCAGTCATTGAAAAACTTCATATTATCATTCTTCTGCTCTGGCAGTCTGTCATAAAAACACAAGTGCACACACAAACACATACACACACACTTACACACAGTACAAATGTTTTGGCATCTGTGGAAATTGAAAACTAATTTCACAAGTAAATCTTGCAAATGCATTAAAATAACATGAAAATATGTACTGGTGTTGCACTATACGTAAAGAATTGAACAAATTCCTATAGGATGAATCAACATTTGCAGAGATTAGATTTTTAAAAAGTGTACTGCACTTGAAATATGCAAGTTAAGATATAGATACGCACTAGATTGGGAGAAAAAGTTCACGTTTGTAGAAGATCTTCATAATAGAAGTTTTTATGCTTTAGCTTATGAATTTATTCTTAATTCTAACTTTGTTCTTTCAGAGTTTATCTTAATATGGCTGAGCCAATCCATCACTCAAAAGCTTAGTGAGTGCCTACTATGTGCACAGCATGAAACCAGCAAAATCAAGAGTCTCTGACATTTTGATTGGCTGATCTGATTTTCTGTCACTTGTCTTCCAAGCTACCCAGAGAAAAGAAACTGGAAGTAGCAGGCTATTTGCCTTCAGGGAATCCTAATGAGACCTAGTGGTTCAGACTGACAACCTACAATCAGACCTGATTTTACTGCAATTCTTTTATAATGAGCAGTGGTCTTCTCTTTATGATGCCATTTAAGTCCTTTATCTTTACCCATTTGATTTTTACTCTTTTTACCTGAGAAAATTAATGACAAGTTTGTTTTCTCAGATGAATTATTATAATAGACCCTGACCTCCATTAATTCTACAAACAGAGTTGTTGATTTACTAATCAAACTTCAAACCTGAAAGTTATATAGTCAGAATAACAGTCAGAAAATAAAAAACAATTTGCAAGATTTTACATATGCTTTTTTTTCAGTTTTCATTGTTCTATTTCTTCAGGTTTAACTTTAAAATTCATAAAAGTTTTTTTAGTATATTTGTCCTAATTTACCTTACATAGTATTAAATAATTCATTCTTACCTATTTGTGATGTTGCAATGCTAGATTGTTTTATTTACTTGATATATTAATACTTATTTAACATTTAACACATTATCCTCATGCACATAGAATTTTGAAAATCAAGTTACAATTCAGATTAGAGTTTTCAACAGGCAAACATGAAATAAAAATTGCTTTACCTTAGTTGTTGGACTTAAAGAAAATCTCCAAGTCTAAGGTCTAAAGTTTCAAAGTTGTGTTCAGGAAATAAATGAAGATTTGAGATTGGAAGACCTCAGAAAGTAGGAGTAGGTGTCTTTTTCTCATTTTTCCTCTCTCTCTCTCTCTCTCTCTCTCTCTCTCTCTCTCTCTCTCTCTCTCTCTCTCTCTCCAGCAATATGGAGATTTAATTATTCTTTCTTACCAGGAGCAGGTATAGGTTTTGTGCTACCTAAAATCTGTCCAATTTGGGAGGTATTCAAAAATGAAGAAAAATAAATTACTGATTCAAATTTGTGTGTGTGTGTGTGTGTGTTAAATACGAAATTCTTCAGAAAAATTAGTCTAATATGAAATCTTAAAGTTCAAGCTTTATTGGATCCAAGATAAATTTTCCTGTGTTCTTGGATGAAATTTATAATGAAGATAATTTTAGACGAAATATAGTGTCTATATTAGCTAATACACCCAATTTCTTCCTCAACACTGAAAGACACGAGTTGGTAAGTCTTCTTAAACATGCTTTAAAACAACAGTTATTGGTGAGTGAAGATATATCATATTTAGAGGTGATAAGATTGGCAAACCTAATTGTCATGGACCAAGGAAATCTTTGTTAGATAAAATGAGGCAGTAAGTTTAAAGGAGGATTATAATGGAGAAAGAACATATATAATGGGCTTACCAGATAGATGGTGACATTTTTATGAACTTTGTAAATACTATAAATCATTTCCTAATCTAATTAGTAATGAAAATATTTACATAAGGAAGGCAATAGTTGCAAAACTAGTAGGCAAACTACTGTCATTTTCACATGTAAAATTAACATGTAAAATGGTTTAGATTGAATGAGAAATATTTTAATTTATTTTCAGATTAACATCTTAAAGGAAAGCTGAAGAATATTTTCTTTTGGGCCTTTTCCTTGGCCTGTATTTGACCTGCTAACTTCTTTTACTTTTTTAAATTCAAATGTCATTTTTTTATCCTTAGAAATGACAGATTCGTCTTTTAATGACTTAATACATGGGTTAGTGATTCTACATAGAAGCAAAAGTCCATGACTATAGAATAAATCAAGAAGCCCAACATTTGTGAAAAGAAATGATTGACATTATAAGTTATTCAGGAAAGTATGTGTGTGTATCTAGGGGACAAATGATTCTGAACATGTCTTGCAAAGAAACGATGTAACAGTATTGTAAATGTGATTGTGCTTCTGGAGATAACAGTTACTTGATTGTAAACTGACTTGAATATTTAATTATCATTATAAAAGGATTTTAGATTAAAATATATAAGAACTAGGCTTGGGAATAAAATGTTTGAGAATGTTAAATATCAAGCTAAAGTAATAAATTATCATATACTTTTATGAAAGTTTTCAACAATCACAATGCCTGAAGTCAAAATAACAGATGGATCAGGGCAACAGATGGTCAATTTATTTCTCATCTAGAGACCACAAGCACCCATTTGGAAAACCAGGGCACGATGATCTGGTATAACATCTAAATTATTTGTTGCAATACTACACTGATGGAATGTTTATTTATGATTAACATTAGTTAAAAACATACATTAAAATGAAATATTGTAATTGAAAACTTAAGACTGGTTCATAAAACTATTTTGAAAAACTACTAGAAATTAAGAAATTTATTTGTGAGAAAGTGCTAATTTTATTTACGTACAATAGTTTGCCAGAAATGTTGTATGCTTATGTCCAGTTGTTTACTTAGAATAACTATCCCAAAAGCCTATTTTACACATTAATACTAACATATCAATATCAAAGTATCTGTTTATAATTAGTTTGATCCTTATCTTAATGAATTTAGTCTTATACAGATTGATGTGGATGCTACGAAACTTTATGCCAGGGTTCCTAGTCCTACCATCATTAAATGGTGTGTTTCTTCTGTTTTAATTTTGATTTTCTTCATAGATTAACAATAGGAGATAGAAGATCATTGTCTTGTTTGATATTTTAAATTGTCATGCTAAAACAAAATATAACTATATAGATATATCTTGAAATTATTGTAAATACTCAGAGGATTTCAGTAGTTACATGTGTCTTTAAAGTATGCTTTAGTAAAGCCTATATTTTATTTCTTTTCATTACTTCTCAGAAAAAAGAAAGAAAGAAAAAGGTTGTGTAAAGCATAATTTTCTGAGAGTCTAAGCTTTAATATAGTACGCCTGTATAATCTTTGGCATAATACTTGACTAGCTGCAACCTAACTTCAGAAAGGTAACAAGAAATAGTAGCCCAACACTTATTTGGACCAGCACTCTCTTTCCTTTCTGTTATAAGAGGCATTTCCTGGGAAACACTGACCTTGAAAACAGTACTTTCCTTCTGTACAATGTGTATAGTTTTTTTTAGTGTTAATATCTTTTTTATTAGTTAAAATTTTATAATTTAATGTAATGAGAATATAACAATAATGAAAGTTTAAAAAAAAGCATCAGAAGTCAGAATATCAAAGATTTAGTAGAGAAGTGTAGGGAAAAAGGCCCCAAAATATCAGAAATAATATTCCAATATACTGCAGGTGATCTTAGATACTAGAGATAGCAGACTAAAACATTTATTCTTTGACAAAATATTCCTTATAGGAATGAAGTGAAGGATATAAATCCTCTCAATTCGCTTTAAAAATCAAGAATTTTTTAAAAAAAATATTGATAAACATAAGTTTTTTAAGGATTTACTTTTTAAATGTTATTTTCCCTTGAGAGCAGAATATATGCTAAAAGATCATCAGTCAGATCCCTTCTCTCACACAAACACACACATACACACACACACACACACACACACATACACATACACAATTTCCTGCTATCCTAGTGACAGCTTATTCTCAGTTGAATTTGTTTGCATTTTGACATGTGCCAATCAGTCATCATCTTCAATTGAAAAAAAGTGACAGCTTCTTCTTCTAGTGATAAAATGCATCAGGAGTCAGAATACAGTCAGATACAAACTGTAATGAAAAACTATAATGATGGATACTCCACAAATGTTATGTAAGCAACAAGACCAAGCAACATACCAACATATAAAAAGTGAATCATATCTATACATGTTTGTAGATATATCACACATTTATTTTTTGTGTATGTGTGTATATACAAATATAAGATAAGTATATACTTTAGTATTTACTCTTGCAAAGCTTAATATAAATCCTTTGACTAAAATGATGGAGTAAGAATACAAATTGGGTTTTTATAAAAAAAATAATGCTTTTTTCTCAACCTTTGTAAAAAAAAAAAAAAGAAAAGAAAAAAAGACCAAAAATAATCAGGGACAAAAATGGCACTAAAAGAGATACCTTTGGTAGGGATATTTTCCATTTACTGAGTAAAGATAATACTTTGGAACTACTAAACTCGAGGTACATATTTAAGAAAATAAAGCTACTCGTGAGAGGAATAATTTCATACTGAGAGCCAAACAAAAATAACTCCTCATGATAACTTTGAGCAGAATTTGATGACTTATATAGTCATTGGGTGGAATGAGTTAAAAAAAAAAACAATTAAAAAAAAAACAATGTCAGAACAATTTTTGTTTGATGCTACTCAGAATATATTCACAGGGTAAATAACTCAGGACATTTTATCTAGGAAAAAATAAAAAAATAATTTGTGCAGACATTTTTTAAATGCAATGCAATATTAAGCTGTAAATCTCTATAGAAATACCAAGGATAGAGACTTGCTGCCAATATTGTGCTTCAAGCAATTGAAAAAAATAGATCTTGAGAAATTCTCACAAATAATGATGACAATAAAATGACCAGCTCATATATATGAAGAGATGAGCTGAGGGGTAAAGAAAAATTTAGAATAAATTCAAACTTAAACCATTCATGACTTTTTGTTTCCTCTTTTTACTGACTTTTATACTCCTTTACCAAGTAAGAAATTGGAAATCATCATTATACCTATTGCTCATCAGAGAAAATCTTTTTTATTATACTCTCAGTAAGTTTCAGAGTAAAATGTTGAGTTCTCTTTTAATAGTATTTCACCATTTTTACCAACTCATTCTATTGTTTTACTAAAAGGAAAAGGAACCCCGAGGACTGCAGCTGTCTGGAACTGTCAGCTCCCAGGGCTTCATTTGGCAGACTGTCTTGGCATTCTCATCTACACTGTGGTGTGCTCTTGTTGAGCATAAACCATTTCACAGAACACAACATCAGACAAAGCCACTGTGAGTGTAGTTATGGTTGATCACAAACAGAAATGAAGATCATTGTCTAAACTACAAATATGCCAAACAGCTCCCTGTCCTTATGACTGCTGAGTCACAGGTGATTGATGCTTCCTGAGTTTTCCTTTTCGCTGAGTTCAATTCCTCCTTCTTTCTACATACATACCTAATTATGTATTCACTGCTTCTTTCTGACCAGATCAAACCCACAGCCAAGCTTCACTTCCTTAACTCCACTCCAAAATTACCTACCTAAAAACCATGCTTTCTTAGTCTTTTCTAAAACCCTTATTCCCAAAGTGTGAGCTCTGAATTATTACATGGTCTAATAAATAAGCCCTAATTACAGTTATGTTCCTAAAGGTCTTTGGCTGGAGGACAGATATCAACAATGATTTAGATATCCCTTTTTGTTCACCAATATTATCGATGGATGTCTAGATGGTAAATATTTTTATTATATGTTATCATCTAGATTCTGGTTCTCCAGAGTGGCCTACCCAGCTTTTCCATATACAATATCTATTTAGTTTAACACATGTTTCTTACTGGTTAATATACTTAAAATGTGTTGATGGTATACAGAGATATGCAACTTGTTCATTCTTGCTTGCATACTCTTCCAAAATAAAGCTTTGCTCTGTTATTGAAGAAATAACAATCACTAATGTTGTAAATTAAAAAGACTATAAAAACAAGCTGAGGCCCTTGGAAAGAAAGCTAATATAAAGATATTCTGATTCAGATATTTCCTTTGCCCCAAAATGGCTCAGCAGTAGAAATAGAGAGAGCCTCTATATGATTCCCACCCACAAATGTGTTAATGATAACTTCTCTTTGGTAAACTATTTTGCTAGTCAATACAGAAACAAGTAGACACTATGACTTGACTTTTTTCCCTTTGAGTTACCAGTTGATTTCTTTTATTTAGTAGTTTATTTACAGGTGCAACTTTGTGCAAGCTTATTAGGGGTGAGAAATAGTAGAGAAACAAAATGGCTTTTCAATAAGAGCAAGGTAAGATAGCTCAGGTTTAAGTCACAGATTTCCCATGTACAATATATGAAACCCTGTCAAAGTTACTTTCTTATTTCCTTGACTAAATAGCCTTTAAATAGAGACAGATTTATACTATCTACATTTTATTATTTATTTCAAAATTAAATGAGTTAAAACATTTCTGTTGTGGTAAAACAATGATGGCACACATTAGGTATTGAATTGATGTTACATATTTATAAAACTAGACATCTAAAATTCCCTTTGCCCACAGTCTCCAATAACAATTTTTCCAGAATACCTCAGAAGGAAAGTATATTTCTTAACCACTCCACATGTTCATACATGTTTATGTGCATTGTAAAAATGAAGGGAAACTGGGCGTGGTGGTGCATGCCTGTAATCCCAGCAGCTGTTTAGGCTGAGACAGGAGGATCATGAATTCAAAACCAGCCTCAGCAAAAAAGAGATGCTAAGCTCATTTAGTCATCAGTAAGATGAGAGCAAGTCTCTAAATAAAGCACAAAATAGGGCTGGAGATGTGGCTCAGTGGTAAGTGTCCCTGTGTTTAATCCCTGATGCCAAAAAACAAAACAAAAATAAAGGACATCATACTATTCTTATACTCTTTTAATAAGATTTATTGGAGGTGCAATTTATATGCAGGAATTATTAATTTTCATGAAGTGAGCTTTGCACAAAAATACTCTTTTTTCACGTTAACATGTAAATTGTCCCTGTTATTCATTAAATTACCATCCTCTCTCCTGTCATTGCTCCTTTCTCAAATTGACCATCATTCTGTTAGTCCTTTCATAAACTATCTTTTCTAATCTGGAGTTATGTCTTGTGCTAAAACCAGTGTCTTCAGTACTCTAACTACTTAGTAAGTTTAAAATCAGGTGAGGTGAGCACTATAACTTCTTTTAAAAAATTTTTAATAGTTTGATTCATTAGTCTTTCCGTACATATTTTTTAAATCATTTTGTCAATATCTAAAGAAATTCCTTCTGAGGATTTGATTGGAATTGCATTAAATCTAAAATCAGTTAAGGAAAACTGGCATCTTTATTATTTAAATGTACAATCCATGGACACTATATTTCTCTCTGGCTATTTAAATAGTCTTTGAATTTTAAGTTCTTTAATGTTTGCAGTTTTGTTGCAAATACATTCTTCAAATGTTTTGTTGGAATTTTGCAAAGTATTTCATTTAAAATTTTACAAATTTTATTTTTAAAACTCTCATCCCAGACATTTATTGATAATATATGTAATAGATATAAATATATTTATTCCAGATATTTATTGATATAATATAGAAATAGTACTTGTGTCTTGAACTTTTATCCTTCAACATTGGCAAATGTATTTGTTAGTTCTGGAAGGTGTTTGGAGAATCCTTGAGATGTTCTATGTTGACAGTTATACCATCTATGAATAGGAAGAGTTATAATTTTTCTTAATTCAAAATATTTTATTAAACTTATACATTTTAGCTGGGCATAAGTGCATGCCTCTAATCCCAAGTTCAGGAGGCTGAGGCATGAGGATTGAGAATTCAAAGCCAATCTCAGCAATGGCAAGGTGCTAAACAACTCAGTGAGACCCTATTTCTAAATAAAATACAAAATAGTGCTGGGGATTCTGCTCAGTGGCCAAATGCTCCTGGGTTCAATCCCCATTTTCAAAAAAAAAAAAAATAGAAAATTTTAAGTTACTTGCTTTAATGCTTTAATGCACTGTTTTAATACTCACACTAAGATATTGAAGAGAGATGTTCAGATTAAATGTCTTTATTTTGTTCCCCATCTAAAGTGTGAAGCATTTAATTCAGTATGATGTTAGCCTTCTCTTTTTTGTTTATCTTGATATTGAATGAATATAAAATCTTGTCAAATTATTTTTGCCTCGATTAATAAAATCAACTATGTTTTCTCCTTTACTCTAATAACATGGTAGGTTACATAGATTTGGTTTTGAATATTACAACAACCTGGCATTACTGGGATAAATCATAGTTGCATATGAGACATCATTCATTTGCATATTACTGGATTCAAATTCTAATTACTTATTGAAAACTTCTTGCAGGTTCATATATAGTTCTATTTATAAATTCCTTTCATTGTAATGTTTTTCACAATGGCTACAGTAGTCTGGCTTAGAAAACAGTATGGAGGTTTCTAAAGAAATTAAAAATAGAACTTCCAAATGAACCAACAATCTCTCTTCTATGCATATTATATAAAATAAATAAAATCATCATTACACACAGTCTTCTGGTGTGTACCAGAAGACTATTATTCAGGCTTCAAAAGCTAAATTCTTCCATTTTTTATAGCATGAATGAATTGAAATGACATACTATCTGAAATAAACTATTCATGGAAAGAAAAATATTGTATGATATCACTTATATGTGGAATCTAAACCATAAAGTCAAATATAAGGAGAGAGTGAAACAGTGGTTAAAATGGGGAAATAGGAATGACAGGTGCTGGTCAAGGTATACAAAGTAGTAGATATGTAGGATGAACCAAAACTAGATACTAAGGCACAATGTAAGTATGATAGCTTTTAGTAACATATTGTGCTCAGAATTTTTGCTAATAGAGTAGATTTTAGCAATGATCTCCACAGGTAAAAGGATTAATTTGTTTACTATAACCATTTATCTGTACATTTCTCACAGCATCATGTATATTTTAAATATATTCGATAGTTATCTATTTTTAAATTACCTTTAAAAATCTGCCCTTTCTATTTTTGGGAAGTAATTATATAGAATTGGTATCACTGCTTTCTTAAATGTTTTCCAGAACCCTTCATGGTAACCATGCAGAGTAACCACAGGATAATTTGTTTTCTGTTTTGGAAATTTTAACTCTTACTTCAGTTTTTCTGATGGACACAAAGGTATTCGGGTAATTAATGTTATTGAGCTGGTGGTTAGTCTCTTTCATCTAAGGCTCGAATTGTATTTTTGTTATGGAATTGACTTACATGGAGACTTTTGTAGCATCCATTGTTATAAGTGTAATTCCTGTATACTCAATTATAACTTTGATTTATAAAATTAGTACTTTATACATTCTTCTTTATTATTACTTTTCCTATAGTTTATTGGCTTTATTGGTTTTACTGATCTCAAAGAAAGCTTTTTTTTATTTCAAATTTATACTCTTATATTTGTTTATTATTTTTATTGTTCTGTTTATTTTGTTTTATTTTCCTCAATTATGCTTTTTTTCTCTTTTCTCTTTTTTATTCTTGGTCCTGAGAAGTGACCCAGAGGCCCCTTTTCCACTGAGCAACATCCAGCTCCATTGATTTTTTTTTTTTTAATTTTAAGACAAGTTTATACTAAATTACTCACGCTTCCCTAAATTGCTGAAGCTAGCCCTAAACTTGCAATATTCCTGTCTCATTTCCCAGATTGCTGGGATTATAGGTATGTGTCACCATGCCCTACAAATTATGCTAGTTATAAAGAGTGATTCCTTACTAATTAATTTGAGACTTTTCTGCCTTTATAGGTATTTAATTTTTTAAATTTTCCTATAGATATTGCTTTGATACTAACATTTTTAATACATGAAATTTTTATTTAAATTCGTTTCAAACTTCTTTCCTTTTGTGACTTCAATTTTTAATCATCCTTATCTTGCTTTTTTTAATCCATTTTGACAGTCTCTGAACTATAATTGGGGTGATTAGACTATTCTTATTTGAATTGGTCATATTGATAGTTCTTTACTTATTATCTTATGTTTCTTGGTTACGTTTCCCCACTACTTTTGCCCTTTATAGAATTAATATTTATTTTTAAATAAATATAAAATATTTGGACTTATTTATCTTCACCCAGTTTTTCAAAATTTTTGTTTGCTTTAAAATTTGTAATATTTAAATTATTCTTTTATTTGTAAAACTCTTCCTTCATGTATTATTAAGCCATTTAAGGTAGAGTAGAAATTTTTCTTTATACCACTTCCCAAACTTCATTCCACTGGTCTCACGCATTATTCTACGTATACAATAACATTCAAAATACATTGATGCAAGTTTAAATACTCAATATCCTTCAAAAATTAAAGCAAGAAAAATACATTTATGTTTTTTCTCAATATTGGAATTTTTTATTTTTTCTATGGTGTTATGTTTACCTACTACACATCAATATTTACACTTGTTCCCACTACTTCCTTACCATTTCTTATATGGCAGTTCTGTTGAAGATATCTTTTCCAGCTTGTGTTCATCTGAAATATCTTTTATTCAGTTTAACTTTTGAAATCTTTTTTTGAGTATAAAATTCTTATGTGTCAGTTTTTTTTTTTTTTAGGATACTAAAGGTAACTTCATTTTCCTTTGATTTTCACTGAAAGACTGCTTTAACAGTAGTTTTATTATTATTTTGTAGATATTTCCCTCCTCTCCCATCCCCTCTATCTATCTTTAATGTTTTATTTTTAGTTCTTGTTTCAACATTTTAAAAGCGACTAAGGTTTTGTGTGTATGTGCAGTGTATTTATATCATAACCTCTTCAAATACATTTTCTGTTCTGGTCTTTTCTACTGAGATTTTGTAATGCATATGTTAGATTATAAGGTATTTTATCATAGCTGCAGGATGCTGTGTCCTGATTTTTTAAGGAATCATTGCTTTTAATTTATATTTCTGTTAAATAATTACTCTCAGAACTACAATTTTAAATAGGTATTATTTGTAAAATTCCTTGGCTGACAACTTAATAATCTCTAGCTCTATTTCTACCTACTATCTAAATTTCTGAGGAGTTGTTTTCTTTCTTGATATTTTTGGATGGTAATTTTTGATTGAATAGTAATTATTACGTAATGAAAATAGTGAAGAATATTGGGAACTGCAATAGAATTTGTGACTCTCCTTTTCTCAATCTGTGGGTGTGGCAGGGTCAGTTCAGTCAGTTATTGAATTTTTCTTGAAGTAATTAGTTTAGAACACCACACACTTTAAGTTCCTCTAATGGTGGAAAGCTACTGACTTATTTGTAGTGTTTCAGTTTCCGCCTCTTTCTTACCAGTAAGGGAAACCTCAGATTCTTCATTGTCCTTGACAGCAAATATTTGTAGCACCTTGTGTTTGGCTCTCTCTGGAATTAAAATCTTTCCCAAGAGCCATTTAAGTCAAACTTCAGCTTTTTCCTTTTAGCCACTTATTTCTTCCTATGATTTGTCAAAAGTTGAACAGTTACGGTTAGTGTGATACTGCTTCTGTTTGGATTCATCTGCCACACTTTGAAATTCAGTTCACTTGAGAAAGATCAAGTAGCCTTATAATTTTGCAGATTGTCTAATGTTATCATTTCTAAGATGGCAGTGTCATTTTATTGTACATTTGTCTATTCTGAGCTTATTCTTAAAATTTGACAGTCTGAGTCAAATTTTGTACAATTTGACAATATGCCTTAAAATTTATCTTCATATGTGTAGTTCTACCTTATTTTTTTTTTGGTTTGGTAGTATATCAAAATTCTAAATGACCAATTGTTTCCCTAATCAGGAACATTTCAGTTTTATGTTTTCTGAGTCCAAGTAGTGTATCACTTTTAAATGCTTTTAATGTATGTTTACAAGTATACTTCAGAGGAGTTTTCAAAGTGAAATTTCTAGATGACTGTGTTTGTATGTCTTAAATATTAATAGCTGAAAATATTCTCTTATATTGGGCTTTTACTGCTTACCTACAGCAAGGTAGTGGTTTTTTCTACAACTTCACAAATATTTATTATCAAACCTCTTAATGTTTAGCAGTGTCAAGTAATAATAATGTTTTGCAGCTTTAATGTGAATTTTTCTAATAATAGTGATGTATATAGTTTTTACATATTTATTGCCTACTTGTGTCTTCACTTTTTATTTATTCATCTTAGTTTTTAATTATTATTCATTTATTGTAGTTACATATCTTTTTATGTATGTGCTGCAGATGTTTTCTTCTAGTCTGTTTATGATAAAAATACTGTATAAAATTACTCTTGCTTCTTATGTTAATTTTGAAAACTGGAAAAGTGTATTATTATATAGTAATTCAGTAATATCACTGCTTTGTTCAGTTCTTTTATTTTGAAAGTCATTGTTGTGTGAATAGTATTTATTTCTTCTCAATAAGGAGTAAGTTTTCAAACCAATATTTTTTAAAATATATTTAATTCCTTTATGCATTGTGTTCCATTGATCTATTAATTTATCATTTATTTTTATTTTTTACCTTACTATTTTATTTCTACTTACAATATAACTTAATATATGAAGAATTTCTATTACTTCTATTTTTTAATTTATCTTGATTATTCTGTCATGTCCACTTTGCTGATTGAGATATATAATACAAGATCAGCATCCATATCTGAAAATTTTAAATCCAAAATTCTCAAAAATCTGAAACTTTTGAATGCCAACATAAGGTACAAGTAGATAATTCCACATCCAACATTATGAGATGGGTTGCTGTCAAAACACAGTTGCACTAAAAATACTGTATAAAATTACTCTTGCCTAAGTGCATAAGATACGTATGAAACATTAATGAATTTCATTGGGTCCCATCCCCAAAATATCTCATCACAAAAATGCAAATATATCAAAGTCTAAAAAACACTCACAAATTTGAAGTATGTTTAATCTCAAGTGCTTTGGGTAGAGAATATTTAACCTGTGATTGTGATGGGAATTTAGTGGACTCTATAGCATTTATTGAAGAGTTTGGCAAATCTAACATCTTCATGTTCTTTAGTTATCCTGTCTTTGCAAAAGTGAAGTCTCAATTTATTCATGTTTTCTATGCTGTATTTGGGCAAATCATCAATATTTGCTTCTGAATTTTCTCAAATTTTTCTTAGCTTTATTTTTAAGTACCTAAAAAATTCTTTCATTGAAATATTATTAAATGAAATATTTCTGAATTCTTATGAAATATTAAAATATTTTAATTACTATCAATGAACTAGAAGAGAAGGTAAAGCTTGTTAATTAAAATCATTAGCTTCAGAACCATCCTGTATCTGTTTTGCTTCTTGCTAGTTATGTGGCCATAGAGAAATTAATTGTAATTTAATGTCTAAATTTTTCTAATTTTTAAAGAGATAATATAGATAAGAAATTTATAATATTACTAGTGAAATCTAAATTTAGGGTACTCAATAAATATTATTCATTATGAAGACTTTTTGTAGATTTACTTGGTTGGGTAAGTAAGTGTACAGTCATATCATCTGGAGAAATAATTGCATTATTTTTCTTCTACATTACTAATTCCACTTCTTTCTTTCTTTTTCATTACATTAGCTGAACCCTTCAGTACAAAGTTAGTATCTGGAAGTGAGCCAGCACCTCACTGCTTCTTTAATAAATAACTTCTAATATTTAGGCATTATGCATGATCCTGGCTATTATAGTTTTGTAGACTCTTGTTCCATGTAATAAACTTTTTCATCTTTTTAGTTTACATGAGACACTTTAATTAAAATGGATATTTATTTTTAAAGAATATTGTGAATAATTTATTGAATATTTGTTTTATGGTTTATTGAGATCATTCTATTCTTTTCTCCTTTTGTCAATTAAAAGCAGATGTCATTTTATATAACATGCTTTCAAATGTTAAAGAATATCTGTAATTATGGACAAACTAAATATTAACATGTTTTTATTTTTTTTAATACATGTATATTTTTTTAATATCCTCTCATTCTGTTTATACACACAATTGATCAGAAGTGCATTTTTCTTCTCTGGTTTTGTTTTAAGGTCTATTGACACTCATAAAATGAAGTAGATTAGCAAATTATTCCATTTAAATTAGTACTATAAATTTTTCATATAATACTTTTAATTCATTCATATTAATAAAGGTAGAGCTAGACCATTTTAAATTCTGCATAGCATTTTTGGTATGAGAGTATAATCATTGACTTAATCAATTATTTGATCCTAATTTTAAAAATGTTTTCTTAGTACCTATTATATATTTAACATTATTCTCAGTGCCCAAACAACTGCCAACAACACAAGTTTCTGATCTCATGAAGCTAACACACCATTGGGAAAGACAAACCATAGACTACTAAATTAGTAGATACTGAAAGTTAGAAAATCATCTTTCAAAAATCAATTTTAAACAGTAGGGTGATGTGGTATAGGGTTAAAAAAATGTTGTTTTATTTAGGGCAATAAGGAAGAAACCTTTCAGAGAAGTGATATTTGATTGAAAATGAATAAATATTAAAAGCTATAGATAACAATGCCTATTTTTCATTTCCACTTGATACCCCTTCCCTGTAATTCTAAGTTGATAATATTTAGGATTATATCCTATATCGTTAATATTCTCCTTAATAAATGTGCAACTAATATGTGTATAGATTTAACAATGTGTGTTAACTTCTGTTTCTGCTATACAAATGAAATGCTTACCATTTTCTCTTGATTACCTGTTTTCAGTTTAGTGTATGAATTTTATAATGATTTATTCAGAGAAGATCTAAGGAGGCAAAAATGTCTAGGTCCTTTTAATTTACTTAAAAGCATACTTATTTTGTTAGTATGCTCTAAAGCAACAGTGACTGTACAGTTCCAGATGTAGGTTGATTTTCTAAAATGTTTAATATATTGTTATATTTTCATGTTAGCAGTAGTACAGTGATACTAGTGTTCTGGTAGTGTGTTCTTTTCTTACCTCTAATTTTAGAAATTTTGCATGAATTTTTAAGGTATTTTTTCTTCTATCCTTTTGGGTCATTCATCCTGGAGTTCCTCTGTATAAGTGATATTAGATCTTTATTTTGCTTCAACTAACTTTATTTTTTGCTTTCTATTTTTTAGATATATCAAAATTATGATCTTTAGCCTTTTCTATTCTTACCATGCATGTTTTATTTTTAAATTTGATTGATCACAAATTTGATACATAATATCTTGTGGAATGTTTTTATGTATATTGCATATTTTAATACATCTTACTGAGCATGTTAAATGTATGGACATATTCCTGTTGTACTTGCCTGATTTTCTCTGTTACTTTTATTCTAAGTTATTTCTGATACTCATTATCATGTCCTTTCTGTTTTGTAGATTTTCTTCAATATCAGATAGATTGATAGATATAGGTAGGTATACATAAAGAAATATTGATATACATAGATATATATCATGTATTTTTCCAAGAGTATATATAATATTTGTGTTTGTTTCTCTGTTAGAAACTTTATCAACTCTTCTCAAAAAATGTGCGTATAAATATTGGATGATCAGTACTTATCTCTATCTCAGAAGCTTACTACATTCTTTGTTTGAATCAATGGAGGACATCAATTTTGTTGGATGCAGTGTTTCTCCAATGAATAACATTAAAATGAAAGCCTGCTGATGGAAAACATCACTAGTGAATCTACCTGGCTCAAGTGGGTGGAAATAATGCCTAAATGAGTGTTCCAAAGAAGTTTCCCTATCATTAGTGAAATTGCTAGTTATTCACTAGCCACTCCTACTTTATGACCACCACATCCAAAGGTGATCCATCCTTAGGACTACTCCCTCCCTCTCAAGCAGTCTTGTGCACTCCACAAAAGTTAAACATTTAGATTATTTATTTCCAGTTTGAAATACTCTACAAATCTATTAACAATGCATCAAATAACAATTTTTCCTAGAAGATTATTTTAGGGTCTTCATAATAGATCATTGGATTACTTAGAACTCCACAGCTGGCTAGCCACATTATTCAAAGTAATGATTAATTATAATATCACTACTAAACAATATTGTACTATCCCCAAAACAATCAGTTGAAAACATTGTTTTAGCAATATCTATGACATTATTAAAACTTGGACAGTTTTATTTCCTATAGCATATAATATTAAATACATGCATTTTTATATAAACATAGCTAAAAATGCTATACTAGACATTATTGGATGGGAGCTCAAGGTAGTAATTACATCTTCTGACGTAGAAATTAGAGTTCTTCTTTAAAGTGGAACATTGCTCTCATTAAAGTCATAGTTGTTATATTAAAGTTTAAGCTATTTCCTTCAGGATGAAAAAGTTTTTCTAGAGATTATGTTATATGTAAATACCCAGGCTTATGATTGCTTTGTTGAGTAATTTAACAATTTGTCAACATTGTGGTAGCAGGTTTCACTTGGAGACAAACTGAAATAGGGTGATTTCCCCCCATATTTTTTTCACTATTCTCCATATTTCAGATACAATTTGAATGAAATGTATGTACATTACTGTGTCATTAGAGAATGGAATGGTAGAAGTGATCTTTATGTGCTGGTAATGTTTTTTGTGTTTTTTGTATTGTTAACATTTACCATAAGGAAAGACTGCTCCATAGAGCTGATTCTCTGAGAATGAGAAACACCGCTGTTCTGAAGCACATTTGCTGCCATAGGATTTGATGACCACGTTGCACACTAATACACAAACTAGTGTGCAAGAAACATAAACACCGAGTTTTATAATATATTTTAATTTGGGTGGTTTTTTTTGTTACACAACATAAGCACATCAATAGTTGACTAATAAAATCAATTAGCAAAAAAATAGTTGGGAAATTCTAATGAAAATAGACATGTTCCAAGATAGGGGACATTGTTTTATAAAATCACATTGTTTTATAAAATCAAAATGTTCATTAACTTACTTATTATAACAGACACCACTAATTTTTAAACATCTTTTATGACAATGTCTGAAAAAGAAAGGAAAGAGGATGGATGGAAAGGGAGAGATGGTAAGGATAGAGAAGAGAAGAAGAGAGAAAGAGAAAAAAGAGGCAAGAAATGAAGTGAAAGAAAAGGGGTGAGAGGGGAGATAAAGAAAGAAAAAAATATATATATATCAAGTTGCTACCAATCATGGGTACACTGCGTGTTTGATGTAATAAACAAATAATATTTTATAGTTTATATTAAAATTTGTTGAAGCAATTTCAAATATTACTCTTTGTGTCCATGGTCAGATAATGAAATAGTTCCTTTGGAATTCATCATGTTTGCGCTGGTGTTTTTCAGCAGAGACTTCTGTTTGCCCAGAGTGAAGGGATGGGACTATAGTGGAATTCAAGTAATAGTCACTATGCTGCACCAAGATCCTCCCCAAAGAGACCATGTCTTAATGATTCTTTTCTTTGGAATAATTCACACCAAAAGCAGTTAGGTACAAAGGAGCAAGACATGTATCTGCAGAAGCAGGTGGTTACAACATCTTGTCATGGGGTGTTGGAACTAAATGGAGTGAGCAGAGACTCTCCATAAGGCAGAAGTGGAAGAACCTTGACAGGGTGCTGGAACCTGAGCAGGCTTAGACTGTCTACAGTGTTTTAAACAATTTTTCGAGGTTCCTCTGCATCTGGACAGGTCCTTCAAATGCTTTCTAAAGGAGCAGGCAAGGCTCATGCATGTGTGTGCATGTCTGTGTGTGTGTGTGTGTGTGTGTGTGTGTGTGTGTTTTGTAATAGATTCATGCATCAACATCAGAATATATACTTTCTTACTACACCAAAAGCTAGATTTTGCTACTGTGGTTTCTTTCATAAAATCTGGCAGAGATGAAGGGCTTTGATTGATTCATGATAACATTTCATTTTCTTTTTATTCTATAAAATAAATTTCCAAATAAGGTATTATATACAGTACAATCAAATCATCTAATCATGCTATGACATTCCCATTATCAAAATGTCATAAGAAAAATACCACATATTAACACAAAATTTGTTTTCTTTCATTATTAAAATTAGTACACAAAATAAGCTTGGTAGGATATTTAAGACAATTATACCAGGATGTTTATGTATAAGACAGAAAAACTAAGGTGATTGAAAATAAAAATTAAATAGGGCATTTCTTTTTTACACAAATAACATTGTAGAAAAATTTTTGCATACCTTAATTGCAAGTCTCAGCTACCATATCCAATAAGTCGTTGAAGACAGCAATGATCTGAAAATGTTATTAACATACCCAATTCCAGATATTGCTCTCTTACATCTGGACTTTGGTGGACATGGTAGCAATAGCTTCCTATCATATTTTCTGGGAATGTGAAACAAAGTCAGAAGCAATGCTTTACATTCTCCTGGACCAGGATTTTATCATCAAGGAGCTGTACCAATCATGAGGAATATAATCATCCATAGCTCCCCTTTATCACTATTTCAAGAGAATGCAGTTTTGTTCTCTTCCATAGATGAGACCATACAATCCCCACAGGCAACCTGGAGCACTTGACAGCTAGTATACCACTTCCCCCAACCCATATTCTCAATAGATGCCAAAAAGAGAAATCAAATTGTTGGAAGAGTTTGTGACCCCATTAGAGAGAAAACCACAAACTTGGTTTGTTTTACTGGCAAGATCACTACCGCCCTTCAAGAACACATATTTGTAATTCAAGGTTATGTAAAATCCGAAATGCCTCTGATAAACTTAACAACATAGAATTTATCTTTTATTATTGCTTTCAGAGCGCTTTATAGAGTATTCCCTTATTTAATTTTTGCTTCTTTATTTTTTTACTGTTTACCTGACTTGTCAATTCAGATTTTGATGTTTGCATCATTTAAAAATTTTAGTAAATTTAAAATGATAGGTTTTTTCCCTCTCTTGTTGTTACATCCCTGCTTTATCAATTAGAAATATAGTGATTTTATTCAAATATATGGCATTTATTTTCCCATATCTGACAATATTTGTATTAAGATTCTTATCTTTTTATTTTGCTTTGTGACTACAATTGGCACAACTCTGATTCTAAAACTTAGGAATAATAATTACCACTACATTTATTGAGTGTCTTTATGTTCAAGACATTGTGCTAACATTTTTATATCCAGGACCTCATTAAATCTTTGCAATACTCCATGCAGTAGGAATCATTAATAATGTCATTATGCAGATGGGAAACTGGATTCTGAGAAGTCAGTAGCTTGCCCAGGAGCCCCTATAATTGGCAGGACCAGGATTTGGACACAGTTTGTCTGATTCTAGAGCTGGAGCTTGGCACCATCTCACCAAGAATTTGCTAATGATTTTCCTTGGCTATCTCACTTTTATCAGAAGTTTGAATTTAACTACCCTATGATTACTGTCTCATTGTAAGTTGCTGGCAAATAACCTTAGCATTTTTTAAATTCATAATGACTGTTGATAAAAAAAATAAAAATGATAAAAGCAAACTTCTGTAGCACTACCTATAGCAATCAGTGTTCTCTAAAGAAACAGAACAAGTAGATAAACAAAATCTACCTACAACTATATCTATGTCTACATAGATTTTGATTTATTTTGAGTAATTGGCTCCCATGATTATGGGGCTGGCAAGTCTGAAATCTGTGGTGAAGTCTGACAGGCTGCATCTTAGGGAGGTGCTGCTTTTGCAATTTGAGGCAAGATTTCTTCTCTGGGAAACCTCAGTGTTTGCTCCTAAGGACTTCAACTGATTAAATAAGACCCACTCACATCATTGATGCTAGTTTTCTTTATTTAAAGTTACCTAATTATAGATTCAACCACATCTACAAAATATATCTACAAAATACATTTCCATAAATACCTATATATAATAGCCTATCAAAATTGACATATAAAATTAACCACCATGCCATCTATAACACAAAGCAGCATTCACTTCAGAAAATTTGTAATAACTCAATATGATAATTTACTAGTGTACATGTGGAGAAAAAAGGACCTTCCATACAGTATGGCTTCACATATTTTGAACTTTAAATTTTGGATTAATTTCATAAACCTGAGAAGAATTATAAGGCCCTGTTTATGACTTTTAATTATTTAAGTAGGGCATGCTGAGGCATAGAAATTTTGAAGGCCTCTCTATATCAGGAAATTTAATCATTGCTCTTCACTTTAGCCTTTATATAGATGCCATCTATATATTCATGTCACTGATTCCTGCCATGATACTATCCCAGAAAATAAATTAGTTCTGAAAACTTTCTGACATTATATTATTTTAAAGTCCTTACCATCAAATACTATAATTTATCTGATCACTCTTCTCCATGGAATTATTGTAGAATATACAACCTGCTTTCATGTTGGCTTACTTGGCTTATTAGATTGGTCGAATCATCTATTGAGTCAATCATATATTTGAAGATTTTGAGCACTTTATAGGAAATAAAGTGTGAAGAAATATTGTTCACAACTCTCTCTTCATTTGCACCAATATCTGATTCATCAGAAAGTTTTGCTGACACACTCTTTAAATTGTTCTCTAGAGCTCAAAAACATTTCGCCATTTCAACTGCCATTCTAATGCAATCTAACATCATCTTTGTTCTGAATATTGCCTACTGCAATAACTCACTACAAGGTCCTCCTTCTCTCCCTTTTGCTGTCTTAGTAATTCTCCTGCTGTCTTTCTCACAAGAATCTCTGCTGTCATTATGTGCTGTCCTAAAGAGAACAGCAAATGACTGAAGAACTGAAGATGAATAGTGACTTTATCTTAAACATTTTTAAATAAAAATATTATAAAACTAAGATTATTTATTTAGAAGAACTTTGAGTTTATTTTGAAAGTGTACCAGTCAGAGAACATATTCAATAATAAGCACTGCAGTGGATAGAATAGTGGTCCTGAAAATATGTTCATATCTTAACTCTCAGAACCTGTAGCTATTACTTTATTTGTGGAGATAAAAAAAAATCTTTGCAGATGTAGTTAAGTTACTGAATCTCAACATGAGAGTATCATCCTGGATAATCTAGGTTTACTCCAACTCTAATGATAAATATCCTTGTAAATATGATGTAGAGGGAGATTCTATGGGGAGAAGAAGAAAGCACTGAGATCACAGAAACAAAGGGAAGCATTGAAACCAAAACCCCAAGAATGCTGGAGCAGGTAATAGAAACAGGAAGGAGAAAAGAAGAGTCTACAAAGAGATACCAATAGGAAGCATGATGCTGGAGTTTGAACTTTGGATATCTCTCTCTCTCTTCTCTCTCTCTCTCTCTCTCTCTCTCTCTCTCTCTCTCTCTCTTTATATATATATATAATTTATGTAGTTCAGTCTGTATAAAATTTTAACACCAAAAGAAACTAACACACATGAGTTATTAGTCATGATTCTTCAGAGAAATAGAATCAATATGATAGGTGGATAGAAGGACTGATACATAGGGACAAATAGATACAGAGAGATTCTTATAGATGAAAAAGTTTATGTGTGGACATTGAATTGTAAAATTATGGAATCTTCAGGTTTCAGGGTAGTCCAAATTCAAACTGGAGATCCAGGTGAACTGACAGCAGAACTTTCAGTTCCAGGATGAAAACCTGAGAACCCCAGGGACCATCTGTATATGTCCCAAAGTATAAAACCAGAGAATTCAGGGCTCTGCTGTCCAAGAACAAAAGAAATCTACCCTAGTTCCAAAAGAAAGACATTTGTATTTCTTTTTTTTTATCTCATGAGTTCTTTTTTTTCTTTTTTTATTTGTTCTTTTTAGTTATATATGACAGTAGAATATATTTTTACATATAAAACATACATGGAGTATCACTTTCCATTTTTGTGATTGTGCATGATGTAGAGTTACACTGGTCATGTATCTGTATACGAATAAAGAAGACTTCTGTCTGATTCCTTCTACAGTCTTTTCGTTTCATCTCCTCCCTTCCTTACCATCACACTTCCACCATCAAATCCAGTGAACATCCTCTCCTCCTTCCTCCCACACTTCCTATTGTGAGTCAGCATTCCCACATCAGAGAGAACATTTGGCTGCTTATTTTGGGGGGATTGACTTATTTCACTTAGCATCATATTCTCCAACTCCATTCATTTACCCACAAATACCATTATTTCATTCTTTTTAAGGCTAAGTAATATTTCATTGTGTAATTGTGTATATGTACCACATATTCTTTATCCATTTATCTGATGAAGGGCACCTAGCTTAGTCCATACTTTACTATTGTGAATTGAGCTGCTATAAACATTCATGTGGCTGTGTCACTATAGTATGCTGCTTCTAAGTCCTTGGGGTATATAACAAGGAGTAGGAATAACTGGGTCAAATGGTAGTTAAATTCCATGTTATCTGAGGAATCTCTATACTGCTTTCTAGTGTTTTTGCACTACATTACAATGTGAACAGCAATGTATGAGTGTACCTTTTCTTCCACATCTTGACAGCACTTAATGTTCTTTGTATTCTTAATGATTGCCATTCTGA
The DNA here is from genome assembly GCF_045843805.1 of Urocitellus parryii. Classification (NCBI taxonomy): domain Eukaryota; kingdom Metazoa; phylum Chordata; class Mammalia; order Rodentia; family Sciuridae; genus Urocitellus; species Urocitellus parryii. The sequence goes on along the minus strand of NC_135538.1, from coordinate 65,643,088 downwards.
CCAGAGTGAGATGAAATTCTAGAGTAGTTTTAATTTACGTTTCTCTAATGGCTAGAGATGTTGAAATTTTTTTCATATATTTGTTGACCAATTGTGTATCTTTTGTTATGTGTCTGTTCGGTTCCTTAACCTATTTTTTGATTGGATTATTTAATGTTTTGGTAAGTCTTTTCAGTTCTTTATATATTCTGGAGATCAGTGTTCAATCTGATGTACATGTGGTAAAGATGTTCTCCCATTCTGTAGCCTCTCTCTTTATGTTATTGATTGTTTCCTTTGCTGAGAAGAAGCTTTGAAGTTTGAATCCATCCCATTTATTGATTCTTGATTGGCTTTTTATATTTCTATGAAGAACTTCAGTGGAATTTTAACAGAAATTACATTAAATCTGTACAGAACTTTTGGTTGTATGGCCATTTTGAAAGTATTAATTCTGCCTATCCAAGAACATGGGAGATCCTTTCATCTTCTAAGGTCTTCTTCATTCTCTTTCTTTAGTGTTCTGTAGTATTCATTGTAGAATTATTTCACATGCTTTGTTAGATTGAGTATAATTTTTTTTTAGCAGGGCAGGGGGACTATTGTGAATGGGATAGTCTTCCTAATATCTTTTTCATCATATTTCACTTATGAAAATGTATGTATGAGAATGCAATTGATTTATGGTTGTTCATTTTGTATCTCAGTACTTTGTTGAATTCATTTATGAGCTCTAGAAATTTTCTGGAGGAGTTTTTTTTTTTTTTTTTTTTTTGGTTTTCTCAATACAGAATCATGTCATCAGCAAAACAGTATAGTTTGAGTTCTTTTCCTATTCATATCCCTTTAATTTCTTTCTTCTGTCTAATTGCTCTGGCTAGAGTTTCTAGGACTCAGTGGAATGGAAATGGTGCAAGAGGGCATCCTTGTCTTATTCTAGGGTTTGGGGAGAATGTTTTATTTTTTCTCCACTCCATTTACAATGATATTGGCCTTGGGTTTAGCATATATAGCTTTTACAATATTAAGGTACTTCCCTGCTTTCCCTGGTTTTTCTAGTGTTTGAAAACGAAGAGGTGCTGTATTTTGTCAAATGCTATTTGTGCACCTAATGAAATAATCATGATTCTTGTCTTTACATCTATGATGTGATGAAATCACTTTATTGATTTCTGTTTATTAAATTAAACTTTAAGCCTTGGGATGAACCCCCACTTAATCATGGTACACTATCCTTTAATATGTATGTGTATGTGATTTGCCAAAATTTTAATTAGAATTTTTGCATCTATATTCATCAGGGATATTGTTCTGAAATTTTCTTTCCTTGATGTGAATTATTTTTTTTCCCCTCCTTTCACCTTCTGTCTGTGGATGTCTTTTCCTAAGAGATGAGTCTCATGGAGACAGCATATTGTTGGGTCTTGTTTTTTAATTCAGTCTATCAGTTTATGTCTGTCTTTTGATTGATGTGTTTAGACCATAAACATTCAGTGTTATTATTGAGATATGATTTTTATTCACTATCATTTTAATGTATTTCTAGATTTTAATTTGGATAGGTTCTTCATTATTTCACTGTTCTTTGGAGTTTCTCATTTTGCTAGTTTTCACTTTTATTTTTCATTTCTTCTTCATAAAATATCTAAATTGGGAGTTCATAACCCACTTGAATCAAACTGTGAAATATGATGTATTAAGAACTATGTAATGTTTTGAATGACCAACAATAAAAAAAAATAAATAAATAAATAAATTTAAAAAAAAAAAAAAATAAAATAAAATATCTAATTGAATATGTTTTGTAGTAAAACCATCAACAATTTTATTTATGAATTGTTTTAACATTTGATTATCATGGGATGTTTTAAATTTCATTATCAATTCTGAAGCTTAATTTTGCTGGGCATAGTATTCTTGGCTGTCATCCATTTTCATTCTGATCTTGGTATATATTATCCCAAGACTTCCTAACTTTGTGGGTCTAGGTTGAAATATCATCTAGGTTTTGGATTGTTTTCTTTTCAAATGTTACCTGTCTATTTTCTCTAGCAGCCTTTAAAATTCTATCCTCATTCTATATGTTAAGATATTTTCATAATAATGTGCCTTGGCATGAGTCTGTTGTAATTTTATATACTTGGGGGTCATGTAATCCTCCTTGTTTTGATTTCCAATTTTATTCTTTAGGTTTGGAAAATTTTCTTATATTATTTTATTAAAAAGATTGTGTATTCCTTTGGTTTGTATCTCTGTGTCTTCATCTATACTGATATTTTTTTAAGAGAGAGAGAGAGAATTTTAATATTTATTTATTTATTTATTTTTAGTTTTTGGCATAGCCACACGCATGCCATTCGAGCGTGCTACCATTTGAGCCACATCCCCAGCCCTATACTGATAAATTTTAAATTTGATCATTTTATATTATCCCACAATTCTTGGAAGCTCTCTTCATGGACTCTTAACATTTTTTTTTCCTCCATGGTCAACTACGTTTTCAGAATTAAATAATTTTTCTTCATTACATGAAACTGTCTTCCAAGTGACCTACTCTATTTGTAATGCTTTCTGTTAAATTTAATTTGGTTTATTTATTCCTTCATTTTGAGAATTTCTGCTCTTTTTTCCTGAATTTCTATTTCTTTATTGAAGTGATCTTACAATTCCTGTATTTTCTCTCTGCTTTAATTCCTTTGATCCTACTTTACCTCACAGATTAGTTTAACTATGTACATTTTTAAACTCCTTCTCTGGCATTTCTTCCACTGTGGTGTCAATGGATTCTATTATTGTAATATTTTGGTTTGTTTAGGGTGATACATTTCCTTGCTTTTACGTCATGTTGTTTGTGCAACTTCCTACCTTACAGTATGGATCTGAGGTAGTAGAGTGTCTACCCTTTGGCCTTATAGTGTTCCTGAAGGTTTCCAGGGGGAGACACACAATATAGAGAATTAAACCAGATAATTCCTACTCTGACATCTAAAAAAATAAGTATCACAATAAACAGAAATGATATGATAGGTTATTGCCTATAATAAAACAGCAAGTTTGCAAAATGGTTAATGTTTCCAAATGGTGGACAGAGAGAAAACAAAAGTGATATAATTATGTTTTCTTTATAAGGGAAGATGAGGGAAAATAAAGGGGAAAAAAACTAAAGAAAGAGTTTAAGAACAATAGAGATTGGTTGTTAGCCAAAGACAGAGAATAAAGGGAAACAAGTGGAAGGAGAAAAAAAAATTAAAATTTAAAAAGTACAAAATATAACTCAAATATACTAATCTACATCCTAATCCTAAAAAATACTGATCCACAAAATTAAACTGGCCAAAAAAAAAAAAAAAGCTAGAAAAGAGGAAAAAGATATGAATGTTTATAAATGTTCATGAACCATTAAGGTCATAATGAAACAGAGAAGAGAAAAAGAAAAAAGAAGGAGGGAGAAAAAAAACTTAGAGAAAAGTTAAAGAATTCTTTCAAATACTTGGTGGCAGGGTTTGGTCTTAGGTGAGCTCCAGGCTCTTTACTGAATGGCACTTGGTCTAGGGATTTTAAATCAGTGTACTTTCAGGCTCAGCAATTGCTGGTCCACGCTGGAAGACTATACCCAAGGGACCCCTCATGGGTTTTATTTGTGTGGTGGAGGAGCCAATTCTTAGTTCACTACCTCAACTTCAGATCCCATGTTCCCTGATTTGGGGTTCAGACTTTAAACTCAATCTCCCCCTTCTCCCTACCCTTCTGAATTTCTGGCCATGCACATCTACTATCTGGTACCACAAGCAGCTGGATTAGAGGTGGAGGAGTAGAGCCAGGTTGATTTCTGTAACCAGTTGTCTCCTGTGTAAACTTCTTTCAAGCTTTGATTTTCTCCTGGTAACTTAAGCACTCGATGTGTTCAGTGTGTGTTTACTGGGCCTGTATTTTGGGCCAAATTCAGGCTTGCTAGGACTCAGATTCCTCAGCTACTACCTCTATGCTGTGGCTGCAAAAATGGTTTATTCCTTTGTCCTCCAAATGCCCATGTCAGCTTCATTCCCAGACAAGGATATTGTGCAGAACACCTTTCAGTTTGGTTGGGCAATGGCCTTGATTTCTAAATGCTCCTCAGTACCCAGATACACCTCAGGCTTCATAAAACATGTGGGGACCTTTAGTTTTTCTATCCCTCTACTTTGCTTGCAAAGGGAATGCTCTGCTTCATGCTTCCAGTCCAGCCCCAGCAGAGGCTGGGGATATCTTCCTTATTTTATTATATCCAACCTCGTGAGTCCCCAATCTGCTTTGAATATCCAGTTTTACCTCCAGTAAAGTCTCCCCCTCCCATATTTTTATTCCCTCCCTTGCTGAGAAGCTGGCTGTCTGCCTTCTCAGTTTCATACCACAAAACAACCAGGAAAGCAACCTCAATCTATTCCACCATCTTGAAACTCCAGACATTTACATTTATTTTGACTTTTTATCCAATAACTGTTTACTAATAGATGATATCCATAATTGGAAACTATTTTTTCTATGTCTCCTAATATAAATGCCAAATCTTTCCTGGAAACACATTCAAATATATACCTACAAATAATGCTTTACCAGCTGTGTGATTATGCCTTAACTTTATCAGTTGATACTTAAAACTACCAATGACACTAAACTAAGGTTTAGAAAGAAGTTGGCTATAAAAACAACCCATTCTTGACTTTGTAGGTATATGATTTTGTAGGGGAGATGAGAGGGCAAAATTTTAGATAATCAAGTACAGAATGGCAAGTATATCAAATTCTGTCAGAAAGGAGTCAGAAGATATGGAAAGATACAGTGAGAGGGTCTGATGGAAATGAAGGCCCAGGAAATACTTACCTAAGAAACTTAATATTTAAGAGAAATAAAAACTGAGTATACCTTAAAGGAGGTAATAATCCAATGAGAAAGAGATCTAAATGGGAGAAATGAATGTATGAAAACTAAAAAGAGGATAGATGTCTTTAAGATGCTGTTGGAAGCAATAAGAAAAAAATCCTTGTGGTTGCAGCAGAGAGAAAATGATGCAGGTTCACTAACTTCCAGTTGTGTAACCTGACTTGAAAGTGGCTATTATCATGGCCACAATTTCTGACTTCAAACATGTACTAATAATGAGTATATGGTGTTGCTTCTAAATTGAAAAAATTATGCAAGAATGTGTAAACCACATTATGTATTATGAACTTCTAATAACAGTGAAAAATCTCTCAGGTATTTTAAACAGATAAATTCTATTTTCACTTTTCTCTAAATGAAATTCATTATGGGCAGCCATGTGTCTAAAGGGTGAATGATTTCTTAAGTTTGTTTCTATTAAATTTCTAATATGTTAAAGGCAAAAGTAAATTACTTCTATTTTGTATTATGGCTTAAATAAGTACATACTTTTAATATGAGCAAACAAAGGGGGGTTAATAGATACACTTACTTTTGTTATTCCTGAAATCCCACTAAAATGACAAAAGAAGGTTTTGATTTTTGTCATTTGTTTGTTTTTAATGGTCAGAAAACAGCATGTTCAAAGAGAAGTTAAGAGATGAGAGCATACAAATTTCAGAAGCTAAAATGTAGCTGATAATTGGTGATTTATCCTATCTGTGAAAATGAAATCTCAAGACAATAATGAAAAATTAAGACTCATTGAAATTTATATCACAAACTCCTTGTATTCATTCATTGGTTGTTAAAATAAAATACTACACACTAGATGACATAACAATAGTAGAATTTTATCTCTCATAGTTATACATATTGGGAAGCCTAGAAATTTCAAGATGAAAGCCCAATTGATTTGGTGTTTGTTTAGACTTGATTTCCTGATTCAGAGGTAGCAACTTCCTGCTGTGTCCTCAGATGGTAAAAAAGTCTGGCTATCTCTTTAGGATCTCTCTTAAATTGTACTAATCCCATTCATGAGATCTCTGTCCTCATGACATAATCTGCCTCCCAAAGATCCAACTGCCTAATATTATTATGTTAGTCATTAAGTTTCAATTTATGAATGTGGGAGGACATGGGCATTCAGTATATGGAATTATTGGTACCTGATGCTTTCCCAAAAGAAGTTTAGATAAATCTAAAATTGAAAGTGTTAAATATCTGCTTAATAAGATAACTAGGATGTTTGTTTGTTTTTTTCTGGTCAAAGAAAGAGGTGACTTCTTTTCTCATCCAGTACTTGATGAAAAGGAAGCTTCAACAAGCTGAGTTCTAAAATATTGAATCTGAAGCATACAACATCCTTCCATACTCAGTTCTGACAAAAATCAAACAACAAAAATAAAATACTACAGCTAATGTTCTCCAAGTAGGACACTGGCAGAAATATCTGCCCAAATTGGTGTTTCACTCACACACAAAGCATAAATGACACATTTGTTTCTTCTTTATATGTATGTGCTCTGGGATAGCCAAGAGGAAAAAGAAAAGGTGTGAGATGGAGACCACAGATTCTTTATTTGTATTCTTGTCTTGTATGCCTCACACATTAATGGTTCAATAAAATGATGTAAGATTCCAGAATGACAATTGTATAACAGATGAAAAAAAATTATCAAAGGAATGAAATTGATAGAATACTTCGCATATTAAGAAACATAAATTCAAGTAGGTGTTTGGTGTCAAATAATGGATAAAGATATCAAAAACTAAACAAAAAATTATAAATAATTATTCTGAAACAAAACATATTTTGCAAGTTAGCAAAATAATGGCAAACACAATAGTTCTGTTAAAACAGTATGAATATTGATGTGGATATTGATAAAATCAAAAAGCAGATTATGATATAGGTGTATAGGGTTGTGTGAATGCAAGTACTTTGGTGTTGGTTGAAATCATTCACTGGGGAAAGTGAATAGATAATGCTGCCTGCTGAACAATCAGCCCTAGAACGACATGCTTGTTACTTTGAGAAATGAAAGAAAATAAAATAACAGGTACACCAGCTGGAAATTTTATTTTTAGATATCAGCAATATGTGGGGTTGAATGGTTGAAGAATTTCTTGAAGAACTTTTCAACTCCCCATTTTTTTTAAATATTGAGTGCAAATATAAGTTTGCTTAAAAAGAAAAACATGGTTAAAAACTTTACAAAAATGTTCTTATTCTAAACTCTCCCAGAATCAATTTATATAGAAATGTCAATTAATTTAAATATCAAAGTAGAAATTTTAATATACTATTTGTATGCAAAGATCACATAATTGAACTTTTATTCTTTTATTTTAGTTATGTTTAAACAAAGTTTTGAGAAATTATTGTTTATATTGAGAAGGTACTGCTTACAAAATATGCACTAAAACGAAGTATATTCATTGATTTGGTAACTTAAACAATGACTTCTTACAATCAACAATCTGAAAAAAATGACTTAGTATGTAGGAAACCTAGGAATTTATTATGGAATACTCAGGAAGAATTAGGTAGTCATTAAATGAAAATTTGATTCTGTTACTAGACAAGTAAAGTTATTTTTTTGAAAAACTTTCTACAGGAAGCCTGAATAAAGTATTACTAATAAAATATTTAGAATTCCAGAAAAAGCTATAAGAAAAATACATTACCAGTTCTCAGCACATTGATCAGCTCAGAACCTATCATCTTTTGTAACTACCATATAAAATTATAAAAACTATGTGATTGAGTGAATATATTTCACCAAAACAATACAATCTACAAAGGTAGTATTATTACTTGGAATTTATGTTTCTTCAATGTAAGATTAAATTCTTTTTACAAGCAAATAATATCACCAAGGGCCTACTTATCGTCTTTAAATGGAAACAGAGTATAAACACTATTTATCCAACTCACAATAACATTATACAGGAGAACCACCCAAATAGGAAATAAAATAACAATCAACTTATTAAATAACTTCAGGAAAATACATTTTTTATTTTTAAATATGCAGATTACAAAATCTTTTCCAAACAGAAAAACTAAAAAAAAAGATTTTGAGTCTATGTTCAACTGTATATAATTTTGATACTTAAGGAGTAACTATAATTTTATCAATGAGAATTTGTTCACATATCAATTCCCTAGGGGAAAATAATTTTTCAAAGTAATTTATATTATTCTTTGCTGTGTTTATTTTATATTAAAATAGGTAAGAATAAATACTAAATTTTACCCATGAAAATATAAATATAGTGAATAAGGAAAATTTAAAAGCTCTGTAATTATCTATCATCACTTATCGTTTTTCATGAAAGGTGTATCTAATTTATACTTATTTTAAACTTAGTCCTGTTATCCTACTTTTTTTTTGTTGTTGTTGTTGTTGTTACCAGGAATTGAATTCAGGGGTACTCCACCACTGAGCCACATCCCCAGTTGTGAGGATGGTCTTAGGCCTGAGCCTAAGCAACTCCATTTTAAAAACTCCAGTTTGAAAATTCCAGTCTCACACTGGAACAGAGCCCTCCAGTATGGCCTCAAACAAGTTACTTTCCCTCACCCTGAGTAAAGCCTCTGGAAGGCCGCCCTCCCCTGATAAGAGGGAAAGGCGAGAAGATCAGAGTGGAAAACACCAGACCAGATGTTTCTGACACGAGGGTAAATTATGTCATGGAGAAATATGGTGGTCGCTGATAAGGAGTGAAAGGGGGAGTCAAAAGCCCCCAAATTCAGTATAAACAATACAGCTAATTAACAGGGATTCAGCCAGCAAAAACAAGGATGCACTTGAGCTGGAGAGCCTGATAAGGACCTAGACTGTCATCTCATAACTTGTTGTTTTCCTGATCTCACCACTCTCAAACTCTACCTCCTCGTCTGGACCCTGGTGAGAAAGGCAACTTCTCCCTAGGACCCTCTCCTCAACCAGTTATCCCCTCCACACCAGGAAAAGCCTGCCTTGGTTCTGGACCTGATCACCGAGGTCTGAATGAGTGTGAATCTGCTGGACATAAAGCCTAAGGCTTGAGACTTTTGAACTTAGTATGCAGAAGGAATGTCTGTCATTAGCCTGTCATGATTAAGTGCATTTGCAGTTCCTAGAATTAATCTAGAATTGTTTGCAGTGAACTAATTAATCTAGTTCTGTGAATTGAGTATATCTATTGTAGTGTCCAGCATTAAGGGTTGTTGTTTCTTGATTAAGAACCTATTGAGTAATTTGAATGAATAAGGCTTTGAAAGGGGCAGAGGTGTGTGGACATTCTTTATTTCTCTCCCTCGACTGCATACATCGAAATTTTGTCCCTTTGTGACATCAGTCCTATTTTGTATTTTATTTAGAGACAGGGCCTCACTGAGTTGCTTAGTGCCTCGCTAAGTTGCCTAGGCTGACTTTGAACTCACGATCCTCCTGTCTTAGACTTCTGAGCTGCTGGGATTACAGGCATGTGCCACCAAACCTGGCTCCCTGCTTCTTGGAAGTATATTTCTTTAGGTTATTTATTATACATTGATTTAGTTAAGAATATATTTACTTGGGGGACAAAAGAGTCCTCAAGCCGAATTTTTTAGCAAAATAAAAATTAATTTCTTTCTCATGGGAATTTTGGATATAAATGGTCTATGTTTGTGAAAATGTCATGTGAAACCCAGGCAACTCTCAGTACTGTAACTACTCTTATGATCTGTGTTCCATGTCCAGGGTTCAAAATAGAGTTTCAGTTATCACTTCCACTCTCCAAGCAGCTGAAAAAAGACTGAGTAAAGAAAGTATAAAGGAATCTCACAGGTTCTTTTTTTTTATTATTGTTATTCTAATTTGTTATATATGACAGCAGAATGTATTACATTTTGTATTATACTTATAGAACACAACTTTTTATATCTGGTTGTATACAAAGTAGAGGCACACCATTTGTGTCTTCATACATGTACTTAGAGTAATGATGTCCATCTCGTTCCATCATCTTTCCTACCCCCAGGCCGCCTCCCTTCCTCTCCATCCCCTTTGCTCTATATTGAGTTCATCTAATCCTCCTATGCTTCCCCCACCAACCCCCATTATGAATCACCATTCTTATATCTCAGAAAATATTCACCATTTGTTTTTTGGGGATTGGCTAACTTCACTTAGCATCATATTCTCTAACTCCATCCATTTACCTGCAAATACCATGATTTTATTCTTTTTTGTTGCTAATATTCCATTATATATATATATATATATATATACATATATATATATATATATATATATATATATGCCACTTTTTTTATCCATTCATCTGTTGAAGGGCATTTAGATTGGTGCCATAGTTTAGCTATTGTGAATTGTGCTGCTATATACATTGATGTGGCTGTGTCCCTGTAGTATGCCGTTTTTAAGTACTTTGGGTATAGACCAAGGAGAGCCAAAGCTGGGTCAAATGGTGGTTCCATTCCCAGTTTTCCAAGGAATCTCCACACTGCTTTTCATATTGGCTGCACAAACTTTCAGTCCCACCAGCAATGTATGAGTGTGCCATTTCCCCCACATCCTCGTCTAGTAGAAGCAAAAGTAGGCCCAAATCTTCATCATGTCAGATTAGGACCCAACTTCATTACTAAGACTCCTATAGAGCAAGAGTGAAAAAATCAAGAAACAATAAATGAGATGGATTCAAACTAAAAATCTGTTAAGAATACAAACAACAAAAAAGTTGGCAAAGATGTGGGGGAAAAGGCACACTTACAGGTTCTTTTAAGAAAGATTTTCATAAATTTTCACAGACTAATAGTCATTGTTAACAAAAGGATGAGAGGTGTGTTATATATTCTGGAATACCATAAAACAGTTGAAGATTGCACTACCATACAAGAAGGGGTGAGCAGATAATTAGGCATATAATATGCAGTATCTGCTACCTGGATAATCAAACTTTGAAAAAGTAACAAGATATCATTAAACTGCTGTTGCTAACATTAAATAAACAATATAATTTTATCAACATTTTTTATTTAATCCATGTAGAGATTTAAGATTAAGGTTTATATAAATTTAAATATAAAATATTGTATAACTTGGCTATCATTGAAGTCAAATATGAATCATGCAATAAGAATTGATGCTTAAAGTGCACTCACTACCAAGAAAGAAAGCTATTTATAATGATTCTTGGGTGAAATTATTATTTGGAATTTCATGTTATTTTATTTTTCATGCTGATTTCATGTTGATTTATTCACTAGGCATTTTTAAGCATAATTTCCTCAACACAAAATTGTGAGCAACATGCCAAATAAAGAAATTTTTTCTCACTGTAATTTTTTTAATATTTATTTTTTACCTGTAGTCAGACAAAATATCTTTATTTTATTTATTTATTTTATATGGTGCTGAGGATTGAACCTGGGGCCTTGCACATGCTAGGTGAGCACTCTACTGCTGAGCCATAATCCCATCCCCTCTCACTGTAATTTTTTTCTTTAATTTGTTCCCAGCACAAATTTATCAGATTATGATTATCTGGACTTATATTTCTATATATAGGAATTCCTGTCTAATTGTAGTAATTATCATGTACCCATTGCGCAATAAATCTCATTTTCTGATCCTGAAAGACAGAAAGTAGATATACTGAAGACCTTAGAAGTCCATGAAATTTATTCTTTAATCCACTTAAACCACAGAAATACCTTACTATTCAGGTGAATTGATCAACTTAGCAAATAATAGATCAGAAGCATCTTTAAAATTTTAAAGCAGATGTCTTTTTGATGATTAAAGATAAAAGCATGAACATATTTACCTTGAAGTGTAAAAAGTAAAAAAAAAAAATCTCTAAAACATATTCAAACATTTTTGTTATTCCAAATGGTTCCAAACCAGCAGAGTGCTTTGACTGTTTATAATTTCCTCTTTTTTTCTATACTATGAATCATTCCAGATTTCTATACTATTTGTAAAACACTTTAAGTTTATTTCTATTATTCTTTGCCTCTTTCTTTTGACAGATACTAACCCTGAATAGCCAAATATAGAGAGCTCTCCAATGTTAAAATTGTGCGTAGATATGTTCAGAAAATAAGGGGGAGAAACAAAATACTTTATATGTGACATGTAATCAAAGTGGATGACTGTCCAAACTCATTTGTTTATTTATTTTGTTCAATAATTCATGCTATCATTAAGCTAAAAGACCTATAAATATCTATAAATACCATCTGGCAGCTCTATAAAACTCTAGTCTTAATAGGAAGAAAAGAAAATATGAAGAAGGTTAAAAACACAAGCTCTTGTTTGAAGGAAGGCAGAAAAATTTCAGATTTTAGAATATCATAAATGTGAAACTGAAAATATTTTCTAAGGTAAATTTTAGTGCAGCTTCCATTAAACATTTTCACAGAGAAAATATCGACAGTATTAAAAGCTAATTTCATTTAAACAGCATTTTTCGCTACTTTCACCTTTTCAAAACACCCAGAGTTTTACATGTAACTTAGTAGTTGTCATGTTAATGTGGCTTATTTTACTGCCAATAAGTGTTTACTGTTACATTAGTAAAAGTTGTTCTACTTATCTTCTTATCATATTCTGTATATGAATAAAATGGTGAAATTGCTCCAAATTACTTTACCGAAGATATCAGAATTCTTCTCAATTCATTCAACCAAACTCAATGTTATTTGGAAATCCAAGACATCAGGTGATTTAATACAGTTGTCACTGTGAGCTATAGTGTATATATTTTTTTTCTGCAGCATTTCTATTCAGAATAACAATAATTTAATTTTAATTTAAGATGCACTAATAATTTTCTTAAAATATTAACATTGGATAATGTTTTAACATGTAAAACAAATGACATAACAACAAACTAAGTACTATAAAATTCAACTTTTGGTAAACTAATATGTTACCAATTAAATGCTATTACTAAACTGCTAATTCTTATAATATTAACATTAATTTTGTAAAAATAGCTAAGGTCCTCAAAATTGTATGCTTCACTTTATTTTAGATTATTCTTTAAATATTGCTGCCTACCTATCAGAAAGATTTATCCAACATTATCTTTCATGTTTCATGAAAAGTTGATAATATTTCTATTTGAATTCCAGTTATTACATAAGTGGCTCTATTTATTTTATAATTATAAGGGGGAGAAAGATCCCCTTGTTATATAGGGAAATAGTTTGATCATATTCCAGTCATTCCATGGGTGAGGGATGGAAATCCACACTTGAATTATGAGGCTGGCCAAACACCTGACTCCTTACACTGGAGAGATGAGATTGATATCAATTTTTTCTTTATTAAACAATTTATTTATTCTAATCTGTTATGTATGTTGGCAGGATGCAATTCATTTCATATTACACATTGAGAGCACAGTTTTCAAGTCACTGGTTGTACACAAAGTATTTTCACACCATTCATGTCTTCTTATATGTACTTAGGGTAATGATGTCTAACTCATTCCACTGTCATATCAATTTTTTCGTCACACATATTCACAGCCTGGGAGAGAACACCAACCATCAGGAAGGACTGAATGGGGCCTCACTGAGGTTGAGCTGAAGAGCAGAATGAACAACCAGGGCATGTGTAAACAGGCTCTGTAGTATAAAGAGGGTTGTTGTCCTCTGGATTCCCATTGAGATTGTCATTGGCTTGTTTGAGGAGTTCCACAGGTTATCCAAGAACCAAAATGTGATACTCAGGGATAAGCAGGAACCACACCTCATTAATTTGGTAAAGAGGATTATTGGCTTTGGATCCCTATTCACGGAAATAGAATGGAGAGGGAACACCTGGTTTCTTAACTTTGAAGTCCTCCTTTCTTCCCCCTTTTGTCTATGCATCACATAATGTCAGCATTAATTTTAGGTCTTGTACTATGGGTAACAGTGCTGACCTGGGACTGGTTAGGAGAAAAATGCAGCTTTATGAGTAGTAAGTGTCCTCACATGATCACCAGCATTGGTTGGTGTCACTATTTGTCACGTTAGCCTTTCTAGATGTATTGTAATACAGGCATGATACTATTGTGGATTTAAGTGGCATTTGACTCATGGCTAAAGATGGTGATTATTTAGGTGCTTTTAATAATCCATTTATGTGTTTTCAATCTTTATGCCTTCTTTGCTGAAATGTCTGTTTACATCTTTTGCCCATTTGGAATCTGGATTTGTTTTGTGTTATGGGGAGATACCTCAGAAAGCATTCTAAATCCGAATTCAAATCAAAAGAGAGCTTTATTTACCTGGCTAGGGACTGTCACCCACCACAGAGACTCATGCTCTGTGGGAGGACAGCAGCTTCCTGGTCCATCCAAAGAGAATATAAGTAGAAAACCCATAACCCAGTAACTTGCTTATCGTCATGTAGCTACACAATCATAGACATTAAAACATTAATAAGTGGGACCTGTGGGATCTAGGCAGGACAGAAAGTTTCCAGTCAGCAAGTAAGGAATAAACAGAAGCTAAAAAGCATTAGCTTTTCAAGCAGGTGCTAGACAGTGGCATCATGAATTTGGGCAGGGGGTCAGCAGGAGGAATCTACTTCAAAGTCATGTTGTTCCACAAAGGGCATTCAAACCCAGGATGTAGCTCACTAGGACACCACTGCATCCTGAGTAGGGTACAATTTGTGGGGTACAAAGGATAGAAAGACAATCTTTTTATAAGAAAATAGCTTTCATTTCAGTTTCTCACAAACAGCTTTTATCAGTTTTTTTTTTAAACAGAAGGCAACAAATGGAGACTTAGACCTATCTATGACATTTCTTGCTTTATAATTATCTTATCTCACTTATTAATATCTTATATCTATAACCTATAACTTATACTTTTATTGATTGCATTCATCAGTTCACACTGCAACATTTTGTTTTTAATTTTTCTTTGTTTTTTACTGTAGGATTTTAGAAATTTTAGAAATAGGTCCTAGATATGAGTCCTCTGCTAGATACACAATTTACAAATGATTTCTCCTAGTCTATAAGTTGTTTTTCCATCTTAAGTTTTAAAGTTTACTTTTAAATGAATACATAATGATTACACACATTAATGGGATGAAATTTAATATTTCATACATGTATACAATATGTGATAATACAATTAGAGAAATGGAAATCCATCACCTCAAGCATATACATTTTCTTTCTGTTGGGAATATTCAAAATCTTTTCTTCTAGCTATATTAAAATATACAGTAAATTCTTGTTAGCTATCATTAGCCTACTATGCTACAGAACACTAAAATTAGTTTTTTCCTATCTATAATTTCATATTTATTAACCAGCCATTTTCTATCCTTTCCTAATGATTCTCAGCTTCTACTAGCCACAATTCTGCTCTTTCCTTCTATGAAATCAACTCTTAACCACCATATATGAGTGAAATCACATCTTTCTGTACCTGGATTATTTCACTTAACATATTGTCCTATCATCTATGTCACTGCAAATGATGGGATTCCATGCTTTTTTATGCTGAATTATATCCCTTGATTTACACATCCCATAATTTATTTATATACTTATCTATTCATCAACACTGAGCTATCTTGAATAGTACTGTAATAAACATAGGATTGCAGCCATCTCCAATATGCCGATTTATTAGCCCTTCCCTTTGGTGGGATTGCTGGATCCAATGGTAGATTTTGGAAGAAAATCCATATTGAATTCCTTAATGACTGTATGAATATTCATCACCACCTACATTGCAACAGTCCCTCTGTCCTGGCAACACCTTTTTTTGTACTTTTGTTTATATATAAACTCAATTATTTTTTGAAGATTTTTTTCTGTGTATGGTTTCCTCATGTTTTCTTCATAATCAGGTACCTAAAATTGGTGATCACTGAAATCTTCACCATGTTCCTGATGTTAGAAATTATTCAGTCTTTCATAATTAAGTACAGTGTTAGATGTATGTGAGTTATTTATTTATTTATTCATTTTTTAGGTGTAGATGGACACAACACAATGTCTTTATTTATTTATTTATTTAATTTTTTTTTTTAATGTGGTGCTGAGGATGGAACCTGGGTCCTGCCCATGTTAGGTGAGTGCTCTACCACTGAGCCACAATCCCAGCCCTAGATTTGTATGTTTTGAGATGTTCTTAATCAAGGTGAAGATTCTTTATTTTCCTTTTTAAAGCAAATGTTTTATTGAAATATTTCACATAGCATATGATTTATCCACTTAAAGTGTACAATTCAATGGTTTCAAAGTTTCTATGCTTAATTTTCTGAAAAAAATTATTACGAATGTATGTTAAATTTCATGAGATTTTTCTGTTATAATTGATAAACATATGCTTTTTATTCTGTTTAGCCTGTTGATATGATGAATTATATTGATTGAATTTTTCAGACATTGAATCAACTTTTCATATATGAAAAAAAGTTCACTGTAAAATATTGTAGAATCCTTGTTTACAACATGAGCACATCTTATGCTTTGATGGCTTGCGAGTATTACATAAAGAATTTTTGGATGTAAATTCTTGAGGATCAATTTTTTTAATATTCAGTGAATTTCAATATTAAAACCACATGAACCTGGAGATTTCATGGTTATTTTAATTCAAATTCAAACGTTTAAGTGATTATAGCATTATCTAATAACTTTGCTTCAATTTTGGTTTAATGCAGTTGTTGGTAGAACAGCTAATTTCATCTTAAATTACTGGGTTATTTACAGGATTTATTTATTTATTTATTTCTAATAAATTCAGGTTCTGTAGTGAACTTGTGGTTTATTTCAGATATTGGAAATTTAGCCATTTTTCTTTTTATCTTTTGTAGTCTTGGTAAATGTTTATCAATTTAGTTCATTTTAATAAACAGCTTTTGGATTCATTGAGATTTATTTATTTTCCCTATGCTTATTTCTTATTGTTTTTTCTTAGTTTCTAATTTATTTGTTCCATCTACTTGTTTTATGTTCATTTTATTCTTATTTATCTAATCACAGTAGTCAAGAACTTAGGTTATTGATTTGAAATCCTTCAAATGTAAGAATTTAATGCTGTAACTATTTCTCTTGGCCCTGCTTCAGGTACATCCCCCATATTTTGACACTTATAAGATCCTTTGAGTCTATTTTCATGTAGTTTTTCTTGTTTGAGTCTTCTCTTTTTTTTCACAAATTGTTAAAAAAAGTGATTGATTAATTTCCAAATTGTTAAAATATTTACTTGTGTTTTTGCTACCAATTGCTAGCTTGATTTTTATAGCCAAATATCATATTCTATATAATTCCAGTTTTTTAATTTTTGTATCTCTTTCATAACATAGAATATAATCTGCATTTGTGAATGTTCTTGGAAATCTGAAATAAATATGCATTGTTTTTAGTGATTATAGTTTTATATATTAATTAGACCCTGATATTTAATAATTGTGTTCAGTTCTTTTATATATTGGATAATATTTATTTATTAATTATATCAATTACTGAATGTAGGGAGATGAAGTTTTCATCTGTAACTGTGGATTTATTTTATGTATTAATGATTACTATGAATTCTTTGTAAGTTTGATAGGGCCATGACAACAAAATGACGTGAACAATATTGTTTAACAATAGAAATAAATTTTTCTCTCAGTTCTGGCTGCTAGAACTTCAAGGTCAAGTTTTTGGCAACTTTGGTTTCTTTTAAGACATCTCTTTTTGTCTTGTAGATAGCTCCTATCTTTCTGTGCCCACATGTGGTCCTTCCTCTCTGTATGTGAACAATCCTGATACCTCCCCATTTTCTTTTCATGGTTCTATTATATTTTGGATATAAAATATCCCCCCAAAACTCATGTGCTGAAGCTTAGTTTCCCAGTGCAGCACTTTTCAAAGTGGTAATTATGTTAAGTGATTTGATCAGGAGGGTTCTGGCTTCATGGTAAATTAATCTTTTAGGGGTTTATATTTGATGGCTTTCCTGGGGAGATGGTGGAAACTGTAGGAAGTAGAAACTAGTTGAAGAAAGTGGGTCTCTGAGGATATTCCCAGGTATCCCAACATCTTAACTCCAGCCCCAACCTCTTTCTACTTTCTGGCTGTTTTGAGGTAAATCACTTTCCTCTGCCACACCCATTCCACATGATGATTCTTCCTTGCTACAGGACTAAAATCAATGAAGCCAGCAGACCATGGACTGAAACTTTGAACCTGGAAGCCATAATAAATCTTTCCTCCTTGAAGATTTCATGTCAGGTATTTTGTCCCAGAAAAAACAAACAAACAAATAAAAAATTTACTAACACGGATACAAACAATACTGGATTAATATCCACCCTTTGGCCACTGCATGGCAATTTTTAAAAAATTAGGGGAAACACAATTCAGTCCAAAATAACTTCACAGTGGACTGTTCCTTTTGTCATTGTGTATTGTCTTATTAATATTATTTGTGCTGAAATCTGATGTTAGTCAGTTTTCTGTCAGTATAACCAGTACCCAAGATGATCAATTTATAAAGAGAAAGTTTCTTTGGGGCTCATATTTGTAGAGATTCCTGTCCATAATTGGTCCCTTTCCTTTTGGGTCTGTGTCATGACAGTATACAGTCAGAGGGCATTATGGACCACAACCACCAATTTCATGGCTGGCCGGAAAAGTGAGAAAGAGGACAACACAGAGTCCTGGAATTCTCTTCAAGTGCACATCATCAATTACCTTAAATGTTCCAATTGGTTCTAACTCAAAAATTTTCACTACCTACCTATAATAACTAAACTGAGGATCAAGCCTTAATCACAAAAGCATTTTTGTAATACACCAGGTGCAAACTTAACATTTGGTTTATCTGATATTAATGTAGTCACTTTTATATTTTTTGTTGATTTTTTCATTAATGTAAGTATTTTGTATCACTTTCTATTCTTTTAGCTTCAGCCTGCCTACAACATTGTATTTGAAGTAAATTTTTTGGAGAGAGCTTAAAATTAGATGATGAACTTTATAAAACCCTTTCTACCAATCTCTATGTTCTAAACAGTATATTTTATCATTCATATGTAACTTAATTGTTGATATGATAATATGTGAATCTGGGATATTACATTTTCTGTTTTTTTTTCTGTTTATCCTTTATGTTTTTTTTTTTACATTTATTTGGATTACATGAATAGTTTGTAAAATTCTCCCTTTTTAGTTTGGAGTGTTTTCAAACATAATTGCTTCATATGGTTCTTCCATTAGTTATTGTATATAATATACATAAACATGTTAACACAACTAACAGTAATTGACCTTTTAACATTTCATATGAAACACTAAAACTTTAACTTTATTTAGGTTTCAGTTTCTCCTCATGTGTTTCAATTATTCTCCCTGCATGCACCAATTTTTATTTGTCCTCTGATATGATTTTTCAAATATCATTAGGAAAATAAACTATTACATTTCCCCCTGTTTTACCTATTCTTTTTCTTTCACTATGAAAGAAAATTCCAAAATTTGTATTATCATTTCCATCCTATTTGGATTACTTTCTTAGCCATTCCTTAAAGGAAAGTTTAACAAAAAAATTCTCCTAAAGTTCCTGTATTTGGTTATATCTACATTTCCTCTTCATTCCCAGAGGATAGGTTTCTTTGATGTAGGATTTGGGACTGACAGTTGGTTTATTTATTTTTTGTAACACTTAAAAAAAATTATTGGATCTTTTTTTTGCTGTCATAACTTCAATAATATTGTGATTTACATATGAGGTGTTCCCCAAAGCTTATTTTCAAGCTGAAATGGTTGAGTTATAAGACCCATAGGCTAATTAGTGGATAAATCCACTGATATGGATTAATTGCATAGTAACTATAGGCAGGTGGCATGTGGCTGGGGAGGAGGTTTACTGGGGGGCATATCTTTATGGTTTATATTTTTCCTTTAGTGAGCAGAGCTCTGCTTCCTTTTTCCATGTCCCGGGCCATGATCTTCTGCTTTATCTTGGCCCAGAGCAATGAAGTAGACCATCTATGAACTAAGACCTATGAAACTGTGATCCAAATAAACTTTTCCTTCTCTATGCTGTTCTTGCCAGGTCTTTCAGTCACAGCAGCAAAAACAAAAACAAAATAAAACAAAACAAAACAAAAAAACTTACTAAAACAAATGATAATTCCACCCTGCCATATTAAGTAAGGCATTATTTTCCTCTGATTTATTTTAAGATCTTTTTCTTTGTGTTTAATTTTCAAAAGTTACTATCATGTGTTATGAAGTAGATGTCTTTGAATTTGTACTATATGGAACTCACTCAGCTTCCTAAATCTATAAATTTGTATTTTTCATCAAATATGGAAATTTTCCAGTGATTATTTCTATGAATATTTTTTAGACCTACCTTCCATTTTCTTTTCTTCTTTGTCTCTGGTAATACAAATGTTTTCTGTTGTTGTTTTTCTACATATTCCTAAAACTATGTTCATTTTTTTTAATCAGTCTAGATTATGTGGTTCAGATTAAACTCTGGTGATTATTATTTTTTAATTCAATGATTCTGTTTTTAGTCATCACCACACTTATACAGAAGAAATCCAGCAAGGTTTCATATGTTTGGTTTTGGTATTGGGGTAAGAGTTGCTTTACTACTAGCTACATCCTACTCCTTTTTTAAATTTTATTTTATTTTTAGACAAGATATTTCTAAGTTGCTGAGTGTCTCACCAAGTTGCTGATGCTGGTATTGAATGTGCAATCCTCCGTCTTCAGCCTCTAGAATCCCAGAGATTACCAGTATGGGTTACTGCACCTTGGTTTCAAGCTAGTTTTAAATTTGATAATTCTGTTTTTCAGTTCTATAATATAATATCCATTTAATTATACCTGATGATTTCTATTTATTTAGGGACATCATTTTCATTGATATTAAGATATCATTTTTATTTATATTGAAATTTATGTCTATAATAAAATTGCATTATTTTATCTATATTAGAATATTTTGCAATTGATTGTTAAAGTATTTTTATGATGACTCTTGAAATTTTTGAGAGAATGCATCATGTATATTTTTTGCTATTAACATCCATTTGCTTTCCTCTCATGTAGATTTGATTTTCATGGTTCTTGATATAATGAATGGCTGTTTAGTACATACTGGACATTTTAGGTCTTAAGTATTAGGAGACTGTGAATCCTATTTAAATCCTGTTTTAGCAAGTAGCCATGTTCTTCATATTTATTATCCCAATAATATTCTCCTTGGTGAGCTGTGATTTCAATGAGTTTATATTTTAAGCCTTCATAGTGCTATTCTGGACTGCTGTCTTCTGGTACTGCATAATCTCTGGCTGGTTACCTGATGGTGCTGATGGCAGAGATGAGAGTTGTTTCCCTGAGCTCCTAGATCTCTTAAACAGATGTTGACAAACCCAGAGGATGTAGAATATTTTCCCCAGGGTCATTGAACATCTTGTTGTATCTCAGGGGAAGAAAGGTACTCACCTGGAATACCTTTTCCCACCTGGTAGAGGGGCAGTAGATTTCTGTCTTAGATATACTTTGCCACTGTGGTGGAGGACCAAAAGAATGGGCAGAAGTAGTAGCAGGTTATTTGGAACTGCCAGTGGCAGCCAAGGGCCCAATTACTGCTTAAAGAAAAAAAAAAAAAAAGATTAGAGACAGGACACGAGATGGGTAGTCCTGCTATACACATTGGATTTTTTTTTCACCAGATCTCCTAGGGAAGAGTGTGGACTTGTCCACCCAGATTCTGTTGTTGCCATCATTGATGTTACTATTGCAGCTGCTGCTGGATTATGAACCCCACTATTGTAGGCATGCATGCAGTGATGGTAGGCAGATCTGGGTACTGTAGCTACTAGGTATGAGTCTTCTTAAAGGTCAGTATTAGCCTCCCCCTTTTTAATTTTCTTGGCCACATACATCAGGATATCATTATGTTTTGAT
Source organism: Urocitellus parryii (assembly GCF_045843805.1). Classification (NCBI taxonomy): domain Eukaryota; kingdom Metazoa; phylum Chordata; class Mammalia; order Rodentia; family Sciuridae; genus Urocitellus; species Urocitellus parryii. The sequence continues at coordinate 65,621,275 of NC_135538.1, read as the reverse complement.
TTTGGAGTTTTTCTGCTTTTCTATTTTTCTTTGTTGTTTTTTTTTTGTTATAGTTTTTTTAAGAACTATGATATATGGATGGTCATAAATAAAATTTATTATTATAATTATTATTATTATTAAACTCCTGAGGTTCATAGCTACTGTCTCAACTTATTCCTACCTTTTGGAGCCCTTTTATGGTGGAGAAATTATTTCCAGAATACTTATTCATAGCTAGAAGAGAAAAAACTGGGAAGATAATCTAGAACTTTTTTTTTCTTTAGTAACAAAATTCATAAGTTTGTTGTTGATATTAAAAAAAATTGTCATATGCTCATTCTTCTGGTGAACAATTATGAACTAGAGATAGTGCTTTCCCTTGTTAAGGTCAAATGATGTGATAATAAAAAAGCAACTACAAAAGTGAAAAACGAGTGGATAGGTATTATTACTTTTATCATTATTATTACTGAACTAAGGAAAGATACTTACATTTAAAAAATAAGAACCTAAATACTAATGACCATTTTTGTTCCATTATCTGTTGTATTCATTAGTGCAGATATTATATTATTTAAATTTTATTGTTTATACATTGATTCATAAAATTAATAATATATTATTTTACATGAATCCATGACAAAATTAAAAGGTATCAATACTACATGCTGATGTAGTATCTTATAGAGAACTAGACTAAGATGTGTCTTCTCATCAAATACTTTAAGATGATTATTGCTCTGTTTTCTTTTTATATTGCATCTTTGGAAATGGATTACCTTAAATTCTCTATTATTTTGTTTACTTTATAATTTGTGGTAGTTCCTACACAAAAGATTATGAAACCACCATATGAATCAACTATTTCACTCCTTAATATTTACATAAAAGAATTAAAGCCAGATGCATGCATTCCCATGTTTATAGCAGTGCATTTCACAATAACCAAGTTATAGAATCAGCCTAGATGCCTGTCAATAGATAAATGGAAAAAGAAAATGTGGAATATACACACACTGGAACTGTATTCAGCCATAACAAAGAATGAAATTATATCATTTGTGGATAAGTGGATGGAGCTAGAGAATATCATGTAAGTGAAATAAGCCAGATTTCTAAAGTCAAAGATTGAATGTTTTATTCCATACATGGCCAGGAGAGAGAAAGAGAGAAAGAGAGAAATAAAGTAGGAATCTCAGAAAAATGGAAGGAGAGATCAATAGAGGAAGGAAATTAAGAAGGAGGGAGGAGAGAATGGTAAGAGGAATTACTGGGGAATGAACTCTACCAAATTATGCTATTTTCACTTATGAACAAAGTAAAATTACATATATAAGCATTCATATACATGTATCTGAATAAAATTAGAATACAGTAACTATGGAAATGCCATAAAAATAGTAGTAGAAGGGAGATTAGGAGACTAAGGCTAGGTAATATGGGAGGAAGATGAGGGAAAGGGAAGAAACTCCAGAGGAGATTGATTAAATTATGTTAAATGCATGGATGAATATGGCATAATGAATTCACTATTATGCATAATTTTAATAAACCAATAATTTTTTAAAAAATATTTAATTTTGGTGCATTTATAATTCTCTTTACACTCTTTGCTTGTAGAATGTAATACATTCCAGTGAGTTTGGTTTGTTAAATTCCATATGCAAAGACAAAACATTGATTTCTTTATTGATTTAGTTTTTAAATATATTTCCTTGGTTAAATTTTTGGATGGTATTTTATTTTATTTTGATACTTGGGTTAAAACTGATAGTATATCACTGTATGATAATCTGGCAATTTTATTTTCATTTTAGTTATACTAAAAACTAAGAGTTTTATATCAAGAATCATTGTTCAAAATCCACTTGTATGCACATACACATATACTAAAATTTAGTTACCTAAAAATAAGTTGCTGTCATAAAAACTGTTGTCATGTATTTAAAAAAAAACATGAAAAAAAGAAAGAAACAGGAGGGTTTTACTTGAAAAACCATATGCTATGTTGGAATAATATTAAACATTTTAAAAAATTTTATATTAAACATTTAAAAAAATTATTTTATACATTCATATATTATAGTTGTACTAAAGAAATAGCATTTATTATGTAAGAGAAAATTATACAAAATTAGCAACTTGTAAACTGGTTGATATGATGTAAGTTTATTGTAATAGTGTTTTGTTAGATTATTATAATGAACAGAACTTAAAATACATATCTTTTCTAAAAGAGGTGGCTTCTCTGCCATAGAACAATCTATTATACTGTCGCCATATGACCCATGTATTGTTCTTACTTTATTGTTGACTCTGAATTACTGCTATAACCATGTTCTATTTTTGTGTGTAAGGGAAAGCAAAAGAGGAAGTCAAAAGCAAAGAGTTTCACTGGTTAATCAGGTATAAGTTTCATCACTGCCTTTCATATCCTTTTGGTGATCATCTAGCCACAGGGTGGCTAAGGAATGAAGCATCTAGCAGGACACATTGACACATAAAAGAACAGATTTAAAGGACTACTGGAACTTTCCACACTTTTACATTATATTATTCCAGATTTCTCTTCAATAATTGAAAACTTGAATTCTTGTCTTAATGAATATTAGGAGAAATGAGAAATTTTAGGCATTGCTGTTCTACTGTTATCCTGGGCAAATGCTGAACCCAAGTTTTGCTGGATGGAGTTCTTCAGGGTTAGTCTCAGGGAATCTACATAAAACACTTAGAAGTGTAAAATAGAGACAGAAAGGATTTAACACATTCTTTGTACTACCTATTCTGTTTCTTAAGATCTGAAAAGTCTTTAGAAAAAACAAATGTATTTTTTTTTAAGATTGTGGAGTCACTTGGAACCAGCGTAAATGCCCACCAAGAGACAAATGGATAAAATACATACATATATATGCATGTATTATATATATATTATATAAATATATATATATATATATTACATATATATTATTTTATATATATAGTTGGTTTCTTTAAATTTTCATTTTCCTTTAAATGAAAGTGTGGAAGGTATAATTCACAGCTCCATGACAAATTGTTAATCAGACACCATTAAAAGAAGAAAAGGCCCTGAACCTCAGGAGAGTCCCCAGGCCATTATCAACATGTGCAGAAGCATTTGGCCATCCTAACTACCACCAACCAAATGCTTACTATGCTACATTTGGAAACCAATTTGGAAACTCACATATCAACATGAAAGCCAAATTTTCTGCTAAAACAAATGTTTTCAACTGAAACAAATGCTTGGGTTGTATTCACATGTGCCCAAACCAAATATTTTCTTGTGACAATAAATATGCTTCCAAGTTATCTATACTCTGTATCATGTACTAACTGAACAAGACTTCATATTAAACAAGACTTGATAGTGTCCCACAAGTTTTTTCTGCTTTCAACTGAAAATAAAATATGAGGTACTTACTAAAGATGAAATAATACCCTTTGTTGCAGAGTCTACAACAAAAAAAACAGAACCTTCACATACACTAATCTCCTCCTTTTAAATTACTTAGCACAGACTTTGGTTGTATGCTTAACTCTGATCTAGTTTTCATCTTAGTCATAACTTCTTCAGGGAAACCTTCACTTGCTTAAATTAAACCCTCAAAACATTCTATATTTACTCTTTTAATTTTTATTTAAAATGCTTACAGTTCCATAGGTAAAATAAGGGCAGCAACATTGTTTGACATATAAAACATAAACAACAGTTATTGGAAAACTAAATGAGGAGTAATATTGTGTAATTCCCAGGGTTGATTTGAGAATTAAATGGGCTATTGCATGTAAAATGCTTAGTGTCCAGCACACAGAAAACCATTAATTTTTGTCTCCAATAAATGTAAACTGAATGAAGTCATGATTTTCCCCACAAATATATTCATGGAAGTTAGAATAGCATCAAAGATATAATATATTTAACATAAATAAATAATGAATGAATATAAACAAATAGAATCCCAGAATCCAAGTATATTTAGAGATAGTTTCATTGCATTAATTGAATTGAAGGAATAAATAATGAATATATAGGTAGATAGATATACCCTTCAACTACCTAATTGATATAATGTCTCTGGAGAGTATGTCAAAACTAAATTGGTATTTGAAGATTGACATTTTGGGGGCTAAAACATTTCAGGTTGGAAACACTATAAATATTTCTAAAACTTTTAGGGCCATCTTATATGGGTCAATTTGAATCTATTATTTCTATACAGTTTAATTAAAATTGACATATTTTGTTAAATATCTGGAACATAGAATTTAAAACATGGGCAAAGATTAAAATAATGAGTAGAATTGACTACAAATATTCCTGAGCCTGAAAAAGATAACTAGACCATACCAATCATTATTTGATATGACCCATTAGTACACATAAAAATACTTTAAAACAGCTTTAATGTGACACAGCATAGCTATTATAAACACAGTGAATTATAAGTGTGGATATCATTAGTTCAAGGATTCTTAAGGGAAAATGGATAAAAAGGAAAAGGAAGAGAAGAGGACAGATTCAGAATAAAGAAATTTGCCATTGAAAACACTGCATAAAAGTGGTTACCTCAATGAATTATGAAACACAAGGAGGTTTTACACCCAATTATTCCATTGACTTAGATATATGGTGGAGCTCTGTCCTGGCTTGCTATTGTGCAGTAAAGATAGTCTAGTAAGCCCTAAAGTTGTATATACAGTTCAGAGCTAAAGTTCATTACCACACAACTGATAGAAGAATTCTTCTTGTAAGGTTCACTTCAGAAGTGAGTCGGGAGGATGTATGAACTTCTCTGTTCACTGCTGAAGGAGAACAAAGGCACTTACTGAAAACACCCTCTGCATGATGTCAGACAGCACAAAGTTGGGGAAACCCACATCCCTTCACACGTGCAGATGATTTGTGAGGCTGATGCCACTCAGTTTCAAATTGTGAGTGAGAAAATTCGTCTTTTAAGCATGTTATTTAAACCTCCACTCTAAATTTTGAGGTCATTTGAATATACAGCTCTCAGTTTTGTGTGTGTGTGTGTGCGTGTGTGCGTGTGTGTGTTTGTGTATACATATATATGTATGTGTGTGTATATATATATATGTATATATATATATATAAAATTTTTTCTTAGATTTACTTTCAATTAAATATCTCTAAGTTATTTTTTATTTATTTTTCTCTTATTTTACATATTGAGCATGCCTATGTGACTGTTGCTTTATGTTGATATTCATTGTGCTTCAAATATGACTTCTCACTACATATTACTTTAAGAACAGTGGAAAGGAAATAAACATTGTTTCTTTAGAAGGTATTATAATATCTGATAGGTATAAAAAACTGACAAACTTTGTCTGTAAACTGACTATTAAATATTGAAATCGGTGTGATTTTCCTAGTGTCATATACTTAAGGAGCATTCTCCAAAACTTAAATTTCAACTTTTCAATGGTAAAAGTTTTAGTCATTGTATATAAAATATTGTTTAATAAATTTTAGAACCAATTTTCCTCAATTCTTATTTTTCTTTTTTAATTTATTTTTAACTGAGGCATAAAACATGAAATGTGTAATTATTTTTGAGTAACAAGTAGTGTTTCAATAAATCTATTACATTGTGCAATGTTTAAATCATATTAAAAATATCTATATTTACAAACATCTATTATTTCTTCATGGTAAAAACATTCAATATATTCTAACTTTTTAAAATATACAGTACATAATTATCGTTTTTAGTTACTCTGTTAGTCAATTTTTCATTGTGACAAATATTTGTGAAAAACAGCTTACAGGAGAAAGAGTTTGTTTTGGCTCAGGGATTTGGAGGTTTTAGTTTGTAGTAGTCTAGCTCCAAGTCAGAGTCTTCGTGGTGGAAGTATGTGGCTGAGGAAAGCTGATCATCTCATGGTAACAAGGAAATGGAGAAAAAGCCCTGGATAAGGTATGGTCCAAAGGATGCACCCCCTATTTCCTTCAACTGTGCTTGACCTGAATAGTTTCTACCTTTTCCCCATAGTCAATTCAAAATATTAATCAATCAAATGGATTCATTTACTAAGAAGGTCAGTGCCTTCATCATATAATAACTTCAAAAAAGCCCTACCTCTGGCTATTGCTTAGGTAACAGGGCTTCAACCATGAGACTTTGTGGGACATTTTAGATCTAAACCATATCAGTTGACCTATTAGCATAGCACACCACACCTTCTTGTTCCTTTCTGTCTTTAATATTAAACCATCCTTTGATGAGCCTTTCAACCTCCCTAGCCCACCCTACTTCTTAGGGTAGCCACCATTTTACTCTCAGCTATAATGACTTTTTACACTTTGATCCTTTATAAACACATATTAAAAGTGAGAATTGAGCAATCAATAGCTTATATAGATAATATGTAGTACAGAACAAAAATAAAATAAATGAAGTTCTTGAAATAAGTGAATGCTGGAAACTAATATGAACTATAGTGTACACATACAAAATGCTTGCTATAAATTCTTAGTGACCAATAGGGAACTATGGCAAAAAGCTCTGTAAGGATGTAAGCCCAGAAGAAATAAAGATTCAAAGCAAAATTATACAGTTCTCAGGAGAGGTCTCAGATTCACAGCATGAATTCATGAGATATTCATTCAGGAGTTATTCCATTTTTTTTTTCTCTCACTCATTTGTAACTAAGTGCTAAGAAAAAAATCATTTCACTGGTCCTAATGGAGACCATTGCCAGCTCATGGCATTTTTTTTCTTTAGAAATTTAATAACAATATTCCTGTTTCTTCTTCCTTGAATTTCACATTTATTATTTCCTTATCCATATGCATGATTCTTTAAAAAATTACCCTTAATACATTTTTTTCATTTTTTACCTTTATATAAACTGAATCAACTTTGTAAATAACTCTACAATTACTTTTTTGTGGCTAATGTATTATTACTGAGGTTGTCATGTTATTATAAATACTCATCATTTGTTCAGTTTTACTGAAGTGTAGAATTTTTATATACCATATTTTATTTATACATTATAATGTTGATAGTTGATTGATTTGCTTCCATTTTTTGGCTAAGACATAGTGCTGCCAGGTTTTTCTGAAACATGTCTCCACATATATATCCTTCTCTAGGGTGAATGCCAAAGTACTTTCTAGGATATCAGTATGCCCATCTTCAGCTTGGCCAGCTTATGGCATTTTTTTTTTTAGTAATTTAAGTCAATAATATAGTAATGTTCTTATTTTTTCATGTATTCATCTTTACTTCCTATTGTCAATATTTTTTATCTTCTGCAAAACTTCTGATTGAGAAATTATATCTCATTACTGGTAAATTTTATTTCCTTTATTTTTCATAGTTTTAGGATATCTTTGTGTTAAATGTGACTTTTCATGTGCTTATTCAGGGTATCTCTTGTACTCCCACCCTCCAGTGCTAGGGAACAAACCCAGGGCCTTGTACATGATAGGTAAGGGGTCTACCACTGAGACATACCCCTAGTCCTTATTCAAGGCTTTTGATTATTTCTCTTTTTACTAGTAATATGCCTTCATTCACCACTGAATTATTTTGGACAGATATGGATTGCATTTATTATTTGTGTTTCTAAATTGTCATTTTCCTTTTCTGTGATATTTTCTGCAATTGAAATTTAAAATAATAATTTAATAATAATAATTTAAATTTTAAATTTTTTAAGTTGATCCCTGTTTTTCTTTTGTCTTTTGCCTCAAGAAATATATTATATTGAGAACACAAAGATATTCATGTCTATTGACTTTTAAAAGTTCTATTGTTTTTCCATCCATATTAAATTTTTAATTCATCTGGGATGATTTTTGTGTATAGTACAAGATAAAGTTCTAACAGCAGATATTTACAAATAGATAACTAATCTTACCAGTACCATTTAAATAGAGGTTCATGAATTCACACAGAATCAGGAAGTGAACTTTGTAATAAATCCATGAAACCATAATGGGTATAGATTTTTCTTTCTGGTCTTTCTCTTTTACTTTTTGCTTCCTTCGTAGACCAATATGATTGGATTATGTACCATAAGTTTGTGATGATTTTTGATATTTGATAAAGCAATGCCTTTTTCCTGTTCTTCCTAGGAATGCCTTTGCCATTTCTGAAATTTCTCTTTGATATAAACTTCCAAGTTATCTTGAGAAGCTTCACAATATAACCTGCAGAAAATGTCATGTATCAAATTTATAAATTGGTTTGGGGAGAATTGACAATTACAGGAAATAGAATGGTCTCATTTTTTAACTTGGTCCATGTTTCCACTAATTTAGCTCTTCTTTATTTTCTCGTGATGAAAACATTTTAATTTTCTTTATAAATACCATTCTAGTTTTCTTGCAGACACTTTATTTCTCAGTTAAAGAGCATCCTTTTAAATGGCACTAACATATATTCTTTATTGTTGTTGCTGATACATAAAAATACAGCTCAGTCTTACAGTAGGATTTTTATACCACAAAATCTTCTTATTCAAAACCAGTTGTTCTTTTCTCTGTGTAGATAATTGTATCTTCTGTGAATAATTATACTTAAAAAGATGTTGCATAACAATGAAAGGGCAAAACAAAATTGGAAACACTGTTTCCTCCAGAGTTGTTACCTTGCAACAACACCAAACCAGTGTCCCTTTTTCAAAAAAAATATATATAAATATTAAACTTTTAATATTTTATGACCAAGATATATTTTTAAAAATAATAAATCAAGTATTTTGCAGCATCAAATTGAATCACAAATTCTTGGTAAGACCTCCATACCAAATATAGTCTACCTAGTTTTACATGATTTGCTCTACAATTTAATTAATCATTTGGAATACTTGTATAAAGGCTATGTTAAACCTTATTTTCTTTTTTTCATCTCTTCAACCACTGCTAATTTTAGCACTAATACTGTGATTAGAAAAATAGTGTCTCATAATTTCACATGCTTTCTATTTTTCAAAGTGATTTACATCTATTATGACAATTGCTCTTCATAGAATTCTGTGGATTGAGATGTCATTGAATTATTTCTCAGGTGAATAATTTAGTGATTTTCATTTAAAAATAGAATAAAAGAGGTTGTTGGGAGAATATATTATATTTATTTCATGCTAAACATATGCAATATCACACTGTGACTAAATTATAGCAGTGACTTTTTAAGAAATAAAGATATTATTAGGAAAACATCAGCATTGGCAGAAACACTTTCTCATTACAACCATCTCACATTCTCAATGCCTTTTAATTCCAGCAATATTAAATGATAAATATTGTCAAATAAATTGATTATATGAGATTTAATTGTTAATGTGTTAAATAAAACAAATTCATTTGATATATATATATATATATATATATATATAGAGAGAGAGAGAGAGAGAGAGAGAGAGAGAGAGAGAAGAGAGAATGAGAGAGGATATACTAATTGACAGTCAATAGGAGATAAGCTCTAAAGAAATATTTTGGTTAATCTCATAGCTCTTTTTCTTGGCCTAATTCCTCAAAAAATAGAAATAGTATTATAATGACAATTGCACAATAGAAGATAGGTACAAAAGTGTCTCATGTTGATTTTATTTATATCTTTTATTGAATACTCACAATGAATAGTGATTTTGAGAGACCACAGATCATATTCAGTAAAATGCAAATAAATTATAAGGAAGCTGTAGATATAGCTGAATGATAGACTGCTTGCCTAGCAAATATGAAGTTTGGGGTTCAATCCTCAGTAACAAGTAAATAAACAAATAAATATTATAGGAGGATTAATCTTATTGCTTCAGACTTTTAAACATATATTTTATTATTCTTTCTGTGATAATTTTCATTGTTTTTTTTTTCCCCATCCAGTGCACATATTATTTCCTTTGTACCGGTATTTGGTGTGTGCTGTTATAAATCACTTAACTTTGAATTCTGTATCTAGTTGTAATTCTACCAACTCTGTTAGTCAAAGAGGGACAGGAAAATTAAGATATTGCATTTAGGCATGTGTATTAACCCACCATCTAACATGGAAAAAGCAATGAGTGTAACCTTCACAATGGTGGAGTATAGGGAGCTTTTAAATAGGGAGTTTAATCTCCTTTAGAGCAAAGCCATACTCTCGGTTGCCCTAGGTTTTTGGCAAGATTCCCAGAAGCTGCAGTCATTCATGAGCCACACACTCTGTTCTTAAGAAAATTGCACTGGGATCTTCACACAGTGCAACCAATGCTCTCATTTTGGATGCTTCATCTGTAAAAAATCCCCTCATACATGTATATACACGTGCATGGTACTTAACTCAGCCACCATTGAAGAATGAAGCACTACTGGGATTTGAACCTGTAGTTGCAGGAAGTTCAAGTATTTTAAATCTTACATGTAGACTAAAAAACCATTCCCTCTGGCTGATTATTCTGGAATTAAAATGTAGTTTATGTTAAGCAAGGCTGGAAAATTCCCAAATCAAATAATCTTGTTTAGAAGGCCTGTTCTCCTCTCTTTGGAAATGCTGAAGCCACAGTTTTGCTCTACCTTGGTCTCTTGGACTTTTGTAATGTACTCCATGTTCTCATTTGCCCAAAGTAAACTCTGTGTAATTTGAATGAGATTTTTCTGTGAGTCATGCTGAATGTAAATAGAAAATACAGTGCAGAACATAGTATGTGCTTACTTATTTACATTCTGGAGTTATTATGCAAATTAGCTGCATCTTCTATTTCAAAGACAAGATTTCTTTTACTAAGTATTTTTATAAGTGTTTTTAACAGAATAGGGCTTGAAATTGTTATCTTGAATGGGTAAACAGAAATGGTTAGTAAGATATTTTTTCTTCAATATCTTTTCTTTGATATTCATACTTGACTTTTAAGTTAATTGAGGTTGTCAATTCCAAAACTACTGTAGCTTGACTTCATCTTGAAAAATAAAAATTTATACAAATTTTTGTAATCCAGAATGCATAGGTAGTAAACTTAGTAGTTTAGCTTTTAGATTTAGGCAATTTCTTAACTATGTATGTGTATATACATGCATACACATATAAACACACACCTAAATACCTGTCATTAAATGCTTAAGGAAAAAAAGGTAAAACAGAAAATAACATCTGTTCCCACTACCAACAGCTTCAAAAGCAGAAGACAATATGTTTTCTGTCTCTTTGTAAACTACAAATTTGCACTTTGTTTAGCTGGAAATAAACAGGTTCATTCAACTTTGGGGAAATGTGTATAACAAGCAATTTTAGTAATTAAAGTTGTAAAATTCATATCTATAATTAACTGGCAACCATAAGGAGACCCTCCAGAGTTACATGTTTAGATACAGAAAAGTCAGATTCTCTAGGATGCTTCTCTCCTTGCTTGCACCTTGGCAGTTCTGTCAACCTCACACACAGACCTGTTCCTTTGTTAGAAAAATATCTTCATTGATGTCATCATGTTATTTTTCTTAAGAGCGTTTTCTCCCCTAGGGTTGAATGTGCTTTTGCAGAACTGATTTTATAATTCTTATAACATTTCTGTGATTTTAAAACAGGAAAAAAAAATTAAAGAGTGGCAGAAAGAGGATGAGTGGTGATGTCTTCATTAGATAGGTAGAGAAATTTTGGAACTCAGAAGATTTTAAGTGTCTTGCAGATGATTTCACAGGAGTAAGAATGGAGCACAATCATTCACCTGTGGCTTAAATGTTTCATCTGTTCCCAGGGACTAGCAAGTTTAAGAAACAGAATGTAAGTGAAATGTAAGCAAAAATAAGCAAGCTCTCCTACTCAGCTTTTATTGTACTTATTTTCAAGATGTATGCAAATCATTTGGCTTCATTTACATTTTTCTTATTTAAAATGAAGTTGAATTGCATTCTCCAGGTTTAGCATATATTTTCCCCCTTTTTTTCTGGAACAGGACACTTTGAAAATAACAATAACAGAGCAAATCTTTATGGACTGATTGAATTATCCTCAGTAGGGTCAACTTAGTATTTTGTGTGTTTTTTTGATAGACTATGATGTAATAAACTAAAGGCATGAGTGGAATTAGAGGTTTTCTATTAAGACATCATCTTAATTTTTATTTAAATGAAAAAAAGATGAAAGACTTTACAGAAATTAAAATATATATTCTATATGTACACATTTGTGTTAATATATATGTACATATATAGTGACCTCATTTGCAAGTAAGAAATCATAATAAAATCTTATGATTGAGATAATTGGAGAATATAGAATACTGAATCTATGCCAAAAACATTCTCTTTTAAGAAGATGAAAATTTTAATATCATTTAATATTCTTTAACTATAATAAATAACCTAGAATATATTTATCCATGTTCAATTATCTAGATCTTTAATTTCTTTCAAAAATTATTTCAAATTAATTAAAACTAAATAAACTCAATAATTATCATTTAATTAATTCAATAACTTATATTGTTAATTTAAAATGTTAAATTTGGAAAGTTTAGATGAAAAGCTACTTCATAAGAAAATAAAATTATGGGCATTTTAGTTAAAAATAATACTAACCAATACTAACCATTCAATAAATTTCTTTCACTTTTTACTGCTCTTACTGACCTACATAATTTATAGCAAGCATTTTCTGTAGAATGTATCTCATTAGGGTTTTTTAAATTAAAAGTTAAATTACATATGATTTTAACTTGGCATTTTTGTGCATCTTGTCTCACTCATATAATTACATTTGTTTTTCTGAAATAAATTTATTAATGTCTTAAAATTGTTGAGCCATATAAAATTAGATATTATAAATGGACTGTCTTTGCTACTCTGTAGATTTAATATGCACTTATATTTCCTGCCTATGAATAAAAAATATTTACTTTTAAAATATATTGAAGAATTATCGTGTTTTACTGGAAAAAAAATGTCATGTACCTCAACTTTCTTAAGTAGTATACTAGAGACACAAATCTGGTTAGAACTTTCCTTTAAAATGCCTCTCGGTATCTTATATTACAAAGATTACTTTCTCTTGCTCATCATTTGGCAGACATATTATTACAAGTTAATAGGATAAGAGACATATTTAACAGTTACTGTAAGTATTATTTAAATTTCCTCAATTACCATAAAACAAGTTTTTACATTTTTCCTTGGCATTTTTCCTTAGATTAAAATGATAATATTTAATATGAGAAAAATTGTTAACAATGGAGCAAAATTTAATGTGTGTGCAATTATAGTTCTTATGCAGATTTAGTGTTAACTTAATAAAAATGGTAAATGTTGTGTGTGATTGAAAGGAGGAAATTTGGTTAAAAGATCAAACAGAAGAAATCTAAAGCAGGACATTAAATTCTTGAAAAAAAATTTAAACAGAGAAGACATTATTAGAAACTGTAATGAAATATGTAATAAAACAATTAAAAACAAAGTATGCTATCATTTTAAAAAGATATGACTTAAATGTAATTGGTAAAGAGCTATTGGCATTATAGAAAAAATAAGGCTGAAAGAATAGATCCAATTGTCTATTTATTCTGATATTCCAAAGTTTTAATATTAAAAAATTTATATCTTAAAATAGAGGTGAACCTTAGTGCTCCAAAGTAATAATAATAATAATAATACTGATGTTTCAATTTATTAGACAGTAGGACTATGCATTTGAGTTTTTTCTTTGTTTTTATGTATTTGCCATATGTAAGATAAATGGATCCAAATTTTTTTTCAACTTGCATTGCACAAAGAAATATTTCATATTCGTTACACATATGTGACAGGCCTGAGAACAACTGGACCTAGAATCAGAGAGATTTTCAGCAATTTCTGAAACAAAGCAAAGCATGAAAGTTCAAAGCTTTTGCAGAAAATGTGACATTTGCCTCAAGTTAATGACCTTACTCCCTGTGTAGCTATAAATGATAACAACAATAAAAAAGAGCATGACTATTACGATGACATGCTTTTCCTTGAGAAAAAAAAAATGCAATTTAAAATGAACTTTTGCTTCAGCAGTCATTCATCAACCTCCCACCCCCAAAATAATATAAGCAAATCTGAGCTTCAGAGATGTTCACTCCGGTGAGAGTCATGAATTTTGGTCGTCTCTGTTATTTCCTGAGATAGTTTTTACCTGTGTGTTTCTGTGTGATTTAGATGCAGGTTAAAGAAAAAAAAAATTAACAGCTTGAAAAGTGCTAATTAGAACCAATTATAATTTCATTGACCTGCCATGGCTCACTGCCACAGCTCAACTAGTTTAAAAAAATCATTTTGCTTTATGCATATGTTGAACTGAAAAAGCTTACCATTCAACACATATCCATGAAATAATCAATTAACTAGAAATTTTAAAACAACAATAACTCTGCAATTTATTTTGTTAATTTATAGTCAATATGATTATTAAAAAAAATCATCTTTGGAAAGGGACCACTTAATTCATAGAACTAGTTGTTACTTAACTCCTATGTAAAATTAATTTTCATGGCAATACAAGGATAGAAAAAAGTTTATGTATAGTTTGTTCATCATGAAATCATACAGATGTTTATATGGTAATGAAAAAAAAATGTTCCCTGAAATCAATTTAGTTCTTCAGAAAAGCAATTCAAACTTAACGTAACCTACGCTAGTTAACAAAAGATATTTTGTGAGCTTAGGTTAGAAATGTAATACAGTAACCTAGAATTACCTTACATCTAAGTATAGCAACTACCATTTTCATACATTACATGACTTAAAAAGCTGTCTACTCCCATCTAGTGGTCACATCATTAAATATCCTTTGGAAAATTAGCAGTGTGAATGGTCTGTCTGTATTAAGGCAAATGGAACTGTTGTTTTATTGTCAGAATTAAATAATTAATGCAGTTAACAACATCTGCATAGATTAAGTAATTCAGGCTCATGGGTTTTGTTGATAGCAGTAATTTTAAAAGCAGCATAAAATGGTTTTAGTCTGATTTATGGAGCGTAGCTCATGCTGCCAGAGCCTCATGGAGCTCATTGACTGAAAAAGTCCCAGGATCACTCAAGAGAATTGCCATAGTTCTATAGTCAACAATTTCTTATGAATATTTTATAAAAATGTCTATGTATAAAGAGAAGGAAAGTTCAAGCAATGAGGTCCTCTGTGTACAGCTGAACTCCAGAATATAAAAATAGTTGATTGATCTCTTGAAATTCTTGCAAAAAATTAGATTGTCAGTTTTCAAAATAAGATACTTTAAAATCGTTATAATGTAATCTTTGTTTTTGGTATCAAAACAAACACTAGAAGAACATTTGTTGTATGAGTGATACCTACTTTAAAAATGACTGAAAAGGAAAAGAAGATTGCATTTCGTATTTCAGCAAAAGGCAGTGAGTATTCGTGTGTCTCTGTGTTAAATCTTATGCTAACAGCAGCATGTAGTTTGGTGTGGTTATAATGCAATATATTCAAATGTGCTGGATTTATTGGGACCTGGTAGAATTAAGCTATCAGAAATTCTGAAAACTTATATAAACAACTAAAAATTTTTCATTAGCAGAGAAAAGGGGGTGGAAGAATTTTACACAATGGGAAAAATTATTCTATTTCAACTGACAGGATCAAATCTTCAGAGTGACTCTACATACTAGCCATTCACTCTGTTCCAGGGAGTAGAGATGTAACAATTGTGAACCAATAACACGGCACAGCACATCTACTTATTTTACTCACTATGATATATTGAACATTTTTATATGAATACCACACTAGATGTTCTATTAAAATATAGGGATGTGTGTCTACGTGGAGAGACGAGAAACATGCAGTATAACTCCAAACAAAGGAAGGAATGAAGCAAACACAGTGTCTGAATTCTGAGCAGAGTAAGAAAGCCTGGTGTTCTGGAAAGCTTCCTAGGTGCTGCAGGACTTACTCTGAGAATTGAAGAGTGTGATTTGTGTAAGACACAAGAGCATGATAGCTTCATTAACAACAAAGATGAAAATTTAGAGAAAATTAGGTATATTTGGAGGAGAGCCAGATTATTCTCTAAAGAATAAAGAAGGTTTGGGGTTAAAGTAGTTTCCAGACTGTCTCGAATGTCTCTTTACACAAGAACGCTGGAGTTAGATAAGTAAGTTTTCTTGGGAGTATAAACTTTAAATATGAGAAAAAATATAATGTGTAAATCTTTGCAAGATGAATAAAAAGAAGAAAATATTAATGCTTTGTTTACTCACATTAAATCCATGAAAGTTTTGCCAATGGTTAGGATCAATCGAAACTGTATAGATTCTTCTTATTGATGTGTCTGTATAAGCATGAAATATTTTTTAGCGCCTAGTATATGCTAGGTATAGATATGTATATTTACATAAGGCTTATGATTAAAAGCAATTATAAAAAATTTGTGTGGGACACATAATGCATATTAGTAGTAATATGTGAATTATTTTCCATTTTCAAAATATACAACATAAACAAGTATTTAAATAAGAATTCTAGAGGTTTCCAGTATTGAATACAAAGTGTCATGTAGCTTTTTATATACCTTATTACATTATTTTTTTTTCTTTAACCTAGTTTCAATTGCTTGTCTGTTAAATGGAACTACCATCAAACACAAGGAAGCTACAATAATTAAGAAATGAGATATTAGAAAAATGAGTATAAGTCATTTTGAAAGTAAATTTTATCATAATTTTTATTACTGATACTGACTAAGAACTCGGAGCAATATAATTAAAATGAGTAATATGCTCTTTTTGAAATAATACAAATCTATTTGCCAATTTTGCTGTTTCAAAATGCTCCTCTATTGCCTTGCACCTCTATTCATATGGGTATTTCAACGTCATATGAGAATACAGTCTTAGCCTTTGTATGGCTTATATTATAGTATGTACGCAGTGAGTACCTAAGAGATAAAGAGATAGATACAAATAAATTTGTATATATCACTGAAATATATAAATATGAGAAAAACATTTTAATGTATATTCTTCAGAAATCAAAGCTGTCTCAATTTTCAAAATCTAAAACATAATGTTAAATATTTGTTTCCTGAGAAAATATACAAATAGAATCATTTATGCATTGAATAATATTACTTTATTGTTATCCAATTCAATAAATATGTAGGCAAATAAACACACTCAACTTTCAAGTCTCTTTGATATAAAGTAGAAGTTTTAAAAGGAAGAGTTTATCTATTAATATCAATATAATATTATCTATCATATATGTAAATACAACTAGCACATTTTATAAAATACTTTATATATTTTTTCATGTTAGTTATATATATATTACATAACTAATTTCACATTCTAAAATAGTACCCATTTTAGACAGATACTTGAAATGAAGAAAATCCTGAGACCTTAAAATGAATCTTTTTCACAAACATATTTTGTAAAATAAAATAATAAGTGAGTTTAATGACAGTAATACTTTTTTTTTTTTTTTTTTGGCTAAGTGATTTTATTAAGCTCCTAAGAGGCATGTTTTCTTTTGCTGATCTGTTAAGAGATAGAGGGTGATTCAATGACTTTGATGTGCTTTTATCAAGCAACAATAAGCCTAAAATCAACATCATCAAATGAAAAGATATTTTATTATTTTGTTTTGCTGGAATAAAAAGAAAGCATATGAATGTGGATTAAGGGAGGAAGAAAAAAAAGCAAACCAAAACACGAAAGTTTGTCAGTGATAGGTGAGTCAGAGGAGTGAAGTCCTGTATAGTGAATCTTCCTTGGTGGCCTTTTATTTAGCTGTTAGATTTTAAGCTTCAAGCTCATCCCTGCCACTACCTCTTTTTTTTTTTTTAATGTGGTAGCAAAGAACAAAGGCGATCAAGAGAAAGGCAATATAGTCATTAAGTAGTAATTGGTAGAAGAGGCTTTGGGGTTAAAATTAATAAAACCAGCATGATGTACATTAAGACTGTATAAATATTTAAGGAACTACAGCCTGCTTTCCAGATGTAAACCGATTAGCAAAACTACTTAATCTAGAGATGCAAATATTTCAGGTAGATAAAATAAGCACACACTGCTTCTTGGAAGTCTGATCAGTTTTCATTCTGGGAGTGCTTTATTTCTTTAAAAATTTAATTGTCAAAATAAAGTACTTTTGATGTTTTCTGTAAAAGGCTAACGTTGCTTCTAATGTTATACAGGAAATGGAATCACAAATAAAATCATTACCAATGTTTTCTTTTCTTGTCAGGTCATGTTTAATAGATGCAATTCTGGCCTTTCACATTGAAATTAAAGGGGAACTATGAAACAAGATACAGAAGACTCATTCTTCAGGATTTTCTTTGCTGGTAATATTGATACATTAAAGGTTTTCTACAGGAAAGGATGTATTTAAAGCCAAAATACATATTCTTCATTCATAGCATTTCAATGATACTGTAATTTAAAATAATTAAAGCTAATTAAATACTTTAATGAAAATAGTTCTAAATACCTAATGTTTAATTTTCCTCTTTCAAAATATCCGCTATAGAAATTTGATATAAATTCAGTAATTAATATTAAATATCTAACTAGGATTTTTGAAAATAAAAAATATTAAATTAATTTTTATAAACATTTGTATGCTTATATTTATTTAGACAATAAATTACCAAATTTATTGATATTTTTAAATTTTTATATGACTCCATGTATCATATAGGCTTCAATTTGATAGTGTCTAGAATGAACAATATATACTGTATTCAAATGACATTAAAATATCCATGATGATAGGAATATTTTAAAAATTATCTTGGCAAAACTAAATGTTCAGTATAAGTAAGATGTATTGGTTTAACATTTCATCATTATCTCACACAATTAGCATCAGATGTGCTGTGAACAATAAATTATCTGTCCTGCATCAGAATTCCTTAACCAAAATCTATAGTTATAGAATTTATATACTGAATTGTGAAAGCATTAATTATTTCCAGAAGAATGCATCCATACAGAGTATATACCCATATGAAGGCCATTACATTTAAATTCTTATTCACAATTTTAAATTGATAGATACACCACATTAGTGTTTCAAACAGAGAAAAGAATGATAGAATTGCTAATAACATTCGGTGAATAAATCAAAGTGTTCCTTACCATTGACAGACCACTGGGGAGAAAGGCTCATAAACAGGGGCCTAAGTCAGAAAACTCTCTCTCTGATTGATATTATGTACTATGTGGGTCAGCAAACAAGCTAAGACAATGGTCCATCAAAACTATCTTGTCCCAAATATGTCAAATATTTAAGTTTTGTTTTTCTCGTTCATGTTTTCTTCTCCCTGGCCTACTTTTCTTACTTAAAAAAAAAAAAATATATATATATATATATATATTCTTCTATAGCTTTAAACTTTAGCCCTTGGAAATACTCAATATTAGACTATTTTTTAGACACTGTTTTTGAATACTACATTTAAAATCCTCACAGTGAATACAAATAGAGGATTTTGAATTTATTTTTTTTAAATAAATAATTATTTTAAAGAGAAATTTATACAGAAAATTATTAAAGTATTTTAGCTTTTCTAAATTCTAAATTCTGCTTCAAAGTATCATGTAATGTAGATACTGATGAATAAAACCGTAGATGGAAAAATGCAATAATTTTATCCCCATCCAGGCTATGAAATGCATCAGTTTAAAAGTAGTCGTTTGTATTTTCCTTCTGCCCTTTTGCTCGTAAGCATAGCAATAGACCTTTGTGGAACAACTATTTACAGACTTTGTTGATCCACCTACAATATTATCCTTCACAGAAGATATTCATGACTTTATATAAACATCAAAGGCTATGCTAAATATGTAATAGATACTAAAAATAAAATTCCTATTGATTCAGTTTATGAAAGCAAATCATATATATTAATATCTAACAATTAGTGGTGAAACACAATTAATTTTGTACTCTACACTAAAGATAAATTTAAAATTCATGACATTCCCTAGCTTCCTATTTGCATCTCAACCATTTTCATGAAGTGAATGAAGATTCATCCTTTAAAATAGTAAAATACAATACTGTTGGATAAATTGCAGCTCTCTTCCAACAAGCCTTCAGTGTGTACACTGGCAATAGGAAGCTTTTGCACATATGATAGAAAATGAAATACCTCCATAACTTTTGCAATGACACACTTACTCTTTGCCTCTATTGATTTCTGCCAATTGAATTTTCCAATGCTAGTTTCAAAAATTCTAAAACATATAAATGGCAGTATAATAAGATTTGAAAACACTGGCTTGATAAATAGGGCTAATACATCACTTGGATTAGCCTTCTATCTCTGATTCTGAGATTAATATTAAAATAATTTATTCAAATTTTGTTTAAAGCAAATAATTTATTTTTCATTTTTTAATACTGTGAAGAACTGTTTTCATTCTGTTGGTGGATAAAATTATTAAAGACAAAGTCAGTTACTATAGGAAAACTGGAAGCTGAAAGTGTGGTCTACTATTATCACATTTTTGTATTGCAGTATAATTATCATTTCTGCAATGATAAAAGGAGAACTGAGATTCACTGAACATTAACTATGTGATAATCTCAAACTTAGAAACTCATTCTCCTAACCCAATATGTTCTCTGATCAGACTGTAGTAACAATGAAATGTTTTATAAACTTACCATTTAGTTGTTTTGTTTAATGCTTCGAATTATGAATCACTAGAAAAGAAAAAGAAAATTTTGTAGTTTCTTCAAATTAACACATCATAGGTAATTTTTAAATATTTGTGTAAAAACATAACACTAATCAACATCTCTTTGCTTGAGGATTTCCTGTTTTGCTATTCTTAAGTCATAACAACCAATATCACCAATATCTTTAACAAACACTTCAATAGTTCCCATTTAGAGTTTTTACTGGTCACATAAGCCTTGAGAGATACCAAGAAAGATAAACATATGTACAAAGTGGTTTTTGGAGACTTCTCCAGGATCATAAAGCAGAATGAAAATTACTAAAGTAGAGCACAAATTTCCTGATGACCTTAATTCTAGTGAACAACTGGGCTGAGGTGATATCAAAAACCATATTACAGATTCTTCCCTCAATAGAAAATAGGTTTAAGCCAGAAAGCTATAGAAAGCCACCAGAAAAGAATTAAAAGTTTTCATATTTGAGAAAGAATATTAATGTGATGAGGTATTTTTTAAAAAATAGTATTTTTTTCATTTTTAAGTACATACATTTACCATAAATACTTTTAGATCAGTACAAAGTGGTTTAAATATATTTGATTATATTTAATCTAATTACATTTTATTTAGAGAAATATTAAATGAAAATTTTAAAATGACATAGTTTAAAACCTAGGAAAGCACATCAAATAACAAGGAAAGAGGAAATTATTGTTATTTTTTACTATTAACATAGTAGAAATTCTTCTGATACTATGTAAATTTGATAAACAAGGAAATACACCTTAATATACATTGTATAAGTTGTTAAACTAAGCACAAAAATAATCAAAATCTATAGACTATAGAATCTACACAATGTAAGCACCAAGGTTTGGTGTTAGGTAGGAACGGAACTTTTTTTCTTTCAAACAAGGAAAAGGAAATAAAATTCTAGACATTATAAATTTTTGACACATTTGAAAGAATTATCTACCAGTTTATAAACAGAGATGTCTCATGTGGTAAAGGACTAAATGTAAAAATGACAGAAAATTCAAGGTATAAGGAAGTCATTTCTTTTTACATTCTACATAGTAAAAGTGAAATCTGAAGACATTTTTATAAGTAAAGATTATTTATTTTATCTTGCTCAGTTGAGGAAATAACAATGGAAAATGTATATGCAAAAATATGTGTGTTTTTATGTATGACTATGTGTGTCTGTGGTAATATATGTGCAGCCACCCTTGATCATATGTGGCTTGTACTGATAATGATGAAATTGCAGAAGGTATTCTGCAGCAGCCTTGAGGGCATTGGAGAAAGGAAAATAATAAGCTCCTGAGAGTATATTTCCCTTTAGAACTACCTGAATCTAATATAATAGAGAATAGAGGTAAAGTTAGACATAGAAGTATGCAGGTCATACTATAACGAGAAGGAATAAAACACTCAAATCTACTTCTCTTATGGTATACGTTAATAACAGAATAATCATATTTACTCCAGAAATTACTAAGAATAGGATTTACAATAGTAATTGTAATAACAACAGGTTTTACCATCATCTTGATATGCCATATTGGTTCCTATGAATGAAAGTAATAAATCACATTTCACAGTTGTGTCTTAAATGACATGCATGTAATGATAGTGGTCAGAAAGCATTTCTATTACATTTTTCACTGACACGTCACCAGCAATATTTATCTATGCAAGCATACAGATGTTACAGATGTTATATGAATCTGACACTGTCTTTTAGGGTCAGAGTTCTGTGTTTCAGTTTCCTCATCTGTTAGCAGGATAAGTCTGACACTATCTCTTCATATACACCAAATATATATTTAAATTGCTTAGTATTGTCATAGAATATAGTAAGCATATTCCTATGACAGTAGGAAAAATAAGTGGTAAAGGAAGAAAGAGAGGAATAAAATGTTAGAATAAGTAACTACACACACACACACACACACACACACACAAATTTAGTTTTCCATTTTTGAATGCTATTTCAAAAAGCAAAGACTCTTTGAGTCATTGAATATTGACGTGGTCTGAACATGCTGCTTACTTGTGCAAAGCCTCGGTCCCTTCCTCTCTGAGATGAATATAGTAGTAGTACCTACCTCTTAGAGTTGTAAGGATTAACTAACTAAATCATGGAAAGTGCTTAAAGCAAAACCTCACATAAATAAACACAATATAAATGTTATTTGTTGCTACCATTCATAATATATTTCCCTGATGAATGATTGATTTTATATACATAATACCTACCTGTAAGATGAAAAGGAAAGAAGAATGCATCAGAAAAAGAGAAATTGAACAAATAGATACGATTTGGGATGCAGTATTCATATTTCAAATTTGCTGTTTTTTTCAAATGTTGAACCAAATCTGCTTTTTCTAATCTGCACCAAACTAAATGAAAATAATAATCACAATAATATTTACCCTAAGTAATTTTCTCCATATTTCACAAGAGGAAGTTAAAGTTCAAAGTGAAATATTTTTTCTCAGGTCACATCCAGTAAGTTAGCAGAGCTGAAATCAAAAAATTGTTACTGTTAAACACTACTCACTTTAAATATGTATGGCCCAATTCAGTTCCCCAAAAATTCCAGTTTTCAAATAATAATGAATAATCAAATACCTAACTTCCAGATAGGCAGTTTAGGTGGCTGGCTTTCTTGTCTTTCTATTATAAACCAATAATGTAATTAGTTGTTAGCAAGTAAAAGGTCATAAGCTATTGAAAAATGATTTGATTCCTACTAAGGTGGGTACACATTTTATGGTATCTAATAAGCAGAACTAATCCACACATAAACATGCTAATTTCATATAAAGTTATCAAAAAGCTCTGAAATTACATAAGCATTCAATACATTTTCCGTAACAGTGAAATTACACATATCAATTGAATTCTGAATAAGTGGTTTATTATAACAGTAGTATATTCTTCCTTTTTTTTTTGTTTGTTTTTACAATTGTCATATAAGAAAGCTCTGCATTTCTAGTTTTAAGCTGTGAGGCAACTGAACTGGATCATTCAAAGGAAACCATTGTAGAAGAATAGGTGATAGAAGTGACTTCTTCAAAGCCCAGTGCCAAGGAAGTTCACAAGTCATTCACATACTTAAGCATAGAAAGTGCTTGATGATCTATTTTTCTTTTTTTTACTTACGTGTCTCTTATACCTTCTTTGAAACACTCTCAACACCATGTCATTCAAATCAGTTTTCCATATTCATAGATTTGTGAGACTTGTTACCATACAAATGTAGATAGTTTGGGGGAATGGGAAGGAAAATATTGGAAATATTCCCAAGTCTCACATATTTATGAATATGGAGAACTGATTTGAAAGACATGATGTTGGTGTAAGTCACTGGCCTCGATCCTAGCATCACATAAAAATAAAATAAATATACTGTATGCATCTACAACTAAAAAATAATTAAAAAAACTTTACACATGTCTCTAAGGAAACTTTTATGTCTTATGACAGTTTTAAGTAACATTAATCATAAAAGTATCTATTAAATAATCCCAGTGTCACATCCCTAAGTAAAAGGCATTCCATAATTTTTGAGGTTTATTTTGTTAAAATTTTTAGACACTAACATTCACAACTTATTAGGTGTACAGTTTATCACATTACCAAATGGGTGTATAGAATACACCCAAAAAGTTCTCTGGTCCATCATTGTGGTCAATTTGTTCTTCTATCCTAAAGATATTTTTAAACACTCACCTGTTTAGTGTTTATATTGATTCACCTTATTTCATTTTAATAATGAGGAAACTCATTTTCCAAAAGTCAGACATTAGTGTCTAATAAGTGGCAGAACCTGCATTCAATTCCAGAGCTGTCCAACTTTGTAACTCTTAATTCTAGTTCTCTATGCTACTAACTCTTCTGAGTGTAATTTTCCCCATGAATTAAAAAATGATCTTGAAGAATGTCTTTGACTCTGATTATTTTACTTTTAAATTAATGCAATTAGAACTGGAAAATTATCTCATAGTAGTGTAAGTTGGATTAAAGCATCATACTAAAATATGGACATAAAATGCAACTGTCAATTGCTAAGACTACAAAAAAGTAAAATAAAAAAGTGAGCATTGCAATGTAGCAGGATCATTTCTGAGATGTCAATTTTTATTTCCCTCTGTATTTTCCCTTTATCCCTGTTCAAAGAAGGGATATTCTAACACACCCTTTGAAATTCCATGCCTCAGGATGTTTTGCAGAGGAATCTCAGACACATTCAGAAACCTCTAAAAATGGAAACTTAGAAGAGTTAATGCCATGTGCCTCAGTAGAAGAATAAGAAATACTTTTAGGGGGCAAGGTGAGAGAAAGGAGAACTTTATCTAAAGTAAGAAAGGATATAAAAGTTGAGAAGTTCCAGAATAGCTGATATCATTATTTCATTTAATGGTAACAGCAACACAACTTGCAAAATGTGACGGTTCATTCAGGAAAACAAAAAAAAATATGTGGCACTGGGGGTTTCTATTGATACATAGGCATGCTTTAAGAATGGTGAAGAAGCACTGGGACTGTGACTAAGCGGTAGGTTATTTGTCCAACATGAGAGAGATCGTGAATTTTATCCTTGGCACTGCAAACAAACAAAAAGAAATGGTGAAGTAGCCACACTATCAAATTATAAACAGCTACACCAACTAAGAAACTACAGATTTGTTGGTGAGCTATGGACAGACAAAAAGACCTAACATACACTGTGATTTATTCTGTGTGGTAAATGCACTTAATCCCACCACCCCATAGTAATAGCACTTACCTAACTTCTAAAGTCAAGGAAATAAGGCAGCAAATTGCAAAGGTTTTTTGCTCAAAGTCACACAAGCAGTTAAGTGGTATAATAATTTGAATATAAGAAGACAAAATTCTAGCCTGAAAGTTTATGCTATATTGTCAAAGTCTATTTAAATTTAAGGAATCTTGCTTTAGGCTAGAAGGAAACTACTAATATTGACAAAGGTTAAATTTTTAGAAATTCTTTCAAAAATAGGTTGATTTTGATTTTAGCTTATTGAAAGAAATAGAAATATGTGATATTTCTTTTGCCACTCTGTGTAGAAAAGAATATATTTTTAACACATTTGCAATATGAAATCTGATGCCCTTTAAAGGATCATGTAAGAATTTCAATGTTTTGAGTTCTTTTCCTATTTGTATCCCTTTAATTTCTGTCTTCTAATTGCTTTGGCTAGTTTCAAGGATTATGTTGGACAGAAGTAGTAAAGAGGATATACTTGTCTTATTGCATTTTTTTAGAGGAAATGCTTTCAATCTTTCTCTATTTAGAATGATATTGGCCTTAGGCTTAGCATGTATAATTTTTACAATATTGAAGTGTATTCCTACTATCCCTAGTTTTCTAGTGTTTTGAACATGAATGGGTTCTGTATTGTGTCAAATGCTTTTTCTGCATCTATCAAGATTATCTATCAAGATAATCATTTGATTCTTATCTTCAAGTCTACTGATATGATAAATTGTGTTTATTGAATTCTATATGCTGAATCAAGTTTACATTCCTAGGATGAACCCCACTTAATCATGGTGCATTATCTTTTTAATATGTTTTTGATTGTGATTTGCAAGAATTTTATTAATAATTTTTGCTTTTACATTCATCAGGGGTACTGGTCTGAAATTTTCTTTCCTTGAAGTTTCTTTGTCTGATTTTGATGTGAGGGTGATACTAGCTTCATTGAATGAGTTTGGAAGTGTTCCTTCCTTTCTATTTCATGGAATAATGTAAGGATTATTGGCGTTAATTATTCTTTGAAGGTCTGGTAGAACTAAGCTGACAATCCAACTTGTCCTAGACTTGTCTTAGTTGGTAAGTTT
Organism: Urocitellus parryii; assembly: GCF_045843805.1. Lineage (NCBI taxonomy): Eukaryota > Metazoa > Chordata > Mammalia > Rodentia > Sciuridae > Urocitellus > Urocitellus parryii. Next base: position 65,594,776 of record NC_135538.1, on the reverse strand, counting down.
TGATGGTGTCTTCAGTTTCATTGCTTGAAATTTGTCTGTTTAAATTTTCTCTCTTCTCTTGATTCAGTTTGAGTACGTACTATGTCTCTAGAAACTTGACAATGGCTTCAAGAATTTTTTTTTTAGAATATATTTTCAAAATATTTCCAGATTGTCATCTCTATTTCAGTACTATACATAATTACATTTAATTTTTCATCACAAATTTTAGTAATTTGAGTTTTTCTCTATAGAAGACACAAAAACTCCACCAGAAAACTTCTAGAGCTCATAAATGAATTTAGCAAAATAGCAGCATATAAAACACCAACAAATCAATTGCATTCCCATATATCAGTGATGAATCAACTGAAGGAGAAATTAGAAAAATTACCCAATTTACAATAACCTCAAAGAAACAAAAATATTTGAGAATCAATCTAACAAAAAAGATGAAGACTTCCACATTGAAAATTATCAACACTAAAGAAAGAAATTGAAGAAGACCTTAGAAGATGGAAAGGTCTCCCATGTTCTTGGATAGGCAGAATTAATATTGTCAAAATGGTTGGATTTTGTTTGAGCTGGGTATAATATACCTCATTAATGATACATGACAAGTTAGTTCTCCCTAAGGCTCTCCTTCAGTGGGTCTGATATGGAAACTGAATCATAAAAGGAAAAATTCCTGATGTGTTAGAATAAAAGTTGGGTCAAGGGATTCCCAGGAACTGTGGATTTCTTGTGTTCTCAAACTGGTGGTCCAGAGAATTTTAGTTCTTGGAGGACATTCAGACCAAAAGTTCTACCACCTTGTTGCTGTAGACAAATTGATTGACATGCCAATAAATTATCAAGATCAACTGGTTATTGAAGGCAATGCTAGTCACAGCATCAAAAGTGGAAGGATGAGTGTAGTCATAGTCACAGAAGACAAATTTGTCCCTAGTGTAACCAAATACACTCTTTGGTCTGCCCTCCAAATGTCTGCTACACAACTTTCTTGTTGTCATCATATCTTTCAGGTTCTCTGGATGGCAGGTAAAATCCACTACAAACATGCTGGAAGTAGGAACACAAACAAACATGCAATTGAACCATTTCATTTGGCTCAGGGATGGCTTAGTGCACAGCCATCAAAGTGCCAGTAGGCTCACGGATGATATACATTCTGCAAAGTCCCAAGTTCATCATGTCACAGTTTTCCTAAGAAGCCATCCATATTTTAGGAAGAAAATGATGGCATAAACTGTGGTCATGGGTCCTTCCCCAATGTCAAAGCTGTCATGAATGAACTGATTCCGAGGAGTTCAACAGTTAGTTGAATCAGTATAGGAGATATTCTGAAAATCTGGAGAAAATCTGAAGGGAGTTTCCATACTTTCCATTGTCCACACCCGTCACAGTCTTGAGGATATCAGCAGATATCAGAGATTCTGCCTTATTTTATTTTATTTACTTTTTTTGGCTACACTATTGAAGTGAGCTCCCTTATTTTCTATGTAGTGAAGATACTAGAGGATTTCCTTATTCATTCAGCATCAGCATCACCCCATAGACATCGGTGAGGACTTGTATCTGCAAAGTGAAAATGAGATTTCCATTCGTCACATGCTTCACATTCTCAATCTTGAGTGTACAACTGAGTTTGTCGTGGATAGAGTCAACTGGAACTCATAGACCATATAATTGAATTCAGTGAAATGGTTATTGAGGAAGGGAATATCCACTTTGTTGGAATTCATATCCCTAGGGGTTAAACAATTGAAATGGACAGAACAATTCACTCTAAACTTCATTATGTCTCAGGGGCACTGCTGAAGAAAAACTTGGCTGTCAAGCCTGTTCATGGTATTTATCAAATGTTCCTGTAGATGACATAGTTTAGGGTTTGACATCAGAAGAAAGAGTATGTCTGGATCATATTCACTTCCATGAGAACAGAATATTTTCTGCTAATTTTTCTGACATGCAAAATCTAACTTTCATATTAGTTTATAATGATTGTGCTCTTTTTGGGCCAGCTATCCATAACTGTTTAGATCAGCATGGATATTGACTCTCAAATGGATCTAATTGATTTGTTCTCCTGAGAATTAGAATTTAGAAAAGATTGTGTCTCAGCAGTAAGATTTAAGTATGATGGAAAGTATATACCCATAAACAGAAGGAATGTTTTCTGAAAAACTCAGAGAATATGTATAATGCTGAAAGAGAGAAGAAAGAAGATGCAAAAAGTAGTAAAGATGAGATACAAATCCAACTCAGCCCTGGGTTCATAAAAATAAAAAAGGTAATCTCTTGCAAGATGCAGTTGCACCTTTGACCTTACGTCTTTTGAAAATTCAGTATCTTCTCAATAATTTTCTAGCTAATCTAAATGGATTTTTTGTTCTTCAAGCGAGGTGATCATAAGAATGTCCTCCAGGTGGACAGAATCTTGGGACTTGTTGTCTACCAATATTTCTCACCCTAATCAACTGATTATTAAAATGATCAAGTTTCCTGATGATAATGATTGTCTGAATATTTATCAGGCTCCCAGATATACCAATGATAGTCCTCTCTTCTTTGGAGGCAGGTAGAATTCAATCTACAATACAAGAAATAAAAATGAATACCAATGAGTTTTAAAATTAAGCAAGAACTTGATTTGAATAACTGTATGTACTATGGATATCTGCATACACTATGCCAGGAAGGTTGAAAATTTATCACAGGAGAAATGGAGTAATCATAGTGACTTGGTAAAAATATAGTTGTAGAAAGATAATCCTAACAACAAAGTAGCAAATGAAGGAATGAGGCAGGGGTTACAAAAAACAAGGATCAATTAAGGAAATATCTTACATAGAATTATTGAAAAATATTTGTTTTCATATGTCATAAGAGAAAAATATTGGAAGACTTCTTTTAAATTTCAGAGTAAATACAAGTTGTATATTTATTTTTGACACTGGAAATCACTAGGTTGTTTGTCTTTGAATGTTTGCAGGTGTGGATAATTAAAATATTACACTTATTTTCACTTGATTGTCTGAGCATTCTCATGTCTTTAAGTGATTTTAATCAACTTCTCTGAACAAGGGGGATCCTCTCTAATAAACAAAACTTTATGTACAATCATTGGAGTTCAGAATTATCATTCCTTCTGCATTTCCAATTGTTACTTGTTATCCACTTGAACTTCCATTTCTCTTAGTGAATAAGAATTTACTAAATGATTAAAATACTTATTCTTTCTTTTTAAATAAAACTACTTATGGATAAATAAAAAATAATTTACTAAACCATTTAATTAATAAGCTCATACTCACATATAATATTTGATTAGATGAAATAACATTCAAGTTATTTGTTAATTTCTACAATCATTTTTTATACATACATTTCCCTTCAACTTGCAACTGAAACACTGTACCTGAGAACAGCAAGCGTATATCAAATGATTCTACCAGTAATCAAGATGTGTTTGGTTATTTTCTGCTATTCAACCAGTGCATGGAGACATCTACCATATCTAATACAAGAATGAAGAGAAAAGCTTAGGCACTATGAAGACCAAGACTCAAACATTGACTCAACTTCCAAAACTTAATATCATTATCTATAAATTGAGGTAATGATTTCTAATTAATAAAGGTGTCGAGATTTAAATGAGGTAATTCATGCACAGATTCTGGTGCACACTATATCTTAAATATATAACTGTCATTACTATAATACTTATATAAATTGGTTTATTGTATTCTGGGAAAGATTTTTAACACTAAAAGAGATAAAGTACTTAATACATTGCAATCATATATCTTGAACTTTTCACTTTATTTTAAATTACTCCATTTGAAAAAATAAAAGGGCATAGAGTAGTCAGACATTTTTTTTTTAAATGCTGATTTTGGAGGACAGTTAATACATGTTAACTTATTAAACCTAACTATCTTTTATTTTGGATACACTGGATCATACTAAAATATTTGAGGATCTCATCGTTCAGAAATTGTGATGTCTAGCACTCAGGACTTTCAATGAATTCTGAAGTAAATTACTCTCAGGCCCAAGTCTGAGACATACTACAACTATCTGAGAACATTATACTGGCAATTGAACCAGGGGTACTTAAACTTTGAGCCACATTCCCAGCTCTTTTTTTTATGTTTTATTGTGTGACAGGGTCTTGCTAAGTTGCTTAGGGTCTTGCTAAATTCTTGAAGCTAGCTTTGAACTCAGGATCCTCCTGCCTCAGATTCCTGAGCCACTGGGATGAAAGGCATGCACCACCATGCCCTGCCAAAGCCAAGTTCTGTTTATACTGCACACTCAGTTCCTGATTCTGCTTAACAGGTACTAGGGCTCAACAAATACTGATGAATTAATGTAATTTGTGCTTAACCTACTCAAATCAAGCTTGAATAATGTGGCTAGTATTTTCTTTATTATTACTATTAAGTATTCTACAAAATATAATTTTTATTCTGATTTGTGGCCATGGACAGTTAGATTCAAATTAACAATTGTAATGTCTGGCAAAACTGAAAATAGTCAAATTCATTTACTTGAAAAGATGAAACTACTTAAATGTGCTATTTACTTGGGTTCGTATCTCTCAGATTCTTTCCAAAACATTGCAAACATTAACACCTGAAATTAGGAAGTTTCTAGTTTCAATTCGTGTTTCTATATTTATTTTTCTCTTATAACTAATTTCTCTTTCCAACTAATACCAAATAGAAGATCTTTTATTTCCCATTGAATGGTAAACTAATTTAATTACTTCCTTAGTTTCTTTTTCTTTCTTTTTGCTCCTGGGAAAGGAAACATTCAGCTACATTCCCAACCCTTTTATTAATTAATTAGAATATGGCTGGGAATAGGGCTCAAGCTGTAATACGCTTGCCTGGCATGCTCGGGGTGCTGGGTTCATTCTGTAGCACCACATAAAAATAAAATAAAGATGTTCTGTTCACCGAAAACAGAGAAATAAATATTTTTTTTAAAATTCTCTCTCTTAAAAATATTAATTAAAATATTTTTTATAGACAGGATTTAAGTTACTTAGGGCCACAATAAGTTTCTGAGACTGGCTTTGAACTTGCAATTCTTCTGTCTCAGACTCTGGAGTTATTGGGATATGGGTTTGTGCCCCTGCATGCAGGAAAACGTAAACTATAAACAGAAATTGAATAAGCAATACACTTGAAAGCAAATTATGCAAAGTTTAAGAAAGCAAAGAATTGAAAACTGATAGAAGGAAATACTAGCTGAGCAAGCAATTAGCATTTCTGTAAGAAACATGATTATCTACAATATAATCCACAAATAGAAAATAAGCTCAAACATAAATTTTGTTTTCTTATGATATCAAAAGTTTACATTCAGTGAGTAAATGGTCACTTAATTGGTATTGTATTCAAAGATAAAATTAGAGTTGTGAATTTAGGTTTTTAAAACTCAAATACTTGATTAAAACATTATTTTAAAATCTGCAAAAAATACTAAAATTTGAATCAGGTATTAAATTAATCTAAGACTAGGTCCAAACCTGTTAACATTGTGAACTTAAACAAAAATAATTAAATACAAAATTATTTATTGATTGGTTGATATTTGCCAATTTGCTTCATGATTTTATTTTGATATCAGTTTTTAAAACATATCTTTAAGTGCACTTAAAATGAAAAGTATATAGACATACATCATATGTAAACATGATAGATAGGCATACAAATTTCAAATGTTAACACAGATCCAAAAACACACAATTCCCATTTCTTTGTTAGTTTTGAAATTTTAATTTTCTCTGGTAATATCTTGTAAAATCTTTTGTAAAGACATAAACTAGTTATTAAAAACACAAAGACAGTTTTTGAGGAAGTATTTTAAATTATCAAATAAAATTGGGTGATTCAAAGCAGAAATTTTACATGTATCAGTTCTGGTATAAAGTTTGAAGTCCAGAAGACTTGTCACATTGGTCTATAAGCTAATGCCAATAGTCTCTCAATACTCAAATAATTCTAATAATATATAATTAGACTTAAAAAGAAAAAGGGACAGCCCCTAGACATGATTTAAGGCTGGGAATTCTGTTAGGTCCTAAACTAGATTTATGGTGTATATTATTAGAGTCTGTTATTAAGTAGTATCAATCTCAGAAATGCCTTACTGTGAAACCATTCTGAGGCTTTTTTTTTTATTTTCCAGGAGGATTTGATAAAGAAATTGGTTATTTAATTTCTAATCTTACTAGAGGACAAAAGAAAACATTCAGGAGAAGCTGGGGCTTCAAGCTGTACCATCTGTGGAGATGGGGTATAAAATCAGTTTCCTTAATTAAACAGAAAAATTGACTTCAAATGCTTTAAAATGAATGAAATTACTATTATCCATATAGGAAAGCAGTTCATTTGGGGGGAAAAAACCCAAAATTACAGATTGAACAATACATTTATTGATATTAATGAAAATGTCCTAATAGTTTCTGTAGGTTTAGTAGATACAATTGAAGGAAGAATTACCTAACAGAAAGCTAGATTCAAGGAAAACTAAAAACAGCACAAATAAATAAGAGCATAGAAAACACATAGGATGTATTATACATTAAAGACAGATTTAAAACTTCCAACAAAATATTTTATGTAATATTTTTAATTTTACATAAAGTGTTATCAGAATGAAGAAACACAGAAAACCAAGTGAGACATATGTGTATAATAAACCTACATATGATTACATTATAGAGAAATTTAAAAATATATGAGACAAAAGAAAATACTTTAAAAGTATCAAAGAATGGGATTGTCATCAAAAGAATGATAATCAATGTTAGTTCAGAGTTCTGAAGAAAATATGTGAAGCCTATATAGAAAGGAATAATATCTTCAAAATGTTTAGCAAACAATAGTTATTAATCCATACTAATATAAATACATTTAAATGGATGCTTTCAAATTAAAAAAAAGTCAGAAAGTTTATATTTTACAGACTTTTAATGAAAAAAAATAGCGAAAGGACATACTTCAGCAAAGGAAAAATAATATTTGAAATATATATATAGAGAGAGAGAGATGAAAGAAAGTATGGTGAACATTAAGTATATCCAATAGTATTTACTGCTCCAAAAGAATATAAATAAATAAATAAATAATCAACACTGATTTTTTAGAGTTCTAAACTAGAAGAATGAAATTAATGATAACTCTCAAATGGAAGAAAGAAATTAAGAGAGCATCGAATTTTTGAAGTATGCATATAAAATCTATATGTGTCATTAACTTTATTATGTTTATATTAAAAATTTGAAATATGGCCATTAAAATAGTTATCTTCAATATATTTATAATTTAAAATATTAAGCAGAAATAAAAATAAATGTTCATTCTAATGGAAGACCAGGAGGGACGGAAAATATCAGAGAAAAAGCACAGTAAATACAGAATCTAAATATTAGTAATATATTTGATCTAAACTTAAACAAATTGGTACATGACAAACATAATATGCTGGGTAAATGAAATATTGGTTATCTGTATAGAATAACCAATCTGTTTTTTGATCCTCAAACATCAGAATGGACCCACCTGAAAGTTACCTAGAGGAATAAACATGCTGTGGAGGGACAGGTATAACATGACATCATATCATAAGAGACTTCAGAAGAGACCTCTTCTGTCCAGAGTTTCTGGATTCCACAATACACACATGAATAAAAACCTTGCATTTTTGGTGACATCAGTCTTTTTAGTGTTAAGCTTTGGCTTTTTTTTTTTTTTTTTTTTTTTTTTTTTTTTAATGCTGGAGAGAGAAAACCCAACTCCTCTTGCATACTAGGCAAGCACTCTGATCACTGAACTACATTCCTAGTCCTGGAATTTTCTGTATGCTTACATTTGTTATAATTATTTTTTAATACATCTAAACTAATCATTTTTATCTATGAAATATGGGAACAGTCTCTTCAAGCAGTTACTAGACAATACGGTAATGCTATCTTTCTCTAAATAATATCCATACAATTACTGTTATGCTTTGTTTCTCCAATATTTTTCAATTTCCATCTATAAAATAACTGGTACCAAAGGAAGGTGAGGCCACTTACAGATGTCATTAGTCTTAGATTTAGTTCAGATCCACTGGTATTCTCCTTATTTCTAGACTACAGATGTTCTTTATTCCATGTGCACTAAACCACTGGTATATGTCAAAATTGTATTTTCCTTCAATGATCTCAAGTCACTTGAATCTTCCCAAGTAAAAGGATCTGATTCCCTACTAGCTCACATTCTCTTAAAGTACTGGGTGCCAGTTCTAAAAGATATGCAATCCTCTTCCTTATGTAGAAGATTCATTTGTAGGAGTTTCATAAGGAAAACCATCATCCATGAAAGATGTAAGGCTCAATTGAATTATGAGTGAGAATAAAGGATAAAGTTAAGAAACTGTACAATTACAAGCAATAAAGGCCCAAATGAAATTAAATGTTAATGAGTCTGGCCTTAATTGACTTCTACTCCCATGGCGAAACTCTTTAATAAAATATATTACCACATCATTTCTTTTATGATGCATTAAAATTCTGTATTATATTAAAGCATTAGTTATTATGATACTTTAAAAAATATATCTTGCTTCATATCATGGCATTGTTTATGTTTCAAGCACATTATGAAAATGTTGCAATTCTTTCTCAGAAATCCTCAATCCAGTATTAAGAGTTAATTTAGCCACTATATTCACAGAAATTGCCTTTTCTAATGCATTTTTTATTTTAATATAAAATCCTTCTTGTACTTAATGATAGGTTTGTAATGCCACATTGGAACAGTCCATTTACATTGATTCAAAACAGATCCTTTTATCCAATAAGGGTACCTGTACTTCAATGACTCCCCTCCCTCATACCTGTGATTGTATAAGAATGACCATGGTGATGGTTTGTGACTAACCATATAGGAGAGAGCAAGTGACTAGTGAACATCAAATGGCATTCTTGTTAGACTCTGATAATGTTTTGATCTTGTCAAATTTTGGAGGAAATGAAAAGTTAAAAGCCCATAGAAATACTGAGATTCACTCCCAGAGTAGAAAACACATTCATTGTACCATAGGATGGAACTAGCTATTTTTTTTTTTTTTTTTTTCGTCAGGAGTACTGGCAAAAACTCTTCCAGGGTGCAATATCTAGTACCAAAGTTAACATTTTTTTTTTCTTGAGACATCATGAACTTTGCAATTACTAGAGATTAAAAGCATTTTGGGGGGAATTATTTTACTTTTCTTTTGGAGAAGATCTAAAATTAGTGTTGACATAATTCATCACTAAAATTTTTAAATATGTTCTACAAATTAGGATTTCTCTTAAACATTTTTTAAAACATAATACTGTTACACCCACAAATAACTTTCGATTCATACTGTCCCTTATCAGAAATTATATAGTGTCTATTGCATTTTAACTACAATAAAACTAATTAAAATGATTATGCTTAAGCTGACTCTTACATTATGTAGACACAACTTAAATTTAAGAATACTATCTTCAATTAAGCCAATTTTACTTAGCTCAACAGCAATGTGATGACTCTAAATGAGAAACTGTATTCCAATTTTCAAAACATTTAATAACAGATGACCAACATTTAACCCAAAAATTCAAATCAAGACTATTTTTTCCATGAGGTTAATATTTAGTACATTAATAATAACCATGAATAATGTCACATGTTACATTTTCTTTATCAAAATGCCTTAAATAAGAGAAATTCTAGATTCAATTTATTTCAAAATTTGTCCTCACTTTTGAAATTTATTATTTTTTTGTTAAATATGCAATACATAGATGATTTTTTCAGGTATTAAACTTTAAAAAGTAGAATTTATGTATATTTAAAGGTGAATATAAGTTTAAAAAATTAAATGTCAGACAAGTGAATTAGCAGCTGGTCTCTTTTACCCCCTAATTTTCTGACAGTAAATACCCATAGATTGGAAGCAATATTATCAAGAGTCCTTTACTCACAAGGATGATAATGCATAGACTGCAAAAAAGAAAGTTTCCCCTTTCCATAGTTATAATGTGGCTCAGGTGCGAATGAGTAGGTTAATCATGTGAAAATATAGTTCAATTGTAAGTCAATCCCTCCCTGAGCCTGCATGAGTAGGCATCAGTGGTGAAGGCTGTTGACAACATGCTTTATTTGATTGACTCAAGATGGAAAAGAAAAAAGGATGGTTAGTTCTTATCTTCATTCCTATCACTGACTTCCAAATTATATTCCAAAAAAAATGTTACAATAAATCCAGAAACAAGTCCACAAAAATTAAAGTAAGATTTGTACTGTCCTCTGATATTATCTGTTCATCTGCTCTTTATCTGCCATACACTAAGTCTTAGGGGCTCAAGAATGAAATTCACTAAAGGATTTTAGAACTCATTCCCGCCTGAGGATCTGGACAGTCCTCAGGGAGATCTTTCTCAAATTTAAAATCCTTTGAAGAATGAATAATGACCAAATTCTGAGAAGTGATTTAAAAGATGCTCTTCAACTAACCTTTTTTGCTGCCCTTAGATACAGGTAGTATTCACATCAAACACACTGATGCATCTAGACAGAAAAGGGCTCCTGCCCCATTGCAGGTATTTCATTTGTCACATAGATTCTGGCATTTTTCCATATACAGATCATAGGGAGTTTTCTGTGCCCTTCATCTCATAAAGGGCTTGTATGTTTGTGTACCTATAAAGCCATGTTCTTTCCATATTTCCATTTAAAAACATAGCAAATGAAGACCAACTCATATGTCATCTATTCTATAATGCCTTTTCTGCCTTATCAGCCCCTCCTATCCTGCAACATGGTAGACAGTATGCATTAATAGAAAAAAATAAATGAATAAATAAATCACTATCTTATAAAAGTTTGCATTTGTAAAGTAGTTCCATTGATGTAGGTTTTTAAAAAAAATTAATTATGCATTCACTTGTCCATCTCCATTACAAAATTTTAAAGCTTTTAATCTGTTTACCACTCACTATATTACAAACATCACTATTTATGACTCATGATAGGCATGCATTGATGTCTGGGAAATCAAATACAGGCTTATCAAAATATATTTGTTAAAAAATACATTCTTAAATATATATTCGATTAAATAATCGAAGGTATTAAATAGAGTATTCTTACACATAGAAATGGATATTATTTTTTAATTTGTGTAAAACATGTTACCACAGACTTACCGATAACCAACATACATGATTCCAAAATCTAGGCATGCCTGGTTTATCCTGGTTGGAAACTCAAGGTCTTCCTAGGTTGTAATGTAGGCTCATTGTTAGCTAGAGACCTCTGTCAGTTGCTGGAGATGATGCAGTTCCTTGCTACAAGAGCCTCTCCCAACACTTTCCCACAGGCCATTCTAGATATGGCAGACTACTTCTTCATAGGTAGAAAGGCCATTTTTCTAGGAAGGGACTAGTACCTGCTTTAGAATATTTCATTTGATTAGGTTAATCTCCCTTTTGTTTCATTCAAATCAACTTGTTTGGGGTTTTAATTACATTGCAACATCCCTTTCACCTTTACTATTCTTTGTATTAGGCAGTGATATCTCATCATATGTATAGACTTTGTCCACACTCAAGGGAAGGAGATTATTCTAATTAAACTCTAAGGAATGAGGACCTTAGAGTCATCTCAAAATTCTGTCACCACAAAATGTGAGAATGGAATTTAAGATTTAAGTACATAGCACAGGAGCCTGTATCATAAATGTTCTAGTTTGCCCTCCAGGCAAAGGGTAAACTTACATTTACCTTCTAATCCCCATTTGAAGTTAGGTACATCTATTCATTTTAATCCTGGTAAAGAAGTAAAAGTCCAAACACATGAGTCACTTCTACAAGGAAGCTTTAAAAGTCAAAACACAATTCACCACATTCCTTTCTGCTTCATTAATTGTGAAAGCTTGTGCTGAGAAGAAACCTCTGTGAGCCTCAGTCTTTAGTCATTATGTGCTTTTCTTTTCTCCCACAGCAATTAGAAATTTAGTATAAATGGAAAACTTTTATTTTATGAAGACACTGAGTTTCTTGGAATATTTGTTATTTCAGAACAATTTTTCAAACCCTCAAACATACCTGCACTAACTATGGTTCACATGTTAAGGGACATCTTATTCACTTAGGGCCACACACACACACACACAAAAAAAAAAACAGAATGCTCCCTCAAAGATGAAATGGACTAGTAATAAGAATATCCTAAAATGAATTCTTAGAGTACTTTTGACTTACATTTCTCTAATTGCTAAAGATGTTGAGCTTTCTTTTTATATTTGTTGATGGACTGCATTTCTTCTTTTGTAAAGTGTCTGTTCAGTTCCTTAGTCCGTTTTTTTGATTTGTTTATTTGTGTTTTGGGGTTATTTGATTATTAAGGGTTTTTTTTTTTCAGTTCTTCATGTATCCTGCTCTATCTATGGTGCATGTGGTAATGATCTTCTCCCATTTGTTCTGCTGTCTCTTCATGTTATTGATTGTTTCCATTGCTGAGAAGAAGCTCTTTAGTTTGAATCCATCCCATTTATTGATTCTTGATTTTACTTCTCGCACTTTAGGAGTCTTATTAAGGAAGTCAGATCCTAAGCCAACAAGGTGAAGATTTGTGTCTACTTTTTTCTTCTATTATGTGAAGGGTCTCTGGTTTAATGACTAAATTTTCCATTCACTTTGAGTTGAGTTTCATGCAGGGGGAGAGACAGGGATTTAATTTAATTTTGTTAAATGTGGATTTCCAAGTTTCAAAGCATCATTTATTGAATAGACTATCTTTTCTCCAGTAAATGTTTTGGATTCTTTTGTCTAGTAGGATAACTGTATTTATGTATGTTTGTCTCTGTGTCTTCTATTCTGTACCATTTGTCTGTGTGTCTCCTTTGGTTCCAATATTATGCTGTCTTTGTTACTATGGCTCTGTAGTATAGTTTAAGGTCTGGTATTATGATGCCTCCTGCTTCACTCTTCTTGCTTAGGATTGCTTTGGCTATTCTGGGGCTCTTATTTTTCCAAATGAATTTCATGATTGCTTTTTCTAGTTCTATGAACACCCCAGTACGAATGGCAATTATCAAGAATACAAGCAATAGATGTTGGCGAGGTTGTGGATTAAAAGGTACACTCATACATTGATGGCAGAAATGCAAATTGTTGCAACCATTAGGGAAAGTGGTATGGAGATTACTCAGAAAAGTTGGAATGGAGTCACCATTTGAACCAGCTATCCCACTTCTTGGTTTATACCCAAAGGACTTAAACTCAGCATATCACAGTGATACAGCCACATCAATGTTTATAGAAGTTCAATTCACAATAACTAAACTATGGAACCAACCTAAGTGCTCTTCAACAGATAAATGGAAAAAAGTGGTATATATAAATGATGGACTATTACTCAGCCTTAAAGAAAAATAAAATTATAGCATTTGCTGGTAAATAGATGAAGATGTAGAATATTATGCTAAGAGAAATAAGCCAATCCCAAAAGGCCGAATGTTTTCTCTGATGTGTGAATGATAATTCACAAATTCTCAATGAGGGGGAAGCTATGGAAGAATAAATTTACTTTAGGTAGAGGGGAGTGAAGGGAGGGGAGGGGATACGGGGATAGGTAGAACAGAAGAATAAATCAGACATCATTACCCTATGTGCATATATAACCATATGAACAGTGGGATTCTATGTTAGGTATAACCAGAAGAATAAAAAATTATACTCCATTATACATGTTCGATCAAAGTACATTCCTACTGTCATGTATAACTAATTAAAACAAATTACAAAATTTTTAAAAAAGAATATACCAAGAAAGGAAAAACAACAAATTGTATCAGAGAAGGGAGCAAAGTATTGAGTGAACAGTTGAACATACATCATAAGAGGGTCACAGGGTAATATGTAAGAAGTATGTGGATGTAGTTTGATTATGTCATTGGGGAGTCACTTGAAGGCTCATAACACAAAGGGCAATAGTTCAAAGGAAAGGGCAGAGGAAATATATACTCTCTGTCATTGCCTAACTTAATCTTCAATCCATTATTTCTCTTCAAAACCTAATTTTAAAAATCTGTCTAACCATATTCCCAGTCATTCATTTTTGTAAGTAATGTGATTAAACAATTATGTGACATAGTCAGTTCATTATTTTCTTTAAATTCTACACTTAAGGAAGCTGTTTTTAGCTATAACTACATAGGAATTAAACAGCAGAAAAGCCCACCAAAGTCAGTCACCTAGATGCCCTTTCTCAGTGACTGTAGTGATAATCTTTGTTTACTTCTTCTCATTGACTACCCTTACAAATGATAGATCTGCTCATCCTCAACATAGTCATTAGTGTAGTTATAGAAATATATGTTAACTGAAATAAAAAAATAATAGGAGTGCAGAAAATCTAGATTCTAAGTCTAGAGTTATCATTACTAAAAATATGTGATCTTATATAAATCATTCTCACACACCTGTTCTCTTCTTTAAATATATTATAGTAGCAATGTGATTATCTGACCTGAGATTTTCTTTCACATCTAGAATTCTGTATATAATGCAATTCCACATAAAAGGGTTTAAGTGAGTAAATAAATGGAATCTGTGCCTGGAAAATAATTTTAAAAGGATTTCAAATTACATTTTGATTTCAGTATTCTTTGCTTTCCTGTCAATTTAACATGTTCATACACAAGCCTTCAAGATCTTCAGTTTTACCTTTCCATGTCTTATGAATCAACATCCTCTATTGTTAACATATTGAAAGGTCAATAATATTATATATAATACAATCTTGGCTGATAGCTACATACAGCTTATTACACATACAACTATTGATAAAGAAAACCACAAACCTATTCATCAGCACCCATAATGAGAGAAACACAAAAGTATCAGAATTTTCTGGAACACACCCAAATCAAAGTTACTCCTAGAATTTGTATAAGCTGCTGAATTGTTTCTTCCCAAATAAATTGATTTATAAAATATAACTATCCTGTTCTCCCTTCACTTTTTAAAAACACGAACATGCCTCAGAAATTACATGATGCAGTGTGCTTGTTATTCTTTTCAGACCTATATTATGAGAAAGAAACTGTATTCTAGCTTTGATTATTTAAAAACGTTTGCATCTATGCTAGAATACTAAAATGGGGAAAGAGAGAGCCATATTGTTTGGCATATCATTGTGATGTGGGTATATATATCAGTCACTGTATCTTGGTTCAGTTAAGTTTTAGAGATCAGGATGGCTTCATGCCTTGAGTTCAAAGATTGAATTAAGCTATCTTTGGCTTCCCAAAGACCAGCTCATTTTCTGGTTGGAATTAATTTGAAACCCAAACTTTCAAAATACATTCCTAGATATTGTACCTATATCCTCAAGGACTGAATTTAAGAATCAGAACTCCACAAGAGGCCTTCTGAAAACTTTCCTTCATGGCTTTTTTTTCTGGTTTGCTACTATAATGTTTATTTGCAGTAGTTATTCCTTTGTAACGAAAAATCATATTGCAAAATAATTTGTTGTCAAAATATTTTATTGTCCAGCATCTACAAATCTAATATAAAATCAGCCTTGTGACTGCTAACAATCACATTGATAGCTCAAAAGTTTTACTACTTGGTGTTAGTTCTACAAAAAAAATAAATAAATAACTTTGAATAATTGCATACTTTAATTTGTATAATATTGCACCTGTTATATAGCATGAGTTACTTGTATAATACAATCGAATGCATTTATAGCCACATTCCATTTATATTTTTAACTTACCTAAATCATTATTTCTCTATACTACTGTATCTCACCATATTTTATTTATGTCATTACACAAAATAATATTAAAAATCTTGAATGTTGAACTATTTGGTTGATGTTCAATGGAATACTCAATAATATCAGATGTTTCATTTTTAACAAACTGAACTTCCAAGCACTTTGATTCAAACAAATGAGAAAAAAAAATGACCCATACTTCAAATTTCTACTTTTGACACTAGGTGATTCTGATAGAAAACTACTGTGCTGTTTGAGAAGTGTGCTTTGTACTCATAGAATGAATATGAACAGTGATTGCTTCTTTATTTGAAATTCTCAAGAGAAATTTAAAATGATTTGTGAAATTGATTTAGATAAAATAGTCATTTGATCCAAACAGAAAGTCCTAGTTATCAGAGTTATATTTAAAGCAACTTACATAATCATCCCCTCATAATGAAGAAATTTTTAAATAGATACTGAAGCTTCTTCAAATGACTTGCATCTTGCACTTATAGTGCAATTAATGGTTCCAATAAGAGCTACGCAGTGTCTAATAAGTATGAAGAAATATGTTAAGCAATTACATATTCAAATTGTCAATTTTTTTTAGACATAGAAAATCTTTACCTAATTTTCTTTTTTTCTTTTTTTGTTTTTTGAGAGACAGAGAGAGAGGAGAGAGAGAGAGAGAGAGAGAGAGAGAGAGAGAGAGAAGAGAGGAGAGAGAGAGAGAGAGAGAGAGAGAGAGAGAGAGAGAATTTTTTAATATTTATTTTTTAGTTTTCGGCGGACACAACATATTTGTTTGTATGTGGTGCTGAGGATCGAACCTGGACTGCACGCATGCCAGGCAAGCGCACTACTGCTTGAGCCACATCCCCAGCCCCTTTACCTAATTTTCAATTGACTAATTTTTAATTTTTTTTCACTATGGTGTTTTGAAGTGGTATTATATACTAAAAATACCAAATGGTAAAATAAATAACTAGATTTGTACCACCTGATAAATGGGAAATGACATTCTCTTCACTCTGTGCTGCAGACATGTCAGACTGTATCTGTTGAGCATATTTCAAATGTATTTGCACATCTGTGAACCTTTCAGGATGCCACAGGAGTCAAGGTACAAATCATGGGTATGTTAAGTAGTCTTCAGGAGAGAGGATCAAATGCTTCTCCCATCATCACCAAATACCAGAAAAATAAAGTATCATTGTTTTATCAGCAAGGGTTTTACACTCTGTCCTTAACAAATCTGTTGTTCTCATAGGGTTCCTGCAAAGATCTGAAAGATAAGAGTTGGTTTATTCAGATTTAACCATGAGTTTAAGTAAGAATTCCACTCATCGTACATGTATCTTCATATGCCATTAAATGATACCAACAGAAGAAGTTGTTTATTTTATTTTATAATAGGGTCAGTTTATTTCGACCCTATTAATAATAATAATATCTATCAAAAATTATAAATTAGACAAATGAGATTTGATTGAGACAATAAACATAAGCCTATATTCCACACCAGGACATAGATACACCTCTTCCTAAACTAGATAGTAAGGTAAAAAACATCTGATTTAAACCTTAATCCAGTTGGATTAATTTGTCCAATCTTTTGGGATAATTGTTCAATTTGTATTCTTTCTGTCTTTTCTCTCTTCTTTAAAAAATGAAATTATGGAGAAATAGAGTAGAGAGTCAGAAATAATCTTGAGAACATAGTGTCCACAGTTGTCTTCTGTTCCTTTGCTACGGGATTTTGTCTTTCTATGATAGATTTGGTTGTGGGTGTTTTTTTTTTCTTCTTTGTTTTGGCTTGACCATGGCCAGGAGCTCTTGCTGACTGATCTGAACTCCCTCAGTTCTTAGTATTGCTACAACAGATAGTGCCTACTTTATTTGTTATCTTTCCATTTACTATGTTGTCCTGTTCAACTTCTGGTAGAAATTAGTTTCTCTTCTTCAGTGAAGAACCCCACAGCAAAACAACCAGCTTTACCTGATATGAAGGAAGGAAAAAAATGAAATGGAAATGTGAAATACTCTCAGGACAATTATGAGTTTCCTTCATGTATGTGCTAAAATAACCAAGCAATTAACCTCTCCTGTCTTATACATTTCTGGCTTCAGAATTGTAGTTGCAAGGCAACAGTGATATGAGAAAAAAATATGTACCAGTTTAATAGTTGCAAAAGCTTGTTCCATTTCATTAAGTTAAAAATAAAGTTTAAATGCTTATATGGATGGGTCTTTTTATAGTCAAAAGATCACTTATACTAGCTTTGTGGGATAAGGTAGAATCTTTTCATCTCTTTAAAGGGAGGTCTACAAATATGTGCTCTACATGAAGACCATTTAGTTTAATAAATTTATAGGAAACACAATAATAATATAATCTTTTATAAT
This sequence comes from Urocitellus parryii, assembly GCF_045843805.1. Classification (NCBI taxonomy): domain Eukaryota; kingdom Metazoa; phylum Chordata; class Mammalia; order Rodentia; family Sciuridae; genus Urocitellus; species Urocitellus parryii. The sequence goes on along the minus strand of NC_135538.1, from coordinate 65,576,579 downwards.
ATTTTAATGCAAAGTTTTAAGACAAAAAGATTGCAAACTCAATTCAAATAAAGCAGCTGAATTACATTTTCTTAAAATGGTTCTCATATAGAGCATAAACCAATTGTCTACAACTCTGGAATGAATTAGTGAATATAAATTCAGTATGCATTCAAAAATTAATTTTCTTTAAGCAGTTCACTTTTATAAAAACCATTTTATTTAGTTAATGTGCCTGGTGTTACCATACATGACCAAGCAGTTTGACTACATCATTTATAGAGTTACACACAATTCTTTCCAACAATGGAATTCTTTGTGTGAGTATTTTGTACAACATTTCATCTATCAGCTAATAAAACTATCTAAGAAGCCTTATGATACAAGATACACGTAAGCAAGAAAGATAAAAGGAAAGGTTAACACTTTTTCAGCATCTGTCAACACTGTCTCCTGTTACATTTGATCAACTTTAAAGTGAATGCAAACACATGATATCATTTACAGTAATAAAAGCAAATGCCACATAGCAGCTACTTTGCTTTTATCCATTCTGCAGATCACTCATCACAGCCTTTCATGGGGTAAGGGTGATTCTACTTTATGGAGCATCTTTGTCAGTGAAGTACATTGCTTCAGCTCTCCAAGACTGAACATCCAACCTATGATCATAGAGGAATCCAATCCAGTATATTTCCTTTTTAAAACCTGGAGAAGGAAACAGTAAGAAGCCACACTGCCTCTTGTTCCTTAAAAAGTTAAAACCAAATGCTAAAACAAAAGAGGAGCAAATAAGATGTGAACAACTAAGTATGCCATTGTTTTCTCAAGAGATTAGATGTGTATTCCAAGTGAATCAATGACATCTTTATCTAGAACCATGGTTACAAAAGTGTGTCCCTCGGGCTAACAGAAGAGCATCCTGGGAAGTTCATTAAAAATGAAACTTCTCAGACCCAAAGTCAGAAATACTGAGTCAGAAACTATTGGTGGCACCTGGCAATCTGCTTCAATGCTCTCTAAATGACTCTGATGAACAGAATATTGTCTGAGAAGCACCAGTTTAGTGAAATTCAGTATGAGGCATATTGCATGTGAATGATCATCTTATTGTTTTAATTCAAAATGGCAAATTTTATAAATATGTAAAAGTTATTAGATGAGCAATGAAAGCTTGTGTACTTGAGGCTTGTTTTTCTCCTTTTAAAAATCGATCTAGTAGTCTCAAGAGTTATAATTTACATTCAAATAAGTGAATGCATTAATTTGGTGCATATTAAACAAACTTTTGGGAAAACTATGCTGTCTTCTCACTTGATATATACTGCAAAATATATTGACTTAGTAGCCAATAATTTGAAAGATATTCATGGGTTTTAGTCTAAAATTTTGAGTTTATACTACAAATTCTACTTGTAAGAATTTTTTTCTATGCTCACTTATCCTTTCCAGTTATAATGTAAAATAAATAATCTAGGGAAAAAGATAGTATTTCAAAATTCTACAAAACTGGGCATTACAAATAAGAATTTTAAGCTTTGGAAATGTGGAATACTCTTCCTAATTCCATTGTCCTAAAATCACCTTTTTAAATGCTCCTTTGGAAGGAAAGAATCCTCCAGCCTAAAATCTGAATTTTAGGCCTTGATCCCAAAAGGAATAATGAAGCAGAAAACAAATGTTTCCTTAGGGTGTGTGTGTGTGTGTGTGTGTGTGAGAGAGAGAGAGAGAGAGAGAGAGAGAGAGGGTGTCTGAAAACCATAAACAACAAGTCATGAGCTAATTAATTCATTAAAAGCTCAGAGCAGCTCACCCAGACTCTGTAGTTATAGAATTCGTTAGGAAATTTTGAATTTTCCTTTTAGATTTTTCAGTGTATAGCTAAATCTAAATTGAAGATGATACTTAGATTGATAGCTTGAAAAAATTGTTTTAAATAAGAGATTTAGAAACTGAAGTAAAACTTTTGTCCAGTTTGGTTCTGTTAAACTGCAATCAAGAGAAATCATGAGTAACAGTACAATGAACATTTATTTTTACTTTATAAGAATTTCAGAAGTAAGGGTTCTATGGTTCTTTTGCTGTGGTGGTTGTCATTGATGCTGTTGCTGTTTTGAGGTTCTAACTTTCCATTTTGTCATTTTAATCATGTTAACAACTCATGGTCATGAGATGGCTGCTATAGAACTAGGTATCATGTTCTCACAGAATAAATAGTGTGCAGAAAACAATGGTTATTTTCCTAGTGCACTTCATCTTTTATCCAGAAAGAATTTTCTTTCTCAGAAGCATGATAAAAGCCTTCTTTTAATTACTCAGTTAAAAATAGGATGTCCATTTACAAAAAGTTTGTGGCAAAGGGAAATATGATTATGATTGTCTCAGGCTGACAAGGGCTTAATTCACTTAGCATTTTAGCAACTGTCCTCTCAAAAAATTATGGAGTTCTGTAAACAAGAAGAGCTACCAAACTACTATTGAGTAAACTACCAAGTGTCTCCCATGGCCACTATTATATACCATCAGAAGATGTTTTAAATAGTACAAAAATGCAAATAATGGGAAGGATGCGAAGAGTAAAAAAGCAAATATGACAGCTTTGCAAAGTCTCAGAGGTGTCTACTTGTATGTGCAAGAAGACAGGATTATGACTCCTGGAGATTTTCATTTCTTAGTATGAGGGGAAGGAGGGGAAGCACATGCAAAGTGCTATGGTCGCAGGAATGACTATCTTTTGTTAAAGCTATAGTCAATGTGCCCAACTGACAAATAGAATAGCAGTAAGAGAATGTGCTTTAAATTAGAGAAATTAAAATCTCATTAATTTTAGTGTGCCCAGTTTAGAACCAACTGAAAGATAAATGATAATCTTTATGGCATTCAGACCTAATTTCATATTAGAATTTTCTAGGTAGCTTTATACAAACGGACACTGGTACTCCAGCACCACACCAAAATAATTTATTCTGAAACCTAAGCATGGAATTTGGGCCTATGCATGACTTTAGTCTAATTTACAGCAAAGCTTGATAATTATTGTTTTAGAAGAAATTGAAACTATAGTATAACATCCACTATAAGTTCTATGAATTTTATGAATTTTTTGAACAATAGGATTTTGAGCACCTACAATATGCTAGGCTTTGCTCTATGCACTGATAATGCAAAACCAAGTGAAATAAAAGGGCCTGACTGGTTTTCAAATGGGGGAGATGGGGAGATGGGCAGTATACACATAAGGCCAGATAACAATAAATAACTCATCCTGATAGTGTGTAAAAAGGTGAAGGCAGGTGGACCCCAACAAAGCCTCTATCAAAATGAGAGACAGGAGCAAAGCATAAATAAATTGGGAGAGCAAACCATAAGCTATCCGGATGAAGAGGGGAAGAAGGCAAAGGGAGAAATCAGTACAAGGTTTGCTTCCAGAGAATGACCATACAGCAGCATCCTCAAAGCCCTGAGGGAATATAATTGAGTCCAGAAAACCCTGTGCTAATGCATGTTATCAGTCATGAGTAATGGCAAACATGTTTTAAAGAGGAAGTGTAAGAAATTTGTCCATTCCTAGGTGTTCACTCCCAGAACTTCTGAAAAACAACAATTAAAAAATGAAACCAAGAAGACAGGAAAACCTATGAATAAAATATAAATAAATATTTTAGTTTAAAACAATGTTAATAATAAAAGTTTAATTCAGGGTAGAGAAAATCAAAGCAGAACAAGAATACTATAACAAAATCACATGAAAGATGGGGAGAGTGAAGAGGTCAGGGTTGAAGTTCTTGAATGGTTCATTCTGGAAGGGAAGGTAAATTTAATGAGCTTCAGATTTCAGCCTAAGTGTATAGATGAAAATTTTATAGATTCTCAGTGAAAGATTATAAATAGAATTAATAACTTTCAAATGAGTTAAAAACTGCAACAGTGATGAAATGATCAATCAACTAGATAGCAGAATGAGAAGAAAAATCTGTGAAGAGTAGCCATGGAAACCATAAGATACGAAAAATATATCTGGGTTATGAACTCATGGTTTTTGTCTTACTGTACTCTTTACTTTTGTACCTAGGAGAGATATTTGACAGTAGATATAAAAAATATTAAACATGACTATGGCATAGCTGGCCTTAAAACATGCCATTATTTTTAAAAATAAAAGCTAAAATAGAAAATAAAAAAAAACTGCAATTCTAAAAATAGACCTCAATGTATATAGGAACTTAATATACAATAATGTGATAGTTCAAGACAATGGGAAAAAGTGACTTAATTAATCTATATTGGCACAGATGATATCCTTGATGTGGTGAGAGGAGAATAGGGATAAAATCTGGCATAATGTTGGTGCCTACCAATGATATTATTCTACCTATGGAAAAATTAAAAATAAATCATTGTCATGAAGAACTAGAATATGTTATAGAAACTGATGGGGAGATTATGGGAATAAATTCCCTTGAAACACTATCTTTTAATAAAATCTTTGCATTAGAATTTTATTATGAAGCAAAGGTAATCAAAGAAGGTAATTCTAAAGAAGTAAACATTAAATTAAATGTGAACTAAGGTAAAAACAAACTACATCATATACACTGGGCTAAGTACTTTCAATTTAGGAATCCAAGCATAGTTAAATTCATTTATACCACATGTAAATTTGAATGTCTATTAAAATTGACTGAAAATGGTTTTGTTATCTGAGTACTGTGTGGTTCCTTGCCCATGAAGGAACATTTCTTAAGAATGTGATAATATTATCTTGACACTCTTGCAATTGGCCTCTTGGCCAAATACTGCAGTGCTTTGCCTTGCCCACTTTGCAGAACCTGGGCCCCTAGCAAAAAAAGAAAAAAAAAAAAACACAGCAGAATAAAAAAGCCTTCAGTAAGCATCCTTCAAAGGGAGTAGAAGTGATTTTGTGGGCAACACATATGCAATCGCCTTCCGTTACAATCTCTAGAGAGCTCTTTAGCGTCACTTGAATTAGAACTTTGGGCAAAGAGCCTGCTCAAAGTGAAACTGCTATGATAGTTACTCTTGACCATGGTACATTGCTTTCTCGTCCCCAGTGCCAGGCGCTCCAGCAGTGTGAACAGTCAGGGAGCACAGCTGAAAATATAGATAATAAAATGGTGAGAGTTCCCTGAAGCAGACACACACACACACACACACACAAAAATACATGTGCATGTTCTCTTTTTTAGAATACAATATTAGGAAGAAGCGAATATGTTCCTCATAGCATGAGGAGCTCATGTTATCTTTTGTACACCAGAGATGTATCTGTAAACAACATATAGCTCTTGAACAAGGTAATTTCCTTGTTGCTTCCTTGTTACATTTACCATTTACGATATTTGGGGGACACATTTCAGAGCATGACTGTTTGTTTAAATCAGTTCCATAAGTCTACCTTGATTATAGTGGTAGAGAACTGTGGAAAAAGTCATTAATTTAAGGACAGGTGTGCATGCATGTTTGCAGTTAGTATAGCTAACACAGTTCCATCACCTCGTCATTACCCTATCACAAAGACATGGGTTAGGAGGTGAGGTTAAAACTATTTGGGGGTTGTTTTTTGCTTTTTAAAATTTACATATAAATTTTGAGGGATTTACTTTTCCTAAAGAAGTCTGTTTGGGTTACAATACAACTCGAAGGATATTTCTAATGGCTCCATGCCACTTTCCACAAGGAAAGTTAAAGCCTCTTTAGTTACAAAATTTTATTACTTCCCTTTTCTAGTAAATTTCAGTGTGAAGACTAACAATATGACATACCCTTTACTACCCATCTCTTTGACCACACTTTAACCTGTATTTGTTTAGTGTAAATTCAAATTTCACATAAGAGATGCCACAAGCAACTTCAGACTAATGCTCAGCATCTCTTCTCTACAGGAACCCATTCTTGGGCACAGGTTGGACCTTGCCACAACCTTAGACTTCCATGGCTTAGAAAATGTAAACAGTAGAAGCTACTCTTCTAACATAAATTTTCAAGCTTACTTTTCCCTCCCCAAATTTATAATCTAACTACATAAAGACCTTTATTAGTCTATATTTGTATCAGTTTCTGTTTGGCTTTACATTCCTCCCAGCATTCTCCATTATTTAACTGCTACAGTGAATGCAGCTACCTTGTACTCTGGAGCAAGACAGCCTAAATTTGAAATCTGACTCCAACATTTATTGTCTGTATGGCCCTTGCAAGAAGCTTAACTTCCCCGACCCTTGATTTCCTCATCTGTAAAATAGGAATTATAAAAGTGCATTTTTAAAGAAAATAATATTTTTTATTTGTTTGATCTTTGATAAAGAAAAAGGTAGCAGAACATATCCAAGTCCTTAATTGGACTAAGAAAATACATGATAATAGTGGGAAAATATCACCTTTAAATGAAGATAAAATTTGCCTTGTGAATAACACATTTTCTGTATCTTAATCCTTTTTCTCATATATTATGGAGACACTATCTCAAGTGTCTCAAAATTTTATGAGTTTGCCCATATTCTTTTGTTTGTAAAGGAACTAAACTAGTCATAACATTAAAAAAAAAAAATCTGGGTGTATGCTTTTTGCGCTTTATTCCCACTGATGCCTGTCATCATTTTTCGTTACCCTGTCCCACACCAAAGGAAAAGGAATGCAACCAGACTGAGATCATGACACCCAGCATCACCTTTCCTGACAGAGCGCTGCCATCTCATGCATAATCATGCAGACAAACTGGCTCAAGTTCAGGGCTCCAGAGAAGATTTTCTTCCCTATCTTTACCCCAATTTAGCCTTTGGCAAAGAATTGCTTCAGGAAAGGGAGGTAGGTAGGAGAACAAAGGAGATTTGCAAAATATAGTATTTGAAAAACGGCAGTTCCTTTTGTGTATATCTGTGTTTCTCTTGGGAAACTATTTTTCTTAAGTCCTATCTTTACCTGAAGTTTCACATGGCTACACGAAGCATTATTTTCTCCACTCTACTACTCCAGCTGTAAGACGGCCTCATTGCAGAGTGAGAATGATTGCTTCAAAAACAGCACAGTATTGAAGTCTTCCCTGAAGAGAGGTCCTCCATAATTTTTGCACATATAACTGATAATGAAGTGAAATCAGAAATACATTTTTCCCTCCAAAGTTGAAACAAATTCATCTCAAATTTTCAAGCTGAACTGCATTAAATAATTTTAAGATTTAATTCTGTTTTGCTGTGGAACACTATATCCAGAATCACATGTTTTAGACTGAAGAGTCTTTTGTTCCTCATTTATCCCATGTTGAGTTTGCTTGTTGAGAGAGTATTCTTTTATGCTTAAAGAAGCAGATAATGTGATTTCTTAACTCTCCCAATGCCTAGTTGTGAGGTATGAATAAATTACATAATTTTTCAGTGCCAAATTCCATCCCTTTATGAAGTCAAGTCTTGTTTATTACCTACACATTTCACAAAGGAGTTACATTGCTTGAAGTGCTGGAAGGTCAAGTTACAAAGGACTCCATATTTCTTTGTGCTTCTTGATAAAAATAAATAAAAGCAGTTGAGGACATAAGTTATTCAGCTAAGAGGCTGTATTAATCATTTAAAAATCTTACCAGAAATAAGTACTACTTAATATAATGAGACTGATGCATTTATAGGATGCATATATACTAATGTTATGTTTTAATACAAATAAACATCAAAGATTAATATCAAATTTTATGTCATTAATTGTGAGGAAAAATCAGCATATTTATAAATTTTTCTCAGACATTACCTTGTATATCAAAAGTTACTACATAATAAATTAAAGACTGAACATATATGAGAAAAAATTGTGAAAATTCATATTTAATTAATAAAGAGAATTTTTACAATAAGCACTAGCCATGTATTCAAAATATTTGTATATGTGTGTGAGTGTTAGAATGAGTAGGATTGCCTGTGAAACAAATAATCTCATATAAACATAGGGAAATATTTCAAAATAAAAAATACCAAGGAATAAATTAAGAACATGTAATAGGCCAGCTGTGGTGGCACATGCCTGTAATCCCAGTAGCTCGGGATACTAAGGCAGGATTATCACAGGTTCAAAGCCAGCCTCAGCAGAAAGCGAGGTGCTAAGCAACCCAGTGATACCCTGTCTCTAAATAAAATACAAAATAAGGCTTGGCTCAGTGGTGGAGTGCCAAGTTCAATTCCAGGTACAAGAAAAAAATAAATAAATAACATGTAATAGCTATTCTTAACTAATTTAGCTATGCATCAAGATGGAATCCTATTCTGAGGATATGCAGCTAATTCAGGACTTCAGTGTTTCAACCCAAATTTTATCAGATTATTACTCAGTAAACTATTCTTAATATTCATAATCAATTTACTTATGCTTTACTCCTCCAGAATGGTAGTGAGATATTTCCTCAAGTGTTACAGTCCCTAACTCCATCATACTTGACATCTGGATTGAAAAATGATTTTGTAAATAGATTTTAAAACTGCTTCTTGATACACATCTCCTTTCAGAAATTTCTCATAATTTAATATCTCTCTCTTTATTTATAAAGTCTTTAAGAAATTGTGTTCTTTAAAGGATGAATGGATAAAGAAAAAGTGATATATATGTGTTTGTGTATATATATATTTTCACGATTCTTTCTTCTATTTATTTACCAAAATCCTATTTCAGTTGTAAAATATGTCTTTCATATCAAAGAGTTATAAAACATTGTATTGGAGGATATAATACAGATGGTATACCACTAAACTATTAAAAACCTGAACAACTAAAATTATTTCTTTAAAGCTCAAAAAGCACTTAGAATAGTTACCGGTTTCTATCTTGCTGTCTGGGGGATCTTGAAATTAGGTGTATTTGATATCAAGATCAATACAATCCTCCTGGTTGGCATTAGCTCTCCTTATATCTCAGCTAGTGTGGTCACTCTGAAAAACTTCTGATCACTCCTTTTGATTACTTTTAATCTTTCTTCTCAAGTACATGAGAACTTCTGGATACTTTTACATCACTTAAAGATAAGGACACAACATCCACAGGTTCTTCCAGATACTTCCACTGATCCCACAGGAAGGTTTGCAGAGGCTGCCCCTCACCTTGCTGTGCCCCTTCCTGCAGACTCCTAGGTGTTCCCAGGAACACCTTCTACTTTGGGTCTATAGCATACTTAGAGTTTGTGTCTATAGCCTCTCTTCAAGGTGAAATCCAAAATGAAGGAGAAAAATGTTTAAACTTTTTTTAAAAATTAGAGCATTACAACTTGCCTTATTTATTTGAAATGTTTTGCTCACTTTTCCTGGTAACAGAAAGCATGGGTTAGACGTTCATTGTTTTCTTTTTATGCTTTTTGCCTAGCCTCACTTAGACAGAAAGATATACTTTACCACCCTTTGCAAGACCAACTTTTTATTTATTTGTTTCAGGGTTGGCCCAAGACATATTTTATGGGAGCGAAAATAATTTACAAACTGCTCTCTGTCCACAAAACTTGATTTTCAAGAAAATACTTTGCTCTGAAATCAGTAGTCTGCCTCTCTAGCTCTGGGGACTCTAAAGGGCCCTCTCAAATAATAATATGGGAGTTATAACATAATTAGGGGAAATCAAAGGACAACATTTTAATATTCCCAAAATATTATTTTTGTTGTCTTCAATACAATATGTACAAAAAATAAATAATTTATTGATCAGAATCATTTTGTTCAATTACTCATATTTGCAAATGAATTTTGACAAACCAAAAAATCTTGCATTTGAAAGAAGAGAGCTTCTATTATGTTGTGAATGAACTAAGCCTCCAACTGAAGTATACAGATACACACAAAGACTAAGTCCACCTAATGTAAGTCAAAATAATCACACAAAAAATGCAGTACTACCTAAACTATGCTTTACTATTAATTTCAAATCCACTTTTATAGTTGGGTCAGAAATTACCAACTGCTTTCAACTCACAAGCCAAAGCTGAGTTTCAAGTTGCTCTCACCTGAAGCCCATTGTGGTGGAACATTATAGGAAAAGTGTCCTGAATTGTGTTGGCCCTGAATAGAGTGCAGATTGTGGTAAACTTGCCATGGATCTTCATCCTTGGTACAAGTAATCTCAGAGTGACCATAATACTTCATCTCCTGGGTGGTCAATGCCTTCCTGTTTCTTTTAATTCTACAAATTTAGATCCTATGCTACAACTAAATTTTCCATATCACACAAAGCTTTGTCTTTTCCTTATACTCATTTGCAATTTATAATGCCCTTGGAATCTTTCTGGACTCATTAAGAATTTAGTCATTACATAAATATTCTGCTCAAACATACTCTACCCCTAACTCTATTACCATGCTGTTGTAGCTAATTCTCTGCCTCAATTCTTTTGCATAAATCTGTGCAAATGCTGGAAATTCAGAAGCTTGTTTATCATTTAATGCAAATCAGTTCTCCTAAGGCCTTCTTCAAAATAGCTTTCATAAAATGCCTTCTGATTATATATGGTTTTTGCTATGTGATTGAAAGGTTTTATGACCTTTCTATTCATTAAATATTTATTGAGTGACTACTATATGACATACAGTATTCCCACTTTAGTCTGAGTCATGCCTGGAAGTATTTCCCCAAATTTATATAGCTATGTTGTCTTTTATTATTTTTCTTGTTTAGGCCTATCAAACATTCTGCCTGGGATCAAGGATTTAAAGTGTTTCCTTTGAAAGGAAATGCTGCCTTGGGAAAGTTCCAGCATTTGTATTTCCCCCTGAGCATAATAGGCAATATATGGTATGCTAAAGTTAAAAAATATTTTGTAATTATTTTAATCTTCAGTGTATAAGAAAAAAAGCTTTCTTCTCTCTTTTGGTTACTTCTAATTTTTATAAGTCTATGTCATTCAATAGAAACCAGCAGATATTGACACGATGGAATACGATTAAGGAAGAACACAGCCCATGTTAAACATGGAGTTTCAAAGCCCCTAAAAGAAGAGCCATATCTATCTGTCACAGGAAACAAACAAGCAAACAAACACAATTCACATTTTAATTAGCATGTTTTCCGGAATATTTCACACTCAAGTGGAGTTATTCAGGGTATGTGAGGGGAAGCCGCACAATATAATGAGATATGTCATTTCAATCAAAATTTGCAGAAGTGCCTTGAAAGAAACAAAACAACATAGAAACAAATGTCCACATGTGCAACTGACAACTGGTGATTCAAAACAAATGCTTGAGTTCCACCTGCAGGCAAATCAGTGGCTTCACTCCTCACAGGATTTTCCTTTTCATCACCTGAAAAGCCTGGTGTCCATGTGGAACACAGAATAGTGTGCTAGGCACGCTCAACTTTCACACTCACAGGTTATTTAAGGTGGTTGAGCAGTACTGAGTATTGAGTTTAATCCTACAATGAATTCACGATATAAATTACATATATAATAAATACAAGTCTACAGATTCTTTCCTGAAAGAAAGAATTTTGCCCTTAGCAAAATTACTTGACTAAACAGATATCACTTTATTCTTCAGATGTAAAATCCTACTATTCCTATGAAACGGAAAGTTTATATTTTAAAGAATTTTGATCACTTGTTCCATTAGATGCATTTTGTAAACTCAAAATTAGATAGTTGTGATAAAAATGAGCATAGCCTTGACCACTTGAAATAATTTGATCCTATTTGTAATATAGTCCCTTAAATGGTAAGTGGAGTTACAAGGCATAGAAATAAGTTACACCCCATTAAAATAATCCTGATTGTTATGACAAGGTACTTGATAGAACACACATGAAGGGATCTATCAAAAGTTATAGGAGTAATCCTGGTTACTCATAGAGAAGATGAAAGTAATTTTTGAAATTTATATAATTCTTATGCATAACTTTCCCATATTTTAGCATTGTCACTTATTAAATATTTTCAAATATCTGAAACTCCAGCCCTAGAAATGCGATGGAATTAAATAAGGATACTATGATATGAAGCATGAAAATATAATACACAGAAAAACATTTTAAATTTTAACTAGGAGAAAAATAGTATTATGACTCATTGTTACTTTTTCAAATGTGAATTCCACTCCCTTTATAGCTTAGGAAAACTTTCAAAGTTTCAACAAAAGCTTTGAAAGTGACTTTGCTTATTGTTTTATTTATCATAAGATATTCCCAAAGTCAACACCCTGATTATCCTTATTCTCTCCAAAGCATATTGGGTATAAGAACTAAATTTAGCTTCTTTCGACCTTTTGGTTACATAAATATTTTTAAATTTAAATAAAAGTTATTTTAACTGATAAAAATTTAGGAGTGTACATATGTTTGACACATATGTACATAGTGTAATTTTTAAGTCAGGTTGGGCATGTCCAGCTCCTCAAACATTTATCATTTCTTTCTAGTGAAACTATTTAAAATTCTTTTCTACAGCTCTTTGAAATGCACATTGGTATTATCTACAGTTCCCCTACAATGCAACAGCACAACAGAACTTATTACTCTAACTATAACTTACTACCCATTAATCAAAATTTTCACATCTCTCCCTCTAAGAAACAAACAATGGCCATAAGCCATAAAGATAGTTTCATAATTCTTCTGGTCACACCTATAAAAAAAGCATTAAAGCCAACCCTTTTTTTTCTATCCATATAATCCTCTAAAGAATATTTAAATTCCAGTATACTTAGTCATAATACTTTATCTGTTAACGAAAACAATTCTATGACATAAATAAAACATGTAGTTAAATGAAATGAAGAGCCACAAATTAAATAATATCTTGAGTCTTCAACAAGCTATTACAGAGGCAGGACTGAACACAGTATTTTATTTTGTTTTTCAAGTCAAGTGAAAAAGTATGAACTGGTTCACTCCCAGTCTAACCTTGGAAATACGGTAATTTCATGGAAATTTCAGGATCATAAATAAAAGCCTGGGCCTACATATAAATTTTGGAAATTTGGAATACACAATTGTTCTCTTCATTCATCAGTGGCTTCATTAACAACCATTTTTCTATGTGTTGTAGGGCTACAAATTCTTTCACATTTACATTTCTTATTTCCCTTTAGCAATTGTGATTAGAATCCAAGAATTTCCCTTTTTGTAAAATTGGTTATTACCAGATATATCTCTATTATTATTCTTACTCAGCAAAAATTATTATAATAATGTTATAATTCTTCTACTTTAATTACTTTGAAGAATTTGGGCATTAGACATTGTTTATGCTGGTTTTAGAGTTTAAGCATCATCATCTATATGTAGCAACTGGAGTTCTTTTCTATAGCACATTTATTAAAGTTCACATTCTAGAGTTGTTTTTATAGTTAGAAAGTACCTGGAAAGGTTATCTAACCTCTCTCTGATCTGGATTCCACATGTGTGAAAATTCATTTACCAAAAGAGTTAAATAAATGAAGTGATATAGAGAATTCAGAACATAGCCCAGCAATATAATTGTTAAACAATTCACATTGACATTTGTTTTAGTCAGCTTTTTTGTTGCTGTGACTAAAAGACCTGATAAGAAAATGTAGAGGAGGAAGTGTTGATATGGGGTTTGTGGTTGCAAAAGTCTTAGTTCATAGACAGTGGGCTCCATAGCTCTGGGTTCAAGGAGAGGCAGAACATCATGGCAGACAAGCATGACAGAAGAATGCAGCTCTGGACAAGGCAAAAGGAATCATACAGAGAGAGCTCTTCTCACCAGAAACAGAATATAAATCCCAGTAACCCACCTCCTCAGCCACTCCCCACCTGCCTACAGTTAGTGGCCAGTTAATTCTTATAAGTGAATCAATACACTGATTAGATTAAACCTCTAATAATCCACACATTTCACCTCTAAACCTATTTCTTGCATTGTCTTAAATATGAGAGTCAGGGGGATACTGCATATATTAACCATAATAACACCACTCCTTTTACTGTAATTTTGCTATTTGAATTTTGTCTTTGTGCTTTAAAAACTCTCTAATGCTCCATAATCTTTCACAGTTTCATTCACTAGAAATTTCCTAAGTCTGAGTAACATATTAGCTCCAATTTCAAGAAAAGCAAAAGGTATTTTCTTCTTTTCTCTCTCTCTCTCTCTCTCTCTCTCTCTCTCTCTCTCTCTCTCTCTCTCTCTCTTTTTTTTTTTTTTTTCTGGGGCAAGGGATGGTAACCAAGTATTGAAACCAGGAGTGCTTAACCCCTGAGCCACATCCCCAGCTCTTTTTATTTTAGTTTTTTTTTCTTTTGTTTGTTTTTAAATTTCAAGATAGGGTCTCACTAGAGTGCTTACAGTTTAAGTTGCTGAGATTGGCTTTGAACCTGCAAACCTCATGCCTCAGTAATTTTTTTATTGAGTTTTGTGGGTATTTCATCTCTTGCCCCCAATATTTTCATTCAGTGTAATGACTAATCAAAATGTCTATACATAATGGCATACCATTATTTTAAGTGTTTTATTACATAAGAACAAAGTATGTATTTTCCTGTTTTTAAGAGAAACACGGATAAAGCAAATTGTTCATATGTATATGTGATTATATATTGAAAATTTGTCAGTTTGAGTTGTTCAGAGTTTGTGTTTGTGGTTAAGCATAATTCAAAGAGACTTTCTAAAATGCCATATAAGTCTTCATGTCTTTCTTCCATCCCTGTAAAATCCTCTGTCCCAAAAGCTACATATACTGTTATATAAGTGTAAGCCAAATAATATTACATAAAACATACAACTGTTTAAAACCTTCCCAAATTCTTGTTCTTGTATGGATGCCTCCTCTTTTAGAGGCAAAATGTGGTAAATGGTGGTGGAATCCCATTATTCATATACTAGACTATGCCTTATCTACATTGTTAGAAATCTTTTATCTTCAAACAGATTCTACATTATTAAGGAATCTGAAGTTTAGAGTCAAACCTTGGAAATAAGGTTTTTATTAGGCTTGCTTTGATGAATTTTTATGGTATCTCTAGAGTTGATCTTACTCTAGAAATGGCCCTTCATCCTGATGTATAATCATTCTATTGTCTGAGCTCAATGCCTAGCACATGGGTTTCCACTCTTTCTGGGGGAGAGCTCTTCTCATCATTGCTCAAATCCTATTGTTTCTCTTCTACTCTTTTCCATATAATATTTGAGCCCCTACTTGAACATGCGCAAGACAGCTTTCAGTTGAGGGATCAAAAATAAGTTTTTCAAAATCCAATTCTTCTCAACTCCCTCTGTCTGGTTCCTTGACATCACTGATTTACATTCCAGCTGCTTCACATGCAGCACACTGTATTCTCTGCTTTCTCTTCTCAGAGGGATCTGGGTGCTTCTCCTGTGCTGGAGCTGTCTGAAACAAAGTGGAAAACTGTCCCTAGGTACAGATGTGGGGATTGTATGGCTCACCTTTGAGTTTCTCTTTTTTTTTAGAGATTGTAATCTCAAGTTGCCTATGGTGTCTACAAATAGTTATCTTTTGTTTTTGTTGGCAATTATTCAATTTGATTTAATTTGTGGAGGAATAGCTAGCCCCATCCCAGCCACCCTATAAAGTCAGGTAGATGAAGCTTCCATTAAACATTACTTAATTTCTCAAAAACTAATTATTTCATTGTACAATACTGAGATGTCATGCCCAACTTATGTATGCATTTCTTAGAGAAGCATAACTTTTTATA
Organism: Urocitellus parryii; assembly: GCF_045843805.1. NCBI lineage: Eukaryota > Metazoa > Chordata > Mammalia > Rodentia > Sciuridae > Urocitellus > Urocitellus parryii. The sequence continues at coordinate 65,560,955 of NC_135538.1, read as the reverse complement.
TTTGATGAAAAACTCATTTTTCAATACAAAATTTTTTCATTTGGACTAGAAATATTAGTATAATTACCTCTACTAATTTCATTTCCATAAAAATAGAATTATTGTTGAAATTATAATCAAAGAAAATGTTATGTATATACTGACTGAATTCAATATTTGAAATTATTTTATATGGCATATAGATACCTATATGTTTATTTATTCACAATTGCAGTAATCTCCAGTATTATAATAAAAATATATTACAAACATATTTGGCATTTGCTCTTTACTAGTATAATATACTATTAATTCTTTATAATTTTTTAAAATGTTTTTAGATTAAAATATACAATAACATGAATGAAATATGAAAAATAAATATATTGTGAATTTCCAATAACTGCATTATTTTAATATCATGTTCTTAAATTTGACATAGGAAATTCTTTAATAATCACATAATTATTTCTTAATTACATAAGTAGTTTTTAACTACTTATGTAATTAAGAAATTAATTGGCATTGTCTTTATTTCTCAAACTAAACATATAACAATTAAGGAGAATAAAATATTTAATAATTTTGTTACATAATGTGTACATCTGTTCTTTCTTTAATATTTTTCTTAGTAAATATTTCATGAGCACCCATTAGATGTTTACTACTTTTGTAACTTGGAACAAAATATTCACAAATATGTGAGTGGTTTCTTATTTATGGGAATTTGTGATTGAGTATTTCCATTGAATTCTGATGTTTATACTAAGAAGTCTGTGTTATCATTATTATGTAGATGAGAAAATGGAGAAATATTTGACCACTGTTATCAAAACACTGCTTGATTTTTTTTTTTTTTTTGGTCACAAATGCTTGGTTTATATAAATCACTGTAAAGCACTTTGTATTATATAGTGCTAACTTAACAATCATTATCACAGAGTTATTTGGCATGATAGGGTACACATTGTTGAGATGGTACATGGGAAGCTATAGAAAATGTAAATTACACTGTACTTAATCCACACTGTACTTAATCCACCTGAACCAAGAACACTTCCCATTTCATATCTCACCTTTCCATTTAATAGTCACTTAACTACAAGTTAAGATAATATTATTTCATTTTTCCCCCCACTACATTCTATCTACATTAAGCAAAAATAAATTCAGGCAAATGCAGGTACAGACACACTTTCCCTCTGCATTCTCCTCTTTGACCCCACTCCCAGTCTGGGGCTCTACAGATAATCTTTATGCTTCTGCCAGCCATCTCACCTTTGATGCATAGATAACTTCACTGTACCTCAGTCTATTCTCAATCAGTTCAATTACTCTAACCTATTTCCTAGCAGATTAAAGTTCAACTGCTAGTTTACTTTTCTTTAGGTTTCCACTGAGCAATATCTATTTGTTGGTGAATCACTTTCAAGCATCTTCTATCTGCAGAAATCCTATGGTTTTTCAGCTTCTTGTTATCTTGGTATGTGACAGGAAAATAAAGTGAAATGACAGAAATAGAAGCCTATTTTTTCCACTTCTGGTACATGCACACACTATCACACAGACAAAGGAGCCCAGTTGCATGTACATCTACTCCCCAGAGAATTTAGCTGCATCCAGATTCCTTGAAGCCAAGGATTATCCACATGGCTCTCTTTGATTATCCACATGACATTCCTACCGTGTTCTCCCACTCACCAGCTGTCTTGCCCTCTGGCAATCTCAGGCTTTTGCTCTTCCCTGAAGCAATTCACATGGCCACTATGATCTTCTTAGCTGTGTCTCTGATTAGAATCCCTCCTAGCCCAAGGTCATGGAGTTTTTTGCTTCTTCCTGCTATATCCAGTTTGAAATTAAGATTTATCCCCCTGTTGTCCTTCCCAAAGCATAGGCTTTGAGGGAAATTATTTGCCATAAATTACAGATCATTTTAGTTTAGTTCATTAACAGCTTAGTCATATTGATATTGTGGATACATAGTGGTATCCAAAGGTGTAAATCTTTTGAATTTTATTTATCCTTTGAGAGATCTCTAACAATTTGTGAACAAAAATTAATCATTCATATTTAAGCTCAGATACAGCCCATTACTTATAAGAGCAAGATTCTTCGGTGTATATTCGATTTGGATCAAGGAGTTTTCATTTATTTCATGGGTGGTCTTACCATAACCTCCATGACTTTCAGACCAGACACTTTCCTCTCAATACTTTCTACTCCCTAGTTCCATAATATGATTTCATAATATACTCCCATTTCTTATGTCTTCTGGGATTGTCAGTCACATGTCACAGGAATGGTATATACCCAATATATTCTAAAATGTACATATAGCAATAATATGATCCCTAATAAAAATTAGAGGTTATCACTAAAACTCAAGTTATATCTTAATTCAAATACCAGCCTACATTTTATTTAATAGTGCAAAATGGTACATATATTTAATGTTTAGAATTTTCAGTTTATATAGCAGTGCTAGACAAAAGACAAAAGGAAGGACAACAAAAAATTATCCCATAATTTGTAAAGAAACCAAACAAAATGACTTTATCATCTTCTGACTGTAGTCTTGCTTTCCTCTCAGTGGGCGCCTAAGGATGCTTTAATGATAGTTAACTTACGAAGTGGTTGCCCTGGATATTCTATTTGGATTCCTTTGACTTCTTATTTCTCTCTATTGGCCTAATTATTGATTTTTAACAAGAAAAGGTCAGTTTCTCATTTTAATTCCTCCTACTCATTAATTCCCAGCTTTCCCTATCTTTTAAGTATATATAGGTTTGCTGTCAACATCAACTTCAGTGAACAGCTAGCAATGTTACTTGCAATTTCATATGGTTTTAAAGTCTGAGTCAAATACAAATACTTTGACCAAGTCATCCTCACACCTAGAAAATTCAAATTGTGTATCTGGTCCATATCAGGTCAGTTCATGTAACTGAAATAAAAATGATAACACATTTAAACTTGTAAATAAATAAATTTCTAGGCATCTTGATTCATTGACTTTAACTCTAAAATACATTATTTCTCTTCTCAATGTCCTTGGTTCTTCCAGATTTTGATGGCAGCAATTTTCTTATAAATCCATCCCACTAACACAAACACCAATGAAAATCTCTCAGTGTTCATTTGTTACTCCAAGGCTTTCAATTGGGAACATAATTATCCTCAAGTGTGACCATCACATCCTATCCTAAGGTCAACAAGAACAAGAACCTGCCCTTAGAGCAATAGTAAATATAGTCCCTGATTCATAATACCCACTTCTAACTAGATAAGAGGGCCAAGCCCTTATAGCATGTTTGCTTCAATGTGCTCAGTTCCAATAGCTAAACCACTTTTCTTCCCAAGAGCACACAGTCCAGAATTTTAGGAATCGAGGAAGAAAATGTATCAAGAGGCTCTGTCATCCCATGCAATGAATCTATCCACAGTCCATTCAAAAACCTGTTTTAAAATGAGAACTGGGAAAATAAGTATCTGAAGAAAAAGAGTGGGCCAGTTGCTCATGTCATTGGGAAAGTAAAACTATGTTTATGATATGTTCTTACTGAAGGCAGAGATAGGAAAATGTGGAAATACGAAAATTGCATGCTGGGTACTTTATTTTTTTATTTTTTTATTTTTATTTTTATTTTTTTTGACAACTAGCAGCATCTATTTATTGGGTAATTCCAGGTTCTTTAAGATACAGCTCCTTGCTTTATTCAGATATTTGTACAATCCAGCAATTGGGGGAGAAGACAGCAAGGCAGAGCAACAGGCACACCCTAGGGCAGTGGGCGGTAACTTTTGGTAAAGAGAAGTGGGGTTGAGAATGGTCTTTAATCTGGCGGTTCTGTGTACCTTTTCATCCTATATGTACAGTCCATACACCATCCCCCAAGAATGCCTCCGAGTAAAGACACTTGGGAGGAGGAGCCTGAAGGAGGTGGAGCTCAGTAGAAGCAGACTGTGTGCAGGAAGGCCCTGCCACTCTTCTCCTGGACCTCCTGCAGCAGCTCCTCAATCTGGTATGGGGGAAGATTTTAGTGAGAGATAAAACTCATTATTCTGGGAGTGTCCTATGGTTTCAGGTTTTATTCAGGAGAGAAAAATGTGGCTATCTATATCTGGCCTGCATCATATGTGGAAATCCAGGTTTCAAAATGAAGTAGCAGATTGGTTAAATGATAATAATTCTAAACAAGTAATAATAATGGGCTAATACGGAGGACCAAGTAGGGATATGTGGATCTAGAAGTAGTAGTAAAACAATAATGGAGCCAGCTAACAAGAAGGACTGTGACTTGGGATTAAGAAAATATGGCTCTTGAAGAATTAGAGGTTTGGAAGGTAGACTGGAGGTACATGCTTCCTTAATTCTACAGGATGAAAGAAATTATTTTAAGGGCTGCCTAGGAAAGATGCTGATAGAAATATAGAATAACCCCTTGAAATAAAATTAGCAAACAATGTAGGGAAATAATCTTAAAGTGAACTATTTCAACCTAGTTCCCATGATTTGGATAAATTCTTTTTTAAACATGTATTTGTCTAATTTTGTCCTTAATTACATAAAGATGATAATAATGGCCGTGCTGCAATTTATTTTAATGCTTACTGAAATAAAGCTTGTAAATGTGTAGAAATGGCAACCAGTATTTACTGTGGAATTCCATCTTTCTACTGCCATGTATATGTACAACTCACAAATGCTGCAGATAATTTACTAGAACCCATGCTAATTTATAATGTGTGGATTCCTACCTTAGGTTTTGTTGTTTCTGATGTTCTCCCATCTTAGAAAGGATACAAATGGAAATTTCCCATATCAAAAGGCTGAAACATTAGTAAGTAGACTTCTAGACATGGATGTACCTATGAACTTTGTGATATTAGACAAAGAGATGATTTTAGAAATTTTAAATAATCAGTGTCATAAAGAAAATAACCTTGGCATATGGCATGGAATTATAGGATGATCCAGTTGACCTGATCATATTTTCTTTCTCATCAGATGTCCACAAGAATTCAACTTTCAAGAGGTTTGACAACCCTGTGACCAGACCAGGGTGAATGACTCTCTGATTCTAATCTGTGAGGACTGACCATGATGACCTTAGCATTCCCTTGGGTTTGACTAAAATTTAAGCAAACTTGACTGTGTATCTGCTGGGAATTAGAACAGGATCTCAAAAATATTGCACCTTGGCACACTGACAATTTTAAGGAAATTGAGCAAAGTAATAAAGCAGGACAGTCACTATCTGATCTTCTCCAGCCCTTCTCTTCTGAAACAGAGCTAAAAAGAATGCCATGACCTACCTCTTCTGAATATAGGTCATAAACCTACATTCCAGAAGGATCCTGCCTTATACTCAAGGACTAGGGAATCTGTGAACAAACAGGACTTGCAAAATTCCCCCCAATTTTTTTCTCATTATTCTTCCCATTTGTTCTCTAATTATACTTCTGCTATGATTATCCATAAATTTTCTGGTGTTTTCCAGTCTTAATTTCTGAAGACTCCTGTGATAACACTTACATTAAATAAAGTCTGTATGCTTTACTCTTGTTAATTTTTGTTTTTGTTTTTGTTTTACTAGCAGGGTATTAGGAAACTTGTGATGGATCAGGAAATAAATATTTCTACTTTATAGGCTCCTATACTCACTTGTTTTAGAGCATTTACTCTACTAAATTATAATTGTATATTTTTCTTTGACGTTTTGGGATGGAATTTTGCAACTCAGGACTATCTCTTGGAGAACTGAGGGCCCTCCTTTGTAATGCAACCATCAAGAAAGAAAATATCCCTATTTCTCCATCGTTGCGGGAATGGAAGGCTTCAACTAAGATAAGTGACAATTAGTGAACACAGAAACCCTAATACATTGAGCATTTCCAATAGTAACTTTGGGACTTTTCTATCAGCTCACTCCAGTGCTGAAAAACTCTCCTGTCTTTTGTTTTCACTTGCATTGAGTTCAATCTCTTGTCTCTATTGCTCTAGTCTTTAATAAAATTTTTCTTGCTTATTTCACATATTTCTTTGACGTTTTTTCCTTTGCAAAGAGTGAGATTTGATCAATGCAGCTTCATATATAAAGATCACGTGACACTTGAATAGTGTTTTTTTTTTCAGTATAACTAACACTGATTATTACATTTCTTCCTCTACTTCAGTGCTTCTTATTGGTGGTTTGAGTCATCTGAGTAGTACTTAAGAATACTGATGAATCTGAAAAGATTTATTAGATGAGAACTCAATACCAAAAGAAATTAAAATAAAAATAAAAACAAACTTGAATGGAGATTCTTCAGATTAAAATGTTTCTGCACAACAACGGGAATAACAGAGTGAAGAGATAAGCTGCATAATTAGAGAAAATACTTGGAAACTACACATCTGAAAAAAAATTATCTAGGATATATTAAGAACACCAAAAACTCAGTAGTAAAACATAATAAAACCAGGAGTGGTGGTGCATGCCTATAATCCCAGAGACTTGGGACAGTAAGTCAGGAAGGTTTCAAGTTCAAAGCCAGCTTCTGCAACCTAGGGAGGCTCTAAGCAAATTAGTAAGACTCTGTCATCAAATAAAATATAAAAACTGGCTGGGAATGTGGCTCAGTGGTTAAGAGCCCCTTGGTTCATTCTTTGGTACCAAAACACCATAAACAACAACAACAACAAAAAATTGTAGTGACCCAGTTTAAAGATGGAACAATGTATCTAAGTAATCATTTCTCAAAAGAATGCATGTGCAAACAGATATATGAACAAATTCACAATATCAGTAATTATCAGAGAATTGCAAGTCAAAAATCACAATATGTGACCTGACTTCACTAATAATGATTACTGGTAAAAAAGACAAAAGATAACAAGTGCTGGAGAGGATGTGGAGAAAATGGAGTGCTTGCACACTGTTGGTGGATACAGCCATATGGAAACTAATGTGAAAGCTCCTTAATTTTTTTTTTTTGAATGACCATGTCTTCCAGATATTTCACTACAGGATATACACCCAAGTATATTGCAGCACTCTTCACAAGTACCAAGAAATGGAAGTAACCTGAATACTTCAATGGGTGAGCAGATAAAGAAAATGAGGTACACAAACAGAATATAATAATATTCAGTTATAAAAAGAATAAAATCCTGCCATTTGTGATGACATGGATGGAACTAAAGACCATTATGTTAAGCAAAATAAGTAAGTAATGGGAACACAAGTACCAAATGATCTCATTTATATGCAGAATACGAAAAAAAAAAAAAAAGTTGATCTCATAGAAGTTGAGAATGCAATGTTGGTTACCAGAGGCTGGGAAGGATTTGGGCAAAGGAGAGATGGGAAAGGTAAGTTATAGTTAGATGGGAATAAGAAGTTTTGACATTTATCACCTGTATCTGAATACTGTTTTCTAGTTACATCTACCAGTTCATTCACACACAAATTCAAGAATCAGGCCAAAATATTGCCATGATTATATTACAATATAATTATATTAAAATCTCATTATATTCATAGTTAGAGCATGTGTAGAGACTTTCTCATTGAAAAACCAAGAAACTGCTGAATTCTCTTCAGTACAAGTTCTTCTACTACTCTCCTGTCCTTATCACACCTTGTTTTTAATACCCTTCATTATAACTACATGACATATAGTGGCTGAGCCCCCAAATCTTGAATTCCTCACTGATTCTGCTCATATACTCACATACAGGATCCTGAGAATCAGCAACTAGTCTTAGATTTGGCTCAGTTTCCTTTTCTTTTTCCATTTCATTTTGAGTGAGAGAGAGAGCGAGAGAGAGAATTTTTTTAGTTTTCAGTGGACACAACATCTTTATTTTTTTTTTTTTATGTGGTGCTGAAGATCGAACCCGGTGCCCAGCGTGTGCAAGGCAAGTGTGCTACCGCTTGAGCCACATCCCCAGCCCTCAGTTTACTTTTCAATACTTCCTTTCTATCACAGTGGTCCAAGTCAAGTTTAGATCTCCTAATTATCTCCAGATTTCAAATCTTATAAAAACCTTCGCTTTACACAGAGGTCATCTTTTAGGCGAGTGATCACTGAAAAGAAAAATCAAGCAACTCCCTTGCTTATTGTCCACGAACTTCTCATCATAGCTAGAATGACATTCAATCCTCTTAACATAACCTACAATCTGTGTCTGATATGTTCATAATTCACCTTTTCTGAAATACCCTTACACTTACCATGCATCATTCATACTGACCTTGATCATTTTTTTTTCATGGAGAAACTTTTATCTCATTCAGACATTGAGTTTGTGCTAATTTTGTGCAGAATGTTCTTTAGATATATAATGCCTCCTGCTGTCAATCATTTTAGGTCTGCTCAAATTGGGCTCGGTAGAATCTCATGTCCTCACCACTCCTCCTAGTTTCCTCCCTTCTCGTCATCCTTTTTAATTGATTTGACAGCATTTACTAGAGCTGAAAGTTTATAATATATGCTTTTAATTTTCTTCTCCATTAGGATGGTACCTGGAGGGGAGGCAATGGGTTTGTCTTGTTCTATAACTGGAACAGTTGTTGGCACGAGTCTTATCAACAAATATTTCTGGAATTAATGGAAAAGGCAATTGTATGATGATTCTTGAACATTTTTATCTCATGTCAATATAGTTTTCTTGATACATGAAACAACATTCCTAAGGTAAGGTTTTCACATGAATCAGAGTCCTATTTCCAAGAGCAAATACATGATATATTATAGTAAATTCTTATTCCCCACTTAGATTAACTGAATATGCACAGATACTGTGATAGTAAGAATAAAGTTAGTGTGAAAGGAAGAAGTTGAAACTTAAGAGTTAAATTTGTATTCTTTTCTCTCTCTCTTTCTCTTTCCCTCATTCCCCCACTTCTTTCTCTTCATTACTTATTTTGACTGAGAAAATAAGCTTCTATTAAGGTAAGGTACAGGAAATATGTATCATCATAGGGTTTCATCATGGCCGGATCAAAATTTTATATTTTTAAGTCTGAGTGTCTGGGAATAGAAAACCTGGGGCCAGCGATAAATGCTGAAGATATGTTCAACTAAAAACACCTGTAAATATGTTTTCATACCTCATAACCTTCATAATATATTTTAATTTAACGTGTTGGGATACAAAAATTTCAGTGCCAAACATCAGCTTTTTAAAGGAACTATCAGAATGCTTTTTGTAGTTTAAAAAATGTTAAAATTATGTCTGTGAATTGTATTGACGTGCCAGAAGACCAGCTATATAGCTAGAGAAGTGTTTCTGAAATGTAACCTAAAAGATTAAAATGATTAATATTGCTTTGAATCATAAATTATAAATGAGAAAAAGATCATTTACTGGATAGTGAGATGTTTAGGAAAGTAAAATAATTGCTACACATATGTAAAATGAACATTCATTATGGTCTAACTTGCTTATTACTAGAGTTAGTGATCATAGATTCTAAAAATAAATGAATGAATGAATCTTCGGTTATAATGTCTATGTGCAGGATTTCTAATTCCAGTTAGGGTAAGAACCATTAGAATATTATAATATTAATAAAAATATTAATTACACATTGAAAAACATAATATATCAGGCAGAAGAGAAGAAAATAAATGAAAAACGGAAAAGTAGTAAAATTTCACATACATTGAACTTTTTAAATTAATTATTCTACTGGAAATTAGACTTTTTGGCTGAATAATCCAAAACTAATGGATGATGAATGAAAAATCATACTCATGTTGAAATAAAGAACATTTTTATTTTATATAATATGTTTAGATTTTATGTAACACAACTGATCAAGATAGTGCAATGGGAATCTAACCACTGAATGATAGGAAGAAATGTAACCCTCACAAATTATAACTTTAATTTTATGTTTATGTTCCATTCATTTAGGTATTATAACATACAGTTTGAAAAATTCTTAAAATAACTTTTCATGGAAGTTGCCTTCCTGGATTCATCATTAAGAAAAGAGGCTTGTGATGTATTTAAATTTTGACTAGTTGGGAGACACAGATTTTTTTAAAATATATATTTTAATCAAAACATGCATTTTAAGATCTGTATATAATTCCATTTGTTAGTAGTGTTTTCTCTCTCATGATTAGTTCAGTATCTATTATGAACTGGTGATTGTGAGGTTTTGTGCCATTTTAGTAATACCATATACGGCTATCAGTCACATTAAAAAAATAATGCATCACCAAATATTTCCTAGAAGGCAATTATCATCCCTGGGTGTTAATGAAATGTTCTTCTTTCTTTTGTGCAGAATAGCTCTGTCTCTGGAATCAAGGATAAGAACTTTCCAGCATTATCAAGAATTTTTCCATTTAAAGTGTATACCTAGTCATAGAAAATATGTCTTCTACAAAGGAATATTTAATAACTTATGTGCATATATGCCAAAAATTAGGCAATGGGTATATTCAGAACTCTCAATAAATTTTTATTTTCCTATGTTTTTCTTAATAAGTTTTGATCTTGTTCTTTTCTATGCATTACAAAACATCTACATATTTGACTTCAATTAAAAATAAATTATCTTTCTGATTATAAATAGTAGAGAAATTGACTTAAACATCTGTTTTACATGTTATTTATTCATTTCTGGTGAAAATGTATTCAAATATTAAATGATCTTTACTAGAAAGGAGCATATTTTTGTACATAGTCATTAATGCAGAATCTTAGGTTTTAACAACTGGCAACACTGGCCATGAATTGCAGAGTTCTTCTTTTCCTTTTCACTCATAACATACTAGCAATGTCTATCACCTCTGGCAGACAGCTAACAAAGTCAGAAGAAGGATTTCCAATTTCCTTCTGGCCTCTAGCAGCTATTTCTATTCTATTTCCATGGAAATAACAATAAAAACGAAGTGTTTTACTTGTGAATTTTTCAAGCTTTTGATTTTTTTCAGTAAAAATACAATTTTTAATGAGATCAAATATTTAATACTTATTTTTGAGACTATTTTCATTCCAGAAACCAAACAAGAGATTATACATGTTCTCAGAAGTAAAAAAGTTACTGGCCTTGAAACAACCAAGGCGGTAATCTGTGTTGGCCTTATAATATCCCAAATCACCAAATAGTGCCTCGCTGCTTTCCAGAGAGGTTCTGACCCCAGGTAGAAGACATCATCTGCCTTATTTAGGGGTGGTAGGAGATGAATAGATACTTCCAGAGCCAGTGGGGCTATTGCATAGCACAAAAGCAAGGATCAATTTCAAGTTCAAAATGTTGCCAAAGTATACAGTGGTACCTGAAGCATCACTGACAATTTTGAAGCAAATGGAAGAATTCCAGTTTGATACCATAGAGTTGGATCTGTTACCCACTCCAAATAGTTAGAACTTATCTGTAATCACACATTTTACAGTATATTTTATTTGAGATCAACTCAGGCTTTTTTTCAGTATGAGCTTCCCCTATTTTATGAGATTTTATGACACTTAGAAATCTAATGGCTGCACAGGAGAATAAACAAGTGAGAACAGAGGGAGAACATAAGAAGAAAATTCAGACTCTATCACCCTCACTTCTTCGCTGTGAAAAATATATAGGGTTCTTTCTAAACCTTGCTAAGTCTAAGTTTCTAATTTTATAAAATAGAAATGATAATTGTTTTACTTAACAGAATTTATGTGAAGACATCTGGTTCATACTAAATGAGGATATGTTTTATGGTTCACAATTAAGTTAATTGTACAAAATTGATTACAAAGTTGAAGTAAGCATGTAGCCCTTTAAGTATGGTCTAACTGTGGTTATTCTGGAGAGAAAAATAATTAATTTGAAATATTTATGTACTGATTTAAAAATGGTTATATTATTTTGATAGACCTATAAAATAAAGGATTCTTGACTTATGATTTTTTGATTCTGAGTGCAAAAGCAAGACATATTCAGAACAATTTGTTCTGCACTTAAATACTTTAAATTTTGATTATTTCCTGGGCTAGTGATATGTTGCATGATACTCTGGAGATTCTGGGCAGTGACAATAAGCTGCAGCTCCCAGTTAGCCACATGTGTAGACACACTGATGTCACAAAAATAGACAACTGCTGGTCTACAGTGTGCTGCTGTGTTGGTCACCTTTGATTTTCTGTAAGTTAGGTGTTTTAAATGCATTTTCACCTTAGGATATTTTCAGTTTACAGTGGCTTTATATAGATGAAACTCCATTGTAAGTCAAGGAGCATCTACATTCAATTCAAATGTTATTTTCAAAATGAATTATACAAGATGATCATATCATATACTTTAAAATAATTATTCAAATTGGCATTGATCTAAAAGTAATTAAAATAAAATTATTTTGACATATAATTCATACATTTAATCAGTTCTCTAATATAGTATTTGTGTGTATCGAGGTGTCCAGCAGTGCATTGCTCTGGCCTGAGCTCCTCTGACCAATACAATGGGCAGAATCTGGGGCAGCAACAACATAAACTCCAAAGATTTTAGCTGTCCCTGGTACCTTGGATCCTAGTACACTTGATCTTATCCCCAATTTTTTAATGCATGCTTAAAAGTTCTTAAGGGAATTTTAGTTACATTGTGGCTAGAAAACAGAAGGAAAAAGGAGCCATCTGACACTGGTAATTTTCTTTCTAATTAACCACATGTCTCCTCCTTTTCACATTGAGGACTTGGGGGCCTCAATGTGAAAACTTCTTTGGAACTCCTAGTTTCATACTTTGTTAAGAAGTGAACAAATTGGGCAAAGGTTATACTAGCAAAGACACTGGGAACACAGTTTTGACAAGTTGTGTTTCTGGCATGTCTTATGTTCACTTTCAATTTGATACTGAAAAACAATCCATAGCTTTTTATTGCCTTCATTTAGATTAAGTTAAAATTGCAGAATTTTTAATACGATATGACAAAGTTAAAAATTCTTTGAAAATCAAATTGTTTCTGAGTTGGAATGATTATATATAATCCATTATACGGATTTTACTTTGTTTTATTACTGACACATCCCACACAAAAGAAAAACAAATGTCAAGATTAGTGTAGAATTAAAATGTATATTTTTTATAACATGAAGAATATTATAAAGTTGCCAGTTATATAAGAAGTGATATTTATATGTTAAACACAATAATTAGCTTAATCCAGAATAACTCTATGCACATTCTGACCCTATCTACCCCCAGGAGTTTATTAGAGTAGCTTTATTTTCATTTTTGCATGGTTTTAATTTTATATAAGAAACTGATAATTGTTCACAATTTCTAATGTTGGTGGATATTTGTGTGGGTTGTATGTCCCCCCCCCATTATGGATAGTGCCATTATGTGTAATCTTATAGAAGTCCTCATGAGCACATGTGCAGGAATGTCTCTAGAGTGTTAAATAAGTAGTGGATTATTGAGTTAGGATAAAAACATTTTCCACTCTGCTAAATTAAGTCAAGCCCTTGTCAAAGTAACAGATCATCACTCCATGAAATTTTCTTGCTTCCTGATTTAACAAAGAGTAATATTATCAGACTTCTTTAATTTTTGTTAATCTGGCAGGATAAAATGTGTAATCCCTGTGATATTCATTATTTTATGTATTTTGGTACTGGGGAATGAACTCAGGGACACTTGACCTCTGAGTCACGTCCCCAGCCCTTTTTTTTTGTATTTTATTTAGAACCAGCATCTCACTGAGTTGCTTAGTGCCTTGCTGTTGCTGAGGCTGGCTTTGAACTAGTGATCCTCCTGCCTCAGCCTCCAGAACTACTGGGATTACAGGCGTGCGCCACCGTGCCCAACTATGATATTCATTTTTTATTTTCACAATTACTAATAAGTTTGAGCACATGTTTTTTACTTATAAGCTGTTCTTGTATCTATTAAAATGCTTGTTTCTTATTATTTCATAGGAGTTTGTTACAAATTCTAATTATCAATCCATTGTCAACAATATGTCAGTGGCAAATATCCTTTCCAGTGTGTGTTCAAGGTACAACTTTTCTTTATAATACTTTCAAGGAAAAATGTTTTTTGAATAGTAGCTATATTCTTATATTCAGTGTAGTAAGGTATGCTTTTTACCTTTTATGATTTTTGATGTCTTATTTAATAATTTAAATTATTTAAATAATTCTATACTACTTTGAGATCAGAAATATAATTTCGATATTTTCTTCAAACAATTTAAGTTTGTGGTTTATGCTGAATATTTTGCCTTTCTGGAAATGATAATTATAGAAAGTTTGGAGGTAGAAATATACATATTACCTCACCCATTTATTTCTCTTTTCTGTGAAAGGATAGGCCTATTATATACTAGGATACCAATGTTTGTACTTATAAATATTATAACCAAAATAAATCTCTCAACATGTCATTGTCATTTTTAATTATACCTTTTAAGACTCTTTCAAATGAATAGTATTATAGCAAATTTCCTTTCCACTATTTATAATCTTTATAATTCCCATTTAACATATATTCTATACACTTTCGTATCATTCTGCTCAGTTTTTCTAAATATTATTTCTATATAACCGTCTAAGTTTTCTATTGTTATCACTGCAATGTGGACTGAATGCTTGTGTCTTCCCCAAATTCACATGTCGAAGACTTAACTTCCAGTGTTAGCTTTGTTACTGCATAAATTTATTTCCTTGAATTTATTTTTGTATATGGAAGTATAAGTGTTGATAAGTTGGAAATATGTACTTACTACTGACAAAATGTACTTATACAGAATTAGTTTTCTGAATCAAAGGAGAGATCTTTTGTTAAACTTCACAGATTTTCTTTTTAGAGATGAGATGTCAAAGGAAACAATTAAGGTTAAGTGAGGTCATAAGAGTGAGGCTTTGATCTGACAGGAGTAGTATCCTAAGAAGAAGAGGCACAAAGAGCTGCCTCTTTCTATCACTCTTTGTTTCTTTGTCTCTATCTCTGCCCTTCTCTTACCTCTGCATGAGACCCCAGTGAGAGGGCAGCCATTTGAAAATCTGGAACACAGCCCTCATGAGGAAACAAAGTAACCAGCTCCTTGGTCTTGGACTTGCCAATCCATAGAAATGTGTGTGGGGGGAAATTCTGCCTTGAAAGCCATCCAGTATTTTGTTATGGCATCCTGAATATATGAATATGTACTGTTCTAGGATTATATTAGGGGATTTTAAGCCTTTTAATACAGTATATTATTCTACATTGACTGTACCAGAGTAAAGTTATATTTTAGATCTTTGAATTACCCACTATGATAAATTCCCAGGAATAACTTTAATACATCAAAGGATTGAGCATATCTATAGCTTTTAAAAGTATTTTGCCATATTGTTTTTCAAAAATGATTATATCACTGTACATATGTCATCAGTACAAGAGTATACAAATTGCATATTAAAATTCAATGGCTTTGTTATAACTTTAAGATGATAATCAGATAGATATGAGGGTACCTCAAGATTGATTTTTTTATTTAACACCCATATTCCTAATTCAAGTTGATTCTTAACTACAAAGAGACTAATCTGTGAAGTTTAATAAAATATCTCTCCTTTGATTCAGACAGCTAAGTACTTACTGTGTAAGTACATTTTGTCAGTAATAAGTATATATTTCCAACTTATCAGCAATTACACTTCCATATGCAAAAATAAATTCAAGGAAATAAGTTTATCTAGTAACTGAAATAACTGACATTACCTCAAAAAACAAACAAACAAAAAACAATTGGGAGACAGGAAACAAAAGTAATTATAGGGCATGCATATTCTATATTATGTGTCCATTATACAAACACACACACACACACACACACATATGCATACAAATAAACAAAACTAAAATATATAGAAAGCAATGGTTTTAGTGTACCATATTAAAAGAACTGCTTGTATGAGACACCTTATATACCAATACACAACTACTCAAACTAAAAGCCCTTGGTTACTTTAATAGACATCTAGTCTCTTTTCATTACTTAAGGAAAAGAGACACTTTCTGAAATATGGCTTTTAAGCTTTCAATTTGTAGTTTTCTGAATCAGGGTAGCATGAATCACAAAGAGCCAATTACTGCAAAGCAGTGGCATTCACATTTCTTTAATATTTCCACTAACCTTATTTATCCTGTGAGCCAAATAGCTGCTGCTATTTGCTCAGAATTGCCAGCCATGATCCAACTGGCTGTCAGAGAGCTCTTGTCTCTCAGTAATTTCAAGCTCTATTGAACAGTGCTGTTAGTACTGCTGTGGCAGGACCAGTGTGCAACATTTAGTAGCAGCCCCAACACAACTTGGGGATAATCTTAAATAAACTTGTGAATATTGCTAATTAAAGAAAATTCTAGCAGTTTTTTTTCTTTCCCCTCCCTTCCCTCCCTCCCTCCCTCCTTTCCTTCCTTCCTTCCTTCCTTCCTTCTCTTCTTTCATTTCTTCTTTTCTTTAGTTTGTTTTGGTTTAGTTTAATTATCTAGTTCATTGCTACAATTCATTGTTATAAATAGTATTAATGATCCCCAGGTGTTATTATAAGAAAAAATTCTTGCGGAAAGATTGATAGAAATTATGCATCACTAAATTTATCTAAGAAGAGACAACAAAAGTTCTTTCGCAAGCTCTTTTCCTGGTCTTCCCTTAGAGGTCTGTTTTGTATGCCAAATTATTCCATTAGAGAAGAAGCTACCAAAATGTAACTTGGCCACATCCTCAACTGGAACTAACTTTCTCTCTTTAGTTGTGTGTAATCACCTGGTGACCTATGAGCCCTATCTAAACTACTGTGGTCTTTTTGAGTTTACCAGTTATCTTCTAGGTAGTAAATCCAAATGCAGACTTTTTACACAGTGTATTTTTCCTGACTGTTGCTCCTGGAATTTATGTACAGCATGTCTGTTATCATCTTTTTGTGACTTTCCTTCTTGGGTCTTTGGGTTACTCTTCCCTGATCCACTTGCTGAATTAAGGATTCCCTAGGTTTCTATTTTTCAGCTTTCCTTTCTTGGATTTTATATTATACTCCTAGTAATTCCCTCCCTTTTAAACACTGCAATTACTACCTGATTAGTTCACACATATATACTTGTTCCATACTGCTCTCCAAAGGTCAATATTAATGTGTTTTTTTTTTTAAATTTTCTACATAACCTCTCAACCTAAACACTAGCAGATCTCTCCTATTGAGTGTTCTACAGATGTTTGATGATACATACTAAATCTAAACAAAAGTATATTCTCTGGCCCAAAAATATGCAAGAATTAAAATGTGCATAATACATAATTTTTATGGACAGTTTAAAACAGGAAGATTAATATTTGATGTTAGAAATCAGATTTTTTTTCTTCTTTTGAGGAGAAACATAAGTGGATGGGAGAAGTTGTAAACAGCTTTTAGCAGGACTCACAATGTTCAGGATTCTTTGTCTTGACATTGGTGGTAGTTCCATGTAAGGTCACTTGGAGAAAGTTGAAACTCTACAATTAGGAATTATTCTTTCCTTCATCTAATAGTTATACCTCATGAACTTATTTAAGGATAACACTTTATCAATGATACTATCCCAATAATAATTTCAACTGCACCTAACCATGATACTACCTGCTTAAAATTCTTTTAAGATTTCCTATTGGCTTTAGATTGAAAACTCAAATTTTTGCACTTGGAAGGAAAGGTTCTTTATAATCTTGGTTCTGTCTAATATTACTTATACACAAAACAAAATTTTGTTAGATTTTTTCTTTTTAATTAATTTTCATATAATTATTGTTATACACTTATTTTTAAATATTATACTTAGAAACTCAAAATTATTGCAACGTAGTCCACCGGGACTTCATAAGAAAGAAGCTTTCTCCTTCACATTCTTATGTGTGTTTTGTTTTCTTTTTTTTTTTTTTTTTTAGCACCCATTGCAGTAATTGTTATCCTGTTTTTATATAAACTTAATAGGAGTTTGCAAGTGTTGGCAACAAAGAGCAAAATTTTTTCAATATTAAGAAACAGACACATTGAAAATTTAGGAAAATAATATTTTGCAAGACTGTACAAAATATATTTGTTGTTGGTAAAAGTTATCTGGAAATTGATGTAGGTTTCAAGACAAAGTTTTCTGAAACTATATATTCCCTCAAATTAAGGTTTCTATCTACAGCCTGAAACATAAGATAAATATCACAAAAAGGTACTCTAAAATGCATTCAAGCAACCATCCACACAAAGGCACAGAAAGTAGTGGTTTTATGTTTTACACGCGGAACTAAAACTACAATCATACAATCAAGAAATTATTCCATTATACTTTATAAATATAATTCATGTTAAGGTTTACTTATATTTAGATTATTGTAACATTTAGATATGGGTTGTCCCCAAAAAGTTTGTATGTGAGACAATGCAAGAAGGATCAGAGGTAAAATGATGGGGTTATGAAAGTTTTAACCTAATCAATGAATTAATCCTCTCATAGGGATTGGGTGGTGACCTTTGACAGGCAAGGTATGGCTGGAGAAGGTGGGTCATTGGAGGTTTGTTTGGGTTTCCATATTTTGTCCTTGTTGACAAGGGCAGTCTCTCTCAGCTTCCTGGTGGCCAAGTCCTGATCTGTTCCCTTTGCATACCCTCTGTCTTGATGTTCTTTCTTACCTATGGACCAGGGTGATGAAGTCAGCCACCTATGGAATGAGACCACTGAAACTGTGAGCCCCCAAATAAACTTTTCCTTCTCTAAAAATTTTCTCCTTACGTCTTTGGTCACAGTAGTGAGAAAGCTGACTAAAACAGAAATTGACAGGAGGTGGATCCTTGCTGTGACTAGCCTGACTATGTGATTTAGAAGCATTCGGGCTGGGGATGTGGCTCAAGCGGTAGCGCGCTCGCCTGGCATGCGTGCGGCCCGGGTTCGATCCTCAGCACCACATACCAACAAAGATGTTGTGTCCGCAGAGAACTAAAGAATAAATATATAAAAAATTCTCTCTCTCTTTCTTTAAAAAAAAAAAAAGAATTAAAAAAAATAGAAGCATTGGGAGCCTTTTGGAATTTGTAGAAGGAATTTTGAAAAGTTTAGTGATACAAGCTGAAAAAGTTTTAGATTATTATAAGTTGAACATAATGGGTGATTCTGATGTGAGTCCAAAAGAACAAAATATCAACAGGATTGTAGAAAGTAAAAACTGGGTTCATAGCCAGGTGTGGTGGTGCACACTGGTAATCCCAGTGACTCAGGAGACTGAAGCAGGAGATCACAAGTTCAGAGCCAGACTCAGCAAATTAGCAAGGCCCTGTCTCAAAAAAAAAAAAAAAGAAAAGAAAAGAAAAGAAAAAGAAAAGAAAAGAAAAAAAAATGGCTGGAGATGTGGCTTAGTGGTATAGTTAAGTGCCCTTAGGTTCAATCCCCTGTCTGGAGCTGCCACATAGGAGCTAAGCACCCTCTAGCTTTGAGTGACGGAAATATGGAGACTGACTTTCCTGACAGGGAGACAGGTAGATCCTAATTTCTGCTCAGCAGAGGAGCACAGCTTTGGAAGTGGGCATTACTCAGTGGGAGTGGGCTGCCCCTTGTAACATTATCCCTTTGCCTTTTATAAATGGAATGTTTTTTCAAACAGCCTCCCCTAATAAAACCTGGGTTCCAGACATGCCTCCTCTATTTCTTGATTGCATTGCCTCCTTTGTGGAAGCTGGGTCAGAGGGACTGTCACAGAATCTAAAGAAAAAAGTTATTTCTCTTCATGTGAATAATTCGGGCCAGCCCAGTTTACCTGGATTGACCCTGACTGGTTTAGTCCTGTGTCACAACAATCCCTGGTACAAAAACCAAAATTAAACAAACAACAACAAAACCTCTGGATTCTTGAGGTTTTGGAGGAGGAGGACTGTATTTGTGCTAGACACCATTTATGTTTCATTCTGGCTAAGAAGTTATCTACATTTTGCCAGTGTCCTAAGAGATTCTGTGAGGCTGAATTTAAAGGTGATAGACTAAACAAGCTGGCAGAAGAAATGTCTAGGCAGCCCAGTATTCAGCTGGTGGCATTGGTGTTGCTGGAAGCTTTTAGTAAAATTTCTTGTGATAATCAGGAGCAGAAAGCAAAGCATTAAGATTTGAAAGACTTGCAGTTTGGCCAGAAAACTGAGTAAAACTGGAGCTAAGGAATGTATGGTTTTTAAAGATATTACAGACACTAAAGAAATGCTAAAGACTTTGCCCAGAAACAAACAAACAAACAAAACATGGTTTAGGGCATCTCAGGAATTGGCAAGACTACACACATCTTAGGGCTCAAGGGTGTTAAAAAATTTCATTTGAGAAGAAACCATGGGGGCACTAGGCTTGCATAGGTTGCCTGGGAAGTTTCACCATGCTCAGCCATCCACCCACTCAGAGGCAACTGAGGCTTGCCTACTGCTCCTGTTGGTGGAAAATTTTGGCAGAACTGTTTCTGTAGGAATGCAGGATTCTGGCATTATGGGGTCAAGGGGGCTTCCACCAAGATATGATAGGAAGTCTCAGGAGACCAGGCAAAGTGCAGTAGGGTAAGAGTCCCTATAGGCTGTTCATGAATGTGTGACATATGGAGATGAGGAGGAAGCCAAAGTTGCAGTGGAGAAACCCAAGATTAAGAGATGCTATTAATGTGGGGGGTCGGCCAAGGAGAGCGCAGAAATTGATCAGAGACGAGCCATGCACAGTCCATGTGGGCTGCAAACAGTCCTTTGGAGAGAACATCATGATGTCATGTGCCCCAGGTGCTGTCCATGGAGCTATTGGACTTAATTGTCCACCTGGATTTCAGTCTTACTTTGGTCTAATCTCTTCTGTCTATGTCGTTATTTCTTCCTTTTAGAATGAAAATATTTACTCTGTGCCTTTATATATCAGATACATATAACTTGCTTTTGCTTTTTACAAGGGCTCATGCTGAGAGTTTGCCTTGAGTCTCAGAGGAGATTTTGGACTTGAACTTTTTTCAGTCCAGGAATTGTTGAGAATATGAGGACTCTTGATAAAGGACTAAATGTATTTTGTATTTTGAGGTCAGCATGAGCTTTTGTGGGCCAGGGTCAGAATGTTAGGGTTTAGATATGAGGTGTCCCCTAAAAGCTTATGTGTGAGACATGCAAGAAAGATCAGAGGTGAAATGATTGGTTTATGAGAGCCTTAACCAAATCAGTGCATTTATCTGTTGATAGGGATTAACTGGGTGGTAATTGTGGGCAGGTAAAGTGTGACTGGAGGAACTGGGTCTTTGGGTAGGTATTTTGTGGATTTATCTTCTGTCCTCATTAAGATAATAGTCTCTCTCTGCTTCCCAGTGGCCAAGTCCCAAGCTGCTTTTCCCCTGCACACTCTTCCATCTTGATGGTCTGCCTCATCTTGTGCCCAAAGCAATCAGTCAGCCATGGATGAACTGAGACCTCTGAAACTATGAGCAATAAATAAAGTTTTCCTCCTCTAAAGTTTTTCTTGTCAGGTCTTTTAGTCACAGCAATAAAAAAGCTGACTAAATCAGTTTATAAAGACTTAATTAAAATAATAAAATTATAAAGCACTAAAGAAACTGAGGCAGAAGGCCTACAAGTTTGAGGCCAGCCTCAACTCTATCTAAAAATAAAAAATAAAAAAAATCTGAAGATGTGACTCAGTGCCAGGATTGTGAACTTAGCACTGCCAGCATTTCAAATTTTGAAGGGAAAAGACAATCCTTTATTTTTATGTCAAATTTCATGGTGTTTCAAATATTGTCACATAATTTAAAATATGTGTTGGGCCAAAAATAAGAATCAAAACTGTCTGAATATAGTAACACTTCTACAACAAATATGTATCCTCAGTCTTAAAAAAACATTACAGAATATAAAATTTGGAGTTGGGACAGAAGGGTTAAGAGAGAAAGAAACAGGGAAGAGAGGGAGAAAATAAGCAAGAATGAGAGAAGGGAATGAAAAAGGGAAGGCAATTTCTGCTCACCCGATGAAAGGAAATGCTTGGCCTAGAAACTTGACAAACTGAAATTTAAAATTACATTCTTAGAGTTCCAGTCTCACCCTCCACTTGTAAAGAGTATAACTCATCATACCTACATTTATAATCAGAAAAGCCCAAACAAATTGAAAATCGACCCCTTTTTCTCAACGTATCTGAAGTTCCAGGGAAACCCATCACTGGGATATCTAGTAATAGGAGAATTCCAAAATTCATAGCCAAGATCTTCCTTCCTGAAATAGAAACTCCTGGAGCCACAAACTGAGAGGAATACTTAAATGATAATTTTGGTTAATTTATGAAGACTGAGTACAGGTAAACATGAGACCATGAACCATTTGGAGCTTTGGGTATCCAAGTCCCACATTTTCATGCAGTGCACTTCCAGAATCCCACCAGGTTCTCATAATATAGTTCTAACTACAGCATGTGTGAGAAGTGGAAACATGAATACACCAAGATAGAGCATCAAACATACAGAAGAAAAACAAATACACCCAAAGAGAGAAATAACAATTACCTATTACAGTCAGTGGCATCAACACTGATTTTCCAGTGATGGACAGATCAAGCAGGCAAAAAATAAAATAAAATAAAATAAAATTAAAAATCACAAAGAAATAATTGATCTGAAAACTTCATTCTGAGTATTTAATTGTTTGTACATATATTTCCACCACCACTTTTCTACAGTTTTAATATAAAAGTTTGAGATGAGAGTCTAAAATAAGTTAACAAGCAAAAGACATAAAATTTATTTCATTCTTACTATATTTATCAAATCAATGTCTTACAAAGTTGATAAAATCTGTAAGTTGTCATAATGATAGTACATACCAATATGTCAAAAGTAAAGTGCTTAATTGTTGAAAATATAAAGTATTAAGTGAGAAATATTCTCAGTGATGTTTGTATTTTGTAGATGGATATTTAAAGCCATTAAAACACAGGTCTTATTTGTGGTAAACAGCGGCCAGGGAAGGAGTGGGTAGGGAAAGATAATCAATGGATAGGAAGTTGCAGCTAGATAGGAGCAGGAAACTCTGGCATGCTACAGAATAGTGTAATGATGATGGCTAGCAATAATGCCCTGCACATTTCAAAACATTAGAGGAAAAGATTTTGACAAGTTTCACAATAATGGAATAATGAATGTTGAAGAGATAAATATATTTAACCTGATTTAAATATTACATAATATAGACATGTATAGAACTGTTATGTACAACTTTTTACATATTTACGTAGCAATTTAAAACATTAAAAAATAAAAAATTGGTAGTCATCAATTTGTGAGAGTAAGAACACGTGGATTATTTGAATTTTAAAAGAAAATGTGTCGGTATTATATCATAAATTTAAAATATTATTTTATATATTTAATTTATATATTTTAAATTTAATTTATATATTTTAAATTTAAAATACCATTTTAATACTAACTTTCAATCAATAGCCTATTTTCAACTCAATGAAAAAAAACTTTTTTTAAACAAATTATTACTTGGAGTTTTTTTAGGTAATTGTCATTGTTCTATATTAGTTCACAAATAATCCTAACTGTCATATATGATGATCTTGGTGTTCTAACTCAGTACAAATTTATTTCTCTTTCCAAACATACTCTGTGGCAGGTCAGGTAGCAATTCTAGGAGGCCCCCCCTCTAAAATGTTCACTTGAGGGTCCAGACTAAACATCTCAGAGTTTGGCTGAGTGAGTGCACTGAAGGGAGAGAGGCAAGGAAGACTGCAAGAGAAACAGAAGCTGGCTTTTCTGGTACCCATATTCTCTTGATCATCAATCAAATACATGGTTATTCTAGGTGTTCAAGTTTAGCAAGAACATGGCACAATCTCTGACACATGAACATATCAGAAAATTATTTAATAATCCCTGTCATCTTTAAAGTGGCACCATTTTACTTGTGGATTAAACCAGAATGTGTAATTTTTGCAAGTTTAGACCTGTTAAAATTCCTAATCACATCCAAAAACCTAAAGTTGGATTAAGAGATAGAATATATAATTTGAAGAAATTATAATTTAATCTTGCAAAGACCATCTTACACTACCAAACCTAAATTTCACATAAATTTTGTGATATATAATATTGATAATTTTCCTACATAATGTTACAGACAAGATTGAAAGATGGGACTAACTGTATCAATCTTCTACCTTTAATGTATATGTGAGCCATAACAATTGACCATTTCCAAACTTGGAAATGTTTGTAAATGTTATTATTCATTTCTTTACTTTTTCAGGAACTTTTACTTTTAAATGTTAGTTTTTATGTTTGTAAATTACTTTGTAATTATGTTTAACAGTATTCTTTGACTCAACAAATGTCTGCAAAGTGATTGATATGCACTGAAATTTCAGTAAAATTCTAGGATTATTCTTTTTTAAAATTTTGGAAATTTTTAAAATTTCTCTAACTCATGTAATAGTTTTCTTCTTGAAAAGTGAAATCTGTTTTTACAATATGCTTATCTCTAATTTAGTACTAAATTACTTTCTTTTTTTTCTTTTTAAAATTATGATGGCAGTTAAAACAAGATGAAAATGTGCCATATCATCACTTACTATAATATTCCAAGGATATTTATGTGTAATTCCTCAAATTATATTTAGATTTGAAATAGAATGTAATTTAAGGAAAGTGATGTCTTAATGTAATTGGTTGTAAGTTTATTAGAACCAATGGAGTTTTTTTGCTCAGTTTAAATGGCTACAAAACCCTTTCAAAACATAAATTTTTAAACCAGCCACTATAATGAAATGTGGTCTTATTCCTCGTGTACTCAAATTTGAACACTGAAGGATGATAACTGATAATATTAAGCAATCAGAATTAGCTTCCTTTGCAATAATTTGTGTAACCTAATAAGACTGGCTATCTTACTAACAATGACATTTAATGTAATTTGAAGAATTTGATTTATATTAGCTTATCATGTTACTTTTAGTAAATATGAACACTTATACTTTTGAACACAAGTTTTATTCAAATATTTAGGAATTATATTTATCATTGCACTGATTTTAGTTCATATCAAGGAACTAATGCAAGAGAAAGGTGAAAAAAATGTGAAGGAATATAAGTTTTATAAAGATTAGAATTGAGATGCCCTTCAATTTGTTGAAGAGTTCATTTTTCCTTGAGTTAAAAAGAAACATTTGAATAAAATACATAAATATTAAAAAGGCAATTATGGTTGGTTACCAGGACAACAGAAATGAAGCACATGATAAAATAATGGGAATAATTTACAGCTCAGTGGGACAACCATAGAGACAATAATTTAATGGAAAAGACACTTTATTTAAAAAGAAAATAAGATCTCTTAGTTAAGTTCATCCTTAATTTTAATGTTAGTGCATCAGATGGTCCTATAGAATCCTACACAAATATATCAAAGATGTTTTCAGTAATTTATAGACAATTAGAAAGTAGTCAAATATATTAATTCAAAAAGAGTCTTCTTGAATAGATTAGCAATTCGATTGTATTTACTAGGAAATTACTTTTTTTCCTAAGAAAGTCTTTGATGTTGTATAACAAATGATGGATTCATGCAAAATATTTTAGACCATCAGTAGATCTGATAACAGTCAAATTCTAGAACTATCAACACAAGAGTGTAGAATGGGCATCCAAATTTAATAACTTCTGCAATTCTAGTCCCAGAAATTTAAATATACTTTTAAGTCAACATAAAAGAGTACCTTTAAAAGTAACTTAATCTGTCTTCTCTTCTGATGGTAGTTGATAAATATTCTGAATAAGAATATTATAGTATGAGAAAAATGATTCACTTATAATTTAGGATCAGATAAATGTATAATACAATAACATCAAGAATAAAACTACAAAAATATGATATGAATTAATGATAAATCTGTCATTACTTATGTTTATCCTTTTAGTCAACAATGCATATGGACAATATAGTCCAACAATATGGACTATATTGAACTCTGATTTACTGGATAAAATTTGAGTGCAAGTATATGACAGAGATGGGTATCCTCAGATTTTTAAATAGCTATAGTAGCATAAGAAGAACTGATATTGTGTACCTTGGATAATTCATCCAAATCTGAAAATCTGTAGAGGGATTATGAAGGAGGCCATTCAGCATTCTTCTATTCACAAGATAGTTGATTGCCTTTTAATTGGACGTAATACCTACATAAATTTCATGTCATTATCACCCCACAAGGAAGGAAACTAGTCAAAGGACAAACACAGTTGGGGTTTATAAGTAAGACAGAGATGAGGATTGTCACAAAAGGGAATTTTTATTTTTGTAATGATGTATGTTGTATTGTCTTTTGCTTATTCCTGAATTCCTACAGGAATAAAAAGAAATAAAAGATCTCTGTCACCATATATCAGTTTGAGAAAATGAGCAAAAAGTTCTGTTTTATTTTGTGGTCTAGTAACAGATTGCAACATGATTCTTCAGGGCGGAGCTTGCTCTACTACTTCAGCTCAGTATCTATTTATATAAATGCACCCTCCCCAATATTAAAGACTTAGGAGAAGGTCATCTGGATGACCAGACTGCTTGAGAGCCTGGCAATCAACCTCATGAGTGACAGAAGATATTAAGTTGGTAGTGTCAGGTGACCCAGAAGTGGCAGACCTGACATGGCAGTGATGAAAGAAAATGTAAATTGTGACCTTTGCAGAAAACACATAAAACTCTGAAACTGTGCCGACCTACTTCAACCAGAAAACAACTTAAATGGCATGGGTTCCAGAAACTCTGAGGAAGGAGTCTGTTATTATTACGGCTTACCTCTATCCTCAGCACAGTGATCAGGAAAAAAGATGGATGCAAAACTGAGACCCTTCCTAAGGGCACACCTTTCTTGAATATTCTGGGATTTGTAAATTGTGGATAGGTTAGTCTAAATAATTACTAGTGACACACAAATATAAAATTTATTAATAATAACTACTGATTTTATTGAGGCACTTCAATGTACATTGTCACATCTGATCATCTTAATATCCCTTATAAACTGGACATTATTTTTGCACTTTCTCATAGGAAGCTAAGAGAACTAAGACAGTTTACTCTGATTATGAAATCTTTTTTCTGCTATACCACACAGATGTAGAGGAACCTGGAAGAAAACTCCATCATTGCTTGCAAAATCAATATGTACTATTCCACATGAATATATAGGCAGTACATAAAGAAAGTCTATTTTTTGCTTAAGAAATAATAGTGTTTTCTTCTTTTTATGTATTCTCATCAAAAACTTGAAATGTGAGAACAGCTAATACAATCCTGGTTGACCTCAAAAACCTTTAGGATTATTTTTGTGATGAGACTCTCATGAACAAAGGACCAGTGAAAAATACAAAACAAACTAAGGAACTCATAATCTTGCTGACAAGCATCTTGCCTGGCTCCCTACACTTCGGAGACTGTCATCTCGTTTCTTTGTCAGTTTATAAACATCACTGCTAAGTGGAAAGCAGAGATAATTCATTCAGCTCACTTAGGAAAACCTTGAACTTCAGGTCATCCAAACTAAATCTGTTTAAATCTCAGAAGTAATGAGAGAGCAAACATAAAATTATAGAAAATTCTAATGCTATTTTCATCCCAGGGAATTCAGAATTACATTATGCAGAGAATATAATTAACTCTACCAAATTCTACTCTGAGTAGCATGTTAGAAGTGTAGGATTTATCATTAGCATAAATGGAACAAAAGTACAAGCCTGAAGTGAAGTCTCTTCAACATTGTCATTGATGGCAAATGAGAAAGAAAAATTCTTACGAAGGAACGACAGGTGATTCAGAGTCAGAGGAAGTGATGAAAGCTATAATTAAAATCATAAATTGTAAATAAAAGTGCATGTAAACTACAGAGCCATTTAGTCCCTGGGTCAAAGAATCCACAATAATTATCAAGCTAAATGAGGAGCTACCACTGAGTTCTTACAACGTTCAGGCTACAGTGGGGAAGAAAGCCTCCCAGCAGGCAGAAGGGAATTTTCTTTCTCTTTTGAGTGTGTTTGGAGACACTGCTTGATTTCTAGTAAGAACTGAAACTTCCTAAATTTCTCTTTCCTACTTTTTCAAGATGCAATCAACCCTATATCCTGACAGATACATTAATAAGAAAAAAGCAAAATGAAATGGTTGCAAAGATGTCTGGAAGAAAGAGCGCATTTCTATTGAAGTTGCAAGGCAAGCTGGACACCACCAGTGTTAACAATGAGAAAACCTGGGTTTGTGTTATGCTCCTACTATTAATGGAATACCAAAATCCAATCATTTAACTTTCTAAAAACTCAGATTTTTATATAAAAAGTTTATAAGGATAAAGTTAGGGTTTTATGAAGCTTAGATGAGAAAACATGTTCAAGTACAAGGGATAAATATAAGAATCTATAAATAATATTGATAATTTAAAAAACTTACTGCCAATGGTATTTGATAGAAATAGCAATGATGAATTTATGGAAGGAAAGTTGCTATGGAAACCTGTATATCTAAATTGGTCAGAAAATCAAGCACTGTCATTAATGGTCAATGTCTCAGTATCTCACTATCTTTTAAGATAATTTAAAACAGAGATTTCCATTTTATTCAAGTCAATTTTACACTTTAATAACAGCGCCTATTTTTTAACTTAGTGGGAATCAAATTTTTAAAATTATTAATTCTTGCTTCTTTACAAGGATATTGCGACTGTCCTATTTTGAAAAGATGAAAGGAAAGGTTTAATGTAAAAGGTTTAATGTAAAAGTTTCAGACTCTCAAAGGGGATACAAAGTACAAAGGTTTCTTTGAATAATGATACTTTTAAAATTTCCTTCTCAAAATTTCAATACTACATATTATAATTTAGAAAGTAACCCACTTTGGTCAGTATTTGTTTGCAAATTTTGCAAATCATATTCAAATACATGGTTGCTCTGGCAATGATCTGAGTACCACTAATGTCACCATAAGATGTGCTTCATTTGTTCTATATACTGAATCTTTTCTATGAAGCAAAATCAACATTTCTAGTTGTGGCTAACTCCTGTGGACTCTTTCCACATTAAGCTACCTAGCTGGGTGCTGTACATTTTGGCTTTTGCACCTCTAATGATAACTTGACATCTAAAAATGAATAGCTGCAAATAGTAGAGCAAGTTTGTAGTCCTAGCTACTCATCAGGCTGAGGTAGTTGATATTGGAGTTGGAGGACAGTCTGGGCAAGTAGCAATATACTGTTTCTAAATAAATTATTTACTAAATTAGAAAATGAACAGATCCAAATTACTATTTACTGAAATGAACTCAAGCCACAAGGTCCATTAAATCCGTAACACACATTTTGAACAGATATTTTCTAATTTTCTTAATTTTAAATGTGTTCCAACTCCACTTTTTTTTCCTCCAACTTTTTGCTTCAAATAGAATTAGCAAGCATTAAAATAATTTATTTTTCTACTTCACTAGTCTGAATTCATTGCAGGAAGTGTAAATTGTGATTAAGGAGCTCAGTTCTCCTCACCCCATACATGTCCAGAGCAGCCTCCCACTCTTTAGCGACCCTCAGGACTTAGGCTAATTTCAAAATACCTGTATTTTATATACTGCCTTCTAATGACTTTTATCTTAAAATAACAATGATTCAAACTTATTTTCTATAACTCTATATTTATAGATTATTTAAGCCCATGAGGCAGTACTATTTTACTGCAAAAGCTTTCTCTGCATAGAATTTATAGATTTCTAGATAATGAGAAGAAATTATTTCTAAAAGAAACATTTAAAACAGTTGGTATATTCCACATCCTAGGATAGCATATCTTTCCTTTCCATCCTCAGTCCTCACACTAATTCAAAAATTTAAGCCATTAGATGGTTTGTGATTTTTCTGACTTTTGTTCATAAAAATCTTGGTCTTTAGAGAGGTCTGTTGGCATAGATCAAGTATTCAAAGAATTAAGTCATCCAGAGAATTAAATTATATCTTTTTAACAAAGATGATCACAAATTGAAAATACAGTCTCTCTCTCTCTCACACACACACATATACATACACACAGAGAGAGACAATTTTCCTCATCTGAAAAGAAATAAGACGGAAATGGAGAGGGGGAAATTAGCACATAAATTATAAATATCAGATCTAGTGCCCTGCTTTATTGATAAAGGACTCAGGATGCAAAATAAGATTGAACAATTTCCATGCTTCAGAGTGGCATGGAAATATATAGATGCTACATGATTGATTAAGTGTGGAATATACCACAGAACTCCACATACTTAAATATCATGGAAACAGGAACAAAAATCATCTTATTAGAAACATAGATGGGACAAAGTCCTAGAGCAGAAATAAAGGTGAACATTTCCCCTGCAGCCAAGAATAAAAATCCCTTCTACAATGCTTTGAAACTAGGAAAGTTCTTTGTCCCACAAATATTTGACTATGGGAAAAGGGGGTTTCACCCAGTGATTAAGACTAGATAAAGCTATAGATAATTTCATTATAGAAAATTGGTATATATTGTGCACAACTGAGTTCATTCCAGATTTTCATATTTTTAATGTAATATTATTAATAAAAATAAAAATTAATAGATAAAAATCTTTTCATCCCTATGTATTGTTAGTTATATTCTAGATGTGAAACTCTACAATAACAGGTTGGTGTGGTGGTTAAACAGTTTCTTCTTTTTTCTAGTGTCATATGTATCACTGACTTCCAATGCACCATAGAAACTAATTCACATGCTAAATAACTAGTATTAAACAAGAATATATTATTATTTTCAATACTTCTTCATAAGTTGTCAGTAAGTGCTGGAAGCCAGTAGTAACTGATATATATACGTATCAGTTAGGTTAATGAATTTAATATGATCCCAGGCATGTAGCTCTAAACATTTAATCAAGCACTGAAAGTACCCCAGTGGTTCCAATCTCAGAAGAATGCACAATTGGTTCCAATCTCATAAGAACACAACTTTCACTATCATCACACACACCAGGGTGGCACATTTGGGTTCACTTACTCTTTGTAAATTAGGTACCTCACTTCTTGACTTTGAAAACCCTCTAGGCAATCAATTTCTTATAACTTGAATCAATGTTTTATTGGATGTCTTCTGAACCATCTGGGTGAGTTAAGGGTAAAGGAATCTAAAATGTATGTATTCATTCCATTTAAAATACACATGGGCTTAAAAACCAATTGAAAATGACTTGGCATGAATATAGAAGAACTTGGCAGAAAATGTTTCTTTGAACCCAAAACTTTTGACAAAGTCCAAATGCAATAAAAATTACCCACATATTTAATCATGAATTGATAAAATAGTTGAATAAACATTACATTGAAATAAATTTGAAAAATGTATATTTTCTCAAGTGAAATATACCTTAAAGACAGGCTAATGCATCTTTTTCTACAAGAATGGATCCAAATCTTTTCATGGAACAATCTGCTAGAATCTGATTACATCTATAGGGATGTTTTTATGTCTCTATGAGTCACCTGTTTCATTCTAGTGGCATTCTATGAATGTTCTACAGAACTTGAAAACAGTGCCAGGTGCTCTTTTTTTCCAATGAGATCATGTCATGTGTACACACACACACATACACACATAGGAGTAGGCCTTAACACATATACACTCGAAGAAAAATGTTTCTCCTCCCCAAAAATGTAAAAACTAGTCCCTGTACTTATTATTATGGTTGTAGTCTACTGACAAGAGCAGCTAACAAAATAATTCTTTTCTTATAATAAGTTGCCAGATAAAATGGAGGCAGTACATGTAAATTTGAATTACAGATAAACAGGAAATAATTCATTTCAGTGAGCGTATGCCTCATACAATATTGGGGGCAGACTTGAATGAAAAAAAATCAGTTTTTATCTGAAATTCAAGTTTAACTGAATGTCTTGTTTTTATTTGAAAACCCTATTCTCAACATAACTTCATAAGTGCACATAGAAGAGGAAATATTTCAAAGACTAAGTAGTTCTCAAGTTCCTACCATATAATCACATCTTCTTAGGTCCTATGATAACCAAGGGGTGTTCTCTCCAGACACTTGTCACTGAGTGACTATAAATAAAAAAAAATGTAAAGAAAGCAATATAGGTTAACTGCTAAATTATGTACAATATCTAAAAATGATCTGTTTTAGATGAAAACACTAATAATTTTAAATGAATTTAAAGTCGTTTTCATGACTGAGATGCACTTTGAAGAAAATTAAGAATTCTTGTTATGTGGAAAAGGTATGAAAGAACTTTCCAGGGAAGAGAAACAAAGTCAAAAGCTTAGAGTAGAGAATGAATACAATATGCTCATGACTACTTGCAGGTATGCAAAAGATGGAAACAATAAATGTTAGCCAGGGCTGGGGATGTGGCTCAAGCGGTAGCGCGCTCGCCTGGCATGCGTGCGGCCTGGGTTCGATCCTCAGCACCACATATCAACAAAGATGTTGTGTCCGCCGAGAACTAAAAAATAAATATTAAAAATTCTCTCTCTCTCTCTCTCCTCTCTCACTCTCTCTTTAAAAAAAAAAAAGTTAGCCAAAGGTGAAATCTAAAACCAAAATATATTTATATATAATGTCAACAGTTACTTTCAATCATTTAGAAAAGATGTGGCTTTACCTTAAAAATTGTTATACACCTCAAAATATTTGCAATTATTTGTTCATTTTAGTTATATATAACAGAAGAATCCCTCTTGATATAATTATACAAGCATAGAATATATCTTATTCTAATCAGAACCACATTCTTGTCAATGTACGTGATGTGGGATTTACTGTGGTGCATCATGTATATACATAGGAAATTTATGTCAGATTCATTCCACTCTCTTTCCTATTCTTGTCCTCCCTCCCATTCCTTCATTCCCCTTTGTCTAATCTCCTGAACTTCTATTCTTTCCCTCCTAAACTCCTTGTTATGTGTTACATATCAGTGAAAATATTTTACCTTTGGCTTTTGGGGCCTGAATTATTTCACTTAGAACAATAGTCTCCAGATCCATCCATTTATTGGCAAGTATCATCAAGTCATTCTTCTTTTTTGGCCCAGGAATACTTCACTGTACGTATATACCACATTTTCTTTATCCATTCGTCTTTTGAAGGGCACCTGGGTTGCCTCCATTGCTTAGTTATTGTGAATTGAGTTGCTATAAATATTGATGTGGCTGAGTCACTGTAGTATGCTGATTTTAAATATTTTGGATATATACTGAAGAATGGGATAGCTGATTCATATGGTGGTCCCATTTCTAGGGTTTTGAGGATACAGTCTTTGACTTTCAGTAATAATTACCCAGAAATGTTTTGAGATAAAGTAGAGCATGAGCTATGTCTATTTATTGTACTTACAGTGTCTAGCACAGTGCTCAATAAATGTTTCCAGAATAAATCATAAAAAAAGGAAGAAAAGGAAAATATACAGTACTTAGGAAAGTAATAGGTGAAGGAAAGTAGAATTTCAATGGTGCCTATGCCTCACAAGCAGGAATTCTGCTACTCTTTTCAACCATTTATTTTGGAGAATGTCACATTACATAAAAAATAATAATACAGGCATATAAAACCTCCAAGTCTCCAGGAAGAGAAACAAAACTCAGTCTTCAAAAAAGAATCACGGATTAAACAAAAACAAAAATGAAAATGAAAATAAATTTATTTAGAGAGTGATTATTATGATGATTTTAGGAGTGTAATTTCCAGGAATTTTGAAAGATGAGGATCATTGAGTGAATGAATGCAGCACTCACTGAAGATCTTTGAGGTACCATAAATCTGTCTGATTTCTAACATTAGCTTGTTGTGGTGTATTGATGTCAGTCATGTCTAGAGGTCTCTGCTATAACTGACAAGATACAGCACCTCACTGTCATCTGCAGATTTTTTTTCTTTAGGATGAAGGAGATTTGAATATCTGCCCTGTTTTGCTGGTTTTCAATCTCAAAATCATTATGTACATATATATGTGTTTAAAAATTAATATTGTTCTCCTCCCTTTCCTTTTTATTTCTAAAAGTTGTTAGTGACTTTTTCCAGGTCTGGTACCAGTTGGGTAAAGTCAAGAGATAAATCAAAATCTCCCATGAGACTAATGTATCATGTGGATTTTTAATGAATATAGAAGTAGATTTTCAAGAAATAAGATTTAAGGGGCTGGGGTTGTGGCTCAGCGGTAGGGCGCTCACCTAGCATGTGTGAGGCCCTGGGTTCGATCCTCAGCATCACATAAAAATAAATAAAATAAAGGTATTATGTCCAATTACAATAATTTAAAAAAAAAATTTGAAAGACTTTGTGATGTTTGGTGGAATCAAAAAGGCCCAGGCCAAGGTTTCCAAATCTTTTATTTCACAGAACTTTTAAGAATAAATGTTATCATAGAATGCGTTATTTTACCTTAGTACAAATCTGGTGCAAATGCCTATGAAAAGTCAATGGTGACCTCTATTGCCCAGGCACGTGCCTCCCAATTTTACAACATGGAAGCACAGAGTTAAATCCATATTATACAAACATGAGTTTGAAACAGACTCCTTTTATTTGAAGATAATGGTTTTTATAGTTTACATAAGATAGCATATGAGCTTTTTAAAAAGTCAAGCAAGGGGCTGAGGTTGTAGCTAGTGGTAGACCACTTGCCTAACATGTGTGAGGCACTGGGTCCAATTCTCAGCACCGCATATAAATAAAAAAAAAAAAAAAGGACCATCAACAATTAAAAAAAATATTTTTTTAAAAAAAGTCAAGCAATGCAAAACATCTATGAAGAATAAATTAATAATACTCAAGAGATTCTCATCATCCACAATGAACAGACACAACATTATTGCATTTTGTTCCCAAGCACATATACTGAATATGTATATAAAATTGTTTTCTTGAAATGATATCATGTCCATGTTATTTTTATTTAAAATTATTAAATATTTCTTGAGCTTTTAGGATAAATATAATTGAAATGAATTTGAAGAATCAGATTCATGTTTCTTTATTTAAAACAAAAATTGTAAGGCCTAAAATAGTGCTTTAACATTAATAAAAATGTTGTGATAGTATATACAGAGCAGAAGCAATTACTTTCTTCTCCAAATTACAACCCAATATTATCAAATTAACTCTGTACTACAAAAGGTGAAAAAAATAGTATTTTATGATTTTTTTCTTTCCATTATTTCCTGTTTTCAAGTTACTGAACTTTTACTTTTTGTAATTATTATTGTGTATAATACTTGAATTCTTTCCTGTAAACATTGTTTGTTCCAAGTTATTTACTAATTGAGAGATTTATACTTATCATTCATTTTTCATTTACCAAATATTATTCATGCTCTATTTCTGATTTTTAATTTTTTATTCACATCCTAGTTAGCAGATCTGGAGCAGTGAGTAGTTTTTGTGGAGGAAATTCAGAGTGTTATTTTTCTCTGTGCCTTTTTTACAACTGGTGATAATTGCATAGCTGCTTTACAAATGTAAATTGCCTTTGAACATGAATTACAAATTACCTGTGTTTTTTGATATTTCCTCCTTGGAATTTTGTAGATGTCATTCCATTTTCTTCAGATATTTAATCTAGCTTTGAAAAAGTATGAAACAAACCTGATTTCCTCTCTTAACATTCACTTTTTGTTCAGTCTATGTGCATGGAAAATTCTCCATTATCTTTGAAATACAGTTCTGAACTAGAACATGTCTCAGTATATATCATTTTGTATCATTTTTACATTGAGGATGGTGTAATCTTTTACATCTTTAAAACAAGTTCTTCATTTCATAGCAATATTTTCCCTAATATGTCTGTAAATATAATTTTTCAGTTTCATTTGGTGAATATCCCATGGTAGAAATAACACTCATACTTTTCATGTATTCCTTTTGTCTTTTATATCTTCTTATTATTTTTATATCATTGCCTTATTTTGTCCAGCTGCATTCAAAATAACAATCTCATGCCTTTCTTCTATAGTAGTGATATGTGATTCACCATTATCTTTACAAATTCTATCTTTTCCTAATTCATTATTTGTTCCATTAATGGTGTTAGTTTTCCCAATATGTTTCCATAGCTAAGAAATATCATTTTCTGTTTTTTTTTAATGTATCTCCTAGTATGAATTCATTTTTGTGGAGTAGGGGAGGATTTCTCCTTTCCTACTTTAGTTTTTATTTCTTAGAACTCATCCTTTTGGGTTCTCTTTCACTCCTATCTTCAGAGACCCACATCACTAACCTAGAGACTGGTGGTCTGAGGAACTTTCTGAGAAGCTGGTCCATCTACTGTTCCCACTGACCTCTCCACTTTCCCATGAATTCTTATTTTATTGAAGTCCTTGTTCAAGTTTTACTAAGATGGGAAATATTTCCAGAACATTGTTTCTATCTTTTTATTTTTACTTCTATCTTTTTAAAATAAACTAATACAATTTTAAAAATTTGTTCTTTGCCAGTCATATTTTCTTCTATCTGTTCTCTTGTAATAACTTTTAGAGGTTGCCCTTACAATTATTTCAATTAGGACTGTGAACAATTAATGTTAGAGAACTCCTAATACAGGGTAGTTTGATCTCTCTCTCTCTCTCTCTCTCTCTCTCTCTCTCTCTCTCTCTCTCTCTCTCTCTCTCTCTCTATCTATCTCTAATAAGATTTAAGGTTTAGTAGGTAACAGATGACTATGTCCTGTTTCCCAGGTTGTGGGATACACTTCAATTCCATATAACCACTAATTTTAATGGAAGTATTATGAATGTGACATCTGAGTGGGTTTCTCACCTCTACTAAGATCCATTGAAAAGCTTCTGTTTCCTCTCTTTGTACCTCTGCCTGTGTCTCTGTCTTTGTCTCTCTCAATTTTTCTTCTGCTACTTAGCTAGCTACCTATCTGCATATTAATTCCTAATCTCTGGCACATTAGTGAAAATCATGGGATGTTGGGGATTCATCATATTCCCCTTGATTACTTTATATTTATACTTTTGATGTGATCATGTATATTAAATGCATGCCTCCTTTATTTTTTCATTATTTAACACGTTTGGTTTTATAGACGATGTGAACAGTGAAATCACTTGTCTGTATTTGTAATAAAGTCCAGAATAATACTTAAGATAATTATTTTCAAATTTCATTGAAATGAAAACACAATCATTCTGAAAATTGTTTAGGCCTTTCACATAGCTTCATACAATATGGATGCCAGGAACCTTTAAAAAAAAATTCTCGGTACCTCCAGAGCTATGTAAGTGAAGGGAAAAAGGCAGGTTGATTAATGGACAGATAATATGAATCCGGATAGCCAGAGCAGTGTGCCAGTGACTTCATAGCTTCCATTTGCAACAGTGCACTATTTACAAGTCAAGTGCTGGCGAGAAAAAATAAAAGAAAATTAGCTATAAATTGAAACTCAGAGTCACATGGGAGTTTAAGAATTTCATATCCTGAAGCACATTCGAAGGCATTTCAATTTACAACTTGTATACTTTCTTTTTAAAGTCCTGGATTCTTTAAATTTGTTATCTCGGTGTTTTCATTTTAAGATCTGTATAATCAGCAACATCTTTGCTCTGTAAGGGGAAAGTGAAATCCCATTGCAACAGTGTCATTTTTGATGTAGTTGTTTAGAAAAAGAAGAAGAAGAAGAAGAAAAAAAAAGAGCAAGCATCAAGGATGAAATTATGCTGCTGTTGAGCCTCTAATTTTTCTATGAATGAATTGTAAAGTAAGCAAAAGGTGAGGGGAAAGTGCCATATGCTCTTCTTCAAGAGGATTGTGTCTTAACAACAGATCAGAAGTCACCTTTAACTGCTGACTACAAAGAAACCTCCAGTTGCTTATTCTGCAGAGGCAATTTTTGCTTTCCTTTTGCTGAGCTGCCAAGAGGAAAATATATAAGAATAATTATTTATTCCAGTTGAGTAATTAATAAAGGCCTTTACAAGCGACAATTTCACTGAATGGCATTAGAAAAGATGAATTAGATTTTTATTAAATGGTATTTCAATGTTTCAAATATTTCATTAATACCCCATAAGGAGTGTTCATGCTAAATTAGGGAAAACTGTGTTTTTAATTTCCATGTCTATAATAAATATATGATTCACATGAGTATTTATCTATCAAAATATTTTATATTTTTTATTTTGATAGAAAACCACTTTGCTGTTATTTTATGCCACCCAAAATATTATACAATACAAATCAGAAGATCCTTAATGATAGAATATTTGTCCTCATTTCTTTATATCATATTTCTTCTAGGAATCATTGACCTTACTTTTTTAACCATTTTTTACTACTTTTTTGCTTTCATTAAATTTGCACTAAAAATAAAGAATGTAAGCTTTTTATTTGTACATTGATTGACCTCCCTCCCTGCTACTATCACTCTTTCCAATTCATTGTCGAAGGCATGTACAAAGGAATTAACAGTGGAATCAATAAACATTTTTAAAGGCAGCTAAGAAACAGTAGTTAATAGACCCATAACATTAGTAAACTTTGGCTATTTTATCTAAACATGTGCCAAGTTCTAGAATTGATTAAATTATATTGTTATTGTCATATTGTATAATGTATAAATATATAATAATAAATGCCACTATTACATATTATTATAAATAGAAAATAAAATAGAATAATAGAAAATGAAATAAAACAAGTCATTAAAACTAAAAAAAACAAACCAGAAAAGAGATCAGTTTCTGCCGTTTTTTCTATCTGATCCCATAACACCTATCCTGGAAGCTGCCTTCTTACTATTTCTGACTTAGGAATGTCTTCATGAAGGAAGTGCTACAGGACTCAGTCCTTGGCCCAGCCTTGCTGTCTCAGTGAGCTGAGTCCCATGCCTATAAAATAGCAACTATATGTTGACAACTTCAAAATTTATAGCACAGTCCAGAGCTCTATCCAAATGTGAATCTTATATGCTCCACAGGCTACATAATATCTCCACTAGGATATATAATGGACTTCTGGAAAGTCTAACAATGAATTGTTTTTACCTAATAGATTTGTAAGGCATGGTGATTTTCATACCTAAAGTGATATAAAATAATTATAATTTTTGGAAAATTAAAATGTCAATGAATTATGCATTTTTTTTCTTTCTCTCACACCACATATCTCATCTGTAAGGAATGTGTGTCACTTCTATCTTCAATATACATTTGCAATCAAACCATCTTTCACCACATGTCATGCTCTGTGACCCTGGTCTGGCCCATCGTATTTCACCTGGGTTACTATACAATTATTTTTATAGCTGACCTATTTCTTTCAACCTGTGTCCTCTGTGCCATAATCTATGCTTATCCAGAGAAAGATCCATTTGCACTGTAAGGCAGATACTGTCAATTCTTTACTTAATAACTTTAGTGGCTCAGCATTTTACACAGAATAAGTCACTACAATCTCATTTAATAGATTCTCTTCCATGGTAATTTATCTTTTATATTATTATATCCTGATTCAACCACGCATCATTCATGCTGAATTCTTCTTGCTTTTGCTAAGCCTGAATATGAATCCCCCACCTTGTTCTGTTTCCTTTGTTGGGAATAATAATCCACTAAATGTCCTTTAGTCTATCTCCCTCCCTGGTGTCCTATAAGTATTTCTTGATCATGCTTTTCATGAGGTCTATCTTGATCACCCACTGAAATACTTAATTTTATTCCCATCCTAGCCCACAATACTTCTGTTATTTACTTTGCTCCATTTTATCTTTTACCTTCTACTATACAACACAGTTTTCTTACTTTTCGTATCAAGTATCTGTTTTCTACATAGACTGCTAAAATGTAAATTCCTTCAGGGTCATGAAACACACATCTTTTGGCTACAGAGCATTAATAGTCATCTTTTCACCAACCAGCAGATTCTCTATATAGGTCATTCTGATCCACTGCATTTCTTCCTGCTATCTAAAAATGAGTTTGCCTCTAGGTACAGAATCAATTGACCCAATGGATAGTACTAATTATCACCTGAGAGCCCTTGCTAAACTGAACTCTCTCATAATCCACTTACCTGCAAATTCCTATTCTCATACTTCCCTCAACTCAGTCTTATAAGGAGAAGTGGAGAAATTTAGTTACCTAATATTATTAATTTGTATCATTATAATTCCTAATATTGAAAATCCCTCATGATAATGCAGTATGTATTTATATCTATTTTATGTTCATTTCTCATTTAGACTTTGACAATGATATTCCTGTGCATGACCCATATACAAAGTTGTCTAATTTTATTTTAACTGTAAGTTCTGTTTTTCTATTATGAGCAGGTTAACGTTTTTGAAAATATGGTTTAAAAATTAATAATTACCTCACATTGCTGTGTAAGAAGATATTTAATGAAATGAGAAACAGCTAAAAAACCCACATCTGATTTATAACTAACATTGTACTTAAAAGAATCTTTATTTAAAAACAAAGCATATCAAAGCATAGTTCACAATATTGCACACTGTTACTTGGCAGGTAAAATTTCTACATATCTAGAAATAGCAGAAGACTATGAATGCACTGATTTAATTTTTGAGCAGTTTTTTAAGTGGTTCATTATAATTATACATAATAGTGGGATTACTTCTTACATATGTGTGCATGTACACAACAAAAATATAATTTGGTCAGTTTTGTACATCAGTACCTACCCTTCTCTCCCCTTGGTATCTTCCCTCTATTCTACTGGTCTTCCTTCTATTTATATGTCATCTTCCCACCATGTTTTTTTTTACATTTATAAGAATACAATAATTTTAGTGCTAAAAATTAAACTCACCCTTTATTAAGGAACGGCCTTAAAGTTACACAATGTAAAAGAGTATGAAGTTGCATTATTGTACAATACAGGTGCTAAGTAAGTAATTGATTTGAACCAATCTGTGTCCCATTTTCAAGGGCCTTAAGATTGTGAGAATAAATCTTATAAAGTAATGGCTTCAGTTTTGTTTTTTTTTTTTTTCCCAACAGACATAGTCATTGGATGTTGCTTGTAAGCATAACAAATCCCATCAGTGATGGTAACTCACTTTAAGCCAGGACAAAGGCAAAAGAGGCTGCACATTTATGCACGTTTTGCTTTATTAACTGTAATTTCATCTCTTCAACCTCCTCGAGAACTCAGGCCTCTGCTACAACATAATGGTTGAAAACCAGCTTAATAAACTTTGGAGAAAAATAAATAAATCTGGGCCGATCTGAGTGTTTCTTCTTTAGCCCTTATTTAATTATAAAAGTGACATAAGAAGAAAGATACTAATCTCATTCTACTGAGGAGTAAATACATTTGGGAAGAGTAGATTGTCTAATGTTGCTAAGGTAGCAATAATGGAGTCCTGACATAGAACCGAATCAATTCTTTGAACATTAAACCCAAGGCTTTTGGCTCTGGCACAGAATTAGAAAGTTGGACCAGGCAAGATTCTCTTAAAAAAAAAAAACAAAAACAAAAAATAAAAATAAAATATAAAAAACAACAAGTATTAATTATCATAAAATATCATTCTCTTATTCAAGTTATGGGGAGATAAAAAGAAAGAGAGGTATTTCATGTGTTCATAGAAAGCAAATTGTCTAAGTCCCACAAGGAGAGATGTTCAGAGCTCTGTGTCCATCATGTGTTCATACAGTCATCATTCCTTTGACTCTAATGACAACTGGATAATGAATTATCTATTAATTTCATTCTTTGTTCTGGAAATATCAATTCTCAATGGTAGTAACCTTCTGAAGAAGAATAAGAAAATAATTTCTGAATGAAAATTCAATTGTTCATAGTAAGCTATTCAGTCAG
This sequence comes from Urocitellus parryii, assembly GCF_045843805.1. NCBI lineage: Eukaryota > Metazoa > Chordata > Mammalia > Rodentia > Sciuridae > Urocitellus > Urocitellus parryii. The sequence continues at coordinate 65,519,153 of NC_135538.1, read as the reverse complement.
AGTTGGACTACTTACAACTTTCATTATTACCATGCTGATTTATTTCATCTGAATAGGCAGGCTGGCATATAAATTTTCACCAGGCTAAAAGGAGAGTGAAAAAAATTACCAAGGTCAGGGTGAATCCATTGCCTCTGTTCCCAATATAGTACTAATATTCTCCAATCATGCACTTGTAAAAGCAACGATCATAAAACTTTAAATACCATACTTAAATAAAAGGTAGATGAACTCACCTTATTACTGATAAATAAAATAGAAAGATTATTAGTGAATGAGTTTGAGTATCTGTTCTCCCCCCAGTGGTATCCAGATTTATTAAATCTCAGTTGAATTTTCATTGTAAATTATCAGTGTAGTTGCCTTTGTGAACACACAAAGTGCAAAATTTAGTGTTCATATTACTTCATTTGTCAAATAATTACAATGTACTGCTTTATGAGAAAATTCACCACCAACAACAGAAATAATACACATCTTTGTATTAATTACAGCATCTACACATCTTACTCAACTGACTTTGAATTAAGGGGCTATAAAAAAAAAACCCACACAACTGAACACCGTTAATTCTATCTTTTTCTTTTCCTTCTTTAGAACATGTTTTCCTAATTGAATATACTTAGTTTTTATTTAAAAACAGAAAAAATCAAAATAAAAATCTTATATGACAGTAAGTTAAATAAACATGTACTTTCATTGAATCCAAACAGAATTTTTTTCCATTATGCTGGAGTCTAATGTATATGGCTAATGGTGTTAGGGAACACTAGACTATTTAATTGCAATCAGCGGAACTCTGTACATCTTACTGTACACTTAGGCTGCTTTATATTTCAAAGACTGAGTTCAAATTAGGTTGAGGCTTTTTTTTTGGATTAGAAACATCCATATCTTTCTTTCTATCAATATTAAATAGATAATCTTATTTTTGGTTTAAATTCTTTAATTGCTTTAACATCCCCAGTTGTTTAAAAAAAGTTAGCTACTCTATTTCTACATGAATCTGAGGGTTCTTTTATCTACTGAAATTCAGTAAAAGTTTCTTAGGTTAAAAAAATCTGATAAGCATATTTATGATAAAGTGTATGGAAATACATATTTATATCTATTAATAGAAAAATACAATTGTGTGTGCTTCATAGCAACATAGGAAATATATTTCATATTTAAAATGCACTGGTAATTCAAAAACATGATTTTTAGAGAACTGCCTGTCATACTGTAAAATTCAGCAAATGTTAACTATTTTGATTATGTGTCTGTATTCTATAGCAGCCAACTCTCCAAACTCTAAACGAATTTCTAAGGAATTACACTAGAAAGATTTCAGTTTCTTTTTCCTCATTTTCTGTGATTAGTACTCCAGGGAGAGCTAACTAGACACAAAACCCACAGGTTCACTAAAAGAAATTTCATTATACAGACAATTGAAAAATACTGCCTTGTTCCCAAAGAGTTTCTGACCACCACCAAGTCAGCTTGATAGTTTCAGCTTTGTACTTCAGTGTCTTCTATGGATAGCAGTGCACCTAGTATGCATGGGTATGTTTCCTTGACATGATTTAAACCTCACAAATTCATTATGCATATTTTATGTTTTTGCATACCCTAAAATGCAGCACAATTCTTGGACAAATTTTTTTTGGCACAAAAAATAGTGTGTGCATTAAACTTTTAAATAAAACTACACAACTAATTGTTTCCTAAATAACATATTAGTACATATTGGTTTCATTTAATTTACTTTTCTCTCCTTCTTTTGTTGCAGAAGAGCTTATGGCACATACAAATACTGGCAAGAAAAGCATTGGTTCTTGTTTGTAGTTTTTGGAATAAATAGGTCTTACTCTTGTCTTTCAGAGTTATTATTTCATTAGCAACAGCAGTTGGCATGTACAGCATCTCCCCTCAATATAGTGGAATTAACCATGGATCATGCCCCTTGAGGATTCAACTCCTACCATTTATAATTGCCAGATTAAAAAAATTATGTTGTTCACCAAAGTTGGAAAAAATAAACACAAGGAAAAAATTAAACAACCAAGTGCCAAATCAGAGAAGAAGACTCAAGCTCAAGTAGATGATATCTATCAGGGACTAAAGATGAAAGGAATCAGATGCAAATTTAGTGGTTAGGGCCAGCTCTTCAATGGACATGAGAACAAAAGATGAGCCTTGGCCCATGCTGGAGAAAGCACAGTGTACAAACTCTGGGTCAGAATTTAGTAGTGAGCTTTTTTAAAAAGGCAGTTTCTTGAAAAACTGCCCAACAAACGAAAAGATTAATGGATAATCTCCATCTTTTAACTCTGAGAAGCAAATCAGGAGGTCTTCTGTCTACCAGAATGAATACTTGCTGGAAAGTACAGGGACAAAGAATCAAAAACACAAATCTCTCCTGAACTGAGGAGTGTGTCCAAGTACACACTCCTCACAAGATGCAGGAACCAATTAAAATTATAATAATTAATTTTCTCAATTTTCAATGTATTAATCAGTATTAGTTAATATTAAAAGATACTTTTTATGAAGCAAACAACCCAGGACTCAAGAAATCTCCCTTTCTCACTAACTCACATAAACCTTAGCTAGATAAAAAAAACTCCCATAAAGAACTGCATATCCTTGGAGGAAACATAATGTGAATATTCAATTAGACGTTTCATCTTTTGAATGTTCACCACTTATTTTGATTTTCATTAACAAAAGACCTCAATGCTTTGCTTTTAATGGTGGACAAACTTAAATGTACATTTTGCAGATTGGAGTTGTAAAATAAAATTCACAAAGTATATCTTTTCTTAATGATAACTGCTAAATATTGCTTTATAATAACAATTAAAAGTATCATTAATTTAATTTATTATGCCTCACCTCATTATCAAAATAGGCATGAGGTAAGTATAATGGTAACTAGGGCATTGTTTTAGTCTTTTATCAAATACTTTAAAGAATTTTAAAGGATTTTTTCTAATAGGACATAACTATATGTAAAAAATGTTAATTTTTAAGCAAATAAAATATGCTTTGAAATGGGGTCTCTCTATTATAATGATAGCATTAAAATACACTTATATATTCTAGTAATGTCTCCATTGTTCCATTCATTTTTATAATTCTGTTTTATAATTGACTTCTGAAAATATATTGGCTTTCTTTAGAAAAATTCATAATTTAATGATGGGTCAAAGGTAAAGACCCCCTGTTCAATGCCTCTTCATTTTAGTTAGTTTAGGATTTTTGTTGTTGTTTATTTGTTTTCTTCTCTATCTGCTTAGCTATTAATCATTTTTTCTTTTAGAGTTGGTTATTTTAATTAAAGCTGCTTGGCTCTGCATATCAGAAAGATAAAGTATTTGCTGGGATTTAAATTAGGAATCTGCAAATCCATCATAAATCTGACTCTGTTTCATTTGTATGTCTTCTGCCTGCTCAAGGGCAGTATGTGAAGTAAGTCAATATCATGCGTGTAATTGACTGATTACTGTTAATTTGAAATATGTGATTTTGAGAACAGCCTTTCTATAAATTCATTAACATGCCATCCTTCACTCACAATGATCAAGCTCCTGGCATATCACTAATAGGATATTTGCTTTGTGTTGTTTTCCTAGTGGCCATGATGAATTTGGTTTGATCCATTCCACATCTACAGCTGTCTATTTTCCCCTGTGACTAATGGGCCATAGCTGGCATGGCAGGATTATAGATATTTTTCTCATCCTTATAGGAAGATGAAAAAAATGGCAACAAAATCTATACTGTTGGCTTCATTTACTATAGCCAAAGAAGCATAAATTTATTATGAAACTACTATCAAGTCAAAAGTTACAACTTGTCTCCATAACTTTTCCACTAAAACAAAAATAAAATTCACATACTTGGATGCAATTCCACATAAACAGTTAGAATTACATAATATAACGTTCAACTAGTGTGTCAAACAAAAATATCAATGAAAGCTGAAAATGAATAAAATTTCAGTATTATGGTTTGAATGTGAGTGTCCCCACAAAGCCCCTGAATTAATGCTTGAGGTAAAAGGATTAGATTTCAGGAGCCATAACATAATCAGTGGATTAATTTGGAGGGGGGGTAAGTTAACAATTTGAATTGACTACTATAGTCAGGCCAGACATGATTGGAGGAATTGTGTAACTGGGGGTGAGCTTGAGGCTTATATCTTATCCTTCTGGTTCTGCTTCACTCTCTGCTTCCTGGCTACCATGAAGTGAGTGGATTTCCTGTGCCATTCCCATCTGTCATGATGTTCAGCCTCATCTTAGGCCCAGAGAAATGGAACAGGCAGACCATGGAGTGAATCTCTAAAATCATGATTACAAAATAAACTTTTTCTCCTCTAAGTTGTTCTTTTCTGATACGAAAAGCTGACTAACAAAATCAGTTTGGAAAAACGTTATGCTATTTGTGCTAGTTATGATTCCACTAGTTCTTACTTCAACATTTCACTCTTACCCTTCTACATTCTTCATCTCGTGCTGAGGTCTAAATGTTCTCTTGTCATTAGAGACAAATGAGGGAGAATAATTGGAAAAACATGAGTTCTCTCTTGTCCTTTTCTTTGTTGTTTCTCCTAGAGGATCATTGTTTAAAGAATGTAGCTGTTTGAGTTCTCTCTTGTCCTTTTCTTTATTGTTTCTCCTAGAGGATCATTGTTTAAAGAATGTAGCTCTTTGCTCCAGTCCCATGAATATTTGGGTATTTCTTGAGTCAGCTTTAACCAACTCTTTCACAAGGACTGAATCATACAGCAACCCATGAGGATTATACCCATTTTTTTCCATCTGGATAAGTAACCTTACTTTTCTGCAGTTATTAGTTCTTCCTTATCTCATTGTTTTCTCTTTTTTAAGCTTTCAAATATCTGCTTAATCAAATTCTTAGAATATCAAATTTTCTTTGATTAAATATGTAACAATTACTTTCTATTTTCCTCATCCTTCTTGTGGATTACCATAAAAGAAAGTTAACTTTTCTGGAAATTAGCTACTTTTATTTAAAAAAACTGAGTAAAAATTTTCAATCTATAGGCTCTCTTTGAAATATTGATTCAGTTTACTCTATTTTCTGTTTAAATCCATTACATTCACCTTCTGTCACTGAGGAAAAAAAAAAAAAAACTTTAAATTGAGCATCAAATTGAGTTGGAGAGCATAAGTGGTATTACCAGGTACCTAATATTGGTTTTGACTTTGTTTTTGTTTCTGGTTTGATATATCTGTCATTTGGGGGTAACTTACACTCCTTTCTCTCATGGTCTCTAACACACACACACACACACACACACACACAATGTGATTCTGGTTTGCCAAGCAAAAAATCATATTTTCCCTATTTTAACCAGTGGACAAATAATATTCCCTTGCCTGAGAATGTCAGTAATGAATGAACACCCAGAGGATACAAGGTAATTCATGTTGAATCATCCAATAGCACTACCTAAGAGAGATGATGCATGCATTTTCTCCAGTTAAGAACCATAGTAACTATCCACAAAATTGATTCTGGAGCTATTCCTCCTATCCTGAGCATACAAAGTTATCTTTTGTTTGTTGGCTTAAGTAGATTGAAGATGATTCCTTAATATATACAACAGTACTGCTTATATCTTGTATTTTAGTTGGCTACATTCACAAGCTATCCCTCTGGTTTTTCAATCCATAATTTGGCTTTGAAATATGAATTGACATATTTCACTGTATTATCTATTTAAATCCATTAAATTATAGATGGCTTTTTCTCCATTTTTTAAAAATGTGAAAGCAGAGAATTATACATACCTCATAGTTTCATGTATTGACATTATCATGAACTGAAGTTTAAATGTAAACCTTAATAATTTAACCAGCACCCACTCCTGTTTTATAATTATGTGTGGGTAATGTTTATTTGATATAGCAAGTTGGCCTAGATAATATTTCCATTAGCCTTTCATCATTGAGACCAAAATGCCCGACAAGAACATCTGAGAGGAGGAAAAGTTCATTTTCTGCTCATGGTTTTAGAGATTCAGTCCATGGTCAGTTGACTCCATTGCTCTAAGCCTAAGATTAGGCAGAACATTGTGGCTGAAGAGAATTCTTCCCTGTTCATAGGGGCCAAGAAGCAGAAAGAGAGAGTAGAAGGGGCCTCAGAGAAGATGTATTCTTCCAGGGCATGCCTCCAAAAACATCCCACCTGCATGTAGTTACCACACATTAGTCCACACAAACTAGAATGGACCAATTAGATAACAACTATCACAATCTAATAATTCACATCTAAATGTTTTTGCATTAACACAGGAGTTTTGGTGAGTACCTCATACATAAACCATAGAAATATTTCTGAAACCCATTTAAAAATAATAAAAGTCAATATATGGAACCAAAAATTAAAATCATGACTTAAGTTTCTCTTTATTAAAACACAAAGTACATACTGATGCCTCACTAACTTTATATACACCTTTCTTTATCAAATATGTATGTATAGTTATCCCATGTAGGAGGCACAATGATAATTATTAGAGATGAAAGATTGATAAACAACATAAGAATTAGGAATTAAGTTAATCATAGAATTCTCTATTTAAGAAGCTTCCATTACAATGAGATTGGGAGGATTAGATTAATTTTAGATAGGGAATAGGGGTGAGAGGGAAAGGGAGGGGAAAGGGGATTAGCAAGGATGGTGGAATGTGATGGTCATCATTATACAAAGTACATTTAAGAAGACTTGAATTGGGTGTCAACATACCTTATATACAAACAGAGAATGAAAAATTTTGGTATATATGTGTATTAAGAATTGTAATGAAAAACAAAAAAGTACATGTATAATGGATAAATAGATGTGAGCATACTTTATATACAGAGATACAAAAAATTGTGCTTTATATGTGTAATAAAGATTGTAATACATTCCACTGTTGTCATGTATTTTAAAAAATAATAAAATTTTTAAAATATTGTTAATCAGGCTGGGGATGTGGCTCAAGCAGGAATGCACTCGCCTGGCATGCGTGGGGCGCTGGGTTCGATCCTCAGCACCACATAAAAATAAAAAGGTGTTGTGTCCACCGAAAACTAAAAAAATAAATATTAAAAAATTCTCTCTCTCTCTCTCTAAAAAAAAAAAACTAATAATGTTTATCAGCTAGAGATACACTGTGAGGCAAGACAAAAACCTACTAGTCATCAACAAAGAGAAACATAATGTAAGGGTCATGGGTACCATGTGACAAATGAGGGCATCTCATATCAATGTCATACCAGTAGAAACATGAAAGAAGGGGGGAAAGTGGGCCATGTTGCTCTCCAAGGGTAGAACAACTTAGATAATATTTAGAAAGTTGTTAGGGAAGAATCTGCTATACATATTTAAAATAAAAGTAGGCCAATATAGATGGCACTGACTAGATTGAAGTGGAAATAATCAGAAAGTTAGAATGCATCAGATCATCTGAAGGAGTTTGACTTTTATTCACTGAGGTATACAGTGATTTATATATTTTGAACAGGAAAGACATGACATGACTCAGATTTTAGCATTAGCCTTCTATTAAAAATCAAAGGAAAGATTTTTGAGGAATAATTGCTAGAGAAATCCTGCAACTTTAAATTTAATGATGGGGATTTGCATATAAATCTTTTTCATTATTTAGATTTACAAAAGGGGTATCCATGAAAATTCTTTTTTGCCCTCTGTTCATGAGAGGCATAATTTAATTGGATCTACAATTTCATATTTTAGGAGATAAGCTTGAATTGGAACTTTAAAGCTCAATCTTCAATATATAAACAGTATTAAAGCCATACTTACCTGAAGGGTGAGAACATCTAGAGCATGAATATAGACAGATATTGGTGTTCTTTGAATTAGGAGTTCTAGTTCTAATGAGTTATTTTTATAATAGTATAGGCAAAAGAAGTGAAACAAATATTCCTCCACAAGAATATCAACACAATATATTTATTTTATTAAAGATTAAAATAATTTTAATATATTTAAAAATAGATAATGGCAGAGTTATAAAATTTATTAAAAGACTTGATTACAAATATCATTTAATGACATTGGGCCTATGAAAATATGCATATACACATGGTATATGTATGTGTATATATGTATTTATATATGCATAAATATATACACATAAAGATGTATTAGAAAAGGAAGATTATACTTACATTTATAAGAAGAAATTAAAGTGTTCTACTCTGCTACCTATCTTTGGGAACAGTGATCTCTTTTGAAGAAAAGTCTATTGATGACATGTGATGTGAATATAAAGGTGAGACACTTATATGATCTGTTATTTGTGGAAACATAAAATGAGGCATCAAAGTCATGGTACAAAGACATGCCAGTTGAGATGATGATATTGGATATTTGGTAACTTACTGTTTCACACACTGAGGTACATTTTATGTTCTCTTATTTCCTTTTCCTGAACAAAGCTATTATCTCAGATATAAATTAGACATTTTTTCTATGATGAAACTGAAGGAAATGGTGACTTTGGGTGAATACTACAAATAAAATTATCTAAGTGGCATGCTATATTAATTACAAAAGAATCTATAGCTTGTATAAGCAAAAATTTTACTAAGATACTGTGCTTCTCTTAGAAAACTAAGAGTGCCTCCTGAGTATGATTTATTTTATTATATCTATAATACATGAATTTTATGGATAAAACTTGGACTCTTCCTGGTTTAAGTGTCTGACCCATTACCCAGGCCTATTTGGTTTATTCTGCTATATTTTACCTCTGACACTAAGTAGTAGGTGATGAAGACAACGATTTTTGTCTTTAATCAAATCTTTGAACACTAGAAAATATAGAATATTAGTGGCTCAAGATCAGGATCCATTTTGGAAACTGAATTTTATATTTTATTACTTAGAAAAGTAAAACATCTAAAAAGTTTACAATTCATTTCTTGTGACCTAAAAATAAATGTAGAAAAATATCTCATTTTATCCATATACAAATACTTTCTATAATCTGACAGTTTGGAAAACTGCTTTATAAAATGATTTTACAATGTGCTACTTTCTTGGGTAACTTTATGTCATTTTCCAAATGTGTTTAGACTTGCACTCATATTTTAAAGAAACTATCACACAAAGATATCCCTGGTATAAATTTAAATGGTGAACAAAAGTTCATATGTACATCTTCACAAAACTTTCTTATTCAAGATATAAGATTTCTTCATATGATCTCTCAAAATCACCACAGCACTGCTGTGAGTTACATTATCATGCAATTAAGAAAAAAAATTTCCTGGGCATAGTGGCACATTCCTGTAATCCCAGCACCTCAGGAGGCTAAGACAGGAAGATCACAAGTTCAAAGCAACCCTCACCAAAATTGAAGTGCTAAACAACCAAATGAGACCCTTTCCCTAAATAAATTACAAAATAGAGCTGGGGATGTGGCTCAGTTGTTGAGTGCCCTGTGTTCAATCCCCAGTACCATAAAAGAAAGAAAGAAAGAAAGAAAGAAAGAAAGAAAGAAAGAAAGAAAGAAAGAAAGAAAGAAAAAATTTCTAAGTATTTATACAAGGGAAACAATAATCCATTAAAAAAACCTTAATGAAAATCTGTAAATATGTTAATTTTTCTCTACAGAAATATTCTTAAAAATGTATTCTGCCAATAGATTATCAGAGAAAAGAAATGGTTAATCAATTAAACTTAACATCCTTCCTACAAATGTTTATAAATATGGACAAAAGACCAGTGGAAAAAATAACTAGAATACCAAGATTACAAATATATTAACTGTCTTTGTAAACAAGCAGAAAGTTAGGATAAATAACTATTGTAAATACACAACAGAAACAACTGTCTTCACAGACCTTATTTTCTCCAAGTCAATTCCTTTGCTACTATGATCCATTTGAACTTAAAATTAGCAAGTAGAGTATTGAAGAAACTTCCCACGAAAACGTTGGTATAAAAACATTAAATTGTATACTTTAATTAGACTATAATTTTTCTTTGAGGGGAATTACTATCATTTTTGCCAAAGAAGAAAGCAATTTTATGCCAAAGTTAACATGACAATCCTGAAATTTGAACTTATCCATTTAGCAAAAAGCTTGCAGGAAGTGACAGACTCAAACATCTTGCTGCTTAACTTTGATATGTCTATAATATTTGGGCAAAATTCTCATTATTTCTTTTATGAATTTGAAAAAGCACTTATTTATTTTTATGTTTTGGAAGTTGAAATGTGTTCCTGAAAGTGAGAAATCCCTTTTGCTTCACCATATGCCATCTTGTCTTTTTGACACTCCAAGCCTGGAAATATCACAAGTGTGCAGACTCCTGATTTCCAAATTATCTACTGCCAAGAAGGGAAGTGGGTATCTGAAACTCAGCCATAGACCTTGGCAAATTTCAAATTCAGAATAAAACTTTCACTTTTAAATTGTGCTCAAAAGTTGAAAGGGATTTTTTTAAATGTCTGATTTATGTTTTATTCCTATTGCAGGATTTTGAGTGGAAATTATTACAGCCTAGTTTTAAAGGGTTTGTCTTTTCCTCATTAGGGAAAAGTTTTGAAGGATTAAGAAGGGAATTAAAGTTTCTATTATTTGCACTTAAATTTGACAATATAAAGAGTGAGAAATTCCATCTCAATAGCAATATTGCTGAAGCAATACTGCACATCTTTTAGGATTTTTAGAAAGTGAGTGTTGCTAGATTTTTATAGGTATCTAAGCAAATGTCTATTCTGTAAAGGACGACTTGTCTAGCAGTAGGAATGGGATGTCTGTATGCTATGGTACAGCTTTAAAATGAAATGCAAATTTTAATTTTTGCTATGTTGTTTATTAAATTTGTGTTGTTACCAAAAAGGTACTATAAGTGGAACTCTGCAAAACAGAGTGGATTCAACTATTTCTCTACTAGGTCTAAGAGTTTCTACTCAATTTTAAATAATGTTTTACTATAGAATCAGAATGTTTATCATAGAATGGAAGCAATAACATATTTATATTCCAGATACACAAACCAAGCTTAGGTGGCTTTATTCATTCAAAAGATAATTTAAGTAACATTTGTTGCATATTTTAATTTTTAAAAAACGCTTTTCAAAAAGCCAAAACAAAATCCTTCCAATTCAAGAAATGATAGATCATGATAACGTAAATTCCTTTTCATGCAAAAGGGTAAGCATATAGCTATGTGTACTGGAAAACAGAGAAATCTTATGTCAAAAACAATGACAATTCATAGTTGCTTGGAGTGAGACAGGATGTTTGTCTCAGTATTTTGGGGATTAAATAGATGCAATCCCCACAGAGAGACAAGGGATAAAGGTTTGTATAGAGTGATTTGAGAGTTGGAACTGAGAACTCATGTATAAAGCTACACACTGAAAGGAATATAGTTTCCATGGAAAGGTAGACAAGGAAAATTTTGTCTTTAAGCATCAAATAATAATATATTCATCCATGTCTGTCTCTCATCATCAGGGATAGATGGAAAAAAGGGAAAAGTTTTCTTGAGATTTAATTTTATCTTATAAACATCAAAGTCTGAAATTTATTAATATCTAAGTATAGATAAATGCCTTGAGAAAAAAAATCACCAAAGCCAAAACTCTTAGGGCCAGAAATATCACTGGAACGCTTTGAAAAATAAAACATTAAACTGCTCTGGAAACACTTTCATACTAAGTATTAGGAAGAAAACGTGGCCAGAAAAAGACAATATTCTCAAGTAATTACCAGAGCAAAATCTACAGAAAGAAATTCTAAGTCATAAAAAGATGCAGGTACAGTTAGGCAATATTATGATAAAAATATATAGAGAAAAATAACTTGTATGACTATAATAAAACCACTTTTATTATAAAATCATAAACTGTAACTAAGAAAGTATTATTATATATTAAATGGTTTTTAGCTAACAGTAAAGTAAAAGTAAATTAAATAATGTACATATTCTGTGTATAAATATGAAAAGCATACTTTAAAAATATATGTAAAATTTAATAACAAGACACAGAAAATTATGTTATTTTTAAGATAACATGCTCAATTAGGATCAAGAGAATTTTGAAAAAATATGAAAAATGAGAGAGTTGTTAGGTACTACCAGATTCCAAATACAGCGATTTCTTTTTTAACTGAGACAACTCTGTTCTGACCCAGGTTAAAAATGAACAAAATAAGGTTAAGAAATATATCCTGATACAAATATTGTATTTCATTCATGATAGCAATGGAATTTAAAATCAGTGATGAAAGAAAAATACAATCTGAAAATACATTTGAAAAATTTATAAATATATTGTTTAAATGTATCCTTTAATCACATTATTTACTTAAAATATATGTATAAATTTATATATAAATAATAGGCAAAATAAGCTAAAACAACTAATGGGAAAATAATAATTATTTTACTATTGTCTTAAATAGGTTTGCTAGGTAAAGAAAAAAAATCTCAAATTTGTAAAAGCTTATATGTGTGTGTGTATGTATATATGCATATATAATATATACAGTTTATAATTCAAACATATTAAAATAGAGAAACTGTTAAAGATACCACAAATAATACAAAGACAGTTGCATGGGAACATAAAACAAAAATAGTATATAAGAAAAAATAAGCTGAATCACTTCAATTTATAAAGTCTTCCTAAAAAACAACTAAACAGAAATGATGAATGTAATGATATGTACTTATCATTATATTTGCTTACCAATAAAAAAATATAATCACGCAAATGAAAAAATGAAAAAGAGATTCCATTTAGCCTTCCTAATACCAGCACACAATTTAGAATTTTTGTTGTTGTTGTTATTGGTAGGATGTGAAGAGACATTTTTTAATGGTCTTCATGTGAGTCTAAATAGAAATAGCATTTTAAATGATGATTTCACAGTACTGATGAGAATTATAAAATTATATTAACCACACCATGGATTCACCCATCCACCTACAAACTGGACATGGAAGGAACATCATTAGAAAATCTAAAAATGAAAAAAGGACCCAAATAATTATAATTTGCCAATACTCACAGAATGGTACATATATAAATGTTGTTTTTTAGATGGCATGTGTATCTTAGTTAAGAACTTTTATAGTCACATAATAACAACTAATTTTATCTAGTTCAGTCAAGTAAAGGGAGTATATCTTAAGAAGCCAAGAATTCACTGGTAGAAGGAGGTTCACCAAGTGCTTAACAAAAAAAACTGGTAAAATACAGAGCACAAAGTTACCTTTTTACTTCTACATACCTAAGTTTTCTCTCTATATAGGATTAGAAGCCAGCTTTCTATATTCCATAGTTCACATAAAAGATTAAACCTTCCATATATTTTTTTAATTTGGTTATTATAATTTTGACATCTTCATAGACTAATTTTCTATCCAGTGCCAACTTACCAGAAATTAAGATTGAATTGTCCCAGTTTAGGCAAGATATCCTGTTAAAATTCAAGATACTAGGTACATTTACTTTTCACCACTAGAAATGGAAGGAGTCATTCGAAAAAAAAGAGGAATTATTATGATCTTGTTATCAATCTCAAAAGTATTTTTAAAATGTATGTGTGGGTTTAAAACTCAAAAAAAATTTTTCCTGATACATTCTGTTTACTTTATGAAATAAGCATCTACTTTATCTCAAGTGATCCAGTGTCTATGTTAAATCAGGGGCCTTAAGGAAAAAAGCAGTCTTTGAGGAACTGGAAACCAGATTGAACAGGTGAATGGTTTGTTCAGTGGTCTTGGTTGCATGACATGAAGATCATCCTTAAAGTCTAAGTGGAAATGAGGCTATGCCCTACTATTTCACCAGAAAGCCTACTGTAGCAGTCATGTGTATCAGTGAAGTTTGGTCCAAAATTAACTTTAGATTCAAGGATTAATAAAAGTAGTTGAGTATGGAGAAAAAGGATTCTGTGAATATGCATAAAAAAGACTAGGTTCAGAAGAAAATAACTAAATAAAATGTTCAGATTACATAGTGAGTGAAGAAATATTAAAGAAGTCAAATTGAAATGCTGAGAATGTTTATGGATTGAAAATCCTGGAAGGGCAAGGGGTGATACAATTCAAAATTTCAAAGTGGAATATTTCTATCCTCATTAATGTTAAGTCTGACATTGCTGAAATGTAGTGATTGTAAATCAAGCAATCAAAAAATTCAAGGAACTTTGGTAAAACCATTGTTATTTTCTTTGTCAATTTGAACCCTAAGGTTGCTAACATTAGGACTTGTGTGTTTTTATTTAAAATCTCTAGGACTTGGGACTTTGTGTTGAAGATCATACACATACATCCTTTGACCAGACTAATAAAATCAAGCTTAACTTGAATCAGCAACTGACTGAATCAGCAATTCTTTGGATAATTAAAGTCAGAGAACTTTAAACATGTTGCAAAGCTTCAGATATTCATGAAGCCTAGCTTAGAAGGATAAGATTTAGATTAAAATAATGTATTATTTAAGAACACCTCTTATAAACCTTATCAAGTTTTTAAAATCTCTAAAGAACACTTAGGTTCTGTTTCTACCTATAAACTCTGAAATCCTTAATATATATACCAATTCATGTATGTCATATGTGGATCTGATTTCACTGTGGTAAAAATCAAGAGCATTACTTTTAGCTTTAATATATAATCTTATTTTACACAAGTTAGAAAGAGGCATAAATTAAAAACAAAAGAAAAAAAAAGCTTCATAACACAGAGCCTAGATCTGTGCTTCTCTAACAGTGAAAAGAAACACATTGGGCATTGCCATCGTGGTCCTCTTGGATCCATCCATCTGAGATACTCTGTCGTACTGAAAAATGGAACAGGTTTTTCTGTGTTTCCAGTTATAACATTGCTTAGGCAGACTCAAAAGATTTACCAAATTCTCTGGCAGCCAGTGTTTTAGTGGTTGTCTGGTGTATGGGGATATTCTGGTAAATGTTATTCAGGAGTTAGATGACCTTCAAATCTCCTGAAATAATCGTGTGTTCTTTAGCAGTGCACTTCTTTTTCAGTCTGTATGAACTACAGTTTGCTCCAATGTATCTATTAACTTCTCTTCTTCCATAAAGTAATGAAAACAGTCTTGCTGTTTTTGCCTTTTCCCCTTCACATTATATATGCTATCTTAGGACTGTTCACCTCAACATAATACTTTTTTTGATTCTTTCCACTCTCAAAAATGTCCTGACTTAAAATTAAAGTTATGTAGCCACCTTAGTTATTCATATGCATTTGCTCTTACTTTATAACCTCATTAAAGACTTCTTCTTTTGCTTTTTAGATTGGAATGCCAGTATTTTTTTTTTTTTACTTTTTCCCATGTTTAAGTTACTCCTGCCACATAGCAAATCACCCAAAACAAAACCATTGGCTTAAAATATCAACCATTGTTATTTTTAAAAAATAATTTCTTGGTTGACCCTCAGTTCCCTTGCTTTATGGGGTGTTGACTGGGGCACTAGATTCTAGAGGGTCCATAAGACCTTACCTCATGGATGGCATTGGGCTGAACTGCTGGGTGAGGAATCAGCTAGGACTGTTGTCAGGTACCTCATATAATTAGTAGCAGGAGAATGGAAGGAAAACATTGAGAAAGAGCATGTGCAATAGGAGATAGTTCCAGTCAGGTTTGGGAACACAATTTACCAGAACCTTACTTAATTAGTGTTGTAGGCAGTTTCTAAGATCATCTTCAAATTCTAGCTCTCTGATGTGTACACCCTGTATGATTCCTCTTCCTGAATGTGCCTGGGAACTGTGCATAAGATGGCATAGTTACTCTCCTAATTAAGTTGTATTATAAAGCAAAGGTGACATGACAATCATTGGTATGATTCTGCTGTTATACAAGATTACTTTGAGAATGGCTGGAGAGAGTTTATCTGATAAGATTTGAAGAAGTAAGTAGCTATGTTATAAGAGACCACATGGCTAGTATCCAAGGGCATTCTCTAGTGGCTAAAAGTGACTCCAGGTGGATAACCACCAAGAAAGAAAGGACTTCAGACTCTTAACTGTAAACTTTGAATTCTGTTGACAAAAAAAAAAAAAAAACATGCTGATGATATTGCATCCCTGACCTACAGATTAATTTTGGCCAGGTAAGCCCCTGAGCAGATGGTCCACTTAAACCACACAGATGTCAGATCCATGGAAATAGTAAGAAAAAAACCATGTTGCTTTTATGCTGAAAAATTTGTGCCAGTTTCTTACACAGCTCTAGAAAACTCATGTGCTACAGGAAAAGTTACGTTTGTTTCTTTGATTTTTTAGGTACATATATATCTCAAAATAACAAAATTTAATATTTTATAAATTCTTTTTTTTTAGAGAAAGAGAGAGAGAGAGGAGAGAGAGAGAGAATCTCAATATTTATTTTTTAGTTTTTCAGCGGACACAACATCTTTGTTTGTATGTGGTTCAGAGGATCGAACCTGGGCCACACGCATGCCAGGTGAGCACACTACCGCCTGAGCCACATCCCCAGCCCTATTTTATAAATTTTTATTATCAACATTAATAGTGGCTATTTCCTAACAGTCTGAATGGGTCCCTTTTCATTTTTATGATGAAATATCTTGGGGTAGATAACTTCATAAAATGTTTATTTAGCTCACAGTTGTAGAGCAAGGTATAGCATTGCTGCAGTCCTGAGAAAAGCCTTAGGTAAATGGCATGAGTGAAAAATATGCAGTGAGGAAGAGATCACATCTAGAGACAGGAGACCAGAGGGTTGGTTGGGGGCTGGTTTTTCTTTGTCCAGAAATCCTTTCATGAGAATTAACTCATGGGTCCTGTGAGAGCTACCTTAGTTCCTTTGGAGGAGTGACCCCTGAGATTTGAGGACCTCCTAGTAGGTCTTAAAATTCCAACTTCTTAAAATTCCCACTATGTGAACACCATTGTCACACTGGAAACCAAGCTTACAACACATGAGCCACTGGAGGACAAGCCAACATCCCAAAACAGTAGTCATTAACACTTGCTTTCAGCTTACCAGGACTTAATTCTAAGCGCCTTTGTTATTGTCAGTTTGATTGGATTTAGAGATGACTAAGAGTAAGAGGCTTCTGGGGGTCTCAGTGGTGGTGTTTCTAGGAATGGTTGGCACATGGAACAGTGAACCGAAGTGGAGATCACACTAAGTGTGCGCAGCACTGTCCAATAGGTTGGAGTCTTGAATGGAAGAAAAACTGGAAGAACAAAGAGGCAACAGCAGACATAAATTTGATTCTTTTTGATGGGTTCTTGATTGCTACTGCAATTGTCTGAGGGCCTCAGACTCCAGCTCTTTCATTCTTCCAAAGGAGACTCTGACCAGTGACTCTGTAGGTAGTTTCCAGGCCTTCCATCCCAACTGGAGATACATCATCAATTCCTCTTGTTTTGAGGCTCCAGGTTCTTGCACTGAGCAGCTACTGGTTTCTCCAGCTCTTTAACCTGCAAAGGGCCATTGTGGGACTACCCAGCTTCTGGAGGTGCAAGCCAATATAATAAATCTCCTTTTTATATACATAATATATATGATTATATATATTACATACATAATTGATTCTGTTGCTCTAGCACACCCTGAATAATACAACCTTCTACTTCTCACTCATGTTCTTTCTTTCCATCCCTTATTTCACTATTATATTAAAACATATCCTCAATAGTATTGTAGTGGGTTGGTCTTGTTACAATGGGAGCCCTTGTCTCATCAAGGAGAGGTTATTGTTTTCTATAGTGTACATTTGATAACCCTGGAGATGGGATTGTCAGATTTTAGGTTCTTTGATGCTAATTCAAAATTATATAGCCAGACTTTATTAAAATTCCCTGCTCTTAAGAGATATTTATATTTTCAGTCAAATAGTTTTCTGCCCTTCTAAAGGCTGATATCAATAATTTTGATTCACTGCTCATAAAAATTTAAAATTTTGTTGACACTTTTTTCTAAACTTACCAAGTATTCTGTGTGAAGTTTCATCTATTCAACACTTTTATTTTGCAATCTCTTTATACATTCAGCTTCAGATACTTGCACCTCTTCAGAAGTTCGCTTTCATGGCCATCCCCTGAATCCACATACTTCTGTATTCTTTCAACATTTCTGAAATATTTGCAGTGTACCTCATCTGTAGTCTGTTTTCCACAATATAAGATACTGATCTTGTTGTAATGAAATTTCTAAGACATTGTCTTTGTCAGCATGAGTCCAAAAGGCTCACTGGCTCTGTATCCCAGCCAGTGAGAAAGATGAATGAAAAAGGAGCCAGTCTCTTTCCTAAAAGAGCTCAAGGTACAAGTTGCACTTATCATGTCCTATTCTCTGATGATGGCCATATCAACCCTAGAGGAGTACATTCTGAGTAACTATATATCACCTAAAATGTTGAGATTCCTTTACCAAAGGAAGAGGGACATCAGGCACACTTTTAGTCAACCACACATTATAATCAAAAGAGTGTTCTAAGGCCTTTCGGGATCCTGGGGCATTATTATCCATTTTCATATAGGTAATTCTGAAGGTAATAGAGAAATTAATTTGGTGGGATTTGATTTACTTTATATTATAAACCTAAAATTGAGACTCAAGATTTAACAAATGTATATGGAAGTAACAGGAGGAATGTTATACATTAATTTTGTTTTGGTAATTCTAGGAGGGACGATCATGACAGTGAATGAATAGAGACTTAAATGGCTGCTGTTTCAGCCTGGGCAGGTGTCTTTAATTCTCCAGTTAGCTATTGTCAGATGAGAAAGTAATTTAGAGCCAAATATGCTTAAATGGTAATAATCTTCACAGCTCTATCACATAGCCAGTTATTTAGCTTCTTTGAGTTATTTCCTCCATCTGTAAAACAGAGATAATTGTCACTTCCAGGTTGTTAAGAAGATTAGAGATAAACTTGGAAGGGACCCATGAGTGTGTGGAATGGAGTAGACACTCCAAAACCATGAATATTATCATTAGTAATTTTTGTGTTGCCCCTTTCTTTGAGAATAAATTTCTATTCTCCCTTCTACCATTTTATGTCCACCAAATTCACTCTGTGCTAGGAACTCCAAATATTCAAACAATCACAATTTGACTAGTCCAAAATTATATATAAAAACACTAGATTTTTTTGTCTGTATTGTGCTCAAAGCACCAAATTCACTGAAGTACTACTAGCATAATTTTTTTGATACCCTGATAGCTTTATTCACTACTAGATGTCCCTTCAAACCAAACCCCAAATTTACTTCTCTATCCACTTGCAGTCTACAATCTTGTCAATCTCAGTAGATGACCTTACCACTTACTTTAGGAAGGACAGCATCCAAGTCAAATATGAATCTCCAAACATATCATTGTCTACCCCTCAATATCCGTTTCCTGACATTCTCTCTAGGCTCAAAGAAAACCAATAACCCCACATGTTCACATGTGGGTGTGCACACGTGTGACCCCCACACACATACACTCACACACACACAAAATTTTACGTGCCATAAATGTCAATCATTTCACATGCACTTTTAATTCTGTTTTTCTCACCTCTATTTAAAATTAGTAATTTACCTTAACTGCCTATAGTAAGCAAGAGTGAAGAAAAATGAGGAAAAAACATAGGCTCTGCCTTTGAAGATCTTCCAAGGAAATGAAAATAAAGGGAAAACAAGTATGTAAGAGTAGGATAAATACAAAAGCTTACCCATAAGTGGACATAATGACAAGTAATCACATAGTCATCCTCCCTCTTTACTAAGGAGAGTGGGATATCTTTTCTGAGAAACATGAATAAAGTATCCTGAGAATGTTTGACCTTGTTTAAAGGTGTATAATGTTATGAGATAAATAAATGGCACTATTCAATGCATATATATTTTTCTCTTTAAGAAAAATCAGCTTTAAATTTTAATAAAAATGTATTCTGCTATGAAGTATTCCACACATATCAATTACAAAAAGGTTAGATTTAAAAGGATTCTTAATCAAAGTAAGATTTTAAAGAATAAGGAGAAACAAAGAGAAGGGAATAGAGTTCTATCATTACATAAAATTTCAAAGCAACATAGTAAAAACCAAATACAAAATAACTGATATGTTGGCTTTTCTTTAATAATAAATTTTCTATGACTTAATTGCATCAAGTAAATTATACCCAGAACAAAATGGCAAATTGATTTTAAAGGCCATACTATTGCTTTGTAGCTCTATCTTACAGATACTAGAATGAATATGATTGATGATGTTTTCTGATATTCTATTAATCATAAAGAAATAAAAAATATGCATTGCTATTTGTCAAGTAACAAGAGATTAACCTGAGAAAGTTTATTGGAGCTCTGCTTGAGAGAGCATTTAAGGTTTATAAAATCTGAAACATAACTTTAATGACTATTTTTTACTATGAGAAAGAGCAATGAAAGTGGAAAACTTTGGCAGTATTTCATCAAGGTTTTGTACTATAAAATATTAGTAAATTCAGTAAGTTTAGCAAATTAAAGTCATCTGTGTCTGAAGATTTATTTTTCTAACAAGTTTATTAGTATGCAGTCCTTGGTTAAAAAAAATGAGTTGGATCCCATTCATCTGGTGAGGAAAATAAATATTCACAAATGTTACCTCATTCCCCCATAATATTAATTTGACTGTTAAGTGCAGAGTTTGAGATTTTATATAAAAAATTTTTAGACGTTGCTGGACCTTTGTTTTATTCATTTATTTATATGTGGTGCTGAGAATTGAACCCAACATGCTAGGCAAGTGCTGTGCCACTGAGTCACAAACCCAGCACTCAAATGATGTTATTAGTAACAATGATATTTTGGTATATATTCATTTTGTGCATTTTCATAAAATAAAAATATTTGAAAAAATACACACTTTTTCTCCATGAAGACCCAAACCTATTCGCAATTCTAGGGGATTCCAGTGTACTGAGGGCCAATTTCTGCATTCAGAACTTAATTTGTAAAGCCATAACGAAATTCAATGATCAAGGCTCTTCTTAATGATGAATAATACGTTTCTGGGAAGATGAATGGATGAGGGAGAAAGTAAAGATAGCTATGTGGATAATTAATTTAATTTCTCCAAATTATTTTTTCTTCCTCATAATCATAAATTTCCTCTATTTTTCTGTCTATTTATTAGTGGTTCATGGCAATTATGAAATGTATTATATCTAAACGTTTGCTAGAGTTACATCAGCTTTTATACACACACACACACATATGAACATAGTACATATGTACATATCTGTATATACATTTTCTTTTTTGAAAGCAGCATTCAAGATACACAAACTGAGTGCTTACCACATTTTATAGGATACATGTTCAGATCTGATGCCATAGTGGATCTTTGTATTTGTGCTTTCCCAGAACACTGGGTAAAATTATTATAACACTATATTATAACATTCTAACACAATCCAATGTAACCATTGGGGCATTATCCATCTCTCACTATGGATTTTATTATATTTAAATCTTAGGTTCTACCCCAGTGCATAAAGTAGGTTTTTGAATATATTTTGAATGAATGATCAAGTTATGCTCCCAAACTGAGTGTTGGTGAGGACGGTGAGATCAGAACCAAAGATATATTCAAAGAAGATTTTCTGAATATGGGTTTCACAGGGAAACCACAAATTAACACATAATATTTACCTCAACCTTGGGAAAGTCTTAGATGTAAGCAAGCACACAAAAGAAACCAGAATACTGGGTAAAATCATTATAACACTATATTATAACATTCTAACACAATCCAAATGTAACCATTAGGGCATTATCCATCTCTCACTATGGATTTTGTACATTCTTACCAGATGCCTGAATAAGGAATGGGGATATTAGTAAGTAGTCCTAACATTATCATAGTTTATAATTATAAGTATCATATTTTCTATATTATTTTATATTTAGAGAGCTAAAAAGCAACTGAAATATTATCTAAAAGTTAAGGGAAGCAGCAGTTTTCCATGCTGTACTATATTTAGCAACTACCCTAAGACCTCATAGAAAGCTGAACACACCAATTATCTACTACTTATAATGTATTAATGAAGCAATAATGCTTTTGATTTACTCCTGAAATAAAATTTAAAATCCCTTACAGATTAACTTTTAAACACTATTATTTCAGAGTAAAGAATTAACTAAAGGTGTTGTGGCTGTGGCTTAGTGGTAGGGAGCACTTGCTTAGCATGGGTGAGGCATTGGGTTCTATCCTCAGCACCACAAATAAAAATAAAATTAAAATAAATAAATAAATAAATAAATAAAGTTATAAAAATATATTTGAAAAAGAATTAACTAAATACAGGAGAACTATTTTTAAAAGAATGAGTGACTTTTATGCCTTATTATATTTTTTAAAATTTATAAGATTCATTTCTTCATGCAAAATTACTTAAGAAAAACAATGTTAATTTTTTTAAAAAAATACTGTTCTTGGTTCTTACCAGATACTCAGTGATCTTCCTCTTTTCAAATACAGTTATTTCTTTTCATTCTTAACCAATGTCTGTAACAGACTGTCTTAGCAATTATGCCTCTCATTAATTCTTCTCACCCTTGGATTTCATTTCCATTATTATCTGTATTTCTTCTTTTGCCTCTAGAATGCTTTTTCTTTGGCTTCTGCCCAGGTGGCTCCTTCTTGGCCCTGTTTTGTCCCAGCATTGGCAGAACCCACATATCAGCCATTGTTCTCATCCTTCTCACCTGTCTTAACTGTCTGAGAGCAACCTCCAGGATTCTAGTCTAATGAATTTAGCTAACATTTGATAATGGACTTCAAAATATCGTCTCCATTTTCAAGGTATCCCTTAAAATTTGGATCCATATTTCAAATTGATTGTTGGATAACATTCTATAAACACAACATACACATTTAACACTACACACAATTCAAAATTTGAACTATCTTTCTCTGTTTAGGCTATAGACTTGCTTCTAATTCTCTACACAAACACACACACATACACACACACACACACACACACACACACACGTGATATAGGCATCATACATATTGAAACTTCTAAGTCATTTTTGGATCTTTTTAAACTCCTGTCCTCAAAACTTTGAAGTGCACATCAATCTTCATTAATTCCATTATCTGTCTTCTTTATCAGTCTCTTGAAGTTGACTAAGTTGTTGCCACTTTCTACTTCGTGGGAGGACCTACACATCTTTGTGCACTGTTCTACCCTATACATCTTTCATACTGCCAACAGATCTATTTTTCTAAACACTAATACATGTTGCTGCCCTGTACAACATTTTCAGGAGTTTCCCTTGACAAAGTCCAGACATTTTTGGGAAACCATAAGACTCACATCTGCTTGTCTATGAACTTATTTTCCAGTGTTTCAGTAATGCTGAACAAAATATACTATAAAATAGTAGTTTTTTAAAAATTTACATGCATAATAGTCACCAAAGGTGTTTGATGTGAATTTAGTTTGCCAGGCTCATGCAGAGATACATTCTTCTTTTATATCTTGGGGAGAAAATGAGGAATCTGTAATTTCTGTATATATAATGAGGTGATATAATACATGTAGTCTACAGGGATGATAATTTAAAAGTTTTTGCCTGCCATATTTTGTCATGACATTTTCCCTTTCGCAGAAATTGTTTCCTTTATTTCAGTGCCACACAAGTGCCCACTCATTCTTTCAGAATCATTTCTGTGAACACTCACTTTTCATTTTAGCTTAATCAATTATTCCCTGTTTTGTGTTTCCATAGAATTTTGCTAATATTTTATTTTATTTTATTTTGAGAGAGAGAGAGAGAATTTTTTAATATTTTTTTTAGTTTTCTGCAGACATAACATCTTTATTTGTATGTGGTGCTGAGGATTGAACCTGGGCGTCATGCATGCCAGGTGAGCGCGCTACTGCTTGAGCCACATCTCCAGCCCAGAATTTTGCTAGTATTTTAAAATCTGTTTTAGATGTGGTTTTGTATATGTGACTCAGCAATGGTATTGACTATCCTCTATGGAATCTTTAGTTATATCTAAAGTAGGGGATTAATGTCTATTTTTTATATTTAACTGAATTTATTCTATTTCTTTATGTATATTATTTCTAAAAGCAAAAATTACTAACAAAGGGAATTAAAAGGCATAAACAACAATTAAATGTCATTTGTTACATATAAATAGGACGGTTTCTTAAATTTATGGATGATGTTTAATTTATTCAACAGTTTATAGGACAGGATTCAAATCTATCTCAGCAAGCTGAGGTCCTGAAAAAAATTGCATGGATTAATTTTTAATATCATATTTTTGTTTTAGAAAATCAGTTTCCAAAAATTAAATGTGACAATTGAATTTTAAAAAGTATATGAAAAATAGCTGGAGATTTTACCTGATGAGAAAGATACTATGACTTAGAGTGTTTTAACTTGTAAGAGAGCTAAAGCAATTTTAGTCTGCATTCATGAAAGTTTTGTATCCCTATCACAGGACACAATAGACTCTCTATAAGCTTCACAGATGAGTCCAAATAATAAACATTATTTTGTGTCTGTGTCACTATACAAGGATATATACAAACTCAAAAAGTATTTAGAGTATTAGTAAGACAATGAAAATATTTGAGGAATAGTTACCTGATAAGTTGTTGTAGGGACTGCTTAGAAACATGAGATTAAATGGTGACTGGCATCTGTGCTCTAATGTTTGAAATATATCATAAAGAAGGAGATGCACTGTGAAGTTGCTTCAGAATAAAAACTGAAATCAAACTCAAATTTTATGCAAAATTTAGCTCAGAATAAGTTATTTTAGGTTGGAATTGTGTACTGAAATAATGTATTAGAAAGACACATTCTCCCTCCTGGAAGATCTTCAGGATACCTGTCACAGAAGGGAATGTGTGTGCACCTAAGTGAACCTGTATACAATCTCCAAGTGGTGCTCCATCCTAACATTGGGACCTTAGGAATGTTAATTGGTTTCTTGGGTCCTTTATATGTTTTTTTTCCTGAAACTTTTAAAGTTCTTATTCATATTTAATAATTGTCAGTTTAAAATAAAGCATCCCATAATAAATTGTTTGTGTTTATGTAAAAACAATGTCCCTCCAGGAAAATTAACTCATAAAATAGAGTTAATACTATACTCTGACCTAGTGCAAATTCATAACACATACCCGTACATCCATACACATACACACACACACACACACACACACACACACACACACCAATTCATACACTATTAAAATCAAAAGTGCAACTACTATTGCCTGTTTCAGATCCTATTTCATTGATTTCCTCTGTTGATCAGACACAGGGAGATGCCCAGAAGGAACCAGAAGAATGGATATGGGTGATTTTCTCTCCCACTGAATTAGTGATGGTTGTACGTTCAGCCTTTGTATGGAACAAGGGGAACAAGGAATACTATGTTTGTATACATTGTTGCCATCTCCCCTTAGTTCTCCTTTTCATTTTAATTTGCACTCCTGACTGACATTTTTTTCCTAATAAAAATAAATTTGAGGTAAAAACAAAATCTTCTTGAATCATGAAGTTGCATTCATTATCTTGGGGGATTGATAATTGTATCAAGCTGAAAGACATATAACTGTTTAAAATATAATATTTTATGGAAAGCAAGCTGGTAAGGGATGTCTGGTAATTTAGGATAGCCAGAAAATGCTCAGGATTGTATAAGAGACAGGGTAAAGAACTGATAACCATCATGGTTAAAGATCTTCCAATTTTATGGACTATTTTCCAAATATCAAATCTTTGAATCCTTACAGTGACCTTTAAAGTGAACATCATGAGGCAATTTCTGTACTTGAGAAGATGAATCACACTTCAGTAACTTGAATAAAAAAAGGCATTGCGAGACTTGAAATCAGAATATTTGATTTAATGTATTAATTCATATCATACATTCAGCAGATACATGCTTATACAATTTACACAATAATTTTATAATATATTCTTGAAGGAAAGGAACTAAGACTCTGAGAATAAATGAACTTGTCCTTGAGAAAAATAATGAAGAAATGTTTGAGGTTGAAGTTTAGTCTACGTTTAAAAATCAAGAAGTCTGTTCTTCCTTTACGCTTTAGTAAGTGGGTAGCACTCTTTATATCAAGTCTGTTAGATTTAATGTACCTTTCTACAACTATCTGAATTTGAAGATAATTCCTAAAATAAGAGGGCAATCAAGATTTCTGACAATATTCTGACATAAGCCTCCCATTTTACTTGTTTTTTTCTGCCATTCTGCATTGTCTGCTTAATCATGTTTTGTCCCTTGCTCTGCTATCTTGGATTAGTTTTCTCAGTATATTTCAACAATATTCTCATTGTGACATAAAAACTTGCAAATATATGAATGCATTATGTAAAATCAAGTATAATGGAAGAGTAATATATTAGATATAGTAATTTATGGCATGAGGATTTGGTGTCCGCCAGTTTTCAGTTTGATTTCCATTTTAATCTCTCTGCTCTTAGCATGTTATGAAACCATGGGCAGGTTTTTAAAATCCTAATGTATTTACACTCTTCTAGAAATGAAAAATATTAATTATATGTCTTATAGAATGTAATATGGTTGCTAGAAATGCAAGAAATGATATATGTTAAAGTGTTTAGCTTAGTGCCTACACACAGTAATACTCAATAAATGTATAATCCAGTAAAATTGCCCCTATTAGATTCTTACAGCAAATCATGCCTGACCATCAGCCATCAAAGAGATATTTTGGAGGTAATTTCTACTTGTTTTAGAAAAGTGCAAGAAATTTTAGTGACAATCGTCTCACAATGACATAATGTCAAACTAGGTATTAAATACAGAAATGTGGGCCTTTGTTTTGCTTCCAAAATGTAGACATCCAAGAGAAACACTGGAGAGGCAGAGCTGTAGCCCTGTAACCTAATAAGGCATTGCTGAACTTTTCTAGTGCCACTAATATATTTTCAGTTTCAGATGGCTTTAATGTAAATTTCCCAATTGCACTTCAATCTGGTTAGATACACAGCATGACAATAGCTATGCAGAAAAATAAGAGTTTATGGTTCATCAGAACTCTATTTTAGTTATGTGCAGAATGTCTGCTGTACTCACTCATGGCTCTGTTTAAAGACTTGGCTGTTAGACATTTATACATCCATTAATTAGCAGCTAGGCATGATTTAAAGGATAATGTTCCTGGCGTTCTGCGTATATGAAGCAGTAAACAGCTTTTGTGGAAGATTAAACGCTGTAGCAAATCAGAGACATTTGGTGACCCCCAGCAGCCATTTGTTGCCAGAAAACTGCAATGCTATAATTATTGTGCCAGGGGGGGAAACATATTCAACTGAGCACAACAAACAGAAGAATGCATTTGAATTTGCCACTTGCATGTTTAGAAATATGGTTTCTTGTTTTTACTTTCTTTTTTTAATTGAACTACATTTGAAGAAAATTTCATGTTAGTTAAATGTAGTATATTAAACATACCTTGGAGTGAAAGGAATGAACAGTTCTAGAGATCGATGTACGTTTATAATGGAGAAGTAAAGACTATGTGGCTAATATGAAAAATCATGAAAATTATTTGATTTTTTTCCTATTATAATTAAATTTCAATCTACTAATTTACCTATTTAGATTGATTGACTGTCAATAAAAATATGGAATGTATAATATGCCAATCATGTATTTCTGAATAGATGTTTATTAAGTAAAATCAAATTATATTTTGGACTGATATGATAAAAATAAGCAAAAAATTAATTCTAATTGTTATTTGAAAAAAAATCAACAAATTTATAATTTAACACAGAAATTTGATGTTTACAAATCAAAATTTTTATATCATTTATATGTATAATTTTTAGCAGATACATTCATTTACAAATATGTGATATAGAACATATATATGTAGATATATTTCAATATGGATACAGTTTTAAAAATGTAATCATTTAAATAAGAGAGATTTTTTTTCAAAAGCACTTCCCCCCAAATCACTTGATTTTCAAGGTCTTTTAGTATTCATTTGCAATTATTTGTCTAAGTGTATTCTGAACAGAAAACAACTGAAATAATAAAAGAAAAATAAGAATTAAATATTTGGCAGGAATAAAAAAGATGTTTGATTGCACTGTGGTAGTCAGTGCATGGAGAAAAGTCCTTTTCATACATATAGTTGTCTGTGTTCTAGGCTTACTGGAAAAAAATTACATGGTTTAGTAAGCGGGTTTAACTTTCAATAAGAAAAGAATTTCCACTGTTCTTCCTGTATAATTGGATTTGGTATGCATTGTAAAAGAAACAGCGCCTTTCACTGAGCAGTGTTAGTAACCTATTTTTCAGTAATACAAAAGGCTCCTCACACCACGTGTTGATCACCATAAATGCTTGTCTAGCCCACTTCTCTCTCTTCTTCTCAGAGACCTTTTCTTCCAGACCAATGTGGTTGCAGAGGAAAAAGGGGGGAGGGCAATAAAAATCATTAAGAATCTGAGATCCTTATTTTCAAATGTGCACATTTGCTTTTTTTAAAGTAGGCGTTTTCAGGTGCCAGAACTTTCAAAATCTCCGAACTGCTTTAATGCTGAAGGTATATTTTGTTTGGAGAAGCAGGATTCTGCATTCCGTGAAATTTGTATCTTTTTGAATGGCTGTTGGGGGAAGAGACATTCCAGTATTTTGAAGCACTGCTTTAATACCTACAGAAAAGCTGGGGAGGCACAGAGGCATCTGCCTTCACTGTGACTAAAATGTTTACTTTAGCAAACACTGCTCTATTAAATTTCAAAGTGGTGCTCTTTGAATTTTAAATTGTAAAGAAAACCTGGCCTCCATTCTTGAAAGCTTTGGTTTAAACATAAAAAGAGAAACTAGCTTTGAAGTTTGAATGAGATGCATGAACTCTCCTTTTTTTCATTGAGTTTGAAGAACTTACAGGGCAGGCATGTGTGCTATTTATTATTCTAACTTATGACTTGAGTGATACTCTTATTTCTTTCACCCTTGACCATTTGGGCTGTTTTATAAAATAGAATTTGGAGGTTATTGTAAGGTTTAATTTAGTTTTCTCCATTCAGGGAATGTCTCAAACAAGATAATTTTATACATTTTTCTAAACAAACCATTTTATGGCTCTTTAATGGACATCTAATTTGTCAAATTATATCTATATTCCAGGGTTTTTATTGGTGCTCTTTATCCATTTCTCCAGAGTTTACTATGTACATAAAAGTAAAAATACAGAAAATTTGTATTTTTGGCATAGATGCTCACCTTAATGAGTATTTATTTGGGCAGATGAGTGCTTGCATAATTGAACAATTCATGGACCAGAGATAATTGAGCATTACAATAAGTTATGTTACCTATTTACAAATGGGAGTCATTAACTCCCTACTTTGCTCACAGAAATGAACTTTTTAAACCAAATAATTACAAATGTACCTTCACAAAATAAGCCTTTTCAGGGTCAGTTCATTTTATCTACTTTGATGAAGAATAATCTTGATAGTATTGTTTCTATTTTTACATGATATCAGCATTTTTATGCATTGCTCTTAACAAGTAAACATTTTAAGTAAGATGATTATAAGGGTCATAGATTATTAAATAACATTTGTTTAGTTAACTTCAGATTTTCTGTATAGAAATTTCACATAACATTAAAGGCAAAAAAAACACAAGAAAATTTGTTGCATTATTTTCAAATATTATTATTCTTTGGTCTTAATTTAACAGCTCTTTCAACCAATGAAAGCTTATCTAAACAAATTATAGTCTTTATTTAAAGGGCAGTTAAAAGCTAATAGTAGTGTTTTCTTCCAGCTATCTGTTTGAGATTCTTACCTTCTTGTCTCTTGCGTATTTAGGTTAAGAACTAAGGATATTTATGCAAAGCATTCAAAATATTGAAGAAGCAGTAAAATGAACAATCCCCTACGAAGATAGCCAATCAGAATGGACATCCATTAATGGGAACCAATGCTAACTGGCAATCCCCACAACCATCACCATAACTGTGTGAGCTTTGCTACATCTCCCATCCTTGGAGAACAAGAGAGCAAAGGTAAGGAGATTGAGAAACTGAACAGTCCTTTTCTCTAATGTGTCACAAACTGCTATTTTGTAGAAGATCTATTGGCAATGACTTTTGCTCATATAAGTTCTAACAAAGGCAGCATGCCATTTTCTTCTTTTGGAAGTTTCACATGCCCAGTTGAACATGAGGTCCAGAAGCAAAAAAAAAAAAAAAAAAAGAAAAAAAAAGTCAAAGTCCCATATTCTTTTTCATAACTGTTTTTCAATTGTTTGATCTGATGTCTAGCATTAAGAGTAATAATATCAAGAGGGAGAAATGCAGTCACAATTTTTACAATCTAATGGCTTCTGTGTAAAAATACATTTGCAATTTCAATTTAACAAAAAGGATATCTTTCTAACATTAGAGTTACACATGAAGCATAATGAGGTGGGATGTTTCATGAGGCAATAAGGTCTCTATAATCTGATGACATACCAGCAAGATCATCTTTGTGTAGTTGCCTAATGTGTTAAAAAGATCCTGCATAATTTAGGGGATATTACTAAACTCCTAAATGAGTTTAAAAGTCTAAAGTATACCAATGACATTTAAAATTTTGTTTCACATGCTCAACACTTTACATATTAATAAATTAAATAACAGAAGAATCCATATCAAACATTTAAGATTGTAATGAATGCAAATGAATGCGAATCACTATGACTTACTAATACATATTTAAGTCAATGTATACTATTTTTGCCCAATGGTAGCAATAGGAAATTGATTCAAATCATTTAACTTAAATAATGCGGATATAAACAACAGATTAGGTATCTTTTGAACTGACTGACATGCAAAAATATCAAAGTACTAGAAAGTCAATCTTGAGTTAATGCCAAATAGTTATGAAAAAACTAATATGATTTGAAATACTTTTGTTACACATGCCTTTTTAATAGGATGTCAACTATAATGTTTAAAATGGTAAATGCTTGTTTAATATAAATTATAATGTTTTTGCCAATATCTACCAGATATTTAAGAAAGCTTTTAGATATGAATCACATGTTATCCTTCTCTGATG
Source organism: Urocitellus parryii (assembly GCF_045843805.1). Lineage (NCBI taxonomy): Eukaryota > Metazoa > Chordata > Mammalia > Rodentia > Sciuridae > Urocitellus > Urocitellus parryii. The sequence continues at coordinate 65,488,022 of NC_135538.1, read as the reverse complement.
ATCCTCAAAACATGAAACAGGTTAGCTAAAATACATGTACTCATGACCAAATACCTCTTACTGCTATCAATATAGTTTACTTGGAACATTGAGAAATAATTGTAATAATGACGTATGAATAATGGAATGAATTAAAAACCTCTTAACTTCACACAAACACACACACACACACACACACACAGAGAGAGAGAGAGAGAGAGAGAGAGAGAGAGAGAGAGAGAGAGAGAGAGGCGTATTTACACAAAAGAACCTAAAGGATGCTAACCTCTCTGTTTTAAATCTATGAACTCTGGCATTGAGTATAACAGGGTTTGTGATATCAAATAAATATTAAAAAGATTTAACATCGCTAAACTAAAACATATTGATAGTTTCTATAAAAAGATAACATTTTTTGCTAAACATAGTGTTTCAAATACTGAAAGCTCAATTACAGTTTTCCACAGAAATGTATTAGACATTCAGAGTCATGGGAACAAAGGAATCTATCTGAAAGAGTAGAAAAAAATTCTGAATTAATATTGTGAAATCTCTATGATGCTAAACTGGAAATCATTTTAGAGTTTTAGGGTAGGTTTGATTTTGCTTAAATCATGGACAAGTTCTCTGATTTACTTGATTTAAATGAGACAAGATTACTACATAGTGCTCTAACTCAATCATCATACAGTCATCCAGGGAGGAAGAAACATTTTCACATATGTAATTTGTATAAACCATAAGGTTATGATTAAGAAATCTTAGGAATATGTATGACTATGACAGCAGCATTAGTATCAGCCTCTTTGTCTTCTTGCTGCAGACAAGAATATACTCAAGGATAGGGGATGACCTGCTTTTAGTACATGAATCAAGAAACAGTGTTTCCACTCTCAGGATACTGAATTTTTAAAAATGTCTTACAATATATAAGTAAGTGTAACAACATGCCACTTTATTCCAAACTTCTATCCCCCAAATACCTACATTAGGAGGGTTTCATACAAGTTCTAGCATATGTCTTTGCCCTAAGAGCTCTCAGCATGTAACACAGAGCCATTTTCAATTCACTCTAATTTTTTTTAATAGAATGAGCACATCACAGGAATATTTCTATTCTCAGTAGTTTACACAGTCCAAGTCAAATTGCCCAACTTCTGCAAAATTCCTCATCTCACATCACCTACTGCACAAGTAAAATTTAAATTTTCCATCTGGCCATTTAAATAAGAACTCTTTCATTGAATTTTATTGTAATTATTTTACTTATATTCTCATAATCTTCCTTCAGTTTAATAGTTTATTTACTTGGACAATAGAGAAATTAGTAACACATTTATTACTAAAGTAGTCAGCAGCATTAAGTACACTAAATATAGAGAAGGAAGGAAGGAAGGAAGGAAGGAAGGAAGGAAGGAAGGAAAGTAGGAGGGGAGAGGGAAGGAGAGACAAAGGAAGAAAGGAAGGAAAAGAAAGAGAAGAGCAAAGAAAGATGAGAAGAAAATTAAAAAGGAAAAAGAGGAAAAGGACACACAAGACTTGTTTCATCATTTCATTATGTTTTTCCCTTGTTCTAGATCAGCTAAGAAATTCCATTATTTTAGTTTGTTTTTGATACCCCTAAAAGTGTCAATTTATTTTTGACAATAAAAACATGAAGCATGATATGAAAGAACATGAATGTAAACGAGCCAGAATCCCATGCAATTTACTCTCTTTTATATTAAAATCACTCCTTTGAACCATGTGAGGACACTCCTTCCAAGTGCCATGCTCTCTTCCGACTTCATAAATGGTTTAGATCAAGTTATTGTAATTTTTCAACACAAAACAATCTAGAGTTCTCTTCTATTTTTATGATAAAAATCATAATTCTTTCACTAAAACTTTTGGACTATTCCAACGAGTTACAGAGAGTGTGAACAAATTAATAAATAAATAATTAAATCAAGACACATTAATATAAAATTCATTAGTCTATTATATTTTATTGATAAGATTAGAAGAAAATGTTGTCCACTATTAAAAAATGCAAGCTGACAATAAATTTTGAAATCTTTGATCAAAATACAATAAAAACACATTTTCAAAATGAACTTGAAGATTGCAAAGTAATTCAAATTCACATCTATCATATCTGTGAACTGAAAATTCTACAGCCCTGAAAATAGCTAAGTGCATCTGACCCAATGAAAGATCATTTTGCACTCTTTCTTCATTCATTCCAAGTTAATCACCTGATGTATTCCCATTTTCTGTAGAAACAATTGCATTAGGCAACTCAATTAAATATTAACAAGTTTTCATCAAATATTAACTTTGAACACATTAGAGAACATTTCAGTCTAAAAGATGCAATAACTTAAAATAATCCATTCAGGATGGCATATAATTAGTGGTACTTTGTAATAAGCAATTTTATTCCAAAATATATGTTCTAAAGGGAACAGAAGGAATTAAAAAAAATTACAAAATTTACCTAAATGCTCTAAACTGATCATTTTTTTTAGAAATTTACCCTACTCACAGAATGATATCTTTTCATTAAGGCAATGCTAAGTGTATTGAGAAATTCAACTGCTGTTTTTATATTTTTTAATATGGAAAACAAAGGCAAGGTCAGAAATAATAGAAGTTTATATCTTAGGTTAAAAAAGAGTTACATACTTACCAATGTTCTCTGTTATTCTGAAGGTGATAAATGTGGGTGTATTCACCAAAAATAAGTGAGCAATGATAATGATCTACACTATATCTTCCATTTTACAGTATTGCGAAGTAAATTAAAAAAAACAACCTTTGATTTCCAAATCAACTATTATAGGAGGAAATATAGTCATAGTTTCATTATTAAATGTATATGCTTGTGTGTATGATGCTGGGGATTGAATCCAAGTCCTTGTAGATGCTAGGCAAGTACTTTGAGCAACACCCACAGCACCAGACCATAATTCTTATAGTTTGTTTTATGGTTTTTAAAAATATCTGTCTTTATTAATAAAGGGTTCCATTCTACCACCAGAATTGTTATTCTGCATTTACTAAACATTTATTATTTTTAATTCTTAACCCATTTTTTTTTAATCTAGAGTGTTAGCTTCACATTTTTCCCTGTAAACGTCAAACTAGTGCTGCCAATTATAACATTAGGGTATATCTACATAGTTGCCAAAATTCAATTTAAAAGAGTGAAGATTTACCAGGTCTTGGCCAATTACTGGTAGAAAATGGGTCAAAGCAAAAATGGCTTTGTAGACATACACAAAATGTATTCTTATATTGATTGACACTGAGATTTCATGCAATAATATTTTTTTCTTCATAATTCTAGAAATATATATATATAACTTATGAGCTTCATATAAACACAATAAGAAAAATACTGGTGTGCTGATCTTTTTAACCTGGGTTGTCTCTAAAGCTAAGTCCTTGGATTATTACATGACTGAATTTTTGTCCTCACCATAAATTTTAATCATTTCAAATATAGTCCTAGAATTTTCATCTTTTTAAATGAAAATGATACATTAACACGGAAAGAAGATTCCTAGTTAGCAAGGATATATTTCCAAGATGCACTTTTGTATGTTTATTAACATTTGAAAACGTATATCATTGTATACAATAGAAGTGAGTTCAAGATCCTGTAGGCAAATTTCCCAATTGATAATGAATAAAAGTCAGTACAACTGTAAGTGACATACATACACCTCAATGAGAACCTTTGCTGTTTTTCATTTATGCATCTGGAATTAGGTTATCTAGTTATGTTTGCCATTTACATAACTCAGATAGTTCAATAAAGGAACTGACCAAATACTATGTAGTATTATTTTTCACAATTTTCTTACTAATATACTTTCTTGATTGAAATTTATTCATTCTCTTTCTCATATCTAATATAGATTTACCTTTCTACCTATCTCTCTCTAGATATATAAATCAATCTAGCATGAAATATATATCTTTCTATATATATGAGTGTAGATAGATCTCTATATAGAGAGAGATAGAGATATAGAAAAAGATAGGGAGATAGATATATACACAAGCAGATAGATATGGTATACAAGTAATAAAAAGCATAAACCAGTAACAGTGATATGCTATAAAAATTTACCTTGGCAATTAAGTAAATGCTAATTTTGACATCTATTTGGTTCAACCAGCAACAAAAACTTTTCTGTCTTCTATACTCATAGATAGTATTGTCTATGTTATGGGAATTTAAAGTTGCTTCTTTAGATGAACATTTTCTAAAATACCCTTATTACTGGAAAGGTGATTTTAAGATCTTTGGTGACAGATTGTGATAGTCCTGGGCCTGATCTCTATCTGTTCTCCATTCCTTTGCTCCATTAATTTTGAGACTAGCTCACAAATTCACAGTGCATTTCTCATGACCTACAGTCACTTGGCTTCACCAGATATTGCACAATGGAGACATTGGCAGTATTTTGTAAGGAAGTGGGAAGAGAAAAAACAGTGTATTTTCACCTTTATCTTTGCTGGGTGGTTTTTAAATTGGTTTCTCTCTGCTTCCAAATTGCATCTCACAGGTCCATTGTGATTTCAGTTTTGGAAGAACCTCTGTCCTCAAGTATCACCACCCCTTATCCCTCTAAGCTAAGGCCGGTAGTGGCTTTTTGCTATTACTAAATTTTGTTTGTTCTATCATATCCTTTATGCTTTCTTCAAATCTACATCACTTGTTTCACCAATTTCTGAGATGAAAGACCACATTGTAAATATTTAAGTGATTTGTTTTCTTGACTAAAGTCTAAAATAACACTAATATATGATTATAATCATTTGAAACACTATAGTAGTTTTAATCACATTTTCTATATCAGAATATTGAGATTTGTTGATAATACTCTTTATTACAGAACATGTATTTTGTAGATAATCTATGTATTCCTTAGTTATATTTATTTTTTAATGATTTTTTTATGGAGCTAAGCCTTCAATGATAACAATATCCAGCTTAAAAAAATAGTTCAAATTCCTTAACTTTGTGACAGGTCCTTCTGAGTAACACAATGTAACTTATGTATTAGAACATAAAGGCCTGAAGTTTGCAGATATACTCTCTAGGCCAGGGTAGAAGAACACAAGCAGGTTGCAGGTGAATCACAAGTAGAGTTTTATACATATTCAGCTATATTCTTGACATTTGCATTATATCATCATGAAAACTGTCTTCTTGGTGACAGAACTGTAGCTATCATGGAATCACCCTTATGTATAATTGTAATCTAAGGAATTCAGAGAAAACATAATCCAATTTAGCATACCATTTGGACCAAAATAATGTCATTTGGAAAGTCAAAATTACAAAAGGAATTGAACAGTCAAGGAAGCTTTATGAGTTTTGAGTAATGTTACTGTGAAGGTTTCTAAATGAAGACCCTGGGATGAGGACCTTTCCCTCCATTGGACTCACAGGAGATAACTCTTAACCTCACAGACTAAAAAGCTCCATAAGCCCTATGGTTTAATGTAAATTAATGAATTACATGGCTTATAATTCTCACTTATTTTAGACACTCAATCCAATTTATGTGTACATGTCTATTTTTTGCTCATTGGCTGTTAATCCAAACACAGATTTTTGCAATCTTTCTACCATTTGCCCCTTTGCTATTTTAAGCCAAGTTCTCAAATAGACAGGCAATTCCTTAAGTACTGAAGTGAATTTGCCAAAGGCTTTAGTATAAAAATGAGTTCATATATAGTATATGACAGTCTATAAAAGTGAAACTGGAGCAAATAGAAAAAAAAAGTGTATGTGGAATACACTGCACATGGCAATCATAAATCCTGGCTCAGAACTTAGGTTCCAGACACATGGAGTTGTCCCTTTATGTATTACTGAGGCTGCAGTTTCATTTGTGGCCCTTTTTAAAGAGATCTTACCATCTAAATCAACTAGAGATGTCATGTTTTCTTTCTACACATAGAAATTATTTTTAAAAATTTCCTCCTTTCATTTTGATCCTGTGAATGTCAGTAACAGTGATATTTTTAAATATTTATTAGCATTTGACATTTGATGATAATATATTTATAAACACATGACATACAAATTTTAAAGAAAATAAGGTTAAATTTTCTCCATTTTATGAACAATTAGATTTATAATTAGGCATGATTTAGTCATTTACTAAAATAATTACAAACTCTCCTTGCTTTTACAAGTTAGAGTAAACAAAGTCATAGGACACATAGAAAATATTTCCCTTTAAAGTTTCCTTATCCACATTTCCAGAAAAACAATAATTACCAGAGGATCAAGAAATTATTTCCAGGTGGTTCTCTAGGGTGTTAAGTAAAATTCACCTGCAAAGTGTTGATTTTTCAATGCAAATCCTGAGAACTTTCTTTCAAGTGGGCAGAGAACTTTTCTACATAAGCTCTTGGAAATGGAATGTCAGATATATTTCACTTAAGGTGTGGACACAAAATTCCCTTGAAGAAAAACACCAAACAGGGACTTACACCTTTAATTTATGTCCACTCATATGTCATCCACAGATTGAGATATGCAAAAATGATCCCAGAGTTTGCTATTCAGACACCTTCTGAATGTTTCTTACACTAAAATGGCAAATGAGTTGACCATATCTACCCTCAAGTCTATTAAAAAAAAAAAAAGAAAAACAACAGCAACACTAAATTAGTTACAGAATACTTTATCAAAAATAATGATTATTTATTAAAGTCTAATAGCAGTGTCCATCTTGACAACTCAATAAAATACAAACATAATAAAAAAAATTAGCAAAACATTTGCAGTTATCAAAAAAGTAAGAAAAATAATCTGATGTTATATATTCAAAAACTAGTGATGAAAGTAATATGTATGTATATGTATAATATATATATATATAATTAAATAATTTAAGGAAACAAAGGTTGTCAATACAAGAGAATAGTTAGGCAAAATTCTGTAAGCATGATCCAAATGAAAAGTAATGGCAAATGAAATATGTAAATATATTGCAAAATTTTAAAAAATTGAATAATTATTCAGTCTAGAAAAAATGCAAACCAAGTAACAGAAGGTAAGATTAAAATTACCACTATCCAACAAAATTCAAATGCTTTCCATATATATAAGTCCAGTTAAGGACTACATTGATCTTTCACTTTGCTCCTCTCAATTGATTGAACATAGAATCTACATATAGAATATATACTTCAATTTCCTAAGGGGACATCTTGATCCCTATTTATGAGTATTTTTTTCCTTTAGTTTAACAAAGAGGTCATGAACTAAAAATAAATTGAAAACTCTATGTTGAAGATTCAGAGTTATAATTAATCTAAATATCTTTATAAGAGGCACCCACCCATCAAGCTTAGATACAGAATTTGAGACATCATGCCAGAGGAAAATGCACTTTTATCTAGTTTGAGCAATTATGTTTTGGGTGTTTCTTGTTATTGAGTGAAATAAAATACCCTAATCAATCAAAATGGAAAATTTCCAATAGAGTTTTTAGTAATAAAACAATTAATAAGAACAATAAATCAGTAAAACAAGACATCGTAAACTAAAAGATTTTTTAAAATAAGATTTAAAAAAAATTACAGAGTTAAAAATATAGATGAAGTACCAAAATAAAAGGAGAGCTAATAGATTAAAAGCATAGAAAACAAGGAAAGAATTGGGAATTCTGATACAGAGATGCATCTTAAGATAATCACAATAAACACAAGTTATAACAGTTAGAAAATAAGAGTTGTACAATTCAGACAATACAACATCAGAAAGATTTATATCTTTAAGGTAGAAAACTCAATAAATATAATGAGAAGTTATTTAGTAATGCAATTTAAGAAAAATAGTTCTGAAGTGAGGGAAGAAAGCATCTGTAGACTTGGTGGCATATCATTTTCCAGGAAAAGCTTGGAATAATGCACTAACAATGAGTCATATCCTAACTATATTAATAAGTGTCCAGGATAAAGAAAGGATTTGTAGTCATCCTGGAAGAGTAATAAAGACACTTACAAGAAAAAAGTAAGGTTTATCTGAGAACATACTTCAGAACACTCAATATCATATGATAATAAATCTATGTGTACCAAGTTTTGAGAGAGACAAAACAAGGACCAAAGACTCCTTGTATACTGTCCAAGATATTATTCAGTTTCAAAGTCAAGAAAAATATTTTCTCACATATAAAATTATCCAGATAAAGAAGGTCCTATAATACCTTTGTGGGAAAAAAATCCTGAATATTAGACATAAGTCAATTAATAAATTAAAGTAAAGCAAAATAAAAATTAACAATGAAGATATTGTTATAAGAATAATCCCAAGTACAGCTAAGAAAGAACAATTTGAGGGCTTGGCCCCAAATATGATGTGATGATGAAGATATAGAAACATCAGTCACTCTGATTTGAACAGTGCACATGGTGCACACATATTGCAAAAATCGAATGGCACTCCATAAATATATACAATTATTATGTAATAATAAATTTTAAAAAAATTTAAGGAGATGGACTTTTAATGCGCATATCTTCTACACTAAATGCTCCTGATCAATTTTAGTGTTTACATAATATAAAATATAATAACAAGGTGAGTTACTATGTACCCAGTATCAACAAAGTTTCAATTTATCACTCTCTGCAGACTTACACAGACCGATGTGAGTACATTCTTTAAATAAGGGCTGGAACAAGAACAAGGATCACTTACCTAGATGTCTCAGGCTGTCACATTAACAGGCCTATTAATATGCCCTATCCTGCAGCTAATTGCTTCATCATTTATAGCCAGGGTAAATTAATACCATAAAAAGCTGAAACATGTAGTATTTTAAAAAGCAAATAATGACTCAACCTCATTACTACGTTTCAAGAACCCTCATTCTTAACAAATAGCATCACATGATGAAAAAACATTTGTCTAAAGTTAATCAGATCCTTCAGTTTTTCATATTTTCCTTCTATTTAATTCAGATAAAGTTTAATTTGGTGTTTATCGATAGAGCTTTTATATTGTCCCCCCATGTTAACAAACTAACATTAATTTTTTAAAATCTTTTTTTTTTTTTTTATTTAATTCATGCTTTGGCCTGGAGTGGGAAATACATAGAATGGTATCATCTAGTGCTAATAATAGCTGTTTCTAGATGATGTGGTAATGATGGCCAACTGCTGTTTTTCAGGTGAGAGAACTGCTTAGAATGTAACTTAAACTCTCATACTTTTTCTTCTGTGTAATTACAAGGAATAGCTATATGCACACACTTTCAAGGTCCCATCTGCCTCTTCGAATTGAGTAGACTTAGGGAAGTTGGAGAATGCCAACAAACAACAGGCACACTCCATTTTCTCACATAGGCATTGGAAGCTGTGAGGGCTACTGAAGGACATAGGTAATTGTTAATTTTAAAGCATCAATTTGATTGTGTAAAGTGATGCCAAGATAATTTGTAAACCTTATTTCTGGGTGTGCCTGGGAGAATATTTCTGGGATACATAAGTATTTGAATAAATAAAATTGCATGAAATCAATATGGTTGGGAATCAGTCAATCCATTGACTGCCCAAATAGAAGAAAAAGGCAAGTGAAAGGGAAATTTGCTCACTATGCTTGATCTGGGACAATCATCATCTCCTGCCCCTGTACATTAGTGCTCCTGGTTCTCTGGTCTTCAAGTTTGGACTAGAACTACACCACAGTTTTTCTGGGATCCAGGTAGCAGAGAGCAAGGGGCTTCTCAGTCTTCAGAATTATGTAAGTCAATCTCAATCAGAAAGTCTCTTTCTATATATCTGGATATTTTGTATTATCTTTTACTCTGGAGAATTCTTGCTAATACAAGACAGAAAAGAACTTCTTATTGGTTGTCCACAGGTCCCAGTGTCATTCACTGTATGAGCTCAATAAAAATGCAAATTTTCAGCCCCACTGAAGAATAGAGGCCAGTTCCTGGGTTCTTCACTCTCCATTTTATTCTACCTTATTACAACAAATTAAAGACTTTGTTCAAAGTTCAAAGCAACATCAACATCATAATAAGCAAATTATTTATAACTTTTAGACATAGCAAATGGAGAATATTTGAAGTGGGTCTGAGAAAAACATCAGGCCCAGGAAAATTGGTCCTGTATATCTTTTAGAACCAGTCTTTGAATATGGGTCAATTTTTCCTTCCACAACTTTATTGACAATTTCTGCATTGTTTATGAGTATGTATGAATACACAAAAAAATATTGAAATAAATTTCCAAATGCATATAAAATTAAAAATTATGATAGGACTTAAAAATTCAAAGGAGCAAAATATAAAATTATAAATGCACACACACACATATATACACACACACACTTACACTAGCACCATCTCTCACCATACAATTTTAGGGACTAATCCCAAATCACTAGTAGTAGGAAAATGGACCCTATGTGCTTCTTGGCGTGATTCAGTAAAACAGACAAACCATTGTCACATAAGTTCTATTGTTCAGTATCTTTACTGACTCCAATCAGTCTTGATATATAACCTCTAGAACAGATAATAAAAGTGATGAAGGAACAAGCTAAATGATATCTTGGGGACACAGACAAACCAGAAGTCAGTTGCTTCATAGCTCAGTCTTTTCAAAATTTCTTGGAAGACTGCTCTAGATGAAAAGACTCTTATGAGAAACATCATATAAACAAACAAACAAACAAATAAATGTAGTTCTTAATTAGATGTTGTTTTAGCACACCCATCTGCAACATACACTTTGGGGACATTTAGAGATATTGGAGAAAGGACTAAAAATCAAATGGTATTAGAAAAAATTTAAGTGACTTGCTTATAGATAATTGTAGTCAGGTACACAACCATCTCTATGTTTGAAAATACATACTTAAATTATGGTAAATTATTATCTAAAAATGAAATGAAAGAACTCAAAACATGACAAAATAAAATATTGTCTTTTTTCATAAAACTCCTTCAGAAGAAAATGGAGCAAATACTGGAGATAGTAACAATGGAAAGATCTAGGTAACACTCATATGAAGATTAATTATGCTTTTCCCTACCTTTCTGTTTAAATATTTTCTATTGCAAACACAGTGGATAAATGTAGATGCTAAGACAAGAAATACGATGGCACACACCATAAGAACTGCCATTTGTCTACAGCACAGATCATTGACTAGTTATGACATTCTTTCTTAATGACTCAAGATGTGATTCCAGGTTCCTTCTCTCATGAGCACTTGTAATAGCCAAGGACACTAGATTAAAATTAGGATTAAAGTTGGCACACTAGTTAAGCTGAATTCCACTCTTATAGTAAAAAACTATCAAGTTTCCTGAACACACATGAAAAGATTAGACAAAATAAAACCCCAGGTACAGGATGCAATTTTTATTTAAAAATGTTTTATTTAAATATAGAAAAGGATATATGACAGAGTGCTAACAATAGTTACTACACAGAGGTGGCATTTCAGTGATTTAAAGTTTGCTCCATTTTATTAATGGTCATTGACATTTCTAAAATAAAATTCATATTAATTTTACAAGGAAAATTGTATTTAAATAATTTTGTATGTATTGATACTGTGGGTAAAAATATCTTGAAAGGCAAATTGACAACTGATATAAATTGTTTTTAAAATTTTATTTAGTACAACTTTAAATTTTAAATTAAATTAGGAAGATAGGAAAAAATCTCCATAATATCCCATACCAAGTTTCCTTTAATTAGAATAATTATAATGATATATGTGTCAAATCTAATAGACCATCTCCAACACTTCATTAGTTTTGTTATGGTTCAGATATGAGGTTTCTCCCAAAAGCTCATGGGTAAGATAATACAAGAACTTTCAGAGGTGAAATGATTGAGTTATGATACCCTTAACCTAATCAGTGGATTACTCCACTGATATACATTAACTGGGCTGTGGGTATAGGCAGGAGAAGACAGATAACTGGGGGTGTGACTTAGGGTTCTATATTTTGTCCCTGGTGAATGGAGCTCTCTTTGCTTTCTGATTGTCACGTCCTGAGCTCCTTTCCTCTGCCACATTTTTTTTCCATGACACTCTGCCTCACCTCAGGTTCAGAACTATGGGGTTGGCTGATCATGGACTGAACTTCTGAAATCATGAGCCACAATAAACTTTTCCTCCTCAATGTTTTTCTTGTCATGTCTTTTGGTCATAGCAATGAAAAACTAAATAAAGCAATATTTTAAATTACTACTTTATTACTTTATTAATATTTTGCCCTCTTATAATCTAATATATTTGTGCTTTAAGATCCTTCTAAGGTAATGCATGACTCATCAGGCCTCCTATGACTCTCTTGGCTGTGACATTTTATCAGTCTTTCTTTTCATTTGATGAGTTTGGGAGTATTGAGTAGTAGTGGTTAAATATGTTGTAGGCTATCCCATTACAGGTATGTCTCTAATGTTTGTCTCCTGATTAGACTGGGATAATGTCTTACAGAGGAATATCATTGATGTCAGTAACTCATAACATATGTCAAGGAGTCATATTATCAAAGTGAACCTTCATTGTTGATGTTAACCTGGGTCACCTGCTTGGGGGAATATTTGTCCCGTTCTCCACTATAAGGTTGTTCCTCCCTTTCCCCCTTTTTTCTATACTGATTTTTTTAAAGCAATGCATTTAATTTTTAATAATTTCCTTCTATCATATATATTGGTAGTCAGCAAATAAGTAAGCATTAATAATTATTTTGAAATTATTTAAAGAGTTGTTCAAAAATTGTTTCTTGGAAAACAGAGGCATAACAATTACATAATTCGTAGGCATTTGTTATTGGCTAATCACTAGATCTAAATTATATGATCATTTATTTTACTATAAGAAAAGTATTACTATCTTCATGATCTTGACATATAAGGAACAGAATCACATAGAGGTTTGTTTTCCCAGGACTAAACAATAGCAAGCTGCATAAGTCAAGAATTTATGAAATTCAAAGATGTAATTTATATTATAGCAACACAGTGTCTTGTAAGATAATAGATGCATTTCAAACAGGACAGCTCTCTAACATTCATGCAACAATGTCTAGATGTCTAGACATTGGGTTTTAGGGAGAAGGGGGAAAATCAGAAGTTATGTGATCTCCTTACAGCAGACACAGCCAAATTACTATCTATTAAACATGTTCATGACTGAGGTCTTTTTGCTAAGTGAACTACCTTGTCTTCTTTATCTTTGTTCACTTAAGTTCTTCAGGCATATACTTTGCTGACAGATTATATTAATCATATCTGTATTCTACAGAATAAATAGCTCCATGTAATACAATATCATCAACAAATGGGTCTACTATGTATTCTTTCAGTAAAGCCAAATATAAACCATTATTTAGATAAGTTTATTTTAAGCCATAATAAGTGATTTGCACACTCATTTCATCCAAATTTTTTAAAAATACAAATTAGCTTTTAGAAAAGTATTTCAAAAACGTAAGCATTAATACAGATTTTTAAATACTTATTTTTTAATTTTAATTACATACAAAATACAGTTTTAAAAAATAATATTTAAATAATTTTGTAAAGACTAAGTATGGAAATGATATATTTCACATTATCTCAGCAGAGCTTAGAATTAATTTTTTTTTCGTAACCAAACAGCTGAATAGACTGAGATACAACAAAACACCTGAAAAAAATTGGTACATATGTAAATCATTTATTTGCAAAAGATCTTCCAATGATACAAACATAGATAAAATAACCAAATTTCTCTTTGTTATCAATTTCAATAAACAAATATATTTAAAAGTTTGTGATGTTTTCAGAAGTCATAGATTTGAAAAAAAAAAAAAAAAAAACGCCTTGTCAATTTGTTTTAGAAAACTACATCCTTTTCACAAATACTGTGAAGACACCTCACAAATACTGTGAAAAATGTTAGCATTGAGCATATCTTTAAATTATATTCAAAAATGGATCCAGAAAGGTTGTTTAGTGTGACAGATGTCACATAGGAAAACTTCCATTGATTGGACACCAAATTTTATAAGCATACAGAAAGGTATTAGGAAAATGGATTATTTTTGTTGCGCTTAATACAGACTTAGCAGGTAATACCGCTCAGAATTTGAATAGGTACACCACAGTGGAATTTTGTTCTTCATTAATATCCCAGATCAGTAGACTTAGAATTAAAAGATAAGGTTGGATTTTCATTTACAAAACTAGTAGAGTATATCTTAGTACAGAAAGCCTAAAAGAACTGGAAATAATCCTTCCTTTCACATATTTTCTACACTGCACCTGTTTTTATTTCCTTAAGACCAAGGCCTTTGCATCCTCTACCAATATTACAGGCCACAGAACCCTGTAAACTCCAAAAAAAAATAACATTTCATCCTTGGTTGAATATTGTTATTGCCTCTGTATTTACATTGTGCCATGTATATAGATATAACTTATCTATTTTTCCATTAAACAAAATCATAACTGGCATGTAGAGGTACAGAATTGGCTTCCTCTGTATTCTTGCTCTCTTTATAAGATATGATGTCCTCATTTTAGCAGTGCTTATTTTTTTGTAGCAGGAGTTTTGTTTGTAAAATGAAACAGCACCACCTTGTATCCTGAAATGAAGCTACAGCTTCTATAAAATCTTAGAACATTCATATATGTATTTCAAGTTTATTTACTGGTAAGCATGTTTTGAAGCACATGAAATGTAATGATAGAACTAGTTGGTGCTTGATTCAACTGTAAGATTATTAAATCATTAAACTGATACTATGTTCACCCCCTTTACTTTTTCTCTTTAATGTAGGTTCACCCTGAGATAAGTAATACACAAAAGCTATATTAATTATATACTGTTACCTCTAAGATCTCATAAAAATAATGACTGGATTGAACATCAGACTCCCTCTATACTTGTTATTTTATTACTTCATCAGTCCTTATATACATACAAAATAAGATAGAGCTTCTAAACTATACATTAGACAATTTAAATAGTTTAAATTAGACTCATAAAATTACACAAATGCTTTGATATGATATAAATACAAGGTTATAAATTAATTTACCTAATTATAATTATCAAAGCTTTGAAGTAGAAATCTATGACCTTTCTTTAGCAACCTAAAATAGATTTAACAGACCTCAAAAATGACTTTTTACATAAATACAGACTTGAATGTTGAAATTCTTAACTAGGGTTCTGGAATGATAGTCAGTGAGTTTTATAAAGGGGAAACATTAGCTCATACTTCTCTTTGTAATTTGATAAAATTATGAAGCACACCATGACATTAAATAAACACATTAAAATGTTTAAAATTTATGGGTGTTGGTATGTGACTCAGAGGTAAAGTACATGAAGCCTTGAGTTCAACCCACAACAATGAGAATAAAATAAGTACACATATATTATGTCTTCTTTTACAAAGATTTTCTACTCTCTAAGCCTGGTACAGTGGCACACACTTGTAATCCCAGTGGCTCAGGAGGCTGAGGCAGGAGGATCACAGGTTCAAAGCCACCTCAGGAAAAGCAAGGTGCTAAGCAACTCAGTGAGACCCTGTCTAAATAAAATACAAAACAGGGCTGGGGATGTGGCTCAGTGGTTGAGTGCCCCTGAGTTCAATCCCTGGTAACAAACAAAAAAAGACTTTCTACTATCTCAATAATTTCATACTTTAAATAAACAGATATACTTTATGATTCATCATGAATATAAGTGATATTAAAATACATTTGCACAAGTTTTAAATTGTCTAAAAACTGTTCTGTGGATTCAGATTGCTAGAATAATGTTTGCATTAAGATTTTTATATGAATGGCTTCATGACATCTTTAATTTGTTCTTCAGAGATACAATAATGTTAAAGGTGAAATAAGATATTATATTTTTCCCCTTGTGGATACATTATTTTTCCCTTGGATGAGCAATTGCCAAGTAGTGGTGAACCTATATTTTGCATTTCATGAGTAGCTTATATGCCATAAAATCAAATTATACTATAAGAATAGTTAAACCTAGTCAAGTGTCTGGAGTATTATATCTCATAGTCTTGATTACTGTAAAATCTGATCTTCTATGAGACAAATCTTCTTGTGATATTCTTCTTCATTACAAATGCTTGCTCACAAGTATCTTCTTCTAGACTGTGGGGTATCGGGAAGTTTATAGTGTGTTTGGAAACTTATTTTTTTGATACAACACATATAATAGTGACTGGTATATAAGAGGTGGCCAATAAATACATTTCTACAAATGCATTTTCTCATGTAACTGACAAATAAGTATGTTATATCAATAAAATTTCTCAAAGTTTCAAAGTCTGCCTCTCTAATTACAGTTAATAGTCATGGTAAAATGATATATGTGGTGAAAGAGGGGAAATGTACATCTTTACTTTTATTTCCAAAGTATAAAATAGGTAATCCACTTTCATTTTGATCACTCCATTATCAAGTTTAAGGATGTTATGTATTTTGCTTATTTCATTGGAATTATAAAGAATATAACTTGGGGCTGGGGATGTGGCTCAAGCAGTAGCGCGCTTGCCTGGCATGCGTGCGGCCCGGGTTCGATCCTCAGCACCACATACCAACAAAGATGTTGTGTCCGCCGAGAACTAAAAAATAAATATTAAAAATTCTCTCTCTCTCTCTCTCCTCTCTCACTCTCTCTTTAAAAAAAAAGAATATAACTTTAGTTAAGGAAAATTCTGTTTTTTAAAGCATAGGAAGTGATTGTAATCCATTAATTACACACACTTTGCTTCAAACTCAAGGGTAATTTTGAGTTGCTTTTGTTTAATCTTTTAGATATAATGCCTAATCTATCAAAATGTTCAAAAACATTGTTAAATGAGTAGATTAAATGCTTTCTGTGCAAAGACTAAAATAAAATGCAACTATATGTAAGCATTCAAGCAAATAGTAAAGATAGTAATCTTATGTAACTAAAATTGTCTTGATATAAAAAAAATCATAAGAATTTTCTGTTGTTGGCAAATGTAAAATTATTTGTAAGTAGAAAATTCATCCATAATTTTATACTATTAGTACTACAGTTCAAAAAAAGCTGGAAACTCAGAAATGATTAAATAACTATTTGAGTCTATCAAACATTTAAATTTCCAGAATCTTCATTCTCCCATATAACTAGACAATTGCTCAGATCTTATATGCTGTGATTCTTATTTTTATGTGATTTGGAGCCCTTCTGCCTTAACATATTGATACCAATAATCAACCTCTAGATTCCACAACTAATTCCAAAAATCTCTTGAAGTTGAATAATAAAAAAGAGGTGAAATTAAGTTATAACCAATTTATTTAATTATTTCATTAAAATATGAAGCCAAAATCAGATAATGTATTCAACAAATATGACCCAAAGTTAAACATATGGTATGTTCAGGAAATATATTTTAAAATATTCAAAGCTTATGATTTCTAGGAATGAAGGGAAGAAAAAGTAGAATATTTATGGAATGAACTTGATTTAAAATTGAGGATAAACCAAATGTGAATAACATTATCAAAGACTAAATACAAAAGTAAATGAAATATGCTTGCTGATGACCATAGAGTTATTAACTATTAATTAAATTGAGTTGTTTTTGATCAGAGGTAGAAGAAGAAAAATGAGAAGAGAAAAAAGGATTTGGTAACCATTATGGTTTAAATATAAGGTGTTCTTCAAAAGCTCATGTGTGAGACAATGCAAGAATAGTTAGAGATAAAACTATTAGCTTATGAGAGGTGTAACTTCATCAATGATTTAATCCATTGGTATGGATTAACTGGTTGTTAACTGTACGCAGATTGGGTGTGGCTGGATGGGGTAAGTTAGTGGGAGCATCCCTTTGAGTATGTTTTGTCTTTGGTGAGCAGAGATATATCTTTTTCCTGAATATCATCTCCTAATCTGATTTTTTCCTCCACACCCTTCTGCCGTTGTGTTCTGCCTCATCTTGGGACCCAAAGTAATGGAGTTTGCCACCTATGGATTGAGGCTGTTGACACCATGAACACCAAATAATATTTTTTTCTGCTCTAAAATTGGTCTTAATAAGGCTTTTGGTCACAGTGGTGAAAAAGCTGACTAAAACAGAAATTAGTATTGAGAAGTGTGGTTGTTGATATGACAAACCTGGTCATGTGGTTCAGAAGCCTTTGGAGCTAATTCTTGTGGGTAGGAATTTTGAAAATTTTAGAAATCTAAGCTGGTAAAGCATTAGAACATTGTATGCTGAGATTAGTGGGTGATCCTAGTGGAAGTTCAGAAGACCAGAATGCTGACAGGACTGTGGAAAGTAAAGACTGGGCTCAGGAAATTTCAGAGGACAAGTAGAACTCTATTGGCAATTGGATTAGGGGTAATTCATGTTACATTCTAGCAAAGAAATTCTTAACATTTTGTTCATTTTATTGAGGTTTAAAGTTGATGGACTAATTGTTCTGGCAGAAGAAATTTCTAGACAGATTAACTAGTCCATCATCTTTAAAGCATTCAGGCAGCAACATGAATATTGGTGACAGAGTTTAGCCATATTTACTGTGATAGTCAGGAGCAGAAAGGAGAAAGATTTGAAAAATCACAATTTTGTCATAAAAGTACAGTAAAACTGAGGCTAAGGGAGTTGTGGTTTTTAAAGAGATTATAACCACCAGAAAAATGCTAAGTAATTTGCCAAGATACAATAGGAAAGATGGCTTAAAGGGCATCTCAAGAATTGGCAAGACCATACCCATCTCAGGCTCAAGGGTGCAAAAGTAAAAATTCCATTGTGATGAGACCATGGGGGCACACTTCTTGTGCAGGATGGCTTAGGAAGTCGTTTCACTGTGCTCAACCACCCTGGCACTTAAAAGTTTGGTGCAGTCATGGTCCCAGGAGGCTTGTGTACTGCTCAAAATGATGGAAGACCTTGGTGTCAACCACATGATGCTGGTTCTGCAGGAATGCTGGATGCTGAAGTTAGGGGGTAATGTAAGTTTCCACTGGGGTTTCAAGGAAAAACCTGCAAGACCAGGCAAAGTATAGCAATGTTGAAGTTTCTCAGGTTACCTCTGAGAGGGTGATGCATGAAGATGTGAGAACAAATCTGAACCTGCAGTAGCAATCCCTCAGATTAAGAGATGTCAGTAATGTAGGATGTCCATGTAAGAAAGTTTCAAGAATTAAGCAGACATAAACCAAAAGGAGGCCACATTCAGCAACATTCATGTTGCTGCCTGAATGCTTTAAAGATGATGGATTAATTAATTTGACTGAAATCATCAAAGACATAGTGGCAGAACTCTGCAAGTCCTTTGGAGAGAACATCAGGATGACAAGTGCCCCAGATGCTTCATGTGGAGCAATAGGGCTTGTTTTCTCAGCTGGCTTTTGGTCTTGCTTTGGTCCCATGCCTTCTTTTCATGGCCTATTTCTTCCTTTAGGGATGGAAATATATACTAGGTGCCATTATATATGGGATATTTGTAAACTGCTTTTAACACAGCTCACACCAAGTCTGCCTTGAGTCTCAGATGCAATTGTGGACTTGAAATTTTGGGTAATTCTGGGACTGTTAGTGAGATGGGCATAAGCTTTTTGGGAAGCAAGGATGGAATTATATGGTTTACATATAAAGTTTCTTTCAAATGCTCATGGGTGAGACAACACAAGAATTTTCAGAGGAAAAACCATTGGCTTGAGGGGTGTAACTTTATCAATGACTTAATCCACACATATAGATTGATTGGGTGGCAACTCTAGGCAGCAGGACATGGCTATAGGAAGTAGGTTACTGGGGGCATTCCTTTGATGTATATTTTGTCTCTGGTGAAAAGAGGTCTCCCCCCCCCCTCCTAACTGTCCTGTTCTGAGATGCTTTTTACCTCTACCCCCTATGTCATGGGGTTCTGACATACCTCAGGTCCAGAATAGTGGAGTCAGTTGTCTATAAACTGAGACCTTTGAAACTATGAGTGCCAAATACAGTTTCCTCTTCAAAAATTGTTCTTGGTAGGCCTTTTGATCATAGTGGCAAAAAAGTTGATTAAAAAAGTAACTAATTTCATTATTATTAATAGTAAGAAACCAGTAAATCATAACCAAAAAAAAAAAAGATTACAGGTGCTGTAGAAAGGTATTTAGTAAGAAAGCAACAATAGGAACATCATTATGAACCTTCTTATATACCAGGAAAAGAAAGATCTGTTTATAGTAGAAACAATATCAGAAACAGAGTGAAAAATAATTTAAACATTAAAGGGTAGGGGAGAAAAGTTGACCCTGAAAGGAAGAAATAAAAAGATGGATGGGTAAAAGCCAGAAGCCAAACTTCTTTGACTAACATTTTACAGCTGTTTAATTTGAAATGGATAAAAAGTCATATTTATTTTTATAATTATATTAATTGAAATAAATTTAAAACAACAAAACAAGAAACAAATGAAACTGTTTGCATTTGGTGGTATAAAGAGAAAAATTATTAAAAGAGACTTTAAAAAACAGTAATTTGACCATCTATACCAGAGAGTCAGAGAGTATGTATTAAGAACAAAAGCTATCACCACCATTGTGTTTATGGTAGCTAGGATGTTTGCATGTGCCCAACCATATCAGTTATACACATTAGCTCTGAACTGTGCCACGTGCCTATAATCCTTACTTCTTGAAAAGCTAAGTCAGGAGTATTTTAAATTGAAGGCCAGTCTCAGCACTTTAGCAAGTCCTTAAGTAATTTAGTGAGAATTTGTTTCAAAATAAAAATAAAAAGTACTGAGATTGGGGATGGGGATGTGGCTCAAGCAGTATCATGCTCACCTGGCATGTGCAGGGCACTGGGTTCAATCCTCAGCACCACATAAAAATAAAATAAAAAGATGTTGTGTCCACCGAAATCTGAAAAATAAATATTTTTAAAAATCTCTCTCTTTCTCTCCTCTCTCTCTCTCTCTCTCTCTCTCTCTCTCTCTCTTAAAAAAAAGGACTGAGAATATGGTTCAGTTATAAAGTAACTATGTGTTCAATTGCCTATATCATAATAATAAAATAATAATTGTAAACATTAAATATGTGTATTTCTTTGTAAGTAAAAAATATACAAATAAATTTGTTTTAAAAACCACAAAACAAAATTAAAGCAATCATGTAATTCTTAATGCTGGTATATTACATTGATATGCTTTCACTTGCAATGTGTGTTAACACAAATGAGTGATTATTTTGTATTTTAATTATAGCAGTCTTAGTTATTGAAAAACGGAATTCTTAGCATGCATATAAAGGGAAACTTGTATAATTGAAAGTTATTAAGAAAGTATCCTAAAGCCCTAAATTTCTTGACAAACATGTGGAGAAAAGGAAACCTTTGTACCCTGCAGATGGGAATGCACATTGATATATATTTTTTTTTAGAGAGAGAGAGAGAGAGAGAGAGAATTTTTTTTTATATTTATTTTTTGGTTTTCGGCGGGCACAACATCTTTGTTTGTATGTGGTGCTGAGGATCGAACCCAGGCAGCACGCATGCCAGGCGAGCGCGCTACCGCTTGAGCCACATCCCCAGCCCCACATTGATATATTTATCATGGAAAACACTATAGAAGTTCCAGAAACAATAAAAATAGAACTACCATATGATCCTCTAGTGATCATTCCTGGGTATATGTCCAAAACAAAAAGAAATTAGTCTTTGATGATTCAATATGTAGAAAACCAAAAAAAAAAAAAAAAATCCCACCAGAGAAATTCTAGAACTCAGTAAAAGAATTCAGCAAAGTAGCAATGGTATAAAATTAACACCTGCAAATCAATTGTTTTTCTATATACCAAAAATGAATTAGCTGAAAGAGAAATTAGGAAAACAATTCCTTGCACAATAGCCCTCCTCTGCAAAAACAATAAAATACTTGGAAATCAATCTAACAAAAGAGGTGAAGAAACTCTACAATAAAACCACAGAACCTAAAGAAAGAAATTGAAGAAGACCTTAGAAAATAAAAAGATATACCAAGTTCATGACCAGGCAAGATTAATATTGTTAAAATTGCCATATTACTAAAAGGGATACATAGAGTTAATGCAATTTCTATTAAAATTCCAATGACATTCTTCATAGAAACAAAAAGCAGTCATGAAACTCATTTGGAAAAAAAAAAAAAAAAAGATGCCCAGAATAGCCAAGGTAATCCTTAGTGAGAAAAATGAAGCAGGAAGCATCACAATAACAGACATAAATTACACTAAAAAGTCATAGCAACAAAACACCATGGTATTGGCACCAAAACAGACATGAAGACCACTGGAACAGAATATAAGTCATGGAGACAAACCCACATAAATACAGTGATTTCATACTACACAAAGGCACCATGAACATACATTGGAGAAAAGTTAGTCTCTTCAACAATGGTGCTGAGACAACTGAAAAATCTATATATAGCAGAATGAAATTGAACCCCAATCTCTCAGTGTGCACAAAAATCACCTCTAAATGAATCAAGGACTTAGGCATTAGATCAGAGATGCTGTACCTATTAGGAGAAAATATAGACCCAACTCTCCATTATGTCATTTTAGGAACTGACTTCCTCAATAAGACTCCTAAAGCAAAAGAGGTAAAATGAAGAATCAATAAATGGATGGCATCAAGCAAAGAAAACATTCAACAACTTGCAGAGAGAACCTACAGAATAGGAGAAAAATATTTACCACTTGCATCTCACATAGAGCATTAACCTCCAGGATATAAAAATAATTAAAAAAATTAACACCAAAAAATGACCCAATTAATAAATGGGCAAAAAAGTGAACAGGCACTTGAAAGAAGAAGAAATATAAATGGTCAACAAATATATGAAAAAGATTCAACGTCTCCAACAATTAAATAAATGGAAATTAAAATCACACATCTCACTCCAGTTAGAATGACAGTTATAAACAAAATACAAGTAACAATAAATATTGGTAAGGATGTTGGGGAAATGTACACTCATACATTGCTGGTGGGACTGCAAA
The DNA here is from genome assembly GCF_045843805.1 of Urocitellus parryii. Classification (NCBI taxonomy): domain Eukaryota; kingdom Metazoa; phylum Chordata; class Mammalia; order Rodentia; family Sciuridae; genus Urocitellus; species Urocitellus parryii. The sequence goes on along the minus strand of NC_135538.1, from coordinate 65,465,026 downwards.
TTAGTGTAACCACTCAAAGAAGCAGTATGGAGAGTCCTTAAAAAACTGCTTCACCCAGTCTTTCCACTCCTCAGCATACATCCAAAAGGCTTAAAATCAGCATACTTTAGTGATGCGGCCACATCAATGTTTAGAGCAGTTCTATTCACAATAGCTAAGCAATGAAAACAACATAAGTGCCCTTCAATTGATTAATGGAAAAGAAAATGTGGTATATATACAGAATGGAATATTCCTAAGTCATAAAGAAGCATGAAAATCTGGCATTTGCTGGTATATGGATGGAACTGGAGACTATCATGCTAAGTGAAATATGTGAATCCCCCAAAACCAAAGGCCAAATTTTCTGTTTGATATATGTATGCTAATACCCTACAAGGGGAGGGGGAAAGGGAAGAATAGAAGTTTATTGGATTAGACAAAGAGGAATGAGGAAAGAGAGTGGTGATTGGAATAAGACAGTAGAATGAATTGAACAGAACTTTCCTACATTCATATATGAATACATGACCAGTGTAACTCCACATCAAGTACAACTAGAAGAATGGAAAGTTATGCTCCATGAATGCATAATATGTCAAAATACACTTTACTGTCATTTATATCTAAACAGAACACCTTTTTTAAAAAAAGAAATTAGTTTGTCAAAAAATGTCTGCACTCCTACATATATTGCAGCCTTATTCACTATAGGCAAGAAAACAACCTAGTGCATTCCTCTGATGAATGGATAAGTACTATTTGGTACACACACAATACTATTCAGCCACAAAAACAAAATGAAATACTGTCATTCTGTATAATATGAATGGGATTAGCAATCATAATGTTATATAAAATAAATCAGGCACAGAAACACAAGTACAGTGTGGTTTTCTTCACAGGTGAAATCTAAAAATACTAATCTCATCGGAATTGAGAATACAATAGTTACAAGCGGCCAGGGAGAATAAAGGGGCAGAAGTGATGGGGAAAGCTTGATCAACACAATGTTATAGTTACATTGGTATGCTATTGTATGTTAGGGTGACTATGAATAACTCTAATGTGTATTTCAAAGACCTTTGAGAATGGATTTTGAACATTTTAACTGTAAAGAAATGATCAATGTTTGAAGAGATAGCTATTTTACCTGATTTATACATTGTAGAATGTATAACTGTATGGATATATCACATGGTATCCCATAAATAGGTTCAATTTCTTTGTTATGTATCATGATGTTAAAGAATAAATGCAATGTAAAATTTTTTTTAAAATTCATAGAAACTAGTTATCACTAAAACAATGGGAAATAATAAATAGGATATTTTTGTTGTTTGTAACTATGATACAACAAAATTTATTGCAATATTAATTCATTCTTGATTTTACCTAAAGATTTTGAAGAGAAATACAGCCATAATATGTGTTCCAATAATTTTCTATATATGAAAAAAGACAAAGTAACCAAAATAATAGTTATGTATTTTTCAAATGGTTAGGAGGCTGTGAGGTTTAAAAAATGAGATTTTAATAAACAAATTGACAATTGATCCAAGAATCTTGTTAAAATGCAGATTCAAATTCAGGAAGTTTGGGATGGAACATGAATATTGCCTTCCTACTTGACCGCTGTAAGTATGATTTAATACACCATATGATTATTATCCTGCTAACAGGACTCTCCCACTTCCTTTTTTAACACTGACCACATGGAATTTGGTTCAGTGATTAAAATTCACATTTAAAAGCAACTTAGGCTAGAGTGCAAGTTGTCAATTTGCTGGCTAAGTTACTTAACTTTTCTGTTACTATAACTGAAAAATCCAGGCACTGAAAATGTTACCCATGTGATACATATGAGGAAGAAGTGAGCAAAAGATGTTGTATGGAAAATTTACACTTATATCTGGCTTATGATGATTACAGTGGCTTTACTATTATTGTTATATAAACAATAGCAGTAGCAGGAATCCTGTTGGTGGAAGAGATGGGAGAAGCAGTTGTGATGCTGATTAGAGTAATGTATTGAAAATTAAATGAGCACATTATGCAAAATCTTGTGACGATTTTGTGGACTTCATGATACCTACCATTATCTGAGAACATTCTACTCAATGTCTCAATCCAGATCAGATATAACTCCTTTTTAACACTTTTCATATAGGTTAACTCAAAAATATATTTTAAATTTTTGTTCCCTTTAATTTTCTCTTCCGCCATTACCAAAACAATCAAAACTAATTAATAGCTAATGGGGAAATTTATCCTTTTTTTTTTTTAACATTTTACCTTAAGTTTCCTGAGAGCAGCTGTAAAGAAAGGAAGAAGGGAAGTAGTGTCAAGGAAGTAGTATCCCTCAGAATATCTTACTTCAATTTGAAACAATTTTTTTTTAAAAAAGGAAAAATGACTTTAAAAAAATCTTCTATGGCATTTAAAATATTTCATCATTCTCTATTGCCAATAATCAAGAATATCGGTATGCTTGCTTGAACATATGTGACTCAAAGATCACTTTTTGATAATAAAAACAATTTTTGGATTCAATAAGGTAAAAGGCCTTTTGAGAAAATCCAAATACCTAGAAATGTTTGTTTTTATTTCATCAACTCTATCAATAGCTTTTCTATAACAATAGATGGAAATATATTCCATTATTAGGAACAAGACAATTGTTTTGAAGACAGAGGACCCTGAATAAATCAATGAATTATTTTAATTTCAGGTAAATAATTAACAGTATTTTGCCAACATATAACAAAATCTGTATCTAACAGAGAAAATAATTTGTCTTGGCTAAAGATCAAAATCCATAATTGCAAATTAAAATTAGGAAGAGAACCATCATGGAGATCAAATGCTTCCTGAATATACTAGACTTATCTTTTTAGTGTGCAACGTTTTTTCCCCTCATAGTCCCATTTCTGACAGAGATAAACTGTAGTAACCAAAGAAAGAAGAGTAGGGAGTTCACAAAAAGTAGCACACTATTAAATTGCACAGAATGTACCCCAGGGCCTTCAGAAAAAATGATGATGAATGTCATTAAAAGCCTCATGTAAATGCACAACATTTAATCTGCCTTCTGAAGTTCACAAATTTAAGATAGGTAGGCTTCCAAATATTGGCAAACACCTGAACTTTCTTTATGTGGTCTTATTTTAATTACTAAATGGTAACAAAAAAAAAAAAAAAAAAAAAAAAAAAAACAACTCCCTGCCATCAGGCTTCTTGTTATATACAAAAAGAAAAAAAAAAAAAAAAAAAAAGAACTCACAACTATTCACTTGGCCTTTTCTGACAGGGAATATCAAGGTTAGTAATTTAAGCCTGAAAACATGGAAAGGTTAAAGTATAAAGCCCAGAAAATTCCTTGTGACGTTTAACTTCAATTTAGGACTTGAGTATTTGGCTTCAGTGATCCTTATAAAGAAAGGCAGAATGGCTTAGCGGGTCAAAGTATGTGAACAGGAATAAGATACCTGTGAACATGTTCAACCTTCAACTCACCATGTACAAAAATCCTTTTAATCATTCTGACCTTAGAGAATCTCTTCCCAAGGAAGATGTACCACCTGACATAGAAGCCAGGATGAAACTTTAACTCATATTAAACAGAAGCCACAGTGTCATTAGCAGTTCCTGATTTTATCACAACACATCCTGGGCTTGGAAGGAAAAATGAGAGCAATTGAAGTCAACATTTTTTCATATATAATAACTCATTTCAGCACATAAGTAGAATCAACTGACTGACTACACCTTCGTACACAAAGCAAAAGCACATATTGCCATTTAGTCATCTTGCTAAAAATTGAAAATAAATGTCTTTGCAAATGTTAATGTTCTCATTCAAAATGTTCTTTTCTAAAATTGGAATCATTTTCCAATGCTTTCATTTTCACATTTGTAGCATTATTTTGTAAATGGATAGCCCCAAGCAATTTATAATGAGGTTACATTAATTTGCTACAACAAATTCAGAATTCTTAAATGTTGTATATTATTTGGCTTTATATCATGAACACATGTCATAGATGCATCATCATATGCTATTTTTGAGATATTGAAGGAAGAAAGCAAATTTCATTTTGGTTGTTCATCCACTTGATGCATTTATTTGTTCAATAGATAATTATTAAATACTTAATGTTTATCAGGCTCTATGACAAGTGCTAGGTGTATAGTGGTTAAATAATATGTACAAGCTATGCTTTTATGCATAGTGTGGGATACAAAATAAAAATAAGTAGATATATAAATGCACAAAATAAAGTAAAAAGAAAAAATAGTTTGTAAAATCACCTATAGAAAACAAACAGGTTTTTGTAAGTTTGATTAAGACAATTGCAACATGTGCCTGAAAATAGGAATTGAAGCTCAAATCTCGAATTTGATTATCATGTGTGAAAAGTTGGAGTAGAAAGTCTAAAATCAAGGAACTGGAAGAGGAACTATACTGGAGCACTGACTTAGAAAGATATATGGAGATGAAGTTAAGGAGGAATGCAGAACTGGCTATATTTATTGCCTCAAAGATGTATATTACATGGCCTTAAAGTTTATTTTTAGCAAGATAATGACATTTTTGAATATGTCATTCTGAGATGTGCAAACAATTAGGTAAAGAATAAATCAGGGAGATTAAAAAGTAATTCCTGGAAAAAATGAGTGGCTGGAATTAGAATGATACTGGTAGAAATTCAAATAATCTTACCAAGCCAAGAAATATTGGGCCACAGATTGCCATGGATTAGTGATATAGATTGAGAGCAAGAAGTGACAGGAGTGTCTCAAAAATATCTATCTGTCGATGTGCATCATGAATCTGTTATTTAAACAGAAAAAAAATGAGCAAAATCCAAGAGAAAAAGTAGTTATTTTCCCTGCCCCCCAGTACTGGGGTTTAAACCCAGGTGCACTGTACCACTGAGTCACATTCTCATTCCTTTTTACTATTTTTAATTTTGGGACAGAGTCCAAATAAGTTGCTGAGACTACCTTGAACTTAAAATCTTCCTGCCTCAGCTTCCTGAATTAACCACACTTTTAAGTAACAGATCATTGAGAAACATTCTAGTGAATATATCAAATGGTAGGTGGACATACAAATTAATCTCATAAGTTGATTCTTAGCTGAAGATTAAATGTGTAATTAAAATTCATTAGTCATTGAGGAGTGAAGTACGAACAGTATTCTGATGGCAATATGAATATAAATCAGATTAGAGCACATTTTGGGAGTGAAAAACATGGAATAACAGAAAACAGTAATTTTAAGCAGATTTTTTTGAGAAACTTACACAAAGTAAAATCAAGAAGGTTTTATATGCCAGGAGATGTGAGCTTTGTAGGATGTTAGCTTTGAGGGGTGAAGACCTCAAGCAGATGTGGAAAGACTACTGGAAGGGGGCCAGAAGGGAGGAGTCAGACTAGATAGTAAATAAAACTTCTCTGAAGTTAAATCTGTCCATCTCCTTGGACAGATAATTAGGATAATTAGGTCATTTAATTACTGCTGTTAGGGCAGAAAGGGAGTGGTGATCTTTAAATAATAAATCACTAAATCCAATTACAAATTAATTCTTCCTTTAGTTACTATATTTCAGAGCTTGCTACAGTGGAGCCAGGGTGGACCTTCCTGTAACACTGCTACACTTTTGCACCAGTTGGTGCTATCCTATCTGTTGGAATTTGATACTAATGAGTCAGTATTGAGCATGCATTTTAGTTTGTATTCCAACACATACACACAAGGCACAATGTGAGGAGTGGCCCAGAAAGCCATGGAATCTCAGTAATTCGACTTGCTTTATTAAGTGTCTATTCAGTAACAAATTTCTAAGGAAACTGCTGAAGACCATAGCAAAAGATGAAAATGTATGAAGGGAAAGGAGAGAATCATTTATCTTCTGCTAGTGTTCACAGGTGCTAAGTGCCCTCTTCACAGAAGACTGCTTCTTGCAGAACAATCTCAATTCCTCACTGCTTTCTCCTAGGCCTTGTGCTTTTCATCCTTATTTATTTATTTATTTATTTATTTATTTATTTATTTATTGTTGAAAAGAGATGAGAAAGGGTAAGATTTAATACAAATAAATTATCTAAGTAAAGTATATGGGGCATTTGTAGGTGAAATCATATGCAATCATATATGTAGGGGTTGAAAACATACCAATTTCAACAAAAAACACTAAAATAACAATAATAACAATAGTAATTGTCAACCTGGTTTTAGGGAGGTAATTTTGCCTTTATGTGTTATAGAGTATACATAAAAGAAAAGATCAAAATCCAAATTCTATCAGTTCAGTAAAGAGAACAAACATATGGGATGGAAATATGATCATATTTGATAGAATTCAGGTTATTTTGATGTAAGATAAGTGATATTTAACATGAGACAAAATAATCTTTAAAACCTTGGTGATTTGATTAATTAGAAGAGGTATTTTCAAATTATATTAAAACAATAATGTATAAAATCAACCTTATTCACAGCTTCATATAACGAAATTTTTCACATTGTGTACTTTGAACCCAAGTTAAATATGGCTGCACGTCTCAAATTTGATCTTACAATTAAGTTGCATAAAAGATTATTTCTATAATTTTTTATAAATACATGTACAACAGCAAAAAAAACAACAGACTTAATAAAGTATTGTGATATTAAAATAATCACTTGAATATTTCAGGTACTAAAAGAAAAAAAAAATTACTGGGTAATATAATTGTTCTAACAGCTAACCATATTTCTGTAACACTACAACACCATGCTGGTGATAAATGCCAAAGCAAAGCTGTTGAAAAGAACAATGTGATATCCTTGAATTGACTATAGAAAGAAAAATTGGATCATAAATATTCTATGTATGTATCTCCCTAATGGTACTGGAGAATCTTAATTAGACTTAAATAGTATGTCTTAAAGTCAGGTAGACTGATTGCTCACACTTTATTTTACCTTTTCAAATTATACTAGCTATTCTATGCTCTATGCCTTTTCTTATAAATATCAGAAAATCCTTGTCTATGTCTACCTAAATCCATGTTTTGATTTTAATAGAAACTGAATTAAGACTCCAATGAATTAGAGTTAACACACTTACTTTGTTGAGTCTTGTAATCCACGAATGTAGCACATCTCCATAATTATTTAGATATCAAGACTCAGTATACTCATATACTCATAACAAAGAAAAATTCATTACCAACTGTGCAGGCTGTGTTTAATCAAGTTGAAATTACTGTTAATAAATCGACATTTTTCCTTTATATTTACTCTACAAAATGATTGTTATCTTTTATTACTCAAAACCAATGGAGTAATAAAAAATAAGTTGATTCACAAAGTACATATGTGAAATCTACTAAACACTTTAAGTAGTGTGGACTTTATCCCATGGGAAGAAAATACCCACATGAATTTGTAAGGAAATAGATGAGAATGGTGGGAACACAAGGTTAAGAGTATAATTCTATAAAGTGAGCCCACTGTACTGACCCTCCACATGCTTTCTTTGTGAAAAGGCAATCTACCTGTAGCCCTGCCTGGCCTGAGTGGATAGGCTGTTTCACATTCCTCAGCAAACTGAGGCAGGGGCAAAGGTCAGGCAGTCTGGGTGAGTAATCCAGGATGAGGACTGGTTATCACTGGTTACCAAACTGAAAAGACAATAGGTTGTTAACCTCTGCAATCAGGTTCCTGGGTACTTTGGGTTGCTAACAATTAACCCCAGTGTCCCTGCTCTCAGGCAAGTACACAGAGAAGAAAGAGAAGAAAATAATTAAAAGAGGGATTCTGGGGTTTATAAAAAAGCAGGACACACCCCCTCTGGTGGACACCCAACTCTAGGGAGCCTTCTCTTCCAAGAAGTCTGTTGCTATCACTTTCTTAAATAAAACTTATTTTCAATGCTTGCCTTGGCATTTCTCGCGCGTTTAACCTTCAACACTTGGGGAACAAGGACCTGTCCCTCAAATCCAAGTATCAAGTTGTCTTCTACAGGTTAGGACAAACTGAAGAAAGTGCCCTGAACTAACCATGGCTTTGTAGGAGCCCAAAGAGCCAGTCAGTGAAGAAAAGTGAGGAAGCATACATTCAACTCGATAGGAGAATTGTTTCACAAAAGGTAGGGCTTCTGATTTACCTTTTTCATTATTGGTTTCTTTTTCACTTCATATATGTTTTGAAGTCATTTGAAATTAGACACAAAGTGTGTGTTTTGAGGGGTGCACTAGGTTTGATAAGAGTAGAAAAGTGATTCACACCAGGCTGACAATGTCTCTAAAAAGGATCTAGAAAGAGTTTCCTAAAATGGGCCAGGGCTTCAAAAGTGTTTTCATAACCTGTTCTTCATTTTACCTTCTGACTGTGGAGGAAAATACTTTTCAATTCTGTTAGGTGTTAGGCTAATTTCTGATACGATTTACAAATGGATTAGCCAGTATCCACAACCACCTTTAGGAGAAATGAAATGACATTCTCTTGGATGTTTGTGCCATTTTAAATATCTACAGGTGATTCTGATGGCTGAGTCTTGGTATAGATCCCTGTGTCCCAGGGATGGAGGTAGGTAATGGTAGTTATTAAATCTAAGGAAATGCAATAGGCATAGGGAAAGGCCATTATAATCTACTACTAATCCCAAACATTTGTATTATCTTAGATTTTCATGGGAATTCATCTTTGTGGCTGCATAGTGAGTTTACTTGGCCATAGAGAGAAACCAGCCTTTGTGAATTAGATAGCAGTAGAGGAGTAATCATTAATAAGAAGGGCTAAGGAAGAATTTTGTTTGGGCAGAAAACTGAAAACCTTCCCTTGAAGTTAAGCTCTAAACCACATACAGCCAATTAGTGAGAGTCACATTGATGTGGTAGTCTTGCAAAATTGGTTATAAGCCTCCCACATTAAACAACATAAAAAATTTCTGAAAATTTATAAGCAAATTATGTAGAGTTAAGGTACATAGTCAAGTGCAGTCAATTAATGTTATCACTGTAAATCAAGATTATAGCTTGCCATGTAAATAATGATTTATAATAAAAATAAATAACTTAGATAACTGCACAAGTGACTCAACTTAGCAAATCATACAGGTTTCTATGCATGGTCAGTGTACTGAATTGTTGAAGGGAGAATGAGCCAATTTAGTACCAGCAGAAAGAATACTCAAATGCTGATTCAATATTAAAGACATCAAAATAACTGATAAAACTAAAGGCAACCTGAGGCAAGAAAATTAAAGACAGATAGCAAACAAACCCAAAGACTTAAGATAACAATTTGGAATTTTGAAACTAAAGAGACATCATCATCTGTTAAAAAATAGAGCCTGCTCAATAGTAACTTGAGACTGAAAGCCATAGAAATAGTAGAGGTTATTTATAGCAGTTCAGATTACCTATGTTCAAAGGCTGCCACCAAAATTCACCAGAAAAGTAATCTTACCTTTAACCTTTAAAAGTGAAAAGACACAGATATTACCCAGCCCATAAAGTTGCGACAGAGATGCAAGTTAATGCACTTAACACACTATATTGCCTGTCATTAAAAATGAACCGATACCAGATATTTAAAAAAATAAAAATAAAAAGTCAGACTCCTGTGATTTAAATGCTACAGTGACAGTTACTCAAGATGTTATATTTTTGCTGGTTCATGCTTTGCTTAAGAGAAAAATTTCATTTTTACTTCTAAGAAAATTACTCTTTTAATCAACATTAGTGAAGTTTACGCTCATTCTCTAGGAAAGCCAAAACGAAAACAGCACACAATCCAAAATGTCTGCTTCTCTAACATGCAGAGTAAAAATCAGAGACCTAACTGTGAATGTGATAATTAATTTTGAGTCAACCTAGATTAAGGGATGCCTAAATGGACTAGGTGGTAGGTGAAGCATTTTATCTGGGTATATTATGGCAGTTTACAGCATGCTTGAAACTCCCTTGTTAAGTGGTTTGTTTAGCTCCATGTTATAGGTCCTCTAACATTAGAGTTATCTAAGGAAGACACTTTGCTTGTTGGCCATGAGTGACTTTCATATATCATAGGTAATATCTCATTTAGATCAATTAAGTCCATTCATAAGAAGTTAGGGTAAAGCTATCTTTAAAATTAAAATGCACAGGTTTTGGATGTTATTTGTAAATAGAAAAATTAAAATAAATAAATTTTATAATTTCATGATAATATCATTTAAGCTATTAATCAGACCTTTACATAAATGACTTGGTGAAAATAAACTCCATTTTAAGAGAAAATAAAACATAAAATTGAAGTCTCAGTGATATTTCATGATTTACAAAGCATATGGTTCTAGATGATCCAGTCTAGGCTTCCATGGTAGAGTCCATATGCCTCTATCTGTGAAACAGCAGTGTTCTGACACATGCTTTTATAATTGCCACCAACCATTCAAAGATTAAGTTCAAAGATTAAATTGGATAAATGATGAATGCTAGTGCTAAATGGAAGGGACTGATCCAATGGGGCATTCTCAAAGCTGCTTTGATTTCAGTGACAACTTACATAAGCTAATAATCTTGTTACTCAAGAGGATTCTATTTCCTGGCGTGAAGGAGCACAGAAAGGCTCACCTGTACAGATGACTCTACATCCTGAAACTCCTTCACTCTTCTAAATGCCCCACTGTTGAGCACATTCTGAAGGACTCATCCACCAGGAAGTTAAAAGGAAAGTAGTCCATTTACTTCATCTCCTTTGAAATGGGAACAAGTCATCTTAATCTACCAGTGAGAGTTCTGCCTAAAGAGAGAAGCCTTCGTGAACAACAGAGGTCAAAGCAGTCCCAAACCATATCCTACAAGTAACATCAGAATAAAAGCTTCTCAGAAACTTCTGGAGTCATGGAAAATATTTCCTTCCTAATTAGCATTCCCCATAAAGAATGGCTGACCACCTAGGAGCAAGACGGGTCTGTGTGCACTGTTGGGTGATATCAGGTAACAGTAAATAACTATACATTCCAAGAGGATAGGAAACAGGATTTTGAATGTTTTAACTATAAAAATGATAAATATTTTAGAGCATAGATTTTTTTTTACCTGATTTAAATGTTACACAATAAACACATGTATGAAAACATTACGTGGTACCCCCATAAATAGGTACAGTTTTGTTTTTTATCAAGTAAAACTAAATCAATTAGAATTTTTTTAAAAAATTATGTTTCAGGATGGAGATTCTCAACTGAATAAAAACCTTTACAAGTCCCATATATATTGGATTCTGTGTATATATGTTTTTTAAAACCAAAACTTTTATTCCTTTTTATGAACATTCTGAATTTTAACTAAAGGAATTGAGTTTTAATTTTTCTTCAATGAGAGCAGTTGATTTCATATATTCAATTATCATTTGAAATTTACTTAACTTTCAAAAAATCTGAAAATGAACAATACATAACACTTAAAAGTATTATATAAAATAAAATAGTATAACATACTATTAATGTTGCATGTTGTTTATTTTGTACCAAGGATTATTCTGCTATTCTACGTTCTTTGGATGTTATACTACTAGTGAACCATTTTAGCTTGGATTCTCATTTAATCATTATTAATTACATAAATTAAAATAATTTAAGTTTTATAAATGCATCTTTGTAAAATAAAACAAAAACATTGAAAGAGAAGTATGAGATGCCAAGTGACCCTAAATCAGATACGTATTTTGTATTATCACAATAAAATTTTTCATTATAAAATTAACATCTTACTATCATTTTATCCTCCCCTATAATTTATTTCTTAGACTTACATTATTATTTACTTTTCTGGTAAAGTCCTGGTTAATTCACTGATGAACAATTGCATTTTTTGGTTAGCTCTTCCTTAAAGTTGCCTTTATATTTTCTCCCACTGTCCCATTTTCATCATTTTTTAAAAAATGTCTTCTTTATACATTATCAAGACTACGTTGATCATTTTTAGTATCATCTATTTTGAATTTTTTTTGAAGAAAGCATAGTCTAATCTATTTTTCATTATGTTTGAAATTCTTAATTTTCACATTTTATGTGAATCATTCATCTATTAGTTTAAAACACAATAGCCCAGTTATTCTTTCAGTCAGGAACACACCCTTCCCTTAATCTTCTGTCTAAACAAATTAGTTTCTTTACTCCATATTAAATTCCATTCTGAAAAAAAATTTAAAAATTTTATCAAAAGTGAGGTTCTTAAAATGTTTAACATTAGGTAACCACCATTCCAGAAGATTCTTTGCATAATAAATATTTCATCTTCTTTATTTTGTTTTGGTACTAGAAATTGAAATCAGGGGCACTAGCTACATCTCCAGTTTTTTTCTTTTATTCTTTATTTTGAAATGGGGTCTCTCTAAGTCACAGAGCATCTCTCTAAATGCATGAAGCTGGCCTTGAATTTGTGATCCTCCTGTCTTAGCAGAAATTACAGTCATTTACCACCTATCTTGGCTAAATATATATTTACAGTCTGTAATTAATGTCATTATATAATAATCCCATCACCACTTGAGAGGGTGGAAACCATTTCTAGAAATTAATTTGAAGAGAACAATAATATAACATTATTCTTAGAATAAAGTAGGGTCATAACTTATGGAATAGCAAATAGGATTTCACTGTGCAATATTAAAATATTTTTAAAAACCTACACATTATTGAAAATGCCAATGACCTAAAAGACAGAATGATTATATATTCACAATAAGGAAGTAGGGTGCAGGGAAGGCTAAATGTACTTTGGATTAGACAGAGGGGTGTGAAGAGAGGGAGTGGCTTTGAGGGTAGCAAGGATAATAAAATAAATCAGACATTATGACTCTAAGTGCATATATGACTACATGACCAGTGTAATTCTATATCATATACAATGAGAAGAATGAGAAGTTATACTGCATTTATATATAATGTGTCAAAAGGCATTGAATTGTCATGTATAACTATTTAGAACAAATTTTTAAAAAGAAATTATTTTTAAAAATTAAAAAAATATATGTGGTTAACTCTCATAATTCATCTTCATGAAGCTCATGAGTGGAATAAATTCTCCTGAATTATAGATTGACAACAGATTGAATATAGTTTTTAAATTCATCATGAATGAGGAAACATCATCTATGGACATATGAAATTTGCAATATGAAGAAATGCCATCATCATGAAAAACTGAAATGGAATTTACCATGTGATTGATTGATCTCCAAAATAAAACCTTTAAAATTTGGTGCCACTGAACATGGAAATATATCAATTATACTGGAATATTCTAATAATGTTTATAGGTCTATAGGAATAATGTCAATAGAAAGATGTGGAAGATTATAATTCTGAAAGTGGAGAACTAAATATTCATGTAAGCTACTCTTATGGTTAAAGAACATTCTTATTTTTTATTTTCAAGGAAATAGTTAATAATGTATGTTATACTTTATCTTAAAATTTAAAAGCTTAGGATATGAAAGGAAGAAAAATATGAGATTTATTTACCAAAGTAAAATGTAAATTTAGCTTATTTCTTCTTGTTGAATAATAACTTTATTTTCTGGAAATTTTGTTGGTAGTTGTCCAAGAAAATGATTTCACTGCAAATATCAGTTGCCAGCATAATGAAGAATATGTCCAAATGTGTCTCTAAAAATCAATGAGGTGTCCTGCCAAGTACTGCTAATCAGAAAGCTTAAAATTATATTGATCTGTCCTCAAATACAGAGGGTTAAATGTATTTTTAAATTAAAAAAAATGAATGTTCTGAAGACATAAAATTCTGTGCAAACAATAATACAAGTCCTATTAACCTCCATGCTCTCATAGTTAAGAACAGTTTTCAAACATCATATAATGAAATGATTACATGAAGATGTTTGTGAGTGGTAGAAGACATGATTCAAACACTGAGAATTTACCAGAGCTGCAAAAAGAGAAGTGTTGAGTGGGTCAGTAGACATATTTACTGTCATAAAAAATCTACATAAATGAGCCTAGACAGAGAAAGCATCTGTGAATTTGTTAAATTTGAAAACTCTGAGGAGAATAACAAATATAGAGCAGGCAGCATAAAAAAAAAGAAAGAAAGAAAGAAAAAAATCCAGTGAAGTTTGGCAGCCTACCATGCTAAAAGTAGTTGCATGCACAAAAATGGAAGCTTATACAGCTGGCTTCAGTATAAAGAATAAAATGTAGACCCAAAACTCTGCAGCAATAAGAGCCCTTATAGAATAGTCAATAAAAAATTTAACTTTCTATTAATATTCTGGGATGTGTTTGGGGCACATAGTTAAGAAAAATAAGGACATAAAGGGTTTTAGAATAGAAAAATGATTGATATGAAACAATTAATATCAGTTTAATACTAAACACAAGCCATCACTAAGTCACATCTATTTGACCATTACATATTATTTATCTATCTTTCAAATAATATATGAGAATAAGTTTAAAAGGATATGCTATAAATATCAGAAGTTATTTTTTCATCATAAAAAACATGTTATTACCAGTATAAAAAAACATGTTTATAGCATCTATTTTACCTGTAAAATGCATCTATTTACATGTTTAATACACGATAATCCTTTACTATGTAATACGTTTTAGATGAAGATTAAAACAGCATTTTAATGACTTGTGGTATTTCATATTCCATCAAGTATATAGGTCAATGTCCAATTTAAAATTTCAAAACACATCTCCAAACTATTACCATGCTAAATCACTGTCCTATCTCAAACTACACTCACTGGATCTATACTTATAAGAAACTAGCTTTCTGCCATGTGCATTGATATGAGGTGGACACAAAAAGGAATCACTTATTTGCTACTTTGACACCATTGTGACAGCAAAATATTCATTAGGTAGGGTCCACTTGGACTCAATAAGATGTGTTACATGATTACTGTTTGATGGAAATTTGGGGATTAAATTCAGTTAGTCATTTATCTACTCAATCCTTAATTAGAAAGTATTCACCTCATTTACTAGTACTAAACACAGGGTCCTGTGCTCATTATCTGAATATAACTGAAAAAGAAATTCTTATTAAATTAAAAACACCATATTTAATAAACCACTAAATGGTAGGCACACAATCAGTCACAGATGTCTCCAAACAAAGAGACGCATTATATATTGGAGTTCTACTGTTATATTCCTCCTCTTTTAAGGGTTGGCAATAAGTACAAGCTTGAAAGGTTGTTCTGTTACTCTATCATCTTGTTCTTGCCCTTCTGATGACTGTGGTCAGCCTCAATGATACCAAGAACTGTCAACCATTATCATAGAAGATATCCATTTCTTTTTGAACATGATGCAGAAAGCTTGCCACCTACCTCAATAAGTGTCCCAACATGATATTTCCATCATTTCTGAGGCTTGGTGCCCTTGTCATAGGATCTCATAACTGTGTGTGCTTTCCTCAAATGCTCCTTCGTGTTTCAGTGTTTCACATTCTCTGTGTACCTCAAACACAGCATGTTTGCATTGCTCTGTGTTTCCCACTCCAGGTTGCTGGACTCTGTCTTTCCCTTTGCAATCTGTGTTTGCCTTCCCACCTATAGTCTACTGTACTATACTGTGTAGTCTGCTCAGTGTCATTTGACAATTTTGTCTTCACTACTTTTTTACTAAACTGTTATTTTAGGTGAAAAACAACAACAACAACAACACACAGTTCTTTGTGCCATGCTGTAAGAAGGATATGGTGACAATAATCTGCAAAAACAACTTATTTGCTGTCTTCTCCTCGTCCTCCTCTTCGTCCTCCTCTTCATCCTACTCCACCTTCTAAAGCATTGTTTTCCTTTTCAAAGGTCCATATCTGGACAATTGCAAATGCATCACAAAGTATAAATAGAGTAATAGTACAATAACTTTTGGGGATGTTGCCTAACAGCCCACCTCTCTCTGTGTGGCCCAAATAATGATGACCACAATAACCTCTATCATTTAAACTCAATTGGAAAGTTTGGTTTCATCATTTCTTTAAATTTATCATTTCCAAACACAAAGTTAGCTACATTTTGTCAAAATCACCCTATGGCTTGCTTTTCCTCATGACTTTCCTCAAATCTCTTCCTTTTATCATTGGTCATCTGCTCCCAAACTACTAATCTCTTTGGGGTTTTTGGTTTCACCCACCCAAATATTCACCCTTATTTTTTCTCAAAATGCAGCTGAATCATTAATTTTAACTGAGAATACTTTGCTCTCTCAACAGATCTTTCCATCTCTATTGAATCTTATTTCTGCACCCAAATCATCAGATGCCATGCTTTAATTATTTTATTATGAATCTAAAAACCCTATAGTATCTCTCAAATGCCTAGAGAATAAAGCCCATATTCTAATTTCACTCTGATCTTTATTCTTTTGGCAAAGCTACCAGGCTTCCCCAGGGTTTACCCTCTCCCTTTGATGTTATTTATACTTTCGATTCCTTTGCCTTTTAATAAAGTGTAACCTCTGCCTGTCTGAACCTTACTTGGTGTTCAAATTGCAATTAAATATCACTGTTTGTGTTCTTATAGGCCAAATAAAATATATTCTTCTGTATTCCTTATTTCTTGACTTTCCTTGCCTATTTTTCTTAGTTTCATTGTGGATTTTTTTTTCCTGGTATCATTTCTACCCTAACATATACTATTGAAAATGTCTTGTTTTCTTTCTCCTGGAATTCAACTTTATCATGAGAGAAGAAAACATTGTCCCTATTTAAAAGACTGAAAATTAAATGAATTTAAGTGCAATATGCTGTCATGTGTAACTAATTAGAGCAAAAAAAAAAAAAAGACTGAAAATTAGTTTTAAAAAGGCAGATATCCCTAGTTTGCTTGTGTCTCAGGAACTCAGGTTTTTGAGGCAAGGTGTAGACCAGAGTTTGTAAACACAATTATTTCCAATTTATGATGGTGGAAGTGACTTGATGATCAGAAACAAAATAATCAAATGTGATCTTCCTCTATTTAGCTGAGATTCTTACAACTTTTAGGTGTCTCTCATGAAGATAAGCCCTTAAACTGAAGAATTTGTATGTTGCCCCCCAAGGATCCTAAAGTCTCTGTGTTGTTTTAACTGTATTCCTCAGTCTGCTCTATCTCCAAAAGTGTGTCATCTTTGTCATGCAGATAATGTGACTTCTTTAAAGTAATTGTTCAGGTCTTATAGACTTTTAAAAGCAGTGTTCATCCAGAGATGTTAATAAGTATAGGATCTTGATTTAACATCTGAGTAGCCATTTTAAATGTTAACTGCCATGCTTTCCTGTACTTCTTCTTACCAGAACTCCTCCATCCCCATTAGTGACCTACCCCATGGTACTATAAACCTAAGCCAACCCCAGAATGAGAAGACCCCTTGAGTCTGGAAAGCCCCATGGTGCCATCGACCTAAGCTAATCCCATGCTATTCCCACCCACCTAGTTCTGATGACAGCACCCCTGAGCCTATCCCATAGCACCACAACTACAACTCCAAACCCCTATACCACAAAAGCTGAAAACCTGAATATCTCAGGTGCTTCTCTCCACTCTATAGAGGGATAGCCTTTATTTGTCAGCTTTGACAAATAAACCTTTGTGTGGATCTCTGCCTGGTCTTCATCCTTCATTTCTCCCCCGCACTTCTCACTTTCTCACTTTCCATTCAATGAGCATGTCTCTGATCTGCAAAGGACAGACTATCCATCCTACCAGCCAAGCCTGGAATTTCTGTCATTTTCAGAAATGTTCCCAAATTTGGGAAAAAAAGGTAAGGAAGAGTGAAAAGTTTATGCCCTTCTAAGTTGTTTATTCCTATAGAACATTAAAGTGGAGAAATTTTGAAAGTGACACAGATTTTACACTAGACATTGTTTCTTGGCACAAAAGATACAAAGTGAATGTGAGCCAAGAAATGGTCATTGTGCATGGCCTCTCTTCTCTAGCAGTCATCACATGAGAGCTGCAACCAGATTATGACAATGACTACAACCCTATCCACAGTGTTGCCTTGTAGTAGACAGACAACAGAAAGGTTTTTCCAAATCCTTAAACCCCTTGCAGCACCACCCAAATCATCTAGCATAAATAATTTGATTGCTAGGAAATAAAATTTACAAGATTTTGGGAACTATGGCATCTAATAAACTAAATAACAGACAACTTCTTAGAATAGTTGCTTAATATAATGCACATTTTCATTACTGTGTCTGTTCCTGTTTTAGTCAGACTTTTTGCTGCTGTGACTAAAGGACTCAACCAGCGCAACTGTAGAAGAGAAAAGGTTTATTTAGGAGGCTCATGGGTTTAGAGATCTCCATCACACAGATACAAGGCTCTATTCTTTGGGACTTGAAGTGAAGCTGAACATCATGGTGGAGTGTGAGTATGTGGTGATGGTGGAGTGTGAGTGTGTGGTGAGGCAAGCAGCTCACATGATGATCAGGAAGTAGAGAAAAAGTCTCCACTTTCTAGATAGATATATATATACCCAAAATCCATGCTCTAATTCCTGACCCTTTCAGGCACATCTTACCATTTCAGTTACCAACAAATTATTCCCTATCAGGGGATTAATTCATTGATTGGATTAAGACTCTTACAACTTTATCATTTGTCCTTTGAGCCTTCTTGCATTGTCTCAAACCTGAGATTTTAGGGGATACCTCACATCTAAACCATAACGGTTCCCAATGTCATACCCATAGTCATGAGAAGAAGATTCTACAATGGTGTGAACACCAAGAGCTAGAGATCATCACACTCATTTTAATAACTTTTCACTAAAATGCTTGACTTAAAAGCTTTGCTTAGAGTTGAAGTTAATTTTAAAAAGTTAAAGGAGTATAATTTGTGGGTATTAGCCTCATAGGAGTGATAATCAAAGTAATACCTTTTAACTAATGATCCTTAAAAGAAAATATGAGAAAAAAATCTCAAGAGATATTCTAACTAAGTTGAAAAAGTGGAATTAGTGAAGACTTCTTTGTAGAAGGGTCCAGAGGGTTAGCAGAAAACCTGGTCAGAAAATCTAACAGAGGGCAAAGTCTAATCAGAGCCCCCATCGTTTCAACTAATAGCTGTGTGATTTTGAGCAATTTATTTATCCATTTGAGCTACTCTTTTATAAAAATGGATTAGCTATTTGTCTATAATACATGTCAAGAAGATCAAATGGCAAAATAGATATAAGAGTCAAACACAGTTAATATGCAAAAAGTGGTAACTACTAGTAAATGAGCCAATACAAGATATCATGAAGGCCTTAAATATAAATTAAGCTTGTAATTTAATATTAGATTGTGGAAACTTACTTATCATCAGCCTCCTAGCATGTTGTCAAACCTGAAGCCATAGGACAGAATTATACATCTTTAGGCTTCCTAAACTCTTAGGCTCACAATATCTTTTCATGAGAAGACAGAGAGAGAGAGAGAGAGAGAGAGAGAGAGAGAGAGAGAGAGAGAGAGAGAGAGAGAGAGAGAGAGAGAAGGAGGGAAGAAGTGAAAAAAAGGGGGGAAAAAAGAAAGCAGGTCAAGCCATGCCATCCACAGTCCTAGACTTTGAGCTAATTTTATAGCTGAACTAAGTACGTAACAGATCCTTAGAACATTCTTGCTTTATTACCACAAATGGCAAGGGGGAAAAATGCACCCTTCTTGGATAAATTCAAGTACAGCAGTCTAGTAGGTGGGTATTTCAAGTCAAGACTAGTTTGTAGCAGCCCAGTTGAACAGCTGTCTTTCTGATATCATTTCAGAAGATCAGAGTTGTCAGAGTAGTTATACCTGCAGTTAAAATCCACCAGACTATGAGTCTATGAACTGCTATGGAAAGCTTCAACTGTATTAAAAGCCCTGGGCTTTCTATTTGTGACCACATTTTAAAACTGTAACATAGAAGTACTTTAAAATTTATACTTAAAAAATTTATTTTAAGCACACTTTATTTTACACATTTCCTATGAGAAAAACATTTAAGAAAAAGTTAAAACATGCTGAAACTGAAAACTTACATATAATCCAGACAATACATTTAAATAATAGTTTATTGCCTTCAAATTGTATTTCTGTATGTACATATACATGAATATATGCATATGTATATACATGTATATGTCTGTTCATGTCTACAGAGACATACATTTCTAAAATATAAAATATAAATTTAAAACATGGATTATACTTTAATTAATAACATTTGTCTCCCATCTAATAATGTCACAGATAATGTTGTGTGCTATGAAATGTTCTTGAAAGTACAATTTTAATTACTTTATAATTGTTTAATTAATTACTTTATAATTGTTTGTTTAATTAATTCAGCCAATTTCCTATAATGGCAGTTTAGGGATAATTTTTTGGTTTTATTTCTTGTAAACATTTTTAAAATGTAACTCTGTATCATGTTCATTTATACAGAGCATCAATTATCATTAAAATTTTGATTTAATATAAATTCCTGATTAAAAACCTATATAGTTTGGCTATATAGATATACTTTGATATAAGATTTAACAACCTTATTTCCAGTACAAAAATATTAGTTCTTGATTTATTGTAGAAGATATAGCTTGGAGGTAGATATGTGGAAATTTTTGTATGTTTAAAAATATGTATTATTCCTTGTTTGCTTATTGGTTTTTATTTTCTATTTATTTTTTGTTATTGTGGGTTAAGGACAATTTCTATAGGCCTGAGTGGAATACTTTCCTGTGTTTTATGTCTAACTTCTCTCATTAAAAGCCATGGCTACCTTCTAAGCTAGTTAATGGAGAGCTCCATCCTGTGGCCAATCCTTAAGAAAAGGGATCCTCCACAACTAGAGCCACCACAGGTCTCAGTGTCTAATAATATTTGAGAGTTTATTAATTATCTGTTGCAGAACTCCCCTTACATTTCCTACCTGATTTCCAGAGCTAATAGCTCCACACTAGTTCCTATCCTTACCATCCCACCTTTAATCCACTGTAATCATTTCTTAACCCTTCCACAGAATCTAAAAAAATAAATGGCAAAAATAACCATCAATATCTTTCAGTGATACCATTCTCCATGATCCTTCTTCTCTATCTGAAATCACCCAGAGCATCTGTTCTCCCACTGCTACTCCTTCCATTACAATACATCTCTAATTCTCCCCTCTTCTCTCTTTCCCCCAATTTTCTCCTTTCAAAAACCTGAGTAAACTGCAACCCCTGATCAAAGCTTTGTCCACTGAATTTCTTTTACACTTAATAATTATATTGTCAGTGGTGCAGCCTAGCAAACAAATACACAGCCCTAGCAAACAAATACACAGCCTTTGGTTTCTCTGTCCCCATCTCCCCATTAGTAAAATAAGTATCATGACTTGTGCCTCATAGAGCATTGTTAAGATTAGGTGACACAATCTGTGCTTATAAGCACTAAGAAGTGCGTCTGAACATTGTAGGTGGTCAGCACATTTATTTCTGCTATTACTGTGAAGTGGATAATAAGTATAATGGTTTTGAGCTTACTCATTTCATTAATTGAATTTTCTGTTGACCAATATAATTTCTCCCCAAGTAGAGGATAATTTCCTGCAGTGTAGGGACTGTGTCATTCTATTTTGCATCTCATAAAATGACTTGCATAGAATAGACATCTAATTACCACTTATTGATCCATGCATTCCTTGAGCACTAGTGGAATGAGTGGTGGTCCAGTGCCAGGATACTCTTTATTCTTTTTGCATTAGTTAATCTACTTGGCACACACATCTCACACCTCACATCCTACTATGACAGGTACCTATCCTCTTGTAGTTCTTAGCTTAAATGTGGTATCCTTGGCAAGGCCTTTTCTGACACCTGTTAAGAAGTAGCCTGTATTATCCTTCTAATGCATATTTTATTTTTGTACATGATTCTAGGTTGTTGTTTTTTTCATCTTTCTCTCTGTTTGAAGTAATAATACTTTGAAAAATGCCTGATTGTGAGAACATTCAATATATTTTTCTTTAATAAAACTCTTAATAAACAAGTGACACAATAAAAGACTTTTAAAAATATTGTTTTTAAAACTTTTTAAAATATTGTTTTGAAATATTGTTTTTTAAAACATTTCCTATTTTTAAGTTATTAACTGTTGGCCAAAGTAGATTCTTTTAATGAAGACAGAACATAATTCTTAAAAAGTGTCTCATAATCGTTTACTGACCTCATTAGTATTGAAATTATTTTAAAATATTAACTGTTTTAAAATAGCTAAAATTTGATTATACTAAATTGTCATTAAAGAGACAGTATACAGTAATACTCAAAAAATAGCTTGATTTTTTTATTAACATCATTTTCAAGTGTTTCACACAAAAATTTTTAGTGTTTTTCATTGTGAAATATTTTTCTTCGTTTTATATATGCACCTGTTTTCAGCTTCTGCTTATGTGTAAAATTTTAAAAAAAAGAAAAAGAAAAGAATAAGATGAATTATGGGCATCTGCAAAAATCTGGTGATGTCAAATTTTCATCTTTTCAAATGGAGTGGTTTTAATTTGTTTTAGAGGATAAATATAAAAAGATACAAAAACTAAAAAGAATAGTGTTAAATAAATGTTTAATGTTGGATCATGCTTTCTTCTCTTCCTACTACAAAGGAAAGTCAAGGTTACTATATCATTGTGTTTTGTTATAGCAATATACGAATTTTATATGATTTTATTAACATTTTATCAACACTTTAGTTGTTAACTCTTGCTATAGAATTAGTTATAAAGTTTGGTTAGTTCTACATGGCATCTAATGGGAAAGAGCATCTTCATAAAAAAAATGATAGAAGTATAAGATATTTAATTTTTGTGTTTTTACATGTATATAGAACTACAAAATCACACACTCAGGGTAGTCTGGTTGATGTGAGAAAATATATCATTCAGAAGAAAAATGTAGATTACAACTTCTACTCTGAATCACTGCAAAATGCCCCAAGGAAATTTTTATTTACTATTATATATAAGATCATTTGTAGCAGTGTGAACAAAATATGAGCAAAATGTTCTACATTATTTTATGACTTTCAGGAAAGTTAGATTCTGATTTTAAAAAGTTAGACATTTACTTTTTTAAAAAAAGATAGAACAACACCATTTTTATTTTGCATTCCTTTAAAATAAAATTTATTTTAAGTTCACTTTAAATAAATGCGGTAGCCATTTGTTTGCTAAACACATTTACCAAAGGAAAAAATATGCCTCTTATTTTATGGTAGGAGGTAGATTTGTAACTTATTATTTTTAATTGATTTTAAATAAATGACAGCGGAATGCATTAAAATTCTTATTACACCTATACAGCACAATTTTTCATATCTCTGGATATAAAGTATGTTGACACCAATTTGTGTCTACATACATATACTTTGGATAATGATGTCTATCACATTCCACTATCCTTGCTAATCCCCTGCCCCATCCCTTTTCCTCCCACCCCTCTGCCCTATCTAGAATTCATCTATTTCTCCCATGCTCCCCCTTTCTACCCCACTATGAGTTGGCGCGACCCCTTGCCCGCAAGGAAGACGCAACTCAGGAATCTTCTTTCAGCAGTTTATTCAGGTCCTTGATACTTTTCTTCTCTCCCCCGGATGCCCCTCCCAGCCTTAATAAATCACCTCAAGCCCCAATGCGAAGCTGCCACGTGGACTTTTCTCACAGGGTGCCAAGTCACAGCGTGCCAACTCATTCTGATAAGGAGTTGTTTGTCACAGACTACAGGGGAAACCAGCGCCATCTTGTAATGGCGGCCACAGTTCACAGAAACGGCTCACCACAATGAGTTAGCCTCCTTATATCAGAGAAAACATTCAGCATTTGTTTTCTGGGGATTGGCTTACTTCACTTAGCATTATCATCTCCAAGGCCATCCATTTACCTTCAAATGCCATTTTTTATTTTGTTTTATTGCTGAATAAAATTCCATTGTGTATATATGCCTCTTTTTTTTTTATCCATTCATCCACTGAAGTGCATCTAGGTTGACTCCACAGTTTAGCGATTGTGAATTGTTCTGCTCTAAAGATTGATGTGGCTGTGTCCCTGTAGTATGCTGTTTTCAATCCTTTTGGTATAGAGAGTGTTATCTAGGCCAAATGGTGGTTTCATTCCCAGCTTTCCAAGGAATCTTCATACTGTTTTCCATATTGGCTGCACCAATTTGCAGTCTCACCAGCAATGTATGAGTGTACCTTTCCCCCCTGATCCTCGCCAACACTTATTATTGTTTGTCTTCATAATAGTTACCATTCTGACTGGAGTGAGATTCTAGACATTTACTTTTAATTAAAAGTCTAAACTTCAATGACTCTATTGTTGATTTCATGTATTAATGAAAAATTAAATCTTCATTTCAGATAATAAATCTGTATTTCACAACTTCACTTAAGGAATAGGTGTAGTTGACCCTGTGCTTTGTGAGCTTATGCATTTCCTACATTGGAAATAACAGTAAATACAATAGCTACTAACAGACATGAGTAAAAGTTGTCTCTAATAGAAACAGAAATTTTGCAGTATAGTGCAACTATAAAAACTGACAAAAATGCTGTAGTCCAACAATCAAATCTTATATTAATTCAATTACTAGAGGACCACTGGCAAGTCATTTTACTTCTGAGAGTTTCACTTCACAAAGTGAACCACATTCTATTAAGTAGCTGTGAAAATCAAACAGGCTGAAAATATAAATGGTTTGGAATAGTGCCTGGAACCACATATGTGATCAGTAAAATGCTATCTACTATTGTTATTGTTATTCAATGGGGAAAAAAATTGGGTTTGGTTCTTGATTTACCTCTTACTATTCCACCACCATGAAAAGATGACTTATTTTCTGTGAATCTTGGTCGTGGTCTCCATTCTGGTAGTGAATATAAAGAACTTTGTAAAATTGTGGATGTGGACGTGAAGAGGGAAGCGTATAAATGAATTAAGTCATTTATTCTCCTATTACTATAAAATTATTTGACAATATAGCAACTTAAATACTTAAACAGTATGTGATTATGATGCTACACTATCTTGCTTTCATAAGAGTTCTAAATTATTAAACTTGAATGATTCTAATTATAATGATTTGTAAACATCTCTCCAAATGCTTTTATATTTTATACACTATTAAACACAAAACAAAATAAAAAATATATACTTTGTTCTACATGTAGTTTAGAATGATGAATTTTGCTGTGAAAAAAATCATAAATTCCATGTTTCTGTTACATGGAAAAATATGCTTTCCTTCACATTTTAACCAGGAAATGAAATATTTCTCTAGTAAAATAAGAAACACTAGTCATACTGACATGGCAATCCATTTTGTTCCAGTATTAAAGATCACCAAGAAAGGATAAAGAGAATTAACACTTTCTTTATTTTCAAAATATCCAATCTTAATGATTGGGATCTGGAATGTCCCCTTAAAATTTCATGTGCTGAAAATATGACTGCCAAGGCATCAAGGTTCAGAGGTGGGACCTTTGGACAATCATTCAGGTTCTAACATCAATAATCCAGCAAATGGATTAACCCATAGATAGCCAAATTGAGTACTAGGTGGCAACTCTTGGTAGGCAGGACATAGCTGGAAGAAGTAGGTGACTAGGGGCATATTCTTGGGGAATATGTCCCTGGTCCTTTCCTCTCTCTCTCTTTCCCTGTCTCCAGGCTGCCATGAGCTGAGCAGTTTCCTCCTCCATGCCATTCCACCATGTTGCTCCTATAATAGGGATTATGGACTACAACCTTGGAAAACAGGCACCAAAATAAATCTTTCCTTCTTTAAGTTGTTCTTGTAAGGTATTTTAATAACAGCAACAGGAAGCTGACTAACACATCAACTAATTTATTTCTCATTTCTCTCTTTGGTATTTCAATTCCTAGAACACTTTTACCCAAATCAAGGGAAGAAAAATATTACCACGTGAGGAGACTGAAGATAGCAGAGTAAAAGAAAGCTGCAATCCAAGCTGTGCCAAAGTATGGAACCAAAGCAGTTGGTATACAGCTTCTCAGCAAGGAGGGTGAAAGAGGGATTTCACTAAAATTTAATATTGGACACTCAAAGCAGTTTTGGGACTCAGAAATTTGGCTGCAATAAACAAAAAAGAAATCATTACAGCCAACTTGGCAGCCCTATGGGTGCCATGGGCAGATATTCACTGCAGACAGAGGGAGGTGGATCACAGTCTTGGTATGGAGAAACCTGAGATCAAAATGCTGCCTAATTTTAACTGATCCAGAAGCTGCACAGTACACAGGTACTTGAAAAGCACACTCTGAAGAACTGATGCAGAAGCCATATGGGGGTGAGTACACTGCTGTGGCAACTATGGACCTCAAAAATGAGGGGAGAAAAAATCACATGGCAGGTGCCCATCAAGTGAGCTATGCTGGGCATGATTGAACATGAGTGAACAGACATTTAGTAGGCTGTACCCAGGAGGAATCTGGTTGGAAAGGTAAAGGGAAGCCAAATTGCTTCTCTTTTGCATCTGAGAGCTCATATAATCAGCTAAAGTGGTCATGGAGCCTGAATGAGCAGGGGTGAATATACTCTAAGACTAACCCTGGGAAGGCTCTGCTTATTGAAAGCAGTTGAGTGAAGGATCAGCCCTTCTACCCTATGATTGGATTTTTGGGAGGCTTCTGAGAGAACCAGACCTGCATCAGAGACTGGTTACTATCAAACACTAGTGGTGGGTCAATCTAGTCTCTCCAAAGAAGGTATTCAAAGCCCCTAAGGCCTGGTAAGACCTCAACCCCATCTACTGGAACTCCCCTCACAGAACACTGCAGAAGCCATAACCTGGGAGTGCTGATCTGATTCTAATGGATAAAACACCAAACCACAGAATGTCCTAACCCACCCCACCTCACATTGGGGATAAGAGAAGCTGAGTCTTATATCAAACAATCTCAATCTTGGGCTGCTCCACTTGGCAACTCAGAGAGCAGCACAAATACAGGAAGGGGTTAACAACCCCCACCCCTTGCTATCTCTATTAGTACCTAACTCAAGAAGAACTGAGAAGAAAGACTATTGGATATAGATTATGACTACCCAGACTGTTCAACTATTTTGACCACCTCCATGGAGAAGTTTCCTTTATTCTTCACTAGGATTTTGAAATTTTTAAAAATAATTTTCAAAATTTATTATTTTATTTTGTATTTCTTCTGTATGTATGTATGTGTGTATGTATGTGTGTGTGTACGCATGTGCATCCTGTGAATTCTGGTGGTCTTGACTGGTTCAGTGACATATACACATATACAAATTTGTCTATTTTTCTTAAATTTTTAGAGTTTTTAAAATGTAAGCATTATCTTGTCAGAGTTTGGATTTGGGGGATTGCATATCTTGGTTTGGTTTTGTATTATTTTCTGTTGTTTATTTATCTTATTTCTCTCTCTCTTATCTTCTCCTGCCCATGGACAAATTCTACTATTCTCTCTCCCTCTCTACCAGTACATTGCCTCCTCAATTTTTCCCCTCCTTCTGTTTAAACATTACCTACTAAATATCTTTCAAATTCTCTCTGTTCACTTTCTGAAATCGTGAAGTCTTTTCTAACTCCCTATCACATTTTCTTTTCCCCTAATTTACTGCATTTTTACAATTTTTCAGAACTAATTGGTTTATATAACTCTTGTCCCTATTGTTAATGCTAATAAAAACATTACTGCTATGGATGATATAGTTGATACCTGCTGTTTGCATTAAAGCCTGATGTAGTTCATAGTTACTGTTTACTTTTGACAAATACTGAACACACCATTCCTCTTTTTTTGGTGGCAACTGATGTAGAAGACATCATAGGATAGTATTTATTTTAACTCAGCATATCATTTGTTGTTTGCAACAGTTGTTACTATTGTCTATTCCACCCTTTTCTGTGAAGTGCTAGGAAACTACAAAGACACTAAAAGTGAATAGGCTAGAGACTCTGCTGTGGAACTAAATCTTCCCTGACATTATTCCAGTTAAAAAAAAAGTGAGGAGATAAAAGGTCCAATCCAACAACAAGAACCCTACAAAGGACAATCAGTGAGAAAACTCAGGCCTCACCACTTCACATCTACACAGACATCAAAAACAAAGAGAAGGCCCAAACAAATAAGGTTATTGCACACACAAAAAGACACACACACACAGATATATAGGAATCCAACTCAATTGATGTGTAAGACCAAGACCTCTGAAAGCATGAGAAAAAACATAAACAAATCTCCCCACAAAATGTGCAACACCCCAATGAACATAGTGAGGTAGATGAAAATCTAGGGGAAAAAAACTTGATTATGAAAATGTTTAACAAATAAAAGAAAGTCTAAGGGAATCACTAAGAGAGCAATTATAGAAGAAATACCACTTTAATAAAGGAACAGAAATAGTGAAAAGAAACCAAGCAGAACTCCTACATATTAAAGACACAGTCAAACAAATTTAATACTTACTTGAAGGCATCATCACTAAAAGATTAGATTGTGTAGAAAAGAGAACCTCAGCCCTTGAAGACAGAATTTTAGGCATTGAAGACAAGCTATATGATCTTGAGTATACAGAAGTCAATAAAGGAAAAAATATAGAAAGTGATCAGAATATAAAAGAACTTTGCAACAACTTTAAAAAACAAAACCTGGGAATCATTAGGATCCAAGAGAATATGAAAATACAGACTGAAGGCATAAAGAACATTTTCAATGAGATAGTTACACAAAACTTTTCCCTTATCAGAAATCAAATAGACAACCACATACAGGAGATCTATATGACTCCATATAGACCTAATAAAATAAAAAGCTTACTAAGACATATCATAATCAAAATGCCTAACGCAGAAAAAAGTGAAAGAATATTAAAAGCTGAAAGAGAGAAACATCAAGTCACATTTAGAGGCAAAGCAATAAGACTCACTTCTGATTTCTCAACTCAGACCCTAAAATCAAGGAGAGCCTGGAATGACATATTTCAAAATATAAAAGGAAACAACTTCTAAAAGTACTATACCCAGGAAAACTCAGTTTCAAATTTGAGGGGGAAATAAAAACTTTCCATGATAAGAATAAAGTAAAGAACTCATGAGTACCAAGCCAGCACTACAAAGAATACTCAAAGATAAACTACACACAAAGGAACTAAAAACAATTCCCAAAGCTCACAAACAGAGGAAGATCAATAGTAGAAAAATCCACTAAGTGAGAATAAAGACAGGATAAACATATAGCAAAAAAAAAAATTGCAGGAAAATGTAAACATATACCCATACTAACATTGAATTTTAATGGTCTCAACTCCTGAATTAAAACACACAGAATATCAGAATGGATCAATAAGCAAGATCTAACTACATGCTGTTTACAAGAGACTTATTTTATAGGCAAAGGCATACACAGGCTGAAGGTTAAAGGATATAAAATATATTCCAGGCATATGGTCCAAGGAAACAAGCAGGAGTAATTATTCTCATATCTGACAAATCAGAGTTCAAGCTAAAATTATTCAGAAGAGACAAAGAAGGCTACAACATCCTAGTAAATGGAACAATCCAATAAATGTTAGTAAACATTTATGCCCCTAATGTCAACACATCCAACTATATGGAAAAATATACCAAGACATTAAGTCCCTCATAGACTTTCTTGTACTCTAACAGTAATTCAGCCTAGAAAGAAATCAGGAAAACTATCCCATTCACAATAACTTTAAAAAAAATAATAATGTTTGGGAATTAATCTAATCAAGAAGGCAAAAGAGCTCTACGATGAAAATTATAGAACACTTGCAATGGTTAATTTGAATTGTCAACTTGACTGAATTCAGATGCCAAAGATTGAAAGGGTGTGTCCATGAGGATTTGTCTAGGAATGATTGACATGTAAGACAATGAACTGAAATGGAGGCCCTGCCTAAGCATGGGCAGCACTGTCCAATAGGATGGTGGCTTGGAATGGGATAAAGTTGGAAGAACAAGAAAGCAGCAGCATATACAAACTTGATTCTTCTTGAAAGGATTCTTCATTGGTGCTGCACTTGCTGGACAACATCAGACTTTTCTTCCTTCACTCCTACAAAGTGGACTTGCCAGTGATTCTCCAGGGAGTTTCCAGAAGCCTTCGGTCTCAGACTAAGGTAGCAACATTGATCCCTTTGGTTCTGAGGCTTCAGCTTTAGCTAGTGGTTTCTCAGATCTCCAGCCTATGGATGGCTATTGTGGACTATCCAGCTTCTGGTCATGTAAGCCAATCTAATAAGTTATCTTTTTATAATCATACTTCTTATTGATTCTGCTACTCTAGAGAGCCCTAATACAGCATTAAAGGAAGAATTTGAAGAGGACTTTAAAGATAGAAAGATTTCATGTCCTTGGATAAGCAGAATTAATACTGTCAAAATGGCCTTACTGTCAAAAACTGTATACAAATCAATGAAATCCCTATCAAAATACAAAAAAAAAAAAAACATTTTTTTTCACAGAAATGGAAAAAAAAATCTTAATTCATTTGAAAGCATAAGATGCCCTTAATAGCCAAAGCAATACTAAGTAAGAAAAGTGAAGCAGGAAGTATCAGAATACCAGATCTGAAATTCTACTACAGATCTATAATAACAAAAACAGCATTGTATTGGTATCAAAATAGACCTGCAAACTAATGGAATAGCATAGGGGATACAAAGGCAAACCTATATACCTGCAGCTGCCTGACATTTGACAAATATGGCAAAACTATATTTTGAAGAAAAGAAATCCCTTTTAAAAATTGGTGCTTGGAAAATAATATGGCTATATGTAGAAATATGAAATACAACCCCTCTCACCCTGCACTAAACTAAAATTGAATTGGATCATGCCGCAGTTTGGTTGGGCACAGCACACTCCCGTGAACTCTCCTGAACGCCACCCACACGGCTCCTCCAGGAACACACCATACACCACCAGAACTTTTCCAACTAACACAAACTCTTCAGGAATCCCCACAAAAGCTCAACCGGAACTCAATGGGAACTCCGCGAGAACTCAAAAGTCATCATCTTAATGGCTTGCTGGCATCACCTCTCAACCACTACTTCTGGCAAAAATGCCATGCGTCATCCCAACTTGGCTGTGGCCCTCAACATCTCTCCCCTTCTGTTTAATTAAACAACAAGCAATGTGGATTAGGGACCGTGCCTGTCTTAGGTTGTCCAATACTACATATGGTCCTTACCCATCATCCGATGAGCTGACCTCAAGGCGTCAGCCTCCTGTCTTAGGTTGGTACCATTGCAATTGGATCTTACCCATCACTGACTACCAGTCCAGCATACAGCCATACTTGTGAATAGGCCTTTGCACCAGTGGGGGGGGGGGGTGAGGTTCTTTGCCTCACCTCTGTTGGCCCCCAAATTTGGCCTTGGTGCCAGTAGGGGGGGGTGAGGTTCTTTGCCTCACCTCTGTTGGCCCCCAAATTTTAGACCATCACTATCAGAAGGGAGGAGGATGCAAAATGCCACAACACCAAGCCAAATGACGGCTCTTTTTGGAAAAATTGTACCACCAATGACACCATCTGCAAAGATCATCTTAATGACTCACCTCTCAACCAATACTATTGGCAAAATGCCAGGGGCCCTTCTGACTTGGCTGTGGCTCTCAACATGATCAAAATTAGTAATTAGAGCAGAAACTTTACAACAGGTAGAAGAAATCACAGGGTCAACACTATAATATAAATGCTGGCACAGACTTGCTTAAAAATACCCACAAAGTCCAAAGAATAAAACTAAGAATTAATAAGTATAATTTGATGGGATGACATCAAACTCAAAAGCTTCTGCACAGCAAAGTAAATATTAAGAGCATGAAGAGAGAGCCTATAAGAGAAAATCTTGGCCAGCTAATCCTCCAATAGGGGATTAACATCCAGAATATAAAAAGAACTAAATAAAAAATAAAAAAAAAAACTTCACACCAAACCAAACCAGACACCCCCCCCCCCAAATAACCTAATCAATAAAAACAAAACTTATCAAAAGAGGAAACAAAAATGGCCAACAAATATCAATAACTCTAATCAATCAGGGAAGTGAAATAAAATAAAATAAAAACTACACAGAGATTTCATCTCCTTATGGTCAAAATGGCAATTATCAAGAACACAAGGAGCTAGGAACAGTGGCTTACCCCCATACTCTTAGGGGCTCTGGAGAATGAGGCAGAGGAATTGTGAGTATACAATAGAATATTACTCAGCCTTGAAGAAGAATGATATTATGGCATTTTCCCATAAATGGTTGGAGCTGGAGAATATCATGCTACACTAAATAAGTCAATCTCCCAAAACCAAAAGCTGAATTATTTCTCTGATATGTGGATGCTGAATCATGATGGAGGGGGTGCCAGAGAAGAATAGAATTACTTTGGGTAGATGGGAGTGAAGGGAGGGGAGGGGGAATGAGGGTAGGAAGAATAGTAGAGTGAATCAGATATTATTACCCTATGTACATACATAACTATGTGACCAGTGGGATTCTACATTATGTATAAGCAGAAGAATGAGAAATTATATTCCATTATATATGATGCATCAAAGTGCATTCTACTATCATATATAACTCATTAAAACAAATTAAAAAATATTAAAAATTCCAGCCTCAGCAACTTAGCAAGACCCTGTTTCAAAATAAAATACAAAAATGGGCCGGGGATGTTGCTTGGTTGTTAAGCACTGATGGGTACAATCCCCAGAATGAAAAAATAAAAAAATAAAAACAATATGAACAACAATATATGCTGGCAAGATTGTGGGGAGAAAGTTACACTTGTTTATTGTTAGTGGGACTGAAAACTAGTACAAACACTCTGGAAGGCAGTATGGAGATTCCTCAGAAAACTAAGGATGGAACCACCATATGACCCAGCCATCTCAATCCTTACTATTTTCCCCAAAGACCAAAAATTGACATACTACAGAAGCACAGCCAAATCAATGTATATAGCAACACAGTTCATAATAGCTAACTTACGCAATCAACCCAGATGTCTGTCAGTAGATGAATGGATTAAGAAATCATGGTAGACATATACAATGGAGTTCTACTCAGCCATAAAAAAAATAATGAAATTACATTATTTGCTGGTAAATGGTTGGAAATGGAGACTATCATACTAAACGATATTAGAAACAAAGGTTGATTTTTTTTCTATTATATGTGAAAACGAGAATAAAATTAAGGAAAACAGGACAGTAGGATAGTATATGTTAAAGTACCAATGATATGAAAATTTATAAATGAGCAAAAGTAGTGTAATAGAATAAAGGAAGGAGAATGAGAGAGGAAAGGGAGGATAGGAGGAAAAGGGGATGGAAGAGGGGTGATCTTGAACTGAAATCAATTTCCACACATGTATGAGTTATTGGGATGAACCCAACTACCATGTATAACTATAAAGCTCTAAAAATAAAAATAAAAAAATTACTATATGAAGTAGGAATTTGAGAGAGGAATTCACACTCACAGGATAAGATATTTTGGAGTGTGAAAAACAGAGGCAAATGAGAAAGATTAAACACACCAAAAGAGAGGTAGGTGGAAACTTCCAAGTTTGCTTTGGGAATATAAATGAACTACTGCAAATAGGGAGAATGTATAAAACATGTATTCTATATCACAGTCAGAGAAGCTCTATTCCTCAAAACCTTCTCATAGAGCAATACCCACTAAGGCAGGGTTTGGGAGTAAAGTGGCTCCATTAAAAAACTGACCCAGTATTGTTCCTCATTCCCCATAATCACACAGAATATGAAAGGAAATTGGGAGCTCCCCTTATTGCAGTAAAAAGTTCAGGGGATGAAAGGGTCAGTGGACTGGGAAAAAAAAAATGGATGGAAGATAAAAATAGCATAGAGTGAAAATTTTAATATCAAAATCAATAATCAAACCTAGACTTCTACAGGGGATTCAAATGAGCTGTAGACAGCCAGAGACAATTCAACTTACCTGTCTGATCACTGATAAAAAAATAAAAAAATAAAATTTAAAAGAAAAAAAACAGAACTAGTAATAGAAGAAAAAAAACATTATGAAATTGAAATTCCCTTTTTCCTTGAAGTTACATAATCAATGTACATGTAAGCTTGGTGATCAAGACAGCTTGAATGGTTCCCTAAACTTGACTAAATATGGGCAGGTTTTTCTCCCAAATTCCTTTTATTACAGCATTTACTTTAGACAACTCTTTGCTCTCTTGATATGTAAAATTTTTACAACTAGAAAAGTCTTTCTGAAGGACCTGGGGGCCATTCCTTGAAATGTAGTAATGGAGAAAGATAAAGCACCTGTCTCTTAATCCCTGTGGGATGAAAGGAGCCTCATTGCCATAGAACCGATTAACAACACAGAAGGCCTAATCACACCAAATAGTCTCCCTTGAGTTTTTCTTATTTTCACTCAACCTAGAATTAAAAATATAATCCACTTTTTTCTTTCAGAGGTGTTGAGTTCAAACTATCTCAACTCCATCACAATGGTCTTGACATTTAATGCATTATTCATAAATGAACTCTTCCTCATCATTTTTGACTCATAAAAATCTTTAAGGATTTTTATTTGAGAATTTTCTTGCATAGGTAACATATTTGAGAGAGTCCCCAATTTGTCTGATGGGAAAAGAGTCAAGAGATTAAGCCTAAGAAATTCTAAAATTAAATTCAAAAGAAAGGGCTAATAATATAATAATTTGCCAATTTTAACTTTAATTTTTTTTCCTTAAGTGAAACTAGGGGCAGGAATAGAAGTAGGAGGAAATGTACACTACTTATAGTAAATAGTAATGAATGCTTTTTTCACACATGATACCAGAGTCTGAATGAATTTTAACTCTTCCACTCAAGTTATAGAAAGAGTTAAAAATGCATCCAAAGTTAGGAAAGTCAAACCCTTGTTACCCAGCCAATCAGACAGTCAGCCAATCCCGGAAATGTCACTTCACAGAAATTTGTGAGGAATCAAGCTGCTCTGGGAGTCAGTTGGCAAAAGCTCAACATTTAAAGGAAAGCATGGGCATATGTGGATGTAAATAGCAAGAATTTTCCAAAAATAGTATTGTCATTTATAAAATAAAGGAAGGAATGATTCTTGCTGAAACATAATTAAATGATATTGCCATCAAATAAAACATAAGAGAAACATTATGAGCTGTAAGAGGAGGCCAGAAATGAGTTCAGACCATTCCCTGTGTCCCTGGATAAGTGATTTCTTCCAATTCAAAACTAATTAAATACACATATATACTTTCCCCTCTCTACATAAATCCAAAATTCTAATCCATTATGCATGTTATTCTTGAGGCTATATGCTCAAGATTTATGCAAAGATCCAAGAATTGACTTATTGTCAAAGCACTGGAAAGGACCTTCAAGACACCAATCCTTAATCTGCATCAGCTAGACTCAAAATTGTTTTTTTCAATGGAAAAGGCTTCATGTTCAATGGCCAGCATGCATGATTAAGTCCTTTCCCTTCCCATGCCATTTAGGATAACCAGGACCTATGTGACTGTTGCTTTTCAATTCACAAACTTCTCTGTTTTTAGAGCAACAACTGTTACAAATCAGATTATACTCTTTATAGGTAAAAAGAATTATAAATTAGGAATTATTTAAATTTACTGGATACCTGAATTGTAATCCAGGTTGTCTTCATGAATTATGTTTTCTTAAGTATATTAGACCTCTCCCAAGTATTTGATCAACAACATTCTCATGCTATAAATGTTTATATAAAACATTATCATATATAAACATACATATCAAAGTAAACACACACATAAATATCTTCAATTAGCATATAGTAAATTATATATAGTTCTTATTTAACATTATAAGTTAAATTATCCTTCTCAGATTATTTGGGCATTTGCTTAAAGTTTTTTTCTTGGTACTGGGGATTGAATCCAGCGCTTTACCACTGAGCTACATGCCCAGTTCTTTCCATATTTATTTTGAGACAGGATCTCACTAAATTGTTGAAGGTGGCCTCAAACTTGTGATCCTCTTGCATCAGTCTCCCTGGTGGCTGAGATTACAGGCACCCACCACAATGCCTAGTTTAGTTCTAAGGTTATGAATCCTTTCAAGTGTCTATATAAAGAAACCTGAACCTAATTTTCTGTGTTAGTCTCCGTGTCCTCTATTCTGTACCATTGGACTACTAGCCTGTTTTGGTGCCAGTACCATGCTGTTTGTGTTACTATTGCTCTGTAGTATAGTTTAAGGTCTGGTATAGAGATACCACCTGTTTCACTCTTCCTGCTTAGAATTGCTTTAGCTTATTCTGGGTCTCTTATTTTTCCAGATGAATTTCATGATAGCTTTTTCTATTTCTATGAGGAATGCCATTGGTATTTTGATCAGAATTGCATTGAACCTATACAGTGCTTTTGGTAGTATGGTCATTTTAATAATATTAA
The DNA here is from genome assembly GCF_045843805.1 of Urocitellus parryii. Lineage (NCBI taxonomy): Eukaryota > Metazoa > Chordata > Mammalia > Rodentia > Sciuridae > Urocitellus > Urocitellus parryii. Next base: position 65,428,588 of record NC_135538.1, on the reverse strand, counting down.
TTCTGCCTCTCCATGAGCAAGGTAGATCTTTCCATTTTCTAAGGTCTTCTTCTATTTCTCTCTTTAGGGTTCTATAGTTTTCATTATAAAGATCTTTCACCTCTTTTGTTAGGTTGATTCCCAAGTATTTTATTCTATTTTATTTTATGAGGATACTATGAATGGGGTAGTTTTCCTCATTTCCTTTTCAGAGGATTTGTCAGTGGTATACAAGAACGCCTTTCTTTCTTTGAGGTGTCTTTGTCTGATTTTGGAATCAGGGTGATATTGGCCTCATAGAATGAATTTGGAAGTACTCCCTCTTTTTCTATTTCCTGAAATAGATTGTAGAGTATTGGAATTAGTTCTTCTTTAAAGGTCTTGTAAAATTTGGCTGTATATCCATCCAGTCCTGGGCTTTTCTTAATTGGTATTCTTTTGATGGCTTCTTCTATGAACCTTGTGGTCAGTATATGCACATTTCTAGTGCCAATAGTAGGAAAAAGTTATGGAGATTTTGCCTCTCATTAAAACTTGTTTAATAAGGTGTAGCTCCTTCTGTTTATGGAGCTCTCTTCTTTCATTTCACATGTTAGGATAATGCAGAAAAAATATTTTAATTAAATTTCACACCAATCAATTTTAAAGTGTACTCAATGAGTATATATTCTAGAGGATAATCTCTCACCTTTAAATCTATCAAATGTAAAAGGTTATGAAATTAACTAAAAGATTATGAAATTATTATAGTTTGTGGGAATACCTAGAATAATGTCTCTTATGCTATGTAGGTATTCAGCCCATGTTTATTTAATCCAGGTATGAAGTATAAAGAAGGGAGATAATACCAAGGATGAGCATAGATCTGAGAAAATTCTCTAAGCTAGTTTATTTTACACATGAAGAAATGTAAGTTCACAGCCTATGCAACAGTTCAAACTAACTAGTTATAAAACTTTGGGTAATAATTAGAGCTTAGAGTACATGATGTCCAGTCTGGCCATTTTCCATATAGGAAGCTACTTCTGTAGATATGGATGTTAAACAGAACCATACTATATTAATTTATAAATCCTGAATTGCCTTGAAGTTTGTCCAGATATATGTTTGGTCCCTAAAAAATAACAGAAAAATCAAATAAGCAATCCAAACATTTCACAAGTTAAAATCCTATAGAGACAAATGTGTGTTCTCTCACTATTTCTTCCAGCAAAAACAGACAGGTGGTATATATAGATTAGAGAGCCTGGAACTTGGCTTATTTCTGACTTGTGAGCTCTCATTGCCAATTCCAATTTTGACAGTGGCTTATTAAAAGATATTGGGCAAACTATTGTTCTCTGTATGAGAATATTCTCATTATGGAAAGAAACTACTGAACACAAACCTGGTTAAGACTGGCACAACAGCTGCAACAATTGGCACCACTGAGTTCCCCTTTAGGAAGCACCCTCTTCAAGCACAACACTGTCCTTCCTTGATTCTGTGCCTGTTTCATTCTCATTTGGACTATCCTCATCTGACCCTCACCACTTAACACTCCTGAGAAAATCTATTCACTTTCTTGCCCCTCACCTTAAGCTTTCCCCAAAGCTCTGCCAATGGCCTTCTTCTCTTTTTCTCTCTGCCTTGAATCTTCTTTGGCACAATTAACCCATCACATTAGTTCAGGTGATTCCAAATATATGCATTTAGCACTAAAAGTTACTCTTTATATGCGTCAATGAATATAAGTCAATGGTCAGGCAGTCAGGTTAATGGGCCCCAATTAAGATCTTGTTTAAGTGTAAAGACCATATCTTGAGACCAACCAGTAGAAACATTAATGGGCCCCATAAAGGCCTTTTGCAAATTAAAGATCATGAGGCTTATTGGTAGGAACATTCCAGTCAACTCATTTGTCCCAGAGCAAATTGAAACCGAATGGGAATTTCAGGAAGGATTAAAATTCAAAGGATATGGCCAGTCACCTTGATACTTTTTTTGTAACTTTTTAACATACATTTTGGTCAATACTCATACCTAAAAAAAAAAAAAAAAAAAAAAAAAAAAAAAAAAAACCTACATAAATCCCTAGGTTAGCACACTAAAATGGCTTTTCTGACATCAAATCTTCTCCCACATCATAGGAGTTTATAATCTATGTTCTCACTTAAATAAATCCTAATCCACTCACTCTTTTCTTGCATTGTTGTCCATGGATTTTATTCTTCAAAGTTGTGAGACAAGAACCAAGAAAGAAATTGGTGAGGCAGAGATTACAGTTTCATCTCAATCTCTGGTTTCATTAAGTGTTGAATATCTCCCCACACCACAAAAATTCAAATGATAAAGTCCTTGCCCTTAGTATCTCAGAAGTGAATTTATTTGGAATAGACTTGTTGAGATATAATGAGTTAAGTTGAAGTCATACTGAATAGGATGTGTTTCTATTCAAAATTACTGGTGTCCTTATAAAAAAGGGAAATTGGGGCACAGACATGAAGAATGCAAGGCAAAGGGGAATGCAGAGATATTTTTCATAAGTCAGAGGAATGCCAAAGATCGATAATAATCCATAAAAAGCTAAATAAGAAGCATGGAAAAGATTCTCTGTCACAAATCTCAAAAAAAAAAAAAAAGCCTACAGATACCTCAATCTTGGATTTCTAGCCTCCAGCCCTCTGAGACAATGAATTACTCTTGTCTAAGCCTCCTCATTTGTGGTATGTTGCTATGTTGGGCCTACCAAGCTAATAAAACATAGAAGAAATTAGTGTGTTGGCAACAAATTTAGTTTCATCTTTTTTGTGTATGTGTGTGGGGGGGGACAGATCTAGATGACATTACCCAAACTACCTCATAACTAAGTTCTGGCTCAAAACTAATAATGTTCACATCAATAGAGTGTGGTTGGAATTGATCAATATCTTTTTCAAGCCTGTTTCATAAAAACATGTGTGTGTGTGTGTGTGTGTGTGTGTGTGTGTGTATATATATATATATATATATATATATATATATATATATATATACAATTTCCTTTTGGTCGTTATGATGAAGAACATGCCGTGAACAACATGATCATATGTTAGATATGGAAGTGCCATGTGTGGAAAGAAACCTTAGACCTAAATCAATATTCTCAGAATAACAACATTTTGCATATTTACTGGAATATCACTTGAATTGTGAAGTAAGCAGAAAGTAAGCTTTAATGTGGTAAGACACTGAAATTTAGGTGTTTTATTTAGGATAGAATCTAGGGTTATTCCTTTAATCTTACATATTTTACTTTGTTCTTTCCTTATAGTTTTGTTTTCAAGATTTTATCTGAGTGACCTGTAAATATTAGAGATCAAGAATTCCAAAACAGGGGTTGGAGTCGTAGAGCACTTGCCTAGCTTGTGTGAGGCTCTGAGTTCAATCCTCATCTCCATATAAAAATAAATAAATTAAATAAAGGTATTGTGTCCATCTATAACTTTTTTAAAAAGTATCCAAAAACATATTCAACATATAATTTCTTACATGATCATGTAGCTTTCATATTCATACTTGAATATAATCAAATACTCTCTCTGAACTTGCTAATCACAAAATTTTTAAAAATTTTGATAATTTTGTCTTCCTTTATTCCTCAAAATCACAGATTTTCATAGATATACTACCTCACAAATTTCTCCCACATAGATACATTCTTCAATTTTGCCACGCATGTTGAGATAAGCTTCATTTTTTTGAACCAATGCAGTTATTTCTTATCTAGTCTTTATATCTGAATACTCACTTATTGTAACATATATACTTAACACAAACATTTTTCAAACTGCTGATTGTCATCAAATTCATAATCACAAGTATCATTAAAATTAAATGTAATGGAACAGAATAAAAATAGGACAAAAGGATAATAATATAGGCAAAAACATATCCCTTGTATTTATTGATTAGTGATTTCATGAAAAATTTATTAAACATGTTATGAGTATATGTATATATAGGTATATAGGAAATAGTGTTTAAAATACACTTAGTTTTGTAGTTGTCAATCCAGTAAAAATAAGCATAGCCTCTTATGTTATTGACATATTTTAAAAGTACAGATCATATGTCATTTTAGGCTAAAAGAAATGTAAATGGCCTCCTATAGCACTGATATTTGAGTTGAACTCTGATATTTTCTAGCATATATGAATTCTATTCTCCAGTAAAGTTGAATTGTTTGCCCTTTCCTTTAAACATCTTCATGTTTTCACCTCTAAACATTTACTTAGGCTCTTCCTTTGGGCTGAAAGCCATTTGTATAGATCCACTTTCATATCACCACCTAACAAGTCTTCGTGTCATTCAAGAACCTTCACATATGTCACAATATTTATGCAGTTTTCTCTGATATCCTATAGCAAATGATGTCCCTTATGTCTCTCAACATCATGAGAATGTTTTGGAACCTTAACCCAGCATTTCTCACATTCTGTCTAGCATTACTGCCTTCCATCTCTTTACTCTACCATGTATATTTTAGTGCCAGACAAAGCATTAAAAACTCAGCATTAAAAACTTGCTCAAGTCAATTGGTTTCTCAATAACAGCCTTTTGCATGAACATCAACACATAATAGTTTGCTAAATATTTGCCCATGTTTATCAATAAAGAATGTTGGTAAATATCTATACTATATTAAATATGCCAAATAATTTGAAATTGTTCTAATTCTGAAGCTGTATACTTTTTGTATTTATAGACAAGGACAAATATAAGACAGTATAAAAAGAAGATAAAAATCAATACTATAATAGACATAATTTAATGTTTGCTATTACCTCAGAAACCTAAATAAAATAAATAAATGCAAGCAGTTGGAACACTCAGGTTCTGTGTGGCTGCTCTTGAGGAACCTAGATTATCATAGCAGGGGCTGGGGATGTGGCTCAAGCGGTAGCGCGCTTGTCTGGCATGCTTGTGGCCTGGGTTCAATCCTCAGCACCACATACAAACAAAGATGTTGTGTCCACCAAAAACTGAAAAATAAATACAAAAAAAAACTCTCTCTCTCTCTCTCTCTCTCTCTCTCTCTCTCTCTCTCTCTCTCTCTCTCTCTTTAAAAAAAAAAGATTATCATAGCAGATTTCTTAAAGGGCCCCCAATTTGGGCCCCATCACTTCAGTGCATTTACTACTAATAAGAAGAGCACATAAATCATCTTCAATTTTTTCCTTCCCTAGTTTTAGTGTCCAGGGGCTTAAAATTATTTATATTACAAGATCTCAATGCCTACCATGTTGTAAGAGATTCTATGAGTTTCTTAAGAAAATACACATATTAAAAAGTTTTTGGAAAGGAACTTAGAGAAATTTTACAAAATAAATATGTACAAACATAAAATAATGTAGTAGTTACATGTCCAAAATATGCAATTAATACAAACATTAGTGATATATGGTGATGAATATCCTGCAGGTTTCAAAATTGAATAAGTCCTTAGTTAAAAGTAGTTATTTGTGACCATGAGTGAAGAATAAATTTGATATCATGACAAGTGGAAATGATCAGAGATTGAGTACCTCAAAAAAGAAAAAAATCCCTCTTAAATTTTATTCAAACTTTGGTATATGTATTTACTGATATATCAGAAAGGCAATAACATTAGTGTTAAATTCCATTGTAATCAATATTTAGCTAAGACCATAAATCTAAAGATTCAGATTTGGTCTTAATTTCTGACTGCATTTCAGAAGGCTGAACAAAAACTTAAAGTCCTTGAAGCTCAGAATTTTTCTTGCTTAGGAAGTACTTTTCTATGCTATGGTCATAGTTTACAATAAATTTGAAGTCATAACTTGTTAACAAGAGTGAATTAACTCTGGCACACATTCTAAATTCAAGTGTAAATGGCATTCCTCATTTCCAATTCAGGAAGTTAAGAACCTTTGTGCTAACCCTATAGGTAAGTACTTAAAATAATAAAGATGATAAGATAAAAAATATGCATGTTCAGAAATCCAAAGAAAAATTACCTTCTTGATGTTTCCTCAATATTCAAGAACCTGATAATATTTCAATTCTCTACAGATTTAAGATGACAGAAATTTGGCAAATCTAAACAAAATGTATATTCTCATCCAAAAAAACTACATGAAATATTTCAAAGAATAACCAAATATATACTACATGCTTTTTAAATAAAAGGTGAAAATTAAAGTGGGGAAAACAATTATGGCAATTTTTATAATATTCGAGGTTAAATGTAACATGATTCTATGTTATGATCAGGCAGAAGACATGAAAATATATATTAAATAACAGGTAACATACACAATAATGTAATTTAAAAGAAAACTAAATTAAAATTTTCTGTATTAATATTTGTGGTATTGTTATTGTGGCAACAAAGCTTTTAATGAGGCACTAACTATATTTTAAGATGTATGTTAAATACATTATATCTTTTCACATCTTACTAGAAGTTATTTGAGATCAACATTTAAAAACACTTGTAGATAAGCCAATTTGAGCATATAAAAATTACTGTTTTGTAGAAATATTTAAAGAAGTATTTATCTATTATTTCTTGAGGTATAGAACTGCTATTAAGACAGCTCTTGCTTGGGCCTCATATGTTGGAGTTTTCTTTTAATGTAAGGTTTCTGGTCTAATTCCTAGGTTTTTGATCCATATTGGGTTCATTTTTTGTGCAGGGCAAGAGATAAGGAACTGCTCTTATTCTTCTATATATAAATATCTAGTTTTTCCAACATCATTTGTTAAAAAGGCTGTCCTTTTTCTGATGTGTGTTTTAGGCACTTTTTGTCAAGAATCAGATAACTGTTACTTGTATGTATTTGTCTCTGCATCTTATATTCTGTTCTGTTGGTATATTTGATCTGTCTTCATGCCAGTGTCATTCTGGTTTTTGCAATATGGTTTGGTAGTATAATGTGAGTTCAAGATGGGATGCCTCTACTCTTACAATTATTTAGGCTATTCGAGTCTTTTATTCTTCCTTGTGAATTCTGGAACTGCTTTTTTCTAATTTTGTGAAGAATGTCTTTGGTATATTGATGGCAACTGCACTGAATCTGATGATAATGTTTACTCATGTGGCCGTTTTAATAATATTAATTTTGCCTATGTATGAACAAGGGTGGTCTTTTCATCTTTTAGTGTCTTCATAAATTTCTTTCCTTCTTCAGTGTTGTATAATTGTGACTGTAGATGCATTCCACCCTGCTTCTCTTTAGTTAGATTTATTTCTAGATTTTTTTTTTTGGCAATTTTGAATGAATTTCTTTTCCTGACTTTTTTCATTATATTCATTATTGATGTATAGAAAAACTTTTATTTTATATGTAGTATTTAGTATCTTTTTGCATCATTCTAGTTTATTAAATTTGTTTATTCCTGCTTGAAATCTCTTGGTGGAAATTGTTGGGTCTCCTATATATAGGATTTTAACATCTTCATAAAATAATGGTTTTACCTCTTCATTTTTTTATGTGTATACCTTTTTTTTCTTCCCTAACATTTCTTGGCTAAAATGTTAACTATTATATTGATTAGGTTTGGTAAAAGATGGTGTACTTGTCTTGTTTCTGATTTAAAGGGAAATTCTTTTAGTTCATCCCATTTATTTTTACGATGGCTTTAGGTTAACTGTAGATAGCTTTATATTGTTGAGGTAAATTCCTTCTGTCTCTTCAGCGTTTTATCAACAGTGGTGTTGCAACTGTGGAAGGCTTTTCTGCATCTATTAAGATGATATGTGACTTTTTCCCCTTAATTACATTTGCTAATTTGCATATGCTGAATCATCCTTGCATCCCTGGAATGAAACTAACTTGATCTTGTGTTGTGGACACTTTCTTTTTTGCTTATGTTTATTTGGGTTTTTAAATGCCTCCTCCATTTGGGTATTCATCTGATGACATTGGCACCCACCAATCCAGTAAAAAGTCAAAAGTGGTTTTTTGAATTTGAAAGTACCAAAAAAAAAAAGCAAATTATCAAGAAAAATAATAAAAAAAGAAAAGAAATAGCAAATATGAAAAACAAAGGGGGATTTCTAGTTTTGTGCTCAGAAAAATCCAAATTAAGGATCTTTTTAAGCTGGCCCCACTACCCCACTTTCAGTATCTCCACTGGAGAATTCTGGGACTTTCTCCAGTACTGGCTATGGTCCACATACTTGACTCAATACTGTGCTAAGATTATGCATTTGATAGACAGTGAGGATGATACATTTGTTTGACAGTGACACCTTTTCATCTCAAACTCAGTTGAAGAATTTCCTTCTGCTTGTTGAAGGAACCTTCCCTTCCCTGACCTAGCCAACACATGTCTTGTGCTGCACATTCTATTCCTTTTGTCAATTCTCTTTATATTCTAAAATTGGATATTTCTTGTTTTCACCTGGTTGCTAGGTTTCTGAGTCACCTCCTGGTATTTTCCCCATAGCTTCCCTAACACAATATACCACTGCAGAACTGCTGTTTTAATTCACTGTGGGGAACTGTGATGACATAGTGAGTTCCTCTGATCCACTATTTTCTGATGATTTCTCATGTGTGTAATTGCACCTTTGTCAATTTGATTGAAATATTTAAAGAAATAAAAACATGGGACTTAATGGGTTAAAATGAAGTGCTTTAAAACCTAATAAATTTATATTAAATAACAATCCATGGATTCATGGAAATAAATGGGAATAATCTTGACACAAATTATCAGGTTTTGGACTTAGTTTACTTTCACCAACCACAGCTATACTCATTAAGTAATTTAAAAGTTATTATCGGAATTCTTACTCACACTTGGGTATTCTGTACAGGAGGCACAAAATATACTGATGAAGGAATATAATAAGATAATGAGGAACTTCACAATTGATAATTCTGCAAACTTACCTAGATTTCCACCTGATATAAAGATTTCGTTTTTCTGCTAAAATTTCCTTGACAGTACATCAGAATGTCCTTAGTAATTGAAAACCAATGTCACAGTAAAAAATTCTTTCTGACATCTACTTCAAATATATATTTTCATGATTTGGGATCAACTCCTTCTTTATGCCTGATCTGTGTTTAAACAAATGCTTATAAATATCAACTTGGAACCTTCTCAAATAGGTCATTATTTGCCATACCAGCTTCATAACTTGGAAAATAAGTTATTAAATATTATAAAGTACAGGATATGAAAGTTCTAAAATCTAATTGCTGTCTGGCACTTCTCCTATTTTTAGTTGAAAAAAAATCTTTATGATGATATATTCTATTCCTTTGACATTGGGACTAGGTTCAACTTACAATCTAGTTCAGGTGTTTCATTATGTTTTCCCAGAAGTTAGTCAAGATGAGATTGTCTTATCCTTTTATGATTATTCCCTTATTATTAGAAGAAATAGAGACCAGAATTGTTAGATTTTTGCAGTCTATTATAATCAAGTAACCTCTCAAATTCTTTCCTTATTACTTCTGAAAATTAATATAACAAACTTGCCTTCAAAATTATGAAATGTAAATATAAAATCATTAGAGAAACTATACAGTATTTATAATACTGAATATACCAAAATAAGATTTTAAAAAGAAAAACACTGAAATAAAGTAGTAAATAAACTCTAGCATCAATTGGAATCAATAGATTTTCATACATATGGGAAACCACAGTTTAGTAGCAGAAAGTTTTCTCTAATGTATAGTTCAAAAAAGTACTAATGAAAAAACATAAATTAAAAAATTTCTATAATTTTATCCCATTCCTCAAAACAAGTTATGTAATTAACTTTAACTCCCCAAACAAATTTTGCTTAGCATCCCTTTGTGAAGAAAATGTATTTTACCAAGGAAAGAAAAGAATATTGTAATAGAAGCCTAAGGCATAAACACTATAACTTCAAATGTAAAGTTTTACTTTATTTTCTTTTGTATTATACCTTAAATAATGAAGAAGAGCAATGTACTTTGAAAGCATTGTATTGTTTTGGAAATATTTACTTTTTCTTATCTGATGTATGTTTATGTAATTGGCCTTTCATTTTGTTGTCATCCATGAATGAAAAATGAGGTGACAAATGGAAGAAAGTGAGTTTTTAAATATAATTTAGTTTAGGCATAGTACAAAGTAGCCTATATAAAATGTCTCATTTAAATAAAATCATAGTATTGCATTTTGATTTATGTCTGTAGCTTCTTTTGAGAGTAGCCCCAGGGTAGTTAAAAAACTTAATAGAAGATATTTGAAGTAATATATCTGATAACTGAAAGAAAATTCATAATTTAAGTTCAAATATTATTTGGAAAAGAGATACTACTTTCTAATGCGCTAAGCACAATTTTTTTTTAGATGGGAAATAATGTAGATTTTTAAAAAATTATTTAGTTGGCCAGCTAAGAGTCAATATCACTTTCTGGACATGTAATTAAAACTTTCTTCTAATTATATGTGGCAACCTTTAAGAATTATCAAATCACATGTTTTTATTTTCCTGTTTTAAGTACTTAATAAAAGCATTCTTAAGAAAATCATTTCATTAATAAATTGATTTGCTTTATATATTTATTGAAACTCTCCTATACCAGGCACTGAAAAGGCTTTGTATATTTACTTAGTTAGGTTATAACTTAGTGAAGTAATTGAAATATAATCAATTCATAATAAAATGCAAAACTTATTTGAAGAATAGGAAAAAAAAAGAACTGGCCCAAATACAGGGGTAGAGTAAAATTTGAAACAGAATTTAAGAAGTCAGAAATATTAGCAATAAATTTTCATGCTTTCCAGGAATTGTAAGAAGGAAAAAGAAAAGATATGTGACAAAAGGTCAATTATAAGCAGAGATAAGCATGAGCTGTTGACAAGGTCAACTCATGGGGATAATGCTAAGGAGTTTAGATTTTTGTTCAGTAGATAATTGCATTCTATTAACACATTTTGGCAGAGAATCTTTACGCACTCAGATAGGATTTTATTTGATGTGTATGAAATCAGAAGGAGGAAGACAACTAAAAGGAGGCTGCTATGATTCAAGGAAGAATTCATGAATATCTAAACTAAGCTATGATAAAGAGGTTATAGCAGAGAAGCGGTAATTACTTTAAGAGTCTGAGAGTCTGTTTTGGGGAGGGTAGAGCTTCAGAGACATTATACTTTTGAATAGGAGCTTTGAGCCCTGTATTTAAAACTGACCAAGTTAATTAGTCTCTCCTAATATCTCTATGTATTGTCAACAATTTTTAATATATTAGTATAGGCAGATGTGAAGACTATAGTATGTATGATCCTCAAAATTAGTAGATGTTCAAAAAATAAAAGCTCCTATTACTAAGTAGACTTTATTGAACTTGGTAACTAACTTTAAATGTTAAGAAGAAATTGGAAAAAGATATGAACTTACATCAACATTTTTTAGCAAAGACAACTGATCAATAATAATTCCAGGAAAAGAAGCAGAGTTATATGAGACAACCAATAGAAAATACCAAGAAGGCACTTGGTAGGATACTCTAAAGCTCAGGAAAGACATCTGCCAAATTAAAAAAAAAATAGTAGTCATGAGTATTAATTGAAGCCATATTTTAGTAAATTTCAGGAAAAATGTGAGCAGTTTGCTTCTCCTATTTTGCATTTATGTTTAAAAAATAATTAAACATGATTATAAATAATTCTAGAAACATGCCACTCTTTTAGTAATACTTCAAAGCATTTATTGTGCAAAATTATGTATTATTCTGCTAATTAACACTGAAATTAAATATGTGAGCTTCTAAAATAGTTCAGTCTTTATGATATAATCTTATACTTAACAATGTAACTATTTTATAATACATCCTATGATAAACTATCTATCTCTCTATCTATCTACACACATTTAGTATAAATTCAGTAAATGATGATTACCTGTTACCTAATGAACTACTCACTGACTTGCCATGGAGATTCTAGATTATATATATATATTTTTGTACAGAGGCACTTAACCACTTAACCACTTAACCACTGAGCCTCATCCTCAGCTCTTTTTATTTTTTTTATTTTGAGACAGCGTCTTGCTGCATTGTTGAGAGCCTTGCTAAATTGCTGAGGCTAGCCTTAGCCACGTAAGTTCCTGGGATTATAGGCATGTGTCACCATGCCTGACTAGATACTTTATAAACATAATTTTGCTGATTTCTACAACAAACAACCAAACAGAAAAGTAATTTAAAGTATTTGTTGGTAATTGATTGAAATACCTTTGGATCTAGAGATCAAACTTGGAAATAATTGACATGTTAGCAACATTGGGTCATCAATCCATAAACATACTACAAAAATTTTATTTATTTACATTTTCTTTGATGTTGAACTCTTATATGTATGTCATAAAATTTATTCCGAGGCATTTGATATTTTGTGATATAATAGTAAATGGACTTTCCAAAATATTATACCCATTACAGGTAGTAGAAAACCTGAAAAGAATTCTCTATAATAAAATTGTATCCAGAAAATTTGTCAAATTCAAATTTTAGGTAAATCCTTTTGGATTTCCTATATATATAATTTTATCATCTGCAAATCATAATGGCATTTGTTTTCTGTTTCCAGGCTTTTTGTCATTTTGTCTCCCAATTTATATACTGACTAAAAATTCATGAGAATTATAATGACCATTTTAATCTCTAACCTCTATCTTTAGGCCATTTATTCCCTTTGCTGTTCTTCTAAGTTATCTTGAAACACTGTTCATGTACTTGGCACAGCACATATTCCAACCGCCCCATCTGGGTGCCTTTATATTCTCAGGGAAAATGGTGAGAATAGGACTTTCTCCATATATAGCCATGCATTGCTTAATGATGGCAATCAGTTCTGCGAAATGCATTGCTATGCTATTTTAGTATTATGCAAACTTCACAGAGTTTATTTATACCAATCAAGAAATTACAGGCTAATCACTCATCATCATCATTATCATCACTATTATTATCATTATCATTGTTATTATAATTATTGTCATTCCAATATCTTGTTGGAATCAAAAGATGTGGTGTGTTAGTTTTCTGCTGCCATAACATATGTGTGAGAAAACAATTCAAGGTGGAAAGATTTATTGTGGCCCAAGTTTCAGGGGTTTCAGTGTGCTGGCTCCATTGATTTTGATATGAGGTAAGGCAGAATATCATGGTGAAAGTGCATGACAGACGACAGCTGCTCACCTTACGACTGGCAGGAAGCAGAGAAAGAAAGAGACAGGCCGACAGACAGACTGACAGAGAAAGAGAAGGAGGAGAGAACCCAGGACAAGATAGTCTTCAAGGGCATATCGCCAGTGATCTGTTTCCTCCAACCATGCCCCACCTGCCTACAGTTTCAATCGCTTCCTATTAGTCCATTCAGGCCTCAATGTATTAATCCACGGATGAAGTCAGAGCCCTCATGATCCAATCACTTTCCCCAAACCCCACCTCTGAACCTTGATGCAGTAGGAACCAAACCTTCAACACATGAGCCTTTAGGGGATATTCCAAATAAAAACCAGAGCATGCAGTAGACACAAAATGTGTTAAGGTGCTCCTGACATGAAATTGCATTCTGTTTTATGATTAATGCTTTTCAGTATGTAAGTGTAAGGTGTATAGCCCAAAATTAAGTGTACTATGGGAAAACATAACTAGTAACAAAGTCATTTACTGTTATTTCCATGCATCATGTACTGCACTTAATTGCAGGTGCTACCCTTTTTTATGGCTGGGAGTACAGTAGGTTTGTTTACACAAGCATGGCCACAGATACCTGGGTCTTTCATTGTGCTATGACATCAAGACATCTACACCATCATGAGCATTCAGAACTTTTCAGCTCGATTATAATCTCATGAAATTCCTATGTGAAACACGATTGTGCATCACATGGCTATATACAATTAAATCTCCAGTGCCAGAAGTAATTTCCTATATAAAAACTAAGCATTGGAAAATATCTAGGGAAAGAATGAAAGTTGGCCATAAAGTTGTTTGTTGACATACATGTAATAACAATTACATATTCTTTCCATCATCATCAAGGTCCCTATTGCATACAGTTTTTGAAGAATAGTAAACTCAATTGCTTGACTGATCAGAAGAGTTACTGACGTGTTTTCCTCTTTCCAACAAGATAAAATCAATGATCATGCATAAACCTAAATTTAGCAAATAAGATTCTCTCCCCCCAAATTATGAATCTATATTCAAAGGAAAATAGAATTGATATAATTAATTATTTCCATTGGTGGAATCTGTGGAATACTTTTTTGTTGATTTTTTTTAAATTGATATCTTTCTATTTACTTGATTCCCAAGTTAGGTTCTTCATTTATCTGATGTTCCAGTTAGAATTTGCACATAATTTTTCCAATTTGGGATTACCATATTCTTCCATGTTTTCTGTGATCATAATATCTATGACTGAAAGATGGAACTTGCTTTAGTTCATTTCAAGTATTACTCAATAGGTATCAAAAAGTAAGGATTATCAAAACAAAAAAGACTGAAATTGTGCCTTCAAGTGCTCAGAAGATAAGACTTTTACATAACCTGGTATGGAACTGTTCTTGCCCAAGTCAGGGAAATGGGTCAGGGCTAAAGACCAGGAAGTTACCAAACTAAGCTAAACTGGGCCAAGTTTACTTATCACTTTCTTCCAACCTCTATGGCGGGGCAGGGATGCACATGTGGTAGGGTTTGAAGTGAATTCAGAGAAAATAATGACAGGTGATAAAATACAATTGTTTTAGAACTGTGTCCCAAACTTGGAAGTTCAATACAATAATATAATCATATATAAATATATTTTTCCCAAAATGGAATGTTTTCCCTTCAGTATTCTTGGTAATTTTATTAGAAACATTTGTTTGTAATAAAAATATTTATATTATACAATATATTCTGGATACTATTAAGAAAAAAATGAAAGTACAATCATAATCTTCTCCAGTAAATAGATGATATTATCTACTTGTCAGTTCCTGCTTTCTAACAGCACTATTCCCTGAACCTTCCAACTCTGCTCCATATCACAGAGGACTAACCCAGCAGATTGGGCATCTTACAAATCAGATGCTGGCATATTTGACCAATAAGAAGCCTTGGTGTGGGGAGGCAGAATTAGAGAGTGAGAAGAAGGTGGCAACCTGGTTATTTCTTCCCCTTCTTCCCTGTGTGTGATGGGGGCTGTGTTAACAACAGAGGACATCTCCCTGCTGGCTCCAGCTTCTACTGGGTATGGATAGATTCCATCTGTAGTTGCAGTCCATAGTATCCCAGCCACTTTTGTGGTATTCCACTTGGATAATGTCAAGTCTTCTAAATTCGGTAATGCCAGATTCTAAATGAATTTTCAATGTTTGGGTTTGTTAAATATTCTCCACATGAATACCATTTGGCTGAACTACTTAATGCATGCTTTGGTTTTCTGACTCCCAACATTATTGTTAACATTCTAGGAAACTTGATGTAGTAAATTTATATTTGTTCAGTTTCAGTAACATAAACATACATAGAAATGTATCATGCCCAGCTTCTTGGAGATTTAGGTAAACTTGGCCAGATTCGTTATAAATTCTAGACTCCTGGCTAACCACTTGCTGTTGGTTCTCACTATTATAAAAAATATAAATTATCTATAGTTTTTTTTTAAAAAATCTATCTGTGATGCATATTAAAGTTACATCTGATTTATAATATTCAGCATTCTATCCTTCTCTCTGTACACTCTATATTCTCTCTTATTGTCACACTACCATGAACATAAAATCAACATTGTTTATCACTTATATATTTTCTCTGCATCATCATTTATAGTGTCATCCAAATGACTGTTAAATTCTAACAAAATTTCTATTGATTTCCCTCTTTAATATGGTTTGGTTTGATTCATTTACTTGTAATGACATATACTGTAATGATATGTTATGGTACTTGATAAGTACAAAAATCAAAACTGTCAATACATTTTGATGAATTGTAGCTTATATCAATGCAAAAAAATTCTCTTTGCTCACTTATTCTCTTGTCCTGAGATTTTGAAATATATTTTGAACCAGTTAAATATTGGCAAACCTGACATTTCATGTTTATTGACAAGATATATTTTTGCTTGAATGTTAATTTTTAATAATTTGAAGCACTTTATTTCATACTTTTTATGTAATACACCCAAGTAGAATTTGCTTTTACACCCAGTATTAGAATGTTCTTACTGTTGAGAAATGAACATCTTCACAATTATCTTTACTACTAATGATATAGAGTATTTATTCTATTATCCAATGTCATTATTTCTCTATTCTCAATGTTTTTTAGTTATCAGACTTTGGTTAAATTATCTATTAATCTTTGTTTATTTTTTATAAATTATTGAGATTTAGAAATCATATAAACTCATACATCAATTAATGCCCCATAAACTAACAGATTAAAATGAGGCTTTTTATCTAATTATATAAGATGATTATTTCTTCAACACCCAATGTATATGTATTTTCATATACATTAAAAAGTGCAGAATGTCATCAAGTAAGTAATCAAATAACATTTTATCTATGCTTGCCACTTTAGTACATGTACATAAGTGTCGCACTATAGAATAAGTACAATAGAACATTATTCCACTGTAATAAATGTATTAGTGTAAAATATCCTATGCATGCAAAAAAAGATTGTCTCTTAACATTAGAAATTTAAGTAACAATTTTGGCATGCCTTGAAATAATCTAGAGTTTGGTATAGTTATAGATGACACTTTTGAAAGTACCTATTCTACCAAGTGAATTTTAATCAAGTAAAAGTTTATTATAATAGATACAGAATTTTAAAATTAAAGAGATATATCATAATGAAATTCCATTTTCAGACTTAATTAGAAATATATTTAGTTTTAAAAACAAAGAAAAGCGATGTTATTCTCTTCTGAGTGTGATTTGGGAAGTACCTTGTTTCTGATGTTTCAATAGGTAATTTCAAAAGTTTACGGTGGTATCACATAAGTAGCAAGTTAAACTATCTGCTTACAAGCCCAGATAATAATCCCGTAAATATCTAGTTTTCCTTTAAATTTTGTTTAAAAAAATTCTGTAAACCACTGTGTTATATAGGCATCCTTTAACTTTTTTGTAATGAATAAATATGGTAATTTTACACGAAAATTTAATTGTACTATTTTAGGCTAAATATACTCACAAACCAGTGATTGGCAAAATACTATTTTCCACTAGTCATTTTGCCAAATACTGATTTGTGAGAATATGTAGCCCAAAATAGTTCAATTAAATTCCTATGTAAAATTGCATATTTTGAAATATCATGTCGATTTACAGATATTTACAATAGACTTTTTACATTTTATATTTGAATGAAAATCTACTTATAACTAAGAATTAAATAATTGATCTACAAAGGCAGAAGCACAAAATTTAAACTGCTTCATTATTAGGAAAGAGGAATTTTATCACTTTGATTTGCTGTGCACAGTGGCTGCATAAATTTACCTACTGCAATTACAGGTTTACAAATTAAAATGCTCAATGCTAGGCTAAATTCTCTTTTTAGGAATTTCTTCTGGCAGCTTATGGTCCCCCAATATCACTAGACCACTACTTCTCTTCAGCGTTATTTTAGTCAAATTGTCACAGTGCGTTCACTCATCTGTTTTCCCCATTAGAACACAAGAGTGGTGACCTAGTCATGTTCATGTTTGTACACATTATACCCGTGATAGATTAAACACTAATATGTGTTGGCTGAATGAGGCTTCCCCGTCCCCAGAGGGAGAAACACTTCATAATAGGATTCTTTATCTAACTTTGGGTGTAGACGTAAATAGAAATCAGGAACATAAGAGGAAATATCTCCTTGCTTTTCATTTTCAACTTTTCCACTATTCCTTTGGTCAATCCTTTGAATGAAAATATAATGTGAAGAAGTGCTATGATTATGCTCATTAACACTTTAGAATTAAAGATAGATATTGATGAATATTACTTTGTTAATTTGGAATTAATAAGTAATTCATCATTCAGATATTTACTTAGGTAAAATAAGGAAATATTATGGGATCTTTCAGTTAAAAAGGTTTAGCATTAAATTTGACCTTGGAACAAGCATTTCTCATCAAATTTCTCCAATGCCCTTGAAAATTCCAGTACACTTCATTTAGACATTATCCTTGCTATTTAATAGGTGAGGAATAAAGAGGACAGTAAATTCAAGCACTTAGAGTTTTTTTTTAACCAATGGAATAGTTTAAAACAACTCACTAAGATGCTTCATCTAGACACCTATGTTGTACATTAAGAAAATTCAGTTTTGATAAAGTCATACTCCTCAAGAAACAATAAACTTGAAGTCACACAACTGCAAATATAATCATAATTTAGGCTGCATAGACTTTGGTAATGGATTCAAGACATTTCAGAAGGTTCTAATGATACTTTCAAGCAGAAGAAAGGACATAGCTCATCCCAACATAGTGTCCCTCGGAATGAGTGCCTAAAAGCTAGATTTCAGCCAGATCCTTTACTAAACAAATTCAAGAAAAGTTTTCACGTAAGTTTTACTCAAAGCCTCACACAAATTGTCAATATATTTCTGTGGTTTACATATGAGTCATAAGAGAAGTCATAACTAAATCAAAGTCAGTCTCAAATCTAATAATGTTAGAACCAAAATAACTACAATGGGAAATTGAACTTTATGTTTT
The DNA here is from genome assembly GCF_045843805.1 of Urocitellus parryii. Classification (NCBI taxonomy): domain Eukaryota; kingdom Metazoa; phylum Chordata; class Mammalia; order Rodentia; family Sciuridae; genus Urocitellus; species Urocitellus parryii. Next base: position 65,409,907 of record NC_135538.1, on the reverse strand, counting down.
CTCCAAAATTATTATCAATGTCTTCACTAAAATAAAGATGTTTAAAATGACATTCTTTTATAAGTAGAAAGTTTCTGCTTGGGATGATGAAAAAGTTCTGGAAATAAATACTGTTGATGGTTGCAAATTGTACTTAAAGCCATGGAATTGTACACTTAATAATGTATAAAATGGTAACTTTTATATTGTGTATATTTACCATGATATTTTTATAAAGAAGGGCATGGTTAATTCTCCGGAGAAGTCAACTAACATAAGAGTTTTTTAAAAAAGTATTCTTTATATTTTGAGACAAAGGGGCTATTGGTGACATTTCCAGAACCCTGGGAGTAGAGCAGAGATGTCAAAGGCCAGATTGCAATGGACTGAAGGGTGATTGGCAAGTGTCTAGACCAAGGATTAATAAACTACAACTAAATCTGGCCTGCTACCTACTTTTTAAAATAAAGTTTTATTGGTATACAGCCACACACAAAAAAAATTAGATGTGTTTCCTTTACCTGAGGATTAACATTATTCCAAACAATTGCTCAGAGCCCATGGCAGGAGTTGCTACATTGTGCTGTGATAGTCCAAGATTAACTGAACAAATACATAATTCATTTGGAGAAAAATAAGAGAATAAATGGGAAATCTCTATTCTAGGTATATACAGAAATACACACAAGAAGCATTACCTTTCATAATTTAATTAGTAACTATGTAAGATAAATATTAAAATACAAAACTGCAGGAAAAAATTAATAGTTTTAACATTAGTTCAAAAATGTTCTTAGTCATGTAGCTTATAAGTGATACCTGGATTTGAACTTGAAGCTTTATGCAAATAATATCTTTTTTGTATATTGCCTTTATGATGTTCTGCAGAGCATAATGTAAAGATGCATAATATCTTCAAGACTTAGTTTTAGTTTTCGAAATTCAGGGGTAGTAATCTATGTACCTAAATTTCTATTGAAGTATGTTGTTTTTTCAAAACAGAGGAATATTATTTCTTGTCCTTACAAAAAGCATATTACATAAGCTATGTAATATTTCCCCAGACTTGGATTTTGCACTGCAAAGAGGACGGAAAGGATGGGAAGTTGAATTACAACCAGAGGGAAGATATTCACACAATGACAATGAAGTGGATATAGCAGAATGCTAAGTAGTTAAGAATCGACGAATTTTATGCCTGTAATCCCAGTGACTCCCCAGACTGAGGCAGGAGAATTGCAAATCCAAAGCCAGTCTCAGCAAATTATCAAGACCCTAAGCAACTTAGTGAGACCCTGTCTCAAATAAACAAACAAACAAATAAATAAATAAATAGGCAAGTGATGTAGCTCAGTGGTGAAGTGCCCTTGGGTTCAATCCCCAGTAATTACAAACAGGACAACCAAAAATTGAATTAGCCAATTTTGACCCAGCAAAGGAGAATACTGAAAGGCCTGTTGGTTTCAAACAATAGGGATAGAGCTGGGATTTTAGTTTAAGTGGATAATTATAGAGTCAGTATCAAGCTTTAAGAGGTCAAATGTACAACACAGGACTAAATCCCAGAGCACACTCATTCTAAATACATGAGGAATTTCCTTGCTCCATGTGGAATTCGAGCTCCTGGAATCAAGTTTTATCTGTGCTTTGCTTTCAGACCACACCTTTGTTTCTCAAGAAGTTGAAGCACTTGCTTCTCTTCTTGGAAAAGTTGCAGCTCAACTAGTTCTGTATCATTAATCTGCACAAGACAATCCTGGTATAGGACAGCCAGTCTCAATGGTATTAGGCTGCCAATCTAGAGGATGCAGTTGCTGTCTCCTATGAGCCAGGTATGTCAGAAGACTAATGTCATCCCCCAGCTAGCTCTTGGTCTTCTTAGGCTTTCAGAATTAGGAGTAAGTATGTTGATAAAATTTGGAAAAATGAAGTACTAAGGAAATGATAAAAGTTGTAATCTTTCCTTTGGAAGATGAATACATGTAAGGAGAGTGAATCTTCTTTGAGAATTTTTAATATTTTTATTAGTGCATGTTAGTTATACAGAATGCTGGGTTTCACATTTAGAATATGGCAGGTATATTCATATCTGTCCACAGCCTACTTTGGCTGAACATGGTGCAGAGTCACACCAGGAGTGCAATCGTACATGTATACAGGATAATAATGTCCATCTTATTCCACTGTCCCTCTCATCTGCATACCTCTCCCTCCTCTCATTCCCCTCTGCACACTCCAAAGTTCTTTATTCCCCCTCTATCGACCCTGCCATTTTGGATTAGCATCCATTTATCAGAGAAAACATTAAACCTTTGTTTTTTGGAGTTTGGCTTATTTTGTTTAGCATGATATTCTCCAGCTCCATCTTTTTACCTGCAAATGCCATAATTTAATTCTTCTTTAAGGCTGAGTAATATTCCATTGTGTATATATAGCACATTTTCTTTATCCATTCATCTGTTGAAGGGCATCTAGATTGGTTCCACAATTTAGCTATTATGAATTGAACTGCCATAAACATTGATGAGACTGCATTAAGTAGTATGCTGATTTTAAGTCCTTTGATTATAAACTGAGGAGTGGGATAACTGTGTCAAATGGTGGTTCCATTCCAAGTTTTCTGAGGAATCTCCATATTGGTTTCCAGAGTGGTTGAATCAATTTTCAGTCCCACCAGCAATGTATGCATGTACCTTTCCCCACATCCTTGCCAACATTTATTAATATTTGTGTTCTTGATAATTGCCATTCGGACTGGAGTGAGATGAAACCTTAGTTTTGATTTTCATTTCTCTAATCACTAGAGATGATGAACATTTTTTCATGTTTGTTTAACAAATGTATAACTTCTATGTGCAATGTCTGCTCAGTTCCTTAGCCCATTTATTGATTGGGCAATTTTTTTTCATGTTGAGTTTTTTGAGTTCTTTATATATCCTGGAGATTAGTGCTCTATCTCAGGTGCATGTGGTAAAATTTTTTCCCCATTCTGTAGGCTCTCTCTTCATGTTATTAATTGTTCCCTTTGCTGAGAAGATGCTTTTCAGTTTGTATCCATCCTATTTATTGATTCTTGATTTTACTTCTTATGCTTTAGAAATCTTGTTAAGGAAGTCAGGTCCTAAGATAATATGATGAAGATCTTGTCCTACTTTTTCTTCTATTAGGCACTGGCTCTCTGTTCTAGTGCCTAAATCTTTGACTCACTTTGAGTTGAATTTTGTACAGGGTGAGAGATAGGGGTTTAATTTCATTTTGCTATATATGAATTTCTAGGTTTCCCAGAACCATTAGTTGAAGAGGGTATCTTTTCATCAATGGATGTTTTCAGCACTTTTGTCTAGTATGAGATAACTGTATTTATGTGGTTTTTGTTTCTGTGTATTCTATTCTGTACCATTGGTGCACATTCTATTTTGGTGCCAATACCATGCCATTTTTGTTACTATTGCTCTGTAGAATAGTTTAAAACCTGGTATTTTGATGCCTCCTGCTTCACTCTTCTTGCTAAGGCTATTGTGAGTTTCTTAGTTTTCCAAATAACTTTCATGATTGTTTTTTTTTTTCTAGTTCCATGGAAAATTTTATTGGGATTTTAATATGAATTTCTCTAAAACTGTATAACAGTTTTGATAATATGGCCACTCTGAAAATATTAATTCTGCCTATTGAGCAACATGGGAGATCTTGCTATCTTCTAAGGTATTCTTCCATTTTTTTCTTCAGTGTTCTGTAGTTTTCATTGTAGAAGTCTTTCACCTCTTTTGTTAGGTTGATTACCAAGTGTGTGTGTGTGTGTGTGTGTGTGTGTGTGTGTGTGTGTGTGTGTATTTAGAGAGAGAGAGAGAGAGAGAGAGAGAGAGAGGCTATTGTGAATGGGGTAGTTTTCCTAAGTTTTTTTTGTAGTGGATTCATCACTGATATATAGAAATGCATTTGATTTATAGGTTGTTGGGAGCCTGCGACCGCACCCTGAAAATGGCGCTGGCTTCCTGCTTCTGATGACTCAGTGGTTAGAGTTGTTAGAAGTAAACAACTCCTTGTAAGGCTGTGGGCTGGGCTCTGGCCTGCTTCCGCTGCACTGTACCTACTAGACTCCTCCACGTGGTGCTAGTTCATTGGCAAGGCTGGGTACTTAAGCTAGGGCAGACCGACCGCTCGCTCTCTTGTTCCTGTTTTCTCATCATGATTCAAAGGTCCTGAGTAAACTGCTGAAAGAAGAATCCTGTGTCGTGTTTCCCTTGCCGGCGAGGGGTCGCAACAATAGGTATGGCTTTTGTAACCTGCTACTTTGTTGAATTCATTTATTAGTTCTAGAAGTTTTCTGGTAGAGGTTTTTGGATCTTCTAAATATAGAATTATGTCATCAGCAAGTAGTGATAGTTTGAGTTCTATTTTTCCTCTTTGCATCCCTTTAATTTCTTTCATCTGTGTGATTGTTCTGGCTAGAATTTCAAAGACTATGTTGAATTGAAGTGATGAAAGAGGGCATCCTTGTCATGTTCCAGTTTTTAGCAGGAATGCTTTCAATTTTTCCTCCATTTAGAATGACAATGGCCTTGGGTTTAGCATGGATAGCTTTTACAATGTTGAGGTAAGTTCCTACTATCCCTAGTTTTCACAGCCTACTTTAATTGATATCATTCTCCAGGATTTCCCCTTTCTCTTCACTCCTCCCTTTCTCTAAATTCAGTTGATTAATTTGCATAGAAGAATTTTCTTTTTAATTCAAACATTTCAACTAAATTTTGGTAAAGAGCTCAAACTTTTAAATTTTATTTTGAGCACCACATTGTTTCATATTCAAGCCAATAATTTGTTGATTTCTTCTATGTAAAGTGTAGATAATAAGAAAGGTCAGGGAGTGGTCATAAGAAACTATAAAGTATGCAAAGAAAAGAAATTGTTGTACCATCCCTAAAACAAACTGGGAGAGTAAAACACCATGCCTCTGAATGTCTCCTTTGTTTTCACAAGTCCTTCACCAAATTTAAGGAAACAATGAGAGAAATCCTGAGCTGGAAATTCCAGATACATATTATCTTGAAAAACAGTGACTTTCTCTTATGAACTCTGGGAAGTAGGGCAAATTAGGATTATCAGTAAAAAGCTGCTTTCTTGGATGTACATCAGAACAGTTGATCTTTGAGATTCTGGTCAGAAAAGCAACTAACAAATCTAATGCTGAGGATGTCTCACTATTTCTGCAGGCTAACATATGAAACACCTTGCCAACTGGGGATGGGTGCTGAACTAAGAGCACTATAGAAAGAACACACACCAAGCTGTCACTGGATAAAACACTGTGAGGGAGAGGAGACACTGCCTGGTGAAGCGCCATGCGGGACAGAGGAGCTATCTGCCAGCCTGTCACAATGAACTATCCTTGGAGCAGTTTCTGACCTTTTTTAAGCATTTATCAGTGAATCACACATCTCCCATTCTTTGGCCTGTCTGCAATATACCCCACTACCTGGAACAAATGGACTATGGAGGAGAGAGTTATATACTGAAAAATTTTAATATTATAAAAATAACAACGCATTTTTGGAAAGATAAAATTACATGGTTATGAAATATACAAAATCTAAATACATAGGAGGACAACAAGGGGAAATCAGAATTATTGCAATAAGTAAAATATGCTAGTTTTAATAAAGTAAGTTGAAAATAAGATCTGAGATTTATCCACCACTTGTACCATGTGACTATGTTAATGATTCCATTTCTGCCTCCTGATCCTTTTAGGAGTGTTGCGATTATCAAGAGAAAATGGGCTCATCATAGGTGGAGTCTGAGGATTTAAAACTAACTGCAGGGTGTATTGACACTTCATGTCAAGGGAAAAATAGTTTTAGAGTATTGCTACCAATAACTGATTTCTACAATATAAAGATTACACTACTTTGTTCCAAACAGAAAATACAATCAGAACTTTTTTATATAAATGTGCAATTGTCCTTTATGAAGAGAAAATAAGCATGATTAGTTGTGAATGATTGCACAATATGGAGAAGCTAGCCTGAAAATGATTATTTTTCTTTGTTATTGGGCAAACTCATGGCCCTTAATTTTATAGACCATAGAAAGAGGCCATAGGTGCAACAAACAACTATTAAACTCCACTCAAAATAAAACCTTTATAGCAGAACAGACAGGAAAAGATTCAGATGATTACACAACAGTTCTGAATAATTGACTTTTCATTACATTTCATTACATTACATTTCATTATATTCTATATAAGTACATATATCTTGAAAAGTAAATGTGTATGAATTTTTTTTTGTCATTTCAGTTTATGTGCCTTTATTTGAATATTCATTGATTCTAGAAAGTGACATTTCCAGGCAAATATTCCTGAGATTTTGCCCTTTATTTTCAACCTTTGTAGGAAAAATATAACCATCCTGTGTTCAAGACTCTGTGCTTAAAGAATTTCTGAGACATTATCCCACTCTTCTGAAACTACTGTTCAGAGCACAAAATTATATTGGTCAATCTATTAAGTTTAAAATGGATGTTACCATTCCACAAAGATTCTACACTTTCTGTATCAATACTAGTTTAGAATTTCAAATACTACTTGTGATAACAATACCTTAAGTAACAAAATTGTTTGTGCTAAGCACTAAACACTTTATGTGGATTAATTAACTTAATTCTTATAACAACTCTGTAAGGTAGGTACTATTATAATCCCCATTTTACAGATAAAAAAACTGATGCAAAGAGAGGTTAAATAATTCATCCAAAGTCACATAGCTAATAAGGTAACTTGTGGAGCTTGTATTGGAACCTGCGTTGTCTAGCAATAGAATATGAGCTCTTAAACACCACAAGATATTGCTTATGAGCATATTTCTATAAAAATTAAGCAAGTCTTTTAAAAAGTTATGCAAGTAAATAAAATACAAAATTGATCTTTTGAAATATGGATTTATCCCCCATTTGTTCTTTCACCTGTTCTTGTTCAATTTTCATGCCAGCATATATATTGCCTTGCACAACACTCTGGAAACCAAAGCTCATCTAAGACTTCTATCTCTGCTCCTCATCTTTTGGCTGTGTGAAAGATGCCCATTATTTTTATCTCTCTCAGCATCAGTCTTTTCATTTGTAAAGTAGAAATGGTAATCATTAAACCAACTTAGAGTTGCTGTGACTAGTTTATGAGACAGTACATGTAAAACATTTGTCAGTGTGACTGGTTTGTTATTAAATGATTAGCCATTGTTAACTAACAAACGTAGATACAGTTTAGAAAACAATTGGTCAACTTTAAATTTGTGTGACTGTGTCTAATGACCTATATATGGGTATTAATCTCCCCTAATTACCATAATATAATAATTAAGGGAATTTTACATTAAAAATGTAATTGTCACATGTTCTTGTTAAAAAATCAGTTTAAATTCCTGTATTGATGCCTCCAACTTAACTCTAATAAATACAATGGCAATTATGGCTGGAGTGGTCTTTAGGGAAAAGAGTGGCAAGGTCATCAAAGCACCCTCATGTAGGTAGTAATGATTGCAGTGGTGACCAGAGCAGAAAACTCTGATTAGTTCAACTCCTACATATTGCATAAGGATATTATAAAAGCAAATGCAATTATTACAAATGCATTTATAAATCTGAAATGGTTATTGAATGAAGAATATAAATTTTATGCATAAATATATCTCATATATGAAAAGTCATATCTATAAAGGGAATACTTAAGTTTGCAAGTATTAAATAAAAGATAAAGTTTTCATATAAATATTCCTTGTGTATAGCACAAGCCTTTATATATGAGTTGATTAGTTCTAATAGAGATTTTTCTTATTCCCAAGTAGTTAATCCAATAGAAAAATCATTCTGAAACTCTGAACCTCTTTTTTTGCATTTCTTATCAGCAATCATATTGTGTTTTGATCATCAGAGAGGGCTTTCAGAGACTAGTAAACTAATTAATTTCAATTTCCCTCTATCACTTATATACTTTGGCAATGAAATCATGGTATAGTTTTTCTCTTATACTTCCAATGTCTTTGGTAATCAGCAATTCTGGACCTTTTCTAGACTTGCCTACATGTTCCATTTTCATCCTTTATTCTTTTTAACATCATACTCAAATTTTTCTTTCTATAATAATTCAGGAAGTTACTTTCAGGAAAAAAATAGTTGAATTAATTCAATTTTGGTTAAATAAACTTTAGTTTTAATTTTTTATACTAGCATCTTTCTAATTTTGCTCATCCTGGAAGCAGAAATTTGACTGCCATATAGATAGACATCAGAAGTTATTACTCCATAGGTAGCAATACTTAGAAGGGTACTCCAAATTGAGAATTTATAAAGACAAAAAACAAGTAATTGATTATAGTTGAATTCATATTTTTCAATAAAAATATTTATAGTTTTTATTGCTGTTAACAAATTTACAGTTCTATTCAACAAAATAAACATGCTCCATCAATGCTTCTTCACTGAATGATGGTGAAAACCTACAGCTAGTAGACAATGTAGCAAAGCATATGTCATTCCACAGAGTAAGAAAAAAAAACTTCAGAAAAAAAAGTGAACAGAGCTGTACTATCTATGCTTAAAATTATCAATGAGCTCTTTGAGTATGTTATTTACTTTTAATCTGGTTTTCCTTATAATAACAAAATACTTGGCAAAGGCCAAGTTTATACAGAAAATATTCATTTAGTTCAAGGTTTTGGAGAATGAAAGGCCATGACTGGGTGGACCCATTTGTTTGACCTGTAGTAAAGAACTAACAGCAGATGGTCTCAGGACAACAGGACAAACAGGACAAAGAGAAAACATACAAAACGGGAAGTCAGAAAGCAACTTGAGTGCTGGGCTCATTCTGATAATGATAACTCACTCTCATAAGAGGACAAGGATTCCACAAGAGGCACATTAACCCCTTCCAAGAGAGGCTTTGCCAGTGACTCAAGGACCTCTAACTAGGTCCCATTTCTTAAAAGTTCCATCAGGTTATATTTCACTACAGTGGAGACCAAGCTACTCCATGAGCCCTTGGTGAGGAGTCACATCCAAAACACAGCACTTGGGATGTCAGATGCTGGGTTTACTCAATTACAAGGTATGAATTGGATCAACTTCAACTGGAGAAGGAATGTGTGGTCAATCAATTATGGGGCCCACATGTCGCGGTGCTTCCTTGGAATAAAAATATTTATAACTTTTATTGCTGTTAACAAATTCACAATTCTATTCAACAAAATAAATATGCTCCATCAATGCTTCTTCACTGAATGATGGTGAAAACCTCCAGCTAGAAGACAATGTAGCAAAGCATTATGAAATGATTTTGTAAAACATTTCATAAGCATATTGTGATGGAAACCGCACTCAGATGATGAGCGTCCCCTGACGCTCCAGCGATGGGATTTCTGGGCCCACTACTTCAGGGAGCTGCTAACCTGCAAGAGCTACAGCTTCCTATCTTCCCTTTGGGAGCACAAACAGCACGACTGGGACAACTGATAGCACCTTAGCTAGGTGCAGCACATGGGGGCATTTGAATGTCAGTAGCTGCTGCTCAGAGGATGCAGCCTGGCAAGCAGAGCAGAGGTGCAGGCGGCCCAAGCCTAGGTGTCTGCAGAGTGTTTCCCGGAAATGTCCAAGTGTCCTTGTAAATGGAGGCCTACCATTCTATGGAACAAAGAAATGAAAACCTCCAAGCCCCTCAAGGAAAAAAAATAGAAATTCAGTGAGCAATTGGATTGGTAAAATAATATAAAGAAAGAAATTGATACAGGGTCTAGATAGCATATAATTAGTATTCAATACATTGTACATGCTGTTACTTACTATATTATATTCAGATATAATCTGAATTAGCAAGTCTTTAGGATTCACCAGTCGCCTTCCTACTCTGACATGATCCAAAACTTGTTCTTGGATATCCAAACCTTCCTTTTAATTTCACTGGATTCCCAGGCTCTGTCTGAAATTACTAAAAGTTCAGATTCTCAAGCAATTACCTACTGAGATAGAACACTTTGTCTCCCCTCTAAAATGCTCTGGGGGCGGGAGGGGACAACACCACTAACAGTTTTTTTGTCTACAAGGATCAGTGTCCTATCTGAAGCCCTAGAGGTTCTTCCCTCTCTGTCAATCTCCATCACAATTCATGGATGTTGCTCTCAGATCTGTTGCTGTTCAGTAGCTTTCTTAGTGTGTTGGCAATACAAAAACCACTGTTTTCTTTTGGTTGTTTTGTTGTTGTTTATCCATATTTTATTGAACATGAATGTTTAAAGAAAAACTTTCCCAGATAAAAAATTCTGTAATAATGCTTCTTGTGAAACTTACTAAACCCTGATTATAATCAATAAAATTATTTTACTAATTTACAAAACAAGAGGCATCTTTGGAAAGGAGTACAGAACTTCATTTTTTGTACTAATCAAGTTTTCCAGCACAGTGATCATTAAAATGCTCTCATGTTATTCTCCTTTCTGTTTTCTAAGAAAGTATAATGGTTTCTATTGAACAAAATCATTTTCTTTTAATTTTAAGTATTAGCTGTGACAAAAACCTCATTCTATATTTTAATGAAATTTTGCTAACATGCTAGTATCTGGTTGAAAACAATCTGTATTAAATAAATGATAAAATTTGTTTACAAGTAACTATATCCCAGGAAGGTAAGAAAAAAGACAATAAACTTCATTAATCATTGTATTTAGTTAAAATTCTGACAAACTTATGAGGTCTGAGGAAAAGAATGCCAAGTAATTTAAGTAATTAGAAATCATGATGATTTGTAAAACATTTCATAAGCATATTGTGAATTGGAGAATAAAATACTAAATTAGAGGAAGTTTTAACTAATGTTAAAGCAATTACTTAAAACTTAGAATGTTTTAATACTAATTTTATTCTAATAATTAATAAAAATTTATGCATTATTTATTCTAGGAATTGGTAATAAGTGACATAATTTAAGCAAATGTCCATTCATTCCATTGCTGTAATTATTTAAAATGACAATTCATAATGTAAATCCTTTAATTTAATTTTGTTTCATGATATTTCAAAAGTTGAAAATTGATCCTGAACAACTAAATCTGTTTGGAAATTATGCATTAAAATGTTCTGTGAGTGAAGTTTGGTAAATATTTCTTATCAGATTTTATAAAGGAAAATTGAAAAAAAGAATATTTATGCAATGCTAATGTAAAAGCATTTTGGAGTGGAAAAAATATAATTCAAAAATATTATCTAAACTTCTCTTCTTTAATAAACAAAAAATACTTAGACCAAAGGGTGTCACGGTAAATATCAGTTTTGTTCTCCAGTGATGTTATGTTGAACCTAAATACTGACTTCTGAGTTAAGGTGGAACATGATTTACTGAAAAATTGTCTGATATCAAGGTTTTTTGTTTGCATTTTTTTCTTTCTTATTGAACTAGAATGAAGAATGTTCAGCTCCATGACCTCTTGGGCTCTGTGACACTTCTGTCTTTCTCAAAAATTAATTAGTGAATCAAAGGCTGAATCAGCCTTCTTTCAAGTAATTTTCTTGCTTGCCAGAAAGTTAACTTCTTACTCTCATTATCAATGTCCTTTGCCTTGTCAGCAGCATTTAAAACATTATCTATTATTTCTGCATCACTAGCACAATGTCAATGGGAGTGGGTGAGACCTGTTCTGTGGCACTTAGCCCAATGGCAGGGGTAATCAGCATAGCAGGATCAAGGGTGTCAAACCATCAAGTGGGGAGACAACCAGGAATCTGGGTTGAGTTATTAGGTGCTGATTGAAACACAGAGATGAGTATCTGTCAGTAGCAACTTTAATTGTTTGTTCACTAACAACAACAGGAATGTAGGACATTGCAACCAGGCTACAAAACAGGCTAGAAAAATTGCTTCTCTGTTAAATCAAGTGAATCTAGTGAATTTGTTCAAAAACAGAAACCTTCATAAAGATGAAGAGTAGAATCAAAACCTCAGTTCAAGTGTACAGTGTAGTACATAGTAGGACCATAGGGACAGACTACCTTCTGTCAAGGGTATACTAAAGTCCTTTTAATCCAACCTGTCTGTGAAGGACTTCTGACAGAATCATTCACCTGGCCACATCTTCTTGGCCTTCAAAGAGGCATATTCATATCTATGCAATGCTGCATTTACTTTAATCCTATCATTGCTACTATTACATCTTTTTTCTATTACATCTTTCTTTAAAGGTGTTTCAAAATGATGATTAATCCCCCTGCATCTTTATTCCCAGATAATTCTATAAATTTAATAACGTGCAAAAATTGTTATTCTTTTTAAAAGAATGCTTAACAGAAAAAGTTCAAGTGACTAAAGTCTGTAAAGTAATAGGTTTCATTACTGCATTCAAAAGTTTTAAAATTTCCCCAAATACATAAAAATTGCAAAATTCAGATTGCAATTACCTTAGAGGAGGAAGGGAGAAACATAACATTGGGGGCGGGGCAGGGAGAGGAAGACAAGATTCTTTAACTTTATAATATTGTTAATAGAAAAGGGGGAAGAACTATTGCCATTTGAAGTTTTGTTGGTAGATACCTACTTTGTGGTTGTATTTTTCTTTGTGGTTTCCCTGAAGTTGACATTAAATGTATGACTGTGGCAGAGAAAAACAGAGTGAAAGGAGAAATGGAAACTCATCCTTCTCTGACATATTCTTGTCTTAAATTAATCAAACACTATTTTGTCCCTGATAATTTGATTTCAATTTTCCATCTGTACTTAACATTTCAATCTGCCCACTCCTGATTTTGGCTTCATTCTGTAGCACTCCTTGAAATGCATCTCAACCTTGCCCTATAAATTATAGATACAAAAGACAAACACAACCATTCTGAAGTTTGAGCCCATAGAGGAGGACAGGTGTAGGATTAGGTTGATTGATAGTTACTTTGGTCTTCCAGACTAGAATACTTGAGAGATGGAAGGTAAGGACATAGTAAGGAGCCCTTTTACTGCTTGGGAAAATGATATTCTACTTAATAAAGAGGTAGGCTGGAGGAGAGTGAGGTTTATTCATCAAAAACACAGACGAGATTCTTGTGAGATAGAGATGTATCTTTCAAATGATGTCTGTTTTTGTGTAGAAATACAGAAAGAGGCATGAGTGCACAGAGATGCAGTTTTGTATATGTACATAGTATTTGAATGAGTGTCTAAATGACAGTAAATTTATAGGAAAACATTCCCAATTAGATAAAAATTGAGCTAAACAAGACAAATATTGAAGTGGGTGAATATTATTAAATAAAAAAAATTTAAATCAGCCTCAGAACAATCAGTACCCTCCCTCCACCCCACATATCAGTGTCTGAATCTTGGCAAAGAGAAAAAATGTGAAGGTAATTTTAGGAGTATACTCTTTTGTCTTCATCATTGGGAATTGCTGCTCTTAAGATTATTTACATTTGCAAAACTCACATTTTATCTGATGGAATACTGCATGTAAGAGTAGTCAAATTGAACTTTTTCCCTTAAAACTTGGGAAGACAATTCACAATAAAATGCTAACTTAGAATATGGTAAGTATCATAAATAGACCAATCTCACTGGCATTGTAATACTATTCATGGTCCAGATTGCATTCAGAAATGAGTTTTCTGAAAAGGGCACAAAATTATATTGCAGCTTCATGGTTTATTCATTCTTCTTGATAGACTGTAGTAGCTTTCTAATGTTGTGTCTGTATTTAAAGTGACAAAATTGTGCTTGGGAAAAATCATAGCTTGTTCACTTGCATTTGCTCATAAAAACATTTGAAAATTTCAATTAAGATTGGGATAGAGATGGGAAAATTTCTAATCACCTTCGTAAAAACCTGTTTTATGAACATATTCCAAATGAATAACACACAAAATATGAGATCCATTGGTGAGTTTCAGTTATTTCAAATTTCTTCAAATATCATTTTTACAAGTTTCAAGATTTTCAAAAGTTCAATATTGATGATGCTTAATAGTTCTAGTTTCACTTTATTTCAATCCATGTGTGATTTTTTTCTCTAAATTTCACTCTAAAAGTGTATATTATTTTCTGATTTATCTTTACCCAGGATAGGCAGAATTTTTTGAAATATATATGCAGTAGGTGTTGGTATTTGTCTCATAAGTTCCAGTCTCTGCTTCTATGCCCCTAAATCCCCTTGTTGTTAGCTGGAAAAAAATAAGATATCCAACCATCATTGCAGGTAGAGGTTATATAAGTATGTGAGTTTGAGAGGATGGATTATAAAAACAAATGGTGTATGCAGTTTTTAGGAAACATTTCTAAAAAGACGTGCTTTCCATTCCTCTTGCTATTCTCCTTCTTGTTAGTTGCAATCAGACATATTGACTAGAGGGGAAAGACACTTACACTCTACATTTTGAGTTTGTCAAATGAAAAGTGAAAGCTGCATGTGATCCTGATGATAATGCAGCTATTTTACCAGTCCTGGAATGTCAGTATGGAATTCAGCATGAGAGAGAAATAAATGTTTATCTCGATTAAACCAGAATTTCTTTTATTTGTCAAAGCAAACCCTAAATGCATGTTTTAGGATAAATTATATCCTATAGCTATCTCTATGCACTATTTCTTTTTAGGAAGTGGGCCTCAAAATGAAGGGACTGTATAGACTTGATGTTTGTTCATTGGCTATGTTATTTCAAAAATTGTTCATTTAAAGGCACTACTGAGAACTGGAAGAAACGACTTACAGTTGTGAAATCTGTACCTTCAAAATACATGTATGTTTGTCTCTATTCAAGGCTAAAGATCTCTCATCCACTTTTACCACCTTTAATGCAAATGATGTAATGCCAGTTTTTACTTCATCTACTTCTAATCAAGTTCTTTAATTTCCATTGTATGTCTGATTTTTCTTTTCACCTTTATTATATGTGTGTATGTGTATATTTCAACTTTCCCTGAACTCTTATCATATTTCTGGTTTTATTGACAATGGTTTACATTTAGAGTTTTTTTAATTCAAATTAACAAAAGAGTAAGTCACATATTACCATCTTCAAGCAATTTTTCCTAATTTGATCCTAGGTTTTTCAAACAGTGACTCCAGTCAGCCCTGCCCTCCTCCCTCCTTCCTTCTCTCTCTCCTCTATTCTTCCACATTTATTAAAGCTTTCCTAAAAAAAATTGAATATATTGAACATCTGAAAGGAAAATATGGATGTCTGAAATAATTTAAGAAGTTCTTAAAAGCACTGGGGATATATTTTAATAGCTCCACTATTCTACTTTTTCAAATACTAGTAATGCTGCTTCTCAAGTTAGTAGCAGAAAATCTAATGATGGCTTTTAATCACTTAATATTGACAACCATCTTCAAATAAAACAATTGCTAGTCATATACACTGAATTAAAGGTCTATATGGTAGAAATGTACAAGTGGAAACAATCTGTTGCAGCAGAGTCTTGAAAATTTTTAAATATTTGAGAAAGGCTTAGAAACAATATGGGTTATAAAGCACAGAGGTTTATATGTATGTATCTGAGCGACATTTTGAAGAAAAGTTACAGCAATTCTAATTGCATCCTAAAGAGAAATGTGGATCTTGGAAGCATAAGAATATCAGTAAAAATAACCAATCTTTGAAATTCAACTTTCTCTATAACCTATACGTGAAACAGGCCAAAAATAAAATTCATTATCCTGATAATGAGAGTCATCAACCAAAAATCAAAATATGGAGAAAACTGCTGCCAGCCACTGACTTAACACATGATGCTGTTTTCTTCACTTTATGTATTTTTTCTGACAATTCTTCTAAGTTATTTCTCATGAGAAAAACTGCGTTAAGTCATCCCCAGAAAAGTGAGTCATAGTATCTAAACACACAGGAGTACCATTCCATGGATGAATAAGTGAGAGCAGTTCTATTTTGAACATGCCAGATGCTATACATTTTCTGGAACGGGTCAGGATTTCAGGTCTTTAGTGAGACTTCCCGCTGAGCTGAACATCTGTTCATAATATATTGTACACTTGCTAGTAAGCCTAAGAATGCTAAAGCGATTAGAACATCTTGATTGTGTTTTCCAATAATATAAAGACAAAAGGAGATGTCGAATTGCAACATTGAGCAAGCAAATCAGCATTGAGCCACCATCCAAATACACACCACCTTGTATCCGTACTATTCTAATTTAGTAGTTAGAAATTTTCAAAACATATCATTGACATTATTTCAAAAAAAGTCTGTGTTCAGTCCCTGAAATGAATAACTAATGATGAGGCTATTTAGACAAGAGATATTTTTTACATATGTAAAAGCATATCCATAACTTTAAATGTTTCAAATTACTTGGGCATTTTTTTCTGAATTATTTCTCTATACCACTGAAAATGTAAAGTAATGAATACAAATTAGCATAACCTTATAAGGCATATGGAATTGATTCCTTCATGTAATTGATCTTCCATTTAAACTTTTTTTGCATTAGTTTATATCTGGTAATTTACCAAATCCTTTCTGATTTTTTAAACTAATGACCTGTACTTCTAAATACTGTATTAAAAATTTATATATTCTATTGAGAATATATAAACAGTTACTGTATTGAATGTGAAAAGCAATCAAGTCAATGTATATTTTTCCAACTGAAAAAAAGTACATTTTTAGCTATTGAAACATAGTCCCCTTATTAAATCCTCTAATTTATCACCCATACAAATTAAGAACAAAAAGAATGCAATTATTCATTTAAGCAGCACATGACTAAGCAAAATTGATTCAATTAATTGTGTCTACTTGAAGGAAAATTCTAAAACCCTAAATATTCTAAAAAGTTTATAACATTATTTTATTTTGTAAAAAAGATTGTTAAACTTATAAGTTCAGGAAAGATAAGTAAGTTTATACTAAAAATTATAATCACTGTTATATTATCATTGTTTAAATTTTCATACTATATTTGAAAATGCACTTCTTCCATTCATTTTGAGTTTAATTCAGTCAAACAGCATGATACTTTGAGAGCAAAGACTCAGTGCTGGAATTGAACTGTCAAGTTGTTGTTGTTGATGTAAAAGTAATAACATACTTAGGAATCAATATAATACAAAACTGGGGGAAAAGTTTGCCAAAAACATGTCGAACTTTAGCATCTCATTCTTTAAGCAGACAGGGCATTCTTTTAATAGTTCTGACCTGATTAGCCATGTGGAACTTTTGTCATTATTTTTGTATAATTATAATATAAGATTACTCAAGGGAAAAAGATGATTTGATGGATGAAATAGAGTCTTACATCTCAATACTAACCACAGTTTGGTAGATTATTCCAGTCATATATGAATGATATGAAAACAAACACAGAGATACCATATTTCACAAAACATCACTTAAACTGCTAATTTTCATGTAGTATATTAAAAATTTTGCAGCTATATCAATGCATACAAGTGGTTATGTGTAGGCTTTACATGCATTTCCTAAAATGACCCAACACAGAGAATATCTCAGTAATTAGAAGAAACCAAAAGTGGAAAATCTCAAAACAGATTACTGACAATCATGTAATAATGTGCATCAGGGTGTTTTGTAAGAGCATTGGTATACATTATAACTCAAAGCACTACTGACAAGATATATAATTTATGTATAGGATTCAGTCCAATTCTGCTATTTTTCAAAGCTAATATCATCTTCTTATTCTTCTTTATTCCAATAAATCACTTATAGATAGCTTTCACTGAAAATACATAATTTCAAAATTCCGCAAACTTTAAATAGAGTAGTATATGTCTATATATGTTTATTTCTGCACTTTAGTTTCAGTTTTACATATCTTTAAGATTTTTTTGTTAAAGTTTGTTCAATGGCCATTTAGTTTTATATTGCATAAAAAGTAAAGATTAATTCACTAAACTCTGGGTATGTAATTTTAGAATTTAGATTTAACTTTGAAAAGGAGTAAGACTCAGGTAAGTGTTAACTGTGAAGGTGATTAGAAGGGAGCTTAGCTCCTGTGAATGAATTCATGTCTCTTTCCTGAAAGATTCATGTAAGAGAGCACAGAGATAATTTGAAGTAGTTCTGTTGACCTATGCATATGTTGTCTAGGCATTAAAAAGGAGAAAGAAGCCAGAAGTCTGGAAATAGGAAAAGGTCCAAATTTAGAAGAACAGAAATCACTGGTGATATTGAGGTTTCACAAGAAATTTCTGGCATCAGAACTTATTTGCCTTTTAATGGGGCTTTTAGAATGCAAGCATTTGCAGGCATTTTAGTGAATTTTACCAAATATTCTTTAAAGTCTCACAGAATAAATTATAAAAAGAATTATAAATGTGGGTTGGAAGAAAATACTCATAGTATGTTTATTAATAATTGATTTAATATCTACGTTCCTGAAGGGGCAAATATCATTTGCATAAAAACTTTACAATCAAGGATTTGAGTGAGATATAGTGTTTTCAACCCTTATCCCCACCCCAGTACTGAGGATTGAACCCAGGGTTTAACCACTGAGCCACATCCCCACCAGTTCTTTTTTATATTTTATTTAGAGAGAGGATCTCCCTGAGCTGTTAAGTGCCTGGCTAAATTGCTGAGGCTGGGTTTGAACTCAGGATCCTCCTGTCTCAGTCTCTGGAGCCACTGGGTTTACAGGCATATGCCACCACGCCTGGTTGAGACATGGTATTCTTAAATATATTCAAGTTCACACAAAACTGGAGGTTAAAACTGTTATCATACAAAATTGTATGCAAAAAAATTCAGGTTAGTTTGATAGGCCACATCTAACAAGAAGTTCAGTGAAAATAAATGTGGCTTTCTACTTAAGTCTCAAAGGAAAGGGGGAAGAGTAGTCCATCTTTGTGAGGTCATCATTGTGTGAGAGTAAATGAAGCAAGTTACTTGTCAGGTTTCTTATACCTCTGAATTTAAATAATAAATTAACATGTGTGTGTGTGTATACATATATCCATATGTGTGTGTGTGTGTGTGTGTATATATATATAATTATGTTTGGAAAGTATTTATGGGAAAAGCTCTTTCTATCTTTTTGGTGCACATAGACACCCAGGTATCCATGAGAAGATTATTTTTTGGTATCATCTTTTTCAATGATCATCATGATATATCTATGTTTAGGGAAAAAAATAGTTTTTTTTCAAGTTTTCCTAAAGTTAGAACACTTCCCCTATTATAAATAGTCAGTTTATTTTAGTGTTGAAGAAAAAAAAATGAGTCTCATTTTACTTTGGTTGAAAATGGTTCTGCCTCAAGTGTTAATTATAGGATGTGTATTGTGTTCCTTTTACTCCAATAGAATAATTGGAAAAACAATATTAAATGTATATTAAATGTAGGGTATATTCATAATTTTGTTACAAGAGACCCTTTTTAGATATTTCTAAGACAAAATTTTTAATAAAATAAGTTTCATGTTGCCAGTGAGTTCAGTCAGAAATGGATTTATTATAAATGAAATTTTCAAATAAAATCGGTGCTATCTTTAGTGTGGAAAATCAGAAGAATTATGACATGGCAATCATATTGATTTCATAAGAACATTCCTCCTACTGAGGGACTAAGTTTAAAGTTCTTAAATAACCCAATTAGGGACCTTTAAAAGAGAGAAAGAGAAAAAGAAACCTGGCCAAATGATGACTAATTAGAATGACAGGCGTTCTTCTGACTCATGGGGGAGTCACAGTACCTAAGCAGTAAAAATAGTGTCTCATTAGTCTTTTAAACATTATTCCCAGGTTTCCATGAAATTGATATTTAATCACTTTCCCAGTGTACGGCAGGCACTTATTACACAGGGAAGACATGGGGAGTGAAAAGTTTATAAAATTTCTGTCAATCTCTTCTCAATTTGAAGAATGATTCATTATAATGGGCCACCAGTGGCAGAGGGACGCTGAATAGGCGCCTGTAATTAACTTCACTTTCTACTTTATTGATGGCATTTGCTAGGTATAGAGATTAGATGGTGTATCTTGGGGTATGTGCTCCACGGAACCTGCTGTACAATATTAAAATCTACATCTAAATTATAACTATACATATATTAGTCACAATTTGAGATTTTGATTTTTGAAAATTTAGGGCCACTTTAAAGTATTTGAAGGCTGCTTTCTACTCAGAATTGAACATGTAGATGGTATTGGTGACCAAAGGAAAAAAGCTAATTATCTAGACTTTGACTTTCATACCATTACTCACGTAACAAACAGCTTTTATTTCATGAACAAAGCATGACAAATCTAGTGGTTGGTCATGCCACAGGATGGTGGAGTATTTTTTTAAAAATTTAATCATAATAAAATGTGTCTATGTTCAAATGAGATAAAGTTATGACATATTTACCTTACTTAATATTGATGAGTTCATCTACTTTTGGTTTCCTAGTCCTAAGCCACTCCCAGGAAAAATTTCCATTGGATAGAAAGTGGGCAGGGAGCATTTCAGCATGTCCTGCTGGACTTATCCAGGGTTGTGACCCTTATGAGGCTCCTGTTGTAATGGGGAAAAATGCATGAAAACAACTAGGATTGCTGTGAGTAATAGCACATATTGCAAATGTTTTAGCAAGTGTTTTGAAGAGCTGAGTAAGATTTTATGTGACACTCAAAAATCACCAGTTTTTTTTAAATAAAGTAAATTCAAGAATCTTCAAACTGTGATGTTCATATGGCCTAGTAAGATGCAGTGTTCTGTAAATCAGAAAACTGCTTTTGCTATAGCCATACCAAATCGAATTGCATATATAATAGCTTAATTTTTATTTAATGAAGTGAATAGCACAAATAGACATTTGCCTTAACGGGAAAATAAAATTTTATTAAAAATTCTTTCTGAAAATAGCATTATTATTGAAATCTCCCCCAAATCCTTTCAAATTCATGTTCTTATACAATTTGCAATTAAAAGTAAAATATATAATATTCAACTCAGGACCATAGCATTATCAAAACCTCTAGATGGTTATTATAGCTTTTAACAAATCATGTGCTGAAAGCAAGACCTAAATTTTACAATGTGCATTCCAATTTTCTATTAAGTGAAAACCCTCTAAAGACCACAAAGGGGCCAAATTATCTAAAATATTAAAGGCTTATTATATTCCTACTAAATTATCAATTTTGTAAAACAATTAAACAGGGAAAGCCAATTAGTGTAAAAGTGGTCTTTAGAGTATAATCATTAGTTAGAAGCTCGTTTGATAAGGTTAGGTCCAAATCTAATAAGTTAAACCCCCAGCAGATCTGTAATAGAGCCTTGGTGGCAGTTTTAAACAGTATCAGTCTCTAAATAGAAACCACCAGAAATTAAGGAAATTAAAAAAGAAGTTATTTTTGCCACAATCAACAAAATTCTCTGTAGAGCTATGTCAAGTACAAATCAGGATAGTTTCTTAATTATGATGATTAGAATTTTATTTGTAATATGAATCAAAATTATTATCAGTTCATTTTTTCCTATATGGTACTACGGACTGCAGGTTAAGAATCGTGAGCAGAAGTGGCAAAATATAAAATGGAGCAAATGCTTAGTAACTTTAAAGAACAAGAAATGACATTAATACAGCAAAGGGACACAAAACTGGTATACAAGGCCATAACTGTACTGTAAACTTTTCAGACTGTTTATTGTGTTTCATTTATGTTCAGAAAATCTTCTTTAAGTATGCATAATATAAGCTGAAAGAAAAAGAAAATATTCTATACAACTATTTACATTAACATAACTCCTATATTACTAAATTATTTTACATAAAGAATTTGGACCATTTTTCAGAAAAAGAAGGTTCAGCAAAACAAATGATAAAACTATTGTCCTACTTAAATAAGGGTAAAGTTACTTCCTTTATAACAGAGTTCCTTCCTTCCTCTCTTTCTTCCTTCCTTCCTTATTCCTTTTTTTTCTTTTCTTTCTTTTTAACATATAAAGTTTAAAATTTGTTTCCATAAATTTCTGGGGGGGGGCAGGAGGGGGCTTGGCTACCTACATTTCATTTAGCTATTATATGAGTAGAGTTGAATAAAAAGTGATATGTTATAGATCAGAAAAAAAAAATCATGTCATTGTTTCACCAATTTCTTTCATCTTTATAAACTCAGTCCTTTGAATTCTAAAGGAAGTAGATAATTGACAGGATCAGATCATCTACCCTTCAGTACATTCACATTCAAAAAGGACAGATTGGTCATTAGGAAACAGTTGGGTGACTGCAATGTCTCCTATCCGCCCCACACAAATGTGTCCTTCAAGTGGTTACATAAGCTTGATACACTGTTTTTGGCTTTTACTATTCTTTTTAGCTCTCTATTATTTTATATACACATATTTAAATATTCACTTTTAAATGAGTATAAATTAATTATCTATTTTGATAAATTAATTTTGAAATAACAATGTTAATGTTTTGAATATTTTGTTATTTTTCAGCAAAAATGTTCTAAACCTACATGTTATTAATGTAGTTGCATAAATCATCATACCAGATCCCTCAAGTAATTAAAAAATAAAATAAACTTAGCATCTGTTTGTACAAATTAATAATGTGAGTGATAATATGCAGGTTAAAGGTTAACATAGAAAAAATTGGACATGGTGCATGAACACAAAATGAATTATTACATGGCTATGTAATTTTATTACTACCATTTAGTTAATTATGCTGTATATCAAACTAATAATTAAAGAAGCAAGCTCTTACTTCAGTGTCTCATTCATACAACTGTAAATTACTCCATACATTTAAAATTGTGATTGGCTATAAATCTCACAGCAAGGTGCAATAGCAAAATGCAATTTGTTTCACTACTTGAGAACTTTACAAATGTACTTTTAAAAGAAAGGTGTATTTCTAAGGAAATCACATCAACTCTAGCAAGTTTACTAAATTAAAATATTTCAATACAGGATAATCATTTCAGTAACTTAATGCTGCCAAACTTTACCTACCTCAAAACTTAGTGAATAAAATTATAAACTTTAATTTATTTCCTTGCAATTCACAATTTGGGCAGTTCATCTGTGTTCCATATGGCATCAGCAGGGTGGCTTTATTGAGTCTGGATGAGCCACTTCGTAGAAGGCCTCTCTCATATTTCCAGAAATGTAATACAAGCTGCCAACAGGAAACTTGAAGGAGTCTGCTAACTAGAGTTTGGTTATCCTTTAGTACTATCTTCAGTTGGGTAAGCTGTACTCCTTGTCTCCTAGGGGAAGGACCACAAAGTAGTCAGACTTCTTACATGATGGTTGGCTTTCTTCTGAGAGCAAAATCATAATCTAGTAGGCTTGCATCCTGAGCAGGCACAGGATTGTGTTGAGAAAAGTAGGTCACAGACCAACCCAGTTGCAATAGAAGGCAACTGTACAGATGAGCAAACAGTGGTGCCACTAAAGTAAGATTCTACCTCCATGAATAATTTCTTATACAGATTTCCAAATGTCCAGACCAAAGTTCTTCTAGTTACTATAAATTTCATTCCAATTTAATATAAATACATACGTGCACAAATTTTTCCAATGACTAATTTACTTTTTTGATTGAATTAGAAACATATTGGAATCTGGAATTTTTCAAAACCTTATGCTGCTATTGATTAAACCAATACACTAACATTATAGCATCCAGTTGGGCACAAATAAATACTACATACTTATGAATATGGAAGTTCTGATGTCAGAACCATGTTTCACTGTGAATTTCTTTCAGTAGAAAAGCCTGTAACAAATGTTAGTTTCAAACGCACACAAACACACACACACACACACACACACACACACACACACAATAAATAAACAGTGAGATTACCTATTTCAGATAGATGTGAATTTATTGCCCCACAATGTGTACAGCACTAGGTTATCTACAACTATCACTAAAATATAAACGGTACAACAGGCATATTGTCACATACCTGTAGTCCCAACTGTTGAGGAGGGTAAGGCAGGAGAATCATTTGACCACAGAAGTTGAAGACCAGCCTGGGCAACATGGTGAAATCCTGTCTCAAAATAAAAACAAAATGAAATTGCCTTTTATCCATGAGAACTCAGAATATAAAAGACATATTTAGACATGTACATAAAGCAACTTATCTTGGTAAAGTAATTCCTTATTAAATGTCATATAACAATCTCATAAATGTGGGACAACAAAAAAGGGCTCTCTAAAACATAATCTGAAAGAATCTTGGAAGTTGTGATGAAGAATTCAACAGTAAAACATAGATATCATTCAGCTATGTGGCAAGATTGAAAAGCATCATAAGCAAGTGCACAGATGTGACAAATTCCATGTTCAGAGTTATTATACACATTTTTTTTTTTGGTACCAGGATTTGAACTCATGGGTGCTTAAACTGTGAGCCAAATTTTCAGTCCTTTTTATTTTTTGAGACAGTGTATCACTAACTTGCTTAGGGTCTCACGAAGATGCTGAGGCTGGTTCTGAACTTTCCATCCTTCTGCCACAGCCTCCTGAGCCACTGAGATTACAGGTATGTGCCACTGGTCTGGCTATCATGGAAACTTTTTTACTCTGGGAATCAAAACCTCTCCTCTTAATAAGAATACTACTGCATTTAAGATGCTAACTCTCCTACATTGTTTACAATTTGGGTTCAGTACCTCCCAATTCCCATTAAATAAACCAGAGGGCTCATTGGATGCTATTTCATTAAGATTATTGTGACCCTTATCCCATCAAAATGAAGAATAGGCAAGTTACCTGACAACCACTGACTCCTCTTTGGGTCTTTGAATTCTCAGTGGAGTGACATTTGGATTCCTGCATTTCTGAAAGCATAAGCAAGTTTGATAAAAGGTTACTATTAATTACTAAGATTTATAAAAGCATGAAGTCTTGACTTGGATCCTGTGAGTGCTTCAATATTTTTCCAATAAATATGTTTGGGTTATTCAGTGAGAAAGTTTAGAGTATCAATATTCAATGGTAACTTACCAGATAAAGTTAAAATGTTCTACCAATTTTCAAGATTCAGAAACATGGATAATCATAGCACCTGCCTAATACAAACAATGAGGGTCTCACCCAGGTAAGGTTCATTAGCAAAACTGGTCTGAGTGGTCACATAAAAGATAACATTAAAGAGGAAATTTGGAAAGATAAGAAAGGGAAGAAGTGAGGGTGAGTGAACAAAATAACCACAGAAAATGAATAGCTAGTGTGTTTTAAACATATATCTATCTACTCATTGTTAATATCACTCACCAAATTAAATTAAGTATGAACCCCAACATAAGTTACAATACTTACACAGGGGAACAAAGAGGATGAGATAGAGGAAGTAACACCTGAGCAGAAAGAAGGGCAGAAGCAAAGTCAGCAAACACTAGTGTGAGAGGCCAGTTCCCAAGAGTGCAATCTGAGCCACCCAGAGTCATTATTAGTGCATGAGACAATATTGATTAAAAAGTACCACAACAGCAAAGCAGAGAAGCTCATGGGTTGTGGTAGTGGATGACGGATTTGTATTAGGACACCATTAGCTTGGGTTGACATAAGAGTAAAAATGTGTTATGGAATTCCAGAAACAATACTAGAGAAGAGATAGTGCTTAGAGAAACTAAGCATACAGCTGTAAGATAAAAGAGCATGCCAAATATGAACGAAATAAAAGGAAACAAGCAAAACTAAAAAGAAACAGTAATGGGGGAAACATTTAAAGGGGAAGTGAAACAAAAGAAATGCGTGAAAAAAAAAAGTGAATGAAAAGGTGAGCGAGGGACCCAAATACTAGTGCCTTAAACACGAAGGAAATATAAAAATACAGCCAATCATATAAAGAGCAATTAGGCCTGAGGAAGGATGATTAACATTTGTGCTTAATTTACATTTTAGAGGAACAGCTTCAGAATGATTCATTTGGATGTATTTTTCTAATACATCTTTGTGGCAACAACTCAGTTTCATAATATATTAATGCACAATATTTCTCAAGGAGTAGTTTCCATGATCTATTTCTCTAATGGTAGTGCTGCCCAATATACTATAGATGCTGAAGGAAATTTAGCTTAATTACACAATTAAAACACTTCCTGAGAGTAATATACTGATTACACTGCACATAAAATGATCTCCATTTTCTTACACTATATAAATAATAACTGGAATCAAAATATTATAATTGAAGTGATAAAATTAAGAAAGTTCTAACATTACACAGTATAATATTATTATAAATAACAGCTTCATAATCCTGAGTTTTTATATTAGGACAGATAAGCATTTTAGAACAGGGGACAGAAATTTCATTGAAGTATATTATTTGAAATTTTATAAACACAGTTATTGATTTATGTATTGCCCTATCCTTTTAAAAATCACTGGAAAATATATTTTTAAAATAAATACTTTATTATTTTTTAACCTCTTAGGGAATCTAAAACATTGACTATTTTGTTGATCATGTACAGTTGATGTGTATCAGTCATAGTTTTAAGTTCTCTCTATATATTACTTCATTTCAAATTCTCACCAAACTGCAGGAAAGTAGATGCTGTTGCCTCATTATAAACCTCATTTTATAGAGTAGCCACCTTAGTTTCAGAAATGTGAATACCTGAGCAAGGATTCAGAATTAGAAAGTACAACACATATTTAAACACAGATTATCCTGTCAAGAATCTGGAGTTTTTAGTATGCCCAGATGATAAAATGTCAAATGGCAAGGTGAACTGGTCTCTGAATCGTCCAGCCAGAAATCACCTCAAGGAGTGTGTAGCCTTGAGTTAAACAATGGGATCCATAGGTACAAAAATATCTTGTTAAGAGTCCCCAGAGAAATTGCTTTCCCATACATCATTAGGGGATGTGGTTGTAAAGATCTAGAAACCAGTCTTCACCAGAGAAGAAACTTTACAAGGAAACTTACTTGAGATCTGAGCTTCTCTACCTCACCCATTCCTTTACTTGGAGATTGGACCTCTGCAACTCTGTGAATGACCCATGTCTTTAATCTGTTTGAACACGGACTTTAAGTCCTTCTGATAAGGCTAAATAATTCAAGTAAAGTCTAAAGAATAAATCAACAAAATAAGTTCTCAGAAAATATTTATGAAATACAGTAAACCCATTTCTGCTGGGTGCTGTCACATTGATGTTGATGCTATTGAATCAATGCTTAGGGTAAGAGATTATTGACTGAAGGCAAATACAAATATGTTCCTACATGAAAAGAAGAACATTGAAGAAACTTCTTTGGATACAGTTACTATTGTTCCAAAGAAAAGCAATTGCCAAGTTGAAAAGTGAAAACAGTGAAATAGAAAAAGGATGATTCTGTAAGGTTTCTGTACAGTGGCTCAAATCATACTTAAGTCATTTGTTCTTTCAGACTGCCAGTAAGAAAACAAAAACCCTGCTGCTGTGGGCAAATCTCAGAGTTTTGTAGCAGAAACCAATTCTCCTCAAATGGCTAGCTAACTCCTATAGAAAGCTCACTGCCATTTCAGAAGAAAAATATATTAGTAAATATGTATATTTATCAATTGTACATACATTTGTGCATATATACTTAAGTGTATGTATATATACGTATGCATGTCTGTATGTATATTTGTACTTGTACATACTTGACCTATACACTTATCTGTGAGTACATTATATCCTAGTAAAATTTTACTTCAGCCAGGTATGGTGGTACTTGTCTGTAATCCCAGCTGCTCAAGAGGTTGAGGTTGGAGTATTATAAATTCTAGGCGAGAGTGAGCAAGTTGACAAGACCCTGTCTCAAAATAAATAGAACTGCAGATATAGCACAGTCATATAGAGAGATTTCTTGGCATGAGTGAAGACCTGGGATTCAATAATCCCTACTACAGAAATTTTTTTTTTCAAAATAAAAGCAAATACAGCAAAGGGAAGGGAGGAGGAGGGAGAGGACATGGGGGTAGGAAAGATGGTGGAATAAGATGAACATCATTATCCTAAGTACATGTATGAAGACACAAATGGTATGACTCTGTGCACAACCAAAGACGTGAAAAATTGTGCTCTATATGTGTACTATGAATTGAAATGCATTCTGCTGTCATGTATAACAAATTAGAATAAATAAATAAATTTAAAATAAATAAATTTAAAAAGTAAATCTGGAATTTTTTTCTAAAATGCACTTATAACTACTTTTAATTTAAAGTGTTTTTTTAACTGACACAAATAATTGTATATATTTATTGGAAGTGGTATGATAATTCAATATATGCATATAATGTGTAAAAATCAAATTAGAACTAAAGACATTTTCATGTCCATATCATTTCTTTGTGTTTGGAGCCTCTGAATTCCTGTTTCAATTTTTTTCACAAAATACTTAAGAGCTTGTTGCAAACTATAGTCACTGAACTGTACTGCAGAATGCAGGGGTTTATTTTTTCTATCTGGAATTTTGCTAGTCATTGTCAAAATAGCCATTGTATTCTTCTTTGATATCAACTATTTTGGCTTTCACTTACAAGTGAAACTATAGAGTTTTGTCTTTTTGAGTCTGCTTGTTTCATTGAACACAATGTCCTTCACTTCCAACCATTTGTCAGAAATGATAGATCTTATTATTTGTATTGTCAAATAGTTACATTGTGTATATTTACCACATTTTCTTTATCCATTCTTCTCAGTACTTGAAATTAGAAGAACTGTATCTTTACATAGATTTATTTATCTGGTAGCCTCATGCTCTTTCAAACTATTGTTTTTCTAAAGTTTTTTATTGGTACATAATAATTATACATAATAGTGGGATTCTCTGATTGAACTTTATACACTTTTATGATAATGCAAACATCTTTCAATAGTCAAAAAGCAAGTGTTCAACTTGTTCATCATTGTTATTCTGATTCAATCCTAAAAAGAATCAAGAAACTGAAGTATTTTTCTCGCCTACTTATTGTTGATATGAGATTAAATAATCATGGGATTCATCTCTATAAGAATTGACATAATTTTAGGAATTTAGGAATGTAGTTTTAGGAATTCAGGTAAGCTGAAAAATAAAATTTTAAACAACTTCAACTGATTAAAATTAGAAGAAAAAGAAGGGGAAGAGAAATGTTCTATGTAGTAAAATACTGTTTTTTAATGTTCTATGTAGTAAAATACTGGTTTTTGTATATTAGCATATTTTGAAATGCCTTATCTAAAATAGTAAAGAAATGCATAGATATCTTTTACTGAAATCATATTGAAGTTTATTAAAATTATTATAAACTTAAGATGACTTCAACATGATTATTACTAATAATAAATAATTTAGTCAGGGTTTAGAAAATTTGAAATACATAATATCTTTACACTAATAAATTTTATTTCACACCAATTTTTTTTATGTGCACTGCACAGAGTTTCTTTTTCTTTTTTTTTTAATTTTTATTGTTTGTTGTTCAAAACATTACATAGTTCTTGTTATATCATATTTCACACTTTGATTCAAGTGGGTTATAAACTCCCATTTTTACCCCATATACAGATTGTAGAATCACATCCGTTACACATCCACTGATTCACATATTGCCATACTAGTGTCTGTTGTATTCTGCTGCCTTTTCTATCCTCTGCTATCCCCTTCCCCTCCCCTACCCTCCTCTCTTCTCTCTCTACCCCATCTACTGTAATTCATTTCTCCCCCTTATTTTTTTCCCTTACCCCTCACTTCCTCTTGTATGTAATTTTGTATAACCCTGAGGGTCTCCTTCCATTTCCATGCAATTTCCCATCTCTCTCCTTTTCCCTCCCACCTCTCATCCCTGTTTAATGTTAATCTTCTTCTCATGCTCTTCCTCCCTACTCTCTTCTTAGTTACTCTCCTTATATCAAAGAAGATATTTGGCATTTGTTTTTTAGGGATTGGCTAGCTTCACTTAGCATAATCTGCTCTAATGCCATCCATTTCTCTGCAAATTCTATGATTTTGTCATTTTTTAATGCAGAGTAATACTGCATTGTGTATAAATGCCACATTTTTTTTTATCCATTCATCTATTGAAGGGCATCTAGGTTGGTTCCACAGTCTTGCTATTGTGAATTGTGCTGCTATGAACATCGATGTAGCAGTGTCCCTGTAGTATGCTCTTTTTAGGTCTTTAGGGAATAGACCAAGAAGGGGAATAGCTGGTTCAAATGGTGGTTCAATTCCCAGCTTTCCAAGAAATCTCCATAGTGCTTTCCAAATGGGCCACACCAATTTGCAGTCCCACAAGCAATGTACAAGTGTACCCTTTTCCCCACATCCTCGCCAGCACTTGTTGTTGTTTGACTTCCTAATGTCTGCCAATCTTACTGGAGTAAGATGGTATCTTAGGGTGGTTTTGATTTGCATTTCTCTGACTGCTAGAGATGGTGAGCATTTTTTCATGTACTTGTTGATTGATTATATGTCCTCCTCTGAGAAGTGTCTGTTCAGGTCCTTGGCCCATTTGTTGATTGGGTTATTTGTTTTCTTATTATTTAATTTTTTGAGTTCTTTGTATACTGTGGATATTAGGGCTCTATCTGAAGTGTGAGGAGTAAAAATTTGTTCCCAGGATGTAGGCTCCCTATGTACCTCTCTTATTGTTTCTTTTGCTGAGAAAAAAAACTTTTTAGTTTGAGTAAGTCCCATTTATTGATTCTAGTTATTAACTCTTGTGCTATGAGTGTCCTATTGAGGAATTTGGAGCCTGACCCCACAGTATGTAGATTGTAGCCAACTTTCTTTTCTATCAGACGCCATGTCTCTTATTTGATATCAAGCTCCTTGATCCATTTTGAGTTAACTTTTGTGCATGGCGAGAGAAAGGGATTCAGTTTCATTTTGTTGCTTATGGATTTCCAGTTTTCCCAGCACCATTTGTTGAAGATCCTATCCTTCCTCCATTGCATGCTTTTAGGCCCTTTATCAAATATAAGATAGTTGTAATTTTGTTCACACCAATTCTGTTAAACTAATCATATTGCCACCAAGTAGTCTGTGTCTAGGTCACTTAAGAAGTATCCAGGCAATATCGGAATGGTTGTAGTCAGTATGTATACACTATGTAGAAAGTAATAGGATGTTTGCAATACCATAGGCATGTATTTTATGTTCATATTTGTTCTTATAACACAAATTTTATCAAGTTTCTGCCTCTTGTATATAATGCATGTGTTCTAAAAGAACTGGGCAGATAGGAGTTGGAACATGCCAGCAAATGCAATCATTCTAAATTAGTGACCTGAGGGACTGGGCAAGAATCCTAAACACAGTATGAGAAATCATTACTCTGTACTAAAGGTTTCAATAATGTACTATATTCATTTCACCACTTAAAACACCACAAAGGAAACCTATATACATAAATAGTAACAAAGCAGCAATGTGGTTAATACTATTTCCCTATTAACTTTATGTTGCATAATACTTATATAATGCCATGAAATGCTCACTTACAATGAAGGATAATGACCACAATAACACTTTATTCAATGTTTTAATTTGTCCCACGAATCACCCAGGCTAGTGTAATTGCTTTGTTAATATGACACACTTGTATAAACGGGTCATGCACAAATGGAATGGGTCCTTCTTAACTGGGCCATGCTAAGCACTACTATGAAATGATTTGCTGGTAGATACCTGCTTTTATCTTATCAGCAGTCTCAGAGAATGCAAAATTTTTGTAGATTTATACATCAAATTGAAAAACAATTGTCCAACAAAATTGAATGGGGATTGAGGAAGATTTGCTGGGTTTAAAGGTGCCAGATTTTAAAGTTGAATTCTAAAAAAAAAAAAAATATTTACTATTATTGCATTAATAGTTTTATTATTTTAACATGGAGTGTGTAGAATTAAATGAAGACATGAGACATAATAATTAAATAATAAAATGTGAGCTATCATTATATGACAACACACTGAAAATTTTCATAAAAATGAGTCACTAAGTGGAGAAGTTTTGAAAGATCATTGGGAATTGTAAAGATTATGGAGTATACTTCAACAAGCATGGAATGAGACAATGTTGTTTGACTACCACAAAAGAGAATATAATTATGAATAATAATATAAAACATGTTTAAGATTGTCTAAAAGGAATTTATTATTTTTAAGATGCAATTAAAAATGACAGGATAAAATGTGCCTAATTCCTGTCAAAAATTCATAAATTTTTCAAAAACAAATTTATAGAAACAGACAAATGAAACTTTACAGACTGTGATAAAATGTTAAAGCATAGCTTTCCAATAGATAGGATATTTTTTTCTGTTTTTGAAGCTTTCAAATACCTGATCTTGGAGACCTACCATTTCTAGGAATTTCTATAACCATGGTGATAATCCTAGAACTAGAACTAAACATTTCTATAGAAGTAGAATCTCTCCAGGAAAAGTACAAAACCAGAATAAAGAAATCAGAGAGTAGATTATTGCCTATACATTTCATATAGCAATATTCCATAATTTAAAATTAAGATACTGAAGACATGCTAATTTAGGACATTCTTGTGATATAATGTTATGTAAAAACCAAAACAAAATCAGGTTTCAAATGATTACTGAAATATAAGAACTAGTAGAAAGAGACACACAAAGATGCCAGCAATGAATAACTTTGGGCTATCAACAAAGGATTTTTTTCCATATTCAAAAACTGCTATAGTCACTACATATTTTATAACTAAAATTTATCAGTGTGACTTCTAAGAATGTAACTGCTCAGATTTATTACAATCCTGGAAAGGGGAAGGAAGTCAGCAATGATGCTGGAAGAACATGTCAGACTTTGCATCAGGTGAAGACTGAAACAGGTGAAGAACTTCTTATATATGTATATGTTCCAGCTTGGAAAGCTATCATTCTATTCATTTATTTAGCCACCATAGTTATTTTGCTGCAATGTTTGATGATTAACAGAAGTCTTACCTTTCCGGAAACTTGAATCATACAATGGTATGAAAAACAAAGAAAAGAAGAAGAAAAAACACAGAGGAAGGAGATGGGAATTGAAAGGCCAGGAGACTATGGGGACAGGAGTTTGGGAGCACAGTAGTAAATAAAGTTGTCAGGTAGGCTGCAGTGTGAGGGTGAGATCTAAGTAAAGCTTTGAGACAGGTGAGAGGTCAGTCAAGTGAATATATGAGATAAACTGTTTTTAATAAATGGACATATTGTTTTATTTTTGAAAGCTCCTTGAATTCCAATAATACTAATATAAAAATGTAAAATTAAAAAAAAATACTTCACTTCTTTGGCACACTTAAGATGAATGACCCCACACCACTTGTCATAAAAGTACATGTCTATAGAAAGTTTTTTGCTGAAATTATTATTATATTATGATTTTTCTATATTATTAAGTTATTAGTATTTTGAGAGTTGCCAAGAGAAACTACTTAATGATAATGTCCCCATTAATGTCTCTAGTAAAACACTGAAAAAGTACTTTATAGATCCTGGACCTAAATTCATCGACATGTGGTAATACACTTTTCTTGAACTATTCACCTTACTAGCATTCTCAGGTGAATAATCTCATTCCTAGTTCAAAAGTCCTTGTTCTTTAGTACAGGAAGAATGAAGAAATAGCAAAATAATCGTAACTGGACGACACAGCTTAACTTTATTTAAGTTTCTTAATTTTTAAAATATTTTACCTCCATTTTCTATATTATAAATATGCTTTGATCATTATGTACACATACATATATGTATGTATGTGTCTGTGTCTGTGTGTTTATGCATGAAATCTTACATTCAAGGTAAAGAAAATTCTAGAATAAAAAATGCAATGAAAATAATATTTATCATAAAGTCCTAGATGCTACCCCACTAATGTAAGTCTAGTTCCACTCACAAACAAATGAATAACCTTCTGAATTAGCCTTCAGTGTTTTATCTAGAGATCTTAAATAAATTTTATTCTAAGCCTAGTGAAGACCTATTTAAGTCATAGTTTCTGTCATAAAGTATGTGAATAATTTTTCCATCTGACTGAAATGAACCAGGCTAAATTCATAAGTAATTATGTTCATCAATGAACCTCATGATATGCTAGTCCAGCGTAGTGTTCACATTATTGCACAACTGAATCTGCATTTTAATGTCACTACAAGGGGCCATAAAAAGCTGTAGCATACTACAGGGACACGGCCACATCAATGATTACAGCAGCACAATTCACGATAGCTGAACTGTGGAACAAACCTAGATGTCCTTCAACAGATGAATGGATTTAAAAAATGTGGCATATATACACAATGGAATATTATTCAGTAATAAAATAGAATAAAATCATGGCATTTGCAGGTAAATGCATGGAGTTAGAGGAGATAATGCTAAGTAAAGTTAGCCAATCCCCCCCAAAAAAAATGCCAAATGTTTTCTCTGATATAAGGAGGCTGATTCATATTGGGGTAGGAAGGAATAGACAAACTCTAGATAGGGCAGAGGAGTGGGAGGGGAAGGAAGAGGGTATGGGGTTAGAAATGATGGTGGAATGTAATAGACATTATTATCCAAAGTACATGTATGAAGACACAAATTGGTGTGAATATACTTTGTATACAACCAGAGATGTGAAAAATTGTGCTCTATATGTGTAATAAGAATTTTAATGCCTTCTGCTGTCATATATATATATATATATATATATATATATATATATATAAAATTTAAAAAGAGGATATGATACCTGAAACATCTCAGTAGTATGATTATATAAATATTTTATTTTTATATAAATAATTTTCTAAAGTCATGAAGAGTTAGACAATCGAGCATAAATGGATCAAAGGTAGATACCATTAAATTATGTCCATAGTGGAAGAGTAAATATCATGATAATGTTTTCATGGTACGTGATGAAGATACTTACAGTGTCTTTTCTTTTACTGTACTGTGACAAATAGATATCAACTAAAATATTCTAAATTATCTATTATTCAACCAATTGCTTAAAATTTACTGTTTTTTTTAATTTCTTTTCTTTCTAACATAAATGTGTATTTGTACCCTCAGTAGTATCCCATCTGTTGCGAAGATAGGTAAAATAATTTCAGTGGAAGATAGTCTTAATATACTCCATAAACAATAAAGATCATATCATATCAGCACCAAAACATGTTATCTAAAATGTCAAAATGTTTCTTGCCTCTTATTCTACGTCTGTGACTAAGGTTGTTCCCTAACTCCTTCTCAAACATGAAATAATCTGAGCCAAAAAAAGATTTAAGAAATTAATTATGTTATGTTATATTTGGCAGAAAGATACACAGCTTCAATTCTCTAGTGTTTATGGTTCCAAAGTGTAACACTATGAAAATCAGGAAACCATATAAAAATTTTTTTAAAAAATTTAAAAGCTGTGTTCTTGTTACTCATGTATTAAGATCTGCCATGTGTGAAACATATCTTTCTCTAATGATTTTACCTGGAACCTTTTTATCATTCATTGTGCTTTGAAGTTTGTTCCATATGACCCATCTGATTTTCTGAGATAAAAATAGACTCATTTTTAAAAAGGCAAATTTAATTAACCAGGCTTCAATATTTTTGCCAATATTTGTTTTGGCAAAGGCAAATAAGCCTATATTACTATGCTGTCTTAAATTATATTGGGAAAAACTTTATAATAATTAACTTTTTATATCTGCTCTCATCCTTCTAAAACACCAACTAAATTACCTCAAAATTGTTATTTGGGAGCAGATTTGTGGACTAGTAAAAAGAAGTGTTCATGAACCAAGACAATGCTTGTCTTTTTAATTGATTATACTCAGACTCATAAAAAAGTATAGTAAATGAACTAAACATATATCATTGTATGGCTATAAAAGGAATTCTGGGAAATGAGTAGTTTCTTCATTATTAATATTTAGAGATCATAACAAAAAGAAGGTAAATTTAAAAATATGTATTTCCCCAAAGTCTCTATTATAAAATAATAAAAAATCTCACTAAAACAGAAAGTTTAAATTTTAACCATATGCTCAGAGTTCATATGTGGTTTTCATTTTTCATGCCTCACACTTACATTTCTAAAATGCTGTTTGATTTTCTTTAAGAAAATAAAGCATTTTGATATATTAGTAGATTTGAATAAAGCATAAATATTTGCAATACTAGGTTTATTTCTTCTCACTATCAAGATGATTTCCCCTTGTGAAATCACAAAGCCTAGTACTTTACTGGCCTCTATTGTTGCAATCTCAGAATAACACTTTTTCACATACAGTCTAGTAGCATTTTGATATTTTTGATGAAAAATAACAAGAGCATAAATGTTCAAAAGTGTCAGAGAAAAGGAATCTAATTTATCTCAGATTATACAAAGAAAAATATCCAATTCTTCTGAAATAATATGTGGCATATAATTGCCATACAACAGAAATATCTGTGAGAAAAAAATATCAATTTCTAAATTCCATGAGTTAATTTTTACATATCAATTAGCTACTTCTTGTCTCAGATCATTTGTATTCTTAGATATCAAGCTAAAGATGGGCTGGCAGAAATCTTTAATTTGTTTTCCCCAATGCAATGTTAATATTCACTGTTGTATGATAAAAGATTGCATCTTCAGTAGTCAACATATATAGCACCATATCCAGACCATAATTAATTTATTGAGTCCAGAGATAAACTTTCCACAAGCTCTGTGCAGAGATATCAACATTTTAAAAATCAACTTTACCAAAATTTAATCAGAAGACAACACAGTTTTATTCTTCCTGAAATATCAAAGCACAAAATATTACTAGAGTTCTATGTATGTATATTTGTTTCCTTAAACTACACTTGTATAAATAAGAACAATACAAAGCACAGAGACAATTTCTAGAGTATCAAAGTAAAATACTGGGGCTGTGGCTGTGGCTCAATGGTAGAGCACTTGCCTAGCATGTGTGAGGCACTGGGTTTGAATCTCAGCACCACAAATAAATAAATAAATAAAATAAAAGGTACTTCAACATTGAAGTTTTTTTAAATTGAAAAAACAATTTAAAAGTACAGGAATGAGAAGGAGAAAATTTCATCTCAAAAATATCATTAAAGATGCATGCTGATCAGCTGTGCATGTTACTATGGGCCTTTAATCCCAGAGGCTCCAGAGCCTGAGGCAGGAGGATCATGAATTCAAAGTCAGCTTCAACAATTTAGCAAAGACCTAAGCAACTTTGTGAGATCCTGTCTCTAAAATAAAATATTTTTTATTAAAAAAAAAGAAGGACTAGGAATGTGGATCAGAGTGCTAAGTGCCCTTGAGTTCAATCCCTGGTACCAAAAAAAAAAAAAAAAAAAGAACTTATCATCGTATTCTCCCTATACAACTCCAGCCAACATCATTGCTGACAGACTTTGACTTGATATCTAGATCAAGCAAGGTACAAATGAAATATATGATTATTAAATTATATGAAATTATATATAAAAATATATAATTTTTAAATAAAAATAATAAATAAAAAATTGAAAATAAGGAAAAAGGAAAAAAGAGAATGATGGAAAGAAGGAAAGAAGGAAAGGAAAGAAGAAGGAAGGAAGGAGGGAGGGAAGGAAGGAAATAAATAAATTCTTATAAATCTCATATTTCTGAATTGGAGGCTATGATATAATGAATAAGAAAAATATTTAGTTATGTCAAAAGAGATGAACTGATAGAGATAAAAATGAACAAAAAAAATGGGAGACATGGGGGCTAGATAGATCTGGAAGCTAAGATTGAATTTGCAAATTTAAAAAGTGGCCAAAGAGGATTTTACAGAAATGATGATTTTGTACAAAACTCGAAAGTTACAAGGGAATAAGCGATGCATGTAAACAGGAGAAAGAGATTTCTATATGGAATGATCAACAATTGAAGAATCCCTGTCATATGCCTGGTGTTACCAGGTGGCCTGTAATGGCTCAGGCTGAGTGAGTCACTAGAAGAACAGTAGGAGATGTAGGCTGAGGAAATGGGTGGGAAAATCATGGAGTATCTTATTGATCATTAAAAAGATTTTAGCTCTTAATAATGTAACTACAATGTCTCTGAATATGTATTGCTGACTAGTACAGTGAAAATAAAATGCACAAACAATTCACCTGAGAAGGTATGGAAATTAGGAACTGTGTACAGTAAGTAGGAAAGAGAAATTGATATCATATTCTAGGAAGATAATATGAAAACTATGGTCACGTTCTACATATAATTTGAAGTCTTTCCAGCAAAATTTTCACATAGATTAAATATATGACATGAGAAAGAGAAAGGAATCAAGGATAGTGTTAAGATTTGGTTGAATATTTGAAGGAATAATGTTGCCAAAATTTAGATGGAAAAGACTGTAGAAGGAACATTTTAAGAAGTGAAATACAGGAGTTCTTATCTGTTTGGGATTAATTATATTTTTCATTGGTGCATTATAATTATACCTAACAGCAGGCTTTATTAAGATGTATCCTACAAATGCATATCATTATTGGATGTATTTCATTCTACAGTATGTCCCTTGTCCTTCACCTATCATTTCACCTCATCTCCATTCTCTACTGTCATGCCTTCTGTTTTCATAAATTCCTTTATTTCCCTTTTCTCTCTCTGTGTTTTATATTTGAGGGAAAACATATGACTCTTAATTTTCTGGACAAAGTATATTTCACTTAGCATGATATTTTCCAGTTCCATCCACTTATCAGCAAATGACATAATTTTGTTCTTTTTATGGCTCAATAAAACATCTGTTGACAGACATCTAGGCTGGTTTCATAACTTAGCTATTATTAATTGAACAACTGTAAAGATAGGTACACACATATCACTATAGTACTCTGACTTCAATTCTTTTGGATAAACACCAGTAGGTGGTATAGCTTGGCCGTATCATGGTTCTTTTCCTAGTCCAGCACTGTTCCTATTTCTCAGAATTGCTTCGGGTATTCTGGATCTTTTATTTATCCATATGAATTTTTTTAGAGAGAGAGAATTTTTTAGTATTTATGTTTTAGTTTTCATTGGACACAACATCCTTATTTTATTTTTATGTGGTGCTGAGGCTCAAACCCAGTGCCCCATGCATGCCAGGCGAGAGCGCTATCGCTTGAGCCACATCCCCAGCCCCAATCCATATGAATTTTAAGGCTGCTTTTTCCTAGTTCTGTGCATTTGGGATTTGGAATCTGTAGATGACTTTTATATGACCACTTTAACAATGTTAATAATGCTATCCAAAACATAGGAGGTCTTTTCACCTTTTAATGTGTCCTAGAGTTTCTTTCTTACTGTTATATAATTTTCATTGTAGATTTATCACATCTTTGGTTAGATTTATTCCTAGCTATTTTTTTGCTATTATGAATCAAATTGTTTTCCTAAACTTTTCAGGAATTAATTATTTGTGTATATAAAAACTGAAAATGAAGTATATTGGGCTATTTTTGAATGAAATATTCTATACAAGTCTGTTATGTCAATTTTATTTATGGTATTTTTTTATGTCTGAAGAAGTTTCAGTTATGCTGATAGTGTATCCTGTCACTTCAGTAAATTGGTTCATCTGTTGTAAAAGTCTTCTGGTGGAGGTTTTGGGGCTTCTAAGTATAGGATCAATCATTTGTACTCAGATAATTTAACTTTTTTCCCTATTTGTATCTTTTTTATTTCATTCCCTTAGCTAAGGATTCTAGCTAAAATCGAAAATACTATATTAATAGAATTGGTGATTTCTTCCTGATTTTTGGAGGAAACGTTTTAATGTTTCCCCATTTAGTATGAAGGAGACTTTGAGTTCATTATATGTAGCCTTTCTAATGTTGAGGTAAGTTTCTTCTATCCTTAATTTCCTCAGTGTTTTTAAAATGAGTGCATGTCTTATTTTGTCAAAGCCTTTTTCTGAGTGTATTGAGATTGTCATGAAATTTTTATCCTTAAGTTTTTTTTGTGATGAGTTTTGTTTATTAATTTGTTTATGGAGAAGCAAACTTGCATCCCTAGAATGAAACCAACTTGATCATTATTGAACTATCTTTTTAATGTGTTTTTGAATGCAGTGCTAATATATTATATTAATAAATTACATGAATATATCACAATGAACCCCACTTTACATATTATTATAACACACTAATAAAAATAAAAAGAATAAAAAATAAAATAGATGCCAAAACTCAGTAGAATGGAAGTAAATATGATTTCTAAAAAAGAGAAAAAAATTGCTGAAATGATTACTTTAAGTAGATAAAAATAGGATGAATTCTAGTGCACAAGTAGAAGTAATAATTTTGTCCTGGAATCTGAGAATTGATCCAGAATAATTGTAGGAAAGACAAAGAATCTTTTGGCAGATGCAGGACAGATTATGGATGTGATGTGGAAGCCTGTGGAAATTCTTTTCCAGGTGCATCTGTTTTTTAAGTGACTAAGCCTAAGAGTGGATGTTGAAGTTCAGTAGAGAAATAAGGATGAACTAGTCATATGGAAGAATGGATTGTGAAGTGTAACAAAATTGCTTAGTTGCACAAGGACCTATTTGACTTTAAGAATAAAAGAACAAACAAAGATCAGTGCCTCCTTTGAAAAATTACTTTGTAGGATCATGGCCTTTCCACATGTATGATTTTGGACAGTTTGCATTAAAAAATTGCTATACTTCTAGTTGGAACATTGAGACTGTGGAAAACATAATTTACTCTGTCACCCCTGGGTTGAGTTCTAGCTCCATGAAAACATTTTCAATGATAATTCTTCAGTAACTTTTAAATGTATTCCATCCTTCTTTTTAGTTTATCTCTTTTCTCATCAAAGCACAATTAAGATTCATGATCATGAGACTGTTTTTTTTTTTCAAGATTTTTTCTTTGGTTAGAGAAGATATTTTTCAAAATCTGTGCCTCCAAAATTTTAGTGATTTGTATAGCACTCTTAAGATTCTCTTTTCATTGATTGTGGTAAATGGACCCATGCAAATTTGGCTATTTGGCCATTATTAGGGACTTTGAGTGAATATCTATAGCATCTGGTAGTTAATGGTAGGTTGGAGTTATATATTCTCTTTCCCACAATCTTAGTGACAACTAGTATTTTATAATAACTATTCTAAATCCGAAGATGCAAATATTGACTAGAAACAAAATAGCCAAGCTATCTATTCATAAAAGTTTAATAAATGTCTCACTAACTGTCCTACCACATTCCTGGGAGCACCTTGAAAGGGAAGTGTTAATTTGAAGTAGAGGTAAAGATATTCTCATGGTGGGATAGACCAAAACTGTATATTAAGATTGTTTGTCAGCATCTTCCAGTTGGTCAGGAGCCTGAGACTAAAGAGATCTTTAAATCTAATATGGGACTTTCTATTTGTAGGATGTTAGACTTTCCAGTTTCACACTTTATCTATTTAAGTGTGGGAACTTGTAAAATCTTGCAGTCAAATCATGTGTCTTAACATCACT
Organism: Urocitellus parryii; assembly: GCF_045843805.1. NCBI lineage: Eukaryota > Metazoa > Chordata > Mammalia > Rodentia > Sciuridae > Urocitellus > Urocitellus parryii. The sequence goes on along the minus strand of NC_135538.1, from coordinate 65,368,515 downwards.
CATTTTATCAATAAAAGAATATTGTAAAAATCATTAACATAATATATACCCCTCATATAATTTTCAATGACAATATTAAAGTGCTTAAGCACTCTGAAGTATACATTCCTGATGCAGGTAGTGCAAATGCCAGCCAAATACTTGGTCATAGATTGAAGTTAACTAAGGCACACAAACTCACAGATACTGTTTATATAGAGTAATTGCTCCTTGTTATTTAAAATAAGAGCCAGATTACATCACAATTGAACAAGTATTCTTAATTCATGACATTTGAGTATATGGAAATCTGGTTTATAAACTTTAATTTCTTCCTAGTTGTTATATATTTGAAAAAATAAATTTGGAACCAGTTACATTTTATCCTAATAATGCATTTTAAATAATACCCGAGTCTTTAAAATGTTCTTCAATAGACAACATTTGAAGATGTACTTTGAAAAGAAGACATGCTTCAAAAATTTAATGACTACTTTAATATTCATCAAATTAATATAGTCTTTGGTATTAAAATTGTTATGTTTTTGAATAGCATAAATATGAAAAGATCTATGAACTCTGTACTATTAATTAGTATCAATGTAGATTAAAATAGCCTTAGAATTGCAAAACTAGAAGTAATTTTCTATCTATTTGACATTCTAGTAAGGCACAATTTACAACAAACTCATAATTTAAAAAACATTTTAATTACATTAGTTTCTTTTAGTGAAATTTGATTGCTCAAAATCTGTTTTAATAATCCTTTAAGAAGCCTCTGAAAATAGAATCAGGAGAATCTCATCTCCTTTGCTTGAGTTATTTTTAATTAATGTATATTACGTTTCTCTCCTGATAATTAGTAATGAAACAAATTTAACTCAAGTAAATTTTAGGCACCAGTGGAGAATTTTCATTATACCAAATGGAACTTAGAAGGATTGTTTTTTACAAAACCAGATTTATTAATTCTCTATAAATATATATGTGATATTTTCCATGGCAGTATTTGCTTCCATTTTATATACATGTATTATACAAATATTCTATAAAGTCTTTTTTTCTTCTTATTTAACTTTCACAATTTGTCCAATACAAAAAAATTCATTTCAAACAATTCACATAATCACAAAATTATAATAATGGCTATTTAGCCTCATAGATATTTAAAAACAAAATAAAATATTTATATTGGTAAAATCACAAGGACTAAATATGATGGAGTGTAAACAGAAAGGAAGGAAAACAGAAAAAAAATAATGAAGTGGGGACAGGGAGATGAAAGATGCAGAAAAAAAAACAGAAAAGGAAGAAATAGACCCAAGCTCAAGTAGGAAATTATGCTCTCCAGTAGAGTTGGTTCCAAAATCCTAAATTTAAATTTTTTCAACTAAATATAATATTTATAAAAGAGTTTTTAATGATATAAAAGATCTGGGATAACCCACATAGAAGGGGTTATATGTAAAAAGAAAGACAAATGTTCTCTCTCAGCTTCTATTCCCCATATTCATTCTCCTCTGTTGACCTTATTTCTGAGAGAGAGAGAGAGAGAGAGAGAGAAACATTTGTAGATTTTTAATACTATTCCTTCCTACTTTCTACATCTGTGCCCATGTATGCTCCCTTCTCTTTTTCTGTTGATGAGCTGAATACTCTTCTGGCCAAGTCTGTTTCTTTACTTCTAATATAGCTTCTGTGACCTCTTGACTACTCATAAATACTCTTCTAGCAATACTCTCCTCATTTCCTGATGGTCAATCTTTTCCTTTATATTTGTTGAATTTTATCAGCATAAACATATGCTGATATTGCTCTCATCATTAAAAAGCCTATTATCTCTTCAGCAGGACAGCCCAATTTCTCTCTTTCCCATCAAAACAAAATCCAAGAAGATTTCTCTAAAGACTCATAATCTCCAACTCCTCTTTTGTCATTTTCTCATAGACTCACTATTTGAGGTTTTCATCTCATCATCCTTCAAAACTCTCTCATTAATAGTTCAAATGACTTCCTTAATCTTTAGGACACTATAATAGTTTGGTTTTCTCTTGCCCTTAGAGAATGTTTTTTTTTTCCTTCTTTTTTGTAGATCTTGTGATATACTCAATATCTAGTGTAAGCATACTCCAGGACTCATTCCTTGGGTGTCAATTTCTGTTCCCACTCTTGCTTATCTCATCTAAGAATATATCTATATGCCAAAATTTACATTTACCAACAGATTAGCCACCTGAATATTAAGCAAATATACCTTTATTATTGTTCTATTAGTCCTGGAACAAATTATTACACACTCAATCACTCGACACAACACAAATTTATTCTCTGACAGGACTGAGGGTCAAACAACTATCTTCAAGATATCAGTAGAGCTGCTCTTCTTATGGATCCTGGGGTAAGGATCCATTCATTTCCTTGCCTTTTCAGTTTCTCCAGGGTGACTCTGTACCTTGACTTATGCACACACACTTGTATCATGTTAACTATTTGCTTCCATCATTACATACCTATCCCACTATTGTCTCAGATCTATTGTCTTTTTTGTAATAACAACCTTGTGGTTACATTGGGCTCACATAGGTAATCTAAGATAATTCCACCATCACTAGATTTGTAAACATATTTCAAAAGTCTATTATTCTCCTTAAGGTAACATTCATGGCTTCTAATGACTGGGACACAGGCACCTTTGATGGACCATTGTTTAGCCTCTCTATCTAATTCACTCTGGTCTAGCTTCACAGGCTTCTATGCTGCTTCTTGAAATTGCCAAGGATGAGTCTTTCTCAGAAGTATACAATAACCATATTACCTGTAGTATGATATTACACAAAATACAAATATTGTACACCCTTACTTTCTTTAGAATTTTACACAAATGCCACTTTTCAGTAAGATCTTCTGACGTTATTTGAAATAAGCTCTCTATCATATACAGCATTCTGAGTTTATATTTTCTGCTTAGCAATTAGTACTTTTAATAATTTAGATATTTCACTTATGTTTCAAACACCTTCTTCTTCCAGAGAAGAATGAGAGCAAATATTTTGCATATGTACCCCAATACTGGCTGCTCAATACTGAAACAAAGTGCTTGAACCATAGGAGCTCAGTTACATCCCTGTTGAATTAAAAAATTAAAAATACAAAAGTATTATTCAGAGCTTTTATGTGTTGTCTTTAATTACAGGTACCTGTTCTATGTAGTCTGTTTAATCTCCTATGACTACCTATAATGAAATAAGACAACACTCTTGATTTCAGACAACTGTACCCAGGAAGCACTGATACTACTGTGTTTCTAAGTTGTAAATAGTTTCCATTGTATACCAAGTGCTTGGGTACTCTATTTCTCTGGAAGTTAAATTATAACTTAGAAAAACACTACAATAGCCTCCCTTTATCTGTGGGGGATGTATGCAAAAATCCCCTGTAGATGCCTGAAACCACTACAAATTAAACAAAATAGGAAATAATAATAGCTAATAATAAAATGAAACAATTATAACAATATCTTGTAATGAGAACTATATGAATGTGATATCTCTATATATTTTTCATTTATCTCTATGTTTTTCCTATATCTCTATATTTTTCTTTTGTCTCCCTGTCTCTCATAATACTTTATTGTACTGTACTTAACCAACTACTGACTATTAGATGGGTGGAAAACACAGAATAAATACTACACTGGAAAAAGTGGTGATTCGTTTCAGGAAAAAGCAGACTAGAACAAGAACAATATGAGATTTTATTCGGCTCCTCAAAATATTATACCATCTAAAACTTATGAATTATTTATTTTTTCAATTGACCATTTTATATATTTGGGTTGCAATTGACCTTAGATAACTAAAACAATTGAAATTGAAATAGCAGATAAGAAGAGGCTGCTGTATACAAGATTATTTTTTGGTACAAAGGACCATACTTGGGACTGCAAATTGGTGCAGCCAATATGGAAAGCCATAGGAAGATTTCTTGGAAATCTGGGAATGGAACCACCATTTGACCCAGCTATCCCTCTCCTCAGTCTGTACCCAAAGGACTTAAAATCAGAATACAACAGGGACACAGCCACATCAATGTTTATAGCAGCACAATGCATAATAGCTAAACTGTGGAACTAACCTAGATGCCCTTCAGTAGATGAATCAATTAAAAAATGTGGCATATATATACAATGGAATTTTACTCAGCAATAAAAGTGAATAAAATCATGGCACATGCAGGTAAATGAATGACTGTGGAGAAGATAATGCTAAATGAAGTTAGCTAATCACTAAAAAACAAATGCAGAATGTTTTCTGTGATATAAGGAGGCTGATGCATAGTGCGGTAGAGAGGGGGAGCATAGGAGGATTAAAGGACCTCTAGATAAGGCAGAGGGGTGGGAGGGAAAGGGAAGGGGTAGGGGGTTAGCAAGGATGGTGGAATGTGATGGACATCATTATCCAAAGTGCATGTATGAAGACACAAATTGGTATCAAGATACTTTATATACAACCAGAGATATGAAAAATTGTGCTGTATATGTGTAATAAGAATTATAATGCATTCCACTGTCACTTATTTATTAAAAAAATTAAAAAGAACAACATATTCATGATAGTGGATTTCTTCTAATTAAAAATCAAATGAAATTAAACACTTCAAATTATAACTGTTATTTTAGAAGTGGGACAATGGTGTGATATGTGTAGTTACTAGCTTTTTCTTTCCTCTCAAGCTCCAATATGGCTTAGCACTGAGAATTTATTCATTTTTTAATTTGATTTATTTAATTGGCATACAATAGTTGGACACATTTATGTAGTATAATGTATTGTTGCAATACATGCATACTATAATAATCAAATCAGAGTATTGAAAATTTAGATGTCATCATAGTGATTTTTACTTTTAAATAATTTAATTATTATTTATCTTGGCTACTGGGTTTTTTGGTAATGCCTATAATTTTGTGCCTTAATCAGTTAGCTCCCAGTCATCTCCTGCTCTAATAAAAGAAGATGGATAAATATAAGGAGTACATCCTATATTCCCTTGGATGCTGCAAGTTTTCACCAAGCTTCACTAGAACTATCTGTTTTATTGACCAAGATGTCTTCTACCCTCATCATAAAATTTGGACCTGTACTTACCACAGAAAGTGGATGTTAAGCCCTTGGTATCATCAGCAAGCATTTCAGAGTTGAAGTTATAATAATCTTTAAAGAAATCTACTTCAATCATGGACTTAATTAATGAGAAAATATGTATAGAGCAAACATCAAGTATCATATTGCATGTAAAAATTATGACTCCCACTAGCCACTCAGAGAGTAAATTGAAAGCTATTAAAGTCAACAAGAATGTTCAGTACAGTGGCTGTGTAAAAGTATTAATATCATAGCTTTTCCTCAGATCAACATAAACCAGTTGGATTACAGTAAAGTAGAACATGGAAAAATTTAGATGAGAATTTTAATACATAGACACTAAACAATAAAGCATAATTATATTCTTAAACTGAAGGAGAAAACATTTAAATTCTATCATTAATTTATGGGTTCAGAGCAATGCCAAATAAAAACTAACTAATGGTCCTTTTAAAATTTGAAGAGGTTTGACTTTCAGAATAGCATAGAAGAGTTTCTGAAAATTCAATCCCCAATAAAAGCAACAAGAATATTGGCAGAAAATGACAGAATTAACTTTTTTTCCTGAACCCTAGATATGAAAATGTTACAATCATGTGAGGAGTGTATGAAATGAAATGAGAATAAGGCTGAATCTCTGTAAGAACAGTGCAATTTGTGGCATTTTAACATTCTCTAGACGTATCCACATCTCCAGCTTCAAGACATCCTTCAAATCAAATCTTTTCAATGCATTATCTGTTAAAACTCACAGTTTATCAGCTACTGGATGAGGCAGAATAAGTTAAGCTTCCCTAAAAGTCCTATCACCAGAGATTTGTCTCAATTTTACATGTCTTGCAGCATGCACCATTTCAGGGTTTGTCTTTATTTGACCAAAATCAGAGCTCTCCCTGTGTTTAAAAATCCCTATTATCAAATTTGTCAAAAATAATAAAAGAAATTATTTAACATAGCAGCCATCTGAAGTATCATCATCTCTTGAGGTTACAAGAGGCTAATCAAAAACAAAAGGAAAACTTGGGGTCTGAGATGTTCATCAACTTTAAAAACCCAAGATATATTTACCAAATCTAGAAGCCCACACACATACTTGGGGTCCTCCACCTACCCTGGAAAGAGCTGAGAAAGCCTTAATCTCTCACCTCTGGCTGACCTTTAGGTACTGAGCAAGCAGGAAGTAAAGGATAGTTCCTAAGTGAGCATCAAGCCGAGCCTCAACACATGTTCAGAGCTTCCTGAAAAAAAGATGAGACTTGTTTGAACTTCTACAAATTTAAGGAAATTTCTGTTAAAGCATTAGTCTACCCCTGAGCCCATCAAGCAAAGACTTCAATAACTATGCATAAAAAGAACATGAATTACTGAATAACAATGACAAAAAGAACCAAAAAAATCCTGGGAGAATTCCAAATCTGATTTCTAGAATTGCCATATTATTCTTTTTAATTCAGCAGAACAGTAGAGATTAGCAGAATTGATATTTTAAATGTATAATCTAATAATATACTGTCTACAAGAAACATGTTCTAGATTCAAAGACACCAATAGGCTAAAATTTGAAGGATGAGAAAGAGAAAAACAAAACAAAACCAAAAAAAAAAAAAAAACCAAAACACAATACACAATACAGAAAGTACCCAAAAGAGGCATAAAAGAACAATAATAATATATATGAGAAGATATAAATCCTGACTAGGGGTAAAGAACATTTTATAATGATAAAAGCATCAATTAATCAGGATGACATAGCAATTATAAACATATACACAAAATATATATAGCCGAAAATACATAATGCAAAAAATGATATAATTGAAGGAAAAAATAAACACTTAAAAAGAAAGAATTAGAAACATCAACATGCCACTTTCAATAATGGATAAGACAACTAAGAACAATATCTGTAAGAAATGGAAGACTTGAACAAAACTGTAAACCAACTGAATCTAAAAAGCATGCACAAAACAACTCTCAGCCATAGCATAATATATATTCATCTAAAATGTACAGAAAACATTCTACAAGATAAAATGTGTGTTAATCCTTAAAAAATAAGCTTTAATAAATTTAAAGAGTAAAACCATGCAAAATATACTTTCTAAACATAACGGAATTACATTAGAAATCAATAATGGAAGTAAATTTGGGAAATCCAACAGTATGTAAAAACTAAACAATGCACTATAAAATAAGAATTGGATCAATGCTAAATGATAAGAACAATAAAAAATACTTTGGCATGAATAAAAATAAGAACATATTATACCAAATGTATGGGATATATAGCAAACATATTGCTTTGTGTAACTGTAATAGCTGATATTCAAAAAGAAAGATAATAAATCAATGACTATTTCCATCTTTAAAAACTAGAAAAGAGTATTTTAAGTCTAATAAAAAGAAAGAAAATTTTAAAAACCAAAATGGAAATAAATGAAATAGAAACTACAAAAACAATAAAGAAAATCAGTGAGGGCTGGGGTTGTGGCTCAAGTGGCAGCGCACTCGCTTGGCATGCGAGCAGCTCGGGTTCGATCCTCAGCACCACATACAAACAAAGATGTTGTGTCTGCCAAAAACTAAAAAATAAATATTAAAAAAATTCTCTCTCTGTCTGTCTCTCTCTCTCTTTAAAAAAAAATCAATGAAACCTATAGTTTCTATTTTGCTTGTAGTGACAGAGCTTCAAAACACAGCTATGGAAATAAAAAATGATAGTATTGCTAAGAGAAATAGACAGAAATCTATAAATACATTCAAATTATAGTGAAGAGAATAACATTTAGAACAAACGCAGGAAAAAGTAATGCAATAAGTGGTAAATTAAATTCAACAAACGCAAAACTTGATTCCTTGACAAGGTCAAGAAAATTGATAAATACTAACCTACTAACTAGTGGGAAAAGAGAAGGGATATTATTTGCCACTATCATAAGCAAAACAGATATTAACCCTATAGATTCTATGAACTTTAAAAGAATAAAAAGGAAACTTACGAACAATTGTAGGCCAAAACATACAGCACCTGGCTGTAAATATATATATATATATTTGAAAGTAAATATATATATATATATATATATTTGAAAGTAAACATAGAAAATAGCCAAGAAGCACATAAAAAAGAAATCAACATCATTGGGGGAATGCAAATGAAGGGACAATATACTACTAATCACACTTTAAAATACTTAAAATGAGGGGCTACGATTGTGGCTCATCGGTAGAGTGCTTGCCTTGCACGTCCCTGGGTTTGATCCTCAGCACCACATAAAAATAGATAGATAGATAGATAGATAGACAGACAGACAGATAGATAAAATAAGGGCACTGTGTTCAACTACAACTTTAAAAAAAAAAAAAACTTAAAGTGAAAATAATAACACAAGTTGCTAAGAATGGAACCCCTAAAACTGCTAATTGAATGTTTGGAAGTTTCTTAAAAAATACACTAACATCTAATAAATGAACAAACCACTTCAATATTTCACTAAGATAAAAACAGAGGCTATGAAAATAAAAATTAATCTATCATGACAAGCTGTGCATTAGTGTTTGCCTGGCAGGAACACAGGGAAGAAGAGATGGAGAAAAGGTACAAAGGATTTGGGGAGACTGAAGGAAACTTTCTGGGCATCAATGGTGGTAGTTTCAAAGTGTGTGCACTGATTAAAATTCTTGTAAAGAAACAACTGCATATGAATCGAAACTTTATTTATAAATGTTTATATTATGAGTGATTATGAACCTGGGGAAAATATGGGCTTAATAACATATATCATTAGCCTATCATAAATTCAGAGTCAGGAAAATAATTATTCTATTCCTTCCTACATTTTCACTTTATGTGTATTTCAGCAATGTAAAGAAATATGAAGTTCTTGCCAAAAAAACTTCTTTGAGAACTGGTTTTACAATAAGCTGAGATCATTAACACATGGGAATACGTGGGAAACCTGGATACAAATAAAAATATTTAATGTATGTGTGTTAATTGAAAGAAGCCTCTAACTGCTGTTTTATGTTTTAAATATTAGTAGGTAAGTTAATCAGTAGATAACACCTCCTTTCCTCAAATGTCTCTTGAAATTATTTAAAGAAATATCTGGTTTGAATTTGACTCTCTCCACAGTGAAAGACACTGTGCTAAAAACCAAATGCATTAAATTAAGCATTTTCCTTTGTTTATTTCATCTTTTAAGCAAACATTTTTCAGCCAGATATTTATATAGACATTTTTAATCACTTATGTAGGTAATTAAAAAAAATGAATCTGGTAATTTGGGCCTAACAGGATAGTGAAATACTCAATCATTTTACATATTGTTGTTGTTCTTGTTGTTGATTTGACCCAGCAGCAAATTGCATGTACTACTAGGGATGACTTACTGTTCACTGTCAATGATCACATTAGTAGAGCAGTTGATAATAAAACAGAAACCAAAAGCTGTGCCTCCTTTCTATTATTATTATTATTATTATTATTATTATTATTATTATTGGTGGATCTCAAATACAGAACCTTGGGCTTGCTATACCAGCACTCTTCCACTAAAGTACACCCTCTACCTAAGCCCCAATTTAGTTTAACCTTTAGTAAGCATTCCATATTCATGCAAAAATGTTTGGTTTTGAAAAGTTGTAGTGGCCTCAATAGTAGATTCTTTTCTAACTCACATTTCAGGGGAATTGATGTATTTTGTTTATATATCTATAAAATACTTATGTTAGCACATATTACTAGTGAAACAAAATAAAAGATATAACATTTTTCAATTTTAGGCAGTAAATCTTCCATTATTTTTTTTTTTGAGTTTATAAATACCATTTAACCACTAGAGGGCAACCTTTACATAGTAATGAAATAAGAATCACTTTCCCTATCCATTGTGAGAGCACACATACCAAACCTTTGCAAAGACAACTGTCTTGAGAGTAGAAATCTAAACCCAGTATTCTTTGAGAGATAAGTTAATCTAAAATCATACTGCATGTGTATTCCTTAATTTAGCTACTCAGGTATTTTTTTAAAAAAAATAGAATCAGTATTTTTAGAGATTAAATCATATAAACATTGTCACAAAATCATGTCAAATAATAAACACATACAGTCTTACTGTGGTTATTTTTAAAAGTAAGTTACTAATTGATATCAGTGTATTTCCTATGCCCTGACCCTAGAGTAAGGAATAAGGAATTCAGCCTCAAACTTTTGGACATAGGGTTCTGTCAAAATCTCTGTATAAGGCACAAAATTCCTTGGGCTATCACAAAAAGACGATTGAAAATCATAATTTGCTAATAGCTCATACTATAGCATGTGTAGCATGGATTACATAATTTTTTTTCACTGTGAAAATCTTAGAGTTAGCTGAATGAACAGTATAATCCTTACCAAGAATGTATATATTGACCTATTTTAAAATATATACTATTGTTTTTTTTCAGTCCCTTGGGTGTGCTATGTTGCTCAGGAAAACTAGATCATTAGACAAGTACATTTGATAATTGTTAGCATGTATTAGGAACTTAAAATTTTAAATTAAATATTTTGCTAAAGTCACTCAATGGATAAGTAGTTGATCCTGAATTATTACTGGTTCCTATCATCTTTCAAAAGAGATTCATTTTTTCAAGTAAATCATTAAGGTCCACCAAATAACCACCAACAAAATGTTCTAGGCATTTGAATCATGAGATTGTAGTTTAAGAAAGAATGTACTGCTCATTGCTGGTGGGACTGCAAATTGGTGCAGCCAATCTGGAAAGCAGTATGGAGATTCCTTGGAAAACCTGGAATGGAACTGCCATTTGACCCAGCTATCCCACTCCTCGTTTTGTACCCAAAGGACTTAAAATCACCATATCACAGGGACACAGCCACATCAATGTTTATAGCAGCTCAATTCACAATAGCTAAATTATGGAACCAGCCTAGATGCCCTTCAGTAGATGAATGGATAAGGAAACTTTGGTCTATATACACAATAGAACATTACTCAGCATTAAAAGAGAATAAAACCATCTGCAGGTAAATGGATGAAGTTGGAGAATATAACACTAAGTGAAGTAAGCCAATCCCCCAAACCAAAGGCCTAATATTTTCTTTGATATGAGGAGGCTGACTCATAATGGTGATGGTGGCGGGGAAGCTTGGGAGGAATGGAGGAACTTTAGACAGGACAAAGGGAAAGGAGGAGCAAAGGGATAAGAATGATGGTGGAATGAGTTAGACATCATTACCCTAAGTACATGTATAGAAGACACTAATGGTGTGAAAATACTTGTGTACAATCAGTGACTTGAAAAAATTGTGTTCTATAAGTGCAATATGAAATGAATATTACATATTCTGACACCATGTATAACAAATTAGATAAATAAATAATTTAATGAAATAAAGAAAGGAAGGAAGGAAGGAAGGAAGGAAGGAAGGAAGAAAGGAAGAAAGGAAGGAAAGGAAGGAAAGGAAGGAAAGGAAGGAAAGAAAGGAAAGAAAGGAAAAAGAAAGAAAGAAACTAAATGCTCGGTGTGGTGGCACATTTCTGAATCCCAGTGGTTTGGTAGTCTGAGGCAGGAAGATCTCAAGTTCAAAGTCAGCCTCAGCAAAAGCATTCTGCTGACATGTGTAACTAATTAGAACACATAAAAAAATAAATAACAAGCAAAAAAAAAAAAAAAAAAGCAAGGCACTAAGCAACTCAGTGAGACCCTGTCTCTAAATAAGATACAAAAATACAAAATAGTGTTTAGGATGTGGCTCAGCAGTCGAGTGTTCTGAGTTCAATGCCAGTACCAACCCCACTCCCCCCCCCCCAAAAAAAAAAACCCGAATGTACTAAGTCTAAGGAGTGGCCCAGCTACTCAGGTTACAATCTGACCTCTTTACTGACCACCATCTATAATCTTCTAAAAGATATGAGATGTGTATTTAACCCTAAGTATATTGCAATCTTTTAAAATGCAATTGTATTATTTGAGCTGTAAAACGGATTCAAATTCAAGATCATCAATTATTTGGGGTAAATAATCATGTCTTCTTTCCACTAAACTTAAGTGCTTGTGACTTACTGCCATAGATGATTGCTTTAATGGCCTCAGATAAAGGTTTCTCTGAATCTATGTGCATAGCAATTGGCATTGCATTTGCTCCATCAAGAGACAGAGTTTATTTCCTCAATCCTTGGGACAAAAATGATTTGTGATTTGCTTTAGCCAAAAAACAAAGAGAAATGACACTATGTCAGTTCTGACATAGACCTTAAGTGGAATGCATGCATCATTTCCTGTACAGTTGGGTTGACCTGTCTTTGGTTTTTGCTAGTGTCATATACTCCTGACAGAGCTGGCCTTCTGCAGGTTTGTCATGGGCTTTGAAAAAGAAGACATGTGAAGAGCACCAACAACAAACCCCAACTCAAAGCTGCCTAAATGACTCTCAATCCTTTGCAGAAGATAAAGGAGATTAGCTACATGCAGTAGTGAAAAGTAGATCCCTTAAAGATAACCATATTCTAATTCCTACAGTCTTTAAATATGTTACTTTAATTCTCAAAAAGGGCAATGCAGATGCAATTAAATTAAGAATCTCGAAATGGGGAGATTATCTTGGATTACTTGGGTGAGCTCATTGTACTCACAGAAAGGTCAGAGGAGATGTACTGAACAAGCAAAGATCATACCAAAAAAGAGATTTAATGATGCTGTACTTTTGACTTTGAAGGTAAAGAGGAAAAGGCTATAAGCAAAAATAAACACCAAAGATAGATAGAGATCTCTCCTAAAGCTTCCAGGAGGAAAATTATCCTGCTAATATCTCTTGTTAGCCTTATTAAGACCCATTTCAGATTTATAGGCCATAAACTCTTTGGTAACTGGTTATAGTACCAATAAGGAACCAACATACAAGCCTAAATCATACCCTGTAGATAAATATTTGTTTCAATTACATTACTAAAATTTGGGGTGTTTGATGGCTCCCACACTAACTGGTATACTACTTGAAATAGAGATCTTGTTTTCTATGTTTTAAAACACCCATATGCTAGGTGAAGTGGTGTACATCTGTAATCCCAGTGACTCAGGAGACTCAGACAGGAGGATTTCAAGTTTAAGACCAGCCTTAAGAATTAAGCAAGGCCCTAAGTAACCTAGTGAGACCCTGTCTCAAAAAATAAGACGGACTGGGGAGATGGCTTAGTGGTTAAGTGTCCCTGAGTTCAATTTCCAGTTCCAAATAAGTAAGTAAACAAATGTAAGTAAAACACCCCATATGTTAAAAATGTGAGGACTATGTGTAAACCCAAATACTAACAAATGTTTTCAGAACAAGAACATAAATAAGAAAAGGAGAAAGAAGAACATGAGAAAAACATTTGCATTAAATGTACTTATCTCTTTTCAAAGTGTTTTTGATATACCCCGTATCTCTCTTGGTTCATGCAAATATAATCTGAATGTCACATACTTTAAAAAATCTAATATATATATATATATATATATATATATATATATATATATATATGGGGGGGTATAAATATATACATACACACACATGAATTCTATATCTAAAAATAAGGGTCTTGAAATATGTATGAGTCCTATTAATAATGAAAGTTTATAATATTCAGAATTCTAGTTCTAAGAAAAACATATTAATATGACTTTTATGTGAAAAAATATTAAGGCTTTTTATAGTCAGTGCACAGTATTATGTCAAATCTGTGCCTACAAGATTTATGTGAAATTGTATGCTTCAGCAGAATGTGGCTCCAGATGAATGCTTGCTTCCATCAGAAATAATGTAGTTATCATGCAGTAGCAGAAAGAAGGATATTGCATCAACTTTTCTTTCAATGCCTGTGTAAATAGTATGGGAAGTGCTTCAAAAATGTAATGTTATAACAAAAAATTCTTATTTTAATAACTTTTCTAAGAACTTTAGGAGGAATGATATTTTTTAAAATGCTTTCTAAAACCATGTTTTGTCATAAAAGTTGTACTTTGTAGTTAACCAGAGCATCAATTTTTGGCACGAAGGGAAAAAATTATAAAGGTATACAGTATCACTTTTGATGTTAATTATATAGCCCTCCAATTGCAATAATTACATTTCATGGATGAGCATTACAAATTACAACTAATGAAATTTTTATCACCTTTTTATGAGATAAATGTGTGATGTGAGCAGCAGCATCCTATACTTTGAAGGTCATAAAAGAATAAAAACTTGGGGGAAGGGAAGATTCTTTTTTCTTCCTTGAACTGGGACAACAATTTTCTTCTGTCCTTGGGCATCTGAGATGCTAATTTTCAAGCCTTCAAGCTTTGAGAATTAAATTACCAGCTTTCTTGGTTCTTGTAGATAGCATATGTGGCAATTCTCAGCCTCTGTAATCAGATGAGTCAATTCTCAATTCCCATAATAAATATTCTCACACAAATGTGTGTGTACACTCACATACATTTGAGGCCAGCACTACCCTAATACTAAAACCAGACAAGGACACAACAGAAAAATATAACTACAGACCAATTTCCTTCATCATTATAAATTCAAAAATCCTCAACAAAATACTCAAAAACTAAATCCAAGAACACATTAAAAGAATTATTAATATGATGTGGCATCCATCCAAGGGATGCAAAGATAAATGTGAAAAAATCAGTAAATGTGATTTTGTTAATGAGAATTTCATTAGTGTGACCAAAATATGCCTGACAAGAAAACTTAGAGAAAGAATTTTTGTTGTTGTTGTTTGTAGTTTAAGAGGATTCAGTCCATAGTCAATTGGATCCAAAGCAAAAACATCATGGTGGATGTGTATGGAAGAAAAAAAAAGGTATTTACCTCATGACAGTCTGGTCAGGAATCAGAGGATGGGGAGAAGACGAACCATTCCAGATAAGACCCCTTGTATCTACTTCCTATAACTAGATGCCACCTCCAAGTAGTCCATCTATCAACAGATCAATCTAACAAGTAGAATTATCCACTAAGGAATTCAAAGCTCTCATGTTTCAACCATTGCCTGAAAGTTTTACTTCTGAACCTCACTGCCTTCAGGGCCATGCTTTCAACACCTGAATGGAGAATATCCCAGGTCAGAACTGTAATAGTTATATGTCACATTAACCAAATGAATGACTAAAACTGTACGGTCATCTCATTAGATGCAGAAAAGTCATGTTGTATAGTATACTATCCAATCAACTACTAAGCTAATTAGGTATAAAAGAATGTAACTAGGGCTAATAAAATCCATTTATAATATTTAATATTTTACTGAGTTTGGAAATGATGAAAGCTTTCTCTGTAAGATCTGCAACAGAATAGAGTTAATGTACTCCTTTTAAAAATACTTTTATAAACATTTTTCAAAGAACTAGGAAAAAACCTACAATTTATATGAAACCACATAAAAGGATACAATTAACCAAATCCATTGTAAACACATATAATAAATCAGGAAGCATTATACTCTTAACTTTAAAATGTACTAAAACTGTAATAATCAAAACAGCAGAGTGTTGACATAAATACAGTCACATAGAATAGTGGGAAAACATAGAGATCCAAGAAGTAAACCTATGGAATCATAGCCAACTGATTCTTGACAAAGTTGTGAAGAACATGCAACAGAGAAAGTCTTCCATATATGATGCTGGCAAATTGTATATCCACCTGCAGAAGAATAAAATTAGACTTCTATCCAAAAAGCCATTTATAACTTGAAATGGATAAGACTTAAGACTTTGGAAGACCAAAGTCCACAAAACTATATTTTTGCTGATCATAATAGGGTGATAATGAGCACAAAATGTGAGGTTTCATTGTCACAAAGACCTTTTTTTTTTTCCCTATGTTAACTCTAGTCATGTTAACTCTAGTCATCTCTTGAAATTTTCTCTGTATTAGTCTGATTGGGTTGCTACAACAAAATACCACATACTGTGTGACTTAGCTCTGGAGTCTGAGACAGGAGGATCATGAGTTCAAAGCCAGCCTCATCAATGGTGAGGTACTAAGCAACTCACTAAATCCTGTCTCTAAATAAAATACAAAACAGGGCTGAGGATTGTCTCAGTGGTCAAGTACCCCCAAATTCAATCCCTGGTACCAAGAAAAAATAAAACCACAGATATGTATTTTCTTACAATTTAGGAGGCTAGAAATTAAGAATCAATTGCTATTAAGATTGTTTTCTGGTGGGGCCTCTCTTCCTGGCTTTTAGATTGCTGCTTTTTGGTTATTTCTTTACATGCCTTTTTCAGTGTGTGAGTGTAGGGAGAAAGAGTTGTCTGATGTGTTCCTCTTCTAATAAGGACAACAGTCTTATTGGATTAGGACCCATCATTATGACATTAATGATGTCATTACAGTCATATCTCCAAATGCAGTCACATTGAGAATTGGTGCCAAAACACATGAATCTGAGGGAGGCACAAATCAGTCAATAATAGTGTCATTGCTTTAACATTGAAACTTCTTTTCTGAACCATCACTAGCAAATCTAGACAAAGATTCAGTCTTCTATGCATCTGATCTATATTTATGTGCCTTTGAAATAGATGCAGCCCCTAGCAATAATGAGAATATTGGGTATAAGTTTCCAAATTGCTCAGAAAAACATGCCAACTTACAAGTGAAAGAAACACCAGGTCAGATTCTTTTTGTTTATAAGATCAGACTGTAAGCAAATAAAACTTACTGAGGATATATTTTTATGGATAGAAGCTATATTTTAACTACAAAATTGGCTATTTGAATTGATAGTCTTTTGGAAGAAACCAAGGGACTCATCAACTCTTAAAAATCTACTATTGTGACAATCACAGAGAATTATATTTTGGCCAATGTTAATATAAAATGTAGGATTGATATGTTAAGAAAATCATCAACTTATAGTCCTATAGGAAAATTGTCTTGAATTTGTCTGTAGTCCTCCTCTTCCCAACTTATACTAATCTACATGTAGTTCATGATATCTTTGTCCTTCTATTAATTTTATCTGAATTTTATTATGGCTTTGCCAGTCTATCCTGCTTTTCTTCCACACTAAATTATCTTACATTCTCTGTCACATTATAATATTTCCTTCTTCTGGTAACCCAACAATACCCATAAGAGTCAACTCCAAACCTTTGTAATTTTCAAATGCCAAATGTCAGTTATGACTTCCTTTACCAGCCCAAGACATTCAGTTTTTTGAAACTAAGCAGTGAGGCAATTATTCCAGGTCAAACTGTGACCTAAAAACATATATAAAAAAACATGTCCTTCTTACATTCTCTGATAAAATAAATATTAAATAGCACCACATTACTTTCAGCTCTCTTAAGTGGTTTTGGTGGGTTTTTTTTCTATTGGGTTAAACCTAATTAAATATACTTATGCACATATGTACATATACTCATATTTAAGCAAATACCTTCATTGTCATTTGTAATTAGATGTTTTATCAAGGGAAGAGGGGAGGTTTTCTTGATTCTTAAGGCAGAAATAAAATGATTGACAGCAGTGAAGTAAAATCATTGTCTTCATGTAGTTTGTCAGATCTAATGCACAGTTCTTTCCTGTTTAGTTGTAACATTAAATAATATGGACTAATTTTTAATGTTTTTTAGTTCATAATAATAGGATTCATTTGAACATAATCATACATGCATGGAATATAATTTACTACATTGCAGCCCCCAGTATTGCCTCTTTTCCTCCTTTTCTCCTTCCCCTTCCCCTTCCTCTACTTTATGTACTTCCCTCTATTTATTCATTGTTTTTTTTTAATAGTTGTTTTATAGATTAAAATAAAGATGGAATTGACTGTGGTAATATTAATATTTATACACATAGTATAATTTGGTTGATTTCATTCTACACTTCCTCCCTTTTCTATCACTCCTCCCTCACCCTCAATCTTCCTTCTCTACTCCACTGATCTCTCTTCTATTTTCATGACCTCCCCTTTTCCCCCCCATTTTTCTATGGCATCTGCATGTGAAAAAAAAACATTTGACCCTGATTTAATGAGTCTGGCTTATGTCACCGAGCATTCTGTTCTCTGCTACTATCCACTTACCAAAAACTAAATAAGAACTAAATTTTTAAACAGATTTTTCTCAAAACTGAAAACCTTACAAGTTTCTTTTCTTCAGTGATATGATATTTATATATAAGAAGAATGTACATAAATTTACTGGACTTATATTGAAAGTGCATTTGATGCAATTAAACATATTAATGTCATAATTATCCCAAGAATTGGGAAAAATGTTTAAACTCATGTTAAATTTTAAGGTTGTCTGACATGTTATAATTTCCTGGAAATGCCTGCCATTAATATCTAACTCTAGGAGACCCAGATTTTAGTATTAGTAGCCAGCTGTTCTTGGGTTCATCCTCGACCTACATTAAACTCAGCATGTCCCAAGGACTGGAAAAAAGAAAGAACCCATAATTATATTTTTAGTGATATCCATTATTTTCTCCCAGTATAACAACATCTATGGTTACTTATGCCTATTTATAAACTACCTGATGTAACATATAAACACAATGAAAAAATACTGAAATTATGGTGAATGTGTCATGGTAATTAATGAAACATTCACAGTGATGCTATCCTACCTATGTTACTTGCTATGCTATTTTTAGATATTTTCTTCCTTTTGTTGTAACAGAAATTAGCCATCTCTGATTAAAATGAATAAAATCATTTTTATGGATATTTGATCATACATCTTTTTCAATTGCTTGATATTCATTCACCAAAAACCTAAATATTATGAACAAATGAGAACTCTAACCTCCATAAGCCACAGATGGATGAGCAAATTATTCTCTGAAGATAATCACTCTTTGAAAAATCTTTTAAGTAATGAACAAATTTGTTTTTATCCATAGGAAGGCAATAAAACTGCAGAAAATCATCACAAATTTAATTGGTAAAAAATCTGATTCACAAAAATTATTTTCCCATACAATTACATGTATTCAGGTGCATTATATCTTGGAAAAGATGGAATACTTCATCATTTCTTCACAACATTCAATTGCCAAATACAGAGAACTCTCCTTTCTTTTCCTGTTGTTTTTGCTCTTTTTTATTAATAATGCAAGGCTAATAACTTGAGATATAGGTCAAGTTATAAAAAATAAGAAAAAAGAAAATATGGTTAAGTTGTAACACTTAACTGAACTGAATGTATTTGTATATAATCATTACTCTGGATTGACTGAAGCAATATGACTGCAATGAGCAACATTTCACATCAGGAAATAATTCCATAAAAACCTTGGAACAGTACACAGGTAAGCCTAACTATTTTTGATGAACTTAGGAGTTAAACTTCCCTGTGCCCTCAACTTCATAAATGATTGAAATCCCAGGGTGATTATACAAGGTCACTGGTGCTACACTTTGGATCTGACATGTCCCCTAAAGGCCCTCACATTAAAAGCTTGATCCCCAGCTTGGCATATTTGCGAGGTGTTATAAAGATTAAGAAATGGGCCTAATGAAGGGTCTTCTTTGGGGCAGGGTGTGCTTAAAGGGATCCTGGTGTGACCATGGTCCCTTTCTTTCTTTTTCACTTCCAGGAACTGAGGTTAGCATTTTTGTTCCATGTGTGGTCCTACTATGATAGGCTATCTCACCACAGATCCCAAAGAAATGGGGTCAACTGATCATGAACTGGACTGAAACCTCTAAAATTCAGTTAAGACAAAATTTGAGTTTTACAAGTTTATTATTTCAAGCGCTTTTTTACAGTGACAGAAAGGTGACTGACAAAATCGATTACTATTGTCAGAAAAAAAAATTATAAATTGTTACCAACTTCTATTAATTAAGGGAAGACTAGAAAATTGATATTTGACTAAATTAATTATAATCCCTGAGACTATTATTCTGTATTAATTTCATGATTACTTCATCAATAAACAACACTGTTTATTTTTATTAGCAGTTTTCATGGTGATAATAAGAGGACTCTCTCTTAAAAGGGATCTGGATAAAAATAAAATGAAAATTGACTTACTAGAATTGATTTACCTTCTTAGTTTAGTAGCACTATTTATAAGTGCCTAAAAGAATTAGAAAGATTTTTAAAAGTGAACTAATTACTTCTATAATGTCAATGAAAGCAGTAAATTTCTGAAATAATGCATTAATTATATTCTTTATAGTAAAAGAAAACACAGAGCTAACTAAAACAGGTAGAGTATAATTAAAGCTATTATTGGTACTAGTTGACACATAGATTTGAAAAGTTTGTTAATTAGGTGATTTAAGTTGATTCATATTGAACATCATGAAAATTATCTACATTGATTATCACTGAATCTTCATGTTTATTAAAATAAAATAAAATAAAAATTTTGACCCTTTACTTTCTGTGTCTGGTTTATTTCACTTAACATGATGTTCTCAAAGTTCCATCTATTTACTAGCAAATGTCATGATTTTGTTCTCTATGGCTGAGTAAAACTCAGCATTTCTTTTATTTTTGAGACTTGTGAAATAATTACTTTTGATGGAAAAAATATTATCTCTCATAAAGATATTTTCTGATACATATATGTCGTTTATGGTATGCTTCCTTGCTGGGTCCTTCTCTGGACTTTTTGGAGGACTGAGAAGATCTCAGGAATTGTAAAGTTTAAGTGTGGTGTTTGTGTTTTTCTTAAGTATTCCAATGGCTTACAAATGTCACTTAATATAAAAATGTTTGTGAAAATCTAAACCAGAGGGATTCTTTTTCCTTTAACATTTGTTCAGTATTCAATAATATTTATTGATCCATTACTTTATGGTAAGCACTTTTCTTTGAAAACATCTGTTACAAGAAGAATAAATGTTGAATTGCTTGCATTTGGGTTTATCTTCTCCATTTTTTTTATAAACTCACTCATTAGATTATGGCTTAAAACAGATAAAGATCATCCCAAGCAAATCAATCTGTAAACTTCATGGTTTTGATATGATAATGGTAGTTACCTAAACCCAAATTTATCTAGACATGTTACAAAAGAGTATCTACTACGCAAGCAAATAAATTTCCAACACAATTGCAGCATAACTAAGAATCAAATATTGATACAAACATATGTGTAAATAAAATAGAAGTTAAAGAACAGGAAAAATAAAGACAAAATGCAGTGTGAAGAAAGTGCTTAGTGGCCTGCTTTGTATTTTCATGGGATTTTTCACACACACACACACACACACATTGTTTACTCCTTATTTTAATATAGCTTCTGCATATTAAAGAAAAATTTTGACCCTTTACTTTCTGTATCTGTTTTATTTCACTTAACATGATGTTCTCAAGTTCCATCCATTTACCAGCAAATGTCATGATTTTGTTCTCTATGACTGAATAAAACTCCATTTGATACATATACACCACATTTTCTTGACCCAGTCATGTGTTGATTGGCACCTGGACTGGTTTATAACTCAGTTGTTTTGAATTATGCTTCTATAAACATTAATGTGGCTGTATACTTATGTTGATATTAGATCTTTTGTATGATATTAGATCTTATAGTATGTTGATATTAGCTCTTTTGGATAATTACAATGGAGTGGGATAGCTGGGTCACATGTTGACTCCTTTCCCAGTTTTTTGAGAAATAACCACACATTGCTTTCCAGTGTGATTATAATAATTTGTGATCCTACCAATAGTGTGTAAGTATGCCTTTCTCCCCACCTCCCCATTAGAATTTATTATTATTTGTATTATTGATAATTGCCATTCTGATGAGAGTAACATGAAATTTCAATGTAGTTTCTATTTCATTTCCTGGATTGCTAGAGATGTTAAACATTTTTAATATATTTGTTGGCTGTATGTATTTTTCTTTCGTATTTTGGGAAATGTATGCTTAATTATTTTGAGATCATTAGATTAAAGGAAGGGGACTGGGGTGGGGAGGAGAGATGAGAAATAAGAAGGTGGGATGAAATTAGCCCAATTGTCCTATGTACATGTATAAATATATAACAGTGAATACAACCTTTATTCAATTTATAAAGTACTAATTTAAAAATTCCTAAGAGTAAATTATAGGAGGAGAAGAGGAAAGAGAAAAGGGGGAGGGAAGAGATGAGGGAATGAGAATTATTAGGGACTATGATGAGTCAAATTATTTTCAAAATTTGAATAAGTATTTCAGAATGAACCCCAATTTTTTAATAACTATAGAGCACTAATAAAAATAAAAGTATGAAAATAAGTTTTAGTATTTAAATAAAAAAGAAAGTGTTTAGTGGCTCAGGGTACTTAAAATACACAGAGAAATTATAGCCATGAATGAATAAATACTGACAAGAAGTTAAGAACTGTGTGTTAATGCACTTGGAAATAAAAAGATGTAAGTACGTGGAATCATGGAGTTAGACTTAGAAAGTCAATGTTTTTAAAGAAAGATATTACATTAAAGAGGGAAGGATGCTTGGGATAATGACAATGAACTGAGAAATGGAATGAATGTGAAAATAAGATTCTTATTAAAGAGAGAGAGAGAGAGAGAGAGAGAGAGAGAGAGAGAGAGACTTAAGGAAAGACAAAATTAAAAGGCATAGCACATGGTAATTACCTAAGGTTGGGGTAGGAGGCGAGAGGGAGGGATGGGGAGAGGATGATCATTGAGTGTGATGTTACAGCTAGATGTGATTGAGAAGTAGCAGGGTGACTGCAAAAAATAATAATGCACTATACTATTCAAAAGGCTAAAGGAAAGAATTTTGAGGATTTTCACCATAAACACATGACAAATGTTTGAGGAGGTGGATATGTTTAGCCTAATTTAAACATTACACAATATATACACCAGATGCTATCACATTGATATGTATAATTTTTGTTTTTATGTATCAACTAAGAGTAAATTTAATTTTGAAAAAAGAAACACCAACTAAAGTTTTTCTCCAATAATAAATTCTATATGATAAGTAAACTGAACTAGCAATCAAAAACTGGCTGTCTATGGACTGAGACCTTGAAAAATATGAGCCCAAAATAAACTTTGCATCTTCTAAAGCTGTTCTTGTCAGGTCTTTTGATCACAGTCATGAAAAGGCTGACTAAAACAAATTGTAATAATTATATACATCAACTTCACTATCCAAGATAGTGTCAATATTCAACATTATTTCTGCATGTGCTGTAAAGGTGCTTATAAGTGAGAATAGTATTCAATTTGGTAAGCTAAATAAAGATTATTACACTCCCCAAAGTGGTTGGGCACTATTCAATTCATTGAGGAACAAATAGGCACTGGGAGGAGAAATACATTATTTTTTGCTTCCTGTCTATCTATTTCACTTAAGACATTGGTCTTCTGTCCTTTGGCTAGGATTTATGTTGAGTCCCCTGGTTCCCATTTCTTCAAGCTTATATGGGATTAAACCACAGGTTCTCTTGGTTCTCTGGTTTATAATAGATCATAGGACTTCTCAGCCTCCATAATCCTAAGAGCTAATTCCTCCAATTCCTCTTAATACCACACATACTGGCTGTTTCTATCAAAAACA
Source organism: Urocitellus parryii (assembly GCF_045843805.1). Lineage (NCBI taxonomy): Eukaryota > Metazoa > Chordata > Mammalia > Rodentia > Sciuridae > Urocitellus > Urocitellus parryii. The sequence goes on along the minus strand of NC_135538.1, from coordinate 65,344,847 downwards.
CTGACTAACACAAACCTTATCTTGGAAAATTTAGTATAAATTAAAATGAATATTTAATAGCAGTCAACATCCACATAAGACAACAAAGAAAGACAACCCTTTAACCCTAACCTTAAACAAGACAAAAAAGGGCAGCATGAAGGTAAATAAAAATGAAATATCCTTTAAAAATGGTTATAAATATTAAGAAAACAACTAAAATCCAAAATTCAAAGTCAGAGCCAAAATGAGCAAAAACTTATGATCAGAAATATGAAAGGTTAAAAAAATACTTCAAAAATTATATTGAAAAAATGAATAGAACCATGTTAACTATAAATATAAAAATACAATGTATACAAGTAAACATTTGATAAAAGTATAAGAAAGGAGAAGTGGTATAAAAATTAGAAAAATATAAAGAAAATAAATAAGTAAACGAGACCATTAAATTATTAGACATAGGACTGGGGTTGTTACTCAGTGTTTGAGCTTGCACCTAGCACATGTGAGGCCCTGGTTGGATCCTCAGCAGAACATATAATAAGTAAAATAAAGGCATTGTGTCCAACTACAATGAAAAATAATTTTTTTAAAAAATTATTAGACATAGACTATAAGCAAAGAGGAGTCAGCATACAATTAACTGAAGTATTTGAAGAAGAAAAATCAATGGTGTAAATGCAATACAAAGATTTTTCCAGAATGAAAGATGTAAATCTATATATTAAAAAATTTAACAACACACCCAGGAAAACTGTTATGGAACAATTTTGAGACACACTTAAGCATAATAATTATATCTTAACGTAAAGAAAATATCCTTTGGCTCTCCAAGTTATTTATTAAAAAGGTATCATCAGATTTTGTTTAGTACAGCATTTAAAAACACAGCAAAAAAAAAAAAAAAAAAAAAAAAAAAACTTGAGTAGTATTTTAAAGAAACCCAAAGAAATAAATTGAGATTAAAAGAAAACAGACATCATAGAGGAAGAAACGATAAATATAATACTAATATAGTAACTGTAAAATAATATGACACAGTTGTTTCTAAATATATGAAGCATAACTATTAAAAATTATTTCTAAAAAATAAGATTTTATTGGATTTGGGCTTCTAATAATGTACAGAGAGATATATAATATAAAACAACATGGTTTAGAAGAAGTTTTTGAAAGTATTGGCAAAAATATACCTGGAAATTTCAAATAATAAGAAAGCAGAATTGCAGTCTTAATATCAGGCTAGGACAAATGAATAAAGCCGAAGCCACAGACATGAAAAGAAAAACAGAAACATACTCTATTAGTTTATAAGGCATCAGCTTTGATCAACTGAGATGTGCTACTCCCTTTCCAGTGTAGCTCCCATAAAAAGTTGACCAAAAGAGATATTTTGCACTGTGTATCTGCAATCATATGCAGTGCCATAGAAAATGGTAAAATGTGTCTAAAGTGTGAAGAAGGACCCATGTGTTACATTTTAATTGGGAGTTTCTGAATAAATTTAGGATTTATTTGAATATGCTTTTTCTATGACCACTGTAAGGGTGGAGATGGAATGGTACTCCAGTCACAAATGATATATCATTCACCCAGACCTGCCGGAAAAGTCCACATAAGTCAAAGGGGCCTTAAACCAAAGTTAATATTAAAATGTTACAGGAACATATGGAAAGGTGACACAAATCAAATTGAAGAACTCCCACTGGTCAAACCTGGGTAAGCTGAGCATCAAAAAGGATGATGTCAATAGAAAGTAATGACATATTAAAAATAATAAACAATTTAAAAGTTAATTGCTAAAAATCAGGGTAGCATAGAAAAATCCTTTACAAATCAAAGCCAAATCACAATTTGGTAGCAATAAAGAAGTTCAGAATCACTGTTTTCTGACTACTAATGCAGAAACTAACACAGATAAGGTTATTATATGCTATGTTGGGTGAAATTATTGAAGAACTGATATTCAGAGATTTTCAGAGTATCACTCAACAGAAACTAATCAGCAAAACCAAAATAGGTTCACAATAGATAGATCTGATAGTCAAACATATCTCAAGTGAGACATACAAACATTATATATCATCTGATACGATATCAATGGAAAATAACTACTATCACTTATGCAGTAGGGCTATAAATGTTTAATATGAATTAATGAGTAAAAAATAAGAAAATTTATACTGTGGAATGTTTTGCAAGTAAATAGCCTAAACTTTTCAAATCTATAAACATAGTTATCCATATGATGCCTACTTACCAATCCATAGAGATATGATCAACCTGTCTGATACCTTACTCTAAAGTAACAAGTTTCATAGGATTTTTTTTTTCACAAAATTATCTAATATATTAGATAATTTAGCCAGGGGAAAAATGACCTTGCAATAACATAAATAATACTGAGGAAACATAAGAACTAAATATACACACATACACACCTATGACCAGAATTATAAATATGCACACACACAAAAAACAATAGTTACAAATATATACTATATATATATATATATATATATATATATATATATTCAGTGTATGTACAGTGTGATTCAGAATGCATGCCATAGATTAATGAGATTGTGAAGTAACAAAACATGTTGTCAAGAATATTAGCTAAATAGGCAGAACACAGCAAGAGTATTGTATTGGAGAAAAAATTATCCTATATAATGTGACAAATGTAATTAAAATAAATGGCTTTAAAATGTTAGCAGAAATTCTTTTGATGTCCTAGGTATGTGTATATATGCACATACACATACATATAGAATATATGTATACACACATAAAATATATATGAAATAGGAAGTGTGCCTGTTATTCTCTATTGCCTAGAACATCAGATCTATTCTAGATCCTTTCCTACTGTCCTTGTGGCTCCAGGTTGCTGACACTTGGAAACAGCTGTAGAAGGAACTGCCTGGAGACAGTCCAGGAGAAAGGAAGGAAGGTGGGCCCTTCTTCGTTTCTCCCCTTCTTTGGGCAACATCTGAGAAAGAGTTGTGTTCATTCACGTTTTATTCTTCCTCAAAATTTCCAAATCTCATTTAGTTTTAGAGGCTTAATTTCCTCCCTTTCTGGCTTCATCTCTAACAGAAGAACAGCTTCCAGTTTTTGCAGTGTTCTTGATACCTTATCATATTTTCCTCTTCTCCTAATATTACCTTCACTCTATACCAAATCTTTCACTAAAATCTCCTTTGAACCAATGACTCTGTTTTTCCCCCCTCTGTGAGATCCCAGGACCATGTTGATAATTACTCAAATGTCCCTACCCCTAAAAATTATTTGGAATCATAAGAAACTGCTAAACGTGTTAAAAGTGGGGACAGAAGTCCAAGGACTGTAGAGGTCACTAGTTTACATATTATATTTTCAGATATTGTTTAATTCATCTGAGCTTCAAATTGCTGGCCCATCATATGGAAGACACTGGTATGTGGGATTGAGGCTATTTAAGGAAAAGATGAAATGGTGTAAATGTACTTCAAACAGATTGTCAAAGGTATTAATCTTGCTATTATCATGATATTTAGGAATTATGGACATAAAGACTAAAATTTTTGATGTCAACCAAAATAGCAATCGAAGAAGAAAAAGTAAAACCTTTGAGCAAAACCAACTTTCTCCCTTAGTGAGCTTGCCTGTCTTTTCCCAGTTGAGAGGAGGAAAGAAGTCCAAAGGAGTCAAAGGTTTTTCTGAACTGGACTTCATGCTAGTCTATTTGAGCCAGCATATGCTAGACTGGACAGTTTAATAAGATGTCCTAGATCTATGACCTCCTCATCATCCCTAAGTACAAATGAAGGAAAGGCTCCTTCTCTTTTCCTTTCACAAAACCTTCTACTCTAAAGAGAGATTACAGATTTCTGTCAATCTTTATTTACAAAAAAATTGGTTCAATATCTTTACCAACCAATTCAAACTCTTTTGTTAGCTGTTGTTCAGATGCATTATGAATTAAATTATTATAATATTTTAGAGAAGAAAATATTGATTGCACTAAGAATTATAAAGCAGTAGATGACTTACTTTAAAGGAATCACTAATGAAAGATTTTAATAATCAAATCATTCACACTGTGTTAAGAAGTGACGCTTTAACATTTCTTATTGTCCAAAAGTCCTATGCTTTTCTATAATTAATAACTCACAAAATTTGTACTTTCTTAATCAAAACGTGTAAATATGCCTTGATCATTTCAATTACATTATTTATGAGCACAAATACATATTTTCCCTGTCTTTATAAAGTATTTTCAATGAAAATAGTGGTAATACATTTATAAACTAAATTCATAAGTAAATTTAATTCTCAATTCACTACCTAATTGTTTGTAAATATTTTGTGTATTTTAAAGACTTCCTATTATAAGTTTCCAACATCCAACTTTTACTATAACATGATGCTCTGCTGAGCATCACGAGTCACTCTATTTGAGGAATGACTAGCACCACCTCTTCCTTGTTGCTGTCAGTCAGAGGCCTTCTACTTCTTGGTTCTGCAAAATTTATGAGTTTGGAGCCAAGCTCATAGCTCCTGGCAAGATGAGTGATGAGAGACAGAAGCATATTTCTTCAGCTTAAAATCTATCTTCAATGAGAAATCTATACACATTCCCACCTGGATATTCATTTTTAAAGGTTATCAAAGAAAATAATGAATTCCAGGCAAGAAAGATCTTAAAATTATTAGTAATATCAATGTGATCTTTTGCAAATTCAGTTTTGATAGGCCAACAGAATTCATCTCTTTAGATTCCTTATGGTAAGGAATAAGAGACAATTTTTCTATAAATAATATTCTTCTCTTTCTATAAAGTTTCTATTCCAATTTTTTTAAGTAAAAGGAAAATAGTCTGTGTTTCCTTTGCAACATGAAAACTACATTTATTTAAAGCTGAATCTAAATAGTAAAGTGACATTCAGGCAAGAAAATAGCAGTTGCCTTGCCACTAGCATATTTTGCTTCTCTTGTTGAAATTAATTCAGGAACAATAGAGCAGCAGAGAAAAATGTGTCTTATACCAATAGACCTTTGCAAAGCATGTTTTTCTAACCTGATTTCTGATGGACAACAACAAAACAATTACCTGTTTGTACTATGCTTTCTAATTCTGACAAAGTTTTACTCAATACATGTAATATCCTGATAGAAAAAATGTCCTGAATAAAATAAGCACAATTGATGAAGGCAGATACACTTTTACTTTAATAGGCACTTTAAGTACAATTTTTAATTGAAGTGCCAATGTCCTTCAACCAAAGACCACTGAAATATATCTGAAATTGAAAAAAAATGTATTTATTGATTAATTGCAGAAAGAGAGAAAACACACCATAATGTTTCAGTAGGAGGGTGTTAGGAAGGACTTGTTAGGTTTACTGGCTCCAACTAACTTTACTTGTGTTCCGTGATTGGGTGGCGGTGTCTCAGATAGAAGAGTTTTGCTTTGGAATGGATGCTATCACGAAATGGGAATGAATCTTTTCTTGAAGTTAGGAATAATAGAGTGAAGCTTCAACTGTGATTGAGGTCTCTTCTGGAAGCCTTTGCTTTTCCTTTCTCAGAAAGCAAAATGCTTCTTTAAGAAGGTTCCAAGTAACATTTTAAGCAATTAATGATGCCAATATGATCACTTAACATCTTTCAATTATTATGTGCTTCTAAACTCTTTTCTAACATATTTTTGGATGATTTGTATAGTGTGAAGATTTATACACAATTATCAAAACAAATTCTACTAATGAAGAATTTACATGCAATAAAAGTTAACAGCTTGAAGTATAATTGGCATTTAATAAACTGTATATATTTAAAAGAGTTATTGTATAAGTTTTAACATATGCTAAGATTACATCTCATCCAAGTCAGAATGGCAATTGTCAAAAACAAAATAAATGCTGGAAAGGATATGGAGAAAAAGGGAAAAAATAACCTTTATACACTGTTTATGGGGATGTAATTTAGCATGGCCACTATGGAAAACAGTGCAGTGGCTCATCAAAAATTAAAAATAGAATTACCATATATCTAGCTATATCACTCCTGGGTGCATGGCTGAAAGAAATAAAGTCAGCATACAAAAGAGATACTTGCATATATGCCTTTATTGGAATGCTGTTCACAATAGCAAAATCATGCCATCAGCCAAGGTTGTCATCAATAGATGTATGAACAAAGAAAATGTAGTACATGTCCATAATAGAGTATGAAAAATGCCACTTGCAAAAATTCTTAAAACTAAAAATCATATTAAACAAAATAATTCAAACACAGAATGATAAATATTCCATATTTCTCTCTTTTGTGGAAAATAAAAAATTAAAACCAAAAAAAAGATCTGAAAATAGGAAAGCAAGTGTTAGGAAAGTGACAGGAAGAAGCAGAGGAGGGATGGATGAGATGGAGATGTAGGGAGCACGAATGCATTATAAAATGCCACAATGATACCCTTTATTTTGTACAATTAATAATAAAAAGAGAAAGTGTCCATGATGGACAGAGATGAACAGTGATGAAGTTCACTGACAAATATTTAAAACAAAACAAAAAAGATCCTTTGAGAACATGATTTCCCTGCTGCCTAGCACCTGGCTAATACTAATCTATGCTGGTTCCCTCTGTCATTACCTCTGGACACTTCAATTTCCCTGGAAAGTTTGACACAGCTGTACCTAAAATTTAGATATTGCCATCATTCTTACCCAATGCTCACCACCTCTTGCATCTTTCTACTACATCTTTCTACTAGCCTGCCAGGTGAGCACTTGTGAAGATCCAAACCTTGATTGAGTGGTTGTTCCCAGATTTCAAGAGGGCATTGAGAAAACTGAGCAATCATGTATTTTTTTCTTGAGCGTATTCAGACAATACTGCTTTGAACTAGGTCATAAGTGATTTCTACCATATTATAAATGATGTGGTACAATTTGTGAATGGCAAATGACAAATGTCAACTTTTCATTCTAAAGTTTAAAATGAAGTCATTTACAGATTAATGAGAGCAAGCATTATGAAAAGGAAACAGCTACTTGCCTCAAGTCCAGTTTCCTGGCCATTTCTCATTACTTACTGGTGGACTAACAAGAAAGAGCAAGGAAGGATTTCATTCCCTGTGAGAGAACAAAACAAAAACTCAATAGAGTAAATTTAAAAACCTCATGGAAACATTCAAATAAATTGCTGAATAGAATATTTTTCTCCTGGTGGTTAGGAATCTACTCAGACAAATAAAAAATAGACCAGGTTCTATACCTGGCCTATATCTCATCCTGTTTTCTGTGACAATTCAGCAAGCATTTATTGTTTTCCAGTTTGATTCCCACTCCTTTGGGCTCAATGCCGTGCTCCATCCCCACCCACTGCTTACTTCCAGCTCAGAGAGACCCTTTGTAGCCCATGGGTCCAAGGGCAATGCATAGGTAACATCAACCTCAAAACATAATTGCTTCAGAGCCCTGTTACCACAACTGTGAAAAGTCTGAACCTCATCAATAATGAAACATGAATCTATATAAGGATATCAGAAAAACATGGAGGAGAAATTTTATTTTGAGCTTACAGGTTCAGATCATCAGTCTATTACTCTGGGTCTGAGGTGAGCTAGAGCATAGTGATAGAAGGTCATGGCATGGGAAATTTGCTCACCATATGATAACCAGGAAGCAAAGAGAGAGGGAGTATGGGAGAAACCAGAGACAAATTGCATAACTCCCAAAGTGTTCCCTCGACACTTTCTCCAGCCATGACCCACTTACCTACAGTTACCACCCAGTAATTCATTCAGATTATTAATCCATCAAATGGATTAATCCACTGATTAGGTCACAGCTCTCATGATCTAACAATTTAAGTCTTCTCCATTAACACAGTAGTTGGGGAAACACCTCCTATCCAAAACTTAACTTTAAGGCTTCTTTATTTCCACCTCAAAAGAAGAAGATAAGCTTTGTTATTAATATGCCCTACTCTGTGTGGCTTAACTGAAGTGTTTCATCTCTTTCTGGAGAAATGAATCTAAAGAAAAACAAAATTTTTAGTTAAAAAATGGGCACAGTTGTGAGCAACACTGTGGTTTAGATATGAAGTGACCCCCCAAAATCTCTTATGTGAAACAATGCAAGAATATTCAAAGATGTAATAATTAAATTATGAGAGTTGAAACTTAATTAGTGCATTAATTCATTGATATGCATTAACTGGGTAGTAACTGTAGGCAGGGAGTGACTGGGGAGAGCAGGTCATTGGGATGATGATTTGGAGATTTATACTTAATATTTTTTTATACTTATATATACTTGTTTTATATTTATTATTTTGTCCCTGGAGACTGGGTTTTCAAACCCTAGCTCTGCTTCCTAGCTGTCATGTCCTGAACTGTTTTCTTCCACTATGCCTCAATTCCCTAATATTCTGCCGCATCTTAGACCCAGATATGGAATTGGCTGACCATGGACTGAACCTCTGAAACCAGGAACTAATTAAACTTTTCCACTCTAAGTAGTTCTTCAAATCTTTTGGTCACAGTGAGACAAAGCTAAAACAGAAATTAGTTCTGGGGTCGAACTGTGGTTGTGAATTATTAACCATGTGGTATCAGAAGTCTTTGAAACTGTTTTGGAATGAATTTTGAAAAGTTTATAAATAAAAGGTGGAAATCTTCAAAATGTAGTAAGTGAAACTTAATGGTAATTTCTGGAGGGCTCTCAAAAATCCAGAGTGCTCATAGGAATAGTAAAGACTATGCTCATGAGGTTTCAGAGGGCAAGTAGGGCCCTATTGAAAATTGGACAAGAAATCATTCATGTTCTGTTATGACAAAGAACTTGTCTTCATTTTGCTCATGACCTAAGAGTTTCTGTGAGGTTAAATTTGAAGACGATCAACTAATTAATCTGGCAGGGAAAAATTTCAAGGCAACACAATATTAAGGCAGCAACATGGATATTTCTGGATGCTTGTATCTGAATTTCCTGGGATAACCAGGAGCAGAAAGTTTTGAAATTTTGCAGTTTGGCAAGAAAAGTGCAAGTAATACTGGGGCTAAAGAAGTTGTGGTTGTTAAAGAGATTGATGTTAAGCACTTTACTCACAGACAATAGGAAAGATGGCTTGAGGGCATTGCAGAAATTGTCAAGACCACACCCATCTCCAGCTTAAGAATGTGAAAGTAAAAATTTCTCTGAGAAGATACCATAAGGCACCCTATTCACACAGGGGACCTAGGAAGTTGTTTCATGGCGCTTATCTTCCCAGGCACTCAGAGATTGCTTAAGCAAGGGTTCCAGGATTTTGGGCTACTCTTCACAGTGTTTTCAAACCCTAGCATCAACCATGTTGTAATGGTTCTAAAGGAATGCAAGATTCTTGAGTTAGGAGATCATGGAAGCTTCTACTGAGATTTAAAAGGAAGCTAAGAGAGCTGCATGATTGAAAAACCTGCAGGCAGTCCCTGAGAAAGTGGTGCATATCACTCCCCCCATTGATAAGTTTGCTTAGGCATTAGAATTGCCACATTGTCTGTATTAGAGACAATGGGGAAGAGAACTGGGTCAACTAGCATGTTGTGGAATTGCCCAATAAAAAAACATCAGGGTTTCCGCTTAAATTTCCGAATTACAGTTTTCAGAGACATGGAATGGTGGTCCCAGGTATCTAGAAGAAATAAAGTAGCAAAAACAAGGAGGTACATGTATCATAGGAGGTGCTGTGATTTCATTACTTAGAATTTGAGGTCAAAAGGCAACCAATCTCCTAATCTGCATGGGAACAAACCACTTATCAGTGGAGCACATCTGTAGATCTATGCTATCTTCATTTCATGCTCAAAGAAAAAGAACAATAGCAATAAAAGTCAGCCAAGAAGAGATGTTCTTAATTTTCTGTATCTCTGAAAACTAAACACCAGAGAAACTAGTCCCAGGGAGATTATAAAATTGGGGGAAATGGGATTAGGGTTATGGAGGCAATTTGAAGAAAGCTGTATACTAAAAACAAAAATTAAGTTTTTAAAGATGTAAAGAATAAGATCATACATGAGTGAGGAGTTGGATTTGAGACCACTGGACCAGGAATACTAGTTAAGAACAATAAAGATTTTATTGAGCCCAGAAAATTAATGCACACTCCTGATTCCCCAGAGGAGTATAAAGTTGCTTGGGACTTGACAGCCTCTAGAAACACTAAACATCCTTTCTTCTTTTCCTGTAGCAGTCCAGTCAATTAGAGATTCTCCACTATTTTTTGAAGTTTTCTTTCTATCTTCAAAAACTGTTAAGACTTAAGTGCTTAAATCAGTATTATATTCATAGTAAAATTAAAAAGTACAGAGATTTCCCATATAATTCCTTACATTAACACATGCATAGCCTCACCCATAATCAACATCCTACACCAATGTCATAATCAATGAACCTACATTGCTATATTAACATCAAAATATCATAGATTCCTGCCCACATCTTGCCAGGACAGTGGAAACAGAGCTCCTCTCCGTGGAGAGGGCTAATAAAGAAAAGAAAGTGGCGGAAAAAAAAAAAAAAAAAAAAACACTACACAGAAAGTAATTTTGAAAAGCAGGGGTGGGACAGCTCTTTGACCTTAGTGGTAGAGCTTCCACACTGGGAAGAGAGAAAGAGAGGGCCCGCGTTTGGTTTATTTATATGGGGAAAACATCAAATTTTTTTACAGAATGTTCTTTGCCAAGTAAGGTAGGAGGTGGGTTATCCAGGCCCAATCAGTTGTGCCCATCTCCAGAGTTAGGAGAGCAGTTCTATAGTCAAGCAAAGATAGAGGTCAGTGCATTGGACACTCATTTAGTGGGTGGGGACCACAAAATAGCTCACAGTGCCAGACCAAAATCTCCTTGTCTCAAGGCCAAGTGGAGATGCTAAATAGCTCAGAGGTGGCTCCCCACAATAGACCACTACAGGATTTACTTGTGTTGAACATTCTATGGATTTGAACAATTATTTAATAGCATGCATTCACTATTTATTTTAGCCAGCTTTTTTATGGCTTTGACCAAAAGATGTGATGAAAACAATTTTAGAGGAGGAAAAGTTTATTTGGGGGCTCATGGTTTCAGAGATCTCAGTTGATAAACAGCCAGTTTCATTCACCAGGGTCCAAGGCAAGGCAGGACATCATGGTAGAAGAGTGTAGCAGGTAAAAGCTGCTCAGGACATTGTGCCAGGAAGCAGACAGAGAGCTCTGCTCAACAAGGAATAAATATGTATCCCAAAGGCATGCCCTTAGGGACCCACCTCTTCAGCCACACCCTATCAGCCTACAATTACCACCCACTTAATGCCTATCAGAGGATTGATACACTGATTAGGTTAAGATTCTCATAATCCAACCATTTCACCTGTAAACTTTGTTGCTACCCTAGCATGGCAAAAAGCAGAGATAGGAAGCAAACTTTCTGTGTCTCTTTATAAGGGCACTAATTCTGTTGTGAGGGTGCTAACCTCAAGATTTAATCACCCCTCAAAGGCCTCACCTCCTAACACCACTTATTAGAGATTGAGGCTTCTATATTTGAGTTAAGGGATTGATATAAGTACATAGTTCACAACAAGGACCATTATATAATATTCAGAAATTCTCGGACTCCACCTTATGAAGGTCAGATCTATTCCTTTCCTTGGGAACTTTGTATATTCACAGTTAATTTTTGACACTGGAAGGGAAAAAAGATGACTGACCTGTTTCTTACATCATGATCTGTGTAATAGAGTTGCCTCTGTTCAGAACTCTTTGCCTGTCTCTCCATATCCTCATATAGTCCTCTAACCCTTCAGGATTCCACTCATCATCCCTACTGTCAGAATTCTTCTAAGATTATCTCTCCTCCAGAATGAATTGTGTGCCCTTCTAATTTGGTTTCTGAGCAGCCTGGACAGGTATTGATCAAGGAATATTTTATCATGTAAGTGTAGGTTTCCAAGACTATAAATATCATGTGATCAAGACCCCAGCAGTTTCATATCTGTGTCTCCTGAAATGAGCATGGGACTTATAACACAGTAAGAACACAATGAAAACGCATAAAATGGGTGACTAGAGGTATAAATAATGATATTTGTCATTTACTATTATTTTAATTATTAACTTTGTACCTTCTCTCCATTAGCAAATTATAGCATTCTGTATATTAGTAAATGTTTCTCAGAGTCTCTCCTCTCTGTTGAAGTGAGGACAGCTAGGTCCTATATTTTGTGTGTGCATGTTCTCTTGAGATTTGTTGTCATCATTGTCTTCTGGTTGGGCAGTTCTACACTCTCTCTGCCTTGGTTCTAGTGATCTGTATTTCCACTATTCTCTGCCCTTTTAATTACTGGCTATGTTGTCACAGGATCTCCCACATCATTCTTCTTTATCACAGTGGGAAGTAAATATGTTTCATCGTTTCACACAAATAGAAGAAATTTCACACCAATCGATACAAGGCCTCTAGAGGAACCCCTCTTCTGGAGAAAGATGCAGACAGATGGTGCTGTCCACAATTGCTGATTGCCTTCCCCACCACTGTTTCCCTCCTTATATCACCAGGCACATGATGATTAACCTTTGAGGAAGTAACTATTTCTTATTGTCAGAAGTATATTTTGGATTGTGATTCTCCTTTGTTCTGCCTTCAAAAGTGGTTCCTTACTGGTTTAAACTAATTTTGTATATCTTATTTCTTTAGGCCCAGATAATCACCGGACCCAATACCAGGAAATGCATTAAAAAAATGCCACTTTTAGAAACCACTGGAAAATATTACATATTTTCCTCTGAATAACATCATGTGTTATAGAAATAAATGAAATTGCTATTATCATTTCGTGCCCTCATTTGAAGAAATTAGAGCTTTTGAAAGCCAGAAAAAGATGAAACTACCAGATACAACAAGATCTGTTTTCCCTCATAAAGAAGACCTACTTTTCTTACCCAGATTAGAAAAATCTTATTTACTATTTAATTTCTTTTATGGTTTGTTATTTCCATATTACTTTCACTTTTATAATCAAATGAATACAAACACAAATACTTGGATCACACATTTTATATCTGAAATAAATAATAAGTATTTGGTTTTCAGATCTCAGAGGAAATAATACTAAAGGGAAAAATAAAGCAATAGACAAGTAAATGAGAAAAATTGGCTTTAATGAATCTAGACTATATTTGAATGAGATGCCAAGATCAAGGATAATAAATTTGATTCCCCAGTGTGGAAAAGATAAGTATGTGAAAAATCAGAGAAATGAAGCCAGTCATAATTTTATGAAGCTGAACAACTGCCATTGTATTGGCATTCCCTGTTATTTTGTGTTTTCTTTAGGATCCCTGTCTAAATAATGGAAGCTAAGAAGCTTTAACACAGGAAAGATATCTATTTAATGGACAGTGGAATTTAAGGAATTCCAAGAACAGATAGGCAACTTGGCCACAGGAACTTAACAAGATTCTTCTCTATTATGTCTCTGCATGTCTGTTCCCTCCTCTTTTCCTCTGCAGAATTGTATCCTCGGTCTCTTTTTTTTTTTTTCATAATTAGGAATAATTGGGAAGGGATACTAACTGAACCCACTTAGGCTTGAGGCTCAATCTGAACCAACCAACTGATGCAGTGGAATGGAATCCATGGTATATTATATTATTATGTATGGAAAATTTAAGAAGTTGATGTTATGTTATGTAATAGGGGTAATTAATTCAAACTAAGTGATGTCTACTGTAACTGAATAGCATCCATAGGCTCCAGCACTACATTGTCAGGGGATTGCTCTTCTGTCTCTATGGTGCAATATCCAATCATTGCATTCAATCTGTTACTGTTTGGATGTGAGGCATCCCCAAAAGCTCATATGTGAGACAATGTAAGAAGGTTGCAAGACCCTTAACCTAATCAGTGAATCAATCACCTGATGGGATTAATTGGTAACTGAAGGCAGGTGGGGTGTGGCTGGAAGAGTTGGGGCATTGGGATCATAGCTTTGGAGTGTATGTTTGTTATCTGGCAAGTGGTAATTTTTCTCTCTCCTGCATCATCATGTGAGCTGCTTCCATCAACCATACTCTTCTCCCATGATGTTCAGTCTTACTTTAATCCCTGAGGAATGAAGACAGTTGTCAATGGACTGAGACCTCTGAAACTGTGAGCCCCTAAATAAAGTTTTCCTCCTTTATGATTGCGCTGGTTGGGTCTTTTAGGTTCAGCACCCAAAAAGCTGACTAAAACACAATCTCACAATAGAACATTCTAGTCATGTTATTCTAGTCAGAGAAGACACAAAAAGATTTCTGTTTTGCCTGTGCATTTTTCTGCTTTAGTGGTGCAATGTAGGCTCAGAATCAATACTCCCTGAGGTGCCATGGAAGCCTCTCCATCGGAAGAATTGTTCATTGACCATAGCCACAGAGGAGCACAAAACTCCTTGTTCTTAGACATGTCAGATATTACTATAGTTCATTTTTATATAATCCATTTTCCAAAAGATTAACATAGTATTTCACATGAAAGCATTCTCTTATTAAATAAGAAATATGCACTACATATTACCACAAGGCTTAAAGAAAAAAATAAACAAACAAAAAAACATTGTCTTCATTTTCAAAATCTCTCTTAATCTCAAACCCAATTTCTTGTTATGTTCTCCTACTTATGGTCATATATTCAGAATATTTGTAGTACAGGCCAACTAAGAGCCTAAGATGGAGGTTTCTTCCTCTCCCTTCTTCCAAAAGGTAAAGCTCTAACTTAGTTAATGTGATGTCATTCTTTCACACAACTTTGCTGTTCATTCTACTGCTCAAAAATGGAAATGATACAATTTGCTACTGAATTAAATCTTCATAAACTGTTTTTTCATGCCCCAGCAATTCTTAATGGTCAAATCATAAACACCAGAAAAGAGGAGTTTAAAATAGAAGTGCTGACAAGCCCTTAACTACAGCACTTTGAATGATGCTGCCATAATGCACTATATTAGATGTACTCCTTAGAGCTTATTGCCAGTGGTGAGTCCATAAATTCCTGAATTAAACCTCAACTGCTCATAGCTTACACTTTTAAATTAGATTTCCTACTTCATGCTATCCTTAGAGAAATCTGAGCTGCAGCAGCTGGTATACATAGGCAAATAAACACAGGGTAAACTAATCTACTTATATCAGTTCTGAAATGTATTTCTAGCATATTGAAACTGCAGAAAAATGGTGTGTTCATCCTACAAAATGTGCCTCTGAGCACTTCACAGTATTCAGCTGTGGCCATTCCCAATAAATAGAAGAAGAGAGGGAGGATTTGCTGAGCAGTGTCCTCTGAAATTGGAACTAGAGGATTTAGAAATTTTGGAAAGGATCAATTTGTTTTAAAATATTTTGTTCAATAGTTTTAATATATTCTGATTTTCCTTACTTTTTAAGATGCAAATAGAGGGCAAATTTTCTGATTTGTATTCACATTGGGAGTAGTTTTTTCCCATAAATGTTTCAGATCAATTTTGTTTTAGAATCCAACCTTTTTTTTCTGAAACAGAATCATTTGGAGAATGTGGTTCTCATTTAATTGGTCCTGGCACATTCATAGGTAATCTTTGTTTCTTTACTGAAGGTGGTTGGTTCACATTAGTACTCAGGGATTTTGCATGTGATGATCAGAAAGCACCAACAGCTTGATGAATGTTCTTCCCAGACTCTAAGCAAGAGTTATTAAGTTTTAGATTTTCATGTTTTATAACTTCAGCTAGAATTTCATCTAAAACTCATCTACTGTGAACTTTAGAAAAATCAGGAATGAACCACATGAAAACCAACATTAAATAATTCCTATAAATGATTCAGAGACACATTTTCTTGCCATTTTCATTTGTGATCTTAAACAAGTAATTGATAATTAAAACTAACATTCATGTTGAATAATAAGATGTATAAATAAAAGCATAAAGTTTGAATATTTGTAGAAAAGGATTTAAATTTTTTGCTGTAATGATTATAGGAAAATATAAACAAACTCACTTGCTTACATCCTTCATTTTTTCCATATTCATAAGATGGGTAAAGTATTTTTAACTCATTTCATTTACTTTCAAATAAAGTGTTTTCAAAGAAAAATCTTTCAAATGAAGATTTTCAAGTTAAGTTTCAACATGAAGTGGGATTTTATCAGAATGAGTAACAAATCAGAATATCAGATAATTTAATATCTTTGTTTCTTCATATTGATTTTTCTTCCCAGGACCATAGACTCTAAAATCATTTTTTATTAAATGTTTTGGTAATTTAAAAAAAATAATAATATTTATCTAGGATCAGATGTTCAAATAAATGTATTACAGGCAACATTCTCAGGATAAGCCACTGAGAACTACCTTTGCACACAAATTTTAAACCTATTGAATTTTACAGCTGAGATATCACCAAGTATTATCCCTTGAGAACAAACACATCACAATGTTAAGGAATATGCCTCTTGAACAATTTTTTTTGAATGAATTTAATGGGAAAGTTTCAGAGGCAATATTGGAGATAGAGTCATTAATAGGCCAATCATGTGTAGAATAGATTGACTGCTAAAAATCTTACCAAATTTCCTTTTACAATTGGAGAATTATTTTGCAGGTTGCAAATAATGTGCTTCAATTGCAACCCTAAATAGAGGGGATTGAAACACAACTACTTAAACTAATCTGTTCATTACTTCAAGTTCTCATGTGAAGTTAAAACCTACAGTATGGTGTCAAGCAATATCAGCTATACATCTTTTCATTTTTCTTAATACTTTTATTTTATTTATTGAGGATTAAACTAGCACCTCACACATGCTAGGTGAGTGCTCTACCACTGAGCCACAACCCCAGTCCCACTTTTCATATTTTTAATGTACTTTAATAGTTTGGTACTTTTGTTATATATTGGAAAAGTTTTAGAATATATCCCTAGGTTTTTGACAGGAAGTTCCTTAGTTATACAAGTCTCTGGGATGTTACCTTTGTTAAATTCTTCCCATGACTCAAAAAGGCTCAGGCTCCTTAGGAGATGAAAATAAATAGGGTATCCAGTCCCTCTTTATGTTTTCTCAATGCAAAGGGAACAGGACTTGACACAATGGAACATTTTCATCTCTAATATCCTTTTCGAAGGCTACTTTATTGACCTGTTATCCTTTCAATAAATGTTGAGATACTGGTAATATATAAAAATTAAAAGGAAAGAACTTTCATATGTAGACACTCCTTGTGTGTGTGTGTGTGTGTCACACACACACACACACACTCAGGTCTCTTCATCTTTCCTTTCACATTTTCTTCCAAATCCAACACTTTTATTCCTGTACCCCAGAGATGTAGAATTTTCTTCTGGAAAAGGCAGAGGAGATCACAAATAGTATAGGTTTCCTGGGCCATGTGGTTTATATTGCAATTACTCCAGTCTGTCATTGTATCATAACAGTTCTTGACAACACTTAAAAAGGAATGAGCATACTTGTTTTCCACTTAAAGTTTCTTCACAAAGTCAGAATCAACTGTAGCAGTTAGCTGATCCTGGTTCTAGTTCATATATTTAACCATTACTTCTTTTTTTCTTTATTTTTAAAATTTGTTTTGGTTAGTTATACATGACAGTAGAATGAATTTATGCACTTTGATATATCATACATAGATGGGATATAATTTCATTTTTCTGAGTGTACATGTTGCAGAATCATATTGGTCATGTGGTCACATATATACATACACTAATAATGTGTGTTTCATTCTACTATCATTCATATCCCCACATCCTCCCCTCCCATCCCATTACTTCCCTCTACCTAATATAAGGTAATGCTATTCTTCCCTAGTGTCCCTAGACTTACTGTGAATTAGCATCCACATATTAGAGGAAATATTGGCCTTTGGTTTTGTGGGATTGGCTTATTTCACTTAGCATGACATTCTCCAACTCCAAACATTTACTGGCAAATGTCATGATTTCACTCTTTTTTTAAAGCTGAGTAAAATTCCATTGAGTATATATACCAAATTTTTCTTTATCTATTCACCTAATGAAACTAGAAAATGCAAAAATTTATTTGAATCCAGATTTATCTAACTCCAAATATCATTCTTTTTCCTCCTTGCTAAACATTGTCATCTAGAAGGGGCTCTTGAGTAAAGTTCAGGTTCCTTAGCTTGGTACTCCAATCACTCTGCTGTCTTGTACACCCTTATATAAACCCTTTTGTTTAATCTGGTCTTGGATGGATTACAGAAATAAGTCTATTCAAACAAGTATAATTTAAACTCATGTCACAGGACAAAAACAAAATTCCAAAATCATCACAGGATGTAGGTGACTCAATAGAAAAAGATATCATGGTAGTAAAGGAAGAAAGCCAGGGAAAGGACAAGTCCAAGTTGTCCCATTACAGCCTCGCCTTTCATAGCCAAGAAACAAGCCTCAAAGAGTGGTTCATACATTCCCAGGGTACACTCTCAAAAACTTTTGATGTTTACCATCTAAAAGTACATTAATGCAAATTACATAATTTGGTAAAGACAAAATGTAGACTGCTTCACCTCTGAGCAGGTACCACAGGTCTTCATCATATAAAAATTTCACTATTTTCTAGACACACACCTGCAAAATACTATTGCTTCTTACCAGCTTCTGCTTCTAACTCAAGAAAATCCTCCTCTGATCTTGAGATATATTTCTGTTCACCTTACTCTACTTCTTATCATAAACTCACTCTGTGTTTTATAAGTTTGAGGAGGACCTGATTTAAGATTTCTGGGAGCAAAACCCTCTGTGATACCAGAGGCCTTTTCGTGATCAGTGGGGAAGGAAGTTTAGGAGCATCCTGTCATCACTGATATTCAGCTAGTTCCTTCTTTCGGCACCCTTTTCTGCTTCTCCTGCATGTTTATGTATTGGAGAATCCACACAAGACTATTGAAATTCTACAAGTATGAGATATCCTGGCAGGCTTTCATGCTTACTGTCTCACTCTAGAATAATGAAAACCTGTCCCATTCAACATATCTAATCATAGAAACTCTCTACCATTGTTAGTATGTGAATTCCACAAGGGTCTTCATCTCTCAGGTGTATGCCTCAATGTGCAGTGCCAAAATGAGTGGCAGGCATTTATTCTATCCATAATTATAATTCAAAAAAATGTATAAAAATAATTGGAAATGAATAATGACTAATTATAATATTATTATCGCCTATGTTCATGTTCTCTTTCTGCAAACAATAAATACATGTCATTTAATTTATAAAAAAATATTTAAGATCAGCATTATTATCCCTATTTTACAAATGAATAAGTCTAAAGAAGTTGGGTGACTGGCAAGCAGTCAATGGTAGAGAGGGGATTTTAACCCTGTCGCCCACTCATAGGCCACCTCCCCATTAAGAGTGCTTAAACATGACTCATCACTTCTGCTGGGAATTATGCTATTTCAACATTTCTTCTATGGTGAGTTTGTTTTACCAGTGAGAATTCCTAGTTGCAAATATAAGAAGGCATATCTTGATTGATATAAATGTAAAAGAAGTTATTAGAAGTAGGTCAGTATTTCGAAGAATGAATGCAAAGGACAGAAAAACAGATTTGGAAAATTGGCAAGAGATTAAAATAAGCAAGGGATCAAGAACTATGTCCAAAATTATGTGAAAGGAATGGCAAATAGGCTACCATGCTGCTTCTGTTGGCACTTCCACCATGTGTAGAACTGGATGTAGACTTATCCCCATCACAACTGTAACCAGATGTTGCTTCTACAATTTTAGTAAAATGAGTTCTAAGTCCTATTAAGTTTCTTTGTGTCACTTTCCCCAGATTAAAAACCCTAAACAAAAGTATCTGAAAGTTTTAGCTACTGCCACTCTGGCTCCCAGCATGTGGGAGGGTAAATATTGGTTAGGATCTCATTTCTCATCTGTCCCATGATTACCCTCAAAGATCAAGCAATAACATGACAGATGGTTATTTGGGATGTGTGTCCTTCACTAAAGTACAGTCTTCAAAGGGTAGAGATGAGTGATTTCCATTCCAGCATCCTATGGGGCACTCATTTCCATATTAGTTACTCAGAAGCATTCAGCATACTTTCCTTTTCACATATTGATACTTTTTTATCTTTCCCTTGTTCACATGTATTTCCCAGATATCATTATCCCCAATTACTTTTTTTATTTAGTATTTTGAAGATCCTCAATATGACAAAACAAAGGATGATAAAAACAAAGCAAGGAGTTTACAAAAGATTGAGAAGTCTTACAAAGTTCTTGATGTTAGAATTCCTAATTTAAGTGCCTCACTTCTTCCCCAGATCACATGGTAGAGAGAAACAGTTCAATAACTTATTCTTCAGCCCAAAATATATTTACACATTTAAATCACTATGAACATCAGCCCCTAGTGGAAGCAACAGACCTATTAGAGAACTTTCTACATTCCCTGGAGTCCAAAACTCACTTCCTATGTCCACACTCCATCTAGAAGAATATCCTATTACATGGGTTCTTTCTCTCTTGGTCCTTTGATCCGATAAAAGATAAAATCTTCATCGTAATGTTTATATAACATGTGTCTTTAAACTCTCTAAGTCATATTTTTATCCTGTTTAGTCTTGTTTCCCTTACATTCTTTACATTTTTGCTGTGACACAATTTTCAGTGAATATGGGCATTTTTTATGTCTAAGGTTTCTAGTCTTCCCAAACTAATATCTGTTTGGCCTACTGCAAGACTGGTTGTTCTATGTTTACTCCTTTTGGACATTTCAAGATTTCTTTTTATAATTTAGAGATTTTCTTTCTTATCAATCTATCATCCTATTCTCATTTCTTGTTAAAATTATTTTGGTTCACAGTCTGTTTGCAAGGTGAAATAACTACCATCCCTTAGAGAAAGCCCTCTCTTATTCAGTCACTAGGTTGATCTATTTCCCAGGGTTATCCAAAATGCTTTTCATTCAGATGAATGACTTACCTACTGAAGTCCGTATGTCATTTCTGTTTTGATTCTTTCAGTTGCAATTTTAGATGATCAAAGTAAATTGGCATAAAGATCCACATAAATAATTTTCACCAATTGGAGCGAGAAGGTCAATTTAGGACCACTCTTCATATTTCAGCAATGGTAAAATTATCTGATGATAAGTACTAATAAATATTTAATTTAAATTAAAACAACATGATCATTGGTCTTCCACATAATGGTGTTTTCAATTTATTTATACATGAGCCTTAGAAAATTACTTTAATTTTGAATGGATTCTATCTAGTCTGATGTATTCTGGTCTTAAAAAATTCAGGGAGTGAGGACTGGCTGTGGTGATTTAGAAAGACTTTGCTATTTGCTAAGATATAGTAACACATATGCATGGAAATTAGAAGAGTAGTTGCTCATGTCATCTCTCTTTAAGTCTAAATTTAATTATGGAAATATTACTATCTTTAATTAGAAATTCTCTTCCATTTGTACAACCAAAAGCATATCTTAAGAAATCTTTCTTCACAGTTTAGCTTACAAAAGCGTGATAGGAGTATCTCCATCTTCCCTCCTCATAAACTCAAACAATTTTATATTAAAATGCTTGTGGAGGTGATTTGCTCTCCCAATTTTTATGGCAGTAATTCCTTATTATAATTTGAGTTGAAGCAGATTAAAAGACATCTTGAAATTTAACCAACAAGAAAAAGATAATATGTAACTGAAGTCAATGGAGAAAAATTTAAAGTTAAAAGAATAGGTCACCCATGTTGTTTCTTAATTACACTATGGATTTCCCTTTCAATACATTAATCTATGACTACATCTAGCAAAAATATAAATTATCTGTAAAGGACTTTACAGATGATCAGTGATGACATTAATGTATAGCTCAGCTGAAATGCATTATGCTAAAACAGAAACTCAGTTCCCAAAGGTTAAAAATCTAATCAATAACTTGCTGAAGTAAAATTTATTAGAGAGGATCTGCAGTAATTTTATGGAGAAATAAAGAAGGCAAATATTAAACAAGGCAGCTAAAATTAATGGTTGACTTCTGATCTGTAAAAGCATTAAACTAGTATTACTGAAATTCTATACCACTTTCTAAATGTTTGCTTTTGTTTTCCAAACTAAATCATGCCAACCCAATAACATAGTGGTTTAGTAGTAATCTGGTATATTAACTTATGAATACAATAATCAGGAAAATTCAGTCCACAAAAAGAGAATTAAACTGTTTCTGCTTTTCCCTCCACAAAGCACTCTATGGTGACTCCCTCAAGAAGAAAAATTTTTAGGATTTAATATAACAGAATTTTCAGGCTCATTATGCCTTATTCTCTGATTCTCAGGTCATAGTTCTCAATTGAGTTCACATAGCTAAATTTTAGAATGTCAGCATTTGACAGAGAATAAGGCATAAATTCATGCACACAAACCCAAGCAAATGGTATTGTGATCTATCTTTTTTTCATTTATTCACCAACTAAAAGAAGAGTATAAAATTGGGAAAATTCATATGTTTTTGTCTCAGCCAGATTCATACATTCTGAGTAACTTGAAAAAAATAATTGTTTTTCAGAGTGCATTTTATTGAAACATAAATAAAATGCACTGCATCAAGCCTTATTTTTCTAGTAGTACATTAATATATAATGTTAAAATGTCTATTTGGCATTTATTCCTACAATAACTATGGTTATTAATATTGACTCCAAGACCCAGACAATTACATTTATCAAAGAAATGTCAAATTATTGTTATAACCCACTTAATATGTTTCATTGCATTCTAATTCTTCAGAAATTTATAACTTTTTGCTAGCATGATTTTTTCTCTTGACCAGAAAATTGCATTTTTATAAACTCCTTCCCTTAACTTCACAAACAGTGATGCAGTTGCTTTTAAAATACTCTGCCTAATACAGTTGTAAAATGTATTGAATCTCCAATCTCAACTTTGTGTCTCACAGGTTTATGCTACAGTTGCTTCATTGATGAGAAAAATAAAACAAATGAAATGCAGGCTCCATAGGAGCTGGAGCTTGGGATACTCATTTTCAGTTGAGAGCTGATAATTAGGCTGCATCCATTCAAGCACATAACTAAAGGTAAGATGGTTCTGCCACAGAAAAACTGCTCTGAAGCAATTCCATTTCTAATTATGGGCCCTGATAGAATATGTTTGTATCTAATCTATAGTGGTGTGTAATCTCCTGGAAAATAAAGGAACCAAGATATTGAAATCAAACCTTTAAGTTGAAAGTTAAGAATAATACCCATTTAAAAATGTGTTTGCACAAAGACAAAATCTGCTTTTTCCAAGATCATGAATGAAGGAATGTGATAGTAGAACACAAGCTTGTGTGAGCATTGGAGAGTTCTTGTATTACACACCCAAAGAATAAATTCCCCAAATGACAAAGGGTCAGAATTAAGTAACAGATTTATTAGAAGCAAGCAAAGGCAGCCCCCACAGCATGGGAGGGTTCCCAAAGAGGGTATCATTGGTGGCTCTCTGTCTAGGGTTTTTTTTTTTCTTTTCTTTTCTTTTTTTTTTTGGTTGTATATGGACAGAATGCCTTTATTTTGTTTATTTTTTATGCAGTGCTAGGGATTGAACCCAGTGCCTCGCTCATGCTAGTCAAATGCTCTGACACTGAGCTACAGCCCCAGTTCTTTGATATTATTTTGATGAAGAACTAACCTTTCATTAGAAGTCCCTTTTGATTTTTCTGTTTCTCTGACTCATTTGAAAGTGTACAATTTTAATTTCTTACTTCCATCATTGGAAAGTTTAATGTGTTTGGTAACCTAGTTTGTCCTGTAATTGTTCCTTAAAACAAAAGAATTACTTGTATTCAATACAAATCTTTGGGTTGACTAATGTTAGGCTAGTCAAGGAAACCTGGGGCAACAAGAGAATGTGTGGGTATCCGTGCTTGAGTTGGGAATCCAAAAACTATGACCAACAACAAAATGCTCTAGCCTAGGGTTTTAATCTAGGGCAGTGATCCTATCTCAGTAATATGTATAGATAGTCCTATAGCTATGAATACCAATGTAAAGGTATGTTTCACAGAGATAGTGATGGGTGGGAACAGACTGAGACAGAAAACATAATGGAGATAGAGACTCCTGTATTTCAACATGTCTGCATTTGTTCATTTAAGCTGACCTAAATTGTCCTTGTTGCAGTCAAATGAAGATAACTTCTTCAGAAGTATCAATAAATTTATCAACTCATTAAAGTAATAGATTTAAATGACATTAATTAATTTTTAAATTTTTCTAAAAGTGATAAAGTCATTCCATAGAAAAAGCTTACATACTTAGGTAAAAGTGGATCAGTCCACTTAACTTTGAATCAGTGAACAGGCAAACATATTTTTCATTCAGCCCACTATAGGTGAGAGCCCTTGAGATATGAAAGTGGTCTAGTGTAAGAACTAGGAATGGAAATAGACATCTGTTTCTAATGTATGCACTCTTGCGTTCTGTATCAGGAAGCCACACTGATAGGTCAGTCCAGCTTTAGTGGACACCCTTAAGCAGTGTTCCAAACATTGTACCAATGCATGCTCCCTGAGCAATGTGTACCTTCTCCACCTGTCCACACATTCTCTGTAAATATCATGTTATATGGGGAAAAACGGTGATTGAGAATTTTGAGATGGGAGGGTTCTTCTGGATTATCTGAATGAGTCCTAACTTGTATCTCATGAATTTTTGTTAAGTTTTGAGTTTTTTAATTTTACAAATTTTGAGGAGTAAAGTGTAATAATTTGATATAGGCATGCAATGTCTCACAACTAAATCAGGATAATGAGCATTTTAGTCTTAAAAAGTTAAAGTTAAAAACTTTCTTTTTGTGTGTTGGAAACAAGAGAACTCCTCACTTCTAACTCTAAAACAAATTATATGATGTGGTGAACTATAGTCACCCAGTATGCTATAGAACACGAAAGCTTATTTTTTCTATCTTGCTGTATTTCAGTATCCATTATCTGACTTCCCTGGATATTCACACCTTCACCCTTCCTAGCATCTAATGACCACTATTCTATTTTCTACATTTTTAACTCCCACCTACATTCCATTGTAGAGTTAAATTAAACAGCCATTGTGAAAAACAGTATTAAGTTTCCTCAAAAATTCAAACAGAGAACCACCATATGATGTAGTTATCCCACCACTGGAAATATGTTTAAAGGAAATGAGATCAATATGTCAAAGAGATATCTGCATTCTCATATTTGTAGTGAGTAGAAAGAGATAGGTGGTGGAAAGTAGGGAAAGGAAAATAAAGGTCAAGAGGGTAAGCATGAAGAAAGCCATTTTAATATGCCCTGACATGTTATAAGATAGTTCCTATCAATCAAGCATATCAATCTCCATCTTGCTGAAGGTAATGGCATAATCCATAACCCAGAGCACATTTACCAGAGGACAATTGATATATTACAAACCAATAAAGAGAAGTTTATCAACTTCTCCTTACAGACCTGTAAAAGGAGAATCATCGTGAGGCTTCAACTGAACACTTGCCCCATCTAGGCTCTGTGTACTAGGAATTCTGAATTTTCTTTCACTTTATTTTTTAATAAAATTCCTGCATACTTGCCTAGCTCAGTGCCATTTTCAGTGTTCATTCTTTGATTCCATGAAACTCAAGCCTGATCCTGATTCCTGCTAGAAACATCCTGGGGACTAATTTAGGATATCCAAACCCGACCAAGGTCAGTCATTTGCTCCTGATGCTCTTTGCCTTCACTATCCTTAGAGGAAAACTGGGTACCTGTCAGCCACTTAAAGGTGAAGGGGAAGCAAGGAACAAGACATAGGTCAGCAAGAAAAAGGAAAGATAGAGATCAGGCAGAGATACATATCAGAGTTGACAAAAAAAGGCCATCTCTCTATCCTCTAGAGAGGCAAAACAGGCTTGAGTTCTGGGACTTTTATGGGGGAGGCTCAGGAATTAGAGCCAGCAGGTCCTAATGCAGGGGTCTAAGGGTTGTGTTGGTATGAGGGAGTGGTGAGCTTTTTTTTTTTTTTCAGAAATGCCCTTGGGCAGGAAAGTGAAACTTTTTCCTTAAAATGGTGCCTGTCACTTAAGATGGCCATCTAGATGCTAAGCAAGAACCATTTAAAAAGCAATTACCTTGACTAAAATCAAGGGTGATAGATTCATTAGTTTCCATAGGGTGCAATTATCTGCCCTGAGTGTCAGGCAGGTTGGGCTCTATGGAACCATTCCTACTTTTCCATCCCACTCAGTGTGTCTGGAGCAAGTAGGCAGTGGCCCCTGATCCTGGCCTGACATTGGATGTATAGATTTGAGTGAAGTTGGGAGGCAACTGCAAGGTTCAGACCAAAGCTACACTTTGGTGACTCTCAAAGGCCCCTCTTCTGAGGCCATTTCCCTTCATCCCCTTGGGTCTACCTGTGACAGTTGCTTGATCATGGTGCTGAGTGAACATCCAGCTAGGTTGGCACCTCTGTGTGATCCACCCACACATCCTCCCTCACACTCATTCCTCCTGAGTGCTTCACTCTTAGCTGAAAATCTATCCACAGAAAGAGGTATATACTAGGCAGAGTTGTTCTTCAGAATTGATTTGGGCTCCATTTTCTCACATGGAAGGGCTGTGGACTTGTCAAAGAAACCCCCACTCTTGTTTTTGTGTCCCCATGTGCCTCCCCATTTTCCTTGCTTGTAAGAGAAGGGGAGGCACCCATCACTTTTTGTTCTTTAGGGATCTAGAGAGACACTTTTTATACATTTCCCAATTAAAGGAAGGTGAACTCTATCTTCCTGGGTATCTCAAATCCCACTGGTCTCACAGCCTCTTAATTAAATTGAATTATTCCTTGAATTTTTCCATGACGAAGGCAGAAGTTCCTCTGAGAAAACCTGTCCTTTTCGTCCTTCTGGGATTTCTGGGATTCAGATTGCAGATGAAAAACCCCTTTATGTACTTGATGACCCTCGCCTTGCAGTGGGAAGAAGAGTTCATATTCACTAGGCTCACCAACTTTACAGATACAGAAAGCAAAAGAATACATACCACTGTGAGCTGACATTTAATTATCAGCCATTGTATCTTCAAGTCCAATAGTGGCCAGAGAAGACCAGTAAGTTCTGGTACCTCTGGTTCCTCCTGGGTCTTTGTCATGAGCAGCTGGTAAGGCAGGAATAAATCTAGCAAGTCATGTAGAGTGAGAGGGGTAGGATTGTCAGTCATCAAGAAGATTGTTCAGGGACCTGTCCCTAGGAGAGTCTTCTTTTCTCTTATGCATATGGGAGCTTCAGCCTGAAAGGTAGTGCCAGGTTCACCTCTAGCCTGCCTACTGAAAAACGGGGATAAATTTGATCCATAGACACTCCAGAAAAACTCCCTATTTTTTTCAGCTATTAGGTTCGGCCTCATATAAATTCTGATGGAGAATCATGACCACCCGTATAATATCTTGCAGCTGAGTTTGTTTTATAATAAGGAAAGAAAATGGCCTGAGGTCCCCCAACTTTTCTTTTTTCTCTCTCTCTCTCTCTTTTTTTTTTTTTTTTTTTTTTTTTTTTTTGCTCTGGGGAGAAGCCTAACTTATGTCAGCAGTGTAAGCTGGACCAAGCATGATTGCTGCCATATTGTAAGAAAAGTCTAAGGAGACACTTACTAGAAAAGTTAAGATATACCAAGGATTTCCAACTCCTATAATCCCCTGCCAACAGCCCTTGTGTTCTCCCTACTCAGGGCACCCATCATCTACCCCTAGAAGAGGATAAAATATTCTGCCTTTTCAGGAAATGTCAGGAGGGGAATTGGGACCAACCAAGGTCCATGTTCCCTTTTCCTTGCAGGATCTGAAGGGAATAAAGATGGGCTTATGGAAGTTCTCAGAAATTCCAGATGAATATATTGAGGTGTTTCAAAACTTATGTCAGGTGTTCAGTCTTACCTGGAAGGATATTATGTTACTGCTTAACCAAATTTTGACCTCTAATGAAAAGAACTCTTAAGAGCAGCTGAGCATTTTGGAGGTGATCTGCGTGTCATCCATGCCCCTGCAGCACAGACTAGAAGTATATCTAATTATCCATCTGGGGCACAGGCAGTTCCCAGAAACAATCCCAAATGGGATCCAAACATTGAACAGAATTATAAGAAAATGAGGGATTTTCAGGCTCTGGTTCTTGAAGGTCTCCAAAAGTTGAGGCAGAAGCCTATTAATTACTCTAAGATATATAAAATTCACCAAAGCCCTCAGGAGAACCCTGCAGCCTTTCCGGAGAAGCTCAGGGAGGCATTGAGAAATCACATTACAGTGGATCTTGAATCCATAGTAAGCCACATAATTTTAAAAGATAATTTTATTATTCAGTTGGCCTCAGACATTGGGAGGAAGTTACAAAAATTGGCAGAGGGCCCTGGTCAGTTCTTAGATGGCATCCTCTGATTTGTAGCATTTGTCTTTATTAAGAGAGATCAAAAGGAGAGGAAGGAAAGAGAACACAGAGAAGGAATGGTAAAGTCCTAGTCATAGCCCTGGAGGGAGCAAACTTTTAAGGTATTAAAAGAGGTAAAAATGGAATGAATCTTGAGCCACAGAAGGAACTTGTTTTCTTTGTAGAAGGGAGGCTCATTACTAATGGGAATGATGTTAGTTGTTAAACAAACAATGCCAATTCAGAACTTTCCCCTCTGACCAATATACATACACACTGCCTCTTAAAATATCAAATACTCACAGCACTAATTTCTGAGATTTTATAAAATGTGTCAATATGCTAAAATAAAAATGTGATTCAATTGTGTTAAAACATTTTATAATAGCTGCCTAACATAGTTACATCTCTAAAGAAAATTTTTATTGTATAATTTGAAAAGCTCAATGCAACATTTTCTATATTCTCAAGAATCAAAGAAATGCTATTTTTTTAAAAAATTATTTTTTAGTTGTAGATGGACACAATATCTTTTTTTTCTAAGAGAGGAGAGAGAGAGGAGTGAGGGAGAGAGAGGGGGGGGGGATTTTTTTTTTTTTCAGTTCTCGGAGGACACAACATCTTTGTTTCATATGTGGTGCTGAGGATCGAACCAGGGCTGCATGCATGCCAGGCTAGGGCGCTACCTCTTGAGCCACATCCCCAGCCCCATGGACACTATATCTTTATTTATTTTTTTATGTTGTTCTGAGGATCGAACCCAGTGACTCACACGTATGAGGCAGGTGCTCTACCATTGAACTCCAGCCCCAGCCCCAGAAATGATGTTTTTTTATAAGATTCTCCATGAAAGACAAAATTTAAAAAATTCACTATGCAAATATATTTTGCAAATCTTCTGTGGTATTTTCTTTCTTGAATAATCAAAACACACATTCATACATTAAAAGCTCTGAGGAATTCTTTTTCAAGAGGAAAGCTGTTTATGGTTGTAGACTTTCGTGTAGCATAACATTTTTAAAAAAAATTATCTGACTACAGAGCAAGGGAAAGACTTTTAATGTAACATATTTTCACACCTAATAAAATTGTTTAACTAAAGAGCACATTTTGAAAAATGCTAGCTTAATAGATTATTGAATTATATTGTTTTACTGCAATCAAGGTAATGACTATATCTTAATTGAAACTATTTGATGCTTGAATCAAAGTTCATGTCTTATAATATTACACACAAGTTTGTAACCTTAGGTCCATGATCTATGCATGTTTAATAAACTCTTAAAAATTGTATGTAAAAATGTGGGTGTATGTTTACTTTGTTCTAGGGAGAGAGAAAATAATCTCGATCAGATATGGAGTCTAATAAGTCATTAAATATCCTTACTTTAGTAATGATAAAAATCTGCTTCACAGATGATAATATAAACATTAAGAGATTGTGAGTGTAATAGTGAGGTATACAGTCAAATCTGTCTTGTATTGATGATGCTATGGACAGAAATCAATCTTATCATGCATTATGAAAAACAGCAACAGTTGCACCTGCTTCTCAGCTTCTAATACCACCTGGGTTTATGCTTCAAAATTATCCAAACATCTTCATTGAATCACTCTTGTTTTCCTGCTGTGACTAATTCTCTTCCACTATATTACACAAAAATTGCACTTTCTGTGTTTACCATTGAGATATTTAAGGAAGGGACCTTTTCAAAATTGAGCTCAGGAGGACGAGTCTTGCCAGTTTTTAAATGATAAGAATTGTTCCTGAAAAGGTCGATGAAAAAGGGTAGGTTTTCATTGTTGTAAGAAATTTAAATGCATAAAATGTTATAATTGTTCTCAAAGAATTAATACAAATTTTATTACCTAAAGAAAATAAGATAATACTATCAAAATGAAAATTTAGGACCTCTACAGAATTTTCCATTTCATATTCTAGTTTAAAGAAATTTTATTGAAAAAAAAAATAGAAAGAACTTTGGCATTTTTTGCTTTATTTTGCAACTTGATATTAAAAAACAGGAATTATCATTATGTCTTATTTTCCTTATTCAGATTGTAAAAGATGAAAGATCAGTCAAAATAATCACTTTTAACTTTAGTGCTTTCAACAATAAGGCACTTATTTTTTTATATAAGCTAGGGGCAAGATATTTGTCAAAAGCAAAATAACATGTTTACGAGTTATATTTAGTTATATGGTATTATTTGTTTTTAAATTTCAGGTTCTGACCATCTCATGGTCAGAAAGCAGCCAAGTGCCTTGTGTAATACAAGGGTTAAGCAGTTTGGGTTGAATTGAAACAAAATTCCACTTCTCTAGAAATAAGATAATATTTTTAAAATTTGACAAACATTTAAGTAAGGGAGGTCAATAGAATGCTAATGTGACTCCAAAGGAAATTTTACATGATTTCTTTAGTTACAAAGGGGGAAAATATTCTTTGTAGGCCCAAAATATTAATAAAAGCTAGGCACAGTGGCTCACACCTGTAATCTCAGTGGCTCAAGAGGCTTAGGCTGGAGGATTGTGAGTTCAAAGTCAGCCTCAGCAATTTAGGAAGGTACTAATCAAATCAGTGATACCCTGTCTTTAAAAAAAATACAAAAGAGGGGTGGCGATGTGGTTCAGTGAAGAATGCCCCTAGGTTCAATCCTCATTAACAAAATAATAATAATAATAATAATAATAGCCACCTAGGATAATAATACATAAAAAATATGTTCATAGTGAAATATGGGTTTTCTTTAAAAGCAATTCAGATAAACAGGGTTTAAGGTCTCACACAAAAATGGCTTATCCACACTGAGTTCACATGGATAAGCAACGGTTAGGCTTTTTATTTACTCTAACTATGTTATTTTAACCACTAAAATTCAGATAATGTTTTTCTAAATATTAAGTAATTAATAATTCATTACAAAATACCAAATCAATGTTGATACTCAAAATATTTGTACTGAAAACTCATTGTGCAGTAAATGAGGCTTTAATTCTTATCTGTTTTGAAAATCTTCTTTAAGACTTAATAAAGCACTTTTAAAAATTCAAAACATGTTGCATGAGTACGAAATAAGACTGCGATTCATCATACAGTGTCATTAGGAAAGAGTCTTAGATTTATGAGGTTAATGACAATTAAGGTCTGTCAGGCTTAGGGAGATAAATGTAAGCAGCCTACACTATGAAAGAACTTCAATCAATTGAAGAAGTTTGAGATTAGGACTGCATTTCAATGTACAATAAACAAACCTAAGTTTTACGTGGATTATTAGAGTTCTTCACGTCACAAATCTTGTTTGCCAATTCTCAGAATTCATATCTGAAAGGAAATGAGAGATTGCCAAAGAATAAGAGTAAATAAGGATTGGTTTATTAGTAGTTGCTGATGTTATTTTATAAAATGACAATAACCCCATTTATAATAGCTTCCTGTTTTCATGGGTAGGGAGAATCAATATTGTTAGAATTCCCCTGCTATGCAAAAGACACTTATAAAGTCAAAGCAGTCCCTGTCAAAATATCAATGTCATTCATCACAGAACTGTAAAATAAAATAATCCTATAATTTATAAAAATTCAGAATAACCAAAGCCATCTTGAAAATAAAGAATAAGTAGAAAGCATTATACTCCCTGACTTCAAAATATACTACAAAGCTTAGAAATCAAAATATCATGGTTTTGTCATAAAATCAGTAAAAAAATATAATAATGGAAAAGAATACACAGCCTAGAAGTAAGGCTATTGATTTGCTCAGAGTAACAGAAATGAGTAAATTAAAAGGTATGGAAAAGGTGATATTCCCAAGTGAAAGAGTGAATCCTCTAAGAGAGATGAGAGAAGAGAGAAAGCATGTCTCTCCTTTTCCTCTGGTTTTATTGAGGATAACAGAGAAGTTTCCCAGGTTCACCACTTCTCTTTTGACTAACAG
The DNA here is from genome assembly GCF_045843805.1 of Urocitellus parryii. NCBI lineage: Eukaryota > Metazoa > Chordata > Mammalia > Rodentia > Sciuridae > Urocitellus > Urocitellus parryii. The sequence continues at coordinate 65,312,490 of NC_135538.1, read as the reverse complement.
CAATATGACATCAAACTTTCAAGCGACCACTGTCATGACAACTGTAGGTCACTTTGTCCCATGCTGACCCATTCTAATTAGAACCTCTTCCTACAGGTATTATAATTATTGGAAATTATATCTCCCTGATTTCTGGTATCTGGTCTGTGTAAGAGTCACCAAATACCCCTAATCCCTTCAGGATAGCTTTTGGTCTTCTTCTCAGCATTTTGGGGCGTGCATTTCTTCCTAGAAATAATAAGTAGTCTGTTGAGGAATGTTAAATATTCTATGAACTTAAGCCAGGCAGGGTTATAGGTAAATTGCCTTTAAAAAGTGAAAGTATGTAGGGTCAGAAGAATGCACCATTTTAATAGAATTATTCCTTTAACTTCAAGTTGCCACCATTCATATCTGTCTGTTCCTACCAAAACTGTCAAAGTTCTAGAATAAAATGTATGGGAAAACATTCAAGACATTGGAATGCGCAAGGATTTGGGACAAGATGCAAAAACACAAGAAATAAAAACAAAAATAGACAATGGTATTATATTAAATTAAAATGCTTATGCACAGAAAACAAAACAATTAGAGTGAAGAGAGAACCTATGGAATGGGAGAAAACATTTGCCAATTATACATCTGATAAGAGATTAATACAGACTATAAAAGGAAATAAATAAAAATTAATAGCAAAAATACAAATAAAACTGGTTAATAGACCTGGAGTCACTTCTTAAAAAAAAAATAAAATAAAATAAAATAAATAAATAAAAACATACAAATGGTCAAATGGTCAACAGGTATATGTGAAAATGTTTAACATTAATAACCATCAGGGAAATGCTAATCAAAACTAAAATGAGATAGTATCTAATTTGTCTATTATCAAAAAAGGCAAAAGATAACAGGTGCTGGTGAGAATCTAGAGAAAAGGTCAATGTTGCACACTGTAGGTGAGAATGCAAATTAGTACAGCCATTATGGCAAACAGTATAGAGTTTCCTCAAAAACATTAAAAATGGAATTATCATAAGATCCAGTAATCTCACTCATGCATACATATTCAAAGGAAATGAGATTAGTATATTGAAGAGACATCTGCATTCCCATATATTGCAGCACTATTCACAATAGCCAAACCTGCAAACAATTTCAGTGTTTAAAAATGGTTAAAGAAAATGTGGTACATATACACAATGGAATATTTTTCAGTCATTAAAAGCATGAAATCCTGTCATTTGTGATAGCATGAATGGAACTGGGGGATCACTGTTTTAAGTGAAATAAACAAAGCACAGAAAGACAATGACCAAAAGACCTTACTCATATGTTGAATCTGTGAAAGTTGATCTCATAGAAGTTAAGAAAATGGTGAATACTACAGACTGGAGAGATAAGGGAAAGTAATGGGTGGGGGAATGTTGATCATTGGTAACTAAGTTATGGTTATATGGGAGCAAAGTTCTGTTGTGCTATTACAAACTAGAGTGACTACAAATAATAATAATAATAATAATAATAATAAAATATACTGTATATTTTTAAAAAACTGAAGACTTTTGAGTGTTTCACCATAAAAACATGATAAATATATAAAAAGCTAAATATACTTAATCTGATGCAGGTAAATGGATGGAGTTAGAGAAAATAATGCTAAGTGAAGTTAGCCAATCCCAAAAACCAAATGCCAAATGTTTTCTCTGATATAAGGAGGCTGATTCATAGTGGGATAGGGAGGGGGAACATGGGAGGAATAGAATAACTCTAGATAGGGCAGAGGGGTGGGAGGGAAAGGAAGGGGGAGAGGGTTAGCAAGGATTGTGAGATGTGATGGACATCGTTATCCAAAGTACATGTATGAAGACATGAATTGGTGTGAATATACTTTGTATACAACCAGAGATACGAAAAATTGTGCTCTCTCTATATAAAAAGAATTGTAATGCATTCCACTGTCATATTTAAATTAAAAAATAATTTAAAAATGTATCTATGAAAATAATTCCAGTTGCTTAATGGTATCATGTATGTACTGTGGCATTAAATTATTTTCCTGTTAAATATAAATCCATTATTATAAGAAATGCTGTGTTGCCTTTCATGTAAATCTTTGCATATGTTTGCATAATTTCTTCAAAATATGGTCTTAGGTATGATATCAATGAATTGAAAAGTTATGTGTTTGCTACAAACAAAAAAATAGCAATGTGAATATGTAACCTGAAGAACAGAAGAAATATTTGCAATCTATGCACCCAAGAAGGGCTTAATATCCAGAGTATATTAGGAATTCAAATAACAGCAAAAACACAAATAATCTGATTTTAAAGTGGGTAAATGATCCAAACAGACATTTCTCAAAAGAAGATATACAAAATGGCCAATAAGCATATGAAAAAAAATGTTCAACACTAATCATTAGGGAAAATGGAAATCAAAACCACAATGAGATATCATCTCACCCCCTTTAGAATGGCTATAATCAAGAAGCAAAAAAATAAAAAAAGAAAGGCAGATACTGGTAAGGATGCAGAAAAAGGAGAACCAGGAAAGATAAAAAACACTTGTATTTCCACTATGAAAGATAAAATTGTAAAATGTTATTTTTCTTTGTACAGTTTTGTATAATTGAGATTATACTGTAAATATATATGTTTACTTAAACTATATCACAAATACTTCCACCATATTCTTAAAAACTTTCCATAAACATGATTTTAGCTACTACATCAGAAACTATGGATATACTAAAATTTACTTTTTATTTTAAAAAATATGCTTAATCTGATTTAAATATTATACAATATGTACATCTATTGAAACATATGACATAGAATTAATATGTATTTGTAATGATTTTATGTATCTTAAAATTAATTTGAAAATGAAATATAGTTCTTTCATAACATGTAAAATGATTTTTACATAAAATGTTTAAAATTTGTAACCTGCTATTTTTAAACTTCAATTGATTTTTTAAAAATTATTACATCTATTGCTCTCTTAAGGATGACTCATGGAGAAATTAGACACTTGTATGAGTTGTACATTTTGAGGATCATGGTGACTTCACTCCTTATATTTTTTTTAATGTTGAAATTTAATCATTATGGACTTGGGAGTCTGAGGCAGGAGGATCACATGTTTTAGTCCAATTTGGACAGTTTAATGAAACTCTGTCACAAAATAAAAAATAAAATGCATTAGGGACACAGCTCAGTGATACAGCATCGCTAGGTTCAATTCCCAATACCAAAAATTTTTTTTTAAAATGAGTCATTTTGATTTAATACTATTATTAGCCTCACTAGTAACTCACTCTAAGGAAGAGCAGCAATCTACCCTCTCCTATGAAGTGATATTTGAAAATGAAATAGCAAAAGGAAACAAACTGCTACAGACTAGGAAAGAGAGATCAAACTGGAAATAAACTGTGCCCAACTGAGAACTTTATCTAAATCCAAATGAAATATTGCCACCAACAGCATTCTCTCACTCTAAAACAATCTATAAGAAGAACAAAATTTAGAGATAAATTTTATGAGCAATATGACTTTATACATATGTTTATACATATTCATAAAGTTCACATAATATGTATAAAATACATATCCACACATATATTTATAGATACTTATATAATATACATATGTAGAGAGAAATTGTTAGGGCAATGGCCATATAGAAAATGACTATGGTTAGATACATCATAGATGTTGTGTGTGTGTGTGTGTGTGTCCATGTATAAATGTAAATGATGTTTCCTTTGATTAAAAAGTCCTGAAAAATAAATTATATAATCATAAATGTTTTTAAAAATTATATTACATATTCTTTTATTGATCATCATGCAAGTCCCTAGGTGCATAAAATCATGTCATATTTTCAATCCTTAGTCTAATATACAAAATAAGTTTTTTTTGCTTTTATTAATAAAAAATATAATATCATTATTTCTGATATTTAATTGAATAACATTTTTTCCAGTCTGTATATCAAAATAAGCTGATGTATTTTCTACAGGTACATCACTTCAGAATTATAGAAGTTTATGTGTTAGAGGGAATATAATGATTACTCCTTTATAGATGGTAAATATTTGAAGACATGAGTGGCCTGGCCAAACTATCCACTCAGGATAAACCATGCCTATTTCCAGTCTTCTCAGAGTATTCCAAAGGCAGAATTTCAGTGAGTGCAGAGGTGGTTTACAATGAAAAATATTCCTGAGCAAAGGATGGGCTCCTTTTAGTACACTATTGGTTAAAGCAAGTTGTGCTTAATACTCTAATTAGAAAAGAAAAGAAAAGAAAGAAAGAAAGAAAGAAAGAAAGAAAGAAAGAAAGAAAGAAAGAAAGAAAGAAAGAAAGAAGAAAGAAAACAAATTAAGAAAGGAAGGAAGGAGGGAGGGAAGGAGAGAGGGAGAGAAGAAAAACAAAGGGGAAAGAAGTAAGTACAGAGGAAGGGAGATAAGGAAGAGGGAGGCTCCAATCTTCTGGAAAATAAGTCAAAATCTCTAAACCTTTTTCTCTCCATGCCCAGAAAGATCATCAATACTATTTGCTCTCTTTATACAAGTTTCTCAAAATTGCTTGCTGTTCAGTCATCTAAGAGGCTATGTTTCTCCTGGTCCTTAACAAAGAAAACATTGTATTTCAAACTACTAAATATCTCTTATAAAGAAATTAAATTAGACTCTATTTGTTATCAATTGAAAAAAAATGGACTATGGCTAGAGAGAGAATTTTAGACAGTAAGATTTTAGATTCGAATTAAGAAAAAAAGGGGGCAGGGTAATATTTTGCATTTATTCCCTCATATTGAACATAATCCTATACCAGAAATATTGTACTTCCAATTTATAGATTTAATCTATTTAAATAACTTGCACAAGAATTCTAACTACCTCTGAAATATGTAAATCCTGGTATTATTCATGCAATCAGTGATACTCAATAATTTTGCTATCTTTATATACAATGGATTAAAGAGTTCAAAGCCAATTTTTCTCTTCTTTCTTTCCATGGAAAAACATCTTGATAATAACAAAGAATAAAGGAGTAACAAAACAAAGCTATTTAAATAAGTTAATTGCTAACTAAAGATATGAGTAACTTCTTAGTATTTCAAGAAGTATATATGACTTATTCATATATATATTCAAGAACTACACATGACTATATTTTTTTGTTGTAAAACTATGCTTTGAAATAAAAATTATGTAGTAAATATTTGTATTGCATTTTGATGAGAATATATTCAAAGTTATTTAAATAGACTAAATGTATAGGATAGAAAATAACTAGTGAAACTGTCAATATATTGAAAGAATAGGCATATATTTTCTTTAATAATAAATTTATTCCTAAGCTTTAATACTGGTATCTTAAAGTAAACTTTTAAAAAATTGTATACCAAATATTCATATACTCACAAGTTTTGAGTGTTCACTAAATAATCCCAAAATGTCTAAATTGGTAAAGATAAAATTAATATTTTTCGAATTTATTAGCATTTATTTCATCATATCAGAATATTTAGTTATGGATAGAAAATCTTCCCCTAAAGTAACTCAGTCACTTATTTCTTTATTTGTGCATTAGAGTTGTATAAAATATTAGGGCTCCTTCTCACATAATTATACAGGTATGGAATATAATTTGTTCTAAATAGTCCTTAGTATTTTCTCTTTCTCTCCTCTTGCCCCTTTCCTTGCTTAGTTTTCTGTACTTTCTTCTTTTTGTTTATATGTTTTTTACTGGAGCATTATAGACATACATAAAGGTGAAATCATATATATAGATATGAAAGTTGGGTTAGATTCCTTCCACAGTTTCTCCCTTTTCTCTTCCTTCCCCCTCAATCCACTTTCTCTACTCCACTGATTTCTATTCTAATTCTATGGTATCCCCCTTTTCACTTATTTTCATCTAACTTCCATATATAAGAAAAAACATTTGACCCTTGATTTTCAGGGTTAGGCTTATTTTACTTAGCACTGTGTTTCCTAATTCTATCCATTTATTAACAAATCTCATAATTTAATTCTTATTTATGGCTGAATAGAACTCCATTTAGTATATATACTTCCTTTTCTTTATCCATTCATCTGTTGGTGACCATCTAGGCTGATTCCATAACTTAGCTATTGTGAATGACACTGCTATAAACATTAATGTGACTGTATCCCTATAATATACTTATTTTAGATATTTTGGATACATACCAATGAGTGGAATAGCTGGATCCTATGATAGCTCCATTTTTAGTTGTTTTAAGGAATCTCCATACTACTCTAGAGCAATTGTACTCACTTGCAGTTCCACCAACAATTTTTTAACGTACCTTTTTTGCCCACATCCTCAACAATATTTGTTATTATTTGTATTGTTGATAATTGCCATTCTGACTACTGTAAGATGAAATCTCATTGTAGTTTTATTTCCCTGCTTGATAGGGATGTTGCAATTTTTTAAATATAATTTTTGGTCATTTATATTTCTTCATTTGCAAAATATCTGCTTAGGGTTTTTTCCCATATATTGATTGGGTTATTCGGTTTTTTGAGTTCTTTATATTCTGGATATTGATCTCCTATCTTAGGAGCATGTGGGAAAGCTGATTCTATAGACTCTCTTCATGCTTTTAACTAGTTGCTTTTCTGTGCAGAGTTTTTCAATTTGATGCCATCCAACTTATTCATTCTTGATTTTATTTCTTGAACTTTAGGAGTCTTATAAAGGAAGTCAATGACTGTGCCACTATGTTAAGCATTAGACCTACATTTTTTTTTCTAACAGTTTCAGAGTTTCTGGTCTAGTTCTTATCTCTTGGATCTACTTTGAGTAGACTTTTGTGCAGGGTGAGATTTAAGGATCTAGTTTCATTCTTCTACACATGGATATTCAGTTGTGAAGCACCATTTGTTAAAATGCTATCTTTTCTCAAATGTATGTTTTGGGCACCTTTGTTGAGTATCAGATGATTGTATCTGTGTGGAATCACCTCTGTGTCTTCTATTATATTTCACTGGTATTCATGTCTGTTTTGATGCCAACACCATTCTGTGTTTGTTACTTTAGCTCTATAGGATAATTTGAGATCTAGTATTTTGATGCCTCAAGCATTAGTCTTTCTCAGAATTGCTTTAGCTATTCTGGATCTTTTATTATTCCAAATGAATTTTAGAATTGTTTTTTACAGTTCTGTAAAAAATATCATTGGAATTTTGCTAGGGATTTTATTGGATTTATATAATTCTCTGGGTAGTGTGGCTATTTTTACAGTATTAATTCTATCTATGGAAGCACCTGGATGGTCTCTCTATATTCTAAATTCTTCTTCAATTTATATCTTCAGAGTTCTAGAATTTTCATTGTAATCTCCTTGGTTAGATTTATTCCTAAGGTTTTTGTTTTGTTTGTTTGTTTTTGAGATTATTGTGCATCAGTTAGTTTTCTTAATTTTTTTTATCACCAGATTCACTGGTGAAATATAGAAAGTGATTGATTTGTGTATGTTAATCTTGTATTCTGCTACTTTGTTAAACTTGTTTAGAGATTCTAGAAGTCTTCTGGTGGAGTTTTTTGGGTCTTCTAAATATAGGACCATGTCATCAGCAAACAGAGATAATTTCACTTCTTATTTATATCTGTTCAATTTCCTTCTCTTGGCTGATTGTTCCAGCTACAAGTAAAATGTTGACTAGGAATGGTGAAAGTGACGTCCTTGTCTTGATTTTGTTTTTAGAGGAAATGTTTTCTGTTTAAGATAAGGTTAAATTTATAGCACTATAAAATTTAATAGCAAGTACAACTCTTATAAATATTTCCTACTAAAAATCACAAAATTACTGCAATAATGACAAAACACAAAATATAATTTCCACTCAAACACTGGGAACTCAGATACTTTTCTGTATATAAACAACAGAAGTTTTATACTGTTGTGTTACAATAAGACTGCACGATATATGGGAGTGGGAATATAGCTCAGTTGACAGAGTGCTTGTGAGCCATGCATAAGGCCTTTAGTTCAGTCCCCAGAACCACAAAAAAAGAAAAAAAAAGACTGCATGATATAATAATAATTTATATTTCTCAAAAATTCAAACACTAATGAAAATAAATGAGCATAAAATTTAGTAAGTCTATATACAGTGTGTATATGTGTATGTATATATATAACTATATTAATTTAGTAAATATATATATTATATATATATATAATATATATGTATATATATATTATATATATATATATATATATATATATATATAGAGAGAGAGAGAGAGAGAGAAAGTTGCATTCAACCTAACAAAATACATTTTAAATGAAAATACCAAAGAGTGCTTTCAGAAGCAATATTTAGGAAGGATTTGGGAAATTTACGATAGAAGGAAATGGTATTCATGGATGTTAGTTGATGGGGAAAAATAAATAATTAAGGAGTATGAAAAGTCACAAAGAATTTGGAGCTATGGAATGTTTTGCATTGATTTGACTATACATTCAGTGCACTTTTAATTAAATATTGTTAATTTTTAGCAAAGACTGAAAGTGTACACATGGCTACTCAGAGCTCTTATATAAAAAAAAAAACATTTTTTTTTAAATGTGGAAATGAAGTAAGCATTGGTTGAGAGCTGAGCATTTTAGTGTTTACACTATTTTCACCTTATGGTAAGCCTGGGGAGAAGTTTACTTGGAGGTTTTGCCATTTTAATGTACAAAGTCATATGGTAAGGTAAAATAACTGACTCAGACTTTCACATTCAAAAGAACTTTTGGGTAACATGCACATGTTACTTCTTATTGTGAATGGTTATGCTGGGATAAGTAATAAAACTTAGATGTGAATATCTAGGTCACCATTCTCTTCACTGTCTGAAAGCAAATTCTAAGACTGAGAATGGTGAAAGCTCACTCTCTGATCCTTGTATAAGCTAGGTTAGGAATAGAGGAATTGAAATAACCTTCTAAATTATTTTCCAGCTTTGCAGGAGACATGGGTCTCCCCAGGGTGTGGAGTGATAGTACAGTCTACAAGGAAGTCTACAAAGAAACTTCAGACTTTTATAAGAGAAAGATTTTAAACAGGTACTGAAAATTTTTGCATAGACCAAAGACGATGATGCCATTACTAAACAAGGGAGAGTGTGGGAAAGAAAACAAAAAGCAACAACAAAAAAAACAAACAAAACACTTCCCAGATCCTCTGAATAGCAGCTCCATGTTGCCATTTTATCATTTATTCAAAGTATGCCAAAATTCCCAGAGTATCAGGTGCAGACACAATAAAATGCTCTTATAGGAATATATTTTAAAATAAAAAGCACAAAACAAAACAAAACAAAACAAAAACCCAAATAAATGGAAAAATCTTTGGTTTATCCATATCATGATGACACTATCTAACATGAATAATTAAAACTTCTTGCAAATGTTGGGTATAATAGGGTCTAAATTATACTAAGATCTTAAAATTTTCTATTTAGACCTGACCCCTGCGATCTGGAGATATAGAATAATGGAGTAAAATTAATATAAATAGTTAGAGAGACTTTGTTCCATTTTTAAATATGCCTTTACAGTGGCATTTAATGGCTGGAAGCATTTTGTATAGATTTAATAACTCAGCTTTTGTTATCATGGGCTATTGATTTGTTATAGCAGGAAACAAGTTTTTATTTTCATGTTACAACAATTTGCAATAAATACCAGATCTCCATGGCTTGAAATGCATCAGAGAAGTGACAACTATGGAATATTTATGTACCAAAACATCTCTAAAAATAAAAGATTAAGGTGTTTTAGATTGAATTATATGAGAAAAATTAGCGCCTTATTTTGTTTTCCATTAAACTTTTAGCGTGATAAAGATCAATTATACTTGTATTTAAAGTCCTATTTATTTTGTTTCTTAGAATTTTACATTCATTTAAATTATTTGGTGGTATATAAGAACTTATCCTGTTACTAACAAAGATCAGAGTGAAAAGTCCATATACTGCAGTACTAATTACTGATTAGTGGAAACACATAGACACAGTCCAGGAAATACTGGCCCCACTCATATTATACTTACTGGAAATCTATGATTCCCTATTCTCAAAATCCAAGTGTTCTTTTGGAAGGACTACTTTTTCCTAAAGTCCTCTACATTTTCCCTTCATTGTGGGTAGGACTTTGCTTTTCTTGGTCTAGTCTTTTGCTCCAGCATCTCACCTAACAATACCAACTCTTCCCTTAATGGCAAACTCAGTGGTGCCTAAATTTCTTTTCCATGTAAGAGATTTTCCTTAATCATACAGAGTGGAGTGAGTGTGATGGCTAATTTATGTCAACTTACCAGCTACAAAAAGCCTAGATATTTGTTTAAATTATTATATATGGCTGGATGTGGTTTTTCTGATTGAAATTAACATTTGGCTTGATATAGTGAGGAAAGCAGATTGTCTTCTCCAACGTGAGTGGGCCTTATACAGTCTATTGGAAGCCTGGATAGAAGACAAAGGTGGAGTACAAGAAGATTCATTCTTTCTGTCTTATTGTCTCAGGCTGGGACATTAGTCTTCTCCTGCCTTTGACTTGGACTTAAAATGAAGTTTACACTATAGTTCCCTTGGTTCTCAGACCTTTAGACTCAGTATATAAATACATCATATATGTATACATGAAATAATATAGGTAGCTATAAAATAAATATATATATGAGATGTATACAGATATTAATATATGTATGTGTAATAGATTCATGTGAATATATATGTAGGAATGAATAGAGGATATATACACATATAAAGAATTTACAGAGTGGAGGAGAGATGACTGGAAGGAGATATTTCTGACCCCCAGTGTTTTACTTTAAATGGATATCTTGAAACAATTTATATAAATGCCCTTTGAGAAAATACTGTATGTTGACTACCCAGAAATGTGTAAACCTCTTTCTTTTCTTTCTCCTTTTTTCTACAGAGCATAAAATAGTGGACAGGTATAGTGGCACATGCCTTTGATCCCAGCTACTAAAGAGGATGAGGCAGGAGAATTACAAGTTTGAAGTCAGCCTAGGCAATGAAGTGGTACCATGTCTCAAAGTAAAAAATAAAATAAAGGCCTAACAGTGTAGATTAGTGGTAGAGAACCCCTTAATTCAATATCAAACACTCATAAATATAGTTTTGCTCACATACAGTTCTACAAAATGCAAGTGATTTTTTTTCAATCAATAAAGTTGACCAGTATACTTCTTTGATCCTTTGACTTATTCAGCTTTCTTTATACATATAGATACAGCATGTGTTTTGTTATGATTTTGTTACCCTGAGTTTAAGAATCACCCACTTAAGATAATGAAACAGAAAGAAGATACAGGAGCTTGGAACTCTGACAATATGGGAATTTGATGGTATTATGTATTCATAAGATAAGCATTGCACTGAAAGATTTGCTGCACAAAATGTTTAAATTCCTAAATCTTCTTCCTACTATAAATTATTAATTGGATTTTGTTATAATAAAAATAGTAATAACTGACACAACTTCTTAGAAATTTAATTCTCCATGTAATTTAATATTTAATCCATCGAATGTTACTTTGATGACAATTGTTGAAATTTTCAATGTTAACAAATATAAAATAAAACATGATTCAGCACACTTGAATTTTGAAAAGACATATAAATGATATACAAATTTGTAAAGAAAAAGTCAAATATCTACAATTATTTGTATTCAGCAGCCCATATATTATGCAAACTCACTAAGAATAGATGCTAATAAACCAATTACTTACAGAAAGTAGTTACTTACTAAAAGTAGAAAATAGCCACACAATGTAGTAAAAATGCATTTTTACATTTTAAAATCAAGAAGTATTTATTGATCTTTTTATGTGAACACAAAAAGATAAGTAGTAATAAAAATTATTATTATATAAATAGCATTTTGAGGATAGTCAGACATTGCAGAATATATATGTACATATAAATAAGAAGCAACTACAATCCAGAAGGTTAGATTAAATACTAATAAAGATCGAAATTCAAAACATATCAAGTAGTTTTTAAAACTAGCTATAAAATGAATTTTTGAGGCAATACCTAAGTATATAACCAGGTATTTCAGTGGAAATTTTGGTAAAACCTGCTTATAGGTTTGTTATTATTTGCACTTGATATGATTTATTTATAAGCAAAAATTACATATTATGATTAGAATGGTATTGAATCTGTAGATCACTTTTGTTAGTATGACTACTTTAACAATGTTAGTTCTGTCTATCCAAGAACATGGAAGATCTTACTATCTTCTGGTGTCTTCTTTGATTCCATTTTTCAGTATTTTGTAATTTTCTCATACAGATCATTTCACCTTTTGCTTAATTTTTTTCTTAAGTATTTTTGAAGCTATCATGAATGGACTCTCTGATTTCTTTTTCAGTGGATTAATTATCACTATGTAAAGAGTTACTGATGTTTCATTTTGTATCCTTTTATTTGGCTATTTTGCTGGATTTGTTTATCAGCTCAAGCAGTCTTCTTGTAGAAATCTTAGAATCTTCTATGTATCAGACCATCTATAGGATATAATCTGCAAGGAGGAATAATTTGACAACTTTCTTTACTATTTGTGCCCTCTAAGTTTATTCTCTTGCCTAATTGCTCTGACTAGAATTTCAAGTATTTTATATTGAATAGGAGTGATGAGAGTGTACATTCTTGTTTTGTTTTTGATTTTGGAAGAAATGTTTTCAGTTCTTCCTCATTCAGTATGATGTTAGCATTGGAACTGTCGTATTTAGCCTTTATGATGTTGAGGTAAATTCTTTCTAGCCCCATTTCTTCATGCTTTTATTGTGAGTTGGTGTTGAATTTTGTTGAAGATTTTTTCCCACCTATAGAAATTATACTGTGATTTTTTCTTAGTTATATGTATGTGTCTGTATTATGTTTAGAACACCAATGATATTCTTCTCAGAAATCGAAAAAGTTCATAAAATTCATATGGAAAAACAAAAGACATAGAACAGCCAAAGCAATATTGAGAGAAAAAAAAACAACAACAACAACAACAACAACAACAAAAAAAAAAAAACAGCAAAGCTGTAGGCACAAAAAAGCCGTAGTAACAAAAATAGCATTATACTGGCTAAAAATAGACATATATATCACTGGAACAGAATAGAACACATGGAGAGAAACCCACACAGCTATAGTCATCTAATTCCTGACCAAGTTACCAAATATATATGTTGGAAAATAGACATTCTCTTTGGTGCTAAAAAAAAAAAAACCTAGATACCAATATGTAGAAGAATGAATACAAATATCTTATTCTGCATAGAATTCAACTCAAAATGGATCAAGTACCTAGAAATAAGACCAGAATCTTTACAACTGCTAGAGAAAAACCTAAACACATCAGTATATAGTCATGGACAGTTACCACCACCCCCCAATAAGACTCCTATAGCTCAGGAAACAATACCATGAATCAATAAATGGGATGTCTTCAAATTAAGAAGCTTCTGCACAGAAAATGAAACAATCAGAAAGACAAATAGAAATCATTACAGAATAGCAGATAATCTTTGACAGCTATTCTTCTGACAGAGGACTAATGACTGGAGTATATAAAAAAACTAAAAAATCTCAACACCAAAGAAAACAAATAACCTAGTCAATAAATGGATAAATGAAGTAAACAGACACTTGTCAAAAGAAGTACGAATGGTCAGCAATTATATGGAAAAAAAAGTTAAGCATCTTTAGCCACCAGGGAAAATGCAAATTAAAACTACAGAGTAACCATCTCAGTCTAGTCATAATGATATTTATCAAGAATACAAATAAACAATAAATGTTGAAGAGGATGAAGGGAAAGGAAAACTTACACACTGTTCATGAGAATGTAAATTATTTTTATGTGAACACATTATAGCTCCTATGTAAATCAACATGGAGTTTCCTCAAAAAGCTAAAAATAGAGCTATCATATGATCCAGCTCTACCATTGCTTAATATTTGTATGAAAGAATTAAGGCCAGTATACTTAAGAGATGCATGTATTCCAATGTTTATTGCATCACAACACACAATAGTCTAGTTATAAAAATAGCCTAGTTATGAAAACAGCCTAAGCATTTGACAATACATGAATGGATAAAGAAAATGTGATATATTTATACAGTGGAGTTGTACTCAGCCCTAAAGTAGAATAGAATTCTGTCATTTCCTGGAAAGTGGAGGAAACTTGGCAGCCTCATGTTAAGTAAAATAGATCAGATGAAGAAGTAACAATGTGTTGTATTCTATTATTTATCTAAGCCAGAATTAAAAAGAAAAGGGTATTTTCATGAAAATCCAAGGAGATCATTATTGTAGGGGAAAGGAATTGGAAGAGGGAGAAGGGAGGGGTGGGGGGAGTTACTGAGGAAAAAATTAATCAAATTGTTATTTGCATGTATGGATATGCCACAATGAAACCCAATATTCTATGTAATTAATGTACAGCAATTTTTTTACAAAGTAGAAGAAAAAAACATCAGATTTAAAAATTCTAAAATGCTGATAACATTTTCTTTCCACTTCTGTTTGAGAAATGCATTCCACGTTTTTAAGCTGTTTTCTTTCTTTCTTCTTTTTTTCTTTCTTTCTTTCTTTTTCTTTCTTTTATTTTTGTTGTTGTTCCAGGCGGAATTTTTCTTTAATGAAAATATGAAGGGGAAAATATTGTGCTTTAAAATTCTTCCATTCTGAATGATAAAAACAAATTAGAATAAATTTTTTAATATATAAGAATCTGAGTATATTTTTTAGCTAAATGTAAAGATCCTCCTTATTTATCTCTATTGCTAATGCAAAACTGTTTTCCCTTACTTCACTCAAATAAGTTATATTTATGGAAATGAAGTTAGTTAAAATAGGATTCTCCTTTCCGTAATGATTCTAATTTTCTGATACTTATCGGTACATTTTCACTGTGGTAGGTGAGTGGGGGATTGGAATGGATACATAAAAATGACAACTTGGAAAAAATAATTTCAAATTCCTGTATTAGTGTCCTCATAAATTTGTTTCCAATAAAGTAATCAATTTTGGAGAGCAAACAGTGTAACCAATTTTCTATTGAAGACACCTTAAAAATGACTTAACTTGAATCTATTATTTACACACAAAGAAACTGAGGTTTGGAAGCAATGTCTCTTGCCCAAGCTCTCCTACCTGGAGAGCTGGAACTTGAATATGCTCAGAATAGCCCAATATCAGACAATTTAAAAAGCTTGTAACAGCAATTCTATAAAGCAAGTGGCAGTAAGGTTCCTGATGTGAGTTTTAATTGAAATTATGCAAAGGGCACTGGAAATTTTGAGTTTTTAAAGCACCACACATAGATACTTCACTTCAACCCCTCCAGTCCCATATCCAGAGCCTCCTGGTGTTCAGATTTGTGTTTCTGTGATAATCTGACTAATTTTGGCTTCCTTTTGCTGAAGGGTGGAAACAAATTGTTCTTTCATCCTTGTGATTGTAGAGTTAAGTACAATGAGAATATTTATTTTGTCTCTACTTTGTCATAACTTCCTTTGTATCTCTTTTTAGTTACATTCAATAAACAGAGCATTTATTTTTTAACTTTATTCAGTCTTTTATTAAAAGGTGCATAATGTACATATTTTTAAATGAAATATATGTAAATTCTCTGATATGTGTTTGCAATTTAAAATTTTATTGCAGACATACAGTATCTTTCCACAGTTTTATATCAGGCCACCTGAGATTTATCATACTAAATTCTAAACTATTTTTCTTAATCAATACATGGCCATTATTTACAAGATGTCTATAACCTGAGTCATTTTTAAAAAAATTAATTTAATTTAATTTAATCTTTGGAAACCTATGGATGCATACATTCAGTCTTAGGCACATTTACTACATCTCTAAATTAAAGAAAATATTGCATATATAAATTTATATGTCTACATTTAATGTGCCAGATTAAGCTAAAAAATACCCTCATATTTTCAGATACTAAAAAGTTGTATACACTGGTAAGAACTGAAGAACAAGGGGCAGAGGGGGAGAGGAAATGCACTGAGTGTTTAAGGTTCAGCTCTCTGTAGTGAGGAGCTTATGATAAAATACTCCTTCTACATTTGGATTCTTCGAGCTAAAAGTCTCTGCTTACAACTATGCTGGTCGGAGCCTCTGACAAATATAAGACTGTTTTTAAGAGCTTTATAAATATTAAAAATCCATAAGCAATATTAAAGACAATCAATCACATTATAATTAAGTCATCATTGGTGTATCCTTACAATACCATAAATACAGAAAAGAAAATAACATAAATAAATCTACTGCTACATGTACCCACATTGTTGCAACTTGCAGTCTGTGTTGAGTAAAAAAAAAATCAAAGTACATTCAATATTATTTCACATACATATGAAACTAAAGACATAAAAATGTTAAAATAATTCTTTCATGATAAAAGTGAAAGTAATAGTTATATTTGTATGGCAACATTAGTGACTGGGATAAAAGATGAGAAGGCATTTAGGTTCCAGTAACATCTACATCTTGATCTGGGTAATGGTTACATACATAGCTATATTAATTTTGCAAAAAGTTTTATTGAACTTTATACTTTAAGTCTCTGTAAGTACAGTAAGTATAGTTAATTTTTGCTATAATAAAAGTTTATATTTTACTATAGAAATATTATGCTTTATGTATTTTATGGCATAATAAAGTTATAATGAAAGAATCAAGTCAAGATTTATAAATAGATGTTACAATTGGATTCTTCTATGAATGTACCTGTGTAATAAATCACCTTTGTACTTGTGACAGAAAGCGTAAGATTGCCAACACTCTTATACTTGAATTAAAGAGCATGAACTCCAACACAAACAGACTTGAAGAGTGATCCCAGTAGAAAACATCTTATGATTAAGCAAGTGAAAAGATTACTTAAAATAGAGTGAGTGTGATTATTACAAAAATATTGTTGTCTGTATATATATGACCTTTTTGGTATTGAAGCTTTAGTCCTAAAAGAACCATTCTTTTATGCAACCAATTAAGAGAATTTAAAAAATACATTAAGTTAATTGATTCCTGAGACATGCCATGAGTTCTTAAAATATTCTATTTTAATTTATATTTTCATCATTTCATAACCATTTTAGGAATAAACCAAATTTCAGATTTCTATTTCAGTATAGTCACATCACCCTTCTTTTCAAAATGTTAGTTGCTACTTCATTATATAATTAATAAAAGACTAATGTTACTTAATAGCCTGGTGTTTAAATTCCCTATAACACCACCTGGGCAAACCTTATCCTCCTTATTACTCACCACTTCCTAACTGTAGCCTATAGTACTTTAGCTAAATTCAGTACTTCACTGCACCCCATATCACTGTCAATTTCCTTTCATCTTATTATTTGCAGTTCTTTCCTTAAATGCAAAACCTCTGCATCCTTATCTGTTAAAATCATTTCTATTTTTCAAAACCCACATAAAGAATGGGGGATGCAGCTCTGTCGTAGAGCAATAGTCCAGTCTAAGCAAAATTCTATGTTCCATACCCAGAACCACAAAGAACAAGTGAACACCCCCTTCTCTATGAAGTCTTCTGTCACTTTCAGGTGATGTCTTCCTTCTATACATATATGTATATTATGTAAGTATGAAATAAATAAACTTTCAATCTGTCTGTTTGCTTGCTTGGTATTTGTACCCTTTCCTAACTGTAAACCTGGTACAGGAGGAAACCAGGTAGATGGAATCTACCACCTTAAGCACAGCAGGAACTCAACAAAACTTGTTTTTAAAATAATAATAATAGTAACCAATTCACAGAGGAATATAGAACATGACTTATTTTAAGGAGCTCTCTAACAACAACAAAAAACAAACAAACAAACAAAACCAGGAGGGGAGGACTGACCTGCCTAGTGCCACCTTCCATGTGTGTATTCATCAAGCTCTCACTTCAGATTCCTTCCTTTAGGAAGAAAAATTAACACTATTAGAAAAAATTAAGAAGTTCTGTGGGAGTAAATGTGGTTGAAAATAGAATGCTCTGCTCATGAACATAAAAATAATCTCTCCTATCAGGTGAAGGAAACAGAGAGAAAAGAGTTAGAGATGTTGACCCAGGGACAGTGGGCTTACGCTCAGCACTGGAGTCTTTCCTACCAGCTACACACCAAACCCTTCTTAAACCCTTGTTGGGTGCTGTGGTACACTTCTGTAACCCCAGGGATTCAGGACGCACAAGAGGCAGGAGGCTCTCAACTTCAAGGTCAGCCTATGCAACTTTGTGAGAACCTGTCTCAAAATAGAAAATAAAAATGATTGTGGATGTACCTCAGTGGTAGAATAACACCTTGGGTTCAAAACTCAAGGATCTCCCGTCGACACACATGCAGATCTGTCAGTGGATTGCTCCCCCACCTCCTGAAACCATGGACAATCTGGCTTTCCTGCTCAGATCAACAAGAATGAGTGGATACAAAACCACAAAGACAGATGTAGAGAGAAGCTAGAATTTGTTAACTACAAAACTCAGAGAAAGTATGGAGAATTTCTAGACTTTTACCAATCAACAAAATTAGCAGATTAACATAAAGCTAGCTCAATCTTAAAGGAGAGATTATTAGCCAATATTGACCTTTAAGAATATTTATTGGAAAATGTTTATATGCATTTTCTAGTGAATTATATCTAATCCCAGTACAGTGCCCATCTAATGGATAATTTCTCCATCAACTCTTTTCTTCTGGACTCTGTTCATAGTGAGTTTTGTGGACATGACCACATTTGTTCACTGAATCTGCTCTCTGAGATCAGGGACACCTGTCTTTCTCTGAACCTTGAGAATTTATCCCGGGATTTCTGGAGTTGGATTTGTAAGAGTGTTTTTTTTCTTGACCAGAACTGTAAACTGCTTAGCTCAAGAGCTCTCAGTGAAGTGTATTCTGGCCTAGAGAGGAGGGTGCTTCACACTGAAATAGAGTGAGGAACTTGGAAAAGAAACTTGGAAAAAGGACAGGAAAGTCATAGTGACAGGAAAGAAATCTTGGTATTCCGGAGTCTGTCATTCTGTCCACTTTTCTCAAATCTTGGTAGTCACTTCTTCATTGATTCCCACAGTGAATCAAATAAATCAAATTGAATTTCTACTTCTTGTCTACCAAATACTACAAACTCATACATCCAGGTGATCTTTGACAAGTAATATTTTTACCATTGTTTTTATATAGAAATACATTTAATGTATTTCATGGTAAAATTGTAGACGCTACTTATTGCTATAATTTTTATCATCCTAAAAAATGAGGCTCTTAGAATAAAATCATGGCATTTTCAGGTAAATGGATGGAGTTAGAGAAGATAATGCTAAGTGAAGTTAGCCAATCCCACAAAAAACAAATGATGAATGTTTGCTTTGATATAAAGAGGGTGATTCATAGTGGGATAGGGAGCAGGAGCATGGGAGGAATAGACAAACTCTAGATAGGGCAGAGGGATTGGAGTAGAAAGGGAGGGAGCATGGGTAATTAATGATGGTGGAATGTGAGGATTATTACTATCCAAAGTACATGTATGAAGACACAAATTGGTGTGAATATATTATGTATAAAACCATAGAGGTGAAAAATTGTGCTCTACTTGTGTAATAAGAATTGTAATGCATTCTGCTGTCATATATAAATTTAAAAAAGAGGTTCTTGATAAGAAGTGGATGTTTCAAAATAAACAATGCATAAATTGTTTACATAAATTTATTTACAAAACAAACACAAGTCTCTATTATAAAAGATTGCAATCTCTACTATAATGAAATGTAATTTTTTTTTCATTTAGTGATCTCAACAAGAGCTAAGTGATTTAGTAATGGCTTCTATGTAATTTATATACCAGCTCCTCCTAAAGCATGTTTATTGTGATCGTTATTAAGTAATGTTATGCATTAACCTTTTTATAAATAATTTATTTATTGGAGGCTTTCTGCCTCCTTAACAAGTTAGCAAGAACCTGAACATTCAAAATGAGTCTACTGAATACAATGTTTTTCCAAGTTCGCTCTAATTTTCTTCTCTTATCTTAGATTAGTCTTCTATAGGACTAGTGGTGATACATGCTAACATACACAGTGAATATGAATTTGTATGGGAACAGAGCAGTATAATACTGAGACCATATAGAAGCTCCTAAAACTCAAAGTTTCTCCCCTCTCAAATGCTCTAAATTGAAATAATAGTAATGACTAGAATTATAATTAACTCCCACATTTATTGGGTTATTGCTACATCAGGGGCATTGAGAATTTTACAAATTACATTTTAATAATTTAGTTGCTGCCACAAAACTATTAGGTTTGCATAAATGTCCCCATTATAACAAGAAGGAACTCTGTTCTTTCAGTGAAGAGTTGGGATTTTCATCTGGTTTGACTAAATGAAGAATGCAAACTGCAGCAGTTAGATATCAAAAAATTATGTGTTGATAAGGATTCATTTGGAATTTCATTAGTTCCACATTCAACAGAAAGGTTATTTGAGAACAAGTCACAGAGAAAGTGAAAAATAAAGAGTCTGGTATAATGGGCTGGGGTTATGGCTCAGCAGTAGAGCGCTCGCCTAGCAAGTGCAAGGCCCTGGGTTGGATCCTCAGAACCACATAAAAATAAATAAACAAAATAAAGGTATTGTGTACAACTAAAAAATAAATATTTTTTAAAAGAGTCTGGTATATTAAAGAGAAGGTGAAGAAATGCATTGGGCAGAGAGCACTGCCCAGAATAGTCAGGTCCTGGCAGGCTCAAGTGCAGGGGGGCACATGTTCTATTGCAGAACTGGTGGGAAGGAGGAAAAGACGCCCAAGATTACTTATTCTAACCTCACATGTTCTTAGAGTCTACCTCAGTTACAATGGCGAAAATCAATTGAAGAGATGTAGGATTTTAAAGCTACAAATCAGTCATTAAGAACATTTTCTATTCTTCCTCACAAAGCTGGTCTCTGGCTTTACAGTCCTCATAACTTTTGTCTATGCAAAGTACTCCTAAGTGTTCCTTGGTTTGAACACGATTGAAGAGAATATATACAGATACAGTTCATTTGAATAAAATTACACAGAACTCAAACTTCAAGAGAACTTTTAAAAATAATTAAATAATTTATTTTAAATAATTTTAAATAATTTCCAAAGGAGTCTAAAAAATTATGTAGTTGTCCTTTGGTAAAAGATGAGTAATCTAGTACACATCAAAATGAAACTCAAAAGCATGCACATCAAATTGGAGATGTTCATGGGACAAAGTCTTAGTTTCATGATTTCTTACAAGGTCTTAATTTAATAATGCAACACAATGTAAGAAATCTCTAATTATAAATCTAGAGAAAAATATGATGGAAATAAATTTTCACATCTATAAATACGGATTGTGGAGATAAGTTGGGAGGAAGAATAGATTGTGAAAAGTTACAATTCTATAACATCGTTCTAATTTCAGAGGGTGACTTACTGTCTACTGGAATGTATTTTCAGAGTTTGAGAAGAATTATGTTGATATTATAAGTGAAGATATAGAAGTAGTTAAACAAAAAATAAATTAGATAATAGCTTTGTCATTTATTGAATTATTATCACCATTATTATTACAGTGTCAACTTTTTGTAAAACTAACTCTGATTAAATCATCCAGAATAGCATAATTAATTTATCTTTGCTGTTTAGTTTCACTACTGGCTGCCTTAAAATCAATCAAGATAATATAAAAATGAAAATTAAATCTGAAGATATGAGTTTATGATTAATAGCTACATCTTGAAGGTTTAGTGGTACAGATTAAATGTACTAAATTATTTAAGAGATTATAACTATGAAAGTTACTTTATCTTACCACAACTTTATTTTAATACCTTAAAAATACTTTATGAAGGAAAATCCACAAGATATTATAACTCAACAGGCCTATTTATTAATTATATTTAAATAGTTCTCTAAAAAGGAAATACCATCTTTCCAAACATTTCTTATAACCAGGAGTGGTTATTTCTTAATATAATAAGCAGGAAATGTATATGGAAAACTTGATAAAGATGTATTTGCAAAAATTAATCATTTATCAAGCTTCAGTAGTTCCTAATCTGTCCACAATGAGGCAGCACCCTCCAGGAAAATGAAAATCATATTTTAAATAAAATTTTACACACAATGTAAGTGATAACACAGACTGTTCTAGGCATGTGATAAAACTGACATATGATAAAATGGCTATCTAATATCCTCAGAACTAAATATTAGGTGAGTCAATAGAAATCTTTAATTCAATATTTACAAATACTTGTGAAGAAAAAATTATGTGAAATTATTTGCAGTTTAAAATCTTCTTGAAAAAAATCATTTTTTGTTACCCTGTGCATTTGTGTAATCTATTCTTTTTGATAACAAAATTTTGGAAAAAATAATACATTATAAATGAGATAAATGAAACTTAGCACATCATTGAATCAGTTATTTTCAAATTTATTAAAGTCCTTTATTGTACCAAAAGATATCAGTCAAGGAGCTCAAAATAAGGAAGGATTTTTAGAGATAAATCAACTTCATATGCTAATAAAAAATAACCAATATTGTGTGTGTGTGTGTGTGTGTGTGTGTGTATGAGAAAGAGAGAGAGACAGAGAGACAGAGAGACAGAGACAGAGAAAGGTATCATTGTGTCTATAATAGCTTTACCAATTTACATTCCCACTAACAATATACAAGGGTTCTCTTTTCTTCACATGTTTATGGGCACTTCTTATTTAGGTTCCACAAAAAAATTAAAACTAGAACAATCATATTATTCATCAATCTCATTTCTGAGTACTTTATATACCCAAAGGACTTGAAATCAGTATTTCAAAAATTTAACTGCATCCTTATGTTCATGGTAACTTTATTCACAAAAGTTAAGATATAGAAGTGACCTAAATGTCTATGGATGGAGGAGTGATGAACAAAAAATGTGATATATACATACAATGAGATATTATTCTGCATTTGGAAACAAAGGAAATCATGGTACCCTACTACAACATATGAACCTTGAAGTTCATGAACATATGAGGACATTATGCTAAGAGCAATAAACCAGATGCAAAAGGACATGAGTCCACTTAAATGAAAATTCAAATAGAGTCAAACTCATGGAATTAAAGATTAGAGTGGTAGTTTGGAGAATCTGGAAGAGTGGGAAATGGGAAAATATTAGTCAAAATGCTAAAGGTTTTAGTTAACAAGATGGTAAGTCCTAGGGATGTAATGTTCAGTGTAATATTTATGGTAAATACTGTTTTATGCACTTAATACTTGCTAATATATTGTATATTACGTTAATTGTTTCATCACCATCATCATTATTAATGAAAAGGTCTGGAGCAAATTATTGGAGGGGAATGGAAGTTTTTGGCAGATTGTGATGATGGTTTCACAGGTTAATAATTACTCCCAAACTCATCAAGTTGTATATATTAAATATATGCAGTTTTTTGCTTGTTAATTAAAACTGAATGAAGTGATTAAAAATTTGTCAAGCACCATTCAAATCTCTCTCTCTCTCTCTCTCTCTCTCTCTCTCTATATATATATATATATATATATATATATATATATATATATACTACACACACACACTCTCTCTCACACACACACACACACACACTATTCATTTTGGGAATTCTGAGTAACTGTTAGTCTTCAAATCTACCTCTGATATTTTGGCTTCTCATTGTTCCTCTCCATATTATGCATCTAATTATTAATCTAGACCTAAAACTTAATCATTTTAGCTGCTAATTCTATTCTGCTCAGTCTAAAAATTGATTCTACATTAATACTCATTCTCCCTACTACCTATTCTTTCTTCCTTATCTGACCTATCTCAATTTCAATACTTCTGCCCTCTGGGCAGATTGAACACATGGTCCATCATATTACTCAGACATTTAATACATCTGATATTCCATAAATAAGGAAATTATCTCAACCTGTTGATCTATTTTACTAAAGTTTAGTATCGTTTATACCAAAGATTAAAAGCATAAATAAAAATCTACTAAAATTATTATACAAATAAAGATTTATATTATTCAATAGAATATCAGCAAGTGGTATTTAGCAACATTGGAAATACCCTGAGGAAATGATGAATTTTCTCCAGAAACACAAGGCTATTTACAATTAAAGAAATATACTAAGGTGATAAACTAATGTGCTAAGATGTTGTAATAAATCTAAGGCAACACAACACTTATGATTAAACATTAAGTATATCTTTCTTTAAGTTAAGAACAAGACAACAGATACTCTTGCATTATTATTTAGGCTTGTTCCTTATATACTAGTCAAGAAATGCCTTGGAAGAAAATATTGTTAGTATTGACAGTTGTTATAACATTTAGTAACAAATCCAAAAGAATCAACCAGTAAACTATTGAAATTTAATAAACAGTTTTCTAACATTTCAACATAAATCAGATAAAAATTTAATATAATGCCTTTTAATGATAGCAATAAATATGTCAACATTTGATGAATTATCCTAACAAGAGACTTTGACATTAAATCTCACTGACAAATGTAAATTTTCAATAAGTTAAATGAAATTACTTATTGAATTTAGATGGTATCTATAAATATTAAAATCACCACAAAAATTGTAATACTATTTGTAGATATTTTATTAAACCACAATTGACAAGAAAGCAAAGTTTATTTTAAAATAGAAGTAATATTGGGGTCTTATTTTTCTAAATGTTAAAATTTATCACAGATAAGCAACAATATAGTGAGATACTAGTACTAAAATGCACAAATAGATAATGAAACATTGCAAAAGCCTCTAAAATGACTTAATTATATAAAAGTGCTTTACAGTATTTTAAAAAGATATTCATGTGTATAAAATAAGCTACAAGAAAAATTAATGTGATCAGACAATATCTCTAGAGATACTCATCACAGCATTGTCAGTGAAAAAATTAACCTAAAGTTTCAAAAGCTATCAATTACATTTTACTACTCATAGCTAAAATGTTGAACAATCATTAAATAAGGTGCAAAGTTCTACAATATATCACTTAAAAATAAACAAATCAAATAATATATTTAGTGATATCACAATTTTAAAAATGAAGTGAGGGGGTCTGGGGTTGTGGCTCAGTGGTAATGTACTTGCCTGACATGTGTGAGGCCCTGGGTTCAATCCCAAGCACCACATAAAAGCTAAATAAATGAAATAAAGGTATTGTGTCCATCTACAGCTAAAAATATATATTAAAAAAGTGAAGTGAGGTATGAACATTCTGGAAGTATGTACATGAAACATTGAGAAGACTCATCTGTTCATGTTAGGATTAATAATTTTTTATATTTTTCCATTTTTTACACTGAACTAATATCATTTACGTATTATAAAAATATTATTTATACACATTAAATATTAAAACATGAAGTTGGAGTTGGAGGATGATTATTGAGCACTTGCATAGCATTCTCAATACTCAGGGTTTGACATACAGCACCACAGAAAAGAAAAAAATTACTTTCAAATAAATTGTTATGCATGTGAAAATAATAATATTTGAATGGAAATTATTGGGGAAAGGGATAGTACCAGGGATTTGGACTTGGGGGCACTGGACCACTGAGCCACATCCCCAGCGTATTTTGTGTTTTATTTAGAAACAGGGTTTCACTGAGTTGCTTAGTGCCTCACCTTTGGTGAGGCTGGCTTTGAACTCTGGATCCTCCTATCTCAGCCTCCAGAGCGGCTGGGATTACAGGCATGTGTCACCATGCCTGGCATTTTAATGTAAATTATATCCTCTAATTTCTTAATCTGAAGTCATTAAATTATCCCTCCAAGAGCTATATGCTAATAGTACATTGTATTAATTCTTTTTAATCTTGTGTATTGTTTTATATATTAGAAGATCATTCTAAGATAGGCTTTACCTATGCAAAGGTGTTAGGTAATGGTACAAACATATTTTTAAATCCTTAAGTATTCTAATGTCATTTAATTTTAATTTTATACCTAAATATAAATAGACTTTAAAATTACAACGTTCAGTGTTGAATGCCTGACATTGATATTATTTGTACACATTAAATATTAAACATTATTAAAGCATAAACCATAAATTAATGAGATAGAAACTTCAGAAAATATTTGCCAGAAGGAATTAGAAGATTTACTAAAGACATTTTTTTCCTTCAAATATGAAAAGAGGAGGTTACAAATTTTAGCATAAAAAGAAAGTCAATTTTTGATAATATTTGGTAGTTATTAGTGTCATATGAATATTAGTTTGCTTAAATTTTTAAAGAATTTGGAGAGGTGATGATTTCTCAAAGCCAGAATGATATTTTCACCTTCATGTAATTAAAACTTTACTGACATGTTTTGAATGCTATTTATGTAACCTTGAGATTTCTACCTTAAAATGTGAAAATAAATCATTTCTCAATTTTGAAAAACGTGTTCAAACTCATTCATTAATGAGAGTCCTTGTCACTGTATACTGGTACAGTTTTCTCTAGGAAAAAAAATCTCTCCTAGGCTGGCCTACTCCCTAACTTCTCCACAGTTGTTTCAGGTACATCATTTACTTTTATGACTCCTCACCTGAAGATTTGCTTCTGACAATGCCAAATTAAACAAAATATCTGCAATTAGCATTATAGATCTTTAACAGTACTGAAAGTCATTTAAAGCCAATAAAATAAACACAAAATTTGATGAAATCAAAGCAAATGTTTCCTACCACAAAACAAATAAACAAAGTAGCCCTGTTTCTCATGTTGTAGTGTTTTCAGTTTTAAAAACATTAAAATAGGTTAACTTAAGATCAGTTCTCATCACCAAATGGATCATATGCTCACATCTCTATAGTTAATTCACTGAGTGGCAGAAAGCATTTAACACCAGCCCAAAGCAATCCCAAACTGTGTCAGTAGATCACACAAATTAACAAATTGTCCTAAAGTGTCTGTGATTTAATAGATCAATTATTTCTTTTTCACTCACTCTACACATCCAGAGCAGTTTGGCTGGAGGCTGTGCTCCTCATAGATCAAAGATCAAGGATCTTTCATGGATCAAAGCTGACTGACAAGGTGTCCACCTTGACATATTCTTCCACATATTTAGAGGAAGGTGTACATATTTAGGTACAGTGGGATTCAAGCACTGGTCCAGCTTGGAGGTGACACCTGCCATTTCTGCTCAAAGACATTGTCCAAAAACAGCCCTTTGGTTCCACTGAACCACAAGACAATGGGCATTTCAGAATCCCTGACATTCAGAAGGATATGAATGAGCAGTCCACAAATATTTTTCTCTTTCTCTTTTCCATGATCATCTCATGCATAATTGCATCTTTTTTTTTTCATTCCACAAACAAAAACTGAAACTAGAAAGTATGAATTCCCTCAGAGGACAACCTTCCAAATAACTAACCTACTGCAGCAGCACTCAGCTACCCCAGCCTTCCTCTAGTCTCAGAATTAGGTGACCCCTCTGATAAAAGAATCATGCCTCCTGCACTGAAGTTTTCTTCCTTCCCATTTCTTTAGAGGCCCTGCTTTATCCCTAATTTTATTTCGCTGTTTTAGGGTAAAACATTGTTGGGTAGCATATCACTGCTTTGATTCATCTTACTATTGATAAACTTAAATTGTTCAAGTATTTATTACTACTAAAATTGTTATAAATATTCTTGCATATGGCTCAGATAATCCACACTTTAGAGTTTTCACACAATGAAATTCTTATGTCACCAAATATGTACAAGTGTAAACTAAATAAGCAATGTCAAGTTGTTTTCTATAGTGACTGAATCAAGTATTAAAATTTCTGTTCTAGCTGGGTTCAGAACTGTTATCCCAGTGGCTTGTGAAGCTGAGGCAGGCGGATCGCAAGTTCAAAACCTGGCTTATCAATTTAGCAAGGTCCTATCTCAAAATAAAAAATGGACTGGACTAAGTATGTGGCTTAGTGTTTAAGTGCTGAGTTCAATTTCAATTTCTGGCACACACACACACACACACACACACACACAAATCCTGTTCTATAACATTGATAAATGTAACAAACATTTTGTTTTATGATTTTGGAAATTTATTAGAATAGAATCATTTGATCAAAATTTTAATTTATATTTTCCTAAATATTGATATGGTGAAATATGTGTTCATATTATTATTAGATATTCTTGTTTATTTTCCTCCAAAGTATCGGCTAATGGATTTTCCTCTTTTTTCTTTTTTTTTTTTTTTATAGTGTTTATGTTTTTCTTTTTTTTTTTTTTTCTTTTTTTTTTTAGTTTTATTGGTCGTTCATAACATTACATAGTTCTTAATACATCATATTACACGGTTTGATTCAAGTGGATTATGAACTCCCGCTTTTACCCCGTATACAGATTGCTGTATCACATCAGTTTCCCTTCCATTGATTGACATATTGCCTTTCTAGTGTCTGATGTATTCTGCTGTCTGTCCTATTCTCTACTATCCCCCCTCCCCTCCCCTCCCCTCCCCTTTTCTCTCTCTACCCCTTCTACTGTAAATCATTTCTTCCATTTGTATTAACTTGTCTTACCCCTCCTTTCCTCTTATATGACATTTTGTATAACCCTGAGGATCGCCTTCCATTTCCATACATTTCCCTTCTCACTCCCTTTCCCTCCCACCTCTCATCCCTGTTTAATGTAAATCTTCTTCTCAAGCTCTTCGTCCCTACCCTGTCCTTGTTTACTCCCCTTATATCAAAGGAGTCATTTGGTATTTGTTTTTTAAAGATTGACTAGCTTCACTTAGCATAATCTGCTCTAATGCCTTCCATTTCCCTCCAAATTCTATGATTTTGTCATTTTTTAATGCAGAATAATACTCCATAGTATATAAATGCCACATTTTTTTTATCCATTCATCTATTGAAGGGCATCTAGGCTGGTTCCACAGTCTTGCTATCGTGAATTGAGCTGCTATGAACATCGATGTAGCAGTGTCCCTGTAGCATGCTCTTGTTAGGGCTTTAGGGAATAGACCAAGAAGGGGAATAGCTGGGTCAAATGGTGGTTCCATTCCCAGCTTTCCGAGAAATCTCCATACTGCTTTCCAGATTGGCTGCACCAATTTGCAGTCCCACCAGCAATGAACAAGAGTGCCCTTTTCCCCGCATCCTCTCCAGCACTTATTGTTGTTTGACTTCCTAATGGCTGCCAGTCTTACTGGAGTGAGATGGTATCTTAGGGTAGTTTTGATTTGCATTTCTCTGACTGCTAGAGATGGTGAGCATTTTTTCATGTACTTGTTGATTGATTGTATGTCCTCCTCTGAGAAGTGTCTGTTCAGGTCCTTGGCCCATTTATTGATTGGGTTATTTGTTATCTTATTGTCTAATTTTTTGAGTTCTTTGTATATTCTGCTTATTAGGGCTCTATCTGAAGTGTGTGGAGTAAAGATTTGTTCCCAGGATGTAGGCTCCCTGTTTATCTCTCTTATTGTTTCTTTTGCTGAGAAAAAACTTTTTAGTTTGAGTAAGTCCCATTTGTTGATTCTATTTGTTAACTCTAGCGCTATGGGTGTCCTATTGAGGAATTTGGAGCCCGATCCCACAGTGTGTAGATCATAACCAACTTTTTCTTCTATCAGATGCCATGTCTCTGATTTAATATCAAGCTCCTTGATCCATTTTGAGTTAACTTTTGTGCACGGCGAGAGATAGGGATTCAGATTCATTTTGGTGCAAATGGATTTCCAGTTTTCCCAGCACCATTTGTTGAAGATGCTATCCTTCCTCCATTGCATGCTTTTAGCCCCTTTATCAAAAATAAGATAGTTGTAGTTTTGTGGATTGGTTACTGTGTCCTCTATTCTGTACCATTGGTCCACCCGCCTGTTTTGGTACCAGTACCATGCTGTTTTTGTTACTATTGCTCTGTAGTATAGTTTGAAGTCTGGTATCGCTATACCGCCTGATTCACACTTCCTGCTTAGTATTGTTTTTGCTATTCTGGGTCTTTTATTATTCCATATGAATTTCATGATTCTTTTATCGATTTCTACAAGATATGCTGTTGGGATTTTGATTGGCATTGCATTGAACTTATATAGGACTTTTGGTAATATCGCCATTTTGATGATGTTAGTTCTGCCTATCCATGAGCAGGGTATATTTTTCCATCTTCTAAGGTCTTCTTCTATGTCTTTCTTTAGGGTTCTGTAATTTTCATTGTATAAATCTTTCACCTCTTTTGTTAGGTTGATTCCCAAGTATTTTATTTTTTGGGGGGATATTGTGAATGGAGTAGTTGTCCTCATTTCCGTTTCAGAGGCTCTGTCGCTGATATACAGGAATGCCTTTGATTTATGCGTGTTGATCTTATATCCTGCCACTTTGCTGAATTCATTTATTAGCTCTAATAGCTTCTTTGTAGACCCTTTTGGGTCTGCTAGGTATAGAATCATATCATCTGCAAATAGTGATAATTTAAGTTCTTCTTTTCCTATTTTTATGCCTTTAATTTCTTTCGTCTGCCTAATTGCTCTGGCCAGTGTGTCGAGGACTATGTTGAACAGAAGTGGTGAGAGAGGGCATCCCTGTCTTGTACCAGATCTTAGAGGGAATGCCTTCAATTTTTCTCCATTCAGAATGATGCTGGCCTGTGGCTTATCATAGATTGCTTTTACAATGTTGAGGTATGATCCAGTTATCCCTAATTTTTCTAGAGTTTTGAACATAAAGGGATGCTGTACTTTGTCGAAAGCTTTTTCTGCATCTATCGAGATGATCATATGGTTCTTGTTTTTAAGTCTATTGATGTGGTGGATAACATTTATTGATTTCCGTATATTGAACCAACCTTGCATACCAGGGATGAATCCTACTTGATCATGGTGTATAATTTTTTTGATATGTATTTGAATCCAATTCGCCAGAATTTTATTGAGGATTTTTGCATCAAGGTTCATTAGAGATATTGGTCTGTAGTTTTCTTTCTTTGATGTGTCTTTGTCTGGTTTCGGAATCAGGGTGATGTTGGCCTCGTAGAATGAATTTGGAAGTTCTCCCTCTTTTTCTATTTCCTGAAATAGCTTGAAAAGTATTGGTGTTAGTTCCTCTTTAAAGGTTTTGTAAAACTCTGCTGTATACCCATCCGGTCCTGGGCTTTTCTTAGTTGGTAGTCTTTTGATGGTTTCTTCTATTTCCTCTAGTGTTATTGGTCTGTTTAGGTTTTCTATATCCTGCTGGCTCAATCTGGGCATATCATAAGACTCAAGGAATTTATCTATGCCTTCACTATCTTCTATTTTATTGGAGTATAAGGATTCAAAGTAATTTCTGATTATCTTCTGTATTTCTGAAGTGTCTGTTGTGATATTGCCTTTTTCATCCCGTATGCTAGTAATTTGGGTTCTCTCTCTTCTTCTCTTCGTTAGCATGGCTAAGGGTCTGTCAATTTTATTTATTTTTTCAAAGAACCAGCTTTTAGTTTTGTCAATTTTTTCAATTGTTTCTTTTGTTTCAATTTCATTAATTTCAGCTCTGATTTTAATTATTTCTTGCCTTCTACTTATTTTGCTGTTGTTTTGCTCTTCTTTTTCTAGGATTTTGAGATGAAGTATGAGATCATTTATTTGTTGGTTTTTTCTTTTTTTGAGGAATGAACTCCAAGCAATGAATTTTCCTCTTAGAACTGCTTTCAATGTGTCCCATAGGTTCCGATATGTTGTGTCTGTGTTTTCATTTAACTCTAGGAAGTTTTTAATTTCCTCCTTGATGTCTTCTAAAACCCATTGATCATTCAGCAACCTATTGTTCATTCTCCAAGTGATGCTTGATTTTTCCTTCCTACTTTTATCATTGAATTTCAGTTTCATTCCATTGTGATCAGATAAGATGCATGGTGTTATCTCTACCCCTTTATATTGTCTAAGAGTTGCCCTGTGACATAATATATGGTATATTTTTGAGAAGGTTCCATGTGCTGCTGAGAAAAAAGTGTAACTACTTGATGTTGGGTGGTATAGTCTATATATGTCAATTAAGTCTAGATTGTTAATTGTGTTATTGAGTTCTATAGTTTCCTTATTTAACTTTTGTTTGGAAGATCTGTCCAGTGGTGAGAGAGGTGTGTTGAAGTCTCCCATGATTATTGTATGGTGGTCTATTAGACTCTTAAACTTGAGAAGAGTTTGCTTGATGAACACAGCTGCGCCATTATTTGGGGCATATATATTTATGATTGTTATGTCTTGTTGGTGTATGGTTCCCTTGAGCAGTATGACGTGTCCTTCTTTATCCCTTTTGATTAACTTTGGTTTGAAATCTATTTTATTAGATATGAGTATGGCCACTCCTGCTTGTTTCCGCAGTCCATATGAGTGGTATGATTTTTCCCAACCTTTCACCTTCAGACTATGAATATCTTTTCCTATCAGATGCGTCTCCTGTAGGCAGCATATTGTTGGGTCTTGTTTTGTGATCCATTCTACTAGCCTGTGTCTCTTGATTGGTGAGTTTAAGCCATTAACATTTAGGGTTATTATTGAGATATGGTTTGTTCTTCTAGCCATATTTATTTATTGATGTTACTAAACCTGATTTGTTATCCCCTTTGACTACTTTCCCCCCTTTACTGTCCTACCTCCCAATGTTGGTTTTCAATGTTATTTTCCATTTCCTCTTCCTGTAATGTTTTGCCAAGGATTTTTTGAAGAGATGGTTTTCTAGCTGCGAATTCTTTTAACTTTTGTTTATCGTGGAAGGTTTTAATTTCATCTTCTATCCTGAAGCTTAATTTCGCCGGATACACGATTCTTGGTTGGAACCCATTTTCTTTCAGTGTTTGAAATATGTTATTCCAGGATCTTCTAGCTTTCAGAGTCTGTGTCGAGAGATCAGCTGTTATCCTGATTGGTTTACCCCTAAATGTAATCTGCTTTCTTTCTCTTGCAGCTTTTAAAATTCTCTCCTTATTCTGTATGTTGGACATCTTCATTATAATGTGTCTAGGTGTGGATCTCTTATGATTTTGCATATTCGGCGTCCTGTAGGCTTCTAGGATTTGGGATTCTGTCTCATTCTTCAATTCTGGGAAGTTTTCTCGTATTATTTCACTGAATAGACTGTTTATTCCTTTGGTTTGGAGCTCTGTGCCTTCTTGTATCCCAATGACTCTTAAATTTGGTCTTTTGATATTGTCCCATATTTCTTGGATGTTCTGCTCATGGTTTCTTAGCAGACTTGCTGAGCTGTCTATGTTCTTTTCCAGTTGAAATACTTTGTCTTCATTGTCTGATGTTCTCTCTTCTAAGTGATCTACTCTGCTGGTAGTATTCTCAATTGAGTTTTTAAGTTGGTTTATTGTTTCCTGCATTTCTAGGATTTCTATTTGTTTGTTTTTTATTACCTCTATCTCCCTGTGAAATTGATCTTTTACTTCCTGGATTTGTTTGTCAATGTGATCTTTCATTGTCTGATTTTGCTGTCTCATGTCTTCCTTGAGACTCCAGATAATCTGAAGCATGTATATGTTGAACTCTTTATCTGACATTCCATCAGTTGCAGCTATTACCTCTTCTAATGTTGAGTTGACCTGCATAGCTTGTAGTCCTTTCTTTCCTTGTCTTTTCATACTGCTCGCGTTTCTTTCTGCTTGGTGCAACTGTTGTGTTTTTGAAATTTACCCCCTGGCCTGTCTTTCCAGTGGGCCGTAGGTATCTTTGCTCCCCCCGCTCCGGCACCTTGTAGCTCCCCAGTGCGCGCCACAGACTCCAGCCGCAGGGCGATTGCCTATCAGGCTATGCGCCCCTCCGTGCGGAGAAAAGGAGCTCCCGCAGTCGAACTTTGCACGATGGAAATCTGTCTGGAGCCCCTCGATTTCGCTGGAAATTGGCGGCGGCCTACTACGGGTTCGGGCGGGGCGGCCCAAGCCGCTCAGGGTGACCGCCGCTTGCAAAAGCGGTTGCTGGCTCAGAGACTTGACTTCTGCACCCGCCGCGGTGCCACCTGTGGAGCCGGTTAGATGTGGCCGTGTGGTTAGGGACCCGGAGGGAGAAGCAGCTGCTCCCAGAGTGAGCGCTATGCCTTCCAGGGGAGCCCGGATGGCGGAGGCCCACTGCGGGTTCGGGCGGGGCGGCCCAAGCCGCTCAGGGTGAACGCCGCTTGCAAAAGCGGTTGCTGGCTCAGGGACTTGACTTCAGCACCCGCCGCGTTGCCACCTGTGGAGCCTGTTAGCTGTGGCCGAGTGGTTAGGGACCGGGATGGAGAAACAGCTGCTCCCAGAGCGAGCACTATGCCTTCTGGGGGAGCCCGGATGGCATAGGCCCACTGCGGGTTCGGGCGGGGCGGCCCAAGCCGCTCAGGGTAACCGCCGCTGCAAAAACGATTGCTGGCTCCGGGACTTGACTTCTGCACCCGCCGCGTTGCCACCTGTGGAGCCGGTTAGCTGTGGCCGCGTGGTTAGGAACCGGATAGGTGGGGTGGCTGCTTGCAAAGCGAGAGCTAGGCCTCCCGGGGGAGCCCCTTGCCGGAGTGGCTAATGTCTGCGGACTAGACCTCTGTGCCCGAGTGGCCGCCCACGATCCACTTCTCTGGGACAAACTGTCACTTCCAATAAACCTACCAGATCACGGCTGCTCTCCTCTAAAGGGAATTATGCTAGGAGTTCCTCCGTATGTAGGCTGCAGCTGTCCAGGTGGGTCTTTCTTATCCCGTTAAAGTGGAGACGTTGGAGTCGCTGCTTCCTAGCCGGCCGCCATCTTAGATGGCCAGTCTTTTCCTCTTTTTTCTATTATTAGGTTTGAACAGTTAGCTTGTTACATATTATATATATTATTTCATTTAGAGTGGTATTTGCTTTATAAACACCAGCTCTCAGATTACATATTATAATTTTATAATCTTATATTGTCTTTTCATAAATAGTAACTGTGGTTTTTAATATTATCAATATTTTAATATTTTTCTTTATGGTTTTCACTCCTTGAATATTAACACATTTTATTCCAGGGACATAAAGCTATTCATCTGGGTTTTCTTATTAAATGCTTCTTCTAAAATGTTTCTTCTAAATTTTTTTTCTAAAATGTGTCTTCTAAAGAGGATAACGTGGAGATTGCATTTTATTTTTTCCATGTGCATAATCAAAGGTTCCAATACAATTTATGAAACTGTGAATCCTCTCCTGCCCAGACCTACAGTGTTGACTGTCATACTATATGTTTCTGAATCTCTGTTTTAATGTTCTTAGCAATATTTATGTGCCAATAACTTGGCCAAGTTTTTTTCAAAGTTTATAATAACTTTTGGTAAGTAGTAGTCTTTACCACCCATACCCAATTAGGTAACCTTTCTCAGGAGTAATGATTATTTTTGGCATTTTAACCTCAACATAATTTGGGGAAATCAGTGTGACAAGATATGATAAAAATATATTGATGTTTTACTAAAACTAAAGTGGATCTACAGATAAAAATGAGACTAAGAGACATTGTAGGATTCCATTTATTCCATTAGCATTTCAGATCTCCTCATTTATTTAGGTATTGTGAAGTTCTTCACTGCCTTTTCTCAGCATGAAGGACTTATATACTTCCAGACAAATTTATTTTTTTCTAGTATGCTTTTTGTTAGATTTAAACTGTAAGTCATTCACGTTTTCTAAATAAACATGCTGTTTGTTGCTGTAGGAAAAAATTACACCCAATAATTGTGTGCTGATCATATTCTATCAATTCTATTAAATATTTCATAGAAGTTCTAATAATGCATTTTTAAATAATGACTTTCTTTCTTCCTTTCCTCCTTCCTTCCTTTCCTCCTTCCTTCCTTCCATCCATCCTTCCTTTCCTTATTTTCTTCTATCTTTCTATCTTTCTCTCATTTCCCCAGTACTAGGGATTAAACACAGGGGCACTTTACCACTTAGCTACATTCCAAGATCTTTTAACCTTTTATTTTGAGACAATGTTTCATTACATTGCCCAGGCTGGACTCAAATTTAGAATCCTGTAGAGGTTCTGTGTTTGAGATTGGGGTCCCTGATGACTTCATGGCTGTGACATGCTTGGTGCCTGAGAAAGTTTCTGGGCAAATGGATAGGATACCAGTTGCTATAGTAAAGTCCTCCATGCTAGAGTCTTCCAGCTTCGACCTTAATCTTAGGCACATACTTCCTGGTAATAAAGAAACTTGCTTGCTTGATAACTACAATGTTTCATCAAGCTCTGGTGCTCCTGGATCTGCCCACCTAATAGTAAAGTCAGACAACAGACTTTCTTGAGAGCTGCACAAAGCTCCTAACATTACATATTGTAACTGTAGAATGTAACTACAGAATAAGCAACCTTACTGATACTCTAAACAATAATGTAGTTATGGTACTAACGACCTAATGTAACCTATTGGTATAAATAAACATGGCCACTTGGACAAAGAGCCACTCTGCCACTTTCCTGCCTCTGTGCCTTGTCTGTGTCTCCTCTTTTTGTTATTCTTTACAGAATCCTTCTTCCTCAGCCTCCTGAATACCTTAGATTACCCATTTTGCTACCACTATTTGTGTCCTTTTTGACCTATTATTTATTTTTCTTGATTGAGTGCTTTTTGAAGGACTAATAATAAAATTTTGAATTAAAAGAGTTATAATATGAATTTCTCATATTTTATACTTAAATAAGTATGCTTTTAATAGTTTACAATTGCCATAGGTATTAATTATTATTACTATTTTTATAGAGAACATATCATGTTAAGAAAGTTACCTTCAATTTCTTTATCAGGGAAATCTAATACAACAAATATCCCAAATTTCAGTGACTTAATACAATTTCTGCTCATGTCATAGTTTAAAGCTGATTGGCATAAGTAACTCTTTCCCATGTATTCATTCAATGAACTTGTGTCTTTTATTTTGGGTTTTCTTCATCTTCTAGTTCTTATGAACTTTCCCCGCATTATTTATAATGGCTGAAAAATTCCAAGCAAATAAAGGAAGAATGTGGATATCACAAGGGATTTCCTAGGTTCAAGTCTGGAAAAGAAATTTATGACTTCAATGGTCAGAGCACCACACAATTACATGACATCTTTTAGATGTAAAGAATTTACTCTTTTAAAAGACACCACTTACTCACTTGCCAGGCGAGGTGGCTCAGTCCTGTAATCCCAGAATTTCCAAAGGCTAAGGCAGGAGGATCTCAAATTTGAGACCAGACTCAGCAAGGCTCTAAGCAACTCAGTGAGGTGCTGTCTCAAAAATATTAAATAAATAAATAAGTAAAAGGGTCTGGGGATGTGGCTCAGTGATTACGGGTCCCTGTGTTAAATTCCCAGAATCAAAAAGAAAAGAGAGAGAGAGAGAGAGAGAGAGAGAGAGAGAGAGAGAGAGAGAGAGAGACCACCACTCAGCAT
Source organism: Urocitellus parryii (assembly GCF_045843805.1). Taxonomy (NCBI): domain Eukaryota; kingdom Metazoa; phylum Chordata; class Mammalia; order Rodentia; family Sciuridae; genus Urocitellus; species Urocitellus parryii. Next base: position 65,275,008 of record NC_135538.1, on the reverse strand, counting down.
GACTTAGCAACTTCCTAACACATACAACTATGTAAAACTTTCTCTACAATACCATATAAAAAATTATATAGAAACGTGTATTCTTTAGTATACTTTCATTATAGAGCTGTGCTGTAGTTTAAAGAATAAAAATTTTAGAGTGCAGAATTCTGCATTCTTCTATGCCTCAGGATTTCAATTTGGGATAGATGATTTCTTAGTAAATAATATCCATTTCCTTAAATCATTTTTTAAATACGTACAAAGCACATTCACTGTCCTGGTTACCTCTTCGGTTCACTCCATTTGGGGCTGTAATTTCTGTCTCTTACATGAACCCAGTGAGACACAGAACACCCATATAACAGGTTGAACAAAGCAACACCATCATTCACAGATAGGTATCAGACTAAGTCATGGTGTTAGATTTGTGGTCAGATAGTTTCCCCCAAGGCTTGGGGAATCTTCTAGGAAATATATAATCTGATTTGTTTACAACTCATTTCACACTATAGCTCAGAATGTAGAAACCAGTTCATTGTGTGTTTATAACTCAGAGTCACATGATTCACTGTGTCACAGTGTGGTAGCCATCCTATTTGTATTTTTTTTTTGTCTAATTAGCTACACATGAGCACATGAGATCAGAATGCATTTTGATTCATAGTACACAAATGCAGCACAATTTTTTTTTCCTCTGGTTGTAGACAAAGTAGAGTCACAACATTTGTGTCATCATACATGTACTTTACAGGTAAACAGATGCAGTTGGAGAATATCATGCTAAGTGAAGTAAGCCAACCCCCCAAAAACTAAAGGAAGAATGTTTTCTCTGATAAGTGGATGCTGATCCATAATGGGGGGTGGAAGGATGGAAAGAATGGAGAAACTTTGGATAGGGTAAAGTGAGAGGGGGGAGGAAGGGGTCATATGTGTAGGAAAGATACTGGAATGAGAAGGACATCATCACCCTAGGTACATATATGATGACATTTTGTTTTAGAAGGCACAGAAACAGGGCCTGGGTATTCTGGCTAGTTTCTCTGCATCTCAGGATGTTACATACCCAGCACATGCACAGTGATTCTTGAACACTACAAGTGAGAAAGGGAGGGACTGGGTTAGTTTAAGGCCATCATCCTGCAGTGGGCATTTATTTTTCCATAATGACAAGACCTCCATCATAAAATTTTAATAGGTTCTTCAATAACATGAGATGTAGATAAGCTATCACTAAAATCAATTACTGAGAATAATGTCTTTTGCTATTATTGGGCAAAAGTGCATACCTCTTTTACAGAGTGTGTCAGTGTGGACTTCAGAGGCTTTTAGAAATTAGACTTCGTGAAATGTCACAGTGATTAACTTTGCCTTTTCCAAAGAATAGATCCTTTAGTATCTTTTAAAAAGATTTATCATTTTTCACTCAGCACCACAAAAATATGATAAACTCTAAATATAATCACATATTATTCTAACATCTTAATTAAATTAAAAGCTTCAAAATTCTACAGTCAATAAGCACTTAATTAATTAAGCACTTCACTATGTGCTCAGCACTAATGTGCCTGCAATATATTTGGCAAAAAAAAAGCATAAGCGTATGACATGATGGCATAATGTTTTTAAAATTCTAACTTAGTGTTTTATTAGAGAACTTATCAGTTATAATTCTGGTAAAAAGAACTGGAACTCAGAAACTGGATAATTTGATAAGAATTTTAATGAGGAGACTATTTCCAAAGTCTTTGCAGGGTTCAAGTAAACTAGAAGTCCACAGTGTATACCCCATGGGGCTAGGATCATAGAGGAATTTTCCCACCTCCACAACTGAAGGAACAAGGAGGAGGACAGTACTGGAACATGGAGTGGGTAACAGCGTGGTGATGTCAACCATAAAAACTCTGATCTATGTAAAGAATAGGGAGGGAGACACCTTAATTTTATCATTGATCTTTCAGAAACTTAAAACCTTCTAATATTCACAAATCAACAATAAAGTTTTAAACTATTTCAAAACTTGTCAAGCAAGACCCTTTCTCAAAATAAAAAGGGCTGGGGATGGAGCTCAATGGTAAATCTCAGGTCCCCAGTACTCCCCCCCACACACACACAAACACACACATGCAGACACACATATACACTCACTCATACATACACTCACATGTGAAAGTATTTGCATCTTCTGCTGGAATCTCACACTGGCCAAATTCTACCTGGGATTGGAAGGCAAGTAAGCCTACTCCTGACTAGAACTTGATCAGTCTCTGGGAAAAACAGAAGAGAAAAGTATGAAAAGTGAACCTATAAGGGCCAACCTAAGTAGACATCCATCCCAGAAGAGTGATTTCTATGCTCAATAGCTAGCCATACAGCTCTGTAGTAGACGCTTGAGTTCAAAGCATAGCTCTTCTACTGGCTATATGATCTTAGGGAAATGCCTCACCCCTACATCTAGCTACCCCATTTATAAAAGTAGGCAGTATCAATAATTGCAATTTTATCAAAATTTAAAAGAGGGAACATATAAAATGTTTAAATGTGTTTCATAGAGTAGATATTTAAGAAGTATTTGCTATTTTTATTATTATATGACATCACCAGTAAAGCTCTCTGATTTGTTTTCAAGATACCACTTATTACATCTATTACCTATTAGAAGTACACCTAAAAAATAGGTAGATTTTTTAGTTTTTGTTCATCACCTATTAAATTCCTATTTCTAATATTATTAAATTCTCAATCTGCTAATATTTTATTGTACAAATTGAAACTTGTTTTTAGGAAAAGTTCAACAAGACCCATTTATAGCAGTCATTAAAAAAAAATAATTTATTCTTTCATTTGTTCAAACTATTTGTTGGTTTACACCAAACAACAGATACACTAATTGTTTATTAGTTCACTAATCCAATGTGAAAATTATTTCCAGGACCAAGAAAGCTTTTGATAACATCTTGATTACATACAACAACACATGAAGTTTGTTCTAGTTATGATTCCCCATGAATACCAATGCATTCATTAATTGACTCCATAAATGTATATTGAGTACCTACCATATGAGCAGTATAACATTAAATGCTGATCATTAACAGGCAAAATGATGAAATTTGCCTGAAACCTGAGAGAGAAATATTTACAAAACCAAAACTTAAAGATGAAGGTGTAACTATGTTAAAGTGCCCTGAAAGTCCATTTGTGCAAATGACAAATCTTAGTGCATCAGGTGAGAAATTCTTCAGAGGAGAAATAACATTATATATGTGTCTTGAAGAATTGGTTATTTTTATAATATTAAGTAACTCCTTTATTATGAAAATACAACAAACCAAAAACAGCTAACCATTTATACGAAGATCCTACTGGGGCTGTAGATGTAGCTCAATGGTAGAGCAAATGCCTAGCTTGAACATGGCCATGGGTTTGATACCCAATGCTGGTAAAAATAAATAAGTAAGTAAACTAAATTTAAAAAACCCACACTTGTTCATTTATTAAATTGAACCATATTTGACCACCACACTTTGTAGTTCAAAATGATTAAATTTAAGCATAATTCTAAATAATTAAATTAATGTGTATTAGAGTTGTATTAACCTAATATGTTTTTCCCTCATTAAAATATATTTGTTTCCTAAACTAAAAGTGAAATATGTATGTGTGGCAGTTTTCCTTTTTAAAATTAAGTGGGGTGGGGGAACACCTGCAACTTAAAAGCAAAGAATTCAAGATACTAGGAAATTATATGAATTAAATATAGGATTTACCAACTAAAAACAATTATCTGACTTACACTGACACTATTTTAATCATCGGATGCAAAATAATTTTTAAACTTCACTTTGACCTATGAGGGAGGTATTATTTATTCACATTTTAAAAATAAATAACCCCCCCCCAAAAAAAAAACCCTGCTTCTTGTTCAGGGTCACACAGAAAGACACAAAAAAGACCCAAAAATGTTGATTCAAAATTCTATAACTATTACACTGTTTCTGTCTCTGCAACATACAAACATAAATATAAACAAAATAAAAACAAATTTTGCTATATAAATGATACAAATACATTGGGGTAATTAAGGTCAGTATAATACTAAAAATGAGAAAATGTTTACAATGTAGACATTAAGTTTAAAAATCAAAACTCTGGAAACAATTCAAACAAAATTTTCATTGTTCATATTTATTTGTGGGCTTGCAAAATTATGTTTATAGCATTCTTTATAACAAAAAAAAGATTAAAAACAACCCAGATGTTTTCCAATGTGGTATACTTAATTGTTTTTGTTGTTGTTGTTGTTGTTTTTCCTTCAATTCCTTTAAGCCTGATTTGATAGTCCACACTAATATCTCCTATAATTTGGAACTTCTGTGGTATTTCTTTTCTTTATGTTAGCATTGAATGTTACTGGGTAGAGGTCTAAGGTCACTTTGGTTGTCACCACTTCTAGATAAAGGGGACTCCATCTCTGTAGAAGTCTGTAGAATTTTCCCCTGTATTGATAGTCATTAATTTAGCCAAAATAGTTCTGAGATATAAGTGATTTACACAATTACTTTCCTGAAATTCAATGATATCCATCTATATGTAGATTAATGTGTATCTTGTATTATGAAATATTTTGACTAGCAAAATTCATTAATTCTAAAATGCCCACAGATTTCCTGAGTGATCTGACTACTGAGTTTACCATTTCAAAATCAATCATGGAATTGTACAGATTTGTCTTTCAGTATAGCCACAGTGTTCTTCCTCTTTTCTTAAAATAATTAGAGCCTTATCAGGGAGCCTCACTCCCTGGGTCCCCTCATGTAACTACTTCTCTTTCAAGCTAAATGACACTTGCCCAGTCAGAAAACGATTAACCTCCAACCCTGAGTGTGGACGAATTTCACTGTTTATTCTTTTTCATAGTATCCTGTCCATGTCACAACTATTTAGTATATGATGTTATATGCTTAATTTATACCCCCATTAATTATAAAATTAAGGAAAATAGAAGAGTATTTTTAGATTATATTATACATAGTAAGGTCTATTATCCTTATGGAGAATCCTTAGCATCTTGCCATCTCACAAAATTTCTATTAAGGGGATGTTTATTGGATAAATAAATCCAATAATCTTCATTTTAAAAACCAGGAATTATATTTTAATGCCTTTATTGCCTTTTTCACTTGTTTTTATTTTGTTAGAAATCATAATTTTTTCACACTTACAAACGTATCTTCCTAAGTATTTTGACCAATTAAAAAATGTCAGTGTATCCACCACTGCACTATGAAACAAATGCACCATTAAAGACAAACCTTCTTCCTTTTGGTCTCTTCACCGCCTCACTAGATGCATCTTTCAGACTCATGTGCATTCTATTGGGCCCATTCCACTCTTATATACCTTGAATGCAAGCAATGATTACAGTAGCCTGGTGATCTACTTACCTAGGACTAAGCATTTGAACCTCTCCTAAACCTGCCAATCTTCTCACCTTAAGGAATAATTCAGAAATGCAGGTAAAACAGTTATATTAATGTTTCCGAAATTTATTTTATTCAAACAGGTCTGTGACCTCTAGTTTTCTTTGGTTTTGAATGTAAATTGCTTTATTTTCTATAGTTACTTTCTTAATGAGAAATGCTTGGGTGATTTTCATTTATACTGTTGGCTCATATGTATCATATTTCTGGATATAAGATCAAGGTAAACTCAACTGTCATGTCAAGAGAAACATGAAATTTTTATATCTGTCTTTAATATTAAAATAATCTTCTTTTTGAAAGGCTAGGAAAATTTTTGGTGGCAACATAAGGGTTTGGAGTGATGTTTTGATGACACAAATAAAATAAAAGGTTATATGATTTACATAAAATTAGTTTTGAAAAACCACATGTGTTTCAGAAGAATATATTTGATCATAGTTTTCTTGAGCAGTATTTCCAATCTACAAGCCACAAGGATGCTAAATTAATAATAACTTAATTTCCATTGTATTAGATGTTACTCAATTCATAGTATCTCATTATCTTTATGTTTAAAACAAAGCAATGAGTGATCACGTTGTATCTCCCCCAATTACCTTCTAACTTGGTTCTCAAGCACATGTCAAATTTCTGGGGCTTGTATCTGATTAGCATGGTTTCTCATGACTTACAATTGAAGAATAATGTTCAGGCTATGTGCAAAATCAGAATCCAGCCTTGAGGATGCTTTCAGAAATTTTCAGTTATAATTACAAATATTATAACAAAATACTAATATATGTTATACTTGATAAGCTACAATTTTATATAATATGGTTATATATGAATTAGTAGAGCACAATGCAAAGGCAGTTCTTATAATTTGAGATTACCGAATCTATATTCTGATCACACATTTACTAGCTGCATGCCATTAAAGAGCTTCTACAGATTCCTAGAAAATAGCAATAGTAATAATACTGAACTCGGGCTGGGGTTGTGGCTCAGTGGTAGAGTGCTCACCTAGCATGTATGAAACCCAGATTTGATCCTCAGCACCACATAAAAATAATACACAAAATAAAGATATTGTGCCCATGTACAACTAATTTAAAAAAAAATTACCAAATTCACTGCTTTATAGTGAAGATTACTTGAGATTAAAGAGGAGTCTTAGTCTTAGAGTAAGTCTAGTCTTAGAGGAAGTCCTTAATGTCTTAGATATAAAAGAGCAGGAAAATGGCAACCTCTTCACATAACTTGAATATGCTTTGTCACTCATCAATTATTCCCCATAATCATAACGACTTTTCAATTCATAGTATCCTATGATACTATTCATAGTATCTCAATTCACCTTTCAAAGCAGCGCACTACCCATCCTAAGTGTCTCATAACCTCACATCAGTGTGTTTCAATGCTTAATAAGATAAATAGAATCAACACAGAATTTACAGTGGTTTGACTCCCTGTTTAAAAATCATGTCCCATTTTAAAAAGTTTGTTTATACACATTAAGAAAGTTATCAAACTTTATTGGATGCATTGTTTCTTAATTGTAAGATGGAAATAAGCTTCATGCACTTTTGTGAGAATTTAATTGTTATCATACCTCATAGAAAATGATTATATTTTCCATTATGAAGCACATTCAGGTAATATAGACCGGGGTGATTCCGGTCTATATCCGGTCTTATGGGTATAAGCATCTGCAAGGATAATTATTTTGAGCTTCACATTATTTGCAAGACATTTAAAATATCACTGTATATAAATTGGGTTACAGTAAACAGAGCAACTACAAAAATCAAAGTTTGTACATATTGATTTAAATATTATCTTAGGGACATCAATGAACTGTCCTCAGGTTAAGAATGGTTAGCTATTTTGTCTTTCACAATTACAAATGTCACATCTTGCCAATTTGGGTTACAAAGGGGCTTAAAGAGAATTAGAAATTTGTGGTAAATATTTGGGAAAAACGTTACTGCACAGTCATGTCTTACCAGTGGTGATAGTATAAAGAAAAACACTCAAAGCTTTTTTCACATAGGCTAAAATGATACCATGTAAAAAGATGTTGGAAATAAATCAAAAATTTATAGATACAATTGTGGTACCAGAAGGGAGGATACATATCTAAAATGCTTCTTTAAAAAATCCTTTTAAAAATCAATCAATCAGATCTCATTAAAACTTTAAAAAAAAAAGGTCACCAAAAGTTTCATCACCATCCAATTTGCTACTTTATAGAAATTATCACTATTCTGAAGTTGATATGTATTATTTCAATATGAGTTTTGTGTTTTTATCACATGATTTCCTATGAGCAATATAATGTATTGTTAAATACAAAATCATTCTTTTTTACATTTTAACTTGTTATAAACTTGAGGTTTAAAAACTTTTTATAACACATACTGTATGAATAAATCCCAACTTATTTATACAGTGTCTTACTTTTCACAATCACAAATAGGATTCCAGTGAACATCCTGGCACACAAGTTGGTGTATCTCTTCAGTATATGCCAAAGAAACCAAACAAACAAACAACAACAATAACAACAAAAAAACCCTGGACAACAAACATCAAAAAAGCTCCTGGGTCTTGGGTATATCTGTCTTCAACTTTAGTGGACCCTCAAAAATCCCTGTTTACAATGGTTATATCTTTTTAAAGACTCATTCATAGCAAACTAATTCCCTGTGACTCCATATTCTCCCAATTAGTCAGTAAGAGAAAACTTTATTATCTGTTATTTTTATTTGCATGAAATGCTCTGTGGATACCATTTTGTGTATGCATGTGATAAAATATACATGATATAAAATTTACCTTTTCAATTAGTTTTAATGTGTACAGTTCAGTGGTGTTAAGTACATTTACAATGTTGTGCAACTGACTACACCATTCATAAGCATAATATCTTAATTTCACAAAAGTGAAATTCTATAACCATTAAAAAATAACTCTTCATTCCATACTGCTACCAGCTATCCTCAGCCACCAGTCTTATTTTTTATCTCCATGAATTCAACTAATCTAGATAATTCATAAAAGTGTAATTATATAATATTTATCCTTTTGTTTCTGGTCTGATTTCACTTAGCATAATGTTTTCAAATTTCATTAATGTGGTAGCATGTGTCAGAATTTTGTTACTTTCTAAGGCAGAGAAACTTCCTACTATATGTCTATACTGTATTTTATGTATCCATTCATCAGCCAAAGGAGATTTACATTTTGGGTTTTTTCCATAGTTGGCATTGTTGCTATGAACATTGATGTGTGAATATCAGTTTGAGTCTCCTTTTTTAATCTTTTGAATACATACATAAAAGTGGAATGGCTGGAGAATTTAAAATTCCAAGTTTATTTATTTATTTATTTTAGTAACTGCTATATGATTTTTCACAGTGGTTGCTTTATTGTACATCCTCACAAATAATGTACAAGGGTTTCTCCACAACCAATACTTGTTATTTAGTTTTAGTTTTTATTATATAATAGCCAACTTAATGGGTACAAAAGGCTATCTCACTAGTTTTAATTTATAGTTTTCTAAAAATGAGTGAAGTTGAACATCTTTTTATGTGCTTATCCATCATCTTTGTTTCCTCACTGGAAAAATGTCTCTTCCACTCTTTACTCATGTTATAATTGTTTTGTTGTTGTTATTGTATTAGTATACAAACCTGACTTTAATTTATTTTGATATATTTCTCTGATAGTTGCTAAGGCTAGAAATTATTCTAAGTACATTCTGGGCACTTTGAGGGTTCTTATCTATGAATTTTATTTTTATACACTGAGAAAATTTTGATTGAAATATTCACTACTCATTGTGTTTTTTAACATACTGTGAGTTTTAATATGCATTCTTCAATTCCTGACTTTTTTTCTTTATGATGTTTCTGTACCACAGAAATGTTGAATTTTAAAGTAACTAAGATTATCTATTGTGCATCAATAAAAGTGATTATCTATATATTTTGTACAGTTAATATTTTAGAAATCTTATACAAGGCATCCTTCCTTCCAACATCTAGTCTAAAAATACTGTTACCTTATTTTTCTAAAGATTCTTAGAGCTTCCAAGGCATCTAAATATTTAAAATCATTCTGCATTTTATAAGCTATATGTCCAATAAAATTTGTTACCATGTGGTCAACAAACTATGTTGGATCTGTTTCAAAGAATTATTTATTGCCAGGTAATTGTGTTTTATATACCAAATTTCCATATAAATGTGAGTATATTCCTGATTCATGTATTGAGTTGCATTGTTTTATTGTTAATCAATGTATAACTATAAAATGATAAAATGAACATAGTTTTGCATTAAGTCTTGGCACCTGGAAGGATAAATGATTAATCATTACCTTTTTTCAATACAATTTTAATATTTCATGACTATCTCTCCTCCATATACATTTTAGTACCTATATTTCAACTACATTAAAATTTTGTATTGAGTTTTTGTTATAATTACATTGAGCTTATAAATCATTTTGAGAGTAATGAATCATTTCCTACCATTGAAACATCCCAGCTTCAGACATATATCTATCTTTATTTATTAGCTTTGTTTGGTTTTGGGGGCCTACAATAGTCTCATTGAGATATGTAAAGAGGAGAATTATGTGGCACATGAGAAATGAATGACACCAATAAAGAATGCAGGAAAGTCAGTTAATTATATAGAAACAAAATTAGACTTTTATTATCCAAAAGTTTTTTGCAGTTTAATAAAAATTACTTGTATTCTATATTTTTGGTGTTATGAATTTTGTCTGAAAAACAATATTCTAGCACTGTCAACTTGAGTAATATCATTAACTTTTAAACATGGATCTTCAATCCATTAATTTTTTAAAATTTTCTTTATTAGGTAGTTAACTGTGGCAGTATATCTTTTTAAATTATTTAGTTTTTAGTAATATATTTTATTATTCCTCTTGAGTTGTATTATTGACTATATATAGGACAATACTGAAAAAATGGTATCAGGAAAAATTTGGAGCATGTCACACAATTAAATGGCTCCTAAGAATGCACAATTGCATATGATATTAAATGGGTTATAGCAATAGAAGCACAGAGAGGGCAGGGAGAAAGAACAGACACAGACATTTTAATTTGACAGGTTAAAGATGTTAAACCCTATTCCTAACAAATGGCCTTCCTAAAACCATTTAATTGTTGTTTTCTGGTCTGTTGCTCATCTCAATTTTCATTTATTGCTAAGATTTATATTAATATATTTTATCTTGCTTATGAGCAAATCTAGTGTTTTTTAAGTTTTTGAGATATTTCTGTATTCCTTTGTCAATGCTTATAGGATTTTTGCATTAAATCCAGAATGATGTTAGTCTATGATTTTTCTTTTACACTTTGTATCTTTGTTTCAAAGTTAAATTTTACTGAGTAAATGAGTTTCCAAATATGCTTTATTATCTATAGCTCACAAAAGTGAAGGCTTATAGGGCTAGGGCTGGGGCTGGGGCTCAGCGGTAGCCCACTTGCCTGACATGTGTGAGGCACTGGGTTTGATTTTCAGCACCACACATAAATAAATAAAGGTCTATCAACAACTTAAATAAACATTAAAAAAAGTTAAGGCTTATATATGCTTGATATATGTTCACCTATAAAAACAACTATGTTGGGTTATTCAAGGGGGAAAGTTTGGTAATGAAGAAATGTTCTTGTACATTTTAAAATTGCTTCTCAAAATAGTATTTTTTTTCACTTTCAAGAAAACAACATTTTTCTTCTAAGTTTTCAAACATAATAGCATAGGTTTCTTAGACTATTCATAATTTTTTGTCTTACTTTTGTTTAATTTCCCTTTTTATTTTCTTTGTTATTGTCAGTGAATCCTCTTTTTCTTGATTCATATCGAATTCAAGCTGTTTATTTCGTTAGACTTTTAAAGAATTGAATTTTGGATTAGATAATCTTATATATTTGATAATGTCTCACATTTTTTTACTTATATTCATTTCTATTTTACTTATTCTTTTTTAAAGGTTCACTAAAGATTTTTATTTTCTAGAGATGGCACTTTTTAAAAGGAAACTCAAATGAAGAGCTTTGAGAGAAGACTGTATCAACTGCCTTTTTATGCAACAGGAAGTAAGTTTGCACAGTTAGCAAATGCACAATAAAGCACTTTTTGCTCATGTCATTGCTAATGCGTAGAAAATCATTTGGGATTTTTTTAGCTCATGAGGTTAAATGTAGTGTGCATTTTCTCATTTGGAGTTTTGTGACATGTGAGATTAAATGTACTGAGTAGTTTATTAACCAAGTCTTCATCATATTTTACAAACAGTACATGAAATTTTTAAAAATCTTTTTTAGAATTTTTATAAAATATAACTGTATTTTTCCATAATCATAGTTTTTATTAGTATAGATTTTCTATATACCTATAAATTAAAAAAAATTGTCATATGAATTGAAAAGTTATATTTTTCCAAGGTCACTGAGGAAGTTTTATTAAATATAAATAAGTATATTTTATTAAGGTTTCAAATCATTGTGCACCAGTAATGTTTTAAAATCCTTAAAGGAAAAAAAATGTGGAAAAATAAAAAGTGACTTGTGAAAAAACAAATGTATTCCAAAGTTTCAATATATTTTTATATTCTTTTAGATTCACAATACATGTTGGTGCCAGGGACAGTGGCACATGCCTGTAATCCCAGAAATTTGTAGGCTGAGTCAGGAGAGTCACAAGTTCAAGTCCAGCCTGGGCAGTTTAGTAACACACTCCTCACATGGAGAAGGCCCAAGCCACACACAGTAAGACTGCTCCACATATAAATTTCATTGCCTTTTGTTTTGTTTTGTTTTGTTTTCTCAGAACATACACTAAATGTTGGGCATTTTGAGACATAAATACCACCTGTGTTACTCTTTCAGTCTCTTGCAGACTGATTCCCCAAGAGCAAAAGAGGACAGTTTTGAGCATGCACAGATTGCTCTTCCCAAATTTGCTTCCTCTTTCTTCACTCTTCCCCAGACCTCAATGGCAGAGTGAGTAGAAGAAAAAGTGGATGGCATGGAATGTTAAAGTTGCTTCTTTCCTCTAATGAAAGAAAGAAAGAAAGAAAGAAAGAAAGAAAGAAAGAAAGAAAGAAAGAAAGAAAGAAAGAAAGAAAGAAAGAAAGAAGCTCATTAGAGATTGAAAAGCTTAGTTCCTAAAAATTGCTGAAATTATAAAGTCAGGACAGCATTATAAGAAAACATAAATGAAACATTCAGTTGTAAAGTCACTGTTGATCAATATGATGAAATCTATCTTTGCCGTGTCTCACCATTTTTATTAATTATTCTGAGACAAGTTCCAAATAAATACTTTTTTAAAAAAATTGTGATAATAGTGGTGTGTCTAAGGAGAGGCTCCAGATTGTAATCTATATATGTCAAGTATAGAGCTAGCCATAATCAGAAAACATAATTTTTTTTTCTTAAAGTCTAAACATGTCTTTCCAGAGATCCTCTAAAATTTTACTCCCTTAAGGAACCTCTTATCTGTGAAAGATTTTAAGATACAAAAGAGACTGGCATATAAGCCCCAATCCCATCAAATATTTGTTGTATGATAATTTGGTGAGGTGTATTATCTCCTGGAGATTTAGTAAAAAAAAAAAAAAACACCTTAATAGAGTCACTGAGAGTATACCATGTTCTAAGGCATGCAGCATTTAATCCAAATTATACTAACATAAAAGCATCTGCTTTGTTTCTCTGCAGTTATTAACCTTTCAGTAAACATAGGACATAGGAGCACACATACTTCTCACTGCTGTTCATCTGAGTTCACGTTCTGCAGTATAACATTTGGTTTACTTCATAATGTAATAAATCCCAGACAGAGAAGATGAAAAGATGTGGCCCTGTGGCTTTATAACCTCCTGCACTGGACCACGAATGAATGTCTTTACTACTGAATGGTTCCGCACGACTTCGAATCTAGATATCAACTGCATTCAATTATTTTCTATAATACAAATAAATAAACCAACTGTAGTGGCACCCCCTCCTCCACACACACACACACACACACACACACACACACACACATACACACATAAAAAAAATCTTCCCTGAGCTTCTCCAGAAATCTTCATCATAATTGATTTTCAGACTATAAGCAAAAGATTCCCTATAAAAAAGTTCAATGAAGTTAAACTTCATATTTTCCTGTCGCTGTATTTTACTTGGCCATTGGCCAGGAAGAAATCAGCACTCCACGTGCTGAATGCCCCTTTACTTGTTTTTCACAAACATGTATCCAGTATAGTAGTTTGTAGAAGTGTGTATGCAAATGCAAAAATGTGATAAAAAAGACAAATCCTTTAACAAGGCCTCTAGCCTTGAGCTGGAGCTTCACAGAGATGTCTACATTTCTAAGATAAGAGAAGTTAAAAATTGGGCTCCATGGAAACCTCTGAGAGGGGGAGGAAAAAAAATGGATAAGTTCTTCCCTTCTAAGGCACTGTCCTTGAAGGGTTAACTTGCCCAGAAAAGTGAAAGAAAAAGCTGCTTTTATGTGAAATTCTGCAGACTGTGAACTTCTGAGCCCCTCCCCTTACAGGCTGGGCTAAAATTCTGAAACTACCTAAACTCGGGGTTCTGGAGATTAATTGATTACAGCAAAAGCTGTGCCTGCTGAATCTGACTGCAGCCAAATAAAACATTTCCTGCTATCTTTGGTGCCTTGCCTCATCTGTCCCTACAACAAAACTTTACATAAAACCAGAAGTTAGGAAATAAGAACAGAAGCATAATGTAAAAGCATAATGCATTTGTTCTAAAAACTTGCTTTCAAGTCCCCAGGGCACAGATTTCAAAGAATCAAAATCAGTTTTTTTTTGTTGTTGTTGTTGTTGTTGTTGTTGTTGTTTTTTATCAATAGTAAACTGAGGGTGATCTTCTAGTTAAAACATATCTGAACATGTCAAAACGATGTCAGTTATAAAACTACAATGAACTGTTTTGAAGTGTCTCCTGTGATGTCTGAGAATTTTACCTGTGTTCCTGTACCTTTACCATCTAATTTGCCTCAGTGATCTTTTTTCTACCACTTACATAGTTGAATGAAAGAATCAGTAAAAACAATGTAGCTTGCCCCATATTATGTCCTTTCATTCATTTTCTCCATTTAAATTTCATCAAAGTGTGCTCCTAAACCCAGTGATTTTGTTCAATTAACTTCCCATTTAATTGTTCAACAAATCCTATATTTCAATTTTACAATACCCATATATTTAGGTTGACTGCAAGAATTCACAATTTTCTCTTGCAACTTATCTCCAGTTCTGTAGTAGTGAAGAACAAGAATTGGGCCTCAGGCATGATCAGGGTTTGAGTTACAGCTGTTCTCCCCATCTCTGGAGTGCTCAGTTTCCTTCATTCTTAAATTGGGGAACACAATTTCCATAATGATTCCTGTACAATGAGATAAATAAGATAATAAATTTTAAAAACTCCTTATTACTGGGTGTGACACATTGTTAGTGCTTAATAAATGTAAAATTCATTTTAAAGTGAATTTGTGTGTGTGTGCATGTGTCTGTAGAACTTATAGTGAACTATGTCTAATGAATAAGTAAAAATAGTTTATAGAATGTAAATAATATTAATATTAGAAGATAAAATATGTCATGACAATTAGTTTGGGAAGTTGGAATTTGATTTCTAGGGTTGGATCTCATATCTACTCTGATCTGCTAGATGATGTCACTCAAATTAGTCAATATAGACTCTGTGTATCCTTTGCATGATCTGTATAAAGGAGTAATTATGGTAACAAATTTATAGGTATACTATGAGAATCTAACTTAGAAAATTACTTGCCACAAATTTGACATTTAATAATTAGTTTCAAATGAGTCATTTCATGAAAAATTCAATGTGAATATTTATAATCATTATAAACTGAGGACAACATTCATTTATATTTTCAAATTTAGAATTATACATAAAATTCAGCAAATACCCTTATAAACTTGAACATTATAATAACATATTTCAAGGGTTTTCAGCATTACCTCAGGGTTCAGAAGTTTATAAGTGATAAATGTATCAACATTTAAAAGCTGTCATCAATAATACCTATAACATCTACAGTTCATGCTTTAATGTTCTTTTTTCCAAAGAAAGTGCTGTATAAAGGTTATGGAGAAATAGTCTAAGATTCATTGTATACATCCACATAACATGTTATCTCTTTTAAGATGTGATAGCTATCTAAGCCCATAAAGCCCTTCATTTAATATTCATTTTATGTATATAAAAAGGCAGAAATGTATTTTCATGATATATCACTTGTGTTTAGCATTTTAAATTTAGGGTTAAAAAATGGACAGGGGAAACAAGGTAATTGCTAACTTATTAACCACTCCAAATACATACACAAATGTAAAAATGTACTCTCTCATTCTGCAATTATGATAAAATGAAGATACAAATGAAGAATGAAGTATAAACAAAAATGTAGAAATTAAGTGTGAGCCATAAATTCAAGCCACAAGTAGTTCTCTAAATTTTAGTAGCCATATTTAAAGCAAAATAAGCAGGTGAAATTAATTTTCTTCATTATTTCACACAATAGATGCTATATACTATTTTCCAATATTTAACAATGCTTAATAAACATTTTATAATACTTATCTAATTAAAATACAACTAAGTAATTTATAGAAATTAATATTAAAACTCTTCTGAGGTATTTTTATTACTTGTTTTATACAAAGTCTTAAAAACCATGTATAGTTTACATGTGGAACACATTTCAATTAAAGATAGCTACATTTCTTCTTTGCCTACTATTCACTTTGTGGATCAGAAATTCTATTGGTAATTTCAGGTTGTTCTCAAAACTCTTATAAATTCTATTGTTGAAAATAGAATACTACTGTTAAACCTATAAGAACACACATATTCCTGAGCAATGCCAGACCTAATATTTATAGAGAGTGCATTGAAGTCCTGCAATGCCTAGCAGCACTATTGAAAAAAAATACAAGACATAAATACCTTTCAGAAATGCATAACAGTAGAGAAAGACACATAGAAGTTTACACTAGTGTTTCCCAACAGCCCAGATTACATCTCTGAGGTATAAGCAAGATTGATACATCCTTTGTACTTTTACTGTCATTGCTGGCATTTAACAAACCCCCATCTCTAGAATTAAATTATTTTATCATTCGCAAACCTAAGATGTAATTTGCAGACTTATTTAGAAATACAGATAAAACTATACTTTTCACATAGTTTTCTATAAGATTTGAAATATGGGTAACTTAGGGCTTCCTCATCTTGAAAACATTTCTCACCTTTTCCCCCAAGACCTCAAGAAAGGAATATGCTTATTGACTGCTTCTCTTAGGTCCTATGATGTTTCAGTCTAGCTTATTCTTTCATACTAAGGCTTCTTCTTGAAATATTTCTTAATAGATGACCTTTAAAATCTAGAAAATTCAAAACCTTTGATTAACTCTGACCCTCAAATCAAGGATAGAGCTAGATTTATAGAATTTTGGTTTATCTTTTCTCTTTCTCTCTTTTACATTTTACAGAGTCTTCCTATGTTGCCCATGCTGGACTTAAACACCTGGGTTCAAGTGATTCTCCTGCCTCATCATCCTGAATAGCTGGGACTATAGGCATGCATCAACAATCCCAATTTCAGACTTATGGAATCTTTTAGAGCATCTTCCTTGAACTCACAATTCACTTGCAAAGCAAAATGCACACCCAGCCTATACATCCTGAACATTTTACAGCAATGTTCTTTCACACCTACATAGTCTTGGGAAAACTCATTTGTTCTCTTTACCATCACATAATACTTGAATGTTGGTGAATCAACAAATATAGTTCAGAACTTTCTTCTAAAATCAATAACTCAGTAACCTATCAACTCTCTGGACATATTTTCCACAAATAACTCAAAAGTAGGGTAATGAACCATACTTGGTTTCCAGAAACTATGCCAGATTTTTCATTGAAATTCCTGCATCCATAGAAATTCCTCAATGCCGAGGCCCCAAGACAGTTATTGTTTCCCTAGCATGGGGGGCCAGAAGATTGAGAAAAAAAGACAAACACAAAATATAGAGAGAACAGGACTCAGTGCACTAACCAAACTCCTAATGGAAGAGAGACTGGCCAGGGGTAGGCTCGGCACGTTTATTATATAGGTTTAAACATCAAAATGATTTACTGTGGGAAAGCTTCTTCAAGATAAACAAAAATGATGTTGTGAGCAGGAACAGCCCAATTAAAGCCTATCAGCTTGTGCCCATATCTCTTCTACCTCCTCTACCTCCAGTCAGCTGACATCTGAACTCAAGGCCATGAACCATTATAATCTGTGAGCTGCACAGAACCCCCTTTGAACAGGATGTCACCAGTGACAGTTTCAATCTTTGCATTTCTACCAAGAGTTCTCAGAAGGATTGCCTCTTCCTTAGGCTGGTAATCAAAAACCTGATTCATTTACTGCTCCCAACACCTCTGTTCTATAAAAACTGATAGGTAACTCTTAACAACCCTGACCTTGAATATATTATCTTTACACCAAACCTACACTTAAGTTCCAGTCTTTAAAAGTTCTTGCTACATCCCCTGCAGCAAGGAATCAGTAAGCCCAATGGAGGGGTGAACTGGCTGGCTGGAAAATTAGAAGTCTGAAGAAATATTTAGAAATAAAGACAAAAGACACAAAAAATAGTTTCAAAAGTAGAGGCCTGATGGGTGGACCAGACTTGATGAGTTGCATTGTTAACAAAGGACAAAGGCCAGCAAATTCTTTATTTAAAGGGAAGCCCATCAAAGGAGTTTATTGTCAGGTAGGGTTCTTCAAGGTGAACAAAGTCAGCAGGAACAGGCTAATTGGGACTTAACTATTCTTGCCATATCTTCTGGTTCTGGACAGCTGGCCGCTCAAGGCTGTTGAGTACTGCATATTTCTATCACACCAGGGCAGCAGGCATCTGAATTCAAAGTTAGAAAAACCATAAATCCCACCCTAGGCTAGGAATCTGCCCCATTAACAATGGCCCCTTACAAATGGTCATGTTTTTCAGCACAATTGTAGTGAGAGAAACCCAAAAGGGCAATCTAGTTGTTCATGACTATGGAGTTCAAAGCAATGCTTCATTTGCTGATACTGACACAAAGTCACAAAAGTTATAATCCTATGTATTATGGAAGCATTCTTACTCTTTCCCTTCCTGTTTGTAGTTATGATTTCATTGATTCAAGTCATGTTTATTAACTATCAGCTAAGAATTATCAATTGAGTACAGTGACCAGAATATCTGTTTTTATTAAACTTATGCTTTCTTGTGAGAATATAGAAAACAAATAGAAAAATAAAATCACATATATAGTTTCATAAATACTGATATAAGAACAAAACAAAACAGTAAGAAGAACAGGAACTGTAATGTTTCAATGCAAGAAATGGTCTGAAGTACCAGCAGTACCAAAGTATTCTTCTTTTACCATTAAAGTTTTATGATTCAAGGGAGCACTTATTTATTTTGGTCATTCATGGTGATCCCAAACCCTCTGAGAATGGCACTGAATCCCAAGCTGAATCAATGAACTTTTGTAACACTCTCCTATTCATGGGTGTTCAGATTTGAGCATAGGACTCAAATTTTTCAAATCAGGTTGAAAGATTTACAGTCCAATATTATGTGAGAAGTACCATTTCTTTTTTAGATTTGCACATAAGAAGTAATGCATTATCCAGTTGCTGTTTGTAGCCATCTTGTTCA
Source organism: Urocitellus parryii (assembly GCF_045843805.1). NCBI lineage: Eukaryota > Metazoa > Chordata > Mammalia > Rodentia > Sciuridae > Urocitellus > Urocitellus parryii. The sequence continues at coordinate 65,255,752 of NC_135538.1, read as the reverse complement.
TTCAAGAAGAAAACAATGAATGGAGCTAAGAAAATAGCTAAGGAATAAACCCAAACATCAATTCATGTCACAACTTCGGCATCACTACATTTTTTACTTTCTTTCACATGCCATAAAATAAGGTATAATGGTTGAAGACAATTGAATTTTGGATTTCTATAACTAGCTAAATGAATAATATGGACTTTCACCTTAGAAAGTGTTCATAAGAACTTTTTCTTCTATTTAGAATGTATTTCTTTCCTTATTTTCCTGAATGATTGCAAAAGCCAGACATTTTAGCCTAGTGTAGATGCTTCTCTCCTCTATATCTACAAAACTTATCACATATTGCAATTATATGTGTACCTTAATTGTATTATATCTAACTTGGAGGCAAGTGATGAAATTATAACTAGGAAGCCTCTTATCTTTAGTATTCTCTAATTTAGTTATACAATCTAATTTAAATTCTAAAAATTGATAGACAATTCCTCTAACATAGTCCTACCCTATAAATTTTAGCTAGGTTATAGTACACCAAAAAAAGATAAAATTTTATCTTCCTATTGTCAAAACACTTTTCTGTTTTGACAAGCAAATACAAAACCAATTGTTTTACTGAGTATGAGAGATTTCTACTTACTAAATTATTTTTCTTCTAACACATTTGAAAAGCAGATTCAGACACTTTTATTTCATTTTAAGAAAGCAGGTTACTTAAATTTTTAACAGTGTATGTTTAAATATAAAGACTTTCTACACTAAAATGCAAAGCTTTAAGTCAATTTAAAAATATTCCCTACAATTATTCATTTTTCAGGTATGGTTTCTTCTAGGTCATATTTATAATCCAAAATTGATAACATATTACAATTTTTTTTCAAACTGTATGATAATCCCTCCCCCCAAAACATGTTTTTCCCTTTATATAAAATTTTGGTAAATCATGGTTAATATCTAAACCAATCATTTTTATCCCCAGCAAAAATTAATCATAAAATTCTGCTGTGTTCTCAATTTCACACTGAAACTTACATAGAAATCAACAGGAAAATAAGAGTCACAAGCAAATAATTTGCATCTGGGAAATTGCACTGCAAGAAACAGGTTCTACAACCTTATACCAATAAAAACAAAACATAAGGAAAAGAGGCCTAGTAATTAGTGACGGAAGCAATGAGAAAATGATAAGGAGTGGAAAGCAAGCAAGCAAGCACAGTCAACCTCTTACACTCTTCTAAACTAAATTTCAGTTGGAAATTCAAGATCTAGTTCTGTCCCTTAAGAAATATATCTGTAGGAAAGTTGTATTTTCTTGCTGCATATGTTTTATTCTGCTTATATCAAGGAAGCAGTATTTCAACAACAGCTTGCCATCAATATTTAGGAAGACAAATTGGGTTTCTGCAGAGAGCAGACTTGACTAGAATCCCCAAAACAGTGTTAGGAACATCATGCTTATACCTGATCTGTGGCTGTCTAGTGGATTGAAAGTACTTAGTGCACTGAAATGATTTAGGTGACTATAAGACTAGACACCATTTGTAATTTAATCTCATATTTACATACATTTATCAATTCTGATAGCTCAATTATGATTAGCAGCAATAATGGGAAAATATAGGATATACTATATTGCTTCTTAAAACTAAGAAAATAGCTTTAAATGTAATGCATAAATTTATATATCTGTAATGTACACATTTTATTATATAATAAATATATTTAAACTTGTCAAAAAATTCTAGTGTTGTATGTTTAATAAGAATATAAGACAGAAAATTTCTCAAAATAAAATTAATTTCACCCCAGTCTTCCCAATTATCATTTTAATCTCCTGAATCAACTTATTTTGAAACATTTCTTATTTATTTTTTTATTTATTATCTATGCCGTCAGTTAGCAGCTTAAAGTTCTATTTCTTTGCTTATCTATTTTAATTTTAAGCAATATGTAATTCACAAGAATTGAAAATGATATAAATCAATTTAAAAATCTGATTCAGTTGCTTCCATATCTAAAATTGCTCCATGGCTACAATTGGTGATATGGTAGTAAATGTTTGACAATGGGATCAATAAGGGGGAAAAAACCCTGAAATTTGCTGCACAAGCTACATTCTGTAATATGAACACTCCCACCAATGTCATTTTCAAAGTATCAGAGAATTGGCTAGAACAATCTCTGAAAATTTAGTAATCTGTTGTTCAAGTGATCAGCCTCGATTCAGTATACCACTAGATAAAACCAATTAATATTGTTGGTTACCTTTTAATACTAATTATTATCTTTCCAATTATTGATAAAGTGTCTTCATTCACAACCTTGACTAGGCCCTTTCTTCCTCTCTTTCACCTTTATTTAATAATCATTTTCATATTAGAATATGAAAGACAGGGAAGTGGACTAAGAGAGTAAAGACTGGTTTGTAAAAACTGAATTATTTGTCAATTTGCAATAAAACAGAGATAGAAATGTAGATCATTATATAAAAAATGTACTAATATATTGTAGTATTAGGAGCATTAGTTTTAATTTTGAAAGAAAATTAATTTGTATCCTTACTTACAATGAGTATAAAAATAATTATAAACACAATGGAAAAATATTTAAAATTCCATATTTTAAGGGCTTGGAAAACTACCTGTGCTGTGAATCCTCAAATAGCCAAATTCCAAGAGATGTGAAATCTATAGAAGTGAGCATGATATTTTGTACTGCATTTTCTTTGCAAGTAATTTATGATTCTACAGTTGCAACTGAGAGAGTATGAAATTGAGTAAAAGTTCTATTGCATTTTCAACAATTTTATGAGAAGAGGATAGAAATGAAAGATTAAAACCCAGCAATAAGAAGGAGTTTTGGTTAACAGGCCAGGCTTTTAAAAAAAGGTTACAAATTATAAGAATGAAACAGAATTGGACCAATTCACAGAAGAAACAAACCTCAACTTTAAACTTCAGTCCATGGTTGGATGGATTCAAATAATCTGGCATTGTCGTAATTACCACTATGAAATAGAGTATATATATTTTTTCTGCAAGGATATATTATCCCATGCTTCAAACAATTTCCTAAAAGTTTTTATAGATAGAAGCACTTAAACAAAAGTCACCAATCATGCCAAAAATATAAGAATTACTCAAATATTTATAAAAATATATTGACGAAACTGGGATAGAAATTAAAGATCAAAGCTTAAACAATAAAAAAATCCTCAGAGGAGACAAAATGAAATGAAAATAATGTATTCCTCTTCTATGTATAAATCCAAAATTCTAAAATAAAAATTAGTGAACTAAATAAAAACTACATGCAATAAATAACATATGATAACCAAATACTTTATTTCAGAAATTCAAAGGTATTTAATATTAAAATGAATGTAATTTGACATGTTAAGACAACAAAGGAGGAAAAACTATGATCTCAGTAGAAACAGAGAAACCATTTGATAATAAACGAGGTAATTTTAAAAAATAAATTTTCTTAATCTGATAAAGAGTGTCTAAAACTTTTTTAAACATTTAACTAACACAATTGATGGTGAAATTTTGAAATACTAAAAAACTTTCCTGGAAATGAAGATTGAGACAAAAAGAGCTTTTCTAATCTATTATGCATTATTCTGACAATTATTTAGCACAAAACAGACCAGGAGAATAAAAAAGTATATATTTTGTTAAAAAGTTAAATTAGTCAAATAATTTACAATTTTTGAACATAGAAATGCAAAAGAATGAACAATAGAATACAATATATAGACTCAGCAAGTCACTTTTTGTAACTTTAAAATAAAAAATAAAAATAAGAATAAAGTTCAATTTATTAGCAATTGAATCAGAAGATGAAATTTTAAAATTATAAAAGTATCCAGTAACATCAAACTAACAGGACTAAATATCCACAAGATGTTGAAGACCCCCACAGAACAAAATTAAATATATAATATTACTGAGAGATATTAAATAAATGGAAGGATGAAGCATATAAATAATTTAGAAGTTTCAGACTGCTAAAGATATCAAATATTTTTAAATTATAGTTTTTTTTGTGTGTGTATGTGTAAATTGGCAAACATTCTAAATGGAAAGAATAAACAAGACAATCTTTTAGGAAAAAAAGAGGTTCAAAGACATAGTGTGGTTTAGGCACAATGATGGGTAAATATTTATGAAATAAAAAGTCCCAAAATAGATTCACATGTGTTTGAACAATTGATTTATGATCAAAGTAGCACTAAAAACAATAACTGAATACAGAATCTGATAAATGAATGATTTAAAGTCATTTATATATTACTAAATTCTTGAACTTATACCATACACAAATTAATTCTAGGTGATAACATAAAATTAAAACCATAGAGTTTTTAGAAAAAAAAAAACTTAAGAATATTTTTAAATCTTCAGGATAGGCAAAGATTTCTTAAATATTACAGAAATAAACGAGCATTTACCACAAAAGAAATGACAGATAAATTGGATTATTATTCAAGTGAGAATAAATGAGAACAATATATGGCATTTGCAAAACACATAAGCAAAAAAGAAGTTATATTTGAGATACATAAATAACAGTTTTACATTAATAAAGAAAAGGAAAATAGAAAGTAAGGAAAATAAGAAGGAAAATTAACAGATGCTTAAATAAAGAAGATATCTAAACAGGCAATGAGTTTATGACAAGGATCTGAAACTCATCAATAATCGAGAAAGGCTAATTAAAATCCCCCAAATTCCATTTCATACCCAATTAAGTTTTTCTTCAAAATAAAGCTTAAAAGTAATGTTGTTGTTTATTAAGATAAATGTCTCCATGATTTAGTTTGAAGATTTGAATTATATCCATAATAATATTTCTTTAATATTTTAGTTTCCTCTATTTTCTGTTGTGTTTTTGTTTTTCCTGAAACTCTTACTGAAATAAAGATTGGTCCTGCTGGATTGGTCCTTTCTAATATTCCCTATTTATTCTGATTTATTTTATATTAAATACCTTTTTAAAATTGTCTTTAATATTTTTTTCTATCCATAACTTTATTATCCTTTATATGAATACATGACCAGCATAACTCCACATCATGTACAACCACAAGAATGGAATCCTAATTAGAATGTTATACTCCCTGTATGTACAATATTTCAAAATACACTCTACTATCATGTTTAGCTAAAATTAACAAATAAAATAACATAAAGGTGTATATGTTAATGCTATACCATATAATATTTCAATAATGTATATATTTTGTAATATTTACATCAAATGAAAACATTTATCTTCTTCAATATTTTCCTTTTTTTATTGTGAAAACTCCTTTCTCTGATATTTTGAAATGTACAGTACATTATTGTTATATTTAGTTACAATCCTGTACAATAACAAATCAGAATGTTCTACTCCTAGCTGTCTATAACACTGCATCCTTTGAACAACCTCTCCCCATTCTTTCCTTCCCTCTACTCTGCCCAGCCTCTGGGACTCCTCTCAGCTTCTGTGAGATCATTTCAGATTCTATTAATAAGATCCTAATGTGCTATCTTCCTCTACCTACCTTTCTTTACTTAAGATAATGATTTCTACTTTCATCCAGGTGGTTACAAATGACAGGATTCATCATGTTTTTGACTGAATAGTATTCCATGGGGGCCTAAATAACTCATTTTCTTTATCCATTTATCCCCTGATGGAAACCTAGATTGTTTGCATTTCTTGGCTACGGAGAATAGTGCTGCAATGAATATAGGAGTGCATGAGACTCCTCAGATTTCTACTGTGTTCATTTTTATCTTATTTATTTTAAAGTTGGCTTCTGTTTTAGCCTCTTTTATTTTTTCATTGCTGTAATCAAAATCCTGACAAGAACAATTTTGACCCAAATAATCTAGGCCTGAAGAGAAAGAGGAAATTCATTTCACACAGAGGACTTGGTGGGAGGATTCTACCTGATGGATCCAATTTCTAACAGGTGAGGCTCCAAGTGCTTTATTTATAGAGGAGCACAGCAAAAGGATTTACTCTGAAGAAGGGTTCTTCATTGTAATGAAGAAGCCAGAGGATGAAGGGAAATTGGCCTGATTGGAAGCTTATCAGTTTCACAGTAACTCTTCCTTCTCCAGGCAGCCAGCACTTCAAGGCTACATGGACACACTGGTATCTCTTTCCACCTCTAGGGAGTTGTGTTTGAACCCAGGGCTACCTACACCAATAAATTCCCCAGTAACACATTCTCTTTGAGCAGGACTTTAACAAGCCAAGGGAGCAGTCTCAGATCAGTGAGATGATGCAGAGAGTTCTCCGAGGGCACACCTCCACTTAGAGATGGCTCAGACAAGCCCACAATTCATTTGGGGCTCCCACTATTCCCTTGGACCATAGTCAGAGTTGAAGGATTCCAACAGAGACCGTATGATCCACAAAGCCAAAACTATTTACCATCTGACCTTTATCCAGAACAAGTTTGTTGAACTTGATCCAGAAAGGTAATATGCTTCTTCTGTGGTTTTAAAGTTAAGATTATTCACTTTTAGATATCTTTCCTTAATATGAATTTATAATATTTATAACAATTAATTTCATTGAACATATCATTTTGAAATTTTTGATAATTCTTAATGTGTTATTATTCTCATTCACTTCATTGAAACTGAACTCTGGCCCTAGAATCCAAGCCCTTGATGACCAGAAGGTCTGGCTATATAAGCAGAATTGCTCAAAGACCAGTTTTCCACAGATGAGCAAACAAATCCATTAGACTTTTAGACCCTCCAAATGCCATAATTTAGAAACAAAATCACATAACTGCAATCAGATTCTTTGGAGAAGAGCCCTGGATTTTTAGGTCTTAGAATAAACATCTGGCTCCCTTTTACTATGCACATGTATGAGGATATGGAAAGCATAGCTGAATTGAAAACATAAGAAGCTGTTCCATATATAGTAAAGTTTGTCTCTACTTCACTCCAGCCTACTCTGAATTCAATTTCTGTTTTCCAAGATCTCCTAAAGCAGCTTCCTACTTGCTTCCTACACCTTATTTTAGCACTTATCATACCTTTCCATCAGCTTTTTACTACCAGAAAAGCACTATCTTCTCCTACACTGTTCTATCCTAGTTGATCTGCTTGGTTTCCCTATATGATCACCCTAGGAGCTGAATGCTTATATCTAATTTGTCATTTGATATGAAATGTAGCATAGTGCTTTTATTTTGTTTATTTTCAGTTAATTTAATTTATTTTAAATAGAAGTTGCATATATTTAAAGTGTACACATGATGGGGCTTTTTGGTTGTTTTTTAGTGATACTGGTAATTGAATCAGTAGCACTCTGCCACTGAACTACATCCCTAGTCCTTTTTTATTTATTTATTTTTTTGAGATGGTATCTCACTAAGTTGCTCAGGCTGGACTTGAACTTGCAGTCCTCCTGCCTCAGACTTCAGAATTGCTGGAATTATAGGCATGAATCACTGCCCCTGGCCAACATGATGTTTTGATATACATAAACATAGTAAAAAGACTTCTATGGTCAAGCTAATTAATCTATCTGTCTCCTAATATAGTTATCATTTTTTTTAATTTTTGGAGTACCTAAAATTTACTCTCTTAGCAAATTCCAGTATAAATCTCAACATTACCAACTATAGTTATCATGCTATACATTAGATCTCTGTACTTATTTGTCCTGCTTTTAATTATATAATAGCTAAAGAGAAAAAAATAATGCTCTTTGTTTCTATTCATAATGAGTACTTAAATATTTACATATTAGGAATAATAAGTCTACATAGTGAGTACTTGGCAATAGTGTGGTGTTATGTGGGGCCTGTGACAAAAGAAAATATAGCAATACTGATTCTGTAATTAATAGAAAGTTTGATGTTATTCATCTTGCATGTTCCTGTATTAATATTTATTTTTTTTAAATATTGCATTAAAATATATTTGATCATGATTAGTGAGTATTTTGGTGACCGTAAAACTTGTGCCCAAGTAAATATCTTTCACCTGAATCTTGTTATAACCTTGCCTGGCATGGTCCTCAAAGCTCTTTATTATATGATAGTCTTCTTTTGAAAAAATCATGTAATCATATGTGACTATATAAGAAGGATATAGTCTGGAGCTAAAAATTTTATGCCACACATTTTATGTTAGCCAATAGGATATATTTATTCTCATAAAATAAAGTATTCCCATTATTAAGAGCTTTTTGTTACACATGTAGACATAATACAGAATAGAAGACACAGAGACAACCCACATGAATACAATTATTTCATAGTAGACAAAGGCACCAAAAACATACATTGAAGAAAAGATAGCCTCTTTAACAAATGATGCTGGGAAAACTGGAAGTCCATATGCAGAAAAATAAAATTAAATCCCTATCTTTCACTCTGCATAAAACTCAACTCAGAATGGACTAAGAACCTAAGTATTAGACCAGAGAAACTGGCCCTAATAAAAGAAAAAGTAGGCCCAAATATACATCATGTCAGCTTAGGAATAAGATTCCTAAAGCACAAGAAGTAAAATTAAATATCAATCAATACTTTGGAATCACACTAAAAAGCTTCTTCACAGCAAAGGAAAAAATCAAGAATGTGAACAGAGGGCTTATAGAAGGGGAGAAAATCTTTGCCACCTGCACCTCAGAGCATTAATCTCCAGGATACATAAAGAACTCAAAAAACTTATCACCAAAAGAAAAAAAAACCCACAAAAAAACAAATAACCCAAACAATGAAGGAATTGAATAGCACTTCCTTCACAAAGGAAAAATGCAAATGGTCAACAAATATACAAAAAAATGTTCAACATATCTAGAAATTAGAGAAATGCAAATTAAAACTACATTGAGGTTCCATCTCACTCCAGTTGCAATGACAATTATCAGGAATACAAATAATAAATGTTAGTGAGGATATTGGGAAAAAAGGTACACTCATACATTGCTGGTGGAACTGCAAATTGATGCAACCATTGAGGAAAACAGTATAGAGATTCCTCAGAAAACTTGGAATGGAACCAGCATTTGACTCAGTTATACCATTCTTTAGTATACACCCAAAGGACTTAAAATCAGCATACTATAGTGACACTATTACATTAATGTGTAAACATTCATGCAGATCAATTCACAATAGCTAAACTATGGATCCATCCTAAGTTTCCTTCAACAGATGAATGAATAAAGAAAATGTGGTATATATACGCGATGGAATATTACTCAGTCATAAAGAGAAATGAAATTATGATGTTTGCTGGTAAATGGATGGAACTGGAGACTATAATGCTAAGTGAAATAAGCCAATCCAAAAGCTGAATGTTCTCTAATATGCAGAAGCTAATTCACAATAAGAGGATGGTTTAGGGAAGAATAGAATTGTATTGGATTAGACAAAGTGGAATGAAGAAAGGGAGGGGAATGCAAATAGACAAGATAGTATAATGAATCAGACGTTATTTTCCTATGTTAATATAAGAATATATGACCAACATAATTCCACATCATGTACAACCAGAAGAATGGGAAGTTATACTCCATGTATGTATACTATGTTAAAATACATTCTATTGTCATGCATATCTAAAAGGAACACATAAAAAAAGAGCACTGTATTGAATGCAGAACTACAATAAAAGTGTGAGAAGACATAATTCGTTAAATCATTAGCAATTTTTATCATATGAATGTTCTAATATAAAATATTGGTAGTTCCAGGCATGTTGACACATTATAATCCCAGTGACTCAAGAGGCAGAGACAGAAGGAATAGAATTTGGAGGCCAGCCTTAGTAACATAGTGAGACTCTGTCATAAAAAAATAAAATAAAGGTGGGGGGAACAAGGAGAAGGGGATGTAGCTTGGTGGTAAAGTACTCCTGGTTCATTCCCCACTACCAAAAAAAAAAAAAAAAAACTAATGGGAATAGGATAGAAAAGAGTCAATTTTAATGTGTAGCCAATAGGAAGAATTTTTCTTATGCAAATAAGAAGATAAGAAGTGTAAACTATCGGTACAGTCCTGTAATCAAAAAATCAGCATGATCTCAAAGACTGGTTTTAGAACAATCTAAAAGATGTTAAAAAAGTATGTGAGAATAATAAAGTCAAGCTTCTAATTCCGCCTGAACTAATTTACTTGCTCTAATTATTTACAAAGAATCAAATACATTGTCCACAAATAAAGTGTCAGTAAATGTGCATTGCTCTGGAAAATGGAACACTTAAAAATATTTTTCAATTTTACCCTGTTAGATTTTTAAACTTAATTTTTCTGAATGTGTTTCAAAAAGAACATAAATAGAATGCTGCTGCATTAATAAAATCAATACCAATAATCATAATACATATTGAGTAATAAGAAAACCAAGATGATAGGCATCTTTATTTGTGATAAATGTTGGCAAGATGGAAAGAACACATTTACTAATGGAACCTTACAATCACAAAGTATTTCATGCATAAATATCCAAAATAAAATTATCATTTTCCAGGAATGAAAACACTTCAAAATTATAGAGTGCAAAGCTCCAAATTGATTCTATAAATGGATTCCAGAAATTCATTTACCAGATGGTTATATTTAAGATGCCACTCAAGCTTCCTGAGTACTTTAAAGATGGAGTCACCTGTATTTAAAATTCTACTAACAGAAAAACAAGATATACTTTTCCCTTGAGCACTAGGTGCTCGGTGAAACAAAAGATATATTTTTAAAAAATTACCAAGACCATTACCAATTAAATCATACTGATACACAGAGAAGGCAAATTAGTGTTTTAATTATTAATCAGGCTTAATTTCATATGAGCAAATCTCAGCCATCATAATCTAAAAATTCTTCATCTATTTCATGATTGCAATTTTGATTGTCATCAGAATCACTTACTTTCCCTTGTATTCTCTCTGAGAGGTAATATTGTGCATGTTTAATGCACAGATCCTGGAGTCAGATAGCTATCATTTACAGCCTAGGTTTGTCATTTTTAGCCAAAGTACTTAATCTCTCAGGTCTCAGTTTCTTCCTATAAAATATTACAATGGTAATCATTTTGCAAAGTTTTTGGAAATTAAAGGGGAAGATGAAATGCCTATGCCTATCATATAAAAAGTACAAAATATTTCTCAGTAATTGGGGTTATGATTTTTTTTTGTACCAGGGATTGAACACAAGGGTATATAAACACTGTACTACATCCCCAGCCCTTTTGACTTTTTCTTCTAAGGGTTTCACTGAATGGCTTGGGGCCTTGCTAAGTTGCTGACGCTGACTTTGAGCTTCCAATCCTCCTGCCTCAACCTCCCTACCTACCGGAATTACAGGTGTGTGCCATTATACCCAGCTTTAGGGTTACAAATTTAAAGAATGGTAAAAGTATGTAATAAAAGTGGATGACTTACTTTTAGGAAAACAAACACATGCAATGGAATATCTCACAGGCAATATCTCCCTATGCCTGTATACATGCTCTCTGCTATCTCACCTTTAGATCATCTATGTAATTACATAGCGGAGATTTACAAGTGCCATTTGAACAAGCCTTTTCCTTATGGAACAGTTTTCTCATAAATCCAGCATCTTTATTATAATCTATGTGGATTAGTGCTCATTTTGGATCCACTTAAGATGAAAACCAGATGCTAGTCACACCAACCCCAGAATATGTTAAAACTTGAAGATGTCATCCCATCCTTGCTTAAAGCAAGTACAGAGTGATTGTGAAACCAAAACTCATGATTTCAAGGGACACAGCACAGCCTGTTTCCAGGAAACACAACCATTGAATCAACCTCCCTTGACACCATAAAATTAAAGGATAAAATTAAGAATAAAATTCAACTAGTCTATTTCCTCTCACCTTATCTACCCCTCTGTTCTTGCTCATAACAGTCCCTGCCTGTAACTCCCTCTTTGACCTATTAGGCTTTTTCCCTTCTGCAACATTCTTATTTGTGCTGCTTATCACTCAGACCTCAGCTTGGATATCACTTCCTCAGGAAGTCAAATCTGAGTCAGAATCCTACCACTCCTAATTTCTTGGACAACGTTTGTCACATTTCTTTACACTGCCTCTACCTATCCAAACTCTGATTGCTTAGAAACACTTTGAAGTCAAAGATCATCATTATTGTGCCAGGGGCTTCTTCTTCCTGCCCAGGAGGGTGTAAGCCACCTGAAAAATTAAAGTCTAAAGTAATTCATGAAGAACAAAATACAAAGAGCCAGAAATATAAACAGCAGAGCCCCTGATACATTCTGTCCACACAAGAGCTGGAACTAGACAAATAAAAGATAACTCCAGTGGTTTATTTAAGGGGGTACATCAAAGGCAGGGATAAGGTTTCCAGGGAAGAGTCTTGCTTTGTAATGTCTTGTAGTCAGCAGATTTTGCATCTTGGTAAGGCACACCCATCTCAGGTGCTGTGTGGAATCTTTGGCAGAGCTTGAAGGGGAAGTTCACCTGCATCAGGAGGTCATTCCCTGTGAGAGGTGCCACGGGAGGTTCCCAGTGTCAGATGTATCCCCTCACTAGGCTACAATGCATAACATAGTTCACAGAAGGCTCTCAACACCTGGATCAGTACTGAGGAAAGATATGTTAAGAAAAGTAGAGAGGGAACGGAAGAGGGAAAGAATAGGATTTGAAGCAGGAAGTTGAACAAACTATGCCTCATTCATTTTAATAATGGCATATCTGCTAAAATCCCCCAAATAATAAAGTGTTATATAACCCCAGATTAAGCTGTGGCACTGTGGCACAGTTGAAGGAACTTAAGTAGATCTAAGTTTCTTTTTTTTTTCCTTAAATCTACCTGGAATTTAGCTGTTACATTACTTTTCATGAAAAAGTTAGGAAAATAAATTTCTCATACTGACTAACTTTGCTGACTATGGTGTTTTTCAACCTGAAGAAGAAAACAGTCTTAAAATATTTAATTCCTCTGAAATCATGGTACCAAAAAAAAAAAACTGTATGAAAAAACAATCCAGTATTAATCAGTTAAAAAAAAATGGCAGTACTATTTTGTCTCATGCTCAGCCTGAACAGCAAGGGAATAAGTAACCATGGGAGGTGTGGGCTGGCTGGAAATAAAAGGCTGAAAAGGTAGTATTAAGAAATAAAACATAAGACAAGAAATATATTGAAAGCAGGGGCTTGACAGGTGGAAAAGACCTGATGGATCTGATCATAACAAAAGAAAAAAGCCCCCATATGCTTTATTTATAGTGAAACACATGAAAGAAATTTATTGTGAGGAAGGGTTCTGCAAGGGGAACAAGAAGTGAGAGTCTGTGGGGAAATTCGCCTGATTGGGGACTTATTACTTGCACAGTAATTCTTCCTCCTCCTGGCAGCTGGTGCCACAAGGCTAGTTGGGCACATTGGTATCTCTCTCTACCTCTGAGGAGTTGTATTTGAACCTAGGGCTATCCAAGCCAGTAAATTGTGTGGTATCACAGAATTCTCTTTGAGCAGGATGCTTGCCAAGGCAAGGAAGAGGTTTCAGATCAGTTGGATTATGCCAAGAGTTCTCCTAGGGGCACACCTCCACTTAGAGATGGTTCAGACATGCCTACAGTTCATCCGCAGCTTCCAACAATTTTGGGTCATTTTTTCCAAAATTTCCTCCCTTGTTTTTATTTTATTTGTTTATATATGACATCTGAATGCATTACAACTCTTATTACACATATAGAGAACAATTTTTCATATCTCTGGTTGTATACATAGTATATTCACACCAATTCATGTCTTCATACCTGTACTTTGGATAATATTGATCGTCACATTCCACCATCATTAATAACTCCATGCCCCCTCCCTTCTCCTCTAACCCCTCTGCACTATCTGGAGTTCGTCTATTCCTCCCACGTTCCCACTTCCTATCCCACTATGAATCAGCCTCCTTATATCAGAGAAAACATTCAGCATTTTGGTTTTTGAGACTGGCTAACTTCACTTAGCATTATCTTCTCTAACTCTATCCATTTACCTGCAAATGCCATGATTTTATTCTCTTTTATTACTGAGTAGTATTCCATTGTGTATATATGCCACATTTTTTTATCCATTCATCTACTGTTGGTTCTACAGTTTAGCTATTGTGAATTGTGCTGCTATAAATATTGATGTGGCTGTGTCCCTGTAGTATGCTATTTTTAAGTCCTTTGGGTATAGACCAAGGAGAGGTATAGCTGGGTCAAAAGATGGTTCCATTCCCAATTTTCCAAGAAATGTCCATACTACTTTCCATATTGTCTGCACCAATTTGCAGTTCCACAGCAGTGTATGAGTGTACCATTTTCCCCACATCCTTGCCAACACTTATTGTTGTTTGTATGCATAATAGCTGCAATTCTGACTGGAATGAGATGAAATCTTAGAGTTGTTTTGATTTGCATTTCTCTAATTGCTAGTGATGATGAACATTTTTTCATGTATTTGTTGATTGATTATACATCATATTCTGGGAAGTGTCTTTTCAGGTCCTTGGCCCATTTATTGATTGGGTTATTTGTTTTTTTAGTGGTTAGCTTTTTGAGTTCTTTATATACCCTAGAGATTAGTGCTCTAGCTGATGTGTGGCAGGTAAAGATTTGCTCCCAAGATGTAGGCTCTCTATTCACCTCACAGATTGTTTCTTTTGCTGAGAAGAAACTTTTTCAGAGTTCCCTTCCAATTATTCATGAAGGAACTTGGACAGCCGTCCAGCTTACTAAGATAGGTAATTGTGTATATACAAATAAGCATATGTAATACATTGAGGGTTTAGATTGAGTCTAATTCATCTTCGAATTAACAATCCATTAATAATTGTTAGATAAAGTGACCTGAGCTCAGTGAGGATTACTATTATTGGGGGGATTGTTAAATCTCATTTTAGAATAGAGTTTGAGGTTTTCATTTGGGAAGAATAAAAAAGATTGAAATTTTCTCAAAGAAACTTTATTTTTATAGCACATCTAATAGAATATTTTATTATAGTTTTACAATAACTATAAATTCAAATTGTATGCTCTATGATCTCAAGAAGCTGAGCAGAGGAAATCTATAAGAAGTTATCAAACTATATTTTTCTCTTAAAGATTTTCTATGTTTTTATTAGTGTAATTGGGAAATGAATTGTGTGGACTCCTAAAATATAATACGTATAATATTTCAAATATCAATAGAGAAATCCACATCAGCACTGATGAATATAAGAGAGTCTAAATTATGATATATATTTTAGAAATATTCTAGGAATAGAACTATATATCATATCAATCTTAGAAAATAACTGTCCCACAGATAACTATTCATATTTATACTTCATAGCATAACTAATAACTGTCCACCAAGTGGCCAGTCAATTCAAGGACACAATAAATTTGTTTTTCCACCTCAAATTCTATAAGCTTCTTCACTCACATCGTTAAAATAACATAATCTGTCATCACTTATTCATTAGTATCTGATGCCATTATGCCCCTCCTCACCTATTCTCCATCCTGCTTTCTACCCCAGAAGTATGACTTGTACAAAATCCATCCATGCTTTTCTATTCATCTGGCTTCTGGGTTGAGTTCAGCCAGTAGGAAGATCTCATAGGAGTTTGGAAAGAATGAGGTGAGTGAAGTCAGTGAATCCTCTGGTATCCCCTTACCTTTCCAAAGTGACCTCAAGCTGGCTAATCCTTGACCCAAAGTAACCCAAGAAGGGTCTAGATAGCACAAGAAAACCTAGTTCTTGTTCAGGGCTCCAACAGCCACAAACTCTATTGATCCCTTAGGTTGAAGTTTGGTACCAGCTGAGTTGCTGCTAAACCTAGATGCAGTGACCCCATGATCTCCCTACATCCAGATTTTAATGTTGACAAACACATTTTTTTTCTGTATGCAATAAACCACATTTCCGATTGTGAAAAAAATTGATAAAGGAAAGAGATTTCTCTACTCACAGTATTAATAGGCATCCCTTTTATAGCAAAATATTTGGATTATTTACTTAATCTTTCCCTTTATTTACTTATTTTGTACATCCAGATTTATGTTTTACACACTCCTCATTGATGATATGTTTTTGGCCATGAAATCCATGGAATCTGCTCTGCTATTGAACAAACAGATAATTCTTCTCTCCTTTACTAGTAGTTTCTAAAACTTCAAATTAAGATTCGTTTAATCTATGTGATTCCATTTCTTTTGATTTGGAACCTCTTGGTGGACTTCAAATCCAAGTAAAGTAATCTACTCTATTTTTTATTCCAAAGTGGAATTTTGATTGGTCTATGCAGTCAAGCCACTTATGAAATTCCCTTGGTCAGGTGGACCAGAGTATTTTGGGCTCAAAATCCTGTTCAATTTGGGACCTGTCTTTAATAAAAATGATATAAACTATGAATACTTATGCTTAAATATATATATTAAAAACAAAATCAAAATTAAAATTTAATTTTTTAAACAAATAATTATACTATCAACATAATAGAATAGATTAAAATATTATATTTCCAATGGACTTCAAGCAGTTCATCTTTTCAAATGCATATCCTTTGAATACTACATCCTATCATTTTGTTATTTCTTAGAGAATAGAAACATACTTTAGCCTTTCATCTAGCAAAGGTGAAATCAAATTTCATTTTTTATTATTTGTATTTATATTTTATCTTATTATTTATTAATTACTGCTTTTAGTCCTGTACCGGCCATTACTTCACAAACTGAGGAATTCTGATAAATACTTTTCATATAATTCTCCTTTGAAAGGGTGGAAATGTATGATTATAAAAACCTGTAAGTACTAGAATAAGGAATGTGTCTTAGATAAAAATAATCTTCCATTTTAGAAAGTTGCAGATGATACTTGAATCATCAGCTAAACATCTTGCTAATCTGGTATTGAAAATATATTCCATACACTAGTTTCTTATTTTTTACACTGCAATTTTTTCTACCACTATACACATCTTTCTAGTGTCAGGCATAATGGAATATGTTCATATCAAGATTTAACTTAAGCACAGTGGGCAATAATCCAGAAGGGCAATAAGATATTATACCAACTAAAAGTGAGATTGACTGCAAACCTCATAAATCTAACTGATTAACCCCTAACCAAGTGAACTCTATCTCAAATTTTCCTTGTCAAGATTCCCCCAAATATTATAAACCACTTGGATATCATCTAAAATTAAATGATATCATATGTGAAAATTAAAAATTTATCAACCATATTTGGTGGTACGTACCTGTAATCCTAGCAGCTCAGGAGGTTGAGGCAGGAGAATTACAAGTTCATGCCAGCCTTCACAATTTACTGAGGTCCCAAGCAGTTGGATGAGACCCTGTATCAAAATAAAAGCATAAAAGGAGGCTGAAGGTGTAATCAGTGGTAAATTACCTCTGGCTTCAATCCCTAGTACCAAAAAATAAATAAATAAATAAATAAGCAAGCAAATAAATAAATAAATAAATAATAAGAATCAATACACTGAATTCTTAACTAATTAAGGTTAAATAGTATATTTTTGCAAATGTTACAGAAGAAAATAGGAGCTTGTGAACACATTGATCAGGGCCCTTTCCAGGCTTTAAAGTTTGAAATTCTCAAAGTATCATTATTGCTTGTTTGTTTTTGTTTTGGTACAAGGTCTCTCTAAATTGCTTAGGCTGGTCTCAAAATTGTCTCCTCCTGCCTCAACTTCAGGAGTCAGGGGATTAATTACAAGTAGTTGAAATTCACCTCTATCCCTGGTGATTGTATCTAGCTCAGGCTTGAACAAGTGACCCATTTAGTCCAAAGAGAAGTGCCATTTTGGACTTGTTTGGGATACATTCTCTACCTTTTTAATGCTGAATGTAGTAACAAAACACTTCTTGTAATTATGAAGAAACTGTTAGGGTGCAGTGAATTTTGACAAAATGAATATGAGTTTAAAGGTTCTTCAAGATACACTCATCTCACCCCTGCAATTTACTCAGTCTTTACCATACTTGTACTTTAACAGAAATACTAGTAAAGCCAGTTAGCATAAGCATTTCAGTTACTCTCAATTGAAATCACCCTAATGGGTACCTACAATTAATTGGCATTATTTCTGAAAGATTTTTGTTTGAATAAAAATAATTTTGCTGTTTTACTGAGACATAATACTCAAATATAAGATTTTCCTAATTAAAAGTTATGATAAACCATGTTGAATTACAGAACCATCACAGATTCATAAATTTGGGGCTCAAATAAAAATAAGTTTTAAAGACTTGTGATACATGACAAGTGTGATATAGTCAATAGTTTCAAGGTTATTCAAGTATATGGAGTCTAATGTAATAGAATCTACATTGTTACCTTCTTCAATGTACAGAATACCCTATGAGAAATAGTTTTTTAAGTTCTTTAAAGAAAAAAAATAGGTTTAGAAATAAAATTTAACTTTACACAAGCATTAAGATGGATATATTTTCTCATTGGTGAAAGCTTTAAATTCACTTTTTAAACATAGACTGCATATCTAATTTGACAAATTTCAAAGCAAAAAATTGGAAAAGAGTTTACTTTTATTGCTAGTAAATCAGAAACAAAAAAATCATAACCACCTTAATTCTTAAAACTTGTAAATTTTGTTCATGAAAAAATACTATTCTTTGATTTATAATCATCAATGCTCTAAAGAGTCCAAGAACAAGAAAGAAGTGCAAAAGTCAAAGAGGAAAAGTGATTAAAGAAAGAGAACAGGAAAAGGGGTATTGCTTAATCATTCTGAAAAGAGTATAAAAAAAGCATTGCCAGAAAATTGTAAAATTATTTGATGGGCAACCCCAAAACTTCTTTAGAGAGGGAAGTAAAAAATAATATCCAGAGGAATTTTAACTAATTTTAAATAGTGGAATTTTCTCTTTAATACAGAAACAAAATTTATACCCTTAAGGTCCCCAGCTAGAAGAGGGAACAATATTAAAGAAATGAAAACTGTTCTGTATCTTTGACATCACATTTCCATTTCACATGCTTCACATTTCCCAGAAAGCTTCCTATTGTTAGGAAACTGTAATGCCTTTCTCAGGATGATTCAGGTGGCATTTTTCCTTAATCTCACTATGAGTCACACTTAAAGAGGCTTCACAAAGATCCCCAAAGGTATGTTCTAGCATTTTATCCTTAAATGGATATTAACATTTATAAATGCTTTTATGACTACATCTTAGTAAAATACACAGAATTATTTGTAGAAGATACTGAATTTTAAACTTTTAATGCAAGTGTTTGGTATCAGTTTTACAAATCCACAAAGGACGATTATTTGTCAAACTATTCTTGTTCTTCTAAAAATGGTCTAACAATTATGTATAAAATATACTTGGCTCAAAAGTAAATAGGTTCCTGCATTCCATTCATTTATTATCATGATGTCTTTTATTTGTTGTTTTTGAATGTTGTCTAAGGAGCTATAATTCAATAATGAGCACAAAAAATGACTTCTTTAAAAATATTATGCTTCTTCAAAACTTTCTGTAACCTCATTTAGGATACAAGACTGTTTTGACAGTCTTGTTAGAGAACTCAAAGGTGTTTTAATTTAACTTAGAAGAAAATACACAATGATAAGTTGAAAGTGATCACAATGATAACAAGTAGGCTGTTAGAATATATAAGAGGAATATTATGTTTCTGTCATTTGGTTTGATTAATTCTTAAATTTTGATCATTCAAAATAATAACAGAATATTACAGGTATGTATTGAATTCCCTCTGCTAGTGGCCTTGATTCCTTCACCATTATATTTCTCACTCATTAGTGCCACTATCTTAAATTGTGTGTATATACATTTATGTATAGGTATATAGATGTATACATACATGTATATGTCAACCTAAGCCTATATAATGTACAGCATATATGCTTCCTTGTTCATATAAATATAAATGTATATATATATATATATATATATGAATCTAATTTACAAAACATGCTACACACTCCACATTTTTCTGCAATTTGCTTTTGTCACCATTTTGGTTTTCATATTCTCGTTTGCCAGCTCCTCATGAAGATCTACCTTATGATATTTACTGCTATGTGGAATTATAATCTATGCTTAACATATAATATATTTAGCCATTTTCTTTTTATGTACACATAATTTTTTCTCATTTTTCCAAAACTATTATAAATAAAATTAAATTAAATACTCTCAAGCATATGTCCTTGTTCACATCTGTGTGTTTCCCCTGAGACTATTCCTAGGATTAAGCAGAAGTGTTGAGTCCTACTGCTTGTGCAGCTAAAGCATTATTTAATATTGCAAATTATCCTCTAGTGTAGTTACATTAATTCATAACTCCACCATCAGAGTGTAAGGTCAACTTTTTTTAAAACAAAAATTGCCCTAAAATTAAGGAAACATACAATTTGAGAATTCAGAGAATATACATCAGTGTTTCCTGAAAGAAAGTGACAAAAGGAAACAAGAAAAATATTAATAAAATCAAAAGCCTGAAAATAATTTCCATTGGCTACTCTTTTGATGTCATGTTTTCTTAGCTTAATGCTAAAGAGCAAATTAAAATAATGAGCATTATTAGTTAATGGCATCTCAAATATTCCATAGCTCTCTTTCTCTTTGCTTTGTCTATAATATATCAAAAGAGATGTTTTAAACATTTTATTGTGATAATGGGTTATTCAATATTTTTGTAACTTTATTCATTTTCATTGTTCATCTTGCCTTAAAGCAAGAAATACCAATACAACAGTAGACTCTTTATCTATGGTAACCTAGGAATATTATTAGATTTATGACACTCTTTCAAAACCTTGGGTTATATTGCAAAATTGAATATGAGTCTATGTATGAACATCTAAGGGGATCTCTGTATATCCATGAAATCATTTACTGTAGAGTCTTTCTTCATTCTTATGTATCATAATTAAAAAGAAAACTCTTTGTTTTGGATTCTTTGCTTTTTCTGATACAAAACATTTATTTTTATTTTTATTTTTTTACTCTTCAATGTTTATTTGATGTTTCAGTTGGCATGAAACTTGGTTGTATTGTTCATCTGTAGATCTTTCTTTTTACTTTATATAGAAATGTACACAATGGATACATATAAGACACAGATTAAAATTCTTTATAACAGTTATACACAAGACATGCAATGTTGGAGTTAAGACTGGATCTCAGGATGTGACTGATTTGAAAAAAAGGTTGGACTAGGCACATTTCATGAGGTTATATATACACATTTGTTTTGAAGGGCAACTGGAGCCTATGCAACTTTGACAGTGCTACAACCAATTTTAACTAACACCAAAATAAACATTCTGTATGGCCAAATGTTTATATAATAATTGTTTAAATTCTTAAAAGTTTAATTATAGCATGTAGTTGTGAAAACTCATAAGATGCTTAATACATATTGCCAAATACCCCCAAAATATTGGCATCTTATACATCCACCTGAAATTTTCGAAGTGTATTACTTTTCCTAAATGCACTCATTAATATCAAGATTTATAATTTTAAATCTTCAACTATATAAAATGTAAATATTTGTTTCCAATATTTTAACATTGAATATCAATGTCATGCAAAGCTCCAATTTTGGTTTATTTTTATTTATTTTTTTAAATTTTTTTACATACCATGGTTTTTAATTTTTTTGTTCTAATTAGTTATACATGACAGTAGAATGCATTCTGACACATTGTACACAAATGGAACATAACTTATCACTCCTCTGGCTGTACATGGTGCTGAGTCACACAAGTATTTTTCTCTTAATTTTTTTTTCATATTATATGCTCATTTGCCCTATAATAATGGCAATTATTTTTAGTCATTTAATGTATTTTTTTAGAGAGAGAAGAGAGAGAGAGAGAGAGAGAGAGAATGAGAATTTTTTAATATTTATTTTTCAGTTTTCAGTGGACACAACATCTTTATTTTATTTTATGTGGTGCTGAGGATCAAACCCAGCACCCCACACATGCCAGGTGAGCCTGTTACCGCTTCAACCACATCCCCAGCCCTGTATTTTTTATTTATTCTTTTTTTTTTATTGGTCGTTCATAACATTACATAGTTCTTAATACATCATATTACAAGGTTGATTCACGTGGATTATGAACTCCCGCTTTTACCCCGTATACAAATTGCTGTATCACATCAGTTTCCCTTCCATTGGTTGACATATTGCCTTTCTAGTGTCTGATGTATTCTGCTGTCTGTCCTATTCTCTACTATCCCCCCTCCCCTCCCCTCCCCTCGCCTCCCCTTTTCTCTCTCTACCCCTTCTACTGTAAATCATTACTTCCATTTGTATTATCTTGTCTTGCCCCTCCTTTCCTCTTATATGACATTTTGTATAACCCTGAGGATCGCCTTCCATTTCCATGCAATTTCCCTTCTCACTCCCTTTCCCTCCCACCTCTCATCCCTGTTTAATGTAAATCTTCTTCTCAAGCTCTTCGTCCCTACCCTGTCCTTGTTGACTCCCCTTATATCAAAGGAGTCATTTGGTATTTGTTTTTTAAAGATTGACTAGCTTCACTTAGCATAATCTGCTCTAATGCCATCCATTTCCCTCCAAATTCTATGATTTTGTCATTTTTTAATGCAGAGTAATACTCCATAGTATATAAATGCCACATTTTTTTTATCCATTCATCTATTGAAGGGCATCTAGGCTGGTTCCACAGTCTTGCTATCGTGAATTGAGCTGCTATGAACATCGATGTAGCAGTGTCCCTGTAGCATGCTCTTGTTAGGGCTTTAGGGAATAGACCGAGAAGGGGAATATTCTTTTAACTCATAATTTTTTTTTAATTTGGCTACTACTTTTCCCATTGCATGTTTTGATTTATAATAGCCTTTAATTTTAATGTATTTAAATCTCTAATCATTTTGTACATTACTCAGTATTGCTTCACCATTCAAAAAATATACTACTTGATAAGAGTGGTGGTATGTGCCTATAGACCCAGCTACTTGGTAAACTGAGGCATAGAGATTTCTTGAGCCCTGGAGTTTTTGAGGCTAGCCTGGGCAATACAGTGATAACTTATTTCAAAACAACAATAAACAACAAAATATATATTTAAAAAATTCACTAAATCTCTGCTGTATACAAATACCAGAAACTGTTCTACACATAAATGTTATTGTATTGGAAAAGACAAATGACTACATTCTCAAAGATAACATTTTATTCAGTTGTATTTATTGCTTTTATAATCAACATGTCTTATACTATGCTAATAAAAAATTATCAATCACTATTTTTTCAACTACTTTCTGCTTTTATTTCATTTTTAATTAATTGGTCATTTATTTTTTCCTGTGTTGTGAAACTACTAACTTTTGGATTTTTTAAATATAAAAGCAAATATTCTATATTTTTACATTTCCACATTATTGAAAATTCTATATTTACCACGCACTGATGCTTTGTCATCTGAGAGTTTTTTTGTTTTCACTTTCAACTCAGTTTATTAATCTCTCCTTAATTATTTGATTTAAGATAAGCCTTTAAAGATTTGCACTGTTATATTTCAATTTGGTGTCAGTTTAATTTTACAATCACTTTCTACCTACAATAGTGCAGTCCACTTATTGGATAGTTACAATTAAACAAGTATTATATATTTTAAAATGTGAAAAAAATGTTTGATTATAAAAATCATTGTGGGTTTTCATACATCCCTCAAAAAGATTAAAGAGAGAAGAAATCTCTTGCAGTTACTTAGTAACCTTTTGAAAATTCTTTTGAAAACTCTTCCATGTTGCCTGGTACCTCATTTTGCAAAACTACATACAATACTAGATAAATCATTTATTGCATTAATATTTATATATTCCACTTACCTGAACTTTGTACTTCAGGCATCACATGTTAGATATTATTCTAATGCCAGGATTACATGTCTTCACATTACCTGCAGAAAAAGGCTCAGTGTAGTTCAGAATTTTTTGTGTCCTCCACATTTCTGTTCCATATTATTCCTCCAGTTTCACATCTTACCTTCACTATAACAAGTTCTGTGCTCCAGTTTGTGAGATCCATGTAGATTTATTTGGTGTACCTTAATGTCCCATATTTATTTCTGCTTTCTCTAATGTCTTCTGCCACCTTTAAGTCCATAGTTGTTTGTGAAGTAATATTTTATCCTGAAAGGATAAAAATTTGACCGTATTTAAGACAGTCCAAATGTCATCACTAACATGATAACTGCCATAGCATTCTAGTGTACACTAGGCGCTCTATTCAAGACAACGACCATCCTTATACCCTACACCTTAATGACTAGACACCTGTTACCTAACAATATAAATATGTGTCAAATAAATAAGTGATTGAATCATAACATATATGGCAATATTGTGTAACGATTTGATCATATCTTTCACTCATTATCTCTCCTTACCCTCCTAACTCTTCCCTTAGTCCCTATCCTATATTATAATAGTCTCTCTCTTATATTAACTATGCCCCCTTTCCTCCCTGCCCTTCCTCTAGCTTCCACATATGAGAAAAATATGCAATAGTTGTGTTTATACCTGGATTATTTTCTTAGAACGATGTTCTTAAGCTCCATTCATTCTGATGTAATTTATGAAATTTCATTTTTCTTTGTGGCTGAATAAAACTCCATTGTGTATATGGTTTGGTGTCCTGTGTAAGCTTTGTTTTAAGTTTATTATTCCAGTTTGTTTCCTTTCAGGAAAAATATAAGCCAATGTTTTAATTCAGTTATTTAAGTTGGAACAGAAGTTTATGGTCTCACAAAAGTTCATGGTGATATTTGGAACAGTAACATGAAGTGGCTATATTTGTCAAAATATCACTATGTGCTGGTAATTCATAGATAGCAATTATTAAATATTTTTTGTATCTAGGAATGTTATTTTTCTATAACAAATCTCTCCTTTCAATGTTTCCTTCATTTGCTGTTCTATTCCATCAATCCTTTAGAAATAAGAAATGTTTCCATGTTATTCTTTTCCTCTCAATAGTATTGTAAACATTTTAAATCTCTAAAATTTTATTTTTTCATTGTTGTGAGGAGTGATGAATTTTGGAAATCTCAATTAAAGATATGGACTATAAACACTGATTTAAGAAAGATAGGGCTGGGGTAGTGGCTCAATGGTAGAGTGCTTGCCTCATCTGTATGAGGGACTGGGTTTAATTCTCAGCACCACCTATAAATAAATGAACAAAATAAAAGGTTCATCAACAACTAAAAATATACTTAAAATGAAGGAAAGATAAATATTTTCTGATTAGCCAATGTGTAGAAATTTTCTAATGCTTTCTTGAGAACACTGACATAAACATACTGTTCAAACGCAGTTTTGATTTTGATTTTGCTTCCTCTCTGCCACATCTTTGCTGTAATTCACTACCATTGTGGATCACTCAAATACTTCTCCTGAGAAACAAATATAGAACACTTACATTCCAAAGATGACTAAATGTATACTCCCTTATTTTGATCTTTTAGTTAATAAATGTTAACTATCTTCTTTTGACTTTCAGAAGTAATTTATCAAGTGGTCTCTCCAGAGTGATGATGGATTTGTTAAAGACAAGAGGGATAAATCCAGAAAGTTATAAGTACATTCATCTGGTTAGCAAGTATATTCATTATGTCTAAAAAATAGTGATCAGGAAATGGAGTACTATGTAAGAGATGTATCTGGTTAGTTTGGGGACAAATCCAGGGGATCTGAGATAACTAGAAGCAAGAACACTATTAAATCTCTCCTTTCAATGTTTAAGAATAAGATTCATTTTTGACCTTACTGTTTCCATCTTAATCTAAGACACTTGCCATAATGTTTTTTCCTACTTTTGATTTTATTCTGACATAAAATTATATCTTAATAATTTCCTATTCATTTTATTTTTCCTTGTATAAAAAGAAATGTTTGCATAAGGAAATCCATGAACCACATTCTTCTTAAGAAAAATGTACTTTATAAGATTATATTTAGTTATTATTGGTAACATATCGATGTAATATAGGTAACATATCCATCATAATATGTGGAAACAACATATCAATAAAAGAAAAATTTATTCATTATTAATAAAATTGTGATCATTTTATCTTAACTTGTCATTTAAGACAAAGAATTAGCTATTTCTGTATTATCATAGTCTTTCTATATGTCTTGTAACAAAGGTATGATATTAAATGTTAATGTACTATAATTCAGGGAACTCAATTTTGGAGAGTTTATGATACTCTATTTTTTATGCACACTCATCATTAACTATATTTTAAAATTATTTTTCTACTTTTTATATAACCATAATTTTCAATTCATTCTCTGCACTGAACTATCAAATATATTTTATCTTAAAATGATCTTCTTGACATTAATTCATACATTTTTGGGTAGGTATAGTAGGCAAGCTCTCTACATCTAAGCCACATCTTCAGGTATACTTTTATATTCTACTTTAATCAAGGTTCTCATAAATTTACCAGGCTGGCCTTGAGCTTGTGATTTTTCTGTCTCAGCCTCCTGAGTAGCTGAAATTACAGAAGTGTATCACCTTTTTCGTTTCAATAAGAAAATATTTAAACATTCTTGTCTCCTTTTTCTCCCATATTTCATCTACTCTATAAGCATTTTTTTACATGATCTTTTACTTATACCCAGTTTTAGATTTCCAGTTTCTATTCAAGATGTAGAAAGTTGGAATGCTACACTCACCATAAAATTTAAAAAAAATAAATAATTAAAACTTCATGTCTTTTGCTGCATCTATCAGGTAGTTGAGGTCTCAAGAAAATCGAATAGCCTGAAATGCAAGGGAAGTCAACTGTTGTCATATGCTACAGGAAAGAAGCTGGCTTACTTGGGATAGATAACAGGAGAAGGAATAGGCTGCCAAGCTAAACTATTTGTCAAATGTGGGCTAACAGGTGCCAACAAAAGCCCTGACAGTCTCCCAGGTAAGTAAAATATGCACTCACCAGCATGTTCCACTCCACTGACCTCACAATGCAGATACAAATAAAGACTGGGGGCTGTGCAGGAAAGGAAGGAAGCCTTGACTACATCTTTCTCTCATAGGAAACAAAAGATTTAAAGCTGTGGAGGAAGCCAGCAAATCCTGCTGTTCCCAGTTATATGTCCAGAGCCACTGTGATTAGAGCATGTAACAGAAAAATAAAAGAATAAAAAATAAAAAGGGCTGGGGATGTGGCTCAAGCAGTAATGCCCTTGCCTGGCTTGCGCAGGGCATGGGGTTCAATCCTCAGCACCATATAAAAATAAAATAAAAATGTTGAGTCCACAGAAAACTGAAAAATAAATAAATAAATAAATATAAAACAAAAAGCAATTTGGGGCTCAGAGGTACAGGAAACATTCCTGCACTCAGACTAGTAACCATCTGTTACATTGAAGACAGATAATATAACACAAAGCCCAGTATCAAGACAGAGGGATGAGTAACCTGCTAAAGAGTGAGATAGGCAGAAAGAGAATGTCCCCCATTTCCTGCAAAGTCAGCAAGCAGAGAAAGTTCTCTCATGACATGGTAGTGAGAAGTGGCTGTCACAAAAACTTTAGGAGACTTAACCAAATAAGTGATGATATGCTAAAAACTACCTCCAGTAAGATTTATACTTATGACATATGGTTGGTTTAAAAAAATATTTTTTTTACAACAGTGTTATAAAGGATCTTATTTCTAAAGACATTGCAGTGCTATTCTCCCATATGTAAGATAACTTTTCTGATCACACATTGTATAAGACTGTGTAAAGTCAACTTTTCCTTATCACTGTTTCATTTCATGCATTTTTTTTGTGTATGTAAAAGCTGAAATGCTACCTATTAAAGAATTGAAAAGCATTATAATCATTGTCAAAAGGTCTCTTCTACATAGCATTCAATAGTAAAAGAATAAAGGGATCAGTTCTTAAATACCATCCTGCTCAGTGACAATGCTGCTCAATTCTCCCAGTGCTCTTTCTTGTTCCTCTTTTATTCAATTTTTGAAAAATAAATACTATTTCTATGATCAATCTCTTGTTTTCCATCATCTCAATTGCTACATGCATTTCTCTTGAGGTCATTGCTTTTTAGTTTATACTCCAGATTTATCTTTCTTCTAAAATGAATCTTGGTCCAGAATCATTTCACAGAATGATGCTTATACTTCCACATTTCCAGAAAGGAATAAGATACATTCATTTTATTTATTTTTCTTTTCATTAGGAATTTTCCTACTGTTCCCTTTTTTACTTTCTACCATTTTGTATTTTTTTTATTTTCTTTTTTTTTGCTTCTCTGTTTTTGTCTTCATTTGAATTATGGACTGATCTTAAACATTCAAAAATGCTAATGCTATGGACCTGGAACTATATTATTAGAATGAATGTTTTCTGTAGTTGTTAGTGGTACTAAAATTTAACCCAGGGGCACTTTACTACTGAGCTACATCCCCAGTATTTTTTAAAAATATTTATACAGGGTCTCACTATGTTGCTTAGAGCCTCACTAAATTGCTGATGCTGGCCTCCATCTTGTAATCCTCTTGCATCAGCCTCCTGAGTCACTGGGATTATAGGTTTGCCTAGAATGAATCATTTTTATAACATAAAAATCAATCCAACATCTCAGATATTTTTATTTCTACCAAAACTATGTCCCACCAATCTATCTTGTCATCATTCTAAAACAACCTTCACATTAACAGAGCCTTTACATCTTAAAGAAATATTCATTTATTTTTATTAAAATTGAAAATAAATATTGTTGAAATATAAATAGAGAAGTTTACTTTTATCACATAAGAGTCTTTCAGCAGGATAAACTATCCTCTTCCTTGCTGCTATTTTCAGTTGTGTTTTGTTATTTTAGTACCAATGTAGATTCTGAATTCTATACTCATTCTTGCTCATTTTTCTCCATGACTTTGTTCATTACGTTTTTCTAGATATCTTGACCTAATCCTAGTGTACTAAAATCATGGATAAAGCAGAAAATAGAATAAATTCTATCAAACACTTTGAAGGAAAGGTGAAGTTTAGAAATGTGGCAGAATGGTGGATATGTATTTAATGCAATTCTCTTATTAAACAGGAGTTAACAGGTCAAAATTGTGGCTGGGGTTTTTTTTTTTTTTGTGTGTGTGTGTGTGTATGCAATATCATTTCCAACTTATATCCTTGCAAATCCTCCATAGATGGAGCATTCTCCTAAGGATTTAGCAGTGTACCTTGTGACAGAGGGCCATGCTACAAGAAATGGCTAGATATGAAAGGCTGGTGTGTCATGTACCAATACAAAGTGATTCATGGTGCTTGCCCAGGGAGGTGTATATATTAAATTTTCTTATGCTAGGTCCATAGCATTAACATTTTTTAATTGTTAAGATCAGTCCATAATTCAAATGAAGAACAAAAACAGAGAAGCAAAAAAAAAGAAAAAGAAGAGAAAGAAGGAAAGAAAGAAAGAAAGAAAGAAAGAAGAGAAAGAAGAGAAAGAAAGAAAGGAAAAGAAACAAATCCAAAATGGTAGAAAGTGAAAAAGGTGAAGAACATGATGATAACTTAGCAATGTCAGTTGAGCATGCCAGAGAGAATTTATGGAATAAATACTATACATTTGCTCTTGTTTTCTAAGATTTATTTTGTGAAGACCTCAATGTCTTCAACAGGAATATTGGGAGATACACAGGCTGTTAGTTTTCTTCCTAAGGAAGGTGAGACAAATGCTTTAGTATTTTCATGCGAGTGTAGAAAGAATGTACATATGGGGAAAAAAGAACTACTGAATGGTATGGATGATAGGGTTATAGTGGTGAAGACAATAAGGGTGGGTGACTTTTCTTGACTACGTGTGTGCGCGCGCGTGCGCCCATTTCAGTCTTCATTGCTAAAGAATAAGCCACCTCAAAACTTAATGGATTAGCTAGAAGTTCTACAGACAGCAACTTAATTTGACTCACACACTGAACTGTTCTGTTGACCTCACACACATCACTTATGTGACTGAAGTCATCTGATGAGCTCACTGTGGATTGGATGGAGACAGCTGGCAGCGCTTACATGCCTGGCAGTGTGTGCTGGCTGTCAATTTGTGGATTTCAGTTTTTTACTACATATCCTTTTACCCTCTAATAAGCCAAATTAGATTTTTTTTAACGTAGAATACTAAGGTCAATGATCCAAAAGTGCGAATGTAGAAACCACAATGTCTCTTAGTGCCTAAGTTCCAGACCTCATACAACTATTATCTCTACCACATTCTATTGCTCAATTCACCAAGACCAATGAAGACTAATGTTTCATGAACACACTTCACCACTAGATGGGCTGAGGTTCAAAACAGTGTGGCCATTGAAATCTAACACAGGAGCCATGTGTTGCTGGCAACTTATAAACACAAAATATGTTTACAAAAATAATTTTTAGGAGACTAGAGTAAAGACCTTTGGTTAAACTATTGAAGATACTAAAAAAAAGGGGGGGGATGTTTCTTTCATTTATAGACAAATTTAATTGTAGATTTATGTCTTATTTTAAAATTCATGTAGAACTATACATACCATCTATTGGATGTGATATATGTTTTGCTTTATTAATACTGAATAAATTTGAAATATGTAGGCTTGTTTATAAAGAAAAAACAAAACAGTTTTCTGGTTTTTGTTGTGCTTCCAGGTATAAGAAACCACTTCACCATAAAATGTGAAGGCATACAGTACATTGGAACTGAGCAGTTTGAGAACTAGATATGGGGATGTTGCAATAAAATGATCAGAGAAGACCTATGTATATTTATTGTATCACCAATATTAAAGGCAGAGAACTATAAAATAAATTAAAAATATTGCAGTATATTTTTTACACATTAGCACTGAAAATGTGAATCCATTTACAGGTTGCCTCCACTTCAATGCAAAACTACTTAAAATGATTATATATTTATGGCTTAGCATATTTTAAATATAAAGAACCTTTAAATGAGATGCAAGGTCTACAATTATTTCTAATGGGGATTTTGCCACTTGGAATTCAAATTCAAATATTGCAAGCTTGGTGATTCATTATAAATAGAAAGAATTGTAGGTGTGTATTTACCAGAGTGAGAGAATAATTACCAGTGACTAGAGATGAAACATCAAGTGTACTAATTAACGGCCATTTTATATCTTTTTGAGGAAAATGCAATTAGTGTATTTTCAGGTACTTTTTAATATATTGTTGTCAGATAAAATTGCAGCTTGTCAGTCATGATGAATATTCACTTGAATATGTCTTCAGGATTTTAAAGGAGTCTATCATGTTCTCAAGAAATTATATGGGGCCATAAGCTAATTTGAAATATTGCTAATATAAAAATAAATTTATGAAAATATGCACCAATGATTTAAAAAAAGACTTCAAAATCAAAAAAGGATAGTTAGTTGAAATGCCAAACTATATAATTTAAATAATTTGCAGAAAATTTTTTTCAAGTACTGCAATGAAGTACAATCAATCCTTCTTGAAATTAAGGCATCATCTAAATATCATGAATTATGTGTAAAATTCATTTCTCTGCTCTCAGCCAGACACTATCAGCTACCATAAATATTTGTTATTTTCTGAAAATTTTCAGTGGATCTAAGTTTACAGGAAAAAAATATTGTACTGTACAATTCTCCCAAACAATGCTGTTACCAAATAGATGAGGTATGTTGCTACATACATCCCTAGGTTTCTGGGGCTTTCAGCATGATATTTCCTGAGGTTTTCATTCTTGTTTTCTCAAGAACCACAATTCTGTTAATGCATCTAATACATTGTCTTGTACTTCTCTTTAGAGTTATTTTTCCTTGCCTTTGTATTTCCAAGGCATTTCCTACCTTTGTAGGTCTACATCATGTTTCCTTTAACCTAAGTCCTGGTTTGATACATATTCTGTCAACACTAATCTCCAAATATTATTTCCTGTGGAAACATTTGCTTTTCAAACTGCATTACTTTGTGTATATCTCAAATACTTGTTGGAACAAGTTGAGGTAAAATGTGAAGAAAAAATCATCACATTATATATGTTCTCAGTTCTACTTGCACAATTATAAAGTCAATTATTTCAAAGTAGAGTGGAGACTCACATATCAGTTCCTTATAAACTTCTAAGTGAATTTGAACTCACTTAGAACACATTTTTTAAACACATAAAATTAACATAAATATACTGTCCATGCATTGATAGGTTTAAGGTAGATTTTGGGAAAACAAACTTCTTAGTAAATGAGATTGACCATACATGAATATAAATTTATATTGAACTTAACATGTTAGGAGTTATACAAAAGGTAACATACAACTTATTTTTAATGGACTAGTAGTGTTACTGACAGAATTGGACTGAAAATATAAGGAACAAAGCTAATGATAATTATTTAATCCTTACTTTATTCAGTCTAATATTTAGAGTAATATTCCATGGTAAAATGGCAACACTATTACATCATTCCAAGATCATGTAACTCATTCTACTATCCCAATATCTCCCCTCTTCATAGTTTCCCATTTCTTTACTTTAACATCCATATTCTCAACATAATTTTTAATAATAAATATCAATAAGTGAAGTTCATGAATTCGAGTAAATCACCCAAAACAATAAAACAGACAATGGGAAAGAAAGAATGGAAAAATATGAAGAAAATCACATCATTTCAAAGATAGTCACTTTTGATAGTCTAATTTCTATTTTCACCATTTTCTACAATTGAATTTCTTTTTCTGTTCACATTTATCTCTACATGCTGTGATTCAGGGAAAGGTGACCTCTGTTTCTATACCCAGAGAGATTCTGATAAATCTAAACTAATCTTAGAAATCTTCCCTTAATTATTATGTTCTTGCAATTGAGCATTTTACCTCTAGCTAATGCCATGCATGAAAAAAAAAATGATGGGAATAGTTCCATCTTTCTCTCTTGATATACATCTCCTGAAATGGCTGCAAATTCCCTCCTTCTGACCTTAGCAAAGCCACCCCTAGGAAAAGGGCAAAACCAACAGGACTTCAGAAATTCACACATTCCTGATCTGGACATTACACTTGATTTGGACTACTGTTATGCAATGCACTTTCTCTCAGTTTAAATGATTTGAGTTGATGATTATTATCTATTACAGCAATCAAGGAATTTTAATTAATACAGATTAGAAACTCAATAATTCCAGATACATTTTCAGAACTTTTCATTTCAAAATCATGACAGCAAAACCCCATGGGAATTTAAAACATAGATCCCTTTATGGTATCCCCCAATTTTTCTGACTGTGCCCAACTAGGTTTTTGATATGACGGATCCAGATATCAGTCTTTCACTGCGAAGTCTTGGCTTCATTCTTGTTCTACTCTCTCTTCTGATTGTGCCATTCCTCTCAGGTCTAATGAGTTAAGAGAAGTGTCAATATTGATGAAACACATTAGGAAAACAATAAAATTTCATTCAGTTTACTATCTCTTAGTCTTGACCTTTAACCCTCTGGCTACTCTGATACATTATCTGAGAAAGGCAGACAATACCCTTTGCCCCAATGCTGTATCATACTTTGTTTTCCAATTTCAATGCAGTCCTGACCTATCCAGAATTACTCTGTACACCTCTGCTGTTAACTTCTCCCTCACTTAGATCTCAAAAACAGACCTCAGAGGGAAGACAGCTTGCTTTGCATCCCTTCTGTGATTACCTTACTTCTCTCCTTTCCCTCTTAAAATAGAGACACCTCAGTGAATTCGGGAAGACACTGTAAAGGTGTTGGCTATTAAAGCTGCCTTGATACAGTCAAAAATAAGGAAAAAAAAAAGACATCATGGCTGGGTGTTTTTCCCATTAAAGTAGCTATTTACTTTTTCTTGTTTTTACAAAAACTGCTTATGCAAGTACTTTAGGCAATTTCCAAATGTTCCTTTAATTTAATTAGACTTTAGAAACACTCAGAATAGCAACACTGCAGGAGATAATTTGAATTTAGGACACATTTTAAAACAAATCCTGCCCACAAGCTCAATGTTTATAGATCTATGATAGTCATAAAAACTGAAATATTATCATTTCTCTCAGCCTGCTAAATTCTTCTTTATGCTCTGAATCAATTATTGTCACTCCTTTCACATGGCAACTGAATATCTAGGATGATTTTACATCAGAGACAGTAAACTACTATTAATATGGGAAATGCAAATAATATGATTAAGTGGGCAATGTAGGGTATCTAGGGACAAAGTAAGGATGACATAACCAGTCTAGGGGAGCCTGTGTCATATCTTGAGAGAACTGCTACTCTTCAGTTCTCCAACTCATGATGAAAAGGTAGAAATGTGTATTATCATAACTTCTGGCTTTTCAAGAGAAGCAGGAATTCCAGTTTTCTAAGTAAAATCTTTAGATTTTTTCCAACACTGGCTACTTTCTCTAAATATTTCAAAATATTATGTGGATATGAAAATTAAATCTACAAAAATAATATAACATTATTATACCCATTAGAATGCTTATTGTAAAAATAAAATTTAAAATATAACATGCACTGGATAAGATGTAGAAAAAGCAGAACCTTGTGCATTACTGTGGAAGATGTAAATTAGGCAGTCACTATGGAAAATAATTTGGAGTTTCTCCTCAGATTTAAGTAAAGAATTACTAATCCAATTATTATTACTATCAATATTATTCTGTTTCTAGGTATATACTCAGGAGAATTGAAAGCACTAACATGAAATGAAATGGATATGTGTGTGACAATGTTCACAGTGGAATTATTCACAATAGCCCAATGGTGGCAGCAATCCAAATATCCATGGGAAATAGAATACGGTTTCTGCTTACAATGGAATATTACTCAGTCTTTAGAAAGAAGTTCTGGCACATGGTACAATATGGATATTCTTTGAAATACCTTGGGCTAAATGAAATAAACCATACATAAAGTACAAATGCTGTATGTTTCTACTTATTTTGGATTCTTAAAGTCATCAAATTCATAAAGACAGAAAGTAAATAGTGGTTTCCAGGGACTGTGAGAGGGAGGAAGGAGGAATATTGTTTAATGGATAGAGTGTTCCAATTGGGATGGATGAAAGTTTTGGAAATGGATAGTGGTAAGGGTTGAAAATCAATATAAATATCCTTATCATCATCACCAAAAATACTCTTAAGAAATATTACAATGGAAAACTCTTAAGAAATATTACAATGTGGAAACTCTCCCATTAAAAAAAAAAAAGTCTCTTGTGGACCAAGTAAGAACATTGGCAATTGGGATATGGCTTACAGTCTTTCTGTTACAAACTCTGCTTAAGTATCATTCTCCAAGAAAATCACTCAGTCTTCAAAATCATCAAGTTCTTTAAGATGATGGAAGGCTGACTTCCAGCAGGAAGTTGGAGAAGTACAATTGCTAGAGACTTTAGTCCCCTAACATATTTATATATTTCCATAAGAATATCCAAATACCCAAAAGAAAAGAAAAAAAAGTGAAAGACTTCAAACCTGAAATAAAGTATTTTATAAAATTGGGTAAGATTTTTTTTTCCCCTTAAGTCCTCAATAATTGGAAAGGTCATTGAGTCAAGATAATACTTATTTTAGCTAGGATACTTATTCTTGGCTTCTATCCTAAGAATGGGTAAGGACGTAAACAAGTGAATCCTTGGATTTCACAATAAAAATCTTAAACTCAAAAAGGGAAAACTTTTAAAAGAATCAGAGCCATTATTAGCCGTGGATACACACATAGCAAAATATTTTTCAGAGAAAACATAAGTCTTTATTTCTCAATTTTTTTATCTATATCTTAGAATTATCAAGGTAGTCTAATAAAACTGTGAGCCATCTTCTAAATGGGGACTCTTGGGGACTTTGAGGAGGAAGAATGCAAAAAAAGGATGGATTGGTGTTGTCTGTTGGTACTGAGGTGAGAAAATCTGAATGTATCTCATATTCACTGGATGGAAAAATAGTGAGTCACCTTTTCTGTGTTGTACACTGTGCTGGACATTCACCTGTCACCCTGTCCTCAAAAGAATGAAGAAACTCTGTCAGCACTCACCTTAAGTTACTCAACTGTGAGTTTGTATAGTTCTGTCTTCATCAAAGGAAAATAAAGAAGAAAAAGAGAACAAATAAAAATAATGACACATGATTTAAAGAAGTTACCAACAGCCCAAGAAGAATCAATTCCTAAGCACTCAAGGGGACAAGGTTTTAATTAAAACATTGTACAACAGATTACTGTTTCTCAATAAAAGAAAAAAAAAGCAAAACTTGAGGATTCAGTTACATTTTGGCAAAAGTGCCTCTTATAGTTCTTATGATTTACCATGAGATAAAGTCAAGAATGGGAAAAATTTAATTATAAAGGCCATACGGAAAGAAAAGAAAGGGGTGAAATAGACATTTAAAAAATGTTCAACACAGTTTTCCTTTGTGTTTTAAATAAACATTTTGTGTTTCAAATAAATGTGTGATTTAAATAGATAGTATTGTTCTGGAATGATTCTGATTTAAGTAAATAGACATAGGAACAAATTTGCAAACACTATGAGAAATTTAGGCTAGACAACTGGAACACTACAAGTTTTTTTGCTTAATCTAGAGACCCAGATTACATATAACTTAACACTAGTGTCTAAGAGAATGCTGACTTCTACCTAATCTCACTCCCCTTGTGGGACAGTGTGTTCTCTTAGGAAGATTACTGTTTCATGTGTCCCTCAGGCATACTAGGGTCAAAAGTAGCATTCAGAATTAAACCAGATCTCTCCAACAAAAGGAATAGTTACTGCAATGTTTTATAACCTACTTGTGAACAATCAATATCTTGAGCTCAGGTTCTTAAATTAGGAGCCTGTTTGTGGAAACAAGGTGTCACACAGAATATCATGAAATACAGTATAACCTCTCCCCCTTGTTTTGAGGATAAGCTATTTCTTAGAGATGAGATGATAAAGTTTTGGGTATACTAAACCACTGGAGCAGTGGTAGCTACATTTCTCCCAACTGGCCTGCCTGTTAGAGATGTGTGGCTCTCGATCAATCACCACCATCCCAGTCAAGACATGGCATTACCGGGTCAAAGGTCAGGTGTTTCACAAAGAGATAACTGACACTCAGTTATGTCCTCCCTCCCTGACACAGCACAGGGAAACTTCTTTAGCACATGGAGTAGACGCTACTATTGGACAGAATATACACCAGATAAACTTGATTAACTAAGGTCTTATTAACACAGTATACTTACACATTGAAGAGAAAACGTAGGCTACAAATTCGGATTAGAAAATCTCCAATAATCATGAATGACATACATAATGTCTATCTTCCTCATATAAATCCTTAAAAGATATTTTAAATGACCTTGATTAATAAATAAATAAATAAATGCTTAATTTTTAAAAGCATATGTAAACAAAGTAACTATGTTATCACTAAAATGCAAAAAAGAATAAAGTTTTATAAAAAAAAAAAAAGTGTGGAACCTCCTAGCAAGTTATTGAGAACTGATTACCTTTTTTAATTTCCTAAAATCTAGTCAAATTATTATACAAATTTTAACTTAATAATCAGGTAAGCATAAAAACTTTTTTTGAAATTGAATAAATAAAACCAGATATTTCAGACTACTAAATCATTCCAACAGATAATAGAATAGTCCAATATCTCAGGAAAAGTTAAAAATAACTTTTTTTTTAAAAAAAAAGCCACCTCAAACTGTAGAAAATTTGATACTTAAGTGATGAAAGCCAAGGATAGCATTATAAAAGTGAAAGTAAATGCTTCTAAAAGTCTCAATTAAAACTTAAATAGTGTGGCTTTGGATTTAAGA
The DNA here is from genome assembly GCF_045843805.1 of Urocitellus parryii. NCBI lineage: Eukaryota > Metazoa > Chordata > Mammalia > Rodentia > Sciuridae > Urocitellus > Urocitellus parryii. The sequence continues at coordinate 65,217,902 of NC_135538.1, read as the reverse complement.
GGAACACAATACAATGACATTGTTTCTTCAAAGACATAGCTCAAAAAAATTATATAAAACACAATTAGTAAATTTAGGGGTAGAAATAGTAACATGATAAGCAGACATTTTTTAAAAAGCATAAAGATGGATGTTTTATGACATTTAAATAAATAATAAATATCTGGTAGCACTAAAATCATTATTTTAAATTGCATAGAATACTTCATAAAACTAAGGAATACATTATGATTCAGATATTTGGGGGGTCCCCCAAAATCTCACAGGTAAAATAATACAAGAAAGTTTAGAGGTGAAATGTTTGGGTTATGAAATCTTAAGCATAATTAATTCCCTGATAGGGATTAGCTGAGTGGTAACTGTAGGAAGGTAAGGTGTGTCTGGAGGAGATGAGTCACTGGGACTATGCCTTTGAGGTATATAGTTTGTCCTTGGTGATAGAAGTCTTTCTCTGATCCTTAGTTCCATGTTCTGAGCTGCTTTCCTCCTCCATACCTTTTCACTATGATATTCTGTCTCACTAGGACCCAAAGCAATGGAGTCAACCATCTTTGCAATGAGAGCTCTGAAACCCTGAGCCCCAAATACACTTTTCCTCCTCTAAAATTGTTCTTGTCAATTTTTTTGGACACAGAAGAAAAAAAGTTGACCAAAACAGGATACACACCAACATACAAAGGTATGTTTTTAGAAATAAAATTGTTGTAGAAGGTTTACTATATAATCTTCTTAAAATATAATTCTTAACCTTAACTTTCTTAAAATATAATTGCCTGAGGAAGATTAAGCAGTGAAAGAAATAGATGTGGACATAACCAAATTGTCAAATACTCACTATAGAGAGTGTTTACCTTGTAGAACATTTGTTTCCTTTTAGAATATTCTATGACCATTTGTAAAAACTAACTTCCTAATATTATCAAATCTCTAATGAAACTGATTGGCTTAGCTAAAAATCTGCCACTTACTCTGATATAACCATCTCAAGGTTATACATATCCTGCCTTAATGGAGATGCCCAATGGTGGAACAGGCTCCAGCTCCTGACCATGGGCTCAAAGTGTGCAGAGATAGAAAATGAAACACTGAGAGGCCTGAATTTTAACCACAGGTAGAAAGGCAGGAGTTGGTCCATCATTTCCTTCTATTTTCTGATAACCTGATACAGGATCATTTGACATTCTTGGACTACAAGTTGTCATGGACAATTTAGAGGCTGCTGATATTGCTGCTGATATTTATTGTAAGCCACATCTTTCCAGAGCTGGGCTAATCGCAGTTTCGCTTTTGGGAATTGAAATTTAGAATTAGTTTCAAGCACTGTGTGACTGAAGCAAGGTCACATTATGGCTTTAATGATTTTCTGAATGGAAAGTTTGAATACTATGAAGTTGACTTGTCAATAGCTGTAAGGAATAATAATAAAGAGGAGACAGAGAGACAAGGTGCAGAGGCAGGACAGGTGGCAGAGTGGCTCTTTGTCCAAGTGGCCACATTTATTTATACAAATAGGCTACATTAGGTCATTAGCACCATAACCACATTATTGTTTAGAATATCAGTAAGGTTGCTTATTCTGTGGTTACATTTCACAATTACAATACGCAATGTTAGGAGCTTTGTGAAGTTCTCAAGGAAGTCCATTGTCTGAAGTTACTGTTAGGCAGGCAGCTCCAGGATCACTGGAGCTTGGTGAAATATTGTAGTTATCTAGCAAACAAGTTCTTTATTACCAGGAGCTATGTGCCTGCAATCATGTTGAGGCACCATGAGGCTCTAACAAAGAAACATCTCGGGGCATTGCCATACCAGCTAGACATTCCACATATATTAGCTACATTATGAGATCCTAATAGAGATTACAGGGCATTTTAAGGGTGGGAAACAGGATGCTTGTTACCCCCTGGGAGTTTTCTCATCAGGGGAACACTTCCTCGTACATTTCCATGGTCAGAAACCCTACACTGACTTAACAATAGTCAGCTTAACAGTTCAAAACACTTTGAATTCTGTGTAACACTATATTAAATTATCAAATTTTAAATGCTCTTTTTCCTGTTTTCCTTAAAATAGTTTGTATCAATTTTTGCTCTTTGCAACCAAAGAAAGGCTATTAGTATCAAATTCAAATAGATTTCTCAATTAGATTTTTTTGACATCAAATGATGATTTTTAAATTTATCAGGAAGAAAATAAAATAAAAAGGAAGCAGCATAGCTTAGTTTCTTTATCATGTCATAACCAAAAATTAATAGTTGCTGAGTCACAGGAACTAAAATTGTGGTCTGCACTATTGCTCAGTGGTAGAGTGTTTGCCTAGCATGAATGAAACCCTGGGTTTTACCTCCAGCACCTTCCCCCCCAAAAATGACTAAAATGTAAACTGATATTACAAGGTTTTTAAATTGAATAAAAATATATGGAAATATAAATGTAAAGATATGAGTTACATAGTTTTTTTTCCAAAACATTTTATAAAACAAATTCAAATACATTTAAGTACTCTTTTTCTCCTATGATTTTACCAAGAATTTAAAGCATGGTGGTACATTTATTTGAATAAAGTGTTTTACAACTAAGTATATTTCAGAGAGTCTTTTAAATAAGAATCTTTAAACTTTCTCAAGGTACTATATAGTAATTTATTTATAAAATCCAAATATAAATATTTACTGAAAATTTGACCCTTGTGGCATTATAAGATGATGAAAATTACTATCATTTCTTTTATCCTGGAAAAAGGGAAGATATGGAAGTTGTGACGTTATATTGAAGGTAGAGCAAAAATTTTTTAATAGCCAAATAATTTTTTATCTGATTTTAAAATTTTCCATAGTGTGTTATATTTTTAGAAATTTATTACAAAGAAAATTATAAATAAAACTGAGTCTTCATAAGAAACTTAATACAAAAGTAAGATAATTAGCTTCAGGTAATCCTTGAATATAACCTTATTCCTGGAAATGGCTGAGAACAATACAAAAGGAAACAGGGATAACTTGCACCATTTTCTCATTCTCTCCCTGTGTGTGTGTGTGTGTGTGTGTGTGTGTGTGTGTGTGAGAGAGAGAGAGAGAGAGAGAGAGAGAGAGAGAGAGAGAGAGAGAAGGAAAAATGCATATTTACATGTACATCACCTGGGCAAAGGGATATGTATTTTCCTGATCCTTATATGACAACTATTTTGATTCCTTCTCTAAGGTAGAACATATTTAAATTTCACTAAGAACATCAATAAATTAAAATGAAAATAGCTTGGTATTTCTTTAGCACTAATATGTATAAAATTCAATAAAAAGCTGAAGTGTGATAGCCCATGCCTATAGTCCCAGCTACTGGGGAGACTGAGATGGGAGTGTTACTTGAGAACAGAGTTAGAGACCTGCCTGGACAAAAGAGTGGAGAGCCTGTCTCAAACAGTAAGTAAGTAAATATAATAACATTGAGCACAATTTAATCCCCGTTATGCTTCAAGATATAAGACATTTCACATTTAAGTAGAGGCAGAGAATTGTGTGTTCCAGAAGTGCATGTGAATAGAGTTATTCTCAAATTGGTCATGAATCCAGACTCATTGTCAGTCACACTTTAATATGGCAGTCATGATACAGAGTTATCATTATTATTATTTTTGTTTCAATTATAGAGCTACTTTGTCTCAGACTAGAGAGGAGATGAGTGACTGGAGTATAGGACATACAAACCAGAAAGTTTTCCCCTTCATCTGCCCTTTAGGACAGTTGCAGGAGAAGCCTGTGGTTTCATTAAAACACAATCAAAGAGGCTTCTTTTTGAGGTGATGAAAATGTTCTAAAATTGGCTGTGGTGATGATTGCACATATCTGTGAATATACTAAAAATTTTGAATTCTATAGTTTGAATTGCATGGTATGTGAATTACACCTCAATAAAAAAAATTTAATAGCAAAATAAGAGGACTGAATTTTGAGAATCAATCCTGCAGTTTTGCTGAAAAATCTCAACCTTGGGATAAAATGGCACTGCAACATTAAATGCTCTCATTTTATTCCTTAGTTCATTTGCAGAGAAGCTAACTGAAATCAGTCACTTACAAGATGTTCATTCTAAATAAAAAACATTTCTCCCAAGTTTGTTGCTCTTCTTTTTGTTTGAAACCAAGGAACATTTACAAGTGGGCTTTTTTTTTTACATAAAAAATTTGTCTTCTATCATACTAAAGAAACTTTATCATAGTAAGATATACTATAAAATGACTTTTAATGGAAATATTTTTAAAGTGTTATAATTACATTCTTCATGTAACTTTTCTCTGGTATAATTTATTTAAAGCATCTCAAACTGTTTCATATGTTGAGGTTTGTCATTACATATATATCCTTCCTATCCAATCCATAGCATATCAAAACACTCCCACTCTGACTTATTATGCTATTATCCTTCCTCTGTTTTACTAAATTTATCCTGAAATTTTTAATCCTAGGTATTTGAAATCTTTTCAGTCAGCAATTATGTTCTTCTGTTAGAAGTAATACAACATTTTATATGCAGTAAATACACATTCTGAAGTGAAGAAAACACATTTCATGATTTAAATATGTGAATCATAGTTTATAGTATTTTCAGACTCTGATTTTCAAATCCACTTAATAGGAAGAGCAGGCAGAAAATATGCTGAACTGAGATAAGTATTTTGGTGAGGAGATGACTTCACTTTTTAAAATCTGCCATGCTTTATCCCAACTTTTATGAATATCTACATACATAAAATCCTGTATTTCATAGTAATTAAGTCAATCAATCTTTGACTCTTTGTCAAATTATTAATAACTTGGCTCTCAAATTTAGCTGCACTTTATAAATTTTGAACAACAGATCAATCACAGGATATAGCCAATGTGTGAAAGTACATTTTAAGAATATTTAGGGATACAATTCTTTTTTTGTTAAAGAGATATATTCTGAATCCTCGTGAAAAAAAAATATATAAAATGATTCATTATCCAACCTTGAACTTAAAAATGACAGAGCATATTTCCCATAACAAAGTGATTATATTGTCAGGTGAATATCCAGTTCTCCTGAGAATGGTAGTTCTCACTAAAGAAATCTTGGGGTCCCCAAAATCATGTAAAGTCACTGTAAGTCTATTTCACTATTTTCAGTATGATTGTTGGATTAAAATAATCTTGCCACCAAAAGACTTGAATAGTCTAGATTCAGTCCACTCAGAATTCATCCTTTCCTGTGTATGTGCATTTGTAGGTGTTTTTCAGCCCTATCCATCATTTCATGCATGCCTAGAATAAATCCATTCTTTCATCAAAAATGTATTAAACACCTAATAGAAACAAAGTACACTAGCAGTAAATATGACTGACCTTGAAAAATAGAACTTGCATTCTAAGATGGCAGAACATGGTAGACAAACATCTAGAATACTATACCACAGTGTGCCAGGGAGATGAGCCTTATGAAGAAAAGTGAAAGTAAGAGTGATGAAAGTTTTTGTGCACCTGAGAAAGGATACTTCAGAAAGGATGTCTTGGAAGGCAACTCTAAATCAAAGGACAGTATAAGTTAGTAAAGGAACAAAGTACAGCATTCAAGAGAGCATGATGTATAACAAAAGCCATGAGATGTCTTTTCTCAAGATCAAGAACTATAAACCAGTCAGAGAAGAGTGACAGAGGCAGACACAGTTTAGGAAGCGTGTTCTGTTATTGTCTTCATTGTGCCCACATCCATCCCAAATTCGTATGTTGAAATCCTAATTATCAGAACCTTATAGACTGTTTGGGGGTAATGTGGTGATTAAAAGGTAATTAAGTTAAAGTAAGGTTGTTAGGTAAACATGAATCCAATATGACTGGCATTCTTATCAAAACATAAATTGTAGGGCAGATGGGCACAGAAGAAAAAGCATGCGAAGACAGAGGGAGTTGATGGCCATTCACAAGTCAAGAAAAAGCTTCAGAAGAAACCAGCCCTGCTGGCGGCACCTTGAGCCCATACTTCCAGCCTCCAGAACTGCGATCCATTTGTGTTGTTTAGGGTACACTCTTCTGTAGTACTTGACTATGAGAGCCCTAGCACACTAATGGAAGACCGGAGAGATAGGTAGAAATCAGGTCATGCAGGACCTTGAGAAATTGTTTGGCATTTATTTTAAGATAGATGGGAGATTGTGGAAAAGGACAAGGAGAGAAATGAAAAGACTGAATTCCTTTTCAAAGACATTCTGACAGGCAGGAAGAAATTTACTGGAAGGGCATAAGTCTTTGGACTGCAAACTTCAGAGAGCACTGCCTCCCTCTCAAAGGATTATGATCAGTTTCTGGATTCAAATTTGATAAGACATTTAGCAGAGCATAAAATACTAATAACTTGGGGAATGGTGAATAAAAAATAAAGAAAAGTATTATTATGAATGGGAAGACCTATAAATGCTAAAGAATTAGAAATTTGAAATACTCTGCCACATTGTAATTTTGGGATATCGAATAGAATACGGATAGTTTCTTAAAAAGGAGCAGCTTAGCAGTACTGATATTAAAACATTATAGAAAGTGATATTTCATTGGAAGCTTAGTCTGAATTTGATTTATATTTTATAATGTTATTAAAATATAATACCTATGCCTGCAATAAAAATTAATATTAATTAAATTAAGCACATCTCTCAAACATTATTTTTTTCAAAATGTGAAGTTTCTAATAAATCTTCCCTTTCTTCTTTGTATCAATTTGAACTTCAAAGTTTCTTCACCAAAATAAAAAAAATGGGGACTATGTTAAAAGTTTTAGCTTTGATTTTATTTTGAGTTTCCCAATTAGAACACAAATGATCTGCATCGGTACAGAAGGATGGTCATAGACACACAATAGTTAGATTTACATATGAATTTCAATCTGGTGTTAATCCATTCAAATCTATAATATAGAAAAAACAACCAAAATGAAGGTACTGCTATGCTGAAAGGGTCAGAGGTCTTAAAATTTCAGAAGAAAGAAGGAAAGAAAAGGAAGGGGGAAGGAACGAAGGAAGGAACAGGGAAAGGAGAAAGGAAAGAAGAGTTGAGAGAGATTTACATACATTTCAAAGAAAGAGAAAAAAATTTACTACTGCAAGTTTTCGAAAGTCAATGCTGTAAGAAAACAGTTAAGGACCAGTGTTCAATAGGAAAACTATCCAAAGATTTGTCAAGTTGAAGGGAACATTAAGACTATTTTGGTCAACTGTAAAGTGAGCCAGATGAAGCACTTTTGGTAAACTTACTTTAAAATATCTGTAACTGTAGCTCTAGATTTTGGTATATCATTAAAAAAAAACTGGTGAGTCATATGATTCTATATGCTTCTCAATTTTTATATATAGTGATATGAAAAAGAAAGAATTTTTTATTAGAGGAAGCATGGACTTCAGAATTCTGTTTGAGATCCACATATGTTTAAAAACCATGTGACCTTTAACAAATGATGTACTCCTTCTTGTAAAATAAAGATGAATGATAGTTACTTTATATAATCTTTGATTAGATATAAGACATTATTTCAGAACAACTAACACAGTAACTAGAATGTAGGTGGTTGTAGTAAAATATCAGTTTCCTCCTCCTAATAGCCACAAAGCTGTTATAATAATTTTTAGATCAGAAAATACAATAATTTCTGACAGTAAAAAAGATCTGTATTCCTGCCACCCCATCAAACATACAATTTTTCTATATGACTGAAAGTTTCAAGCAAAGATCTAGAAGTTGTCATTTTGGGAATTCCGTGCCTTTAGTGCACCAGTGATTTCTGTGACTTTAATTAAATATCCCATTCAGAGTTCCTCCATTTTTCAAATAGATGTAATAATGGAAAACATCTCTCCCTCTCAAGGGTGTTTTTAGCATTCCTAAAAAAAAGAAAAGAAAATTTAAAGCACACAAGATGAAAGTACTGTTTTATTAAATATGTGATGAATTGTTGGTAATTCATATTTGGTGATGTTTTAAGAGTCAGTAACTGTTGAGAGCAAAGGTTCTCTTGAGAGTCTTGGCCAGAAGAAACTGCATAATGTCAATTGAATGACTTTTTAAATTGAAAAAAGTCATTGAGAAAACTCAGCATCTCTATGGAAAAAGAAGATGCTATTATATCTCAGTAGAATACCTATAATACTGTAAGTGTAATGTGATCTCATTTCTTGGTCATATCTACAAGAGACAAGTGCTTTACTGGGACACAGCCAGAACTTTCCCTTTTATAGTGCAATGCACTGGCAAATTTTTAAAAAAGGATTTGATATTGGGTTTGGAAAGTCAGGGTCTTTATCCATACTAATGAATTAATGCATACTAATTAATTTTGTCACATACATTTTTATATATGCTGCCCAATGCAATCAATAGTTACATAAAATATGCAAATAACCAAATGAGTATTGAATAAAAGCTTCCCAAATATTATGAAATTCTCTTTGTAAATTGTAAAATTTCAACTTGATAAAAAAATAAATTTGTTATCTAAAATGAAACAAATTTTCATTAAAAAATTGTTTTAAGTAAGAATATTTATTGGAAAGGGAGTGAAGTTTATAATCCTTTTCAGAAGTTATAGTTTAAAAGCTGAATGCATTAAATATAAATAATCCTTAAAAATTTTAATGAAAACCATGAAATTTAGAATGATAGACATAAATACCTGTATTTAAACCTTTCTAGCAGGTCCTGATTTGCCCATGGTGAGTATGAACTTTTTAGAAATTTATACTTCTTCAATCTTGTTAAGATATGATTTTGCCTCTTGATCAAGGGAGCTACAGTCTATGAGAGTGAAATCCATAAAAGAAGAGTTCAAATAAAATAATGTAGCTGCTGTGATAGGAATCCATAAAAGGTATAGTGTAAACATAAGTCAACTCTTATGTGGTAGAGACAGGGTTGTGAATAGATTAATCAAGGAGGTGATATTAGAAGTGATGGGATAGATCCTTATTATGTTAGAGAGTGACTAGAAAAGGAAGTAAGGGCAGAAAAATTAGAACTTGACAAAGCATAGTTGTAAAAAATTCTCCATCATTTCTGAGATTTGCATGTGGAAAAATGTGGTCTGTGAATGGGTTGGGGTTTCAAAGGGAGGAGAAATTTCAGTTAGGTAGGCAATGACAGAGGTGGAAGGAAAGATAGCCCACATGTCACAGAACACAAGATGTGACACCCTAAGATGTCACAGAAAACTCATAGAAGTGCCATGGGACACCTTAAGTTTCAGGATCAGCAATGTCTCTAGATCACCATAATGGTCAGCACCATTACATTGTTGGAACCTCACTAATAAACTGCTGAGCATTTGGCTTAGAGTAATTTATATAGTAATTTATAGAAAATAACTGAGGACAAATGGCTCCAAGACTGAAGAAAATTTTAGAACCATAGTCATAATGAGTTTTAAAATATAAGAAAATTATGAAATGGTCAATCTTGTATTTGGGGAAGATTATTATGAAGTCTTAGACAATATATTAGGGAGTGGCTACTTTCAAGGAACAGAGATGACTTAGAGACTGGTGTAATTAGACAAGTAAGACACAAGAATGTATAGTCAATGATAGCAATTCATACTAAAGAATAGCATATTACTTAGGCAAGTTACTCTTATCTTCCTTTTGGTTGGTCCTGTAAAATGCTATAGATATTTGCAAAACACTCTGAAATTAGTCAACTATATATTTAGCTATTCCTTGGTCACATTTCATTCACTGCTTAGCTTGTGGGTAAAATCATGTATAGTCAGTCAGAGAGCAAGAGTCAGGCATGAAGCAGACTTTTCCAATCTTTCACTAAAAATGATGCATTTGAAATACTAGGTAGGCATTAAACAATACCTTGAATTTACTGTACAAAGTCTATGTTCTACTCATTGAAAAATATTATAATGCTTTCCCATTTAAATAAAATTTTTAGTTGCCCACACTCAGAAGCTTTCCTTGCTACTGAGGTTTTTGTTTGAAAGACATTTTTTCCACTCTCAGAAAACTCAGAGAGCTCAAAATATATTATGACTAGCATTTTTAAGTGTCTTTTGTGAGCAGGGCACTTTTCTCAATAAAGCATGCGTTATTTTACCAAATCCGTTCGCCTACCCAGTGATGAAAGTTCCCTCATCATTGTTCTTGGTTTCATCCATGAAAAAAGCAAAGGAACAAACTTAAGTGTGCTAGGTCATACAAATTAATGTGGATCCAAAATGCAAACACAAGAGTTATGACTCCAAAATCCATAGTATTAACAGCTATGCTGTATCTCTTCTATATAGGAGAAAAATATAATTTTATGTTTATCTTAATTATTTAAGAACAAAGTTATGTGGACCTATTTACAAAGTTGTTTTTCATTTAATAAAGTTGGTACAGTATAAATTTTATCGAAGAGAAACATTATTGTTGTTATGAAGACATACATTAATAAAAATTTAAGCCTGGCCATTACAGCTAGTGTATTTAAAAGACAGTCTCACCAACCAGAGTTTTTGGTGTCTATGGCATAATTCTTAATTTTGTGGATGAGATAAACACAATTTCTCAGTTCTTTCATATGTGTAAATTAATAAAGTCATAAAACACTTTGAATTGGAATAATAATGCAAGGATACAGATATCAGCCTAGTCATTGGAATTCTAATGCCTACCATCTAGAGACTTTATTATTCTAAAGGTTTTTAGGAGAAAGATTTTTAAAAACAAATATGGGAGAATTAGAAGATGGCTTGATGATACTGAAGTTAGATGAAAGAAAGGCATAAGATTCTGTGAAATAATTCATTCAAGTCATAAAAAAGCGTGAAAAATTATAACTATGTACATGATTTTAGACTAAGGTGAGTAGAGATAGGAAAGGTTTAAGTTGACATGGGTGATTGTAAACAAAGTGAAAACAAGGCAAAGGATCAGGGCCAAGAAAAAAATCTTTATTTTTCTGAAATGCAAATAGTTAACATTGTCTATTGATTAATCCATAGGTATACAGAATATAAGTGACATCTACAAGAGAGGATATAAATAGAGTCATTTAATAAATTGAAATTGCATTAAGACTCTCAATATTTTTAGGCATGATTTTAGGTATGTCTATTTTAGTTATCATGGGGAGGAATATTTGGAGATGTTCAAGTATAGACAGAGTTAAGAGGCTTTTATTTTACTTTAATAATTACTATCACTTAGAAATAATTATACTAGTAAGTATGTTTCATATATCAGTGAAAATTTTTTTATAGCAGCTCAAGCAGTTTTCAAAAGAAATTTTAGCATAATTAATGTTTAGAAAATATTTGTTCTATGGACATAAAGAATTTTAAAAAAAGAATTAAATAGAGACATGTCCTAAAGTGTAAAAGTATTTTCAATTTTGGTAAGGTAAGTAGTGAATCACAGCTATAATTCCAGGTTAAAGGTGGAAAGTAGACTCATAAGACACAAACAGTTTTAACATGTTACTACATTTATTTAGTTATCTGACAGAAAACAGGCAGGAAATGAAGTGGCTATAATAACTCATCTTCGTCTCTTGTGCAAAAACTTTAATGCACATAGATTCTTTTGTCTGATTCACCAGATGGGTGTTTGGCTTCCATGGATGACAACTACGTGTGTGTGTTGACAAACAGAAGCTCGACAAACAGAAACTAGAGGCTACATTTTCCATTAATCCCTTGTATTGCTCAAGTCCATAACAGCCCAAACTTGCTTTTCAGCCTTTGGCACTCCAACCAAAAGCTAACTTCACACAACAACAACAAGGCAACATTTCTCACAATTCTTAGTTTTATTTCTTCCATGAACAGAAAACTGTGGGTGACTAAGATCATTTTCTGAGAAGTTCACATCAAACCAAACTAATGTTAAATTTCTCCCCATAGTTTTACTCCCCACCATGAGCACAAGTTAATGTTTTTGTAAAGCATATCCCTAAAATATTCTGAAATATTTTTTTCTGATAGGCACACTTTAATATTTTATACACTGAAAAAAAAGCAGGACTATGCACTTTTGACCACCATATTTATATTATTTTAATAGAAAATAGATATCCTTTTCTCTAATTATACTAATCTTAACCAGCATACTCTGCAAGTTGTTTGGTACTTTCTTGTAGATTGTGAATGCCTCCCTTTTGTGCACTATCACATCTATTTTTTTTTTAAGTTAGAGCCATCTAGATGTGTGTTTTGTTTCTCTAAGGCCAAATTTACATACATTTAGATGTGCCCAGATTCTCTAACTATAATCAGTTTCCATGGGGTTAACATCAATTTGGGATTTTTAACCACTTTCCCAAAATATCTTTTCATCCCAGGGCTCATTTAAGCATACATTCCATTTTCTTTCATTTGAACCCATTAATACTTTATTACAACAAATTGCAATAGATGAGAGATTAACATAATGCTTAGCACACAAACAACTTGTCATTATACAAAATAACAGTATATAAGATATTAAAGTAATACTTTGCATACCAAATGTTTATTTTTATTACAAAGTAATTTCCCCAACCTTCCCAACAGAAAAGTTTCTTACCCATATGCCATACAATTTCATTGACTGGAATGGTCACTTAAGTGCCCAATAAATTTGGGATTCTTTCTGGCCTGCGGGTCTAATAATATCCCAGCTATGAACTGGCAGGTTTTTATTAATACTGGTTCCTATGTAGGAATGTAAACCACAACCATTTTAACCTAAAGGGAGAACACAGTGTTGGTATTATACTGCTCAATACCACTAATGGCATTATAGGTAATGGAAGCTCCTCTTAAATTCATGATACACATGCTATAAAGAATGATAATAAAGGCCACAAAACTCGGTGATATGCTGCTGTAATCCAGGTGGTCCTTAACATTTTAGATGCATCTGTTCAACTTTGGCTCTAAACACCCAGAGCATTCCTCTTTAAGTACAATAGAAATAAAGCATAGCAGAGACCCAAATTTTGTCTAATAGGGCAAAAACATTCCTGGAAAAATGTGAATAACCTCATAGGCAGACAGTGCATATCTTGTAACTAATTGCCAGTGAATACATATAGACAACCGAACTGCGTTTTCTTAGAGTTGTAGATGGAAATAAGTCAGGGTATGTGGCAGATACAGTGTCTTCATTTCCTCATCATGTCATCTTGCCTGCCACCCAAGTACACAAAATTATATAAAAGAGAGGTTTCTTTTGCATCCTTACTCACATATTTGTTTACAGCTATCAGAGATGAGTGGTAAGGTGTGTGGGTGAAATTGAGCAAGAAAATTAGAGCTTTTATTTTCCGTCAAATTTTTTTATTCCATAGTTAACACATGTCCATGCCCCTACCATGCCAAACCAAGGTAGACAGATGTATTCCACAGAACAAATGAAGCAGATAAAATATGGCTCATTTACCTTAAATCTACTGTTTCCTAGGAAACTGTTATATGAGATTCTAAAATCTTTTAAAAGCAATCCTGACATGCAGAACAGGTAGTAACCATTTACATACATGTGTATATGTATGCATATATATATGTACATAAGATGAAATGTCACTGTTTTATTTATGTGTTCATATTTAATATTTATCATATCCTTTTTATTTAACCTTTTATAAACTATGAAATATAATCATGAGAAATGTTCATAAAATAAAAATCCACAATACACTGGTGTTTTGTATCATAGTATGTTGATCTTAGTTCTTTTGGATAAATAAGAGGAGTAAAAAAGCTGGGTCATATGGTAATTCCATTTCTAGTCTTCTAAGGCATCTCCATACTGATTTCCAAAGTGGATGTACTAATTTGCCATACCACCAACAATGTATAAGTGTTCCTTTCTCCCCATATCCTCACCAACTTTCATTATTATTTATATTCTCAATTATTGCTATTCTAACTGTGGTGAGAAGAAATCTCTGTATAGTTTTGATTTTAATTTCCTTGATTGCTGATACAGCAATATTGAACATTTTTTTCATATATCTTTTGAACATTTACATGACTTCTTTTGAAAAATGTCTATTTAGTTTACTTGCCCTTTAATGGATTGTGTTACACATTTCTGTACAATAGTTAAGTATTTCTTATTGCAAATTTTATGTAAATTCAATAGGTATATTAGATTTATATCTTAGTGATTTTTCTAAGATTCAGTCATGTTTTAGTGTGCAGTGGTGGTTTGCTCATTTTCAATATTATGTACTACTTTATTATATAAAAGTATCACAATTTAATTCAGTCTCTTATTGTCATTTGAGTTTTTTAAATTGTGGTTAAGCAAAGGATACCTCTCTGATAATACCTGCAATTCTTTAAGGTAAGCATGACAATTTTTGTTTTTCATACAAAAATTATGTGTAAAGAAAGAAAATGTAAATTAGGCATTATCACTCGATTGGTAGAATTGGGCATTAAATTCTGTTTTCTGTGACTCTGTAGTCCATGTTCTAATTTCTTTACCAGACTCTGGCATTAGGATATGTAGGATTAAACCATAATTCGGGCAACTGACATGAAGAAAATGGATAAATTCAACCAACTCTAAGAATACAGATTTACGGTGATTAATTTGAAGTACTTGCTGAAGTAGTTAGAAAAAAAACTAGTTATGACATCATTGATTAAGCCTTCAATATAAATGGGTGGTTGGTGATGTTATTTACTGAAATACACAATAGGAATAAACCACCAGATTGGGAGATGGGCAATCTAATTTGGTACTTGCATGGCATCTTAGTGACTGATAGTAATAGCTAACATTTATTGAGGACTTAAACTTTGCAAGTAATTGTTCTAAACTTCACATGCACTAACACATTTGATTCTCCCAACAAACTTATGAAGTGAAAACTATTATTCCCGTTATTGTGTAAACTTTAAAGATATAAGGCTGATGCAACAAGGAATTCAGTGGTACCCCAATGTCACAAAGCTAGTTGGTGAATTAAGTTCTTTACATAAACAGCTGCTTGTAGAGCTCATGTGCAAAAGCACGAATAAATCATGTCTCTTGATTAAAAAAAAAAAGTCATGGTCAATGGGCAGTTCATTATACAGATTTGATGCTTAAACAAAATATCAGGCTGGACACATGTATCTGAAAGTTGTCAGTATACACCTATCAACTAATGTATGCAAGTGCAATTATGTCAAAAGTCCTCCGCCAGAGGTTAAGTTTGTCCTTCAATGGATGCTGGCAAATTTTAGAGATACTTTTGATGCCATGACTGAGGGTAGGTTCTACTACATTTAGTGGGTAGAAGGCAGAGATGGTGTTCAACATCCTACAGTGAAACTAACAGCCTCTCACAACATCAAAAACAACAACAAAACGACAAATTGTCAGTAGCGCCATTGTAAAGAAACATTCTTCTACAAAGATGAATCACTGGATGTCCATCTAGAGAGGAAGAGAGGTGCAGATGAGGAAATTCTTCAGCTAGAGGTATCTGCTGACAACACTTTCAGCAGCTGGAGTCTTTTATTCCTAACTAAGAATGCAGCAGCCTGCCACACCATTTGCTATGGTTGTGGAAGGATTTACAGAAGCACAGCAGATGTGGTCCTGACAAAGGAGGAACCAGCTTCCAACCACTGCTGGGATCATCCTTCTATTAATCATGACTTTTCTTTGTAGTTCAAAGGCTTTGACATTTTGTGACTTTGCTGATCTGAAGAGGCTGTCCTCAAGTAGCTAGCCATCTCCTAGAGATAGAAAATGACTACCTCAAGAGCATGAAAATCCTCAAGAATTCTCACACCCAACCACTACTTTCATTAGGCATGTACTCCAGATCTCTTTCCCTCTCCCATAATCACCTCAGAATTAGGTATTAGATATCTGGTGACAGTCCCTAAAACCCTGAGCTTGCTTGTTGAAGTTATTAAAACTAGCCAAAACTAAACTGGCTTATTTTATGATGGAAAAAACATAGTAAAAATTCTTGCCTATATTTCCCCCTGTTCGCTTGTCTCGACTAACTGATGCTTCTCAATGTGGTCCCATGTGAATGGCATGACATGGGCATCATTCTTGGGAACTATGAGTTTGTTAATTGCTTTGCTTTTTTGTTGTTGTCATTATTGTGCTGGAGATCTAACCGATGTCCTTGCACAGGCTAGGCAAACACTCTACCACAGAGCCACATCCTCATCTCAAAAACTGCTTTTACAAGGGCAACTGACTTCTATCTGTGGGTCTCACAATACTGGAATAATAATAAAATCTACATTTTTTTAAGCAAGTAAATAATTTGAATGATCGTTTATTTTTGTTTACCCTTTGTTTATATTCTTTTTTCTGTTTTTTTTCTTGTTCTTTGTATTTAAAAAACAACTGCCATACACATAGCCTTGACTGTATTATAAGTGCTATATTTTTTACTATATACATGCATATTATTATTTTTTAAAAATCTATTTATTCTTCATGAGAAAAACTATAGCCATACATGACATTTGTTCATAACTCTAGGTGAATTATCTTAGTGTTATTCACTATCCACCTGTTGCTAAAACATCTCACCTTCCTCATTTTAAGCCATAGGCTTTATGAATATAATGCTTCTATCAAATATTTAATAAAGTACTCTCATTTGTATTTCTTTGTAAACAATCAGTAATCCCCCTTCATCCATGCTAATGAGCCATGCATTGTTTGTTTCCAAATAATTAATTTTCAGCTGGTGTTATTAATGGCTATTTTGTATTGTAAACTAGCAATAAGAATGTACAATTTCAGCATTTTTATAATACACTTAACTCATGTGGCATGTAAATGGCCAGTTTTGTCAGATATCTATTGTCATTTCAAATATGGTATATATACAACTTATTTGGAGTACACTAAATCCTTTTATTAAACAACTTATAAATTAGACTATTACAAAGCCTTTTGTTTTTACTTTGCTCCTACATGGTTCTTCAAAATTTTGAAGATATCTCTTTAAAGATTTTTTTTAATTTTCTCTTTTTTAAAAAATTTTGTAGCATAGTTTTTATTTTTAATATTTTGTAGCTGGGTTATCTACCATATAAAGACTTTTGCTGTAATATTTTCATTGTAGGCATCATTTTTCTATAAGAGCAGGCATATTTCTTATTTTATGAAGATTTATTTGCAAAAAAAAAAATAAAAAAGAAACAGTTATAGCTGACTTTAATATGTGCTATTTCTTTTTTTTCTTTTTGCCTTTACATAATATATCTTTGTCAGTCTCTATTTTCTTTTTTTTTCTTCTTCTTCTCCTTCTCCTCCTTCTTCTTCTACTTCTTCTTCTATTTTTATAGGCCATATTTCCCTAGGCATGTCTCTTGAAAATTCCATTCAGTCAGATTTTAATAAGAGAGTTTAACCCTTCCAAGTTCAAAACTTTTAAGCCTGTTAAGCCTAAGTAGCCTCTTAACTTGCCTTTAAATTTCAAATGATGTTTTTATGCTTTTCTACATTCTCTCTTTTTATGTAGTTCTCCATGGGCTTTAGTTTCAACACCTTCTTTGCTAGTACTTGGAAAATCATTATTTTGATATTCAAATTTTATAAATATACATGTTAATAAAATGGATTTTAATGATAAAATTTATAATTTCTTTGATACCACCCAATATAATTCTGTATATTAGCATTACTTTGCATCCTTCATCTCTTTATTTCTTGGTTGGGTGATAGGAAGTTGTTATCATCTGAAATTTATAACACATATAAAAATAAAATTACTTATTACATGTTTTATATTCTATTTCAAGAATTAATTTTGGATTTTCTTTTTGTAATCTGTTTTCAAAATTTAATTCCACCTGGTTTTAATGCTGTACACAGGCATTCTTTTATCAAGTAAATACCTTGGCTTGATTTATTCATGTCTTGAGTAGCTTTGCTCTATGGAGAGTCTTTCCTTTTGTATTTCTTACTTTAATTTCTAGCTTCCTCTCAGTATCTTTCCTTTGACAATCTATTGACATTTCACATCATATTTTTATCTTTCCCACTAGAGTTTGCATTTGCTTAAATTGGACTAAGGACACAACTATGCTTTAAAAATGTGCTTTGAATTTCTGATAAATCTTTTCTAAAAGTGTATCTTTGTAGTTTAATGTGTTTATATATCTTTTATGCAACATGTGTTAATACACCAACATAACTTTTATACCTGCCTATTCTGATAAGAAAAAAATATTGTCAAAATAAGAGATTTATTTCTTCAGAAGCATACAATGAATTCATGGACCATCTAACTCTAACACAACTTCCCTTAGATGGATTTTGAGCCAGAGGATTTATGAATTTATAAAGCCTGTATGCAAATTTCTTTAGGCACAGAATATATTCCTCATTTTTTGCCATCTTATTTTCTTGAGAAAGCTAACTTACAACTTGATGATTGGCAATAGACTTTTCATCTTCCCCTGATGAACACAATGTAAGACAAGTGACAGCACCTAGAAGACAGTGCTCCTTGACTCTCATGATCACAATCCTTCCCAACTGCTATGTCTACACACCAGAGCTCTTTCATGTCTGCCACTGTCAGGAATGAAATTATGATAATTGCATTACATAAATCAAGAGAAAGTTCTACAAGTAGAAGAAATTGAATGATGGAATGGTCCTGGATGTTTGAAAAAGTAGCTGCTTCTTCCACAGAGAGGAAAAAAAAAATAGTTTTATGGTTAGTATAGACAATGGCTTTGAGGACAAAGTCTGGCTATGGCAAAACAATGAAGATTAATGACCTTTAGGTTTACACATTTGTTATCCTCAGGAGACAAAGTACATGAAAACAACACCCACTAATTAGAGCTCTTCTTTCAGCTCAAGGACTTGTAATTATTATGGGTAGTTCTTGTTGTCTTCATCTGGGGTTATGAATACCCATGTTTTAATATTTGTATAGGTGTCATAGCTTGAAAGTTGGTAAAGATTTAGTCAAGCCATACTAATAATGATGATTTTGATACTTGCTCTCTTCCGTTGACATATATGGCACATTTCCTTTAGCACATTGTGTGTTTCTATAATGTCATATTAATTTCATACTGTACATGGCACTATCACTGCCTCATGGTTTAAAGCAACATGAACTTTTTACATGTAGATATAAATCTAACCTGTGTTTCCTCTTCTCTCACAGATGATTTTTCCTAGCTTCCCATTCACAGCCCTGTAAGTTCTAGGACAAGCCTGACCTAATCATCCCTAGGCAAATCTTCTAACACTAAGCTTTGTCACCTATGCCAGTGATCTTGCAGTGCATTAGAAAAGAAAAAAAAATCCCTTGGTTTTATTCTCCTAAGAGAGTTCTGAAAATTAAGCTCCTACCTTTTCCCTAGGAGATTTAAAACCCTTTCTTAGTTACCTACCCAGTCCTTCATATCCCTTGGGTTTACCAAACTCCTGTGACAAAGGAAAAAAATTCTAATCCTGCCCTGAAATTCAAGCCTGGTCCCAGCTCTAAGGAGGACATTCAAAGGCTAACTATTTGCCCCTCTACCTCCTTGCTAGAGTTGCTAAATATGTCCCTCTCAGCAGGCTGCCTTTGTCACTATAGCTGCTAACTCTGACATCTGTCTTGACTCCCTTCCTTTGTTGAAATTAATTAAGTTATAACTGAAGGCAGGAGCGGTTATGGTTTGTGGTTTCTAGCTACTCCTACAGCCAAGTTATCAATAACTTTGGTGGTTTCACATAAAAACAATTAAACTGAATTATTATCATGAATTTCACTAGAAAACCCCATATCAATCATCATTTTCTTTTACCTAGAATAAAATAGCATTCATTATTCACCCTATGTTTACTCCTACTCAGCCCCTCCCTTTTCCATGGGACAGCTAAGAGGATCCAGTCACTGTCATTACCTTTATTTTAGTGTACTTAATATGTATACATGTGTCTTTTGTGTGGTGCTGGAGATCAAACCCATGCCTCATAAGTGCTAAGCATGTGCTGTACCTGACATACACAAAAGTCCAAAGAGATAAAGGAGCTTGTTATGGTTTGAATATGAGGTGCTCCCAAAAAACTTACATGTGAGACAATGCAAGAAGGTTCTGGAAAAAAAATAATTGGGTTATAAGAGTCTTAGCCCAATCAGTGAATTAATTACCTGATGGAATTAATTGAGTGGTAACTGAAGGCAACTGGGGTGTGGCTAGAGCAGGTGGGGCTTTGGGGTTGTGGCTTTGGGATATATATTTGTATCTGGCAATTGGAAATTTCTCTGTTTTCTGATCATCATGTGAGCCACTTACCTCTGCCGTACTTCCACACTCTCCTGCCATGATGTTTATCCTTACCTGGAGCCCTGGGGAAATGGAGCTGGCTGTACATGGACTGAGACCTCTGAAACTATGAGCCCTTATATAAACCTTTCCTTCTCTGCAGTTCTCGTCAGCTCTTCTAGTCACAGCAGTAAAAAATCTGACTAAAACAGTGCTCCACAATGGAAATTATAGAAAACCAAAGAAAGAAATTGAAGACCTTAGAAGATGGAAAGAGATCTATGTTCTTGAATAGGTGGAATTAATACTGTCGAAATGGCCATTCTACCAAAAGCAATATACAGACAGATTCATTGCAATCCCATCAAAATTACAATGACATTCATCACACAATTAGAAAAAAAAAAGACTCATTTAATTCATTTGGAAAAGCCAGATACCCTGAATAGCTAAAACAATACTAAGCAAGAATATGAAGCAGGAGGCATCACAATACCTGATCTGAAATTATGCTATAGAGCTGTAGTAACAAAAACAGTGTGGTGTTTGCATCAGAATAGGCATGAAGACCAGTGGAACAGAATATAAGACCTGAAGAAAGTTATGCGTACCTACAGTCTTCTGATATTTGAGGAAGACAACAAGAATATATTTTGAAGAAAAGACTATTTTTTTGGCTAAAAAAGAAAGAAAAAATACAGTTGATTTAAATACATCAATGATATTGGGGAAGCTGGATACCTGTATGTAGAAAAATGAAACTAGACCCCTATCTCTCACACTGCACAAAACTCAAATCAAAATGAATCAAAGACATAGGAATTAGACTAGAAACTTTACCACTGCTAGAAGGAAACATACAATCAACTTCTGCCATATAGATACTGGCACCGACTTTCTTAGCAAGAACTTCAAAGTATAAGAAATTAAATCAGAAATCAATAAATGGGATACCATCAAATTAAAAAGCTTCTGCACAGCAAAGGAAATGGTTAAAAGCATGAAGAGAGAGCCTATGGAATGGGAAAAAATCTTACCCAGCTACTACCCAAATAGGATATTAATATCCAAAATAAACAAAGCACCCTAAAATTTTAACACCAAAAAAAGTAAACAAATTAATAAATGGGCAAAACAACTAAACAGAAACTTCTCAAAAGAGGAAACACAAATGGCCAATAAATGTATGAAAAAATGGTCAACATCTGTAGCAACCAGAGAAATTCAAATCAAAACTACACTAAGGTGCTCACTTTGGCAGCACATATACTAAAGTTGGAACCATACAGGGAATATTAGCATGGCCCCTGCGCAAGGATGGCATGCAAATTTGTGAAGCATTCCATATTTTTTACAGAGCCACACTCACATAATTACAGTTATGTCATATTAGGAAAAGGCACCAAAAACACATTGGAGAAAAAGATAGCCTCTTCAACAAATGCTGCTGGGAAATCTGGAAATCCACATGTAACAAAATGAAGTTAAACCTTTATCTCTCACCATGCACAAAACTCAATTCAAAGTGGATCAAGGACCTATGAATCAAATCAGAGACCTTGAGCCTAATTCAAGAAAAAGTAGGCCAAAATCTCTGTCATGTCAGATTAGGCCCTGACTTCCTTAATAAGACAGTTATAGTGCAAAAATTAAAACATTTTTAAAATCTATTTATTGCCTTTTGCCTAGTGTTTTCCATAAATTTTCTGGAATTGTCTCATTTGCCAAGAATGATGAAATAAAAATAAATACCTTGGTCAGGGAGGGCTACACCAAGATCTCATCTCATTCCAGTCTGAATGGCAATGATCAAGAAAATGAACAATAAACCCTGGTGAGGTAGTGGGAAGAAAGGTACACTTGTATATTGTTGGTGGGACGGCAGACTAGTACAACGAGTTTGGAAAGCAGTGAGGAGATTCCTCAAAAAATTAGGGATGGAACCACCTTATAACCCAGTATCCCACGCCTTGGTATTTTCCCAAAATATCTAATTCAGTTTTTAAAAAGTAAATTTTAACAGCTCAAACACACAGATAAAATTTGACTTTCATAGTGTCCTGGATTGCCTTGAAGAGACCCCTTTTCAATAAAAATGATGATAGAATTGTGATATTTCATATCAGACTCTTGACTAAAATATCTCTAATCATCAGACTTCAGAGAATCACACTGCAGGTGGTCTTGCATTTATTTTAGATGCCTGCTATTTTCCTCCATTTTAAATCTCTTTCAAGTAAAACAACTTAAAGGAATATCAGGAAGCAATTTATTGGAGATTATGTATTTATTTTAATCAACAGAGAATCAGCTCAACAACTGTAACACATCATCTGGATTCAGCTACATTCTCTGTGTTCTCCTTTCAGATGAAATACCAAAACTTTCTACAGTTTACAAAGTATGGTATGATTTTCTCTCCAATTAAGTTTGAATCCAAATAAATTATTTTGTTTCTCATTAAGTTCTGTTCTTCACTTTAGTTTCAGATATATTACCTTGTTTTTATATCAAATCAGGTACTAATATAATATTTCATATTTCTCAAAATCTTCATAAACTACCTCCTTTATGGTTTGCAAAACCAAATGAAACCCTATACCCTATTTCTCTAATCATGTACATGAGAGCTGAAATCAGTATACATTTATTTGTTCCTTTCTTGAGAAAATCAGCATGCCTTTACTTCCACTTCCCAGCTCTTAGGTGCATTACTTGCAAGCTTGAAATAACTTAAAACTTTTTTTTAAAGAGAGAGGGGGGAGAGAGAGAGAGAGAGAGAGAGAGAGAGAGAGAGAGAGAGAGAGAGAGAGAGAGAATTTTTTAATATTTATTTTTTAGTTTTCGGCGGACACAACATCTTTGTTTATATATGGTGCTGAGGATCGAACCTGGGCCGCACACATGCCAGGCACTTGAACCACATCCCCAGCCCCAACTTAAAACTTTTTATATTGCTTATTTCAAAATTTTTACAAAGTTTAGTTTATCTTGCATTTTACCAAACTTAAATTATTTCTTCAATTATTTATTTAAATATTGTAATTGTAAAATCTCACAATTTTTATTTATTGATATTCAAATTTGCTGATTTTAACAGAAATAAAAGCTCATTGTCAAAGGATTATTTAAAAATGTAACAACAAAATGAAAATTTCCTTTAATTCCAAAGAAAACTATCTTTACACTTTTGTTTTTCAAACATTTGTATGTGTATGTATAAAATTCTTCTAGGGCTACCTACAGCATTTCATTCTTCTTTGCTGTTAGGCAGCCTGATTCTTTCTTAAGCATGAATCATGGATATCTCTCCATAAGCTATTCATCTTTACATTTCATTTTTTTTGTATGTGTATACAATTTATTGAGGTCTTCACACTGAAATATAAAATCACATAAATGTGTCCTTCAATTCATAAACAATATTTATGGACACTTATATTGGTTTATTATTTTTTGTAATTATGACCATTTTGTATATGGGTTTAATTAGTTCCCACAGATATATTCCTGGACAGAAACTGGGTGGGGCAAAAATATTTGTTCTAAATTTTGATATATGGTGTTTGCAATTACTTGAACTAAAAGTGTATGAGAGTGTTCCTTGATCTATACTATTGATGTTATATCTTCAGGGTTTTTAAAATGAAATTTTAACTTGTACAGTCAGGTACTTTTGTTCAAAAAATTATTTAAATTTCAAGAATATAACATCAGAGGATTAATAAAATATGGGGCCTTTATCTACTTGGGGCCCTGTGTGACTCTATAGGTTGCTCATTCATGAAACTGATCCTGAATTTAGCATTTTTGTTGCATATTGGTCCTTTGAATTTTATGTCTGGCTACTCTTTATGAGTGTCTTTTATCCATTTAAAAAATACTCTAGTTTATCCCTTTTTTTCCACTGTTAAAGTATTTTTAATTGAGATGAATAGAAGATATTTTTATTCTTTAACTTTTTACATTTAAATTTTTAATTACAACTTTTCCAATTTCAGAACTAATTTTTAAAAAAATCATTGCTAATTTTACAAAAAAAAATATTGGTTCTTTTTAGTTATACATGACAATATAATTCACTTTGACATAATTATAAAAGCATGGAATGTACCTGTTCTAATTCAGTCCCCAGTACCTCCCCTCCCAGCCTTCTACCCTATGCTCTCTTCCCTCTATTCTACTATCTTTTTATCATATGCCCATAGTTAGTTTTTTTGTAATTAATTTCTTGTGGATGTAAATGATAGTGAGATTCACTATATATTCATATATGTACATAGAAAAATTATGTCAGATTCATTCCACTGTCTTTTTATTTTAGTTTGCCTTTTTTTTGGTCTATTAAAATATATTTTACAAACTTCACACTCAAGTAAATTGGATAATTACATTTATCCAATTGTAATTTTGTATTTATGATGTTTTTGGTTTACATTTAAAATACACTGAAATATTAATCTAATTGCAATGTTCTTACTTGAGATCAGGTATTAACTGCATTTTCTTTTTCCCAAATTGATTACTCAATTTACATAGCATCATTTATCTGTAATCTATATTTTCCCAAATGATTAGAAATGTTACATTTTCCCTAAGAATATAGAAGTCAATTTCTGTATTCTCTGTTCAGTTTCATTGATCTAACTGACTGATATTTCCCCCCCCCAAAAAAAACTATTTTGAATACTGTACTTTTATGATTATATTAATTCTTCTTCTTTCAGAATATTTCTAGTTATTTTCTTACCAGTTAATTTTCTAACCTGTATGTGTGTGTTATATCATTCAGTTGTGAAATGGAGCCCTTGAGATTTTAATTGCAAAAATAATGAATGTTTGGATTCAGCTGGACAAATTGATGTATTCAACACTAAGTTTTCAAATTTCAAAACAAGAAGAACCTCCATTTTTGTTTTCTTTTAAAAATAGCCTCAGTAGAATATAATTTTTTTAAAATTTGTTTTAATTAGTTACACATGACAGCACAATGATCTTGACATATCATACATTTGAATCAAATGGGGTATAATTACTCCTTTTTTCTGAGCGTACAGGTTGCTGAATCACATTGGTCGTTCAGTCAAGTATATACATACAGCAATACTAGTGTCTATTTTATTCTGCTCTCCTTCCTATCCCCCCTTCTCCTCCCCTCCTCTCACTTCTCTCTACCCAATCTAATGTGACACACTTATTTTTTTTAATCCCTCACATCCTCATACATATAATCTGCACAACGATGAGGGTCTCCTTCCATCTTCCATGCAATTCCCCTTCTCCCTCCCTTTCCCTCCCACCTCTCTTCCCTATCTAGAGGTAATTTTCTTCTCATGCTCTTCCTCCCTATCCCATTTTGAGTCACCTCCCTTGTATCAGAGAAAACATTAGGCATTTGTTTTTTGGGGGGATTAGCTAACTTCACTTAGCATAATCTGCTCTAATGCCATCCATTTCCCTGCAAATGCCATGATCTTGTTATTTTTAAGTGCTGAGTAATATTCCATTGTGTATAAATGCCACATTTATTTTTTATCCATTCATCCATTGAAGGACATCTAGGTTGACTCCACAGTCTAGCTATTGTGAATTGTGGTGCTATAAATGGCATACTATACTCTTCTTTACATTCCTGCATATTCAGATGTTTATTCTGCACTTTTACGCTTGATTTAAAATAATTGTTAATTGTTTGAATTAATCATGTTACTGGTTACTAGACTGCTTTCTTTAGATGTACTTTCCACCTCTTCCCACTCTGCTCTTGCCATAGGAAGAGGTCCTCTGGGGGCTGAATCAAGCAGATTAAGGAAATTTGCTTCTGGTTTCTGAATGAATTTAGTCAATGGGAGACTTCAACACAAAATTGGGGGACAAGGTAAAAGGAGAGTGAGGTCAGACGAAAGCCTGAATTAGTCCAGAGGAATGAATTTCCTTTAATATCATGTCAGTCCAGAGAGGAGAGCATTTCTAATTTGCAGAAAAATGACTTTGTCCTAAAATATATTGGTTAAATTATCTTTAATACTTCCATTGGCTAGAACCCATTTAATCACTCATTTAGAATATAGTTGAATATATGGCAGAGTTTAAGGCTTTATTACCTATTCAATTGTTTAATTTCCTGAGGAGAGTGAGACCTAATATCTAAGACCACCAGAGCAAAGGGATTTTTATTATTAAAATGACTTCATCAGGTACTATATCTACTATTTATTGCAGGGATGTGTAATTTGCCTTTCTCTTCTGTTTAGGGTAAATTTTTCACACACCTAAGAAATTTGGAGAAGTAAAATAATAATATTAATAATAATAATAATAATAATAATAATAATAATTTTCTCTTTGGTGCCTAACTTCCTTTTCCCTTTAATCGTGAACCTTTTCACCCATAAGTCCCCATTGATGGGTTCCGGTCTTAGCAATTTGGGTTTCTTGTTTTATCCTAGGTTTACACATTCCTTAGTTCAGTGAGTGAAACTCCTTATTATTAGCTGCTCACCAGCTCGGAGGAAAATAACCATAGGAGTCCCCTGGAGAACTTTCCTCTCTTGTCACTTATATAGCAGTGAACAAGGCCTCAATTAAATATATTCAGTCCAAATCTCCCAAGACTAAGAGATATTAAGAGAGTTTTATAGAGTTAGAATTTATCATTTTAATTGTCATTTCATATTGTATCTCTTTTTTCAAGAGTCCTTATGAATTTTTTTTACAACATAAGATAGATTTTTTGTACTTTCATTGGTTTCTCAAGATTTTTTTTAATTTTTCTTCAAGAATATCTTTAAGCAGTTGTGCTCTAGTACTTTTATTAAAAAGTATATTTCTGTTTATTTTTCTCATGTTGATTTCTCCTTCTTGAATGCAGAGAGGTCATTTATGGATGGTATGTGCCTAGATATCACATGGGAATAGACAAATGTCTTTATTGACACCTCAGTATATTTATCAAACTATTTCTCTAATATTTTAAATTTAAAAGACAATTGGTTTATGCTTAATAATCTGTCATTACAGAAAGAATTGGAAGGAGGTTAGGGCATGAGCATGGATAATGGAATAATTTAATCTATGCATGAGTTTCTTTCCATAGTTTAAAAATAAGAATTTTGGTAGGGACTACTAAGGATTGAACTCAGGCACACTCAACCACTGAGCCATATCCCCAGCTCTTTTTTTTGTATTTTATTTAGAGACAGGATCTCACTGAGTTGTTTAGCGCCTTGCTTTTCGCTGAGGCTGGCTTTGAACTCGAGATCCTTCTGCTTCAGGCTCCAGAGCCTAGGGGATTACCACCATGTGTCTCTGTGCCCAGCTAAAATAAGTATTTTAATGAGAACTTCTCTGTGTCTCATTTTCCATTTTTCCCAGCCTTCAGTCTTGGTGCACCATATACCTACTTTTGTTTCTAGAGTTACTGCCTGATTTAGTATTCTGTCGCTGTGACTAAAATAGCTTATAAGAACAACTTAGAGGAGGGAAATTTATTTGGAACTTACAGTTTCAGAGGTCTCAGTCCATAGAAGGCTAATTTCATTAGTCTGGGCCCAACATAAGGTAGAACATTATGGTAGAAGGGCATTGTTGTCATTGCCTCTTTGTCATTGCCCCCAAAAGAGTCACTCCTGTTAATTCCTGAATTTATACTCCCACACCACTCAAGGACTTGTTCAGAGAAAATCACAGCATTGCTATCATCTAAGACTCAGTTCAAATACTACTTGTTTGACATGAACTCTCACTTCATGACAACAATAAAGTAGACAGGTGAGGAAGGGGCTACAGGGAAAAATGTACCCTTCCAAGGCACGCCCCAGTGATACCTCCTCCAGCCATGCCCCACTGGCCTACATTTCCCACTCAGGCACTTAAATTAGGATGTGCTGAGATGAAGTTACAGCTTCCACAATCCAATTATTTTACATCTGAGCATTCCTGAATTAATTCAGGAGATTTAGAGGCACCTGTTACCCAAAGCATATAACTGCCAAATCAACAAGAAAGTCACTATTTGCTGGTTTCCTCTTTGAGTATCTTTCTTTCTTACATATCCCTTAATGCAGATAACTCTGACTGATGGTTTTCAGAGGAAATAAAGGGATTTAGAGAAGTACCTCCCATTTGTTCTGCTTTGTGTATGTGATTGCCTTTATCGTTCTCTACTGGAAATGATAAAGTGCCAGAATTTCTTATTTATTTCTATAATGCCACACTACTCTTAGGAAGAAGCAATATACCTTTCCTATTTTATTCCAAGTAAATTCCTTCATAGTCAAAGAAGACTGAGTAGCCATGTTTCCTAACACTTTGCAGGTTTTTCATTGTTTTCATATTTTTTGGACAGCATTATCATTAATTATTAGGTAATTATGAGCACTGGGTTGTCAAAGTGACCAGATATACCAAAGATCAAGTTTTTTATTTATCTGGAAGTCACCATCAACAACTTCTCATTCGCAGTCATAAACTTTTATCACTTTTTATTGGTCTGAAGTCCTTCATAGAGTTTTTACTCACATGATTTATGGCTCACTATATTTTTACTTAAAAAATGGACATATGGCCAGGTGCGATGGCGCATGCCTATAATCCCAGCAGCTTGGGAGGCTGAGGCAGGAGAATCTTGAGTTCAAAGCCAGTCTCTGCAATGGCAAGGCACTAAGCAACTTAGTGAGACTCTGTCTCTAAATAAAATACAAAATAGGACTGGAGATGTGGCTCAGTGGCCGAATGCCCCTGAGTTTAATCCCTGGTAACCACCACCCCCCAATAAAATGGACATAGGTAGGTTTTAACTAATATTTCACCCTTAGTTCTTTTCTTAAATATATATTTCTTATATCCAATTTCATCCAATCTTGTGACTTCAATCATCTCTACTCTGTGGACGACTGTCAGATCCACATCCCAGCTTTTGCATTTCACATAAGCTCTGGTTCAACCATTCCCATGATTGCCTGCTCCTGCCTTGAAAATTCTGATGATGCATCAAGTCATAGATATATGTCCAAAACTAAACTCAATCATTTTTTTACCTTCTCAAATATTTCTACTTGTTCCTTCTTATTTTCCTTTGTTCAGCCATTTTTTATTATATTCATTGAATATCTGCTTTTGTATCAGTTGTTATTGTATGAAGTAATTAATGAATATGGAAGATAAGGTCATTTTCTTGAGGAAATATACATAGAATTATGAGACACTCATGATGAGTTTGGAAATGGATGCAAGAACAACATGAGGAACGTATTGTCAATTTGAGTGTCAGAAAAATCTTCTTAAAAGGAATTAATGTTTAGAGTGATTGATGCAATTTGAAATTAATTAGCATTGTAAAGGGAGAAAGAGAGGGTTTAGGCAAAGAGAACAGTAGTGTGGAAATAAGAAAGAACATGTCACACAAGCAAGTCTGGGAATAGAAAACAGTTCATGACAACTAGATGAAGGGGGTATTATGTTGTGAGTTTTGAGACTAAAAGAGGTAATCACCAGCCAAATCCTAAAGGGCTCTTTAAGTTGTGTTACAGAGTCTGGATTCTATCCTCAGGGACAGAGAATGTATCAGAGGGTTATAAAGATGGTAATTACATGCAAATTTGAATTTAGATCATTTTGACTGCAGTGTACAGGTTGAATTGAAAGGCCAAAGGCATGTAAAAAATAAATTAGGATCAAATGAGAAGTGGTAAAATCTTTAATTGGAGTAGTGAGTGGTGTCTTACCCTATTTTCTATTGCCATAGTAAAATACCTGAGGCTTTTATTTTATAAAGACATTTATTTGGTTCACATTTTTGGAAGCTGAATGTCCCCTGAGTGGTTCCATCTTGTCATTCTCTGGTGAAGCCCTCCTGACTGCATGACAAGATGTTGAGGGGGATAGCAGAAAAGGAATCAGCTGGGTACAGAAGAGAATAAGTTTGTGCAGTGTCCTCATTTTACAACATGCTACTCTCTGGAGAATTAATTCACTCTGTGACCAGCATTAATTCTATTTGAGGGGGATGTCCCACCTCATAAAAATCTCACCATTTCTCAACATCACCACACTAGGTATCAAAGCTCTCAGCACATGATTTTGGAGAGAGCACATTCAAATTCTATGCAAAACAAAGAAAGCGGTGATATTAGAGATTAAGAAGATAAAAAATAAATGTTACTTTGAAATACTTGGTAATTTATTTTATTATGACTTGGGGGAGGGGAGACCAAAATTTATGTCTTAGGCAATGGGATATGTAATTCTTTACACTGAGCTATGGAACATAAGAAAAGGGACAGATTTGGGAGGAAACATAAATTTAATCTTTTACATGATGCATTTGTGGTTCTATGGTGCTTATAACTAGTTGAAAGAAAGTTAATGGTTTAGAGGACAAAAGAAAAGCATAAACTGGAAAATTCAATTTGGTAATCCTCAGGGCTTAGATAGTTACTGAAGCTATGAAACTGAATAGAGATAGCCAACGGTGAGTATATAACATAAGAAGATAAAGTACCAAGACAGAAAATGATCTATTTAGATAGTATGAAAACAAAAACCTACAAAAGAAATTGTGGTGTCATCAGAAAAGTAGGTGTACTAATAGCAGAACTAATGCAAATACATTCAGAGTATGTGTTTGCAGCAAACATCAAGTGCAGTAGGCATTTTATATGGATTGCCTAGTGTCAAATCAGAGAGTGTAGGATCAAGAAAATCAAAGAAAGTGTTCAAGACAGATGGAGCCAACAAACAACAAAGCTAAATGTAGCCAAAACATGAAATATGAACTGAACTGGACTTACTATGTTGAGTGAAAAGAAATCACTGGAGACATGGAACAAAGCAATTTCTGAGGAGTGTTAGGGACAGTTAGGGGTAGAGTAAGCTTAGGCAGTAATGGAAGGTGAGGAAATATTTACCATGCCTAAGGTTAGCAATCCAACTTTTCCATGTATATGAAAAAGAAAATATGAAATAACCTTTGATTCTTTTTTTCATTTGTCCTCTGATATTAAGTCAGACTATCCAATGGCTCTTGCTTTGCCATTGCCCCCCAAAGAGTCACTCCTGTTTAATCCTGAATTTATACTCCACACTACTCAAGGACTTGTTCAGAGAAAACCACAGCATTGCTATCATTTAAGACTCAGTTAAAATGCTACTTGTTTGACATGAACCTGACAAGAACAATTTTAGAGGCTGGAAAGTTTATTTGGGGGCCATGGTTTCAGAGGTCTCAGTCCACAGATAGCCAACTCCATTACTCAGGTCCTGGCATGAAGCCAAACAGCATGGCAGAAAAGTGTGATGGAGGAAAGCAGTTCAGGACTTTACCACCAAGGGAGATCAGATATAGAGGGAAGGGAGAGGAACTTCTCTCACCACTGACAAAATATATACTCCAAAGACAAGTTCTCAATGACCCACCTCTTCCAGCCACACTCAGGTGTCACCCAGTTAATCCTCATTGGTCAACTAATGTACTGATTAGATTAAAGCTATTATAACCCAATATGTCACCTCTGAACTTTCTCAGATTGTCTCACACATGAGGTTTTGGAGGACACCTCACATCCAAACCATACCATTTCCCTAATAATTTCACACCCAAGCAATTTATTTCCTTTCAATTGATAACAGTTCATTTCACCCTGTTTAATAATACTTATGACTTTGCCTTTATGGCTAAATATATATATATATATATCTGATCTCCTTTCCTATACCATCAACTTCATAAGGGCAGAAATTTTGTGTATTTTTTATATATTTCTTAAAACTAACAGAAATACATATTTTGGTTTTGTATTTTTTTTTATTTCACAAAATTTTGAGCTACTGAACCTGGATGAAATCTTATGTAGTACCTCCAAATACTCTTTCTTTTGAAAAGTGATGAAAATATTTTCTATTCTTTAAATTTAGTATTCATGGTGGTCTTAACAATTTAGAAAATGCATTTGAACATGCTTGGAAAATTATAAAATATAGATCAGCAGAATATAAATCAGCCTATTATTTGTATTTTATAAGGTTGGAGAAGTTTCTATTAGTAGTAGCAGTATTATGATTATTCTTTGCTGAGTATTAGCACTCTATTTAGACATTCAGCATTTCAACCAATCAGTAATTTAAAAGTTAATTTCTTCAGTTCAGAGCATATGACACCTGTGGTGAAGTATCTCTAATTTATTTTGATGAATAATTCAAAGAACATATATTTTACTCAGACTGATTCTTTCCCTAAGTGATTTTATGAAGAAACATGGCAAGTGAATTAGATCAAGCATATGAGCTTAATTGATCAATTTATTGTTCCTGTACTTTAAGTGCTGAATGAATCATACTTATCACACATATACAAACCATTCTTATAGTACTTACAAAACTGAAATCTTAATCCTAGAAATATAAGTTTTAAATTGTTTGATATATTTATACAAATTTATGCCACACACATACTTGGTTTGGTTATTAATATCTTCTCATTTTTCTTCACACTTTTATGTATGCATTTTTATTTGCATCAAATAATTTAGGTATTTAAATGCACATACAGATACTGTGGTTGGCAGAACAATGGGCACCCAAAGATGTTCAGAACCAACTAATGATTACCTGTATGCTATCTTACAAGACAATGGGGCTTTGCAAATGCAGTTAAAGTTAAGGGTCTTGAGATAGGGTGATTATCTTTAAGTTTTCAATACAGTCTTATATTCCTAAAAATGGAAGAGGAAAGCAGAAAAATCATATGAAAAGAACTTGAGCTGTCGTTTATGACTGTGAAAATGGAAGAGAAGACTCATCAGCTAGAGAATGTCCACGTTTCTGGAACCTAGGAACTGTCCTCAATTACAGGCATCAAAAAAAACACAGACCTCTGTTTAAAAACTTCAAGGCAGTGAATTAAGCCAATAAGTTGAATTAACAAGGAAGCAGAATCTCTCCTAAAACCTTCAATAAGGCAACTAATGTGATGCTCTGATTTTAGTCTCAGGAGACCCATATCTGACATATAACCTATAGAATTGTGAGATAACAAAGTCATGTTTTAGAAGCTTAAGCTACTAAATTTATGGTAATTTATGGAGCCAGCAGTGGAAAACTAATACAACTATAAATATCTTTATATAGCTATCCATATAGTTTTGTAACTTCCTTTTCCCTAAATATTACATGGATACCTTTTCATGCCATTTCTAAAGAGAGTTAATTTACTTGCACAATTTACATATTATGGGTGTAGCTATATAGAAGAGATTGCTAAAAATAGAATAGCTTACTCAAACAGTAGACAAGATACTTGTCTCCATTGTCAATCCAATAACTTTAGATTAAAAGATATAGTTTGATTGCTTAGCTAGCAAAGAAGAAACTCAGGGTTCTCCTCTCACAGAGGCTGTGATTCTTGCTGTGAGGGGGAATACAAGGCTTTTAAAAGAGGAATACAATGACTCGGGTAAAATATCATCAGTAAATATAATTAATTAGTGTCCATCAGGTATCATTGTGCGACCTATCACATGCTCCAATTTCCAGGTTTGGAGTTTCTTTATTCTTGTGGGCAGTGAAAATCTTCCAGAAAGTGAAAGACATAATAGCTTAGCCTGGAACAAGAAAAATATTAGTCTTGTTTCCCCCTCACTCTTAGGGAACAGGAGAGAGGAAAGAGGAAGAAAAGAAGAAAAAGAAAGTTAGTTTTTTAATAAAGTTCCATTAGGAAGGTTATACTCAGAGTATAAAATGGACCCCCATTACAGATACAATTTATCAGATTCAGCCCAATTGTCCTTCAAGAAGATCCCACCAATTAATATACCCACTATAATATGTGAGAATGCCTATATTCCACATCCTTTCCCAGACTGAAAATAATACCTGTTTTTTTTTTTTTTTTTATTGGTCGTTCATAACATTACATAGTTCTTAATACATCATATTACACGGTTTGATTCACGTGGATTATGAACTCCCCCTTTTACCCCGTATACAAATTGCTGTATCACATCAGTTTCCCTTCCATTGATTGACATATTGCCTTTCTAGTGTCTGATGTATTCTGATGTCTGTCCTATTCTCTACTATCCCCCCTCCCCTCCCCTCCCCTCCTCTCCCCTCCCCTTTTCTCTCTCTACCCCTTCTACTGTAAATCATTTCTTCCATTTGTATTATCTTGTCTTACCCCTCCTTTCCTCTTGTATGACATTTTGTATATCCCTGAGGATCGCCTTCCATTTCCATGCAATTTCCCTTCTCACTCCCTTTCCCTCCCACCTCTCATCCTTGTTTAATGTAAATCTTCTTCTCAAGCTCTTCGTCCCTACCCTGTCCTTGTTTACTCCCCTTATATCAAAGGAGTCATTTGGTATTTGTTTTTTAAAGATTGACTAGCTTCACTTAGCATAATCTGCTCTAATGCCATCCATTTCCCTCCAAATTCTATGATTTTGTCATTTTTTAATGCAGAATAATACTCCATAGTATATAAATGCCACATTTTTTTTATCCATTCATCTATTGAAGGGCATCTAGGCTGGTTCCACAGTCTTGCTATCGTGAATTGAGCTGCTATGAACATCGATGTAGCAGTGTCCCTGTAGCATGCTCTTGTTAGGGCTTTAGGGAATAGACCGAGAAGGGGAATAGCTGGGTCGAATGGTGGTTCCATTCCCAGCTTTCCGAGAAATTTCCATACTGCTTTCCAAATTGGCTGCACCAATTTGCAGTCCCACCAGCAATGAACAAGAGTGCCCTTTTCCCTGCATCCTCTCCAGCACTTATTGTTGTTTGACTTCCTAATGGCTGCCAGTCTTACTGGAGTGAGATGGTATCTTAGGGTAGTTTTGATTTGCATTTCTCTGACTGCTAGCGATGGTGAGCATTTTTTCATGTACGTGTTGATTGATTGTATGTCCTCCTCTGAGAAGTGTCTGTTCAGGTCCTTGGCCCATTTATTGATTGGGTTATTTGTTATCTTATTGTCTAATTTTTTGAGTTCTTTGTATATTCTGGTTATTAGGGCTCTATCTGAAGTGTGTGGAGTAAAGATTTGTTCCCAGGATGTAGGCTCCCTGTTTATCTCTCTTATTGTTTCTTTTGCTGAGAAAAAACTTTTTAGTTTGAGTAAGTCCCATTTGTTGATTCTATTTGTTAACTCTAGCGCTATGGGTGTCCTATTGAGGAATTTGGAGCCCGATCCCACAGTGTGTAGATCATAACCAACTTTTTCTTCTATCAGATGCCATGTCTCTGATTTAATATCAAGCTCCTTGATCCATTTTGAGTTAACTTTTGTGCACGGCGAGAGATAGGGATTCAGATTCATTTTGGTGCAAATGGATTTCCAGTTTTCCCAGCACCATTTGTTGAAGATGCTATCCTTCCTCCATTGCATGCTTTTAGCCCCTTTATCAAAAATAAGATAGTTGTAGTTTTGTGGATTGGTTACTGTGTCCTCTATTCTGTACCATTGGTCCACCCGCCTGTTTTGGTACCAGTACCATGCTGTTTTTGTTACTATTGCTCTGTAGTATAGTTTGAAGTCTGGTATCGCTATACCGCCTGATTCACACTTCCTGCTTAGTATTGTTTTTGCTATTCTGGGTCTTTTATTATTCCATATGAATTTCATGATTCTTTTATCGATTTCTATAAGATATGCTGTTGGGATTTTGATTGGCATTGCATTGAACTTATATAGGACTTTTGGTAATATCGCCATTTTGATGATGTTAGTTCTGCCTATCCATGAGCAGGGTATATTTTTCCATCTTCTAAGGCCTTCTTCTATGTCTTTCTTTAGGGTTCTGTAATTTTCATTGTATAAATCTTTCACCTCTTTTGTTAGGTTGATTCCCAAGTATTTTATTTTTTGGGGGGATATTGTGAATGGAGTAGTTGTCCTCATTTCCGTTTCAGAGGCTCTGTCGCTGATATACAGGAATGCCTTTGATTTATGCGTGTTGATCTTATATCCTGCCACTTTGCTGAATTCATTTATTAGCTCTAATAGCTTCTTTGTAGACCCTTTTGGGTCTGCTAGGTATAGAATCATATCATCTGCAAATAGTGATAATTTAAGTTCTTCTTTTCCTATTTTTATGCCTTTAATTTCTTTCGTCTGCCTAATTGCTCTGGCCAGTGTGTCGAGGACTATGTTGAACAGAAGTGGTGAGAGAGGGCATCCCTGTCTTGTACCAGATCTTAGAGGGAATGCCTTCAATTTTTCTCCATTCAGAATGATGCTGGCCTGTGGCTTATCATAGATTGCTTTTACAATGTTGAGGTATGATCCAGTTATCCCTAATTTTTCTAGAGTTTTGAACATAAAGGGATGCTGTACTTTGTCGAAAGCTTTTTCTGCATCTATCGAGATGATCATATGGTTCTTGTTTTTAAGTCTATTGATGTGGTGGATAACATTTATTGATTTCCGTATATTGAACCAACCTTGCGTACCAGGGATGAATCCTACTTGATCATGGTGTATAATTTTTTTGATATGTATTTGAATCCGATTCGCCAGAATTTTATTGAGGATTTTTGCATCAAGGTTCATTAGAGATATTGGTCTGTAGTTTTCTTTCTTTGAAGTGTCTTTGTCTGGTTTCGGAATCAGGGTGATGTTGGCCTCATAGAATGAATTTAGAAGTTCTCCCTCTTTTTCTATTTCCTGAAATAGCTTGAAAAGTATTGGTGTTAGTTCCTCTTTAAAGGTTTTGTAAAACTCTACTGTATACCCATCCGGTCCTGGGCTTTTCTTAGTTGGTAGTCTTTTGATGGTTTCTTCTATTTCCTCTATTGTTATTGGTCTGTTTAGGTTGTCTATATCCTCCTGGCTCAATCTGGGCAGATCATAAGACTCAAGGAATTTATCTATGCCTTCACTATCTTCTATTTTATTGGAGTATAAGGATTCAAAGTACTTTCTTATTATCTTCTGTATTTCTGAAGTGTCTGTTGTGGTATTGCCTTTTTCATCCCGTATGCTAGTAATTTGGGTTCTCTCTCTTCTTCTCTTCGTTAGCATGGCTAAGGGTCTGTCAATTTTATTTATTTTTTCAAAGAACCAGCTTTTAGTTTTGTCAATTTTTTCAATTGTTTCTTTTGTTTCAATTTCATTAATTTCAGCTCTGATTTTAATTATTTCTTGCCTTCTACTTCTTTTGCTGTTGTTTTGCTCTTCTTTTTCTAGGATTTTGAGATGAAGTATGAGATCATTTATTTGTTGGTTTTTTCTTTTTTTGAGGAATGAACTCCAAGCAATGAATTTTCCTCTTAGAACTGCTTTCAATGTGTCCCATAGATTCCGATATGTTGTGTCTGTGTTTTCATTTAACTCTAGAAATTTTTTAATTTCCTCCTTGATGTCTTCTAAAACCCATTGATCACTCAGCAACCTATTGTTCATTCTCCAGGTGATGCTTGATTTTTCCTTTCTTCTTTTATCATTGATTTTCAGTTTCATTCCATTATGATCAGACAGGATGCATGGTATTATCTCTACCTCTTTGTATTGTCTAAGAGTTGCCCTGTGACATAGTATATGGTCTATTTTTGAGAAGGTTCCATGAGCTGCTGAGAAAAAAGTGTAGCAACTTGATGATGGGTGGTATAGTCTATATATGTCAATTAAGTCTAGGTTGTTAATTGTGTTATTGAGTTCTATAGTTTCCTTATTTAACTTTTGTTTGGAAGATCTGTCCAGTGGTGAGAGAGGTGTGTTGAAGTCTCCCATGATTATTGTATGGTGGTCTATTAGACTCTTGAACTTGAGAAGAGTTTGCTTGATAAACACGGCTGCACCATTATTTGGGGCATATATATTTATGATTGTTATGTCTTGTTGGTGTATGGTTCCCTTGAGCAGTATGAAATGTCCTTCTTTATCCCTTTTGATTAGCTTTGGCTTGAAATCTATTTTATTAGATATGAGTATGGACACTCCTGCTTGTTTCCGTGGTCCATATGAGTGATATGATTTTTCCCAACCTTTCACCTTCAGTCTATGTACATCTTTTCCTATCAAATGCGTCTCCTGTAGACAGCATATTGTTGGGTCTTGTTTTGTGATCCATTCTACTAGCCTGTGTCTCTTAATTGGTGAGTTTAAGCCATTAACATTTAGGGTTATTATTGAGATATGGTTTGTTCTTCTATCCATATTTGTTTATTGATGTTACTAAACCTGATTTGTTATCCTCTTTGACTACTTTCCCCCCTTTACTGTCCTACCTCCCATTGTTGGTTTTCAATGTTATTTTCCATTTCCTCTTCCTGTAGTGTTTTGCCAAGGATTTTTTGAAGAGATGGTTTTCTAGCTGCAAATTCTTTTCACTTTTGTTTATTGTGGAAGGTTTTAATTTCATCTTCTAACCTGAAGCTTAATTTCGCCGGATACACGATTCTTGGTTGGAGCCCATTGTCTTTCAGTGTTTGAAATATGTTATTCCAGGATCTTCTAGCTTTTAGAGTCTGTGTTGAGAGATCAGCTGTTATCCTGATTGGTTTACCCCTAAATGTAATCTGCTTCCTTTCCCTTGTAGCTTTTAAAATTCTCTCCTTATTCTGTATGTTGGACATCTTCATTATAATGTGTCTAGGTGTGGATCTCTTATGATTTTGCACATTCGGCGTCCTGTAGGCTTCTAGGATTTGGGATTCTGTCTCATTCTTCAAGTCTGGGAAGTTTTCTTGTATTATTTCACTGAATAGACTGCTTAATCCTTTGGTTTGGAGCTCTGTGCCTTCCTGTATCCCAATGACTCTTAAGTTTGGTCTTTTGATATTATCCCATAACTCTTGAATGTTCTGCTCATGGTTTCTTAGTAGACTTGCTGAGCTATCTATGTTCTTTTCAAGTTGAAATATTCTGTCTTCATTGTCTGATGTTATATCTTCTAAGTGATCAACTCTGCTGGTAGTATTCTCAATTGAGTTTTTAAGTTGGTTTATTGTTTCCTGCATCTCTAGTATTTCTATTTGTTTGTTTTTTATTACCTCTATCTCCCTGTGAAATTGATCTTCTACTTCCTGGATTTGTTTGTCAATATGATCTTTCATTGTCTGATTTTGCTGTCTCATGTCTTCCTTGAGACTCCAGATCATCTGAAGCATGTATGTCCTGAGCTCTCTATCTGACATTCCATCTGTTGCAGCTATTACCTCTTCTAAAGTTGAGTTGACCTGCATTGCCTGTGGTCCTTTCTTTCCTTGTCGTTTCATACTGCTGGCGTTTCTTTCTGCTTGGTGAAATTGTTGTGTCTTTGGTATTTTCCCCCTCTATTTAATTATATTGCTCTTGTATAGTTGAAAAATCACCCTTTCAGGGCAGGTAGTGGCTGTGATCCTCCTCCAATTAGTGTGATACTGGGGAGGAGAGATATTAGAAGGGGAGGGAAGAAGTCACTAAAGAGAATGAGTGTAGGCAGGTAGAATTCAAGGAAGGTGGAATAGGAAAATTTGAAGAAGTGAGAAGACAAAAGAAAAAAAAATGAAAAGAAAGAAAGAAGAAACAAAAAAAATAAAAATTTAAAACCAAAAAAAAAAAAAAGAAAAAATTTTATAATGATAGTAAAAAAATGGAAATTAAAGTTTAAAAAATAATAGTAATACTAATAAAATAAAAAGAATTAAAAAAAATTGAAACCATTAATAGGAACGTTAAAGAACAACAACTACATCAACAACAAAAAGTGAAAATAAAAAAAATACTAATAATAATCATTAAAAAAATAATAATAATAATAAATGCAGTCATATAGCTCGATTAACTTCTCATCCAGTTGGTGGAGCTATGCCCACTGGGCCAGGCTTTTCTTCTTGATAGGTGGGAACCAATCACTGTGCCTCAGCTCTTCTTCCCAGCCTGTGTGGGTCTCTAATCCTGAGTGCCTAGGGCCTTCTCTTGTGGTTCCTCAAGCCAGGCCCCGCTCACCTGTGACACTCACCACAATACTGACTACACGCCAGGTCTGCTGCTCCTGGGAGCCCTGTTTTCATGGGTGCCTGGGCACACCCTTTCTGTTTGCCTCCCTCAGACCCTAAGTTTGTAGGGCTTGGGGCTGAGGGCCCCCAGCGAATTTGTTTGCCCTCAGGTAGCAGCAACTCCCCTGATAGCTGGTGCAAGGGACCTGTTGTCAGCACTGGTGATAGCAATAGCTGGGAGTCCTGCGCCGCTAGTCCTGCGTCACTCCTGATTCCCTGGGTCTGGCTGTGGTGCTCAGTTGGCTTTTACCTCTTTGAGTTCAGGTGGGCCGACTAGTTATTTCAGCGGGATCATTAGTGTTGAGTCCATGAAGCAGGCGAACCTGAGCTAGAATGCAGCCAATTCGGGCTCGGTGTGTTCTGAGAAGGCTAGACCGTTCACCCGGGGTCCACTTCAGCTCAACCGTGCCTAGTGGTCCTGAGCGAACAGTATTTTGACAGTTTACTTCTCCCTATGCCCGTGCAGCTGAAGGGGTTAGAGACTTGATCTCTCCACGTCCGCCGCCATGTTGGATCATTTAGATTTTAAATTGTCACTCATCTTATCAGCTGTTCCATTTTACTTGGCAGCTCACTCTCGCGGTTAAGAGACTATTCTAAGGTGCTCCGCGGAAAGCGGTGGCGACAGCGGTGGTGGCTGCAGCGGTGGCGGAGGCGGTGGCAAAGCTGTGGCCTTCGGGACCCCTGTGGAGGGGGTGCGGGCTGGGGGAGGGGAGGCAGCGCCTCGGGGCCCGCGGGGGCCGGGTACTGGGCACGCGAGAGAGCGGGTGGGGTGGGGGAAAGAGATTGAGATCTAGATTTAGGGAGTGAGCGTGGGAGGAGAGATGGCGGGGGAGAAGCGAAGCGGAGAGGCGGAGAGGGGAGTGAGAAGGGGCCCAGGGAGCCCGGCAGCTCGGGGGCTGCAGCCTTACTGCTCGCGCTGAAGTCGTGGCGGATTCACTCCATCTAGGCCCTTTTCTTGACACGGTGCTGAATCCTTGTCGACAGATCTCCTTTAATGATCTTTCTAATACCTGTTTTTATGTTATGGTCTGTCCCCTTTCCAGGAGGCAAAATTGCTTTTATATTGAATGTCATTATTTTTTCTGGTCTTGATCCTCACATGTACCCAATAAAACACATTAGGGATCAAACAGGGTTTTATAAATCTTCTCTTTATATCTATTAGATTTTCTTAGCATCTATAATGAATTGGCAGCATAAAAATCATTAATTCAGAAAATATTTAAATAAAATTTTGAATTAAAAATCCATACTCCTGAGTTTCAAAACTTTGTACTCAGAATTAAATGCCTGGGCTGTTACCTATACAGTTTCAGCATAACACTTACCTTTCCACAGTTGATGTTACTGACACTTACCCAAGAGTTCAGTTTCACTCTTCAGTCTATTTCTGCAACCACTCTACCTATTTTATGTTCTGAGAGTACCAGTTCCTAAACAATTTGAGTGAAAACATGGAGGTACCTGCCTTCCCATATTTTATAAACACAAAAGCAATATGCAGTAAGTGAGTCAAAGTCATCCTTTAAACAAATCTGACTCATGGAACCTTTTCAGGGAGAATTTAAAATTACATTTGCTTACTAAATGTCCCCAAATTCATCTTAGATTTTTTAAAAATATTTTAAATTATAAAATATATTAATATATTAATAGAAAATTATAAAATTCTTGTATTCACAAGTCAATTAAAATTTAGTAATAATTGCTGAGATGTAAGAGTTTTTTTGTTTGTTTGTTTTGTTTTGTACTTTGGATATTTTATTACCACTTCTAAAACTTTTTATTCCTAATGATTTTTACTATTTGTATATTTACTAATGTTTAGATATTGGCTTTATAACTAATGGTACTATAATTACTATTTTGATTATTGTGAGTATATTTTTATTAATAATCTAAAATTTTAATAATGATTCATTTGTTCAGGTTACCCACCCTTGAGCATATTTTGATAATTTAAAAACTATTAATTCTGACCTAAATTTTCAAATGTGCTGGCACTTTGATGACTATTTACTTATTAGTACTGGGTATTGAACTCAGGGCACTCTCCAACTGAGCTACATCCCCACATCAACTTTTTTTTTTTTTTTTTTTTTTTTTGGTACCAGGTATTGAACCTGGTATTGTGGCTTAACCACTGAGCCACATCCCCAGCACTTCTTATGTTGTATTTTGAAACAGGTCTCGATTAGTTGCTTAGGGCCTTACTAAATTGCAAGCCTTGCTTTGAACTTGGGATCCTCCTGTCTCAGGTCCCAGAGTCTATGGAATTACTGGCGTGAATACTATATTTTTCCCTAATTCACAAATTAGGTACAGTAAAGAGATCAACAATAAGCAATTACAAAATGGAATGACTATAAAATATAGTATAATAAAATTCATGTGTCACAGTTTGTGAGTTTGTATAGGATAGATTTACAATAGATCCCATGCTGACAGAATTCTGGTAGATCTTTGGCTCTCTGGCTGCATTTGACAAAAGGATGAGGGCATTAGGGAGAAGAGTGTTGCTCTCAGAGGGTGGAAACTTTCATGTTCTACTCAGGGGAATACTTGGAGTTACATTGTTTGAATGTCAAACTGTGTTAAGGGATGCTCTAGCCACACTTTCATAAAGCAAGATGTGATACAGAGAAAAACTTTAAACATTGAAGAAATTATAAATGTAATTGGGATGAAAAGAATAAAACAGTATGTAATAGAACTGCCATGGCGAAAGCAGATCAGACATGGACAATGCAGCATACTGTAATGAATAAATGC
Organism: Urocitellus parryii; assembly: GCF_045843805.1. NCBI lineage: Eukaryota > Metazoa > Chordata > Mammalia > Rodentia > Sciuridae > Urocitellus > Urocitellus parryii. The sequence goes on along the minus strand of NC_135538.1, from coordinate 65,174,933 downwards.
AACTTATTTATGGATTTATTTTTGTTCAGTGGTTTTGGTGATACTAAGCATCCAGAAAAACAAACAAACAAACAAACAAAACACCCTCTGAGTTTGGAAGAATGCTCTATTGTGTTTCACATTGTATCTTCCTTTAAAGAAGAAAAAAATGCTAGTACCCATTTAAAGGTAGCCAAGGAGGCTTAGAAATACAGTGTAGATTTAGGCAGCAAAATTATCTCAATAAAAAATATGGATTTTGAAGGAGACTGATAATATGGTCAGAGTTGAGAAATTATTCTTGGTGGATCACAATGTTAGAAAGAGTTCAGTGAAATCAAGAATATAGCAGTGCCCTAATCCATACTGTTGTGTGAGGTTGTGCTCCCAATTTTCCAGTCCCTTTTGGTTCCTCATTATTGCTATCACCTAATGTACTATCCTTCACCCTCGTGCTGCATCTAACTCTGTAACCTTTGGTGCTTTCTGTTTGTGCACAGGTTTGCCAGATTCGGTTTCTATTATTTAACAAAAGGACTCTGATTAATGCAAATGTAGATGACATGAATAAATAATTAACTTAAATAGTAAGGCCCATTGAAATAGAGGCTAGAAAAAATACTAAAAGTATAAACATTTGCCTATGTTTGAGAAATAAGGAAACACATTTTCATTTCTAAGGGTAAAAGAAAAATATAAGGCTGCTGCTTTCTAGTAGCAAGATGAAAACATATCTCAAGAAGCCTGTGTAGTGGGAGCTATTATAATAATAAATGGTACTTAGGAGACAGCAAAGGTTGCTAGTTTGTTGTTAGAATTTGATGAGAAAAATTTGTAGCTTTCCCTGTAGAATCTTCCCATTTCAAATTATTATCTTTTGCATTCAGTGACTAATCACCTTTGATGCAACATATTTAAGGTATCTATTTATTTAATAAAATCAATTTACACACAGCTCTATTTACTTCTAAGAACTCCTTTATTAAATGAATGGCATATTCCTCCAGTGCTATATTTTTAATTAAACACATAAATATGTGCTAACAGAAAAAAAATCCTATAGAATTACAGTAAAAAAGAAATCCCTTCCTAATTCCCTTTTCCACAGATTATAAGTCACAGTGGATGTATCCTTTCAGATATTTTATGTATAAAATGTATACATATGTAGACATAGATATTTTAAATGTATGCAAATAAACTTCTCTTTTAAGCATTAGCTTGCAAAGTATTCACTCATCTTGAAGACTTTTCTAATCAGTACTTACATACCTTCCAAATCCTAAACTGTGTTTATTCTGAAAACTATTTAACCAATTAAAAAAATGAGAAATAGATAACTAGATTATAATAGAAAACTAGACTATAAAAGAAAACTTGTCATTAATTATGGCTACCACATATTTGAAAAATGGCAAGACTGATCTTGTAATACTACATATGTGAAAATAGCAGCATAACATTGCTTTGCTATCTACCAGGGATGTTGAAGGAGAAAAAATACACATACACATATATTCTATGTTAAAAACTATGTGGAATAGGGGCTGGGGTTGTGGCTCAGTAGTAGAACGCTAGCCTCAAAAGTGTGGGCCCCTGGGTTTGATCCTCCGCACCACATAAAAATAAATAAGTAAAATAAAGGTATTGTGTCCAACTACAACTAAAAAATAAATATTAAAAAAACTATGTGACATAAAAACCAATATTGTAAACATTGTCTCTGTCAATGCCATGTCATTCCTGGACAACAACAGGATATATGAGCAGAACAGTCAAATTTAGAGGCTAGGGCATTAGCTGCAATCCCAATTCAGTTTAGAAACAATACTGTGCAACATATCTGACTTTCTGAGAAGATGATGCAATGAGAATCTACTTAGTCTATTTACACTGATAGTAATAATGGACACAGTTTTTAAGCGAGTGGGCATGAATTAACATATTTATAAAGTGAAATAACCTTCCTCTCATTAAACATCAGAATATTCACTGAGTCCCCAAATGGCATTAAAATAGAAAAAAAATTATTTTCTCAATAGAACAGAGAAAACATTTCACCAAGTAAACAGTCACTTGTTAAAAAAATTAAGTAAATAAAGCACTTAGGAATCGGAAATAAAACAATTAATAATCTTGATAAGGTTGCTAGCAAAACCCACAGAAATCATTGTATTTCATGACAAAATTTAAACAGTAATGAAATAAGTAAAAATAACAATACTATCAATACTTCCATTAAACACTATACTGAGGTAATGTTAATGAACAGGAGAAAATGAATAAGTGATTTTAAACGTGAAGAAGTAGGAAAAATTCTCATTTACAAATTATAGAAATGTCTATATAGACTATAGAGATATAATAAAAATAAAGCAAAAAAATCATCACAGCTTTTACATATGAGACCAATGTGTAAAACTTGGTGCTCTTTTAATAGAATACCATAACAAATTAGAAAATGTAATTTTTTTTTTGTGGTTCTGGGGATTGAATCCAGGGCCCTGCACATGCTACCATTGAGCAATGCCCTCTAGAAAATGCAATTTAAAGAACACTCTTCAATTTTAGCAATAAAAGGTCACTTTATAATGATAAATATTCAAATTTTAATAAAAGGGATTACAAAGAGTTATGGAACATAAAAGACCTGAACATAAATCAACAAATATAAATATTCATGAATAAGAAGATATTTTTCTAAATTGATTTATAAATTCAAAGTTTGAATTAATCAAAAAAGTCAAATAGAAACCCAAATAGGTGTCCTGCTGCAGTTACAGGAAAGTGATTTTCAATTTGCCTGTAATTCAAGCATACATGGAGCTAAAGCAGGAGGATGTCAAGTTTGAGGCCAGCCTCTATATCTTAATGAGACCTTGTGCCTCAATGATAGACCTGCGCTAGGTTCAATGCCCCCTACCATGCAAACATGCATTAGTGTGTGTGCTTGTGTACATGTGCATGTGCACGTGTACACAAACACAGACTTTTAATACATCCTGGCTGGCCATAATAAAATTTATATGAAAGAGAAGATTGAAGCCTAGCTAAAGTAAAATTGTTTAACATATTTTCATTAGTGCATTAAAATTATACATAACAGTGGGATTCATTATACCACATTTATACAAGCACAAAATTTGCTCAATCACATTCCCCACTATCTCTGATTTCCCTCTCCTCTTTTCTCCTCTAATATTGGCTACTCTACTGGTCTCCCTTCTATTAGTATTATTTTTAATTATTGTTTTGCAATTATATATGAAGGTGGGATTCATTACGGTGTATTTGTATACATGGACATAGCATAATTTAGTTGATTTTCTTCCCAGTTTTTCCCCATCCCTTTCCTCCTCCTTCCCTTTTGATCCCTTTCCTCTACTTGATTGTAATGGATATGAAATCTCTGTGCAATTTTGATTTGCATTTCTGATCTGCTAAGGATGTTGAACAAATGTTTCACGTATTTGTTGGAAATTTGTACTTCTTCTTTTGAAAAATGTCTGCTTAGATCACTTTCTCATTTACTGATTGGATTTTTCTTTTAGTTTAATATAAGCAATATCCCTTGTTGAAAGGGTAGCTGGATAAGATTTTCTCCCATTTCATAGGCTCTCACTTCATGCTTTCACTTTCTTTGCTCTGCAGAAGGTTCTTAATTAATTCCATCCCACTTATTGATTCTTAGTTATATTCCTTGAGCTTAAAGAATCTTATTAAGAAAGTCAGTGCCTATGCCAATAAGTTAGAGTGCTGACCCTATGTTTTCTTTTAGTACTTGCGGGAATTCTGGTCTAATCCCTAGGTCCTTAATCCACTCTGAGTTTCATTTTGTTCAGGGTGAGAGAGAGGGATCTAGTTTCATTCATATATATATATATATATATATATATATATATATATATATATCCAGTTTTCTTGCACCATTTGTTAAAAATGCTATCTTTTCTTTAGTGTGTTTTTGGTACTTTTATCAAGTTATCAGATGGCAGTGTCTGTGTAGATATGTTTTTGTATCGTCCCAGAAAATTTATTACCCATAGAATACAAAAAGATCAATATCTTCAATAGGAAGGGAGAAAATGCAAATTAAAAGAAATGCAATTAGATGCTATTTTCAGGTGAAAAATTAAGGTTGACAATAGCAGATGCTATGGATAAGGATGCACCAAAGTAGCTGATGTGAAACATATCTGTGTATTGTTGAATTTCAAAATCTGAATGAGCAGTGAGACAAAAAAAGGTTACAAGTGGGATGGATGGAGTGTTTCAGTAACATAAAATGCAAAACCAGGAAAATTATTTTTTATGGAATTACATGTATATAACTATTTTATTAAAGAAATGGAATGACAAGTACAAAATTCAGCATGATGGTTATGTGAAGCCTAAATACGCTTTCTGAGAAGACTACTTAGAAGGCTTCAAAACTACAGGTATTTTTGAATTTCTTAAGCTTTGTAGTGGGTTATGTAAATCTATCTATCTATCTATCTATATTCTTTAAAATGTGCAATTATATGATACACTCATTTGTGTATGCTTCACAATCATAGTTGTTTTTTAAAAAGCCAGTGAGTTTTACGGAGAGCCCTTAGAAAAGTTTTCATATCATAGTTACAATCTGTGAGTTAAAATTACCCCGTTACTATGTAACCTAAACAAAACATTGAATTCTCTTGGCTTTTGAGGCTGATGCAAGATGGAAACCCTCTGCTGTAACATTTATTTCAAAAATTTCTGTTCTTTATATTGCCTTATTTTCAACTGTTTCAGTTGATTTCATTACAAATGTGATTTTAGATAATTGATTTGCAAATTTAAAAATGCCATTTTTATCTGTCTACTTTGGCTTTCAAGTAAAGAGCATTTTTTTTTAAAAAGGTAAAACCATTTCTCAAGTTAAAACTTTGAAAACAAGCAGTATACTCGAGTTAAAAGTTGAATGCCTCATATTGGAAAACAAAAATCCAAACCAAAACAACAACAAAAAATCAAAACAGCTCTCCGAGCTGAGCCATAGAAGACAATTTCTAATTGCCATCTCTACTTGCTGAAACTGTCTGGGAGCTCAGCCTCACTCAACTTCTTCCCTTTCCTTTACTTGCAGGGGTCGCCCTTTAAAACACCGGAGCCTGTTTTTATCTAGGCCCCTCCCGCCGACGGACTCCAGACTCGCGCTGGGAGAACTGAGCCCCGCCCACCCTTGTGCGCCTCGCCCCGCCGGCCCAGCCCGCAGGGCTCCCGGAACGCCCTGCGCCAGCCTTTTGGGCAGTGGCACTGGCTGCGCTGTGAGGAGGAAGCTGTCAGCTTTCTCAGTCTTGTGGGCTACCGCTTTTCCGGCTAAGTCCTCACTGGTGGGCGAACCTAGACCTTGGTGAGTAGCTGCAAGAGTTCCGGACCCAGTGACGCGGCTGCGGCGGGCGCGGGGTCCACAGTGGGCGCCTGCGCACGCTTACGGCAGCCAATCTGCTCGCGGCTTTCCTGCCGAAGCCCTTTGACCCCGCGTCCCTTGGCCGGCAGCGGGAGGCTCTGAGCGTTGAACCTGGGCCCTCGGCCACCTGAGGTCCGCCCTGTCACTCTCACCCCCGATTCTTGTTTAGGTTAGTTACTTTCATTGCTTCTGATCCTGTTTGATCTGGACCCCACTTGCTTCCTCTCCAGTCTTTTCGCAGGGGAATCCTTCTGTCGCCTTGGTTTTCTCTTCACTTCCCAGAAAGTTGGAAATTTCGGTTTAGGTGGAACTTTTCTCAGTCCCTTGCCCTTATAACTCTCATACCGCATCTTGGCCTTGAAGCGACTGAGAGGACAAGCCTCAAGTCCTAAAGTCCTGGGGTTCAGCAGGAAGGTCGCCCTACTCTCTCCTGGCGCCCTTGGGCATCTGGAGAGGAGAGCAGGATGGGGAGGCCACCTATTAAAGTGTTTGGCGCTGCCATTGTAGACTTTATCCTTTGCTAAGACTCAGAGACCAACTATGGAGGATGAATACCTTTGTTTTTCTCTTCAGTGAAGAGAACTTGAAATATAGGCAGTTCTATCAGTTTGTTTCGTTTTATTGTTACGAAACCCTACAGATAACCATTAAGGGAACCTGGAAAGGCACCAAAAAAAAAAAAAAAAAAAAACAAGTGCAAGGGAAAGACTATTTATTAGATGAGAATGGGATGAGGGGTTGTTTACATTGAAGGGTGTAGGCAGTAGGCTGAAAGAAAAATACGAAACAAAATCTAGGTATTGCAAGTTGTTTGCAAATCACTTTCATGACAGTCAAGTTGGTTACTCCACTCTCATTGTGGTGTATGTAAACCTGACAAAAAAACTGGCGTTGCTGTAAATTTTGTGGATTTTCAGACTCTATGCTTAACACATTTGCAAAGCTGCTTCTCTTATTCATGTGAGTAAATAGTGTATGCTCAAAATAAATAAAAATACGCTGTCTTCAGATTGTGTGCTACAGTTCATGAAGCAGGTAACAGTCATTGTTTCTTAAAACCATAATTTTAAATGAACACATGACTATGTTTTTCATCCATGTCTTAAAAAGTGATATATTCTCTAAACTTGATATCTGTAATACCTTGTAGAAAGGCAAAATAGTATGGGAGCAAGAGCTTAACTACTAGGTCAGAACTTGCTCTTCTTGATCTGGTAAGTTGCTTACTCTGAAGCAGATTGCTTAGCCATAGACTATCCTAGACCATAGACTTTGAAAAAGTTAGTAGTGTTAAAATGAAGTTCTAATTCACAGATTGGAAGGATGGGATTATGCATAACTGAATTTCTGTTGACCAAAAGGTATGAATGTTTACGGTAGAACTGATCTGAGCAAGGAAGCCTTAGTACAGAAACTGATTCTGAGAGTTCCAGATGTGTCTTATTAGTTGTACATCTCTAAGGATTTCCTACAGAATAACATTAGAAGCAAACAGTAGCAGGAAAAAAAAAACATCCCTCCACCAAGAGAAAGCATGAAGAGTTTGTATAAATTAATTGATAACAATAACTAAAAGAGACTGGCTTTTCTGAGTTATGTGATTATAAGAAATATTTTAAAATAATGATAGTATAGTGCTTCAAGATCTGATTTCTTAGCTGTCTGAATGTGGGATCTCCAAGTAAACTAACATTTTAAGAGATTGAAAGCATAACAAAAACAGAAAACAAATTCAAAAGAACCTATTATGTATAACTTTAGAATAATGTAAATTGTCCTTTCATGAGAACACATTATCAGTAGCCAATACCTGCTTTGAGAACCTGTGCATCTGCAATTAACTTGTTTTTTTATTCTCAAATAAAGTCTGAAACTTATTATTATTTTGGTTGAATTTGAATAAGTAGTTCTCCTTTCCTGCAAGATTAGCAAATATTTTGGGTATCTCGAGAGTCACTATAGTGTTACAAGTTTGAAGGTGATAATTTTTTTGAAAATGGGTTTATAAAATTATTGAATCTTTATAATTCTTCCTGTATAGTATGATCAATATAGACTATAAACATATGAAATGTATATGTAATCAGTAGAATCTGAACACATACATACCAATGTCAAAAGCAAGAGGTCCAGAAATTAAATAAGCTGAAAAACTAATGATCACTGACTGTAAGATATGTTGATCTCTACTGGAGTGTAGTACATTGCAACTGCAGAGCTGAAACTTTAATCACAATATCTGATGCTTTTATTTAGGTTGAGATGACTTATTCTCAATTGAAATATGGAGGTTGGGTTACAGCCAATAGGTCATCTCTAAAGATTTATCTGGTACATTATCTGTAATGATACGGATTTTAAACATTTTAAGTGAATGAATTAAGTTATGTATAAAGAGAAAGGGATCAGCTTCAGAAATTATATTTATAGTCAAGAGAAAGAAAATAGAAGACAGCCTCCATAGTTCAAATTTTATATTCTGTTTCATGGGTGGATCTAGGAGATGAACCTGAAAAATGTAAAAAAGTTTCAGTATTATTTGTGACTTTCCATTCAGCTGAAGTCAGCATTCCAAAAATACATTTCATAGTAATTTGGTTATTTCTTTCTTTCTCTGCCTTCTCAATATTCATTGCCATCAATTAACTCTTTTTTTCTTGTTTCTATTTTCTTTTTTAATTGAATTTAAAAAAAATAAATGACAGCGGAATGCATTACAATTCTTATTATACATATACAGCACAATTTTTCATATCTCTGGTTGTATATAAAGTATGTTGACACCAATTTGTGTCTTCATACATGTACTTTGGATAATGATGTCTATCACATAATTCTTTATAAAATAAAACTATTATAATTGTAGTAGACATATGAAAAGATTACTGTTTTCTCACCTAGAGGTAACTATCACATGTTTTAAATATATTCCTTGCATCTATGTATATGGTTAATATAGTTGAAATCATATCAACAAAAATGTTTTTCTGACTCATGTCTTGTCAGAATGCTCACTTTTTTAAGCACAAAATTATTTATTATTATCTCAATAACTTGGAAATGTCAGGACAAGTTTCAGAGGCAGACCAAAATGGTTATCTTGTTCCATTGTTCCTAGTCAGTGAACAGGCTCACTATGTTCCACACACTGAGTTTTCAGTTCCTGGAGTTATGGAGTGCAGAGCTTGAAGGACTGTAGGAGTTGTCCCTTCCCAGAAATGAACAGATACTATGTTAATAGCAGAAATGAACAGATACTATGTTAATAGCTTGAGCCCTCTCATTTGCTGGTGGTATTCTCTTCATGTTTTTATTTTTGAATTACTGTAGTCTTATAGAAAAAAATGCACATTTAACCATTTCTACATATCTTGCATATTACCCAATGATAATTTTTACATCTATATATACTTAAATATTATATTACATGTAAATACAGTTGTCCCTCAGTATCTACATGGAATTAGTTCTATGATTTCCCTTGTATACCAGAATTCATGAATGCTCAAATTTCTTATATCAACTTTTGATTCTTTTTTCTTTACTGTCATTTTTTAAAAAAATGTTTGATTCTATTTCATTTCCAAACATCATTTTAAATGTATAATTATTTCCTCCTTACAATATTGTAATTTCAATTAAAAATGATTTATTTTAAATCCAGTTTATGATTCAACTTTAATGTACATCATGCATATTTTATTATGTTTTTTAAATTCTATGTTTAAAATTAGAAAATTTTAGTTCCTATACACAGAAAAGTTCCTTTCTTTACTCAGTATTCATAAAATCTGTTAAAATGATGAAAAATATATTTTATTTTATTAAATGAAATTCCTAAAAGGTTTATTTAACAGAATATAATTTGCATGCTAATGGTAATATTTCCAGATCAGTACTGCCACTTAGTTTATGTATGTATTGATTATTTTACAGATACTAAAACTTGATAACATAATATTGCATTTTCTTAATTTTAATGTAATCACTATGGATTTAGTTTTCATTTTGAATACATTAGAAAATATTATTGATACCTCTTACTAATTTTCTTTTTTCAATAAATTACAGCAAAGCATTTGCTATCTTGGACTTTAAAGTATGTCATCATGGCAAAATTTCGGAGAAGGACTTGCATCATTTTGTCGCTTTTTATTCTATTTATTTTCTCTCTGATGATGGGTTTAAAATTGCTGAGACCAAATACAGCTACTTTTGGAGCTCCTTTTGGACTTGACCTTCTTCCAGAACTTCATCAACAAACTATTCATTTGGGGAAAAAAATTGATTTTCAAAAGAGTGACAAAATCAACAGTGAAACAAATACCAAGAATTTAAAAAGTGTTGAAATCACTATGAAACCTTCCAAAACTTCTGAACTTAACCTGGAAGAACTGCCACCTCTGAATTATTTTTTGCATGTATTTTATTACAGTTGGTATGGAAACCCACAATTTGATGGTAAATATATACATTGGAATCATCCAGTCTTGGAGCATTGGGACCCTAGAATAGCCAAGAATTATCCACAGGGGAGACACAGTCCTCCAGATGACATTGGCTCCAGCTTTTATCCTGAGTTGGGAAGTTACAGCTCTCGGGATCCCACTGTCATAGAAACTCACATGAGACAGATGCGTTCAGCTTCCATTGGTAATTAATTTATATTATTTATGTGTTTATGTATATAAGCAAACTTTGGTGGAAGATTAATTTACTGAGTTGGTCTCCCCATTGTTATTAATTACATTATTAAACTCATACCTACAAATTAAACTATATATGTATTATTAAAAATCCAGGTAGCCACCTTTTTACTTTTAACATTTTTAAAAATTTTTAGTTATAGATGAACACAGTACCTTTATTTTATAATTATTTTATTTATTTATGTGGTGCTGAGGATCAAACCCAGTACCCCCAAAATGCGAGGCAAGCTCTCTAACACTAGCCACGACCCCAGACCCCAGAACAGTAACTACCTTTTAACACTGCCTTTAATGTATGTTGTTTAATTTCTAAATTCTGGGGTATTTCTGTACATATTGTTTTTATTGATTTCTTAATAAAAATAAAATATTAAATAATAATTTAATATATATATCATGTATTAAATTTAGTTATAATTTAATATATGTAAAATAATTTAGTTCTCTTTCTCAATTGTATTATTTATGCTTTACATAAAATACAATACTTAATTATGTTTCTTAAAGGTATGCATGCACCTGTATAAATATCATCAGTCAAGTGGTAAAGTACTTCTGTAGTCCAGAAAGTTTCATCGTGATTGCCTTACTTACCCACTATGATACAGACCCTGTGCATCTGATTTGTATCACTGTCAAGTAGTTCTGAATGTTCTATTACTTCATGAAAATAGAACCATCCATCATTTGTGTGTCTTATTTCACTTACCACAATATTTTCAAATGTACCTATGTTAACATAGCATATATCTACAGTTTAGTCTTTTTGTTGCTGAATAATATTTAATTATATAATTATAGAAATTTTTCTTCTATACTCAACTGTTAAAAGACATATGTGTTGTTTCACATGTAGCATATTATTTGGCTTTGTGTTTCTATTTGTTTAAACTACTTTCATAGTCTTTTTAAATTTTTTGTGTTTATTTTGTTTATATATCATGCAATGATATGGTTTTTTAATATTCTATTTTGTTATTTATTTTTCATTTGTTCTAATCATCTTTGTTCCTTTATTTTTCTTCTCTTACATTTTTATGTATATTGTATATTCTCTAGCCTAGTACAATATATTTATTCATTTTATTTATTTTGTAATTGCTCTAAAGTTCAAAATACGCACCTTGAACTTAACTGATGTTAAGTCATTGGTTGATCTTACTGTTCTTAGAAATCTCCATCAGCTTTCTCTTCCCTTTCCTCCTTCTATTACAGTTATACTTATTTATTTAGATCTATTTTCTTAATAGTCAATTTTATTAAAAAAATAATTTGATGTCTGAAAATTCTTCAGTTTTATTTTATAACCTTTGTAAACTTTTCAGTTTCAGTTCTATCTCATTAGTGCTCTTTGTAGAAGGAACACAAGGAAAAATGGTTGTTCTCTACATAAAGGCATGAACTCACTAATGAGTTGATAAGTATATAGAAAAATGCAAGTTTCTTTTGTGAACAAAACAATGTAGAATTCTGTGAGTCTACACTAAACATGTAAGATGATGATTTTTTTCCTATGGAGTGACTTTTTTCAGTTACTTATGATATCTTATTTTTTAGAATAAACTTACTACTCTAGTTTCTATATTCTGTTCATATTATGCCATAAACAGATATGGTAAAGTCTATTTAGACTATATTAGCTTCTGTGTGGTATATGTATCTGTCTTTATTTCCAGATTTTTATTAGAGGGAAAAACTTTCTCAAAAGACTTTTCCCTTATTACCAAAAACTAACAAACAAATAAACCAGTAGCAGATCCAAGTCTTCTTTGTAATTTTAAGACTACACTGTTGTTTAAAAAATTGAGTTTGGCAGAGAAAATGGTTATTGTTCAAAGTGTTAATTCTCTTTATACAGATTGAACTGTATACAATGATTTTTCCCCTCAATTATAAATGTAGCTGTTATATTTTATACATTCATACTATAAAACATGTCTATATTTTATAAGATAAATAAATACGAATATTACTTAGTTACATAGCTAATATATAAGTGTCATAGTATGATTGTGGTTAGGAAAAATACTTTTATTTCAGGCTTGACTTTATGTCTTTATGTTTATAAAACTTTTTATTTCTCATTATTTTACTACCAAATTATATATGAATATGAATTATTTCTAAACATTGACAATAGTATAATTATTGTTATTTTAAATATTGGTAGTTTTACTACTGATGCAAATATTTTACTTTTTGTTGGATTCTTTTACTGTATCAAATCTTTTAGCTAAAGGATAACACATCATATTGCCTATTATACTGATACCTAAAAATTATAGAAGTACCCAATGGATAATTTTTTATTTTTTAAAAAATTTTAGAAATATTCAGGAGTCAAAATAAGGGCTCTTAGTAGAAAAACATTCTAATCCCTAGAGTCTGTAGATATCCTATTTTACATGACAAAAGAAAATTAGAATTACTGTTGCAAAGGTTTCTATAATCCTTTGACTGAGATTATCTCAGATTATTTATATTACATTAATTATGGGTCCTTACAAGGAAGAGGGAAAAGGAAAAGTCCGAGGTATGTGATGTGCAAACGACTCAACCCACTGTTGCTGTTGTTGAAGATGGCAAAAGGAGTTCATGAGCAAAAGTATGTGGTGGCCTCTATAAACTTCAGTGACCCATAATTAGATTCTTCCCTAAACCCTACAGAAATAAATGTAGTCTAGTCCAACACCTTTATTTTAGTTGCAAATATCTGACCTATAAAACTTTTAAGATAATACATTTATATTGTTTAAAACAAGTAAATTATAATATTGAGGGGTTTTTTTTTTTTTGTTGTTGTTGTTGTTGTTGCTGTTGCTGTTTTTCCTGATACTAGGGACTGAACCTGGACCCTCATGTATGCTAGTCAAGTACTCTACCACTAAACTATAACACCAGTTCATAAATTTGTGATAATATGGCAATAGAAAATTACATGTAGAAAACAATTCATTCTATATCTTTAAAATTATCTTTCCTTTCTTTCAGTTTACCACTATTTAGAGTGTTAGAGTGTTGGAGTCTTGGCGCTTAAAGAAGTCTTGGCACATAAAGAAGTAGGGAGACACAGTGGTGGACACATACCTGTAATGCCAAATATTTTGGAGGCTAAGGCAGGAGGATCACAAGTTCAAGCTCAGCTCTGACAATTTCGCAAGACTCTTCTCAAAATAAAATTTAAAGAAAAGGCTGGGGATATAGCAGTGGTAGAGAACCCCTGGGTTCAATCCACAACACTGTGGGGGGAGAAAAAGATAAACAAAATTACTGTGTTACAGTCTTTAGTCTGTTAGTTTTCAACATTGATGCTTCAAAAATACTAGATGAAATCAATAATAGAATATTTTCTGAAAGCAGAAAATATTGTATTATTAAGTTTATAATTCTCATTTCTTCATCTTATTTACAATTTTATGCAAAAAGTAGGAGAAATAGAAGTTATACTAAGATGAATTAAATTTTTAGATTTATAGCAGCTAACAGATGCTCTGAATATTCCCTTTAGAACAACTGTTTGTAATATAAATTTAAATTTATGTCTACTATTGTATAGTAGTGATATCCATATAGCTTCCATATTGCTTTAAATGTTTAAGTACATTTCTACTGATTGATTCCTCTCTTGGTTGTGTGTTCTCTTTCCTATGCATCTTAATTTTGTTGAAAGTATGTCATTTCATGTATATGTTAGAGCCTATGGTTATGTAGTTTTTATGGCTGGAAAATGGGCATATCTTTCTTTCTGTTAACACTTCATTTGGGCATCCAGTTTTTCTAGCTTGAATTTATTTGTACACTATCTATTCTTATCCATTGTTTCTATTTGTCTATCCTTTCTGCAATATCATATGGATTACTGTAGCATTATGATAGTTCTTAAAATTAGGTGATATGATTCTTATTTGGTATTCCATTTCAAAATTGCTGTGGCATTATAATTTGTTTGCCTATACATATAAATTTTTAAAATCAACTGGTTCGTATCTGCAAAATATTCTGGTAGAATTTTGATTTAGATTATACTGAATCTTCATATCATTTTGGGGAAAGGTGATATTTTAACACCATTGAATTGAATTGAGAATAACATTGAATCTTCTATTTTATGGATCTGGTATTTGACTATTTCTATAGTACTTAAAATTTTTTTCTTTGTTTAGATTTTTAATTGTTTTTATTTTTGTTAACACATGGAATTATACTTTTTTATGGAGTAGAGTTTGACATTTCAATACATATATACAATGTGTAATGATCAGATCAGGATAATTGGCATATCCGTCACCTTACATATAAATAATGTCTTTGAGTTAGGAATGTTCAAAATCCTCTCTGCTGGCTAGTCTGAAATGTTGTATTAATTGTTGTCAACCATAGTTATCTTACTTTGCTGATATTAGAATTCATCTACACCCCTGTACCTACTATACATCTTCTCCTTCCTTCCAACCCTAAAAATCTTCTCAGAGTCTGCTAAACACTATTCTATACTTCTTTGAGGTCAATTTTTTTAACTTCCACATATAAGTGAGAACACGTGGTATTTGTCTTTCAGTGCCTGACTTATTTCATGTAATATAATGTATTCCAGTAACATCTGCAATCTAATTTCATTCCTTTTTATGAATGAATGATATATGATATATATACATATATCTCCAAATCACTCCTATCCCCCACTAGACACATTTTCCTTATCCAGTCATCCATTGATGGACACACAGGTTGATATGTCCTGCCCACGTCCTGCAAGAGTGTTGGAAATGGAGTTCCTCTTCGTATAATGGGCTGGCTGAGAGATAAAAGCTAAGAGAAAGCAGCAGAAAAACCATGGGGGACAAAAAGTAATTTTAAAAAGTAGGGGTGGAGCTAGCTGATCTTAGGGATGGAGCGTCCACATAAAAAGAGGCAAGGTGGAGTCCACCCTTGCTTTATTTATATCGGGTAACATCAAAGGTTTTGCATGGCAATGAATTACACCCAACTCCAGAGCAACAAGAGTGGTCTTTCCTAGTAAAGTGGAGATAGATGCTATGTGCCTTGGGCAATCTAATGTACATGGGAGAACAGGGATAGTTCCTAAGGGAAAAACCTAAGTCTCCATGGCCTGATACTGAGCAAAGACCCTCAAGTAATTCATGGTAGCTCCCTGCAGATTTCATCTTTGGCTTTTATTGTGCTGCAATAAATATGCAACTGCAGATGTCCCTTCATACTTCAATTCCTTTGGGTATATACTCAATATGGGATTGCTGGATCATATGGTATTTCTATTTCTAGTGATTTGATGAAATCCCATATGATTTTCCATAATGATCGTACTAATTTACATTTGTACTAACAGTATATAAGAATTCCCTTTTCTTCATATTAGATCATCATTTGTTATGTTTTGTGTTTTCTGTAATATTGTGACTGAGGTAAGTTCATATCTACCTCAATGTGTGTTTTTGTTTGTTTGTTTTGCAGGGGGGCAGTACTGGGGATTGAGATCAGAGGCACTTGACCACTGAGCCACATCCCTAGCCCTATTTTGTATTTTATTTAGACACAAGGTCTCACTGAGTTGCCTAGCATTTTGCTTTTGCTGAGGCTGGCTTGAACTCACAATCCTCTTGCCTCCTTAGCCTCCATAGTTGCTGGGATTACAGGTGTGCACCACCATGCCCAGTTTCAATGTGCTTTTGATTTGCATTTTTTTTAATGTTAACTAATGCTAAACATTTCATGATTTTTGGTCTTATGTGTAGCCTATTTTCAGAAATATCTTTGTAGTCCATTGGCTTATTATTGTTATTAGTGTTACTATTATTTCTTTTGAGATGTTTGAATTCTTTATATGTTCTGGAAGCTAATTCTTTATCAGGGCAAAACTTTTTAAATACATTCTGCTCTGCTCCTCATTCTGTGATTGTTTCTTTTGATGTACAGGGATCTTTTATTTTGGTGTAATTCCATTTGTCAAGTTTTGCATCTGCAGCCTCTGCTATTGGGGTCATATTGAAAATATCTGTTCCCAGACCAATGTCCAGAAGTATGTGCCCTATATTTTCTTTGAGTAGATTCATGGGTTTGATCTTATATTTAAGTCTTTGGTCCATTTTAGTTAATATTTTTTTTCCTTTGGTGACAGATAAAAGTCTGGTTTCTTCTGCATGTGAATATCTAGTTTTTGCAGTATCATTTATTTATCATTTGTTAAATGGTTTTATATGGTGAATTTTCTATCTTCATCTAAAATTCATTGTAAAAATTTGAATGTATATCTGGATTCTCTATTCTATTCCATTAGTCTGTGTCTATTTTTATCCAATATCATGCTGTTCTGTTTACTATCATTTTGTAGTTTATTTTGAATTCAGTCCAGGTAACATCTCCAAATCACTCCTATCCCCAGTTGAATAGCTTTGCTGTTCAAGGTCTTTTGTCCTATATACAAGTATCATTTTGGGGGGATAAGGAATGACCCTGGTATTTTGATAGAGATTGCATTTAATTTGTGGACTCTTCTGGTTAGTATGACCACTTTAATAATACTGATTTTTCCAGCATGTAAACACAGGATGTCCTCTTTAATATCAGCAGTGTTTTCTAATTTCCACTGTATAGATTGTTTATTTTCTTGGTTAATTTTTTTTCCCGTGTATATTTATCTACCTATTTGTTTATTTATGCATGGTTTTTCTAGCTATTGTGACTGCAGTTGCCTTCTTAATTTCTTAGCAATTTGGTTGTTTTAGTATAAAAAGCTACTATTTTTTTATGTTGGTTTGTGGCCTACAATTCTAATAAATTCCTTTATCATCTGTAACAGTTTTTCTTTTCTCATGTGTATGGGTGCATGTGTGTGTGTGTGTGTGTGTGTGTGTGTAGTCTTTAGGTTTTTTTCTATATATGTGAAACCATGTCATCTGCAAAGAGGGATAATTTGACATCCTTTTGCATATGGATGTCCTTTAGAGTAATGAAAATAGAAATCCTTATTTTACTCCTGATCTTAGAGGAATTGCTTCACGATTTTTATTATGAAGGAATGTTAAACTTTATCAAATTATTTTTCTGCATCTATTCAGATATTCATATGTTTTTTTATTCTTCAGTCTGTTGATGTGTTATATTATGTTTATTGCTTTGCATATGTTGAAACATCCTTGCATCCTTGGGACAAACTCAGATTTATCATATTGTATAATCATTTTGATGTGCTCTTGGCTTTTATTTATATATTGAGAATTTTTCATGTGTGTTTATCTGGAATGTTGAACTGTAGTTTTCTTTTTTAATTATATCCTACTTTGATTTTGGAATTAGACTAATGCTGCCCTTGTAGAATAAGGTTGGAGGAGTTTTCTTCTTTTCACTTTGAAATAGTTTGAGAAGTATTGTTGTTTCTTCTTTAAAGCTTTACAAAATTCAACAGTGAAGCCCTCCAGTCTTTGGCGTTTCTTGGCTAGGAAACTTTTTATTATTGATTTATTCTCATTTGTCTTTTCAGGTTATCTGTGTCTTCATGGCTCAGTTTTGTTTGCTTATGTGTCCAAAAATTTATATTTGTTTCTAGGTTACCCAATTTGCCAGTGTATTGTTGTTTATGACATTCCCTAGTGATATTTGCATTCCTTTGTTATTGGTTGTGATGTCTCCTTTTTCATCTCTATTTTGATTTGTTTTCTGTATGTCTCCTTCCCGATTTCATGTCTGTTTAGTTTTATCAATAATTTTTATCTTTACAAAAGACTATTTGTTTTCATTAGTCTTTTGTATTGTTTTTTTAATCTCCATTTCATTTATTGCTGCTCTGATCTTTGCTGTTTCTTTTCCTTCTACTAATTTTGGATTTGCTTTGTTTTTGTCTTTATAATTTCTTGAGTTGCATAATTAGATTGTTTGCTTGAAATTTTCCTGTTTATTGATGTAGGCATTTATTACTGTAAATTTTCCTGTTAGTAGTGCTTTTGCTGTATCCTATATTTTTGGGTATATTTTTTTCAGTTTCATTAATTCAGGATATTTTTATTTCCCTTTTGCTTTTTGCATTGGCTATAAGTCATTCAAGAGAATGTTGTTGATTTCTCTAATTTCTAAAATTCATCTTATTATTGATCTGATTTTACTCCATTGTGGCCAAAGAAGATACTTATTATACTTGGAATTTTCTTAAATTTGTCAAAACTTGTTTTGGTTCTAACATGTGGTCCATCAAGAAAATGTTCATGTGCTGATGTAGAGAATGCATATTTTGTGGCTGTTGGGTGAAATATTTGTAAATGCCCATTAGGTCCATTTAGTCCACAGGTTAGTTAACCTGCGGATGTTCTGTGTGTGTGTGTGTGTCTGTCTGTGTGTGTGCCTGTGTGTAAGATATACCCATTGACAGAAGTGAGGTTTTGAAGACCCTGCTCTTATTTTATTAGAATTTCATTGTTTAGACCTAATAACTTTGCTTTATATAATTGGGTCCTTCATTGTTAGCTGCATATATATTTTTGGTTGTTTCCTATGCTGAATTGATCCTTTTATCACTATACAGTGGCCTTCCTTGTTTATTTTTAAAGTTTTTGATTTGAAATCTGCTTTATGTGATGTAAGTACAGCTACTCTTGATCACTTTTGGTTTTTTTTTTTTTAGAGAGAGAGAATTTTTTAATATTTATTTTTTAGTTTTCGGTGGACATCTTTATTTTATTTTTATGTGGTGCTGAGGATCGAACCCCTTGTCCCGCTCTTGCCAGGCGAGCGCGCTACAGCTTGAGCCATATCCCAGCCCCTCACTTTTGGTTTTCATGGTTTACCTTTTTTCATTCCTTCACTTTCAATCTATGTATGTCTTTACTATTTAAGTGAGTTTCTTGTAGGCAGCACATGTTCAGTCTGGTTTGTTGTTTGTTTGCTTTTAGTCTATTCAGTCTGTTTGTATCTTTTAATTAGGGAATTTATTCCACTTACATTTAAGACTTTTAATGTAAGTAAAGACACTACTGCCATTCTATTTTTTTTTTCTATTCTCTTGTATATCCTATTCCTTTTGTCCTGTCTTGTTCATTTTTGTGATTTGGTTTTGGGATTTTTTGTTTGTCTGTTTGTTTGTTTTTGTTAAGTTTTTTGGCATTGATAGGGCTCAATTTTCTTCTTTCTTTTTCATGTATGTTCTTTTCTTGAATTTTGTACTGTTAATGCATTTCTTATGGTACTTGTTGTCTTTTTGTTTCTAGTATAGGACTCCCTTAAGCAGTTGTAGAACCACTCTGGGGCTAATAAATTAGCTTGACTTCTTCTTGTCTTGGAAAGTCTTAATTTTTCCCTTACTTCTGAAGGAAAGTTTTGGTGGGTGTAGTATTCTTAATTAGCTTCCCCTGCCCCAGAAGTTTGGATATATCATACTATTCTCTTTGGCCTATAAGATTTCTACTACAAAGTCTGCTTTTAGTTTAATGGTGATTCTATTACAAGGGACTTATTAATTTTCAAAAAAAATTCACTAATTTTATAGGTGTGAAATTAAGTAATTTAAGTAGAATGTAAGTAATTTAAGTAAAATGATCTACAAATATAAGTCTATCTAGTGAGAAAATCAGTACTTGATTCTCTAGGTGTATCTGATTTTATAATATATTATTAACTATTACTCCACTTAGAGGCATCATTTAACTTTAAAAATCATTGCATATGAGTTATATTAAAGGTTATATGATAATTGCTTTGAAGGGATGGCATGAATATGACATGGGTTTTTCTATCTTGTATATTAATATTCCTAGAATCAATTTCAGAGAATTTCCTAGTTGAATAAGCAGTTGGAATGATAGAGTGTAATAAATTTTACGTATAAATAATACAGATATTCAGTTGGCTTCTTTTAGTTAGACAGTTTTTTTTTCCTTTTTATGTCACTAGCAATAAAACCCAAGGCCTCATATGTGCTAGGCAAGTATTCCACCACTGAGCTTTATTTCTTGCTCAGTTGGCTTACTGTAGAGGTTACTATCATGGAGTCATTATCATTGTAAATTTTCTAATCCTCTTCTGGAATTGGACCATAAATGGTTTTGTTCCCAACCCTTTTGTATTCAGATTTTTTAAGAACCAGACTGCACAAACATAAATTGAACTGTGAAGCACAGTATGAAGATAGAATTAGATATATTGAATCCATAATCAATGCAATAGAGAATCTGAAACATAATAACAGTAAAAGAGAAAAAAAATTCTTCCCAAGCCATGGATTATACCAGTAGAGAGAATGTGAGAGGAAGAGAAGTCACTAGCTTGGGTTGAAGTGGTTAGCATGTTGTAGTATAACCAGAATTGTTTGGTAGTTGCTATCCAATAGAACTTTCTGTGATGATCAAAATGTTGTATATAAGTACTATCTATTACAGTAGATATTACTGACCATATATGGCTAGTGGGCACTGGAAATGTGGTTAGTTAAGTGAACAACATATTTTTAAAATTTTAAGTTGTTTGATAAGTGTGTATCAAGTTGGACAGCAGGAGACTAGAGTGTAATGAAGATGAGGAAAAAGTACAGAAATAATTTGGATACTATTGTATTAAGATACAAAACTATCCTATGTGGTAGGAGGCGCACTGAGGTTGGAGTGAGGGATCAAAGTGAGAAATAACAGCATGATAGGAAAAGGAAACAAAATTTATTGAGCAGTGTACTAGAAATTGGAATTTTATGTTCATATTTAAAATATACCTTTGTGAGTAAAAATTATGTGTTTGGTGATAAAGCCACAGAAACAAGAAAGGTTAATGTATCATTTGCTCATGTAACTGAAAGTAAGATATTTAAATACATCTTCAAAGCCCACCCCACTGTCTAAAGGACATATGACAATATTTTGAAATTTTTGAAGTGAATGTTTATCTTTTAAACTATGAAGATAGTTGTTTTAAATATCTGTACTGCTGATATCTTAAGTTTTTCATGTTAATTTCTATTGACTTTTGGTTTTTGTTGATTCTTGTATTTGATGCTTTATTTACTTGTGCTCTTTATTATTTGTTAATGCATTACTGTTTTTTATTCTTTAAAAAATGCTTTTCACAGTAGTTTGAAACTCAGGGGGAAGATCCCTTCCTCCTGAGAAAATTTACTTTTTGTTTTTGCCTGGCAATTATTGAGAATACCAAGTCATGACTCATCTTAATTTGAGTTTAAAGATATAGAACTATATAAGCATTGTGAACCTGGAATGTAATCCCCTGACTTTGAGAACCAGTTTGCTTCTGTTATCTGTGCTTGGAACAAACTGGCCTCCTTGCTAATTTACCTCCCTGGCTTTCCATTCACCCTTCAGTTTGGCTAGGTAGTTCTTCCTTCAGTTTCTTGGCTTTAAGAAATTTATTGTTATTCATGTTTTACCTAGTAATTTTGGTTGTTTTCATGGGAGTATTGGTTTACTTTTACACCATTTTTAGAAATTATTCCACTGTCATTAGAAACAGGAACCTTGTTTAATTTTATGGAAGAATGCTTTGCTCATAATTTTAACATGGTTTGTGGCATAATCTTTCTATTGTGTGATCTTTATTATTTTTTCATATTCTTTTTCACTTTTTATCTTTTGTAAATTTTTTTTAATAGGCCACATATTGGAAGTTTTTTACTGTCACTCTTTATTGTTGGTATTACTAATGGGGCTAGTAGGCAGCTCAAATATTTGATCAGTTTTTCCCTACATTTTTCTCACAAACATCCTTTTCTAGATTGTGATGCCCTCTTTGGCTAGTCAGAGCTTTCCTGGAACCCCATGTGTTTTAGGTTCCCTTTTCTGTCTTTCATTTTCTTGCTATTTGTAGTTTCAGAAAGGACAGAAGACATAGACTTTTTTTTTTTTTTTGGTCAACTTTAAAGAAAATACTATTTTGTTCCTCTAATGGAACTTCTTTTTTACATAGTACTTATACTGTAATTCAAATCTTTAAATTTAGCTTTCTCATATTTTCTAAACATTCATTTCCTAATTTCCACAAACTTCTCCTTTACTACTATTACTTTTGACTCCCTGTATTAAAAAGTCTATTGATTGATTAAATAATCAGTGTCATCTTTCTAATAGCCTCATATTACTTTATATGTGAAGCTTTGGATAAGTTGATCTTAAACATTCCCAATATACTTAGTGATTTCTGTGCAAACTGATATTTCTAACAGTTTGTAATTTATCAGTGCAAAATGAATCAGGTATTACAGGGAGAAATTATAATTATTTTTCTTTTTTTTTAAATCTGCTGTTAACAGATAATATAAACACAAAACCTAGCATGTGAATATTTATAGAAGCTATATTCATAATTGCCCAGAATTGGAAGCAACCAAGATGCCCTTCAATAGGTAAATGGATAAACATCCATTTGATGGATATTATGCAGTAGTAAAAGGAAATGAGCTATCAAGCCATGAAAAGACATGAAGAAAACTAAAATGCAAATTGCTAAGTGAATGAAGCCATTTGGGGAAAGCTACATATTTTATGATTTCAACTATATGACATTGTAGAAAAGGCAAAATTATAGACAGTGTTAAAAGTTCAATTATTGCCCTGAGTGAAAGGAAGATGGAGGAGGAATAAATAGACGGAGTACAGGAGATTTATAGTAAAATTAATTTGTCTGATACTATAATGGTGAGCATGTGACATTATACATTTGTTCAAGATGCATAGAATTGTACAAACAGTGAATCCTAATATAAACTATGGTGTTTTGTTAAAAATGATGTGTCAGTATTAGTTTATTAGTTATTACAAATGTATCACAATAATGTAAGATGCTAAATAGGAAAACTGGGAAGGGGATATTGGAGGCTGGTAGCAGATATATATGAGCACTTTGTACTTTTTGTTTTATTTTCCTGTAAACCTTAAACTTATTGTGAAAACAAAAGTGTATTAATTTAAAACATTGATATTAAAAAGAATTTGTTGATAAAGAGTTCATAAATATTGGCTAAACAAACTAACATATTATGTGGCCTGAAGAAAGTAATAAGCTCTTTTGAATATGTTTCTTTTATTGTTAATTATCCTTTCATACTGTTAACTACTTGAAACTTATTTTGCCTTTTTTAGACTACTTGCAATCATCTTGTTTCCTGTTTTTTTTTTTTTTCTTTCCCTCCTCCTTTTTTTCTATTAGGTGTACTAGCTCTATCTTGGTACCCACCTGATTCAAGTGATGAGAATGGAGAAGCTACTGATAACTTGGTACCAACTATTTTGGATAAAGCTCATAAATATAATCTGAAGGTATTTAATTTATTTTCAAGATATACGTAAGTTAACTTTTGTATAAGAAGATAGTAAAGCAATTTTTGGAGTGATAATTAAGAACTTAATATGCATGAAAGTAATGATTGAGAATCTTTTAAAATATTACTGCTTCATAAAAAAATTTCTATTTAAGTTTCAAACATTGTCCAAATTATAATAATTTCTATTATAATTTTTAGAAATTATAAAAATTTCTATTTCAGTTTCAAACATTGTCCAAATTATAATAATTTAAAGATCCCTTGCTAATTTTCTAGTCATGTTTTATGTAAATCTTTGTTTATTTTAGCAGAAAGAGGACAGAAAGATTCTTTGTTAAAGATAATGCAGAAATTGTGGATGATTTATAGGTTATAGATGTCAAAAATCGAAAAAAAGTATTATTAATCATATGACTTTACATCTTTATAAAGTAGTTATAAAATAAATTACTGCTCAAATATTTTCCCAAATCTGATTTTTTCTTAAGGTCTGTTTAATATGCATAAACACACAATCCTGTATACATTTAGAACAGGTGAGAGTTGGAAGACAGCTGTTAGTGTAAATATATTCTACTCAAATATTAAGGTATATCCAAATGAGGGAAAGTTTTTCACAAGGTAGGATATTACTTATTTTAGAAATTAATTAGTTATGGAAACAAGAATGAGTGATGATTAAAGGGATTTAAATAGAAATTACAAGAGGAAATTTTTTGCTGAATAACAAGAAAGTAAGCATTATTTTAAAATTCAAGTATAATTAATTTGTGTATAGGTAGCAACACTAATTATAATATTCACAAAATTATAGTCATAGAATCTATATTTTCTAGCCACTTTCAAAATAAAGTTGATTAAAGTAAAACTATTTTAAAAATACAAAATTGTATAAAATTTAAATAGTACCTGCTGTAAACAAAAAATCAAACTTTCATTGAAGATGTTATAAAATAGATAATAAAGATTATTTCATGATCAATATCAATGGGACATGGATAATAAAATTAAATAGAAGAAAGAACAATAATGATGATATGAAAAAATTAATTAAAACTGAATTATGGCACACTCCTATAATTTTAGCTATTCAGCAGGATGAAATATGAGGATTGGAAGTTGAAGGCCAGCCTGGGCAACATAAGGAGACCTTCTTAAAATAATAATACTAATTAAATAAGATCCAAATCTTTAAAATCAGTATCCTACATAGATTCATTATAATTGTTTCCATGTTGGGGAGAGAGGGAATAGGTGAACCACTTGTGAGTTGAAAAATTAATTTTAAAAAATGAAGAAAAAAATATCAAAAATTAGAAGGTAATATATTTATAGATATAAAAGAAAGTTTTAAATTATATATTGGAATTTTTGAAATTCAGAAGAAATTGATGTTTTTGGAAAATGCCCAAGGTTTTGTCTTCTTTTTTTTTGATTTTTAAATTTAGAGGTTTAAAAAATTCTAAATTAATTTTCCTAGTGAATAATCTAAAAGTTAGTTAAATAAATGCCTTCCCCAAAGCACTAGATTTTCTTATTAGTTATTGATTCTTTTGATATTGAAATATTGATATTGTAAAGTGTACTATTTATGCATAAAAAATTGCCCCTGGGTAGCTTAAAACAATACACATTTATTATCTCTCACATTTTCTAAGGGTGAAGAATCCAAAAGTGTGTTAACTAGGTTGTTCAGTTCAGGATCTCTCAAGGAGGTTACAGGCCAGTTGTTTTTTGGTGTTATTATCAGTGGAGACTGGAGCATCCACTTATAAACTTTCTCTTATAGTAGTTGACAACAGTCAGTTCCTTCCAGCTGAAGTATGAGGAGTTTTAAGTTTTCCTCTTCTTACACCTCTTCACAAGATTACTAGAGTCACTTTAAGACATGGCATCTGGATTCTCCAGAATACATTGAATGATTTGACAGAAAGAGGGTACAATAAAGAAGTTACACTCTTTGTTGTTGTCATTGATCTAAGTTTGGAAATTATGTATTATCACTTTTGCCCTTTACTATTTGTTTGTATATTTATAAACTAGTTCTGTCATAATATGGGAAAGAATACGAAGGTTATAAATACCAGGAGATGAGGGTGAATGCAATCTCAGAAAACTTTCTAATTTATTCTATAAAGTTTACACAATCCTTTTTCAGAACTTAACAAAAATAGTACAAAAAAGAGACTTCTAGATTGATCTAATAAAAATTCCTAAAGAAAATTTGGGTGAAAGTGTTTAATATATTAGCGTGATCTAAGAAGAGTTCCAAGAATATGAAATCCAATTTTAAATCTGTATTCAAACCTGGCTTTAGATTTATATACAACTCTTGTGTCTTAGTTCCTTCATCTCCTAAATAGAAATATTTATAGAACCTACATTATTGAGTGGTAAGAAGAATTCATAAGGTAATACATATAAAATCCCTGAGGTTAGTATCTGACACAGAATAAGCAATCTATAAGTGTTATTAAATAAAATTTCATTGACTATTTAAAGAAGATAAAACAGGATCATCTTAATGGATACTGTAAATTCAAGGCAATAATTCCTTGATAATAATGGTCTATAAAATTCTCAATAAGCAAAATTCTTTAACTTGGCAAAAGATATCTTTAATAACTGATATCAATAATTTTACCTATGGGAAAAGAGTAGCATCATGAAAATTACCTAGACTCTATTAGAAATACTTTAACTGACCTAGGTGTCCTTCAACAGATGAATGGATAAAGATAAGGAGATATATATATATATATATATATATATATATATATGAAATTCATATTTATATATATATGAAATTCATATTTATATATAAAAATATGAATTTCACGTAACCCCATATATACTTAAATATATATATATACACATATATATATGTGTGTATATATATACATATTTTTTTATACACACACAGGAATATTATATTATTCAGCCACAAAGAAGAATGAAATTATAGCATTTCCTGGTAATGGAATGGAACCGAAGACTATCATGCTTCATGAAATAAGCCAATCCCCAAAAGACAAGGCCTGAATATTCTCTCTGAAATGCAGATGCTAACACACAATAATAGGGAAGAGGGTAGAGTAGAAGTTCATTGGATTAGAAAAGGGAATGAAGGGAAGGGAGGAGGATGGGGATAGGAAAGACAGAATCAAACATAATTTTTCTGTTTGTATATTAATACACTACCAGTAAAACTCCACATCATATATAGCCACAAGAATGGGATCCTAATTAGAATAAGTTTTACTCCATGTATGTATAATAAGTCAAAATATACTCTACTATCATGTGTATCTAAAAAGAATAAATCTTAAAAAAATTGTTTTAAATAATAATGATTTCAGTAAGGTGGCTGGTGCCAAAAAGTGTACAATTCAATAGGATTCCTAAATTATGGAAGAAAATTGAAAAAATTACATTGAAGATAAAATCAGTTGATATACAAAAAAACTTCAGTACTTTATTGAGGGAAATATAGAATATGCATAAATGAATAAACATGAATTTGATGAGAAATTATAAAAGTTTATAAATATCTTTGATTCAAGTAAGACTTTTAAAGAATGGTAAATGAAGGAAAATTGTCTTCCAGATAACAAAATGTATTATAAAATGGCAGGAATTAAAGAGCATGACATTTGCCTAAGTATGGAGAAAGAATTCAATGAAACAATACAAAAAAGGCACAAGTCATGTCATGTGGTAACCTAATAATGTAATTTAAGAAGCACTTAAATTCAATATAAAACTAATGCTTATTCTTGCTCTTGTGCTCATGATACTATTTTTTCCTCATTTTTCTTTCTTTTTTTATATCATCTATTCTGTTCTTTGTATTTGGGCAGTAATATTTCATGTCTGATACTTCTTACTTTTCTTCAGGTTGCTCATATTTCGTCAAGTTTATTCTTGTTCAGTTCAGTGTGTTTGCAAATTTTAATGAAAATGTGCAGTGGAGTGGCTTTTAAACAAGGAACCCTTTACTTTGAGTTTTCACATTACTAAATTTGTTCAGGTTTTTTTTAACCTGGTCTCTAACTTCTTAGAATTCATATACCCTAATTGAGCATAGACTGGTTTATCCAAAACTTGTCATTGAATTGTGTAAAAGGTTATTTGAATCACAGTCAATTTTTTTTCAAAATAAATATATGAAAAATTAGTTTTGTTTTAATTTTCTTTTTGCAATTTAAAAATTCAGTAGTTACTAGGGAACAGAAGTGAAACTCTAGGGAGACAGAAATAGCTAAATAGGCACACATTTTATTGTATACTTTTTCATAAAGCTGCTTCCTCTTGAATTTAAAGTCCTGAAACTTAGGATTGCATCTCTCAAATAAGCTGACTAGGAAGAGTTGTCAACTGCTGTGTCTCTCAGTGCCATTTAGTGATTTTTCATTGCTATCTGAAATCTGCAAATAGGGGAGCCCCCAGGCTCTGATACCATCTCTGAGACTGGATAAGTTATTGATGTCACTTCTACAAAACAAATTCAAGGGCCACTCTTCTGATCAGTCCCTGAAATAGTCCTAGGAAATGAGAGCTCAAGAAACTGTTTTTATACTTTCATGTGGTTTTTAAAATGTGTTGGGGGCTATGAATGAATTATGAGTTTGTTTGAACCATCTCAAGGCAGGTGGGTTGCTTTTCTCAGAACTCTTGTGTGAAATTCCCCCAATTTGAGACTGCTAAGATTATGCGACACCATGTCCATTAGCTCAGACAGCCCTAGGTTCAAATGCAGCTGTCTGGCAGTAGAGGTGAGCTCAACCTTCTAAGCCCCAACCAAGTTGTCTTTGCCATGTTTTTCCTCAGGAAGTTCTTCACTCTTAATCCCATTGGCCTTCCTTCCCATTTAAATAAAGGGATTGTGCTCCATTCTGTTATTAGATTCAGTCTCCAAAACAGCTGGATCTTCCCTAAATATTTGCTAGAACAGGGGCTTTAGCACTTGTAATTGTAATTCGGTAAGCTGATTTTGAAAAGAATATAAAAATCAGAGTAGGATTGTTTGTACTCACAATATCCTCCCTATCCTACACCATGAAGAATAATATATCAGTGAACCAGTTTTTTTTTTTTTGAGTGAGAAATGATAAATTTTTTAATTGCTGTTGATAAATAAGTAAAATCAGGGATAAACGTAAAAATTGTTATATTTTTTCTTTTAAAATATTAAATTGATTGTAATTTATGGGAAGTCATCATCTGTATTGTTTACCTTACAATTTGAAGTGGCCTACAAGATAATTTTATTAGTCATAATCAGATTTTCTAGATTTATGTATAATTGTTTTTGGGTAGAAAATTTAAATCTCTTCACAGTACATTTAAAAGCATTTTTTTTTAAAGAGAGAGAGAGAGAATTTTTTAATATTTATTTTTCAGTTTTCGGTGGACACAACATCTTTATTTTATTTTATGTGGTGCTGAGGATCGAACCGAGTGCCCCGCTCATGCCAGGCGAGTGCATTACCGCTTGAGCCACATCCCCAGCCAAAAGAATTTTAATTACTGCTTTCTACTATTATTATAGAGACTTAAGATATAAACAGCATAAGCACTATGAAAGTTATTGTTCTATATCACTATTAGATATTACTTTGTCAGTAATTTGTTATGATAGTACAGGTTAATTGGACATTGAAAGAAAGATTCAGTCTTGCTTATCATTTCAAATAATTCTCTATTTCATTGATCTGTTATATTTATTTTTTACTCTCAATTTTATCTCTGATCTTAATTATTTAATTATTTCCTGTATTCTACTGATTTTGAAATTAGTTTGTTCTTCTTTTCCTAGGGATTTGAAGTGTAACATTAGATTATTTATTTTGGAGCTTTCTGTTTTTGTTTTTTTTAATGTAGGAATTGAATGCTATAAACTTTCCTCTTAGAATTGCCTTCGTACTGCCCGAGATATTTTGTTATGTACTTTTTGATCTAATTCGTTGCCAAGAATCTTTTCATTTCTCCTTAGATTTCTTCTAAAACCCATTCCTCCTTCAAAAGCATTTTATTTAATCTACAAGTGTTAAAATGATTTCTTCTTCTTTATCTTCTTATTGATTTCTAATTCCATTCATTATGATCTGATAGAATGCAAGGATTAATCTCTGTGTTTTTGTTGTTTGTTTGTTAAGATTTGTTTTCTGTCCAAAAATATGATCTAGTTTAGAGAAAATTCCATGTGCCATGGAGAAAAAAGTAATTCAGTTGTTACAGCTGAAATATTCTATAGATGTTTGTGAGGTCCATTTGATTAACAGTATTTTTTAGTTCTAAGGTGTCTTAATTTATGTCTGGTGAGAGGGGTGTGTTGAAATCACCCAGTATTATTGTATAGTGGTCTCTTTACTTCTTTATATTGAAAAGGGTTTGTTTTGTGTACATAGGTGCATAAATACTTGAGCCATAATTATTTATAATTATTATATCTCATTGTTGAATGATTCTTTTATCTGGTATGCATTGACCTTCTTTGTCTCTTCTAACTAATTTTAACTTGATATCTACATTGTCTAAGAGTAGCTACCCCTTCTTGTCCTTGTTCTCCATTTCCATGGTGTATCCTTTTTCATCTTTAATCTGTTTATGTCTTTGCCTGAAAATTAAGTCTCTTATAAACAACATATGTTTTTGTCTTATTTTTTAATGCTTTCTTCCCATATGTATCTTTTGACTAGACAGTTTAGATCATTTACATTCAATATTATTATAGAGACATGAGTTTTATTTCCTGCCAATTCTAATGCTTAAATATCCAATAATTAATCTGAGAGAGAAATCAGGTAAATTATCCCAATCACAATAACCTAAAGAAAGAAATCCTTGGGAATAAATGTAACCAAAGAGGTAAAAGACCTCTAAAATAACAACTGTAGAACACCGGAGAAAGAAATTAAAGAAGACCTTAGAAGATAGAATGACCTCACATGTTCTTGACAGAATTAATATTGTCAAAATGGCTATACTATCAAAAGCAATACAGATTCAATACAATGCCCATCAAAATACAATAACATTCTTCACAAAAAAAAATCATTTGGAAGAATAAGAATCAGAATAGCCAAAGTAATCCTGAGCAAGAAGAGTAATGGTGGAAACATCACAGTACCTAATCACAAATTATACTATAGAGCTATAGTAACAAAAATAGCATGGTATCAGCATAAAAACTGATAGGAATACCATTGGACTACAAGAGAAGACAGTCAAATCTACATGGATTTAGTCATGAGATACTTAACAGAGGTGCCAAAGATATATGTTTGGGAAATATCATTTTTAAAAAATGGCTGGAAAATTGGATGTTCATACATATAAGAATGAAACTATATTCCTGTCTTACCCAGCATAAAAATCAACTCAAAATAGATCAAAGATCTAGAAATTTGACCAGGAACTTTACAACTGCTGGAAAAAAAAATATAGGGTCAACACTCTAATATATTGGCACTAACTTCCTTAACAAGACCCGTGAAGTAAAGTTCTAGAAGTAAAATTAGTAAATGAGACATCATCAAATTTAAAAAGCTGCTTCATGGCAAGGGAAATGAGCATGAAAAGAGAGACTACAGAATGGGAGAAAATCTTTGCCACTTTCTCCTCTGTCAGAGGAATAATACCCAGAATATACGAAGGACTCAAAAAACTTAACTCCAAAAAATAAAATAACCCAATCAATAAATGGACAAAAGAACTAAACAGTAACTTCTCAAAAGAAGCAATATAAATGACCAACAAATCAATGATAAAATGTTCAACATTCCTAATAGGGAAATGCAAATCAGAACTACATTGGGATGTTATCTCACTCCAGTTAGAATGGCAGTCATTAAGAATATAATAATGAATGCTAGCATGAATGTGAGAAAAAAGTTATACATTGTTAGTGGAATTGCAAATTACTACAACCACTGTGAGAAGCAGCATGAAGTTTCCTCAAAAGAGAATAGTAGGAGTGGAACTGTCATATGACCCACTTATCCCATGCCTTGCTATTTATCCTGAAGAATGAAATCAGCATAAATTATATTGATACAGACATATCAGTATTTATAGCAGCACAATAGCCAAGTTGTGGAACCAGCCCACAATAGTGGCATTTGCTGGTAAATGGATGGAACTGGAGACTATCATGCTAAGTGAAATAAGCCAGAATCAGAAAATTAAGGGTCAAATGTTTTATCTAATATTCAGAAAGTAGACAAACTAAGGAAAAATACAGATCAACAGAGTAGAGAAGGGATGGGCAGTGGAAAAAGGGAGGAACAGTGGAGTGAGTTTAGTGAAAATGTGATATATATATATATATATATATATATATATATATATGTATATGTATATACACACACAAACACATACATATACATACACACACACATGCAAATATAGTGAATTTCACCTTTGTGTATATCTATCAAACACGAATTTAAAAAAAAAAAAAAAAAACCTATAAGGAAATAGGAGGCAGACCAAAGAGTAGAGGAATAGGAACAGGAAGAGAGTAGGAAAGGGAAGAGGAAGTACTTGGACTGAAGTAGAGATAATTATATTCTATATAGCATGAGCCCCACTTTCATGAATAACTGTAATCCACTAGGAAAAACATTTAAAAATATGTATCTTAATATTGAGTGTGTGCCTATATATTTCATGTACGATGTAAAGATATATGTTATACATTTTATGATAAGATATTTTAATAAAGTATTGTACAGTGTTTGACGTGTTTCATAAAGTATTTGCACACTAAATTCAGTTCTGAATTCAGATTACCTATATTGCCTACTACAAACTGGATGACCCTGGGGAGTAAATATGTAACAGAAATTGTATAAATAACATTCCTACACTTTGACACTTGTCAACAACAAAGGAATTCTTATTACTGATATAAAAAAAAATCAGTTTATGATTTCCCTGTAGAAAATAATGGGCTGTTTATGGCATTTGTCACCATTCATAAACCTCAGTGTACTTAAAATATTGTTTAGTAATGTAATATCTTATTTGATAATATGTCCAGTATTTTAATGTTTAAAAATAAAAATGCATTTTAATTATATTTTTATGACTAACTCACTGAAGAACTTTTGTGTACTTAAACTGTACTGATTACCTTCATTTTTGATACATTAACATTTTTTTCTATGTCAAACAAATTGTGAATATTACTGAACCTATATTAACTTTAAATTCCCTCATTTAGAAAATGGAGACAGTAACTACTTTATGGAACTCTGAAGGTTAACTGAAGTAATAAATATAGAGTTTTGCATATTGATTAGCAGAGGAAACCCTTATTACTAAGAATTCTCTGGTATCTTCTAAGTACAAAAAATTGACCTTAAGATAAGGTTATTGAATCAGTCACTTTTAAAAATATATAAAATATAATTCATTTTTATTTTTACCTAGATAATTTTTTTCTGTAATTGATTTTATTTTCTTCTTTTAGGTTACTTTTCACATAGAACCATATAGCAATCGAGATGATGAAAACATGTACAAAAATGTCAAGTACATTATAGACAAGTGAGTTTCTTCAATGTATATAATTACTGTTGTATTATCCTGTGATAGTTATTATAAGAAGGCCACGTTTAAATTATACTTGAGAGATTTGAATGGTGTATGAACTTTGAATTTTAATAAAATTAATTTATACTATATTCACAATAAACGTCTCAAACTTTTTGAGGAATATTTCTGATTTTTTGTTCTCGTTGTTGCCAGAGAATGAACTCAGGGGTGCTTGACAACCATGAGCCACATCCCCAGCTCTATTTTATATTTTATTTAGAAATAGGGTCTCACTGAGTTGCTTAGTGCCTCGCTTTTGCTAAAGCTGGCTTTGAACATGTGATCCTCCTGTCTCAGCCTCCCAAGCCACTGGGTTTACAGGTGTGACCCACAATGCCCAACCATTTCTGACATTTTTTACAAGTTACTTTTGCAAAAATAAAGATTGCTGATTTCATTGTTTTACATTTGTAAGATGATTTCTGTCATTGATTTTTAAGTTTATATTTTAAAAATCATTAAATATAGTTCTATCTTTTAAAAAAGGTTTAGATAATGTTACTTATACCAATGA
The DNA here is from genome assembly GCF_045843805.1 of Urocitellus parryii. Classification (NCBI taxonomy): domain Eukaryota; kingdom Metazoa; phylum Chordata; class Mammalia; order Rodentia; family Sciuridae; genus Urocitellus; species Urocitellus parryii. The sequence continues at coordinate 65,141,424 of NC_135538.1, read as the reverse complement.
ACACTTACCTAATTTTTATTTCTATCTAGTATCATTAACAGGAAAGAATTTATTAAAATAGTTTTATTTTTTAAAGGATTTTACCAATAGTAATCTTTGACAGATGCCATACTCTTACAAAAGACACTTGTCAACAACAAAGGAATGCTTATTGCTGATATAAAATAATCAGTTTATGATTTCCCTGTAGAAAATAATGGGCTTTTTATGGCATTTGTCACCATTCGTAAACCTCAGTGTACTTAATATATTGTTTAGTAATGTAATATCTTGTTTGATAATATGTCCAGTATTTTAATGTTTAAAAATAAAAATGCATTTTAATTATATTTTTATGACTAACTCCCTGAAGAACAATGGTGTACTTAAACTGTACTGATACCCTCATTTTTGATACATTATCAGTTTTTTCTATGTCAAACAAATCATGAATATTAATTTTCTTTTAAATATGTTTGTGTTCTAGGTATGGAAATCACCCAGCCTTTTATAGGTATAAGACAAAGACTGGAAATGCTCTTCCTATGTTTTATGTCTATGATTCCTATATCACAAAACCTGAAAAATGGGCCAATCTGTTAACCACGTCAGGGTCTCAGAGTGTTCGCAATTCTCCTTATGATGGATTATTTATTGCACTTCTCGTAGAAGAAAAACATAAATATGACATTCTGAAAAGTGGCTTTGATGGAATTTACACATATTTTGCCACAAATGGATTTACTTATGGTTCATCACATCAGAATTGGGCCAACCTAAAATACTTTTGTGATAAATACAATTTAATATTTATTCCAAGTGTGGGCCCAGGATACATAGATACCAGCATTCGTCCCTGGAACTCTCAAAACACTCGGAACCGAATCAATGGGAAGTATTATGAAGTTTCGCTTAGTGCTGCTCTTCAGACACACCCCAGTTTAATTTCTATCACCTCTTTTAATGAGTGGCATGAAGGAACTCAAATTGAAAAAGCTATACCCAAAAGAACCAGTAATACAGTTTACCTGGATTATCGGCCTCATAAACCAAGTCTTTATCTGGAACTAACTCGCAAGTGGTCTGAAAAATACAGTAAGGATAGAACAACTTACACATCAGATCAACAGCAACATTGATTAAGGTTTAATAATTATAAGAAGCACCTCATTTCAATAAATGACTTTAGTTTTGAATTATGAAAAAACTGTAAAAATCAATATGCATTATTGCTGTTATAATTTTTACCTTTTTAAAAGAGTATTATCATTGCCACTTATTACCATACTGCACTGAGTAAATATGTAACAGAAATTGTGTAAATAACATTCCTATGGCATTATTTATTACATGTCTGGCTTAAATTGAAGTTCTAATTTGATGGCAATTTTTTTTCACATTAGATAAATGCTTATGTTACAGAAATCAGTTAGCACATGGTAAATTCCTGCTTGCTTCCTGTGCATTCAATGTGTCTAAAGAAAAACAAACAAAAACATGGTTATGTGTTTCATTTCTAATTTTGACCATGATTCAATCAACTTTATTATATTAATATTCAGACTCTGGACAACTTTCCCATAGTGATGAAATGTTTAATAATCACTCTTACAATTTTCCTGTGAACTTAAAATTGCTGTAAATAATAGTCTTTTTTTTTTTTTATAAGATATCCTAAGGCTTACTGTGAACCATATTGTGTTTGTAAGATTTCTTTTCCACAGCACAATCTGTGTCACCATTTTAAGGTCTCTGATTACTTGTACCTTGCTTGGTGTTTTGCATCTTCTGAGTGTTTCTTATGCTGCATTCCAGATATTAGAAACTGTGGGAAATACTTTATAAAAGTAAGTGGTTACCTCTCGATTATTAGGAAAGCATTCCTTTCCTGATTGTGATCAAGATAAAGTGCCCCAAGTATTATTTTTGGGATTCTTTGCCAATCTTTAGTTACTGTTTATTATTCATGTCTCAAAATTTTATGTTAGAGACCAACTGTTAACTAAGAAAGCAAAAGTTAATACTATTATTGGATTGTTTTTAATAGTTTAAATTTTTTTATCATAGATAATAGAACTCAGTGGTATTCTACTACTGAGCTACACACCTGCCCCTATCCAATCCCTATTCTTTTTTTTTTTTTTTTTTTTTTGAGACAGGGTCCAAATTACAATCCTCTTGCCTTAGTCCTCCAATTTGTAATCCTCTTGCCTCAGTCTCAGAATCCTTGGGATTATAAGCATGCATACTGGGTCCAGTTACATATTACTTTAGATATAAAAGAAACAAAAATTCTTTCATGTTTAAAGTAATCTCTGAAAAATACAATACTTTGAATTCTTGTACATACTGATATTCCAATTGAAAATATTATTATTTTATGGTATCTGTCTTGTGGTATCTGTCAGGTTAACATACTTATGATTAGTAAGTGTCAGATTGTGACAAACTGATCACTGTGTGCTGTGTGCTAACAGGTGATCTTTTTAACTTTAAAAACAATAATACAATGCACTCTATTATTCTACTTAATATTTGTAACTACATACAATGAAAATCTAATATATATTCTTTTATATAAATGTTACTTGTTACATATTTAATTCTACTAAGAAGAAATAGGGAAATGCTAACAAATTTTGCATATGAATCTTCTGAGTATAAAAATATTCAGAAACAAATTAATACTGGAATTTATAGTAAAACAATCCTTCAAATAAAAAAGATTTTTTGAAGTAAAATTTCATATGTCTGAGAAAATGCATCATTAATGTTAAATTTATTTATAACTTAAAAGTTGTTATTTCCCAGAGAATAATCCGGCCACAGAAAATTAGATTCTCTGAGGAAATTATAAGAATGAATCACTATAATGATATTTTGATACAACCAAGCATCTTCAGAGTGATAGTCATACAAATGTAACCTGTTGACTTTTTTTCCTTCATATCCAGTTAACCACTATATATTATATTAAAGGTAAATTATAACATATATATTAATCTTTTATAATATACCCTGTTTTATTAAATTTTTTTTGAGAAATAGCTGCTACAGAGGAAATTTCTCCATTTCTTACATTGTATCTTTGAAGCCTCCATGACAAAAAAAAAATATAAACTTTGTTAAATAGTTGAGATTAAGAGAACATATGTAAAAATATGATCAACACATTCCCAAAAGGGATACCACCACTCTAAATACCTTCTTCCCACTGCAGACATAGATAATTTATGCTTTACCTCTATGCTTTGTTGGGATACCTCTATGCTTTGTTGTGATTTCCCAACACCTTTCTCCAACCAGAGAGTAGCAGTTAGGTTTCAAAGTATAATAAAATATATTCTGTCTTCATTTTAAAAGTTATTCTCAATGCCAAAAACTGTTGAAGTATTTTTTTCATAATGGCTCATTTATAATTATCTGAATATTCTTCTGTATCCATGGGTTTCACATCTGCAGATTCATCCATCTGTTGGTTGAAAATATTCAGGGAAAAGAGTTGCATATGTAGTGAATATATAAATTTTTTCTTATTATTATCCCCTGAATAATACAATCTACCAATTGTTGGCATACCATTTACATTGTATTAGGTATTATAAATAACCAAGAAATGCTTTAAAATACACAGAAGTAAGTGTGTAGGTTATATGCTTTCATAATCTTCCTCAAGTATCCATTACAATTGCCTTTGTCATTTGATTTTAATAGAATTCAGATTATAATGATCCCAATAAATAAAAGCAAAGAATTGATTTCTTGTTTTAAAAACTATGTGTTCAAATTTGATAAGCTAAAATAACCATTAAAATACAAAGTGATATATGTAATACATGAATCATAAAGGGTTCTTTTATAAGATATTGTTTTTTATGATTTAGTCACTTAGTTTGATTATATAGACACCAAATATTTTATTGCCCCTTTTAAGGACTAATGTTGTCAAAAACTGCTGTTATTAATGTTTATCTGAGTTGTGTGTTACTTTTTTGTTTAAGATGGTATGATTTGAGAAACAACTATTTTCTTATATGGAATAGATAATTTTCACCTAATAAAAGCATACATGAAAATATTTTATTGTATATTAAAATGTGTTCATTTTTATTTATGAAATGTTTTGATTTCTTATTAATAGATGATAGGTGGTATTGTCACCATTCACATATTTACATACAAAGATTTTCTTTTTAATTTTGGAAGACATTTTTCCACTTTTTTTACTGCTTCAGGTAAAATCATGTATTAACTCTAACATTTATTGGAAAACTTATCTCATAAAACAGCAAAGTCACCAGAGAATCTACCAATTCATCACCATGTGCTTTTTTAGAGTGATCAGTTGTTAAGTAGGCATAATGACTCTTCCAAAACTCTACAATGCCTATAGAAACAATCCTTAACTATTTATATCAAATTTTGTAGCAATTTTAAATCAGATCGCTTTCTTGATTTCTTTTCCTGGTAACTTGCTATTGATGAATACAGAAACACTACTGAATCTGTATGTTAATATTGTACTCTGCAACTTTGAAGAATTTTAAAAATTATTTTTCTAATGCTTTTTTGTGTGTGGAATCTTCAGCATTTACTATATTTAAGATTAAGTCATCTGGAAACAATGACAATTTGACTTTCTCCTTTTTGATTTGGATATCTATTGATTTCTCATTTCTGATTGCTCTGGCTAGGATATCTTGTACTGTGTTGAATAAAAGTAGGGTAAATGGAAAATTTTGAATTAAAGTCAAACACTCTCATACTACAGTGCCAAAAACAATATTTTCTTAAAGACCAGCAAAATTTTATTTATTCACATAAATATATCCCATTTCCAAATCATAAATTGACCTAGTCACATGCAAAAGAGCTTTATGGTACAGAGCATTCCTTTTTTTAAAAAAGTATGTACTCCAAATTAAATTTATCATTCCTTTGTTATATAGCTACTTAAAAGCTGAATTGTCATTTTAGGGCAGTGTTTTTTTTCCTTCAGAATTGAGGTACTACTTTGCCTTCATTATTTATAGATACTCATTCATCTTTTAGTCAAGTTTAGAAAAAAAATATTTTGTTTGTACATACTAAATTTGTATTTATTGGATGTGGCTCTTCCATAAATCTTTCTTTTTTCAGTACTACAAATGGAACCGAGTGTTTCATGCATAATGAGCTCTATCACTATGCTATGTCTCTTTTTAAATTTTATATTGAGATGGTAGCTGGGATTACAAGAATGAGTCACTACATGTGGCCTATATATTATACCTTGATTCCCCAAATTTATAATAACCACATTCCAGAATATTAAGTTATTAATAGTATAATGGAGCTGTCTAAATGTGAGCATGATCACACATGCCTGTCCCAGGTACTCAGGAAACTAGGCAGGAGGACTGCAATTTCCAGGCCAGCCTGAGAAATTTAGTGAGACCCTGTCTCAAAAAATTTTAAAAATGGTTGAAAATGTAACTCAGTGGTTGAGCACTTTTCTAGCATGTGCAAGGTGATAGATTCCATCCCAGTACCACAAAAAACAAAGTAAATACATATACACAAACATAAAATGGAGCTGTAAAAAGCCAACTGCAAATATGATTGCAAAATTCTTAAAAATGCCTTTGTTGTAATATTTATTCAATTAAATGATTGAACATTACTCTCTCATCTTTTTAAATATTTTACAAAAAATATTTAGTGACAATGATTATATAGACAGTTGCTAAACCCAAATTCTCCTTTTACCTTTCTACATAAGTTTTATGTCTTTGTAATCAAAGTCATAATTTAATTCCCAAATAAAATATTCTGTTAATGTAGTACTATTTTCTCATTTCATGTTTATTTTTCCTTGATTCATCCTTAAAAAGATTTTAGGCATTTTCCTTCTAATTAGAATACAGGTATTGAGATTCTGTAGAAATGATTTTAAATATTTTTCCACCAAAGGTAAATATTACAAGTTAATAAATAGAGAATGGATTTTTTTTTTTTTGGTACTAGGAGTTGAACCCAGGGGTGCTTAACCACTGAGCCACATCCTCAGCACCTATTTTTGTATTTTATTTAGAGACAGGGTCTCTTTGAGTTGCTTAGGTCCTTGCTAATTTACTAAGGCTGGCTTTGAACTTGCAATCCTCTTGCCTCAGCCTCCCAAACATAGAGTGGATTTTTAAAAAGAATGTCCACCTATATCCATATATAATTATGTTCTATTTATAACATGTTGGCAAGTATTGAAAAGTGTTTTTGAATGCAGGATGGCTACAGCTTAGAAGTTTTCTGGTGGAGTTTTTTTGGATCCTCTAAGTATAGAATCATGTTATCAGCAAATAGTGATAGTTTGAGTCCTTCTTTTCCTATTTGTACCCCTTTAATTTTTTTTCTTCTAATTGCTGTGGCTAGAGTTTCAAGGTCTATGCTGAGTAGGAGTAGTAAGAGAGGGCATACCTGTCTTGTTCCAGTTCTTAGAGGAAATGTCTCCAATTTTTCTCCATTTAAAATAATGTTGGCCTTGGGCTTAGCATCAATGGCTTTTACAATGTTCAGGTATGTTCCTATTATCCCTAGTTTTTGTAGTGTTCTGAACATGAAAGGATGTTGTATTTTATCAAATGCTTTTTCTGAATCTATTGAGATGATCGTATGATTTTTATCTTTTAAGTCTATTGATTTGATGAGTTACATTTATTGATTTCCATACATTGAATCAATCTTGCATCCCTGGGATGAACCCCACTTGATCATGGTGCACTATCTTTTTAATATGTTTCTGCATGCAATCTGCCAGAATTTTATTGAGAATTTTTGCATCTATGTTCATTGGGGATATTGGTCTGAAGATTTCTTTTCTTGATGTGACTTTATCTGGCTTAGGTATCAGGGTGACACTAGCATCATAGAATGAGTTTGGAAAGGTTACGTCCAAAAGCAAAAGAATATAAAACTTTTATGATAAATGTCCTCAGTATTTTGTTACACTCAGGATTTTAAGTTTATTTACTTATTGTGATGAATTGGATACATTCCAAGCATATAACAATAATAGACAATTCCTGGATTCATGAGGGGCATTGTGATAACTTACCCCAGAGCTTAACAGTTTTTAAGAGCAGAAATTAAACATCCAAAGAAGAAATCCAGGTGTATATTTCTTAACCAATTTTCTCTATTATTGGTACTAATTTGACTTTGGGATAGCTAGTTTGATTTTATACTCCCTGAAAAGGATCTGACATGTTTTTATTTGACATTTTTTTATTAGATATAGTTCCATTTTTGAAGCTGAGAAGTAGGTAGAAAAAAATAAACATACCTACATTCTTTCTAAATCCCACTTTTGCAGTCTACTTTCTGTTCTTTTTGCCATGTGTCTCTACTTGCCTACTTACTACTTGATCTTTATCTTTCTAGTTCTCAGTTTACCTGCTTTTCTTTATTATTCATTTTGATTTGAAAAGTATATCAGAAATTTATTAGAATGGACAGAACATGAAAATACAATCTTAGAAGCACCACAAAATTAGGAATATACCTATTGAATCACATTGAGACCAGTACTGGATGAAAACTGAAGAGTATGACAACATGTATTGCTATGCTAATGGTCACAGATTCAATTCTAAAATTTTAATAGACAACATGAAAATGTCATCTATATTGAACAATGTTCATGGTTATAAGATAAAAGGAAATTTATCAACAAGTATGGCTACTTGTTGTTCTTCAAGAAGAATTTCTTATTAGAATTTTTATTAAAATGTTGTAATATAGTGAAGTATCTTCAGCAGCAGCATCATACAAAATTATACAATACTCTTTCTTATGAATGCAATGACTAAAGTTTACGACAAAGCCCAATTTGATACATATATCAAATGCATACACACACACACAATTGAGTGAACAAACCATGCGTGTATCCTTCAAGCAAATTTCCTACAAATTTTGGAGTATTTATATTAATTGCCTATTTCTTGAGTTTATGCCCCAGAGTACACTGATGAATGAGATTTATTCGACTTAGACACTAGCTTTCTGCTTTCAAAATGCTTTTTAGTCTTTCTAGGTCTTTTATGTCTATTGAGTCCTTATGATTAATTAGATAAGTCTGTGTCATAATGTTTCTCATAAATGATCAAAGTTAAAGGAAATTAAAACAAACACAAGTTCCATAAAGGAAAATGAAATTACTTATATATGTCACAATTTTATATAGAAAAAGGATTTACATTTGCTCAATTGTCAGAATATTAACCATAACTCATAAATTAGGAAAAAGAAGCCAAAATATTTATTTATGATTTACCTGTTACTTATGTTTAAAATGAGGAGATTGGACTAGATATCTTCTGAGATTGCTATTTAACATTAATCATTTTTTATGTTATTGATAACTAGAAAAAAATGCATTTCTATACCACTACCATAAAATTGTTATGGAAAAAGTAAATCTTATAAAGTCTCATAAACCTTGCCAGGCCCAGTGGCACAAGCCTGTGATCCCAGCAGTTCAGGAGGCTGAGGCAAGAGGATCAGGAGTTCAAAGCCAACTTCAGCAATTTAGCAAGGCCCTAAGAAACTTGGTGAGATGCTGTCTCAAAATAAATTGAGGGGCTGGCGTTGTGACTCAGTAGTAGAGCACTTGCCTACCATGAGTGAGACACTAAGTTCAATCCCCAACACCACATAAAAATAAAAACAAATAAGTTAAAGGTAATGTGTCCATCTACAACTAATAAATAAATAAATAAATAAATAAATAAATAAAATTGAATAAATATAAAGGGCTGGGGATGTGGCTCAGTGGTTAAGTGTCCTGGGTTTAATCCACATTACCTCTCTCCCTCAAATTAAAAAAAAATCATAAAAACCTTGAGATTCACATTTGTCATTCACTCTGTATTTTGTCACTCTTAATCTTTGCCTTTTAAATAACATTGTTGTGAAAATTATGTTAGTACATATTTTAAAAACCTAAAAAGTCTTGACCCATAGTATTGCTCAACAGATGTTAACTATCACTTTTATACCCATCTTAAAATAAATATTCCTCAATGGATGGATGACAAGTGAACTCTGGTACATTCATTCAGGGGAATACAGCCCAGCAATAACAGGTAACACACTAGTAACATGTGCACAAAATGGATGAATTATTATGTTAAGTGAAAGACATCCTTTCAAAAATTATATACTGAATAACTCAATTTAAATAAATTTCTGAAAAAAAGTAAAATATGGGGAAAGAAAATAGATTATAGAGATTTCCAAAAGTTGTAGGGAGAGCTGGTTTATTGCAATAATATAATCCACTTTGGAAAGTGGAGCAACTGTTCTATATTCTGACTAAGGTAATGGCTATCTGACTATATATATATACATTAGTCAAAACTCAGAGAACATACAATTACATGCACAAAGCCAAAATTAAAAACTGCCAAAATTCTTATACTTTGCTTATGATAATATATTTCTTTGCTTTCCAAATATGTTCGGTGAGTTCTCATAAAACATATCTTTATTGTATGAACAACCATTCTATTCCCACTAGAAGTAGAATTTCCTATCTCTTTACTACATGAATAACAGTTCTATCCCCAGTAGTAGTAGAATTCCTATTTCCAATCATCATTCCCTTTTCCCTATCTCAGTTGATGACAGTATCTATCATATCATGCAACCCGAAGCTTGGAGTAATTCTCTGCCTTTTCACACTCTCATACCCTACATCCTATGTAAATTTAAATACAGCTTCCTTTTCCCCCAGAATCTTTATTTATTGTTCTCTCCATATTTTCTACCTCAGACCAAATCCAGGACACCATCACCTTTCTCCTGGCCTATGGCATCTTCCAAATAGTTTACACAGTTACAGTATTGCCTCATAAAGTGATCTCTGAAGTTGGAAATCTAGGTTTTTCCTTTGCTTCTTTTCCTTCATTAGTAGTCTTGAAATGACTACTAATGATTGTTAGGGTCTGTAAACAAGTCAAGATGGCACCTGGCATTTTGCCAGGGGAAGTGGTTTGTGAAGTAACGCCAGCGAGCCATTAAGTGTGGAGATTCCTTATTGGTTGACTGCTGTATCTAGTTTATGTTAATTAAGATAAGCTGTGTGGAATGTATATATACCCCTCCTGTCCTACAATAAACGGCTCCCACTCCTGCTGTATCAATGTACACAAGTTGTTCGTCACCCCCCCATTATTTTGCTGCAGCCGGACTGCGGCAAATGATTAACAGAACAAAGCACAAATATCTTCACAAAGAATATGACATGTCCTATTTCAGTTTCATTCCTTAATTAACAGGTTAATTAAATTATAACTTCCTTAATAGGTTCGCCTCCTGGTTCTTCTTCCATGAATTTATCATGACAATTATATTTTATTTCAAGTGGAGCACCAACACAATTTCTTATTTCATAACATCATGAAAAACTCCCTGTATGTATTTCCTTTCTTCTGCATTAATTAAGATACTTTTTAAAAATAGCATTACTGTCTCCATCTCTACTGAAAGCACCTTGAAGATAGGGCACAGCTTTGGTTTCACATTTTCAGGACATAAAATATATCACATATAAAAAGAGAAAATCACAGATATGCACATTTTTTAAAAGACAGGTACCCAACACTATGTTTAATGAAGCAGCATCCCCTGTAGCTTGAGATCCTGTTTCCAACTGGTGACTATATCCTGCACCTTTACATGCTGAGTACCTCTAGTCGAGTAGGATATGAATTAAATACCTGTTGAACTGAAAAAGAAAAAAAAATCTATAAGATGTTTTGCATATGCAAAAGATTGTGTTACATAGAGGTCTATTTATGAATACTTCTTACTAATTGTCATTAATTTTATTTTCTTGAGCTGCTTTCAAGAAGATCATAAATATATTCCATGAGTTGATATTTGTATTCAAATAATCTATACTGACATATTTAATTTCCTTTTTGTTTTCATTAACTAAAATGTTTTTAATAGCAGTTATATTTTATGAGTTTTTTAATGAGCTTTTTATATATAGTAAATTTCAGGAAAGTTCTGTAAAAACAAAAACAATAAGCAAACAAAAAAGACTTAATTGCTTACATAAAATACAAGCCTATTGTGTTGATTTAACATATTGGTGTCAGAAATTCTGCAAGTGTCCCATTTAAACTAACTTATAACTAGTCATTTATTCTAACAGTATAATGTTTGAGATAGTTATAGCTTCTGAGCTATTTGCATAATCCCTGTGCTCTTTCCACTAAATATTTTGCTAAATTTAATATGACTATTAAAACAGAATATGCACCAGAAGTTTTTAAGAAGTAAATATTGACATGCTTTTCAATCAATATGAAGATTTATAAAACCCTGTTTTGAATGCTAAATTCATTTCTCCATTAATCATCACTCCTGATACATCAATAAATTTTTAAAAAGACAGTAGACTCAATCCTTGCAAACTACTTTTGACATAGTCATATAAATGCCCTCAAAATATGTAATGATTGACTAAAGTACAAGAACTGGATTGGATAAGCAGTTATCCTAAGAAATTCCCTGTTCAAGGAGCCCTACAAATTTCAAAGAGCTGTTTATCAAAAGGTACACTCATTTTTAGCTATATTCATACTTCCCCCCATTTCCTGAAACATTTACTACCTTCTCCATTATCCTCATTGGCAAGTGTTGATTTTGCTTCCTACTCACCTGAGAAAGTAGAAGCAAATGGAGATCATACTGAGTCACACATTTTCATAATTCCCTCACCTTGAGTTTGTGTGATACCATAATTTGCTTTTAATGGAGATAGCAAAGGTGAAATGATTTTGAATATCTATTTGAGTCAAGGTGTTAAAGACAGGAAAAAATAAATAAAGATCCTTTCTTGATGGCCTCGAAGAAGTAAGTCACCACACTTCCACAGCTTCAGGGAAGTGAATTCTATCAGTGACCATATAGGTTTGGAAGATATCCCTGCACTTCAGGTCCAATTAAGTCAGACCTGGAATCCTAACAATGGAATCTGAGAGGTGTTTTTTAAACTGCTAAATTTGTGATGATTTGTACCATAAACACAGGAAACTAATACACAACAAAAAGAAAATATTCAGAAACCTCCAAAAACACGTGTCCTCCTGCATACATCTGTTTTCATACACTCTGCCAGCCCTTCTTTTCTTATGAAAACACTGTCCTTGTTTTCATCTAAGGCCAATACCTCCCCCTGGGGTTTAAATCCTATTTTCTCTTTTCTCCTCAAAGGCATTACTGTAAGAATGGTCCTCTCTCACTCCTACATCATTAATTCACTCTCTCTAGTGTATTGTTCCAGCCACACAGTTTTCTTCTGACTTCAAAAACTGAAATTTAAAAAAAATGCTGCTCCTTCTGTGATGTTCTTTCCAAAATCAAACAAAACAAAACTACAAAAGAAGAAACACCACACTCTAGTCAAACTTAAAAAAAAATCATACCAACTCAATTTGAGTGATGTTTTGCAACATATCTGACCAGCAGCCCACAAAATTGTCAAGATAGAGAAATGCAGGAAGATTGAGAAACTGTCATAGACCAGACATAAGCCTTAGACACATTACTCTTAGACTTAGTCTCCTGACTAAGAATATATGACAAGTAAATGCAATGTGGCATCTGAGATTGGATATAGGACAAGTAAATGCAACTTGGTTTCTGAGATTTAATTCTGAAACAGCAAGAACAATAAATGGAAAATGTTGAAATCTGAATAAAGTCTGAAGTAACCCATGATACTTTCTTAGCTTTTACAAATATGGTAGACCCCTACTTTCTTCAGGTCTTTGTTCAGATATCATATTCTTTGACCATTTTTATACTAAGGAAAACCTTACTTTCATTTAACAAACCTACACATTGTGCTTATTTTGAGATGATGAAGAAATAAAATGAACAATGTCTCCCAACCTAGGAGTTCACAGTTCAGAAGAAAAATAAAAATATAAAAATAAAATTATCTTCAGAAGATATCTGTTGTTTTTGTTTTGTTTTCAAAAGGTCTCTTATACTTTCTAATAATAATTTTCTCCTTTAAATTTGAAGAATGATAACTTGTCTACTCAATGAAATCCATAAGAGTTATTAATCTGGTAGCTTTGGGTTGAATGCATGGTATGGTTTGGAAAAATTGTTCCCACCTTTCTTGCTCCTGGGCTGAGCATGAAAACCTATTCTTCTGAGCTTTCATAATGTAGGTTTGGAGCACTCCACAGATATATTTTGTCCCCCATGTAAAGTTTCTGCTTGAGAATAAAAGCAACATACAGAGGTAAACAAAGGTATGTATTGGAGGAGACCTTGGTGACATTTCTAAACCTGCCTCATGTCTGCCTTCGAGTTTCTTCATTCATTGGCCAGTAAACATTTTTGTTTTTATTATTGTTTTATTAAACTAGCTTTAGTTGTTTTTTTTTTTGTCATGGAACTTAAAGAGGACTGACTAGTAAAATGGCATATATTAGTACAAGGCTCAAAACAGAGGTAGGCAGGGAAAGGTGTAAATAAGAGAGAGTAGATACTCTGAAACATCAAGGATACTTTCAAAGAACAGTCACTCTTGAGTTTTAAAGTCTCAGTGGAACAGATGGACAAGCACAGAGAAGCCTTATTGAACTAATGAGCTTTTCTCATGTGCCAGACACTATCTCAAGACTGTTCCATATGTTACAAAATAGATTGTATCATTTTACTCGTTTACTAATACAGTGAGGAAGCAGTTTAAAAAATTGCTTCAATTTATACCTGAGAATTTAAACCTTGTCAATTCTTTGCAGGAAATAAGTTTTATGGTATATAATTTTTCAAATGTTTGCAAATCTGTTTTAAAAATTCATTATACTGGGACCAAGAATTTTATCATGAATTGAAATTTTCTAGAAAGGGGAATAATTGAAGCCTGAACCATCTAACTGTGGTCTACTTAAGATGAAGGATGTTCTAGAGACCAAAGGATAAAACAGAACTATGACACAGTTCAAAAGTGAAGAATAATATTTAATTTGTCAGTGGTCTACTACCCATGGATATCTAATCCCTACATGGAACAGTTGTTGATGACTATGTACAACTACATGCAATTGCCTGTTTATCCAAGAATTTCTTCTAGGGTAGCTAAAATATTGAGTCTTACAGTAAGCATTTTTAAATAGGTTGGTGTTAAGTAACAACAAGATTTTTTATAAAGTAGTATGTTAATTTCTATAATGAAATGTGACAATTATTTTTGAAGATGCATAGATATTCCTTTAAGATCTGACAATTCTGAGAGAACTTCAGAATTCCTTTACTTGCTTACAAAATTAATATCAGAAACTAGTTGACAAAGTTGTTTACATGCTGAGGCTTCTTTAACCTCTCCTCTCATAAATATCCCCGTTATAGAATAAGCTATTCATTCTATTCAATATCCATATTCTGCATATGTGTTTGTAGCACCATAGATTGACCTATGTCATCTCTTTATCTATTTATCATTAATAAAAAACTTTTTTCTTTAATTAAGGCATCATTCACAGACAACTGTTGTATTGTTGCTCAGCACTGAGACATCATATATTATAAAGATGGCTGAGATAATATTGATTTTCTTTAATTATGCTCTGCAACATTTGGACTTTTTTTCAAATTTTAACTTTTAGATCACAAATCCAATAACTCAAATGCTATGATATTTTTTGTGCATAGGTTTCCAAGAACTCCAGAGAAATTGTGTTTTAATTTACCATTTAAAACTATCATGCCAGACTGAGGCTGGGGCTCAGCGGCAGAGCGCTTGCCTAGTGTGAGTGAGGCACTGGGTTTGATCCTCAGCACCACATAAAAATAAAATAAATTAAATAAAGGCATCCTGTCCATCTACAACTACAATTTTTTTAGATTAAAAAATAAAAGTATTATGCCATCTTAATGATATTTACTGTGCTTGAAGAAATAGAACACTTTCAACTATGAATTTGAGAAACCTATTTTATCTAACTATCTTCTAGTGATCTGACAATATATTAGTGACACTTTGCTAAAAATCTCAATATGCACCTTACAAATAAGTTTAAATATGGGATTTAGTTGTTTTCTTCCCATTCTTTCCTTCTTTCTCTTCATTCTTTGATTCCTATCTTTTTTCCTGCCTTCTCCCTTCTTCTCTTCCTTTTTCTCTAGTTTGTTGACTTTCTTTTTCAAAGAGCCTAGTGTTACAAATGATATTTCTCTACCAACAGCATGTTTTTACAGTCAGAAAACTTGGAATGCAAACCAGGGTGCTATGTCTTTTCAGATTCTTTATTCAGTTCTTTAAATTAAATACCAAAATAAAATTTGTATCTTATAATCTGCCCTGAACTTTGTGATCTTTGGAAGTTAACTTCAGTTGATATGATTTATCAAGTGTTCTCATAAATTATAAAATCTAATTGAGAAAATAGTTTAAAATTGCATCACTCTTTCCATACATTTTGGTTAGGATATGTTGATTACTGATTCATCACTGATGAAGATAAAATTCGTGGCTAGTCTTTTTTGAGTACCTACTGTTATTTAACTTTAGTTAGCCTTCGAAACATTCTTATAGAGCACAGGAATTATCTGTAGCTCCATTTTTATTTTCCTTATCTGTGAATTGGAAATAAGCATAGTACTCACCACGTGTAGTTTTGTGCAAGTAGGTGAAGTAAATGTTGCAGGGTGACCTACCAAAGGTGACCGAGCTGACAAGTGATTGAACCAGCATTTGAACCTGAACTGTCCAGCTCCAGAGCCTGATTGCTTAAGTCTTAGCTATTGTATGTGATGAAAAACTAACTTCTGCTGGGAAGGGCACCCTTCCTAGCTCCTGAACCTGTTCATGTAACTAAATGGAAAATAACAGAACCTGACCTACTCTTAATTATGACCATAGCTCCCATTCTCTAGTAACCCCAATTTTATTCCAATAAGTATCTGCAATTACACTGAATCACCTACCTTTCCATAAGATTTTATCAGGACTAAAAGCATTAGGTCCTCTAATTTTGTTTATCCTAGTCCCCCCTGACAAGGAGTCCAAAACCCATATTCTTCCTCCACTTATTTCTGATAACTTTTAGCATTTCTTCATTTTATTTTCTTCCCTATATTGATGACTTAGGGTGGTCCCCAACTATGTTAATCTTTGGTACTCAAGTATTTATACAATCATTTTCCTTTGAGTGGGTGGGGGACCTGGACTTGCTTCTAGCCAACAGAATACTGAAAAGGTGTCTGGATGTCACCTTCTGATTATTATCTTAAGACTGTAATGTCTGTATTCCTAGAAGACTTCTCCTTTGCTGTTTTTAATGAAGCAAACAATCTTCACGGGAAGGACTGAACTGAAGGTGACGTCTACTTGATGGCCAGCAAGAAACTAAGGCCTTAAATGCATCAGTCTACAAGTGATACCATTGGTTATGGGTGATGAGTTTTGCTCCTTCACATGTTGAAGTATAACATTAGAGATCCACATCAAGGCAAGCATATAAAGCAGGGTAACATAGACTATATTTTTATATAAAAAGGGGTAACATAGACTTCTCCTGGGAGGGAGAATGGGACCATAGCTGGTATCTTGGTACCCCAAGAGGTGAGGGAGGGTGTTTTGCCTTTTTATATGTCCTAGGCTTTCTTTGTTCTCCTGCTGTCTTCCCCTTCCTGCTGCATGGTGGGTTGACCCAAATGTGGGAAAAGGTGGGAAAAGGTGGGCTGGAGGAGCTCCTGAGGAGTGATCTGGGCAGGAAGGGAGTGTAATTAACAATTCCCTTTAGGGAGTGACAATCCCTGGGACACATTACCTTAGCAACAGGTTGGCACAGGGTCAAGTTATCTTGATGAGGGTGAGGAAGGTCTCTGAAGGAATTAACACTTCAATTCCTCCATTCTGTGCATCAGACCCTTGATAATCTGCCTGTCTAATTCTGGCTTCACAAGGACCTGAGTCTTACCAACAACCACATGAGTTTGGGAGTGAATCTAATCCCAGTCAGTCTTGAGAATATAGCTTTGGCTGGCATCTTGATTGTAGGCTATTAGAGGACCAGGTAGGCTATGCCCGGACTCCTGAACCACTTAAAAATGAAAGATAATGTGTGTTGGTTTAAGTCTCCAAGTTTGTGATAATACTATTATACAGCAATATGCAACTGATATGCTCCTAAATCCTCAAAACTCTGTTTTATTCTTGAATTTGCTAAGAGAATAGTAATTATCAGAAGAGAATTTCTAAATCTTCCCATCAGTACGTATTCAGTAAGTAATCTATTTACATTATTTTTCTTGACTATTCAACCTTCTCTCTGTTACATTCAGTGAAATTTTTGTGGCACCTAAGACCATCTAATGAATTGTGCCTTTGATCTCACTCCCTACCTCATCAAAAACTTTGCTTCTGGGATTATTTTTACTCTCACTGCCATGAGTTTTTCCCTAAAGGATATTTCTTATTTGTGTAGAAGTTTTTAGTAATGTTCCCATCATAAGGCAAGAAAAAAAAAACTTTTCCTTGACCTCATCTCCCACCAAGTACATCACTCTGCTAACTTTTCAGCAAATATTTCATAAGAGTTTTGTAAATTCTTTTATATGATTCTCATTCCCTTCATCTTAGGACCCTAGAAATGTTTCTCTCCTACAATGTTTTGGTTTGGATTTGGAACTGCATCTTTCTCCTGGCCCCCCTCTCTCTCTCTCTCTCTCTCTCTCTCTCTCTCTCTCTCTCTCTTTCTGCTTTCTGGCTGCCATGAACTGAGCATCTTTCTTCTGCCATGCCTTCCACCATGATATTTTTGCAATGGAGTTGACCAACCATGGACTGAGACCTCTGAAACCATAAGCCAAAATAAATATTTCCTCTAACTTGTTCTTGTCAGGTATTTTAGTAATAGTGATGAAAAGCTGACTAACACATTTTACTCTTGTAAGGATGTCTGATGACCTTCAAATTCCCATATACAAAAGGTATTTCTCAATCCACATCTTAACCCACATCATATTCAAACTACCCATAGCGATATAATTGATGACTTCCTATTCCTTGAACACTTTCTATCCCTAGTTTTGGTCATACATTCTTCTAGCTTTCCTTCCAACTCTTCTTTTTCTGTCTTCCTTTCTGCATCCACCTGACTTTCTTTACCACTAAGGTTTCAATGATCCAGGGCTCTGTTTTTGTGCAACTTCTCTTTTCTGTCCATATTACATTCCTAGATGATTTTGTCTAATTACATGCTTTTAACAATTCTAGATACACATAGAGCTTCCAACACCATATCTGTACTCTGACTCTTCTCTGGTACTTCAGGTTCATATTTCTGATATGTACTTGGATTTCTAGTGGGAAATTCACGTTTAATTTTGAAAAAAAATAATTTCAAATTTCCCTCTCCCATGAACATTTTCTTCCCACAAAGAAGCATCAGCATACTTTCTGCTCCTTGTGAGTTCTTGAGATCAATCTTGGTTCTCCTCTTTACTTCACATCTTCTATTTATTTGTTCAAAACCTTCCAGTTCTATCTTCAAAGTATAATCTAAATATTAACCATTCTCACTGTATTCCTGAGGATTACTTTGGTTCTAATCAACAGCTTCTCTTCCTTAGCTGTACAATAAACTTCTCCACTTGTTTCTATTTTTTGGACTTTTGTTTTCTACCACCCTTTTATGTAGATGTTTAATCCTTTTTAAAATAATAAGTGACATCCCGTTGTTTCAGTTGTTAAAGTCATCCAATGACCTTCCCCTGAACATTAGAAGTAATCAATCGTCAAAGTATTCAGAGTAGCCAGTGAAGCCCAAGTAATCTAGCTCTTGCTCTGTCCAGATCATTTTTTCATTATCTCTTGCACACTCCACCCCAGCTACACAAACTTTGTTGTTCCAGAGAAGATGAGTTCTTTAGATTCTTTCTTCTTTTGTCCTTTTTGTTCTGCCTTCTTCTCTTTGCTCTGGTATTTCCAAGGCTCACTACTCTCTCATTTCATTTAGGTCTTTGCCCAATAGCTTTAGAGTTCCTGCCCCCATGTACACAATGTAAAGCAGCAGTCTCACACTGCTTTTTGTTTGTTTGTTTGTTTTGTTTTGTTTTTGGAATTCTTCTTAACTTTTCTTCAAGTTTCTTTACACCAAAGACAATATTCTGTAGCTAACTTTTAAGTCTGTCATCTGTTCTAGAATATTAGCTCCATGTCCTGGTGGGTCCTCATGTTGTATCACAATGAAGACAAGTTTATTGGGGGTGGGGTAGGTAAAGCATGAGAGGCAAATCTTGAAAATGGAAATACGACAATATCATCATATAAAAATAGTTTTCATTAAAATGTTTATAGTTGATGAAGAATCTACTGTTATGCACCATATCCTACATCTATTACTTTAGTGTCACAATGTATTTATAGTTGCTGTTTTGATGATCTTACCCCATTTCTGATACTTTCATTCTTTTTTTCATCAAGAAAACAGGAGGTTTTGTTTCCATTTGCTTGTCCCTGGCCACAATAATTCACTTGAAATAACCCCTCACTAAAGTCAACAAACTATCAGCAGTATAAACTCAGTCCTTTAAAAAACAACAACAACAAAAACAACAACAACAACAACAAAAAACCCCTCAATCATTGATCCTTTTGTTCTCCAGGACTTTCTCTGAGGAAAAGTAATTGATTTTGAAATTTGAAAAATTTATTACCTAATCAGTAGTTTCTAAATAGCTTTGATCTTTTCCTGATATTACAAATATTGCAAAGATCTTTCAAAACTTTTTAAAATAACCTTTCTTTGTCCAAACTGGTGAGATCTTCTACCTCCTTCTAATTTCTCTGGAAATGTGCCAGATTACCTACGAACATTTTTTAGAATAACACAAAGCTTTTCCTTTTTTATTGCTTTTTTCATCTTAAATATTAGAAAAGAATGTGTTTTTTTTTTTTATTCAGAGTCCTTGTTTAACATATTCTCAAATACCAGAAAATTTCAAAGTAAGTTTTTAACAGTCATTCATCATTTAGTGCCTAGGAATAGTGTGCTTTCATGAAGATAAGTCTGTACCAATATATTTTGCATAATATATAATATATGTATAAACAAATATATTTTGTGTAAGATACAAAATATATATACAAAATTGTCTCTTTGTATTACTGCTACTTTTAAATAGCTTTTAAAAATTCCCTCTAACAATGAAAATGTGAGACTCTTGAAAAATCTTTCATTTTCAGTGTGCCAGGACCTTTGATAAAATCAAAATCATAATCTAAAGTTATGTATATATATATATATATATATATATATACATAACTTTAGAAATAAGCTTTAAATTTTCAAAAGACAATCACTCTGTGCCTTCCAATTAGCATTTCCTCATTCCACTTCTTCATTTAGAAAGTGCAGGTCTGTGCTTCCTGCATTTGAGATTAAAATCTGGCACTACAAGTTGTTCTTATTACTGCAAGTGGTTTCCATGGAAACACAGCATGCTTCTCAAATGTCAGCTTTCTCAAACTAGCACTTGCAGTTTATGAAGGATTCTTCATTGAAGTGTGACAATCTCTTCCACCTCTGTAAAGTAGGAAATGCTGGAGCAAGAAGAAACACTGAGGTCAAAGTATATGCTTAAATAACATTTTTGCATCTAAAAAAATGAGATAAAATTCATAAATTAAAAATCAGTAGTGTAAGGAGGAATAATTACTCTCCTGCATACTAATAAAAAAGGGAAACTAACCCAGAAAGCATATTGATTTCCTTTTCCACAAAATATATTATGATAGCTGTAACTTCCACTGCTCTCAGATATTCTTCACCAACTAAGTCATTCTCTATAGCTGAGTGCCTGCACCTGGGGTAAAACCATGGAAAATATGCATCGGAGGATAGCCATTGTAAACTAAACAGGACTTTGGGCAATTTGACCTGTGCCTGCATATTTTGAGCAGGGACCTTGTTTGGAAGGAAGTATGCAAAGTGATGACTTAGACCTGGGTCTTATATACACGCTCCATCCTCACCAATAATGCCACCAAGAATATTCTGAACACAGGCTCTTGTAAATATGAAAAAAAATTAAAAAGATGACTGGTTTGCCACATTTTATACCTGGTTTTCTTTTTATGAACCTGGTTTGATATTTCCTTGCTAGGGCCCCAGACCATGGAATGAGTCCCTGTTTCATCACACCAGATGGTGACTGTGCTGTTGTCTAAGAGTAAAGGATTCTGTTACAATCCTTTATGATTTCACCCTCCAGCATGCTCCTCCCCTCACCACAACATCCTATGACTGTCAAGGAGTAAATCAATGGTTCCACCAATGTATAAATGTAGCTCTGGCCTCAGGAATTGCCTCTGCAGATACTTCAGAGGATCTTTAGAGGAACACTGTGGAGGAATATCTGTGAAGAGGTGCACAAAGAACAGACACAGACAAAAATAGTTGAAGCAGACAGACCAGACGGGATGAAGCAGAAAGGAGTGAAGTGAAGTGGTGAAGAAGAAATGCAGAAGTGAAGTGTCCGCTCCTCCTTGCCTGGGAGTTTATTAACTCAAAGAACACATACCTCATATTACCATGATTATACTCTAATTAGTACTTCTTTAACCCTGAGTGCTAGTTAATTGAGATAAGGTCCAGGTTAGAATAAACATGGATCTCCTATTCTCTTGGGCATTACCAAAGAGACCAGATAGTGCCTGTATAGTTGTCTTATTACCTCAGAGGGAGGAAGAGGCTGGTCATTCCAATCCTGGGAATCAGGGCGCCAGTTCCCCCCCACCCCCAGAAGTTTGCTCACTGGGGGAATGCTTTCCTGTCTATTTCCATGGTCAGAATACCTACACCCTTCAGAAAAAATGAAAAAAAAAATTCAACATATTTGTGTAACTTAGCCAGAATTCTGCTAGTAAAATTAAACAGAAAATTGAGGAAATTTGGGGAAAAAAAAGGAGACCCCAAAATGATTTTCTGTGTGTGAACAATGCTAAAGATTGAACTCAGTGCCGGGGGCATAGTAGGCAAGCTTCTGTGCTTCTGCTTTCCAGTTTCTGTTAGGAAGATAGTTTAGCCATAGGCAGGAGGGTAGGAGAAGGACAATGAAGGGCAGGAACTTACAGGGAGACGTTAGACTTAAGCATTAAAATTCATGAGCTACAGGCCTGAAAGTACAGGGAACTTTATACAAGATGAAAAACAGGTATTTCTATGTCAAAACTTTCTCAACCTCAGCTAACTATAACCCTTTATGAGAGCTATCATTTCAAGGCCAGAAAATGGGGTCTGCTGGTTCTAGACTCTACCACCACTAACTTTTGTGACCGGGTCACCAGGAATCTTCCTTATTACAAAAATTATGTCACAACCACCCCTTGGAACTATTCCATTAAGACTCTCATGTAAGAAATTCACTAAAGGCTATACCAAGGAAAAATTGACCCTTAACGGGGTATAGGAAACAGAATAAGGACAAGGGATTTCGAACACCTTAAAGACCTCCAGCTCTGTAAGGGCCATGTGGTTCAC
Source organism: Urocitellus parryii (assembly GCF_045843805.1). Lineage (NCBI taxonomy): Eukaryota > Metazoa > Chordata > Mammalia > Rodentia > Sciuridae > Urocitellus > Urocitellus parryii. The sequence continues at coordinate 65,118,889 of NC_135538.1, read as the reverse complement.
TTCTGAGATGGTCCAGCCCATGCAATATTCTAATTTTTCCAAATAAACTCCTGCCTGCTACCATGTGCAACTTTGCCTGAAATTTTTCCTGTGAGATCACAAAAACTGGTGATTGCAGACTCACATTGTTTCTCCTCTAGAACAATTCCAGATCTAGTTACTATTGCCTCTTCTCTCATTCTCTTTGTGCTTGCTATTTCTTACCTTATGAACTTTCTTATGGTGCCATTCAAGAGGATTTTAGGAAGGAAAACAACATAATATATATGTTCAAAATGCCATCACTTGTGGTTTTATTCTCTATTTTGCTGTAGTTATATATGTATGTAATAATTTTACACCCAAAAGACTATGAAGATCACATATCCTCTCTCTCATTTCATAGATGAGAAATCTAACCCCTGGGAGATTCATTGGCCAATTGACAGAATTAACCAGAGTAGTTTTGAGATCTGGACAAAGGCCTCATGACATTGAAAATTCAACTCTCAGAATACCAGAATTTTAAAGCAATAAAAGTCTCTATAATCTCATAAAAATTCTCATATTGTCAACTAAATACCAGAGAAATAAAGAAAATTTTCCATAGTCAACTGCCAGATAGGATTTAGGCCTCAACAATTTATGTCTTCATAAATGCTTTTAGAATATTTTCTTCACTGGTAGGAAAGAAAAATTTAGAAGACAGAGTGGACATAGTGTATGTTTTAGAAAGCAACTGATATTTATGTATTGGAATTCTCCTCGAGGCTGTAATTTATAATGACTGGCTGAACCAGTGTTGGCCTTTCATAGTTTTGGTAAAGGCTATTTCTACTGCAGGAAGGCCCCTCAGAACTAGTTGGGCCATTCAGAATTCCACACAAATTATAAAATGGCAGAGGTGACTTATCAAAATGTTGATTCAGTTCACATGACCCAAACCACTTTTAGAAAAGACTAAACAAATGTTCATGAAAATTTTAAATAATTAAAGGACTGGAGAAAACTTTAACTTGAGGCTGAGAAATGATAACAAAACAAAAATAACAAAACATGCTAAATTTCTTATGATTCCCATACTTGGGGAAAACACATACACACAAAGACACATATACAGAGAAACAAATGTATATCTCAATATTTTTTAAAATGATGTAAGTAATTAGGTAGGTCAATATTAGTTTCAGTGAATATTTATGGTCATGCTATAAAATTTACAAAATAGGATTTTATATTGAAGTGCTAACTTTAATTATACTGAAGAGAATAACTGTATAATAATTAAAATGTGAAGCAGATGCAAATAGACTATTATTATGTGAAAATGAAACTGAGGTTTAGTGCTAAAATATGCATAATTGGTAAAAACATATAAAAAATATGATTAAGTCATTACAGCTTCAGGGTAGCTTCAGATAATGTTCCAGAAGTTCCCAGAAATTTAAGGAAGAGGTGTGTTCTTGTTTTAGTAAAAGGAATAATTCTAGCCTAGGGATATGGACATAAAAATCTGGCCCACAAATGTCTTAAGAAATACAAAATAACTTCGCAATTTGAATACATCCTGAAGTGGGAATCAATCTTTTAACTACATTATTTTCCTGTTTATTAACATTAGCTAGTCATTTGAGAACATATCCCTTTTACTAAATGAATTGCTTTACCACAAGTGGTTTGGAAACCATTTGCACTAAGGGGAAGCCTGTTAGAAGCTACTCTCCTGGCTCCTGTAGTAAGTGCTGTGTGGGTACCATCTGCAACACCCAGAGGCAACTCCAAGCTCTAGAGAGACTTCACCCCAATTCAGGAATAATATGAGAAAGATGAGTGCCTATATATCTGTTCATTAAACAAATTTCCACTGCTACTTGCTAAGATATACACAACATATATGAGGGTTCCTGAACAGAACTGATTTTGTTTTTTTCTGGATTTGAAATCAAGGTCCTGTAATTTAATATAAAATATTACCTACGAAAAAATAGTATTTAGAAAAATTCTGATTCTATCCTCTTGTTTCTTTTTTGACTCTTTAGTTCCCTTTTTTGTTGGTTACTTGTGGTTCCAATGATCAGAATAGCTTTTAGATTTTTGTTTTCATTTGTTTGTTTTGGTCTGTCTGGACAGAAGTTTTTACTGATGATTTTTTCTGAACCTCTGCATTCGGGAAATTTTCTTGGCCATCTTAATAGTGATAACTATCGTTACATCATAGCATAAGTCTATGGAACTTTCACTCTCTACTAATCACTAGGCTTTGGGCATTACACATACTGTGCAATGATATCTTGAAGAATTAATACAGTCGTTTTCTTGAATTACCTACCCTTCTCTCATACTTGTAACCTGAGGAATATTTTCCCTCTCTCCATCTTAAAGAAAAATTGAAAGACACTTATTATCTACAGGAAAGAAGAAGGATTCATTTGCATAGATGAACTTTTCTTAGATAAAACAGACCTATGGAAATGATGAAGAAAAGAAGTGATACCCAAGGGACACCTATTCCCCTGGGGAGAGCCTGCATGGCTTGGGCAGACCTCCAATGTAAAACTGTGGATTTCTTCTCTCAACCTATCAGTGGTAAACAGCCTGCTCTTCAGCAGACCTCAACTCTCTTAAGCTCTCCCTGAAGAAATGGCAGGAAATATGGATATCTTTCCTTTAAACAGAGTTGAAAGAAGAACCTCACCTTTACCTAGGCAGCAGTAAATTCTTGTGAGCAAAGCCAGTGCTAAACCCACAATGATTACAGACGAGTTAGGAAAATGAGGCACAGAAAGATGAAGTAACTTTTTCAAGATCAATGCTCCACTCATATTTGGAACTGGGATATAAACCCAGACAATCTACTGTCAGAGCTTTCATTCATCATAATATTCTGTGCTTTTAAATATCTTCTGCAATATAATTTAGAATAAAGATTTATCAATATGGTAATATACTCTTGCCTCTTAAAATTATCCCATCTTCTCAGAGGGAACATTGGGCATCATTTTGTCTCTGTTATACACTTATTTTCCTCATAGGGAGATCTGGACCAAGGGCATGTCTGACAATAAAACATAACTCACCAATTCCTATGCAGCCTGGGCTTTAAAATGTCAATATGACTTGCAGGTGGCCACATTTTAGATTTGTGGGAAACCTAATAAGATTTAGATAAATGGGCTTTTAATTATCAAAAACTGAATTCTAACACAAGGAAGAATACTTCAACCTTAAAATTGGCTGTCTGTTAAATCTAGTTTTTAAAATGTCAGCTATGCCCACCCACCTGTGTTTCTGATGATTGTGCTGTGGTTTCCAAGGAGTCATCTATCAATCTGGCCTCCCGGTATCAGTTGCTAAGTTAGTTATACACAAGAATAAAGCAAATGCATTTTACATAATCAAACCAACTTACTTTATAAAAGACATGAAATTTGACATAAAACCTTTATCATAGTATTGAGCCGAAAATTATTTTATGCTATTTAGGAATGTGAGAGTAAGCCATATACAGACAACTCCACCTGGTACCCTACCTCCTCATGATGTAATCTCAAAAATCCCCATTAGGGGCTGGAGATGTAGTACAGTGGTAGAGGGGTTGCCTGGCATATATGAGGCCATGGGTTCAAACCTTAGCACCATAAATATACATACACGGCAACCTAGGTTACAGGAGCCTGCACATTTACCACAAACCCAGAGATATCAGTGTCTTGAGACCTGGAAAGTAGGTAACAAACAGGAATTCCAAGGCTCTACAACTCTAAGGGAAAGCTTCATCCTTGTAGTTCCCAGATCTATGACAAGTAGGAAAATATTTTTTCAGAGTTGTGTTCTTGTCTAGTTCAGGCCAGCTGACCCCTAGAGACAGACTGAGTTTATCAGCCAAATCCCTGAGGCTCAACAGTTAGAAAAAAAAAAAAAAAAGCCTTGGGACGGCAGAATCATCTTAATAACAATAATAAGAAAATCATTGATGTATAATTGACACAAAAGTATGCCCTGAATACAAAATAAAAAATTATGAAATTTTTACATAAATATATGAGAAGATCAATGAGATCCTAATTTTGTTGATTAAGTTTTAGATACATACTAAAAACACAACTCAAAAAATTTGAAGGGCTGGGGCTTATAGCTCAGTGGTAGAGCGCTCCCATTGCATGTTTGAGGCACTGGGTTCAAACTTCAGCACCACATAAAAATAAATAAAAATAAAACAAAGGTATTGTGTTCATCTACAAAAAAAAATTACAAAAAATTGAGGTGTTAGATTTCATAAAATTAAAAACTTCTCAGTGAAAGACATTGTTAAAATGATGAGACAAATCTGCAAATTACATGCATATTTTTTTAGAGAGAGAGAGAAGAGAGAGAATTTTTTAATATTTATTTTTCAGTTTTTGGTGGATACAACATCTTTATTTTATTTTATATGGTGCAAAGGATTGAACCCAGCGCCCCGTGCATGCCAGGTGAGCACGTTACGCTTCAGCCACATCCCCAACCTACGTGCATATTTGATAGGGGCTTGTAGCTGAAGTTTCAAAGAAATTTTAAAATTCAGTTTGGGCTGGGGACATAGTTCAGTTGTTAGAGTCTTGCCTCGCATACACAAGGCCCTAGGTTCAATCCCAGTACCATAAAAAACAAACAAACAAAGAAACTAAATTATTATGGGCAAATGATCTGGACAGACACATAATCAGATAAGATACAAAGATAGAAAATAAATGAATACAAATATGCTCAGCATCTTTAGAGCAATCCAAACTAACATCAACATCATTAGGGAAATCCAAATTAAAACAATAATGAGATGCTGCTACATACTTACTAGAATGGCTAAAACCTGCCCAAAGTCACAACTCTGAATGCTGGTAAGGAGAAAGAACAACAGAAAATTTTATTAATTACTGGTGGAAATGAAAACTGTGCAGCCATATTGGAAGACAGTTTGGCAGTTTCTTACAAAGCTGAATATAACATGATTTAGTAATCAAGCACTGAGGTACTAACCTAAATGGTTTAAAAAGATGTGAACAAACACCTATAAACAAATATTATAGCATTGGAAACAATCAAGAAGTCCTTTAAAAATTGAATGACTCAATTATTTTATATCCATATAATGGGATACTATTCAACTGTAAGAAAGAAGGAGCTATCAAGCCAGGCAAAGATACAGATGGATTTTTTTTTCTTTCTTGTACTGGGGATTGAACCCAGGTGCACTTTACCACTGAGATACATCCCCAGTCCTATTTTTTTTTATTTTGAGATAGGATCTCACTAAGATTCTCAAGGGCCCCACTAATTTGCTAAAGCTGGCCTCAAATTTGCAATCCTCCTGCCTCATACTCCCAACCTGCTGGGATTACAGTCATATGCCACCATACCCAGCCAGATGGATCTTAAATGCATATTGTAAAGTGAAAGAAACCAGTCAGAAAAAGGCAACATACTGTGTGAATCCATTTATCTGATATTGTTGCAAGGTAAAAAAATATAGAGATTGTAAGAACATCAGTGGTTTCCAGGGATTTGGTGACTGAAGGGGGATGGGTTTGAATATGTGAAGTACAGAAGATAGAAATTTTTAGAAATGTGAAACTTCTCTTTGATACACTAATGACGGATACAAGAAACAGCATTAGAACTTTGCAGTACATAGTAAACTTTCACCTATGTAAATTTAAAAACATAAAGGGTATAAAAGAGGATCATAAATTATAACACAATATGATAAACTGTTCTAATCATGATGCATGGACAGGGTAAAAGGTGCTGACTCACATAGTTTTGTAAATGAGTGCAATTCACAAGGCTGAAGGCGAAGAAACTGTCCACCAACATTGTATTCTACTTGATAAATTTATTTCACACAATGGAAGGCGATCCTCAGGGTTATACAAAATGACATATAAGAGGAAAGGAGGGGTAAGACAGGATAATACAAATGGAAGAAATGATTTACAGTAGAAGGGGTAGAGAGAGAAAAGGGGAGGGGAGGGGGGGTAGTAGAGAATAGGACAGACAGCAGAATACATCAGACACTAGAAAGGCAATATGTCAATCAATGGAAGGGTAACTGATGTGATACAGCAATCTGTATATGGGGTAAAATTGGGAGTTCATAACCCACTTGAATCAAACTGTGAAATATGATGTATTAAGAACTATGTAATGTTTTGAACGACCAACAATAAAAAAAATACAAAAAAAAATTTATTTCACACAGCATATTAGGCTAACAATGCTGATTATTCTTTATTCTTTACATATGTTTGAACTGAACAATTAAGTTAATGGATGGAATGCAGTGGGAGTTGAATTTCTCATTGTTTGGATTTGTAGTGGGAGGTTTCAGATAAACAAAAGGAGGAACTTAAAAAGATTCACAGAGATTAGAGCTTGAGCCATCTGTGTGAATGTTAACTTAGTTTACTATAGATATAGATGCTCCCATTCAGAAATATTTTAGAAATGTGTAAATATATGAGCTAGTACACACACACACACACACAAACACACACACACAATTTTCTTTTTCTATTGGCTGAGAGGACCTAAAATGAATGACATCTCAGTAGCAATGATTATACCTGATACCCAGATCTTGGTTTCTAATGCAATTCACTAATAGAAGGAACCAATTGCTTCCTTAAGAAATAAGTGACTACTTGAAATACACTAGATGATCATAGAGCACTTATTCCCAAAATTCATGACCTCAATCTAGTCATCAGAAGAACATGAGGCAAACCTTAAATGTGGCACAATCTACAGGAATACATATTCTTCAATCTTTCCAGGTCATCAAAACCAAGTCTGAGAAATTGTCATAGCCAAGAGGAGCCTAAGAAGAGCTAATGTCTAAATGTGATGTGAAATCCTGAGTAGATTCTTTCAATGAACAAAGGACAATAAGCAAAAACTATGAGAATCTGAATGACTGAATTGTAATAAACCTAATATTTTAATAATGAAAGAAGCTTTATGTGGGCATATGAAATTTCTCCATACTATATTTGCAATCAAAGATGTGTGTGTGTGTGTGTGTGTGTGTGTGTGTGTGTGTGTGGTATGTAATGGTTCATTTTGTGTCAACTTGATCAGGTTAAGAGATGCAAATATCACTAGTAAAATATTTCTGCATGTGCCCATGGGGGTGTTTCTGGAAGACATAAGCATTTGAATCAGTAGATTAAGTATAGATTTGTCCTTCCTTGTGGGAATGGGCATCATCAATATGTTGAAGGCCCAAATGGACCAAAAAAGAGGAGAAATGACAAATGCTCTATCTTCTTGAGCTGATTTTTCCATTTCTGTCTATGGGAGCTTCTTGTTCTCTCTGGCCTTTAGAACCTGGGATTTATACTAGGGTCTCCTTTTCATTTTCTTTTCTCAAGTTCTCTGACTTTCCAACTCAAACAGAGAGTTATCTTTTCCCTGCTTCTCAGGCCTTAGATCTTGGAACAAATTGCACAATATGTTTTTCTGGTTCTTTAGCTTACAAATGGCAAATTATTAGAATTCTTGGCTGATCAAATGCTTATGATGCAGATTTCACAAGGAAGGTACTTACAGAGTTTTACATACTAATATATGTATTAATTATTTCACTTGAAGAATTTAAAATGTAATGTCTTTCATTCAAAAAATGATTGAAAACCTACAATGTGGAAAACATTTGGTAGGCCTCATGACTCCAGAGCTGAAAAGCAAACATTTTCCAAGTATAAGGAGGCATTAAGAGTAATAAAAAAAAAATACCTACTATCAGAGACACATAAGAAGACATTCTATTGAAATCTTCAGAGAGAAAGTCATTACCTGGAAACAGAGGCTGAGACAACTGGCCAGGAAAGGAAAGCAGCAAACTAGACAGAGTGAAACAGGAATTCAGGGAAAACTAGTTTCAGAATACAACCTTGAATTGTTTTTCATTGGTGGTATCTCAGCTTGAATCTACATGGACCTTGTATGGAACAATGGAGATTTTATCCCAGTATGTCCTCTTTGGGGGATGAAAGAGTTCAGAATTTAGTAAGGGCTATGCTCCACTGGTCAAAAGTTGCCTATTAGGGCATTGATTCCTTCGTACTTTCAGATTGCTCATGAGTGATCAAATGGGTTCTCATAAGTGCCCTGTGACAGAGCAACTTGGGTCAAAGGTAAAAGGTAACATGTGCAGCTAAGGGAGGGGATGTCAGATAACATCCTGCTAAAGCTAGTTGTCGTGGCAATGGCAGAAGAAAAAAGATGGTTGAGAGCATATGAAGGGACAGAAGAAGGGACAAAATATTCTTTTTTTTTTTTAGAGAGAGAGATAGAGAGAGAGAGAGAGAGAGAGAGAATTTTTAATATTTATTTTTTAGTTCTCGGCGGACACAACATCTTTGTTGGTATGTGGTGCTGAGGATCGAACCCGGGCCGCACGCATGCCAGGCGACCGCTTGAGCCACATCCCCAGCCCCCGGGACAAAATATTCTTAAAACAGAAGATTTTAACAGAAGGAAGAATTTGAGCTAAATCTCAGAGATATTTTAGAATTTTATGCACAGGATTAGAAAGATAGACTGGGTAATTGTTTAGGAATGTGCTTTGGACAGAAAAAAATCTAGGAAACAAATTATATGGTTTTGGGAGAACATAGAGTGCATCAAAGTATAAATGTTGATAGAAGAGAATTTAGTGTACTGGCAAGGCAATTATGACACATAGATGTGTATATATTTCATGATTAAGAGGGAACAATCTTTAATGGATGACTCTGGAAAGAAACATCATTGTCCAATGAATAGGAGTCCTTTTCCTAATCTGATCACAAGCTAAACCCTGGGTCCAAGAGACAACTGTGAAAACCATTTTCATTATTCCACAAAGGAATAGTTTCCAATGAGAAAATGCTGTAGCTTTAAAATACATTCACAAATTATTTGATAGTCCTCCCTTCAAGAGCAATAGTTTACTTCTACACCCCTTAAAGTGTGAGCTGGACTTAATAACTTACTTTTGACACATACTGTTATGGTTTAGATATGAGGTGTCCCCCAATAACTCATGTGTGAGCCAATGCAAGAAGATTTAAAGATGAGATGATTGGCTTATGAGAGCCTTAAACTAATTCATGCATTAATCCCTTGGTAGGGATTAACTGAGTGGTAACTGTAGGCAGATAGGGTGTGAATGGAGGGGGATGGGTCAATGGGGGTGTGTCTTTGGGGTATATATTTTGTTCATGGTGAGGGGACTGCCTCTACTACTCCCCCCCCTCTCTCCCTCCCTCCCTCCCTCCTCTCTCTCTCTTCCCTTCATGGTGGCCATGTCCTGATCTGCTTTCCTCCACCACACTCTTTCACCATGATGTTCTGCATCACTTCAGGCCCCAAGGAATGATGGTGTCCCTCTGTGGACTGAGACTTCTCAAACCATGAGCCTCAAAATAAATTTTTACTCCTCTAATTGTTATTATTAGGTATTTTGGTCACAGCAACAAAAAAGCTGACAAAAACATATAGATTTTAGCAAAGTTATTAAGCATCAGAGCCAGTCATCATTCTGAGACTGTAGGTCATAAAAAGTATGCAGCATCCTCTGTATTCTCTCTTTGAATGTTGTAAGGACACTCCGTATTTCCTACGGCTCATATGGAGAAGCCCATATGTTGAGAAATTGTGGCCTCTGGCCAACAGCCAGAGGGAACTCAGGCTTCTTGCCAATAACTATATGAGTGATCTTGGAAGCAGATCTAGGAAGCAGATCTTTTTACTACAGGAAAGCCTTCAAATGACTATAGCCGTGGCTGAAATTGTGATTGCAACCTTATGAGTAACCCTGATCTAGAATCACCTAATGAACTGCTCCCCAATTCTTGATATAAAGAATTGTTGGATAACAAATGTTGTTGTTCAAACTCCTAAATTTGTGTTCTTGAAGATAAATCATGTCACATGAAGCCCAGATTTACCTAAAGGATGTATGTGCAGTAGATCCATGACAAGATGTGGACCTTGCTTGCCTGGGTCTCTTCAAGAGAAGTTATTGGAACATCTTGAAGAAATTAGTAAGTAATAAATTCTAAATTCATATCATTTAGCCCCTAATCAACAGTTTCCTATTTAAGTGTAATGGATCTATACTTTAGTGTGCTTTTACCTTTTTCAGTGGTGTGTCCATATTGTCTCAAGTCAGTTGGTTTAGCATTTCTTCTTTTCAGTGCTGGGGATGGAGCCAAGGCCCTTGTCCATGCTAGGCAGGTGCTCTACCACCGAGCTACATTCCCAGCTCCTCAACAGCCATTTGGAAGCAAGGCAACCCTTTCTGTTTGTACGAGAAGACAAATGGTTGATGCAGCAGGAAGGCTGAGGGGATGAAACAGTTAATACTCTATTCAGGTTTCAATATTCAAAAGAGGATTTTGCTGAAAAGCAATTATCTAGACATCTAAGCTCTTTCAGAGATACATGGATTTTTAACATGTTTTAATATATGAAGAAATAAGCCTAGTAGATTCCAACCCTAGCTTTTCTTTCACATTGCAGAGAAGATAGTTCATCTGCCTATCTTGATTAGGTTATGAGAATTATTCTCCTAAGCTAGAGAAGATAAGGTAGTTTCAGGGCCAGTCTCACTCTCTTCTTTTTACTTGGTATTCAGACTTTAAAGTGCGAGTTTTGAGAAACATTCAGACCCATAGATGAGAACACAAAGCGATGTGTCAAGTTGCATAATTACTGAGAGTTATATGATAGAGTTTTCCAACCTCTGCATAAATACATTTAATATGATGGGCAGTGTGGTATAAGAATTCCGGTCATAGGTGTGAACAGATAGACTTAAAGAAGCATTATTGTCCCTCTACGTATTTACTTATAGTCCTAAGGCTCAAAGTTTTCTGTATTCTTCATGAGGGAATGCAGAGGTGATAAGAGAGATAGCTGGCAGATTTGCAGTTTCATGACAAAGCTGTTGCAGACAGGAATTCTGGGATCAGGGAGAGATATTTGTAGCTATCGTCTCCAGAAGTGGTTGCCAACACATGACACATAATGAATAGAATGTGATTAGTCGTATTTCCCCATAGCAGAATCCTGACCTGGCCAAACCCCTCTGTACCCAAGACACTAAGGATCCATGAGGATACCATGTGGGGCCGCAGCATGAGTCTCCTCTGCTGATATGACTCATTGCTCTCTCTAAAAAGGGAAGATATAGAAATCTGCAAGAGACAACTTTTTATCCAAAGAGGTGGAATGACTTAAAGAGTGGTTTAATGTTATTGACTCAAATCGGGATTACAGGTTTAAGTAAATTTAGTTTTCTTTCTTTCAAGGAACCAATGGGGTGAAGGCTTCTGAGGGAAAATAGATCAGAAACAGAGAATAAAGTATCTGCACACTAATCATTCCTCTGAACTCTAGTGAAAATGAGTAAGTGACCCAACTGAGTATGTTTATCTCTATCTCGTCGTGGGTGTGAGTTACATACCACATATTTTTTTTCTGATTCTAGGAAGCTATAAATAAAATCTTTATTTCTTTTCGTTACATTGTTTTGGAATCAAATGAGAATAGATGTTGGAGCACAATATAGTTTTTCATGCTGGATCCTACTACAATCTCTGTAAACATGACCTCAGTGAGTTTTCAAACTTGCTAAATAAGTTGTGCTTTTATACAATTTGGCACATATATACTTCAAGACTATAAGACGCTATCTTTCCTAATGGGAGAGGGCTATAATGTCTGTTCAGTTTAAAATGTGCTCTTATGCATGAACAGCATTTTTACCACCTTCTGAATGCATATTCACAGAGATAGTATATATTTTATAAATTTAATTTTTATTTGTTTTAATTAGTTATACATGACAGAATATATATAACTATGCATTCATGCACTTTGATATATCATACATAGATGGGATATAATTTCTCATTTCTCTGAGTGTACTTGCTGCAGAAGCACATTGGCCATGCAGATATATATATGTATACATACACACACACACACACACACACACACACATAAAGTAATAATGTCTGCTTTGTTCTACTATCCTTCCTATCCCCAAATGCTCTCCCTTCTCCTCCCTTCATTTCTCTCTACCTAATCTAAGGTAACTCTGTTCCTCTCTAGTGCCCCATCACCACCTATGGGGAATTAACATATGCATATTAGAGAAAACATTCAGCCTTTGTTTTTTTGGGATTGGCTCACTTTGCTTAGCATGACATTCTCCAACTCCACCCATATACTAGAAAATGCCATAATTCATTCTTCTTTAAAGCTAAGTAATATTCCAAGATAATATATTTTTATGACAACATTTTCCATGTATTGAGACATTTCCTATTTTAGCTTTGCATTTTCTAAACAGAAGATATATCATCTTTAAATCTATCTGCTGTTTTAGTTTTTGTAATAGCTATTAAAGCATTCCTTAGAAACAAGTCAATTTTCCTAAAGCTGTATATATTCAGCCTATTAAAATTTGCCTTAAATGTTTATACTAAAAACCAGTCAGATAATTCAAAGGTAAGGAAATGCCACAGAAATAAAATAACCCCTTAGCTCCTGATAAAATTTATTATGTGAATAGGAACACTAAATATGATAGAAACAAAAACTTAAATAAGCAAATAATTACTTTTGTAAATGCCACTTTCCAGATCTTAGTTTCCTTCCTACCCATCTCTCAGTGCAACTTAACAACTTTTCTTTACTTAAAGAGTGGTTTAAGTCGTGAACTCCATTACGCTGACATGATGCTTCTGTAATTTCTTTGTCATTATACCAAACACTTCTCCGAATTCAACTCTCCTATTTCAATCTCCCACTCCTTCTTCCTATTAAGCCAATTTGCCACTAGCACCACAGATAAGTACTTGTCTATCTATCCTCCTGTTGCAATTGTTCTCATTCACTTATTCTGAAGATGGTCTTGCAACCTACTTAGCTATGCAGGTTGAAACCAACTGTGAAGAACTTACTTTTAGTTTCTCCAACTCTGCAATTATACAAAATTCAGTTAGCTAAATATTCCTATCTTTTTCTCTTTCCAATCCAAATGTTCCCAAACTCCTTCACAAAATTTTTCATCAGACATGTTTACTTTATCTATGGCTTATGTTAAATTCTCTTCTCTTTGATCTCTATATAATTAATTGAGCATATTTTTCACTATGCCTATCTTGAGATTCTTTGCTTCCTCACTCATGAACAACACAAATTTTATTTCTCTCTTACTGCACTTCCTCTATGTTGGGTGGTTCAACCTCCATTCACTCATCTGAATTGACACATTTACCTTCAAATTTTGTACTTGGCTCTTTTTTATTTTCCTTATTTAAATCCTTTTATTAGTTACTTTCTAAAGTGCCTGTGTCAACTCCAAAGGATTTTTATATATACATATTCAATTCCAACTGCTCACATAAAATATATTCCCTGTTTCCCTATTGTCAATTGTACAACTCCTTCTACACCAGTACTTCCTGTTCAGCATGTCCAAAATCAGACTGTCTCCACACCTCCACATTATTCCATACTTTTTGTATCCCTGTCTATTTCATCCATGTCCAATGTTGTTAACAGGTGACATCATTTTACTCTTTATTAAATAGTTGAAACTCGAGCCTTGAATTGATTGCTTGTAGCATCTCTGAGTCCCTCTCCTTATTTTTCCATCTTGTCCTTGAATTTTAAGTCATGCTTTATCAATGAGAAGCTTTGATCACAAGCCACATGCCCTTAGGAGTATTCTTCTGTGAGGAAAAAGAAGCACTGCAGAAGTTATGGTTAAGGACATCACAAGACCTAAATGCCGAGGAGCAAGAGCATTTGTAGTGAGCACACAAGTGATCCAGAATTCTTGCTTTTGTGAAAATTTTTCTTTCCCTCTGTCATTTTTTTCTCTCCCTTTCTTCCTCTCTTCCTTTCTCTTTTCTTCATTTATTTTTAGGGATTTCACTGTTACTGCCGTTTCAGTAGTTTACCTTTACTCCAATACCAGACTTTAGAAAACAAAATAGGAATGAACAAGTGGGGATTCCTGTGAAGAAAGGATTAGGTTCAGGTAGAGCAGGAAGCCTATCTACTATGCAGTAATGTCCTATGAAGGTTTGTGTCCAAATCCCAGATAGGATTGAAGAGTGACTTGCCTTTTCTTTTGCTTTTGTTCATCTATCTTGAGGTTTAGTAGGGAAGCCAATCATAGGATAAGTTAAAGAGATTTGGTTTGCCTCATCTAAAGTTTTAAAAAAATTCAGTTATCTTGAAAAGGTTAGGTTGGATGTTTAGGCTTTCTATGTGGAAGATGTTAAAAAGCCTAACCTCTTTCACTCATTTTGACTTTCAGAGCATCCTCTGAATTCCCAATTTGTGAAAGTCATCACACTTGTAGTTATTCATGTCATTATATACAGCCAGAAAATAAATTTGGTAGGAACAACACTTCATTATATTTTTATTGCCTATCTCCTATTGCTTGTCATAATGCAGGACATAGAGAAGATAATAAATATTAGTTGAGTAAATGCATGTATGAAAGGATGGGTGGGTGATTCACTCTTTATCTCCCATTTGACTTACTGTGATTACTGAAATTCTCTTCAGTTGTCAAGTATCTACTGATGACTGCCAGATTAATCCCCTAAAGCACTGCTTTCATTGTGTCACCTTCTCACTGCTAATAGTATAGATTCATACTCAGTATGCTAATAAAGATTTGTCAATACCTGAATTTAGTATTTCCTCATAATCCAGCTTCCCCCAGACCCCTAGACACATTCAGTGCTTCCTCTAAATTAGTTTGCTGTCTCTTATTTCAATGAATCCAATATCAAATTCCACCCTTCCTACCATTGGTTGTTCATTTGCCAATAATGTAGCCAGTTGAAATTATCCCATCACTCAGTTGTTATACTAAGAGATACTGACTGATCTTACCAACAATTCATAATTACTCACCTACAAATCCCAATCATATTTTACTCATATTTTTATCAGGAAATTCAATATATATTGGCTTATTTTTTAGTTATCTCTCTTTAGAATATAATAAGATCCTGGCCTATGAAGAAATATCTAGGAAAAAAAATTTACACATAGCATATTCTCAATAAAACTGTGTCTTATCTCCTTCCAGACTGCGGAACTTGTAAAAATATGATCTACAGCTCTTTTGACTCAATATCTCTTTTCAAACACTTTGGATCTGGGAAACATTGAGAAATAATTACTAATTTAATGAATTTTGAAAAGGCTTCATTATCATAATTATCTTAGAGATTATTGTGCTGGACTATTGAATTCCATTTCGATAATGGAATTGAAAAAATGGTATAATTGCTTCACTTCAACCTGTGGAATCCTGTGGCAGAAAATTTGATCTGATGTCAGGATAATGCTGACTTCATAAATTGAGTTGAGAAGTACCTCTTAAGCAACTATAATTTGTCAAGAGTGTGTGATGAATGCTATTTATTCCTCGTTTGTTTCAATTCAACAGTAAAGTCATTGGGGTGATCATTTTCATAGATCATTCTAAATTTTCTAGGGCAGCTTTTCAGTACACTATTCTCTAGGGTTAGAACAACTGTTCTCCTGAGGCATGACTTTTCTAGAGTTTTTACTGACTAGCTTTGAGGTTTATAAGATATTTCTGTTCCAGTTAATCCAACATAAATATCTTCCATCGCTCCTTAAAAAGTTCTGAAAATCTTCAGTTATAGCTCCAGGAAGATTTCCTGTCCCAGTGGTTGTTGTTTTGGATGCCTTTATAGAGTCTTCTTACACAAGGCAACTTGGAGTTGAAGACAAAGTTGACCCTCCCACCCTACCCTGCACTGTTTTTTCTCTGTATTACTTCATGTCTTCCAGTTCTGCTCAAGTTTAAGCTACATTAACTTTCCTGATCTCTGCTTGCTGAAGCCTCAGCTGAGCCTGAATACTATGCCTTCATGGATTCTCTTTCCCTATTCTGTCACCTGGCATGTGCACTCAGGCAGAGAGAACTGGAAAAATTATATGACTCTGCATATTTGTTCTTCCAACAGTACTGCTCTGCCTATTGCCTAATATCTGAATATAATTAATTGTATGTGTTTTTCATTTATCTATTTTCATAGGCAAGGAAATGGGGTACTGGTAACTCTGTCATAACCAGAAACTGAATTACTCAGATAAAACTTGTATATTCACTTTACAGATGAGAAAGTTGAGGCACAGATCATTAAAATAACTTGAGCCATTTCCAAATCACAGAGATACTGATGGCAGTGCCAACATTCAAGCATTAATTTCTGTGATGCAGGCCTATTTTTCATCAATGGTCCTCCACCTTCTCTCATAAACAAATAAGACTTTTTAGATTTCTTCAGAATCTGTTGAACCCTTGTATTAACTTTAGCAGCAATAGTAGTAGAATAGTCCATAAGAAGGACAATTTTTATATGGAAATAATAAATTGCTATTTACAAAGTAACTTTATGTATTTCTCATTAATCCTTGTGAGACCGACAGTTTTCCTCACTTTCTGCTTGTTAACACTACTGTTCCATGGGTGCTGGGATTAAAAACTCTATGTTTTGCTTTGTTTCCAAGAGAAGGTGTATACTACCAAACTTAGTGATACTCAGTTCAGTAAAGTGAGATGGGAGGGTCATGATGGATATGCAAATGGGATTTTTCACACTTTTAAAACCACTTATTGGAAAAAATGGTCTCCTGTATCATTTGACTCAAATGACACAGCATCTTCTGAAAGTTGGTCATTGTGCTTTATACAGACTCATTATTGAGTACTGTTTTGAAAGTTTGCTTACTTGTGCATTTTCTAGTGTTTTTTTCAAAAATCACATTATTGAATTTAAATAAGAGTTAAAAATCAAATGCAATAGGAAAGTATCCAAACTTCAGCCATTTGAGAATACGCCCTCAGAATCAAACATGTTGGACCTGCTGGATCCAGACATCTAGATGAAAATTGTGCTAACATGAGGCTATCACTAATATGAAAATCACATTGTGTCTTAAATTATGGTGCTTTATAAATTCTCAGTCATGTACATTTTATTGTCTGAATGCACTAAGTTTAAATCATTCTTTTGTGGTTAGGCTTGTTAAGAGAGAATTTTTAAAATGAATATTGAAATGTCAGTAACAAATAGTAAAACAAAATATTATCATCCATGTTGAACAGACAGTGGTTATTTTAAAAGGCAGGTCTTTGTAGAAAGGAGGTATATTTAATTCAATCTCTGTTTTAATCACAAAAGAGTCCAGTGATTGCTTCTATTGCTCTGTTGTTGCTGACCTTGAGTTTGTAATGTGATTCATTCCCTCAACATCACCCTTACTGATCTATCTTTCTCTTTTGAATGCAGCACCATTTTTTTCCCTTTAACTGCCAACAGAAAAGAAGAGATGTAAAATTTCCAGTCTAAGCCCCTAATGATAGTCTCATCTTAAATATTAGTCTTAGTCCTAGATCAGAGGTGAGTATTACAAACATCCTCTTTTATGTCATATTTTTAAGAATTTTTCATGAAGTTCAACTTAATTATTCTTCATTATTTACTTAAAAGTGGCCATCTCCTAAAAAGAAAGAAAGAAAGAAAGAGAGAAAGAAAGGAAAAAAAGAGAAAGAGAAAGAAAGGCTAAGCACTTGATCCTGTTGGAAGACACGAGGTAATAAGGGAAACAAATCTGGGATTCACATATATAAATTCTAATTTCTGTCTTCATAGTTTACTAGTTTCATGATGTGATCTTTTATTATTTATTTAAAATCAGAATACAACTCAGAGGATAAGGTTATGGAAGGCTAAAGATAACTATTTAGTGCAAGGTCAATGTCTGTCCCTCACACTAGGAGACCAGAGTCATAGTTTCCCTAACAGATATACCCACATTTTCCCACCACAGATTGAGATTTCAGATGAACTGAGCTCATGCAGATGTCACATAAAGAAGGTGTTTATGTGGACTCAAGATGTGAACACAGTTATAGTGTGGCCATTTGGTGTTGTTCTAGCTTGTGTTTGTATTTTGTTTGTTTTTTTTTTTTTTCCATCAGAGCTCTCCTCATGATCATAAACCTTTGGAAGATTATAAGTCAAGGGTATCTCTGAGGAAGATTGTGCTGTGCGAGAGACATTCCCTCACCATGGTCGGGGAGCCTGGCTACATCCTACTTGACCTTATGACAACTTGCTTCTTTCATAAGTAGGGAAAAGAAACAGTTATCTCATTTGTTTTATGCCTTTACTTGATCATAAATTTACAATAATTTCTAAATAATTTAAATTAAAATTGTCAATATATGACATATGAAAGATTATTATTCTGATCTTAATGGACTTTCACTGCTTTTATGAAGTCAGGAAGCCAAATAGCCACTTCTTTGAACTTATCTTTACCTTGGTTTTTAAAGAAGAAAATAAAAATTGAAGAATAGGAATTGAGTATGACAAGTAAGTGGGCAGGAATTTGGAGAAGGAAATAAGAAAACAATTCTAAATTACTTATGCATCTGATTTAAACATAATTTAGCCTGTGCACTATTTTTGGTGTTCTTACACCAGCATTGCCTACCTTATTCACTCTGTTCTCTTCTTCTAGACCACACTCACTCCTCTTCCAGTGTTTTAGTCACCTTTTTTGCTGCTTTGACCAAAGCACCTGAGAAGAACAAGATAAAGGGGAAAAGTTTATTTGGGGGACTCACAGTTCAGAGTCTCAGTTCATAGATAGATGGCTTCATTCCTTGGGGCTCAAGGTGAGGCAGAACTTCATGATGGAAGAGTGTGGTAAAGGGAAGCAGCTCACATGATGATCAGAAAGCAGAGAAAGAGAGACCCCACTTTCCAAATACAAAATAAAAGCCCCAAGGGCACCTCCCCAATGATCCATCTATTTCAGCCACACCCTAACAACCTTCAATTATTCAGTTAATCCCCATATGGAGATTAATTTATTGTTTGGGTTAAGACTCTCATAACTCAATTATTTCACCTCTAAACCTTCTTGCATTGTTTCACCCGTGAGCTTTTGGGGACACCTAACATCTAAACCATAACAGTTCCTAAGTCCATCCTCCTTTTAAAACAACACTGTTCAGATAGCATGATTATACACAAATAATTGATACACAGGGTACACAACATTTTGACACTAGAGGAATGTGGACGTAAATCTCTGACCACTTCTGTTGGGAAAACATTGACAAATAAACTCAGGGTGCTACCATTAATGAATATATGGGCAAGTCTGGCTGCCAGCACAGGCCAGTATTGAAATATAAAATATTTTAGAATAAAATAACCCTGCCCATTTAACCCTAAATTTCTACAAAGACCACCAGAGGCAGTGGTGCATAAAAATTACCACTGAATGATGCTGAGTTTTCTTTTTTGCATTAATTTTACTTCAACTTGCTTAAACCACTTTGGTTAAAGCAATAGAAAGTAGCAGCACTGCCAACGCATGCTCCTTTTCTGGAGCATGAAATTTGCTGTGCTATTGAGCACATAATTCTTAAGAATCTATTGTAAAAAATGAAATTCTGAACCAAATTAAAGAAACATGTTCTTTTATGATAAACTAGTTTAATATTTTTCAAAAGCATAATCCTAGATCTAATGTAATTGGAAAATGTAATGCCTTTACATAACTGTTGGCCCAGTTTAATGGTCTAGTTCATCTCATTTCTGATGTTCATGTTTAATATATATTAACCACACATTGAAAGCAAATTATATTTATATATAAATGCTGATTTAATTATGTCTGTATTATAACAATGAGTAAAGTGTATGAGTGATTTACCCAATGACACAGATTGTAGGTATGTTAAGGATGATCTATTTTGTTCTGTTTGTCTTATAAGGATTTAAATTCCATTTTGAAATATAATTCTAATGAAAATAACCATAATCAAATAACAGGTTTGTGTTTTGTTCTTTGCATGTGATTAGATGTTCAGTTATTCTCTCATTCTTATCTGAGATCTATTCCAAAAGTCTTTATAAATGAGAGGAAATATCCAGTATGGTGAAATAAGTAGAAACATACATCTTCTTGAGAAATTAAGGAATTATTTGGTTTTATGAGACTGAGAAAAAAATAATCACAATTGAATGTAATCATGTGTCACTGTTGGAAGAAGTACAATCTGCTCTTTCCTAACAGAGGCATATAGATTAAAATGGTTGTAGACATAAGTAAGACATCAAAATAGTAATTTAAGAACAAGTTCACAAAACTTCTTTCAACCTAAATGAGCTCCTTCCTATGAAATCTCACAGGTTCCCATTATGAGGAATTTAAGGAAATGACATAACTTAGAAATTTCAAATAAGGGTTTTGTGAAACTTTTATAGTTCTTCTACTTGCTTCCTACCTGCAAACCTTAAAGTAAAACACATTTTATCACAGAGCTCAAAAGTCTATGGTACAAATACGTGGCTCTGAGAGTTTTAGAGTAGAAATGTAATACCCTTTTAAAAGAGGGAGAAGGAAGATAAAATTGGTCTTATGTGAAACTTTACAAATTGAGTGGTCAATATTGTGCACATTTTGAAAAATGAATTAATTTACCGAATGAATGTTTTTTAGGGACTATTGTTTACTGTGTATTGCATCAGGTACTACAACTGTGAATGGAAATATATTTCCAATAGGCAAATACTAGTGCTACATGACATGCAAATACAAAATTCATAATGCATAGAGTACTCAGTGATGTGATAATAAGAAAAAAAGGATC
Source organism: Urocitellus parryii (assembly GCF_045843805.1). Classification (NCBI taxonomy): domain Eukaryota; kingdom Metazoa; phylum Chordata; class Mammalia; order Rodentia; family Sciuridae; genus Urocitellus; species Urocitellus parryii. The sequence goes on along the minus strand of NC_135538.1, from coordinate 65,098,137 downwards.
CAGAAACATAAGCTTCCATCCTTGAAGTAGGGTTTACGATGTAAGATGCAGCTGTCAAATGGAGTCATAAGATCAGAAAGGCTATGGGCACTTTAAGAAAGGCAATAATATATGAGATAAATTATAATGTGAATATTTGGATGAGAAATAAAACAGTATTAAGACATAGATAGGGGTTGGAAAGTAGAGGCTAAAAGCTATTGTAGGCCAGAGACTTCTTGATGATGTCACCCTTCCATCTAAGATCTGAATGCTGAGAAGAAACCATAAGATCTGTAGGAATAGCATGATAATAGAAGTAGGTAAGGGCTAGTTGCATGTGTCCTGAGGTAGAAAAGAGCTTAAGATGTTAAAAACAAAACAGAACAAAACAAAAAAACAGAAGAGTAGTAATAGATCACTAAATTGGATTTCCTTGAAATTGTTCCATTGCATTTATGTCAAAACAGGTATATTTTTTCTGATTCAGTAAACTAAACCTTACCTTAATTTCAATGGATATAAAATAGCTCACTTTTATCTAAAAAGCATATAGCACATTATGCTTCTGAATTGTCCCCAGAGTAGAGTAACTCATGAGATCTTGTTTTATTTAAGCTCAGAGATACAGCCGGAGGCTCAAAAATGGATTTGGTTTTATAATAATAATCTTATTCTAATTACAATGGAAACCTTTTAGTTGGAGACTGAATTCTATTTGAACTGTTTACTTCTATTGTACTGTATCTAGAAGTAGGCCAACCACAAAGTAGGTGCTCAATAACTACATACTGATGAATAAGTGGTTGTTATGGCAGTGCTTGAAGATCTATGATTGGAGTATCCTGAAAGCATCACGCAGATTCATCACTTTTCTATAGCCATGCTGTCATTAATACATAATAAAAAAGAAAGTGTGTACTAAAAAAAGGACATAATCAGTCAAATCACTCAAAACAATTTATTTCCTACAACTATAGTTTATACTTTATACTTTTTAAGTATGAATAATAATAGTGGCTCTGAATTTCTCTAAGGAGTATCCTCTTAAGAGATCCTACAAAAAAAAATCCTTCAGAATATTGGAATGAATAAAGCTCTGTGAAAATGATGAATCATTATTAAATTTTCATTTTTCAGGAAATTGAAAGAGCACCAAGATAAGTCTGGTTCCTCTTCATCTTCACATAATATACCCAGCTAATCTTAGGAAAACAGCTCAGGCAACAAAAAGCATTCAGAACACTCAAATCTTCTGGAACTTTCTAATCCCTGCATGCAGTGCTTTTTGAAATTGGATTTCCTTGGAATTGTTCCATTGTATTTATGACAAAACAGGTAATGTTTTTTCTGGTCCACTAAGTTAAACCTTATTTTAACTTTGATGGATATAAAATAGCTCACTTTTATCTGGAAAACATATAGCACATTGTGCTTGTGCTTTGTCCCCAGAGAAGCTTATTTTGTAGATATCGTGAAATCAAGGCATCAACTCTATGAGGTTTGCTCTGAAAGTAGGTAGACTCTCATTTAACCTATATTAATAAGATTATTGATGAAATGTTAATAGATCCAATTACTTGAATTAACAATAATGAGCAATGAGAAATGAGAGTAAGAGTAAGCAGGTACAATTACTCACAGAATTTCTGAAAAGTTCAACTGATTTTTAAAAGACGTAAACAAAAGATACAATAAGGGGGAAATATTCAAGGAAGTGGTGAAAAATGTAAGTCTATACTAATCGTAATGACAAATATTTATTGAGTCTTTTTTCCTGTTCCAAAATTATTCCAGGCACTTTGTTTACATTATTTAAAATTAGTCTATGGTAGCTACTGCTTTCTCCCCACTTCATTTTACAGATTAAGAAGCCGAGACAGAGAATTTATGTGCTCTTATTACAAACCTCCAGTTAGTGGTGGGAGAGTCAGATTTATATGATCAGACAGTCTTGCTCTACAACCTGTGTGACAGTGTGAGGGATGGGTCTTGAACTTCTTCTGTTCAAGAAAAAAGTTGCTATTTGTATGCAAAAAGTGAAGTTGCTGACAAGGTACAAATGCAACCTATAAACTTTTTAAATTTTTTTTTTTGTACCAGAGATTGAACCAAGGGGTGCTTAACCAATGAGTCACATCTCCAGTCCTTTTGTATGTTTTATTTTGAGATAAGGTCTCCATAAATTTCTTAGGGCCTTGTCAAGTTGCTGAAGCTGACTTTGACCTTGCTATCCTTCTGCCTCAGCCTCCTGAGCTTCTGAGATTACACTTGTGTGCCACGATACCTGGTACAACATTTAAACCTTTGAAACAAGACTGCACTCTGCAGTCTTTTCAGACTTCCCCCAGCTATTGATAAGTATGGCAGAGATACTAGGCTCTGGACATTTTTACCTACTACGGGTCTTCTCTAAGAGGCAATTTTGCTCCAAATTCTCTTTGGCAAGATAAGACTTTGTCAGCAAGGTAGCTTTTCCTGCAACCATTTTCTATCGCTTCCTTGCATCCTGTCACAAATAGAAAGATCAGTGACATTGAGAGACTAGTAGCAGGGCTTCCATTGTCTCAAACTCAACATCCAGAGACTCCATGATCCTCAGGTATGTAAGCAAAGAGCCTACTGGAATTGGGCTTTTGTTCAATATTCAAAATTATTAGATGATTCAACATTATTCCTTTTTTTCTTAAAAAGCAATGTCTATAAGGAAACAAAAATAATGTCATTGATGTTTTAATTCCCAGCTTTCTCTATAACCAGTTCTGTGAAAAATGACTTGATTTTTTTATGAGATTAAAATTTTCTTATCTGCAAAACAAATGTATATTTTATATTACTTGGAGAAACTGCTCTTCATGTGTATGAGTCCTATTGATGACTACAGTACTATTGCAGTAAGTATATACCGCTATGAGCAGCAGCTTATAAAAATAATGTTAAAAGAAGGAAGCCAGACATGAAAAAATATACTTGGTACTTACTTATGTAAAGTATATACATAGAAAAAACCTGAGCTTCTCATAGCATAAATTGCACCTTTGAGGGCTGGGATTGTGGCTCAGTGGTAGAGTACTCGCCTATAACGTGCCAGTCCCTGGGTTCAATCCTCAGCACCACATAAAAATAAATAAAATAAAGGCAAGTGACCAACTACAACTAAAAAAAACCATTGCACCTTTGAGCAAATAACCAAAAGACTCCCTTTCCTTCAGGCTAATGAAGGCCTGAAAGAAAAGCTTGTGACCTGGTTGTTGGAAAAACAAAAGTTTCTCTCAGCTTTTGCCATTGCTTCTCATTGGTCATTCCTATCCAGGACACAGATATATGTGGAGGTCTGCCTGCTCTTCCAAATACCTGTCTTTAATAATTTGCTCTGTGAGAAGGAATACTGTTTTCCTTTTCCTACAAATATCACCAACTTTTGTTGAGAGCCACAACCAAGTCAAGATGGCGCCTGGCATTTTGCCAGAAGGAGTGGTTGAGAAGTAATGCCAGCGAGCCATTAAGATTAAGATGATGATAATTAAGTTAAGCTGTGTTATAATATTTAAGATAATGACTGATTGCTGTAACTGGATGATGCTAAATTGAAACAAGCTGTGTATTCAGTTGTGTATTTAAACCTCTGCTGTCCGGCAATAAGGTGGCTCCTGCTACCTTGGGTGCCCACTACTTTTGAGTTCTCGCAGAGTTCCTGTTGAGTTCCCATTGGTTCTCGCGGAGTTTCCATGGAGTTCTGGAGTGTTCCCGTGGGGTTCGGGCAATAAAGGAGTTCCTGTTTTGAACCTACAAGTGGCTCCTGACCTCCCGGTTACTTTTCTTCATTTCCAGTTCATGTCTACTGTCTTTCTAATGCCAAAAAGACACTTCATATTCACAGATGAAATGATCATCAGTATTCAGTGAGAACTTCTGATGGCACAGTATAACTTGTGGAAAAAAACTGACTACATCATGTGAACCATGGATCTTAAGATCCAAAAAAGCAGATGACCAGAAAGAGAGGGAAGGGAACAAAAATGATTACAAAATAGGTGAATGCTTTACAGAAATTTAGGATTAAGCCTTTTTTAAAAACCTTGGGCTGGGGATGTGTCTCAAGCAATAATGCACTTGCCTGGCATGAGCATGGCACTAGGTTGGATCCTCAGCACCACATAAAAATAAAATAAAGATGTGTGTCCACGGAAAACTGAAAAATAAATAAAAATAAATATTAAAAAATTCTCTCTCTCTCTCTCTCTCTCTCTCTCTCTCTCTTAAAACAAATCAACCTCTTCCCTATCTGACTTATAAAAAAGGTTGAACAGTCAACCTGGGAAATAAGCAGAAGAAAGTGTATGTACTCTGTGTGGTGAAATTAATCAAATATGGATAAATCTCACCCTGTTTAAAGTAAGTACCAAGAAAAGAGCATGGGAATTAAAAAATATGTAAGTGATTTTTATGTGACTTAGATTATAAGAATATAAGTCCTCTATCAAAAAATACTGTGTGTGTTGGGGGTAACATGGGATGAAAAGGAAACAAATTAGTTAAATATGTAAATAAAGGATAACAATTTACAAAGAAAGTAAAGTCACCAAATCCACATTAGTGATAGTAAAAGTAAAATTAATGCATGGAATCCTGAATCAGAAAAAATGAAATATACAGTCAATCAGCTTTTCTCAAATACAGAAAAAAAAGAGCTAAGCAACAAACCTACTATATAAGGTGATAAACAGGAGGAAAAACAACAGAAAAATGAATATGTTAGATCATTTTATTGTTGTGTGTAGTCATTTGCTCCCTACTCTGTAAGAAGATCATACATTTCTGCTTATTGCAACATAACTTGTAGTGCCTCTCTGTAGGTGAAATATACTCCTCTATTTTCAAGTCTGGTTATCGTATTACTTAGGCCAAGGGAATATGGTAGAAGAGATGCTATTTCACTTCAAGAATAATTTCTAAAAGTCATTTCAGGTTTCACCTTCTCCCTTGCTGTACTCTCAGCCCCCTGTGTGACATCCTCTAAAAAGCAGCTGCTCTGTCCGCCTGGATGGCAGAATGATGAAATATATAAAAAAGAAATGCAAGTGACATAGAACATGAGCATGATACAAGTATATTGTGTAAGTTACTTAGGTTGAGGACCATTTTTTAAACACAGTGAAACCAACACAAAAATAAACATATTTTGGAAGGAAGACCAATAATAAAATGCACAAGGATAAAATAGAAGGTTTTCTTAAGAAGGGACAGAAGATGTAAAGAAACAGAGCTTCCTAAATGGATGAAACCAGAATTCATGTTAACTTCTTTACTATACAACTATGTGCAAGTGAAGCAAAATCTATGGAAATTAGGTGATGAAATATTATCATATATGGCTATGTTTATTTACAAATGAAGCTACAAAAAAGCATTATACCATGTATATACTCAGAAAATAGGCATAGTATTTTCTAAGCATGTTTTACTGCAAGTGTCATAAATACTAGATGAACTAGAACATTTGTTGGCACTCACAATTCCAGGGACCCTTGATTAACCTGCTTGTGAGAGGAGAAGGACGCTGTGACCCAGAAACAACTTGAACCCAGGAAGAGAGCTCTTCAAGCATTCCTACTCCTCTGCTTTTCTCTAAGCATTGCCTTCATTTCCATGTGCAAGAAATTGCATATCATTATGAATAAAAAATTAACAGCTTAGAAATCCTGGGATAAACTCCTGAAACCATTGGAAGAAATAGAGAGTATTTGTTTTAAATCTTGTTATTAAACAATATTGAAAAACTTGACATTTTTTCAAAGGAGAATTTCTCCAATGGCAGGATAGAATAGTAATATAACATGTGGACTAAGAATTCCAAATTATATAATTAGAGGTAGGGATGGAGGTTAGACTCAGGGTCTAGAAGTAGAAGTTTTCCAATTTCCTTGAGCCAACAGGACAAAGCAAAGGATGTGCACAAGAAAAGAAAACTTGAGTTAGGAATATTTTCCATTTATTATTTTATTATTAAGTGACAAATAATAAAAATGCACCAATTATTTGACCAATCGTATCATAAAACCAAGCTAAGTAGATAAAATAGGTAATCAAGACATAGTGATATAAGATCAGCAATGAATAAGAGAAAAAATTCTGAGTAATAATTAAATACAAGGTCTGACATTTTTGCAAAACATGAGGGAAAAAAATCTCTGGGAAATAGAATTTTTTAAAAAGAGAACATAAAATATTTAAAAAGATAATTATAAATAGTTAAAAGATTCAAATAAGATAATAATATGTTCAACATTTTTTTTTAATGATACTGGGGAATTTAATCACTGAGAAACAACCCAATCCCCTTTTATTTTTTAATTTTGAGACATAGTCTGAATAGGTTGCTTTAAAAAGCCTAAATAAATTGCTAAGCCAGGCCTCAAACTTGTGGTCCTCCTGCCTCAGCATCCCAAATAACTGGGATTACAGGCATGTGCCATTGTATTTGCCACATGTTCAATTTTCTATAAATACATTTAAAATTTTCTAAAGAAGAGTTAATTGTCTCAGAAAACATATGATTAAGATTGAGTCAGATTTAGAGAATCAAAAAGAGATGAATAGTGATGGAATAAGTGAAAAAATAAAACTGTCATTCACACACACACACACACACACACACACACACACGCAGACACGCACTTCATCATCATCATGATTTATTTCAGAGCACAGGCCCAAGCCCAAGGCCTTTCATGTACATGTGCTAAGCAAACACTCTGCAACTGAATTAAATCCAGAGCTATAGCAACAAACACAGCATGGCATGGGCATCAAAACAGACAGGAAGACCAATGGAATAGGATAAAAGACACAGAGACAAACCCACTGATATCCAGTTATCTGACACTGAACAAAGGTATCAAAAAATATGTTGGAGAAAAGAGTATTTCTAACAAATCATGCTGAGAAAACTGAATATCTATGTATAGAACAATGAAATTATATTCCTATATTTCACCATGCAAAAAGTTAACTCAGAATGGATCAAAGATCAGAGAATGAGATCAGAAACTTTGCAATTACTAGAAGACATAGGGTCAACACTCCAAAGTATTGGTTCAAATATCAGCTTTCTTTTTATAAAACTGACTTTTAAAAAATAAATGACAGCAGAATGCATTACTATTCATATTACACATATAGAGCACAATTTTTCATATCTCTGGTGTTATATAAAGTATATTCATGCCAATTCGTGTCTTCATACATGTACTTTGGATAGTGATGTCCATCACATCCCACCATCATTTCTAACCCCATACCCTCTCCCACCCCTCTGCCCTATCTAGAGTTAATCTATTCTTCCCATGCTTCCCCTCCCTACTCCACTATGAGAAAACATTTTTGTTTTTTTGGGATTGGCTAACTTCACTTAGCATTATCTTCTCCAACTCCATCCATTTACTTGCAAATACCATGATTTTATTCTCTTTTATTGCTGAGTAATATTCTAATGTGTACATATGCCACATTTTTTTATCCATTCGTCTACTAAAGGGCATCTAGGTTGGTTCCACAGTTTAGCTATTATGAATTGTGCTGCTATAAACATTGATGTGGCTGTGTCCTTGTAATATGCTCTCCATTTAAAATGGCAATCATCAATAATATAAATAATATAAATGCTGGGGAGGACATAGGGGGAAAAATACATTGATATGTTGTTGATGGGACTACAAATTAGTACAACCATTTTGAAAAGCAGTATGGCAATCCCTCAAAAGACTAGGAATTGAACCACCACTTAAACTAGTTATTCAACTTCTCAGTATTTTTGCAAAAAAACTAAAAGTACATAAATAATGATACAGACACATCTGTGTTTATAGCAGTGAATTTACAATAGCTAAGTTATTGAAAGAGCCCAAGTTCCAATCAAGGGATAAATGGATAAAGAAAATGTGTGTGTGTGTGTGTGTGTGTGTGTGTGTGTGTAATGGAATTTTGCTCAGTCTTAAGAAGGAATGACATTGTGACATTTGTTAGTAAATGGATGGAGCTGGAGAACGTAATTCTAGGTGAAATAAGGAAGACTCAGGTTTGAATATAATCTCTCATTAGCTGAATCTAGAGGAAAATAAGGGAGAAAAAGGGTAGGATTCATAAAAAGGAAGATCAATGAAATAAAGAGAGGGGATACAGGGAGAGGCAGAAGGGTTGGGGAAAGGGAAGAACTCTGGAATGAAATTGACCAAATTATGCTATGTACCTGTATGTACATAAGATGAATTATTGCAATGAATTTCACCTTTATAAATACCTATAAAGCACAAATCCAAAAGCAATAAATAAGAAAGAGGAAGGCAAGTAGAGTAGAGGAAGGGAAAAAAGGGGAAGGGAGAAAATTTTATTCCATGCATATATCACTATGTAAAAATGAACCCCACTGAGATTATATATATATATATATAAATATATATATGTATATATATATTTATAATACACAAATTAAAGACATTTTAAAAACACCCAACTTTCCTAGTATCTAAGATATTCTGTCAAATTAAAAATATATGAACACCCAATTTAAAATGAAATTTTACAACACTAAAACTACTGATATCCAGAGGATCATCAGCAACTATTTTGAAAATTTATACTCTAATAAATAAGAAAATCCTGAAGATATTGTCATATTCCTAGAGACATATGACCTATCCAAATTAAACCAGATAGATATAGAAAATTCAAACAGATAAATTTCAAGTAATAAAATTGAAGTTGCTAGCCAAAACCATTGAACAAATAAAAGCTCAGGACCAGACCAATTCTCAGAGTTCTATCATATTGTTAAAGAAGATCTAATATCAACCCTATTTAAATTATTCCATGGAATAGAAAAGCAGGGGAAAATTGCCAAACTAATTCTATGAAGCAATATCACCTGATATTAAAACCAAACAAACACAAAATCCATATGTAGTAAAATATAATTTAACCCCTATCTCTCACCCTGCACAGAACTCAATACAAAATGGATCAAGGACCTAGGTATTAGACCAGAAACCCTGCATGCACTAGAAGAAAAGTTAGACTCAATGCTCCCAACATACTGGAACAGGAACTGACTTCCTTAATACGACCCCTAAAGTGCCAGAAGTAAAATCAATAATCAATAAGTGGGATGGCATCAAAGCAAAAATCTTCTTCACCACAAAGGAAACAATCAAGAAATTAAAAGAGAGCCTACAGAAAAAAATTATTTCCACCAGAACCTCTGATAGAGCATAAATCCCCAGGGTATATAAAGAACTCAAAAAAGTTAACACCAAAAGAAGTTAACACCAAATAAACCAATCAATAAATGGGCAAAGGAATTGAACAGGCACTTCACAGAAGAAAAAATAAGAATGATCAAAAAGTATATGAGAAAATGTTCAACATCTCTAACAATTAGAGAAATGCAAATTTAAACTACACTGAGATTCCATCTCACTTCAGTCAGATTGGCAATTTTCAAGAATACAAGTAACAATAAATATTGGTGACGATGTTGGGGGAAAGGTACATTATACATTGTTAGTGGGACTGCAAATTGGTGCAACCACTCTGGAAAGAAGTATGGAAATTGCTCAAAAAAGTTGTAATGGAACCACCATTTGACTTATGTACTCCTTGGTATATATCCAAAGAGTTGATATCAGCATAATAGAGTGATGCAGCTACATCAATATTTATAGCAGCTAATTCACAATAGCTAAGCTATGGAGCCAACCTAGTCCCTTTACTAGATGAATGAATAAGTAAAATGTGGTATTTATTCACAATGAAATATTATTTAGCCATAAAGGGAATGACTTTATGATATTTGCCAGCAAATTGATGGATCTGGAGACTATCATGCTAAGTGAAGTAAGCCAATCCCAAAAAAACAAAGGTCAAATGTTTTCTCTGCTAGATGGAAGTTAACCCACAATAATGAGAGGGGGTAAGGGGAAGAATAGTAGTAGATTATACAATAAAGGAGAGGAAGAGGAGTTAAGCAAAGGAAAAATAGTTGAATGAATCTGACAATTTTTCCACATACATACATGAAAACAACATAGTGAATCCCATCTCCAAGTACAACCATAAGAATGGGACTCTAACTACAATAAGACATACTTCATGCTTGTATAATTATATCAAACTGATTTTGCTGTCATATATAATTAAAAAAAACCAATAACAAAAGAAAACTTCAGACCAATATTCTTCATGAACATAGATTCAAAAATTCTTAATATTGGCAAACAACATGTAAAAACATATTAAAAAGATACTGTACCATAATCAAGTGGGTTTCATCCCAGTATACAAGGTTGTTTCAACATTCGGAAATCAATAAATGTAATTTGCCACATAGATATACTTAAGGCCAAGAATCACATGATTATCTAAATTGGTTAAAAAAAGTGTTTGACAAATTAAGACACCCATTCATGTTTTTTTGTTTTTTGTTTTTGTTTTTGTTTCTTTTTGGTACCAGTGATTGAATTCAGGAGCACTCAACCACTGAGCCACATCCCCGGAGACCTATTTTGTATTTTAATTAGACACAGAGTCTCATTGAGTTGCTTATTTCCTTCCTTTTTTGAGTTTATTTGTTATGTGTTATTTTTTATTTGTTCTAGTTAGTTATATATGACAGCAGAACGCATTTTGACTCATTGTATGCAAATGGAGCACAACTTTTCATTTTTCTGGTTGTGCATGATGTAGAGTTGCACCATATGCACAGTCATATATGCATCTGGGGTAATGATGTCAATCTTATTCCACCAACTTTCCTGACCCCGTGTCCCATTCCCTCCCTACCCTCCCCTTTGCCCAAAATTTCTTATTTCCACGCCCGCCCCCCATTATGAATCAGCATCCACTTATCAGAGAAAACATTTGGCTTTTGGTTAGTGCCTCGCTTTTGCTAAGGCTGGCTTTGAACTCATTATCCTCCTGCCTCAGCCTCCCAAGCCACTGAGATTACTGACGTGCACCACTGTGCCCAGATTATTCTCGGTTAAAACACTAGAAAACCTTGGGATAGAAGAAACTTAACAATGTTAAGGTTATAGATAACAAACCCAAGGTTAACATTATTCTGAATGGAGAAAAACTGAAAGCATTTCCTCCAAATACAGGAATAAGACAAGGATGCCCACTTTATTTTCTATTCAATACAGTCCTTGAAACTTAGCCAGATCAATCAGTCAAGTAAAGAAGGATACCAACAAGAAAAAAAGAGCTCAAATTATCTCTGTTTGCTGAGGACATAGTCCTATATTTAGAAGATCCAAAAAAAACTCCACTAGAAAACTTCTAGAGTTTATAAATGAATTCAGCAAAGTAGCAGGATACAGGATCAATATCCATAAATCAATCATGTTCCTATACTTGAATGTTGAATCTGCTAAAAAAGAAATTAGGCAAATTATTACATTCACAATAACTTCAAAAAATACTTGGGAATAAATTTTAAAAAAGAGGTGAAGGACCTCTACAATGAAAACTATAGAACATTTTCAAAGAGAGAAATTGAGGAAGACTGTAGAGGATGGAAGGATCTACCATGTTCTTGAATATACAAAACTGATATTCTCAAAATGTCCCTATTGCCAAAAGTGCTACACAGATTCAATGCAATTACCTTCAAAATTCAAATGAAGTTCTTCACAGAACTACTAAAAGCAGTTATGTTATTTGGAAAAATATGAGACCCAGAATAGCCAAAGCAATGCTTAGTGAGAAAAGCAAAGCAGGAAGCAACACAATATCAGACACCAAATTATACCACAGAGCTATAGTAACAACAACAAAAACAGCATGATACTGGCACCAAACGAGGAATAAAGACCAATGGAATAGAACAGAAGATGTGGAGAAAACCCACATAAATATAGTTACCTGATATTAGATAAAGGTGCCAAAAACATGTTAGAAAAAAAGAGTCTTTTAAACAAATGGTGTTGGGAAAAGAGGAAACCCATACACAGTAGAATGAAATCCAACCCCTATCTCTCACCCTGGTCAAAACTTAAAGTGGACCAAAGATCTAGAAATTAGCCCAGAAAACCTAAAACTGCTAGAAGAGAATGTGGGCCAAACATTTCAGCATGTCAGGTCAGGAACTCACTCAATTAACAATAATCGTAAAGTACAAGTAGTAAAATAAAAAATGAATAAGTAGGATGGCTTCAAATTTAAAAAGTTTCATAGCTTCAAATTTAAAAAATCAAGAATATGAAGAGAGAGCCAACAAAATGGGAGAAAATCTTTGCCACCTGCCCTCAGATAGGGCATTAATATAAAGTATAGACAAAGAACTCAAAAAACTTACTGCCAAAGAAAGGAATAACCCAATCCATAATTGGGCAAAGGAAGTAAACATATACTTCTCAAAAGATGAAACACAAATGGTCAACAAATATATGAAAAAACATTCACTATCTATAGAATTTACAGATATTCAAATTAAAACAACATTGAGATTTCATCTCACTCAAGTAAGAATGGCAATTATCAAGAATACAGGTAAGAATAAATGTTGGTGAGCATTTGGGGAAAAAGTATACTCACTCATTGTTGTTGGGACTGCAATTACTGCAACCACTCTGGAAAGCAGTATGGAGATTCCTCAAAAAAACTAGAATGGAACAACCATATGACCCAATTGTATCACTCCTTGATGTATATCCAGAAGATCTGAATAAATATACTATAGGGTTACAGCCACATCAATGTTTATAGCACTACGATTTACAATATCAAAGCTATGAAGCCAATCTAGATGTCCTTCAACAAAATAAAGAGAATGTGATATACACAATGTATTATTACTCAACCATAAAGAAGAATGACTTTATGGCATTTGAGGATAAATGGATGGAACTGGTGATCATGATGTTAAGTGAAATAAGCCAGTCCTAAAAAGTCATAGGTCAGTATTTTCTCTGATGTGCAGAAGTTAATCCATAATAAGGGGGTGAGGGATAAACAAAAAGAAGAGAAGAAAGATCAGTGGAGTAAAGATCAGGGGAATGAAGGGAAAGGAGGAGGAATGAAATAAGGAAAGATAATGGAATGAATCTGACCTAACATTCCTATGTACATATATGAATATTCTACAGTGAATCTCACTATTGTGTACATTCTCAAGACACTAATTAAAAAATAAAAAGCTAGGGCTGGAGATATGGCTCATGCGGTAGCGTGCTCGCCTGGCATGCATGGGGTGCTGGGTTCAATCCTCAGCACCACATAAAAATAAAATAAAGATGTTGTGTCCGCCCAAAACTAAAAATAAATATTTAAAAAATTCTCTCTCTCTCTCTCTCTCTCTCTCTCTCTCTCAAAAAAAAAAAAAAAGCTATAAGTAAATTGCAGAAAGATTAGTAGAGTAGAGGGAGGGAAGAGGGGGATGTAGGACCTTAAAGAAAGGGAAAGTACTAGGGACTGAGAACAAATTATATTCCATGATTATATAATTATGTCAAAATGAATCCTATTGTCATGTGCAATTAAAAAGAACCAATAAAAATAAAAATAATTTTACAATATAATATGAAAAAATTAACCTCACAAAATTTATAAATAACTAGTGAAAACTTATAGACATATTCAACCCTGATAGTATTCTAAGAAATGCACTTTAAAGATACACTGAAATATCATATTTTTATTGTAAAAATTAGCAAAATATCAACCATCAATGATCAGAGATACCCATTATAACATGCTTTTCTACACATTCCTCTCAAGAATATAAATTTGTGAAATGTTTTCCAGAGGGAAATTTGGTATTTATTCCACAAAGTCTACTTCAATTTAAGCAAAGGCCTGGCTTTTTAAAAAATTGTGTATAAAAAATGTGTGTGAATGATAAACTTTGACGTGGATTTGCAGTTGTTTGAACAATTGATTCCAAAAAGTGTTGACTCAAACCTCTATGTCATCTTAATGGATTAAAGTCCTTGTCTTTGTCCTTTTAAACAATTTTATAACTGTCTTAGAACAAATTATTAAAAGCATGACAGATGACACAAAATTGAAGAGTGTAGAATGTAAGAAAACAAAGAAGAGACTGCACAAAAGTGGAGGCTGTACATCCATTCCGAATGTATTCTAATGCAGTTTTTGTTCTTTTATATACTGTATGGCCAAATTACTAAATAACTGGTTTATACCCAAAGGACATTAAAAACATCATACTACAGGGACGTAGCCACATCAGTGTTTATAGCAGCACAATTCACAATAGCTAAACTGTGGAGCCAACCTAGATTCCTTTGGTGGATGAATGGATAAAAAAAATGTGGTATATATACATAATGGAATATTATTTGGCATTAAAAGAGAATAAAATCATGGCATTTGCAGGTAAATGGATGGAGTCAGAGAAGATAATGCTAAGTTAGCCAATCCCCCCCCCCAAAATGCTGAATGTTTTCTCTGATATAAGGAGACTGATTCATAGTCAGGTTGGTTGTGGGGAGCATGGGAGGATTAGACAAACTCTGGATAGAGCAAAGGGGAGGGTGGAGAAGGGAGGAGACTTGGGGGTAGGAAAGAGCGTGGAATGAGATGGACATCATTACCCTAAGTACATATATGAAGACTCGAATGGTGTGACTGTACTTTGTGTACAAACAGAGATGAAAAATTGTGTGACCATAATAGAAAAATGTTTAATTTCATCATATCATGCATGTTTTATGCATTTCATAGATTTTAATACACTCATAACAGATGAGAAATTTGAGGCATATGTTAATATGTCAAAGTTCACACAGTTGGCCTATGGTGAAACAGAGAACCCATCTCCAGAGGTAGTGCTCTTTGCTACTATACTGGCCTGCTTCAAGCCCTGTGCAAGGTTCTATAGATGTAGATGAAAGTAAAATAGCTTCTCTTCTCCGGTCAAGCAGCACAATCAGACAGAACAACTGGCAAATCTCATGAAATGCAGAATGAGGTATAGAAGAAGTGCAAGAAGTGCATTTGTAGTGGCAGAAACTGGATTTGTCTCTGCCTCTTGGAGCCTAGTTTATTGTATATGGTTTTGTACTTACAATGACTACTCTTCCAGCCCCTCAGCCCCTCATGCACGCAGGTTTCCTTTGGGCTCACTTAACAGTGCACAGATTAACAATAAACACAAGATGTCTCTAGGAATGGGGAGGGAAACAAGCGAGAATGTTCTCTCTACTTAGGAGCTTTAAATGGCATTTTCTATCTTCAGGTGGCAAAGTCTCCAGATGTCTGATTCAGTTTTTTTAATGTTGTATAATTTTGAGGAGAGTTTTCCTTGAGAACTGTGGAAAAAGTAGTTGCTATGTGATCACTTGGGCCTGAGTTAGATTCCCTGCTTGGTAATGGACAAGATGAATTATATACTAGAAGGAATTTATTCTAATACTCAGTTTCCATGTGTTAAATCATCATAATAAAAACTATTACAAAGTAGATAGGTATTAGGAAGAAACCTAATCTTCCACCTTTGTAGTAAATTAATGGACTTGCATTAACTCAGAAGGACAACAAACTTAATACTATATTTTTAAAAATTGTGGTAATTTTGTATATTCTATGCATTTAAAGCCCAAGATACATAACAGATGTTTTGAAAGGGTCCCATCTTTTTGCCTAAGGGGAAGACCACAGTGGAATTTATTTTATCCCAAAGACCTGGGGCAGCAGCAGTGTTTCCAATCTGAAGTCAAATTAGTAGCTGGTGGTTTCTGGCATAAATTATCCCAAAAGCCTGAATAGCACCTACTAAGAAATCAGGGACACTCATAGGCTTTAGATGAAATAAAGTAAATTTATAGAAATAAGTGGTCATTTGTCACAAAGAAGGGTCAGCATGAGGAACTGAGGACTATAAAGAGACTGTGGGAAATCAAGGGGAAATTTCTTTTTGGGGTGGAGGAGTTGGGAGGTGGAGCTACTGGGGATTTAACCCAGGGGTAACTGACCCACTGAACCACATCCCCAGACCTGTTTTTATTTTTTATTTTGAGACAAGATCTCAGTAAGTTGCTTAAGGCCTCACTCAGTTGATGAGGCTGGCCTTGAACTTTCGATTCTCCTGCCTCAGCCTCCTGATGGAAGGACTATTTCTAGCAAGTGTATTTTATTAATCAAATTGTTTCAGTCACATAAAATTCCACAGTATTTCTAAGAGCAGGCATATCAGTACTGGTCTGGTACATGTCCAATTTGGGTAATTGCTTTCTGTCATCTTAGATCTCACTGGCATTTTCAATTAGGTGTAATTTATATTCTGCCCAGGATACAATTGAAACTGCCTTGTATTGCAGCTGTGGAAGTTACTCAGAGATAGGAGCTAAATTAACAAACAACTGGTAAATCATTGTGGTTTTTTTTTTTTTTTGTTTTTAAATTTTGCCTTACAATTTTGTGGACTTCTAAGGGCCAGGATTTATTCCATTTATAGGAATGACCACTGAAACTCTAGTAATCTAATATCCACATCTATGAGGAGTTATATTCCAAATTTAAAAATTAATTCCCAGTTAGTTATATACCTCTACCTTAGGACTCAAATAAAAAAAAATAAAAATTATTTAGAAAAGAAAAAACCCAAAATATAAATGAAATATTACTTACTCATTGTTTTTTTTTATTTTTTAATACTTATTAAATTTTTACTTGTGACAAGTATTTCTCAATGTGGTGAGATCCAACAATGAATAACAGCATTTCTCAGGTGCTTAAAATGCACTGGTCCCTGTCTAACTCATTTAATATTCACAAGAGATTTATGATACAGGAACTATTTTAATCTCTATTTCATATGTGAGAAACTGAGACAAAGTAAGCATGAATAATTTTGCAGAGTTAGCCAAGGCTTTTAAACCTTGGGTTGATTGGCCATTTGAGGCCAATAACTATGCTCTCCACACTGTGATCATTCCTCTCCTGGACAGAACAGTCCTGGGATTTAATATTATACAGAAAGAGATAAGCAACTAAATAAATAAACTAGAAAACTATCTGAGAGCAATGGAGCACTAGTTACTCTGGGAGAAATAAAATATGCTGGCAGAAGAGCACCACAGGCAGTTTCTTCAGGCCAGGTGGTAAAGAAGTCATCTCTGTTTAAATTGGAGCTATGGAACACAAGAAAGGGTCAGTTAAGCAAATATGAAGGGGTTATTGTTCAAAGTAGAAACAAGAGCTTTGCCTTGACCCTAAGGTACAAAAAGACTTGATATATCCAAAGAATCACAATAAGTCAAGAATGGTTGGAGAAGGCTGAGGGGAGAGGGTGAACTTGGAGTGAAGAAAGAGCAAGATTAGATGAACTGGATGAATATAAGGTGAGGGATTTGTCTTTTGTTTAATGTGTAATGGGGCCTTTGGAGGGTTGCAAATAAGTAAGTGGCATGTTCTGTTCTAAGTTTTAAACAGATTATTCTGAATGTAGAATATTTTTAAGGAATGAACATGAGTGGAAGAAATGAGAAATAAATTGAGGCCACAGGTGAAGCTGAATGCTACTTAAACCAGGAAAAGAAAAATTAGGAGTTAAGGGAAAAAATGAAAAAATTTTCAGAATATGTTTTTGTTGATTTTACAATGAATGTTTGTAGGCAGGGAGACAATTGAAAAAAGATTGAGGTTAATCAGCAGTTGTCATTATCCATGTAGAAATATGTTTTTATTTCATTAAATATTTTCAATAATTTCTCCAGAGAATGCATACTTCAATCAAAAAAGAGGACTAAATAAAATTTAAATTTACTTTTAAAATTTTGTAAATGAATCAATAGACTTTACAATTGATGATTTGTATTTAAGAAATGTTTAAGGGACATATAAATAGAAGCAATTTAAATAGTTTCCAGGTTGTATAAAATGCATTCATGATTTGGCAGAACTACCTACTCCTGTTCATTTTAGATCATTACCCATCATCATTGCAGAAAGAGCTATACAAAAGGCATCTTGAATATATTATCTTCATGGACGACATACAAAGTCAAATATAGATAAGAAACCATTCTTAGCAGCTGAATGGGACAATTTATCAAACTGAAATTACACCTCCCTATGTGAAAAATATTTCTGATTCCCATACCAAAGTTTGATAGGCTACATCCAGGTCATTATATTATGTGAACAAAAGAAGTTTAAAATGATTTAAATGGTATACATTTTAGAGATAATTGTTTAAACAAAACTTTTGGAAAAACTTAAAGTATTTACAATAAGATTTAAAGAGAACTGAGATGGTGTTAATATAGTTTAATTATAAAATGGAAAATATTAAAATATATTATGTTCATATTTTCCTTATTATCCTACAATGGAATATTTCCTCACATGATTTGGACTGGTGTCTATAACAGAGGTCCTGTCCTGAGGCGCTTCACCAGTGCAGTTTCACAGATTAAAAAGAGAAAATTGAGGTCAAAAAGTTTTGGATTACTTCTGGGAGGTAAAGAGATTAAAGGAATGAAGAAGACATGATAAAGCACACATTTAATAGCCTCCACCTTCTCATGTATTTCAAATGCATTGAATGAGTGTTATCACCCGGGCATTCAGCAGACTAAGCAACTCGGTTAATATGAAAATTTGGTCTTTTTTTTTCCCCTTCACTTAGTTAGAATAATTAGAATAATTCCTCTTTTCTCCAAGCTTCTTTGTTTAAAAGCATTCTTAGCAATGTTATTACCTTCATCTTTTACTAAATTGATTTTAAAAATATGTACCTTACTTATCCCCTCTTCTTTAATAGAATCAATGCCTGAATTGATTCTTTCCTCCATCTCTCGACTAGATTATTATAGTTGCTCCCTAATTTATCCCTTCTGATTTCTCCCCAACTCAACCCAGCATCCAAACTGACATCAATTATATAAATTTAATTTTTACTAAAAAAAATCTTGGTCTTGTTTCTTTTCATTATTAAAGTAAGTACACATACCTTAGTAGGGTAAACATCCTTTTATTAAATGGTGCTACCCATCTCTTTCCATCATTCATTATTTCCCAGCAGAACTACAATCATCTTACTCCACCTACAATAAGCCTCTTTTATATATCCTTTTCAGAGCCCACAAACTTATTAGTTTTTTTATTTACCTTCCTTGAACAAAAACTTCTATTCTCTTATCAGCCAAACACATTTACCACAAAACTGGACTTTTAAATAAACTCTGATTTCTTTAATCTCTTTTACTCCATTGTTTATCAGGTTCAAAAGTTTTAAAGGAATTTCACCATGGCATTCCTGATTCGAAAATCTGGATTTTTAGAAACTTGAATATATTTTTTTGTGTGTGTTTTCTACCACAGTTGAGAACAACTGCATAAACAAAAGCATAAAAATCTAGGATAAACCCATGTGAGGTAATCCCAGTGTCTTGGGATGCTGAGGCAGGAGGATAATGAGTTCAAAGTCACTCTCAGCCAAAAGCAAGGCACTAAGCAACTCAGTGAACCCCTGCCTCTAAACAAAACACACACATACACACACAAAGGGGTATAGATGTGGCTCAGTGGTTGAGTGCCCCTGAGTTCAATCCCTGGTACAAAAAAAAAATTAGGATAAGAAACCAGACCCCTTGCTTTACCTTCATGAGATTCCAGACACTAGGCTGAACCAAAGCCTGCTTCTACCTATTTGAACCCATTTGTCTCAAATTTTGTTGAGGAGATCTCACCTCTAAGGCATTTCTTCTACACCATTCCCTTTCATCCTGAAAATTCTTCACTATTCAAATCCTGCATTGACTTCTTTCTTCTAGGTACAAGTTTCAATCAAGAATTTCCTGGGAAGGAATAAATGGATAAGTGGTCATTCATAATTCTCCACATTAGTGTACCAGAGACCACAGACCATCTGTCATTGTTTCTTTTTTCGTGCCTGTTGATGGGGAAAGTTTATTGCTTAATTTTCTTCAGTTAGATGTGATTCCCAGAATGTATGATAAATTCTAAGGATGTTGTTATATCTAAATCATAGGACAGATGCAGTTAGATGACAGATTGTTATTCAGTCTCTTGGCCTAAAATATGCAGAATACAAGCCTTTAATTTTTAGTGTAATTAATAGCTGTTGTTGTATAATTGCTTGTCATCTTAGCTTTTTATTGTAATTTGGATTTTTTCCTGCTATGCAATTTCTCACTTGGGAGAAAATAGAATCCAATGAACTTATTGTAAACAATACATTTAAATTATGTCAATATTGAATCATGAAATAATATATAGATAATCCTTTTAAAATGTATATAATGCTGTCACTACCATTTAGTCTAGATCTTTTATTTTTACTTATGAACAATTAAAAATCTGGGAGATATTAATGAGTTGTTGAAGGTTACATAAGCGAAGACCTAAGTTGAGTCTGTATTCTTTGCCTTTTCCATCATAACATGCAACTTCAATACTTTAAGTATTACTAAAATCTTTCACATTTCCATAAGTTTCTTCTGACATTATTTCTGAAACTTATGGCGCTTGCATTTATCTTGTGGTACCTTTTAATTTTGGTCTTAAATACTCTCCCAAAGTCATATAAAAATGGTTTGGTCCCCAGCCTGTGATGCTACTGGGAGTTGATGGATACCTTCGAAGGGGAGCCTGGTGTAAAGAAATTAAATCACTGGGCACAAGCTTTGAAATGGACATAGGGTCCCAGGCCCCTTTCTATTTCTCTCGTTGCTTTCACCATAGGTGAACAGCTTTTTTTCCACCCTGAGTGGACACCATGATGTGTGGCCTTTCCACAGGTGCAAAAGCAATGGGGCCAATTTATTATGGACTTAAGCCTCTAAAACTTTGAGACAAAATTAACCTTTCCTCCTATAAGTTGATTATCCCAGACATTTACAGTGGCAGAAAGCTGACAAACATACCTAGTGTGCACAGAGATCATCAAAGCTGACATGAGAATGGCCTAGTACAGATCTCACCCTCTAAATCTGTGTTGCCTATGAAATTATTATCTCTTTCAGGTTTTGATGTGTTCTGACATCTGAACGTTGAAGAAGGAGGAGGATGAGGCTTGAGAGGAAATTAACAACATAGTGCTGTATATATAACAAAATTTGTTTCCTTTTCATTTCTCATAACACAGGCTAACAATACCACTTCAAACTCCTTCCTGATATGATTAACATCTGCAGAAGTATGAATTGTGCTTCTACTATGGAATATGCTGTCCAAGGTGCTTACTATAACTCTGCTGGAAAATCGGGTCCCTTTAGTTGACCAGCTTTAGAACATTATCTAACTCTGTTTTTGTTTGTTGGTTTTGTTTTTAGGGGAGCTTTTCAGGGACCTAGAGGAAGCTACATAAGAGTTTCAACCCTTTCAAAAATTTAACAGTTCACAAAGGTAGCTTTGAAATAATTTTTCTTCTCACTGCAACTGAAGTTAAAATGAATTCACATCACTACCCAGATTTAAATTTATTTGTAACTATTCTATTTTTTCTAAAAGAATGTTCCTCACAAGTTTTGTAAAATTAAAGCAAAGGCTTTGGGTTTTTTTCTTTAGTTATATTTCCTACAAAAATTAAACTAATATAGTGTGATATAATATACTTATCCACCAAAAACATAAAATTAGCTATAGAAAATTAGGTATAATGCACTATAATGCACCCCAGGGATATAGGAACACTAGAAAAACATTCAGACTCAGCATTGAGCTTTAATCTATGCAATTTTCCCAAGCAGGAGTAGTTGTGGACAAAGAAAATTGAATATATCTTTCATTGTATGAATTGCTACGTATTTCCTGGTATGAGTTACTGTATATTTGGAAAACACCTCCATCCACAGCTCATCATGTGAAATACCTTCTCATTCAACTTCCATACACTCAGAAATGTATATTCATAAGCATTAGCTGCTCCACCTAATTATTCTAAATGTTCTTGGCTGTTTTACAATCCATTTTTCAGGAGCAAGTAAATTGTGTTCTAATTGAAGACTCTTGCTAGGATGCACATGAGACCAGAATTGCAATCTGCCAATTGCTCCTTACCTCTCTCAGATAGAGAGTGGTAACATTCTTGCTGGCATCCATGCTGACCATAGTCTCCATAATAGCTGTGTGATGCCCACTAAATTTCTCAAAATGTGAAGTAATGTGCCAACTGAACATGGGAGTCTCCATCTCATATATTTTATTTACAATAGTTTTTAACCTCAATCAGAATGGATGCTTGTATTAAGATTAATTGTAAGAGGACATTCTAAAATGCATGCTAGATTATCATGCTATTATTATAATTATCATACTCAATCTCTTTCTCTGAGTTTCAAACTGCCTATAATGTTAAGATAGACCACAGAAAAAAAAGGTGTGGGGCCACAACTTGCAAACAAAAAATAAAAAACAAAAAAATAAAACTCCCTATAAACTGGGTGGTAAAGTACCTACCTAGCCACAATTTTCATGAGCATTTTTAAAGTTATACTCCACAAGTATCTGTGCATACTCTCCTCTACTTCCTTATGTTTGGGCATTGTTATACTCCCTAGGATGTGGGTGCATTTTGCAAGTTTGGAGTAGGTGCTATTGATGGCTTTATTTCTCTCATCATTCTCATCCTTCAAGTGTTTGCTCAGCTCTCTCTATCCTTGTTGCTGAACATTTTCCCATTAGAATTAAAAGCATTTGAGTTGTTCCTAGTGACCTTATTATTACCAATGTGCTGGTGACCTACTCCAATCACTTTCCTAAACTCTTGCTCCAGATGTCCAACTCACTTTTTAACATTTATGCTTGAGTGTCTTGCTGTGGCTTCAAATTCAACACCTCCCAAGTTGAACTCACTGTCAGTTATCTGATCTCTCTCTCTCTCAGTTATTTGATATCTCTCTCTCTCTCTCTCTCTCTCTCTCTCTCTCTCTCTCTCTCTCACACACACACACACACACACACTCACAAACTCTTATTGTCATTTTGTCATTTCAGGTTCATTTCCCAAGAATGAGACCACTATCCACATAGCTCTCACATCAAATTTCTGACACTGCTTTCATTCAATGCTCTCTCTCTCAACAGCTACTTCTCCCCACAATATTCATACTCCATTTTATGTCCATTCCAGATCCTAAAAACTATTGGATCTGTTTGCGTTTCCTCACCTATAGTATCATGAACTTAGGACAATCACAATCAGCTCTTAACTTTCTTTCATTGATGCCTAACATTACCTTTACCCATAATATTCTATGGAAAGAGTTTATCAGAATATTTTAAAACATATCTTAAATATTGATATGCCTGTATCATCATTCTGTGTTGATGTTAGTTCTTTTGAGTAAATTCCAAGGAGTGTAATATCTGGGTCATACTGTGGTTCTACTTGATATATAGAGAGAAACATCAATGTTTATAGTAGCACAAATCACTATAACCAAGTTGTGGAACAGCCCAAGCACCTGTGAAACAGATGAATGGATAAAGAGGTACATATACACAATGGAGTTTGTCTTAGCCATAAAGGAGAATGAAGTTATGTCATTTGCTGGTAAATGGATGGAACTGGAGAACATTGTACCAAGTGAAATAAAACAGACTCAGAAAGTTAAGGGTCAAAGTTTTCTCTTATATGTGAAAACCAGAGAAAATTTTTTTTTTCAAAAGGGGATTGGGAGAGGGAATCTCATTAATATAGAGAGGAGACCAGAAGAGCAGAGAAAGTGAATTGAGGGGGAATGAATAGGGACAGGAAAAGAGAGAAATAGTGGAATGAATTTGACCAAGTTATGCTATGTATATGAAAGTACCACAATGAATTCCACCTTTATGTTTATCTATGAAGCACTAATTAAAAATAATTATAAATTAAAAACTGTTTTTATTTATTTTAACATTTTAATGGATTTTCATTTTCTTTATGATGAATTTAAGGCATGACAGATCTGACCCCCTATTTCCCTCTCTTGTGTCTAATCCATCCTTACTTGCTTTTAGATTCTTTCAATTATATTGATTTTTTAAATTCATTGAGCAAGACATATTTTCTCTGCACTTCTAATCATCACTTGATGTTCCTTTTATGTAGAAATGTCATCTATGCCCCCTGATGATATTCTTCTGAATCTAACATGATGTTGCCCTACATACATATATGTATACACTGATACATATGTTTAATGTGTCTGGAGACCAGTGGGGAAAGGAAAGAAAAGATTGGAAGAAAAATGGAATGGAGAATGATTTAAAGACAGATGCGGTTCTTCAAAGCTTCAAGTCAATTAAAATTGATTAAAGTTAAAAAGTAATTTTGGGCTTTTGTGTATCATGAAAAAATCTGTTTATTTATTTTGTACTTGTGATTTTGGGTTTTTCAGCGTTTGGGGAATACTTATTAAAGAAAGCTGAAGGAATTAAAAAGTCGAGACCTCTACAGATTTCTAATGAATTCTTGCTGGAAAAAAATCAAAGAAAACTTTCATGTTTTTCTTTTTATTTAGACTCTCAACAGCACATAATCTATAAAGGGTACCCTAGGGTATTCAAAGATAAATTTATATCTGTGTTTAGAATCAATAATATGACCTTTTAAAGAAATCAGAAAATGTATGCTGCTAAGTATGATTAACTTAGGGGAAGATTAAAGAGAATTTGCATCACCTTTACATATATATGGAAGAAAGCCTGGATAGTTTGGGGACTAAACATAGGAATAAAAATTTTAACAATGAAGCTATATCTTGAAAAGAAAGTGCATGAATAACCTAAAATTGACTCTATATTACCTTAATTGTGCATTAACAATGTAAATGTAAAGTATTAAAGTGAAATATATATTGCCTATATTGCATATCTAAGTATTCTTGATTTTATATTGGTATGTACTGAAGTTTTCTGCACTAGATGACATAATAAAAACATGAAATTGAGACTGGACTTTATATGGACCATATATTTAATTAATTTGTTTAATTCATTGCAGCCTAGATATCAACTTGCAAACTCTTGGCCTTTGAGGATCTAGATAAGCTTCTTTGAACCATTATTTATACCTTTTGAAAACATAATGCTCTCTCCTTTTTTCTTTCTCTTCTACTTTCCCTTCAAATTCCTGTGTGTGTGTGTGTGTGTGTAAAGTCAATGAGAATCTAGTTCATATCTGGTTTGGACATTTTGCTCGAAACTCAACAGAGTTAGCTTGATCTAGGTATCAGAATGCCTTTTATTTCATATTTTTCCTTCATTGTCTCAATATTATCCTTGAGTCCCACCCAAAATTGCTTTTACAAGGTTTTATGTACATAGAAAATATACATAAGGTTTTGAAAGATGGAGGGATTTGCACATGTCTCCAGCTTTTTACCATTTTCTCCCTTTTTCTTCTTTTTCTCTGACTCCCCTCATCCCCATTTTCCTCATGAGAGAAAGTTCTGCCTTCTTCCTTATTGCAAGCCTTAGTATAGATCTATGATCCTTGCACTTGATGATGTCCTCTCCTCCTCACCCATAAGGAGTTCATCAAAAAGCATTTTGTCCTCACCTTCTCAGAGAAAAAAAAAACCCAAAAACAAAAAAAAGAACTTTATTACATCACAATGCTACTAAATCTCTTTTTTAAAAATGATTGATATGGGGCTGGGGTTCTGGCTCAGTGGTAGAGCACTTGCCTAGCATGTGTGAAGCACTGGGTTCAATCCTCAGCACCACATAAAAATAAAAAAATAAAATAAATGTCTCTCAACAACTAAAAAAAATTAAAAATGATTGATATTATTTTATTTTAATGCTGAGTAATATTCCAATGTATATACATGCCACATTTCTTTATCCACTCATATACTGAAGGGTATCTAAGTTGGTTCTATAATTTAACTATTGTTATTGTGCTGCTATAAACATTGATGTGGCTGTATCCCTGCAGTATGTTGTTTTTAAGTCATTTGGGTATAAACCGAGGTGTGGGATAGCTGGGTCAAATGGTGGTTCCATTCCCAGTTTTCCATCGAACCTCCATACTGCTTTCCAGATTGTTTGCACCAATTTGCAGTCGCACCAGCAATGTATGAGTGTGCACTTTTCCCTATATCCTTGCCATTTGCAGGTAAATGGATGGAGTGGGAGATTATAATGCTAAGTGAAGTAAGCCAATCCCCTCTCCCCCCCAAAAAAATATGCTGAATGTCTTCTCTGATATAAGGATGCTGATTCTTAACAGGGATGGTGGGGAGCATGGGAAGAATAGACAAACTTTAGATAGGGTAAAGGGGAGGGAGGGAAAAGGAGCGGGCATGGGGGTAGGAAAGATGGTGAAATGAGATGGACATCATTACCTTAAGTACCTGTATGAAGACACAAATGGTCTGACTCTACTTTGTGTGCAACCAGAGACATGAAAAATTGTGCTCTATTTGTGTAATATGAATTGAATTACATTCTGCTGTCATATATAACAAATTAGAATAAATAAAATAAAATAAATGATTGATAGCTCTATTAGTCTATGCATCTGCCCTTACTGATAAAATTACAAAGTTTAAATAGACTGGCAGAACAAAGTTTAAACTGTGGAAGAACTATAGTAGCAATGTTAGTAAAATATATAATTAAGCAATCAAAAATCAAAGTCTAAAATGAATTGGTGAGTTGTGAATTTTACAGTAGGGGGTGCTATACTTTGACATACTGTAGTTTACATCTTTTTAAAAAAATGTTAGTTAATAAGTGAACATTTGGATGACTGATCAAATTTGTGTGCAATTGGCATGCATATTGTACTAAAATTATAATTACTTAAGAGCAATTACTCTAAGTAATACTTCATTGACTAGTTAAGTATCTATTTATGCTGTAAGATCTAATAGAGTTTCCCTTTTATTACTTTTAAAATGATTATTACTTTACCTACTTTGAGTAGTAATTCAGAATTAATATTACTTTACTGCATAAATTGGATAAGCTTAAAATAAAACAATCTATTGAATTCATGCTGTAGAACACAGTAAAGAAAATGTCATACAGCCCAGATATCAACATAATATAGTGTACTATAAAAAGAAATTAAGGGCAGAAAATCTGATACCCAAATTTAGTGAATATTAAATAGAGAAACTGGATATATTTCAATTCAGCCATATTTGAAATAGACTATAAATATTAGATATGCCCCCTTTCTATTTTTTTTTAAATTCTGTCATCTTTTCAAGAGAAAAAGAAAATTATAGAAAAAACTGGAAAAATCAAAATGGGGAGTCATTTAAGTTGCAGTATAGCAGCATAACACGTAAGCTATTAACCTTTGAAACACTGTTGTTCTAGCTGTTGAAAGAGTCCTTGAACAGCGAGGACAGATGAATTGTTCTTTCAATCAATAAATCTCCTTACTGGAGGTTGTGCTTTGCCCACAGAGTTGCTAAGCCTAGCTCCTAAACCCATAAGTCCTGAAAAACCATCAGCTCCACATGATAATATTTCCAAGAATAAAGCAAAGGGTATAAAATTACTACCATTCAATTGAAAATACAGATCAAGCCATGGCCCTTAGTCTGAACAAAAGTAATCTTGGAATAATTGGAGTTAGTTAAACCATAAATTATTGTTACTGTGGGGTTATTTATTTATTTATTTTTATCAATACCTCCAAGCAATAATTCCTTCTCAAAAATAACACAACTTGCATATGATGGAAATTTTGATCAAGTTAACCAAGTCGCATAATGTTCTTCACATATCCCACATATTTAATTTTTAAAAATTTGTTCTGCTTAGATATACATGACAGTAGAGTGTAGTTTGACATATTATACACACATAAAGTATAACTTAAATTCCTGCGTGAGGCTTCTGTGGCAGAGATGAGAGAACTATATCTGTGATTCACTTAAAAGAGACTGGCAAGTTAGTAAAGCAACCAGAATGCTCAGAAGTACATTCCTAAAATATACTAATAAGATTGTTTGCATTACCTATTAAGTACTATTTTTTAATGGAAAGAAATTATGATGGCAGTACTTCTTCAGATTGCTATGAGGTACCCCAAAGAATTGAAGATCATAGACAATTTACCCACAAACTTCTCCTGATTCAAGTCATTCTCTTCTTAAAAACACAAAAGATGAAAGACTTTTTTGAAATTTAAGAATATCAACAACAGAAGAACAGATGATGATAATATCAGGATTACTTTCAATTGTTCCTGAAGTTAAATTTCCTGCATATATACACCACAATTTCATACAATTGAGATTCTATATTTTGAACTGCATCTGTGTATTATTTTTCTTAGGCATTTTGAATCCTATGTTCCTTTGTTCCAGAATAAGTTACAGAGAGAGATTAACTTAAAAGAAAACAGATTTTATTTGTATATTCTGTATGAATAGGAATGTACATATTTTTCTGTCTCATTGTAACTTCGGCCTTTGAGGGTTTCCTACAACAGCAACTAAGATTAGTAATGATTAATATTACATGAATAGTAAAAGCTCCCCTCTTTCTCTGTGTCTAGCTTTTGTTTATGAAGGGGACATATTAAGACAAAAACGTGAATCTGGCATTTATTCTTTCCTGTGTAACTAAGATAAAGTGAAATTTTAAAGTCCTGAATTTCAACTTTAATATTAGATACATATACACACTTTTTTTCGAAGTCTGTTTATACATTCTGATTGTTTTAACAATAATTTGAATTTCAGAAATATACTCAGCTGGATTGCACATTAACTCCGTATAACTTAAGATACTAAAAATAATGTTTCTCCTTTATTTGTTAATGCATGTTTTTATCTTGGTCATAAGAAATCACCTACTGGTTAGTAGGAAAAGATTAACTAAGCTTTCTATCCAGTTTACAATTTAGATTGGTCATATTATTAAACCATAATTGATAGCTGCTCATTGATTCTCACCATGAGGCAGGCATCTAGAAGTAGGGTGTTCTGTATTAAGGAACAAGGTCATTGGCCTGGGGCCAGCACTGGCTGTGTATCTGTTGCTTGCTGTGTAAGTCCTGTTTCTATTTTTATCTTTGTTGTCCCTGGCCTTTGGTGCTTAAATCTGTGGTCCATTAACCTCTGTTCTACCCTCTGTTCTAGAAACAGTTCTGGTAGTGGTCCCCAATGAGTTTGATTCTACATCCTTAATGCAGAGTCATGAGGATTTAAGGATAAGGATTTGCTCATATAAGAAACTTCATCTGAAAAAAAAAAAAAAAGAAACTTCATCTGAGACCTGAGTGTGATTGTCATTGGTCTCAGCCATAGTGGCTTCACCATACTCTTTTTACTACCATAGGGACCTTAGCAAGTCTCTCAGGTGCTTCTGGTTCAATAACAAGTGAAGAAATAAGGGTCTCTCTAGAGAAATAAAACTCAACCACTTCCCTCTACTGGACAGTACAGCAGTAACAAGGTCACTTTGGTTAGTCTCTTGATGGGTCATTGGTACCAGACCCTCAGAGTTGATCTTACTATTATGTTCCTTCTTAACATAAATGCTTCTTTCTTGAAAGGAAAACCCAGACAAAATAATTCAGGACATCTGTCTTCTAGTCATTTCCAGGCCTCTCTAACCTTTCCATTTTTATTCTAAGTTTCCTAGAGTCAGAAAAGGTATGTCTTCCTTTTTTGATTTGCCTATTTAGAACTCTGTGGTTCAATCCCAAATCCTTGCTCTTGGTATGCTAAACAGAGAGATAAAGACATTTGACAGTCTT
This sequence comes from Urocitellus parryii, assembly GCF_045843805.1. Lineage (NCBI taxonomy): Eukaryota > Metazoa > Chordata > Mammalia > Rodentia > Sciuridae > Urocitellus > Urocitellus parryii. The sequence goes on along the minus strand of NC_135538.1, from coordinate 65,068,463 downwards.
TCCCCATGACAATATTCTAACTCTCAAGGTTATTGACTTGTTTCCAAATCATATTTTTAAATGTCAGAAGCTGAATCTTTCCCTTTGATTCTCTCTGTAATAACCCCTAATCTTCTTCAAGCAGAAGGACAGAGTAGGCAAAGAGCATGTGGTACAGAGAAAGTTTGAAAGGTTATAGGAAAACATTATAACCTTAGCCCATCACATTTATTACTGATTTTTTTCCCTTTATACTTCTAAAAGTAGACCATGAATTTAAGGCATATAAAATTCAAAAGAAAATGCCCTTGTGGGACTTTTTCCCCACATCCAGAAAATATGTAGAGAAAAATTGATAAAGTTTCAAGTATAAAAATTAAATACATTTGTATGGTAAACTAATACTCAAAAAATGATTAACAATTTATTAGAGCTATTATCCTTCATGTTGTTGTAAGAACACCGATATCTACAATTCTTAAAAGTACTTGCAGATAAAAAAGGGAAGGATAGACATTCAATTTGTGAATAAACACTATGTTCAGTTTTTTCTTGTTATTAAATAAATGTAAAACATAATGATATATGATTTTCCTACCATAGATTAGCAAATATTTAACAGAATGGTACAGGAAAATATAGAAAAACTGGCACTTCTTATTGAAGCATTAAAAACATATAATTGTTGAGAGCATAGGATTTAGAAGTCTCACAAGCTTTGGACTGAAATTCTGCATGGCAGTTTATTAACAGTGTGAACATGGCAAGAATCTTTTACCTTTGGACTTTAGCTTTTTACTCCTCTGACTGGAGATAATGATATAAAACTCAAGTGGTTTTAAGAGGGTTATACATGATAATTTATGTGATGTTCTTGACATTTTAAGTTTCAATAAGGAGATTTTGTTATTAGTGTATAAATTGGTTAAGCCATTTGTGAACAGGAATTTGGCTCTGTGTGTGTGTGTGTGTGTGTGTGTGTGTGTGTACACATATGCATAGATTGCCAAGTGAACTTGAAATGTATGTTACATGATAAGATTTCTAGGGATTTTTTTAAAGGAATGATCAGATGTACACATGCAATGTACGAAAAGTAATTTAATCATAGCTTATTCATAATAGTAAGAAAATTGGAAGTAAATACAAAATAGGACTTTATTTAATAATAGGTCTTTATTAAAATCTTGGTGCATCTACTATTGAAATACAACTTTTGTTGAATCCACTTTAGTTTTTGGTTGGTTTGCCCTTTTCTCCCTGTAAGATCAGCCATATGTTTTAAAGCACTGTGTTGTATTTTAATGTGTCATTTATCTGAACCTGGAGATTTTTCTGGTGTACTTAATTTGTTGTTTCATTTAACCAGAAATATATGTAGGGTTTTTTAACATGGGTATATTTTTACAAAATATTTAAAATTGAAAGCAGCAATCTTCAAAGAAATGTGCCTATTAGAATTATTTTATATACGTATATAATACAGTATCAAATAAAATATTAAAACATCTTAGGTGGTTGCATTTTAGGGAATTATTGTTATTTTTATGTTTTAAAAAGTGGTTTTCTTTGATCCACTAATCTTATAATTATAAATGAATATTTAATTTTTTATAATGATATTTATTTTTTTATTTATTTTAGCTGTGGTAGGCACACACAGGGCCTTGTACATACTCTCTACCCATTCTACCACCGAGCTACATCACCAGCCCTATATTCTTTTCAATGTGTTTAAATGTACATACTTTTAAAAAAATATAGAATTTGGTTCCCTTTAGTACATTTTCTGTGCACACAAACATTTTCATTATTTTCCAGTGATACATAGTAAATACACTGTTTTGTTACTTGTTCTAAAAAAATGCCATCTTATAGTACTTAAACACACAGTCATTTATTCTGACATTCAGTACCAGCTCATTCTGACTCTGTATTGCTATCTGACCTTATTTTTTTATGACTTCACAGCCTGGGCCCTTCCTGGGTCAAGTTGATCCACTGAGTCTCCTTCAAGTGAGCATTGCCCACTCCCATGTCCCTTGTGATTCCTCATTCTATGGGTTGTATTAGCCTTTCCCAAAGCCCTCTATGCTAAACCATACTAATGATTGAAGGTAAACTGAAGCATTATATTACACTAACTCTTCTGCCTTCTTTAATCCTTAAAGGATGAATAGTATCTTTATCTTTGAATTTCTATGTATTTCTAATTCATGTCTCTTAAAAACACCAGTTGCACAGAGCCATACACTGTACATTTTTGTGAAAACTTGTCTTATCATTAGATTAAATCTTCCTATACAGAGGATTACTTTGTATTTATCATTGTAGATACAGCATCATAGTTCCTGATGAATACTAGATGCTCATGAATATTTGTTTATTGACAGACTAAATAAATATTTCTGCAAGTTAAAGAATCTTGGAAATCAAAAAGGACTATTAATTGTATGTGTATCAAATATGAATTAGCAAAAACAAGCCATAATTAGTCACACATGACAGGAGAATGAATTTTGTTACATTGTACACAAATGGACACAACTTTTCATTTCTCTGGTCGTACATGATGTATAGTCGCACATTTGTGCAATCAGACATGTAATGATGTCCTTATCATTCCATCATCTTTCCTACACCCATGCCCACTCCTCACCCCTCCCTCCCTTTTGCCCAATCCAAAGTTCCTCCATTCTTCCCATGCTCCCTGCCCCCAATTGTGGATCAGCATCCACCTATCAGAAAGAACTTTCAGCCTTTGGTTTGGGTGGATGGGCTTACTTTGCTTAGCATGATATTCTCCAGCTCCATCCATTTACTGGCAAATGCCATGATTTTATTCTTTATTAATGCTGAATAATATTTCATTGTGTATATATACCACAGTTTCTTTATTCATTCATTATTGAAGAGCATCTAGGTTGGTTTCACAGTTTAGCTATTGTGAATTGAGCTGCTATAAACATTGACGTGGCTGCATCACTATAGTGTACTGATTTTAAGTCCATTGGGTAAAGAGTGAAGAGGGGGATAGCTGGGTCAAATGGTGGTTCCATTGCAAATTTTCAAAGAAATCTCCATACTGCTTTCTAAAGTAGTTAACACCAATTGTAGTGCCACCAACAATGTATGGGTGTACCTTTTTCCCCACATCCTCACCAACACTTATTGTTGCTTGTCTTCTTGGTAATTGTCATTCTAAGTTGGAGATGAAATCTTAGAGTAGTTAGGATCTTCATTTCTCTAATTACTATAGATGTTGAACATTTTTTCACGTATTTGTTGATTGATTGTACATCTTCTGAGATATGCCTGTTCCATTCCTTAGCCCATTTATTGATTGGATTATTTGCTTTTTTGAAGTTAAGTTTTTTATATATCCTGGAAATTATGCTCTATCTTATGTGTGTGTAGTAAAGATGTTCTCCAACTAACTCTGTGGGCTCTCTTCACAATATTGATTGTTTCCTTTGCTAAGAAGAAGCTTTTTAATTTAAATCCATCCTATTTATTGATTCTTGACTTTATTTCTTATGGTTTAGTAGTCTGATTAAGGAAGTCAGGACCTAATCTGACATGATGGATATTTGGGTGCACTTTTTCTTCTATTGGGCACATAGTCTCTAGTCTAATTCCTTAGTACTTGATCCTAAATAATTTCTTAAAGTAATAATTATAATTAAAATAAGTCTCAAATCCTTATATCAACCAATGTTTTAATCAGCTTTTTTTCTGCTGTGACTAAAAGGACCCAATCAGAACAATTTTAGGGGAGGAAAGTTTATTTGAGTGCTCATGGTTTCAGAAGTCTCAATCCATAGACTGCAGGCTCTATTCCTCACAGCTCAAGGTGAGGCAGAACATCATGGCAGAAGGAAGCAGCTCAAGTCAGGATCAGACAGCATAGAGAGAGTCTCCACTCTCCAGATGAGAAATATATACCCAAAGCCACAAATCAATTCCCACCTCCTCCTTTCACACCTTACCACTTCAATTACCACTCAGTTAATCTCTATCAAGGAATTAATTCACTGTTTAGGTTAAGACTCTTATAACCCAATCATTTCTCCTCTGAACCTTCTTGCATTGTCTCATATGTGAACTTTTGGGGGGATACCATATCTAAACCATAAGAGTCAACTAATTCCACTCTGTTTGATAAATAGCTCTGAGAACGTTTTATAAATTTAATATTTTTTTTAAATGTGATCTCTCTGAGTTGTACAGGCTGGCCTTGAGTTCTCAATCCTCCCATTTCAGGCTCCCAAGCAGCTATTTACTGAATCTGGCTCAAATTTAATTAATTATTTTCCATTTAAGATTAAAAAAATATCAGAAGTTGGATTGTGCACTTTGATCCTATGTAGTTTTCAATGTCATATAAAGCTATAAGAGACACTTTCAAATGTTCTTTCTAAAGCATTCCTTCTGGGTGCTTGAATTTCAATTACGATGAGTACATGAAGGAAAATGACAGACTGAAATTTAAGAATAAGCAAATCTTGAAAGAAGACACTATTTAATTGGATTGAGTTCTGTTGTCTACATACTTTTGCTCAAAAGTTTTATAGTATTCTCATATAAACACATTTGGATTCTGACTTTAGATTATAGACTAGGAAAAACATTTACTAGCAGACAACCAAAGTTCTGTTTCAAGCCTTAGATACGGGTACTAGAAAAATAGCATCCTATGTAAGTGTGCACATGGGCACTCAAGTGCTCTAAAGCTAAACACAATGTAGCTTAAAATCAGGGTACAATGTCATTTATCAAAGTAATTTGTCAAAGGAATTATAACTGAAATTTCAGACAGGGAGGAAAAGAAACCCTCTAGGAGCATGGCAAAATTAGATTATGTGCACAGTGCTCAAGAACTGTGCTTGAGCTCCACCATTTATGAGGTCTTATTCTTTGTCTCAGAGGCAGTCGAACATCACATCAGAGGCTTCATAGCATTATTTAATTGTGTTATTTCGGGAACTCTGAAGGGAGAAAAAAAGGAGCACTAAAAAATTCGCTGGAGGTCTCATTAGCTACCACTCTTGGTTGGGCATTAAAATTATTGTAGTATGCATTCTCATGGTGTTTGACTATAAAGAAATAGTTTGTTTCATGGACTGTGTCTACAATATCTTCCCATTGTTACAGTCTGTTACCAAGAGTTAGAAAAAGGTGTGCTGGGGAGGTGCATAAGTTTCAGAATATTTTAATGATATAATCAGGGACCAGGCATAGTGGCACGTGCCTGTAATCCCAGAAGTTTGGGAGACTAAGACAAGAGGATCATGAGTCCAAAGCCAGCCTCAGCAAATGAGTGAGGTCCTAAGTAATTTAGTGAGATCTTGTCCTTATCTTTGAATGAAATATAAAAAGGGCTGTGGATGTGGCTCAGTGATTAAGTGCTTCCAGGTTCAATCTCATATATATATGGGGTTGACATATATATATATATATATATATATATATATATATATATATATATATATATAAAGAATATTTGTGTGCAGAGGTATGTATCATTGCAATACAAAAGCATTTAATAGTGTGTTACTAGTATTTGGGGATATTGAAATCTAATACCTCAAAGTGCTTGGGTGAAAAAGGAAAGTAACACAAAACAAATCCAAATAGTTATAGCACTTTGGAAATACAAATTACTTTTAAAAACTTTGTTTCTCTTCTCCATTTCTAGAGACAAATATGAAGTTTGATTTCTTCCTAATTCCTATCTAAGATTTTCAATGAGAGAAAACTACTAAGTTTTAAAAAGACAATTACAGTTATTAAACACAAAGAACATTAAGTGTTTCTCCTCTATTCAATTGCTTTTACCATTGCACCAAACACTGTGCTGGGATACATAACTGGATTTTGTTATTCAAATATAACCTTGATTTTCAAGTAGTATTCTCTAGGGAATGGACACCAGGGTTTGATCATTTCTGTGGGAACCATATCTGCATTGAGATAAACACATTGTTGGTTAATAGTTCTTTGATCTATAATTGCACATTATTAATGTTCCTATAAACCTGTGCTTTCTACGGTCCCTGTAGTTGAAGAGAGCTATGCTTTTGACAAAAAAAAAAAAATATCCAACTTCTATTTCACTGCTTAGGTCTAAAATTTGGGAGCCATCCTTGCTCCTCCTTATCCTTTATGCACCACTGCATAACAAGGCTTCAAATCCCTTGAGGCCAACCAAATTTTGCCCAATAAATGCCTTTCTACTATTGAAGTAATCTCTTGCCTAGATTGTTTCTACAGCTTTCCTAATTGTCCTTGTACCATCTAACACAGCTTGTACACTTTTGCCAGTGTAATCTTCCTTGTTTGCTCACCTGCTTGCAAAATTCCCCATTTCTTTCAGGGCTAACCTCGAACAACTTTTGAAAGGCTTTCATGGGCTGGACCCTATGTGTCTGCCTAGAACATAGAACTTCTGCCCTTCCATTCTGTTTCTACATTTGGGGCCATCTTGCTATTTCCAAACCATTAGATGCCAGTGCTATCCTTAACCTATGATGTTGTATTTACCATAGATATTTCCAGATTAACTTCTCCTAGCCTTTAAGACTATGATTCCTATCAAATGATTTTAAAGATAATGGTACCAAGGTCATTCTTCTCAACAAGTTTATGCTGAGCAACTGGATGTTCAAATGTAAAACTATAAGGTGTAACACTTACTTATATCTTATATAAGCATTAAGTCAAAATGAATCTAATCTAAAAGACCTAAAACTATAAAATTCTCAGAATAAAACAGGGCAAAAATTTCACAACAGTGAAGTTAGCAGTGATTCCTAAAACAACACTCCAAAGTCACAGGCAATAAGGGAAAAATACATTAATTTTGCTTATATATGATATAATTTTGTACATCAAAAGTCACTGTCAAGCAAATGAAAAGGTAACCCACAGAGTGAGAAAAATGCTGGCAAATCATATAGCTGAAAAGCAATTAATATCATAGTATGTAGTCTTAAAATTCAACAACAATAACAAAAAATATGCTCTATATCACTAAATATAAGAGGAATGCAAATCAAACTATAATGAGATAACACCTCACATTCATTATGATGGCCAGCATTAAAAAAATCAGAAATAAACAAGTGTTAGCAATGAAGTAGATGCAATGAAGTTGACACAATGAAATTCTTGTGCACTGTTGGTAGAAATGTAAAATAATACATTGTGGAAAACAATATTTAAAACACCAGGCTGGGGATTGTTTGGTTGTAGGGTGCTTGAATAGCATTCATGATGATTTTGATTCTATACCCAGCACCACAAAAAGTAAATACATAAGTAATAAAAATAGAATTAACATATAATTCAACAACTCCACATCTGGATATAAATCTCAAAAAATTAAAAGCAGATTCTCAAAGAAATATTCATTCACTCATGTCTACAGAAGTGTTATTCACAATAGCTAAAACATGCATGTAACAGAACTGTCCAAAGACTGCTGAATGGATAAATAAAACATCTTCAATATGTGCATTTAAGGAAATATTCAATCTCCAAAAGCAAGGAGATTCTCTACAACAAGAATAAAAGTTGAGTATCTCAATCAAGCTAAGTAGGCTAATAGCAAAAAGATTAATACTATATGATTCCATTTGCATGAGTAGTCAGAATAATAGGAACATAAAAATTAATGGCAGTTGCCAGAGGCTGAGGGAGGGAAGAATTGTTTAATGGGTACAGGGTTTGTTTTACAAGATGAAGAGTTACGTTGATAGATGCTGGCGATGTTGGCACAAGATGATAAATGCATTTGTTAAATTTTAGTTTTTCTTTTTAATTAACATGTATTAATTTTCCAAATTATGAGATTTGATCTAATATTTTAATGTAGATATTCAACGTGCACTGATGAAATTCAGCTTCCCTTTATCTTTGTCCCCCTCCGTACTCCGCCATATAACTTCTTAATCTCTAGTAATCATTATTCTGCATTTAGTTCCACCAAGAATATATTTAATGCTACTGAACTGTACACTTAAATTTACTTTGGTGGTAAATTTTGTGCTATGTGTATTTATCACAATATTTTTTAAAAAGGAATAAAAAAGAGACTAGGCTAAGGTTGACATTTCCCCTAAAAAAACCTCAGGAGCTCTGTTGTATGGTTAGAGGATCTTCCTGAGATCCAAGTGGTCTAAAGGATTCTGCCACAAAATTTAGTCTCTGAATTATAATTTGTTGGACCTTCCCAGGGATTAAGATGGCCAAAGGCAACCATTCTTTATTCGTTATAATGTACAGCTCAATGGTCTGCCTTGAACAAATGAAGGAACGTGAATATTTTGTTAAATGCTTCCCTTCACACGTAGGTGGGGGGACCTATGAAATCATTTTTTTCTTTGCTCCTTTCTGATGAAAGCAAGAATGATATAACCTTGCTTCCCACACTCTGAACCATGATTTCCTGCCAATTAGATACAGAAGTCATACATAGAGGTCACATTCATCCCATATACACCAAGACAGCCTCACTGGTAGGTGATACAGTGATAAGCCTGTGGCTGAATAGCCACTGCCTTGAGCACCCTGGGAGCACTTTTTGCTAGCCTACGAGGACATTTCCTGGAACACAATGTTAGGTGCCCCCAGATGTAAGAATACTCATGTTGGGTCAGTGGGTAAGATTCTAACATCCTTTACCAGTCCTATATAGAAAAGGTCTGTTCCAATTGGCTAGTACCTGTACCATACACATTGTTAAACAAATGTTTCCCCTGAGCATAGTAGTTTGGAATAATTGCCAAGATAATCATGATTGCTATTGTTTACACTATATAATGGTTCCTGTTTTGCTGTGCACTTGAGATACATCATACATATAACTTTTTATGTAAAATCTCTCAATTAAACTTTAAGAATGTTTTTCATAATAAAAAATTATCAAGAATTGCTAAAACACTTCATGATATATAAACCTTATAATGGAAAACATATCGAATTTTTAAAATAAAATGTAATTTTAATGGTAAACATGAAAATTTTGAAATATAAGAATTGTATAAAGAAAATAATGACTAGGTATAATCTTAACATTCTCACACACAAGCCTTTACAAAATATAATCTGGTTTAAATTTAAAAATAAATGTTTAAATTTAATTAAGATTTTAGATCAGTGATCTATTGTAAAGAAAGTACTTGTCAGGTTAAGTTTGAAGTACTAAAATTTGCAAACATTTGTACCAATCTTTCTGGGCCCTGGACAAATAAGTCATAGAATATGCTAACAAAAAACCTTGGAAAGGTCTACAATGATAATACACTATTTGAAAAGGCCATTAATTAAATGCCTTCAGCACATCAATAAAAATTTTACATCATTACTGTGAAGTTTGTTTTTGAATAATCAACAGTCTCTTAGTACTTTGCAGGAATAAATGCTTAAAGGCAATCAGGAGCAACTTATTTATAGTATAATTAAAAGGGAGGGGTACATGTAAAAGGGAATGGAAACACATTAAAGATGTCCTCACAGATCAGCTAGGGGAGCTAATTATACTGTGCAAACAAGGTTAGTTCCCACTTAGCCCACCTGGTGGAGTAGAATAGCCTCAACATCAAATCTGGTCCTAGGTTTATAGAAATGAGGACTTTTATAGAAATTATGTGAAAGAAATAGTCCCAATGGGTACAGATAAGTGGAAAATTTCTTTAATACATGATTTGGGACCCATTTATGTGTTATGAGGGTATGATTTTCTAGACTCTATAAAATGTAATTGAAGCATTAGATCAACTACAAAAGAAGTCAGACTAGAGGAATTGTGAATCAAAAAGTGCTATCATGAGATATTAGAACCATTGAATAATCTTCCTAAGTAATTAAAAAATACTTTCTTATACACACTAGGGAACTGGATACTAGTTCTTTAAGACAATTAGTTATTGACATTTAAAATGAAGTTTTTCATTGGTTAAAGCAGATTAGGTTTTAATAATGTGTATGTACATATAGACACACATATATGCATTCATATGGCAAAACATTATTGAGATAAATCATTAGCTCTTCTAGGCAGAGAAACTTTACATATACAGTTCTACATCTTTAAATGTTTTTCTATCAATTTTCAATTTCAAATAGCTCACAGCATGTGTTCACACTTGTTTGTACTATGAATTGTTTGGGATGAAGCAGTGAAAAGTGAATCGCTTGGGAGCACAAGACAGATGCCAGAAAAAGCCAGAGATCATCATTGATGTTCACACACTCTTTGAAAATTTCTAGGTCAAATCTCTACTCCTGTAAAGATCTCATACTGCCTTTGACTTTGCCTGCATTCCCCCAAAATATCCCCTTACTTTCAATCATTATCAGAATGCTTTAGAGTATAATTAACCTAAGGTATTACCAACTACTAGGGAGAGGAACCACATTTTTAGTAGGACATCTCTATTTCATGAGTCAAATCCAAATTAAACGAGCTGAAGCCAGAGAGGGTTTAGTTTGTTCAAACTTATCACCATTGACATAGTTTTAGGTGCACAGGATATAGGATAAAATGGTAGTGTTAATTTTCAGTGATGTACATTTTTATTTTTTTTTAACTACAGGTATTTTAAAGGGAACTCTGGTATGAATATATGAAACTGCTTAGATAAATGTCGTATTAGCAATCCATCCTTACATATGCAATAAATAAAAAAAATTTTTTTGGAACTATATATATCAACCAGAATGAGATAATATAAAATTTGTCCTCAGTACTTAGTATTGAATGAGTAAATAATAATTTTCTCTTTTATTTTTTAAAGTTATTTGTAAAGATAAATCAAGTATAAGCATGTAGTATACAATGTTTGGAATAAAATTTAAAACACAAAATGGTACTGAAGCTGCCAGTTATCAGTGATGAGCTCTGCTCCCCAACATGTTAAAATTGGAATATTGGAGAAGCGTGCTGAGGCAAGCATATGAAGCAGGGTTTAATTAGTAAGGGGTAACATAGACTTCTCCGGGGAAGGGGAAGGTAACCATTGCTGATATTCTGATATCCCAAGAAGAGAGGTGTTCTGCCATTTTTATAGGTCCTAGGCTTCCTTTGTTCTCCTGCCCTCCTCCCCTTATCTTTCTCCTTCCTGTGTACAGTACTAGATATTTGACTAGGTTTAGGAAATGCTAGATAGGTGTGAGGATGGCCTTAGGCCTGAGCCTAAGCAACTCTATTTTAAAAACTCCAGTTTGAAAACTCCAGTCTTCTTAAGCACACCCAACAGAGCCCTCCAGTATGGCCTCAAACAAGTTACTTCCCCTCACCCTGATAAACAGAGTGAAGCCTTTGGCAGGCTGTCCACTCCTGATAAGACAGAAAGGTGAGAAGATCAGGGTGGAGACCACCAGACCAGGTGTTTCTGACCCCAGGGTAAATGATGTCATGGAGAAATGCAGTGGTAGCTGATAAGGATTGAAAGGGGGATCAAAAATCCCAAAATTTAGTATAAATAGTAGAGCTAAGAAACAGGGATGCTCTGGAGCTGGAGAGCCTAATGAGGAACTGGACTGGCATCCCATCATGTGTCATCATTTTCCTGATCCTCTGCATGATCCTCACAGCTCTCAAACTCTACCACCTCATCTGGACCTTGGTGAGAGCTCCAACTTCTCCATATGACCCTCTCCTCAACCAGTCATCCACTCCATGCCAGAAAAAGCCTGCCTTGGTCTGTACCTGATCACCATGGTCTGAATGAATGTGCATCTGCTGGACTTAAAACTTAAGGCTTAAGATTTTTGATCTGATATTTGAACTTAGCAAACAGAGGGAATTTCTGTCATTATCCTGTCATGATTAAGTGTATTTGCAGTGCTTAGAATTACTCTAGAATTGTTTTCAGTGAATTAATTAATCTAGAGATTTTTGCTGTGAATTGATTATATCTATTGCAGTGCCTAGCATTAACAATTGTCGTTTTCTTGATTAAGAACCTATAAAGTGAAATTGTATTGAGAAATTTGAGTGAATAAAGCATTGAAAGGGACAGAAGCACATGGAAATTCTTTATTTCTTCCCCTTGACTGCGTATGTTGCAATTTTATCCACCCCCCACCCCCACCCCCAAAAAGTGGGAAATAGGTGGGCTGAAGGGGGAAGGGGAGGTCAGAGCAGCCAAGGACACATTAATTAACAACCTTATAGCTTCCTGTGGGGAGGGGAAATTCCTTCAAAAGGTTACCTTAGCAACAGGTTGGAGCAGGGGGAGGTTCTTGAAAAGGGTGGAGGGAGGGCTCTGAAGGAATTAATATTTCAATCCCTCAGTGAACAGTCTCCAACTTGCCAGATTCTCTCCAAATTGGCCTCCTTGATCCAACTTGGCTCGATTTACCTATCTATACTGACTACCTGTCTAATTCTAACTTCAGTATCTTCACTTAATTTAGCAATTAATTTCACAAAAGCAATATGCCTTTGTAAATAATTTAATTTGGATTACAAAATAAATAAATATGAAATTATATTAGTGTAAGTTTTAAGGTGGTGGGAGAAATCTGGGATCTATAATTTACCTTCTTAAATAATTGAATAACATCACTAAATTGCCTAACAAAATTATGAAACAGCTTTTTTAATATATATTTTTTAGATGTAGGTAAACACAATACCTTTATTTTAGTTTTATGTGGTGCTGAGGATTGAAACCAGTGCCTCACGCGTGCTAGATGAGTACTCTTCCACTGAGCCACAACTCCAGCCCATGAAACAGCTGTTAAAGAGAATATTTGAATGCATTATTGATATTTATTATTCTCTGTTTTTTAAAGAGAGAGAGAGAATTTTTTAATATTTACTTTTCAGTTTTTGGTGGACACAACATCTTTATTTTATTTTTTTTTAATGTGGTGCTGAGGATCGAACCCAGCGCCCGCGCATGCCAGGCAAGCGCGTTACTGCTTGAGCCACATCCCCAGCCCCATTTTTAAATTTATTATTCCTTGAAATTCTTGATCTTAACACCGAAAAAAATGAAGCAAGTGTGTTTTGTAAGTAATGTAGCCACTTGTAACCTGAAAGCAATTATTCTCATTAAAGAATTACCTATCTTTAAGGTATAGGTATATATATATATATATATATATATATGGTTCTAATATAGAGACTATAACATTGATGTCTAAAAATTATTTTTTCTACCATTTGATGTCTCAAATTATATCATCAATATTTTGTTAAGAGAAGTGGAACATGCAGTTAAATGTACTCTGCTATATTTTATAATCAGTTTCTAAAAACAAGAACAATATTTTGGAAAATACAGGCAGTTTTGAATGAGAACAATTAAAAAGTACTCTTATGGTTGGTTTCTTTATTATCTGGTTCCTGATTATGTTATTTTTCAAATGGTCAGTTTTGTAATTACTGTGTTTTAGTTGATAATTAAAAATTCTTGCAAATAATTTTCATTATGAAATAAAATTTGATGTTTTAACAATATGCTAAATGAATTTATTTTTTTCTTTTTTATTTAATTGAACATATACACATGCACAGATATGAGGAAACAAAATGCTGATGCCCAATTGTACACTTCTCTGATGGAATATCATTTTTCAGTTTGTACTGTGCAATTATCAGAAAACATATTTCTTTTTACTGACATTAATATCTATCTATCTATCTATCTATCTATTTATTTATTGTACTAGGAATTGAACCCAGGGGAGCTTTACTGCTTTGCCACATCCTCAGCACATTTTATTTTTTATTTTGAGACAGGGTCTTGCTAAGTTGCTTAAGTTCTTTTTAAATTGCTTAGGCTGGCCCTGAACTTGAGATACCCTCCCTACCTCAGCCTCAGGAGTCTCTTGGATTAGACAGTTATTATCACACTTGGTTTGACACTAATTTCTAAGAAATTTCACACAAAAAATTTTATTTCCAGATTTATGCTTGATAACACTTAAACAGAAAAAAAAATAGAAGAATATTTTTTTGGCTGGAGTTTAAAGAGACTCAGTGAGTTCCATAACATTATAAATCATAAACTGGATTCTTCAAAACAACAGAAATTTATGTTTTCAAATATCTGGACATAAAATGTCTGGAAGGAAGATGTAAGCAGGGCCATGTTTTTTCTGAAACTGGTGTAAGACCCTTTCCTTGCCTCTTACTAACTTCTGTGGTTGGCTAGCAATCAGTGTTTCTTTGCTTGTAGCTACAGAATTACAACCTCCATTTTTGTTATGATTGGCATTTTTCCTGTGTCTCTATGTATTCACATGACTGTCTTCTTGTAAGAACACCTGTGGTATTGGATTAAGAGCCCATCCTAACTAGGATAGCACCATCTTATTTCCCTAATTGCATCTACAATGATTATTTCTAAATAATATCACATCATCAAGTGCCAGGGCTTAGGATTTAAAATGCCTTGTTTTGGTGGGTCTTGAATTTTTATTAGGGTAAGGTATTGACCATTTTATCAAGTCTTCACTTAGGTCTCTCCTCATACCATTCTTTTTATTCTTACAGAAACTTTGTTCAGAATGGTTTTCCCACTCTCACATATTGTGTACCTACTCTCGATTTACTTATTTAAATATTGCTCAGTCCTTCAAAAATCATCTCAAGCAAGCTTCTTCAGGGAAGCCATCTCTAGTTGGGAAAATACAGGATGAAGTCCCCTTCTGAAGTTTGTCTTAGCTTGCATATCTGGTCTCGGATGCATGGATGCACTGATCAGTTGTACTTACATGTTCATAAAAATAATGGTGAGTTGACTAATGCATTTCTCCTTGAGTAGAATACATTTAATTTTGTACTAAATATCAATATACTGCAGCATAATTTCAAGATTTCATATAAGCAAACTTGAACTGCTTAAGAAATTATAACATACTGTATATGAAATGCGTAATTCCTAAACATGAAAGGAAGACAAAGCAGTGAGGAAAAAAAGTAAGAATATGGAAGCTTAGGGAAAAAAATCTACAACTGAGGTAACATAATATTACAAACTAATATAGAATAGTAATTTAGAAAACTCGCATTAGAAATGCATGCCTTTGCTTTTAGAACTATACAGATTTCTCTATTTTTTAAATTTTTCTTTTGGTTGTATATGGATACAATATTTCAATGAGCCACATCCCCAGCCACCCCTTCTTTTGTTAAATTTTGAAACAAGATCTCAATAATTTGCTTAGGGCCTTGCTAAGTTGCTGGGGCTAGCTTTTCCTCCTGCAACAGCCTCCCAAGCCACTGAGATAACAGGAGTATATCACCACCTCTGACTTGATTGAGCTCAGACTTGCAAGGCAACACAGTGCTGGTTTCCAAAGAAGACAAGGAAAGGTATTCAAGTGAAAATATTTTCATTTTGAATATAAGTGTTAAGACTTGGTCTCCAGATCATGGCAGTATTAAGATGTGGTGAAACCTCTATGAGATGAACTAGAGTGGAAAGACACTAGGTCATTTATATATTTGCTTCCTGGCCACCATGAGGTGAAACCACGTATTTCTGTCATGATATGCTATGCTGCCATAGCTCAAAACAATGTGGCCAAGTGACCAAGCATCTTTTAAACATGTGACCATGAATCTTTTGAAGCCATAAGTCAAAAAAGTTTACTCTTTTAAGTTGCTTATCTTTGGTATTTTGTCACAATAATGGAAACCTGATTTGACATCCATTAGAAACATCCTAGAAATACTGTTGTTATTCCAAGGATATTTCTTATAAAAATTTAAAAAGTATTAATCTAAAAAATTTCAGCTGCATCAACTATTGTAGCATGGTGTCACAACTGGTAATGTAATTTATGAACCTATTAGGCAGGTTTGCTCAGATAATAGTGTAGTAATAGCTATCTCAAACATGATATCCTCTTCTTCAAAAATCAATTAACAAGAGAAAAGTTTGTAGAACTTTCATGAAATAGAAAATAAGTTGCTATGTATTATTGAGTAATTATGATTTTATACAAATTGGCAGACTTTAATGGAAACAGTATTTTATTACTTCTACATAAATTCTCTTATACAGAAAAAATATGAGATGGTATTTAATTTGATTCATTGTTCTATTTGTTTCAAAACCATATTGCCCTATTAACAACAATATTGTTTCATATGAACAATGCCCAGAATCATTTTGAAAGTCATTGGAAGGCAGCCTGCATGTACATCAGATTTACTGAGACATCAGAACTTCATTTCATGAATTCCAAATGTTCAATTATAGCCTGGGGAGTCTTTATGTGTCTTCAAATTCAATTCTGTGGGTGTTGTAAAATTAACAGCATATTGTTGGTACTTAAGTTTTTAGGAGATAGTCATTGTCAAAATATGTAAAAGAAAATACAATTGATATAATTAGGAAATGGAGGCGGACTTACCAAGTAGATTTTCTTGATAAGTTTTCAAATGAATTTAGGAAAAATGAATCTGAGAATATATTTCTGCAAGTTCTTCAATTTTAGTAGATCGTAAGACTGTATAAAATTTAAATTCCCAATAAGGCACACAAAACTTATAGAATTGATTAACAATTTTATCAACAACCACTGTGTATAATTTATGGTGATTCAAAATAAGAACTGAGAAGCAATTTATTTTGTATGTCAAGTTTTTATGTACATTAAACCATCCAAAACAATAGCATAAAAAGTCAACAACTAAACTGTGCTTTAAAAGTTTAGTAATTAAATATGTGGAATGTAACTTTATATGTATCTTTCCCCATACAGATGTACACAAAAGCATACACAAACTTTCATGTACAATATAAGTTACAAGTTGTGTTTATATTTTGTTTAAATGTCTATGTTGTGAAATGGTTTGGGATTGAGTTTTGAGGTATTTGAACCACTCAAATTCTTAAGAAATAAAATAATCAGTACTGGAAACTTTATCAAGGGCTTGCATTTTTTGTACAAAGTGTAAAAACTGAATTTGAAGCTGTAAAGTTTTAAAACTTCAAATTTGGTGAAGGCATTGTAGCAAGCAGATCTAAAGGCTTGCTAGAGTTTGAAAATCACACTAAGCTGTGATTAAATTCTCATTTTAAAATTTACCATTTGAGTAACATTGAAAAAAAACAGTTAAATATTCTGTGTGTTTCTCATCTGTAAATTGGAGAAAATAATATCACATCATGAAGTTTTATGAAGATTAAATGAGATACTAAATATGTAAATACATTACTACATGGAGTAAATTATATATCAAAATACATATTAATTAATTTTGCTTCTCTCTGCCAACCTTTTTGTATTATTTGGTGAAGTAACAAATTTTTGTTTTGGTTTTTCATTTGGAATTCAGAATAAACAATTAATATACTTGATATCATTTTCTTAAAATGAATAAATAGAAAATCAAAAGTGATAAATATATATATATGAAAAAAAAGAAATAAAATTAAGAAATAATGTAATTCTGGAAATACTAGGGTCTATTTATGTAGGATTTAGCAGATATTTAGCATTTTCATCATTAATTTAACAAATAAACACAGCAGGCAGGATAGTTTAGTACCCTACTTCAGAATGAAACTGAGTGATGCCAGTAGGTGTTATATGCAATGGAAAACTAGGAAAGAACTGACTTTTCCTATCATCTATGAAAACTGCCATCCAAATCTATATTACAATCTGTAGTTAAAGGCCCTTGTGATCTTGTAATTCATTTTCTATTCCAAATCTTGTCCCCTTTAGTTTAACTTCAAATGGCAAACAAAAATGACTTTTAAAAAATTTCAGAAAGTTTATGTCATCTCCCTGCTTACAACCCTCCAGAGGTCACAGATGGTATTTAGAATGAAAACCCAGGCTCTTTAATAAGTCCTCCAAGGCCCTATATCTTCTGGCACTGCTACTCTCTTCAACTTCTCTGCCACCTATCTACCCATTGCTCATCATGCCACAACCACAAAGCTTTCCCATTGTTAGGCATAACATGCTGGAAGTTTGGCTTGTTTATAGTTTTACCTAAACTATGTGTTATGTTTTTACTATTGTATATCCATTCACTCAAGTAGCTCCTCTCATTAAGTATTTTTATAGATTACTCAATTTTGATTCTATTTTATTCCAAGTTATATACTCTAATTGAATTGCAATTATCACATACTATCTCATTATATACTATGATATTACTTACACTGTTTTATTAAATACCTAAGGTGTACTGTAAAGTATTATGGGCATATGTATAGATTGATGGCATAGAATATTCCCCCATTAAAATTTACAATTTATCGGGGGATACTTATATTTTTAAAATCCAAATATAATAGTATTGCTGCAAACTGCAAGGCAAGTGAACAGTTCTAATTCAGGTGGATTAGGAAAATAAGAAATTATTTGAAACAAAGACAAAGACTCAGTTATAAGTGGAAAAGCAAAACTCAGTGGGTGAAATGGTCCTGGTGGGGTCTGATCCAACAATGAGCAAGTTTCCACATGTTTATTATATAAATTTTAAATATCAAAGGGATTCACTCTGAAAAGGCTTCTTGAAGTAAGCAGGAGGAAGTTGTGAGCAAATAAGCTTAGTTGGGGTTTCAGTTTATACCCATCTCTTCTACCTTGGAACAGCTGGAATTTTAATTCAAGGCTTTTGAGCTAGTAAATTCTATGACAAGCATGGAATTCTCCCTATCAACAGGAGTCACCGGCAAATGGGCATTTCTCTCTGTCCCCACACATGGAAAGATTCCCATTTCTTTTCATTGGCTATTTTAGTTTCTTTCCAGTAATTTGTCAGATAAATGTCCTTGTAATGAACATGTTAGTACACAGTTCCATCAGATTCCATAGGACTTTAGCAATGAAAATGAGAAAAATCTCATTCCATAGGAAGGAAATAAACAGAGTAAAGCTGAGGCATAGCACCTTCAATCCAATTATGAAGTTCAAGTAGCCTAAGTTAAGCTAGTGTGTGTGTGTGTGTGTGTGTGTGTGTGTGTGTGTGTGTGTGTTTTCATTCCAGGTATTTTTGTACAGAAAGAAGATGTGACATGAAAAATTAAAGAGGAAAAATGACAGCATTTTTCTTTATGTGGTAACTGAGTAGATTCAAGCAGAGGGCTGTTTTCATAAAATTATTTCACAAATGACATCATGTGATAAAAAGAACTGTTCGGCAATGAAATAATGTAACATATGAGGTACTTTTCAAAGTATGAAAGTGTCTTGATTATGTAGGAACAGAACAAAAAAATAGAAAAAAAAACAATTTAGGAATAATATACCTATAATATTTTTGCAGAAAAATGCATATGTATTTTATAGATATAAATATAAATACACAGAGATAAACTAGTAATAGTATAGATTAATCAGATTCTCAAAAACGTGCTTGATAGATTGAAGATGATTTCATATGCATAATGTGTTTTATTATAATTGAGCTTACCTTGTCTATCAAGAAAACCTGAAATGAGAAAATCATATAGTTTTAGAAGTATAATCACTTTACCTAGGAGTTCAACGCTTTATTGCTCAGTTGAAGATTAAAGAGTCATCTAAGAGAAATTTGAGATTGAATTCCAGTTTTTTACTTTCTCCTTCTTAAGTGTTGACTCTGGAAGATGAATTGATTTATTAAGATTCAGTTTGATCATCTACAAATCTTACATAATATCTCTGTGGAAACACAAAAACTGACTGGCTATTCCAAGAAAAAGAGATAAGAAAATATAGCAGTCTCAGTGGGTGACTAAAAGACCTGCTAAGTAAGTCTGAGCAGGAATTGAAAGAAGCCAAGAAGAGGAGTGGGCTTATATGAGCAAGAGCTCCATAACTGATTTTTGACATGTGACACATCTTCCTACTGTACACAAGAAAACACATTCTCTTTTAGTCTATTTTGTCTCATCCCTACACCTCCCATGCATAAACTGTGAGTTTTTTTTCTTATTGACTTGGTGGTCAATTACACAGAATCCTATGTATTTAGAGCAAGTACTGCAAATAAAAATTAAGGTGATTTTTGTTTTTTTGGTTTGCTATTGTGTGTATGCTTTTGTTTATTATCTGATACTTTTAAAGATTTAAAATTGTGCCTACCAACGGAATACCATATAATGTTTGAATATATCATTAAATTGTGCAATGTTTAAATGAGGCTAAATTGATATATTGATCTGTAGCCAATTATCATTTCTTCATGGAGAAATCGTTCATGGTACTGTGAAGTTACACACCCAAACATCTTACTTCCATTTTACTGTAACAGCACTCATTCACCAACCTTTCCACATTGACACTTCTTTTTCTCCCTACTCTCCCAGCCTCTGGTAACCACCAGATAGATATAGGCCAAGGAATTAACATAAGCAAAAAAATTCTATTAAAATCATTTGTTTTATGTCATGTTACATTAGCTTTTAGGCATATGTTTTGGTCAGCTTTCACATCACTGTGACAAAAATACCTGACAAGCACAATGTAAAGGAAGGAAAGTTTATTTGGGGCTCGAAGTTTGGGAGGCCTCAGTCCACAGATGTCTGACTCCCTTGCTCTGGGCTGAAAGTGAGACAGTAGTATATCATGGAGGAAACACGTGGCAAAGGGAAGCTGCTCTCTTCATGGCAGCAAGGAAGCATTGTGGGGCAGGAAGGTGATAAAAGGAAGATGAATTATACCAGGGCACACACTCCAGTGGCCTCCACCTGCCTACAGTCTGGGTGAATGAATGGATTAAGTTATAGCTCTCATAATTTAATAATTTTACCTCTGAATAGTTCTGCATTATCAGGAATTTTTGGTGGATACCTCATATCCAAATTTCAACAGCATGCAAACTAGCAAATAAAGAATCAAAACTAGTTTTGATTTAACTCGACTATAAAATAGAGCACTGTGGTTTTAATTATGCCAGGAAAGTGCCATTGCTTGAAATTTTGTTTCTCATTTGTATTTGAAAGTTTAGATTACGTCAACTATTCACTAGGATAATACTTTTTAAAAATTTTTGCATTTTCTAATGATATTTCCCAAACCTATTGTCAGCTAAGAATATCTCTGCTCTCTAGTAACACTATGGAAAGGCATCAATCTTTCTGAAATTATATCATGTATAATTACCCCTGATACAAGGACTGTAAAGACTCAGATTCCTGAGCCAGGAATTAATACTTTCCTTAACATTCACCTGTATAATTACCCTTAGTCAAGTACTTCTTGAAACTCATACTTCTACTAGTTGAAATTATTATTAATAAAATATTTTCTTTTCATTCACTAATTAATAAAAATCCCACACTTGGTATCTGATTAATATGTTTACAGAGATGATCATCATTTCTTACCTGTACCTAACTTCCTTAGAATTCAGAGCCTTGCTGAGACAGAGCCCTACTCCATAATTCCAGCAAAAAGGAGCAAATAATATAGAGAAATCTGAGTTCAACTGAATAAATATTTTTCAAAACACAAATTTAAAGTGTGAACACTGAGTTATTCATTTGTGGTCAGCCAAGCCAGGAAGTTAAAAAGGTGGTGAAACTAAGGCTGCTTTTAAGGGGGAATTATATATAGAATTGTGAAAGGAGATGAGGGAACATAGAGGTCAATCTGGGGAAAAAAATGATCAAACACAAGTGCTCCAATTATGTTTTATTTTCCTCATCTTCTTGAGTTATATTATCCTCTTAAAGGGCTTCCAAGTACAACTGGTTATGCCATAGTTATAAGCTACTCAAAACTACTTCAGAGTGGCTTCCTTTGATGATGTATGATAATCTAAAATTTGGATTAACTAAAATTTACCTATCTCACTTCTTTACATTGGCTATTTTAGTTTTATTCCAGTTATTTATAAGATAAATACCCTTGTAATGAACATGTTAATACACATGTCTGTATGATGACATGACAACACACTGTGTCTCCCCATCCATAGCTCCACATCTATGGCTCAGTGTCTGACAGAGTGAACATTGATCACTTCTATTAACTGTTTTTTTTTTTTTGTTGTTGTTGTTCTTTACGTAGTTGATAATAGAAGAAATCTGTATCTGAGTTATAATTATTTTAGTTTTCTTGATCATATTGTCAACCAGCTTTTCAAAATGTTGACTCTCCTTTAGAAGTATACTATTGAAAAAAATTTCATTTTATTTTGATTTGCTTTGCTTTAAAACAGTGAGTTTGAACAATTTTACCATGTAATTCCTAATCTGTTTATTTTAGTTTTTTAGTCATTTATTTGCTAATGTTAGCATATTTAAGAATGGTTTAGGAAACAAAATAAAATGAGTCAAAATAAGGTCAATATAATAATAACCTGAACAGTATAAGTTGTAACATAGTATAGCAAATTTATATACTTGTAACTTTTGGAGGAACACACACACACACACACAGGCTATTTCATTGTTCCAACTAAAAAAAAAATTGGATTTAACAATATAGAATGGAGAAACAAACAAATAACTAGATGCACATATTTTGCTCTCTGTGACACTTCTGCAATGAAAAACACATCAGATCATTTTACTCATCCAAACAAGAATAATGGAGGTGAGAAAGTTTACTGATAATAAGACTTTGGGGGCTGGGGATGTGGCTCAAGTGGTATCGTGCTAGCCTGGCATGCATGTGGTCCCGGTTCAATCCTTAGGACCACATACAAAAAAAAAAAAAAAAAAAAAGAAAACAAAGATGTTGTGTCAGCTGATAACTAATAAATAAATAAATAAATAAATAAATATTAAAATTTTCTCTCTCTCTCTTTAAAAAAATTATCTCTCTCTCTCTCTCTGTCTAAAAAATAATAAGACGTTGGCTTTGATCACATTAGTTGGTGTGACTAAGTGAAATTGTAGGGCTGTATTTCATTTTTTTAGGCTGGTACTGCATTGAACACAGTGTGCTTTACCACTGAGGTACACCCCCAGTTCTATTTATTTATGTATTTATTTATTTATTTTGAGGCAAGTTTTCACTAAATTGCTGAGGCTAACTTGAAACTTGTAGTTCTCCTACTTCAGCTTCCTGAGTCACTGAGAAGGCAGATATGTACCACCACACCTAGCCATATTACTGTGAGTTTTGATAAAATATCTCTCAATACATTCAGAATCAGGACATGTGGATTGATGCAGTTTTTTATGTGTTTCTTTATCGCATTTTCATGGGTACATTTCATCAAAGTTTATAATTATTTTCCAATATTTCTGTGGCAGTGAGGTGTTGAATGGCAACAAGAAAGCTCATGGTTGAATTCTGCCTCTGAGAAGCAAAGTGTTCCAGGAGCTCCTCTTTATCAACTGTAAGAAGATAGTGTGAATTCACGAACTGGTTCTGTAATGGTGAAATAATGGTGGTGTAATAATGAGAGTACAGAAAAAGAATTAAAAGGCAAGTTAATAAATTGGGCTATAATCATGCCATTTGTTCTGTTGTTATTCATTATGGCCAATATATTAGACAAAAAATTTTTAAACAACTATAATAAGATGACAAAGAGATAAGGTATGTGGAGAATGATTTTTTTTTAAAAAAAGTATGGATAAAATGAAAACATCACAAAGAGAAAACCTATAATTAATTTTTTATCAACAAAGAGAAAATCTGTAATAAATTTTTAAAAATATTTTGGAGCGAAAAGTATTTATTAAAGTGATTCAAAAGTAGATTTAGAAAGACAGAGGAAAGAATCAGCTTAAAGATAGGACAAAGGAAATTATCAAGTTGGAGGAACAGAAACAAAACAGACAAAAAACAGGATTATAGAACATGAGCAGGGCCTGAGAGACCAGTGGACTGCCCTCAGGTGGAACAATATAGATACTATGAACATTTCAGAAGCAGGGAAAAGAGGTAAAAATAGAAAGAGGGGAAAAAAAGAGAAATGAATATTCTGAAAATGTCCCCAAATTTGATGAAGGACTTTAACTGTGAACGTCTAGTGCATTCGGGTCCCTGGGTAAGGGTCACAAAATAACCTGGACACAGGGGATGCAGAGCCAAGGCAGCAATTGCAACTGCATGCTGAGGTTTATTTGCAAGTTCCTTTTATTTTTTTCTTCTAACAAAGCAAGCAATTCTTCAGTAACACTTCACCCACATTGCCCAAATATCATGTCTCAGCGGATACACAGAGCTAAATTCAAATTGTTCCTGTTCATTTGATAAGTACCCTCCCAAAGTTCTTTGTAGACATTATCTAATCCCCGAATGTACTGTTCCTAGGTCCAGTATGCAGGAAGCTTCTTCCTCTAGGCCAAACCATGCAGAACTTGTGGCTTGCAATAAGGGGAAGAGAACTTTTCCTCCTCCTAGCTGAGGTTTGCCTCAGCTGGCCTAAATCACAGCCACAGCTCTTGCAAAGTGTCAGGCTGAGGGAGCTAAACTCTGCACACTTAAACCCCAACAGTTAATGAAAATATCTAAGAAGCTCAATGAATTCCAAGCAAAATGAACTCAAAGAGACACGTACCAAGACACATTGTAATTAAACTGTCAAGAACCAAAGGCAAGGAGAGAATCTTAGAGGAAGCAAAAGAAAAAGTTCCATAGAAGGAACCATCAACAGGATTATCAGTAGATTTCTCATCTGAAACTTTAAAGTCCAGAAGGCAGTGAGCCAATATGTTCAAATTGCTAAAACAAAAAGGAACCCTTTCAATCAAGGACCTTATATCCAGCAAATCAGTTCTTTAAAAGAAAGATATAATTTATCTGACATTTCCAGATAAATGAAAAATGAAGAAATGTGTTATGACAATACCAACCCAACAGATTTTTCAAATGAATCCTATAAGGTAAAATAAATGGAAGATAGATATTTAAATGAAGCCATATGAAGAAATAAAGATCTCAGTAAAGACAAAACACATGGTCAATTATAAAAGCTAGTATTATTATTAGAATGGTTTATAACTCTACTTTTTGCTTTCTGCATGATTTAAAATACCAATGTATTGAAAATTATTAGTCTAAGAGATATTATTACTTTAATAGTTTTTTAGCTTCATAATTAGTGTTCTCCAAAATTTAAGAAAATAGTAATTAAAAAATATTAGTTTATTTTTAGGAACACACACCATATAAAGATGTAATTTAGTGGTATCAGTTGCTAAAAGGATTAGGGAGAAAGCTGTTAAAAATTGAATTTTTATGACATTGAAATTAAGCCATCACAAATTCAAAATGTAGGATTAAATCATTAAAATTGTGCAACCTGTACAGAAAAATGAGAAATTATATCCCATCTGATTCAAATGTATGATATGTCAAGATCATTGTATTGTTATGTGTAACTAATTAAAACAAATTTTAAAAAAAGAAAAAATATTAAAATTGGAAGTGTAATCCTCACAACAACCACAAAAATATAACTATAGAATATACATATAAAAGTAACTGAGAAAGGGGTTTAAACGGTTCCTTACAAAAATTCAACAACACACAAAAAATAGCAGTAATACAGGAAATGAAAAACAGCACTATGTAGCATGTAAAAACGCTTTACTGCTTTTTTAGACCATAGTTTAGACCATACTTATGACTAATTGCTTTAAATGTAAATGGATTCAACTTTTTAATCAAAAGACAAAGATTGGCAGAATGGAGGAAGATGCATGATCTAACTCTATGATATATACAAGAGAATTCTTTTTCATACAAAAACACAAACAGAAAGTGAAAGGATAGAAATAGTAATTCTATGCAAAGAGTAATAAAAGATAGTAGGGTGGCTGTACTCATGTCAGACAAAATAGACCTTAAGCACAACAATTTGCAAGAGACAAAGTTTATTATATGTTAATAAAACACTCAATAGGCAAAATGGTATAACAACTATAAACATTTATGCACCTAATGACAGAAAATCATAACATGAAGCAAAAATGACAGAATTAAAGGGAGAAATAGATAATTTTACAGTAAGAGACACTGTAATATTTTTCTCTCAATAATGATTAGAACAAATGAACAAAAGACAGGTAAAGAAATAAAAAACTTAACACAATAAACTAATTGTGTTTATTATTTTATATCAATTAGATATAACAGATGTAGACAGAACACCCTACCAAAAAAAATACACATCCTTCTCAAGTGAATATAGGACATTTTCCAAAATAAACCAGATATTAGGACACAAATTACATCTATCTCAATAATTGTGATGAGATAGATACCACACTAGAGTAAAAATAAAATAGGAAAATTATGAATTTGCCTAAATCAAGCGATGCACTCTTAGCAAATACTTAGAGACAAATTAAAATGTAAACAAAGTCTACCAAATATCAGCAAACACAGTGAAAGCAGTGTTAGGGCAGAATTTTTAGGTATAAATTCCTTTTTAATGAATATCTCAAATCAACAACTCAAAGAACTAAAAACATTAAGGAACTAGAAACAAAGAACAATATATACTCAAAGCTAGATTAACAAAGGAATTAATAAAGATCAGAGTTAAGTGAAGCCCAGAACACAATAATAGAGCAAAGTGATGAAACCAAAACTTGTTCAATTGAAAAGATCACCAAAACTGACAAAGCATTAGCTAAACGGACTAAGGGGGAGAAGACTCAAATTGGCAAAAGAAGAAATGACAGTGGGGATATTGATTTGTATTTCACCAAAATATAAAGTATTATAAGACAGTACTATGAAGAGGTATATACCAAAAAAAAAAAAAAAAGGATAACCTACATTAAATAAGAAAAATCCTAGAAACACACAATCTGCCAGGACTAAATTACATAGAAAAAGAAAATCTGAATTGACCCATACATAGTAAGGTGGTAGAATTAATAATTAAAAATCTCATGATAAAGAAAATTCCTGGATTTGATGGTAACATTAATTTCTATCAAATACTTATAGAAGAACAAATACCAATTCTTTCAAATATTCCCCCAAATATTTAAGAATAGGGAATGGTTACTAACTCATTCTATGAAGCCAGAATTACTTTGTTACCACAGCCAGACAAGAACATTACAAGAAAAGAACACCATAGATCAATTTTCCTTGTAAACACTGACGCAAATCCTCAATAAAACACTAACATACAAAACTAAGAAACTAAGAATCAATTGATTCAGAATGAGAAGTTGACAAAATTCAACACTTTTGTAATAAAACACTGAAAAACTAAGAATACAAGGAAACTTCCTTAATTTAATAAAAGCCATATATGAAAATTCCACAGTAAACAGGACACTCAGTGGTGAAAATCAGAAAGCTTTTTCTCTATAATCAGGAATAAAGCAAGGACATTTCCTTTTGCTATTTCTACCCAACACAATACTAGAAGTTCTGGCCAGAACAACTAGGCAGGAAAATTAAATATAATGCATCCAAAATGAAAGTATTGATGTCTGTTCACAGATGATATAAGCTTATATATAGAAAACCCTAAAGATTCCTCAAAACTACCATAATTAATAAATAAACTCAGCAAATTATCCAACACCAATTGCATTTATACACACCAACAATTAGTAATCTAAAGAAAAAATTATAAAAATAATTCCATTTATAGTAACATCAAAAAGAATAACAATGTTAGGAATTCACTTAGCCAAGGAAGTGAAATACTTGTACAGTTCAAATTAGCAAACATTGCTGAAAGAAATGAAAGAAAATATAAATAAATAAAAATATGTCTCATGTTTATATGCTGGAATATTTAATATTGTTATGACACAAATATTCTAAGTTCAGTTCAATATCTTTCAATTTTCCACAGGCTTGTTGTTGAATAATTAGAAAATTTCCTCCTAAAATTCATATGGAATCTCTGGGGACCCCAAATAGCTAAAGAATCTTGAAAGATAATAAAACTGAAGCACTCACACTATCTTCTTTCAAAATTTACTACAAAGCTAAAGTAATTAAAAAGAGTATAGTACAAGAGTAAAGACTTACATAAAGGTTAATGCAATTGAGTAGAAAGTTCAGAAATAAATCTTTGTATATATGGTCAAAGGATTTTTCCTAACAGTGTAGAGACTATTCAATGGGGAAAGGAAAAATGTCTTTGCAACAAATGGTGTTTAAAAAATCTGGATATGTACATGCTAAAATGTGAACTTAGATGTTTCTCTAATGGCACACAGAAATTAATTTAAAATGGATCAAAAACCAAAATATGAGACCTAATATTATAAAATTCATAGCAGAAAATATAGAGCAAATCTACATAACATTCACATTTTATCTGGCTGTGATTTCCTGGATATGACATCAAAGTCACAGACAACAAAAGAAAAAATAAACAAATTGAACATCAAGGTTGTTTTTTTTTGTTTTTTTGTTTTTTTTTTTTGCTACTGGTGATCCAACCCAGGAGTTCTTTACCAAAGTGGTACATCCCCAGCCTTTTTTTACTTTTGATTTTGAGACACAGTCTCACTAAATTACTAAGGCAAGCCTCAAACTTGCAATCCTCCTGTTCCAGCCTCCTGAGTCACTGAGATTTCAGGCATGTGGCACTGCACCTGGCATATGACATTTCTTAAATGTTCATTAAAATGCAATATCAATGGGCTTGCTGTTTCAGATTTACAAGATAAAAGAGTTATGGAGATGCACAGTTGTATGTTTTCATGCTACATTAAATATACTTAACACAAAACTTTACATTAAAAAATTGTTAGTATGGTGAATTTTATATGTGTATTTTATCACAGTGAGAAAGACTGGGGGTAATGAAAATTACTGCTTTGTCTTGAAAGTTTCAGCTGTAGAGTACAATCAGGATTTTTTTTCAGTACCAAGGACAGATCCCAGAATAACCTTCTAAGGCAAGGCACACACTGAGAAGTCATTTTTTGACAGTATCAACTCATATAAGAAATTTGTCTGAATTCTTTGTTCCCATTTCTATCACATCTTTACTGCCTACATATTAATTAATTGTTATTGTTATTGAGTTGGAGGAGACTTGAGAATAGAGTGACTCTATGTACCATCTCTTGTAAACCACAAACAATTCAGACCTAGGATAGAGAAAAGGAGATTTGATTTTAACTCAGGTTTGACACTGAATTGATTGTACTGTTCTCCAACAATTGTTTCTTCCCTTCCTGTTTTTATCCCATTCCTAACATCACTGTGGGAGGATTGTAATTTCTTGCCTCCTTAAGGTTGAACACAGCTGCATGAGCTTGTGTTGCCAAAGGAATGTTAATGAATATGATGGGAGCTTTAAATTATGTGCCTGGAGAGTTTGTTTTGATCTCTTGTGCTTAATGCTATTAACCTTGAGTGGAAAGTGCTCTGGGCAGTATCTGGTTGAAGAATAATGAAGACAGGTGAGAAAGAATTGAATGGAAGCCTAGTATTTCTCTTAGACTAGATGAGATTAGAAAATTCAGTAAAACTATAGTGTTCCACAGACTTGAGAACAAGAAATAAATACTTGGTGTGGAAACAACTGAAACTTTGAATTTATTTCAATACAGCAAAATCTGACTATTGCAAATATTTTGATTAGTATGAAAGATGGGTCATTCTAATTTTTTAATTGAGAGGCTGCTAAAAATTTAATAGGATTGCAAAACTGTTTTTTAAATGAGTTATTAAATGATGAGCACTAATCAGAGACTGAAATTTTTATTGAGAGCAAAGGAAAAAAAAACTTTTCCAATGACTGCATATTAAAAGAATAAAAGGAAATAGATATTAAATTGTGTAATATTCAGTACGATAATTTGCTGTGTCTACTTTTTGAAAATATTTTTAAATAATGATTCATTTTTTATTTAAAAGTATGAACATAAGTAATATAGGAAAAATTATCATTTCTATATACTTTACCACAAAAATAAATAATTAATGGGAACAAAAAAATTATATATATATATATATATATTTCAAATATACAATGTTGAGAAATAACTCTGAACAAGTAAACATCCTGAATTAGTTCTATTATGTGTGCAAAACCTTTTTTCAAGCTTACTGGTTTTTAATGCTGACTATGAAATAAGTAATAAAAATACATTTATAAATCATAATTTAATTGAATTTAAACCACATATATTAAGGTGCTTGCCTGTATTTATCATGAAAAAAAATATGATGGTTTGCCCCAGGATTTTTTGAGTATGTAACAGCATATGAAGCAAGTGTTTTATTGCAGACATTAGGTGCTGGTGTTATGATATTATCCACAATATTATAGCCACAGTATGTTCATATTATTTATCCAGCAGCACCTCCCTTATAAATAGCATAGAACAAAAAAATTCTATAAATAGTTTTTATCAGATCAGTCTGAGTCTAGGCTCAATTCATACAAAATAATAAGGTGATGTTAATCTTTTGATTTCTTTCTGTCTCTCTAGCAGATTACATCCTATTTCAAATCAGACACAAACAAAGTCTTACAGGAAACATAATTAGAAGTGAAATTGCTCTAAAGCACCTTTGTCTCTGGAGGAACCTTTTCACCCTCTGTGATGTGTTAGGATGTATCTAATCTAATGATCAGCTACCACCAAGTAATTGAATATCCCAGAGTCTGAGCCTATGCATTTACTGCTCTTATTTTTTTCCTCCAAATAAATAGGTTAAAATGGACCTACATGACACTGTATTTCTACTGATAATGAGAAGATGCTTATGTTTGTAGTACTCATTCACAAGGTGCATATGTTGTATTTTTTTAGAAATTCAAGAAGTAACATTTGGAACACAGCAGAAGGAACATAGGAGGAATGAAAGAAAATTTTAAAAATAGTTTTAGATATTTAAATTTAATACCTTCAGAAAAATTTAACATGCTTATTTATTATGACATGCGAATCTTTACACAAACATATTATGGTTATTAAGGTGATGAAACTATAAAAGTTCCCCTTTGTGGAAAATAAATTAGAAGATTTCATAGGTGTTATTAATTGAAAACTTTTATAAACTGCATGTGTATGTGTGTGTGTGTTGCTCATGATGGAATCTAGGACCTTTCCTCTTTTTTATTTTTGCTACATGTTAATCTTCAAAAATAGAATATCGGACTTTTCTGATCCCACTACATGAGAAACGACGATAAGAAAAAAATGTGGGCTGAGGTTTGGCTCAACAGTACAGCATTCGCCTAGCATGTGCGAGGCCCTGGGTTCTGATCCTCAGTACCACATAAAAATAAATAAATAAAATAAAGCTATTGTGTCCAACTACAACTAAAATATAAACATTAAAAAAAGAAAAGAAATGGTTATGGTCACTTATTCTGAGCTTAACACAGATAGCTTTACAATGAGATTTTTAAAATGTATAAAGCTTACATAGCTTGAAAACAAGCCCTTTTATAACTTCAGATATTCTTTATCTTATCTGTACATTTGTGAAGATTGATAGTGCATATATAATATTCTCTTTCCTGACAATTAGCAGAACTACAGTCTAAAATTCTCCCAAGAGAGTAACAATCCTATTGCCAAAGACAGCTTGAGAGAAATATGGTTGCAATGCAAGCTTTCTTATCTCGAGTACCATTCAATAGCTAAATGAGAAAATTGGTGATTTAAAATATCTAGTTTCCAACACACAAACTTGCTGACAATAGCTAAGCTCCTAATTAAGTTATATTATAATCTTGGCACAACATGTGAAGAAAGTCATTCTAAAGGAGGAACTGTTAATATAATTCTCCACATGTTCAATTTCAGATAATAACCAAAACTTCTTTATAGAGTTTATTTGAAAAAGTTGCATTAGAACTCTTCTGGGCATTAAAACTTCACCAGCATACAATGCTTCCCAATCCATTTCTGTATCCATACAAGCACAGGGAAATTATCCTCAAAAGGTCATTAGTGTGGAGTTGGCCATTCTCCATAGAAATACCTATCTTCACAAAGTGAAAAAGAGTGACCTGCTTGGCTTGCAAGTTGCTCAGTGATAAATCTTTTCTCCCTCACTTTCACTCCCAGAAACAGGTTGCTGTGCCTTCCTTGCTCTGTGTTATTCTTACAGATCATTTCCCTGCTTTCCTCCCTAAAACCATTAATCTTTGAGTCATGGGCAATTGAATAATTGAAGTCATTTTGCATACACTTTGCACTCCTTTCATCCTTTAAACATTTAGGTTCTTAACTGTCATTTCTTCCAAATTATTTCTTGTTTTTTTTAGTAATTTATTTATCTACATATATGATTATTTCATCACCATTACTCCAAGCTCCTTTTCCTCTGATTTTTTTCCTCCACTCTAAATCATCTTTGTGCTTCCATACTGATGCCCAGAGATATCCTTATAAACAAATTTAAGTCCTTCACAGTATCAGTTTAATACCACTCTGTAATGATTACTTCTTCTCATTGGCTCACTACCTTTAGTACTGCAACTCTATCAACTCCTTTATATCCACTAAGGTCTAGAATCTACTCATCTATCACTTAGCATATCTCTCCATATTCATATCATCATTTTCCCCTACTCCAGCTTTGAGTCCTCATTCTCTCAACTTGCTTATACTCCCAAGTCCCTTAACCCCTCCTGCTTTGCCCTGGTTAAATTCAAATCTCGAGTCCTCCTCACAAGTAGCTAAATGTTAGAGAAAAATACTTAGCCATGCTGACTCTTTGCATTCTAAATCAATTGCTTTTAACATCAAGCATACCTATAGAATTTCACAACGATTGAACTATTTTCCTTGCTTATAGTTTGTGAGTCTACTATCATTTTATTGAGGAACAAATTTTAAGCAGACAATACCTATAAGTTTTCACAAGTACCTTCCTGTATGAATTCTATATTCTCTTCTTTTAATCTAAGTGAAATATTTACATCTTACCTAAAACCATGCTCATTAAATCTTGCCCCTTCTTGAATTTAAAAAAAGGTCTTGACCAATCTTCCACTTCTCATCATGTCCATTCATGCCACCCAAATCAAAACCATCAGTATATTTTTTTCTAAGATTACTAAAATAATATTTGAATTTGTCCCTCTGCTTTTATTCTTGTCCTTTAGATTTAAGTCAGCTTGTGTTACTAATTTTTAATAAACCCTGGGATGGCTTAAGAGAACAGACATTCTTAACACAGCACAACAATAATGCTTGAATTTGCCTTCCCTTTCCTCTATGACCCTGTCTCACTGCTTTTTCCTCCTATTGCAATGACTTCCTTGCTCTTCCTTCAATACTCTTCCTTGAATACTCTGACCTCAGGATTTTGAATTTCCTCCTCCTCTTGCCTAGAATGTCCTCCCACACTTCTCAATTGATATTACTGGCCAGCATTATGCTGACCTTTAATCCCTCATCTTGGATTTTCTGGGCATGAGTTGGATTATCAATGCTTCTTTAGAATCTGGTAAATTATGCCATGCTAATGTGCCACCAGGTTGGAAACCACTGATCTCTGGGACAGATTAGGTTGCAACATAGCATGTCTTTCATAGAGAGAATCCTGTAATAAAATTAAAAGACCTGACACAGAACTTGCTTCTTAATCCAGCTTTAGAAATTTACATGATACCTTGAGAAAATATTGAAATGGAAATCCATGAGGTTTTCATAATAAAGAAATCAATAATGATTTCTTAATAATCAAAGCAATTTCACTAAAACCTGACTCAATATTACATTTTTTTAAAAATTATAAACTATTCAAACATTTAGTTGTTAATTACCCTTTTAAATTATTAAATTTATGCCTAGCAAGTAAGGTTTCTATATTTCTTTATATGTATGTTTTATATATATATATATATATATATATATATATATATATATATATATATATATTTCTTTATATATATATACACATATATATTTTTTAGTTGTTGATAGGCCTTTATTTTATTTATTATATGTGGTGCTGAGAACCAAACCCAGTACCTCAGACATGCCAGACAAGTGTGCTACTGCTGAGCCCCAGCCCCAACCCCTATGATATATTTCTTAATGAGAAAAGCAAATGAACTGAACATAAAATTTATTTTTATGTCTTAAGCTGGGTGGGGGAGTGAGTACTTAGAATTACATTAAAATGAATGAAGGTCTAGGTGTATATATGCCAAAATATTCAGTTGCATTTTGGGGAAAAATTTGAGCTAATTTCAATTTAATTTAATAATTTTGCTTTTCTGCATTTATTTTTGAGTGTGCATGTCCAATTAAACAAATAATAAAACATGGCTATGGTGAGCAGAAACAAGCAATAGATAAGTTTCAGGAATGATGAAAGAAGTGGGGTGAAGAGAAATGCCATATCAAACATTAAGAAGATGTACTTCAATGGAATTTACTTCCAAAATTAATACAAATTGAGTTTTATTCGCTCTTACCTTTGATTTGCTTGATAGAAGTGGTAAAAGTATATCTTCCTCATTTTATTCTAGTGGTTTAAAAGCATGTTCAGAAATTTTTACCACTTTCTAAAAATTTTAAAGTATAATATGTCTACATTGTTTGTCTTGGATCTTATAATTAAAAAGAAAAAAAACAATTCTATATTCACAGACTCTCACTGCACCAGCAATTTTTAAAAGATTTTATGTTCATATATAAAAATTTGAGGAAGACAAAAAAAAAAAACAAAATTGAATCTTTATAACTATATCAATTTCTTCATTAGTATAATACTTAGATCACTTTGGGTCAAGTGAAGGGTAATTTTGGTGCTACTGAGATAATTCATCAGCCCTGCCATTTCTTCTTCAAAAAGTCTAAACTACCATCTTGAAGAAAAAATTGTGTTGTGGGTCCTAAAATATTCATGTTGGCAGCTGTTTGCTACAGAAATGCAAAACTTATTATTGTACTCTTTATGTTGCCATGTCATTTTAAGTTATGTACATAGTTAGACTCCCAGGTGAGTTCAATAGGAAACATAGGGTATCTAGGGCCTCGTTATTATGACTTTGGCAAATAACCCAAAGGCTTAACTGAGAACTGCCTTTCTATCCACTGGCATTCACTGTGTTTGCTTACTGTCCTCCTGCTTCACTTACGAATCTTATCACAGTACTTTTCTTCAAAGTTAAAGTACCCTGGGTTTCTTACAATCTTGCAATTGAGGAAATATTACACATTTCTAATGATTTGAGCATCATTTGTGTTAATAACTACTTTAAAGTTAAACTGTGGAATTTGAAAATACTATTATCAAAATAATAATTTAAAAGAATTCAATTTTTTTAGAAATATCTAGAAACATGAATGTGGAAAATGGTTAGCTATCTCTTGAAGACTGTGTATGTGTGTGTGTGCATGTTTATGTTAAGTGCATCAATATTTGACTTTAATACACAGAAAACTTTAAAAGGAAAATTTTTAATATTTTTACTTTTTAATTGTAGTTGGACACAATACCTTTATTTTTGTTTATTTTTATGTGGTGCTGAGGTTTGAACTCAGGGCCTCTACCATTAAGCCACAACCCCAGCCCAAGCCACAGAAAACTTTTAAGAGGATAATTCATTCAATGAGGTTGAATAATTTTAGAAAAGTCATTTCAAGGTGACATTGGGTTTCTACATTGTCTTCTAAAGCCATCACTAAAAATTTCAACCCTGATAATTCATGTTTTTTTTTTTCATCAACTGGCAAGATCATGTATTTACTGTAAGTTTTCAGCTGAGTTCTAATAAATAGTGAGAAACATTATTGCATAACGAAATAAGATTTGGAAAGGAAATATTGTCATTTCCTTTCATATTCAAATATAAATATTTTAGTTGTTTCTACAACTTTTACTTTATACAAATATTTCTTCAAACTTGAGTAAGCATAATATATGTTTGAGAAGACTTAATTGTGGTTAGTAGCTTATAACTAATGAAATTAGGGAATGAAAAATGCCACAGACACAAAGTAAGTAGTAAGATTTTTATTATTGTTTTTGAATGATTTATTTTAATTGAATGTAATAGAGATAGACATTAACAATGAAAATTTTATTACATTATGTCATACAAATTGTAAAAATAAATTTACTATTGACAGACAGTGTTTTAAATTCTTATTTGACTCTAAAGTGAATATAGATGTATTCTATGCATGTCATTCTGTTAGACACCCACTCAAATGAAACCAGAAAATAGGCACACTCTTATTTGATGGTTGAGAGATTTCTACATTTTAATTGTGTCTTATGCTTTCTATTTTTGCTAGCAGTTAGAGACATTAGAAAGATACATAAAATAATCCTTTGGGTCTGATACAATGCCAGTGTCTTATGTATCAAAGCATTTCTAAATTTTAATTTTATATCTATATATAACAGAAATAAGAATTTATTGACCTTTTGGCCATTTTCAAAGGGAAGAATGACTATATAGTGTACTCTCTTCACACATAGTTGAATACAACAGCTTTTCCTACAGAAGCACCTCAATTTTAGAAAACAAAGGTAATATAGTAGTTTTTCATAGGTAAATAAGATTAATGTGACTAAAAGTTTGGACATTAAATCCATTCTTATCATAATCCTAGCTATTAAGGGAAGTGAACTGAAGAACTTAATTCCACTGACAACACATATACATTGATATGGATGATAGTAAAAATATGTCACTTATTTTTCAATGTCACACTTGTGAGATATAATGGCAGGGATGCTAATTCATCTCTGTATCTCATAATATGCAATCGAGTATTTTAGCGCCATGGCTGCAGCAGCTCTCAGTACCTGGATGGCTGTGCATTATGAAACAACTTCCTGGGCCTCTGCAGGGTGCCCTAAACTGGTTTCTTTTCAAAGGAATTTTTACTTTTACTCCCATGAGCCTGAGGTAAGTAGGACACTTGCCAATTCTTGAGATTACCTCAGCCATCTTTGCTTTCATCTATGGACCAAGTTTTACCATTTCTTTAGTGGCAGTAATGTGTTTAATAAGTGAAACTTTTTAATCCCAGTTTTACTCCTATATTTTTTAAAAAATAATCTTTATTTTGTTTTATTTATTTTCATGTGGTACTGAGGATTGAACCAGTGCCTTACCTGTGCAAGCCATGTACTCTGCCACTGAGCCACAACCCCAGCCCTTACTCCCTTCTTTTGAATCCAAGCCCGTAGACAGCCAGCTCCATTCCGTGGGGCTCAAGGTAAGGCAGAATATCATGGAGGAATGTGAGGTG
Organism: Urocitellus parryii; assembly: GCF_045843805.1. Lineage (NCBI taxonomy): Eukaryota > Metazoa > Chordata > Mammalia > Rodentia > Sciuridae > Urocitellus > Urocitellus parryii. The sequence goes on along the minus strand of NC_135538.1, from coordinate 65,031,432 downwards.
GAGGAAAGTAACTCAAGACAGGACACTAGGAGGAAAAAAAAAAAGTGATTCCACTTGCCTTACAATATATATATACCCCAAAGACATGCTCCCAATGACCCACCTCCTGCAGCCACACCCTACCTGCCTTCAGTTACCACTCAATTAATTCCTATTATGGGGTTAATTCACTGATTGGGTTAAGACTCTCATAACCCAATCATTTTACCTCTAAGCCTTCTTGCATTATTTCACACATAAGCTTTTGAAGGGCACCTGACATCCAAACCATAGCACCTCTCCTTGTTTATCATACTAATAATTATTCTAATACTTGGAAATCATTAAAAGGGTATCTTTTAAATATGTAGGGCAATTGTTAAATAAGGTATAAAATTTATTTATTTATTCCTGCATAATAAACAAAGGTAGTCTTTGTTTTGAAATATATGTGTTTTGTATATCTAAGTGTGTGCACTTTTACTAAGTGGGACCAAGTAAGAATCAAATTATATACTTTAAAAAGAGTATTATTTACAAAAACAGGCTTATAGCTCAGAAATTTAACTAAATTAGATTTCAAATGAGTGAATGAAGTTTAGAAGACTTCTCAATTTCAAATCCAAGGAGTATTTATATTGAAAACAATGAGCCTATCAAGCCTACTTTATCCTCATGTCAATCAGGCCATATTTTCCTTATTCCAAAGCACTGTGGTTTCAAAAATTGAGGAATTGCTTATAATACTTTCTGAAGGTCAGATGCAATTTAGTTCTCCTTTTTTAGGAAATAAACTTTCTTTAGAAAAGTATGCACATCTGCACTCATATAAAACTGCCAGAATTTCTAAGTTTCATACATCTTTTTTTCTAGTAAGTTTACTATATGCTATTTCCTTTAACCTTACTAAAGGTGATACTCAGCAGAAACTTGCAATGTCAGAGGCTTATAACTTCCAACGTTCAATATTTAGCAGTAGACATGAGGTTTGTGTGTGAATGTGGTTTTTCATTAGGGTTTTTTGGGAAGACTCAGTTTCATTTTGTTCTCTGCAATTGACTCATCAGCAATTATTTAAGTAGTGGACATAGACAAAACTAGTACTATGCTTTCAACTTCCATGATTTAACTCAAATAGATGTCAATGAAAAGACCTTTTTTCTTGTTTCTCCTCTATTACTTCCCAAATTTAAAATAATTAGGCCCTGAAAATAGGAAAGAGTTTGAGCACATGTTAACTAACACAAAGTAAACATTCACTATACTATTTGACATTTGTACAGAAACTTTGTCAGAAATTATGAAAAAGAAGTTGAGAATAATGTCTACTTGCATTTCAGGTGATAATCTCAGGGCCACTGGTCTTGAAAATTAGCATCTGGCCAAGGAGATGAAATCCACAATCATATAAGGAGTGGTTAGAAAACAGATTTTAAGAAATTCAAAATGAAAATTTCCCAAAGTGCTCATCAGGACTTCATGCAGAATTTGTAAACCTTTTGTTTACACATATACCCAGATATTGTCAGATAAGTTGTGCATTAAAGCATTTCTGTCTAGAAAACCAAAGTCTAGATTTTAGAGAATGAGAAGACTACAGGATACATGAAGAGATCAGCTTACCCAGTGGAAAATCAGAATTCCTCTTTACATATAGATAATATGAAAAAATGGCCATGATCAGGGAAGGCACTGTAGCTCAGTGGTAGAGCACTTGCCTAGTATGCATGTCCCTGGGTTTGTTCCCCAGTACTGAAACAAAAAAGGGCAATAATTAGTAATCAGATTATTATGATTTATACTATGTTTTTGTATTTTTGGAAAAAAAGAATCAATTTGAATAATGTTCCTAATGCCCAACATTTATCTGGGTATACTTGGAAAGTAATAGAGAATTTAGACTGAATTATTAAAGTTCAAGTGGGAGGTTATGCATGTATAAGTGTTGATTAGAAAGAATAAATTTCTTTTCAGATGTTATTAGAATCTGTCATACTCTGTCATGATCCTGGAAAGTCTTCAGTCTATTAATAAACGGAGAATTTTCTTCTAGATCTATCTAGATCTAAAGTTTGATGTTCCACTAAGAAAGTATAGTTCACATAATTTGTTCCCTGCAGAGACTGGACGGTGTTAACTGCTTAGTCCGAATCTATAATTAATTTAGGAGGAGTTGAAACCCATTGTTGGGAATTCGGTAACAATGACTAGTTTAACAGACTGAAGAATGTGATTTTATGATGTCTGGCTATTCCTTATTCCACAATAATTTTCCTATAGTCACTATAGACAATGAAGTCCTAGCATTGTTTTCCTTATTATTTGCAAATTGTAACTATGATAATAAATTGTTTTTGCAACCTTCATCAGATTCAGCTGTAGTTAGGGAAAATTCACTAATTGTATAACATTTTACCTCATTTGTAATTTTTTCAGGGTTTTGCATATGTAAAATTATATGGTATACATGTAGCCACTCTAGCCCTGATGTGCTAGTTGAAGAAAACTTGGATTAGAGAGACAGACTCGCTTAGGATTTCAATTGGTCTCTAATGTCTGCATGGTGCTCATTATCAAGTCACATCACTTTGGACATTCTTCTACACCTTCCAGGTGGAGTTAACTCACAAAACAAAGAAGTCAATGCAAATGTTCTCAAGTTCTATTTAAACAACAATATTTCAAAGTTTCAAGTCTTTTTCTGACCTGACTCATATTTTATGCTTGTCTAGCTAGTAGCAAAGATGAAGAGAAAGTAGAGTCTAGGCTTTTTAAATCTGAGTGGTTTACAACAATGGTTTCCAAGTTAGTCTTTGGCTACAAATACAACATTATCTTTGATAAACACATTCAAGTAGGAGAGAATTATTTTTAAAAATTTAAACTTGGGCACATGGTAAGTGAAGATCACAATAAGTCCTCAGGATAGGGACAAACAGATTTCATGTGCCAGGGGGTTGTTAGGCAAATCCTGAATGGGTTTCTTCATTCTGTTGATAGTCTATGACCCAAAGATTTTTCATTTGGGGCAGTTATCTTGGAAATCAGAACAATCTGGAATACAAAGTTAGTCTTTCACTCCATCTCTCAGAATTCATTGCTATATCACTACAAAAGCTCTGCTTCAACCAAAGAAAAATAAATACCTATCCTAGTCTTTTATTGTTATAGTTTTTACAAACTGATTTTGTTATCTCTATCAAGTTTTTCTCTACCTATTCTTTTCTTAAAATTGCTATACTATTTTGCTTTAAAAATTTATATTATGCACTGATATTTCATTATATATTTGATTTTGTTTCAAATTATTATTTAACAATTTTATGAATAAAGATGTTTCAATCTACTTCATCAACAAGACAGCAAACTCACTGAAGTACAAAATTGATTGTTATATAGCTCTAGATGCCGAACAGCAAATCCAGGTGTTTTATTCAGTTTTATTTTTCTGCTAATCAAAATATAAAAGAACAATTTTAGAGGAGCCAAAGTTTTTTTGATGGATCACTGTTTCAGAGGTCTTCAGGGTTTTGCAGCTTAAAATTATATAGTAGACATGTAGTCACTCTAGTCCTGATCCACCTCCTCTGGACATATTCTACTCACATTCAGTCACTGCTCAGTTAATCCCCATCATGGAATTAATTCACTGATTGTGTTAAAACTCTCATAATTCAATCTTTTCACCTCTAAGTTGTCTTGCTTTGTCTTGCATACCAGGTTTTGAGGGAGACCTCAGATCCAAACCATAACACCAGGTATATGATTGAAAATATGGTCTTATTAGAATTTTTTTACTAACATTTTTCTTTATTTTTTTTTCAAATTTCTATGTCATTAGTTATCCCTTAAAAGTTCAAATTTTGCACCCAATGTCAAAAACTGACACTAAAAGAGTTGGCTAAAAGACAAACAAAATAGTTTTTTAAATTCCTTAGAATTTTTAAAAATTTTATTTAGAAAATGCATATCAGCTCTATGTCAGTTTATAGTCTCTATGATTCAAATATTCTTTTGAAAGTGCTGGTCTTAGTATCTTAATAATAAAAAAAATCCATTTAAATTCAGCAACACGCACATTTTTACGTTTCTTGTTCTTTTGTATGTCTTTTTTTCATTTATATGGGTCAACCAAATGCATCTAATCTTATGATGCCTTATGAAATGAACACAGGTCACACCAGCATCTGAATGTCTCTAATGTTTTGTTTGTTTGCTTGCTTTCCAGTTCAACTAAACATATATGAACTCAGAAAAAGTTCTGGTGCTCAATTAACATAAATTTGTTAATGGTGATACCAAGTAGGGGTTCATATTTCAGTGCATTCGATAATGAACTTGAAAATCATTAAGTCATCACCTGGAAGATTGTTTAGAGAAAATGTAGAACTTCTAAAAGGGCCTGAAATTATTCTGAACAATAATCAGGAACAATGAACAGGGTATGTGCATACAATGATTAAATAATTAAAAATTACTTTGTATTTACATTCTGTTCAATTTTCTTTGGTTGGAAAATAATTTAATCTATTATTCTTTAAAATAATATGACAAAAAACTTTGCTATATGAACTTTTTAATATAATATATATTAATTTTATTAATTTTTTTGACAAAATAATATATATTCAGGATCCAAATAATTAGACAAAATTATAATGAAAAACATTTCCATTCCTGGGACAGTCCTGCTTTCAACTCTTGTAAACATATCTTCTTACATTTGTTTATACATTTTAAAGTAATATACTTATAGAATTATTTTTTCCTTTATCAATTTTAAGCACAGTTTATTGACTTTTAATTTTATAGTGGTTAAAGTATTAGCTTTATAAAACTTCACCACTTACATTCCACTTTTATAATGCAATTGATTACATCACAATTTTAATTTAATGATAATTGTATAATATATGATAACCATATTAATATGTTCAATTTTGAACCAGTTAGTATAGTTTACCTTTATTGTTGCATTGGTTTTTAACTGGAGTTTATAGCTGACATTCATCTTGCTTAGTAGCACCTTAAATAACAAATTAGCATGGGTATAATACACAAATCTTGTTCACGTTTTGAGTTTTCAATGTACTCATTTGCATGTGTGTGTGTGTGTGTGTGTGTGTGGTTCTATGAAACTGCACACAATATGCCTCATAGGATATCTATATGGCTGCTCTTTCCTCTATGTTCTCTCATCTCTAATCTTGGCAAGCCTAATATGATCTCCATGTATATATATATATAACTTCTCAAGAATGTTCAAATTAATTTTTAAAAGGTCTTGATTATTATGGTTTTGTTTCTGAGGATATTTTTCTTTGTTATTAGCTTTTTCATAACATTTTGTCCACATATTATACATGAAACACCTTTTATTATCTCAGAACACAGAAGAATACTTATAAATTTCCTTGGTTTTAAAATTTCCATTCTGCTACATTTATCAGTTTCTTCCAAGTTCCCTCCTTTTTCAATTGGTTCCCAATTTTTCTTCATGTAATTCAAGAGTACTACCCAAAAAGGAGATTAAAAATGTTGTGTGAATATATAGCCCTGACTTCTAATCTTTTCTTTAGAGAGAGATTCATATATTTGTGTTTGGATTTTTTTTAACAACCTGACACTGTATTAACAACACACATTGATGCAGGTCATATTTAAAACCTATTCACAACAGCATTCCTTTGTTAAACCTATGGACTTAAAATATACTTATTTAAAAGTAATATTCCCAGGCCAAATGTTGCCTTGGATGTTCCAGATTCATTATTAGACCATAGCAATACAAAAGAAAAAAAGCCCATTTTAATTCCAGTGGTTATTCACTTGGAATCCATACTCCAGTCCCACATCCTGCATTACACTATATGACACAGGAGCTCACCACTGGAGATAATAACTTCTCCATGTGATTTTACTCTAGTCACGTACATCCCTCTCCCAGAAATATCTCTAAGCTGCTTCTCTTGAGGTGCTAACAAATTAGACATGAGACATTGATTCCTTTTCTTCCTTGACATTAGGGAATTCTATTACGCTTTATGAGCTTGCTGTCTGCTTATCTTATGTAATCTATTCTACCACCAAAATATACACATCTACATTCCTGTGCTTAAAGGAAAATATTGTAGAGAACCCCCAAAACTGTGTTGTTTTAAAAGTGAATGTAGATTATTGCTTTTCTCAGGAGGCAGCATCCTCATATCAGTCAAGCCCTTGACCCTCTGGACTGTCCCCAGAGAGTACTACCCTAAATATCCTTTCACTCATTAGTGCATACTGTTACTATCTTCTTAAGCTTTCCACCATGACCTCCAACCCTGTATCTCCAACACTGGCCACCACAACCATCCCTCCTTGCTAACACATGAATATCACTGATCTTTATATGTGTAATACTAAAACTGTGAAGTTCATATCTTCCACCTACATAACTGCTGGCCCTGATGCCTTGACCTAAGAATAAACCAAAGTGATGTGAGATATATATATATATATCTTAAAACACATTACAATACCATCAAGACATTAACAGAGACTTCACATCTGTTTTATTGTTAATTCCACATAAATGAGAGACAGTTACATCTATCCTACAAATAATTTCTAATGTTACTCCTGTTGACTCCCATAATGAAATGTTTTCTGTACTCTAGAACAACTTATACTCTACACCCAGAAGTCTTCTCTACTATTCAAGCCACTCAAATACCTCAAATAATTGAGCTCAAAACTGATTAAATCATAAGAGGACAATTAAAATACAATTTTTAAAAATCTTTTTTTTTTTTTGGTACTAGGGATTGAATTCTGGGGTGCTTAACCGCCACAGCCTGATTTGTTTGTTTGTTTGTTTGTTTTCTGAGATAGGTTCTGGCTAAGTTGCTTAGGACCTCTCTAAGTTGCTGAGTCTGTCTTTAAACTTGTGATCCTCCTGCCTGAGCCTCCTGAGCTGCTTGATGACTGCTATCTTCATCCAATTTTGAGGTTTTGGTAGAGGTTGGTTGGTTCTTCCTTCTGGAGAAGTCCATTAAGTCTTTACCCCAAAACATCTAACCCAATCATTACCCCAGGCCAAGCATTAGACAACCAGGGAAAGCCCTCAGGCCCCATAACAAGCTGAAATTATTCCAGTTAGCCAATCAATCCTAAATCTACTCAACCTCCCTTTCCTGTGGAAAGCACAGTAAGGAAATGCCCATGATTCTCCTTCTCCTGCTTTATGACAAACCTTGGTAATTTTTACTCCAACTTCCTCCCTGATCCATGGCTTGAGGTTTTTTCTTCTCTTGGGATCTGAGAGTGCAACAAACTATTGTTTCAGTGGCAGTTTTCTGAATCTATTGGCATTACCATACCCAGATAATAATAAAATTCATTAAACAATATTTGACCAAATTATACCATTTTTTGGATAACTCATCAATCTATTCTATTCTATAGATTCACCCAATTGAATTTTCTCTTACAAATGATATACCAACAATAGTCTCTTTATACATAGATTATGAACTAAGTTATGTGATGATTTTTTGGGGGGAAAAAACCCAGCATTTCAGCAGGAAGAAGAAATTGTAAATAAGACAGATTTTTAATTTATTCTGAAAATTTAAATAAGTAGTAATAGCTTAGCAGAAATTACTGAAATGAAGGTATTTTTGTTCTTAATGTAAGGAGATATAAACATACATACACATGTATAATTTGTAAATATATCCATTTACTTCAAATTTAAAATACTATCTAATCAAGTATTATATATGATTCTACCATTTTTCACTTACATTTTCCTATCTGAGTTTAAGAACATGCATCTCTGATAGTTAGGAAATGATTTATGTCACAGACTTCTTGTTATACCTTTAAGAGATTTGTTTCTGCTTTGAGTTATTTTCTCTTTTTCAATTGAAGCTATCTGCCACACAGTTGGTGATGTTAGAGGGCAGAGGGGTTTGCACTGGAGGATTATTTCTAATGGAACTACTAATCTGGCTGAGATTTAACATAGTTTAGAATTACAACATGAATAGTGAATATTGGTGGCAATTTTTAAATATTGATGGCAATTTTCAATATCCTATGTAATCTTGTGACAAAAAAAAAATGGTGAGGTTCCAAATTCAACTACCATTGCACGTTCCACAAGCATCAAGAAAGCTCTGGTGGTTCTGAGATAAATCAAACAAAGCTTTGTGTGGCTCACGAGGGATTAATACACTTTGAATTACTTTAATCCTTTAGGCTCAAAGTAGTTGTTACACCAGCTACATATGAACCTTCAGGGAATAGAATTTCCTAGCTTTTTATGAATTCTTATAAGGATCCATGTAGTGTTCAGATAGCAGTGTAAAACCAAATTGAAATCACTGGCACTGATAATGCTTCAGGTTGAATGATCCCCTCCTGCCGAACATACCAATCTCATCGGTTTAGTTTATTACACAGTCCTAGTCACACTCACAACAGTCTGTGTGCCCTGGGAATTCTGAAAGGATCATAAGCTTACTATGGAGACAGAGCCTTCGCTGTTATGTATAGTTTGGGGTCCTCATTTTGCAGCATGACTTAGTTTTAACTTAAAGCTTACTGGTTTTAATCAAAAGAAGAGATTTCTCCTGCTCCTTCTCACTAGAGCAGTTTCTGTATAAACCCTTCAAGTTGTTTTGTTTAGATTGCAGTTTTTACCTTCCATTTCTCATTCCTTTAGACAGATATTGATCAGCACACACATTCCAATTTCCTTTTGGAGGATTTTCTAACATATGCATTGCCCACCTCTAAGTTGCCAGAGAGCAAAGTTTTGTCAATTGAACAAGACACAGTATGTATTCCATGTTTACTAAGACTGTTTTAGAAGGCTCTGATTCTGAATTTGTGACCATGTTTGTGACCCAAATGTAGTTATCTTCTGCACCTCTCCTCCGGTAATTTTTTTCTTTATTTTTATTTTTTATTTGTTTTAATTAGTTACACATGACAGTACAATGACCTTGACATATCATACATTTGAATCAAATGGGATATAATATCTCATTTTTCTGAGTATAAAGGTTGCAGAATCACATTGTTCATGCATTCACATATATACACACAGTAATAATAATGTCTGTTTCATTCTATTATCCTTCCTATCTCCCCAACCCCTCCCCTCCCCTCCCATCACTTCTCTCTACCTAATCTTGGGTAATGCTATTCTTTTTTTTCTCACATCTTCATACATGTATTTTGTATAACAATGAGGGTCTCCTTCCATCATCCATGCAATTCCCTTTTGCCCTCCCTTTTCCTCCTGCTCCTCTTCCATATGCAGAGGTAATCTTCTTCCCATGCACTTCCTCTCTTGCCCATTTTGATTCACCCCCTCCCCTTATATCAGAGAAGACATTTGGCTTTTTTTGGGGTCTGGCTAACTTCACTTAGCATAATCTGCTCTAATGCCATTCATTTCTCTGCAAATGCCATGATATTATTATTTTTTAGTGCTGAGTAATATTCCATTGTGTATATATGCCACATTTTTTTTTTACCCATTCATCCATTGAAGGGCATATAGTTTGGCTCCACAGTCTAGCTATTATGAATTGTGCTGCTATAAACATTGATGTGGCTGTGTCCCTGTAGTATGCTGTTCTTAGGTCTTTGGGGTATAGTCCAAGAAGAGGAATAGCTAGGTCAAATGGTGGTTCCATTCCCAGCTTTCCAAGGAATCCCCATACTGCTTTCCAAATTGGATGCACCAATTTGCAGTCCCACCAGCAGTGTATGAGTGTATTTTTTCCCCTGCATCCTCACCAGCACTTGTTGTTGTTTGTCTTCATCATGGCTGCCATTCTTACTGGAGTGAGATGGTATCTTAGAGTAGTTTTAATTTGCATTTCTCTTATTGCTAGAGATGATGAGCATTTTTTCTTATTTACTGTACAAAATCAGATTTTTTCATGATTTTCTTCCTCAACACCAGATAGATTCAAATAATTGTGCATGTATAACATTATGAGGTACAAGTAATTCATCAAATTTATATATGAAAATATTCAATTCAGTAAATGCTTCTGTGGAGTAGTTTTATATAATTTTTTTATATTATCAAAGTATTATTTGATTCCAGAAAGATTCAAGAAACATTGAATGCCTTCTCTACCTTATTAGTAAATAAAATGCTAAAATTTCAATTTATCATTCAATTGTTAAGAGTTTATGTAGAAATAAGATATATAATAAGATGTAATAGATGATGTGGTTTTTGAATTCCCTGATATTTTCAGCTTAACAATTCTAATAAATAATCTTTAAGGATTTTTCTCTGGTGGCAAAAGTATTTCTTAATAAGCAAAATAGTCTTATCCATTATCTTTCTATAGCAAAATATTAGAATTATACATATGACTCTTTTTTGAGATGTTAGATACACAAGATATCTAAAGCAAATAATAGTGTTATATAAAACAACCTACTGTTTCTACTACCATTAAGAGTTCTTTGGGCCATTCAGAACATTCAATTAAGGAAAAGTAGTAAAAAAAATTAATGATAAAAGGGGAAAAATTAATGAGAAAGTCCATAATTTGCCAACTGCAATCTGGATTGGAGATAAGCCTGAGAGTCTGTACCTCTAATTGGAGTCTGTCCCCAGGGCACTAGAGGAGAGTTGACAGAAGCCCATCATGGTGGATCTCTGGGGCTGTAGGGGCAATCTGCTAGGATCAGTAAAGAACTGTGAGCAGAAAGGCTTACTCTGGCTGCTGCTCATGGCATTGTTTTAGTCAGCTTTTTTGGTGCTGTTACTAAAAGACCTGACAAGAACAACTTTAGCAGGGGAAAAGTTTATTTGGGGATCACAGTTTCAGAGGTTTCAATCCTTGGAGATCTGGCTCCATTCTTCAGGGCTTGAGGTGAGACAGACCATCATGGCAGAAGAGTGTTGTAGAGGGAAACAGTTCACATGATAAGGAAGCAGAGAGGGAGAGAGACTCTACTCACCAAATATGAAACATATAAACCAAAGGCATGTCCCAATGACCCATCTCCTCCAGCCACACCCTATCTGCTTTCAGCTGCCACTCAGTAGACTTTCATAACCCAATTCTTTCTCCCCTTGAACTTTCATTGTCTCACACATCTAAACCATAATAGGCACAATTGTAATTAATATGATGACTCAATTCATTGGAATTCCAAAGTGCCAACCCCTATACATCTTGGGAAGAAGCAAAGGAAAGTCACCTTAACATGAACATAATTTCTTCCTACATCTTTCTTACTATATCTTTGAGTTGAGCAAGACAAACCAGGTGGAAAATTTAAGATAAAAAGAGTGTGCTGGAAATAAAATAAAATATGCAAATTATCAAAACCCACATTATGGACTGTATATCCATGTCATCCAAATCCATATGTTGATGTTCCTACTCCAGGGACATGGAATTAAGAAGTAGGGCCCTTGGTAGTTAGATCCTTGGAGTGGGACTCTCATGAATGGGATTAGTTTTCTCATAAAGGAGGTGTTTCAAAGATGAAGCAGTAATGTAGCAAGACAAAGGACCTATATTGTGTTAATTACCAGCTAACATGTCTTGATCCTCAACTATTTGAATAATTCTCTGCTAGGCACAATACATGATAGGAAAGCTGTTTTCTATGTATGGTGTTTATAGAGCAGCATCAGAAGTCACATTATTTGTCTTAAGTCTAAATTCTACTTCTTACCAACTCTGACTTTGTGTGGAACTTTTGAGAATGTGTAATAATTAGAGAAGCAAATACTTGTATCTTTCTTAGTACAGCACTGACACATATATAAAAGCCCAATAAACATTGGCTGTTATCATTGCTACAATGTTGATTTCAGAAAGAGATTTCAGCAAGAGCTGCTTGGCATTCAAGGTATGATGACTTTGCTCTTAAACCAAACAAAAAAGTAAAAAATCTCTGAATTACTGTGTTTACTTATATTGTCAATTAGACACCAGATCTGGTACATACATTCTTGGTTATAGAAAATTGGCAATTAAACTGTAGGCAGATGGTAAATTTTAAGGCTCAACAGTAATGTTGACCTTTGTATTTTCGACAGATAAGACAGAACATAGAATAGGGCAGAAATAAGTTAGTCAATGTTACATATTTGTATGCTTTTCATTTGTGTTTATAATCAAAGAGCATGTTCTGTTCATAAGTTTATTTACACTCTATAATGTGGATAGAAGTAAATTAAAAATAATATCATGGCTGAATAATAATCATATGGCTTGGGTTATCAGAATTACTGAGTAGAAAATAAGGCAGTAATAGTGCTTAATTTTTTTTAAAATCTAACAGAATTGAAAGTGCCATAACATTTTAGCAGATTGTTGATGAGAAGAACAATAAAAAATACTTCAACTATTCTACAATATATTTTTATGTTGGTTATATGACTTATGATAGATTCTAGAACATTGCAATTTGTATTACAATAAAATAAATTTGTAGAAAAATATAATTTAAAGCTGACTCAAAAACAAACATCTGGGTACAGTGGTACAAACCTTTAATTCCTCAGGAGGCTGAGGTAGGAGTGTCTCAATTTGAGAATATCCTAGGCAACTTAGCAGGACCCTCTCAAAACAAACAAAAGTCAAAGAGGTTGGGGATGTAGCTTGATAACAGAATGCCCATGGATTCAATCCCTAGTGCACAATAAATAAATAAACAAATAAAATGATACCTTTGAATGTATACTTACGTAGAACCACATGCTTATAAATAACCTAGGAAATAGGTCATTACATAGTAAAGAACTTTATGATTTGGATGTGAGGTGTCCTCCAAAAGCTCACATGTGAGACAATGCAAGAATGTTCAGAGGGGAAATTATTGGGTTATGAAAGTCCTAACCCAATCAGTGAATCCCTGATAGGCATTAACTGAATGAAAACTGAATGCAGGTAGGGTATGGCTGCAGGAGATGGGCATTGGGGGCATGACTTTGTGGTGTATGTATTTTGTATCTAGCAAATGGCATCTGTCTCTGCTTTCTGATCATCATGTGTGCTGCTTCCCTCTACCACACTCTTCCATCATGATGATTGCTCCACTTCAAGCCTAGAGGAATGCAGCCAGCTTTCTATGAACTGAGACCTCTGAAACCATTAGCCCCTCAAATAAATTTTTCCCCTATAATTGTGCTTGTCAGGTCTTTTAGTCATAGCAGCACAAAAAAACCTGACTAAAATAGTACTAAAATTAATTCTGAACCTCACTCCAAAATACATGTGCCTATTTGCATAAAAAGGTATATAAACTTATGACTTATGATGAGTTATGAAGTTTTCTAAGAAAATTATACTAGAATAATTTCCTGTATGAACAAAGCCTTAGTTTATTTTTTGGTCTTTAGGTACCAGCTTACATAATTTAAATTTTAGAAATTTTCAGTTCTACTTTTGACTATTGAACTTTGGTCCAAGAAACTTGTCAGGAATTTAATACTTAAATCTGAAATTGACCTTCTGTGTATAATAAAATATAAAACCTTAAATGACCTTTTGCCATTAAGGAAAACTTACTTATACATAACAAAACTTCACTTATACATAGACTCTTCTAAGCCTGTAGAGAAATTGAACTGCTCTCCAAGGGCAGGGGTGCTGCAGAGACACCTGGAAGACAAAGGATCCCTGTATTTTTTCCACTAACTCATCTATGCATTCACACACACATTCATCCACTTATGGGTTCTTTCATTTAGAAATGTTTTGAGAGTCTATCCTGTGATACATTTTTTTTTTTAGTTCCCCATTACAGGAAAAAATGGAGCTTATTTCTGCAAGGAACAACCTTAAAAATATTATTTGTTTGAGTTTCCATATAGAGAATCATAATTTACATACCATTTAATCTATGGGACTATTGAAATAAAATGAAATAATGAAGGCCAAAGCCCTTTCAAAAATTTGGAAGCATTATACAGATGAAAAGAATTTTCATTATTGAAAGTTAAATAGCCTAGATCCTTTTAAGTTCAAGTTCATTTCTCTTGTCACCTCTTTTCACTTAAAAGACCATAAGATTGTATACAGTATAAAAACCTCAAAGCCTACTGATTGAGCAAAGCACCATCTCTACAATAATCTCTTTGGGGAGGTAATGTAATTATCAAATATCTTTGATTATTGAAATGAGATTTTTGGTGGCTTTGAAAGGCATATTTAATTGTTTCTAGTATTTAGGTAAATTTAGTTTAAATCTTACTACCTACATGAATCTTCCTTGAACCAGCTTCTTAAGAGTAAGTAATAATTTATTACATTAAAATCCATGTTATTTTATCTATGCACAATTACATTCTTCTATGTCATAATTGATTTTTCCTCTGAGATATAATTTATTTGCTTTAATGTTTGACTATAATTTAAATGCTGGAATAAATTTCTTTTAATTTTCTTTCTTCTGTGACATTAAAGGGCTTTTTTCTTAGAAATATTTAGTGAATGAAGATTGAAATGAAAAATGCTTTATAGCTTCAAATTATGTTTCACAAGAATGAAAAATTTCCCCAAATTTTATCATAAATAATACAAATGAAAAAATCAAAAGTATAGTAAAGTGAAGATGTATTAACAAATCTGCATCAAAATTATAATTTTTTTCAAATACCAGTTTTATTTCTCACTTTTCTGTATGCACATAGCCACACACACATATGTGTATGCATGTATGTATATAAAATATACATATAATCCACATATAAGTATGAATGTGTATGTGTATGTGTATACATATTACACACATATGGATCATATTATATGCATAATATATACACATTACATATTTGTTATATGTAAACACAAAATCTATTTTATATATAGATTATACAAAATATATACACATATGTATGTGATGAACCATTTAGAGTAAGTTATAGATAGTAAAATTCTTCATTCATAAATCCTTTAGAATATAGACAGCATTATTATTCTGATAAAAACTGAAAAATGTTTCTTACTGTTTATCATCCAGATCTCATTCAAATCCTCCTAATCTTACTTAAATGTTTTTTTCTAACTTTTCAAGAGCATAAAATAATAAAAATATTATGCAGTATTTTTAATTCTATGTCTTTAATAATTTGATTCAATCCTCCAAATTATTTTTTCATGATGACGTTGAATTTTTTAAGAGATCAGGCCAAATCTTTCCCAGAATATACAATGTTCTGACTGTTTCTTGTGACATGAAAGAGTTTCTCTATGTCACATATGTCATGTGAATTGAAAATTACATCTATTATCTTGATAAAGTTAAATTTTATATTGATTTCCACTAACACTGCATAGGTGATACAGAATAGTTCATACTGAGTCAAAAATATATGGAATAAGATGCTATATCTCAGTATCAGAATGCCCCACTACTATTTATGCCAAATTTGATCACATTAAGTAAAAATCTCCCAAATTTGTGGTGGAAAAAAATCTTTTTATCTTTAAAATTACTATGAACACAAGAAAATGCTTTGCTCCAATATCTTTCACACTAATAACTCTTAAATGAATAATTGTTTTATTTGTATCATTTTATCTTCTTTAATTAGTTGATATTCTCCTGTTAAAAAAAAAAAAAGCTTTCTTTTTCCACCTGAGGTCAAACAGCATTTCTGCCTAAAAAAAAATAGTAAATGTTCTTTCTTTACTTTTTGAAAATTAAATTTATTTTAAATTGAAACATAAAAACATATAAATTATATATTTTGATGGGTAACTTGATGGTTTCATACACATATACATGTGTGATCTTCAAATCAGGCTAAGCACTTCTATTCCCTCAAATAACCATATTTTACATATGGTGGAAACTTTCAAAATCCTTATTTTTAGCTTTTTGATATGTACAGTATAATATCTCCCAAACCTCTGGTAAACATTTTACCTTCAATTTCTTTCTTTCTTTCTTTTTTTTAGAGATTTGAGTTTTTAAATTTTTTTTCTTGAGTTTAAGCCATTATTAGTCTTCAAAACATCATTGTTTTTAATGGCCATTAATAGCAAGTCATATATATTAGTCTTTGAAATGTTTTTATTACAGTAGTGAGTAGTTTTTTTCTGTAAACACTTGTCCAGATTTGAATCATTTCATTAAATACATTCTTATGAATGAAATGAATGGTTAAGAAGACAGGAACATATTAAATTTACTTATAAATAAATATGATTTTTTTCCAGAAGGAATAAATTATATTAGATTTATGCAGAAGAAAAGTTAGAAAATGCATATCTCACTTTAACTTTCACATTACTAAATATTTTTGTTTTTAAAATTTTCAATAACCTGGAGATTTTTTAAAATTTGCTTTAATTAGTTATACATGACAGTAGAATGCATTTATGCACTTTGATATATCATACATAAATAGGATATAATTTATCAGTTTTCTGAGTGCATCTGTGGCAGAATCATATTTATATATGTAGTCACATGTATACATAGGGTAATAATGTCTGCTTCATTTTACTATATTTTCTATCTCCACATCCTCACCCCTCCCCTCCCATCACTTCTCTCTACCTAATCTAAGGTAATGCTATTCTTCCCTAATGCCCCCACCCCCACCTTATTGTGAATTAGCATTCACATATTAGAGAAAACATTAGGCCTTTGGTTTTGTGGGATTGTCTTATTTCACTTACCAGGATATTCTCCAACTCCAACCATTTACTGGCAAATGCCTTTATTTCACTCTTCTTTAAAGCCAAGTAATGTGGGAAACCAACCTCATGCCTGACTGAGTTAACTCCCCTGCTGGGCGATGTGACTTCAGGCACCCATGCTGCTAGGCTGCCCTGCTCTTCTAGGGTTCCAGTAACTGTGTCTTAGTGCCTGGCCTTGTCTTCCTACAGCCCTATGGGTGGAGCTATGCTCAGCTCTTCCTTTGTAATATAACCCCTCGCCCTGTTTAGGGTAGAATCTTCCATGGAAGTGCCTTGTGTGAGTCCCCTTTTCTTTCTGTGCCCTTGGGTGTGTCCTACCCAGGTGTCAATCAACCTGCTGACAGTGGACATCATGAAGATAGACTCAGGTCCCTGAAACCTGACCCCTTACCTCATTTGAATAGCTTCTCCTCAATAAAAGGGGTCAGCTCGCTTGTGCTCTCTCTCTCTCTTCCTGTGGACCCTTAAGGTCAGAGGAGCCGTCACAGTGACCACAAAGGAAAAGGTATTTGTGTCTCTTTTGTGATTATTTTGCACAGCCCAGTTAGCCCAGTTTGCCTGGAGTGACCCCTGAGTCTTTTAGTCGAGAGAACAGAAACCCGGCAGAGTAATATTCCATTGAGTACATATACCACATCTTCTTTATCCTTTCATCTATTGAGGGACACCTAGGTTGGTTCCATAGTCTAGCTATTCTGAATTGAGCTGTTATCAACATTGATGTGGCTGTGTCACTATAGTATGCTGACTTTAATTCCTTTGGATGTAAACAAAGGGGTGGGATAGCTGGGTCAAATGGTGGTTCCATTCCCAGTTTTCTGAGAAATCTCCATATTGCTTTCCATAGTGCTTGCACAAATTTGCGAGCCCATCAGCAATGTATGAGAGTACATTTTTCACCACATTCTCGCCAACATTTATTGTTGCCTTTATTCCATTTCCTACCTTAATAAAATTCTGCATTATTAATTTTTACCATGTTATGTGATATATAGATACTTATACTTATTGTACCTCCATTATGATTTGGGATCTTTGGCATTATAAAGTCTCATTTAATTAATTTAATTATTTTTTATTTATATATGACAGCAGAATGCATTAAAATTCTTATTACACATATAGAGCACATTTTTTCATATCTCTGGTTGTATACAAAGTATATTCACACCAATTTATGTCTTTATACATGCATTTTGGACAATAAAGTCCATCACATTCCACCATCATTTCTAACTCCATACCCCCCCTTTCCTTTCCACTCCTCTGCCTTATCTATTCCTCCCATACTCCCCCTCCCTACCCCACTATGAATCAGCCTCCTTATATCAGAGAAAACATTCTGCATTTGATTTTGGGGTATTGGCTGGCTTCACTTGGCATTATCTTCTCTAAATCCATCCATTTACCTGCAAATGCCATGATTTTATTCTCTTTTATTGCTGAGTAATATTCCATTGTGTATATATGCTACAATTTTATAATCCATTAATCTATTAAAGGGCATCTAGGTTGCTTCCACAGTTTAGCTATTGTGAATTGTGATGCTATAAACATTGATGTGTCTGTGTCCCTGTAGTTTGCTGTTTTTAAGTCCTTTGGGTATAGACCAAGGAGAGGAATAGCTAGGTCAAATGGTTCCATTCCCAATTTTCCAGTCTCCATACTGCTTTCCATATTGGCTGGACCAATTGGTGGACAAATACCCACCAGCAGTGTATAAGTGTACCTGTTTCCCCACATCCTCATCAATACTTATTGTTGTTTGTCTTTATAATAGCTGCCATTCTGACTGGAGTGAGGTGAAATCTTAGTTTTGATTTGCATTCCTCTAATTGCTAGAGATGATGAACATTTTTTCACATATTTGTTTATTGATTGTATGTCATCTTCTGAGAAGTGTCTGTCAGGTCCTTGGCCCATTTATTGATTGGGTTATTTTTATTTTTTTAATTTTTAATTTTAATTTTTTTGGTGCTTAGCTTTTTGGGTTCTTTATATACCCTAGAGATTAGTGCTCTATCTGATGTGTGAGGGGTACAGATTTGCTCCCAAGATGTAGGCTCTCTATTCACATCACAGGTTGTTCTTGTTGCTGAGAAGAAACTTTTCAGTTTTACAAACGGTACAGAATAGAGGACACAGTGACTAACCCACAAAATTATAATTATCTTATATTAGACAAAGGCACCAAAAACATGCATTGGAGAAAAGATAGCCTCTTCAACAAATGGTGCTGGAAAAATTGGAAATCCATATGCAACAAAGTGAAATTAAACCACTGTCTCTCACTATGCACAAAACTAAACTCAAAATGGATCAATGGACCTAGGAATAAAACCAGAGACCCTGTGTCTAATAGAAGAAAAAGTAGGCCCTAATCTCCATTATGGGAGATTAGGCCCCAACTTCCTTAAAAAGATTCCTTTGGCATAAGAATTAAAATCAAAAAATCAGTAAATGGGATGGACTCAAACTAAAAACTTTCTTTTCAGCATTATTTGCTCTTTTAATCCTCTTTTTGATATTATAATTTGGCAGAAATTGAGATCTGGATGTCTATTTAATTTCTATTGTATTTGTCTGCTGAACATTTACCCACGTTTTATTTTTTGCTTTTATGAATAAATTTGTTGCAAGGTATCATTTTATACAGTACATAGTAGGTTTTTCCTCTGTGTATCAATCAGAAAATATTTTCCTTCAAAAATGGGAGTTAAGACTAAGTCTATTTGAAGTTACTAATATGACTTGATGGATTTCAGATCTGTCATATTATTTTATGTTAAACTTTTTTTTCTATGACACATGTTTTCATTATTTTAGAAATATTGGATTGCTTTTGTTAGTTATAACGTTTTTTTTCTATTATAAAACTTGTATTTTGTTAATGCTGAAGCATCTTTATCCTTGTTTGGACTTTGACAACTACTATCTATGTGGCAGTAGATGTATTCTTTTTATTTTTTGCTTGATTTCTTTCTTTAAACATAAAATATACATAGAATTTTAAATATTTTTGCCATGTGCAAAGATTTCAATTCTGAAATGTTAAAGGGCTGCTTGGGGAGATAAAAAAGAATCTTATAGTTTAAGAAATTTGTTCATGGTTCTCTTGCTTTTCATGTGATGTGAAATCAAATGCCAAGATTTGCTTTCTTTTATAAATAATTAACAAATTTTTACTTAGAAACTCACGATTTTTTAAAAAATTCAGTATTAAATACTGAGGTTTTTTTCAGATAAATTTTGGAGTTCACTGTTCTATTTAATTATTCCAATTTGTAAAAATAAATTTTAAAAAATAAATTCAAATCATGTTTTAATTTTCAGGAGATTTCCTTGAGTTATAATTTTAAACACTGGTTCTGATTTGGTTGTCTTTACAATCTTTTATTTCATTCTTTACCATTTTTCTATTTCCCCTGTATTTTATGCTTTCCTTATATGAGTTGAATTTTTTTGGCTCTTTTGACTTCTTTGCTGTAGCTGATGTTGGCTTTGAACTCACGATTTTCCTGTGTCAGCCTCCGAAACCACTGGTATTACAGGCCTTAGCCACTGCACCTTGCCTATGCTATGATCTCATTAGACTCTTGGCCTTGGCCATGCTCCCTTCTTGTGTATTCTGTAATTTAGTTTTCTCATCTGAGAAGATTTTATCTTTTACTTTAATTCTTCCTTGAGTTGAAATTCCATCTCATATCTGCCTGGCATTTATCCTATTTATTCTGAGATTTTGAAGTTATACTTTCTGATGTTCTTTAATCTGCAGTTACATTTATTTCTTATTTGATATGATTTCCCACTATTTCATAGCTTTTTAGAAGGGGCTTTATAATAAAGATTTTTAAAATAATCTGCTCAAAAAATTGTTTCTTATCCCAAAGCTTATTCTTGCAACTGTATATAGTGTTATTTCCTTGATTCACATTTTAATATATTCTATTTTCTTGGACCCACAAACTAAAGGTGATGCTATCAGGATGAGTGCATATAGGGCTTGGCTATCTTATCCAACATCTTAATACAAAATTATCTTTTGTCATTGATATGGTGGAACCTTGTTTTTAATAAATGAAGAAATTTTGCACTGGTTTCTTGAGATATTTGGGCATTGCCTTCTTAGATTTTCTTCTTTACCTTAACCAGCAACATCTCATGACACTTTTCCCCTTCTGGAGTGCTTCCATATCTCATCAAGAATAACACCTCTCATGACAAGCAATTACTTGGACACTTAATTCAAAATTCCTAAAATATAGTCTTCCAACGTATCAGATCACAGACTTCTTCCCTATATGTCCAATCTCATTAGGTTCTCCTTTTTCTGGGGAATGAATAGTTGATATTTTTTTGTATTCCACTACCACTTGAACCCTACTTCACTTTTCTTCTTCCTATGCAATTTTTGTGCTCTTTCCTATGGTATAGATTCTAGAAATTACTGCACTGATCTTGAATATCTGTGCACACTAACATTTAAATTTTATTTCGAAGTATCCTCTCACTTTTAAGGATTCTGTTGGAAGGGTCTGGTGTAATTTTAATTCCTTTCCCATTTGATCTACATGTATTTGGTGTATATGCTATGGTATATATACATATATATAAATAAAAAATATGCTTATTTTTACTCAATGTTATCATAAAAACTTATTATTAAGAATGAAACCCTAACATGAATATTTTTCAATATTTCTAGTTCACAAACCTCATTAACTGGTCAAGGTGACACACACCTGTAATCCCAGTGGCTTAGGAGGCTGACACATGAGGATTGCAAGTTCAAAGCCAGCCTCAGCAGTGGAGAAATGCCAAGCAAGTCAGTGAAATCCTCTCAATAAAATACAAAATAGGGCTGGGGATGTGACTCAGTGGTTTTCAGAGTTCAATCCCTGGTACCCTCCCCCTGCAAAAAAACAAAAACAAAAACAAAACAACAACAACAACAACAACAAAACCCTCATTGACTTCTAAGGTACTAGCTGAATATCAGAAAATTTCCAATGGTCAATATGTTTTTAAAAACTTTGTTGAAATGATTATTGTACTTCAATTCTGTGGCCCAGTTTGAAAGTTGCCATATTACTTCAAAAAATACAACTTATGAGAAAACTCTGTAAAAGTAAATACATTTGTAATAATAGCTTTAAATTTTAATTGGATTTAATAAGCAATGGATATCTTTCTGAAAAGTCTTTCTTTTAAGCAAATTAATTTTTTCATTTCTAATACTTTTGAGAGATTACACACACACACACACACACACACACAAATGCACATATTCTGGCTGGCAGAGGATTGTTTTTATGGTCACCTGATCCCCCAATCTCTATTGACATTTACAGTCACTGTAAAAACTAGAATAGAAAATACCAATTAATACACAAAATTGACAATACAATAATTGTGGATTGTAATCAGTTAATATGATCCAATGCTTGAAAATGAAAAATTTACTTTCTTTGCACATCATGATATTTTTTAATATTGAAGAAGCCACACACTATGAAATGTCTCCCAGTTTTATAAATGCAAAGTAATGAATCATCCAGTGGAGCTTGTAGTAAACAGGCAACCCTTTTATCTATGCAGTCAGATTTTCACATGCCTCACACTTATTATTCAACTCAAGACAAGCAGGAAATTGGATGAAAATTAATTGAAAAAGCAAACATGAAATTAGTAACTATGTAACAAACATGTTTCTGTTGCATTATATCATTTAATGAGATCAAACACAGTAAGGAGTATTCCTCTGCACATGTAATTAGCAAGCAGCCAAATTATCACCAGTGTCTATTCTAGCAATATATTCACATGCATAAAATAAAACTATTTACTCAAGATCAATATATAACCTTCTTAAAGTCTTGAATATGTCTATAACTTTTGTTTCTACAGAATTAATTTCATCTCTACACATGACCATGACCAAATCAAGGTAGAACCAGATCTCTTAAGAATGATGATGTCAAATAACAAGATATTCACCCATATGGTATATTATTAAAATACTAGAAAATGGTACCAACATTTGAAAGCAACAATCTGGAAAAAAATTGAAATTCACATGACAGTTCTGGGTAGTAAAAATAGAAAGTAAGACAACTAAATTCCTCTGTGAATATATTACCAGTTATGTAATTTCTAGTGAAGACTACCTTTGAACCATAATGGTGTGGTTGACAAAGAATAAACAAAATTGACTACAAATTTCTGATATTACTAATGCAAAAGTTGATGGAAAGAGTAAATACCAATGAACTAAAAAATAAAGAGATATGGATGATGTACCAAAGTAATAAACGAAGGTATAGAAGGATGCAAAGATTTCTAGAAGGTTGTAATAAGTGATATGTAGTAGAAATTAACATTTTGTTTGAATATTTTGAAGCAATTACTTAAACAATTTTATTTCAATGTTTTAACTCAATTCGTATACTCTCAGACTGATTTGCAGGAGCAACTACAGGTATCTAGGTGATACTTATCCTGTGTAATAGAAGTCAGTTCCCGGAGGCTCCACACCATGATTTTTGATTATCAGTATGTGACATATATATATTTACCCTAGTAAGCAAAATAATTCATTTGAAAACAACAATCTGGAAAAAATGATATTCACATTGTTAAGCCAAGATTGCAATAAATCACCAAGCTGATCTTAAATCAGGAGATGGAAGCTGTATTCACCAGCTGGCAGTCTGGATCTACCAGCTGGAGAGCTAAGGAGTAGTCTACAAGTCTACACCCTTCGACCCCCTCCCGGGGTTTGAGGTTTGAGTATACCTTTCATAGTCCAAAACCATATTAAACATAAGTGGCTGTTGCTATGATTCAAACCATAAACAAATGTCATGTGATCTAAAAATCACAAGCAGAGAAGAGAGTGAGCCAAAATGTTCCTAGTTGTGTACAAGAATGGTTACTAAAATCTAGATAATCAATCTCTGACCAAGAAAAATGGGAACCAAAGAGAGAACACTTTTACATTGTAAAAGAATTGCCATTTTATGTTGCTAAACATGCTATGCTAAGCAACTGTTGATTGGTACATAGGTGGAGCTTTCCCTGAGAGAAGCATTTATTACATGACATGGAGTTTCAGGGCAAATGGAGTCTGTTTGGTCATTGCCCATATAGCCTGGCCCATAACCACATGGCATTTCTGGATAGTGAGTTTCTGTTGCAATAAGTTGCTTGAGCTATAGCTTTGTTATTTGCATTCTCTCTGTTCAGGAAATTTTTCTTCATATTTGATATAGTATCAAAATAAAAATTTTAGATTTGTTAAATTAAAAATTGGAATTAATTTTCAAAGTGCTCATGAAAATGCTTAATATCCTGTCATTTATGTTCTCTATAAAATCCTATAAAAAATCTTTTCACGTTAAGAAAACAGGAACACAGAAAGATCTGGATCTTAAGGAAAATATTAGAATAAATACAATTTCTTCTGCATTCATCCCACAAGAAGAAATTTCACTTCAATAGAGGATAACAAAGATTTAAACCAATGTATTTTTGTTTTCCATCATGAAGAATAGATACTAAATAATTTAAGGAACATACTTGCCACAGTAACAAATAGAACCTGAATAGACTGTAAACAACTTATGGCATGTTTATCAGTTTTCAAGTTATTTTCTCTAGTCAAGGATGCAGCAGACTCTTACTATACATCTATCCTCAGTTATTTAAAAATCACACAGAGACCTCGTTTTTAAAAGTACATTGCGGGCAGCAGGGAGGGTGCAGCTCAAGGATTGAATGCTTGCCTAAGAAATACAAAGCCCTGTGTTCCTATCCACCACCATCCAGGAGAAAAAAGCAGTGCTCTTTCACCTTATGCTACCCCTTCCCCCACAAATCATGAGTCAGTTCAGTTGGTATGGACACCATCCATTTTATTTATTTTTATTTTATGTTTGTGTAGCTACTGGTGATTCTGTTGTGCAACAATTTTGACAGGTATTACATTAGTTTTGTTAGAGTTGACATAACAAAGAATCACAACCATGGTGACTTAAACACAGAAATGTATTTTGTTCAAAATTCCTGAGGCAAGAAGTCAGGAAGTGAGATATCGGTGAGGCTGGTTTCTAACAAATCCTTTATTTGGCTTGTAGTTTGACATATTCTTCCTATGTTTTCATATAGTTTTTGCTCTGTGTATGTCTCCTAATTTTTCTTCTTATAAGAAGACTAGTCATAGTGGAATAAAGATACAAATGACTTAATTTTACTTCTTTTACCATCCTACCTCCAACTACATTACCATCTAAAGTACTGGAGTTAGGACTTCAAAATACGATCCTGAAAAATATACATTTTGGCTCCAAACAACCACTATTTTAGAAATTGATCAGTTAGCAATTGATAATATACTAAAACTTTCAAAACTATAAATAATTTATTAAATTAAGAAAAAATCATTTAAATTAGGAAAAATCACTATAATTGTGCCTTGATACTTCAGTATGCTCTAGAATAAGTTGAACCATGAGACTTTATACTGAATAAGAATGTGTTTTAAAAATTACAGGACACTTTATTTCAAATTTTATACTTGGATGGATATTTTTCTGTCTTTAAAACAACCAGTTCCTAAAACCTACAGTACAGAGACACTTCAGATAAAATTTTGCAAGAGTAGTAATTTGAGTTAGGAAAAAAAAATCTCACTAAGATTCTTTTCATCCACAGAAACCCAATGACTTATATATGAAATCCTGTTGAGAGCCAAGGCCAGGTCAGGATGGTGCCTGGCATTTTGCCAGAATGGGCGGCTCCTGCTGCCTCAGGTGCTCGCTACTTTTGAGTTCTAGCAGTTTCCGTGGAGTTCCTGTAGAGTTCTCACAGGGTTCCCGGGGAGTTCATGTGGGTGGAGTTTGTGTTTTGAAAAATGAAGTTTGTTCCTGCTTGAATCTCTCGGTTTTTTGTGCCCAGCCAGATTGCGGCAAAATCCATAGTTGTATAACACTGAACTTCTTAGCTTACTACAGGTCTTTAATAAAGCTAGATTATTTGAGACATTTATCAATATTGGCTGATACACATTAATCAATATAAACTGCTTTTAAAATTTTATTTTCTAGACAATTAAAAATTGCTAAAAGTGTGTGGGCTCCAAGTGTAAACTTTTTCTTAAAAGTAATTACGTGTGCAGCCAAGTGTGAGATATACCAATTTAGGCATAATAGAGAATAAGAGTATAGGCTCAATTAAGTCTTTGATGGCTTTGAACCCTGTTACTTGCTTATGTTGTTCAGAGATACTATTGAGGTAATCTTCCATAACCAGCTCTTCAAAAGATAAGCAAAGATAGTCAAGTGGCAGGAGTATTAGCAGCAAACCACTCCTAAAGTTATCATTTTAAAATATATTTATGTAAGCAGCACAATGCATGAAAGTAACAAACACTGAATATTGCTAACATATTCTAAGTGAAAAATATCCTGTTCCTATTAACAGTCCTAAACCACCAGAGGAACCATTGTACTTTTTAAAAATTTATACTTGGTTTCATTACAATCTGTTTTCCAAGTTTTTAGCTTAGTAACAAAATGCCCAAGAACATACTCTGTGTACAGCTTTGGTAGAATTATAAAACTCTACTCTGCGTTTGTCTATCACAAAATGACTTTGGA
The DNA here is from genome assembly GCF_045843805.1 of Urocitellus parryii. Classification (NCBI taxonomy): domain Eukaryota; kingdom Metazoa; phylum Chordata; class Mammalia; order Rodentia; family Sciuridae; genus Urocitellus; species Urocitellus parryii. The sequence continues at coordinate 65,005,106 of NC_135538.1, read as the reverse complement.
AAGCTAGATATATTTTTATGTTCTCTAAGAAAAATGAACAATATAAACATGAAGAATTGCAACAATAAAAGCTAATGCTGGTGTTTTCAAACATATTGTCTTCCTGTTAAATACCTTTTTTTTTCATACTTTGTTTTTTAAATCGAATTTAGCAAGGTATGATTTCAGAATTAAAAGTGCCCATTTTCAGTATAGTGCTCAAAGAGTTGTAACAATCATGAGCCTCACCACAAACAAAATATATAGCCCATCATCAGAAAAAAGGCCACCCTGCCCCGGGAATCAGTGTCTCAGCCTCTTTTCCTGGAAAAGACTAATCAGATTTCTGATTCTATAGTTTAGTATTCCATTTTCTAAAATTTCAAACAAATGGACTAATTATAGAAGGAACTTTTGGGATTTGAATTCTTTCACTCAGCATAATTTTGTCATTTTAATTTATTCATTTATGTATACATCAGCAGTTTGTCCTTTTTATTACCACATAGATTTCTCACTATATAAACATGCCAAAATATATTCATATATTTATCTATTAACCTGCTGACGGACATTCATGTTGTTTCCAGTCGGGATCCTATTATGAATAAATCTGAAACAAATGACCTTGTACAGTTCTTGGTTGAACTTATATTTTCATTTCTCCTGTGCAGATAATTGATGGAAGTCTATTATTTTGCTAGGACGACTGCAATACACTACCACAAATTATATGGGTAAAACAGTAAAACCGTTGTTCTTAAAGCTGCAGTTCCAAATCACCAGAGTTGGTTCTTTCTGAAGCCTGTGAGGGGAAATCTGTTCTATGCTCCTTCCCCAGGTTCTAGTACTTTGCCAGCAATCCTTAGCTTGTAGAAGCTTCACTTTGATGTCTCCCTTCAGCTTCAAGAAGTGTTCTTCCTGTATGTCTCTGTGTCCATAGTTCTCATTTTCAGAGAGACTCCAGTCATGTTAGAGTAGAGGCCTGTATGATTCAAGTATCGCTTCATCTTCACTTACCTAAGGATGAGGACCACAACCAAGTTAAGATGGCGCCTGGCAGTATGCTAGGAGGAGTGGTTTCTGAGTAATGCCAGGGAGCCATTAAGATGGTAGAGATTCCTTACTGACTGACTGCTGTGTCTAGATTATGTCAAGTAAGTTAAGCTGTGTGTAATCATTAAGATGATGAGGATTCCTTATTGGTTGACTGCTGTATCTAGTTTATGATAATTAAGAACAAGCTGTGTGTTCAGTTATGTATATATACTTCTCTGTCCCGTAATAAAGCGGCTCCCGCTTTATCAATCTTCACAAGTTCCTTGTCACCCCCAGGTTAGTTTGCCCAGCCAGACTGAGGCAACCTAATTATGTCTGCAACAACCATATATCCAAAAATGTCACATTCTGAGGTATGGGATTTAAGACTTCAACACATAAGTTTTGGAGGGGAATTATTTAACTCATAATAGTTATATATTAAGGATATGTTAAATGTTTAAGAAACTGGCAAATCATTCGTTTATGAGAATTTCAACTGTTACTTGAAGGTACTTAGTATTTTCAGACTTTAATTTTAGCAATGTTTATGGGTGCTGTGAAATGTCTTGGTAGTTTTAATGTCCTTGATAACTAGTAAACATGAACACTTTTTTCCCTATGTTTCAAAAACTTTTTTATAGCTTCTTTTTTTCTATTTAATATTTGTTTGCTTCCGGTTGTTGTAAAGGTTTTTTGTTTTTTCCTTTCTTGGACAGATGTCCTCTGAATGTATGTGTGTAGAGAAAAAGAATATTCTCTCTCAGTCTAATCGGTCTTTTCATTTTCCTGAATTTGTTTTTGGAAGAACAAAAATAAATTGTTGTTATTGTTTTTGTTGGTGCTGTTGTTGCTTTGTTTGGGAGGTTATCTTGATGAAATTTGAATGATCCAAGTTTTATGATAAGTAAGTGATTGTGTCATATGTAAGAATTGTCTAGCTTGAGTTCATGAATATTTTCTCCTATTTCCTTTTAGAGTTTTTATAGCTTAAGTTTCAATCTTTAGTTCTATGTGCTATTTTAAGTTAAAGGTTGTATATAGTGTTAGGCAAAGAACTATCTTTATCTTCCTTGAATATGTTGTTCCTGAACTCTATTTGGAAAGAGAATTTTCTCCTTAATGAATTACCTCGATACCTTTGTTAATATTCAACTCATCATGTAATGTGGTTCTCTTCTAAATTATTCATTTCCTCTGATAAATGGGTTTATACTCAGATCTGAACAACAGTTTTGATTGTTGAGCTTTAGAACAAATCTTGAGATGATGAGATGTAACTGCTCCATGAAAGTTCTTTTTCACAGTTTTTCTTATTATTTTAGGTTTTTGCAATTGCATATATTCTTTTTTTAAAATCAATTTATCAGTTTCTAAAAGGAGATCCTGCTAAAATTTGATTGGAATTTAATTAAGTGTAGGTTATTTGGGAGAAAATAAGCCTCTTGAAACCATTATCGTCTTTTGACTATAAAATATCTCTCCATTTTATTGCAACTTTAATTCTTGTCAGTATTAATTTATGCTTTTCAATGTACATGTCTTACACATACTTTGTTAAATATATTTTAGTATTTTCTGTATCTAGTGCTGCTTTTTCAATTTTTTAATTGTTCTTTTTGGATACACATGGCAGTAAATTTTTGACATATTATAAGTACATGGAATATAACATTCTAATTTGGATCCCATTCTTGTGGTTGAGCATAATGTGAGGTTTCATTAGTCATTTATTCCTATATTAAAATAGAAATTATATTTGATTTATTCTATTATCTTTCCTATTGCTATTCCCCATCTCTTCCCTTCATTCTTCTTTTTCTAATCTAATGAACTTTGATTCTTTCCTCCTCCCTTATTATGTGTTAACATCCACATATCAGAGATAACACTCAGCCTTTGGTTTTTTGGAATTGGCTTATTTCACTTAATATAATGTTATTCAGTTCCATCCGTTTACTGGCAATTGCCATAATTTCATTCTTCTTTATGACTTAGTAATATTCCATTGTGCATATATATCACATTTTCTTTATCCATTCATCTGTTGAAGGGCACCTAGGTTGGTTCCTGATCTTAGTTCTTGTGAAATGAGCTGCTATAAATATTGATGTGACTGTGTCACTGCAGTGTGCTGATATTAAGTTCAACCTATTTTTCTAAATGTTGACTATATGAAAAGCAATTGCATTGCTATTATCAGGAATTGCAAAAGGTTTGATATTCTACCCTATTTGCAAGCTAGAAAATTAGCCTGATGATTTTTTAGAGATTCTAGAAGAGACATTATTGTGGTGTAAACTGATAAATACAATCAATAAGAATGTAAGTTATAGGTTATAGATTAGTAGAAAATATAGATTATAGATATAAGGTTTTGATAAGTGAGATAAGACAATTATAAAACAAGAACTGTCATAGACAGGTCTAAGACTCCATTTTGCTTCCTTCTATAAAAAAAAAAACTGTTACAAGAGCTGTTTCTGAGAAACTGAAGTGAAAGCTATTTTCATATTTTTTTTTAAAAAATTGTCTTTCTGGACTTTGTACCCCATAAATTGTACCATATCCAGGATTCAGCAGTGGACATGGTGAGCTACATCATGGGTTTGAATTCCCTTGTGGGTCTACATGACTTTGAAGTAGATTCTCGCTCTTCCAACCCACGCCCAAATTCAGGATGTGACTGTCTAGCACCTACTTGAACCCAGGACTGTGGTCAACTGAACTGCAAAGCTAATGCTTTTTTAGCTTCCGTTTATCACTTGCTTGCTGACTGGAAAATTCCAGTCCTGCCTAGAGCCCACAGGTCCCACTTATTAATTTTTAATTTCTATGATTGGCTAGCTACATGGCAATAAGCAAGTCATTGAGTTGTGATTTTTGTGCTTATAGTCTCTTTGAATGGACCTTGAGTCTCTGTGGTGGGTGACAGTCCCTGGCCAGGTAAACAAAGCCCTCTTTTGATTTGAAATTTGGACTTAGAGTGCTTTCTGGAGTGACTCCCCAGAACAACATAAGACTCTTGGATCAGAAAAAAAACGTGTTTATTATAGCAACAAATGTATTAGAACATCATTACATTGACCCTCAGATCTCCAGTTCTGGCTGTCCATCTTTTTTCCAGATGAAGATGTTACTTGTTGTTCCCCACTGAATGTAATGAAATCTGTACTAGGGAGAGACTTCTTTAACTGCCTAAAATACATATGTATTTGAAAGGATAGTTTATATTAAATTAGAAATCAATGCTTCTTAAGATATACAGATATATAAGATCCATAGAGAATTGTCTCCTAACAGTTATGACCATGCAAATATTTCCAATGTACGACAAACATTTTGTTGAAATTTTATATCCTTACTCATGAGCCATTATTAGAACTACTATTCAATTCAATGATGTTGACTGACAACATTAATGGCTATTTGAAACTTCTCTTTTATTCTACCAATTTCTCAAAATCATGTGGTGTCTTGCTTTATAAATAGAAAATGACTTTTAGATAGTTTTTAAAAAAGAATTCTTCTGTATGTTTTAGTTTGACTTCGTGTTTTCTTGGTGAGAGGAGACATACATGCCTTTTTGTGGGATTCAAAATATGATAATAATGGACAGAAGGATATATAAAGTAGATATATTTATGGCAAGATGGAGTCCCTGGATTTTTATAGCTCTGAAATTTTTCTGTAAAATCATACAATTGTTATTCATGCCAGATACCCAAAATTGGTCATAAATATGGAGTTTGTATCCACTGTTTTATTTCCATAGCCCTTATTAACCAAGGATCTCTGACTATAAACCTATGAATATATCAAGGGTGTCACTAGTAAGAAATGTAATATTCAAGTAACTTCAATAGATACAATGGGAAATAATTAACTAATTTCTTATATTAACTTATATTATGTATTATATTATATTATATTAACTAATTTCTTATATTTTTAAGAATGTTTGTGTTACACTCCATTATGATTTAGACAAAAGCTCATGTATGAAATAATGCAAGAATGTTTAGAGGTAAAATGATTGGGTTATGAGAGCTTTAACTTAATTAGTGCATTAATCCCCTAATAGGGATTACTGGATCATTGGGTGTGTTCCTTAAGTGGAACATATTTTTCGAGCTGAACTCTCTCTCTATATATATAATTTCTGGTGCCATCCCTCAAGTGCTTTCTTCTGCCACACCTACCACCATGATATTCTGCCCCACCTCAAGCCCAGAGCAAAAGTGTTGGACACCTATGGACTGAGACCTCTGAAACCATAAACAACCTCTAAAATAGTTCTTGTCAGATATTTTGGTCACAGCAATGAAAATCTGACAAAATACCCTCACTTTTTATTAATACTCTAAGTATTATTAGAATTGTCTGTTCTCTGTATTGCAACCTTATTAATTAATTGAATTGTTCTTATTTTCTGTTTATTATCTTTATATTTTTCCATCTTGTTCTGAGTTCTGGAATATTTTTCAGACCTAGTCTTTGAACTGTTTTTTATAATTCAACAATAATATTTTTAATTCCTAAAAATTCCTTCATGCTCTCTTTTATAAAAACCATCATATTTCATTCTTGTTTATATACGCAACTCCCTCTTGCCTCTATCTAAGCAGAGTGTTAAGTTAAAAAGAAAATTAAGAAGAAAAGGATATTTATCCCTGCTTTCCAAATATGAGGAGGGCTATTTTTGGATAAAACTTGCTATTATCCTTGTTCAAGCTGTAGAGGGGAAGAGTTTCGCTCCTCAGAGACTCATGGTATTTATAGAAAGCATGGATGGCTTCCTGAATCCCTTTGTGTCTGTTGAAGAACAGAAAAGAATGCCAGCAGTGGTGACTCAAAAGCCCAAAAGTTTCTTTGCTAGGCACAAAGTGACTTTGCTGCTTCTTGCTGTAGGGCAAATCGTTTAGGCTGGAAATCAGGATGTAGTCACTCATGATGTTCCTGCCAAAAATGCATAACCTGAATACAATCATGTGGAAACATCAGACAAACCCAAACTGAGAGACGTTTTATGAAATAAATGCTCTGTACTTTTCAAATATCAATGTCAAAAAAGACAAAGAAGGACTGAAGAAGTGTTCTGTACTAAAGAAACTGAAAACACTTGATGACTAAATGTGATATGTGATCCTGAACCAGGTTTTTTTTTCCTTTTCCTTTTGGTGTAAAGACATTTATGGGACCCTTGATGAAATTTTCATAAGGTTATTATATTAAGAGTAATATCATAAAATAATTATATCATTTCTAACTGATTTTTATCATTTTATCATAGTACATAAGAAAGTACCCTTGAATTTACAAAATACATACTGAAGTATTTTGGTAAAGGAGTACAGTACATGTGACACTATAAAGAATTTCAGAAAAGAATTGATATCCCCACTCTCCATGCCACATACAAAGGAAATGATAAAACAAATATGTTGAAATAATAACATTTGAGTAAAAGTGTGTGTGTGCGCGCGTGTATGATTAAAAAAAAGTGCACTTTTCTTTAAGTCTGAAATTATTTCAAAAAAACATCAAAAGGGATTCTAGTCAATGATAGGTATCAGGAAAAAAAAACCCATATTGATTGTGAGAAACTAATGTGACTCCATTTTTTGAAAACAGCTTCTACCTCTAGGCCTGTCCAGAGGGAGGGGGCGTGACCCTTGTCCTTGGAAAAACCCACAGAGCTTCCTAGGCACATAGCCACGCAGCTGAGTTGTTTGTCTGCAAATAATAGGAGAGATCTGCAGTGCCAGGTGTCCCTGACTCAGGCTAGGTGAGGACCCACAGCAACCACCTAACAACTACCAATCAGTATGAGTCAGGGAAAATACCTGGGATGCCAGATGACCCCCCAGTAACCTTGGTGGTTGACAATATGTTAGGAAATCATGTAGTTTGTACACCCATCATGGATTAAAGCAATCAGTTCAAACAAATCCCCCTCTTGTACTAACAAATCACCCTTACCCAAATTGTTCCCTCCAGTGAATGTGCTAATCAATGTTAAGAGTTGTTTGACTTTCCCACAATGTGAAATGATTTGATGTGTGATGTTGTGACATATAGAGTGTCCCCCCAAACCTATAAAATCTCACTGAACAAAGAACAGGGGCTCACTCCTCAGGACCATTGCATCAGAAAGGGTGAGTCCAGGCTTGAGCTTGCAATAAAGACTCTTGTGTGATGGCATCAGATTCGGCTCCTGGAGGTCTATTGGGGTCCCACAAATCTGGCCTTACAACTCCAAGAGTCAATTCTTCAAGGACATCTCAGGACTTGATGGAGTGAGCCGAATAAGAACAGACCTCATGTTTGCCAGCCACCACTTCATGGGGAACAGATATAAAGTGACCCAGTGGAGTGGACCAGCCACTTCAGAGGCCAAGAAAAGCTGAAAGAGCACCAGATTTCTCAAACTCATACCACAGCCTCTTTCCAATGTTCTACAAATGCTTCACACACTCTACCTTGGAGACTAGAAAGGTAACAAAGAGAAACTGGAGCAGATTTAATATCAACTTGAAGGTGATAGTTTTAAGCTAAAGAGGATAATAACATGACAAAACATGTCTTGTTTGCCTGGCAAACTTTCCTATTTATTTATTTATTTAATTTTGTAGTTGCAGATGGACAGAATGCCTTTATTTTAGTTTTTACGCGGTGCTGAGAATTGAACCCAGTGCCTCACACATACTAGGCATGTGCTCTGCCACTGAGCTACAGGCCCAGCCTGCAAACTTTCCTCTTTTCCAGTAAGTAGGAAACATCTGAAGAACATTATCTCAAGTACAGAAAATGAAGAAGTCATACCTTCTCTGCATATAAGAACAAAGTTTAGAATGTGTTATTCTTTTTTTTTTTTGTAAAGAGAAAAAGAGAGAAGAGAGAGAGAGAAATTTTTAATATTTATTTTTTAGTTTTTTCGGCAGACACAACATCTTTGTTTGTATGTGGTGCTGAGGATCGAACCCAGGCCGCGCGCATGCCAGGCGAGCGCGCTACCTCTTGAGCCACATCCCCAGCCCAGAATGTGTTATTCTTCTATGTCACTTTGATCTTTTAAAACATTTTCTGCTGTTCCCTGAATCAGTTTCACACAAGGTCTTTGTCTTTATTTGGCTCATTTGGACTTTCCATTTCATGTTACTCATGTTCCTCACATGCCTGATAATTTGGGCCAATCATGCATATCTAAAAACTAATTTGTCATTTAGGTAAGGAAGTACAAAGTTTCAGTTATATAGTATAAATAAATCTGGAAATACTAACATATAACAATGAGGATTATAGTCACTAATGTATATTATTTACTGAAATTTGCTAAGAGAATTGATTTGGGGTACTTTTACTACACACAGACATGTATGCACACATGCGTGCATGCACACAAACAAAGGCAACTTTATGAAATGATGGATATATTAATTTATTGAACTGTAGTAATCACCTTGCTATGTTTATGTATACCAAGGTAAAAACATCAACACAACGTGTGGTATGCCTTAAAATGTATGCAACAAAATGATTTTAAATATTAAAAAAAATAAGTTCATATTTTTGTTCTATTGGAGACTTGATATGAATCTAGTTTGATACTGTGAAACTTTTGGAGGGATTGGATTGTAAGCTTTATAAATAGGAATTGAGAAAATTTTAGACACAGATGACTGATCAGATAACTGGTCATCAGAGTACATAGCTTTCTAATTGATAAAATGAGAAGAAATTTACTTTGAGAATCAACACAAAATCCTTAGCCTGCCCCGTAAGAACAATACAAATTCTTGAGAAAAGAGCACATACTTTGATTGTTTGAATTTTTTTCCACAATAGTTACACCAGGCTGTTTTCTATTTTGTATACTGATATAAGGGAGAGAGTGACATTTAATTTACAAAGTCAATTTGGTTTTCAATTCTCACTTTTTATATCAATGTTTCATACATCCCGACAACAGTGAGTTAGGCATCCCTCCTTGTTTTCTTTTTCCTTTTCTGCAAGACACACTCTGGACCAAGATATTTTTCAATACCCTTTTCTAATAGCACTCTTTTTTATTTGTCATGATTTTTACAGAAATACATAAAGTGCCCTTATATACTGACTTTCTCTTTTTTTGTTAGTTCTATTTGTATTCTGCTACTATGATTTTGATGATGTGGAATCTTAATACAGAAATAGGCAAAATCTTTAAAATATATGCTCATGCTAATATTATTTCAATTTATAAAATATTTAAGTGATTTCAAATAAAAATCACATACTTCAGATTTCTTTCTAGGTGTCATTTGTAATTATCTTCCATACCACTTAATTCTGCTCTAATTAGGATCACCATATATAATTCTTATTCTGCCAGGAAAAGTCCCACTGCATCTGATGGTTCAGCTTGATTATGAGATGCACTTTCTTTCACTTTAGAATAGGCTTCCAGTGAGGATGATAAATTGTATATCACTTTACTTTAAGAAACTTGCAGTACTTTTCCCATCTCCTTAATTTTCCCACAGATTTATGTAACTTCGTTGATATCACTCCCCCTGATTCAGATTAGTTATCAGAGACATCCTTAATTTCCTCACAGTCCTTTCATCTTCATGATTCTTCCTAATCAGATTTATGTGTCATGGCTTTTACTATGTATCAGGCAGTGTTTTAGGTGTTTGGAAAACAGAGATGAATAGAACTTTTTCTCTGGCTTGTTTGCAAAAGAACATACACAAAATAATATTGGATCTTCTGTTTTATATAGTAGAAGGAAATGTATAATTCTTTTCAAAATACAAAGATAAAGAGCCTGACTCATTCTGTCTGATAAGGTAGCTGGACTCTTGAGTCATGCATCAGTTATTACCTGAATGTGCTTACGTTTCACCAGACAAGAAGGCAAAAGATAAGGTAAAGCATTAAAACAGCATCTTCATCAGGAATTATTATAAAGTTACATCAATCAAAGCAGTGTGGTGTTGCTGAAAGAACAAAGAGATCAGAGGAACAGAATAAAGAGCATAGAGAGACTCACTGACAAAGGAGCATAGACAATACAATGCAACCCAGGTAGTATTTTCAATAAATAGCACTAGCACAACTGGAAACTAATGTGCTCAAAAAATGAATCTAGACCCAAACTTTATGCACTCCACAAAATTAATTCAAATAGATCACAGAATCCAAGGTTAGAAGCAAAGCATAGAACTGCTCAAAGATTTGAAAACAAAAAATGGAAAAAATAGCTATGTAACATTGAGTTTGACTCCTTAGGTACACCACTAAAGGCACAATCTATGGACTAAATAGTTGGTAAAATGGACTCAGTCAAAATTTAAAAATAAAAATGCTACTTTGCTAGAGAATGAACGGAATGAAGACAAGTCACAGAAGAGGATAAAATAGGGACCAAAGACTTTTCTAATCAATAATTCTCCTGTAAAATAAATAAAGAGCTCTTTAAACTCAACAACACGAAAATAAAGCACCCCAAGTAATAGAAATGGATCACAATCTTAACAGATACTTTGCAAACAAAGGTATAGGCATGGTAAATAACCATATGAAAAGATGTTCCACATCATATGTCATTAGGGAAAATACATTAGGTTAGCCAAATGCAGAAGGCTGCATTTGAAAATTCTGGCCATAATAATTTCCGGTGAGAATATTGAACAACAAGAACTCTCATACATTGCTGTTGGGAATGGAATATGGTATAGTCAATTTGTCAGAATTTGCAATTACTTCCAAAACTCTTACTCTTATTATCCAGCGATTTTGCTTCTTCCCAGCTCATCTGAAAACTTAGGTCCACACTAACACCTGGACATTGATGTTTAAAGTAATTTGATTTATAATTGCCAAAAGTTGGAAGGAACCAAATATATGCTATGGTATGAATGTTGATGTTTTCCCCTGAATTCTTATATTGAAACCTAATCAGAAAGGTATTATTTCAAGAGCACAGACCCTCATGGATAGAACTACTGAGTTTATAAAAGAACACCCAGTGAACTGACATAACTTTTTGCCACATGTAAGGACATACACAAAAAAGTGTTGTTCACATCAAAATACCTAACTTTAAATTATACTGGAAAATAAAACAACAATGACAACAACACACACACACAAAACCCCGCATTATACTGGCATAAAAACAGACACAGAGACTGATGGTACAGAATAGAAGACACAGAGACAAACCACACAGATAGAGTCATGATCTTTGACAAAGGTGCCAAAAATGTACATTGGAGAAAAGCCAATCTTTTAAATAAATGATACTGGGAAAACTGGTTATACATAAATAGAAAAATGAAACAAAACCTTTATCTTTCACCCTATATCAAAATAACTAAAAATGAATCAAAGTCTTTGGAATGAGACAGAAACTATGCAACTCTTAGAATAAAATGTAAGGTCAACATTCCAGTTTTAGGCCCAGGCAATGACTTTCTCACTAGGATCTCTAAAGCTTCAGAAATAATGCCAAGAGCTAATAAATGGGATGGCATCAAATTACAAACTTCTGCACAACAAAGGATCATCATACTATAGTGATAGATGGATAGCCATGTTTATAGCCGCACAATTCACAACAACCAAACTATGGAACCAACCTAGGTATTCATCAATGGATGAACTTATAAAGAAAATGTGGTATACATACACAAAGGGGTTTTATTCCACCATAAAGAAAAATAAAATTTTGTCATTTTCAGAAAAATGGATGGAACTAGAGATAATTATGTTAAGTACAATAAGCCAAACTCAGAAGCCAAGTGTCACATATTTTCTCTTATGTGGAAGCTAGAAAGGAAAAAGAAAAGGGTGTGGGGAGGGAGTCTCAAAAAAATCAATGGGAATTCGGTGAGAGGAAAGACGTCAGGGAAGAGGACAAAGAGAGAGGAAGGAATTGCTGGGGAGTGACATCAGCAAATTAGACTGTTATATTGTGTGCATGCACAAATTTGTAACAACACATTGTAACATTATGTAGAACTAAAATGCACCAGCAAGGATGAGGGAAAAATAAAAAGAATAAATTTTAAAAAAGGAAGTCCCATCCATGAAACAAAACGGGCAACCATCAAATATTGAATCAGCCAGTGTCTTGATGAATTAGGGCTTTCCCTCCTCCAAACTATGGAAAAATATTTCTTTTGTTTCCATACCATCCAACTTATGTCATTTAGGTGAATGGATAATAAATGTTGATACCTTCAGACAATGGTATAGTATCCCCTGCTAATAAGAAAGGAGTTATCCATCCATGAAAACGTATAAAGGAAACTTAATTGAGCATTACTTAGTGAAATAAGTCAATCTGGAAAGATTACATACTGTGTGATTCCAATTGTATGGCATTCTGAAAAAAGCAAAAGTATGGAAATAGATCAGTGGTTACAAGGAGTTTGAGAAGAGGACGGGAAAAACAAACACAACACAGGATAGAGTACTGGTGAATACATGTCATTGAATATTTGTACAAGCTCATAGAATGTGCAATACCAAGAGTGAACATTTATTTAAATGTGAGCTTTGGGTAATGATGTGTCAATCATTGTAAATTCATCAGTTGTAACAAATGGATGTGTGATAGCAGCAGTATAAAGGAAATCTGTGTACCTTCCTCCTAATTTTACTGTAAACCTCAAACTGGTCTAAAAAAGTAGTCTTAAGCCAGGCATGGTGTCACATGCTTATTATTCCAATGACTCAGGAGGCTCAGACAAGAGGATCACAAGTTTGAGGCTAGCCTTAGCAACTTAGCAAGACCATGTCCCCAAATAAAAAAGTAAGTATCAGTGAGCACAGGAGAGCAAAAATGAAAAGATGGATATCATAGAGGTGCAAAATGAAGGGTAATCTGAGGAGGAGACAGAATCAGTGTCTGAGTAGAGCACATGGACAGTGAACATGAGTTGGAGCATGTTTTAGTCAGCTTTTTCACTACTGTGACTAAAGGACCTGACCAGAGCAACTATGGAAGAGAAAAAGTTTAATTGAGAGCTCACGGTTTCAGAGGTCTTAGTCCATAGAACGTCGGCTCTGTTTCTTGGGGCCAAGATGAGGCTGAACATCATGGCAGAGTGTGTGGCACAGGAAAGAAATTCTCATCATGGTGATCAAGAAGCAGACAGAGGGGCTGGAGATGTGGCTCAGCAGTAGTGTGCTTGCCTGGCATGCGTGTGGCCCGGGTTCGATCCTCAGCACCACATACCAACAAAGATGTTGTGTCTGCCGAGAACTAAAAAATAAATATTAAAAATTCTCTCTCTCTCTCTCTCTCCTCTCTCACTCTTTAAAAAAAAAAGAAGCAGACAGAGATCTCTATTTGTCAGATTATATATATATATATATATATATATATATATATATATATATCCATATCCATATCCCCAGGCCATGCCCTAATTCCCACCTGGGTTCCTTCTTCATGGAAAAGGATGAGAGTGTATTCAAGAGAGATTTCAATGCATCTACCTTGGAGGATCTTTTCAACAAAAACATTCTTCCTAAAGTCACACAGGTTGAGAACTATTGATGTCCTGGTCATAACAAATACACCCACCATATAGATCAAAACACCCTCTCCTTTGACTCAACATGGACCCAGGAGAGTGCCCAGAACACAAAGTTCTTTAAACCAAAGGCATCAGAGTATGTACTGTATTTGAGCAAAGCATCTGCCAAGAAGCATAAAATTATGTAGGGTTTACTACTTATTCCAACTGTGGAGCACAAAGGGTTGTGTCATCATCTGGTCCTTGACTTTCTCTTACCATTATTTGCATGGTTCTTATTTACTCGTTACTGAACTTACTGTTGTATCTGTTATTGTGTAGCCCATACCTTGAAGAGCTTTGAGAGGTTTGGACTTGTACCAAGAACCCCACAGAAATGCAGGATTAGTGGTTTCCCACTTAACAAGGTTTTCAAGAAATCTTAGATGTCTCTGCTGTGGCTTTCCATATTTACTTGGGATTATTCTAAGTTTTTTTTCCATCACTTAGCTGTGTCAGAAATGTGGTCGTGTAAGTGGAAAATGCATTACTTCTTCCTTAGAGTTAGAAGTAGTATACCAGGAAATCGAAATCCATTGGAACATATTTTGCATTTTTGGTTGGAGTCAACTTTTCTAAATAAAAATGCTTTTTATTGTTTCATGTATACGTGTCAGAAAATAAAAGAATCATACACAAAATACTTCGCATAGTACTGGATAATAAAATGTGTAAACTGACAAGAATCAACTACCTGTTAACTAAGGTAAAAGACAGCAGGAAATTTTGTAAAAATAGAATTTTAAAAAGATTGTAGCTCAATGGTAAACATTCTTGGGTTATATCCCAGTACCCCGCCCCCCCAAAAAAAAAAGAAAAGAAAAAGAAAAAATAGTCTTAAAAATAAGTTACATTAATTTAACTATATCATTTACATTACAGTAAATTAATTTACTTATATCATTTAATTTATAGTACTTCCCATGTATCAAGCACTGCTTAAGGATCCAGAGGTGTCTTAGTGAAGAAAAACACCTATGAATTTCTGCTCTCATAGAACTGAATTGTAGAAAGAAAAATAAATGAGTATAAATATTAGTAAGTAAAACACATTGCATATTAGCTAGTAAGAAGTGTCAGGGAAAATATCAAATCATAGGCAGGTTAAGTGCACTATTTTGGTTGGAGAAAGCTTGTCATTGGTTGGAGTAGCAAGGAATGATTCCCTAAGAAGAAGCATTTTGAATAAAGACTTAATGCAGGTGAGTGAGCCAGTCAGGCAGATATCATTCCTGTTACAAAGACTAGTAAATGCAAAGACTTGAAGATCTAGTGCAATCTATACATTTAAAGAAGAGAGATGCAGAACAACTAAGGGGAATAAAGTCATAGAGGTAACAAGGGTTCATATGATGTGGGGTCTTATAATGACTTTCAAGTTTTTTTCTGGGGAGGAGATGAGAGTTTAAAGAAAAAAAATGATCTGAATTAGGACAGATAGGATGAATCCTGCATTGAAATTAGATAGGAGGGGAGACTAGTAAAGTAGTGGGTATAAGCCAATGATGGGGACAGGGTAACCAATTAGCAGTTTCTTTCCATAGTCCAAGAGTGAGAGGATGATGGTATGGTCCAGTGAAAAAATTACTGGGATATAGTTTTTAGTTTGAAAATATATCCAACAGGATTTGTTGATTTCATGTAGGGTACTAAAGAAAGAGGGGAGTCAGGGATAACTCCACAGTTTTGGGCTGAGCAATCAGAGCCCTCATTTACTGAGGCAGAAGAGGCCCAGGAAAATGCAGTTATTTGAAGGGAAGACATATGTCAAGAGCTCATCATTAAACAGGTTAAATTTGAGTCACCCATTTGATATTCACATGGGATGCAAAATAAGTGACTGACTGTACAAACTCTGAAGTTTAGGAGAGACTATGCTAGAGAAAGTCACCAGTATGCCTATAGGTCTTCCTTGAGATCAGCAAGAGAGTGAACATCAATAGCAACAAGATGAATACCAAGGACAAATCCTACATACTGCTGAATTTGGAGATTGGAAAATGGAGAATAAGTGGTGGAAATATTCAGTTGGAGTAGTTTGAGAGCTAAGAGAAAAGCTAGGCATTGACTTTGGTGTTTTAGAAACTGTATTAGAGTTCTTAAAGAACCAGAACCAGTGTGTGTGTGTGTGTGTGTGTGTGTGTGTGTGTACATGTATTATATGGAGAGAAGAGAGGAGAGTGAAAGAACAATTTATTTTGAGAAATTGGTTCACACACAACTAGAGGTTGGGAAATCTGCACTTTTTGGGGTGGACTATCAGGCTACAGACCCAGGGAAGACTTGCTGCTATAGGTCAAATATGATGGCAATCTGGAGGCAGAACTTTCTCTTCTTTATCATAGCTCAATTTTTTTCCTCTTTAAGTTTTTAATTGATTAAATAAGGTCTAGCAAGATTATGGAGGGTAGTCTGCCGAACTCAAAGTCTGCTATACTAAATATTACTCTCTTTTAACCGCTGAGTCACATTCCTAGACCTATTTTGTATTTTATTTAGAGACAGGGTCTCACTGAGTTGCTTAGTGTTTTGCTTTTGCTGAGGCTGGCTTTGAACTCACAATCTTCCTGCCTCAGCTTCCAGAGCCGCTAGGATTACAAATCTGGGCCACATCCCCAGATTACAGGCTTGTTTTTGATCAAATAGTTACTATGGCCTAGTGAAGTTAACACACAAATTAAACATCTATGGCCTAGTGAAGTTAACACACAAATTAAACATCTCTGAATGTAATAGAGTTTCAAAGATGACAGAGATCATTTTTTTTTCAAGTGCTGCAATAGATAAAGTAATAAGAGCTAAGGATTTAAGCATAAATTGAACACTTGAATTAGCCAAACAATGCCACCAAGGATCACATGGATAGTGATGTCTAACTGAAGAAATTCAAAGAAGACCTGGAGGAAAAACATTGGACACAATAAGAACAAACTGCTTTTCCGTGGACTTTTTCCTTTTAAAAACAGATAAATAGGGCTGGGGCTGTAGTTCAGTGGTAGAGCACCTGCTTTGCACATGTGAGGTGCTGGGATTGATCCTCAGCACAGCATAAAAATGAATAAATAAAGATATTGTGTCCATCAACAACTAAATAAACATTTTAAGAAAAATTTTAAAAAACATAAATATTATGGAATCTTAACTGAATAGAAAGATTAAAAAAGCTTTTTATTTTAAAATAGGGAGAAATAACAAAATACTTACTGATGAGAATAACCTAGCCCCAGAGAAAGGAGAAATATATTTTGAGTAGTTGGAAAGGAAGAGATTCAGTATAGATAGGAAGGATTCAATATGAACATAAATATGCACTGTTCATCAAAATAAGTAGTGAGTTGAAGATATGGACACAGAAGCAAGTTGGTATCACAGTGTGGTAGTAGATGATGAAAGTTCTCTGGAAATGGAATGAGGCTAGCTCCATGTGTGAGCAGCCAATGCCAATGCATAGGGTCCACTCAGAAGGTCTTCCTAGTAATTTTAATTTTCTCCTGTTTATGTTACAAAATTATTAACAATTATATCTTTGAACTTTTGTAAAGCACAAAGAAAAGAGCATGTGTGTGAGCAAAGATGTACACCCACCACGTGGATTACTTTCCCATGCCAACCAACTCAGTCACATGCAGCCTTTAAGATGCCCTTGAACACAGAATTCCAGCAGACCCACAATGAGAAGTCACAACTCAAAATATGTACCAGGTAAATGATTTTATGACCACACCTGAGGCATCAACAGCTACATGAAGTCACACTTTTTATAAGAGGTTGCTTCCAACTCAGAAAAGGACAGTAATGTTCTGAGAAACAATGATCAAGAAATTCTATTATATCTTATTTATGTTAATTCCCTGTTTTAGTTGACATTTTCCACTGAAAACCATGATATATACTAAAAAAGGAAATAAAAAGGCAACATATTTCCATTTCCTTTCAGTCCTTTCTTCTTCATTAGCATGCTGAAGGTAGAATTAAAGTGGAATGTGTGAACATTAAAAAGTGAAAAAGAAACAGTTGAGTTTTGTACAGCATTTCCACCGTTGTAGTAGGAATAGCACACATGCATACATGAGATCCAAAATATGAATTATGTAATTTTGGTGATCATTCATATGTGTTAAATGTTCTTGTATTTTGGCATTCTACAACATAAAAATAACTTACATATTTAATTTTTCTTTACTTAGAATAGATTAAGTCCTAAATTTTAAAAAAAATCATGCTATTTTGTTAGAGAAAGACTATGGAAGAATAGATATTTAAATTTTAATGCCTCTAAAGGCACTTTTCCCCTGATCTTTAAACAAGAGGCACTGAATTTTTATTTTGTACCAGGTCCTCCAAATAATGGAGCCAACCCTGAAAGAGTAAGCTAACAATCCATTAGGAGATTAAATAAGGAAGGGGATTTGGAAATTTTAAGATAGAAGAAAATGCAAAGCATGAATGGGAATAGCAAAATAAAATATTACTAGGCCACAATAAGAAACAATTTCAGGTTAATGATTATAATTATAAAGAGTGTCCAGTCAGCATGATCTGTGTACTTTCATCCAGACACATTTATTTGTGTGGTTGAAAACACAGTACAAAAAGATTGTGTGTGTGTGTGTGTGTGTGTGTGTGTGTGTGTATATATATATCAATGGGAGCAAATAATTATAATAATTGAGTATGGAATTTATGATGAGTAAAGAGAGAAGTGAATATTGGGCTAAGGAATATTAATAAGTCATTGATTCAGTTATGTCCTGAGTTTTGGAGGAGATCTGAAGTTGGAGTATTAGGAATGAGCCAGAAGGAGAAGTGGAAGATAAGATGTTGAAATTATGGAGAGAGATTATGTAGTCACTGGTTACAAAAAGCACTAGAATATAATCATGAGAATAAGAGTATGTGGTAGAATGAAGGAGCTGAAGTTGCTTAGAGACATGGATGTTGGCAGAATCTGTATGGATAGTGAAATGTAAGAGTTGTAATAGAAGTGATGATGGAGAGAATGGTAGTGAACCTAGTGCCAGCATCATAGAGGCAGGAGTAGAGATTAGGGGGAATGGAGGGAATCTGTAAGGCAACAGAAGTGGTGACAAACTAGTGTTGTTAGTGAGATTCAGATTAGAAAAAAGAAAGCAAAAAAATATCTGGATGCAATAAGGATGAAAGAGGAAACAAATTCACCTCCAAAATGTGTGATAGGAGGCATGTAGGTAAAAACATCAAATTATCATAGGACCACAGATGGAGTGGAAATCTGGAGTTTGGATATAGCAAAATGCAGAAAAGACTATTTGCTGAAAATGGTGAAGACATAAATGTGAATTTTGGTATTTGCCATGGAACTACTGAAAGCAATCCAGTAAAAATATTTCAGAAAATGAAGATGGAAGGGAATTGAAGTCAGAGACCATAATGTACAGAATATAAAGCAATCCAAGTCCTAAGAGATGAGATGAGAGATAATGTTGGAGAATTAGGCTCTTATAGTAACTACACACACACACACACACACACACACACACACACAAAGTGCATGATTGAATCATCCCAATTTAAATAGTATTAATAAAGGTGTGAGTATTAGAGAAGGGCAAGTGAGTATATGCAAATTTTTAAAGATTTGCTTTTGAAAGAAATGACAAGTCATTTGGTAAAATAAAAAAAGGCATTAATTAAATGTGTAAGTTTGAAACAAGGTAGAGCCACATTTGAAGGAATTTTCATGTTAACCCACATATAAAGAGGAGTCTTCAGTGGACTCAGGGATAATACAAAGAGGATGTAGGAAGAAAGGATTGATACTCAGTTATGCAATTTACTAACAGTGTGACCTTGAGAAAGATATTTGTATACTTTCAGGTTTTATTTCCACATCTTAAAATATCAATAGTCCTTGAATCCGCAATTTCAAATGAGATTACATAAAATAAAGTTATTATCTATTTTACATATATTTAGCATGGCAGAGATATTGTCAGATCTACTTTATGATGGTAGCTCTTGAGGAGGGTGACTACTTTAAATCTGGTAAGAAAAGAGGTGAGTCTGCTGTCAGAGCAAAAAGAAATGCTAATGAGGCTGAAGATATTTAGGAGATTAAGTCCCATTAATTTAAGCTAATTGTAGATTATATAATCTGAAGTTTACCAAATGATAGAAGACAAAGGTAAACCCAAAAGCTCTTGTTGGGTCTGTCCTATTGGAGAATTAAAGAGCAAATAGAAGCAAAATATTATTATTTGTATTTGGAACATTTGATCATTTTTTGGTTTTGTACTTTTATTTTGAATGGGAAAATAGTGATATATATTTATGTAATACAATGTGATATATCGTTAGATGCCTACACTGTGGAATGATTAAATCATGTTGATTGATTCCATCAATTCACATATATATTTTTTTGTCATGAAAACATTTAAAATCTACTCTTCCAGCAATTTTGAAATATGCAGTAAATTTTCCCCTTATATTTACAGTTCTTGTGCCATAGATTATTTAAGTTTATTTCTCCAAACTGAAACTTTGTAAGTTCAATCAATGTCTTCCTTTTCCCTGTACACTCTCTTCCCTCAACCTCTGGTCATCATCATTTTACTCTACTTCTATGAATTCAACTTTGTCAAATTCTATATATGAATGATGTTCAGTGCTTATTTGCAGTTCTGTGCTTCCCTTGTTTTACTTAGAATAATGTCCTGTAGGCTCATCCATAATTGACAACAATTATTCCTTTTTTGGCAAAATAATATTCTATTATTTATGTATACAATATTGTCTATTCCCTGGATAATAGACACCCTAGACTACCTCTGTTTCTTAACTATTGTAAATAATGCTGCAGTGAAAATGTAGATACGACTTCAGCATGCTGATTTCATTTCCTTTGTCTATGTACCCTGCAGTACAATTCTAGATCAGAGTTGCTATACTGTATTTTTTTTAAACTTGGTCCTATTTCCTATAATGACCCTTAGTTTACATCTCACCAACAAAACACAAGAATGACCTTTTTCCACACCCTCAAGAACGCTTGTTCTCTGTCTTTTAACAGTCATTCTAACATGCATAGGGTGATACTTCATTGTGTTTTTAATTTGTGTGACAATGCACATTTTTTTCATAAATCTGTTGATTATGTCTTATTTTGAGATGTGTCTATTTGCTTTGGCCGTTTTTGTATTGGGCTGTTTATTTTCTGTCTATTGAATTGTTCCTTGCATATTTTGTATATTAGGCCCTTATCAGCCATATTAATTGCAAATACTTTGTTCCAACCCATGGGTTGTCTCTCACGCTTCTTAATTGTTTCTTTTGCTGTGTAGGAACTATAAGTTGGATGTATTCCTAGTTGTTTATTTTTTATTTTGTTTCTTGGGTTTGGGGGTTATAGCCAGGAAATCTTTGCCCGATTAATCATGGAACATTTCACCTCTGTTTTTTTCTAGCTAGCAACCCTTTGCACAGATAATAAGGGTGGCTGAGAGGAGTCCTGTCAATTAGCTGAAAACCGCAGAACAATTTAGGCTTCATAGATTTAAAGTTGACATTTCATTGTTTTGCTTGCCCTGTGTGCACCAGACATCCTGGCAAGCAAAAGAAGGCCTGGCAAGCAAAAGAAGGGGGAAGGGCGGGGGGGGGGTGAGGGAGGGAGAGAGAGTGAGAGAAAGAGAGAGGCGTTCTTGGATACTTATGGATTTTATTAATTTTCAAACACTTCAGAAAATGAATATGTTCTTAAGTCATTCCAAGACACTGTGTAGACCCTTGTCCAAACCCTCCCCAACAACAAAGACTTTAATTCCTTTTAGCATATGCCTTCTAAGCTATCTTTAATGTTTTCAGTTTGATTTAGAGAAAAGGACACTGTTAGATTTGTATATGAGGTGTTCTCCTAAAACTTCAGTATTAATGCAAGAATATTCAGAGGTAAAATGATTGGATTATGAGAGATGTAAACCAATCGGTCCATCCTAGGTTTAATGGACTAACTCTAAGCCTGTGGGGTGTGGCTGGAGGAGGTGGGTCACTGGGGACATGCTCTCCAAGGACGTGTTGTCCCTGTCGCCCTTTCCCTCTTCCTCACTCTGTTTCCTGGATGCCAAGAGGTCAGCTGTTTTCCTCAAGTCTGCCCTGTGTTCTTTATGTCTTACCTCACTTGGGCCCATTGGATTTAGCCTTCTATGGACTGAGACCTCTGAAACCATGAGCCCCAAATATCCCTCCTCTAAATTGCTATCAGGAATTTCATCCACAGTAATGCATAGCTTATTAAAACACATAGCTTTTGAAGTATTTAAGCCCTGGCTCTGCTTTGCAAATTGGAAAGCTATTTAACCTTTCTGAGCCTGGTTCATTGCTTTGGTAAGATGGAAATAAATAATGTATAGGTCTCTACAACTACCAGTTGAATTTATACTGGTTTGTGGATGAACCCCTACCCCTAAATATACAGAGGCATACGTGGCACAGATCCAAGTGGCAACACTTAGGCTTCACCAAGACTTCTGGCCAGCTGCTTTTAGTATGTAATGAAGGTCATAAACACCCTAATTCAGCATATGTTCTCAAGATCATAAGTATCTGCTTGTGACCAGATATTGGTACTGTGCCTTCTTTGTTTTGCCTACACATAAAATAAGTCTAAGGAAAGACTCAGGGGGCTGCTGCCACCTCTGAATAAAGCATGTCTACTGTCCTGAGTTTCACATCATCTTTCACCTGCCAGGATCTCAAATCTGTTTCCCAGGGTCTGAGTCTACATGCATTCATTGATAGCCCACCTGGAGAATGTTCTTCCCTGCACGACAGTAATTTCCAAACACTGTTCTTAATTTTACCCCATGGATTCATGAGAACAAACCATGTGCTTTTTGTCTAAGTGAAAGGCAGTTGAAGAAAGCTGCAGGAGGACAGCCAGAGCTTGTCCTGACATCAAAGGCACTGAAGGAAGGAGGATTTGGGGCATTTAATATGTGTGAAAGTATGCTAACTCATCTCAGATTAAGTCAAGTGCATTTAAAAGCTTTCCCAACTGTGAAAGTTCCTCTAACTAATTCTCTCAATAGGTTCACCTCAGGAATTTAACACACCCCAGGACCCATTGAAGTTCCCCATCAATTAAGCTAATTGACACAGCGGGATTAACCTCTTTCCCTACAGTGAATAATAAACATTTGTTCAACAAACAAAGACCTCTTAAATCTTTTGAAAGCCTTCCCTAGTCAACTAGTTGAAGGATAAAACTAAAAATATATGTGTACACATACATGTATAAGATTTAATAATACCAAACCACCAGATGTACCCTGCAATTAAAGATATCCTGTCACAGGATTTATGTTCAACTAAACATTGGGTTTTATGTTTAAAATGTCCTAAATATCAAAAGTTCTACACATTCTTGAAGAAAATCAGAAGTCCAGTGAAATTCTTTTTAGACTTTTAGCAGTTTGCCTTATTATTTGTATGGTTTTAAAATACTAAAATGAACTAATAGTATTATTGTTTTGTGTCCAAACTGAAAAATCTATTTTTCAGTTTTAATATAATATTTTCTAAATTTTGTTATACATTTTTATCAGATATCAATTTTTACTGATATCAAATTGAGGAAAATGAAATAAAATGAAATAAAGAGAATATAAAAGTTATCTATAAAATTCAAAACACTTTTAGGATAATGACTTCCTTGGGTCTCCTTGAAAAGTCCGTATATGCCTTCTTTTATGTGGATTTTCATCTTATTTCCTGTTTTGCTATAGCACTATCTGCCTGACCTTGGAAATTTCACTTAATTTTTGTGTGTCTCAGTTTTCTTATTAGTAAAACAGGCCCAATGATAACAAGAACCTATTTGAAAGTGTTTTTGTGAATATTAAAATCAAGAAAATACTATAAACTTTTAGTGTAGGTACTGGTACTAGTTGAGCACTCAAAATATGTATGCTAGTGTCATAAAAATGGGGAAAAAGGAAGAACAGGGGGCTTTCAAGATGGACAGAATATTATAAGTGAAAAATACAGAAGCAGAGCTTAAACACACATGTTCAAGGACAGTATGTTGTTGGGCTAAATTAAGTACTGATTTCACAACAGAGGAGAGGAGAAAGTGAATAGTGATCCTTGATGTTTTATGGGGGCTATGTAAGACAGTTAAACTGAGTGTTTGTGACTTGAGTTTTGTGTACTCAATTATCAATAGCTTCTGCTTGTTTGTCTTTTTGTTTAACTTTACTTATTTTTCACTTAAACTTATTTTGAACAGATACATAGAAATTAAGAATTGCACATATTAATCTGGTGACATATTTGAATACATGTGTACATTTTTAATATTTAAATCAGATTAAACATATCTATCTCCTCAAACTCTTACTGTTTCTTTATTGTAAAAACATTCAAAATCCTTTAACTTTATGAAATGCATAGTGCAATTATCATTATCTATAATCATCCTAGGTGCAATAGCATCAGAACTTTTTACTCCTACTTAACAATAATATAGTACCCATTGATCCACTTCTGCCCTTCTTCCCTCCAAACTACTCTTCCAGTATCTAGTAACCACCATTCTACATTCAACTTCTATGAGATGAAATACTTTAGATTCCATATATAATTGGGATAATGTAGTATTTGCCTTTCTGTGCCTGACTTATTTCACTTAACATAATGATATTCATTTCCACCCATGTTCTGAAAATGATATGATTTTATTCGTTTGATGGCAGAATCCTAAGCCATTATTTATATTTTCCCCATTCATTAGATGATGACCACTTAGGTCATTTCCATTTATTGGCTATTTTAAGAGTACAAGAAGGAACATGGGATTGCAGATGGTTCTGTTATGCTTAGATATGAGAGGTCCCTCAAAAGTTCATGTGTGAGATAATACAAGAAAGTTTCCAGGTAAAATGATTGGGTTATAGAAGGTTTACACTAATCAGTGCATCATTCCCCTGATAGGAATTAATTTGGTGGTACCTACAGGCAGGTTGGGTGTGACTGGAGGAGGTGGGTCCCTTGGGGCATGCCTCTGGAGCTTATATATTTGTCCTTGTTGAGCACAGATCTCTCTCTGCTTCCTGGTACAATGATAAGAGCTGCTTTCCTCCACTACACACTTCCACAATGATGTCCTGCCTCAGCTTGAGCCAGGAGGAATGGATTCAGCCATCTGTGAATTGAGACCTCTGAGGCTGTGAGCACCCAAGGAAACTTTTCCTCCTCTAAATTTTTTTGTCAGGTCTTCTGGTTACAATACTGAAAAAGCTGACTAAAACAGTCTCTTTGACACACTGATTTGACTTCCTTTAGGACTAGGGTTGCTGGATCTTATTGTAGTTCTATTTTTAATATTTTGAGGAAAATTTGAACTGTTTTCCTTTGCTCTACTAATTTACCTTCTCACCAACTGTTTGCAAGCATTCCCTTTACTCTACATCCTCACTGGCATTTAGCTTTAGTCTTTAATTAATTAATTAGTTAATTAATTTTTGCAGTACTGGGGATGGAAGTCAGAGCAATATGGTGGAACCAATTATTTCGCTAATAGAGTTCTTTCCATTGCTAAGTGCTTACTCCAAGTCTACCTTAAAAACCTTCATAATGATCATGATCATTACAGGTTTTCACATCCTTCACACTAGCTTTTTGTGAAGTTTCTATTTTTAGACACAGATTATGAAAATTTCTATGAAGTCACAAACATTCTGAAGTTGATCTCTATGAACCTGTTACACGGTTTCTCCAAATGGTTAGACTTGTATAACTACAGTATCAAAACTAGAAATTCAACATTGGTACAATATAGGGGTTTACTTCTAGGTAACTGTTTCAAAGATGGAGACTTGTTAAATCATCACTGCAATCAAACTATAAGCTGTTCTATCACCACAGAAATTTTCCACTTGGGTCACATTAGGTTTCCAACCATCCACTGCTGGGAATCTCAAATAGTAAATCAGGTATCCATTTGTATAATTTTGTCATTTAAAGAATTTTCTATAAATTGAATCATGAACTACATAATATTTGTGTTTTAGTAAGCTTTTCACTGCAGTGACCAAAAGACTTGACAAGAAAAATTAGAGGAAAAGTTTATTTGAGGGATCATGGTTTCAGAGACCTCAGTCCATAGGGAGCCAACTTCAATCATCAAGGCTCAAGGTAAGTCAGAATATCATGGCAGAAGAATGTGGTGGAGGAAAGTGGCTAAGGACTTGATACCAGGAAGCAGAGAGAGGGGGAGATTCTCCTTACCACGGACAAAATATTTACCCAAAGGCACACCTCAAATGGCCCACCTCCACCAGCCATACACAACCTGCCTACAATTAAACCCTGTTGGGGGATTAATGCACTAATTAGGTTAAGGCTTCCAATACCAATCATTTCACCTCTAAACTTTTCTTTTTTTTTTAATATTTATTTTTTAGTTCTCGGCGGACACAACATCTTTGTTGGTATGTGGTGCTGAGGATCGAACCCGGGCCGCACGCATGCCTGGCGAGCGCGCTACCGCTTGAGCCACATCCCCAGCCCTAAACTTTTCTTACATTGTCTTACACATGAGCTTTTTGTGGGACACCTAATATTTAAACCACAACAATTTTTTCTTGTGTCAATAGTTTGTTCCAAAAGACATAGACAGGAAGACAGCATTAAAAACCAAACCTAACAATATGTTGTCTCCAAGAGACTCACCTCATAGGCAAAAAAAATGCACAGTCTGAAGGTGAAAGTATGAAAAAAACGATATCACTCACATAGATGGCATAAACAAGCAGCAGTTTCAATTCTCATATTAGATAAAGTGGATTTCAAAGAAGGACATTTCATACTGCTTAAGGGAATCATATGTCAACAAAACAACAATTATAACTATTTATTCCTCAAACAATGGAGCATCTATCTCTATGGAACAAACCCTTCCCAATTTCAAGAGTCAAAGAGAACACAGCACAACAATACTGGTGAATTTAACAGTCCATATCTTATGCCATATAGCAACTCTTAGCAAATACAAAAAAAAGCAGATACTACCATGCATTCCATCAGATCATCATGGAATGAATTATAAATCAAGATAAAATTAAAAATAGAGAATACTCCAACACCTGGAGACTAAATAATACATGATTGAATGTTGAATGGAAAGAAGAAGAAAACAGGGATGAAATGAAACAAATATGCTTAGAGGTAAATGAGAACACCAATACAAAAATATCAAAATCTCTGGAACACTATGAAGGCAATGTTAAGAGGAAAGCTTAATGCATTGAGCTCATTCATTAAAAAATAGAAAGTCAACAAATAAATGATCTAATGTTAAATCTCAAAGCCCTAGATAAAGAACAAATCAACACCAAAAGCAGTAGAAAATGAGGAATAACCAAAATTGAAATCAGTGATATAGAAACAAAAGAAACAGTTCAAAAATTTGACACAACAAAAAGTTGCTTTTTGAATAAATAAATAGAATTGGTAAGCACTTAGCCATGCTAATGGAGTAAAAAAGATAAAAATCCAGTTACTAAAATTTGTGATAAAAAAGGAAATATCACAATGGACACTACTGAAATACAGAAAGTTTATATACTCTAATAAAATAAAAAATCTCAAAGACATTGACAAATTTCTAGATCCATATAACCTATCCAAATGAAAGCAGGAGGACATACATAATTTAGACAGAGCAATTCCAAGCAATGAAATAGAAGATGCCATCAAAATCCTACCAACCTAGAAAAGCCTAGGATCAGACATATTCTTAGCCAAATTCTATAAGACCTTCAAAAACCAATTAACACCAAGCAATGAAATAGAAGACACCAGCAGAAGCTTACCAACCAAGAATAACCTAGGACCAGATGGATACACAGCTGAGTTCTACACGGCCTTCAAAGAAGAACTAATACCAATACTCCTAAAATTATCCTATGCAATAGAAAAGGAAGAAACTCCTCCAAACTTACTCTAGACTAGTATCACCCTGATACTAAAACCAGAAAAAGTCACATCAAGTAAATAAAACATCAGACCAATATTCCTGAAAAACATAGATTTAATAAATTCTCAATAAAATTTTGGCAAATTGCATACAAAACACATTAAAGATAGTGCATCATGATCAATGGGGTTCATCTCAGAGATTCAAGGTTAGTTAAACATATGGAAATGAATAAACACAATTCATCATATCAATAGACTTAAAGACAAGAATTATGATCATCTCAATAGATGCAGAAAAAAAATTTGACAAAATACAGCACACATTTATGTTCAATACACTAGAGCAACTAGAGATAACAGGAACATAACCCACTATTGAAAAATTTATGCCAAACCCAAGGTTGACATCATTCTAAAAAAAAAGAAAAGAAAAGAAAAGAAAAGAAAAGAAAGAAAGAAAGAAAGAAAGAAAGAAAGAAAGAAAGAAAGAAAGAAAAAGAAAGAACGAGCAAGAATTCCCTCTAAAAATTGGGACAAGACAAGGATGCACTGTATTACCACTTCCATTGAAAATGGTCTGGGAACCTTGAGCCAGAGCCATTTGGAAGGTAGTTTGTGGCTGGAGGAAATAGGTCATCGAGGGTGTGCCTTTCAGATTTATATTTTGTCCCTGGTGAAGAGACTTTCTTCTGCTTCCTGATGTCATGTTCTGAGATGCTTTCTTCATACCTTTCCATCATGATGGTGTGCCTCCTCTTGGACAAAGAATAATGGAGTTATGAACTGACACTCTAAAAGTATAAGCCAAAACAAGCTTTTCCACCTCTATATTGTTTTTGTCAGGTCTTTTGGTCACAGTGACCATAAAAAAAGAAAATAAAAACAGCTTCTCAGTACAGGAAACAATCAATGACATGAAGAGAATGCCCACAGAGTGGGAGAACATCTTACTATATGCAAATCAGATAGAGCACTAATTTTCAGAATTTATAAAAAATCAAAAAATTTAACACCAAAAACCATAAATTACCTAATTAATAAATGGGCTAAGGAACTGAACAGACACTTTTCAGAAGAAGATGTACAATTGATCAACAAATATATGAAACAATGTTCAGCATTTCTAATAAGCAGAGAAATGCACTGTAGTCAGAATGGCAATTTTCAAGAATACAAGCAATAATAAGTGTTGCCCAGGATGTGGATAAAAATGTACATTTATATATTGCTGGTAGAACTGCAAATCAGTGCAACCACTCTGGAAAGCAGTATGGAGATCCTTGGAAAACTTGGAATGGAACCACCATTTGACCCAGCTATCCTACTTCTTGGTCTATACCCAATGGACTTAGTGACACAGCCACATCAATGTTCATGGCAGCCCAATTTGCAATAGCTAAACTGTGGAACCAACCTATATGCCCTTCAATAAATGAATGGATAAAGAAACTGTGGCATATATGCACAATGTAATATTACTCATCATTAAAAGAGAATAAAATCATGGCATTTGTAGGTAAACGGATGGAGTTGGAGAATATCATGCTAAGCGAAGTAAACCAATCCCCCAAAACCAAAGACCAAATGTTTTCTCTGATGAATGGATGCTGATCCATAATGGGGAGTGGAGGAGTGGAGGAATTTTGGGAAAAGGGGAGGGAGGGAAGGGGAGGGGTCATAGGGACAGGAAAGATGATGGAATAAGATGATCATCATTACCCTAAGTTCATGTGTACCACATTATGGTGCTACTCTTCATCACATACCACCAGAAAGATAATAAGTTGTGCTCCATTTGTGTACAATAAATTACAATGTATTCTGCTGTCATGTATAACTAATTAGAACAAATAAAAAAGAATGATCTCCTCTTAAAAATATTTTTGTAAATTTTTCTTATTTTAATTTCAAAAAATATTACTATATTTTTCTCATAAAAGTAGCGCATCTTATTGTGCACTTCATCTACTTCATGTCAGATATTAGAAAACTATAACTAGGTCCTTGGTTATTTCATAGTCTAGATATTTATCAGAAAGTGTCCAATTCAGATTAATTAATTATATTTTTTGATTCTAGGACTATCTTATTATAAATAACATTAAATATAACCCTAAAAAACATGATTAATAATTTTAAGGAATATATGAACTAAAAGCTACAAATAACAGAATTAGAAAGATTTTTTTTTACTTGTCCTGATCTTCAAGTATTTAATCACTTTAAAACAAACAAACAAAATTTAAAAACAACAACAAAAAAACCACACCACTTTAGAAAGCAGTGTAGAGATTCCCCAAAAGGCTAATAAAGGGACAACCATATAACCCAGCTGTCCCACTCCTTGGTATTCACCCAGAACAACTAAAAGCATTATGCTGTATTGACACATGCATACATACAGATGTTAATAGTAGTGCAATTCATAATAACCAAATTATGGAACCAGGCCAGGTGCTTGTTTGTCAACAGATAAATGGATAAAGAACATGTGGTATATATACACAATGGGGTTTTACTCAGACATAAATAAGAATGAAACTACATTATTTGATGATAAATGGATTAAAACAGAGAACATAATGCTAAGTGAAAAAAGCCAGACTCAAAAATTCAGGATAAATAGTTGTCTTTCATGTGAAGGGTTTGGGGGTGGAGGATAAAGGGAATTTAAAAAGGGGAGGAATCTCATGAAATTAGAAAGGAGACCAAAAAAGCAGAAGAAGGGGATGAGAGAAAGCTAGGAATGGAGGAAGTACTAGAGAATAAAATCTACCGAACTATGCCATGTGCATGTATGAATATACCAAAATAAATATATGATTAAATATATTTACGAACTTTAATGAGTATTTTTTCTCTTCTGTGATCCAAAATCTGACAAGAACAATTAAAGGAGGAAATAGATAGTGAACTCAATTCCTCAGGCTGGAGATGAGTCTGAAGAATGTGGCAGGAGGAGTGGTAGAGAAAAGCAGCTTATGACATCACACCAGAGCAAATAGAAAATATACACCCCAAAGTCATGTCCCCAATGCCTAACTCCTCCAGCCACAACCTGCCTGCCTTTGGTTACCACTCAGTTAATCCTTATCAGAAGATTAATTCACTGACTGGGTTAAAGCTCTCATAACCCAATCACTTGACCTCTGAATTTTCTTGAATTTTCTCAGTGATTTTGCATTTTCACATTGATCTTTGCAGGAACATCTCATACCTAAAACATAACATTCTGCCCCTGGCCTCCAAAAGCTCCTGCTCATTTCACCATGCAAAATATGTTTAGTACTTTTCAAAGAGTTCCCATAGTCTCAACAGTTCCAACATTGCACAAATATTTAAGTCCAATACCTCCTCTGAGACTCAAGGCAAACTCACATCTTGAGCCCCTGTAAAGACAAAAGCAAGTTATATGCATGCAATATATAAAGGTACAAGATAAACATTTCTATTTAGAAAAATAGGAGCATAGAAAGAAGGGATGGGACCAAAGCAAAACCAAAATCCAGCTGGGCAAACAAGTCCTGTAGCTTCTCATCCAGCATCTAGGTCACAGGGCATCCACATGTTCCCTCCAAAAAGCTTGAGCAGCTCTGCCCCATGGAGTCTTGCAGATTGCAGGCTATATAGCCTTTCTCTTGATTTGTTTCTGATCAATCCTGAAGCTTTCCTTGCCAGATGTTCTTCAGTATTGGCATTTCTTAATCTTGGGGGTCTCCACTATTCCTCACATCTCCATGCATTGCCCTCTCAGGGGCCACCCACATGAACTCTGACCATGCTGCATTTTGCTGGCCTCCAAGGCCTTTCTTTGAAATCTTCATTGAGGGGCTAGGGTTGTGGCTCAGAGTGCTTGCCTAGCATGTGCAAGGTGATGGGTTCAGCACCACATAAAAATAAATAAATAAAATAAAAAGGTATTGTGTCCAACTACAACTAAAAAACAATATTAAAAGAATAAAAGGAAATCTTAGTGGAACCTTTCATGACCTCCTAACTCCAGTGTCCTGCATTCCTGAAGAACCAGCACCACATAACCCTATCAAGCAATAGCCAAGCCTCCGGGTACCCTGGCTGCAGCAGCCTCTGAGTGTCTGCATGGCTGAACACATTGAAAAAACTTTTTAGGCCCCCTTGTGCAAGAAGGGTGCCCCATTGGTTTCTTCTCAAAGGAATTTTCACTTTTACTCCCTTGAGCCTGAGATGAGTGTGTTCTTGCCGATTTCTGAGATGCCCTAAACCCATTTTTCTTATTGTATCCAGGCAAGGTCTCTAGCATTTCTTATGCGGTGGTAATATCCTTAAGAACTGCCACCTCCTTAGCCCCAGTTTTACTTCCACTTTTCAAGTCCAAGTTTTTCAAATCTTTCTGTTCCGCTTTCTACTCTTGAATATAACAATAAACTTAGCTAAAAGCCACCAGCAATATCCATGTCACTGCCTGAATACTATGTTCTCTAGAAATTGCTTCCACCAGATTAAGTCTATCACCTATCAATTAAACCTTACAGAAAGTCTCAGGATATGGACAAAATACAGAAAATTTCTTAAGTGAAGCATGAATGGCCTCTATTCCAAGATCCAATATAGATAGTCCTCTTCCTCATTTGAAATCTCATGAGCCCAGTCTTTACTGTGCACAGTCCTAATGGTATTCCGGTTTTCTGAGCTCCCACCAGAATCACCCATTAATACATATATACTATATATTTTTCTTAATACTCTTAATATAATATATATTATAATACATTACCTATAATTTTTTCTTAATACTCTTGGAAATATCTGAAACATGTTGCAAGTCCTCTTTTGACAGTGTAATATTAAAAAAAACAATTTTAAAATGCAGATTGCTTGTATATATGACAACTTTAATGTACCAAGTACATATGACTTTGAGGTAAGTTAATATTCCTTGAATGACCTTCCTATTCTTAGGGCACTCACATCATCTACAATCTTTAATGCTTATCTTTTTGTCTGAAGTAACAGAAAGGACTTAATAAACCCTTATTTTACGTTCAGTTTTTTTTTTTCAACTTTATCCAGAGTCTACAGGTATGCAAATTTTCAAGGATAGCTGGGGTGACCATCTTATCTCCACTATGGTTTCATAAGTGGTTTATATTTATGATGAAACCTCTTTTTCTTTTTTATTATGTAAGCTGTAGCCACATCAGTTCATATTATCCTTCATTGTTATTCTAATTAGATATTCAATACAATGGAAAAGGATTTTTCCTTGTGGTTCAATAATTGTCAATTTTTGATGACTTCTTGTGGTTATGCTTTGGTTTACTATAACCAAACTTTGAAGAAATTGGCTTCTTTGAGCTAAGTTTTCTAATATCAACACTAAAACATTGTACTGATTGTAGGCTGGTCTAAAAAAAATCACAAAAATAAATAGCCCTTGAAAAAGGGCTTAAGTTGACATCACAGAATTTTACCTAGCAACTTATGAGATTATAAAAATGTTTTTGGGAGAGATCTCCATTTAGGCTTGCCTAAATATCTTTACCAAAGCTATGTTTAAATATCCTTATACATGTTTATGATGTGAATACTTTAAAAACTCATATCCATAACTAGTAAAAAATGGCTGTAATAGCATTTCAATAGATCTATATGTCATGGAAGTATTACTTCCATTCATTTGTATACATTCCAAGTCAAGTTCTTGCCCTTCAAACATACAGATAAAATTTGAAGACTTTCAAGATAACAATTTAATTACAAGTATCTTCCAACTGTTTTCTCCGTTCAGTTTCTTAGCCTACTTATTGATTGGGTAATTTGTTTGAAGTTTTATTTTAAATAAAATTATGACACTATAACAATATCTGAAAACCAACTCCAAAATAGTTTGAAAGTGTGAACGGTGTCACATTAGTGCTATTCTAAACCAATTACATGATGCATTGAATTCACCATTTCTTATAGCATGTGTCTGTCCTCTCTTTACTAGATCTCAACTGTAATTTAATAGTTCAGAGATGAAACAAAACCATATCTGATTTCCCCATTAATTAACATCAAGAAAATGAACATTTAAATGTCATGTACTCTGATATATACTAAAAGTACAAATTAACAAAGAAGTCAAGATGCTAGGATCCTGGCTTCAAATAGCTTCCAGTCTTATTAAAGTACTTCCAATCTTATTAAGTTAAACAACAGACATAAGTGTGAAAAATTACCAAGATATTGTGTAATAGAATCTCAGTACCTGGTGCTGCATGGAATTGTAGGAGTTTTCAATAAAGGGAAATCATTGCATAATGCATCAACATATGGCACAACTGTTGTTTACTACTCTGTATGATGCTACAAATTAAATATTTCCATAATTCCTAAGCTCATGTCATTTCTTTTCATCAACTGTGGTGTCTGTCACCTTTGCCTCTGCTGAAGACAGAGAATCAAAAATGACAACAGGAGGAGACCCTCAAAGTCAGGAAATATGTTTGGAGACTGGCCTATTGAAAACATGCCCTATACCTACTGTGTGCATTCACTGCACTAAGCATATTGCTTGCATTACCTCATTTAATCATTAACAGACTGTGTAAGGCAGAGTGTTATTACTATGCTCTTTTATTAGATGAATTATTGGAATTTAAGAAAACTTTTGTAATTTGCTTCAGGTTACAGGGTAAGAATTTAAAGTGTTCTGAAAACAGGACTGTGCTGAGGGGCAGGGGCTTCAAATTACTAAGACTTGGAAGAAGGGTGGGGAAAGAAAAAGAAACTAGGAGGCAAAGTCTAGTGGACTAAGATGCACATGTCTTAATATGCAAAACTACGGAAGTGTTTTAGCTTTTATTTTCTTAATTTTATGAATAAAATTTGTTTCCTCCAGGAAACAGAAAGCGTATTGATTGCAATTTAAGTTTGCAAATGTGGGTATCTGACTACTATCTTCAATTAATACAAACTAGAGGATAAAACCCATAAACATATCTTTTTTCCCTATAATTTTGTTTTCTTTTTTTTCCACTTACTTTTACTGCTATGTGTTATGGCTAACAAATCAATCTAGGATTAGCATTTTGGAAACATTTCTACTTCTGATTGAGTAATAATATTATAGAGAAATTGATACCTTGAGTTTAAACTGCTATAATGACTTGATGCTACTGCTGGTGTATTCTAAATCTTACTGACGTAGCATTAGTATCTGAATATTTCATTGGCTTTATCAACCATGGGTATATTTGGAACTATCGACTCCATTAGTAATGTGGTGAAACATTTTCAATTTGGGGTAGAGAAATTCTACATGTTTCAGTGACAGGTGGTTCTGGTTGCTGCAGCAGATAAGACCCATCTAGCTCAAGCTATGTAGAATAAGTAGCAAGGGAGGAAAGGCAACTATTCTGGAAAAAAGAAAAGGAAAAAGAAAAAAGGAAAAAAATTCAAATTGGGAATTTCAAATTTGTTGCGGGGGGACAAAATCTATCTGAAAATGTTGCTTTTGTTACCTGCTATGCAGCATTACCACACGTTTGCCATGTACACATGATTGATTGATAGTATTTTCAAACTCTGATGTCCCTGGTATATGTCAGAAAATTTTGTTCTGAAGCTTAGTTGAGTAGAAGAGAATCCTAAAGTTATCTTCAGGATACTTTTTTGTTTTATGCTTACAGGGAATTTTGAGTAAACCTAGTGTACTTTCCTGAACTAATTCAAATACTCTGGAAATAAAATTTAAAAAAATAAATTCTCCAATTCAAAAATCCAAAAAAGAATTGTAGTGCAGTGCTTATACGATTTTTGAGCAGGTGTCGCCAGCTGGCCAGGCTGGCAAGATGAGCCGGGTTCAAAGGAGCTGACTGCAGCAATAAACTGAGAAAATGGCAAAGAAACCATGCAAAATACTAACACTGCTCTGTGAATCCGAGGGTCAGCTCCACGCTGTATAGCACTGGAAAAAGCAAGACAGAGAGCACACATGGAACCCCCCTATTTATTGGGGAATAGACATTCGATAGAACATTCCACCCGAATAAGGCAAGGGATAGACTCTAAAAGGTGGAGTCTTGCTTGGTGATGTCCTGAGGTCAGCAGACTGATTGACACCTTGGCAAGTCACACCCATCTAAGCATATTGCTCTGTAGGATCATAGGCAGAGCTAGAGGAAAGTACACTTAAGCGGCACAGCTGAATCAGTGCTCAATGACAGACCAGTCCCCTCATATGCTAAATTGCACATAGCTCACACACACAGCCCACCGGTGGCTCACAAAAAGCAGTTTTGATAATGTGTGATTGTCTCCCCACAGGGAAAATTTATTAATTTGAATCAACTTCTGGCAAATTATGATTTTTATTATTAACCCTCTTTCCTCATGGGTTAATAAATACACATGGAAAAGTCAAAGGAAGTCTTTTTTTTTTTTGTCCCTTAAAGGAGGACATTTAGGTTCTTATCAGCTCTCTGCTTCTGCCACTTAGTCCCAACATCATCTGCAAGAAGAGGGTTTTTATTAAAACTTTTCAAGTTCAAAATATTGTAATGGTTTGATGGAGAGGTATTTTAAAATGATTATATGTTAGCAGCATCTTACTTTAAATCCTTTTTCCCCACATAACTCAGAGAGACTGATTAGAAGTCTTGAAAATATCTGTCAGGAATGCAAAGCAGCTTTACCTTTGACATTGGGAAAAATTCACGTTTTCTTGCATTCTTTAAACAGGTATAAATGATCTACTTTTATTTCAAATTGGAATTTGCAATCATGTTTGGGATTTGGAAACGATGTAAGCTGAAAAGATCTTTGAGCTTCAGTTTTGGCCCATTTGGACTCACCTTAGGAATCTCCTTCATTGTTTCTAGCTAGCCTACCAAGGAGTTACAGAGGATTCTAGATAAAAATTCCACTTGCAGTAAAGTGGTGATTTTACTTTTTCTGGGCCTACTTTTTCTTTAAGGAATTCTATATGAAGGAATGACAAGTCCTGAGCTATTTTTTACATCTGTGTTCTAATGTCATTTTAAATCCACTTTAATCAACCTCACCCCAATGATTTTAGACATAATTGCTAGTTATTTGCCATGACTTCATAAATTATACAACTGAAATATTGGTATTGTCAACCATGGCTGGTTTTACTCTATTATTGCTACTGCGGTCAAAGACCCAGTTTGTTATAATTAATGTGGCAAAATTAAGTAGTTAACAGCAGATTCTCATGACCTTCTGCCCCTAGATTTCTGTGCTATTAAAATAGTACTTTGATTTAAGGCTGATTTGAGGAATTTCTAGTCAAGTATGTTATTCGATGAGTATTAAGGGAGATACAAGGTGTTAAACTACCCATGTGACTCCAATTGACCTTATAAAAAGTAATTGCTGCAGTATTTATACATACTGAATATGTTACTGATGACCCTTTTGACATGATTTGGAACAATGGCCCTGTGAAGAATTAGTATTCAGTTTTTTTTGAAACTTTGAATTTGGATTCTGCACCAAGTCTGGGTTTCTTTTTTCTCCCTTCCTCTATTAGAGTCTTTATGTACACACATATTTGCAATTAACAAGAAAGCACTCTTTTGAGCACAGGGCAAAGATTCTTTCAAGATGACTTCATGTAGCTAATAAAGGTTTGTTGTCCAACTGTTATTTATAATTACAGAAATCAATCATCTACCTTATGGAGAAGACATCTTATGCATATGTTATTTTCTCTCCAATAATTGCCAAAAATATCAATTTAAGCTTTTAGTTGAATTAAGGTACATACTTTATAATGTTCTTAACTAAGAAATTGTGCTGTGTTCCTAAGAAATTTCAGTCATGACAGAATAAATAAAACTGTTTTCATTTCTCCTAATTATATTCAATAATTTAGAGAATTACTATATACTTTTCCAGAGACACATGTACTTTCAATGAATAAATGTTCTAAATGGGAGCATAAAGTTAAAATTCTAAAGGTTTTTAAAATATTTTAAAATTACTAGTCAATATAATCTAATTAAAGTAATTTGGACTGAGAGTGAGAAAAATGTAAAGTTGACTCTCAACCTGTGGCTCCTTGACTGTGGAATAGTTGACAAATTACTTAACCTCTCAGAAATTTTATTTCCCTCATCTGTAAAATAGAATTAATGCTATAATTCTTAACTACACAGATGCTGCAAATTTATATTTTAAGTATCTAGTCTTATAATAATAATAACAGTAGTTTATTCCCTCTCTTTTACATAATTCTATATAATAAGATCCTTTGGGTTTAATAAGAGCACTAATATTAACACACCAAATGATTATGTTTGAGAAAAATGATAATCTTAGGCTGTTAGTGTTAAAGATATTATCATCTTGCTTATGTAATATATGAATGATAAAGTTAAGCAGTATGTATATAATTGTTAAGAATAAGGATCCCAGAGCCAGACAGCCTCCATTGGTACCTCAGCTCCCTCTCACATAAGCTGAGTTACTTTGGATTTATGCTGTATTTGGTTTGGTTTCCTTTTTCTGTAAAATTAAGACAATGAAATATTCATAAATATATTGTATATGAAATTCTTAGAAGATTCATTGCTACAAAGTAAGTCCAATGGAATCGATAGCCATTAATCTATGCTGTCTAAAATATAACAGCTAATAAATGAAAAACAAGGATTTCTACCTGTGAATTTTGGTCTTAAGTTCAAGTTGTTTTTTCTCCCTGACTCAGTATTCCCCTTGTAATATCATATAAATACAAATGTAGTTTGTATATATTTATAATACTGGTTTGTAATTTATTGAAACATAACATGCAATTGTTCTCTTTTTCTCACGAAGGAATGGACAAAGCTGTGCAGGTTTCAAAGTGGAAGCACCATCCTGAGTTAATATCATTGATTCTCATAAATTTAATTCCTCCAAAGCCGCTGACACTGATTGAATGCCCACAAGTGTCTGCTTGAGTCATTTCTTGGAATGCTGCTGTAGAGCCAGGATCACTGACTCCGTAAATCTCTGGCTGGAATCTACTGTATTGATATTTGAGGTTCCCAAAAGGCTCTCACCCAGTGTGAAGGAAAATGCAGGCAACAATAAAATAAATAAATTGTTAATAATGAATCTACTTGGCCAGGAATTAAAGAGTTCCACAAACAATAAATATTAAAAGTTCACTTTTAAAAATTCTCTTTCTGCTATTATTCTAACACCAATTTTGCCAAAGAGTACATAGGACTGATAAACAAGATGTGGAATTTGTGATCAAAAGCAAGAAAATATTTTGAAATTGTGTTAATGTCTTGGATATGGTTTCATAAAAGAAAATATCTTTCCCATGTTTAAAAAAGATTTTCACTTATTCCTTGTTCATTTAAAATCACATTTTTTTGAGGAGAGTTTTAAAGATTTTCACCTATTGGATTCCTACAGAGTGTTTAACAAATTACGTCAAAGTATATATATAGGACTGCAAATGTCAATGTCTTGGATAATGGTAGGAAATAACTAGTCAGATTGTTAAAATATTTTATCCATCACCTAAATAGCAGAAGTAAAAGCTACATCCTGAAAATTATGTTGAAATAGAAAAAGGCCACTCTTTTCTAAAGACCATGGCACATTTGATGCCAACCCAGGCAGAGCCCCATGAACTTCACAGGATTCATACAAAACATCAAATTATAGTATGTGTGAGTGTGGATTCATGGCCATGTCTGAATTTTGCTGTGAGAGATGGAAACATCATCAAAGAAGCAGTGGTCTAAATGTGGAAGAGCTTCATAGTAGAAAAAAAATGTTACTGTTGGAAGAGAATATTTAAGATTTGTTTTATGGATTCCTAAAAGATAAGCTACCAAAACTGCATCTTAAAATTACTTTGTAATCAAAGTAATTTTGTTTTCCCCTATGTAACTATTTTCTTCAAGTGGTTTTCGTCTAAGTAGAGGAGTGAGAAAACACAGGGCTTTCTAGGTCTAAGATTCATAGATAAGAAATAGACAGCAGTTCTTTCATTTCACATTCTACAGCATATCTGCAAGCTTGGTAATTCACCTTCTGCAGAAACTATGTAAAAAACATTCCATCGTTGTTTACCATTTATGAAGGTGGTCACTTACCTTGGGTACTGGATGGAGTACTTCATAATTATTATACTTAATCAGGATATCCTTTTGAAGAGAACATCATTGTCATTTTGAGAAAACTGAAATTCGGACAGTTCACTAACTTGCTCAAGGTCAAAAAACTAATAAGAGGAGTTGAAAGATAACGAACTCAAATCCAGTTGTATCCAAAGTATGTGCTCTTAGTACCTATATTATGCTACTTCATTTTAGAGACAGCTTTAGCTCTTAAGTTTCGTATATTGAGGTAAAATATGAATTCCTATAAATTTAGCACTTCTTTGCCTTTCAAATAAAGTAAAATAGCAATACGGTTGCCTTTTAGCAGTTTTTATTGTTGTTTGTTTCTTTTACCATTTTTAGAAATAATTTTATATACACTGAGTCTTATAAACACAAGTACAAAGCTCCTAAACTACCAATTAAATGGACTGTTTCCATTCTTTTTTGTGTTGGGAGAACAGAGAATGGAAGAAAATATTTCATTCTTTTCTTAACTGTTTCCACCTATGGTATCAGTTTTTTTTCTGGTAGACTTTCCATTCTTTTGTTGGTCTTTTTGTTTTTTTTTTCAACGTGGGAATCCAGCTTTCCAGCCCAGCTTGACTTTGTTTTACAACCTCTTGGTCAGAACTCATGTTCTGTAACTGAGGCTCTCTGCCCTTGCCACCAGGATTAGTCTGCTGTTCCAACCTTGCAATGGAATCCACTAGACCAGATGAGTGTCTCCAGTTGCAGAATGTTAGACACCAGAGCCCATACAGACTTATATAGAACCACCTCTTGGGCATGTCCTGGCAGGTAATTTAATAAAATTGGAGAAATAGATTGTAAGAGTTCACAACAGTGTTATGAGGTGTTGCTTCAGAAAACACTCTGAGTCCAAATTCAAATCAAAGAGAGCTTTATTTACCTGGCCAGGGACTGTCAACCACCCGAAGACTGAAGCTCTGTAGGAGAACAGCAATTTCCTGGTCTGTGTCTTGGGAATTTAGGATGAAAAATACAGCTCAGGGACTTTTCTTCCTGTCATGCAAGCAAGCCAATCATAGAAGCTAAAACAGCAGTTAACAGAGCAACTCAGACAATCACATCTTGGGTTCAAGAAGGTGTTAGACAACTGTATCCTGGGTTGAGTACATTTTGTGGGGTACAAAGTATAGAGGACAATATATTATAAGAAAACAGCTTTCATTTCCGGTTCTCAGAAACAGCTCTTATAACAGTTTTTTATGGAAGGCAACAAAATAGAGTCTTAGGCCTGACTGTGACAGTTCTTGCTTTATAATTACAATTTATCAAAATTGTATATCTATATTTTTTTTTTTTTTTTTTTTTTAGTTCTCGGCAGACACAACATCTTTGTTGGTATGTGGTACTGAGGATCGAACCCGGGTCGCACGCATGCAAGGCGAGCGCGCTACCGCTTGAGCCACATCCCCAGCCCCAAAATTGTATATCTATAATATATATTTTTTACTAATCTATAACCTATAATTTATACTCCTACTGATTTTATTGATTAGTTTACACCACAACAGTGTATCTCTTTCTTACTGTGTGCATTATTGTTTCCTTTTGCACTACTTCAGTGACTTCTTGTGTCCTATATGCAGGAGTTCCAGTGCTCAGTAAAGGCAATAGAACTTTGTTCCACTTTTGTTGTTTACCATGTTTGTCAAGAAACTGATAATCTCTGAGATGATTATGTGCTTCATAAGCTTAGAATAGTCAATACAATCAAATGCATCCAGTAAAACTGAATAGAGCACTGGTCTTTAGTCACCTTTTGAAATAAACCCTCATTGGGTATGCCTTTCAATAGACAATGCTTGGCTGCTCGGGTGCCATCAGGTGTATGTGTGCCAGGTATACCACTGCTTCGCAGATGGTTTCACGCAGTTCTGATCTGAATTTTTCAGGGTGTGTTAGTGAAAAAAAAAAAGTCCAAGAATACTTTATAGACTAATGAGTGCTTAATCACAGTTCCATTTGGGCCCTTAGAGTCTATTTCATTTCATCCATAATAAGCTCTAATTTTCTGGCTGTACCTCTAACATTCTGTCCACAGTCAGGTGATATGCTGACTTGTAAAGCTGAATTGTGCTACTATAGAGCTCCTCTGTCAGCACTTCCTCTGCTCAAAATGGCTTTGTCATTGCATGCGTATTCCAGGAAGGCCGACCTTCTGTGTGGTGCATCTTGCTCGCATGGCCTTTAAAATTTCGGATGATCTCTGTAAACTGTGGTTCACTCCCATATATGAGAAACTTCTTAACAATATTTCTGAAATATTTAGCATTATTTAATTCAACCATACCATCTCACAATTCTTCAAAGGCCTGTTTTCTCTGTTCTTAGTTACCATACTGTATATAGCACTGGATCACATGAGTTGAATCATGTACCAAAAAAAAAGCAAGAGTTTTTATCTACCCTTGAATCAATTTCTGCAATTCAGTCATCAACTTCATTTTTTTTTTTTTTTTTGGTCACAATCTTTTCTTCTTAAGATCTCCCAAGTCAGCTTTGCTCCAATGACGATGATGTAGTTGGTTTTGTCACTGAATCATCTGCTAGGCTTCAATTCTTTCTTCTTATTTTTGAAGTCATCCCAATTGGATTTCTTGGTACTGATTCATCACTTCTATGGGCTGGAATGTTCTCTTCTTGTTGAATTTATTTGCCTGCTGGAATTTGTGCTTTGGTCCTTTGTCCCCTCATTGCTTATTCTTACAGCCCTTTCCCCAGATTTTGTAGCAGTTTTATCAAAATTCTTCAATGTGACTTTAGGTCCACCATTTTTTAAACAACTTTTCTTAGGGAAGTCTTTGAAGAACTAGAATCATTGTTTTTGTGAAATACACTTATTTTTCTTACAATACCTTTATACTCTTTCCTGTGAAATTATTTTCTATGTGACTTCATAGCAACTCACACGTGGTACTGAGGCTAAAGGGAGCATACCTTCCTTCTGGCTTTTTTTGTTTGTTTTGTTTTCTGCAGGTAAATATTTCAGGTACAAATCTATAAACTCATGTTTGAAGGAAAAAAAAGATCTTA
The DNA here is from genome assembly GCF_045843805.1 of Urocitellus parryii. Taxonomy (NCBI): domain Eukaryota; kingdom Metazoa; phylum Chordata; class Mammalia; order Rodentia; family Sciuridae; genus Urocitellus; species Urocitellus parryii. Next base: position 64,962,403 of record NC_135538.1, on the reverse strand, counting down.
GCATATTGATGACTTAAATCAATATGCTGTGATCAATCATGGAAGCTCTCTTCATACCTCATCAACCTACCATTTTAGTCAGAGTTTCCCAACACATAGAATTGAGGGATCGTCGGTAAAATTTTAAGCTACTTGTCATGAGTAAAATAACTAAACTTCAGCCAAACCTGAGTCAGAACATGCCCATAACCTTAGCTATTTAGGAGAATGAGGAGGAAGACTACAAGTTTATCTTATGGTAATTGTGAGACACCTGTATAATTTTTTTTTTTTTTTTTTGTAAAGCAGGGCTGCAGTTGTAGCTCAGTAGTGGAGTGCTTGCTTTTGCATGCATGCACCTGACATCCATCCTCAGAACCACTACTACAAAAAAAAAAAAAAAAGTGCTCCATCATGTATTGGTTTATCCTCTAGCTGTTGCCTTATAAAGAAGAGATGAGGGGCTGAAAAGGATAAGTATGAATAAATATATTCTGATGGATTGACACAGGAATAGATATTGGAAATAGACATTTGCAGGGTGGATCAAATATGAAGCTCTTAATTGCATGACAACATCCTCATCAAAATATTTTCTTTTCAGGTGCTATAATAAAATACACTTTTATAGTTGTACTTTATGAGTTTAGCATTTAGTCTTCTGCTGGGATTCTATATTTAAAATTTTTTTTTGATAAATAATAATAATAAATATTTGTGGGATACCATGTGATAATTGGTTATATGTGTACATTATATAGTGATCAAACCAGGGCAACTAAGCATATTCATCAGCTCAAATATTTATCATTTCTTTAAGTAATAACATCCCAAATAGTATCTTCTAGATAATTTGAAATGTAAATTTTTATTACTGTGTAATAAAACCAGAAATTATTCTCTCCATTTAACTGTAACTTTGTACTTCTTAAACAGTTTCTCCCTCTGCCTCCTCCTCCCTTCTTTCCTTAGTCTCTGGTAACCACTATTCTACTCTTTTGATGTTATAAATACAAGGTTTTTATATTCCATGTATGGTTGAGTGAATGCAATGTTTGTCTTTCTGGGTATGGCTTTTTTCACTTAACATAATGTCCTCTAGGTTCATTTATTTTGCTGCAAATGACAAGACTTCATTTTCTTTCACGGCTAAATAACTTTCTACTGTATACATATACCACATTATTCATTCACTCATCTATTGATGGACACCTGGGCTGATTTCTTGCTTTGGCTATTGTGAATCGTGCTGCAGTAAATATGAGGATGCAGATAATTCTTTGACACATATACTCAGTGCGATGTTGAATCAAACAGCAGTTTTGTTTTTAGTTCTTTGAGATACATCTGTACTGTTTTCCATAAAATATATACTAATTAACATTTATAATCAAAAGCATGAATTCTCCATTTTTCACATCTTCACCAGCATGTATTGCTCTTGTCTTTTTTACATTACCATTATATTGGGTAAGGTGATGTCTCACTGTGGCTTTGATTTGTATGTTCCTCAGAGTTATTGCTCTTGAGCATTTATCATATCCCTGTTTTTGTCTGTATAACTTCTTTTAAGAAATATCTATGAAAATATTTTCAATTTTTTGTTTGATTTTTTGTTTTGTTAGTTTTTTTGTCACTGAGGATTCAAACCACGGGCACTTTACCACTAAGCTATATCCCCAGCATTTTTTAAACTTTTTTATTTTTTAAATTTTGAGACAAGATCTGTTTAGGTTGTTTAGGACATCGCTAAACTGCTGAGGCTGGCTTCTACTTCTGACCCTTCTGACTCAGCCTCCCAAATTGCTGGGATTTACAGGCGTGTGCCACCATATCTGGCTCTTTTGCCTATTTTTAATTGTATTTTTTGTGTTTTTTGTTTGTTTGTTTTATTGCTGAGTTGTTTGTGTTTCTTAGCTACTATGGATGTTAACCTCTTGTCAGCTATATACTTTGAAAATTATTACTCCTGTTCTATGCATTATCTCTTTGTTGACTGAAAACAGCAGCTTTTTAGTTTGATGTCACCCTATTTCTCTGTTTGTGTTTTTGTATCCTGTTCTTTTGAAGTCTCATCCAAAGTATCCTTGCCTAGTTCTGTGTCATCAAGCTTTTGCCCAATGTTTTCTTCTAGTATTTTAATATTTTAAGCTTAAATTTAAGTCTGTAATCCATTTTGAGTTGATTTTGCTAACTGGTAGGAGATGGGTATCTAGTTTCATTTTTCTGCGTTCATATCTGGTTTACCCAGCACAATTTATTGTATAGACTGACCTTTACCAGTGTGTGTTTTTGATACTTCTATCAAAAGCCAGTTGGCTCCAAATATCTGGATTTATCTCAAGAATCTTTTATTTTCTGTTTCACTGGTCTGTGCATCTATTTTTATGCCAGTTTCATGCTATTATTGTTGCTTTAATTTTGTAGTATTTTTTATATGCACATTATAATTACACTTAGTAGGATTCATTATGCCATATTTGCACATGCTCAAAAACTAACTCAATTAATCTCATTCTCTACTACTCTTCCTTACATTCCTCTTCTCCCATTTGCCAGAAAATGCCATGATTTTATTTTTCTTTATGGCCAATTTTCTTTATCTTACTATATGCCATATTTTCTTTATCTTACTGATGGGCACCTGAGCTGGTTTCATATCTTTGTTACCATAAGTTGCTCTACTATAAACATTGGCATGTCTGTATTACTATAGTATGCTGAAAAGATTTCAAACTTTCCTATTCAGTACAACATTATCTATGGACTAATTTATTGTTCTGAGGTACATTTCTTCTATATTTAATCTGTTGACAATTTTTAATGTGAGGGAGTATTGAATTTGTCAAATCCTTTTTATGCATCTATTAAAATGATCGTAGGGTTTGCCCTTAATTTTGTTAATATAATGTATTGCATTTATTGATTTGTATATATGCAACCATCCTTGAATCACTCAGATGAATTTCACTTGGTCATGGAGAATTATTCTTTTAATGTGTATTAAATTTGGTCTGTTAGAATTTTGTTGAGGATCTTTGCATCTATTTTCATCAAGGATATTACCTGTCATTTTTTTATTTGCTATTTCCTTATTCAGTCAGATTACATCTTATTGGTCTGCTCAATGTTTCTATTTATTCTATTGAAATATCAATGTCCCCAGTAACTCAGTATGACTTAATTCAACATATGCCATTATTTCCTAAGAGTAGGCAACTGATGTGCAAAGGGTAGAAATTGACTAGATCAGTGGTTCTCCTAATTTTAATGCATTGGAATCCTCTGGAATGTTGTACTGCACTCCTACAGTTCCTCATGCATAGAATTGGGTAGAGTCTAGGAATTCACATTTCTGGAGCTTTCTCCATACTGCTCATATCTTATTGATTGGAATATAAATTAACATTGCTATTATGGAAGCAGTATGGAGGTTTCTCCAAAAATTAAATGTAGAAATACCATATGATTCAGCAATCCTTCTACTGGGTATGCATCCCAAGGGAATGAAATTAGTATGTCAAAGAGATACATGCTCTATATAGTTTATTGCATCATTTTTATCAATAGTTAAGACACAGTAAAAAACAAGTGTTCATTGATAGATAAATAGGCAAATCAAATGTGATACACACACAAACAAACAGTGTCATGTTATTGATTCAGAAAAACAAAACAAAAATAAAATCCTGTTACATGCAGCACATGAATGGAACTGGGGTCATTATGCTAAGTGAAACAAGACAGGCATAAGTGGAGCAGCCTATCAAAACACAAAGGTGAGTGTGATGCTCAGTGGAGCAGAGGTAGAGCAGAGAAATGGGTGAATATTTGCTATTGAATAGTTGGATTAAAGTGGCAGCCGACTATGGAAACATGAAAACATCTCACTATACTTGTCAAACATCCCACTCTCCTTACATAGAAACATACTATATTTATGGAATATGTTTAATCCTTATTTGGTAGAAGCCAAATCTAGTTCGATACATGGCCCCTCTAAGGGATCACCTGGAAGGGTAATTGTCATCCTGTAGGGCTTATCATCCTTGTCCTCTAGAGTACAAATGGGGACTCTAACAAAAGATGGAAGTGAGAGAAAATAGGGCTTGCTTAGCTTTATCTTTAATTTTTCATTTTCCCCAAATATGAACTTGTACTCTCAGGAATATTTCTTTATAGTTAAGAAAGCTATTTTTAAATGAAATTTTCATCATTCTTTTGTTACTGTTTGCTGTTATTTATAGGAGCTTAGTAAGAAAGCAATTGCCTCCATCAAATTATCATGATAAAATTCTCTTGCTTATCCCATTATTTTCTTAAATGCCATTAAAATAAAATTACTTTTAAAGAAATATAAATAATAAAAATTCTATCAGATTTATTTTTGCTGAGTACCTGTGGATTTTTTAGGGCATGAAAATAAATACATTTTTATGAGCACTGAAGATAGGTTTTGAGATCCTGTAATAAGTCATCTCACTATAAATAGCACACATTAGTTTGGAGTGGAGGTCAAATCAATTCCTGTATGAATGCTTATTTCACTTTGACTCTAGAGAAAATGATATATCTCTGAAAATCATTTTCATTGTGCTTTATATTTTAAGAAAATAAGTCCTTAAATATATGGATCAGTTCCTCAAATACCTTTTAGGCTCCTTTGATGAATAAAACCAAAATAACTTGGATGGCTTTTAAAGTATCCAATGATTGACCTCATTTTCCCCATTTCAATTTTATCTTTTGTAACCTCTCTTTCCCTACACCTCCTACCCTCCCTCCCTGTTTCTCAGCACATATAACCTTCCACTCCAATCCACGGGTAGATTTATCATGAACTTGATGAACCTGATATACCGATCCTTGTACAAGCCCTTGAATGCTGGAAGTTGCTCAGAATTCTCAAGTTCTGAGTGAAGACCTGGAAATCAGGTTGCAATCAAGAAGCATTTCAATGTGAACATTTCTTTTAATTTTTTCTTTCTTTCTTTTTAATTGATGCATAAAATTGTGCATATTTATGGGCTACCATATGATATTTTTATACAGGTACACATTGTGTAATGTTCAGTTCTGGGTAAACCTATGCCCTCAAATGTTTATCATTTTCTCTGTCCTGAAATGATTCAGAAACATTTAGAGTGTTTTAAAAAATATATAGTACATCATCATTATTTGTACTAACCCTCCTATGTAAGAGAAGAACAGAACTTATTTCTCCTCTGCAACCAACAACCTAGTATGTATTGGCAACCCTTTCTCCATCTCTGTCTCCCTACTACTACAGATATATTGCCTGAAGAGTTCACATAAGACTCCTAAATATCAAACAAATTAGTGGGATTATACTTCTCATTTCAAATAAAGATTCGCTTTTATATATGATTTTATTCTCAAATGTGTGTGATTTTTCTTGAAGAGAGCCATAAAATATATGCACTGCAGGCCTACAATCTGTCCTGCTTCCAAATGTTCTGCTTCTCTTCTTTCAATAAAGCTATATCTGGAATACCCTTCACTCTTTCATATCAGGGAAATGTGACTATCCTCCACAGTCTTTCCTATAAAGTTCTACACAGAACATTTTCTTGGAGATTTGACTACATTATTGTAATTGTTGGGATTTTTTGTTCTTTGTTTGTTTGCTTACCCATTAGATTTAGAAGATCTTTCTTTAGTTTGGTATCTGCAGTACTGTGTGCTACACAGAATAGGCATTCATCAATTATATTTTAAATGAGTAAATAAATGAAATGATAAGCTACAGTGAATATATTAAACATTTTTATTTATTCTGAATTTATTTCATTTATTTTGTTTCCTCATAATTTAAAATTAGAAATAACAGGTAGAAGTTACTGGTACATGGCTGTGTTCTAGAAATAGCTTCAAATAAGTTATATATTTTTCCATTTACTGTTCTCATTGTTACCAACCTCTCATTGTATCCATAAACTCAACTGATATACAGAATCTATTTGTTTTGCTTACAATTTTATTCTTATAAAATGCTGGGCTGAGTAGATGTCCAACACATTTTATGTTCAGAAATCAACTTATAAATATGTCAGTTTATACCAAAAATTTAATTATAAAAGCTTAATTACATCTTAATTTTCCAGGTTTATCTCCCACTGCATTATTCTGAAATCCAAGAGGAATACTTTGGTATGCAAGTACCCATTATCTGTGAGTACATTTCTCTATAACTTTTTAAAGTTTCTCCTTGATTTACAATGCTATGATAGTTCATCATATTTGTCAACTTGACTATGCTAAGGGATGCCTAGAAAGCTGGTCAAACATTATTTCTGGGAACGTTTGTAAGGTTGTTTCTGAAAGATAGTAACAAACGTTTGAATCCATACATGGAGGAAGAAAGATTGCAATAGACAATGTGGGAAGATATGGTCCAATGCATTAGGACAAAACAACAGCAGAAAACAAACAAACAAACAAACAAACAAACAAAAAGCCCCCCCCCCCAAAAAAAAACAGAAGACAACCAAAAGGCAGAAGAATGCCAAATTTTCTCTCTGTGTTTGAGCTAGAATGCATACTTTTTTTCTCTCTTTGAACACTGGAACCGCAGTTCTCAGGCCTTTGAACATTAACTGAGTTACTTTTTCAGTGTTCGGTGATCCTCAGCATGCCTGCACAGTTGCATGAGTTCACTCTCATAAAAATTCTTCTAAAAATAGATGCATACATGGATAGATAGATAGATAGATAGATAGATAAAAAGAACTCCATCTACCTCCCAAAAGAAAAGATCTATAAGAGGAGTAATTTTTGTCTCTTCTACTCCTCTAAATCCCAGAGTCTGGAACAAGGTTAGTAAGTGCCTGATATTCTAAGGAATAGCAAACAAGCAGAAAGAAGGAGGAGAATAAAAGGAGTAAAAGATGATGGGGAAGCACAATCATATAGAATATTGTAGGCCATGATAAGTACACTTTGGGTTTTAATTTGAGTGAGATGAGCCATGTAGTATTCCGAGTTGAGGAATGACATTAACTCTGTGGGTGAGAATAGAATGAAAACTAAATGGGAAAGTGCAAGGTGAGGGAGACCAGTTAGGAGACTATCACAATAGCCATGTGAAAAATTTGAGTACTTCCACCAGGGGAGTGACAGAGTGCTTAGTAAGAAAAGGAACACATTAAGAAGAATATAAAGATTTTAATACAATTTATTTTACCTTTTATTTAATGTTTCTTTTATCCAGGCTTCTTTGTAAGGCAACCAGAATGGAATTTCAAGTTCACATTTTGAATCCAGTCTATAAGTAAACTTAGTACATTTGGTGAGTGATATGAATGACTACAAGCTGGGAAGCTGCCTAATGACAGCATCACAAAGGCTACAACAAACCTATGCAGATTTTATTTGCTTGATAACCTTAGAGGGTACTTTGGTCAAAGGAGACACTAAAAGAAATAGGCTATGTCATTGAAGGGTAACTCTAGGGTTTAGAATCTCTCACCTTAAATGAACTGTTAATTACTTAGCACTGAGAGCTACACATCTCTCTATCCTGACTTTTTAATTTCGGTTATGGGCAATAGATTACGAGATACAAAATGAGCAATCTTCTCAACCTGATGCAGCGTGTTTGAGCATCCTTGAATTGGTAATTAGTACATAAGAACCTCAAAAAAGATACTTTTATCATCAAGGAATGCATCTTTTTAGTTGATTTTTGTTAGAAGCTTGTCTAAAACATATTTTCTCAAGCATCTCTAAAGCTGGGGGGATAAATGAGTCTATCTGCTAATACATAACTTTTAATGTCTCTCCATCTTCCCTGCCCATTCATTATCCTACTTAGTTTTATCACACTTGGTAAGGATTGTTTCACTTTTTCCACAATAAAGCTTTGGTGATTACTAAATCTCAGCCTCTGTTTATGAACAGACTGCTTTGCAGATACAGTCTTTGTTTTCATTATCTGCCTTTAAATACAAGATGACAATTAATACATAAATTGGAAATTGTGGGTATTGGTGGATACCATATATAAAATCAAGCTAACTGATCTTCAAAAAAGAATTGGAAATGAGAAGATTTTCTACCTTGTCTGAGTAGATGGCACTTGAGCTAAACTCTGAATGACAAAGACAGTCAAAATCTGGGAGGAGCCCTTGAGTAGCCATTGTCTTCTTCACAAATTTATCTTCCTTAACAACTCTAAATCATTCTCCATGCCTCAGTCAAGGTAATCTTACTAGAATTTAAATCTAAAGTATCCCTTTACTTTAAAACCTTCTGGTAGCCCTAAATGCACATCCTTAGCATGGGTTATAGATTTATTCATTGCCATGTGTAACACTCCAATGTCAATATTTGCCACTGAACTCTGCTTTAGCCATATTAAAGTACTTGCAGTTGCCCAAAAATGTTCAAAGAACTTTTCAAGTTTTTAAAAACATTACTTCCTTTAGCTGAGACCTCATTCTCTTACTCTTTCACCTGACTGCTAAGTTTCAAAAAGAGTATTTAAAGTCTTGTTGAGACATGATTTCTATTTGAGAATGTGAGATAAATGATGGACTACAGGTTCAACTGAAGTAGACTAAAACAGAATAAGAAAATAAATTAGCTCAGAAAAATAGAAATGTATAGCAATATTTAAAGAAGGGGCCAGTGGAAAAGCAACCTTGATATTCACTTTAAAATGATTAGAATTCTATGGGAAATTTCCAGGGGTCCTGTTTCTAAGAGTGAGACTTATACAGAATCAGTGATAACATTGGTGAGGGGAAAAATCAATAGAGTCAGGGTTCAAGTTGGTATGTTGCATGAATGCCTACCAAGTGAGTAAAATGGGTCATGTTTTATAGAGTTTCAAAAGCACAACTGAAGAAATGAGATATTAAGTAGTTAATTACTTCAAAGAATTAAATGTGATAAATTGTACCATGAGAGAAAAACACTAAATAGGAGATAATGGTAAATTAATTATTCTGGGTAAAATTATCATGAAAATTTAATGTTATTGATCACTCTTGTTATTATCACTCTTGTACAAATGAAAGAACAAACTGGACTTCGACTCAAAAATCACTTACCTAGTAAGGCAAACAATTAAAGCAAATTTTAGAACATTTGGAAAGAAATTTGAAAACCTAAGTGGTTGTCTCATTATTGTCACAAATTAGCCATGCAATCTTACCCTGAAACTCAATTAACCTAAAGGTTCTTTTATATGTGGAGGCTAGAATCTCTACATGATGTTTTAAGCCAAATAAACTACATCAATATATTATTTTATCTTTCTTTCAGCCTATTTCATCCCATTTGTTTGCAAAGGATATGCTACATAACATTACCATCTTTAAACAGAACAAAGACTTAGGAAAAATTCAGAAGTGAGTTGATTTTAAAATCTTTACAGACATCAAAATGAGACCTAATCCACAACCAAACTTATCTTGTTTAATTTGTAGAAGATTCATATTAATTTTATTGCAATTCTGTGATTTATTTTGATTACTGCAGCCCCTATCCTTGCTTTTTGATACCTATGTAACCAATAATAGGTAATGGAGATCCAGTGGTGGGGTTGAAGTACAGTCCATTATAGATATGGTGTTAATTAATCATAAATACCATGAATTTTTAAATGTTTTTAGTTGTATATGGACACAATACCTTTATTTTATTGACTTATTTTTTGTGGTGCTGAGGATCCAACCCAATGCCTCATGTGTGGAAGGGGAGTGCTCTACCACTGAGCTACAGCTCCCAATGGAATTTGATACATAGTATCTCATTTACTAAGCAGAATAGTTATTAAGGGTGATCATCAGCATTTTTACTTTAAACACAGAGAAACTGAGGATCACAGTTATTATTTACTTAGGGTCAATGTTATGAACTGAATTATACTCCTACACATTCATATGTGAATCCTGGACACCTAGTGACTATTTGGAGATAGAGAAGTTAGGGAGATAATTAACATTAAATGAGATTACTGGGGAGGTGGGATCCCTGGTATGATAGGACTGATTTTCTTATACAAAAGAGACACCAAAGGTGTGCACACACCAAGGAAAGGCCATGTGTGGACAGAGTGAGTTGGTGATTATCAGTAAACCAAGAACACAAAACTTAATACAAAACAATTCTTCTCAAAACCTTGCCAGAACCTTGATCTTGGACTTCTGGCCTATAAACTGTGAGGAAACAAACTCCTGTTTTCAAGCCACTCTTTCTATGGCATTTTGTTGTGGCAGCCCTGGGCTGACTGGAAGTTAACTCAGTGGTAGAACATTTGCCTAGCATGCACAAGTTCCCAGGTTCAATCATTAGCACCAATCTCTACCCCCCAATACATACAAACAAAGTAATTTAAAAAGAAAAGAGTGCAGACTAATACAATTACACACTGGAAACACTGGGGTTAGATTGAACCTATTCCTATTTGTCCTTAAGGCCATACTCTTCTTCCATGCTGAAAGAATGGTTCAACTCTCTGCACAATGATAATATATGCTCAGTTGATGAAATATTCTAAATGTCTGTGATTCAAACAGGCAAGTTTTTTTCTTGCTACTGCTGCAAAGATAACAAGAATAAAAATATTAATAGTTACAAATTAAATTAGCAAAAAGTATTTGCAATAATATTTATCATTTATACATCTACTGGCCAAGTATTAGAATTGTTGTTAATGTTTGAAATGACAACTTAGAGTAACACTAGAAAATCAAGAGTGGTTGAACAGATACATATAGAGAAAAGAATATATGGTGGATTTGAATCATATTGTTTTCTGCTAACAGTTGGATATGCCATAAATTGTAGAATAATGAACATTTATTATAAATAGTTGCATTATCTTTAGCTCCATTTATTAAAAGGTTTTTCTTAGAAATGATTTTTTGTCATTATTGTACATTTTAAGCTTTCAGAAAGTTCCATCAGAGTTAGGTTTCTGCTTACAAAGCATACTGTAGACAAAGAAGATACAAGGAAAACTATAGTTAAACATATTCTGGAACTGGGAATTAGAGAATAAAGACTATTATTATAAAAAAATAGGACTGATAGATTTTCTTTCAGAGAGAATGATATACCAATGAAGTAAGATTTTATTTGTATTATCTAATTAAATTATTAAATTTATGAAAATTTTGGGCCAAATAACTTTTTTAATAATTCAATATCTTTAGTGTAAATTTTCCTTTAATATTTTGGGATTGAATTAGTGTAAAGCATATTTAGTTTGGTTTTCTATCTTCCAGCATTGAAGATATCAACAAGATGAGACTAATTTAATGTATTTGATAAAAGAAATACTCATAAAATTTTTGGGGTAATTAAATTATTGGTTAAATGCATACTGAATCAAGAAACCTGCATTAAACTTCTACTTCAACAGTATTTCTGTCAGGCTTGAAACACAGGAAGGCAAATGCTGCAGTTCCATTCTATTGACAATGTGCTGGAAATTTTTCTCCTAGGTAGGGAGGGGTAGGTGAGTCTTTTCTATCCCCCTATTCAGGCTTTCCTTCAACTGATTGGATGATGCCAACATATATTAAGGTAGCTATGTGTTTTATTTTATCCATTAAAATGTTAACCTCATCTAAAAAAACTCCTCATAAAAATACCCAGAATTATTAGTAACCCAATATTTGGGCACCTAATAGTTCAGTCAAGTTGATATGGAAAATTAACCATCATATGGTATTTCTATAGTTCCAGGATTTATCTTATCTGTGATTACCATATGTTGAGAGATTTTTGTGGAATATGAAAAGCAGGCAACTTAAATAAATGGGTTAATTATGCTTGTTTGAGCTAAATATAAAGCAAATGGATATATTAGAATTTGAGTGTGGTTCCACTGGCTAACTTTGAGAAAATGATCCTAGCCTTCTGTAAAGTAATATAACAGTTGATGTCTAGGATCAATCTTTGATCCATTTATATATCAACTTGAAACTACTCTGTGTCATGTCCTCAGCTGTTCAGATAATTTTCATTCTAACAATAATACACTTTGTATTGAAAATGTTATGAAGCTACATATTGACAAATTATTAGATGGACCTTTCCTAACTCCTTCAACACACAAAATCTGGTATCAATGAATGTTGGAACAGGTTGATTGAAAAATCATCTCAAAATGCTTACCTTCATAATCTCTTTTTGGTCTGTATACTTTAGAAAGATAGTTTGATCACTAACTGTGGCTGTTCCAGGAGGAAATTTTCTACCTTAGCCACTCCCTGGGTTTTGATTGGGTTGGAAGAGGTTGGAAAGTCACATGAAAATACTTTGAAAATTTGAAGGTTTTTCCCCATGATTCTTGGCATGACACCCCTTCCCCTTTAATGGCAACTTGAGGACACACTTTTATACACACTTCAAAAAAGGGCCAGAAAGATTCTAGCTTAATTCTATTTAAGTCACCTGAATTCTCATGTTGGATGCCATGGTCCTTGATCTTAAGTATTATGATCACTTAGAAGAGTTCAATGTATTCCCCTATGGTTGTCCACATGGATTGAAGTAAAGAAAATTATAGGTTTCTATACCACTTTCTCTCTCTTCCACCTGGCTCTTCTTATCAAAAGAAGCAAAGAGGAGAATATTGCAGCAAAAGGTGAAGTTCCATTTCTGGAATAAGAGACACCTATTCTTTGGCAGTGGAGAGGCAATAATAACCCTGGCACCTGTGAAGGGAGGGAAGAACATTGTGGATGTTTACCTTTCAGAGATGTTCCTTAGCATTATCTTCACAAAGGAAATGCCTGTGTGGCTTTCCAAAGCTATAGTCAACATGTTAACTTTAACTGACTTTGGGTCTTCTATTTTCTGCCAAACAGCTCTGACCAAAATTTAATTTCCATCCTTCTTAACCTTAATGAGAAGTCTATCTTAGGTCTAAGGTTAGTATTGGGTTTTGCATGTGCCTGCATATGTTCCTGGATATGCAAAGCACCTGCATATCTTCTCTATCCCCCATTTCTATAACATTTGCTCAATCATTCTATAGCACAAATAACTCAACCTGGCCAGTGACAAGAATACATGCAAATGGTATTTTCAAAGTAATGCTTAAACAGCTATTTGAATGTAACTAGGACCTTTTCAGCTTACTTAGTGAAACAAGAAACTTTATTGAGTTGATTGTCATTCTATTCCCCTTAACTGATGCTGGTCACACAACAAATTTCATAAATTTGAGCCACCTCTGTCAGTCACAAATCAGAGTAACGGACAGAGTAAAGTATTTGGGATATTTTATCAGAATCCCAAGAATTGTAGAAACAATAATTGGGTCATTTTTGAGATAATTTCTCTATGGACCTCCTGATTTACTTCATATCTTGTAAGAAAGACACTGATATTCCTTTTATTAAGACTATTCTTTTACCGATGTTCATACTTCCAACAATCTGGGATTATAAAGATAGTTTTTGTATTTAGAACAAAGGCTAGGTTTGCTTAAAGTTCTATAAGACAGAGATAGTATCTCCCTCCAGAAGTTAAAAAAAAAACCCAGCATATGATTATCTCCCATTTAAAAAAAATTTGTATATTAAATAAAGAGTTCCTTTTCTGTAATACAAGCTACTACATGCACAGGTATTACCTCTTAGAGTCACCCATAGAAATGAAGTTAGGGAGATTATTGAAGAAAAGTTGATATTCTGATTTCCACTATTGCCATGAGTAATAAACTTCTTTGTTTCTGAACTGAAAGTCTCATGTTTTCTGTTTTGGAACTTGGACAGAAAGATTATTGAGCTTCCAAGTAGGGTCAAGTCTCTGACCGTTCAAAATCCTTAAAATTGTTTCTCCCTTTCCTCAGTGACATTTTCAATATTTTATTTACCTTTGAAGAGCTCATTTAATTCAATTATCACCACATTTTCTTTGTCATTTTATTGTTTAAACAAATGGTTTAGAACAGTTTTATGAAATATGTAACATATTGCAGCTGGAGGTCTATTGACTCTTTGCATCCTTCCTAACCTCCATTCAAACATCAATATATTTCACAGTGGGTGGGACTTAGGACTTTGCTGTGTAGCCATGGCTACTTTCTTGTTCCATGAAGAGAAAGTTCATCTTTTCTCGACAATTGGCTTTTTAGAAACATAGAACTAAAAAAAAAAATCCTTATATAACCATCTTTAATCAGAAGTTGCTTAATTTACAACACACACTTCATTATTTTTAAGAGATTGAAGAATATTTTTTAAAATCATATGGACAGAAAAATTTATTATGTCTAGAGAATATCGACCAAATTCTATGAACCCCAAGAAAAATGACAATACTGCCAACTTTTCATTAAGGTTTGAGAAGAGATGATTTTAATTAGCACATTGCCCTTCCCCTTCTCAACTTTCTCTAGAATGGTAGATACAAGAGATCATCTTAAAATAAGTTAGGAGACATGAAACCGAAAGATAGAAATAAAATTGTCTCTGGACTAAGAATTTTCACTGATAAAAACGTGAGACTCTCTTGAACTATGTAATTTTTTTTCTGCTATATTCTCTATACAATTTATATACTGTACAGGATTATTTTCTTCTCTCAATGGGTGATGTCCAAAAATATCTAATGGATGATTTGGATAGTATTTTGTGTATGCTAGGTTTTTGATATCTTGTGCACTATAAGCATAGAAATCTATAACAAAAAAATTGTGCTAGGATATATTTCCATGATGAAGGCATGAGAAGGACACATGAGAAGATGGGAGGGGAGGGGAGGGGGGATAGTAGGGGATAGGAAAAGTAGCAGAATACAACAATTACTAATTGGGCATTATGTAAAATTGTGGATGTGTAACCGACGTGATTCTGCAATCTGCATTTGGGGTAAAATTGGGAGTTCATAACCCACTTCAATCTAATGTATGAAATATGATATGTCATGAGCTTTGTAATGTTGTGAACAACCAATAAAAAAAATTAAAAAAAAATAATAAAAATAAAAAAATAAAAAAAAGAGAAGGACACAAATAATGTCTCAATACAAACATACTGTAACAGAGTTCCACACAAATGATTATTATAGATTTTGTCCAACTTTATAATTAAAATGAAAGAAATATTAGAAGTTAATAATGTGGTGAGACTCTGAGATGAACAGAAAACAATTAAATAGTTTCATAATGTCAGTTGTATCAGCAGTAAAAACAAGCAGCTACTAATTTTCTGCTGACATGCCAAGCTCTGTCAACGTACAGTGTGAATCTGTTCACACCTTGGCAAACGGTTTCCTTGGGCAGTAAACATGAGGGAAACACATTTATAAAGGATTTGCAAATCAAAACAAGGTGAAATAAAAATACATCAAGGGCAGAATTTTATGCTTTATGCTGTCTCCTAATGGAGTTATGGCTCTTACCAATAAATATCTGGAAAGGTTTTGGTTAGAAACACAACTTGAAATTAAATGAACATTGAAAAATTCAATTTAAGTCTTAAAAATTAATGCATATAAATAAAGATCTTCTCTGTGGCTGCTGACAGATATTTCACCTGGTAGGCTGGAGGCATAAATTCTTATTCCCTGAAGCACTTGTTATTTTTAACAAAATCAAGAATGGTAATAAAACACAGGAACAATCCTACATTTTACTGCACAGTAGCAGTGGGAACTTACATGAGCTATTATGACTTTTAGTGAGGAGAATATACTCTGAGCACAGAGAATGGGAAAACATGTTTTCAGTGGTGTCTGCAGGTCACTTCTCAGGACTGTGACTTTGCCTTGAACATGAATCTAGAATTCACCTTTTCTTCAGAGTCCTTACTTTCCTCTTTTATATTTCCTTCCTACTCCAACATGACTTCTTTTGTTACTCCATGCTGGAAAGTCCACTTGTGCCTAGAACTTAACATTCTTCAAAGAGAAGTTCCCACAAGACCTTGATTAGCAGTGAGGACCTCACTCACCATAGCATTCTAAGGGGCTTTCCCTCTGGGCTTGGGAGAAGGACTCAAAAGGGGAGGGTAAATTACAGAGTTGGAGAACATGGAATTCCACTGGTGGAAATGGGTTTTGTAAATGGTTCTGACATCCTCATATACTTTGTGGTGCCAGTTTGTCAGAACATTTCTGTCTGTGTATCCCCCAGTAAAATTATAAGCTGAAGTTAATACTATAGGAGGTGCTCAAAGAACAATGAATTTTGAGAGTCAAGAGCCCGGCTTTTGAAATCCTTTTTAGTGATTCAAACAAGATCTTGACTGTATGGGAAGCTGAAAATTTTCATATCTAAAACACATTTAAAAAATATATTTCCTAATGATTTCTTTAAATAGGTGTCAGTCACAGAGTTGACTGTTTAAAAGATACAAAACAATATGAAGTGAGAAGTCATCCTTTCACTGAGTTTTCCTCCCTGGAGAGAATCAGTATTAGCAGTTTCACAACACAATTTCAAAGATGGAAACCAAGGTGTACTTTTTGCAGTTCTAGCATGGGTGTCTACATTAGGAATGGTACATTGGCATCATAAAAAGTACAGCTATGATGTCTTTTCAGACCAGGAGCATCCACTGAGTCAGGGTGATATTTTATGAAAGCATCCTGAGAGACCTACCAGAATATCATTTAATCAATACCATCACATCCTCTCTCCTGGCTCTGCTTTCTTCTCACTTTTAACCCTCTTCATTACTCTCTTAGCAAAGGGTTTGCATAATAGAATAAAGAGTAAGAGACTTGGAATGAGGGTCAGACCTCAGTTACCACTATGATGATAGATAAATTATCTTATAAATATGTTTCTATTTGTCCTCTGTGACATGGAAATTATGTAACTGTTATTGCTATATAGGTAGGAATAGAGGTTATGGACAAGAAAAATCCTTTGTGTAACTTAGAAATATGTTACATAAACACCTACTGCTGTAACATCATGCTGAAAATCAGAACAGAGGTTATAAAGGAAACATTGGCTGGTACCCATAGCTCATACCTATCACATTGTAGGAGAGGTGGAAACACTTCCCTAAAAGGTGTTTCAAAGCTACGTAACTAACATCAGGTATCCATTCTCAGAGGCAGAGACTTCAGAAGAATGCAAACTTTCCCAACGCTCATTTTCCCCAACATATCATTTTATTTATATCACAACTCTATCTCCATAAAAATCATGGATTAAAGAAAAGTAGAGCTATAAAAACAATAGAATTATGATATGGTTAGAGGAGAAGAAAAAGAAATAGGAATTAAAGTTAGCAAATTTTCTTATGATTTCTGAAATCAGAAAGTCAGGTATAGGTTTCAGTTTACAGAGTAGGTAGGACAAAATAGCTTGGTAACAGGAAGGAAGGAAGGAAGGAAGGAAGGAAGGAAGGAAGGAAGGAAGGAAGGAAGGAAGGAAGGAAGGAAGGAAGGAAGGAAGGAAAGAAGGAAGGAAGGAAGGAAGGAAGGAAGGAAGGAAGGAAGGAAGGAAGGAAGGACGAACAAGTTCACCAAATGAACTACCAAAATTATAAGTGTCTGTAACATAATTGTCACTCAAATACTTTGCTATTTTATGACTGCTTTTTATAATATCAGTATACCTGTGATATATTTGCCGAATTAGAAGTTATATTTTTTAAAACAATCAACACAAATAGGGAAACATTATTGTGTCAATCATCACTGTAAGGAAAATTTTTCATCTTCTCTGACCAAAAATAAATGACCTCATAGTGGTGATCCAGACTTAAGAACTTGCTGTCTCAGCATCTGTATGAAAACAAGTGCTATCAGAAGCCCCAGTGCTGTTTAAATGTGTAATTATGCTGGGCACAATGGTGCTTGCCAGTCATACCAGCAAATTGGGAGACTGTGACAGGAAGATTGCAAGTCCCATGCAGCCTTAGCAACTTAGCTAAACACTGTCTCAAAGTTAAAAATAAACAGATTTGGGGATGTAGCTCAGTGATAAAAGGCCCTAGGTTCAATCCCCAGTATTGCAGGGGGAAAGGAAAAGAAAAAAAGTATAATATATCATTGGACCACAAAATATCTGTGATTATATATATATACATACATGGAGGTGCATGCACCATTCACCTCTAAAAAGTTATTAACACAAAGATACATTAGAAATTTATTTTTACAAAACATTCTATTTGTTATTACAAGATATTGGTCTTAAACAAGTTGTATTTCCCAAACTGTACTTTCTCTCAATGAAAGCTATGTCACACTTTTCATCTGCCCCTCCAGAGTACTTCAGAAAATGGGCTAATCAGTGAGACATTTAGGGCAACTAAGTCATTAATAAGGAATGGATCTGCCATTCCCTGAAACATCTGTGCAGAGTGGCTTGAACTGGTGCCAGAAAATAAGCTAATGCTAATCCAGACACCTGCTCTTTCCATAGCATTGCTTCAGATGCACTGGATACCCCTTGCCTGCCAGATATTTTCATATTGGTTAGTAATTTTAAACAGGTTGAATGAAATACCCATGAAAAGAAGTCCAGCAGGCTATCACGCAGAGCACTGCTTTTTGTTATTGGCTTTCTGAGTATTCCTTGATTGTAATTCTGCCAAAACCCTCATTTGTTTCACAGAGAAAGAAAGTACAATACAGAACTTGGCTGTCTCAACTCTGAAAGCAATCAAGAGCTCTGATAAAAAACGAAAACACTCATTCTCAGAGCATGTTTGTTCTCTCATCATCTCAGTTCCTTTGTTGCCATGGTCACCTCTCAGCAAAGCAGAGCTCCCTGGTAGCAACCCTTTGATGCTGCATTCCTCCTTCCTGTCCATTTCCTTTTCTAGTCTCTGTGTCTCCCACTTTCTCCTAACCAGCACCACCCTTCTTCATTTCTGAGACAGGCTGGTAAGAAGAAAGACACTGAAGATGCTAATGAGTATGTTTTAAAACTCCCCATATAAAACTAAGGCCTGTGAGTCTGCAGACTCTGCCTTTGTGCAACAAAGGGAAAGCAAGGTCCTCTGCAGTGTCTGACATACTTTTCAGGTTCTAATACTCATTATAGAACCATATGCTACCAACCAGTCTTTGAATTATATCTAAAGTCTTGATTGCAAAGAGAAATTAAGTTTTGCGGTAGCATGCAGGAGGAGGGTGTTTTATTGGTTCATACAGGCAGCTGTTCCTAAATATATCCTGCAGGAAGAAGGGAAGAGATAATGGCTCTGGATAAACCAGAGTTCTATATAGACATCATGCCTGGTGTCTGAGATTTACAAATTCTTTCAAGCACAGACAGACATTTGGATTTCTTAGGCGGTCCAGAACACTTGGAATTAACTGTCATATAAGGAGATTATTTAGGATGGACACAGAGTCAGAGATGACCCTCAAGAGAAAGTGTAAAATATCATGGGTAGGTATCTCCTGAAAGTAATTCTGTGCAGATGTTTCATGGTCTTTTACAGTATTATTCATGCAACTTAGCAAATATTGTTATAGTTGCTTACTTGTACAGTGTGTCTTCCTGGGCTAGCAAAGTTAAAATTGTTATTTTGTGCGATATTATTTAGTTTGTTAGGGTTTGGTTTTTGCTGCATGTACTTCTTTTAAACAGACTAGTTGAGCTGTCGTTTGATTGTACTTCTGCTTGGTGAATATTTTAAAAGGAGTGCTGAAAACTGAAAAATAAATGAGATTTGCATATTTGTAAGGTCTTTGAAGTCTATTGGTGAGAGGTTGTAAAGATTATAGATATTATCTTTCTACATTTATAAAAAAGTCTATAACTAAAAAGCATTTTCCTCACTTACCTTATATAAAAATTTTATAAAAATAAGGCTTGTAAATATCAGATCTTTATGTTTAAGGACAAAAGGAAGGATGAAGCTTTCTTTTAAAAGAGATTTATCTGTTTATACTCAATAATTCATAACATTTTTAACTCAAATGCTGAGAGAGAGGGATTTCTAAACAATTTGATTTGTCATATTTATATGCTGGAGATAATAATAAAAACTCAAACAAATCAAATTATCTTTTCCCAATGGAGTCTACAAAGATTCCTAAAATCATGATCTTTTAGACACGCGGTAAATTGTGAAAAATCAGTATTTTATGAACTGGAGGAAAACACCATTTATAGTTGTTGAAAATCAATTTTATCTTTATGTCTTTGGTGAAGAAATATTCCTCATGCTAGGGAACTAGACATTCCAATTCTATTTTCTCCTTCTACTTGTCATTTTTATTAATGCCAAGGCAAAGGAACCCATGTACTCTTGTGGATGGTCACTGGAGGTGATAAAAGAGTTAATATCTTCAAAAACTTTCAGCATTCTTCTTCAGAAAAGTAGTACAAACAAGAATGTATCAGAGACTTGCATGAAAATAATCTACTTTTCTCCCCTCCCTTTTAATCTAGCCTCACATATTTCTTCTAAGTTTCAATGACAAAATGCATATACATGTAATTTGTATTCAACTATTCATGGTATTAACAACAGTCATCCTTGCTCTGCTTTAGACTGTCCTGTAATATTAACAGTGACCAATGCTCTTGGTGATTTCCGTTTAACCCAGTGGTTGTCAACTGGGGGTAAATTTGCATCCTCAAGAGGTATTCAACAAAATTCTGGGGCAAATGTACCATAGAATAAAGATCTTCCCTAGTTGAGAAGCATTGTTTTAGAGGAAAAGTAAATTATCACAAAACTTTAGCTGCTTGGATAAACTGATAATGAAAGTTGAAAATTCTAGAAGGTAAATTGTATGCTCCTGAACATTTAAATAGATGACAATGAGCATGGTTTTAATGAAATGTGTGATTATATACTTTTAAAAATATTAAATTTTCTATTACAAATAATTTTTTTGTTACTGACCTCTACAAATGATTTTTATCTTTCTGGTTACAAAATGTCTTGCATAATTTAGAAATGATAGCAATTCTTTATAGCCTCAGAGCAACCATTTTACAACCTATTTCTGTATATTATAACAAATTATATTTAATGATTAAAAGGCAACTGTTTTTAAATAGCAAAATTTGTTTATAACCAAAAGACTCATTATATATTATGAAGCAAATTATTAAATATTGGAATCAAGATCCTCTTTAAGACAATGAATGAGTAAATTTCTCGGTCTTTACTTGGAGCAAATTATGTCAAATTAGATCTAGAAAGTATAAAATTGTATATTGAATAATGGTAATGCTTTCATGGATAACTAACTTTTGTACTCTGACAACATGTATTTGATGCAAGCTATTTCTGTGGAGTCAGTTATAAAGACACCAAGAGATTTAACATAAAGAAAAGAAATCTAAGTCTTTCAAGTCCGAGGCTGCTTATGATCACAAGCAAATCAGTTGAACTCTGTGTGCCTCCAGGTAACAAAAAACAAAAAGGGAACCCAGTTCATTTGTTCTGAAACATGAAAAGCATAGTTTCATAAATATTTACCTTCTTACATACTATGCATTAACATTCACTTAGTGACTTTAATTGTTAGAGAACAGATGTTTAATTTATCAAACCTAATAAATAATTATGCTATTAACAGTGTCTATTGGATTAATGAAGCTTCAAGAATATATAAACCATCTTTAAGAGAAAATTATAATTTATCAGATAATTGACACAAAATAGTTTTATCTAGAAAACAGTTCCCTAGCTTGGTCCCATTTCTAGTTCTATAGCTTCCGCAGTCCGGCTGCAGCCAAATAACGGGTGTG
This sequence comes from Urocitellus parryii, assembly GCF_045843805.1. Taxonomy (NCBI): domain Eukaryota; kingdom Metazoa; phylum Chordata; class Mammalia; order Rodentia; family Sciuridae; genus Urocitellus; species Urocitellus parryii. Next base: position 64,940,757 of record NC_135538.1, on the reverse strand, counting down.
TGTGTGTGTGTGTGTGATGAACAACTTGTGTACTTTGATACAGCAGGAGTAGGAGCCCTTTATTGTAGGACAACAGAGGTATTTATACACTACACACAGCTTATCTTTTTTTCTTTAAAGAGAGAGTGAGAGAGGAGAGAGAGAGAGAGAGAGAGAGAGAGAGAGAGAGAGAGATTTTTTAATATTTATTTTTTAGTTCTCGGCGGACACAACATCTTTGTTGGTATGTGGTGCTGAGGATCGAACCCAGGCCTGGGCTGCAAGCATGCCAGGCGAGCTCGATACCGCTTGAGCCACATCCCCAGCCCCACAGCTTATCTTAATTAACATAAACTAGATACAGCAGTCAACCAATAAGGAATCTCCACGCTTAATGGCTCGCTGCATTACTTCACAAACCACTCCCTCTGGCATTTTGCCAGGCGCCATCCCGACTTGTTTGCAGACTCTAACATTTCCCCCTTTTGTTTAATTTAAATAATGACCATAGTGGTTTTTACACAAACACAAACACCATAAATAATCTGTAACAAGCAGAAGGGGAGGATACAAAATGTCACAATACCAAGCCAGTTGATGGCTCCATGTAAGAAGCCCTTGGAAAAATTATACCAGCAATGACACCGTTAGCAAAGATACCGAGTTACAATTTGTTGTAGATTACAGTTTGTTGTCTCAGTCCAGGTAAAGCAGTGTCTCAATAGCTTAACTCACAGTCCAGGTAAATCACAGTCCAGGTAAGTTCTGCAGGCAGCTAGCTTAAATCACAGTCCAGGTAAATTCTGCAGGCAGCTAGCTTAATCCAAAATCTCCTCAGGTTCTCTTTCACCTTCATCTTCACTGGCACTGGGACTAAGGCAGGAACTCCGGATGCTGGCTAAAGAAAATCCTGTAGTATTCCAGCAGGCACTAAGAAAACAACCTTCTGAACAATTTAGTACATTATCTAAAGGTTTTTTACTTTTGAAATAAGCCTTAATGGCGCTCATTACTCATTAGCTTCCAGGTGTGGGAGAACCATTGTAGTTACTGGCCTTGGAAATGATCAAACTTCAGGGGCGCCATGTGCGTCCTCCAGCTGCAGCCCCAGACAGGGAGTGTCTGGGACTCAAACTGCCATCTGGCATAGGGAGCAAGAGCCTGTGAGACCATGCCTCCAGGTCAGGTCTGGATTTGGGCTCCGGCAGTGGCATCCTGTTCCCCAGGCGGGACCGGGGAAGAGCAGGCTGCCATTGCTTGGAAAGTCCTTGCTGCGCTGTGATCGGCTCGCACATGTGGCAGACGCTGTACCGATTCATGCACCCTCCGGTAACGAAAAATAGCCTTTTGCTGCAACTTTTTTTCCTGATAATCTTTCCTCCTCTGAACTTTCTTTTTCTTTCTGACTAGAGTTCCTGGGCTTTTATCAACACATGCCCTAACTGTTCTTGGTTCCATTGGGGTGTCTCCTTCCCTTAGTAATTTACTTCTCACCCCTTCCATATTTTCATCACAAAGACAATACAACATTTGAAGACAAAACAAGACACAAACATAGGGCTGCAGCCAAAAAACGGGGGGGGGGGACGACAAACAACTTGTGTACTTTGATACAGCAGGAGTGGGAGCCCTTTATTGCAGGACAACATATAGCAATGATCTTGGTAGATATTTTAGTCAGATTTTGCTGCTGTGACTAAAAGACCTGACAAGAATAAATTTCAGGACCCACAGTTTCAGAGATCTGTCCATAGAGAGCCAGATCCATTCCTTGGGACTCCTGGTTAGGCTCAACATCATGTCAGAAGAGTTTAATGAAGGTAAGCAGCTCACATAATGAGCAGAAAGCAGAGAGAAAGACTCGCCAGATACAAAATATATATCCCAAAGGTATGATCCCCACAGACCCATCTCCTCCAGCTACACCCTACCTGCATTGCATCAGTTTCCACATAGTTAATCCCATCATGGGATTAATTTAATGATTGATTAAGGCTATAACCCAATCATTTTTTCTCTGAACCTTCTTGCATTGTCTCACGAGATTTGGGGCATACCTCACATACATACTATAACATTTGCCCCTGACCTCTAAAACTTCATGACCATCTCACAATGTAATTTAGTTAATTTTCAATAATCCCCATAGCCTCAACAGTTCCAAGACTACCCAAAGGTTCAAGCCCAGTCTCCTCTGAGACTCAAGGCAAGCTCACATTATGAGCTCCTATGAAAATTAAAAAAAAAATTACAGGTATTAAATATAGAAAGGCACAGAGTAAACATTTTCAATTACAAATATAGGGTCATAGAAAAAAGATAAGACTTTTTATTGGAATTGCATTAAATATGTATAGTGCTTTTCAAATTATGGTCATTTTGATAATATTAATTCTGCCTATCCAAGAGCAAGGTAGATCTTTTCATCTTCTAAGGTCTTCTTTGATTTCTTTTTTGAGGGTTCCAAAATTTTCATTATATAGATCTTTCACCTCTTTTATTAAGTTGATTCCCAAGTATTTTATTTTATTTTGAAGCTATTGAAAATGGGGTAGTTTTCTTCGTTTCCCTTTCTGAGGATTTATCACTGATATACAGAAATGCCTTTGATTTATGGGTGTTGATTTTACATCCTGCTACTTTGCTGAATTCATTTACTATTTCTAGAAGATTTCTGGTGGAATGTTAGGGTCTTCTAGGTATAGAATCATATGGTCAGCTTAGTGCCAATTTCAGTTCTTTTTTTCCTATGTGTATCCCTTTAATTTTTTTCATCTGTCTAATTGCTCTGGCAATTGTTTCAAGAACTATGTCAAAAAGAAATGGTGAAAGAGGGCATCCCTGTCTTGTTCCAGTTTTTAGAGGGAATGTCTTCAATTTTTCTCCATTTAGAATGATGTTAGCCTAGGACTTAAAATGGGATGGACTCAAACTTAAAGAATTCTCAGCAAAATAAATGATCTGTGAGTTGAATAGACAGCCTACATCTTGGGAGCAAATCTTTTTCCATCACACATCAGATAGAGCCCTAATCTCTAGGGTATATAAAGAATTCAAAAAGCTAAGCACCAAAAAAACAAATAACCCAAGGACATGAACAGACACTTCTCAGTACATGATATACAATCAATCAACAAATATATGAAAAAATATTCATCATCACTAACAATTAGAGAAATGCAAATCAAAACCACTCTTAAGATTTCATATCACTCCCAATCAGAATGGCAGCTATTATGAAGACAAACAACAATAAGTGTTGGTGAGGATGTGGGGGAAAAGGTACACTCATACACTGCTTGTTGGACTGCAAACTGGTGCAGCCAATATGAAAAGCAATATGGAGATTTATTGGAAAATTAGGAATGGAACCATCATTTGACCCAGCTATCCCTCTCCCTGGTCTATTTCCAAAGGACTTAAAAACAGCATACTACAGGGACACAGCCACATCAATGTTTATAGCAGCACAATTCACAATAGCTAAACTGTGAAACCAAACTTGATGCCTTTCAATAGATAAATGGGTTAAAAAACATGGCATATATACACAATGCAATATTACTCAGCAATAAAAGAGAATGAAATTATGGCATTTGCTGGTAAATGGATGGAGTTAGAGAGGATAATGCTAAGTGAAGTTAGCCAATCCCCAAAAGAACAAATGCCAAAATTTTTCTTTGATATAAGGAAGCTGATTCATGTGGGACAGGGAGAGGGCTCATGGGAGGAATAGATGAACTCTAAATAGGGATGAGGGGTTGAAGGGAAAGGGAGGGGGCATGAGGTTATAAATGATGGTAGAATGTGATGATCATTATTATCCAAAGTACATGTATGAAGACAGGAATTGATGTGAATATACTTTTTATTCAACCAGAGATATGAAAAATTGTGCTCTATATGTGTAATAAGAATTGTAGTGCATTCTACTTTTATATATAAAAAAGAAAAAATGGAATTTTCTGGTTAGCTTGTTTATTTTATTTTTAAATTTGTTTTAATTAGTTATACATGACAGTAGAATGGACTTGGACACATCATAGATAAGTGAAATACAAATTCTATTTCATCTGGTTGTACATGATATAGAGTTACACAGGTCATGTAATCATATACAGACAAAGGGTAATAATATCCAATTCATTCTACTATCATTCCTACCCCCATCTACCACTTCCCCTTCCTTCACTCCCCTCTGTCTATTCCAAAGTACCTCTATTCTCTGTTCACCCTCTTGTTGTGAATAGCATTCACATATCAGAGAAAACATTTGGTCTTTGGTTCTTTGAGATTGGCTTATTTTGGTTAGCATAATATTCTTCAGTTCCATCCATTTACTGGCAAATTCCAAAATTTCATTCTTCTTGATGGCTCGGTAAAAGTCCATTTTGTATATATTACACAGTTTCTTTAGCCATTTGTCTGTTGAAGGGCACCTAGGGTGGTTTCATAGTTTAGTTATTGTGAATTGAGCTGCTATAAACATTGGTTTGGCTGCATCACTGTAGTATGATAATTTTACATCCTTTGGGTATAAATCCTAGGAGTGGGATGATTGGATCATACAGTTAGTTCCATTCCAAGTTTTCTTGAGGATTTCCACACTGCTTTCTTTCCACAGTGATTGTACCAATTTAAATTCAGAGTGCTAAAAACCACTCAACTTTTACTAGTAATAGAACAGGGGAGAAAAGATCGAGTGCCAGACTAGGTTTCTCCAATCAAGTGAAGATCCCTGCTCAGAGTCTTTGTGATAGGTAGGGAGATTGGAATCATGAAAAAGTCAGTGGTACGATTACTGAGTTGAAGGCAGCCATTCCTTTTATGATTTCTTGGCCTTGATCCCTCAGGGGTGATGGAACTATTAAATATGCTGTGTTATTAGAAAGTGAGGTGGTTTTTGCTTTGTTTCTTATGAATAATCTGAGTTTTTTGGCATCACTTTATTTCACAGAATTCCAGAATACATAATGGTAGATTCTATCTGGAATAGTTTTCCCCATTCCCCAAGGCATCATTATGATGTAGAAGCATATTTGTAAGCATCTGGAGGGACACACCATGCCTAGAATTCTAAGTATACTTCATGAAAATTTTAGCTAGGACAGATTGAGTAGATTTTAGACCTATGACTGGATAACTTATAAAAACTTTGATAGTTAAGGAGAGGTCAAGGGGATAAAATCATGTCTTTGTTCAAAGGCATAGAAGCCAGCAAGTACTAGCCTACGGAGATGATAGTCAGGCATGAGCCAATTGGAATATAGTCTTCCAGTATGCCTCAAAAGTGAGACACAACTCCATAGCTGTAACTTGACTAGGGAATCCCCAAATCAACGAAGAAATAATTTGAGGTATCCTTGTATACACTAGATTTACCTTCAATAAATACATGACATATTGGATACTTACTATGATAATTATATCAATGATATAAAAATAAGCCAAATTATAGTTTCATATATTAAATTTGCAGGTTATGAAGATTATTCTCACTTTAAACTATAAAATTAATGAATTCCTTCCAATATTTTCCCAATAAAGTATGATTATTTTACATTATTCCCAGGAATGTGACATTTGATTGAAATGAGGGCCCCAGTGGAAATATGATAAAGTTAATTATATAATGAGAAATAAAAACAATCATAAAAATTTCAGTGTATTATTTTTACACCTGACTAAAATGTTGATTAATTTATAACTATAGTTGCATGTGTTTTAAAACTGGTGATTATTTAAAAGTGAAATTCTAGCTTGCATTCTAAAACATAATAATAATAATTAAAAAAAAACAAAGTTACTAGGTGTTCCCAATGAAAACTTGGCCAAATTATTGTAAAACAAAATGAAAAATGTTTGAAAGATAGCATCAGTTCAACACATTTGTTCATATTTAAATCTATGTAGTACAGATTATCAGAACTACATATGATTTCTATTGGTCAAAATTATATTCAAAGAAGTTTAATATTTGGAATTATCATTGATAACATTATAGTTGTATGAGAACTTGGTTGAAAATACAAATTGCAGTATATCACTTGTAAGAATTAATATGAAATTATAGGCTTCTGAATATGATTTAAGAAGAAGTGAGGTATTGATGGTTTTTATGGAAATCACTATTATTCAGCATAAATTCTATGCCAAGGATATTTACTAGGAAATACAAACATTCCTTGGACTGGCAGCTTTATTCCCAATTAAATGAATATAAAGGGGATCAGAAAATTTTACTATAATAACCTAATCTTTTTTTTTTCCAAATTGATGGAAGTATAATTGACAAATAAAAATATATTATAAATTTGGGGTTTATGGTATGGTATTTTAATATAAGTAAGTATTATTGTAAAAAGTTTAATGGAAGTAAGTTAACAAACATATTAAGTATCTCATAGAGTTGCTTACTTTGTGTGTGAAAACATCTAAGTATTAATTACTCTTAGGTTTGGGGTATAGCTCAATGGTAGAGTGTTTACTTAGCATGTGTGAGGCCCTGGGTTTGATTCTAGGCACTTAAAAAAATTGTTTTCTTGGAAAACTTCATATATGTACAAAATAGTAATATGCTACCATTAACTATGGTCACCATATGTATATTTAATCTCCAGAATTAATAACTGAAACTTTGTAGAACTGTAAAACTAAAACTATTCTTGATCAGCATCTTTCTATTTCTACCCCACCCTAAAGCCCATGGAAAACACTATTTTACTCCCTACTCCTATAAATTTGACTTTTTAAATTTTTCACATATAAGTGATATCATACAACATTTGTCTTTGTGTCTTTTTTCATTTTATTTGACAGAGTGTCTTCCAGGTTTATCCATTCTGTTGCAAATGGCAAAATTTTCTTCCTTTTTCAGGCTGATTAATATTTCATTGTGTGTATATACCACATTTTCATTATCCATTCATCATTGTTAGATGGACATTTAATTTGTTTCTTTATCTTGGCTATTTTGAATACTGCTGCAATGATGGGCTCAAGCAATCCTTCCACCTCAACCTCATGAGTAGCTAAGATTACAGTTATGAATAAATGCACCTAGCTTCTTTCTAAATCTTTTTAAAACTTATTTTGTCCAATATAAGTTCATTTTCTGTTTTTGGTAATCATTTGTATAAGATGGTTTTCCCATCCCTTTAATGTTAGCTCGTCTGTCTACATAACGTGGGTTTTTTCACTCAGCCTATTATCAAATCTGATTTGTTTGCTTAGTTGATTGGTTTGGTTGTGGTTTTTATGACTTGCCCACTCTGTCTTTTTACTTTTTTTTTCTGATTGATTTGTAGTTCCTTTGTTACTTTTTTATTCTCATGGCATTTTTTCTTTGTGATTTAATGATTTTCTATAGTGGTATGCTTTGATATTTTCTATTAATTGATTATGTATTTACTCCAAGATGTTACTTGTATTTACCATGATAACTACATAAAACATCTTATAGTTATAAGAGTCTGTTGTAAACTGTTAACAACTAACTTCAATCACTTAAAAACCACTACACTATTACTCCCATCTCCCACATTTTATTTTTTGATGTCAGATTGTTTTATACTGTGCATCATTAATATTATTGTAGTATGCTTGTAAAGTATTCTATTGTGCCTTAGCTTTTAGAGTATGGAGTGATTTGTTCACTGCCATCAAAGTATTAGAATGTTCTGAATTTGAATGTACACTTACTTTTACTGGTGAGCTATACACTTCCATGTTTTCTGGTTACGGTTTAGCACCCTTTATTTTGACTTTAACAACTATTTAACCCTTCTTCTTATAACACACATCTACTAGTGGTGTTTGTTTGCTTGGGAAATTTTCACCTCCCTTTATTGTCTGAACTATATAGTACTCTTGGTTGTTTGTTCTTCATTTTCTTTCAGCACAAGAATATATTATTCTACTGTCACCTGATCTGTAAGATTTCTGCTGAGAGATCCACTGATAGGGTTATGAGTATTCCCTTGTATGTGATGAGTTGCTTTTCTCTTACTGCATTCAAAATTTTCTGTCCTTAACTTTTGAAAACTTAGTTATAATGTGTCTTAATGAAATCTTCTTTGGGTTTATCATGTCTATGAACTTAGATTTCATTAGCTTTCCAAGATTTAGAATATTTTTCAGTAACTATTTCAATAAACACTCTCTCTCTCTCTCTCTCTCTCTCTCTCTCTCTCTCTCTCTCTCTCATTCTCTCTCTGTTCCTTAAGGGAATTTCACAATTTTTATATTATTTCACTTGATGGAATCTCAAAATCTTCTTCTTCTTCATTCTTTTGTTATTTCTTCCTCTCTACCTGGATAATTTCAAATGTCTTACCTCTGAGTTCAGAGATATTTTTCCTTGTGTTTATTAAGTCTGAGGTTGAAACTCTATATTGCATGTCTTCATTTCATTCATTGTATTCTTAACCTCCAAAATTCATGCTTTTGTAATATTTTATATCTTTATTGTTTATAATATTCCCCTTAAAATATTGAGTGGTCATCTGTAGTCTTTTGTAGTAAACTGTACTTCCTCTAAATTTTATTTTGAATTCCTTGTTGAGAAATCCATAGATATTCATTTCTTTGGATTTGTTACTGTAAAATTATTGGGTTCTTGTGGTGATGGCATATTTGCCTTGATTTTTTTCTTTTTTGAATTCCATGAATTATTGCTTTTGTTCTTAATTTAAAAAGGCAAGCAATGTTTCTAGTCTTTATTGACTGTTTTCAGAAGAGAAAAGCCTTCATCAGTCAACCTACTTAGTTTCTGAGGCATTTCAGATATTTTCTATGGATTCATCTATGTTAATACTAGTACTTGCAATTTAGGAGGGAAGTGTTTATAATTGCATGCCTTCTTTTGATTCCCCACAGCTAGCCTGGGTTCTGAGAGCTGCCCACTTATTTTCATTAGTAGGGTAGTGCCCATGTCTTTTTTTTCCCAAGTGCAAAAGTGTGATACCAAATGTTCAATTTACAAACAAGGAGATAGTGGCTTAGAATAAGGCTGAGTCACTGAATTTGTTTATGATATACTCTGTGTAAGACATTCATAAATCCTGAGAACTGTGGGATTTTATTTGGAGATTCCTATGATTTGAATGAACCTGCAAAACTTGTGTCAGAATTTAATTGTCACTGTGATGGCATTAGGAAATGGAAGCTTGAAAAGATGAATAATTATTGCTATTACTGTGGGAGTTGGTTAGTTATGAGATTGAGCTTCTGTGAAAAGAATGATTTCAGCCTCAATCTTCACTCTTTGTTTCACATCTGTCTTGTCCTTCCACCTTCCACCAAGAAATGACACAGCACAAAGGCCTTCTCCACATGATTATGCCATAAACTGGAACTTCCCAGCCTCAAGAACTGTATGTCAAATAAATTTTTGCTGTTTATACATTACCCTATTACCCTATCTCCAATCATCTGTTGTAGCAAAAAAAAAAAAAAAAAAAAAACCCAGAGTAAGACATAAATGAAGAATTTAGTAAGAATTTATTTCTAGGAATTTACTATCTGTTTGAGAATATTCACAAATATATCCCAAATTATGCAAAACTGTGTCCAATAATGAGTATAATCAAGATACTGTAAGAAAAATAAGATAATCAGGGCCTGAACTAGGGCAGTAGAAAACCATAGAAAAAGCAATTAATGGCTTATAGATTACAAAAAATATTAAAAAAAGGAAAAGTCAAAGTTTTTCTTTTCTAATTATGAGAAAATACAGATCAAGAAAATCATATATATATATATATATATATATATATATATATATATATATTCTCCAGTGGCCTCTCTAAGGCCAAATACATAGCTGCAGTCCAATATTTATTTCTCTGAATAATCTCTGAATTATCTATTTCAAATTTCTTAAGAAACCACTTTAACAAATACAATGGCTATTTTTCCCCCTGGAATGAAAAATTTGGGTTATGGTGTCATTTATGAAGTAATCAAAACTCCATTATTTACCTTATAATTTATACTTTTTTCTCCCTTTTATTTATTCAATAAACATTAGCCAAGTATATTCTATTGGCAATGTATGCTGTCATGCTATAAGAACTGGATAATTTCAATGGCAAAAACAAAATAAAAATTGTTTTCATACTTAACTCTAATTAACCATTCTTTCCTTTCACTTGATATCCTCTCACCTTCTTCTCTGCCCTCCTGTCCACAACTCTTCTCTTTCTTTGTTCATGGCAGATTTGGGGACTTTTCAGACTGGCTGACCAGAATCACAATGATGTTAGGCAGAGTCATGGTTTAAAAGAGGACAGTAGCAGATGCAGGAAAAGCTTTTTTCAAATGGTTATTTTGCTTAAAAGTCAACATATTACTAGGATTTTTGCCCTGTGTAACAGATACTAAGGAAAAACATATTGTTCTGCACTTGGAGCTTGACAAACATTATAGCAACATCTAAAAGCTATACTTGAGAAATAAGATAAATCAGTGCATAATGATGATCTGGAATACAAAAAAGAAGGATGAGAATATTAAGACCAGTTTATAAGTAACATAATGAAATACTTTCATTTGTATGACCATAAAATTAGTTTGTAAAAATATATGATAGGACTAAAATATAGCATAATATAATCATGTAAATAGAGAAAAGTGTGATAAGAGCTCAATTTTGGTAGAATTTATAGCTCCAAGTGTGTGTTAAGGATATATTATCTAACTCTAGAAACTGGAAAAATATAATGCTAGCCACTAAAAGAAAAAGAGATATATAAATTTCAAAACAAAAGACATAATCAAATTTAAGAAAAACAGATAAACCAAAAGTAATGCATATATAATGAAGAAGCCAAAACAACAAATAAAATTATTTTCTTAGAATTTAGCTATAAAGATGAAGAGAAAAATAAAGTAGTAAAGTATTACATGATCAAGATGTTTTAAATTAACTAATTCTAATTAGAATTAAGCTTCTGGGATAAGGTATTCTTTTTGCAGTTTATAAAAAAATTGACATTAGGCTATGAGACAAATACTTGGGAATCTAAAAAATCTCCAAGACATTTGAATATAAATCTTACAAATACATGGGTACATCAACACACACAAGTTAATTTCTCCAGATAGTTTGAAGTTCATAGAAACTTGTCTGGTGGTAAGTTTAAAATCAATATAAAAGATTGAAAAGTGAAAAAAAACTAAAATAAGATGGATTAAAAACAGATAAAAGTGTTAGTGTCCTATCACTGTGATCATTTTCCCCCATTTTTTCTCTTGTCATTTGTTTCTAAATATGATTACATCCAATAATGAGTTTCTCAATCCCACTGGTTGAACAGTTATCTAGTTTTTTTTTCTTTTATGAATTAATACATATTATGAACACATTCAATTTATATCACAAAATAAATGTTGCAAATTCATTTACAATAATTTAAACAATGCTGTGTCTGTATGCCAAAAGGGCTGAAGATTAAATTGAATAATTAAACTTGAGGTTGGGGGGGGGAAGTTGCTACTTGAATCAACTTCTGGATTGATTAAGCAACAATTAGGAAAATTAGAGTGACATTACAAGGAAACTAGAGTGATATTGCATCCTAGGTTAAACAGAGCAGGCGTGATTTCCTGACATCTCTGTTCCAGTTGTAATGCAGTGTTTTGCCCTGAATGGCTCCTTTTCTTCTCTACTCCATGCCTTTTCCAGCTCTACTTTGTATTTCCTTACAATTCAGTCGAATTATCTTATTGAATTGTGACTTACAGTATATCATGAAAGTACATATTTTTTCACTTTCCTGACTTCTTAACACTATTTGAAATAGTTCTTCGTGTGGGTCACCTGATAAACATTTGTATCTCAATTCTACTTTTGAAAATAGTCTATGTCTTGGAAATATGTCATCATAAATTTTTCTTCCAAGTGATAAAAACATAAGTTTTCTGCAGACTTTCAAAACTTTTGGATAGAATGCATGAATCATACTCACATATTTCATATGAAGAGTGTCTTACTGTAATTCATATTTTATGAAATATTTTACTTTAGTATATGAAACATTGCATTACAAATAGCAGAAATAATTAAAATGGAATTAAATATTTGTGTGAAATTTCATATTTTTAGTATACTTGCTATTAACTACATTTGCTATTTTTAATATCACAAGATTAGCTTTTAGAAATTTCACTTACCTTCTTGGGTGTTAAGGTCTGTAAATAAGTCAAAAATAACACCTGGTATTTTGCCAGAGAAATGTTAGAGTTCGTAAACAAGTCTGGATGGTGCCTGGCAAAATGTCAGAGGGAGTGGTTTGAAAAGTAACAAAAGTGAGCCATTAAGTGTGGAGATTCCTTATTGGTTGACTGATGTATCTAGTTTATGCTAATTAAGATAAGCTGTGCAAAAGGTATAAATAGCTCTGTTGCCCTACAATAAATGGCTCCCATTCCTGCTGTATCAATGTACAAGTTATTCGTCACCCCCCGGTTATTTTGCTGCAGCCGGACTGCGGCACTTGGGTCCTGAAATTATATGTTCTTTCATGCACCTTCAAGTCTTGATAGTAATTGAAAAATGTTATATTTCTTAAAAATTCTCTTATGCATAGTGCTTTTTTAAGAGAGAGAGAGAGATTTTTAATATTTATTTTTTATATTTCAGTGGACACAACATCTTTATTTTTATGTGGTGCTGAGGATGGAACCCAGCGCCAGGTGAGCGCGCTACCAATTGAGCCACATCCCCAGCCCCTGCCTAATTCTTTTTAAAGTGTTTCAAATTATACAGACATATAGTGAGATACTCACTCACTAGTCTGTTTGGTTTCTATAACTCCACTTGAAATGTAAGGTAGCTACTCATGTTTACTAGATATTTCAGTCTAGTAAATTTTTTTTTAGGAAAAGAAACATTTTATAGTGTCTCCCAGAATGGCTTACATAAATTTGATGGTATTTTCCAAAAATTTCATTGAAAATTAATATCACTTTTTTTTTTCCAAAATCTTCAGAATAGTCATTCTATAATTGTGGCCATGCTTAGAAAATGAAGTCAGATAAAACTCTAGTTAGTTCTTTGAATCAATAAGGCAAATATTATTGATTAGAGGTATTAAGAATTAATATTTTACCTAAAGGCAAGCATCACATGACATGGTATAAGTTTACTTGGAAAGATATGAATGATTTTTGTTTTCCCAAATATATTTATTCAAAATATAATCTGTTGCAGTCACCACACACTGTTTACTCACAGTTTTTTTTCTCATGTTGCTGATAAATTCTTTTCATGTTTCCACTTATCTGTAGGTTTTCACAAATGTATATATGAAACTTTGAAAGTTTTGATTTTATGTTATTGAATTCAGCTCTTTTTCAGCTTGCAGGAGATAAAAATTTGAGTGTTTCAAATGAAGGATATTATGTTTGCCACAAGAAATCAGACAATTTCTTTGATATTCTCTTTACTTATTGAAATCATTTAAAATAATGATAACTGGATAATCTTCCAATGTTGTCTTCAAAAAATAAATAAATAAATAAATAAATAAAGGGTAAGGACCGCTGACTTTTGAGTGATGTAAGAAACATAATGTCAAATAATTCAATATATTCAAATGTTTATTTTTATTTACTCTAAAATGCCTATATGAACGGAATGGTGAAGATTGGTTTCCTCTGTAGTCTCATAATTCATGTCTACTCCTTTTCCCTTACTCTGTCTTTTTTAAATGATTGTCATTTAAGCCCTAACTAAATTTCCTTTGTCTTTCTGATTAGGGTATCAAGGTTCCCTCCACTCTACCACCTTATAAAATGCAACACAAAATTACATTCATTAGTCATTTATCAGTCCTGTATAGTTGATGAAATTCTGTAAATCTGTCCAATGGTATCAACAAATTTGTTAATTTGAGAATTTAAGATCATTTGTCTTCCATAACTCATGCAACATTAGAAATATATTTAATGATTAATCCGATTGCTTCAAAGAACAGTCATCCTTATTTATTTCTATATGAATTTATTTATTTATATTATAATTATAATATAAAATTAAAATAATATGCAATACAGCTTGCAGTTAAATATCTTTTAATAATATACACTTCATGTACTTGCTTTAAAAAGATATAGTTTACTGTAGAAAAAGTGATTGTACAATCATTCTAAGTATTACATAGACTGTGCCTTTAAAATGTGGAGTATTTGCCTTGAGTCTTTTCAGTGCTCCATACCAGACTCCTTATATGGATTTAGGAGAAATATATTCTGATCTCTCCCTTCTGCAACTACCATGATTTGCAAAGTTGAAATAAATATCAATGTAAAGTCATTTGACTTTATTTATGATTTATAAAATAATTACAGATTAGAAAAATACTAAATTAGCAGAGTTACTAAATTTGCTCTCAGGTATCATATTACATATGATTTGGGTTACACTAAAAAAATATAATGGCTTGGCTTATTTTTTCTTGTAAAGCCTGTTTATATTGAAACTTTCATCTGAAATCCTGAGATTGCAGAAAACAAATAGTATAATCACTATATATATATATATATATATATATCATTAACATATATAGTCATCAGAAAAAATACAGTGCAGAAGAACTATTTTTAGGTTAAATTATATGTTAGAGGTCAAACTGTAGCATGAAGTTGGCAGATGTTGACTGATATATTTTGATGTTTTATTTGTTAATTGGAGACATCATATGTCAATATTCCCATAGTTTGGTGAACAATCAAATACCATTAGATTTCTTCTACTCTCTTATTTATAAATATTCTTTCACACACTGCAAGTAAAAGTTACTCATGCAGATATACATACATAATAGGCAAGTCATAAATGCACATAATATTTTGACAAAAATTATCAAAATCTTTCATTAGAAAATTCCCATGAAAGCATTATATATGTGCATTATAAGTGAAGCAGACTTGCCTACTAAGTTTTACCCATGCTTTCTTTCTATGCCTTTATTTATGAGGCTTAAGCTAATAAAAATGTCAGTAAATGTATGTGGTGCTGACACCTGCTGGCAGAGATAGTTGGCAACAGTGTGTGACCAGAACAATTTGACCTACAAAGGGAGAGGTGGAGCACCCGGAGAACTAAGTGTTTAAGATTTATTTAAGAAATATAAGATATACTCATATATTTCCATGACTTCTAATATTTTTATATAGAAGTGTTTCAGATGTTAAGTAAATTGCATTTGTGATTTATGATGAATGGGACATCTGTAGGGGCAAGGTCTTTAACCATGCTAGGTCTAGGTGTACTCTCTGCCCTTCTAGTTCTAATATCTAATTTGTTTGTGACAGATTGTTGTCCCTATTGTCTTAATTGGGAGTTTACAATAATTCAAAAACTTAATATAAAAAACGATTTTAAGTTAGTAAGATACATCAAGAACCAAACAAATTCAATTAAACTTAAATTATTAACAGGTTTTGACCTACCAATGAAAAATAAAAGTTCTCAATTAAAAAGTCAACCATATGCTAAATAAATCAACTACTAATAAACTACAAAGCAAAGGATAAAATATTTATTCAAAAAGAGGCAAAAAGATAATAACAGAATATCTGGGGCTTGTTTTCTTGGACAATTCATTTTAATACCTCCAAGCTTGATGCCTAAAAATGGAGATAACATACATATCTCACAGTATAACTGTGGTCTTTAAATCACAAAACTATTCAATAGTGATTATTAAACTATAAAAACCTTCACAATGCAACAGTATACTTAACTATATATTTATTTTGTAAATCTAGTATATAGTGATAGTTTAGGATCTACAAATAATTTTTTCCTGGTTGAAAATTTAGAAATTTATAATACAAAATCTAAAATTAATAGTCAATTTTAAATACCCAGATGTTTTGGAAGGCTCACATGGGCTTAATTTCATATTCCAAGCTTTATGCTACTAAGATAGTGGATTTGTAAATTATTCATATATTTGAGAATAGTTATGTAATGAATACTTAATTGCCTTACAAAATTTCCTCTTCATATAATACTCCTTGATTTTAGCACTATACTTTATTACTTGGTTTTAATTTCAACTATACATTGTGTATATATTATAAATAATATATTGAGCTGATTGCTAAGATAACAGTGAGAGAAGAGAGAAGACAAAGATATAGCAATATAACAATCACTGGTCTCTACAGTGGCTTTGGGAAAGATAGATGTTCCAAGTGAAACAAATCAGAAACTGATTTGGGTGGGGGAGAGAACGTGGAGTACAATAAGAATGTAGAACTAAATAATTCAAAATCTCAAATTGGAAAATTTTGTAATATGTGACCTCAAGTAACAAGTTTCAAGGCAGGATATCCCCTCTGATCCCAGGGGTTTTACTACAAAATGGAAACAGCCTATTATGAAAGGAGTTGACCGGCACCGTGATAAAAGCATAAAGATTCTCAGTTAAAAAAATAAGTGAGGAAACATTAAATAATTAGTTCTTCATCCATTCAATATTACAGGGAATCCTATGTAGCTGAACTTGAGGAATCAAAGATGAAAGTAGAACAGATTTTGCCAGGATTGTATTTATTTCACAAAGATTTGCTAAAAAGCTTTACACCAGCAGCTGAAGTGGGCACAAGCCAGAGTAAATGGTAGACATAAAATTCACTCTCTTGGAGTTGACATCTGGATAATTGCAAACAAGTAAGTAAATGGATTTGTGTTGATAAAAGCTTACATGAAGTGCCATAAGAATTAGAAGCATGAAGCAGAGTCTTAGAAAACCTCAAGTGGAAGAGTTTAGAGGGCACCTGGCAAAGTACCCATGAATCTAGAACTGTTGTGGATAAATAGTATAATTTTCATAGGTGCTTATTAAATGGTTGGATGAATAAATAGATTATGAATGAATGGTAGAATTTATGTACAGATGGGGTGAGGCTGGAAAGGACTAGAAGGGAGAGGTTTATCTGGATATTTTTGAGTAAAAATCATGAATACAATGATAAAGAATCCAAGATTTTCTGAAACAACTTGATTCAAAGTAGCCTGATCTGTTGTCTCTTCAAATATACTTCTGCTTCCTTGATCTACACTGATATTTGCATTAAAATGTGAAAATGTAGAGTTAAAAAAAAAAAAAAAACTGGTTGGCTTCCAGACTGGCCTCTGTTATTCCTTCCACCTGAAAACCTATTTAGTCTTAGACATAAGACTCCTTTGAAGGTGAGCCTCAAGGTGTATACAAGCAGAATTCAGGGACTTCTTTAATGAAGGCACCATTCCTGATGTATGCTAATTTTCCAGAAACCTAACTCCTTTATTTTTTCTTTTTTTCCCCTTTTTTTCATGATGATCACACCTTAAATGCTTTTTTAAAAATTTTTCAATGGTTGTGCATTTAAACATATAACTACTGCAAAAATGATTTTTCTCATTCTTTCCTCATTATCTAATGTGTAAAATAATGACTCAGAACAATGTGCTTAGTACCATAAGTAATATCCATCAAAAAAGGCCCAAGGCTCTACCCAGAATTCTTCACAATTTCTTGCACCATTTGTTCATAGTTTAATTAGATTATCCAGCAAATTATTGTTGATTACACAGTGTCTGACAAAAGTAATCGTAATCACATAAACTGACATTATCTTGAGATGAGTTCTATTCTGCAGTAGATGGTTTTATTCTCCCATAACTCATTATCAAAATATTTTCAAAATTAAAAATCCACACATTAAGTTGAATCACAGTCATGAATGAAGTTCTTTCCCCTTTCTTCTCACACTTAATCTTTAATGTATACAATAGAAATTTGCCGCAGTCTGGCTGGGCACAAATCACGAGCCACTCAAGCAGGAACAAACTTTATTTCTGAACTCTACCAGCACACTCCACACAAGCTCCCAGGGAACTCTCCCGAAGGCCACCCACGTGGCTCCTCCAGGAACACCACACACCAACTGGAACTCCCTCTCTCAGAACTTCCCCAACCAATGCGAACTCCCCAGGCAATCCTAGTGAGAACTCCAAATGCCAGGGGCCATTCCAATGTGAACTCCCCAGGCAATCCTAGTGAGAACTCCAAATGCCAGGGGCCATTCCGACTCGGCTGTGGCTCTCAACAGAAATTACTCTGTAAGTTTGAATTAAAATACACAAATGAATGTTTTTGCTTGAGTTAGTAATATTAGAGGTGGGGAAGAGAATTCTGAAAATAGTTACTTATAACATAGGAGTATTTGGTCTTCAGAGAGTGAGGCTGAATAACCCCCATATAGTTGCCCTATGTTTATAAGATATAAAATCCTGTTATTAGTAAAAGTATACTCTGGTTTATCTGTTTGTTTTTGGTATGGGATATTGAACCAAGGGGTACTTTACCACTGAGCCACATCCCCAACTGCTTCCCCCTTTTTTGAGACAGGATATCACTAGGTTGTCTAGGGCCTTTCTAAGTTGCTGACTCTGGCTTTGAACTGGCAATTCTCCTGTCTCAGCCTCCCTAGTTGCTGAGGTTACAGGTGTGAGAGCCACTGCACCCAGCTATACTCTGGTTTATCATGATGTCTCAAAAACATTGACATTTTGACAATTAGAAGTTCAGCTTGCACTGATCAAATCCATCCACGTTTTCCACCTTTGGAAATATCACACTGAACTGCATTAATATCAAGTTCAACTCTCGTGAAGATTAGCCACACTAAACATGAAAAATTTCTGTTTGACACTATCATGTATGTATGGCTTTTATTTAATGTTAGTCCAAGTCAGCAATTAGAATTATAGGTAGAATTGAGAACTTTTTAAAATTCTCATGGTAGCATTTAAAAATTTTTTAACGTAGTGTTCAATAGCATGAACACAAGTAAACATGATAATTTAATTTTTCCTAATCAATTAAAGGCTGCATACTTGTAAGCATCCTTGAAAGTCAACCATCAGTGTTCTTCAAACATGGCTTCTATGCTTGATGTCAATTCATTCTTGCCTTTGCAACAAAAATACACCAAAGTTCTATAATTAGTACAAACCCATAATTTACTTGTCTTTGTGTTTCAGTTTGGGTACTGTCTATTAATTTACCTTGATGTTCACAAATTCTTTGTCTTTGGCTGCATTGGGTCTTCAGAAGAGCTGTGGAAGATATTCTTCACCACTGTAAATTGCTTTGTTCCATTCTAGAATTTACCCATGATTCTTCCTTTTGGAGTTATACATTTGCACTTGCATGCTGATTACCTATTTAATGACAGTTTTTAATCTACAAACCATAGTTATTTTACCTTCCCTGTTGCATGGTTCCAATATGTCACGATTGCTTTGTCTCTTGAGGGTATGTTGCCTAATCTTGTTTTTGTATATTTCATAATTTTTGTTGCTGTTGGAAGAAAGATGGACTTTTAAATAGCAAAGGCTTAGGTAAGTCTGGAATTGGACATGACTTTCTTTTAGAGAGGCCTTTCTCGGGTTGATGGAATAAGTTTAAGGGTATTTTGTTGTTTTTCCTGAGTATCCTTTGTGCCTCTATATTTATACATCATCTTTTGAGGGGGAGCTAGAATTCCAGAGTTCCGTTTATTTGTTTGCATGTTTTTCCTCAGTATCTGTTCCACCAACAGCTTTTAAGTCGGTGTGTGTGTGTGTGTGTGTGTGTGTGTGTGTGCACGCGTGCATGTATGCGCCACATTGGAAGCATGATCTGTTCCTAACAAGGTCCCTTTTATTCTATGCTTGTTAACCCTCTGGTGGTGGTGGTGGGTACCCTATGTCATTCTAATACAGCTTCGGTCTTAGGGAGGCACCATGTCTCTTCTGAATTTCCTCCAGTGATAGAATTTCTATGGTCTCTTTTCTCTCATCTACAATAGATCTTTCATCAGTGCCCTAATGGTTGCAGTGTTTACTGTGCTTCATCTTACAGATTAAGGGTACTGTTCAGGAAGGAGAGACAAGAGTTAGTATGTGTTCTCATTTATTCTTCATGTAAGGCACTGTTGCCCTCTTCCTGCTCTTTACAATAAGAAAGAATTTCTCAAAAAAACTTCCATGCATTAGTGAGCACTAGCTATATTTTTTAGACAAAAAGACCACAAGAGAGTGTGGACAAGCTTTTTAATGTATCTCTTTGGAGCTTCTTGCTTATCATCAGCACATACACTAGTTTGTCAATACCCCAGTGGAGCTATATCCCTATCATGAATGTCAGAATTTCCCATGCACAAGAAAGTCAGTGCTGCAGTATTTTCTCCCCTGCCTGGCCCTCTGATTTGAAGCCACTTAACTGTTATGGGACCTCAGCACTCCAGTGGATTCAAGAAAGATTATGATTTTGCGGCTCCTCTGGCTTACATTCACTGTGAGATTGGGGGCCCACTCTGCATAGCTTCCTACATCTATAAATGAAAACTAGAATGAAATATCTACATTTTTAAATTTTTGGTCACTTTCATTGAAAATTGCCTCTATGGACTTTTTATAAATATATAGTCAGACAATGAGCCCAGCATATCAGTTAGGATGCTCATGTAGACAGGAAGGTTAAATACAATAATAATTTTGAAAGAATCATTACTGAGTAAAATTTTACCTTCTGTTTTACTTTACATTCTAAATACACTAAATCTCAAAAATATTTATACACATCCAAGACACACATATATACAAATAGTAAGAGAGATTAAACAAGGAAGTTATCATTTGAATTTGTGAGCTACTAAATATCACATTTATCTAATATTAATTTAATAAATATTTTATCCTCAGAGGGGCAGAAGTCACTTGGTTTCCCAGTTTGTGTTGACATAGAGAACTAATAATAGGTCTTATCACCTGCATATATGAAAAAAATTGAAAGAGGCACCTTACCCTCATCAAGAGTTCATTACTTATTTAATCATTTAAATTCTAATTCCCAGTGGAAAAGATGGCTCCCTTCAGCAGTCTCCCTCCAAATAAATCCTTATTTAAGACTCCTAGAGTTTAAAATTAAGTTTTGAATATTAATGTGAATTTTCCACCATCTATCTCTATATTTTCCTTTTGATTTTTTCTAGGTCCAAAATGTTGTACTAATTTTTTCTAAAGATGAGTCTTGGGAAGACAGTAAAACTCAAAACATGGAGAGCTTGTTTATGGAGATGCTGCTTTGACAGTGTTGGTGTCTAGTTCATTCTAGCTTGGTGAGTGGATCTCACTCTAGGTATGCAGCCATGCCTCATGGGGAGCAGTAATTCTCTGACTTTCCTTTGCCTATGAGTATCTGTCATTGTCAAAACACATACTGATTTATGAGATGTAGACTAGTCTAAGGTTCCTTTCTAAAAATCTCCTAGGAGATAATGGCCACTAGAACACACTTTGAGATTTTCTTTTTCTTTTTTCTTTCTTTCTTTCTTTTTTTTTTTTTTACTACAAAGCTTACTTTTACAAATTCTTACTGAATTTCTGTGAGGGAAGGCTAGTATTTGTATTTTTTCAAAGTTACAAATATACACATCTATGGCTAAGAAGCACTGAAGCTGAACTTGTCTCTCCTGCTATAATGTTGCAGCAGACTCCAGCCACCTGCCAGTGCCTCTTTTCTGGGTTCCTCTCTCATGAATTCAAAAAATAAAACCCACAGACAAGGAAGAGTGAGTGTAAAAGAGTAATATTTATTCAAGTGAGAAGAAAATAAAGGAGATCCCACAGGGCAAGCAGGGACCTAATAGGAGTTACCACTTGTTTTACTCAGCTCTTTTGCTGCTATGACCAAAAGACCTGACAAGAACAATTTAGAGGAGGAAAAGTTTATTTTGGGACTCACACTTTCAGAGGTTTCAACTCATAGAAGACTGGTTTCATTCATCCAGATTTGAGTGAGACAGAACATAATGGAAGAAGGGTTTGGTGGAGAAAAGCAGATAAAGACAGAGAGCAGTGGAGAGGGAGAAATCTGCTCAACAAAGAGAAATCTGCTCAACAAAGTCATGCCCCAAGAGACCCATCTCCTCTACCCGCACCCTCCCTCCCTTTAGTTACCACTCAATTTAATCCCTATCAGGGGATAAATTCACTTCTATGCTAACAGGTATTGGAGAAATACTAATGTTATTGTTCAAATCTGTACTAAATAGGTATTAGAAAAGTGTTAAGGCTATTGGTTAACACATGAGTCTTTAGCTGTCATTCAGGTCTCTCTTACCTCCCTTTTCCCACTGCCCTGGGAAAAGGAGTTGGCTGGAATAGTTTGGAAAGTTTCTATAGATTAATTTCATGTAGTAGCCTTTACATTAAAAAGCCTTATTTGAGGGCCATTACCTATCCTATCTTATACTTTTTTGGGTATATGTTACCTTTGTTGAAATGTTTTCAGGGAGTCTTACTTAATGAGATTAATTTTGAGGCCAAAATTACATAATAAATATTTTTCTTATATACCAAATTTCTTATATATCTAATTTTTGGATAAAACAAAATATTCTTTTTTGAAATCTGGTGTAATAATGGCAACCAGAAAAAAAGTGATGTGTGATTTAAAATTCAAATTTTGACATAGAATTTTAAACAGGAAAGACTTTCTAAGAACTTCTTTCAATGAAATAAAAATCATTTTGAATGTTCTTTTTCACATAAATCACTTTCTAAAGATTAAATGGTTGTAAGGGAAAAAGTGGTCTTCTGAAGGAAGACAGTGTGATTCTGACAGTTTAAAGTTCTTTGAGGGTGACCTAATTAATTCTAAACCAAAATCCTCAAATCTCTGACTGTACAAAGTTTCTACCTTCAGGATTTAAGACAGTCTTCTTAAAGGATCTCAAGAAAGAAAGATGTTTTTGTATTAAAAAAAACCTGCTCTATTCTTATCCATTTACTAAAAGGACCTTATTGTATCCCTTAACTTGAACAAAATTTTAAGACAAGCTTCCTTCTGCCCTGGGTCCCTGACCTTAAATTTCTTACAACATTTACTTTAGAAAACTTGTAATTGTACACTTTTCTGCCTCACCTTTGAAAAGTAAATCTTTGAAAATGTTCTTGATAATTCCCCATCCCCTGACCATCATTCTCAAAGGCCTGGGAAACATACCTTTGAAATGTAAGCAAGGAAGATGGTACCTGCTTCCTAGTGTGGTAGGCGCCTTTCTCCAGCTGAGAAAATACTAGATTTACTTTCCTTCTGGGTAAGATAAATTATCAGATATAAATGGTCTAAGATCCTTTCCACTTCAACTCTTAAAAACTCTCCCATTTTGTTTCAGCAAAGCTCTAACTCTTACCCTTATTGCAATAGTCCTGACTATCTTCCTTGGCTGTGTAACTTTTTCCTGCATTATTTTTTGCTTTGATACCACCTTGACATTGAACTTTTAGAATGAATCTAGAAAATTGATCAGTTTTGCAAATTTTTATAACAGAGAAACTGGTTGTTCTCTTATGTTTTTTAAATACCAATACTAGCCCATGCATCTCTTTCTTATTTAATTGAATTGTCACTTCTAACTGAAGTGCAGATTCAAGCACCTATGCATCAAAAGTGGTTGGGTATCTTCTTCCATGGTTGAGTGAATCTATACCATGCCACTTACTTACAGGATCACTGAGTAATAGGCAGCCTGATGGTAGTATTATCAGACATTAGAGTGAGTTTTAAAGTCAGGAATTCATTTCTGGAACATGGTTGATCAGAATTCTTTGTGTTCAACTTTCAGATAGGTTTGAATATGCTATACTCATAAAGGTACTCAGTGGGGCTTTTATCATTCCAATTGGCATGGGAGGGGAAACAAACAACTGCCACTGGAAGTTAGCCACATTTATTTTTGTCACTTGGGTTTTCCTTTTCTAATTTTTATTTGACCTATCAGACTGTAAGCTCATGAGGGAAAAACACCATGTGTAGTTTTTTTTTTTTTTTTTCTGGACTGATAAACTACTTTTTATTATCTTCAGGTGTATATATAACATTAGGGTACATTCTGATATAATCATGCAAGCATGACATAATTTACTTTAATTCAGGCCTCAGCAATTCTCCTCTACCCTATTCCTCCCTCCCTCTGTTCCCATCCCTCTACTCTGGTGATCTTTTGCAATTTACATCGTTTTTTTTTAAATTAGTGTTTTGTGAATATACTTGATGTTGGGATTCACCATGGTATATTCCAGTATATACATACAAAAGTTTGGTCAGATTCTTTCCACTATTCTTTCCTTTCCCTATCCCTTCTTCCTCCCCCTCAATTCCCTTCATCTACTTTACAGATCTTTCCACTATTTTGATGAAATTCCCTCTTCCTTTTTGCATTCTTTCTCTCTTTCTCCCCCAATCCTTCTTTTTGATTAGCTTCCACATATCAGAGAAAGCATTTGTCTTATAACTTTGGGGAACTGGCTTATTTCACTTTGCATAATAGTCTTCATTTCTATCTTTTCCCCAGAAAACGCCATAATTTCATTCTTCTTAATGGCTGGAAAGTACTCCATTGTGTACAAATTCCACATTTTCTTTATTCATTCATCTGCTGAAGGGCATGTTTCATCTGCAACTGCTAGAAGAAAATGTGGGCCCAACATTTCATGTCAGTACGGGAATCAACTTCCTTAAGAAAACTCCTAAAACACAATAAATAAAATTTAAAAAGCAATAGTTGAGCTTCAAAGAACTCAAAAAACTTAACACCAAGCTGGGCATGGTGGTGCATGCCTAAAATCCCAGCCTCTCAGGAGGCTGAGACAGGAGGATTGTAAGGTCAAAGTGAATGTCAGCAAGTTAGCAAGACCAGGTCTATAATAAAATATGAAAAAGGACTGGGGATGTGGCTTAGTGGTTAAGCACCACTGAGTTCAACCCCCAATACCCAAAACAGAACAAATAAAAAATAACAGTACCAACCCCCCCCCAATAACTAAATCATTAAATGGATAAAGGAACTAAAGAGACACTTCTCAAAATAGGAAGACAAATGGTTAACAAATGTATGAAAAAATGTTTGTTATCTCTAACAATCAGGAAAATGCAAATCAAAAGTACATTGAGATTTCATCTTATAGCCCATCAGAATGGTAATTATCAAGAATATAAATAACAATAAATGTTGATGAGGATGTGGGGGGAAAAGCACACTCATACATTGTTGGTGGGACTGCACATTTATGCAACCACTCTGGAAAGCTGTATGGAGATTCCTCAAAAAATTAGAAATGAAGCCACCCTATGACCCAGCTATTCTATTCCTCAGTGTGTACCTAAAAATCAGCATACTATAGTGATACAGTCACATCAGTGTTTTGAACGGCTCAATGCACAATATCCATGTCATAATTTTATGATGAGAGCTACATAGGATGGTGCTAACAAAAATAAATTATAATGGAAATATTCAAAATTGAAATTTAATTCATCAGACAAAATTTTTATATCAAATGTAAATGTCAATGTAAACTTTCTGTGTACCAAATAAGATCCAGTGGTGAGAATACTATGAGTTTGGTACTAGTAATTCATGGAATGTCAGTTTCCCAAAGATTTCTGGAAGGTTCACTGTCTTACATAATAGAAAGCAATTTTTCTCTGAGTAATTTTGTTGTTGTTTGGTTATTCTTTGATACCAATAAGTCATTCATTTTTTTAATTCTTTAAAAATCCAAGTAAAATAAAATATCAATAGTACAAATTCTACCTGCCTAACTTACATGATCATTTATCAGAGGGCACTGTTTTGTTGTTGTTGTTGTTTTGCTTTCTTGACTCTGTTCATTAGAACATTCCATTTGTCATTAAATTTATTCTTTATTAGAGTTCTTTGTTCTCCCTTCAATTTCCCCATTGACATAGTAAGGTAGTATAATAATGGCATGATATTTATTGAAAGTGGCTTGTGTTTTATGCACTATTTGAAATCCTTTGCATGTTTACTCCAATATCTGCAACAATCCAGAGAGGTAAGTACATCTTACACTGTGATTAGAAATATTAAACACTTTTCAAAGGTATGCAAATTACAAATGGCACAGTCACATCTCACATTTCAGACCCAAGTTTATCTGACTCTAAAACTGATTAGTTTATCCATTTATTATCTCATGAATTATGACATAGTTTTTTCATGTTTTGTAGAAAATGATTAAATTATTATAAGTAACCACAGTCAAAGTCAAAATCAAACTTTGATAAAACAGACTTCTTGAGAATAAAACAGACACAGCTTTTTTTGGGAGGTGGGGCGGGAGGTGTTACTTTTATAGACTTTTAAAAATATAGCCTACCCATGATTATCCTCAAGAGTTTTGATAGAGAAGGTGGGTCTTGCTGTGATGTATTCACATCACATTCAACTCTGTTTGTTATATGTCTGGCCCTTTACTCATTTATTTTTCCTCCTTTATCTAACTTTGGTTTAGTGAACATTTATCAAGCCACTACATTGAAATTCTTTGACACAGCTGAGAACTCTGAGTTTTAAGAGGTTCCAAATACAAGGTAAAAAATTCTCTACAATAATTTAGCTATCAATTTTCTTGGAATTCATTTAATACCAGCATAGCAATTCAATTAATTTGTTGATCTTGCTTCTCCATGTTTTTACACATTCAAAGATATATTTCACTTTTAAGCTCTCTCAAGCTCTCAAGAACACAAGCACACACATAAACACACACACACACACACACACACACGATTTGGTGATTTGCCAGGAAGTTGGATTTTATCCAACATGCTTACAGGATCCATAGAAAATACATAGACATCACAAATTAATCTTTGAGAACTTCATTAACACTAGCATCCAATGTCTATTTCGTTAGTCTCAGCTGCTTGTCTGTCCTCTAGTATTGCTCTCTTAATCATCTTTCATACTCCTTGCCCAATGATTGCCTTCCATGTTCCCTCATTAACTATTGCGGCGAAATATCTTGGATACACTGTAGAATCATCTGAGGAACTTTTAAAACCTACTGATTCCTGGATCCTCCCCAAGAAAATCTGTTCTTAGTGGGGTGACCAAGACCCTGTAATCCTAGCAACTACACAGCCTGAGAGAAAAAGATCACAAGTCTCAGCAACTTAGCAAGATCCTGTTGCAAAACAAAACAAAAATAAAAAAGGCTAGGGGGATAGCTCAATGCTAAAGTGCTCTGGCTTCAGTTTCCATAACAACCCCCCCCCCCAAAAAAAAAATCTGTTCTGTTGGTTGACCCGGAAGGATTAATGTGAAGATTGGGAACTTCTGAACCTCTGAACATTAATCGGAGCAACTTTTTTATACAATTTATTTATGATGGTTAACCAAATATTTCTTTTGTAGAAAAAAAAGTCTGCCTCTTGAAGAAGTATATTAACAATTACAGAGTTGATGTATGACACCTATGTTGAAATTAACCTACAGCTCTAATCAGACACTTTGAAAAGCAAGGCACTTAATTCTGTCTTCTTTTTGACCTCTTTGAGAAGAGAACTCATGATTTGAATCTCCAGATTTCACTTTTGTCATTTGTAAAATGGGAATTGTAAAAATGGTTGTGATGATTAAGGAAAGAATCAATATAAAGTGCCAAAAAAACAGAGTGGTGATCAACAAGTATTTGTTTCAGGGACACATAAAATATCTGAAGGTAAATATTTACACTCGATATAAGTTAGCAATATAAATTACTCCAGGAAAAATGCATTATTGTCATAAAAAAATGAAGAACTTTTTATTCCTCTAGTTCAGGCCACTGACATGGCCAAGCACCTTCTGGGCTTATCTTCACCTGCACATGACAAACAGGCTGCTCAGTCCACTGCAGCTGAATAACTGCCTTTTTCCTTCCTAGTCCAGGTCTTCTCTCCAGATAGTCCACATCAAGAAGCATGCTTCTCATACTCCTCAGGCATTATACCATGAGTTGGTACCCTTAAATGCCAATGTCACTGCATCTGTCTCCTGAGTCCCCCTTGTGATGCCCTCCTCACCCTATTTATCTCCCAGTTCTTTCCTGGAACTTCCCTCTACAGAATGTTTCCATCACTCTGCTTGGACTCACCATATGAAAAGCGCAATTTTTATATGGACCATCCCCTTGATTGGGCCTCCAAACCACACACACTGGGCCGACTTCTCTCACTGACACCCTTCATACCTACACAGGCACATTTCAATTTGAACATCCAGGTTGAGATGCTATCACATATCAGAAACAGCTCCTCTCCTGGTCATGCTTCCTCATGCCTCACAACATATGCTCTTTATTTTACTTAGTTCCTCCTAGGGGGCTTTGGAGAGTATTTTAGTTCTTCCAGGTTGCTATAAGTTTATACCATAAACTCGGTGGCTCATGAGAACCCGAAACTTTATTTCTAAAAGTTTGAGATTCAGAGTCTCGTGGGGGCCAGCTTTTCAGGTCAGAGTGGTCTGCCTTCTGTGTTCTCACATGAAAGAAGGGTCAGAGGAGCACTCTG
This sequence comes from Urocitellus parryii, assembly GCF_045843805.1. NCBI lineage: Eukaryota > Metazoa > Chordata > Mammalia > Rodentia > Sciuridae > Urocitellus > Urocitellus parryii. The sequence goes on along the minus strand of NC_135538.1, from coordinate 64,912,372 downwards.
GGGTTACTTTTATAAAGACACTAATTCCTTAGTGAAATTCACACAGCCTAATCACCTCCCAAAAGGCTCATCTTCAAATATTATTACATGTGGGATTAGGTTTCAACACACGAATTTTGGAGAACATACATATTCCATCTATAGATGACTGAAATGTTCAGAAAAGGAAAGGGAAGGGAGGAAAAGGACCTTAAATTCTTTTTACAAACACAATTTACTGTTTTGTTTCTTTCACAAAGTGACTATACACACACACACACAACATACACACACACAACCCCATACACATGCATAAACTTCAAATTATGCTCTCTGAAAAAATGTTCTTTAATGATGTGTGAATGAACTTATGAATAGGACATTCCTAGGCAAAACTAGACATTCTCTTGATAAAAGCATAAAATTATATAGAAATGACAGTTCAGATTTAATGAAGCAGACTTGGGATTTGACCAGGTAATTTATATGTCTTGTGTTTCTTGGCTTTTGTCACTTTTGTGTGTCTTGAGCACACTTGAATGCAAACTCATTTAAAATGTGAAGAAGTCCTATCTGCCCTCCAAAGTCCCCTTTCTTCCCCACTCTCATCACTAATGAACACTGCTATTTTCTCCTTTGTCCACAGGGGTTAGACTAATGGCTTTTTATTTCCTTATTTCTGAATCTACCTCTACCCCAATTATTATTCAAAGTAATTTAACTTTGCCCAGCTTCCCTCCAAACTTACTTGCCAAAGCTCAAGATAGTGCTTAGTAAATAAGGGCCTGGTGCTATTAGGAAAACCTCTCTTAAAATTCACTGGAAGATGTAACTGAAATCTTCCCCCTGTTACACATGCAACATGAATGGCTGGGTGCAATGGCACATGCCAATGTTGCTAGTGATTAGAAGCAGAGACTGTGAGAGTGCTGAGCTTGAGGGTTTGGGCCTGCAGTACTCACACTAAATTTAGCAACATTACGCTATGGAGCCATAAAGAGATTTCTCATCAGCTAGGGAAAAATGCTCTAAAAGATGCTTCAATTCAAGCATGCACTGGTGCACTGCTTTTAAAAATCCACTTGTTTAAAAATAACATTGTATTTTAAATTTGATGTTAAATTATTTTCTCCCATTTTCATATTGCTTATCTAGGGAATTTATCATCTACTAACTTATACTACAATAATAATACATTTAAATTGTATATATTTGTTAATGTATATTGTAATTAATGTTTGGTTTATAATTTTATATATTTAAGATTTATATTTTAGATTAATATTAATTTCCCATTTGTATCTTCATAATATGTAATTATACAAATTTATATTTTGTATTTGAATTATATAAGACTTTGAATTATATACTTAGTTTCAGCTTATTTTTATTTGCATATTTTATTTATCTTTAAATCAAATACTGTTATTAACACTGGTAATTTTGTACTATGGAAATAAATACACATGCATTTGCACACAGTTCTTGGCACTCTGTATCAATACTGCAATTCACCAGAGAGATGAACTTTCTAGAACGGAAACAGAGCAGAACAAACACATGCTGGTTAAAACACAGATGTTGGTAATGGCCACTGGGGAAAAATGTGCATATCTCAATTTGAATTTTGTGATGCCTGCAGGTAACTCTCAATTTATGTGAAAACAAATTTCAGATTTCTTCTACAAGTATCTAGTAATTCCTACAAATTTAAAATACAATTTACTGTCATATTTTATTCACCTGTGTGCAACTAACATATTATTAATTTAGTAAGAGAATGGTGAAAAGACTTCAGTGCAAATTGTACTTGTATATGTGTCAACAGGAATTATTTGGAAAATCTTTAAGGGAAAGAGTTGTGTTTAGATAATAGCAGAAATATCAAGTGGTAACATTCTAGCTTCTCAGGATAATCTATTTCATTTATCAGAAAGAACAAAGCATACTGGTTTTAAAAAAGAAAGGACTGACTAGATATGAGAAAGATAATACAAAGGAGTCCATAAGTTGATTGAGCTCAGGTTTGCTGACATTTTTATTTTATTTAACAATGAACTCTAATATGCTATAGTACTAGAGTATTTGTATCACAGCAGCATTATTTACTGCTTTTTGATTGTTAAATTAGCAATAATCATTCTATAAAGCACATTTCAAAGCACAAAAGATAACATTCCTCAAAAATAAATATTTTAGAGATGAATAATTGAGAGAATGATTATTGTCATTCAGAAAGGTGAATAAAACATGGCAGTAAATAATATTGAAAGTTTCTAGGAATTACTAGATATTTGCAGAAATCTTGGATTTGTCTACAGATGAACTTGGAGTCATCTGAAGGCATCAAAAATAAATCAGATTGAAATATTCATTGTTTTCCCAATGACAGTTGCCAAATATTTGTTTTTTAACCAGCATGTAAGTTTTGTTTGTACATTTACATTTGAATGAAGTTGAAAAACATAATGGTTTCAGAAACAATTGCATGATTAATGTAACACCTAATGATAAAGAAAATATTAGAAATGAACAACGACCTAAATGCCTGGCATTCACTGAATGTTCATGTATTGGCAGGGTGCTGTGCATTTTCCTATATCATATCAAAGACCTGTCAAAGCTCCAATGTACTGTTGTCATCACCACCACATTACTGATGAATGATGTGAGACATAGAGATATTTAAAAGGTTTAAACATTCCTCTTTGTCTTAACAGGCTACTCTGTGAATAACTGTCAAGATGAATTTGACATTTTTTTAGCCAATCATGCCTGATTTAAAAAAAATACTCAGCCAAAAAATACAATCAGTTCATGAAGTTTTTCTTTTACATGAAACCATATGTAAGATGTGAGTTGTAGTGAGAGAGAAATGAAAGACTCACACACTTTGGCAGGATATAATACCCATATAGATCAAGAATTCTAAGGCAATCTGTCTCCTCTACATTATTTAAGCTTTTTGATTGTTAAATTAGCAATAATCATTCATGCTGCTCCTCTCAACATCCTTCTCTTACTATGGTTTTGAGCAGAGATTGGGAGTCAAGGGCCTGGAACTCAAATCCTTATACACAATCACCAGAATGAGGATTGTTAATGTCAGGTCATTAGATGGTGGGGGATGAGGGAGGAGTGTCCTTACATTGTGTATTTTTTTCCCAGGAATTTTTTTTTTTCCTGAGAGAGTGATCCTTTTTCTATTGTGTATCAGCCACACTGACAATGCTCTGACTTTTGGATATGGAATCATGAAAGGCTGATCTCTTTCTATACAAACATGTAATTAATCTTTTTGTTTTCATTGCCTTGCTTCCACATCTGAGGAGGGTACATAAGGGAGAGTTTCATGGAAGGACCTGACTGCATTATATATATATATATATATATATATATATATATATATATATATATATGAATCAATCATTGTAAAGTACAAAAAGTACAAGAAATGACTAAATAGAACCAGACTTACAAGTTACTGCTGTGTTGTAGTTTTAGTTATCTTAAGAAACATTTTATTTTATAATAATTTCAGACTTAGGGGTTGAGAGAATAATGCATAGAGCAGCTATTTATTCTCCCAGCTTCCCCAAATGTGAACATGTTATATCATCATAATATACTCATCAAAATCAGAAGCTAACATTGATACAATACTACAAAAACTATTTGTATTAGTCTGCTAGAGCTTCCACAACAAAAACACATCACTGAGAAACTTAAATGATAGACATTTATTTTACCATGGTCTGCAGACCTGGGAAGTCCAAGATTAAGGTACCAACAAGGGTGGTGCCTGATGCCTCTTAGATTTTATGACAGCTGCCTTCTCACTTTTTGCTCATGTGGCCTCTTCTCAGTGTCTGTGCACGAAAAGAATACTCTCTAGTGTCTCTTAAAAGGACACTGATTCTGTTGATCAGGGCTCTAGACTCACTATCTCATTTACCTTATTTACCTCAAATAGGCTGCATAGGGAGTTAGGGTTTCAACATATAAATTTTGAGGAACATATATTTTCAGTTATCATGCCATTAATATATAAAATTTATTCAAATTTTAAAAAATGACCAATCCAAGATATCAAATTGCATTTACTGGTCAAGTCTCCTTAGTCTCCTTCAATCTGGAATGATTCCATAGGCATTCTCTGTCTTTCATAAACTTTTATGATATTTTTGAAGAGTATTGACATATTACTTAAAATATGTATAAATTTGGGTTTGTCTTATATTTTCTAATGAATAGGTTGTGTTTATGAATTATTAGCATGAATACTACAAATTATTATTGTGTCCTTCTCATAGCAACAAGCCATGTCCCTGACATGTTCATCTGAATATATTTCAGCACTGGTGAGGATAACATTTACCATTTGATTAAGGAGATGTGTACCAGGTTTCTATACTGTTACACCATAAGGAAATAAATGGAGACTATCCAAACATGTCCAGTATCTCATTATACTTTCATCTACTAGTTTCAGTACCCCTAATGATTCTTGACTGAAATAATTGTTACTATGGTGATTGCCCATAGTGATTTCTATTTCTATAGCTTTTTTTTTAATGTTAGAATTTTACCATAAGGAAAATATGTCTCTTCTCCTCCATGCATTTATTTATTTGATCATTTATATGCACAAGTCTGTATTCAAGGGTAGTTATACTATTTAATGGTTTATAATAAATTATTATCTTTATTACCATTTGAATTATTCCAAATTTTGGCAATTCAAATACCCTTCAAACCCCTATGATCTTCCCTCCTATGCCATGTTTTTTAAAAATATGTATTTTGATATTTAGAACAGTTTAACACTTATAGAAAAAAAGTTAGGAAAATTGCCCAGAATATTTCCATATACACCCAGCTTCCCCCATATTTGACATCTTATGTTAAAGTGATAAATTTGTTATAATGAACCAATATTGAAACATTATTATTCAGTCCACAGTTTCATTGTCCTTAGTTTTAATCTGAAGATCTTTTTTAATTTTTTAATCTCATTCTGAAATTTACATTATATTACTATTATTAATGTCTCCTTAGGTCCTCTCAGCTGACATAGCAGGAAAATATGTGTGTGTTGGATATCGATCAGTATGTATACATATTTATCACCATCTGTGTCTATACCAAACTAAACATGAGTTCATAGTGATGTCTCCAACATTAGTCCATTACCAGTGAATCATTCTAGTCTCACTTATTTGTAGCCTTCCACTCCAATAGGGAGAAACCTTGCTCCCATCATCCACCATCCATTTGGTTAATTGTTTAATTTTTATATGCTAATAAATCAATATCAGGATTTTTTAACCTGCACTGCTCTGAGAGAGGACTTTATCAAGTATAGAGTGCTGACATTGAGCTCATTTTATCTTTGTTCTGCATTTCCAAAGTCACTTGAGTTAGCACTACCCGCAAACCCCCTCACTGAGGTTATTTAGTAGTTTATAATACAGTTAATTCCCTTATTATAATCAGAAATTCTTTCTGGAATCCCCTGACCTCCTAAAGTTATAAATGGATACAATATATTTATTTTATTTATTTATTTTTAAATGGTGCTGAGGATCAAACCCAGTGCCTCACAAGTGCTAGGCAAGTGATCTATCCTTGAGCCACAATCCCAGCCCATTGATTTCTTTTTTAAGTCACAGTCACTAATATGAATATTTGTATTGTAAAGTTGTATTTTAGCACATAAATACTGCATATCCATTATCATAGTATCATAAAGAATAGTTTTTATTTTATCATTGTATTGTGGAGCATTTAGAAGTGTTTTGTTTCATATCTAGGCAGTTGAAGATTTTCTAGTTTATTTCTTAATTTAACTGTTTCTTAATTCTACTGTGGTGAGAGGGCATTCATTAAATGATGTATTTATTGAATTTATTAATTTATTAATGAATGTATTTATTTGTATTTGTTGAAGTCTGTCTTTATTAACTAGCATATGACCATTTTGGTTAGTATTCTATGAATACTTGAAAAAGATATGCATTTGTTAGTGGTTAAATGCCAATTATAAATGCCAATTAGGCCCAGTGTGCTCATTGAATTTTCAGATTTTTTTAATATACTCAATCATTCTTTTAATCTGCTTCCTCTATTGGCTAATGAGAGAAATAAGTTAAGGTCTCTTAATATAATTATAAATGTGTGTTTTCTCTAATTTTTAAAATTTTTGTGGGGGTGTATTTTGAAGTTATCAAGACTATTATCATTACAAAAAATTTCTATCTCTAATAATTCATCTTGCATTAAAGCCTAATGTAATATAAGGGTAGTTACATTAACTCTGACTAATATATGCACAGTACATCTTATTTCATCTTCCTTTTTTATTTTTGAGCTTTCTGTAGTCTAAAAGAAATTATGGATTTCTAATAAGCAACACATAGGTGTTTTTAATTTGACAATACAGTTTGAGAATATTAATATATTCCTTGTAGCATTTAATCCTTCCACATATAATATTTTGACTCATAATTAGTTTTATCCCACATATCTTTTATATTTCTATTTGCTCCAACTGATTAATGCTCTCCTACTGTAATTTCTCTCATTTATATGCCCATTTCTATCAACTTGTCAATTATACATATATTTTATCATCACATTCTTTCAGTAGCTACTCTAAAATATTACAAGGACTTTTGTCTTGTTACAGTCTAATCTGAAATGTTACTTTGAAACTTCTCTAATAATTTTCAACTTAGAATTCTTTCCCTAGCTTTGTTTCCATAAGTGTATAAGTTATATTCTTAGGTTTGTACACATAATACACAGCATCCACAAATTTGTATAAGGAAAGTTTTACCAGTCATCTTAATGAATCCATCCTGTTAAAATTCAGTAGAACTTTAATGGACATCATAAAACCACAAATGCATGGTACAAAATCTATCCAAAGAATATATCCAGAATCACCAATATATTCTCTGTTTCTATAAGTTCAACTTTTTTTAGATTCATATGTAAGTGAAAACATGCTATATTTTTTGTAGGTGGTAAGATAAGGATTTTTCATCATTTTATATTTTTATTTGATCATACATAATATTGGGGTTTCTTTTTGACATTCATACATGTATAATAATTTTGTTCCATTTCACTTCATGCAGTATTTTACATTTCTGTGTCTGGCTTATTATATATACCATCATGTCCTTCAGGTTAATGAAATTAACCTTCTAATGAAATTTCCTTCTTTCTGAAGGATAAATAACATTTACATACATATGTGTGTGTGTGTGTGTATCTGTGTATACAACATATATAAGAATTTATATAAAATGCAATTATATATGCAATATATAATTAAATATACATACAAAATGTAGTATACTTTACATATGTATTTATATATAATGCACGTCCCATTTCCCATATCCATTCATCCATTGATATACACATAGGTTTGTTCCATATCTTGGTGGTTGTGAATAATGCCACAGCAAACATGGGAATGAACATATCACTTCAACATATTAATTTCATTTCATTTGTATATATACCAAGAAATAGAATTGCTAGATCATGTAATACTTCTATTATTAATTTTGCAGGAAACTTCATATCTCTTTTCATAATAACTAATTTTCATCCCTACTGTGTACTATGTGTCCTACTTTTATTAAGATACCACTAAAGTCTAAGGTCCCTACTTGGATATGAAAGAATTTTCAATTTACATATATTTTAATGTACTTATTTACAATTTTATTTCTTGTCAATATCTCAAAGGTTGGTTTATATGTTGGATTGTTAAATTTTAAGTGAGTAATGCATATCAGCTCTTTTCCATACCTGAGTTATGAATAAATAAATAAACTAAATATGTAATTGAAAAAATAGATCACAATATCACCTTTATATTAATGAAACTTTAGTAAACAATGCCATTTATAATCATGAGCATTGGCTATGCATCTGCCAGTTTTAGGGTGTGATAGAACACACAGAACTCTCTTTCAGGGTTCTTTTGATATCACAGCAGTAAGAGGCTGAACACAACTAAAACTTTGCTTCATTTATTTAAAAAAAAAAAAAGAAGTTAGGAAAAAGGCTTACACATGTGATGTCTGATTCTTTATTCTAACATCATTTTCCATGAGCTTTGGTGACCCAGAGTAACAATTCTATATGACCTCAGCTTGAGGTTAAATCCAGACACACTCCTGGTAGAGCAGTCACACAATACATATAATACAAGATCAGAAGTCCTATGCTAGAGAATTTCTCCCATTGGTTAAAGCCACATGGCCTGAGTGCCAGAAATCTCAATTCTGTGCACTAACTTCCTCGAAAAATGTCACATTCTGCTGCCGCCCCCCCCCATGCACCAAATATAAATATTTGGGGAAAAGATATATAACATTCATCTTTCCTATTCTACTCATTCTCACCTTCTTAAGAAACTGAAAGATAAAGACAAGAAAAGATAAAAGCAGGTGGAAAGAAATTGTTATTCTTACTGCTGATAAGAATGATTTTGAAGATTAGGCTGAAAAAAGAGTCAGGAGTGTGCTTCCTGATAATGAAATTCAGAATGAGGATAGCATATTCACTCAAGGACCCTGCTGAAATCAGAGAGCAAAATCCCAGCCACATATGGCAGCTGGAAGTGAGCAGGGCAGTTACAGGAGAAATTAGGATGTATTGAGCTAACAATGATCCATTTTTTTTTCTGTCAGAATTTATTAGTTGAATCATCACTGCTTGACCTGAGAAAGTGAATGAGAGGTATTGGAAAAACCCACTTCTTAATTTTTTTTTTTTCTCATGAAAATCAAAATCACACATATTACATTCATTCACTATAAGAGTTTATTTTATTTAAAATTTAAAATTTATTGACATGAATTGTTTCATATAATTGTTTTTCACAGTACTCCAGGTGCAAAGGCTGTTTACTTAGTGATAAAGTACAGTGCAGTTAATCAAAAGGGGCACTAGGAGCAAATTCCATGAATCCAATTTCTGGCCAGGGTGAGACCTTGGACAGGTATGACTGACTTCAAATTGAGAACATTCACACCCCACTTTGTAGATCATTGTGCATATGAAATGAGTTAGTGAGTGTCAAATATCAGTTGGCACTAATTATTTGTGCATTTTCTCTTAGTGTATAGTTTTTACACAATTTATCAGATATTTATTTGGCTTTTTCAAAGAACTTTTTTTAAGGACTGTTTTTGTTTTATTATTATTTTTCTCATTTTGTTATTATTTGATTCTTTTATATATTTTTATCTTTGTCTTTGTTAAATTTATGTGTTGAGAAATGATTGAATAATTTTTGATCTTTCAAAAATTTTTATTTTAAATATTTGCATTTGAGATTTTATTTTTTCTCCAAACTTCTATTTAGATTCATCCTGATGTTTGGGACATATCATATCTAACTACTGTTCAGTTTTAAGTTTGTCCTATTTTTTTCTGTATGTTTTTGCCTCTTTGTTTTCTTAGAAAAAAGGTAAAAACATCCCCCACAGCGGACACTCCACCGAGGCAGTCAGCGGCCACCATCCGGGAAAGCTGAAGGATACACCGCCACTCTCCTTCAGAGTGCGACATCAAAACAGGTCGGTGTCATTCAGCTCACCCCCCAGACAGCGGGAATTCGCATAAAATCTCTCCTAGGCTTGCCGGGAGAGGGAGTATCAAGCTGAGCCTCCATACAGGCTAGGGGGAAACCAGAGACACCTGACCTCCAACCCCTCCTCCCAGTAGCAGCGAAAAGGAAACCTGGCTAGCCAGCGCTGGGGGAGGGGCAAGCAGAAAAAATCAAAGTGATAGAGTGCCAGGGAGCCCAGCAGCCTGCAGCAGGGCCCGGAGAGCCAGGACAACTGATTCGCGTGGCCTGCCCTGCGGCTACAGAAGGCGTGGCGCCTCAGTGAAGCCATTAATTGGCAAGCAGGGAGGTTAGGGAAGGCCATTAGGTGGAATCCCACCAGCCAAGCCCACACGGACCCTTGGGCCGAGCACGGGTTCTCAGAAGGGGAAGGAAGCGGTACAGTCCCATCCCCCACAGCGGACACTCCGCCAAGGCAGTCAGCGGCCACCATCCGGGAAAGCTGAAGGATACACCGCCACTCTCCTTCAGAGTGCAACATCAAAACAGCGGACACTCCATCCAGGCAGTCAGTGGCCACCATCCGGGAAAGCTGAAGAATACACCACCACTCTCCAACAGCTTGCAACATCAAAACAGCCAGCAGCAGGACCCCGGAGATCCAGGCCAACTGATTCGCGCGGCCTGCCCCGCAGCTACAGAAGGCGTGGCGCCTCAGAGAAGCCATTAATTAGCAAGCAGGGAGGTTAGGGACTGCCATTAGGTGGAATCCCGCCAGCCAAGCCCACCGCCCACGCCTGGAACAGGCCCAGCGATCTGCCAGCATTGTAGTCACAACACCCCAATTGGAATAGGGACAGAGCAGAGCCGCCTTCCACTCCCGGAACAGGCCCAGAGAGCCGCCAGCGTGGTAGACACGTCACCCCAATTGGAGTAGGGGCACAGCCGCCGCCCGCACCTGCAAGGGAGACTTTTCAAGTATACAAGAGCAACATAAATAAATAGGGGGTAAATTTCAAAACACAAGAGTTGCACCAAGCAGAAAGAAACGCGGGCAGTATGAAAAGACAAGGAAAGAAAGGACCACAAGCAATGCAGGTCAACTCAACTTTAGAAGAGGTAATAGCTGCAACAGATGGAATATCAGACAAAGAGTTCAGGATATATATGCTTCAGATGATCTGGAGTCTCAAGGAAGACATGAGACAGCAAAATCAGACAATGAAAGATCACATTGACAAACAAATCCAGGAAGTAAAAGATCAATTTCACAGGGAGATAGAGGTAATAAAAAACAAACAAATTGAAATTCTAGAAATGCAGGAAACAATAAACCAACTTAAAAACTCAATTGAGAATACTACCAGCAGAGTAGATCACTTAGAAGAGAGAACATCAGACAATGAAGACAAAGTATTTCAACTGGAAAAGAACATAGACAGCTCAGCAAGTCTGCTAAGAAACCATGAGCAGAACATCCAAGAATTATGGGACAATATCAAAAGACCAAATTTAAGAGTCATTGGGATACAGGAAGGCACAGAGCTCCATTCCAAAGGAATAAACAGTCTATTCAGTGAAATAATATGAGAAAACTTCCCAGAATTGAAGATTGAGACAGAATCCCAAATCCTAGAAGCCTACAGGACGCCGAATGTGCAAAATCATAAGAGATCCACACCTAGACACATTATAATGAAGATGTCCAACATACAGAATAAGGAGAGAATTTTAAAAGCTGCAAGAGAAAGAAAGCAGATTACATTTAGGGGTAAACCAATCAGGATAACAGCTGATCTCTCAACACAGACTCTGAAAGCTAGAAGATCCTGGAATAACATATTTCAAACACTGAAAGACAATGGGCTCCAACCAAGAATCGTGTATCCGGCGAAATTAAGCTTCAGGTTAGAAGATGAAATTAAAACCTTCCACAATAAACAAAAGTTAAAAGAATTCGCAGCTAGAAAACCATCTCTTCAAAAAATCCTTGGCAAAACATTACAGGAAGAGGAAATGGAAAACAACATTGAAAACCAACAATGGGAGGTAGGACAGTAAAGGGGGGAAAGTAGTCAAAGAGGATAACAAATCAGGTTTAGTAACATCAATAAACAAATATGGATAGAAGAACAAACCATATCTCAATAATAACCCTAAATGTTAATGGCTTAAACTCACCAATTAAGAGACACAGGCAAGTAGAATGGATCAAAAAACAAGACCCAACAATATGCTGTCTACAGGAGACGCATTTGATAGGAAAAGATATACATAGACTGAAGGTGAAAGGTTGGGAAAAATCATATCACTCATATGGACCGCGGAAACAAGCAGGAGTGTCCATACTCATATCTAATAAAATAGATTTCAAGCCAAAGCTAATCAAAAGGGATATAGAAGGACACGTCATACTGCTCAAGGGAACCATACACCAACAAGACATAACAATCATAAATATATATGCCCCAAATAATGGTGCAGCTGTATTCATCAAGCAAACTCTTCTCAAGTTCAAGAGTCTAATAGACCAACATACAATAATGATGGGAGACTTCAACACACCTCTCTCACCACTGGACAGATCTTCCAAACAAAAGTTAAATAAGGAAACTATAGAACTCAATAACACAATTAACAACCTAGACTTAATTGACATATATAGACTATACCACCCAACATCAAGTAGCTACACTTTTTTCTCAGCAGCACATGGAACCTTCTCAAAAATAGACCATATACTATGTCACAGGGCAACTCTTAGACAATACAAAGGGGTAGAGATAATACCATGCATCTTATCTGATCATAATGGAATGAAACTGAAAATCAATGATAAAAGAAGAAAGGAAAAAGCAAGCATCACCTGGAGAATGAACAATAGGTTGCTGAGTGATCAATGGGTTTTAGAAGACATCAAGGAGGAAATTAAAAAATTCCTAGAGTTAAATGAAAACACAGACACAACATATCGGAATCTATGGGACACATTGAAAGCAGTTCTAAGAGGAAAATTCATTGCTTGGAGTTCATTCCTCAAAAAAAGAAAAAACCAACAAATAAATGATCTCATACTTCATCTCAAAATCCTAGAAAAAGAAGAGCAAAACAACAGCAAAAGAAGTAGAAGGCAAGAAATAATTAAAATCAGAGCTGAAATTAATGAAATTGAAACAAAAGAAACAATTGAAAAAATTGACAAAACTAAAAGCTGGTTCTTTGAAAAAATAAATAAAATTGACAGACCCTTAGCCATGCTAACGAAGAGAAGAAGAGAGAGAACCCAAATTACTAGCATACGGGATGAAAAAGGCAATATCACAACAGACACTTCAGAAATACAGAAGATAATCAGAAATTACTTTGAATCCTTATACTCCAATAAAATAGAAGATAGTGAAGGCATAGATAAATTCCTTGAGTCCTATGATCTGCCCAGATTGAGCCAGGAGGATATAGACAACCTAAACAGACCAATAACAATAGAGGAAATAGAAGAAACCATCAAAAGACTACCAACTAAGAAAAGCCCAGGACCGGATGGGTATACAGCAGAGTTTTACAAAACCTTTAAAGAGGAACTAACACCAATACTTTTCAAGCTATTTCAGGAAATAGAAAAAGAGGGAGAACTTCCAAATTCATTCTACGAGGCCAACATCACCCTGATTCCGAAACCAGACAAAGACACATCAAAGAAGGAAAACTACAGACCAATATCTCTAATGAACCTTGATGCAAAAATCCTCAATAAAATTCTGGCGAATCGGATTCAAATACATATCAAAAAAATTATACATCATGATCAAGTAGGATTCATCCCTGGGATGCAAGGCTGGTTTAAGATACGGAAATCAATAAATGTTATTCACCACATCAATAGACTTAAAAATAAGAACCATATGATCATCTCAATAGATGCAGAAAAAGCATTCGACAAAGTACAGCATCCCTTTATGTTCAAAACGCTAGAAAAATTAGGGATAACAGGATCATACCTCAACATTGTAAAAGCAATCTATGATAAGCCACAGGCCAGCATCATTCTGAATGGAGAAAAATTGAAGGCATTCCCTCTAAGATCTGGTACAAGACAGGGATGCCCTCTCTCACCACTTCTGTTCAACATAGTCCTCGAAACACTGGCCAGAGCAATTAGACAGTCAAAAGAAATTAAAGGCATAAAAATAGGAAAAGGAGAACTTAAATTATCACTATTTGCAGATGATATGATTCTATACCTAGCAGACCCAAAAGGGTCTACAAAGAAGCTATTAGAGCTAATAAATGAATTCAGCAAAGTGGCAGGATATAAGATCAACACGCATAAATCAAAGGCATTCCTGTATATCAGCGACAAATCCTCTGAAACGGAAATGAGGACAACTACTCCATTCACAATATCCCCCCAAAAAATAAAATACTTGGGAATCAACCTAACAAAAGAGGTGTGCCGCAGTCTGGCTGGGCACAAATCACGAGCCACTGAAGCAGGAACAAATTTTATTTTTTCTACTGCAAGAAAAAACCTCACACACACTCCTGGGGAATCCTCCCGAAAGCCACGAGGCTCCTCCAGGAACCCCCAGCCGGAAATATCTCCCCGGGAAACCCTCCTCCTGCCCTTCGCCAACCAATGGGAACTCCCGGGGAATCCCCGTGAGAACTAAAAATAGCGCGAGAACTCAAAATTAGCGCTAGAACTCAAAAGTAGCGGCAGAGGCGGATATTAACGCCTTGCCTGTCAATCAATACTGTTGGCAAAATGCCAGGGGCCATACAGACTCGGCTGTGGCTCTCAGCATCTCCCCCCTTCTGTTTAATTAAACAACAAGTAATGTGGCTTAGGGACCGTGCCTGTTAGGTAGTCCAATTCAACATATGGTCCTTACCCGTCATCGGATGAACTGACCTCTAGGCGTCAGCCTCCTGTCTTAGGTTGGTACCACTGCAATCGGATCATACCCGTCACTGACTACCGGTCCAGCATACAGCCATACTTGTGGATAGGCCTTTGCACCAGTGGGGGGGTGAGGTTCTTTGCCTCACCTCTGTTGGCCCCCAAACTTGTCCTTGGTGCCAATGGGGGGGTGAGGTTCTTTGCCTCACCTCTGTTGGCCCCCAAATTTTAGGCCATCACTAGTAGAAGGGAGGAGGATGAAAAATGCCATGACACCAAGCCAATTGAGGGCTCCTTTGAAAAATTGTACCACCGGTGACACCATCAGCAAAGATGCCAGCATTACCACAATTCACTGCACCAACAGATAGTTCACAATGCATACAAGTGATACATAGTCCAGGCAAGTTCTGCAAGCAGTTCAAAGTAGAGGAATCTGTCAATATGTCCATTTCCTCCCAAAGTAAATCTACTCCTTGATTGAGTATTACTTGTTGAGTTATTATTCACTGATGCATCAGTTTATACAGTTTGTTGATAGCTACCAAAGAAGCTGTAGTTTGGTTTTATCTTTGTCTTCACCGGCACTGGGATGAAGATAGGAATTCTGGCAATGATGCTAGGAAAAAAATTATGTAACATTCCAACAGGCATTAAGAAAACAATTTTTTGAACAATTTACATTATCCTGAACAGAATTATTAAATATAATGAGAAGGAAAGGTGAAAGCAAACAAACAGATCTGTTAACCCCCTTATTTGTTCACATATTAAAACAATTTTCAACAGCTGTTTACCCAATCTAAATTAAACCATTAAAATCACGTGAATAAAAAAAAAATTCGGATCCATTTATTCATGAGCGCTCCTCATATAAGATATATGGACATACACACATACAGACATACAACACAAAACAGAAGTGTGCGCACATAACATACAACATATAAGACAATAATAAAGGCCTTGTAGCTTTACCTAGGTGAAATCTCCATTGCAATGTTTAGAAACTCCACAGTCAAAAAATAAAACACAGTCAAAAAACAAAACTGATCAGAAAAACATTAACCTAGGTTTGTATGAGCTCAAAAAATAAAATAGAACTTTATGATGTGGGAAAAATGCAATAATAAAATAGATATTGAAAAAAGGCACCGTGGTTAATCACTGTCGCAGATGTAAGAATAGCCAAGCTGGAGCTCTGGATATCAGCTGTTATGGATTTCAGTCAAATCATCTTCTTTTTCTGTAGAAATTGTTTTGGTTAACCTCTCTGGAATCCAAATCGGCTGCTGTTCTCCCTGTGGGAACACACAAACGGAACCCCGACTCCAGACAATAACTGGGTCGGGACCTTTCCATTGTCCTGTTAGAATATCTTTCCAAAGTACCTTAGGTTTATGTACATTTTTCGGATACATATGTCTTTCCGCAGCACTAAGTCCTGATGAATCCAAATTTAGAAAGTTTAGAGTAAAAAGGGTTATTTTAAGTTTATCTTTGGGGGATATATACCCCTTTCCAATTCCCTCTTTTTGCTTTAATAAGTACGTTTTAATAGTTTGATGAGCAAAGCAATCTTTTTTTCCGCCAAGAAGGTATCTCGACCACCTTCAATTTAACCTTTTAAAGCCTTTCATTTATCATGTATACTGTACTTTTAAATGTACTTTTTCACCACCTACAGCTTTACTCTTTTAAATGAGGCTTATATTCTGTTTAAATCGCTAAATGTTAGTTTACATGGCTGCCCTTCAACCAAAGGCTCTTTTTTTTACTCCATTAAGAAGCTTTGTCTCAATCTGCCATGTACAAATACCTTTTTTCTTCTTTCTTCCTTTCTTAAGCTTTTAAAGTAAGTCTAGTTTCCTCAAAATCTTTTTAAATGGCATTTTACAACTTTTTACTTTACCACACAGAGATTATCTCATCTAGAAACATTTCTTTTTCCTTTAACCTTTTATATTAAAATATATTTCCACATCTTGAATCTTTTTATCTCTTTTTTAACCATTAACCCTTTTTATAAATTCACATTCTAAAACAACCCTTATAAAATTTCTGATTTAGACAAATTACTCCACTTTAATAAGATGAAATATTTTCATGTTTTCTAAGGTACTATTATACTGTAATTGAAACCCAACTGAAACTTCTTATACTCTCTGTATATAAATTACACATGATAGAATCTTAACTCTTAGTATTGTTTTAGCAAAGACACAGACCAAAGCAATATTAAACCTTTTTTTTCCCATTTACCAATTTATGAAAACACACATAATGTTTAAATATATTACCTTATGGAACTTAATAAGTAAAGAGTACTTGATTTTATATTTAGTGGTTGATATTTTAACACTTTAGCTTGGTAATTAATCAGATGTCTGTAAAAACCAAGATCTTAGACAAATGTAGTAAACAGAACTAGCCATCTCTTTCTTGTTGAAGAAAAATCCTTCTACAGGATACCATGATGATTGATAGACTTAATAACTCGTCTGTAAAAAGCCATGGGCTACATTTTTGTATTGTATCAACATATGCCCTAGCTGTTCTTGGTCTTACTGGGGTGCCTCCTTTCTCTAACAATTTGTCTTCCTCAGAGGCGAACAAATTCAAACCTTGAGTCAACCATTTTCCCCAGTTTGCCTGAGAAAGTTCTAGGAACAGGCAACTTGAAATAAAAACAAAATAAATCACAACAAGAACACATTGTTTTTTGAAATGGTCACCCATTTTTTTTGCTCTCCTTCAGGAGCGAGCAAATTCACTTACCCCCAAGCTTCAGACATCCCACGTACGGACCACCAAATGCCGCAGTCTGGCTGGGCACAAATCACGAGCCACTGAAGCAGGAACAAATTTTATTTTTTCTACTGCAAGAAAAAACCTCACACACACTCCTGGGGAATCCTCCCGAAAGCCACGAGGCTCCTCCAGGAACCCCCAGCCGGAAATATCTCCCCGGGAAACCCTCCTCCTGCCCTTCGCCAACCAATGGGAACTCCAAGGGAATCCCCGTGAGAACTAAAAATAGCGCGAGAACTCAAAATTAGCGCTAGAACTCAAAAGTAGCGGCAGAGGCGGATATTAACGCCTTGCCTGTCAATCAATACTGTTGGCAAAATGCCAGGGGCCATACAGACTCGGCTGTGGCTCTCAGCAGAGGTGAAAGATTTATACAACGAAAATTACAGAACCCTAAAGAAAGACATAGAAGAAGACCTTAGAAGATGGAAAAACATACCCTGCTCATGGATAGGCAGAACTAACATCATCAAAATGGCGATATTACCAAAAGTTCTCTATAAGTTCAATGCAATGCCAATCAAAATCCCAACAGCATATCTTGTAGAAATAGATAAAAGAATCATGAAATTCATATGGAATAATAAAAGACCCAGAATAGCAAAAACAATACTAAGCAGGAAGTGTGAATCAGGCGGTATAGCGATACCAGACTTCAAACTATACTACAGAGCAATAGTAACAAAAACAGCATGGTACTGGTACCAAAACAGGCGGGTGGACCAATGGTACAGAATAGAGGACACAATAACCAATCCACAAAACTACAACTATCTTATTTTTGATAAAGGGGCTAAAAGCATGCAATGGAGGAAGGATAGCATTTTCAACAAATGGTGCTGGGAAAACTGGAAATCCATTTGCACCAAAATGAATCTGAATCCCTATCTCTCGCCATGCACAAAAGTTGACTCAAAATGGATCAAGGAGCTTGATATTAAATCAGAGACACGGCATCTGATAGAAGAAAAAGTTGGTTATGATCTACACGCTGTGGGATCGGGCTCCAAATTCCTCAATAGGACACCCATAGCGCTAGAGTTAACAAATAGAATCAACAAATGGGACTTACTCAAACTAAAAAGTTTTTTCTCAGCAAAAGAAACAATAAGAGAGATAAATAGGGAGCCTACATCCTGGGAACAAATCTTTACTCCACACACTTCAGATAGAGCCCTAATAACCAGAATATACAAAGAACTCAAAAAATTAGACAATAAGATAACAAATAACCCAATCAATAAATGGGCCAAGGACCTGAACAGACACTTCTCAGAGGAGGACATACAATCAATCAACAAGTACATGAAAAAATGCTCACCATCGCTAGCAGTCAGAGAAATGCAAATCAAAACTACCCTAAGATACCATCTCACTCCAGTAAGACTGGCAGCCATTAGGAAGTCAAACAACAATAAGTGCTGGAGAGGATGCGGGGAAAAGGGCACTCTTGTTCATTGCTGGTGGGACTGCAAATTGGTGCAGCCAATTTGGAAAGCAGTATGGAGATTTCTCGGAAAGCTGGGAATGGAACCACCATTTGACCCAGCTATTCCCCTTCTCGGTCTATTCCCTAAAGCCCTAACAAGAGCATGCTACAGGGACACTGCTACATCGATGTTCATAGCAGCTCAATTCACGATAGCAAGACTGTGGAACCAGCCTAGATGCCCTTCAATAGATGAATGGATAAAAAAAATGTGGCATTTATACACTATGGAGTATTACTCTGCATTAAAAAATGACAAAATTATAGAATTTGGAGGGAAATGGATGGCATTAGAGCAGATTATGCTAAGTGAAGCTAGTCAATCTTTAAAAAACAAATACCAAATGACTCCTTTGATATAAGGGGTGTAAACAAGGACAGGGTAGGGACGAAGAGCTTGAGAAGAATATTTACAGTAAACAGGGATGAGAGGTGGGAGGGAAAGGGAGTGAGAAGGGAAATTGCATGGAAATGGAAGGCGATCCTCAGGGTTATACAAAATGTCATATAAGAGGTAAGGAGGGGTAAGTCAAGAGAATACAAATGGAAGACATGATTTACAGTAGAAGGGGTAGAGAGAGAAAAGGGGAGGGGAGGGGAGGGGAGGGGAGGGGGGATAGTAGACAATAGGACAGACAGCAGAATACATCAGACACTAGAAAGGCAATATGTCAATCAATGGAAGGGTAACTGATGTGATACAGCAATTTGTATACGGGGTAAAAGCGGGAGTTCATAATCCACTTGAATCAAACCGTGTAATATGATGTATTAAGAACTATGTAATGTTATGAACGACCAATAAAAAAAAAAAAAAAAAAAAAGAAAAAAGGTAAAAACATATGAAATTATTTTTCCTTTTTGTTTCTCACTCTCTTTAACTCATTTACAATTCTATTACTAAGTTTGGAGATGAAGGTTCTATTCACATGTATTTTGTATACTGTATTCTGGAAGTTCAAATATTCAATTCCAAAATAAGTTTCTTTTGCATGTATTTTTATCTATCACTACAGTTATCATTTATGACTAAATCTAAACACATTGATTTCATAGTCTTACAGCCTTAAATATGAATATAAAGACATGATGCTGACGATACTACATTTTTTAACCAAAAAATAACTAGATTTTTAGACAAAATCATTTTGTTTTAAAAATGCAAAATAGCCTATGAACATATTTTAATATCAGAGAGTAGATTTATTTCTAGCATCTGTTTATAAAATGAAAACAAAATAAAGCATTTGATATACATAGATGATAATATTTCAAATTGCTGTGAGTGAATTCTCATCAACTATTCATATTGAGGTGTTTAATAAAAACAAAAGATCTTCAATAACTGTCAAGTATAAATAAATTTTAAATTGTTTTTAAGTCAATATATGAAATAAATAAGTACATAAAAATCAAACTTAATTTTAGTTTATGAGACTTATATAAAAAGAAAATAATGATATAACATAAAAATTAGAACTTTCATGTTGATATTAACATGATTAAAGAAGTAGTCTAGGAATCCAAAATCTTTAGCATTTTATTTCTTTTTAATAATATGGGATTAAATTATCATCAAAGTAGATGTAGGGACAAAGGTATATAGATTTAAAATTTACTACTGATTAATACTGCTTAAATAAAAACCTACTGAGCTTTAGTAATGTAAGTTTTAATATGTTTCTTCCTACATAATATAATTTTGCTAATTCATAGCAAGAAACACATTCCTTCATCAATTTTTATATCACTTCAATTATAGTCTTTTTATAAAAAAGGAATTCCCTTGGGGTTGTATATTCATGAGAATACCTCAATATGGCACTAGCATTTTTCATGACATGACATTAAGATGTTAATTTAGCAGAGAAACAAAACTGTTAAAATATGTTAACTGCATATAGGCATTTAAATTTCCTTTGAAACTTGATCTGTAAAACCACACTATAAGATAGTGGTATCAAAATACTTTCTAATTTTTGTGTAGTTCTGGGATTGAAATCGGGGCTATGTACACTGTAGATAAGTGCTCTATCACTGAGCTATCCCGCTTACTTTATTATATTACTAAGAAATATGTCTTGCAAATGAAATAGATGAATTGGAACTTCAAATCGGTTGAAAACAGATATTGATGCTAAATCAATAAAAGCCTAATCTGGTAGAACTTCACATATGTAAAAAGATAAAGCTGTAATCTGAAAAGAGAAGAAGTAAAAGACAATGAGTACTCATTATTTTCTTGGGAATCTTGAAGGAAATCTAAAAATAATTGATCTTCTGGCACAAAAACCCTCAGGTATTTTTAGTTCACTGGAAAAAATGTCAGATTAAAAATTATCTTGACCAGAGATCCAGTGAAGATGCTTTAATATGTTTCGAAAGAGAAACTTTAAATAAACTCAAAGAAATATTTTTCAGGTATTAAGTGAGCCAGCACTAAAGCCATTACAATCTATTGAAAACTCACTTCTCCTCTTTGGATATCAGTTTAGCTAAAACTTAAGGCACTGAGATTTAAAGCCTGCATTGGATTCTATTATTGTGATGGCATTTTATGAGACTGCAACAGGAATAGTGAGGTAGGTGGTATATATGAGACTTCAGCCAAAGTCTTTCAAGACACACAAGTGGGTCAAAATTTTAGCTTTATCTCTTACTACAGTTGTGGTCCAGAATGGGCCATGCCATGTGACTCTCAGAGCCTAAAGCCTTAGATCTTTTTCATGTAAAATGAGATTACCTAAATTTATAGGACTGAGATGAGGATAACAAGAGAGAATTAATATTAATTTCTTACTGTATAGCAGTAAATGCTCAAGCAATATTAGCAGTTTCTATGTTGACATTTATTTTTCCCACAGATGTGAGACAGTATGCCAGGATGAATATTTTCCAGTTAGTTTTATTTCCTTACTGACAGGATTATTGTAGGATTCAAATAAAATGTAAAATAAATACCATGCAACCTGGTAAACATATGTTAGGCTGGCACAAATATGCACAAGACACTAACCTGGTGCAAATCATGAGGTGCCATGTGACCAAGACAAGCTAATTCAGCACAGCACCGGCTGTCACCTGACAGAACTGTCTGTTCTTGTGTGTTTATTTTGCTCTTGTTTTGACAAGCTCATTACTTTAAGGCATAAAACACTTGATATTTGATTTAGCTCTTCCATATTGTTGATAGTATTTGAAATTAGTTTCATTTAGTTTTCATTTCTCTGGTTGTACACAAAGTAGAGTCACACGATTCGTGTTTTCATACATGTACTTTGGTTAATGATGTCCATCTCATTCCACCATCTTTCCTACTCCAATACCCACCTTTTCCACTCCCTCCCCTTTGCCTTATCAAAAGTTCCTCCATTCCTCCCATGCCCCCTCCAACCCCCATTATGAATCAGCATCCTTAGACCAGAGAAAACATTTGGCCTTTGGTTTTGGGGGGATTGGCTTACTTCACTTAGCATGATATTCTCCAATAGACGATTGCTTGAAGTACACTAATAACTTCATATATTGATTAAAAATAAAATCTTGCCTTGGAGAAAGCACTATAAATATACAACAAACTTAGGTTAATACTTCTATGGGAAAAGTTAATAGTATAAATGCCTGCTATTCATTGAAATATTGTTAGAAAGACAAAATGGCACTAAGAAGAGCAATTATACTATGATATTACATTTAGTATATGACTGAAAATCTTTTTTCTCTTCCAATTTTCATATTATTTATAAAAAATAAGGAAAGTCAAATGCATTAATAAAGAGAGTGAAATAAAGCAATCTCTTTCAGCTTTGGTCTTTTAATTGGGAAATTACTTGAGTCACTCTTGGCTACATCCTCAATATTAAAGTCTTGTGAGCTTCTTGCCATCTATACCATAGGTCTAAACCCTTTACAGAAATTAAAGATTCCTCTAATAATATTCTCATGACACCATCCTAATATTCTAGGTATTGTATGATAAGTGTAGCATGTTGGAAATAATTTGTTCTTAAATTATTTTTAAATACATTATTGTTAACCCAAAGATATTTCCATACATTGGAATATATATTAACATTTCCACTTTCTCTTATTATGTAACAATTTCATGAGAGGTAGAAAGCAACACATGAATCTTTTCAGATGTTATTGCAATGTCACTATCAAAATGACTATCCTTGAAATTTTTAGTTAAAGCAAAGAAAACTGAGAGTGTAAAAAATTGTACATATATTTCCACCCATTCCAAAACACATAGCCAATAACTGTCTTAAATTAATAATTTTAAAATAGTATTTATCTACTTCGCATTCACCCACTCTGCAGAATGCCAGTATTCACAGATTCTTCCCAAAGTTTTTCAAGTTTCCAGTTAAGTCTTGCATAATGTTCATGAAGCAATGCTACATGTTCTTTAACCCAGAGCTGCTAGGCCATTTGACTACTAGCTGGTTCTTATGCCAGTAGTCAAGGACATTGAGACTCATACACACAGGTTCTTCCACAAATTGCCTAGTACTATTGATTTTCAGGGCTCCCAACCAGCCATTGCCTGAACATGTATACCCATCAAAGTATGGTGTATTTTTTCTGTTTCTTTTCCATTCTAAATTGTCTCCTGATTAGAATTATTTATGCTTTTATACCATACCTACTTCCAGGATTACAAATCAGGATTCTATTATGCTTTTATTGTGTTACAGAGAAATAACTTATTTCAGAGTTTATTAAGCCACCAGAATAGTTTAAAATATATTTGTGATTTAAAAATTGAAATTAGAATTTTTTTTTCATTTGATTATCTTTACTCTGCATAGCATGATTCCCACCTTCACCTCCAACTAAATCGTATACTACTCTCCCCACTTGCCATCATGCTTCAAGCACACTAGTCTCCCATTGAAAGTGCTTCCCTCCTTACTGCTTTAAAACTTCTGCTCATGGGGTCCTTTTGACTTGATATCCTTATTCTTCACTGGCATATTTCCTCCTCATCATTTATGTGCAAGGTTTATAACACACACTACTTCATTCCTTTTTCCATAGTGCATATGTACTCAAAAAGTTATGACAACATCTAAGAAACCAGCATGATTTATATGTCTTGAAGATTTGGGCCCAGATAAAATTCTTAAAATATCACAGTTTGTTTTTAATTCAGAAACTTGTTCACTCTGTTGCCCTTATTTTTTCTCTTACCAATGCCATGGCTGTAATATGACATCCACCATATATCACAATGATTCTACCTGAAAACTATAAGCACTTTTCCTCATTTCCTTAGGCCCAAGCTGTGAGTGCACTAATCTAAAAAGCCCATCTGGCTAATGAAGCATATAATATGTGTATTTAATGCAGATAACTGGACATACGAATACTTCTTGATCTCATTTTCAGACTCTGGTACTTAATGGAAGTAAAGGGGCAGATATAGACAAATATTTTCTTTCCAGAATCCTGAAATTATATCACATGGTATCTACCTCCTCCTTCATGAATACAGAACACCACACATTAATAGGATTGCAGTTTGGGGAGAGATATTTAATTAGAAATGTGCCATTTTCATGATTCTATATTTAGAAGACCCAAAATATTCCACCAGAAGACTTTTAGAGCTAACAAAAAAATTTAGTAAAGTAGCAGGATACAAGATCAAAACACATAAATCAATTGCTTTCCTATACTCCAATAATGAATCTGCTCAAATCACAATAACCTAAAAAAAAAGTACTTGGTAATTAATCTAAGAAGGAAGAGAAGGATGTCTACAATGAAAATTATAGAACAATGAAGAAAGGAATTGAAGAGGACGTCAGAAGATGGAAAGAACTCCCAAGATTATTAGATAGGCAGAATTATTATTGTCAAAATGGCCATATTTCCTAAGGCATCACAAAGAGTCAATGCAATCCTATCAAAATACCAGTGATATTCTTCATAGAACTAGAAAAAAAAAACAGTTCTAAAATTTACCCGGAAAGTCAAAAGAGCCAGAATAGCCAAAGCAATCCTGAGCAAGAAAAGTGATATTGGTGACATAACAATACAAGACCTCAAATTATACTACAGAGCTTAGTAGCAAGAACAGCATGGTTCTGGCACCAAAACAGACATGAAGACAAATGGAACAGAATAGAAGACACAGAGATTAATCCACATAGGTAGTCATCT
Organism: Urocitellus parryii; assembly: GCF_045843805.1. Classification (NCBI taxonomy): domain Eukaryota; kingdom Metazoa; phylum Chordata; class Mammalia; order Rodentia; family Sciuridae; genus Urocitellus; species Urocitellus parryii. The sequence continues at coordinate 64,887,427 of NC_135538.1, read as the reverse complement.
GATACTCAAAAAAAAAAGATGCTAAAATATATATTAGAGAAAGGTAGCCTATTTAACAATTGATTCTGGGAAAATTTTATATCCATATGTAGAACTTGATCCCCATCTCTCACCATCCACAAAAGGCAACTCAAAGTGGAATGAAGACCTAGGCATTAGACAAGAAACTCTGCAACTGCTAGAGGAAATTGTAGACCCAACACTCCAACATGCTGGTACAGGAACTGACTTCATTAACAAGACTCCTAGAATACAAGAAATAAAGCCAAGAATCAATGAGTGGCATGGCTTCATATTAAAAAGACTTTTACACAGTAAAGGAAATAATTAAGAGTATGAAGAAAGAGCCTGCAGAATGGGAGAAGATCTTTACCAGCTACTCCTCAGGTAGAAAATTAATATCCAAAACTCAAAGAACTTATCACAATAATGCAGATAACCCAATTCATAGTTGCAATATAACTAAACAGACACTTCCCCAAAGAAGAAATATAAATGGTCCAGAGATACATGAAAAAATGTTAGACATATCTAGCAATGAGCTATTATATTGAGATTTCATCTCACTCCAGTTAGAATGGCAATTATCAAGAATAAAAATAATAATAAGTGTTGGTGAGAATGTGGGGGAATTACACTCATACATTGTTTGTATGAGTACAAATTAGTGGCACCACTCTAAAAGCAGGTGTGGAACTACCCTATGACCCAGCTACGTACTCCTAGGTGTATATCCCAAAGATCTAAAATTTTATAGCCAAAATTCACAATAGCCAAATTACAAAACCACATTAGGTGCCCTTAAACAGAGAATGAATAAAGAAAAGGTGGCATATATACACAATGGAGTATATTAATCAGCCATAAAGAAGAATGAAATTATGACATCTGTTGGTAAATGTATGGAACTAGAGACTATAATGCTGAGGGAAATAAGCCAGACTCAGAAAGTCAAAGGTCAAACAAACATTTACTCTGATATAAGAAATCTAGTGCAAATTAAGGAACCAAAACAAGAAATGGTGAAGAGAGTCATCCAAATAGATCAGTGTAGTTGAGGAATGAATCAAGGGGAAAGAAGGAGGGACAGGATAAGAGAAGAACAGTGGAATGAATCTGACCTAACTTCCCTATGTATATATATGAATATACCTTAGTGAATCGCATCATTATATATATCCACAAGATAGTAATTTTAAGAAAACTATAGATAAAGAGCAGAAAGATCAGTAGAGGAAAGGGAACAAAGCGGGATGAGAGTAAGGAAAGTGGAAGTATTAGGGATTGAATTAATAAATAAAAAATTTTAAATGCATTTTAATAGATCATTAATTTTCACTGCATATATCTTTTACCATGTGACTATTTAGATAATATGTATTTATTACTCTTTGAAGTTACTATGTTCTCAGAGATATGTATGTGCAACATTTTAATTATTTTATTGAAATAAAATAATTTTAAATACATAGAAATGCATGCATACAAATGAAATTATTCACAGTATTAAAAATGAATATATTTTTCATATTACGCACTTAGTTATTGTAACCTGTGAAAATTTGCACTTGGTGGCCATATTGAAATAACTATTAGAGCAAGGCATGGTGGTGCATATCTGTAATCTCAGAAACCCAGGAGGCTGAGGCAGGAGGATCAAAAGTTGAAGGCCAGCCTCAGCAATTTAGAAGACCATACGCAACTTAGTGAGATCCTGTCTCAAAATAAAAAAATAAATAGGGCTAGGGATGTGGTTTAGCAGTTAAGCAACCCTGGGTTCAATCCCTGTACCCCAAAAAACAAAATAAAAAACAAAGAAATAATCATCATAAATAAATAGCTAACATAAATAAATACCATGGAGAAACTGCTTTTATTTATTTTAAAAAAGAGATGACAATACATAGCCATATCTATAATAAAATTAAATTTTTAAACAGAGGAATATGATAAAAATTGTAATTACTACAGTGTAAAAGTAAACTTCTATTATTCACATACAAAAATTAATAATCTTCATGTAAACAAAAATAATCAAAATGTCTTGTGGAAGAAAAAAATTGTAATTACAAGAAAAATAATGAAATCCATAAGGATGAACTTACAACATAAACAGAAACAATTAAACCTATAAGAATCAAACCCTAAACAACTCTTTAAGAATAAAATACACTTTAATATAAGCTATTCCTTTTTGTGAATAAAATATTTCAAAATTGTAAAGATGTTAATCCTTTCCAAAATAATAGATAAATTATATGTGGTTTCCCCCAAATGCTAAACTTCCTTGATATGTTGAAACTTCCTTTTATATAGAAAGGACAACATAAAACAACATTTAGGCAAACATTAAAATATAAGAGAATATAAAGATGCAGTACTGCCACACACATGGATAAAGAGAAAATAATGAAAATGCCTAATTATACACATGGATGCAAAAAGGTTGGAAGTGATGCGGGATGCTAGCACAGGGAATGGTAGCCATCAATGCAGGAAGAAGGATAGTATTAGACAAATAAAGAATTTTGAAGCTCTAGTGCAATAATTGAGTGATACAGGTATTATTTATAGAAGCTAAAACCATTGTTTCAAAGATGGTTAGAGAGAAGAATATTTCTACCTCTTTAAGATACACTACAAAAGAGGGGAAAACATATTCCTGTACAATTTGAAAGATATGTACAAATTTGTATCAGCAGATTTAGGAAAGTAAGGTATAATCTTTTCCTTATGTGAAACTGTAAGAAATACACAATAATGCCTATGTACTATTCTTCCCCAAATGTTAATCTAAATATATTCAAGAACAAGAAACAAGAAATAAGAAACAAGGAAAAAACAACAAGCACTAATGTATCCTAACAGATCAAAGTTCTGGAAACATAAAAATTCAATGCTATAAAAATTCATAAAGAGACAGTTCAACAGTAAAAGAAACTGAAAAAATACAGTCAAATACAATTTGCAAATCACAGTTAGATTCTGGGGATTTGCCAAAAAAGATTCTAAAGGTATTTTTGAGAATAACTAGAGAATTTTTGAAATTAGTGTGGATTTTCTTAGACATTGGATTAGTTATTCTTAGGAGATTGATGATGACATGTATATTTGAAAAATTATAAAACACCTGAAAATTACTTCAAATTGTTTCACACACAAAAAAAAAATATGTAAGTGCTTTGAGAGAAAAAAAATTTTTGGAAAAAAATGTTCATGTGTAAATCTAGCTAGGCACAGGTTGTATAGGTACCTGAAGTAAAATTCTTCCTGTGTGTCTGTAGTTTTGACATTTTCTCCAAATAAAAATTTATAAGATGAGCAGACTCTTCTGATATATCGATATTATATTCTATTTTAAATATAGAAAGAAAGAAGCAAAGATCAGCTTTCTGATAAATTTATGTTTAAAAGAAAATTTTTAAAATACAGTATTAATGTACATGCCTCTTCCCTCATCAACCATGCTCCCTGTAGAAGACACACTTGCAAAATTGAAATTGAAATAAGAGAAATCACAAGAAGTAAACTGGTTTTGAAATATGTTCTTAATAGGATTAAACAAATTATAGGTGTCAAAGGAAAAGACATCTAACTGCACAACAACCATCTTCAAATAGGTCAACCTCCCACAGAAGGAGGATTTGGATGGCTTGGATTTACAAGTGAAAGAAAAACAGAACAAAAGACTAAAAGTCAGGCAAAATGGGATTTAGGGTAACATAATCTGAATTTGGTCTTGCTCTCTTCTTTGCTCTCTGCTTGCCTTTGTGTTGATGAAGTTTTTTGGATACCTTCCCCTTCACGCTCACAGAGGTATGCCAGCCATGCCAGTCACTCCAGTCTTATGCCTATTCTCTAGCAACTGTGATAGCTGAAGAAAGATTCTGTCACTCAAACAGATTCCCACTGCTCCAATTGTCCAATCTTTTCTTAGATAAGATAGCAATCCTTTAAAATAAATAAATAAATAGATAGATAGATAGATAGATAGATAAATAAATAAAAGAAAAATCCCTGCAGTCAGGGGCATGTGAGGCGCTGATTTACTGGACTGATGTAGTTCAAATCTGAAAGAGGAATGGCATCATTAACACCTGGTCTCCTTGAACTGAAGAGGATGTTTCCTGAAACAAAATTAGGACTCTCTTAATATAAAATGTGGGAATGAGGGCTGGGCAGGGATAAACAACAGCTGTCAACTATCAGCACCATGGCCATTTCTACAACCCCAAATTGCGCATTTTGTTATTTTTGTCATATTTTATGATTTCAAGCAAATTACATGAACAATTTTGGAGATTTTTGTCTCTTCTATATATAGAAGAAAGATCTGGATTCTCATAACATAGTATTAATAATATTCAATCCCAAATTACTTAGCATACAATGAATCACATAAAATATTTAATAGGGTGAACTATCTTTGATTATAAGTTTCCTGGTTTCACATTCATTTTTACTCAGCTGAACATATTTCCTATTTGGTACAGTTCATTAAAAATTATAAATCTTTTCTGTATTCATTTGTTTCTCATTAATTTTTGTACTATTTAATTTCTAGTTACATTTCTACAAAGTTAAATTAATATTAAGGATGAAATACTAACCCACAAAGCAAAGAGATTCATATTCAAGAATGATTTATTTTTAATAGAGAACAAAGTTGTCATAGTAATACATTAATTTTCTGGAGAGTAAGGTGCCTATTATTCTGGTAACAACATATATCTATCACTCTTGCCCTTCATTAGAGAGATAAAATCATGCCTGATGAGCATGAAAGTGCACCATATTATAAACTACCACATTTCTACACAATACAATGTGAATTAAAAATACAGAAATCATTTTGTGTATATGCTTTATGAATCACTAATCACTTTATTATTATGTTAAAAACCTGATGAACCTATGAATTTACTATGATTTCCAATGACCCTTACATAAAAACTCAAATACTTTGTATACTTTTGATTTTTTTATTTTATAGAACTGTGTCAATTCATTTTTCATTCAGTAAGAGATAATCCTAAAATCTAAAAGGCTTACAAAATTTAGTTCTCATTCATGTTATATAAATGTTGAAGTTTGGCATTAGCCTGGCTGGGCATTGCTGGATTTGATTGATCAATCTGATTGTGGTTGACTTTTCTTCTTGAGTTTTCTTATTCCAGGAACCATGTTGAAATACTGACCATTACTATAGCTCACAGTTGTAAAGGCAAAAGCCAGAAGTTAAATGAGCAACTGATGGAAACTGCCAATACCTCTTTTAGCTTTTAATAAAATGTGTTAAAAGTCATATGTGCATTCATATTGGTCCAATAAAAGCACATGTCAAAGCCCCACATCATTGTGACATGGATTAGATTTCTCCCAAGATTAGGAATCAGATGTAAGTAAAGAATGGTGAATAATTGATTGGAAATAATATTATATGCCACAAGAAATATCCAAGTAGCTGACTTATTTTTCTATGCATGGAACAGACAGATGGCTAATCATCCACTTGTTAATTTACATACCCATGTTTGCTCACTATGGATCATGTTCCTATTAAGTGCTTCTTTGTAACATGGATTAACAATATCAGGGAGAAAATAGAGAAACATATTTCTACTTCCCCTTCTCTTCCTCCTCCATTTCTTTCTCCTCTTCCTTTTCTTCCTTCTTCTAAAAGTTCTTTATATACTTTTAAAATATAGTGTAGTATGTTAAGGAATGACTGAGTTGAGGTCTTTTGTCACTTATTCACAAGTGGAAAAAGTTTATCATAGCTAATTTATGGCCTTTGGTAATTCTAACATTTGAGTCATCTCAGCGATTGCATTTCCCCTTATGATTTGAATTTTTGTGATTCATTGACTGCTAAGTAAATTGTGATTGAAAATTATTAATATTATGTTATTAGAATTCAAATCTTACTTAAATCCTAAAGAGGATAATGATATTTACTTTTCACTAGGTATTCTGACAGGTTTAAGATCAGGCCACACATTCCAACTTGGTTTTAGTGCTTTTCTATTCCAATGTCAGCTCAGATTTTAAAGTATTTTCAGTCTATTCGGACCAGCTCCACAGACTTGTTCTATTCAGTGGACAATCTGGGAATGGGTGAAAGCCTACTTTATAACTCAGATTCCAGAATCTCTGATATGTTTAGAAGAGATCCACATGTGTAAAGTTTGAATGTGAGCCCAGAAGTTCATGCACAATTTATGGGACTTCTGTTGATCTCCCTCTTTTCTGTGATCTTTTAACATTTTCTACTTCCTTGAGGCTGTCCTTTGCTGTCCTATCTCCAAAAAACTAAAGTCTACTTATTCCAGCTACTTCCTAAAAGTATGTTCAAGAATAAATGATGGAAGAACAGAGAAAAGAAAACTAAATGGGGATTTACTTCATGCTCTGGGGACCACAGCTTTTATCAGCAAAGGGTTTCCTCTCTCATTGCATGAGCCTGCCTGCCAGCCCCTGCCACCAATATGCAGCTGCCAGCTACCACCTCACCCCTGCCTGGAAGCTAGTGCTAGAGAGATCATTCCCAACCTTTACTAATATCTTCTTTCTGCTCAGATGAGAAAGATTTCTCAAGGAGCTCTTTCTATATGCTTTAGTTATGTGTTTCCTTATTTCGGGCTGGTTTTAGTTCAGGCTGGGTGATTCCAGAAAAAAATAAAAAATAAAAAACTATCAACTGGCAGCCAAGGAGGCTGTGGCAGGAGGATCACAAGTTCAAAGCCAGCCTCAGAAAAAGCAAGGTGCTAAAGAATTCAGTGAGACCCTGTCTCTAAAAAAAATACAGGGACATGGCTCAGTGTTTGAGTTCCCCTGATTTCAAAACCCCTATAGCAAAAATAAATAAATAAAAATAAAACTACCAACTGACCACTAGTTCTATAGAACTTAAATTTTGAAATTATGATCTCTCGTCTGAATATACCTTTTTCCATGTACTTTTAAGTACCCTTGATTGCTATGTTCCATGCATACTGTCCAAGATTTATTATTGTTTTTAGATGGATAGATGAGGAGGAGCATTCTTATTCCTTATCCTTACTTTATGAACTTCAAGCTCCTAAATAACTGTAAATGAGCATATGAGAATGGAAATGAAGACAGTAAAGCTAAAAAAAGTGAAGGGCTAGAAATGCAATATAATGCCAGGCAAGAGGCCACAGGAGGAAAGCACCAGTATGGAGAGGAGAAGGCCTCATGCTGATGTGACAGTTTGTTTTCAGTGATGACATGTTTTTCTGAGCTAGCTTGAAAAAGATAGCTTGAGAAATTACAAGAGTGAATGTTCAAGAGAAATCTGGGAGATACATCTGGTGTAATCAACATTTCTACCAATAAAACTCTTTAGAACACTTTAGACATTCTGTCACTGTCCATAAAACTTGTAACAAAATTTGAGTTAGCAATAGGAAATGTCATATTCTTTTCCTCTCTTTGGTATTATTTATTATAAATAAAATAACAAACATGGTATATGTTACAAAGGCAGAAAAAAAGAAAAATAACTAGTAACTTCAGAAAGATTAAATCAACTATCATGAAAAAATGTCAAAATTATCAATAAATAAGTAATAAAGATAATGCATGGTGGTGCACATCTGTAATCCCAGCAACTCAGGAAGCTGAAACAGGAGGATCTCAAGTTTGAGGATGGCCTCAGCAACTTAGCATGACCCTCAGCAAAGTAGCAAAACCTTGTCGCAAATAAAAATGTATTTTAAAAAAACAGGGTGGAGGTAGAGCTTAGGGGTAGAGCATCCTGTGTTAAATCTCCAATACCCAAAAAGAAAACAAAAAAGTAGTAACAATGAAAAGATAAAAAAACCAAAAACAAAAAAATATGTTTTACCAATTCTCCAATATCTTTCACCCAGCAGTGTTTGGAAATATCAAGGCATCTTGTTTGAAAGTACTTCCTTTCAGTTATAAAATGATTTCTCACTAATTGGCATTAGTGGACTTTGTGGAAGAGGGAGTGAGATCTCTGGCTTGATGCATGTATGTTTTAGAGTCTTCCTGGCTCTTCACCCCTTTTAGTTTGTTCTGAGTGAGCCACAAGCGTATTCTATCAATGCTCTTTTCAGTGTTCTGATACAGAAACAGATCTGTGCAATTTTCTCAAGCAAATCATTTCCCTTTTCCATTGCCATGCAATTCCAGGGTGAATTCAACAAGAGAAAAAAGAGGTGCACACAGGGAAAATCACAGAGCCTGAATCTCTATGAACTCTTAAATTCTAATTTGTGGACTTCTCAAAAAAAAAGGAAAATATTATTGTTATTCTAAGTAGATATTCAATGCAATGGAAAATGGGTTTTCCCTTGTAGTTCAATAATTATCAATTTGTGGTGCCTTATTGTGTTTATACTTTGCTTTACCATAACCAAACTCTGAAGAAATTAACTTCTTTGAGCTAAGTTTTAAATTATAAACACTAAAACATTGCATAGTTGATTGTAGGCTGGCCAAAAAAGAAAAGAAAAGAAAAAAAAAACCCACAAAGTAAGTAGCCTTTGAAAAAGGAATTAAATTGACATCAACTACAGAATTTTATCTAGCAACCTACTAGATTATAAGAATGTTTGGGGACAGATCTCCATTTAGGCTTGCCTAAATATATTTACCAAAGCTATGTTTAAATATCTTTATACATATTTATGATGTGAATGCTTTAAAAACTCATCTCCATTACTAGTAAAAATGACTGTAACAGCATTTCAATAGATCTATGTGCCAGAGAAGTATTACTTCCATTCATTTGTATATATTCCACTTTCAAGTTCTTGCCCTTCAAGCATATAGCTACAATTTGAAGACTTTCCAGATAACAACTTAATTATAAGTATCTTCCAACTGCTGACCATTCTGTTGTGTGTCTCTTTTTTTCATTCTCTAGTCCTAAAGACATACAGAGTCTAAGAAAAACTGGCAGATGTTTCAAATTGCAATCCTGAAAAAACAAAGTGCAGTCTGAAAAACAGATGGAGATGTCTGAGGTTCACTGCATTCGATGATGTTGCTATCTCTGGTGTGATTCCCACAAGGTGATTATCATAGATCCCAGATGCCAGCTCTGGAGCAGCCACCCAGAACTGCAGTTCCTCTTGGGGTCCTTGACTTTGTGTAATGAATTTAAAAACATTTAGAACCTGCTGAGCATGTTTTTGTTTTTGTTGTTGTTGTTTATGATTAGTAAATAGTAAAAGGAAATGGGCTCTGAAAATAATGAATAAAATTTAATAGGGAAGCAAAGACAAAAATTTTTCCCCTGAAGAAGAGTTAGCATTTGTCTAATTACCAGAAGACCTCCATAAATACTTAGGATGCACTTTGAGGCAAATGCTAAGAGATTGAACAGACTTTAATGATAATTATATTCTAAAACATACACCTAAAAGATAGATCTTCTTGAGAGAAAAAAGTTTGTAGATACATAAGAATCCACTCACAATTGACTCCACCACATGAAGCCTTAAAGTGGATGTTTGAGGACAAAGTGATTTATATGTAAGAATGGATGAAAACAATACAATTAAATTAAATGCTACTAGATCAGAAATCCCAAGCTGTTAACATACAAATTTAAAAAATGCTAGGAGATCTATGTGAGTTTTTGAGCCAAATATGAGTCATTGTTTATCTATTCAGTTGACTTATTTGCAACATACTTGAAATATAGTACACATAAGAAGGCAGAACAGATTTAAGCCAAAGGTCAAATAGGGGCTATCTACAAAGTTTTAGAAAGTGAGCTGGGCATGGTGGTCTATGGCTATAGTCCCGCACTTGGGAGGCAGAGGTGGGAGGAACATTTGAACTTACAAGCTCAAGACCAGCCTGGGAAACAGAGTGAAACCCTGTCTAATACCAATACCAGGAGGAGGATTAGAGGGAGGGATATCAAAACTGCTTATCTGCTTGCAATCTTAAAGAAATTAACACTCTGATTTTTTGAGCCATGCTATACCATACAAGAGATAAGTAACATGCTAACGGTAGAAAGCAAGTATTTCTGAATATATAACACTATCTTTCTTTTTAAGGGCAGCACTGTGTCCTTCTGATATATATTATGGCTCTAATGTCTAAGGTTTAATAAGTGACTGATAAATATTCATTGAAAGAAGTGAGAAACAAAAGTGGCAGATTTAGAGTAAAGTTATTTTGGGCCAATACAAGGATTAATGGGTATAATTTTGTAAAGAAAGATAAATAATCAAATGCATAAATAAATGTGGGGAAATTCTTAGAAATTAAAAAGTATAATATGCATAACATTTAAACAAACATATGATATTTTTAAAATATAAACTAAATCACTGACTTTATATTTAAATCATATGTAAAGCGAGGTACCATAAGTTTCTTTAGTGGTTAGTGGGGTATCAATGCTATCTCAAGAAGACATTCTTGAATCCACATGTACCATGAGTTCTACTAGCAATGATAAAAGGTAGGAAAAACCAAACTTGTAGAAATTTCAATATGGGTTGAGGAAGTACTAGCATACACTGTGGGAAGAAATATAATTATCAGACATAGTCTGATATAAGGACTTATTTCCATGTGGAAAGGGAGGAAAATAATTTTTATTAATAAGTAGAACATGTTAGACCCAGAAAGTCAAGAATTGAAGTTTTTTCTCTCATAAGTAGATGCTAGATAGGAAGAAGAAAAAAAAAAAGAGAGAGCAAATAAAAAGAGATAGGATCTCACACAATAGAAGGAAGAGCAACAGAGTACAAGTCGGGATCCAGGTGGGCAGAGAGAAGTACTGGGGAACAAACTCTGTCAAATAATGCTAGGTCCTTGTATGATAATATCATAATGAGACCTGTTTTTCCATATAATCATAATATAAATAACAATAATAGAAGAGAGATCAGTAGGACAAGCCAATCAAGAGGAGAGAGGAAGGCAAGGAACAGGAAGGTACTGTGGAATGTGATTGATCAAATTATGTCATTTGTATGACCCAAATATGGCATAATGAGTGCCACTCTTATGTCTAATGATTATGTATCAATTAGAAATAAAATTAAGGGCTTGAGTGCTTGTCTCGCATGTGTGAGGCACTGGATTTGATCTTCAGCACTACATAAATAAATAAATAAATAAACAAACAAACAAATAAATAAATAAAAATATTGTATTCATCTACAACTAAAAAATGTTTTTGTTAATAAAATTAAGCAATGAATAAATAAATAATTAAAATAATATCATACTAAAAATTCCCAAGAAGTTAACTAACACCCTAATTGGAGCAAACAAGGAAAAATATCTGGGGAGATGGCTTGAATAGACTGAATTTTTAATATTACAATGTATTTTAAGCATGTAGATTTAACAAAAACTATAGTTTCCCATTTTGTTTATAATTTTTAAATGAACCAAACAATACAGATGTCTTTCAACCCTGTTCATTCCATTCATTTCCCCCATGATATAAATCAGGCATGAGTCTAAAATTCATTTCATGTTTACACTCTGTGCTTTCCTACTATTATAAGTCTGTGTGCTTCCATAAAGTAATTAAGTATTGACTATGTTTCAAATGTTTCTAAAGATTTTAGTTTTCATCGTGTTTTTATTTTATTTAGCTCAAATTCTTTGTTTTTCCATGTTAAAGCAGTTGCCCCCTTACTCACAGGAGATACTTCCAAGACCTCCTGTAGATCCCTGAGAAGACGGATAATACCATAGCTTATATATAGTGTTGTTGTTTTATTTTTCCCCCTGTGCACACATACCTATGATAAAGTTTCATTTATAATTTAGGTATAGTAAGATGTTAACCACAATAACTAATAGTAAAAGAGAAAAATGTAACAATGTACTTTAACAGAAGTTTTGTGAATGTGGTTCCTCTCTCTCAAAATATCTTATTGTATTATAAATCTTAGGAACCTCAGCGTACATATTTTTTCTTAAGTCAAAAACTTTTACCTTGTCTTTTAAGTGATCTGCCAGCATCACTACTTCTTCATTTGGGGTCCTTACTAAATAGTAAAGGTTACTTGAACACAAGCACTGTGAAACCACCAGAGTTGAATCTGATAACTGACAGGGCTCTTGAGTGACTGAATGAGGAGCATACAGAGTAGCACAGATGTACTGAACTAAGGGAGACTCAGCTCCTGGAGAAATAGAGTGCAATGGACTGAGAGTTATTATTATCATGCTGTTCATAATGGCACACATTTATGAATTGTCTGCTTCTGGAATATTCCATGTGATATTTTCAGACCACAGTGGGCTACAGGTAACTGAAACCACAGAAAGCAAAACTGCAGATAAAGGGGGACTTACATGGGTTTCACTCCTTCACTGTGGTTCATTCACTGTGGCTGGTTTACTGAACTTTGTTGATGATGCCTTTGGACAAGTAGAAGTTTTCAGTTTTAATTCTAAGTCATAAATCTGTTCTGATAGGGTTCTACTTTGTGCATCTAATCAAAGACATTATTCTTTGCCTTGAAATAATAGCATCTCTTCTTTTTATATCATTTTTCCAAAATTTGGGAGTTAAGTTGAAATTTATATGTGGCATGTAATATAAAACCAGGACATCATTTTCTGTTTTTCAACATGAAAGACCAATTATCCATTTATTAAGCAAGTGTTATTTCCCCATTCACTTTCAATGCCACCTCTAATAAAACAGAATGTTTTAATATGTCTGAAAGTAACTAAATCTCCAACTGATATATTTCTTACTTTTTTACAACTCCAAATATGTTTATCTTTGTAACACCACACTGAGACTGACAATCATTAATGTCTACCAAAAGCTTGCTGGTATTTTGATTTGATTGTGATGGATTTATAGACTAAAAAGATTGTAGATTGGGAGATATGACATGTTTGTGTTATTTTTTCCTGTACATGAAAGAATATAGCTCTTATTTAGTTCTGCTTCATGTTATTTAAAAACTTTTGACATTATTCTACACAAAATTTCTATATTTAGCTAGACTTACATGGAGATTTTTAGTTGCTATGATCTCTGAAAAGTTTTAAAAATTTTAATTTTTATTTGTATTTTATTAGTCGTTGGAAACACCATTTATTTTTTATATCTTTGTCTTATATATATCATATTATAGACTCCCCTGGATAGTTTTAATAGTTTATGATTTTTTTCCCCTGCTTGTCTCTATAAGTAATCCTACCATTATAAAACTTGTCAGCTGCTTCATAAAAATTATAAATTTGACTTATTTTATTTACTTACTGTATTGTTTAGAATTATACTGTCCATTGTAGCAATTATTAGTTACATAGGTCTATTTAAATCTAAATTGTTTTCATTTAAATAAAATTAACTCATCAACATCTTTTTTAAAAAAATTAGAGCATTGTAGTTATACACAATATTTGGATTCATTTTGACAAAATCATACATGCATGGAATTTGATTTACTCCATTTCAGTCCTGGTTCCCCCCTGCCCTTTTCCATTTCTCCTCCCTCATCCTGTTCTTCTTTTACTCTACTGATCTCTCTTTGGCTCATTTTTTTTACAGTTTTTTTTTATTAGTGATATATATATATATATATATATATATATATATATATATATATATATCTGCTATATTATATATGCACATAGCATGATTTTGTTAAATTTGTTCTGCATTTCTTCCCCTTTCTCATACCTACTTCCTCCCTCTTAACTCCTGCTCTGCTGATCTTTTCAATATCTTTATGATATCCAGTACTTTCCCTTTCCCCTTATTCGATCTAGCTTCTGCATATGAAAGAAAACCTTCAACCCTTGATTTTTTTGAATCTTGTTTATTTCACTTAGCATGATGTTTTTCATTTCCAGCCATTTAATTGCTAATGCTATAATTTCATTCTTCTCTATGTAAAACTCCATTGTGTGTATATACCCCATTGTCTCAATCATTTGATTTATTGATAGGCATCTGTGCTGGTTCTATAATTTGGTTATTGTGAATTGCACTGCTATAAGCCTTGATATGACTGTGTTACTATAGTATGCTGATTTAGTTCTTTTGGATAAATACCAAGAGTTGGATAGCAGCTTCATATGAGTGGTTCCATTTCTAGCTTTTTGAGGAATCTCCATATTTCATTCTAGAGTGGTCATATTGATTTTATGTTCTAGTTGATGTCTCTTTTGCTAGCCACATTTCAAGTACTCAATATCCACTCATGTCCAGTTTGCCATATTTACCACATAAATATAGAATATTGTCATCATCATAAAAAGGTTATTGGACATCTCCATGGTAGAACCTCCAGTATAAAAAGGAATAGAATACAGTAAGCTAGGATATATACTAATATGAATTCTAATTTTATTCATTTTATAATGGTGTGTAAAAAATTATCACAAATTTTGTGGATTAAAACAGCTCAAATTGTGCAAACCTATAATCCCAGAGGCTCAGAAGGCTGGGGCAGGAGAATAGCAAGTTCAAAGTCACTTTCAGCAACTTAGTGAGACCCTGAGCAACTTTGCAAGACCCTGTCTCAAAATAATAAAATATATCTTTGGCTGGGATGTGATGCATTCATTAAGCATTCCTCATTTAATCCCTCATACAAAAAAAACTGGCACAAATTTATCATCTCACAGTTTATTTAGGTCAGAGCCAAACATGGCTGGATTCTCTGCTCAGGGTCTTTCCAGGCTAACATCAAATTATTTGCAAGAGTTGCAGTGTGCAGTGTTCACCTGGAGTTTGGTGTCTTTTTAACTCACTGATTCAAGCAGAATTCATTGTTTTGTAATTGTAGGACTGTGGAACTCATTTTCATATAAGCTATGGCCTCAGAATATTCCCAGATTCTAGAAGGCACTGCAAGTTCATTACCATTTGGCTCCATCAGGCAGTTTATAATATGAATATTTAGTATCTGAGAGACCCACCAGACTACTTGTGGGCCTCAGAGATCTCTCTTTGTTGTTCTGTGACTAGCAGGTGAAATCTCCTGGTTAGGTCAGTTTCACCAAAGATAATCATTCATTTGCCAAATTGGTTAGCATGATCATGAGAGTGTTGTGTTGCTATAGTGACAACTTGTACTACACTCAAAGGTGAAAGGGTAATAGAACACTGTGCATCTTAAATTCTTCCACATTGACTTTAAATTAAAGGCTTATCTGCTATTCTAAAATCAAGATAAATTTTTTCTTGTAGGCTCAGAGTGATTATTACTGGTAGGTTTATTCTACTTTACTAAGATTTTTCACCATAAATATGTATTGCATTTCCCCAAATAATAGTCCTCTTCTTTATTATTGATCACATTTGATTTTACTCACTGATTTTATAATTTGTGGTAAATTATATAGAAGAATTTCTAGTGTAAAACAATCTGTATTCCAGAGATCAATTTTACTTAATTGCAAAATTATAGTAACCTCAGTATTTGTGTGTGTGTGTTTGTGTGTGTGTGTATATATATATATATATATATATATATATATATATATATATATATAAATGTGATGTATGTATGTGTTACACACACACACACACATACACACACACATACACACACATTAATGCAGTTCCTATTAAATTCCCAGTGACATTCTTCATAGAACTAGAAAAAGCAAACATAAAATTTATATGGAGAAATAAGAGACCCAGAATAGCTAAAGCAATTCTTAGAAAGCAAAATGAAACAGAAGGCATCACAATACCAGAACTTAAACTATACTACAGAGCCATAGTAACAAAAACAACATGATATTGGCACCAAAGTAGACATGCAGACCACATATATTCATTTTAGTCAAGAACCTTTCCTTAACAACAATTGAGCAAGTGATGATCACAAATAATTTGAGTATAAAACAGACTCTGTTTAGGTTCAGATACCCACAATTCCCACTTTTGTGCTAGTTTGTCAGGCAGGTGACACATAACTGAAATAAGCATGAGGTAGAATCAGTTTAATCTTTATTCTGAGCTGTGAAATATACCAAGCTGAAGTAGGTGAGCCTGAAACTATTTGCCTTAAGCATGATTCAAAGAGACTTAGAGTTACACCAAGAAATGGTGCTTGTTAGATATAAATAGAAGGAAATATTTTCCTGAGAAAAACATTATTCTATAAGTACACATTGATCTTCAAAAGATGAAAATGAAGCAAAAGCTATTAATATAAAAAAATAAAAACACATTCTAATGAACAAGCTACTCTGCCCAAAGATTTCAATGAATAATGTTAAAAATAGCAGAGTTATGTTCCTAAAGATTGCAGAATTTTTTAGACACAGGCTATAGAGCCCCTATGCATTAAAATTATAGAAATAAATAATACATTCATAAGAAATGAATAGGCAGGTACTTTTTAAAAAACATGAAAAGGTAAGGAAATTTTAAAAAGTCAAATGATGGGTTGAATAGTGAATTAGATCTGGTGGAATAGAGAATAAATGATCTGGAAGATATATCTTAAGGACAAGAATGCAGCACAGAAAATGAGGAGGCTGCCTCATTTATACTAGATATAAAAGTAAAAGAAACCCAGACATAGTGAGGAACACCTGCTGTCCCAGCTAGACAGAAGGTTGACGGGAGGACTTGATCTCAGGAGTCTGAATTTAGACTGGGCAACATAGCAAGATTTCATCTCGAAAATAAACAAAAACAAACAAACAAACAAACAAATTTTAAAAGTGATATAGAAAATTAGAATGTGAAGACTTAAAAGAACAGGTATTTGGAAAATATTGATTGGTTTGAAAATATTTAGTAATGACTGTAATGTATAATAATTATTATAAAGTCATCACAAAAAACACCACACAGGGTGGTTTAAAAAAAGAAAAGTGTATTCTCTTACTCTTCTGGAGGCTAGAGTTTAAAAATCAAGGTATCATAGGGGCCATGCCTCCTCAACATGCCTTAGGGAAAGGTATTTCCATGCATCTTCTAGGTTCTTATTGCTCCCAGCATTTTTTTGGTTTTGGACAGCTGTTCCTTCATGTTCATATGTCCTTCTTTGTTATGTGTCGATTGTCCTCTCCTCTTATAAAGATACCAGTTTTGGAACCCATACCATATCCAGGATGTTTCATTATGAGTACTTAAATAATTACATCTGAAAAAAAACCCTCTTTCAAATGATAATCACATTCTCATGTTCAAGTGTACATGAATTTTGGGAAAACACTGGTCAACCCATTGTAGGAAGATTTTATTAGTCATGAAAAATGCAAAACTAAGTATCATAGTAATCTCTTGGGTATCTGATTTCATGATAAATCAAATGTTTAAAAGTAATTAAATTATTAATTTTCATTATAATTAGACAAATTATTGTTATTTTTAACTTATTTACATATTTTGGGGTTCAGGAATTGAACCCAAGAGAGCTTAACTATTGAGCCACATCTCAAGATTTTTGAAAATTTTTTTATTTTGAGACAGAGTCTCACTAAGTTGCAAATGGAAGAGGCTGGCATTGAAATTGTGATCCTTCTGCCTCACCTCCTGGGCTGCTGGGATTATAGGTATGTGCCTCTGTGCCAGCCACATTAAAAATTTTAATTTTTTTTTAAATTAGAAATAAGCTATAGAAAACCAAACATGAGGGAGGTGATTTTAAAAAAAAAATACTTGGGAATCATGGGCTGGGATTGTGGCTCAGCGGTAGGGTACTCACCTAGCATGGGCAGGACCCAGGTTCGATCCTCAGCACCACATAAAAATAAAGTCATTGTGTTGTGTCCATCTACACTTAAAAAATAAATATTTAAAAAAATACTTGGGAATCAATCTAACAAAAGAGATGAAAGCCTCTAAAATGAAAATTATAGAACTCTACAGAAACACATTGAAGAAGATCTTAGAAGATGAAAAAAATCTCCCATGCTTTTGAATAGGCAGAATTAATATTATCAATATGGCTGTTCTACCAAAAGAATTGTACAGAGTTAATGCAGTTCCTATTAAATTCCCAGTGACATTCTTCATAGAACTAAAAAAAAGCAATTATAAAGTTTATTCAGAAAAATAAGAGACTCAGAATAACTAAAGCAATCCTTAGCAAGAAAACTGAAGCAGAAGGCATCACAATACCAGAACTTAAACTATACTACAGAGCCATAGTAACAAAAATGGTGTGATATTGGCACCAAAGCAGACATGCAGACCAATGGTACAGAACAGAAGATGCAGAGACAAACCCACATGAATACATTTATACTAGAAAAAGGCCCCCAAAACATTCATTGGTGAAAAGATAGCCTATTCAACAAATGGTGCTAGGAAAAATGGAAATCCATATGTAGCAAAATGAAATTAATCCCATATTTCTCACCTTCCACAAAACTCAACGAGGCCCTGAGCAACTTAGTGAGACCCTGTTTCAAATTAAATATAAAAAAGAGCTGGGGGTTTGGCTCAGTGGTTAAGTGCCCTTTTCCCAATAGAAAAGAAAACAAAATCATAGAAAAAATTGTTAAACTACTTCCGGTGGTATAGCAGGATATATTATTTGATTTTATTAAATGAATAATTCAGAGGAGGCTTTTTAGTTTCATAAACTCATCTAGCTTTCAAATGACACTCAATATACAAATGTGTCTATTTGACCTTTCTTAAAAAGATATATCATTATGACATAAAAAGACATAGCAATAAAATATAAGGCCCTAGTTTTAGAATCAGAACGCCTTGTCAATCTCACACCCTAAATCTCAGATCCATGTTTGACATGTGAAATATCATTCTCATTCTCATAACAGTGTGAAAATAAATAAATGCATCAATATGAATTTAATGTATATTTCAGCATAATGATTTTGCATAATTATACCATATAATTTATATCTTGTATTAAAATGTTTTCAATTTCTAGGATATATTCATTTCTGTAAAATTTATGTAAATATACATAAAGAAAGCTATAATATTTACTTTCTCAAATTTTCTTTTGAAGTCTTTCAAAAGTACATTTTGGAATGTGTTTTTTCTAAGCTCAGTTTTAGTTTTCTGATTTAACATTTATAATTCTAAGAGGTTACTGATATTATTTATAATAGAATTCTAATATAAATCCTAATAATTCTTCATATGTGTAGACAGCCCTTTAATAATGCTGTCAGCTATGAAGCTGAGTTTAAAAACAACAAAATTCTCCCTTTATAAACACATGACCAGCAAAGAAACTTAAGGCTGATTCTGTACAGCCATTTTGACCAACTACTACTGTGATACTCTGCTATCTGGAGCTTTCTGAAAGAATATTACTTTTTAAGTAATATAAAATTTGTTCATTTTGTGTATAATATTGCCAAAGAAATATATAATATATCCAATAAAAATTGTTTTATGATCAGTAACTAAATTGACAATTTCTATTTTGTTGACTTAATCTAACTGAGACTGCTAAAAATACAAATATAAGATTTATTAGGTTTAGCATAAATGCTGGTGGTATTAATTCTGTTTATATGCAATATAACGTATGAATTATATATTTGTGACATTTGTGATTTTTAATAGTTATATCTACATATGCTCTAATACACATAAATATACCCACTTCCTTAGAGGTCAATTATAATGATTTAGTTACGATTAGATAATATAGAAGGTGATTTATATTAAATTTACATTAAAGATTTCTGCCTTAAATCTCATTTTTGACTCCTATCAATATTGATATATGTATTTTCTGTTAGTATTGGCCTGGTATATCATTATTTTTCTTTATTTTTTCATTATTTCCAGAATTATCCATTATTTCTTTTATTTTCTGCCTGGTTAGCAATGGGTGAATTTTCTGTCATTGTAGCCTGTCTAATTGGATCTACTCAACAAATTTCTTAAATTCTATTTTAATTAGTTATTTTTCTAACCTTATTTTGTGGTTTTTATTTACCACAACTTTGTATTTTAGATTTTTAACTTAAAGCTTTCATAGTATTTAACAGGGTTTGGACAGATATTTTGTCTATTATAAGCAATGCAGAACTTCTTGTAGCAAATAAGTTGCAGTATGCTAACCTGCTATTTATCTAGTTTGTTGAATATTTCTTTGAATTATATAATTCTTTTTATTCCAATTTGTTATATATGACAGCAGAATGCATTACAACTCATATTACACAGAGCACAATTTTTCACATCTCTGGTTGCATAAAAATATAGTCACACCATTTGTGTTTTCATACCTGTACTTAGGTTAATGATATCCATCTCATTCTACCATCTTTTCTACCCCCATGACACCTCCCTTCCCCTCCCACCTCTTTGCTCACATCTCTGGTTGCATAAAAATATAGTCACACCATTTGTGTTTTCATACCTGTACTTAGGTTAATGATATCCATCTCATTCTACCATCTTTTCTACCCCCATGATGCCTCCCTTCCCCTCCCACCTCTTTGCCTTATCTAGAGTTAGTCTAATCCTTCCATCCTCCTCCCTGCAACCCCATATGAATCAGCCTCCTTATATCAGAGAAAGCATTTGGCATTTGTTTTGGGGGGAATGGACTAACTTCACTTAGCATTGTATTCTCTAACACAATCCATTTACCTGCACATTCCATGATTTTATTCTCTTTTAATGCTGAATAATATTCCATCGTGTATATATACCACATTTGCTTCATCCATTCATCTACTGGAGGGTATCTAGGTTGGTTCCACAGTTTAGCTATTGTGAATTGTGCTGTTATTAATGTGGCTGTGTCACTGTAGTATGGTGTTTCTAAGTCCTTTGGGTATAGACTGAGGAGGTGGGATAGTTGCATTAAATGATGGTCCATTCCCAGTTTTCCAAGGAATCTCCATACTTCTTTCTATATTGGCTGCACCAATTTGCAGTCCCATCAGCAATGTATGAATGTACTTATTTCCCCACATCCTCACCAACATTGATTGTTGTTTGTATTCCTAATAACTGCCATTCTAAGTGAGAGAAAATCTTAAAGTAGTTTTGATTTGCATTTCTCTAATTGCTAGAGATGCTGAACATTTTTTCATACATTTGTGGACTGATTGTATATCATCTTCTGAGAAGTGTCTGTTCAGTTCTTTGTGTGTGTGTGTGTGTGTGTGTGTGTGTGTGTGTTTAGATTTTTGAGTTCTTTATATACCCTAGAGATTAGTGCTATATCTGATGTACAAGTGATAAAAATTTCTCCCAAAATATAGTTCTCTATTCACCTCTTTGATTGTTTCTTTTGATGAGAAGAAGCTTTCTACTTTGAATACATCCTGTTTATTGATTCTTGATTTTAATTCTTGCACTATAGGAGTCATATTAAGAAAGTTGGGACCTAATCCGTCCTGATGGAGATTGGAGCCTACCTTTTCTTCTATTAGATGCAGAGTCTCTGGTTTAATTCCTAGGTACTTGATCTACTTTGAGTTGAGGTTTGTACATGGTGAGAGATAGGGATTTAATTTCATTTTGTTGCATATGGATTTCCAGTTTTCCTAGCTCATTTATTGAAGAGGCTATCTTTTCTCCAATGTACATTTTTGGTGCCTTTGTCAAATATAAGGTAAGTTTAATTATGTGAGTTAGTCTCTGTGTTCTCAATTCTGTACCATTGGTCTACAAGTCTATTTTGGTGTCAATGCCATGCTGTTTTTGTTACTATTGCTCTGTTTAATGTTTGCTATAGTGATGCCACCTGCTTCACTCTTCTTGCCAAGGATAGCTTTAGCTATTCAGGTCTGTTGTTTTTCCAGAAGAATTTCATGAGTGCTTTTTCTATTTCTATGAGGAATGTCATTGGTTTTTGATTGGAATTGCATTAATCTGTATAATGCTTTGAGTAGTATGATCATTTTGACAATATTAATTCTGCCTACCCAAGAACTAGGTATTTCTTTTCATCTTCTAAGGTCTTCATTAATCTCATTCTTTAGCATTCTGTAGTTTTCATTGTGGAGGTCTTTCACCTCTTTTGTTAAATTGATTCCCAAGTATTTTATTTTATTTTATTGAGGTTACTGTAAATGGGCAGTTTTCCTCATTTCACTTTCAGAAGATTTGTCACTGATATGCAGACATGCCTTTGATTTATGTGTATTGATTTTATATTCTGCTACTCTGCTGAACTCATTTACTAATTCCAGAAGTTTTCTGATTGAATTTTTTGGGGTCTTCTAGCTATAGAATAATATCTTCATCAAATAGTGCTACTTTGAGTTCTTCTTTTCTAATCTGTATTCCTTTAATTTCTTTCATCTGTCTAATTGCTCTGGCCAATGTTTCAAGAGCTATGTTGAATAGCAGTGGTGAAAGAGGGCATCCCTGTCTTTTTCCGGTTTTTAGAGGAAATGCCTTCAATTTTTCCAGAATGTTGTTGGCCTGGGGCTTAACAGAGATAGCTTTTATGATGTTGAGATATGTTCCTGTTATCCCTAGTTTTTTTAGTGTTTTGAACATGAAGATGTGCTGTTTTTGGTCAAATCTTTTTCTGCATCTGTTGAGATGATCCTGATTCTTATCTTTAAGTCTATAGATGTGATGAATTACATTTATTGATTTCTGTATTTTGAACCAATCTTGAATTCCTGGGATGAACCTCACTTGATCCTGGTGCACTATCCTTTTGATATGTTTTTGTGTTCTATTTGCCAGAATTTTATTGAGAATTTTCGCATCTATGTTCATTAAAGATATTGATTTGAAGTTTTCTTTGATTTGTCTTTGCCTGGTTTTGGAATCAGGGTGATGTTAACCTCATAGAATGAGTTTGGAAGTGCTCCCTCTTTTTCTATTTCACAAAATAATTTGAAGAGCATTGGTATTAGTTCTTCTTTAAGGATGTTGTAGAATTCATCTCTGTGTCTTCTATTTCACACTTGAAATTGTGTTTAAATTGTGTATATCACCCTGATTCAATTTGGGCAAATTGTATGACTCTAGAAATTTGTTGATGATTTGGATATTTTCTATTTTATTGGAGTACAAGTTTTTAAAATAATTTCTAATTATGTTCTGTTTTACTGTAGTCTTTTGTGATATTTCCTTTTTCAGCACGTATGTTAGTAATTTGCATTTTCTTTCTCCTTCTCTTCATTAGCATAGCTAAGATTCTGTCAATTTTATGTATTTTTTTCAAAGAACCAACTTTTTGTTCTGTTGGTTTTTTTAAATTTTTTTTTGTTGTTGTTGTTTTAATTTCATTGATTTCAACTCTGATTTTAATTATTTCCTGTCTTCTACTGCTTTGGGTATTGATTTGTTCTGCTTTTTTCTAGGGCTTTGAGATGTAATGTTAGGTCATTTACTTGTTGACTTTTTCTTCTTTTAAGGAATGAACTCCATGCAATGAACTTTCCTCTTAGAACTGCTTTCACAGTGTCCCAAAGATTTTGAAATGCTGTATTAATGTTCTCATTTACCTCTAAGAATTTTTTAAATCTCCTCCTTGATGTCTTTTGCAACCCATTGTTCATTCAGTAGCATATTATTTAGTTTCAAGGTGTTGCAGTAGTTTTTATTTTTTATTTTATCATTGGTTTCTAATTTTATTCCCTTATGATCTGATAGAATGCAGGGTAGTATCTCTAATTTTTATATTTGCTAAGAATTGCTTTGTAGCATAACATATGGTCTATTTTAGAGAAGGATCCATGCACTGCTGAGAAGAAAGTGTATTTACTTGTTGAATGATGAAATATTCTATATATGTCAGTTAAATCTAAGTTATTTATTGTATTATTGAGTTCTATAAGTTCCTTGTTCAGCTTTTGTTTGGAAGATCTATCCAGCCATGAAAGAGGTGTGTTAACATCACCCAGAATTATTGTGTTGTGGTCAACTTGATTCTTGAACTTGAGAAGAGTTTGTTTGATGAATATAGATGCTCCATTGTTTGGGGCATATATGTTTATAATTGTTATGTCTTGTTGGTGTATGATTTCCTTGAACAGTATGAAATGTCCTTCTTTATTCATTTTGATTAACTTTATCTCCAAGTCTCCTTTATTTGATATGATGATGGAAACCCTTGCTTGCTTCCTCAGACCAAGTGAGTGGTATGATTTTTCCCAACCTTTGACCTTCAGTATGTGGATTTTTTTTTTCCTATGAGATGAATCTCTTGGAAGCAGCATATTGTTTGGTCTTTTCTTTCTTTCTTTCTTTCTTTCTTTCTTTCTTTCTTTCTTTCTTTCTTTCTTTCTTTCTTTCGAAACAATCTGCTAGCCTATGTCTTTAGATTGATGAGTTTAGGCCATTAATATTAAGGGTTAATAATGAGACATGATTTGTATTCCCAGCCAACCATTCTTCATTTGTATTATTTAACTTGAGTTGGTTTCTCCTTTGATTAGTGTTTTTTTTTTTTTTGGTGTGTGTGTGTGTGTGTGTGTGTGTGTGTGTAATATCTCCCTCTGCTGATTTTCATTGTTATTTTTTCATTTCTTCTTCACAGAATATTTTGCTGAGGATGTTCTGAAGTTTCCTACTTTTAAATTCTTTTAACTTATTTTTATCATGGGAGGTTTTATTTCAGCATCAAATCTCAAGCTTAATTTTTCTGGATATAACATTCTTGTTTAGCATCCATTTTCTTTCAGAGCTTGACACATGTTGTTCCAGGATCTTCTAGCTTTAAGGGTCTGGGTTTACAAATATGCACATAACCTTATTGTTTCCCCCCTATATGTAATGTTTCCTATCCCTTGTGGCTTTCAAAATTCTCTCTTTATTCTGTAGGTTAGGCATTTTCATATAATGTGACGTGATGTGAATCTGTTGTGAATTTGTACATTTGGGGTCCTGTAAACCTCTTATATTTGGTTTTCCAATTCATTCCTTATGTTTTGAAAACTTTCTGATATTGTTTCTTTGAACAGATAGTTCATTCCTTTGGTTTGAAACTATATGCCTTCCTCTATCCCAGTAACTTTTAAATTTGGTCTTTTTTTTTCTATTCCCATATTTCTTGGATATTCTGCTCATGGTTTCCTACCACTTTTACTGTGTAATCTGCACTCTTTCAAGATTATATATTTTGTCTTCATTATCTGGATCCTGTCTTCCAAGTGATATAATCTGTTGATGATGCTTTCAATTAAACTTTTATTGTGGTTTATTGTTTCTTTCATTTTAAGGATTTCTGTCTTTTTTTTTTTAAAGAACCTCTATCTCCCTATCGAAGTAATGTTTTGCTTCCCATATTTGCTTATATAGGTCTTTATCAAAATGATTTTTTGCTGCCTATTTTTACTTTTTATATCATCCTTTATTCATAGAACATTCATTTTAATTATGTATATCCCAAACTTCTTCTCTGTCATTTCTTCTGCTCTGCAGGCTATGGATTATAATAGTGTGGTATCTTCATTTGTTTGGGACACTTTCTTCCCAAGTCTTTTCATTTTGCTTGTGTCTCTTACTTTCTATCACTGTGAACCCAAGGTGTTACCATTTTTACCCTATAGGCTTATAGTGCCTGTAGCGGTCCAATACCTCTCCTTTGAGGGGAAAGACAATGTTAACTGATCCCAATATAAACAGTATACATCCTTAGATCAAATAGTTGCTAATAAGACATTTACAGTTTGGACACAATGTACAGAAATGGTGAATTCTATTATTATCTACAATATAATTAGTAGGTTTGCAAAAGGGTTTACAGTTTCTGATGGTGGACAAAGAACTGGGAGTGAGGTATAGGAGAATATGCTGAGAAGGTATGAAATGAGGATAGAGAGTTATCACATCTTAGAAAGCATGAAGCAGAAATGTAAAGAAGAATGTTAGTAGCAGGAGAAGAGAGAGGAAGTAATTTGGGGTCTACTAGTAAGAGGGAAAACAGTAGATAAAACAAACATACATATATATTAAGAAAAATTAAAATGTTAAAATAGTAAAAATTGGAGAAGAAAAGAAATAATATACAACAAAACTATAATATACTATTTGGACATCCCAGTCCTTGGTATGCTAATTCATGCAATTTACTTGGTTTCACATATGTTGGAAATGTGAGGCAGGAGAAAAGAGAGGGAGAAGGAAAAAAAATCTGGAAGGAAGAACCAAGGATTGTTTTGGTTGAAGGTCAGTATCTTTCCTGCTTCCTTTCTTATCTAATAGGTGGGATCTTCTATTGTTAGCTGGTATCTCCACCCTCAAGATGATGAAGGTAATCAGGGTGGGAAGGTTGGTCTTGGGTGGAGGGCATCTGGAAATGGGGTGTGACACCTGCATCTCAAGGATTTGTGGGGGGCCCACTCTTGTGATGTGAGTGCCTGGTCTTATATCCTTATCTCACCTGAAGGTCTCCTAGTTCCTGGCCTCTGTTAGTCTCTAAACTGTATCACACTCACCCTCTCCCTTTCTACTTCCTAATAAGGGACCTTTCTCTCTGGGGTCTTGTGTGTTGCGCTTTGGGCACTACATACCTGTTGCACTTGCCACTGAGATCTGTTTTGTATTTGGCAGTCACTCTGCCTGGTTAGCTGCTGCTGGAGAGAGGCGGAATTTAGAAACTATGGGTACCTGGCCAGATGGAGTTCCAAATTGGGAGTTGCCCCAACTAAAGATAGTGATGAAGGTGACCCAAGGTGGAGGTGGCTTCTTTCAGCAATGGGGTATTGGGTAGGGTGGGAAGAGCTGGGCAGTGGCCTTGGATGATGTGTTCAGAGAGGAGCTCTGTGGCATGCCTGTGTGGCTGTTGGCTATCTTCAGAGCCTGTGTGATGTCTTTAGGTGCAGGAGGCTACCATGCATAGGTGACTATATTTGTTGCTGCAGAGTGCCAAGATTAAGATGACATTGGTAGATGGGGATCTACATGGGAGGGGCAGCCAGAGTTCCTGCACATGGGTAGCTGTTGGGTGGGAACAGGATCTGATATTTCTGCTTAGATGGGTGGCCAAAAGTTCTGCACGGTTGCTGATGCCGGTGGTCCCACTGGGACACTGGATAGTCCTGTGTGGGTGAGTAGTTGGGAGATCTATTCTGATGCTGAGGCCTGGAGCCCTGAGTGCGCAGGGTAGCCATGATTCCTGTGTGGGAGAAGCTGTGGGGGTGCCAGAAAATAATGCAGAGAAGCAGTATTTTCAGTACTTGAGTCCCAGGTCACAGAGTGACACAGAATGTTGTTTCTCTCTGGCCTGCCATCTTGGATCCAGACCTGGTGTATCTAATTCTGACCAAGATATTTTCACAAAATTTTTTTGCAAAATACTAACCTCATGTGTAGTGCATTGACTCTTTCCTATGTGAAGCAGTCTTACCTTTAACTTTTATTTTGCACCAACTTTGTAGTTTCGTATAAATATCATGTTCAGTGACATCTTAAAAATGTGTTGAAGAATGGCAGGTATTCATTCACTTAGAAACTAGAACTACATCACAATATTTATAACATCTACAGTATTTATTTATTTATACTTGCCAATTAAAAATTGTGTGTATTTGTGGGTACATAAAATGATTGTGTTGTTTTTCTTTACTTTGTTTTTCCTATTGATAGACAGTTGTCTGGTTCCCTTTTATTTTTTCCCCTCCTTTTTGAGGAATGAATGTTGAATTTCCGTTCATTTAAAACTACTCTGTTACTATTAACACATGTGCACAATTTTATGCTTTAATACCATCTAAAGTTGTTCACCATTTTTATGTTCTTTCCAGAAAAGATGAGAACATAGAATATGGGTATCATTATTGTTATCTAAAAGTTTGCTTCAGAGTCTCATCTTATTTTCAAAATTTTAAAACATTCAATATGAACAAAATTTGGAAAGATAATAAAATGAACACTTGTTTACCTACTTCCCCAGCTTGAGAAATAAATGTTAAAAGTAGAATTGAACCTATGTTTAACCTTTTCATTTCATATGCAAAATATTAACCATCCCAAATGTGATTATAATATTCCCATGTTGCAATTCTGAAAAGAATATCAACTCTTTATGAGTTTGGATTTTCTAGGTTTACTGCTGAACACAGCATTGTGCCTGGTACAATAAAAAAATTCAAAATTAATAATTTCATTTTCATATTTATTGCATATGTATACATCTCTAAATAATCATAAAGTGTTGTTCTAGAAATTTTGAACAACATATAATGGTATTTTAATGTATGCATTATTCTTCAATTTCAGTCATTATTGTTATTCCAGGTCATTGATTTCCTTTGCTGCATGGTACTCTTCTGTGTAACATTTTTACTGAGAAGATAATTTGAAAATATTCACTATGGAAATAGCTTAAATAACATGATATTGCTGAATTAGATTTACAAGTGAAGTTTGTTCGTAGTACTTGCTGTTGTTGAAGGTTTCTACTTTTCTATTTCTCTGTCAAATAAAACCAACAGCCACTAAAAATTGAACAGAAATTAGATATTTTGAAAAATAAAACATTATTGTGTAAAAAATAGATGTTCAGAAGATAAACTATTAGTCTTTATATGTTTGAAAATTACTTTCCTATCCTGATTTTAGGATAAAGAGAGAGCAATGAGGTCTTGCCTTGGTTCATAGTTTTATGATATGGATCAAACATTATCTGTTATCTATTATTGCTAATAAAACATTGTTCTAAAACTACATTGAATATTTTGTTAGTTTTTCTTCTTTAGTTTGTAATATTTTCCTTATGTGATAATATTCAATTTCATACCAGCTTTCTAAACGTGGATTTTTATTTATCCTATTTAGACTCATGACAAACTTTCCATCCATAGATTTATATCTTTCTTCAAATCTGGAAACATTTAATGCCATGTCTTTGAATAGTGTCTTCATTCTTTCATTATCTACTTCTAGAAAACCTGCCCCTTCATACTATTCTCAGTATCTCTTACCATGATCCATTTTTATTTATTTTTGATTAACACATATTAATTGTGCATATTGATGGAGTACAGTGTGATATTTGTATGCATAGAGTAAGCACTGATCATATTCTTCATCTCTGCTTTTGAGGTGTACTCTGGGTTGACAATGTTCCAATTTGCTAAATTTGTCTTTGATTTACCTGATATAGAATTTGTTGCACCTGAATTATTTTTTCAACATTCAGATAGTCTATTTTTTATTACCATAATTTTTTTTTGTTTTTTTTTTATTGATTCATTTTCTTAGGTCTTAACTTCCTAAAGCATTTTATAATTTATTGTTTTGTAAATATAATTCCTTTCTTTATCTCCTTTATTTTCTTAAATCTTTTAATGCTCACAGAACTTTAATCAGGTTGAATTTAATTTATTCAGGTTGAATAAATAGATAAACCTGATAAATTTTGACAAAGATATAGTGTGTCATCATTACAGAGAACAATCCCAGCACCCAGAAATTTCCATTTTGCCCCTTGCCTGCTATTATCTTCACTCAGCCTTCCAGTCATGCTCAACCATTTCTTTGACTTTTGCCTATTCTTGATAAATCAATGAATTCATGAAATGTGCACCCTTTCCTTTTCATTTTCTTTTGATCAACAAACTATTTTGACATTATCTTGGTTCATTCTTGCTTAGTACGTTCTAAGCTTAATAAAATTAAGTGTGCATACACCAGAACTCAGAAATTTCATTCAAACACATTTATCCAAGATAAGAGAACACAGATTCTCAAAGCCTTGGACAAGAATGTTCACAGAAAATTTACTTGTATAATACCAAACTGTAAATGATGCATGGCAGGAAAATGGATATGAAGTATAAGAAAACACTTTAGACTGGGTAATTTAGAAAAAGTAAAAAATTATTTTTTGTAGTACTGGTGACTGAGAAATCTAAGATCAAGGCATTGGTAGATTTAATGTCTGTCAAGGGATGTTCTCTGCTTCTCAGTTGGAACCTTCTTGCTGTATCTTTACATGCAAGGAGAAAAGGTACCAGAGTACTCCTGTCAATCTCTTCTAAGAGTACTAATTCCTCCACAAAGGGCCCATCTCTTAAAATTGTCACATTGAGTAATAGGTTCTGACTTGAATTTTGGAAAGATTCCTATTCAAACCATAGCAGGCTCTTGTATGTGTAATTATATATATATATATATATATATATATATATTTTTACTGAACAGTAGCTTTTTGTAATATAAATTAATTACAATGAATACACCTATTTTCCTCCCACACGTTGTTTCCAGCTTAATATTATTTAAGAAAATTTGTGAACATTATTTGTTCATGTTTTTGAAATATTTATTTTCATTTATCTGGGATAAATACATATGAGTAAAAATTCTGGGTCATGGGAGTATGCATGCTTAACTTAACAAAGTTAAGCTTATCAACTGCCTGTTTTTCAAGACAAGCGTATCATTACCTTATGGTAAGAATTTACAAAAGAAATACTCATTTTACATCTTTTCATTTTGCCTTATTATTTTTATAACTTCAAGAATAAATTTTCCTGACTCCTCAATGAGGGACTTTCTTTTATCATATCCATGACATATATTTTTTTCTCTTGTACTGTAAGACTTAAGCTTTCATTTCATCTCAAGTGACAGTTAATCTCCTCATGCAGCAGTGTTATACCCTCTATCTAGTCTCCTGGAGGACCCATGTTAGAAATAGTTCTCACACTCAGTCATTTGTGCATTGAGATTTCACTAATCTTTCCAAATTCACTTAGGGTCTGGTCTGTGACTATGTCTGCTTTCTTCCACTTCTTTAGGTAGAAGTGCAAACTTTAGACCTAGGTAAGAGTTTCAACTTTTGTCAGCATCTTTTTTCTTGAAGTGATGGAAGAATGGAAGCTCAGACACTGGCCCCACATTTGGACTCATCATGATCTCTTGACATGTGAGGCCTGTTTTCCATCCCTACTACACAGAATATAAGTAACTGCAGGACACACTTTCTCTGTGTCTATCTCTAAAAGACCAGTAAGCATGTAGTTTCTGGTATCAGTCACTGTTTTTTTTTTTTTTTAATGTAATTCATTGCTCCTGAAGGATGTTTACCTTGCTTGTATGCAGCTATTATGACTTTTAAGTGCATTTCAACTTATATGGCCATCATTGTTGCTAAATTGGATTTGTAGATGATTGAATAATGGTTTGAACTCTCTGTATGATCTTGACCACAGATTTCTCTGAAGTCTTAAATTTATCTGTTGAAATTAATACAATTATGATTATAATTAGTTAAAACGTATTTAACAAGGAATATATAATCAACCAAGTATCTCTTCTAAAGATTTACTTAGGTTTACCTGGTAATTATATTTTCTTATAACTTAGAAGTCTTTGCATCATTTATATACAAACATAAATGGATAATATTGATAAGTTCAACCATTCTTTTTACTTGTTTATATAAATCAATGTAATGCAATGAAAACTCAGAGAGTGATATAAAATTTTAATTATGGGTTTTATAACAGTGATATAATTGTACTGGTCCATTTAAATTCACTTTCCAAAGCCCCTTATATTTAATAATAAATATTTTTGTAACAGCCTACTATAATTAAGATATATAGGCTATATAGAGGTCAAACCAAAGATTTTGATGAAACAGCTCTGCATTAATCACTTTGTCACAGAGAAACTTGATTAATAAATTGCAGCAATAACTCAATAACTTGTAAATATGATGTAATTATATGATATAGCAATTGAAATAAACATCTGAAATTTCTGAAAGAATATTGATTTTTCATGTGCTCTCCAAATATCATTTCAATAGAATTGCTTAATTTTCCTTGATTGCTTAAGTTTT
This sequence comes from Urocitellus parryii, assembly GCF_045843805.1. NCBI lineage: Eukaryota > Metazoa > Chordata > Mammalia > Rodentia > Sciuridae > Urocitellus > Urocitellus parryii. The sequence goes on along the minus strand of NC_135538.1, from coordinate 64,855,751 downwards.
TTATTATTAGTTGTTCAAAACATTACAAGGTTCTTGACATTTCATATTTCATACATTTGACTCAAGCGGATTATGAACTCCGATTTTTACCCTATATACATATTGCAGATTCACATCGGTTACACATCCACTTTTTAACCTACTGCCATACTAGTGTATGTTGTAATTGCTTAAGTTTGATGTAATAAGAAAGTGTTATCTAGGTCATATCCAGCTTAAGGTGGTGAATGTGAACATGATTTATTTCAGTGGACATAATATTTTAATAGAATTCTTTACTTAATACCCATTACTACTGATTTCATAATATAAATTCTAGTGAGATATATATATATATATATATATATATATATATATATATACATATATATATATTCTTTTAATCAGGAGATGAAGTGAAGTCTATTTAATAGAAAAATATTTTAATAGAAAATATTTTACATGGCTTTTGATTGGGAAACTGATTTCAGGTGATTTAGTGAAATTTGAGGGTGAAACTTACATGTTATTTTAATAATTTCCACTTCCCATCATTTTGGGAAATCATTTTATTTACCAAATCATTTATTATGGATGATTCATGTTTGAAAACTTCTTTTTTTTTTAATTTTGAGAAGTCAAAAAACAAGGTAAAACAACAGGGGACAGCTGTTTGCATTGATTAAAGATGTCTAGCCATATAGGAAAGCAATTAATGTGACTAAGTTATATAAAAAAAAATTGTTGACTCTTCCTGAAAGGAGTTAGAGAAACCAAATTCATAAATGGATCATTGAAGTCTTGGTCAAGGTCTGAAGAAAGAATATAGTAGAAAAGGAATGTGCTCAAATATTTACCATTGAAGTAATACAGATTATTTAAGACTTGGAAAATATTAAATAATGAGTGTATGAAAAAAATCTAGTGAAGAGCACATGGCTAAGACCTTGGTTCTCACATTACACGTGTGAGTTGAAGTTTCAGTGTATCAACTACAGGTTTGGATCAGGAGTATGCTGATGGTGACTTTCTAAAGGACATAAATCTTTAAATAATGGAAAACCTACAGGAAATTGCCTTAAGACTTAACCAATACACAGAAAGCCATATATTGAATATTTGGAGAAAGTAAGGTGAAAAATTGTTCTGGTAGATAATTCTTACTTGTGGGAGATGGTATTACCTGTGCAAATGACTTTGGCCTTCATTAGAGACACAAGGCTTAAAGCAGAATATAAATTAAGAAGATAAATATATGATGGAGGATCAAGAAATACTTTAAAATCATAGACCCCATGAGACCAAATTTTTAATTCTGTGGAAAGTTGAAATGTTTCAAAAATCATGTAATAGGTGATGCTATTGATTGGAAGACTCTTTATGGCTTCTCAAATGGCAAACATTGAAATAGGTAGAATAGTGTTTCTCCCAAGATGCCCATGCCCTAATCCCTGAAAACTCAAAGTATATTTTTATATGACAAAACAACTTGCAGATATGATTAAGTTATTAATTGTAAAATGGTGAGATTTTCCTGTATTATCTGTATTATCTCAATGGGTCCCACAAGGGCCTTTACAAGAGGAACAAAGAAGTGTCAGAATCAGAGAAGTAATTATTGTGAAGTCAAGGAAGACAGGTGATATCTAAAAGTTGGAAAATACAAGGAAAATACTATCCTTTAGGCTACACAGAAAGAATGCAACCATGCACACTCATTTCTGAATATATTACAGCAGAACTACATGAAAATAAATTTGCATCATTTAATTTTGTTAACATGTATAAATTATACATATTAGTGAGGTTCAGCATGATATTTCAATACACGCATACAGTACATAACTTTTAACTCATGAAATTTTAGGTAATTTGTTACAGCAACAATAGTAAACTGATGTAAACATACAGTCATACTTTGTCTCAATTGCATAATCTTACAAATTATATATTATATAAACCAGGAACAAATTGTTCATCATTATGATGAGTCTGAAAGCCAAAAGATATTTCTCTTTCTACTCTCCTTCCTTTAAATCCACTTTTGTATTAAATTGAGTCTGGGAATATGATTTCTCTTGTTAAAACTCCTCCAGGAGTTGAATATAACTTGTTTAACTTCACTAGTTGCAGAACCAGGTTTGTGATGTTATTACAGACATTATGGAAAGAAACAGACAAAATTCTCTGGAATTGATTACCTCCCGATCAGGCAATGGAAATGGGTTTCCCCTCTGGTGGATAGGCTGGTTGAGAATTAAAAGCTAATAAAAATAGAACAGCTAAATAACCACAGAACACAGAAAGTAGTTTCATAGTGGAGTCACCATGGGCAAGCTGACCAGCTAGATCCAGCTTCTAACAAAGTAAGAAGTTTGCTTCATTTTATATAAGAAAACATCAAAGGCTTTTGATGAAAAGTTCTTCACCAAAATAGGATAAAGCTGGGGGCAGGTAGATGCTCATTTCCTAAAGAGTTATGCCCATCTCCAGTGCTGCTGCACAGGATCTTTCTAGCAGAACTGAGGGGAAGGTCACGTGCATTGGGCTGTCTATTTCAGTTGAAGTGCCACAGGAAGTTCCCCATGCCAGACCTATCACTTCCCTGTCTGTGATGCTAAGAAAAGTTCTTCATGCATTTCATGGATGGCTTCCCTTAATTGATTCTTCTGGATGTGCCAGAAGAATTCTACTTCTGTGAATGGCAGCCCATGCTTCAATGTTATGTCTCCACTTGATCTACACTGAATTCTAAAGGATAGACTCAACCCAGAGTAAGAAAGATAAGTTGATGAGAAACAAAGCATTGCAGCCTTCTCCTATATTTTAATAATAGTAGATTTTAATACTAGATATTAACGAAAAGAATAAATTGTCTCTTTTGGATTTTAATTTCTTCCCAAATATTTGAAATTGAAACATTATAATTTTTAACTTTAGATCATTTCCTAAAGCATTATTTTAATATTGAAATGACTTGTTGCTTTCAAAAGATCTTTATATAAGGTTTTCAGAATTATAGTGGGCCATATACCTAGGTATTATTTGAATTGGATATTAAAATAAGGGTGGATTTTCAAATTGAAGCAAGTGGTACGTGGTATATATTTGACTAACTTATTTTCCTAAACAATATAAAAGTCTTTTGTGTCAAAAATGTTAGCTGTTTAACAATTGGTCCCAGAAAATACATAAGGATTAGTGTTGATATTGAGTGTGAGGACTCCTGAAAATTGGAGCAAGATGTTCAATTTAGAAAGCAAAGAGCTAAAATACTGTAGAAGTCTTCATTCTCCATTTTTATTGCTTCCCTATATATTTGAGATTTTTTTCCATTTTCACACAGAAAAATACAGGAAATAGTAAAAATAAGTAAGCTTCAAGACTTTTCTTAAATCTACTTCTCAAGAGCTGGGATCCTGTTCATGAGACTTATATGGGAAGTCTATTTTTGAAGCAGTTTATCTTCAGGGATCATATTTTCTTTTTTTATTTTTGTGATATGCTGGAATCTTATAAATTCTGTAATTTAAGGATTAAGGAAGACTAATTTTGGATGTAATCTAACCTACACTTTTCAATTCAGATTTATTAACAGCAAAATTTGTGCTTAATATATAGTTTCTTTAACAGTTTTCTCAATTTATCTAGAATTTATTCTGGGGGGAAAAGTATGATTACTTATCATACCTAAAACTCAGTACATAAAATTTATGTGTCAATACATTCTCGCCCTTTTGATAAAATGATCTGAAGAGTGATATACATTTCTGGAGACAGTAATACAATACAATTGCTCAATAATACACAGTCTTTTGGCTTCCTTCCCTCCCCTGTCTTACCAGTGTTTCTATATCTACTCACATACTTCCCTCAGAGTTTTCTAAAGTTTTTGAGATTCTATTGTTATAAGAAAGATGGGAAATAAGGACCATATTGCTGGTAAGTAGGGAGGCAATATCTTCTAAATGTCATAGCATGACATTTACTTACACTCATCTTTATGGTGAAATGAGATGTGATACAAATGCACAGGAAAAGAACTAATGCTATAAAGCATACAGTAGGAAGAAGGGGCTCTTGCTATTGTTGATCATTGAGAAGCTCTACAATGGCTGTCCTCCATGAAATCAAGATTAATGGTAGAAGATGCTACTATGAAATCTGTCTATCTAGTAGTAATAATATTAAGATTGCACAGTAGCAGAGGCAAGACGGAAGCTCTTGATCACAAAAGGCTAGGTTGGTGAGATGCACCTCCCAAGAGATGTGAGCTGAACTAGCTTCTGACATCAACTACTCTAGTGTTTAAACAGTTATGGAGGCAATGATGGGGACAATTTATAAGCCTAATAGCATGAGCTCTTTTCTGCTCAGACTTTTCAACTACTGTTGCTCCTTAAAATATAATGGAGCAGCCAAAATAATAATAGTAATAATAATTGGGTACTGTCCCTTAATGATACCAACTGGTCACTTGATGGTAACCTGAAAATATTGAACTCCTTACTTTCAGGAAGATGCAGGAATTCTACCTTGGAGATACTCTTATGAGTTTTAAATATAGGTTTGCATTCCTTGTCCTCCTTGCACTGCCTATTCCAAGATTTGTTTCATGTGGCATACAAAGGAATATTGTTCAGTAATAGAGTGAATGACTTATGACTTTCCATATCAACTCAGATTTCAAAGGTTCAATAAGGGAACATGATTATATGTCCACTGTTCCTATATTTTACTGAATTACCCACTCAATTTTTTCTTGAATATTTATTTTCACTTGAATTTTCCATAGTTCCTTAAAAATGCAGCTTATTTGACAGTTTGAGAGTAACAATCTTATAGGCTGAGGTACTAAATATGAGTGTAATTTAAACCATTTAGTCATTAAATGGCATTGTGTTCCTGATTAGTCATAAAATACTAGTGTGGGAACCAAGTTCATAGGAGGAGGAATAACTCCTCTCACTATATTACCTAATGCTCCACAATTTATCCAATTTTAGGCATAGAGAAAAGGATGTAGCAATCATGATATGTTATGGTTTGTCTAAGGGTCATAGTTAAGGTTCTACTAAACCTAAACCTTAGATGCTGCCTAAATATTTTAGATTCTTTGCAATGGAAAACCAACAGAAAAAGAAAGGAGTTGTACATTGGAAAGACATTTTGAGATAAGATACCTCTTTGTATAGAAGACCTAATCCTAGCTCATTGCTAGACACATGGTCAGTTGAGTCAAGTGCTCAAGTCAAATTATTAAACAGAATCTATAAATTCAAATTCAACTGAAGATACTATCTCATAATCAAAGGTAGCCATTTTACTTTTTGGTATTCCACTAATTCTCCTGATAAAAATCTAAGTTTAAAATGTGGAGAAACATTATTTTAAAGAAAAAGTAATGAAACAGTATGAAATTAATGTCAGTACTAGTGGACATGGGCACTGTAAAACTTGACCTCTGGCATTAATGGTCCCACTGGAACGTGGACTTTCAGTGTATGGTGATGACATCATACTATGAGAACTTATGATTTTCCACCCAAAGACCTGGTTTGCCCCGAATGAGAATAGAAAATTGGAAATGTCGCGGAGCTCACACCATTGGGAAAAGCACTGAGCCAACGACATATGAGATGTAGAAAATAAATATTCCAGCTTCCTTTTACTTTAAATAGGATAAATCTATCTTTCAGACTTCCTTTATAGGATTAGGCTTAGCTACGCAAAGTAGCTACTTGCCTGATAATGTGTACTTCACTGGATTTCTTCCAATCTTGACTTTTCTACTCTCTTACTTTTACCTCTACTTTGTATTAAAAAATTAACATCCCTAATTACTAGGAAAATTCAAATCAGAACAAACTCACAATGAATTGTTACTTAGTAGGGTGATTATAATTAAAAAGATAGCAAATAACCAGTGTTAACAAGTATGTGGGGAAACTGTAATCTTCTTATCTTGCGTCTGGAAATGCAAAGTGCTCAGATCCATTGGAAAACAGTTGGCAATTCCTTACAAAGTTTAGAGTTACATATAAATCAGAATCCATTTCAAGGAATATGCTCGATAAAGTGAAAACATATGTCTGTCTATATATAAACTTCTACATGAATCATAATAGTAGATTACTTATTTTTTTCTTTTTTTCTTTTTTTTTATTGGTTGTTCAAAACATTACATAGCTCTTGACATATCTATAGATGAAAAGTGCAAATACCCCAAATGATCATAAACTGATTAATAGATAAAAACTGTGGCATACAAAGGAATATAGTTCAGCAATGGAGTGAATGACTGACACAGACATTATGGTAAGTGAAAAAATCCAACCACAAAGATACATATATTTTGATTCTGTTACAAGTAAGTGTTCATAATGAGAAAACCACAGAGATAGAAAACAAATTAATAGTTGCTTAAGGATGAAGAAAGTGGGACAAAAAGTAGAGTTACTGCTAATGAGTATGAGTTTCTTTGGGAGATAATCAAAATATTGAAAATGGATTCTAGGGATGCTTGCCAACTCTGAATATACTATAAGCATTGAATCATATGCATTGGAAGGTAAATTATGTGGTATATGAATAATATCTTAATAAAGTTGATATGTATTTTAAACATTGTTTTACAAAAAAGAAAAAATACACTTATGCAATGTTACTTAATTACATTAAAAATGAAACAAAAGATAACCATGAAACTTATGATTAAACATCAATAGTCAAATTTTTAGAACTAAAAGACTGAACCAAGCGTGGTGACATACACTTATAATTCCAAAGATGTGGGAGGCTGAGACAGGAAGATTCCAAGTTCAAGGTCAGTGTCAGCAACTTAGCAATGTTCTAAGAAACTTAAAAGACCCTGTGTCAAGATAAAAACAAAAATGAGGATGGGGATGTGGCTCAATGGTTAAATACTCCTGGGTTCAATACCCTATGACCACACACACACACACACACACACACACACACACACACACATTAAGAAAAAACAAAACAGAAGAACTAGGAAGACCAATAATCGCAGCAAATCTTGTTGAAATCAGAATCAAGTAGAATAATTGTTTTCAGAATTTGGAATGAGGGGAATGGGGAGTTGTTTTTTGTGTTTTTTTTTCCAGTTTTATTACAATGCAATAATGTACAAAAAACTGGACATATTTAATGTATACTATTTGAAGAGTTTGGAGAGATGAGTAAACTTGGGTAAATCATGGTTATAATCAAATTTATATTTGGGAGGAATGTAAAAAAAGTTCTGGAGATTGATATTGTTAATATTGTGTCACAATTCAGATGTACTTAATCCATAAAACTATAAACTTAAAATTTGCTGCAATGGTAAATTACATGTCTTGTATATTATACAGTAAAAATGTAGGGAAGAAAATTGAGATGGAGGAAGAAAAGGGAGAGAAGAAGGAGGAGAGAGGGGAAAAAGGAAAGAGAAGAAAGAGAAGAAAAAGGGGAAGACAGAAAAGAAAGTGGAGAAGGAGAAGAAGAGGAAGTGAAGGGGAAAGGGAAAGGAAAAGAAGGAGGAAGAGGAAGAAGAGAGTAATTATAAAATGAAAAGAAAATGGATGTCAATGGAAATTCTTAAGCACTGGTAACCAAGATGCAAATCAAATTAGAAAAAATCTGAGAATCAGATTGAAGACCTGAGATGCCATGTGGGCACTTTTCTCTTCTATTTCTACTGTCCATCTCAGTTTCTCTCTTTTTGACTCATTGGTTTTTTAAGCACCAGAGTAAATGCTTTCTTGCCTGAACTTCCACTACCTCACATAATCTCCTAGATTAAAAAAAAATAAGTAAGCTGTATAATTAGTGAAATCAAAGGGAAATCATGAACGTGGAATTGGGGCACAATGGTTCAACTTGTTTTGTGGACTTTGATGTTCCAAAGCAAGTGTCCTCTGCCCTTTCTCTTTCAGTCCTTAGTTGTTAAGCAAAGGTTAGAAGAGTCATTCATTCTAGTCATAATGCAAATTCTCAACCTGCCGGCCTCCCTTTTACTGACCTGAATTAATGGGGTAATAGAGTTAAAAGACATTGTCTTTGCTTCCTGGATTTCTAAGTTGTATCCAGAACTAAAAATAAAAAGAATGACTTTAATATTGTATAAATAGAGAAAGCAGCATTGAGCTTTCCCTTTCTAGAGTCAGGGAGGCTTAAGAAGATGGTCATAAACTTCTGATTAGTTTGTCAAGAATAACATAAAATAATGCAAAATTCTATTTTGTATGTGAAGAATGAGGAGAAAGAGAGCAATCTGGTGAAAAATTTAGTTGTTTTCTTTCTGCATATTCTCATCTTTCACATATTTCTTATGGTGGAAGAAATCAAAATATTACTACTTCATATAGGGTCCCTTGTACCCAACACTTTTAGAATTAAAATAAGAAAAACTTCTAAAGAAAACCTATCCATTAAATTATTAAATTTTGTCAAAAGCATAATGTATTAAAACTAATGATATTCCTCCCTAAAATTTAATAATTGGTCAATATGTGAATGGTGAGACTGCCTATGGCTTGTAGAACACAAAATTCATTTAATATTTTTTACCATATTTATCTTGGTGTAGAGTTGAGGGAAATATTACTGAGCCCAGTAATATCTTTAATAAGATCATAGCCCATGGAGCAAAGTTAAATCCAATCAACATAGTTCTTTCTCAAGTGTGGTTGAGATTCTCTTCATTTTCTGATTTCTCATATCAAACTCCAGGCTAAAAACAGGAATGATTCTCTATAAATGTGTATTGAACTGAATTTAGCAGAGGAGAACAAGGAAAAAGATAAGGAGCTTCAAACTGATTGTGCTAGACACTTTAATAGTACTTTACAAAAGTAGTTATCTCACACAAATTATTGACTTGTATAAATATTTTAAATAAAACGACTAAGACTATAGATGCTGATACAAGAAGAACCACCATCTCATGGATTTCAGTAATGTGTAGAGCAAAGTTGCATAGTCCTGACTTGACAAACAGCTTCCTCTCAAGTTCAGGAGTTTTGTCCCATGTTTGCCCTTAATAATTTGCCAGCACTCATAAATACTTTAGGTACCATTAGAGGGCAGATAAATAAAATTTGAAAATGATGACATTGAAAATATTTCATGTACTTTGTTAAGGATTATTTGTAAATTTGCACAGTCCTCAATTATAAGAGCATGACTTTGCTTATACTGAATGCAAATTAGTGAATGTAATCAAAGAATAGATGGTAGAGAATGAGTATTCACTCAATCCCCACAACATTTAAACTCTGGATGAATAGAAAGTCAAACAGATATGAAGGTTTAAGTTTAATATATATATATATATATATATATATATATATATATATATATATATATATACATATATATATATAATTTTATCAATGTTTTATCAGGTTCTTTGTTAATTACAAATATATTCAGCTAAAATACATATCATTATTTGTGGAATTTTTGCTTCAGTTAACGTGTCGGGGGGTTTTTTTCTGCATTAATGTTCTGTACAAAGATCATTATATTTATATTCTTCTGTCTCTATACTTAATTTATGCAATCAACAAATATTTATGAGGCAACTAATATATGCTGAGCATTGGTTTAAGGTTAACCCCTGGAGATAAAGCTGTAAACTTCCCTTGACAGCTACATTCTAGAAAACTACTTTTTAATAAGAAAATATTGACCAAAAATGTAAATCAGTACAATAATCTCAATTATAAATAAAAACTATGTGGACAAATAAAGAGGATATGTTCAATAAAAAGAAAAAAATAACCCAAGGCTATGTGGAAAAGGGTTATTGGTAATTTAGAAAAATGGTGGTTTAAAAAATGTCTTTTCTAAGAAGGAGTCAACCATGCAAATATCATCTAGAAAAGCATTCTAGGCAGAGAGAAAACAAAAGGCAAAGACGTGAGTGAGAGCTCTCTTGACCTTATTTGAAATATAGAAAGATCAGAGTTTCTAATCAATATTCCTAGAATTTATTAGAAGAAGGGATGCAAATTGGGGATGAAATCTGCAAAGTGGGCAGCAGTTGATGAGATCAACTGCTAGGTTAAAAGGAAGAGAGTGGACCTTATAGACATGAACTGCAACCAGAAGCCATTGAAATAGGGTAACTATACAGCTTACTCAAACCAGGAAATTTTTGAGAGTTAAAGAGTTTCTATTAATAATCATTCTGGAACAATGGGAAAAAGCTTGGACTCGTATAAGAAACTGGAACATGAATTCCCTGTATTAGATCTATCTATTTATTTATTTATTTTTTATGGTACTTGGGATTGAACTCAGCAGTGCTTTACTACTGAGCTAAAGCCCCAGCCTTTAAAAAATTTTATTTTGAAAACAGGGTTTACATTGCTGATGCTGGCCTCCAATTTGTAATCCTCCTGTCTCTGTCTCCTGAGTATCTGGGATTACAGGTGTGTGCAACATGTCCAGCTATATCAAAGATTTCTAAGCAGGTATGATTTATGCTTATAAAATATTAAATGAACTTATTTGCAGAAGTTAGACTACAAGAAGACAATACTTTAAGGAGGAAGACCAAGTAAAAGTTGTTACTTGTGACCCACTGACAGATAATTTAGAAAACATTGTGAGATGTGTGCAACTGCAAGTTTAGAGAGAAAAAGAAATTTTGTTGGGCTGGGCATGATGGCACACACCTGTAATCCCAGAAACTTGAAAGGCTAAGGCAGGAGGACCACAATTTTGAGGCTAGTCTTAGCAACTTTGTGGGGTCCTAAGCAACTTAGCAAGACTGTCTCAAAATAAAACATGAAAAAGAAATTTTGTTTGACTGAATATGTGGTATAAATGAAAGAAAAGAATATAGAATGAGAAGCCGTGGTTGTGGTTCAGTGGTAGAGCACTTGCTTAACATGCATGAGTCACTGGGTTCGATCCCCAGAACCACATAAAAAAATAAACAAAATAAAGGTATTATGTACATCTGCAACTAAAAAAAATATTAAAAATATAGAATAAGTCTTAGCACACTTACCTGAGTAAATATGGGGGATAATGACCCCATTTACTTATGTTGAAGCAAATTAACCCAGCAAAGTAGAATAAGAATAGTCAGCAAAAGAAGAGATAAGAATTATGATAGGAAAAATTCATTTTGAGAATAGTATTGAATCTTATTAAATTAGAAACTGAATCTTAGCTCCTTGTTAGCTACATGGTCAATTGAGTCAAATATCCAAACCAAAGTGTTTAATAGAATTCATCCATAGATAAATGTTTAAAAAGAGCCTATATGCAATTTTATTAAACAAATTTAATGTTTATTTTGATAAACTAACTGGAAGACAGTGAAGACCTACGTATCAACAGAAAGCAAACCTAAAACAAATAAATATAAAATTATAAAATAAATTATAAAATAGGTATAAAATAAATATAATATTTATGGATATTCTTGTATTTCAAGATCCAGGAATTACCTCATGACTTTAATTTCCAGTGACACAAAATTCAATAAAATTAAATAGATCTTTTACATAGAACTGTGTTAATTTCTTCCTATATTTGTTCATGTATACTTCTTATAGTTTCTCATTCTACTCTAGAGGGATTAGTTAAGATTTGAAAATCATATTTTCTTGCACTAAAAAGCAATGAGATTGATATATAAGAAAATCAAGCAAATTTTTTGTTCTTTTCCATAGGAAATACATACCATTAATGTGAAGGGACTAATATGTGATACGGTTGGGTAAGAATTCAATGGTTAATGGCAATGATGTAACAGTAGTTAAAGAATGTTAATGCTAATAGTAAGGAATTTTATGCTACTTTCATATATTTTCACTCCAGATATTAGGCTTATAGAATTCACTATGACCAATTTTTTGTAGGAAAAAAAATCTAACACATAAACACACTAGGTTCCTAAACTCTGGCATTTTATGTAGGAACAAAGTGAATTATAGAGAATGCTTATACCCATAATGAGAAATAAATATAATTAATTTTATATGGCTTATATAAGAAACAACAAAGAATGTACAATAAAAAAAAACTATCCAACATTTCTTCTTCCTTAAGAATGTAGGTAATATTTAACTGTTGTGCTACTCCTCTTTTCAGGACTGGTAAAAAAATTGAAGGTAAATCCTAGCATGTATATATGTTCATCGTCACCAAGAAACACTCTTGATTTTTAAAAGCTCAGCCATTGGAACAATCTATGGTCACTTGGTGATGGTGTTCTCTCTGATGATATTCTCTAAGGGACTATCAAAAGTTTTCTTTGTGTTGCATATGTACAATCTACGTATGTGATTAATCAATAATGCATGACACAAAGACGAACATATTGCTGAATAATGAATAGGTTTGAGTTAAAAAGAGAAAATATCAGGTAGCACTTCATATGGTCTCAATGAAGACCAGTATTTTTCTGTTATGAATATTTATATTCTGTTTGGGATCAAAGTTGTTAGGGTAATTACTTTAGAAACTATAATTAGTACATTTACCAAGGAACTCTCACCTTTTGGAACATGAATAATATAATGAAGTGAGTGGTGGGCATAGATTCAGACACACACAATGATAATGGTGATCTGTTATTTATTAAAAATTAGATTGAGCAAGATGCAATTACAAAGGTAATCAGCTATTTATTAAAAAAGGACCAAATGATTAGTCTCTCTGAGTCTTAATTTTCTCATCTATAAAATGAAACTAATTTGTGTAAATTTTAGGCTTGCTATGAAGGTGAACAATAAAAATCACTTGAAATGACTTGTTCATATTTTTAGAATTTAATAAATGTTAGTTACATTTCTCAAAAGAAGGCATGGAAATTGCCAAAGTATATTTTAAATGCTCAACACCATTAAATTATTAGGGAAATGCAAATCAAACCACAAATAAATGAGACATTACCACTTCTACATGAGGCTATGATCAATAAGATTAAAGATAGCCAACAGCTGACAAGGATGTGGAGACAAGGTAATGCTTGCACATGTTTAGTGCTAACATAACTTTGGTAGAGACATTACAGAAAACAGTATGGAGGTTCCTCAAAAAATTAAAACAGAACAATCATATGACCCAGCAGTCCCATTCCTGATTATTCATCCAAAGAAAATGAAATCTGTATGTTAAAGAAACATCTGCATTCCCATGCTCATTGCAACACTGCTCACAATAGCCAAGAAATGGAAACAAACTAAATATTCATCAAGTAAAGAGACAAAGAAAATGTAGTATATATACACAGTGCAACACTATTAAGCCATAAAAACGAAGTCCTGCCAGTTGAGACAATGTGGAGGGGACTGCACATCATTATGTTGAGTGAAAAGACCAGGCACAAAAAGACAAGTACCAAATGATCTTTATGCTGGCTTGTGGAATTCAAAAGAATTTGATCTTAAAGAAATTGAGATTAGAAGGGTGGTTACCAGAGCCAGTTTACAGCAGGAAGAAAGGATGGGAAAGTTTGATCAATTAATTCTCAGTTACAATTACATAGTAGCAAGAATTTCTGGTGTACTGTTACATAGAAGGGTGACTCTAGATAGCAAGAAGGTACTGAATATTTCACAAAGCTGAAAGAAAGACTTTTAAAAATGTTTACCACAAAGAAATATAAACGAGAAGATGAATGTGTTTAACCTAATTGAACATTATGTAATGTATACATGTATGGAAATATTGCAGTCTCACATTGGTGTGTACAAGTTTTATATTTTTTAATTAATGAAAAATAAAATAAGTCTCCAGTTATTTCAAAAACAAAGGAAAACAAATAAAAGTAAATTTAATTTAAATAAAAATTTAAAAAATATATATATGTACTTCAGAATCTCATTGGCCCAGTTCTGGAGAATTTAAAATCAGATATTTCTTTTTTTATTATTTTTAAAAACAAAGCAAGAAAGAGATTAAATAGGTCTTCCAGAGCATCTAAGACCTAAAATAGTCCTATCCCTATAGAGTACCTCTGTATCATATATATCACTATATCAGTTCATGGCTTTAAAAATTTATCATCCTGATTTTTCTGTGCAAAAGTATCAAATGATTTATTTTTTGCTTTTCTCTGTCCATTTATCCTTGTCACTTTAACAAAATCATCCTTTTATGTTGGCATGAGGTAAACAAGTATTAATCAATAATTGAAGTCTCCAAGGCATATTTCAGAAATAACAAATACTTTTTACTCATTTGTGACCAACTGCAGTAGGACAATCCAGCAGGTGAAAGGCCACTACCAAAAAGTAGTAGAGGAATGATGCTAAGTGTAAATCTTTTATATTTTATCAGAAAATATTTCATATTAATGTTATATAATGTTCAATATCAGAAAATGGGTAACTTGAAATAGTTAACATCTCTAAAGTTTTTCAGGAATAGCACTCAGCTTGCTTAATTCTTGTAGTAATTCTCAAAATCAAAATGAGCTACAACTTCAAAATAACTCCAGAAAAGAAATATTGACCAACTCCAGATTAAGGTAGTGTTTACAAGTGTGGTCAATACTTACTAGAAATTCTGCTAAATATATATGGAAGTCATAGTCTCTTCCCTTAAACTACAGTCCCACAGATTATGAGCTAGTTACCACTGAGGAAGCTACAGAATAAAAAAAAATGATAAATCAGTGATTCTAACTATTTTTGACCAATATTGTTGGAAACCAAGAATATTTGGGTTTTGATATGATACACTAAGGATCCAACATAAGTCAGTGGTATTCCTGCCCAAAATTCTTTTTTTTTTATTGATTGTTCCATACATTACAGAGCTCTTGATAAATCATCTTTCATACATTTGACTCTATTGGGTTTTGAACTCCCATTTCTACCCCAAATACAGATAGCAGAATCACATCTGTTACATACTCACATTTTTACCTAATGGCATATTAGTGACTGTTGTATTCTGCTACCTTTCCTATCCCCTACTATCCCCCCTCCCCTCCCCTCCCACCTTCCCTCTCTGCCTCCTCTGCTGTTGTTCAATTCTCTCCCTTTTCCCCCCTCCCCCTTGCCCATCATAACCTCTTATACTTTTGTGTATCATTGAAGGTTTCCTACCATTTCCATATGCTTTCCCTTCTCTCTCCCTTTCTCTCCCCCCCATTCCTCTTTGTTTACTGTTAGTCTTTTCCTCATGCTCTTCCTTCCTGTTCTGTTCTTAGTTGCTTTCTTTATATCAAAGAAGACATTTGGCATTTGTTTTTTAGGGCTTGGCTAGCTTCACTTAGCATAATCTGCTCTAATGCCATCTATTTCCCTGCAAATTCTATGATTTTGTCATTTCTTAGTGCTGCATAATACTCCATTGTATATAGATGCCACATTTTTTTTTATCCATTCATCTATTGAAGGGCATCTAGGTTGGTTCCACAGTCTAGCTATTGTGAATTGTGCCGCTATAATCATTGATGTGGCCGTATCCCTATAGTGCGCTCTTTTAAGGTCCTCAGGGAATAGTCCGAGAAGGGCGATAGCTGGGTCAAATGGTGGATCCATTCCCAGCTTTCCCAGGAATCTCCATACTGCTTTCCAAATTGGCCTCACCATTTTGCAGTCCCACCATCAGTGTACAAGTGTACCCTTTTCCCCACATCCTCGCCAACACTTATTGTTGTTTGACTTCATAATGGCTGCCAATCTTACTGGAGTAAGATGGTATCTTAGGGTGGTTTTGATTTGCATTTCTCTGATTGCTAGAGATGGTGAGCATTTTTTCATGTACTTATTGATTGATTGTATGTCCTCCTCTGAGAAATGTCTGTTCAGGTCCTTGGCCCATTTGTTGATTGGATTATTTGTTATCTTATTATTTAATTTTTTTAGTTCTTTGTACATTCTGGATATTAAGGCTCTATCTGATGTGTGGGGGGTAAAAATTTGTTCCCAGGATGTAGGCTCTCCATTTACCTCTTTTATTGTTTCTCTTGCTGAGAAAAAACTTTTTAGTTTAAGTAAGTCCCATTTGTTTATTCTTGTTGTTAACTCTTGGGCTATGGGTGTCCTATTAAGGAATTTGGAGCCCGAACCCACAATATGTAGATCGTCGCCAACTTTTTCTTCTAACAGATGCAGTGTCTCTGGTTTGATATCTAGCTCCTTGATCCATTACGAGTTAACTTTTGTGGCTGGCGAGAGAAAGGGATTCAATTTCATTTTGTTGCATATGGATTTCCAATTTTCCCAGCACCATTTGTTGAAGATGCTATCCTTCCTCCATTGCATGTTTTTAGCCCCTTTATCAAATATAAGATAGTTGTAACTTTGTGGATTAGTCTCTGTGTCCTCTATTCTGTACCATTGGTCCACCCACCTGTTTTGGTACCAGTACCATGCTGTTTTTGTTACTATTGCTTTGTAGTACAGTTTGAACTCTGGTATCGCTATACCTCCAGATTCACACTTCCTGCTTAAAATTGCTTTTGCTATTCTGGGTCTTTTGTTTTTCCATATGAATTTCATGATTGCTTTATCTATTTCTATAAGAAATGCAGTTGGGATTTTGATTGGCATTGCATTAAACCTGTAGAGAACTTTTGGTAATATCGCCATTTTGATGATGTTAGTTCTGCCTATCGATGAACAGGGTACATTTTCCCATCTTCTGAGATCTTCTTCTATCTCTCTCTTTAGGGTTCTGTAGTTTTCATTGTATAAATCTTTCACCTCTTTTGTTAGGTTGATTCCCAAGTATCTTATTTTCTTTGAGGATATTGTGAATGGAGTGGTTTTCCTTATTTCCATTTCAGAGGTTTTGTTGCTGATATACAGGAATGCCTTTGATTTATGCGTGTTGATTTTATAACCTGCCACTTTGCTGAATTCATTTATTAACTCTAGCAGCTTCTTTTTAGACCCTTTTGGGTCTGTTAAGTATATTATCATGTCATCCGCAAATAGCGATAATTTAACTTCTTCTTTTCCTATTTTTATGCCTTTAATTTCTTTTGTCTGTCTAATTGCTCTGGCTAGTACTTCGAGAACTAAATTGAATAGAAGTGGTGATAGAGGGCACCCCTGTCTTATTCCAGATTTTAGAGGGAATGCCTTCAGTTTTTCTCCATTTAGGATGATGCTAGCCTGAGGTTTAGCATATTTAGCTTTTACAATGTTGAGGTAAGTTCCTGTTATCCCTAGTTTTTCTAGTGTTTTGAACATAAAGGGATGCTGTACTTTGTCAAATGCTTTTTCTGCATCTATCGAGATGATCATATGGTTCTTGTCTTTAAGTCTATTGATGTGGTGAATAGCATTTATTGATTTCCGTATATTGAACCAGCCTTGCATCCCAGGGATGAATCCTACTTGGTCATGGTGCACAAGTTTTCTGATATGTTTTTGTATTCGATTCGTCAGAATTTTATTGAGAATTTTTGCATCCAAGTTCATTAGAGATATTGGTCTGTAGTTTTCTTTCTTTGAAGTATCTTTGTCTGGTTTTGGGATCAGAGTGATGTTGGCCTCATAGAATGAATTTGGAAGAGCTCCTTCTTTTTCTATTTCTTGAAATAGCTTGAAAAGTATTGGTATTAATTCTTCTTTGAAGGTTTTGTAGAACTCCGCTGTATACCCATCCAGTCCAGGGCTTTTCTTGATTGGTAGTCTTTTGATGGCTTCTTCAATTTCTTCCTTTGTTATTGGTCTGTTTAAATTTTGTGTGTCTTCCTGTCTCAATCTGGGCAAATCATATGCCTTAAGAAATTTATTGGTATCTTCACTATTTTCTATTTTATTGGAATATAGGGTTTCAAAATATTTTCTAATTATCTTCTGTATTTCTGTAGTGTCTGTTGTGATATTGCCTTTTTCATCCCATATGTTAGTAATTTGAGTTCTCTCTCTTCTTCTTTTCATTAGTATGGCTAAGGGCTTGTCTATCTTATCTATTTTTTCAAAGAACCAACTTTTAGTTTTATCTATTTCTTCAATGGTTGTTTTTGTTTCAATTTTGTTGATTTCTGCTCTAATTTTAATTATTTCTTATATTCTACTACATTTGCTGTTGTTTTGCTCTTCCTTTTCTAGATTTTTGAGGCGTAGTGTGAGTTCATTTATTTGTTGGTTTTTTCTTTTTTTGAGGAAAGAACTCCAAGAAATGAATCTCCCTCTTAAAACTGCTTTCATTGTGTCCTATAGATTCCGGTATGTTGTGTCTGTATTATCATTTAACTCTAAGAATTTTTTCATCTCCTCCTTTATGTCTTCTGTAACCCATTGATCATTCAATAACATATTGTTCATTTTCCATGTGGTGTAGGCTTTTTCCTTCCTTCTTTTATCATTGATTTCCAATTTCATTCCATTATGGTCAGATATGGTGCATGGTATTATCTCCACACCTTTATATTTACTAAGAGTTGCCTTATGGCATAATATATGGTCTATCTTTGAGTAGGATCCATGTGCTGCTGAGAAGAACGTGTATCCACTTGATGATGGTTGATATATTCTATATATGTCGGTTAAGTCTAGGTTGTTGATTGTGCTGTTGAGTTCTATAGTTTCTTTATTCAGTTTTTGTCTAGAGGATCTGTCTAATGGCGAGAGTGGTGGGTTGAAGTCACCCATAATTATTGTGTTGTGGTCTATTTGACTCTTGAACTTGAGGAGGGTTTGTTTTATGAACGTTGCAGCTCCATTGTTTGGTGCATACACATTGATAATTGTTATGTCTTGTTGGTGGATGGTTCCTTTTAACAGTATATAGTGCCCTTCTTTATCCTTCTTGATTAACTTAGGTTTGAAGTTGATTTTGTTCGATATGAGTATGGCCACTCCTGCTTGCTTCTGAGGGCCATGTGAGTGGTATGATTTTTCCCAACCTTTTACCTTCAGCCTGTGTATGTCTTTTCCTATCATATGAGTCTCCTGAAGGCAGCATATTGTTGGATTTATTTTTTTGATCCAAGTTACTAGCCTATGTCTCTTGATTGGTGATTTTAGGCCATTAACATTTAAGGTTACAATTGAGATATGATTTGTACTTCCAGTCATGCTTCTTTATTTATTTATTTTAGTTTGGCTAATTTTACTTTTTGGTTATTTTCCTCCCCCTTTACTGAGCTACTTCCTGCTATTGGTTTTGTGCACTATTTTTCAATTCCTCTTCTTGTAGTATTTTGCTCAAAATACTTTGCAGTGCTGGTTTTCTTGCTGCGAATTCTTTTAGCTTTTGTTTATCATGAAAGATTTTAATTTTGTTGTCAAATCTGAAGCTCAGTTTTGCTGGATTTTGCTCCATTATTTTTCAGTGTTTGAAATACAATTGTTCCAGGATCTTCTCGCTTTCAAAGTCTGTGATGAGAAATCAGTCGTTAACCTAATTGGTTTACCCCTGAATGTAATCTGTCTCTTTTCTCTCGTAGCTTTTCATATTCTCTCCTTGTTCTGTATGTTGGCTATCTTCATTATTATGTGTCTTGGAGTTCGTCTATTATGGTTTTGAATGTTTGGGGTCCTGTAGGCTTCCAGGATTTGGCAATCCATTCTATCTTTCATCTCTGGGAAGTTTTCTACAATTATTTCATTTAATATGCTGTCCATTCCTTTGGTTTGAATCTCTGTGCCTTCTTATATCCCGATGACTCTCAAATTTGGTTTTTTTATGACATCCCATATCTCTTGAATAGATTGCTCATGGGTTTTAAGCATCTTTTCTGTGTTGACTATACTCTTTTCAAGTTGATAAACCTTGTCTTCATTATCTGATGTTCTGACTTCTACTTGATCAAGTCTATTTGTAATATTCTCGTTTGAATTTTTAATTTGGTTTATAGTTTCCTGCAGTTCTAGGATTATTGTTTGATTTTTTTTTAAGATCTCTATCTCCTGGTAGAGCTCGTTCTTTGCCATTTGAATTTCTTTGTTTAATTCATTTTCAAAATATACTTTTATTTCTTGGGCTTGCTGTCTCATGTGTTCTCTAATATTCCTTTCCATTTGAGTTAGGTATGCCTTGAGTTCTTTCCCTATCCCTGCTTCTGATGTTTCTATGTCCTCCTGTAGAATTAAGTTGTCTTGCATTGTTTGTACTCCTTTTTTCCCTTGTTTTCTCATGTTGTCCACATTACTTTCCAGCTCTTTTTGATTGTCGTGTTTCTGCTCTCTTCTATAGCTTTGTTTTGGTTCTGTATTACTCTGATGTCTCTCCTTTTGTTGTTAAACTATGCCCGCTAATTTGGATTCCGCTGGGAGGGAATTCCGACGTCCGAGCTCCAGTGACGACACTACTCTGCTATGGCGGGCCCCAGGCTCCTTGCCGGGGTGCCCTAATGGGGGATGTGACTGGACTATCTCTGTTTGGTTTCAGTTCCCAGTCGCGGTAGGCGGGCGGTCTCCGGCCGCCCAGTATCACAGGCCGCTGGTGGGTGATCAGTCGCCTGTGGGCGGCGTTCTCCTACCTCCCAGTTACGCAGGCAGTGGGTGAACTGTCGCCGTCGCCGGCGGGCCTGCGGTTACCAGCCGCCCACTCGCCAGGGTCATGCCTCTAGTCTGCTGGTTTCTCCTGCTAGTCTTGGTTTCTCCTGTTTTGTTGTTGCAATCTGTCGGAGATTGGCGGTGTATCCTTCAGCTTTCCCGGATGGTGGCCGCTGACTGCCTCGGTGGAGTGTCCGCTGTGGGGGATGGGACTGTACCGCTTCCTTCCCCTTCTGAAATCCTGTACTCGGCCCAAGGGTCAGTGTGGGCTTGGCTGGCGGGATTACACCTAATGGCCTGCCCAAAATTCTTAAGAGTAATCAATCAGAAACATCAGACAAATTCGAATAAGGGAGATGCTACAAAAATATTTGCCTGTGATTTTCAAATTGTCAAAGCCAATAAATACAAACGAAGATGGAGAAATTTTTCTGGATCAAATGAGATTGAAGTTACATGGATACTAAATGCAATGTATAAAACCATGTTGAATTCTGGACCAAGAAAATGTATCTATAAAGGATATTTGGGGGGCTACTATTGAAATGTAAATAGGGACTGTCAATGAAATACATTAAGATGTAAAATGATATAAGAATGTGTATTTGTTCAGCAGAATTTAATTACTTCTAAAAATGTTTTTATAAACAAAGAAATAAGTCTCTGGCTACTCTGTAATAGTTCAAAAAAAGTCTTATTTTACATAAATAATTGTAGTTTTATGTTACATAATTAGGATTAAATAACACTGTACTACAACTAGGTTTTTATCTAAAAACCTTTCTGTGGCATAATATATATTATTACTAAAGTCTTTTTAATAATTCAATGTATTTAATAGACATTAATGGAAATTTTGGTAACTCTGATTTTTCAATATTAGAATCAATATGTTATTATATTCTCTTATATCTGTATATTTATAAGCCTTTCCCAGTATTTTTGTAGGAGTAGTTCCTAAAAGTAAAATTGTTAGATCAAAAGATAATGAACAATTTAAATAAAAATTTTCCAATTTGTGATGGTTTAACTTAGAATTTTTCATCTTTAAGATATTGTGAAAGAAAAAGACATTCAGTAGAAGCCTCACCTTGATGTTTAATTTTGATCTTTTCCTGACTAGACACATGTGGTAGGATATACATCTCAGGATGTCCTGACGAGGAGGCTCACAATAGGTTTGGTCAACTGAGTCACAAGAGCAAATGACTTGGATTCCACAGTGTACTGTATTGCTAAACTATGAATGCTCTGTAGGTTAGGTGTATTAAATGCATTTTCAATTTACCAGAATTTCACCTTATTACGAGTTCATCAGGATGTAATCCTATTGTAAGTTGAGTAACATTGATACTGGTAGATGCCACCAAATTACCCTCTAATATAGTTTTGAATGATTGTGTTTCCTCTCAAATTCTCATAGAAATATAAATCCCAACACAACAACTTTCAGAGGATAATTAAGTCATAAGGGTGTCTACCTCATGACTGGAATTAAGGACTTTATAACAGGACAAAGGAAAACAATGCTCATCCCTTTTGCCTTTAAATCCCTTTTACTATGTGAGGACACAAGGTTCCACCCTTTCAGAGGATACAGTAACAGGCAGAGAGCAGACTGAACCAGACATCAAATGCTGGTGCTTTGATGGGAGGTTTTTCAGTCTCTCCAACTTTAAGAAACAAGTTTCCGTTCATTACAAATTATCCAGTGTCAAGTATGTTGTCTTAAAGCACCAAATGGATTTGGTCATCCTCCCAAAATCTGAGTCAATTTTCCATCGCATTCAACAGTGAATGAGTATACCATATTCACAATTTACTCTTCACCATTTAATATTCAAAATTAATTTTATTTTACTCATGCATACCATTGTTGTTTTAATTCAGATTTTGTGAATTACTTACTAATGAGGTTTAACATAGGGTATGTGTTCATCATTTGGACTTTTTCTATAAATAGTCTCTATTTTTTTGTGTGTGTATAAATAATTTTCACATTTTTTCCTTTGACCATTTTCTTAATAAACTATAAAACCTTCCTATGTATTAAGGTTATTACTCCTTTGTTGCATCTAAAAATGTTTTCCAGCCTCTTGCTTATCTTTTATGTCTACAGATGGTCTCCAACTTAGAATGGTTTGACTTAACAATATTTTGACTTTACACTGATGCAAAATGTTTCACTAAAAAAT
Organism: Urocitellus parryii; assembly: GCF_045843805.1. NCBI lineage: Eukaryota > Metazoa > Chordata > Mammalia > Rodentia > Sciuridae > Urocitellus > Urocitellus parryii. The sequence continues at coordinate 64,833,136 of NC_135538.1, read as the reverse complement.
CTATTTTTGATTTTTAATTATAATTTTCTCCCAAACTAGCAATGTGCCATAAAATAGTCTCATGATAATGTGCAGAAACAGCAAGCAACAGCTCCTAATCATAAATTGATGGTCCTGTTACCATAGCATCGCCATCACCTAGCAATTAATTTTAGTATAATGCTTCAAACATTCCTCACGTCCTGTGCACTTTCAGCGGTGAACATTAACAACAAGTACCCATACAATCATTGTGCTTTTCACTTTCAGTAGAGTATACAATAAAGTACATGAAATATTAAGTATTTTATAAAATGGAATTTGTAGTAGACAATTGTGCCCAACTGTAGGATAATGTAAGTAATTGGAATACAATTAAGATAAGCTAGTCTTAGTAGGATATGTGGATTCAATGCCTTTATTGCTTACAAAGTGTTGAGATGTAGACCCCATTGTAAATTGATGAGCATCTGTGTTTATAAATTTTATTAAGAGTTTTAGTTTCAAGTAGTAAAATCCTTCAAGCTTTTCTTTTTGTATTCAGGATTTTACATCTTGCTTCTGAATATTTCTGTATTCAGGTAATATTCTTCTATATTCTCTCTCATTGCTTTTTAAAAGCATTTGGGTGTTAATATATTAGTACTTTTAAATGTAATATGAGATGGCCTTTGAAATTAAATTTTGTTACCAAATAAATGTCCATCCTTATTCCATTTAAAACTTTCTTTTATTTTCTAAGCTAATTTGAAATGTGTTCTTATGTGTTAAATTCTACATAAACATAAGCCTGTTTCTGTTTTACCCACTCAATATTTTCAGCACATTTTGGAACAATACCATAGCACTAACAGGTATGAAGGTATATGACAGGATTGCACCCACAAGCACCTTGCAGATGTGGTGTAATGGGTAAGCAGAGTCTAGAACCATTCCTGTATGTAGTACTTCCTGCTCACTTGCATAACAGTTGAAATTTCTATACCTAAAATTTCTTATTTGTAAAATTTTGCATGAATACAAAATTATTATTTTAAAAAACTGTTAGTATTATAGGTATATTATTAGGATTTGTATTAGGAAATGAGTTAGAAAATGTAAAATGTGTAGATTAGTATTTATCACAAATAGTCATTAAATGTTGCATATTATTTTTAGGCTCATTCTATTTTTTAAATGGTCCTTTTTGACAGTATTTCCTTTTTTGCAATTTTTCAATAGTTTGCACATTTTTTATAAAATGAGCATTTGTTCTCTCTTAGAACAATGGATGCTAGGTTAATTTTATGTATTAGATTAGTTTTGTGTAGATTAGAAATATTTGATAATTGAACACTGTCTTCCTATGAAAGTTTGATTTCTGTTGTCTCAATTTCTGAAGATCGAACTTGTTGTAATCATAACTGCCCATTCTGATACCCAATCAACAGCTCCCAAGACTCTTTGATCAGTTTGAAAATATTTACTGTGGAATAATTTTTGTCTTGTCAGACCATCTCTCCTTATATGTACTTTTTTTGAGTAGTGACTAATGTACTTATATTTTATTGTCTGAGAATAAGTTGTCATTCATAGTTATAAGTTGTCCTTCATAAGGAAAACACCCTTAGGTAATATTTCAAAATGTGTTGTTTCGTGAAACAAAAGAAAAATGGCCACTAAATCCCTTTGTATCTGAAGGCTGCATTTAACTAAAGAGGCATGATAAATTAATGTGCACCATTTGAAAGAAAAGCATCTTTGTTTAACTAAATTCAGTAAGATTTGTTTATATGAATATATGCTGTAACATGGTTAGATGAAATAATATTACAATTATTTCCATATCACCATTGTAGATCTAAGAACTGTATTAGTCTTTTGTACAGAATACACTACTGGATTTTGTGATTCAATAGTGCTATTATTTATTATCTTCTTTATTTAATATGAATAGCCTCTGTGTTTGTATATTTATGTCATCATTTCTATTAATCTGAAAATGCAATTCACTAGTTATTTCCATAAACACAGTCTGCTGAACAAAAGGAATTATAACAGGCTATATTTGTTCTATTTTTATATTTTGTTAACCAAGTGACAGCATGAACTTGCATCTAAAATAAAAGTTATTGTACACTGCAGGCCTAAACCTAGGCTGGTTCTGGAGTGTGAGCAAATAGCGCAGGCATGGGATAACAGTGAATGTCTCTCTAGATTCCAATGAATTAGGCAGCTTTCCAGTGTATCTGAGAGAAGCACAGTCCAATGTTATCACTGCAATGTACCCATCTGCAGATTCTAGTAGCTCCAAACAAGCACATTGCAGAGACGGTGGCTGGTTAGTCAGATATTGAATGTTGCTCACTTCTTTGGTTGTGTGATAATTGATACCACAGATGGAAGTATTATTTTAGGAGAGATACCAATAGTAAGTGTCTTGATTTACATCGTGTCATCAAAATATACAATGGCACAGAACAAAAGCGGAGGGGCAACTTTCAAGAAGGAGCTATTATGCTGGGGCATTAAAGGAACTTTGAGATAGTTGGGAAAGAAAGACAAATTTAAATTATTTATTGTTCATAGTCTCAAATATGCCTTTTAATTATTGAGAATAAGTATGTGTGTGTATATGAGTATTGTGTGAGTCATTTATATATGTATGTATATTATCATATATATGTATGTATATTTATACATATATATACATGGCTCACACAATACTCATTATACTATGTAAAAAATAAATTTAATTGTTGTTAGTTTAACAACAAACTCTTATTTTGAAACTTAAACCTAGAGTCCTTAAAATTTCCAAAATTTTTTAAATATTTTCTCTGTTCTAGCCTAAAAAGAAATCTCCAACTTGTTTATATTCTTATGTGATACACAGATTAAAATTAGTCTTAGAAGTGAACAAACTTGCTCAAGATCACAACTAAAAATTTGGGAGCAGAATTCAAAATCTGCCTGCCAAATTTCAAAACCTCTAGTCAAACCATGACATCACACATGTCTTATTGTAAATGCAATCATTTTCTGCACAATCCAACCTTCCTTAATTTGTTTGTTTTGAAATTTTATTCAAATACATGTAGAAAATCACAATGTAAATCTTCAACAAATATTACTATCTTGATTGAAAGAAGTAGCCAAGATAGAAAATATTCAATTTCACTATTTTGTTCTTTTTTTTCATCTCCCGCCACTATTTTCTAACATGTAGTAAAGGAAAATAATTATTTTCTTTCCCATTTTGTTTTCAATATATGAAGTACTACTTGATATAAAACATATTAGGGAATTTAACAAGATTTCCTACCTAAACTTTCTAGAACACATCACCTAAGTCTTCAAGGATTTGTAGGAATAAGCCAGTGTTAAGTGTTTTGGGGAAGTTCATTTTTGTCAATCAGAGAGGTATGTGAGCAGCCAGAAATTATTTAATACAACTGGAATTATGTTATGAATACATACAGAGAATAAAAGGGAACTGGAGAGATACAATGTTGAAGAGGAAAGCTGAGTAAACCCTTGAATTATTGCCTTTTTGCAGAGTGTTGAACACTACTGAAGTATTTTATGCAAGGGGAGTTCAAGAGTGCATTTAAAAAAATTAGAAGGGTAAGAGAAAACTAAGCAGAATAAATTTGAATTAGACAAAGCTACAGTTATAACTGTTGATTTAGTACCTACCCTCTAGAAAACAAGGATTTTATTTATTTATTTATTCATTCATTCACTTATTTTGGTAGTGAGAGATAGAACCCAGGGGCACTTAACCACTGAACCACATCCCCAGCCCTTTTTAGTTTGAGACAGGGTCTCACTAAGTTGCTTAGAGCCTCACTAAATTGCTAAGCCTGGCTTTGAACTTGCAATCCTCCTGCCTCAGCCTCCTGAGCTTCTGGGATTATAGACGTGTGCCACCATGCTGGGCAAGGATTTAAATTTTATACAGAATTCATATAAAGAAGAAAAAGGAAAAGATTTCCACAAGCAGAGTCAATACTATTTGCTAGCTTATTCAATGTTACAGGTGAGGAGAGAGATAAACAAACATCTTTTTCAAATTTCAGCTTGGGGCTGGTAAGTGCAAAATGGTGCCATATACTAAAAAACAAGAATTAAACTGAACATTTGGGGATGTGGAAGGGTGAGAAAATAAGCAGCAATACCATCTTTTGCCTTTGGTTTGGGCTTTTGGAAAAACATAAGGCACTAGTTATAGAATTGTTTCTACTTTGTGTCACTTTTTAAAAAATATTTTTAAAATACTTTTAAAAAGTATTATCTGGACCCCTCAGGTGAAGGTTCCTAAATATTTGTTAGATATATATTTCTCTTTCTGATTTGCTCTTAACTCTCCATTGTATAAGTATAGAGATACTCAGAGATTTAAATAGAGGAATGTTAGAGGGGGGAAAAAAGAGTCCAGGCCTAAGAGTGTGAACTATAACTAATTTTTATTTAGATATGAGCTATCCAACTTATGCAGACAAGTAATATCATTTAACCTATTATTGCAAAAAGAAAAACATGTTTTTCACTATTACAGAAAGAAGAATAGCTTTATTAGAAACCTATTATTTCACATTAGCTGAATACAAAACTGATAAATCCTTACAACATAGATCTTAATTTGTTAAGAACATCAAAATGATAAAGTTTTATCGTTTATTTTTTTATTCAGGCACAATATGGTTTACCATGATACTTTAATGCATACTGAAAAACATTATAGGTATTTAAAGATGTACTTAACAGTAAAGTGGTGGGAGAATGGAGGAATGGAGGAACTTTAGATAGGTCAAAGGGGATGGAGGCAAAGGGGATGTATAGGGATAGGAAAAATGGTGGAATGAGATGGACATCATTACCCTAAGTATATGTATGAAGACACGAATGGTGTGCCTCTACTTTGGGTACAACTAGAGACATGAAAAATTGTACTCTATATGTGTACAATGAATTGAAATATATTCTGCTGTCATGTATAACAAATTAGAAAAAAAAACAGTGAAGTGTTTTTAAATGGTTAAATTTGAGGCTACTTACACTCTACAGAAAAGAATTCGATAAATGAATAAATTATTTCCTTATTCAAAGAGGTACTTTCTAATTTATAAATAATTAAATTCAATAGAAAATGTTAATATTTTTTCTTTTGAAATTTCCAAATTTGAAATCCAAAATTCCAGCAGATATTTTTTGTTTTCATTAATCAAAAAAAGAACAGAATTGTCTATTTAAGAAATGTGAGGAAAGGTAGCAGAATACAACAGTTACTAATAGGGCATTTTGTAAAATTGTGGATGTGTAACCGACGTGATTCTGCAATCTGCATTTGGGGTAAAAATTGGGAGTTCATAACCCACTTCAATCTAATGTATGAAATATGATATGTCAAGAGCTTTGTAATGTTGTGAACAACCAATAAAAAATGAAAAAAAAAAGAAATGTGAAGTACAAATGTTCACATGAAACACTGACACTAGTGTTAAAACTTTAATAGCTTGGATGCCGTATTAATAAAAAGACAAAGTATGAAATTTTAAAAAAAATTAACAACATAACTTTTCTTTCAGTTTCTCAAAATACAGGACAGGACATTAAGTAAAGGCAGTCAGACAAAAAATTTAAGATAAAAACTGGCTGCTGATAAATCCTTATTCATTCTCTGTCATGAAGCCTACTGATCCAAAACTAATCTCACCAGCTAGATTCACTCTGTCTAATCTTTTACTTCTCATCTTTAACATCAGCAAGTTTAGCAATATGAAATTCACATTTTAGTTTAAAGTGAGATATATCATTTCAAGGATTAAAATTGTGTTCAAAATGACCTTACTGGCTCCTGTTTCATTATGTCAAATAATACCAGAATTTCCTCCCCTCAAATATCTTAGTATTTGCATAATCTAGTTAAGTTTACCATAAATATGTGCTTGAAAATAAAGAGTAAAAGAAAGGAAATATTTAAACCTGAAAAATTTTAAAATCTATGAAGAACTAAATGGTACATATAGAGTGCCTTAGAGCAATAGCTAGTTCCTGGTCTAGATCAAAAAGAAAATAGTATGCAAAGCTATGGCATCTTGTTCTGGGAGAAATCAAATTTCCTTCAAAATTAATGAATAGACATCAAAGCAACAAACAGGTATAAGGAGCCCTCATTTACTAAATTGAGACAAAATGAGTAGCAGAATAATAATAAAAAAAACCTGTAAAGTCAGAAAATACTTACAGATCAACATTTCATAGAGAATTTACTTACTGTTAAATTGATAACTGAAGTAAAATAAATGAACATTCATCCCTTTAGAAACCATATTTCAAATTAAGTAAACAGCTTCAAGCAGTAGGAAAATGCTCTTCATTATTGAATAATAACAACTAATTTTCAAGGAAATGATGGAGTGAAATACCATTATTTTAAATTGATTTCCTCTAAGTAATACAGCATTAAAATGCCTATATGAAATTTAAAGAGCTAAAATGAAAATAATTCCAGATCTAAAGCCAAAACAAAATTTAAAAACCTCTCAAAATATTAAATAAATTGAGTAACAAAAAATGTAGTGCTGGTAGAACAGGAACAACCAATACACTTAATGCAATAGAAATGCATAGAAAACTACACCATGATATAACAAAAAGAATATTTTCAACTTTTAAACATAATTAAATTTCAAAGAGTAAAATGGCAATAAATATTAGAGAATCATAATCATACACTTCTAATTTATATTGACAATTCAATTAAAATAAATGTTATAAAAACTATGTGAAATCACAAATATATGAAAACCATTAGAACAGGTAATTACATAGAAAGAAAATGGCAAATGTGTAACTGGATACTCAGTAGAAAAAGAAAGAGCAAATGAAGTGGTAGCAATGTTTAAAGATACAATGACCAACAAATTTTCAAAACTTATGCAAAAATTTAACCCATAAGTACAAAAGCTCTACAAACCTAGCAAGATAAATACCAATCAAATCAAACTTAGGGACACCACTGTCAAGCTACTAAAAATTAAAAAGAAAACTCTTATTAACAGGAAAAAAAGAAGATAGACTGTATTTAAAGTGGATTTAACAAAACTGAGATACTTCTCAAAGAAATAAGAGAAGCTTAAAAATGACACTATCACATCATTGAAAGAAAATAATGATCGACTTTGATTATATATCCAGCTGGAATAGCATTGAAAAATAAAAGTAAAATAAAAATGTTTTCTGAAAAAAATCAGAAAATATATTCTCAGAAAATGTGGTATATTTGCAAAATGGAACAATAGCCAAAAAGAAGAGTGGAATTATGACATTTGCCGGTAAATGGATGGAACTGGAGAATATCATGCTAAGTAAAATAAGCCAGTCCCCCCAAACCAAAGATGAAATGTTCTGATAAGTGGATGCTAACACACAACAAAGGGGCATAAGGAAAGGAAGAATAGGAGTTCATTGTATTAGACAAAGGGGAATGTAGGGAAGGGAAGGAGGGTGGGAATAGGAAAGACAGTAGAATGAGTTGGACATAACTCTCCTTTGCTCATACATGAATACACGACCAATGTAACTCCACATCATGTACAACCACAAGGATAGGATCCTAATTGGAATGGGTCATACTCCATGTATGTATAATACATCAAAATACACTCTACTGTCATGTGTATCTAAAAACAACAAATTAAAAAATGAAAATTTGAAAAAAAAACAAAATATATTGCCAGTGTTCTACACTAAAATAAATCAGTAAGTGGAATAATTTAAGTTTGAAAAAAAATGTTTTCAAATGAAAAGAAAGCTGCAGGAAAGCCAACCAAGCAATGAAGAAGGTAAGAATTAGGTAAATATAAATGGGTATTAATTATAAAAGGCACACTAGGGAAATATAGTATTCTCTGCTCCAGCATATAAGGGGATTAGGACTTATCATTCCATCCAAAGGGTAAGCAAACTGAAACACCAACAACTCCTCTTAGATAAATCAAGAAATCGGGTCACTGGGCAACTACTGTCCTAAAATTGGAAAGATGGGCTGTTACAGTGCTGAGAAAAAAAAAAAAAACTGAGTCATAACCCTCAAGTAAAGCAGTGTTGCGATAGAAAAATATGAGACATAATTTGCAAATTGCTAGAAAAAAGCATGGGATAATCTTTGTCAAAAATTCTAGGGAAATTCAGTTTTGTGAGTTTATACACAAGAAACTCTACCATATTCCCACTCTGAAAATCAAAGAAAAATTCCTATATACTTTCTGCAGGAGTCGGATGAGAAGAAACCATTCTGAAGTATACCAGAGTACTCTGTTCTTTCAAGTAAGTTTACTTTAAGAGAAGTAATTTACTAAAGAGAAAAAAAAAACAAGAGAAGTCCTGATGAACTTCATAGTTTATTAACATAGATTCACCAAAAAATTGCAACTTACTCATAAGAATGTGCAATGCCTCTTCTCCCTGATGAGTGAACACTACATCATCAAAGCCTTTTTGCCATAGTTTTTTTAAAGTAGCACATCATGTTCACCTCATAACAAAAAACTGCAAAACATACTTAAAGGCAAAACAAACTGAATCAGTTTGAAGAGACTGAAAAAGCATCAGAACCAAAGTCAGATATAACAGGAATCTTATAATTATCAGAATATAAACTTAGAAACCTATGTGTTTTTATGGAAAAAATGACAACATAGAGCAATAGATGAAAAATTTTACCTGAGAGATAGAAATCATGAAAAAGAATAATAAATGAATTCTAAAGGTCATAAATATTATAATTAGTAAAAATGTTTGATGAGCCTTACCTGAACATGGATGGGGGAAAAAATCTTTGAGTTTAGGGAATCAAATACCCAAAACTAAAAAGCAAAGAGAAAATTGAAAAACAGAAAAAAAAAAACCCAGAATGTACAAAAACTGTGATAACTGCAGAAATGTAACATACACCAGAGAAATATGTGAATAGAAAAAAAAAGAATATGGAAGCAATATTTGAAGCAATAATGCCAGATTGTCTCCAAAAATTAATGTCAATAAATGAATGATAGATACATGCAGGAAGGTTACAGTATAGCCCAAACTATAAATTCTAAAACAGCACACAAAGACAGAAGCATACCTTATTCAAATTGAAGAAAAATTTTTTAAAAAATCTATAAAAATATATAATATTAATAAATCATATACATGTATATATATATATAAATTTGCCATACAGAAAATAAGTGCTTTATCTATGGAAAAGATACTTTATCTATGGAAAATCAAAGATACTAATTATATATTCTCAGAAACAAAAATCAAGAAGAGAGTGGAGAAAAATAATGTTAAGATAGAAAATCCACCACTAGAATTCTACACTGAGAAATCATCTGTGAAATTAAAAGGGAAATATAAACTTTCTCAGACTTGTTTGAGAAGATTTGTTGTCAATATTTTTGCCTTGCAAAAATGTTCAAAAAAGTTTCTCAGACAGGTCTGGTGGAATCTACCTATAATCTGAGCTGCTGGGGAGGCTGAGGCAGCAGGATTACAAGTTCAGGGTCAGTCTTGGCATTTCAGGAAGAAACTGTCTAAAAGTAAAATAAATGGGATAGACATATAGTTCAGTTGATATAGTTCCCCTGAGTTTAATCCCCAGTACTAAAAGGGAAAAAAAGAACAGAAGAAGAAGAAAAATTTTCAGAGATATGGAAAATTATATTGGTCAGATACTCTGATAGAAAAAGTTTAAGAGTAACAGAGAAGGAGTAAGTGAAGGTGAAAAATATAAACTTATTTTCTTATTTTTATTTGGTCTAAAAGAAAGCAGTTTGTTATGGTTTGGATGTGAGGTGTTCCCCAACTGTTCATGTATGAAACAATGCAAGAACATTCAGGGATTAAATCATTGGAATATGAAAGCATTAACCCATTTAGTGAATTAGTCCTCTGAAAAGGCTTAACTGAGTGGTAACTGAAGGTGGGAAGGGTGTGACTGAAGAGGTGAGTCATTGGGAACATGCTTTGGGGGTATAGATTTGGTGAGCTGAGCTTACTCTCTGTTTGCTTTCTGATCATCATGTGAGACACTTTCCTTCACCACAGTCTTCTACCATGATGTTCAGCCTTATCTGGAGCCCTGAAATATGGAGCCAGCTGTCTTTTTAACTGAGACCTCTGAATCCTTGAGTCACAAATAAACTTTTCCTCCCCTACAAGTGTTCTTGTCAAGACTTTTAGTCACTGTAGTGAAAAAGCTGACTAAAACACAGTTGTTTGGAAAAAACAATAGAAACAATATATTCAGTAGTGTATGCTATATATTATTTTATAAAAATTTATGTATAAATTTAAAGATAACAGCAATGGTACAAAAGGAGAGGAGAAATAAATTGAAATTTTTTTTAAAAAAATATTTATTTGTTTATTCTAATTAGATATATATGACAGCAGAATGCATTTTGATTCACTCTACACAATTGCAGCACAACTTTTCATTTCTCTGGTTATACACGATGTAATGTCACACCATATTTGCAGTCACACATGTACCTAGGGTAATGATGTTCATCTCATTCTACCATCTTTTCTGCCCCCATGCCTCCTCACTGCCTCCCTCACCTTTGCCCAATCACAATTCCTCCATTTTTTTCCAATACCCTTTTCCCATTATGGATCATCATCCATTTATCAGAGAGAACATTTAGCCTTTGTTTGTTTTTTTGAGATTTATTTATTTTGCTTAGCATGATATTCTCCAACTCCATCCCTTTACCTGCAAATGCCATAATTTTATTCTCCTTTAAGGTTGAGTAATATTTCATTATGTATATATAGCACAGTTTCTTTATCCATTCATCTACTGAAAGACATCTAGGTTGCTTCCATAGTTTAGCTATTGTGAATTGAGCTACTATAAATATTGATGTGGTTGCATTAATACAGTATGCTAATTTTAAGTTCTTTGGGCATAGACCGAGGAGTGGAATAGCTGGGTCAAATAGTGGTTCCACTCCAAGTTTTCTAAGAAATCTCCATACTGCTTTCCAGAATGGTTGCACCAATCTGCAGTCCCACCACATCCTTGGCAACACTTATTGTTATTTGTATTCGTGATAACTGTCATTCTGGCTGGCGTGACGTGAAATCTTAGAGTAGTTTTGATTTGCATTTATCTAATTCTAGAGACGTTAAATATTTTTTCATATATGGAATTAGAATATTTTGGTAATATGTAATATTTGCACTATCTGTGAAGTGGTATAGTGTTATTTAAAAGTGGACTTAAATTCATTATAAATACACATTGCAAACTCTAGGGAATTCACTGAGAAAAGAAAAAAACTGATGCATAATTGATATGTTGTGTTAGTCACCTTCTTGTCATTGTAACAAAATAATCAACTTATAAAGATGGAAGATTTATTTTAGTTTATACTTTTGAAAGTTCCTATCCTTGGCAAATTAGTCCCATTGCTTTGGGCCTATGGCTGGCAGCAAATCAAGGAAGTAGTGTGAGGCAGAGTAAAACTGCTCACTTTGTGGCCAGGAAGCAAAACAAAAACCAAAACAAAAAGAGAGAGACAGAAATGGGCCAGAGTCCCATAATCCCCGTGATAGAAAATATCAGCAATGACCTAGGCACTTCCCAAAGACCCATCTTTCAAAGGCTCCACCATCTCCCAAAGTTACCATCTGAAGAATCAAGATTTAAAACATATACCTTTGGGACAAAATCAAAATGTTACTAAAATAAGATCTAATTCATGTTTGTATGTAAAAATTGATTCTAGTGTCATATATAACTAAAAAGAACAGTGCTGAAATGAATATGGAAGAAAATCTAAACTATAGCATCTGATAAAAAAAGAGAGATTACAGAATCATATAAAATATTCAATAAAAATCATAAAAGGCAGAAAATGTGAAGAAGACAAAAATATGAACCAAGAAGAAAAATGCAACAATGTTAACAATTATCGTGTTAAACTCAGTTGTCCAAATACATCAATCAGTTAATATACAGAGATTATCAGAGCAAATTTAAAAACAATTATAAACCATCTACAAGAAAATGACTTAAAATATAAAGTCACATATACATTAAAAGTAAAGTGACTGAGAAAAAGTTACTATGCTATCACTTATCAAAATAATGTGGAAGTAGCTATATTAATCTCAAGATGAAAATACTTTAGAGCAGGGGAAATTGTCAGGCACAAAGTATAGCATTGCGTAATGGCAATGGAGGAAATACTCTAGGAAGTCGTAACAATCCTCAATGTATATTTATCCAACAATAGAATGTTCATATATAAACAGATATTAACACTGTTATATAGTTTTCATTTATCAGAAATGAAGAGAGCTAGCATGAAAAAATTTAGAAAGCACAGTGTTAAACACAACAGTACCATCAGTTAGCTGCTTATAAATGGCATCTGTAGACTTCTTCATCCAACATAGCAAATTACCTACTTTTTCAAGCTTATGTGGAATACTTACCAAGATATACAAAATTAATTAAACCTAAAAATATATGAAGATTAAACAGACTAACAAAAGACACTTGTCCAAGAAGAACTCTCAAGAGTACTTTCATAATATTTTTCACTAAATGAAATGAAAATATATTTATCTAATTTTGTGAGATATAGCAAAACCTGTATACACAAGTGCATTTTATAGCACTGGCTAAATATGTATAAAGTAGAAAGATGTAAAATAATTAATCTAAAATTATACTGGATAAAATTATAAAAATAAGATCAAATTAAATTCAAACTAAAACAAAAGAAAATTAAATTTGAATAAGAATTAATGAAAAGTTGGGGCTGGGGCTGGGGCTCAGTGGCAGAGCACTCACCTAGCATGCTTGAGGCACTGAGTTCGATCCTCCATACCACATAAATGTAAAATAAAGATATTGTGTCCATTCAAAACTTAAAAAATAAGTATTTTAAAAAAGAATTAATTAAAAGAAAACATAAGATCAGTAGAGTAGGGGCTGTGGCTGTGGTTCAGCCGTAGCACACTTGCCTGGCATGTGTGAGGCACTGGGTTGGATTCTCAGCACCACATATATAAAAATAAATAAATAAATAAATAAATAAATATCTGGCAACAATTTAAAATATATATATATATATTAAAAAATCAATAGAGTAAAATCAAGAAAACCAATACCTAGCTTTTTAAAAGAACAATAAATTTGCTAGTCCTCTAACAAGTGAACTAATAAAAAAGGAGAGAAGACATAAATTGATAATAACAGAACTGAAAAAGTGAACATTAGTACCAATCTCATGGGCATAGAAAGATAGCAAAAGGATATTGTAAACAACTCTATTTTCACCAAAAATATAACCTTGATGAACTAATACAATTTATTGAAAGACATGAACTGCTGAAACTTGAATGAAAAAAATATACAATGTGAATGGGCCTATATCTAACAAATAAATGGAATCAACAATTAATAGCATCCCCAAATAGTAAGGAACACACCCAGATGAATTTACTTGTGATTTTTGCCAAATATTTAAAGAAAAAATTATGCCAATTTTTTACAGTCCCTTCCAGAATACAATATCAGAGGAAGCATTTACTACTTCATTCCCTGTCAGCATTACCCTAATCCCAAAACAAAATAAAGAAATTAAACAATGAAATACCATCACACACTTATAGAATAGCTAAGATTTTTTTAAAAAGCCATGCTAAAAGAGACTCACTTTACTTTTAAAGACATGCATAGCTGAAAGTAAAAGACTGAAAAAGTATCCCATTCAGAATAGTCACCAAGGTAACCATGTGAAACTATTCTTACATCAGACACAGTAGTCTTTAAATTAAACACTGTCATGAAACAAAGATCATTATATATTAATAAAAGTATTAATTCATCAAAAGGATCTATCAAATATAAATATGTATATATATACATATATATATATATATATCTGTGTTGTATGTATGTGAATATAGATACACACATACATATGCATACATACATACATATTCACCAAACATTGGAAGATGCGACTATGTGAAGAAAATACTAATAGCACTGATGGGAGAGAAAGACAACTATATGATAATAGTATAACACATCAAAATCACACTTTCATGAATGAATAGATCATGCCAACACAAATAAAAGGAAAGATGGGCTTGAAGAATATTATAGACCAAACAAACTTAACAAAATTATGTAGAATATTCCATCAAAGTACCAAAAAAACAAACATTATTTTCAAGTATATATGAAACATTCTCCAGGATAGATTATATCTTAGGTCATAAAACAAGTCTTAAAAAATTTAAGGAGGGCTGGGGATGTGGCTCAAGCAGTAGTGCGCTTGCCTGTCATGCGTGTCGCCTGGGTTTGATCCTCAGCACCACATACAAACAAAGATGTTGTGTCCGCCTATAAATAAAAGATAACTATTAAAAAATTCTCTCTCTCTCTCTCTCTCTCTCTCTCTCTCTCTCTCTCTCTCTTTCTCTCTCTCTCTCTTTAAAAAAAATAAGGAGATCAAAATTATATCAAGTATTTTTTCATACTACAATACCATGAAACCAGAATCAATAACAGGAGGAAAATTATAAAACTTATAAATATGGGGCAAACAAAGAAAACATTCCTAAATAATCAATGCGTCACAGAAGGAATCAAAATGGAACTTTTTAAAAAAATGTGGCATTTATACACAGCACTAAAAAATAACAAGATCATAGCATTTGCAGGGAAATGGATGGCATTAGAGCAGATTATGCTAAGTGAAGTTAGCCAATCCCGAACAAACAAATGCCAAATGTCTTCTTGGGAGGAAGGAGGAAGAACATGAGAAGAAGATTACCACTAAATAGAGATGAGAGGTGGGAGGGAATGGGAGGGAGAAGGGGAATTGCACAGAAGATGGAAGGAGACCCCAAACATTATACAAACTATATATATGATGATGTGAGGGGGGAAAAAAAGAAATGTGTCACATTAGATTGGGTAGAGAGAAGTGATGGGAGGGGAGGGGAGGGGAAGGGGGGAAGGGAAGGACAGCAGAATAAAATAGACACTAGTATTGCTGTATGTATATACGTGTCTGTATGGCCAATGTGATTCTGCAACCTGTACACTCAGAAAAATGAGAAATTATACCCCATTTGATTCAAATGTATGATATGTCAGGATCATTGTACTGTCATGTGCAACTAATAAAAAATGAAAAAAAATTCCTGAACAATTGAAAATGGAAAGATAACATATCAAAACTGAGGGGATACAGAAAAAAAAAACAGTTCTACTAGGGAACTATAATAAATATCTACAATTTTTTTTTACTTTTTAAAATTGATTTTATTTTTTTAAATACATGACAGTGGTATGCATTACAATTCTTATTACCTATATACAGCACAATTTTTATATCTCTATTTGTATATAAGGTATGTTCACGCCAATTCATGTCTTCATACATGTACTTTGAATAATGATGTCCAGCACATTTCACCACCATTGATAACCCCCTACCCACTCCTTTCCTTCCCACCCCTCTGCCCTATCTAGAGTTTGTCTTCTATTCCTCCCATGCTCCCCCTCCCTACCCTTCTATGTGTCAGAATCCTTATATCAGAGAAACATTCACCATTTTTTGGGGGGGGGATTGGCTAACTTAACTTAGAAATATCTTCTCCAACATCATCCATTTACATGTAAATGCCATGATTTTATTCTCTTTTATTGCTGAGTAATATTCCATTGTGTATATGTGCCACATTTTCTTTATTCATTCATCTATTGAAGGGCATCTAGGTTGGTTCCACAGTTTAGCTATTGTGAATTGTGCTGCTATAAACATTAATGTGGCTGTGTCCCTGTACTATGCTGTTTTTAAGTCCTTTGGGTATAGACCAAGGAGAGGAATGGCTGGGTGAATGGTGGTTCCATCCCCAGTTTTCCAAAGAATCTCTATACTGCTTCCCATATTGGCTGCACCAATTTGCAGTCCCACCAGCAATGTATGAGTGTTCCTTTTTCCCTACATTCTCACCAACACTTATTGTTGTTTGTATGTATAATAGATGCCATTCTGACTGAAGTGAGATGATATCTTAGAGTAGTATTGATTTGTATTTCTCTAATTGCTAGAGATGATGAACATTTTTTTTCATATATTTGTTGACTGATTGTATATTCTCTTATGAGAAGTGTCTGTTCATGTCCTTGGCCCATTTATTGATTGGATTATTTATTTTTTTTATGCTTAGCTTTTTGAATTCTTTATATACCCCTGTGAGGGGTAAAAATTTGCTCCCAAGATGTAGGTTCTCTAAATTCATGTGGAAAAATAAGAGACTCAGAATAGCTAAAGCAATCCATAGCAAGAAGAGTGAAGCAGGTTGAATCACTATACCAGAACTTAAACTATTCTTCAGAACAATTGTAACAAAAACAGCATGGTATTGGCACCAAAACAGACTGGCAAACCAATGGTACAGAATAGAGGACACAGAGATAACCCACAAAATTACAATTATCTTATATTAGACAAAGGTGCCAAAAACATGCATTGGAGAAAAAATAGCCTCTTCAACAAATGGTGCTTGGAAAACTGGAAATCCATATGCAACAAAATGAAATTAAATCCTTATCTCTCATCATGCATAAAACTCAGCTCAAAGTGGATCAAGGACCTAGGAATTAAACCAGAGACTCTGAGTCTAATAGAAGAAAAAGTAGGCTCTAATCTTCATCATGTGGGATTAGGCCCCAACTTCCTTAATAAGACTCCTATAGCATAAGAATTAAAAACAAGAATCAATAAATGGGATGGACTTGAACTAAAAAGTTTCTTCTCAGCAAAAGAAAAATATCTACATTTTTTAGGAAGAGAAATCTTAGAAAAACAGTCTGTCTTGCACCTGGTCTGAACAAATTAATAATGAATAAATGATTGAATCAGTTAACAAAACTCTCACAAACAAATAAAAGTCAAAGATCAGGCCACTTCACTGGTGTATTCTACCAAATACATAAAAGAGAAATACTGCAATTCTTTCCAAAATCAGTGAAAGTCAAAATACTTCTGAAATAATTTGCAAGGCAACATTATTATCCTTTCAGAACTAGATGAAGAGGCTATAGAAAAATTAAATACAGGTATATATCCCTGATGAAAATTGATACAAACACTTTTGACAATACTAACAAACAAATTTCAATAGTAATTTCAAAAGAATTGTATGCCATGACCATGATCAATTGAGACCTATCATTGGAGGATAGTTGAAAATATGCTTATCTGTAAATGCATTCCACCATATTAGCAAAATGAAAGATAAAAATTATATAATCTAAATAGATATAGAAAAAGAATTTAACAAAACAATATATTTCCATGATTAAAAATTCTCAACAAATAAGGCATAGAAGGAATATACTTCAACATACCAAGCTTCACACACACAAACACACACACATACACACACACACACACACACACACACATGGCCCATAGTTAATATTTTTAACAGCAAAAAGTTGAAAGGTTTTCTGTTAACATATATATACACATATATATATATATACATATATATATATGTGTGTGTGTGTGTGTATACACATATACACACAACCTTTACAATACCAAAACATTGTAGAACAAAAAATAGTAAAGTTCTATTAAATTAGTATATAGTAAAGTTCTATAGAATTTGTATCCACTAATCATTAACTATATGAAAAGAAATCAAGAAAATAACCCCATTTACAATAGCATTAAAATATTAAATATCTGTGATGAATTTAATGAGGGTAAAATCTCTGTACTTCAACAAATATGAAATACCAAAGAAATAAAATGAGAAAGACGCAAATAAATGCAGAGATGTCTCATGTTCATGGACTAGAAAAATTAATACAGTTCATATGTCCAAACTCAAAATTGATCCACACTACAATGCACTCCTTATCAAAATTGCAATGACATTTTCACAGAAACTTAAAATATTATAAAATTTGCATAAAATGACAAGAGACCCCAAATATCCAAAGCAATCCTGAGCCTAACAAACATGGTTAGAAGCATCTCATTACCTGGCTTCAAAATATACTCCCATGCTGTAGTAATCAAATAGTATTATACTGGCACAGAAACAGACATATAGACCAATGGAACATAATTCAGAGTCCAGAAATAATTACATACATTACAGTCAATTGACCTTCAACAAAAGTGACAATAAACACAATAGAGAAAAGACCAGGTCCTCAAAATAAGTGGAAAACTGAATATTCACATGTAAAAGAATGGAATTGGACTCTTTCTCACACCATATACATAAATTAACACAAAATTCATAAGAAGTTTAATATAAGACACAAAACCACAAAACTACTAAGATAATATAGGGGGCAAGCTTCCTGTTGTGTTTCTGTGCAAAGATTTTGAAAGCCTAGGCACACACACAAAAAAAGAAATTTAATTGTGTCAAACAAAGAACATCCTGTATAGCAAATGGATGACTGAAGACACAGCCTGGAAATGAGCGAAAATATTTGCCAAGCACACATCTGATAATGGTTTCATACTCAAAATATTTTCAGAGCTTATACAACTCAACAGAATGAAAATTAATAATCCAGGTCAAAAGTGGGCAATGAACCTGAGTAGACTCTTCTCTGAAGAAAAAGAGTCAAATGGTCAATAAGAATGGAGGGAAAAAAAACCTCACCATCATTAATCAAAGGGAAATTCAAGTGAAAACTATATAAGAAATTGGGCTGGGGTTGTGGCTCAGCAGCAGAGCTCTGGCCTGGCATGTGTGAGGCCCTGGGTTCAATCCTCAGCACCACACAAAACTAAATAAATAAAGTTATTGTGTTCAACTACAACTAAAAAAATAAATATTAAAAAAAATTATAAGAGATCACCTCATGTCTATTAGAATGACCACTATCAGAGAGAAAAGAGTTGGCAAAGATATGGAGAAAGGGGAGCACTTGTACATACTGCTGGCAGGAATGAAAATTAGTATAATCATTATGGAAAAGAGCATAATTCAGAATATTACAAATGAAAAACTGCCATATTATATAGCAATCCCATGTCTAGGTATCCAAAAGAAATGAAATCACAGAGTTGTCTGCATTTCTATGTTCATTGGTGCATTATTCAGAATACCCAGGATATTCATATATCAAGGATAAATGGATTTAAAATATGCTATCCATCTACCTTGATACTACCTACTTACCAATCTATATTCCTATATGCCATTCATTTCTATGGAACCAAAAAGGACTCCAAATACCCAAAATAATCTTGAGCAAAAAGATATCCATCCCTATCAATGGAATATAATCCATGTTAAAAAAGAAGGAGTTTCTGTCATTTGTGACAATGTGAATGAACCTGAAGGACACTATGCTAAGTGAAGTAAGTCATGATCTCACTTATATATAATATCATGAAGATGAATAGGATTTCTTGGGAGGTGTACCAGGGATTAAACTCATGGGCACTCAATCACTGAGCAACATCCCCAGCCCTATTTGTGTGTGTGTGTGTGTGTGTGTGTGTGTGTGTGTGTGTGTGTATGTGTATATATATATATATATATATATTTTTTTTTTTTTAATTTAGAGACAGGGTCTCACTGAGTTCCTTAGTGCATCCCTTTTGTTCAGGCTGACCTTGAACTCACAATGCACTGGGCTCCCAAGGTGAACATATTGATGTAGAGATTAGAAAGGTGGGTTGCCAATAACTGGGAGAGTGGAGGAAATGGGGACATGTTTGTTAGAAGATATAAGTATTTAGTCATTCAATATGAATAAATTCTGGAGAACTAATGCATAGTATAATGACAACAGCTAATCATACTCTATTGTATAATTGAAATTTGCCAAGAGTAGATCTTAAATATTCTTTACATATTCACACAAACTACGGGATGAATAAATAATTAGGTAATTGTGGTATCATTGCAAATGTACACATACATCAAAACATCACCTTGTACTTCATAAATACAATTTTATGTAAATTGTAATTAAATAAAGTTGGGGGAAAATGAGTTAATTCAAAAAATGTGATTGTGGATTAGTAATTTTTCAATAAATTTGGTTATAAAAAGAACCAACAGATGCAGGTAGGAATTAGAGTGAGATAAATTAGGTTTAGAATAAAGCACAGATACAACCTCATTTATAATTTTTTGAGAATAGTTTTCTAGAGAAGGGCATTAATGATAAAGAAAAATGAAAGAAATCTACAAAGATGACATTGTTAAACTGAGAAGAACAGGGAACCAAAGATCAAGGGAAGGTTTGCTCTTTAATGGAAGTAAGGAAAGTTTGCTCTATTGTGATAGAAGGAAAGGAGAAAGAAGATAAAGGTCCAGATGCCAGAAGAAGTGTGGTTTGGAGGGAAAGAACCAGAAAGTTACTGCTGGTTGCTTCATATCTCATGGTTAAATTCCTTAGAGTTGAGAAGGGGTTGATGTGTGGCTTTCAAAAATGATAAGAGGTTATGAGTTTTATATTTCAGAAAACATTCATTGACAGGATTGTGAAACAATATTCAAGGCCCAATAGAAAACCAGTTAGTCTGGATTTGTAATTTGTCAAATAATCCTCCAACAGTATCAACATTTAGGCTCAGAAGATGTAAAATTTTGGCAAGATTGAATGTTATCAATACTTTCTATCAAGACAGTAGAATGAACCAGACATAACTTTCCTATGCTCGGCCAGTGTAACTCCACATCATGTACAACCACAGAATGGGATAAAAATTGGAATGATTTGCACTTCAAATATGTATAATATGTCAAAATACACCCTACTGTCATGTGTATCTAAGAACAACAAATTAAAAACATATTTTCTATATGTACCAATTTGCTATGAGAATTTTTAAAAAATCAAATATATCTATAGTTCTTTTATTTTTAGACTTGGCATGCTTTATTGTGTTGTGGTTGTTATACGGTTGTTATATGTTAGAACAGTGTAAGGCTAGAGGCAAAGGCATTTAAGAAACTAGTACTACAGTAAAAATGAATATAATCATGGCCTGAATAAACTGAATATTATTTTTCGCATATATGAATATATATGCAATATATATGTATACACACCTTTGTGTGTGTGTGTGTGTGTGTGTGTATCACATTAGACTTAAAATAGAGCACATTGAGTCCAAGAAAAGACCTATTGAAAGCCCTGTATAAATTATGGGTTTGTTTGAGTCAACATAAGGCAGGGAAGCTGTTTTTCTGGGAACTCCTGGGTGAACTTCTCCAGTTTGAGAAAGCCTAGATGATTCTGACACCATGCCTGAACATGCCTGAGCTCCACAGCCTTAGAATGAAACCCACAGATGTGCAAAACCTGCCAAGCACCATACAAACTATTTACAGCAAGACCCCTGCCACTCTAAAACCTTATCTCTGCCACACTGAAAATTTTGATGCACTTCCTCTTAAATAAAGGATTGGGTCCTTTTCCAGTTGTTCAGTTCCAGTTCCTATCAGGACTGGAAGACTCTTCAGTTGTTCCCCTTTTAAACCTAATCTCTGGTTTTGTCTTTATTTCTTACTAATTATTTCAGACTTTTTATTTCCCAGGTGGGTTATACCTTCTAGAAGCAATCTGCTCTACTGGTTTAGGTTTAGAATAAAGCATAGATACTACTGGGGAGCTGGTTACCCCAGCAAAGATCAGAGGGCTTTTATTTATTCCGTGAAGTTTTGGCCAATGATATTTTAGTGAAATCAACACATATTTTTCAGTCTGGATCTCAAGCTTATGGGTTTTCAAAAACTGAACTCAGAGAAAATCAAGTAAGAATACAATTCCCAGTGAGAAGTCTCATGCAAATAAGCTTAAAAACTTGAATAACTTTATCTTTTATTTTTCAAATAAAGAGAATAAAATTATATTCTATATTTATCAGAATATCTGTAATAACAGGTACTTAGTACATTGTAGTTTTATTGTTACATATAAAATCATAGTATTAACTTTTAAATTGCTACTAAGAATAAAACTATCCAGTTGTGCCAACACTAAGTTTTGCATAATCAAGGGAAATTGCACATGCACACAACACACACACACACACACACACACACAGACACACACACATACACAGGGAAAGACAGAGTTCTTCATGAGCATGATAACAAGTGCATGATAAAATGTACAAGGACTGGTGGAGCAGTAAAGACAGGATATTTTGACAAAATATTCAAATGTGTAAAACAATGAAAAGATTTTAAAAAGTGTAGATAAAATAGGAAGTTGTTAAAGAATGCCTTAAAGTTTAACTTAAAAAAAGATGGTTTTATAAATCAAATTATGAACTCCCACCCCAAAATAGATAAGTTGAAGTAGGGTGGGCTGCTAGTATGATATTCCTGCTATTCTTTTCAGAAGAAGGCACTGTGAAAATAGAAACTGAGGGAAACACAGTATGATGACAGCAACAAGTATAAGAATTATGTACTGCAAGCCAAGGAGTACCAAACTATTTATTGTCAGTAAAACATCAAGAGCCTAGAAGGGGCAGTCCAGAACTGTGTGACAAAATATTTCTACATTTTAAGCCACCTGACTTGTGACACTTTGTTATAGCTTCCTTGGGAAACTAATACTGATGGGGAGCCTAAGGGATGATTAAATGTAACTGGTCACCAAGAAGGGAGCCAATGAAGATAGGAAAGAAAACGACTATTGATGACGTATGATTCTGCAAGAGAAGGCAGGACATGCCAACAGATCATGAACCTAGATGAAAAGTATTTTTCTTGAATTACAGTGAGAGCAAGAAAATAAAGGTGAGGCAGTTCCTGTCTATGATTCATTTTCTCTAAAACTCATGAGCTGAAATCCTGACCTAATTGATCTGGTGATGATCTGGACCCTGATTTAATAGGAGATTTGTGAAAATGAATAAAGTTTGAAATAACCACTGCAGAGCATAAGAGCTGGCTGAGGATCCACAAGATTACCTGTCTGCAGATTCAACTAGAGCACTAATAAATGAATGCCTTTGTGGTTTGGGTCAGCATATAAGCAATTTGTACCTGTATTCATATTTTCTTTGTCTTTCTTTCAAAGTATGGTTTAATAATAAATATTTTAATTATTATTATAATTTGAAACATATATATATATATATATAATATAGTTACATTAATATATATTACAATAATATATATATAGTTACATTGCAATGTTCCCTTATCTGAGAAAATCATTCATTTCAATGTTTCTATAAATGTTGCTGGCATCTTAGATTTGTGTATCATCCAGTAAGAAACATGATTGCTGCATTAAAGCCTTCAGAATCTAAATAACCAGGTAATACTGAAATCCCTTCAGATCTATAAATTCACCTAGCCCTTGAGTTTATTTCAATATGTCTCATTTATGAAGTAAAATGATTTACAAATGTGGTTGGAGTTATATAAAAAATGGGTATCTTGATAATATGGATCAAATAGCACTATAGTGGTAGAGTTGTTTATTAGCTGTTTAAGATTTTCTTAACATTGATAAAGTCATCAAAAACACAAATATATAATAATAAGCCAGTATGGAATTTTGAGAAGCCCTTATTTGTTTCTCCAGATACAAGTTTAAGATTGCATTTAGTTTTCATTATTCTGGTTCACACAAACAAACAAATATCTAATCAGCTACATGTCTGGAAAATATAAAAAATGAGTCCATAATCATAAGAAGATAAAACAAAGTTCAGTATAATAGATGATATGAACATTTAAAATGCAAGTGGTAACTAACTGCTAGGAGCAAGCAATATATTCATGAGCAATAAATCATTCCAGACTAAACCTACATTATTTTTGATAATGTAAAACTAGTCTTTTGGTTTTACAAACACACACACACACACACACACACACACACACACACAGTCCTTTAGTTATTACAACGATGAACTGAAGTGGTACTCTGTTGACACTAAATGCATAGAGCTCTGCCGCAGGAATGACAAAACCCTCATTTTGAGTTCTCTTCCAAAGCTAGGCCTTTAACCATGTTAATACCTGCCAATTCCCCCTTCAAATTTGTTTCTCTCCTGAGTAGCTACATTGGATAACATGAAACTCAAAGGCAGAGGCTCTGAAACTATTCAAGCACATTTGGCATTCAACTGTAATGGTCATTAGTTATGTGACCTTGAACAAAACATTTATTTTCAATTCCCTACATTTTTCCTACTTATCAAATGGAAAAAAAATATTATTCTTTTAGGATTGTCATGAAGATTAGTGAGCTAATGCATTAAAAATACTTGGAACAGAGAATGACACACATTAAGAACTAAATAACTATTAAATATGAGAATAAACATGATTATATTTCCTATCTTGACTACTAGTATCATCATCTATTCGACTTCACAAACTAGAAATCTGGACATCAGCTTCAAATCCCATATGTGTCACAAATAATTTCTGTACATATACCCTGGTCTGTCTTTAATGTTTATGCTTTATATATTCAGTCACCCACCTGGAATGAGTCTCTTAAGTCTCTAATCCCATCTGCCCACATAACTTCCATTTCTTTTATTCTGATATCTAAATCTAATCATTACTTCTTTTGTTAAAGGCTTAAAAATTTCTGAGATAAAGTCCAAATTTCTCAGCATGACACACTGTGCTCAGTATAAAAGGTCACTGTTATTTGAACATGCTGTTTTTTATTCCACCTCTCTGTTCTTCACTATTTCACTCATTTCCCCACCTGAAGTGCCTTTCCCTCCTCTACTTAGGATACCCTTCCCTGCCTATGTTACATTCATAACCCCTCTCATTTTGATCTTCTTTAATAACAGTAAGAGCAGCAATATCAATAGCCAATGTGAACATATAACCATGTATCACATAGTTGTAGAAGGAGGCATTATTAACTCATTTGCTCCTGAAAACGTCCACAAAAGAAAGAGCATGCAGCATTTGTCTTTCTTTTCTTTTTATGGAGGGAGTGGGATTTAACCCCAGGACACATAACCACTGAGTCACATCCCCACCCTCGTTTTCTTTACTTTTCTTTAATGTTTTGAGACAGGGTCTCCCTGAGTTGCTTAGGACTTTGCCAAGTTGATGAGGCTGGCTTTGAACTTGTGATCCTCCTGCCTCAGCCTCCTGAGTTGCTTGGATTACAGGCATACACCATGGTGCCCAGCTGGCATTTGTCTCTTTATGTCTGATGTAATTCATTTAACACCTGTTTAGTTCATGGTTATCTTTAAAGACTTTTATTATCACAAACTATACATAGAACTTAAATTTTAAAATTCTGTTTGATTCAGTCCACCCTGAGAATAAAATTAGTGTGAAGAAGAATTTCCTTTAGCCTTGAAAAAGGACAGTTGAAAATTTGGATTCAAAATACATCAATCTTTCTGAAATATTTAACACACATACTCACACTGATTCCCCAACATACACATGAAATTTCTATTAATGGTGATTGAAAGCTCTTTAGATTGGCACCTTTAACCATTCTATACCACCTAATTTGATTCAAAACTTCAAGTTTAAACTAGAATTTGTTTTCATATTATACAAAACTCTCAAAACAAAGGGAGATTTCTATTATTATGTCACATTCAATAGCAAAAATTAATATAAAAGTGGAGATTTTCATAAAGTTTTGTAGAAGTTATATATGTGGGAGTCAAATGTAATTTTTTAGACACCTGCTATTATTCTGATAAATCTCTTTGTTACATCATTACTTTCTTCAGAGTAAATGAACTTAAAATACATTATCTAGTTTTGCACTTTACTTATAAGTATATGAAATTCAAATTAAAGGAAAGAAATCATGCTTACTTACTAATCAGCTTATATGACAGCATATAAATGTATTCTGTTTTAAAGCACTATTTATTTGACCCATAATAAAATGCTTGGTAATAGTCTAAATGAAATGGAATTTTAGCTTTTAAAGAGCTTTATGCCAGAATATTATTAAGGCTCTCAGTTAACATTTTTAAGGATGTATAATAGAAAAGTAACACAAGTGTGGGTAAATCAGATATTCCCATAAGATCATATGTAAAGTCATAACTTTTTTAGACTGAATAAATAAATTACATAACTTCTTACAGTGGACTGATAATTATAGAATAATATACTTTTCACTTATTATTAAATAAGCATACAAAAATTATTATGTGATCAAGTTTTTAATGTGCTTATGTGTATAGGTATGGGGTGAATACAAAGAAATGTAGACAGTCATTTCATCCTGAGCAGTAGCATCCATAATGATTTCATATTTTTCTACTACTGAATTTACTTTAGAACTAGTTTTATTAAAATAAAACTATTTTCACATAAATTAGTCTCATCACATGTTAGTTTCTTCCACAATACCAGAATTACTTTCTATCTATCATATGTACCATAAAAATAACTCTCAAGGCAAAGAAGATCAACAAATTATTTAGAGCCAACAATATTGTCCTATTGTCAAATATCTACTTAAAATAAGATTTAAGCCTACAAGTGTCATCAATTATCTGTTTTTGCTTATAGAGGCCCTGAATTAGGAATATACTATTTAGTGTTATTTTGGTAAATATCATCATAATAAGCAAAGAAATTAAAATTTGATAAGTATTATATAGAGATAAATATTATTATTGCAGATATAATCCCCTCTCTGAAAAGTATATGAAAATAACTAAAAAAAACTCTCAGAATTATAGTAGAGTTTAGTAGATCATTGTATTTAATAGACAGCTGAATTGTATTTTTATACAATAACAATAGCTTTTTGACTATTGTTAAAATGTACAGTAACAATAGTTGTTTTAACTAACCCATAAGAAACAAATAATTGAGACAGAAGTCATTGGCAAATATTCAGAGATTTACTTCAGTATGCCATAACTAAATAGCAAGTATCACCAAAAGTAGAATAATCTCTGAGGCAGAGATAACCCACTGTCTACCAAACATACAACATACAGGCAAATAAACATATGTCAGCCGCCTCTTCTTGAAGACACATTGAGAGCAAGTTCCAGTCTCTTGTAACTAGAGGTGGATACCTGGTTGTCTCAATGAATGGACTATAAAGAATAAATGATGAAATTCACCTCTTAGGTTTGACCCACACAAACCTGCCATAAAACAGCCTTCTTGATCTCCAGGCCTCACTGGGGCTGTAGATAACGCCTCTGGTGACCTTGAAGTCCACAAGCTGACAATTAGCAAAATCATTATCAGTCTGCTCTGGATGTCACCACAATTCCCAGAGTGGACTATTAGATGGAAAGGCAATACTTTTTTTTAAGGCACTGGAATTTTGGTGTCTGTCAGCCCTCTTCAATACAAATACAAACTCCACCTTTCCAATCAGGAACCTTCTCCTCCGATCTTCAGTCTTTCAAATCAGGATTACACATGATAATATTCAGTGCCTTTCACTTAAAGAGTAAAGGGCTCTCTTCAGAACCTGGAAGGCTTTTCAGTGCTGGAGATGGTACCTGACCTCACACATGGTAGGCAAGTGAAGTACCACTGAGCTTCATCCCCTGCCCTGGAGACTGCATTCCCTCCAAGTTTCAAGGCTAATAAGTTGTATTGTATTTCTTCCTTTTATGTGGATATTCCTCATTTAATGAAAGAAGACCAAATACCTGATCTTACATTGACATATTTTACTAGCATTTTGCTTTAGGATAATTTCTTTTTTTCCTTGTTAATATTAATTTTTAATAGCAAATTACTTAATGTTGTTTTTAACCAAATATTATTAAAAATGTATCAAAGTTAAAGTACATATTTATCCCACATTCATTTAAAATTTTGAATTCCAAGAAATTCAATTTCAGGCAGAGACAAAAGGTTGTCATTCCTTCATGTGCACAGGTCTATCATGGTTACAAAAACAGGAAAGAGAGGATACATCCTGAGGTCCTCTCCCTTTCTACTTTTCACTCTCAGTTCTTTAACATTTTCCATAATTAGGAACTAAAAAGCTGTGCCAAACTTCAAAACTTCCTATGCATTGCACTGAAATAAAGTTTCTTCTCAACTACAACATCCCTACTTTTTATTTTTAAAGCCAGGTATAGATGCCAGGTCCATCTATGTTGTTGCCTGCTCTGTGAATATTCCATGATTGCTGAAATGTGTTCTCATGATCACCATTCAAATATTTTTAAACATTTTTATATATGGGGTTTTCAAGACCACAGTTTTTGTCAAAAGAAGCTTAATCTCTGTACTTGTCCTTAAACAAAGCTCAGTGAGGTCAAGGACTCTGTCTCATCTCTCTTTACAGTCTCTAAACCTCTTATCACAGTAGAATACATGTATAGTATGTTTGCTCTATTTCACTGAATTAAATTGAGTAATATCCAACTTTAGTCAATATTTCTTCTTTTTACTTGCTTCTGAAACCCTGTTTCCATGACAGTCCTAGATGATAGGAAACCTTTCTTTCAAAAATCAGATATGCATGCTAGTGACAGGAATATTATAGTCTTGAATGGATTCAATGGAAGAAAGTTGTTTCATTGTTTCTGAAATCACTAATAAGAATACCTTCAGGGGAAAAATTGAAAAGATGATTTGGTCACAAAAATCAGAAGTTTTTAGATTTAGCTCTATATTAACTACAAGGGTTGATAGAGAACCTAATTGATATTTCATGTATTATGTTGCCAGGAATTATATTCCAAGTCTGAAACATTTGACTGAAACTGTGTTTTGAAATAAACTACCTTCTTTGTATCAGACTTAACAGAGTAAAACAACAGTCACTCTCACCCAATTCACTATCAATCCTGGAAGTGGATTCTCTGTGCAGAAGTTCTCTCAGTTTAGTTGATACACTGAGCTATATACAATGATGGATGTTTTAAAATTTTATGATCCATTTTGAATAGAAGGTTTTATAGGGTTGTCAGGAATAAAGAGTTATGTATATACCACAGTATTTGTCTTATTGTAGAAAGCGTAAACTTAGGGAGGAATTTATAACTTTTCTTGCTCTATTTTTTTCTCACTGAATCACTATATTGTACATTTCAAGAGCAATTATATACTGAAAAGGCAAAACAACATTAAAAAAGCAATGAAAATAAAAAAAAAAGGTATTCCATGTCCTGGTTTTGTTCACAATTTAAAAAGGTTAAGAGGGATGGGTTGTGGCTCAGCAGTAGAGTGCTCACCTATCACATGCAAGGCCCTGGGTTCAATCCTCAGCACCACATAAAAATAAATAAAATAAAGATGATAGTGTGTCCAACTAAGAATAATTATTTTTAAAAAGTAAAGATAAAAAGGGTAAGAAAATTGGTTTAAAATGTTTTTATTATTTAACACTAACTTTCACTTCAACAGGGGACTTTCAAAATTGCTCAAAGATTTTGTTTTTAAAAATTTCAATTTTTGCTGCTAGGGAGTCTGAGGTAGAGGAATCCTGAGTTGAAATCCAGCCTCAGAAAAAGCAAGGCACTAAGCAACTCAGTGAGACCCTGTCTCTAAATAAAATACAAAATTGGGCTGGGAATGTGGCTCAGTGGTTGAGTGCCCCAGAGTTCAATCCTGGTACCCACCCTCCCACACACAAAAAAAATTCAATTGTTATATTCACACAAAGGTTCTGGATACATGCTACAACATGAATAAAACTTAAAAATGCTATTATATGAAACAATCAGACATAAAGTACATTTTGTGATTCCATTCACACAAAATACCTAAAAGAGGCTAGTACACAAAAATTCATTTTAAATTAAAGGTTACAAAGCTTGGCAAAGAAATGGACAGGGTATTATTGCATAATGGTTCAAGAAGAAATTTCAAAAATCGTGATTTTTTGGTAACATTGATTAATTCCACTGAACTATATGCTCAAAAGTGAATAAAATTACAAATATTGGTGTTTTTTAGCACAATAAAGTAACTGAAGAAATTAAAATTAACAAGTAATGATATGCAAAAAAAAGACAGCACTAATGCTATTGAAATTTGTCTCTGAGTGCCCTGGTATTTTTAATTTAGATTAATTAAAAAAATAGTTATACATGAACACAATATTTTTATTTTGCTTATTTATTTTTTATGTGGTGCTGAGGATCAAACCCATTGTCTCACATCTTCGAGGCAAGTCCTCTGCCACTGAGCCACAATGCCAGTCCTAGATTAAAATTTTTATTCCTGTTAATGAATATAATAATACAATAATGATACTTCAAGTAACTTATATCTAATGTTGACTAGTGATTTTGAAAACATCATTGGGTTGTCAGGAATAAAGAGTTATATATATACCACAGTATTTGTCTTATTGTAGTCTTTTCCTAAATAAATAACTATGGATAATAATCTATACTATAATTCTAAACATTATTTCTCAAAGACCATGGTCAGATTTTTTTAATCTGGTAGAAGAAATTAAGGATTCATTTATGAGGTAAAATATGAAGTCAAGATATTCAAATTCATGAATGAGCTTATTAACTGTTAAAATATATTTAAAATATATTTACATAAAATTAACAAATACAGGACACTAATATACAAAATAAAATACACAAAAAGAAAAATGATATAATACTAAATAAGGCAATCAATGACATTTATTTTTCTTAAATTAGTTTTAGTGATAAATGTTAAAGAATGTTAAAGATAAATGTTAAAAATGTTAAAGATAAATGTTAAAGATAAATGTTAAAGTAAAGAGTTACAAAATATAGATTATTTATAACTAAACAGTGGAAGTTTAATTCTTCAGTTGTCTGAGGTTTCCTCAGGTTCAGAGCCCTTGATCTAGAAGGTTTTTTTTGGCATATGGAATAGGCAAAGTGCTTCTTCATAGAGTTTTACAGACGTTTGAAGAAAACACAACATGCATGTACAAAGGCTATTCCTTTTCTCTTTTGCAGACCACTTTGCAGCCATGTATTTTTTTTCTTGGATTCCATGATCTTTTAGATAGGCTTAAGCTATCAAGTAAATAATAAATCATTTGTTGTGCCCCTCCATTGGTTTTCTCTCTTCACTTAATGTAATCATAATTTTAATGTTATCTATAATAGATTCTGAGAACAAGAATTGAACCATTGGTACTATCATTTGGCCCAGTATCACTGAACCTTTTTTACAGGGGTGGGTACTAGGAATTGAATCCAGGGACTGAACTACATCCCTAGATTTTTTGTTTGTTTTTTACTTTGAGACAGGGTCTCATTAAGTTGTTGAGAGTCTTGCTGACTTGCTGAGGATGGTCATCAACTTGCAATACTACTGCTTCAGCCTCTAAGTTGCTGGGATTATAGGTATGTGCCACCATGCCTGGTAGAGTTACTGGATCTTTACTCTTCCTTCCTTCCTTCCTTCCTTCCTTCCTTCCTTCCTTCCTTCCTTCCTTCCTTCCTTCCTTCCTTCCTCCCCCTTCCTTCCTTCCTCTCCCCCTTCCTTCCTTCCTTCCTTCCCTCTTCCTCTCCCCCTTCCTCCTTCCTTCCTTCCTTCCTTCCTTCCCTCTTCCTCTCCCCTTCCTCCTTCCTTCCTTCTTTCCTTCCTTCTTCCTCCCTCCCTTCCTTCCTTCTTTCCTTCCTTCTTCCTCCGTTCCTTCTTTCCTTCCTCCTTCCTTCCTTCCTTCCTCTCCCCTCCCTCCCTTCTTTCCTTTCTTCCTTCCTTCTTTTCTTCTTTCTTTGTTCCTTTTGTCACTACAACAATCGTTGATTTTCTTTTTCCACTAGAGACAATCTCCAAAATCATTTCAAACTTCGCCATTTTTCATAAAGGACAAGTTATTTTACTTCATATAACTGGTTAGGTCTCTGAAACTTTAGAAATAGAGTAAGTGTTTCACTTTGGAGTACAAATTCTCTGTTGATTTCTATTAGTTAAGTGATGTGACTGACCATGTGTCTTCTTTTAACAACTTTTCCATCTATTTCAGCATAAACCTGACTTCCTGGAGGGAGAAGAATTATTTGTGCACATGTTTTTCTACCAATACCCACTAGGTCTTGCAGAATTATGCACTTTTCTAACTCCATTTCTTTGACTGAATTTTGTTTTTAAATTTCGGCATTCCTCACTTCTTACTTGAGGCAGTTAGCATTCCTTTAAAGAGTTAAGGTTAAAAAAAAGAGAAGAGTTTGAAGATAAAGTAATACCAAAGTTGAAAAATCATTAATCTTAGAAAGTGAGGGAAATGTTTAAAACTTCACAAAAACAATTTTAAATTTACATAAAAGAATACAAAAGATAGTACAGAGAGTTCCAACAAAACTTACTTCTGGGGTCCCTCACTACTAGCATCTTAGTATGTCACATTTGTCACAATTAATGATCAATATTAATCCATTACTACTAACTAATGTCCACAGTATATTCAGATATCCTTAATTTTTACTTAATATGTGTTTGCTGTTCCAAGGCAGCATAGGGAATAGCATTTCAAATTTAGTTTGAATTTCTTCTTAGGCCCTTCCAGCTGCAACAGTTTATTGGGCATTTCTTGTTTCCTAGGATAGACTGTTTTGAAAAGTGCTGGTCAGGCATTTTGCAAGACTATAGTTTCTCTCTCTCTCTCTCTCTCTCTCTCTTCCCTCATGCTTACACTTGAGTTACGAGTTTGGGAGTAAGGTCACAGAGATGAGATGTCATTTTCATCACTTCACAGCAAAGGAACAAACAATAAGCCTGTTTTATCACTTTGGGTGCTGATCCTGATCACCTGATGGAGGTAGTGATTGTCAGTTGTCTCCTCTCTGAAGTTACTCTTTTATTCCCCATTTTCACACTGTACTTTTTGGAAGCAAGTCAATATCAGAACCCACATATAAGAAATAGTAAGTTAAGCCCCTCTGATAAAAGGTGGCAAACCTATAGCAATATTTGGAACTCTATGGAACGGGAGGGAGACTTGTCAATTTTTGCCATTTATTAATTAATCCAATCATTTATTTATATTAGTAGATACTCAAGAATATTTATACTCTATTTTTTTTGTTCAAATTATTCTGAATTTGGCCATTGGTAGGTTTTTCAGTTGACTCCTGTACCCTTTGACATTTCCCATCAGTGTGGTGATGGAGTTTTGTTTTGTTTTGTTTTAATTTTCTCTTTAAATCTTTCTTACTTTCTGGAATTTGATAATGCTATAGGCTCTTCTTGCATATTTCCAGGCCCTACCATAGAAGCAGTCATTTTTGTTTCCTGTCATTGAAGAATGGTATTATAAACCATGGTCTGAATATTGGGTCTGCTAATCATTTCTTTTAATCTCCTAAGTAGCAGCAAAAAAAAAAAATGTGCATCCACTAACATGGTGATATATATCAATAGTAAATACTCATTATTTTCAGATTCCATGTTTGTAAATTTTTCTACCTACTAAAAACAGTAATCATTGCCCTTTTGCAATAGTTTATGCATATGCACAGGATGGCAAAATAAAATAAAATGAATCACTACCCCATCACAACTGAGTCTCAATATTTTCTTGCCACATTTCAGCTTTCATATTGTAAACAAGTGTTCTGCTGTACATTTTCATACTTTTATGCTTAATATTGTTGATCTCAGTGTTTAAATGATATCACAAGTATATCACTGAAATGTTTTCCAGTTCTTAAGAGCAAGAAGACTGTGATGTGACTTATAAATAAAATACTTGAGCAAGAGAAGTTTTGAGCAAGGGTTGCATATAGTGCTTTTGACTTGGAGTTTAATGATAAAAATTGAACAATATATATTAAATAATTTGCATTAAAGCAGAAACACACATAAAACAGGTTATGTACTAATTACTACACCAAAATGTTATGAGCAGTGAGCTGGAAGCACCTAATTTTGTATTTCTCCTAGGAGTGTTTATGATGACTTCATAGAATATATCTACCATGAGTAAAAATAATCAACTCTATAAAGTTTTTATATGTAAACAGCTGTCTATATTAAATTAAATATGAGTTTTAACAGAATGCCTCCAAATCTAAACTATTACCACATAGATCACTCTAGCCTCCTCCCTTTATTTTTATAGAAATCCCCACCATCAAAATGAGAAATAACCATACTCTATTTATTTTAGTTTTTAAATTTATGTACACCTGATTAGCTATTTTAAAATTGTTAATTCATATCCTCATGGGAAATTGCTTTATCAACCAGAGTTCAGTGTCTATACATAGTTCCTTTTACTTTTGCCTTGCAGGCTCCACTCACTTCCAAAGTTGCATAGGTCAGCAACTTTCCCTTTCAGTGAGCTTGTTTCATACAATTTTAATACAGTTAGACTTTCTTGTCACCGTCTGCATTCCTTCCTGGGAACCCTGAACTTCTAAATTATTTTAAATTAGCATATATTAATGTTTAAACTTTGTGCTATGAAATTATACACATATTAACAAATGCATAATATTATAATTTTACCATAACAGTATTACAACAGTTATATTATCCTAAATATTTCAGTTATTCAATTCTCCCCCACAGACCTCAGGCAACCATTTTTATTTAACTCTCTAAAATTTTATATTTTCAGGCTACTATATAATTAAAACCATACACCTCAGACTGGCTTCTTATGTATAGCAATATGCATTTAAGGTTCCTCTATGTCTTTTTATGGTTTGATAACCCGTATCTTTTTATCATTGAGCAAAATACTTTCTGTGGGCATACTACTGCTTGCCCATTCATCATTAAAAGACACCTTGGTGGCTTAGTGTTGGCATTTGTGAATAAGGCTGCCATTAAACATTTATGCACACATTTTTGTGTATATATCATTTTATATGAGTTGGTAAATACCTAACAGTACAACAGCTTGAGTGTAAGGTGAGACTGTGTTCACTTTTTACTTCTAAATTTATCTTTCTGCCTATCCAACAAAATATGCCATTATGGGATATCTGTCTCAGGTAAATTTTTCTTAATAGGAATTAGGTCTTCACTGGCTTTTATCATCAATGTCCAAGGATAGAAAACTTAGAAAACAATTCATGTTGGAAACATCAAGTAAAATATAACTGATAAAGAGATGTTGACTCTATTTTTTTTTCCCGCCAAAGAGATTTCTACCACCATAAACATACAGAAAATAATATGTCTTTACAATGCAACTAGGAAATCACTACAATTAAAAAGTGCTTGGTAGAGGGAAGAGCATGTGCAAATAATGGAGAATGAAATCTAACAAATTATGTTCAAAGACAAATATATCACAATGAATCCCAGTTGTATAATCATAATGTGCAAATTAAAATAATGATGAAGATGATGATGGTAATGATAATAATAATAAAAGGGAAATGAGTAGAGAAAAGCAAGAGCAAGGAAAGGAAATGTAGTGGAGAATGAAATTGATTAAATTATGTTATATGCATGTACAGGTACAGCATATTGAATTTCACTATTATGTATAATTTTCAAACTCCAATAAAAATATTTGTTTAAAAAAATTGATGAGAGTGTCTTCCCTTGGACACCTGTGTATATTTATAACTCTATAAGCCCACTACATATGTGGGCAAGTATCCCCTTGCTTGAAGTAAAGGAAAGCATATGTTACAAAAAAAAAAAAAAAACCTTGCTCTGAAAGCTCTTGGCCAAAGACAGTACAGTTTAGACAAAATTAATGAACTATAATAAGAGATCACGCATACTCCTCAAGTTTCTTGACAATTACAGGTTGTTTTTCAGTTCGAACTGCAGACCTAACAGTCTCAAATAATAACTTTTTTTCTTTGATACAAGGAATTGACATGCAGTGGTGGGAAATTGACATGCAGTGGTGGGGAAAAAAAACCCACATGTGCAGGCCATTTGCACTACACAAAATATGTTTAAATTAATATACCTGGAAAGCTAAAATGATCACAAAGAGAATTATAGAATGGAAAATACAAAAGATTTCTGAAATCTGAAGAAGAAAATGGTAAATGTAGCAGGGAAGTATTAAAAGAGGTAAATGAAGTACAAAAAACAAAATTGTTAGTTAAAAATAAATGCTGGCTCAGAAAAAAAAATCATAGTTAAATTGATAAAAATCAAAGTATCTAGAGGAGAAACAAATAAATTCACCTACAATAAGAATGAAAAGTCATTTTGTGAAATAGAAAATACTTTTTTTTTATTGTTGGTCATTCAAAACATTACATAGTTCTTAATACATCATATTTCACAGTTTGATTCAAGTGGGTTATGAACTCCCAATTTTACCCCGTATACAGATTGCTGTATCACATCAGTTACCCTTCCATTGATTGACAAATTGCCTTTCTAGTGTCTGATGCATTCTGCTGTCTGTCCTATTCTCTACTATCCCCCCTCCCCTCCCCTCCCCTCCCCTCCCCTTTTCTCTCTCTACCCCTTCTACTGTAAATCATTTCTTCCATTTGTATTCTCTTGTCTTACCCCTCCTTTCCTCTTATATGTCATTTTGTATAACCCTGAGGATCGCCTTCCATTTCCATGCGGTTTCCCTTCTCACTCCCTTTCCCTCCCACCTCTCATTCCTGTTTAATGTAAATCTTCTTCTCAAACTTTCGTCCCTACCCTGTCCTTGATTACTCCCCTTATATCAAAGGGGTCATTTGGTATTTATTTTTTAAAGATTGACTAGCTTCACTTAGCATAATCTGCTCTGATGCCATCCATTTCCCTCCAAATTCTATGATTTTGTCATTTCTTAATGCAGAGTAATACTCCATTGTGTATAAATGCCACACTTTTTTATCCATTCATCTATTGAAGGGCATCTAGGCTGATTCCACAATCTTGCTATCGTGAATTGTGCTGCTATGAACATCGATGTAGCAGTGTCCCTGTAGCATGCTCTTTTTAGGTCTTTTGGGAATAGACCTAGAAGGGGAATAGCTGGGTCAAATGGTGGTTCCATTCTCAGCTTTCCAAGAAATCTCCATAGTGCTTTCCAAATTGGCTGCACCAATTTGCAGTCCCACCAGCAATGAACAAGAGTGCCCTTTTCCCCGCATCCTCTCCAGCACTTATTGTTGTTTGACTTCCTAATGGCTGCCAATCTTACTGGAGTGAGATGGTATCTTAGGGTAGTTTTGATTTGCATTTCTCTGACTGCTAGAGATGGTGAGCATTTTTTCATGTACTTATTGATTGATTGTATGTCCTCCTCTGAGAAGTGTCTGTTCAGGTCCTTGGCCCATTTATTGATTGGGTTATTTGTTATCTTATTGTCTAATTTTTTGAGTTCTTTGTATATTCTGGTTATTAGGGCTCTATCTGAAGTGTGTGGAGTAAAGATTTGTTCCCAGGATGTAGGCTCCCTGTTTATCTCTCTTATTGTTTCTTTTGCTGAGAAAAAAATTTTCAGTTTGAGTAAGTCCCATTTGTTGATTCTAGTTGTTAACTCTTGTGCTATGGGTGTCCTATTGAGGAATTTGGAGCCCGATCCCACAGTATGTAGATCATACCCTACTTTTTCTTCTATCAGATGCCGTGTCTCTGATTTAATATCAAGCTCCTTGATCCATTTTGAGTTAACTTTTGTGCATGGCGAGAGATAGGGATTCAGATTCATTTTGATGCAAATGGATTTCCAGTTTTCCCAGCACCATTTGTTGAAGATGCTATCCTTCCTCCATTGCATGCTTTTAGCCCCTTTATCAAATATAAGACAGTTGTAGTTTTTTGGGTTGGTTACTGTGTCCTCTATTCTGTACCATTGGTCCACCCGCCTGTTTTGGTACCAGTACCATGCTGTTTTTGTTACTATTGCTCTGTAGTATAGTTTGAAGTCTGGTATCGCTATACCTCCTGATTCACACTTCCTGCTTAGCATTGTTTTTGCTATTCTGGGTCTTTTATTATTCCATATGAATTTCATGATTCTTTTATCTATTTCTACAAGAAATGCTGCTGGGATTTTGATTGGCATTGCATTAAACTTATAGAGAACTTTTGGTAATATCGCCATCTTCATGATGTTGGTTCTGCCTATCCATGAGCAGGGTATATTTTTCCATCTTCTAAGGTCTTCTTCTATATCTTTCTTTAGGGTTCTGTAATTTTCCTTGTATAAATCTTTCACCTCTTTTGTTAGGTTGATTCCCAAGTATTTTATTTTTTGGGGGGATATTGTGAATGGAGTAGTTGTCCTCATTTCTGTTTCAGAGGATTTGTCCCTGATATACAGGAATGCCTTTGATTTATGCGTGTTGATCTTATATCCTGCCACTTTGCTGAATTCATTTATTAGTTCTAATAGCTTCTTTGTAGACCCTTTTGGGTCTGCTAGGTATAGAATCATATCATCTGCAAATAGTGATAATTTAAGTTCTTCTTTTCCTATTTTTATGCCTTTAATTTCTTTTGTCTGTCTAATTGCTCTGGCCAGTGTTTCGAGGACTATGTTGAACAGAAGTGGTGAGAGAGGGCATCCCTGTCTTGTACCAGATCTTAGAGGGAATGCCTTCAATTTTTCTCCATTCAGAATGATGCTGGCCTGTGGCTTATCATAGATTGCTTTTACCATGTTGAGGTATGATCCTGTTATCCCTAATTTTTCTAGCGTTTTGAACATAAAGGGATGCTGTACTTTGTCGAATGCTTTTTCTGCATCTATTGAGATGATCATATGGTTCTTATTTTTAAGTCTATTGATGTGGTGAATAACATTTATTGATTTCCTTATATTAAACCAGCCTTGCATCCCAGGGATGAATCCTACTTGATCATGATGTATAATTTTTTTGATATGTATTTGAATCCAATTCGCCAGAATTTTATTGAGGATTTTTGCGTCAAGGTTCTTTAGAGATATTGGTCTGTAGTTTTCCTTCTTTGAAGTGTCTTTGTCTGGTTTTGGAATCAGGGTGATGTTGGCCTCCTAGAATGAATTTGGAAGTTCTCCCTCTTTTTCTATTTCCTGAAATAGCTTGAAAAGTATTGGTGTTAGTTCCTCTTTAAAGGTTTTGTAAAAGTCTGCTGTATACCCATCCGGTCCTGGGCTTTTCTTAGTTGGTAGTCTTTTGATGGTTTCTTCTATTTCCTCTAGTGTTATTGGTCTGTTTAGGTTGTCTATATCCTCCTGGCTCAATCTGGGCAGATCATAGGACTCAAGGAATTTATCTATGCCTTCACTATCTTTCTATTTTATTGGAGTATAAGGATTCAAAGTAATTTCTGATTATCTTCTGTATTTCTGAAGTGTCTGTTGTGATATTGCCTTTTTCATCCCGTATGCTAGTAATTTGGGTTCTCTCTCTTCTTCTCTTCGTTAGCATGGCTAAGGGTCTGTCAATTTTATTTATTTTTTCAAAGAACCAGCTTTTAGTTTTGTCAATTTTTTCAATTGTTTCTTTTGTTTCAATTTCATTAATTTCAGCTCTGATTTTAATTATTTCTTGCCTTCTACTTCTTTTGCTGTTGTTTTGCTCTTCTTTTTCTAGGATTTTGAGATGAAGTATGAGATCATTTATTTGTTGGTTTTTTTCTTTTTTTGAGAAATGAACTCCAAGCAATGAATTTTCCTCTTAGAACTGCTTTCAATGTGTCCCATAGATTCCGATATGTTGTGTCTGTGTTTTCATTTAACTCTAGGAATTTTTTAATTTCCTCCTTGATGTGTTCTAAAACCCATTGATCACTCAGCAACCTATTGTTCATTCTCCAGGTGATGCTTGATTTTTCCTTTCTTCTTTTATCATTTTTTTTCAGTTTTATTCCATTTTGATCAGATAAGATGCATGGTATTATCTCTACCCCTTTGTATTGTCTAAGAGTTGCCCTGTGACATAGTATATGGTCTATTTTTGAGAAGGTTCCATGTGCTGCTGAGAAAAAATTGTTGCTACTTGATGTTGGGTGGTATAGTCTATATATGTCAATTAAGTCTAGGTTGTTAATTGTGTTATTGAGTTCTATAGTTTCCTTATTTAACTTTTGTTTGGAAGATCTGTCCAGTGGTGAGAGAGGTGTGTTGAAGTCTCCCATGATTATTGTATGGTGGTCTATTAGACTCTTGAACTTGAGAAGAGTTTGCTTGATGAACACAGCTGCACCATTATTTGGGGCATATATATTTATGATTGTTATGTCTTGTTGGTGTATGGTTCCCTTGAGCAGTATGACGTGTCCTTCTATATCCCTTTTGATTAGCTTTGGCTTGAAACCTATTTTATTAGATATGAGTATGGACACTCCTGCTTGTTTCCGCGGTCCATATGAGTGATATGATTTTTCCCAACCTTTCACCTTCAGTCTATGTATATCTTTTCCTATCAAATGCGTCTCCTGTAGACAGCATATTGTTGGGTCTTGTTTTTTGATCCATTCTACTAGCCTGTGTCTCTTAATTGGTGATTTTAAGCCATTAACATTTAGGGTTATTATTGAGATATGGTTTGTTCTTCTATCCATATTTGTTTATTGATGTTACTAAACCTGATTTGTTATCCTCTTTGACTACTTTCCCCCCTTTACTGTCCTACCTCCCATTGTTGGTTTTCAATGTTATTTTCCATTTCCTCTTCCTGTAATATTTTGCCAAGGATTTTTTGAAGAGATGGTTTTCTAGCTGCGAATTCTTTTAACTTTTGTTTATCGTGGAAGGTTTTAATTTCATCTTCTAACCTGAAGCTTAATTTCGCCGGATACAAGATTCTTGGTTGGAGCCCATTGTCTTTCAGTGTTTGAAATATGTTATTCCAGGATCTTCTAGCTTTCAGAGTCTGTGTTGAGAGATCAGCTGTTATCCTGATTGGTTTACCCCTAAATGTAATCTGCTTTCTTTCTCTTGCAGCTTTTAAAATTCTCTCCTAATTCTGTATGTTGGACATCTTCATTATAATGTGTCTAGGTGTGGATCTCTTATGATTTTGCACATTCGGCGTCCTGTAGGCTTCTAGGATTTGGGATTCTGTCTCATTCTTCAATTCTGTGAAGTTTTCTCGTATTATTTCACTGAATAGACTGTTTATTCCTTTGGAATGGAGCTCTGTGCCTTCCTGTATCCCAATGACTCTTAAATTTGGTCTTTTGATATTGTCCCATAATTCTTGGATGTTCTGCTCATGGTTTCTTAGCAGACTTGCTGAGCTGTCTATGTTCTTTTCCAGTTGAAATACTTTGTCTTCATTGTCTGATGTTCTCTCTTCTAAGTCATCTACTCTGCTGGTAGTATTCTCAATTGAGTTTTTAAGTTGGTTTATTGTTTCCTGCATTTCTAGAATTTCTATTTGTTTGTTTTTTATTACCTCTATCTCCCTGTGAAATTGATCTTTTACTTCCTGGATTTGTTTGTCAATGTGATCTTTCATTGTCTGATTTTGCTGTCTCATGTCTTCCTTGAGACTCCAGATCATCTGAAGCATATATATCCTGAACTCTTTATCTGATATTCCATCTGTTGCAGCTATTACCTCTTCTAAAGTTGAGTTGACCTGCATTGCTTGTGGTCCTTTCTTTCCTTGTCTTTTCATACTGCTCGCGTTTCTTTCTGCTTGGTGCAACTGTTGTGTTTTTGAAATTTACCTCCTATTTATTTATGTTGCTCTTGTATAGTTGAAAAGTCTCCCTTGCAGGTGCGGGCGGAGGCTGTGCCCCTACTCCAATTGGGGTGATGTGTCTACCACGCTGGTGTCTCTCTGGGCCTGTTCCGGGAGTGGAAGGCGGCTCTGCTCTGTCCCTCTTCCAATTGGGGTGTCGTGACTACCATGCTGGCAGGTCGCTGGGCCTGTTCCG
Source organism: Urocitellus parryii (assembly GCF_045843805.1). NCBI lineage: Eukaryota > Metazoa > Chordata > Mammalia > Rodentia > Sciuridae > Urocitellus > Urocitellus parryii. Next base: position 64,791,439 of record NC_135538.1, on the reverse strand, counting down.
GGCGTGGGCAGTGGGCTTGGCTGGCAGGATTCCATATAATGGCAGTCCCTAACCTCCCTGCTTGCTAATTAATGGCTTCTCTGAGGCGCCACGCCTTCTGTAGCTGCGGGGCAGGCTGCGCGAATCAGTTGGCCTGGATCTCCGGGGTCCTGCTGCTGGCTGTTTTGATGTTGCAAGCTGTTGGAGAGTGGTGGTGTATCCTTCAGCTTTCCCGGATGGTGGCCGCTGACTGCCTGGATGGAGTGTCCGCTGTGGGGGATGGGATGGGACTGTACCGCTTCCTTCCCCTTCTGAGAACCCGTGCTCGGCCCAAGGGTCCGTGTGGGCTTGGCTGGCGGGATTCCACCTAATGGCAGTCCCTAACCTCCCTGCTTGCTAGTTAATGGCTTCACTGAGGCGCCATGCCTTCTGTAGCCGCAGGGCAGGCCGCGCGAATCAGTTGGCCTGGATCTCCCTGGTCCTGCTGCAGTTGGGATCCCTGGCACTCTATCACTTTGATTTTTTCTGCTTGCCCCTCCCCCAGCGCTGGCTAGCCAGGTTTCCTTTTGGCTGCTACTGGGAGGAGGGGTTGGAGGTCAGGTGTCTCTAGTTTCCCCCTAGTCTTTATGGAGGCTCAGCTTGATACTCCCTCTCCCGGCAAGCCTAGGAGAGATTTTATGCGAATTCCCGCTGCCTGGGGGGTGAGCTGAATGACACCAACCTGTTTTGATGTTGAACTCTGAAGGAGAGTGGCTGTGAATCCTTCAGCTTTACCAGATGGTGGCCGCTGACTGCCTCGGTGGAGTGTCCGCTGTGGGGGATGGGACTGTACCGCTTCCTTCCCCTTCTGAGATCCCGTGCTTGGCCCAAGGGTCCGTGTGGACTTGGCTGGCGGGATTCCACCTAATGGCATTCCCTAACCTCCCTGCTTGCTAATTAATGGCTTCACTGAGGCGCCACGCCTTCTGTAGCCGCAGGGCAGGCCGCGCGAATCAGTTGGCCTGGATCTCCCTGGTCCTGCTAGAAAATACTTTTAAAAAATACCAGGTATGGGGCTGAGGTTGTAGCTCAGCGGTAGAGCACTTTCTTAGCATGTATGAGACATTGGGTTTGAATCTCAGCACTGCATATAAATAAATAAAGGTCCATTGACAACTAAAAAATATATATATTAAAAAATACCAGGTCTGAAATATAACACTTATGTTAATTCACTGGGAACACATATGCATTTCTTGTTGAAATTGAGCTAACCAAGACCTTAATGTAAGTAAAGAACTTAATTTAAAGAATACTGGAATAGCAAATCTTTTTTTAATTTAATATTTTTAGTTGTACATGACTGCAGACTATATTTTGGCATGTTTACAAAAAAATGAAGTGTATCTTATTCTGATTAGGATCTCAGTCTTGTGATGTACATGATGTGAAGATTTACTGAGGTGTATTCATGTAGGTACATAGTAAAGTTATGATAGATATAAGGATTCTAGCTGTGGATATGTTCAAGGCAAGTATTTCTCTAGTGAGCAAACTCCTGGAGGGCAACAGGCACCCCGTTTTTCATTTTGGAATATTCTGCAGCTTCTCCCTAGAACTAATAAGATGACTAATACACTCTCAATGCCTAGCTGCTGTGGTGATGTTTTCGTGAGGAGGCTCTGTGCTAGAGTCTTATCAGCCTGGAGCTTAATCTCAGACACTCAGCTTCTGGGAATAAAGGAACTCTCTTAGACAACACTAATGTGTCACTGTGCCTAAACCTGCCCACATAATAGTAAATTTATACAATGAGCAATATGTAGTAATGATGTCAATGATCTAATGTAACCTATGAATATAAATAAACCTGGCAGCTCAGAAGAGCAGCCCCTTTTTACTTTGCCCCTTGCCCCTTGCTTGCTTTGGTCTCTGTTTGTTTTTCTTTACAGTTAATTCATTCCCTGTTTTTCCTATTCCTGTCCCCTCTCCCTTCCCCTTTGTCTAATCTACTGAACTTCTTTTGTCCTCCCTTCCCCATTCTTGTGTATTAGATTCCATATATCAGAAAGAACATTTGACCTTTATTGTTTTGAAATTGGCTTATTTCACTTAGTATAATAGTATCCAGATCCATCCATTTACCAGGTCATAAAGTTATTCTTTTTTATGGCTGAGTAATGTATATAAATGTGTACATATGCTACATTTTCTTTATCCATTTATCCATTGAAGGGCACCTAGGTTGGATCCATAGCTTAGTTATTGTAAATTGAGCTGCTATAAATATTGATGTGGCTGCATCATTATAATATGCTGATTTTAAGACCTTATATACCAAGGAGTAGTATAACTGGGTCAAATGGTGGTTCCATTCCATGTGTGCTGAGGAATCTCCATACTGTTTTTCAGAGTGATTAACACAATTTGAAGTTCCTCCAGCAATGTGTGAGTGTACTAATCTTTCTAATAATGATATAAGAAAATGGCACTAATAATTAGTAATAATAAGGATTTAAAACTAACAAAATTCTGGTCTTTGGAGAATAGTAATTAAGAATATAGGTACACATGTTCTAATACATATGCATATTTTTAAAATTAAATAAATATGTACTATCTAATGTAAGTTTAAAAAACTGTCTGTATTTCATTTACTATATTCTTATTTCTCTGATAAGCACTTCCCATAAAGAAAAAAAAAGACAAAACCTGAATAAAAGATGACACAATCCCTATAGTAAATTTTTAAAAAGTACTAAAAAAATTAAATGAAACATCATGCTAAAAAGAATGCATTGAAAAAAGGGAAGGATAGTAGAATGAAATAGACATTATTATTGCTGTGTGTATATACGTGACTGCATGACCAATGTGATTCTGCAACCTTTACACTCAGAATAATGAGAAATTATATCCCATCTGATTCAAATATATGATATGTCAAGGTCATTGTACTGTCATGTGTAACTAATTAAAGCAAATTTTTTAAAAAAGGGGGTGGTGAAACGATCTTACAGGATTGTTATTTAAACATTCCTCATATTATGTAATATTTTAAACAAAAGACTCAAGCAATTTAAATGCCCACTATAGCGAATATGTCTGATGATATTGTATGACTAATGGAATTCAGTACAGGAATTGAAAGAATAATGCAGACATGTGTTTACTAATCTGAACAGATGCAGGAAAAAGTAAGTTGTAGCACATGATACCCAGTGCAATCTCATTTACGAAAAAAACAAAGGGTATTATTTCATGTTTTCCAAATTATAAAAACTGACTCAGAAGACTGAATTTCAATTATTTATGTTATACCAAAACCACAAAAGGATGCTTCTTCACAGAGAAAGAGGTTATGTGGATATATTGGAACATTGTTTCCTTGCTTAGAATCAGAATGAAATGAGAAGAACCAAAAGCAGCAAATGCTAAATGCTCTCAGCCTATGAGAGTCTGAAGCACTAAAAAGCCCTATACCTTCTATTGTGAAGACAAATATTTTTTGCACAGGTACAAAAAAATCACAGCAGAAAATGTCTTGGGGTAGACTGGCAATGAGCTACTTGGGGTCAGACTGCAAAGGTAGCAGTGGTAGCAGTCACCCAGCCCTCATCGTCTTTTCAGCAAATAGTGTTCCATGTTTGGGAATGATACAACTCTCTGAAGAGTTTACATGAAATCTGAGAACTTTACCCCTTTCCAAACATTCATAAGGACACTCTCACAATAATCATAAGATGGTAAAATAAGAGGGTGAATGGGCCCATTCCCTAGAGCACAACATCTTCATGTATATTCACCCTGCTTCATTCTCCAGAAGAAGAAAAGAGTTTGGTAGGAAACTGTATGTTTCTTCTTATTGTCTCTTAGATTATAAATTTCCCCAATATTTAATTTTGTTTTGTTTTGTCTTCTTTGCCTACGCAAGGTATCATTTTGACCTACCTCTCTTTAGGACTGTTCAGCAACCAAATTCAAGCTGATGTTATTTTCAAAACACTTATGCTTCATTTAACCACCATAGCTTTATCAGATATACATAATAATTAAATTAGTCATAAATTCACTCAGCACATTTATTTTCTTAGTAATATCTCAGAGAGACCAAATTCTCATCATTAATACTTTCATTAATCATATATTTCCGAACCCAACTTTGAAAGTAACAGTTTCAAATTTTATTTATTCTAATTGCATGCAATTTGAAAGGCCACAGTTTTCCAACATTAGCACTAAGTTCTTAAGGTTATATTAAAAGTAGACATTCACATCTCATATAGTATATGGAAACTCAACAATAAACTACCATTGGAAATCTATAAGACTCACTAATATAAGAAAAAAGTAGATATATGCACAAATTACAAAGAATTATTATTATTTATAGGGGAGAAGAATATAATAGAATAATTTATCTAAAGTTTGAAACAAAAGTTTATCATTTATCATTCTCACTCATGTAGAAACATTAGGTGGAGGCTCCATGAGGTAATGTGGGGAGGCAGAGTCCAGCTACTCTGCTGCTTTCCTGTGTTCCAGGTTAGTGTTTTTGTCTACATAATTGCATTTATGTCACACCATAACTTCTGTTTTGTCATCTGAGCCAACAGTGGAAAATAGCGTGGATGGCATCTTATTCTAGTCAAGCTGCCATAACAAATTACTGTAGACTAGGTGCCTTAGACAGCAAGCACTGCGTCCCTCCACCACCAGTCCTGAAGACGGAAAACCTGTGGTTGGAGTATCAGTTTGGATTCTCATGACCTTTGTTTTACTGTATTCTCATTTAAGAGTGGTGGAGAGGAGAAAGAATGCATGAGAACACTAACATTCTGGTGTCTCTTCCTATAGCAACACTAAACCCATAATAAGGGTTATACCTTCATGACATTATCTAAAACCATTTATATCCCAAGGGCTCTTTCTCCAGATTGCATCACTCTGGGCTCAGGGGTTCAACATACAAAATTTAGGTGCACACAATTCAGTTTATAATATTCTAACACAGGACTCCAAAATTTATATCCTTCTCACATGCAAAGTATATTCATTCCATCTTCATAGTCCCCAAAATATTAATTCATTCTAAAAAATTAACAAATGTCTAAAGTCTAAAATCTTATCCAAATCTCATTGAAATCATATATGGATGAAAATCTGACTGTGATTCATACTAAGGAAAAATTCTTATTTAATTGTGAATATGTGCATACAAACAAGTAGTACTTCTAAGACACATGATGGGATAGGAATACAATAGACATTTCCATTTCAAAAGGAAGAAATAAGCAGAAAATAAAGATGTGTAGTCCTAAGCAAATCTAAAATTTAGCAAAGGAAATTCTGTGAGGTCTTAAAGTATAAGAATAACCCTCTTTGGTTTGATGCTTTGCTTTTCATTTCTGGTTCTAGTACCTACTGGGTTGTGCTTCCAGGGTTCTACCTGGTGAAAGTTACACTTTCAAGGTTCTTGGAAAGCCTTGGATCCCTGGCTGCAGAGGGTAGTCCTGCCCCATAGGCCTCAGTCAGAACATTGGCCTCTTGAAATGGAAATGGTGATCTCTACATTGCCTTCAGGATCCTTCTTTTTTTAATTATTATTTTTTATTTGTATATGACAGTGAAATGCATTACAATTCTTATTACACATAGAGAGCACAATTTTTCATATCTCTGGTTGTATACAAAATACATTCGTACCAATTTGAATAATAATGTCCATCACATTCCACCATCATTAATTACCCCATGCCCCCTCCCTTCCCCTCCCACCCCTTCTGCCCCATCTAGAGTTCATCTATTCCTCCCATGCTGTCTCTCCCTACTCCACTATGAATAAGCCTCCTTATATCAGAGAAAACATCTGGCATTTGATTTTTGGGATTGGCTAACTTGACATAGCATTATCTTTTCTAACCCCATCCATTTACCTGCAAATGCCATGATTTTATTCTCTTTTATTGCTGAGTAATATTCCATTGTGTATATATGCCACATTCATCTACTGAAGGCATCTAGGTTGGTTTCACAGTTTAGCTATTGTGAATTGTGCTGCTATAAGTATTGATGTGGCTGTATCCCTGTAGTATGCAGTTTTTAAGTCCTTTGGGTATAGACCAAGGAGAGGGAAAAGCTGGGTCAAATGCTGGTTCCATTACCAATTTTCCAAGAAATCTCCATACTGCTTCTTTCCTTTTTTTTGGGGGGGGGTATTTAAAGGTTTCAAAGGCGAAATAACTACATGGTTCCATTCTTAGAATCTAAGGAGTTCAACATCCCCCCGCCTTCATTTCATTCCATCCCTATCTACTTCATTAAAGTGAATAGTGTTTCTGCTCATATAATCCCATGAGCTCTTTATTGAGTAATAGCACAGCAACATTTTGATGTTCTTTTCTGAATATGCTTCCTCATTTTTTGCAATATGAACAGGCTGACATTTTTTTCAAGTATATATGTTCTGGTTTCTTTAAGCTTAACAATTCCTCCTTTAATCATCTCTTCTCTCATACTTTATTGGAAGCAGTCAGGAGAAACTAAGCCGCTCCTTTAATGTTTATTTTTTGGAATCTCCTTACCTAAATATCTAATTTTGTTGATCACAAGTTCTCTTTTACAAAACACTAGAATACAGTTTAAACATGTCTTTGCTAATTTATAATAATAAACTATCCTCCCAGTTTCCAATAAAATATTCCTTACTGAGAACTCACCAGAATTACTAATGTGTCTATATTTATAGTAAGCACCTAAAAACTAGTGCAGCATCTCCCTATTACCCATTTAAAAAAACTTCTTTTCTACTTGTGGATATTTGTTCCAGGAGCATTCCATTTCCAAAATTGAAATCAGCATTAGATTGGATTGGCTAGAAAAATACAATCCTTTAGGAAACACATGTGCATAAATGTGCACATACATATACATGTATCTATAAAGATATCATTATAAGGTATGGGTTCATACAATTACAAAGTTTTAGGCTGAAAAGTCCCAAGACCTGTAGTCAGGAACCTGTAGATCCAGGAGAGTTGATGGCACAGTCCCAGTATGCACTAAAAGACCTGAGAATCAGGAAAGCCAAATAAGTTCCAGTCCAATGGCAGGAGACTAATGCTCCAGATCAAGCAGCCAAGCAGGAATTGTCTTCTTCTCTCAAGAAAGCCCTCACTTGATTGGATGGTAAACAGGGTGTGGTAGAGCAGAGCTGCTCAATTTATGGTGATCTAAAATCAGAGAGAAACAGAGGGGGCCAGGGACAAAAGCAATACACAAATCTTTAGGGGACAGTTTATATCCAAAGCATAGCACTTTCTCTCAGACCTATTCCTAAATATAGTAAACTACTCTGACTCATTGACACTAATGTTGCATTCATTCACCCAAATCCCAATAAGAATGAAAAATTAACTGATGCTTCACTTTTCATTCTTTGTACAGTACTGTTACAAACATTTCTATTTTACTCCAACATCCACAAACACTTCTCCTCCACAGTCTAGATAAGTGTGATAAACACTGCCTAAAATTTCTTCTGATAGTCTCCACCTGGTAATATTTATGTTAGTGAATGATCCCGTCTCTTCCATATTGGCTAGACTGAGTGACTTGCCTCTAACATGAAGAATACAGGACGTCCATTCAGAGATTAGGTTACAAATACACTGTAATTTTCATCTCATTGATATGTCTCTTGCTCTCTATTAGATCATTCACTCTGGAGAAAGTAAGCTGTTGTGTGAAGAACAAGATTATGGAGAAATTAATGAGGCAAAAACTAATGTATCCAGTCAACATCAAGCAAGGATCTTACTTAATTTTTTTTTAATTAATGTCTTGTGGATGTACATGATGGTGAGATCCACTCTGATATATTTATATAGGTACATACGAATAATAGGTCAGATTCATTCCACTGTCTTTACCTCTGCCATCCATTTATAATATATATAAAATTAAGAAGAATTTAATATAACTGAACCTTAGTTTTTTCCAGCTCTAAAATGGTGGTGACTTGTGTCCATTATTTAGGTTTCAGTCCAAATGTTATTTCAGGCTGTCCATTTTAATCCTAGTTGATTTAGGACAGAAAATGCCAATTAGATTCTAATGTCAAAATTAGGTTCCCTATTGCATTACTCCTGTTATGATTTAAATATGAGGTGTCTCATGTGTGAGACAATGCAAGAATGTTCAGAGGTAAAATGATTACATTATGAAGTCAAAACTGAATTAGTAGATTAATCCACTGATATGGATTAACCAGGTGGTAACTATAAGAACATAGGGTATGGTGGGAGGAAGTAGATAACTGATACCATGCTTTGAGATTTATATACTGTCTCTGGTGACTGAAGCTCTCTCTGCTTTCTTTTTGCCATTTCCTGAGATGCTTTTCTCTGCTATGCTCTTCCACTATAAAGTCTTGCCTCACCTCCAGCCCAGAGCTATGGAGTTGGGCAACTATAGATTGAGCCTCTGGAAATATGAGACAAAATAATCTTTTCCTTCTTTATACTGTTCTTGTCTGGTCTTTTGGTCTCAGTGATGAAAAGCTGACTAAAACATCTCCCATCAAGACAAAGAGGTTGAACAAATTTAACACTCTATCTACAGGAAAAGAAACAGCATGCATCATGTACAAGCAGGTAGCCTCCACACAGACTGAATCCTTTCTATGCTGATTTCAGTTCTCAGAAATACTATTTTTCTTTTCATGGAGAGGAGTGAGTGAAAGGACAGGATAAATGTAAGAGCAGCAACTTTCATTCTCTCCTGGAGAAAGTAGCTGCTCAGCTATAAAGAAAATAGTCAAATGAAGGATAAGTGTGACTCTCCGATGCCAATTTCATGCATGTTAGTAAAGACTAAAGAGATAGGAGTAAAATCTCCTGAGAACACTGGAAATATTAAAGAAGATGAATTAATGAATTCTTTCTACTGTGTTGTGTTGTTATAATATTTGAATCCAACAAACCTGAAGTGAAGTTGACTAAGCATTTGTACTAATGAACACCAGGTCTGTTATTTCCCTAACATGAGAATTCCAACTGTAGAAATTTTTCTCAAACCATTTTACAATCCCTTCACCGCATCCCAGTCATCATTTTCATCTTGTTTTAAAGTTCATTGTCCAATTTATCAATTTATGATCTTACATAGACATAATTTAGTGTCCTGATTTACATCCTACTAATATAACCTACTCAAAAATTCTCTACAGATTTAAGTTAAACTGATTTTTCATTTAATATAGGAAACATAAAACAAATATTCATACTTTAGAAATTCCTTTGGAGATAATCTAATTTAATTTTATTGTGCATTCCTTAATATATACCTACTTTACTTTTGCAGTGGTAATATGAAAATATTTCTGACTCGGGATACATATTTATTGAAAATTACCTCTCTGTGAATTTACCATTTTACCTTGTCAAAAACATGAACTACATTTCTGGTTATAAATTTGAAGTTATAACTAACATGAGGGTATCATCATCTCCACAATGATCTCCACATCTCTACAACCTCAATCCTCACCTCTACAAATATGATCCTTATGAATGATAACATTTATGTTTTATGCAGCACTTTTGTCATTGTCATAAAAAAGTAGGTTTTTCAAGAGAAGAAATATTTATAATTTTAAGCACCAGTTTTGTAGCTTTGAAATGGTCTTTAAATTATAAGTGGTTATTTTTTGCAAAGAATTGTTAGATTAACTTATTGAATACATATTCACTTCTCATTCATTCTAAAAATATTCCAAGACTTTTCCCTTAAGTATTTATTAGGCATGGAGACATGAAACATATGCCAAACCATTTTTTCCCTCTGGAGTTTTAATAATCTTATGTGGGAAGCCACTTAATTTAATATGAAGAAGGTAGCAATTCATAGTGAAATCCAGCTGTGAACACAGCAATATGTGAATACAGGTGGAAAGGTACTAGTTCTACTTTGGGGAATGGGTAATATTTCCAGAGATGCCATTTCAATTGCTGCTACTTCACTGTCTCCTTCAGGCTCTGTAGGTATATTTGAACATAAGTGTACAGGCATCATTAGTTAGAAAAAGTGTAGCACTGACTGTTTATAAATTAACTACTACTTTCAAAAATAAAAAGTGTACTATTAGAATATATACCTCCCATTCTCAACAATATCAGACAAGATTTAGAGTTAGATTTTCTTACAGCATTGTAAGACATGCACAAATCAAGTAAACAGAATGAGTTCAATCTAGTACAGTAGATCATTTATGGTCTAATCTTAATATTTATAGCTAAATATGCACAAAATATTTTTAAAAGTAGAATTGTTTTATGACTTTGGTAAGAAACTAGAAAGTGTTTGATTATTAGAAACATATTTCTAAATCAATTTGATTACAAGACATAATTATATTGATAGAATCAGGCAAAGCAATTTGCACTATGCATTGTCTCATTTTTCAAGTAATGCCCAACACACTAACTATGGGAAATGGCATTTATTAGAGTTATTCACCACCTAAATCCAGTTATCATTCTGGGAAATGCTAGGATTAAACATTTTTTTTTTTTTGCCCTTGGCATTGGTGTGACTATGGGATTTGCAATATAAGAATAGACCTCAGATTGGGAGGGAGGGGACAGGTGTACAATATGCAGAGTTAGGACCACTTAAAATCTTCTCCAGAAAAGCAATGAAAGCACAAAGATTGGGGATATCAAGCTGCACACCTTTTTCAAGCAATCTTAGAAGCATTTACTCAAGCAGGGGATAGAAGTGGCTAAATCTTAGTAAGAGGAGTTCTAGAACATTTCAACTTAATGCTGTTATGATTCTCTTCTCTCTAGCTTTGCAATAGCCTTGAAACCAACAGCTTGTTACCATGACAGCTATGGAAAATATTAGATTAACAGTCACTAGAGAAGGATACTGGGTACAAGCTCCACCAAAAAACCTCATGCCAAGAGAATTTTTATGAGTTGTTCAATCTGGTGGGTCCTCAAAAAGCTCTGATCCGAGGCTTTTCTCTGTTTCATCTGACTCAGGTCTGGAGGCAATGCAGTGGGAGGAAAAAAAAAAACTCTCCAGGGAATATTTATTGAAAATAATCAATCATAACTGTTCAACATCATGTATTCCTGAGACGGTAATACAACTCAAGGGAAGCACAAGGCTGAACAAACACTTTAAAAAGAAAGGCAAAAAGAAATAACTAGGGAATGAGATATTCATATGAGTAATTTAAAGGCTTTGATACAATCTGGAGGATCTAGAAGAATCTAAAACAAAATTGATATCCATTACATAATTCTGTAAAGCATAATACAAATAGATCAAAACAAAATCTACACAATATATAAATACTTATAGACATAAAATTACAGACATAAGTAAAGGCTAGTTTTTCCCAACTCTTCTGGTGACCAACACATTGCTGAACACATGGCATTGGTGGCTAGAGCCACTGAAACTCAGAGCTGGAAACACAAATCCTTTCCCCTCTTTCCTCCTTACTTCTTCCTTCAAGGCTAAGGGAGAAACAGGACCACATTAAACAACAAGAGATGGCATGACCACAAGGCCAGTACCTCTTTCCCTGAAAATTATTGCTAAGTCATGGATAAATAAATTCACATGGTTATTTTCTAACAGAAGATAATAATACAACCATTAGGAAAGAAAGTGCAATAAAAAGAGTTCTTAACAAAAGAAAAATTTATCCTTTTGAAAATAACAATCTCATGATGTAAAAAAGACCTTAAATAGTCCAGTACAACATCTACAAAGAGATAAACTATCAATAATAGCTGTGAAACAATAATGGTAGGTTATGTAACAAACAAACAAACAAAAAAACCAGGATACTATCATTCAAGAAGTCAATTTTTCAAAAGAATCAGGCATATTGAAAACTAAACTGAGATCTTCTAAGTAGAAAATATCACTACTAAAACAAACAGAATCACTTTATTGATGGGATAAATAGAAATCCAAATATATTTTCAAAGAAAACTAATAAGCTAAAAAATTAAGAAAATATTTTCAAATGACATCAAGGATAAAAAGAGATTAAAAAACTTTAAAAGGTAGATTAAAATCTTTCAACATTTATTGTGTTGGGAGCCATACTACCACATAAGTTTGATTCACAGCATTTTATGCTACTGCCTAACACAATACAAAATAATGCTATTGGCTAAGCCTTTTTACATGAAAAGGTTCAGAGAAGATGCAATAATAAAAATATATTTATTAGGTAGAATCTAGAGACATCAGGTGCAATCTTCTAAGTCCTTCTATGTTTGAGCACAGGATGTGTTTTCTCTCAGTGAACCCCAGGAAGGTATGTGAAATGTCTCTGCTGAAGGAAACCTTCTAAAGACTTCAAGGACTGTGGTTGTTATGGGTCTAATCACATAGGGATATCCTACTAAGCAGCCAATTATATTAACTGATATTTAGGAGCTGAATAAGGAAACCAGGTGCACATTATCAATTCTGATGTTTTTGTAAAGCAACTTGGTTTGGCCAGAATAGCACAGTCCATTTCTTTACATGTTGTAAGAATATCTTCATTAATGACATAAGTCATTAATATAACTTATGAGGGTCACGTTCAAAGAGGTTGTAGGTCAATTACAGAACCAGCCTTACATAGAGGCATGCAAGGATTAAGAAAACACGTATAATATATTAATTACTTTCTTATATCTGTCCAATGGGCATATTAACATTATTTTTTAAAAAATTATCAGTAATAACTTTCTAGAACCAAAGAAATAACTAGTTTTAGATGGAAAAAAGGCTAAAAAAATATAAAACATTATAAAATATTAAACATTACACTTTTGCAAAGGAAAACTAGAAATGAATTTCTAAAAGCAAACAATGAGAAAAGACATTGTTTAAATATTAGATTAGCATTAGACAGAAACCCAGCAATATTGGAACAAGAAATCATTATAACAATATCCTTAACATTCTGAGAAATATAGCTGTGAACCTAGAATTACTAGTTATAATAACTTTTTTTCTTTAATTTCACAGATGAGTTAAGGTCCTTTTCGAACAGAAGACTAGTTTTATTTAATAAAATCTACCTTATGATTTAGAAAGAAGAACCAGCAGATTTCTTCAGCAAAGACCTTGAAAACAATAGTATAATGAAGTATTGAACAATGAAATGAATAAAGATTTTTGGAATTTGATAGTAATGATTAAAAATTTGTAGTAATTCTTTAAAACTAGACTCCAGTCCAAAACAACACCGGTGGAAGTGTGGTAGGTTAAAAAGGAAGGTAGGGCGATATGGGACATCAAACCATTTAAATAAAGTTATGTTTTTGTGTTTTTAAGAAATAGGATATTATGAAAAATCAGCTTTGAAGTTTGATGTAATGATATCAATCAAAATAGTTAATGTCAAATATTGAAGGATAATTTACCAGAAAAAAAAAAAAGAGTATGGATGAATCTTTGTCAATCTAATGAAAATAGAACAAAAATTAAGTAACCCAACAAGGAACAAAAAAAGGGACAAGCACAGCAAATAACAATAAAATATGATATAACAATGACAGTGTACTCTATGAGAATAAAATTAAACTTATTGCTAAAATAAAATTTCTTGTGCTTCAAAAAGCATATTTTAATTTATTTACTTATTTTATGGTACCAGGCACTTAACCACTGAGTCACATCCCCAGCTCCTTTTTAGTTTTTTAGCCAAAAATGTACAACAACAAAGCAAGTAACAATATTCATATTACAAAAAAACATATTTAAGGAAAAAAAGAAAATATTTAGAAAGACCAATTAATTCCATGTAGCTAAAAGGAAAAAAAAAATCATGATAAATATGTAAATTTTTTTTCTACCTCTAGCTTTGAAATATATAAAGAAAACCTGACAGAACTTGACCAGAATTTTTGATCAAAAGTATGGGATGATGATGCACTTATTTCTATATTTTTCAGAGTGCAAAAAATGTCAGAAACTGCCAAACTCATTTGCACAAGAGTAAAATGATCTAAAAATTAAAGCTAGCTCAGATAATCTCACTTAAAAATAGAAGCAAATACTGTAAACCAAATATTAACAAATTAGAGTCATTATTATTTACTATTTAAAGAATGATGAACAATGGGGAGTATCCCAGAAATATTTTCATTTATATTATAAAGATTAAGCCTCATAATCTCAAAACAGTATATGATATATGATCAAATCTAGCATATATATATATCATTAAACTAGAGAAACAAAGGAAAATTCTTTTATCATAATTAAAGACCTCCTTGTAAATTCTACTGCAATTATCTAAAGGAATGAAAATAATCACATTCACATTAATAGTAAGTCAAGTATGAAAATTATTATTGCTACTGAAGGCTTAGTAAAAAGCCAAGGCCAAATCAATAAAATAAAGGGGAAAAAAGTCCATGTTAAGATTAAAGGATTAAAATTGAAAAGTAATCATTAATATAATGTGAATTTGTCTAAAGAATTTATGAAAATCACCTGCTGAACTACCTGTAAACTGTAAGATCAAAATTTTAAAATAATTGTGTAGTGATAAATAGTTCAGCTATACATAAGCAGTTATCTATTAAGAAATCTATAGAAGAAATCACTTTCACATTTCATAAGAATAAACCCAATCAAATCTACCAACAATGTGCAATTTCTAAATGAAAAAATTTCAAATTTTAATAAGAAATATATAAAATATTAAAATAAATGGTTCACAGATCATAAAATTAACAGTGAAATATATCAATATTCCCTCAAGTAATCCATATATATTTAATGTAATCATAAAAGAGTACTTAAGGTAATTAATTATAATATATATATAGAATCAAAGTGTGCAAGAATATTTGACACAGTTGGGAAAAAACTAAAGGGGGAATTTGCACTTACATATAATTAATTTGCATTTTATTTATTTATTTATCTATCTATTTTCCAATAACTTTTAAAAATTAATTAATTTATTTTATTTATATATGATAGTCGAATGCATTACAATTCCTATTACACATGTAGAGCACAATTTTTCATATCTCTGGTTGTGTACACAGTATATTCACACCAATTCATGTCTTCATACATGTACTTTGGATAATAATTATTATCACACTCCACCATCATTAATAAACTCATCCCTCCTCCATTCCCCTCCAACTCTTGTGCCCTATCTAGAGTTCATCAATTCTTCCCATGCTCCCGCTCCCTATCCCACAATGAATCAGCCTCCTTATATTACAAACAGCCTCCTTATATCAAAGAAAAGATTTGACATTTGGTTTTTTGGGATTGGCTAACTTCATTTAGCATTATCTTCTCTAACTCCATCCATTTACCTGCAAATTCCATGATTTTGTTCTCTTTTATTGCTGAGTATTCCTTTGTGCATATATGCCAGATTTATTTTTATCCATTCATCTATTGAAGGGCATCTGGATTGGTTCCACATTTTAGCTATTGTGAATTGTGCTGCTATAAACATTGATGTGGCTGTGTCCCTGTAGAATTCTGTTTTTAAGTCCTTTATGTATAGACAAAGAGGAGGGATATCTGGGTCAAATGGTGGTTCCATTCACAATTTTCCAAGGAAATCCATATTCACTAAAATAAAATTAAACCCCTATCTCTCACCATGCACAAAACTCAACTCAAAATGGATCAAGGACTTATAAGTACAACCAGAGACCCTAAGTCTAATAGAAGAAAAGTAGGCCCTAATATCCATCATGTGGAATTAGGCCCCAACTTCCTTAATAGGACTCCTGTGGCACAAGAATTAAAATCATGGATCAATAAATGGAATGAACTCAAACTAAAATGTTTCTTCTCAACAAATGAAACAATCTGAGGTGAATAGAGATCCTACATCTTGGGAGCAAATCTTTACCCTTCACACATCAGATAGAGCACTGATCAATAGGGTATATAAAGAACCCAAAAAACTAAACACCAAAAAATAAAATCAATATATGTGCCTGAATAGACATTTCTCAGAAGATGATGTACAATCAATCAACAAATACATGAAAAAAATGTTCACCATCACTAGCAATTAGAGAAATGCAAATCAAAACCACTCTAAGATTACATCTCACTCCAGTCAGAATGGCAGTTATTATGCATACAAACAATGATAAGTATTGGCAACGATGTGAGGAAAAAAAGTACACTCATGCACTGCTGGTGGTACTGCAAATTGGTGCAGCCAATAAGGAAAGCAGTATGGAGATTTCTTGGAAAATTGAGAATGGAACCACCATTTGACCCAGCTATCCCTCTCCTTCATCTATACCAAAAGGACTTAAAAACAGCATACTAAAGGGACCCATCCACATCAATGTTTAATTTGTATTTTTAATCTGAAATAATTAAAGTAATATAATCTCTGATGAATAGAAATATGATTAGAGAGCTCCGGGGAGAACAGATGCATAATCGAAAATTTGGTGTTTCTGAAGTATTTGAAAGCTAATAGAATTGGTAAAGACCATTCAATGAAAAAAAAAGGCTTTTTACAAAACAATAAAAATAAATAACTTGAACATGTATCTGTAATTTTTTTTCAATATGGTCAAACTGTAAAGTTTACTTGGAGCTGTAGATGTAGCTCAGTGGTACAGTTTGAGGGCTCACAATTCAGACATTTCAATCCATAGACAGCTGGCTCCATTCCTCAGGGCTCAGGGTGAGACAGGAACAATATGGTGAAGAGTGTGGAGAGGGAAGTGGCTTACATGGTGATCAGGAAGCAAAGAGAGACTCCACTTGCTAGACACAAATATATACCCAAAGCCACATACCAATTCCCACCTCCTCCAATCATATACTACCACTTCAGTTACCACATAGTTAATCACTCTCAAGGGATTAAATCATTGATTTGGTTTAGACTGTTACAACCCAATCATTTCTCCAATGAACCTCCTTGCACTATCTCATACATGAGCTTTTGGGGAACACCTCAAAACCAATCATAACACCTATCTTTCTTCTTTTTACTTGGCTTATAAAATACCTTTCCTTCTCTTTCAATTGTGAGGAAGCACAGTCCTGAATTTGGTAGAACTCATACCTGATACAAGATTGAAATTCTTGAGGTTCTTAAACATTTAAGGATACCAACAACAGCCTGACAGGGAATTTGTTTTCCCCTTCTTTCTCCACCTTTACCTGTTTATCTCATTGCCACCATCTTGGTAAAAAATTAAGAGGTGGCGATAGGAATCTACAAGTTGCAAAACAACTCAGACTAAAGAGCCCCTAACAAAGACCAGGCAGCCTGATGGCTCACTTCTGAGGATATTGGATACCCTCCTGAAAACTGCTTTGCTATTAGTCTGGATTGGATTGTAAATTGGTAGCATATGTTAATTTTTTATTGTTCTAGTGTCTTGTCTTTGTATTTACTCAATCGTTTGGTCATAATTGTGATGTCTACTGTCACTATCTGGCACCTTGGCTCAGAGACAAAAGAATTTTTTCTTAACCTATTTAGTCCCTTGATGTTATGGTTTGGATATGGAGTGTTCCCCCAAAGACTTATGCATTAAAAGCAATGTTTAGAGGTGAGACTTTTGGGAAGGAATAGGATCATGAGTGTTCTGGTCTAATCAATGGATTAATCCATTGATGTATTCATAATTTTATGGTATTATTATAAAGCAGTGAATGCTGTGAGAGGTAGGGCTTAGTTGTAGGAAGCAAATTCTGGGTTCATGCCCTGAGTGAGTTTACTTTTTTAAAATTGTTTCTTTTTATTTATACATGACAGTAGAATCCATTTTTATCCATAATTATAAAAGCATAGAATATATCTTATTGGTCCCTTAGTATATCTCCTTTCCTGCCCCTCCCCACATGCCCTCTTCCCTTCCCTCTACTGGTCTTCTGGTCATAGGCCCATTATTAATTTTAAAATTAATTTCTTGATGAATGGGTTTACTTTGTCCATGGACCCTTCCAGTTTCTTTCTGCTTCCCAGCTTACATGAGATAAGCAACCCTATACCACACTCTAATGCCATACTGTTCTGCCTAATCACAGGCCACAACAATGGAGCCAACTGAGCACAGACTGAAACCTCCGAAACCATGAGCCAAAATTGATCTTTCCTCCTCTACATTGATTTTCTTGGGAATTTTGTCACAGCAGTGGGAAACTGACTAATACTTTCTTCTTGCTGGGAAACTGACTAACACACTTTCTTCTTGCTGCCTGTGCTCTATCTTTGCCCCTCCCATTAAGGTTCTTCCTTTCCTGAGGGCAATGATCTGAAGAGACCATACTACCCCATATCAACTGGCTCTGATGATAATTGGAGTACTTTGGTAAGCTTAATTTATACACACACATACCCTTTCTTCCTCTCTTCCTTTTATACTCAAACACTGGTATCCTATCATCCTTGGCAAGGGTCTTCCAAGAACTTTTCCCCCTGCTGTTTTTTTCCACACACTCTAGGCAGCCAGTTTTCAAATTCTAGGTTTATAACCACCACCACCACCCCCTTTTTTTTTTTAAAGGAGTCTCTGAATATTAAAGGATTGTTGAGTAAAGGTCTATGGCAGATATTTGGGCTGAAGAGATTATTTTTCAAGTCATTTGTCTGGAAACATTGTTGATCAGGCCACACTTGACCTTCAGGGCTCCCACACTCTTGGAGACATCTAGTCTTCCTCTGATCAATCTGAAAGTACACTCTGGTTGAATGTAATTGTCTTATGTATTCTTTTGTCTTTTTTTTTTTTTTTTGGTTTTCTGTTTATAATGGAGGTTTAAAGATTGACTTGATCCTGGCAGACATTTCTTGAGCACCACCTATTTATTCAGCCTCTCACAAAATGGGTGCTAGAGACAGCATTGGACAAACTTACTATGTACATTTCTACCCAAATTCCTAAGAATAGCTGTGGCTTGGTTGTATATGGCTGCTTATTTTGGGCAGGAATTTCTCCTGCACTTTTTAATTGAGCTTATAATATCTATGACTCCCCACTCCCATCCCGGTGAATTCACTTTTGAATCCTGTGGGCCAGGTTGACATTCTTGTTTAAGTGGCATACCTAAATTAAAACATTTCTTATAAGCCCCATTAAGATAATTCTTGAACTCCAATTGCAAGATTAGCATGTTCTACTACTTATGCTACCTCTTCTGATGTCTGTTTATATTAGGAGAATTAGTTATTAAAGGTTGATTGGAGCTTTATTATCTCATCCAGTTCTAATTAAAATGCAGACCACTAAGAGTTACCTCCTTAACCATTTGAAATCAAGGAGGATAAAAATGGAGGCTTTCAAAAGTCCAAGCTGCTGTGAGACTTACATGAGACTTGTAAATAAGAATCTTAAAGATTTGTCATATGAACAGATAACCTTAACTTGTGTTTCATTTTCTCATAGATATAATTTGGATTTAACTGCCTGTATAAATATAAATGTGTTTATTTCTATCTCATACCTGTCTCATACTCACACATACTAAAATTTTACCAAAAAGTCATATAAGCTTGGTTTGTGTGTATATTTGTTTTAGAGAGAGAGAGAGAATTTTTTAATATTTATTTTTCAGTTTTTGGTGGATACAACATCTTTATTTTATTTTTATGTGGCGCTGAGGATGGAACCCAGTGCCTCACGCATGCCAGGGGAGCGCATTACCGCTTGAGCCATATCCCCAGCCTGTGTGTGTATATTTCTGCATGCTAAAATTTGGGTACAAGCTATATGATGTGTCTACATGGTAAAATCTTCCAAGGTATCCTATTCAAATTGGAAGCAGATGAGTGTTCATATAAATTAAAACATAAATTTTATTCATATTACAAGTAAATATTTGACAAATGAGTTAATTTAAATTTTTGGTAAGGTAAAATAAAAATGTCTTTGAAGTGATTAACATATGTTTTACCTAGGTTGCTAGCCAAAATCAGGAATATGTTTATCTCTGTAAGATGTTTAAAATTGTTTCAATGTTTCAAATACAGCAATTTTTTCTAGAAATTATTGTTAAAAATAAGTAAATTAGGTAGATAAAATGGGATAAATGCTTATAAATGCATATGATGGAGGTAAAACATCTGAGACATTTATAGGTTAAAGTACTGAAATGTCAACTGCAGAATTTAAATTCAACTGGTCTTAACTTCTTAAAGACTACAAAAGACAATATATAGTTGCATCTATTAAATACGCTTTTATAAATTGCTGGTGTACACCGAAAAACAGTTGAAGACTGTGTTCTTTTTGGGTCATTACATTAAAATAAGGTTACTAAGAAGTAATATTAAATTTAACTATGTAAGTCAGCAAAGTTGTTTTCAAAATATTGATCATCTCTTAGTAACATTTATAGATAATAGCTTAAAATACAATGATTCTGTGTTTTATAAAGATAATTTGATATGCTTTCCACTGTCTTGATTAGGTTTCTCATTATTTGGGAAAACTGAGTCTTAGTATCTATTTGTTTTAAAGTGTTCCTTGAATGACCCAATTCATAACTCTGGTTAAATGAATAACTATTATTTTATAGTGAGATATGATGTATGTCATTGATACGAATATTCTATGCATTGTATAAAATTTGTGAAAGTCTGATGGTCCTGGTATAATGCTGTCAGTCACAATTGTTATCCAAAAATGCTATATACAATAGAAATAACTAAATTGTTTTGTAAGTGGCTAAATTCTTGAAATTCTAAACATGACTCTTCTAAGTCTTTTTTCTTTCACAGTTTTGAGTCTTTTTTAAAGCACTTTATATTCAGATTTATGAATAAAATTTGAACAGTTACTCTTGAATATGGCTTTCTGATAAAACTAGATATTTTATAGACAAACTTGTTTTTCTCTGATTATCTTTGATAAAAAATTGCTATTACAGTAAAAGGATTATGATCTTGGTTCAAAATTATTATACAACCTGGATTTGTTTTTACTCTCATTGGTTTTGCTTTTACTTTCTTTCTTTTTTCCTTTCTTCTTCTTCTTCTTCTTCTTCTTCTTCTTCTTCTTCTTCTTCTTCTTCTTCTTCTTCTTCTTCTTCTTCTTCTTCTTCTTCTTCTTCTTCTTCTTCTTCTTCTTCTTTTTTCATTATAATTGTTGCCTCTCAAAATTTTCCAGAAGTGCTACTCCTTACAAAGTAATCTGGTTCTGTTTTGAGACACCAAATATAACCTTCAGGAAAGATAAGATTAAATTTACCAATGGACTTCAATGCCCCTGTTATCTGGAGAAAAATACAAAAAGCTAGAATTAAAATTAAATACTCCCACTTGGAAACTGGTGGAGTGGCCTCCCACTTGTTCAGCAACAAAGGCTTGGAGGGCAAAGCCAAAGAAGATGATAATGTTAAGAGAATAGCCAATATTTTTGTCCTCACCTTCCAAGATCAGCCAGAACCCAGGGGATAATGGGATTCCTCTACAAAATCCCTGAAACTCTGGTAAGTCACCCAACCTCCCAATCAGGGGGATTGCAAAGACACCAGATACTAGGATCCAACCAGTGCACATTTGCACAAAGACAAAGGTCATTAGAAAAGGAAATGCCCTTATGCTATTAAAGGAAGACATAATGTCAGAGGGATGTTGACCCACCCCAGAAGCTAAGAAAAAGACAGAAGGAGAAAATTGGCTCAGTACAAGACCCCCGAAGATCTGCTCAAGGGCAACTACTGTGTCTAGGTCAACCAGTGTGCATACTTTTCAAAAGAAAGGGTACTGGGAGAGGAACTGCCCTGATTATCCCAGTGAGGGTCAAACAAGTAGAATATACTACAGTCCCAAGCCCAGATATAGTCACCTGAGGAACTAAAAAAAAAAAAAAAACAAACAAACAACAACAACAAAAACAGGAATGATCTACCAAACTTAAAAGAATTCTAGTTTGGATCCACTTCTCCCAAATCCAACTTTTATCTATTTCAGATCCATCAATATCATGAGAAATAGCCTCATCATACACCTGTGAGCTGCCTGAGGACTACAAGTACCTATTCAGGTAGGTCAGCTGCCGCAGTCCCACTGCAGCAAAATAACCTGGGGGGGGGGGTGAGGAGCAACTTGTGTACATTGATACAGCAGGAGTGGGAGCTGTTTATTGAAGGACAGGAAGGGTATATATACATTACACACAGCTTATCTTAGTTAACATAAACTAGATACAGCAGTCAACCAATAAGGAATCTCCACACTTAATGGCTCCCTGGCATTACTTCACAAACCACTCCCTCTGGCAAAATGCCAGGCGCCATGTTGACTTGTTTACAGACCCTAACAGTCAGCCTACACACATATAAGTAATATGTAGATCACTTTTAGCTTGGTAACCTTGATTTTTGTCACCTCCTGTTTTTTCCTTTTTTTTTTTTTGTTATTGTTGTTGTTTGTGCAGAAGCATATTTTCTGTCCTTTCTAGGTATAAAATTTTTCACTTCTGGCTAAACTAACCAAAGGCCAATGGGAAGACAACACTATAATCAATGTAAGTCAAATGATAGCTTTTTATTGTGGTGACCAAATATAGAAGACAAGGAAAAGTGAGAAGAGAAAAACTTTATTTTGACTCAAAATTTCAGAGGTTCAGTCCATGGTTGGCCAACTCCACACCTCTGGGTTTGAAGTAAGGCAAAACATCATGGTAGAAAGACATGGTGGAGAAAAGTGGCTCAATTCATGATAGCCAAGAGGCAGAAATAGCACTTGAGTGCAAAGATTCAGGGTTAATATAATCCCCAAGGATACAACCCCAGTGATCTACTTCCTCTAGGCCTTGTTCTCTCCTCTTATAATTATCACCCATTAATGCATTCAAACTATTTTTTTAAATTTTAATTTCTTATATATGACAACAGAATGATTACAATTCACATTACACACATAGAGAACAATTTTTCATATCTCTTGTTGTACACAAAGTAGAGTCACATCCTTTGTTGTCTTCATACATGTGTTTAGGGTAATAATGACCATCACATTCCACCATCTTTCCTCTCCCTATGTGCCCTCCCTTCTACTCCCTGCCTTTTTCCCCTTTGCCCTAAAGTTCATTTAATCCTCCCACCCTACCCACTGCAGCATATTATGGATCAGCAGCCTTAACTCAGGGAAAACATTCAGCATTTGTTTTTGGGGGGAAATGGCTAATTTCACTTAGAATTATATTCTGCAGCTCCATCCATTTACCTCCAAATGCATGATTTTATTTTTTTAATGCTGAAAAATATTCCATTGTTTATATATACCACATTTTCTTTATCCATTCATCTACTGAAGGGAATCTAGGTTGGTTCTACAGTTATGAATTATGCTGCTATAAACATTGATGTGGTTGTGTCTCTGTAGTATTCTGTTTTTAAGTCCTTTGGGTACAGACTGAGGAGTGGGATAGCTCCATAAAATGGTGGTTCTATTCCCAGTTTTCCAAGGATTCTCCATACTAATGCATTCAAATTATTAATCCATCAAATGGATTATTCTGCTGTTACATTGTAGCTCTTGTCATCTGATTGTTTCACCTCTAAACACTCCTGCATTTTCTCACACATGAACTTTCAGGAGACACCTCATATTTAATCCATAACAAATACTAATTGCTAGATCAGTTTTAAATAACCTAGAAAAAAAGTCAGGATTCACACTTTTATAATATCTGGAACAAATACCTCTGGTGCTCCAGTAATGATTCCCTGGGAAACACCAAAGAGATTACTTAAAGTCAAATGGTGTCCCAGATTTGAACTGACAAACTCATGTCTATTATTGTTAAACTCAGCATGACATCAACATGAATATTATACAATAGGTTTTTGTAGCATAAGAAATATGTGAATTGTGTCAGCAATGTTTACAGGTTAGTAGCTTTTAAAACTGGGTTGTTCCATTTGCTCAAATTCCAAATGAATTTCTACCAGCTACTTTGGACACCATTATCAAATATATACCTTAATGGACTCATATTTGTCAGGAAACCATGGACACAAGGAGCCAAACTCAGAATTATATAGCTGCATGCATCACCTGGAGACATTTATCTATTAAATATTACCAAAAGCCCATTTCCTAGGACAAGGCCATCCACTTAGCAATTAATACTTCATTGTGGGAATTCATGGACCATTAGTAAGGTCATAGTATCTTCCCCCTGTACCATTGGTAGATAAAGTCCTAAAGATGAGAAACAATTCTACTATTCTTTCCATTTGCAGACACCAGGGCAGAATGTAGTTATTCAGGCTCTCTGGAAAGTATACTGGCTGAAAAGTCTACCACCTCCCTCCTAAACATGGTAGTAACATCTGATTGTATTGATAAACTCTAGTTCTATTGTGATTGCAACCAAATATATCTTGCTTCTTCAGATGTCTCTAAATTTCTCTAACCTTCACTTCTTCACATTGTAACAAGAGAGCCATAGACCTTATCTCAGCAGGCATACAGGCCACAATAAGTATGACTGTATCATGGAGAAGGTTTGTCTACCATGAAGCCACCCTGCATAATCTAACCAATTTAACCACAAATATTGAAATTGTCATATTAAGTACCCTTGAGGTTTTCATGGGACTTAACTTTTCCCTTAACTCCTTAGCAAATGTGGTCCTTGAAAACTGTCTAGCACTAGATTATCTCCTAGTGGAACATAATGGTGGATTAATACAATACCTACTGTACTTCAATAACTACACAGGAACAGTGGAAGTAAACCTCAAGTCTATATGTGACCACAGAGAATAGCTACACACCTTTAGACAAGGCAACCCTATGGCCACTTTCATCTGAGATGTGGTTAAGTCTTCCCTAACCTTCCTAACTCAATTCCTTCTTTTTTCAGATCCACTGTTGTTATTATATTATTGTGAATCTTTGGCCTTCATATTTTTAATCATTTGATGAAGCTTGCAGCTTCCAGGTTACAGCAGTTTCATGTCAATATGATGGTTCTTCAAAGATCCCAAACAATATCTTCAAGAGAGGAATCAGGTCTATATAGATCCTTACAGCATTCAGCAAGAGATTTTATGCCTTAGGGCGCCATAGAATTTACATGTCTATGATAGAAATGTACCACTTAAAAGTTAAGATGAGATCTTTGACCCTTTTTCTTAAGAATTAGAAGAAAAAATTCTAAGGGGGAATAGGGTAGTCTTGAAAAAAGGCTCAAAGAACTCCTCCCAGATCCACCTATTCACCTGCTGAGACCACAAATCACCCCCTACTGCCTGCCACCAACTGGAGGCCAAAGCTTTTATACACCAACCACTAAATTTCGTCTTTCTTCTTTCAGGGAGTTTCTTGCAAACCCACATACACAAGATGCCTGAAACTGATCATGAAAAGACCTACCTGGATTGATGGTAGTGAGCCCATCTGCCATCTTTCAGTTATCAAAGGGCAAACAAGCCCTATATGCATAAAGCACATCACTATGTCAAGTGCCAACCTCAGTGCCAAAAACAACAATCTCAAATCAGATGTGTGCAGAAATCCTGGATTAATGCACAATTTTCATCAACAGCATTTGCATGAGAACTAAAAGAGTTTCACACATTGGCCCTTCAGAGAGCAAGTCCAGTCACCCTGTCCCTTATGCTGTCTCCCATGTACTTGATAGCAGCCCCAATAAAGCCTTGCTCAGTTGGTATTGTTTGCTTGTTAGTGATTTCTATTTCAAATTGAGCAAAAGAATCATGAGTGATTGGCAACATAGTCTACTGATCTTTGACAAAGAAGTAAAATCAACGAAATGGAGCAATGATTGTCTTTTCAACTTTTCAACAAATCATATTGGAAAAAATGCACATTCACAGGTGGAAAAAAAATAATGACTCTGGACACAGACCTATATCCTTCACAAAAGTAACTCAAAATAGATAATATACCTAAAGTTAAAATGGGAAAGTATAAATATTCTAGAAGATACAAAGGAGGAAACATAGACGATTTGGAGTATCATAATGTTCTTTAATATAATAATGAAGTCATAACCCATGAAAGAAATAATTGGTAGAATAGACTTCATTAAAAGTTAGAGCTTCTGTTAAAAACAATATTAAAAGAATGACAAGATACAGACTGTGAGAAAATATTCACAAAGGTTGTATCTTTTAAAATGCTGTTATCCAAAATATATAAAGAACACTTAAGACTCAACAATAAAAAAATGAACAGTTTAATTAAAAGATGGGAAATATCCCTAAACAGACACCTCGCCTAAGAAGATAAGAAGACGGATAATAAGCATATGAAACATGCTAAACATAATATATCATCAGGAAATTCAAATTAAAAGAACAATGAACTATCACTACTAAACTGTTAGAATGACCAAAATCCCAGACACAGATCACAGATCTTGGTATGAATAGAGCTCAGTGAGAACTCTCATTCAATGCTGGTGGGACTATGAAATGGTACAGCCACTTTAGAAGACAGTTTGGCAGTTTATTAAAAACATAAACATATTCTTACCATATGATCCAGAAATCACATTCCTTGATATTTACCCAAGGAATATGAAAACTTATGTCCTGAAAAAAAAATTGCACATGGATATTTATAACAGCTTTATTCATATTACCAAAACTTGGAAGCACCCATGATGTCTTTTAATAGGTGAATAGATAATTAAACTGTCATACTATATAGATAATAGAATTTAGTGCCAAATTACAAAAACAAAGAAGTTTTTAAGCCATGAAAAGGCTTGGAGGAAACTTAAATGCATGTGTTTAAGAGAAAAAAGCCAGTGTGAAAAGGCTAAAAACTGTATGATTCCAAAGGCTGCATACGGAATGATTCCTGGAAAAGGCAAAAGTATAGAAACAGTAAAAAGATCAGGGATTGCCAGGGTGTAGCAGGGGGAGAGAGATGAATAGATGATGCACAGATGAGTTTTGGAACAGTAAAGCTATTCTGTGTGATACTACAGTGATGGATACATGCCATTATACATTTATCAAAGCCCATAGAATGTACAACTTCAACAGTCAATCCTAATGTAAACTGTAACATGGGGTGATAATGATGTGTCATTGTAGGTTCATCGATGATAACAAATGTACCACTGTGGTGGGAGTTGTTGACAGTGGATGGAGAAGATTGTGCATATGTGGGGGAAGGTACCATGTAGGAATGCTACCTTCTGCTCAGTTTTGCTACAAACCTAAAACTGATCTAAAAACTAAAGTCTATTTTAAAAAGAAAATGCATTCATATTTTACTATTATCATATGAAATTATTTTTAATTGGATAGTTGGTCTTAAGTATACTCCGAATTTGTAAATTGATTTCAATCCTTTGCAGGATATTAATAATAATACAAAGGAACAGAGAACAAAAATTGAAATCCAATAATGAAAACTCTTAGAAGAAGAAGGGACAAAAGATGAGAACACAATATTGATAAATCAACACAGGAGTTTATTATTCAAGAAAATGAAAGCAAGTTTTGTGTGCTATCATAAGCACAGTAACTTTTTAATATCTTATGAATGCTGATAAAAAAAAAAACAGATAACATTAAAGAAGGCTCACTCCATGCCCAGCATTCTTGCTAAAGGTTTGGTATGCAATAACTATTTTAATCTTTCTAAAAAAATTCCATAGATGGGTGCTGATATTTTATTTCCATTTTATAGATAAGAGAAGGGATGAAGTATGTTAATATATTTTTGAGATATAAACATCCTTATTTTCTTGATAAAAAAAAAAAAAAGCTTGTACTTGGTGATGATGAAATGAGCTGTTAGATTCATTTGTTAATATTTTAACTAAATTTTTGTACTACATTGCTACAAAATTCTAGTTAAAATATAAAGCATACATATTTAATCCTTCATGTATATATTTAATATATATATTAAGTATATATAAGTCATATATACTTAATCATTCATATATTTATTTTCTGTTTATGTAGACAATCATGGATTAAAAGTATTAAGACTCCAATTAATAATGGGTGCCATTCTCCTTGAATATTTATAATTTATGATTTAGTAATGTTAGTGTTATGTCATCTGGTACAAAGATGTTTATAATTGTTTCATCCATAATAGGAAGGTGACTTTTTACTTTTATTATCATAACATATTTTTCTTCTTGTTTGTCAGCATCTTTTTGACTTTATGCAAACTTATCTCTGATTAAGGTTATGAATACAACTTGCTCTTTGTTTTCAATTGCCTTGTATGTTTTCCCATTTTTTAATTTTTCAATCATGCTGAATTCTCTTGCTGTAAAATCAAAACATAGAAAACTATTTTGTTTTGTAATCCAATCTCAATATATTTTTGACAGTAAATGGGAAAACCATTTACATTTATTGGTATATTAGAAATGTTGATTTGTGGTTCTGACACATTGTTTTACGTTATTTCCTCTTAGAACTTTGCACAATTTCTTCACTCTGTGTTTGATTTTCTTTTCTTTTTCTCTATATGCATACTTTAAACATTTATAAAGTTTTTTTTAAATTTTGTTATTGGTACTTTCAAAATTATTCCTTAATAAATTAACTGCATTTCTCTATTTGTATAGACTCTGTAGTTTAGTTCATTAAAATATGCAATGGTAAAAATTTGTTTCTTATTCTTCCCTATCTTCTCCTTCAATACATCATATAATCTTGATTATAGTCTACCTTTGGACGATTAATTGTTGGAATACTTTTTTCTTGCTTTATGTGAGTTTCCTTGATTCCCAACATTTAATTGACTTTATACCCCATCTTCTTTTGTCATTCTCATTCCAATTTTTTAGATGTTTTATTTTTATATTGTACAGATCTGTAAGATTTATATTCCATTTTATTACTTTTATTCTCAGATTCTCAAAACTTAGATTAATAAATAAGTGCATTCAATTTATTAACACAAATAATCAGTTTTTAATCCATGTCTCTTCCATTTGTCTCTTAGAAAGCTTAATACTTATTTCTTTCATTTCATTTCCAGTGATTTCCTGTTGTTGGGTTCATAAGAATAATATTCCCTGAGTTCTTTCATGTAGAAAACTGCTCATATCCATTGTGCTTAAAGGACTATTTAGCAAAAAGAAAAAAAAAAAAAAACCTCTCACTCTGTTTTCTTTGATATCTTGTAGGCTTTGCTCCACTGATAGTGGATGATTCTATTCCACTACTAAATGTTGCAATAAGGAATCTTGAGAACAATATCAACATTTTCCTTTATGTTACTGACAGGTTTGCCTACATGCTCAAAAGTTTCCTTTTTATATCTAAATTCTACTTACTGTACTAGAATAACCTTGGTCTTGTTGATTCTGTGGTGGTTTTCTCTGGTAATCATTTAATCAGTGTTTCCTTTCAAAGGGAAATTTCACATCTTTTATTTTAAGAATGTTTCTTTCTTAATGATATATTTAAGTATTTATTTTTTCCCATCATTTGTTTTTTCCTCTCTAGGGTCTCTGTGTATCTACTGGGTTACTTTTGCACATCTTCTCCATCTTTTATATTCTCTCTAAGACATTTTTTTCTTTATTTCTATTTTGTTTTGCTAGCCTTTCTCATTTCTGCCCTTTCTTTCCCTGATTATCTCAGTCCCCGGTTTATGTTGTAATTCTTCCATTTTCATTTTTAGTTTGTGATGATTCTAATTTTTCTTTCACTTTTCTCCTGAGATTTGCCAACTATGTGTCATTGGTTCCTCTTGTCTCATCATCTCACACTTGTGCCTTGTGGTGTTCATTCACAGAGGCAATTCATTTCTTGTGCCTTTATGAAAATTTACATAAAATTAGCATATTAAGACAAAATTTTCAACTTCCCTATGAAAACATTGTTATAGCATAATTTTTTCAACAACTGGTTGGTTTTTCCGCTCCTCTGGAGGTCTTATCCTATATTATTTTTATATTTATAATGTATCCATTCTTTTTTTAATTACTCAAAATTAACTCAGTTCAATTTTTCTCCTCTAGGTTCCTGGAAAAAGGAGAGGGAAAAAAATAGCCTTTTATGGTTTTCAAAGTTTTCCCCTTTGCTGCTGCTATAGGAATAGGTTGCTTAGAGCAAATATTGCTTCCAAGTTTCATTTTTTGTGTATTCCTCCATTACTTTTTACAAACCATATCCATGTGGGCTTTTGTCATCCGACTTACTTAGTCCAGTTTCCACAGCAGTTGCTGTAAAGAAAGTTTCACAAGTGAGAATGAATAGCACCCCTTCAGGAGTAATACTTTTCTTAGTTTTGTGAGATTAACCACAACAGAGTCCCCTTTACATTTCCCATGCTTTTTCCTTTGGCAGCTGCAGCCTAATTCCAGTTCCCGAATCGATTATTGTAACCCAAGAAAATAAATTTTGCACTTCCAAGCAAACTCACTTTTTGAAAGTACATTTTTCTTGGAACATTCTTAGATCACAGGGCCCACTCTCTTTTCTTTTTCATACTTTCTCATCTGAGACTTAATGTTATAATGCATAATTCAGTGTTACACTAATAGATGTGAAAAAGGGGAAAAGAGTACAAAAAGGTAGAGAACTCTGTAGTAGACGTGACAGAAAAGTTTTCATCCAACGTTAGAATCTAAATAGAAATCCAAATCCTCCAGCAGGAGACCTCAAATGTCATTTCATCTTTTATCATTCTCTTCTTGTCTCCAGTGGGCCAAGCAGTTGGAGAGGTAAACTGATATTCAGAAATTTAGAAATTTGTTTTGCTGTGCTTTAAATATCACCCTTTGTCATTGCTTGGATTTAAAGTAATTTAGTTTGCATTCTTTGCTTTACCATTTCACAACCATAAAATGAGACTACATGTATATTGCTGTTTTGATTTCATAATTAAATATGGGAAGAAAAACATTTAAAATTCTCAAAGGCAAATTACCTCACTAAGAGAGAGATACGGAATATCCTAATCAGGCATAAGAAAATTAAGGTTTATTAATTCTTGATTCAAAACCCTGCCTCAGCAATTAATGGTGTTGGTAAAAATTACTACTCACCTATAATAAAGACTTAGAGTGCTGAATGAACTGTAGGTCTCCACCAATCATCTTCTTTCTGTGGTCTTTGAAATAGCAGTTGGTGAATTTACATGGTGCACCTCTGGACATCTGGAGACAGTAGCATATGCCTTTTAAAGGTGAGGTGCATTAGAGGAGTTTAACCATCTGTTGTTCTCATAATGAGGAGGTACTTGTCTCATTAGGATCATTAGATAGATGTGAAACCAAATATTTTCATTAGCAGATATACTCAACAGGAAAGATTCTAACAATTTGGGAATACCCAGACCATCAAATATTATTTTACCACTGAGTTATAACTTTTTTAAAAAAAAATCCATCATGTAGAGGTATACAGGAAGATCTAGAGGGTTTTCATTAACATTAGGGTATGGCTTAGTACATTAAAAACGTTTTTCCTCACTGCATATACAATAGAAAGTGCACTTAATATGAATACATTTGTTATATAAGACATACTTATGTAAAACAAAATACTCAGATTATTTCTTCTAGAGACTAAGATCCTTTAGGCTTTTATAACATTGTCTCTTTAGTAAATGGATGCCTTTTTCATTTTTTTTAAAGCAACTCCCACACAAGAGAAACCAAACAAACTTAGAAATTCTTTCCTTCTTGGTTCTGACAGGGAATAATAGCAAACTTTATGTGTCGAAGAGAGTTTTACTAGACTTCTTTTCCCAGTCATATCTTTTACACACAATAATGTACTTGCTCTCTGCCGACCCCCAACTACCACAGAATATTATGAAACAAAATTATGGTTCATGGAAATCAGTCAATAATACTCTGATTGTTTTTTTATATTTACTGAATGTTTGAATTCATTCCCTCAATCATGAAAGCGTATAGGGCACTGAATATAGTATCTATTTGCATTCGAATCTTTGTAGTTTTTGAACATACACGATTGAGTTACAGTCCAAAGGAGTAAACAAAAATCCACAATAGGAAAGCCAGGCCAATCCAAGGAAAATACTGGGGGCGGAATTGAAGGCTCTGCATTGAAGAGCTGGGGAAATATTTCTATTAAATGAGCTAAATCAATGGTTTTTGTTTGTTTTTCTTGTATATATATATATATATATATATATATATATATATATATATATATTCATTCGGTAAAGGGAGGAAGAGAATCAAGACAAGAGGTAATGGACTGTATCTCTGCCCTTCACATTTACAACCTTTCTAGATCGCTAAATACATGGTTCAAGGAAATGAGGTCCAAAGATCCTCCCCACCCCCAATCCCACCCAGGGCTAGCTGGTCAACCCAGTCACCCCTGCCCGGGCAGCAGCTCCACCAGGCTGGCGAAGGTTGCCTGCATTGAGCTCCCTGCTGGCGCCTTCTGGTCGGACAGCCTGTGCCAAAGAGCGCCCAGGAAAACAAATAGCAATGGGAAACTACACAGATGTCATGGTTGCACATGCACGATCACGATCTGACCGCAAAGGGGAGAGAGAGGGTGACAGCCTGAGTTCTTGGTCTGGGAGCCGCTGAAATGGAGCGGGTGGTAGTGGGTGCGCGCACAGGTGCCACAGGCCGGTGGCGCGGAGAGCTATCGTGTTAGCCTGCTGAGCTCAACACCCTCACTAGTGCGTTGAAGCCCTAGCTGCGGACGAGCCTGGGCAACCCCCAGATTGAGCTATAAGAGGAAGAGCCCAAGGAAAGGGCGCAAAGGGGGGATGCAGGGTATGTGGGGGCGCGAGAAGAGACCCATCCTCTGTTTCCACACCCTGAGCTCATCTGGTGGGAACCTTTGCTGGGCTCTTGTGCGTCTTCTTGTCCCCTCCCAACTCTGAGTGATCATCTCCCCCTTTCCCCTCTCTCATCCTCCTCCCTCCGTCTCTTCCCTCCCTCCCTCCCTCCCTCCCTCCCTCCCTCCCTCCCTACCGCGTGCCTCCTCCCCTCCCCCTCGCCTCCCTCCTCTCCAGCGGCAGTAGCAGTAGCCGCTTTAGCAGAGACGGAGATGGGCAGAGAGCGCGCGAGGCGCAGCAGCTCCAGATCCTCGGCTCTCCCCGCCCTCAGTTCCCTGCGCCCCCGCTGTCTCTGCCTTGGCGTCCCCCGACTCCAGTTCCGCTCCTAGGACAGCGCCGCCACCGCCGCCCGGCCCTGCCTGCAGCCTGCGCCGCGCAACCCTCGCGTGCGCCCGGGATGGCGCTTTCCCCCCAGGACTGGTGAGTAACCAGGAGAGCTCAGGGTGTCAGACGTCAAGGCTTGGGGTAGACAGAACGTCTTTAGATTTGAGAGGCAACCCAAACCACCTGCTATGATTCCCTAGCCTCCAGGCAGAGGGTCTCAGAGGGGTCTGCTCCGTGGTCCCTGAGGGGATGTTTGGTTTCAACTCCACCTGCCGGCAACAAGAACCTTTTCTCTCCCAGGGACAGCTGCTTGCAGCTCCTGGTCTCACCTCACCTTCCAGCTTCCACACTAACCGCTAAGGTGGATGGCCCCGACCCTAGCGTCACTCCAAACAGGGTCATCGCTGCTCTCACTGTTACCATGTCTTCTCCTTTCGAATTCCCCCTTCTGCCAGCGCCCAAACGCCCCCATGTGCCACCCCTCACTCTTTCTGGTGCTGAGAAATCCTCTTCAAAGTCCGCCCCTGACCCACCTTCTTTCAGTCGGTGCAGAACCTCACTGTCCCGCCGTATTCCTTCTAAGAGTAAATGGTCCTCTCAGTAAATTCTGACCTCATTCCCTCCACACGTTGCTGTCTCTCCAGCTTTTCTGAAAGTGTCCTCAGGAAATTGACACTGACACACTGCGATCCTGGCTTTTGTACGGTTACTGTGTTTCTCAGCACCTGGACTGTTTAGGGAATGATCAAGCATGATAAAGGAAAGACAAGAATAACAAACCTTTTGGGACTAAACTTTTTGTTATTGTTGTTTTATAGCGCACAACTATTCACATGGCATAGATTCGTTCTACTCATTTACAGCTGGATATAAGGAGCAATCTTATTTTAACTATTCCTCCAGAAGGGGTCTTTTCATACTGGGAACAGAGCACCTGACTGGGTGGTGAATGGCCTTCAGCAACAATACTATTAAAAGCTCAGCAACTCTAGAGGATAAGAAGCTTTTTTTCTTGAAGGAGAAGTGGGTGGCATCAAACTTACCCTTTAAAATCTTCTTTGAAATAGCAATAAGCCAAAGCCCCTATTTTTCTTTAGGTTTAGTGGCTAAGAGGGGGATATAGCAGGATTAGAAAACATTGTACCAAGGGGCTCCTACAGTATCTGTGTGCTTTGTGTGTGTGTTGTGTAGCATCTTATCCAGACAATATTTCCATGGAAGTTTTCTTAGGGAAGTAGCCCTTTCTTATGAGAACATGTTTACTGTTTTAGTATTTCTAGTTGGGAGAAAATAGGCAGTTGTTTAATGAATGAATATGACCAAAGGGATTGAGGGAATGAGTGAGCAAGAGGGGAGATAATTTCAATTCTAAAATTTGTATTCCAGATTCCTCATGCATTTAAATCTTGAAAACAAACTACTTCATAAGCCACCTTTCTTTAAGTTATGAAATGTATTAATTTCCACACTACATTTTACTCTTTGAACCTTTGGACATGGGTCTTCCGTTCCAAGAATACAGATAAGAGTATTCAGAAATAAACATTAGAAACTTTGAATGGTGCCCTGTTTAAGTTTGTTATATGTGAGTATAATTTCTTGGCATTACTATACACAATTTAAGTGGAATAAGAATTAAATTGTCATTCTGGCTCTTGTAGTTGGTGGAGAGAGAAGACATATGCTTTTTAACCTTAAAGGAACAAGTCCTTGCCTATACCAGAAATAAGAAGGTAAAGTTGAGCAATTACCTTGAGAATTTGTTTAGTGAGGAATGCCTTAAAATCTCATCTTCTCCAATGTCAGGAATTTTATTTTTGTTTTGTTTGAACTCCAACTCTATTGGAGGTTTTATTTCTCTTTTCTTGTATAGTTATAGGCAGAGTGCAGTGATGAGTGGGGGTTTTAAGTATGGACAGCTGCATTGGAAGTCGGGAGAGGCTACATACAATGGCTTTATTATCAGTTTTTTAAGTTTGGAAATTTTGGTTGACTTCATTTCATGTTTGAATAAAAGGAACATTCAAAACTATGTATTCAACTTGCAAAAATACTGCAAATTCTCATATGCATCCATGCCATGTGGATAGTAGGTTAAATTAGGAGCTGAAACCAAAGATCATTTAGTTTATTCTCTAAATACATTAACCCTTCAGGTAACAGTGGAGTGATTACTATGCACATTATGTCCAACAGTAATGAGTCCATATTGCAAAAGGAATGTCCCAACAAAACAAAAGGGAAAGCAAGTAGTAATACTGACAGATCTGTTATTACCCTTAATTGTGATAATGATAATTTTAAGGCAGTGTATTCTAACATAATTCTAACTAATATCAAAATGTTAAAGTAGTCTCAGTATTATATATATTATATATATGAAATTAACAAACCATAAATTATAGCAGGAATTTCTGTTAAGAATACTTGTTGAGGGCTTTAGCTCAGTGGCAGAACACTTACCTAGCATGTGTAAGGCACTGGGTTTGATCCTTAGCACCACATAAAAATAAACAAATAAAGGCATTCTGTCCATTTATAACTACAAAAAAATTTTAAATATCTTTGTTGAGTTGGAATTCAAGATCTTTCTTAATTTAATGTCATTGTCATTAATACTGCTATGCTAAACACAAAAGGAGATTAGTATACCAGTACCAATGGCATATCTTTGAGCATCATTAAGCTATATTTTTAATGCTCATAATTATTTGCCCCCTAGCATAGATCTAAATTAAATGTTTGCTTTGGTAAAAATAAATTGAAAATTGTGCAAATGAAATAATTTACTCCATCAGCAAGTTGCTATTAGTTGAATATTCTGTGTGCAGTAATTTTTCTTGGATGTGTGGTGAAGAGAGAGAGAAAAGGTTGAAATTGAGAAAGTAGCAAGAAGGCAGAGAGGGGAAGAATAAAACTTATGAATACTTGCTTAAATTTTTTAATCAATGAAGGTAACTAAATGTGAGTTCTATTATTTTGATACTTGAAATAACAGCTGTTTTCAACTTGAATTTTAAGAAATGCCTCATTAATTACAATAAAAATGTGACTTTTTTCTTATGAAGTTATTCATTGATTTTATTCAGTACAATTTACTGAGGATCAGAGGTATGGTATTTCCTATAATCTAATTTTCTAATGAAATAAATAAAATTCTGGAAAAAATTAAAAACAACTTTGAAAGAAAGACAGCACATATGCTCACACCTATTATTATGGAATAGATAAAAAGCTAAGTAATTTAGTGTTTTATGAGGGCAAGCTGATTTAGTCAAAGGATAACCATAAAAAATATTTTCATAGATTAATGTATATTGTTCATATCACCTTATTGATGTTGGTGGCTGTATTATATAATCTTATGGATATTTGCATTTTTATTTAAAAAGTCACAAGAGCCTCTTATTAACAATTTTTTTAAAAAAAACTGGAAGAGTTTTTATTATGAAATGTAAATTTTATGAATTCAAAATAGCCCCAAATTTCAATGGTAAGTATCAAGTCATTACATAAAAGTCATAATGTTGCTTTCTATCTTCATTCTGCAAAGGAATATTTAGCAAAATGCATTCTCAAAGAACAAGTATGCAAAATGAACATTTCAAAACTAATCCAATGAATTCAACCAAAGTTTTACAACAGTGCTATCAAAGTTATATGCTCATAAATCAATTTTGATAAAACATTTAAAGTCTGTGATTTCATATATGATTGCATGAAATAACTTATTAATTTAGCTACAACTGGAATGCTTGACATTCTTAATAGAAGCATCTCAGAATTTAGATATTGATTATCGAATATAGAGAACATTCCATATTCATCATTTTACTAAAGACTTGCCCAACATTCTTAAGTATTTAATAGAAAAAAATTAGAATCTAGGTCTCCTGACTTCATCCTGTATCTGCCTTTCATTAAATAAAAATCATCCCTCCCCTTATTTTATTTTAGGAAAGTAATAAGGGAGAAATCAGTTTTAGTATTAGTGAAAAGGATAATGAAATAAAATAAAAAGTCTGGCTTTTTCAGGGACCATTTCAAAGGTCTT
The DNA here is from genome assembly GCF_045843805.1 of Urocitellus parryii. Taxonomy (NCBI): domain Eukaryota; kingdom Metazoa; phylum Chordata; class Mammalia; order Rodentia; family Sciuridae; genus Urocitellus; species Urocitellus parryii. The sequence continues at coordinate 64,754,312 of NC_135538.1, read as the reverse complement.
ATAATCATGATGTGGAAGCTAACCAGTATTCTGTTCACTGTTTCTCACCTTCAGGTTGAAGCTTGGAAAAATTGTACTATAAATTTTTTAATATATTTGCCTAAATTTCATCATAAAATGTTTGCTTGTACAGTACAATTTTTTTATAGTAATGGTATGCTATGGATGCTTCCATTTTTGGTTTTATTTATACTTGAAAAATGTTCCTAAAAACTGATGTTGGTGTTCGTAAGCAAATAGTGGAAATGAATATACAATTTTGTATAATGTCATCTCTATGCTTTATGTCATCACAGAGAAATTTTGTACATCCATGTGTTTTATTTATTCATTCATTCATTCATTCATTCATTCATTTATTTACTTTTATTTTTGTCTCTATAAACTGAGAATAGTTCAGGTAGTCAGCAAAGCTAAATTTCACAAAGTTCCAAGTCCAGAAAAGAAAACTCTGGTATATTAAAATTTTTCTTCACTGATGGTCATTGGGATAGTTAACAGTGAATGATTTAATCCATGAAGAAACATCATAATTACTGGGTAAATTTTCAAATGTATTCTTGGTGATGGTGGCTTTTCAGTGTCACTAAATTTAGGAAGAATAACAGTGATTTTTGTAGATAACTCATTACATCATCTGGACCAACACTGCATTATCTTACTGTGGCTAGATTGATGGGAGTTAGGAGAATCTGTGATCTTTGACTGCTTGGAATTTGGCTCAAAATATGAGGAGGAGGGAACCTATATTAAGTTTTCCTTGTTGAAAGAATTGGCCTTTTTCATCTAGTTTCATATCTATGAACTTATATGAAAGGAGAACTACATCTCTAAGGCTTCTTCCCCTGTCTGCCTTCCTGCTACTTTTTCTATTTCAGCCCTTTCTCTCTCTCTTCGCCACACATCCAAGAAAAATTGCTGCACATAGAATATTCAACTAATAGCAACTTGTTGATGGAGTAATGGCTGCAGCTTGATGGACAGATGACAAAGTATATTTCCATCTTCACTTAAAAGATACTGATGGGCAGGGGCGGTTAGCCAATACAAAGCTCCAAGTAGAATTTCCAAGTGAGATATATATCCTCACCAATACCTAATACCCAATTCCCAAATATTTCAATAAAGTGTTGAGAGTCATTATTTTAAGTGGAGAATGAATAGCTAGAATTTTTTCGTTGACTGCTAGAAGAATCTTCTCATGGGCTGGGGATGTGGCTCAAGTGGTAACGTGCTTGCCTGGCATGCAGGGGGGCGCTGGATTCAATCCTCAGCACCACATAAAAATAAAAAAAGATGTTGTGTCCACCGAAAAATAAATATTAAAAAGTTCTCTCTCTCTCTCTCTCTTTCTCTCTCTCTCTCTCTCTCAAAAAGAATCTTCTCATATATTATCCAGAAACTTTTACAGAGCCCTGATTTTCTCAATCAGCCACTTCATTCTGTAGAACTATGGCCATAATCCAGTCAAAGACATTTCAAGGAATATTTTTTATTGGTTATCCAATAGACCATCATATATGTAGTTAAAGCTTTAAAATTTTTAAAAGTTAGACCATGGAGGCTCTCATGCTAACCTAGTATTACTGATGGCAAATGGAAGGTAATCTTCTTGATGGGGCGGTAACTTGTAATAATTGGGAGAGTTACTATAAATGTATTTTGGTGGCCATGTCATGTTAATGTGACTTGGTCTTTATCCTCACGAGCCAGTAAGATTGGGGAGGGGGAGAGCCTTGGCATAGTGAAAGACAGAATTCCAGGAGTTTAATCTCTGTGATGAATTTAGTTATATAAACTGAATTCTGGACTCTGGGAAAAACAGCTGGATTCAGTTGGTGATAATCCATTGCAAGCTTATAGTGCTCACTAGCCTTTTCATTGGCAATACAGGGCTATTGTCTAAGATCCTGTATCTCTTACAACACATGTTCCCTTCAAGCCTGTGGTTCTTTTTTTCTCCCCCTGGGTTTTAAAGTGGTTTCTGTTGGACCATATGTGAACAAAGAGGGAAGAAGCCTAGAAAGTGATTTACATATCCTGTTAACACTTTTCCCAACTGTGATGATCTCATGCACTTAATTGATGACGAAGCATAAGTGTATAACACCTTAATTTCTACTATAAAATCATATCATTGGTATGTTTAATTGGCCCCAAAGACTTCATCCACAGATGATCATAGCTTGCCTTTTCTACTAAAAACCTTGTTTAAACCCCAGTACCTGAATCTGAAGGTCTTTTTATTTCTATACATTCAGGTTAGAAGGTGACTTGGGCATCTCAATCCAACATATAGTAAAAGTTCAATTAGCTCATCTCCCTGAAATCCTTCCATGTACTTGGATAGGTGTACCTACATTTTGATACAATGAAGGATGAGTATAACTTGATCTCTATTAATGTTTCTCTTTAAATCATTTGAGGTCATGGTAGAGGGAGAGAGAGGAATTAACATTAGGGAAGGAGACAGTCTTCATAGGTACTTTCAGTTTCAAGTGATATGACAGTCGCTCATGCTGTAACCAAATTGTCTTCAACTACTTTTGACTCACTCAATACCCTACATCAAAACAAAACTCTTATGTCTGACACTATTTTATCTTCAGGTATTCCTTGGCTGAAAAACCACAGCTGTTTAGCTGTTCTTGCTAAAGTATAGATTTGCTACCTCTGGCTGATATAGTATTGGTTCACGTGGTGGTGACTTTCATTAAGAAATCTTCCTTAATTTGAGGCATTAGTTACTTCATTGTCTAAATAATATCTCTTGAGTCCTCATTGGTTTAAATATCAGGGAAAAGGAAGGTTTTCTGCAACTGCTGGCCTGAAAAATTTTTTCTGGATTTCTTTGGTTTCTTTCTCATTTTTTCAGTAAGTCAACTTTATCTGAATTCTAAATTCAGCTCAGGGTAATAAGAACCCAAATGCGAATCAATGCCTTATCCATAATGTCCCACAGAAGTTTTTCTCAGAAAAATATCCCCAAGAGGATTAAAGTTTATAGTAGTAAGGTACCACTCTAAAATGTCTCTTAAAAAATTAATTTTCACTTTCAAATGCATCTGAGTTTGCCATGATAAATGAAGGAAACATTTAGCCATAACATCCATCACCTACCATTTTTCCTCAATAAGCAATTTTTGCCATGACTCCCTTTTCCCCATGTGAACCAGTCCATGTCTCGTGATATTTATGGTTAATTCCCTTTTCACCCTGGACGTACTTGAACATCTCTCTAACAAGTGTCTGAAAGGAGATGGATCCTTCTACTTATATAACACAAACTTGTTGTTACAGTGCTGGAGGTGTGAGCCTGGTATCCGGCCTGGCAAGGACATCCTCCCATTTAGAGGATAATTAGTAACATTAAGGACAGCATTCTGGCATCTGTATTTCAGTTATTTCCAATTAAATATCATAGAATAAACTCCTTAACTTCTTATCGTTAACAGGCAAAAATTGAAAAGCCATTTGTGGACCAGTTTATATTGCTATTTATAGTCATAGAATTTGGCTAACATGTTTCCTACTGATTTCTATAGACTTCCCTCAAATTCCATGATAGGACCTTCAAAGCCCTCATCATTCCTCTTTCAGAGAGTGATATTTCTGCCACATTTCATTCTCATCACCAACATTATCAAAATCTTTAAAACTTCTAGGATGTGTTCCTGCTTTCTAGATAACATGAGAACCAGCCATAGATTTATGGACTCTGGTAGAAGACTTTAGACTCTAGGTCAGAGAGGAAGGACAACTGATTGACAGCAATAGCAGAAACAAAAGTATCAACACTTTCATACTGGTTCCCTGAGCTCCAGTTTCCAGAAGACAATATGAAGCAGACTGAAGGATACTTCCTATACCCTCTAAGAAAAACACTCTCACTTAAAGAATACAAATAGTTTGCAATGGGCAGTAAGCATGTCTTTCTTTGTTCCAGAAGGACATGCTATTTCTATCTTCCAAGCCTCTTTGCTTTACAAATATATATATTTAAAATACTTCAAAACAAAATCAGTCAGTGATTCTTTCATAAGTTGTACAGAAATGTGAAAAACCTGGTGAGAGATTGTCTCCCCAAAATGACAAAAGAATACAGTACATGCTTGGTTAGCAAGCTTCTTATCTATGGTATGCTGAATGTTCATCCTTGCTACTTTATAATGAAGGAATGTGTGGGACATATGATAACTGAGACTGATAAATTTCACACTAACATGGAAACCAAGAAGGGAGCTTTTAGAGCAAATATATTGTTTTTTAAGTGTATTCTTAAAATTTAGCTACTTTTGGCTATATAAGTTATGGCATAGAGCAGATTAATTAATTGAGAATTTTTTGTCAACACTTAAAATTTTGAGCCTAAATCACAGAATAAAATAAATGTCCATTTTATATAATTATAATAGATTTAAAATTGATAAGTAAGAATATTATATCCCCTAAGTCCTTAATATTTCTTTAGTACTTTGAAAGGTGCCCCAAGTTTTTCAAATAATCAAAGGGAAAGTTTTCAATGTTATTTTACTTTGCTTAATTTTAGATTGTTTCTTCAAGAATAATCATAGCTGTCATCTTCTCTAATAAGCATTTCCTATACCCAGGCTGAAACACATGACCTTTCTCTGTATTGGCATGATGCCCAGGCTTATCTGTACCAACTTATCATATTAAAACATGACATTGGCCTTATATGTTTATATATGTTTTGTACACTGGATTCCTCTGAAACTAAACCTCACAGCTTATTAATCTTCATGTCTTAGTGCCTAGTTTTCCAACAGATGCATGATGAGTATTCACTAAATATTTGTATGAATAAACTGAAAATGGCAGTGTTCATTAACATTGAAGTTACTTTCAGATATTTTAGAAAATTATGTCTCATGAGAAATAACTGACTGAAATATGTGCAGAACATTTGAACTGGAATAATCTACTGGAGTTATAATGACCATTGGCTTGATTATTATAATCTCTTAAATATCCAAATTTTGATGTTCATTCCTAGGCTAGGAAAATACAGAAAATTTAAGGTTAAAATTTTACGTAGCTTATGCACAATCAGAAATTGAGGGGAGAATCACAAAATTAAATGTAAGATTTGTTTAATCATTAAAAGAAAGATTAGAAATTAGTGATTTATATTATCCAGAACTGACTTCTATTCTAAGCCTAAGTCTAAATTAGAAATTCCATAGCATCTTACTTTTTCTGATACACAAGTTCTTTTCTCTTGGTTTCTTTTTCATAGCGCCCCCCCCCATTATGTTCAAATGCCTGCTATTCATACCTACCTTTGCAGTTTCTGTAACCACCCACTTCAATCATTATTGTTGTTGTCACTGTTGATGCCAACCCTGAAATCTGGAGCATTACTGTCCCATTTTTAAACAACATATGCATTTCTCCTGACTCTCATTGTTTACTCATGTTCCAAAACATAAATCTGTAAGAGCGACTCCCTTTCCTGCTATGCAGTGTGCTAGAAGGATCAGATAGAATGATGGGCTCTCTGATTTTTGTCCTTTTTTTGATGCCTAATCATGGGCTGCTTGTAGCCTCATTTCAATTGAAGGCTATGTTTTTCTGGTTTCGTTCAAAAGACATTTGGAAAGCTAAGAATTCTAGATTTTTGAATTTTGATTTTAAAGGAATTTTTTTATTATTTTCCCTTTAATAGGTCTTTGGTAACTGTTTTTCCCTACATTATATTCTTACTTTAATAAAAACACTTATAAATAGATACTTCCAAATTTACAAAATATGTGTGTTATTTAGCGGAGTAAAAAAGGTGGAGTTAATCAGATAGAAAACACGTATGTTTTCAAGGAAAGCATGGAGGGTCAGGAAATGACTGCTTTATTTGGGGAATGACAATGGCAATATATGAAAACAACTGTAAAGACAAATATACTAGACAATAAGAAAATCTAGAGGGAATAGAAGGTTGAGCAACAGGTTATAGAATCATAAAACCAAAAACTTACCTATGTTATAATAAGACTCCATTAAAATACTGCACAAAATCGAAAAAAGCATAGCTCTGTGACCAGGTTCAACTGGATTCAAATTCTCATATAATTATCACTAACTGAAAGAGTAAAGTTAAATTTATTAGTACCTTTAAGACTGCTATTCCCATTATGTAAAATCTTGATTTTTGCAAATGTTTAATTATATAATATGCAGAACTTCCTTTCTTAAAATACTGAGTATGATTATAAATTCTCATTCAGGTTTTCACTATGCTTAATCATTTGAAAAGACAGGATCATTTCAGTTTATAATAAATGAAATTAGATAATTAGTGAGTTATAATTAGATAATCCAATTAGATAATTAGGAACTCTTAGGTCACTAACAAAATTTGGACTTTTGGGACTATTATATAGCAATTCAGTAAGTAGCATATAATGAGCAATCAAGATATAATTAGAATCATATTTTTACAACAAAATTAAGTAGACATTCAAAATATAAGTTTCCTACTGTAATTATTATTATCAGTGTAGTATAAAGTTTTTCCACCAGCATTAAACTTATGAACTAAGGGAGATCTTTCATTTAAGATGTACAAAACTAAAAAGAATGTAAATCCAGACCTAACAATATGAAAAAGCCTGATGAACAACAAAAACCTAACTTTTCTTGAACCCGCTGGAAAGCTGAGTTCACTGGGCTTATAAATGTCTGTAATTCTAGGATGAAGTAGGTCCTTCCATGGAGAAATGGGTCATGGAGTTTGTGTCATATGTGGTTAAAGACAAAAGCAGACTCAGAGATGACCTAGAAGTTGAAATTATCAGCTAGATTAGTAAAACTATAATTCAAATTTATTAAAATGCCTAATAGAAATTCAACAGAAAAATTGAGAATTTCAGCAGTAAAAATGAACCTGTGAGAAAGAGCCAAATGAAGATGCAAGAAAGAAAATGTTACCACAGATCACAAATTCCTTCAATGACCTGTTAGTATACTCAACATCTTTGAGAAAGGAATCAGTTAACTTGGAGATATCCATCATCAGATCATCATATCATCAGATATGAAACTTAAGACACACACTTACACTCACACCATATATCATCAGATATGAACCTTAACATACACACTTATACACTCACACCACACACACACACACACACACACACATTGTGTACACACATACACAAGAGACAAAGAGTAATGAAAAACCAAAGCCCCCAAAACCAGAACAGAACATCTAAGAGTTCTAGAACAATATCAAATTTACTATTATGGATGGAATTAAAGTTCTAAAAGAAGAACCTCTCTTTGTTCCTACAAAACAGAAGAAATATTTAAAGAGATGGAGGAAACTTTCTGTACATAAATAGGCAATGGGCTAGAATTTTTTCTGAGAATTTTCAAAACTAATGAACACCAAGTCATCACAGGTCCAGGGAATAAAGAGACCTCCAAAAAGATAACTAATGATAACAAAGAAACAACACACACACACACACACACACACACACACACACACACACTCACACACTCATACTCATACACCCTACAATGCATCATATTAAAACTATAAAATCAAAAATAAGAGAAAGTCTTCAGTGCAGTACTGTATGTTTTGAAAAAAATATCCGTGGGGTAGAAATAATGTAATAGGCAGAAAATTGATCCTCATGAATACAAGAACTCCAAGAAAAATTAAGTAAAAAATTAAATTTAAAAAATGCTATTCCAGGATTGGGGTTATAGTGCAGTGATTGAGTATTTTCCTACCATACGTGAGGCCCTGGTTTAATCCCCAGTACTAAAATAAACAAACACAGAAATATTTTAAATGTTAATGCCCCAAATAATAATTTTTTGTATAAAATAAAATCTTACACATTTAATAAAGGGCTTGTTACATCAAAGTAAAATGTATGTCAATAACACCTGAAACTTGGGAGAGAACTATTGGAAATATATTTTAAATTTCTTTCACATGACAGAAAGTGACATAGTATTACTTGTGTTTAAACTGTGATAAATCATTTACATGTACTAGAAGTTTTAAATCAACTAAAAATGTGTTAAAAGAGATGTAAGCAATATACCAGTGAGAAAATGGTACCATAAAGAAAAGCCTAGTTCAAATCTAAGTAAAACAAGAGATGGAAACACAGAAAACAGCTACCAAGATGGTAGATTTAAATCTGATCACTTCAACAATTACAATAACTATAAGCAGACTAAATAGCTAAATTCAAACCAAAAGTTGCTGGAATGAATAAAAAATACCAAGGCCAGCTGTCTGCTATTTACAGAAAAGAAACAATTTGGAGATACAGATAACCTGAAAGTGAAAGGATAAAAATATCATATTACTATTTTAACTCTACTAAAAATTGAGCGGGAATGATTTTGTTAATATAAATTAAGTAAACATTAGAACAAACAATATTACTAACAACAAAGAGTGATATAGCATGATCACTGTATAAATGATACATATAAGTGGATAAATTTACCAACAAGATGATACTCCTAAATGTATGTGCATCTAATAACAGAGTTTCAGAATTTAAAAAGCAAATTTGATTAAAATGAGAGCAAAGTTATCTGATAAAATTAAAAAGCAAATGCACAATTATGTAAGATTTCAGAATTCTTCCTGTAATTAATAGAACAAGTAGAAATGAATACATATATAGAAGGCCTCAACAATACCATTAAGTAGTTTGACATAATTGATAATTATAGAATACCTCACCAAATAATTGCAGAATATAGGAGACAATATTCAAAAAATATATACATGATAAAGGATTCCTATGCAGAAAAAAGAACCATCACAGTTATAAAACACAGATAACCCAATAAAACAAGCTGCAAATTTTGAAAAATCACTTCTACAATGGAGATATATTTCAGCAATGGCAAAAAAAAAGTATAAAAAATGGTCAACAATAAGTCATTAGGAAAATCAATGCAAATTAAAATCAAAGTGATGTATTATTATACACATATCAGAATTGAAAATAAACCCCAAACAAATGAAAACATTTGTCCTTACCAAGTAAAAATAAATATGTGAAGCATTTGAATCACTCTTACATGACAATAGAGAATGCAAAATGATACTGCTATTTTTCATCTTGAAAAACAGGTTTGTTGTTTCTTATAAAATTAAAAATGTAAGTACATATGATCCATCAGTACCATTTCTAGGTGTTTTCCCAAGTAAAATGAATCTGTGTGTCTACAAGGTATCCTATAATAAATGCGTATAGTCATACTTGTCAAGAATGGGAAACAACCTAACGTTAATCACCTGCTAAATAAATAACAAACTGATGTATTTATGCAATGGCATACTACTTAGATATGAAAAGGAATGAACTACTTGCCTGTCACAAATCTTACTCAAAGGGCTACACATTATACAATTAAATTTGTATGACATTTTGAAAAAGAACTTAGGGACAGAAAAAGAGATCAGTGGCTTTCAGGGGTGCAGGGTGAGAAGTGAAGATTAACTTCAAAATAGCAAGAAGGAAATTTCAGGGGTGATGGAACTATGCTGTAACTGCATGCATGATGGCCGTTTACAGATTTTTGTCAAAATTCATAGAGAAAGGCACCAAAATAGTATTGATTTTCTGTTCATAAATCATGCCTCAATAAAAGTGATATTTTTAATATATACCAGTGAATAAATGAGAAGTCCCATTAGGTAGGTCTACATAAATTAGCCACTTTCTAGTACTGCCTAGACAAGGCATGATTATTTCCCTGTTTTTAATTCCTTGCAATTCAAACATTTGAGTACATATGCTTAAATAAATTAATTTAAATAACATTTTTCATCATTCTAGAGTACTGAAATGTTATTTCATTGAATATTTATAACAACTTTGAAGAATTATAGCAATGGACTCTTTAGAATGATTAGGAGATAAGAAAACTATAATTTACAGGAATTAAGCAGCTTACTGGAACTACTAAATATGACAGCCAGACTACCAATCATATACAGAAACAACATACCTTCATGCAGAGTTAAGGTGTCTGCCCCCCAAGATTATGACCCACTGCAGCAAATTAGCATAGTAAGACATTATCTGTGATTGTCTGCCCCATCACCTGCACACTGATTATTTAACAGATGGTAGTATATCTATAGATGGTATTATAGAATATTTATACCCTGATGACTAATGGGAATTTTTACCGAGATCTGCCCCATCTAGTATTCACCAAAGACTTAATTAAGTGATTATACTTTTGGAAGAATTCACTATTTGTCTAAGGTAATTGATGCAAAATTTAAAAACTTCTATTTGAAGCTTTTTTTTTTCTTTTTCTTTCTAGTAGTTTATTTCTTATTTTATAAAACCTGTTGTTTTACAAAACTTGTGATAGGTAGAAATTTTTTTTAAAAAGAGTACTTTGCCATAATTAGTTTGAGAACATCAGATCCTTCAGGTATTCAAAATAACTAAATAAAATAAGAGAAATGCCACATATATGTAACCAAACTCAGCCTATGGCTTCCTAGTTTTCAATTCTTTTTTAAGATATTCTAAATTTGAGATCTGTGCACCAGAACTGCATTGTTCTCACCTTTTCCAGAATTGACTTCACTGAATTATGCTTTACATTAAATTTCAGTCTACACTGAGCCATCTGGAGCATATTGTTGCATTTGAAATGAGAATATAATGAAAAAAGCCAGTTCAGTACACAACACGGTGTCCTTTTATTACAATCTGTAAGGGAAATGTTCTTCATACTTTGTTTTCCAGACAAGTCATACTTATTTTAACTACTGATCATACTGAATGAACAACTCATTTTTTAACAGCTTCTAGGAAGCTCAAGTTAAATTTCTCATCTTAATAACTATAGAACAACTAGGGCAGGAATGTAATTTATAAATGATTAGATATAATTTATAAATATTCTTGCTTATTTATATATTTCCAGACCTATTTGGTCAGTAATTCTTTCCTCATAATGCACTGAACAACTTTATCAAAGTAATGGGCACTAAAAGGCAAGATAGCGAGCGGTAAAGAAGGGAGAATAAAAGGAAAAAAATGTACATATTTCATATTGCCCTTTAAATGTATGAGTAAATCTAGAGCATATTATTTCTCTAAAATCTACTCTTTTGGACACAGGGTTGAAAAGACCCATAGAAAAAATATAATTTTGGAAATTTTAATGTTAAAAATAAATGTAGTAAGGAAAAATTTAATATAATTTTCTATACATAAGAGTAGGCAGTAAAATCTACCCATGTTTTCTGCATCCAGAACTGCCTGTTTTTAACCAGGTTATGAAAACTTGAGGTCATTTCATTATTATAAGTGTCCATTTAGTCCCACAGTGTTTCAGGCACCAGATGTAAGCCAGGGCCTATCTGTAGGCAGGCTGTGTAACCAGAGAGATAACAGCAACCTACCGAGATAATATGCTTTTATTCTTAATGGCAACCTGAGGAGTAGATGAACAGTACATATTATTAAAGCAATTGTAGAAAAACTTCAGGCCAGATTTGCATCCTGTTCAACTCGGCATGACAATTTTTTGATTCCCAGAAAGAAGTTTCAATGCTGCTAGCCAGGAAAAAAAACTAACCTATTAAGAACAATTACATGTGGTTTTCAGCTCTCTAAATGGGAGTTGAAATTCTGTATAATTAATTACACCTTATTCAGGAAAAAAGAAGAACTACTCTGCTAGTAGAAGTATGAAAAATATTAGGAGCTCATGTTAGCAGTGGTTTCATAACCACTGCTCAGCTTTGTTACAAGATTTTGAATATATCATGTTGCATTTCACTGGAGAAAAAGTGATTGTAGTACCTTTTAGCTTATGTGACCTTATGTCTAAAACTCACCGAGAACTTTTAGGTCATCATTTGTAGCTACTGAACAGTTAGTGAACTTCTACCAAATAGGAGAATTTTCCTGGCTAGTGAAACAGAACCACCTCTAAAATGGGGCATAGCAATCATATAATAAAATTGTCTATAAAGGGACATCTCGTTCCATTGAACTAGCAGCATCCAGAACACATACAAGTGACAATTACATAGCCTGGAAATTGCCTCAATCCCCAAGAACTATCTAAGGTCAATTTCCCTTCATCTGAAAATTATTCTCCTGAAGCACACAAAAACTTTAGTGACATAGAGCAAGCATACCAATAACACATATTAGAACATTTATTTTTCTTTTTTTCTTTTTATTTATTTATTTTTATTGTTGTTCAAAACATTACAAAGCACTTGACATATCATATTTCATACATTTGATTCAAATGGATTATGAACATTTATTTTTCTAACCAACTAAACAGAAAACCTATCTAATTTCTTATCTTTGTCTTTTGATATGCCAAAATATAAACTCACATGTACATACTCAAATACACAAAAATATTCATATTTATGTACATACAAATAGAGACTGCCAAACATAAAAGAACTGATATGCTCACATGAAAATAAAGAAGTGCACCTATGTAGTTACATGCAAATAAAATTCTGTGAAGGTATATGCAAACACATAAAATACATATAAGCATTTACTTTACTTAAATACTCTAAGTTGATAGAAAAAATAATCTCTATACAGATTAGTATTAATAATACTTAATTATTAATAATATTAATAATGATTGATATTAACCATAATAATATTATTATTAGTTTGACTAATCCCTAGGCAGGCTAGTCTGACTCTGTTGCACTTTTTTGGCACTAAATTCTTATTTCTAAGTTCTTGATCCTGTGGATTCTTTCTGTCTTTTGGTGTATTCCTCTATCATGCCAGCCCTCTGCATAAACTAGGCACAGAAGCAGAGGCAGTCTCTTGCAACTTAGAACTAAATCATCATTATAATAGTAGTGAAGTATATCATCAATATGAATGTTATTAAAAGATAATTGCATATGACATTATGGATAGGCACTATTAATCCCTACTACTAATTTAGTTCCTGTTTTACCTAGTAAATAATATCCAATATAAAATCAAATCTGCTGAGCAAAATGGAAGAAAAAAATAAATAATAAATCAATATCTAAATGAGCTATAAATTACAATTTGTGTAAGGAACGTCCAAGGTCAATTTCCCTTCAGCATCCCTTTTATAATGTTCTTAGTATATTTTCTTGAATTACTGTCTTTGTTCAATAAACATCTATCAATCTAATATGTGAACAGTTCAGTGTCAGATAAATGATCTAGATTAGCAAATGAGTCAACTGGTGTGAATTGATTTGAGATGCAACAGAACAGAATCATTCTTTATTAGACACATTAATATATGGGTAATTTAGTTCTGTGTTTACAAAACTATCACCTATATCTTTTTTTATTGGTTATTCAAAACATTACAAAGATTGCAGAATCACATCGGTTGCACCTATATCTTTATATCCCAAATCATTCCTCTCTGAACCCCAACTTTGCCCTTGTAATAATCCAAGTGTGCTTGCTTAATAAGTGCAAAGAAAGCAAAACTCTTAATTGAATGTAAAAAAAAAGAAAAAATTGCCATGATTTCTCTTGCTTTATTGGCTTTTAAGCTTACAAGAAAGATCTGTTTTGCAGCAACTGCCTATTACTCACAAAGCAGAAGAATGAAATAGATGGATTGGAAACTAGAAGGTACCAGTGGCTTGGCTAAAAGGCGATAAGCAAATGACTTAACTAAGAGGATACAGGCAAATGAGGAACACTTTTCTAAAAGCGATAATCAGAGATGGATGAATAGCTATCAACTCAATTAACTTACATGAGGTCAGAGTTACAAAAGATAAGAATTATTTATTGGAAAATGGTGTAGCTATCTTGTCTAATAAATTATCCAGAATACCCTAATGCACAATACATTTAAGAAGGGGAAAGGAGAAAAGGAAGAAGAAAGGGAAGGAAAGGGAGAGATCCTATTTACTTACTTTTATTATTGAGTTTCTATTATTGCCATCACAAGAAGTATATAAAGATTTTAAAAACATGTAGTCTTCTCCTGCTTCTTTTCTTGGATCAGTAAATGTCACTTGGTGTTTATGCATGAAGATTCATGCTCTCATCTCCTCTCCACCTCCTTTGCCACTCATAACCTTATTTTCCCTTTTGCCTTATTTGGTTTCCTCTTATTCCTTAATCCATATATATCTCATGCTTCCAATACATTTGGTTTCTTCCATTTTAAGAGATTACTTTGGAAATATAGGAACTCACAGTTTTGTAGACTAATGTGACATTTACTGGGGGAAACTTCAAAAGTTTCCTTAATTTTAGCAGAAATTATATGAAAGTTCAGGTCTAACATATGTGAATGAGTACTTACAGTTTTAAATTTCTTTTATGTGATTTGGTCCAGAACATTTACACTTCAGAATAGAGACTTTATCTATGTACTAAATAGCTAATATAAAAAATTATTTTCATCAAGATGTCATTTTTATTTTAATTTTATCTTTTTACACAAATGGACCACAAATTTTCATTTATCTGGTTCTACATGGTATAGAGTTATACCATTTGTGCAATCATACCCATGCATAGGAGTAATAATGTCCATATACTTTTAAAATAATATTTTCCTTAATCTGTAAATGTACTGAGTAGATTTGCATGCTGCAAGAGAAATAAATTATGTAGACTATATGTATTTCTGAAATTTAGTGCAATAATTAGATAAAACCTAGAACAATATGAATCTGATACATTGACTTTATCCATGGGTTGTTGGATCATTATTGTGCTATATGATTAAATGCAATGTGATTCACATGAATTCCTGTCAATAGAATTTCTTAGTTAAACTAACTTGGGATTTTTTTTCCTTCCCATTTTGTCAGTGTGGCCATTAATGGTGAAAGCTTCCCCTACTACTGTGTATGTTTAATCATGCTTGTGTTAACTCAAACACAATATAAAGAAATGCTTCTTCCTTCCAGAACCTTACCTATTCTATCATTATTTCATCCATAAAACCTGAGTCCAAACTTAACCACCCTTTGGTATGATTTGTCTATAACACGAGAAACTGAAGGGTATCAAGAGAAAAGCAAAGCACCTTTAATCCATCCTGAGAAATTATCATATATTCCTTTCTGTTTTTTAATGAAATGTATTTAAACCTATAAAATGTATTCAAACAAATCTTGGTGGTTGCACTTCTCAAACTTTGATATTGATGTAAATAACCTGAAGATATTGTTAAAATGCGGAGTTTATTAAGTCTGTGGAGGGACACAGATTGCTGGCAAACTGCCACGTGAATTCTTGCTCTATGAAATACATTTTGAGTAACAAGGCTCTATAAAACTACAAAAGTAGAAGCCATCTAGTTCAGTAGTTCTTAACTAGGAACCTGTAAATCTCCAGGCATTTATCCAGAGGTTTTAAGATTCCATGAATCCCAAGAAGTAAAATGAAAAAATTTGTGAGCAGTTATTTTGTGGTGAGTCAAGATTATAGTTATCAAATTATATAAGTGGCTTATAACCTAATTAAGTGGATACTGATTCAAAATATTGCATTTTGAGATGAGTAAACTGAGATCCAGGGTGGCTGAGTTATCAGCCAGGTTCACAATGTTAATTACAAAGCTATACTTGTATCTAGATCCCTGGTGTCCAATCTGTGAGTTTGAAAATGTACTACACTGCCTTTCAAGTTTTGATTAGAGAGAAAGAAGTTTGAAAGTACATTATATGAATGAAATAATGAAGGAACAAATAAACAAGTGAATGTAAATGAGTCCTTTGAAGGAAAAGCTAAAGAATATTTAGCCTAGACTGAATAAGAAACTATTGGTGTCAGTGATCTTAAATGTCTTTGATATGGAAGAAGCTGGGGAAAGACTGCCAACACTGGAAAGAGGAAATTAGAGACAATGAAGGCAGAATTTAAAGATGATCCTGGGACTGACAGACCATTTGACTAGCATGCCTAAGACTCTGGGTTTAATTCACAACATGGCAAAAAAAAAAATTAGAAAGGGTGAACTCTTCAAATTATCTTTATTTATTTGGATAAAATTGTGCAAACAATCATTCATAATTAGCATGAAAAATTATTCAAGATTAAAAAAGAAAATAAATTTATCTTCTCTCCTGAGGAATGTATTCACAAGCAATACCATGTTTTCATGTGTCACTTATACCTCCTTGTGAAAACAAAATGGCAGCAACACAGGTTCTTACTCCAGTGATGGATGGGGTGAATGAGACAGCAGCTCATAATACTGATGAAACATACTCATAAATACTGACCAAAACTTTAAGCTAGGCTATGTTGCTAAAAGTATTAAACATTTCCAGGTAAAGTAGTGATTAGAGCCTCCTGGAGATGTCTCAAACAAACACCTAAGATGTCCATACTCACTACAGATATGTCCTGCCTTGAACATACTACAATACAGAAAGTTTCAAATATTCATCACAGAGGATTCCTATTATACCTGGGTCAGGTAAATTCACTGGACTCTTGGAATCTAAGGCATAAATAATATGAGAAAACTTAGGACATCTCAGGCTTTTGCTAGCAGAATATCTGGCTAATAAGGCAAACCCCAAATCACTTTTGTATTCTTCTTCTTTGCCTAAAATGCTGGAGACTATATGGAAAATATTACATAACTCCTTTTTAAAATATGCCCTATAATAATTAAAAGATATTTAAAGAATTCAGAAGAGGTTTGGCATCAATTTTCATTCAGGATGGTAGCTGGGAATAAAAGATGTCCAATATGTTTTTCATCCACTTCTAAAATCTATTTAAAATGCAGTTCTGACTAGGTCCTACCAATTCTTCAGCATCCATCAGTGTGTTTTAATGGACCTTAGGATAGTGTTTGAATGCTTGAAATGACATTGAATACTTTTATCTGTTTCTTGTTTAGATTCCAGATCTCATTCCACTGTTCCCGGATCATACTGTGAGTTTTAGTAATACTGACCTGAAAGACCTTTGCACCATATGAATGAAAATGTTTCTCTTTGTTGACTCATGCTTTCATTCTACGGGAACACCCTTTTAGACTAGTTAAATAACCAAGAACTCAGATATTACCTTTTCCAAGAAACCTTCCCCAAACCAGCAACCTAAAAAAAATTAATCCTCAGATTCACCTTTCATTATCTCTGTCTTAGCACTTAATGTATTATTCTAAAATTATATCAATGTGGGTGTCTTTCTCTACATTGTATAGTTTCTATGACAAAAACAAATTTTTTCATCTTTAAAAGTATCCATGTCAGTAAGGGCACATAGTAGATCCTCTTGAAATGTTTGCTTAGTGAACTGAACACTATATTATACATGCCATTATGGAAAATAAGGCATAAGAGTTTACCAAGTGCCAGTTTTATGAATTGCAGGCATGAGACATTGCAGGCATGAGACGTGGGAGGAACTTTGAAGTCCTCAGACTATGTTTATGGAGAGGGCATACTCCCCCTTGGATAACAATCACATCCATGCTTATTCTCTACTACCCATTAGCTGCCCATCAATTCATAAAAATGCCTCTAAGTCACTGTATCACTGAGCCTGTCACTCTGTTCTAACTTTATACCATGTGTCTACTCCCTCATTTTCCTTTGTTCCATTTCTTGAACTCCACATGTTTTTCCCCGCCTCAGTCATGCACACGTCCCTGCCTGGATTACTGTCCATTTATCCAGGTCTCAACTCAAGCATCTCCTCCTCTTACCAAAGGCTGCCCCAATCACTTTATCAAAATTAGCCAAACCACTTCTCCATTAGTTTCTATTATATGATCCTGTTATTTTTTTAAAAACTACTTAACACCATCTGAAAATTCCTCCTGCTCCTCTTGTTTTTCCCTGCTGGAAGGGCAGCTCTTTGAGGACAGAGACCTTATCTGTTTTGCTTTTTACTATGTCTTTGTCATCTAAAACAATCCAAGCACGGAATAAGTGATGCATAAGTATGTGTACACTTAATGGATTTGAAAAATGTTTTCTTCATGTAGTGGATGTTTAAAAATAAAATAGTATTTATTAGATATTTATTAGAGCTCTTTGGTTAAAAATATGTGAGAAGACCACACCTGTCAGTCAATTCAAGCCATTTTTGGGGGGAAGGGTTTCATTCCCCCTCTGGCTTGCTTGACTTACTGCTTTCTCTCCTTCTTATTGCATGTTAAGTACCAATAACAAACATCATAGTAAGTAGTTACCTGATCTGAAGGTAAATACATTTCTGATCTGTCCTGAATGTTGCATGCTACCTCGTTATGCAGGGATTAGACATGATTTGTCCTTCCTGTCCAGTGCCTAAC
Organism: Urocitellus parryii; assembly: GCF_045843805.1. NCBI lineage: Eukaryota > Metazoa > Chordata > Mammalia > Rodentia > Sciuridae > Urocitellus > Urocitellus parryii. The sequence continues at coordinate 64,736,009 of NC_135538.1, read as the reverse complement.
AAGAGTATCGGTGTATAGTTGTTTAAATGATCCATATGCTTAAGGTTCATTGAGAAGAACAAAACACATATTATTTGAGTAATTGAAATATTTGAGATACTGAAACATTCTATTTGAGATACTGAAATATATCAAGAAGGACTATGATAAACTCATTTATTTATCCACCACACAATAATGCAGTCTGTGGTCCAAAAAGGAAACACATAATAGAAGCATATTAGCTACTATTTTACCAGCAAAAATTCACAGAAGTGCAAAATCATGAAATGTTCCTGAAACTACTAGTGTTAAATCTCCTTGGAGAATAAAGTTGGAAATAGTGAAGGAAAGTAAGTGGTAAGATGTAAGGGTCAGACTACAAAACATTTGAAGTGTTTTAAGCAACTGAGTTTAAATTTTATTTTGTAGGTGATGCTTCCTGTTTTGCAGGATCCTAGGAGACTTATTAGAGAAATCAAATCTGGATACTATAATACAAATGAAAGAGATGAAGAGGATTAAAATAATAGTGGGAATGAAGGGAGTCTATCTAGAATATACCTACATTTCAGGTGATGTAATGGAACTTGAGTGATAAAATGTGAGAATTGAAGGACAAGAAATAATCTAGGTTGATCTCTAGAAATTTTGATTGACATTCTTCAAGATACTATAAGGGAAGCAAGTTTATTGAGGTTAATATTCCAGAAGTTTTTTTATACTTGAATTTTATTTCTTTTATTTGTTTTGTACCGTATAAATGATTTAATGAGAGGGTGGGAGAGGAACAGCAAGAGATCCATCAAAATTCTCAGGTTTGGAACCAGTCTGTGACTGCCTGCACTTCTTCCCCACAATTAATTACCCAATGTCCTAGCTTCTTTCCTACTTTGCTAGTATGCCTCTCTTGACCTTTTCTCTCTTACTCAAATTACTAAACATAGTATTTAAATATTATCTACATGTCAGTTTCTTCCCCATCTAGTAAACAAGACGAACAAGGGTTCATAAGCACTGTGAAACAGCCTGCAGAATGCCTCACACACAACAAATATTTTATATAATGAAATCTTGTTTAAGTTTTCTAATACCAAGAAAATTATAGTGGAGGATACTGTATTGCTATATTACTCTTAATTCTTCCCTATTGTGCTTGCCAGAGTATATTATTTGTAATCTATATGTAAATTACATAAACCTCATATAAATAATTCAAAATTAATATAATCATTTACTATTCCCTGTATGTAAATAGACATCTAACTATATTAAGGTAAATTATTTTCCATGTGGATTTCATTCCAAAGTCTTGTTTCTGTATAGCAAAATAATGGCAACTGCAAATACTGGTAGTGTGGCTTGGGAGAAATGTACTAAGCCAATCAACCCTGCCATTTAACTGACCAACCTTGAGATAGTCTTGAGAGGAGCCTCATTTAACTATTTGGACATTACTTTTCTCATTCATAAAAGTATGTTTTTAAGGGCCTTTGTAGTTCCCAAATTCTGATCTATGTTTTTTGGAACTGTATAAGAATATTAAACAATCTATTGACACTCCTATAGTCACCATATATACCTCCTATAAGTTCTGATGAATATTATCTCCCCATAGCTGAATTTTTTTAGAAATAATATTGTTAAAAAACAGTACTTTCTTTCATATTAGCTTTATACAGAAATAAGAACTGATAATTATTTTCTAGATAATTCAGAAAAAGATAAGTTTACAGTAAATACCTAGAAGATTAAAGCAGAATTTATTTACCTACAATAGATATTTACATTGTTATCTGTGCATATAGAAGAAATGACTATTCTGCTATATTTCATTTTTTGATACTCTAGTCAAAAATTAAAGTAGTTGGCATTTAGAAGACATATCACTAAAACTTTTGAAATTTTATTTAGAATGTTACTATTTATTGTCATGATAGACTTGCATTATTTGTCTTTTTATTATTATATTGTTTAAACACTAGTTTTTTTTTAAATTCTAAAATAAAATTCTAATTCTTCTGGTGATATTACAGTCATTTTCACAATGACTGTTTCTAATTTCACACTGAGTCATTTTTAGGTTTTAATTGCCGTGACACATATCAAACAGGATATGGGAACAGTTTAAAAACAAAAACTAAATACAAAAGTAACCCTCAGCTCTATTTTGTGTGGGATTATAAAGTGAATATGAGAATTATGAAAAATTGCATTAGTTTATAAAACATTTTAGTGTTTAACAGAGCCATAAGGAGTCTACTATGTAATATATGTACTGTATTTCATAAATGTGTATAATATATATGTATACGTATACACAAAGATACTTTTTAAAAATTTTTTGTTTGTTATTTTATACATTATACATTACAGTAGAATGTATTTTGGCTTATCATACATACATGGAGTACAACTTCCCACTTTTGTGGTTGTATATGATGTGGAGTTACACTGGTCATGTATTCATACATGCACATAGGAAAGTTATGTCCAATTCATATTATTGTCCTTCCTATTACCATCCCTCCTTCCCTTCATTCCCCTTTGTTTAATCTGGTGAACTTTGTTTCTTCCCTCACTCCCTTCTCCCCTTTATTGTGAGTTAGCCTCTGCATATCAGAGGCCTTTGGTTTTTTTCACTTAGCATGATAGTCTCTAGTTCCATCTATTTACTGGCAAATGCCATAATTTCATTCTTCTTTATGGATGAGTTTATTCCAATGTGTATCACATTTTCTTTCTTTATTCATCTGTTGAAGAGCACCTAGGTTAGTTCCATAACTTAGCTATTGTGAATTGAGCTGCTATAAACATTGATGTGGCTGCATCAGTATAGTATGCTGATTTGGGGATAACTGAGCCAAATGGTGGTTCCATTCAAGTTTCCTGAGGAATTTTCATAATACTTTCCAGAGTGATTGCACCAGTTTGCATTCCCCCCAGGAATGTATGAGTGTACCTTTTCCCCATATTCTCACCAACATTTATTGTTATTTGTATTCTTGATAATTGCTATTGTGATTAGAGTGAGATGAAATCTCAGTGTAGTTTTAATTTTCATTTTCCTAATTGCTAGCGATGTTGAACATTTTTTCATCTATTTGTTGAATAATTGTATTTCTCCTTCTGTGAAGTGTCGGTTCAGTTCTTTAGCCCATTTATTGTTTGGGTTATTTGTTTGGTGTTAAGTTTGTTTAAGCTCTTTATATATCTTGGAGATTAATGCTGTATCTGAGGTATAGGTGGCAAAGATTTTCTCCCATTCTATAGGCTCTCTTTTCACATTCTTGTTTGTTTCCTTTGCTGTGAAGAAGCTTTTTAGACACAAGAATAAAACTACTATAATAAATGTTTCCTGGCAAATATGTAGTCAGCCAATTTTGGTTGTGTTTCATTTTGTGTAATTAATCCTCTATTTCTCTTCAACATTTTCATCAAGAAGTACCTACTTTTCAATGGCGGTGCATTTTGAGAACTTTGCTCAGACTAGAAACCAACTTATATTCTTAGTAATTTCCCGACACTCTGTGCATGATGCCCAAACTCCCACAGCCCAGCTTTAGACATGTTAAGTATGTTAGAACTGGATGCAAGTTGTGCCCACAGGAACAAAGGCCTCCCACAGCCTCTGGTATGTGGCTGAACAGAAGTCAGGTAAAATATATTTATGCCTATATGGGCACCGTCACAATTAGCAATTTTAAACAAGGGGGCCAAAAGCAAACATTCAATGTAACTATGGGAATTCCCAGACAGGTGTTAGGAAAGATGCCTGAAAATGATTGTTTTCTATTTTAACTTTTTTTTTCTTGCTAAATAGGTGCTAAATTTTTAATAATGTTTCTTTAAAATTTTAATAATGTTTCTTTAAAATTCCATTTTTATTTTATTGTTTAAAATTTAAGACAAAAAATTTGAAAGAACTTCTATGTGCCCAGTGCCTAGATTCTACAACTAGTCTTATATTATGGTTGCTTTGTGCTTGAAAATCAATGTCTAGATTCTACAACTAGCCTTATATTAAGGTTGCTTTGTGCTTGAAAATCTATTCATCCCTTTATCTGTCATTCTGTCTTTTTTGTGCACAGCAAAAATTGCAGATATAAAAACACTTCACCATTACCCTTTGGCATACACATCATGAACTATCATAATATATTTTGGATTTTTTCTTTTGATTTATTTAATGTTCATAAGAAAGATGGAAATTATAGAAATGAATCACATATTAGGTATAATGAGGTCTAAAACCTGACTTTTTTTGGTGTTTAGATATATTAGCCTATTGGGTTTAAGTCTATTAACCTATTTGATGTTTGTGTAAATTAACCCAGTGAATTCTCACAATACCTCTATGAGATAGCTGCTATTTTTTTGGAGGAGGGGTATACCTGGAATTGAAGTCAGGAGCACTCAACCACTGAGGCTCATCTCCTGCACTATTTTAATCTTATTTTGACACAGGGTCTCACTGTGTTGCTTAGTACCTCTCTGTTGCTGAGGCTGACTTTGAACTCAGAATCTTCCTACCTCAGCCTCCTTAGCTGCTGGGATTACAGGTGTGCCACTCTGCCTGGTGAGATACTTGCTATTTTTATGCCCATTTCACAGATAAGGAAATGAAAGCCTAGAGCTGATAATTGTTAAGGCTTCTAAATTTGATCAGTTTATAGGATTATCCTTTAATCTAAGGTTTTAATTGTTGTATATTTGTTTCATGGCAAATGCAGATGCTATTGTTGAAAATGTTTAGTTACCCTAGGTAATGGCTATTTGTTTTTAATTGTTTTATTGCTGTTATTCAGAAAATATCAGTATTATTTTATTTTAATATTTTATGTTCAGAAAATTCTCCAAACTGAGAACACTTGATTTAGATGAGAAATAAATTATTTTCAAAAGTACCTAACTTTAGAATTTAAAAATATTGATAAGATTGTAATTATTATTTTTCCAGGAACATAATCTCTATGAATGATTTCTCTTGTTTGAATCTCATATTCTCTTAACTGTCCAAAAAAAAAAAATGTTAACACAGTGTCTTTTTTAAACCTTGCAAAACTTTAGTCAGTCTCTTATATATCTGTTTTGGTACCTCACTTTCTTACATTTAAGTGATATTAATTCAGGGAGCTTAATAGAAGCTATTAATATATATTTACATGGCAAATAGAATAGGCATCCTCAAGATAATATTTATTAAAACACTTTTGTTGTCAGTAAATTTGAACAAGGTTATCGTGTCATGCAAATTCAGATTTCAGCCACCTTGAAATAAACCTTATTGCTTTGACTCTATTTAATTTTATCAACTTTAATAAAATATCAGTTTTATTACTTTAAACCAGGGGTGCACCTTTCAAAAGTAATGTTTCATTTTTTCAATAATAATATTTCCATCTGTCTGTGAGTTAGGGAATCTGGTGGAGATGGAAGAACAAAAATACCGTAAGCATTATAACTTACATAATATTTGTACATGTCCTACATTCAAGAAAATAATGCATATGTGTGCAAATGAAAGCCCTGACTCTTGGTGATTTTCCAATTATCCACAATATGCCTCCAAAATGAAAGAATGATGCCTGGAACAAAGGCAGTATGATCTAAATAATTGTGTTTAAACTTGATTTGATTCCTCTTGGAATTCTTCAAATTTAATCATTTAACTTCTATTGGCACATAGAGACAGACCTTCTTTAGGAGGCTTATTTAGGTTTATAATTGCCTAGTCTGAGTGGAAATATTCCAAAAGTCCATGTTTATTGAAAAACTCAATCATGTCTGGTAAATTGAAGTAAAAATCAAACATACAAATGTACAAATTTTGTTTTTCCGCTGTGCTGCTCAATAAAACACGTTACATATTTTCTTATATTGCTTGATATTTGTGTTGACACAGAAGCTCTCAACTATCAAACAAGTATTAATTGAAAATATTGGGCTAGGCAGTGGAATCTTGATCAGTAGTGTGCTCTAGTTCTCTATGTTTCTTAAACATAGCTGAAAATCACAGTTTTTGAAATATAATCTCTGCTTAGTTTTTATGAAATGCATTTTATTTAGAAATACTTCCCACATTTTTAAATTATCATATTCAATGACTCACATGAATTTTAAGTAGTCTTTTAATATTTAGGTATGAAATACTAATTTTTTAATAATCACAATCTTATAAATGAATTTACTCTTTTCTTTTAACATTAATTATTGCTGTGTGCAGTCTTATATGTTCAAACTATCATGAATTTTTCAGAATGCTTGCTTAATATGCTAATTGACTAATCTCATTTGATAAACTAAGTCATAATTCGCATTTAACCTAAGTTTGGTGGCAGTGAATCGGATAGAGATGGACCATGTCCTTCAGAAGGGAAGATGTCAGGATTCAGGGGACATTGTTAGGGAAGTTGGGTCCTTTAGTAGGCAAGTCATGCTGAAATAAAATGATGGTTGCAAATGTTAGACCAGGTGCTAAGGAACTATCAACAGTCAAACTATAAAAAAAGAAAAATGAATATGATTATCAAGAGTAGAAATAAAAAGACAAGAGCAAGTTGAAGCATGAGGGGCTGAGAGGATCTCAGAGTGTCAGGCAGAATATAGCTGGACTTTAAGATCCTGTTCCAGCTATCTTTATTGTTAAGTTGTTCTTATATACCAACTATATCTGGTTTCTGACATTATCATCTAATGTATTCACTTTGTTGATTCCTAGTTATTATTCTACTACCCTATTTATTTATGCCAATATTTTAAACTAGACACAGTACTAAGTACCCAATTACACTGGATGTCATACGGACTGAAAAGTAAGCAGTTACCATTCAAAACAGCAAATGCTATTGGAATTTGGCTGATAAGGCACAAAGAAGAGAAGATTCAGTGGATTCAGGGAAACTTCATGTAGTCATTTGGTTCGTGGAAGGTAAAGGATGCTTAGTCATGGGAAAAGCAGACACTGAAACCTAGCCTGAGACCCACTCACCAAACTCGCAGCCTGATCACTCTGGGGAGCCATCTGCCTGCCAAGCAGCTTAGGCATCTTTTCATAGTTTGTCCATTCCTGGGTGTTCCTGTTGCCTATGGCAGCTTAAAACATAAGGGTCTCTCCAGGAACAGGACTGCAACTTGAAACTCAGAGAAAACACCCCAGGAATAAAATACACCATTGTTGAGTGTCTAATTTTTAGCTTTATAAATTCTTAAATTTAGAAATTCTGAACTTGCTAAAGAAATGAAAGCAAATTAGTAGATTCAGCTTTTGAACAGCTTATATGCTTCATATATGTATATGTGGCTTAAATCATTCCATCAGTGTTTTATTTCACATGGAACAGTATTCAGATCCTTTGATAAGCTTTACAACAGTGTAATTCACATTTTTTCCCTAGAGCTCAGAGAGGAAAATATGTTTTATACCATGATTCAGTATGTTTTATATCATGACCTGACACATATTCATCCACACACATCTGAACCAATCATGTTATGAAAACTATATTCTTAAAATATGCAATGCATTCTGATTTTTTTATTTCTTTTCTGTTCTATTTTTTAAAGTAAATTGCTGCAGCTTACCAAATTGATTTTAAGACCAACAAAATGGTCATAGATTACAGTTTGAAAACATCAATCTATAAATCCAAATAACTGACTCTGTCTAAAACTTTTGAACTTGATGTTCCATCTGTCTGAAATTCTTTGTCTAGAGAGCTCTGCAAGAATGACTCCTCTTCTTTCAAGATTCTCCTTAAATGTAGCCATTTCAGAAAGGGCTGCTATTATCATCCATTCTGAAGAAGACTTCAACTTATCTCTATAGACAATGATCTACAGTATTTATTAGCTTTTTTTTTTTTTTTTGGTACCAGGGACTGAACTCAGGGGCACTAGACAACTGAGCCACATCCCTAGCCCTATTTTTTGTATATTATTTAGAGATAGGGTCTCACTGACTTGCTTATCACCTCACCATTACTGAGGCTGGCTTTGAAATCATGATTCTCCTGTCTCAGCCTTCCAAGCTGCTGGGATTACAGAAGTGCACCACCAATCCCGGCCACTTATTAACCTTTTATTATATGCTGCTCTGCCATGAATATACAAGCTCCATAAAACAGGAGAACATATATTCTTAACTGCAACATTCACTCAAATCCTGACACTATGGCAAGTAATGAGTAAAGATGTATCCATTACATAAAATACCACTTTTGGTCATCCTATAAAGTGTTATCAGCAGATCATTTTGCCAGTGAGATTATCCTACATCAAAAAAAGTGATTATCTGAACAAGAAATTAGTTATGTATTTTGAATTTAGTCATTTCAATGTTTTTCTCTCTAGCGACTAGAAAATTCTGAAACATAAGATCCATGAAACAGTGTACTTTCTTCCTTTCCAAACTCACTTGATCTTCACTTTCATTAAGCAAAGAGAAATGAGACTTTAACATGATCTTAAGCTTCTACACTTTGAGAGACCTCTTAGAATAGGAAATTATGGGGCTGGGTTGTGGCTCAGTGATAGAGTACTTGCCTAGCACATTTGAGGCACAAGGCACTATCCTCAGCACCACATAAAAATTAATCAATTAATTTTTAAAAGGATAAAAAATCATAAATACAGTGTTTCCTTCCAGTGCTACTCAATAGAAATTAAAATGTTATAGAGAAAAGGTAGGAACAATAGCCTTAACTAATTACGGTAGAAATACTTCACTTATGCAAAGGTTACAAGAATGTATGAGCCTCTCAGGTCACATTCAGGACTGTCAAAGGGGCCATAAAAATGAAGTCACCAAGTGTATTTAAGCTTTATTCACTTCATACTATATCCATCTCTGCTTCTAGGAACACAGTTAACTACATAACTGTGTTTTTTCCCTACAGTAAATTGGCATAATTTTCATTTGCTGAATTGAATCACAGCATTTCTTTCTCCTTGAGATTACTAACAATTTACCATAATTTGCTTCCACCTCTGAATTAATTACATTCATCTTATCTGTGATTCTAGTTTCAGAAAAAATATATATTTCTCATTTACATGTTTGTCATTTTCTCCCCACTGCTTCCTCTTCACCAGCTCCCATACTACTATGAATGTAAAACAAGGACTGTGGAAGACAGCACCATAGGTATTGTGTGAGAAAATGTAAGAAAACATAACACAGACAACAGGAATTAAGGACTATTTTCCAAACTCTCTAGGGAATCACTGGATTACTGATAGAATATATTTGTTTTCTGTTGCATCTGCAACAATTTACCCAAACTTAGTGCCTTAAACCAACACAAATTTATATCTCAGAGCTCTCTAAGTCAGAAGTCCAACACAGGCCTTCCTGGGCTCAACTTGTATAGGCTATGTTACCTTTGGAAGCTTTTGGGAAGAATCCATTGACTTCTCCATTCCATCTTCTAGAGGTTGCCTGCCTTCTTTGGTTCATGGTCCCTCCTTCCATCTTTGACATCACAAGGTTGTATTTTCCGATACGTTCTTCTCACTCATACATTCCTTCTAGTAGAAGGATCATTACTTTTAGAGACCCACCTCATTAAATTCAGCCAACAAGAAAAATCCAAGACATCACTTGATCTTAATGATATCCTCAAAGTCTCCTCACAGGTTTCAAGGATTCCTGACTAAATGTCTGTGGGAGAGGGTCATAATAATGCCTTACACAATGAGATGGTGGAAACATCAGTTTTAAGAAGATAAGTCTGGCAAAAAAAAAAAATGTGACAGTAAAATTGAAATCCATTAAACAGTTACCAGTGTTATTCAGTGGAACTATTTCACTACCTAAGATATTTACAAGTTTGAAGTTTTCTGGGTAAGATATTTAGAAAAGGTAGACAAAGAAAAGCAAGGGAGTAGAAAGAAAAAGAGGAAAAATCTACTCAAAAAAGGGGTCAACAGTAGTTTCATTCATGAAGATGTAGGCTGCTTGAGAGGAAAATGGATAGTGAGGACATATGGTTATATCGATTTAAAGTACCTGTAATACTTAGTGCTTCCTGTAAGAGAAGATGAGTACATTCTAATGGAACTAAAGCCCAGAGAAGAGAGCTGCACTGGAGGCTTTGATTGACAAATACATATATTCACTTTGTCTCAAATATTTCTGGATATCTCCTAAGTTCCAGTTGTGGAAAATTGGATGGGGGGGAATTGATCCAGTGTTTGATTTTTCTTTGTAGGTGTGACAGAAGCAGTAAAGTGAAGTATGAAAGAGTAGAGGCCCTGAAGTCTGATTGCTAGTGTTTGAGTCTTGATTTTGCTACCTCCAACTTGGGTATCCTTTCACAAAGTATTGAACCTTACTGTGCTTGAGTTTCCTTTACTATAAGATGGATATATTAATGAAAGTAGCCTCTTCATGGTTTTGTCATGAGTTAATAAATGTAAATTTAAAGAACCATTCTTTAAAATAGTAATGTTTAAACAAATACTAATTGTAATTATGGAAAGACTAGAGTGCAGTTATGGAAAGGACTTCTTGAAGAAAGAATGTGGTTGATTTGTTTGATTGGGAAGTAATGAATAGGAATTAAAGATGGATGTAAAATATATTAGAAAATTATTTCTGCCTCACAATGGTATAGCTTCATCTTTGCTGTTTTCTGGAATTCCTAGCTCCCAGTCTACTATTCTGGAGCCTCATTCTAAGAATTATAGAAACTAGTAACATTCATTCTTCTGGGATGCCAATCACCTGTATACAGAACACATGTTAATCTCTGACAAAATTCAGTGTTTAAATTAAAGAATAATTTACAATTTTTGTGTCTCATTACAAGAAAGGAATTACATTCTTAGTCTTCATATCATTCCTTTTTTGTTGTTTATTTTAAATTTATTCTAATTTGTTATATATGACAGCAGAATGCATTTAAATTACTACAAATACAAATAGAGCACAATTTGTCATATCTCTGGTTGTATACAATATAGAGTCAAACCATTTGTGTCTTCATACATGTACTTAGAGTAATGATGTCCATCTCATTCTGCCTTTCCTATCCCCTTTCTAAAAAAGATCCCTTCTTTCTTTTTTCCACATCTCCTATGAAGCCACCCTCTACAAAGTCAGCAATGCAGGTAAACCATCAGAGACAGATTTGAAAAGGAAGTGGTAGGTTTAATGCTTGTCTGTTTGTGACATACTGGAAAAGGTAGGAGATTACCATTCTTCCACACTGGTGCTGTTTTCAAGTTCTGGGCCGAGAAACTCCAAGTAAACAATAGTTTTGATTTTGTCTTTTCTTTAACTTTAGTAATGCCTGTTGTTTGGCTTAAACTTTTAATGTCCTCTGCAGAGCTCATGTGTTAGGCAATGCAGGGGAAAGTGAAATGAGTAGATTATGAGAACTGTAACCTCATCAATGGATTAATCCATTGATGGATTAACAATGGAATGAACTTAATGAATGGTGGTAACTGTGGTCAGGTGCAACATTGTTGAAGGAAATAAGTCATTGGGAGAATTACTTGGACTGCATCTGTCCAGGGCTCCTTCCTCTCAGTCAATGTTTCCTGGCTGCCATGAACTGAGCAGCTTTCCTCCACCACAAACTTCTGCTATGATGTTCTGCCTCACGTTAGGCCCAGATGGATGGAGTTGGCTAAACATGGACTAATACCTCTGAAACCATGATCCTCAAATAAACTTTTCTTCTATATGTTATTTTTGTCAAGAATTTTGGTCAGCGTAATAAGAAACTGATAAACACATCTATCTTTTTTTATTATGAAATTCTTGAATATCTTCTATTTTTAAATTTCAGAAAAGTATCAGAAACTGGTATTATAATAAGTCCAAGGAGAAAGGTGAAATTCTTGGCATATTCAGTTCTGTGTATTGGGAGCACTACTTGGACTGCATCTGTCCATGGCTAAAATGCTATATGTGACTTATTACCCATAATCAATCTACAATGTAGATATGATCCTTACTTTAAAAATGAGAAAACTGAGAAATAAAGTAACATGTCTAACTAGAAGTGTGTCCACCAGAACTCTATTACCATGGCGCATTTGGAAAGCTCTATGGAAACAGGGCTGCTAGAAATGGTGGCAGTGAACATCAGATACATCTCCTATGCTCACGTACTTGTTCCATTGTCAACCAGTTCAAAAAAAAAAAAAATCAAAGATAAAGTTGTGAAGAATTTCCAGATGGCAATAGCAGAGCATTAAACCAAGTGTGGGGACTTTCTAAAAGCAGGACCCTATGTGACTACACAGGTCACATACCATGAATTTATGTCTGAATTTAATTTAACACAACCTAAATTTAAGTCAAAGTCAATAAGTTTATTAAAACACCATTTTTTTATAGTATATGTTTTCCATCATTCCCTTCACTTAAAAATACAACCCATGTTGATATATGTGGCTTAGCATTCTGCTTGTGAGCAACTTCTTTCTTTATTGTCTAACCCAATGCTTTTCAAGCTACCTTGAAAAGAAGAGGCTTGTTGTTCCCCTCTCAGTATGTCACTATTTTTTTTAAATAAAACCACACATTTGCACAACTTGCTCATGTCAAATTTCTGTAAAAGTTTATAAATGCTTGTTTTGCTTTTCTGAACTGATATCAAATGGGATATGGGAACTAACAGTTTACATACCATACTTCAAGTAGCACTGATTTAAGGATCATCCCATAATTGCATTTTTATTGTAAGGATATTTTTTAAATATTAGCTCTCAGTGAGAAATTGTTTAGAAATATTTTCTCAGAGTGTTTAATTCATTTAATTGAGTAATAGCTGTTTTGCATTTTTATCCTATCGCATATTATAAAAGGAATTTTTGTATTTTGTGTTTGTTTTGGTGCTAGGAATTGAACCCAGGGTCTCACACATGCTATGCAAATGATTTACCACTGAGCTACTTCCCTAGCCTTCTAAAATATATTTTTTAAAAGTTGATCCTTGATAGTATAGATATTGTTATATGACTGACTGGAAATGCTTTTTAAAATTCTTATTTAAAATAAGGACTGGTAGTTTTCTAAATCCTTTAGGAAGTGCACTTGGATAAGGAAGAGGCTATTACGAAGAACTGAAAGTCTGAGTCTACTGCTGATTTTTCCTTTTCTTTCATTGGTATTTCATCTCTGCAGAGTTGCTTGTTGATAATTTTCTCACTTTTGCCCTTGAGCTTCTTCACAACTTTCAAATGTTTAGCAATTACTGCCCTTAATTAAGCAAAATTTCTTTCCCTTAACTCCCAATTGATTAAGACAGGACATAAAGGAAAAGAAAGCTGGACAGCCACTCCTATGTGTTCCCTAACATGCCAGGTTTTGGCAGAAGGGAAATAGGCTCTAGAAGGACACTGTCAGAGGATTTTCCAGTGGAATAATCCTGACTTCACTGTGCAGACACCAGGCATTTAAAGATGTTGGGGAGATGATGACACTATACTTAAAATGTAAAGATTATTTAAATTTTTTAATACTCGGTATACTGCTTGAAATATCCAGAAAGGATCACCAAAAATTACTTACTAATTTTTCTTTGTGAAGGTCACTTGGAGAAAAGGGTAAAGACAAAACAAATTAAAGAGCAAGTGAACATTTAATAAGATCAAAATCTTAAAATATAAAGCACTAGAAATATTCTGTGTCTTCATCTTATTGTTCTTTTCTCTTCATATAATCTCTATCCAGTCAAGCATATCCTAAAGCCCAATCATCACTGAAAATATACCAAGGAGTTAAAAGACTTTTAAAAAATTACTTGAAACTAAGTACCAAATCATATTAACTAGAAAGGCTTTTTCCTGGTCCATGGAAAAATAATTTCTACTCTGGTCCAAAGATGTCAAAATGACTCACAAGTTTACATCCCCATAAAAATTAATTTTATACTTAGTCTTCAGGATTATCCTAGATTTTAGAGATTTTACATGTCAAAGAAGCATTAAAGTCATGCATTTATTTTCATACCATTTGGTCATTTTACTAATTTTTATAGTTTAGAAACTTTAAACCTATTTTATACCAAGTACTGTCGAGTTATGACTACATTAAATGGACAAAGTAAAGCCTTTCTTTTTTATGATGAAAACAGGAGAGACAATCCTGAATTATTCAAACTAAGGAAAATAAATTTGTTTACAGACATATTTAAATAAATAATAATTGCAGTGCTAAACAAAATATCACATGTTTCATGTTTACTATCAATTTTTAAAAGCTTTCTCTAAAGCTATTCAATATCTGATTGGATACACCCAGTAACATAAATCAAACATGATATTTATTTCCAGTATTAAATTATGGCCCAAGGGATGTTGTGAAGCTGTGTTATTTGTGAAAATAATATGATATAAGATATAAAATTAATAAATCATATAAAAGCAGATTTATTTCTCAAGTTTAGTTATATTTATTAGTGCTCATAAAGTCCAGGGTATCATAAAGTGCTGCAATACGTTACTGTGCTGAGTGAGGTAGTCAGAAGACTAACTCTTCCTCTGTTTCAGGGTCAATTTCACCAATGTGATTTTTAGGTCTTAAGGCCTTTTTAGCCTAAGGGTCTTCTTACCCTTTGTGGGCAGGAGGTGTGGACAGATTCATCCACTCATTCAATCCATCAGCTCTTCTTTACTGAGCACTTCTGTCTGGGCATTGTGCTCAGTGCCAAAGTTGTAACAAACATGGAAAAGGCAGGTGTGGTCTTGGCCTTCATGTACTATAGTCTAGCAGCTGTTTTCAGTCTACCAGAGACTATAATCCTAGACCAAGTCTTCAGGTTACTGTGGAATGTTAAATGTGCCCTACAGAATTCATGTACTTATTTATTCATTAATGTATTGAGCCTCCAATTTCTGAGTGATTGTTGTGATTCAAGCACTTTACTAGATCTTCAGAATATAAAATAAAACAAATACCCTCTGTCTTTAAAGGATTTACATTCTTAAATAGAATGTTTTTAAATAAAACAAAAAACAAAGCCCACAAGTATAATCATTACAAGGAAGGGATGTATAACACAAGACTATGCAATACAGCAAACTGATTCAGGAGTGAAAAAAAAAAAAAAACTATCATAGCAGAAGTTAGAAATTTAAACAGAAACACTGAGAGCACATGGGAGAACCCACTCTCCTACTGCCTGGTTATCATGGTACAGTCCTACTCTCCTTAGACTGTCTCATTTCAGTGTTCCATTGCCTGAAAGAGGGAAAAGGACAGGGCCTACCTCTTGTGGTTTAAAAGTGAACTGAAAATTAGCACAGATAATGTGCTAATAAGCATGTCTGAAATATAGTACAAGCTAGGTCAATATTAGTTATCATTTTCATTTTTATCCATCTTGATTTTGTCTTTTATTTTCTTTATTTGTGAGTGTTCTTTAAATTCCTTTCATTCTTTCAAAAATTATGTCATGTTATTATGAAGCTGGGGGCTTCTGTGAAACTGAGGCAATGTGAAAACCTTTCTTCAAGCCCTCATTCTTGTGATTAAGTCAGAAAGATTTCACACATTTCAATCAGAGTAACAGGAATGAGTTCACTGAAGGGATAGGAAAAGGAGAGGAGACACTCTCCATCTCTTGACTTTTGACTGACAGCAGGGTGATATCAGACTTCGGAGTCCCCACTGTCATGACATCTCTAGGTCACCTTGGCCCATGCTGACCAGTTCTAATTGGGTTCTCAAACACACATCCTTACAGATTTTATGGTTAGGGAAAATTATCCTTATCTCTTATAGTTTTAGGATCTGGTCACAAGTCTTCTCCTGCAGGGTAACTTGGGTTCCTCTCATCAACATTCTTTTGGCCCTGCATTTCTCCTGTAGAGAACAGGTAGTTTGCTGAAGAATGTGACATATCCTGTCCACAGAGGCCAGGAAGAGCTGAGGTAAATGGCTTCTTAGAAAAGAAATCATGTGGGGGTCAGTTCCATGGGCCCATTTTATAGAACTATTTTCTTAACCTTGTGTTCCTCCCATTCTCATCTGTCTGTCCCCTAACACTTTGATATATTAACCAAATAATTTTGTATTTTCAAAATCATTAAATTATACTTATGTCTACCATTTCATTTGTTTCTTATTATTGCATATCAATTATAAGCAGTCTTTGTAGTGCATTAATTAACCTATTTTCATTATTCAATAGAATTTCATTCTCATCTGATATAAAACATTTGATGTTACAAATTAAAAAATATAGATTTTTCATATAGTTTGATGTGCAGTGCATTTACATTAATTATCTTTTTCTTTGACCCACTAAGGAAAATAATTTAATTCTCTTATTAGTGACTGATATTTGCTTTGTTTTTTTTTTTTTGATGCTTTTTTCTCTCTTTTTTGGAGACAAAGCTTATTAAATTAGTATGTAATTTAAATGTATCTTGGTAAAAATCATATGCTATATGCAATTTCTGCCTTTATAATTTATATACACATTTTATGTTGTGGCCTATTTTCATTATACATACTACAAATTTTTTGAAAAAATAACTTCAGTTCAATGGCATAACATTGGCTGTAAAATGGTTATTATTATTATTATTATTATTATTCACCTCAATATCAAATAACAAAATATATCTGATATATTAAATCCAAGTCTTACATTTCAGGTCTATTTCTATTTGGTTTAAGTTCTAGTTTTTGTTTTTTTTTTTTTTTTTTTTTTTTTTTTACAAAAAAATGTTTTAGATGTGTTGATTATCTGTCAGTGCTTGAAGTTTCAGGCTTATTTTGCCTTCATTAAAAATTGTCTTTTCTACATAAAATGACCATTTATGTCCTATTTAATAATTTTCACCTTGAAAGTTGTCTTTCCTGTGACTAAATAAAATAATGATAACTATTGTCAAATACCTGCATATCCCTAATTCCCACTGAATGGGGTAGGAAAGAATTTTTTAAATTTGATTAGTTTCTATGATAAAGTTATATACATAATATCTATAAATCTTATTTTTACTTTATCATGATCATTAAAATGTCAGGTGGATAATCACCCCTACAAACATGCATATCTGCTTTTAGTTTGAATTTATTACATTTTTATATAACAGATTAAACTGCTTTTGATCAATAAAAAGTGAGTTATAAGACCTTTTTTCATGAGTATCACTGATTGAATTTTCAGGATAATGTTAATAGGGAAGGAGCAACCTAAATACAGCAAATATATCTAATATTGAAACATCTAAGTTCTTCTAAGTAATCATTTAATCCATAATATAATAGAATATGTATAAATATATTTACAGTGTACATAATTGTTTATTGAATATAGAAATAATGATAAAACAGGGCTTGGATAGAAAAAAACAGGTGTATCTATCTTTTCCTTTTCTAATGCTTAAAGTGTTAGAAAAGTGGTACAATATTTTAGTTTGAGTGCCACTTCTTTTATTTTATATATAACATTAGGAACTGCTGAAGAGCAGTAAAGCAGACCATTCTGTAATGTACAGGGAGAAGAGAAATCTCCAATAAAACATACTCCCCTGAATAATAAAGAAACAGAAAGAAAATGGAAACTGAATTACTTAAGCACTTATAGCACCACTTCTAAGAAATTCAACATTATTAGCAGTAATAATGGACATAATTTACATTAGACAATTTCATTATCTAATTTCTTAAAATTTCTGAATTGATTCTAACCCTAACCCTCTCCAGTTCCTAAAGCTGGGTTAAAACCTATTGCTTCCAAATGCCATATTTAGTGCATTCTTTAGTACAGTTTTTGGAATAGAAAATTAGTGTAAGCACAGAATGAAGAGAAATATTATGTATAAAAAACTGCTATTGGAGAAAGCTGAATAGAGACATCGAGAGAAGCAGTGGCACTCCAGATAAATCAGATATATGAAGCAATTTGTGAAGAACTTGTCATAAAATTTAGCCTCCCTTATATTTCATGCTGTCTGTAGAAAAGCTGTCATTTCAAAACACATCATTGGACTTTGGAAGAGGAAACATTGAGGGGAGAGAGAAAGAAAAAAAACCCTCACATCTACAAATACAAAAACTAAACATAGAATAAAGTATGGGAAATATCTAAAGTAGAAATATTGCATTCCCCACATTTCTATATATGGTCTTCAGGTGACCATATATGAGGCAATCAGATAATTTTCTCCTTTTCAAGAAGTAGAACTGACTTAAAAGTAGCATTTCTTATTCATGGTTTATACAAAACAATAATGTACTACTTAATGCACAGGGAGTCTTTTAAAGGTATGTTCAAGAAATGTAATGTTTATGCTCTAAAAGAAGTGTCTTTTCTTTTTTTTAAACAAGTTTTAGTATGCATATTTAAGGCCCAGGACATGATGTTATTGATGTAATGGTTACTATTGTGGATACAACACATCCATCATCCCATATAGTTACCAATTTTCCTGATTCTGCCACTTAGTAACAATGGGGTACTGGACAAGGCAGCCCCACAAGTAATCCATGGTCCTGTCTTACTCGATTTTTGTTGCTTTAACAGAACACTATAGACTGGGGGATTTGTAAAAAACAGAAATACTTCTTACAGTTATGGAGGCTACTAAGTCTAAAATCAAGGCATCAGGAGCTTCCTTTTCTGAAGAGCTGCTCTGTATCTTCAAGATGGCCCTGACTGCTGCCTCCTCCAGAGGACAGGGAAACTGTGTCTTTGTACAAGCTAGAAAACCAGCCAAATGCAGTGTGAAGCCTTTTTCCTAAGGTTTTAATCCCATTCTTCAGGGAGGAATCCTTATTGCCTAATCTCCTCTTAATTCTATATTGGCCAATGGAGATACCTGGATTTTGTCTGGGACACATTCAAACAATGGCAGGCCTCTTCTCATTCTAAAACTTTCTATCTCTTCTCTGACAGACTCTGTGTGTGCACATTCCCACTCTAACCCTCTCCTATCTCATTTCTGGTGCCACCTTTGCCCCTTCTATTCCCTTGATTTGATCCACTTTCCTTGATTAGTCCAACTTAAAGTCTCTCTAAGTGCCAGTGAGACCTCACTCATGTAACTCTAAGGGGGACTCAGATGGAGAAGAGAAGCTGGAGCCCAAGAAGCAAAAATATTCACCTCTTCCTTCACCAGTAGAATCAAGAACAGGATCAAGAAGTTGAAATGCTGTTATCACTGAAACAAAAACTGGTGGCTAAATCTAATGAGAAAGAGAAATCAAACATTTCTTTTAAAAATTTATTTCTAACTGGTTTATTTGCTTCAGGGACTAAAGAATAGTGAGAGAGTGTGATAGAGAAACATTTGCAAAGCTTGGAGTCTTCCAGGGACCTTTGAAAATTTTGATACCTAAATAGTATAACATAAAAATAAATTTTTGAAGTAACTGTTAAAGCTATTTATATGTACTAGACAATTTTCTCAAGATTTGTCCTTTTTGTCTCCCAGACTCACACTATAGCTCAATCATCAAGTTTTCATTCACACATGTGAATAAGCCTCCAGCCTGTCTGAACCTTTTTAAAATCTGTAAATTAAAAGTATTTAAAAGGAAGTCACATGATTGCATCTGGATGGTGCTTGATCTTCTTTGATATGCTTTAACTCTCTTCTTTATGTAATGGGTCAATAGCAGAGGGACTGTAACCGATCTTCAGAGCTGGAAGCACACAGCACTTTGGATTGGATGCAGTTCTATTCTGTTATGCTAGTCCCGTTTGTCACTAGGTAAAAACTTTTTCCCATTCCCCAGAAGGCAGTACCTTCTGTGAATAGTTGCTTTAGACAAGCATTCATTGTTCAGAGGGTTTGATTCCTCGCTGAGCAAAAGCTACAGCTTTATAAAGATGCCAGTTTAATTTTTTTTTTTAAGCCTGAATGTTTTAAAGCTAGAAAGGAACTCTCGCTGTTGAGGCAGTCATGAAAGAAAACCTCTTTTCACAACCCCTGGAACAAGTGGATGAAGAGAGTAAGAGTAACTGCGAAGACTGGGAACCTGGCTCTTTTCCAAAAAAACAGAAAAAGCCACAGTTAGAAGAAGTAATTGAACACTTTGGAAATCCCTTTGAAGACCTAATGCAGTGGAACATTTTTAAATGAATAAAAGCTAAATGCATAGTAATTCCATGTAAGAAAATATAAATGAATGTTTTAAGTACTAAGTAATGAATTTATAAATGTTTAATGTAGTGAGACCAAGCAGTATCACCCTTTGGTAATGTGTGTTAAGCATTAGCAGTGTTGTTACTTTGAAGAGATAAATTTAAAACCTGGTAAAGTTTTACCTCTAGTTATTTTGTATCCTGTATGCTTTGCCTGGTTTCCAGTGATGATAATATCTATACTGATTACCCTTGTTCAGTAGAATTTTGTGCACCTGAAAACTTAATTTGAACATAGTAAAAAATGATAAAACACAATTATGTGAAAGAGAGTAGAGGTTGAACTGTATAATGGATAAAACCCCAAGAGTGTTTATCATGCTGAAGCAGAATGTGTTTTCGCTAAATGGAATATAAGGTGTTACATCTTTAGTACGTGACATCAGGCACATGCATTCCTTCCCTAAATAACCCAAGAGTGTCTTTGTGTCAGTTTTCTTTAGACTCATTTCTCCATCTTGATCTGTGATGACACCATTTGCAGGAATCCAGAGAATGATGTTTTTAAAAAAACCACCTGCATGCATACCTGCATGTGCACCCACTGAAGGCTGATACTGTTTTATTTTGGAGCAAAGATTTTACTCTGGACCATGAACATACTGCATAAAAATGACAGTTACATAGAATACAGCTATCTAAAGAAGAAGGATGGATATGGATATGATGGAGCTTGACATAATCCTGAAAAAAAAAATATATATATATATATATATATATATAAAACAGAATCTTAGGGTTGGAAGAGATTTTAACAATAACCTAAAGCAACTGTCCATCTCATTACAGTGTTTATCATTCTGAGTCTAATTTCTAACTTAATTCCTTGTAAGATGATTAATTTCTAATGCTTGCTTTGAATTTAGTTGGGAATTAAATTCCCACCTTGTCCTACAATATCTCCTCTGTACAGAAAAAAAAAAAAATGTTACTTTTATTTCAAAGTGTGAATATAAAGCAGTGAGGCTGATTTTCTTTTGTGAGTCATATCCTGCCTCTGAAAACAGTTCCTAAATTGGAATCGCCAAAATATTCCATGCCATACCAGCATGGTTGGAGTAGGCTTATCCAGGTGAGTATTCTGAAAGATAGCCCAGTCAATTCCAATTTAGTTGTCTTATATCTTTATAATCATATATTGAATGTAATTTTAATACTGAAAATAAATAAAATACATTGTATCTATTATTTTCATAAAACAATAACCTAATATCTCTATTACTATTTCTCATTTTGTTAAAGCAGCAACTGACAAAATCTTTTTCTTGCTCTTATTCAATTATCCAATCACAAAGAATGGTGCTGATCTAACTTAAAACATTTCTTAATATAAGACTGCACAGTACAAACTCACTTATAGAGGGCCTTCCTTGAAATAAACTTTTGAATACAATAACTATTGAATCCCAGTATAATTGATAGAATATGAACACCTACTCAAATTTATTTCATGTTCCAAAAATTTCAATAATAACATTTACATATTAATTGAAGTTTAAGTATACAGCATATAATATTTAGAACTATTAACTAAAGAATGACTAATTTGAATTGTTAGATGTTTTAGCATCATTAACATTTTAATAAATTATTTTAAAGTAATGATTTAAGTTTTTAAGCATGCCTTTATCATTTTACTTATGCTAATGTTTACCTGTAGCATACTTAACATCTACAAAGACATTACTAGCTAGACATTTACTGCATTAAAAAGATGAAATTCAATTGGTAAAAACGACCATGTAAAACACAAAAGCAGAGAGTTTAAGAAAATAAATAATAGTCATTATGTTTTCTATGCTATTTTTACAAAAAAATGCTTTAAATGGCCAAGTATGCAGCCTTGTGATTACATTTTAAAATTTATTTTGTATCTAACAAGCATTAAAATTTAAATAGTGTTCTGTGGAATTTTGTCATGGAGTTATAGGAATAAGAAAGGATATATAGGGAATTTTTTCTCTCTTATTGTAAAATTTGCCCACAGGAATATTAATCTATTTTAAAAATACTCTCATTGAAGCAAACTTCACAGTATAGATCATTTTACTATTTAACCACATTCCTTTTAAGAATGAATTTATTGTCTGTTATTCTTTAAGCCTTTCTAGATACTTCTTCCTTCAACTCTGTTCTCTTTGGAGATGGATAAATTCTAACCATTGTGGATCAGTATTTTGGAAATTATTAATTTTTTTCACAGATATTTTTAACATTCCTAGTTTCTCAAGGATTTATTTTTACAAACACTTTTATACTCTATATTGCTTTTCCTTTCACATTTGCTTTTATTATAAAAAAAATTCCAAACTTCTTCCTAGAACCTTAAAAATCATACAAAATTTGATGGAATTTATTATATCATATATTTTTTCCTGATTTTATATTGTTATACTAGTTGCCATTATGATTCTTGGATCTTTTTCTCTCATAATTATGTAGATGCCTATCTATTCTTTGTGATCCCATTCTTTATTCTAATGGTGTCTAGCTACACCACATTGTTAACATCATTTATACAGTAATCCTCTCCTCTCAGGTGCTGATTGTTTAATCACATTTAATCATCCGCAAACTCAGAAAGCTCTTAGCCTCCTTTGTTTTATTTCCTGCACTCTTGGAGAATACTCCTTCATTGGAGCCTAAAGAGAAAAATGACCAATGCCACTGTTGCGTTACAGAATACTGAAGCAGTGTCCCACATCCAGCAGTCAAAGATATTACTCTACCTTACTCGATCCTTACTTTGGAAGTCAAACTGATCTTAATCACTCTCTTAGAATGGTTGAATGAACCTAATAATTGGATTTATAACTACATCATGGTTACAATAGTGTTTGAAGTGTTTTCAGTTAAATTCTCTCTTTTAAGACAGGGAAGAAAGGGGTTAAAAGTGCTTCCTGTGAACCTGTGCTGCCTTTGAGAGGAAACACAAATGGGAAGGCCCCTGAAAGGATAGGGAAGGAGAGCAAGTAGTTTAAAGTTCTTGAAAAAGGTAAAAAGCCCAATCGTCTACTGGACTTCCTGGTAAATGAAACTATGGATATTGAAAGTAAAAGACATTATTTATAGAATGCTCTTAGCAATAATATCTTTGGCTCCTAGATATGATATATATATATATATATATCACAAAATTGTGAAACATGAAAAATATGTAAGTTTCTGACCATCTACGGTACAAATGTATGGACATATAATAACTTAAGTGTCCTACTGCTGTACTGCTGTGTGAGACAACCTAACTAACGGCAATGGGGCACTGCAGAGTAAGAAATAGATGAAGCTGCTGGACCTGGGAGTACACAAAGTGGGCACCAGTCAGTTTTACCTTTGGAGGGAGAGTTTTTGGAAGGATTTTGCAGATGCCATCCACATGCTGTGCATAAAGTAAGATGTACCAGAGAACCTCAGCCAGTTTCACTGAGATTAGAACAATAACAACAACAAAAACAAAGTGAATATACATTCAGGTTGACAAATAACTCAACTTCACAGCATATGCTTTTACCATATACCTGGATCCATTTACATGTTGTAACGGCACAAATGCTGCCAATCTGAACTGGCGATAGGGAAAGGGATCCAGAAATACTGATTTGGAGGTAGAACAGTTGCCTCAGTGTCGTTAGCTCAGGGATAACACCACAAGGAAAGTTGCTTGCACAGACTAGCTGTCTGTGGTAGTCACTCTACTTTATGAGTTCTGTTTTTGTCATTATCCTGATATTTGACCTATGGTCGCATAGATCCATGAAGATCAGATAGTTCTAAGCTGAGTGCTGAGAGTTGGTCTGTGTGCTAGAGAGCAATGCTGACTGGAGGTCCTAAAGAGCATCATACTGAATCATCTGGAAAGTGATGTAAGACACTGGGGACACAGAAAGGACAGCAAAGAAAAACGGAGAGTGCTGGTGGCAGCATTAGAACAAGGAGCACTTTGCAATATCTTCTCTTTCCCTATGGCACACGTTAGCATAGAACCTCTACTTTTTTTAATATTTATTTTTTAGTTGTAGTTGAACACAATACCTTTATTTTATTGATTTATTTTTAGGTAGTGCTGAGGATCAAACCCAGGGCCTCACATGTGCAAGGTGAGTACTCTAGTGCTGAGCCACAACCCCTACCCAAAGCCTGTACTTTTTAAGAAACTTTTCATTGACTTGCACATACACTGACCCATATTACAAAGATTGTATATGGTACGAAAGTACTCTAAAATATAAAAATGATTGAATCTTGCATCATTTTGATTTACTCCCCTTCTTGTCTTATTTGTGACCAAAGTCTTACCCAAAACATTTTCATTTATATCTTTCACCTCAAAACATACACAGACATACACACCCCTTCTACATGTTCTTCTCATGTTAGTGTGCATTAAGTATTCTAAAACTGAATATATAACTGAAAATAACCAATTACAAAAATTACAAAAATAAAACTGAATGTCTAGGAAGTTCCACTATTAAGAAAGCTAACTTTCCAGTATGATAGCCAAAGCAATGGAAATATTATTTCGTGTTTATGAAGAAAGATGATGTAGAACAATATTTTTCTATGTATGTTCCTACATCAGCTACATCAGAATCCCCTAGACTGTAAAAATGCAGAAGCTTTTTAACTTCACACCAGGTTAGAAGAAATCAAGAAATCTGTCTAGAAAATTTCTATATGACTTCTCAGAACAATGATTTGTAGGGAGAACACCAGTTTAGACATTACAGAAAAAATTACTAGGGTTGCATGGCTGCATTTTTCCCTCCTATCTAAGGACACTTGGATAAGTCACAAAAATATGCTATTCCTTAGATTCTTCATCGATAAAATGAGACAACTAATTTGCATAGTCATGGAGGGGTATGCCAAGCCTAACAATCCATTGTCTAATTCTTTTAAAATGCACTATTCATACATGCAATGCCTTTAAATGCTTTTAGAGGATTTGCTCTTTTATTCTTCCTTCTCTATTATGCTCTGGAAAACCTCCTCTAGCCACAGGAACAACAATACTTGGAAAAAAATGTTTAGTGAATGGAATGCCAATGATTACAAATTCCTGGCAACTTGTTCAGTTCTCTAAGTAACTGGCCATGTGGGTGCTCCACCTAATTCAATAAGATGTGACCAGTATGGTAATGACTAAACTCTTGTTGTAACTCCTCAAGCTCCAAGTCTATGAATTTTCTAGTGAGTTTATGTGCACTTTAGAGAATTTTCAAATGAAAAAAAAAATAGCTAGCATTTGCTTTGCTACTAAAAACATTATCCCCTAGAGGATGTGTCTGTTACGTAATGCCCATAAAACTTATAGGACTATTATTTTTTAATTTTAATTGCAAACTTTGCCCCTAAAGTTCTTTGTTTGAGAGTTTGTCCTTTTATGCCATAAGTTTAAAAATTTATAGGAAATTCTTATTTAGAAGACTGAACAATAATGAGCTGCAAGATAATAGAAAGGAATAGATTTTTGTTGCAAGAAAATGTCGGCCAACTGTGAGATAAATGTCAAGGCAAAGTCATTGCAAAGTCTGGCCATTTATCTTGAGTAAACATTGAAGTAAAGTAGGATGCATTTATCAAGCAACTGTTCTAGTACAAAAGTTTTATTTTTCTCATTCTAGCTAATCTATGATTTAGATGCTGTCACTTTACCTGCCAGGTGTTTGGGTAGCTGAATGACTTGGGTCACTGCTGCATTATTTCTAGTTACATAACTTTGATTTTTGAGTGATTGTTGTGGATAACTCAAAAAAATGCTTTATAGTAAGAAAATTGTCAAGAAACATTGTTTTGGATTCGTTTTAGTTTCTTCTTTTGACTTAGAATTTTTAATGCTCTCATCTGTTTTTTTTTAAAGTGATTTAGTAAGGTTCACATTAAATGCATATTTAATAGATCCATAGGATGAATATGTAGATTAATTAAATAATTACAGGGAATTCTACTCCAAATTATTTTTCTATGAGTATAACAATGCCAATGTGTACTAATTGCTCTATATATCTTACTCCTGACAGGTGTGGCCTATTGAACCACAAGGGTGATATTTTCACTTGATACTTCATTTGAGTGTTTAATCAAAACTTACTGAATAGCTCCCAAATGTGGGGAAATGTATATTGTTAAGATAAATAAATAGAGCCCCATAGAGTATAATCACACCATTGAGTAATTCCTAGCTGTATGTTTTTGTACACACACAAACACACACACACACACACACACACATACACACACACACACACACACACTCACTCACAAATGCATACTTAGGTAGAAACAAGTAGTTCGGTATGACCCAAAGCATATATTTGGTGGAAGGACAAGTGAAGAATATCTGAAAATGTAGTACAAATTTAAAACATAAAAGACTTTGTGTACTTTGCTAAAGGGAGTGAATTTTATCCTCTAGGGTACAAAAAGTCATGAAAAGATTTTAAACATAGGAATGAAGGAATCATCCCCAACTACAGTGGAGTCATTATAGATCCAAAAAATATTGGAGGTGGAAATTCTTTGCTGTGCTTTGTGTAAGTATTGATGGTTGGTAATCAAAACAAAGGGGTAGGAGAAGCGATGAAAAGGGCACTGACTACTTGAGAGACTAAATAGGCAGTATTTGGTGAGTTACTTAAGAACACAGGATGGAGGAATAACTCAAGGATATCTTTGATTTTTTTTAAAGCTTGGAAACAGAACTTTATTTAAAGAAAGACTTTGTGGTTAGACTATAAAGCTAGTTTCAACATTTTTTAAAAATTTTGTCACAGCATCATTGAACAATTTGATCAAATTTTTTGTCCTTTACTTTTCTTGTAAACAGGTCACACTAGTTGTCATTACCTTATAGGGCTGTTATAGGATTAATAAGTTAGTACATGCAATGCTCTTAAAGTGGTGTCTAGATATAATATGTTGAATGAATGTGATTACTATATTACTATTATTATCACACATTAATATTATCAAACAACATTATTATTATCATGATATCATTACATGACATGAAGAATTTCAACAAAGAAGTGATTTTGAAGAAGATATAATGAATCTTACTTTGCATTAATTGAACAGTTTAGTCAAACATCCTGATAGAAATAACAAATGGATTATTGGAAATACAATTCTGGAAAGACATGATATCTTGGAAGTAAATTGGGAATTTGACCATGTACAGGTCATATTTGAGGCTATGAAATAGTTCAGATTGCTAAAGGGAATCTAAAATTGCAAGGGAAAACTGTAAAAAATTTAAAAAGAAGGAAAGAGAAAAATAGAAAACAATCCTCTTAGAACACCAATATTTGAGCAATGATGGAAGATGGGTCATCATAGTAGCCTGAAGGTCGGATACATAATTAAAGATCCCAGAAAGAGGATTTTTAAATATGGTTTAATACCTTATACTGTTTGATTAGTTACTCATCTTCTTCAAAATTTTCTTGCTAAATATTGTTTATCTTGTGAGTTTTAAGAATAGTTCTTAACTTTTCTAAAGATTTTTTTATACATTGCAGGTACTAACTAATTAATCCTTATACCAACCCAATAAGGTAATGACAACTAGTATGATCTGTATACATACAGTAAAGGTACTCATTAGACTACAACCAGTAATTATTATAAATAATAATAATAATAATGAAAGGAATCAATTTGATAATTGAGAAAGCATTGGTGAAACAGCAATGGATTTTTATCATGCTCCTATCACATTGATAAGCATGAGAAAAACTGAAAACAAATGTTAGACTTAAAAATCAATTTGTGTTGGTTACCAAATATAGATTTCAGTGGGTCAAGTTATTAATGGAGAAATGAGGAAAGATATCCTTTCAGTAAAAATCTAATTGTGTGCAAGATTTTCTTTCAAAGTGAATTGTATGCTACCTAAATTTGCTTCCATACTTTTATCCACAACATTATGAGAGATTATTCAAGCACCTTTGTCCATGGTCTCATACAACAAAACAAAGCAAACAACAACAAAACAAAACAAAACAAAACAAAAAAACCACTTATATGTCGATAACCTAAGAAAACTGTATAATAGAAAGAACAAATATTTTATCGAAGTGCAGATACAAGAAAATTATAGTTCAAAGATTTCCTGCATTCAGGCAATAACCATTGAAACTATAATGGAAAATAATTATATTTTACATTAATAAATGTAAAATATGATGTCTACAAACCAGCTTAATAAGAAATTAGTGAGACCCACATTGTTATTCTTGGCTTAGGGGATTACATAAACAAATTCCTAAATGAGAAGATTGTAAAAAATAATATTTATCAAATTTTCTTATATATGTCATTAATTCCATTAAAAATTTCAAACAAAATCTTTAGAAAACTTAAGAACTATTCCTAAAACTCACAAAACAAACAATATTTGGTAAGAAAATTTTGAAGAAGATGAGTAACTAATCAAACAGCACAAGCTATTAAAGTACATTTAAAAAAAACAAAATAATTAAAACTCAAATCACTTCTAAAATCTCAATGGGCACAATTCATGAATAAGTTATAAATTATTTGTTAATTTAGAAACTTAATAGCTAATGAATTATAGAATATTTAAATTTTCTAATAATAAGAGATGCAAATAAGCACAATGAGAAATATTTTTCTACCTTTTGGATTAGCTAAAATAGGAGGGGCATCTGTCCTATGATGTGTGACAAAAATGAATACATGTCTAAAATGTTTATATTCTTTGTCCCACTAATTATTTTTTATGATGCTATTTTAAGCAAATTGAGTTCTGTTTTTTTATTTGTTTGTTTTGGTATCAAGGATTAAACCCAGAGGCACACAACCTCTGAGCCACATCCCAAGCCTGTTTTATTTAGAGACAACAACTCTCACTGAGTTGCTTAAGGTCTTGATAAGTTGCTGAGATTGGCTTTGAACTTGCCGTCCTTCTGCCTCAGCCTCCTGATCTGCTGGGATTACAGGCATGCACCACCACAGCATAGAAATATATTTATTTAAATATGTTTATTTATAATATAAGAATGTTGGGAACAACATAAATGTCCTGCAACATGAGAAAAGCTAATTATGGTAGTTTATTTTGTGTAATACTAGACAGTTATTAAAATTGCAATTGAATGGTAAATACTTATTAACAAATCCAGAATAAAAACTTGGATGCAACAATATATGAAGTTTAATTTAAATCAGAATAAGTTAATATACATAAAACATTATATAACTTATATAATATATCCTAGATTAATATCTTAGATATTATATACATGCATGTATATGTATGTGTGTGTATAGAATATATCCTAGATTCTGTTTCAATCATTTTCCCTTTGAGTTCTGAATCATGCCTGCTTTATTAAGAATGCAGTAATCTAAACAGAAAAATCAAAATGTAGATAACTAGAGGCTTATCAAATATTAGTCTTCTTGCTTAAATTCAGTTTATATATATATATAATATCACTGCCTTGATAATAATAAACTTAGGCAGTTTCTAAATTAGTCGAGCAAAATGATAATAAAATAATGTTGGTTAAGTAGCTAATGAAAATGGAATAAAAATTCTTTGAAATCTGACATTTGGCTTTATGAACTAATCAAAAATAAACAAGAAATTTCAAAGGTAATCAAGGAGTTTCCAAAATTAGAGAAATGGCTGAATTCTGAAAACAGATGTATCTCTCATATTTTAGTGGGGAGTACTGGGGATTGAACTCAGGGGCACTTGACCACTGAGCCACATCCCCAGCCCTATTTTGTATTTTATTTAGAGACAGGTTCTCACTGGGTTGCCTAGCATCTGGCCATTGCTGAGGCTGGCTTTGAACTCTCCATCCTCCTGCCTCAGCCTCTGAGCTGCTGGGATTACAGGCATGCCCCTGCACCTGGCTAGATGTGTTTCTCTTAATGCTGGGAAATGAACTGCAGGTCAGAACTGCTGTTCTACAGGCAGCACTAGTTTAGCATACTTAGGTGAGGATGGAAATGGGTATATCTCTGGGAGCAAAATACCTCAGACAGCATTTGTCCCAGCTGTCTGTTATGAGGTAGTATATTCTGGGTAGTGGGTTATTATGGAGAGGGGAGTCCCAAAAATAATGCAAAATTAAGAATTCATAACAATTTTTAAACATTTGCCCACAAATTGTTATTAATCTTCTGTTTCTTTTCATTATTATAACAAATGATCACAAATATTAATTGAAGGGGGTAAAAAATGGTTACATTTATGGCAAATCAATTATATAGAAAATGGAGTTGAATAGTCATTTTGGTGAACACCTGGAAATTATGTCAATTTAAACATTACTACATAAACAAACTTGAGCAAAATTCACAGTGGTTCCAGACTTCAGTTATCTGAACTATAAACTAAGTCATTTAAAATGATCAGCAATGTGTTTTCCATCTCCAAATTGCTATGACTGCAATTTGAATAATAGCCACCACATAGTTAAAGTAAAAAAAAAAAAGTCAGTTTCTTTTATAGTGCTTATTTAGCTAGGTGTAATGCAAATTACTTTCTGTTTTGTTTAATCCTTGCAGTGACTTTCTTAAATAAGGAACTTTGTTAAATCAGCTTCATTTCTTAATGAGAAAAAAAAGAGGGTTTTAGAAACATTCATTATTTTGATCAAGATTACATGGATGTAAGTGGCAGAGTAAAGATTCAAACCCAACTGACTACAGATTTCAAGTTCAGAAGCACTGCACAATTCTCCCTGTCTTTCCTATCTTATGCCTAACCAATATCTTTTTATAAACAGAGCATATGAGTATCTGGTTGCAAATATGTCAGGCAGTTAAGTAAGCACTGAAGTGAAAAAAGGGAGCAGAGACTCTTCCTACCCTTAAGAGACTTTAAGTGCAGTTAGAGAGCTTTGTGGGAACAATCAGAAAACAGGAAGACAAATGTCATACCTTGTCACGGAGGCACAAGGAACAGTTCCTTATGTCTGCCCAGACATGGTAAAAGGTAGCAATCAGGAGTTGTAAGAATGTAAGATTTTTAACTGCCTTTTGAAGAAGGGATGAAAAAAATGAAGCAGAATAATATGGATGATAAACATACAGGTCAAGTAGTCCATTAGTGCATAGTATTCAATAGGTTATAGGAAGTAAGTTTGAATATAATGAATGAGGTCAGGTTACCGAAATTGGTTAAACATCATCAATTTCTAGTCATTAATTAAAATCTTTGAACAGCATGACAAGCAGAAGTAGGAGAATAGAGGTTGGAAAGGACAATGGGAGGGAGCAGAAATATTAAAGGGGACTGATGAGGAAGAAGAACTAATGAGATGTCCCAGATGGTACTCTCTCAAATTGATTTTCTCCTTATATTACTCTGTCTCCAGTGCTGCTTCTTGTTATCAGTATAACCTTGAACAGTCCTCATCCTGGCAAAACTTCTGTCATCTGTGAAATGAGATTATAGAAGAGACTAATTCATTCATTCCCAGCCTGAGTCCCAAAAGGTAGCAGTGGAATTCTTCATATTGAACTAAAAGCCCATTTAGATTTTCAAAATTACAAATGCCAACATACATGGCAGCATTTTTACTGATTTAATGCTCTTAAAAATTCAGCATCTGCCATTAAAAACAATACAAAAATCTTTACTAGTGAAAACATTGCAAACTATTAGCCCAGATGCTTACAGGAATACCTTCTAGTTACTAAAACCTCTCATTCTAATTATCACTGTGAATAGTTTCAGTAGTTGGTTTTTAACATAAAATATATAGTGCATGGCTCTATCTCTGGGAATGTGTTCTCCCTGGCTGCTGCACATAGGCCCTCTCAGAAAGTGTGACACATAAAATGTGATGATATCTGTTTTCTATGGTTTGGTAAAACACAAAACATAGCATTTACAATCCAAATCATTTTTTGGAAAAAAAGGCATATAGCATGATGAAAATGAGATTGAATTGTGATCATAAATTTCCTGAAGAAGCTTAGTTTATTAATATCTAGTTTGGAGTCAGATTTTCGTTTAATTATAAGACTCTTGGAAGAAGCTAAAATTAACCTTCTGGCATATTACTTTTTATATCCTCCTACTTCATGGAGATTTCCTAAAGGATATTCAGAAAGAGGCTCTGTTTCTTTGAGCATTAGGATTCAAAAATGATGTCACTTAAAAGCAGTGTGGTTACCAACATAACAAAATATTTTTCAGAAGAAAATTATCAATAAAAATTTAATTATGTAATCTAATCAAATATTGTAACTACAAAATGTGACCATTATATTAATTAGAAGATTTTAATTTTTAGATAATATTCAAAAATATACACAAACAAAAATATTTTTTTGGTCTTGTTAAGAAACTCTGTTACTAGCAGAAATTCTATATCTCATAAATCAGAAACACAACAAATGTTGGTTAAGGGCCCACTTTGAAACTAATGGTGGTGAAAATTTTAAGTAGTGAAGAAATAATCAAGGCTTGTTGTTCTTGGATGCACTAGACATGAAATTATTGACCTGGAATTGATGCTAAGAAAACTCAAAATGGCATAGAAACAAAATATCAACTTTTTATCTTTTCTTATTTAGTATTTGGAAGAAAATGATGAAGGTCCTGTCCTGCAAAAATGAATCCCACTTTTCTAAAAAGTAAATACACTAATTTACTTCTCTGGAGATGCAGATTTGACATATTGAAAAATTCAAGTCATATATAACTTCTATTTTCTTAACTTTTAACCATTCATTAATTTCATTATATTATGAAAGGAGATCTAATTGACTGTGGATGACATAGACCAGGATATTCCTAAAATATAACTGTGTAACTGAATATTATGGAAATTAATGCACATTTTAAACCTTTGAAACATCCAGTCCTATTAATTCTAGTGATTCATTAGCTGAGTGTTAATATCAGTTAGCTGATTCCATGAATTTCATGTCAACCTAAGTCTGCTGACTGATTGACAAGAGGTCAATAAAAGAGGCCTCTAGGATTCTACAGTGTTTTGTATATACTAAGATAAATAGAGAGTAACATTGCTTATCTTCTCCTACAGGTTTTGCAGTAGGTATTAACAAATATTTATAGCTCCAAATAGCCTGTTGTGACAGCATCCTTTGTTCTTCTACATCTTGAAACATACCAGAAAAGGACACTTACACAAGCTGCACTATTCACCCTGTGTCACTAGCTTATTATTTACTATAAATAATGAAATCACTGGGCGAGTGGTCTGAAGTGAGCTGTGACTCAGGACAGTCAGTTTCTTGGTGGATAACATTTCCATGGGATTCAAAAATAGCTGGGATTTACAGTTCATTCTATTAGCAGATACAACATAAAGAATGCTTTGCATTTCTAACACCAAGAGGCATTTTTTAAATTGATGTTAAAATTCTGGTAAATGTAAGGAGAATATTTTGAGATGTAGTCCAAAGAAGAAAAAATTAATAAGGATTATTAAGATATTTTTACAAAATGTCAAGGACATCAGGTTCACTTGGTAGATCATCCTCCTTGATAATCTGGAAATTTCCTGAGGGCTTTCAAGTGGCTGTTGAATTAATTTACACTATTTTGTGAATACAAATTTTAGTCTTTATCTAGGAATACTAATATCTACATACTATTTGAGTTTTCACCTAATGTTGTCTTAGCTCCATTTAAAAATGTATTCAGCATAGGACTGGCCAAAAGATTAGGTTTCTTTCATTCAAAAATAGAATTGCAGGGACCAACATATATAATTGGCATTTTCCTTACAAGTATGAAACTAATAGTTTCAATGATGGTCAATGAAATATACTGTTTGATATCAAGAAATATAAAAACAACTCACACTGATCAGGCAGATCATAACATTGTCTCTTGCTTCCACTGCTATTTTCCCTTGCAATTTCTAATACTAGTTTCCACATCCATCACATGGATTCACCAGCAGCCAATATTGTTGAACTTGTTTAGCAATTTTGAATACATGCATTGGATTTATGTGTCATTCAACAAATAGGCCATAACAAGCAAGCTTTGATTATTAGTCACTCAAGTATCTCTTCATTATTTTATGAATTTGTAAAATTTTTATCCAAATCATATGCTTTCACAGTCCAAGCCCATTAAGCAGTATAAAAGTTCTAGTAAATAAAAGCTTCGATTTTCTGCCCAGTCTTTACATCCTCCAGGTTAACACCCCAAGATATAATACCTGAAAAGATGATACCAGACATTGTTCTGCTATACTTGTGTTATGTTGCTTTAACTTCTTCGATCAATATTTATGCTGATATTTTACTTATTTTATGGTAAATGAAATCAGAATCCTTACAATTATCCTTCCCCCACCACCCTACCAACACTCATGTGTTCCTTTTATCCAACCTCCTAAACTAAGACTATTAGAAAGTTTAGTGATCAGTTTTTATTATATGATTATGTAGCTACTCAGCTACTCATTTATGATCTAAGTTCTCTGCTCTCCTTTTTTACATACCTTTTTGATTGCTCTTTGGAATTAACAGTTTATTTTTATTAATTTACCTATTTACCATTTTAATTTTTTTTCAGTTTAACAAGGTATGATTTTACAAATACAGAATTATCATATATATATATATATATATATATATATATATATATATTTTTTTTTTTTTTTTTTTTTTTTTTCTTCTCAGGTTAGATTTCATCACAAAGCTCTCAACCATTTTTCTGTCTGGACTGATTATTCTCTGGACTTGGTGAACAGCTGCTATCCTGGAGAGGCCCCATGGCTCATTTGCTGGCTAGATTCCTGTTTCCTGAGTACTTCTCTTTCTGGGTTTTCTCTCACGCATTTGTGAAGTACATCCTACAATAACATTTGCAAAGGATGCCTAAAAATATGTTTAAACCCATATTTTTAGGATGCCAGCTTCATCCTTTTCTTCCTTCACACAACTAATAATTTGATTGGCTGTAGAATCCCTTATTAGCAGTCATTTTTTTAAAAAATGTTAGTGTCTCAATATCCAGTATCTCCTGTTGAGAATGCAATAAAAATTCTTTTTTTCTTTTTTCCTTCTAAATGATCCCTCCCACACTCACCTTATAGTTATATTTACTTAAAAATATGTCTTTATTTACTCATAAATCTTTAGTTACTCATTCATATTTGGAGTTCATGCCAAACAAAGTCAACTGAAGCTTTGTGGATTGTTAGAAATATTTATATGTTCAGAAATATTAAATGTTAGAAATGTTTCACAACATTAATCATTGAATTGATCTTTGTGTTGGATGATGTCAATATTTAGACTTTTTCTTCTCAACCATACTCTCAGGTTCTGAACAGAAGACTCCTCAATTTCTTTTTTTTTTTTTTTCAAGATATATCTCAAAGGCTGAAATTCTAGGATTAGGGAGTCCTACCATGATATTTTCAGACCCTTACAGTATACCTATATTTTGCCCTAATCTACACATCCTTCCTTGGTATTCTCATGTTCAGTGCCACTGTGTTTTAATTTCTCTTGAAAATAATTTTTTTTCTTCTGATGGAGGTTACATTTTTTAAAGATGGAAAATAAGGTTAGAAGACATGACATCCAAATGAATTCTTTTAATCAACTTTCCATTTTCAAAAACTTCAAATTCCTTTAATATCCAGCATCCAAATACTGGGATTTTCCAGGGTAGTATGGCTATACTGACTAACATCTTCTAATTCTCCTTCTGTCTAGGAATCTGTATGGAGGCTAAATCCAGTTACTACTCTTTCATTTGCTTTCTGTTTCTCCCTGATATGCTGAAATCTCTCAGTTGCAGATATTTGTATTTCCCATGCTCTCAGAGCCTTTAAATACTGTTTATTCCTTTGTCATTTTGGTAAGATTATTGAAAGAAGGGAAATAATTGCATGAGATTGATTGACTTCTTTTAATGTAATGTTACTTTACTAATTTTCCAGATACTGGCATTATTGCTTTGCCTTCTAATATATATAGACAACATGTTTCTGGAGATATTCATGATGACAAATTCTGTTGCTCTATCTATTTCTGATGTAAAAACATGGCCTCAGCCAGAAAAAAAAATCAAGATAATCTGAACTGTAAATTTTTGTCCATTATCCATGTGAAAAATCCTTAAGAACTATACAACAAAATTGTCTATCATCATGACAATGTTGTTTTTGAATATTTTAGAAAAAACTGCAAGCTAAATTTAGTGAACTCTGAGAAAATTATACTCTTTTAGGAAAACAAAAGAAAAGATCAAGCTAAAAATAATGGAGAAACAATATTGTCACAAAAAGAAAATCTTTACCTTCTTCAGATACAATAATGAATCCGTTAGCATTATTGCTTTGTACTTGGGGAAGTAAATTCATGCCATTTAATATCAAAAGAAACACAAATTCATTTTTTCTTTGAATTATTTTCAGTATTACATTTAAATAAGCTTTAATGCATAAAATATTTATTGAAAAAATATTTAACATTTTATTTATACTGATTGTTCTGACCTGTTGTTACCCAGTTGTCTCATAAATAAACCTTAATTGTGTTTCCAAAGGAAAACAAGAAAGAATGACATAAATTTTAAATAGTTGTATCTAAGAGGATATACACATATAGCTATAAATAATTTCTCTAATACTTAATAGAACCTATAAGAAAACCTTATATGAAAGCAGTGAGGAGATTTACAAAATGAAATTTTAAGGTGCATCTTTTGATGCTTAGCTAAGTTATAGAAAGAATAAGTATTGAAGTGAAGCAAAAAATAATGAAAATAATTTGCCTATATATTTCATATAGGTATGTATACCCTATCAACTTCAAATATGAATTCAAAATAAAATTTAGCAAATAAAAAAATTAGATTAATAAAATTATGACTGAACAAAATATGGTATATAAAAGTTCCAATGACTATAAAAAATGAAAATATCTCATATATTCGATCTTTGGAGAGCCACATTACCTCCTAATTATCCATCAAATTTTGAATCCATCAGGGGATTAGTCCACTGATGAGTTAGATCTCTCATGGTTTCATCATTTTCCAAAAGTTCCACTTCTGAATATTGCTGCATTAGGGACAAATATTTCAACATGCAATCCTTTTAGGGGTAGTTCAGAACCAAATTGTAACAGTAGGCATCCTAGATACTCAACTCTATTATCTTCCATCTGATATACTTTCAAAAATATTTTATTTCAGTTCAGATCTTATCTTTTTATTTTGTATGTATTTTATTTTGAAGATAATTTTTAAATTTTTAATTGAGTAAAATATATTCATATTTTTTGTGGGATTAGACTTCTTCAGTCTTCTTCAAGTTTCTGAACCTTGAAACATAAGGATATATTTCAATAGACATCTAAAACTTTTGAAGTTTTGCCTTTCGGTTTAAATATTTAATACCTCTTCAAACAAGTTTTGTGAACAACATGTGTGAACATCTCCCTGGACTCTTTGGAAGAGTATCAAAATGACAACACCATTTCCTTAAGTAGCTTACCATTTTCCAGTGGCCATTGATGTAGCCAAACAAGTTTCCATACATGTGTTACTGTTCTTAAATTCTTTAAGCTGTTTGTCTGAGTGGAACATCATACTGTCTGAATTATACAAGGACAACTTTACAACTTGTCTGCAATGTTTTGTATAACAAGTTTCTTCACATAATGCTTCTGAGGAGTCTTGGCTATTATTGTTTCTTATCCTCTATACATTTTTTAGAATATGCTTTGATTTTTTTGTTTTCTATATTGCCATAATTGTTCAAATTTATTTTTATTAGTGAGCTATGATTATGCATAAACTTCAATGTAATCATGGTGGCACAAATCTGTAATCCCAACTAATTGGAAGCTTGAGGCAAGAGGATTATAAGTTTTAGTCCAGCCTAAAGGCAATGTAGATCCTATCTCAAAAAAAAAATCGAAAAGGCTGGGGATGTAACTCTGTCAGATCACTGTGTGAGACCATTGTGATAAGCTATGGGGTCCAGCCCCAAGACAACAAAATAGATAAGAAAATGAAAATAAAAACAAAGAAACAAAACATTAACTGTCAAAAAAATCTCTAATGTGCAAAAAAAAAAAGCTACATTGAATCTAGAAAGTATTTTTGGGAAAACTGTATCTTTAATACTTTAATATAGACTTAGTTTTCCCATTCAGGAACAGTTTATACCTTTCCAACTATTTGGCATTTCTTTAATGTCTTTTCAATAAAGATACATTGTTTTTTCCTCAAAAAAAGCCTCTAAATATTTTAACATAGTTATTTATTTTTGTTTATTATTTGTTTCTAGATACTTTATGTTCTTTATTTCATTAACCAAGAGAGTTTTTTTATTTTCTGGTTACCTAGTCTGCCATAATGCTAGAAATGAGAGTTCTTCGTGAATTTTATAACTGCAGTATTACAGCCATTTTGTAAGTGGTCTCTCTGCTTCTATTTTTGTCTCCTTACAGTTCATTCTCCTCAGTATTATACTCTGAAATTTTTCTATTTTCTATTATTTAATGTGTTTGATGTGTCTTCTGACACTGTGACTCATGTTTTTGTGAGTAGAAACTGTCTTTCCTGATCAGTACTGTTTTCCTAGTGTCAAGGCAGATACTAAACATATTATTAAATTAGTGAATAAGTAAATCTTATATATCAATAATATTTCAGAAATGCTAAGTCCTGACAAATGTTCCACTTTTCTCACAAATAGATTGTCTTAGGCTATTAATTAATTAGTATAGGCCAAAATCATGAAATTGTAAACTGAAGGATAATATTTGTGATTAGCACTTAATATAAAAGGAACTGATGACCATTTATGCTTTTATCTTCTGTTCTCTGAATGTGTTCACCTACAAATCTTTTGAACACAGTGTAAATGATACTCTTGGTCACATGTCACTTAGTTCTACTTTCCATGCAGTGTCTCAGCCCCTCTATTGCATCTCTGTTGAGTGCCCACATGAAATTCCAATTGAACTTCTTCAGTGGCCAGTGGCATAATGTCTCCTCAGATTTCCATTCCATTTTTAAGTAGCTCTAATTGTACTAGAGTTCTTCATCCTGAACTAAATTCTGCTTCTCTTGAGTCAACATTCACTGCTCTTAGCTCTATCTCCTGATGAGAGAGAGAGAGAGAGAGAGAGAGAGAGAGAGAGAGAGAGAGAATAAGAAAGAAAAGAAAAAAGACATCTAACCTCTTCAAATATTTTAAATTATCTATTCATTATAATAGATTTTCTTGGGTTTTCACCATGTGTTAAGTGTATCAAAGAGGAACATTAGTAATTCCAGAAAACATTTCTTCTCACATTTCATTATGTGAACTTTAAATTTCTTAATTTACCCACAATGATGGAGCTACAAAAATTTTTTAACCAAAAATAAGAAGTGCTTAGCAACCTTAAATTTAAAAAAAAGATAGAGAGACTAGTTTTCAATCACACTGAAAATCAGACTGTATGGAAGATTATATCTCTCTGATTTAACAGCTAAGATAATTTTGGTTTGATTCTCCAAAGAATTCTGTGAAAATTAAAAAAAAATCCTAAATTTCCTAGAAAGACCATCTGGCATATTTCATAAGTGTTATGTATTTTTAAAAGCTATTGACTTTTCTATCTGACTCAAGAGAAAAGCTTTTGCATAAAGAACTGAAACCAAAAATTGCACCAAATTTAAGTTTTTGGTTTTGCGCCTAATCATACTTGCCAATTAGTATATGTGTGTGTATGTGTGTGTGTATGTGTGTGTGTGTGTATTTATCAAAACTTGAGCCAAGTTGATTTATTCTAAAGTTTAATAATAACTTTTCAGTAAACAAAATTTATTGCATACTCTTTTGTAACTAATGATTCTAGAACCCAGTATTCTGCAAATTAGATACACATGTGAACAAATATCCCACAGAATTTGAACTCAGGTAATTTGTATAAGAATTACAAAACTTACATATCCAATGGACAAGATTTTGACCTGTAAATGATTAAAATTATGGTAAAACATCAGATACTGAAAGTTGCATTTTTCAGGTGCTCCAGTTCACAAAGATTTCCAGTATCTACAAAGTTTTGATCCCTGATCCTCATTTGTATCCATAGACATTCACTGTAATGTTTGATACATGCCCTTGATTATATTTGTATCCTTGTAAAACATGCTGTGTTATGTATGTGCCTAAATTTAATTAATTTACATAGATGATACTATGATGAATAAAATGTTATCTTGGGGGCTGGGCTATAGCTCAGTGGCAGATAAGTTGCCTAGGATGCGTGAGGCACTAGGTTCGATCCTCAGCACCACATAAAAATAGACAAATAAAATGAAGGCATTCTATAAATTTAAAAAATGTTAGCTTCCTCAGTTTCTTGTTTTATCAAATAGTATCTATCTGGGTAGTAAAATGCATATGTACATTCCTCCCACTGGTTATTTGAAAAGGCTTACTAGACTCTATGAAGCATATTTACCTAAAACCTTTTTTATAGATATACAATCTCAAAAGAAACATGTTATAAGCAATTATATGAAGTCTCAGAGACATCCAAAGTGTTTAAGGCACCATTATTGGAAGAGTTCAAAGATGTGATAGCTCATTCACACCTATAACAAAACAAAACAAAAAAATTAACCATGTAACTTATAAACAATAAAAAATTAAAGTTCTGGAGACTGGGAAGTCCAAGATCAAGGTGCAAGCAGGTTGGATGTCTAGTGAGGTCCCTCCTCCTCATAGATGGCACCTTCTATTTGTGCCCTTACTTGTAGAATAGGCTAGCTAACTTTCTATAGTCTCCTTAGTAAGGGCACTAATCTTGTTCATGAGGGTCCTACTCAACTACCAAAGTTCCTATTTTCTAATAATATAACTTGAAGTATGAAACTTGAACATATGAATTTTGAGGAAAGACAAACACTAAAGGAATACCAATAAGCTTCTGGGAAAGCCTAATTATGAATTGTTTTTATTTTGTTTTGTTGTTTAACCAAATAAGCAAGCCAGGTTTGCCAAACCCCAAAGGGACAGTTGCAATCAGGAAAGAAACTGACCCTAGAGTCTTCAATACATCATAAGATCCACTGCTTTTATCTTGGCTAAGAGTCAGAACGGGACACTCAAGTGCCCCCAGAAATATAGAATTTCAATATAGATATAAATCAACAAATAAACCTTATCTCATGGACAGAGAGAGTGGTAACTGTTTCTAAGTGCTATATAGTAATTCATGTTGCTGTCATTGATTATTATTTAGTTCTTTACCCAGATTTTCTCCAGATCTCAACTAGTATAGGTAACATTGTCATATGTACTCATGAATGTCCACTTTGGGGCTATGTGAGAGTTTTCCTGGGATATTTAGGACTGGAATTGATGGGTCATCAGTAAGGCAATCATAATTTATCATTCACACTGAACCAGTTTTGAGAAAAGAAGAAGGCATTGTTAATAATTATCCTGTAATAACAGCATGATTCAGAACCTGGGTAAACCAAGGCACATGTTCCTCTGAATTTCAGGTTGCACATATACATTTAATAGTGTAAGACTTTGCTCCAGACATCATAAAGAGAACTGTCTCCATATTTCTTGCCAATATTTTGTAACTTTAGATTTCAAATTTTGCCATTTGAGATGGGCAATATTCCCTTCATTTACATATACCTCCACTTACTTGTTAGCTATGTAGTCTTCTTTTAGTTTCCAGTTCAAACCTTTAGTTCAGCTTTGGTTTTCAGTTTTATGCAGAGCAATTGCTTTCCCTTATTTTTTTTCACCCATT
Source organism: Urocitellus parryii (assembly GCF_045843805.1). NCBI lineage: Eukaryota > Metazoa > Chordata > Mammalia > Rodentia > Sciuridae > Urocitellus > Urocitellus parryii. The sequence goes on along the minus strand of NC_135538.1, from coordinate 64,694,142 downwards.
CAGTAACTTTGGCTTCACTAGAAATCCTAAAATCTGAATAGTGAATCAATTAGTTTTTCCACTTAAAATTTTATTTATATGTACTTTGTCTTAAGGTCACAAAGACATTCTCCTCTATTTTCTTCCATTAGTATACATAGCTTCCATAATTAGGAATATAATCCATCTGGACTTTAATCTTATAACTAATATGAAATAGGAAGCTAATTTTATTATTTTTTCTGTATCAAATGCCAGGTTTTGATTGCAGAATTCTTGTCTTTATAAAAATTAATCTCAATGTAAGAACCAGTTATCTGCCAAGATTTTTGCATTTTATCTGTTACTTAATATTTTTCTCTGATTGACCTCTCTTTTTAGTTCTTACACTAAAAGAACAAACTGTATGCACCAAGGGATTAAAAGGTACATGATGACATCAGGACCCTGCTGTCACAGAAAATAGGCTTCCTGCAATTCAAGATCAGGAATGTACAGCCTGCCCATTTTAGGTTAGCACCTGTGCCCTCTGTATAACTGGCAGAGGGACACATGCCATCTGAACACATGGGGCTCAGAAAGAAGACTATTTTGATTTTCAATACTTCGGAAAACTTTCCCACTGTTACTTGGTTTGCATTGTTTCTTATTAGAAATAGTCATTATTCATAGTTTTTTTTCTCTATAGTATATTTTTTCTTTGGCTACTTTAAAATTATTGCTTCATTTTTAAATAAATTCATTATATGTTGTGATATAGTTTCCTTAATATTTTTTGTTAATGACCTTGTTGATTCTATACATTTATAATTTTCTTCAAATACAAAAAAATTCCCATCATTTAGTCATGTATTTCCCCCCTTTCCTCAACTCCTTTAGAGATTCATAATACATGTGTAGTTTGTTGTTTGAAGTTTTTCTAGGGCTATATGATGCGCTCTTCACTTTTTTCTTTGTTTTAAATTAATTACTATTGTCATATTTTTAATTTCACTAACCTGTCTTCTGCCGTGTCTTATATGTACTTAATCTTGTTTAGGTATGTTTTTTTTATTTTGAAAATTATAGCTTTATCTCTAGAATTTAATGAGTCTTTTGAAAGTATTCTCCCTATTTCAGTATTTCTTCTAATTTCTTGAACAGATGGACTATCTTTCATGATTTCTTTCATGATTGACTATTTTTTATTAGATATCATATTTTATAAGTTTTACATTTTTGGATACTGGGTGTTTTTGTATATCTATAATTATTGAGCTTTTTTTTTCCAGGACACAGTTGAGTGACTTATAATCAGTTTGACCCTTTTCTTTAGAGAAATGATTTTAGATTTTCTTAGTAGGATGAGAACAGCTTTTATTCAAGGACTAATTTTGCTTCCAAAACTTTTCTGAATATTCTTTTCTCAATGTTAAATATCAATATGTTTCTGCTTTGATTATAGTTCAAATTATCCTAGTCACTTGAGCTTCTTTTGGCTGATTCTTTGCTCCTCCTCACTCACATTTTCTAACAAATACTGAGCCAAAGACCCTCCTCTTCTGCCTATATCTTGAGATTTGCTGTGGAATTCTCTGCTTTGGATGCTGCTCTGGAAAACTCTAGCCTGATAGTCTTTCTTATTTCTCTTATCTCCACTCTTCAGCAGACAATCAGGTTCCACCTGGCTTCCCTTCTCCCTACTGCAGCCTAAAATCTCGGACCTAGCAGGAATCTGGAGACTTCCCAAGGATTGTTTGTTTCTCTTCTATCAGGGGTAACTAGCCTGTTCTGCCTGAATGCAAATGTCCAAAACTGTTGTTTAATAAACATCCTTTCTTCTTTTTTGTTGATATTATTTGTATTGCATTATTTGTATTAGCATTATCTAATTGACCTATTAGAAGGCAAAATTTATCCATATTCTTGCATTTTGACCAAAAATACAATAATTGTATGGATATTTAACAATGTGCTCAAGGGCTCCTCACAGAGCATAAAGGGAAGGGGATCTGAGCTGTCAACATATTGCTCAAAGCAATGGTTCCCTTTCTATACGATAATCTCTTAAAACATTGATCTCCTAGCACAAAAGAGTAAGGAAAAATTACAATATTAAGCTCTCAACTTATAAGAAGATGGTCTCTGAAGTTACACTGCAGGATAGGTCAAATTAAAATAGAAACCTTTGCATGTATGGTGATGAATATTTCTTAATCATAGAATGACTGAGACAATAAATCAAACATAAGCTTGTATATTTTTAGAAAGACAGCCTTAAACCATAAGAACACAGAAACTTGTACAAAACCATGAACACATGAGGAGATTTTTAATACATAAAATTATGGAAAAAAGACAAAAACAAAAGAGAAACAAAAAATTAAACAACATACAGTTTATATCTTTTCATAAAGAGTTAACATTATTTTCATAAAATTATGAACACTATAGAATCTAGAACAACACAGAATTTTCTTTGGGCTTAAAAATAAAGTTGGTTCAATAAATTTCAAAACTTGATATCTCAAATACACTTTTTTTCAGAACATAAATAAGAAATGTGAAAAGTTAATTATTTCTCAGCTGAGAAGTCAAAATACATATTTAAAATATTTTATCTGATTAACTAAATGATTTTTAGAAATTTATTATACATTTAAAATAATATTCAGAACAATATATATAGACTCAATGCCTTAGGAAAAATTAGAAAAAGGTGTCAATGACCTATAAGTGAGAGAAAACAAAGGATAAACCTAAGGTGTATGGTTAAATGAATTTTAAAATAGTGAAATAAAACAAATCAGTGATATAATAATCAAGAAGACGAAAACTGATCTTAAAATTGAAATAGAGCAAGAAGAAAAAAGTGAACAATAGTAAGAATAAAAAATTATATAGTTACATTTTTTAAATCACAGATACACCGTAATTGGAAAACTTTTGGAAAGTTTGGATAGCTTCACCAACTGGCTTTATATTACCCTTAACATTATGCAGTAAGAGATACAAAGCATTATCTGTGTAATCTTGTCATATTTTTTTAGTTTGAATTCAACTACCAAAAATTCAAATATGAATTTGGTATTTTTCACACAAAAAAAATTAGTATATCCTCCTTAAAGAAGTAAAGATGGTAATATTCATAAAGTCAGTGGAATCATTGTAAATTATAAGAAATTAAACCTATAGCAAAGCATGAATCTTGGTTGTATCCCTGATTAACAAAGAAAACAGTTTCAAATACATTTTCTACATAATTGAAAGAAATCTATATAAGCTCCATAATATATGATATACAATTATTATTGTCTTAGTATTAAGGGTATGTTGGGGGTGCCCTTTTTTTAGACTATTAATCCTGAAATATGTCATGGTGAAGTTCATGAATATACTTTCAGATACAGAGAGAAAAAGAAAACATAAATATGATAGAATGTAAAAAACTGGTGACTTTAGGTGAAGAGAATGTATATGGTTTCTGTAATAATACTTCCATCTCTCTCAATTGAAAATTTTTTCAGACAAAAAGTTGATTGAGACCAGCTTCACCAAGACCAGATTATTTTACAATAAAGTTTTATTAAATCTTTAAAAATTCTTGAGTAAGAAGTTGGTTTCATAGATAAAATTCTCATACTAATTTTATAATGTAAGCATAACCTTGAAATTATATGAAGACAGTTTGAGAAAATCTAATTTCAATATATTACTATAAACATGAATGCGAAAATGATATTTTATGAAATGTGCCAAAGTATAACAAGCAGTGCAAAAAACATTAATATAGTATGGCCAAGTAGAGTTTATCCTAAAAAGGTAATACCATTTTAACAAAATAATTGTTTAACACAATTATCAAACTAACAGAGAAGAACCTTGTAATCATTTCCAAAATACTCTTATCGTCCTAAACAACAGATAAAAGAGTTAACTAGATCTGCATGCATCTTCATGAACTTATCTCTGAAATACAATTTTTAAGTGCACCAATAAAATTCAGAATGATACTTATCATTTGCTATCACATGTGTGAAATTTTAAAATGATATATTGCTGGATATATATTCATAGTAAAAATATAAAAACATGAATGATGTGAGTATATCCCTATTTCCAGTATGCAAATAACTCCATAAATAAATGAATATCAGAACTTCTGCTATAGAATTTAAGGCTCCATGTGAACTGATTTCTGCTGATGTGTCCAAAATTTTCTAATATTATACTTCTAGCTCTCTGTGCTCAATCCTTTCCTCAATCCATTCATGCATTTGATTGTGTCATGGTACAACTCACCATGGAGCCTATTTGCATGTAATACCCTCCTTCTGGAATGTTCTATCCTTACTTTTTCTCCTAAATAAGTGATACTTATCTATCAGCTTTTACCCCATTCCTCACTTATTTAGGAAATGCGTTGTCAGATTGCCTCATTTTACTGATAACATTGTATACTTACCATTTCTTCCTCCAGGGGAACTGTATTAGTTGATATTTCTTATTTATTTATGAGGCCATGTGGTTAATATTTATTCACCTATTAGGTTTGTATTCTCCAGGCATAAAATCAGAAACCTCATCTATTTTGCTGATCAGTATGTTGCCAGTATGCAGCACAGTTTTTCACACATTAAAGGTGCTTACTAAATATTTATTAAATTGGTGAATTAATTGGCAAAGTCACTTTCTTTTATAGGATTATTTTATTTTTGTCATGATCCTTTTGAAGTCGGTTTTCTTTCTGTTGATTATCCTAAGCCTTCATTTATCTTTCCCATGTGACTCATGCAGTCAATTGTGTTTGAGACATCTCTCCCTGGATGAGAGGAGATGGATATATGATTGATCACACCTTTAAATTATAGGGCTTAACTGGACAATTTCTAAGACAAGAGGAAGGAATATTGTAATCCTTAAAATATGTGTAAATGCATTTTAAGAAATTGCAGAAAAGAGCTTATAAATTAGATTGCATTGTGAAGTGGGATATTTAACAGGAAAGCTCTCTGAAACAAAAGTACGGATTGAAATATGTCTTTCTTCATGCCTGTATTATTTACAAGCATATCATCATCACTTTTTCCTGAGTAAAGCATAAAATGGCTTCAAAGATATTGAGTGAATAAGAATCTACAAAAAAATGAATTTTGGAAATCATTATTTTAGCAACTGTTTAATGCAGAGTGAATAAAAACATAATGGTTGTTCTTTTCAGGATTTCAACTATTCAATTTAACAACTATTTATTGAGTATTGTGTGTATAATATACTGGGACATGATTGATAAGAAATAAAGTGCTTTCAGAGAGCTTTCCAACTCGAGGCAGGAGCCTTGCCAACATAGCTACAATGCCAGGCAAAAGGTAAAAACTATTTTAACTTCTGTGACTTGAGCCTCTACAAAGACTATGTAAGAATCAGGAAATTGATACACATGGTCCTTATCTGTGTCTTAGTCCTTCAGAGGCAAGCGTGTGTTACCACCCAAGTTTTTACATGTCAATGAGCAAGGGACAGAGGAGTTAATAAGTTCACAAGATTACATGATTGCAGAGCCAAAATTAAAATACACTTCTGTATGATTCCTAAGCTCTAAGTTGGTGCACTGCAAGCCAAATACCTGAAAGTTGTGGTGAAGCTATGGAGTCAGAAAAGTCTCTTTATACTATAAGCTATTTTTTCCTCAGATGGGATGCTTCACATTTTGAAAAATCTAAGTTCAAATAAATTTCATAAATGCTGCTGTAACATACTCAATAAGCTCTGAGAAAGTTTTTAGTAAAGAAGCAGTATTTTCAATGCTTAACACAGCACTTCTCAAGCAACACTGGAACCAGGAATATTTTTCATTTTATAAAAGTTCTGGAAAAATCTTCTAGGCAAGAGGGAGTAATAAAACTTCTGTTTCTTGTTTCTCCTTCTAATGAAGACCCACTTCAGTTTCCCATCCCATCCTTCTGGTCAGGAATACCCATGTCCTTTTGTGATTTATATTGAGTTCTTATTTATATTCTATTTTAAATGTCACATCATCTGTGATGCATTCTGTTGATGCTTCAGCCATGAACATACACACATACTGTAACAAACACACAGATGTACATACAAAATCAGTCCTAATTATTTATAATATAGTAAATAATATTGATGACCATTTATCTTTAATGAACATTTACTGTGTTTAGACCTTTCTTAACACATTTCAATCCTCATTTACTGCTCACATTTTCCCTTCAGATAATATATTATTTCTTTGATCCTCTTCACAGAATTCCTTTAAAGACATATCTTCACTGCCTGATTGAGTCGTATCCTTAGCCTCTCCTGTAAACATGCCCTAAGCAGGTTGCCTCAGCATTCACCAGTTGTTCTTCTCTAGTGTACCAACAACTGGTAAATTGATTAACCCAGGCAACGATTTAGTCCACATTTTACTTGAATTATCAGCAGTATTTGGTGAATAGATCTCTATTTAGAAATTCAAACCGTTTCTTTACTTGTATTCCAGGAAACAATTACTTTTCTGGCTTTTTAAATAAATCGCTGAAAACTCACTTTGGACCTACTTTTGTTGTTTATCCATCACTACAGCTTCTAAATGTTGGCCTTCCCTGGCCTTTTGTGGTCTTTTAATGATTCCATCAAGTTTCATGTTGAACATGTGGCTAAGAACACACTAATGCAGCAGGCTATCTGGCTTTGAATACACAGCTCAACTACTTTGTTAAAGGTCTAAACTTAGGCAAGTGATTTATCTCTACCCATCTATCCCTAACTTAGTTACCTAATCTGTGAAAATGTAATAATACCTATGCAATAAAACTATGGAAACATTAAGTGAATTAATATTTGTAAAAGGGCAAAGCAGAATATCTGGCACTCTATGTTTGTTGATTTATTATGGGGATTTAATAACTCATAACATCTATCTATCATGGACTTCTGCCATAAACTTGTAAACCACATATCCAACTACTCATACAGTATCTCTACTTGGAAGTCCAATGTACATCTCAAATTTATTATGTATAAAATAGAAGGTCTTTATCATAATCCTTAAGCCAGGCAAACTCAGTGAACAACAAGTACATCCAGCAGCAAAGACTAATATAATTGGAGGTATCCATGACTCTTGTTTCTCTCAGACCAAACTCTATCCATCAACTCTAAATTCTTCTGCCCTCAAGTTATCCAAAATCCTGTGACATCTTACCTCAATTATTCAGCTCCTTCATTTCAATGGTATTGGCTTCCTTGCTTCACTGTGGATTACAGTTGAAATTACACAGAGTAGTTGTTTTAAAATATAAATGAGATTATTTCTCTTCTTTACTCATAAATTGTGACTTCCTACCTCACCAATTAAAAGCTGAGGTCCTTAGAATGGTTCATAGAATACATAATCTAGCCAGGCATGGTGGCCTGTACCTGTAGTCCTGGCTACTCCAGAGCCTAAGTTAGGAGGATCTCTTGAATTCAGGAATTTGAGAACAATCTAGGCAATATGGTGGACTCTGTCTTAAAGAAGCAAAAAAATAAACAATTTCCTCTGTCTACCCCCCACTGCCTGGAGTCTATTCTCTTGCTAACCTTCACTGCCATTTTACTCTCACTGCTTTTACCTCCTCCTATATCCTCCATCAATCCAAGCTTGCTCTTCTCTCACTGCCTGGAGACTCTGCTAGGTCAGTCTTTCCTCAGGAATGTGAAACATTTATGTTTTGCATTCCTGTAAATATTTTCTTAATGTTCATCTTCCCACTAAGTCCTACTAAGGCCGTTTACAAGGCCTTCTTTGACTACTATGTCAAAATTGCAACTCTGTTCTGTCCCCAGCCTTCATTCTCTGCATATTTCTTCCTCTATGTATAATCAAGACAATTTGATACACCATACATTTTATTCATTTGTTTCTTTTTGTTCAGCTTCCCCCTCTAGAATATAAGCCTAATGAGGGGAGAAATTTCATTTGTTTGCTGCAGATTCCCACAACTAACAGAGTATATGGCACATTATAAAGCACTTAATGAATCTTCATAGAATAAATGACTTCTTTTCTTTGATAAATTACGAATATAAGACTCATAGATATAAGTAACTTTCCTAGACCACTTGTCCAAGCAATCCAATATCAAACCAAAGAATTGGAAGACCAAGGTCAGCATCTAGAGCACCTACGCCTAAGCAATTTGTAATTTATGGAGAATAATAGTCATGTGCATACTCTCCTTCTTCACTAGAAGGTAACTTTCTTGGGAAAGCAACCATTTTAGTCATCTTTATAACCTTAACACAGTGTTGGACTCACAGATCACTGGTTTGCTGAAGCCAGCTTTCTATTGGAGAAGATGAACCTATTTCCCCTGAAGCTGTCTCCCCCAAGAATGTAAATTTCTTATAGCTCAAGACTCTATTCATGCTCTAGCCAACATTATCACCCATGATCCACAGTGACCTTTCATTTGACTAAAACTCTAAATTCTTTTTGTTTAAAAGACAATTTGGAGTCTTTCATTTATTTACTTCCACTATGGATTTTTAAATCTAACTTTGTATTTTTGCTATTAAATTCCATTGTCAGTTTTAACTCACTGATTTAGCCTTTGATTGTCTTAGTAAATTATATTATGTAGGAGATAAAGCTCCCCAGTTAAATTCATCCTTAAATTTGTTAAATATGTCTTGCATGTGATTAAATAGTTTATTTTTAAAATGACATAAGAAGGATGTAAAATTTCATTAATTTCATTAATAGAATTCAGAGACCTTCTTTGACAGTAAGCCATTAACTAGCATTGTTTGATAGGAAAGATGCAACCAACAACTTAACTATCCAACCAGTTATATTCATCTTATGATTCTTAAAAATACCTTAGGAATTATTTCAAATTCCTTTTTGAAATATGCTTGATTCAGAGGAGAGCCACATTTTCTATGTTAACTTCTCCTTAAAATTCAATTGTATACATCTCTTTTGTGCTTCCATGGAATTTTGTGCAAGTCCCTATCTTAGTCCTTACCACAAGATACCTTGATTTCCATTTTCCTCCGTCTCCTCAAGGACAATAAAATCCTTGGAGATGAGTCTGTGCATCCTTTACTTGTGCATTACCAGAAATCTGTCCCCTAATATGTATTCAATAAATATTTGTCAAATCAATGAGTAAATAACACAGAGATTCACATTTTTTCCTTAAAATGTAGAGTTCTGCATGAAGTTTACAGTTTTCTCTAGACTTATTCTAGGAAATATTTTTTTTAAATGAGTCACAATAATTTTGGGGAGTAGAGGAGCCCATATATCTCTGTGCCTCACTTAAAACACTATTTTAGTTTCATGTATAAATGAAATGTGTGACTTGGTTTCATAACAGAAAGATAATTTCATCATTTAAAAGTATAAAAATGTGCAAGCTGTTGTGGCTATTTCTCTTTTCATCCTTTTTCTATTTTACCTTTAGTATTTCTTTTTAAAATGTTGGAAACAGTTTTTCATTAACACACTTCAGAGAAAACAGTTACCAATGTTTCCATTCCTAGACCTGGAGTACCTTCTAAAGGATCATATGAAAATGACCAAGTGCAAAGAAATCACAATGTTCCTGAATATTGATGAATGCAAATCTAAAATTTACATTGAATTTCTGTTCCTTGCCTGGTGCTTGTGAATTTCTCAGCATATATGGAGTCTAAAATGTCATCTTATTTCTGCCTTTCAGTGGTCAGATATAGATCCATTTCTGTTATAACTAAATTCCTATAAAATATTCACCAGTAAATACCCAATTTTCCTACACACAAGTTGAGTAATTAGTTTCTACTACTGACTGAAAAACTCAATGGAAGGAGAACAAAACAACCTCGTACATTATGTGCAATCTTTATTAATTGAACTCTAAGCTAGCCCTTGAGATTTTTATGCAGTCTGCAACAGAAAGGTCAATGGAATACCAATAAATCCTCTTGTATTTGTTAGTTCATTTTCAAATGCTGAAGTTTAGTGATAATTGATTCAATTTCTTTGTAATCCAATACCAAAGCAGAGAAAGTTACTTTCTTCTTACTTATCCATTTGTATTTACATTTCCAAGGAAAATTAGGAGGACATTTGTGATAGAAATGAGCACATAAGAGTTTGAGAATATTTCTCAATTTTTAACATTTATTATCATAAAATGTCTGCAGAGGATATATTATTTTAAATTTGAAACAGTAATAAGTATTTATATTAAAATATTATGTTTAAGGTGCTATTCTAGGATCCAAGGATACAACATAATGGTAGTGAATGTGCTCAAAAAATTCATAATCCATTGGGGAAATATTAGAATATATTCCTATAACTGTAGAACAGAGCATTCAAAGATGAAATTTTATAAAGTGGAAAATTTTTGTACTGTACATTGGAGAGTTAGAATTTTCCAAGTTTTAATGAAAATACTAAGCAAAAGTAAAACATATGGACAAAGGCCCTGAAAATATCTAAAGATACAATTCTGAAATGGAGTAGAGACCTATGTGACTGACGTATGGAGATATGGTCAGGAGTGATGATAGATAAGTCCAGAAGTAAAGTTGAAGTTTAAAATTTGAAAGCCATTTTTTCTTTTCTTTTCTGATTTAAGCTTTTAAGACTAGCCTACAGGTAGTGAGACAATATTAAACTATTTGAATTTTAGTGGTTTTTTTTTGTCTTTTTTTTTGGAACTGGGGTAACCAGAACTAAACCTCTATATTTGAGGTTCAGGAAGTTATCATTGGTACAATGCAGAGTTATAAATATTGCAATTACCTTAGCAAAGAGACTCAGTTTGGGCAGTCAGTGTGGATTTAAAGGAGGGGAACGATTTATTACAAATTAGAATTAGGATTCCATGATTGGAGAAAGGTGGAAGTCAAAGGGGAAGAGATGTCACTGGGTTTCTACTCAGTGTTATTGCTTATAATTGTAACTAAATGGGAATTAACATTTTGAAGCCTACTCATTTAATTATAATTTCAGATTTTTAAACTAAGTGTTCTTAATTTTGAAGAACTAAGCATGTAAATATCTGAGTAATGTTTTCCAGTTCATGCAAATATATACCTAAGTGCATACACGTTTGTATCTTGTTTACTAAAGATCTTCAAGAATATTTTTTAGGGAAAAAAGTAAGAGCACAAATGTGCATATTTCATTACACATTCAATTCTTGCATCTCCCTGTCACTGGGGAGAAGAGAAAGTCTTAGTCCTTCCACATTTTCCTTGTCTGCCTGGTCAATGTCACTAGGAATTCATGTATAATTTTGGCCTATAATAAACAGAAAGTGTTTGTATGTAAAGTTATATTTGACTAATGAACAGTTATTTGAGTTTGCTTGATATCATGTATAGGTATGTTTGTGTATACATGTGTATAATAAAAGTATAAAATCTCAAAAGGCAATTGGTGGGCATTTCTATAAAACAATACATTTTTCCTAATTTTTTATTCCAACTGTATGCACATAAAATTTTTCTAGTGTCACATCTTCACATTTTCACAAAAGTAGTCAATTTATTCCTTGAAAATGGGGTGTGCTGATGAAACTTGGATATTCAAAAAATGGCATGTTTCATATCCATATTCATTGGAAAGACATAATAAGAACTATATACCAGAAATTTTGCATATAAATGAAACCCTAAATTCACCTAAGTTAAAAATGAATTATTAGGTCACAGCCATTTATTAAAAATAATCAACAGATATGATGTTTTATTTCTTATTTAGTTGTCTTTTTTGTTTGTTTAATTTTAATCCTAGAATCTATTATTGCTTTAGGAATTTTTGATCAATTAGATTTTTATGGTTAAGGGCTTCCCTTCAAAAAGTATTATAAATTCTTTCTCTTAATCTGCTCTAGATGGGCCATGAGTCTACTTTTGAGATGCACTTTGCTACAACATAATTTTCCTTAACTTAGAGCATTTTTAAGTTTATAATTTGAATTATATTTGCATATTACTCAGTTAATTTGAAATCCAGGTCAATTCATCTTAATCTGTAAATGTAGTTCGGTTTCATACCCATGAAAAATAACACGTAAAATTTGTGTTTTCCCTCAAAATGACAAATTCAAAGGAAAACATCTTCCCCGTTATACCAAAGAGAGCACTTTAAGCTTACATCTTCCCCATGCATCCAACTACAGTAGAATGTGTGATTTAACTACACTAGCCAAAAGGCATTATTGCATATTAAGATGGGAAAGCACTTTGAGGAATTGACCAAAGGTTGAAATGACAAAAACAGTGAGCAAGGCCAAGACAGAATAGACAGGACCACATTTGAAAAGTGATGATCAGGAAGGTTAATGGTGTTCTGTCCTGCTACATCAGCTAAGTCAGTAAACAAAGACTCTCCTATACATTTGAATGGAGGTACAGGAGGCAGCCAGAACTTTTCAGAGATATTATCAGGCAACAGCATTATTTAAAATGATTTGAAGTTTAGTCATGACAAACTTGTAGCTATATAAGTCATGACAAAATATATATACATATATATATGCATAGATATAGAAAATAGTTTATATACTTCATTTTTCTTCTTTTTCAATTTTCATCTTCTGAGAGAACAGAATTTTCTTGCTTCTTTCTTTTTATACAATAATCCAACACTACAGCATTCCATTATTATTCTAACTACCCAAATCCAAATTAAATCTACGAAGGCTACATTAATTTCCTAGGACTTCCATAAGAAATTATCACAAACAAAGCATATTATAAAACAAATTTATTCTTTCTAGAGGCCAGGAATCTAAACTTGTTAGCAGGGTCAGACTCCTGCTTAAGGCTGCAGGAAGAATTCTCCCTTGCCTTTCCAACTCCAGGGGGTTACCAGCAATCTTGACATTCCTGAATAAGTGACATAGTAATTTCAGTCTCTTATCTGTCATTATGTTGCCTTTTTTGTGTCTTTGTTTTTATAAAAACATCAGTCATTGGATTGAGGGCCAATCCAGTGTGACCTCAGCTTTATTGAGGTAATCTTAATAAATAAAAATTGTATATATTTAGGTGTACAGCATGACATTTTGATATACGGATACATTGTGAAATGAGACTCTAATCAAGGTAATTACCATATTACTTAGCTGAATTACACCTGAAAACCTATTTCTGAAGACTTCATCTTCAAATAAAATTCCATTCACAAATACTGGGGATTAAGAATTACACATATCTTTTGTAGAGGACATAATTCAATCCATAATAGGTGATTAATTGCAGGTAGATATTTAAAAGGAAAACTACTTCCTATATGGGTTAATTTACATGAAAGTCCTAAAGAAGGACTTTGTAACACAAGTGTATGAAAAAATTAATACATTGTACAGATCAAATCATTCCTTGTATGTACTTTCTGTCCAAGGTTCTCCACGAGCCAACTTCAGCAAACCCAATCAAAGGATTTACCACTCTACTCTCTCAACAGAGTGGACAGGTACAAATGAAAAGAGACACACAGAAAAAATTATTTATTTTTTAATATTTTATTTCTATATTTTATTTTATTCTCTTTAATTGACTAATTATAATCATGCATATTTGTGGGATGCAAACAGATGTATTAATATATATGCAATATATATATACACACACACTGTAGAAATATTCAGTCTGGTTAATATATCCATCACCTCACCAATTTTTCATTGTTTGCAATGAGAATATTAAAAATCCATTCATTTAGCAATTTTGACATACACAACATACTATTACTAATTATGATCACCCTGCACTTAAGTAGATCACTAAAATATGTTTCTCCTATCTGGGACTTGTACCCATTAATTAACATCTTTTCTTTCCATCCCTTCCTCTGGCCTTTGCTAATAACCTTTCTACTCTGTTTCTGTGGAACTAACTTTAAAAAAATTCCATGTGCATGTGATCTCACATGGTATTTATCTTTCCATGTATAGTTCATTTTATTTTGTACAATATCCTGCAGTTCTATCCATTTTGTTATGAGACACATACTTTCCTTTTTTAAGCTACATAGCCATTATTTACCTAATAAGTATTTATTACATTTATTTGAGCTACATAGTATTCCATTATATGTATAAACATCTTTTATCCACTCATTCATTCATGGACAACCAAGATACTTCCACATCTTAGCTGTTGTGAGCAGTACTACAATGAACATGGAAATGGAGGTGTCTCTTGACATACCAATTTCATTCTTTTGGAATACAAGTACTGGGATTGTTGAATCTGATACAGAAAGTACATATTGTGTATTTTATTTTCCTCTCACTTAGTAGTGTTTTGACTTTTATAATAAATATTGAAATATTTATGAACCAAATTACACAATAATGGCTTTATATTTCATGTTTTTTCCATATTAGTATGTATTTAGGTTTGCATATTCCCCATACATAGTACATATATGAAGGACATGCATAAAACAATAAGAAGGACATGGATGCAAAAATTTTGGCAGCAGAAAATTGCACGAATGTAAATTATTTTGTTGGATACATTTTTAAATTCTCCCCAAATATTTTTTTAAGTTTTAATTAGAATAAGTCTTTGTGAGGTTTAGATCAGTTAAACTGGGTTCTTTGTGCCTGTTTACTAGTTAATACCCATTCACAGTCATGAAATCTTCACCTCTGGAAGAGCTGAGGCCAGAATAGTGAGGTACCTTTATCTAGGCAATTGAAATTCAAGTTTTAATATGATTTAAAGGAAGATAAATATATTTTTAAACAATTTTTTCCTTGTAAGCCATAGGTCAGTTTTGTGGTAAAACTTCCCTAAGCATTCTAAACAATTTATAAAGTATTTCAAATTTTGAATAACTTGACATATAAATCATATTCTACCAATACACATCTCAAATCATTGTACTTAACACAGAAAATGCAGCTAAAATTGGAATGAAATTTTTTCTTTCCCAAAGCATTTTTATTTGTTTGAGAAGAAGAATTTTTAAAATTATTGTGTTTAAATTTTTTTCATCAGTGTAAACACTTTAGAAAAGAGAAAATATATTATTCCAAATTAAATTGATGAACTTGGTGCTATAAAATAGCCAGTGAACATTTTTGTTAAGATTATTTTTTGTTAATTTCAAACACACACAAAGTTTGAATAATCAATTATTTAATTAGTTAGCTATTTAATTTTGTGCTGTAGATTGAACCCACCCAAGATTCTACAACTGAGCTATATACCCCAGGTTCCTGAATTTAAAGATTTTGTTATTGATTTTCCAAGATATTTTCATCTAAATGAAATATTATAGTTTAAATTTATATCTAAAACTTATATGGAAACATCTACTTTACATGCAATTCATTTATATGCCAGAATAATTAATTAAATAATGAAATTAATTTCTATAGTACTTTTATTCAGTTCTTCTGAATATCTGGAACTGACCTATTACTTTTCATGGCAGGGTCCCCAAAATTTGCAACAAGTTTCCTTCAGAAGTAGAAGGA
Organism: Urocitellus parryii; assembly: GCF_045843805.1. NCBI lineage: Eukaryota > Metazoa > Chordata > Mammalia > Rodentia > Sciuridae > Urocitellus > Urocitellus parryii. The sequence goes on along the minus strand of NC_135538.1, from coordinate 64,678,687 downwards.
TTGTTGGATATAACAATCCTGGTCCTAACTCATACTTTTATTGGCTTCTATAGAAATATATTTCAGTGAATCTGCTTTTAATAAACCACTCGAATAATTCTTGTGCCTATTTAAGTTTGAGAAACAAGTGGTAAAAGTGAAAAGCCACAGTGTCCTAATCTTTTCAGCATCAGTATCTCTGGGCTTTGCTATACACTGGGAGGATCTTTGCATAGCATATAGTGAGGTTTCCAATATCACCTCCAGACCCAGGTGTAGAAACTGAAGAAGCCCTGGATGTCTCTACAGATTTTAAGAAAATAAGTAGTTCTGTCTTTGCCCAGAAATTGTGCATTTAAAAAAATGGCTAATAAAATATATGTATAAATATGAACAAATTAATTTCAAACACCTGCCATTACAATTACCTATATCCCAAGCATAAGTACATTTTAGTACATTTCATAGTGGCTGGAAGTTCTATTAATTCCTTATCTTCTACAACAACTCAGCAAATAGGAGAGTCTGCATCCTCCTATTCTGTGAAATTCAGAGGTACCTTTTTTTAGGAGTCAATTTCTGTTCTGCTCAGTTTAAAAAGACTTACAGTAAGTTTACTTTCATTCTAAGGATCAGGACAGATCATCCAAACCAGCTAAGGAAGAGGAAAGGGAGGAAGAGGAAATCCCAAGCAATGCAAGATTCCTAGTAGTGAAAATAAGCAGAAATCATAAAAGTGAGCACAAATCATAGACTTCTTCCATTGCCACTCTCCTTTTCTCAGGTACGACAGAGATATGGACCACGTAGGTTGAACTTTAAACCATCTAGCCCCAAATTGTCCTAAAATTAAATGTTTAAACACATTAATATTTTTTTCTCTTCTTCCCTTTTTCATCTGGTTTTGTACCGTTAGGTCAAAATTTCTTACTCCCATTTGTGCTTAATATAAATGGAAAGTCAGTATTTTTTTTTACTGTAAAGGAAGAAAATATTTTCCATGTACTTCATACTGAAAGGATAGGGCATCGCATGCTGACTACATGAGGCAAACCTGTAGGAATCAGAGTGGGCTCTGGAATCAGCCTGTCTTGGTTCTAATCCAGAAACACCACTTATAACCTGGAAGACCTCAGACAAGTTGCTTTACCTGTCTGTGCTTCATATCTTTCATCTCTAAATGGGAATAGCATTGCCTCATAGGCTTGTTAATGGGATGAAATGAGAAAAAAATATGTATAAAACCCTTAAATCTGAGCCTATATGTAGTGAACTTTTCATTTATCCTCAGTGCTGTTACTGTGTTATTGAGGCTTAAGCTGTCAGCATGATTAAGGAACCCTCCAGTGGGGTGGCCAGGCTTCTGCTTACCTTCTTTGCCTCCCACGTGTCCTCCTTTCACTTCCTATCACTCTGCTCTACTAAAGCCAGATTACTTTTTAGTCCCAAACTCTATTATCCCTGTCCTGCTTATCTTTGTGCTTGCCGCACTGCCTAGTCATCCTTCAGCATTCGTACAACCTATTTTCTATTAAGCTCCTGCCAAGTAAAATGGACTGCTGCTGCGTTAGTGTCCCCTGCCAGACATTTGTTCAAAGTTCTTCATTTCTCTTTCCCTGCTTTCTCCTCTAGACTGTGAACCTTCCAAGGGCAGGAAGAATGTGTTAGAAACCCTGAGGGCCATAATACCTGGCAGCTCTCTGTTATGTAGAAGGCATTTAGAAAAGTATGTTGAATTAAAGAGCGCTTAAAAACTCAGTCTAGTAATTCTGAAGTCATAAAATTCTATTTAAAGTACAGTCACAGGAATTGGCTTCATGACCTCTTCTGGCAGCAAATCCCATTTATTATCACAAATGGCATAAAGTCATTGTGGATATTTGTTCAAAATTCAAAGTCATTTAATCACATCTGATAAATTGAATTAAGGTCTTGGTCCTGTGAATGGAATTCAGTTCTGAATATATCTGTGATGTTTCTAGCAACACCAATGACCTCTAATGTTTCATTTCTATATATAAACATTGTTCCATTTAGTTATTTTACCAGTTTTTAAATTTGTATATCATATAGGGTTATTACCAATCGTTACACTATCTTTTGTTTTGTTTTAGTACTGAGATTGAACCCAAGAGTGCTTAACCCCTGAGCAACATCCCCACTCCTTATTTTATTTTTATTTTTTTATTTTGAGACAGGGCCTCACTAAGTGGCTGAGGCTGGCTTTGAACTTTCAATCCTTCTGCTTCAGCCTCCTGAGTCACTGGGATTACAGGCATGTGCCATCTTGCCCAGCTAATTAGACTATAATAAAAAAGTTCAATAGTATTTTTTAAAACAATTATGTAAAACTAATGTTTTTATATTCTCCCACTTTGGTGGATTTTACACAAATCTACTGAAGTAGCTGGCACAGTGGTGCATACCTGTAATCCCAGCTCTTCAAGAGCATCACAAATTCAAATCTAGCCTGGACATCTATGTCAAAATAAAAGATAAAAAATTAAAAAAGGAAAGTATTTAGGGATGTAGCTCAGTGGTAGAGTGTCTCTGGGTTCAATTCCCAGTACCAAAAATTTAATCAATTGGTCAATCATCAATCTACTAAACTATCCTGAATAAATATCTAATTTCTAATACTAAAATTAACCCTTCTCTATAGAAAAAAAATGTACATAATTAAGAAGTCTCTGAATGCATTTTCATTTATGAGAAGACAAAATTAATTAACCACATTTATATTTATTCAAATATATCACAAATATCCAAACACTTCTTTCCATGGCCTCTGTGGCAAAACATAACAACAATGTTTCTCATTTCAACTACTGCAATAACCTTTGGACTGGCTACTGCTTCCACAATTTCCTCTCCACTAAACAGAACATTTGAAGTGATTCTTTAAATTTTTAATGAGATCATGTTAGTTTCCCAGTCAAAGCTCTCCTATCTCCATTGAACCATGAAATAAAGCCCAAACTTAGGATGGCCTTTGAGGCACAATGTATCTGTTCAGTTAGCTCCACCTCCTGCCCTGCACCCTGGATCTCCATGACTGCAGGTACAGTGGAAATTTAAGAAATTTTTGTAATTCAAGAAAATTTTAAAGCATTTTCTTTCATTTAAACCAATCATATATGTTGGCTAAAAAGTATTAACATGAAAATGAAAAAGTTAAAAACAATCATCTACTTATTTGGCCTTTCTTTTGCTAAGCATCCATATATTTATTGTTTTAGTAACATGGGTCTACTTTTTGTGCTATATAGTACAAATGATAAATGTAGTAAGTGGAGAACATGAAATATATTTAGCTATCAAGGCATACTCAATTCCTTAGAGTTTCAATTACAACATTCATTCTTTTTAATAACATTTTCCTTTATTGATCTATGTAATTTAATAATGTTTTCCTAAAAATTTATGTAATTTAATAATGTTTTCCTATCAATTCCTAAAGAAACCATGAATTGATATAAATAAAGAAACCAATAATACATACAAAAAAAGGATAGGTTGTAAGATGTGTGATTTACTTTAGTTTCCCTTTTAGTTCTTTAGCTTTATATACAGTACACCCAATGTGTTTAGCTAACATACTGTTTCTCTCTTTTTCAACAGGTTTAGAATGTAATAACTCAAGAATTCGATAACACAGAGGAATAGTTTAACAACTGTTTATGTGCTTCCCATGATATGTTCTCTGTATTGTAAGTAAATATTTACTTTCTCAATCCAGCTTGTTTGTGGGATAAATATGTTCAATTAGAAATTATAGGCAACTTACACTGTTTAAAACTCACCCAAAATATAAAACAAATTTATAAGATTATCTACTATGAAAGGATGTTCTGTAGCTTAGATTTAATACTGTATCAAAATTAAAACTTAAAATTATTGTCTATCATGATAGAATATTTACTGATGTTTAATTATACTTTTAAAATGCTATACTTAATACTCTTAAGAAATAATAAACATTTGAGATGTATATGTCTACCTCTATTTGAACTGCACATTGTACATGTATATCAGAACATCACATAATGGCCAATAAATATTTACTATTTTTATGTGTCAATTGAAAATAAAAAGGTTGTGAAAGCAATGCAGGAATAAAGAACTACTAAGCAGTAAGTTTCAACTCTTAGAAATGGCAAAGAAAGGAAACAGCCCAATTATTTCCCTCAGAAGAAAGTAAGCCATGAATTGAAGCTCTTCACTTAAAAAAAAAACTATAATTTTTAATTTTTTAACACCAGGACATGCTATATTTTAACCACTAAAATTATCAAACCTAAAATTTACATCTCAAGCCTTACTCTTCACTCTCCCAATTCTTTTTTTGCTGTAGCTCTTGTCTAAGGATATAAAATCTGGCACCCATGATGAGGAATGCAGTGAACCTTGATCCTTCTTCATGGAAGGGAGGAAAATGTTGGGTGCCTGATGTTATTTTGAGAGTTTGAGGTGGTGATAGGTAGGGTATTGACATCCTATTTCAGGATACAGACAAATTTTGATATAAAATATAATTTAATGCATAATGTAAGACTCTAAAGAAGTACTCCTATCTATTAAAGTATAACATGTATAAAATATAATATTTTTAATCAAGATAGAATAATTTTAACACATGATCAGTGTAAAAACACTAATGAGACAATTTATATTTTTCCCATTAATATTTGAAATTCAGTGTATTCTTAAAGCACATCTCAATTCAGACATTAATTTTGTATTGGACATACTTGATTTACATTAAAATATTATGAAATTTACAATTGAAGAATTAGGTTAACAAATTCAAGTTTTCCCACACATATTTTATTTTTTTTAATAACTAAGTCAAATATCAATTTTAAATTTACTTAAAATTAAGGCATTTCTGCAGTCAAACTATCCACATTTCAAGGGCTCAACAGCTACATATGTGCATTTGATTGCAACATCGAACAACTATATTCAAGAGAACTGATGACAAAATGCTACAATTCTACTACCTAATGCTACAATTCTACTACCTAATAAGTCTTTTAAGATAACTCTGGACACAGTAAAGAGGATATAACTTTAAAATTTCAATAAAAAAATTATCCAAAAACTCTGACTTAAAGTAAGGTTTTATATAATCATATATTTATGAAACATGTATGGGTAAGAAAAATATACAATAATTTCCAAATAATAACACATGTTAAAATTTGGAGTTTCTTAATTTCAGTTACATTTTCTGCTGTAACTGAAGGAATTAGATAATCATAGCCTCTTTGTTTCAATAAGTGAATCAAAATTTAGATATAAAATAAACAAAACATTAATTGTGAAATGCACTCATGAAAGAATGAAAATATAAGCTGCAGACATGTAAATCAAATTCTGATAAAGATTTGTAACCAGAATATGTAAAGAACTCTTATACTTAATAATATGTGATCAAATTGAAAAATGAGAAAAATATCTGTGCTTCACCAAAGGATATTTATGAATGGTTAATGGGTATATGAGAAGATGTTCAACATCATTAATCATTAGGAAAATGCACATTAAAACCACAGTGAAATATTACTCATAATCTATTAAAATTTATAAAATTTCTAAAATTTGACAATGAAAAATATTGATAGTATAGAGGACTACAGAGAAGTGTCATTCATTGATGATGAGAAATCAAAAAGCTACAAAGCCACTTTGAAAAACTATGTGCCAGTCCCCTGTAAAATTAAACACAGATGTTTCTTGACGTGAAAGAGGTTGCATTCCAATAAACCAATTATAAGTTGAACATATTGAACATATTGAAATATATAAAAAATCTATATAATACACTCAACCTACTGAACATAATAAAATTCCAGCATCATGAGAGATTATCATGTCACTAGATCAGAAAAAGATCAAAGTTCAAAATTTGAGGTGAATGCTGTACTGAATATGTATTGCTTTTGTTCAGTTGTAAAGTTGAAGGGTTGTAAATTGAACAATTTTAAGTAGAGGATCATTTATATACATTTATTATATGATCCAATGACCCCAATTCCAGGTAAATTAAAAACTTATTTTTACTGAAAAGCTATATGTGAATACTTGTAGCAACTTTAACTGTCAAAATATGAAAATAAAAAATCAGCTGTTTTGAACCAGTGAGTTGATAAACAAACTGTAGTACATTTACACAAAGGAACCCTACTTAATTATCAAAAGGATATATTGGTTCATTCATAGCATGCATAAATCCTAAGTGAATTTTGGTAAGTGAAAGAAGACAGACCCAAATGACTAAGTGTTGTGCGATTCCATGTATTGCAAATTTTAGAAAAGGCAAAACATAAGAGATGGGAAACAGAACAGTGGTGACCTGGTTTAGACATATGAAAGAATTGACTACAAAGTGACTGCAATAGAAAAGTTTGGGGGCAATGGAACTGTTCTATATGTTACTGTAGTGCTGAAGAAATTACTGTAGCTATCAAAGCACACAGAACTGTACAACTATATAGTGTGCAAATAAAAAATAAGAAAACAAACAGAATGGGGTATCCCAAAATGGAATTAATTAATCTAAACAAATTACAAATGTAAGTTATAATTTCACTGAAGGTTATTGGAAAAAAGGTAGTTATCAATTCTGTAACTACTTTGCAAGTATTCTGGCATGAAACAAATAAGTAAATTGTTGACAGCCAGAATAACCTGAACAAGAAATTAGAAACAAGATGGCTAAAAAAAGCAAGATGGCTAAATTTAATAGATTAAGGATGTAATACCAATATGAACTCATTTTTATTTAATATACATTCAGAAATAGAAATACAGAGAGTGTATTTCTATGTGCATACATGAGCACACCCACACAACATTAGCTCTCTCTGCCAAAAGGTTCTAAAAGTAGTGACTCTGCTATAGCAAAAAATAACCTTTCATATTCAGATTCAGCTTTTAAATACCATTCTCCAACATAAAAAGAACCAACTTCTGATGGGGGAAAATGGCTGATTCTAGGTCCTGAGTAGGAAAAATGCAAGGTAAGCCTCACCTGCACAAAACAAAGCAAAGCTAACGTATTGGGACATGTCAGAAGGACATGAGAAGCAACCAGAAAGAATTCTCAATGACCAAAGCTGAAACATTTTAACAAAATAATGATCTTATTATAAGCTAAAGCATAAAGCAAAAATCTAATAATCCACACTGATATCTGTAAGTGGTTGAATAAGCAAATAAATTGAGAGACAGATCTTACTTATATAAAAATTCCAAATAATACATGTAGATACCTCAGCTACCTCACCCCCCAAGATATGAACCTTAGTTCTGTTCCCTTTGAGTACAGACTAAATTAATGACTATTTATAAAGAGTGGAGATTATGGACGTGGGGAACGTAAGTTTTTCTAGAGAAACCTGGTAAACACCACCCTCAAAAACTGAAGTTTACCAACTCCAGTGACAAATCATATTGATACCATGTACTCTGGTGTGATGGGATTAGGACATCATACTTATGTGATATGCTTCCACAAAATCCATAGTCCCACTCTAATCATGAGAAAATCATTACACAAAGACAAATTGAGGGACATTCTACAAAATGCCCCACCTATGCTCTTCAAAAGTTGCAATGAAAGTGATAGGAAAGAACCACAGTTGAGGAGAGGAAGGAGACATTACAACAATGCAAGGTGCTACCTTATGTTTCACTTTGAAAGGAAATATAGGAATTATTGGGGAAAACTGAATAGATCCTATAATTTGGTTAATATTGTTCCATGAATGTTATTTTGACGAATGTGCCTAGTTAAGAATGAGGGAAGGAAATATGGGAAATCTGTGTGTATCTTTGCAACTTTTCTGTCAATCTCAAGTTTTTACAAAACAGAGAAATTAATTTATATGAACTACAAGCTTTTATTAGCAAGGATTAATGTCCACCATGTTTAAGGGACTTTAAATCTCAATAACAAAAGTAAAATAATTCAATTAAAAATGGTCAAAGAGAGGCTGGAGCTCTGGCTCAGTGATAGTGCACTTGCCTGGCATGTGTGAGGCACTGGGTTCAATTCTCAGCACCATGTATAAATAAATAAAATACGGGTCTATCAACAACTAAAGAAAAATTAAGAAAATGGTCAAAGGACATAAACAGCCAGTCCTCAAAAGAAGAAACTCAGCTAGGTGCAGTTATACTCACCTGTAATTCCAGCTAATCAGAGGCTGAGGTATGAGGATTACTTGAACCTAGAACGGAAACCAGCCTAAGCAACATAGAAAGATTCCAATGTCAACAAATAAAGGAGGAAGAGGTGGAAGAATTCAAATGATAAATCAAAAAAGGCATAAATATATAAAAATATTTTGTATTTGAAATAAAAGTTTCAACTATCCCTGCTCTAGGTTAATGAAAGCTCTTATTTGCATTGACTTTGTGCTAAACACTCAGGGTAGACCAAATCAAACAGAACTTTCAAATTTTAGTTCTGTGTATAGTTTATATTAATTTAAGACTTTATATAAAAACAACTAAAAGCAACTACATAGATATCAAGTGAACTAAATCACAGAAAGACAAATTCTGCATATTCTCTCTTATATGTGGATATTTAAAAAAGTGGAACTGAATGTAGAGTTGTGATTAGTTGAGTTTGTGAAGGGTAGAAAGGAGGACAATGGAAGGAAGTTGTACATTGCAAACCAAAACACAGATAGAAATCATAAATCTAGTGTTCTGCAGCACAGTGGAGTGATTTTAGATCATAATAACATATCATGCATTTTAAGAAGGAATTAGCTTAAAAGTACCAAACAAAGAGCAACGGTAAGGGGATGGAAATGTTAATTGTCCTGATTTGGTAAACTTATATTGTATGCATGTACTGAAATATCACACTATACTCAATAAATATATAGAATTATTAAACACTAATGATGTTTTTTTAATATTTAAGGAGATGTAAATGTAAACAACCCTGATTTGATTATCACAACTATATACAAGTATCAAATTATGACCCATAAATCTATATATTTAAAATATTAAAAACATTTTACCACTGAGAAAACTTCTATTAGGAAGATTTTCCCATAATGTAATATAATCTTTTCTACTTTTCTGTAAGCACATTTTGCCATTTGCATTAAGTCCTTATTAACCTCTACTGTTTATTTGCCATAAATATTTCTTCATGACTTAAAATTTCTTAATTATAAAGCACTTCACATATGTTTGCATTTTTAATACCTCATAATATTTAAATTATCCAAAATTATGGTTTAATTTTAATCTCTTTATAGCACATTTGGTACCATAATCTTTGGCAACACTGTGTTGCTCATCATTTAGACAAGCAACTTTAAAATCATTATAATTTGCTTCTCTTTTATTACATAATAGATATAGGCTTAAATATCAGATAAATTAGATGGTCAAAATACCCATAATATCTTTGTATAAATGGGATCAGAACTTATCTATCTTATCTAGTACAAAATAATACTTATTTTAAAAATATTGTCCATATTTAAATTCAAAATTTTTTCACTAGAAATGTCCTTTTCCTGTTGAACTTCCAAGTTCCACTTGTGCTACTGAAGTAAAAATCATTCTTGCTAATTCATTTGCAATATATTAGATGCAAGGATACTTTCACTTTAGGGAAGTATGATACTGAATATGAGCACAAAAAAAAACTAAAAAGAAATCACAAAATACATAAAATGAGAAGTGGGTTTTTTTACAATATGATCATAGGTCTCACAAAAGCATTTATCATGTTTTTTTCCCTTAAATTACAATCATTTCTGGTACAATTTTGTTAGATTTTGACTTATTATTTCAGAAGAAATAGACTCATTTTATAAAGCAAAGCATACCTGTTTTAGAATTGTGATCCTTTCCTTTAATACCTACATCACTATCCATCTGCTCCAATTCATTTAAGTAAGAGTGATCGCATAATCCACACAGTTTTAAAATGAAAAAAAAATTACAACATACTCTCACTTATCAGTAAATCAAGCTTTCTCCCTATTGCTTTTTAATCAGAATGTCACCTTTTGGGGAGATTGTTTTGTTAAGTAACTTGAAAGTACTTTATTAGGCTATTTGAAAAAAAATTCTTGAATGTGAAAGGATTATAAACAATGGAAGAAGACACACCAACAGAAAAGCATGTTTTATACTTCCTAGTAACCCTTATAAAAAGTACAGGAAGCTTATACAAAATCAGTCTGGTCCCTCCTCTATTTAAATGTAATTTGATAGCTGCTAAAATGCATAAATACACTTTGAAAAGTATATCCCCAAACTTACTTCCCTACCATATTTGAATGTTTAGAGCATTTACTATTTTCTTTTTTCTAATCTAAGCCCCTGCTACAATAGTAAAAGCCTGTTTCATTTTGTTTCTTTGTTTTGGTTTCATTTAAGAGCTTATTCAGATTAGTTTCTTTTTATAAGATCTGTTTCTTTTGTACAAAAACTTCCTACTATACTGCTTGGGGAATAACTGGTGCTTACACATATTTGTGGCACTGAATTTCTAAACAGAATACCACAGAGCCACATTTTTTCAGTTAAGGAAACTAGGATTCAGAGATTAGATAATTTAGAAAAAAAATGGAGGTATCCTGGAAGGAGCCACACATAGCAGGGGCTCCAGGGCCTGGTGCTTGTGATGAGCATCCTTTATATAGCAGAACATGATTCTTGGTGCATAAGTAGATCAAAATACAGATGGGTAGATGGAGGAGAATTAATAGATGGAAAAATAGGAAAACTTGTTATTGCTAATACTCCCCAAATATTTTTCATACCATGGATAGTATTTATCCAGACATGGAAAACTTATTTAAAGGAATTGAGGAACAAAGTTCATAACACAGAATTACTTGGAACTGAGATAATTTGGGAGACAATTGAATTTATAATATTTTACCTCTGTGTCCAGGAGAATTTAAATCCTTTATTTTGCTTATTTCCCCCCCCCCAAATAATGTTCATTTACTTTGATCTTGATAGAGAAATTAATACCACAGAAGACTTCCTACAATAAAGACTCATATGTACTTAATCTTCTTATAATTTTTAATGGTGTACTCTTATTTTGAATAAGCAGATATAAGAAGCTCAATGTCTGAACTTTAAATTACATGCTCCAGGGAAAGAATTAGCTGAAAAAAATGTCTACAAAACCTCAGTTGATTGTTCTCAAATTGGTCTTAAATTTTTATTTTTAGAGAATGTGATTGCTCTGTAGCTACACTACAGAGAGCAAAGAAAACACTTCACAGTGAACCAGTCCTCTTAGGAAAAACACTGTGGAGTGAATATTTATATTGGTAAGTACTTAGAATAAATGGAGACAGATAAAAATACCCTCAGATTTTATTTAAAACCATGCATATTATCTCAGTGGATTTTCTGGTCATCCTGATAAATCATTCTATATATTTTTGAATTTTAATTTCAATTATTTCTACTATCTTTATTTTAGTTTATTTTTTATTCTGAACTCATTATTAAAAATTAATCTTCCCTTTCACAATTCATGACCTATCACTTATTTTTGATTCATATTGTTTTATACTCTGAACCCAGTAGAAAGCTATTTTAAAATTTATGACTTTAAACTGATGTCATGAAACCCCTCCCAGAATGGTTATTCTCCAGAAGTTTTCATAGCTATTTTCCCATTTTAACTTTTATTTCTAATTTATGTTGTATACATAAATCTGCGTGATTTAAGTGTGTGTTTTGATTTTGTACTCACTGCCACATAAACATATTAGCCTATTTATTATATTTTAGGTATCTTTATGGTGACTTTTTGCTTAGTTTTTCTTATGGTGGATATTTGAGTATCTCTAAGTGTCCACATATATAAGTAGAATGTCATTTTAGATATTTATCAAATATATTTGTACTTTTTGGGGATCATTTCATTTTCCAGAGGAATTAGGACTCTGGAGCTCACTTAGGGATTAGGAGTTAAGTTTCTAGATATTCAACCTACTAGGTTTATAGCTATGGAACTGGTCATAAACTTTCTAAACTTTTCTTTCATCAAATAAAAAATAAAGATAAAACTAAAGCATATATAAGAGGCAAAGAATATAACTATATTCTTTCCAAGATTGTGAATGAATTGTTAACTTCCAGAGTATTTAGTTCCCTCAATTTCTTAAGCAAAAAGGAGCAAAGTTGACTTTGTTGCTTATGTAGGGAATGTTGAAATATACTGTTCAGCCACAGATTATCAAAGAGATGAGTGCTAGTATTTTACAAGAGTTGGAGGAAGAGTAGAATTCAATGAATTGTGTACTTTGAGAAAAATAACTCTATTGATGCTATCTGCAGAGCCATGGTTTCTCAAATGACAATATCATTGATTAATTAACTTTCAGATGTGTGTTCTTTGCATCAAGTCTTTTTCTGACCAACTGATTTTGAAAGTTAGAGGTTTTACCAATAGGTTGACTTGCAAATATTTCTTCACTGTGGTACATTGCCATTAATTCTTCAAATTTATGTAAAAGCCATTCTGCTGGTTTCTAGAAATGTCATTGTTTGAGAAAACAGTTTTAAAACTACGTCTAGAGACCACTTGCCATCACAGCTACTGAAAAATCAGTTGTTTCCTAGGAGTGTAGGAACATTTTATTCTCTAGCTATTTTTGAAATAACCATATGATAAAAAATTTCTTAGACAAAATAAAAAAGAATGCCAAGAAAGGATCTTTGTAAGGAAGACTAGGAAATAACTAGAAGTTGGTTATTAATGCAGTCTTCTGATAGGAAATAGTGTATCAGTATCAAACACTAAAATAAACATGAAGAGTTAGAACCCATGGAAAAGAGATGTAAAACTTTAAAAGTACATTTTAATATACTTTTAAGAATACTAAGTACATTCTAAAATTAGCTGTTAAGGAAAACTTATTTCTTCTTCACTATTAAACATTTTTTTAAAAAAAATGTATATTTTGGTTTTGTTAATACATCCTTAATTTTTTAATTTGTTCTAATTAGTTGCACATGACAATAGAATGCATTTTGACACATTGTACACAAATGGAACACAAATACTCCTTCCTCTGGCTGTACTTGGTGTGGAGTCACACCAGTAGTGTAATCATACATGTATGTAGGGTAGTAATGTTCATCTCATTCCACTTTCCTTCCCATCCCCACACCCTCTGCACAATCCAAAATTCCTTCATTCTTCCCCACCCACCCCCATTATGGATTAGCATCTGCTTATCAGAGAAAACATTCGGGCTTTGGTTTTTGGAGTTTGGCTTATTTCACTTAGCATGATATTCTCCAGCTCCATCCATTTTCTTGCAAATGCCATAATTTCATTCTTCTTTAAAGCTGAGTAATATTCTGTTTGTCTATGTGTACCACATCTTCTTTATCCATTAATCTGTTGAAGGACATGCAGGTTGGTTCCATATCAGTTATTGTGAATTGAGCTGCTGTTAACATTGATGTGGCTGCATCACTCACACACAAAAAAAGAAAACAAAACAAATAAACAAACAAAAACAGGACACTAGAAGCAGTCTCTAAGCACATTAGGGTCTTAATAGGACCTAACAAATGTAGCCAGGGGAATGTCAGGATAGGAATAAATGACAGGATGATATTACAAAGAAATCTCCATATGCCTTGATCAATGGTAAGATTAGAATATGAGTAAGAGAATTCCAAAATTGATCCCAATAATTTAGCAGCATTTAAAAAAATTGTCCTCACAGCATACTTTATGATCCATCAAGTTGTAAATCAGGATATGTAATTGTATCTGATTTTTTGTTAAAAGTAGCAAAAAAAAAAAAAAAGAATAAGTGTCAGAAAGGACTGATGCTAAAATTAGTGCCATTTTCCTCTGGGGACTGAGAATGGAAAGATGTGGATATAGAGTGTTCTTAAAATATTTACTTTGATTAATTTGTAAAGCTTTATTTTTGACTTTTTAAAAATGATAATATAAGAACATACTAAATTTGAAAATTTCATACCATTACAAGCAAACAGTACCACTGACAGAAACAGTAAGGTCTGAAAAGATTGTTTGATTCTAGAAAAGATGATGATTAGATGTATATTAATGTGTAATTGGTATAAAATGGGAATGAGACAAGGCCATGCATTGTGGTAGCTGCGGGCGACAGCATAGGGAGGGCCTGGGCAGGCTTTCTTCATTGTGGTTCTTGTAGATTTCAGATGACAGCCATCGTGCATATGGAATGAACTTGCCATTAGGACTGCAGGCTCAAAGCAAGACTCCCAAGTCCATGTCCTGGGAAGTAGCACCACAGATCTTTTCTAAGCTGTGTGGTCCCAGGATTAGAGGGAATGTCTCTGACATAGCCTGAAATGGTAGCTTATGTCATCTCCTTGACTTATCAATAGTAAACTCTGGGTCTTTCAACCCAATATGAGAGTTAGTAGACAGTGCCAAATCCTATTTTTCATACTAGTCTTTATGAACTATCACCACCTTGTTTTTTACTTTTAATCTGAGATATTTTTATCTATCTTCATATCTATATTTATATCAATATTCATATCATCTATGATTAATGGCTATAGTTAGATATCCCTGCTTGTCTGTTCAGTATTTATTCAAAATTACCCTTGAACAATACTGTTTTGGGACATTAGAGTGCAATCATATTGTAAAAAATGGATCCATGCTGGCTTTATGATGGCATGTTATAGAGCCAGTATTTTATTAGAGATTACTGATTGTTTCTCCAGATGGATTTACACTGATATGTCTAAGAAAATGCTTGCAGAAGAGCCTATTCTAGCTTGTTGACCCTAGCAATATGTTCCCCAGAATACTTTCTTTCTTTCTTCCTTCCTTTCTTTCTTTCTTCTTCCTCTTCTCCTTTTTTTTTTTTTAATCTGCCTATAAGACTCATTACAGGTGATGCTGGCATCTTCTATTCTGTCACTATTCAGCCCATTCTCACCATGAAAAAAGGGCTTATTACAATCTGACCTCTTGAAAAAATCTTGAATTCTAAGATCAGAGTAATAAATAACTCTTATTTATTCAATCTGTTGGCAGATGTAGACTTCCATGAATAATTTAAGCAGAATTTACCTTTTTTTAATCTATAAAATGAGACATCTAGTACAGAGAGTGACTATAATGACATATTGAAATTATGTATAGAAATTTATAGCATATTCTTTTTCTCCAGGAGAAACCACATAAATAATAAATCTTGCTTTCTTGTGTTTTTAATTTATCCAAAAACATCATAGAATTAAAATTCCTATGAGACCTGATGTCAAAAGCACAATGCTTTTGTCTAGCATCTTAATCTGTGAGTCACTTTATTTAAGTTTGTTCACTTAGGAATAATAATTCCTTTTTTGACTTAATGTTCTTATCAGAACAACAAATTGAAATGTGATAATGATCACAAAAGTACTAAATATGTATTATAGTAACAAGTATGGTCACAGTAGAATTTGCTTTTCTTTCACTGAAAATGATTTCCTTTCACTAAAAATATTCCCTAGCCATTACCTGAACCATGTACCATCACTGCTCAGCTCCTTTTCAAAGCCCTCTATTAAATCTCCTGAAAGCTTTCTAGAACTGGATCTAGCTTTCATTCACTTCAGGTTACAGCTGCTTTGTTTCCAGTATCATTATTTCATACTTCTGTTTGGAAATTTCACTGTCAGGTTTTTTATTTTAAAAATAGCAACACGCCTATAGTATTTTAAGCTTTTAAGTGGAATGAGGGTTGACCTCCTGCTTTCCCTCCCACCCTGTGATACTCCCCACCCTAGTGCTCATGCCCCTGGATCATCTCCCCTGGAGGCACAGATTAAAACTGCTCCACAGCCTTTGGATGCTACTCTTCACTTCCCTAAAATTCTGAGATTTTAAAAGCACTCACTCAACCAAGCAGAAAAACATCTATAACACCTTTATGCTATTCTGCAGAGCCAGGGTGTATTTTAAATTATCACTTACATGCAATGAATTGATAAGCTTCAGTGCATTTCAAAGCAAAGGGCTCTCTGCTTCTGCTTCCAACTGGGAAACTTAATTTGGTCCACTTATACATAGGTTTGTAAATTCATGCCATGCTTTAATTCATGTCATTTTCCATTATAAACATACTTAATTCACCTGAATAAATTCCATGGAGGTAGAGGCAATGTCATCTCTGCATTTTTAAACTTTCATATAGGAATTTCAGCATGGCCAGGCAATGACTGAGAAATATGAACTGATGATTAAAACGGAAATGAACAATCACCTGTAATAACATTAAATGATTGAACAGAGAATTTAAATCTTAAGGTCAAGCCTGATTAACCTAAGTAATAAGTCATAATAAACTGCTTCTATGAAGAGTTTCAGATGATTATTTGGCTGGAAGGGTAAAAATATCCCTCTCTATAAACTTCTTTTTCTTTAATAATAGAGGAATTCTTAAACAAAATTTTTAAAAAATTAAGGAATTTTAACTACATAATTATACAAAAAACCTTAGGATAACAACAGACACTATAAACAAAGTTAAGTTTTTACATTTAAAAACCTGAAGATGATATTTTCAAAAAATAAACATAAAGTGTGTCTAAAAATTAATTACAAAAAGTGAATGACACAAGAAAAAGGGAAAATAAAGCATGATTAGTCATCTCTTAGGGGAAATAAAAATGACCAATAAATAAAGGAAATAATGCCCAAAGTTAATACTTTATGAGCAAATGCTGCTTTGTAGTTTAATTAGATACTTTGTTTCATTAATAATTTATGTTGGGGGTGCTGGGATTAAACCCTGGGCCTCATACTAGACAAGTATACTTCTCTACCACTGAACTACATTCTTAACCCTTATTAGTAAAATTCTACATAGTTCATAATATCTAGTGTCATCATGAGTTGGTGGAAATTTTATTTGGGATAGAAACAATATGAGCCCTTTTGGATATCATCATGTTGATACTTAAGAAATTTAAAGAACGTAGGTGATTTTACCCAGTAACTCTACTTGCAATAGTTTATTAACCACAAACATCTGTATTCATCACCAAGAATCCTGAACAAAGATATTTATTGCAAATTTATAATGACAAGCAGAATTAAAAAGTACTCCTAATGTCAATCAATAGAGCAAGAGTCAAATATTTAATGGCATAGTCTTACCAATCAATACTAAGCAATTAGTAAAAATAATTTAGTGAACTTATAAAGACACTAAATAACAAAGTCAAATCATTTGGTAAGTCTCAGAATAAAATAAATTGAGAAATCCTAATTGTCTTTAAAAGTGTATGTGGTGTGTGTGTGTGTGTATCTTGACAGATACAGATACAGTATTATTTTGAAAATTCTAAAAGTTCATATATTAAGTAAGATGGAAGCCCATAATTGAAATGGAAAGTTATTCATGGTTTTGAGCCCATAATGTTATCTGATACAATATTTTAAAAGTTCATCCTAGCTGTAGGTGAAAGCAGGGGAGGGAAGAAGCAGGAATTTGACAGGAGCCTATTTAAAAAATCTAGACAAGAGATGACAGTTGTGGCAGACTGTTCCTAGAATGACTCTTGAGCAGCATGTGATCTCCTTCCCTTGACTATGGAGCCAGTGACTTGCTTCTAATCCATAAAATCTGGGGAAGATGAGTTGTCACCACTGTAGTTAAATTTGATGACATAGGTAATGAGAGGTCATTACTGTAACTCCCTTGTCATGTATTTAAGACTTCATCTTACTGGCAGAGCCACTGGAGAGATTACTTCTCACAAGCCTTGAAAAAGAAAGCTGTGCCATGAAATGGCCATGTTGGAGGAGCTCTTAGAGCAAAAAGTCAGCAGGAGGCTTCATATTGATAAGAGCAGCCTCCAGCAAAAAACTGAACATTCTAAGGTCATGTAGAAGACAATCTTTCCTTGAGCCACCTCAGGTGAGATTGGCTGTGTCAGAACAAACACCTACATTGGAGCCTGAAGAAATGAAATTCTGAAGCAGACAACCTGGTAAAGTTAAGACCAGAATTCTGAACTACAAAACTCTAAGACATTGAGTATATGTTCCTAAGAAGAAGAAAAAGAAGGAGAAAGAAAGGAAGGAAATGAAGAGTGAGATTTTACTAACACTTTAGTTACTATATATCTCCTTAGCAATGACTAGTCAGCTCCAGAGAATGTAGAGGAAGGAAAGAAGTCCATCTAAGAGAAGAAATTGGCAAAAAGATCAAATGACTTTTCACTTTAAGACACCACAGATTCTAATGATTTATGGTTACTGGGACAACCTTTGTGATAATCTATAACTGTGCTACAAAAAAAGTTAGAAATAAATTGTATTGCTGCACAGAAATTCTCACCCATGGGAGATTTTAAGCACCCGTGAGTGTTAAATGAATGTGTTTGCCAAGGCCCCTTAGGAGAATATAAATGGATATCAACAATGACTCATAGCTACCCAAATTAAATGAAAGGAAATTGTTTCCTAATAAGTAAATTAAGAGGATGGAAGAATAGTGAAACCTGGTGTGACAGCTAATGTCTCATTAATTACACCATTAATGGCATTGTCTCCCCATCATTCACCTTGAATGTCTCAGGAACACAATGACTAGATCTTCATAACCTGCTTGAAAACTTGATACCTTTTGTGAAAATACCTCTCAAAAGGGCAGAGCCATAGATCTCTTGGTTCTTAGACATCAAAGAAATGCTGTAGATTCATCTTGATTAATGAGTTTGTGTTAATGTTTCATACTTTTTTGGGCAGGGGGAGGGGAGTGTAACCGGGGATTGAACTCAGGGGCACTGGACCCTGAGCCACATCCCCAGGCTTCTTTTGTATTTTAGTTAGAGACAGAGTCTCACTGAGTTGCTCAGCACCTTGATGTTGCTGAGGCTGGCTTTGAACACTTGATCTTTCTGCCTCAGCCTCTTGAGCTGCTGGGATTACAGGCATGTGTACAGATATAAATATCCAACCTGACTTTATGTATCATTTTAAATACAAAAGCAATTCTTTTTCCTCTAAGAGTAACACTCTATTCTTTTTTTCCTTTTACACCATTGTAATTGAACTTCATGTACATGTTTTTAAACTTAGTATGGGAATAGAAAATGTGTTCATAATCTTCCTACAGATCCTGAATCTTTCTTTTATGTAGTGTGTCAGAGGGAGCTCTTGAAACTCTTTCTTCTTGCTGAGACAATGCTTGCTACTCTACTGTCATTTCTGAACTCATGTTTCAGAAATTCTTCAAAACTTAGTTTTCTTCCTTGAATTTTTTTAAGGAATCAGTACAGTATAGTGATTATACCTTCTGTAAAATTGAGTTAATAATATTATTGACCATTGTGTGAGTGGCACATATTAATTAGCACAAGGCCCAGTCCCTAATGAAGAGTCCTTAATGAATAAGGGCTGATATAATTATTTTTTCCTGAGTTTGTATTTCCTTTTATTCTCAAATACCATCTCTACTTCACATCTTTTCCTATTTGAATTTTATATCAACCACTTTTATGAAAAAAATGAAAAACAAATGAATACAACATGTCATGAATGACTATTTCCAAAATTTCATCTGTCTAGCATTGCTTTACTGACACTAGAAAGAGGAAGCAGTTTGATTATTCTCCTTTTTGATGTCTTTCCCTCCCTTTCCATATCTATAGTGAAGATGTAGTGCACAAGTATAGTGATGTCACACTCCCCACCTCGTTCACCCCTTTGTGCCAAATCTTTGTTGAGCTTAATCATAATCATCTAACCAATAAGGGGAATTCAGGTGTTTGTTCCATCTCTCTGAGGAGATAGTGCTTTAAAGACGCCATTCTTGTTCTACCACTTCTAGACATTCACAGAGGTTGTGCAGTTATTGAGTAACTTCAGGATACCTTGGCAAATCCCATTTTTCACACATTCATTTATTAATTCCTCTAGAAGTCATTTTCACAAATCCTCCAAAGAAAGTGAGGTTGGGAAAAGGTTTTCTATTACTTTGCAGGTATTATAGGAAACAAAGAAGTCATCTTTCTCTTTCACCCTATTACACAGAAAATTCCTTGTGTGGTGCCAACCAAGTAACCCTTTTCTGTACTATATGGACAACAATTAAAGAAGGGGAGGTGATCTAAACATACTAAATTTATTAAAACATATCAGTAAACTACAAGAGTTTTTTTTTTTTTACTATTACCACAATTCTATGAATAGAGTATAATAATACCCTTCATTTCTCACATAAGTCTCAGAGAATTAGAGATTTGCCCAAATCTTCATCTGAAAATGTAGTGGAGGTGAATGGAGCCATCTATCAATGTCATTTCCCTGCAGCCTCCCCACAAAATCCCAATGTTTCCCATAGTACATGGTGTTTTCACATCCTAACATTTATATCATTTGATTTTAGGACAGATATGAAGGACCTTTTATGTTATATGTTAAATATTTTATAGATGCCCATATTTCATTTATTATAGGAATTCTTTCCATCTTTTTGAAAAAAAATAATATTCAACATCATTTTGGGAAAACTGAACAAAAAAACAAAAAATGCAAAGACTTATACTTCTGCATTTCCTTTCCTGACAAGCTTTTATGAGCTGAAAATTAGCAAAACATCAGTTCTTCTCCCTGCAAAAGGAACCCTTCCATCTCTGTTGCAGCTGCCCTTTAAAGTTTAGTGGTAAGTGTGCATTCCATGACAGAACAATAATTTGGATAATACTGAAAAGTGAATCAGGCCATGGAAATATGGTAATATGGTAATATGGATAAATATCTTCAATACTTTTCTTCACAATACAGCTGAAATTTGTCCTTTCACTGGTTGTAAAGGAGAAGCAGTTTAGAGACTTGTCAACACTGGGCTAGACACATTTTGCAAGCCATTTACCACTCAACTTTATTTTGTTTTGATGTCTGGTGGTTTGGACACGCTAATTTTTATATGAAAAAAATATTATATAATGTGTCTTGAGACACTTTAATCAAATTTATGCTAAAATATAAAAAGCACAGATCAATTCCCATAAGCTTTCTTAAATTTTTTATGAAACATAATTGCCCTGAGCAAAAATTCCAGACTTCTAAAATTCTAGGCAAATAAAAAAAAAAACATGTTATTCTGTCTGGATTTATTAAGATTCTTGTATATTTAGGGAAGATATGCATGTGTATGTCCGTGTCTACTAGGTAATGACATGAAATATATTTCTTTCTGTAGGTTATAGTCAAATATTTTAAATGACATTATTAAAAAAGAAAAAAATAGCTCTAAAGATAGAACTGCTAAGAAATTCTTCCATATACAAAGAGAATCCTTTGCACTTCTGTGGTGATTTATTTATATAACTGAGAGCCCATAGGTGTGGGGCAGAAAAATGCAGTCAAATGTGGAAAAGGGAAACAGCCCCCAAATTATATCAAACATGATGGGTTGTTGCTATTGTTGCTACTCAATACAAAAAAAAAAATTAACCATCAGTTAATAAGTACTGGGTTCAGACGCTAGCTCTATAAATTGCTGGTTGAGGACCCTGGGCAAAGTTAATTACCACACAATGCTGTACATCCTCACCTAGAAAACAAAACACAAAACTCCCCTATCTTTCTGGGAGTTAACACAATTAAGGTGTATAATTCACCCATTGGACGTAATTCCTCACAATAATAATTTTTCAGTAACTGTTAGCAATTATCTTAATATCCCTACTGATGGGATTACAAACTAGTCATTAACCCACACAACCTACATTTTTTTTGTCGTTGTTCCATTGTGTCTGGCTTTCTGGCTTTTTAGATTTGTCCGGTTTATACCTTGTAGAAGTTATTTTCAAAACCAGTAGTCTCTCACGTAAAATAAATAAATAAATAAATCTTGCTTTTTGATTATCAAAGAGATATTATTTATTTGAAAGGGCCTATGGTTTTTTAGCTATTGTATAGACATAGTTTTACTTTGCATAATATTTTGCTATAGAATATTGAGTTGAAGCGAGTGTCATTTTAAAACATGGTTTCAAACAAATGTGTGTAAGTACTTTTTTTTCTCATACTTCTGTACAGATTCCCAGAAAACAGGACTTTGACAAGATTATCAGATATACAAAGTTGGAAGTGAATTGAAAAGGGAAAAATAAAAAAGAAAGATATAAACAGGCAATTCATTTTTAAACACAGAAGATTTATAATTATAAAATTAATACATGCTTATTATAAAAATGTAAATAATACCAAATGATAAAAATAACAATGTCAGTATTTGGGGGTATAGGTTTTAAAGGTTTCTTCTTTTCATATATAAAACTAATATATCTTTTTTTCAAAAAAGGAAATGACATCTTACAGTTTTGTTAATTTCCTTGGTCCTGTTAACATGTCTTGAATGTTGTCTATTTGACATGTGTAAGTTAATGTTTTAACAGTTCTATCATATTCCATGCTTTGTTTGGACTATAATTTTTAGTCAATTAATAATTAGAAAATTTACCTAATATCTAATACTTAGGGATTGCAAACAATGCTTCTGTATGCAAAACTTGCTTCCTCTTTCTCCAAATATTTTATTAGAATATATGTCTTCTTTTCTAGTTCCCAAAAGTAGTTACAAATTCTTAGATGCAACTGATTTAACAGTTATGGTGTTAAGATTATTTTATATACATCATTTTTCTTGTTATTATTATAATAATTCCATGAAATTGATACCAGCATTAACTCCTTTTAGCATATAGAATAAAGACTAATAATATTGAATGATTTGTCAAAATGTACTGAAAGCTGAAATTATAACCAGGATCAATTGATTCCAAAAGCCATGCATATTACCTGTTTCCTAAGGTATACACATCTTAATTTTTTATTAGTATTTACTAATTTGTTTCCAGAACATTTAAATTAATTTATAGGACCAATTACAATTAATTTTTTCCTGTTCCTCAGTGCATTGCCTATTATGTAAACTTGTCAATTAACTGCTTGACATATTCAAATTTCATAAGATTTTCAGGAAGTACAACTCACACTTTTGCTGAGACCCCCTGCTGCAAAGTTAAGGACTAATACATTGCATGAAAAGAAATCAGAATAAGTTATTGGCAAAACATTTTTATCAAAACACTTTATTGAACATTGTGTAATATGAATGGCAGATAAAGTAGAAAAGACAATATCATTTAAGTATTCTGGCTGATATTTTTCCCTACAACAGCACAAAAGTGCTGTATATTATGACCAGGCATAAGCATATGGAGAGATGGTGTGTGTGTGTGTGTGTGTGTGTGTGTGTGTGTATGTATATATCCATATATATACACATATATATGCATTGATTCCCTGAAATTTTATGCATAGAGATATTTCTTTAGTTGATGCTTATTATTTTTTTGAAAAATATAGTAGCCTTAAACAATGTTCTGTTGGCATTAGAAATGAGTAGTGCACATTAGTTGTTGTACCCGAGGAGGGGTACTAATAGGGGAAAGTCATAGGTTGCAAATGAATGCCAATGCCTAGAGTGTGTGCTATAGAGACTAGTTGCCAGCCAATCTAATTAATTTGTACCATGATTCAATATAAAAAATATAATGACCATGGGCATATAAAAAGATTACAGAACTCAGTGTTATGTGTAAGAAAGTACACAGCAAAAAAACTGCTTTTCTACAGCATGCTGGTGGTTGAAAGTAAAAATATAGGTGAAGAAAAAAATGAGAAATTGATGTCTAATGGGTATAAAATTTCAATTAGACAAGATGAATGAGTTCTATATTTCTGCTGTATGACATTATGCCTGTAGTTAACAACACTGCATTGCATACTTAAAGCCTTAAGAGGGTAGGTCTTAAATCTTAAATCTCCCTACCACAATTTTGAAAGGAAAATAAAGAAAAAGCAATTTTAATTTGAGGAAGCAGAAAACAAACATGTCTTCCTAAGACCAATAAAGTCATCTATATGTTTTCAAGTGAGCCTTAAACAGCATATCTCAGTTCCATGTTCTGGGTCTAGCCTAACTTGAACCAGCCACTCATTGCTAGAAAAATGACTTGTCTGAAATGAAGATAATGGATCCTTTAACAAAACTGAAAGAAAAAAAATGATCACTTATAAATTGACTTTTTCTGATAGTTGATGATTTTCTTTATCTCCTACTTGCCCACAAAATATACTAATTACAGACTTATTTAAAAGTAGCACCCATATGCTGCATTAGATCACGAGGCAATGTTTTGTCTGAGTGAAATATCACCCAGGAGAAAGGTAGAAAGTTACTTACCTTGACTTCCTAAGAGTTGAGTGGGTTAAATCACTTTACCTTTTAGCATTGATCATGGTATGTTGGCTTAGTATTTGATGAAAACCAGAAGATTGATTCAGTGAGAAATATCTCAGTAATCAAAACTATCTATCAGAGCCTATGAATGTTTGCTGCAAATCTTAATAGATATAATTGAAAGCTTAGATTTAATTTTACGTGTATCCTGAGTCAATTAAAAACATCATCTTCCCTTAAGTTATAAAATAATTTTGTTATGTTTACTAAACTTTAATCGTGATAATCATTTTTATGTGTCTAAAATTGGCAGTCCCTTTAAATAGGGAGTATTCATTAAGTGATCTGCAGATGCTAAAATACTGATGCCATGTTAGGAATATATTTCCACAGCACATGTATGTTATCCTGATGTTTTCTGTGATAAACAACAAATTTTATTCCAAAGAACTGCAGAGAATCACTTAAATGTGGCAATGTTCTGTGTGTGAAAGAGGAGAGGCATTGGATGATTTAAAATAATAGAAGAAAAGAAATATTTCTAATGTTACTCTCAAACAAAAAGTCATTCTCAAACACATTTCACGAATAATCGATTTAATATGACTTTTAATATCACATGAATATAAACTTTTAATATTACTTATAAAACAGACTTGTTCTTTATAGCACACAGATTACATCCTAAAAAAATAGAATAGGACATGGGAAAATGAAAACTTTAAGACAGAGTATATAAATCTTTGACATTTACTTTTTCTTGTGTCCTATATGCATGAGGTTAAAATTTAGATACATGGTCATCTGACATCAATGAGCAAATATTTATTAAGAACTTATTAATTCAGTGCATGTTATGAGGTTCTGTAAGTCAAGTAAACCATGAGACAGAACTTTTTCCCTGAAATACTTAAAGCCTTTATTTTCTTCTCTTAAAAACCCACCTTTTCATAGATGCTTTTATTTGAGAGGGTACAATGACCTTTGGGCATTCCATGTTAGTTAACAAAACTATGGCGGAACCTATTCTTAGTCAGTTGTATTCATTAACAAAATGGATACAGAATCCTTTTTCATTTGTCAACATCCAAGCAATATCTTTTCATTCAAAATACAAAAGAATTTTAACATGCTTCTTCAATAAAAGGGAATAGGGGTCTTTGAAGAAATGGTTGATTCTAAGGAAGCATGGTGGATCTCTTTTGTCAAAAAGCAAGGTAATAGCAAAAAAGAAGAAGGAGGAGCAGGAGGAGAAGGATGAGGAGGAGCCTATTACAAAAGGGAGGAGTAAAAAACCTTCCCATTGACCAATTTTAAGTAACATAAAATAGAGTAATAATTTGATCAAAAAACACAATTATTTTATAATCTAATGTATAAAATGAATTCATAAGTGCATACTTCTATGAACAGATGATTAAATGAACAAATAGAATAGAAAGGGAAATGTTCCACACAGAAGAATCTGGAATAATTTATGTACATACTCCTCTCTCAAGGGAAAGGAGCACAACTTGCAATTCTTCAAATGTGAGCTACACATAATGATCTCCTCCCAAACAGCACCATGTAAGCATGCAGAAAAAGAGGAAATTTACAGTGGAGAAACCTAATAAACACTTCTGCCAGAAGATAAAGTTCATACCATCTTCTGCCAGAGGATAAAGGCCTGTTGAGGGCATGCCCTTGGTATGTTATGATGCAAATGGCACCTTACATAACTCTTTGGTCTTTCTCCTCCTGACCTCAGCCTGACCAGAAAAACAGAAATCCAGTGATCCACATTGAGGAATATTGTACAAATTATCTGACTAGTAATCTTCAATAATCTCAAGATCACTGAAAACAAAATGGCTAAGAAACTACCAGAAAAGAGAAGCCCAAGGAGATATGACTAAATGTAACATCCTGGATAGGCTCATGGACCAGGAAAAAGACATTAAGTAAAAGCTAAGAAAATCCGAATAATGTACGTAGCTTAGTGAATAATAATGTA
Organism: Urocitellus parryii; assembly: GCF_045843805.1. NCBI lineage: Eukaryota > Metazoa > Chordata > Mammalia > Rodentia > Sciuridae > Urocitellus > Urocitellus parryii. The sequence continues at coordinate 64,652,419 of NC_135538.1, read as the reverse complement.
TTAAAATTAGTTTACTACTTTGGATAAATGGACCATAATAATGTAAGTTGTTACAAATAGGGGAAACTGAGTTTGGAATACAGAAAAACTTGGTGAGTTCTCTTTGCAACTTTTTGTAAATCTTAATCTATACTTGTAAATATAACATACTATTCTGAAAATAAGAATTTATTTTAAAATGATATACATGGGAATAACTGAGGCTGCAATCCTATGGAGTCATCCATTGATGAAAATAAGGAAAACTTTTTTGCTTCAACTGCTCATCTGTTGAAGTGTTAGACTATTCTGAGTTTATTCCTTTGATGACTATTCTACATATTTGCTTACATTCTTATTACCTCTTTCAATATATGTTATTAAAAGGCACAGAAGTCAATGGTGAATTAGGCATGTCCATTCTAGATTTTTAAAATATAGGGAAGCAATGGTTTTCCAATACAGATTTTGATTTTGCTCTATCTTTGGGCAAAATGACTTTGTAGTCTAAACGGTAAAGGTCGTTATAAAAATGATCCAGAATAAACTTAGTGAAGGTGGAGGGCAAGTTTTGTTTGATTTTTATCCTTTACTCTTTCTTTATGAATTTCTATTTTTTCCCTTTGTTTTATCACAAAAATAGATCTGAATGCTGACAAAGAAAAATCAGGACTTTTCCAAAGAAAGATATGTAATGGAATATTCTTGAGTAACTAAGTGAAAACACCTATGCGTTCTTTTTTTTAACACTTTATAAGGAAAGTGAAATTTAAAATGATACTTCTTTAGGTAAAGGAAGAGGAAGAGGAGGAGGAGGAGAAGGAGGAGGAGGAGGAGGAGGGGGAGGAGGAGGAGGAGGAGAGAAACGGCCATGGAAAGCAAAAACTGTTAGTACAGAGGGTTAGCAGCAAAGTTAAGACCACAAATAAGTCTGAAATTATATAGTTATATGACCTGTCAGCAATTCAGAGGCTGTGAAGGTAGCAGCTAAGAGTGAGCTGACTTCACTAGAATGACATTCTTTTATTCCTTTCTGTTGTCACTATAACCTACAGACATTTTTAAGTAACTACAAATGAATTTGCCTAATCAGGAAAACCCACCCTTTCTGCATTCAACTTATGTCTTTGTAGCTAGAAATTCTCTATTAGGAAAAAAAAAAACCTTGGTTTTCAGCTTTAGGTAAAATTTCAAACAGTACTAGTAGGGCAGAGGTCACACTTTTGAAAAAAAAAAAAAAAACTTCATCAACTATTTATTTATTGCTCTCAATGCAGAAAATGCAAACCTCAAATTCATATCCATGATTTTTTTAAAAAGTTGATCAGTGTCTATTCATGAGCATCACACACATCAGAGTTCTTTCTGTCTTAATTGGCTACTTTTGCTGCTAAGTTTATCTATATCCTTCCATTATAATGTTCAAATGTCTAAAGCATGTCATGCATCACTTACCTAAAATCTTGACAGAAATGGAGTTATACTTGAATGGTGAAAGAAATTTGTTTACTGTCCTATATTGATCTTAGAATTATAATAAGACATCATTTTATATGTAATAAAAATAAGTTTTTTATAGAATGTGCAATATTTTTTAAATTTAGAAATATATAGGTTTATTTTCATTTTGATTCACATTTATGAGATTTGTAAAAATTATTTCAGAGGCATAATATTTGTGACTGTTTACACATAACACAGTATGTAAACTGTCCTTTATTATTCAGTTTCTTCTAAAGAGCATTTTTATGATTACTTTTATAGTATTCCTCTTAATGATAAAAATTAAATCAAATGTTATTTTATCATTTTCCCAAATATTAGAATGGTACTAGTCCTAACAAATTTTTATCAATACTTGTATTGAGTAAGTAAAAGTATTTCTTGATCACATAAATTTTAGAAATGGTACCTATCAGAGTCTAAGCTTTATTTCTTTAACATATGAAAGGCTCTGGTAGTCCTATAGAAAGAATGTCTGCCAAAAATATTTTGAGAGCAGTAGGAGAAAGTCTGAAGAAGCAAACCACATCCAAGTTATAAAGGATCTGCTATGCCTTGTTGAAAAAAATTAAAAGTTATCCAAACTTCTTATAGAATGACCACAGTGGTAGCAATACGAAGGGTAGATTAAAGACATATCTAGGAAAATTTCCCCCATAATTAGAAAAAAATAAAAAAAAACCTGAGCAAATGTGGTTGTAATTAAGTAGACAGTGTATTAGAAAGGAATGTCAGGATTCGAACATTGGCTGGATATCAGGGGATTAGAATTCAGCAACGAATTAAATTTATGGTTTAGCTAATAAGTGGATGTTAGGACAACTCACTAAGATCAGACACATAAAAGCAAGGGTCAGAAACAGGATAAAATACAGAAGCTGTTTTCATGTAGTACAGTCAAGGAAGATAGTATCAATTATATTTGGATGAGAAGATAGTTAAGGCTTATCAGGCTATAGAGGACCCAGTAAGTTGGGACAATGCATTTTTATCAACACTATGCCATTTGTTTACATGATTTTCTCTGTAAGTGATCAGGAGTCTGAGGATAACAAATGAGGAAAGTGTTGGACTGATCCAGGTCAAATTTTAAGGAGCTGAGAGTTCCAGTGAAGCGTTTACCTAAGTAAGAGAATAGAATAGGTAGAAAAAGGATGATAAAGGAATTAGAAGTTTTATACCTCAAGTAAATTCAATACCATACTCCATCAGAGTAAGTTGTGTAAAAGGTTATGGTACAAAAAGCTGTAGCATATTTAAGTATAAAATTCAGAAATAGAGCCACAGTTTATAGTGTGTGGTAATGAGGATGATCATTGAGGGACAGTTATTAGAGTTGGTATGGTAAAACAACAGAGTGACCATGATATTGGAATGTTATATGAACTTTATGATTGTCCTTTAATTAGGTCACGATTAATTTAAAGAGAAAAGCTGAGAGTCAGATGCCGAAGAATCAGGGATTATTGAGAATAAACAAGAGGCAAGAAGAGAAAAGAAATAAGAGTATCAGAGATATGGATGCTTTTACCCAATGGTGGAACATAAGTTATAAAGGGTATAATAAAAAAAAAAGATTCTGAGACAAGGGGGTGATAGAAAATGAGGAGCTTCAGGAAAGAACCAGGAAATTAAGAAAGCAGAGCATTGCAGGAGCAGAGAAGCAGGGATTTGCTCTCAGAAATGAAGACAGAACAACAGTTCAGTGTGAGGGTGAAGGGAAGGAGATGGTAGAAGCTTGCATTTTGTGTAGTGGGCTGGGATGGTAGAGAGGAAGCATGGAGAGTAAGCTCACTCCAAGTTTTCGAAGAGAACTCAAGGCTTGTGTAGCAAGCTGAGAACCCAGGAACTGAAGGACATAGGAGAATTTAAGAGTGACAGTGTCATCCTTGTTAAGATCATTGACCCACTGATCTACCACTGCTTCTCTAGATTCTGGGTGTCATCTTAGATTTTGCTGGCTATGACCTAGCTATTTTTGTTGACTTTAACTTACAACTTCACTCTTCCTGTCTGATGAATATACCTCTCCCTTGTCAAATCTTATTCCTCCTCCATTTCACATATCAGCTCTCTATAAGAATTAATTTGTCCAAATACACCTAAACAATGTATGTATATTTGTGAAAGGGTATTTTAATGTTAATGCGAGGCGTGAGACCAACAGTATACACACTTGGAAATTTTACTCATAAACTTGCCTAAGAAACTATAAAATTCTTTTAAAAACTAGTAAATTTTGAGATGGAAAAGGCTGTAGGAAAATGGAAAAGATGATGAATTCAATTAAAATGTTCCAGTCTATTTAAAATTTTTTATTTGTTCTTTTTAGTTATGCATGACAGTAGAATATACTTTGACATATTACACATACATGGAGTATAACTTCTCAATCTTGTGGTTGAACATAATGTGGAGTTACACTGGTCGTGTATTCATATATGAATATAGAAAAGTTATATCCAATTCATTCTACTGTCTTTCCTATTCCCACCCCCTCTTCCCCTCACTCTCCTTTGTCTACTTCAAAGTACTTCTATTCTTCCCTACCCACACCCATTATGTGTTAGCATCTGCATATCAGAGAGAACAATAAGCCTTTGGTTTGGGGGGATTGGCATATTTCACTTAGCTTGATAGTCTACAGTTCCATTCATTTACCAGCAAATATCACAATATCATTTTTCTTTATGGCTGAAAATATGTTCTAGTCTTAAAGCAATTTTCTAGGTTCCAAATTCATCTAGGGAGTTTCCTCATATATTACCAAATGATAATAAGACAAGACTTAATATGTATAGAAACAGGCAAATTACTTCCTTCTGTCTATAAATAGAAAAAATAAATAAAGCAAAATCTGGTTATCAGGAAGGGCAATGGCCAGAAGAGGGTTAGCCTATGTTAGTGTCCAATCTATAGTATTATTTTGAGGGGAAAAAAAATTTGCTTGCCTCTTCCCAAAAGTGAACAAGAGACTAAGGGGTGATTATCTGAAAGGGAAGAAAATCAACAGAATTAAGATACACTGGCATTAAGAGCAATTTAAAGACCCCTCATGAGGGAATATAGCACACTTGAATGATGCTTTTCCCAGACGAGAGGCTATTGGTCACTTCCTTCTATTTGGGGTATGTCCCATCAATATTTGCAGTAACTAGTTTTCTCTGTGTCCAGGCCTATTATGGGGGTCACTATTGCAGGTTGTTAAAAATTCTTTTAATAAAGTGGATGTGGAAGGAGATGCCTGTAATTCCAGCCTTTAGGAAGCCTGATGCAGGAGGATCATTAATTCAGAGCCAGCCTCAGCAACTTAGTGTGGCCCTAAGCAATGTAGAGAAAGCCTGTCTCTTCATAAAATATTAAAAAGGGCTCAGGATGTGGCTCAGTGGTTAAGCACCCCTGGGTTCAATCCCTGGTACAAAGAGAGAAAGAAATTATAAGAAGAAATAGCTAGTAAAATGATTATGATATATTATTTTGTTTAAAATTATGAAAAATCTCATTAAAATACATATACTATGTATACAGAATACTATTTACATATCAGTTCTCTAACACTGTACATTTTGCCAGTAGAGTTTCTTATATTTTTTCCTCCAAAAAGAGCATAGCTATAGATAATAATATACAGAATTATAAAATCTTTATCATAATGATAAAATCAAAGTAATATGATTACCAAAAGTATTCTCACATAGATTATATTATGGTATCTTCATCAATGCATGATTTCTGAGAAGGCAGGTAGTTTGTATACATTTCAGAGAAAAACAAAAATTGAATCTTAGTAAAGTTTAGAGTTGTTATGGTCTGAATGTTTATGAACCGTCAAATTCATATGTTAAAAACCTAATCACTGACATGATGGTATTAGCTTGTGCCTTTAAGATTGATGAGGTCAAGAGGGCTTGTTGTCATGGATGGATCAGAGCCCTCACAAAAGAAATAGCAGAGACAGAGAAAATTATCCTCACTAGATGCCCAACTTGTCAGTACCTTGATTTGGGGCCTCTCAACTTCCATAAAATAAAATCTTGTTGTTTATTTATAAGCCACAGTTTATGATATCTTGTTATACAGCTTAAATTGACTATGACAAGGATCCTTCCCTCAATGGTATAATTTGTCAATGTCACAGCTAGAAATGAAGCCAAGACCATTTCAGCTTCAAATAATGTGGTTTTATCTACCTCATCTCCTCCTAACCTAATTCTCTATATTCTTTGTACTTGCATGACCTTGAACAGGTTACTTTATCTTTCTGGTATTGAGTTCCCTACATAGAAAATGTGGGTGCTAATGTCTTTTACCTTGTATGTTTTGTTGGGAGGATGAAATAATATAAGGAATATAACTTCTCTTCACAGTGCTGAAGAGTAAAGAAGCCTTCACACATTCTACCTGTTATTTCTCTTACACAATGCAAGGAAAAATCCAGAGATGTTGAGGATTCCTTGATAGTCCATAATTCAATAAGCATCCATTGAGTGTATATGATGTGCCAAGTACTACATTCCATACTAGAAAAACAAAAACAGAACAATACTGATTGCCTTGTGTGTTTTATGGACCAAAGAACGAAAATATCCATGCCAACAAATACTTCCCCAATGTACTTCAATAACTAAGATAGAAACAGTGGAGAGAGGATGGTGCAGGTATCAGGCACAGAATGTTCAGGAAAAGTCTGGAGAATTAGGAAATGTTTCCTAGAATGTGCATTCCAGACAGAGAAGATGAAAAAGGAACTACCTCAAGATGATTTGAAAGCTGCAGGTCTTTTGGTATATAGCTAGAGGGTTAGGATGGTATGGACCTCATAAGATAGGTGGTGATAGACAAGAAGTTTCTTCTTCTTGCCTGTCTCCCTTCCTTTCCTCCTTCCTTCCCTACACTCCTCTCTCTTTCCCCTTTCTTCTCTCTCTTTTCCCTATGTTGCTCTCTCTTTCTTCCTTTATTTCTTCTTGCTTTTGATTTTCTCCTGGTCTCAATTGCCAACCCTTAGACATACCATATTCTCAGTATGCGTGTACTAAGCACAGGGCCATTAGTAGCTATTACAGTGCCAGTATTTGTTCAGCAAAGTTATTTTAAACTATAAAGATGACATGAATTTGGTGGGTGAATTGAAATTTTAGATAGGGTGGCCTAGTCATGCCTGTTGGTATATAATGAGAAGGCACTACCTTGTGAGAAACTAGGAAGGGGTCATATGACATAGAAAAGAGAAAGGACATCATTTCAATAATTTAAGCAAATTTACTTTCTTCACTCCACCCTACCCATCTGCTTTGTTTTTGCCACTTGGAGAAAGATAACCTCAGGCTGTGCACCTGATGCAGAAAGCCCCAACTCAGCAAGTAGAGAGGTGGGTCTTTCCTGATAAAGTGAACTATATTATTTAATTCGTGGGCTCTTACTCTCTAAACTGTGTATTCTATTTACAGCCTATCTTCAGGATTCTCACCTGGATATATTTTCTGAACACAGGGCCTTGGGTCTGCATGCACATGCAGACACACACACAGCAGTGTGGACCTGTCTATGACATCATCTGTGACTCTTGGTTTTTCTTTTAATTTCTAAATCCTCTTTCTTCCTAGTGTTATTTTTCCGCCAATTAGTTAAACAAACAATGTTATTTGCTTGCAGCTTCCAGTGTTGCCCATAAAGAACACCAGTTATTCATTTAGGAAAATTGCTTGATCAATGCTATGCAGGGCTATTATATCTTTTTTCTGCTGATAGGAGAAAAGAGTGATATGCCAGATTGAAACAACTGGAAAAACAGATTGCTGAATTAAAAGTGAAGATATAATTAGATGCATCCTCCAACAATTGGTTAGAATTGGAAGCATTTAAGTCTGTACATAATCAAATATTGCCTGGAAATGCTACAGCATCCTTATTTTATGCTAAATAGATTTTTATGGAAGGGTAATAAAGGAGGAAATCTGCTTGCTAATTTGATTAAAAACATGATGAATATATGTTATTTCAGCTATTAAGACTGCAAATAGGAGGAGGCTAATTAGAAAAGTAGAAATTAATTTTATATTTTAAGATCTATTATCAAACATGGCATATTTTTAAAGTGGAATTATTCACAACAATTTAAGTGTGTTTAATAATTAGCCTCAAAAAATAATAGACATATTTCTAGCTTCTCTTTAAAATAAAAATATTCTAAAGAAATTTCATGATATCTTCAGCATTTATGGAATAGGGACAGTAGTCTACTAATGACATAAGCCCACTTCATAGAAAATAAAACAGAATGAAAGAATTGTACTGGCTGAAAGCCATCCCAAATCAGATGCGCAGAGTGCCCAAACTGATTATAGCAATTTTCTGCTTATATTACTTAATGTCTTTATCATATCATTGCTATTTTCAGACACATTCTCTTAGCCCTTTTCATTCATCCATTAGACTGACATTTGCTGAGCACCTCCTCTGTGACAGGTGGCATTTCATGCAGTGGGACATAGCAGAGAATGGAGAAGACAAAATTCTCTGCCATCAAGAATCTTGAATTCTATTAGAAAATAGACAAGGTTAAAAGATAAGTAAGTATACTATATAGTATGTTGAATAATAATGAATTCTAGGTAAGGAAAAAATAGGAAGTGTAAGTGGGTCTTAATTTTAGAGAGAATGTCTAAGAAGATCTCACTGGGGAGACTTGTGAGTGAAGATTTAAGGATCTGATCTTGTGGAGTTAAAAAGAAGAAGGCTCTTAAGATATGCAAAGGCCTTGAGGCAGTCATGTGTCTGGCTTCTTTGGGCAACAGTGAGAAAGCTGGTGTTGATATTATAAACCAAAGAGGTAGCAGAGTAGGGATAGGAGACATGTTGTAGGACACAAGGGTACAAGTAAGATGGGAAGTACTGATCAAAATAAGATGGGATGTAGTTGCTGATTTTGAGCAAAAGAGAAATGATTTGCCCTATTTCATTAAATATGAGCTTCTAAATGGCAGGGGATGCTCTGAACCATACAGCTTTGCATAATTTCCTAAGTGACCCAATATAGTACCTTTTATATAGGGTTTAGAAATATTTTAAATGAATCATAGTTCTAATGATAACTCCAATTTCCTTTTGTATTTATATTTATCACTATATTTTAGTATATAATTAACACTGTAAAGTATTTATTAGGGATGCTACTTATCTTTTACACAACAAATTTAAAAGTTGGCTATAATTTAAATACAGATATAACCAATTTTCACACTGCAAAAGAAAACAAAGAATTATATCATTACAGAGAAGTTGAAATGCTTATTTTTCCTGAGAATTGACTAATTTGGCAGTAGTTTTAAAAACTTATTTTCATGCATGGTGCGTGTGATAAATATTCTTTGCTTTTCTTCCTTTAAAATTACACATAAAGAGGAGTTAATTCTAGGATGTCACTTTGCCACAGAAATAAATCAAATGTGTATCTCTAATTTCTATTTTATGAACCTTCTCATTCTTTTCTGTGTTACCATAAAACAGCATTTATACTTGGTAAAAGTTTTGTTTGTCTGGTAAAATGAATTTTAAATTTATTTGAAAGGATTCATCCAGGAGCCAGCTAAATATGCTCATGGGTCTACTTCAGCTATGGTTTTATTACTACTAATTGACAAGTCCAGTTGTACAACACTAAATTTGGAACTGAAAATTTTCTATTTTTGAATAGCTGTAATTTAATCAAGCTTGCTTTAGCTCCCTTATTATTTCATAATGAAATATAAAATATCTTATAAGCAAATGCCATTCTTCCAGAAATTAAATAAAGCAAAGAATTCACAGGCCAAAGAGTAACAATTGGTGCAAACACAATTATCTCTTCATGTACAAGATAAAGCAACTCTCCCCTTTTTATAACTCCAATATTAGAGCAGCACAACCTTTTCTGCCAACTTGCACAAGAACATATTATTTTCATGCTATCCTAAAGCAAAAGCCAAAAATAAGAAACTGTGGAATATAAAAATGCAAAGGCTTTTGGTGTTTTCCTGAGACTAATGAAGCTTTAAGCAGGAAGTCATAACTATTGACATTAAATCTAAAGACAGACACATGCCTTCTCAGATAGGGAAATTGCATGGAAATGGAAGGCGATCCTCAGGGATATACAAAATGTCATATAAGAGGAAAGGAGGGGTAAGACAAGATAATACAAATGGAAGAAATGATTTACAGTAGAAGGAGTAGAGAGAGAAAAGGGGAGGGGAGGGGAGGGGAGGGGAGGGGAGGGGGGATAGTAGAGAATAGGACAGACATCAGAATACATCAGACACTAGAAAGGCAATATGTCAATCAATGGAAGGGAAACTGATGTGATACAGCAATTTGTATACGGGGTAAAAGGGGGAGTTCATAATCCACGTGAATCAAACCGTGTAATATGATGTATTAAGAACTATGTAATGTTATGAATGACCAATAAAAAAAAAAAAGAAGCACTATGAATGTTTTCCACTATTAGCACCTGAGTGAAGATTTCTTGACTCTCTGTCCTTCCTGTGCTAATTGAAATGATGAAAACTCCAGGGGGTTAGTTCAGCAATCATCTCATACAAAGTGCTGAAGTATCACTTGGTGATGGCTAGCCAGAATGGATGCAGCCTTGCATAACTAATCTTCAGGAGTTCTTTGAAGATATCATAGCCATGCTAGATAAAAGATGTTCAGAGACAGAGATATAGTTAATATTTTAGAAAAAAAAAGTACATTTGATATGATTCCACAGCAGGGAGGAAGGTTAAAAAAAAGAAAAATACTGAATATGGGATAAAGTATACTAAAGGGAAAATTAGTTTTAGAGACAACTATGAAGAGAAGCCCTTAAAAGAAACATTTATGTTGGAAAAAAAAAAAAGAGAGAGCTGGTCATTTTATGGGCAACTAAATGAAGGCTAGTCCTTCGTTATGAACTCTTCTTAATGCACCAAATATCTCAGAAAATAGATGATAAGTAGAATCTTTTCTATGTATTTCAGTAGACAAATCATTAAGTTAGGAATGTAAAATTTTAGATTCCAATTATAATAAATGACTAAATGACCTTTAGCAATTAATCACTCAAGATCTCAGATACTTCCTAGACAATGGAAAATTATGGCTAGATAGATCACCAAAGTCCCTTATGTTTCCAAAATTATTTGATTCTAGGAGCTCCACTGAGCTTTAGAGAATTTGGAGGACAGAAGCCAGTCAACAACTGTCATCAAAACCAAACTGTGAAAATATAAATAAATAATCATCAAACAAGCTCCTCCATTAAGGTGGATAATTAAAATGAATGAATACTCTGTAGAGCATCAAAACAGACTCAGATTGCTGACTTCTTCAAATTTTACAGTTTTGCTTCAGTAAAAATTACATAGTAAAATGAGTTGAGCTGTGGAAATATGCTATGCAGGCTGTTTATGCCTGGGTTTCTGGTCCTTACACTGACCTTATGGAAACAGTTAAATATCCCAAAACCTGGAGTGACTTTTGAGAAGCAAAAATTGTAATGATTTTGTATTACCCTACATATATAATTGCTACAGGTATATATTTTGTAATAGGGTTGAAAAAATTAAAGAAAGAAAAATGTGAATAACTAATTCTATAGTAGTGTAAAGAAATGACAGTTTAAACAAATGTATTGTCTATTCTATGTCTACACATGCACTCAGATCCCAACAACTGTTCTTTAGTTGCTCTTGATGTGATTGTGATTTAAAGCGTGGACTATTTGATTTTGAGCTACTTGAAAAAATAGACCACTTTCATTATATAATTCACAGGCATGATTTTAGAGTCAGTATCCTGTGCTTTTTTGTTAAATTTAATTTTTCTATCACCAGAGTGCATTTGTTTAAATGTAACATAATTACTAATTTAGATGACATGTACTTGAGTTTGAGAAGGGAAACCCCCCCCCAAAAAAAATGCATCCATTGGAAACTATGATGGAACATTTGGTGATAAAATGAAAATATTGACTTAAAATTCATTCCATTATGTGTTTTAACCCAAAATGCGTAAATATTTGTAATTCTTAAAACAAACATTTTCTTTTATATCACACATATAGAAAATATTCTCATTTTACTGTCACAGAAATGTGACTGCTTTAAAGCAAGTATATGTTACTAATAGCAAACAAACTTCAGTTGTTTACAATTACCAGTAAGAATAAACCTTACAGGAGTCAATATATATATATATATATATATATATAGCCATGATTTCCATAAAAAAGGCATATCCAAGAACAACAATACAAAAAGATTAAGTGGTGTGGATTCGTGACTATCAGATACAGCACTGTTAAATTTCAGGAGAAGTGATTTCAGATAGAGCAATCAGGGATCAGGGAAGTCCTTGTAAAGAAAGTGGAGTTTTTGATTGACCTGTATTTTAAAATGTAAAAATTAAGAGGAGGAAAGGATGGCTCCAGCATTACAGGTAGACTAAGCAATGTGTAGAGAAAATTAGGGATCAAGGGAGGTGCGAGGCACATACTGAGAAGAGAAGTTCCTTTCACTGGCACCTCTAGTGTGTCAAAGAGAGCAGTAGGCCATGAGGCACTACACACAGCTTTGGACGCCAGACATGGACTTGAATCATCAGGCCTGAACAAGGCATTGAAGTTTTAAGAGGGAAATGACAGAACAAGAGCTGTGCTTTAGGAGACTTATTCTGGCAGCCATGTGTAGGATGGATTGAAGGAGGTGATGCTGGCTCAACAGCTCCTTTAAGTGGAAAAACTTTACAGCAGTAGCAACTAACATATGCCACAGAAAATCAGCCTGCAATCCACCTGCAGCACACATTATGAAGATGCCTGTCACTTTCCAAAATACCCCATATCTATGAGCAGTTAACCCTTGACCCAAATGAGTTGTATGGAGCTGGCCCAGGTATACAAAATCCCCTAAGTTTGCAGGTTGGAGCAAAATAATACCCTAATACTTCTACTTTATTCCTCTCTTTAAATTCTGAAATTTTATTAAAAACAGTTACTTAATTCTTTTTAAGTTTGAGCTGTACTATTGATATTAGCTTTTTAATTATCAATGTAACAACAGAATGCAAAAGTTTAATTCCATAATTTAGATTTGCAGACAGCAAATTGAATGCTAATTGATATTTTGGATATATAATTTCTGAAGCTAGCAGACTCAATAACAGCAAGAAAATGTCTTAGCATAAAGTAATTTTGAAGGCTAAAATAAATGTTAACTTTAGATTATAAAGGAAAGTGAGGAGAACCCTGCTTGAGGCTTAAATGCTTTGATTAAACTTGATGGTGTTGTTATCCTTAGGGTAACTTCTGCTTGAAGATGAGTCTTATTTCATGCGCTAGGCCATTGTAATTAAATATAATAGATTTTTTTTTTCCCAAAATACCTTACAATGTCTAAAGGAGGTAATCTCACTTTAGTAGAAAGTAAAGAAAATCTGTCAAGAGGGAATGGAAAAAATAATATTTGCCTTTCTTGTCTCTGCTGCCTAAGGTGAAGTGAAATTGTTTGTCTGTCATCAGATCAAGTACAGACATTCTTTAAGGATACCAGCCTTTCTTAAAGATTTTATCAGACAGAGACATCAGTCCTGTCTTCTTACTTGCTTCAGGACATTGTAAATTGCCTTAGAGTACATTCATATGCTATTTCACTTGGGAAGCCTCATTCCCCAGTTAGGCACAACAAAACTTCCCTAAATTCACAAAAGACACAAAACTATAAGCAGAGGTTATCATATACAGATTCACTGTCATCTCTTATGAGCTTTGAGGTCCAACTAAGATATTTTAGACCTGAGGAATACTTTATCCTTTCTCTTTCTCTAGGAAGCAAACTTCCAATATAAAAGTAGTTACATAATAAAAAAAAAAAAACTGTGAGCTTCAGAACTATTTTAAATCACCAGAGCCTGCTTCTTCTCTTGAAACAATCTCCGTTCCCATCTTTACATTGGGAGAGATCAGCATTACATTTTGAGAAATCACAGGGAAGAAGACTGTTTTTTAAAGTCTGTTATTGCCCAGGATTCTGTCCTTGGTGACTTATGCTTTCTCTGCCATGTTTTTTCCTCTTAACCAATTACATTCTGGTGACACATCTGTAAATTCAGCCCATACCTATTCTTCAAGATTCAGATTTAAATAATGACCTAGATTCATACATGCTTGCTTCTCTCACTGGTATTTGTCACCCACCTTGGCTTTTAAGCACTCTGTTCCCTCTCACTGTACCCGTGTATTGAATTTTAGGTGTGTGTGTGTGTGTCTCTCCTCTCCCTCTGATCCACCAGCCCTAGGAGGCTGTCTGTTTTGTTCACCTTTGGAGGCCTAGCTCCTGGTACATAGCAAATATTGAATAAGTACTCCTTGAATAAATGAATCAATTGAGTGGGGTTTGATAATTCTGGACAATTATACTTTCATAGATGTCCTTCTTAAGCAATCTGTTCTCTAGCCATTGGCATTTAAGATGAAGGGACTTCATTAGAACTTACCTAAGTGCCTGTCTACTTAGGGTCACAGTACACTGATTCACTATAAACAGTCATTTTAGGTGATGATTTGCTGTATGACTTTGCATGATTGAATATTCTGCCAGGTATAAGTAATTTAATGTTACTGACCATTCAGTTGATAGAGATGTAAATGAAGAATTATTGCCTTTCAGAAGAAAGTTGCTATAGTACATATGCATTCAAAGCAATACCTGAAAAGCTTAATATAAAATGTGCTTTCATTCCCATATGCATGGTTCATTGAAATCCAAGCTTTGCCTCACAGAAGATAGGCAAAATACATTTCGGCACCTTCTGGGGAAACTGTAGAAATCTAGATAGGAATAGCACTGAATAGACACAGAATAGAGAAGCCATTAATTCTTATCAGTAAAGGGAATTAAATACCTTGAAACAAACTTATCTTCTTTTTCATGTCTGATAAGTGTATTCTAAATGGGGTACTTACAAAAATATCTAACTGTCATAGGTAGTCAAAAAGGATCTAAATTTTGTAATGAAAACGTTTTGAAGAGCATCAAACCAGACTGTGTGGGATTTGAGTGCTTTCTCTCATTCATCAGAGGATGCCGCTCCATTTATCTCTGACCTTTTATTCTTGAAATTACTGAAAGGATGTTAGACATCAAGTGATGCCTTTCATCAATCCGTATTTGGGGGATCTTGGAAAAACTGATGTAATATCATTTTTCCCCGAAGTGTGAGATATTCCCTGTGAGTAGACAGAGAAAAAATTATGAATACATTCCAAATATCTTCTTAAGCATGAAACTGGGAAATATCCTGAAAAGTGAGACTAAATTTAACTTAGAAGATTCAGTCATGTGATTTCTGCTAGAAACTTCTCTGCACCATGATAATAATGACCACTGTATTTCAAATTCTTCACTCAAACAAGACAAAAAAAAAACTTGTTTAATTAGAATGAGAAATGCTACCTACCTACTGAAGTCTCTCATTTATTAATGTTTTAAATCTCGTTTCTCCACTTTATGGTTTAGATATGAGGTGTCCCAAAAAGCTCATGTGTGAAACAATTCAAGAATTCTTAGAGGCAAAATGATTAAGTTATTAGAACCTTAACCTAATTGGTGCATTAATCTGCTGATAATAACCTTAGGGAAGGTGTGGCTGGAGGAAGTAAATCATTAGGAAATAAGTCATTAGAGATGTGCCTTTTAATTTATACTTTGTCCCTAGTGAGTGTTTCCCCTGGTGTCTCTGTTTCCTGATTACCATGTCCTAGCTGGTATTCTCTGCCACACCCTTCCTCCAATATGTTCTGCCATACCTCAGCCCCAAAACTGTGGAGTTGGTTGACTATGAACTGAACCTCTTAAACTGTGAGCCCAAATAAGAGTTTTCCTCTACATTATTTTTGTCTGTTTTTTTTTTTTTTTGTCACAGTGGCAAAAAGCTAACTAAAACACTTCGGTTTGTTTATAGTTTTCAATTATGAATACTAGAATCATCGCTGTCATCTAAAAAATAGAATATCTTTATTTCTGTATACCATTTTGCATTTAAATTCCCTGTCCCTTTCAGAAACATTTCTTGCCAGCAGCCAATCTCAATCTGGAAAGGAAATGATTCAACTCATAATTCTCATGGAGGGGGAGCTGCTATATTTATCTTTTAACTTTTGTTATGGCTTTATCAGACTGCATATTACTGCCATATTAACTTCATTTTGGCACTAGATTTCCATGTGAATAAAGACAGAAAGTAAAGAGATAATTTCAATCCAATGGTTAATCTTGTTTGACACAACATTTGCTTTCATATAATGATAATGGTACTTTACTCTCTAAATCAGACCTCATAGTGTTTTACAGTAACACTTCAATGATATTCATCATGCTTCTTAAAGTTGGCTATTAGTAAAGATGAAAGAAATACCAAGGTAGTGATATCATTTTCCCACATGGTAATCTTGTTAATGCTACCTACCTCCTGAAGTCTGTCATTTATTTATGTTTTAAATCTCCTTTCTCCATGTTATTGTTATGGTTTAGATATGAGGTGTCCCCCAAAGTTTATGTGTAAAACAATTCAAGATTGTTCAAAGGCACAATAATTAAGTTATTAGAGCCTTAACCTAATTGGTAGAGTAAAATTTTAATTTTAATTTAAATTTCAGTTAACCTAATTTCAGTTGTTCTAATTCCCATCAGTTGTCTATGAAGACAAAATTTTCTGGTCAACTTTAAATTTTAATAATTGTACTTTTTCTTGAATTTCAACAATAATTAAAAAAATTGACTAATAATACATTATTAATACTTTTAAAATATAAATTGTATAAGTAAACATAGTTCAGATTGTAAATTACAGGATGCACATCTTAAATCCAAAGAAAAATAAATGTATTTGTTTATATAATTTAAGATTCCAGAGTTTGGTAGGTTCTGGGAACAGTCTGGTCAAGTCTTACTCAATTTCTTTACAATTCCATCAACTCTTATTTTAGTCCATGAAGTTTAATTGCCTCTGTTAAATTTCTAATGGTTGCAAGTGGCTATAGAATTTTGGGGCATCACATTCACCTGCCATATTGTTAGAAAAAAGACAGAGAGAGAAAGAGAGAGAGAAAGAATTTAGATTAAGTAAAACAAGAAGTCTTCTTTTCTTAATAATCAAAAATTCTGGATTTCATCCTTCCTGAACTAAATGATTCTGCATGTGCCCTTCTGAAGTAATCAATGTGCAGATTTGAAGACAGGAGTAGGCACTGGTTTAGTCCTCAGACTAATGCTGTCATGAACTGGGGTCAGGACTCCAAGTGCTGCTAAGCAATAGGGAGGGACAGAGTGCACCATGAGGATGAGGAAGCAATGACAGTGCCAGTAATTACCCAAATTTCAACAGACTCTTTCTTGGAGCACAAAAGAGTCTTTCTATTCTAGGGAAAATATGACCCACAATCAGCGGAGCAAAGCATCCCTCAATTATATAACAGTCAAGGTTCACTTCCCAGTGGCACCTGTCTTTTATAAAAAGTACACTTAGCAACCTACAAAGATTTTAAACTCTGAGTCTTTAAAATCTAGAAAGTGACTAATTTGTGTTGAGAGGGAAAAGACTCAATATCACAGGATTTACTCTGAAAAGCCTTTCTTATCTTTTGGAAGGTGTTATGGACTGAATTGTATCTCCCTCTACTTCCATTCATATGCTTAAATTCTGTCCTTCAATTTTTAACCCTGTTTGGAGAGGAGGTCTTCAATCAGATGATTTGGTTAAAATGTGGCCTTTAGTGTGTGGCCCTTAACATTACCAGGTGTTCTTGTAAGAAAAGGAAGAGGCACCAAGGGTGAAAGTGCAAAAAAAGAATGACCATGTGAAGGAGTAGCAAGAGGGCATCCCATCTGCAAGCCCAAGAGAGGCCTCAGAGGAAAGCAGTGGTGGTCTCCACCTTGATCTCTGATTTTCAGCCTCCAGAACTGTGAAAAAATTAATTTCTGTGGTTTACCTACCTACTCTCTGATATTTTGATATGGCAGTCCCAGCAAACTCTTTGCTTTTTGATATCATTAAATTTCTGATCATTGAAGCCACTCATTTCAGTTTCATTGCTTAATATGCCTTTGCTAAGTTCATTCTAACTATTTCTGGTCTAGGACTTTCCCCTGTAGTTGCTTACATTTTTTTTTGTATGTTTATTTCCTTTTGGAGGTTACAAAACAAGCTGTCTCTTCCAGTCCTTTAACTTATGATTTTTTTTAAAATTGTAGTGAGAGGTACTGATTTCATGGAAGGAAATAATTATTTTGCTAGTGTTCAGGTGATACTTCTCACACTAGATGAGATTGATATATTTTTCAATATCAATAGATTATATCATGCTTCTAGAAAGTCTTATTTTTTTTTACACTATGCTAGGACTGATAATTTTACTTCCTAACTGCAGACATTCTGAGGTTCAGATCTATGAGTCTGTGAATTCATCACAGTAGTTTCTTTCTATTTTTTTTTTTTGTTGTTGTTGTTGTGTCTTTATTAACTCACCTTTTCCTTCTGGGGCCTTGATGACATGACTATTCTTTTCATTTTATTCCATCATAAACCCAGTTTGCATAAAATATAAATTAAATGTCTCCTTTTAAATGTGTGCTGAGTTTTGGGTCATGAATGTGTAAATTATGACTGCGTGTATCTAAAGAACTGAAGTATGTTACCATTAAATAAAATAATGGGCAGGAAACGTTAGTTTGAAATGTTCCTTTTTCCCTCTGTCCCCATTAAAGTCAGTTTTGTTCTTTGTCAGAGAAAAGAGAAAGAAATAAAAGGCAAAGCTTTAGACTAGAATTTTGTCCCCAAAGGAACTGAGTCAGCTTTGCATAGTCCCAGAGAAAACCATTATGAAATCATGGCTGGCTAAAAAGGTTGAACAGGATTTGGATTTCTATTCAACTTTCTTTGATTCTATATAACATGATCAATACCTTTATCTCATTTTATCTTTGTGTGTGTGTGTGTGTGTGTGTGTGTGTGTGAAATGGCTATAACAATTCTTCCATCTCAATTATCTGAGAAGTCTATTACCAAAATCATTGACAATATCACAGAGGAGAACCCTGGGCCCCTTAGAATATGTTAAATAAAAAATTAAATAAGGTAAAAATGTAAAGATGGTTGTATATTCTCATAATCTTTCTAATTATTCTGATGAACTTCTTTTGTTTTTCCTCTGGAAGGAAATGCCTAATGAAACTTCCTGGTGAAAGTACATTGGTGAACATCATCACACTGGTGAACAATACTTCAAAATGTGTATATTTGTTGTGAAGTTCCGATGCAGAACGCTTTCTAGACAAAACAATGACATTTAAAAATTAACCCAGATTTTAATAACACTTTAAATTGATGGGAAAAAATTACAGGAGAGTTTAAACATTTAAATCTCAAAAATACCAGTGAGAACCATAAGCTAATTAAATTAGCAATTTCCGAATCTTATGTAATCTATCTTTATATAAATGTTTTCCAAAGCAGGAAATGAATCCAGTTCTTGGTGAGAATTACTCAGCCCTGCAATCTTAATTTGAATCAATAATATATTAAAATAGGGCAAGACTGCCTTGCTTTTTTTTTTCTTTATTGAAAATTTGAAAATCACTTTTCTGTGAATCTAGTACGGTCTTTCCTTTAGAGAAAGGCTCATTAGAGATTTTTGCATCATGGTATGATGGAAATGAATGAAACCTGTTTATAGCAAATATTCTTTCCATAGTTATTATTTTTTCTCCAACTCTTTAAGATTTCATTTGTGTCAATTATAAAGTCCAGTCATTATCACCAACAGAACACACACTATTAGAAAACATAATTAGATCTGACCTCCACAATGATTACTTTTAAACAGTACTTCTGCAATCTGATGTTGTAAAGAAAATATAATTAGTGGTTACTGTAATTTTCACAATACGCTTTACCTGAACTCAATATTTCATATGAACATGTTGTTTTTCTAAATAAATGAAGTCATTAACTAAGGGACACACTCTTACTGACTCTACTTCTGGGATATATTTTCAGAACAGGTTTACCATTTAATGGTCTTTAATCATTGTATCACAATGAACAGGCTACAGAGAAAGATTATCTTCACTGTGTAGATATTTGATCCTGAAACAGTAAAACTGTACAATGTAAATTAAACTGTTATACACACATATACATATATAATATTTTAAAAGACAAGAACTTAATTAGGCTGAACATCAGATAAAATCAGAGAAGGATAAAAATAAAATCAGAATGCTTCTTACTAACATAGAGATGAAAGGCCTTTTAGATTTTTTTGCCCATAAAGTCTCTCTGATTGATCTCCTAAAAATACTGCTGTGTCCTGTGTTTCCAGCTTCAAAGATGTCTCAAAGCTTAAAATGGTGTGGAAACCACTAATTTAATATTTGGCACAGTGAGTTAAAATTGGAAATTCTGACATATATGTCAGTGGTGGTATTGGGGTCTAATGAAGAGTTGAGGGAGAAGGGGTGAAGAAGCTACCCAGTCCTTTCAGCAACTAGTTGTTTGTGCTGATAAAGGATATCACAGCTATCATGTCTGGATTTTGCAGAATAAATAGTTTCAATTTCCATCACTGACCATGTTTGTAGTTGGATAACAAAAACATCATGTGATTTATGTGATAGTCATTAGGTTCAATCCAATAAAATAACTTGTCAATGTAGTTGGAATACTATATATGAAAGCTTTATAAAAACTAAAAAGTTATAAACTTCCAAAGCATTATTTATTATACAGACCGTGGTTAAAAAAAAATTTGTTGAAGTTTATGATTAACTAACTGTCCAAAACAAATATATATATATATATATATATATATATATATATAAGCAGCCAGGAGCAATAGCACACAACTGTAATTCCAGCAGCTCCAGAGGCTGAGGCAGAAGGATCTGGGAGATTGGATCTGGGGTTCAAAGCCAGCCTCAGCAATTTACCAAAGCCCTAAGTAACTCAGTGAGATCCCAGCTCTAAATAAAAACACAGAAAAGGGCTGAGGATGTGCTCAGTGGTTAAGTACCCCTGGGTTCAATCCCCAGTACTCCCCCAAAAATATATGTAAAGGACAGCTAGTAGTAGATATTGGTGATTTTAAAATTTCAGCATCATAGGGAGATAGCTCTTCATTCTCTTTGTAAATGGGATTTGGTGATAGCAAGGAAGCTGAAAATATTGATCTATCTACATATACATTTTGATTAAAATTTCAGTCCTTTGTTCATAGAAAAATTACCACACTTGGGTTTTTCTCTACATTTATTAACATAGTAGAAATACCAATAACAATAATCAAAATAATGAGAAGGTATTAATGATAGAGAGAGAAAGAGATAAGAATGAGTGACTAAGTGACAGAGAAAAATAATGAAAGACTGACAATTCGGTTTCTAAATCATAGTTATGAAAAAAGCAAATTATAATCACCCCATTTACTTCTACACAGTAAACTCACAGGGAAATCTTATTCAGTAAAGAAAAAATGGATTTGTTTAATTTTTTAACACTAAAGTAAGAACAATAATTAGCATAAGACCAAGCTGAAGCAACAGGCTTTATAGCCAGAGATTTTCTGTGATCTGAATATTTATGTCCTCCTAAAATTTACATGTCAAAACCTATTCCTGAATAGTATTAAGAGGAGGACAGGCGGGGCTGGGGGCATGGCTCAGTGGTAGTGTGCTTGCCTAGCATGTGTGAGGCACTGGATTTGATTCTCAGCACCACATACAAATAAATAAAATAAAGGTCCATCAACAACTAAAAAATATTTTTTAAAAAATAGGAGGGGGTCTTTGGAAGGTTAACAGAGAGATAGAAGAGAGCTCTCAAATTGAGATTAGTGTCTTTATAAAAGAGGTCAAAGGAAGTTCATTGGCCTTTCTCCCATGGGCCCGACACAGCCAAAAGGCACCCTCCATGAAGAATAAGACTTCACCAGAATTTGTCAATGCTTAGTTCAGTCTTCAACTTCCCAGCTCCCAGAACTGTGAGAAATCAACATTTGTTGTTAATAAGCCACTCAGTTTATAATATTTCATTATAGCAGCCTGAATGAACTATGACAGAAATATAGACACAGATAGATATAGATACATACAGGTTAGATTTGTCCCCTTTATGGGGCAGGGGAGAGTATTTTTCATGTTAGACATACCTGCCTGAATAAGCACATGAATAATCATAGAGCACACAAATATTTACAGGTAGGTCTAGAATAAAGTCTTGTACCTTAGCTGCACTATGAATTCACATTTTCTACTCAATAAAATTGTGTTGTATGAATTTTTGAAAACCAATCCCTATTATTTTGGTGTTAGTAATGAATGCCAGATTATCTCACAGAAAGTATACTTACTCCACCATACTTTTTATATGGGATACAAAGATGGGTCATTCACCATTCCAAGAATTCACACCAGTGGATTTGAGCTTTCTTTATTTTTTTTAATTTTTTTTAAAAGAGAGAGTGAGAGAGGAGAGAGAGAGAGAGAGAGAATTTTTAATATTTATTTTTTAGTTCTCAGCGGACACAACATGTTTGTTGGTATGTGGTGCTGAGGATCGAACCCGGGCCGCACGCACGCCAGGCGAGCGTTCATCCCCAGCCCCAAGATTTGAGCTTTCTTATTCAAACACTGCTCTATAAAGTCTGCTCTTAAACACTTCAAATAAGTTGTTAATTTCGGATATTGTATTTTCAGTTTTAGAATGTTCATTTGGTTCATTTCCATATATACCAATTGTTGAAATTCTGCATCTTTTCATTCAGTTTTTCCATTGTTTTCAATTATAAAGAAAGAGACAATTCTCTTGATATCCTAAGGAATCACAAGATTCTCCAGGCAATTTCTGATGCTTGATTGCAAATGGAATCCTAGGTACCACAACTTTTGAAGATCGTACATTTACTGTTCTAAATGTCCATATGTTTTCTGCATAATGAGTTACATTTATGATAAATCTCTTTTGTGTTAATACTGTATGTTCTCAGTAGCATCCACATCCACAGGCTGAGTAATGAAATTTTACAGCAAGATAATGAAATATCAAAAAGCATTGGTACCACTTCATTGGGGCGTGTTGGTCAGTGGATACAGAAAAAGAGTTAAATTCTGTGCATACTCTACATCACCAAACTGAATAAGAAAATTCTACTTACAGAATCTTTTATTGGGGGCACAAATAACTGCCAATATTAGTTAGGAAATGATATCATTATTTTTCAAAGCATTTGACTGTATCCAATACACCTCAGGTAAAATATGCCAAAAACTGAGGGTGATGAAATGCTTTCTTTGATGGCACAAAGAATAGTTTCATGTTAAGTTAACTAGTTCTCATTCTGCTTAAACATACAATCGATTAATGAATCTTCGATAAGGTAGCCTGCTTTAAGATGTTTTTCCACATTGAATTCTTTGGCCCTATGTTACTATTTGTAGGTATTATATTTAGAAATGACTTTAATACAATTCTGTTGAATAGGATTTGCTGATAGTTTCTTAGCAGAAACCACCTTATAATCACCTCCATTTACTTCTTTGTATGTACAGTAGTCTATCGGAAGTCTCAATATAAAATACAAAAGTTATCAAGAACTACCAGAATAGTCTCATAGTTTCATCAACATTCTATATTAAAATTTTTGGCAAAAACTGTGACAATATGCCAAAGAATAGAGTACCTTTTAATCTCTTTGTTGGGGAAGAAAATTCAGAACTTAAGGTACTGCTGAAGAGTGGCTTGGATCTGCTGCGTGTCCAGGAACCAAAGCAAGGCAGACACATGAGTACACCCTTTCAGCAGCTGCATTATAATGGAATATCCAGTTTGGGTTGGGTAAAGAAAGTAGTCTTCAGCATGACCCTTCCTGGGGGCAGTAATGATGACCTCTGAGGCATTTCAATAGAATTCAGTTTTCTTATTTCACCAAATATTTTCAGGACCCTTTAGATGGGGCAGAACTTTGTGAGTCCAAGATTCTGCAAATACCATAAGGATGCTTACTGGGGACATCAGGACAGTTTGGTCTACTGCAAAACCTCTTTTTTAATGACTCCATTCACTTATCATTCTTCCCACAAAAGGACTTGGTGTTTCATCAGAATCAGTCACTCTTTTTTTTTTTTTTTAAAGAGAGAGTGAGAGAGGAGAGAGAGAGAGAGAGAGAGAGAGAGAGAGAATTTTTTTAATATTTATTTTTTAGTTCTCGGCGGACACAACATCTTTGTTGGTATGTGGTGCTGAGGATCGAACCCAGGCCGCACAAGCGCGCTACCGCTGAGCCACATCCCCAGCCCTAGAATCAGTCACTCTTTACGAGGAAATTTTCCATTAATTGATGTCATGTTGTATTGTTTGCACCATCAAGCTCAACATTTTTTTTAATATATGTATAATCTCTTATAAACTAATGGCTACTTTTTCACTCTTCAACTCACTGAGTCTCTTCTCTGACTTTAGCATGATTCTGAATATATGAAATTATCAAGAAGATACACTCCCTATGTTATCTGAGGCATTACCACACATAAAACTTTTTGGTTTGAGCATGAAGAATATACAGTCGTTCCCTAGGCATTCATGGGATATCAGGTTCAAGACCACCTCAGAGTCTGCAGTTTGCAACTCTTTCTAACTATAATCCAGTGCTTTAATACTGGAGACCTGTTGGAGTAGTATTAAGGTATGCATGGCAGAAATGTGGGGGTTTTTAATATTATTATTAAGTCTCATTTCTTAATAGGCTAAGTCCCTGGGCTGTGACCTTTACAGTTCTCTTTTATCCCTTTATTTCTTCTTAGGCCAGGTAGAAAGGATAGACAATGTTAGAGTTGGGGACTTCCCTTCTTTGAGGCTAGATAAAGCTCTGGTAAAAAAAAAAATAAAAAATTTTTTCCACTTGCAGTCTTTTGCTATAGAGATTGCTAAAGACATATTTCACAATGGCTTTTTTCTCCTTTCCCTCAGAGAACTTGGAAGTGATCTTCACTCTTCACTGTGAGAATGTTGCAAGGTTTTTGAAGGTAAAACCAAGAGTCTTAGAAGACTGCAACTTTCACAGTCTAGTCTAGTCTACACCCAGCTTCACCAATTCATGAAAGTTAACATTTAAATATTTCTACCACCAGCTTCTCTTCCAGATACAGAGATTTTGCCTGAAATTCTTTGGATGTAGCTGTCTTTGTAGATGCTGGGTGATTGTCTATCCTATGATCTCAGTTCTCCTATAGAACAAGAAAATCATTAAGGGCTAGGAATTCATTTCAGTGGTAAGGTACTTGCCTAACATGCAGTGAGAACCTGCATTGGATACCCAGCACCATAACAAAGTTACTGATTTCAAGTTGTTCAGATTTTCCCTTGTTTTAAAAGAATAAAAAAAAACTTCTGAGATCTTTAACCAGAATTCTCACATGTGACTATTTCAATTTAAATGTAAACTAAGTAAAATTCAAAGTTCTGTTCATAGTCACTGTTGCCATATTTCAAATGCTCAGTAGTCAGATGTGGACAGTTGCTACTGTGGTAATACCCATACAGAACTGTTAAATCAAAGTTTTTGAGACTGAATTCTCTGAAATAAAGGAAATTATTGAGCCATTACAGATACTAACCAGGGAAGAACAAGGTCCTAGGAGAAGATGCATAACCATTAGCAGAAAGATTCCTTAGCAGTTGGAAATCTGTCCATTGGACCCAAGAACCAGGAACATTTTAATAGTGAAAAATGTGAGGAAGGAAAGTTCAAATTGTTTACATTGAACCTACATTGCCTATAATTAAGAGTTATAGGATAATGCAAAACAGAGAAGGTGGTAGGATAGGAAAAGAGTTCACAAGGAGAAATACTATGCACTTCTAGATTGGATATTAATAACCTGGAAAGCTCATTTGTAAACAGGGTGCAGTGGCATCTGATAGTCAGTCCATGGGGTTTTGAGTCAAGATCTCAAAATATTTTGATGAATGTAGAACAGTCTTTACTTGGTTTTAGCCTATAGGTATGGACTGATTAACTTATTTTACCTGTCCTCCCCTCTATCATCTGTCTCTTGTAATTAGATTTAGAACATCTTAGAATTTTTCTCTTGTTAGAATATCTCAATCATTCCAGAAAGCTCTGTTAGTCAGAGTTGGTCTAGAGAAATCCTCTAAAGAAGTCTCATGAGGCAAATAGAATAAAGGATAAAATGGGTCAGTATAAGGTAATATAGGAAGAGTTGTATGTTTTTCTTTCGGTTTCACCTTAAATAATTATTAGATAATAGGAAAAAATTAAGAATAGAGGTTAACTAAAGAGTTGACCAACAATAATCTGTGGTAAACAAGATAAGAAGTGATCTCTATTTAATTCTAGCAATGAAACTAAGGTCAAAAGTCTGAATCAAGATTCAGGGATACATTGACACCAAGGATATCCACCTTGATCCAGACATATCAATAATTCCAGAATGCATTAAGCAAAATTTGTCCTTCCTGCAAGTGACTATCACGTGGAATAAAAACTGCCTTTATATTGTTTTGCATATTTTACCTGTTAGAACTTTTAATTAGCTACTGAAATTTTAACTTTTGGTTGTGGTTTTGAATTTGTAAAAAAATTCCTCAAGGGCATTTGATGATTCAGCCCATGAATGATTTAGAAATTAATTTCAAAAGCATACAATCCAAAATAAAAAGTAAAGAGAGAGAGAGAAAGAGGGAATGTGCACATAATTCTCTTGCTTCTGAAACACTGAACAAAAAGAAAATGAGATTGTCTATACTTTCCATTTTAAAGAATGTCACATAAGTGACAGGTTTAATGGCTCAAACCTTCAAAGTAATTGCACTACCAAGACAGTTAAATATGATAATGTAACATTAGACTGGGAAGAATAGTAATGTTGGCATATTCTATACATTGTCAATTGTTCAGAAATTATCTTACTAGCATAATGCAGCTGTATAAAATATCTTTTTAAGTCTTTCCCTGAATAATCTTATATTTGACTTGTTGAAAATCTTCCATGGCTATTCTGAGTTCCTTGTGGGAGTCACAGGCATTCACTTTTCATAAACTGAAGGTTAAATTTAAAGGTTTATTACTTTATTTATTTTTTTTATTTTACTTTATTAGTAAATAAAAGCGATTAATCATGGAATGCCATTGGCTACAAAACCTTTATCCTTTATTTTATTTTTTTAAATGTGATATTTATGCCAGGAATAGGTGCCTGATGAATGCCTATAACCTGATGAATGTGTGTATGGAAAGGGCAAACCTGCACATGGGCCTTGTGACCTTGGCTCCATGCTTCCATTGCTGACTCCCTGAAAATGCAAAATAACCATTTTGCGTTTAAGGGAAACAATATAACAAAGAATTTAAAGTCTATTTCTCGAGCTAGAAGTTGTTGATTGTGGTCCTTAGTCCCCAGTAAGCAACTACGTATCCTCAGATTTTGAAAATTGAAGATAAAAATCAAAGATCTTGAAAGTTATTAAACCAAATGCTTAAATCAACCTGATGGCAACTATGTGTAGGTGTCAATGTAGCCAATGAGAAGGAATGCACAGAAGTGAAATAAAATCATAAGACTATAAGCATCACAAGAAGGAAGGAAGTATGAAAAGTGTAAATGTAGTTAATGTTTAATTGGCAATAACAATGTCCCAGGCACAGTAATTATTCATTAATCATTCAACAAATATTCATATGTGTTTACAATGGGCGAGGCACTGTTCTAGACACTTAGGATACTTCAATGCGCAAATCAGAAAAGTTCCCTGTCCTTTTGGAGTTTTTATTCTAATAGAAGCTACATACAATAAATGAGAAGATAATAAATAAGTAAATTACCATATCAAAAGTAGTAAGGGACATAAAAAGACTAGAGTAAGGAATTTGGAGAGTACCATGTAGAGAAGACTGTTTGCAATTTGAAATAAATGGAGCTCATTTAAGCAAATACTAGGAGGTGAGAGAATGCTGGCCAGGTAGGTAGGGGAGAAGATTCTGGATGGAAAGAACAGCAGGGGTACAGGCAGGAGGAAATGAGTGCTGCATTACTCAAGTTGCTTCCTGGAAACCACTGTGGTTCTAAAGGAGTAAACAGGGGAAACGGAAGAGAGAGAGTGGAAAAGGAGAGCCAATAGGATTGTATAATGAACTGGGTGTTTGTGTGAGATAAACAGTAGAATACCCAATGTATTCCAAGATTATTGACTTTCATACAACTAAAGTTTAGTTGTGGTAACATACAACAAGGCAGACTACACTCATGTGGACTCTGCTGGGTATGAACAGAAGGCAGTGGAAGCCTATTACTTTATTTTCTTGACATATGTCATCAGCAGCCCACATGCCCAGCAGCTGGGGAAATGAATGAATACCAAATCCTAAAGGAGGGATCTGGGTGGTGCACCATAATGTCCACTGTAAATACCCACCAGGAATGAGTAACTAATCTCCTGATGAGCAGTTTGATATTGCCAATGGAAATTCTGATGAGTATGAAGCAAAAATGCTGATTTCAATTTTAACATGAATTTAAGCTGGATTTATTGTTTCAGTTGTACTTTTAAATTCATCCCCAGTTAAATAAAGTACAATAAAATTGTACCATTATTATAGAGGACAGTGTTTCATGAGGATTGTGCAAATAAACTACACAGCATAGTTATGGACACATGGTAAGTATTCATATCAACTGTAATTATAAGTTAAAGGAACTAAATAATGGGTCTTAGAATGTCCTCATTTCTTTTTTATTATTGCTAGATGTTAGGAGTAATTGATTTTCTTTGGTATTTTGTTCTTTTGGGTTTATTTTCTATTTTAAATTAGAAGTGGACTTTTATCTTTCAGCAAGGAGTTTTATTTTTGAAGATGTACACATTTATTTTAAATTTGGATTGTCCATTTCACTTTAGACTTTTTATTTGAAGAACTATTCTAAATTGCATAGGCATTATAAAGAATACTTTTTTCTTCATGCTCAAATCTCTTTTTAAATGTTGTGTGTATCCTAATTTTTCTCCTTTACTCTTTAAAATTGTAGGAGACTTTTATACAATTTGGGGAATTCAAATCATCATTTTTTATTGTGTTGAGAAAGGAAAGTTAATTTCGTATGGTAGTGTTGAGTGAGAAATTACTTTCTGTCAACCAAATAAATTTGGAACAAACTTGAATGAGTATTTTTTTTATCAGCCTGTGAAAAGGCTATTTATTTCCACATGTAATTATAAAAAAAGTAATTCTGACTTAATGAAATAAAACCAACCCTGAAAACAAATAGGACTCACTTGCCATTCAAACTAAATTAGAAACTGAAAAATGCTTACATTCTGACAAGTTTCGAAATGGCTAATGAATTACAAATATAATATTGCAGAGAAGGAAACATATGTGCACAGATAGAATAACAAGAAGTTCAAACATGCTTTGAATTTGAAGCTTCTCTTATTCATAAGTCAGTCACAAAAATTATGAAGGAAAATTGAGTTTCTATCTAAATCTTTTAGGAATTGGGTATGTGGTAACTTTCTAGAGAATTGGGTATAAGTAGATTATAATGTGCACAGTAGATCAAATTGATATTGTGATCTTTGAGAGTAAAATATTTTACTTGGTAAACATGGAAACTCAAGATTTACTCTGGCAGAAGTTTAAAATAAGTCATAAATAAGATTTAACATTAAGAGCAGAGATTTGTACCTACCATAAACTGGGAGGAGGGGAACCTACCCATTACTATGTTAAGATCATTTACTATATTATGCTAATTTTTTTCTTTCTAAAGAATAGCTAATGAACCAGTTAAAACTATTAAACTGAAGCAAAATGAATCTGGCACTCCCTCTCTCTTTCTCTCTCTCTCTTTCCCTCCCTCAGCTCCTGCCCTCCTCTTACATACATGCATACATATACATGCATACATGCATTCTGTTGAATAGGGTAAAAAACAAAATAATGCTACTGTAATTCAGAATCATTACCCTACAGGTTGAAGATAATGGTTTTCTTACAATATCTGTTATAAATTAATAAAATTCAATAAAATATGTAATAATGACAAAAGAGCACTATCAGAGAATTAGAAGGAAATATATTTTTCTAGCTTTCTATTCATATAAGACATTTAATGGGAGAATGGGGCATTTGGGATTGAGCTTTGAGTCAAGTAAAAACATGAAAAAAATTCTAGTGATCTAAAAAGAGTCACTTTCTCAGTTACTCACAGCATTCATTTAGCAAATAAATGAAAAACTTACTGTTTGAGGAACATTGTGGTTCTTTCCTATAGGTACTTTCTTCCTTTCACCCCACCAAATCCCACCATTTTAGCTTCAGCCTTTCAAAAAACGAAGACAGAAACAAAGACTTGATTACTGATAATTTTGGAGGACATGGAATACTAAGAAATAGTAGTATAGAACAGGACAAGTGAAAAAGGAAAGCAATGAAAACTGACTCCAGGATTAGGTTAACCACCAACAGTGAGACTGGCCTCATGAGATGCACATGGCCTTGTGAAATGTTGTAGAGTTTTGTGCCTGGAGATGAAACACAAGAGAATTTACCTGTCACCCAGTGGGGACAGGACTAGGGCATCAGATAGTAACAGCTCAGCACTTCTGGATTGCTTATGTGTAAGCATTTTACAGGATCCCAAGAATGCCCCACACTCAACCTGTCAGAGAAGCCCTGAGGCAGAGAGCAGCAGGTATATAGTCCAGGGGATGGCACTGCTAGCTAACATCTGCAATAGCGGGTGGAGGGCTGTATAAAGCAGCCCTCTTCACCTTACTGAAGCAGGGATTAGTGCTAGAGGTGTGGCTCAGTATGGCCAATAGAGTCACAACAGTTATCTGAGACACTCATCTTCTTTTTCATGCAGTCTAGACTCAAGCTCCCACTTGAGCACTTCTCTACCCTCCACACCAAGATTTAATCTTAGATATATGAACCTTATTTTTCTGGTGCCAAATAAAAACAAAATAGAGATATTTTTAGCATTTTAAATATTTAAAAATTCTAACAGCAACTTTAAAGAGGGTCCATGAAGCAAACTTTTGAATCTTTCTATCTTATTTAAGGGTTCCCACCAACATAAGTTATTCCCATTCTTGGTTTCCTCCATTCATCTCAACCCTTGTTAGGCAAGGGCCCTAAAGCACCATCCTGATCCTGTCTAAAACACCTAGCAGAATACAAATTTTCCAAATACTTGACACTATTTTCACTTGGCTACTATGTTACAATTTGACACTTTAGAAATTATTTTCTCTCTTCAAAACATTAGTGTCTTTATATGGGCTGCCCAGTTAAATCACCACAAATTGGCTAAACAACAATAATTTACTCCATGCAGTTTTAGAGAATGGAAGCTTCAACTACAATGGTTGGGTTTGGTGAGAGTTACCCCCTCAATTGAATCTTCATATGACAGAAAGAAAGCTCTCTGGGATCCCTTTGCAAGGTCACTCTATTTTTTTTTTTTTTAACAAAAGACAAAGTCCTTTTTTGTTTATTTGTTTTTGTTTTTTATATACTAAATATCTTCTAATTGTAATCTTTATTTTTTTTATTTATTTTTTTTTTCTGCGGGTGAATCCAAGGCCTAATGAATGTTAAGCTAGTGATCTACTACTGATTTATATCTCTAGACCTTTTTGTAAGGTCACTAATACATTAATGAGGGCTTAACCCTCATGGCCTAATCAAGTTGTAAAGGTCCACCTCCTATTACCATAACATTGGGTGTTAGGCTTTCAAAATACAGATTTTGGAGGAACACAAACATTCAATCCCTCATAATCAATGCAAATTAATATGAATGGAAGATTTACTGTAGCATTTTCATTGTGGATTTTTCATATCCAACTTATTCCTGCTGAAATGCTTGCCGGTGACAGTTTGGGTCTAAATTCAGTTTGAGGTGATTGTTTGACTTTTTTTTTTTTTTTTTTTTTTTGGAAAGCAATACTCCATCACCGACACATTATTAGCTTATTAGCTACTTAACTCTTATAATATTTTGCCCTCTTTCTTGAAAATTAGAGCTTTAGTAGTGATATATAAGATCACTAAGATTACTGTCAAAACAAAAGACATGGAGAAATGACACCTGTTGTTGAAAAGACTGAGTTTTTTGGAAGTTTAAGGCTAAGAACTGACAACTAGCAGCTAACCTGTGGGTTCTTCATCAAAACTAAGGACCAAGATTCTATACAATAAGTTGGGCAACATTCTTAGTTTTTATGTACTTTTCTCACTATTAGTTACATACTTTTCTATTTTTCAAGGTCCTTAACTTATTACCCCCAGCGATATGCTTCTTCTTTTATTTGTATAAAACCCTTTAAAAATGTAAAATATCCAATAAGTCATAATTCCAGGGTTACATGGAACATACTGAGCTCAAGATTCCTGCCAGGTGAAATGGCATGCCTATTATCCCAGTGACTCAGAAGGCTGAGGTAGGAGGATCACAAGTTCAAGGCCAAAATTTAGCAAGGCCATAAGCAAGCAAGTGGGACTCTATCTCAAAAAAATAATAAAATAAAATAAAAAGCTCTGGCAATATGACTTAGTGTTAAAGCCCCTGGGTTCAATCCCTGGTATAAAAAATAAAGAAAGATAGAAAAGAAAATAATTCTATTTTGTCAACAGCATTTGTACGAAATAATTGACAGTATGGCAGGCAAATAAATCATGGAATATGAATCTCATTCCAGAAACTATATGCTATGAGAATATAATTCATAAGAGAACCATATACAAAACATTTACAAAACATATGATTAGGTGTGAAGTTTCCCAGTACTACTGAATATTTTTTTAAAAATTAAAACTGAAAAATATTTTAATTCATGGAAGTCAATAGAATTATTTCATGGATTTAGGGAAGAGCTTATGCAAGATGGGAGCTTTGGATTTGGTGTGGTGGAAAGGGGCAGGGAATGTATGCTTTGTGAGAAGTAACAGAGATACAGACATACATTAGTGTGTCCCATCACAATGACATCTTCCCATTTCCTTCAGTTCTGCTGCTTTTCCTCCAAAGTTTTAAGGATTTGACTCCCATCTATCATTTCATTCTCAAGTTAAATATACCTGTATCACCTTATTTATGTTGGCACCAGTCACTTTCTAGAACTATATTGTATTTTATTTTCTTCAAAGAATTTGCCTGAACTGATGTTATCTCCTATATTCACTTGCCTTTATTATATTGCCTGCCATTCCTCACCATAGGTTAGCTACATGAGAAATGAGAGTTTGCCCACCTGCTATATCAACAGAAACTTTTTCAGTGTTCTATGAAGTTGTTAACCAATCAACTGTGATTGTGTAGTTGGTAACTAATCAATCATATTTGTTGAATAAATGGATACAATCATGTCCTTGGTAGATCCAAGACTCAGGCATGTTCTTCTCTCAGTCGTTGTGTTCACTTGAAGTCCCCTTAATTCATATTCTTGCTGCATTTAAAGCCTATTCAATGGAAATAAAAGAAAAAATGTTGAATACTTCAACAGATAAATTATTCTTGCATCTATCTTATAAAAGTGTGAATTTGGCAAGATGGAACACCTGGTCTTTTATGTATACATTATGATAATTTAACATGCATTCTGGACAATTAAAAGAAAAATTCTACATATTTTCTTTTGTTTCCTCTAATACTATTTTGTGAGATCTACAATCTTCTTTTAGCTTTGGAAAAGAGTTTCTTTGAAGCCCATAAGTGACTATTATAGCCATATTGTCATTAAAATTTTCTTTTAAGAAACTGTTTGCATAAAAATACTTCATTTATTTGTACTGACTGTTGTTTAGTTTTTCAAACAAATGGAAAATTTTATTCTGTGAATAAATATTAGGAAAAATACAAGAAAATTCATTGGGACTTTCAAAATGAAGAATTAATTCCACTGGTTGAGATAGGAAATTTGAAATTCTGTGACCCCAGTAATCCCCTCATTGGTTTTATAAAAGTTATAGACCACTCTACCCCATCTTAAAAATCTATAAGCAACACAGTGGAGATTAAAGTAAAAGAGATGTGATTAATTAAGTGCAAACTCTTCACCACTTCCATAAAATAATTTAAAATTAACTTGCCCAAAACAGCAGCTTTGAATTTAAAGGGCAGCAAACTATTATAAAGAGATGTTAAAGAAACTTTGTTTACTGATAAAGAAAAGTTATCTGAGGTTTGTTAATAACTGTGTTCAAGCATATAAAAAGGTTGACCAGATGGTTTCCATCAACAAGGGGACATAATTTTTTTTAAAGTTCACAAATTTTCAGAAGAATGATATAAACTATAAACTTATTCACTGAAAAAGGCCATAAAAATGAAATAGTTATCTTTTATTAGTTAAATATAGCACTACTTGGAGGCAGAGGGTGAAAAAATTGTATCTATTAGGATTTTTCCCATGGTAGAAATAGACACATATCTTAAAACAAAAGTAGGTAATAAGTACTACAATAACAAAAGATGCACATTAAGATATTACTTTTCCTTTTTCATCATTATACTTTCATTTGGAACCAAGAAAAAAAAATCAAAAGTGAACATGAACAGTGTGTCCAGGTTAGAGAGATTGAGGGAGTTGGAAATAAATTAGGAAAGGTAAGAAAAATTCACATTTGAACAGTGATCTGTGAATAGTAGAAAACCCAATGACATTTTTTTTTATGCATACCTGTTCTGATGTCCTAAACAAATGACCTAAAAATAATCCAACAAAAATTTCTTGAAAATTAATGCACACTGTTTTAGTCAGCTATTTGTCGCTGTTACTAAATGACCTGACAAGAACAATTAGAGAAGAAAATATTTATTTGGTTCTCACAGTTTCAGAGGTCTCAGTCCATAGATGTCAGACCTAAGGTGGGGCAGATCATTATGGAGAAATGATGTGATGGAGGGAAGCACCTCAGACTTGGCTACAAAGAAGAGAGAGAATTTCACTCACCAGTGTCAAAATATAAACCCCTAAGGCATGCCCTCAGTGATCTACCTCCTCTTACCTCCACACCTTACTTCCCTACAGTTACCACCCAGTTAATTCACATCAAAAGATTAATCCACTCATAAGCTTAAGGCTCTCATAACCCAATCATTTCATCTCTGAACATTCTTGCATTATCTTGCACATGAGCTTTTGGGGATCAACTCATATCTAAATCCAAACCACTTTGTATATTTGCATTATTTCCTGATCATATTCTAAAGCATTCACCCTTGCAAAAGGGCAGTTGACTCCCAGTTGTTTCAGAGTCTTAGACTTAATTTTGTCTTGGACAAATTGTGTCGCTCTACCAATCATGATTTTGCCTTAACAATGAGGATTCGACCAGACCAATGATTTCTTTTCTGAAGCTGAACTGAGACAATGTCCTCAATTCTTTCAGGGACTATTTAAAATTAAAAGACCATTCCTCTGGCTCTCAATTCCCGGACATTATAGTGTAGAAGATAAATCCTGGAGCTCGTCAAAGAGAAAGAAACATTGCCTCTCCAAGGCCATAACCCCATCAACCTGGTTCTCCTTCCCAGATAGCACATCCAGCTCTGTATTTATTTTATTTTATTGAGTAAAGGTAAGAAATTATATTTTCATTTCATCCCTGTCCTATGCCCGCTTTTCTCTCAACTAAATACATCCCTAATACTATATTGTCCGCTAAGCAAAGTTCAAGAAATATTGTCTCTTTAAAAGAAACCAAGAAAAATCAATGATCTGGAGGCTAAATATATAAATCCAGTCATCAAATATTATAACTACTTCATGACTTTAGCTGTGATGTTTGCTAGCATACAGTTATTATAGAGCACCTAGTTTAATGTATATCTAACTGTCATGTGAATATAAAATGTAAATTTTATTGTTTATAACTACTCTGGCCTTCTTTCTAAGCTATCAACTATCAAGAAAAATAAATAAGAAATGAACATTATGTTTTAAAATAAATCCTGTCCAGTGTTTTACACCATGGATTACAATCTTTTTCTATAAAGGGCAAGGTAGTGAACATTTACAGTTTGCAGGCCATATAGACCACTAATTGATGGCTAATTCATGGGATTAAGAAAGACCCAGTAAGCTGGGACAGCATTATTTTGGGTTACCTCAGTGAGTCAGTGAGGGTGTTTCTAAAGGGATTGTCATTTGAATAAGTGAACTGAACAAGGATGATCCACTTTCATCCAGTGTGGTGTACACTGTTCAATCTACTGAGATTATAAAAAAAAAAAAAAAAAAAGCAGAGAAAAGGAAAACATGCTATTTCTCTCTTCTGGATCTGAACTATCTATCTTCTCCTCCTATTGAGCATCAGAACTCTAGTTCATCTGTCCTTCAGACTGGGACTTACACTAGTGGTCTACCAGGTTTTCCTGTCTTCAGCCTTGAACTTTGACTTATCTCATTGGCTCCTTTTGTTCTTAACTATGGACTTGAACTGAGCCATGATTCTAGCTTCCCTGGCTCTCCAGTTTGCAGAAAGCATGTCTTAGCCTTTACAACCACATGAACCACTTCCATTAATAAACCCCTTCTTATGGAGTGGGGGGAGAGATTGAGATCTCCTACTGGATCTGTTTCTCTGGAGACACTTGATTAATATACAGTTTCTCTTGCAAGTATTCAACTCTATCATTTTGTAGCGAAAAGAGCAGCCATAGACTGTATATAAATGTAATTTTTTCCAATAAAATATTATTAAAAATCAGGCACTGACTGAATTTGGCATATAGTTTGCTAACTACTGATTGAATAAGTCCTTTTTTTCGAATTTTAGATTGTTATTTCTTTCACATAGTCTGTTTTCACCTGCTTTTCTCCCTTAAATAAAAGAGAATGAGAGGTGGCATCTTCCTGCCTACTATCTGCCTACCTCAGAAGCAAGCTCCTTGTCCACCTGCTTCTGGCTTGCCCTTGTAGTTTAATTTCTAAGGCAAGGAAAATTTGAGATTTGGGACATCCCCAAAAGGACACTGAGTTGAGCTGCCTGGCTACACTGGATCCCCCTCAGTTCCTTTGTCATTCTGCCCTTCCAGGGGTCTGATTGTGGTTCCCTCCTGTCTCAGGCCAGTGGGCAGCTCTGCAATCCCACAAACCACTTCACCTCATTATGGCAAGACCTCTGACAAGCTTTCCTCTTCATGTGTATCCCACCCACACTATATGTAAACCAAGAGCAATTTGAGGAAATATCCCCCAAGATCTCAGGTGTTTGAATATACTAACCAAGTTTATTTTGACTGTTTCTGTGGTTTGGAAGAGACTTGCCTAGTTCTGTCTGTTTTTAATACTAACTTAAATCATCTATCACTCTCCATTTAGGCCAAAGCCCAGAGAGCTTCTCTCAATCTTAAACTTAGTTGTGTTATAAAGAGAATAAAGGCATCTGAAAAATCTCTCAAAGTAATAACTAAGCTTGCATCTTGCACTATATTTCAGATGCTGAAAATTATACTCTCCTTTCTCCTTTTATTTATTTTCTAATGAATCCTAATTAACAGACCTCACCTCTGAGGTAGATGAAGTAGACAGGTCTGATAGGATAAAGACTATGAATTGAAAAAAATCCAAGAAGGGAAATTTATAAATAAATTTCAAAATATCACTCTGTTTTAAAAATGTACCTGTGTTTCCTGTGCAAAAACCTCTCTAGGTAACCATCATTATCCTAAGCCTTTATTTACTCATAGTTGTAAGGGAATTCCATTTTTGAAAACACTAGAAAAATTGTCAGACTTAAGAACAAATTTCAGTATCCACCTACTTTGCCATTCTGTTTAACCAGACCATCCTGGGTTCAGGAGACAGGACACAATGGCAGGAAGAAGGATGTACAAGAATATGTACCAAGACAGCCAAAACAAACTTCTGATCCAGCAAGGTTTTACTTTTGTAAATTTGCATTTGTTTGAGTGTTAGTCCTAATCCACTTGAATCAGTGAATTTGGATTTTTTTTTCATTTTGAATTTTAAATATCACAATTGTATTTTCTTATTTCATGAGGAGAGAAGGCAGTGAATTTATTATAGAAAGAGTCTTGGAACAGATTCTACAATACAGCATTAGAATTCCTGTTGTGTCACTACATATATGATATTGGTAATAATTTGAACTTTAACATCTCTTTCAAAATACCTTTAAGCTACAGTATAAGGATGTAAGAGTGGGTGATCACAAAGTTATCTTCCAGTGAAAAATTGTTTCTTACTTTCTATTGTTATTAACCCAAATTCTTATGAATGTCTTCATCTATAGTTAATATAAGAATTGAAAATGTTTTCATTGTCAATTAATTGAGAAGGATTAATTAAAGAAAAGTTAGTTAGTTAGTTAGCTAGTTAGTCTTTTAATAATTTCATAATTTTAGAGTTATTTATGAAACTAAACTCTTCACTTGATTAACCATATAATTTGAAGGTATATAAACTGCAATATGTAAGAGTCTTATGCTTATTGATATATAATAATATTTAATATAATAAATACAATAGAAAATAGTCAACCTCCCCTCTCATTGCTATATATACTTAATTTGACTATTGTGTCTATATTTGCTTTACATAAACATCTACTACTGGTAATTCATGTAATTTCATGGTGAAAAAATTATATTCTTTTGCTTTAAGTATCTCAAGCACATTTGTATTTTACAGAATTATCATCTAACAACAACGAAAAAAGAAAACCTTTGCAACAGTTGTAGTTTTGAGAAAAACCCACTCTTTCAATGCATGAAAGTTGTTGTATTTAGAAATTTCTAGATATTTGAAGCTTAGGTGTTGTTACCACATATTGCATATGTATCCTTCTCCATTTCAAAGAAAGAAAGATAAAATGCCTCAAGGTTAGAATATTTTCTTGAACTTTCATTTATTTGTATCTAAGACATTGCCTCATTTGATAGATATTCGTACTCCTGTGTAGCAGAAATTCTGATATGTACAAGGAATAGAAAACACAGTACTTGGTCTATGCTTCCTTGAGCTTATGTTCTGATCAAGAAGGAGTAAAATTATGTTCTCATTATAATTCAAGTGACATATCAGAGACATGAATAGCAGTTGGGGAGCATAGAGGAGGAACCTATTATCAAGGTAAAATATTTTAAAGATATCTGTTACTCAAAAAGACTTATATTGGGCTGGGGATGTGGCTCAAGCGGTAGCACGCATGCCTGGCATGCGTGCGGCCCGGGTTCGATCCTCAGCACCACATACAAACAAAGATGTTGTGTCTGCCGGAAACTAAAAATAAATATTAAAAAAAATACTCTCTCTCTCTCTCTTTCTCTCTCTCTCTTTAAAAAAAAGACTTATATGTTTACTACTTCTGTTCGTTGGTGTTTATGAGTTAAGGTAGTTCCTTTTATTCAGTTTAATGTTGATTCATAGCATTATGTCACAAACACACAAACCTAAAAGCATATTTAATGAGCACTGGTTATATGCAATGCAAGGCTTCAGGTAAGTTAGTTTGCTGGCTGAAAGAAATAAATGGAATTTCAGTGCATAAGAACTGAATGACGAATAAATGACAATGAGTGAAAAATTACTCTCAAAGAGAACACCTGAAAAATATGTTTTCAGAAATTGAAGGTCAAAGAGGGGCAAACTACATCAGAGAAAATTAGTTTCTTAATCTCATGGAGCCAGATTTGCCTATTGAGCATAGAGTTTATGACAAAATAATTGTCCAGTAATTACTCTAAAAAATGGGACAAAATCAAATTAAAATGAAGCAAATTGCCTTTTGCATTGCAGCCAATGACAAGTAGTGACACATTCATGCTGCAAAATACCACTTTCTTTTTGTGAGAAGTGACCTACTGCTGGATGATTAAGTGACTAAGCAGTCCCATGTAAAATTTCTTGCAAGTCTCTCTTTCAGAAGAAGTATGTTTTTTTAATTACTACTGCTACATGTGGTGATCTCATATTCAATAAGAAAAGCTATATATTTAAGACATGCACATGCATGTGTGACAACCATCAGAGTTCATATTTACTAAGTGCTTGCTCTGTTCCAGGGACTGTCCCAGGTAGTTTATATGTATCAATTAATTTTACATGTACAAATCTAAGGGGTAGGTGTTCTTGTTTGTAGATGAACAGCTGGGATATAGAAAGGTTGAAGAGATTGCCCAAAAGTTTTAAAGACAACCAGTTAGATCCAGGATTTGAAATCAGTCTTGCTGTGTCCAGAGTGAGTATTGTCAGTGACAGAAGTTTACATCACTGTGCCCCACCTGGTCCAGACACCAGTGGTCTTCCAGTTTACATTTTTAAAACTTATTTTTCATATTTTATTAGTATATTTTAGTTGTACATAGTGGTAGGATTTGTTGTTACACATTTATACATACACAAAATATAACAATATAATTGGGCCAATATATTTCCCAGTTTTTCCCCTTTTCCCTCTTTTCCTCCCCCCCCCCCCCCGTTTCTTTACTGATCTCCCTTCCATTTCTTGTTCTTTTCCTGTTTACATTTTTTAAATATACAATCTAAGACTGATTTCACATAACTAAAAGTAAAGAATCTTTTATTTGAGCTATAGATGAAGACATAGGGGATAGGTTCAGTCATCTGTTTAATCTGCTACATATATAATCCTACTATTGTAGCTTGAAAGATAAAGGGATGCCATTGAAGATCTGCGGATGTCTCAGACATCAAAAGAAGACATTCATGATTTGCTTCTGCTTTCCAGACTCAGAAAAACAATTTTATTTCAGCACCTGGAAATAATCAGTCATATTTACATGCCCAAGTAGGTAAATGAGCCTTGAGTTCATAATCCCCATGCTACAAAAACTTCCTAGTATTTCTACCTGATACATAAAATAAATATTAACAACAACATTAGTATTTATTTTGTACTTACAATTTTCTAGGATCATTATTATGCTTATAATATTTCTAACACATCATATAGGCATCACTGCACTAATACAAAAACTTAGGAGTACCCAAGAGCAGAAAAACATAGTCAATTCTGGGCATATATGCAACAATACTTGGGTGAATATAAGCACTAAGTTGAACAGAAAATTAGGGTTATGCCCATAATATAAGGAAAAAAATCTGTTGAAATAATATTGTATCAAAGACCCAATGTGAAAAATTATAGGATACTCTAGAAACTTTTTAAAAAACAATTAATTTAATAAATCAAAAAATATAATTGTTATTTCATTTAAAAGTGGAAGAAAAATCAATAGTCTTAACATAAGAACACTATTTATTCCAGAAGTTCCTAGCCAAAAAAAATATTTATTTTTACCTGTTGAAAGTTATAAATAAAATTGTTATTTGCAAAGCCTATGCTTATATAACTTGGAGACAAAAGAAATAAGCACAAAATTCTTAAAATTAATGAATTCTATAATGTGGTTCAATAAAATATAAAAAATTCATAATTTTGCTCTATTTCATAAATACTCAGGATATTAAAGGAATTAAAATAGTCAGTATGTAGCAGCCAAAAAGACAATGAAGGATGAAATGATTTAGAAAAAAATAAGTATTTCCTAGGTAGATAACTACCACCCTTTACTCAGATATATGAATGACTTTAATTGACTTACATATGTGTTCACTAAGAACTACTTTCAGTTTGTCATTTTGTACAAATCATTGAAATATATATAATGGCATATTTCTTCAAAATACAAATATATTTCAAGGCATTTGTAAGAGTA
The DNA here is from genome assembly GCF_045843805.1 of Urocitellus parryii. Classification (NCBI taxonomy): domain Eukaryota; kingdom Metazoa; phylum Chordata; class Mammalia; order Rodentia; family Sciuridae; genus Urocitellus; species Urocitellus parryii. The sequence goes on along the minus strand of NC_135538.1, from coordinate 64,611,134 downwards.
TTTCTAAAGTTATCTGGAAGAATAAATAAGTTATATATTATTAAATAATTATGAAAATGGACAATATACTATAACACTACAATCAACAGAGAGATTAATTGAACAGAATACACATCCTTGAAATCATTTAGACACGTACATGAAAGCTTTATTGCCTTAGAAAAACACATGAGGGAAAGTTACGTTGCCAATACCATTGGGAAGAATTGACTATGTAATTGAAAAATATATTGAGCTTTTCCTTATTATATATTAAATATGAAAATATTTCCCCAGAATTAAAAGTCTAATATAAAATAATAATAAACAAAAGTTAGAATGATATATCAGTTTGTTGATTTTTATTTGAGATGCTTTAAGAGGAAAAATACAAAGAGAAGCAAAGGGAAAATGAGACATATTTGACTACATAAAATATAATAACCTTTGTATACAAAAATATGAAAGAAAAATCAAAAGACAATTTGCACAAAACTTTGAAACAAAAGGAAATTGAGGAAATATTGTCATTTATAAATATAACTGATAAAATGTTCCTTTGACTTAGCACATTTAACAGTAAAATTGATTTGGAAAATAGATAAATGAGCAATTCAATTAAAAATAAATATGAATAGCTAAAAATAAGCATAGTTCACTAGAAATCAAAGTGAATTAAACAGAAATTCAACAAATCATATACTTTTTATCAAATGCATAAATAAGAGGCATATACATTTTAAAAGACGGTATTAGATTTTAATAAAGGAGATCTTTTCTACTTTAAAAAGATAAAAGAGTTTTATCTCTTTCAGTAAAGATGTATTTTCTTAAAATTACTCATGATGTTTCATGTAGTTTTATTTCTTCTCTAAATCAATCATAAGAGGAAATTTTTTAATGTAGTCATATATTTTTGTACAAATTTAATGTGGCAATATTTATATTAAGGAACTTAAAATAATCCATATAACAAACAATATATGAATATTTAAGTTAGTTTTAGTATATTTATCCAGCTAAAGATTTTTCAGTCATTAAAAATCAAGCTCTATGTAATGTTTTGAACAACTAATAATAAAAAATAAATAAATAAATAAATAAATAAATGCTACTTGAAGTACAAAAAAAAATCAAGCTTTTTTTTAATGACTTGAGAAAATGCTCAGAAACAAATTGCAAAAACTCAGAAGAAAAAAATATCTATATATTAGTTCTCACTATTGTTTTGAAACATTTCACACAAAACTGGACATTGAAAATAGTTGATAGTTAAAATAAAAAAAAATAGATCTACACAACAAAGACTAGAAAAACACAAAAAATTGTGATTATTTATGTGAGTTGCAATATAAACTGCTGGCACTTAATTATATTTGTGTATATTCTCACAAACATATATAATAAATATTGAGTTAATACAAAAAAATCAGATTATCGAATCTGACTTTCTTCAGAGTGTGTAAATATCAAGGTTTGCTAATTGTTTAAGGCTGCGTTTAGTGAAGAGGCAGAAAGAGATCTGAAATATTGTACTAGTGAACACAGAGTCTCAGGCCTAGATAGTAGAGCCCCCTGTGTCACTCACACAGTGGGGAGTATGCAAGTTATCCAACAGCTCTGTATTTTACTAAGATGTTGGATTGCTTATGGGACATTCTCTAGAGAATCATGCCTCTTAATTTTACTAAAGTTTAGGTTAGTTTACAACAACTTCTTCCTTAATGTTATTTCCTAGAAAAGAATTCTTCCAGCAAATTTTATTGTCTGTTGGCTTCAATCAAAGTCAAGTTTATCAGGTTTACAACACTACACCAGGTCACAAACTTTCCTCTCCTTACTCTCCAGGAACTTCTGCTTGGTAGACAGGAGGAATCTTAAAATAGCTGTTTTAACTCCTTCTTCCCCTAAATTACTTACTCAGTTTTTTTTTCCCCAAAGAGAGAATGAAAGGGGAGAAATAAAATAGTCATAGTGCTTGCTACAAATTGGAAAGAAACCTGGCCAACACCAGATAAGAGTCAGCAGTTCACTGCAATAATCAGAAATAAGCGATATAGGCTAAGTAGGATGGAGAAGGGGAGCAAGATTTAATACATATGACCACATTTCAATTGAATAAATGTAGTGATTGACTAGATATAAGGTTAAAGGAGTTAAAGAAATAATGATTTACAATTGAAGCCCTGGGTGGGCAAGTGGCTGTTTATGGAGACAGAGAAAACGGGAGCAGTGTTTGGGAGGGTGTATGTTCTTTAATAGAACATAAGAAAACTATGATTTTATTTAAATTGTGAAACAAAACAGTAAAAATACAGAAATTAAACATATAGGGGAAATGAAGGCTAATTGATGGAATGAAATCATTTCATTCATTTAGATTCCAGAACTTAATGAGGGAGATCAGCCTTAGATACAGAGACAGTAGTCTTTTCCACTGTGGTGCAAAGAAAAGAGTGTTTTCTTTTGACGAATTCCTTGTGTGCCTTCCATTTTCTCTATAGTGTTCACAAAATATGGCACTTCTTCTGGATATTTAACTATTTGGCAAACTGAGTATTCAAATAATCATTGATTAGGAATGAAATCATAGTAAGAGAATTAGATGACGCTTGAGAAAAAAGCCAATGGAGCCAAGTGAATGTCCTAATATCACACCCCTGCCATCACCACCAAGGAGTGAGGCATTTGTAGCTCAAAGACTAGCATTTCTCACCATGAAATTTTTGTTGTTGTTTGTGTTTTTAAAGAGTTCCCCTTTTTCACCTTTCTCCTAATGATATTATCATCTTTTTAATAATGTTGATTAGTTCATTTTCACCTTTTTCACTTGCAAGTTGATTGAACTTAGTTTTTTCTTTTTTTTTTTTATTGGTTGTTCACAACATTACAAAGCTCTTGACATATCATAGTTTTTTTCTTAAGATCTCTTTAGCGACATGTTTGTCCTATTGTCTCTGATGCTTTTGACTTTTTCATAGCTCATTCTTCCTATTTCAGTTGTACTGGCTTATCCTTTTATTGTAAATTTAACTTGAAGTTTAAGGAATTCATTAACTACAGTGATATATTTTTATTTAATCCCAGTAAAGCTGCTGCTAATTAGTTTCACAGGAGTTCAAAAGATGATCAGCCTGCAAAATTTGGTCTGATCTGGGAACTGTTGCCATGGCAATGCACCATCCAATACAGTGTTTACCTTTACAGGTAGATGTTCTCTCTTTTACTCCCACAGTGTTCTTCTTACAATCTTGTTATCATCCTTTGATACACAAGATGGTATTTATTTTATAACTGCATATTATTCATGGTTCTCCAGAGAAACAGAACCAATCAGAAAGAGATTTGTGATATGTATATAATATTTACAGAAAAAATTTTTATATATAGAAAGATATTCATTTTAAGGTACGTACACGGAAAGAGATTTATTAGGAGGCATTGGCTCACATGATTATAGGGTTTTTTTTGTTTGTTTTGGGTTTTTTTTAATTTAATTTTTTTTTTTTTTTGGTGGGGTTCTTTTTTTTGTCTTTTTTTGGAACTGGGGTTCGAACCCAGGGCTTTGCAAATGCAAGGCAGACGCTTTGCCACTGAGCTACATCCCAGCCCTCATGATTATAGAAGCTAACAAGTTGGAAGATTTTCCATCTGCAAACTAGAGAACCAGGAAAGCTGATTGTAGAGTTTGAAGGCCTACAAGTAGAGAGCCCATGGTGAACATTTCATTTCAGATTGGAAAGCCTGAGAATCAGGAGCATAGAGAGCAGAAGATCCACTTCCTGGCTCAATCAGTTGGGCAGAGAGCAAATAAAGCCCTCCTCCACATTATTGCTTTATAATAACGTACTTGATAGTGCCCACCACACTGGAGAGGGCCATCTGCTTTACTCAACCCACCAATTCAAATACTAATCTATGTCAGAAGCACCCTCACAGACATACCCAGAAATAACAGTTTAACCATCTATCAGGTACCCCATGGCCCAAACAAGTTGACATATGAGATTAACTTAAAAGGGCAAGAATTTCATGTTAGGAAAAAGGGTGTAGAAAAGAGTCAAGGAGAATAAGCCAGTTGGTTTCCTGGGGACTTACTATCTTACTACCCCCAACTACAACTTTTATTGTTACCAGATAGAGGACAAGAAATTAAATAAAATCTTCTAAGAGAGCAGCTGTGAGTGTCTCAACAAATTCAAAGCTGCTTTGTTGGTGGAAAAGTTTGATTCAGACATTCAGTTTTCCAATAGCAACATAAACCCCAAAACACTGAAAACAGAGGGTGAGAGCTTATGGAAGAGTTAGATTTAGAAGTCTAGGCCTGAACATTCAGTGGGCATAAGGAGTGACACGGGGTCAAGTGAATGGTAGCTCAGTGATGGAGGGCTAATAGACTCAGTAGGTACTTGTGGTTGTCAAACAGGTTTGGGATTTATATGAAACTCTCATGATCTTTCAAACAACTGGAATGTACTTTGAAGAACAGAAAGTCTCTGTGACAATACCAATGAAGGATCAAACTATTACAATATGTTCACTAAAAGCTTATGACTTACAAGAAATTCAGATTGTTAAAATTTATGAAGAAGGAATCCTTTACTCTGTTTTATGCAATGATTGAAGTCACTACATGTAAATCCTCTAAGAATACTCACTTGGTGATATTCTAACAGCAGCCCATTTTAAATTTTGAACCCAACTCTTGCTGTTCTGTCATTGCAATTCATTTTAAAACTGATATGGTTTGCTTTTCCTTTCCCTTGCTGTCTCTCCCTCTCCCTAACATTGGGGGAGCAAGATAAACCTTCTTCCTGTCCTAGCTGAGTTATTCATCCTTGTGCACACACACACCACAGAAATATAGTAATGCAGACTTTGGGATGGCACCAGAAGACATGGCTATCTCTAGAGTCTACAAGTAAATCATGACCTATGAAGAGGCACACTTTGATTGTGGCCTTTGAGACTCCTCTTTAAAAGCCCTTTGTTCCCCCTGATGGTCATAATCACAGACTCTGGTGCAGAAGTCCCGTGTGTTTCTCCTTTACTAACAAAGCAATAAAACATTTTTTCCTTTTTTCTCAAAACTGTGTCTTCATTATTAGATTGACATCAGGGACAAGGACCCAAATTTTTGTAACAAATTGGCACCCAATGTGAGGCCCAAGAGCAGCCCCCACTCCAGCCATCTTTAGGCAAGTCTGGTATTCTGAGTAGTCTCTTCCATGCTGAGGATTCAAGGTGGTGACGGGTGACTGTTGAGAGCTAACTGCTGAAGAATTTGGAGACAAGGTGAAATTGCCTCTGGCCAAACCAAAGGAGCTGAGAGAAGTGGGGAACTGAAGAACAGCTGCCTACAAAGTCTCCTTTTGCTTCTGGAAACTTCTGCCTTCTCAACAGCAGGGGTTGCTCCTCCAACTGGTCTAATTTGAAATAAAAGGAAACTAAACACAGTAAATTTGTGACACCTTGACAATCTGGTAAGCTTCCATAGTGTACACACCAAGACCCTTGATTCTACACATCCGGTTCCCCTTCCTGGCAACATATGTGACACCATTAGTTTAGGAGTCATCATTAACTAGGAGTAGAAAAATTAGGCTATTTTCCCCCCTATTTAATCTGTTTATTTTTTTATTATTATTTGTTCAAAATATTACAAAGCTCTTGACATATCATATTTCATACATTTGATTCAAGTGGGTTATGAACTCCCATTTTTACCCCGTATACAGATTGCAGAATCACATTGGTTACACATCCACGTTTTTACATACTGCCATACTAGTGTCTGTTGTATTCTGCTGCCTTTCCTATCCTCTACTATCCCCCCTCCCCTCCCCCTCCCCTCCCCCCTCCCCTCCCATCTTCTCTCTCTACCCCATCTACTGTAATTCATTTCTCTCCCTTGTTTTTTTTTCCCTTCCCCTCACTTCCTCTTATATGTAATTTTGTATAACAATGAGGGTCTCCAGAGAGAAGGGAAATTTCATGGAAATGGTCTGTTTATTTTAAAGATTCTCATCTGTTGGCCCTGGTTTCCAGGATCCCCTTTGGTTATCTGTCTGTTTTTGTTCCTATCTGTTACTGGCCCTTTAAGACATGTGCCTTGTTGCATTGATTCTATTGGTAATCTCTTGGGAAAGAGCTTGGCTATAAGTCTGTCTAAAAAAACAAGATGGCGCTTTATTTTAGCCTTTAAATGATTTTCTGAATTGTTATACAATCTTGCAATTGGAGTTGGTCTGTCAGAGGTAAAGTAAGTGAAAAAACAAAACAAAACTCCATATGTATATTTACTCATTTACATGAAAAGGGGTCTAAACAGCTAGAAACTAAGTTGATTGTACAAAAGGGCATTGTCTGATGTGTGCTCAGATAGCAGGACACCAAAAGAAAGGTTAAAACACATACACACACACACATACACACACACACACACATTTAAATCCTTTCAATCCAGTGCTAGGAATTCCAGCACTGCTTCTCAGTTCAGCCCCTAGGCAGTCAGATAATTCCTTTCATTTCCCCCTAGGGTGGTGGGGAGGGGGAAATCCCAGGAAAACTAGATCTGGCCTCTGCCCTATCTTCCATCCCTTTTTGCCCAGGGAGGTTAGAGGCTGCTGGCAAAAAAGGATGCAGCAATGGGTACTGACACTGTTGGAGTAGGGCCTAAGGCCAGGAATGGTCTCCTCCACTTTAAAATCTGACAAGAACCCCATTTGGCCAAGGGACAACAATCACTAGGGCACAAGAATTCTTGCTATAACAGTATCCCACCAAACTAAATTCACAGGGAAATTGGCAGGATAAATAACTACATGCATAGAAAACAAACTATGTGTCAGAAGTCGACAATGAGAGTAGAGAAAAAAACTATAACTTCTTGAGCTCTGGACAAAAGTAGCAGATATAAAAATAGAGCTGAACAACTTCAAGGTGCTAAGGTCTGGCTACAAATACTAAAGGCCCTGAACTGCTCTGACTGTACTACAGATACACCAAAAACAGCAGGAGCATGTAGAGATAAAGAGCCACCCATTTGGCCTCAGCACTGGGAACTAGGTCCCTCAGGCCCTCATTGTAAACCTGAGACCAAAGCAGCCTGCCTGTACTTGCTCCCTGACCTTGTGTACCCTGAACCAATTGCTGAGCTCTTTTGCCTGCCAGCCAATAGATCTGGGTGGATCCCTGCCTATTGCCCAGAGAGCTGAGATATGAAGGTCTCCTGGAATCCCCCCTTTTTTCTGCTGGTTTCGATAGAGAGTGGTTCCTAAAAATTTCTGTATGTTTGATATGACCTTCTATGAACATAGAGCTGCGGACATTAAAAAAAAAAAAGCCTTCAGTGGACAAGGAGAAAAAACTGATATAATCCCCTCATGGCTAGTTGATATTGCCCTTAAGGTATGTTATGCTTGGAAGAAAAAGAAACTAAAGGCAACTCAGAGCCCCGCAAAGGAATCTTCAAGTAAGCCTAAAGAAAGGAATATAAATTACCTCCATCCATGAAATATTAATATACCTACAGTTAAAAAAAAAGGTCCCATAAGAGTTTCAGATTACAATTGATAGTGGGAAAGTGACTTAAATTTGACAATATCATGATAATGATAAGAGTGGCAAGGCAGCCTCAGCTCTAGCACCTCAGGAAAAAAGACTGAGACACAGTTTTGTATATGCCAAATTGAAAATTGTTGTATACATTAAATACTCAGATAAACTTCTCACCCAAAAAGCAACAACTTCCATTTAAAAGTGCCATAGGCCATGGTTCCAGCTTTCACTTGCCACTCAGGAAAATGAAACTAAGGGCCACAAAGAAGTGAATAAGGCTGTTTGAGCCAAAGGAACCCTGGAATGGATGATGAGTGTAATCCCAACCAAGATTTTGTTTAAGGAAGAGGTAATGCACCCCAGGAAGAAACAATCAATACTCTCTTTGAGAAAGAGACATCAATGGGATTCATTCTTTTCTGGGAAAAAAAAAAATTAAAACATGGATTGAGTCAGCTTTGCGAAATACCCTACCATATGCCTATTCTGCCCATAAGAAACCTTACAATGATAAGCACCAATATGTACAAGACTTAAGAGCTATAAACAATACTGTTTAGGAATATTCAGTCCTAGTACCAAAGCCATATATCCTACTGACTATTTGCTTTTGCATGGCATTACTCTGATACCAAAGTAACTGCTGAGTATTTCTGGACTAACCCACCTCGAGGACTTAAAAACCTCTCCTACTCTGTTTAATGAAGTCTAACAAAAGACCTGTGAGAGATGCAACTGGATCAAGGAATCCTTTTACAACATGTGGATTACAACATGTGGATGATCTGCTTATAGCCAGCCCCAAGTATGAACACTGCCTTTCAAACACTACTGCTTCACTAAATCATGGTACCTCATGTAGATATATGGTGTCCACTAAAAAGGCTCCATTTTGTAAACAAGTTGACATCTTGGATTCCAGAATAGACAGTGGAACTGATGTTGAATGTCACATCAAAAGCAGCCTATTTTGAGCCTTAAAAAAGCCAAAAACAAACAAACAAACAAAAAAACCTGTTCTATGTGTTCCTGGAATGTCAACACTCTGTCATACTTAGGTCCCTAATTTTGGACTAAAAGCTAAATTGCTGTATAAGGCTTTAAATGGGGGGCACGACCTTGACTTGTACCTCAGAATGCCAGGTTTCCTTTGAGAAGTTAAAATAAAACTTCATGACAGCCCCTGCCCTAGGCCTGTCTAACTTATAAAAGAAGTTCAGACTACGTGTACATGGAAAACAAGATACAAAGCTTAGGCAGGGGGTCACAAATTCAAAGCCAGACTCAAAATTTTAGTGAGGCCCTAAGCAAATTAGCAAGAACCTATCTCAAAATTTAAAAAACTTAAAAGGGAAAGGGATGTTGTTCAGAGTTTTGGCACCCCTATATTCATACCCTCAGTCCCTCCCCCGCCAAAAAAAAAAAAAAAAAAAAACAAGATACAGCTCTTAAATTCTCTTATAAACTGGGAGAAGACATACTGTGACCAATAGTCTACTCGTCACAACATCTTCACCATAAGGTGAAATGATAACTACTAGCTGACTGCAAGAAAGACAGGGAGATAATACCTCAGCCTAAATTACACCGATACACACACTTTTATATTGAGGAGAACAACAAATGGGCCAAAAACTGGGGTTTTAACTCCGTGATAGAACTGCCAAGGACAAATTCCTATGGACTTATACTGCTGCCTAATAGACATGTCTGGCCCTTGGTTAAGCATTTACCTAAGAGTATGCACTGTGGGAGGGATACCTTGATGATCTTCATTCAGCAAGCCCTATTTGTGAAAGTCACACCTCCAACAGACTATTCAGCAAGTGACTCAAAACTGTGTCTGGTAAACCTCAAATAATCCAAAGACTATAAAAAGACACATTGTGTGAAAATAGAGCCTTTTGATGACCAACAAGTAAGTTTTACTCAAATGCCCTATGCCATGGGAAACTTCGGATATTAGCTTGACCTGGTAGGCTCTTTTTCTAGGTGATTCAAGGTTTATTCTACCAGAAAAGAAAAGGCTTTAAAAATATTTAGAGTCCTCTTACAAGTGGACTTCTGATCCCAAGACACAGGGTCCTCTCCTTGATACAAAGTGACAATGGACTATCTTTCATGGCAGAAGTGAACAAACAATAGATAGACCAAGGAAGTTACACACATCCTAAAAAGCCCAATCTACAAGGAAAAAAAAGAAAAAGATTAATCACACCTTTAAAAAAGATGATGACTTCCAGGAGCGGTGGTGCACACCTCTAATCCCAGCAGCTCAGGAGTCTGAGATAGGAAGATGGCAAGTTCAAAGTCAACCTAAGCAATTTAGCGTGGCCCTGAGCAACTTAGTGAGACACTGTCTCAAACTAATTTTTTTTTAAAAAAAGGGATAAGGATGTGGCTTATTGGTCAAGCACCCATGAATTCAATCCCCCAGTACCAAAAACGAAAAAAGATGGTGACTAAATTATGCCAAAGAACCCACCTACAATCAGATAAAGTATTGACAATTGCTCTCCTCCCAGAACCAAGCTTAAATTTATCTCATAAAGAAATAACATTTTTCAGAACCTTTCCTGGGACCCTGGTAGAGAGAGGAACATGTGGCTTAAAAATATTAGAACAGTATTAACAACAATCAAATACTACTTGTTATTCATAAGTGTCCTTCTTCCAGTTCCCTATCAAGGTTGGAGTCACCTCTGGCAAAGGTCCCCCCCCCAAAAAAAAAATGACAACAGGTAAAACCTTCTGTTCTAAGACACCCTTCATCATCTATTTTCAGCAGGAAACAGCTTTGAGATGTCATCATCCATTTTTCCATAAAAATGGAAAGAAGAAATTGACAATGGGGAAATGTAATAAGGCCACTTCATGCTTTGATTATAACCCTTGTTGCTCTAAAGCTTACTTCAAAACTGACATGGTTTACTTTTCCTTTCTCTTCTCCCCTCTCCCTCTCTAATCTTGGGGGGGGGGGGAAGTTTCCATCCCAGGCCGAGTTATCTGTGCTGAGCACACATATCACAAGAGTCAAGTAATTCACACTTAAGGATGGGACCAGAAGACCTAAGCAATGGCTATGTCTAAACTCTACAAGTGAATTATGACCCCTGACAAGGCACACCTGTAATGAAGCCTTTGAATCACCTCTTTAAAAGCCCTCTGTTCCCCCTGTAAGTGAAAATCACAGACTCTCAGACAGAAGTCCCCTGTGTTTCTCCTTTGCTAACAAAGTAATAAAACTTCTTTTTCCTTTTTCCCAAAGTCATGTCCTCATTATTGGAATGACATCAGGGACAAGGACACAGCTTTTGGTAATAGTGTCATGCACAGAATACTGAGATATAACAGACTTTTTTTTACCTTAACACTTTCTTTTCTCTACGCATATTGTTTTTCGGCAACCTGGCACTTTGAGATCAGTTAATCTTCAAAGCTGACTCAACAAAACAGCACATAAAAAATTCATCTTAAAGAGAATGCAGCTATAGGGAATACAACCATCACAGAGGCCTCTATCAGCAATTGCATGTGTCATTAATCCGTGGCGTTTGTTAAATTGCTTTATAAACACCCAATAATAGAACAAAGTTCTAATATCCTGCTCTAATTCACCTGCCTACACTCTCTTGCAGGCAGAAAGATAATTATGCAAACTTTCTAGTACTCTGGGCTCACTGTTTCTGGTCACTGGTTTCCAGAATAAGAGCAGAGGCAAGTGTTGGTAAATCATCTTTTCTTGAGAATAATGGTTCCAGAGTAATATATGTCATAAAATAAACTTTGATTCATATAATTTATGTAAGTCATTGTAACTGTAAACTGCGATCTCAATTCTCAAGTATTTTTAAACAGCACATTCAGGAATCAAGCCACCAGTGTCCTAATCTTTATTGACCACACTAACTGTATGACCTTAGGCAAATAGATGCATATTGGTTTCCTCCTTTGCCAAAATGGATGTAAATGCAGTGTATATTCCACCTACTTGTCAATGTTATTTAAAGGAATTCACATTTGTAACATGCTTAGAACATAGAGAATGATTTATACTTATTTGTTAAGTGAGCAAAAGGAAATATATTTTCCTGAAGATTAAATGATAAATTTATATAAAAATTTAGGCTGATGCCATGGACATTGCAAATGCTCAATAATTATTAGCTCTTTGATATCTTGCAAAACATGTTGAGAGCAAGAATATGCCAGGTATGATTTAGGCACTAGGGACTGAAATCTGAGTTAAAAAAAAAAAAAAAAAGAAAGAAAGAAAAAACAGGTCTCTGCCTTATGAGCCTAGTTACAGTTGAACAGGGGTGACAACATTAATCAAATACTCATACAAATAGAGTTCAACTTGCTATTGTGACAAATGTGCAAATATGACACATGAAACTATGATACTCGCTTGGGAGCTTTGATTTGGTGTATTGGAAGGAAGTCATCAGGAATCTTTCCATAAGCAACTGCCAGCAGAGCTGAGAGCTGCAGTACAAAAGTAGTAAATCAGTAGAGAGAAGAGGGAAGCCTTTGCAGGAAGAGGGAAGAGTGTGGTGATTGGGTTTGAGAGGGCCTAGCATGGCTATGCAGGGAAGGCAAAAGGAAGGAGGCAATGCAGGGGATGCAAAAGAAGGAAGACAGACTGGAGACAAAGGCATGGGGTCTATGGCCCAGGGCTGTTTCTGCCACATAAGGCCATTATAAAATTTATCTTAAAAGCCTTTGGAATTCATTGAAAGGCCTTAAACAAAAGGGTAACATGTGATCTAGGGTTTGAAATATCACAGTCCTACAGGGGTTTTTGAATTTTAGCCTTACTTTAGTGTGAATTAGTTCTGCTCATAAACTCTTGAAAATAGATTGCTATGCCTTACCCCAGAGTTTTTACTTCCATACATCTGGGTGAGGGTGGGAGAATTTGCATTTCTAACTGGACCACAAGTGATAGTATAGGGGTGAAAAAAAGGATTCCTTTCTGGACCATCATAAAGGTCCCTGACTACACCCCTATAATTTAGCAAGATCAGAAAAAGAGAAAAAACAAACTTATTTGACATAGTTTTACATGACATAGGAAACTTTAGAATGAATACTCAAATATCTAAAAGAAATTATCCATTTTATACCTATGTTAAATGAAATATGGATATCTATATAGAAATCTGTTTGGACAAAAAGGGTGTGATCCTATGCTAATAGACTGAATGCGAGCCCTGCAAGGCCTGTCTGTTCAGATTCTTCTTAGCCTTGGAGTGCAGTGTTCCCTTCTCTCTGGCATGGGGCAGGCCACCTGAAATGCAGAACTTGTGATCTACAATAAGACAATGTAGCTTCGAGAACTTCTTTATGGCCAGATCCAAGACAGAAAGAGGGAGATATTGGAATAATATTTTTAAGCTTTATAGCTTGCTTTGAAGAAAAGAAGTTCTCGATCTTATTTTGCCTTGAGGAAGAGAAATTGTATGGCTTGCCTTGGGGACAGGAAGGGTAGAAAGGTGATCAAGGAAGAAGAAGAAAAGAGGTGAGAAAAAAACCTTTGTTTCTGAGGTTTTCGCTTTGGGATATCATGTTGTTGTTGTTATTTTTAAGGAGAATAGCTATGTTAATTGCTCTAACTTGTCATTTGGAGAAACTGATTTTTCACCATTAAAATAAAGGAATAATAATATAACAGCCCCAAATGAGGGGTGTGTGTGTGTGTGTGTGTGTGTGTGTGTGTGTGTGTGATTTTCATTGACTGGCTGCTATGGGCTACAACCTGACAATAATCACAGCAAATGCTGGTGCTGATGCCAAGTTATGAAAAACTGCTGGCCTCAAGGGACACCAAAAAAATATGTTCTAGGAAAATGGCATAAAGGCACCCTTGACCCTGTCTGTACATTCTTGTGGTGGGAGGAGCATGAACTACATTATATTTGATCTCAGTATCAGCTCTGGATTGCTCTGGCTACAGATGAAGCAGGAAAACAGAGCTTCCACAGCGAATAAATACAGCAATTAAGAACTAGGGACTGAGTAGAAAGGGGAGAGATCAGATGAAAAATCAAACTAAAAGAAGTTAATCCCTGAATTGGAAAAAAAAAATATTTAAAGGATAGCGAATGTAGAAAGTTCCCCAAATAAAGGAGTTAGTATTGCAGGGAAAATAACAGTTGGTAGTCCTCTCACCAATAAAAGCAAATATCTGGGACACAAATAAAAACAAAACAACAACAACAACAAAAAGGCCATTCATTAGATTGTGTAAACAAAAAACTACTATAGAAATAAGTAAGAGAATGGGTGGTAGTGCTAGAGAGTATTTGGATCAATATTCAGGAAAAACATTGGTGACCCATACTGGTCTTGCTCAATGGCAACTTCCCCAGAGTGTGAGGACGAAAAGCAAAGGTTTACCCCTAGAAATACCAGAGATTGCATTTAAGGATCTTTGAGAAAGGTTCCAAAACACAAATTTGATAGCATTCCAGAGATCAACCAGTGTCTTCTTGCCAAAAAGTAAATGGCATCTCTCCCAAGGCAGGAGCCATTTGGCTCAGAATCTAATGGGCAGGATTGTGGGAACTAAGAGCCGGAACGCCCACAAGAAGGTTCAATAGAATTTGAAGTTTCAAAGGAATCTTGGAAAATGCAGTGATGAAAGTATAAAGTTGTATAGTAAAACACAGAGTATAATTTAGCATATAATAGTGAAAGCATAAAGCTTTTGTGTTTAGTCCCGTATATGTTCCTAGCATAAAAATTGTAAGGAGGAGTAAAAGCAAAATAAAGCAATAAAAAAAAAAAAAAAACGAGAGATAAAATAACCCGGGTAATTTAAGTTGTAAATATTCAGTGTGATGTTCAAAATTTTGCATAACCCCAAACAAATATGATGATACTAATACATAATCATTATATGGTTATCAAGTTATTTTCTGAGCCTGCCTGAACAGATTACTAAAAGTTCTAGGTTAGAAAACACTACCAAACTCTCAGTGGAGTCATTATGGCAGTTTATATAAAGTGAAGTGATTTGTTTGCAGTTTTGAGAATTTATATACTGTGTAGTGTTTATAATTTTTTTAAAAAAATTTGGATGACTATAGATATATTTTGAAGGATTTCAGTTATATAATTTGGATCCTGAAGAAAATAAAAAAAATGAGGAGGGAAGAATATCAGTTGGGGTTTCTGCTTATTTGGGAGGGAGCTTCTTTTTGCTTGGGTTTGTTTCAAGCAATAAGATCAATTACAGCTAGAGTAAACAAAAATGAAGTTATTATAAGGTTTTGGAACTAAAAGAACACCTAGAGAACTTAGTCCAGAAAGGTGAGATCCAGAGCAGCACCATGAACTCACATTGCAGAATTTACATATTATCTTCTGAGGAACACTGCTGTGATGAATCAGCTCCAAGATTTTTCACACTTGATACTCCTCTTCAAGTTTAATGTCCACAAGGAAGTTTGAATGGCCTGACTTTACTGCTAAACATTGGTCAGGGAAGGGAAAGCTCCAAAGATTATACCCGAGAGGTGAGGTAATATTTCAATAGAAAACTGAAGAGGTTGCTGAAGAAGGGGGAGTGATTCCAGGCAGCAAAAACAAACCCTTGTGCTACACAATGCTTTAATGCAATACGTTTATAGAGTAACTTTAAAAAAAAAAAAAAGGCTGTTGTCATAAAATATTAGAAAACTCTGCTCATATTCATTAGGAACTCTTCCTATATATTTTATCCAGTCATTTATAGTGAGTTATATTTTGAACTTAGGGGAGAGTTTTATGAGTGTATGGATAAAAATGATGATAGTTTTTTTTTTTTCTTTTTTTTAAAGAGAGAGTGAGAGAGAGAATTTTTTAATATTTATTTTTCAGTTATCGGCGGACACAACATCTTTGTTTGTATTTGGTGCTGAGGATCGAACCCCGGGCCACACGCATGCCAGGCAAGCTCGCTACCACTTGAGCCACATCCCCAGCCCCCAAAATGATGATAGTTTGCATAGAAAGCTGAAGACAACTATTATCATAAGAGAATCACCTAAGAACTCTGTTGTTGGTTCTTTAAAGGGGAATAACAGCACAACAGCAAACACACAGTGCTTACTGTTGTTCAGACACTATCCGAAGCACTTCACAGGTTTTTATTTAAAAAAAAAAAATGTTAAAGTGTGGTATTATGTGGCCATTCTTATTTTTGGGGGGGAGGGGTATTGGGGATTGAACTCAGGGGCACACAACCACTGAACCACATTCCCAGCCTTATTTTGAATTTTATTTAGAGAGAGGGTCTCACTGAGTTGCTTAGCATCCCACTGTTGCTGAAGCTGGCATTGAACTCCACAATCCCCCTGACTCAGCCTCCCGAGCCACTGCGATTACAGCTGTGTGCCACTGCACCTGGCTGGCCATCCATTTTTTAAACTGTTTTTGACTTTAGTCCACCTATGAATTTATTAATGATTTATTTATAGTACTTGGAGTTAGTATGAGTTGACCCTACCAATTTCTTTCACATATTTTTACTATGGATAAAGCATCTTACCAGAAATGGTGTGATCATGCACCCACACAAAGAAATAGAGAGTAAATACACTACCATTGATTTTCAAATACATTAACCTGAGAGGTTCTAAAGATGTAAGGGGAAATCTTTCACAATTCCATATCACTACTAGAATGAGAGGGGAGGTGGGTTGAAACATAAATAGTAGCACCAACAGGGATAATGTCTCAAAGCAGCAAGTTACAGCTCTAATAGGCTGGTTCTATATTGGTTTTAGGCAAGTATTAAATTCTTTTATATAGTATACTTCTGTTTATTTCCATTTAAATAGGATTAAACTCCTCTGTGGGAAAAAAAAGAAAAGAAACACATAACCACTTAAAAAAGAATTACTACTCCTCAAAGATGTCTACTATTCTCCTTAGTTTCACATTTCTCTCCCAAATACCTTGGTATAGGTAATGGTTTGAGAATCACAACTCTAACCTTTTTTTTTAGTTCAAGTGTTCTAATATTCTAGAGCATCTTTAAAGAATGGAAATATTTCCTTAATGGAAAACTGAATAATTTCCATACCAAGCCTTATCAGGCAACATTTTTTTTTACCAAATATTCTCTTATTTTTTAATGCTAAAGCCTTTATATTCTCTCATAATACCCAAAACTATTAAAAATACTTGAAAAAGTTTTAATTATCATGTTTACTGCTACAATTTGCTTTATGTTGTAAGTTTGTTGCTGCCTCTACTGAGTGCTACAGGAATACTACTACGGATGTTTTAAAAATAGAGTGATTTGATTAACAATTGGAGATCTGCTGAGTATCTAACTAGATTTTAGTTATGAGGAACAGATGGAAAGATTCCTGTCAAGAGAATGTCATTTTGGCTTTAGGAGACACACTTTGCTGACAATTTCTGTATAAATAGAGGTTACTGAGTAATTGTCCTCTTGCTGAGTAATTGACCCCAACAGCAGTGAAAAATTGAGGGAGGAGGGTGTAAAGAGTAAACCAGTAATACAAAAGACCCAGGAATTATAAAAACTGGGAAAAAAAAAGAAGAAAGCCTAGTAGAAATAAAATTGTTTTCTGCTTGCTGACCAATTCTCCCTCATTTAAATAAAAAAGATAAAAAAAAGTTATGGAACTAACACATAAACACATAAAGGATAAATGTCAACTTTGAGACATGACAATGAGATAAAGGAGGATATTTTGTTCATTTGCTGGTAGGAATACCTATATCTCAATTTCAAAGGCAGTTATTCCCTACAGAGGAATATATGTTAAATTCCCAGAGAAGATAAGTAAGTACACATTTATTCATTCAGATTTGGTTCGTTTTTTGGTATATATAGTTACCTATCTGTATTTTGCACATAGTTGAGACAGTAACTTACCCACTCATCCTTACAACATATACAGCATATATTAAGCACCTACTATATTTTAATGGTAAAGATACAGCAGTGAAGGAAGCAAAGTCTCTCATGGAGCTGAAATTCTGTTATTACTGAGATAATTACATTCTCTGGCTAAAGTCTGTGAAATTAGGGATCATAAAAAATAGTCATCAAAGGCTGTGGCTGTGACTCAGCAGTAGCACACTTGCCTGGCAGCTGTGAGGCACTGGGTTTGATTCCCAGCACCACATGTAAATAAATTTAAAAAAAAAATAAATAAAGGTCTATGAACAACTGAAATTAAAAAAAAAAAAAGAAAAGACATGCAGATACAACATTAAAAAAAAAATAGTCATCAAGTGCCCAGACTCAGGAGTCAAATTACAGGAAATTGAAAGTGTGCTCTACCACTTACTAGCTGTGTAATCTTGGACAGTTTACTTAAAACTTTTGGGCTTCAGTTTATTTATTATAAGATGGGAATATAATATAAATTAATAGATATACACTGGGTGTATGAGGTGGAAGGGTGGGTGAGAAAGAGAGAGAGAGAGAGAGAGAGAGATAAATATAAGTTCTCAAAGTCCAACAGAAGTGTCATGTATCAATCTGGCTAAGAAAAATTGGCCTAAATTGAGCTCATGAATTAATAGTCCTTAATTATAGAGCAAAGAGTAGAGACCAGGGAAATCAAGACAACAAAACTCAAGGTGCCAAATGTGAATGGATTATTAATGTTTGTATTATTTGTTTAAAGAAAATTGTACAAGGCAAGAGAAAGCATAATCTAATGGTTAACCTAGTCATTTATATCTCTGACACCCAATTCCCTCATCTGTAAAGAATTGATTAAAAAAAAACCTTCTTCATAGTAGCTGTATGAGGATGAAAAAATTATGTGTGCAAAATGTTTGGCACAAGACCCGATTGAGAGTAAGCATTTGTTAGATGGTCGTTATTGCTGTTTGTAGTCTGATTGCATTGAATTGAAACATCATTTATTTAGATAGATTTTTAAGGATCAAATTTTAAAATAATTTAGCATAGTGTTTGGCAAATCTGTTTTAATTTTATCATACATACAGTTTAAATGAAATGATAATTTTAAGCCATGCTATTACTTTGATGGTTGTCATTGCAGTTCAATTCAATAAGGGTTTAAGGAAACTTCCAATCAGAGCATTTCTAGAAAACATTAGACTTCAGTCTCATAGCATAAAAACACTGCAATGGGAAGTAAATTCATGTATATTAAATGTTAATATTGAGAGAATAAAAAGATCCTTCCACTAGTTTTACAAGTTTCTGTAAAAATGAGAAATTGTTCAACTACTTAAATTTATGAAGAAGGATCAAATTTAACTACCATAAACCTCCTGTTGAACTGCATCTTGATACACTTTCAATACTTTTTATTGATAAATTTCTTGTATTTCTGTGTCTGTATTTGCAAGTGAAATTGACTATTCATGTATATATGTATGTATTTGCAGTGCTTACAATAGAACCAAAGGACACTCTTCCACTGAGCTACATTCATAGCATATATATATATATATATATATATATATATATATATATATATATACTTTTTTTTGAGACAGTCTCTCAGGCTGACCTCCAAATTACAATACTTCTGCCTTAGTCTACTGAGTTGCTGGGATTATAAACAGGTGCCATACGTGTAGCTTAAAATTGACTTTTTAAAAAGACCTTCTCTATCTTTTTTTTTTTTTGGAGGGGGGTTACTAGGGATTGAACTCTTGACCACTGAGCCACATCCCAAGCCCAATTTTGTATTTTATTTAGATACAGGGTCTCACTGAATTGCTTAGCACCTCACTTTTGTTTGAAATCATGATCCTCCTACCTCAGCCTCCTAAATCTCTGGGATTACAGGTGTGTGCCACCACAACTGGCCTCCTGTATCTTATTTTGATTACACAATTATAATTGACTTCATGAGTTAAGCTTCTTATTTTACTTTTCTATCTTCTAAAAAAATTTGTTTTTAAAAGTTAGGTAATATTCCCAAGTCATTGAATTGATGTCAGATGTCATCCTGCAGAATTTTCTGCTGTAATTTTTGTTTTAGTTGTCATTCATAAATCCCACATCTTTAGGTATCATTTCTTTAATGGAAATTTTTGGTTTTCTCTTGTAGCAATGCTGGTATTTTTCCACTGATGCAAAATTACAACTATTTATTTAATCAGGTCTTTCAAACTTATTAACAAAATTATTCAAGATAGTCTTTTCTTATTTTGGTTTGTTAAATTAGTGATTTGGCCTTTTAATATTTAAATTGAATGTCCTTTTTCTTTCTTTATTATCCGTAATTACATCAAATCTTTATCCTCAACTTCAATGGTTTCTTTCCTTATCTCAATGTTTCCTTCTTATTTCTTTAGCTTTTACCATTGTTCTTTTGTCTAGCTCTTTGAGTTAACCAATTAATTAATTTCCTCAAAACTGTATAAACTTATAAATTTTCTTACAGATACTGTTTTAATAATATATCATGAAGTTCAACATGCAGTAATTGCAATGCCACTTTGATCTAAATAAGATTTATTTGATAAGTCTTTCCTGATTTTCTCTGTATTTAAAGGGTTAAGTACTAATTCCTGAACATATTTAAAACATACCTTTTTTTTTTCCTTTTCTCTTATTGACTGCAGGACTGAAGCTAACTTTGACAGTAAGCTAGTCTTTCCATTCCAATATTTCAGTTCTAGCTGTACTCTAGAATGCAATGTCCAGAATCTTTGGACTCACAAAACCAAGTTTTACTACTTGGAGAATATCAAAAGCTTTAAGAAAAGTGACATGGCAAAATATATATATGATTTTCAAAATTTCTATGCTAGTTGTGATCAATATTTTGAGGTACTTTAATGAATTTGAAATTAACAGACTATATTGTTTTGTTAAGGAGAATAATATGATTTTCAGAGGGTCAATAAGAAATCCATTAAAATCTATATTTTGCAAATATATTACATATCATATGTATGTGTCCATATTCATAAAGAGGAATAATATAAAAGGAGGAAAACCTTGAAGACATTTTTTTAGAAGGACTCTACCTAATTCTCTAACCTCTATCTGCTAAAATTCACAAGATCAAATTATTCTCCATGAGGTCTGGGTTTGTTGCTCAATGGTACAGTGCTCACCTTGTACGTGTGAGGCCCTGGGTTCGATCCTCAGCACCACATAAAAATAAATAAAATAAAGGTATTGTGCCCAGCTAAAACTAAAAAAATAATTAAAATAATTATTCTTCATATTTTCATCCTTTGAGAATCCATTTATTTTTTTCTTATGTAAGTAATATCATTGTATTGGGAAAAATGGGGGGATTGTTTTGTTTTGTTTTGTTTTCCTGTATTTCTTAGAAGTATATGTGTTACTGGGATTCACTGTTAAACATTCATACCTCTACTTGATAAAACCATATAATTTGTTAATATCATTTCCCAGTATTTTCCATTTCCTTACCTTCCTTACCTCTCTTGGTCCTTTTCCTCTACTGATCTCCCTTTAATTTTCATAGATTCCCCCATACCTTGCTTTTTCTTTTCCTGCATAGCTTCTATCTATGAAAGAAAACACACAACCCTTGACAGAAATTTTTGAGTTTGGCTATTTCACTTAACATAATATTCTCAAGTTACTTCCATTTTCCTGAAAATTGCATAGTTTCATTCTTCTTTATGGCTGAATAAAAGACTCAATTGTGTATATATACCACATTTTCTCTCTCCATTTTTCTATTGATGGGTACCTAGTCTGGTTCTATTGTTTGATTATTCTGAATCGGGCTGTTATAAAAATGGGCATGCATTTACTGCTATAATATGCTGACTTTCTTTCTTTTTAATAAATATCAAGTTATGACTTCTGGCATAGCTACATCATACAGTAGTTCCATTCTTAGACTTTTGAGGAATCGCCATAAAGATTTTTAAGGTAATTGTACTAATTTACAGTTGTATCAAGAATGTAAAATTCTTACTTTTTCTCCACATCCTTTCTAGATTTTGTTATTGTCTGCACTCTTGATTGCTGTCATTCTCAACCGGAGTGGGATGTAATCTTAGTGTAGATTTGATTTTCATTTTCTTAATTGCCAAAGTTATTGAACATATATTTGTTGGCCATTTTGATTTTTCTTTTGAGAAGTGCTTGTTTCATTCATTTGCCCATTTATTAATTGGGTTCTTTAGGATTTAATGGCAAGTTTTTTGAGTTCTTTATATACTGTAGATATTAATTCTGTCAGAAGAGTAGATACCAAAGACTTTTTTTCCCATTTGTAGTTTCTCTCTTCACAATCTCAATTATTCCCTTTGCTTTTCAGAATGATTTTAATTTGATGCCATATTATTCATTAATTTTTAATATTTTTTCCTGAGCTTTGGGAGTCCTATTAAGGAAGACATTGCCTGAGTATTTACGGTGGAGTATTGACCCTAAATTTTCTTCCAGGAGCTATAAACTTTATGGTCTATTTTCTGGTAGTTAATCCATTTTGATTTGATTTTGGTAGGGTAAGATGTAAGTATCTAGGCTTATTCATCTACATATGAATAACCAGTTTTCCCAGCATCATTTGTTAAAAGGGCTGTCTTTTTGCCAGCATATATTTTTAGCACATTTTTCAAGGATCAAATGACTGTATCTGAGTGGTTCTGCCTCTGTGTTTTGCTTTTTCTTTTTTCTACATAGTTTTCTTCTATTCTGTTCCATTGGACTGCATACCAATACCATGCAAATTTAATTACTATAGCTCCATAGAAAAAGTGAAGCCAGTTATTACAATGGTTCCCTCATTGCTTTTTTGGCTGAGGATCATTTTTTATGCCCATTCAAGTGAATTTTAGAACTTTTTTCCCCCTAGTTCTGTGACGAATGTCATTGGTAGTTTCATGGGAACTGCATTGCTTTTGGTAATGTGATCATTTTAATAATATTACTTATGTCTATTCCATGAACATAAGAGTTCCTTCTATCTTCTTATGTCTAATTCAATTTCTTTCTTTGGTGTTTTATAGCTTTCATTGTAGAGGTCTTTCTCCTCCTTGGTTAGATTTATGCCTAGATTTTTTTTTTACAGGCTTGTGTAAATTGCATTGTTTTCCTTATTTCATTCTCAACAGCTTCATTATAATTATATAAGTAAGCTATTGATTTGTAACCTGTTACATTGCTGAATTTTTTTATTAGCTCTAGCAAAATTCTGGTGGAGCTTTTTTGTATCTTCTAAGCATAGGATCAGATAATCTGCAAATAGTAATGATTCTAGCTCTCCCTTCCCTATTTTTGTCTCTTTTATTTCTTTTCTTGCCTAATTTCTCTGGCTAGAATTGCTAGTTATATATTGAATCAAATCTAATTCCAGAGTTTTAAATGTGTGTTTTAAGGTTTTCCTCATTCACTATTATGTTAGTTTGGGGTTTGTTATATAAAGCCTTTATTATTTAGGTAAATTCTTTGTATCCCTACTTTATTTAGTTTTTTTTTTTATCATTAGTGAGTGCTGAATTTCATCGAAAGGTTTCTCTGTATCTATTGAGATGAGTGATTTTTGTCCTTAATTATATTTATGTGATGAATTACATTTATTGATTTTCTTATCCATCCTTATTACCCTGGAATAAAAACCAACTTGGTTATATTGTATAATTTCCTTAATATATTGTTGTTTATAACTTTCTAATATTTTATTGAGGATTTTTGCTTCTGGTACATCAGGGATATTGATCTGTACTTTTCTTAATTTGTCCTATAAAGTTTTGTAGTATAGTTCTTTTGTTGTTCTTTGTTGATGCTCAGTGTAGTTTGACCATGTGTATTGTGTCAAAGATTGAGATCCAACTTTCCCTGTAGGTCTCACAAAAGTGGAGTACTTCTTGTTGATCTGGCAATTGTGTTGTATACAGCAGAGTATGTTTGGTACAATTTTATGATTGCTTTTTGTCACTTAAGAAATCTGTATATTTTAAAGAGTCATATGAGAACTCTAGATTAAGGCCCCTTGTAGATGTGGTAACCATGGTCTTTTCTAAATTCTGGTTTTGTTGTTGGAGTGGATGCCCATGAGTAGGATTGAGGGTCCCCTAACTATTTCTACTTGGGGCCTGGACATTGGTTAGGGGTTACTGCCCCTTTAATATCATTAGTGTCACTAAAGTGTGAACATGACTAGTTTGTGTATGAGCAAGGTGACTGTCCCTTTCTGGGTTTTGGAGTAACTCAGCATCGGAATCTGTACCCTGTGATTTGCAGTGTCTCAGTTAATTCCCAGCACTTCACATAAAAAGGGAAAGCAAACAACAGCAAGAAGAGTAGTGAACAACATTCAGCATTAAAGTAAACACCTGGTGCCTACTTCAACAACTACAAGACTAATTATCTCAAAAACAAAAATGGTGGGGTCAAAAATTACAAACAGCAACAACAATAAATAGTCATGTACTGGATAAAAGTAAATAGCAGGTGTCAACTTTGTCATCCACTGTAATAATAATTACAATAATATCAATAGTGGGGCAGCAATTATGTTTGATTAAATAGTTTTAAAAGATGGCAAAAAATACAGTTTGTTAAAAGAAAATGTGACTAGAAGAAAAAGAAATTTAGAATATTCAAAATGTGAACAGAAATAAAGCAGAAGAGATGTAGTCAGTGATAGCTATATAGAGGGAGAAAAAAAGAAAACAAAATAGAGAAAGAACAAACAATAGAATCTGGCTGTTGGAGGAAAAAAGGGGAAGAGAGGGAAACAAGTAAACAAACAAACAAAAAAACATAACCTTCAAAAGACAAAACAAAGAAAAACAATACATGTTTAAAACATGATGAATAAGAAAAAAGGAAATAAGTATATTCATATATGTATAGCAGTGAACCAACAGCACAGCAAGAATACAAAGAAGAGGAAGGAGGAAATGGAGGAGGAGGAGGAAAAGAAATTCTTAAACACAAATGAAAGAATTGTCTTTTCTGAGGTGGTCCAAGCTGTCAACAAGGATGGATGCTCACTGCCTATACAAGACTGTCCTTCTTGGGCTGTGTATTCTAGAGAGAGCAAAAGGTAGGAGTTGTTAAATCCTTCTTTTTGTGTTGCCCACCGAGTTGCCAGTTGGAATGATCTGCAACCACAGTAAGGTAGGAGGAAATGGGCAATAATGTCAATTGAAATTTTGTCCAGACAGAACATATCTGTGTGCTTCCAGAATTGGACTGCTATAGAGTTCTAAATGGGAAGGTCTAGTATCTGGGCTTAGCTCTAATCAGGCCTTAGGAGTTTCATTGGGTGGTGTCTGCTCTGAAGAGATTAGATTACCACATCCCTAGATCCAGGTAAATACCCATTTCTAGGGCAATTCAATACCTGCTTCTTAGGGGCCTCTCAGGAAGTTACTAGTAGAGCAGGAGAGACAACCCTGCAGGGGTCTCACATACTCCACCTGCTACCTGTGTTGCCCTTTCCAGGCTCAATCCTAAGTGTAATCACACTCACCTGTTGACTTCCTGACCCTCATCATCTGATAGTGTGAGCCACCAGACTCAAAGGGAAAGCAAGTTGCACTCCCTTCTGTATCTCTGATTTGAATTCCTGGGGTACAATTTTCTCTGTGTCTGTTTTAATCCACTATATACACCCTAGGTCACCCAATGGGCACTTGTTGGGACAGTATGACAATATTTGCTATGATGCCATGGGCTCCTGCATCAGCAAAAGCCACAATGTGGCCTATTCAAAATGGCTCCCAGCCTCCACTTCATTGGCCAGTTGAGAAACACAGAGCATTTTTCAGATGTTCAAGACTAGCTCATTGTACAACATTTGGTTCAGCTAAGTTCAGTTTGCTTTTCTGTTCTATAGTTGTTTTTCTGTCAAATTTGTGCATTGTGTTTCTCTCTCCCCTTTGCACTGAACCAGTGCTGCTGCCACTGCCACCACCAGCTTTACACTTTCTAGCCCTTTGTTCAATGCATCTGAATTTCTGGGACTCTAGGAGTTTCTGAATTCCCTTTCATCTACCTGACTGTGGGAGTACTCTTCATGCATAAATCCTAAGCCACGGATCAACTAGAAATGCAGGCCTCTTCTAATCCACTATCTTGAATATCCCACACAAAGAAAACATTTTAAATACCTTGATACTACATAAAAGAAATTGCTATTCTAAAGCCAGTAGAGCATTTAGTTATTACAACCTGGTAGATTCAGGATCCTTTACAGAATTATTAATACATATAATATTGTAAGAAAACTATATAAATAAAAACAAAAGAAGCTTTTCTAAGATAAAAATAATGAAGGTATTACAAGGTTAAAAAATAAGATGTCAAGTCAAGAGTTGCCAGGTAAAATCACATTACTGTTCTAATACATTTGTAAACAGCAAAGATAAACTTGCATAGGCAAAAATAATCACCATCATCATCATCATACTTTCTCTTTTTAAAAGTTCAGTTTTCTGTTGAATTTCATCTGAACTAAAAAGTTATAGTCTAAATATGCTAGCAAACAGGTGACTATATCAAATTACAAATGTTCACAAATATGATGGAGTATCAACATATTAAAAAAAATTTTGTCACGGCTTTAGTGAGGACAGTCTATATTGTTCCAGTTTTCTACAAGGAAGTAAAAATAGAACTGGTATGGATGACACTAAAGAAAAATGTAACTTGGTTTGAAAATATCCAGATAAATTTAGAACAAATTCTGACTCATTATTTGTAGAGAGGAGTTTCTGGAAAACTTTTGATTAAAATCAGTTTCTTTGCTTGAGTGAAAGCTTTTTTTTTTTTTTTTTTTCTGAATGGTTTGATAACACTGAAAAGGAAAAACAGTTTATTTTGTGATTGTTTATTTTATAATGTACCATCTCTTTCTCTTTTTTCTCACTATTATAAGTATCTCTTTTATCCTTACACTAACCCTTCCTTTCTCTGTTCCCCAGAAAAAATTATGACATCAACATCCAAAGGAATTCTCCGCCCATTTTTAATTGTCTGCATTATCTTGGGCTGCTTCATGGCATGTCTGCTTATTTACATCAAGCCCACCAACAGCTGGATTTTCAGCCCAATGGAGTCAGCCAGCTCAGTGCTAAAAATGAAAAATTTCTTCTCCACCAAAACTGATTATTTTAATGAAACTACTATTCTGGTGTGGGTGTGGCCATTTGGGCAAACCTTTGACCTTACATCCTGCCAAGCAATGTTCAATATCCAAGGATGTCATCTCACAACAGACCGTTCACTGTACAACAAATCTCACGCAGTCCTGATACATCACCGAGACATCAGTTGGGATCTGACTAATTTACCTCAGCAGGCCAGACCGCCCTTCCAGAAATGGATTTGGATGAATTTGGAATCACCAACTCATACTCCCCAGAAGAGTGGTATTGAGCATCTGTTCAACCTGACTCTAACCTACCGCCGTGACTCAGATATCCAAGTGCCTTATGGCTTCTTGACGGTGAGCACAAACCCCTTCGTGTTTGAAGTGCCAAGCAAAGAGAAGTTGGTGTGCTGGGTTGTAAGTAACTGGAACCCTGAACATGCCAGGGTCAAGTATTACAATGAGCTAAGCAAAAGTATTGAAATCCACACCTATGGGCAAGCATTTGGAGAATATGTGAATGATAAAAATTTGATTCCTACCATCTCTACTTGTAAATTTTATCTCTCTTTTGAAAACTCAATCCATAAAGATTACATCACAGAAAAGCTCTACAATGCTTTTTTGGCTGGCTCTGTACCTGTTGTTCTGGGACCATCTAGGGAAAACTATGAGAATTATATTCCAGCGGATTCGTTCATTCATGTGGAAGATTATAACTCTCCCAGTGAGCTAGCCAAGTATCTGAAGGAAGTCGACAAAAACAATAAGTTATACCTTAGTTACTTTAACTGGAGGAAAGATTTCACTGTAAATCTTCCACGGTTTTGGGAATCACATGCATGCTTGGCTTGTGATCATGTAAAAAGGCATCAAGAATACAAGTCCGTTGGCAATTTAGAGAAATGGTTTTGGAATTAAAGTTTTTCCATCATCTGCACATTTAGTAAAATACTTTGATGAGATATCATCCAAAATTTGAGGATACGAAGAAAAACACCACTGTTTTCATGTCACAACTTATTTTTATCACTTTCTCTCGGGTAACATGTATATTTTGATGAAGATTTTTAAGAGCCTCAGCATTAGCTATCATTCCATTTGGTTTTAAATTATCCTGTATATACCTAATTATGTGCACTGAAAAAATAATTTATTCTTCACTATCATTTATAAACATTCTTTTTCATATTTTTGTAGTACTCTATAATATGTTTATGATTTGATTGTTCTTTTTACACTGATCATCTCTTTAATCATTTTGGGAAATTAAGATGCAATCTTAAAATATGAAATATTTTGCTAAATATTATAATCTCTAGTTCCAAGTTGGAAAAACGTTAACAAAGAAAGAATGTATATAATCAAATTATAACCTCTAAGACTTCAGAGTCAAACAAAGTGTGTATCTATCTATCTGATCAGTGTTTATCTGTTTGGGGCATTTGCAAAGAAAATTATTTATGTATTGAATATGAAAGATAGAAGCAGAACTATTCTATTCAGGGAGCTGTTAGATCTCTGTTTTATTTTCATTACTTTGACATGCAAATGTAACCACCTATTTTCATGATCTTAATTTTAAGTCTTCAAGAATTATTAAATATCCAATTTGTTATGATTTTTCAGTGCCCAGAAAATAATCCTAATAACACTTAATAGGATCTAGGATAGTGCTCTTCCCAATCCTAATAACACTCACTTTTAAAACATAGCAAATGATTTCCTCAAATAAGAATGAAACATATATCTATAGGTACATCATATTCATAAATGGTACTATTTATGTTTAATTTTTAATTACTTATCAATTTAAAATATTTTTTTCTGAAGCCCAAATATTTAAAATAGTTTTATTTTACTATATGGACAAATAAATAGACATAACATTTGAAAGATCTCTCCCGTCACTTAAGAGAATCTAAATAAACTATCATCAATGTATGAAGTATAAGTGGATAAATATAATAAAATGAGGATCTACAGGAAACACATTGTTATCAACACAGAGTAGGATCTAGATACATATTTGTTAAATGAAGAGATAATGGCATTGAAAGTCACGGGGAAATATTTGTTTGTTTCAGTGAAGTGACAGTTCTAGCCTAGTGGTACTAATTTATGGAGATGATGTTTTATATACCATTTCAGTAATTATTCATACTTAGCACATATGACTAGGGTCTTCAGGGCTTTATAGAACCAACATAATCCTATCATGACACTAAACTTTTGGAGAAATTTATCGCTGAACTTTCATCTGCCTACAGCATTTCTCCCTATAGTGTTAGAGGAAGGAAGAGCTAGATAGAAGCAGAAATAGTGGGTAAGAAAAGTCAGATGTTAAAGATTCTTCAAGGAAAGCATTCTGCAAAGGAATATCCAGTGATTTTATTCCATTTTATCCAAAGATCATAAAAGAGATTACATAGTTCTGATGGTATCCACTTTGATGTATTTGTGACTTATTTTAATCATCTTTCTGCATGTTGGTATTAGCATTCAACCCCACAATTTTATACACCACATAGAAAATAGAGATAAATTTCAATTCAGTAAGAAGGAAGTATGCCCAACAATCATGACTGCCTTATGGAAAGAATGAACTCTCCCTAGCACTGGAAGGATTTGAGCAAAGGAAGTTGCTTGCATTGAACAGAGGATGGTTTCTTCCCCAGGTTCATTTCTTCAGTCACAGTGAATAGGCACTTGGTATCAGGCAGTCCCACAGCCAGCACAGAAAGATGAAAAGGGTGCTATCATTGCCTTAAAAGGAACTCACAATTAAGCAGAGAGATAAAGGAAAGCTTCCTTTCAATTCCAGCCTGAGTCTGTTTATACACATACTACTCTCAACAGAGTTCATATGTATCACTGTTGATTTAATGAAAAATAAAATAAAATAAGACACGTTAGCAAAGTTTCCCAGTTGTTTAGTAACTTGACATGTTTCTCAGCTGAAAACTTTGTCTACGCATTTGGTTCCCTTTATATTACCTTTTTTCCCCCATATAATATTTATTCTCTTTATTAAAAATATAGCATGTTTGTATGTATGACTTATTAGTCAATACATCCATTTATATTTATTTTATTGATAAATAGTCAGATTCATATATTTACATTTATTTGTCATTTCTATCTATAGAGAGGAAGGATCTAAAGAAAATGCATTGCTAACACATTTAGAAAGCCCAAGACTTCTCTGAAAGCTGAAAAGCTTTCAAGGTCACTTCAACTTGCCATTGCTGAAGTGGATGTTGATTATTTCAAATACCTGAAACACATGAGTTAAGTTTCCTCTGTTGCTGACTCCAAATTTGAGCTCTTTCTTGTATTGTGACTATGATTATATGCTGATAATGTGAACTAAGCCAAGGCAATAAGTGTTTAACTGGTGCATCTTCTTACTGAAACCCCTTACCAAGTCCCAGAATAATAAGTTTTCTTGATATGAAGTGCCAAAATTAATGAACTTTTCACTTCTGGGTCCATTGATCTGTAAGATTTAGGGAAGGATAAAATTACAGCAATATTTATAAACCTATCTCTTCTTTCTATTTGTGAACTAATGTGATCCAGAGATATTATTTGTTCAAGATAGGCATGCACACACACACACACACACACACACAGACACCACACACACACACACTGGGGGAGCATGTGAACACAACTAGTGAGAGTAGTTAAGATTAAAATGTAATGGCCTCTCTCTCTTAATCCCATAATTGTTCTCTTTGCATTCCCACCTTACCATAAAAGTATGTCTGAGTGCCTATAAATGTGAATGTCTATTGGCATTGCTTAGTGTCTACATGATGGTGCATTCTGTGAAAGAACTTCAACCTTTGAAGGTATGCAATAAATAAAGGGTAAAACTTGCTAATATTTCTTTCTGGTTTAAATATTTTAGGAGTTGAAGTTTAGTAGATTAAAATGGGCTCTCATAGTATTTAAGTGAAATGCAACCATCAAAAGGTACCTGATTCTCAACTACTCCTTTATTAAATCCTATAGATTACAATTCTTCATAAAGATATTTCATGTAAAATATGTATTGATTTTGCCTGTGGCTGGACATAAAAACAAATAATTATGCTCAGTGATATATTATTATATTATGGATATAAAAACAGAACAGACCATTTAAAATGTTTGAATTCAAAATATCACAAAGCTATAACATCAATGGTCTGAATGTTTAATTATTAATTAAAGATCTTATTATTAAAAATATGTAAATTTATTTATTATAGGTTTTACTAATAAGAATATATGCTGAATTCTTTATATCTAACAGTATTACACTCTGTAAAAGAAAAACTATGGTAGTCACATATTTTATAACAGCCATAAATTTGACAATATGAAGTAGAAACTGAGAAAAATTATCTTAGTGGTAAGCCAATATCAGCTTAAAATTGTTATGTTTACTATAAATGTCCTGATAATCCTATAATGTGCAGAAATGATAGTTCAAAATATTTCATATTATCGAGGTATAATGTCATAGAATACTTAGGAATTATTTGCTGAACCTCTTCTCTCCAATTGGAAATTAAATAGGAAAATAATAGGAAACTTGTTTTGGCTTATTTTAAAGCTAAATTCCTTGATTCTTAGTGGCCTTGAAAGTGATTTTGCATTAAATAATATTTCCCAAACAAGTGTTAGGTCTTTCCATTATGACCTTATACTTGATCCTATCCTTGAGTTCCTTTTAACTCGGATCTTATTTAGGAGAACTTTTTGACAAATTATAATTAAGCTGTTTAATAAAACATTACAGAATCTAAAAGATTAGCCCAATGCAGAGGAGGATCTCAACAAATACTTGTTGAATGAATAATAAATGTCATTCATGGTCATAAAAATTTAGTAATAGTACCAGCTTATTGGTACTGATTGGAGATTCTGTTCTGTATTTATTTTATTGGTCAGTCTTGTGCCTACATGATGATGAAAGACATGATAATTTCTTTCTTTCTTACCAGATTCTAAGACTCCAAAAGAAGTAATATTGCAAGAAATATTACATAGGATTTGGAACTTGTAACATTCTACTCAAATATTAATAACATACCAACTGTTTCTAATGGAAAAGAAAATGAATATTTAAGGAGAATATAAAGTACAAGCACTGTGAAGGGCAGATATTTATTACTGAACCACACAGGGAGAGAAATACAGTTTATTTCCTCCCTAACTCCCTGACTGCATTCTGTTGTATTACAAACATCAATCAATTAAGATGATTTTGTTTCTCCAGATTTCTCACATCCAAAGATTTTGTAGCATTTTATGAGTGGGTAAAATCCACTACTATCCAAATTGTACTCTTTCTCAGTTATTCATATTAAATGCATCTATATTCATAAGATCTTTATAAAAACATTTAACAGAACTTAAATGAAAGATATTCTGCTAAATCATAAATATGAATAATGCTACTCTGGGTTATTAGTTCAACAAATTGCAATTTTGAGGAAGCCACTTAACCTTTCTGGACCTTTTTGTGTGTGTATTTCTGTCCAGCATTACTACTCTCTAATCTAATATCTAAATTGATTCATGCATGAATTTGAAAATGAAATTTTGATGACCACCTCAAAATAATTTTTGGACATAAACATTTCTAAGAGATTTATTTATTGTTTCTCTGTATAAACATTTAAAGCATGAAACTGATTATTTAAACTAATGGGTGGAAAAAAACAACAATCTTGGTTCTTTACTGGAGTGGGGAATATAGCAAGTGTTCAGTTAACTAAATGTCCTTCTTTATCTTCTTCCTCCCTGTAATTTCCTACCCATGTCTTTTGTAACTTGCTATTCACTGAAAATTTAATTCTTTGAAGAAAATCAAACATATACTGGGAATTATTTTAAAATATGCATTTGATGGCACTATTCAAATTCTTATTTTAATAATCTGAAACATTTATTGATACACAAAATTCATCCTAGGTATAATTTAAATAAGCTAGATTTAGTTTTGCTAACTCACAATTAATATATGTTCATGTTTTGATTTTCTTTGAAAATATTTTGATTTAAAAAGAACCTTTCTCCAGTGTTTGTTGCCTTCTGTCAATATTACTCAAAGCATGGTTCCTACATCACCTAACCTAGGGTCACCAGAGGTGATTACTAACAATACAGATTTACTGATTCTTGGGCCCTACAGGTCCACATAATTGGATTCTCTTCAAATAAGTAGGAGGGAAACAAAAAACCCCACATTATTAAAAAATACATTTCCTAAGTTATCCTGTGCCTTCTATATAGTTGCTGAACCATCTTACCTATCATAAACCAGTCGTCCTCAAACACATATGTGTTAAGAACTTCCTGGATCAGCTGCACAAGAATCATTAGAAAGATTATTTATAATACACACTTTCTAATACTCTGGATTGGAGATGGGACATGGTATGTGTATGTTAAAAATATCTCCATTTCTGATGAGCTGGCACTTTTAAGGACTACATTCTGCCTATTAAAAGAAAATTATTTTATACTTAAATGACGAGATGTTGCCTTTACTTAGTTCACCTGAATTCTTTTTAAATACATTAGAGAAGTATTTCTCCATTTCAAGATCAAGAACATTCTTTTTGTGTAATATTTTATGCACAAGCACGGAATTCATCAACTAATTCTGTGATCTGGGGCAGGTTATTTACAGTCTCCAGACATTCTTTCAAGTTGCAAGTGGCTGATAATAATAGTTCTTAAGTCTGGATGCACAACAGAATCATCTGGAGAGTCTTTAAAATTGCTAGAGCTCAAGGACTGTCTCTAGAGATCAGATCCAATTAGTTTGAGGAAGGACCCAGTAGGAAGAGTTGTAAGGAATAAATCCACAGGTAATACTGATGGTAAGGTCACCTCTGGGAGCCCCCACTCTACTCATGGGAAGTCCTTAGCCTGGAGCAATTGTTAAGAAAGGAAAGGAAACAAAAGTGTGAAAATATATATATATATATATATATATATATATATATATATATATATATATATATATTCCACTCTTTTTAGGTTTCTAGCAGCATGTTTTTAATTTGCATCATACAAGACTGGACTAGACAATAACTATGATTCTTTGAAGGCACTAAACTTCATGATTCTGTGATCTGCTTATCCATTGCTTATATTTAAGAGACTGCTTTCCTGGGTTCCAAAGTCCTCAATTAATAGGTAGAAAGATAAATTGCAATTAGGGTATGACAACGAGTTAAAGCATAAAGATTTTTGATGAGCACAGATTTAGAATTGTATCAGTGTTTTGCCATTCCCTAGCTATGTGCAAGTTACTTAAATTCTCTTAGCCTCATATTTTACATCTGTAAAGTGGAAGCAGAATACTCTTGATATGTTCTTTGTAGAACAGATCAAATGATTAGTTAATAAGTGTTCAATTATTATTATTATTACTGATGCTTGGGCTAGAACTCAGCACCTTGTTCATACTAGGCAAACATTCTACCACTAGGCTAAACCACTAGCTATATTATCTTTTATTATCTTTTATTTTTATAAAAGATAATGTGAGAAGCCCAGAACCTTATCTTCAATTTCAGATCTAAACCCTGAAGATGTTAAGTGGGCAGCTGGTAAGAATTACTGAAAATTGAGCTAAAGGAGTATCTTCAAAAAAGAAAAAGAGTGTGGAAGCATGTATTCACGTCTTCTGTAATTAATAAAAGAGTGTGAGACTGGCAGCAGAGATGACTAGGCATTATTTGCATTATAAAACACATACACCATTTCTTAAAATAATTGAACTCAAGCAGGCCTGATTTTTCCCTTCACTGTTATTAGCAACCAGTAAATTAATAGTCAATTTAGTTTATTATCTGTTGGTATAGCTCAAGTCACAGAATGGAATAGCAAGAAAATTCTTGGCAATCATTTCTGATAAAGAAATAGGCCTAATCTGATCTAACTTTCCTATGTACCTATATGAATATACCACAGTGAATCTCACCATCAAGTATATCCATAAAACACTAATTAAAAAAAACTATTAGTAAATAGCAGAAAAATCTGTAGAGTAATGGGGAAGCATTGAGGACTGAATTAGAACAAATTACATCCCATGCTTTTATAATTGTGTCAAAATGAATCATATTGTCATGTATAACTAAAAATAAACAATAAAATATTTTAAAAAAGAAATAGGCCTTCGATATATCCAACAACTTGACTTCATTTCAGCTGTCCACAAACAGACAGAATAAATAATGCTTGTTATAAAAGTGAATTGAGTCTCCATCCACTTTTTCTAAAGCTAATAAAAACAAAATAGCCACTGGATTCAGGG
Organism: Urocitellus parryii; assembly: GCF_045843805.1. NCBI lineage: Eukaryota > Metazoa > Chordata > Mammalia > Rodentia > Sciuridae > Urocitellus > Urocitellus parryii. Next base: position 64,576,214 of record NC_135538.1, on the reverse strand, counting down.
CATACCTGCAATCCCAGCATCTGGAGAGACTGAGGCAGGAGGATCATTAGTTCAAGGCCAGCCTCAGCAATTTAGCAAGGCCCTAAGCAACTCAGCAAGACCCTGTCTCAAGATTAAATATTAAAAAGGGCTGGGGATTTGGCTCAGTGTTTAAACAACCCTGGGTTCAATTCCCAGTACAAAATAAAAAAGAAAAGAAAAAGAGCCAAAAGGTTTTAAACTCTAAAGGCATAAATTCCATAAACAGGATTGTATTTGCTTAGTGAGGCAGAAATAAAATAGTTCTTAGCCAGATTGTGATTAAGACTACTCTAATGGATAACTTCATAATAAACAGAATTTCAACGTAAAAAATCTCAACCTTACATGTGGACATTTTTTAAGTTTAACTAGGCTAAAACAAAAAGGTTAACTTAAGAACAATTTTAATTAATAAATGAAAAAAAGAATAATATTAAAAATAATATTTTAATTAATTCTTACTTGTGTTTCTTTAAAGAACAGAAATGTTTATTATTTCAATACAACATTGGAAAAGTTCAAAAACTGATTTTTTAAAAACTTTCTGCAACCAATAATTTTGACTTAATTGTGAATGTGAAGAATATTAAATTAGAGCTTTCTGGAATTTCATTGTGAAAAGACAAATGTGAGTAAATTTTATCTGAAAAAATGTTAAGAGTGTTATCTACAGTGTGAAATTGTAGAGGTATATTAATTGGTTAACTTTTCTATTCATGGCTCTATTTCATTTTGATTAATGAGGGTGAAAGAGATAGAAAAGCAGACTTAGCAGAAATGGTACCCAAAGACTCAATTAACAACTCAGGACCACTCATTATATAAGAAATATGTGCCAGACTTACAACAGGACATCCCCGATCTTACACTGGCCTCATTAGCCACCTCAGTCTCCCAGTTGAGATAACACTAAAGATGCCATCATTGTCCACCATGAGATTGCCAAAGGAGAGCTTCTCTGTGGTGGAATGCAGGACTTCAGGGACTTATAAAGAAACTACAACTCACTCAGAGTTTCTTCTTCAAGAGCCCTGAGCAAATCAAGAATATTTGATTGTCGGTATAAACTGGAAGCAGTTTACATTTTAGAAAACAAATTATTTAGAAAAAATATGCATTATTTAAAAATAATTAAAGAACAAAAATTATTATACTTTAGACCAGGAGTTTACTTAGAAAGAAAGAAAACATATTTCAGGTTATAGATGATCTACAGTCAAATCAATGAGTGCTATGGAAGACAGGATAGACTAAATGCCATTTTTAAAAAGATAGTAAAACACTAATGGAAATATTGATGAATTTTTATCCTTAAATAAAAGTTTAAGTCTTTAGAGCTTTTATCATTATGATAGCCCTCAAAACAGATATGTTCATTCAAATGCCTTCTCTCTCTCTCTCCTTTTGAGTGTTATTTGGTAGGAGTTAGCAATAATGGAGTAATTGTGATGATATAAAAAACAAGATTTCTAAAGAGCCCCTAGGAATTAAATCATATATGATATAATAGTAAAAAGTAATATTTGCTTGCAGAAATGCAACTGATCAAAATTGTTGAATAAAATTATTAATCATTTTCACTGTAATAATGTGATTTATTCTTAATCTGAAACAACATGTGAATATAGTAAAGGTTTTAAAATAGAAAAAGTTGAGTCAACAAGTCTATATCTAGAATTAGGTTCACAAAGCTTCAGAAAGAAGAAAAGGGTCAACAACAACAAAACAACAAAAAAAAAGTGTAGTAAACTAAGGATCTGAGACAAGTTCTAATTTCCATAATCTATTGTGTAATTTCTGAGCAACATATATTTCAGCAGTACACTCAGGGTGATGGATTGTCCAATAGAATCCCCTGAGAACTCTTCATAAAGTTTGACTTGTTAATTGGAAATTCCAGTTAGGTTATATGGGCTGCTACATATTCTTCGAGACTTTTTCTTCCCTCTGCTCCCTTCTGTGTGGCCATGTCACTGTTCTTCTGCAGGAGATGAGAAAGGGTAGACTGAATTTCACAGATAGTTACTCAAAGATCTCTGATTAAAGTGTTACTGAGGAAGAATGCTGTAGTGAAGCTTTGCAAATGAAGAATTGGAACTTTGCAGGCTTCTTCTTGAGTCCATGCCCTCAAGATCACACATACAGATGAACATATGCTGATATCAATCAGTAGTTCAAGTGTAACTTTGAATTAAAGGACTTACACTCAAGTAATGAAGGTCAAAAATGACTACGATGGAACAAAATGTGCCAATTCTATCCAATATGTGAATTGTAAGGGTCAGTAATCCATAAACAATTTGGATTGTAATCATATGTTTCATTAATGTAATGTAATTTTGCACTATTGTATTGTCATATATATATTAAAAGACTCTTAAAAAATACCCTGAAACTTAATGCCAAATGTACAGTTTATAGGTTCATGTTATTTCTGATAAGAATTTAATTGCATTATGCTAATAGCTGTTTAATGCCATTAACTTTCTGTGGGTGTATCATTGTGATGCAGATGTGATATGGTTGTTGTAAGCACATTAATTAGTCATCTGAATTTTTATAGATCAAATCATACATTGATCAGATATCACTTTTGTACTTATTTTTTTGTAGAGTATTTTTTCACACTTGAAAAAAAACATGTTTATTTTATATCAAACATCAGCTTTTCTTTAAAATCTTATTTTAGTAGCCAATGCATGTTTTAAATAAGATGTTAAATATTATATGACAATATTAAGATTGTGTTTATATTAGGCAAAAAAAATACGCATGCAATTGGTGAATCATGCATCTTTCGGGGGGAGGGTTTACACTGCCAACTCACACACAGGCTTTATTTCAATCTGTGTGCATGATTCACATCCTTACAAGTCCTTTTGAAACATTCTGTAAAATGAAGATGTTATTCTTAGTGCTAATGAGCCAATAGATAATGCTGCTTTGACTTTTTTTTTCCTTAACTTTGCAGCATATTGTACAAGTTTTCCCAAAAAGTTTCTTCCTGGACTTGTTAGCAATAAAATACAACAAATAAAAGCATTTATTGGTAAATGATACAATTTATAATACAGAAAAATATTATAAAATATGAAGATGTGAAAAAAACATCTTTACCATGTGAAAAAAATCTTATCTTTACCAGTTTCATTCTATGAACAAAATATTGTGGCAGCTTTGTGTATAATCAAGAATGGTGTATTTTTTGAAATTTATTTATTTTACACTGCCAAAATCAGTACTACTGCCAAGAGGGAAAAATGCTTGAGGTCTGGTTTGCACAATACTAGAGGGCGATAACATCATGCAATACAGAGAGCCAATCAGTATAATTGGCAGGGGATAAAAATAGTGGACTTAGCTTTTTTTCTTAATGACTTAAGAAATTTCTAAAATGTATAAATAATATGAATTCTGGCTAAGATACATGACTTTACATGCTGATAATTGATAGGAATCTTTCAAAATGACAAAGATCATTCTATTAAGAGAAGGGTGTTTTAGTTGTGTGTGTGTGTGTGTGTGTGTGTGTGTGTGTGTGTGTTAATTTGGCTGTTTATTTTTAGAAAATATACTTGTGTTTTGAAAGGTCTTAATTTCAAACAGGAAATATGTGTAGGCCAACTGTTCATTCCCCAGATGAAATTAGTCATTGATCATATATATCAAGGCTAAAACGTAGCTTTTGGTAATTTAAAATACCAAGATAAGCATTTATACTGTTGGAAGGTAATTTCATTGCTAGGTTATTAAAACAGTGGGAATTCTACTTATGCAGTTATTTATTTATTTATTTATTTACAGAAGATTGGTTCCTTTGAGTTCAATTTTAAAAGCTTCAGTGAAGTTAATATAATGGTAAGAAAAGTTGATTGTAGCTACTATTCCAAGTGAAAATGATATCATGGAATCTTGCTGTATCCTTGGAGTAAAGCATTAATTCAAAAGATGAGCAGTCAGTCCTAGCAATGCAAAGGCCAACTACATGATCCAAGCTATTGTGAGTGACATTCAGCAACATTGATCTGGGCTCTTAGTTTGATACACATCATTTCCTTCATTGACTCATCCTGTAAATAACATAACACTTTATGGCAGCTAAGCACTTGTTTTAATAAGCCATGAAAGGCAAGATGCCATAGGAAATCTGTATATTCCACTACTTGGAGAACTGGTACTTTCCACAATTAAACTGGAGGTGCCATTTGAAAGTCCTTTCCCTTACAAATGCCATCCCAGTATATATTCTGGCTCATGATGTCTTTCTGGGCTTATAAATATATGGTGTGACTGCTGTAATTTTGTGAAATTTTGGTTAGCACTAAATAATGACTACTGCAATCTGTGCTGATTCCAATGCAGAAATAATCATTTAAGAATTTGAGCCTGTTGTGTGTAAAAAAAAAAAAAAATCTTTTTCATCGGTCGTATTTCCTATATTCATTGTAAGTACCTCACTGATTTAGCACTGGAATTATTCCTTGGATGTGTAAATAATGTTTTATTCAGGCCTAATGAATTCCTGTAATGTGAATATTTAAAATAAAAGACTTCAATTTAAATGTACAATAGTTAGTTCTGGTTATTTATAATGCTTAAATTCAAAATCATCCACTTGAGAAGATTCATTTTCACACACATGCAACTCTGGTTCCCTGGATATATTGAATTAAAAATTTAAAAGTAAATAAATACATTTTTCACATTATACATTCATTATAGATGCTAAGTCAAAAATAAAAAATGAAAAAAGAACAGTCAAAGGTACACAAGTCAATTGTTCTATGCTAATTTCCTTCCATATTCTTATATTATTTTAATGCATTCTGGGCTACAGTTAGTCCCATTAGTAAGTGGGCTTATGGAATAGAAGAATCCCTTCATTTTGCTTTGATCCTGGTTTTGAAGTTGTCTCATCTTGCTTTCGCTATTCTCTGATATTCTGCACATTATCCTGATTCCTCTTATTCAGGGCTACAAATCAACAGGAAGAGAAGATACTAAATGCATACACTTATGATGGACTTCTCTCTTTAGCCATCTATCTATCTCTGTCTTCCAACTGCCAACTACCTCAGACCCATGAATCTGCAAATTTCATCACCCAATTCCCCCCTCATCTTTCATTCAATTAGAAGCACTATTATAAATTATGTTGCCTAAGAATGAAATCTTAGAGAATATTCTTGAATCTTCCTCTTCCTTTTCCTCAGATCAAATTGACCATAAATACCTTTTAATCATGTCTCATTTCTTCTAGTCCACTTTTATTGTCCCAATAAGTTAGCAGAGCCCTTAACACTTTTTACTTGAAAAAAGAAAAAAAAGCAATAACCTCTTAAAGTTTCAAATACTTATACTCAGCACTGCCACGAGTAAAACAGAGTAAAGGTGAAAGGTAAAGAAAACTTAAATACAGTGTTGATTCAAAAAGCCACATACGTATCAGAATCTCCCATTGGTTTCTCATAGCTTTTAGATAAATGCCTCATTTGGCAGTAGAGTATGACTGTCCTTTAATATTTGCCTTCTACCAAGTTTGCTTGGCTCTTCTTTGTTCCTTGTGTTTTCTCATTGCATTTGCTCCTTTGTGATGTCTTCCACATCATTCACAGCCCAAGCAACCTTCCTGCCTACTTAAGTCCTAACATCCTTAACATTACACTCAAGGGTCACATCCAGTATGATATAAAATATACTCCAGATATAAAATGTATTTTGGAAGTATTCAAAAGCCTAGGAAGCAAGTAAGGTGATTAGCATTTTCATGGAAGAAGTGATTTGTGAAATAGTCCTTAAAGGGAGAATTTAGTTAAATTTTCAATGAAGATATAAACAAAGATTCACCGAGTAAACTTGGTTGATTTTGGTGATCTTGATGAAAGATAAAGCATTAGGGTGTTTAAAAAGAAAAGGGTCAGAATATGGGGAGGTTGATGTTCAAACTGATATGTGCAGAATAATTTGGTTGATTTGAATTGAATTAGTTTGTGTTTTAGTCAGCTTTTTCACTGCTGTGACTGAAAGACCTGGGAGGAACAATTTTAGAGGAGGAAAAGTTTATTGCGGGCTCACAGTTTCAGAGATCTCAGTCCAGAGATGGCCAAGTTCATTCCTCAGGATCCAACATGAGGTAGAACCTCAAGGCGGAAGAGCATGGCAGAGGAAAGCAGCTCAGAACACGGTAATAAGGAAGCAGAAAGAGTTCTGCTCACCAAGAGCAAAATATGTACCTCAAAGGCACACCTAGGTGCCACACCTCCTCCAGCCACACCCTACCTGCCTATAGTTACCAACCAGTAAAACCCTATCAGAGGATTAACCCACTGTTTAGGTTAAGGCTATCATAACTGAATCATTTTACTGCTAAACTTTCTTGCATTGTTTCACACATGAGTTTTGGGGGAACACCACATATCTAACCTGTAACAGTTTGATTTGATTTACATTACAGTATGATGTAAAGTCATTGAAAATTTATGAGCAAAAATGCAATGGGTACAAAATCTCAAAACACAACCTTTTAATACTCTAAATCATTAAAAAATATAAATCATTAAAAAATTATAGAAGGTTCAGAGAAGAAATGATAGGGTTGTAAGAGTCTTGACCCAAATAGTGATTTAATCCCCTAATAGTGATTAACTGAGTGGTAACTGAAGTGGCAGGGTATGACTGAAGGAGGTGGGAATTGGGATGTGGCTATGCAGTATGTATTCTGTATCTTAAGAGTGAAGTCTCTCTCTCTCTCTCTCTCTCTCTCTCTCTCTCTCTCTCTCTCCTTCTTTTTCACCACGTGAGCTGCTTCCCTCTGCCACACTCTGCTGCCATGATTTTCGGCCTTCCCTGCTGCTCCAAGGAATGGAGCTGACCTTCTATGAACTAAGACCTCTGAAACTATGAGCCCTTAAATGAACTTTTCCTCCTAAGATTGAACTGGTTGGTCCTTTAGTTACAGCAGTGAAAAAGCTGACTAAAACACTAGCATCATAATGTCTTATCCACCCTCATGGCCAGTTCCAATGTGTGTTAATGAATAGTATATTCCTTTTGCTGAAGAGAAGCAGTATGATGTTTGGCTCAGTGTCTACTGGCCAGGTAGGACAGCTGGCATACACTCCCAGTTTCAACTTTGCAGCCTAAGGAAAATTTTTTTTTTCTTCTTATAATTTCTTTGTATAGGAAGCAAGAATAATATCAATATCTTTGTTATAGTATTGTTATAAAAACTAAGTGAGTTGGACTGGTAAAAGGACAAGACAGCTCAGTGGAAGAGTACTTGCTTAGCATGTGTGAAGCCTTAACTTTCATCAGTAGAACTGGAAGAAGAAAAAATTAGGTGAATCACTACACATAAAAAATTTACAACAGTACCAGACACAGTACTCAATATCTAAGCTATTATTTAAAACGCCATGCAAACATTTCCCCAGTGCATCTTTTCTTCAGTTCCAAAACTAATTAGTTTTCTAATAACTGCTTTGTTCTTGGGCAGGCAGCTAAGGAGGTTTTCATCACCTAGCCCATGAACACAGTGGGATGTAGCTCACTATGAAAGAATACTAAAGTTTTGATAACTTACACTATGGTCAGGTACTCAAAAAAAAAATGCACATAGAACAGACCCTACTTTGGGATTACCATATCTAAAGTAATAGTGGTAACTCAGGATTCATCTTATTGCCAAGAGTCTTACAATGTTCTCTGTAAATAGACTTGGCTTAGTAAAAACTGAAATCTCATTTCCAGATAAAAGATAGAGCTTTGCCCTCCTTGTATGTATATCCTCTCTATCTTACATTGTAAAAAGGATTTAAAAAATGGAATACCTTTAACAATAGGTATATTGCCAAAACTTACCAGGAAAATAAGTCCAAGTTCCAGAAACCAGGAAGACATAAATCCCCACAACACAAAATCTGGTAAAATAGAACAAATAAATTATTGTTCAAGGTTCAGTGTCCCTCTGGGATTGCCAAATTATACTATAATGTAAAACATTAAGCCCCCAAATTAAAGGAATATCTAAAACTCAGAATGCTAGTTACTCACACTATAAGTAATTCAAGTTGAAAACTGTTTTATAGTCTATGAATTTAAAAACATAAGAAAACATTTGTATGACCATTTGGCCATCTATTTAATTGGTCAACATATGTTATTTATTTTACTAAATGGCCATGTTTGCAAATGATCATTCAGACTGAACACTGCATCAAAATGGTGTCCTTTAAATCTATGTTCCAGATTAATCTAGTGCCAAACACTCATTCTTTGTGTTATTCATTAAATTAAAAAGCAGGTCAGTGGTTAAAAACATTTTAAAAATGTTTTGCAAATATTCCTTTTTCAGAAATTCACAATGTGCTTTCATATGTTAAAGCCCTCAAGATCTCCTTCAATAAAAGGGTTCATCTTTATATAACTAAATATGTCTTAAATATATTTTATCACAGAAATTCTATTTTTCTGTTATGGCAATTTACAGAAAAGTGGTATTCTAAGTAACACTCTTTTTGAAAATTTTTATTCTAATTTGTTATGTATGACAGCAGAATGCATTACAATTCATATTACACGTATAAAGCACACTTTTTCTTATCTCTGGTTGTACACAAAGTAGAGTCATTAAAACTTCTGCTCTAAAGCTACGTGTTTTTGTTCTAATGTCACCCCGGTTTGATATCATAAGATATTTGAGTCTGACTGTCCCTTCTTAGTAATTGCATATTCTATGGAATTGTGGGGCATCCTAGTCTGGTCTGGACCCAAGAAGTCAGAGTGACTTCAAATTCATATTCTATGGCTCTTCTGGAAATCAACAGTCCTCTCAGGAGGAAACATCTGCAAGCTATCTAGTGGGGGCATGCTATCTACTTCAGGATGTCTAGTCTAAACACTAAATTAAGAGGAAGCCAAAATGATAGTAATAATTACATTAGTTGTTTGCCAAAACACCTGAACCCACTCACATTCCTCATTAGACTACAAAATAGAACTCTTTCTCTAGTATACTACATGAGATGATCAAGAAAATTAAAAGTCCATCTTATGTCAGGGATATGTGAATGTTGAAAAATACACTCATCCTGAGTTCAGCAAAAAATAACAGTGTACAACAACAATGAATCTATTGAACTAATTTTTTGATCTTGTTTCTTTCTCCTTGCCCCTAATAATCTCCTGCCTCAAATGTCCTTCAGATATGGTCTTGTTCACTGTAGTGAAAAAAGGAATAAAATGGAAGAATTTGAGAACTAGAATTGTTGCCACCAAGAAGCAGAGCTAGAAAAGTAGACTGAAGTTTTAGAGAGCTACAAGAAACTTTATTCTAGAAAGTAAAGAATTATGATATTCTACAGGGTAGGCAACAGACAAAAAAATAATTTTCCAGGGAAAGAGAAGTGGTAAGACTCAAGCAGAAAAAATAAAGCAAAAGCATCTAGATATGTGCAATGGTGAATCAAACAGGAATGCAGAACATAGCATAGAAAACAGGAGAAAATGTTAGGAAGACTAGAATGAAGGAGGGGCAGGTGGCTTCTATCCCATTTATCCAAGAGAAGCTCATCAACACCAGACATGGATTCTATAAAGACCAAGACCTACAAGATGTCATGGACTCTGGGAGAGATTGAATAAAGAAAAAACTCAGAAGCTTAATAATTACAATTGGAGTTCAAAGGTGAGATCATCTCAGAGTCTATGGCAGAGCCCCTTAATAGACTTGGCTTCTATTTTGACAAGTCTCTAAGCTTGTAGATGATAATCTAGAAATTCCTAGACAGTAAAAGAAGGCCAGAAACTCTGAATTTTCTAACATCCCTTAGCTTGGCAATCTGGCCAAGTATAGTAATTTACATTTCCTGCTTGTAAAGATGCTTCCAAGACAGAAATTTATTCCAGTAAAGCTATAGACAAATGTTGGAGTGTTTTTGAAAACTGCATTGTCATCATCTCACATCAGATGAAAACTTTCCTGGAGAAATAAAATGTTCTTAACTGCTTTCTAGAGGAGAGGAATTTGCTCTGCTAGAAGTATATTTTCACAGAAGTGGCCATATAATAGATATATAGAAAGGTATTTATCCAAAGCAAAATAATACGCAATATTCACCAAAGTATCTTTCTTCAAAATTTAACAATTGAACAGGGATTGTCATCCTCTGTACTAAACAAGCTTTAGGATATATATTTCGGAAATAATTTTCACTTCCAACCAAACAAGACCAATGAAATAAGAAGATAAGTGCTTTCCACACACCCAAATCAGGAAAACAGACAACTCTAATTATCATTTTAACATAAAATCACTCCAAATTATGTCTGTTCTGTGTTTACGTGTATGTGTGTATAAATCAGTTTAGAAACTGGAATAATACAGTATAGTTCCAATTTCTCAATCCAGCCCCTGTGAATTGCATTTCCATATTTAAGTTATGAGAATTTCTACAGTTTGTAAGGTGGCCATTCAATTCTGTTTTCTAAAATGGCCAATCAGCAAACAAACTATATCTTCAATCAGATCAGGATATCTAGTCTAAACACTAAATTCAGAATCATGGTTTAAATTTTCTAGTAAATGAAGCCAAAGTAATGATTTTCAATAAGTTTGAAATATGAAATTCTCCAATTTTGTCATTCTAGTCAATATTTATTTAATAAACCATTCAGAATAAAATATTTATTCCATCTGAGAAGTAAGAGCAGTCAGAGCAGAAACTGACTTTATGTTACAATATATGTTTCAGCCACATTATGCAGAGAACACTGTACAGTTTTTTTTTAACTAATCAGCTATGGATTTCTAAATACTAGATAATTTCACAAATTATACTCTATAGTCACTTAATTTGATGGTAAAGTTATTTCTAGTTTGGCCTCAATTTATGTAATTTTCTTAACTCATAAAATTTACCTAAAAGTTCTAATATTTAATTCATTTCAATCAGCAAAAATGTTCTAATCAAAATCTTATAAGCCTTATCGTTAACTTGTTTATTAATTAAATTTTAAAATAAAATAAAAATGCACCATTTTATTAAAAGAGATTAAGCACATTAATATTCTCTGTAACATTAGTTTTGTTATTAAATCTATTATCTTTCCAAACCCAGTGGTGCATGTCTGTAATCCCCAGCAGCTCAGGAGACTGAGACAAGAGAAACCAAGTTCAGAGCCAGCCAGCCACAGCAAACTAGCAAGTCCCTAAGCAATTTAGCAAGATCCTCTATCAAAAAAAAAATTAAAATAAAAAAGGGACAGGGGATGTGATTCAGTGTTTATGTGCCCCTGGATTCAATTCCTGGAGGAAAAAAAATCTATTTTCTGATTTCCGGCTTTTAAATATAAGTATGTCATGCTTCTAAGGATCTAAGTAAGATACATGCATGTGTGTGTGTGCGCCCACTTGCGTGCACACTCCAGCTGAACTCAAGGACAATTTATCACTACACTATATCCTCAGTACTTTTTAATTTTGAGAAAGTCTTGCTAGATTCTGATCTTGAATTTGTGACCATCCTCCATCAGCCTCCTGACTAACTGAGATTGCAGGCCTGTGCCACCATGTTCAGCAGACATATTTTCCATTTTAAAAGATGCATGTTTCCAAGGCTCTAAGTAAGAGATAAGAGGGTTTTTTGTTTGTTTGTTTGTTTGTTTTGTTTGTTTGTTTTGAGACACAGTCTCACTAAGCTAATTCTCACTAAGCTAATTTAAAACTCCTGGGTTCCTACTTCAGCCTTCCCAGAAGAAGGGACTACAGATACATGCTACTACATCTGGATCAAGGAAAAAGGTTGTTTTTGTTTGTTTGTTTGTTTAAGCTAATAACCATTTGTCCAATTGAGTTAAAATAAATCCCAAGGCAATAGAAAACTTGAGGATTTACCAAAATATTTGGTTCAGTGAAATTTATGATTGGAGTATTTCTGGAAAAAATAATAAATAATAAGATAAAATGAACATGAGTTAAGATAAGCTGAAAAGATAATTTGTCATGGCTTAGAGAACTCAAGTTGCTGGGACTCTTGGGAAGCCTACAGGAAACTCTGCAGTGTCAGGGTGCAGATATTAAGTAAGCAACTGTCAGTATCTGCACATGTTTCCTAATATTTGAGTCTATGTTTTTGTGTGTTCCTCTGTACGGGTCCATAGCTGTGGTTTTAATGGGGGGAATACTTTTCTCAACTTCATGCTTCATTCTTTCCTCTGGATAAGTAGAATTATTGTGTTTCTCAATGTACATGGAGGGAAATGACAGTGCCTTCATTCAGTGTGAACAACTTGGGTCGAGTCACATACAAGCACTATGTACTTTCTACTTAGGCCAGCTATCCTTTCTGTGGGTGAGTACTCAAAGATAAGAAGTATTGGTCTGGACAGACTTGCCACTAATAACTACATAAAAAACCTCTGTTAGAATGCTCTCAAAGTTTGCATTCTACAATGATTCCAATAGTTCTGACCTCAAAATAAATTTTGTAGTCAAATGAAAATGATTGCAATAGTAAATAATGCTCAGGATTTTCAATGAGATACACAGTATCCTAAGTTCTTCACATGTATTCTTTCATTTAATCCTCACAAACACTAATGTTCTACCATTATCTCCATTTTCCCAATCAAAAAATTGGGAAAGTCGTCCAACAGTTAAAAAAAAAATGACAGGGCTGAAATTTCTAGCTGGAGGACCTCAATGTTCAACCACTAAATTCTAGTTAAATTAGGCTGAACCAGTGATGGATTAATTGATTTTACTATAGGATTTCTTACTGCCTTTTATATGTGATTATGAATTATAAATTTCCTAGAGCATTATATACCATAAAGTTTCTAAAACTTATACAATCATTTTTTTTTTAATTTTTGTGAACTACCTAAAGTCAGTAATAGGACATGTATTTGGAAAATATTGCTCTTATTTGATTTTCATTCTGTGTTAATAAAATAATGTTAAGAAACAATTGAGTCATAAGGAAACTAAAGAAAGATTAAGTTATATTTATTTTCTGTTTACAATGACTTCAACATTCCTTCTGAAATTTGTAGTGACACTTAATCTCCAAATTTATAAGTTTTTGGTATTTGTAGGTAGGCCATGAGCCAGGAAACTGGAATTAAATCAATCCATCATGGTTGAGTCTTTATGCAGCAACTTCTGGCTGTAAAGAGGAGGAATAAAAATCTAATTTGACCCATACTTGCTTTGCTTGCCATATGATATCTTTTACCATGCTATGACACAGCAAAAAGATTTCATAAGATGTGGACAGGATGTCAGAACCATGCTCTTGAGCTTTCTAGCCTCTTGTGAGATAATAAAACCTTTATCTAAATTACCTCATCTCAAGTATTCAGTAATAGCAACAGAATAACCATCTAAGGCACCAGTTTAATTTCAATTAGTTATACAATTTCTTTCATATATATTCTAAAATTAATGCGTTAAGATGGGTAGATAAAATCAAATTTGGTGCATGAAAATTCCTTTGATTATTAAAAAAAATTGATAGTAAGGACAGAAAGCAGCTCATTCTCAAACAAATAAGTGGGGGCAAAACATCAACTAGTCCATGTATGGGGGCATAATGCTCCACCAATTGGTAGCTCAAAGAAATAGTTTAATTTAGTATAATTTAGTTAAATTCTTTGGTAATAAATTTACAATTATTCAAAATAAAAACTATGGAAACAGCTTCTTTCTAGAAGTATTTTATGAAAGATAATCAGTGTTCCTCTCACAAAACAGAAATTTGCTCATCTAATAACATTTTTTTTTAGTCCTTACTGGATGCAGGAAACTGTCCTACATTTTTTGAAAACCATAGGTGAATAAGTTTTAAGAGCCAGTAGACTAAATCACACACCTTTCATGAATTATCCCCAAATAGGTAACTCAGACACTCAGGAGAGAACTCACGATCAGACGAAGCCGAATGAGAATTAGACAGGGGTCTCCAGAAAGGACATGGCATTAAAACTGGTCAGGTATTTGGAGAAGAAATAAGTAAGAAATGAGTAAATTCTAAGAAAAGTGTACATCATGACTTAAGTACAGGATGGGAAGTACAGAGAAGAAGAAAAAATTATTCAGTTTCTTGGTGGCCTAGGTATGTGAAAATGGAAAAATAAGCAGTGAGATATGATGGGTCAGAGGAAACCAGGGATTCTCCACAGCGAACCCACCAAGCAGGCAGTGCAGGGTGGCGGTCATGAGCATAGGCTGGGGAGCTGGGAAAATACCCTCCTGCTTTCAGCAGCCATGATTCCCAACCGGCAGAATTTTGCTCTCTAGGGATCATTTGACAAATTCTGGAGACAATCTCATCTTTTAATTACCTTAATATGGTATTTAATGCTTAATATTAAAATAATTTAAAATATTTAAAGTAACATTTAACATTTAAGTGTTTAACATTTAAGGCTAACATTATAGCTACAACACACTGCTTATAAATATTTAAAGAGGAAAATATTATGGATTTCATCACTGAAATCAATACACTGAATGCTTTAGGAAAAACGTTTTTACTGAACTTATCTAAAAAGCAAGATGAGTAATAATGGTCATCTTCTTTAAAAATCATTAAATGAATAGGTGATAAAGAATTTTAAAGGTGAAGACACTAAAAAGAATATGAATCCAATGATTCTAACATGATGATTGAGAAAATTTTGGTTTGAGGAATCATCATATCGTAAATTGGTTACCACCAAAAGCCAGGCAGCTATTGCTTTTGTTGTTGTTGTTGTTGTTTGTTTGTTTTAATCTATTTTAAACATCATTATAAGTCTTGATTGACAAAAATCAACCTCTAGGATCAATTAACAGTGTAATTCTGTTTAACTTCTCTGTCTGCTTTGATTTGGAATCCAAAAAGTCAGTCACAGCCTCATAATAAGAGGAATAAAAGAAATGTTCTTATTCAGACTGCCCCTACATCATGTGAGTACCCACAGTCCACTTTCAAGCTCTGCAGCCTAATGGTGAACTCAGAGACCTCGAAGCAATAAAAATCTTTAAAGGAAGATAAATGATTTGGAGCTGCCAATTATTTATATAAGTAATTTTTTCTGATACATTGTCCTTTACACAAAAGTAAACAGGTAAATTAGACTAATCATGGATGAAAAGCAAGTATAATCCCTTCTGAAAAGCCAACAGAAAAAGATACAAAGACCCCTGAGTTAAGGAGACAAGCTGGTAGTTTGGAGAGGCAAAGCAATCATCTGTATTTGCAGAGCAGAATACCAAGTTAAAAAAAAAATGAGAAAGAGAGAGAGAGATCCAAAAATATGCACGAGGTCCACTATATTCAGTGGGGTTCCACTGAGTGCTCAATTAATCAAAGACCAAAGAAAAACCTACCTGAAAAGGTTAGCCAGTATCACCTCTTGTAATCATTCAAGGCTGGAACTAGTGAGGAAAGAAAAACTTTGAAATTCACCAAATATCCTGTAGAAGAGCATATTATCTCAATTAGATGGAAAATCCAAACTACAATATAGGATTCTCTGTTTCTGTCTGAAAATTCTTAGAAACAAGGCTTAGGACAATCAAATCATTTCCAAGTAATGTTGCTGTATCCAAAACAAGGTTCAAGAATGTTTCTAGGAAATAAAAGTACCTATTGTTCAATAAAATATAATGTCTGGCATCAAGTCAATAATTAAATCAAAAACAAAAGAAAGTAAATAATAAAGATGGAACAGATATCAAATAATAAAATGTAAAACTTATGAAAATAATCAGTGAAACTAAAGATTCTTGGAGATGATTTTTAAAAAATTGATAAATCTTGGCTAGACTTAATATAGAAAAAAAGAAGACATAAATTACTAACACCAGAAATGAGATAGTTACATGATTACAGATTTAAGAGCTAATAAAAGGTTAATGAGGGAATATAATGAACAACTCTATGTCAATAAATTCAACAACTTAGAGGAAACTGACAAATTTATTGAAAGACACAAACTATAAAGCTTGCTTCAAATAATAATAACAATAACCTGTATAACAATATTTATTTTAAAACTTGAACTTGTAGTTTAAAATCTTCCTACAAAGAAATACCCAGACTGTATGACCAATGTGATTCTGCAACCTGTACACTCAGAAAAATGAGAAATTATAACCCATCTGATTCAAATCTATGATATGTCAAGATCAGTGTACTTATATGTGTTACTAATTTAAACAAATTTAAAAAGAAATACCCAGACTTAGATAGTTTATTGGCAAATCCTACACAAACTCAGAAATTGAAGAGGATATATTTACTGTCTTGATTGCAAGAGGGTTTGCAAGTGTGCATGTAAGTCAAATTTACAAAATTGTACATTGTAAATATATATCAGTTATACCAGAGTAATTTGTTTAGAAAGGTTTTTTAAAAATTATATCCTCAGTAAATAAGCACTGGGCAATTTCCATAGAAAAATGTCTAGCTTTTGTAATAAAATTAAATTAAAACATTGCTGAAATATTATTTTGTATTTCCCACAAATTTTGAAAATAGAAAGATCAAATAAATGCTAACCAAGTTTTGGTGAGACTACTAAATTTATTGACTGCTGGTGGAATTAGCTATTTTTCCACCAATATGAAAAAATATAGTAATATAATATATAATAATATAGCAACATACTAATACTATGTATATATACACAAAATAAATGTATATATACTTATCATGCATGTATGCGCACACACACACACATGCATACACACACACATACACCCCAGCTATAAGAAATAGTTTAATACTCCTTTTCCAATAAAATTGTTTTTATCATGTATTCTAACAAAGGAATTTAACACTAAATAAAAGTTATCTGGACCAAGATGTTTACTTCATTATGTAAAACTGAAATAAAATGGAAACAATCCAAATACTAAATATGAGGATAGATTTCATAAATCATATTGAAACTCTTTTTAAGTTAAAAAAAACAAATCAATTGAACAAATGAAAATGCAGATGTCAAATTATGCACATTATGGTAACAACTATCTTTAAGTGTGTGCTTATGAATGAGTGAGAAAACAAAGTTTGCATGTAATATGTCAAAATAAAATTATTTTTGTTATAGTAGAAACAATATTGATGATTAAAAATTTTTAATGTTCCTGTTACATTTGTTTTAATAGACAAAACAGATTCCACTTGGTCTAAATGTTTCTTTCAATCTAGGTTATCACAAATTGTCAGGTCTTTGAAATAGTTTTATATTAGTGATGATTAACTTGCAGTAATTCATCTATGTTCTCCCCCCCCCCAATTTTATCACAGAGCTGAACTCACAGAACAGTGTAAAGCCTTATAGTAGACAGAAGATTATTAACATGACATATATCAGTTGAGCTTGGTGGCCATGAATAGGAATATAACAGAAAGATTGCAACAGAAAGTTTCTATTGTGATGGTGTATTCTTAGTGCACATCAGGTACACTTTTAAAAATTTGCACTAAAAATTATAAGATGTATAAGAAAAATAACAAAAATAATAGCATATTAATAACAATTTTTACACAAATATCCACAGAAATTTGTATTCAGCAGTTTGATCTCAAGGATTTTCTCTTAGATATTTGAGTATATTGTGTCTAATAGAATCATGTTTCACTAAAGTAAAAATCAGTCTCAAAATTTTTAGGAATCAGTCCTTTTCTTTTTCTCTGTGTCTCTTTCTTTTCTGCCTCTCTCTCTCTTTCCCTCTCCCTCTACCTCCCCCCCATCTCTCTCCCTCTCCCTCTCCCTCTCTCCCACCCCTTTCTCTGAAGGAAATGTCTTTGAAGTTTCTTCATCTGCGTTTATAGTAAGTTCACCAAAGAGCTTAACTTTTTGGAGACTACCCAGTGGTTCTGGAAACTACAAAACATTCACTATTTCTGGTTATTACTAAAATTATTTCTTGAATTGTGTGAAAGGCTGCACCTGTGGGCCTCAAAACATGTTTCCACACTAGGAAAAGTTACCTGGAAACCAACTCCGTGGGTCCACTTTTATATCATTTCTATCATTTCCCAATTTTCTCTTCACCTATAACCTAATCTACATTGCAGAAACCCATATTGAAATTACTTCAGCTATTTTATTAGATTATTTATCTTAACATGCTGTATCATAATGCATTCTAGGTACATGGTTCCTTTTGTAAATTTA
This sequence comes from Urocitellus parryii, assembly GCF_045843805.1. Classification (NCBI taxonomy): domain Eukaryota; kingdom Metazoa; phylum Chordata; class Mammalia; order Rodentia; family Sciuridae; genus Urocitellus; species Urocitellus parryii. Next base: position 64,558,019 of record NC_135538.1, on the reverse strand, counting down.
ACACAAATTTCTTAAATCTCCTATTTATAAATTTGGAAGACTTTTAGAATTCACCTAATTGAATTGCTCTGAGAATTAAATGAGAATATGTGTTTGCAGCATATAGCACAATAAAAATACTTTTCTTCATCATGAACTTCAATAGAGAAAAGATGGATTTCTAACCCAACCTATCAGAGTTAGATGGGTTTTTCAATTAATTAATTTACTTATTTATTTATTTTGGTACCACGGACACAGAGCTATAGCCCCCAGCCCAGCCTTTTTTTTTTTTTTTTTTTAGTACAGGAGATTGAACCTAGGGGCACTTAGCCACTGCCTAGGGGCACTTAGCCACTGAGCCACATCCCCAGCCCTATTTTATATTTTAGAGACACAATCTCACTGAGTTGTTTAGCACCTTGCTAAATTGCTGAGGCTGGCTTTGAACTTAAGATCCTCCTGCTTCAGCTTCTGAGCACCTGGGATTACAGACATGTGCCATCATGCCTGGATTTTCTTCATTTTTTTACTCTAAGACAGGGTCTCCTAAGTTACCCAGGCAGGGCTCCAACTTGCTAAGCTCCTGCCTCAGCATCTTCAGTGTGTGCTATTACAGGTGTGGGTCACCACATCTGGTTTAGTTATCTGTTTTGGACACTACCATGTTGCTAATGGAATCATGATGGAAAACATTATATCATGAAATTTAAGTTTGAGTCATCAACATTATTAAATGTGCCTTTATAAGGACTAAAATGTTTAACCCAAAACATCTTTTCAATATTTGAAACCATTTGACTTTTGGAGGTAATATGTTAACTCCAAACTAACATGACCGTTAATGTTTATATATTAATGCCTACCTCAAAGTTATTTAAAGCTTATTTTTAACTGAGCTAAAGACTTAACTTGAGAATATGAAAAATTTGAAAACTTTGGTCAATTACAATTTATAGTCAAGGATAGAGTCTAGAGAGCATGGAACCAGGGAAATTGCTGCCACATTTATGAAATACCTAGATGCCAAATCTATTCCACTAAGTCATTTCCTTCAAAGATGGTCATGAAACAAACATGCAGGTAGAGACAAAAAAGTGAATATATAATCCAAAATATCAAAGAGTTAAATAAAAACAGGAATAAACTCACTTGTTCATAAAGTCAGAAATAATCTCATCTATCATCTAGTCTAATTTCTTCATTTTACAAATAAACTAGAATTCAGAGTAGTCAACCAACTTTCTCAATGTTACAGAGTTTGCAGTTAGCAGAATCAATAGAGTCTCTTAGTTCCTAGTGCTATGCACACTTACCTTTCACAACATCCTTCTATATCATATCAAATAAAAGAAAGTAAAAAATGGGCAACATCCATGCCATTAAGAAGGTTAAAGTGTAATCTGTAAACCAAAGCATAAAAAATATTCAAAACAGTATTTTTCTTATTAATTATTAGGAAATCAGTTATACTCATGAGCAGCCAGTGGTAAATTAAAATCTCTCTTGTATTACATGTTGAACACCATTATTTTTTTCTTGCCCTTTGAGCCAAGTTTCAGCAAAAATTTTCATGTGAATGTAATTGTGATGAAACAAAAATAACATTTTAAATAATTATTTTTTATAATTTACCACTTCAATCTAAACAATGAATTAATTTATCCATTCATCTACTATGCTTTGGTTCTTAATTAGCATTGGGCCTTACATTTGCATTTCATTTGAAGTATGCATAAAAACACTTGTTTTATTAGGAAGTATTCACTCAATTCTTCACTGTAAAAACAATTTTAGTAGAAACTGAAAAATAAAAAGATAAACTCAATCCTTAATCCAACTATCTCCATCTCTTTTTTCAGAGCTAGAAGAGATATTAGAGATTGAATTTCAGAATTAATAAATCAATTATTAATGAAGAAACTATGACCCAAAGATTATTCATAGCTATTGGGCTTTTAATTATTTTGCTAATTCTTTACAGAGATGGTTCAGTATATTTTAACATATGCATTTGAAAGTGTAAAATCCTAGGATTATGTTCTCAAATTAATAACTTCACAACTACAAACACTGAATAATTTTATTGAGAATGTTTTTAAAACAAAACACTTTCATCTAACTTCAGCAATTATAATAAATAAGACAGGATCTTAGACACGTGCATTACACCTTACCTCAGCCTCATACCTTAAGCTACATTGCAGAATTTGCTAATATGTATCAGAAACCAGGTCCCATCCTTGAAGAAATAAAAAACTTGATGAATGAAATAAATCAGAGAGTGATAAAAAAAATGATAGGATAAGTGGAACTAAATCTTTTAGAAGAAATTTGATATGTAAAATATAGAGGTGACATTTTTTGAGAAGGAATAAGTATATCATGAAGACAGGTGGTTATAATGGATTAAAGAGAAACTCAGAAGCATAATTTACTAGAAACAAAGTAACAAAGTCAGATTTAAACATGACAGAGGGAGAGGCTTCTTCAAGCATGTAATTAGCCTGGAGGTCCTGGTGGTAAAGTCAAATGAGGATAAAAAGACATCTTTTTAATAAAAGATAAGGAAAGACACTTTTTGCTCAGACACCAGATGGCAAAATCAGCAACCATGGAGCTTCCTGTACACCCAGGTCTCTCAGCATCACAGGTAAAATAGGATAAGCAAGCAGTCCTACAGAAACACCTCAGATTGGAGACACACACACACAGACACACACACACACACACACACACACACAAACGTGGATTGTGCAGGCAAGGCAGGAGTGTGGGCAGAAAACAGTCACATGAATACATTCTTTTCTAACGTGTAGCAGTTGCCTTGCCCTGCTTCCCCCACCCCATTTTTATTGATGTATTATAGTTGTGCATAATGGTGAAATTTGTTGCTACATATTTGTGCATGTACACAATATAACAATAAATCTGGCAATATAACTCCCCGGTATTTCCCATTTCCCTCCCCTCCTTCCTCCCCCTAGTCCCTTTCCTAAACTACTTTTCTTCTAAAAGGTATACTTCCACTTATCCTCTCATTTTTATTCTCTCTCTGATTTATATCAATCATCAAGTCTTTCCTCTTCAAGGAAGGAGGGGTAGGGGGATTTTCAGAGCTCTCAACAGTTCTCATCCAGTCCCTCTCCCCATCCCATTTCAGTCTCCCTTTCAAGAACTAGTAGTTCAGGATGTCCATGTTACAGGAGACTGGTTCAAACCTATCAATGCCACAGCATTAAAAGTAGTAAAAGTGAACTTCAATAATGAGCCAAAGCAAAGGAGCAAGAGCAAACACTGAGCTATATCCATTTTTTACCAAAATCTTCTTTCTAACTTCAAAAAAGATACTATCATATATCATAAATCAAAGATAACTGCATTTGGAAAATGGAAAATAATTTGAATTCTCAAATAGTGTGTTATTTTCATAAGTTTAATCACTTGCCTAGAATTAATAAATATGTATTTTTGTCAGATGTCCATTGATATTGCAGCAAATTATAATTCATACACTTAATAGATTGTCTTCATAAACAGGTAACAGATAAACTCATGCTCTGAAGTCGTGTATTGTTCTAGAATAAAGAGATCAAACCTTCTTTGGCTCAATATAATTCTGGTACACATTATTTAGCCTTCATAATGTACCATTATATATGACTAGAAAAGTAAGAGTGTTTTCCAGTCTTATCAGTTTTCTTTAAAACTACCCTAAAGCATAAATAAGAAAACTTGTTTTCAAATTAAGAAACTAAGGCCTCTAACTAGAGAATGTGTGATCCCCAAGAATCAATAACAAAGAGATTATAAACAGTCTGCTAGATGGTGCCTATGGTAATACTGATACACAATGTTTCATTCAGTGTCTCACATCACTTAGTGATGTGGTTGAGATTCTCCTTTTACTTTTGATCCAGTAACCTTGAGATTGTACACCACTTAAGTTTTATTACTTGGAAATTACATCTAATTTATCTCCACAAATACATTGGAATCGAATAAATGGAATGTAAATCAGTAATCAGATGGCTTTAACACCGCCTTCTAATTAGACCTGTGGTAATTTGTCTAACAAATATATCACCGTGCAATCAAATTAACGTATATAATAAATTCTAAAGTGGCTCCTTTGCCATTGGAAGACTGCAAGGCATGCTGCATACCAAGTAGTATCAAAGTGCTGTCTGGTCTGAGGCTTTTCTACAATTATTGTTTCCTATAGTTGTGTTCCATGCATGCATGCACACGCATACACACACACATACACACACCCTTTGTGGGTAATCCAAAGCTACAGACACACACACACAGACACACAGACACACACACACACACACACACACACACCCTCTGTGGGTAATACAAAGCCACAACATGACCATAGATTGTCCATGTACCTACCTTCTAAGTTATGCCTCTGCTGGTAACATCTTGCCGGGCCCACAAGCTTCTTGCTACTAAAAATTCTCATGGGTTTATTTATAAACTTTCTCAAAGGGCTTCTTTGTCAACCAAAGTAGTCCACCTGACTGTGATGATGATAGAAGTAGGCAGAAGGAGAAAATTGATCAATGCCTCCTTTTTGTACAAGAGACTCCAATATAGACACAAAAGTATCCAGTAGATTAATCCTTTCTAAGCCCATGAAGCTTCATAAACCTGCCTAAAGCCATGTTATATATAGAAGGAGCAGTCTGTTTTCAGCTTTCAAATGCATTTGCTATCTGCCTTCCATTTTTTAGAAGAATCTTTAGCAAAATGGATTTAGTACTCCTGTCTTTCACCATAAATTAATAAATCAGTTTCTTTCTTCAAATACTCTTTACTCAAAAGAATTTAAGACATTCTTTTTCAACTATTGAAGCATTTTAATTATTGCTTCTATTGGTAACTTAAAAAAACATACAGCTAGGATGCATTTTGTTGAATTTATCAGACAAAAATGCCACTTCCTTGTGTTAAATTTTTAGTTAATAAAATATATTTTATTTAGCTTTAACAAAGAAAGGAGAGTTTATACTAATATAGAATACTGTTTATTTGAAGTGTGGTATTATTACTATGGCAATTATTAACAACTACCTTTAAAACTACCAACTGCTATGTGACTACTACATGCATATACGTTATTAAGCCTGTCATTTATATTATCTTACTTGATATTAAAAAAAATGTATCTGAACATTTCAACCCCAATTTTTAGATGTGGAAACCGAGTATCAGAAATGTTAAGTTGTCTAAAGAGCCTTAACTAACAGAGTGGAACCGGCTTTATCTGACTCCAAACACAGCATTCTATGTGTTTTGCAATGTGAACCCTCTCCACATGAGATCTGAAGTATTCAGCAGGATTTAAGGACTGCTTTTTTGCTTGATTTGGTTATAAATTCAGTAAATATTTTCTGAGATTCTTCAGTGCCAAGTAAGAAGTAGAAATGGATGCCACAGTGGAATGAAAAAAAAAAAAAGGCCCGATTCCTACCCTTACAGTAGGAATCATAATCACAAATATAAATAGAAAGTGCCAATATGATGAGTGCTATGAAGACAGAGTAGAATTTCAAGAAAATGGGTATTCACAACATTCCTGGAGCAGTAGAGTAAAAGGCATTTTTAATGAATGGCAAAAGGCCCAGTGATGACGGCAAGGCTGGGACAAGAGGAAGCTAAGCAAAGCACATGTGCATATAGATCTGTGGACAGGTGTAAAGAACCTCCACAGGCAGGAAAGAGAGTCCTTTGGGAATCAGAAACTCTCCTAGGAAGTTCGCATTCCCTTGCACCACTAACCCTCACAACTGTGTTTAAAAGAATGAATTATTGGCCTCATCTCATCCTAGTGGAATTGGAAATTATATGACTAACCAGGCCCAGAGCCAGGAAGCAGAAGGGCTGAGAGTTGAATTCCGTTCTGTCTCCTTTGGAAGCTGGCACACTTTCTCCACACTATTGCCCTGCCTTGGGATTTGCCTACTAGACAGGCTGTTTTAGGAAAAAAAAAAAATAAAACCCAGGTAACCATAAGCTAAAACTTTTCAAAGCTGTTCAAGAACTGCTTTCTGACAGGCCTCTGCTGAAAACCTCTTAGCATGACAAGAGCCAGGGATCTAGCAAAAATACCCACAATCCTAACAGGCCCAGTTAATCACTGAATTTCTCTTTGTTGTTGTACCATTGTTTTATTTACTTTAGAATTTCATATAAATGGAAAATTATCACTGACATGATAATGCTGGGATATGAATAATAAAAAACATCAATCCTTGCCTCTGCTTTGTTCAACTCAACACTTTTGAAACGATTCATTCTCATCACCTCAGTTCTAGGGAAAGCTGCCAGTTATATTGAGTTTCTCCCAAATTACTGAAGACCAGAAATCTAAACTCATACAATGTAACTGTGTCAATAAGAATGAATATAGCTGCAAAGTTTTCCAAATGAGGTTGTGCAACTGTGCAGCTGCTGAAATAAATTGCTTTCTCCTTGAAATATAAAGAAATTTGAATTAGGAAGAATGGCTCACTTTCATGGCAGTTTCCAATACATCACAAAACTAAAAAGTTTATACAAGATCCATATCCTAAGTTTGTGTAGAAATTCCTTGACAGAAATGATATCCTTGTTTGTGCAGAGCATCTTTTAAAGAACAGAGCAGAATTGTTGGAATCATTATCTAAATTACTTTAAATTCATTGTTTAAACCCTTTGGGAAACTCTCTACCTCTGACTTCCCAGACTCCAGAACACAGCTTCAACTGAAATGACCTTCTTTCCTATAGTCATTTCTGAAAGACTTCCTCATTTTCCAAGGTTCAGTATAAATAATGAATATTTTAGGAAGCTTTTCAAATGCCCTGCTGAAAATTCTCTATACTCTCATGAGATATTTCCCCACTTCTACTATTATGCTTATTCCAACGTGACATATTAAAAAGTGTACTATCTCCTTTACTTTCTGCATGGCACACTCTTGAAGGTCATGGATGATACTTTAACTTCCACTATGACATGGGAATTTTTTGATGATCAACAGACTGTCCTTTTCTTAAACATCTAATACTATGCAGCTATATCTTTGTTTCTTGTTTATAACTATTTGTCTTATGTTTATAAATTTTGGAGCTATGTTCTATAATGAAAATTATGATGTAGTTATTGTGGCCAAATTTTTTTATTGTTTTCACATAGTACCTACCATGTGCATTTATCCCACTCCAAATTCTGAATAGTCACACATTAAAAAAAAAATGTGCAAAACACTTAGACACTGGATCATGGTGTAGATTTGGGCACTTCCATGTGTTCGTTCCTTTGTCCCTCTTTCTGGACTGTTGACTGACTAATGTTCCTTGACAAATTATAAAACTGAGCTCATAAACTAAACACTTCTCCAGAAGTACTTGAAATCAAAGCACCATAGCCTGGCTGCAACCAAGTTGTATCCAAATACTTCAGACCTGAAAACCCTTGAAATGGTAGAACCACCTCTTAGCATTGAAGATAATGAAATTGAAGCCAAAGGAGCAGAGAGAATTGCCAGAGTTACTTGGTGACAAAGTTAAGACTCTTAACTGCCTTTTCACTGCTTTTATCACAGGTCTAATGTTCACAAAATACAAACTGTTAGCTTCAATGACTTGAGAAATTATTTCCACAGTTCTAGAATATTTAAGTATTTCTTTTTTGAAAACTCAACTTTTGGAAGCATAATCTGTGTGTCATAACTTGCATCAATTTTAACCATACAATTCCGAGTTTTCAAAATGTGAATAGCTGCATAACCTCCATAAGATAAAGATTGTTGCCTTCTCACCAAACATTTCCTCAGGCCTTTTTGAGTTAATAACCATTGTACTTGACTGGTCCTTGAGCTACACTTTGTGGTTGTGTGATGGTTTTAGTTTAGAATTTCATATAAGTGGAATCATTTAATGTATAAATCTGACTTTATTCACTTAGGATAATTCTTTGAGATTAATTTGGGTTGTTGCTTATATCACTAGCTCATTAGTTTATTTTTAATTAAGAGAATTCTAGACTTCATTTGGATTTCACACATTTTTTCATTAATATCAATTTGATCATTGTTCTGATCACTGCCATGATCAACTGGGAGTATAAATAAATTGAACTAATTTGGAAAAGAGTGCAGCTATGGGATCAGACGGATGTAATCTGAGCTGATGTTAATTCCTCTTTTAATTTGTAAAGACTGCATGACCTTAGGACTTTATTAAAACCCAGGAGCTTTTGATTCCTCCTCTGTAAAATAAGAACTATATTCTACAATTCAGAATTGGTTTGTAAATGAATGAGATAATACATGTGCATGTTCAAGTTACAGAAGTAATTCAATAAATGGTCACTTAATAAAATTATAAAATAAATAAGGATGAAGATAGCAAAAAAAATTGATTTGGCATGAAATACAAAGAATTTACAAAGGATAAAACTAATGGAAATGAAGGTACTCACTCATCAAATCAGGAATATACATTGAACGACTTCTTTACGCCAAAAACTGGTGCTTGTGGTGAAGTATCACCTCCACAAACTTACATTCCAATATGAAATGGAAAATTATATATGTGTGTGCGCACACGCGCGAGCACACACACACACATCTGTAAGGAACTAATAAGAATAGTGTAAAATAATAAAAACAGACTAAGGAGACAGTGGTAGAGGATGCGGTTTTATTTTGAATAGATAAAACTTATATGAGGTAACATGCATAGCAAATCTGAATGAATAGAGAAAGCAAGTTATGATTTGGGTGGAAGCATTTAAACTCAAGCGAAAAAGAGATTAAAATGCTCTGAGGCTGTTGTGAGTTTAATATATTTGAGAAAATTCAAGTAATCTTCAAAGCTGAAGTAGAGAGGAAAAGGGTAACAGTGGTAGGAATGAGCCAGAGATGCAACTGGTTAAAGCTGTAAACATGGAAAGATTTTAAATTTCATGATGGGTGACAGTGAAGTGTTTTCTGAAGGAGAGTCACATGCTTTTATTTGTATTTTAACAGATTACCTGTGTCTTCTATTTGTAATGAAATAAAGATTAATGAGGCAAAGAAGAAATTTGAAAATAAAAAAATGGGGATGATAGACAACTGAGAAGAAAAAAATTTTAAATAGTTTCAAAATTACAATGGAGTAAATAAACAAGCCATATTTTTTTCTTTTTTGTGCTCAATAATCTTTTTTATTATTAGTTGTTCAAAACATTACAAAGTTCTTGACATATCATATTTCATACATTTGATTCAAGCGGATTATGAACTCCCATTTTTACCCTATATACATAATGCAGATTCACATCAGTTACACAGCCACTTTTTTACATACTGCCATACTAGTGTATGTTGTATTCTGCTGCCTTTCCTAACCTCTACTATCCCCCCTCCCCTCCCCTTCCCTCCCCTCCCATCCCCTCCCTTCCGGTCTTCTCTCCCTACCCCATCTACTGTAATTCATTTCTCTCTCTTGTTTTTTTTTTCCCCTTTCCCCTCACTTCCTCTTATATGTAGTTTTGTGTAACAATGAGGGTCTCCTTCCTTTACCATGCAATTTCCCTTCTCTCTCTCTTTCCCTCCCCCCTCTCATCCCTGTTTAGTGGTGATCTTCTCATGCTCTTCCTCTCTATTCTGTTCCTAGTTGCTCTCCTTATATCAAAGAAGACATTTGGCATTTATTTTTTAGGGATTGGCTAGCTTCAATAAGCATAATCTGCTCTAGTGCCATCCATTTCCCTGCAAATTCCATGATTTTGTCATTTTTTAATGCAGAGTAATATTCCATTGTGTATAAATGCCACATTTTTTTTCCATTCATCTATTGGAGGGCATCTGGGTTGGTTCCACAGTCTAGCTATTGTGAATTGTGCTGCTATGAACATTGATGTAGCTGTGTCCCTGTAGTATGCTCTTTTAAGGTCTTTTTGCTATAGTCCAAGAAGGGGAATAGCTGGGTCAAATGGTGGTTCCATTCCCAGCTTTCCAAGGAATCTCCATACTGCTTTCCAAATTGGCCGCACCAATTTGCAGTCCCACCAGCAATGTACAAGTATACCCTTTTCCCCACATCCTCGCCAGCACTTGTTGCTGTTTGACTTCATAATGGCTGCCAATCTCACTGGAGTGAGATGGTATCTTAGGGTGGTTTTGATTTGCATTTCTCTGACTGCTAGAGATGGTGAGCATTTTTTCATGTACTTGTTGATTGATTGTATGTCCTCCTCTGAGAAGTGTCTGTTCAGGTCCTTGGCCCATTTGTTGATTGGGTTATTTGTTATCTTATTGTTTGATTTTTTGAGTTCTTTGTATACTCTGGATATTAGGGCTCTATCTGAAGTGTGAGGAGTAAAAATTTGTTCACATGATGTAGGCTCCCTATTTACCTCTCTTATTGTTTCTCTTGCTAAGAAACAAGCCATATTTTTACCTTTAGTATGACTAATAGCATTGCTAAAGCTTTTACAATATTGATCAAGAAATAGAAAGGGAAAGAACTTTTTTAGTTGTTCACAAGAATTAAAAGTAGGAACTTAATTCCAGACAGAAGATTAAAATATAACAAAAGAGCATCATTAACAATTTTAATCAATATATTTAAAAGTTTAGGTTAAACTAAATAAAATTCACCTTAAATTAACTAATAATATTGTCTCAAAAAGCAACAGAAAGACTGAATTTTCTCAGTAAAAAGTTGGAATCAATTTAAAATCTCTCCAAATAAAATACTTCACAAATAATTTTAGAGTAAAATACTACCAAACTTTCAAGAAATAAATTATTCTAATTTACACACAATCTTATGAAAGTAGAAGATGTAATGATTCTCCCTGAATGATCATTCCCCAATTCATTTTAAGACGCTTGTGTGATCTTGATTCCAAAATTCAAAAACGACCATACTGTGGGTCAATATATCTCATGAGTATAGATGTTAAAAGTGAAAGTGAATTCTTCAGTCCTAAAATGGATCAAAAAGTAAGTTTGCTTCTTTCTAACAATAGTTCAATAATTGTTTTGACTTATTAATGACTTTAGCCCCAGAAGTCACATTCCATCACTTATATTATTAGTTACTGGTCACACAAAACATCCCTGAAACAATCTGGAAGGGAGGAATAGTGGGAAATGGGGATAGAAAAGATGATGGAATGAGATGGACATCATTACCCTTCGTACATGCATGACTGCACATATGGTGCGACGCTACATCGTGTACAATGAGAGAAATGAAAAGTTATGTTGCATTTGTGTAATATGAATCAAAATGCATTCTGCTATCATACATACCTAAATAGAATTAATTAATTCATTCATTAATTTTTAAAAAGAGTTTGAATAACAGGAAGTGAGCATCCTTAGGACAATACTTAAGGCTAACTAATATAGATGTATAAACATTCCTTTTATTTTTCTCCTAAACTTCTTTGGTTTTAATTTCTATCACTGGCAATCAAAACAGACTTTAACCTAATATAGAGTCACCAACCAAGCTTCCTACCAAAATAGTCCAAGCTTTATTCTTAAACATCTTTAAAAATGGAGCAATAGGGAATGCCCTAGAATGAAACTCCAAATATATTCATAGTGGTATTCTATGTGACAGTTGACTTTTGACAACTCATAGACTATCTGACCTTTGTTTCCATCTTAAAAAAAAAAGTCTGGAGCATACTTTCTGCCACTCTGAAGATCATGTGGGCACCCGTGTATTATTTTTAAAATGAATATAGCATTTCAAAATTCACAAAACATTTCACATATAATTTTCTATTCAATGATTATAACAATCATGTAAGGTAGTTAAGTCAGAAATAGTTTTGGCATTTTTTTTATATCAGGAAATGGAAGACAGAGTTTTTTAAGATCAATGTAATCCAGCTAGCCGAGTTGCATAGCTTTCAAAGCCCCGTATCTTATCAATTTGATTTGCACCATACTTTTCATCTGTGTCCGTGCTCAGGCTTGCTCTTCCAGTCAAAGGCATTTTCACCCAAAATAAATATTTCCATCCTTTTTCAGCCTTAGCTCCCTCCTGAGAATGTGACTAAGCCTGCTTGCCTCCTTTTGAATAAGCTAATCCGGATGGTATTTCAGTTTAAATACTTATTAATTGTAAGGGCTTCATTTATCAGAGAGTGATGTGTTATCTATATGCTCAAGTCCATATTTCCCTAATACCACATTCTACATTCATCTACAGAGAGAAATTTGCCAGTATATCACTGAAATGAGGACATGAAAAAGAAATTATTCTTCATTTTAATTATGTAGCATTAAAATTTGAAAGAGGTAATGCAGTAATAAGAAAATATCAGAAATGGACAGAGAAGTCAAGCTGGCCTTTTCCTGAGAATCATCAGAAATTTGCCTAGTTCATTTTTCTTACAATGAATATGAATATCTGCAGAAGTGAACTCTACATGGTACACTTTCATACAGCAGTGGTTGACAACCCTTCACGCCCTTGCATAAGATTTTACGGGTGCTTTTAAAACATAAGTAGAATATAAGTGTTAATTAAAATTGTGCAACATAAGGAATTTTCATCTTAAGCTTTGTTGCATTTACTTCTCATACATACAATACACTAAATCAACCATTGAGGAAAAGTCATAAATCCCCAATAAGGCTTTAAGATATGAGCCATGTTATCTCTCCTGTGAAGTTAATTACTTCTTCTGCTTTTTGGCCAAAATCTCAGCCCCTTTTCTAATCTCCCATATAAATTTCTTTCATTTTCTCCCCAAGACAGCACTTCATTTCTCTGATCTACAATAGCTCTTACACGTTTTATAAAGCATTATCATCCCAGGGGAATTAACTCCCTTCTTAGAAAATCATTGAAAACAGAGAAGGAAAAGGCTGCTGATTGCCCTTCTTTTTTGGTGGCAATAGCAATTTTTTTCCCATTAAATAGAAGTGATACAAAGAACACAAATTCAGGTATTCCTAGCCAAGCAAATCAACCCACAGGAAATTATATAGGAAATTATATGGTAACGTCTAACCTTGGTGTGTTTATATATAGAAAGGGGGTCAGCCAAAGTGAATTGAAATGGCTTATTATCATCAAGGCATTTTATTTACTTAAAAATACATGGTAAAACTGACAAAGCAGGGCATTTTGATAAAGATGAAATTTTACTCCTTTAAAATGCATTATTATCAAGAGATTTCCCAAATTCATTCTGGAATAGCAATCTTTTCTTTAGCTTCAATTTTCTCACACAACATTGCTCTCAGCAATATATAGTGAGGTGAGATAAAGTGTGTGTGTTGGGAATGGAAGAAGGCTCGGGATAGAATGGAATCAAGAAAGGTATAATGTCAAACATGGAAACTAAATTGAAATTTTTTAAATGCTCAAAATTCAGTGACTTATGTTTATAGATATGAAATATATGAAAATGAAAAAATGTCCTCAATATATGAAAGCAGGCACATTAAAATCACCTTGTCAAAATGCTACACAACCATCAACAACTGAATTTATAAACAAGTGGCTGCAAATGGCTATAAATAAAATCTGGTATGGTGGAGAAACTAGATGAATTGCAGCTAAATACAACCACATGAATGGGTTATAGGAAAATAATTTTGAGTGGGAAAAATTGTAGAAGAGTGCATATAGTATATTGCAGTACTATCGCATACATTTCCACAATTTGTTAGTCTGAACAGTACATAGTACATAGTACAGGATGGAAACATGAAATTAGGCTATATTGAAAAACAAGAAAATAAATTCAAAATCCATGATAGTGAACTGACAGTGAATGAAATGGAACAGGGGACAGAAAAGAGCCTAGACGATTGCAGGGAATGGAATTTTTCTAAGTTGGTGGTGGCTACTTTTACTTTATGTTCACATTACTTTTAAATTCTTGCATGTGTTTTATAAATATCCTCTGGGTTCACCCTATATTTAGTTTTAAAAATTAATTTTAATTGTGCCGTATGCCTAGATAATACAGATTAATATTTGAATAAATACTGATCTGAAGAAGACAGAGATTCTGAACCTGAAGCCATAACTGAAGAGTACTTTGGGCCCTACCATTTTGGATAGGGAGTTCAAATTAGATATGTAATATTCTTTTGGAGATTAAGTTTCTGAACCTGGGAGACATATATAGCAGGGTCCTAATTCTACTAAGTAGCCATTTCTTCTAATTGTTTTCTAAACACTGGAATCCACAAAGACAATGAAAAACTTCTAGAAAAAGACAGGCTCATTAGGTCTGGACTGAGGAAAATTTGTAGGTCCTCCAGGTACATTCATTTGCAGAGCTGTAAAAGTAAGGATGGTGACAATTAAAAATTCCAATGAGGTCTGGCTAGGCTTAATTGCAAACTTAACACCACTCCCTTCTTTCAATTGTTTTCATTGTATGAAAGCAATCTGGAAATATTTTTCTCTTAACAACAACAAAAAAGTAATATTTATTTTTTTTGAATCTTTGCAAAGAATGCCTGGTTTTCTAGTTAGCAGCATATTAGATATGTCTAGTAGTATTTTGAGCAATCTCTTTCTGTTAACACACTATTTGACTATGGGATTATATACTCATGTATTCAATGTCAAAACAGAGAAATTCAGAATTTTCAAGTAATTGGTTTATTTTAATAATACAAATACCCCTTACTTATAAACCCAAAATCTCAAACAGTTATACCTTATCTGCCATGAAAATACAGAGCAGAGAGAAAAATGAATTCATTATTCTGACTCTTATCTTACTTAGTCACCAGGAGAGGCTCCACATTTTCTCTGAAAGAACATTTTAAACAAAGAAAGAATAGAGCTCCAATACCAACAAAAATTTGTCAAGTGTGTGGAAATAAAAGAACTCACCCCAGAATTTTTCTTCCAGGGATAGAGCCTCTGTGATGCTATATCCAAATTGTAATTCCAACAACTCTGTCAATTCAGAGTTAAATGTTAAAAATATAATTATGTTGTCTCCAAAAGCATTGTACTTGACTACATTCAGAACTCATTTCACATAAAATTAGAATGATTTTCTACCCATAGCTAACAGGAAGCAATTCCAAAATGTGCCTAGACAGAAAGTAGAAAGTGTTTAGCTAGTGTAGGATTCTAGGTACAAGACATAGTTGTGTTTTAGTATGTGAAGGAATGAATGATTAATCACTGATCTGCTTCTTATGGTGAGATTGAAATGTGTGGAAAGAGGAGATATAGACACACCTCTGGCAGTGGCCTGCCCTCTCAACACCTGCACTGGTAGAATTAGAATCAGGAAGTGATGAGCTAGCTCACCAGCCTTTGTTCCCAGACTAAAGATACACAGACTCAAATATGCCATTTTTAGAAGAAACAGAGAGATAGCATTGATATAGGTCAAATACCTTTAAAGGATCTTCATAGAATAAGAATTTAAAAATAGAGTAGAAAGGGATAAAACTGCTGATTGTAATGTAAGAACCCTCGTTCCAAAAGTGTTTATATAACACTATCTATGAAAGGAATCTGAAACAAAAATCCCACAGAGCTAGCACAGAGTAATTTGAAATTTAGTTGTAAAGTTATTCTGATGTGTGTTGTATGATAACCTACAAGGAAAATTTACTTATTTCAACTTAAAAGTTTATTTTAAATGTTTACTCATCCTAATACAGAGTACAGGCATCAGGAATGCATATACTACTATTCAATGGGTACATAAAACTATAGGAAGTCCCAGACGTTTGCTCCCTCCTTTCAAGTCAAGAAACTATTCACTATACATGGTATAAAAGGCCAATGGAAAATATGTTAAGTATTATGATTCTTTCTGAAATATTCATGTTAAATATATATGGTTCTTATTTTCAACACAAACCAGGGGACAGTTTAGCTGACTTTCAAAAAATAGTAAATGTTTCTAAAAGAAAACAGAAAGTGATAAGAACTGGTTAGATCTGGGACTTCGGCATTTACTGACCAAATTTTTTTTAAATACAAAAATGTACAACTATAAGGTTGATGTAAATATTGTTTTCAGTTGTGATTTCTTTTCTCTACCCCCTCCTCTCTTTTGAAGGAGAAGTGCTGCCAGAAACTCTTCTCCATTTGTTTCGCACTATTTCCCAGCATGAAATTGACAAGAAGTAGTACAAAGCTAATGACAGGGAAAAATGGAAATTAACAACACAAGGAGAGTATGTTGGAGCTTTTATTTTGACTAAGATAAATATTTACTGCTTTGTCTTACCTTTCATTTGTCACAGAGACAACACAGCTTATACTATAAACTCTCAAGAGAAGGATTCATTGTCTCTGATACAGTGAGACAGCAATTCATGCATACATATATCTTCAAGATCCTCTTATGTTTGCAGAGGAATGGCTGATAAATGGAAGTAAAGCCTCATAGAACAAACTGAAGAGAATGGCTTTCTTTTTTTATGGGCAGCATTAGAAATAGGTTTACTGAACTAATTCCCAAAACAAGACAGCGTTTATATACCTTTAGTGCCATGTTTTGAAGAATTTCACACTTCAGTTATCAAAATTAAGAGAAGTACCACATAGCCTTATATGGTGCATTTTCTTTACATTTCAATCAACAAGGGCTACATTTATCAAAGCAAAGAAGGATCAACATAGTTTTTAAAAGACTATACAAATAAAACTCTGTCTTCTGTCTTTCTACATGTTTTATCACAGAAAAAAAATGTTAGTAGGGGTTTTTCCTCACGTCACACTCTGTGAGCCAATTTTTATTGTCAGATATGACCTCCAATTGCAACATCTAAACCCAGAAAACACTGTTAACTTGTGTTTGCTACTGTGTATGTGTCAAGAAGAGGTTTCCTAGTAGCTTGCATTTAATATCTTTATTAGAGTTAAACACATAACTCCCTGACTTCTTCTTATGAAGTAAATAGATAAAACACACTCCATGGAAAATAAGTTTGAGAGGGGGCAAAAAAAAAAAAAAGCATATTGTCCTCCATTTTGTTCTGACTGGTAGAGTAAGAGGTTTCTTCAAAATGTTCCCTGTTTATCATGACAAATCAAAGAGAAATACCATTTAAACAACAACAACAAAAAATTGGCTTCATAAATTGAGCCATTTGCATAATATCAAAATATCACTGTAAAAAGGGTATGGCAAGAGAGGAAGATGGGGAGTTGTGCACAAACACTTCAGGTGGAGGACCACATTGTTTCATTTTATCCAGGCAGCAATTTGTCAATACTTAGCCAAGAGTTTCCATCCTCACTCTTCTTCCTTTCTCCTGCTCCCTCTCTCCTTCCTTCTTTCCTTCTTCTTTCTTTTATTCTCTTCTTTTCTTTTCCTTTCCTTTCCTTACTAGGGATTACACCTAGGAATGTTTCACCACTTATCTACATCCCTAGTCCTTTCTATTTTTTGAGTCAGGGTCTCACTAAATTGCTGAGGCTGGCCTTGAACTTGAACTTCCTTCTCAGCCTCCTGAGAGGATTATAGGCATGCATCACCATGCCCCACCAAGAGCCTTTTAGTAAATTTAATTTTCTTGGACTCAGTAATTCTACTTTGAAGACTATCCTGAAGGAAAAAAAAATCTGATGTTCTGCAAAGATTTATACTATAGGAAAATCTGGAAGCAATACAAGTTTTCAACATAGTGAGTGCTAAGATGTACTATATAGCATGCTTCCATACAAGGTATGTGGCCATTAAAATCATGTTTCCCATAAATATATTCATTCATGAAAAACTATTAAGTTAAAAAGATGGTATATAAAGCTATACACACACACACACACACACACACACACAGTTGATGCAGTGTTTTTTTCTGGATATTAGCATTATAAATATAGGTGGATCTTATCTGTTTTCAATGATTTTTGTAATGTCTTATATTGTTATCATTAGGTTACATTGTTTAGAGCAGGAAAATACATTTTAAAAACTTCTGACTTAGTCAATTGTATTTTGGAAATCATTATCTTTCATAATAATGATCACAATAGCTCCACAACTTGGAACAACTCAGTTAACACTTATAATTGGAAAGAACTATCATGAAGTACTAGATTTGCCTGAAAAAATGAGTCAGGCATTGAGGAATACAGACTTGCATAGATATTTATACAGAAAATCATCTCTAATAAATGCTACACTATATTAGTAGACCAATACTAGCAACAGGAGGGTTCTCAGACCAGGTGGTTAGCATGAATAAATCCCATTCAGAAGATTCTTGAAAAAAGTGGGCACTCCAAGAATAAGGGCTAGTCAGAGACCCTACCAGGCCAAATGGACCACACAAACTCCTAAGAAGACCATCAGCAGGCTGCCACATTTCAGTCACTAGGCCCCCAAGAATAAGGGCCATAAGATGTTATGGTTTAGATATGAGATGTTCCCCAAAATCTCATGAGTGAGACAGTGCAATAATATTCAGAGGTGAAATGATTGGATTAGGGGAGTGGTGGTCTCATCAGCAGATCAATTGTCTTAAACAGTTAACCCTGTAGTAACTGTAGGCAGATAGGATATGGCTGGAGAAAGTGAATCACAGTAGTGTCTTTGAGGTTCATATTTTATCCCAGGAAACTTGTGCTTTCTCTCTCACTTTCCTTTGATACACTTTAGGCCCAGAGCAATGGAGTCAGCTGACTGTGAACTGGCCCTCTGAAACCATGAGCCAAAATAAACTTTTCCTCTTCTATGTTGTTCTGTTTGGGTATATTGGTCACAGCAATGCCAAGCTGACTGAAACATAAGGAAAGAAAAATACAATGAGCACTGGAAACAAAACATAGTGTTAAATTTCCCTAAGTTTGAATCAAAGTAGGGTTTGAGTCCTGGAATAAGTTAAAAGTAAAAATGTTCTGAGAATTATAGTTTAATGAGGATATAGGTCAGAGAAAAATATGAAGCAAAGCATAGCATGAATTAGAATGTCAGGTTAGCTTCGAGTCAGGTTTGGAAAGAGACATGGTATTTAGTTTTAGACATATTGTGTCTGAATGATAGTAAGAAAATGATGTAGTAATAACCAACAGACAGTTGACCATGTAATAAAGTTTATGTGAGAGGTCCCCTAGAAAAGAAATTACTTGTCTTAATTGGCATGGAGGTGACGTACTGACTGTCCATCTTTCCCTCGTTCACAAGGTTCCTGCTCTCTCTTCCTACTCTGTCCCTTAGGATACTGATTTCTGTAGTCTGCTCACCCATCCTCAATTATCAGCTGGCTTCTAATTGGGTTTGGCTCCTAGGAGGCAGGGGCTGGGAAATACAAGGAGCTGAAAAAAGAGGAAGCCATCTGAGTGTTTCTTCCCTGCTTTCACCTTTGCTTCCAAGTCCTATTTCTGTTTTATTTTATTTTTTATTTTTTTATTGGTTGTTCACAACATTACAAAGCTCTTGACATATCATATTTCATACATTAGATTCAAGTGGGTTATGAACTCCCATTTTTACCCCAAATACAGATTGCAAATCACATGGGTTACACATCCACATTTTTACATAATGCCCTATTAGTAACTGTTGTATTCTGCTACCTTTCCTATCCTCTTCTATGCCCCCTCCCCTCCCCTCCCATCTTCTCTCTCTACCCCATCTACTGTAATTCATTTCTCTCCTTGTTTTTTTTTCCCATTCCCCTCACAACCTCTTATATGTAATTTTGTATAACAATGAGGGTCTCCTTCCATTTCCATGCAATTTCCCTTTTCTCTCCCTTTCCCTCCCAACTCATGTCTCTGTTTAATGTTAATCTTTTCCTCCTGCTCTTCCTCCCTGCTCTGTTCTTAGTTGCTCTCATTATATCAAAGAAGACATTTGGCATTTGTTTCTAAGGGATTGGCTAGCTTCACTAAGCATAATCTGCTCTAATGCCATCCATTTCCCTGCAAATTCCAAGTCCTATTTCTGACAGTAACTGTATCCCTCCACAGTTAGGACTCACATTGAGCAGTTACCTCACTAAGCTTTTATAGATTTCAGTCCTTGTTTTTCCTTAGGCTGGATAATTTCCCAATATAATTGAGTATTCCCTATCCAAAATGTTTGGGAACAAACATTTTTCAGGTTTTGGAATTTTTCAGATTTTGAAACATTTACATAAGTATAAAAAGAGGTTTTGGGAATGGGATCCCAAAATACATTTCATAAACACCTTATATGTATAGCCTGAAGGTAATTTTATATAATATTTTCAGTATAGCTGCATTTTGCATGTGACCTATCTCATGAGGTCCAGTGTGGAATTTTCCACTTGTGATGTAATCAGTTTTTGACAGATTTTGGATTTTGGAGCATTTCAGATTTCAGATTTTTCAGATTAGGGATGCTCAACCTGTACCTTTGTTTTCTGTCCCATTTGTAGGCCCTTAACTTAGTCCATGTCTCTGCAATACTTTTATTTAAGACATTATTTGAATAATCTAGAAGTAAATTTAGTTTCCTGTCATTTCATGGCTGAATTAGGTGATGGAAAAATTCCATTTTGTATTTAATTCTCTGGGTTAAATACAAAAAGATGTGTATAAGGAAAAATTATTTCTTTGATCCCAAGTGTCAGTTAATAAATAAATAGCAATGAATATAGACATGAAAAAGAGTGATCAGAAATCTTAGAGAAGCAGGATGGCATTCACGTGAAACACCACAGAGGAGCCCTGGAGCAGAAAAATGAAGAAATGAGCCTATTAGGCAAGAGACATTCTGAAAAGAGAAATCTTTGAGCATCAACAATGGAGGGCACATTTTGGGGAGTCTAAAAAAGGACTGAGTGAAAATTAAATTGGAATTGAAAATGATCATATTTTTGATACTTTGGCAATAAGAAAGTAAGAATTAGACAGAAACTAGAGTACAGATGAAGATTGATATATTTTGTTTTTTTTTAAATAGAAAAAAAACAAGAATGGTTGAAGCAGAGAGAAATAGAAAAGGAAAAAGTGAGGGTGGAGGTAGGTGGAACGGTGATAACAATAGAGACAGAATCCATGTGAAGGCACAGACTTTAGCTTTGAGGAGGAAATATGGTTGAATATAAGCATGTAACACTTTAATTTTTTAAAGGCAAGATAAAACTTTCTTCTGCACTTAAAGAAAACATAAAATTAATATCACATAGAAATACTTTATATTCTGTCTTGAAATGAGCTATCGAGGAAGTTCCTGAAGGTAAGAACTTTACACTGAGACTAAACCTGATCTAATAGAGCAGCACAAGCCCAGAGTATCTGAAAGCTAGAGACATGCACAGATCAGCTGAATCCAGACATTTTCATCCTATGCTCAAAGGTTAGAAAAGAACATGTGGACAAGAATCCAAAGTGTATAATATATAGATATTATTTTTAATATTTACATAAATCCAGTGATATACTAATAACAGAGTCTCGTTTACAAAATCAGTGTATTTTCATACTTGGTTGAAAAGCATATACAACCAGGAAAGATGTCCCATAAAAATAGGAAAATAAAATGGAAAGTTTCACCATTGCTTCTACTAAATCATGTTACATTTTTTCAACCCCATTTGCCAATGCACATAATTATGAAATTGAGGTAGTAAATTTTTCCCTTTCCTGATGTCAAACAGAAATCTTACATATATATATATATATATATATATATTTCATCATATCCACAACCAAGATATAAATTACATGTATGTTTATTCTATTTGAAACATAGTTAAAAACCTACAAAACTCTTAATTTGCAAGATTTTAAAGGAAACTGGAAGAATATGTTTCTAGTTACACAGATGTCATAGTTTATAGGTAATGTGCTTATAATTGTTTTTGTCAACAAAACTACAGGATGATGAGGCATTTCCAAGTATCCATTTTCAAAATTCTCTTGTAATAACAAAAAGGATGTTTGAATAAGTATTCTTATTTCATGATTGTTAAAATGCCACATTTAACTTAAAGAGACAGATTATTTTTTAATCTTCCAACTAGTATATTTTCTCATACCTGGAAAGGTGAGCAAAGTTAGAATACTTGTCTTGTTTTTTAAAGAGGAAAAGAATTATATCTCTTTTTCGAGTTGTCAACTTCTTGAAGTACTTGCCATGAGATGACCAGCAAATTACTATGGTTAAGGGGAAAAAAAGGAAATAAAAAAACTATCATAGTCATTTGTATTGCATTTAAAAAAAATAAATGCAAAGGAATATGCTATTTAAGTCTTGTTTTTACAAACTTAAATGAATTTATACATTTTAAAAAAGGCACAACTGCATTTTCAAGATCTTCTCTATAATTCCAAGCAAAGTAGCAGTTTATATCTAGTCTAAAACACTTTTTATTTAATGAACTCATTTGTATTGAGAATATATCTTCTATGGTATAACTGCTCAGAGAAAAAAAAAACATAATCTAGCAAGTACCATATTCTTAATATTAAAAAATCTGGCACATTTACTCAGTGTAAACCTCCCCAAATGAAATATATTTTAACAAATTACTTTATTTCTTTAACTGTTTCCCATGCATCTTCCAAGATTTTCTAACTAGAACTGTGTTTGGGTTTGCTTCAATGTTAGCTCCCACATAATATTTCAGTTACATTTTTAATGGAGATGAACAAATGTTTCTCTAATGGTACCTGGTATTTTGTCTTTCAGTATTCAGAAATCTCAAAAATTTCACCTGAACATTGATAATATTTAATTGAAATTTAAAAAGCACTAGGTTATCATATAATCTTAAACATTACTGAAAAAAATTTGTCAGCTTTCACATGTTTAGCTTTCGATGTCCTGCTACTTATGATGGCTTTATAATATGATTAGCTATCTCAGGGCTAACATTTAGGACAATATTTATCCTTAATGCCATTGCTTGTAATTAAAATTTTAAAGTCTCTTTGGCAATTTCCATTTCTTTTTGCCAAAATCTCAAATCTTATTAGGTTATTGATTTTAGCTCCTAATGTAGCTAAAAAGCTAGTACTAGTACTAGGAGGGTTAGCTTTGTCATATCCTTGTTTTATTTACTTGCACTTGAATTATTAGTATCTTCAAGGTAAAATTTCTTGACAGAAATATTTTATAAACTATTTGTTCACTCTGAGAGGTTTAATTCCATAAAAAATTAATGAACAAAACCTTCAAATCCATTTAATTTGGGTCCAAATGAATTGCAACACTTACAACACACTGAAATCAAGTAAATGCACAAAAAAACTTGTGTCAAACACCTTTGGTTTTTGGACACCTACACATCCTTGAGGAAAACTCAAAACTAGTGATCATGTGACCTGCCTGCTCAGTGTGAAGGTATTAAGCTTTCAATGAAAGATTAGTAAACTCTAACAGATAACCTCTGTCATAGCACTTTGGAGATTATTGGCATAAATGACCCCTTGAATTCTATCTCATCAATATGATTGCATTGGTAAATATGTCTAAGATGGCTTACTTGCAGCCAAGATTAACTGTAATGCAAAGCTCTTAAAAAAACTCTAATCACAGCGCTATTAGTCACTAAATGATTGCAATATGATAAATTAAAATTATGTACATACATGAACATAATCCTGTGTTTTGAACAAAACAGGCAAATTATATTCTTATTGCTAATAAAATATAGTTTTCATGCAAGACAAACAGCTCCAAGTTTTGGAAAACAATATCAGAATCATATATTTTGGTAAGAAATTTAATTTCATAAATGGTGATGTCTTTTATTATATGTTTTCTCTCATTTTCTTGACTATTGGGAACCACCTTTAATGATTATATGGTACAGCTGACCACTCCTTTTTTTTTCCTTTTTTCAAAGTAACAGGCTTTAATCTCAACCAAAATTCTAGTTACATTTGGAGTCCAATTTAAATGTGATTCTTTTTTAACTTTCATGTGGTAAAGTGTAAATTGAAACAATAAAATTTTATAGAGTTTATCTGAGTCAACAGTGACTCATGAATTGAGGATGTCCAAATCAGAAGTGATTCAGGAGTTCCACCAAAGACATGAACAGAGGAAAAGTTATAGGGATAAATGGAGAGATAAAGTAAAGATAGTTTGTAATATTATAGTTATATAATTGCTTTATTTGACCCCATTGGAAAATCCCTGACTATATAAGTTAATTGGCTGTTTGGGGTTTGTTGAGCTTAAGTTGTATTTTTCTTTAATATGGTCATTTGCAATTATTTATTGCTCAAGTTAAAAATTATTGCTCAAGTTAAATTTTGCTTATGTTTGCAGTTGTAAGATGAATGTTACTTATGAGGCCTAACCAACTTTGTCTACTGAGGAATTCTTCAGGCTTTTTTTTTACATTTTAATTTACCTTAACACAAACAGTTATGCTATAATTTGAATATTTATGTTTATGTCCCTCCAAAATTCACATGTTGGAACCTATCCCTCGAGGTGATGGTATTAAGAGGTTGAGGGTTTTGGGAAACGATTAGTCATGAGGATTCTGCCCTCATAAGCTGGATAAGTGGCCCTTATGAAAGACCTCGGGGAAGCCTGTTCTCAACATTTTTTTTTCTCCTTTTTACCTCTTCTACCATGTGAGTACATAACAAGAGAGTTCTAATTTTGAAGCAGACACGTTCACCAGTCACAAAATCTGCTGGCCCCTTGATTTTGAACTTTTCACGGTTTAAAACTTTGAGCAACAAATTTCTATTGTTTATAAACTACCCAGTGTAAACAATTTTGTTAAAGCAACCTGAATAGACTAAGACAAACCTGTATCATGACAGCTGCCAGAAGTGTGCATTGTTATTTCTGCACTTAAAGGGTTAAAAGTACAAAGCTTTCTCCTGCAGAGTTAAGAGAAATTACTTCTGATTTGCGATTTCATTTGTATTATGAAAATACTTCTAAAATTATTAACATTTGCATATACTTCTTGGTAAATTTGTATGTGCAAAATGAAAACTGCAATATTACAAAAATCTACATGAATGCTTCAGAGAAGACTATCACCTCTAGGAAATATGCTTGAATGACTGGCCTAATTGTGTCTGTAACATAAAGCTTCACACTCAAGATAAGGAACTGGCTTCCAGTTTTGTACACTGTTTCTATTATCATATAGGTTCAGCCAGTTAGGAGTTTTTATTTTTATTTTAAATATCACTTATTGAAAACCAAAGCCAAATTAACCCATTCATTGAACCATATTATTATATTGTGCACTTTATGTGAACAGCATAAACAAATCTACACATTTTTAGTGTTCACATTTTAGTCAAGGATATCCAGGTAACTTACATTATAGTTACATAGTTAAATTAAATTCACAGAAATGGAAACATAGGACAGACTCTTAAGTTGCTTACTCTTATGATCCTACAGATTACTCTTATGCTCCTATAGTCAAATAGATTAACAACGCACAAGGTTAAGTTCAGTTGAATTGTTGGACAGTCTGAGGAAGTGGGCGCCTTACATGTTACATAGTTAGAAGTCAATGAGTATTCCTTCCGTATCCTCTACCTCAATGTTAGACAAAATTCTAAATTTCTCAAAAACTTGTCCTTACAATCTTGGGAAAAAGAAAAATTAAGTTACAATGTGAGAGGCTGTGTCTGCCTTTGATAAAATATAAATAATAAAATATAATAGTACTATGACCTAAAATTTGACAGCTAAAATTCAGATTATTTTCAGTAAAGTACATTCCTAACTTTCAGCTAAGAAGTTCATAAACAAAGAATAATTAATATAGAGGTATTTCTTAATAGTATTTTGATCAAGAAACTTTAATGAATAAAAATAATCTCTGTACAGTAATTTAGTCCTATTTAGAAAATCACATGTGCTATTTTCTAGTAAATTTTCACGAATGTTTTTGAAAAATATTCATAAAAGTCACCTTCATAAAAAGTGCACGCAGAGGTATGACTGAAACAAATGTCTTTAATCTGGACAGGTAACATTGATAAATTAAGCAAGTAAATAAATGGAGGAGAGTAGAACAAGATGAAGAATAAAACTGAATATACTGATGCCCATTTGTAGAGGTCACAGTTATGGATCTCCAGTTGCCTGCTGGTCCAGGTTTCTCAAATCTTTTGATTGGTAAAGAGGAAACAACAATCTAGAGCCAGAAGTGAAATCTCTTGGTTTTTAAATGCTGGCAAATAATTTGATCATTTAAACAACATTTTGTGTGTCCAGTGAAATTTATCTTCTGGCTGGATTTGACTCAAAAGCCATCTGCTTTCAACTTCTGGCTTAGAATTCTACTCTAAAATAAATGGGAAGAAAATAACATAAATTGAAATAGAATTATTATTACTCATCATCATCACCAAGAGAAATCACTAGTCCCCACTCATGTGTCTTTCTTAGAATACATTCCTTGTTATTTCTCTAAGACATTCCTCTAGATGTTCACACAACTTATTCTTTCCCTAGTTTCTGCTCAATGTCCATGCTGAAAGAGCTTTTCCATGATGACCTCTTTGAGTTAAAACTACTCTCTACCCATTGACCCCACACCCATCAGCCCATGACACTTATTCAAGGAATATTGAGCACCTACTTCATGATAAGTTCTCTTTTAGACTCTGGAGGTACGAAAGTGAGCAAATAAAACTTTATCCTCATAGAGTATGCAAGCCCATAGACGAGACCATAAGCAAGGAAACACACACTATGTCAGGATGTAATTAATGTATGGAGAAAAGTAAACAAGGTAAGGAAGATAGGGAGTGCAAAGACCTGTTCACACTAAATAGAGGTCAAGGAATGCTTCATTAAATTGATGAAACTTTGAAAAAATAAACAAGAAAGCACACCCAGCAGATTTCTTAGGGAACTAGTTTGTTTTTGGTTGTTGTTATTACTGTTATTGTTTTTGTTTGGCAAAAGTAAGATTAAGCCCAAATACACTGACACAGTGATACGTTTGGCATGGATGTAGAGCAACAAAGTGGTCAATTTAATTATAACCAAATAAGTAAGAATGAGTAAATAAGAGACAAGACCAGAAGAGTAGCCAAAAGTGATATCAGGAAAGAATTAAAGGTCAAAAAAGGACTTTGTATTTTCTTCCACATAAAATGTTTATAAAGAGGAGGAGAGAAAATGCATGATCCAGTTTGCTTTTTTTAGTCATCTTTTTTTTTTAAATGTACATCTTTATGAGAGAATAGCATATAGTTAAATGTGTGTATACAATGAGTATTAATCTAATCAGAGTAGTAAATATTTTCATCTCTTCAACTATGAATTACTGTCATGTGTTGAGAATTGTATACTCTTTCTATTTGTTTCAAAATATAGGTTGTTTTGACCGAAATCCCCTACTGTGCTAAATTAGAACTAGGAGTGATTTCTTTATTTTATTTTAGTGTGTTTTGGTGTCCCTTATTTAATTTTCTTATTTTACCTCTCCCCCTCCCTCCCTATCTCTGGTGATAACTATTCTGGATGCCCTTTAGTGAATGAATGAAGAAAATTTACACAGTGGAATATATTTCATCCATAGAAATAATGATATCCTATCTTTTGCAGCAACATGGATGAAACTGGAGATCATTATGTTAAATGAAACAAACCAGACACAGAAAGACAAGTATTACATATTCTTATTCATTTATGTAAACCAATAAGTCAATCTTGTAGAAGTAATTCATCTTTTAAAGTACTCATTCTGGCTACAATATAGAGAAAAGACAATAGATGAAAAGGGGGAAAAAACAGAGACCAGTTAGAAAAATTCCAAGGTAATAAGTGAGATATGGTGGTGGGTTCAGGTAACTTTCTGAGCTGGAAACAATAAAAAGTCAACAAATATGATACATATTGAAGGACAAGCCAACAGAAACCAACTCCTATAGCATTTGTAAAAATGTTTGAAATATGTTGAAAAGTTGCTATCTCTTTTGAAATTTCATTTCTTCAGTCACTGCAATAAGAAAAATGTAATGTTAGGTTCAATTATGAAGGAAAAGAAAAACAGAAGAAAACTAAAACATTCAATACCTTACAGAGCCTGGCTCCAAATTAACCTTTCCAAATTTGTTGATCATCATTTATTGAGAAATGCCCTGTCCCTTAAAATGAGATTTGTTAAAATCTCATTTTAACAAATTACAATTGTCTTCTGAATGTACTGTGTATAATTTGGGGAAATAATATTGACCAGACTCTCAGTTTTTTTTTTCTTCTGCATGAAGGCCAGGTACAGAGGGAGCTTAGCATCTTTCTCAGTTCTGCCTCCTTGGAAAGAGAATATTTAAAACGTGTAACAATGTATTTCTTTAATCCTTTAACTCAAGAATTGAGCCCCATATAAATCAGAAAACAAAATAAATGTAGCAGAAATAGATGTGGGAAGAAATGTGGTAGCCATGCACATAGAATAGTGCAGGTACTAGTGGACAGGTACTCAGGAAACACAGGTATGAAGAAGATGAACCTACAATTGAACAGAGGTGTACTTGCAGGTGCTTACCAGATTTTACACTAAGAACTAGGAACAATGCACTGGATAGACTTGGTCTTCATCAACTTCACAAAAAGAGCCATTACTCATTAACAGGAGCAAGTCCAAGGGTAATTAACTCACTCTTCATTTTAATAAAGCCTGAGTTTTAATACATCTGACAATATTAAATGGAAAAAAGAAGGTAACCATGAAACATAAAGGAAAAAAAATAATACATAGTTAAGTTAAAAATTATAGCATTTGGAAACTCAAATAGCAATTTCTGAAAAACATTTCAAAGAATGGGATAAAGAGTTAATTATTCATTGTATGTACATATATATTATGTGGAGACATATTGTGCATAGTTTTTTTTGTTATATTTTACCTATTTTTTTCATGAGCATTTGACCAAAGTTCTTGATTATTCTTGGGAAAAATTATTTTTAATTTCCACACAATATTGAGCATAAGGATGTTCCATAATTCATTTGCCATTCACTTTGGCCAGAAAGTAGTTTCTGCTTTTCACTACAGCACATATGTTTGTAGAACATCTTACTCTTTTGACTCCTAGAGGATTTTTCAATGTGAAATTACTGAGTCAGAAGGAAAGGGACATAGTACCTAATAAAGATTTAAAGAATAAATTGGACATTTTTAAAAAACAAGTTAAAATGATTAAATTACTCAATAAAAATAGTAATAATGTGAATAATGGTGAAGGAAAAAAGGAAAAGAAGTGAAAGAAAATCCCAGGCTTTGGATCATACAAAAGTAACAAGCCATCAATTATATCAGCCTAAGACCTTCATCTCTGAATGAAAGAGTGAAAGTGGTGGGTGCAAAAGGACAAGGCAATTCCAACCACATTTGAACCAGAGAGCAATGGAAATAGCACTGGTCCAGCTAGAGTACAAGACAAGACACAGGATTCCCTGCATTGTGAAGATACATTCTACACAGTGTCTTGGAAAGGAGACATTGAGAGGACAGAAATTTTTGAAAAGGATTTAAACATTGAGTTGACCTGAAAAAGAATATTTAGAATGATAGGAGCTGAGTTTATTTGAATAAGAATATTTGAGTTATTTTCTACTTTTGGCAAAAGTGAGGACTTAAAAGTAAAAAAAAAAAAAAAAAGGTGGCTACATTTTGTCACTTTCTGGAAGATACAAGTAAGGCCTGAACAACTGGGTCAGAAGTGTGAACTCCTTACTTACAGGATCCTAATCACTTTAAATTACCCCAATAGTTACAAGCTCCCTTTCTATAAAAAATTTTGGAAACCAAAAACATGAAGAGAGAGCCTACAGAATGGGAGAAGATCTTTACCACCTGCACCTAAGAGCACTAATCTCCAGAATAAACAAAGAAATTAAAAAAAACCTCAACACCAAAAGATACAAATAATCCAATCAATAAATGGGCAAAGGAACTGAACAGGCACTTCACTGAAGAAAAATTATGAATAGTCAAAAACTATTTGAAAAATGTTGAACACCTCTAGCAATTAGAGAAATGCATGTTAAAATTATATTGAGATTCTATCTCACTCCAGTCAAAATGGCAATTAACATTAAATATTGGTGAATATGTGGGGGAAAAGGCTCCCTCATACATTGCTGGTGGTACTTCGAACTGGTACAACCACTATGGAAAGCAGTCTGGAAGTTCCTCAGAAAACTTGGAATAGAACCACCATTTGACCCATTGTCTCACTCCTCAGAATATACCCAAAGGAGTTAAAATCAGCATATTACAGTGACACAGCCACATCAATGTTTGTAGCAGCTCAGTCACAATAGCAAAACTATAAAATCAACCTGAGTGCTCTTTACAGATGAATGGGTAAAGAAAATGTGATTCATACCCACAATAGACTATTACTTAGCAATAAAGAAGAATAAAATTATGGCATTTGTTGGTAAATGGATGGAACTGGAGAATATCATGCTAATGAAATAAGCCAGTCCCAAAAAAACAAAGGCTGGATATTCTCTCTGAAATGTGGATGTGAAGACACATGGGGGGGGGGGGTGGCGTGGAATAGAAATTTATTGGATAAGACAAAGGAGAATGAAGGGAAGGGAAGCAGGATGGGAATAGGGAAGATCATAGAATGAATCAGATATAACTTTCCCATGTTCATTTATGAATACAAAACCAGTGAAACTCCATCATATGCAAACATAAGAACAGTATCCTATGAAGAATAAGTTATACCCCACATATGTATAATATATCAAAATACACTCTACTGTCATGCATTTCAAAAAGAACAAATACAAATATAATCTATTGTCATGTATATGTAAAAAGAACAAATTTTAAAATGCTGGAAATAAAACTACTCTCCCTATTTATGGGGTAACAATGGACTGAAATGGATCACCTTCTTATTTCCAAGTTTAGTCCTTTTAAATTTTTTATATTATTCATTTATGTATTTATTCACTTATTTTTGCAGTACAGGGTATTAAACCCAGGATCACTTTATCACTGAGCTACATCCCCAGCTCTTTTTTTTTCTTTTTAAATTTTGAGACAGTTGCCCAGTCTAGCCTTGAGTTTGCAATCCTCCTGCCTCCACTTGCCAAGCACCTGATATTACAAGCATGTACTTCTGTGCAGCTATTAAAACTTAAGACACTAAAAACAGTCAAATAATATTAGTAAATTTCATTTTGGTGGGGTTCTTTTCCTTTTTTTAAAATTTAAACAACATGGGTTTAGTTGAAAACAGATGATAATTTGTTGTGAAAGTGGTGATTTTATGAACTGGGTACTAAATTATCACTCAACTTTCAGCATAACTGTGATACCCATTCTATTTCCATCTTCTCATCAATCCTAGTAATTACTTATTATTGCCTTCTTCTCAAACAAAAGAAACTAATATTTAAGATATATCCCATTAGCACTGGTCTCACTGCTTTTTATTCACATTTTCATTGCAACATGCACACTTGTACCTTATTTTATTAGGTTAGTTTAATGTCAGTTTACCCAATATAATGGCATCTTCTCTGGAATTTCAACATCCAGTTTAGTGTCTCACACATAGTATGTAATCAACAATACATGTTAAATGAATTATGATTAAGAAAATTAATTCCAAACCCTTTTGCTACACATAAAGGGTTCTGCCACCATATAAATTTAAGTATTATTTGCGTTAGAGCTTCCACATTAATAAAACTGGATTTTAAGAGAGTTTGTAGACTAAATCTGCTACATAATACTTCTTCTACCATTTCTCAAAATCATGTCCTTGTTTGAAATGAAATCCCCTTGGAAATCAACCATGTCATCAAGAAAACCTGTCCAAGTACTCAGGTTAAATTTGTGCTGTCTCAGAAATAGCAGTCAGCCTTTATAAAAGGCACTGCCAGCATATGTAATGGATGTGAGAAACTGCAGATTGATGCCTTTGAGCTAAGAAATTAATTGAATGCACTTCTGTATTCTTCCTGATTCACTGCATAGAGCTAACAACTTACAAGATAAGAAAACATATGGCCAAGGGGGAAAAAAATGAGCCAGAGTTACAAATGCTTCTGGAAAAGGGTCCTCTGATATACAGAGGAAATGTATGTTGCTTATGGGAAGATATGAAATGAGATTAATAATATCCTGAGAGTAAATTTAAGAAATATTTAAAAATATTTGCAAGTATTTTATTCACAAAATTAGATAAATTTCAACCCCTTTTTTAGTATCTCAAATGAATCCAACCAAACTCCTTCAAATCAGAGGCTCCCAGAACAGGGTAAGAAGAAAACATATATCCTTGAGTGATGTGTGGTGGGTGAAAGGGTATATTTATCCCCAACAAAATCCCCATAGAATCAAGAAATTGAGACAACTGCTTTCATAGGTAGGATTAGGAAACTTTCCTTTTTTTCCAGCAATTAGGCATTAAACCAAAATTTAAATATCTCCAATCCTCAAATTAAAACTTACATAATTTATGATATGAGGCAGATAATAGGTTCTGGTGAATATAATAGTGTTTTCTCACTTCTCTCTTTGTTCATTTTTATAAGATATAGGCCTTTTATGTTCACTAGATTTTGTTCCCTTATTGACCAAATCTAAATTCTACCTTTCAGTGGACTATTCAATAAGCATATATGAAATCTCTACTATACTGTTCTAAACATTGAAGATGAAATGTGAAATATTCTAAAAGATAGGTGAATTATGCCTTCCTTGTTCTCTCAAATTCTATTATCCAAAATAGTCATGCCAAAGATTATAAGAAATGGCAAAACTCATGTTAGTAACAGGAAAAAAAGATCTCCTGTGAAATTTTATAAAGTTAACAAACTTCTAGCTACTCTAGTCAAGAAAACTAAATATAGAAAACTCAAATTAAGAATTTACAAAAGGATTCACTGAGAAAATTGTAATAAAAAGGAAATAATAAACAATTACATATTATTAAATTACAATAAAACAATATTCTGGTTAAAGGAAATTAACTCAAAGTAGGTAAATTATGGTCTGAAGAATTACAACAGAGAATTCTGTAGCTGAGTTCTATGAAAGTAATCAAAACCAAGCAGTTCATATGGTTAATATTTTAAACTTCTTTGGAAAAAAAATATTTCCTTACTTGGTAAATGTTAGAAAATAAAAAATATGAAGTATCCTCTTTCACACTATAAATATTCATAGACTTGATGTGAAAACTATAAAACAATAACAAAAATACCAAGACTTAAAACTAATAGTTTGATTACAAGAAGTAAAATTACCTCAGAAATATCATTTATGTAATTAATTACAATGTATATACTGGAGAAAATATTTGGTGGATATAGGATACAAAAATAATGTATATGTAGAAACCTCTTAAATAGCAAATAACATAATTATACAGTACCCAAAATGTTTAACAGAAATAATATATATAAATAATAGACAGAAATTTATTCTGCCTTATTAATTATTAATGATACAAAAGTAAGATAAGATTATTTTTTACCTATCATATTGGCAGAGATAGTTTTAAAATCTTACTGTGAGCAATGGATAGTATAGAAAAGGGCACTAAGAAATAAATATCTTCACTATTTTGGGGATCATAAATTGCTATATCCAGCTTTGTTATCAACAATTTTGCAGCATGCATAATGTAATATATACTGTTAACTTAATTCAAGTTCAAGGAATTTGGCTCAAAGTAATAATTTGAGACATCTGCAAATTGCAGCTAAAATATTTCTTGCAATATTATTCATATTTTAAAAAATAATCTGAAGTTCTAAATATAGGAAACTGCTCAGGCACATTATGGAAGCTATTAAATATCATGCTTAAAAAGAAAATATCCATAATGTACCATTTGGTGACAAGTTATACAACCAAAGTTTAAATTCTAATTTTAGAGAAATTAACATATATGCTAAGTATATGTCTATATAGAAATAAGCCTCGCAAAATATGTATTCAAGATATTAATATTGTCTCTTTGGAGAGGATTGCTTGCTCTACTTGTTTTTGTTTGTTTCTCACATCTTTTTTCCCAAAATGCATTACTTACATAATAAGGTATCCTAGGTATAATGTACTACAATAAGTAATTTAATTTGAGAATGAAACAGGAAATTTTTGAATTAGAAAATTTGTAAAAACTGTAGGGTTTTTTTCAGGATATTTGAGATAAATATGTCAGTGAAGTAATGATTATTATCTTTCAGGTATAATTGAAGAACAGTTTCAAACTGAGGCCAAAGGAAATGGCCAGATTTCTTGTACAAAGACATTCTCTCTCCTTTCTCTGAGTCCCTGATCTTTTTCTTTGGTGGATGATTTGTCCTTAGAGAAATCTACTGGTATCTATTATAAAATAAGATGACCCCCATCATTTATCCACAGTTTTGCTTTTTGTGGTTTCTGTAATTTGTGGTAAGTATGGGCTGAAAGTGTAATATTTGTCTTGATTCTTTCAAGCCAAAGAGACTATATTTACAAAGTGTTATTACAGCATATTATTACAGTTATTCTATTTTATTATTAATTATTGTTAATCTTCTAAAATGCTAGCCTATAAATTAAACTTAATCGTAAGTATGTATGTATAGAAAAAATAGTATATATACAGGGTCAAGTTCTATCTATGGTTTCAGAAATCCATTGAGGGTCTTGCTTGGGGTGTCTCCTGAAAATAAGGCAGAATTAGAGTATGCAGTTCACTGTCACTTGAAAAATAATAATAATGAAGTAACATTTAAATCAGGGTGTTAAGGAAGGATATAGATCTACACTTATCTTAAATTTTCTCTAGCTTTTTAAATGCTAATATAATGGAAAGACAAATCTTATTTTTACAGTTTTTATTTCATCATTTGCCATCCAAAACCAATATTTCAGGATAACAAGAAGACTAATAAGGGAGAAAAACAAGTCAAATATACATTATCTACTGCAAATACAAACAAAGCTAAAAGTGGCTTGCCAATGAATGAGATTTCCTAGAGTTAGGGGCATTGTGAGTGAGTCTGTCATTAATAAATATAAAAAGAGTCAGATGTTAATCCTATGGGTCTGTTAAATTCTTAATTTCTCTGTGTGGCTTTTTCTTCCAATGTCATGTCTCCTCTAATACCAAAGGTATAAAGAGAAGAAAACAATTAACAGAAGAAAATGAGAATGGTGCTAAGAATGTTTTCCCCCTTTGATTTTGATTAATGGCATTATGTGACTCAGTTATTTTTAACTACTGGCTTAAAGATATTGACTTCACTCACAATATTATTTTTGAACATAGTTTTCCTTATTTTTATAGTACTTTAAACATAATATTTGATGCATATCCTGGTAGTTTATGTTGGACAATTTATAGGAGAGTAAATATTGATATTACATGTAAAATAAACAAGTTTAAATCAGACAGAAATATGCTTTATGATAATTAAATTACACTTGATATTTTAAACTACAAAATAATGATGACTTATTCTGTGAATCAGTTAATTCCTAAAACTGTCCCATTATTGATCAAAATGAGGATTTTTAAATTAAAGCATTTTTTAGCTTTTAAAGTAATAGCATGAATGCTACTTTGAAAGTTAATGAGTTTCACTGGCCTAGCTACTATGTAAATTTCCTATTGCCAGATATAACTAAACATCTTTAGTTATCATTTTTAAGTATAAATACAAGACAGGAAAATTGCAAATGCTAATCGTAATAAATAACTATTTGAAACTCTTTTCTCATCGCAAATAGTACAAATTCAATTAAATTTTAAGTAGAATTAGGGAGATGAAAATAAAGTCCACATCTATCATTCAGATAAAATCATTACTAAATTTCCAAAAGAAACAGAAAATACACTACAGCAACTATAGAAGGCATTTTTTTTTTGCAAATTTGGGTGGCAGTATTATTATTAAAACATTTGTAAATTCTTGAGATCAATATACCAGTATATAATAATTTACTCTACTTGCAACCTTGAGAATAAGAGATACAATATTATTGTATCCTGAACAGCATGATTACAAATCACATACCGTCAAAGTCAAGGCAAATAAAAAGCAGAGACACCTTGGAGTAGAGACTAAGCGATTTAAATCAGAATATCCAGCACCCTGAGTTATGTTGCTGTGATTTCCAATTGGTTTGAATAGGCTTTAAAATTATTGTCCTGGACAAACTTTTCCATGTGAGTCTCAGAAAAATGAACAGTAAAATGAACATTATTTTTGTATTTATTACATACACTCTTACCAAAGTACTTGAACCCAGATTTCATAGGGAATTTCCTTCTAACCTTGACAGAAACTCACTGATCCATATTCGGCATTTATCTACTAGACTTCTACACAGGAATCAGCATATGAAACCCTGAAGAATACAGTGAAATGAATCATATGGTCCCAGGGAACCTTGGTATCTACAGCAAAACCTTCATCCTGTGCCAGAGCTTTTGAAAGCAACATCAACTAGCAACTATTAGGGGACTTGGGAGTGATTTTTCTTTTCTTTTGTCCTTTCTTTAGCATACTTCTCCAAACCAAAGAGTTAAAAAGAACACAACTTTAACAATATAGGGAACTTTTCAAGAACTTTTTTTTAAAAAACACCTGGAGATTGGGATAAGACTTAATGATAACTAAGCTCACCTCTTTCTAACATAAATATGATGTTTGAGGTTTTGTATCTTTCTTATATAGATATGTCAAATAGACAAAAGTACCATGTTTCACTTATATCTATAAAATTCCTATATCATTTTTATTGGTGCATTATAATTATACGTAATAGTGGGATTCTTTATTCATGGATGCACATAACATAGTTTGCTCAATCTCTTTCCCCAGTACTTTCTCTCACCTACTTCCTTCCCTTTCTGTACCATTTTCAAGACAAATCTTCAGGAATGATTTCTCCCTATATAAAGGAAAAAGATTAAGTGATATAAAAGGTCCTATTTGATTTTGACAATACTGGATTATCCCCAACCACATAAAAGACTAATTATAAGGAATTGGTTTATGCCTCTAGAATTACAGTGCTTCTATATTTGCAAGAGAACATAAAATTATTTGGCCCATGCCAGTGCTTCTCAAATCAGGGATAATTTCTGTATTATAGTCTGAAATACAGTGATAACCTGAAACAACAAAAAAAAATTATTCTTAACTAGCCAAATGAGCCCCTAATAACTGTCATGCAATTGGAAAAATCTTAAATTGCAATTATACTAAAATCACTTGTGTCAAAAATCATTATTTTAATGATTTGAGCCAATAAGAAAAGAATCATGTCCATTTTATTAATGGCCAAAATATCAAATATGAATAGAGGAATAAAATGTGAGAATTAAGTAACTACACAATATAGGTAAGATTTTAAAAAATCAAAAGTATTCCTGCATTAAGAACCATATTTATGCTGGGCACAGTGGTGACCACACCTGTAATCCCAGTGGCATGGGAGGCTGAGACAGAAGGATCACAAGTTCAAAGCCAGCCTCAGCAATGGTGAGGCACAAAGCAAACAGTGAGAACCTAACTCTAAATAAAAAATAAAAAAAATAGGGCTGGGGATGTGTCTCAATGGCTGAGTGCCCCTGAGTTCAATCCCTGGTACCAAAAAAAAAAAAAAAAGAAAGAAAAGAACAAAGAACCATATTGAACCATATTTTTTTTCTATTTTTTTATTGGTTGTTCACAACATTACAAAGCTCTTGACATATTATATTTCATACATTAAATTGAAGTGGGTTATGAACTCCCAATTTTTACCCCAAATGCAGATTGCAGAATCACGTTGGTTACACATCCACAATTTTACATAATGCCCTATTAGTAACTGTTGTATTCTGCTACCTTTCCTATCCTCTACTATCCCCCCTCCCCTTCCTTCACATCTTCTCTCTCTACCCCATCTACTGTAATTCATTTCTCTCCTTGTTTATTTTCCCACTCCCCTCACAACCTCTTATATGTAATTTTGTATAGCAATGAGGGTCTCCCTTCACTTCCATGCAATTTCCCTTTTCTCTCCCTTTCCCTCCCATCTCATGTCTCTGTTTAATGTTAATCTTAAATAGGGAGCCTACATCCTGGGAACAAATTTTTACTCCTCACACTTCAGATAGAGCCCTAATATCCAGAGTATACAAAGAACTCAAAAAATTAGACAATAAGATAACAAATAACCCAATCAACAAATGGGCCAAGGACCTGAACAGACACTTCTCAGAGGAGGACATACAATCAATCAACAAGTACATGAAAAAATGCTCACCATCTCTAGCAGTCAGAGAAATGCAAATCAAAACCACCCTAAGATACCATCTCACTCCAGTAAGATTGGCAGCCACTATGAAGTCAAACAACAACAAGTGCTGGTGAGGATGTGGAGAAAAGGGTACACTTGTACATTGCTGGTGGGACTGCAAATTGGTGTTGCCAATTTGGAAAGCAGTATGGAGATTCCTTGGAAAGCTGGGAATGGAACCACCATTTGACCCTGCTATTGCCCTTCTCAGACTATTCCCTGAAGACCTTAAAAGAGCATGCTACAGGGATACTGCCACATCCATGTTCATAGCAGCACAATTCACAATAGCTAGACTGTGGAACCAACCCAGATGCCCTTCAATAGATGAATGGATAAAAAAATGTGGCATTTATACACCATGGAATATTACGCAGCACTAAAAAATGACAAAATCATGGAATTTGCAGGGAAATGGATGGCACTAGAGCAGATTATGCTTATTGAAGCTAGCCAATCCCTAAAAAACAAATACCAAATGTCTTCTTTGATATAATGAGAGCAACTATGAACAGAGCAGGGAGGAAGAGCAGGAAGAAAAGATGAACCATATTTATGTTGCTTACAGCTGTTTGGTATCACTTCCTAAACTGGAGGAGGTGGAAAAATACTAAATTAAATAATTAGCTTTGAATTGAATATATACATTTGTATATTTTCTTTCAAACCCATTGAAAAATAGTATTTTTAAATAATTTTAAGTAACTCCAAAATTACAGACATTGTATATACAATGCAAATATTTTTCCTGAATCGTTTTAAAGTACATTGCTGAGGCAATATTAAATCATCTTTTAATACTTTACCAAGAATTTCTATAAACAAGAACTTTTCCTCCATAATTATGCATAGTCATCAAAGTTGGGAAAATAATCTGGTACACTACTGGCTCCTAATCTTCAGACTTTTATTGATTTTTCTAGTGATAGCAAAAATCTTTCATAGCAAAAAGATTCAACCAAGGAACACATATTGCAAATGGCTGTCATGTATCTCTAATGCCCTTCAATCTGAGAGATATTCACAGTCTACCATGGCTAACATGATCTTGACACTTATAAAAATTATGGTCCAGTTGTTCTGTAGAATGCCCCACAATTTGGGCTTCTCTCATGCTTCCTTATGGTAAGATTCAGGTTGTGTATCTTGGCAAGAATGTCACAGAAGAGATGTTATGTTCTTCTCTATGCATTCTATCAATTGGTACATGGTTTCAATTTGTCTCATAACTGTGATGTTACTTTTGGCCATTTGATTAAAGTAGCACTGGACTTTCTAATAGCTAAAATTAGAGTAATTATATACTGAAAATTAACTGAAGAAATTATGTTCAATATGCCATCAAAGGACTGAGACAGAGAATGTCTTGTGGTCTCTATAAAGACAATAGAGAAAACTAGAATAAAGCCATAGTCTATTAGTACTTGATAGATGTGGTCAAAAACAAACCCGGTCACATTAAGTTTAAAATAGGAGGTGTTTGTTTTGTTTTTAATCGTATTGTTTTATCAGTATTAAAGATTTATATTTGGTTTATACATTGTTTCATGGTAAACCTAGTAACATTATAATAAAAATAATTAAAAATACTGAGATTTGTGAGATCATGTGTTTACAGGTCTACATATAAACCCAAGTTGGAGGGAGGGGAGAAAGTGCTCTTAAAATATATTCATGTTACATTAAAAATACTAAATTTCAGGGTTGGGGTTGTGGCTCAGTGGTAGAGTGCTTGCCTAGCATGTGTGAGGCACTGGGTTCAATTTTCAGTACCACATATAAATGAATGAATTAAATAAAGGTCCGTCAACAACTAAAAGTACATATATTAGAAAAAATTCTAAATTTCAAATGGTAAAGTGCCTATGATTTTATAGTGTCAAATCCTGAAACCAAACCAAATCTCATGGCTCCAAGCCTTGTTTTCATTCATCCAAAAAGCTATTTGTCAATTATGCCAAAACCCCACTTTTCTTACTTCCCATAGTTGGCATAGATAGTAAAAGAATAATAATCTTGGGCTGGGGATATAGTTCAGTTTGTAGAGTACTTTCCTTGCATGCACAACGCCCTGGGTTCAATCCCCAACACCACACACACACACACACACACACACACACACACATACACACACACACACACACACACACACACACACACACAAAGAATAATGTTCTTTACAACAACAATGGCATATATTGACTGCAGATTATGTGTTAGGAATTAGCCTAAGTATTTTAGAATTTTTTTACCTTCTCATGACAATCCTTTGAAGAGTCCTAAATTAAACCATAAGACACCTGAGATATGAAAAAGTAAATTTCTGAATGATGAAACCACTATAGGTAGAGTCAGTCCAAGATGCTAAAGCCAATTGTTTGTTGTTGGTCTTTGGTACAAGAGATTGAACCTAATGGCCCTTGACCACTGAGCCATATAACTAACTTTTTTATTTTTTATTTTGAAACAAGGTCTAACTAAGCTTACTCAGGTCTTTGGTAAATTGCTGAATCTGGCTTTGAACTTGTGATCTTCCTGCTTCAGCCTCCCGAGTTGCTGGGATCACAGGCATGCATCACCAAGCCTGGATATAGACAATATTTTTAACCATCACACCACATTGCCCCTCTTCCTGTTACTTGGACTACTATTATACTTCTTACTGCATTGTGTTGGAGTTACCCATATGGGATTTTTTTAATCTCTCTGTCTCACCAGAATATAAACTCCTCAAGGATATGAACTGTTTTTTTTTTTCATTTGTTTGACATAATGTTGATCGTATGGATAGAGTCAATAAATACAGCAACTGAATTGAATAATTTAGTTAATTGAATTAAAGAAGAAATAAATACAAAAATCAAGGTATTTGACATAAAGTCTGATCATAATAGCAAAAGGTTTTATTCTGTGAGTAAGTCTAAAAGTCATAGTTTATTACAATGAGGGTGAACGTTCCTCAGTCTTTTGTAGGAGACTGATGATAGTCTGAATCAGAAGGTGGAGATGTTACACTCCATAAAATAGGTAGGAAACAATGGCAATAAGAAATTAACAGCATAAAGTAAGAAATGATACAATGATGACAGGGTTTAGAATTAAGAATGAAGCTTGGTTTTCTGCTGCTCAGGATCAACTTGGAGGAAGGTTGAATGAATGGCTCCAAGGACATCTCGCTGTGATTTGGATGAAGTGTGAAGCAACTAGAATGGTTGAGAGCATGATTACAAAATAAAGATGAGTATTGTTTTAAATGCACAAATTTCACAATTTATCAAGTCAAGTCATGCATCACATCTATTGGTAATTTTGCCGTATTGACGTAATTGGCTGGCTGATTAAATTGACCTGAAAAGTTTTCCAAAAAATATGGAGATATGCAAAGAATTATAGTCATAATCAACCAAGGAAAGAGCTAGTATTTATTAAATGTATCCATGGACTATCACATTTATTAAATAAATCAGCATGCATTTTGCAAAACTCTGTGACTTTCAACAGGTGTTTGGCTACTGGCAATAAGTAATTATATCACTACTAAATGCTCTGCACATTTACTGTTTTACTTAACTGCTAATATAAAAAATGCAGCAGGGATGAAAGAATCATTACTGCTTTCTAGTAAAACTCTGACTTGAAGCAAATTTTTAAATGCTCAATTTAAAAGCCTACAGTCAGATAGGAAATGCATTGAATCTCTTCTAAATAGCACTCCTATTGCAACTGAAAGAAGGAAATAGGTTGAGTTATTAAAAGTTAGAGAGATAGTAAAAGAAGGCAGAGCACATAGCTGAAATGGTCCGTGAGGAGTTTGTCACAGAACACATGAGGTCTGGCTATAAAAATAAAAAACTTTAACAATTCTGGTTAAATCTAAAGACAAAATACACAACATGGGGAAATGCACCCTACATAATTAGATGGCAAAGAGCAAAAGGACACATTTTCTGCACTTCAGTTGCTGTGCCAGCAGTTTTCATGTCTAGAATTAGGGCAAGGAAAGTAACTGGTGAGATATGACACTTAGGGAGGCTCAAGCAGGAACAGCAACGCAGAGCTGGGCAACTTGCTCCAGTGTCTTGCTAGTTGGAAAAGTCTAAATTATTGAGGATAGTCAAGGACATAGTTTGGTCAAGCCCAAGGTCATTTTTTCTGAATTGCAAAAATTTCACATGGAAGAATAAATTGCAACTTTCTTTATTTCTTTGGTTAGAAAGCAGATTATGAATCCATAGGCACCAACACCTTCTGTAAAAATATTAAGATTTGTTTTTCCATTAAAGATACATGAGAATGTGTGATGTTTTTTCTTTGAAAGTGCCCGCCTTTTGATGACAGGGCCCGTGACTTTCTTTAAGTCTGATGAGATTCTAGGCATTGGCATGGGCAGTATCTCCTATAAATATTTGAGTGATTTGCCTGGTTCTAGAATTATTGCCAATGGATGAAAAGGAAATATTGATGCATAGAGCTCTCCCCAGAAATCCCTGAAAGGCAACAGTTTCTTCCTCAAAGTCTGTCTGGGCCAAGCACAGATCTTTGTTTCTCTATTATTCAGCTCTGAAAAGAAGAATATGAAAACACTGAAAGAGGAAAAGGCCACTGATTCTACATTGTCCATCCACAGGGCATAGGAAGGGTATGTACCGTCTAGCCTTGGACTAGACTGAATCTCCAAATTCCTAACTATATGCATCAGCCAAGGAGCTCTACCTGGTGGTTCTGGCCCTTAATTTCTCAAAGAAAGGCAACTACTTATCTATTTCAGCCAAATGTATTTAGCATTTTCTTTTCTGATTTCAGAATTTAGGTAGATAAAGCAAATACAATCTACATATACACAATAATCATCCCAAGAATATTCTTCTTAATATACTCAAAATAACAAAATATGCAGCATTTTTTACATTTGTTTTTAAATTTCCATAATTTACATAAATAATCCATGCTGCTCAATGCTCTAGAATGCACTTTGCACTAGTGTCATCTCTAAGATCTACCTATGTTGATACTTGGCTTGACCTAGTCATCTAGTCTACTGACAGCAGGGTAGACTCCCAAAAGATATCAGCATTGTAATTACAAACCAAGAAACTGTTTTAGTCAGCTTCTTTGCTGCTGTGACCAAAAGACTTGACAAGAACAATTTTAGAGGAAGAAAAGTCTATTTAGTGCTCACTGTCCATAGATGCTCAACTCCATTGCTTTGGGTAAGAGGTGAGGCAACATACCATGAGGATAGGGTGCAAAGTAGGAAAGCTACTCAGGACATGACAATCAGAAAGCAGAGACAGCTTTGTTCTCCAGGGACAAAATATATACCCCAAAGTTGTGCCCCCACTTCCCTACCTCGTCTCATCACACACTACCTGCCTACAGTTACCACGAGATTGATCCATTCAAGTGGATTAATGCACTGATTATGTTAAGGCTCTAATAACCCAATTGTTTCATTTTTAAACTTTCTTGCATTGTCTTACATATGGGCTTTTGGGGGACACCTCACATGTAAATCATAATAATCACCTATCCAACAAATGCAGCCAGACACTGAAATCCTTACCCAAGTGCTAAGGTGAGATATGCCATTCAAACTCTTCCAGGCCACTGTCTTATCATCAGCCCTAATAGGCTTCACTATGAGACTGGGCTTTCATAATAGGGTACT
Source organism: Urocitellus parryii (assembly GCF_045843805.1). Lineage (NCBI taxonomy): Eukaryota > Metazoa > Chordata > Mammalia > Rodentia > Sciuridae > Urocitellus > Urocitellus parryii. Next base: position 64,514,178 of record NC_135538.1, on the reverse strand, counting down.
GAGATGATGTAAGACTTTTTTCAGCTTAAAAGACCTACCACATTTTTCCTCCCTGGCCAAAATACCTAGGCTTTATTTTCTAGCTCTAGTTTATTCTACATGCTTGTTTTAATCACCTTTTTTGTCCTTGTAAACAAAGACCTGACAAGAACAATTTTAGAGGAGGAAAAGTTTATTTGGTGCTCATAGTTTCAGAGGTCTCAGTCCATAGATGACTGGCTCCATAGCTCTGAGCCTGAGGTGAGGTAGAACAGCATGGCAGAGGAAAACAGAGTGTGGCAATCAGTAAAGGAGAGAGGTTTCCACTCACCAGGGACAAAATATAAACAAACCCAAGGGTACACATCCAGTGACCTACCTCCTCCAGCCCCTCCCCACTTGCCTACAGTTAGTGTTCAATTAATATCAGGTGATTAATACACTGATTAGGTTAAAGTTCTCATGACCCAATCATTTCACCTCTAAACTTACTTGTGTTTTCTTAACCATGTGCTTTTAGGAACACCTCCTATCTAAACCATAACAATGCTCATTATATGAGTTACCTAAAATTTGTTTATTATCTGTTAGTGTATATGTAGGCTTGTTTACACTTTGTTCTCATTACTATTAGAAATAATGTCACACTGAAAACTATTGTTCATATCTTGTGGATAATACAGAACAAAATGTGCCCTAACACGATCAAAAGAAATACGTGTCAGTCATTCAGATAATCACTCAGTTAACATAATGTTTCATTCTGTTACACTAACACTCTAACCTCTTCAGTGACTTTCACAATCACACCCTCTTTCTTTCCTGAATGCATATTGTATGTTACTTTGTTCACAAGTATACGTGATGGGCCTTTTCAAATATACATCTTCAGTTTTCTCTTTCAAAGTTTCTTCCGTGTGCATATACACTTTTCCAACCCTGATGATCACCAAGAATTTCCTGAATCCATGTGAGTACTAAGGTGGAGGGGAGAACATTTAAGACTTACTCAGACATTTTGTGTAACGTCTCTAATTTTCATATATAAAAGAAATTAGGTATGATTATCCCCAGCCCAAGCTACTATATGATCCTGCTTTATAATTCTTTCTGTTTTTTCTTATCTGGAAGTTTAATAGCTTTAGTTCTTACAATTTGATAGGTAATCAAGTTAAAGTTAATTTCTATTAATGTGAAATAGTGCTCATGTATTGTTTAATTTTTTCATTTCCTTTCCCTTTTTTTCTTTTTAAAACAGAGTCTCTCTATTTGCCAGGCTGGCCTCAAACTCTTGGGCTCAAGCAATGCTCCTGCTTTAGCCACCTGAGTAGCAGGTACTATAGCATGTGACACTGTGATCAAATCATTTTCTTTCTCTGTGAAAAGTGTTCAAGTATTCCAATACTATTTGTTGAAAATATATCTACAATATATTTGCATCATCAATGAACATTTTCACATATTAATTGTTTTAACACATACAAGGGAATACTTCCTAAAAATTGTCATTAATTGATGATCTTTACCTTAATTGTTGGAAATAATGATTTTTTAAATTGGTGAGTTGTGATATTGTGACCAGTAGAGCAGGAGAAGGGAACCAGGGGCAAGGAAGAGGGGAGAGAAAGGGAAGGTATAGGGGAATAAAAATGACCAATATGTTATGTACTTTTTAAAAGTAGGATTCTTAATCTTTGGCCTTTTTCATGATAATATTGTCCCAAATGATATTATATCATTAATATCAATATGTTGCATATATTGTAGTCATATATGCCTATATTCAAATGTAGTAGATATGGCCAAAGTACTCTAAGTTTTGGTCTCATTAATACTCTCATCATCATTGACTAAGAGTTACCATCTTCTTCCTCCTTGTCCACACTAGGTAGAGTTACAAAAAATCTTACCATTCTGAAGCAATGTAAAGATATTTCACTATAATTTATATTGCAATTCATTATTATTAATAAATCCAGAGTTGTTTTCAAAATATTCACTGCCATTCAGACTTTACCTAACATTTTTCAGTAGCTTTGCCTCTCTCCAATTATTTTGTAGAAGTTCTTCATTTTTTTTTCTGTGAATAAACATACAGATAACTTCATTCCAGAAAAGCCAAGACATACCATTCATATTTCAAGTTCTGTCCATCTCATATTTTAAAAGGCACCTTGATATTTAAAGTTATCTTTATTGTTATTATTAAAATAATTGAAGTTCTTTTCTATTCAATGTGAATTACGACTGTTTCTTTTCCCAAGACAGTAGGGTTATTATTTTATATTGAATGCACTGAATCTTCTTTCTTCAAAAAATTTCTTGAACTATTTGTTTATGATAATTTTGAAAATCAGAAATATTCTAGGACCAGTATGCATATTGAAAAGTTGCCCAACATCACTAATGGTTAGGTAAATGTAAATCAATTCACAATGAGATACTACCCTATATCCATTAGGATGTTTTCTATTGAAAAATAGAAAATTAAAGTGTTGGAGAGGATTTGAAAAATATGAACTCTTGTGCACAGTTGGCAGCAAAGTAAAATAGTTCTACTGCTATGTAAAACTTCATGGAAGTTCCTCAAAAATTAAAATAATAACCATATGATCCAAAATAATTCTGGGTATATTCCAAAGGAATTAAAAGTAGGGTACGAAGAGAGATCCGTGCACTCATTCCTAGCAGAATTACAATATCAAAGAAGTGGAAGCAACTCAATGACATTGAAGGATGAATGTATAAACAAAATACAGCATATGCAAACAATAGAATGATATTCAGCCTTCAAAGGAAAGATATCCTGATATCTTGAGGATACTATTCTAAGTGAAATAAACCAATCAAATTCTGCATGATTCCATTTATATGAGATGTCTAGAGTAGTCAGACTCATGGAAATAGAAAGTAGACTGGTGGTGGGGAAGGAGGAAATTGGGAGTTATTCAATGAGTACAGAGTTTCTATTTTGCAAGATGGAAAGTTATGGAGACTGGTTTCACAATTAAGTGAATATATCAAACACGGCTGATTTACACATTTTAAAAAGATAAGATGGTAAATTTTATGTGATACATGTTTTACCAAAATTTAAATTTTTTAAAATACTTCATCTTTCCCCATCTATTGCACTAACTAATTATTTTGTTTATTTTGTTAGTTCTAGTTCTTTCTGAGTCTTATATTCACAGAACTTGTTATCTTATGCCAAAATTTCAGGCATGACATCTATATGAAAGAGATTGCAGGACTGGGGATATAGCTCAGTTGGTAGAGTGCTTGCCTCACATGCACAGGGCCTGGGTTCAATCCCCAGTACCACCAAAAAAAAAAAAAAAACTGAAAGGGATTGCAGTTGTATTTATCCCTACTCCCATTTCTGCATGTCCCATCAACACCAACTTGTGTGCAATTGAAATTTTTATGGGATCCTTTGTGTAGGTATTTATATTTAATTTGACAAACCAGAAAATATAGATAGAGCTGATTGTTTCTTTTTTAAAATTTCTCTCATGGTAGTTTTGATAATACTTTTAAAAGGAGTATGTCCACATTGCATTATTTTTTCCTACTGAATGTGATATACTAAGTATAAGATTTAGCAATTCAACATTTTTTCTATCATTAATTTTCTAAGAATATTTATCATTAATAGGCTTGAGTTTTTTTCAAATTATAAATATTGATAGACCTAAAACAAACATGTCTAATGTTAATATATTTATATAAAGGAATATATTAAACTAATTCCTGATGTTTACACATTAAATAGAATAATATATTATTTTGAAAATATTAATGTATTAATTAATGTTTATTCAGATTTTTCATATCTATCTAAGTTACATTAGTCTCCAGTTCTATACTTCAAACTGCCTTACTTGTTTTAGATAAGACTGTCTGTTTCTTGAAATTTCAGGAACTCACTCATCAAACTACCTTTAGCTTATAAATTTTTTCAAGGAAGAACAATGGTAAGATTTTGATTACTATTTTAGTTTACTTAATGGTTATTAAAATATTCAAATATTCTACTTTTCATTGTCTTGATCTTCAAATGCTGTTTCTTATTTAAACATGTACATTTCATCCAAGTATATATGTTTTATTATGTTGAAACTGGTAAGACTCAAGGAAAAAGAAACTATATTTTCTTGACCACTGTGTGTATTCAGCTAAAGGTTTTGTCATTGTTGTAGATGAAATCTTATCTTCTCTGGTCACATTCACATATTAAGAGTTAAGGTCAATTATGATCAAATCTTATTCCACTTGAAACTTACGACCTTGACCACTTTAGGTCTGGCCTGGTTTACTCCCTCCTTCAAAAACCCTTTCCTACTTCTCCATAATCATTGTGCTGACTCTGCCTCTTTCAGAGATGAAGGGGAGAAAGTAGAAAGAGGTAAATGCAAAAAAAAAAAAAAAAAAAAAAAAAAAAAAAAAAAAAAAAAAACTGCCTTAACTAATACCATAGTAATCTATTGTAATCACCTTTGGATGTTGCAGAATACCAGTGTGGAATATCCCAAGGAGCACGTTGGGGCTTTATTCATGATCCATGTCAATAGACTCATGTCTGAGGATTCACCCCCTGACATGGTCCTATTGGAATACAGGGGGCTATAGGAGACACATGTTCACCCCACTGACCCCTCAAAATCCAAAAATAAATACTGTTACTTAAGATTGTCTTTTGGCTTTGCCATCACAAGTCTGTCAAGGTACCGTTCCATCTTTAAAACATTTTTTCCATATGATCTCTGAAAAATCTATCACTTGATTAAGAGTGGAGCAAATACATAATATCATTAAGACAGTTCTCAACTTAAAGACATTCTTTTCTTCAATCTTCTAGTTTCATATCAGTTTCACCTCCCAAACCTAGAATGAGCTAAACAGGAGGAAAGTGATTATAAAATTTCTTAGCTGTACTCTATTCTAAGGCACAGAATTTCTGTTCTGTTAAGGGGCACTGCTAAATCTCTAAATGTACAAAACAAGTAAAATTCAACACTTTTATGAAAAAGTTTGTGAATGCATTTGTGTAAACCATGTCCTTTATAATTTAGAAAATGTTGTATTATTTTGTTTTTTCAATTTATTTCATTTATTCTTATATTATAGCTTTTTGTGCTTACTCTTGTTCTTGTTCTATATTTTTTTGTTCGTCTAGTTTTAAAAAAAATATTTTTGTGTTCAGGTACATATACTCATAAATATCAATTTCTAAGTTCTACATTGGTTGAATCTCACAATTATTAATAGGTATTATACTAATAGGGAGTATCTTTACATCATTCAGCACTTCATAATTCCCCATGAGTTTTTCTCCAATAAGATGAATAAAATAAATATTTTAGATTCCAAGTGATTTTGCTGTCTTTGATAAAACAACTTGTTTTATCAACATGGCCTTAATGTAATGTTGTTTGCTTAGACTTTATTAAGGTTTCTGTTGTGGCCTTTCACATGGAATTGTCCATGAATTCATCTAAAAATATGGTGTTATTGCTGTTATTGCATATATACTTCTACACAGAGTCAATGTTTTCTTTTTATTTGTATTACCCAAATATGTACTACACTAAGAAGTGTTTTCTGCTACATCTCTAAATTCAAGCAACAATTTTATATATGTGTGTATATATATATATATACACATATTTATGTATGTATATGTACATACATATTTCTCCTTGTTCTGAACATTCTTGTAATATATGTTTTGAGGCTGATCTGATGTACTGTAAGTTATGAATATGATCACTACACCTCCTTGATCTAATATTTCTTTCACCAATACAAACCTTTCTCTTTATCTCATTGTATTTCACATTAATCTATATTTGGTATATTATTTCAACAAACATTTCAGATTTCATTCAGACTTACTTTTTCTCCTTTTTTTTTTGGTCTCCTCCATATCTGTTTTTTGAATGTTACTTTTTCAAAAAGGACTTTCCAGGCTTGTTTTAACAACTGGAATCACCTGCCATCCTTACTCCTCTTCCCTTTTTTTCTTTTCATTATCATATTTGTCATGTTTCAGTATACTGTACAATTTAACTATTCATTTTGTTTGTTGTCTTCCTGAATTAAAGATCAAAGGTACACTGAGCTGTTATTTCATCTCTTTTGCTCCTTGCTATAGCACCTCACCTTGAAGAAGAGTTGATGCCTAGAAGGAATTCCATAAATATTTGCTGAATTAATAAACACTTCTATATTTTAAGTGCATGCCTTATAGATAACAATTTCAGTTATTTGCATATTTGTTTTAAGGCCCTATTCCCATAATTCTGTATTCTGCTAGGTGTTGAGGGGCTAGAAGTAGGCAAATGATATTTCCTAGTATCTCTTGCCAACTGGCTTCTTATCAATTTCTACTAACATGTGCCTTGCTAGAAATTTGTAAAGTGGAAGAGAAGAGAAACATCTTTTATCTTTCTTCTAGTTTGTGATAGTCTTCAGTGGTAGCAGCATCTGCAGGAAAGCAGATACAGAAAAACAGTAGCTAAGTACAGCCACAGGTGACAGCATTGGTAGCAGGTCCAGCATAGGCCATAGGTCCAAGTCTGGTCCAAGGGACAAGTTTTTGGTACATCTTCAACAGGGTATGATATCACTTTATGAGCTTATCAGCAAGTATGACACTTGGGCTCCCTCCCAGAAGTGTCAGCAAGCTTCAGTCCTTTGGATACCACCTCTCTTGGTAGGATCTCCCTTGGTAGTACCTTGACCAATAAAATAACATCTGCAAATCCCATTTTAAATACAAACTTGGCGTCTCTTTGGATTTTTTAGTCTAATTGAAGGTAATTTATATTATTCTTATAATGAGGTTTTCTTGTGTATAATGCTTAGTGTTCTATATTGCCATGTTTTCCTTAATTTTTTCCAATTTTCTATTATTTATATTAGGAAGGTTGAATATTTTTAGGTGGTTAAAAGTAATATTTTGTGGTTTCTAAAATGTGTATATTTTATAATTTGGTCTTGATGATCAGGATGGCTTAATGTAGATAGCATTTTATGATTATTATTGGACAGATGGAAGTTGTAATATACATGTCATTTCTGGAGCATGCAGAAATATCAAAAGTTCCAACATCAAAAAAAAACCCACAAAATTGGTGTCAGCAGTTTAAAAGAAAATTCTAAAGAAAATATTAGAGATCTGAATACAGTTGTAATCAAGAGATGACTTAATACATACAAGAGGATGTACATAGATTATATGTAAGTATTACATTTCACAACCTTTTGTAAAATGGACTTTGATATCTGCTGAGGTTTTAGCAGTGGTATCCTAGAACCAATCCCCCTCAGACACAAAAAGATGAGTGTATTTTTTTTTACCTTAGGAACCAAATAATGTGTGGAGAAAAATTAACAGAGTTGGTGAATTGGACAAACTTAGCAACCTTCTTAAGCATTAGTCTAAAATGGTTCTCTTCCATTTGAAACACATATTAGTTTTACTTCTACAGCTTCTTTGAAATACTGCATCTCTTTATGACACAGGATTATTTCGTTCAGGAAAATACAAACATCAAGAATTCTAAGTGTGATGGTTTGGATATTAGGTGTCCCCCAAAAGCTCACATGTAAGACAGTGCAAGAAGGAGAAATGATTGGGTTTTAAGAGTCTTGACCCAGTTAGGGATTTAATCCCCTGATAGGGATTAACTGAGTAGCAACTGAAGTAGTAGGGTATGGCTGAAGGTGGTGAGAATTGGGGCGTGGCTTTGGGTATATATTTTGTATATGGCCAAGTGAAGAGTTGTTGCAGTCTGGCTGGGCACAAAATCACGAGCCACTCAAGCAGGAACAAACTTTATTTTTGAAACTGCCGCCAATGCCTAGGATGCTCCTGGGAAGATTGCCGATCCACGCACATGGCATTCTCCTGGATCCCAAGAGGAAGTTCCTCTTCCGGAACTCTTTCCTATTGCACTTCCCCAACCAATGGGAATTCTCCAGGAGTCCCATAGCAGGCCCAGGTGGACAGCAGGAGTCCAATATTCATATGAATGTAAATCTTAACATAATCATGTCATCTCAATGGCTAGCTGGCATCACCTTTCAACCAAAAATGCCATGCATCATATTACTTGGCTGTGGCTCTTAGCAAAGAGTCTCTCTCTCTCTCTCTCTCTCTCTCTCTCTCTCTCTCTCTCTCTCTCTCTCTCTCTCTCTCCTCTTCCTGATCATCATGTGAAACTGCTTCAGCAATTATGTTCTGCCTCACCTCAATCCAGAGGAATGGAGCAGACTTCTATGGACTAAGTCCTCTGAAACTGTGAGCCCTTAAATTAACATTTCCTCCTCTACATTTGATCTGATTGGGTCCTTTATTCCCAGCAATGAAAAAACTGATGAAAAGAGTAAGCTAAAAAGTCATCTATAAGGTTTGGACTCAAAGATGTTTTAGGAATATCTTAACTGGTATTCTGGTTTATCTTTTATATTTTGTAAGTATACTATATCTAAACATCTCTTTGATTATGAATAAAAATTATAACTAATAAATAAGCATTGTATCTTGACTGGCAGCCCTTTTTAAGAGTTGGCAGTGTTTTATCTTTCATACTGATAAATAAATGGTGTATTTTACAATTGATGGTGTCTTGCATTCTGTGTAAAAACAGTATACTGTTGTTAATTTTGTGTAATTATGTTTGATGAAAACTCAAATATGCATTGATTTTTAACTATAAATTTCTTCAATTTAATACTACTTATTCATTTTTATTGAACCAAACAATTCTTCTTAACCTTCACTGATTGCCAACATTCTTCAGATCCTCATTATGTTAGAGCCACCTGTATTTTAATTCTGGAGGGTTCTGGAGTTTATTTGTCTTTGTTTATTTTTTGTGTTTGTTTATTCATGTAATAAAAATACTTGCTAAATTATAAGTCCATTGTGTTACTTCCTCCTGGCTTTATCTGTCTTTTTTTCTGGAGTTCTTCCTCCAAGAGTAATACCAAAAGTTGTCTTTGCATGATATATTTTCTTAGGCTCAATTACCACAGGCTCAGAAAACAAAGACATTTCACTTTCATAGCTAAATTTTAACTTATTTTAAAAAAAATATATACTCAAAGTTCTTTCCTATACAATTCCTTAATATAGTTGGGAGTAACTATCTCTTAAAATCGTAGATTAAGTTAACACATACTTCATTCTGAGATACACCAATGTATATCCCATTCAGTTGTCTGACATTGAATGGGATATACATTGTCAGTTTCACTCTGTCAGTTGTTAGAGTAGTATAGTGAGATGTGAGGTTATTCCATTACAGTAATTCAAGATGTCAATGATCACTTTCAATCATCTTTCCTTCCCTTTACAGCTATCCCCATCTTTATGTACAGAGGATAATCTCCAGATTACAGATAACTAAATTATACCATGCTGTGCAATATGTAATAATAAACAAATTAAGAAAACTGAAAGACCCATTTTATCTTCCCCCACTACCAGAAGTGAGTCTATACACAAAACAGAAAGAAACAAGGCAAATCTTTTTAGGTGGATGAGGGCTGTTAATAGGGAAGGAGCCTTGCTCCTCAAACCTGATCATTTTCATTACATCCTAGAAAACAACATGCCTAAAGTGGTAAATTTTTTTTAAAAAAAGAGACTGCCTAAATATCTCCATAAAAGTGCAAGGATACATGTCTTTTCTCCTGGAAATGAGACCTGAAACAGAGAAAATAGGGGAAGGAATGTAGGGGCTGGAAGAAGAAGAAGCTGGTTTGGCACCTTCAAGAAGAAGCATATTGACAGAGAGTACATCCTGTATCACTGGTATTTTGGTGACCACACCTCACCTGCTTCTCTAGAATCTCCTATGGCAAACTGTGAGGCAGGTAGCACACTGGGTACCCATGTGGGCCACATGTCAGATTCAATGCACAGTTTTGATCAATGATGGACAATATTTATAAAGTTATCCCAAAAGAATATAATGGAGCTGATTTTTTCTACAATTTAGTGATGTCATAGTCATGGTAGTGTCATAGCAGAAAGCATTTCTCTCTCACATGTCTGTGGTGATGCTGGTGTAAACAAACCTACTACACTTCCAGTTGTATAAAAGTATAACACACACAACTCTGTAAAGTATGAAATACTTAATAGCTATGTCACTGATTTATGTATTTACTATACTATCCTTTATGTCATAATTTTAGAGTATATTTCTTTTACTTATAAAAAGTCTATTGTAAAGTAATATGATGTGTTGCACTGGTAGTAGCTTCAAATATCTCATTTTAAACACATCTCTTGATTGCATCAAAGAAGCCACACCAAGTAACTGGCCTATACGATCTAAGGTCATGTAAGTATACTCCTTGATGCTTGAAAATGACAAAATTGCCTTAGGAACACATTTCTCAGAATAGATTTCCCTCATTAAGCTACATAAGACTGTATTAGATTGCAGAGACTGGATTTGAGCATATACCTATATGAACCATAAGCCGATTCTCTGGGCTATAGTATCCTTTCCTTTAAAAATACTGGCTTTATTTTAGGTTTTAAAACACCATTTACAATAATAATTTTAATTGATCTCAGTAACTGATTTTGTTATTCATAAACTGGCTTTATTTAAATGTTTAACCTATTGTTTTTCTAACTTGGATTCATTTCTCATTTGGCTAAGATATGGCTTCAATAAAAATTTTCAAAGGCACATATAGAATTTTTTGAGACCTAGACATAAGTAACAATGTCACATTAGCAAATAGAAACTTGTTCAATGCAAAATTCTTGAATCATAAAATATGATGTTCAAACTTTGTAGAAATTGTCTTTTCCAGAAACACGTTAAAGAATGAGCAGGGGACTAGCCCCTGCCACACATGCAGGAATCACTGGCAAGACTCCTTAGGTGGATAGAATAATCAGCCCTTCCAAAGATATCCCAATTTCTGAATCTGTGAGCACATTACCTTACATGGCAAAATGAACATTGCAGATGTGATTAAGTTAAAGATCTTGAAATGCAGAGATGATCTGCATTATCCATGTGAGCTTAATGCAATCCTAAGAATGCATATAAATGAAAGAAGGATTCAGGAAGAAGGGAATCAGAGAAGAATATGGGAACAAGGATCAGAATGATACAGGGCTATCATCCAAGGAATATGGGCTAGAATTTGGAAAGGCAAAGGAATGGAGTCTCTTGTAGAGGCCCCAAAAGAAATATAACCCTGTCAATCAAGTTTGGAAATCTTTCTCCAAAACTGTATCATAATAAATTTGTGTTGTTTTGGATACTAAGTTTGCAGCAATTTGTTATAACAGCAATAGGAAAAGCAAAATACACTTCCTATTAATGAGCTAATCACAACATATCACATAAAGGCCAAAATATGCAGAGGTTGCTTAGCTAAAATACAGAGTCCTTCCCTCCTTCATGCATAAGGTCCCTCAATCCATCCCAGTCTGGGATTAGGTCACACTATTCCATCACATTTCATTGCTCTTAAATACTATTTCTAAAACTCTAGGCTATTTCACTCCATTTCCATAAAAATCCTCCAAACCCTCTGATTGCTTTTTCATTTTCCCTTAGTCAGACGTACTTCTTCTTGCCCTTAAGCTAGCAATTTATCACTTGAAGCTGGGAGATATTAAACCCAAATACCATTAAGTTTAGTTTGCTTTCTACCTGCACTCTGTAGTCAACCAGGAACCTATATAATATCCAGGATATGTAAACAACCTTCAGCTCACCATGATGCTTGGCATATTCCTCCAGTCAGTCCTGTCTAAAGCAATATAGCTAAGGTTGATACACCTGCTCCAGCTTTAAAACAGCAGCTGCTTAGATGCTGCAGTTCTTCAAGTTTAAAGGGAGGATGGTTCCCATACATGGCTACCTATACTGCATGACCGTGCCCAGCAAAAGTACTGTTTTGAGCTTCCAAATGCAAAACACTAGATTTGATCATTTTAGTCTGTATAAAAACTGTAAAAAGGCAAAATAAGGACTAATTTTGCTGTCAGGTACATGCTTACTTCACAACATAGGTCATATGCAGAGACAGGCCTCACTGGTGCCAACTATCTTCTAAAACCTGGTACTGTGAATATTAGGGGCTTATTTGGTCTTCCCTGTTTACAAGCCTCCATCAAGCCTAGCTCTATTCATTTATCAGGTTTCAGGAACTTTGAATATCAAAGAAGTTTAAGATTTCTTTCCTTTGCATCTCAGGAACAATCAAGCTCCTTATGCAAATTGCCCAATTCCTTCTCTACAAATATCAACCTCCATATATCAAATTTTAAAATTATTTAAAACTATTTTTGTTCACTCTATCTATAATGTAATGCTTTTAGGAGTACACTGACTAGGATAGCATCTTTGTTTTTAACATCCCAAAATAAAAGGGTCTGAACAATGGTCTCTCACTGATGACCCTGATACATATGCATATGCACTGTCAGGATGATCTTCCAAGAAGGTTCCTTAAGTCACCCAAGGTCTTCTTGTGTAAGTCACCCTCATAGTTTTGCATGCCACTCTTCTATCACTAAGACACAATGCGGGACTGGCCTGCAGACAGACAATAAGGACTGGCCAGAGAACAGGCTCTGAGACAGATAGAACAGACTTTGCCTCCTGCTCCTCACATCCATTTTAAATCACATCCATTTTAAATGCTCTTTCTAATGAATATTCATTCTCTCTCTCTCTCTTTCTCTCTCTCTCTCTCTCTCTCTCTCTCTCTCTCTCTCTCTCTCTCTCTCTCTCTCCTCCCCCCCTGCCAACCATTCCCTTCTCTCTGTTTCTTGTTCTGTGTACGTGTCCTAGCATTCAGTCCTCAGTCCATCTGCCCAAATCCTTCATGATCATTTAGGTTTTGCTTCATATAACTATTTTTCTTTAGATGTTTAAAAAGCAATATACATTTTGTTCTAAAACATTATTTTCAGTCATTTTATGACTATACATATATGTATAGAAGATATATAAACATAAAAGATTATATGGAAAATACTAAGAAATATATTGATGGGTAGTGGGTGGATTCTTATGTAATTTATACTTACATGCTCATTTTTACTATATAAAAGATTTATTATTTTATAACTAAAATTCAATTTACAAAAACTCTTAAATACTTAGAATTCATTGTCCAATTAATCTGCATGGACTCAACCATTTATTTGTTCAAAAATATTCATGGAGCATTTATTATGCTGTATAAGGCACTGAGTTACAATAGTGGACAAGAGAGAGAAGTTCCTGACGAAGCTGACATGTACTACACATCACCATTTTAGTAGACATACATAATAACAAAAGAAATTACAAGATGTAATCAGGAAGCTGTTTAAAAATCATATTTTAGCAGTGAGGAATAAGTGACCAAACTCTTCTCTTTAAGGATCTTAAAAATAGTCTATTAGTTGGAGCTCTTCAGAAAGAAGCAATAGACTAAACATATAAATACATACATATATGAGAAAATATTTATTAGAGGAATTGACTCACAACACTACAGAGGCTGAGAATGTGCAAGCTGGAGACCCAGGGAGGCTACTAGTAGGGCCCTGTCCAAGCATAATTCTCAGTCACAGCCAAAGACCTGAGAAAAAAGGGATGCCTCTACAAGTCCTATAGTCCAAAAGATAGCCACCTGGAGAAGAAGGGTGTCCCAGCTCCAGAAGCTAACTGCTCTCCTGCCTTTTCTTTTTGCCCTGGTCTCCAGTCATTGGGATGGTGCCCACCAATACTGAGGGTGGATCTACCGTACTCAGTCCACCAATCACAGGTCAATCTCCTCTGTAAACACCTTCACAGACACACTCAGAAACAATTCTTCACTCCACCTAGATATCCCTTACTGTAGTCAAATTGACACCTAAAATTTACCATCACAGACAGGGAAGGGAAAGATTAATAAAAATTATAGATTAAATAAAACAAATTTTATTTATTTTTTGAATTATTTTTTCCACTATTTTATATTTATAACCAAGTATTTTAGAGTAAACAGTTATGTTTACCAAAGAGAGGATATGCTAAAATATTCACATTGGGCAAAACACAATCATGCCATATATCTGCTATATTAAGTGCTGTGAATAAGATAAAGAAGTCCCTGACATGCATACAATAGCAAAAGAAAATACAGAACATAATCAGAAAGCCCATTTGTACATAAAACTATTTTAAAATCATATTTTATCAGTGAGAGATGAATGACCAAACCTTTTTCTCTTTTGTTAGATGCTGAACATTCACTTAAACCTCACACCGCTGTATGAGATAGATACTATTTCTATCTCCATGTAGAGATGAAGTCAGTTTAAGAGACGTTAATAAGTAACTTGCTTCAGGTGAGCCATCTGGTGAATGGGGTGGGAGTGATGAACCAGAATGTGAAGCCAGGAAGACCAACTCCAGACTTTTTGCTGCTATCAGTATGACCTCTTTCCCTGAATGAACTGTTACAAACCATAGACCAATGTAATGCCATGGGACTGATTCATCTTTTACTCCATCTGACTTTAGCCCTTTCACCGGCACCAACAATGAAGCTTCTGGATTTACTGAACACTTAAAATAATCTTCAAGAACTAAACTGTCACCAGAGTTGTTGAATAACATAATCTCAGTTTGCTTATGAAAGCACTTTGCCAATATGAGAAAACTTGTTTGAACAAAGAACTCAGTTGGAAAAAAAAAAGGACAATTTTTGAGTGAATTTGGTGCTGCATAGTCCAGAACAGTTTTTAGTACTTTAAAGCTTGGCATTTAAAAAGCTTGAGTTAATAATTTTACTTAAATAATAGAGTACATTTGGGGGCAATTAATATGAGCTTTCAGATTATCTCACACGTTCATTCCATACTTGAATAGTCTCATCACTTTGTCAAGTGTTTTTTCTTGCACAAACTAAGTAGCAGTAATTTAATTCATTTTATGAAAGTATGGGTTCTTTTCCAGATTATGAATCAAGAGTGTCTTATAATAATTGTCCCATTCAGTTTATAAGCTTTGTTATACAATAGACATTGTACCTAGTGACATTAGGTAAAATTTAGTCATATCAATCATGCAAATTCATAGTCATATTAGACAAAAACTTAAACTTTCTAAAACTTTAGTTTATAAGAAATATGTAAGATGCATAGTTCATTTAATAAAACTCAGTTGATTTTTTCACTGCTATTTTAAATTATTAATTGGTAAAAATAAACTACCTCAAGAGAATTGAAAGATAATTTTTCCTTTAGTTTTCTTCTTTCAGCAGAAAATGTCACATATTATTCTCGTAGCATTAAATTCATAATCATAATGAATATGATGTCTATTTTAAAAAAACACATACACTAAAAATTCTAATTTCAGAAATCAGAGGTCAAGGAAAATAAAATGAGACTGCATCTCTGGTTCATCAAATGAAGTGCCTGGCATCTTGTGCTGCACAGTGAGCAAATAACTATTCCTGAATTGTACATCAACCCGTCTCCCAGAAGCTCTTTCTTGTACCAGCTGTTAAATGATTAATGTGTTGCATTGATAATTTTCTCAAAAGACACTGCTAAATAGGAGAACACTGTGTCAGAGAAAATGAGGTTGAGGTTCTGGGAAACAAAACACTTTTTCATAGTTTTAAAAGAAACAGTATCGAGGCATGGTATAGACTTTCTATCAGCTTCTCACTGAAAACAAGATCTTCCACTCTGAATGCACCATGTGAAGAAAATCAGAATTCAGCATCATGAGAACATAGCTTAGAAAGCTTATTTTCAATATTCAGTGTGTGTGCATATATAATGATATTTACTGGATGCTTTAGACTGCTGTTGTCATAGAGATACCAAAAACTATGAATTTAATTTTAAAATTTTGCAGCTGAATTGTTTTGTGGCTCTTAATGTGTCTCTTTCCATCTCCTCTACTCCTTCTCAGGCTGTCTACTGTGGTGGGTAAGGGTTGGACTTTCAAGGCATAAAAAAACTGGTCTTGAAACAGACCTGTATCACTTAGTAGATGTGTTGTCCCGCTCAATTTGCTTACATTTCCCCCTAATTGTTAATGATCAACTTCCCAAATGGAGAAATGACAAAAATTACACTAACCTCATTGGATTGAAAAAGATGAAATAGAGAATCTATATATTTTGCCAGCCAGTGTTATAAAATAAAATAAAATCACATTTTCTATAATTCTCAAACTCTGATGACTAGCAACCATTTGCTCTGCATGAGGACATTTGTATTTTCAACTTAATTTTGATCAGTCTAGTACAAAGAATCTCATGCTACATGGACTACTTCATAAATTCACCATTGTAATCCACAATGATACATTGGTAAAAAGAATCCAATAGTGTAAAAAAATGTTATACATCTCAACTACCTGGGATTCATTCCAGATATGTAAACCTGATTCAACATTTAAAAATAATTCAATGTAATCCCCCATATCAACAGCATGCAGAAAAAGAAAACGTCATAAGGTATCAATTGACACAGGAAAAAATGTTTGACACTGATGAAAATAATATATTTAAAAAATGAATTTAAGACATATTCCATGCTCATTAATTGAAAGATTGAATATCATTCTGATGTCAATTATTCATAAATTTATTTATAGATTTACCATCCACAAGGGCAGTAAGCTATTTTACAAATATCAGCAACTTTACTGTGTAAGGTTCTAAAATGCTTCATATTAGAATTTCTGAAATTCTAAGAAGAAAATACAAAGAACCTAGAATAGCCAACAATATAGAAAAGAAAACAAATTTGAAACTACTGAGTTTTAAGAATTATTAATAGCAACAATAATAAAAACAGCTTGGCATCAATGAATAGTAGGCCAATAAACAGAATAGAAATTCCAGAGATAGACCCATTCAAGTATAGCAAACTGATTTTTGACAAATTTAACATATTCTTGGTTAACAGTGGTTCTATGTATCTGTTGCAGAGGCAGGGGTTGGCGTAATTGATATAAAATATACAGAGATTTTAAGATCAAGATGTTTTTCTTTAGAAATGATCATCTCTGTTAGTTATAAGTCATATACTTGGTTTATTTTGAAATTTTAAGTAATATTCAATGAGATGTTGATGCTAATTGGAAATTAAGGTTTTTTTTAACTTTGAAAAGCACTGGTTTACAATGTATACAGCCCTTCTGCTGGATACTGTAAGGACATAAGATGAGGGTTTAGTCCTGAGTTTCTTATTCAGAGTTTAGTAGAAATACAAATATAAAAATTAATAGCCAAAATAATGAAGTCATCAGCTATATTAATAGAAGATCAAAACCAATCATCGAATAAAATATTCAGTCTTTTTCTGTGTAAAATATCTAAAGTAACTCTAGTTTCTGAAATGAATGTTGGTGTTTTAGTATTAGAGTTATGTTTTCAAGTATTTTAAGGTAATTTGAGTTGCTGATACTTATGTATGTAATTTTATATGTGTATACATAACATTTTTATT
This sequence comes from Urocitellus parryii, assembly GCF_045843805.1. Taxonomy (NCBI): domain Eukaryota; kingdom Metazoa; phylum Chordata; class Mammalia; order Rodentia; family Sciuridae; genus Urocitellus; species Urocitellus parryii. The sequence goes on along the minus strand of NC_135538.1, from coordinate 64,496,696 downwards.
TAGTTATTGTTCAACATCTTACTGACTATAAAATCCAGAATCAACTTTACAAAATAGTACATACCTCAAAATTACAAGCCAGAATTTAGTTATCTTAGTTGTAAAAGAATAATTTCCAAGGATTAAATCTCATTTTCATAAAAGAATTCTTATCTCAGCAAAAGTAAAAGGATTGATATTCAGTAATTTCACCATACCAGAATTTTCAGTTTCACTGCTGATCTGATAATGTTTCTCATATCAGGCAATAAAAGGATTACTCTATGAAACATTAAAACCTATGAAAAGGGGAAGAGTGCAAACATGTAAAGTCAGATTACAAAATCCGGGAAAGTGATTTTAATATGAGATTATGTTAAAACTGGATGTGGATCCATAAAGGTTATGCTATAAAACTAAAATTAAGTCCTAGAAGAAAGGCCTGGTCTGGGGTCCCTTGTTGATACAACAGATAATGCAATGGATCTAAGTACTAAGTATATTTGAGAAAATTCTTCCTAGAAACTGTATTCCAGAATTCTGGACCAATGGCCAGAATGCGTCGTCTAAATTTGTAACTTTAGGGAATCAGGTGGGCCTCTGTGGTGAACATGATTAATTTGATTCATTAAGCTGCATTTTTCCTTTCCATCTGTCTCCTACTTGGAAGAGTCAGAGATAAAAATAATAAAAGTCACAACTCTCAGACCCCCTTTCAGCTAGCACTGTCCATATGAAAAGATTTTCAGCAGTTGGATTAATCTCAGGAGCTTGGAAGGTAAAAGGGGGCAGAGGACACCTCTGTCATTATTTTCCTGGCAAGCAGTATGTGGGAATGTAAGGGTGGAAGGAATCGGGACAGCCAAGTTTGCATTCACTGAATACATAGATATCCAGACCAATCTGGTACAGTGGAGGCACCTGTGGTCATAAGTGCAGTCATTTCCAACCCTTGGACAGAAGATTTTGTGGTTTGTTTTTAAACTCAGTAATTCTGTTGGCACCCTATTTCTCAGCCCTTTTGAAGAGGCCCCCCTATATTAAGCCTTTCTTCTGTGTAAAATGCCCAGAGTATTTATAGTTTCTGAAATGAATCTTGATTGCTATAGTATTACAGCAACCTTTTTTAATTTTAAGTATTTAAAAATAATTTGAGTTGCTTATATTTATGATATGCGTGTCATATATGCATTCATGTCATATATGATTTTTGGTTAAAATAGTATATAAAAGCTAAAAGATTTAATTTATTAAAACCATAAGTATAGGGCTGGGGCTGTAACTCAGTGGCAGAGTGTTTGCCTAGCATGTGTGAGGCTCTGGGTTCAAGTCTTAATACCACATAAAATAAATGAAGAAAAGTATTGTGTCCATCTACAACTAAAAAAAATGAATAAAAAATATGTATAGATCTTCAGTCTAACAAAATATATTTGAGTTTATAGTTGAGACTTTTTATTCAAATTTTAGATCTGTTTTTTTCCTATATTTAATATTCTTAGAAAAAGTATGTAGATTGGATTAGTGCAAGATAATGAAAGGTATTTATTAATCAATTAAAGTTGTATTTAAATGTAGGGAATTCAGTCAGATAAATCCATAAGCTGATTGAATGTTAATAAGGGGAAATGAGTATTTTTTTTCCTGTGTCTCATTGTGCTTTATATATTTTTTTATTGGTTGTTTGAAACATTACAAAGCTCATGATATATCATCTTTCATACATTTGACTCAATTGGGTTATGAACTCCCATTTTTATCCCAAATACAAATTGCAGAATCACATCAGTTACACATCCACATTTTTCCATAATGGCATATTAGTGACTGTTGTATTCTGCTACCTTTCCTATCCCCTACTATCCCCCCTCCCCTCCCCTCCCACCTTCCCTCTCTACCTCATCTGCTGTTGTTCAATTCTCTCCCTTGTTCCCCCCCCTTTCCCCTCACAACCTCTTATATGTAATTTTGTGTAACATTGAGGGTCTCCTACCATTTCCATATGCTTTCCCTTCTCTCTCCCTTTCTCTCCCCCCACTCGTCTCTGTTTAATGTTAATCTTTTCCTCATGCTCTTCCTCCCTGTTCTGTTCTCAGTTGCTCTCTTTATATCAAAGAAGACATTTGGCATTTGTTTTTTAAGGATTGGCTAGCTTCGCTTAGCATAATCTGTTCTAATGCCATCCATTTCCCTGCAAATTCCATGATTTTGTCATTTTTTAGTGCTGCTTAATACTCCATTGTGTATAGATGCCACATTTTTTTTTTATCCATTCATCTATTGAAGGGCATCTGGGTTGGTTCCACAGTCTAGCTATTGTGAATTGTGCCGCTATGATCATTGATGTGGCAGTATCCCTATAGTGTGCTCTTTTAAGATCCTCAGGGAATAGTCCGAGAAGGGCAATAGCTGGGTCAAATGGTGGATCCATTCCCAGCTTTCCCAGGAATCTCCATACTGCTTTCCACATTGGCCTCACCAATTTGCAGTCCCACCAGCAGTGTACAAGTGTACCCTTTTCCCTACATCCTCGCCAACACATATTGTTCTTTGACTTCATGAAGGCTGCCAATCTTACTGGAGTGAGATGGTATCTTAGGGTGGTTTTGATTTGCATTTCTCTGACTGCTAGAGATGGTGAGCATTTTTTCATGTACTTGTTGATTGATTGTATGTCCTCCTCTGAGAAGTGTCTGTTCAGGTCCTTGGCCCATTTGTTGATTGGGTTATTTGTTATTGTTTAATTTTTTGAGTTCTTTGTATATTATGGATATTAGGGCTCTATCTGAAGTGTGAGGGGTAAAAATTTGTTCCCAGGATGTAGGCTCTCTATTTACCTCTCTTATTGTTTCTCTTGCTTAGAAAAAACTTTTTAGTTTAAGTAAGTCCCATTTGTTTATACTTGTTATTAACTCTTGGGCTATGGGCATCCTATTAAGGAATTTGGAGCCCAACCCCACAGTATGTAGATCGTAGCCAACTTTTTCTTCTATCAGATGCAGTGTCTATGATTTGATATCTAGCTCCTTGATCCATTTTGAGTTAACTTTTGTGCATGGCGAGAGAAAGGGATTCAGTTTCATTTTGTTGCATATGTGATGTAGGATTTTTCCTTTCTTCTTTTATCATTGATTTCCAGTTTCATTCCATTATGATCAGATATGGTGCATGGTATTATCTACACACCTTTATATTTACTAAGAGTTGCCCTATGGCATAATATATGGTCTATCTTTGAGTAGGATCCATGTGCTGCTGAGAAGAACGTGTATCCACTTGATGATGGTTGATATAATCTATATATGTAGGTTAAGTCTAGGTTATTGATTGTGCTGTTGAGTTCTATAGTTTCTTTATTCAGTTTTTGTCTAGAGGATCTGTCTAATGGCGAGAGCAGTGGGTTGAAGTCACCCATAATTATTGTGTTGTAGTCTATTTGACTCTTGAACTTGAGGAGAGTTTGTTTTATGAACATTGCAGCTCCATTGTTTGGTGCATACAAATTGATAATTGTTATGTCTTGTTGGTGGATGGTTCCTTTTAACAGTATATAGTGTCCTTCTTTATCCCTTTTGATTAACTTAGGTTTGAAGTTGATTTTATTCTATATGAGTATGGCCACTCCTGTTTGCTTCCGAGGGCCATGTGAGTGGTATGATTTTTCCCAACCTTTTACCTTCAGCCTGTGTATGTCTTTTCCTATCATATGAGTCTCCTGAAGGCAGAATATTGTTGGATTTGTTTTTTTGATCCAGGTTACTAGCCTATGTCTCTTGATTGGTGAGTTTAGGCCATTAACATTTAAGGTTACAATTGAAATATGATTTGTACTTCCAGTCATGTTTATTTATTTATTTATTTTAGTTTTGCTAGTTTTTACTTTTTGGTTATTTTCCTCCCCCTTTACTGAGATACCTCCCGTTGTTAGGTTTGGGCCCTATTTTTCAATTCCTCTTCTAGTAGTAGTTTGCTCAAAATGCTTTGCAGTGCTGGTTTTCTGGCTACGAATTCTTTTAGCTTTTGTTTATCATGAAAGATTTTAATTTCATTGTCAAATCTGAAGCTTAATTTTGCTGGATACAGTATTCTTGGTTGGAATCCATTATTTTTCAGCATTTGAAATACATTGTTCTAGGATCTTCTCACTTTCAAAGTCTGTGATGAAAAATCAGTCGTTAACCTAATTGGTTTACCCTGAATGTAATCTGCCTCCTTTCTCTCATAGCTTTTAATATTCTCTCCTTGTTCTGTACGTTGGCTGTCTTCATAATTATATGTCTTGGAGTTGGTCTATTATGGTTTTGAATGTTTGGGATCTTGTAGGCTTCCAGGATTTGGCAATCCATTCCATCTTTCATCTCTGGGAAGTTTTCTAGAATTATTTCATTTACTATGTTGTCCATTCCTTTGGTTTGAATCTCTATGTCTTCTTCAATCCCGATGACTCTCAATTTTTTTTTTATGACATCCCATATCTCTTGAGTAGATTGCTCCTGGGATTTAAGCATCTTTTCTGTGTTGACTATATTCTTTTCAAGTTGATAGACTTTGTCTTCATTATCTGATGTTCTGACTTCAACTTGATCTAGTCTATTTGTAATATTCTCATTTGAGTTTTTAATTTGGTTTATAGTTTCCTGCATTTCTACGATTACTGCTTGATTTTTTTAAAGATCTCTATCTCCTGGTAAAGCTCATTCTTTGCCATTTGAATTTGTTTGTTTAATTCATTTTCAAAATATACTTTTATTGCTTGGACTTGCTGTCTCATGTCTTCTCTAATATTCCTTTCCATCTGAGTTAGGTATGCCTTGAATTCTTTCACTATCCTTGTTTCTGATGCTTCTAGGTCTTCCTGTAAAATTAAGTTGTCCTGCATTGTTTATACTCCTTTTTTCCCTTGTTTTTTCATGATGTTCACATTACTTTTCAGCTCTATTTGATTGCTGTGTTTCTGCTCTCTTCTATAGATTTGTTTTGGTTTTGTATATCTCTGTTGTCTCTCCTTTGTGTTGGTAGACTATGCCTGCTAAAGTGGATTGCGCTGGGAAGGAATTCTGATGGCCGAGCTCCAGTGACGTCACCTCTCTGCTATGGTGGGCCCCAGGCTCCTTGCCGGGGTGTCTGAATGGGGGGGTGTTACTGGACTGTCTCTGGTTGGTTTCAGCTCCCAGTAGCCGGCAGGCAGGTGGTCTCCAGCCGCCCAGTTGCGCTGGAAGCCGGAGGGCGATCAGTCGCTGGCGGGAGGGCAGTCTCCAGCCACCCAGTCGCTTGGTCGGTCGCCAGCAGGCGGGCTGTCTCCCTTCGCCCAGTTGCGTGGGCAGCCGGCGGGCGATCAGTCGCCAGAGGGTGTGCAGTCTCCAGCCGCCCAGTCCCAGGGGCAGTGGATGGGCTGCCGCTGGCAGGCGGGCGATCTCTAGCCACCCAGTCACCTGGTCCCAGTCCGTCACCAGTGGGTGGGTGGTCTCCAGCCGCCCAGTCGCAGTCGAGAGGACCTGGCCTCTGTCCCCTGGTTTCTCCTGCTAGTCCTGGTAGACCAGATTTCCCCTGACTGATGCCTCTTGGCAGTTCAAACTGTACTCTGGGCCTGCCGTTTGTTGGGTGTGGAGGGTGGCTATTGGGAACCCCGGCACTCTATTGTTTTGATTTTTTCCGCTTGCCCCTCCCCCAGCGCTGCCTAGACAGGTTTCGTTTTTGCTGCTGAAGGGAGGGGGAGTTAAAGGTCAGGTGTCTCTAGTTTTCCCCGAGTCTTTATGCAGGCTCGCTCTGATAATCCCTCCCCCAGAAAGCCTAGGAGAGATTTTATGCGAATTTCCTGCTGTATGGTAGATGAGCTGAGTAACACACACCTGTTTTATTGTTGCAATCTGTTGGAGAGTGGCGGTGGTTACTTCAGCTCTCCAAGATGGTGGCCGCTGGTTTCCTTGGTGGAGTTTCCATTGTGGGGGATAGAACTGTACCGCTTCCTTCCCCGTCTGAAATCCTGAACTCAGCCCGGGGCTCAGTGAGGACGTAGCTGGCAGGATTCCATAGAATCCGCAGCCACGTTTCTCCCTGCTTGCTGGTCACTCCTTGGCGGCGCCCCACTATCTGTAGCTGCGGAGCAGACCGCACGGATCAGTCAGCCCAGATCTCTGGTCGCACAGTTGGCTATGGAGTATTTTAAATTAAGCAAAAAATTACTAGATTTGTTTTAAAAATAAGATTTATAAGTTATGTTTAAAGAGTTGGTTTTCAAATTAAATTTATTAAAGTTATAAATTTTAATACACTAAGTGCCTTTTTCATACACTAAATTTTTCTATCCTAATACAAGGCACTAAAAAACAAAATGAGGATCTATAATTTGAACTTCATCTTTTTCTTACCCCAACAATGCAATAAGTTTCTGCAATTTAAATAGACTACATGTACAGTAAATGTTTTGTTGGTAAATTCCTAGAGCTTAAGTAGATTTTGAAATCATGCCCAAGTTCATAATTCTACTATATTATTTTGATAGCACATATCAAAATAATATAGTACATAAAGTTAATAAAAAGGAGATGCATTGACAACATGAAATCAATAATTACAATTAGGAAACCTATCAAAGAAAATGCTGAGAATGGAAGAGATCAGTAGAAAAATTGCTCCTGCCAGGTATTTTAGTGTAAACAGGAAGACTATCCTGAGGATTACAGAAGCCATTAGGAAATGGTTTGTGGCTTAGAGGTGAGAACACATGAGAGAGGGAGAAATTATATGGAGGACAGGAAGGCATATTAAAGGAATATTACCCCCTTACATTATTCTCACATATTACCATAATATATTACCCTCATATTATGACTGAATATTAAGAAGTAGCTCAATTTCTTTTCATTTGCTGAGGTTTGGATATAGTTTATGCACTAAAGCTCATGGCCGGGAAGCTTGGCTCCCAGTGTGAAGATATTAAGAGGTGATATTACTCAGCATTAAAAGAGAATAAAATTCTGGCATTTGCAGGTAAATGGATGGAGTTGGAGAACATCATGCTAAGCAAAGTAAGCCAATCCCCAAAAAAACCCGAAGGGCAAATGTTTTCTCTGAAAAGTGGATGTTGATCCATAATGGAGGATAGGGGAATGGAAAGAATGGAGGAACTTTGTATAGGGCAAAGGGGAGTGCGGGAAGGGGAGGGAGCAATGAGGTAAAAAAAAAAATGGTGGAATGAGATGTATATCATCACCCCAGGCACATGTATGACTGCACAAATGATGTGACTCTTCATCATGTACAACCAAAGAAATGAAAAGCTGTGCTCCATCTGTGTGCAATGAATAGAATTCATTCTACTGTCATGTATAACTAATTAGAACAAATAAAATTTAAAAAAAAAATGAGGTGATAGAACTTTCATAAAATGAGGTCTAGGATCAGTGGCACTACCCTCAGAAGGGATTAGGGGGGTTCTTGTGCAACTCTAGATAGTTCCTATAAAGGTGAGATGTTTTAAAGGAGCAAGTCTAATTCTTGAATCACTCTATCTTTACTCACACATAATAAATAGGTGAGCTAGAATTTGAGCCTAGCTGCCAGGAAGTTTATGTACATGAAGCAAAACACAATGGTGCTCACACTCAATTTAAATGAAACCATTCTGACATCCAAGTATACAGGAATAAGCATCTTAATTTTCCCTATGATCTTTATGTGTTTAAAAATACAACTTACAGTATCAGAGCAAAGGTGAGGCCTGGGGCTCACCTTTGTATAGGGCAAAAAAAATCATTACCATAATCAAGCTAATGAACATATCCATCACTATGTGTCAAGAGGAAGCTATGGGAACTGGAAACATGGAAAAGAGTGGTAGAAGAGAGGTAAATAGTGTGACCCACAGATGGAGCCTTGTTACTGAAACAGACAAAGGAAATTTATATACCAAAATGTCTACTTTTCACTTTTTTTTTGTCCTTTGGGTTTTAGGGTTGTTTTTTTTTTCTCTTCAATTATACATATTTAAGATATATAACTGAATGACTTAATATATATACACAATGCAAAATCATTACCATAATCAAGCTAATGAACATATTCATCACTGTCTGTTTTCTCTCTCCCTCTCCCTCTTTGTAGTAAGAACATTTAGAATCTGCCTCCTTATATGACTGCCATGTTTCTTTATCTTCTCAAACCTTTACCAAATTCAACTATTCAAATGCCTTTCTGTAAGTAGTTTGGCAAATTTTTTAAAGAGGTGTTGAATTTCACATTCAGATTAACATGGTATAAATCACATATCTCATAAACTAGATGGGAAAATAATTTTTTAAAAAGAATAAAAGCAGTAGCCTACAAACAGAGGAGAATGAGAAAGCATATGCCCCTAAGAAGTCACAAAAATCTCAATAAAGATGATGTGAACTTCAAAGGTAGAGAAAAAAGATAGACAGAGTTAGAGATACAAAAAGGTAGCCCAAGGAATTTGAGGAAATTCTTTATATGTGGACACCCTCTGAGAAAGATTTCAGATACCATATTTGGGTTTATTCCTTAATGGTAAATCATACAAATAAAATTGCTTATCACTCATTCAACAAGGTGTTGTGTAAACTTTCTTAACAATGTCTGCATGCCACTATTGCCTCAAATCAGGTTTAGATATTGCCCACAGAATAAGCAAATGAAAGGTTTGTCATGTAATCTACATCCCAAATTAAACAGTGAAGTGTTGCTATAGAGATGTTGCTATAGAAATGTACAGTTAAAAAATATGTGCTTCCTGACAGTAGTGAAACTGGCTGCTTTTTATTTAAATGTATTCTGATATGAAAGTAATAAGGTGCCTTTCAAATAACTCTTTTAAGCCTCTCATCAGTTCCTTCCCAACTATGGCGCACCTTTGGAGTTACTAAAACTTAAGCTTTACTTGTCAAACCCCGACAGTTATTGTATCCTCTTAAAAGGGAATTGAAGCATCATGTAAAGACAGCAATGCCATCAGAGATGTGGTGTTTGAAAGTGAACCTGTCATGAATTCTAAGTGTGGCCCAAATAAAATCATCCCCTGCTATGTCAAACCAGGCCTCTGATAGCAAGAATACTTAACTATGTTCAATGGGGCTTAATGTTTTGTCAGTCATTTATGTTCAAGTTTAAAATATGCTGTCGACTAGAAGTCAACGTCTACTGTAATGAATTACAATTCTCCAAAGGAAGAGCCCACCCCACTCCAACCAAGAAGTATCCATAGAAAACAGAGAATGTCCGTTTTCCTTTGCTCTTTTAACTAATAGAAACTGCAGTGCCCATCAGAAATTATCCTCCATATATGTCATAATAATTACCAGCAAGAAACATGGTGAAATTCCATTTATTGGAAATAAAAATATCTAAGTTAGCTGGTGTTTTAGAGGATTTTTAATGGCTTGAAAAAAAAGTTTACTTATCAATTGAAGAATTTTTAAGCAAACTGTTCTGACATCCAAGTATAAGGGAGTAAGCATCTTAATTCTTCCTATAATCTTTATTTGTTTAAAAACAGAACTTAGAGCACCGGCAAAGCACCTAAGCACCTAGGGCTTAGCTGGAGCTAGGCCGTAGATGAGAGCTATAAATAAGATGGAAGTATAAATAAGTTTCAAGTAAAGGCAAGGATATGTCTGCTTGTTGATTAACAAAAATGTAAAGGTCATCAAAGACAACTGCTGCTGCTGTCATAGGTGGCAAATAAGGGACACAAAAGAATAGAAAATTCTAAGGAATAGAAAATTATGTGACAAGGGGGGAAGGAAAGGCCATGCAAATTTAGTCTTTGGTATATAAATTCAGGAAGTGGAACTGGACAGCTAATAGAATATACATGATTATAAATCCAATCAGAACTTTGAGGGAGTAAGGGCAAGTTTGGGAGATGCTGTGGGTAATGGAGTTGTCATATCATGGATCTCAGACTATTGTGTTGCATATTGATTTCACACTTTATACAAAGCTGTCACATAATAGGTGTGATTTAATTGAATAAATGATATCTCAGCCTTCTGAAGGTTCCACTGGATATCTGCACTTGACCAGGCATATGGATGACAGAATAGGATAATAAGGGGCATTCAATCTCAAACTGATTTTCTTCTAAACCCTGCCTAGTTCTCCACTTCAAACCATGGGAACTCTGAGCCCTTCTGCAAAGTTCTTTGACTTAACAAACTTTAGCTTACTTAGGTACATAATGAGAATAATATTAATATGAGATATAAAGAGCTTCTGAAGGGATTAATTAAGGATAGGGCATGAAAAATATTTAGTAAAGTGCTTCACAAATAGTAAGCTGTCAATGGTAGAGTACATAAAAATGTACTGTTGATTTAAATCAAATGGCTTTTTAAAACTTTTAATGATTTTTGACAAACAGAAGACTGACAAAAATAGAACACATTAACCAAAGGCCTATAACCTTTTCTGTAAAGGGTCAGGTAATAAATATAGGTTTTGCAGGCAGATGGCTTCAGTCACAATTACTCAACTTAGTACTGTGAATGCAGTCACACAAGATGTAATACAGCCACAGTTCTGTTCTAACAAACTTCACAATAACCAATGATGGGCTAAATTCAGTCCATGGGTCACAGTTTGCCAACCCCAAAACCAAACTAAAATCTTTATTCAGATATCATCAGTTTGGACACTAATTTTTTTTTTTTCTCTTCCAGGATTGGATCTGGGGTACCACATTACAACACCTCCCTGTACTCTGCCAGTCTGTGAGTTTCATGGTCTTTCCTTGACCCTCACTAACAGGTGTTTTGAAGAATGTCCCTCAATGTACTTTGTCTTATGTTGTCAAATGATTCTACTATTGGTGTGGTCAAATTTTTGAAATAATACCTAAAAATTGATATTCTCTTCTACAGCTTCGTATCTGACATGCAACTGAAGAAGGCGTAACTCTGGCAAGGCCAGCTATGATCACTTGGTGAGGGTAGTATCTGCCTAATCTCTCCAATATATATATTTTTTCCTTTCAAAACTATTTGTTAGGGGCAAATCTTAAGTCCAGTCCCTAAAGGGAAAAGGAATCAAGCTCTGCCTCCTGGAGGGAAGACTATCAAAGAATGTGTAGATTTATGCTGAAAATACCACAATAATCAATGACTATTTTTGTAGAGATACTGTGAGGCTGTGCAAATATCCTCTTCTTACTCTCTGGTATTTTGTCCATTGAATTTAGTAAGCATCTCTTTGTCTTATCTGTAATAATTACTACAGAAGTGTACTACCAATCATCTACTTTCCTCCTTCCTCTATATTTATTGATTGGAGCCTTGTGGAGAATGTTTATCATTTCTTTCCATTTATGTGCATTCATTCATTCAGTCAGTCAGTCATGTATTCCCATATGCACTGAAGGATATCTATTTTATTTTTGGTTTATCATTCATTACTACTGTTATTTATTTTGCTTCTCAAATTTTTCAGCTTAGACTGCTGGGGGCTTTTTGGAGAAGGCTTCAGTGTACTTCATCATGCTTCCCTGTTCTTATTACTTCTTTTTCTCCTCCTGTTGTTTGGTTTTGTTTTCCTTTAAGCCCTTCCTAACTTTCTGTTACTACAAAACATAGCAGGCTCATCTTTATTTTTCTGTCCCAAATCTAGAATCAGCCATTCCCTCAAGGCACCCATGTTTATTTTATTGGTGGATAAATGATACTTGGAGACCAAGATCTGGGCGCTGGTTGTATTGCCCCTGACACTTTAATACTTCTAGCACTCTCACAGAACAGAGCCAGGAAGCCTAGGTGTGCATTTACACCCATGTGTATGCACATATCTCTAATTTAGAATAACCAAATAAAAGACAGGAGGCTCAGTTAAAACTGAATTTCAGATAAACAATGAATTTTTAATATACATATGTCCTAGTTATCATATAGGGCATGATTATACTAAAGAAATATTCTTGCTTATCTGGAATTCACATTTAACTGGAAGTCCTGCATTATTACTTGCTAAATATACCAACCATAATATTTATTTCTGAATGTATATTAAACATGAATTAATATTGACCAGCAATTCTAATCTAGCACCACAGGGTTCATGCTAGCCTCCCTTAACTTGCTTCTTTGTGACTTTTTTCTTTGACAGTGAAGACCTTGGTTCTCATTATCTATAATATATGTGCTTATTTGTTCAGCTCTACTTTACACATAAAGTAGTTTAAGAATAACAAAAATATATTCGTATGGAAAACAATTGATCAACTAGAGTACAGATTTTAATAGTCAATTTTTATTTTTAGCTTTATAGTATCTAATCAAAAATTGGGGTCAGTTCTTCTCCTTTGCCTTTGGTGAATTTTTACTATATAATATGATAAACCTTGAGGTATTTTTTCACAGTCTCCATTTCATTATGGAATACTCTTTTGGTTAATTTTTTGCATATAAAAAAGCATAAAAAGTCATTCTTTATTGCTTAAAACTTAAGCATTCTTTGTAATTTACAGTCCCATGGTTTAACAAGTAATTCAGTTTTGTAATAACCACCACAATATCACACAGAACAGTTCAATCCAGAGCTGAGGTGGCCGCAGCAGCTGTGGAGGATGCAGTCAGGGTCCTGGCTTCCGCCCCATTCCCACCATGGTGACAGTCGCTGAGCTCCTGGTGCTCCTGGCCATAGCCTCAGGCTACTTGATCAGCATCCACCCGCAAGCCAAGTAGTGTTTCTTCCAGCTGGACCCCTTGGGCACTAAGATGAGCCTCATCTTAGAGGTGGCAGACAGCGGCTTCCTGGACATTAACATGGAGATTACAGGCCCTGACAATAAAAGAATTTATAAAGGAGACCACGAGTCCAGTGGGAAATACACATTTGCTGCTCACATGGACAGAACATATAAGTTTTGCTTTAGTAGTAGGATGTCTATCATGACTCCCAAGATAGAGATGTTCCTGCTGATGTTGGGAAGGCTCCAGAAAGACAAGACATGAAAACAGAAGTTCACTAGAACATGCTAAAAGAAATTATTAATGAATTAGTGGTGACCATAACTGCTGTAAAGCATGAATGGAAGTATATGGAAGTCAGGGAGAGCCATCAATTACAACACAACCAGCAGAGTGGTTCTCTGGTCCTTCTTTGAAGCTCTTGTTCTAGTTGCCATGACATTGGGACAGATCTACTACCTGAAGAGATTTTTTTTTAATGCCTGGAGAGTTGTTTAAAAGGCCTTTTTCTGATGATGCCAAACTCATAATTCATTTGTTTACCAACCATCTTGGTCGTAATAATGTCCTTAGTTTCTACATTGTTATTTTCTGAACTGTACTTTCACAGCTTATGTTTCTTTGTGATTAATAGATATTGGGGGAAAAATCCTTCTTAGGAAAGTGGTAGTGAAAATTTGACATTTGATTGGCATAAAATTTCTTATTTGTATGTTGCCTCTGTTACACAGGGTCCTTCCAGAACTCAAACACTGTAAATGAAATATAGAAGTATAGTCTTTATTATGTCTTATTTCCCTTTTTTTTTGTAATAAATGCAGTTTGTTTAGAAAATCAGCACAGAGCCTGATAGTACTTTACTAAAATGGCTGCGTTCTTTGGATTCCCTCATCCTGTGGTTCAGGTCAGTAATGATTCATTTTATTGAGTCATCACATGAAGCAATAGTCTATATCTTGACATTTTCTGCCCAGCCTGATAGCCATGCTGACTGGGGAGTGTACGAAGAGGCTGATTGTGTTTATACTTTGTCTTTTGTTTCTTTATTTGTTTGTTTTAAACATGAGACTTGTCCCACATTTTTACATTTGACCTTAGGACTCAATCACATCCGATTAAAGGGATGACACAAGGAGCTTATAATCTTTTCTTGTTTGTTTTTGCCTGACCTCAAAAGAAGTCTCTGGTAAAACTGGTTCTCTGGGTGTTTGAGCAAATGCTTTCCACAAGGGCACATCTCCTTTTTCACACTTGACACCTAGAAAGTATTCATTCACACACCTGGAAAAATCTGATGCCAAAAGGTGAAAGCCTCTTGGGTTTCATTGCAGTGATCTACAGCCACTATTTGATTTTTGAGCAAGTCTTTTGGGCCACTTTAAGACACTGAGTATCAGTGTCAATACTAGGGTTTTGGTTTTTGTTTCTTTCTTCGTTGGTACATGTGAATTTTGTTTTATATAAAATGAGAGGATTTTCTCTCTATCTCCGATGATGGGTTTAAAATTAAAGGAGCATCTGGTTTTGGTGTGGAAATGGTTCAGGATTATGTCGTGACCAATGTATATTAGTTACTTGGCAGATTGTTTTGAATATTTGCAAAGGGAAAACTACAAGAAACAAGTTTTATATGATTAATTTAAATTTGTTACAGGTTTTGATGTTCAGGACTATTTTTCAAACTTGGGTGAAAATACTTGCAACTGTTTATTGGTAAGGTGACTGTTTCACCTTAGGACAAGTGTGTGTGTGTGTGTGTGTGTGTGTGTGTGTGTGTGTGAAAACACTTCAAAATTGTATTAAAAGATGTAAATTTTTATATACACCAGGTTCGATAAATAAATAATTATTGAAAGAAAGAAAGAAAGAAAGAAAAAAAGAAAGAAAGAAAGAAAGAAAGAAAGAAAGAAAGTTCAATTACCCTGTAAGTTATCTTATACAACCACTATTGTCAAACCTTACTCTTAACTCCAATCTCTGGCAAGGCCTGATCTATTTTTTATTGGTATGGTTTCCCCAGAATGCTGTATATAGAAAAATCACATATTGTAGTCTTTTGAGTCTATTTTCTTTCATTTGGCAAAGTATACTTAAAAGTCATCATTCCTGCTGTTGTCTGAGTCAATGGTTCACTCTATATTATTGATGAGTAATATTTCATTGTTGGATGTACTACAGTTTTGTTATCTGTTTACCTTTTGAAAGATATCTAGGTTGTTTTCAGTTTTCAGAGACAGTAAATTTTCACATATAATTTTTTGTGTGAACATAATTCTTTTACTTATGAAAATTTATGATAAAGACTTATGTATGGTCATTATGTGCTTAACTTCATAAGAAAATTCTGTTTCCAGAGTGACTATACCATTTAGTATTTTCATCAGCAATGAATTTCCAATTGCTCTGTGTTCTTATCAGAACTGCATATTACAGATTTCAAAAATTTTGCTATTCTAATAAATCTGCAATGATATTATATTATGGCTTTAATTTCCACTGCTCTAATAAATAATTATGTTAAACATCTTCCTATGTTTATTCGCCATTTTTATATCCCCTTTGCCCATTTTTAAATTTAATCATTAAATAGAATTCTATCAGTCTTGTATTTTAGAAATAAGGCATTTATAAAATATGTGATTTGCAAATACTTCCTCTCAAGCTATATGCTGTCTTTTTTTTTTCTTAACAATGTCCTTTGCAGAAAAAAGTTTTCATTTTGATCAAGAACAGCACATTAATTTTTCTTTTAAAAATTATGTTTTTGGCTGTATAGTTTAGTCTTTTGCTATATAGTTTCATGGTTTATTGTATCTATAGACTCATTACTAACCCAAGTTCATGATTATTTGTTACTATTTATTCTAGAAGTTTGATAGTTTTACAGTTTATACTTAGGACTATGATCCATTTTCAGTCATTTTTGTAAACCCAAAGTATGTGTTGAATATTTTTTAAACATGATTGTACTCATATCCCAGTATCATTATTTCAAAAGATTATTCTTTCTCCATTGAATTGCCTTTGACATCCTTGTCATAGACTAGTACAGTAGTCTATATTTGTATAGGTCTGCTTCTGTGCTCTCTAGCTCTCTATCAACTCTCATTGATATATGTATCTCTGCTTTCACCTATGCCACATCAAACTGTAACTATAAATTTCTAGGAAGGTTTTTTTTTAAAGTTTTGGCATAAAATTGAATGGGGTATCCTTCAATGTTTTAGCACATAACATGTATATGTTGTATAATGTTCAAATGAGGGAAAGCATATATATCACTTCAAATATTAACCACTTATTTGTGGTGAAAATGTACAAAAACTCTTTCTTCACCAGGCATGGTGATGCATACCTGGATTCTCAGCAACTCGGGAAGCTGAGGCAGGAGGATCACAAGTTGAAAGCCAGCTTCAGCAATTTAGCAAGATCCCAGGAAGCTTAGTGAGACCCTGTCTCAAAAAGTAGATAGATAGATAGATAGATAGATAGATAGATAGATAGATATAGATATCTTTTCAAGTACTTTTTAACTGTATAGAACATTGTTGTTGTCCATAGTCTCCCTAGTATGCAATAGCACACCAGAAGTTTTTCCACTTATCTAACTATAAAACTGCCGCGTCCCCTCGCCAGCAGAGGAAACACGACACAGGATTCTTCCTTCAGCAGTTTATTCAGGCCTTTGTTTAGACATGTCTTTTAGCTTGTTTCTCTCTCAAACTACTACTACTCCTACTGCTACTCCTACTACTACTCCTACTACTACTACTACTGCTACGTGCCCCAGCCTTAATAAAGCAGATAAAGCCCCAATGCACAACTGCCACGTGGATCTTTCTCATAGGGTGTTTTACAGCTACGTGCCAACTCTCCCAAAATAAGGAGTTGTTTATCACAGGCCACGGCGCTTATCAGCGCCATCTTGTAATGGCGGCCACAGTACACAGAAACGGCTCACCACATAAAACTATAATTTACTATGTGGTAGCCACCCTTTATTACCTTCACTCACCCCTATTTTCCTAGCTACTATTCTATTTTCAAATTCTATAAGATCAACTTTTTAGATTCCAGTATAAGTGAGATCTTGCAATATTACCCCGGCTTATTTTGCTTAACATAATGGCATTTAATCCATCTTCCTACAAAGGACAGGATTTTATTCATTTTATGGCAAAATGGTATTCTATCCTACAACTATTGCACATTTTATTTTTCTGTTCAATAGATTGACTCAAACTGTTTCCATTTCTTGGCTATTGTAACTAGTGTTGCAATAGTCATGGGAGTACAGAAATACTGATTTGACATACTGATTTCATCACCTTTAGCTGCTTACTCATTAGTAGAATTTCTGGATAATATGGTAGATTTATTTTTCATTTTTTGAGGAACCTCTTACTGTTTTCCATAATGGCTGTACTAATTTACATTCCTGCAATAGTGTACAAGTGTTTCCTTTTCTACATATTCTTGTTGGCAGATGTTATCTCTTGTGTTTTTGTTTTTGTTTTTAACAGCCATTCTTACTGGAATGAGGTGTTATTGCTTCTATTTGAATTGCATTTCCCTGATTATTAGTGATGTTGGGTAATTTTTATGAGCCAGATGGTCATTTGTATGTCTTTATTTTAGAAATGTGTATTTAAGTCTATTGCCCATTTTTGAAATTAGGTTATTTGGGTTTTGTTGTTGTTGTTTAGTTTTTTGTTGTTATTGAGTTGTTTTTGTTCCTTACCACTCTGCATATTAACCTTTTGTCAGATGAATAATTTACAAATATTTTCTTCCATTCTGTAGGTTGGCTCTTCTCTCTTTTGTTTATTTTACTATATGTAAGCTTTTTAGTTTGATGTTATCCCATTTGTCCATTTCTGCTTTTGTTTCCTGAGTTTTGGGGTATTTATCTAAAATATCCTTGCCTATTGCTATGTCCTGAAATATTTTTCCTATATTTTCTTCTAATAGTTTCAAAGTTTCAGATCTTATACTTAGGTGGAGTTTTGTACAAGATGAGAGATTGGAGTCTAGTTTCATTCTTCTGCATATAGATAACCTGTTTTCCAATACCATTGAAGGGATTATCCATTCCCAATTCATGTTCTTAGCACCTTTGTCAGAGATCAGTTAACTATAGAAGCTGGATTTACTTCTAGGCTCTCTATTCTGTTCCATTGATCTATGTCTGTTTTTATAACAATATCAAGCTGCTTTGCTTACTTAGTAGCTTTGTAGTACATTTTGAAATCAGATACTATAATACCTCCTGCTTTGTTCTTTGGGCTCAAGATTGCTTTGGTTATTTGGGTGTTTTTGGTTTCGTTTGTTTTGATGAATGCTTGTAATCCCTCCCAAACTGCTGGGATTACAAGCATGCACCACCACACCCAGCAGTATGAATTTTTTTTTTTAAGAGAAAGAGAGAGAGAATTTTTTTAATATTTCTTTTTTAGTTTTCAGTGGACACAACATCTTTATTTTTTATTTTTACATGGTGCTGAGGATCGAACCCAGTGCCCTGTGCATGCCAGGCGAGTGCGATACCGCTTGAGCCACATCCCCAGCCCAATGAACATTTTAGCTGTATTGATTCTTCCAGTTCATGAACATAGGATGTGTTTCCATCTTTCTGTGGCTTATTCAATTACTTTAATCAATCTTATAGTTAAGGAGATATTTAACCTCTTTTGAAGTATTCCTAGGTGCTTTCTTAAGCTTATTGTAAATGAAATTGCTTTCTTGGTTTCTTTTTCAGATTATTTGCAATTAGTGTATAAGAATTCTATTGATTTTTTGCATGTTCATTTTGAATCCTGCACCTTACAATATAGATGAAAATAATCTGAATCTGTCTTCAAATATTACTAAACACTCAACATATAACATAGGATCTTTTAACAATGTATTTTAACTCTTTTCCATTTTCATTTTGATTTTTTGTTCTGTATTTTATTCTTTCATATTCTATAAACACACAATACATTAATACACTATTTTCCAAAATGTTTACTTCTTAGAACAACTAAACACTAGAAACATAGTTTTATTTTATCTTCTTTTTTTTCATTTCCAGTGCTATTCATTTTATTGTATGTATCCAATCTTCTAACAATGTGCTATGATTCTTAGATACTTAGTAATCTATTCTCTGTGCTTATTAAAACTTTTGATGCTTGTTGAAGATAAAGGACATGAATCTGGGGAACATTTTGGCATTGATTATTATTCCCCTTCCCCAACCAGTTCCATATGGAACCTCCCTTGGGATTCTTTATAATCTTCCCTGTGAGTATCCAGTGGCCTTCCTGAAGGAAAACCCTACATGAGAGTACAAACCTCTTATGTCTGTGGCCCTCGAAAGTTTCACACTCTTTTTGTATTCTTTGGCCTTTCACAGTTCCTTTAAAAATCTTTAGCTACATTTTTTTTTCTAGCTTCTGCAATGACTAGGCCCAAATAAGCAAATTTTAGCATTTTGTCTTTCACTACTTGTGCCTGCCTTTCCCCATTTTGAATTTAGCTGTTTGCTCTTCACCCTATGTCCTCTGATAGCTTCAAGAACATTCCTTGATTTGTAGTTTGTCCAGCTTTTATCTTGTTATAAGGGTGGGAGCAATGTCCTTTCCAGCTCTCTATATCTTTGAGCTCTCAGCTGACATTTTAAAATATTCTTTAAATATACTCAAGGATATTACTAAGATTAGAATGTCTTCACTCAGCCCAAAGAAAATCATGATTTGCAGTGATGCCGCAGATATGGAAATAGGTTAGTCTTTATGTTATCAATACAGAGTTTGGCAACAACTCCGATGTGAGTATTTGAGATGATAAAAATAATCATTCAAAATCTAATTACAAATGCTACAACAGATGTTTTTCAAATGTTAATGGCTTACTTGTTCTAATGCTAAAATGTGCTTTATTTAAATAAAGGTCAACAACACAAGGGATGCATTTTATTAGGCTTATATCAATAGTTCTTTAAGAAAGAAAAACTCCAGCTTGACATTTACAAGTACTGTCACTATTCAAGTAGATGAGGGGGAAAAAAAATCAGAGGGTGGGCATTCCCTGCAGGGAGAAAAGTATGGTTAGGAATCTCAGAAGAATATAGAGAATTAAAAAAATAATCTCCAAGCCACTCTTCAAGGCACAGTCGGAGAAAATTTTCACTGTAATTGTCACTTTCATGGAAAATCTGAAAGAACTTATATTTATGAGGTGATCCTAACAGTAGTTAATATCTCAGCTTTGTGTAAGCCAGTGTATAATATTATAAAAATGTTTACACGCAGAAAATGCTATGTAGGCCTCACATAAAAAAAAAACTGCTATATATAAACACAAGTTCCTTCAAAAGATTAGGGGTATAGTTAATTTGTACTCCAAGGAATTTTATGGATGCAGATTTGCAAAGGTTGGAGCAGGAACTAAAGATAAATGTTGTCATATATAACAGAGAAAAAGAAGTAATAAAATGTGAGAGAAAGGTCAGGAGAACAGCAAGGAAGTTGGCAGTAGGCCAGGGTGCTACCTGGGCAGAAATAGCCACTGTGGTCTCTAGGTGGGGAATAAACTATGTGATTCTAAGTTATTGTGAGGTGAGCAAGGTGATCCTTGAATAAAGCTTTATTTTTAAAAACCATGTCACATAACTTATTTTTATCCATAGTGCTTTGGAGCATTATGATTCCACAGTAGAAGTTATTTCCACATTTGGATCAACCCAGGGCAAAGATAAAGGACTATGTCCTAAAGCAAGAATCGCTCAAAAGGGACTCAAGAATAAAGTGCCTTCACCTCTTCCCACTCTCTCTCTATCCCATAGAACTCAGCAAAGTCATGAAAGAGCTATGAGTTTTTCAGTTTCTAAAATAAGGCAATTTCCACACCTCCTGAGTTTGCTAACAGCCAGCTACCAGTGTATTTAACTCTGTGTGACACCTGAGTCTCTTCACCCACTTGTGAAACCCTATGAACAAGGTTTACCATAGAATATATTACTTAAGAATAAAGAGATTGTGCCTAGCATTTGTGTTCATGATAATGCAAGTAAAGAACCTACTTTCTGTTTTAATCCTTGTAGGTCCAAATGCAGGAACCAGCCACCGACCCCCTTACACCCTTCCAAAGAAAGTACAATTACTTGGGCAGGACTTGTAAGATGAAATGTTTCAGCAAAAATCATCACAGCAATTTCATGCTGGGTCCTGATGTTGTCTACAGCACAGGATTACTTTTAAAAGATCTCATGTTTCCCTCAAGATAACCCAGTAAGATATGCAGTAGTATTCTCCGGGAACTCAGGGCTTTCTTCTTAAAACCTAACATGCTACCTACCAACAATAGCTCTATCCTCTTCACCTTGTCCCCACACTAAGGACTGCCCAGCTGCAAGCACACAGAGTTAGCATCCACGAATATTGATATCTTTTCAACAGTTCCATTTGTTATATAGAAAAACAGTGAAAAATCCTTGAAAAAGAAATAATCTTTTCCCGATTCATGAAGTGATTTAATAATGTCCTAAAATCTGAAAATAAGGACTATAAACAATGTCATTCAATATTGAAAATATCATGGATATTGATAGACTATTAACTTTTAAGTATTAAATATCAGATTTTCTCTAATTAGAAACAAAGTAGAGGACTGTGTAAGTTTTCTACAAAAAGATTCAAGAACAGAATAATATATTAAAAACTCTATATCAGTATCTCAACATTCTGTCTCTGTGGTGGCTTATGTATATTTTTCACTTCATAAGTTGAATGATTTGAAATTATGAACTAAATAAGAAAATATGGCTGTTCCATAATTAGGTTCTTTATTTTTATTTTTTTATTTTTTGGAGGGGGGATTACTAGGGATTGAACTCAACGGCACTTGATCACTAAGCCATATTCCAAGCCTTATTTTGTATTTTATTTAGAGACAGGGTCTCACTGAGTTGCTCAGCACCTCACAACTTCAGCAGAAGTGAGGTGAAGTTGCCTTTGAACTTGTGATCCTCCTGCCCCAGCCTCCCCAGCCGCTGGGATTAGAGGCATGGGCCACCACACACAGCTATAATTAGGTTCTTGATGGTAGATATTGATATTATGTAGTTACAAGGATTTTCTTCCCACAGAGTCAAAGTATTATATAATTTGAAAAAGAGAAATGTTGTTTTAAAAATAGCGGAGAAACAATTGAACATATAGAGGGGTATACAATCTTAGGTACAATAAAGCAAAAAGATAAAAAACTTGAAAGCAAAAGTTCATTGTACTAAAATAAAATCTTTTAAATAGACTAGCATTATTACATTAGAAATATATTAACTGAGCCAGGCACAGTAGCACACGCCTGTCCCAATGGCTTGGGGACTTGAGGCAGATTGATCATGAGTTCAAAGCCACCTCAGCAAAAGTCAGTCACTAAGCAACTCAGTGAAATCCTGTCTCTAAATAAAATTCAAAATAAGGATGGGGATGCGGCTCAGTGGTTGAGTGCCCCTGAGTTCAATCCCTAATACACACACACTCACATACACACATCCACACAACTATTCAAATTTATTCATCTTACAAATGAGAACATTGACTCTGGAAAAGCAAAGTGACTTTCCCAAAATCACAAAGAGATTAGAAGAGCTAAAATCAGAACAAAAGTCGCCTTTCCCACAGTCTAGTATGATTTGTACCATACCAAAAAATTTTAATAGTTTAGTGCTGAATTAATTATAGTTTTTCATACTATACATAATGCTAGTGTCTTCTTCATCTACTCATTCAGACTTAGAGAATAAAAACTAAACTTATGATTGAAACTTTGGCATGTCCCACACAACTAAATTCTTTTCATCATTCACATGCAATGACAGAAAAAGAAAAAAACGAAAAACTCACTTTACTTTGGGCATACAAGGAGGTGGGAAGAAATAAATTTCTATTTATATAACTGGCTCCAAGTTTCCAGGGAAAACTCCCTTCACTCAGATAATGCTTTGATAAAACTCTGAGGAGGGAAAATGCTAAGTCCTGGGTTGGTGGTGAGGGGTGGAATCTCATAAGGAAACTAAAAAATGAAACAAATGGCTAACTTGCCCTTCATAGCCATTTAATGGTAATTGGAATTGAGGGAAAAGCCTGCGAATAAGGAAGAAATTAGTCCAAATAACAGGCTGTTGGGTGATGTGAACAAAAATAAAAGATTTGATGATAGGGTGTCTAAAATATTTAGAGAGCAATACTTAATTTTAATTTATCTTATTTTCTAACAACACACTCTCACTATTAAGTTAAAAAGAAATAAATGCCAAAATTAAGGGGGAAATATCTCAATTTGTTCTACAAAAAACACCTAGGCTAATGGACATCATTAAAAAGTGAGTTACATGATTTTTATTTTATGCCTGAAACAGTGAAGGGATGGAAGACCCAGGAAGAGAGACTTGGTAAGATATTAAATTTCAGCAGAAGATTGGTACAAAAATTTGAGAAGTTATGGAATTCTAAAATGCAAGTCTACCTCCTCCAAGCATCCTTGACACATTAAGAGAAAATCAACCTCATCATTTTATGGTATATTAGCCCAAATTGTGTTTAATTTAAAATAAATATATATATATATATATATATATATATATATATATATATATATATATATATATTCCTGAGTCTGGTTGACTTCTGGATTGGAATAGTATGAATAATGAGTGCATAATAAAAGCAAAAACTCTAACAACAGTCAATTCTTTTCTCTGAATTTGATCATCACATTATATTTGGCAGCTGACAAAATCAGAGATGACTTCTATCACTAGGTGAGGCTGAAATCAGTTTGTTTTAGTGTAGTTTATGTTTTAGTCAGCTTTTTTATTGCTGTGACCTAACCACCCAAAAAGAAGGAGAAAGAAAACTTTATTTGGGGCTTATGGTTTCAGAGGGCTCAGTCTATAGACAGCCAGCTCCATTCCTTGGTGCTGAAGGTAAGGCAGAAGAACATCATGGCAGAAGAGTGTGACAGAGGACAGCCTTAGATGGATATGATTTTACCAATTCCTGAGATGCCCTCAAGCCATCTTTTTTTTTTTATTATCTCTGGGCAAAGTCTTTAGCATTTCTTTAATGGCAGTAATGTCTTTAACAACTGCAACTTCCTTAGCCCCAGTGTTACTCTCACCTTTCAAGTCCAAGTTTTTAAATCTTTTTGCTCCTGAATATCACAATAAACTTGGATAAAAGCTGCCACCAATATACATTCTACTACCTAAATGCTATGGTACCTAGACATAACTTATGCCAGATTAAGAAGTTCATTGTTTTTTTAAAATCAGCCTAACAGAAAATCTAAGGATGCAGACAACTTATTAGCCAGAAAATAATATAAATGGCCTCTACTTCAAATTCCAATAGACTTCTCCTTTTCTGAACCCTGTTTAGACCTGTCTTCACTGTCCACAGTCCTATTGGCATTTAGGTCTTCTGCACACCCACCAGAATCATCCATTAAGCTCCATTTACAAAAATCTAAAGGATTCCTTGCTTGAACTGCTAAACATCTCAAAATTTCTGCCATGGATTCCAGAAAGCTCCAAAAACTCTGAAACACATAGGTGAGTCACAGCAATGACCCCAATTCTTGGTACTAATTTCTGTTTTAGTCAGGACCCACCCACCAGCCACACCTTTAGCCACCACTCAGTTAATCCCATCAGGGCATGATTCACTGATTGGGTTAATAACTCATAAGCCAACCATTTTTTCCTCTAAACCTTCTTGCATTGTCTCACACATGAACTTTGGGGGAACATCTCATATTCAAACCATGAAAGTTTGTTTGATGATATGCAAAGAAGCCAAAATGTTTAGGATGTTTAGATCACACCAGATGCCTTTCACAACATAAACTTTACAAGAGTTATAGAGTTAAGTGTAGATTAAAATACATGAAAACTAGGAGAATAACGATGATGATAGACAGAACAATTTTAAACAATCATTTCTTTGGTGAAAAATTAGGGTGACCACAAAACAAAAACATACTTCTATAGCTCTTATGGAAACAGAAAAAAAATGGAATTTGACAAAGATAGCAGGTAAGAACCAGTCCTGATATTACATAGATCATAACTATCCTACAACAAACACATGAATTCAAATAGTTATATAACCAAAAGTCATAAAGAGGGTATTCAAAAGAGAGGAAACCTAATTATTAAGTAAACATAAAAGAATTGTATAACCACATTATTGATCAAAATAATTAAAGTTAAATAATAGCATCTTTATTGTATGATAATCAAATTTCATGAAAAATCAAATTTTTGTAATAATATTTCATGCTAACTGATTATCATTTAACCACCAGAATATGATTGAGCTTCATCAGATTTGCACAGTGTACAAAGAGTGATCATTAGTACTTTTCTAGAAAACAAAATGACAGTATTCACTAAATAATGACAAGCCTGGGGCTCAGTGGTAGAGCATTTGCCTAGCATGTATGAGGCACTGGGTTCAATCCTCAGCACCACATAAAAATAAACAAATAAAATTAAGGTACTGTGTTCATCTACAACTAAATAAAGTATTTACTAAAAAAAGAATGACAAACCTAGTAATGCCAAGTAAATTGTAGTTAAGAAATAAAATTGTACCTGTCCTAAACATTAAAAAGGAGAAATAAGTAAATTATAAAATATATCAATTAAGTTTTATATAATAATTTTAAACACTAAAAAATTGCAATTTGTTGTATCACTCTATGTAATAATAGAGACCAAAAAATGCAATCTAAACTCAGAATGCATATATAAATGCATAAATATATATAAAGCATACATATATATATGCTTTTGTGTGTGTACTTGTATATGGTGAAAATCAAAAACCATTGTGTGAGGAATAAAGAATGAATTCATCTTTTAAATGTTTATTGTTATTATAATATTCATGTGAGAAACAGGGACACAGGGTTTTAGGAAGAAGAAAGTCATACTGAATATGGTTCATATATAAGTCTTGCTTTTAATATTTGTGTCATTTTATCTGTTGACAAATACCTTTCCTCATTAAATTAAAAGAAATATTAGAGCCATATTATCTGATTTATCTTTCTATCAAATATTTCTTAAATTATGTTAACTCCCAGTGTTAGTGAGATATGGTGTCCTTATTAGGCAACAGTAGCAAGGATGACTAAAATGAAATAATTTATTTTAGTACGAATTTAGATGCCCTGATAATACCAGTGAGTGGTAACGTATTTTCAAATATTTCATTCATTTATTTACTTATTGATTTTCTATTATTTCCATCCAGTAATATACAAATTCTTAGTGTTCTACATCCTTTCCTCCAGATTTATTATTGTTTAAATTTTAAGCCATTCTGGTGGGTTTGTAGAGATATTACTCTTTGGTGATAGAAACTATTTTAGATATTTTCTGTATAATACGTATTAATACCCAATAAAGTCATGAGGAAACAGGCATTAACAAATGTCAGCTAGAATTGGAAACTTAGTTGTCAAACTATGGAGTTAGAGCTCTTAACTTCTGTAGGAGCACACCTCTGCAGGTACCACATCGATTCCCTTCCTTGTTCACCTGCAAATCACTGCACCAGCAGGGTTATTTTAGTGAAAGAGATTAAAATCTGTCATTCTTTTCCCATTAACTCAAAATATTAATCAATCTGAGGTTGCTTTTTCTCCTTTTAACCTATGACATTCATAAATGTGTCTTTTAAGCATTAAGAACTAGTGTCCAAGTTGAAATGTCAGTTAACATAACTTATGAAACAAAGTAAAACCCTAGAGTTGACTATATTTCTAAGTATAATTATGTATAATTTAAGGGTTTTAAAGATATGTGATGAATGCCTCCCTTATCACACCTCTAAATACGTTAGAGGAAAAGCTAAGAGTTTAACCAGAACATGAGGCATATTAATTTACTCTTTCAGTTGTTCTCTATAGAATCAGGCTCAGAATTATGAGCAATTTTATTCATAGCAAAGTACATATAAAAACGAGTAACTGTTTTTCCAGACTTCTTTCTTTAAATTAAAAAATATTATTTGACAATAACTATTTACTTATTGAGTACATGTGATTTTTATTGCAAGTAGCAATATTCAAATATTTATATAAATATAGGAAAAATTTAGATAGAAATAAAGACAGCATAAAATGGTTAAATCAAGCCTATTAACATATTCCTCATTTCACCCACTTTTCTTTTCTGTGTAGATGGTCAAAGCATTCAAAATATAATCTTTTAGCAATTTTGAAATCTGCAATACATTATTGTTAACTGCAATCACCACGATGAACAGTAAATCACTAAAACTTGTTTTTCTTTTCAAACTAAAGCATTTTACCTTTTGATCAACATCTTTCTCCCCAACCCCAGTCTCTCACCCAACCTCTGGTAACTACCTTTGTACTCTCTGCTTCTGAGTTCAATTTTTCAGATTCCAAATATAAAAGTAAGATCATACAGTATTTGTCTTTATTTTACTTAATATGTTGTCCTCCAGGTTCATCTGCATTGTTGCAAAATACATAAATCCTTTTTAAAGGCTGTATAGTTACTTTGTCTTTCTGATTGTTTCTCTATATATTATTTAAAGAAAGGCAAAAGCTTAAAATTTCCAAATTTGTGATGACTTGTATCATGTTACATATACTTTTAAGCTTCAGGTATCTTCTACTAATTACTATTGGTTCTCTCTTTTTTCTGTCATTTAAATGAATTTTCCACCCCAGAGAGTGGTTGGAATTTTTCAAACAAGTTATACTTTCTGGAGAAGAAAGATTAGTTTCACACATAATACGTATATATTTAAATATTTTTATATGTTATATAATAAATATATTATAATATTCTTTAAATATTATAAGCAAAGCACAACTATTTATTTTGTAAATTTTATTTTAAATTTTGGTTAGCTGAGTCAGTATGAGGTATTGGGAAGAGGTGACATTCAAGAATGTTTCTTTAATGTATTTCAGTGAAAAGTAAGGGTTGAAGAAGGAATAGAAAACTGCAGAGAAATATTTTTTGTTTGATTTAGGAAGGTAAAATAATTCTATTTTAAGCTTAAAACTCATGTGTCAATAACAGTGTAGTATTATTCTAAATGCACACATATCAATAGAATTTTCTATTATAAACCATAACCACTTGTGGAAAGTTTATTTTTATTGCACAGTTTTGTGACTCTTTTCACAATGTAACTATAAAAACTATAAACTTATACATGACTTAAAAGTATATCTTTATAATTTGATTGAAAGTTATGATGAGTTATACTGTTCATGTAGCTCATTCTACATGTTAGTTTTCACAAAGTGCTAAATAGTGCAAAGACTAGCACAGAAAACAAATGTACCACTAAAATCAACATGATTTTAATGAGGAGTAGTGTATTCTTTTTTCACTTAAACTGATGGAGAATCACTAGAATTTTGTAGTGTTGAAAATCCATATAAAGACAGGTAGTATTTTTTGAAAAACTATATTTCATTATAGAAACATTTGTGTAGAAATGGCCTCATATGACCTTGAGATCACCACAAACAAAATGAATTATTCAAATTGAGTTTTCAAAGCTCTGTGTCAGTTTTTGTTTTCTGTATTGAAGAGAACCCTAAATGGTCACTGGACAGACAGAATTAATATTGTCAAAATGGTTATAATAATAAAAGCAATAATAGATTCTGTGCAATTTTCTTCACATCACTGATGAAATTCTTCACAGAATTAGGAAAAAAAATCCTAAAATTTATTTGGGAGAATAAAAGAAATGATAGTAGAAAGAATCAGACATTTTTACCCTATGTGCATATGTGATTATAGGGCAGTGTAACTCTACATCATGTACAACCAGAAAAATAAGAAGTCATACTCCATGTATGTATCATTTGTCAAAATGCATTCTACTGTCATGCATAACTAATTAGAACAAATAAAAAATTGTCCAAAATAACCAAAGTAATACTGAGCAAGATCTCAAATTATACTATAGAGGTATAGTAACAAAACAGCATGGTATTGGCATTAAAACAGACATGAAGACCAATGAAATACAGTAGAAGATACAGAGACAAACCCACATAGATATAGTCATTTGATATTTGACAAAGGTGCCAAAAAACTTATGTTGGAGAAAAGATAGACTTTATAACAAATGATACTGGAAAACTAGATATCCATGGGTAGAAAAATGAAACCAGATCCCGGTCATTCCCGCTGCACAAAAGTTGACTCTAAAAGGATCAAAGAACTAGGAATTAGACCAGAAATTTTGCAACTGTTGGAAGAAACATAAGGTCAACACTCCAACATATTGATGCAGACATCAACTTCCTTAACAAGACCCCTAAAACTCCAGAAATGAAACCAAAAATCAACAAATAAGGGGGCATCAAGTTAATTTTCTGCTCAGCAAAGGAAACAAGAATGTAAAGGGAGACTACAGAATAGGAGAAAATCTTTACCAGCTACTCCTACAATAGGGGATTAATATCTAGGATACACAAAAAACTCAAAAGCTTAGCACCAAAAATTTTAAAAAAAAACCACCAAATAGCTCAATAAATAGGCAAAAGAACTAAATAGAAATTTCTCAAAAGAAGAAATGTAACGGCAAACAAATATATGAAAACAAAAGTCAATGTACTTGGCAATCAGGGAAATGTAAATCAAAACTACATAGAAATTTCATCTAACACTAAGAATGGCAATCATGAAGAATACAAATAATAAATACTAGCTGGCACAGTGGTACATGCCTGGAATCCCAGGGCCTCCTGGCTGAGGCAGGAGGATCACAAGTTCAAAGCCAGCCTCAGCAAATATAAGGTGCTAAGCAACTCAGTGAGACCCTGTCTCTAAATAAAATACAAAATAGGGCTGAGGATGTGTCTCAGTGGTTGAGTGCCCTTGAGTTCAATCCCCAGTACCCAAATAAATATATAAATACTAACAAGGATATGGGGTAAATGGTACACTCATATATTGTTGATAGGACTGCAAGTTAGTGTAACCACTTGGAAAGAAAGGAGATTCTTTAAAAAAAAAAAAAAAAGGAATAGAACCACTACTATATGACCCAACTATCCTGATCCTTGGTATTTATCCAAAAGAACTAAAATTAGCATATTTTAGTGATATAGTCACATCCATGTTTATAGGAGCACAATTAACAATACCCTAGTTGTGAAATCAACCCTGGTGCCTGTCAACAGATGAATGGATAAAGAAAATGTGGTATATATACAAAATGGAGTTTTACTCAGCCTTTAATAAAGAGGAATGAAATTATGACATTTGCTAGTAAGTGAATAGAACTGGAGAACATTATACTAAGTAAAATAAATCATACTGAGAAACTCAAAAAGTTTTCTCACAAATGTGGAAGCTATTGAAAAATAAGGGAAAAAAAAAGAGGATGATCTAATAAAATAGAGATTAATGAAATAGAGGTAGAGGATAGAGGGGGAGAGAGGAGGGACAGAAAAAGGAATAAATTGCCAAATAAAGTTGACCAAATTATGCTAGATACATATATAAATATACCACAATGAATTTCACTTTTATGTATATCTTTAATGCACCAATTAAAAAAATAAGTATAACAAAGACCAGCAGACTAGAAGAAGGAGAACAGAGGTATAGAGGAATTAAAGGAAAGAAGAGGTACAGGGGCCTGAACTGGAGCAAATTATATTCTATGAATGTATGATTATGTCAGAGTGAATCTCAGTATTATAAATGCTATAATGCACTAATAAAAACATCTCTTTGGAAAAAAAAAACCTTAATGGACAATTGCTTCTAATTTCTTGATTCACAACTATAAATTTGAATGATTGAGGAATTTTTATATGCTAAGTCTTTATAATATTATTCCATTTTTGATTAAAGTTATCAAAACTAAATTCTTACATATTTGTCTACAATTATTTCAAAAGTCACTCTTTGGTCTGAATGCTTTAACGTAGAAACAATTCCAATGTTAATGCATAGCAAAGATCAGAGTTGCAGAATGGTCATTAGGTCTTAAATTTATCACTTGCAAATCAAATTATACATTTTATCACCAATATTCTATTTTAATGTATGTGAATTACTTGGGTTTGATATGTTTTATAGACATGAAATAACACTTGCTTTCTGAAATTTTCAAGAAGTTTGCAAGATTCATATATCTTTTTTCTATTATTAGATATAAAATATCAGTAATTTATGAACTATAATGTTACATATTAAATATGCATGAGTAAATTAGTTTAGGTCATTTTTATAAATCAAAAGTATTTAGATAATTAATATCTATACAATAAAATCTTTTTTACATGCAATTCATATGGGTAAATCAAATTTTTTAATGAATTACTTCACAATATCTTTGGATACATAAACAAAACATACTTGACTTAAATCAATCTGCCTATCATAGAGATTATCATCAAGTATATTACTAAGCTATAACTCATCTATATTATTGATATAATTATAGAAGGATTTAAGGGAGTTTTTTTTAACTTTGAACTATAAAACAACTTTAAATTCTTTTAACATCAGACATTTTTAGGGGAAAAAGAATTTTATTGGACCAAATTAGGTGAATGTTTTCAAGTGAGATGTAAAATGAAAAAAAAAAGATTTTGCATCAGTCTAAATCATAAATCATTTGCAAATAAATCAATGTACATTCCCTTCTGTGTCTGGGATTTTAGTCCCTTATATAATACATCTTTCTAAAACAAATGTAACTCTCATATACTCTTGCTAATAGAAAACTAATGGAGGTTATACTTCAGATACCTCATTTATCTTATTTTTGTGTTTATTGCTTTATTTTTCTATAAACCTTCATTTTAATGTTTTACTAGGTAATTTCTAAGGAAAGAAAATCTGTTATAAATCATTTGTATATTGAAAAACATATTTAATACCTATTCACTATATCATAACAGATTTTTAAAGTCAAGCACTTAGGACTTATTTCAGGTAGAATTTGTTTTGGAAAAGGAATTAACAAGATAAAAATAGATGAGTATTTTGCTTTCATTTCTAACTGTTAAAGAACTGTAATTTGTATTCAGAAGTAGGATTATTGTTTTATTTTGCATGAGAGTGGGTATCTAGATTCTGAAATAAAAATACTCACTGAAAATCTTATAAAATAAACAACTGAGTAGATGCTACTATTCAGAATACACCAAACAGTATAACAGAATGCTTAACAGCATAGATTTTGCAGGAAGAAAATTTTGACTTTTTCTCCCATTTTTTATAGCTATATTTTCCCTAGAAAAGCTACCTAATGTTTCTGATAGTCAGGTTCCTTATCTGACTATCCTCACAGAATGAATGTGAATCTGTAAGTAAGATGATATACATGAAGGGTTCAGTGCATTCACAAGCAGCCAGAATATATAATAAAGTTTGACAGTATTCACCAGGATTATTAATGACCAGAGTTTTTATTATACCTTCTCACCTAATTGTACCTTTCATTAATATGAAATGACTTTTATTTTCCAACATTCTTTGGCTTATATATAAAATATTTTCCTCTCAAAAATATTCTGAAAATCTAATTCGGAAAATTTATTTATTTGCTGTGAACTGAACCAAATTTATCCCTACTGTTACTAGGTTCTTTAGATGGCAGATGCCAGCAGCCTAACATATTTAAAGGCAGAAGTGAACTACAAGTCTTTATCTCACTATCCAGTTATAACATGGATGTTACAGGGAAGGTAGGAATGGTCTTAACCCTGCCCACATCTGCTTTGATTATATCAAGTGGCATAAGATTAGTCATATGCCCTACTCTTATGAAGTTTGGAAATTCCTAGTTCCCTGTTCTTTTAAACACTCTGTGGAACTATGCATTTTGAGAGAAAATCCTCTTGAGACAGATTTAGCAATTTTCTAGTGGTTGAATCCAACCAGTTATTAATCAGACTCACTGGCAGAATCCTCTATTCTGTGGATTATCTCAGGGCCAGTATGAATTTAGTTTATTCCAAAGAGAATGAGCTTCTTGATTTCAAACTATGTTTAAGAAACGAAGTAGGGCTTAATATCTCTAGTCAATCAAAAAATCTTAAACATTGCTAATTTCTTCAATAAAAATGATTTTTCACATCCTCTACACTAGTTCTAACCAAAGTTAAAGAGCTCTGCCTCACTTGTAGCTACTGCCTTTGGAAGTTTTAGTGAAGACTTTAAAACTTGCAAATTCCGATTTCTATTTCATTTGCCCACTTACCACAAGTTATCTAGTCTGGAAATGTATATACATTAAGACTCTCACACACTGCATTTCTTTAGTAAAATAATTTAAAGTAAATTAAAGCAATTTGATATGTCTGGATAGATCATTGTATACTTAACTCTCTGCTTCCTGAATTTATTTACTTGTCCTCTGTGCACCTCAGTTTAAATATCTAAAATGGAGATTAAAATACTAATTTAACTTACAGGTTTGATGTGAGTTTGAAATGAGTTAATTCTCGTCAAGTACTTAGAACATTTTCTGGATTGTACTAAGTGTTAGAACACTGAGTAATTTGAACAGCTATTACTACCACTATCGTTCTATAATTACTAATATTTATTGAGAATATGAAGTTTAAAAAATTCTCTGGACTCTAGATTTTAGTACTTTGCATGGCACTGTTTTTCCCTAAGTCTTCAGGATCCTGCTTCCTTTTTCTTGCATCACTTAATTCTTTCTTGATTTCTATGTTCTTCCTCCCATATACCTTTTCATGAATAAAAAGAAATCTCCCTGGAGAAGAGTCAGGGTGAGTGGATCTCCCACAGTTTCTACATAAATCCCTTTTGGACTGCTCAGGCAAGTTCCCAGAAACTAGGGATTTCCTAGGAAGTCAAATTTCTCCTTTTAAGCTAGAAACAAAAGAGCACATTCTCTTCTTTACCTAATCCCCATTTCCTCTGAGAAGTATCAATTTTCCTTATAGGTTTGAGACTAGGTTTTAAGCCTCTAGAATAGAAACGCCCAACTTGAGGCTCCATAGATTTAGATGAGGGGCTGGGAGTGGTAGAGTACTTGCCCAACCTGTTTGGACTCTGGGTTTGATCACTACTACCACAAAAAATAAGAAATGGAGAGAGATTTAGATGATTTAGATTTAGATGACAGAGTTAACTGCTTGCCCTACACAGAGGTTTTTGCACAGTGGTTATTTTTTTGTTGAGGCTATTTGTTTTGCTTTTTCTTAATTTAAGGAAATACATTAAAATTTGGAGGTTTTCTATAATGGAGGCTCCTCAAAAGACCAGACATGGAACCACCATATGACCCAGTATTTATCCTAAAGAATTAAAGTTATCATACTACAGTGATACAAGCATACCCATGTTTATAGCATCACCATTCACAATAGCCACATTATGGAAGTAGCCTAGGTGTCCATTAGTGGATGAATGGATAAAAGAAAAAAATGTAGTATATATACACAATAAATACACCATAAGAAATATGAAATTAGTCCATTTACAATAAATTGGATGGAACTTGAGACACGTATTTTAAGCAAAATAAGCCAAACTTCAAATGTCAAATGTTAAGTGTTTTCTCTCATATATGGAAGCTAGAGAGATTAAAAATAAAGAAAGAAAAGAAAAGAAAAATTGGGAGAGGATCTCATGAAAAGCAAAACGAAATCAGTAGAATAGAGGAAGAGGGACAATATTTGGTGGAAAGGAGGAATGGAGACGTGCTATGGTGGAATATTGGCCTGATTATGTGGTTATGTTGTGTGTAAGTACTAATATGTAACAACAGATCCCACTTTATATACAACTGTAACTCACCAATAAAAAAAAAATGGAGGAAAAAATTGGAGACTGTCCACTAACACCCACATATCAAATATCTCTTGAAATACCAGAATATCAAGAAACAAATGAAAATACCTGTGTGGAGTCAGTTATTAGCTGCTCCACCTCAAGAGAGCATATGCTCTCATATCTACCCCCATGCTGCCTCAGACACCCCTCCATAAGGTTAAACATGCAAGGTGTTGATTTTTGTATCTGTGACTTGATTATTTCTTTTAGTGTAAATATAGTCCCTGTAGTCAACCAACCTGCATTGGTTCCCATATCCTTTCTTTTTATTTTCTGTTTTAATTAGTTACACATGACAGTAAAATGACCCCGACATATCATACATTTGAATCAGATGGGATAGAATTTCTCATTTCTCTAAGTGTACAGGGTCCATATCCTTTCTTAATACTGAAGTGGATAAAATGTCAGGCTTATATCTGTTGCCCACCCATCCATTTGTGTTCTAAATCCCATTCTTTTTTTCCATACTCAAAAATCCTGCACTCTTCGTCACTATGAGTTTCTCACTTCAACTGACTTATTCTCATCACCATGGAATCATGCAGTAATATTTTACAATTTTGAAACCTTCCATCGTTTCCATGTCCCAAATTAAACACTCTTTTCTCCTTGCTGACAATATCCCAAATAGTTGATGTATGCATTGTCTTTCCTCCTTCACTTTTTATTTCTTTTCAAATTCACTTCAGTAAGGCTTTTATTCCCTCTACTGTACTGATTCTTGTCCAAGTCACCAATAATCCCTACCCTACTCAATCCAAAAGTCAACTCTTATTACCTTAAATAGACATCTCATCAGCCTTTGGCAAATTGCTCAATAATCCTTGTTTAAAATACTTTTTTTCTGATGGTTTCTATGGCATCACATTTTAATGTATTTTCTCCTAATTCAATGGCTGGATCTTGTTTGACTTCTTTGAAGTTACCCTCATCTTATCTGCATCCTTTTTCTTTATATCCCTTCCATGTTTAATGCACAACATTTCATGTGTCACATCTATCTAGTCTCTTCTCCAACATACTTGTTCTCTAGATTTCCAGTATTGGTTTCTGAACAGATGACTCAGAATTTTGTAGCCTCAAACATTCTGCTAAACTCTGTACTCATGTGGCCCAGTCCAATTCATCATTTCTACTTGAACACAATTTAGGTGATCAAGCACATATATCAAAATCCATACTGTTCAGATTCTTCACAACTGCTATTACCCAACTTCCCCCATTTCATTAAAAGGAACCATGATTTTCTAGTTGCTCATTCTTGATTCTTATTCTTTCCTCACACCTTACATATATTCTCTTAAAAAGTCTATTGATTTGCCTTTCAAGACATTTTCTGGATCTGACTAGATTTCACTATGGTGTAACACGTATGAAAAAAAAAAAGAGAAAGATAAAAAAGTCAAATTATGTCACTTCCAAAAATTTCAACAAATCACAAAGGAAGATAGCAAGAGAGGAAGAAAAGAACAAGGTTACTACGAAATAGTAAGAAATCAATGAACAAAATGGCAAAAATAAGTCCTTACCTATCAGTAATTACTTTAAGTGCAACTGGATTACTTTCTCTGATCAAAATAAACAGTGGCAAAATGATTTTTTAGATAAGAGCCAGCAATATGCTGCCTACAAGAGACCTGTTTTAGCTTTAAAGGCACACTCAGGCTGAAAGTGAAAGAATAAAAAAAGATAGTATATTCAAATTGTGATGTTTGATTTTTAGACTGGCATAAGAGATACTCCTATACCAGGTAAAATTTGTCTGTGAGGGTGTTTCTAGAAGAGATTTTAATTTGAGTCTGTACAATGAGTAAAGAAAATTCACTTCACTCTAATGTGGGTGAACATCAGAGAGCAGATAAAACAAAAAAGCAGAGGAAGAGCAAATCCATCTTCTCCTGCTCTTGAACCTCAGAGATCCAGATTCTTTAGCCCTTGGACTATGGGACTTGATACTAACCCCCCCCCCCCCTTAAGCCTTTTCAGACCTTCAGCCTTGAATGAACAATTAGAAAACTCACCATTCCTTTTACTGAGATGGGGAAAGTTGGTTAATAGGAGTTGTGAAGAATATCATCTAAATCCTATCAGTTATCTTTTCTGACTTCAATCATATAAAACAAGAAATCAAAAACAGAGGTAAAGCTGGAAGATTTTACAAGTATGTGGAAATTAACATTCCCAAACAACAACAGGTTAGAGACACCAAACAGAAAATCGAAAAGTATCTTGAGACAAATGATAATAAAAACATAACATAACATAACTTATGGGATACAGCAT
The DNA here is from genome assembly GCF_045843805.1 of Urocitellus parryii. NCBI lineage: Eukaryota > Metazoa > Chordata > Mammalia > Rodentia > Sciuridae > Urocitellus > Urocitellus parryii. Next base: position 64,459,847 of record NC_135538.1, on the reverse strand, counting down.
AAGATATAAAAGAGAAGTTTATAGCAATAAATGCTTAAATTAAAAAATAGAAAAGAAAGATCTCTAATGAGCGACTATATCTCAAGGAACTAGAAAAAGAAGAACAAGCTAACTCCAAAGTTAGTAGAAAGAAAAAAAATAGTGCATGTCAGAGGAGAGATGAAGCAGAGACTAGAAAGAAAATTGAAATGATCAACAAAACTAAAAGTTGGATTTTTAAAAAAATAAACAAATTTAGCAAATTGTGCCCTTTAATTACACTAACCAAGGCAAAAAAAGAGAACTCAAATAAATTCATAAAAGAAAAAAAGAGACATTATAACATACCACAGAAATGAAATAATAAGAGACTAGTATGGATATTTATAAATAAATAACTTAGATAATCTAGAAAAAATTGATATATTTTCAGCCATGTACAAATTCTCAAAACTGAATCTTGAAGAAATTTAGAAAAACTGAACAGACCAATAATAAATAAGGAGATTGAATAAATAATAATAATAATAATAAACCTCCCAACAAGGAAATGTCCAGGACTACATAACTTCATGTGTGAGTTCTAACAAATATTTTATAAAGCTATCATCAATCCTTCATTAAATCTTTCAAAAATCTAAGAAGTGTTAATGGAAAATCTTAATTGAACAATAGAGAATGTATAGAAAATAACTAGATTTTTTTATTAGGAAATATGAGATCTGGCTTTGCATAATCTAATTATATGACATTCAATTAGTCAAGTATTCCTGTCATTAGATTTGAGACTTCTTGTTGGCGTTGTGGCAGTAGTTTAATTTGTATAATGCATAAGTTGGGTCATATTTTCTCTTTAGATTCTCCCAGCTCTACCATTTTTAACAGATTTATTGGTCTTTGCTTTTCCCATGGTCTATGCACATTCACATTTTCCAGATACAATAGTAACAAGTGCACAATATATGTGAACTTGATCTATTATGTATGGTTTAAATCAGAGAAAAATAATGCCAGCTGCATGCTGCCTCCCCTACCAAGTCTACACAGGATATTTTGCATGATACTTAAAGGTATTATTCAGTAAGATGCAGATTGGTTCAAATTATTCAAGTCACTAGGCTTTTAGCACTTCCTTAGGGCTTTGTTCCCTGTCACTGTTGAGCAATTTTTTTTTTTTTTTGGATAGTAGAATGAAGTTTTCTCTGCACATTTTCCTCCTTTTTCTTTTCATTATTCCCTTTTAGATCAGTCTGCATTCTCCTTCGTATCTAGGTACTTAGAGTCTTCAAAGATTTTATAGTAATATGCCATGCACTAGTAGCTTTCCAGGCTAATTTCAAACCCCTAGAGCTTCCTGGAAATTCTGTTGCTTATATTTTGCAGAGAAGCAGAATGCAAATCAGGTTATTAATATTTCAAATCTAACTTCATGATACCATATTTAAAATTCCATTTTTGTTTTAAATAGAATAAATTTCCTTACATATTCTATTTCTAATGGCAAAAAAAGAAATCTAAGAGAACTGAAAAGTCATGCTTCCTACGGTGTCATATTCATTGTAGTTGGAAAGAAATTGTCACCTAGCTAGTTTCTAGTTTGCTGCTTGGGAAAACCAAACCCAATCTACATTTTTATTTCTGTTTCTATTCCACATTATGCATACTCTCCTAATTTATCCTTCATTGTGAACTTTATTTATACTTTATGATCCCTGAAACACAATTTCTTTGATACTTAAAAATTAGTACATTCCTCTCTCTTCCAGATGTTTGCCTCCCCTTTTTCTAAGGCATTTCATTACTTTTTACTCATTTAAACTCTTTCCATTTGTTTGTATAACTCACTTTTTCCTCTCTCTCATTCCTGTGTAGGATAGACGATAGTCTTCAATAAATATTATGAATAAATCATCTACCTGTTTGCTTTCCAGAAAGACATTTAAAAATGCTCAGCATTATACAGCATCTTTTATTTTATAAGTCATAGTGCTCCAACAATCATATAATTGGTATTTATACATTGCTGCTGAAAAAAAAACCAAATAGTGGTACACATTGTATAAATATTTAGAAATTGAAGGTATACTAATTGCACCAGTAATTGAAGTGAAATTACTCTCCTCCCTTGGAATGATTAATCTGATTTTGCATGGCCACCTATGACACAAGAATGAGTATTTTACCCTCTATGTTTCTTTTGCTGTTTCTGGGTAGCAGAAATCTTCAAAAAGACTTCTTAGACTGCCTCCTTTCAAGCCACAGATGGTTTTCAGTGTACATTGCACATGATAAATGTTTCCCATCTATTTTAAGCAGAGACTAAAATGTATTTTTCTGTCTCCTAGGAGGAATCATTTTTGGTAAAATTATATAAATAGTGTATAACTTTATAGGTCATAGGATAAGATTAAATTTCTCATATTATGCTACTATGTATGACTGTCAGTGCTGATCATTCTGTCCAGTGGACAAACATGTACAGCATTGATTAAAATCCACAGGGACAGTTGTTTATAAAGGTATGAGCAGTGTGCAATGCCATCACTAGCACTGAAATCATAAATGGTACCTTGGAAATTCAAAACTATTTTCAAAGCAAGGTAAAATTTTAAGCATCAGAGTTTGCATTGCAGAAAGAGAAAAGTGTGGGAGACCAAACTCACACATGACTGAGTCACACTCCCTGGCTGGGTGTTGAGACGCTCAGTCGCAGAAATGGGGCAGAGCTTTCCTCACCCTTCTTGGGTCCTAGGGTCCGTGTCTGGAGCATGGGTGTGTCTTGCTATAGCCCCATGGGTGAAGCTATGCTCACCTGTTCCTTTGTAATATAACCCCTTGCCCTGTTTAGGATAGTATCTTCCATGGAAGTGTCTTGTGTGTCCCCTTCTCTTACTGTGCCCTTGGATGTGGACTACCCAGTTGTCAGTCAACCTGCTGACAGTGGACATCAAGAAGATAGACTCAGCCCCCTGAAACCTGACCCCTTGCCTCATTTGAATAGCTTCTCCTCAATAAAAGGGGTCAGCTCCTGCTCTCGCTCTCTCTCTTCCTGCGGACCCTTAAGGTCAGAGGAGCTGTCACAGCCACCCCAAAGAAAAAGGTATTTGTGTCTCTTGTGTGGTTATTTTGTGCAGCCCAGTTAGCCCAGTTCAACTGGAGTGACCCCTGAGCCTTTTAGTCTTGAGAACAGAAACCCGGAAGAAAAGAATATTAGTAAACTTAGTTCTGAAAAATCAAAGCATGTAACTTGAGAAAAGATGAGGAGGGGCCAGTTGTAGTGGCACAGGCCTGTGATCCCAATGGTTCGGGCGGCTGAGACAGGAGGATCATGAGTTCAAAGCCAGCCTCAGTAAAACGTGAGGCACTAAGCAACTCAGTGAGACCCTGTCTCTAAATAGAATAAAAAATAGGGCTGGGGTGTGGCTCAGTGGTTGAGTGCCCCTGAGTTCAATCCCTGGTACCACGCCTGCTTAAAACAAACAAACAAACAAAAAAAAAAAAGATGAGGATGGTTAGTAACAAGAAAATGAAAACCTCTTAAAGTGGTGCAAGTGGCTATAAGTATTTTAATATACATATGCTTTGAAATCCAAGGAAAATCTAAATACCTATAAAAAAAAGTCTAGCAATTATAGAAGTTTCAGGACCTCTGTTATTCAGAAGCAAGCTACTTGTCACATTTTTTTTCTTTTCCATTCCACTGCCAATTAAATCAAGTATTATCACTCCAATTCCAAATTCCCATATGAATAATCCAATTAACTCAGTTTGACAGAAGTGACCCTCACCTCGGTTTGTTCAGCAGTTCAAGGTCCTGAGAATGGTGCTGCATGATATTCTTTTTAGAGAATTTGAGTGAGAACATTTCTTTGAAAGTGGAATGGCTTGGGAATATGGCAGACTGGCATGCTCTTTAGAAGAAGGATAGCAGATAATGAGATAGAACTTTGGAAGAGGATAAAATATGAAATATCGTTATTACAGCCACTGTTGCTGTGTAACAAGCCACCACTAACATAGTGAGTTGAAACAATTACATTTTTTTATGTTCACATATTCTATGAGTCAGTAATTCAGATAGGGTACCATGGGTTACCTCTCTCCCATTACATGATATTTTAAGTCTCTGCTGGAAGGAATTTGTGGCTGAGGAAGATTCAATGGCTGGGGGGTTGGAAGGCTATTGGCTTATATGACGTGGCTGACATTGGCTATGGGCTGACCTCAGTTTGGATTGCCAGCCACAGCACCTACACATGGCCTCTCTATGTAGCTACTTGAGTTGTCTCACTTACTATTTTAATAGGAAAAAAAAAGGTTTGAGAGGAAAATGAAAGCTAGAAAATGTTTTGTATCATTTGACATATGGAAAACAGAAAGTTATGCATAACTTTTTAAAGTTCTTAAAATTAGAAGTGATGGATACCAAATAAAAAGTAAAATGCATTAATAAAACAAAAATTATCAACAGCTAAGAAGCACATGGAAAAAGTATTAACTTCCATAATATATAAAGAAATTAAAGTAAAATTTTAAAAGGTAGCTTTTTAATTTATCTTTCAGATTGACAAAGAAATTTTTAAGTTACTACAGTTTTCAAGTGTATGAGGGAAAGGAAATTTAGATTAATGAAGATGATAAGACAAATTTCCAAAAATTTTGGAGAACAGTATGGAAATGCAATGCGTTATAATTTAAATTGTAGATAGTCTGCAGCAGAGCATTTTAAATTTTATAAATTTATCTTCAGAAAAATCCTCAAACAACTACAAAGATGCCTATAAAAAAAGTCACTCAAAATAGCATGGTTGATACTACTGAAAAATTGCAGCAACCTATCCAAAGAAAGCAATTGGTTTAGTGGAATACTATTTGAGTACTCATTAAAATAATATTGTAGATTGATTTTCATTGACCTAATAAGATGTCCAAGGTATTGTAACAGGGAGCAAAGCAGCTTTCAAAACATTATAAACTAGTTTTAGTTAAATTGTTTATAGAAAAAAAAAGTCTCTTTGTTTAAATGCATGAAAAGGCTAAGATATCTGGGGGGGAAAAATCTTAACCAAGAAGTACACATTTGAGAAAATATTTAAAGGCTGTATTACAGAAAGATTTAGTCATTCATTGAATACATACTGAATGCATGCTTTATTGCGAATAATTTTTCTGGGTACTAGAAATATAGCAATGAAGAAAGTAGACAGAGTCGTTCATTGAAAAGCAGAGTGTGCATAAACCCAGGCAGACCCCAACCCCACAAGGATATTGAGTCTCATCATATTTTTTAGCTCTTTGATGATAATCCAAAAAATTATAAAAGGAAGAAATAGGGCGGGTTTTGGAAATGATAGGTAAATTCATTTACATGTTGAAGAACTAGGAGAAGATATTGGTTAGAAGACAGTCTCCGGAACTCAAAGGAGTCTTTTCCAAGGTTTTGTGAAGTGAGAATGTGAAAAAGCTGGAGTGTGTTGGCAGAGAATAAAAAATGGAGAAAATGGATTTTAAGAAGGCAAGTTGTTGACTTTGTGTACCTTTTAAAATGTTTAGTAAATGAAGTAAAAGATTTATATTCATATATTCAACATGGCACAAACACTATGTAAAATGGTATGGCAGTTCCTCAATAAATTAAAAAAAGAATCATCATACTATCCAGCAATTCCACTTTGGGGTATATACCCAAAGTAGTTAAAAGCAGGAACTCAGAGATATTTATATACCTATGTGCATAGCAGTACTATTCACAATAGCCAAGGGATGGAAGCAACCCAAACACCAATGGACAGATGAATGGATAAACATAATCTGGCATTTTCACACAATAGAATATTATTCAACCTTAAAAAGGAAGGAAATTCCAACACATATTGAAACATGGATGATTCTTGAGAACACATTAAGTGAAATAAACCAATCAAAAAGACAATTACATTAAGTTTTCCACTTATATGAATTACCTAGAATAGTCCAACTCATAACATTGGAAGTAGACTGAAAGGGGTTGGGTGAAAAGGGAAAATGAGGTTTATGAGAACACAGTTTCCATTTTGCAAGATGAAAATCATTCCAAAGATGGATAGTGATGATACTTGTTTAACAATATGAATGTATTTAATGCCAGTGAACTACACAGTTAAAATGGTTAAGAAGACAAGCATTAAGTTATGTGTATTTTATCACAGTAAAAAATAAATTTACAGGTTGAAAATTGTTCTGTGAAAGACATTGTTACAACTTTCCTATGTTCATATATGCATACACAACCAAAGAAACTCCACATCAGGTATAATCATAAGAATGGGATCCAAATTAGAAAAAATGATACTCCATGTATATATATATATATATATAAGATGTCAAAATACATTCTACTGTCATGTATATCTAAAAAGAACAAATTAAAAAATCACAAAAAAAGAAAGAAAACTCTATATAAGAAGATCCTCTCTCAAAATAAGTTAGAACATCTACATTTTCCAGAAGTTATTTGTAGGATGTGGTATTATTTCCTTTTAACTTGTTAAAAGAAAAGTCAAGCCAGACTTGAAGAAAATTTTTGCAAAATACATATCTGACAAAGGACTTGTCCAAAATATGCAAAAGATTCTTAAAGCTCATCAATAAGAAAACAACTCAATTTTAAAAGGGCAAAAGCTATGAATAGTCACTTCACTAAAGACATACAGATGGCAAATAAGCATATGAAAGAATTCTCAAACTTGTATGTCATTAAGGAAATGCAAATTAAAACAAAAATGAAATGCCATTACATACCATTAGAATGTTTGAAATTCAAAGAGTTGAAAATACCAATTACTGGCAAGAATGTAGAGCAATAGGAGCTCTTATTCATTGCTGATGGGAATGCAAATGGTATAGCTACCTTGGAAGACTGTTTGGCAGTTTCTTACAACCAGTGAGCGGTCTAATCATACAATCTAGCAAGGTCTCTCCTGGAGAGTTTCCCCATATAACTTGAAAACAATTTCAATATAGGGACCCCAGCCTCTGCGTTGTGACAGCCTGCCTGCCTGCCTGCCTCCACCAGTAGAAAGAATCATGCTCAGTAAAACAGAACCCAGATGAGAACTGAAAATGCTGTCTTAATCAAGCAAAAGTGGTGACCACTTGAATAGGGCAGTGACCTTGAGGGTACAAAGAAGTGGTGGAATTTCAAAAGTACTTACAAAGTATAATTAGCAAGATTTGGTGACCGAAAATGCTTAAGCCTCCCCCAAAATTCATTCGTGATTTAGAAGAGAGACAGTATGACTGTGGTGGAGCTGATGCAGTACGTCCTTGCATACCTGGCACATGACATTGAATGCTACTATTATTTCATTGTGTTGTTGTTGTTATCATTTCAGCAATGACCAAAAGCTGCAGAATGAGATGGTGAGTTTCCCTATATGCTCAAAGAAGGTGGAGACTATTTTGTTGTTGTTTTTCCATTGTCAAAATATTTCACAGGATGCCTTGGGACTGTAGAACTGCTCTGTTTCTGCCATACTACATGAAAATTGACTAAAATTAGGAAATATATCACATAACTCAGAAAACATATATCATTGTATGCAATAATGTACCAATGATAAAGGAAGCAACTCAATTTCAGCATGTGGAGGATAGGATTATTAAATCAATGATGTGGGCATAGCAATAGTGGCAGCAACAATGTGCCATTGTCTCACAATGATGAAATCTTTTAAAAAATTTAGAAGCACTTAGAAAAAGCTGTAACAAAATTGAAGAGAGACAATTGTAAAGATTTCCATTTAAAAACAGGCAGATGTGATTTTTGTGGACAAAATTGTCATCAAAATAAATTACTTTTATGAGAATATACAACACTCCAAAATATGCAACAAAATAAGCAAACACATTACTTCACATTCATAACTTTAAAATACTGTTTTAAGTAAGTATTAAAAACTCTAAGAACATTTATATTTTTTAACATAATAACTCCCAACAATTTACTTTTAGAAAAGTCTTGTTATATTTGAATTCTATTCAGGTATAAAAATTCTACTAAGAATTATTAATGCCTTGGGTATGAGTGTTCTTCCTTTGCTCCCACCCTGTCAGATCCATTCTCTTCCTTCCCCATCAATTATCTGTCATTTGGGAAGCTGACTACTACTTCAGGCTGCATTCTGCTGATTCTCTGCCCTCTGGCTCCGAGTTGGCTTTGACCACTGAGGGTCACTAACAGCAGATCAGAGGACAGGAAAAGAGAGAAAGGTTATGGTACAGAGGGTCCCTGCTTAAGGATGGTTTGACTTACAATTTTTCAACTTTACCATGGTATATAAGCAATACATATTCAGTAGAAAATGTGCTTCAAATATTAAATTTTGATCTTTTCCTGGAATGAAATTTCCTCAGGATGTGGGCAGTGGCAGCAAATGTCAGCCACAAGCCCTTGAGAGAATGCACACTCTCCAGTGTGCTCTGTTGCCAGAAAATTTTGGATATAGGTGTTCAATAAGTAGCATGCATTATTAAATATTTTTTATAAAGTAGGCTTTGGTTAGATGTCTTGCCCAACTATAGGTTAATGTAAATAAATGTTCCAAGCCCCCTGAAGATAGTCTAGGCTAAGATGTGATGCCCTGTAGGTTAGTTGTATTCAGTTAAGTTCTCATATTTTTAACCTATGATGGGTGTATTAGCCCTAACCCCATTTTAAGTGAGGAGCATCTGCCTCTTTAAGACAGCTTCTTCAGCAAAGTCTGTGTCCCTTTAAAGCCACAGTTCCCACAAAACTAACCTCCTATGAATCAGTTCCCACTGAGCTCCAGAAAAGCACTATGTCCTTTTGCTTATTAGACTGTTCAGCTTCCCGTGGTTGCCAACTCTTTGACCCACAACATCCTTGTTTACCCGTTAACCCTAGCACATTTCTGCCTAGAGTCCCTTCATAACAGTCTCTTCATTTTCTCTTTTTTAGTGAATTTCATATCCAGACTGAGATGCACCTGAATTTCTTATGTTTTTAAGACCACATAATCTGTATGGCCTTGTGTGTATGTACATAGAAAAACTTGTAGAGAAATACATAAACATGTACAGAGAAATTGCTTTGAGAAGTATAAATAAGAAAAATATATTCCCTTTATCTGATTTCTCCTCATTTTTACTGTATATATAGTAAATATATACACATTTTATTTATGATAAAGTAGTACGTCTGAAAACTAAGTGAGCATATTTTAAAATATGCCTTTTTAAAAGTACATTAAGTTTCTGTTTATGACCTTCAACTGAGTTTTAATCGTTCTACTTTTATTTTATTTACTTATTTATTTATCTATCTACCTATCTATCTATCTATTTATTTATTTATTTATTTATTTTTGAGATAGGGTCTTTCTCTAAGTTGCTTAGGGACTTGCTAAATTGCTAAGGCTATCTTTGAATTCGCGATCCCCCTGCCTTAGCTTCCTGAGCTGCTGGGATTACAGGCAGCACCCAGCTGTTCTACACACTTTTATTTAAAAAATAAAATGTTTCTAGTGTTTACTGTCCTTATCAACATAAATAACTTGCCATAAATTATTCTTAACTTTCATTTTTAACTGAGGTCATTCTAGACTTGAAAGAAAAGACCTGAGATCTACTCTAGTCCCTGCTTTTTGGAGAATAAGAACATAAGTATATTGCCACACACACACACACACACACACACACAAAAAAAAAAAAAAATTACCAAGTACAATTGAGGCAAGCATTCCTCTTCTCAATTTTCTTTGTGTTTGCAAAGTTCAGTTACAGTATTTCCAGCATTTTTGTTGCTCCTGTTTACTCATTTTCTCCCTGAGAACAAGGAATGGCTTTTCCAATTGGAAATGTGGAAATAATTGGTCAAACTGTCCCTCTTGTTTTCCCTTGACGCCAGCCTCCTGCAGAAGGTGTTCGCCCTCCTTTGCCCTTTCTTTTAGAGCAGCCAGCTCTGGTGAGTGTGTTAAGAGAAGACCAGCTTCAGGTCCAGTATCTTCCTTCAATGGATGAATTCTTCTTAATTCTGGGATTTAGGTGGAAAACTTAGTTAGCTAATAGACATTAGCTAAAGTCACAATTTACTTCCTTGCCCCTAGCAGTGATCAAGTTGATATTTTGACATAGACATTTACTCCTTTGTTTTATTTCTCAAATAATTTAGCAATTGTTTGGAGAAAAGGGATGATATTTTTTGGTGGCTTCCTTAGAAACCCCATCAATTACTTCATAGTTTTTTTAAAACCATAAATATACATGGATAATTTTTACTTGATGATATAATATTTTGATTATTTCAAGTTTTCCTTTGTATTGCCCTTAATTTGGGTTCTAAAAGGGATCATACAATTCTTCAACAGTTCATGGGAAGCTCTTAGAGGATGCAGGAAGTCAAATGGCAAAAAAAAAAAAAAAAAATGAAGATCATTAGAGGTGCTGATCACACCAAAACATCAAGATTACAGTGGCAGGTACTAAGCTACATATGGGAGTCCCCTTTCCTCTTACCTGCTTAGGCCTAGAATGCCAAAAATAGCTAGCAAATTAAGTATCTGGGACATTTATTATTCTCCTTAAAACCTTATTTTATCTTGACGATACAGCATTAAATGACAGGGATTGAGTTCACTGTAGTCTAACAGATATTTCTTCTTAATATAGAAATAGTAAATTAAAAGCAATGTTGCCTTTCTAGTTCACTGTATCTTAAGCATTAGTCATTCAAATAACTTTGAACTCTTTTATTAGTAATTCTATTAATTCCACTTGAACAGATCTTCATTTTATGAGTCACTGTGCACCCTGATTGTCTTCTTAAATTAAACAATTTTAACGCAATAATTTTGTCAATTCATATTTTACTGTTATCACTAATGCCATACTTTAATATTGTATTCATTATGTGATCTGTTAATAAAAATCTTCAAAAAGTAAATCATTAATTTATTTCCTAAGACTTCATGAAATACTGCTACATTCTATTGAAAATTTGCCAGCAAAAACAAAAACAAAAAAAAGAGGTAAATTTAGCATGGGATCTATTTCACATTATATAGTGAGATATGAAAACCTACTTATCTGGAATAAATGAAGAGTGTTCATTAATTATTCAAAATTGTACTCAGTCTTACCATATGTCAAGTATGTGTTAGTTACTGGGGCCACACTTTCTGTGCCTTCATGGAGTCTTAAAATTTTTATATTAGTTGACTAACCACACAAATAATTATATATTTATAAACAGTGAAAAATACTATAAATAAAAGTGTATAGTATGACCAGGAATGTCAGAGAAATGTAGACCTCTATGCCTGTATGATCTGTTTGCTCCACAGTATATAAAATGTTCAGACTCCACAATTTACCTCCTGCTTCTTAAGTTGAATTACCATATGAGCTTTGATACCTGTCTTCAGTTCTTCCTCTTTCTTTTTTTTTAAACTGAAGATTTAACACAGGGGTACTTTACCACTGAGCTACATCCCCAGCTCCCTATCTTTTTTTGAGACAGGGTCTTATTTAGTTGCTTAGGATCTTGCTAAATTGCTAAGGTTGACGTTGAGCTTGCAATTCTCCTGTCTCAACCTCCCAAGCTCTTTAAAATTTATTCAAAGACATTATATAAAGAAATATTTTTTCAATGTTGTAGGTATTGTGATCCAGAAATCAGGACACCTGAGATTCATCTTTGAATCTCCCCAAATACCAACAGAAGACTGTGGGCCTCAGTTGCTTTGCTTGCGATAAGAAGGTGTTGAACCAGGTCAACTCATAAACCACAGTAATGTAAATAGTCTCTGATTCCATAATTTGAGAGAAATACTCTTACTATAATTGGATGTGAGATGTCCCCCAAAAGCTCCTGTATCAAATCTCATTTAAGATTGGTCATACTGTGATCATACTTCACACATTTCACAGGTCAAAGCAATCAAACGAACAAGTCCAAAATCAGGGGAGTGCAGCGCCCACTGTGTTAGGGAGGGGATAATGAATTCCAGAACAACAATAGTCTCTAACAGCAGTTGACACTCACCACATAGGATACAGCAGAAATGTGAAATGATTGGATTGTGAGAGCTAAAATCTAATCAATCCATTCTAGTTTCAATGGACTGACTGGGTGGTAACTATAAGCAGTTAGGACACAGCTGGAGGAGGTGGATCCCTGGAGGTAAGTCATGAAAGGGTGCATTTAATCTGCAATCCCTTGCTGCTCCTCCACCACCTTCTCCTCCTCCGCCTTCTTCTTCTCTCTCTCTCTCTCTCTCTCCCCACCCCCTCTCCTTCCTGTAACTGAGTGTCTTTCCTCTGCTGTGCCTTCTCCCATGATGTACTATCTTACCTTGAGCTCCAGAGAAATGTAGTCTGCTATCTGTGGACTGAGATGTCTAAAACCATGAGCTCCAAATAAACTTTTCCTCCTCTAAGTTTTTCTTGCCAGGTATTTTGGTAAGAGTGATTAAAAAAAAAAAAAAGGGTAACTAAAGTAACTATTGCAACAGAATAAGCATATACCTGGAGAGGTCTTGTATTGCACAAAAACTACAGGGGACATTAGCAAATCAAGTGAAAAGACAGAACTGAATGAATGCCTTTATTCTTTCATTAAAATAACTTAGAACTACGTGGGATTAATTCATATCAAGCAGCAACTGCTTTTGATTTTGAATACAGTGTCCAATTATCTATCCAGGACACACTTTACCAAATGTATATCTAATCCTTAACAGAAGTTGGTGTGAAATATACTAAATTATGACTAGAAAATAAATTAACCTATATGTAAGTAATTGCCACTCCATATTTTCCTCTTCTCCAGTATAATATAAATTAACTAGCTATATACAGTTCTGAAAAAAAAAAAAACTTTTATTTTCTCAAAATACACGGAGCATTGATTATTACCTGTTTGATGATGTCTCTTCTCTACTAAACACAATATCTCCTTCACTGCTGAATTATTCAGCTTTTCTACAGTAACAAATAACCCAATTTCTTAGAGTCTTAGAATAACAACTATTTTTCTTAATATTTTATGTCAACAGAGCTTTGCCCAACACTCAGCTGGACTTGGCTAAGTCTGACTCCAGCCTGCTGTCTTAGTTCAGATCTCCTCCATGTAGCTCTCATTCTGGAACCAAGACCAAACAGTGACTATATGAGGCAAGATTTTATGGCAAATGGCAATAATGCAAATAGAAACAGAAACTCTAGCTACTTCTTAAGCCTTATGTAAAATTGGTCATACTGTGACCATACTTCACACATTTCACTGGTCAAAGTAATCATAAAAACAAGTCCAAAATCAATGGAGTGAAGTGCGCTGGGAAAGAATAATGAATTTTGGAACAGTAATAGCCTCTAACAGCAGGCTGACACCACATAGGACATAGCATGGCACTTGGCTGAAACTTACTTTTTTTTTCTTTGAGAATTTAGAGAATTGGATAACATATCATTTATTTTCCCAAAATATCCTAGATTATCTTCAGTATCTTTTAAATAGAAATGTTTTTTTCTCCTCATAGGATAATAATATCTGATGACCTTAAATCTTAAAATTCTACATAGACTAAGAAAGAGTTTACCATCATATGCCCAGTTCCTAGTTTTCTGCATAGTCAAAGTTTAACAAATATCTTTTGATGAATTAGTAAATAAATGAATTATTTATAAACCAAATATTACCTGTTTTTCTTTTTTTTAATAAAAAATAAAATAAAACTAAGGGTGAGATCTTTTAATTGTTAAATTCTAGGGTGTTTTATTATTGCTTTCTACGTAAATCAAGAAAGTAATTGCTCTCTTGTGTGAACTCTATTTGAATCTTACAGTTTGTTGGTTGAAAATAGTTTAGAAGTTAAGAATCCTTACTGAGATCATATGGACACCATGGAAATGGTGTTAAAGACAATAAATTTTAGTCCTCATGCTTTAAAGATGATTATCATTGTCTTAATCTTGATTTTCCAGTTCTGGGGATAAATCTCAGGGCCTTGAGCATGCTATTCAAGTACTCTACCAATAAGCTACATCCCCAACCATTTTATCTTAAATTTCACATTAAACTTGTGATATTTTATTTTGATATATTATCCTTTATTGTTAATAAAAATATTTTTCATTTTGTTCATTGTGTTTTATAAGCCAAAATCTATTTTGAAATACAAAGTAAAATTTTAAAGTGTTATTATTGAAGGTTTGCTCTCTGGTTGAGTAGATATGTAAAGTTTTCAAATAGCTACAACAATACCTGATGAACACCAAATAATCAAAACATGAAACTATAGACATTCAGAGATGAGAAATGACTTCCTACAAGAATGATTAGGAAAATCTCAATGAAAAAGTAGACTTTAACTTAACCTTAGGAATTAGTATAATTTGCATAGCTAGATTAGAAAGGAATATTATTTCAAAAAGAAAAGTATGATAAATAAAAAGTAAATGGTGCATAATTCAACAATACCGAGAATGCTATATAGTTTGGATATGATTTTTTTCCCTGAAGAATCATGTACCATAAGGTTGCCCCCCCCAATGTAACAGCAATGAGAGGTAGCAAAAATTGTTCAGAGGTGTGGTCTAGTGCAAGATATTTCTTTCAGAAGGGCACTATCCCTGGAAGAGATTAATACCCATCTTGAGGGAATAGGTTGGATCTCACAGAACTGGATTAGTTACCATGAGAATGGGTTGTTATAAATAAGTCCATCCCATGTTTGGCCTCTTCTACACACAAAACTCTCCATACAATCCCACCATGTGATGCCACCCTCCTCCCCCCACATTATGATACAGCATGAGGCCCTCACCACATTTGGCCACCCATGTGTGGATATTTCAACTTGGAAAACTTTACACAAAAATATACCTCTTTTGCTTATAAAATATTCAGTCTAGTATCTTAGTATAGCAATATAAACAGGACCAAGAGTCAAAGCTATACATAGGAGAGTAACTAGATATAAGACTTAAAAAACAGCAAACATTCTGTGTATCAGAACATAAAATGATGAATTAAGTAATCGAAATTTGATGTTTTCAAGCATTGTAGAGCCATCGAAGCTTTTCACTAAAGACAGTATCATAGTGAGAGTGCATTTTTAGGACAGTTAATTTAGCAATAATACAGATGTGAATTTGAGGAGAAGTATCATAAAGGCAAGTTTGGGGATTTATTTGTTATCAAGGTATGAGATAATTGTATCAACGTGAAAGTACATGATTATAGTGTTATAAAGGACAACATGGCGAGTACAAAACCAAGTAGTATGATCAGAACAGAGCAACATGCCCCAAGTTTAGGTTGTGGCCCCAAAATTCAGATTAGATAGCACTGAGGCCAGAATACCAAAATAATATGGAGTTATGCTAAGGGATAGAATCTGATAATTGTAACAATGTCAGGGTCATTTGTTAGTTACCACGGAGACAGCATAATTCCCAAAATATGAACAAACCCAAAAGACAAAGCTCAGTTATATACTATGAGTATCATTAGCTAGAATCCAAACCAAAGAGAGCATCCTGATTATTTATTTAGAAAAATGGGGCCATAAATTCATTTTTTAAAAAGAGTTAACATTTAAGATTTTTTAAAACATTTTTTTAATTGTAAATGGACCATATTTTTTATTTATTTATATGTGGTGCTGAGAATTGAACCCAGTGCCTCACACATGCTCAGCAAGTATTCTACCACTGAGCCACAACCCCAGCCCTGAAGATATTTTTTATGTGAATAAAATTAACCAATGTTGACCTAAGAGAATTTTTTCAAGAGGGTATATATAATTCAAAATGGTGTTGGTAGAAGTACTGGAGTCAGCATGTTTGCTTAGTGTTACACAGTTCTCCTTGAATATAGACAATCCATGGATCTGAGCATATTTACTAGAAGTAGAAGGGATAAAGGGGTAGTGATTCACTTGAGAGAGGTAAAGCTTAGATACTCCATGTAGAAATTTAATTCATCAACTTCTATCATGTGAGAGTAACTTGCACAATATCTGACAGCCAGTCTTTTATTCGTCACCAAAGAAAGGCAAGGTTCATATTCTACAGCATATTCAGATTAGGCAATTCTAAGTTTTGAGTTCTTCCATTCTTATTCCAGCAATAATTTCTATAGTAAGATTTCTAACATTGAAGTAACAAATACACCAATAATTTTTTATATATACACAGAGAAATAAATAAATGGATGAAGGGAGGATGTGAGGACAAGAAACAGTGCTTACCTCTGTACTAAGTTAAACTGGAATCATTTTAAAAGATGAAATAAAAGCACAGAATGCAGATATAAGGAAAGTATATCAAAGATATATTTTATTCTCAAAAGGATAATTTTAAAAATATTTTCATTGCTTATGTACTAGGATACCACCACATAGAATATTATCAAGTAATGAAAAAAAATCTGTGTAATTTTTTCATCCATGAGTGTAGTGTGTTCATTTGTTGTATGATTCATAACTCCAATATACAGAAGCCTGACTCCTATGCCACTGAGGGGAGATTTTAGATATGGCACTGTGCCTTTGTTCCTTGAAAACTGTAAGCAAGCACTGAGGAAAATAATATAGACTCTACATGCCTCTAAGTACCTGGATACCAAAAATAAGATTTATTCTTTTTTGTAAACTGAAATTTTTCAGTGTAGGAGAGTTAACAACAGACAGTTCAATGACAAGAGACACCAATGATTATTGATCGCAGAACTACCCACAAAAGCAAAATGTAGATATGGCATTATTTTTCAAATATATGGATATCTGTCAGATTTCTAACTCAATCAACAAGTGGTATCTGTAGTCATCATCAATACATCTTTATTCCTTTCTGAACTGA
Organism: Urocitellus parryii; assembly: GCF_045843805.1. Classification (NCBI taxonomy): domain Eukaryota; kingdom Metazoa; phylum Chordata; class Mammalia; order Rodentia; family Sciuridae; genus Urocitellus; species Urocitellus parryii. The sequence goes on along the minus strand of NC_135538.1, from coordinate 64,443,005 downwards.
AACTCTTATTTGCCTGTAGTCTCAACAATTATCTATTTTTCAAAACACCATTTACTTGTAATCATTTCTACTGTTTGGAGTTTTTGTTTCAAGATTTTAAAGCTGCAATCTATATCACATTTATTTCTCCTTTCATTAGGTTTTTACAAATGTGTGAATATTAATGGTAGATGGGGATATAATATGCATTTAAGGAGTGTTATGCATAAGAAAGGAATTTAAGAAATGTAGCAATTCCAAAATCAAATGATCTGCTTTATTGCCTTTCCACTCCAACCCCAAAGTCAACCAGCAGCACCATTACCATTTAATTGTTTACTGAGTATAAATTGGTAAATTAAAGGAAAAACACCTTATAGGCTCTGCCTTGTTGGAATTGTCATCTCTTAAAATAATTATGTGAGTGAGAATATCCCATGGAAATTATTTAAATACAAATTCTTTGGTATCTACCCCCACAGAGATCGTGATTAAGGCGGTCTAACATAAAGGCCCAAAATTTAAATTTTTAACATGTTCCTCAGGTGATTCTGATGCACAGCCTACATAATTAATTATTATTTTAGAAATGAAAGGAATAAATACTTCTTTGTTCTGATTTTACTAATAAAGAGTAATTCATGCTATAATGCATAGTGATAAAGACAGGGAATAAAATATCCAGGTAAATCATAAAGCACAAAAAGAAAGCAAAACTAAAGTTAGACCTCAGCCTGTAAGGTCTCAGATTTCCTGAAATGTCACAGAAAAAAAATAGATGATAGATAGATAAATAGACATACAGATTGATTGATTATGATAAATCTCACACTACTTTTAGGTTTCTGTCATATACAATAAATAGATTAGGTCAAATAGCTTCCATTTTCAGACTACAGCTGACAGCTTTTTCAGCTCTTTCCCATTTTAATTACTTTACCATCTTCTTAAAACTCAGTTCAGTGGTCACTCTTTTCCCTGTCTGTAAGAATCTACTAGTTTTTTTTTTTTTTTAAAGAGAGAGTGAGAGAGAGAGGGGGACAGAGAGAGAGAGAGAATTTTAACATTTATTTTTTCTTAGTTCTCGGCGGACACAACATCTTTGTTGGTATGTGGTGCTGAGGACCGAACCCGGGCCCCACGCATGCCAGGCGAGCGCGCTACCGCTGAGCCACATCCCCAGCCCCTCTACTAGTTTTTTTGTCCTCACTAAACTGATTATCTGGAGTCTTTCATTTCACCAAGCCCACTGTCACCCATTCAAGGCCCCTTCCCTGTTATCCCACACCACTAAACTCCTAAACCAAGGTAAACCCTGCACTGATGTCTGCGTCTCTGATTCTAGTAAACACACTGAACAAAACTTACACAGTTATACATATTTATGTCATTCCAATATAGGAGCTTTCCCCTCAGATGGGATTTTTTGCACCATTGCAATCTTTTAAATTGTTCTATTCAACTCTACCTCTTTTTCCTCACAATAGCTATTTCAAATTTTCATCAGCTTATAAAAGACACTTTTAATTTTATCGGCACAGAAAGCAGAATCCATTCTTTCTGGGATCTTTTCGTGCCACCATAATAGTGTACATGAATGTCCTGGCTGATGCTCTCAAGAGCATCAACAATGGCAAAAAGAAAGGCAAATGCCGGGTCCTTATTAGGTGGTGCTCCAAAGCCATCATCCAGTTTCTAACTGTAATGATGAAGCATGGTTACATTGACGAATTTGAAATCACTGATGATCACAGAGCTGGAAAAATTGTCATCAACCTCACAGGCAGTTTAAACAAGTGTGGAGTGATAAGCCCCAGATTTGATGTGCAGCTCAAAGACCTAGAAAAATGACAGAATAATCTGCTATCATCCCATCAGTTTGATTTCATTGTATTGCCAATCTCAGTTGACATCATGGATCATGAAGAAGACAAAAACACACAGGAGGAAAAATACTTGGATTCTTTTTATAGGGATGTAAAACATACAATAAAGTGCCTAAATTATTCTTCTAAAAAAACCAGAATTCATAACTTAAATCACTTAAATGCTATGTTAATTTTCCATCCCTACACTTAAATGTTTTTGTCTATATCTTTAGCCAAATACCTGTATCTATATCCTTGGCTGTGTGTATCCTTTCTTATCCCTCCTACCTCAGAAAAGTATTTCTCATATTTATCCCACCTTCTCCAAGACTTTGTCTCATTAATTTGACTTTTTCTGAGCCTCTTTTCATCCTCTTTTTTGTACCTTTTCATCCTCTTTCTTCTCTGTTCTCTCCCCTTGATATTTTCGTTATTGTCTTAAAGATATAAAATAAAATTCCTCTCCAATTTTGCATTATTCTCTAAAACAAGATTTTATTTCCCTTTACTTTCTGTTGGAAACTCATAAATAATAATTTAAGCTGTTTCATTCATTCTTTAACTCTCTAAATTTAGCCTTAATATCCCATCTTCTTATTCAAGTCAACCTTGCTAAGGGCAACACTCACTACTTCATCTACAAATCCAGAGAACACCCCTCATTACCTATGCCACTTGTCCCTGGTGGCTCTGACATCATCCACTTTTGATGTGTTCACATCCATTGGATTCTGTGATACCATTCTCCCTGGCTACCCTTTTGTATGGCTCCCTATTTGTTCCTAATGTAAAAGAAAATAATGATAATATATAGTTCATATGGAGCATGTATAAATGAAACAACAAAATATGGTATAAAATATTTTAAAACAGAGTCAAAATAGAAAGGTGGTGCAGTTAATGGTGGACAGTTCAATATTTATCCAAGTGTTGTATATAGTTGCTGAATTATAATTATTATCTTAACTATTTATATCACAAAGTTTTTCTAAATGAATTCTCTTTTGATTTTGTTAAAATACAGAGTACAGTTTGTTAGTTCCAGACCTAACAAATTGGAATCCTCTGAATATATCCCAGTATGTATTTTAAGAAGTTACTTGGGTTATTTTTCTGCATATTCAAGATGGAGTTTTACCATGTTGTTCCCTTCTGTTGTCAGAAACCTTGAAATTAGACAGGACTGAAATCAAGTTTGGGGATAAGATATTACATATAATACTTCTTTATTAGTATCAGTTTTAATATCTACTAAAAATAGTTTAGTGCCATCAATTCATAGGTTTATAGAGAAAATAAAATAAGATGGTATTTACAAAACACTACTATGCACCGTATATAGGCAACTCCACATCTATCTTTAATACTCCCCAATTTCATCTTCAGTGGTAAGGTAAGAGCAGCATTAATAGAGTACAGAGAATAAATCCTATTGGATCCAGTTATGTCACTACAAGATGAATCTGCCAGAATTTTCTGCAAAGATAAAGCTTTGGTTGCCTTAGTTACTGAGACGTCCAGTAAGTATGACAGTAAATTAAAAGCCAATAGACCAGGCAAAAACTGTAATATAACAATAACTTAGAACCAGTAGACCAGGAAAATGGAATGAAGTTAGGGTGCCACATATTATGAAATGAATTTAAAGTGAACTAGGTCATTTAGACAGGTAGGTTCTATCTAATTATTAATAGTATTCATGTGTTGAAGATCTAGTATTGAACAATATCATACTCCCAATATGGGAAGTCCAAAGGAAATTCCAGATGTGATCTCTGCTTCCAAGGACATAATATTTAATTGGAATATAAAGACTAAAGTGTAGAAAAAAAGTGGAAATAAATTTAAAGCATATTTTTCTATTGAATCTTATCACATTTAAAATTTACTATATGGTAGAAGTGATTTGGAAAAATACAAAGGTACTTAATACCTTAAAAATGAACATCCAGGAATGATACCTGTGTAGATAATGTAAGAGGTAATACAGAGGAAAAGAAGAAAGAAACTACAAAGAGTGGGTTAATATGGAACTAACTGCTATCAAGTTTTGATATTCAAACCTCTGTAAGAAGAACTTTTAAATCCTCTCAGTTTCATTGTTCTGGGCTCTATGCATGATTAAGTGATCAAGTAAGTATATAAATTTCTCTTTTTAGTGGTGAAAGAAAGAAACTTAGTCAAAGTCATCATGGAGTGCCACATGGAGAATTTGGGGGGCCTAGTTGGGACCTGAAATAAGGCTTAGATAGCTGAAATGAAGATAAAATCGCCCTGATGTGAAGGAAACATTAATTAAGGAATAGGGGCAAGAATTAATGTGAGATGCCATGGAATAACAAGAATCCAGTAGGATGTCAGCAGCAGCAAAAGTCGTTCTAGACAGACAGGATGCATATCAACATGGAGAGGCTCTGATACTTGACAATGAATGCAGATTAATTTCTATGAGGAAAAAATTGTTCTAAGAAAATAGTGAAAAAATAATACATAATACCTAATATTCTATTGGTTATTTTTATTCACAAGTGGACACTGACAAAATATAAAAGTAAAATGCTAGGCATAATAAGAAATAAAATTTAGATATAGTATATTGTTCTCAATAACATTAAAATTTAGGGCATAAGATAATGACAAAAATAATTTTAATCACAGCAGACTATAAATGCTAGAAGATGGATACATGATAATACTGACAGGAAGTAGGTAGCCTATAAATGGTGGTAAGTCAATGATATTTAGATGTGACCTTGAAGAGTCAGTCTTATTTAAGAAAAAATAAGAAGGAAAGACTTTTGCAAGGAAAACAATATGAACAAAGGCAATTCATTTTAAGAAACACTGCATTCTTACTTGTGTGCCAGGCCCTAGATTAATACTAGACATCACATTATTTGTCCCTAAGACCTTAACACATGTAAACAGAGAATATGGTCTCAGGGATACAGTTCCATTCAACCAAAGCATGCATATGTGAGGAAATGATTTTAAAAAACTAAGAAGATAAATTGAACCAATATTAATAAAAACCTTAAATGCCAGGCTAACTTACAGTTAGTTCTACTGGGTATGGAGTTCATTGAAATGGTTAACATTTTTAGCAGCAGAGAAAAATAAAGAGAGCTGTGTATTGGGCAACCTAAGTTAGGAGAAATGAATAGAATAGATTTTAAAGAAAGAGACTTTGGAAGTAGGTGGCTATTATTACACTAATAAAGTATGGAGTGATAACAGTCTGAGATAGTTGGTGACACCAGAATAATAATAAAGCTCCTGTGTATCAACAACACATTAATACTACAATCATTTGCTTAAGACATGTGAGGGCTAGGGTTGTAGCTCAGTGGGATAACACTTGCCTAGCATGTACGAGGCACTGGGTTTGATTCTCAGCACTACATGTAAATAAATAAATAAAGGTTCATCGGCAACTAATATATACATATTAGCAACTAATATATCTATATTTAGATATAGATATATTAGTTGCTAATGAACCTTTATTTATATATAAAAGACATATATGAATCATCTCCCTCCTCACAATATCCCTATTAGAAGGGTGGTATTATTATTCCCATTGACAGATAAGGAAACTGAATACAAAGATATAAAAAATGCTCATGTTTTACAACTAGTAAATGATGCAGCTAGTTTCAAGTGTGGGCAGTCTCCACAAAATGCAATTTAACCATTTGCTATAGAGTTAAAAACAGCTATAAATTTTGAAATTGCATGTTTCAGTAAAAAATAGTTCAATTAACAAATACAAGGAGATAAAATACTTTTTTCACTTAAAAATTTCACGACTATAAAAACAAAAGCTGTACTATCTCTTTCCAAAATCATAATCACTGACAGGTTTAGTGATTTTCAAATTCAGTGATAGAATTTGAACAGCAGAGAATTTCCATTCCAATCTCACAACTTTATAGAAGAAGGAATTTAGATTAAATTTAAGGGAATTGCCCAAGCTGGGAGGGGGAAAAAAAAGCTACCAGGAAATTCAACTTCAATTAAATATATACCTCCTGATTTTTGGTCTACTATAGCACAGTACACTTATTTTATCATGTGGGGAAGGAAAGAATACTTTTACATGTTTTTCATAGTAAACATGGAAGATCACATAGTGACTCATAAATGTATAAGCAAATGTTTTTAATTATAGATTCCAGAAATGTATGTGGATATATATTGGTTACATACTACTCAAATTCATGAGAGTGCTTACTATTGTAGTTATCAATTAAGACCATTTTTAACAGCTTTGACATGTAAATGTGTCTGCAACAGCTGATTTTCAGAGCAGGACGTTGAATAATTCCACTTTCATGTTATAACAAATTTGGGGTGAGTAAATAAATTTCTGTACTACTTCATACCTTGAAGTGATAAATAAATATCAGGGTGTTTGATATTGAGGCATGAGGGAGGTAACCAGAGGAAGTCTGTGCATTGCTGCCTTGATGGTACATCTTTCTGGAAGAACTTCAACCCCTCCTCTTTGATCATCACCAAGTGTTTCCTCTTGCAGCACCAGATCCCAGCATTAAGAATAAAAACACAGCTAGGTCTATTTGCACTCGTATATTTTATGAGTCATTGTCAGACTCAGAAATGAAGAACAAAAGGATACATATCCTTTTCATGTCTTTTCAATGAAATACCATTGAAGTATCCTCAGAACATTAAGTAAATTAAGAGAAAATCCTACATTGATTTAGAGCCAAAATAACCTGGAAAGCTTTGTGGGTTCAAAGCTAATGGAATGTGCCAAGAAGGCTACCTTATAAGCAGAGAGAACACATTGGGAGGCTCAGAGGGCAGTAGGTTAGGTTTTTCTGCCAGAGAACAAGTCCAAATAAAAACTGAGAATACTTGGTCAGTTATTTCCCCCATAACCTTCCCTACTCACACGTTGAGAAAAAAAAAAAAAAAACAGTAGTTCAAAAGTAAGAATAAAATATCAACCAGTGAAGTTAAAGAAAAGCCAGATTCACTTCATTCAAATTTATTGTTCCAATGGGTGAAGAATTGATTAAATATGAATGTATAAATGACACAGAGTTCCTGCCATTGGACAGAGAACAAAAGTAAAGGATAAATGAAATGTACACGGAAGTGGGATAGAATAAAGGGAGAAAAAAAGAAAAGCAAATACAAAAATTAAACAGGGTAAGAATGGGAAAAGAAAAATCAAAGAAATTAAGCTGACAGGAAGGAACATATGAAATGCAGCTGTGATGCTCATTTGCTCTTCTTTTAAAATGTAAAATACTTCTGATTTGGAAGTCAAGGTCTGGTTATATTCCTGTGGAAATATAGCCAAATCCATTCCAAGTAGTCTCTTTCCCCAAAGAGAGAAAATTGGGAAGGATAATGTAGTCTTACTGTAAGGAATTAAAAAATATTTCTAAAAACCTAAAGGCATTTCAATGTAAGTTGTCTGCAACAGACAGCCTCAAACCTCAAAATTTCCTTGCCGGATGTAGGCACAAAGAGAGCCTGAGACTTGGTTGCCTGGCAACCGCGCTCTTCACAGGCAGCTGGAGTAAAAAGAAACTGGCTGGTGCCAAATGGCCTTTCACCTGCTTCGTAAAAGGGAAATCAGAGTGAAAGAGGTACCTCGCAAGGGCCAAAGCGCCCCATGAGAAACAGAGGCTTGAGAAACCCTCTAGCCTCACTTTGTTCAGGGATGCACTTGATGGGAGGAGGGGAGGTTCTGATGCCTTAGTAATTAGAGATGCTTTTCTCTCCCCTCCCCCTCCTCTGGGTACCACCGTGAACAGAACAGGCAGCGAGCTTGTTGTTCTGACACTGCATACATAGAAGGGAATGGAGATCATTTTAACCCTTTCATTCTGAATTAATAAATTCTGGAAACCAGGAAAAAAGACTTACATCTCCCCATTTTTTTCACTGCATTTGCTTTCTAATAATATGATTAATGAAGTGTGTTGATGATGAAAAGAAATAGGAATGATGACGGTAAAAATATTCTATTTTTTCCAGAGTTCCTGGTAATTGAATTTATCATGGGTACGCTACCTGGCAGGCTATTTTAGTGGAGATTGGAAAAGTGTCTGGAGGTGATTTAGTATAAGGAATACTGAGCACTTTCCAAAAGAATTCACATGATCCATTCCTACAATGGCAAGTATTCCAGTATCTTTGTCCATGGAAAATTGTAGTCTTTACTAGTTTTTTTAATGATCGTATACCGAATAATTCCTCACTAGCCCAGCTGTCTCAAGATGAAACACAAAATGTGAGTGGAGAGTGGGCAGGTAGCTGCACAGCAGCCAGAAATAAGGTATTGAAGTCAGTTTTGGAGGGATGGATTCTGCTCCTCTCTTGTCACTCAGCACAGCATTGGAATTCTTAAGTTCTAACCTTGGTGGCATTGACATGATGTACTTAATTACTATTTGAACTTTTCTTTCAGATATATAAATATAAATCATAAAAATATATGCAGTATTCATAAAAATATATGTAGTATTCAAGGTTTTTAGGCTATTCAAATTGTACAAAATTTATCTTAGTTTTTAAGACCACCAGTAAGCATGATTACTTTTTATAACTTTTATAGCACTTTGTTCAGTTTTGTTATTTTATTCTGTTATTTTTTACTAAATTACATTCAAACTTATGAATTATGGATATAATACTTCATACTTCATTCTTCACACTTCATTCCTGTCCCCATTCCACCTCCAAAGTTGAAGAGGAAATGTGGTTTGTATTCTCCATGTGACTTCTCCAAGGCAATCTTCTGTGATTGTCAGCAGCTATAGAATCATCCTGAAGACTTTGGTCAATGAAGGTGAAGAAGTGTCAAGCAACTGAAAAACGAAACAGAATAGCTTATAAGTACTCCTCACATTTCTTCCAGAGGTCAAATCAATCACTAAAGACTTCCATGAATGTCAAGAGGAGGATAATTTTGCTACAAGTTGAAGATACATCTGACTCATCATTCATGACTTTCACCCTCAGGAATGACTATAGGGATATTCACCAATTATTGTAATTCCTCATCTAAATTTATCTTAAAAATAAAAATTCTCATAAAACATATGCTATGAAAAAAATGTGGTAAATTTGGTCACACCAATGATTGTTAGGTAATTAAATGTTTAAGATGATTTTCTCTTCTCTGACAAAGCATTTTTAATAAACTATTATTGAATAGCTTTTATGGTAAGTCTTCAAATACAAAGTTTAAAAGGAATAAAGTATTTTCTTTTCTTTTAAAACCCTGGCATAACCAGATGCACACCTGTGATCCCAGCTACTCAGAAGGGTGAAGCAGAAGAATCACAAATTCAAGGTCAGCCTGGACAACTTAGCAAGACCCTATCTCAAAATTAAAAAATAAAAAGGGATGAAGATGTAGCTGAGTGACAAAGTGCTTTTGAGTTCAATTTCCAGTAATTAAAACAAAACAAAATTTTTAAAAAAAAGCTTGGCATAACTTCTTGGGGAAGTGTACCTTAGAGTAGAAGATGAGACCCTGAAGCTATAGATCAGTACATACAGATTCTTAACCTTGACAACGTAATAGAATAACCTAAGGAGCTTTTTTAAAACACTGATTTCTCTCCCTCTGCTATCAAACTATGTATTTTTTCATTTTTAAATGATAATTATTACTGCTTATTAATTGTACTATTAATAAGTTTTATTGTGACATTTCCATACATGCATATAATGTGTTTGGATACCAAATCCTATTACCCCTGCTATGCTTTCTTACCTCCCCTCTTTCCACAGATAGAGTCCCTTTCCTCTTCCCTATTGGTCCACCTTCTAATTTCATATTTTCTTGTTTTTTTCCTAAATATCACTTGTGCAGGAAAATGGATGGAACTGTAGGTCATCATCTTAAGCAAAATAAGACAATATTACATGTTCTCTCTTAAATCCACATCTGAGTTAGTTCTCTATGAAATAGTGTCAGCTTATGTCCATGAGCTTATAAGCTAATTTAGGTTTAAAAGTTTAAAAACCATCTCATTTTCTGAGAGATTCACTTTAGGAGACTGGTTTCATTTTTACAGGAAAAAAAAATAAGCACAGCATTTAATGTTATTCATGCCTAACTGCTTTTCCCAACAACCAAGTCTCTATTATTAGACCTATGTAGCTTTCCATTCTCATGCTATATCTCAATATTTAATTTCATTGTAAATGAGAAGGAGGTAATAATGTTATCAAAAATATCATAAATTATGAGGAAGGAAGTTTTAAGTAGAAAAGCAAACATTATCTCTTACTGTTATGTCTCAGCCAAATTATATTTCAGCTTAGTAGAACAAGGTAATAATGTCTTAGCCATATCAGCTATATTGAAAGTGTACAATTCCAAGTGCACATGGTTTACTTCACAGAGAAGTGTGTGTGTGTGTATGTGTGTGTGTGTGTGTGTGTGTGTGTGTGTGTGGAAAGAAAGAGAACAAGAGAAAATTTTTGTTTGCAACAAAATTCATGTACATATTGCTTAATATATACTATTTTTTCTGATAGAATTTTTAGAGTATCCATAATTAGCATAGTAAAATATTCCACATTTTAAAAAAATTATTTGACTCTAATATGACTGATGAATATTGGTGACTCATATACAGGGATTTGTATATACCTTTTCTCATTTACTACAACACACTATTTATAGTGATCTGTTAACTGCATCATTCAAAGCCCAAGAATAGAATAGATTCTAGATTATTGACTCACCTGGCTTACTGCTGCAAATAGATTGACAAGCTGGTATTACTGCTACCTCATTATGACACTAAGAGGTACATTAGTTTTTCATTTACTGACAGTTCTATTTATTGGCTATTAAATGTCTCTATGATCTTTGTCCTTGAGTCTTATAATTATTCTGATTCCTAGTTTCAAGAAAGAGAAATAAATTCTGTTTAATTTAAGCAGAAATTGGCTTTACTGGAAATATTTAGAACTATTTAGAATTGTCAGGAAAACCCACAGAGGCAGGAATCAAGCAAAGTCAGAAAAGCCAAGAGGTCATTCTGCAGAACGCCTGGTCAGAGCAGCCATTAGCCTACTGACCTCACCATGAGACACCACCGCCACTGGATGCCACTTGCTGTCACTATTGTACACTGCAACCACTACTAAATTTGAAGATATCCCTTTAGCTATATATTCATAACCCAAGTCAATATCCCTGGTAGAAGCATTAAAGCAACTGAGCCAATATCACCTGACCATAATGCTGGAGGTGGGGAGAAGGAGTTTGTTCTTCTTCAACTTCTATACTGAGAGCCGGATGTCTGGATTCTACCAAGATTCTAGGAATGGGGTATTTATTAAAATACAGACCAAAAATAAAAAAAATAGCCTATACTTCCTAAGGACTACATATGTGAACAGAATAATCATTCATCAATGGGGCTGGGGAAGGAGCTTACATTCTTGGACAATGAATTGTAGAATCAACTTAAAATATAAAGGACAGACAAAATTATTAGTAGTTAATTTGGAATGACAAACTCTGGAATCAGTTACAATATCTGTATTGCCATTGAGACAATGTGTGACCCAGGCACATAATAGGAACCTTATATATAATTAGTCCATGAAGTTGCCAACAAGGTGAGATATGATGGGTAAAATATTTGATGGCTAGAAATCCGACAGTGTTCCAAAATGATAACAATATATGTATACCATATCAATGAGTTACACCCTATAACTACTACTTGCAGCAATTTAAAGCAACAATAGATATAGGAAGTTTTATAGTTTTAAATACCTGTATCAGAAAATAAGAACTATTTGGAAATCAGAAATTCAAGATTCTATTTTAGGAATCCAGGAAAAACATAGATTAGTGTAACAAAGCAAATAAAAAATGTAAGAGAAAAATATATAAAATAGAAATTAAGTAATGAAGATAATTTTAGGATCCAAAATCGGTTCTTTATAAAATATATATTATAGTAATTCATTACACTAACAGAACATAATGTCAGACAAAAGCCACCTCAATAGGCGCAGAAAGTATTTTTACAAAAGTTAACATCTACTCATTATTGTAAAGAAAGCATTCTGTACGTTATTAATAGTAATGAGTGGAAAAAAATTCACAAAGGAAAATATATAGTAAGTATGTTAAAAAGTGCTTTAAAAATTAATTACCAGAAAAAATCAAGTTGTTTTGCAATACTGCTGTGCATTCACAGAGTAACCAAAACTAAAAGGACAAGCCTAACAAGTTTTGGATAAGATTTGGAGGAACTGGAGCTCTTCTAAATTATGATGGGAATTAAAATGATGCAGCCTACTGTGAAAAATAGTTTGGCTGTAGTTTCATGTGAAGATAACACATCTTTACTAAATTACCCAACATTTCTACTCCTAGGTAATTTACCTGAAAGAAAAGATTCATGCAAAGAAGTGTTGTGCACAATGTTCATTTTATATGTAATATCCTAACACTGGAAATAACCCCACATCCTTAGCAGGGTAAGCAATAAACAAACTGGCATTTCATACAACGAAAGTCTATTGAGCAATGAGTTACTGACAAGTGTAACATGCAAAAAGCCATGAGTTACTGACAAGTGTAACATGCAAGTCTCAAAAACCTATATTAAGCCAAAGAGGCGAAGAATGTGTATGTGTGTCTCTGTGTGTGTATGTGTATCCGTGTGTTACATCAATTATATCAACTTCTTATCTTGAATAGGTAAAACTAATGAAAAGGGGGGAAGTCAGAAGAGTGGTTTCCTTGGGATTTGGGAGACTGCACTGACAGGGAAGGGAATTTAGAAAAAATTTTGGTAAAAGATTTGTTCTTATAATTGTAAGTAATGAGCTACAGATGTGTAGGTATTTTTCATGCTTTATTGAATTGTATTCTTATGATTTACATATTCTAACTTCTATAAATTTTTATGTCAAAACCTTTAATAAGTTCTCATTAATTTTGCTTTACAGTTTATCAATTCCTTTTTGTATATTCTAGTTGAAACAAATTAATAAATATATTGAAGATAATTGGAGTCAGTGTTCTCATTTATACACACATACCCATACAGTTTCCATATTCATTGAGAGGGCACAGAAGTAATGATATGCCAGTAGCGGTAACACACCATCCTCCCACATTAGGCATCTATATTACATTTTCCACTAAAGGGAAACAGGACTCCTAAGAAAAATAGATGATACCAGTACTAAGGCAGTAAAGTGCAAAATGAGCCTAGAACTTCTTGCTACAACAGAAAGTGGGAAATGAGGTATAATGGGACATGTCAAAGTAATACAAGTGTTGTGTTTTTTTCAAAAATTTGAATGGCAAAGTAAATATTGATTGAAAATGTATTGTAACCTTGTGAGTAACATAAGAATCCATGACTCCATGGTTACATAAATTATATATATATATATATATATATATATATATATACACACACAGAGAGAGAGAGAGAGAGAGAGAGAGGATAGATAGTGAATCTATATTACAATAGACTGTATCTTTCAGAAGAGATAGAATAAAAGATTTTAAACATTTTCACCTTAAAATGGTAAATTTTTGAAGAGATAGATATATTTTCCCTGATTTGAACATTATGGAATGTCTCCACAAATCAAATCATTACATGATACTTCATAAGTATGTGTAATTTTATGTTGTTAAGTATCAGTTAAAATAAATTTAAATATTTTTTAAATGGGGGTGGAGAGTATACTTCCTATGCTAGAATGCAAGCCATAAGAAAAATGTAGAAAGAATGATAGGGTTAGAAACAATGAGTGATCACACAATCCTACAGATACAAGTTTGGTAAACAGGACATTGAGATTGTCTCAAAGTATCTCTCTGCAAGAAACTGTTACTCAGAAAGGGAAAGCAATTGCTTTCCCATGGAGAAACCTGTGGCTTATCACATTACCCAGGATCAAAGCTAATATCACTAATATTAGTGCATCTGAATTATGTGCTATCCAACATGACTGGCTGAGAAGCAGAAAATATCATATTAGTGGAATCTCTGGCAAAAATCCATAACTTGAAACTAATAATGATGAAACATCAGATTAATGAATTTAGGGTTATTCTATGAAATAACTGATATACACCCTGCTGGAGTCCTGCCCTAGTGGGGTCCAGGGACTCCTGAAGGATAAGTGGCATCAGCGAAAAGGATTGTTCCATTGGAGCAATCTCCAGAGAGAGAGAGCTCTAATGCAGCTTTCTCTGGGTCATCTTTTATTGCAATTTTTCTCATCATTATGGATTCAGAATACATCATTGATTATATAATTTCAAAACTTTGCCAAGACGTGACATTTCCTTAACCACCACTAGAGGCATAGAAAAATCTAACACCAATTTACATTTTTCCAGGATGTGACATTTAGTTATCAATTATTAAGGGTACAGAACCATTAATAAAATGCGTAACTAATTTACATTTTTCAGATTTTCCAAAGATATGCTATTTTCTTATTAACTAATGCCAAACTACGTCACCAGACTTTAAGTCTCCTAACCTATCATTAACCTTTAAGTTTAAAGTACATCTGCACCTTATTTCTAATCTAAAATTCCCATCTAAAGAAGTTCCCTTAGGGCTGGGTATGTGGTTCAAGCGGTAGCATGCTTGCCTGGCATGCGTGTGGCGCTGGGTTTGATCCTCAGCACCACAAATAAAGATGTTATGTCCGCCGAAAACTAAAAAATAAATATTAAAAAATTATCTCTCTCTCTTAAAAAAAAAAGAAGTTCCCTTAAATCTTATACTTAAAATATCCTAAAGTCTATAAACCATTCTTAGAGCATATAAAAACCTGTACAGCTGAAAACTTAAGAATTATAAACCCAATAATCTAAATAAAATAATATTTTTATCATTATTCTAAAATATGTCTTATAAAGCTACTTTAATTAATTTCTACATTTATTCTCATAAAACTGGTTGAACTGCTTTCTCAAAGAGTTTCTTTGTTTCTTGGTCAAGCTGTACTAGTTCTTATATCTTTGTAATCTCTCTCAGTAAAAGGCAAGTTTTAAACATCAGTCCACTTACAGCCAATATTAACTGTGCTCATCATAAGTCCCTGTGTGAAGTAAAAGAGGGTTTATAGAAAAGAGGAGAATGTATCTTTATATGTCTTATTAACTTTCCTAAGTGTATAACATAGCTTTCTTTAATTAAAAATAAAACTACATATGGTGGGCTTTCTAAGAGGCCGGAAATATGGGTTTGGGTTCTTAGTTAATATAATCAATGTGGTGCCTAAAATTCTTGTGTCCTTTTGGAGAATGATTGTTGTCCATTATCAGTTTTGCCTTCAATGAACTGAGATAGAAGAGCAGCCTTATATTTTGTCCTGTATATGCTAAGGGATAGTAGAACAGCCTTCAAGGCATGAACTACCTGTTATGTTCTAGCCATCTGAAATTTAATTTGGTTTAGCATTTAACATACTCATGCCTCCTGTCATGAATATGAGCATGAAAGTGAAAAGTCCCAATTACATAAAAAAGGGTCTCCTGGTTTTGGTTTCCCATCAGTCAGCGCAACTTTGCCAGCATTTATCCTCACTGTGACCTCGTCAAGACAGTGGGAGAGTGGCTTTGCCAGCATTTGTCTTCACTGTGACCTTGTCAAGACAGTGAGAGGGGGAGTGCCTTCACCATCACCCTTCAAAAATATAAGGCCAAATAGCTAAGTATGACTGAGGAGCTACTCCAAATTAAATAGTACCAAATATACATCAAAAAATTCAATGCAATTTATGCACTTGGTTTGTATTTTTAATAGGGGGAAAATGAAGGAATGTCCTGATTTTGATAGCTATGTAGTCAATAGACAAAAGAATGAAGAGGTTCTTAGGAAGCATACGGTGAATTACTTGGGGGTAGAAATTTATGATGTTTTCCATATACTTTCAAAAGACTCAAAAAAAAATAAATGTACAAGAGGGGAGGAAGGAAGTGGAACAAAATGCAAACAACTAGTGGATCTGTGATGGATTACACAGTTTCCCAATTCCTTTTACTACTCTTGAACCCTTTCTGTAAATTTAAAAGTATCTAGATAATGTACAAATAAATAAATGAGTCCCTTGCTTAAAAAGGGAGATTAGTAAATATAAAAAGTAAAGTACTGAATTCCAGACCCTCTAACTCTACAGTCTTTGGAGGATAGCTCCTAAGCGCAAGATAGAAGAAAGCTCCTCTCACGCTACTAGCAAAACTCCCTCAAGGTAATACATGCCTTCATCTCACAACATGTGATAGTCTGGTTCTATTTTGTTTGAGTGCAAGAATGGGGTAGGGAAGCAAGAATCAGGCTTATTATTCTTTTGCCTTAGGGCTAAAAATCCTCTATTGTTGGTGAAAGATTTTTGATGCATTTTTTATGAATGATAAAGAAAACTTTTTCTAAAGTAGCTGGATATTTGTAAGCCTAGAGCTATTCTGAAGACTCAAAATGCACATGCAGTTTGAGCACTGTCTGTCATTAACTGTGTGGGGTATAAGCATTCTGTTTAGAAAGATCAAAGTACTTTTTGTTTGGAAAGAAAAAGGACTGAGTTTGCTGAGAGAGGGATCCCGGGATATTGCATCCTTTCTCTTGCCATAATACTCTTTTCTATTTATAACTTGTGGACCATAGTCTTTATTTGATAAGTGACAGCATCTTTTTCACTCACTAATGAACACTGATTAGAATTCAACCTTTGAAGGTAGTATTTATGACAAAGTCACCTGGGAATGGATATGCAACTCTCAGAAACGCCCTCAGTAACTTTGAAAGAATCCATAATAATAAATTATTCATTCTTCTCAAAATTTGCAATATTGATTGGAAGTGACACTTTGTCATTCAACAAGCTATAAAATGCCTAATATGTAAACTTATTAAAGAACACATACACATTGTCACACCATTAGCTCAAGGTGGTACCTGGTGGAATGAAAGACAACTTCAGTCTATTATTGTTGAAGAAAACTTAAAGCAAAGCACTTGGTACTCCCTGAATTAAAATTTATTTATACTGAGCAATTTTTTACACCTAGAAGACAGGAAAAATAGATTAATTACCTAAAGTATAAGATCAAAATAAATAATTAAAGCCTTCTACCAGTTTTGTGCCCTTTAACATCTTACATATCCTCATTTCTTCCTTTTTTTCATATTTCGTTGTAAAATTTCTTAATTTGAATTTATTTTAATGAGTACACATAAACATAAAATTGTACATATATATGTGATACTATGAAATGTTCCAATACATGGATGCATTGTCTAATATTTAAGTCAGTGTCAACATAATCTATAAATCATGTTGAGTAGTATAGACATTTTAATAATATGAATATAGGATGGTCTTCCAATTTTTTCAAAAAATTCCTTACATTAGTGTTTTATAGTTTAGTTGTAGAAATCTTCATTCCTTGGTTAAATTGCTTTCTAGGTATTTTGAGGCTATTTTAAATAGTATTCTTTCTTGTTTTCTGTCTCAGATACTTTGGCATTATTGTATAAAACTACTGACCTTTGTATACTGAAAGTTGCTAAATTTTTCATAAGTTCTAATTATCTTTTGCTAGAATGTTTGAGGTTTTCAATGTATAAGATCATGTCATCTGCAAACAGTGACAATTTGATGTCCTCTTTTCACTTACTTTCTTTCTCCTGTCTGATTGCTCTTTTTTTTTTTTTATTGTTGGTCGTTCAAAACATTACATAGTTCTTAATACATCATATTTCACAGTTTGATTCAAGTGGTTTATGAACTCCCAATTTTACCCCGTATACAGATTGCTGTATCACATCAGTTACCCTTCCATTGATTGACATATTGCCTTTCTCGTGTCTGATGTATTCTGCTGTCTGTCCTATTCTCTACTATCCCCCCTCCCCTCCCCTCCCCTCCCCTTTTCTCTCACTACCCCTTCGACTGTAAATCATTTCTTCCATTTGTATTATCTTGTCTTACCCCTCCTTTCCTCTTATATGTCATTTTGTATAACCCTGAGGATCGCCTTCCATTTCCATGCGATTTCCCTTCTCACTCCCTTTCCCTCCCACCTCTCATGCCTGTTTAATGTAAATCTTCTTCTCAAGCTCTTCATCCCTACCCTGTCCTTGTTTACTCCCCTTATATCAAAGGAGTCATTTGGTATTTGTTTTTAAAGATTGACTAGATTCACTTAGCATAATCTGCTCTAATGCCATCCATTTCCCTCCAAATTCTATGATTTTGTCATTTTTTAATGCAGAGTAATACTCCATTGTGTATAAATGCCACATTTTTTTTTATCCATTCATCTATTGAAGGGCATCTAGGCTGATTCCACAATCTTGCTATCGTGAATTGTGCTGCTATGAACATCGATGTAGCAGTGTCCCTGTAGCATGCTCTTTTTAGGTCTTTTGGGAATAGACCTAGAAGGGGAATAGCTGGGTCAAATGGTGGTTCCATTCTCAGCTTTCCAAGAAATCTCCATACTGCTTTCCAAATTGGCTGCACCAATTTGCAGTCCCACCAGCAATGAACAAGAGTGCCCTTTTCCCCGCATCCTCTCCAGCACTTATTGTTGTTTGACTTCCTAATGGCTGCCAATCTTACTGGAGTGAGATGGTATCTTAGGGTAGTTTTGATTTGCATTTCTCTGACTGCTAGAGATGGTGAGCATTTTTTCATGTACTTATTGATTGATTGTATGTCCTCCTCTGAGAAGTGTCTGTTCAGGTCCTTGGCCCATTTATTGATTGAGTTATTTGTTATCTTATTGTCTAATTTTTTGAGTTCTTTGTATATTCTGGTTATTAGGGCTCTATCTGAAGTGTGTGGAGTAAAGATTTGTTCCCAGGATGTAGGCTCCCTGTTAATCTCTCTTGTTGTTTCTTTTGCTGAGAAAAAACTTTTTAGTTTGAGTAAGTCCCATTTGTTGATTCTAGTTGTTAACTCTTGTGCTATGGGTTTCCTATTGAGGAATTTGGAGCCTGATCCCACAGTATGTAGATCATAACCAACTTTTTCTTCTATCAGATGCCATGTCTCTGCTTTAATATCAAGCTCCTTGATCCATTTTGAGTTAACTTTTGTGCATGGCGAGAGATAGGGATTCAGATTCAATTTGATGCAAATGGATTTCCAGTTTTCCCAGCACCATTTGTTGAAGATGCTATCCTTCCTCCATTGCATGCTTTTAGCCCCTTTATCAAATATAAGATAGTTGTAGTTTTGTGGATTGGTTACTGTGTCCTCTATTCTGTACCATTGGTCCACCCGCCTGTTTTGGTACCAGTACCATGCTGTTTTTGTTACTATTGCTCTGTAGTATAGTTTGAAGTCTGGTATCGCTATACCGCCTGATTCACACTTCCTGCTTAGCATTGTTTTCGCTATTCTGGGTCTTTTATTATTCCATATGAATTTCATGATTTTCTTTTCTATTTCTACAAGAAATGCTGTTGGGATTTTGATTGGCATTGCATTGAACTTATAGAGAACTTTTGGTAATATTGCCATTTTGATGATGTTAGTTCTGCCTATCCATGAGCAGGGTATATTTTTCCATCTTCTAAGGTCTTCTTCTATATCTTTCTTTAGGGTTCTGTAATTTTCATTGTATAAATCTTTCAACTCTTTTGTTAGGTTGATTCCCAAGTATTTTATTTTTGGGGGGGATATTGTGAATGGAGTAGTTGTCCTCATTTCCATTTCAGAGGATTTGTCGCTGATATACAGGAATGCCTTTGATTTATGCATGTTGATCTTATATCCTGCCACTTTGCTGAATTCATTTATTAGCTCTAATAGCTTCTTTGTAGACCCTTTTGGGTCTGCTAGGTATAGAATCATATCATCTGAAAACAGTGATAATTTAAGTTCTTCTTTTTCTATTTTTATGCCTTTAATTTCTTTCGTCTGTCTAATTGCTCTGGCCAGTGTTTCGAGGACTATGTTGAACAGAAGTGGTGAGAGAGGGCATCCCTGTCTTGTACCAGATCTTAGTGGGAATGCCTTCAATTTTTCTCCATTCAGAATGATGCTGGCCTGTGGCTTATCATAGATTGCTTTTACAATGTTGAGGTATGATCCAGTTATCCCTAATTTTTCTAGAGTTTTGAACATAAATGGATGCTGTACTTTGTCGAATGCTTTTTCTGCATCTATCGAGATGATCATATGGTTCTTATTTTTAAGTCTATTGATGTGGTGAATAACATTTATTGATTTCCGTATATTGAACCAGCCTTGCATCACAGGGATGAATCCTACTTGATCATGGTGTATAATTTTTTTGATATGTATTTGAATCCCATTCGCCAGAATTTTATTGAGGACTTTTGCGTCAAGGTTCATTAGAGATATTGGTCTGTAGTTTTCTTTCTTTGAAGTGTCTTTGTCTGGTTTCGGAATCAGGGTGATGTTGGCCTCGTAGAATGAATTTGGAAGTTCTCCCTCTTTTTCTATTTCCTGAAATAGCTTGAAAAGTATTGGTGTTAGTTCCTCTTTAAAGGTTTTGTAAAACTCTGCTGTATACCCATCCGGTCCTGGGCTTTTCTTAGTTGGTAATCTTTTGATGGTTTCTTCTATTTCCTCTATTGTTATTGATCTGTTTAGGTTGTCTATACCCTCCTGACTCAATCTGGGCAGACCATAAGACTTAAGGAATTTATCTATGCCTTCACTATCTTCTATTTTATTGGAGTATAAGGATTCAAAATAATTTCTGATTATCTTCTGTATTTCTGAAGTGTCTCTTGTGATATTGCCTTTTTCATCCCGTATGCTAGTAATTTGGGTTCTCTCTCTTCTTCTCTTCGTTAGCATGGCTAAGGGTCTGTCAATTTTATTTATTTTTTCAAAGAACCAGCTTTTAGTTTTGTCAATTTTTTCAATTGTTTCTTTGTTTCGATTTCATTAATTTCAGCTCTGATTTTAATTATTTCTTGCCTTGTACTTCTGTTGCTGTTGTTTTGCTCTTCTTTTTCTAGGATTTTGAGATGAAGTATGAGATCATTTATTGTTGTTTTTTTCTTTTTTTGAGGAATGAACTCCAAGCAATGAATTTTCCTATTAGAACTGCTTTCAATGTGTCCCATAGATTCCAATATGTTGTGTCTGTGTTTTCATTTAACTCTAGGAAGTTTTTAATTTCCTCCTTGATGTCTTCTAAAACCCATTGATCATTTAGCAACCTATTGTTCATTCTCCAAGTGATGCTTGATTTTTCCTTCCTTCTTTTATCATTGATTTTCAGTTTCATTCCATTATGATCAGATAAGATGCATGGTATTATCTCTACCCCTTTATATTGTCTAAGAGTTGCCCTGTGACATAATATATGGTCTATTTTTGAGAAGGTTCCATGTGCTGCTGAGAAAAAAGTGTAACTACTTGATGTTGGGTGGTATAGTCTATATATGTCAATTAAGTCTAGGTTATTAATTGTGTTATTGAGTTCTATAGTTTCCTTATTTAACTTTTGTTTGGAAGATCTGTCCAGTGGTGAGAGAGGTGTATTGAAGTCTCCCATGATTATTGTATGGTGGTCTATTAGACTCTTGAACTTGAGAAGAGTTTGCTTGATGAACATAGCAGCACCATTGTTTGGGGCATATATATTATGTCTTGTTGGTGTATGGTTGCCTTGAGCAGTATGAAGTGTCCTTCTTTATCCCTTTTGATTAACTTTGGCTTGAAATCTATTTTATTAGATATGAGTATGGACACTCCTGCTTGTTTCCGCAGTCCGTATGAGTGGTATGATTTTTCCCAACCTTTCACCTTCAGTCTATGAATATCTTTTCCTATCAGATGAGTCTCCTGTAGGCAGCATATTGTTGGGTCTTGTTTTGTGATCCATTCTACTAGCCTGTGTCTCTTAATTGGTGAGTTTAAGCCATTAACATTTAGGGTTATTATTGAGATATGGTTTGTTCTTCTAGCCATATTTGTTATTGATGTTACTAACCCTGATTTGTTATCCTCTTTGACTACTTTCCCCCCTTTACTGTCCTACCTCCCATTGTTGGTTTTCAATGTTATTTTCCATTTTCTCTTCCTGTAATGTTTTGTCTAGGATTTTTTGAAGAGATGGTTTTCTAGCTGCGAAATCTTTTAACTTTTGTTTATCGTGGAAGGTTTTAATTTCATCTTCTATCCTGAAGCTTAATTTCGCCGGATACACGATTCTTGGTTGGAACCCATTTTCTTTCAGTGTTTGAAATATGTTATTCCAGGATCTTCTAGCTTTCAGAGTCTGTGTTGAGAGATCAGCTGTTATCCTGATTGGTTTACCCCTAAATGTAATCTGCTTTCTTTCTCTTGCAGCTTTTAAAATTCTCTCCTTATTCTGTATGTTGGACATCTTCATTATAATGTGTCTATGTGTGGATCTCTTATGATTTTGCACATTCGGCGTCCTGTAGGCTTCTAGGATTTGGGATTCTGTCTCAATCTTCAAGTCTGGGAAGTTTTCTCGTATTATTTCACTGAATAGACTATTTATTCCTTTGGTATGGAGTTCTGTGCCTTCCTGTATCCCAATGACTCTTAAATTTGGTCTTTTAATATTGTCCCATAATTCTTGGATGTTCTGCTCATGGTTTCTTAGCAGACTTGCTGAGCTGTCTATGTTATTTTCCAGTTGAAATACTTTGTGTTCATTGTCTGATGTTCTCTCTTCTAAGTGATCTACTCTGCTGGTAGTATTCTCAATTGAGTTTTTAAGTTGGTTTATTGTTTCCCGCATTTCTAGAATTTCTATTTGTTTGTTTTTTATTACCTCTATCTCCCTGTGACATTGATCTTTTACTTCCTGGATTTGTTTGTCAATGTGATCTTTCATTGTCTGATTTTGCTGTCTCATGTCTTCCTTGAGACTCCAGATCATCTGAAGCATATATATCCTGAACAATTTATCTGACATTCCATCTGTTGCAGCTATTACCTCTTCTAAAGTTGAGTTGACCTGCATTGCTTGTGATCCTTTCTTTCCTTGTCTTTTCATACTGCTCGCGTTTCTTTCTGTTTGGTGCAGCTGTTGTGTTTTTGAAATATACCCCCTATTTATTTATATTGCTCTTGTATAGTTGGGAAGCCTCCCTTGCAGGGTGGGTAGTGGTTGTGCTCCTCCTCTAATTAGGGTGGTCTGTCTACCACGCTGATCGGTCGTAGGTCTGCCCCCCCTGCGGGCACGGGTGGCGGCTCTGCTCTGCCCCCACTCCAATTGTGGTAACGTAACTACCACGCCCTGGGGTCTTTGGTCCTGATCTGGATGTGGGTGGCTGCTCTGCTGGGTCCCCACTCCAATTGGTGTGATGTGTCTACCACGCTGGCAGACCTCTAGGCCGGTGGGTCACAGTTCTGCACAGCCCCCACTCCCAATGGGGGTACCTGACTACCTCTCCAACGGGTCGCTGGGCCCCCTCAGGACCCGGGCAGCAACCCTGCTCCACCCCGACTCCAACCAGTGTGATGCGACTGCCTCGGTGTTACGTGTCCACCACGCTGGCAAGCTACCTGGCCTGTCTTGCCAGTGGGCCGCAGGTCTGCCTGCCCTGCTTGCTCAGATGGCAGCTCTGCACAGCCCCTACTCCAAATGAGGTTACTTGGCTACCGCGCCGTGGGGTCGCTGGTCCTATTCTAGGCGTGGGCGGCTACTCTCTTCAGCCCCAGCTGCCTTTGGTGTGTCATGATACCACGCTGGCGGGTCACTTGGCCTGCTCTGGGCGCAGGTGGAAGCTCCACTCTGCACCCACAGCACCCAGCAGGAGCCTGACTGAGAAGCAGTCACCGCTGGTTCCCTAGCATTGGGCCGAAGCAGCTTCGGTAGCCAGAACCCCACCTCTCGGATCCCGATACACTCTCTGCTGGGAGGTGGCTCCAGCGAGCGACCCCCACGGGTTCCCCAGCCCCAGGCCAAAACTGTTCCGGGAGTCAGAACCCAGTCGCCCCAAGCTCAGCGCACGCTCCACTTGGAGCTGGCCTCCCCCGGCAGTCTCCGCAGTTTCCTCAGACCTGGGCCAGGTTAGCTCCGGGAACCAGAATCCAGCTGCTCAGTGCCCGGCGCCCGCCTTGCCAGGCACGTGCCTCTAGGAGTATTCTCCACAAGATCCCCAGTCCCGAGCCTGAGCAAGAAATCTGTCTGCTAGACGCAGGCAAATACCAGCCTGAAATCACCTGTTCCGTAGCTGAATGAGCTGAGATCAGTAGAACATGGGGATGATTACATCATCTCTCCGAAATGGCGGCTGCTGTCCTCCTCTGTGGTCTGACCGGTGTCTGGAACCAAACTGGACTGCTTCTCTCCTCTGTCTCAAAGCTGGAACTCAGCACTAAGCACTGCCAATGTCCTAGCGCCAAACCGCTAGAGGCAGTTCACAGACTCAGGCCTGCGGGGCCCAGTCTGGCCGCTGCCGCCGGCGGGATTGTGTCCCTGATCTGGTTTGCTCTGAACCGGCTGGGAGTGGGGTGGGGTGGTGGGAGTGTTGTTCCTAGGGCCAAGCCGCTAGAGTCAGTTCACAGACTCAGGCCTGCGGGGCCCAGTACATTCATATGTTCGCTGCAGTTCAGCGGCGGCCGGCAGGATTGTGTCCCTGATCCGCGTTGCCGAGATTCACTCGCCTGGGACAAACTGACCCCTCACACAGACTTACTGGTTATCGGCAGGTCTCCTTTCAGTGGAATATTGTTAGAAGTTCCTCAGCAGGTCCCATCCAAGTGTATTTATGTGTCTCTCTGATCCCGTTACTGCGGAGGTATAGAAAATGCTGCCTGCTCGCTGGCCGCCATGTTGTATCTCCACCTGATTGCTCTTTTTAGTGTTTCCAGTATTATGCTAAATAGTAGTGGTGGAGATGGGCACTTTTATCGTATTGCAGACTTTAGAGAAAAGGTTTTCAGCTTTTCTCCACTCAATGGGATATTAATTGTTAGTCTATTACATTTGTCATTTATTATGTTGAGACATGTTACTGTTATTACCAGTTTGTTCGGAGCTTTTTATCATGAATAGTCATTAATTTTATCAAATAACTTTTTTTTTGCTTCTATTGAGATGATTGTATGTTTTTGTCTTTATTCTGTTCATGCATTGTGTCACATCTATTCATTTGCATATGTTGAACTATTCTTGCATCCCTGTGCTGAATACTCTTTGATCATGTTGAGTAATCTTTTTAAACTGCTGTTAGATTTGGTTTGCTTGTATTTTGTTGAGGATTTTCATATCTATGTTCATCAAGGATATTGGTATGTGGCTCCCTTTTTATTTTGGTCATGTCCTTGTTTGCATTTGGTATCAGGGTAATGTTGGCCTCATAAAATGAATTTGGAAGAATTTCCTCCTCTTCAATTTTCTTGAAATAATGTCAAAAGAATTGGCATTATTTCTTCTTAAGTGTTTACTAGAACTCGGCAGTGAAGCCATCTGGTCCCAGGCTTTTCTTTGATGAGAGACTATATTACTGATCCAATCATGTTACTAATTATTGGTCTGTTTGAATTTTCTATTTCTTCATGATTCAGTCTTAGTAAGGTGTATGTATCTGGGAATTGGTCCATTTCTCCTAGATTATCAAAGTTGTTTGCACATAATTGTTCATGTAGTAAATATTACATTATTATCTCATCATTTATTATCTCTCTAATCCTCTCACCCTATCATCCTGGGAGATAGATTGAAAAATCTATGTTCAGCATTCTCAATTTTCCTCAAATATAAAATGTAAATTGTGAATTTAAAATAAAGTAACATAGAGATGGGTGTGGTGGTGCGTGGCAGTAATCCCAGAGGTTCCAGGTGTTGAGGCAGGAGGATCATGAGTTCAAAGCCAGCCTCAGTAAAAGCAAATTGCTAAGCAACTCAGTGAGACCTTGTCTCTAAATAAAATACAAAATAGGGCTGGGGATGTGGCTCAGTGGTTGACTGCTACCCCTGAGTTCAATCCCAAGTACCAAAAATAAATAAGTAAATAAATAAAGTATCATATATAAAGTGAAGAACATAGTGTCTGACACATAATAACTGCATTAATAAATAGATAAATATATAATAGATAATTAATTCTAGATTATATTCCATTACTTTAAGTTTTAAATGCCATATTGAACTCATATTTGTCCATTCAGAAATCAATAAATAGGAGACTTCAGAAAACTTTGAGAAGATAGAACAGCAAAATCATACTGGTAGATAGAAACTTAGGCTAGTGGCATGCAGACAGGGATGCTGATAAACAATGAGCTACTTGTCCACCACCAGTTCCTAAAGAACACTAGCCAATTATGGGACTTAAAAGTGTTTAATACATAAGAGGTCAGAAAATTATAGAAAAAAAATGTGAGTATATGTCAGGTGGGGCAGGCAGAGGAGGGAGAGAGATGGTAGGCTGAAAGTCTATTTTCAGTATCCTCAGTCTTCCTGATCCTGTTCCATGTGCTGAATGCAAGAAGCCAGGTACCCCAATCCTAGAAGCCAGAAACTGGAGTCTAATATCTAGAAATATTAAATATTGATATGAGTACTATGGTATGCTGCACATAGTAGAATGAGTTCCAAAATTAAAAAATTAGGATAACTTCTGAGCTACTGTTTATAAAACAGACTGATCCCAAGACCTCTGTCCCATTCTACACAGATAGATTACAGGAAGCCAAATAGTACAAGATTAGAGATCCACCCCTGTCCCAAGCAAATTCAAAGATACCAGAAAATAGATCTTCCTGCACTGCTATTGGACCTCCTGTGGTGAACCATTGGTGGAACGAACTTCACAAGAACAAGAAATTGCTCTTTGCAAACACCAGCAATAGCAACACTTCAATCAAAATTTGAGAGCCTTAATAAATAGAAATGCTCACCAAGGATCATGAAACATCTATAGAAAGCCTCCAGAATAAAAGAGAAATTAGCAAGCAAACCAATTTAAGAAATATAGAAGGAAATTAGTACAGAAAATGCAAGAACACTGTGAAATTAAAACCAAAATGTGCTGGGCATGGTGGTACATGCCTGTAATCCAAGTGACTCAGGAGGCTGAAGCAAGAAGATAGTTTTAAAAGCCAACCTCCGCAACATAGGCTCTTAGCAACTTATCAAGACCTTGTCTCAAAATATAAAAAGAACTAGGGAGTTGACTTAGTGATTAGTGCCCCTGAGTTCAATCCCAGTTATCATTTTAAAAAAATGAAAATTAATACATCAGGGAAATAAAAGTTTTTTTATCAATAAGAATAGATGATATTTAGAAATCAGAATTCTTAATAGGCAAAAGACAGGACTAAAAAAATTCTACAGAAGCTTATAAGTAAACAAAATGTCAAGAAAGTTGAAAATGAGGAATAAAAGCTAAGAACTGTGATCATCGAACCAAAAACTCCAATAACCTGTTAATAATGGCTCTATCGATAAAATTGAAGGAAAGTAATGGGGACAAAATATCTTTTTCAAGAAAAACCTTTACAGAAATAAAGAGTACATGTTTCCAAAATTTTTTAAAAAGAGCCCCAAATTATAAGAATTATAAGAAAAACTAATTTTATCTATATTTATTTATTTATTTGGTACTGGGGATTGCACCCAGGGATGTTTAACTATTGAGACACATCCCCAGCCCTTTTCATTTATTATTTTAAGACAGGATATTGCTAAGTTACCTAGGGCTTCGCTAAGTTGCTGAGGCTGGCTTTGAACTTTCAATCTTCCTGCCTCAGCCTCCCAAGTCACTGGAATTACAGTCATTTGCCACCATGCCCAGCAAGCACAATTACTTTTATAAAAGTACCCCAAACAAAACATATTTTCATGACATTTCAGAATATCATATTAAAGAGACAAACACAAACTTTTAAAAAATAGATGTCATGTCCAAAAAGTAGAATCAGAATCATAATAAGATTTTTATCAACAGCACCTGCTGAGTCAGTGAGAAGATGGTTTTCAAAGGTAAGAGAATAAAGATATTTTTGGACATGCAAAGATTCAGAAAATCTCCCTCCCTTTTTTAGGTAGCTACTGGAAAGATGCATGGGGAGGGGGTAATTTTGCACATGTATTAATGCTAGAGTTTAAAAAATAAAAAGATTTTCTTATAATTTAAATGATAGTTCATCTGGGATAAGGGAAAAAAGTCTGTATGTGATAAATCAAGAATATTTTCAAGTCTATTATGTAAAAGGTATAAAAGGTAAACAATGTAGAAAAATGCTAAAAATGACAAAATTACATGGAGAGAAATAAAATAAGGGAGGTAGTATAAGTTAGATATGTCAAAGAAAATTCATAGATAATATTTGAAATTTATACTCAAAATTGTTTTATAACATATCTTCACAAATCTATAGCAAACATGGCTATATATGTTTTTAATATGCACATATGCCTATAATTGGGATTTGGATCTGTATTGCAGTACTTAAGGAAATTTTTTTTTCCCATTTCCCACTTTTCAATGGAATCTATATTCTAAGTAAAGACAGCTATATTAAGAGGGAGGTTTTTAAAATCACAGGGAATTTTCAGAGGGTGTCTATTTCAGCACTACAACTTAACTACTGGGAGAGAGCGATGGTTCCAAAAATAGCAGAAGTCTAGGCCTGAAGTGGGTCACAGAAAACCCCTAGAGGCTGGTGAACATGGCTCTGAAAGAACAGGATACAACTGACCTACGGACTACAGAAATATGTGAGCAAAGAAGAACAACTGGAGTAAATATTGAGAACATGCAAACACCTGGCACATAGGACAATTAAGTATGGTTCAGCTCCACCCTGTGGGTAGGCCCAGTGGAGCAGCAGCAGGGATGTCACAGCCATCTCTTTTTCTCAGGAGGCACAGATCTGTAGCTGGAGCGAAGGGCAGCAGAAATTCTGACCATGAACATAGGTGTCATTTCCACCTATACTTCAGCCATATCTTTTTTGGAAAAACTGAGCAACCCATAAAGTGGGGTATGCTGAGAGCCTGTCATTCAGCTGGATGCAGCTACTCATTCAGTGGGCTTAGTCACAAACTGCTAGAGTAAGGCTTCCTGGAAAAAACTCAAATTCAGAAGGACAAAGAGGAATTTTTATACCTGAGATTTAAGATTATTATTCACTATCTTCCTGAAAAACAGTTCTTTCAACAGTCCCTGGTGGAATTCTGAGAAGTCTCTGGACCACAAGCTGGATGACAATTGCAGAAAGCTCTTTGCTATTATCAGCTAAGCCACAGATGTCTGTAGAAACATGCTCTTCTTTCCTGAGTGACAAACCCGCACACACCAAGCTTGCTGAGTGAGAGGTATCTTGGTGGGAACAGCTGCTGTAAGTGGTTTCAGATAGCACCTCGCAGTGCACTTTCCTCAGATTATGTCTCTCTCTTACACACACACACACAAACACACACAAAAACACACACAGAGCAGTCACAGCAGTCACACATACACATGGCACTCACATCATCCTGTAATACCTACATGAATCAGAGGAAAAACACAACTCTGTAATCAAATATGAAATATGAAACATAATAGGACATGGAATATGGTGTATAAAATTTGTGATTTACAAGTCTGAGTTCTGTTTTCTCTGCAATTATAAAAATATTTCAAGTTTTCTGAACCAAGGGCCTTGTGGACATATCTACCCAAAGCATAATGGATTATACTCTATAATTGCAGTGTAATTCTTCTGGTCTGTAGTAAAGATGAGAAGTGGGGGATCTTGCATTATGCTCCACTTTGGGCCAGGTTTTCTTTGTCTGGGCCTTGATGCAGATGTATATCTATCCCTACTTGATGCTAAGATGACCCTTGTCTTCTACTCTTCAACCCTTTCCCTCCTGGACCTCTGAGTGGCAGGGTTTTATAGCTGTCTCTGAGTCTAGCTGCATTATTTATCAATTGCTGTATTTAAAAAAAAAAAAAAGTATTCCAAACTTGGCGGCTTAAGAGGACAACAGTAAGTATCTCACAGTTTCTGTAGGTCAAGAGCCTAGACATGGCTTAGCTCCCAGGCTCAACTTAGAAAGATGCTTTTCAATGCTCATAAATATGATTATTGGTAAGATGTATTTCTTTATAACAGCTGTATGGAGGCCTCAGTTCCAGAGACCTCCCTTGGTTCTTACTATGTGAATGTCTTCACAGAGTATCATGTAGTATGTGGATGTCTCCACAGAGTATCATGTACAACCCAACATGGCCCCTTGCTTCATGAGAGTGAATAAACTACAAAGCAAAGAAACTTGACAGCAAGTGAGAGTGTGCTGGCAGGAAGAAGTCACTGTCTTTTGTAATCTAATGACAGAAGTGATTTTTATTTAATTTGGTATATTCTATTAACCCAACAAAAGTCACTAGATTCACAAGTGTATGAATACCAAGAATGGAATCATTTGGAGCCATTTCAGAAAGACTGCCTATCAAGCATACTTAGACTGAGGGGGAAGGCAGTGTTTGCAGAGGTTGGAAGAGAACAGTAGGGTAGATCCATGTCAGAAGCTCCCCCATTGCCCTGCATCAACAATTTGTCCACTCCAAACGTACATCTGTCCTTTTCTGTCCCCTTTGATCCAACATTTTGCACTTTATTTTCTGCCACAAAGCTCTATACTCACTCACTCCTTAGCTTACACTAAGTTAAACATTTGCCTAATTTTCTGCCCTGCCCAATAACAAGATATTACATACTGGTATATGTGCAGAGTTTCTCATAAGGAACTGAGTTTCAAAAAGGGATATTATGAAAAGAAAAGAAAACAGTGATTAGAAAAGTAGAAGCATCCAGATATTGTAAGACTATAGCAAGGAGTATTTGAAAGCATTCAGTAGCCCACTATTAAAAGCCTTGTGTTTTTCACTTAAAATCAGACTCACTAAAACAACCACTATAGAACTATGATATTATTTGTAAACTAGAGCATTTTATCACGTAGTTTTTAAGTAAATTTTATAAATTCAAGGTAGTTGATGCTTGATTAATAAACAGAGAGTGGTGAGAATTACAAATTTTAAATAGAGAAATATCACATTTCTTTTGAATATAACCATAGAAACTGAGTTAATGGCAGTCCTCTTTGCTTATTAAGGTCAGGTTCTAACAGTGGTTGCCATGGCTGTGTTTGATGGCTTTCATTGACTGCATAGCAATTAGAAACACTTTCCTGAAAACTGATTTTTCTGGCAGCCAGGGACTGGCATGAATTCAGGTCCAGCCATCCTCTGTGCTTTGATCTGGCATTCCTTCCACGGGCACCATCATAGCAACCTACAAAATCAATCAGGAGAAAATGCTTATTTATGTCAAATATGGATTTTCCAACAAATAGCTTATGAAAACACCTTTCATGTGGGTAATGAGTAGAGGTAAAAAGTGGACTGTCTGATTCCAGTAATTACAGCCTGCTGTTGCTTTAATCACTAGCAGTCTATCAGTAAGAAATTGAACATGCTCAAAGCAGGTCAGGATACAAATTGTGGCTCAAATGGGGAGAAAAAAGAAGAAATAGTTCTTCATTCTGCCTATGTCCTTCCCCCACCTCTACACCACACAGTATGCATTTGGGTGTGTTTTCATTTAGATAAAGATATATAAGTGACAGCTGATGAACAGTTAGTTTGTATTCCCCTGGTTCTCTCCCATAGATTTGGATTACATACAGATGAAAAATAGCCCATATGGCTTTTGAACAAAATGAATGGCTGCAAGCTCTGAAAAATTCTAGTAGAAAGGTTGGCATGCTAAAAGGTTAATTAAAATTTGACTCTTCAAGATGGATACTTTTATTTATAGAACCTTCGGCTGATTTTCAGCAGTCATGTTTTCCTCTAATTAAAATAATATGAACAGCTAATAGCAATCAGCTTAAAGAACTGAATATTTTAGAGAAAGGAATGATTCATAGCCCTTTTAATAATCATTCTGCAGTAGGTATCTCCACCAAAGTGCACATAAAACATTTGTATTCAGCCATTGTCTGGTTCAAATGTCAAGAAATATTAAGTTGGAAAAAATGAGGAACAAATTATTTAAAGCTGTCTAAAATAAGTCGTTGATATTATCATGTAAATTTGATATTTCCCTAAAGGTTCTAGAATCATTCCCTGACATGGCATAACTCATAGATTCTGAGAAAGTGGATCATTAGAAACATCATCTTTAAAAATGTGAATTTCCTTATGCATTCACAAGCATGATATACAAGAGCCAATAATTACATGTAAAAGAAACAATAGTTTGCACATTAAAACATTGTGTACACATGTAGACAGAGAGAGAATAGATAAGGAGAATCATTTCTGCAGTATAACTCCTGTGGAATTAGCATCCTTTTTCCACCCAAATCTTTGAGAATGACTAAATAAGGAGACTAAAATCAGCAATGGAAAGATGGAAATCAAGGAAAAAATACCTATCTTTGGGGGGGGGAGGCTATCTAGAATAAGGAAAAGAAAGAGGAAGACAAGAAAACAGGAACATCCCAGAAATACACTTCCTAGGTAAGTATGTATTCCACAACTAATCTATCTTCCTCCTCACTCCCCAATATCTTCTGTCATCTTATTCTTTAATAATAAGACATCTCAAAATCAACACTATCCTCCCCCACCTTCTCTGAGGCTAAAAGTGAAAATAGTTTGATTCTGCCAATGGGGTGGAAATGGAGGTGGTGCATTCACCTCTTGTGAGGTGCCTATCCTCTCCCCCTTCTTTTTGGATGACTGGGGTGTGGATATCTGTGCAGAGCAGACTTCTGTGATAATAAGTGAACATGAGAATGCAGTGCTTGCAAGATTGAGCAATAAAATGAAAAAAGCCATGGTCTTAACATGTTGAAGGATCAAACCAATCCTGTATTCTTCACCTAGATTTTGACCTTCGGAGAGAAATCAATTTCTACCCTTTAAACATCTTTTGTTTTGTCATCATTTTCAGCTGAAGAAAATCCTAATTTATACATGCTTTTATGATGATTAGTTTATTCAAGAGAAACAAACAGGCAACATATCCATACTTCAATATGTTAAAGCCGAAACATAAAGTCTCTGTGTATAGGCATAGATGCATGAGATCAATTGTTTTCAAACTTTCACCTTTGTTAAAATCTCCTGCAGAGCTTGGTAAAACACAGATTGCCAGATATCACCTGCAAAAATCTGATTCAGTAGGTCATGGTGGGGCTGAGAATTTGCATTTCTAATGTCTTTCCAAGTAATGCTGATACTGGCTGACTACACAATACACACTATCTCCTGCCGCACAATACATCACAAACTTCCACTTCTAATATAAAAACATGACTGCAAAATACAAATGCTGTAGGATACAATCAGGACATTCTCATTTCTTAACATCATGCAAGATTGCTCTTAACATCTTGGTATAATAACCTCAACACCCTCATTATTTTAAATTGACTATAGCTTAAAAATAGTGAAAGGAATATACTATAATAATATTCATTTTTTCATTATTTTCTGTAACAGATTCATCTTAATTTCCACTACAATTATTGGGTAAACCTCAAATAATTAAATTTAGGAAAAATATAGTTTTTTGGGGGGACAAGAGGCTTGGGATCTGATCTTTTTTTCAGGATCTCCTGGAGCACTTATTAAAAATGAAAGTTCTGAGCTTTATCCTACACTTACTGAATCATAGTGCCTGAAGGTAGGACCTAAGATTCTTTTACTTAACCAAGGTCTCAAAAGATCCTTTAAAAACCCACATATTTGCTAATCATTGAAATAATTGATGTGTCATCAGAGACTCTAGCTCAGACTGAAGGAGATATTTTTCAGCCTGAAAAACCTGCATAATACTAGAGGCAAAAAGCTTAAGACACACTTGAAGTAACCACAGGTACAATTGATGATGTGGGATAATAAGCAGTCACAAAAAGAACCATCTTGATGGCAGAATCCTTATAGTGAACAATGTTTGAGAAATATTTTTTCCACCAAACCAATGTAAGTATATGAAATCCACCCACATAGTCACAAATGGCATTATTTTATAGGAGACCTTTTGCAGAAGGCATTAGAAGAGCTATAATAAAGAGAAAGCCATGTCCTATTATTTCAGCATTGCAGAGATGGAAGCAGGAACAAATAGACAAGAAATAATGAAAAGGACAGTCAAATGCTGCTTCTACCTTCTAAATCTCCCTCTGATCCCTCTGCTTATAGTGAGTTCTACTCCCCAGTTTAGGTCACTGTCTAGTCTCTCCTAGACTACTGCAATTACCTCTGAACCAGCTTTCCCTTTGTAGTCTTATCCAATTTCAATAAACCCTTTAGAGTGCCAACAGAATGACTCTCTATACTTAAATGTAATCGTGACATTCTACCATTTAAAATCTTTTGAACTTTCCATGGTCATGAGAATGACATTCCAGTTCCCTAGGACAGCACAAGAGACCCTTCATAATCTCATTTCTTCCCTCTCCAACTTCATCCTTCACCACTGTCCTCCTCTCCATCTCTACTCTACAGAAGTGCTTGTAGTTCTCTGAAATGTGCCCCACTCTCTTGTCTCCAGGCTTTACATTCTTCCTGGAAACTTCTCTCCACAATTCTCTACTCACTTGCACCTTTTCTCCTTGGATAAGAAGAGGTCAGGGCTCAGTTCAATGTCATCTGTTTTTAGAATTCTTATCTGACAACTCCACCTGGCTTAGATTTCCATCATTATTATCTGAAGAATCATTGCACTCAATCTCTCTCCTCACCCACCCCTCTCTCTGGTCATTAAAAACATTAGACATTGCTACAGTGTCGGACACATTCCAGATATTTTAAAATGTTGATTGAATTAACAAATGCATAAATGAGTACTTCTATCAGTGAATTTCAGTTGATAAAGTCAAAGCAGAAAGACTTGGCAGTTTCAAAACTAAACTTTGAGCAATTTCAGACAGCTAAAAGCTAAACGCAATTGTTAATAACCTCAACTAATACATCTGACATGTTTATAAATGCCAGGTACTGTTCTAAGTTCCTTCTGCATGCACAGCCTCTATGGTTAAATATTTCCATTGCCCTTGTTTTATACACAAGGGAACAGAAGCACAGAACATTTTCATAACTTGCCTAAAATTAGTAGCTGGCAGAGCAAAGGTTCTAGCCCAGCTCCAGGGTTCATACTTGCCCACTACACACAATGCACATTGAAGGATGAGTTATGATGCTGGAAAGCTACCAGACCAGCATGGCCATGGACACCATGATGGAAAATGGAAGCTGTTAAGGTGCATCAAAAGGAAATGCATAGCCCACAGGTTAGAAGTATATTTTCAAAGACATAGTCAAACGGCAGTGCTGTTTTTCAGATTGCTTTCATTCTTGCCTACTAATTTCCCTATTTCTTTTCTCTTGCTTTCAATATTCACACTAATAAATAAAAATTATATCCCCTAACCCCAGATTCTGAGCTGTAAATCCAAGCAGTAGGAACAATTTCTAGACCAGTATTCAACCATGTTGTACACTTTTTACATTCTATCATGTGATTTCATGGTCTATTGAATAGTGGTATCCTAAGAAGCTAAGTTCCAGGGAGTTTTTTCCTTGGTTCTCATTCCGTGCTTCTCTCAGAACCTGCCAGTGTGCTGTTGTTCCCAATAGACACTTACAACACTACCCCATCTTCTGTTTCTTTACTGTTGGGCACCACTTAGCTTCCACTCCCTTTAAAACATAAATAATACAGGTAATCTCAAATGCCTGCTTAAAAAAAAATCAGTTGATTGTACACCAGGAAGCAACCAAATGAGTATGGCATTTGGACTTAGAAATAGAGGCACTAGCAGAAAACATGGTAGATCCGAAGATAAATGCAGGAAGAATTACCTCAGAAGCACTACTGGACTCAACCCCTTTATGGGCTCAGCACTAATTTATTATTCATGCGCTGTCAGTACTTTCCATGCCATATAACCAGCCAGCCTATTATAAAAATCCCCAGGCCAGAAAAAGATGCTGTCTGCCTAATTAGGTAGTCCAGTGTCTCTACCTGCTACCATCTCACCTACCTTCCAGGTTTCTGTTTTGTCAAAAACTTAAGCACTGCTCTCGATCAGCTTTCAGCTGAGCATGGCAATCCTGCCATTCAGTACTGACTCCTTTCCACACACATAGGCTTGTCTCAAAACTGTATCCAGCTTGTTACCTGGTTTCCCTATCTCTCCATTTCTATGATTTCAGACTTTTTTTTTTTTCCGCAGCTAAGATGTGTGTATCCGCAGAGAAGCATTTTCCAACTAAGATTTATCCCCACGTGATTTAATTTAAGATTCATTTAATGTGTTGTGAACTCGTAATTTGTGCCATTTTGTATACTTGGTGTCTCTCTAAAAGTTTCAAACCAAAAGGAAACTCTACAGGTATTCTCAAGTAGAGACACTGGATCTGACTAGAAAAGACCATCAGATTGAACAACCCCCAGGGGTATGTTTCCTATAGGAAAGCCACTGTCTGCTACTTCCTGGATCTTCATTTGTTACCTGTCCTACCAGGGCTTCTTAAGAAAATAAAGCCACATGAGTGATTAGGGTTTTTTTTCCTCAAATTATTCATATGACAATATTGATGTTACTCATAGTTTTAAATCACTTTAAATGTTTGATCAATATTGAGTTTCAGTTACTTTTTAATATAAATATTAATCTTGGACTATAAAGTTTAATTTTGCATGTATTACTGAGAATTACTACACTGAACTTTGTGCAGAAGGAGTATATTTTTTTCCTAGTCCCACAGAATATAATATAAACCTACATGATGAATGGAAATATTTCTCATCATACTGGTCACCCTCTTAGAAACTATCATCTCTTTAAAGTCTATACTTTGAGAAATCTCTTTGTTTTACGGTTCAAAGAGAATTCATCAAAGAGGATGAGAGCTGGGAGCAGAGGGCAATAAATGCCTCTTTATCCATAGACGAGAAAGATATTAATTATAAGAGAAGGGTACAAACCTCCCTACCCTGCTTTAGAAACATCTCTCATTCCTTTTCCACTAGATACACTCTAATGTTCTGCATTTATATTTTGGCCACTATTGTGGAAGAGAACATGAGAACAGCCAGCTAAAGCTATCAAAAATTTATTCTAGCAGCAGAAATGTAATAGATTTAACCAGAAACTCACCCACCTGTCCCTGTCTCTCTCTGTCTCTGTCTCTCTCTCTTTCTCTCTTTTGCTTTCTCTCTCTCAGACACACACACAATCTATTCTCATCTGACAGAATACTAAAATATAAATTAATCAATTTATTCTCAAGTATAAAATCAAAGACTTGAATGTCAATGAAACTATATTTTCTTCTGAGATAAAAGAAGTCTAAATATCCTGGTGACATTCTTCTTTTTCTATTTCATTTTTGATAGTCATAATTTCAACATTAGAGAAATAAAGTAAAGTTGCCATTTGTCTATTTCTTGATATTTCAGAAAATGGTTTTAAAATGCCAGTTGTCATAGCGCCAGGGCAGTATACCGAGGATGTCTGTCAGATCAGTTCACGAAAAAGCTGTCCTAACTTGTTTTAGTCCCTATTGCATTTGCAATTATAGTGAAGATCTTATTATTGATTGATAAATTAAATGTTTTGGGTTATGTTTTCATTAGTAAAAAATGCAAATTTATGCTAGGTTGTAAAATCAAAACATGAAAATGATAATTTTGCTTAATTCTTTTTTTATCCATATGATTAGAACTACCACCACTTATTTTCCTTTATTTCATAAATGCTTCCTCTTGTTTATTTTTATGCACACTTTATAACACCTATACAAGCTATCTATCTATCTATTTATTTATTTGGTGATGAGAACCAAATTCAGTGCTTTGTATCTATTAGGCAAGCACTCTGCCACTGAGCTACATTCCTGGCCCTAAGCTATATTCCTGGCCCTATTTCCATGCTTCAAAACAAATATATGCCTATGAATTCTGTGATAATTAAAGAAGTGTTTTCCATAAT
This sequence comes from Urocitellus parryii, assembly GCF_045843805.1. Taxonomy (NCBI): domain Eukaryota; kingdom Metazoa; phylum Chordata; class Mammalia; order Rodentia; family Sciuridae; genus Urocitellus; species Urocitellus parryii. The sequence continues at coordinate 64,405,172 of NC_135538.1, read as the reverse complement.
ACATCCTGGAAACTAAATGCCAGTTTTCATATTGCAATAAGAAATCTCAAATGACTTAGGATCTACAGAAAAGAAATATAACCATATAAGACTCTGTTCTTTGTATATGGTCATGTGAAAATTGATACAGATTAACAACTGAATTCATGATAAATTGAGTGGAGAGGGTATTAGGAATTTAACCCAGGCTGCTCGGCCACTGAGCTATATCTCCATCCCTTTTTATTGTGATTTTGACACAGGATCTCTCTAATTTTCTCAGGCTAGCTTCAAAATTGTAATTTTCCTACCTCAGACCTCACGCTGCTGGGATTACAGGCATATGCTACAATGCCCAGCTGAATCAATGACAAATATTTAAGCAAGGATTATGGGTTGAATTTACATTAATGTTTTAAAAAATCTTTTTGTGATTATATACTATTGGGAGAAAAATATGAGCTTATCATTTTCTCTCCCTCACACCTTTTTGTTGTAAAATTGACCTTTTAAAATTGCATAAATTTAGGGGTACAAAGTGATGTTGTGATTTATGAATACCATATGAAGTTAATCAATTCATACTTTCTTATTTCCAAGATTGGTAGATAAATGAGCTTACCATTCTTTGTGGGAACGCTACATGCATCTACTCCTATGTCGCTAAACCTGAAATCTTTAGCAAAATGATTACACTCAAAGAGCACTGTCATGATCAATAAATAGACACAACAAAATTAGTCAGCCAGACTCTTCATGGCAGCTAATTTCACCTGAGTTATTTGAACAAATCAGCCATTTACTTATCAAATATTTATGAAAGGACTACTTTGTGTCAAGCTACAAAAGCTGATAAGTTAAGTTTCCTGCACTGCATGAGTTTTCCTTATACTGGGAAACACAAATAAATTAATTGTCTGACAGCAATGGTTACTTTTTTAATCTCTATTGAGTGGTGGGAAGAGCAATACCTCTGAAATCAGATTGAATTACATTCAAATCTTCCCTCTACCACTTGCTGGCTATGTTATCTTTAGAAAGTTGCTCAGTCATGTTCTTTTAACATTTGCTTCAATAAGTTGCTGTATGTACTTTGAAAAAAGAGGTCTTTTACAGTTTTATGTCCCTGATATGTATAGTATATAGGAGTTTGGGAAACCAAGGGACAGAAATAAAAGTGGCTCCTCCAAATGTCACTCCCAGTAATCCACTTAACATATTTATGCTTCCTTTTCCACAGTTGGGATTTTCTGGTGCAGTTTCTGTTTCCTGGTGGTAGATACATAGATACTTCTATTAGGAAACATATTAAAAATTCTACTAATTCTATTTTTTTCTTTATTTTTTTGTACAAGGGATTGAACCCAGAGACATTTGTTTAACCACTGAGCTACATCCCCAGCCCTTTTTATTTTTTATTTTGAGACAGGGTCTCACTACATTGTTTAATGCTTAAATTGCTAAAGTTGGCTTTAAATTTACAATCCCCAGCCTCTGAAATTACAGGTGTATGCCACTGCACCTGGCCTAATTTTTTTTCTTAAAGCTGACAAAAAGAGAGGTCCTGTGTTGTACTGGCCTTATTATCTTGAGAAGATACAATTGCTGCTACATAATGGGCAAAATGTCTAGTTCTTGGTAGACTACACTGGCTTACCTCTGGGCACTTCCATGTGCTGATAACTTTAAGTGGTCAATTGTGCAAGTCATTGTCTAACAAAGGTAGAATAACAAGGGTCTCACAGGCCTCAGGGGTAAAAATCTGTACTACTCCCACTACAAGCAATCTGGGTTCAGTGTTTGCTGATGGTATGGATTATACAGAATGGGCCATAAGCTAATAATGATGAATATGAATTTCAGCCTCAGCATCAGTGCTATGAATTAAAATATTTGTGTTGCCCTAAAATTCATATATTGAAGCTTTAATGCCCAGTGTGACTGTATTTGGAGGTGGGGCTTTGGGAGGTAATTGGAACATGAAAGTTGAACTCATGTGACAGAATTAGTATCTTTAAAAGAAGAGACACCAGCAAAAATGTTTCTGTTCACAAACCTAGAAGAGGATCCTCACCTAATCTGTTGGCACCTTGATTTAGCTCTTCTCAGCCTCTGAAACTATGAAAAGTAAATGTTTGTTGTTTAAATGCCCAGTCTATGGTATTTTGTTATAGCAGCCTTAACTAAGATAAACAGATTATAGCTTGTACCAAATCCTTTTTTTAATAGATCATTTTTGATAGAAATTTTGAGGATTCAACACCTGGAAGAAGCAACAGCAGAACAAAATAAAATGAATAGCATGAACAAATCTAAATTTTTAGCCATTATCTCTTCCAAGAATGCTTCTGCCTCCTAGTCTCCATGCACTCCTCCAAGGACTCCAATTGCCCGTGTTTTAATTGCATATTCTGTGTGCTGTGTGCTCCTTCCAATCCTTTTGTCTCTCTTCTCTTCAGTTTGGATATTTCTTCTGACCTATCTTCTTGCTCACAAATTTTCTTTTTCCTGTATCCAATCTGCTTTAAAGTCATATATTTAGCACACACTTGAATTTATATTAGATTTTAGTTTTAAATTTTCATTGGGTTCTCACTATAAGTTTTAGTGTGCTCTGGTTAAATATATCTACTTGAAATTGAATTTCTTAAATATATTATCATGGTATTGTCAAAATTTTGTTTGTTATCTTTAGTAGCTTCTTAGGATATGTCTAGGTTTTTTCCTTGATTATATTTTTTGGTGCTTGATAGAGCCCAGAGCTTTATGCATGCTAAGTAAGTACTGTACATTGAACTATTCCCCTAGTTTTTTTAAAAAAAACTTTTGATCTTAATTACTTATTTTATCTTAATTTCAAATTTCTTATTATATTATAACTGTATGTAAAAATATCTAGAGATCATTTGAAGACATAATAACTTTTTCCTTTATCTAAAATTCTGTCTTTGACAGAAATAAGTCTAGAGGTATATCCCTTAATCTAATCACAGAGTTTGATGATTTAAAACAGAAATCAGGCCTTTAGATGTCTAGCCTATGTTATGTTTACCCTTATTGCTAATGTGTGGCTCTTTAGGATTTCTACTGAAAATCTGATGTATTTACTGGTATCCTTCCTTCCTGCAGTAGTCCCAGTGTTTGTTCTGCTAATATCATGAGATGGCTAGAAGTTCTGCATGGCTTTTGAGCCTCTCCCTCACTGCTTTCATATTTCCAGGTTCACTGAGAGAAATTAATAGGATGCAACATCTGACATATACCTGTGTGGTCTTCCCCATCTCGCTACATTGCAGCCTCACAGGGCCTCCAAGGTAGTTTTACAGCACCTCCGACCAGATGTTTGTTCATACTTTTACAACTCTTAGTTGTTTTACAACCCTGTTTAGTTGTTCTTCAGTTGTTCAAATAAGCTAACTCACCACTTATGGAAGTAGAACTCTTTTAAACAGAATAATGTTAAATCATAGTAAAGAAGAGTAGTAGAAAGTGTTATCTAAGAACTAAATAAGTTAAGTAAGAGACCAAGTTAGGATAATTGACATTAAAAGGAGAAGACAATGCAAACACATATGTAAAAAGACAAATATGAGCCATCCAGGCACAGTGGCACACACTTGTAATCCCAGCAACTGGGGAGGTTGAGATAGGAGGATCATAAGCTCAAGGCCAGTCTCAGCAACTCATTGAGATCCTGTCTCAAAATTAAAAAATTGAAAGGACTGGAGATGTAGCTTAATAATAAAGAGTCCCTGGATTTAATTCCCAGTACTGGAAAAAAACACAAATATGAAATACTGTATTTCGTATTTGAAATATATATGTATGTGTATATGTATATATTAAAGATAGCTTTCCTTCACTAAAGGAAAACCTGAGTCTGCAATTCAAAAGATTAAAAGCTCAGAGTTCCAGGAATAATTAAGGAAAAATGTGTCTAGATGTATTCTGATGAAATGTCTGAACTTGGAGATTAGAAAAAAAGAAAAAAGAAAAACTTCATGCGTGCAAAGAAAGTGAATGAGGTTATCTAGATGTACTCTGATGAAATGTTTGAACTGGAAATTGGAAAAAGAAAAAACAGAAACATTTTCATGTGCAAAGTAAGTGAATGCAGACTTTATAAATGGCATGGAAATAATGACTACTTCATGAAGTTACTGCTCATTGTTTTCTTACATAAAAGATACCAAAATTTGCATCTTTACAATAATAAAAGCCTATACTTTTAAATTGGCATCTAAGTACACCCAAAACTTCTTTAGATTGATAACTGTAGGTTGATATCAATTTAATGGCTATGGTTGGACGAACTATCATCATCTTTGTTGTGAGTTTATTGTGGGAGACTGCGGGATAATGCCTTCATCTACCATAATCTAGGATGATTTCATATTGTTCTGCATTTCCTTGTCATGCTTTGTATTTTACTCTCTTCATGATTGTGCTTCATATAGCCAGGTTCCCAAGATATATAATTTAAAAATTCTTTTTGAAAGACATGTAAATAAGGTAAAGGAGGATAAATGTTGTGGTTAGGGTATGAGGTATCCTCTGAAACACTCATGTGTTAGAAAATGCAGGAATGTTCAAAGGAGAAATGATTAGATCATGAGAACTAATCTAATCAGTGAATGAAACCATTTGATTGGTTAATAATTTGAATGGATTACTGGGTGGTAACTGTAAGAAAGTGGGTAGGACATGAATGGAGGAAGTAGGTCACTGGAGTATGCCCTTGGAGATTAGAACTTGTCCCTGGCTTCTCTCTCTCTCTCTCTTTCCCTCTTTCTCTTTCCGTCTTTCTTTCTCCCCTTCCCTCCCACCCTCCCTTTCTTCCTCCCTCCCTCTCCCCTGCCTGCCATGATCTGAGAAGCTGCTTTCCTCTACCATAACCTTACAACATGATGTTCTCCCTCACCTCAAGTCCAGAGCAATTCTACGGATCATGAACTGAGACCACTGAAACTGTGAGCCCAAATAATATTTTCCACCTCTAAGTTGTTCTTGTTAGGTATTTTGGTCACATCCATAGAAAGCTGACTGACACAACAAGTAAAATGATAAAAAAAAAACCCTAAGAATATTTTTCTGAAAAGGGTACTGATAAGAGAAAAATTTCAAGATGTTCTAAACTTAATTCCGAATGCTAGAGGATGGAGGTGGGAAGAGATAAGGAGAATTAATCAGTTAATAGCCATGGACCCAACCAAGGAGAGACTGTTCCACCAGATACCACCATATCCTACTTACAAATATTAAGTGAAACAAATCTGGAAGCAATAAGTACTTCTCCTTATGGACTGTCCACCCACCTCAATACTTCCCCTGTTTTACATCATCCTACCCCTCTTACGTCAATGTAGGTTCAATGTAAATAATTTATGATTTTATTCGCCAAATTTTTATTATTAAAATGTTCTTGACTCTTAGTCTAGCAGACATATTTCCAGCTGCTAATAAGTCTTGCTGCTGTACTTGATGAACTTGTCCCAGGACCTGGTCCTTTCCTGGCTAGCATCCGTCATGGCTCAGAAAACCCATTATTTTGAAAACTCTTTGTGTCAAGAGTTCTGGCTTAATGCTTAATTTGGTTGAAAATGAAAGGAAGAAATGTTATGGGTTTTATAAATAAACATTTAATAAAGCAAAATTGCAGCAAACATTTGAATTGATTCAACTGATGGAGTTGAATTTTTGTTAGTTGGTAGTTAATTAGAGAAAAGAAGCAATGTTTTACAATGTGATAAATTTTATTTTTATAGAAACAGCCATATGGATGATCACAGACTTAGTACACTATCATACAGCCCTACTCTTTTGTCTGATAGATTTGCAAAAGCCATGGGGGTGGATGACATGAGTGTATATTTTTAACAAGCCTACCCAACCTTGTTTCTCCTACCATACTAAACTAGCACCAGCTGTTTCCTGGTGGGAAAAAACATACCAAATTTTCCGTATACTTTTTGTATATTTTCTTCTTTTAAAAAATATCTCCCCTATACACACATACCCAGTGGACATAGATACATATAGACAGACACATAAAACTAGATGAACTGAATAGACAGAATTCTGTTCACATGCACACATGTGTACACACACACACGTGCACGCACACATGTATTCATTAATACTTTCCCAAGTCTTTAAGTAAAGATCAGCCAGTAAAAGAAATTGCCTTTTTTCTGTCTAAAATAAACTTAGGCAAGTTATGCCCCAAAAGTATATAACCCTAGTTCAAGAAATCTTGCTCTGTATAATCTTTTTTTAAAAGACTCAAAAGTAATGCTAAAACTAAAGACTAAATGAGAAGATGTTTAGAATATCTATGTGCAGTTAGTACTTTAATTATTAAGATATACAATGCAGGGGCTGGGGTTGGGCTCAGTGATACAGTGCTTGCCTAATGTGTGTGAGGTACTGTGTTCAATTCTCAGCACTATATAAAAAGAAATTAATTAAATAAAGGTCTATCAACAACTAAAAAAATTTTTTAAAGATATATGATGCTAGAATGAAATTGCTTAGATTTGAATTTTAGCTCTGCTCTAAATATGATTTCATATTTGACATTGATCAATAGAAAGGAAGGGCTTTAAATGTGGTATATGAATCAAAAATTCATATCATAAAAATAGAATATAGACTTCTCATTTCACTGAGGAGAAAAACAAGCCAACACATACAGTCTAAATATAACACAGCAAAGAAACAAGAGGAATAGGCAAACCTGAAGAAAAAAAGAAGGAAAGAAAGAATGCAACAAAAAGGCAGAGCAAAGTCTTTTCCTCTTTCTCACCCCGTTATCTCCACCCTCCATATTTGCTATCTAGGAAATTACAAACTCATTCCTGGTTCCTTTTACATATCAAAGCATGGATAGGAAAAGTAGGTGTTTGTAATTGCAAACAAATCTAGAGAAGCAAACATGCTCTTAGTGCAGTATTTTGCAAGACCTATGTGATTCTGTGTAACATATCTAACTGCTTTACAGCTTTACTTTCCACAAAATCCAAAATGCAATGCCTTCACACAACTCCAATCCTATCTCTTTTTTATTTATATATGACAGTGAAATGCATTACAATTCTTATTACACATATAGAGCACAGTAGTAGTAGCCAGTAGAAGCCGGAAGATGTAAAAGAGAAAGCAGAAAGGTCAACACAAGTAAGAGCTTTGAACTCCATAGTGACTATATGCAGGGGAAAGCCTTGTAAGGTAGCTCTGGGAGCTGGGCTTGAGCAGCTGGAGGCATGAGATTAATAGGGTAGAGAAGCCATACCTAAATACACAGTCCCACTTGATTCTGTGGGTATTGCAATGGCAGACTCAAGGTGGAAGCCCTACTTTCTGCATCCTTCTGAATCTTGTCTTTGATTGCCAAAGTGCAAGATATTCAGTATTGAAAATTTCCACCCCTCCTCCCTACTAGTAAGAACACAAGTTTCAAAATTACACTAGGTAATATTTTGTGATTGAAAATAGGCTACATCATTGTTAATCTACCTCTTGGCCTGTAGAGAGAGTTTATCTCCTTGGTACCTATACACTTGAGCATTAAGACATCATATCCCTGACCACTTATTGTAATGGTCATTCAGTTACACTGAGTAGGAGTCTTCCAACAGCCAAGGAAACCCTTTAGAACACATAGCTCTGTGGGATGTTAAATTGTTGGCTTTCCATCTTAAGACACTATTTTGTGTCAGCTTGATTTGTCCTGAGTTCTGATACTTCTTTGTGCGTTAATGACAAATCTTTACTCCTTAGAAGGAGGAGTTTTGATGTCTTATCTTTTCCTCCACTTTCAATGCACTCTACAGTGTCAATTCAAGCAATAGAAAATGCTTAAGTGTGATGCTATTTAGAGCCCTAATAGTTTGTATTTTCACAGAAAGAAACAGCAAGTCTTCAAACTCTTTTATCATAGACCCCGTTGTGGTTTGTTTTAGAATTTGAAAATCAAATGTATTTAAACCTATGTGACTTCATTTTTTAAATCTCTTTCTCATGATCAAATACAATCTGGACTGTGAATTGTATCTTAAAACAAAAAAGAAAAGTACATTAGTGTAAAAAATTGTGATCTCTGAATGAAGGTTAGAATTCTGTTAAAGTGAAGCATATTTAGTTTATAAAATGTCATCTTTAAGGGAAATAGGATGAGGAGTATTCAAGAAGTCCCTGTACCATCTTTGCATTTTATTTTTCTTAATTTAAAATTATTCAAAATTAAATTGCATCTCTTACCAAGTCCAAAAAAAAGACAAATGGAGTATTTAAATCAATTGAAAAAAGTAGTTAAAATGAGTCATTGCCTTGTACAAACCAAAAGTCTTTGGAGAGAAAACAGCAGCCCACAGCTTTTCAGGTAGGCTCTTCAAAGGAAGATTAAGATTGAACCTCTGATGTATACATCACTGTATTCTGTTTTATTAAATAAATCAACTTCATTTGACTAGTGGAGACTGATAATTTTTTTAATGTTCAAACATTACTAAGAACAAATCAATACAATACTCTAGAAGGTCATCGGATGGTATTCATGAATGAAATATCCTGATCTCTCCCACTCACTAGACTCATAAACACAGCTAATATAATACAAAGGTTAAATGCATTCATTATTAAATAATTGTAAATGAACTATTTTTTTTATTAAATCACACAGATTATTGAATCCAAACACAATAACCACCAAAATACATTTCACAAGAAAAATATACTAAAATTTTGAATGAAAATGGAATCATGGGTTCATATTTATAAAACTGACTTTGTTCCTGGGATATACAAGTAACAGAAAGGTACAAATATACCTTACTGTCAATAGAGAATTGTTTCTGGGATCCTCCATGGATCCAAAATACATTTCACACGAAAAAGATACTAAAATTTTGAATGAAAATGGAATCATGGGTTCATATTTTTAAAACTGACTTTGTTCCTGAGATATACATGTAACAGAAAGGTACAAATATACCTTACTGTCAATAGAGAATTGTTTCTGGGATCCTCCATGGATCCAAAATACATTTCACAAGAAAAAGATACTAAAATTTTGAATGAAAATGGAATCATGGGTTCATATTTTTAAAACTGACTTTGTTCGTGAGATATACAAGTAACAGAAAGGTACAAATATACCTTACTGTCAATAGAGAATTGTTTCTGGGATCCTCCATGGATACCATATGCTTATGTTCCTTATATAACATGGTGTGGTATTTATTTGCATATCATATTGTGTATAACATCTTCCCTACACTTTAATTCTACTCTAACTTATTTGTAATATCTAAGTATTATGAATGCTATGTCAATAGTTTTTATACTTTATTGTTTATAGAAAGACAACAACAAAAAGGTGTCACAAAGTTCATCACAAACACAGGGTTTTTCCCAATATTTTCATTCTGAGGTTGGTTTAATCTGCCAAAGCAGACTCCAGATATATTGAGGACCAATTTTAATGCAAAAAGAAAATCAAACAATTTAATGGTTAAACATCATGGTGGACTAGAGATGGAAGGAAAATCAAAATGATCACTAGGACTGAATCCACAGAATGGCTGGGCTCTGGAAGAGAAGTTGACAATGGAAATCAAGAAAACTAAAAATAAATTCACATAAAGCTAATGATGGGTTCTCGTTTGTTGAATTGAAAGTCTGAATTTGTTTACACCAAATGTTGAAAGGAGGATTACAAATGAATAGTCATAATAACAAAATTAATCAAAAGTTATTATAGAGGGCTATCTGGGATTATAGTTCTACTTTGGGAAGTGAAAGATTTAGAACAGTATTTGATCAGGACCAAGGGTCAGCAACCTTCCTATCCTATACCAAGATCCCAAACATCAAAATGAAAAATTAGCATCAAAATATTATAAAAACTCATTTCTAGAATAGAGAACAAGGGGCTAAATGGTGACAGTAACAAGATTATTCCTCAAAAATGGATGAAGAAAACAAGAGATAAACATTCCATAGAAAATGGGTATTACTCTCTCCCTAAAATCAATTCACAATACATTTGTGATAGGTAGAATTCTTAAGATGACCTTCAAGATTTTTACCCTCTTTGTAATTCTCTCTCCTTGAGTATAGACAGGTCTGTGAGCATGATAAAGGGTACCCTAGAGATTATTACATTATATGGCAAAGGAGATGGGATACAACTAAGATCCTTAATCAATTGGCCATAAGATTACCCTTGATGATCCTGACCTAATCAAGTTATCCCTTTAAAAGAAATCAGAGATGATTTCTCCTTGTGCTATGAAGAAGAAAACCACCATTAGTTCTTCAGCTTCAAGGAAACAACTTTTACCCAAAACCACTGGAGCTTGAAAGAGAATTTCAGACTTCAGATGAAGCCTTGGCATTGGGTGATACCTTAAATACAGCCTGTTAAACCCTGATCTGAGATGTTCCTAGACTTCTAAAACATTAAAAAGGACCAATAAGAAGAAAAGAATGGGGAGTGGCAAATAGAAACAAAATAAGACACGCAAAATATATCATTAAGATATTGGGCCCGCGACACCAGACCTCTGTCCCCAGCTGGCTGTGCCAGATCTCCCTCACCCTTGCAGACCTCCTGTGCCAGTCCTGTGCCCAGCTCCCCATCTATCAACTTGGGGTTTCACTGTCACCGCCATCTGGGATGCTGCAGCAATCACAATAGTCCCCTCTACATGGTAGCCTCCCTTTGGGGACATTAGACAGGGCCTGGAGGCAGTCACTCACAGCAGCACTGCCTACCACAGTACTGTACCTCTGAACAGGCTGCCCAATGCCACTGCACAGCCCACCCTTGCTGTGACATCTCTGAAAGTGGTTGCCTCCATCTTGGGATACCTCTGTGCCATCTTGGGTTACCTCCACTACCGACATTGCCTTCTTTATTTGGGGAAGCTTCCATCTTAGGACACCACCAAACCTAGAAGCCCAACATCAAGGTACCAACAGTCTCTCAACCCCCTCCAGTCACCAATCTGACCCAATACTTGCAGTTATGTGGCTAGCCCACCGTTTCTAATGCCTGGTCCTGATCTGTCCAATACAGAACAGCTCTCTAAGACAGGTGCACAGGTCCCGGCACTCAGCCCTCAGGACCCCCAGAGAGAGAGGTTCCTGATTGGGAAGTAGAAAAGGAGGGGTGAGAGATATACAGTTTAGAGACTAAATTAGAGACCAGGAATTGTGGAGTCCACAAGTGATGCAAGGGGCTAAGACCAGGCTCCCACATCACACGAGTGGACCCCAAATGAAATTCCTGGGGTACAGTCTTACAATGGGGACAAACAATTGTTATACCCTGCCTCCAGGATATCCACCTCCAAGACTAACCCTCCTACCTTAGTAACCTTTACCATCCTGAGGGAGAATATACCAGCTCCAGACAAACTCACCTACTGGATGGGAAGGAAAGCAGGGAAGATATTGAACTCCAACAGAAATAATCATTCAATTTTCGTTAGAGATTTATTTTTTCTTTCTTTTTCTGCCCTCACATTCTCAACATTTGTGAAACCAAATATTTTTCATGCATCAGGCTATTGAGGATTGGGATATCTTGATATAATATTACAGTTTTACTGTATACTTGTTTATTTTAGATTTTTTCTTTTTCTTTTATTTATTTATTCTCTCTCTCTCTCTCTCTCTCTCTCTCTCTCTCTCTCTCTCTCTCTCCCTCCCTCCCTCCAACTTATCTGTCTCCCTGGAGTCTCTTTCTCTCTTTTCTCCTGCTAAGAGCCAACTTCTTTTAATTCTTCTTTCATGCTTCCTATAATCTAATATCTCTATATTCTCAACTCCTACCTCATTACCATCTCCTCCTACACCTCTCCTCTCCCAGATTTCTCGTTGTCCATCATTAGAAACTGTAGATCCATTCACAAACCTACAATTTATATTGTAGATAATAATCAAATACATGTTTTCTATTTATTGTGAAAAAACAGTAAACATCTTAATAGAAGCTATTTGCTTTAAGGCTGCATATGGTTTGTATTGGATACTGTTAATATTTATCTCAGCTTAAAGGTGAAGTATTGAAAACCTACAGTGACACTATAAGTCTAGAGGGCAAGACACAAAAACAATAGAAAAAAAAACAAGGGAAGAAAGCACCCCAAACAAACCAAGATACTACAATAATAGAATCCATTGACAGTACAGTAGAAGAATGTCAGAGAAGGAGTTCAGAATGTACATAATTAAAATGATCTGCAAAGTAAAGGATAATATAAGAGAGCAAACACAGTCAGCAAAGGATCACATCAATAAAGAGATAAGAGAGCAAATGCAAGAAGCAAAGCATTACTTCAATAAAGAGAGATTCTGGGGGAAAAAATTAAGTCCTTGAAATGAAGGAAAATAAGTCAAATTAAAAATTTAATAGAAAGCATCACCAACAGACTGGCTCATGTGGAAGACAGAAATTCAGACAAGGAAAATGAAATACATAATCTTAAAAATTATTGAAAAGGACTTCCAATAATTATGAGATAACCTGAAAAGATCAAATTTAAAAATTATAGGGATAGAGAAAGGCACAGAAATATAAACCAAAGGGATGAACAATATATTCAATGAAATAATATCAGAAAATTTCCCAAACCTGAAGACTGAAAAGAAAAATCAAATACAAGAGGCTTAAGGACACAAAATGTACGAAATTACAACAGATTCACACAAAGTCATATTATAATGAAAATGCCTAGCAAACAAAATGAGGATAGAATTTTGAAAGCTGCAGGAGAAAAGTATCAAATTACATATAGGGGGAAATCAATTCGAATTTCAGCGGATTTCTCAACCCAGACCCTCAAAGCTAGGAGTTCCTGGAAAACACATACCAAGCTCTGAAAGAAAATGGATGCCAACCAAGAATCTAATATCCAGCAAAATTAAGTTTCAAATTTGATGATGAAATAAAAACCTTCACTATAAACAAAAGTTAAAAGAATTTACAACTAGAAAGCCTGCACTGCAGAGCATCCTCGGCAAAATATTCCATGAGGAGGAAATTAAAAACAATAACAATCAGCAAAGGGAGAAACTACACTAAATAAAAAGCAAATAAAAAGAGAAACCAAGTCAATTTAAAAACCAAAAATAAACAAAAATGACCAGGAATACAAATCATTTCTCAACAATAACCCTGAATGTTAATGGCCTAAAGTAATCAATCAAAAGACACAAAGTGGCAGATTTATTTTTTTTAAAAAAAGACTCAACAATATGCTGCCTTTAAGATACTTACCTTCTAGGAAAAAATATCCCCAAACTGAAAGTGAAAGGTTGGGGAAAAGCATATCACTTACATGGACAGCATAAACAAGTATGGGTTTCCATTCTCATATCAGATAAAATGAACTTCAATCCAAAGTTAGTCAGAAGGTATAAAAAAGGACATTCCTTACTGTTTAAAGTAATCATACATCAACAAGTCGTAACAATCTTAATATATATGCCCCAAACAATAGAGTACCTATGTACATCAAACAATCCCTTCTAGATTTCAAGAATCAAATAGACCACAACACAATAATACTAGATGACTTTAAGACACAACTGTCACCACTGGATAGATGCTCCAACAAAAACTAAATATGGAAACTATAAAATTCAATAATACAATCAATAATTTATACTTAACGGACATATGTAGAATATTTCATAGATCAATGAGTAAATACACTTTCTTCTTGGTAGCACATGGGTCCTTCTCTACAATAGACCATATGTTATGACATAAAGCAACTCTTAGCAAATACAAAAAAATAGAGAAAATACCCTGCATTCTACTAGATCATAATGGAATGAAATTAGAAATCAATGATAAAATTTTAAAAAACAGAAGCTACTCTAACACCTGAAGACTAAATATTTTTATATTGAATGAACAATGGAAAGCAGAGGACACCAGGGAAGAGACAGAAAGAATCTTAGAGGTAAATGAGAACACCAATGTAACATATCAAAATCTCTGGGACACTATGAAGGCAGTGCTAAGAGAAATGTTCATTACATTGAGCTCATTCATTAAAGAATAAAAACTCAACAAATAAGTGACCTGACATTATATCTCAAAGCCCTAGAAAAAGAAAACAAATCAACACCAAAAACAGTAGAAGACATAAAATAATTATAATCAGAGTTGAAATCAATGAAATTGAAACAAAAGAAACTATTGAATAAATTGGCAAAATAAAAAGTTGGTTCTTTGAAAAAATAAATAAAATTGATAAACCAGTAGCCATGCTAATGAAGAGGAGAGAGAAAACTCAAATTACTAAAAGTTTTGATGAAAAAGGAAATATCATAGGGACAGTATTCAAATACAGAAGATAATTAGAAATTCTTTTGAAAATTTATACTCTAATAAAATAGAAAATCTTGAAGACATTGACAAATTTCTAGTCATATGACCTACCCAAATCAAAGTAGGAGAGCATGCACAATTTAAGCAGATAAATTTCAAGCAAAGAAATAGAAGACATCATCAAAAGCCTACCAACCAAGAAAAGCCCAGGACCAGATGGATTCTCAACCAACTTCTACAAGACCTTCAAAGAAGAATTAATAACAATACTCCTCAATTGAAACAGAAAATGAGGGAACTCATTCAATGAATGTAGTATTATCCTGACTCCAAAAACAGACAAAGATACATCAGGGGGAAAAAAAAACTCCAGACCAATATCCCTGATGAACATAGACACAAAAATTCTCAGTAAACTTCTGGCAAATTTCATACCAAAACATATTAAAAAGATAGTGTGCCATGCTCAAGTGAAGTTCATCCCAGGGATGCAAGTTTGTTTCAATATACATAAATCAATAAATGTAATTCATCATACTAACAGACTTAAAGACAAGAATCATATGATCATCTCAATAGATGCAGAAAAATCATTTGATAAAATACAGCACCCTTTCATGTTCAAACCACTAGAAAAACTAGGGATAGTGGGAACATACCTCAATGTTGTAAAAAGCTATCTTTGCTAACCCAAGGCCAACATCATTCTAAATGGGGAAAAATTTAAAGCATTCCCTCAAAAAACTGGAACAAGATAGGGATCCCCTCTTTCACCACTCCTATTCAACATAGTCCTTGAATCCCTAGCAAGAGCAATCAGATGAAAGAAATTAAAAGAATACAAATAGGAAAAGAAGAATTCAAGCTATCAATTTTCAGACAACATGATACTAAGAGGATCCAAAAAACTCCACCAGAAAACTTCTAGAACTAATAAATAAATTCAGTAAAATAGCAAGATATAAAATCAACACCCATAAATCAAATGTATTTCTGTACATCAGTGACAAATCCTCTAAAATAGAAATTAGGAAAACTACCCCATTCACAATAGCTTCAAAACAAATAATAAAATACTTGGGAATCAATCTAACAAGAGAGGCGAAAGACCTCAACGATGAAAACTACAGAAAACTAAAGAAAGAAATTGAAGAAGACCTTAGAAGATGGAAAGGTCTCCCTTGTTCTTAGATAGTCAGAATTAATATTGTCAAAATGGACTTAGTATCAAAAGTGTGACACAGATTTAGGGCAATTCCAATTAAAATCCCATTGACATTCTCATGGAACTTGAAAAAGAAATATGAAATTCATTTGGGAAAATAAAAAACCCAGAATATCCAAAGCAATACTTAGCAAAAAAAAAAAAAACACAACACCTGAATCAGGTGGCATCACAACACTAGACCTTAAACTATACTACAGAGCTATAGTAACAAAAACAACATGGTATTGGCACCAAAATAGACCTGTAAACCAATGATACAGAATAGAGAACACAGTAACAAACCGACAAATATGCAGTTATCTCATTCTAGAAAAAAGGCACCAAAAACACATATTGGAGAAGATAGCCTATTCAACAAATGGTGCTAGGAAAACTGGAAATCCATATGTAGCAAAATTAAACATCTATCTATCACCCTGTTCAAAAATCAACTGAAAGTGGATCAGAGACTCAGCCACTAGAATAGAGACCCTATGCCTAATAGAAGAAAAAGTAGGCCCAAATCTTCATCATGTCAGATTAGACCTCAGCTTCCTTAAGAAGACTCCTAAAGCACAAGAATGAAATCAAGAATCACTAAATGGGATGGATTCAGACTAAAACACTTCTTCTCAGCAAAGAAAACAATCAATAACATGATGAGAAAGCCTACATAATGGTAGAAAATCTTTACCACACACATATCAGATTGAGGATTAATCTCTAGGTTATAAAAAGAACTCAAAACAAAACAACAAAACAAAACAACAAAACAAAACAAAAAACAACTAACCCCATCAATAAATGGTCTAAGGAACTGAGCAGACACTTCACAAAAGAATGTATACAATCTATCAACAAATATATGAAAAAATGTTCAATATCTCTAAGCAATTAGAGAAATGCAAGTCAAAACTACTCTAAGATTTCATCTCACTCCAGTAAGAATGGCAATTATCAAGAATATAAACAACAATAAATGTTGGCAGGCTATGGAGAAAAAGCTTCACTCATACATTGCTGGTGGGACTGCAAATTGGTGCAAACACTTTGGAAAACAGTATGGAGGTTCCTTTGAAAACTTGGGATGGAATTCCCATTTGACCCAGATATCCCACTTCTAGGTCTATATCCAAAGGACTTAAAATCAGCATACTACAGTTGACACATCCAGATCAATTTTATAGCAGCTCAATTCACAATAACTAAACTGTGAAACCTACCTAGATACCTTTCAATAGATGAATTAATTTAAAAAAACTGTGGTATATATACACAATGGAATATTACTCAACCCTAAAGGAAAATGAAATTATGGCATTCACAGGTAAATGAATGGAGCTAAAGAATATCATGCTAAGAGAAGTAAGCTAATCCCCCTGACACACACACACACACACACACACACACACAAACAAGTTCAAATGTTTTCTCTGATAAGTGGATGATGATCCATAATAGGGGGATGGGTAAGGGAAGAATGGAGGAACTTTGGATTGAGCAGAGGGAAGTGAGGGGAGGGGAGGTGGTAATGGGGTGGGAAAATGAAATGAGACTGATGTTATTACCCCATGTATGCATATGATTGCATGAATAATGTGACTCTACACTGTGTACAATCAGAAAATGAAAAGTTGTGCTCCATTTGTGTACAATGAGTTGAAATGCATTCTGCTGTGATATATTACTAATTAGGACAATTTTTTAAAAAGCTATTGAAAGCATGAAATTGTAGTAAAAATGTAATATGAGGGATTACACTGAGTACTACAGTGTACTCAGTCAAAAGAATAAGTAGGTTGACAGAACTGAGAAAATCACTAGAATGCACAGCATAATCACAAGTTTTATAGCTGATTATGATGATACAACTATAATCCAGGATCCTCAGGAGCCTGACACAGGAAGATCACAAGTTTAAAACAAGCATGATAATTTAGTAAGATCATGTATCAAAATAAAAACTTAATGGTCTAGAAATGTATCTCTGTGGCACAGCATCTCTGGATTCAATCCTCAGTATCAAAACAACTTTTTTAAAAACATGAAAGAAATTAAGAGAAAATATGTGAGTTGATAACAGGAGGTTACAGAATCTTTAAACAATATTCCTAATGTGGTAAGGAATATTTAACAAATAATTAAAGCATAATAAAGTCCTATTGTAATCAGGAGGAATAAAATTAATGGTCTGTAGATCACATCCAAAACAATGTAAACATTAATCTTAAACCATAAGAATAGTTTATTTATTGTAATATGGCAGATTATACAAACAGAAAAATTTCCAAATACAAAACAGCTATAAGGGCTGAGGTTGTGGCTCAGTGGTAGAGCGCCTGCCTAGCACGTGCGAATCCTTGGGTTCAATCCTCAGCACCACATAAAAATAAATAAATAAAATAAAGGTATTGTATCCAATTACAACTTAAAAAAATAAATATATACATAAAAATTATTCTTCTAAAAAATAGCTGTGAATGCTGGATTTCATGTATTGGCCCTTAGTGGCCTACAGGCATGAGGATACCAGTTCCTGGCCTACTAAAGAAGGACTGTTAGGCAGAAAATGCTAGAATTAAACAACCATATGCATTCTGCTTAGCTACCTCTAGTCATTCCTCTTGATAACCATGAGAACATCTCTTTCACCAAAGTATTAGGAAATGAACTAGTGTGATTGCTGTTCTCTATAGGGTAGAGATGATGGTCATAGCAGATGCCATCATAAAACTGGGCTCCCTGGCTGTATTTACAAATGGATAGAGACCAGGTGGCAGTGTTAATCATCAGAGGCAAGCTGTGTGCAATTAACATAATAAGACAATGGGGTAGAGCTATAACCAAAGTATTTTAACCTAAAGGGATCTCTGGTGGTGGGTAATTGAGTATGAAAATACCTAGGAATAAAATAAATGGGCCACTATTAAAACACTGCTTGATGTGTGTAAGTGAAAATATTCTAGTTCTAGCAGAAAAATCTTGATGTAAGTCACTGTCATAGGAATATAAGATCATTATTCAGCTCCCAAATTTAAGCTAGTTTTTAGACCCAAAGTTCTCTGATTGGAGATCTTGAGGAATGTTCTGAACAGAGCCACAAATGGTTACTAAAACTCTTCTGCCAAGCCTCCCCCATAGGAACAGATAGCCATGTCCCAGGGTCACTGTGCATTGAGCAAAGAGAAAAGCTCAGACATCCAAAAGTTAAAAGATACTACTCTAAATTGACACTTAACCCCCAGAGACCTGAAATTCCACCCTGATTGAGCAATCAGAGAGAGGCTTATGGAGAACAAGTGATAAGTTTTGGCTGTAGTCCATTTGATAGTGGATCCACTGAAACTGTAGAACTATTCTGTGGTTAGTTCCTTCTGTGGTTATTTCCCTCAGAAACTGGGTGAATATGCACCAGTTCTGTAGCTCATGGTGTAAGGACTCAGGATAAGAAACTGCATTTGCTCACTTCTCCCATGGAAAGCAACACTGCATCCCTGGGTATTACAGAGATTTGTGACACCATCAACAATGTGAAAGATGCAGAGTCTATGACTTCTGCCATATCCTCATCTGACTCCACTATTTAGCTGGTACAAAAGCTATATGTATGTTCAGGGATACTTATGCATTATCATAAACCTAATCAGGTTGTAACACCAATTACTGCTGCTAGTCCTTATGTGGTATCATCACTGAAGCAAATCATTGCATCCCTTGGCACCTTTTATGCAGTCATTGACCCAGCAAACATTGTCTGTTCTATCTGGGATAATCAAGAAAGCCTTCACTCTTAACTCAGAGCTATGTCAGCTCTCCAGCTCTCAGTCTTAATATATCCTGGAGGAATCTTGTTTATCTTTATATTCCACAGGGCATCATGCTGGTTCATTATACTGATAGCAATATGCTAATTAAGCCTGGTGATTAGGAAGTAGCAAAAGTAGATGCTTTCGAAAAGTATATACATGCCAGAGGGAGGTGAGATAAATCCCATAAAAATCCAGAGAACTGCCACATAGATGAAGGCTCTGGATGAGTGGTGGTCTGCACCAGATCAGGATAGTCCCTCTAAAGTGAGAGGAAATTTGGCTGTACTTGATGCTTCTACCATAAAAAAAGGGGGCATAGTGCTTGCTAGAACTTTTTAGATTTTAGAGAGAACATATACCATATTGGAGTATATATAACCATTTTATCCATCTAAAGTTAATATGTAAAGTGGGTCCCAGAGTAAGAAAATATTCAATACTGTTGCAAGCTGTGCTGAGAGTGTCTTTTCCATCTAGGCTAGATTAGATGATATTTGAAGTCATTCGATATACATGAGGCTTTAAAGAAAAAGAATTGTAACACAGACTTCTAGAATTTGAGGGTAGCATGGAATCTTCTTTCAAAAACTATCCTTAAGTTGAAAAAGAGATTTCAGTTTGGAAGTTGGTCTGGCAGAACAGGGCTATTTACTGTGAATTAAGCCTTATGTGATGTGTCCAATTATTAAGTTCAACATGCACATTCCATTTAAATCATTCTACATTTTGGTTGAAATAGTATAATAAAGGGCAAGCTCAAGATGATCTGACAGAATAACTAAATCACCTAAGCCAGTGAATCAGACCCATGGGCTCTATCCTTATGCCTTAACATCACATCCTCACCTACACCTATGTAGTCATAATCAGTTATTTGAATGAGGTTAATAGGAAAAGGAAGATACCCTTCTTTAGGGGTAAGTCTACCCCTAAAAAAATGTATTCTGTCACCAGCCAAGGAGATAACAATATGATTTAACAAGTAATATAGTCCTTCTAAGGAATGTCACTAAAAGATTCCCGTGAAGGGAAATCTTACTGAGGTGAACTTCAGGGGATAGTTTATACTCCATTATCTCTAAAAGGAGAGAGAGGTTCAACCTAAAGTTAGTATCTGTTAGTGGCTAAGAGTTGACTGGTGGGTCAAGGACTATTAGAAATAGGAAGATTAGTAACAACAAGAAAAGGGATGTGGTGGGTATGAAATAGTTTGGCTTGTCTCCCCTTCTGTAAGAAGCATAAATGACTGAAGTTTCAAGCTATTGTTTTTCTGGATTCACCTCCACATCCAGCCAAGGCCACACTTTTCATGGGCTCATCTGAATCAATGACTTAACACAGCAGCTTCTGCATACCCATTCCTGCAGACACAAGGTTTATTAACAGAGCACAGAGTGGCTGGAAGAAGTAGGTCACTGAGGGTATTTTGGGGGGTTTATATTTTGTCCCCAGTGAGCAGAGGTCTCCCTCTGCTTCCTGGCTGTCATGAACTGACAGCTTTCCTCTGTCATACCCTTTAGTCATGATATTCTGCTCACACCAAGCCCAAGGCATTGGAGTTGTCCATCTATGGACTGAAACTCTGAAACCATGAGCCAAAATAATCTTCCCCCTCTTTAAGTTGTTCTTCTCAAGATTTTTGGTCACAGCAATGAACTAAATGACTAAAAATGAACTAAATGATTAAAACAAGATTATCTTGGATTAGCTGACTGGGTCTTAAGTAATACCAAAAGTGCCCTTATAAAAAAAGAGAGGCAAAAGGAGATATCACATAAATATGGACAGGAGAAAGGATATGTGAAGACTAACAGAGAGAGGAGAGAGGAGAGAGAGAGAGAAAGAGAGAGAGAGAGAGAGAGAGAGAGAGAGAGAGAGAGAGATTTATTTGAAAATGTTACTTATGTCAAGCAAAATAAGTAGCCACTGGAAGCTGAAAGAGGTAGGAACGGATTCTCCCATAGGACATTCAAAGGGAATTCAGCTCTTCTAACACCTTTATTTTGTCCAGTGAAATTGATGTCAGAACTTCTTCTGGCCTCCAAAACTGTAAGAAAATAAATGCATGTTGTTTGACACTACTAAATTTGTGATAATATGTTAGAACAGTCATAGAAAACTAATATCCATGTCTAATTATGTCTTAGTTCCTGCTTCTTGAGAATCTAAACTAACATAAATGGTATCACAATGGTCCAAGAAAAGAAGCAACAAGATGAGGTCTGGGGCATTGTTTAGCTACGAGGAAGTCAATCTGAGTGGTATATGGGGTTCACAGATTCCCTGGCATAAGGAAATCTAGTTGCTAAAGGTGGTGACTTGGGAAGGAATTTGGAAGATAGGAAACAATGCTACCAAGGACAGCGGAGTCGCCACGTCATTGCTAAGTTGTACTGGTAACTACTAAGAAGTAAGAAGAAAATGAGGGTGGTTAAGAGTAATGGCTATGTGAGAGATAGCAGACTGTTTAGTCACAAAATGAGAGAAGACATTAGTGAATAGTAGAATGAAGGCCTGAAAGTTAGAAGTCACAGAACTCCACTAATGATTAAACAGTCGAGGAAGGTCTGTTGCTCTAAGGTCAAGGCCCTGGATGGAAAACTGAAACATGAGTCCTTCTGTTAGAGATGCTGCAGAGGCTTCTCCATGCAGAGCAATAGGTAGCCCTCTTGAGAGCTGCCCACAACTTTCTCTTCTGGCTGGCAGCCTGATAACTAGGACTAAATCCCAGCATAACTTGCACGGGACATGTTGAGCCAGTTAGTAGAGGAAATACTCTATATACAAAAGGATCACAACATTTCCTGTCTTATATCAGTGGGAGCCAGTAGAGTACCTCTGTATTAGATTCAAAGAGGCTTGATCAAGAGGACTGAAATTTAAGACTGAATAAACAAGGGCTTATTCACTCTTATTCACTTGGGGCACTTTCTCAAGGCATGGGCTCTAACAACTTTGTAGGAAACGCAGAGTGCATATATGTTCTGATTTGAATGTAGGGTGTCCCTCAAAAGCTCGTGTGTGAGACAATGCAAGAAGGTTTAGAGGAAAAATTATTGGGTTATGAAGGTCTTAACCCAATGGGAATAATTGAGTGGTAGATGGGATAGGGTGTGGCTGGAGGAGCTGCAGCATTAGGGGCATGACTTTGAGGTATATATTTTGTATCTGGTGAGTGGAGCCATTTGCTCTGCTTTCTAATCATCATTTGAGCTGCTTCCCTCCATTATACCCTTCTGCCATGATGTCCTCCCTCACCTTGAGCCCCAAAGAATGGAGCCTGCTGTCTAAGAATTGAGACTTCTGAAATCATGAGCCCCTGAATAAAATTTTCCTCCTCTACAACTGTTCTGATTGGGTCCTTCTGTCACAGCAGAGAAAAAGCTGACTAAAATAGTATACTTGTCACCTCAGTGGCTTTTTGAAGTCTGAGGAAAGTGGTTGGCTCATTCTGAGCAAGGTAGAAATGTTTGAGTTGCCTAACAGGTGATAAAGGGAGGAATAGAGAGACTGAGAAAGTAGGCATGCTGGAGTAGGTATTATACTTACATAACATCAGAATACCATCCAGAAGATTATGTTCCTCTGAAAGAATCAGATACAGAGAAACATATCATTCAGCAAGTTCATCAAGACTACTCTGGGGAGAGAGGCACCAGCACCATTAAGAAATTCCATGATGCCCTTTGGAGGCTAAGGCTTCCATGGGAAAGGTGGCCATAGAGCTGGGTTTATTAATATTTATAGAGATGAAAGAAAATAAGAGATGAAAGTTCAGGTGGAAGTGCTTAGCTACCAGAAGCCAGAAGGCCACATTATCCTAATAATTGCCAAGAAAGGTGACCCAGAGGCTTTCATGGCCAAGGAGTGGTTAATAGACTTTGCCTTCTCTACAGAAAAATCAGACATGCAGCCAACAATGGCACTGCCTAAGGTACAACCAGACAAAAAGGTAGCAGGAAACTAAGGGAGTCACCTTGAGAGAAAGTCACAAACCCACTCACATCCTCCAATATGATCCAGTTTTCAGATCCAGAACACATAAACTCAAGAGATGGATTAGATTAGTCAGTTTGACATTAGAGACTCTGAGATATAGGCAAGATACACATCTTGCCAAGATTACAAGGAACAAATTACATGCTTTTAAAATTTATAACAGAATGTAATATGTGAAGAAACTCAATATGAAGAAATTAGTAAACTAGGTAAATACAAAAATGTGCAAAATACAAGTGGTTAATAAGTACATGAAAAACTATTAAATAAATGTACATTAGCTCTATCATACTAAATTGATTAATAGGTATTTAAAACAAATATATACTAAATAGAAAATTCAGGGGTATATAAACTGGTACTATATTCTGGAGGTTATTTTCACTATATTTGTAAAACACCTAAAATTGAGGTATTCCTAAACCTATAAACTACACACTTGGGGATTTATTATTCAAAAATCCTCAGACATGTGTATAAGGGTTTATGTTATTGTTTTTAAAAAGGATTGGTAAAAAACATGATACTATTAGAAAATAATAAAAAGTAATTTAAATCATATTAAATTAATGACATGAAAATTTTCACAAAACATTATTAGGTATGAAGTGGTGGATTAAAAATAATGTTTTATATTGGTGTGCTATAGTTTTATTCCAAAAATAAGTAAAAAATTAATAGGATTTATAAAATTGTAGGAGTGAGGAAGAAAGGGTACTAGATGTGCAAGATAAATTATAGCAGTACTCTTGATTTCCAATGAATATACTGAAACCCAAGAAAGATATGTCAAAGTAGAATTAAAATAGACTGTAGAGAGTAATCTTGCATGGGAAAACGTGTTTATGTGTGTGTGTGTGTGTGTGTGT
This sequence comes from Urocitellus parryii, assembly GCF_045843805.1. NCBI lineage: Eukaryota > Metazoa > Chordata > Mammalia > Rodentia > Sciuridae > Urocitellus > Urocitellus parryii. The sequence goes on along the minus strand of NC_135538.1, from coordinate 64,380,962 downwards.
GCACGCATGCATGTATGTGTGTTAAAGAATCATAAAGTCTACACCAACATGTTACTGGTACTTATATTTGCTTAGTGTGATTATGCACAAATGATTATTTCATCTACAATTATACCATGGTTTATTTGCTTCACTTTATTACACGTTGTAGGCATTGTATCTTTTCAAATTGAAGGCTTCTGGCAGCCCTGCTTCAAGACAATCTATCAGTGCCAGTTCTCCATCAGCATGTGCTCACTTTCTGTCTCCTGTGTTATATTTCAGTGATTCTTGCAGCATTTAAAAGCTTTTTCATTATGAATATATCTCTTGTAGTGATCTGTAATCATGATCTTCAATGTTACAATTATCATGGGGTTTTTTTTGATGCCACAAACCACACCCTAATAAGATGACTCAGGACATCAATAAATGTATGTATTCTGTGCTCACTCCATTCACTGGCCATGCCCTGGCTCTCTTTCTCCCTATTTCCTGAGACACAACAATATTGAAATAAGGCCAATTGATAACCCTACAACAGCCTCTAAGTGTTCAAGTGAAATAAAGAGTAGCATATCTCTTACTTTAAATCAAAAGCTAGAAATGATCAAGTTTAGTGAAGAAGTACATAGAAAGCAGAAACAGGCAGACAGCTAAGTCCCTTGCACTAAACAGTCAAGTTGTGAATGCAGATGAAAAGTTTCTGAAGGAAATTAAAAATGTTTCTCCAGTTAACACACAAAAGATAAGAAAATAAAGCACGCTTATTGCTGATGTGGAGAAAGTTTTAGTGAGTTCCTGTACAGAAGATTAAACCATTCACAATATTCCTTTAAGCTAAAGTCTAATCCAGAGCAAGGTTCTAACTCACTTCAATTCTATGAAGGCTGATAGAGGTGGAATCTACAGGAGAAGAGACTGAAGCTAGTGGGGTTGGTTCATGAGGTTTAAAGAAAGAAGCAATTTTCTTTCTTTGAAAGTGCATTAAAGGGCAAGGTGAAGCAGCAAGTGCTATGTAGAAGCTATAGCAGGTTATCCAGAAAATCTAACTAAAATGATTGATGAAGTGGCCACACTAAATAGCAGATGTTCAATGTAGGTGAAACACCTTCTTCCTTATACTGTGCAAAGAGGACATCTAGGACTTTCATGACTAGAAAGGAAAACTCAATGCCTGACTTCAAAGCTTCAAAGGACAGTATGACTCTCTCATCAAGGACTAATGTAGCTGGTGACTTGAAGCCAATGCTTATGTACCATTCTAAACATCCTAAGATCTTTAAGAATTATACTAAATCTATTCTGCTTGTGCTCTCTGAGACAAAAAAAGATTGTATGATAGCACATCTGTTTCCAACATGGTTTATTGGATATTTTAAACCCACTACTAAAAACTACTGGTCAAACAAAAAAGATTCCTTTCAAAATATTACTGCTCAGTGACATTGTGCCTGAGCTCTGATGAAGATGTAAAATGAGAGTAATATTTTTTATGCCTATTAACACAATTCTGAAGTCCATAGATCAAGAAGCAAATCAGGGTTGGGGATATAACTCATTTGGTAGAGTGCTTGCCATGAACAAGGCCCTGGGTTCAATGCCCAGTATCACCAAAAAATAAATAAATAAATAAATAAAAAAGAAGAAGCAAATCAACTTTCAAGTTTTATTATTTAAAAAATACATTTCATAAGGCTATAGTTGCCATCCACTATGATTACTCTGTTGGATCAGGAAAAAGTAAATCAAAACCCTCTGAAAAGGACTCATGATTCAAAAAGTCATTAACAACATTTGTAATTCATGGGAGGAGGTCAAAATGTCAACATCAACAAGAGTTTGGAAGAAGTTATTTGAACCATGATGGATGATTTTGAGGAGTTTCAAATTTCAATGGAGGAAGTTATTTCAGCTGTAGTGGAAATAGCAAGAGAACTAAAGTTAGAAGTAGAGCCTGAAAATATGACTGAATTTCTGGCATCTTATGATAATTTTTTAATGGATGAAGAACTACTTCTTACAGAAGAGCAAAGAGAGTAGTTTCTTGAGATGGAATCTACTCCTGGTGAAAATGCTATGAACATTGCTGAAATGACACAAAGGATTTAGAATAATACCTTAAATTAATTTATAAATCAGTGGTATGGTTTGAGAGATTGTGCAAATGTGAAAGAACTTCTATTGTCTGCAAAGTGCTGTCAAACAGCAAGGTATGCTACAAAGAAGTCTTTTCTGTAAGGAAGAGTAAATCAATATGGGAAACTTGATTGTTGTTTAATTTTAAGAAACTGCTAGAGCTACCTCATACTTCAGCAACTGCCATACTGATCAGTCAGCAGCCATCAACATAAAAGCAAGATCTTCACCAGCAGAAAGATTAAGGCTCAATGAAGGCTCAGATGATTCTTAGTGTTTGGGGGCAATAAAGTATTTTTAAATTAAGGAATGTTGGTATTTATATTATTTTTTAGACATAATGCTGTTTCACACTTACTAGACTACAGTATAGTGTAAACATAAATTTTATATACCCTGGGGAAATAAAAAAAAAACCACTTGTGACTCACTTTATTATGATATTCACGCTACTGCAGTGGTTTAGAACAAACCCATAAAATCTCCAAGATGTGTTTATTTTAAAATTTTCTCTATTTTCATTGTGTTTACAATAAACTTGTGTAAACAGCAACAAAAATAATTCTTCCTGTTCTAAAATCTCAAGATCTGCCTGCATGTACCTGATGGTTTCCAGGCAGGCATTAATTAGCAGTTACACAAATTCCTTAAGCTCAAAATTAACTTGGTCATGATGCAACTCAGTTTTTTTAAGATCTCAAACAATAATCCCATTGCATAAGTGGGGTACTAGCAAGTAAGGTACTGAAGCCACATGAGAAAAACTGATTATTGTAATCAATGAAACAGAATTCTTGTCACATATTTAGCCACAGGCATAACTGTTATTTTGCTGTTCGATAAATAAATCTATGTTTATATTGGGTCACAGAGGTACTATAATTGGCATTTTCTTTAGGCCCAAACTAAATTTTGAACTTTCTGTCCTCATGTTATATCTGTTGATAGCATGGATTTTGTGTTTTCCTAATGGCACTTACTATTTACTTCTTTTCACCATCATCATTAGTATAACCACACTCACACTGATGCTAATACATAGGAAACCCAGAGTCTGGAGTTCCTGCACCACTGATTCCTGCCCCATGCCCTGAGATGATATTATTTGTGTTCATTTCTTATCAGTGAAGGCCCATCAGCACAATATGATAGGTCTTTGAGCACTTTGCTGATACCTGTGCCACACCTATTGACCTGGGAGCACAAGGCCACAGAGGACTTTAAGGCCTTAGGAACTTTGGAGAATGAGGTCATAGCTTACCTGCTGCAAGATCTCAGTCTAGTTAAGTACAGGCAGGTGGAGGCTGGAAAGAAATAGAATGGGGAATGGTTCTGCCTCTCTGGCACTTGAGAATCCAAGAACTGAGAGATCAGAAAAGAAAGACTTTCATTAAGGAACATGAAAGACAGAAGCTAGCCCAGGGACCTTACTTCTAATTCAGACTCTTTAGCATTCTAATAGACTATTGCTGTTTTATCCCTAGGGTCAGTCTTAAACCAAATTTAATTCAGGAATGAAGTGGACATTTGCCAAAAAAATATTTCTAACCATTCATGCCTAAAATTATTTTAGCACACACAAAAAACCCTTGATTCCCCAGTGAAAGAAACACAATAAAAATACTAAAACCAATGAAAATTAACCCAAAGAATAAGTGGAAATTGTATACAGATTAATAGAATTCTAGGTCTGGACCTTAGAGATCAATTATGGCAAGACCTTCATTATCTGATGAGACCATTGAAACCCAGAGAAGCTGTATTATAGAGGGTATAAGTATATTGCATAATAATTCACTGGATCCCAAAACACTGAAACCAGAAGTCAGTTTAAAAATTTTAAAGTGAATGTCTAAAGACAAAGATAATGAATGCAAAAATTGTGTATTAATATAATTGAACATGTAACCCTGCAAATGACCTAGAAAAATAAAGTTTTAGACAAACAAAATGATAATTGTCAAGTAGATTGTTGGGGAAGTTTGGTGCTATTTGTGATGTATATATGACATGGTCAACAGACCTCTGGACAAGGGTTAAAAGATATAGGTTCTTTTCCTGTGTAACCAACCTTCTGTATATGCCAGGCAAGATATTAGACCTCAGGGGGTCCTCCAATTCCTGGGGCATAGAGAACTGGAAACATTGTATCTAGTTCCCAAAATTCCACACAACAGTGGAAATCACAGTTTGTGCAAATCTCTGGAAGGTTCTGTCTACAAATATTAGCTTGTCTATGCATTTGGTCTTAGCCACCTAAGCCTCTTTGATGATTCACACCTAAACAAAAGAATCTTAGATCATTTTAAACATTATTACTTTTACCAAAATTGCCTTGTAGTTAATATAGCAGATCCTAAAATGTGGCCTACTGTAAGTCTTTGATACCAACTTAATATATGCAATGGAGTGATAAAATTATAATGAAAATTATCTCATAACACTGAGACAACAATAAAAATACAATAACTACTCATCCCTATGAACAGTGACCTTATAAATTACAGAACTGATTTTGTAAATTTTATGAAATTTTTCATAACCAAAGATTAAAAAAGGAGATTAAAAAAATTCCTTCTCCAATTACAACTAATAATATTGGTTTCTTATCAACTCAGACTTCAAACAAGATTCTCTTTACTGGTTCTTCAAGTACTTAATAAATTTAAGTGTTACTTTTAAAATAAATCACAACTTCTTCCTCAGCCTCTGTGTCAGATAAGAACATGCAATAAAGTTTTGAATTACTCAAAAGTGGATTTCAGAGAGTTGACCTTGCCTGATGTCCCACCCTCACTTCTTCTCTGGCTTTGGACTCACAATAGTGGCTATTATAGGGCATGTTCAATCACTACCTCCTGTTCCAGAAGCAGGAGTGCTCAGAATCTGCCCTCTGGCCCACAGGTTTAGTTTAGGCCTGAAAGAAAAGATTTTTTTCTATGAATATTAGCGGGGGAAACGTCTAATTTTATACCATTCCTTCAAAGACTGAGTATTATTCATTAAAAAACTCAACCATCTGGAAAAAATAATAATTGAAGAAGTGCTGAAAGGATTTTTTTAAAAAAGCAAATCATTCCAAGTTTAAAGAAAGGAAGTAAATGGGATTCTCTCTTTCTTGTTAATTTATCCAGCAACATTAGTATCTCAAGAACATTCTTTTCCATCAAGCATCTGACCTCCCCAAAGGCTGCTTGCATTCCCAGACATTTATCAAGAAATAGCTCCAATCTTTCAGCTTCCTTCACTTACAGTTTCAGGGCAAGATCCTGCCATCAATTTTCACATATCATTCTGATTGACTCTGCTGGGAGTTTTGCACACAACTCAATAGTTCAGAATGATCCCCAGCCTCCCAGTCTGCACCCTTGCCATAGAGGTATTTTATAGCTTTAAATTCCCAACTATTTTATCTCCTAAATCATCTACTCAGATCATCAGAGATTTCTCCCTAGCTCCTCTGACATCGGAAAACAAAAATTTCAAAACTCAGGTAAGACATTTTTAGTTATAATCATAATTAATTGGTTGATTGATGAATTGATTTTTCAATGCTGACGATCAAATTTAGGGCCTCACGCATGCTTGGCAAGTGCTCTACCACTGAGCTATTTCCCCAGCCTGGCTCTGGTTTTTTGTCTTTTGCTTTTTGTTTTTAAAACAGCATCTCTCAAAGTTGCTCAGGCTGGCTTTGAACTTGCAATTCTCCTGCCAAGTAGTTAAGATTTCAGGCATGTGCCACCACACCTGGCTTAATTTGATATTTCTTTAACACACAGCCATTATGGCCTCAGTTGGCTATATAGTTAAAAAAAATATAAAGTCACTAGCATTGACTTTCCAAAAGACAGATTATAGTAAACTTAGAAATAGCTCATAGTTCATAGCAAGACCACAATCAGAGATGTCATAATGACTTTGGAATACTTCAAGTACACCTAATTATATTCAATTTGAGTAGATATTTAATCATATACCCACTCACATAAATGCTAACAGAACATTCTTTGAACAGTACTCACGCTTTTATTTTCCTACATACTCTTCACTTTTCATATTACTTGATAAGAAAATCTAGAAACTTGGCTTCTAGTGGAGGTAGGAATGGAAGCAAGGAGTGAAAGGGACAAAGACAGGCTGGATGTGGGATACCAAACAATTAAGAGAATGTGCTATACCCAAAAATGAACCCAGAAATCCAATCAGAGCAGCAGCTCCAATGTGGAACAGGTATTCAAGACAAGAGAGTACCCAAGAGTCAGAAGCCAAGACATGACCATGAATTAAAGCAAGCATCCAGGTATAAGAGAAAATATAGAATTTCTGTATAAGACAAGACAAATAGTTAAGAAATGAGTGATAAAAAAAAATTAAAAACAAGCCATAGAAAATCTGCAGATGAGTCAACGGCAAGTTCCGATAAGAAAGAAAATAACTGCATGTGTGCCAGCTTAGCAAATTACATGAATAAAATCATACCTGGCACAGATAGGAACTCAAGTAGCAGTGTCACAAAAACAGTCTGATAAATTGAAATATAATAGTATATTATAATGAAATCACCACACAAATGAACACCCTTATTTCCAATGAACACAATGAAAATTTCCAGTTAAATAATACTGGGCATATCATATTGGATTTCCACTCCTAGCTATCTACACCAAGGAAATCTTAAAATGTATATCCATTGAAAGATTTATACATGACTTTTCATAACAACGTTATTCATAATAGCTAGAAACTGGAAATAATGTCCTGATGGTAAATGGATGAACCAAATGTGACAAATCTATACAATGAAATACTATTCAGCAATAAAATGCAGCAAACCATGGAGAAAATTAAAAACAGAGATGCATCTCAGAAACATTATGCTAAGTGAAAGAAGCTATATATGAAAGCCTCATATTGTATGATTCCATGTACAGGACATTTCAGAAAAGGCAAAACCTACAGAACTCATCAGTGGTGACCTGAGGCTGGACAAAGGAGCAGAGATTGACAATAAATGAGTGTCACAGGGCTTTCGGATTGTGGTGAGAGTTGTACAACTGTATTCATTAACTAATAAGTATTGAACTGTATATTATGTTTGTAATGAGTGAATTTTGTATATAAACTATAGCTCAATAAAACCATCACCATCATCTCTCTTATAAAAATGTAATGCAGCTTCCACATCGTTGATCTCTCACTCTCTCTTTCCTGGGTATGTGCCTTTGGATCCAAATATCATGTTGTGAAAAAGCCCAGAACTAATGATGAGATTGCACATAGATGTTCCAACCAAAGCACCTGCTATATACTCAGCTGACAGCCAGCATCAACTGCCTGACACTTGAATGAGCAGGCTCCTGATGATTCCAACCCCAGCTGAGGATTCAAGTATCATGGAGAAGAAACAAGAAATCCCTGCTGTGCTCTGTCCAAATTTCTGACCCACAGAAACCACGAGAGAGAATATGTGATTACTGTTGATTTAAGCTACAAAGATTGAAGTAATTTGTATCACCAGTAGGTAACTAACACTGACACTAATGAAATCACCACACAAATGAACGTAAAGTGAACGACTCTGACAATTTATGATGAAAAGGTACCTGGAGGAGTGAGAGTATATACAATTGGGAAATAAAATTATTTCTCACAATAACTTCTCAAAAATTTGGGGAGTCAGGAAAGGCTTACAGCTATTATATGCTGAATGAGCAGGCACTAAATATAGTCGGTGAGTAAATGTAAAAGACTTTGTCAGAAAGTATGGGATGGTAAGCATGAGAAATGTCTTATTATACAAACCCCTCAGGTGCATAGCCCTACTCTGTCAAAAAAAGCTCTGTGACTTTGGAGAGGTAACCTCTCTAAACTGTTTCCTTGTATGTAAAATGGATGTTTGGGAGGATTAAATGAAATAGCACATGTTAAACACTTAGCATAGGGCCTGCTTCAATTAATATTGGCTACAATTTTTATTATCATAAAATGCTTTGATCTCACCAATATTATGATCCCAAATATTCTCTATTAATAAGATTGCAAGTTGAGTATAGGTTTTAGAGACCTAGAGATTGAAATATAATAGTCTTTGAAGTCCATCTTGTGCACAAAGTATTTGAGAAGTTTAAGCATCTTTTCTTGGATTTTCTGATTTCTGGGTTCCCTAAATAATTACTGCAAGTCATCTGTAGAAAATAATCAGAATCAAGAGTCATAGTCCCTAAACAGTTAAATCATGAGGTTTCTGTTTATTTATTAAATGTAATTCATGAAATTTGATGGTGTTATTTCAGGTGACTCCTTCATTCCTAGGGAGGTGATTTTGCCATGTCATTTTTGTATGACTATTTATCAGATGATAGCTCTTTCTACATGATATTTGCAATTTTAGAAAGCAAGTCAGGAGGTGAAAGGAATCTAAATTGCAGGGAAAGAAGAGGAAGGTTTTTCCATTAAAGTTATTGCATGTCTGTGGTCCAAGAAGCTGATCAGCAAGCCTGTAGAGTAATAAGCAGCTGCAAGTAACCAGAGCCTGCTGCTGATAGCCAGAAAGGACACAATGAATCAGATTCATCTGATACTGTCATCCTCTGTTGTACTTCACTAAATGACTTGAGACTTGAACAAAAAAGAAGGTTGACCCCCAGTAAAGAACAAGCATACATTTGGAGCTTTACATTTTCACTGCTACTTCAAGGACATTGGCAAAGAATTGCCATCTGAGGACATATATCTAAAAAGAACATCTTTTTAAGATATAACGTGGAGGCTTATCTGTGTCGAGCCTGTCTTTCTGTCTCTAGTGCCTTGCTTGATTCCTGGATCATAAGAGGCATTTGATTAATGTGTACTAAACTGAATTTAAGTTCCAGGTCAGAAAGTAGATTCAAAACTCTCTAAAGAATGGTCTGTAGAGATTTGAGCACAAGGAAGTTTCTCCTCTAACCCCCCAAAAGCCACACTTTACTTACTATTCTGATTTTCTCATTCTAATCGGGCCTTTTCCCTGGTTAGTATTATACAGTATAGCATAATCTAAAAAGCAAAATCTCTAGAGTAAGATTGGCTAAGATCAGATCCCAGTTCTGACACTTGCTAACTGTGTTGCCTTGGGCAAAGTCCCTGTGTCTCTGTACTTCATCTGCAAAATAGAGAACAGTGGTGCCTACCTATTAGGGTTATTGGGAGAAATAAATCCTCAACTTAATGTAAATTAAGAAGACTGAAGCTGGAATATAATACAAAGTCAGTTGTAATCGTAGATATGGTCCCAGGAATGCAAACTAGGGTCATGTTCCTTTGCTAGACTGTTAGGGAGCCACACAGACCACTGCAGCAGAGAATCTTTTCTGTACCCACACATTCTGAGAAGAACAATTGGAGAGTGTGTTCCTTCCTTCACAACTTAGAGAGTGGTATATGGAGAATCACACTCATGGTCCTTGGTAAATCCTGTTGCGTACAAAAACAGTCCTATTTTGTGGGCATACAGTTATTTTCCTACCAATTTAATTTCTAGTAATAACAAATATGTCCTGAAAATTCAATGAATCTTTGATTTTCCTCAGCAAATTAGGAAAACTTCCCTCAAATTCCCACTGGTCATACTCAACCACACTCAGGAACACCTCATTTTATATATTTTAAAACAGGTGTTCTAAAGGCTTGAAATGCTGCCATCTAGAGACTATTATTTCATAAAAATAACCACGACAGTGATCCTGAAAGTCTGCTAAAACAGGACTTGGGTATGCATTCTAAATATCACTTTAAAATTCTGTCATATAAATGATTTACCTTTTGTTTAAAACAAATTCAATCAAGGGAAAAGTGAAAGTGATTCAGAGTAGAAATAAATAGTATCCCTCATAATTAATATTTCTAAATGTGCTACTTTTGTTTTTCATGTGGAATAATCTCTCACTCAGAACAGAATGGGAATTTAGGGAGTTAAGAATTTCTTGCCTTCTGGCCCACCACCCAGGTCCTGGGTGGTTAGGTCCCACCTGCTCAGCCCTGGTAAACATATACTTCTTCAGAAGAACAGAGGCCAGATGGTGTGTGGACAGGATATTTTCCGGAGCCTAATCTACATATTCTGTATCTGCACCTGAGTTTCTTCCCATGCACACACCTTTGAGAAAACCACTTTTCATGTTCAGGGAGTAAAATAACATGGTGAAGCCTGGGGCACAATAAATAGCTAGTTAAGTTCTTTGGCCACAATTTGAAATTTCATGTGAATTTGAAGAAAAATGTTATTTCCATCACATTAGAAAGAATGTTTTGTTAACACTACCCATTAGGCAAAATGAAGAAAAATTCAACCATAAAAAACTCCACGTTTTTTATTACTATGTGACCAGTGCATTCTTTCCAGAATTCAAGTCTTTCTTACTGATATGAGGCTTTCAAAAATTATTACTAATTTTATTTTTGCTTAGCAATCTTCGTTTTTTAATGCTTTTGCCCTATAGCCCCTCCTTTTACTCTATTCCAATTTATATTCCTCTATTGATTCCAGGTGAAAAAACATTTCACAACCACCTACATTTGTCCAGTCTTCAGTGAGAATGGAATAAAATACTCTGGCCATTTACAAGATATTTTAGGTCATTTGTTAGAAAATACCACATTCAGGAAAACATTAAAATGATTCTACTCCCAAACAATGTTCTAGCTACAGTCCAACAAGCACTTGGAAGCCTACAGGGATATGAGGAATAAAAATCAGCATGCATTTCATTACATACTGAGCCAAATGGCAGCCTAATTTCCGAATTATCCTCAAGAAGTGACATGAACTCTATAACCCACCTATTTAGTGGCTGGACTCTCATATAGTACATAATGCATTTTGAGATGAGATTATAAACTTGGATCTCAATGTTCATAACAAGATAAGATTTAGCTAAATGTTTCTAAATGCATCCATAATACAATTATAGATTTGAGTTAAGAACAGGCATCATAATAATGTAATATCATAGCAAATTTATTCTGGCAGGTTAGATAAAGGGTAAGAAAGATGTCAGTTATGAAGTGATGTCCTCTTTTTTTTTCTCCTTAGAATATTACAGTTTTTCTCTGCTATAGCCAAACTTGAAACTATTCCATTCTTATAAAGAGAATACAAATCAAGTTCTAGTTTCTCACAAACTCTATACTGAGTCAAATATTTGAAGCTGTTTTTTAATATCTATTGTGAGTAAATGCTTTTGAATGCCTTTTGTTAATCTCCATTCAAACAGGTAAACAAAACATGAGACTAAAGAATTCAGAAGCTTTATAAGATTGCAGAAGGGCAAGGGGCAGTGAGGAGCAGCACAGCAAACCATCTCTCTCTCTCTCTCTCTCTCTCTCTCTCTCTCTCTCTCTCTCTCTCTCACTCACACACACACACACACACACACACACACACACACACTGTAAGTAAAAAAAATAATGAAAAACATGGAGTCATGCGAAAGTCAGATATCTCTAAACATTCAAAGATCCAGACAAACATCAACATGTGACAGGCTGGAGTTGTAGCTCAGTGGTAAAGCGCTTGCCTCACCTGCATAAGGCCCTGAGTTCAATCCTCAGCACCACATAAAAATAAATAAACAAAAAGATATTGTGTCCATCTGCAACTTAAAAAATAGTTTTTTTTAAGTGCCAATATGTGAATAATTGCATATACCTCATACTTTATATATATATATATATATATATATATATATATATGGGAAATTTTCATTTCATGGAAGTTAAAAATTGATTTATATAAAATTTCAGAAAAATAGAGGGTAGAAGATAAAATAGAACCTACTCCATCTCTGAAGGGCAACCTACTCTGCACTCCTTAAAGATGAGTTCAGAATAGTTATCCCAAAATTTGTTCATGGTGGAAATGGCCTGGCCAAGGATTTGTCCAGATTCTAAAATGTGATGTATTTTTTACAAGGTGACTTTCTCTTGTTGCTTTTAGTGTTTTTTTCAGTGCTAGGTCCTATGTAAGAGAAAAAAAAATACACACACACATACACACACACACAAGCTATGTCTTAAAAATTACTAAAGATTTTTGTATATAAAATTACTTTGCAGCATTCAGCAAATTCATTCATTTAAGAATAATTCTGACTATCTTTCATATAAACCATCTAAATTGTTTTGGGCTTGCAGAATTATGGACAATATTAATCAAAATTCTAAAAGTTATAAATAGGTAAAGACATGGGTGATTCAAACCAGTTCATAAATGCCTGAAGTCAAAGAAATAAAAATTTAATGAATTATTAACATTCTTATTCATAATAGCACAAGATACCATATCTAGCCTAAATGTTACCAAACTTTCCCCTGAAATGATAAAAAATGTAGTATCATCAGATTGAAAAATCCTATTTTATACTGCTCCCAGGACCTCCTTTGATAAATACAACTTCTTTAAGCCACCAGGGTGCCATAGCAAGGCAGAACAGAATTCACAACAAATATCATTGTGATGCCCACCTGCATCTTGGTAGTAGATTACATAATAAAGAAAAACGAAAAAGGGGGGGGGGCACTTGCTATTTCCTTTTAAGAGTTCCATCTGATACATTTATCTTATGGTGTATCATATTGTTGGTTAGCACTATAAAGTTCCAGATTCCTGCAGGTGTTCTAGATATTTTGTGTCTTGACTTACATAAATATTTCATAGCAAATAAGTAAAGATATCCCTCCACTTTATCACAATGAACATTGAAATAAACTCAAAGTCAAAATGAAATATAAAATGGAACCTTCTATGGAGGCATTATTAATTATTTTTATTAATAAAGAAATTAGGCTTCTGTAGAAAGCCTCTAATTCCCATGAACAAAGAGCTAATAAAGTCAAATCCGTAACAGGCTTTTAATTTCTGTGTGCCTTTTCCTAGGGACCCTGTGCAATTCATCTAAATTGAGTATTTGACTATTAGAAGACATAACTATATAACTATTAATAGATCATGACTTAGGTCACATAATTTTTTAAAATATTTGACAACATAATTCCTTCTTTGAAAGAGATCCATAATTAATAATATTAGCATTAACTTATCTGCTTTATAAAAGTAGACTATAGTAAATGTACTTACTTTTTACTCAAATATAATTCTGTTTCATTCAAATCCCTCTCTGACTATACAAAGACAAATAAAAATAATCTTATTTCCTCTAAACCAGACAATATTTCACAACCAGATTAAATTTCATTAATACTTTCACCATGTTGCTTTTCTCATCAGCCGTATCCAGTGAATTCTTGGTTATTATCATAACCAACTAGCCTACATCTATTGCTCCCCATAAGCTTTTTCCCTCCTATCTTTACTATCTTAGACCCTACCAGCCCACACAAATCCTCTGCTCTGGCTGGGCTTGTGTCCTTAGTTTTTAGGCACAAAATGTAGGTTTACTAGCAGAGTGTTGATCCCAATGTTTCTTCATTTGGAAAGTACTCTCATCCTTTTCTTCATAAGTCCAAACCCTACCCTTAATTCCAGGTTCAAATAAAGTCATATTCTCTCTAAAGTTTTCAATAATCAACCCATCTCAGAATTGTCTGTATTTCCCAGAGACTCATATTGTATTTATTGTCTTTGCTAATCAATTAATATTTATCATATTCATTGCATTTTCAATTAACTACTGGAATGTTTATACATCTTCCTCCATACATATTTAAATTTAATAAGCATAGAGACATGTTTTTTTTTAATTGTTTTTCCTTTAATGGCTCTCCCCCAGTCAACTGCACATAGCAGGTGTTCAACAAATTCTGAATTTACTCACATAAACTCAAAGAGCAACACAAGGGATTCATGCTCTATATAAAACATTCCTTTCCAGAGAAACCTGCTAAGCATTGCTTGAAGTTGCCAAGAGGAATGTTATCCCATGGGTGTCATTAAAAATAGATAAACACTATTTTGTGCTGGATGGTATAAAAAAAAGTAATAACACAGGAAAGAAGTAGCCATGGGTATACTGGCCCCAGTTCTCCTGTTTCATTATTCTTTAGATATTTTTGTGCCTTCCAGACTGTAAACATCCAAAAGAAAGAAGTAACTTAGTACCTGGATAGATAGATGCTTTAGTCTCCTGTGAATAAAGAAAATGAAGTAAACAATTAACAATGCTGAGTTCTATTTGTGGTTCCAAATTAGGCCAGATGTATCTGTGAAAGTTCTAACCTATACAATATAGTAATACCAAATTGTATCAGACAGTTTTCATAATATATATAGTCTACTAAACAACATTAACTACATTTTGCCACCAGCATGTCTCTCTGCTTTATCTTTTTAATCCCATTTGTATTGTCATCAGCTCTACCTATTGACCATGTAAATTTAATGCAATTATTGAAATCGTTGATTTAAGTATACTAGTATGCTACTTGGTTTTTATTTGTCTTTTATGATTTTTATTTCTCTATTACTCTTTTCCTGTCTTTGTTGTCTGGGGGAAAGTTAGTCAAATAATTGTTTGTTTGTTTTCTGTCTGAAAGAAGTTTATTAAGAAATATCTCAGAAGAATGGGAGAAAAGACAGAGGAACAGGGAAGGGGAAGTGTCCCAGGGAGAACAGTCTCTGATGTCTTCTGCAGGTGGGGGCAGAGGAGACTCCTGATGTCCAGGTGGATGCAGAAGTGCTCATGGCTAAAACCCAGGCAGAGGAACCTGAGGTAGTTGACATGTGTTTCTCCTGCAGCTATTCAAAGTCCACATGACCCTTGCCCACATAAGGTGTCAGTATGCACAGAGCACAGGTGTTCTGGCTGTGCACTGGTTTAGTCTGGTCACCTCTCCCTTTCATTGGAGCCACACTCTATGAATCTGTCAGGTTTCTTCCCTCTTACATTGAAGCCATCTTACTGCTGACACATGGCATGCAACAGCACAGTTGTCATACATAGGTAGCAATCCTCCCAGTCACCTTCTTCCAGAACTTCCCATT
Organism: Urocitellus parryii; assembly: GCF_045843805.1. Taxonomy (NCBI): domain Eukaryota; kingdom Metazoa; phylum Chordata; class Mammalia; order Rodentia; family Sciuridae; genus Urocitellus; species Urocitellus parryii. The sequence goes on along the minus strand of NC_135538.1, from coordinate 64,365,868 downwards.
GGTGTGGGGTTGACCAGAGTCAGTCTGGAAGGCTAAATCATACAGTGGTCCTTGCAGGCAGGTAGCAAAAAATGGATGGCAGGCTGGCTGGCCCTTCTGAGACACTTCTGCCCTGACTGTTGAGCCTCCACAGGCAGTGGAGGCTCACAGGGTAGGGGGAAGTGGTGAAGGACAGGCTCACTGGAACACCTCTCTGGGAGGACAAGAGAATTGGAAAGATCCAAGGGGCATGGGTGAGGTTTAACTCTCCAAAGCATAGGCTTCCCCTGGAACATGCATCCTGCCCCCAAGCTTTTCTGGTGCTCCAGTATAAGTTAGGTAGCCATGATCACATTGAACCTTCTTTTGGTCAGAGACACCCAGGTCTTGTAGATAGTAATCCATTGTCAATATTTCAGGGCCTGGGTGTTTGAGAAGGGCCTCACCATTATCATGGGGTAAATACTGTTCACCCTGCATCAGCCATGGATGCTTAAGGATCTGCTTGGCTTTGGGCTGCTTCCTGGGGTCCAGGGTCAGTATTTGGCAGGTGAGTATTTGTACTGCTACAGAAACATGGGAGGGATGCAGTAGATTTCAAGCATGATCTGTATCAGCGTCTCCTTAGTGGTGGGTCGCATAAATAGGCACTCCCCTGTCAGCATAAAATACAGAATGACACCCAAGCTCCAGATGTCCACGGAAGTTCCTCATCTGCTAACCTCAGGATAATTTCAGGGGCAAAGTGTGAGAGTGCCCCAGAACCCATGCAGTTTCTGCCCTGGCATGATCATGGTGCTGAAGCCAAAGTCCATAAACTTGGCATGGCCTCTGGCATCCAGCATGATGTTCTCTGGCTTCAGCTCTTGTGCACAATGCCTTTGTCATGGCAGTAGCCCACAGAACACATTATCTTCAGGAAAAGTCTGTGGGCCTCTTTCTCCTGCATGTCACCCTGCGGGAAGTGGCAATAGCTGTCTTCCACCTATGTGCTCCATCACCATGTAGATATTTCTGTGGGTCTCAACAACCTGAAATAACTGAATCACATTGGGATGTTCAAGGCTTCTCATCATATCTGGTTCAGAGAGGAGCAGGAGGTTCTGCACTGTCTTTGACAGGACTTTCATTGCCACCTCTGCCCCTGTGGGCCAATGGCAGGGTAGTTTTAACCCGCCATGCCCAGTGTCCCTCAGGACCGCCTACAGGTTCCTCAAGACTGCCTTCTTGCAGAAGCTGGGACCCTGAAACACTAGACTAGTCACACTACTCTGGCTATATATTCTAAGGAACACAGCTAAGGATGCTAGCTTAAAAAAAAATATATACCAAGACAACAAATTCAAATCAAAAACACAACCAAGACAAAACAATGAACCCAAATCAAAAAACCAATATCCAAAGACCACCACAACCAACTGTCAACCACCAAAGGCACTAACTCTCTGGTAGTCTGACTCAACACCACCAAAAGCTTCCTATACTGATGGACAAAAACTCAGCCACAGCCACTCTCTTATATACCTGCACTTTGAAACTCACTCATCATGGCTCCTTGTGACATCATAGCAAGTCATCACCCAGTCATGCCTGGCCATAACTCCCAGTGGTCATATCCCTTTTGGGCCTCTAGAACTGCTTCCATTTGCAGAATAGGAATAAGGAAAGATTCTAGACATTTTTTGCTTTAATGGGTTATTTATTTATATATAAATATCAGGCCCACTGATATTTATATGTTTAGGAATTAACATTTGTACGGAACTTAAATGTACTTTTCATTTGTAGCCTCAAAATATGTAATGATGTTTCGCTTTGAAAGGCCACAACATTATCTATTCTCAAAGTAGTAGATTCCTTTTTCTTCTAACTTGGAACAACTGGTGTCAAAAGGATGGTAGCACCTCACTCACATGGTTACTGCAACAATGCTCTGTTCCCTAAGACACTGTAAAGCACAGTGTTAACACCTTTGGGGATGAGAAGGAGGCTTAAATGTTCATCATAATTCTTCCATGGAGTCCTATTCATGATGCATACACATTACATTGTGACACCAGTAACTGAGTGGGACAGGTAGAAATATACAAGAACTGCATATCCTGCTACTGAAGGTATGCTGGTATAGATTCACACCAGAGATATTTCTCTGGCTCATGTTAAAGGGAATGCCCAGGGGAACTGCACAGAAATACCTATAAAGTATATGTAAAATAAAAGGGATGGAAACTCAAATATTTTATGTGAAAAATCAATTAGATAGGAGAGAAGATAATCATTAATGGATACAAGGCACAATGAATCAGCAGCTGGCCCTGCTCCCTTATAGATCACAAGGCCCACCAACTGAACAGCCCAGCCTGTTCTCATAAGTCATAAGCCCCACTGAGACAACAGTGACTTGTCCTACTCCCTTATAACTTAGGTAGTTATACCACAATATTGCCAGTTCTGGAAGAAAAAAAAAAGGCCTTATTCCAAGGTTTGGGATTAGAACCCACACAAATGCTCTACAAGCTATAATTTAACCCATAACATGCTCTATGCCCATTTTTATTTTTTGGATTTGTTATAATATATTCATATGTGTACAAAATAAAATGGTATAATTTGATCAATTTCCCACCCTCCCTCCCTCTGGTCCCTTTTTTAATATTCTACTGGCCTCCCTTCTATTTTTTTAAATTGGTTCCAGTTAGTTATAGATGACAGTAGAATGCATTTGGAAACATTATACACAACTTCTCATTCCTTTGGCTGCACTTGTTGCAGAGTTAACACCAATAGTGTAATCTTATATATGGTAATAATGTCTCATTCCACAGTCCTTCCCTTCCCCACAGCTCCAGCCCTCCCCTCATTTCTCTCTACACACTCCAAAGTTCCTTCATTCTTCCCTACCCCCTCCCACTATGGATCAGCATCCACTTACCAAAGAAAACATTTGGACTTTGGTTTTGGGAGATTGGTTTATATCACTTAGCGTAATGCTCTCTAGTTCTATCCATTTACCTGCAAATACCAAAATTTCATTTTTCTTTAAGGCTTAGTAATATTTCATTGTGTATATGTACCACATTTTCTTTTTTGTGAAGGGTGAGAGATAGACATTTAATTTCATTTTGCTACATATGAATTTCCAGTTTTCCTACCACCATTTGTTGAATAGGCTATCTTTTCTCCAATGTGTGTTCTTGGCACCTTTGTCTAGTATGAGATAACAGAATTTATATAGGTTTGTCTCTGTGTCTTCTATTTTGTTCCATTGGTCTATATGTCTATTTTGCTATCAATACCATGCTATTTTTGTTGTTGTTGTTGTTGTTGTTTGTTTGTTTTTGTTTTATTTTGCTTTGTTTGTTTACTCTTGCTCAGTAGTATATTTTAAGGTCTGGCATTGTGATGCCTAATGCTTCACTTTTCTTGCTTAGAATTGCTTTGATACTTGCATTAAATCTGTATAACAGTTTTCCTAGTATGGCCATTTTGACAATATTAATTCTGCCTATCCAAGATAGCATGGAGATCTTTTCATCTTCTAAGGTCTTCTTCAATTTATTTATTTAGTGTTCTGTAATTTTCATCATAGAAGTCTTTCACCTCTTTAGTTAGTTTTTTGTTTTGGGGGGGGTCTTGAGGCTATTGTGAATGAGGTAGTTGAACCAAACTTGCATTCCTGGGATGAACCCCACTTGATTGTGGTACACTATCTTTTAAAATGTTTTTGTATGTGATTTTCCAGTATTTGATTGAGAATTTTTGCCTCCATGTTCATCAGGGATATTGGTCTGAAGTTTGCTGTCTTTAATGTGCCTTTGTCTGGTTTTGGAATCAGGGTGATACTAGCCCCATAGAATGAGTTTGGAAGGTTTCCCTTCTGTTCTATTTCATGAAATAATTTTAGAAGTATTGATGCTAATTCTTCTTTGGAGGTCTTGTAGAACTCAACTGAGAATCCATCTGGTCCTGGGCTTTTGTTGGTTGGTACACTTTTGATGGTGTCTTCTATTTCATTGCTTGAAATTTATCTGCTTAAATTGTGTATGCCCTGATTTAGTTTGGGTATGCCATATGTCTCTAGAAATTTGTTGATGTCTTAGTGGTTTTCTAATTTTTGGAGTATAAATTTTCGAAAGAATTTCTAATTATCTTCTGTGTATTAGTAGGGTTCATTTGTGATATTTTCTTTTTCATCATGAATTTTAGTAATTTGAGTTCCTCTCTTCTTCTCTTTGTTAGTGTAGCTAAGGTTTTCTCAATTTTATTTATTAAAAGAACCAACTTTTAGTTTTGTGAATTTTTTCAATGGTTTCTTCTGTTTCAATTTCACTGATTTCAGCTCTGATTTTAATTATTTCCTGACTTCTACTACTTTTGTTGATTTGATCATTTTCTAGGCCTTTGAGATGTAATGTTAGGTTATTTATTTGTTGACTTTATTCTTTTAATGAATGAGCTCAATGTATTGAACTCTCCTCTTAGCACTATCTTCATAGTGTCCCAGAGATTTTGATACATCAGTAGTCTCATTACTTCTAAGAATTTTGTTTTTATTTCTTCATTGATGTCTTCTGCTATTTATTTGTTCATTCAATAGCATATTATTTAGTCTCCAGGTGTTGGAGTATCTCCTACTTTTTATTTTATCACTGATTTCTAATTTCATTCCATTATGATCTGATAGAGTGCAGGGTAGTACCTGTATTTTTTTTGTATTTTCTGATAATTGCTTTTTGGCATATGTTAATATGGTCTATTATAGAGAAGGATCCATACACTGCTGAGAAGAAGATGTATTCATTCAATGATAGATGAAATACTCTATATATGTTCATCCAGTCTAAATCATTGGTTATATTACTTAATTCTATAGATTCTTTGTGTGCTTTTTGTTCAGAATACCTATCCAGTGGCAAGAGATGTGTGTTAAAGTCAGTGAGTATTATTGCGTTGTAATCTAATTTGATTCTTGAAATTGAGATGGGTTTGTTTGATGTACATAGATGCTCCAATATTTGGGGCATATATATTTACAATAGTTATGTCTTGTTGATGTATGATTCCTTTAAGTAGTATAAAATGTCCTTCTTTATCCTTTCTGAGTAACTCTGGTGTGAAATCCACTTTGTCTGATATGAGGATGGAAACCCCTTCTTGTTTACGAAGTCCATGTGAGTGCTTTTTCCCAACCTTTCACCTTCAATCTGTGGATGTCATTTACTATGAGGTGAGTCTCTAAGAGACAGCATATTGTGAGGTCTTGTATTTAAATCCAATCTTCCAGTCTATATCTTTTGATTGATGAATTTAGGCCATTAACATTCAAGGTTATTATTGAGATATGATTTGTATTCTTGATCGCTTTTGTTTATTTTCAGTTTTTAACTTGACTTAGTTTCTCCCTTTATTAACTTTTTATTTAGTGTATCTCCTTCCTTTATTTGTTTTATTTTTTTTTCCATTCCGTTCTCATGGAATATTTGGCTGAGAATGTTCTCTTGTGCAGGCTTTCTAGTTGTGAATTCTTCTAACTATTGTTTATTGTGGAAGATTTTTATTTCATCTTCAAATCTGAAGCTTAATTTTGCTGGATATGAGATTTTTGGTTGGCATCCATTTTCTTTTAGAGGCAGATATACATTATTCTAGGACCTCCTGGCATTGAGGGTCTGGGTTGAGAAATCAATTGAAATCTAAATTGGTTTTCCCCTACAGGTAATTTGATTTTTTTTTCTCTCACAGGCTTTAAAATTCTACTTTTATTCTGAATGTTAGTCAGTCTTATTATAATGTGACTTGGTGTGTGTCTGCTGTAATTTTGTACATTTGGGGTTCTGTAAGCCTCTTGTATTTGATTTTCCATTTCATTCTTTAAATTTGGGAAATTTTCTGATATTAGGTCTTTGAAAATATTGTGCATTCCTTTGATTTATATCTCCATGCCTTGTGTATTCTGATAAACTTTAAACTTGGACTTTTCATATTTTCCCATGTTTCTTCATGGTTTCTTACCATCTTCTCTGTTCAGTTGATTTTATTTTCAATAGTATATATTTTTTTCTTCATTTCCCGAGTTTTATCTTCTGAGTGGTCATCTATTGGTAATACTTTCCATTGAAATTTTAATTTGGTTTATTGTTTTCTTCATTTCCAGGATTTTTGCTTGATTCCTTTTTATAATCTCTGCCTCTTTATTGAAGTGATCTTTCGCTTTCCTGTATTTTCTCTCCAATACCATTCTTTATTTCAAAGATCAACCTAACTATGTATCTTCTGAACTCCTTTTCTGACATTTCATCTACTGTCTTGTCTGTGGATTCTATTGTTGAGACATCTTGGTTTGTTTGAGGTGCTTTGTTCCCATGTTTTTTCATGTTGTGTTTGTGTCTTCCCATCTAGAGCTATGGATCTAAGGCAGTACAGTTTCTACCCTGTAGTCTTATAGTATCCCTGAAGTCTTCCATTACTTTAACTGCAGATTCTGTGACAATTGACTTCCAGGCAGCAGTGGGTGTTCTGTAGGCTAACCACGGGCAATCCATGGGTGGATGTCAGGTGACAGGCATGGGTGAACAGGTAAAAAGGGGGGCAATATGCTGGTAGATGGCAGGTGATGGTGGCAGAAAAATGGTGGGTAAATAGCAGAGGATCAGTGGGCAGCAATGGCTGCCTTGCAGAGAAGCAGTATTTCCTTTGTTGGAATCTTGAGTCACAGAGCAATAAGGAATGCAGCCTCCCTCTGGATGACCATCTTGGATACTCTCACTACCCAAATAATTTTTAACATATCATTTTAATCTGTATATTTTCTTTTAGCTATACTTATTTGTATTATTTTTGGGTGGTCTGAGTTATAAACTTATCACAGTTTATTTAGTCTTAATAGTGAAATAATTCATGTAAAGCCAAGAATCTTGCAAAAGTAAAATTCTATTCACCTACCTTCATCCTTTGTGCCATTGCTTACAAATTTTTACCTGTGTTCTGAACATTTTATTAACCTCAAAAAAGTCAATTATCTTGTAAAGAAAGCAAAAGGAAATATATACCTTTCATATTTACCTACATACTTACCATTTCTTGTGCTCTTCTTTTCAGTTTCTATCTGGCCTGAAAAATATTCTTTAGTGTTTCATAAAAATGCATGCCTAATGATAACTAGTTATCTACCATTTTGTTTATCTGAAAATGCCTTCCTTTCATTCTCATTTTTTAAAGAGTATTTTACTAGAAATAAAATCCTTCATTGATAGTTATTTTTTGTTCTTTCATTACTTAGAATATCTATTCTAATTTTTTCAGTTTTCTAATACTTCTGAGAAATCTGTCATTCATACCAGTCTTGCTACACATGTAAATTTTTTATATGACCACTTTCAAAATTCTAGGTTAATCTTTTTTCCCCAATATTTTCAATAAGATGTGCCTGCAGTGTGGTTCTTTTTGTGTTTATTCTGTCTAGAGTACACTGAGCTTCCCCAGATCTGTACATTGATGTTTTCCATTCAAGACACCATTTCTTCAAACATTTTTCTTCTTCATTCTGTGTTCTCTGAGAAATTCAAATTAGACATATATTAGGTCAGTTGATATTATTTCATAAGCTACTGAAGGCATGTGAATTTTCCCCAATCTTAGTCTCCTCTCTCTCCTTCAGATGGGGTAATTTTATTGACCTTCTAGTTTACTGGCATGCTTTTGCTATGAAGCCATTCAGTGAGTTTTTCATTTTAAAAATTGTATTTTTCAATTCTAAAATTTCTTTAGTTTTTAATAAATTTCTATAGTGAGATTTCCCATCTCTAACTTTTTATAACTATTGTTTTCCTGAGGTTTTTCAATGTATTTATAAAAGCCAGTTTAAAGTCCTCATATGCTGGTTTTCCCAAATGATTCATCTACTTTCTTTCTTGGTTATGGGTCATATTTAGCTGAAACATTATTTTCATCATTAAAATGTTGGAATATAATTTATCCTTTATAAACATGTGAGTTTTGTTCTGTCAGGGAGTTAAATTTCTGACTGATCACCTAGAACTGGCAGCAGTTTGGTGTTATGCTTTGCTAGGGTGGGGTGGGTAAAAGCCCACTGGAGTTTAAGTTGAAAGGATTCAAACTCAAAATTCTGTCTGCTTTGCCTTGATAAGAATTTAAAATCACTCTTCTCTAACCTTAGCTGTTACTTTCTAGTAGATTTCTCTATGTCTCTCCCATGCATGCATAACTTAGAGGTCAGTGGAGATTTTGAGGAGACTTCATTCTCATATTTTGAGGCTTTTCCTCTGGATTCATACTTTACAGATGTCCTTAATTTTCAGCCACTTTTGCCATCCTTGAATTTCATCTTCTAATTCCTTGAGCCATTAAGATATTGGCTTTCGAAGTAAGTCCAGATGGTCCTATGTCATACAGATGACAAAATGACTTGAAAATCATATGTATGTGATTCTCACCTAGTGACTATAGGTCTCTTCTTTCAGTGGTTAAATCCCCTCTGGGTTCTGTTTGCTTCTGGTCACTCTTTAACGTGCCTTTAAAACACACACATGCTCACACATAAACACACACATCTATGTATATTTTATAACTGTTATCTCTGAAAAGGTCAGTCCAATTCTCTGCAATTGCTTGGATTAGAATACCATTTTTAGCATTTATTTTCAAACCACAATTCTGAGCTAGAGAAAGCATTTGACTAGTTCCCAAGATACCTTAAATCTTCTTTGACACATAATTTTCTGTTTTCAAATGTATTTTCCTGACAAAATCCAGTTATTTTACTAAAACCACAATTTTGATCAAGCTACTCACTTTAAAATCTTTGCCTAGTTTCCCATTACTCTTAGAATCACATTCAGAAATCTTTTTTTATGATTTTTATTTGTTCTTTTTAGATATACATAACAGTAGAGTGTATTTTGACATATCACACATACGTGGAGTATAATTTATTCTAATTAGAATCCCATTGTGGTAGTATATGAACATCTAAAATTCTTAATATGGCCTTTCACAACTTGCAAATCTGCCCCCTTTCTATGTCTTCCACTTTATCTTGTATGCTTTATTTGCCCCATAGTCTGTAATCACACCACAAATCCTTGAGTTTAACAAACTACATACCTACTAGGGTCTTCACACCTATTTCTTCTACTGGATCACTGTTCCTCCTACTTCTTACATGCATCAACACACTTAACTTTCAGGCTTTAACCTAAATGTTATTTTTAGATCTGATTCTATAGATTCTATTAGTCATGTACTATATTGAGTATATCAATCAAGCACAATTTATATGTATATGGATTCATTCCAAGAGAAAGCCATACTTACAATATGGTTTTTTCTTGATTTTATTTTTTAAATACATGACAGTGGAATGTATTACAATTCTTATTATACATATAGAGCACACTTTTTCATATCATATCAAGTATGTTCACGCCAATTCATGTCTTTATACATGTACTTTGTGGGGTTCTTTTGCATTACAATTCTTATTACACATATATACCACAATTTTTCATATCTCTGTTTGTATATAAAGTAGGTTGACACCCAATTTGTGTCTTCATACATCTACTTTGGATAATGTTGTCCATCACATTCTACCATCCTTGTTAATCCCCTACCTCCTCCTTTTCCTCCCTCCCCTCTTCCCTATCTAGAATTATTCATCTATTCATCCCATGTTCCCCCTCTCTACCCTACTATGAGTCAACCTTCTTATATCAGAGAAAACATGTTTTGAGGGATTGACTAGCTTCACTTAGCATTATCTTCTCCAACGCCACCCATTTACCCACAAATGCCATGATTTTATTCTCATTGCTGTGTAAAATTCCACTGTGTATATATACCACATTTTTTTATCCATTCATCCACTGGAGGGCATCTAGGTTGGCTCCTACAGGAACACAGCCATATCAATGTTTATAGCAGCACAATTCACAATATTTACAATATGTTAAGGGTAAAGCACTTCCGTGTTCTTATACAGATATGTTAGCTAAAATCCCACTAAAGTAATAATTGGATACACATTTCATAAATTCACAATAGAAATAAAAGGAGAAAAGAAGATGACAAATAAAAATGAAGAAAATAAAAAGCTTATGGATGAGTAGTAAATAATTTGAGAAACATGAAAAAAAGTAAAAACAGAAACTTTATTTGCCAACCAAAGTTGATAGGCTTATAGAAAAACTTATAGAATAAATTTATAGAAAAACTTAGAAAATGGAGGGTCAAATATCTCTGTTAGTGGAGATATAAAGTTTCAGAAAGACTGAATGATAGTGTATGTGAAATAGATTGCTTCCTTCTCCACTTATCCTCCACATTCAGTTCCACTGAGCACTGGTAGAAGACAAGTAGAACCAGGAATCTTAGCTAGAGAGGCTTGAGATTTAGTGATAACCTCATAGCTGAAGGTAGGGATAAAGTATGGTATCTGAAATAAGAAAAGCAACAGAATTCTACATTATGACTGGAGATGCCTTAGTTATGAGAAAACTGTTAATCCAGATGCTATTTACCACCCTCACACTTCAAAAGCAAGAGATTGGAAAATCCCCTTTACAAAGGAAAGGAAAAGCTTAACTAATCCCCTTTCACTCATGTTCCCAAATGAAACTGCACAGTTTAGTCACCCTTACTGTTTTACAGTCCAACCTACATTTGAAGACAGAGCTTCCAGTCAGCTCTTCTTGCCTCACTCTGAAAAGTGAGCACAAAATCCCAAATCCAAAACCAACAGATTGCTGAGGAAGCAGGAAGGAAAAAAGGAAGAGAACAACACACAGTGTAAAAAGAAACTTGCAGGAAACAGAAATTCTAGATAGAAATGTTCTTAAAAATCAATCATTACCTTCATAGACCTAAGAGACTGTAATTGATAATAGGAAGTAATAGAAAATTTTATCTGAGACACCAAGATATGTTGAATATTAGCTATCAACGCTAGTTAAGTAGAAATTGAATGTTTTCAAAGTAATGTAGTGGAAAACTAGTTGGACAACTCTAAAAACCACACAAAGACCATTAATGGGTTGTCAGGGAATTTGGAGAAAAAATTTAGAAGGAGAATTTCTTTAAAATGAGTTGCCAGGATGCTGTGAGAAAAGGAGGAGAGAGGCTCTTCACAGAAGCACTAGAGCGCTTGTTGTGCACTGTTGAATTGGGAGGACCCAGCACAGTGGTGTCTGCTTCCCAGGAACTTTGTAGGGCAAGAGCAAGCTGGCAAGCTGCTTTGGTGGAGGGAAGAATGAGAGCTCCAGTTGCATGCTGGGGCCTGAAGAGAGTGTGACTGATCGAACAGAATACATTAGTGTAAGCCATGAGAGCCATACCACAGGTTTGGCCTCTAAAGAATCCACTAAACTGCTCTTAAGTGAAGAAAATCAATATTAAAGCCCTTCCAAAGTGAAGTCATCTTGGGACAGAACCAGTAATAAAACAATTGCCCAATTACACAGAGAACACAGGCAAGGTGTTGGTGGAAAAAATGTTGGTATGATTGCATGCTGTTCTTCCTTTCCATATGACTATCTGAAGGATGATTAAAGTTTTGTGGAACTTCATGAGAAATGATGAGAAAACCAAATTCTTACCTAGTGTTTATTACATTGTGGGTGCTTTCTATGAATTGCATATTAACTCATTTAATCTTTACAACCCTATGAAATAGATAATATTATCACCTCCGTTCTACAGAGAAGGAATCTTAGTCCCAGAAAGTAGTAGTAAGTATCACCAGATCACACTACTGGAGTGTGACATAGCCAGGTTTAAATACCTTACTTTGGCTTCAGAGACCGTGCTTATAACCAATGTATTTTATGGTTAGCTCTCTCATTCTACCTGAATAAATTATTCCATGGCATTTCCTTGATTAGAACACACATTATTTCAATGTGTTTTCAACCTCATTTTAAATTGTGTTTTAAGGAAGTAAATCCCTACTGTATTTGGTTGCTTTATATTCATTACCTTTCTTCAGAAGCAGAAGCAAAAGGAATCTACACTACTCAAGAATTATAACGATCATTGAATTAGCCTCTGACATACAGAAACACCAGCTTCCTTATATTAAATTAAGTCAATAAGTAGATTTTTACTTTGATCAAAAAGTTCTCGTTTAAGAAAACAGTTAGGTCAGGAGCACCATAATTTAGAGTTGTTTGATGAGGGCTAAGTTTTAAATATATTGAGTACGCTAAATCTGGATTAAGAAGTACATAGAAGGATATCAATCTTCTAATTAAGATCACTATTTTGAATATGTTTGAGTTTTTTTTTTGTTTTTGTTTGTTTGTTTATGTGATGTTGGGGATTGAACTCAGGACCTTGAGTATGTTAAGCAAGAGCTCTATCACTGAACTACACCTCAGCCTTGAGTTTATTTTTGATTCAAGTAATTTCCAATATAGTCCCAGTATATATACATATAAAAATCACAGCTTAGGTCATTCAAGTCAGAACTGCACACCTTAGAAAAAATAAAATATTTTTCACTCCAGTTATCTCTATATATTTGTTTGTTTTGTTTTGCAGTAGAGATTGAACCTAGGGTCTTATGCACTCCAATTATCTCTATAAGGCAATATTGTTAGCATCACAACTGAGATTTTTTTCAGGTTTCTGATGATATATCACAAGTTTGGTTCATATACTACATCAACATTTACTGGTCACTCCCAATTAATTTCCACCATTCATTAATTTGTTCAACAAATATACCTTCTACTGCCACTATTTCATAGGTATGTGTGTGCTGGCACTGTAAATCCAAATTTGAATCAGATATATCTGGTCTCTACCCTCAATGGAGCTTATAGTCTAATGGATTTCTCAGAACTACCTAAAAACAGCTTTTTCCTATATAATCTATAAACAGGGAAAGTAAGTAATCAGGCATGTAGGAATGTTACATAAAATATAGTAAGAAATATCTGCATGTAAACCTGAGAGGCTTTCCTATAAAGCATAGGATTGTGTGCACAGGTTTACATAAGCCTACATTTATGATGCAAAGTTTAAGCTCTGAGATGTTCATTTCTCTTTGTCCTCAGAGTCTGTATTTTAATTTATACCCCCACCATTTTGTAAAAAACAGTAACCTTTGTCACATTCATAAGTTTAAAAAAAAAAACTTACATCCCATAATCATATTTTTAGTGAGATGTTTATATCCATTTTCAGTTACCCTCTATCAGGTACTTCCTTCCCCTAAGGCAGAAAATGAAGCAAAAGATAGACAACACAGAAGCAGCATGCTCTCAGAGCATCACTATCTAGAAAGTGCCTGGCTGGGAAACAGTCACTTCCTTCAGCTTCCTAGCACTGAGTTAAGCTACAGCCTGAGAGATTTCTGGTACTGAAAAAAAAATCAACCAAATTTCTTGGTCCTGATAACATATTAGTCGGGCCTAAAATATATCTTTGGAATTCTTTCAAAAACAAATACCATAATGATAAAATAACAAAAGGAAAATAAATAACTAGAATCCTTGCATCAAGAACAAAATGAATTTCTGTTTAAGAAAATAAAATTGCACTGGTTCTTTGCCTGTCAAGGTCTCGGCAACATATCAAATCATCAGTATCAAAACTAAATGCAGCAACTAAGTTAAATAAGACTCTGTATTTTACCCCTGAGGGGTACTAAGCAGTTAGCAGCCTCCAGAGGAGCCTGGCTTGCCAAAGAGCTAGACAAGATGCCAAGAGCACTGGAATTATATCAACTCTGCTTTCTGGACTCTGGGCACTTCCCAAATCCAAGTCCCTCACCAAACATTTTGTGGAAATCTTCCTTTGTTCAGTCCCTGAGTTTTACAATTTAAGGCTTTTTTCTGATTTCATTTACTATTTTTCCACTCATTTTACCTTGTATTGTTTCAGATCCCCTTCATTTCTTTTTATTTTCTCTCTTGTTTCAGGATCTCCTGAACCAAAGTATTTTTCTCCATGTGGAACCTGCTGGGAGTGAAATCAACAAAGATCGCTCATCCATACTTAATTTTCTTCACAGCAGGTGCTGTGGTGCAGTGGTGATTCTGGACAGAAACATGATAGGGCTCTTGTTGCAGCTGCCATGCGACTCACTAGAAGATCAATAAATGATTAGAACACCTAACACAGTGAATGAATCCAGCGGCACTGAAACCATGATATAGGAAACACTTAAAAATTCATACACGCACTTGCTCTTTGCCTGTCAAGATCTCAAATTTAACACATGCAGTTCCTAACTAGTTTCAGAATATTTTGAGTTTTACAGTTGATTTTTTTGTTCCTTATTTTATTACATACATTTTAAAAGACATTAAAAAAAAAACTTAAAATTTTTGGCATTCAGCTTAATCGGCTAAAAAGTAAAGAAATTCAGTAAGAGTTGATTTGCTCAGTGTTTATCTATACAATTTTCTGGATCATTAATATTTACCTTTTCTGTCATGAAAACCTTAAAATATTTAATCATTTCAACCTCAACAAGAGCTTTCAAAATTCTTATGTGCAATTTCATTTTCTTAAACTCTGAATTTTAAACAGAAATTCGTTTTATTCTTGATGCAAGAATTCCAGTTATTTATTTGTTTTTGCTCTAAATCTGTCTTCCGTGGAACTGTGGATTTTATGCTTTTCCATCATTCCATGGCTGACAGAAAATCCCACAACTTAACAGAATGAATGTTGTTCAAATTCACATGGCCATTCTTGGGCTCTCAACAGCCATCAGCCAACCTTCTACTTTTTCCTATTCATTTCCTTAAATACTCCATAAAAAATCTAAACTTTTAACCATGCCCACACATTTCCATTCTTGCCTCCTTCTCATTTCCTATTATATGGAGAAAACTGAATCACAAATCTTTCATGTTCTTGTCTATTCCTAACTTAACATTTCAATATCAGCTTCCCTTCCACAAGAAATAAATGAGCTTTCTCCCTTCAATCTCTGCTTCTTGTCTTCTTCTTCCAGTACCTCAGGATTCCCATCAACCCTTTCCCTGGCTTTTGCTTCTTAAATTTGTGGGTTTTGTTTGCTTGTTTGTTTTGTGTTTTCTTAGCCTACAACATATCTAAGTCTACTTCATCTTGAAAACAAACCAAAACTGCCACTGATGCTGTAAAGCATTTCTAATTCTATTGCTTGTTGTTCATGTCAATTCTTACTAATGAGGCTTATTTTATGAATATTTTATAATTTTGAATTTTGACCTCAATTCATCTAAAACTGTGGAAATAATGAGAAGGTCAGAGATAAATATGGATGTTACTAGATAAAACCTTTATTGGTTACACCAGATACCATGGCTACACTATTTTGTTTTTTTGAGAGAGAGAGAGAGACCTTTTAATATTTATTTTTTTAGTTTTCGACGGACACAACATCTTTGTTTGTATGTGGTGCTGAGGATCGAACCCGGGCTGCATACATGCCAGGTGAGAGTGCTACCGCTTGAGCCACATCCCCAACCCAACTACAGTAATTTTTAAGTTTGAATTATATAAAGCTCAATACCAGTTCCACATAAAGTTAGAGGTACATTTAGAATTTTTTATATCTTTATTTATTTATTTTTTATGTGGTGTTGAGGATCAAACCCACTGGCTCACACGTGTAAGGCAGGTGCTCTACCACTGAGCCACAGCCCCAGCCCTAGAATTTTTTAAGAAATCCATTATTTTTGTCCATCCTAAAATCTAACCAAGAACAAAGAAGTAACCTTGTCATGTATCTTTGCAAGTGGGAAGACTTTTTGTTCTTTTTTTTTTTTTTTGTCTTTTCACTGAGAAAACACCACTTTGAAGGAACTAATTGTATAAACACAGGCACCAGATATTATTGTGCCATGGAAACACAAGTCTACTAGTATCAGAAAACACCTTCAAGCACCCATCAATGTGGTATTGGCTTATGAGCCAGATTTTTAATTATTCTTTATGTCCAGATGATGGAGATGCCCTAGTGGAATTTAAAAGGTTATTGTATTACATACAGCACATTTTGAAATGAGTGATACAGTCCTCCACATTGTTGAAAGCTGAAATCCCCAAGTTTCTCTATCAGTAAAGATTGGAATCCCCGTTTGTCAAGGTAATGTCGGAAATAATCACTGTGATTAGAGTGTTCCAAGATACCAAGTTCTATATACACACAGAACAAGAGGTTTATATTTTGACTTATTTTTCTGGCAAACAGAAAAAAAATCCACTTTTCTTCACCATTTATATTTTAAATAATATGATTTTAAAAACTATGTTACACAGTTAACTATGAAAATTATATTTAGCACAATTTTCATTTCAAAAAAAGTTGAAAAAATTAAACCTTAAAATGTAACCAAATTGCCTAAGGTCACAGAATAATTAAGGGCTAAATCTACTATGGGGATCTCTGAATGCAGCTGCCTCCAGCTGCTACCATACTGCCTTCCACTGCTGCCCTCCCACATGACCCATCTCCAAAAGCCACTGCCTCAATCCTCAGAAACCACCACCACTGCCATTGCCATTTTGAGATGCAGAAGACTACATCTTAGAACACCAGCCAGGGCCTAGAAGTCCAATATCAAGGCACCTACATATTTGGTGACATCTGAGGTCTTCCTGCTATGTGTGCTAATAGCCACCATCTTGCTGCAGAGGTGGGAGAGAGCCAGGCTTTCCCCAGCTCTGTGGGTCCTGAAGTGCATGGGGATATAGGGGGCTTTGTACAGCAGTCTGGAAGGTTGGAAGATTATATAACAATATAATCTCTTGGTTCACCCAGCAAGCTTGTCCAGGACCCACTGGGTTCCAGGGGCACACTCAGACTGGCATTCATTTGGCCCTGGCACCAGCCCAGTCTATGGTACCAGTCTGGTCCCTGACTCCCTCCCCAGTCCAGCATACACTGATTTCCTGGTCCCAATAAGTCCCACCAGCTCTGACATCACTCCATCACCCAATAGGACCCTCTGGCTTCCCAATCCCCAGTCTCCCAAACCCTCCCTAGCCACCAACCCAGTCCAGTGTTCACAGCTATGTGGCCAACATGCAGATCTCAGCACCTGGTCCTGATCTACCCAATATAGAACATCTCTCTATGACTCCTGCACAGGTCCTGGCATTCAGCCTCAGGACCACCAAGGAGTGAAGTGCCTGATAGCTTAATAGGAGCTATATGGTTTGAGGCTGTATATTGTTTGCACTGGGTGTTGTTCCCCTTAAAGGTAAGGTACTGGAAACCTTCAGGTATAGTATAAGTCTTCAGGATAGAAACTGTACTGCCTCAGATTCACACTGCTCGATGGTAAGACACACAAACAACATGAAAAAACAAGGGAAGAAAGCACCAAAACAAACCAAGATTCTCCAATAATAGAATCCATTGACTACACAGTAGAAGAAGTTCAGAATGTACAGAGTTAAACTCATTCATGACATAAAGAATGGTGAAAGGAGTGAAATTGGAGATAAATCTCAAGACATAAAAGATCATTTCAATAAAGAGCTAGAGATTATGAAAAGATATCAAGCAGAACTCCTCAAAATGAAGGAATCAAAAAACCAAATTAAAAATTCAGTGGAAAGTATCACCAACAGACTAGACCACTTAAAAGACCCTCAGGCAATGAAGACAAAATATATAATCTTGAAAATGAGTTGACCACAGAGAGAAGATATTAAGAAATCATGAACAGAATTATGGGATAAAATGAAAAGACCAAGACCAAATTTAATATTTATTGGGAGAGATGAAGGCACAAACCAAAGCATGCACACACTTTTCAATGAATTAATATCAGAAAATTTCCCAAATCTGAAGAATGAAATGGAAAATTAAATACAAGAGACTTACAGGAAACAAAATGTTCAAAATTAGACAGATCCACACCAAATCACATTATAATGAAAATGCCTAGCAAACAGAATAAGGACAGAATTTTAAAGGCTGCAAGAGGAAAATATCAGATTACAAATAGGGAGAAACCAATTCAAATATCAGCTGATTTCTCAATCCAGACCCTCAAAACTCAGAGGTCCTATAGAAAATATACACCAAGCTTTGAAAGAAAATGGAGGCCAACCAATAATTTTATAAACAGAAAAACTGAGCTTTAGACTTGAAGGTAAAATAAAAACCTTCCATGATAAACAAAAGTTGAAAGAATTCACAACTAGAAAGCCTGCACAACAGAATATTCTCAGCAAAATATTCCATGATAAGGAAATGAAAAACAACAATAAAAAACAGCAAAAGAAGAGACTAAACTAGGGAAAAGTCAATCAAAGGAGAAACTAACTCAATTTTAAAACCAGAAATAAACCAAAATGAGCAGGAATACAAATCATGTCTCAATAATAACCCTAAATGTTAATGACCTAAATTCATCAATCAAAAGATATAGACTGGCAGATTGGATTTAAAACAAGAACCAACAATATGCTGTCTCAAGAGACTCACCTCCTGGTAAAGGATATCTACAAACTGAAGATGAAAGGTTGGGGAAAAGAAAAAAAAAAAAAACATACCACTCACATGGACCATGTAAGCAAGCAGGGGTTTTCATCCCTGCTTCAGATAAAGTTCACATAAAGTGAACTTCAAACCAAAGTTAGTCAGAAGGGACAAAGAAGGACATTTCATACTGCTTAAGGGAATTATACATCAACAAGTATAACAAGCATAAATATTTATGCCCCAAACAACAGAGCATCTATATACATCAAACAAACCTATCTCAATATCAAGAATCAAATAGGCCACAACATAATAATAATAGGTGGCTTTAACACACTTCTCTCACTAGTGGATAGATCTTCCAACCAAAGAAACTATAGAACTAAATAATAAAATTAACAATTTGTACTTACAGGACATATATAAAATATTTTATCCATCAATGAGCAAATACACTTTCTCCTCAGCAGGACATAGATCCTCATTAGAATAGACCGTATGTTATATCATAAAGAAATTCTTAGCAAATACTAAAAAAAAATAGAGATAATACCCTGCATCATATCAGGTCATTATGGAATGAAATTAGAAATCAATGATAAAATAAAAAAAAATAGAAGCTAATTCCAACACCTGTAGACTAAATAATACAGTATTGAATGATGAATAGATAGCAGAAAAAATCAGGGAGGAAATTAAAAAATACTTAGAGGTAAATGAGAACACCAATAAAACATATCAAAATCTCTGGGAAACTATTCATTACAAGAGTAGACAGTCAATAAATAAATGACCCAACATTACATCTAAAAGCCCTAGAAAAAGAAGAACAAATCAACAACAAATGCAGTAAAAAACAGGAAATAATTAAAATCATATCCAAAATCAATAAAATTGAAACAAAAAAATCAAAAAATTGACAAAACAAAAGGTTAGTACTTTGAAAAAATAAATAAAATTGATAAGCCCTTAAGCCATGCAATGAAGATAAAGATAAAATTCAGATCACTAAACTTCACAATGAAAAACAAAATATCACAAATGGATCCTACTGAAATACAGCAAGAAACTTTTTGAAAATTTATACTCCAATAAAATAGAAAATCACTAAGACATCAACAAATTTCTAGAGACATATGACATACCCAACCTAAATCAGAACATATACAATTTAAACTGATAAATCTCAAGCAATGAATTAGAAGACACCATCAAAAGCCTATCAACCAAGAAAAGCCCAGGAACAGAGGGATTCTCAGCCAAGTTCTACAAGACCTTCAAAAAAGAACTAACAACAATACTCCCCAAATTACTGCATGAAATAGAAAAGGAAGGAACCCTTATAAACTCTTTCTATGAGGCTAATATTACTCTGATTCCAAAACCAGACAAAGATACAACAAGGAAAGTGAACTTCAGACCAATATTCCTGATAAATATAGATGCAAAAATTCTCAGTAAAATTCTGGCAAATCTCATACAAAAACATATTAAAAGATAGTGCACAGCAATCAAGTGGGGTTCATCCCAGGGATGCAAGTTTGTTTCAACATATGGAAATCAATAAATCACACTAAAAGACTTAAAGACAAGAACCATATGATCATCTCAATAAATGCAGAAAAAGCAATTGACAAAATACAGCACTCCTTTATGTTCAAAACACTAGAAAAAGTAGGGATAGTAGGAACATACCTTAACATTGTAAAAGCTATCTATCCTAAACCCAAGGCCAACACCATTCTGAATGGAGAAAAACTGAAAACATTCCCTCTAAAAACTGGAACAAGACAGGAATATCCTATTTAACCACTCTAGTCAGCATAGCCCTTGAAACACTTACCACACCAATTAGACAGACTAAAGAAATTAAATGAATACAGATAGAAAAAGAAGAACTCAAACTATTGTTATTTGCTGATGACATGATTCTATGTTTAGAATATTCAAAAAATTCCACCAGAAAACTTCTAGAACTAAAAAATGAATTCACCAAAATAGCAGGATATAAAATCAATACCCCAAAATCAAACATGTTCCTATACATAAGTGATAAATCCATTGCAAAAGAAGAAAGGAAAACTACCCCATTCACAATAGCCTCAATAAATAAATAAATACATAAAATACTTGTGAATCAAGCTAACAAAAGAGGTAAAAGACCTCTACAATGAAAACTACTAAAGATAATTTGAAAAAAAACTTTAGAAAATGGAAAGATTTCCCATCCTCTTGGATAAGCAGAATTAATATTGTCAAAATAGCCATACTTCCAAAAGCTTTATACAGATTTAATATGATTCCAACTAAAATCCCATGACATTCTTCATAGAAATAGAAAAAAGAATCATGAAATTTATTCAGAAAAATATGAAACCCATAATAGCCAAAGCAATACTTAGCAAGAAGAGCAGGAGGCATACAATACCAGAACTTAAAATACACTATAGAGCTAGAGTAACACAAACGACATGGTATTGGCACCAAAATACACACAAACTGATGGTACAGAATAGAAGACACAGAGACAAACCCACATAAATACAATTATCTCATACTAGGCAAAGGTGCTGAAAACATTCATTGGAGAAAAGATAGCATCTTTCAACAAATAGGGCTAGGAAAACTGGAAGTCCACATGTGACAAAATGAAATTAAACCCTTATCTCTCACCCTGCTCAAAACTCAACTAAAAATGGATAAAAGACTTAGGCACTAGAACAGAGACCCTGCACCTAATGCAAGAAAAAGTGGGCCCCAATCTTCACCATGTTGTCTTAGGAGCTGACTTCCTTAACAAGACTCCCAAAGAACAAGAAGTAAAATAACAGATTTATAAATTGGAATAGACACTTCACGGAAGAAGAAAAATAATCAATCAACAAATATATGAAAAAAGATGTCCAACATCTCTAGCAATTAGAGAAATGCAAATCAAAACTACTCTTAAGTCTGCCACGTGACCAGCTCGAGCTTCATAAAAGAAGGTTCGATGCATACAAAATTGCTATTGAGTTTTAAAATTAAAGAGACAGACTCTCATTTACCTTTATTTCCCAGCTCCGAGATGGTTTCTCCTAGCTCCCGCCTCCAGCCACCTAATGGGATGGCGAGGTTTACAAAAGAAGCTAGGGAGAGAGAGAGATGAGAGAGAGAGAGAGAGAGAGAGAGAGAGAGAGAGAGAGAGAGAGAGAGAGAGAGAGAGAGAACACGCCAGGGAGTGAGCTTTTATGGGGGAACAAAAAATTCAAGGGAAAATCCCATCCAATGAAGGTTAAGAGGGGCAGCATCCCAAGGTCAGGGCCAGCGATTGGGTCTTCAGGTCAGTGGCCAGGCACGCCTCTGCACAGACAAGCCCTCGAACCTGGGACAGGATGGGGAAGGCTCTGACACTGCTGTGTCTAAGCACCTCTCACCCAGCCAGGGAAGGAACTCAAATCACATTCAAGGATGGCCTCTCACACTTTAAGATTTCATCTCCAGTTAGAATGGCAATTATCAAAAATATAAGCAACAATAAATGTTGTTGAGGATGTGAGAAAAAATGTACACTAATACATTGCTGGTGGGACTACAAATTGGTGTAACCAATCTGGAAAGCAGTATGGAGATTCCTCATAAAATTTGGAATGAAACCATCGTTTGACCCAGCTATCCCACTCCTCAGTTTATACCCAAAGGACTTAAAATAAGCATGTGACATTGATGCAGCCACCTCAATGTTTATTGCAGCTCAATTCACAATAGCCAAACAATGAAACCAACGTAGATGCCCTTCAACAGATGAATGGATAAATAAAATGTGGTATATATTCACACAATGGAATATTCCTCAGCTTTAAAGAAGAATGAAATTATAGCATTTTATAGTAAGTGGATGGAGCTGGACAATATTATGCTAAGCAAAATAAGCCTAACCCAAAAAAACAAAGCCTGAAACTTTTCTCTGATATACAGGTGTTTATTCACAATAAGTGAGAGAGCTAGGGAAAAATAGAGGTACTTTGGGATCAGGCATAGGGGAGTGAAGTGAGGGGTTGGAGGGTGGGTGTAGGACAGATAGTAGAATGAATCCTTATGTACACATGACCTGTGTGATTCTACATCATGTACAACCAGAAGAATAAGAATTTATACTCCATATATGTATGATATATGATATCATGTATAACTAATTATAAAAATTTAAAAATTAGAAGTAGTATATAAACCTAGCACCCACTTTAAAAAAAAAATCTCATAAAAAGCCACAGGACTGTATCTACCGAGAACTTCTAATGATGTAATTATTGTGTAGACAGTATAAAGAAGCTTTATATCTTTAGAATAAAAATAGATGACATATGAAAAGAATCCAAGTCATATAATCAAAGAAAATGACTTTATAGGAAGGACAAGCAATTTTTAAAAAATAAAATAAAATAAAATAGAACTTATAACAACAAAATGCAACTCTCCTGATTTCCATTTCTATAATTACCAACAAAAATCAGATCAATCTCACACTAAGAACAACTATTTAAACTGGAAAAATACATACTTTAACCTTCTTGGTATTATTTGAAGATGAAAGAGAGATAAATGAATTTGAAAAAGAATATCAGTTGGGGCGGGGATTAAAAGGACAGAAGAGCTCTGCATTTGGAACCACTTTTCCTTGATACAAGGTGCTCATGCCACATGAGGCTGCTGAGAGAATTAGGAACTTAGAATTTTAAACAGATTCATGGGATCAAGGAAACAAAAAGTGGAGTTAAATGGTATTTACTGCATGCCCAGGATATGGTTCACAGTAAACATCCTGGACTTTTGTTTGGAACCACAAGAATACCCACTAGGAAAGAATTGTATGAAAAAATGAACTTTTAGAAGAATTAAAGTCAAGACTTGATTGAGTTAAGGTAGTCTGTAATTTCTAGCTACCTACCAAAAGAAAATATGAATCTTCTCTAGTGGAAGATAACATTATCATACCTAACTATCTCCACTACTATGTATGAAACATGCAGTCTATATTTAAAAAGTAAAGAAGATAACAAGGAGAGAACACAGCATGTGCACAACCAAAAAAAAAAAAAGATAATAGAAACAGGCAACAGGAGATAAGTAAGAGTTATAAGAAACAACTTTTAATATCTTTTTTTATGGTATTGAGAATTGGTCCCAGGGGGCTCTACCACTAAGCCAAATCCCCAGTCCTTTGTTGTTGTTGTTGTAGTTGTTGTTGTCTATTTTGGGAGGATTTTTGTTTGTTTATTTGTTTTTAAGTTTGAGGCTGGGTCTTGCTAAGTTTCTGAGGCTTGCCTTGAACTTGTGATCCTCATGCCTCAGCTTCCAGAGTCACTGGGATTACAGGTGTGCACCACCAACCCCAGCAAATCTTAATATGGATAGATTAAAAGAAAATATCAAAAATGAAGTTTAGAGAATAAAAGGAAGAAACAATAAAGAAAATTAGGAAAGACATAGTGCATACAGAGAATAGTTCTAACAAATACATAATTGGAGTCCAGGAAGAAGAGGAAACGAAAATGGGGTAGAAAAATAGTTGAAGAGAGTATAACTATGGAGTTTCCAAAACCAGAAGAAGAAATTAAGCCACAGATTCAGATAGCATTAGGAATCCCAGAAAAGATAAATAAAAAGAAAAATATGCCTTCTCACATAAATTTGAAATGAATGAAAAACAAAGATAATTTAAATATAAAAATCATCTACAAGGAAGGAAAAAGGACGACTTTGATAGGGAACACAGTAAAGGTCACCAGTGACTTTTCCATTAGAACAATGAAGCTGAAATACATCTTCAAGGATCTTCTGTTAGAGACCCATTGACATTGCTGGTAGATTCCACTTAGAAATATCAAAGTAATAATGGTCACCTATAGGTAAGAAGAAAGTCACAGAGATTGGGAAAAGGGATGAAAGGGCTTCTGGAGGCTTAAAAAAACAAACAAACTCTGTTTATTGTCCTAGGTGATGTTCCTTTGTAATAATTCATGAAGATTTACCCCTGTGGTTTGTTCATTTTGTGTGGATGAGTTAAACACAAAATTAATGAACTGCATTATGAATATGGTATAATGAATTCCACTATTATGTATAATTACAATGCACCAATGGGGGAAAAAAAGAAAATTAATGAACTGGATACACATATGAACAACCTACCCAGAAAGTATCAGAGAAAATAAAGAGACAGACACAATGGCAGAAAGGTTCAGATACACAGAGGACAGAAAGTCAAACAGCAACTACAAACAGAAAGAATTGAGAGGATAAAGAAGACTCAGTGTTCGAAGAGGGAATGGCTGAGAAAAGATTGATGAGAAACCAGAAACCTCTCTCAAATGCTGGAAGAAAATAACTGTCAACCCAGAATTCTATGCCATGCCAATTTACCCTTCAAAGTAAGAATGAAATAAAGACATTTGCATTCGTTCATTCATACATTTCATTGTTGTTGCTTCAACATTGGCTACTGAGCACTTACACTGTCTAGACATAGGGAATAGTATTCTTGAAAGCAAATAAAATCTCCACTCACACAGTTCCAGAGGTCAGAGTCTGAAATGAAGCTCATAGGCCTAAAATAAGAGTGTTGGCAAGGCTGGCTTCATCTCGAGTCTCCAGAGGGAATCTGTTCTTGACCTCTCCAGCTTTTAGAGGTGATTGGCATTCATTGCCTATGGCTACATCACTCCTCTCCATTTGCTTCAGTCAACACATTGCTTTCTCTCTGACTCCTTCTGCATCTTTTTTATAAGGATGCTTATGGCTTCACTGACACTCAGATAATCAAGAATAACCTCCCTATTGTGGATAATCTTAACATAATCATATCTGCGAAATCACATTTGTCATAGTTGGAAACACATGCTCTAAGTAGTAGGGTATGGATTGTGTTTGGAGGGCCATTAGTTAGCCTACCTCAGTATGTAGGCCTTTATGTTGCATTTGAGGGTGAAATTATTAGATTATAAGATATTCATTATGTTTGGCATTAGTTGATAATGTCAAACTGTGTTTCTAAATTGTACATACTTATGCTTCTACCGACAGTGTTAAGATACTCATCAACACTTGGAGCTGTCAGTCTTAGTTTTAGTTATTCTGGTGGATTTGACTGCTAAAAAGACTGCAATCATTATATTACCAATAGCCCTTTGCAGAAAGGACTACAAATAAATCTATTTTGTAATGAAGAAAATATAACCAGGAAAGGAAACATAAATAAAAATGAAATTCAGAGGAAAAAAAAACGTCAAAGCCTTGCTAAGTTTGTGACCAATCTGGGGAGTAAATATAGCAAAATGAATTTTAGAAATCAAGTAAGTGGGAAATTTACGAAGATTCTTACATTGTTTAAGCAGAGAGTTG
The DNA here is from genome assembly GCF_045843805.1 of Urocitellus parryii. Taxonomy (NCBI): domain Eukaryota; kingdom Metazoa; phylum Chordata; class Mammalia; order Rodentia; family Sciuridae; genus Urocitellus; species Urocitellus parryii. The sequence continues at coordinate 64,340,058 of NC_135538.1, read as the reverse complement.
ATAAAAGCTTTAAGAGAAAAGAATAGGGAGAAACTTACTTTGCCAGGGGTAAAGAAGAGGGAAAGGATATTTTAGAAAGGTATACCATCCAGTGCAAACAAGCAGAGCCCCTAAGGAATCTGGCACATTTCGAGAAGGAAAACAGTGCATACTGCTGAATCCCAGCCTTCATGAAGGGTGCTGAGGAAGATTAGGCCGCAGCTGGAGCAGTAATTTGGGGGAAATATTGTAAATGACCATTTCAGAAAATTTTTAGGAGTCTGAAATTCATTTTATTTTTTACCAATGAATATCCATTAACATGTTAAAACACAGAAAACATTTTAAATGTTTTTAAAAGCAGAATTGTTAAGACTTGAATTATGTTTTAATACAATTAAGTTTCTTAATATAAATATCTTATACAAATGAATCAGCAAAACAGGTAACCACTGTAATATGTACATGTGTCAGTACCAAAACTAATGATGTTGTGCCTAAGCCCAGGTAACTTACAAAGCAGTTTGTGGGTGGTTGTTGAGAGAAAAGAAAGGATATCAGATATTATAGGCAAAGAATCTTTGGGAATCAAGTAGTGCTGGTGATTGATTCCTCCTATACTACCAATCCCCTTCCCAAAACACACACAAACTGTTCCTTTTGCTTGTGCGTTGTTGAACAAATATTATCAGGGGAAATTAAAACATTTTGGCTTTAGAAAATGATTTCATGTTTACTGTTAAGAGCATTTCTTGTTTATTTAAGATGTCAACATATCAAATTTCTGAAACCAACCCCATAAGTAATTAGCAATACTTTAAGGATTTCTAAACATGTGCTTTCATTTTGTGTTGTTTTTCCTACCAAATTATCCACAAGAAAGCAATTAAAGATATAAGTAAAATGTGTCAGGCCTCTGTATGTTTTTTATGGCTTTTCGTGGTATAGTTATAGACTTGGATCTCAATATTGCCTCTAATTTTAAAATCACAGACTCAAGTAGAACCTCTGAATCTTTTTTTTCTTCCATGTCCCTATCTGTTCTAGAATGTATCATTTGCTAGAAAGAGCAGTGTCTCATTTTGCTAGGAACACAGATGTGCCTCTCTCTGTCTGTCATCTACAAAGTTAAAAAAAAAAAAAAGAAAAAGAAAAACTCCAGTAAGCGATTATTTTGTGAATGGATTTTATAGAATGCCAACTCATGCTGTAAAACTAAGCCATCCTTCTGTTATCAACAAATATCACCCCAAATGCCTCCTCACCTGCCAGAATAAATATGCTAACAAAAATAAGATTTGGGGAAAAACAATGTATTTAAGCCAGTTCTGAAATTGTGTTCAATTATAGCAAAATTACAAATTGTTATAAGGAAAATCAATTAGATTTTAATATATTGTTGTATGTAACAATCTAGAACATCATACTGTTATAGTATTTCAAAGAAGCACTCTTGTTATGAAAGTTTTCTCTACCTCAGGAAAAGCAATTGGAATTTTCTACCAACTTATGAAACATTATGCATACCTTGATTTGTTAGGTATGTCATTATTGACCTATTTGCTGTCTGATTAATTATTTATAAAAGAATACTTAAAGATGGAAAATAAGCTTTCTTGCTTATTGAAGTAAATTGCCAAGTTAAAAAAAATCTATTATCTGTGAGATCTAGTCTACACTCTAAATTATCTACCAATCAGAAAGATCAAATGTTCTCAAAGCATTATTACTTATTAAATGAACAGTCTCTATTCAACTATTCCATCACCACTACCTCCAAGAAAATCAACACAAAAATGTCCTTCCTTCCTTGTACACAGCATATCTGGAAGAAATTTCCCTTCTGATAGTCAAGTTTAGTCTATCTGAACTTGTTCTCTGACTGATGGGGGAAAAAAAATTACCAAAATCTTGGTGGCTTAAAACAACAGATATTTATTCTCTCCTTGTCTCTTCCAGCTTCAGGTGGCTCCAGGTCTTCCTTGACTTGAGGCCACATCACATCACCTTCTCATCTTCTGTGTGTCTCAGCTATGTGTGTCTATCTCAAAACTGCCTCTGCCTCCCTAAAGGTACTCTGTTTAGGGCCCACCCAGATAATCCAGGATAAACATTTTTTTTCCAAAGAGTCTAAAATTTACCACATTTGTAATCACAACAGGAAATATTCACAGGTTCCAGGATTTTGACATGGATATCTTTGAGGGGGTACTTTTCAGCCTACCAAACCATCTGTCTGTGTTTTGTTCCATATCTTTCTGCCACACCTGAAATTTTCTCCTTCTCATTCGCTCCCCTCTTCCTGACTCCTTCTCCCTTTCCCTTGAATCTTTAATTATTCTTCCTTCAATGGTTTTGTCCCTTCATCATTAAATCATATGGTTTTAGTTTTCAAGGGATGCCCTAGTAAAGTACCATAGACCAGGTACTTAACAGCATAAATTTATTTTCTTATGATGTTAGAAGCTAGAGTTCAAGACTGGGGCATTTGGTTGACTGAGTGTTCTCTGAGGCCTCTCTCCTTGACTTCTAGATGACCAGCTTCTCCCTGTATCTTCATGTGGTTTTCCCTCTGTAGGTGACAGTGTTGTAATCTCTCTCTCTACCTCTCTCTCTCTACCTCTCTCTCTCTTTAAAGAGAGAGAGAGAGAGAGAGAGAGAGAGAGAGAGAGAATTTTTAATATTTATTTTGTAGTTATCGGCAGGCACAACATCTTTGTTTGTATGTGGTGCTGAGGATCGAAACCGGGCCCCACGCATGCCAGGCGGGCGCGCTACCACTTGAGCCACATCCCCAGCCCAATCTCTTCTTTTTAAAAGGATGCCAGGCATATTGGTTTAGGGCCCACTCTAGTGACCTCATTTTACCTTGATTACCTTTGTAAAGACCCTATTTTCAAATACACTCACATTCTGAAGTACTGTGGATTAGCTCAATACACAAATTCAAAGGATAGCATTCAGCCCATAATTCTTCATACCATTATTTCCCATTCTAAAAAGAAAAGAAAAAAAAAACTTCCATCCATCTTCAACTATCAGCCATAAAAAAACTTCCATCCATCTTCAACTATCATCCATATCACACATTTACTTCTCATCAACTATCCTACATTCCTTCACATTTCTCAGCTCCCTTGCTATAGAGTGGAGTCTTGGAACTAATTTTTTGGGGAATTATACTGTATTTCTAAAGCATGAATGGGGGCTTATATTATGAAGACTTGAATACAGGAAAAGAACATAATTTTGTTTTACAATCATAGTCTCATACTACTGGAAACAAATGGATCATGCTCTTCAGACACACGAAAAACAGTTTATATGATATTCTCAGTGGTATTTTATTCTCATGGCCTCAACTTAAATCAATGGAGACTATAAGAAAGAGCTTTACATGTCAATTATTAAATTTACTATAGGAAAATTATTTAGTACACCTCCCAAAATCTTTGCTTCCCCTGAGGACTTCTTTTAATCTTTTGGTGAATGATAATCTGTTACTTAATATATTTAGATGGTTGGTTTTTGCTTTTATTTATTTGCTCTATCTATAGCTATATTTGCTATGCAAGTTTTACAACTATAATATAACCCAATGAAGACAACAACTGCGGCTTAGTTATTTATACAAGTCTTATGCCTAGCACAGGTGCTCAATAAGCATTTAGTAAATAAATGAATGAGCCAACTTTGTAGTCCAAATATTTTCATTGCTATTTTTTCTCAAATTTTAATTTCCTTTTTTAATATTTCTCTGCACCTGCTTATTTTCTACTTGTGCTTCAAAGAATAATTAGCTCTTTATCAATGATTTTTTGATGCATTTTCTCTAAATTATAAATACACACACCAAAAAAATTTCCAATAAACATCTAGTTGAATGAATAACTTCAGTTGATGTATAAAGTTCTGAAACTTCTTTAATGATGTAACACCAGGCACAGCCCTAGCAAGAGACCTTCTGCCTTTATCTTAAAACAAATCATCAGTCATTACAGAATAAGTTCAAACCATAGTTTTCCAACTATAAAAAAAAAACCCTCTGGTGTCTTCAAATTATTTTAGTAGGTATTTTAGTCAGCCAGAATACCCAAGAAGAACAACATAGGTGAGGAAACCTCTATTTGGGGCTCACAGCTTCAGAGGTTTCAGTTGATATATAGCTAACTCCTTTGCTCTAGGTCCAAGGAGAGGCAGGACACCATGGCGGAAGCACCCAGCTGAGGAAAGCTGCTCACCTCATGACAGTAAGGAAATGGTGTGGGTAACAGGAAGAACAACACTTTCAGACAATGCCTCAGTGACCTACCTTCTCCAGCCTCATCCCATCTGCCCTCACTTACCACCCAATCAATTCATTCAAAGTAGCTCCAACTTTGAAAGGACTGATTAGGTTACAGCTTTCACAATTCAATTACTTCATTTCAAATATTTTTGCATTAACAGGAGCTTTGAGGGATTAGGGTTGTTGCTCAGTGGCTTACCTAGCATGTGTGAGGCACTAGGTTCTATCCTCAGCACCACATAAAAATCAATAAACAAGGGCTGGGATTGTAGCTCAGTGGTAGAGCACTTGCCTAGCACACGTGAGGCACTGAATTCACCACATTAAAAAATAAACAAACAAAATAAATGTATTGTGTCCATTTACAACTAAAAAAATTTTTCTAAATTAAAACAAAAGAGGTGCTTTGGGGAGCATCTCACTTCTAAACTATAATAAAAGATCTATGAGGTCAAAACTATTTTCAAAATCATGCTAGGACATTCTTTGGCTTTTGCTCTCTAAGTTTCTCACAAGTATAAAGTTTTCCAGAGGTTACATGATATATGATGATATATGATATCATAAGTTAAATGAAGCAACTTCCAGTCTTTTTATAAACCAACAATTAAAAATATTTGCAAAAATATACAACAATACCACTCTTCTTATTTATTTTTTTTATTCTGGAATAAACTTTTATTCTAATTTTTCAAAAAAATCATGTCAGTAAACATTTACCATTATCAATTTCAACAACTATTTAAGCTTTTTCAGTCTTAATTTTAACATGATAAATATAACTTATGTAAATAAAAGCTTTTTGTGAGGTCCTCACAATGTTTATGATTGCAAGTTTCCTGAGACCAAAAAATGAGAGCCACAGGGTTAAAAGAAGGGACTTCTTCCTCTATGTTATACAAAAACAAAAACTAACACTTCCCTGTTCAATGCTTCACTGGGTCACTAGTGTCACTGTTATCACCTTGAAACACACACACACACACACACACACACACACACACACACACACGCGCGCGCGCAAAAAAAAAAAAAAAAAAAAAAAAAAACTCAATAGAATGAGAATCTGAGTGATGACTGCCCAGATACACAATCTGTGGATTTATGGACATAGTCCTAAGGTATGTTTTCTTTTTCTTTTTTCTTCTTCTTCTTTTTTTTCTTCTTTTATGTTTGAGATATGAGGGTTCCCTAATAAGCATCTGTGTCAGTATATTCAAAAATGAAATGATTAGATTATAAGAGCTGTGACTGATAATAATAATCAGTGGATTGATTCATATGGTGGATTAATAATTTGAATGGGTTACTGGGTGGTAACAGTAGGCAGGTAGGTCATGGCTGGTAGAAGTAGGTCACTGGGGTCATGCTCTGGTGATTATAGCTTGTCCTCCTGCCATGTTCCTTCTGTCTCTCTCTCTCCCTTCCTATTTCTTTTTCTGCTTTGCTTCCTGGCTATGAACTGAAAAGTTGTTTTCTACTACTCATGTCACCATGATGTTCTGTCTCACCTCAGTTCCAGAGAAATGGAGTTGGCTGATCATGAACTAAATCTCTGAAACCATGACTCCAAAATACACTTTTCCTCCTCTAAGTTGTTCTTGTCAGGCACTATGGTCATAGCAATGAAAATTTGACTAGCCCAATGTTCATCCTACTTCTATCTCAAATCCAAACCAGAGTTTGGATTCCTAGCTTTTGAGAAAAGAGGATCTCTCCATCTGACATTCCTGGAATTGTTGCCCACCCAAAGATATTCCTAACATACTTCATCAATGACCCCTGCATTTCTGATGCCAATGCCAGAGATCTCTCAACATGAAGCCATTTCTCAGAGGCACAACATTATTCTGAAATAGCAAATATATCTGATAACAAATGCCAACTCTGATGTATTGTTAGTGGCTGGTTAGAACATTGTTTGAGAAGGATTCTGAAGCTGTTTCCTGGTTTAGCAAGACAAATGCCATAATTGATTGTGGAACTACCAAAAAGAGTGTTAACTTTCATGTCGTGTATTTGCTGACCCTGTGAAACCAATTGGAACTGCTATGGTCAAAAAGACGCAGAGTAAGTCAATAAATGTCTAGTCCATAAACAAATTACATAGAAATACAACTACTATGTGTATAAGAACAGGTATCAGCAGTAGTATCTCTCTCATAAACATATTTGAGCTGCCTAAAATACAAGCATACATTTTATAATTCTAAGAAACAAATACATAAGAATGTAAGAATTGCTTTGAAAGTTTGCAGTAGCAAACCCTATGCATGTATATTTCTATAGACACTGTTACCTTTCATATGAACTAGTATAAAGGCCAACTACCCCTAATGTTGTCACTTTTAGGAACTTGACTAGATCTTTCTTTCAGAAACAATCTTCTTAGAATGAAATATAGGTGAACTGCAAACTTGCTTAAGATTGACTTGGTGCAATAAAGTTTCTTTCTAACCATTTCTGGTTTAGAAAATACTCAGCCATCCTAGAAACTAGCAATATTTATTTTTGCCTCATTTGTTTTGCCTTCAGTTTTAGATGAGGTAAATTTTTTCGTCTTTCACTTATGGGTACTAAGCAAGGCCCATTCCAGTGTTGCTGAAGAGAATGCGTATTTGGCTACACTGTTTCTGTGTACTGTATTTTGCTCCCCATTTTATGTCTAAAGGCTATTGTTTTTGTTCTAAAATCTTAATAATGGCTCATTTCCAGTATGTCAGTTTCAAAGAACTAAGGTTTGCTACTAGTGTCAGCCATTTACTCTCCCGCTGATTGGGATTTTTTTTCTTTTTTTTTAGAAGAGATTTTCTCCTCCCTGCCCCCTGAAATACAAGTTTTAGAGAATCCTGTAAGAGGGGTGGGTGCATGTCTTAATGCTGGGAAGCAGCAACTTTGGGGTTGGATTTACTTGAATGGATTAAAAATTGCATTGTTACAGAGCTAGAAAAATTTACGTATAAAAAAGATAATAGCCTTACACTGAGTACAAATAATACTTACAAGCATGTGAAGATGTGATCATTTGTGATGTTACTTGTAAAAAAAAAAGTATATATACATATCTTTTGAAGTGTTGAAAGGAAAATAGTACTTTATATTCTTTATCATATCACTTTTTGTAAGTGTTGAATATATTCCTGTTTATTTTTCTATGTTCTGTTTTATAGCCTTAAGAAGTGTTTCAAACATATCTGAATGTACAAAATAAGAGTAAATGCCCTACATGGTGTGATGCTGCATTATATATAAAACTGTGTGCATATATTAAAAAAAAAGAATGAAATATAGGTAGGTGAATTTCAGAAATGCCAACTGTGGCTTTTGATAACTTCCAGAAGTTGTCACTGCTGCTGCTATAGTGCAACATCTGCTTCAAGTTCTCAATTTCTTTACAAACATCATCTTGCCATTGTAATTAATAACTAATGCATAGAAGGAAAGAAGAGAGAGGAGAGAAGGTGGAGAGGAGGGAATACAGAAAGAAGAGCAAGAGATAAAAATGGAGGACACATTTTTTCCTAGAGACTTGTGGAGTCTCCATTTTTCTTTGCTTGGCAGGAAGCATAGATACTATCTACTTTTAGAATGTGTTCCTATGATTGTTAACTCTACAATGACACATACTGCAACAGAAGCGATACAAGATGGCAATATATTCCTTTAGATCACATTTTGTTGATAAATTAGAAGAATTTTCAGTTCCTGAGAAAGGGACCCAAACACTGACAAGAACACTAACTTGTTCCTTTGTGAATTTTCCTTTTTGTCATTTTGCCTGAGAGTTATACCATGGAGAGTATACACAAGAAAGCAAGTGATGCCTGGAGCTAATAAATCTGGCTCTAAATACAACATTGTGAAGGATTTTTTTTTTAAAGAAAGAACTAATATAGAATTTGTTCCCTTGGAAACAAACGAATACTTAGTGCAGGGGGTAGGGGGGAGAATATTTTTGTAGCACAAATTTCACAAAGATGTAGCTCTAAAATGAAATTTTGACAATTTAATCACAAATAGCTTTAGTCAGAAATAAGTAAAGGCAGAAATATAATGAAACAATTTTGTAGTTTAAAAAGTATTTACATGCATTTTACTCTGTAAGTCAGACTATAAAGATTATATACAGAAGTATAAAATGATACAAACCTAAGGGATGCTGTTGTTGTTTTACTAATGAAGGCTGAACATCATAGTGAGCAGAACCCTGCTCCTCACCCCACAGGGAAACCTAAAAATATGAAAGTGACTTTTAACCCTGGTTTTAAAGTAAAACAAGAAAAATGGATGAAAGCAACAAATGTTCTAAAACAAATTATTAAAAGGATGGCTCTGTAAGGTTTGGATATTTTTTAAAAATGGTGCTTATTAGTAACAAGCATAAAAACTTACATCTTGCATGATTGAAAATTTGAATTCTTTAAACAAGATGGCATTGTCATTTTTCCCTTGAAATAAAAGTTTGATATTAAATATAATCATACTCAAAGGTGTATATTTTCTCTCTTCTGTATTACCTCTAAATTAGACTACTAGATGTCCTGTACCTCTAATTATTTTAAAATCTAGGATTCTAATGAATCAAGGTCACTGGCTCATCACAGAAATATGTCCTTGATTTTATCTTAATAAATCTTATTAGTCAGTTGAATAAAAACATAATCACATTTATCAAATTTGTAGTGATCAGTGATGGCAGAAATAACTATGTGGAATGTCGCATTTAATTTTTGAAATAATCTCAACTGGTTAGAACTACTTGTTCTCCATGGTATCCCCAGGGCATAGCACAGAGTGCCACACAGTAAATCTCAAAAATTATTTATTAAAAGAATAAATGAGTGAATGGAAATTAACAAGGTGAAATTTTATCAAATAAAACTAATTTGTTCAGGCATTGAATAGACTAAACCTGGTTTGATATCAATTTAGATAAATACAGCCAAATACAGTTCATTACCAGCTCAATTTAAGCCAAAAGTTCAATTAGCAGAGGTAAAATATCTTTCAAAATTAATCTCTGTCATTTGCTGTAGTCAGACTACATGCAAAATACTCAATTCCATTTGTACATCACTTTTTGAAACTAACCCTGGCAAACGAACTTTCAACTACTCTCTCCCAGTTGGGTACTCAGGAATTAAGAGGTCTAGAGATCTTCTTAGGAGAAGTATCTGAGATTTGAAGTATCCAAGATTTTAATTTGAAAAAAGAAAACAGGAGAGACATGCTTCAAATATCTGAAGAGCTTTCATAGGAAAGTTAAATCATAGTCATTTCTGTATCACCCCCAAGGAAAGCATACAGAAGAGAGGGAAGCAGATCTTGCTTTAGTATAAAGAAGAGTTTTTAAGTTAGATCTGTCCAAAAATGAATTAGGCCACCTCTTAAAGCAGCGAACAATTTCATCACTTTAAGGGTCTAAGCAAAAGCTAATCTGCCAGCAGCTTTGCAGAGCAATTATTCCTATGTCATTTTAGGCCATTAATATGTATGATTTAAAGAGCCTTTACTGGCCTGATATTCTAATTCTATGACTCCTGAGGGTCTTGCTCACTCCCTCTTCAACATTATCATGATCTCTCTTTTAGTGCAGGGGGTAAGGGGAGCATATTTTTGCAGCAGAAATTTCACAAAGATGTAGCTCTAAAATAAAATTTTGACAATTTAATCACAAATAACTTTAGTTTTTGTCTTCCACCCACTTAATGCCTGATCCAGTCCATCATTGTTCTTGTTCCAGTTATTTCTATTTGTTCATGAGGTAGTCTTTCTGTGATGGTGAATTTTAGTTTGGGCTAAGAGACATGCAGATATCTGGCAAAACTTTATGTCCAGGTATGTTAGTAAGAATATTACCAGAAGGGATTAACATTTGGGTAAGTAACTGTGCAGGTGGGCATCATCCAGTCCCTTGAGGGTCTGAATGGAACAAAAATATGGAGGAAGAATAAATCTGGGATATCCAGCTTCTCCTACCCTCAGCCATAGGCACACCTGGTTCTCAAGCTCCGGACTTGGACTGAACTAACACCACTGGCTCCATGGTTCTCTAACTTATATATCATGTAACTTATCAACCTCCATAGTTGCTCAAGCCAAGCGTCATATCCTTCCCCTCACTTTTTCTACCTTTCTTCCTTTCTCTCTTTCTTCCTCAATCTGTTTCTCTGGAGAACCCAAACTAACTAGCATACCTTCTTTGGACTCATATAATCTCATTTCTATCGCAACTATGACAGGGGTAAAAAAATTCCTCTTAAAAGTCACAACATCTTTGCTGTAATAGTCAATGGTCATGTGCTGAGGGCCATTACCAAGTAGGTATTGACGCATCGTAATCCTTGCCAGTGTACCCCATGTTAAATGGACTTGCCTTGGAAATTTGCTGCGACCTTGCTTGTGTGTTTGAGAAAGATGACCCTGCTCAAGGTGATCGAGGGTGGATCCAGGTTTGAGGAAGTATCCTGCAGGTTTGAGGAAGTATCCCGGTCCTTGGGCTTAGGGTGTTCCCGGTTTAAGGCGTTTCCCGGTTTAAGAATATGGGTTTTAGGGAAGTTGAGGTTGAAGATTATTGCTGCTGGGATTAGGGTGTTCCTGTTGCTTGTTCCCGTTGAGTTCTCGTGAGATTCAAATGGGATTTTGGAAAAAGCCTCGTGGAGTAGGTGAAGTGGGGGCAGAACGAGACTGCCCCTGAACGTGTGTGGAGGCTGGTGTGAGATCCGGAATAAAGAATTGCTGTTTGAACCTACAAAGCGGTGTGGTGCCTCCTGATTCTGGTGCCCCCCCAAGTCATCGGCAGTCATGAATTGATTTTTATTCACCTTGCTCTGTAGGGGTATTGTTAACTATTCCTTCCTTTTCACCTGTTTCTCCAACTACTTTCATCTTTTTCAATGACCCTTTTTCTCTCTTTCCATTTATGAGTCATAGTGATTTCCTAAGAGATTGATGCTTTATATGTATAATTTTTAATGCAATTTTTATGGTAGTATTAATTTTAAAATTCTTAAGCACAATAGAATAATGCCAGCAATGCAATTAATGCTGTCTTTATCTTTGCAATTTCTCTATATAACAAATAGTAAATACTGATTTGTTTGACAATACCTATTTGCAGTTTTGTTTTCCTAGTTGAGTTGGGAAAAGTACTTCAAATTTTAATGTTTTGCTCTCCTAGTAGACAAGGATTTCAAATTATATTTTTTAAAAGTTTGAATTGGAGGAATTCTATAAGCTCACATTTGCTATTTTATCAGTAAAATCATCAATCTACTTAAAGATGTTAGAAATTTTTATTATTCTTCACATTTAAAAATGTGTCTGACATCTGCACTCCCATGTTGACTGCATCACCATTCATGCATACCAAGATAAAGAAACAACCTAAGTGTGTGTCAACTTTGAAATGGATAAATAAAATGGGACCTCTTTCTTTTTAATTCAGCCACAAAAAAAGAATAAAATATTGTCATTCTTGACAGTGTGAAGGGAACTGGAAGTCATTATGTTAAATAAAATAAACCATATACTAAAAGACAAGTACTACATGATCTCACTCATAGGTAGAATCTAAAATGTTTATTTCATACACGAGTAGAATGGTGGTTACCAAAGACTGGGTTTAGGAGGTGGGGGACAGGAATGAAAACAGGTTAATCAATGGGTACTAAGTAATAGGAGAAAGAAGCTCTGGTATTATGTTGCACAATAGGGTTCCTATGGATAACAACTGTGTTCTTAATACCTCAAAAGACTAAAATAAAGGATATTAAATGTTTTAACCATGAAGAGATAATAAATGAGAAGATACATATGTTTAACATGATTTAATATTACATAATTGAAACATTACATGGTACACCATTATTATGTGCAATTTTTATGTTTGTATGTATCAATTAAATATTGAATTGAGGCTGAGAATGTCACAAATCATATATTCTGGGTAGCTGAAGACATCATCAGTTCATTGCACCTTATGTCAAAATTCAAGCTAGGTTTGTAGATAGCTGTTAGAAAACTTAGTAGGGAATAGAAGCTCTGCTCCCCAAATGGACACAAAGCTCATTCTTCCAAGGAATCTCCAATCTCATATTTAATAACCACTTGGAATTTTTATCATTATTCTAATCACATACTATATTTCTTACTTTACTATATAATATGGTTATGGTCCATATGTTACAATTGAGCACTTGAAATGTAGCTAGTGAAACTGAAATTCTAATTAATCAAAGTATTTAATTAACTTAAGTTTTAAAGTCTCACATGACTTTTTTTTTTTCACATGACTTTTGACTACCACATTGGTCAAAACAACTCCCCAGAAAATATAACCACAAATTACCCCTGTGGTCTTCATTTCTTAAGGAATAAATGTAAATATTAATAATATTAACATAACCATAGGACCATAGATAATGCTACACTCAAACTGACTTATCCCTATAACAAAGATTTATAGGATATAGCAGGTTCTATGTACCAGTTGTCATAAGGAGCTCAGAGACTATTGAAAGATGTAATAAAGAAGTAAATAAATTATGATACAATTTCATTGTAAGTAGAGCATCTTAATAAAAATTTTGGGGACATAGCATATGAATAATTGTCCATGAGAATTAATAGTTTTCATTAACGAATTTTTTAAAATCTGGAACATCATAGAATATACTATAAAATAATATGAGAGGAATAGGAGGTGAGGAAGTATACAGGCATTCCAGAAACAACACTGAATCCTGAGAAGGCTTGGTATGTCTTGGACCCACATCTTCCATATATGGTGTGTAGCAGTATCAGCAGAAGATGCTACTGGAAAGTTGACTCTGGGTTGCTTGTGACAGTCTCATGTGGTAAGCAAGAAGTTTGGATACCTAGTGATCCCATAGTACACTGTACTCTCAATATTGTTAGAAAATTTGCTTTATTGTTAATTACTTATGTTTTAAAATTCTTTCGTTTGATTTATGATTAGTTGTGGAGAGACTGTCTTATTTACCAGTATATTCCATGACATCCAACATAGACTAAGTATTTGTTTTCTTTTGTTTTTCTGTTTTGTCCCAGGAATTGTCCCAGGGGTGCTTAACCACTGAGCAATATACCCATTCTTTTTTTATGTTTTATTTTAACACAGGGTCTCTCTAAATTGCTTAGAGTCTAATTTGCTGTGGCTGGCTTTGAACTTGCAATCTTCTGCCTCAGTCTCCTGAGCTGCTGGGATTACAGGTGTGTGCCCCTGCACCTGGCTCAGTATCTGTTTTATGAATATTATTTATGTTTGTTCTGAAGCTTCATGCCCTTGGAACCGCACTGCTATCTTCCAAGTTACCCCTTTGACTTGTGGTGTTTGACTTTTCGATCCACCATCAGGTTGCCAGACAGTGTCATTGTTTACTACTTAACAACAGATTTTATGACTTGTTCTCCACATTTTAAATGAAGCCAGTAATTTGATAGACAAATGTATTTGTGGCATTAGATGTGAGTTACCCAGCATAATATACTTGGAAGGAAAGCAACTGAAAAAACTTTACTAACTGTATCAATAGGGCTTCAAATTAAAAAAGGATAATGTATTTCTTTAAATGAAGTATAAAAGCAGAATGGCAATGGAAAAATACTCCAGAGTAAATATCTACTCTTTACTGATCTTAAAGTAGATCTTCAGGGGTTGTCATAGCCATGTACTCTTATTATCTCATGTTTACATTTCTTCATTATTTCATGGAGTTAATCTTCCCCTCAAGAGAAATAAGAAAGTCTCTAGAATACATGAAAGCAATCTGACATAACTTATGATAGCAAAACAGTCATTTTGTGCAAACAAAAAACAGTGATTACTTTCAGTATTGTGCCTCCACAGGTCTCCCAAAAGGTAAAAATCATTCTGGGCTCAAGTAAAAATCAGCAGGATGCTCTATACAAAGTGGACTACTCAAGAGTTAATAGAGAAAGAGGGTTATGCTGACTGTAGGCACAAACACATTTCCCCTGCCCGCTTCCAAATCACACACACACACACACACACACACACACGCACACACACGGAAGAAAGACGAAGCACGTGGTTTATTTATCACTAGGCAGAAATATGAGTAATAATGCAAAGATCTCAAGTAACGCTTTACTAATTCGTTCTTCCTCTCACACAACCATAGCACCTCGGGCGCCTGGCAAGCTAAGCGCCGCCCAGCGGGTGGGCGGGGCTGCAGTTCTTTTGGGTGTTCCCAGCTCGCGCGAGCGCGCGTTTGGTATCTGTGTCGAGGGAGGAGTTTCTTGTCCCTTCGCGCGGCCCGTTCCGTCTCGCCGCCTCGCCTCCGGTAGTGTTTGGGCTGACGTGTCTGCAGTTACTCCGAGTCTCACGACTCAGGCCGTGATGGCGGACGCCTGGGAAGAGATCAGGCGGTTGGCGGCTGACTTCCAGCGGGCGCAGTTCGCCGAGGCCACGCAGAGGTGCCACACTCTCCCTCTTCGTTGTGGAGTCCAATTTAGGCCCTGGGTGGACGCGCGCGGAATTAGAGCTTAGATCCCAGTTCCTGGACCCCGGGCCTTCCAGCCCTCGTCAGCATTCTCGCTTCTTCCCTTCTTCGCCCCAGCCTGGATCGCAGTTCTGAGTCCAGGAGTCTTTTGGAAAGCCCGCCTGCTACGAAGCCCTGAACCCCCACTCCCCCGCCCCACTCCCATTCCTGGCTCCAGCCAGGTGGTGGCGCGCCCCTTCTCTGCGATGGCCTAAGCTCCTGATTTAGGGCTGTGTTTAGAGTCTCCCTCTAATCCTCCCCGCCCACCCCTTACCAAGTCACTTCTGCATCGTCCCGGTTACACACTTCCTGACCTACAATGAGCATGAAAAGCGAGACTAACCCCAAATACAGTACTCTGCAAATGTGATCCTTTATTATCTACCATAACAGATGTAGAACAGACCCATGAAGTCATCTGTCATTTTTAGGGACTTCAGGCCACTGACATTGTCTACAAACCCACGAACCTTTGGGGGATGTGTGTCAGGAACACCTTAACTCTACTTTTCAATATTATAGAAAATACTTATAATGCTAATAGAATCCTTTTTCTATGGAGTATTTCTTACTGTGGATGTTTTATTCCTTCTAGTCCTGAAGGCAGTAGACCTTTTATGCTATATTTTGTATTTTATAGCACTGAGAGATGCAAAAACAAAATCTAGAGCACAGTGTGTGGGTACCTAACAGTAGGTGTTATGGTTTTGCTAGGCCAGATTCTATCTGCACACCAAGTACATCAGTGAGGCCACTATGCACTTAATTTAAAAAGAAGATTTGGGTTAAACAAAAAATTGAAGTAAGGTAGGGCAGTTGTGTTTCCTATCTAAATTACATGTCAAAATTTTCTATTTAGATTTGATGATTAAAAGAAGGCCTAAAAGAGAGCAAATTTGAAATTGAGTAAAATTATATATATATTAAGTAAATGATATAAGTATATGAAAATCTGCTTACATTCAATAGTTTTTTTTAACTTTTATACTGGTATTGTTATATTAATGAAATACAAATATTTTGTGATAATAGAAGTTAATGACTCTACCCAAACATGTTTTAGAAACCTGTTTTCATACATTGTGTTAATTTTATGGAACACCAGTATGTTACTCACTCTTAAATTTGTTTTTCCCTCAGATTGTCAGAACGGAACTGCATTGAGATTGTGAATAAACTGATTGCTCAGAAACAACTAGAAGTAGTTCACACACTTGATGGAAAGGAATATATTACTCCAGCCCAAATTAGTAAAGAAATGAGAGATGAGCTACATGTCCGAGGCGGTAAGTAATTTTGTAGTGTTTTATTTTGTCTCCTGGACCTTTGGAAGAAAAAAAAAATCTTTAAATCGTAAGTGCTAAATTATATGGAGCTTATAGGACATCCTTCTTAATTGTTAACTTAGTAGTCAAGCTTAATGTTTTTTCTGGGTTCACATGAACATGATCATATAATCTAAATGAACTCAAGTAATATCACTTTCCAAAATACTATTCTTATTATTATATGTGAATTCGTTGGCTATTTATTTTTGTAATTTATTAATTTATTATGTGAACTAAAGTAGGGTATTTACCTGCCAGTTATCAGTATTATTTTTGAAACAGGATTTTATAAAGATCAGAGATTCCTAAACAAGGCTATATTACCATATTTTTTAAATTATTTATTTTGTAAGTAATACAAACTAGGTAACTCAATATTATATAGTGTTTCACCCATCACATTATATGAAATGCTATTATTGTGGTTAGCATAAAACACTCACACACAGTTTTTCTTTGTCTTTTATTTGGAAAAATTACTGAGCAAATTGGACACAATTTGATTAAAATACAAGCAACTATGAAAGCAGCTCTTCATTGGATATTTACAGAATATAACCTTGGTGTTAGTTTAGTTTTTTATCTCCCTACATAGTGCTAATGAAATATGACCTATAATTGGGGATATTTAGTAAATTTTCTTTTGCTGGTAAATAGAAACCTACCTTTCAGGTTCAAACAATTGGGAAAAATATTATTAAAAATAATTAATTTAGTTGTCAATATCTTTTTGGTCATGGTAGATAAATTCTGAGTTCTTAATGGAGTTCAGTACCCTCTGTAAGTCTAGTTAACTTGTGTATCAGTGGATGCTTATATGTAGCTTCATGTAATAAAAATTCAAATTATTGCCTTTGATTTCAGCTATGAACACATAGAAAATGGTTTACATTTAAAGATATTAATTGTGATTCTGTGTCCTTCAGGAAAAAACTTTGTTCAAAACTTAAATCTATGAGAATGTACACTTTTTAGCTGATTTGTACTTAGACATAATTTAAAATAAGTGAATGTCTTTTCTTTCAAGGTCGAGTAAACATTGTTGATCTGCAACAGGTAAATTTTAAATTTATAAAATTTTTGTCTTGATTTCTTAATTTTTAATCCTGTGAATTTGTTCAGTGTCTTTAAAAGCATTGACTGATACTGGTATCGCACTTTATATAATGTTTGTGAAAAAATAGTTACATACCCCTCACTGATACATTAAATCAAATAAATTATGATATATTCAATTGATTTAATAGGTTCTTCCTTGGTCAACTTGCTTGTTCTTTACCTAATAAACTCAGTAGCTGACATTTTATATAATTTAAAGTTCATGTCATTTCAGGAGAAAAATCACGAGTTTTATATTTATTGTCTTTATTATGTGGAAGTAATGGAGAAATAGTAAGAAGTAGAATATATTTTCAAAATATAAATACATATGTGGTTGACGAGGTACATTATATATAAGAAGCTAGGCAATCTTGTGTGAAGTGGTGTCTGTTGTCTGAAAATTGTTGTTTATTATATTAATTTTAAATTTTTTAGCAAGTAAAAATAGAATTCTTTAGAACTGAACATAAGTAAGCAAAAAGTCATTTTTTATTTGAAGCCTTTAACAATATTTTAAATAAATTCAAAATTGTTCAAGTAATTTTTAAAAAATATCTAAATATATAATTTCAAAGCTGACAAATAGCCAGGCATGGTGGCACCATACTGTAATCCCAGCAAGGTAGCAGGATCCTAAATGTGAGGCCAGCCTCAGCAACTTAGTAAGACCTTGTCTCAAAAAAGGACTGGGAATGTAGCTAAGTAATAGAGTACCCCTGTTCAATCCCCAGTACGGCCAAAACAAACTAACTTAAGAAACAGAACATACTATACTAGTAGAATTTCTATTTATTTTCCAGGTAATTAATGTGGACCTGATTCATATTGAGAATAGAATTGGTGACATTATTAAATCAGAAAAGCATGTCCAGCTAGTATTGGGACAATTGATAGATGAGTAAGTACTTTATCTAGGAGCATTTATTTTCTTTCTTTTTAAAATATTGTTAAAATTTAGACCAATTATAGCCAGTTAGGCATTTTGTTTACAGCTCTTATAGTGCTGATTTTTGTTATAAATATCATTGCATTTAAAATGTAAATGCTTAATTATTTGGAATATGTTGTTGCAAATACTATAAACTGTGTCTTTTTGTTTTGTTTTATTTTGTTTCTGTTGAAGCAGTGCAAAGCTTCTGGAGATCAAGCAAATTCTCCCTTGAATGTATATTCTTTGTTGTACCCTCATAGTTTCTCACTCTTGGGATAGCCCACATTCTCCCTTGATTGTGCTTCTGCTTTTCTATAAACCTCTGTCTTTGAAAATAAAAAGCAATACAAAATGTAACTTTTATAATTTTTGCTATATGATATTAATTCTGAAAGCACATTCATTCCAAAAATATTAATGAAGAATAACAAACTTTACAATATAAGAAAAAAATCCCAAAATTTATCATTTGATTAACCTTGTGTTCATTTAGTTACATTGATGAGAAAAAAATATTTTAGAATATGAATAATGAATATTTACCAATACATTATTCATTACTTTTGGTACATACTTTATTCCAACAGAAAATAAGCCTAAAAGATTCAGAAAATAAAGAGAAACATTATTTCTAATTGTTTTTCATTTTGTTTTTTCAATATTAGCAACTATTTGGATCGGTTAGCAGAAGAAGTAAATGATAAATTGCAAGAAAGTGGTCAGGTAACCATATCAGAACTGTGTAAAACCTATGACCTTCCTGGAAACTTTCTGACACAGGTATTTTTTTCTTAATGGTGTAATGTATCTTTTTAACAAAGAATTTTAAACAAAGAAGTATACTTAGTGCATGAATTTATTTAATGCTTCTCTTATCAGCTGCATAGAAATTTTAACCAGGATATCTACAGTTCCATGTCCCAGTTACATTTTAGAAAAACCATCAAACATTTTAAGTTAGAAGGGGTACTCCTGGCATCTGGGGGTAAAGGCAAGGAAGGGGTGCTGCTAAATAAATTACATTACACAAGACAGCCTCTTCAGCAAAGTATTTTCTTGTCATAAGTGTCAGAAGTGCCACTGTCTTTTGATATCATCTTTTTTTTTTTTTAATGGATCAGTGATTCTTTACTAAGCAGTGGAGGAGCACATTTTAAAGGGGGAAAATGATGATGAGCTACGGCAGGGTCTGAGTTTTATAGGGTTTAGCAGGGCATGGGAGGAGTTGGTTAGTTACTTTTGCTGGGCTTATTTTGGTGGGCAGGGGGATTTGGGCAGATAAGGGTGATTAGGAGAGACCAGATTCCTAAGCTCCCCTTTTTCCCTGAGTAAGTCTCCATTTCCTTCATTCTAGACTCTAAAAAAGTTATAGTGAGTTGGGATGATGTCATCATATCTGGCTACTTTCTGCTGAGCAGGGGCATCACTAAGATATCTTCCAGAGGCTCTAGCATGGTGGCCCTGGAGATCAGAGACATGTTCTTTTAGAAACCTCTGGAAAATATTAATGAAACATGGAAGAAGGGAGAAAAATAAGATAATCAGGAGAATGAGGGATCATAGGATCCAAATCCAGGTCAGGAGTCCTCCCTCCCATCCAGGGGAAAAGGAGATGTTTGCTAAGTTAGCGGCTTGTTTCTTTAGCTTTCTTATCCCTTACTATTCCTGTCTTATCTAACATAGAAGCAACATTTTTCCCCAAGAAAGAGGTTGAGGCTACCTTGTCCTGCAGTAAGAAGATCTAGGTGCTGATGATTTTGCAAACCTACAGAATACAGGGAATCCAATTGATTTTGTAAAGTCCATACCAAATCAGCATGGATATCCTCAATAACCTGTGTGGACCATTTTTTATAGTAGTGAAGAGAAATTCCTAATCCTGCTACTTCTATGCCAATCCTGGCAAGTCCTTTTCTAGCCCTATAAGTAAAGGAATAAACTGAAGGGCTCTCTTATATCTGGTGTGCAACATTATCAGGATAGGCAAATTTTGATTATTATTAGGTGAAACAATGTTATCTATATTATTCCTCTTTAAACTGTCAGTATGATGGGAAGAAAAACAAAGAAATCTCACTTGTTATCTTATTTTCAGGTACTTGTGTTAATACTCAAATATCTTGATTTATAGTATAGTAACACTGCTACCTGGAAACAGATGCTATTTCCTTATTTTTTTTTTTAAGTAGTTTGACGTTTTAGAATTGTGGAAATCCATTTGATAGAGTAAAAAGTACATGTTTTGGAGTTAAACAGCTTGATTTGAAACCTTTTAGTGTCACTTTTTATTTATTTTACATTAGAAAAACTAATCTCTTTTTGCTTCAAGTTACTTATGTGTAAAATGGGAATAATTATATCTTTTTCATAAGCTTCAATGAGATGTACCTATAAAGTGCAATGTCTGTTACAACAGAGTTACTCAATAAATGATAGTTTTGTATACTGAAACACGGAAAAAGCCAAATCTCATTTTAGGTATACATCACTTTAATAAGAAACTTCAACTTACAAAATGTACCAAACATTTTCTGGGGCCCAGCACTGCATGTATTGGACAGAGGTGGGCTCTGCCCTCCTGATGCTCAAGCTGAAGTAATGCTAAAGACCTGTCAGCGAGAAGGTGTGAAAGACCCTATGATGAAATTAATTTGGAGTACAAACAGGATTGTTCTCCACATTAAGAGAATCAACTTCCCAAATTACATTTAAAATAAATAGAGTATAACTTCTATATAGCATTTCAGGATTCTGAGTTCTATTTCACATGAGTAAATACATGTTAATCACAGAAAAACATATTTTTTTTAAATTGTACTTTTTTAAAATTTATGTATTCTAATTTTAAAACACTTTTTAAAATATCAGGCCAGATCCAAATTCTTACCAAACTGTGCACCTAAATACCTCTTAGAAATATGCAGTTTCTTAATATTTTTTAGTTCTAATTATTCTGAATACACAGACAGCATTCTAAAAGTTCATTAAGTTGTTTGAAAATATTTTTTGTATCATAAAAGTATCAGCCAAGCTGACTTACAGATTTAATTTATTTTGAGATGTGAACTATATCCAAGCTTATTTCACACTTATCTGATCCCAGGTATATTATAGCTGTGGGAAAATAGTCTCTCTGTTAGAAAACATATTACCAAGAAACCAGATCATATTCAGGTTTAAATCTTTTGTTAATATTTGTACCAGAAAAAAATCATTTTTTTCAGGTCTTAGGTTCTCCTAAATTGCAGAATCTTGGCATAACACTTATTTTTCTCAGTGTTTGAAGCTCCAGATAGGGTCTTCTCTGATATCAATGCATATATATTGTGTTTATGTTGGAAACTGCCTATATATAGAAAATGAGTTAATCAATCACTGTATTTCATATTAGAAATACACTTTATAAACAATGGCTAATACAATAACCAAGCCTTTTATTATAAAAGTAATTTGACTTATTTCTTGGCTCTGCTATGTGGTAATGTAGTTTTCTAGATCCTAAAACTTCATGTTAGTTTATATACCTTGTAATTCATGCTTGTTAAAATTTCTTAATCATCATTCATACAACATCAGCATGCTTGAGCAAGCATGAGTATACAAAATGTATATGTGTGATTTTATTCAAATTAATAAAAATTTAAATCTTTACCCCCAGGCATTAACTCACAGACTAGGTAGAATTATCAATGGACATATTGATCTTGATAACAGAGGAGTAATTTTCACAGAAGCTTTTATTGCTCGACATAAAGCACGCATCCGTGGATTATTCAGTGCTATTACTCGGTGAGCATGTTTTAAAATATGCAGATTTATACATTTTTTTGATATGGTTTACATTTCTTTTCCGAGCAACTGAATGTTTGGTTGGTTTTTGTTTTGTTTTGTTTTAAGCAAAATTTCATTGAGGGTCATCGATAGAAGGGGAACTTCTGTGAAATGGGGTTGGGATACCAAATTCCAGAATGCAGCCTAATTCTCTCCAACCAACATCCCCTTCTTTTTCCTGTTTGCTCCATCATAGCCCCAGATGCACATCTGTAGAATGTGGTTTAAAAAGTGCTATGCAGAACTGTATATTAAGGTTGTCCTGGAATCATGGAAAGACCATGCAGTTAACAAAGGTAGAAGAATTGGGGCTTATAGCTGTATCAAATAATAACCATGTGACTTTAAGCATAAATGTCATTCTTCTGACTTGGGCTTTAGATGGGGTAGATAATTTTAGGACTCTTTTTACCAAGTTAACTTGTTAATGGCTGGGATGTAGCTCAATGGTAGAATGCTTGTCTCGCATGTGTGAGGCTCTGAGTTCAATTCCCAGGACCAGAAAAAAAAAAATAATTAACATTCTACTCTTCTACTATACTAATGAATAACAACGTTAGTTTCAAAATGACTAACTTTGCTAAAATAAGAATTTATGATATTTTGGATCTATGTGACAAACTATAGATTTTATAAAACATGTTCTCACTTATCTCCTCTCTCCTGGGACATCAGCTTCATTTCAGTGGCTTTGTGTCCCTTTAAAATGTCCAAATTTCTCCCATTTTAAAACAGACTCTGAACCCCATAGTTCACTCCATCCTGTTTATTAAGTTTCCTTAAAGTGAAACTTCTTGAAATTGATGTCTGCATTTATTCACAGCTTTCTTACCTTCTTTTTCTTCTCAACTGACCTCCTTGGCTTCTACAACTTACATAGCAGGGATGTCAATATAATTAAATCTAAGCTACCCATGATGGTGCATGCCTGTAATCCCGGCTATAGAAGACTAACACAGGAGGATCTCAACTTTGAGGCCAGCCTGGGCAATTTAGCCAGACCTTTTTTCAAAATTAAAAAATAGATAAATAAGGATATGGATGTAGCTCAGTGATAGAGCAACACTGGATTGAATCCCCAGTACTGCAAAATAAATCAATGATTACATCTGACTTTGTAGTAATATTTAACTCCAGACATTTTTTAAGTGATAGCTGTTGTGGTTTTTTTGGTTTTATGTTTTGGGGTTTTTGTTTGGTCATTTAACAAATCAATAAGTACTGAGCACATAAATGCACAGAGATACAAAATACTAAAAGGTTAGGGAGAGTTTGTAATCTAATGGAATAATTTTATTCTCTCTTTTTTTTATATTAAATAACCTGAAACTTATAAGAGGTTTGTGTGTGTGTGTGAAGAAATTGCTGAAATGACATTCTGTTACCACAAGTGTAATAGTATGTTTTTCCTACAAAATGAACATTATCCTATGTAACTATAATATAAAATTAACATTAATGGGCTGGGGCTGTAGTTCAGTGGCAGAGCGTCTGTGTAGCATGTGTGAGGCACTGGGTTTAATCTTCGGACCACCTAAAAATAAACAAATAATTCTGTCTATCTATAACTACCAAAAAAACTTTTTATTTTTTTAAATTAACATTGACACATACTAACATCTAGTCTTCAGATCCCATTCATGGTTTAATGATGGCTCCAGAAATATTTTTTATAGAAAAAAAAATCACAAATTGCATTTAATTATTTTATTTCCTCAGTTACCTTCAATCTGCAACACTTACTTGGTTTTTCCTTGATTTTCATGACGTTTGAAAATATCTTACTTGATACTTTTGAGGATCACAGGCCAATTATTTTGTAGGACTTTCAATTTTTCTTGTCTGCTGTTTAGTTTATGTGTGTGGATATTCGAGTTACCCATGTTTGGCAGGAATATCACAGAAATGACACTGTGTTCTTTTAATAGAATTCTGTCAGGTGGCATGCAATTTAGAGTTTTCCAATTACTAATAAATATATTGTAATCATTTTATAGATATATATCTGTTTGGATTCTTCAAAGCTACTGGTTTTTCTTTGTAACTAATAAGTATTTGTGGGAAGGGCCATTTAGAATCATGCAGTTTATCCCATTTATCATCAAACTATTTATTACAATTACTATGAACTCAGGGTTTAATTTATTCATTAAAGTTTAATCTATTATCATTTACATTTTCAAATTGGCCCTGATTTAACTTATGGTAGGCTCCTTGTGCTACTTTTGTGTCATTTTGGCATGTCCCCATCATTCCTGGGTAGGGTATTTCTATAATTTGGGGAACAAGATGCTTCAGGTTCACAGGGATTTTTAAATTTTAGTTCATTTTCAGACATAATTTCTCTGTCCCTAGCCTGGAATCAGCCATTTCTCCAAGCAGCCCTGGTTCCTTCTAATAGAATATAATATTTAGCAACCAAGGATCTGGACACTTAATTACTTATTACTTCTTTACTCAACATTGCTTTCAGGCCATCTCAGTAGACAAGCTAGGGGATATACTTACACATGGGTATTTACCCCTCTATGTACTTATATTTTAGTATTTTTAAACATGTATATCAAAAAAATGAATTCATACTAATTCTTTCAATTCTAGTCCAACTCTATAAGCTTCATTCTAGTTTTCTCCTTTCCCATATTTGTAATACCCTCATTCAACCATGAGAAACCTAACATCTGTTATCTTTAATATGTTTACTAATTTAATTTCCCTTATGTGACTGATTTCCCATTACTACTGCAGCTTCCTCCTATGTATGGATATATTCTTTATCCTCTGTGGCTCTAACAGCCCATGCATGGATCCCTACTAACATAAGAAGCTGCCAGTTGTTCCTGGAGAAAGGAACTGGGTAACTGATTGATAAGAATGGAGAATTCAGTTTTGTTGTACCCTATGTGTTTATTATATAATTATGAAACAAAAACTAAAAACATATTTTCCTATTAAAAAGTACATTGATTTTTTCCTTTACTAAAAATACTATAGTTGTTTAATTTTTATCAAGATAACCTTTTATTTTTTTCAGAGTACCCCTGAGTTTCTCTGTATGTACAGATACATGTTCTCTGTATGTGTAGATACAAGAAAACAAGTTCTGATCCTGAAAAGATGTTGTTAGATGATTTTCCTGACAATTTCACATATGCACCATATCTTCATAATGACCTCTTAAAATTAAGAACATACCCAATTTTTTCTGGCCTAACTTCAAAGAAAATATTTATATGGGCTTATAATTATTAAAGGTATCCAGAAAAAAACATGAAGCAATTAGTGATAAGAATGAGATACATAGATATGCTAAACTACATTCTACTCCAAATTGAAATAAAAACTCACAGTTTCATCAAACAAATTAAAACTGGGAATTTTCTATAACTCCATTCAACATTTACTAAACACCTATAGTATGTTATGCACTCAGAAATTTAAAAATAAAGTCTTTTCTGGAATCCACAACTTCTTGTAGGGATGTGTTTAAGTAGAAACAACAGAAAACACACACAAATAAAACATTAGAAGGTTATATTGATTACTGTAAAATAAATAGAGAAGAACAAAATTCATAGGGCATCTGGACCTAGTTAGCTTTTGGTTTCTAGACAATTTGGCTGAAAATTTGC
Source organism: Urocitellus parryii (assembly GCF_045843805.1). Taxonomy (NCBI): domain Eukaryota; kingdom Metazoa; phylum Chordata; class Mammalia; order Rodentia; family Sciuridae; genus Urocitellus; species Urocitellus parryii. The sequence goes on along the minus strand of NC_135538.1, from coordinate 64,314,442 downwards.
TATAAAACAAATTAAAACAAGTTTGTCCACTTAAGAATTTGGTAAAATTATAATTTAGTAAAAGTCACCAAACCGATTTTTAAACAGGTAATTATTTCTGCTTTCCTCAGTTTGTAGCATAAAAAAATTTGCAACATCCTAAGTAATCAACATTAAGGGATTAAAATGTTGGAGTTACTTAAAAATCTTTCACTTATATTCATAAAAATGAAAACAGACTAACCTTAACAGAAGAATAGACATACTGGTTGAAAATAAATAGGAAAAAAAATTGTAGTTGAATAAAAAGTCTAGATCCTTTTGTTCAGTTTCCTTCACTTAAAAAAACAGTGTGTGTGGTTCATAGAAGCATTATTCATAATAGTCCCAAACTGGAAACAGTTTAGATGTCTATCAACTGACAATATATGCAAAATGTGTTCTATCTATATAGCTATTATTCACCAATAAAAGGGAATGACTTCTGTTGGCATGCTTCATTATAGTTGAACCTTAACAACATTCTTAGTAAAAGAAGATAAAAATTCTATCCATATTAAATGTCTAGAAAGGCAAATTTCAGAAGCAGGAAAAAGTTTATCTAGATCTAGAGGTAGCAGCAGGAATTAACTACAAACAGCTATCAGAGAACTTTTTAGATGATGGAGATGTTCTAAAACTGGATAGTTGTGGTTGCACAATTCCATGAATTAAAGCCATATATTACATGCTAAAAGTTGAGTGGATTGTATGATGTATTCATTATAACCCATTAAAACAGCTTAGAAAAAATGCATAGTCATTATAGAAAGTACTGATAAGTGTTTTGTTGTAGTTTTTGTTTTCTTAAGAAAAGCTTTTTTAAATGAATCCCATTCATTCACTAGGAGTTATCATTCTAATACATATCTGTACAATATGATCTCATTTTTCTCCAAAAATGGAGTCATATAACATTCACTTCAGTATTCCCAAATGAGGAAAATCCTCCTGGACAGCACAGAATTGAGTAAAACAAATATAGTCAGCTCCTCCCATCTATGGGTTCTATATCTGTGGATTCAACTAATCACAGATTGAAAATATTCAAGGAAAAAAGTATGTCTGTACTAAGCCTATACAGATTTTTTTCTCCCTCATCATCACTACATAAACAGTACAATAGAACAACTATTTGCACCACCTTTACTTTCTGTTATGTATGATAAATAATCTAAACATGATTTAAAATATGCAAAAGTATATACATAGGCTATAGGGAAATACCACACCATTTTATATGAAACTTGAACATCTGTGGATTTTAGATAGATAGGAGACAGTCCTAGACCAATTCCCCATGGATACTGAGAGATGAGTGTATACAGTAAAGGAACATACTTCATGTTCCCATTTTGTGGGATGGGAACATAAATCAATCTTGGATTACAAAAGTGAATTGATTTCTCTAGTATTTCAGTTGCATAATTCTGATTAAGAATTTCAAAAGTGATATAATTTTTGCCTTTTTAAATTTAAATTAATTGGTGTTTTTCATAAACACCAATTCTCCTAGTTATTTTTTAATTCTTAAGTAACTCTATAATTAATATTTTCTTATTTTTATTTCTTTACAGGCCTACAGCAGTGAATTCTTTGATTTCAAAATATGGATTTCAGGAGCAGCTTCTGTACTGTGAGTTTTGTTTAAATTATAAGTTAGTTGGTGGTAGTAGTCAGCTTTCCATCAATATAACAAAATACCTGAAATAATTAACATAAAGAGAAGAGCTTTACTTTGGCTCATAGTTTTGGATATTCCAGTTCAATATCAGGTAGATTTATTGCTTTGAGCTTCTGATAACATGTCAGATGACAACTACAGGGAGCCTGTGGCATAGCAAAACCTTTTACATCAGGAGCCAAGGAACCAAAAAAGAGGAAGAAGCAGGATCCCACAGTCACTTCAAGGTCCATCCCAGTGGCCTAACCACCTTCCACTAGGCCCCACTTCCTAAGGCTTCACCATCTCCCAATTGCTCCACAGATGTACCTTTGGTAGACATTCAGCATCCACACCATAGCTGCTGAATATACTGTTAATATAAAACTTAATAATATTGATTTTTTAATCTTAAAGCAATATTACTAAAATATTTCATGGTTTGAAAAGGTTTTCATATAACGGTTTCCATATATGTGTTGATCTTTATATCTACCAGACATTTAGTATTGGATAATACTAGAGAATTGGAATGAAAATTTATATATGAATGAAAATATACATGTATACAGACTACTGTATATAGAGATTTAAAATTGTAGGATTGAGAATAATTTTTGTTTCCTATGGTTTTTCATATTTTTAAATATAAAAGTAAATAGGGTTTCTCTAACAAAATTTTTGCAGAGTTTATAGCAATAAAAATATGGCTAAATTTTTAGCATTCAAACAACAGTATCTCCCAATTAATCTTGGTCTGTTGTCTGTTTTGTTTGTGTGTGTGTGACACTCTTATGCATTTTTGAGGTGTTTTTACGATTGGCTAGAATACTTTTTAAAAGCAGTGACAATCTTTCAATTCAGATGATATCTGTGCAAATATGAAAATCTAAAATGAATGGAAAAGATATTCAAGTATTGAATTAAAAATTTTCACTGTATTTTTCAGAATATGAATTTTAAATTTGAATTTTTTGTTTAAGACATTTTAAATTAAACTAATTGGAAGCTATGTAATAGAAGCTTGACATAATTTCACTATAATGTTAAGTTTTTCGAGTACTAATTGATAACTTGAGAACTTTGGTCAGAATTTCGAATAGATTTTTGTATAGTCACACTAAATTGAAAATCATGTTTTGTGGTCTCCTGAGAACTCTGGACTTTTTTGATATCATTGAAATTCTGAAATTCCTATGTAAATTTTTTATTAGTTACACATGACAGTATAATGATCTTGACAATTCATACATTTGAATCAAATGGGGTATAATTTCTCATTTTTCTGAGTGTACAGGTTGCAGAATCACATTGGTCATACAGTCACCCCTATATACATACAACAATAATAATGTCTATTTTATTCTGCTGCCCTTCCTATCCCCCTTACCTCTCCCCTCCCCTCCCATCACTTCTCTCTACCCAATCTAATGTGACACAATTCTTTTTTTTTTTTTTTCCTCCTCACAACATCATACTGTTGTATTCTGTATAACGATGAGGGTCTCCTTCCATCTTCCAGTGCAATTCCCCTTCTCCCTCCTTTTCCCTCCCACCTCTCTTCCCTATTTAGTGGTAATCTTCTTCTCATGCTCTTCCTTCCTGTCCCATTTGAGTCACTCCCCTTATATCAGAGAAGACTTTCGGCATTTGTTTTTTAGGGACTGACCAACTTCACTTAGCATAATCTGCTCTAATGCCATTCATTTCCCTGCAAATACCATGATCTTGTTATTTTTTAGTGCTGAGTAATATCCCGTTGTGTATAAATGCCACATTTTTTTAATTCATTCATCTATTGAAGGGAATCTAGGTTGGTAATTTTTTTATATTAAAGGCAATAATTTTTTATAAGCCTTTGTGCCAGACATCTTTTAATTAGCTGGCTAATTCATTTATAAATGGCTCCTTTCTGCCTTCTTCTATCTTTTTTAGAGGATTTTAATGGTTAAAATAACAAAACATTTAGTTAAATTTTCTTGTTTAAATAAAAAGCATAAGTTTGTATTAATTGCAGCACTATGCATTTTTTCAAACTGCTCTCAGTCTTATGATGGCAGTAGTGGTAGTAAAGATACTTAGTTAATATATATTGACTGCTTACTATAGACCAGCTAGTGTTTCAAGCAGAATACTACAGGCCTATGAGACAGATATTGTTATTGTTCCATTTCACAGAGAAGAAAATTAAGTTATAAGCTAGTAGGTGTCAGAGTTGAAGTTTAGCCTTTGGAAGTCTGACTCCAAGATCCATCCTGTTACGCATGCTTACTTCTCTTTTATGTATAGTTGAAATGTTTTTCTGTTTAAACAGTGTAAATGTAATAACTAATTTAAAATTTTTATAACTTTATTTCATACTGCTGTTCTAATATGTTCCAATTATCTTGATTTTTCTAAATATCAGGAAATTAAACTAGCTAACTTAGGAATTGAATATTATCTATTTTCAAAGTGATCATTCACTTTAAAACAAATCATGAAATAAATAATGGCATGTTAGTTTTTTCTTTAAATAAATAAAAAAAAAGTTCAATATGTTAATATTAGTTACCAAAAATTTCCTATATTTACAACCTGAGTATTACTGTAAGTGGCAGGAAAGTTTTATTTATTTAAAGTATAATATATTGTTATTTACCTTTTAAATTGGTTTTTAAAAGGGTAAAAATAGTTTAACTGTGAAATGATAAAGTGTTTTTTTTTTTTACTATTTTTAAGATTTTACCTGTTCTGATTTATTTGTATTTGTATGTGTTTGTTTTAAGCTGTGCTCGAGGAACTTGTTAATAATGGACGGTTACGAGGCACTGTAATTGGTGGGAGACAGGACAAAGCTGTGTTTGTCCCTGACATCTACTCCAGGACACAGAGTACTTGGGTGGATTCTTTTTTCAGGCAGAATGGTTATCTAGGTAACTTTTTAAATTTTCTTTAAACCTAAAATTTTTTTCTAATGCTAAAACATTTCTGGAGGGTATTTATACTAACTCTGGAGTTAATATGTACTTTGCTATTGTTGACTGTTATTGAGCTTCTAGGTATATTGATGACACAAAACTTCAAATATTTCAAATTCATAAAAGTAATTATACTATATCTTACATTCTCTGAAGCTGTCCAGTTTTTTTGTTACAGCATCTTAGAAATATTTATTGACTGTCCACTTTACAATGTTCATTTGTATCAGTTATATAGTACTTCAGAAACATCAAAGTTACTCTTAGTTTTGTTTCTCAGGTTCTGCTATCATATCGTTAAAAAAACAGCTTTATAACCCAAATCAAACCACATAACAGATTATTTCTCAATAATAAACCTATAATGAACAGTTTAAATATATCCTAGGATAATGGACTTCATTTATGCTTACTCGACTTCCTATGACAAACTTTTTACCTTCTTCAACCACAGAACTGAATTAGAACTTTGTTATATCTAGTTTTCCTAAGTGTGATTATCTGGAGTAGGGATTGTGTGGTGAGGAAGGTAGATAATCTTCAATAACTAGAATGTCTGTATATTTAAGTATATTTTTATTTTAAATCTTTTTCTAACTTAAATTAGACTGAAGAACTACTTTGTCCTAAGTTGTCTGGTGATACATTTTGAAAAATAGATTCCATTCCTTAAATATATTAAGCAAAATTAATTCCAGTTTTTGTTTCATCATTTAAATCATACCTTCTCCTTTGCTCCCATTTTTGATCACATTGCTGTGAAGTCCTCATGTCTTCCTTTGGTCCTTCAATTAGAGAGGGGTTGACATAGCTGATATTCAGGAAGATACTCAAACCACTTTTTGTACACATATCTTTAGTTTTAAAATTTTCATAAGGCAAGAAAACCAGGAAATAAGGTGCAATTCTTTTCTGCTTTATTCCTAAAAAATAGTAGAATGCAGTACCTTTGTGATTGAAGAATAGATATTGGTGGAACGTTTTGTAAGATTTCTAAAAGGTGTAAATGATTTCCAACTTTGTTATATATTTCCAGTTCTTTCCAATTTTGTTATATATTTCTAGAATTTGATGCCTTGTCCAGACTTGGAATCCCAGATGCTGTAAGCTACATAAAGAAAAGATATAAGACTACACAACTCTTGTTTTTGAAAGCAGCTTGTGTTGGTCAAGGACTTGTGGATCAGGTGGAAGCATCAGTAGAGGAAGCCATCAGCTCTGGAACATGGGTTGATATTTCAGTATGTTTTATTGTTTTATTTTTCCTTACCCAAGAACACATGTTTCACTAGTAGATAGCCATTTTAAAAATTAGGATATATAAAGGTAGTCTTGGCTTTAAAGGTCAATTTTATTAGTCATTATTACAACAAAAATGATTTTAATTATTTTAAGCTTTAAGTATTTCTAACCATTAAAATAAAGAATATCCTTTTACATGTCCACAATCAATATCCAGAGTTCTATGAATCTCAAAACAAACAAGTAAATAATGTAACACTCATATCAATTCTGATACAGAAATCAAAGAGATTTTTCACATCTTATTCATGCACTTAAACAACCACTGTCATCAGGCACTGTGTAGCATTTATTTATTTATCTGTTAATCTCTGCTAATATGTTAACATAAGCTGCCTCTGGCATTGATAGTGTTTTACTTCAGTGTTCAATGTTGACCTACCCTTCATTATGCTAAAAGGATACATATATGTAAAGATAAATAAGAGGCCAATTCTTTATTTTCAAGTTAGGAATCAGAACCTCTTTATAAAGCAGAATTCCATTTGGAATATGAAAGTTCCCAAGATTTTCCATTCATGCAACAAAATTTATGAAATACTTTCTGTATGCAAGGCATCATTCTACTTGTTGTGTGTATGGCAGCCAAACAACTTTTCTGCTGTCAGGAGGGACACTTTTATTGGTGAAAGTTTAATCAAAATGACAATTTCAGATAGTAGAAAAAGCTAAGAGGACATATATTTTGTGGATTTTTAAGAGAGGGAAGCTGAGTGTGACTTGTAAGTTTTGGTGTTTTGAACCATTATTGAAACGTCTATTAGGCATACAAGTGAGGAAATGATGTAGGAAGTAAGATATATAATTCCAGAGCTCCAAGTGGTAATGAAACCAGAAATATAATTTTGGGAAGTTATCAGTATAAATATTGTTCCTAAAGTCACTGGACTTTATGAAACCACCTAGAAAGAGTGTGTATATATTATGTGTGTATACATAATATATGGGTATATGTTATAATAATATATATAATAAATTAAAATTATATGTATGATATATACAGATAGAACATATACATACTGTAATGTGTATATAATATATATATATATATATTTACATATACATAATATATGGAACAAATGGTTTATCTATATTATATTGCATTTTCATTCCATATTTATTTTGTTTGTAATTCCAGCCTCTGCTTCCCAGTTCTTTATCAGTTGAAGATTCTGCCATATTGCTTCAGCAGGTGATGAGAGCATTCAGTAAACAGGCTTCAGCTATAATCTTTAGTGACACTGTTGTGGTCAGTGAAAAATTTATAAATGACTGTACAGAGTTATTCAGTGAATTGATGCACCAGAAAGCTGAAAAGGTATACCATGTTTCCTTTCATTGGTCTCTCTAAACAGTATTTTCACATTAGAATCATCTGTCATGTCTTTTGAAAAATCAGATAAACAGTCTACCCAAAAATGAACACTTTGAATTATACATCATTTTCCCTTAATAGATCATTTTTTTTATTTCCTCTCACAGATTAATATTTATTTTTCTTTAGTTTCATCAGAATATATATTAGAACTTGGAAAAATAATTTTACAAATTAAAATCACATAAATTATACATATCTGTGGATATGTAAAAGTATAGTGTATTCGTACTGTACACACACAAAATATATATATGTTGGGTTTTTTGGGGGGTGGGGGTAGTACCAGCAGTTGAACTCAGGGGTACTCAACCACTGAACCACATCCCCAGCCCTATTTTGTATTTTATTTAGAAACGGTTTCACTGAGCCTGCTTTTGCTGAGGCTGGCTTTGAACTCAATGAGCCTCCTGTCTCAGCCTTCTGAGCCATGGGGATTACAGGCATGCACCACCATGCTGGGCAATAAATGTATTTTTTAAATCTATCATATCCTTGTTAATTTTACGTAGCCAGAGTATATAAACAGGTAACTAGCTGAGAATAGAAACTTTCTGTCAAAATTGATTAGTGTTTCAGAGCAACTGCTATCAAAGTATTTTGAAGAAGAGGCAATTTTAGGTCTGTCTTAATGACTATTGAATTCATATTTCTAATTAACAACACCAACTCTTTATAAAGTTTGCTTGAGTAGATAAAACAAGTCCTGTATTTTAAACTGCTAATAAATTAATGTACGCTTAATAAATATGTAATCTGTATTTTTCTATACTCCTTTTAAGCTCTTTAATATTAGGAAACCTAAGTTTAAAAATGTTTATTCTATATATTACTTTGGACAAGTAGACTTCCAATTTCCTTATCTTCAAAGAAAAGATGATGATGCCTACTATATTAAGGATAAATATAAATAAAGGGATACATATAAATTTCTGTTGTAGTTTATTAAATTATTATTTTTATCTATGATTATTAACTAAAATTAAAACATTATTATCATTTTTTTAGTATTCTGTCTAACCACAAAAAAATGGTTCAGAGAAAGGCATTTGTATTACGTGAACTGTAAACATTGTAAGCATTTTTCTTTAGAACACCAAAGAGGAAATTATAGCATTTTTACCATGAAAATGTACTTTTGACACTAGAGATTATAGAACCCTTTCCCACAAGAAAGAACAAATCTCTACACTTGGAAATAAATAGTTCTGTGTTGTAAACATCAACTTTTAAAAAGCAGAGATAATCAAGAATGAATCCAGAGGAAAAAATAGATTTGTGTGAATTAGTGTGGTTATATAGGTAGGGAATGTCATTTTCATTATCTTTCTCATAATCTCAAGTAACCAGGTGGTACTGGACTTGAGAGTATCAATAAACAGTGGTAAGATTAGCCAATAACAGCTGAGGAGAGTTGCTCAGTGACCAACCATAAGTTCGGCAATAACATAGGCGTTCTCATTATTTTGTCTAGTAATGCATACAAAAAGCCAAGAACAACAGAAGAGACTGATTTTTAGCAAGGAGAAATTGCTTAAGAATGGCAGTTGTGAAATAAAGCTTGATAGTTCTTTATAATTTATACAGTATATAAACAACTTTTATTTAATGCTTTTCAAAATGCTATATACATTTGACCATTAAAAATTTGTTTAATTTCAGGAAATGAAAAATAATCCTGTGCATTTAATCACTGAAGAAGATCTTAAACAAGTTTCCATTCTAGAAAATGTTAATACAAATAAAAAGGATAAAAAAGATGAGCGTAGGAGGAGAGCAACAGGTAATAAATTATTATCAATAAAGAAGATTGAAAGATGAGTTTTTATTTGTTGCAGTGAACTTTGCATTTATTAGGCCTTTTGAAATACCTTTTACTTGATTGATTCACTTTTAACTGCTCATATCAACCAAATCTTTCACTATTAAATTTATTTAAGCTAGTGGATTATTGGTGATTGCATATTCTGTTTTCTCTTGTGAAAAAAAACTGATTAAATTTTATGATTGTGCCCAACTCCTGTTTTCCCACTCACTCTATATTCCAGCCCTGGGTTTTTTTTGTTTTGTTTTGTTTTGTTTTGTTTTGTTTTTGTTTTTGATTCTCAAAATTCCCAGTTCAAGGCCTTTACACTAGTTGCTCTCTACCTGTAATGCCCTGTCCCAAACTTCAAGTAACTGATTCCTTCTTTTCATTTAGAGCTCAACTTTAAATGTCTTTCTCAGAGGCTTCTACAACCCCTAAAAAATAGTAGCCATAGTCACTGTTTATCTTGCCAGTTTCTTTCCTTATTTTATTACTGTGTTATATTTTATTGTTTGGGAACATTGTCTATCTCTGTTAGTGGTTGTATTTCTAGTACCTAGAACACCAGTTGGCATATTTTAGGTGATCTCTAAATATTTATTCAATGAGTGAATTTCCCAATGAGTCATTGTCTTTTTAATTTCCTTTTTAAAAATTTATAGTCACTGAAAATTATTCTAGGTAGCACTGATATACTAGTAACTTGCATTTGAAAAGTGATATATATTTTCCATTCTTTTTTCCCTAGGAAAAAGTTATTAATGCCATACCAAGACTAAAAAAAATATATTCAGTGTTTTTCATTAATTAATATGTAGCTACATTAAAAATACTTTATAAAAACTAAATTTTTGCTATGTGGATTCACTTTTACTTTGTTGAGGTAGTTTCTTCTTCTAAAGCATTTTCATCAGAATCTTGCAGTGGTCTTTTGAAATTTCTCTCTATTCTTTCAGGAGAATTAGAGAACTATAGTAAATTACTTTAATATATCATAGTAATATTCATAGCCATGCATGTTTTATTTTGCTTAAATATATAATTTTAAATGCATCTTAATTAACTGGTGAATTATGTCAGGATAACTAGTTTGTTTTTTCTTTATGATTATAAGGTCATATGGATTTTTATCTCACTGATAGTGTTATTATATTATAGTAGTTTAATTATAGTGCATGAAATCATGTCTCAAATACAAGTGCCCTTCCATAAGAAACTTATTGCCAAATATGAAAGAGCACATTCACTTTAGATGTGTGCTTATGAAAATAGTATGTTTCCATCATAAAAGCAAGGGAAAGGTAAATTAATAGAAGTCTTAGTTCTAGGATATGATGAAATCTAAGGGAATTCTATTTAGAATTTAGAAATATATCATTAGTTTATAGAAATCCCAATAGTTTATTGAAAAAAAGATTTTATGAAGAAATATAATTATAATATTTTATAACCCATTATCGGTATTCTATTTTGTAGAATAGATATTTGAATGTAAATATGTATTTTTTTACTTTTTTGAAAGTGTTTCAGTTTGCTTCATAATTTTTATTTTTTTTAGTCTTTAAACTGTGATCAGTAATGATTTTTTTTTTTTTACATAACTGTCATGGTAAACATTTACTGAGCACCTGGAATATTTCAAACATTTCTGTATCCCAAAAAGTACAAACATTGAGATGTGCTCCTTGCTATTAAAAAATTTGTGATTGAGTTGAGTGGTCGGTGAGTCAGGATGTCTCCTGAAGATGAGTAATACTCTTTCAAGCAAGAAAACAAAACCAAATATAGCTATATTTGTGAAGTTTCATAATAGGGGGTTTTAACGATACTGTGACAACAGAGATGAGCAAATGAAAACACTTTGATGGCGGGGAGGCGGGTACTAGGGATTGAACTCGGCTCTCAACCGAGCCACATCCCCAGCCCTATTTTGTATTTTATTTAGAGACCAGGTCTCTGAGTTCCTTAGCACCTCACTGTTGCTGAGGCTGGTTTGAACTTCTGATCCTCCTACCTCAGCCTCCCATGCTGCTGAGATTACACATGTGCAGCACCATTCCCAGCAGCGATGTGAAGGAATGGGTTTAGCTAAGATCAGACATAGCTGCAGAAGTAACATAAGAGGAAGAAACTGCTTTTAGAATAGGCAAGAGAAGGTTGCCTAAATTCAAGAGGATTCATATTTTATTATTTTTTATTGATCAAATGTACTTTAATTATCTTTCTGCTCTGAAGTACAACAATACATGTCATCATTTTTCTAATACTAACTCATGTCATTTTCATTATATAATACTAACTAGTTTCATTTTCCACCAGAGGGCAGTGGAAGTGTGAGAGGAGGAGGAGGGAGCAACGCCAGAGAATACAAAATTAAAAAAACCAAGAAGAAAGGAAGAAAAGATGATGACAGTGATGATGAGTCTCAGTCATCTCACACTGGTATGTATTTTTATCCTTTCTTTGTGTATGTACGATTTTTTTAACAAATTTTCTTGATATTCATATCATTCATAAATATGATGCTTATATAGGAAGTACTTGCTTTGCATAGTTTCACTGGGTACAAATTTCAGGAATCACAATTTAGTTAAATAATCATCCCACCAATAATACAGCCCAACTTTCAGTTACCACGTTACCCTGATATATTAACTGCTAGTAGTTAAATAATGTACAAACTTCACTGCTAGGTCTTCAGGACATGAATCACTATATAAATAATAGATGTGCTGGGCACAGTGGCACATACCTGTAATTCCAGTGACTCAGGAGCCTGAGGCAGGAGAATCGAAAGCTCAAAGCCAGCCTCAGCAAAAGTGGGGCACTAAGCAACTCAGTGAGATCCTATCTCTAAATAAAATACAAAACGGGGCTAGGGATATGGCTTAGTGGTCAAGCGCCCCTGAGCTTAATCCTTAGTACCAAAAAAAAAAAATGTTTTTAATTAAAAAAATAATAGATAACATATTATGATCACTTGTTTTTAAGGTTTGTCAGTAGTTGATTACTGTACATCCATTATTCTTTATGCACAAACAACAAAGCATATAGTTGTTTTGCCTTTGTCTCACAGTGATAAACCCATGTGACATTTTTTAAAAAATGGATAATAAATATGAAAGTGCAGAAATGAAAAGTAATGACACTGGAAATAAAATTGAAACCAAGTATAATGGAATAATAGAAGGAATGGCAGATTGTGGGAGTATTGACAGTGCCATTGTTCAGGAGACTCTAACTACACACAAAAGAGGAACAGTAAAGTCGAACTTATTGATGTAAACAGAGAAAATGGTTATGATAAAAAGGAGATAAATTTCTTAGCGAACGTAAAATTGGCAAAAGAAATCACATTAAAAGAACTCTTGGAAATGCTTCAAGACATTGAAAGGCAAAAGATAAAGTGTTTAAAGCTGATCCAGACATTTTATGCATATTTAATTTTTATAATTTTTATAATAATACCTAACTGCTTATGTCTAAAGGGGAGAATTAATTAAGTGTATCTTTCTTTTCCTTGAGTTGTTAGTGTTTGGCAATATTAAGTCTGCAAGAGACATTGTATTTTGTTTTTCTAAATAAAATTATGCATAATTTTTTATTTTTTTCTGTTAAAGAAACCATGATACTACTCTCCTCCTCATCCCCAGCAAAAAGAAAATTGAAAACAAACCTCAAATGATAATTTGAGATTTTTTTTCTTTTTCACAGAGTTTATTGCCTATGAACTATAGCTGAGAAATGCAAATTACAAAGGACATGGCTGCAGCTATTAATATGCTTCTATTTTTAATAGCTTAAGATTTTTCTTTAAAATATTCTAAGAAGGTTGAAGTAGCTACTGTTCTTGACATGCATAAAACAATGTTAATTAAGAAAAATATCTTTGTAGAAACCACTTCTGCTATCTATCCTTATTTTGAATAATATTAAGACTCTCTTATGTGTGTTTTAATTTCTCACTGATAAATAAATTTCCCTATTGCCTAGATGTGCTAGGAATGAAGGTAAAGAGATATTTTAAAAATACTTCTCTGATTCTGTAATTGTAAATAAATGAAGCATGTGATATTCTTTTTTTGTGTGTAGATTTTTGGGAGGTGCTATTAAAGTAGTAAAATCATTCTACCTAAAACAAATGTAATTTCAGTGCTTTTGAAAAATATTGTGTTGTAATCTCTGAAATGGACAGTAAAATTTGGTTTTTCCCCCATTGCTCCTGTCTGTTATAGCAAAGAAGAAGCCAGAGATCACTTTTATGTTCCAGGATGATATTGAAGATTTTTTAAGAAAACACATTCAAGATGCCCCTGAAGAGTTCATTTCTGAACTTGCTGAATATTTAGTAAAGCAAGTATAAAACATTCTTCATTTTCTGTTTTGTGATAGCAATTCGATGAGTTGTTAAGTAAAATTTTCATGAAGATCAGAAAGCATATATTTTAGGTATTTTCAAAGATTAGCATTTAAAATCCAGGCAACAAACTCTGTATTTTATTTGTCTTGGGAAGCTGTTAGTACCACAGACCTTTGGTTGTTCTTTGGGCAAGGCAGTATGGGAAATAAAGCCGAGAACCTTTGAAGAAGTGCCCTCATTCACCAATCTTGCAGTCTTAAATCGTAGTCAGGGAGGAAAACACCAGTATTCTATTTTGATTTGACAGAAAATTTTTAAAACTGTTTATTTGAAGGAGAAAATAAGTAATAAATTGTCTCAAAAAGAATAATTTAGATACTATTGCCTTTTTTAAAAAATATTTTTTTAGTTGTCAGTGGATCTTTATTTTATTTATTTATATGTGGTGCTAAGAATCAAAGCAAGCACTCTACCACTGAGCTACTGCTGTTGCCTTTTGAATGAGCCAGACTTACTTTTTTTTACATGCAAGAGTAAAGGAAATTATATATAACCATCATTAACCAAACCTGGTCATCCCTGAAGTTAGTCTCAATATATAAGTTGCCATAAATACAGTCCAGGAGTCTGATGCATGAACTTTTTATATGTATAATTGTAGCTTTTGCAGTGAGAATTTTTTTAATTTAAGTAACTATTTTTACATTTAAATATACTACAGAATTGTGTTTTTCACATATTTTTAAAAAAGTGAAATAGTTAAGTTGTAATTCCTAAGAATGGGAACAGACTTATAGTATACTCTTCTCCAAATTAATATTAAAAAACTATTTTGTTTTGTGTACTGTTCCTGTCATCTTTATTTTCCCCATATTTTTATTGGCGCATTATAATTATATATTATTCTTGTAATCTTTAGAGCAATAACTTTTACAACTTTAAAATTTAAGTGTAATGGTTTATCTAAGTTACAATTCCTGGAGCTGGGAGACAAATTTTTAATGAACTCTTCTCCAAATTAATTTTATGAGTTTGGAAAAATAGATTTTTTAAAGCCTTATTTGAGTAGATATAACATTTCTTATTTACATCAATTAAATTCAGTACATTTTTATAATTAACTGTATTTGTCTTGTGCACAGACCTCTTAATAAAACCTATCTTGAGGTGGTACGTTCAGTATTCATGTCTTCAACTTCTGCTTCTGGAACTGGCAGAAAACGCACAATCAAGGATTTACAAGAAGAGGTTTCAAATCTATATAATAATATTAGGTTATTTGAAAAAGGGATGAAGTTTTTTGCAGGTATACTTAATACTGTTTTTTCATTGATTCTCATAATTCTGGGAGGAAGTTAGTTTTAATAAAGTGCCTTTCTTTTCCAGATGATACACTGGCTGCTCTTACTAAGCACTTACTGAAGACAGTGTGTACTGACATCACCAACCTCATTTTCAACTTCTTAGCTTCAGATTTAATGATGGCAGTAGATGATCCTGCAACCATTACAAGTGAAGTATGTTAGTGATCTTCTTCACATTCCTGATGCGTTGATTCTGAGCAGTTTACTTTTTCTCATTTGAAATAATTTAAAAGAAAAATAAAATACAGGAAGGAATTTTTTCTAAAACATCTAAAAAGACTTTTAGTTGGAGTATAGTAATGTTGTATAGATAGTTGCTAGCAAGATTGGTAATGTAACCAGTGTACTAAAAGTTAATAATAATTACTTTGGAATAAACAAGGCTTTTACTTTCCTAATCATTATGTCACATTTCCAATTTTCATGTTGGCTTGTAAGTCACTTAATATTCTGATCAATTTCTATAATTTTATAGTAATTTTCATTTAATGACACCATCTCATTTCAATATTTAAACTAACTCCAGATCTCTTTTAACACTAATCTCGAACTAAATTTAAAAACATGTGACTTCCTTTATTGTAATAAATTGTAGAGTTGTGTCTCCTATTTGCTTAGAGGAAGAAAAATGTCCTGAAGATGACAATGACAACTGCTCCTTCTCTTCTTTTTCCTCTCTTCTTCCTCATCCTTCTTGGTTCACTAAAGCTTGGAGATTTAAGGAAAATGAGTGAGGTGGATGTATCTTCATGTAATTGACTGCATATAACTGAGTTTGAACTAGATCAAACCAAATCATTCTAATTCTTATGGCTTCTAGTAATGTGGTTGTTGCTACATAGGTGACATGAGTTGTTCTTAGAATGACATTTAGTTTAACATTACTCCCCCTCATAGGAAGGACCATTTCCCAAACAAATGTATATTTTTTTCTCCCTCCAGCCCCTTAGCCCCCTTCCCTTCTTCAACTTGAGTAACAAATCACCAGCTATTTGGACAGTCCCATGTCTATTGCTTCTGTACCAACTTCTGTTGTAGGAAATAAAGAAGATCTTTTTCCATGCCCTTAAAGAACCATAGAAGGCTTAGTATAAGGTGGGACAAGGAGGCACTAAGTTGCCCCTGACTTCCTATACATACTGTACCCTTTAGGGCCTACTGTCAAGCCATTTCAGTAGGCCTCTTCCAGAAATTTTGTACTAGAAGGAGCTATCTGACTTTGGCCAAGACTGCCACCAAACTTCAGCAAATATGAATATGTGCGGATAAAAGTATTGAAAGATTCCTTATATCATACAGCATAAAAAAAATCTAGCCATGGAACAAGATCTCAGTCCCCATCCTATAGGTAGCTCTGTTCCTTGTGAGTAAGGCTCTTCTCAGCTGGCACCAGGGAAGGAGGAGCCTCTTAATCCAACTAACTACTCCCCACAATAGCATTGACTTTCTTTCCAGCCTTCTTATATTACGGGAGCAGGTAGGAGGAGTAGGACTATATCTACCTTTTTGTTGACTATTGGTTAGCTCTCTGATTTTACAATATTTTAAATCATATTTTTATTCCCAGTTTCAGATGTAAAATTCAAGAACAAAATAAATTCCACTCAGCATTCTGTTATAGTAATAAGTATACTTTATTCCTTTGTTTTCGTTGATCTTATATTCACTACATGTTGAAACACAATACTGAAAGAAATTTTCCCCCTACAGGTAAGAAAAAAAATTTTAAGTAAATTGTCAGAAGAAACCAAAGTAGCTCTAACAAAACTGCATAACTCTCTGAATGAAAAAGTAAGTAAAGTTTGATTCGAGTTAGTTACTGCAGCTAAACTCTTATATTATAAAAATCTTTAGGTAGAATTTTATAAAAACTGTAAACTATAAAAGCTAGGATTGTATACTCAGATACATCTTTAGGAGGGGAAGGAGACAAAACTGAGAACATTTTACCATTTTTAGTTCTAAATCAAAATTTCTAATTTAATGCCAAAGTGACCTTTTAAATATTGTATTTAGGGTGTAAAATTAGAAAACAGTATTAAATGGCTATATTTCTTCAGACACCTATATATAAAAGCAAATTATGCTATTAACTATCTTTTTAGAGCATAGAAGACTTTCTTTCTTCTCTGGATTCTGCTGCAGAAACTTGTGATATTATGGTGAAAAAGGGAGACAAAAAAAGGGAAAGGTAACAACATTGAATTAATTTGTGTTACTCTTAAATTGAGCTGTTTCATATTTGAAAGTTGAATTATTACTATCTGAACCTTGCTTAGAGAACTGTATCTAAATGACTATATATCTTCAAGCATGCCAAGGTTTTGATATATGTAGGTATTCCTATCTGACCTTCTTAATAATGTAACAGAGCTCATAATCCCAGAGTTGATTAAGCCTGGGACTTTTTGTGAGCTTGGGACCTTCCTTATAGGAAATCTTATTTAAATCAGTGCAGTTCTGTTTGATCACCAACAGCTTAAAACAGAAAGTGTATTGCAAACATCTCTGCTCTAGAGTTTTTTCTATAACTTTCTGGTATGCTAGTCTGTCCATATTTGTTAGGGTACTGGTTGTGTATATACTCCATATTTGAAGGATTTCTTAAAATATTATGGAACTAGATCATTAAACTCCAAAGTGATAAAGTGAATGCAGAGGGGAAAAATTGAGATTGGTGAGAAAGTATTAAATTATGTATTTTTATGATTTGATTCTTGTTTAGGCAGATACTATTCCAGCATCGACAAGCACTAGCTGAACAGCTGAAAGTCACAGAAGACCCTGCTCTTATTCTGCACCTCACATCAATCCTGTTGTTTCAGTTCTCAACCCACAGCATGCTCCATGCACCTGGAAGATGTGTCCCACAGATCATTACTTTTCTTAATAATAAAATTCCAGAGGTATTAACATTTTCAATACTTTTGAAATTTTCAAGCTTTCAAACTCAATATTTTGATTGAATAAACACAAATCATTGTCAACTCTCAGGCACAACATATTAATGTCATCTGCTTGCTTCCAAGAATGTAAACAGTGAATTAGAGGATTGTTTGTTTTTTTGTTTTTAATTTAACATAGCTCAAGAACTTTTCAGGGCTGGAGCTGTGGCTCATTGGTAGAGCACTTGCCTCACACAGGTGAGGCACTGGATTCGATCCTCAGCACCACATAAAAATAAAGAAAGAAAGAACTTTCAGAATCCTTTAAGATCCATATAAAGAATGTTCTGAATTTGAAAATTAAGCTTTCAGGAAAAATACAGAATGTCAGATCTCCTATTTTAGTTTCTCCTTCCTTCTTTCTCATCATAGGATCAGCATACTCTTTTAATATAAAAGTATCAAGGTTTGGTTGTAAAGCAATTAACTTACTTTCAAGGTCTAGTTCGAAAGTCTTGTCCTATACAAATTCTTTTGAGAAACCCCACCCCTCAGCTAAAAGTCATTTGGCTTCTTTAAACCTCCTTATCGCTTTGTACTTTGGTGTTAGAAACTAGCTAAGTCAACTTTTACTAAATTGATCTATGTTCATGGTTTATTTCCCCTAAGCTGTAAACTCCTTGAAAGCAGGGACCTTGCTAGATTCAGCTTTCTACTTACATGACGAGGACTTCATAAAGATGAGGACCTTCAATGCATATTGTCAAACAAATCCTACTTCTTCAGTTCCACATAAAATTGAATTGTGTTTGTAACTTTTACTTCTTCTTCACAGGATCAGCATACTCTTTTGGTAAAGTATCAAGGTTTGGTTGTAAAACAGTTAGTTAGTCAAAAGAAGACTGGACAAGGAGATGATCCCATGAGTGATGAACTAGACAAAGAACAACAGGATGTCACCAATGCTACTCGAAAAGAGCTCCAAGAGCTTTCTTCATCCATAAAGGACCTTGTTCTCAAATGCAGGAAATCATCAGTGACAGAAGAATAATGATCTTAATTTGCTTTTGTTATATAGTGAGCATTTTCCCCCAAATTTAAACTTAAAGGTGAGTAGTCACAAAAAACAGTCAGTGGCAACTCCTTATTCCCCATTGACGTCTCCCTCGATCTCGCACAATTAAATTAAAATAGTAGTGTTATATTAAATGTAAATCTTGTAAAACCTGAATTTTTGTAAAACTGGGTTCTCGAAAGTTTTTCTTTTCACATAAATTCTATGTGCAACTTTTTAGATAAAAATTATTTTCACATAATTCTAAAAAAATATACATTTTAGTTTATTCCAGATGGTAAATGAAGAATGAATTTTTCTGGTAAAGTACTTATTCATTTGCTATTTGATTTTTAAGTGATATCTATATTTATTATGTTCATTTAAGTAGAAACTTAAAATGTAGTCACTTTAAAAAAGAAGAAAAGGGAAATAAAGCCTTCAGTGTGTCAAAAATAAATCCAATTTTATTTTGAGTTAATAGAGTTGCTTTAAAAATAAAATACAGGAATTTTCAGAATATATATATTTTTATTACTAAGTCCTTGCTCTAATTTGGGCCTAGTAAGGGCCTTCCACATAAAAGTTTGCAGGGGCTTCTGGGATGCCTTTATAGATGGGAACACCAGAGAAGCCTATACATTGCTATGCTCTGTTACCAAACAAGCTGCTGAGAAGAGTGAGAGAAAACATGAAATTGTCTGCTTATAGATATGTCACATTTTATATTGGAATGACTAAAAATTTAATACAAAAATTTTTGTTTGATTAATCCAGTTTACATTTCTAAAGTTTGCTTTTTATTTCAGTAGATGCTTTAACATCTAATTCTTTGGAAGTATTTATGTGACAAATTGTTAAGCTGCTTTCTTTAGCAGTGAGAGGATCTATAAATGCATTTAAATCATTGGAACCTTTTTTTTCCAATAATAGAAAACTTACAAAAATTAAATATTTTTGTTTTGTAAAGATTGTGATTTAAAAGTAATTAACATTATTCCTTGGAGTAATCATTTCAACCAAACAAATTTTAAGCAACAATTTAGTATTTATCAAAAAACAATTTAGTAATTTTGAATATAATAGAAAATTAAATCCCAAATATGAAAAAATGCCATTTTATATAATTCCATTTATGGCATTTGAAACTTTATATTTTAAAATGTTTAAATGCAAAATTCAGACTACCTCCACTTTGTTTTAGAAAAAGTATTAATCCTGAGTGAAGTTAATGTAATTTCTAAGCATTGCTATTAAAGTTGATAGGACTGTAACACTAAATTTAAAAATGTGTTCCCGTGGGTAACGTTCTAATATATGTTTTCATAAGAGCAAAGAAGAAAAATGAAAAATCTCTGTGACTACAGAGTCTTAATTTATTTTTGTTTATGCAACTTCCAAAATATTGAACACTCAGCCAGTTTAACTCCGCATTTAAGGACCTTACCATTTATGTTTCAGCAGATACCAAAGTAATTCTTGTTTATGTTAAACTAGATCATAGAAAATAAATAGAAGAGACCATGAAGCAAATAAAATCATTCTGACTTAATCTGTGAAAATAAAGTAGAAGAGACAATGAAGCAAATAAACATGCATTCTGTATTAACTTGTTTGCATTAAATTTTTTTCATTTGTCAAAACAGTTGTTTTTTTCATAGAAAATGAACATTTTTATTGTTTTGTAAATAAAATTATATAAGTGATTTTGTATGTAAAGATCTAATTTCAATAAAGTTAAAATTGTTAAATGGCTATCCACTATGATCTTAATGGGCAGTGTTAAGAATATTTAAAGTTGCCTATTGTTCTTTTAGATTTTATGGTATTATATATCTTCCTTTATTTAAATTAATACTAAAATTAGTTGATAGATGCATTCTGTATGATGTGTTTATATTTTGAATTCTCATTCTGATTATTATTAGCGGATTTGATTTTAATTTTCTGACACAGAAAAATTTTCCATAGTTCTCAGTGTCTTTTAGTAATTTAAAGTTCATCATTCATGAACCATTTTATCTTAGTAAATCACTTCTCAGCCAGATTTCATTAAATGTGTAGTTATATTCTTATATGCCAAACCCTATCATTGCAGTTACAATACAGATATTGGAAACATGCCCCAGATATTTGTATTCTAGTGTGTTCCATCTACAGACCCATGAGTTTTTGAAGAGTCAAAGGAAAACCACTTTGGCCATCTAAAAGATCCAGAGAACAGTAACACATGTTAGCAAAATCACAGTGTATTTTGAGAAAAGACCTTAACACTATATATTAAAACAATACAAGTAATAATTAACCTAAGTGTAAAGCCATCTTGAATGTTTTAGAGAAATACTTTAATCAGAATGAAAATTACCAAGAATGAAGTCAAGGGACAACAGTGATCTGCAGGGTAGTGTAGCCTATATGTTATTCTCATTTACCTCTATTTTTTTTAAATTTTGTCCCTGATCTCTTATGCGTTAATCATTGGATCATGAATTATTTACTCTCAAAAAAAAAACAAGAAAAAAATAATGTATTGCTTTTTCAAAAAGGTCACTCAAGCCAGACTCAAATGGGATTTTTTTTTCTATAAAAAGCTAACTGAAAGAATTGGGTAAAGGTAGGAGGATGGAAATTTGCTTTCTTTCATTAAAATCAGTAATATTTCTCCAGTGTAGATGGGATGTGAAATAAAAACATATATAAAATTTCTATCAGATATATATTTTCTTTTTTTTTTACCATATTTTTTTATTGTTGGTCGTTCAAAACATTACATAGTTCTTAATACATCATATTTCACAATTTGATTCAAGTGGGTTATGAACTCCCAATTTTACCCCGTATACAGATTGCTGTATCACATCAGTTACCCTTCCATTGATTGACAAATTGCCTTTCTAGTGTCTGATGTATTCTGCTGTCTGTCCTATTCTCTACTATCCCCCCTCCCCTCCCCTCCCCTCCCCTCCCCTTTTCTCTCTCTACCCCTTCTACTGTAAATCATTTCTTCGATTTGTATTATCTTGTCTTACCCCTCCTTTCCTCTTATATGTCCTTATGTATAACCCTGAGGATCGCCTTCCATTTCCATGCGATTTCCCTTCTCACTCCCTTACCCTCCCACCTCTCATCCCTGTTTAATGTAAATCTTCTTCTCAAGCTCTTCGTCCCTACCCTGTCCTTGTTTACTCCCCTTATATCAAAGGGGTCATTTGGTATTTGTTTTTTAAAGATTGACCAGCTTCACTTAGCATAATCTGCTCTAATGCCATCCATTTCCCTCCAAATTCTATGATTTTGTCATTTTTTAATGCAGAGTAGTACTCCATTGTGTATAAATGCCACATTTTTTTTATCCATCCATCTATTGAAGGGCATCTAGGCTGATTCCACAATCTTGCTATCATGAATTGTGCTGCTATGAACATCGATGTAGCAGTGTCCCTGTAGCATGCTCTTATTAGGTCTTTAGGGAATAGACCAAGAAGGGGAATAGCTGGGTCAAATGGTGGTTCCATTCCCAGCTTTCCAAGAAATCTCCATACTGCTTTCCAAATTAGCTGCACCAATTTGCAGTCCCACCAGCAATGAACAAGAGTGCCCTTTTCCCCACATCCTCTCCAGCACTTATTGTTGTTTGACTTCCTAATGGCTGCCAATCTTACTGGAGTGAGATGGTATCTTAGGGTAGTTTTGATTTGCATTTCTCTGACTGCTAGAGATGGTGAGCATTTTTTCATGTACTTATTGATTGATTGCATGTCCTCCTCTGAGAAGTGTCTGTTCAGGTCCTTGGCCCATTTATTGATTGGGTTATTTGTAATCTTATTGTCTAATTTTTTGAGTTCTTTGTATATTCTGGTTATTAGGGCTCTATCTGAAGTGTGTGGAGTAAAGATTTGTTCCCAGGATGTAGGCTCCCTGTTTATCTCTCTTATTGTTTCTTTTGCTGAGAAAAAACTTTTTAGTTTGAGTAAGTACCATTTGTTGATTCTAGTTGTTAACTCTTGCGCTATGGGTGTTCTATTGAGGAATTTGGAGCCCGATCCCACAGTATGTAGATCATAACCAACTTTTTTTTCTATCAGATGCCGTGTCTCTGATTTAATATCAAGCTCATTGATCCATTTTGAGTTAACTTTTGTGCATGGCGAGAGATAGGGATTCAGCTTCTTTTTGATGCAAATGGATTTCCAGTTTTCCCAGCACCATTTGTTGAAGATGCTATCCTTCCTCCATTGCATGCTTTTAGCCCCTTTATCAAATATAAGATAGTTGTAGTTTTGTGGATTGGTTACTGTGTCCTCTATTCTGTACCATTGGTCCACCCGCCTGTTTTGGTACCAGTACCATGCTATTTTTGTAACTATTGCTCTGTAGTATAGTTTGAAGTCTGGTATCGCTATACCGCCTGATTCACACTTCCTGCTTAGCATTGTTTTTGCTATTCTGGGTCTTTTATTATTCCATATGAATTTCATGATTCTTTTATCAATTTCTACAAGAAATGCTGTTGGTATTTTGATTGGCATTGCATTGAACTTATAGAGAACTTTTGGTAATATCGCCATTTTGATGATGTTGGTTCTGCCTATCCATGAGCAGGGTATATTTTTCCATCTTCTAAGGTCTTCTTCTATCTCTTTCTTTAGTGTTCTGTAATTTTCATTGTATAAATCTTTCACCTCTTTTGTTAGGTTGATTCCCAAGTATTTTATTTTTTGGGGGGATATTGTGAATGGAGTAGTTTTCCTCATTTCCGTTTCAGAGGATTTGTCGCTGATATACAGGAATGCCTTTGATTTATGCATGTTGATCTTATATCCGGCCACTTTGCTGAATTCATTTATTAGCTCTAATAGCTTCTTTGTAGACCCTTTTGGGTCTGCTAGGTATAGAATCATATCATCTGCAGATAGTGATAATTTAAGTTCTTCTTTTCTTATTTTTATGCCTTTAATTTCTTTCGTCTGTCTAATTGCTCTGGCCAGTGTTTCAAGGACTATGTTGAACAGAAGTGGTGAGAGAGGGCATCCCTGTCTTGTACCAGATCTTAGTGGGAATGCCTTCAATTTTTCTCCATTCAGAATGATGCTGGCCTGTGGCTTATCATAGATTGCTTTTACAATGTTGAGGTATGATCCTGTTATCCCTAATTTTTCTAGAGTTTTGAACATAAAGGGATGCTGTACTTTGTCGAATGCTTTTTCTGCATCTATTGAGATGATCATATGGTTTTTATTTTTAAGTCTATTGATGTGGTGAATAACATTTATTGATTTCCGTATATTGAAACAGCCTTGCATACCAGGGATGAATCCTACTTGATCATGGTATATAATTTTTTTGATATGTATTTGAATCCCATTCGCCAGAGTTTTATTGAGGATTTTTGCATCAAGGTTCATTAGAGATATTGGTCTGTAGTTTTCTTTCTTTGAAGTGTCTTTGTCTGGTTTCGGAATCAGGGTGATGTTGGCCTCGTAGAATGAATTTGGAAGTTCTCCCTCTTTTTCTATTTCCTGAAATAGCTTGAAAAGTAAGGGTGTTAGTTCCTCTTTAAAGGTTTTGTAAAACTCTGCTGTATACCCATCCGATCCTGGGCTTTTCTTAGTTGGTAGTCTTTTGATGGTTTCTTCTATTTCCTCTATTGTTATTGGTCTGTTTAGGTTGTCAATATCCTCCTGACTCAATCTGGGCAGATCATAAGACTTAAGGAATTTATCTATGCCTTCACTATCTTCTATTTTATTGTATAGTATAAGGATTCAAAATAATTTCTGATTATCTTCTGTATTTCTGAAGTGTCTGTTGTGATATTGCCTTTTTCATCCCGTATGCTAGTAATTTGGGTTCTCTCTCTTCTTCTCTTCGTTAGCATGGCTAAGGGTCTGTCAATTTTATTTATTTTTTCAAAGAACCAGCTTTTAGTTTTGTCAATTTTTTCAATTGTTTCTTTTGTTTCAATTTCATTAATTTCAGCTCTGATTTTAATTATTTCTTGCCGTCTACTTCTTTTGCTGTTGTTTTGCTCTTCTTTTTCTAGGATTTTGAGATGAAGTATGAGATCATTTATTTGTTGGTTTTTTCTTTTTTTGAGGAATGAACTCCAAGCAATGAATTTTCCTCTTAGAACTGCTTTCAATGTGTCCCATAGATTCCAATATGTTGTGTCTGTGTTTTCATTTAACTCTAGGAAGTTTTTAAATTCTTCCTTAATGTCTTCTAAAACCCATTAATCACTCAGCAACCTATTGTTCATTCTCCAAGTGATGCTTGATTTTTCCTTTCTTCTTTTATCATTGATTTTCAGTTTCATTCCATTATGATCAGATAAGATGCATGGTATTATCTCTACCCCTTTATATTGTCTAAGAGTTGCCCTGTGACATAATATATGGTCTATTTTTGAGAAGGTTCCATGTGCTGCTGAGAAAAAAGTGTAACTACTTGATGTTGGGTGGTATAGTCTATATATGTCAATTAAGTCTAGGTTGTTAATTGTGTTACTGAGTTCTATAGTTTCCTTATTTAACTTTTGTTTGGAAGATCTGTCCAGTGGTGAGAGAAGTGTGTTGAAGTCTCCCATGATTATTGTATGGTGGTCTATTAGACTCTTGAACTTGAGAAGAGTTTGCTTGATGAACACAGCTGCACCATTATTTGGGGCATATATATTTATGATTGTTATGTCTTGTTGGTGTATGGTTCCCTTGAGCAGTATGAAGTGTCCTTCTTTGTCCCTTTTAATTAACTTTGGCTTGAAATCTATTTTATTGGATATGAGTATGGACACTCCTGCTTGTTTCCGCAGTCCATATGAGTGGTATGATTTTTCCCAGCCTTTCACCTTCAGTCTATGAATATCTTTTCCTATCAGATGCGTCTCCTGTAGACAGCATATTGTTGGGTCTTGTTTGTGATCCATTCTACTAGCCTGTGTCTCTTAATTGGTGAGTTTAAGCCATTAACATTTAGGGTTATTATTGAGATATGGTTTGTTCTTCTATCCATATTTGTTTATTGATGTTACTAACCCTGATTTGTTATCCTCTTTGACTACTTTCCCCCCTTTACTGTCCTATCTCCCATTGTTGGTTTTCAATGTTATTTTCCATTTCCTCTTCCTGTAATGTTTTGCCAAGGATTTTTTGAAGAGATGGTTTTCTAGCTGTGAATTCATTTAACTTTTGTTTATCGTGGAAGGTTTTAATTTCATCTTCTAACCTGAAGCTTAATTTCGCCGGATACACGATTCTTGGTTGGTACCCATTTTCTTTCAGTGTTTGAAATATATTATTCCAGGATCTTCTAGCTTTCAGAGTCTGTGTTGAGAGATCAGCTGTTATCCTGATTGGTTTACCCCTAAATGTAATCTGCTTTCTTTCTCTTGCAGCTTTTAAAATTCTCTCCTTATTCTGTATGTTGGACATTTTCATTATAATGTGTCTAGGTGTGGATCTCTTATGATTTTGCACATTCGGCGTCCTGTAGGCTTCTAGGATTTGGGATTCTGTCTCATTCTTCAAGTCTGGGAAGTTTTCTCGTATTATTTCACTGAATAGACTTTTTATTCCTTTGGTTTGGAGCTCTGTGCCTTCCTGTATCCCAATGACTCTTAAATTTGGTCTTTTGATATTGTCCCATAATTCTTGGATGTTCTGCTCATGGTTTCTTAGCAGACTTGCTGAGCTGTCTATGTTCTTTTCCAGTTGAAATACTTTGTCTTCATTGTCTGATGTTCTCTCTTCTAAGTGATCTACTCTGCTGGTAGTATTCTCAATTGAGTTTTTAAGTTGGTTTATTGTTTCCTGCATTTCTAGAATTTCTATTTGTTTGTTTTTTATTACCTCTATCTCCCTGTGAAATTGATCTTTTACTTCCTGGATTTGTTTGTCAATGTGATCTTTCATTGTCTGATTTTGCTGTCTCATGTCTTCCTTGAGACTCCAGATCATCTGAAGCATATAAATCCTGAATTCTTTATCTGACATTCCATCTGTTGCAGCTATTACCTCTTCAAAGTTGAGTTGACCTGCATTGCTTGTGGTCCTTTCTTTCCTTGTCTTTTCATACTGCTCGAGTTTCTTTCTGCTTGGTGCAACTGTTGTGTTTTTGAAATTTACCCCCTATTTATTTATGTTGCTCTTGTATAGTTGGGAAGTCTCCCTTGCAGGGCGGGTATTGGCTGTGCTCCTCCTCTAATTATGGTGGTCTGTCTACCCCGCTGATCGGTCGCAGGTCTGCCCCCGCTGCGGGCCCGGGTGGCGGCTTTGCTTTGCCCCCACTCCAATTGTGGTAAGGTAACTACCACACCCTGGGGTCGTTGGTCCTGATCTGGATGTGGGTGGTGGCTCTGCTGGGCCCCCACTCCAATTGGTGTGAGGAGTCTACCGCGCTGGCAGACCTCTAGGCCGGTGGGTCGCAGTTCTGCACAGCCCCCACTCCCAATGGGGGTACCCGACTACCTCTCCAACGGGTCGCTGAGCCCCCTCCGGACCCGGGCGGCGACCCTGCTCCACCCCCACTCCAACCAGTGTGACGCGACTGCCTCGGTGTTACGTGTCCACCACGCTGGCAAGCTACCTGGCCTGTCTTGCCAGTTGGCAGCAGGTCTGCCTGCCCTACTTGCTCAGATGGCAGTTCTGCACAGCCCCTACTCCTAATGAGGTTACTTGGCTACCGCGCCGCGGAATCGCTGGTCCTATTCTAGGCGTGGGCGGCTACTCTCTTCAGCCCCAGCTGCATTTGGGGTGTCATGGTACCACGCCGGCGGGTCACTTGGCCTGCTCTGGGCGCAGGTGAAAACTCCACTCTGCCCCTACAGCACCCCGCCGGACCCTGATTGAGAAGCAGTCACCGCCGGTTCCCTAGCCTTGGGCCGAAGCAGCTTAGGTAGCCGGAACCCTGCCTCTCCGATCCCGATACACTCTCTGCTGGGAGCTGGCTCCAGCGAGCGACCCCCACGGGTTCCCCAGCCCCAGGCCAAAACTGTTCCGGGAGTCAGAACCCATTCGCCCCAAGCTCAGCGCACGCTCCACTTGGAGCTGGCCTCCACCGGCAGTCTCCGCAGTTTCCTCAGACCTGGGCCAGGTTAGCCCCGGGAACCAGAATCCAGCTGCTCAGTGCCCGGCGCACGCCTTGCCCGGCACGCGCCTCTAGGAGTATTCTCCACAAGAACCCCAGTCCCGAGCCTGAGCAAGAAATCTGTCTGCTAGACGCAGGCAAATACCCGCCTGAAATCACCTGTTCCGTAGTTGAATGGGCTGAGATCAGTAGAACACGGGGATGATTACATCATTTCTCCGAAATGGTGGCAGCTGTCCTCCTCTGTGGTCTGACCGGTGTCTGGAACCAAACTGGGCCGCTTCTCTCCTCTGTTTCAAAGCTGGAACTCAGCACTAAGGGCTCCGATGTACCACTGGCGGGAGCCCCCCCGGATCCGTATCACTGTTTCCCCGCTCCGGCACCCTGCCGCTCCCCGACGCGCGCCACAGACTCCAGCCACGGGCAATCGCCTGTCAGGCTATGCGACCCTCCGTGCGGAGAAATGGAGCTCTCAGAGCCGAACTTCGCACGATGGAAATCTGTCCACTAGATTCTGGAGCACCTCAATTTCACTGGAACTTCCCAAAGATAGCCTTCAGCCGTTTTGCATCGTCTTTCTCCCACTTAGTGACGCAACGCCCTGGGGTGATGCACTCCCTTCGCCGCCATCTTAGAATCTGCCAGATATGTATTTTCTTAAAAATCTGGGAACACTATAGTGTGGCTATTAATATGGCCTATAATAACACAAGTTGCTCTGCCTTGAGGACCATACTAAGCAATGAAAGAATAAATAGAAGCTAAAAAAAGAAACCCTGACTTGAGGCTTTCAGGAAAAAAAGAAATAAAATTATTTCACTTACACCATAAAAAGGAATACTTTCAATATGTATTAAATTTCTGTACATTTCTAGTTTTTGTTTTGCCACGCTTGCCTCTAATTGCATCTCTGTTCCTTTTCAATGTAATAAGCACTTGATGTTTGTTTTGATGAGCAGGAACAACAGGGTTATATTGATGTGGGATGGAAGAAGACTTGGTAAATTTAAAATCTTGGCTCAGTAATTTCCTGGATCTGTGTGATAGCTTAATAATAGAAATACCAATGTAAACTTTAAAAATATAACTTACGTTCCATCAATGGCAAGAATCAACTATTGCAGCATTTGAACAGAAGTGAAAAGACAATGCAATGGAAAAGAAATGAAATTCAAATTTTTTCAAAGAAAATATGTGACACCATCCCCAGAACTGTGTCCTAATAGAAAAAGTAGGATTAGCCTCAAACAAATGGAAGATAGGGAAGGAAGGCACTTCTGGGCAAAAGAGGTACAGAAGTAATATTATATAAATTGACATGACTAATGAGACATTGGGGAGCCCTAAAGATGAAGAAATATGAAAAGTAATCTGGGAAAGTATAGTGTAAGATGAAGAAGAAAGACCAGAGGGGAATCCTGAAATGCCTTATGTACTAAGCTAAAATGTGTAAGCATTATCCTGAACACATGCATGCATACCCATTAAAAAAGTAAGTTAGCCAGTGTGTGATTAGATAGAAGTGATCTTCCATTTTGGAAGACAATTTGATAAATTAACAAAACCTTTTAAAATGTATACATTATTTGTAAAATCAATGTTTTCTGAGAAAATGTGATCTAAATAAGCACAAGCCTTTTTCTCATTCTCCCTTAAAAGAGGAATACATACAATGTCTCCCATAAAAAGGAAACAGTCTTCTTGACTGAAATATTTTTGTTTATTCAGATGCTAACAATCAAAGGAAAATCTTTTTTCCAACTAGTCAGGCTGAAACAAAAGTCCCAAAGTTTGTCTTTTTATGTTTTTTGTTATTCTATATAAAGAAGTAAAACACTTTGTCAAACTGTTTTTTCTACTATCTGTAGCCCTTGACCTAACTCTATTATATAAATAATGTTGGATAAGTGCTTAAAGCCATGGCATAAGGTTAGTGTAGAAAATAACAGTTGCTTAAATAATACCTGATAAATGTAAATGAACTTAAAGTGAATATGCTAGATTTTTCTTGCCTTTTTCCTAACTAAATCTGCCCTTATTTTATAAATGCTCAATATAAATTTTAGTACTAAAGAAAACAACTACAAGGGGAGACAATGAGCACTATTTCATTATATTGCAGCTGTTCATCATATCACTTCAAAATTTATAACATTTTATTGATTTGGAAAATCATAGTAAGTGAAAAATGATAGGATTTCCTACCCCAAAATATGGCCTCTGGAGGTTCTCTCACCTTCTCCCATCCTTCTCTTCTAAAGTAGGTCATAAGACTTTCATTCAAGAGATATCCTCTCTGTATCTTGAGAAAAAGTATATCCTTATTTCTAAAGAGGAACATTAAGAAGAATCTGGACAAACAGGCCTTAATTACAAAGTTTTCCCTAGTTTATTACCATTAGCTCATACTCCCCTTTTGTCCAATTATACTTCACAACTACTCACTCTTCATTAGACCTAAAATACAAAAATGTTTTTGAGTCTTCATTACTGAAGACTACTGTGTCATGTAAAATGTAAGTAAATTTTTATGCTTTTTACTTATTAATCTATCTGTTGTTATAGGGGTCTCAGCCATGAACCTAGAAAGGGGAAAGATTCCTCATCCCCTATAATTACACACAATGTGGTGATTTTTTAATTGAATATTTCATAATTGTATAAAACAATATATATATATATATATATATATATGTAAACCTTTACTTAAACACACAAACACTTCTTTGTATAGTTAACATAAATACACATACATAAAATTCTTCAGATATGCAAATATTTTGGCTATTTTTTTCTGACATTTTAAACTTTCTTTACATATTTTTTTCAGTTCTTGTTTAATGTTCTGCAAGAAACATTTTTATAATTCAATAAACAAATATTTTAAAATAAATATGGCTCTACATCATTAGATGTAGAGAAAAAATAGACTGAGGCAGATACAAATTGTTTTGTGATTAATGCAACAAGCTATGTAAGAAATGTGTAGACAGTAAAAATGACAAATTTGAGAGATGCCATTTAATGAAGTAGAACCAACAGAGGTGATACGGAGAATGTGAGAATGCAGTTTTGCAGGTTTAATATGGAACACCATAGAGAGTGCAGAGATGAGCACACTGAACAGAAGATGAAGATCTGGAAAGTGAGGGGAAGAAAGAGAGAGAAGTCTTAGGGTAGTAAGACCCTAGAGGAAACTAGAAACATATAATTTAGTGAAACTTAGGGAAGAGAATTTCAAGAAGAAATAGACATAGGCAGAGATGAGAAATATCTTATATGGTTAAAGACAGTACTGGTTATTAAGATTGTCTATGATCTTAATGAAGATGTTTGGTGGAATGGTTCAAGTGAAAGGTAAATTTCAGTAAGTTAAGACGAATACAGGAGGTTTGAAAGTTGAATCAGTGAATGTAGATTTCCCTTTGAGAAAGCATATGTATAAACCAGGACAGTGACTCCATAACTACTGGGCACATAGGAACTTTTACATCTCTGACTCTGCTTCCTTGCCTACAAAAGGAGAAAAATAATGCCTATTTAGCAGTGACATCATTGGATGATGATAAGTTACTAATGAAATCAGAATTTATTGGTAATCATGTTTTCATTTTCATAATGTCTTTGTCATCAAAGTCAGGTAGATAACAAAACATAGTGCTAATTGGCCCTGTATTTCCCTAACTTAAATTCTTTAGTGTAGGTAGATGAGTTTGACCTCAGGGAATATTCACATGTGCTTTAGCACTTAGAATATAGTTTTCATCTGGAAATAAATGGAATTAAGGTGGAGTATTTCCTTGGTCATCCCAACTTCTTCCTGATGTGAGGTAGTTTACTTTTCAAATCTTTCTTCAGATTCAGCTCTTGACATCTTCAACTGCTTTTCATGTTTTGAATTTAGGATTTCAAAAGACCAGATGAGTCTGTCTTTAAATGAAGTCATATAGACATGGATATGACATAACAGTAGTTGCCAACTCACAAGTAAATAGGCGTAAGTCCACACTGGAGGTACAGAAATCAGGCAACTACCTCACATTCAAATTAAAGCCAAGGTTCGAAGTTCCCAAATTTCCCAAGAAAGAAGTGATAGAGGCCACAATCCAGGACATCTCTTTCAAGCTACCAATTCCACAGGTGAGAACATAGACATATGTCTTCCAGATAGTTCAAAAGAAAAGATTCAGCCATTTCTAAACTAAAAGGAAAGTTCTAACAGCCACCAGAAAACAAAACTCAAACCAGATTATTTTAGTCAGCTTTTTTATTGATGTGACCAAAAAACCTGGCAAGAACAATTAAAGATGCAAAAGTTTATTTAGGAGCTCATGGTTTCAGGGATCTCAATCCATAAATGGCCAACTCCATTCCCTGGGGCCTGAGATGAGGTATAATATCATGGTGGAAGGGTACTTAACAAAAACAAAATATAAACCCCAAAGGCACATCCCAAGACACTCCATTAATCCCTTCCCCTTTCAGGGGATTAAAGCACTAATAAGGTTAAATCTCTTATAACCAAATCATTTCATCTCTAAACTTTCCTATATTATTTCACAGATGAGCTTTTGGGGAACACCTAATTTTGAAACCATAACACAGATTCATCAAGGAACAGAAAATGCGTCATCTTTTCAGAGGATTTTTATAGGTCCTCAATTTAGCCTAGTCCTTGGAAATTTCTCAAGTATATAAGTGTTCAAATGAATGTCATATATTTTAAACTTTTTGGAGCCCATCCAAGCATTTCAAATACTAATCCTGGCAGAATTTCCCTTTAAGGATATCCTGCAGAGAACTGGTTACTTGTAATTTTAAGTACAAATTGACAAGGAGTGATTTTTCAGTCCAGTAGGAGTCAGCTTTGTGCATCTCATAAGGCCTGGAGGAAATACAGGGATCCTATTTTTTTCCCACAAACTTAAAAGCAGCAGTTGGGAGGCATCCTCAGCGCTGGTGTTCTCTCTGTTCCTTTTGGAGTTGATTATGCACTTGAGGGGAAACGAAATCATCATATATACTCATTTAATGCTCTTTTAAGTCACAGGAAGAAGCTACTTTAAGAAAAAGTGAGTTTTCAACCCCTATTTTCTTTGTGTTTGATTTACGTTGTGTTTTGACGTCTTGAATTTTTGTAAGGATGAGAGATTTTTTATAAACTTTCCAGTGACTTCAGAGAAAAACTTTTCTTTAGTAAGTACATACCTTATAGTTTCTTAACCATTTGAACTAACAGTTATTGAATTGTGTATCTTGAGATGTCCAGACTTCTCATTTTGATGGTGTGAGTATGAGGCAGCAGAGGGGCGAATAACTCTGGAGGTGCCTCCTGAGTTTCTGTAATATCTTCATAAATGGGCATTGTGGTTAAAAAAAATAAAAAAGGTAGAGGGGAGGAAATTCTGGGTTTTATTTGGCTTAATTTATTTGAATAACATTATCACTGGGGATATTTTATTACTGAATTTATATTTCTTGAGTACATTTCAAAGTCACGGATTTTAAGCAAAAGGAGTTAATGAGATTCTTGTTATTTTCAAGAAAAATCTGCCTACTTTCCAGAAACAGGCATATAACAATTCATGATCTTAGATTTCCTAAAATTTAATTAAAATATTTGTGTCCCACTGATGCAGATATATAATGCACCCCATCAGTATAAAGGGCTTCTATTTGAAACTGAGGTAGCATTATTTAAGTAGAACGCATGCATCCCATTTGTGCTTATGCTTTCTCTCTCGCTATTTTAGGGATGCTTTCTTTGGTGTCTGTCATCCATTTGAAAACCAAATGCAGCTTCGCAGCTGTCAGTTTGGATTTCAGAACTGTGAAAACTAAAAGAAATCATTAATAAAATGTGTAATCCTTATACATAAAATGTAAAAAATCCTCACATCCTGTTAGCCATTGTTTCACATCTGCAATATTGTCATATGTAAATTAGGTACTTTTAGGTACTTATACTAGCAAAGTATATAGATAAAAATGTAACACAGATATTGCAAGCAAGCATCATAGAAGATATTTCTTAGCATATGTGTTATGATATATGCCTGAAGCCATGATCCAAAATTGCTTGAAGGGGAAGGAAAACTTTGATGCCTGTTCTCTGCATGTGTTCTGCATTATGCCAATTATGGGGCTGTTCTACCTAAACAAGAGTAACAGATTTGTGTTTTTAATGTAACACCACCTCACTGACAAGCTTACCTCTTGTGTTTATTATACTTGCCAATAACATTTTGAGTAAAGCTGGATTAATTTGGGCTTCTTAGGCAAGCATAGAATTTTTTTAAAAAATAATTGTCTATATATAACATTTTAGAGAAGCTTTAGGTTTTTTTGTTTGTTTGTTTTCAGTCTAGGAAATGTGATCCCTTTTGAAATGAAAACCAAATGCTAGGGCTCACAGGGAAGTTCTGAATCAGATGTCAGTTAAATATGTTTGCATTTCCCTGTTCTTATAATTAATTTTCCCCCTGGTTGTCATAATTTTTCTTGTTACCATTTAGTACTGTATATGAGACTTTGAAGAGAAGGAGAAGGAAGGAAAGGAAAAGGACTTCTTCCCATCAAAACACCTCCAATCTTTTCAAAATGACCAGCTTGAGCATTTACCTATCTACATCAGCCCAAATTGGTCTCACAGTTCCCCTTAAGATTCTGATAGGATCAATAGTGGGAAGGAGCATTAAGGGCAAGCCAGTAAAAAGAAAGAAAGAAAGAAAGAAAGAAAGAAAGAAAGAAAGAAAGAAAGAAAGAAAGAAAGAAAGAAAGGAAGGAAGGAAGGAAGGAAGGAAGGAAGGAAGGAAGGAAGGAAGGAAGGAAGGAAGGAAGGAAGGAAGGAAGGAAGGAAGAAAGAAAGAAAGAAAGAAAAATCAAGCATAGGTTTTGCCCTGAATGCTTTACAAAATGCCCACATAATTTATATGATTTCTTTCCATTGTCCCTTTGGCTCTGGCTAAACAGCTCTACTTGGGTGTCTCACAATATTCTCAATATTCATCAATCATCGTAATCTAAAGGTAAACTAATCATTTCCTTCTCTTCCTCTCTCTACTCCCCTCAGATGTACCCTCATATAATAAATGATGCATCATCCAACCAGTCACTCAAGCCAGAAATTGTGAATAAACTATCTTCTTCTCTCCTTAATTCATGTACCAAATATACATCCAGCTTGTGCCATTTTGACCTCATAAATTCACCTACTTCCTTTCTTTGTCACTACTGCCACCTATTTCACCCAGCCATCTTCTTTCACTTGGTTAACAGAAGTCCTTTAACTGGTCTTCCTGCCTCTAGAACCACTCTCTTCCGCTGTACACTCTATACTAAATTTATATAGTACCCACATTCCTTCTCAGAGAACTCATTCTTAGAGAAGCAATACAGTGGATTGTCCCGAATCCCATCAAAATTTAGGGTGCTCAGAACCACTTCCCAGTTTTTGTTAAAATGCAGATTCTGGTTTTTTCATTGTGGGTATGTGTCGGAGCTCTTGAGTTCCTAACAAGAAAGATCCCAGGTGATGTTGAAACTATTATTTCATGGACAACATTGAGAAGCAAGGATCTAGGATATGCTATTTTGTGCCAGACTGGCTCAAGTTCAAATCACAGTTATGCCACCTATAACTTCAGAGAACTTAGAGAAGTCACTTAGCCTCTGTGTGTCTGGTTTTCTTTGTCTATAAAATGGAGATCATAATGGTGTACCTCTTCCTTAAGTTCAATGTAGCAAATGAATATACTGATTTTAAAATTATTTATAATAATGCCTGGCACCGAGTGCTAGTCACTATTATTACATGTCAAGACTGAATAATTTGGCCTTTACGTTTGTTTTTTATCTTTCAGTACTTGGCTGATACTTGCATACACACACACACACACACACACACACACACACACACAACATTTAGGCCACACTGAATGATCTTCAGCAAATGAAGAACAGGGCAAATGCTTCTTTTCTGTCAGGCCTCCCTGGGTATTTTTCTGCAAATCACTCTGCATACAACCTAACTCATCTCAACTATTTTCACCTTTCGGCTCTCACCTTAGGTGCTGAAGTCCCTTGTAATACTGAACAACCAACTCTCATCAAGTTATATATTTGGCTCCACTCTCATAATACCAATGTGCCCCTATTGGACACATTGTAATCTAATTCCTTTGTGTATCTGATAAGAGCATGAGACTGTGACAATTACCACTCAATTTCCACCATCCTACGTACTCCTTTGCAAGTCATGGATGATCAATAAACAATGAATGCACTTTAAACACACATTTTCAAAGACCTATAAAATGAAAAATAGAGACAAGAATAAAAATCTTTAAGATCTGGGTCTTTTTTTTTTTTTAAAGGAAATAAGGTTTAGAATACATCGACTTTCTTTCCAAATGCTGCCTCTGTGTTAGTCTGTGACTCCATAGGAAAAAAATAGATACATAACCATATATTTATAATATACATTCAAGTTGGATATATTATTTACTTTATATTAGGGTAACAGTGTGTGTATATACACACACACACACACAGATACATATAAATGAGATATCATCATTTATTCAGCTATTATTAAAGGATACTGAAAGAGACTGAAAACAATATGCATGACACCAAAATGACTTTTCTCTGAGAATAATTTGGGTTTCTTGTTTTATCAGGGTAATTAGTTTGTGTGAAAAATTAGATATATGGTGATGAGAAGGTGAATTCAAACCTAGAAGAATTTTTAGTTCACATAAGATGCAGGGGCATGTCAACAACAAGTCCTAAATTCATTAAAGGAACAGGCCTGAGTCATAATGTGAGAGCAGCAGTATGGCTTCTAGAAGAGTCAAGGTTTTGAAATCTGGTCTGTTCTAAGTTCTCTGTGCACTTGGGCAAGTTACTTCTTTCCAGACCTTTAAGATTAAATAAAATATCAGGTAGCACTTTATATTAGGGTAACAAAAAACTGTTTATTTTTCCTCCTCAAATTCTTCTGTTATAATTTTGTCTCTACTAGAATATCTAACTTAATATTTAACAAAGATTTGAGGTTTTATTTATTTATTTATTTATTTATTGGTTATTAATTTTGCCAGAACAGAACTCAGCAAATCCTTAGTTATATTTTCCATTGTTATTTTGAAATTTCTCCCCTCACATTATTGAAGAATATACTTTTTAATATTATTTCTAATTTCATTGCAATTACAACACTAAAGAAGTGGAGTGGAGAAATGGGCTTCTGGGGTTCTTGTTTTCCAGTTTGATTTTTGTTTCCTTACTAATCTCTTAAAATTCTTCATAAAATAATTTAAGTAACATGACAGTCACCTGACTCCTAATACTTTTTAAAGTACTAATAGTCATATTAGCCAAGATATCAAACTATTCACCATGTTTTACACAACCAAAAAATCACACATATTTTTTCATTTCTATATTAATTCACTTATTCACCATTTAGTTCAAATTAATATAGATCTATAGAAAAATCAGGTAAGGTGTTCAAGTTTCTCATATCATGAAACTACATTGTGCTAATTATCATCCAAGAGGTTCCTATAGACAGGAGTTGCCCATTACAAATTTTAACTAAATGTGTCTCAGTATAAAATAAGAATCTCTCAAATTTTGTCTAAGAATTTTTCTTCACATAAAGATCAACACTTCTTCAGCAGATTTATGGGTATAATTTGCATTTTTAAAAATGAAATCATCTTACACCAAACTGTTGTGGTGTCTAAATTAAGATTTCATTTTTAAAAATAATTCCTTGTCTTATAATACATTAAGCCTAATTATCTCTTCCCCTTGAACATTTTTATAATTATACAATCTCTGAAGACTCTAACCTTTGACCAATAATTTTTAAATTGAACAATTGTACTTTAATTTTGTTTGATTTCTTCATTATTGTCAAAGTGATATATTAGAATGTATCATTTAGAAAGAATTGAAAATTAAAACTCAAAAAAACTCAATAACCTCAATCAAGAAGCTTAACATTTGAGCATATTTTCTTCTAAACCTGTTTTTTACTTTAAAAAATATGTAATTGAGATCACACTGATTATTCTATTTCATACTTTTTTTAACTTAAAGCAATATTTTAAGTATTTCACCATTCCATTAAATACTATTCCAAACTCCATTGTTAATGACTTCTAGTATTTTAAATGTCATTTAGTAAGTTCTAATTAAAGCTTACTACATACTTCAGCAAACACCAGAAAAATATAAGTAAAAGCACAATATATATTTTGAAACTAACTATAGATTACAGGTCAGCAAATATTTTCAGTAAAGACACATATTAAACATTTTAGGCTTCAGAACTATGCATGTCTACTGCTATAGCTGCTAAGTAGTCAAAGACTGTCTCTGATGAATGAGTCTGGCTATAGAACTCTAATAGAGTTCCAATAGAACTCTATTTATGGACATCAAAATTTGAAATTTATCTAATTGCCTGTGTTAAAAAAATATATTATTCATTTGATATTACTTTCTATTGTTTAAAAATGTAAAAGCTATGTTTAGGTCCCTGGCCTTTCAAAAACAGGGAGGCAATGGCTACATTTGGCCCTACATTTGCCTACAGTGACCTCACCTCTCTCCTAGAGCCTGGTTTCAAGGACCCTACCTTCCAAGGTGGAACATATGCATATTCATGTGTTTTTGAGAATAGGTAAGTAGCTTTCAACGGATGCTAAAAAATATATTAAATATAAGTTATTAAGATACTCTGATGTAGAAAAAACACAGAAAAGCACTTTATAAACCATAAATCCCTATTAAAATGAATATTAGTACTTTAGTTTTGTTTGTTTTTAGAGAGAGAGAGAAGAGAGAGAATTTTTTTTATTTATTTTATTTATTTTTCAGTTTTCAGCAGACACAACATCTTTATTTTATTTTTATGTGCTTCTGAGGATCGAACCCAGCGCCCCACGCTTGCCAGGCAAGCACATTACCACTTGAGCCACATCCCCAGCCCCAAGTACTTTAGTTTTTTGTTTGGTTGGTTGTTTTTGGGTACCAGGGATTGAACTCAGGGGCACTCAACCACTGAGCCACATCCCAAGCCCAATTTTGTATTTTATTTAGAGACAGGGTCTCACTTAATTACTTAGCACCTCGCTTTTTTGCTGAGGCTGGCTTTTGAATTTGAGATCCTTCTGCCTCAGCCTCCTGAACCCCTGGATTACAGGCAAGCACCACTGCACCTGACTCATATTAGTACTTTAATTATGATAATATTTACTTAGACAACGAAGGATCTGAGAAAAATTAATGGAAATAAATGTCTGCCATTAACAGAATTCTACCTGGGAAACTGATACTTGAAATCTAAAAATGTAATAAACTGTAATCTAAAAAAAAAAAATCGGTAACCAGTTAAATTTTACAGAAAAAAATAGGAATTAATAATTATTCCAGTTGAGATAATTGGAATGTTTATTGTTTTGTTTGGGGTTTTTTTGTTTTGTTTTTTGAAAAATTCAAGAATTTACAAATAATGCTATTCAATCATTCAGCTTGGTTTTGTTAATTACTTTTTAAACTACAATAACTAGCATAATCAGAAAAAGGTAATGCTTCTTAATTTAATATTTAATATTCTGGTTAATAAAAGTTTATATGTCCATTTTTATATATTTATGTATATATATATATATATATATATATATATATATATACATTATTGTTATATATGAGTACATTTTTAAGTTCCACTTAATCATGTACATCTCCTTTCAGAATTCTCAACTGAGAAATACACACAGGGTACTATATATGGATCATTTTATTATCAGTTTCATTACTGTTAAAACTGAACAGGGAAACAAAAATTGCATAGTTGAGCCTCTTCCTAGTGGGAGTGAGGAAGTGGGCACCACAGTCTCTTCTCCAGGTGGGACAGTTGCAGGGGACTCCCTCCAGGGAAGCAAAATGTGAGGTATGTGCATTGACATTTCCAACAGAGTGAGGGAAAGAACATGGGCTCCACTTGAGAGTGCCCCTTTGCTCAGTTATCAGAAAAAGTGACTATTCTGGTGGAGAAGAATGAGTGAGCCTAGGGAAAGGGAGGTATTTTACCTTGAATACTTTCAAAGAGAGAAATTTCTAAAAAGGGGAAACAAAAGGAGTGAGAGTTTCTCTCATATGATTTTTAATTCAAGAAAACATTCTTGGCCTATTTTAAATGTAAGTCATCCATGAAAATTGTTGAAATACCAGGTCAGAGAAATTTTTAGTTCATAGAATACATCCGAGCTTTGTCTTTGCAGTGTTATCTTCAGTTGGTTAAGAAGAAAAAAAATAATAAGCTAAATATATTTGTAGCTTTTAAAGTTCTCACATGTAAAAATAGTTTAAATGTGACCCTTCTGTTTTCCAAGCATGGACTGATGCTGCCTTCCAGGTGTGATCCCTGTAGTAATTCTAGTGACAGTCATTTGCCGGTGTCCATGCCCCTTGTCACTAATCCACTGCCTCCCACAACCGGGAAATGCCCTCTGCTTAAGAACCCTCCCAGCACACACTTTTTCTTAGATACTATTCTTTGTTGGTGGTGGGGAGTGCCGGGGATTGAACTCAGGGGCGCTCAACCACTGAACCACATCCCCAACCCCATTTTGTATTTTATTTAGAAACAGGGTCTCACTGAGTTGCTTAGCACCTAAGTTGCTGGCTTTGAAGTCGCCATCCTCTTGCCTCAGCCTGCCCAGCCACTGGGATTATAGCAAATGTCACCATGCCCAGCTGAGAGTCTATTCTTTATTGAACCTTCAAGGCAGAAGTTTTGCCTAGAGTTTGAAAACAGGTAAATGGCTTCTTCTCAAAACTAGAAGAAGCTTTACACCTAGAGTTTTCTAGAAGTTTCCTGAAATTATCAGAGCACCCTGTGCATCCCTCCAACATTTCCACAAGACCTCTTTCC
Source organism: Urocitellus parryii (assembly GCF_045843805.1). NCBI lineage: Eukaryota > Metazoa > Chordata > Mammalia > Rodentia > Sciuridae > Urocitellus > Urocitellus parryii. The sequence goes on along the minus strand of NC_135538.1, from coordinate 64,273,618 downwards.
TTTCTTCTCACACTCTCTTTCATTCACAGATATTTACTGAGGGCTCATCATATGCTGGCAATATAACAGACAGCACGAGTCTAATGTGAACATAGTATTTTCCCTGCATTTTTTATTGAACAGGAAAAAGGTGAGAATGTAGAGCCCAAGGTCTGTTCTAAAGGAAGAATGATGGAGTAAAGAAATAGGGTGTGTGTGTGTGTGTGTGTGTGTGTGTGAGAGAGAGAGAGAGAGAGAGAGAGAGAGAGAGAGAGAGAGAGAGAGAGAGATCAGCATGTGAGCTTTTTGACCCGGTCTTATCTTCATTGCCAAATACTATTGGGAGCCAAAGTTAACACTTAAGAGATTTAACAGAATCTACACAATGAAAATACATGTGCTTAGAGGGCTGCTTGTTACTGTTGTTTTAAAATATGAGATAGACAGACTGCATACAATGCCCAAGTGCAAAAGGTCTTCAATGCTATGCTAAAGAGATTGAATTAATGAAGGTCACCAAAAGCAGAATGATTCAAAATCAAATAAATTAATGTCTCCAGATTGGCTTCTTTTGTAATAAAACAGGAGTGGAGTGGCTATTTAGTTGTAAAGCTGTTCTATAGCTGAAACTCTTGACTTCTTTATTCTATATTCATTCAACACATGTTTGCACTAGGCTTTGTTTCAGGCACCAGGGACACAACACTGAACAAAACAGAAAGGTCCCTGCTATGTTTGTGTGACCCTTGGGAATGGCCTTAAGAATTCACATGTTAAGGAATGTTTAGAATGGAATCTAAAATTATACTAAACCGAAACTAATATTTATCAACTAATACTCTGAACATTTGGCTTCCATGGGAATGGTAACAGATCATCCCTTTTTTATGTACAGAATTATCAAAAAAACCAAATCATCATCAACACGTTCTGTTTCCAAAGCACTAAACATAAAACTGCTGAATGAGGGCTGCAAGTACTTTCACTACAATCATTTTTGACACATGCTAAGAAGCAACTTTGCCTAAATCTTTGAGACTGAAAACAGATAAAACTTAAAGCTGGTGTTAAATATTGAATAATCCTCCCCACCATCACTATGACCAACAAACTTTAAACTATTCAAAGAATAGGTTGTAATTATTGGTTCATATTATCACCAAAGTACAGGACACAGCTCTGCCTTGGTAGGAGGTAGATTATTTTGTTTCAGGTATAAATACTGAAAAAAATAGATATCAGTCTCCACCTTCCAACTCCAATCCAATATCCCTCCATACACACCACACATACATCTCATATGCACACATCACTACCTCACTTTCTTAAGTAAGGATCCAACTTTTGTTTTAGATTTTTCATTCCAACCTCCATAGTAATTTAATAATAACTATAATAAACAAAAACAAGTAAAAATTGAGCTTTCTTCAGTGCTGGAGGGAATTTGTACTTCCTTTGAAGATAATTGTTTAATTTCATTCAGCCACAGGCAGCTTGGCTTCCGGCAAGAATGAACCTCTCTGATTATGCATATGAAGCTGTTACCTGCACAGTAATTAAAACATGGAGTGACAGACCCAAATAAGAGGGCTTTCATCTCTCTTCTTGTTTATTTTCAAAAAAAAAAAACATGGCAATAAGCAAAGATGTCTTTTCAAACAAGCTTTTTGCCCATTTCCATATGGAAAAACCAAACCAAACAAAAAATGGCTTCTAATAGATGCTGAGAAACCTGAATTCTTGCTGGAGCATACTTACTAGTTGACCAGCTTAAAAAACAAAAAAAAATCAATATGCCCCTCCAAACTCAGTTTTTCTTGTTTGTTTGATGGAAAGAACACGCTAAAGAGCAAACTAGGGATTTCAAAAACCCCTCCCAGCTCCTGGATTTAGTGGTTCTGTGAAGATGAGTTTGGATCAGAGGTGTGTTTTTTAAAGGAAAGAAAAAATAACAAAATGACTGAGCACTAAGAGGCTTTATTGCTAAATACCTTTATCTGCACTGGGAATTCCTTTTCCCTGCATTTCCCTACAATTCTCCCTCAGCTCTTCCTTTTCCTCCCCTCCTCCCTCTTCCTTGTACTTCTCCTTCTCTTTCTCTTTTCTCCAATATTTGGAATTTAATTTTTAGTAAACTATAATGGAAAATGCTAGTTAGTTGTACAACTATTCATTGCAGAGCAGAATTCCTTTCTTTTATTTGAAAAAAAAAAAGTTCATAAAGAGTAAAGCTTAGAAAAAGTTGAGCACAATGACCAAAATAATGACAAATTTAAGATTGTCATTAGTGGGTCACTAAACTGGCATCTAATTTTGGCTGATATTAAAAGAAAATCTGTTATTTTTATTTAACAACCTGATCCTAAATAGAACACTGATTGCAAACATAATAAAAATAGAAGCTTGTGGGCTGGGGATGTGGCTCAAGCGGTAGCGCGCTCGCCTGGCATGCGTGCAGCCGGGTTCGATCCTCAGCACCACATACAAACAAAGATGTTGTGTCCGCCGATGAATAAAGAATAAATATTAAAGTTATCTCTCTCTCTCTCTCTTTCTCTCTCTCTCTCTCTCTCTCTCTCTCTCTCTCCCCCCCCTCACTCTCTCTTTAAAAAAAATTAGAAGCTTGTTATATATAATTCATTTGGATTATAATGTGGGGATTTTTAAATTAAATATTTAGAAAACTTTATTTGGATGATGAGCTCCTAACAGGAGAGAAAGACTAGTTGTACCAATATCTTCTTGGAACTTAGTTTCTATCCCTGTAAAATGAGGACTTGAAACTGATTTCTCTCTGGTTCTTACATTCTCAGGAGATTCTATGTATACAGATGTCTATTAAGATTTGATTTAATTTTTTAAAATAGTGATTTCCTACATTTGCTACATTTCAAGAGTACAAAGTATGCTACACAGTAAAATATAAATCCTGCTGCCTTCCCTGTCTCTTCATCACTATCTTTTTGTGTCCTCAATAGTAACTCTAGGTATTTTAAAATTAAATGAAGTCGACTTGGGTTTTGATCAATACTAAACATTATATAACTATTAGAATAACAAATTAAATATAGTCTTAATTTTTTGTCATTTTCCATCTAACATTATTTCCTACACACTTTCTTCCTCAGTTATGTTCATATTTTTATAATTCCTAATAATTTTAAGATAGTTTGATATGTATTATCTCATTTGCTCTAAAGCATTATCTACAAATATCATTTACAAAAGTTTACCTTGTAAGGCTGATTATGTCATGTTTTTGCGATACGTGTACTTATCTTTTATTCAAAAGATGCCTAGTTATAATTTTGTAAGGGCTGGGGTTGTGTCTCAGTGGTAGAGCTCTAGCCTTGTACGTGTGAGGTCTTGGGCTCGATCCTCAGCACCACATAAAAATAAAATAAAATAAAAGTGATGAGTCCAACTACAACTACAAAATAAGTTTTAAAAAAACAAATAAATTTATAAATAATAATTGTCTATCAAATACAAAGTGATGGCATGATTTATGAATATAATGTGGAATCATTAAATCAAGCTAATTAAAAATCATACATTTGGATTTTGCCAAGATATGTATTGTCAAAATGCCTAGTGGGATCCCATAATGGAGTGGTTTTATAAAGCATTACTATGATCCAGTCAGTCCCCTTAAATCATGAGAATTATTCACTGAGAGTTAAGAATTTGAAGGAAGATTTGAAACTTCAACAATATAAGAAGTGGTGTCTTATGACAGATCTTTGGAGATAGGCTGCTAGATCTCAGAAAAGTGCCAAGTTGGGGCCTTCCTAGGTCTGCAAAGGGTCAAAGAGAGCACTCCAGTTATCAAAATGTCCCACTACACTCTCAGCCCTCTGCAGACTTAATGAGAGTCTAAAGGCTACAATGACCACTGTTTTATTTTTTATTTGTTCTTTTTAGATATACATGACAGTAGAATGTATTTTGACATATTATACATACATGGAATATAACTTTCCATATTACCACTGTTTTTGGAAACAGATTTTTAAAAGATGTAAAGAGATGGTGAAACTATATTCCATACCTAGACCCATCAGCAAAACTGTTGGTAGACTTGCAAAGATATAAGATACTGGTATCCCTTGATGAGGCCTACCAAATCTAGAGGAAAAGAAACAATGTATCGCAGAGACTTGTTGGGAGAAAATAAACAATGTATCTGGAGACTTAGAAATCAAGGGAAGGCTGCTCACTATGCTCTTATGTGGAGCACCTTTTAGACAAAAGAAACCAGGACATTGCCCCCAATGGAACATTCCAAGACAGGAGATGGCTTTTGAACTTGAGTCATAGTCACTTTCAATAAAGTAGGGATCCTTTACAAGTTATTATCAGTTTTACTTGAGGCATTTTCGGAGATTATTCAATAAGAGTTGGGTACTGGTGGCTCCAATTAGAGTACAGAAAAGAGGAAGACATAATTGTTGATCTGAGTGAGTACGAATTTTGGTGGTAAGGGATATACCAAGCTCCAAAAGATTTATAATATGAGGTAAAATTCAAAACATATTTAAGAGAAACATGAAAGGTTCTCATTAAGCATGTTACAAATAATACAGTTTCTGAATATGCCTTCATACATCTTAGAATTAAAAGGCTAGAATCTTAAATAGGCTCTTCTTCTGAGTAGAAGGCCCAGAAATGAGCTCTTCTCTCATCCTTAAGTTTTATGAATTTTAAGAAGATCATAAACCAACAGAAGCTAATACACACTAGTGCCAGGATACATGAAAGTCAATATATTATATAGTTAGTCTTGTATAAGCTCAGGAAAGAATTATGTGATCATGAAATCTTATTTATTGCTTTTAGTTGAATGGCTGAAAGTTCTTCCTAATTTTTTTAACTGAAGTTGTCATTTATGTAAATCATGGATTTTATAAACCTGTTTTATAGCTCTATTAGATAAAGAATATTTAATCTGATCTATCATTATAAATTGGTATAAATTAAGTACACTCTTCATTTTATTGGGCAGTTTCCAATGATATCCTTACATTAGCAGAGTAGAAACTGTTCATTATATTTGAAAAGATATTTGTTCAAAGAAAATCATAGAAAATATTTTTGTTAATTCTCCTACATTATGAATAGCATATGCTTTTATTTTTTGAAGATTATACAGTGTAAAGATAATCAAATAGAGTGTGGTGATTAGATAGCTCTGCAAAGTTCCTCTAAGTTCCTGGAAGAAGGATTATTAACCAAAACTGCTCTCAAGCAACTGTTTAAACTGAATATATCTATTATCCATTGAAGGTGATTCAATTCCATAAGGACTGATTTTTTTTCCCATCACTGGCTATTAAAGAAAATTTGTTTACCTGAAAGCATGCAAGAAAATAATAACCATCTTGTTCTTATACTGATAAATTCATAATCTCTCTACAGTTCAGGAAATTAAATTCAAGAGTGGAAAAAAGTTACACAAAGACATTATCTTTCTTTCTGATAATGAGCATTTCACCAGACCATGGCAAATCTTTTATGTGATGTTAACCACGAAATAGTAAGCTCTGAAATTTTTCAGCTAATTAATGTGTGTTACAGATGTGGCCTGGGTTAAAGGTTTGAATCTTCCTCAGTAATCTTAGTTTCCACAATGGACAGATCACACTCTGCTAGATCACCTTGCATGTGTCAATATATATGCATTGGGAAGGAGGTAAAAATCAACGCTAATTAGCCAGATGAATGAAGCCCCCTCTGCACTGCTGAGAACAAACAGCTCCTAGTGTCCAAGCTCTGGCAGTAGTTGAATATGATGAAGAAATCTCTAAACAGAACGGAAAACCAAAAACAAAACTCCTGTCATGATTAATAACTTCAAGTAACTATTTAGAGTTCTTGTTGAATATTCCAAGGGACATAGAGAGGAGAGTACTTGCTCATTTGTATTAGATCTGTAGTGTCCTCAAGGTCCATCTCTAGGAAACAGAGCTGATTTGGAGATTCATATGCTATCTCTACCAGGTGCTGAGCCTGTGTGAAACTATTAGATAAATTATCTCTTTGAGTTCAATTCTTGTCTATACCAAACCCATGCACCAAATCAAATCCTCAAACAAGTTTTTTGTGAAAAATCCCAAGAAAACATAAGGACTAATTTGCCCTTCCAAAACACCTTTCACAAGAATGACAGAACAAGACTTCAGGGAGTGGAAGGGCAGACTCAATATCTTTGAAGTGACTTAGTTCCTTTGGGATCAAAATAGAGGCAAGCATAAGGATGGGTTTAACAGCAGGAAGTTAGATCTGGATAGCCAGAGATCTAGATAAGCCAGTTCATCCTTAAAGAAACATACTGTTAGTTTTTTTTAAAAGAACAAAGTTTTGATAAAATATTTCTACATTTATGCCTTATTAGGAATTATATTTACCTCTATTTTCAGTAATAGCTACCATAATTGCATGATTCTGAAAGTATTATCTCCAAAAAAAAATCATGTGAAGTGCTGTGTTTTTTTTCCTTTGTTGGTATCCACAAAACAAATTAACCAGATGGAAAGCTCTAGTCAGCTGTTTTATTTCATGGGAGAGTAGTTCATCAGCTCTCAGGAGAATTTGTGTTCGACCTCTCCACACAAGGCATTGAGCTTCCAACAAACTGGGCTTGCAAGTATATCCCCAGAGACTACTATCAAACATTCCACCACAATTCTATGATGCTTGTTTTAGGTTATTTCTGATTGATGGCCTGAAGTTATGGCTTTAGTTATTTTTAAGATTATTTGTTGAGTTTTTAAAAAGTAGCATTTGAAGTGGGAAGAAAATAGCCTCGTTCTTCAAAATGTGAACAACAGTTACAATTGCCCGATTTGCATTAAGCCGAGTGTTCCTATAACCAATTCACTATGGCTTTTCCATTCTTACATCCCACTTGATCCTGGACTAGGCCCACAAGCAGCTAATATTGTTCTCATTTTATACTTAAAAAAAATAAGGGCCAGAAAAGTTAATTGGCTTCTAAAACAGAGCAAATTATATGCAAGCGCTGAAGCATCCAGGGCAAGAATATGCAGCTTCTGATTTCTAGCTCAGTACTTTTCTCAGTCTCTGGTTATCAGCAAAATAAATAAATAAATAAATAAGGAGGTACACACAGCTCCACTCCACCTCACCCTCAGAAACAGAATAAAAGAAGAAAGGGAAACCTAAAAGTAGATCCTATTTACTAGTTATTATAACACCTCCACAGATTTGAAATATTTGAATTTTTTTTTCTTCCTCAAAACCTACTTATTCTCTCTGGCTTGTCATATACAGACTAGTAATAAATGTGGAGGATTTATTTCCCTCATGTATTTCATTTAACTCCCCAAAATATTATCAAATTTGGCCACTCATTACATCAAAAACTCTGGAGCTACCACCATGAACCACAGAGGACACTGTCCTTGTCATCCAGTAAAGACACAGTAGTTCCAAAGCCATGTGCACAGACCTGGGAAGGCCAATACTACTTTCAACAGAGAATTGAAGTGTCTCATCAAGCACTTCAAAAACTGTTTAATCAAAGCTCTTTGGTGCCCCACGTTGAGAGAAAACCCTATTAATAGTACTAAACAATCAGCAGCCTACATCTGCAGGCTTTCTAAGTTATCTTCTTCAGCTGGTATTCAAAGGGCACTTGAGCTGCCTTCTTCAGCCACTCTCCAGGAATGGTAAAGAAACTCTTTGCACCTTGGCAGACCCTGAGACTCTACCTGCTGTCCTCTAACCTTTATTCTCAATCCTTTGACATGTCTGCCACATGTATAGTATGTGTGAATTAATTCAATAGTCCAGTGAACACACTTCATGCAAATTCTTAATTCTTTTCTATTCAAGCCTTTATCTTTTACTCTGTCGATAAAATCCCCTTTGTATATATGCTTTCATTAGTACTGGTCTTAGACTTCAAGTTTTCCGTGCATTCATTTATTCAGCTGCAAAACTTATACTGAGATTCTGCTATAACTCCTGAGATACACAGACAAAGTAGGTGATTAGGTGATGTCTCCACCCTTGAGAGCTAACAATCCAGTGAAAGAGACACACTGTAGAACTAAACAACTGTAACAAAACACAGAGAAAAAAAAATATCAACTTAACCCTGAGCAATTACTGTGTCCTGAGAAATATGAAACTGCTACAAAGAAAAGGATTTGTAACTGGACCTTGATTGATGAGGAGAAACATCCGTCAACGTAGATGGGCAACAAGGAGAAACCAATTACAGACCTAAGGAAAGTCATGGGTGATGGTGGAAAGGCATAAAGGGACATAGAGTGTTTGAAGAAGAGGAAGTCACTGAAAGTTGCTAAAGCACAGGTGTTGAACAGTGCAGGGCTAGAAAGGTAGAATATAGGAAAAGAGTAGAGAATATAGTAAAGGTACTCTGTGCTACATAATTGGGTTTAGATTTTGTTTTAAAGTCAAAGAAAAGCTGTTAAGAATTTTTTTTTCACAAGGAAAAGAAAATGATGAGTCTGGGAAAGATTTGGGGGGTGGCGGGATACTTGGGAATTAAACCCAGGGCTTCATACTTGATAGGCAAGTACACAAACACTAAGCTACATACTAGTCCTTTTTTAATTTTTATTTTGGGTCTCACTAAATTGCCTAGGCTGGGCCTAAAACTTTTAATCCTCTGCCTTGGCCTTTCTGGTAGCCAAGACTACAGATGTGCATCACCAGCTCATCTGAGATTTTTTTTAAGCATTGAACAAGATGTTCTAGGACTCCTAGGGGAAATTGAGTTTATCAACAGAAAATAAAGACATGTAATAGACATTTGCTTATTTCTCCTCAATACAGTAAGACGTTTAATAAAATTTTTAGTTCAGTGTAAGTCTTTAGGTCCATCAGAGACATGAAGAGGGACTAAACTAAGATTTACGAGATGCTTCTGAGGTGAATGGAATGGAGTACCCAAAGAACATGTGCAGGGGTGCAAATAGAGAGGAGAAAGAACAGCTACCACCTTATAGAGCAACCTTGGTCAATGAGACTTCAATAATGCCTTTGACATCAGCCACCACCCTGCTTTTACAGCAACAGTATTCACTAAAATCAAGGTCCAGTTACAAATCCTTTTCTTTGTAGCAGTTTCATATTTCCCAGGACACAGTAACTACTCACCGTTAAGTTGGTCTTTTTTTTTTTTTTTTCTCTGTGTTTTGTTACAGAAAACAACCTAGGTAAATCCAGTTAAGTATGTTCAAACCAAGATTCTTTTTTAAGTTAATTTTTTATTTATATATGACAGTAGAAAGCATTACAATTCTTATTACACATTAGAGCACAATTTTTCATATTTCTTGTTGTATACAAAGTATATATTCACCAATTTGTGTCTTTATACTTGTACCATCATTTCTAACCTCCTCCCTTCCCCTCCCCAACCCTCTATGAATCAGCCTCCTTATATCAAGAAAACATTAGAAAAAAAACATTTGACAAAATACAGCACCCCTTCATGTTCAAAACACTAGAAAAATTATAGGTAACAGGAACATATCTCAATATCATAAAGGTTATCTATGCTAAGCTCCAGTCCAACATCATTCAAAATGGAGAAAAATTGAAGGCATTTCCTCTAAAAACTTCTTTCACCACTTCTATTTAACATAGTTCTTGAAACACTGGCCAGAGCAATTAGACAGACAAAATAAATTAAAGGGATACACATAGGAAAAGAAGAACTCAAATTAGCACTATTTGCTGATGATATGATGCTGTACTAAGAAGATCCAAAAAGTTCCACCAGAAAACTTCTAGAAATTAGTAAATGAATTCAGCAATGTAGCAGGATATAAAATCAACACCCATAAATCCAATGCATTTCTGTATACCAGTGACAAATCCTCAAAAGGGAAACAAGGAAAACTACCTCATTTACAATAGCCTCAAAAAAAAAAAAACTTGGAAATAAACTTAATGAAAGAGGTGAAAGACCTCTACAACAAAAACTAGAGAACACTAAATAAAGAAATTAAAGAAGACCTTAGAAGATGGAAAGATCTCCCTTGTTCTTGGATAGGCAGAATTAATATTGTCAAAATGACCATACTACAAAAAGCACTATGCAGATTTAATGCAATTCCAATCAAAATTGCAATGACATTCCTCATAGAATTAGAAAAATTAAATTCATCTGGAAAAATAAAAGATCCAGAATAGCTAAAGATTTTTCATCTAGTCTCCATCTCCAAAGTTTTGTAAATCAGATAAATTTCAGATTTCAAAATATTGCACTAACATTTTCCAGCAGCATTTTTAATATTCCTTACAACATTTATATTTAAATCCTTTCAAGCTCATCCCTAAAGGAAAGCAGAAATAAATCAGCAGAATCAATGAAAGACCAGAATGGGCAATTGGAAGAGCCATGCAGTACTTCCAGATGAACACAGCATATTTTTACAAGTGAAGCTACTTTGAAACAGCAGATGAAAATTAAGCCACAAAAGCCCACAAGACTTTAAATTGAAGAACGGTGCACTTTTCCATATGTGCAAAAGTAATAGTTAAGGCATTATTTGCATCTATTAATAAAACTTACAGATCATGTTTTAGAGATAAAAGTAATCTTAAATAGCATTTGCTCTACCATTTCCTCTATTGTAAGACACATGATCAATGTGATTATTTTATATAGTATATTACCTCCACTGGAAACAAATATACAGTAATCAAATCAATATAGCAACTTATAATTGGCATTCAGAATAAAGAATATATGATAATTGAACTCCCTAAAGTTATGACACAAAGAAATAAAATTCCTTAAAAGCATATCAACAGAGTCGTTATTAGAAATTTATAGACCAGTACATTTCAACTACAAGACAATAGAAGCGCTCTTATTTTATAAACTTGTGTTTATGATCAGAAAGTAATTAAGACACATACAGGTAGTCCTTGATTTGCTTGATACCACATTTACTAAAATTTTTCATATTGGAACTATGTCTTTGCTTTGCACTGTTGTATGTTAACTGAGTATTGAAAGAGAAAAGAGAAAGAGAAGATAGGGGAAAGGGAGAAGAGGAAGAGGAGACAAAGGAAAGGGGAGACAGGAGAGAGGAGAAAGAACGTCATTGTCTCCCTTTCCCCTTCCTTGCATCTGCAATCTCCCTCAGCAGTTGATTCTTCTATCCAGTTAACAAACATCTCTACATCTTCCCTACTAGAAACTTCCATGACCAGTATCACCCTTTCCCAGGCATGCTATGTGTTCATTGGATTATTATCTGATAACAAAACAAAATGACAGGGTGGTTTAATACATACAACTTCTCCTGATTTGGCATCTGTTAATTTTTAAAAGCTTTTTAAAAAATTGCATACATAGAAAAGAATATATATGTACAATATAGGAAATAACAATCTAGATTAAGGAACCAAGCATTCCTGATATCTTCAAAATCCTCTGTCCAACTTCCCTATGCTTTTTTAACTTAAGAAGTTAGATCTTTTTAAATTGCATCCTAAGTATTTTGTTTACATCAACACGCTTAAAAAAAACACCTTCACAGTATTTATAATCACTAATAATCAATTTTGGCTGCTTTGGAACTTTATATAAATGACATTCATATGTCCGTACTCTGTTGCAGCCAACTTTTCCCACTCAATATTGTGAAGTTCTTTTGTAGTGCGGAGGGTATCGGTAGGTCATCTGCTTTCATTGCCATATGGCAATATGTTGTATGACCCTCCTTCCATTTACTTATCCATTTTTCCTTTAATGGGTATTCAGACCATTTCTTGCTATGGCTAGTGCATTATTCCTAATGTGGTCTCTAGGAATTGCATTCATATTTGTATATTCACTTTGTGTAGAGGAGCTTGTTAATTATCTTGCAATGATTATTAATGAAAAACATGTCCATATTTTAGCCATTTAGTTATCCTTTTATGAATCTATTCAGGTCTTTTGCATGTTTATTCAGTTGTCCATTTCTTCCTTATTGCTTTGTTGTTGTTTTTTTATTATTGGTTTTTCAAAACATTACAAAGCTCTTGACATATCATATTTTATACATTAGATTCAAGTGGGTTATGAACTCCCATTTTTACCCCGTATACAGATTGCAGAATCACATCGGTTACACATCCACGTTTTTACATATTGCCATAATAGTGACTGTTGTATTCTGCTACCTTTACCATCCTCTACTACCCCCCCTCCCCTCCCCTGGATATGAGCTCTTTGTTGATTAATGACTTACAATAGCCTCTATGAATCTGTAGCTCATTTTCACTCTTAACTTTGTGTTTTGAAAAACACAGGTTCTTTAATTTTGTCTAATCTACTAAATAGTCCCAATATGGCAAGTCCTTTTTCTGTCTGTTTAACAAATATTTTATACTACAAATTTGTGAAAACAGTCTATATTCTCAAAGTTCTCTTAACCTTGAAATCTATAACCTAGTGTAAATGATTTTCATATATGATGTGAAGTACTAACCTAGTATCATTCTTTTTCCTCTGGAAATATGGTTAACCTAACACCATTTACTGGAGAAACCATTCCTATCTCTCATCACCCATCACTGTGTCCCCTGGATGGATAGATTGTGGATTGTGGATTTGTTGCTGAGCTCTCCATTTTGTTGCAGTAATGTGTCAAACCCTGTATTCAAACCATATTGTGCATTGATGGCTGATTCTGAAAGTATTCCCATCTTGTTTTTTGTTGACCTGGAATTTCTTGGACTTCTGCATTTCTGTATAAGTTATAAAGGCAGCTTGTAAAATCTCTCAATCTCTCTCTCTCTCTCTCTCTCTCTCTCTCTCTCTCTCTCTCTCTCTCACACACACACACACACACACACACACACACACACACACACAAATACACCAATACACCACACCACACATGCTGGTAGTATTTTGTTGTTGTTGTTGGGGATGAGGTGCTGTTTTGCTTTGCCTACCAGACTTTGGAGATGCATGTACATTTTTTGTCTGACTTTTCCCCATAGGGTGCAATCCTTATTTGTCACATCCTAAGGAGATAATGGTGTTTGCACTGAGTTCACGGTAATATCAAATTAAGTTGACCTCTGATTTCACACAGTACTCAGTTAATACTATTTACCTTTCTGCCCAAACCTTAGCTAAAGCTGATTAGAATTTCCTAGGATCTGAACTAAGATTGGTTGCAAGATTATTTACTTTAGGATTATCATTGGAATATCTTTGTCTTCTATGAGAAGAGTTTCCTCGCTGACATTTTTTTATTTAGATTTAAAATGTATCTTCTTATTTTGTGATATCCCAGTGTTAGATTTTTATTTTCCCTAACTTTTTAATGAAATATTGATTTTGTTTCACTTATTTCCATTTCCATTTTTAGAGCTAACTATAGAAAACATAATGTGCCTAACACATAAAAATTTTCATTGAACAACTAAAAGCAATGAAAATAAACAGTAAAATATACCAAAATAAATACACCAAAACACACCAAAGAAAATAAATAAATAAAGCACTAGAAACAAAGTGATTCTGTATGAGAAATGAAAAAAATTTAACAAGAAATATGACTAATATCACTCATTTTATTTTCTTACCAAATAATATAAAAACAATCAACTCTTTCCTCATTACATGCTATTTTGCCAAGTAAAATATTGTGTCCTTTAAATTCTAAAGATATTGTTGTTTTATACTGCCAGTATTTTTATATGCAACTCCATGTTAACCATTTTTTTTCCTCCTTATTTTCTCTATTGCAATCATGTTCTTCAACCTTCCTTTGGAGAGTTTCCTTTTTAATTTTTTTTTAAGAACAACGTTTAGAATTGCCTTTACTGAGCATATTTTGCTGATAAACAGTTTTTGCCAACCTAAATATGTTTGTGTTTCATCATATTCTTTAAGTCAGCTCCACAGAGTGTGCAGGTCTAGGACTTACCTATTTTTCTTAGCATTATTCCTGGCTTTCATTATTGCTGTTAAGTTATCTGAAAATATGATTATTTGAACATAGTATGTTTTCTCCCTTTGGATGTTTTAAGATCCTCTGTCTCTGTAGTGTAGCAGCTTTATTGGAATGTTTCTTTTCATGATATCAGCTAGTTGTTTCTTTCTGAATCTAGGCATTTTGTCATTCATTAAGTTTCTGTAGTTCAATTCTATTTCCAACCTTTAATAGTCTTTATTTTCTCTATTGTCTTATAAAAGGACTTCAAATCCCTTTACTTTGTCTTTCAGATCCTTTAGCATTTCTTTTATATTTTTCTTTTTCCCTCTGTGCTATATTTTGTAGCATTTCTTTAATTTTATCCTTAAGTTTATTAAGTTTTCCTTTAACTGATTTTAATCTGCATTTGAATGTTTAAATTTTATTTTAATGATTTTTCAATACTTTCTACTTTTATTGGTTCTTTGGAAAATCTGCCTACTCATTTTTATTCTGAAATTTTGTATGTATAATACCCATTCATGTCTTTGAACATGTTAAATATAATTATTTTACATTTTTGTCTCTTATTTCTCATGCAGAATCACTTTTTCTCTGGTGCTTTATTTATTTATTTTCTTTTATGGATTTACTCATTCTGCCTCTTTTCATTGCTTTTAGTTATTGTGAGCTCATGCTCAATGAAAATTTATGTGTGTGAACTGGACGAAGGGTGGCTAGACTGGGGCATTCTTTCACAGAGGAATTTCTTCTGCTTCTGCCAGATACCATCACACTGCCAACCCAGTTTCATTTTAGACTAAGTCTTTAAACTGAAACCTAAGGGTTTTCAACTTCAGTTGGTAGAATTTCTTAAATGTGAATACCAAGATCATCATGGCTCAGAATTCAACTGAAGGAGATAGAGATTGTTAACCTTTCTAGCTTCCTACTTTCTTTTTGTTTTTAGCCTCTGAGAATTTTGTTAACTCTTCTGCCAGTTCAGCAGTGCATTTTATTTTGTTTTTCATTCTTAGGAGTACTGGTCTATAAACAGTTTTCTGAATTGTCAGAAATGTGGCCTCCTCATGTACTTTATACCTGTGAAATCTGACATCAGCTGATGTTTATTGTACTGCTGTTTTAAAGCCACTATTTACCTCCTGGTGACACTTAATTGGCATTAATATCCATTCTCAGAGTTCTTATTTCCTTCATCTTTCACAATATCATGTGTCTCTTTACTTCGTCTGCTTTATCTCTTGTCTATAATATAACATGCATTTTTTTTAATGAGTCCATCTTTTGCCTTTTTCTATGCTATAGCTTTCTTTGATGGTTTCCTTCAACGTCATACCATTGCATCTCACCAACTGTTACAGAGTTTAACTAAGAAAAACAGCTAAATTTCTTATTCTAATATGACACTCCAGCCTAATTTTTTGGACATACAGCTCAATACCCCTCTAGTTCAGTTCCCCAATTTTAAAGTTCCTAAATCTATATTAATCTTGCCTCCCAACTAGTTTCCTTTCCATGTTCCCAACTCCTATTAGCGGCACACTGATCCTATGAGAAACCTATGTAAAATCCCAGGATGACTCTTTCTGCTAAATTTTCATAACTTCAGCTCAAAGCAAGCCATGTACCTATTTTAAATCATCAATGATTATATTTTGTCCTCAGACAAAATTTAACTATAGATTGAAACTTAAGCTATAGATGCCCTTGCCTGCTACCTTTCCAAACGTGTCCTCCAACACTTACCTTCTCATGCTCTGTGAACCACTTAGAATAAATTATTATTGTTCATGTGTGTCTCACATTTACAAATATAAGTGCCCTTCCTAATTCTGTTACTCCATCTCAAATACCCTTCCCAACATCTCCAAGAAGAGAAAGGTTTACACTGGCTAATCATGAGCCAGCAGCTGTAATTCCAACTATTCTAGAGGCAAGAGGATAACAAGTTCAAGGCCAGCATCATGCAACTTAGTGAGACCCTGTCCAAAATAGAAAATAGAAATAAAAAGGGCTGCGGATGTAGCTCAGTGGTAGAACACTTCTGGTTTCAATCCCCAGTACTGCAGGGAAAAAAAAGAAGAAAAAAATCCTGGGCCTCAGTTTTAACAGGTGTAGTTTTTAAATCCTAGAATTCTGTGTTTTCAACAGTCAAATAATCTTGACCTAAGTGTGGATTCTCATCTGTCAAATTAGAATAATAGTAAAATATTTCAGGGATGAGTGTAAAGATTAATATAAGATTATACACATATGATAGTTAATACTGTACCCAACTTTCAGGAAACAAGAGTGTTAAATAGGGGCTGGGGATGTGGCTCAAGGGGTAGCGCGCTCGCCTGGCATGCATGTGACCTGGGTTTGATCCTCAGCACTACATACCAACAAAGATGTTGTGTCCGCCAAGAACTAAAAAATAAATATTAAAAATTCTCTCTCTTTCTCTCTCTCTCTCTCTCTCTCTCTCTCTCTCTCTCTCTCTCTCTCTCTCTCTCTCACTCTCTCTTCAAAAAAAAAAGAGTGTTAAATAGCATTTCAGTGTTTCCAATATCTATCCAAGTGTAGTAGGGACTATACTTTCCCACTTCAATATCTGTTTCTTGTGATTCAGATGTCGGGAATCTGAATGTTGATATTGCTGCTTCCAACACCATACCACAGCTGTCTCTCACAGCCAAATACAAGTCATGGAACCCTGTAAAACTGACTCCAGGTATAGTGAATGGGTAGAAACCATTCACATTGCGTAACCTAGTTTACAAGCACAAGCAACAGCAAGAACACACCTTTGATTTCTCATCTACCTTCCAATGTTCACGTGTGTTTCTAATTAACAGAGTCAAATTTGCCTCCCAAGCACTCACTCACTCTGAGAATCCAGGAGAAGATTTTAGCTCTATGATCTCTAACAACCAGAATTAGAGCCAAGGTCAGGAAAGCCAATCATAATATCCACCTCACAATGTATTCAAATGCCATTTCTCCAGTTTGTTCCTGAAATTTTGCTGGCTACAAATAAGTGTTCTTCCCCTCCTCTGTACTGGTAGTTTTCAACCCTCACTGAACAGTAAAACCACTTAAAAACTGAAAGATTCTTAGTTTTCATCTCTGCCTCCAAAAATTGATTTATTGGTTTGGGATTCGGGTGATGCACCTTAGAAATTTTAGAAATTCTTCTAATGGGTAGAAACACAGCTCAAAATGTTTATAACTTTTCATTTCTCCTTATCACTTTTTAACTTTAGTGATATATTAAAATGTTCTACTCTTCCTACTAGATTATAAACTCTCTAGAGATGGGATGTGAGTCTAATGCATTTTTACAGCCTTCACAGCTTCCAGCAGATTACTTTGCAAATAACATATACTTTACATGTTCATCAAATACTTGAATAAATGAATAGTGTGTGCCTTGCAAGAATATTAAAGATAAAAAACCCAGCATCTAGTCCTTGTCTCTCTCCTGCTTGACATGCCCTTGAGTTATGAAATCTATTCTGCTAAGCATAGTAAAAATGCAAGTGGATAGACCGATCATGCATTAGCCTTCTTAGCATTAACCCACTATAAAATATAACAACACAAATTTATGTTTTGCTTAAAAAAATAATTCCTAAGCAACATTCTTGGATATGGAAACTATTGCCAATAAACTCACATTCTTTTAGGTAGAAATCTAAAAATACAAAGGAAGGACCTGGAAAAACAAAGCCCAGTCTATTTTTGCTGATTTCTGAACTGTTCTTTCCTCACAGGTTCTTTTGATATATTAGTGCATCTCTAAATCAATATTCTAAAACCACCATATGAACCATATGATAAAAATTCTGATCTTCACAAATTAACATTTAGATCCCTGAGACAAAAACTACATAGTCCTCCTCCTCTTTCCTATAGCTTCACCTGTTAGGTAATGATCAAAAACAGGTCTTGACCTGCCTTCTAGATACTGTTATTCCCTGAGTACTTAAAAATGTTTACATTAGGGATAAAGAAGAAAAGAGAATGCAAATGATAATTAGAAAAGAATTGGGTTTTAAAAATGACTTAGGGGCTGGGGCTGTAGCTCAATGGTAGAGTGCTTGCCTCATACATATGAGGCACTGGGTTCAATCCTCAGTACCACATAAAAATAAATAAGGATATTGTGTCCATCTACAACTAAAAATATTTTTTTAAAGTGACTTGGTTGGGGAAAAAAAATCATACTCTTGTGTTTTGGATATGAGATTCCCCCCAAAGCTCATCTGTGAGATGATGCAAGAACATTCAGAAGTGAAATGATTAGATTATGAGAGTTGTAACCTAACCAATTGGGTGGTAATTGTAGGCAGGTAGGGAATGGTTGGAGGAGATAGGTCACTGGAAATACGCCTTTGGGGTTTATATGTTGTCCCTGGTGAGCGGAGCCCACTTTCTCTGCTTCCTGATTTCCATGTCCTGAGTTGCTTTCCTCTTCCACACCATTCCACCATGGTATTCTGCTCAGGCCAAGAGCAACAGAGTCAGTCATCTATGGACTGAGACCTCTGAAATAGCAAGCACCAAATAAACTTCCTCCTCTAAGACTGTTCTTCTCCGGTCTTTTGGTCACAGCAGCAATAAGCTGATTAAAACACTTTATCTCTCTTCCCCATTTAAAGGTCCAAAGAGCTTTAAAAGGCTTTGAAGTTTCAAGGTCTTCCTTTATCCTTAAAATACCCAGGTGAGAATCTGACCTCAAGACTACCATTATCCAGCTTCAGATGAGATTCTATGTCATTCTCCCACTATCTTTCTTCTTCCTTGATACAATGAGAGTGATTTCTTCCTTCCTTCCCTCCTCCCTTCCTTCCTTCCCTGCCTCATCCTTTCTACCCTTTCCTCCTTCCTTCCTTCCCATCAGATTTCCAATAGTTTAATTTCCTTAAAGTCTTCCTAGGGAAGTCTCTCCTTACTTCTTTTAGTTCCCTATGAATTCTACATGATTTTAATAGAATTTGTTCACCTACAGTTATAATGTTTATATAGTTATGACACCTGTAATTTTAAGAAACTCAGTGTGTTCTCTTCCTCAATTCCATCCACTATCATTAAGGTAAGTAATAAGGAAGCTAAGAGAACAGAGACTTCTTGAAGGCAGAGAGTTCAATACCACTGAGCAAACATTCAAAACTGTTGACATGAACCAATGCCTGCTGTCACTGTACAGTCCCATAAATGCAAATTTACAAGGTTTTGATTAGTGGACCTGATTCTGCTTTCACCCTGCCCAACTCCCTGATGTTGCAGTAACAAAACAGAATGGAATAAGAAGAGATCTTTGCCTTTTAAAAAATGAAGACATGTGTTCCATTTTATTAAGAATTTCCTATGGAGCAAAGCATATTAGGATGGAGATAAAGGAAGGACCAAATGGCCTTATATTTAGAATTCTGACCTAATCACTAAATGAGATCAGGCATTATGACACTGTAGTGCTTAAAGTGTTGTTTGAAATAAACCATTGAAATACTACCACTTTGGGGTTCTTTTGTTTGTTTTGTCATGTAATACACAAAATGTCTCACAAAATGGAAGGGGTCTGGTAGTTCCCAACCGCTGAGAGGCCATTCTCATGGTGCTATTTTATACATTTAAAATTAAATATTAATAATGAAAATGACATGTTCCATATTAAGTAATGAAAGTCAAAGCTACCTACCTTATCTCACTATTGGAATAAACATTGATCACTGGGAATATGAAGAAAAGTTTTATTTTAAGAATTTCCCAGAGAATCTATTTTCCTTCTGTTTCCAAGCCCTGGGTAGCCCTTTGAGTGTGTTTGTATTCACTAGGAAGGGACATTTCTGTGGAATTAATCAAATAGGGAATTCAATGTTCCTTGCAGATAATTTTGGTCATGTCCCATTGGGGACTTTCTAGTCTGAATTCTCATCTTTCCTGGGAAAAGACTCACGTGTTCCTAATCCTCATTCTTTTCTCCACTTATAGTGAAGGACAATGTAGTAAAACTGTCATTCAAAGAACTAATGACAATGTGCATTCAGCAAGACACTCTGGGGGAACTTCGTCACTAAAATGAGGCAAAATTTATGAGAATAAGATGTAAAATGTACTAACTACAAATGAGCACCAAAAATACTTTTAGAAAGCATCATTATAATTAACCTATCTTCTAGTTTTGCTAAAATTTTAAGAAGTTTCTAGATTGGATAATTAGAAAACATTCACAAGTCCTAATATATCCCAGCAAATCCAGAAATCATAAATCCCATCTTCAAAAGGAAAATTAGTGCTACTGCTTTTGATAATAATGAAATTTTCATGTTAAATGTCTAGTTTAAAACTTGAAATCTACATATTCTGTTTCTTAATGTTTTTTTTAATTTATAAAATAATTAGGATTCATAACCTAGCCCTGGCTTTGTGTTCCATGAGCTTTTATTGTGGAAGATGCTGCTGCTGCTTTTATTCATACCATAATATGCGTTAATTTAACTCTATGTCTTGAAGAAGCCTATGGCTGTTCTCTACCATTAAAAGCTTTACCTGCAATTCTACATCTGTGCTTTTGCTAGAACCTAGTCCAAGACCTAGGGCTGGGACTAAATGCTACCTACTGAGAAGGTTTTTGGTCAGCTTGGTGTGGGACATTTGCATGGTGAAGTCAAGGACATTAAAGTTAGCAGAAACCAGTTTGGGGAGTCGTGGGCATATTTAAGGCGGTTGAAGCCACAGGTAAGTAAGGATGTCCTAACAGAGGGTTATGGTATAGGAAGACCTTAGGATTAATGTGCAGAGCCCTTCCTAGATACCCAATAAGGAGTAAATAAATGAACTAGATAATGGAAATGGACTAGAAAATGGCAAAGCACTTTTATTAATTTCTCTTTAAGTCTAAGTCAAAAAGACTGTTGTCATCTACATCAAACTTCACCTCCACACCTCCAGAATTCTCCCAGACAACGAGTGATGAAAGTTTGTAAAAACCCTATCAACAGGTCATGTGTATTATGCTTGAGGTAAAGCCATCCTATGTAAACACACATCATATTCTTATTGATGTACATATTAGCTCATGATTACTACAGTATGTTTTTTGGTTTTTTTTACAATCTGCCTGTTGGCTTGATGTTTTTATTTTTTTTTCTTAAAAAACACACAAGAACTGCCAAGATGAAAGAGTAGCCATTCCTAAATCACTCCAAATGTCACCATGACTACAAACATAATTTTCCTAAATCAGTAGATTTGTGCTCAAGAAATAGAAATTCATTCAAGTGTTGGATTCACACTGTATTGTCATTTATAAACAGAATTTTACTTTTGTGTGTAAGAATCATTTTCTTATTCACAGGATCAAACCAAAATGACGACTGCTCAATTTGATTGTCAATACTGCACAGCCTCACTTCTTGGGAAGAAGTATGTACTAAAGGATGATAATCCATACTGTGTTTCATGTTATGATCGTATCTTTTCTAACTATTGTGAGGAATGCAAAGAACCAATTGAATCAGATTCCAAGGTAAGTCTCACCTCAATTCACATAAAAACTGATTATAAGCAGCAAATGCTTCGAAATGCCTCGATTCTATTAGTGTTGACTTTTAGCTCTATTTTCTTAATACTTTATGTAAGGGTTTTTTTATTTCCTTATACTTACATAAGGATTAATTAGTTGTCACTAATGAAGTTCCAGTCACGACACTTAGCACTGTGAAATATAGCATGTGCTTCAATCTTTACATGGTCTTGTGAGGTTGTGTTTTAGGATGATAAACATTAAAAAAGTTAAGCTATTTCCCCCAAAGTCCCACAGCTAAAATATTGAGTTATTTCTGAAATAACAAGTGTATAAATAAATATATAAATAATTGAGGTGTAAATATGGAAAATTAATACTTTCCAACTTAAAAATCAACCTCAGCTCCACTAAACCCCACAAGATTTGGAAACCTCCCTTTATACCACCCCTTCTTTCTGCAATGCTCACTGATTACCATTATCTTCTTCCTTCCTTCCTTCCTTCCTTCCTTCCTTCTTTCTCTTTCTCTCCTTCATCATCATTTTCTTAACTTTGCTTTTATTAGGTGGTATTATTTGTATGCTTATTTAGTTAGTTAAATCTCAACGTGTAATGGGAAAAAATTAAAAACAATTCCTGAAAAATCTCTAGCACTATGCAAAAGGAAACTGGGGAAAATAGGAAAAAATAGCAGAAAGTCAGTGTATTTTCCAGCTCCTTTAGTGACCAACCAAGAAACACCCAGACTGTAGCTCATAATTACTCCACAGTCTCTTCACTATAGATAACAGTATCAATAACAACTTTCCCTCAAGCTAGTAGAACAACCTACTGGCACTAGAGTCCCATGAGTGTTCAGTTTTGTCTTATAAAATGGCCTTTATTGCAAACACATTTAATTAACTTTTATTTACTGTCTCAAAGGATCTTTGTTACAAACAAAGGCACTGGCATGAAGGATGCTTCAAGTGCACCAAATGCAAACACTCTCTGGTGGAAAAGCCTTTTGCTGCCAAGGATGAGCGCCTGCTGTGCACAGAGTGCTATTCTAATGAGTGCTCCTCTAAATGCTTCAAATGCAAAAGGACCATCATGCCTGGTAAGATCTCCTGGGAGCGCTGGTGTCTAACCAAAGCTGCAGTGTTTTTCATTAAGGGCCACAATGTGCCCTATTACAGCAGTTCACAAAGCCTTGGGTTTGAGAAAGACAATTTTCTTCCTCACTTGATCTCAATTTCATGTACTTTACAAAATAAAAAGGTAGTTCATTTATTATCCTTGAACAGGTAAATTAGTGTTCTGTGTATTTTAATAAAAACTGATTCATAGATAACATTTTCAAGCAGAACCTGAATAAATGGTGAGTTTTGTTGTTGTTGTTGTTTGTTTTGTTTGTTTTTTAATAACACTACTTAAACACATTGCCCTGGACATAACAAATGTTCTAAGGAAGAAAAAAAAAATCTGCCAGAGGAGATTGGGGCCAACTATCTTGTTGTAACTCTACCCAAGCTGGTTCAGGGATCAGTCTTCATTGTTTCTTTTAGGGAAGACAAGTCTCTATGTAAATCATTCCACTTTTGACAAGCGTGAATTCATTATATTTTGGTCCTTTACTCTCTATGGACAGCAGCGTAAGACCTGAAATTCTTTCTCTCTGTCTCCTCCTTCCTTCCCTTCTTTCCTCCCCCATTCTCTCTTTTACACACACACACACACACACACACACACACACACACACACACACACATTTTCTTATTATGGATTCAAATAATTTTAGAGGCTATAACTATACAATATAAATCTTGGGGGTTGTGCCCTGGGCATTTCTAATATCCTTGTAATTATTATTATGACCCAATTTATCTAAACCATGTGCAGCCATTCCTATTCTCCATTTAAAATACTTTAACATCTCTAAATTGTGCCTTATGCAGTCCTTGGAGGAGTTTTCAGTGAAAGAATAATTCATTGTCATCAAGGCTGAACTGTATTAACTTTTCTTTCCCCAGATGGATGTTTTCTGACAGAATGTAATTTTTATGAAAGGACAATTCGTTTTTCAACTTGGTATTTAAAATATGTATTTTAAGTAATTTGATCTACACTTACCTAAAGAAAATAAAACCATGCCTGACTAGTACTAACAGGTTCTTACTTTTGCATTTCATAGGTTCTCGCAAAATGGAGTTTAAGGGAAACTACTGGCATGAAACCTGTTTTGTGTGTGAGCTTTGCCTACAGCCAATAGGCACAAAGCCCTTGATCTCCAAAGAGAATGGAAATTACTGCCTGCCATGTTTTGAGAAGAAGTTTGCTCATTACTGCAACTTTTGCAATAAGGTAATTATCTAAAGAGGATGAAACTTGTAGAAGCTTCTGTATCATTGCTTTTTTTTTTTCTACATGATATATTTGGAATGAACTGTTACAGTCATATCTGTCTAATACATTCATATTAGCTATGAATTCCAACATGCACAAAACCACTCTCTGTCAGTGAGGATGTCCACCTATATTTTATCAGCTATAAAATTTCATCCAGAACATGAATTTAATTTTCTAGTGGTTCAAGTGATTTGACATTCCAGTTGCATTCACTGCTTCTATAAACGAGTTCATGCATTCTGAGAGACAGTACATTTCTCTTTGAATACAAAATTCTTAGGAAATAATTTTTGATCCTTTCAGTGTTAACTGTTTCAGAGGAATATGGACTTGCTTCACAGAGTGACTGAAGAACCAAATTAGATAAGATCTTAACTCCTCACATTGTGCAATGCAAATGTCTTCTTGGTTTGAAGCTTTGGCATTTTCAAAGAGTAGGTTTGTGGAGATCTTAAGGGGAATTCGATAAAGATGAAAACACCAACAAAACTAAGAGCTTCAAGTTCTTTTACTTCCAGTTTCAGTGTTGCATGCAGGGAGTTGGTTCCCCATGCAAAGTATATTTTCCAAGGAGGAAAACAAGTCATTTTTCAGAGGTAAACTTTGTCCAACTCTTCTTTATCCTCTATATTTTTATGTGGAAAGTGGCTCACATCTCTAATCTTGATGAAACCTGTCCATATTTCATAACATACTTTTATATTCTCAAAGTAAGTCTTGGCCTGTGAGACGTTACAAGTTTAAAATGACACTATAAATTACAATGAGAAAGTTGATTCATGAAAACACTTTGGATTGGTATACTGGTTCCTAAATATTTTAGGCAACGTTGTCAGTTCTCTTAAGACCATTTGTATATTTGCATCTGGATATCTGGGTCTCATTACCACCTACAGGTGCATATACACACACATATGAACACACATACAGTAATTTTCTACATATATTAACAATACCAATACTACATTTATATTTAAATAAATATACTCTCCTAAGTTGTAATTATTGAATTATATTATAATGATGATTGAAAATTACAATGGATAGTAATATTATATGAAATCGTCTAGTACTCAAAGAAACACTGACAGGAAATGTTTCAAGCAGTGGTCAGATCCTATGACTCCATTGAATTACCAGAGTCAATGACATAAATTTAAAAATAGATGCTAGAAATAAAATGAGTAGGTTTAACTAAGTGTTTTGAAAGACAACTAAGTAGCCAATTTAGGTTTCCTTTCTTAAAGACTTAGACTAAAATATTAATGGAATCTGTGAGAATTATCTTAAAATTTGTTGGGCAATATGAACGTTCTTTCAATACTGCTGTAAAGATTCAAGATAGGAACTTCTGTCATAATTCAGGGCTGAATACAGTTTGGGATGCAGCATTGGTGCTTCCCAGGTTATAGGCAGCTGTGACTATATTTAGAATGTTATTAAAAGTCATCAAAAATTTATGAAATGTTTATGTTGGATAATAGATAGGTCATGGCATGCCAGATTATTTTCTGTTTAATTTTTAAAACTACAAGTTCCATAAGGAAAGCTGGATGTAAATGTTTTTGATCAAAGCTAAAGAAAAGCAATTTTTTTTTCAACCCAAACCAAAGACCACATGGTTTTTAGAAACAAAAAACTACTTGACAACCAGGCCTTTAAACTTTTTCAACATATTTTATTTTGTCACACTAAATTTATTTTCCTCTAGAGAGCAACTGACCTCAAACCACAAGTGCTTTGAATTCAAATTTCTCAGAGTTCAAATAGAGTTAAATATGTTCAACTCTTGCTTTGGTATCTATGGCATGAAAAATCATCATTGCTTCCACTTCTCCAGAGAAAAAACTTATTATAAATCATGGAATCAGTCAGTGGCCAAAACCAAGCTTAAATATTAGACTTCATCTTAGTTCACCTCTCTCTTCAAAAGAAATGTAATCACAAGGAAATGATTTTTAATGTTCCAGAGTTTCTTCTCCCTAATTAAATAGACCTTGGTGTATATATCAAATTTTATTTTGCTGTGAATACATTTTCCAAGTTTTAAATCTTTTAAGCATTGCCTGCTAATCATTTGACCAAACAAATCAAAGGCATCATGATTTCTGCTGTGCCTGCGGTAAGGCATTTGAAGTCAGTAGGGGGTATTTTAAATTGCTTTACTTCACACACACCATTATACTTTCATTTACTTATTCAGAATAGTAAACTTTTTTCCTTTAGGAAAAACAACTTTTATGTCAAGTATCTTTAATTTCTAAGATATTTATTATAAGTTTAAAAATATCTTTAGAATATTTTTTCAAAAGCCTTACATGATAGACAAACAACACTTGAGTTTGTCAACAATAAAATGACTTAAACTATCTTCAATATGAGTTAATTCTAATACAAAGACTGTAGGCCATCTCTGATATCATATTGTTTCATTCTTTATAAAACGTGTACAGGAACATATTCCAATTTCCTCAGCAATTCCAGGAGTTCAATGACCACAAATTTGAAAGATGATGACTTCAAAGTAACTACACAAGAAGAGTTGCCTAATATTTACCCATCTGATTCTGATAAATATATTTAAAGTTTTTAAGAAGTTGAATCCTTGGATTAAATTGACTAAGAAAAACTATATTATCTTATGAAGAACTAATAAGCATCTTTGGCCAAACCCTATCATACCCTAAGGCTCAATATATAGTGAGTGCCATTATTTGAATCCTGAAGCTAAAAACACATACCCTACAACATCTCGTGCTAGATACAATATTAGAATTGTTTTCCGAAAGTTTTATTGTTGTTGTTTTTAAGTATTCATTCCACAAGATCTTATCAACTGCTTACCCATGCAAAATAACCTCAACTCCAAATGGTGTTAATGCTTATGTACACAGGTTGTGGGGTCAGACTGTGCAGGTTTGAATGCTGTCTCCAGGAAATGTAATTTAGCGACTTTAACTCTTGGTTCTTGCTCATCTGTAAAAGGGGTAAAGATGATAGTCCCCACCAAGCAGAGATGTTGAGAATATACAAAGAGGCCACCTCTTAGAACAGTACTGAGGACCTCAAAACAATTAAGAAATGTAAGTCATTAATAGCAAATGACGATATTTACCAATTCCATCCAGGATTTCTACTGTCAGATATTCTTGACCCTAGTACAAAGCTTTCAGGAAAAAGTAGATGTTTTTCCTCAGATCCTTACAAATTAGATATTGATGTAAGAACATAGTATAGAACTATCTTAACTCTGATGGCAAAGCTAAGAAAACTCAAAGGAAGATGAGGTGAATCAAACACCTATTTCTTTTCATCTTCTTGAGTCCAAAAAGGCTATGCCATTTTTCTGATCCATTGGTTGAGAAAAATTAAAATAATTTTCATTTTTTTTACCAATCCTATTTAATTGATATAACATTTGATTTCATAAATTGACTCAAAAAAAATCACAGAAGTTTTAAGGAAAATAAAATCCTAAATCAAGCAGGTAGAGTATCAGAAAAGGTCTAACATGCAGTGGAGACCACACTCATTGACTTTTTTTGAAATCCTTTGGCAGGTGATATCTTCAGGTGGGATAATGTTTCATGACCAGCAATGGCATAGAGAGTGTTTTCTGTGTAGTGGCTGTAGGAAAGAGCTTTGTGAAGAAGAATTTATGTCCAAAGATGATTATCCATTCTGCATGGACTGTTACAACCATCTTTATGCCAAAAGGTGTGCAGCATGTACCAAACCCATTACTGGTAAGTTCTCCAGTTCAACATGGTACCACCATAAGACAGTTATAACTACATAAAATGTTACCTAGTTAGTTTAGGAAATATAAGTAAAAATTCTAAATCTTTCATTATACTTTTGTATTTCCTTTCCTTTTGAGCAAACACAACTGAGGTACCTACCATTTATAAATTCAAATATTAAATGGACCCCTCAAGGAAATTACAGGGTGGAATTTAGATAACTATGCTCTTCAAAAGAAATTAAACACTACCCTAATGGTACAGATTTTAAGTAAAGTCATAGTTTGAGGAACGAGAAAATAGGATGAGATATGAGGTCAGAGAAGACATTAAATGAAGAGTCCTGATTTGAGTCTCATTAAGGATTTGAGTGGGAGGAAAGAGTATAATAAATCAGAATTCTGCCTTTATTCCAAACATAGCCAAGAAGAATTAAGATACAGAAGTTTTAAATTAAGTACAATATTCTATAAAATATCTGAAACTGCTATGATTAGGAAAGCATAGGTCAGGAATGAACTAAACTTCATTTTAACGTGCTTCTAACAAATACATTACTCTCTTTTCTCTCCATTCACTTGCAACAAGTTGAAATTATGAACAGATGAAAGAAAAACAATATTGCTCTCTACTAAAGAAACAAGATACATGAGATATGATTTGAAAAATGACATCAATGATAAATTGATCCATGTTAAATAGGTTTTCAAGGTTTAAAAAAATGCATTATATTTTCCTCAGCCATCTCTAAACTGCTAATCCTATAGTAAGGGAACTAAAGCTAGCAGGATACTTAAGAAACCAGCAGCTACTTTTTGAAGCAATTTATCGTCACTTAATAATGTGACAGAACTATATTCTGCTCTCCATTCTTAGACGATATTTCATTTTTTTTAGTTCAGATTTTATAACAAGAGAATTAAAGATGATGCTATCCCTTTCCTCCTCCTCCTCCATTTTCAAATAAATATAACAAAACAAAAGTTGATTCCATGTGTCTTCCAATGAAGGAAAAGAGTTTCATGCAAACCCCAACTTTCAGGCTTCCACCCACTTGCATAGGGACCCCATTTTTTTTTTCAAATTCTCACACTAGCCGTGGGCTACGTCTGACTAGCAGAACAGCTTTGTTAGGCCTGGACATATTTAGGGGGAAAGATGAATGTAAAATCTACTTCTGCAGCCAAAAGCAAATATAGAGCTTACCACTGATGAAGAGGCTGCCTTCATGTTCCCTAAGCAGGCTCAAGGTCACATGGAGCCAAGCAGCTGCCATTTTGTGTGGGGAGTGCCCTCTGTGTTCCTCACATCCTGTCTCTGTCACTCAGGTACATTACTTCCTTGACCCTTGCAAGGAGTTGACAATTCCAGACTATTGGGTCTCAGAGCACATGCTCCTAACCACTCTACTCTCCTGCTTTCTATACATCTGGCTTCTCTTACAACTAAGGGAACAAGACACCATCTCCACCACTTTGTTCAAAAATGGGACTTCCAGACATGCATAAGTACCTTGAGCTCCAAAATCTTAGTAAATATGCCATCACAATTGATTCCACACATTTTTTGAATCGAACGAGAAAAAAGGGACACCAATAAGGAAATGGGGAAATCAAATAATTTAAAATGTGTTGCACATTTCTTTGGGCACTCAAATAGCTAATAAAGATCTCAGAGAACATACATTAATGAGTTTCAATTCTGATTCATCAAAGATATGTCTAAGTGATTTTTCTGATGAATTGTTCCAAATCATTCACTGAAATCAGCTTTTTAAAGTCAGACAAAAACGATTTTGTTTTTTTCTCACAAACACAAGGATGATCAAGAACCACAAATCACACCCAACAGTAACCTAAATGTATATCTGATTTAGAACAGTCTAAAGGGAACTTCTAATAATAATCTTACTTCAGTTCTTGATTGAAACTGAAATGCTTGCAAAAACCTCCAAGTCACTTACTATTTCTTGATCTGACTGCTTAATATATATAGGCCTGGAAGTAAATATTCTTTAAAATTGGAGCTATCTGAAGTAATATACCATAGATATTTGGGGCTGGGAATGTAGCTCAGTGGTAAAGTGCTTGTCTAGCATACAAGTAGGCCTTGGGTTCAATTCCCAGTGCCCCCAAATCAAACAAATAAACAAAAACCCACAAACTATAATAGCTATTTGAATTAAAATACCATATTAATATACCTGATACTGCCATATACTTATCTTTAGAAATTTGGGCATTCATGTAAACATATGTCATCTTAAGGATCTGTATTCTTGGTCACAGGATACATAATTTCAATGACCCAGGAATAAGTTCTTGGATTTGTGTTTATTTAGAGGAAGAGGAATTTTAAATATTGTATTTTCTCCAGAGAGAGTTGGTAATATTCTTGGTTACGTTTTGTTTTACCAGGATTTGGTTAAAATTAATTTGGTGAGGTTAATAGCATAGTCTGTGAAGCCAGACTGCCTTGGTTGGAATCAGATCTTACCACTTACCATTTGGTTGATCTCCAGAAAGTGGTTGAACTTCTCCACCTCTTGTTTTTTGTCTAAGTGGGATGATGCTAATATCTTCCCCCATGAAAATCAGATGAGAGCCATATGAGGTAATACACATAAAGGGCTTATAGTAGTGAGTAGCACATATTTAGGGGCTCAAAAAATGCCAACTCTTATTGAATTGACTTGCTAGGAACAAATAAAGCCCAACAAAAGAGGTGGCAGAGACAAGTTTCCAGGCTGACTTTCTTACTGCAAATGATCTTCATGACCTAAAGGAGTAAACATAGTGTTTCAATTTTGGACACTGCCAGATGCTTTGATGTTTTTCTTCTTTGTAAAATTTCAGAACTACTTTACATTTGCCACTTATATAAGGCTTACTGATTGAATCAAGAAAAACCTCATAAGCATCAAAGTGCTAGATATCTAATAATTTTATGAATAGAGATGATTCATGTATATACATAGAATATGACTCTTACAATCAGTTTATCAATGCTTCAAATGACTTTGAGGGAATCACTTGTTATATACTAATTTATTAGAAACTAGTGATGATAACATCTTGAATAAGCAACTGTAAATTTAATCAAGGAAAGAAAGTAGGGATTTGAAGCAAATTTCTCTATGAAGTACTAAACGCTAAAGATATTAACTATGACTTTTTAAGATGGAAACAAAACTTCATTATCACAGTCAGAGAGAGTTTATCTGAAATGGAATGCTTATTCACACTTTCAATTTCACCATCCTAAAATGGAGTTTTTAGAAATTATATATGAATTAGCACATGAATTATTTCATCTACACTCCATGGATGATAAGAAGATTATAGAAAATCTATAAGATTGAGGTCATTTTGAGAAAACTTGTCAAATAAATAAACCCAAGCCTCAGGCAAATCAACCACTTCCCAACTTTTAGATCTTTTCTCCTCTATAACGTCTCAATTTCTTGAACTGTGCCCTGAAATCATATTAGGCAGAAAGATCAGAGGGTCACTGCAGACTCAAATTCTATTAGCTTTTAAAAAACACAACAGCAAAAGTGTGCCCTAAGTTAAAATGGTAGAGGCTAATGAGACATTTCTTGGGAATTAATCTCTGAGGACTGGGGGTGTGATAGATTACCTGCCTAAGCATGTGTTTGAGTTTGGTCCCTTGCACTGAAAAAAAAAAAAAAATGAAAGAAAGAAATAGGCCACAGTGGCAGGAGCAATTCAGATTCATAGATTTTTTTTAAAAATTACTTTTTGGTTGTAAATGGATAGCATGCCTTTATTTTATTTATTTTTATGCAGTGCTAAGGATGGAACTGGCAAGAGTTCTGCCACTGAGTTACAGTCCCAGCCCAAAATTCATAGACCTTTACAGCCTTCTTCTTGGAGTGACACTTCTACATCATCTTGCTCACTGCTGTACCCCCAGTTCTCAGAACAGCACCTAATTGAATGGTCAATCAGGTTGATTCAATACACTCATTGAGTGAATGTATTTCTCTTCTTCTCCCAATTCCTTTACAGGTCTCAGAGGGGCCAAGTTTATATGCTTTCAAGACCGCCAGTGGCACAGTGAGTGCTTTAACTGTGGAAAGTGCGCCATCTCCTTGGTGGGTGAGGGCTTCCTGACCCAGAGCATGGAAATCTTCTGCCGAAAATGCGGTTCTGGGGTGGACACTGACATCTAGGTAGTGATGGTAGTCTTTCTCCACCAGAAATCCATTTTGTCTTTGTTCTCACTAAATCCAGAACTGAGTTGCAGTAGTATTTTTTTTAACTTAGGTTTTAGAAAATTGGGCACAAAAAGAGCAGTTTACCAAAAGAATATTTGTTAAATCACAAAATCAGCTCACCTTGCAAAATACTGCTCTCTGCTGTTAGAAACATGGGAAAATATTTCTTCATAATTGAGTATATAACCTGTACCTAGAAGTTGTGGATATTATTACTGAAGAATGACAGTTTTCAAAACTACAGAGTAAAAAAATCAAAGAGTTAAATTGAGAGGTATAAATTAGGCTAACGTTTGTATTCTAGCTAGTGAGTTACATATAATGTGATAGATGAATGGTAGAACAAGGTTTATAAACAAAGATTGATTTGTGATGATCATACTTAAAAATTGTCATTTTTATTTTTCTTTCTCTTATTTAAAGTTCTTTTTTTATCAGTGAATATTTATTATGCAAGAGAGTGGTTTTTTAAATCATTCTTTTACTGCTCAAATGTACTGACTTTGGATTTAAGAAACAAAGCTGCAGTCTGCCCTCATACACACTGCTTCCCCAGGTTCCTCAGCCTGTTGTTACCCAGGTTTAATCAATGCAATTTAAGAACTGTGTATGTTAGGGCTCTCATATTTTGCATTGGTATCAAGGGGATCATTTCTACCTAGGAATAGCCAAAGCATGAGTTTCAACACTCTGTATTAATTGTGGGCTTTGAAAATACAATTAACAGAATGATTTAAAAAAACCACTCTCTTGCATAGTAAATATGCACTGATAAAAAATAACTTTAAGAGAAAGAAAAATGCTTACAGATTCCATAAAGTACAAGTTTATTCTTTCAAGTAAAACTAACCAGGATAATCATTCTCTCCCAAGGCAAATCTCTAAAGTAAATATATCATTAAGTCATCAATAGTGGAAATGAATTTTAGGGAAGTGATTGAGTGTTCTAGCATGACTTTTATCCAGATATCTGAAGGCATAATATAATGCATAATTAGCTCTGAGCCTCGTGCATTTTGCTTGCTAAAATTACATAGATGATTAATGGATAGGCTTAAAAGTGGGCTTTAAAGACATCTAGTTAATTGAGTCATATATAATAAATTAGAATAAAAAATAAATAAAATAAAATAAAAATTGAAAAAGAACAATTCACAGTAGAGCCGTGCTGGCTATAGATGATCCCTTCTTACTACTCCTCCCTACCTATGCTGTCCACCTTGCCCCAAGCCAACCATTCCTCAGCTCGTAAATCTGCTACATGATCAGGAGCTGCACTCCTAACTCTAAGTAGCTTCTCTATAAATAAGTCAGTATTTATTAGGCCACAAAGAAAATTTGAGTGAAAAGTCTCTCACCACATGTTGATCTTTGTATCAGATGTTAACTGATAGTGACACACTTAGCTGTCTCCAGAAGATATTTTTACCACATTATTTGGGACAAATGGAAAACAGCCTGTGCTCTCCGTGGTCAGTTACTAGTTAGAGCAGCTCCTGGGTAGGGTGGAGGAAGGTTGGGTAAAAAACCCATATATATATATATACTTTCAGGTTACTGCAGAGCATAAGATGTTCTGACTGAAATATAGGTTGTGGCTCATTAGAACAATGACAATAGCATCACATAAAATTCAATTAAAATTGTCATTAAGACAATTTTTAAAATGGTTTATAATGCAGGGGTATTTAAAGATGCTAACAATTCAGAGATTTGAGAGATCAGGCTCTATAGAGTATTTGAAACTACAACTGAGGTAAAATATGAGATATTTTCTCATATTCATATTGTAAAATGACAAACTATCCACGTTTTCCTACATTATATGAAATTGCAGGTGTAGAACTATCATTTGCCAATTGCTTCATTATTATTATTATTATTATTATTCCATTCAAAATATAGAATACAGGAGATGCAACATTTTCTCTGTTACTCAATTGTAGACAAACATACAACACATAATGCTTTTTTGTTAAATAATTAGTAGTATTTAGTAATTTTGCTATGTAGGTGAGTATGCATATGATCAGGCTTGCATTTAATCTCTACAATTAAAATTTACCAGATCACTTTTACATAGGGATTTTTTATCATTCTTGAATAACTATAGTTTGTATATATATTTTCACATAAAATAGTTCATATTTAAAAGGTGGCTTAGTCATCAAACGTGTTTATACATGTGCTGTGTCCAAAAGTAGACCTCACACTGTTTTGCATCTGAAGTGACGACAGGGTGAATCCAGGCATGGAATTGTGGATATGCCAGATGCAGAGAATCCTCCTTTACAGCGTAGACAAAGCACCCTATAGACATAACACACATCTGCAAAACAACTAGGAAATAAGGCCTCATTAGATTGATATCCACACCAAAATAAAAAGCTGTGAAAATCATATAGCTAACTTATTTGATTTATACAATAGAGAGAACAGCTCTTTTAATTGACTTATCCAAAAATGGAATAAGCTGCCTCAGGAAACAGTGGACTGACTCCCCATGACTCCGGGTGACATCTACACAGGCAGGAAAGTTGTTAGAAGCAAATTGCATGTGCTAATAAGAAATGAATGTCTTGAAAGCAGCAGAGAGGTGGTACCAGAGCAGGGAGAAATGAGATTGCTAAAAGAGAAAGTGTCAGAGGAAGGAATAATATTAATTCTTAGGATAAAAAGTGTATATATAACAGGCCATAGAAAGTTACCAACTTTTCTCACATGAGGATGAAAAAGAAAATCATGATAGTATTTGTGGGAACTAAAGGAGGCAGGGTTCCAAGGCTTAGATTTCTTCCTACAGAGGTTCATTCATGTGGTTAGTGGCAACAAAAAATGAAAAGAGAAGATGCCCAAGATAATGCAGGCTTGGAGCTATATTTGTTAATTTTTTTGGTCAACAAATCAAAATATTTTATGTTGTTGTTTTGGGGATTAAAGATGACAAAGAAAAGCAAAAGAGAACTGTGGTTTCAATGATTATGGGGAGCATACCCAGGGGCTCAATTTTTAATTGATGAAATCATAAAAAATGTTATACGAGAACCAACTAGCACCATTCATTAAGTGTAATGCAATTGTGCCACAGTCACAGGTTCAAAACTTAATCATTATAATTAAATATATATATATATATATATACATATATATATGTGTGTGTGTGTGTGTGTATATATATATATATATATATATATATATAATTGTACATTGCAGTTGAAAGATCAGCCAACCATTGTGAAAAATGATAACACTGATCACAACTCACTTTGATTAAAATCACTGCAAAATTTAAAGCCACAAGTGAAAAATCAACCCCCAAACATTTTTGATATTAGTAATACCATTGTTTTACTTTAAGGAAGAAGTATTTTTTAATCTATTCATCATGTTAATAGTAGTTCATATTTTAAATATGGAAATGATTTTTGCAGCATGACTTGGATACAATTGGGCCAACAATTATTTTATAATGCAAAATTAGAAAATAATTATAGTTATTATTATAAATAATATAAATAGATGTTTACTACTTTAATAGTACAGATTTTTGCTTGTTTTACAAATTGTGGTTTTTCAGAAGTTTTATATGATAAATACATTTGCATTTCACATGTTTATATTTATTCAATTGCTTCAGAGATTCACTTTTTACATTAACTGTGCAGTAAACAGAACAGATGTGAAACAAAATCTGTATTTTTTTCTTTTACTTTTATCACATAGGGAACATGATGACTCTATCTTCTTGTCCCATCTACTTTTACAACATTCAAATTGATTATATTTAATGCAGGGCATTAATTAGAAAAATAATATAATTGAAATGTAGCCCAAACAGAATTCCTCCCAATTAAACAAGGAGAACCATGTTTGTGCTCTTTTTTATAATGATCAACTGTATAAATATTGTAAGCAAGAAATATTTTGTTCCTAATTATTATTTCTGTAACTCTAACAATATACTGTAGGAAATAGATCACTTTGATTGAAATTTTTCCACCTTGACTCAAATAATCTTTCACTAATTTCCTCTCTATTAAAGGAATTGTTAAAATCTTGGTGATTTTAAGCTCTTATTTTTTCTGTATAAAGCAAAATTTTTGTCTGCAATGTAAGTCTTCACAAAGTTTCATCTAATCCACACTACAAACATCATCTAGTCTTTTTCCAAAAGAGAACTATTAGGAAAGCTGTTAAGAGACTTCATTTGAGCCATCCAACTCAAGAGAATATATCCAAAGGACTTAAAAACAACATACTACAGGGGCCACAGGCATATCAATGTTTATAGCAGCACAATTCGCAATAGCTAAATTGTGGAACCAACCTAGATGCAATATGCAATGTAGGATGAATGGAAAGGGAAACTTTGGTATATATATATATATATATATATATATATATATATATATATACATATATATATATATATATATATATATACACACACACACACACACACACAATGGAATATTAAAAGAGAATGAAATCATGGCATTTGTAGGTAAATGAATGGAGTTGGAGAATATAATACTAAGTAAGCCAATCCCAAAAAACCAAAAGACCAAATGTTTTCTTTGATATGAGGATGCTAACTCATAATGGCGATTAGGGCAGGGAGCATGGGAGGAATGGCAGAAATTTAGATAGGGCAAAGGGGAGGAAGGGGGGATGGGAAGGGAGTAAGGAGGTAGGAATGATGGTGGAATGAGTTAGACATCATTCTAGTACATGTATGAAGACATGAATGGTGTGAAAATACTTTGTGTACAACCAGTGACTTGAAAATTTGACCTCTATATGTGTAATATGAAATGAATTGCATTCTGCCATCATGTATAACAAATTAGAATAAAGGGAAAAACAAGAGAATATAGAAGTGAGTCCCTCCACTTGGTTGTCACGTAGCTTCTTAGATCCCTGTTCGTATATCATGGAGAAAGAATTAAAAAACATATCAGAATCATAAACTATCTTGAGTTTTCCTGGCTGCATAGCTTTATAGACGGTTATCCTGTTGAAAATGGACAGGGAAGAACTATTTCTAAAATTGGAAATCAAAAGGAGGGAAAATCAACAGAAAAGATTCATGCTCAAAGCTTGAGTCCATAAAAAAAATAACAGTCTGTGTGTATTTGTAATGACTGGATAGGATATATCTGTGGTCAAGAAAGGGAACAGCTCACTTTGATAGAATTATGTCCTGTGTCACAGAGGAGCAAAGAGTATTTCAGTCAAATATTTTCCCATGAATGGTAATAAACTAATGGAGTGGATTCCATAAAGGGTTTTCTGAGTAAGGAACATTAATGAGCTCAACAGACATTCATTCAATGACTCAGTGACACAAATACTATTTCTATCACACATAAGAAGAAAATCAACTTTGGTATTTATGCAAGTGCACACACTGAATCCTCCAGGCTTACTCTATTCAAATGACAGCCTATCTCTAGGTTAACTCTGTGGCATCACTAATGGGTTGTTGACCTGATTGCTCTAACTCCTGTTTTCAGAGAATAAGCGAAGGGAGTAAGGATAAAGAAGAAATTGAGAAAGAAACAAAAAAAAGTGATGATAAAAAATGGCCTTCCTGATAAAAGTAGAAATTTAAAACCTTCGTTACCTTATATAATAAAAATTTTCCAAAACTACATTCACAGGAAGCAAAATATATTGACAAGAATTTTTTATATGAAAATCTGAACTTGATAGCTACACTTTAGCATCTGTCTCCTTGCCTAAATAAAAATCACTCTGTTAGGTATCCCCAGTGGATATGTAGTCACCAAATTCAATGACCACCTTCTTATTAAACTTTCTATACTGCTTCATATTTCACGGGCATGGACATAAAATTGTACAGCCATTGGGAAAACAGTTTGGCAGTTTCTGATAATACTAAACAAAACTACCATAAAACCCAGCAATTTCTACTCCTAGATATCTACCCAAGAGAAATGAAAATGTGTGTTCACACAAATGTTCATAGTAGCATTATTCAAAATAGTTAAACAGAACTCAAGCATTGAACTGGTTAATGGATAAACTGTGGTATTCCCATACAATGAAGTATTATTCACACACAAAAATGTTTAGAGCGCTGCTACATGCTATGATGTGAATAAATTTTGAAAATACTATGCTAAGTCAAAGTAAGCCAGATAAAAAGTCACATATGATTCCACGTATACATATCCAGAAAGACCAAACTGATAAAGTAGATTAAAGGTTTCCTGGGGTTGGGGGTAGAAATGTCAAATAACTAAATGGGCATGGAGTATCTTTACTGGAGTAGATAAAAATATTCTGAAACTGATTTTTGGTTACCGCTACACCACTTGGTAAAATTACTGAAAATTATTGAATTATATAATATGTAATCTATATCTCAATAAAGCTTTTTTTTTTATTAAGATTTGTCTTGGTCTTTTCTTTCCCCAGTCCATTACTACTTAGCCCTATAAGAAATGCCACAATTAGTAGGTGGACACAGTGGTACATGACTTTAAACTGATCAATTTGGGAAGCTGA
Source organism: Urocitellus parryii (assembly GCF_045843805.1). Lineage (NCBI taxonomy): Eukaryota > Metazoa > Chordata > Mammalia > Rodentia > Sciuridae > Urocitellus > Urocitellus parryii. The sequence continues at coordinate 64,235,275 of NC_135538.1, read as the reverse complement.
GGTAGGATGATTACAAGTCTGAAGTCAGTCTCAGCAATTTATTGCCACCGCTTCTTAGTTTTCTCTTGCAAACATTTTTTCTCCCCAAATATGTCCTTCACTTTTTCTGTGCTTCTGCCCATGCTGTTTCCTCTGCCTAAGATTCCCTTCTTCTCAGTTGCCTGTCAAAATTTTAATGTTTAAGACCCAGATCAAAGTTACATCCTCTGTGAAACATTTGCAAATGTTCCTTAGCAAAATTTAGTCATTTTCTTCAACTTCTTTTATAATCTTGTGAGAGGTTTAAACAAGTTGATTTATATCACAGGAACGAGAAGCAGCCTAGTTAAAAGATGGTCTTTAAAGATAGAACAACTAGGTTTAGATCCCAGCTTGCCACCTGCTTTTTTGTGTGTCATTTTCTGAAACTGCTAAACTCTAATTGGGAAACTATAGCATAAGCCTTAAAAAGCTTCAGTGAATATAAAATAAAATATGTGTGTGTGTGTGTGTGTCTTTACATCTACCTGGCACATATTCAGCTTATTATAAAGTTATTAAATGTTAGTTATCTTCAACTTCCTCCCCCCCACACACACACTATGCTTGGATCATGTTTATTCATGTTTTATAAACCCAGTACTTAGTAAAATATCTGATACTTGGTTGACAACAAATAATGAGTTAAAATCTAGTTGTGAATTATTATTGCTATAATAATATTCTCCCTGTGTTTTCAATAATGATGATAAGTATATAAATTTCTTGCTATTAATCCTTAACATGTAATATGGAGTGGCCCATGTGAGAAGCAACTGGATTGCAAATTAATGCCTGCAACCTCAAGTATCTACTTTGATTTATTTTTTTTTAATTTTGATACCATGGTTTCCTCTGTCCATATAAATCTGTAGAATATGTTTTTCTCAACCAGAATTTACCTGGATGCCTTGAAACAAATAATTTTTAGGTGCCCATGGAGAATAACAACTTTGAAGTTTCCTCTAGAGCTTTCAAAGTAGACTAATGCACAGCTTTTATGGTAAGCCAGACTATCCCAAATATGCCTGCTGAATTTGAAATCATCTAAGTTTTGTATCATGTGTTTGCAGACAACTAAAAATGCAATTGTACTGAATTTGCTTAAACTGCAAAAATGCAGTCTCTCTGTCTCTGAAAAGTGCTGACAATGTTACTTTAACCTACAGGGGAGTATGCATAGCTTTGGACATCTTCAATTCTTTTATCACAACGGAACAGCATTCATGGACTTCCTCCTCAATCCTCTCAGGGTAAAGCATTCCTCTCTCTCCTTAGTCCTTATTAAGCTTTGCCTTTTCTTGACACATCCACCTCTTCTGTTTCAGTGTTCTCCTTCTCTTAATAGGCATGAATTCCCTCTGGATATAAACTCAGACTATTCACTTAATTGCTTTGGATGGAATTCCAGAAAACAAACATCTAGTTAGTTCTTTAATCCACTTTAGCTTAACTAGCATCCACAATTCTGCTGCCTGGTACCTCTACATTAAATTCAGTATGTGGTCTTTAAGGTGGGCAAACACAAATCTACAGCTAGCAAATGGCCAGAGACAGATCTTAAGATGGACAGAAATAAAACACTCTGGGTATTAAAACTCTCTCTAATTCTTAGGATTTTTTTCTCATAAGATCACTTTTCATCCCTCCTAAGAGGTATGTTTCTAGCTTACAAAATGAACTTTTGGACAGTTTATGACAAGATTAATATCAAAATCCACAATTATTTGGATTCCCGAATAAAAAATTAAGAACCTTTTATCTCTGGCCTTAATATGGAATAATTACTGAAAATTCTCAGCTAATTATCTCCTTTGTGAATAATTGTCACCCTTAAGGAAAGAGCAGTCTCCTCTTCAAATGCATCTGATGCAAATACAGGCAGGTAGGTATGAATGACTCTGTTTTGGTTTTCTTGACTTCCTCCAGTAACAGCTCCCAAGGGCCGAGAACTCTCCATATCCCTAATAATGTGGAATGTGTTTGTCTTTGTGATTTATTTGTTCGTCTTCCCTTTAAAAAAAAAACAACAACAACAATGGTATAACAAAGTGATTTTTTTGTTGTTGTTGTACTGATGAGAGAACTGGGGCTTAAAGATATGAAATAGTTGGCTCAAATAATTATGATACAGGCACATGTAATTGCAATACAGACTGCAGAAAGCTTAGTGTCAACATTTCCATGTCCTTCATGACCTTCTATTGGTCCAAATGCTGTTTCAAAGATTGGATGCCTCAAGACTGTTTTCTCCTTTTTGCTTCCCTGGTTCAGGCTTAATTACCTCTCATCTGGACCCTAAATTGTCTCCTATTGAGACTTGTTTCTCTCTGTGTCTCCATGACCTCAACCTTTTATGTATCCTGCATATTCCTCACTAGGTAAATATTTCTTAATTACCATGTGATCTTGGTTCCTCCATATTCAACAGTCTTTGTTGGCTCTCCCATAGATACCCTCCAAAATCTAGCTCCATTCTCTCTTCCTAGACCCCTTTCAGTATTTATTCCCCACTGAAATGTACATCCTTAATAGTAGAAACTTTGTCTTTTCTATTCAATATATGTATTGCCTAGAACAAAGCCCAGCATAGAGGTAGTGAGGTCTTTCTATTTATTCATTGTTCTTCAAATAAATGCTGTATTTTTTTTCAACTCAGTTCCTTCACTCAAAATGGTCTCCCACAGTGGGAGTTCTCCCTACCATCTTCACTTTTGCAATTTAATTTCTATTAAAATGCATCCATTATTTAACTTATAGCTCATAAGTCAATTTCTCCAGGTGGAAATATCTTTCCCCTCTTTTATACTCTGGTTATGAAAACTCTGGTGTCCCACACTCATTGTATTTGGTTCAAGTTATAGTTAATTCTTCTCCATCAGTTTATGAGACCATTGACTAAAAACAAAACAAAACAAAACATATTATCTAACTTCATCTAATGTTGAGTATCATCAAAATATAATGAATCCTTATTGGTTTTAAAAATGGAATTGATTCACAGTACAAGCCACTTCTGAACTTATTTGTCATGAATACTAAATATTGATACACATATAAACAACAATAATGATGAAAAGGATAACATTGAAACACCAAGTGCTTTTAATAGATTAAATCATTCCAGTAGCACTATGAAGTAGGTACTATGATTAACAGATAGGAACACTAAGGCACAAAGAGATATGTTCTCCAAGTACAGTTTGTACAAAGTAGAACCAGAATTTTAAGTAGGAGGTTTGCTTTTAGAGCCCCTATAAGTCTTGGACATTACTACTGCCAAGAAAGGGAAGGAGAAAATTTTAAAGAACCAACTATAAACACATTTATATATATCTTAGGCCTCTAAGCTAACAAAATTAAGTATATTGGATTTATATTTTAAGCAACATTAAGAGAATAGAGCATATCAAATTCTTTTACATTAAAATTAATAAAATCATTGAAATAATAACTTTGACACACAGTTTGTGGAAAACTAGTTTGTTTTCCAGACACAAAATTTTTTCCAGTTGTAGAGGGTTTTGAAGACACAGCTTTGTAATAATGCCTTTTCTTTCTTTTCTTTTTTCTTCTTTCTTTCTTTCTCTCTTTCTTTCTCTCTCTCTCTCTCTCTCTCTCTCTCTCTCTCTCTCTCTCTCTCTCTCTTTCTTTCTTTTTTTTAACAAAGGCATGGTTTGTTCTTTGAATTATCCACTAGATGGCAGAAAATTGTTACTGTCCAAAGCATTTTTTCTAGATTAGTTCAGGGTCCTTTCTAAACTCCAGAAGTTATACAAATTGCTTTCACCTCTACCCCAGCCTTGCTGGCCTCATCGCAAATGACATTTTAAAGCAAACCACTATTTTTAAACTAGGAAAGAAAAATCGGAGGTTTTCACAGTACGAAATATTAGGTATGAGCATTCTAATTATATGTTTGTGCTTCTCTGCTTTAGCCTAGTAAGAACAGGTGCACAAACATAGGAAAAGGGCTGAAAGAGCCCCAATAATATGATCTGTCCAGATGCCAGAGTTAGAATAAATTGAAGAGCCTCCAAGCAGGACAGATTTCTATGACTTTTAAGGCAGTTTTTATCTTTAGCATATTAGACCCACCTGAGGGTTCTCCCCAGGCCCAGTTCTCTAAAGCTAGAAACTGGACATTGTTGTTTTTGTTTATTTTTTTATTTTTGGATTTTGGTTGGTTGGTTGGTTGGTTTGGAGGGCTTGTTTTTTTGGCTTTTTTTGTATGCTAAGAAGAATACTTAGGACCTCATACATGCTAGGCAAGTGCTCTACTACTGAGTATAACTCCAACTTGAACATCACTATCTTTTCAAGATTTTTCAACTATAAGAGGAGCAGACTAAATAATCCTGTTCCTTGGCATAGTTGTAGTATTCTAGGATTAATGTATGACAGCCTAACTATACCCCCAACTATTCCAACCCCTATTACATGGTTTATTTTCAAGCAAAATCAGACATTGTATTTTATCTGAAAATATTTTAGTATGAATTTCTAAAAGCACAGGCCTCTTTTTAAGAACATATTACCACCATGTGATATTGAAAGTAATAATTACATTTTGAGAACCCATTTTCTCTAGATCCTATTAATTATTAAATGCTCCACCCCTGAGAAATGTGGGTTAACATTGAGAAATTAGATCTTATTTGCAGAAAATAAATTATCAGAGAAATTTTAATGAAGACTATAAAGAAACTCAGTCCTATACCAAAATTTATACCATTTTCCCTAGCACTTTTTCCAAATTTTAAACTTGTTTTTTATCAAATAGCTATAATCTCCTTATAAAACACTTACTTTTTTAAAAAAAAGTTTTTCTACATTAAATGTCAGTAACATACACTGCATGAGATGCTCAAATGTAGTGCTCTAACCAGCCACAGATGTCAGATTATATCACAAAGATCGTAGGTTAGTTGATGATATTTTAAACTGTGAAGAAGTTTCCCTTGCAACTGGATTGCAGCAGAGGGAGACAGAGTCTGGAGGGAGGGCGCTCAACAGGATAATCTTGAGAACAGGTGTTTGAACTCAGACTCAGACATCTCTCCTGAAGATAACTAAGAATTTACTTATATATAGCCACTTGGTACATGCTATAGTCAGCTTTTTCACATCTATGACCAAAAGACCTAACAAGAACAATTTTAAGGAGGAAAATTTTATTTGGGGGCACATGGGTGCAGACGTCTCAATACACAGACAGCTGGCTCCATTCCTCTGGGCCCAAGGTGAAGCAGAATATCATTGTGGAAGAGTTGGGTAGAGAAGCAGAGAGAAAGATAGTTCCCATTTGATCAAAATATAAGGGCTACGATCAACCACCTTCTCCAATCACACCTTTCCAGCCTATAGACACTACTCAGTTAATCCTTCAGGGGATGAATGCACTGATTAGGTTAAGGCTTTTATAATCTGATCATTTCTCCTCTAAACCTTCTTGAATTATCTCACACATGAGCTTCTGGGGGGATACCTTATAACTAAATCATAATATTCTGTCCCTGTCCCCAAAAGTTCTTGCCACTCACACAATATAATACATTTAGTCCATTTTCAAGGGCCCACATACTCTCAACCATTTTAGCATTGCCTAAAAGTCCAATTCCAAAGTTTCCTCTGAGACTCAAGGCAAACTCTCAATGTGAGCCCCTGTAAAAATCAAAAGCAAGTTATATGTATCCTATACATAAAGGCATATAATAAACTTTTCCATTACAAAAGGAAAAAATAGGGGCATAGAAGGAATGAGACCAAAGCAAGACCAAAAAATAGCAGGGCAAAACAAGTCCTGTAGCTCCATAGACAGCATCTGGAGCACAGGACACGGTAATGTTCTCTGCAAAGAGCTTGTGGAACACAGCCCATATGTCCTTGCTGGTTGCAGCCCATATGGCCGCTCAGTTGTCTTGTCTGTGCTCAATTCCTGCAGCTTTCCTCAGCAGATGTTCCATGGTACTGGCATTTCTTAATCTTGGGGATTTCCACTGCAGTTTGGCTTTCTTCTCATATCGTCATGCATGGCCCATTCAGGGGCAGCCCTCAGGGACACTGACCCTGGGGCACTTTGCCTGACCTCTCAGGTCTTCCTTTTCTTGGTGGAAACCTCCTTGACCCCCTAACTCTAGCATCCTGCAGTCCTGCAGAACCAGCACTCTGTGGTTGATGCCAAGGTCTGCACCATCTGGAGCAGTAGCCAAGCCTTCAGGGACTATGGTTGCAGGAGCCTCTGAGTGCCTGAGCAGCTGAACATGGTGAAAAAAATTTCTAGGTCCCCATTTGCAAGTAGGGTACCCCACTGGTCAGTTCTCAAAGGCGGTTTTACTTTTCCACCTTAGAGCCTGAGATGGGTGTGGTCTTGCCAAATCTTGAGACATCCTCAAGCCCTCTTTTCTATTGTTTCCTGGCAAAGTACTAAGCAGCATCTCATTAGTGGCTGTAATCTCTTTAACTACATTTCCTTAGCCCTGTTTTTATTCATAGTTTTCTGGCTAAACTGCAAGTTTTTCCAATCTTTCTGTTCTGCTTTCTGCTCTTCCACACCCACGGCTAAAAGCCACCAACAATACCCATGCCGTCCCCTGAAAACTGTGCTGCTGCCTTGAAATTTCCTCAATCAGATTCATTAGTCTGTCACCTCACAGAAAGTCTCAGGACACAGGCAAAATATAGACAGCAGTATGTGCAAACTCCTTGAAATTAACAAGAGCAGCTTTTTCTAAACCATTGTCCTAGCCAGGACCGGCAGTCACCCAACAATTATCTGGGAAAGCCAGGTATAAATTCTCGTCTTTGCAAGTGCAGGAGTGCAGAAAGGAAAGGAGACCATTTAAAATTGAACAATCCTCTTCTTTGGGACTCTTAAAGGGCCATCCTAGCTAATTTTAGAGTTACAGTGGGAATTGGCAGTTAGATGTAGCCCTAGTCCCTAGGGTGTACTTTCAAGCAGCAGAATTCCAAATAAGCAAAGGAGTGAGATATAGCAGACCACATGAAAGTGATAGTTCCGTCAGCAGGAAATTAACCAAAATTATGTACTGATAAATTCAGCACAGTAAAATGCGTCCTAGCCAGTTCTATAGTATATATCTAATATTTTATTTTTCTTGAATTTCTCAGATCTAGAAATCAATTCCCACCCCCCAATATCTCCTACCATACTTCCTTCCCCCTGACTCCTTTCCTCTACCCTAATGATCTTCTTTCTACTTTCATGGCTCTCTCTCTCTCTCTCTCTCTCTCTCTCTCTCTCTCTCTCTCTCTCTCTCTCTCTCTACCTCTAGCTTCCACATATGAGAAAAAGAAATACTATACTTTTCTAAGTCTTACTTACTTCATTCAAAATTATGGTCTCTTGTTCAACCTATTTCCCTGCAAATTACATGCTTTTATTCTTCTTTATGTCTGAATAAAACTGTAATATGTACATTATACCACATTTTCTTTATCCACTTATCTTTTGATAAACACCTAGTCTGATTCTATACCTTGGCAGTTATAAATTGTGCTGTGATATATATGGGCATGCATATATCTCTTAAGTATGCTGACTTTAATTCTTTTGGTATACCTGGATCATATGGTGGTTCTATTTCTAGCATTTTGAGGAACCTCGATACTGATTTTCATTGACTGTAAAAATTTACATTTCCATCAACAGTGTAGAAGAATTCCCTTTTCCCACATCCTCACCAGCATTTATTGTTCTTTGTATTATTGATAATTGTCATCCTAACTTAAGTGAAATGGAGTTTTGCTTTGCATTTCCCTTATGACTAAAGATATTGAACATTTTTTTTATACAGTTGTTTGCCATTCATACTTCTTTTGAGAAAACTCTATTCAGTTCATTTGCCCGTTCATGATTGGGTTTTTTGCTTTCTTAAGGTTGAGGGTTTTTTAATTCTTTATGTATTCTGGATATTAATCCTCTGTCAGCTGGCAAAAATACTTTTTCAGTTGTTTCTTTACTCTGTTGTTTCTTTTACTGTGCAGAAGATTTATAATTTGATGCCATCTTATTTATAGATTTTCTCTTATTTCTGAGGTACAGTAGTCCTATTCAGGAAGTCTTTGCTTGCAGCTATGTTGAAGTGTTTCCCTATTTTGTTTTGAACGGTTGCAAAGTTTCTAGTCTTTGATTCATTTTGAGTTAACTTTTGTACAGGATGAAATATAGGGATGTTGTTTCAACATTCTACATATCCAGTTTTCCAAGTACCACTTGCTAAAGAAGCTATGTTTTCTCCAATGCATGTTTTTGGCCCTTCTATCAAGAATCAGATAACTGTAGCTGTGTGAGTTTGTTTGTATGTCCTCTGTTCTGTTGGCCTATACATAGTCTGTTTTTATGCCAGTACTATACTGTTTTTATTACTATGGCTCTGTAGTATAATTTGAAATCAAGTATCATCATGCCTTCAGCATTGCTCTTTTTGCTCAGGGTTTCTTTGGCTATTCTGGGTCTTTTGTTCTTATATATTAATGTTAAGACTGTTTTTTTTTCCACCATCACCCCCTAGTTCCAGGAAGAATGTCATTGGTATTTGATGGGCATTGCATTAGATCTATAGATCACTTTGGGTGATTCTACCACGTGGCCAGCGCAATGGTTTCATTAATGAGGTTCTAGGCATAAAGTTAGTTAGAAGAGATTGAAATAAAACACACAGATTCAGTTACCTTATTTCTATTGCTAGGTCCGAGATGGCTCCCCTCTCTGGTTCCCACCTCTAACCGCCCAGCAGGGCAGCAAGGATTACTCAGGGCTAGCAGGAGAGAGAGAGCGAACACGCTGGGGACTAGCCTTTTATTGGGGAACAAGAGATTCAGGGGAGAATTCCATCCAATGAAGGTTGAGGGGGGGCTGCACTCCAAGGTCAGGGTCAGTGATTGGGTCCCCGGGGTCAGTGGTCAGGCACACCCCCACACGGATGGGGTCTCTTATCAGGAAAGAGCCAGGAAAACTTGAACAGATCCAAAGTGCCTCAGACCCTTAACGGGAGTCACCCAATCATGTGTTAGAATGGCTTCCCACAGGTGATCTGTTATGATTTGGATATGTGGTATCCCCCAAATGCTCATGAAAGAACACTCAGAGGCAAAATGATTAGGTTATGAGGTATAACCTAATCAATGGTTTACTCCACTGGTATGGATTAACTGGGTGGTAATGTAAGAAGGTAAAGTATGGCTAGAGGAGTCAGGTCATTGGGGGCATGCTTTCAGGGTTTGTATTTTCTCCCTGATGGGTGGAGCTCTCTCTCTGCATGGAGATTGCCATGTTCTGAGTTGTTATTCTCTTCCATACCCTTCTGCCATGATGTTCTGTCTCCCCTCGTGCCCAGAACAATGGAGTAGGCTGAGACCACTGAAACTATAAGCACCAAATAAAGTTTTTCTTGTCTAAAACTGTTCTTGTCAGGTCTTGGTCACGGAGATGAAAAAGCTGACTAAAATATGATTCTAATAAAGCACCTGACTCAAACTATCAGCCTATTAATAAACTGATTGATGAACAATTCTCTTCACACTCTCTTTTTCTCTAATTTAGAAGCCTAGTTTTCTTCATGTTCTTTTATTCCAAGTATATTGTCAACATAAACTTAGGCTTATCCCTTCTAATTGTCTTGAATCATGACTTTCATATATACATCACATCACCAAATTCTCCCCTTCTGCTAGATAGCCACCTGACTTCCTCATTCTCTGGATAACATCCTAACAACATGTAGCAGAATCCAGCAATCCAAACATAGCTCTCCTCCTCTTTTTCCTTCTCCTTCTCCTCTTTCCTCTTCTTCACCAAAGTAATTCTATTATAATTTTTTCCTGGAAAGAGGTACACCCATATCCCTTTACCCAGTATAAAACCCAAAACCTTTTGTTCTTTTCTCCCATGTTCAATTTTTTGATGAAGTGGTTCTCATTTGGGGGGTTGAGATCTGTAACATATTTTTGACTCAATGATGTATCATAAAAATTCCTATACATATATAGTCAGATTTATATATTTCATTTCATTGTTCTTACTTTTAATTGATGTATAAAATTGCACATATTTATAGTGTACAACATGAAATGTTTAAATATGCATACATTATGGCACGTAAGACAAGCTAATTTAACATTTGCATTGTATCATTTATTATTCATTTGTGATAAAAACACATAAAATCTACTCTTTTAGCAATATAATACATTGCTATTAACTATAGTTACCATGTTATATAGTATATATATTGAATTTATTCTTTCTCTCAAATATATATTTCCTTCATTATGACTCAACCATTTATGAGGTCTTAAGCATTTCATATACAGACTAATACACTCTGTCATTTTGTTACTCAATTTTCACAGTTTTTCAGCATTAACTCTCTGGAGGTGCATTTACTATACATGGTTCATTATATCATCCATGAATGCTCTCCTAAGCTCATACTATAACTCCACAATCAGACTTTGGTATCAAACAGGCCTCAATTCAAATTCCTTACTAGCTGTGTGACCATGAGAAAGTTTTTTTTACCTCAGTTATCTTTTTCTCCCACTTTTATAAAATAGATATGATGATAAGACAACTTTCCTCAGAGTACTGTCATAAAGATCAAGTTAACTAAAGCAATTACACGGTACCTGGCATGTTTGTGTTTAATAGGTATGGGAACTTTGAGATAGAAAATGAACTGAAAATGAACAGAAACCCAAAGACAAATTGTAGGATATGCCATTTTCCTCCTTCTTTACTGCCTCTCTACCTAAAACACACACACAGGTAGCAATAGACATAAGGTTTGCATCAGCAAAGCAGACAAAATGGGCACTGATTCAAGATAGAAAATTTAGTTATCCAGCAGCCAGAGCCAAAAGAGAATTTGCAAAAGTGTTTTATTTCATTTTATTCATGTCCATTCATTTTATTTATTATATATAATGATAAACAACAAATAATATCATTTATTATTTATTTTTCATTTTATTCATGTCTAAATAATAAAATGAGGGTAGGAAAAAACCAATTAAATATGAGGCCACAAATATGTTTATGTCTAATATCTCTTACTATGTTCCATACTACCACACAACTTTCAAGTTTATTTATTCCATTTTCCACTTTCTGAATTTTTATCCATCTATATTTCTTCTCTTGGTAAATTATCTTGTCATTTGTAAACAAGATATTAAGCACTAAACAAATAGGTTCCTATGTAATCAGTAATAACCAGCATAAGGCTAGTCAAAGGAACAAATATACTTGGTCCATTGGAATTTACAATCTAAAATGGAAATACATACAAATTGGAAATTTCAAGTAGTATGAAGTGAGGAATCCCCTTTCTGTTCTTGTCCCCATTTTTTTCTTCTTGGGTGACCATATCATTATGATGGTTTTATTGTTGTTGGTTTTGTTTTTGCAGTGCTTGGGATTGAACATGGGGCCTCACATGCTAGGCAAGCACTCTACCACTGAGCTACTCCCCAGTCCCACATTTTTAAGTTTTCAAACATCTTATCAGAGTCCCATTATTCATTCACAATAAAACATTTATAGAATGTTTCTCAAAATTTTACATATAAAATAGCATACTGTATATGCTATTCCATACATTGATTTTTTAAAAAATTAAACATATTTTAAGATCATTGCAGAGTCACATACAGTTGCATCAAATAACACAGGGAAATCCATGTATCCTCTATTCAGATTCCCAATGTTAACATCTTGCAAAACTTTGTACAAGGTCACAACCAGGACACTGACATTGACATCTGATTGTAGAACAATTCCATCACTACAAGCATGTTTCATGCCATCCATTGCATAGTCATGCCCCTTTCCTACTCTTCACACTCCTTCCTTAAACCCTGCCAACCAGAACTCTATTTTTCATGCCTGTTATATTTGTCATCTTGAGGTTGTTACATGAATAAAATCACAGGGTATGAAATCTCTTGAGACTGGCTATCTGCACCCAACATAATTCTCTCAAGAATCTTTCAGGTGGTTGTGCATAACAATAGCTCATTTTTTTATTGCTAGGCATTATTCCACGATATTAATAAACACTTTTATCCTATGTGTTTTTTTTTTAAATTTTGCCTGTTATGAATTGAGTCACTGTAAGCATCATTTACAGGTTTCTGTGTAAATATAAGTTTTCATTTCCCTGAGATAAATAAATCCCTAGAAATGTGAATGCTGAGTGATAATATAGTTTTATGAGAAACTATCAAACTGTTTTCCACAGGGCTTTACTGTTTAAAATCCCCACCATCAATATGTGAGTGACCCAGGTTCTGCAGATCATCATGACTATTTTGTATTGTCATTAACTCTAACTTTTTTTATTTTGATAGGTGTGCAGTGATGGCTCCTTGTGGTTCTAATTTGCTAATGGTTAATGATATTAAATATTTTCATGTTCATTTGCTACCTGAACATCCTCTTTGGTAAATTGTTTCTTCATATCTTTTCCACCTTTTCTATCTGGATTGTTCATTGATTTATTGTTCAGTTTTAGGACTTTGTATATTTTATGTGCTAGTTCTTTATTGGCATTGTGATATGCAAATATTGTCTTTCAGTTGGTAGTTTACTTAAAAGGCATTTCAGAAAACAAAGTTTAAAAGTTTTACTAAATCCAATATGTTCCCCAGATTAGAGGAAAGTCCAAGATCCCTTCTTGGCACACAGTCTGCTTTGATACCACAGGACTGGGGAGGAAATCTAGTTCCTTAGTTAAATTTTATCTATATGGTGGGACAGGCCATAATTTTTTTTTCTGTAGTGTTCAACTGCACTAGTTATTGTCTAAAAGTTTTCTGTCACACCAGCCCACCATTTCCTGGTCCTTTGGACAGGAAGAGCAGGCCACAGCTAAGGCTTTTTGCAGTTTTCACTGGCAATTTCAAATTCCCAGTACTTTAGGATATAAGAAACCAACAGAAATCCTAAAGTACTCACTACAACATATTTCTTGGGTCCTGAGCTTCCTCGCTGGTATACTACCTTTTTTTTTTCTACCTTTCAGAGTCTTCTTATATTTTTACATATTCAGTGTCCAGGATGTGTGTTTGTATTTAGGGAAAAGAATAGTGAAAATTATGTCTACTTTACTTCTTGGAAAGTGTATCTTATATTTTCACTTTCTAGTCCCCAGTGCCATGAAAATTCTAGGTTGCTTTAGCCCATGCTGGCCAGTTCTGTTTGGAATCTGTTCTTACAGATTTTATGGTTAGGGGAATTATCTTTATCTCCCTGAGTTTTGGGATCTGGTCTATGTAAGGGTCACAAAAGTCCCCATTTCAAGGTAAGTAGTGTTATTATTATCAGCATTTCAGAGCCTGCATTTCTCCTGAGGATTAACACATACTTTTTGAGGAATGTAACATATCCTGTCAATGCAAGGCAGGCAGGGCTGTAAGTAAATTACTTTTTTAAAGAGAAAGTATGTGGAGGTCATCACAGTGAACCCATTTTATAGAATTATCCCCTTAACCTCATGCTCCCACTGCTCACATGTGTCTGTCCACTGTTAGATGATATACAATAATTCACTTATCCAGTCCCTTATGTTTGGGCATTTGAACAATTGTCTCCAATCAATTCTACGACACACACACACACACACACACACACACTTATATAAAATATATATATATATTTTTTTCATATACATGTCATTTTGCTCACATACAAGTATATCTGTTGGAAATGGAATTAATGGATCAAAGATATATGCATTTGTAATGTTAATTGTTGTTGAGCTGCCCTCCATAGCAATAGTACCAATTTATACCTCAAGAAGTATGACAATACCTGTTTTCTATACAATATGTTTACTATCATTAATTTTTCCAAGTTTAGAGGTGAAAAAGTATCTCATTTTAATTTCATTTTTTTATGTTTAGAAGAGCCCTAGCACCTGTCCACCCCCCCGTATATATTTTTTCAAAGTCTTTTTTTTCAAATTTATAACATAAAAACGTTTACTCTGAACTTGTTTCTATCCTTTGAACAGTATTCTATTAGTTGTGCACACATATAGGATCACTTTAAATATTAAAGGCAAGGTATGAGTTAAATATATTAAAATCTATTCATTTAAATACATACTTTGATTTTTCTTTTTTTGTTTATTTACTTGTACTGGGGATTGAACCCAGGGCCTTGTTGACAAGTGCCTTACCACTGAGCTATATCCCCAACCAGGTTCTATTGTGTTTGACAAATGTGTTTACTCAGCCACCTATACCATCAACATATAGGGCATTTATGTTACCTAAAAAGTCCCCCTGGGCTCACTTATAACCACTTGCCTCTCCCTAAAACATTCTCAAATATCATCTGCTTAACAAAAGCTAACTTAATTAAGAATGACTAGGCAGGGTATTATTTTATTCAAGTCTAACTGTCTCTCTCCTGTGGGTCCAATTGATAAGAAGAGTATAAGCTATTAGAGGACAGGAACTGTAGCTTTTATATATTTTATACTGCACTTAGTATCTGCAACTGTTTAATCAAGAAACATAACCATCAATCAATAGTTACTTCTAACATTAGGTCATAAATATAAAAAAATAATTGACTCACAATTTATAATATAAAAACAGTACACTTCTTACATGGTGCTTTATTGCTTACTAAATGATTCTGAATGAATTCTTACATTCTTCTAAAGAAGAAAGAATGACAGCTATACTATAGGGGCCCTCTTAACAAAATTACAGTGAACAAAGTATCCTCATGTTGAACTTTTCTGAAGAGCTGATATGTAATCACTGATCCCTAGGCAGCTTTGCAGAGTTGAACATGAACATCATTATACATCCAGAAACCAGATTGGCAGCTTTCAATTGCTGCATTTTGACTTATTTTTAAGATCGCTTTTATCAGTGTGTAAGGAATGGTGCCCAAAACATCTGGATATGGATAGAGATCATCTGAACTCATTTTCTATTTACTGTAGATAGTACAGGGATATTTAACCTTTTTCATCAGCCATTCTAACAAATAAATGTGAACCAACTAGAAAGTGCCATGCTTTCAACATCAACAGCATTTCAGAGGGGTTGGATGAGCCATTGTTAAGCAAATAGCATTTCTCTAAATTTAAAAGCAAACAAACAAAAACTTTTTTCTAGTAGGAGTATTTAAATATGATTAATCCTAGGTGCTACTTAAAAGCATATTTATGGTGATGTTCTACATGAGTGTCACTTTTTTCATTTCAAATGATAGCTTGCATATTCAAGCAAACCTCTCTCTACAGCGAATCAAAGGATATTTTCTAAAAATAACACTTAACAATATAAAGACTTAGAATATCTTAGAGAAAATATTTCCCCAAGCAACAGAATGCTTTACTTGGGCTAGGCACAAAATTAAAACAACCTCTAAATAACCCAATAAATGGATATCTTAGTCTTATTCCAGTGCCTCTCATCCAGCGGACTCCTTTTAATCCAAATAATCCCACTTGTTTTCCCAAGTCTAAGAAGAGGCCTCGTCAAAGAGCACTCAATATGTTTTTGAGGCTTATGATCGAAATTCAAAGTCCTTCTAAACTCTAATTTTCTTCTAGGAAGTTTCACAATTATTGAACACCTTGTTCTTCAGCCCATGAACAATTGTACATATGGTTTTCTGGGTGCAATATCAAAGGAGACTTTCCATGACCCCTTTATTCATTAGCAATATGAGAAGCCATGGTAATGTTTATGTTCACTGGGTTCATGGAAACAGACTTTGAGATATAAGCTTATAGATGTGCAAATAAGATCCAGTTTTTAAAAAGTACTATTATATGGGGTTTTCAAAGGGAGATTAACAAAACCCAAAGATATCCCAGATAAAACAAACCTATGAAGAAGCTGAATAAATAATAGCTGCTGAATTAAACTAAATAGAAGAAATGAATCAATAATTAATAATTAGAAGCAACTATTTTTTTTACCAACATGTATTTTAAACCATTCCTGAGCCCTCAGGCTTTCTTTTGGGTAAAAAGGATCTCTGAAAAGAGAAAACAGAAAAAGCTGGCACAAGGTGAAGCAATGTAAATATGCCAGAACTTGCCATCTAAGCGACAGGCTCATCCTATAGATGGGAGTGGACTATACCATACTGACAACAACAAAGAAAGATTAGTGGATTATTTAAGAAGGTGTACACTGATTACAGGAAAGCTACCTCTCCTCAAAATCCTTGACTTTCATGACTGATTTTATTTACAGTCAATAAAGTTCAATTTCATTCTATGTGTCTGTCTGTCTGTATGAAGTCAACTAGAATTTTTCAAATCCAAGTCACATGATTTAACTGAGTTGGCTGATGCCATTTTTAAAAATTTAATAACAAAAGGGGCAACTTGGCATCAAAATAGAAAATGACAGTGAAATACTAAAACTTACTACATAAAATAAAAATCTATGAGATCAAGTTGCTATAAATACATAATTCTATACACACACAAAAGTGGGAGAAGGGAAAATTCTTTGCAGTAGAATATTAATTAATAACTGCAGAAAAAAGACTTAGAAATTTACTTTTTTACAGTATCATAGTAATAATTGATTCAGGCAAGGTTCATTGGTGAATACTCCAAAATAATTTACTATTTACAAAGAGAAAATTGGTAACTTTACAGAGCGGAAACTTGGTACCTAGCCACTCTCTTCCTTGAGTGGTAAAAGTTAGCAACATCAGGGTTGGAGCTAACCCAATCACATTTGTCACCTACTATGAAGTACAAGAAGGATGCAATATCATTTCTTTAGCATTCTTCATTAAAATGTATAATCAAGGCTGGGGTTGTGGTTCAGTGGTAGAGCATTCATCTAGCACATACGATGCCCTGGGTTCGATCCTCAGCACCACATAAAAATAAATAAATAAAACAAAGGTATTGAGTCCAACTACAACATTGAGTTAACAATGTAATAAGTACCTTGTATATCTTTAAAATATAACTATTATAAATGATAAAGAAAGACTGAAAACAGCTCAGATTAAAGAAATATGATAATTAAATGCAGTCCATGCTCTTGAGTCTGGGAAATAAATAGCAATAAAGAACATTGTTGGAACAAATTTGAGTATGGGCATGGATTAGATAATTGTGATGTATTGATTTTTTCCCTGACTATATAATTAAATTGTGGTTATGCAGTGAAATATTCTTGGTTCTAGAAAAAAAATCTTGATATCTTTAGGACAAACAGACATGGCATCTGAAATTTACTCTCAACAGTTTCAGAAAAGTAAAAATATATGTTTAGAAAGACTGAGAGAAGATGACAGAATAAATGAGGCAAAATACAGACATCTAGTCAATCTTGCAAAGGGTATATAGCACATAAGTTCTATGTACTATTCTCCCAGCCATTCTGTAAGTTTGAAATAATACAAAAATAGTAAGAAATATGAGAATATAGTG
This sequence comes from Urocitellus parryii, assembly GCF_045843805.1. Taxonomy (NCBI): domain Eukaryota; kingdom Metazoa; phylum Chordata; class Mammalia; order Rodentia; family Sciuridae; genus Urocitellus; species Urocitellus parryii. The sequence continues at coordinate 64,217,804 of NC_135538.1, read as the reverse complement.
ATGAAACTTAGTAAATCCTAAGAACTTTATAAAAGATACAAATATTTTTAAAATATTTGTATCCATGGAAATATGGCCAGAATCACTTTGGCCTTATATGAGGCTACAAGGACTCTTGGGATTGCATGCCCTGGGATTAAGCCACCTAGGCACCATCTGAGTCATCATCTTAGCAGATAGTGGCCTCATAGCTAGTGACCACCATATTACCATGATGCTCATTTACTTCACGCCTAGGTCTCATGATTTGAAGCATTCAATCTCTGTTTGCATAGCTAGTTAAACCTAAATGTGCTTATTTGGTAAATAGTCATTTATCTTTTTTGATAACATAAAAATTTTCAATACCCAGTGGTGATAGGAAGCACCCCCTTTTAAGAAGAATTGTAGATTTTTAACCAAAAAAATGGTCAAGTTTTGAGGAATAATACTTCAATTGCATAAAATAAGAAACCCTGAAAAACAATCAGAATAGGAGTACTTTCCTGGCATTTTAGATAAGATGAAAGTTTTTTATACATAAGAATTTTCTTTTGACAGAATGAATATTTTCTTAACATATTAATTGTTTTTCTCTAGAACATACTCAACTTTCCAAGTGCTAGAAAAATTGGTCTCCCCCCTAGTAGCTTTAAATTCCATATATCAAAATCTTAAAATATAGGAAAGCCATTTAACTGAATCTTAAATTCTTCCTCTGCTGAATGAGGTGATGCTGGTGTCTAGGTTATAGGATTGCAATTGTTAAAAATTTGAGTGATTTTAAAACACATAGTTAGTATCTGGTACATAATTAGCACTCATACAAGGAACACAGATTACAGTATTTTTGCCTGCAGTGACATTTGCTTGGTAATCATGAGGAACATTTCTTGTTGAGCTTTTCTTTAGCTCTCTCAAAGTGACATATGTAAATAAGTTTTCCCTTACACGTTGAACAACATATGCATTGAAAACTTATTGAAAATAATTTAAAAATAATCATCCTGTTCTTATCCTCAGCTTTAATGGAAGTTCACTTCCTGGGATTAGTCAAATACTGATGTAGAAAAGCACATGGGTTCTCCTGTAGGCACTGTTTCTATATATAGTGGCTACAAAACAGTACTGAAAGACCATAGATCACAGCACAGGATCTACCTTCCCATAGCTGTATGAATTTCCTTCTTGTTATAAGAACTGCCTTTTTTCAAGATCAAATACCACATTTTATTATGACTATTGTTATTGAAATTTTTAAAAACTCTCTCTCTAATTATATGAAGACTTTAATTTCAACTTCTGGGATATTTTTAAACACACACACACACATACACACTCGCGCGCGCGCGCGCGCGCACACACACACACACACACACACACACACACACCTCTATCTTTATAGACAGATGAAAGCACTCAATTACCTCTTTGAAGAAGCTAAAATAGAAAGTAGTTTTCTACCTATGAGGCACAACCCTTCCCTAGTCTTTCTGGAAGTGGAATGTTAATAGGAAAAGATATCGAAAAGAATTGTTTTTGTTTGGGCATAAAGAATATTCCCTAGACAGATGATGTCATTTTGGATTGATTTCTTTCTGTGTTTATATGCTTATAGTGTTATTACTTTCAAGAAAGCAAATGGGGAAAATATATTCAAGTGAACAAAACACTTTTCCATGAGGGTTTTAAAACACATCTTACATAAGTAAGTGTCAAGTATAATAATTCATCTTTTTTGATTCACAAATTCTGCTTACCTCAGAAGGCAATATAGAAAATCAGAAGAGAACAGATCCTCAGGGATCTTGCTCTGTCATGTGTGCTATTTCTCCTCTATTTTCTTTGTCTTTTTCTCTGAAGTCTTATTTATTAACATGGAGACATAGTCTCAAATCTCTCCCAGTTTTCTCATTCCTAGACAAGCTTCTAGAAAAAGGAATCCATTCCTAGCAGCTTGACTGACTTTCCTCATGGTTGGCAGTGCCTCTGCTTTCTATCCTCTGGCTCCTGAGTTCCTAGCCCCATAGATGTAAAAGCTAATGATGATGTCTAAATTCTTGTCATATGTGAATGTGCTGAAATTGTTACTTAACCAATTTTCTCCATTGTTCTTCTTATTCCATATCTGATTTTCTGATTTCTAACACTTAATTTCCTCTGAAGCCTTCATTTCTTTTAAATATTTGTATTCCTTCATGTCTCTCTCTCTCTTTTTCTATCTCTCTTCACTCCATATGTTCTTCTTAGACATAAAAATAATTCACTCACGTAGTTTCAAATTCTGCCTGAAACCTGAATACCAATGACTACTTATAGCCCAACTTCCATCCTGTAAATTCTCATTATTTTACTAATCTACTTGAATATCCAGTACTTTCTCCTGTGTTTCCTCTTTAGGAAGGTGGAACCTTATAGTAATATTAGTAGCAAATATTTATTCCATTGTTCAATTTAATACTCTTCCATTTTATTCACTTATTCTGTGCCACACAGTTGGTGTGCTTTCCTTAGGTTCTCTTTCATGTAATGTTAACCAAACACTAAGAAGGAAGTACTGTTTTTCCCCATTTTGCAGATGAGCAGTGGAAAGCACAGTGTGAAAACAGAACATGCCCAAGGCAAACATGGAGTGAAGACTCAGTCTGAAGGGCTGCTGAGACAGGGTCTTAAACACATGTTATTCTACTTCTCTTCCCTCACCTGCTGTCTTTCTTTGCTTTCTGACACAGCTCTACCAGGTCTGTCTCTCTAATATTTATCAATGAACTTGATCATCCCTGCAATATCCTTGGTTTAGTCTTCATTATCTGTCACATGGTGATTAGAAAGACCTCTTTCTTTATTATTTAGTATACAACAGATACTTTGCCCTTTCTATTTTACTGTGAGAATTGTCTCTAAAACACCAATCAGATCATATTAAACCACAAATTCTTGTCATGATATATAAGTTCCTTCAGGATTAAATGACTCTACTTGACAATCTCATCTTTCTACTTTTGCATTTCTAAGTGTTTTAACCATACTAATATATGCACCCATTTTTAGAAAAAAAATAGATTGAACAATATGAAATCACTGATATTCAACCAATTTCCGTATACAGAAGAAGCAAGTTCATATTCAACTTACTGAAACTGAATTTTATAATGTGAAACAACAGCTCCTCCCTCTGTTCTTCCTTAGCATTAATCATAGCCTCTAAACACAACTGTTTTTATTGTTCCATATAAGGAGTCAGACTTCTCTTGGTTCACATTGCACCACCACTAAAATCAGGCCCTTATGGTGTGAAGTACAATCCCTCTTTAAGGAGAAAAAGCCAAAGAAGAAAGAGTACATGTCTTAAATATCTTTAAGTGTCCTCAAAAGAGACTCCCAGTATTATCACCTGAAACATGCAGACATCTCATTAGCCAAAACTTCATCCCAGCTCCAAGTGAGAGTGAGGAGATATTCCTTGTACTGGTCAGTCTTTCTGTAGGACAAAAGAAGACAGTTGGTGACCACTAGAAGTCTCTCATACATATATATGGTTAGACTTCTCTTTCTGAATTTATCAATACTTCAGACATTATTGATTTCCATTTATGAGACATGTGCAGTGAGCTCTTTTCTTCCTACCTCCCTTCTCCTATGTTTGAATATAATTAAGTTACTTCTAAGCAAATCAATATCTGAATATGACCAGAAGATATAATTCACTGAACAGAAAGAAATTATCAAGATATTGGTTCCTTTCTTACAGAGCCTTTTGTTTAATACTGTGTCAATAAAAAAAAACTTTTTGCTTGCATAATTTCTGAATTATTATCTTTAATACTTTATTACCACAATTCCATGCATTCTATCAACTCCTGATAGAATGATGGGGTACTTCCTGGAGTACTCCATCATAGAAGGCACAATTTTCTTGCCAGTTAAAAGGTACTGTACGCTAAGCTTACTGAACAGTTCATCTTGACACTTCTCTATGGTACTCTACTTTGTTGGAGACAAAGATCTTATATTTTCCCCTTCCTTGAATGATTTCCTCATTTTGCTGGAACACATCCTTCAGTAGGAGCTTACAAAATGCATGGAAAGTGAACCTTCAAAGCAGGTCATCTGCTCTTATTCTTTATTGGTAGCCTGAGTGTAAATTTCTCAGAATTATGCATACAGATAGATGAGAGACAGGGGATGATTAGCAAGATAATCGATGGATTGATGGATGGATGGATAGATAGATAGGTAGGCAGACAGACAGATGGACAGACAGGCATTTCTTGCAGAATTTTGAACACCATTTTCTATTGTCTCATATTCATAAAATATGGAACTTTCTATATTTGTCTTCTAAAAGTATCTTCTTTTCTGTAATATTTCCTCCCTTCTTTTTCATTGTAGTTTCCAAAATTTCCCTGACTTTACGTTTCACATATCCTTCCGTTCTTCCTTCCTTTTTCCTTCCTTCCTTCCTTCCTTCCTTCCTTCCTTCCTTCCTTCCTTCCTTCCTTCTTTTTCTCCTTTCTTTCCACCATTTTCCCCACTAGAGACAGTCTTGCTATGTTGTCCAGGCTGTCCTCAAATCCCTGGACTTGAGCAGTCCTCAGATTCATGAGGAATGGGGAAAACAGGCACATGCCACCAGGCATGGAACAAAAGGTCACTGTTTTAGTGGCTGTTAGTGGTGGTGGGATTTTTGATTCATTTGCTTGGTTTTTGGCTTGAGGGGGTGGGGTTCTGGGAATCAAACCCACAACATGTTAACCAAGTTCTATACTACTACTGAGATACATCCCCATTTTCCAAATTTTTGGCTTACAAAACTTAACTGTTTACTGATTTTTGAAGTAACATTGTTTTTTTCTAATGGTTACAACATGTTCTCACTAATCTCAAACCCATTTGTCCCATGGTCACAAGTGTGGAATAACAATAAAAAACTCAAATATATACTATAATTATAAAATATACAATATGGTTATATAATGATAAAGCTATAATTATAACATTAATTTTAATTAATATAATGATATATATAAGCTCTAGCTTATGATCTCCAACCCATTTTAATGCACTTGGTATCAATTTCATTGAAATATTCACATAATTAAAAACTTGGAACTTAATGGGTTAAAGAAATAATTGGAGCTGTGAAATTTTTTATCTGGAAGGGGTTAATTCTGATTTGTGTGTTGTTTTATTTGCTCTGAGTACTTTCTCTATAAGTTTCTTTTACCTTTCATTCTTATTTAGAGGGTTTGACACTTATGCCTTGAAATCTTTAATTATATATATATATATATTCACACACACACTTAAAATGAAAGATAGAAAAGCTAATCAGCAGCTTTCTGTATATGAATGAGGTATGTCAACTGGCATGTTTCACTTTGAAGTTACTGAGTGAGAACTATATTTCATTAGGAGATCTCAGCATCAACATATGGAGAAGTTTTTCCTAAAGCCATTTCCAGAGAGAAGTTCTCCCTTGAAGAATTTAAAAGAGACCAATTACGAAGGTATGAACAGGGTTAAAGGAAACCTCTGAGGGATAGACAGGGCCCCAGAATCATCAGAATCCAAGAGCTATTCCATCCCTAGGACTGAAGAGGTAATAAAAGGAACTGTTGGTACAAACAGGGGGAGCTGCAACTGTAGAAGAATGTCACTTTGCCCTACAGGAGGTGTGGACTTAGGCAGAAGAGAACAGGCACTGCCAGACGTTGGCACAGCAGATAAGGAATAAATGCCTGACACTTCTTGATGTCTCCATTTGGTTGAACCAACAGGAAGCCAAAGAGCCAATCCAATGTGATAGGTGAGAGTGGATCATACAACTGCCTCAGCATAGGCTCCCCAGGAAACTGCACCACTACCACCATTGCTGGCTCTTCTTGATTGCTTGTATTTTGTGTCATATGTATTTTTAAATATCCTTAAATATCACCCCTGTTTATATTAACTTCTTAAAATTTCACAAAATGTAACAAACTTTCATTTATTAATGCCTTCTCTTATGTTTCCCTTTCCTCTGTGGATGATGCTGTATGTGGGAGCCAGGGGGGTATATTTTACTTCATTTTAATAGAGTCTGAAGGAGGAGAAGCAATAAATGGGTATGGACAACTTGACATCATGTCCAATCAAAACTCTATCTTTTTTCCTTTGATCTTGGACTTCTTGAACCATTTATAGATCTATAGAGTGTTATGCCTCCAGGGTCTTTCTACATCAATCTGGAATCACCTCCATTCATCTGAATAATTGCAAATCTTTCAAGTCACTTGTCCTTCTCTAGGAAACACTGCCTGATCATTCCCTGACTGTTATTAATGCCCTCTTCTGAGCTTTTAGCACTGTACATTTACCATTATCATGATACTTTCTCCATTTTGCTCCAATTATGTCCACCTCCTCAATGCACTGTTAGAAAAGTATATCTCTGTGGTTCCCAAATTTATAATCCCAAGTCTTCCTATTTATATTTTTAGTAATTTTACACCTCCAAATGAAATCCATAGTTAATGTTTCCTACATAACATTTAAAATATCTGTAGGCTTTATGGCCTTCTATAGTAGAACACAGACTCTTGGCATCCACTTGCTCAGACCTGAAGCCAAAGCTGCATCCCCAAAGCCAAAATCAGTACTTGAGGAAGATTGAGCACATCCTTTTTTGTGACTTCAGAATCTTGTGTTATGTTCCGCATGCAACACCATACACCCTAAGAGAATGGTTTCCTTTGCTAGCAACAAAACATGTATTGGGGAAGGTGTTTTGGAGGAGTTATTGTGGTATATCATAATATGTGTATATAAAATTTTAGTTATACATAATTATATGTATATAAATTATTTATAATTATATATAATATATTATTTATAATTTTGTATGTATATAAAATTTATCCAAAGATGCTACATAATTTTCTGCCCAGGGTATAAAACTCTGGAATGCCAATGAATCCCAAAACTTATTTTGGCAGTATGAGATTCCTCAACAGGAGAAGCAGTTTGTGGCATTTCAGTGAATGCATTTGAGACAGAGTACAGAGAAAAGAACTCAGATTATTCTGTTTATTGAAATCATAAAAATCAAATCCAACAACAAAAGAACCACCAAGTGTGCTTAAAATCCACAGTCTTCTTTTGATTGCTGGTATCATGTCAGTTGCCAATTCCGTGGTAAACAGTGAACTGTACCAGAGGTCAGGAGACATGGGTCCTCATCTACCTTGAGGCATGATATTTTCACTTAATACTGGTAAGAATAAGGATATTTTAAATGAAAAATTTTGAAATGACAGTATCATATGATCTGATTCATCACAGACCTGAAGTTCAGTCATTTTGCACATATTTTGGAAGATGCTCCAATGCACTGTAATCACATAATTAATTAGACCTTTCCTCAAGCTCAGAAATCTTCCAAAAGTTGAGTTCATGACATCAGCACTAAAAATTTTCAGATTGAAGGTACAATGTTCACATGACTATTAAATTCAAAATGGTTGTATAAAGTGCTTTGGAATGTTCAAGTCCATGGGCAATCTATAAAACTTGTTCTGGCTGCCAAGGTGAAAGCTTTTAGTTCTTTTGTTTTTACTTTGAATGTAAAAAGAAGTAGGTCAAAAACCCATTAAAAACTAATTGGATTATCAGTTGCTGTGCATCATTAATAACCCCTTCATTTGTGGATAAATCTTTTAATTTTAAAAAGTCAGTAATTTTAGGGGGAAAAAAGAACTTGAGCTTGGTTAAAGATGTGTGAAAATTCTAAGAGTATGAATAAGGCATGGAAATTTGAAGTTTTTATATCCTAAGAAAGTATGTGCTTCATTTCAAGCCTACATCTATATGAAGAAGGTAAGAGAATTTTAGGTAATATATAAAGTATATCACTACATCAATACTATTAATCATAATATATAAGGTACTTTTAGTCATTTGAAATCATGTTCATTTCACATATTCCTATAAATATTATAAAGAAGCAATCTAACATCAAATAAATGAAAAATGCCCTCAATATAGAATAAGGGAGCAATGAAAGGACATTAATATAAGACTAATCTTTGATCAAGATAAAACTTGAATTACTCTGATATTTGCAACTCTATGAAGAACCACATTGAATACAGCAGCTGCTAATGCACAGTTATATGTATGTGGTGCAAGAGACTTGAATACCACAAATAGTTTTTCTGCCAATGATTTGATTTTGCAGAATGATGAACAAAGAAAAGGGCAACCCATGATTTGCATAGTATGTACATTTTTGGAAAACTCAGCACATATAAGTAAAATGGCATTAAGCTCTGGACTCAGATAACTACAAATTTAATATTTTACCTCTAGTCATGTTTTCCTCATATTTTAACCTCTTGAAATTAGGAAATTCATCATACAGTCCAAGACTTCTTTGTCTTTTTCAGCCAAGTGGTAGTGCAAATGAGCAAACTTTTTTTTTTTTTTAGAGAGAGAGAGAGAGAGGAGAGAGGAGAGAGAGAGAGAGAGAGAGAGAGAGAGAGAGAGAAAGAGAGAGAGAGAGAGAATTTCAATATTTATTTTTTAGTTTTTGGCGGACACAACATCTTTGTTTGTATGTGGTGCTGAGGATCAAACCCGGGCCGCATGCACACCAGGCGAGCACACTACTGCTTGAGCCACATCCCCAGCCCTAAATGAGCAAACTTGATCAGCTCATTGTGTTGCCGTCACTTCAATAGAGTTATCTATTTTGCAGTTACTATGTGTGTTTAGATTAGTTGCTATATAGCTAAAGAGATTTTGATGTGATTCTGCATTGGAACAAATAGGTTTTCACAAGGGCAAAAGTAGAGCATCATTTTAAAATTAAAACATATTTTTCTTTTTTAATATTCATTTTTTAGTAGTAGTTGGATTCAATACCTTTATTTTATTTATTTTTATGTGGTGTTGAGGATCAAACCCAGGGCCTCACACATGCTAGGCGAGTGCTCTACCACTGAGCCACAACCCCAGCCCAAAACATATTTTTCATTAGAAGACATCATTCATTATTTTTCCCAAAGACACATCTAATTGCTTTATGAAACACATTCCTTCGTTTCTTTGAAAAAGATACCATAAAAAGTCTTATATTTCCTTAACATATGGAAGTATTCACTTGTATATGCAGGAGTTGGGTACTGCTTCTGCTGGGAATTATTGCCCCCATACTTCTTCCAGGAACTGGTAGATAGTTCGATAATTTTTGTTTTCAAAAAGTGATTGATCAATAACTAAATTAAAATTTCCCAACAGTTTAACATTGCTTGCTCAGCCACTGATCCTCGATTTGGAATGGTTCAGTTGATTATTCCTTCCATGGGCTCTAGCTCTCTAATATAAATTTTGTGTCCTCTATTTAACAGCACATTGTTTTAGCAATTGAAATCACAATATGATTCACTTTTTTCATCCACAGACACATTTAATAAATACTACGAACAATCTAGATACTGTACTAAGTTTTGTGTAAAACAAAGTTCATATAGACCACTAACTTAACATCATAGGCAGAATATTTTAAAAGCAATAAAAATAAAATGACATAAGAATTCTAAAGGTAGAGGGGGATATAAATAAGATTCAGTTAGTTTTGTTCCTACTAATTCCTTTTGCCAGTGGTAGATAAGTTCTCATTTAAGATGCAGATGTCAGTGTCACTTCAGTATCCCTGGAGACTACCACAAAAATTCTATTTCTGAAAGATTCTTTTGGCTCAATGGAGAATATAATTAGCAAAAAAAGTTTGAGCATGATATTTTCACTTAATACTGGTAAGAATAAGGATATTTTAAATGAAAAATATTGAAACGACAGTCTCTATGTTGTTTTTAGCTCTTAGTTTTTTGTCTCAAGAGCTCTATAATTTCAGCCTCAGAGACATACCCAGTAAAAGTGTTGCCATCCAACCTGTCCAGCATAATATAAAGTGGAAAGTGAGTCAAATTCTTCATTTCTTTAATTTAATAAGTTGATAATATAATCCCTGGCTGATATTTTAATTACTAGACACATGTAAATGTACTTTTATAAAGTATTGTTACTACTGTTATAAAATTACAAAAACTATTTTACACATTATGATCACTTTAAAAAATAGATTTTTCTTTCTCTTCTTTCTTGTACATATACATATGTATATGTACAGGAATCTTCTCCAGATCTCAGCATTTTAGAAAGAAAAAAAGTGAAAAGTAACTAGATGTCAGAAATAAAAATCAAATTAATAATTACTGATGTTGAATTAGAGTTGTGGCTGAAGATATTACCCTCAAAGTCACCCAAATCTAGTTTTCACACAATTATATTTTCAAAATTTTATATTTTAAAAATTATATTAAAATGTCACTTTTCACAAAAATAGCAAAAAGTAGCCTAATTAAAATTAAAATCCTGGGCCAAAAAAAAAGGCATTCCCCCAGTGGTCTCAGACATACCTACCTCTTTAACTAAAGAGGCAAATCCATTATTTAAAAAAAATCTTTAAAATACACCTATCAATCTTTGAGAAACAGATGAACGGATGAAGAAGTATGGTATATATACACAATGGGGTTCTACTCAACCATAAACAAAAATGAAATTATATTGTTTGCTGGAAAATGGATGGAACAGTAGAACATCATGCCAAATAAAATTAGCCAGATTCAGAAAGTCAAGAGTCATATGTTTTATTTCATTTGTGAAAGAGAGAAAAAAAGCAATAAAAAGATGATGTGGGAATCTCACAAAATAGAAGGGAGAACAGGAGAATAGAAAAAGGGAAAAGGGATTTTTGGGGAAATAACATCAAATAAATTGTTATGTGCATGTGTGAATATATCACAATGAATCCCACTTTTAGATATAATTAAAAATAAATAAATGGAAAGGAGACTAGTACATTAGAGGAAGAGGTTGGGGGAGGAAAGAGGGGATGGAAAGGGAAAATACTGGGGACTTCAATGGAACAAATTATGTTATGTGCATGTGTGAATATATCATGACAAAACCCAGTATTATGTATAATTACAGTGCACTAATAAAAACATTACAAAAAATCTCAGTCTTTGAGAAATGTATCTTTAATATTGTTGGAAATATTCTACCCTGAAATAGCTAAATAATTTAATGCAGTGAATTAAAACTCTCATTCCCCATCACCGGAGTATTTTATGATTTTTATTTCCCCAAATATGTGATTCATTTCTGACCACTGAAATTTTTTTCATGCTGATATTTGAACTTGGGTTTTCTCAACTTCCCTCACCTTCCCTCCCCACCATATACATGCCAAACTTTCTTGTTCCACACTTCAGAGTTGTAAAGATGTAAAGTTTACTGCTTGTTAGGGTGTTAATGAGATCATCTAAAATAATCTTAGTGGATAACATTTACAGATGCATTACAGCATCATGAATGTAGATGTGAGAACAGCCAAGTTTGAAACCTTAGAAACTTGCAAGTGCTATAGTTAAATCTTAAGCTCACTGCTATAGTTAAATCGTTTTCCCCCAATACTGAGAACCCAGGGGTGCTCTACCACTGAGCTATATTCTCAAGCCTATTTATTTATATTTTTGAAACAGGTTCTTATTTAGTTGCCCAGGTTGGCCTGGACCCTGTGGTCTGCATGCCTCAGCCTCTGAGTAGCAGGGATTACAAGCATGTGGCACCAGGCCTCCTGGATCAGTCTAGTTAAATCTCAAGTCTGAGAAAGGAACTTAGTTTTGTACTGCTTCTGACTTTCATGAGTTAAATATACTCTCCAATTTTGCTATAGTGATAAAATATATATTCATATATTTTTACATGACAGTTAAAAATGATACACATGATACCCTGACCCAAAAAAACACACACATGCTGATGCATCTGCATATCCTCAGAATTTAAAAAGGCTTGTGACAAGTGTCATCTAAAAAAATATATTTTTCTCCTCCTTTTTACCATTTGACTGGTACAGTTGGTAACTGGGGTGGCTGGTAATGTGGATGTAGCTCCATAATAGAACACTTGTCCAGCATGCAAAGGCCCTGGGTTCAGTTCCCAGAACTACAAACAAAACAGGTTGCTAGAAATATGGCTCTGATTTGTATAATTTTTATTGGCATCTCTTTCCTTCCCAGTGTGAAGTGAGGACATTCCATGAAGTATTTTCACAGGTGTGAAGCAATGAAGGCACTTGACCTTGAAACTTTAATTCATAGATAAGGGGGGTGGGGGTGGGCAGCAAGCTGCAGCTGAGAATTAACAAAATATACTTGACTGCACTACTCATTAAGGCCTAATTCCACTCTTACATGATTTTATTCTCTTAAAACAAAGGACCTGGGGTTAAATTAAGTGGATTAGTAGCAATATTCTGTAATTCGGATATGCAAAAGACAACAAGATGAACTAGAAAACTAAGAGGTATTTTCCATCTCTGAAATACAAATTGTGAGCTACATATATCACTATTTTAAAAAGTATAATTTACATATATGCAAAAATTATTTCAAAACAGTAAATTTCATTTTTACCTTCTTTCGGTGTAAATATCAAAATTCTTATGAATCACAGAGTAATTTAAGATCTTTTTAATTACAACTGGATTTACTTCTTTCAATTTCAATCTGGTTATCTACACCAGCTATAGTGCACTTGACTAAAGTCCTTAATTTATTATCTCTCAGGGCCAAAACCACCTGTCTTTTTCTTATTTTGTGATACTGAAGCCACACTCTGCAAACTACTTTTCTCTTTTGTCAGTCAACTTGAACTTACATTCTGCCAATAGCAAGTATAGAGGGAGAAGATGAGACTAAAGAAGAAAGAAACTTCCAGCAATATCTGTCCTGTAACTTCAAGAAATTATATTCTTTGTGGAATTCTTTGGAACTCTCTAGCTCTCAGACAGTGGCTTGAGCTAAACTTGTTTTTTTCTTTCTGTAAGAACTCAAGTGCACTCTAATATAATCTGTTGCATACTGCAGTCAATGTTATCATAGTTGGTACCTTAATATTAATTTCCAATGGCACTTTTCAAGTACATTATCTTCAAGTCAATGTCTTAGCCAACATGTCTGAAACTGTCAGAATCTGATCAAGAGACACAAATCACACTAATAAATAGAACTGGAAATTTTTAATATAAATCACAAAAAAATCCAACATAATATTTACTATGCAGAATACAGAATTACAAAGGCAGCTGAATTCAAAGGCTTGCCAAGTTGTCATGTAAAATGTAGGATACTGTTTCATATGAAATGGGCCCTTGAATCTTGAAATGAGAGCATCTAGTTGGATTCATACCAAATTTAGAATATTTAAACACCAAATCTTCCTTATCAGGAGAATTGGCTTCTCTCCCTTGTGTATAGAGAACAGCCTTCCTTTGCTTTTCAAATTTAGAATGACCTTACCTGAAACAGACAGGCATCACTAAGGGATGGCCATTATGCTCAAGGTGTACCCCAACTGCCTTTTGACACCAGAACCACAACTAGCATCAAATCCCAACTTGCTACAAAGGATCAAATATAAGTATGATCCAAAAAGAATTAATTTAGTCACCAAAGAAATTATAGAATACTGCTAATATATTTGGCAGAATCCAGGGAATATGTATGGGAACAGATTTTTAAGGATGTCATACCAAGAAGGGCAGATTCATCCTGAATCAGGGTGAGTGATTTGATTTGAGTGCATGTAGCAGAGATATTAGGTTTTATTTTGTTTTTAATTGTTCTAATAGTTTAGTCAGTTGATTGAGAGTTGAACTTAACAGTGGACTATGCTTAATGAGATTGATATGCCAGAGCTTCCTTGGCAAGATACCCAGAAAGGAACATGAGACATAAGAAGATAAGAATATTGGAGTGAATTTATAATGTATAGTCTACATACATTCAACATGCATACATACACACACACACCAACTATATACCATTAAAGGGCCCAGAAGGCAGTTGTCACATTGAAATATATTATTGAGAGGAGCTTTAAAAATAACTGTCGAGGGGGCTGGGGTTATGGCTTGGCAGTAGAGTGCTTACCTAGCATGTATGAGGCACTGAGTTAGATCCTCAGAACCACAAATAAATAAATTTTTTTAAAAAAGGTATTGTATTCATCTACAACTAAAAATATTTTTTAAATAATAAATAACTGTTGGCCAAACATGTAGCACATACCTGTAATCCCAGTAACTCAAGAGGCTGAAGCCAGAGGATCACAACTTTGAGGCAGCTTGGACAACTTAGCAAGACCCTGTCTCAAAAAATGAAATGGGAAAACCAGAAGGAACTGGAGATGTGGTTCAGTGATAGAGCACATGCCTAGCATGTGTGAGGGCCTGGATTCAATCCCCAATACCATACACACAGAGAGTTGTATTAATTCTCATTTCTAAACCAAATATTTGGACATAACTTTTGGAATATTGGCATCAAGATAGGCTCCATCATTACACTGGGGAATCCTAAAGTAATGGAGATTGAAAGCTAGCACTGTACTGCCAAAGAATAATGAACACCCAGAACATTTTGACATATAGGGACATTTGGTGTTAAATAAGCATCACAGTGTCCCTGGGAATTAAATATATAAGTAGCCTATTCAAATATTGTTTGATTTATAAACAGAAAAAAAACTCCTGGTTTTCATAATCAGAATTTTGAGTTGCCACAATGGTGAGCCATTGCTTATCACCCAATTTCCTGACCCAAGTATTTAATTTGTTTGAATAGATCAGGTCTCCTTGAGGATATCTTTTGATTATCATAATTATTAGGAGAAAAGATTCTTTAGTACTGCTACAATATACACTGCATATTTTCCACTAAACCTTCTGCCCCAAAGATCTGGAGCCATTTAACAGTGTGATTGTGTAGTTTCAGAGGCAGATACTAAGGTTTCAGGTATTACTACACACAGTCTCTGAAATAAAACTGATTCTTGAAGACTCAGAATGTCACTCTGGGGCTAGGGCTGTAGCTCAGTAGTAGAGCACCTGCCTCACACTTGTGAGGCACTGGGCTTGATCCTCAGCACAACATATAAATAAATAAATATATTGTGTCCATCTACAACTAAAAGAAATATTTTAAAAAATGTCACTCTAGTCTTAGGAGTCAGATTGAGGGTTTATAGTGGCAAGGAAATGAATGGAGAAAGAGGCTATGTTGACTCACAATGATCTCTACAACCCCATACATGCTCTCTGCATTGATATCCCCAGCTTCTTAACATATAATTGGAATAGATACACTTGTCAATTTGCAGGATTCCAACATTGGCTCTTTGGTAAAGTGGGGAGCATTATCATAGGAAAGGCCAAGTGGAAGCTCTTTTTTTTTAGGCTAGTAAACTAAAAGCAATACCATGTACCTGGATTAATTACAGGGATTATTGTCATCCTCAAAACTTTAAAAGATGCAATAGTGGTGATTCCTGTCACATTCCTCACCACCTGTTTTTACTATGTAGAAGTCAGATGAATATTGGAGAATGACTATGAATTAGTATAATTAGATGGTTATTACAATTGTAGCTCCTTTCCCACTTATAATATCTTTTCTGGAGCAAACTAACATAATTTCTCACATTTGAGTATGCTGCTTTTAATGCTGCTAGTGATTTTTTCCCTAAAAATTTGAACACTGGAAGTTTGATTTCACCTGTAAAGCTGACAGTACACTTTGGCACACTGCAGACTCTGCATCAAGTCAACTCTGCTCTGTCATAACATAGTCTCCTATTTTGATCATCTTGACATTCCATCTGGTCTACATCACACTAATCTAAATGTTGATGATATTATGCTGATTGTATATAATGAGTGTAAAATGTAAAGCAATTGAGATGCCTTAGAAAGACATATAAGAATGAAAGGTCAGGAAATAAACTACAAAAATTCAGAGGTCATACACATCAGGGAAATTGCTTGGAGTTCAGTAGTCTGGAGCATGTCCAAATATCTCTCTCAAGAAACTACCTATTATGGAAAAAATGCATAGTGACTTTTTGGATTTTTAAGGTAACAATGGAGTGAGTTATTTAGCTTAGCTACCAAGTCATGTGTAAAGCTCTCAGTTTCTAAGTGGGGATCAGAGCAAGAGAAATCTCTACAATAAGTCCAGCCTTCAATGTGAGCTTCTTTTCTATACGAGCTGATGATTCAACAGATCCAATCATAGTTTGGGTAGCAAAAAAGAGATAATGGGCAGCATAAACCAGTAGGGGAAATCTAGAACAGATTTCTAAGATTTTGGAGCAAAACAATGCCCTGTTCTGAAAATAATGATTCTTCATTAGAAAAACTTCTTCTGATTTAATTCTGAATTTTGAAAGAGATTAAACACGTACTTTTGGATAGTAAGTGATCATATATGACCTGACTCACTGGAGTCGAGTTTGATGATGAATTTCTGCACACAAAAGAACAGTTGCACAAGTTGCAGGATAGCAATCACTTGCTGTTCCAACAAGTGCTCATGGTTGAAACTGATGGTATTAAGTTAGTCTGGACCCAAAGCTTTCTCCACTACATAGCAGAAAAGCACCAGCTCTATTGCAAGGACCTCAAGAAGAGAACTGTGATTGACTGACATGAATGTGGAGGGTACACTGGATCTCCTGGAACTGCTCATCATGCATACATCCTTAAAACCAGATGATTAACAAAAGGAAGTGGTTATCATGACCCAGAAAGCTATTAGATACTTTCCTGTTTTTGAAAGATTCAAGGGGTCATGGACAAAACTTTTGTTTTGATGATCAGCTGAGCCTTGCTGATGTGATTCTACTAGAGACCATTTTGGTCCTAGAAGAGAAAATTCCTAATATCCTGTCAGCATTTCCTTTCCTCCAGGAGTACATACAGAAATTAAATAATTTCCCGACAATTAGGAGATTCCTTGGGCCCAAAAGCAATAAGAAATCTGATGAAATCTATGTGAGAACCCTCTACAACATCTTTATGCTGTAAAATAACATGGCCTTCTGGGAGCCGGAGCTTGTGCCTAGAGATGGCTGACAGGAGTGCTATCTTCATTGATCTCAGCTCTGTTAAAAGTGCTGTGTTGAGTTGGGGCTTTCATGTCAAGGAAATCTTCTCTTTGAAAAATGTCAACCTTTATTTTTTCAATTTTCGATCCAGTGAATAATTGTTATGGGACATTTTCTGGAAAACCTTTTTTGGGAAGGGTGGCATTTGAATTAGAGCTGGTCAAGTTACTCATTTCCTGATAATTAGCAGGATCCCTTTCTCCTCTCTTTATATCTAAATCCAGCCTCTTCCTAATTTTTAATATCTAATAACAACTCAATGTTTAGTGAATGACTCTTTTGGGCTATAAGTCAAATGGTTGTAATGAATGGAGTTGACATTAGCCAAAATAAAGAAGTCACCAATAAATAAATAAATAAAAATAGTCAACAAAGGGCATCCAATACAAAGGAAATACTCAAAAATGAGATGAACAAAAACACACTCAGTGTCAATCATCTCCTCTCCCACATACCCTAGAGCTTTTTTAATAGATCCATTGAAAAAAAAAAAAGTGGTCATGCTGGCAGGAACAGAGGCTATACATGGAATTAACAACACCAAATTAACCAAACCAAGGTGACCTGGTTACCCCCACTGTTGAGTGCTGAATCTAACAACTATAGAGATCAAAGTGAGTCTAATATGCCATGTGTTTCCTGGAGGAATAACCAGTCATCTAGCGGTATGTGGATTACATTGGAACCCTTTTATCATGAAAGGGTAGAGACTCATCCTTACTGAAATAGACAAATGTTCTAGAGATGGGTTTTCTTTCCTTTTTCTTAATGCTTCTGCCAACACCACCATCTGTCAGCTCACAAAATGCCTTATCCACTATCATAGTATTCTTCAAAGAATTGCTTCAAATTATTACGTGGTAAAAGAACTACAGCAATGGACTTGTGTTCAAGGGGTTAACTGGTCACACAGCATATTCCAGTACCAGAAGTGGCTGGACTAAGAGGAAGATGGAATTCTTTTATTGAAGATAGCTCTAGTTGGGAGACAAACCCTGTTTATCTTACAAGAAATCCTTATCTCGTATCTTCTACCCCACATCCAAATATATAGTCCAACAATATAAGGAGTGAAAGTGGAGTGGATATTCTCATATTATGACTAATAATCTATACACAGAGACATTTTGCTCCTTCCTAACAACAGCATTGCTGGTTTGGGGGGGCAGTAAGAGGAGGCAAGTTTATGGATATAAAAATGAATCCATTGATGAAGCTGAGATTTCCACCGTGGCATTTGGTTTATCTTGTGCCACTGAAGAAAGAGACAAAAAGGGGAAATTTTCTAGTGACTGAAGTGATTGAACGTAACCACCAAAGGGGGATTTGCATTTCTCCTGGATGTCATTTCTCGTAACTTTGCTAATTTTAATCTGTATCCCTTCTCTGCAACGCCCTAACCATGAATACCACAATGTCTTTGAATCCTCTCCTACTAGCAGATCAGGAAGCCTGAGTGTGATCTCTGGGACTATCGCCTCACTCCTTCCATTCATATGTTGATTAGACGTAGCATGGTGAGCATCTGTCCCTATGCTATCTATTGCTATATAAGGGATGCTTTTGAGTGTTATACCTTAAGAATCTTATGTGTACAGTTTTCTTTTTCTGGTTGTTTATTTTGTAGAGACACCTATTCCTAGTCTACCAAAAGTTACATCATAACTGAGTGTTGAATTTTATCACTTTTCTCCAAATAATGGAAAAAAAAATATGAGGGTATAGCCCTTTGAGGGTTGTTTTATTTAGTTATTACACAGATAACACATCAAAAAGTTTATTTCAAACTCAAAGTCTTCCATCAACAGTTCTTTTTTTTTTTAATTTATTTGTATGAGGTACTGAGAATTGAATCTAGTGCTTCACACATGCCAGGCAAGTGTGATACCACTGAGCCACAGCCACAGCCCCTCAACAGTTCTTTTTAAGTTCACACATTTGCAGATCTGCTAGAATAACTCTTCCAAACTCATCTAGGCTTGATTCTTAACTATGGGATTGATTGATGTTGGCTCTGTACGTCTAATTTTTTTCTAGAACCAGCAGAGTATATAGGGCATAATCTTTTCTTGACATTGAGAGAAGTACAAAAAAGTAAAATGAAATACACAGTGTACTTGGCAGAAACTGGGAATATATGCACTCCTATCCATAGTTTATTGGCCAAAGTCATATTCCCAATAGGGCATGGAAATGTACTCCACCTCCACTTTCAGAAACCACAAAAGCCCATGTAAAAAAGTAGGAATATAAGGAGTCATTAAAGATAAGGAACACTAACGGCATCAAACAAAAGACTCTGTGGTGTATGAAGGAGTTATATTTCCAACTCACTCCAGTAAACAAACTCAAGCTCATTAATAAACACCCTTGGGATAGCCAAAGCATGTTATCACTTACTACCATTATCTTTTTTGACCCCTGAATTGTGTGCTTAGTAAATGTGTCTTAATTATTATGATGGATGTTTAGAATTTCTATGTTTTAGTGAGGATATTCTTCAGAATATGTAGTCTACTCTATTGGTAAACATAAATTTATGGATTTTCTTTTCACAGAGTAAAGAATTCTTTTATTTTCTGTACTCATTTTCAATATTAAGTTTATCTTACCAAGCTGCCTTTAGTAGTTCTTTCCAAAAGTTGGTAGATCTTTTAGGTCTTTCTTTGATAACATTTTTTATCATGGCTTCACTTTAATTATAGTTTAGCTGAGTATAGAATTCTAATGGAAAGTATTATTTGAATTTTTCCATCTATCGTTAACTAACAAATACAGCAGGCAGAAAACTCTGTAAGAATACAGTTGAACTGAACAGCACCATCAATCAACTGAATCTAATTGCCATTCATAGATTATACATTATTCTCAACTCACATGGAATATTCAAGACAGATCACATTATAGGCCATAAAACATACTTCAGCAATTTCAAATTAATGAAAGAAAATTTACATGGTTTATATAGAAAGTACACATCTTATGCCACACACATTTCTAAACTCAAGCTTCTATCAACTAAGGGAAAAAGAAAATAAATTGCATATTTGCCCCTTGGAGTGCACAGGTATATAATCTTTAAGAAAATTAAAGAGTTTATAACTGAGAGAGGGAATTTAACTGGATTAAATTATATTTAATTTAATTCTTAACTATACTTAAGAATGGAAATTATTCTGTTTTCATGTTCTAGCCAGTAACTGCCATTCATTTAATGAAAAATGGGGAAGGGAGCATTAATAAAACTAAAAATATACACCATAGTTTATAAATGAAAGTTATATGTTTCTTATTAAAAATCCCAATTATGGGCTGGGGTTGTGGCTCAGTGGTAGAGTGCATGCCTAGCACCTGTGAGGCCCTAGGTTTGATTCTCAGCACCATATAAAGATAAATAAAATAAAGGTATTGTGTTCAGCTACAATTAAAAAATAAATATTAAAAAATCCCAACTAAACAGTATTGAATTGATCTTTTTGCTTGTCTATGTGCTATTTTTTGTTTGTTTTTTGCAGGAACAAGATGGGGGGGGCATTGGAAATTGAACCCAGGGCCATTTTACCAATGAGCCACATCCCTAGCTCTTTTCATTTTTTCATTTTGAGACAGAGTCTCAATAAGTTGCTGAGGTGGGTCTCAAACTTGTGTGTCCTCCTGCCTCAGACTCCCGAGTAACTGGCATTACAGGGAAACACCACCACACCCAACTCTACTTGTTTTTTCATCATACCATTTGGCAGTATTATGCATCTACTGATATTTGACTTCATTTGCCTTGAAATTTTAAAAACATGGAAATAATACAAGTAAGCATTTTTCCACATTCACCAAGCTGCCCGAATTATAAAATTCTCTACAATATTTTTAATTTAATATCTATATTTAACCAACTGTAAAGATTTTTATGTAATTTCCAAATGCTACTTATGAAGATGTTTTATAATTACTTCTGATCTGAATATGAGAAATATTCCTGATTATTTTCACTCCATGCCCAGACAGTCCACAAAATATATTTAAAAAATTGTTTGATCTTGTATATTAATTGACTTTACAATTTGTAAGATCTGCTCCACATACTTTTAAAAGTTTTAGTGACTTAAAACATCATAATTCTAGAAATTTGTCATCCATGATAGATATATCTGTAAAGAATTACTCTAGAAGTACCTTATAGTTGAATGTTGTACCTTATTTTTCGTTCATCATCAAATTCCATAAATTCTTTTAGTAATGATAGTTCCTCAAAAGAAAAAAAACTGTCTGAATAGTTGATTTGCAGCTCAATGGTCCACTGATTGCCTCTAGTATTTCTTCATGTTATACTTTCCGAAGGATACTCTTTAAAGGTGGACTACCATTTTTAAAAATGCAGAGCATGTCACAGATAGACCAGGAATATTGCTGTATATTTTGAATAGCATTCAAGTTTTACTAAGATGACCTTACTGAGGGATTTCCCAGGACTTCAAGAAGAGACCTCTGATTTTTTAAAAATTATCAAAAGCCTCTGGCCCCCCACTTCTGGCAGCCACTCAATGCTGCAGCTCACATTGGTGAATTTTTCCTTCTCTGCCATTAGCTACCTACTACTTCCATCTCAGATACACCCCTCATTTACAAGACATACATCCAACCCACCTTCTCTTGCTCAGATAATCATCCAGGTAGCATAGTGAGGGCCCTACCGCCTACTTTCTCCCCTCCTTAGCTGTGGGAATGACAGGAAGTTCTTTATTTCTAAAAGCAGCTTAAATACGCTTAATGGTTTCAGAATAATCAGTAATTTCACCTCTCCCTCCATATCTCCCCCACCTCCTCCCCTCTCTCTTTTCCTTCTTCCTCCCTCCTTCATTTTCTGTTTATGGAAACCACATATTTCATAAAACTAAAACATTTCCTGGATCTTTTTCACACAAGTAAGTCAGAAGACATGAGCAATATAAGCATGGTTCTGAAAACCTGAACCTTCATGACTGAGAAACAGACGAGAAGCTGTGTGAAGCCAGAAAGAAGTATGAGTAAATTCAAAGACAAAGCAGAAATGGCTTAGCCCCTCTGGGCTCCAATAACAAAATACCTTTGACTGGGTAATTCATAAACAACAGAATTTATTGGTCACAGTTCTACAGGCTGCAAAGATCACGGTCAAACTGCCAGGGATTCAGTGTCTGGTTAGTTCATTCCCCATAGACTGCATCTTCCTTGTGTCTTCCCTTAGTAGAAGAGACATTCCCCCTCAAGCCTCCTTTCTAAGGGCTTTGCCCTCAGGCCTCCATCTCCTCTAAAGACCTCACCTCTTAATATTATCACATTGAAGAATAAGTCCCATTATGCAAATTTGGGAGGACACATACATTCAAACTATGGCAGTAGCACAAAGAACTTCTATAGAGATGAGTTATAAAAAGAGAAAGGGGAACAACTAGTATAAAATGTAAAAGTCCCTGTTTATAAGTTAATAAATAGATGTAGTTTAAAGGCAATTTGAGGATAGGAAGTTTATGGTCTGTGCACAGCTTGCTGAAAATTCCTTTGGCATCTGTGTCCAATGTAAGTGATGGTGGGCTGAAGGTGGCTGTAGGAAGTCACCCAAGGAAATAATGGTTGTGGTCTAAATGCAGTGTGGTAAGTGCCTAGACAATTTGACAGCATAGACAAAGATGAGAAGTCAGACCATAGAGTATCATTTAAACATGAACTTCATGGGTCTACAACATGCCAGACTCTGCCAAGTGCTGAGAATAGTAGGTAGGGTCAAAATAACCACAGTTTTTATATGTATAAAGCATACAAACAAGATGAATAACATAAAAGAAGGCTTTCCTGAAAGACATGTTTATCCAATTATCCAAAGGATAGAGTTGGACAACCAAAGATTTCAGGTATGGAGAACATATGTGTCAATGCTAATTTTCATTCAGCTTAACTCTAAATTTTTGGCAACATATTTGTGTCCTGATATTCCATCATTCACTCATTCAATAAATATTTATTGCACAATTTACTCTGTGCTAGTCATAATTCCAGCTGCTGTATACAATGAAAAACATATTAAAATCTGGTGGAGGGCAGAGAAAAGGAAACTGGCTATTTCAATGCATTGTAGTAAGTGCTTGGTAGATCCGGGAAAACAACATTAACAGTAATGGTAGTATCTTCAATTACAAAATAATTATAATAACTATATTCCTGAAAATGTTTATCACGGTAGATTTTTAATTACATTAAACACCAGATGCAAAAAAAAAAATACAGTTGTAGGTATTCAAAAGATGATTAGAACCTTACATGAACATTTCCCATAAGGATCAACATCATGGTCCATGCAAGGGCACCCTCACCTCAGACAGAAAGAGGTCCAGGCGGTGTTAAAAGTGTCAGTCCTTTGTTTCAGCTTTGTGACTAACTCCTGCTGTCTCCATTTCAAAGGCAGAATAAAATCACCTTTAAAAAAATATTTTCATGAATAGCAGGAGAAAAAAATGAGTGGGAAGAGGGTGGCTAAAAACTCACATAAATCTCATACTACACAAGGCACTAAATTTAAGCCTCTTAATCCCCTGAGAGAAGCAAAGTTTTGCCAGCAATAACCCTTGTCAGAGCAAGTGACCCTGTCAAATAACCACAGGCCTTCTGAGTGATTGGAGGTGAAAGGCAAATAACTATTTCCTAAATCCTTCCTTGTGAGCATCCACAGAACTGCAAAGAGAATTTGTGCATCTTTGCAACACTTATTTGGCTAAATCTTGTCATCCAAGTTCAATATATAATGTCTCACATCCTGCTTATTAAACACCAACACATTTCAGGTGCCAACTGCAGACTTCTCAGGAAACTGTGGTATATATGGAATTCTGCCAAAAGACAAGAAGGTTCTATAGGACTTGGCTGAGAAAAGGAATCATTGGAGCATAATACCATCCAGCTTGAAAGGTCACACGACTCAAGGTTTACTGCCAAAATGCTGCTACTGAGGATTAATTAATATCAGTTGAGCATCCAAGAGCATCTGGCATTTGACCACAATTGCCTTTCTCAATCTTCACTCACTGAAAATGTTGTGGAGATTACAGATAGCAGAGCAGACTCATGCCTGTCTGGACATAATAAGGAGGGTTGGTGTATACAGAGGAAACCTTCTCTACTTAACAGGCAGAGAAAGATCAGTGTTTAGTCACTTATCTAGGACCATTCAGAAAAGTTGTACTGAGTTCTGAATACATGCCAGAGCCTAAGTGGGCACATTTTATACGTTCAACTGGTTAGTCTTCACAATAGCCCTGCAAAGTATTATTATTCTCATTTTATGGAAAAGAGAACTGATTCTTTAAGTGTTTGACAAAGTCATGTAACACACACAAATTCTCTAACTTCAAGGGCAGCACTCTTTCCCCATGCAGTTTACTCTGTGTCAGTCATAATTTCGGGTACTGGGAATACAAAGAAAAACATACTAAAACCTGGTGCAGAGAAAAAGAGGATTGTCTTTCTATCCATGTCATGGTGAGCTTAAGCAATTATTTCTCTGCTGTGAAAAATTTTGCATAATATATACAATATTCAGATCCTGTTCATTAACTTGAGCTGGGCCACATATATTGCACACATAAAATCTTAAGTTATATGAGTATCGGTTTAAACCTTATCAATGTGCCTAAAATCAATTGAATTCCTACCCTTCCAATATGTGGGAGACCAACCTTACACGTGACTGGGTCACACTCCCTGGCTGGGTGCTGAGGCACTCAGTCACAGAAATGTGGTCGGTGTCTCGTGCATGGGTGTGTCTTGCTATAGCCCCATGGGTAAAGCTACCCTCACCTGTTCCTTTGTAATATAACCCCTTGCCCTGTTTAGGATAGAATCTTCCATGGAAGTGCCTTGTGTGTGTCCCCTTCTCTTACTGTGCCCTTGGGTGTGGCCTACCCAGGTGTCAGTCAACCTGCTGACAGTGGACATCATGAGGATACTCAGCCCCCTGAAACCTGACCCCTTGCCTCATTTGAATAGCTTCTCCTCAATAAAAGGGGTCAGCGCGTGCTCTCCCTTTCTCTTTCTGCGGACCCTTAAGGTCAGAGGAGCAGTCACAGCGACCCCAAAGAAAAAGGTATTTGTGTCTCTTGTGTGGTTATTTCATGCAGCCCAGTTAGCCCAGTTTAACTGGAGTGACCCCTGAGCCTTTTAGTCTGGAGAACAGAATACCGGCACCAATAGACGGTATACAATGGAGAATTAACATCCCATCTTCATGTTATGGTATGATTTGCTAGAAACAGAGAAATAAAAAACTTAGCTTTTTGGTGGGCAATGAAACAGTTTTAAGCACCTCTCCTTTTCCATATATCTCCCTTGTTCTGAGGTAGGTCCATTTTTTTCTGATGTATATTGTAGGACATGAAGGATTTTCCATTTTTTTCTTTCCATTTCCAAAGACTCATTTTTCAAAGTGTAGGGTTGTGATTACACAATTTGGAGGGCAAAATAGACAGTCTGAGTTGCATTAGATTTCTTGCAAACAAATTCTTTAAAATACAAGAATATTTTTACACCTTTTAAAAAACATAAATTCTGGAGCCCAACATGGCCGCTGGCGAAGAGGCAGCGCATTCAATGCGTCCATGGTAAGGGGATCAGAGAGACTCATTAATACACCCACATGCATCAGGCTGAGAAACTTCAAGCAAAATTCCACTGAAAGGAGACCTACCGGGAACTATGACTTCTTCCCATCCCTTCTAATACCTTTCCTCCCAAGCATCAAATAAATTTATAGGAGTAAACAGTAACTCAGCAGTCAAACAGAACAAGAAACAATATGAACAGCATGAAAAAGCAAGGAAGAAAAGGAGTGCAAACAATGCAGGGCAGCCTAAATATTCAGGAGGATATAGAGTTACCAGAAAAATGGTCATATAAAGAACTCATGGATCACCTGAGACAGATGGAACGGAACCTTAAAGAGGATACGAGACAGCAAATTCAAGCAGCGAAAGAACACATTGAGAATGAATTACATAAACAGATAAAAGAAGAAGTTAAGCATCTTTATCAGGAGATAGAGACTATAAAAAAGAATCAAACAATGATCTTAGAAATGAGGGAAATTATAAACCAAATTAAAAACTCAAATGAGAGTATCATTAATAGAGTGGAGCAAGTAGAAGCCAGAACGTCAGATAACGAAGACAAAATATATCATCTGGAAAAGAGTCTAGCCAACTCAGATAGGCTGGTTAAAAATCACGAGAGAAACCTACAAGAGATATGTGATAATATAAAAAAAAAACAAATTTAAGAGTCATTGGGATAGAGGAAGGGATAGAGATTCAAACCAGGGGAATGAGTAATATACTAGATGAAATAATTGCAGAAAACTTTCCAGAAATAAAAAAGGAAACAGATATACAAATTGTAGATGCATACAGGGCACTGAGCATACAAAATCACAGTAGACCAACGCCAAGACACATTGTTATGAAGATATCCAATATACAGAACAAAGAGAAAATATTAAAAGCTACAAGAGAAAAGAGAAAGATTACATTCAGGGGTAAACCAATAAGGTTAACAACGGACTTTTCAACTCAGACGCTGAAAGCGAGAAGATCCTGGAACAACGTATTTCAAACACTGAAAGACAACGGATGCCAACCAAGAATTCTGTACCCAGCAAAATTAAGCTTCAGATACGACAACAAAATAAAAATCTTTCACGATAAACAAAAACTAAAAGAATTTGCAGCCAGAAAACCAGCATTGCAAAGCATCTTGAGCAAAACACTTCATGAGGAAGAAATGGAAAACAATAACCAAAGCCAACAGTGGGAAGTACCTCAGTAAAGACAGACGGAGCGAGGAAAGCTAATCATGGAGAAACAAACGAAATATTAAAAAAAAAAAAGAGAGATAAATAATCAAACATGGCTGGAAGTACAAACCATATATCAATAGTAACTCTAAACATTAATGGTTTAAACACTCCAATAAAGCGACATAGGCTGGTAACATGGATTAAAAAAACAAATCCAACAATATGCTGCCTCCAGGAGACACACCTGACTGGAAAAGACATACACAGGCTGAAGGTGAAAGGTTGGGAAAAAATATACCACACACACGGTCCACGCAAGCAAGAAGGTGTGGCCATCCTCATATCGAATAAAATCGACTTCAAGACTAAGTTAATCCAAAGGGATAAGGAAGGACATTATATACTGTTAAAAGGAACCATTAAACAACAAGATATAACAATTATCAATATTTATGCACCAAATAACGGTGCTGCGAAATACATAAAACAAATTCTCCTCAAGTTCAAGAATCAAATAGATCACAACACAATAATTATGGGTGACTTCAACACACCTCTCTCACCATTGGACAGAACCTCCAAGCAAAAGTTGAATAAAGAAACTATAGAACTCAATACCACAATCAATAACCTAGACTTAACTGACATATATAGAATATACCAACCATCATCGAATGGATATACTTTTTTCTCAGCAGCACATGGATCCTTCTCAAAAATAGACCATATATTATGCCATAGGGCAACCCTCAATAAATATAAAGGGGTGGAGATTATACCATGCATTTTATCTGATCATAATGGATTGAAACTGGAAATTAATGATAAAAGAAGGAAGGGAAAATCCAATATCACATGGAAAATGAACAATATGTTACTGAATGATCAAGGGGTTACAGAAGACATAAAGGAGGAAATCAAAAAATTCTTAGAGATAAATGAAAATTCAGACACAACATATCGGAATCTATGGGACACAATGAAAGCAGTTTTAAGAGGGAAATTCATCGCCTGGAGGTCATTCCTCAAAAAAAGGAAAAACCAACAAATAAATGAGCTCACACTTCATCTCAAAGCCCTAGAAAAGGAAGAGCAAAACAATAGTAAATGCAGCAGAAAGCAAGAAATAATTAAAATCAGAGCGGAAATCAATGAAATTGAAACAAAAGAAACTATTGAAAAAATTAACAAAACTAAAAGTTGGTTCTTTGAAAAAATAAACAAGATTGACAGACCCTTAGCCATGCTAATGAAGAGAAGAAGTGAGAGAACTCAAATTACTAACATAAGGGATGAAAAAGGCAATATCACAACAGACGCCACAGAAATACAGAAGATAATTAGAAATTATTTTGAAAACCTATATTCCAATAAAATAGAAGATAGTGAAGACATCGATAAATTTCTTAAGACATATGACTTGCCCAGACTGAGTCAGGAGGACACACACGATTTGAACAGACCAATATCAATGGATGAAATTGAAGAAGTAATCAAAAGACTACTAACCAAGAAAAGCCCAGGACCCGATGGGTATACAGCGGAGTTCTACAAAACCTTTAAAGAAGAATTAATACCAATACTTTTCAAGTTATTTCAGGAAATAGAAAAAGAGGGAGTTCTTCCAAATTCATTCTATGAGGCCAACATCACATTGATTCCGAAACCAGACAAAGACACTTCAAAGAAAGAAAACTACAGACCAATATCTCTGATGAACCTAGATGCAAAAATCCTCAATAAAATTCTGGTGAATCGGATACAAAGACACATCAAAAAAATTGTGCACTATGATCAAGTAGGATTCATCCCTGGGATGCAGGGATGGTTCAATATACGGAAATCAATAAATGTTATTCACCATGTCAATAGACTTAAAGATAAGAACCATATGATCATCTCGATAGACGCAGAAAAAGCATTTGACAAAGTACAGCATCCCTTTATGTTCAAAACATTAGAAAAACTAGGGATAACAGGAACTTACCTTGATATTGTAAAAGCTATCTACGCTATGCCCCAGGCTAACATCATTCTGAACGGAGAAAAATTGGAGGCATTCTCTCTAAAATCTGGAACAAGACAGGGATGCCCTTTATCACCACTTCTATTCAATATAGTTCTCGAAACACTGGCCAGAGCAATTAGACAAACGAAAGAAATTAAAGGCATAAAAATTGGAAAAGATGAACTTAAATTATCACTATTTGCAGATGACATGATTCTATACATAGAAGACCCAAAAGGGTCTACAAAAAAACTATTAGAACTAATAAATGAATTCGGCAAAGTGGCAGGATATAAAATCAACACGCACAAATCAAAGGCATTTCTGTATATCAGTGACAAAACTTCTGAAACGGAAGTGAGGAAAAACACTCCATTCACAATATCCTCAAAAAAAATAAAATACTTGGGAATCAATCTAACAAAAGAGGTGAAAGATTTATACAATGAAAACTACAGAACCCTAAAAAGAGAAGTAGAAGAAGATCTTAGAAGATGGAAAGATATACCCTGTTCATGGATAGGCAGAACTAACATCATCAAAATGGCGATATTACCAAAAGTCCTCTATAGGTTTAATGCAATGCCAATCAAAATCCCAATGGCATTGCTTGTAGAAATAGATAAAGCAATCATGAAATTCATATGGAGAAATAAAAGACCCAGAATAGCAAAAGCAATTCTGAGAAGGAAGTGTGAATCAGGTGGTATAGCAATACCAGATTTCAAACTATACTACAGAGCAATAGTAGCAAAAACAGCATGGTACTGGTACCAAAACAGGCGGGTGGACCAATGGTACAGAATAGAGGATACAGAGACTAATCCACAAAGTTACAACTATCTTATATTTGATAAAGGGGCTAAAAGCATGCAATGGAGGAAGTATAGCATCTTC
The DNA here is from genome assembly GCF_045843805.1 of Urocitellus parryii. Taxonomy (NCBI): domain Eukaryota; kingdom Metazoa; phylum Chordata; class Mammalia; order Rodentia; family Sciuridae; genus Urocitellus; species Urocitellus parryii. The sequence goes on along the minus strand of NC_135538.1, from coordinate 64,188,048 downwards.
AACAAATGGTGTTGGGAAAACTGGAAATCCATATGCAACAAAATGAAACTGAATCCCCTCCTCTCACCATGCACAAAAGTGAGCTCAAAATGGATGAAGGACCTGGATATCAAATCAGAGACTCTGCTTATGATAGAAGAAAAAGTTGGCTACGATCTACATATTGTGGGATCAGGCTCCAAATTCCTTAACAGGACACCTATAGCACAAGAGTTAACAGCAAGAATCAACAAATGGGACTTACTTAAACTAAAAAGTTTTTTCACAGCAAGAGAAACAATAAGAGAAGTAAATCGGGAGCCTACATCATGGGAACAAATTTTTACTCCTCACACTTCAGACAGAGCCTTAATATCCAGAGTATACAAAGAACTCAAAAAATTAGACAATAAGACAACAAATACCCCAATCAACAAATGGGCCAAGGACCTGAACAGACACTTCTCAGAGGAGGACATACAATCAATCAACAAATACATGAAAAAATGCTCACCATCTCTAGCAGTCAGAGAAATGCAAATCAAAACTACCCTAAGATACCATCTCACTCCAGTAAGATTGGCAGCCATTAGGAAGTCAAACAATAACAAGTGCTGGAGAGGATGTGGGGAAAAGGGTACTCTTGTGCATTGCTGGTGGGACTGCAAATTGGTTCAGCCAATTTGGAAAGCAGTATGGAGATTCCTGGGAAAGCTGGGAATGGAACCACCATTTGACCCAGTTATTGCCCTTCTTGGTCTATTTCCTGAAGACCTTAAGAGAGCGTACTACAGGGATACTGCCACATCGATGTTCATAGCAGCACAATTCACAATAGCTAGACTGTGGAACCAACCCAGATGCCCTTCAATGGATGAATGGATTAAAAAAATGTGGCAGTTATACACCATGGAGTATTACGCAGCTCTAAAAAATGACAAATTCATGGAATTTGCAGGGAAATGGATGGCACTAGAGCAGATTATGCTTAGTGAAGCCAGCCAATCCCTAAAAAACAAATACCAAATGTCTTCTTTGATATAATGAGAGCAACTAAGAATAGAGCAGGGAGGAAGAGCAGGAAGAAAAGATTGATATTAAACAGAGACACGAGATGGGAGGGAAAGAGAGAGAAAAGGGGAATTGCATGGAAATGGAAAGAGACCCTCATTGTTATAAAAAACTACATAAAAGAGGTTGTGAGGGGAAGTGGAAGGAAAAACAAGGAGAGAAATGAATTACAGTAGATGGGATAGAGAGAGAAGATGGGAGGGAAGGGGAGGGGGGATAGTAGAGGATAGGAAAGGTAGCAGAATACAACAGTTACTAATAGGGCATTATGTAAAAAGGTGAATGTGTAACTGATGTGATTCTGCAATCTGTATTTGGGGTAAAAATGGGAGTTCATAACTCACTTGAAACTAATGTCTGAAATATGATATGTCAAGAGCCTTGTAAGGTTTTGAACAACCAATAAAAAAAAAAAAACATAAATTCTCAAATAGAAAGGAAAGATTAATATGTTGATCATGATGGGACCATGACTCTGCCATAAGAATAAATGCTAGATCCTAATTCATGGTTAATTATACCTAGGTCAATCTACATTTTATTTTATTATGATTTTAAAACTTTTTCTGTATTTCTCAAACACACAGACCAATGCTTTGGGTTATAGAAAGATTGACATTCAATAAAACAAACATACATTATGCTCCTACTTTTTAAAATTTTTGTAATCAACCTCCAGTGATTTCATATCCTGCCTATCAAATCCAACTATTTTTTGAACTCTTTGAGTTACTGGATATAATTATGCCAAATCAGCTTATTGTTTCCCAGGATTTGGATGTTTTTAATTATTATATCAAATAAACTAGAGAATTATCAAATTCAGCCATACCTCTGAGAATATAAAGATATCATTGGGCATGCACTCAGTGTACAGATGCAAAATAGTATGCCAAATTTTTAAATATTACATTACTCCTGGTCATGGCGGTGTGGATGAGGCCATTGGCTTGCCTCAAATACAGAGTAGAAAAAAAGTTTAAGAACACTTATTAGAATATTATGGAAGCACAGGGACCCTAAGCAAGGTGAGGATCTGATTGATGGGAAAGGAAACCTATGAAAGAGATTGACTCAGGAAAAAAAACAGTTCAGTTTCCAGATGACATGGACATAGATGTACCCCATGTACATATAGTTTGTGGTTGTAAAAAACCCAAATTATGTGTGTAAATTGTCTCTAGGGGAGAACTCTAGGGGATAGAAATGTACGTCTTAAGAAGATGGTATTCTTTGAAACTCTATGATGTTAAAATTGCCCTGATATCAAAACCAGACAAGAACACACGAAAGAAAAAAGCTACATGCCAACATCCTCATTGAGCATATATGGAAAAACTTTAAGAAAAGACTAGCCAACTAAATTCAACAACACATTAAACAGATTATTCACCACAATCAAATGAAATTCATCCCAGGGATGCAAGAATGGTTTGACATGTGCAAATCAATAAACCTGCTGCACCACATCAACAGAATAAAGAATAAAAACCAGATGATCATTTCAATATATACACAAAAGGCATTTAATAAAATTAAACATTTATTCATGTTTAACACACTGAATAAACTATGTATATAAGAAACATACCGCAACATAATAAAGGGCAAATATAAAAAAACCAACAGCTACCATCATACTGAAGGGGCAAAAACTGAAATCTTTTCCTATAAGATCTAGAAAATATGGGACTGGGGATGTGGCTCAAGCGGTAGTGCACTCGCCTGGCATGCATGCGGCCTGGGTTCCATCCTCAGCACCACATACAAACAAAGATGTTGTGTCTGCTGAAAACTAAAAAAAAAATAAATAAATAAAAATAAAAATAAAGAAATTCTCTCTCTCTCTCACTCTCACTTAAAAAAAAAAAGAGATCTAGAAAATATAGGAATGCCCACTTTCACCACTAATATTCAACATAGTACTGAAAATCCTAGTCAGGGCAGTTAGGCAAGAGAAGGAAATAAAGAATGTCTAAATTGGAAAAGAAGAAGTAAAATCATAATCATTTGCAGATGATATAAGCTTATATTTAGAAAAAATTCTATAAGGAAAACTATAAACCATTAAGTAAATTGATTAGAATACAAAGAAATGAAAAAACATTCAATGTTCATTGATTAGAAGAATCAATATTATTACAATGCCCATATGAAAACATAAGCAATCTGTCAAAATACCTGATATTTCTCAGAGAACTGGAAAAAATAGTTATAATGATTATATGGAAATACACACACACACACTCCAAGGCATTGTGAGCAAAAAGAACAAAACAGATGAATTGCACTACTGGATTTCAAAACATAGTAATTAAAGCAGTGTTTTATTGGTATCATAACAGATATAGATAAATGGAACTGAACTGAAAATCTTAAAATTAAATTTATGTATCAATAGCCAACTGATTCCAAAGACGCAAAGAACATGCATTGGAAAAAGGACAGCCTTTTCTATAAATAGTGCTGGGGAAATTGGATATCTGTGTGCAAAAGAACAAAAAATCAACTCAAACCGGTTAAAGATGGGCTGGGGATTAGCTCAATTGGTAGAGTGCTTGCCTCACATGTACAAGGCCATGGGTTCAATTCCCAACACCATCACCGCCCCCCCAAAATGGGTTAAATATATAATTGTAAATGCTGAAACTACAAAATTAATAAAAGAAAACATAGGGCAGACATTTCAGGGCTTTGAAATGGACAAGGATTTATTTGGAAAACATAGAAAAGCAAACACAGAAGAGTGGAATTACATGAAGCTAAAAGGCTTCTGAACAGAAAAGGAAACTATTAGAGTGATAAGTGGACATTCAGAATAGCAGAAAATACTTGCAAATTGTACATCTGAGAGGAGAGTAATAAGAAGAATACATAAGGTACCAAAAAACTTAGAAACACAAATAATACAATTTAAAAACAGACAATAGATCTAAATAGACATTTTTCCAAGGAATACATACAAATGAAAAAAAGTTCAATATCACTAATTGTTTAGGGATATGCAAATCAAATCAAAATCACAATGAGACATCATCTCACTCAATTAAAAGCAGATATCATAAAAAAGATAAAGGAGGGCTGGGGTTATGGCTCAGTGACAGAGTGGTTGCCTCACATATGTGAGGCACTGGGTTCGATCCTCAGCACCACTTAAAAAATAAATAAATAAAATAATATTGTGCCCATGTATAAAAGAATATTTTTTTTAAAAAAAAGATAAAAGATAACAAGTGCTTGGTGGATATCTTAGGAATGTAAATTAGTATAGAATGTAAATTGTATAAAACAGTATGGAATTTCCCCCCAGAACTATTATGTGATCCAGCAATCCCACTGCTGGGTATATATCCAAAGGAAGTGAAATCTTTATGCTGAAGAGACACCTGCATTCCCATGTTTATTGCAGCACTATTCACAGTAGCCAAGAAGTGGAACAACCCTAAGGTTGTTGTCCACCAACTGATGAATGAATAAGCAAAACATGATAGTTACACACAGTGGAATACTAATCAGTTATAGCAAAAAAGAACGAAATCCTATTATTTTCAACAACATGGATGAAATTTGAGGTAATTATGTTAAGAGAAATAAGTCAGGTACAAAAGGACAAGTACCATGTATAGCACTTATAGAGGAATCTATAAAAGTTGATCTCAGAGCAGTTGAGACTAGAATAATAATTACTGCAGGCTGAAGAGACACAGGAAAGGGAATCATGGGGAAGGGTTGATGGTCTGGTATTAACTTATAGTTAGATAGGAATAAAAAGTTTTGGTGTACTACATTAGGGTGAATATAGATAACAACATATTGTACATTTCTAAAAGCTGGAAGAAGGGATTTTGAGTGTTTAACCATGAAGAAATGATAAATATTTGAAAGATTGATAGGTTACCCTGATTTGAACCTTGAACAATAAATAAATATATCAAAATGTCACATGGTACACCATTGATATATACAATTTTATAAGTTAAAAAATTTAAAAATTCCTATTGTATAATAGACACTGTGTTGGGCACATTGCACATGACAAACTAATCTGTATAATTTTTTTGTGTGTCTCCTGTCTAAGGTAGAATGGGTTTAGATAGAAAAAAATAACTTTTCCCAACTCACCTGGCTGAGCTCATACCCTGGTCTGTTCAGGTCCAAGACTTAATCCTTTTTTTTTTTTTTTTTCTCTTTTCAGTATTGTGGATTGAACTCAGGGTGCTTTTCCATTGAACTCCAATCCCAGTACTTTTTTAGTTTTTACTTTGAGACAGGGTATAGATAAATTATTTGGGTCTCGCTAGGTTCTGAGGCAGGCCTCAAACTTCAGATCCTCCTGTTTCAGCCTCATGAATCCTTGGAATTACAGGCATGTACCACTGTACTCAGTGAGGTTTAAATTCTTGTCATTATGTTTATGGCACCTGGTATACACCTGGAAAAATTCTACTGAAGCTTTCACATGGCTTCTTTCCTATTTTTTTCAGATTTATCCATGTATGTCTTATGTTCAATTAAATATTTTATTTTATAGTATAAGTCTTTTCTTCCCTATTTTAATACAATATAATTCACCAGCTTTAGTGATCACCTTTAGTCAAACAACTTGCAAATCTTTATCATCCTGATTTTCTTTGCAAGTTCCAAAAGCATATTTCCAACTGTTTGTCCTAATCCTCCTTCTACCCCAATACAACACATTGTGTAGTATGTATTGATAAAAACTTTATAAAAGACTTAGAGGCAGAAAGGATATTAATTTACCTACCTTAGAGTAGTGAACTCCTATGAAATACTTTCTATCCTAAGTGCTGCCCCGCCTATCAAATACAAGATACCACAACAGAGAATGGGAACCCTGTTATCCTCTCCTGTCTCTCCTGCTGGGGAGATAAGAGCACTTCAACCCTTGGAGGTTAAGTGTGGCTCAAGGCCACATGGACAAAGCAAAATCAGGACTGGAAGCTGGATCTTTATACTGTAAGGTTTTGTATTTTTTTTTTTTTTAGACACAATTGTCTCCCTTTATCTGCCCCCACAAAAACTCATGTATTCTTTTTGTTTCTTAATTTTGTTAGTAACTTTATGGAGTAGGAGAAGCAGGTTCTTACAAAAGAACAAAACTACAAGGAGATGTCATCTCACTCAATTAAAAGCAGATATTATCAAAATGATAAGGGTCAACAAGTGCTTGGAGGATATCATAAGAATGTAAATTACTATAATCATGTGGAAAACAGTATGGAAGTCACCCTGGCTGAAACCCCTGTCATTCTTTATACAATCAATTTCTCAGCCCAGTATATCTCTCTCATCTAGTCCTAAAACTCATTTCTCTACCACTCCCACCTTATCTCACACTTTCATCTAATTTTAGATTCTCTCTCGCTTTCATTTCCTGATCACTTGAGCCAGCCACTTCCTGCTCTTTCAGATGATTCTTTTGGCATATATCCTTGCCTCTAAATGGCATATGTATATTGCTACTGCTTGAACTTTTAATTGTAGACATTAACTATTAATTTCTCACAATAGAAGATGTAGATTCAACTCTTTCTCCCTAACTCCCTTTATACACTTCAAAGTCTTCACCCTTCAAATATAAATACACCGTGATTTTGGTTGGATCCCTGTATATCATGTTACATCTAAGTAAAGGCTTTCTTTTAGAGATCCATGCGGCACAATTTCTTTCTCTACTTAACAGTTTGGTTTTCCCTGCAATTTTATTTGCTAAATTTTCTATCATAAACTCAACTACAAATCCTTCATCCCCACAATTGTGTCAGTATTTTGTCAGTATATTTATACACCTTTCAATTTCACTTCTCATTGGACCTGCTCCATGAAGTCTGCTATACGGATCAGGCAGAAGACCAGAGGTTTGCTCCTCAAAGATGGTGCAACAGGCTAACTGCAAGGCTGCCATATTGAGATCTAGACTTACCATCACCTTGGTGACTTCCTTTTTTCTCATTCCTGGGTCACATCTCTCTTTTCTATACCCCATGTCTTCTTTCTAACTATGTTCTTATTTTGTTGGAGTTGTATCTGGGTAAAGGTGCATGGAAGGTAATTTTCTTGAAGCTTTTTTTTTTCTGTCCTCACATTTTATTGATAGTATAGACATAGAATCATAGATTTAAAACTAATATCTTCTAGTCTCCAGTGTTGCTATTATCTGTGACATTTTTATTCTTGATTCTTTGTAAGAACCTACTTCTTCTCTTCCTGTTTATTTTTCTAACCCTCTGAGAGAATATTTTCTTGGTTTCTAGTGCTCTGAAATTTCACAGTGAAATGCCCCAATGTCTATTTTCATCCATTTTGCTGAGCACTCAGGGAGCCTTTTCCAAATATAGTTGAAAATTATTCCTCTGCACTTTCTCTGTTTTCTCATTTTGAATTTCCTAATATTTAGAATATTGGATTGTTTTGACTGTGCTTCTTATCTTCTGTATTCTGAGAGATTTTCCTAATTCCCAATCATTCTCAGAGGGTCTTTTTTTTCAGTTCCTGCTATCACATTTTTAATTTTTAATACTTTTGTTGTTGTTCTCTGTTCCATTTCAAAGCACCTATTCCTGCTTCCTGGATGCAATCTCTTCTTTTGTCACTCAGAGGATACTAATCATTGGTTTCTTTAAGACTTTTTTTTTCCCCTAGCATATTCTGTTTCTCCAAGGTTTTGATTTGGTTTCTATCATTAATATCAGAAATTTCATTCAAATTTGTGATGATCCTGGCTTATTAGCTGAAACTTAAAAATGGTTCTTTTGGAAGCCTAGAATGAGCAGGTTGGACTGTGGATAAACAGCTTAACTAAAGAATAAACCCAAAGGTTGAAACTTAATTTGGGAGGAAACAGCTATGGAGCAATATCTTTAAAACTCTTCCTCTTTGCCACTCAGATTCCCCAGGGAAGAATCTCCAATTTCTGCCTGGATGGCATAGGCCTCACTGCCAATATAATAGTATATGAGAGGAGACAGAAGGCTGAAAGTCTCTGATTTAAAGTGAATGTTCACTAGATGTTCCTGTTTTCATACAATAATCTTACCCTCAAATACTGTCTCCAGTCTTCCTTGTTATTGACTAATTTCCATTCTTCTTCCAGATTTATGCTCTAAAACTAAAACCCCTTTATTGTCATTTTAGTGTGGTTTGTAAGAGGGAACAAAAGCTCAAAGAGATTCAACTCACATCTTGTACTAGATTTTGAACTTAATTTTCTCTTTTAGTAAATTACAACAGTCTCCGAACTCCCTGATCACATCAGTCCTCACAGAAGCCGTCAGCATCTGTGTGAATGAAAGCTCCCTTTTGTTGATTAGAGCAGCTCTCAATGGATTTGCCATCCTCACCATTATTCATATGAACAATTTTTCCATCAGGATCACCTCTCAGTACAATGACTCACTTGCTTACAACTCCTGAGGTTATATTGCTTCACGCCTGGCTCAGTCTGCCATTTTGATGTATTACATAGGATTCATAGCACCCCTAGCTTTAGTCAAAGTTGACTTTATTGTCCCCTTAATCTGTTATGAATTTCCTTCTCTATGAATTTGCTTTTCCCTTTTCTTACACAAATTTTACTGAGCTTCTGAAGCACAGGTCAGATGGTCCTCCCCAATAAAGCATCCCCTTCTCCTCAGCTCTGGGCCATGTCACTACTCCACACACAACGCTTGGTACATTTCATTTGGGTTTTCCTTAATATATTATTTGTATCATTATTTAATTCCCGTAATACATTATAAGTTCCTTGAGAGTGAGAATTTTGTCTAACTCTCATTTTTTTTTATAATTTTCTTTTTTTATTTGAATATTTATTTTTTTAGTTTTAGGTGGACACAATATCTTTATTTTTTTAATGTGGTGCTAAGGATCGAACCCAGTGCCTCATGCATACTAGGTGTGTACTCTACCACTGAGCCACATCCCTAGCCCTTACTCTCATGTATTAACCAATGCAATAAATACCTTTTTACATGTTAACCACAATTTAATTGAATTAGACCTATCCAAACCATTTAAGAGTAAATAATAACTCCTGAAACTTTAAGATATTTGTCCTAATTTTTTTATCTTAATTTTTTATTTGCAAAGGCAATAAGACTTGGAATAAACAAACAAATAAAATACTACTCACTTCATCTTTGCTGGTTTGATTCATAACAACAATATAATTCTAAGCATGTTATGAAATTTGGCTACAAAATTGCATATCTATAAGAAAAACTTTATTTTCCAAAAGTATAAATTTCCTATGAAATATAATAAACAAAAATTTTTTTGATACTAGGGATTGAATCTAGGGATATTTAACAACTGAGCCAATATCCCCAGAACTTTTTTATATTTTATTTTGAGACATGGTGAAAAATGGAGGGACAGTGTGGCTTGGGAGGAGGGAAAATTAGCCAAACATTAACAATGGACCTTGAGGGAAAAAGCAAGCTTTCTTCCCTTCCCTGGTTCATCCCCAGCATCTCCACCAAAAGCAAACATTCATCCCTTCCGAACCATAATGGGTCCTGAAGGAAGGAGGCAAATGCTGAAACGCTGCCCTGGACATTTACCCTTTCCCATTATAGATAAGTCCTGGAGGGAGAAAAGCAAATATTGAAGCTCTAGGTAACAATAGGTCCCAGAGGAAGGAAGATAGGCTGTGAACACCAAGTTGTGAGCTTTTTCCAGTGACAATGAGTTTCAAACTTTCTACAACTGCATTCCTGAGTTAAAATTTTAACGTGCATAACTAGGTCCCTGATTATACAAACCATATGTCTGCAATGATTAATTTGCCCTCATTGAAAATTATAAAACCCAGACTCTTTCTGTAACCCAGGGGCTATTTCCCATACCCAGAATATGAGCCTTCCTATTCCTGATAGATTGACTTCATTAAAGAATAAAGGAAAGCTTGCTGATTCTAGGCTTGCCTCCTGTCTCCTGCCTCTGTCATTTGTGGCCCGTGCACTTACACAGGGTCTCACTTAGTTGCTTAGGACCTCACTAAGTTGCTGAGGCTGGCTTTGAACTTGTGATACATCTGGCTCAGCCTCCTGAGCCACTGGGATTATAGGCATGCTCCACTGCATCCAGCTTGAACAAAATTTCTGTGCAGCTTACTGTTTAGAATTTGTACATGTTGATGAGACCATTTCCTCAGATAAGAAAACATTGCTTGCTCCAAGGGTTTATGAGTATTACTACAGTAACTTCAGAAAGATGGCCAAGTATCCCCAGGTTTCCATTTTTAAGATCTACTTCAGAATTTAAAATATTTTGTGTCAGCAAGATAAAAGGGCAATAGATCTTAGTATATGCTTCAGCAGAAATATCTACTGTTATCAAAATAAATCTGGCTTTGGATTTCATCACTCCCCAATTCTTATTTTCAAGATGATATTTGGATAACTTATTTCTGATTACCATTAGTCATTTCTTATTATTCCATTTAAAATAGCCCTTATTTATCAGGGATTTATTTCATGCTAAGCCTTTTCATATGTTTTCTAATTTAAGAGTTACATTACTCCTTAGGACATATTGTGTCCACTTACATAGATATGTAAATAAAGTCTTAAAAAGAAGCTAATTTAACTGTCTAGGTTAAAACAGCAAGTAAGTAGTCTTCTGTTTTATTCTATTTGAGGGTTATTTTTAGATGCTAATTATCATTTAGTCTAAATAACTTTGCTGCAAAGTTTTTATATTTGCCATTAATCTAGAAATCAGTGAGGAAAAAATTCTGTACAAAAGATTTGTTTGTTACCTGGGATGAACAGTTAAAAAGAAAACTCCCTATATATTTAGTCACTAAAGCACATACCCTGTGGGGATCAGGTGACTTGGACCATGGTCTCTGACTGCCTCACAGAAGGATTCTGTGCCTGCACTGGGAATTTCCTGTGCAAAAGTTCACATCAAAATTGCCCAGTTGCTATGGTGACACCCTGCTTGAGGAGGTTCTGTGCAAGGCACAGAGATTTTAGTCTTGACCCTGAGTTTAGACACCAGAAGACAGGGATAGAGAGTTATGAATGCAACTAGATAATTATAATTGGTTGCCAGTACTTCGACTTTCACCCTGCCTGCTTAAAGAAACTTTGTCATAGAAAACCCTCTTGATGATTTAAAAAAAAAAAACAACAACTATATAATAAATGGGCTGTGCTACCTCTGGATCATTGTTTCTCCATCAGCTTTCTCTCTATGTGTATGTGTGTTTGTCTTTTTTAATCCCCCATCATCCCTATCCAATTTCTGAATTAATGGCCATGCAAGTCTCAGTCATACTCATTATATGTTATCTGTGGGTTTGGTTCTATTTGTCATCTATGTGTATCCAAAACTGGTGGAACATGTTCTGCAATATTGTCTGTCTTCCTTTTTCTCACTTGGTGTCAAAAGCCATTGTGCCTCAAGTTATGAGTACATCCAGCAGCAAAGCCCCATTATTCACTCAAGTTTTGACCAGCTCATTACACTCTGCCTAAACTCTCAGCTTTCCACCAGATTCATTATAGAGATGGATACTGAGATAGGAATCATTTTTTTCTGAAGACTAAAGGGGCCTAAACTTTATTTTACATTGATTGTGAGCAAAATCTATCTTGTTTCATATTAACCACAATTCTCTGTTTATAAAATCTGAGCCCCCACTTTATACCACAATATAATTGGAGGTTACATTCATTTGACAAAAATAAATATATATATACATATATATATATATATATGTATAAAACAATATGCATTCACTAAGTTATTTATTCAATACCTAATGTTTGCATAGGATAAAAACTGAACCAATACACCTGTGAATACAAAGAGTATTGATTCACTGCATATATACAGATAATCTTGATATTCCCTAAAGTATACATAGCACATGCAGTCCTACACAATCAGTTCTATTCTAAGTATATCCTTGAAGAAATAAATTCTACAATAAAAATAAATAAATTGCTTATCTTCTTTAGCTCTTCATCTTAGAGTAGTCATTTTTAGGGACTATAATATTTTCCCCGTGCTCTGCATTCTCAGCCTCCAATATATTACTCTCCATGGATCAGAAGCATCAAAATTATGATAACTATGATCCTGCATTAGTATTAAAATTAATTGTCTCTGAAAATAGTAGCATCTACTTGTTTTAAGTCCCAATTGGAGATCTCAGATCTGAAGTGCATTAAGATTCTCCAAAGAAATAGAAGCAATAGTGGTGTGTGTGTGTGTGTGTGTGTGTGTGTGTGTGTATTAGAGAGAGATTATAAGAAATCAGATCATGTAATTATGGATACTAGTTGAGTCCAAACTCTGCAATCCACACTTCTGACAGAGACTCAGGAGAACTAATGGTACAGATGAAGTCCAAAGGCAGTCAACTGGAAAATTCTTGCTCACAGATGCCAATCTTTTCATCCTATTTAGGATTTAACCTGATTGGATGAGTCCCACCCTAATTATGAAGGACAACCTACTTGCTCAAAATCCACTAATTTAAATGTTAACTTTATCCATAAAATAAATCACATGAGATCATAATTAAAGGAAAACCTTGAATTTTCTCCTTTCTAATCGTCTTTTATGATCCATCCCTGACACCAGCCCCCACATATTCCTCCATACTCACATGAGCCTTTCAGGGCAACTTTGATGGAGAAAGATTTCAGTATAAGTCAATCTGAGAGAGAAGAGAGGTTTTCCACTTTGCCTGAGGTGCTCTCTAAAGTGCAGTTACAGGTCTTCATCACTTGGACAGGCCGTGTGCCTTTCATAAGAATTTCTTGGGAGATTCTAATGCATGCAGTTCTGGATGAGACCCCATTTTTAAAAATCCTATTCTAGAAACTGGGTAAAGGTTTTTTCTTCAATGTGTTAATAAAGTTCCAGGGATTTGAGCCAACTATTTCCCATCTGGACCCCCCTATCTACACTTATGTTCTACAGAATCTACTATGTCAATGGACAGATTCATCAATGAGCAATATGTAGCTCCTTGAGGAGCTACCTGGTTCTGGTGAGGATGTCATATCCAGAGAAAGACTGGAAGAGGAACTTCAAAAGGTTTGGTTGGAGTATAGCCAACCACTTGTCTGAGGAGGCTACAATGCTGCCATCTCTGCAAACACAGATCCCTAAATGTCAGTGATAACTTCAGTTAGTCAAATAATTGAACTCTTCTTTCCAAATATTGCCAGTAATGGGAACCCACATTTAGAGCGTTTATGTTATAGATTGGGCCAGAGCAAAATAATAATCTTGCTTTATAAAACAATAATTCTACAAAATAATAATAATAGCTCAGGATAGTTTAGATATCAGGTCCCTCATAGTGTTTTCTATCCCAGACTAAGTTGAATTGCTTTTTCCTTCAGTTTGTAGGCTCTCATTTACTAAGCTGCATCCCTATTATGACTTGACTTTACAAGTTTCACTGAGAAATGACACAAGAATAAAAATAGAAACGTCTGAGCTGCCTAGATGTGAGCCTGGATCTCACAGGACATTTTATCAGATGCCAAGAGACTCCTGGGAGAGGGATTGCCAAGATCTGCATTCCCTGCATGGCTCCCAACTGTTTGCCCTGCCCTACTTGGCCACATTGCACTGGGAAGGAGTCCTTTAGGGAGCAGCATCAGACATATATGTATCAGACAAGGAGCAAATAATGAAGATCTCTAAGTTTAATTATATTTAAAAAATAAGTTCTTGGGAGTGTGAAATTTGGGAAGGTTTAGGTGGAAAACAATATAAAGGAAAATGGACTGAAGCTGCCTGCAAGGCTATTTTAGAGAAATAGTTGAGTCAGTATTGTGTTTTCTCAAAGTCATTTATAGGAGAGCATAAAATAAATCCTCTGTGTTTCTGTGTCGTCATTCAGATGACAAAGGTACACTCGTATAGAACCAGATTGTAGCTGTTTCCCTGGTTATCTTTCCAAAGTTAAATCCCATGTCTGCCTCTTTGACACCAACACTGTGTGCTTTTGTGGGTAACACTCCCTCTATGCCCAATTTTCACAAATGCATCAATTTCTGTATATATATATATATATATATATATATATATATATATATATATCTCCCCACTACTAAGTACTTGGCTCTAAATTCTCTGGGATAAGCACTCTAGATGGTGAACAGACAATACCCTTTCAAGCTTCCACTGTTCTACTCCTAGGACTAATTTGCACCTCACTTCTGCATCTGTTGAAATACCTGAAGAGTTGTGTCAGTCACCATTTCCAAAATCCTCCCATAAATCCCCAGTTGCTTCCCCTTCTGCAATGTTCCTATGGCTCTCAGCTTGGATATTTATACTTGGTCTATGGAAAAATGTCTCTGTCTTTCCCACCATAGTATAGATGCGGGTTATGTGTGGTTTTATTTTTTTTCCAGTGATGTTATAATACTTGACATCATACCATCTTTATGATAAGAGCATGATATTTTTTGAATGAATGTCTGAAGAGATCTAATTTTCAAAATATTTTGAGTTTAAAATTCATAAAATATCAAACTTTTTATTCATTTTAATTGTGAAGATATGTATATCATTATAATGAAAATTTAAATATACAGATAACACAAAGCAAGTTAAAGTAATTCACAATTTCTGTTCCCAGAGATAATACCTATTTGACATAGTGGGGTATATCCTTTTGGGATGTTTCTACACCTATATTTAATATATCAATATTTCAAATGTGCCACTCACAGATAGGAGCACTTCTGTCAAACCAAATTAAATCTGGTATCCTAGGGATGTCTTACCTACCCTCCCATAGCAATAGTAATTATTTAGACAACTCAAGCAGTAGTCCATGATTATACATGTGGGACTCTTGGAGAACCTGTTCCTTATAATTACTTCTTTGTAATTTCATTTGTTGAATAAATTACAGAACCTCTGCTATGAGCTGAACTATCCCTGTACACATACAAGTATCAAAGTACCAATCTTCAGTAGCTCAGAATGTGATTATATTTGGAGATAAGGTGTCTTGCCCATGACCCACGTAGGCGGTAGAATTTGGGTTTCCTCTGTGTGAAGCAGGCTGGCTGCAAAATAAAGCTAAGGAAAGAAAGCAGAAAAAAAATTTAAAAAAAAACATGACGCAGAAAGTAATTTTAGAAAACGAGGGCAGGATGGCTCTTTGACCTTAGGGGTCGAGCTTCCACACTGGAAATAACGTAAGAAAAATAAGAGGGAACTTCAAAGGTTTTCCATAGAATGTTCTTTTGCCAAATAAGGTAGGGAGTTGGCTGTTAGTACCCAGTAGGTTGCGCCCAACTCGGGAGCTAGGAGAGGTGTCCCATTAGTAGAGAGAGGGCAGAGATCTTACCCCGTGGGTAGTCTACACATGGGAATGCCAGGATCTTTCCCAAGGGGAGACCTAAATTGCCCATGGCTAGTACCAAGTAAGACCACTCACATAGTTTCACAGGTGGTATAACACAGAGATGTTTAAAGTGCTAATCAAAGTTAGATGAGGTCATTGGAGTAGACCCAAATCAAATATGTCTCCTGCCCTTGAAAGAAGAGGATATTTAGGACACAAGTACACACACACACACACACATACACACACAGAATTCTGCCCAAACACTTTTTTCAGACTTGAACTGAGACTCTTCCCCAGGTCTTCTGCCTGCTGGATTGGGAGCTTGCCAACCTCACTCACAATCATATGACTCAATTCCTTGAAATAAAGATGGTGTGTGTGTGTGTGTGTGTGTGTGTGTGTGTGTGTGTAGTTGGCCCTCCATATCCATGGGTTCTGCATTTGTGGATTCAACCAAATATAGGTCAAAAGTACTCAGAAAAAAATTACATTAGTACTGAATATGCACTGAATGCAGTATAACAACTAACTACAGAGCATTTACACTGTATTAGGTTTCATGAGTAATCTTGAGATGATTTAAATATATGGGAGATGTGTGCAGGTTGTATGTAAGTACTACACCACTTTATATAAAATACTTGAGCATCCACAGATTTTGGCATCCTTGGCAGGTCCTGGAACCAATACCACATGGTCACCAATATACATACACACACATACACTATCATATTGGTTCTCTTCCCCTGCATAATCGTGACTGATACAGATTCTCTAATCTTTCGTCTCCTCACTTATAAATTAAGACTAACATGGTGCCTGCCTCATGATATGCAGTAGAATTTGCAAGGCTCTTAGCAAAGTACCTGAATCTCAATATATATTGATCATCGTTATTGAATTCTGAATTTCCCAAGAGAAAGAATTTGATTGACTGAAATCAGGTCAGGGGTCAATTTAAATAATTTTACCCCTCCAGTGCTGTAGGTGGTGGGGCATTCTAGGAATGAAATGTGTTTCCTGTCTACCATATGTCCCCTGTCCTTTTTCACTAACACAGGCATGCACACACACACATACACACACCCCTGTCCTTTTTCATTAACACAGGCATGCACACACACACATACACACACACCTTTTGCAGATCCCTCCTAGCATGTGCTCTCTCCTGTCTCAGGACTTTCCCCATGATGTAGTTTATACCTAGAATGGTGGAATGCGCTTCTAAATTTTTTGAAATAAATAATTTTTAAAATAAAATTTGTTACTAAATTTCAAAAATGCATCCTTAAGTTTTCAGTGTAACTATCCCCTCTGACAGGCTATTCTTGCTCACTAATTGAGAACATATTTCCTGAAATTCTGTTGCTTTGTGTGTGTGTGTGTGTGTGTGTGTGAAAATCTGTTTATAATCTTTCTATTCCTCTCTCCCTCACATATCTGCAAATTTACAGACAAAAGAAATGTAAATTTCAATTTTTCCCCAAATTTAATTTATTCTTTTGAGACTCTCCTTCTCAAAAAAGCAAATACTTAACCTCAGTCAATTTCCCTAGAGTTGGATGTGTGTTTAGATGGAGTGTGGGATGAGGAAGGCATTGGATGAGATCAGATGTGGTTGATCTCATCATGTCTCTATGTTGGGTCTGGTGAAGTAAGCTTGTTCCTGTCTGATCTTTAATCATTGATCCATTTCATTACTTGTACACCCCTTCAACTTGCAACATTGGCAAGTTATCTAAGATAATATTTTCAAAATTAAATTTTGAACATGTTTATTTAATAACAGGGTGCTTTTCTAGATTAAGAAAAAAAGAAACCCATCCAATGTATCATGATTTTTTCCCCCTTTGAGAACTGATGCCACTGAGAAGAATGGGGCTGGAAACTCATGTAGCACAAGGGGACACGTGTTGGTTCATAGACGACTGCGGATAAAGCACTACAAACACTACAATTTTTGCTGAAGAAAAATATTTTGGAAAAAAATATGAGGTCCTATGAGAACATAGTCTGAAGCTGTGAACTATAACTTTAAATATTTAGTGTTCCTTAATGAAATTTTGTATGATCTGGATTTCTTTCACAATCAATGACCTATTTAAATAGATTCTATTTGCCTGCCTGGTACAGCATTATTTCTATCAGCAAATTGATGTAGTTAATTTGTTTTAATTAGGGAGAGTAATGGGCTGTCATTTATTTTGCTTTTCAAATTATTCTCAGCTCATTCTGTATTGACAGCAATTTTAGCTCTTCCTAATAATGCTGGCTCTACCCAATACAAGGAGAAGCCCTTTGTGTTCAGAATGCATCTGAGTGGCACATTTAGGCAACTCTAGTAAACAGCATATGAAAGTTCAGGTTATTGAAAGAGTTCATACTTTTGTCACGTTATTTTAATTTAGATATTACTTATAAAATTTGATGACTAATACTTTTTAAGTTGTGAAATTGGCAGTAATGTATGCTTCTTCAGTTTTGGGAGTTGTTTTTTATATGCCCATTTCTCTGTAACTAATTTCACAGTCTAACTAATATATTTTAAATGGTGCAATTTGATCTTTTAATTAAGTTGCCTAGTTATTTCTTAACCCTCCTTCAAAACAAAACACAAATAATTCACAATGAATCAAAGCATCATCTTTCATAATCAGTGTTCTTTGTTATACAAGGTACACAGCAAAACTGGCCTCCTAGAACAACTAATCTGCTCACAAGAAAATTTATTCTTATAACAACAAGAGGACATATTGTTATTTCGGTATTAAGCATGGTGAGGTGGGAAGAATAAGGGATTTGGATTCAAATAGTCCGGGGTTTACTCTTACCAAACCTCTGGGGAGCACACAATTGATAAGGTAGCAAAGGAATTATTATATTGAAAATCCCTACAAAAGCACCCACAGTATCAAAAGGCTCTTTCTGGACCATCACACAGGGGTACAACCTATAGTACTGTGGAAGTAGGGCATCCAGAGTTGAGGTGTAGTCTCCAGGATCTGACTGCCCTGAATCTGATCCTGCCCCCTCACTTAGTGACTATCAGAATGGGGGCAGATCAATCCTCTCTGGCTCAGTAATTTAATCAACCCAAAATTGAAAATAATAATACCTCCCTTGCAGGATTGTTGCAAACATTTATGAATTAATTCATACAAAGGTCTGAAGACTTCGTGTGGGATGCAGTAAGAATTCACTGAACACTTGGTATGATTCTGATAGTGCTAATAGCCAAATGGTACTACTGATACTGATACAGTATGAGTCCTGCTCTATAGTTCTTCTGATTGCTGCTCCTCAAAAACCTACTTCTTGTGGTTTTATGTAGTGTTATTAATATCTATAGACTAATCTGTATAAATATTTGTGACATTTTATTTTCATAATTGTAAAAGAATAATATATACTTATTACATTAAATCAGAAAATACCTCAAAGTATAAAGAGAAAAATAAAAATTAAACCAACTCAGGTTTATGATTATGCATTTCTTCCAGTTATGTCTCACTTGTCATATTGATAGATGTTCAATTAAGTTTGCATCATTTAATATATACTCACTCAGGTTTATATTGATTTTTCATTTAAACTTCAATCATGAGCATTTCTCCAAGTTAAGTTTTATTCAAGATTAATATGAATAGCTACAAAATATCCCATCATTCAAATTAACTAACCAGTATTGCACAGTTGAATATTGAGATTAATATCCCTTTTCAGTTAATATAAATCACACTATAAGAATTTTATCTTTGTGCTTAAATATTTGTCCATGTTATTGACTTAGTTTTGCTATATTTTCAGCACTGAAAGTTTTTGCATTAAATCACATTAAGTATCTTTATTGAAACACTTTCTAGAAATTTTACATTTTTATTACTCTAGTGGAAAAACAGTATCTCATTTTACTTTTAATTTTCAATTATTTGAACAAGTAGAGTTGAGCAGTTTTTCAACTACTTAATTATATTTTGGATTCCTTCTTCTAATTATCTTTAGCCTTGTTTTCTAAAGATCATTTAAAAATTTTCTATTGAATAATTGACACCTTTGTTGCTGTTTTCCTTATCAAATTGTAAGCACCTTCCCACTCTTGCTGATTCCCCTCAGTGGACAGAGCTCCACAGAGCTCTGCTGCTTAACACTGCTATCCTGGAATTCTTTCCCCACAATTCTCTGCCACTAGAGACCAGAAATGGCTGGTTGGAAGTTTAGAATAAAGTACTGGACAAGTGCGGCTCCACTCTGTCCCCAAAGTCCATGTCCCTCCTTTATAGAAATCATGGGAAGTTTTTGTCTCATCTGTTCTTCTTTGAGTATGTTTTAAAAGAGTAACTCCACTTGGGAGGCCTGGAACTTTCCAGAACTGCCTGGAATCTAATAGGAAGGTGTACCCAACTCTAGTGTTTAAGGTTAGAAAGCCCACCATTGGGACTGGGGTTGTGGCTTAGTGGTAGAGAACCTGCCTAGCACATGTGAGGCACTGGGTTCGATCCTCAGTACCACATATAAATAAATACATAATAAAGGTATTCTGTCCACCTACAACTAAAAAAATATATTTTAAAAGCCCACCATTGCCATTCACAGAAGCCACCTGAAACCCTTCCTCATTAATAGAAGTAATACTCTGCCCACTATCTAACCCCTTCCTTCTCTCTTGCAGTTGGTTTAAATCTTAGGTAGGGAAACCAAAGGCATTGTTCATTGGGCCTTCCCAAACTTCAAAATCTGCTTGAAAATTGAAAAAAAGATACAAAGCTGAATTTGATAATAATGAAAGGTAAAAATAAAAGATCTGGGGCATTGAAGTGGGGGGTGGGAAGATTAAAGCTGCAATGATTGGTTGTTCCTTGATATGTTATTGATACTTCTGATAACTGCATTCACACACAAATAGTTGTCCTGAACACTTACACAGGGTTGAAGAAAATTCAAGCAGGCTTCTACAAAAGCACAGTATGCCTTGGTCTCAGCATACCTCAACTTCTGGGGATACCAGGTAGCAGCAGAAAAACAGCTCCTACAGTTTATACCAGTGGGCCTGGCCATGGGACCACACAGATTCAGCAAACAAGTGCAGTTTGAGGAATGAGGGGCACCCCAGCAGAAATAGGTGAGCTGTGCATAAGAAGCAGAGGATTTGATTGCAGAAAAAAAGTCTTTCTGTGTCAGGTTTTTTAGGTACTTGGGAGTCATTTGGTGCTTTCTCTGGTTTTTGTTGCGCTGTTGTAGCTTTGTTTTGTTTTACCAATTAAATCAAACATTAAACTGCAACTCTGTTCTATGAGAACTACAAAAAATAGGGTGTGGATTTTACCATTAAATTGTTTATGTGAAGCCTAGGTAGGCACTTGGCTAGATTTATCCAAATTTTTGTTGTTTTTTTATGTCTAGACTTGAGTCTTGATAAACAGGAAATAATGGAGTTTGCTAAGTTTGCGTATAGGGTATTGTCCATGAGCTTTTTTTAAAAAAATATTTTTCAGTGCTAGGTGAGCACAAGTGTGCTCTACCCTTGAATTGTGTCCCCAGTCCTTCTTATTTTATTAATTTATTTTATTAACTAGGGATTAAACTCAGGAGAACTTAACTACTGAGCCACATCCTCACCCATTTTTCTATTTTATTTTGAGACAGGGTCTCTCTGAGTTGCTTAGGGCCTCATGGCTTTGAACTCACAATCTCCCTGCCTTAGCCTATAGAGCTGCTGAGGTTACAAGCATGTGTCACTGTACCTGGCCCTTTTTATTTATTTATTTATTTATTTTTATTTTGAGACAGGGTCTAGCTAAGTTTTTAAGGCTGACCTCAAAATTTGTAATCCTCCTGTCTCAGCCTTCAGAATGGCTGGTATTTCAGGCATGTGCCACTATGTCAGACTGTCCATGAATTCTTAAAAGTTACCCTAATATTGTCTCTAGTTTGCTCTGGATTTGTTACTTTGAAAATATCTGACCTGGCTTAGAAATTTTGTAAGACCCAAATTGTGGGTGGGTAGACTCACAAAAGAGTGATATATTTCATTTTGTAAGTTAATAGAAAGGAACATAACCTTTAATACAGAGAGATATGCCACTTTCTTGGGGTCAATGAAATACTGCAGGGCCAAAGGGAAAAGTGGTTTGTGGAACCCATGCCTGGAATTCTACTTGTAATAACCAAGTTGGCTTGAGAAAGAGAAATTGAAAGTGTTGAAGAAAAAAAAAATGGTCCAGTCCTATTCTCAGAACAGGAGCAGTGGAAGCTTGGAAATAAATCAAAAAAGACAGATTGATTAAACTGGAGGAACAAAGAAATTTCCTCAGGAGAAAGGTTGAGATCTGAGGAGGTAGGTTAGGTGAATATCAAAGGAAACATGAGCTCTTGAAGGACAGAATGATTAATAATAAGGAGAATATCACAGTAAGCAATATTACATTGTAAAAAATGCAATAAGCGTTGTACCTGGTGTTGTGAGGATAAAGTGAGTTCACATGTGGAAAGTGCTTAGAAGGCTGGAACTCGGCAGGGTCTGCACGTGGGGAGTTCTCTGTGCTACCTGTTGCCGTTATTGTCATCACTGCTAAGAATAGAGGAATAAAGATAGCAACTAATAAGCCACATACACTGTGAGTCACCTCGGAAACTTCCTGAAAGAACAGAGACAGAGAACAGAAGGAGGATATGTTAACGGAAATGTCCCACTTCAGCTGAAAGCAGGAGAGAGTAAAACTTGGAGTCAAGGCCTACACACCTGCAAGAGCTCAGGAGAAGACATGCTTTAGGGAGCACCCACAGAGGGTGGTCCTCACCAGCATCTGGAGGCAAGGTTCTTCAACCAAAACGACTAGGGGTTTGAGGAAGAGATCTTCCATGGGAGTCAGTTTTTGTTAGTGGAAACATTTCCGCAAGAAGGGGTAGGAACCACAGTCCCTGTGGCAAAAGACAAAATGCCCCCTCTTGTGAGAAAACAATGCCCACCAGATCTGCAGCTCATCCTCATGATAGCACTGGAAGTCAGAAACACCATTTGGGTCACAGAACTCCCTATTTGGTTTTCTTTGGTTGGTGCTATTTTTATTTTTACCTTATCAGCCTTTCACATTCAATTTCTTTATTTAATGCTTCTGCCTATCTCCCCCTCAACTCCACTGGTGTATAAATTGGGTCTGTTTAAATTTTTAACACTTAGAAGGTACCTGGCATAAACTGATTTGATATTAAAGATGATAAAGAGATTTTTTAAATTTTCTCCTCATCATCCCAAAGCACATAATTCAAAACATAACGATCCTTTCACATTTTAAACTCATATTATTTTCTATGTCCAAATATATTGAAAATATATAAGACTCATATTATAATGAGGGGGTGAGTCATGGACTCAGTTGCCTGTAGTGACATTGAGTTACCTAGAACTCAACTTAATACCTGAGGGGTTATATTTTTTCTTGGCCATGACCACATTTTCCTGCTTCATTCTCTCTCAATCTCTCTCTCTCTCTTCTGACATCGTACATGAAAAACTAGTAGATACTGAAGTCAACACTATCTTTATCTGGCAAACAGGTAAATAGCTGACTACTGGTTCTAATTAAGAGTCCAGCAGACTAGGGATGGATATAGCTTTAGATAAGACTGGGTTCACCTTCAAATCAAACATTTAAGATTGAGACTGTGTATATTACAGACCTTTCCCTCCTCTCTACTACAATCCTGTAGGAAAGTTACTCTTGCTTCTTAGACCAGCCCCCATCCTCTCTGGAGCCTCAGCACTCAGCAGACCTAGGCTGTTTTGGTTTAGCCCCATTCCAATCTGGGTCACTTTATTGATGAATTTGGCCAAGAGAATGTGAGAATAAATTTTGGAAATTAATCCTGAGCAGAAATTTTAAAAGTCACTGATGTTTCCACACACATAATCTCCCTTTGCCATGAGATGAGCTTATTTAGTTTATTCTAAAGTTTCAGTAACAAGGTATCACAAACCTAGTAGCTTAAACAACAGGAGTTTCTGTCTCACATTTCTGGCAGCTAGAAGTGCTAACTCAAGATGTCAGCAGGATTGGTTCCTTCTGAGGGCTGTGAAGGAAGGATATATCCAGGTTTCTCTCCTTAGCTGTGGAAGGCCATTTTCTGTCTCTTCATCTTGGGTCTTCCTTCTATGAGTATTTGTCTGTATATACAAATTTCCTCTTTTTATAAAGACACCAGTCATATGCAATTAAGGACCACCCTAATGACCTCACATTTTCTCATTACATCTGCAATGATTTGATTCCCAAGGAAGGGTACATTCTGAGGTACCAGGAATTCAGACTTCACCATATGAATTGGGGGACAATGTCCATAATTAGACTCATAACACTGTCCTAAATCTCAATTATTCTTGCATCTGGAATCCAAGAAAGAAGAAGACATGTGGAGCAATAATAAGTGGCCAGCACATTAACTCAGTACCTTGAAGGCTGTGGCAGCTGTATGCCATCCTTCGGTCTATACTTCTCTCTCCAGGGAAAGCCAGTCCCTAAGGACAAAAACTCCAGGGAGCACTCAGCTCTGCAGCTAAACTGAGCATTAGAGGAGAGGACATCACACACAGATTTCCCCAAATTAGAAGTAGTCTCTCCCTTCCTGCCACAGGATTTACAACATTATATCAATGTCAACACCAGTATCAATGCCAACACTGCATCAATGCCAACACCATATCAAAGCTATGCCTGATTCAGAGGAAAACTCTGATCTTGGACAGGATACTTGTCACCAATTAAACACAAGAGAAACAATGGTAAATGTTACTGTGTAGATGTTTGTTAAAGCTCAGAAATGGAGAGAGAATCACAGCAGGAAAAAAATAAATTGACATTCTCAGAAATTCAAATTATGAGGGTACAGGAGCTGAGGGGGGAGAATGTTAATATTAACACAGTTTTCAGAATGCTGAAAAGCCTTCTTTGACTAATCAAGTATGAAGAAACACAATGTGACTTGAGGATACATCATAAAATGCCATGCCATTTCTGCCTGGATTCCTGAAGATCTCTTTTAGGAGCCCTCACATTCCAGATAAGAAGTCAACTATCCTGAGAACACTTGTAGGTTCCATGCAGGGCTCAATAAACAGAGCCAGATTTTAAGTCTTTGCCACTGAGGCCCAACACCCCTTTTATTTTCTAAAAAGGAAAAGAAGGAGAAGAAGGAAAAGAAGAAGGAGAAAATAAAGGAAAGAAGGAAAGAAAAAAGCTCATAGAATATTCCTAATACTAGTGGGTAGGAAAATAGTATTTACTATTAGTGTGTCCCCCATACCCAAGCACCCACATGTACTCCGACATGCACCCCTTCATTATTCACACTTTCCTTCTTGAAAGAATGTAAAATAATCTTTGCTGGGTTTTCTCTACAACATTATTCTTGTTGTTGTTGTTGTTGTTGTGAGAAACTATTTGGTCTCCTAACAACAATCATTCCTTTGGAAGATAGAGAACATATTTTTAAGGAATATGTTCTATTAAAGCAGCACATGTGTTGGTCTTACTATGGTAAAGTTATCATTCAAGCCACTAAACAATGAGAACCAAGCACCCTCTCTCTCTCTCTTAATTCCATCTGTCTGTCTTTGTCCTACCCCTCTCTGCCTCTTGTCCAAAAATCTTGTTCAAAGATTATCTGTCATTTATGGTTCTGCAGGAGGTATGACATGCCCATATCTGAAGCTCAGATTTGGAGCTACAGGTCCTTCTTATTATGAACCAAGCAGATGGTAACCACAAATCCAAGACTTGATGAGAAATGTGTTTTATGTAGAAAGGCCATGTTCCTCTGGGTCACTTTCTTTCAAATAGTCTCAGCAACCTTCACAGATGAATCTTTAGAAGAATGTTGAAAGCATATTTTCTTTTAAATGTTAATCCCAAAATAAGTGATCCAAGATCCAGATGAGCCTATGATTTTCCCTTCCTGTTTTATATTTCTTAAAGAAATAACTTTAAAGAAGATCTTTTGGCCAATTTGCAAATCCATACATGAGAGTATGTATTCCTGAGGTCTATTCAAAAGTACCAGATGACAAAATTTTTGCTCTAATTTAAAAGTTGTTGATGGCTTCTTGAATTTAAATATGCTATAAAAGAAAGTTTTATTTTAATAGTCCATATTTTATATAGGGGTTTATCATATCTCTGTACCACATAAAAAGAAAAGTAATTGCAAAGGTCACTCATAAATTAGAAAAGAAATGAGCTTTTCTACTGACATTTTTACTAGTCAACAAGCAATGCTAATGGAATTTAAGTAGTGGTTTAAACTTTTTATTAACATGTAATGTTTCAGCCCTCTTTTATATTTTATTAGAGACCAGGTCTCACTGAGTTGTTTAGGGCCTTGTTAAGTTGCTGAGGTTAGGTTTGAACTTGCAATCCTCCCATCTCATCCTCCTGAGTCACTGAATTTACAGGCATGCACCACCTTGCCCTGCAACACATAATGGTTTTGACAATTTAGTTTAACCAAACTGAGCTCTCTGTCCGGAACTGGAACTGTTCATCTTGGACTAGAGAGGCCACCACTAGAGCAGTAGATGGGCAGGACCTCCAAATCCCCTGCTATGACTATCTAGATAAAGAAGAGAGTGGTGAGTTCCTGTGATCATATTCTGAAGCATGTGCCAGCCTCACTTTAGGACTTTAAGTCATCAGGAGAATGTGGGGTTTCTGGACTTTCTAAGTCCTCTAACCATGCCAAGCAAGCTAATCTCAAATTCAAACAATCCTTAAATTTCAGCATTTTAATACAAAATTCCTGCTTAAGTAACAGCATAGAGAAGGTGGGTAATGAGCTCTGCTCTCTGCAATGATTCAGGGACCTTAATTTTCTACCTAGTGAATTTACCATCTTTCAGCACCTCGTTAAATCTCCTCTGCCTGGGCAACTGACAGGGGATAAGAGAAGGAGGGGAGATATTTCCTCGGACCGTCTCAGCCTGGATGGTACACTCCTCTTTTCTCTCTCCATTTTGCAGGTAAGAAGTAGTTTCATACAAACTCCATTGCATACATCAAAACTACGTTTATGTTTTTCCCTAACTCTTTACAGTTGGAAGAGTTTGACTGCAGAAGCAGTGAAATATAGCCTACAGTCATCCATGTCTGATCTCTGAGTGTTAACTTGTGTGGCAAAAAGGACTTTGCAAAAGCAATTAAATTAAAGATTTTGAAAACTAAAAAACTTCTTATTCACTTATTGCATGATTACTTTCCTAATCCTGACAAGGAAAATTATTAACTAAAAACCTTGTAAGATATAGCTTGATTGAGTAGAAACATACCAAGTAACATTTGATGCAAATGTCATTGCTACCTCAATAACTCATTACCTGTGAAAAATGCAAATTTTTTGACTGAATAATCATATGGCATTTAAAACATCTCATTTTCAAAAAGAGAAAAGACAAAAATAAAACCTCTCATTTGCCAACCTCTAGTCTAAGAAATAATATTTAAAATAAAACTCTCAACATGTTATGTGCTATTCTTGTCTCAGTCCAAAAATGATGCTGGTTATGGTGTTGCCATAGTTATCTACCCATTAATGATTAAACTTCCTTCCTTCTAACTTCATTAGAATGTATATGGTGAAAATGAAAAAGAGAACTTCTTATCTTATACTCATCTCAAAAAAAAAAAAACCCTTTGTGTATTAGAAACCAGTTCAGGCTCCCTTGGTCAGCAGATCTTTGTCATATATACCAATTATGGTTTGGGTTTTTTCTCATGAGCTATAGTAATAAATTCTCAAGGGGATAAACATTTTATGCATCACAGATTCATTATAATTTCCTGGGAAGAGGGAAGTGGTGAGAAATAGCATGAATCATGCAAAAAATATAGATTTACTTAAATTCCATAAAGTACCAGAAAATTCTGTTTATCCATTCCCCTTACCAAATTTACATATAAAACTAACACAATAAATTACCAAGGCAAGGAAAGTTTCAGAATTATAGGTATAAGATTGATAACTAATAGTTTTTCACAGAAATAAGTTTGCTTCAGGTGAGATAATTTTGTTTATTATATTTCTAAAATCACTTAAATGCTGGTCTTTTTTCCAGCTTCCAACACAGCAAGTAATTTATCACCTCACTACTGTCTTAAAAAAAAAATAGCTAAAACTTGGAAAGTGTGTAAGAGGAGTACAATTCCTCAGATCATTTTGCTCTGTATGAGAAGATAAAAGGAATTGTGGTCATATTATCTTCCTGTATTTCTCTATTTGTTTATTCCATAGATTTTTTTTTCTGAGCACTCAATATATGCCAAGCTCTGACCGCATGCTAGGGAAACAGAAATAAACAAAACAGGCAATTTCCATTGTTATCGTGCAGGTAAGAAATGATGAAGGCTCAAGACTGAGAATGGCTCATTCCCTTCTGACAAGAGGATGACCCCTTAGGCTGGCCTTTGGATTCTTTAGCCTATATTTTAAGGATTCCTGGCAAGAATCTCCCAAGGTTCCCCCAAAGTGGGTATTTGTGTCTCCATCTTATTGATGAAAGGATTTGAATTTCAATAGAGATAAATAAATTGTCCCAGGTTAGAGCTACAATTCAACTCATGACATTATAATTAAAAATCTCTGTTCTTTTAAATACATCGTATTGACCTAATAGGAATTTTTATTACTTATCTGATTCTAAATTCTGTTAAGTCAGGAGTCACCTTTAAGTATGTCTGCATTTTGCATAATATCTAAAAATCAATATATTTAACCTCTAAATCAGCCAATTTGGGAATCCCAATGAAGGTCTATGCTATAAAAAAACATAGCATCATTTCAAAGGGGGACTAATGAGGAAGTAGACTATATGTCACCTATATCCAAAATGCATTTCAGAAGATATTCAAGGAACTGCATTTTACATTAAATTTTACCCTATTGTTTGCTTAGAATTCACCAGTAATTATCCTTTTCAGTTAAATATTTTATCATAAATATATATTGAATAAAGCAGGCAGGTTATACTTTTTTATGTATGAAATGTATACAAAACATCCTTGTAGAACTTTTTTATACACCCATCAAAATGGCCCAGAGTAGAAAACTTCCTGAAAAGCAGAATGATCATGCTGGAAAATAGTCACTTCATGTAGAACTCACATGTTTTTTTAGTTCAATGACTATAAGCAAAATATTTGAGCATTTTGGAACCCAATCTCTCAGTCTATAGCATGTGTGTGGATAATATGAAGATTAAGGTTAATGGTGGGGAAAACACGTGTGCTAGACCAAGATATGCAGCATAAATCTCAAGCGAAAATGTGCTACTTTTTAACATTGGCTTCAAAAAAATATAAAACATAAAATAGAGTTTAGTCATGGAATAATGAATCAGCAAGAGTCCTAGATCCCTTTGCAATCAGTTTCTCACCCTCAGCATAATGTAATCATTTCAGCAGGTCATTCCAGTGACATTGGCTGAGTGCACAGAATATCAGTGAAATCCTGTGTCAGATTCTACAAAAAAATGAAGATTGAGGCCTAAGTACTGGTACTTTATTATTAGTTTCTATTTTTACTTTATTATTAGTTTCCTATTGCTGCTGTAGCAGATGACCACAAATGAAGTGGCTTAAGACAACACAGATTTAGTCTCTCATAGGCCTGGAGATCAGAAGTGTTTTTCCATTTTACTTAATTTATGCTTCTCTTCTTTAATTAACATTTTATTTTATTTAATAATGCTTATCTTCTTGATCAACAGGATAACTGAGACCTGAGACCGACACCCTCACTTCTTTTACCAAAGTATAATAAGACACCCTCTCCCCCACCCTCCAGAAGCTTATCCAAAGTATGGCACTGTCTTGAGAGATCATGCCCAGTACCCAGGGACAGAGGAAGAAAGAGCTTTAAAAAAAAAAAAAAAAAAAGGACAAAAATTTGCAGCCTGATATCATCTAATTCACTGAACTGATTGTGCTTCAAGAAAAGAACTGAAATTTCTCAGGTTTAATAAGACATAAAAAAAGAAAAAGGACAAATAGCTTGGATGCTTGTGATAGCCCATGGGAGCACACGTTGCTCTGAGTAAATGCTGGCTCTTGGTCTTCTACACAAAGCAAAACAGCCATCCTGCAAATCTCCATTTGATGCACAAACTGGCACGTGAGGTGGCAGGGTTTTGCCCTTGCATTATTTTAAAAAAGAAAATAAAATAGAAATTTAATTTGGAGGACCTCTCATGGATGCCCCCAGAATTTAAGTAGAAAACATTAGTAGATGGTAGCAAATAAAAGTAAAATGGACACTTTGAAAGAAGTCCTAGGGAGAGAAAACAGAAACATATTTTGTTAGAAAAAGGCAAACAAGTGACCATGCTGGCCTCTCCAAAAATAATTTGTTCAT
Source organism: Urocitellus parryii (assembly GCF_045843805.1). NCBI lineage: Eukaryota > Metazoa > Chordata > Mammalia > Rodentia > Sciuridae > Urocitellus > Urocitellus parryii. The sequence goes on along the minus strand of NC_135538.1, from coordinate 64,158,242 downwards.
GGGAGAACACAATGAAGCACATAAAAATACCAAAGCTAGGTTTCAAAGCATTCTAACTTCAAATAACTATTAATGGTTTCCTTGTATATTATCAGAGAAAATCTGGGAAAGAATTCAAATGCATATTTTTTATCCAAACAACCATTTTGTTTTGGTACTGGGAATTGAACCCAGGGCTTCACAAATTCTAGGTGAGTGCTTTACCACTGAGTTACATCCCCAGCCTTAGAGGCATATTTTCTATCCATCAAATAATATTCATATGTCCCCTGTGCATACCAGTAAGAGGTTTGCCACATTAGTTAGAAGCAACTATTTAATCAATATTTTGACAAGATTGTGTTTCTTTTCACTTTGTCTTTGATTTGAAGTTATTCTTTCTCTTCCCAAGTGGGAATATTCTACACCAAAGCCCTACAAACTTTCAGATGGTTCCAGTGAGGATTCTACATTTTTTCCTTGAAATGAAGAATGGTCCAATACTTAGTTTTGTGTGCTTACTGGTTTATTTTCAAAGCATGCTTGAGTGATTCTTCATATTAAAGTCACTTGAGCTTCCCCTTTCTTTTAAATTGTTTCCCCTTTCCTAAAACTCTCTTTTATGTCTCTCTGTGTATAGATGAAATATTATAAATACTGTTTGTATTAGATGGGAGAATGGGCTATTATCCCCCCAAGACAACTTCTGATGGTAAGATCTTATGAAAATTTAACCGTTTCTCCCTTAACACCACTGTACTACAGATAGCTTTTAATAATTTATTCCGTGTTATAAGAACTATGGAACTGGGTTGCCTGAACCTGTGACTACCAATGCACACTCAGAATCAGAGCTGAATGGAAGCTTAGTCATCAACCTATCCTGGGCTCCCATCCCTGACAAGATATCTCAGGGAGCTTTAAAATAGCAGTGCCAGAGTCTCATCAGGACTGAATCAGAATCTTCAGAGGGTGAGGCTCAAATATTGTTATTTCTCAAAGTTCTTCAGATCACTCATGGTTGAGAGCCACATTATCTAATCCGTGAACCATTTTCAGCCAAGAAAAGGAAACCCAGTTTAGTTATGAGGCCTACCTGCATAAAGGAAAAAGCAGTCAACTCAGAGTCGTACTAGAACACTACATTTTTAAAGTGCAAGTTTTTTTCAAGTGTAGGTACTAGAGGTTTTCAAAGGCTTTCTGAGGAACAGAAATAATGTATTTCAATTTTAACATCAGTACTTGTCACCTGATTTGCAGAGTCCATTGGGAAATGAACATGTGGTATCTCTGTCATAAATTTGCCAATATTGCGTGGCAAATATTTTATTGATATGTGACATCAATAGCAAAGCATTAAAACAAGCACAAGGCCCTTTTACATTTCAGGGTCTGGGTGCAGAGGACACACAAACATGAAGTTGACACTGATCCAGGCTTTGATGTCAGTCTGTTTTCAATAAAAATATGTTGCGGGCTGAGGATGTGGCTCAAGCAGTAGCGCGCTTGTCTGGCATGCATGCGGCCCGGGTTCGATCCTCAGCACCACATACAAACAGAGATGTTGTGTTCACTAAAAAATAAATACTAAGATTCTCTCTCTCTCTCAAAATAAATAAATAAAAATAAAATTCACAAATATATATATATATATATATATATATATATATATATATATATATAATTATAAAGGGGCAACAAAGAATGTTCTTTGATGTTATGCTCTCCACCTGAGAAGGGAAATTTCATTCTCTGGGTCCTAATAACAGTCAGACAGTGTGGTCTTTAAGGGGGAGTTCCTGATCTTTCCACATTGCACACGGGTGTCCAGAGGCAGAGTCAATGTAGCTAAGGCTGGGTTCTGTCAGGGCAATGTCTGTGTGATGCTGGCTGCAACAGCAGGGCTATGGAGTCAAAGACACCCGAACACAGTGGTCCTCCAAGCTAGGACTCAGCCAAAAACAACCCGAATTGATTATGGCCAAAACTCTTCACCTCCCAGGATGCTTATTAACATCTTTCCAGCCACATGTGCCAAACATGGAGTATAGTTTGGACTGAAGTAGAGGAAGCATTTTTAGAGTTAGATAATCCTTTTCAAAGAAGTCACACACTGAGAAGCCCAGGTTGGATATCTGAAAGACCAAAGGAAAGATCAGAATGCAAAGATTGAAAGCCTGTGTCCAGCGGAAGGGCAGCAGTCATTTTGCAAGTTCCCCCACAGATATGAACATGGGAGGCATCCCTGACCACATTTTATGCCAACTTTCCTGAAACTCTTATGTATATATAGAGCATTTTCTCAGGGATGTTATTTTATGCTGAATCAGACATTTTTCAAACAATTGCTTGATGAAACAGAAATTAGCACTTTCTGCCTGCAAATTGATAATAGTAAAACACTTTTAGGTAAATTTGGCTATAGCTAAAAATTACAGAGAGAAAGCATTTCCTAGCTTAAGACAATTCTAAACACGTGTATTCTTGTTCCCTGAGGCTGCTGGCAGTAATTTGCACAGACATATTGTGAATAAACGTCTTCTTACTATTTTTGTTTCGTTATGACAGCAGATTCACATAGCAATCTTAGCATTGAGGGGGAAAAAAGGCCCTAAAAATACTTGGTGTATATGTTCCCATAGAAGTAATACAATTAACACAGAAACAGAAAACAAAACAGTCTTTACATAACTAAGTTATATCTACTTAGAAACGCTATATGTTGGTTTTCCATCAATAACTTGCTATGAAAAAAATTCCTTTCAAAAATATTCTATACCTCACTTTTCCTATATTCTCTGCCAGTCAGGCAACATTGAATTTGTGTTAATGATGTCCAGAACCCTGAACCTTAAACTGTGTGTCGACAAGATGTTTACATATTTAGCAAAGCACCAAAAACTCTCTCAAGGATATTAGAATTGAAATATCCAACTGACATTTTTCCTACATTAAAGAAAACATTTTTCATAAGGTTTTCAAAAATCAGATTTATCTCTTAAGAGCAATTCACATCCTTTGAGGGAAAATATTTTTATCAGGGTTTCAAAATGTAATCGCCTTACTCTTAAATGTTTATTCATAATTCAAAAACATGACTTTAAATATTTCGTTTTCCATCTGTTTTAAAATGTAAATACCCACAAAAGTTGTGTGTTGCCAGTTCTTCTTATCCACTTTTTTTATTGCCATAAAATATTTCTTGTTACAAATGTGGGAATTTCACACAAAAACAGTTGAATAACATGGATCTATAAAGCAAGATTTCTTTAAAACCAGTATATATGTGAATGAAGAAAACTACACAAGTACACAAGATATTTTTCCCTTGTAAAATTGCATTTAAATTTATTCTTGGATATAGGACTTCAATAAAAATCATCTTTTATTAATAAGAACATTATGTTTAGATTTCACATAAGCAGATGTTTCCTTTACAATATAGAAGCTAAAGGTCATGAAGAAATGTCAGACTTGAAGAGAAACCTGGAAATCTGTGTTCTTTATACTTTATTTTATTTTCATATTTTGTATTTGCTTTTTTCCACATCCCTATTTGTCATTCAATAAAATAGAACAAATATAGTGTGTTAGAATTCCTTCTTTCTGAATCTTGGTTACCTTTAATCCAGTAAAGTCATAAAGATTTTGAGTCTCAGTGTTACCTGACCTGTTGAGTATGATACTAAATAACTACAGCCATCTTTAAGTGTTATAATTAAATGCTGCTATGGTACTTTTAATGCTGGCCTTCTTGGAGAAGAGATGGTCTGAAAAGCTTCCCACATTTTCCAGGTTAAAACAGCAGATTAAATGCCTACCTAATTTTTCTCCTCTCCAAACTCCATTAATTTAGAGTAGTTAGTGCATGTTCTCACTCGTATGTGTGTGATCTAAGAATGTTGATCTCATGGCAATGGAGAGTATCATAGTGATTAGGAAAGGACAGGAAGGGTGGGTGGGAGAGGTGATGGGGAGAGAATAGTTTGGGAAGACAGGTATGCAGTTGCATAAGAGGAACAACTTCTAATGTGCTACAGCACAGTAGGCAACTGACAAAAAATAGTTGCTTATTTCAAAATAGCCAGTTGAAAGGACTTTGATGTGCTGGGACTGGTGGCCAATGCCTGTAATCCCAGTGACTCAGGAGGCTGAGGCAGGAGGATCATAAGTTCAAGTCTAGACTTGACAATTTACAGAGACCTTGTTTCAAATAAAAAGCAAAAAGGGCTGGGGATGTAGTACAGTGGTAAGAGCACCCTTGAGTTCAATCTTTAGAATCTCAAAGGAAAAAAAAAAAAGAATTTTCAATGTTCCCAACACAAAGAAGAAAACTGTTTGAGATGATAAATATGCTAATAACTCTGATCTAATTATTACACATCATGTTTGTATTAAAATATCATAATAAAGCTGATAAATATGTGCAATTATGATGTCAACTAAAATATATGCATATATTTTAAAACTATAGTAACTAAATGTTTAAAGAGAAGGATCTGAAGACATGAGGCAGAGTGAAGAGTACCAAGTACAGGCTCTTTAAGCAACCTTGAACCCATCATAGATTGATGGCAGATCCCATATTTCCTCTGTTCCACTTGACTCCTAAAATCTCCAACAGCCTGACACTCACTATCCACACAGAGAATATTACCTTTCCTAAAGAAAATACCTAAGAGTTTTCCCTACAAAATGACCCACTCAGAACATTTAATGTTACAATTCAAACAGAAAAACTCTACTCATGCATTCAGGACCACTGATCACCCTTTTATTCCTGAACATGAACAGACATAATGAACAATCACAGATTACCAAATACCTGAGCAAAGTCCCTAATAGGGAGGGAAGAGATCAAGTCAACAACTGACAAAAACAACTAAGAGGAGACAGAGTTGAGGTCTTTATTATCCTTAGCAATATAGACATGAAACAGTGAGAAGACACTTAAAAGGCCAAGAAAGGTTTGGGGATGTAGCAAGTGGTAGAGCATTTGTCTAGCATGTGTAAGGCCCTGAAGTTTGATACCCAACAACACAAAAAATATAGTAAAAAAGAATTAAAGAAAGAAAAGACTTTGGATTTTAAAAATAATCTAACAGGGAAAAAAAGTTTTGTTTTTTTTAAAGCTTATGGAGAAGTTAGAAGATGATTGGAGGACATATTTCAGAGAGTAGAAAAAAGACACAAAAAATGGACAATAAAATAGAAAAAGAAAACTGATGTGTTAGTCTTTCCATAAATAGAGAACAAGACAATATGGGAAGTAGAAAATAATTTCATTTCTTATAATTAAAGAATATAACTTTCCCCACTGGAAGAACCAAAGTGTGGAAACAGTCACACTAAGAGATATCAATGGAAAATTTCACAATTCTGCATGGGGACAAAGAAAAGATTCTATAAACTTCCAAAGAGGAATTGAAAGAAAAAGAACTACATACAAAAGATGAGGAATGAAGTAGGTTTGAAGGTCTTAATAGCAAAACTAGGAGCAATGAGCAATAACTTCAAAGGTTCAAAGGAAAATAATTACCAGTCTAGAATTGCTATACCAAATCAAGAACTCAGTCAACCTGAGGATAGAATATAGGAGTATTCAGTGCATGGTATCAAAATACTTGTCACCCATGGACCCTTTCTTAAGAAGTTCCTTAAGGATATACACCACTTCAATAGAAAAACCTGGAGGGAAGACATAGAATAGAGGAAATAGAAGATCAGTGTGTGAAAGTAGTTATGAGGAAGGCAGTAATGGAGACAGTGGGATTCAGCTCTGGCCAATTGGCATAGTGAGGCTCAAGAACCAGACAAGAGGTGAAATCACCAAAATCCCCACTGCTACATCTTTTTAATGTGAGACAGATCAAAATGTACCGGTGAGCCTGATCCATCAGGTTTTTATCCAGACATGGTATGACCACATGCTGATGAGTGCCTGTCCCTCCATGGCCTATTGAAAAGGTTAGAGACACTTCTAATAGCTGTTCTTCAATAATTGCTCTTCTTTGATTTACTCCTGAGAACTGTAGACAGGCTGTATCAAGTTTTAAACAGAAAATACAGAGCAACCCTCTCCTGTTTAACCATATCCCTATGTGACACCCAGTGCCTGCTTGGTGGCACAGCCTGCTGGGTACTTCAGCTGTGTTTCTGACTCCATGAATACCCAGCAGTGGCCAGCTGGTACCATGTTCAAGTTATATACTAGGAATCCTGTGGGGTAAGTGGAGGTTATAATTGGCATATGGATAAACAAATGGGATTTATGTTTGATTACACTCTTCTAAGCTTGAATATTACACATTTATTCCTAAAAAACTAAACTTGTCTAGTGGTACTGACAAATCAAGTTAAAAAAGATCAGGAGAAGGGCTCTGTAATACAAGCTACTAACTTCTCTTGTCTTTGAAATTTGGGTCTTTTCATTTGAAACCTCATCTAATACCTACTGAATTATTCTACCTCATCTGCATAAAAAAATATCCAATTGACTAAAAGGCAGCATTTGCTGAGATTAGAGAGAGAGAGAATAATGTATCTTTAAATGAGATTGTCATAAGAATTGCTTGGTTTAGCTACTCTTCATACAGGGAGTTAATATCCTGAATATATAAAGAATTCTAAAAGCTTAACACCAAAAAATAACACAATCAATAAATAGACAAAAAAATAGACATTTCTCAGAAGCAGAAATACAAATAGCGAACGAATATATGAAAAAATGTTCAACATCCCTCTCAATCAGGGAAATGTAAATCAAAATTACATTGAGATTTCATCTCACTCCAGTTAGAATGGCAATTATAAAGAATACAAATGATAATAAATGCTCGTAAGTATATGGGGAAGACTATATACTTATACATCGTTGATGGAACTGCAAATTAGTACAACAGCTTTGAATAGCAGCATGAAGGTTTCTCAAAAAAACTAGGATATAATTATTATATGATTCAGCTGTTCCACTCTGGTATTTTCCAAAACCAAAAACAACAGCAGCAAAACTAAAATCAGCATATCTTAGTGATATAGGCACATGAATGGAATTCACAATGAGCCAAGTTATAGAACCAGCCCAGATGCCATCAACAGATGAATGGATAAAAACAATGAGGTATAGATACACAATGGAGTTTTACCCAGTAATGAAGAAAAATGAAATTATGCCTTTTGCTGGTAAATGGCTGGAACTGTAGAACATTATGCTAAGTGAAATAAGCCGGACTGAGAAAATTAAAGGTCAATTTTTTTCTATTATGCCAGGAAATTAGAGCGAAGTAAGGAAAAAATATATGTGTAGGGGGTTGGGGGAGATCCCATGAAAATAGAGGGAAGATCAGTAGAGAAGAGGAAGGAGAAGGAGGAAGGGAAGACATTCGGAATGAAAATGAAAAAAAATATGCTCTGTAAATATAAGTATACCAAAAAGAAGTCCACCTTTATGTGTATCTATAAACCTCTAATTTAAAAAACATTAAAAAAATAAAAGGACAGAAGGAAGTTCAATAAAGAAAGGGGAAGAGGAGGTAGGAGGAGGGGAGGGAAAGAGGAAACACTGGGGATAGAAATGAAGCAAATTATATTCCAGGCATGTATGATTATGTCAAAATGAACCCCATTGTGTATAACTATAATGCACTAATAAAACTTAAAAAAATTAAATTGTTTAGTTTATATTAGGAGTGATAAAAATGGTTTTTGTTTTTTGGTTTTGTTTTGTTTTTCTGTACCTGGGGTTAGACCCAGGGCTCTCCACCACTGAGCTACACTCCCAGCTCTTTTTATTTATTTTGAGGCAGAGTTGCCCAGGCTGGCCTGGAACTTGCCTCAGCCTCCTGAGCAGCTGGGATTACAGTTGAGGTTACAGGCATACAAGACTTCACTGCTCTTGGGGAGGGGGAATGCTTATTATGGCCACTAATAGGTAAGAGAATTAAAAGAAGTCTCTTGGAGGACATCTTGAGATTATCAGTGTCCCCAAACCACAAAGAATCAAAGTATTATGAATTCTTTCTACTTTTAAAACATTTAACTTTGATGACAAACCCTTCCTTTCAGGAGTTGGTCTTAGTAAAAGAGAGATGAAGCATAAATTGCAATGAAAGCTTTTGTTTGTGTTTGATTGTTTATTTTGCTTTTTATGTTTATTTTAGTGATGATATCAGGACATTGAATCACTGGAAGAGGTGTTATTTACATTAAAAAAAACACGGAGAGTTAGGAGAAGGCAAATAAAAGTAGAATAAAGATAATATATGATATCTATATATTGGGATAATCAGCCAGTTCTAGAAATCAAGTTTAATGTGATAAAGAAAAAAACTGTTTGTTCACTCAAGGACTGGAATAGTTGCAAAATCCTCAGGACCTGCCTGAAAAACACTTTCCAACAACAAAATTACTATGACCTAATCATGTGTTACTTTACTCATTCAGCTTTGTAGTCTGAGTCAGTCATTGATTGCACATATCCTTAGCTGTCACCTGCTTTTCCAACGAGTATCATTCACTCTGCAGATCACAGCATTTGGCCACATACACAAAATTTCCTAATTCTTAAAAGGTCCTGAACTGAGAAAAGTCAGGGCTAATGAAAGGAGGGTGTGGTAACCTTTTTAATCATCCAAAAGAGGAGAGAAGCCTTAACTCTTTCAATATCCATTCCAAGCTAAACATGATTAAGAATCCAAGTACCACATAAAGGGAAATAAGATACCAGGCTCTAGGCTGCTTACATTCTGGTTCATAATGAGTAAGATTTAGTATCTTTCTGTTGATTTGTGAAAACTTCTGAGGCCATGTTAAAGCCATTGACTCCCAAATGAGAAAAAAAATAAAAAAGCTGATAACCGGTTCTCTTAAAACATCAAGCTCTGATTTATTAATTTCTGCTTTGTTATAAACTTAATGTGTTCCTTATCTTCCAAGGCTTTGGCAGAAATTCTCCTATTCTTAGAAAACTTGGGAAAAGCCAAGAAGACATACGTTAACATACCTATGCTTGGTCAAAATTGTCTTTCTAAAATAACAATGAAGAAGCTTCTACCAATGAGTCATTGCTTCTTCTGACCACTGCATCTAAGGAGGGAGGATCATGCATGAGGCATCAATATTTACCGAGCATTGTCATCACACAAATTCTCCCTCCTCCTCCTGAAACAAATTAAGTTTCTCAATAATGTGTCTCCGGGGTGGCCAGAGGGGAATTAAATTATGTATCTGTGCAAATTAATTCTTATACAATTTGTAACGATCACCTATTTAGATTATATATGGACTATATTTCCAAAGAAATCACTCTTCTAAGTGATTCATTGAAAGTAAACAGGATCTGTTTCTAATCCTGCGACTGATAAGGGACATATTAATTCCCACAACAACCACTGCTCTACCTCTCAAAATTCATTTTGAATTTACTCATCTACAACCTTAAAATAAATATAATTGATTTAGGAGAGAGAAGGGGGGCACCAAGTAATTTAAAATAAGAATTTTCTATACACCATCTGGTCTTGGGTTGATTATTGCAGTGACCTAATTATAAAATAAAGGCAAGTTTATAACAAAGCAGATGACCCAAATGTCTAAGAATACAGGGATTACCAGTTTTAAAGGTAGAATATATAACTGTGATTACAAAAATTGAGCATGAGAATTTATATTTTTATTTGTCCCTAGAAAAAGTTATTCAGAACAAGTTCCAATTTCCTTCAGTAGTTTCTTATTGGCATTTGATTTTAGTTCTGTTCTGTTAAAAAACAAAATTACAACTTAGTCCAACAATTATAGTTTAGTCTAAAAATGTTAATTAACTTTATTTTCTATTCTAGAATCAGACAAGACTCCATTCCATAAAACAGAATGAGTATTCAAATGAGTCCAACAGTGGAGTTTGGTTTTATAGACCGAAAAGGGCTTAAGAAAGCAGAAATAGGATGTGGAAAGAAAGGCACATTCAGACATTGCTGGTGACACAGCAAAATGATGCAACCACTATAGAAAGCAGTATGGAGATTCCTTAGAAAACTGGAAATGGAACCATTTGACCCAGCTATCCCACTGCCTGGTCTATACCCAAAGGACTTAAAATAATCAATGTACATAGCAGCTCAATTCACAATAGCGAAACTGTGGAATCAACCTAGATACCCTTTTATCAATGAATGGATAAATAAAACATGGCATATATACATAATGGAATACACTCAGCATTAAAAAAAGAATAAAATTATGGGATTTGCAGGTAAATCTATGGAGTTGGAGAATACCATGCTAAGCAAAGGAAGCCAATCCCAAAACCCAAAGGCTAAATGTTCTCTCTGATAAGTGGATGCTGATCCATAATGGGGGGCATGGGAAGAATGGAGGAACTTTGATTGGCGAAGGGGAGTTAAGGGATGGAAGAGGTTGTGGGGGGGTGCAAGATGATGGAATGAGATGGAGATCATAACTCTAGGTACATGTACGACTACACATATGGTGCAATTCTACATCATGTACAACCAGAGAAATGAAAAGTTGTGCTCCATTTGTGTACAATGAATCAAAATGCATTCTTCTGTCATACATAACTATTTAGAACAAATAAGAAAAATAAAGAAAGCAGAAACAAGGGTCTGGGGTTGTGGCTCAGTGGTAGAGTGCTTGCCTAGCACGAGTGAGGCACTGGGTTAGATTCTCAGCACCACATAAAAGATAAATAAATAAAATAAAGATATTGTGTCCATCCACAGCTAAAAATAAAATTTTACAAATGCAGAAACAAGAAAAGGAAATTGGTCATTTCAATGTTGATTTCCTGGGAAGGTAGTGATAGACAGAACAACAGAAAAATAACTGATGGTTAACATCAAGTTTCTTTAGGTTGTCTTTTCTCATGAAGGATTAAGACAGGGAACTTGATTATGATGTCAATTGAAACTGATCGGTATGGGAAATTTGGTTATCACTCTGACTGCATTTCTCAGAAAGTTAGACAAATGCTCTAATTCAGCTTCCTGATGTGGAATTTAGCATTAATGGCTTCATTTTTATTTTAGACTGGTCTGTGGGGGCTTGCTCTAGGAGCTTAGTCCAAAACAATGGACTCCTGTAATTTTTAATAACAGTTACCAAAGTCATATGTTTCCAGCGTTGTCCATTCAAGGTTATGCCGTGGACTTTTTGTGCTGATGGCAAGACTCAGCAGTTGGGAACTGCCAATAGGAAGAAGAATGAAATGCTCATTTACTCAAAGCCTGGGTAAAGGAGTAGTTCTTGAATTATCCTACATGTAGTTGGAACCAGAATCTAGAGAGTGTTCCAAGCACTGAGGAAGTATAATAAAAACAAAGTTATTCCCAACCCAGGAAACCTGTCTGAAAAAGTAGAAGGGAAATAAAACAATGTTATTGTTGAACAACTTAACCAGAATGCAATGTTCATAACAGGCAATCCACAAATAACATTATAAAGACAGAAAGACTCTCTTTTATGCAGCTAAATGGATACAACCCTTTACATTCATGTTTTCAAAATAAAATTTCTGTTCTTCTTATGTCTTCATAACTTTGGAGGAAGATGCCTACTGACGTTAGGCTCATAATCTCCAGAGACTGGAGATTAGGCATTATTTTCCTTGATGATTACATTTCAGAGAGCTGGCCTTCCAGTCTTTGAAGGCCATTCCCAAGTTTTGAGACTGACACAGGCTAACTTAGTATCTTATCTTCCACCAGAATGTGACAGAACTAGGTATGGGGGCTGCACACTAGACCTAGAAAGACTGGGCTAGGGATCACACAAAGAGCATCATGCCCAAATTTGGCAAAGAAGCAGTAAACTCTCATGTCTCTGATAGATTTTGTGAGCCTGGAAAATTCATATCATAAGAGACCAGTGTACTGGGAACAAAATTGAACAGATTATATTGTTCCATTGTGTCCCTCCACAAATATGTAACAATAACTAATTATAAGACACCAATAAACACACCATAGACACACACACACATAAAACCCATTAATCTTTAAGTTGAAATTTCAGTTTAAAATGCAAACTTTATCTTAAACTGCATATTTTATTTTCTGTACATAAAGCAAACAGAATTTTGTGGTGTGAAATTAATAATTGTAGCTTGATGGCATGAGAAGGAGAGAAAGTGGAGGAGGGAGTGGAGGGGGAGTTCGTGAAGAAATAGCCTAGGGTTGCAAGGGAGGCAGATCCCACATCATCTGTGTTGGGACGGCCATCACACAGAATGGGTCCTGACCTTTGAAGTAGTGGTATAGATGGGCCAGCAGCTTAACAGAAGAGATTGAGGCAATAAAAGTGAGTGAAAGGGAGACTAATCCTAAAATGGAATTTATTACTTTCTCCAGGACTGGAAGAGTGACAAGAGCATGGGAGAATCTTCAGCCTGTGGTAGGAGACAGAAGACCTTGTGGGAATATTGGACAACTCTAGGCCCAACTTTGTCAGACTTGCTCTGTGACCTGCCAAGTTGATTTCATTATTCAGTAAGTGGGATTATAGAATAAATATCAAGAAAATTTAAAAATAAATGGTGACCAGTAAAGACTTGGGAACATTGTGCTCCTTCTTGAATTTTTTTTTTTTTTTTTGCAATTTATGATTCTCATTCTCATTGCATGACCCTAGATAACCTGAGGAAATTTTTCTCCATGACTCAGATTGAATTTCTTGCGCCAGGAATGGGAAGAAAGTAACTCAAAGTAGAGTTGCTTTCAAAAGCAATGAGACATGGCATTCTTATGCTAAACATGCTAAGACTCACACCTGCTATGTTTATTTACAGTCTGTTACCTACTAGTTATTGTTGGATGTGAGCAAGACAGAGAAGATCCTTTCTGTCATGGAAATCGTAGTGAAGTAGGAAAAATCACAGGAGTAAGCAGATGATTATAACCAAGAAGAAGGAATTGTGCACAGCAAAGTGTAGGACACTTCAGATGATGTCTGGAACCCACAGTTGGGAGTGTTTAAGGAAGGTTTCCAAAGGTAGGAAAGTCTATATTTATTCCTTCAGTATATCTTTCATGTCATGACATGATGACAGTTTTTTTTTTTTAATCCATTCACGTGGGTATGATTTTCTACTGAGAAATCTTTTCTGAAAATCAAGGTGATATTTTACCATTACTTTAAATTTAAGATAAAAGGAAGGATGAGTAGTTCATTGCATATTGAAATCATATGAACTTCTTAGTGGTTATTAATAGCTCATCTCTGGATATAACTGGTTGAATTTAGAACTTTACTGAATAAAAGATGTTTCCACCAGAAGAGACTTGATTAAATAACACATTTTTTTTTCCATTTAGAGTAACAGTAAATTCAATTTAATTCATTGACTCTAAGTTAGGTAAAGTCAGCATTCTTAGGTTCCAGGACACTAAATATATGGTAAGTAGCAGATAATGGTAATTAGGTGGCTCTTTAGTGGCTTTTCAAAGTTAAGTATTAGTATGTGATGGGAGTATACATTACATGGAAATTAATCCTTAAATTGGAAATCTAGGTATATTCACAACTAATCATTTTAATTGCTTAATTGCTTAGTCTGAATGGATTGCTTTCTATAGTTTTGTCGTTGGTAGTTTGTAATTAGATCTGTGTTTCGAGGAACAAAATAATCCACTAACACCTTATTATTCACCGAAAGAACTATTAAGCAATGAGGGAAAAGGCAATATAGGTCCATGCAAATATGCTAAATAATAGTTCATAGATTGTAAAATCCCTAAGCTGTCTCTTAAGATCTTTATCTCATCCAAATAGAAATAGATTTTTCTCTTTTTAGATTATAAAATAATAAATTTTCAATTTAAAAAATTTTCACTCAATAGAAATAAAGAATAAATATAAAATCAACCTTGATGTGTACACCCATAAATAAATTTTACTAATATTTTCTTTTTTACCTTCCAGACTTCTTACCACATATAGAGTTTTTTAAACTAAAATTAGATTAATTTTAAACATTGTCTTTCATCTCACCTCTTATATATATATATATTAATTTTAAAAAAACTTTGGAATCTATGACAATAATTTGTCTTCTTCAATGTATATATTTTCAATATACACTTTTTCCATATTTATTAAGCCATTCTATTTTTGAAATTTAGTTAGTTTTACATTTCTTTTTTTGTTGTTATTATATGAAATTCTTCAGCAAACATTACATTCTTATTATATTTTTTATGTGATTTCTTACTTCAAAAATTATTACTGCAATGGCTGGGCTAAGGAGAATATATAATTTAAAGACTTTGGTTAAAATGTTACCAGACTTTTTTCTAAAATGATTTTGTGAATTTTTACCTTCATTAACAATATACAAATAGACTGTCCCTTGATATCTCATCAAGACTTATGTGTGTGTGTGTGTGTGTGTGTGTGTGTGTGTGTGTGTGTTTGTGTTTGGGGATAAGAGCACATGCTGACCAAATGTGCTAAAATAAAAATAGAGAAAAATTATTTATAAATTTATAAAGTTATTTATGAAGAGATTTATACAGAGATGTTATTCTTAATATCTAAAGGGAACTTAAAAGTCAAGGAGGGAAAAAACATAAATACCTCATGGCCACTAAATATTTTCTAGGGCCATTTTGAATATGCTAGGGATTTTACTTAGGGCCTCAGGCATGCTAACTATGTGCTCTATCACTGAGCACTTACACCTCAATCCCCCATCAATATTTTATACTTTTGCCATGCTAGTTTTTTAAAGCCTAGGAGGGGATAGCAAAAAAGAGGAGTCTTTGGAAATAATGGATATGTTTATTTTATTGATTATTATACTATTTCACAGGTATATACATAAATCAAAACCCATCAATTGCATACTTCAAATACACGGTGTTTATTTTTACGTCAATTATATCCCAGTGAGGCTAAAAAAGGAAAGGAAAAAAACGCCAAAACAATGGAGGGCAAAAAAAAAAAGTATTTACTTTCATATTTCTTTGATTATTAAAAATTTAAGTATATTTTAGATGTTTAGTGGTTATTAGATATTTATGTCTTTTCTCCTCAACTTATAATTATTTTTAGATATTAAGGATAATATCCCTTTATAAATATTCTTCCTAATTTTGCCTATTTTTATTTTAGAACATTTGGTCATCAGAAGTTTCAAATATTATTTAAATAGCTTGTCTACCAATCTTTTCCTAGTATATCAAGATAAGATCCTGTAGCAGTATTCCTGAAGCCATAAAATATTCTAATGATATGGTTAAGTCTGTTTTGAAAAAGGTCCCCCAACTATCCATTGCCTGCATTACAAGATAATCCCAGAACAAGGAGAATTTCAGAGAAGATGACCACTCAGCCTTCTTTCAACCCATCTTTTGCTACATGGCAAAAGTTCTCACTCTTCCCGGTCATGCACTTTCCTTTACAAATAGTTTGTATATTAAGTGGAATCATAAAATTGAAGTTATTTGACCATTTTGACACCCCCCAAAAATGGCGATTTCAAGTGGTTCAATTTAACAAGCAGAGCCAGGTACCAATAGAAGTTTGGGAGTTTGGTACACTCAGTAACACCAATTAACACACAGTGCTGAATTTCTTAGAGATAGAGTCCCATGTACAGAGAGTAAGCCTCTTGCACCAAGAGGAGGTTTTGTTCTATTTATTTGAAAATCCTCTGGTATTGGCAAAAGTAGAGACTGCAAAGCAGCTGCAGGCCTGATGGATATGCCATCATTTATAGAGCAGGGGCAGGCCTGACTCAGCTCTGTCAGAGCTTTGGTGCACAGTCTTATAGATTACTGATGGCCCAGCATTGGCTTCTGCATTATCCTGTTACTCTGTTATACTCCAGAAAAAAAAAGTGAATGTTGGAAAGGGATGTTAATGCTACCACCAAAATAAGGAAACATATCCCAAATCAAGGGACTTTGAAATAAAGGAAATATGGAGGAGACAGAGCAGAGAATATCTTGGTCTTCATTGGCCCCTAATATGACAGTGCCAATCAGAAGCTTCAGTTTGTTTAGAAATTGAAATTTGATGTCTATATTGAAACAAGAGGCTAAGCTGTTCAGGAAAGCAAGGGTTACAGGCCTAAATAACTTCTGAGGGGAAAGTGAAGAAAGCCCAGAATGATTGTAGAGTCCTGGACTACAACTGGGCTTATAAAAATACCACAAGAGTTGTGGGGCAAGTAAAGTCATGAGCTTTGATGGGAGAGTTGCTACTATTATTGGGTTTTCCTGCTCCTTAGAAAGAGCAGAGCAGCATTGCTAAATAGGTGGCACTCAATTTAGCATTGACTTTGGATCGTGGAGCTAAAAATAAGATTCTGCAGTAGATGTAATAGGTGTTAAGAATTCAGAAATAATATCGTTGAGAAAGGAGACTGACATTTTCTAAATTTTTATGATAGAAGTGTTTTAAATGTTATTCTCCAAAAATATCAGGCATTTTACATGAATGGTAAGTTCTTCCCAAGTGATCAGAGAGTGGATGATTCACCTTTTCATGGGTGATTACTGACTTTGAAATTCACGAGAGAGAAACTTCAGATAATTGAGATGAATTTAGGGGCAACCTAACAAAACTGGACCTAATGACCCTTTTTCTTTCTTTCTCTTCTATTTTTTTCCTACAAATGTTCCCCTCCCTTTAACTCCCCTCCCCCGTCCAAAAAAAAAAAAAAAAACTCTGCCTCATTAATTTTTCTCAATTTGTTTGATGCAAATCATGTAGCCAACACCATCATGGAAGTTTGCCATCCTCAGCTCAATGCAAATCAGTGGTGCTTTGGGTATTGTGTCTTCACAGTATCCAAGTGCAACAGCTGTGACTTTTGAAGGTTTTGAAGAGCTGAAGGACCTCAAGCAAAGTTAATAAGCCATAGTATGTAGGTTAAACATTATTTCTGGGCATGTCTCTGAAGGGGTTTCCAGATGAGGTTAGCATTTGAAACAGTAGACTCAGAAAAGTGGATTGCCCCACATTGCAGCCATTTGTTCTAAAATAATCCCCTGAGGGCTCTGGGAAGGAGGGCAAAATACAGATAAAACAAGACATAAATTGCTGATGGATGTGGAAGCTGAGTAATAGATATCCAGGGGTTTATACTATTTATATTATACTTTATTCTTTGTACATAAGCTTGAAATTTTTCATAATAAAAAAGAAAATAAATTTTTAAAAATTTTTTAGAAAGAAAAAAGAAAAGTGGATTGCCTTCTCCAGTACTGATTGGCATTGGGAAATCTAACAGGGGTCTTGAGTAGAACAAAAAAGGAGAGGAAAACTTTGAGCTTCTTTTGTCCTGCCTTCCTGACTGAGACCAAAATTACACCCAGCTTTCCTTAGTCTCCCTCAGTTGGCCAATTGGGAGACTTTTTACCTGTATAACTGTTACGATTTACCTGTATAACTGTTACGATGCTTCTTAAGCAACTTATGCAATTGAGGGGGAGAAATAAAGAATGTGCACATGCTTCTGCTATTTTCAATGCTTTATTCACTCAAATCACTCAATTTAATTTTACTCTATAGGTTCTTAATCAAGAAAGAAAATTACAGTCCTTAATGCTGGGCCCTGCAATAGACATAGTCAGTTCAAAGCAAATAATTCTAAATTAATCCTAAGCACTGCAAACACACTTAATCATGATAGACTCATTACAGATACTTCCTCTGCATGCTAAGCTCAAGTGCCAAGATCTAGATTCTCAAATCTTAGGCCTTAAGTCCAGCAAACACACACTCACTCAGACCACAATGGTCAGGTCAGGAACTGATGAAGGCTTTTCCTAGGGTGGAGCTGACGGCTGGTTGAGGAGAGGGTTTTAAGGAGAAGTTGCAATTCTCACCAGGATCAAGATGTCGCTGTAGAGTTTGAGAGTGGTGAGGAGATGCAGAGGATCAGGCAAATGATGATAAGAGTTGGGATGTCAATCCAGGTCCTTATCAGGCTCTCTGGCATGTGGTCTTCAGTGTCAGCTGGCTACATGTCTGTTCATCTGCTCCATCATTTATACTAAATTTGGGGGCTTCTGCTCACCCTTTCAGTCCTTATCAGCTGGTACCTGGTTTCTTAGGACATTTTAGGGTCAGCACATATGGTTTGGTGATTTCTACCCTGATCTCACACATCTGATTCTTATCAGGGCGAAGGCAAATGACAGTGACTTCACTCGAGTTTTATCAGAGTTGTAGAAAGTGACTTGTCTTTATCAGGCTATGCCTGATGGCATATTGGAGGGCTCTGTAGGCTGGTGCCTAGTGGGACTGCAGGTTTATTTAAATGAAGTTGCTTAGGCTAAGGCCATTCTTAAAATAATCAGATAAGCCAATATCTTATGACAGATTTCTCTCTATATAGATATATGTCCTATTGTTTCTGTTTCTCTGGAGAACCCTGGCTAATATACGGTCTGTCTGAATACAAATTCCATGCCCTAGTGAGTAATTTATTCTTTCAACAAATTCTATCAAGGGTCGGGGTACTGTAAATACAACAGTTAAAAAAATTTAAAGTTCTTGCCTCTCTGGAACATATATTCTTGTGAAATTCTGTCATAACCATGATATTACCTTGTAGATACCAGGATACCAGGATAGTCACATGTTCCTGTCTCTACCATTTAGAAATAACTGATGAACACATTTTTCTGCAGGAAGCACCAAAAATTTGATGGTTTAACAGCATCAACACTAGACCTTAATGGAGATTCGGTGTTATTTTGGTTCTGAATATTTCTCTTGCTTGTGATTACTTTACCTTAGTTGGAATACAAAGAGTAAAAAAAACTGACATTAACCTGTGTAATGAGGTTTTCCTTCACAATTTTATCTTTTCTCCCACTAACAAAAGGAAGACTGTATTAATAATCAGGGAACAGAACACATTTTTGTTCAAATGTTATCAATAAATCAGAGATTGATTTTAAACTATTCAAAGTATTCTGGCAAAGAAATATTTTGAGTTTCACAATTGCTAAGTTCTGTCTAAATAAGATTGAAATAGAGGAGCCAAACATAATTAAGCCTTCATCCCTTCAATGGTGGTGGAGAAGGAAATTAATCAATTAAAAGAAAACATTTCTCTTAGATTCTCATATAGATGCTTTTAGAGATGGTTGCTCAGGGAAGGGCTCCTTAAGAAAGCTGAGGCTCAATCTAGGTTGGATCTTGAAACAGTTGCCCCAAGTCAAACCAACTGAAAATGAGGGTCCAAGAAAGCAAGTGGTGGCCTATAGGAGCTATCTTCTACCACTGGTAATATCCAAAAAAGCAAGCTTCCGAACAAGACAGTCTGCAGGCATGAGGAGCTAGCAGGAAGAGCTATTTTTTTTTCTCTTCTGGAGTCTATATTTTTTTAAAATATATTTTAGCTGTAGATCAACACAATACCTTTATGTTTATATATATATATATATAAAACAAAAATATAAAATATAAAACAAAATATATATTGTTTGTTTTATATATTTTTTATATTGTGGGAGGTACTGGGTTCCATGTCAGCACCACATTAAAAAAAAAATCTTGGCAAATGCTCTACCACTGAGTCACAACCCAGCCCTGGAGTCTGTATTTTTAAGTGCATTATTTGTGGAAGCATGCACATAGAAAAATGAAAGGATCTATCTGTGAATTGAGGCAGCCCGGAAGCCATTCTACAATCTCACACACATCAGCACCACCCTCTACCACCATCACCACTACTAACAAGAATATTGTGAAATTTTCATAAAATTGTTTACTCTTAAATGTTCTAAAATATGTTATATAATATAAATGCTAAATATTTATTTATTTATTTATTTATTTATTCGATCTTTGTTTTATTTTATTTTTGGTACTAGGGATTGAATGCAGGGGTGCTTGACCACTGAACCATATCCCCAGACGTTTTTAGTTTTTATTTAGAGACAGGGTCTCACTGAGTTTCTTAGGGCCTTGCTAAATTGCTGAGGCTGGCTTTGAACTTGTGATACTCCTGCCTGGGCCTCCTGAGTCGCTGGGATGAGAGGCATGCACCACTGTGCCTGGCTTTTGTATTTTTTTTTAATTTTTATTTATTTTTTTTTTAGTCACACATGACAGTAGATTGCATTTTGATATATAATACATATATGGAATGTACATACATCAATCATATTGTCTATTCTATTCTGCTGCCCTTCCTATCCTCCCTACTCCTCCCCTCCTCTCCCATCCTTTCTCTCTATCCAATCTAATGTGACACACTTTTTTTTCTTTTTCTCATCACAACATCATATATGTATTCTGTATAACAATGAGGTTCTCCTTCCATCTTCTGTGCAACTCCCCTTCTCCCTCTTTTTCCCTCCCACCTCTCTTCCCTATTTAGTGGTAGTCTTCTTCTCATGCTCTTCCTCCCTATCCCATTTTGAGTCACCCCCCTTATATCAGAGAAGACATTCAGCATTCATTTTTTAGGGATTGGCTAACTAAAAAGTTTTTTCTCAGCAAGAGAAATAATATGCGAGGTGAATAGGGAGCCTACATCCTGGGAACAAACTTTTACCCCTCAAACATCAGATAGAGCTCTAATCTCTAGAGTATACAAAGAACTCAAAAAGTTAAACAACAAAAAAGCAAATAACCCAATCAACAAATGGGCCAAGGACTTGAACAGAAACTTCTCAGAAGAGGACATACAATCAATCAACAAATACATGAAAAAATGCTCACCATCTCTAGCAATCAGAAATGCAAATTAAAACTACTCTAAGATACCATCTCACTCCAATAAGAATGGCAGCCATTATGATGTCAAACAACAACAAGTGCTGGGGAGGATGTGGGGAAAAAGGTACACTCATACATTGCTGTGGGACTGCAAATTGGTGCAGCCAATTTGGAAAGCAGTATGGAGATTCCTTGGAAAGCTGGGAATGGAACCACCATTTGACCCAGCTATTCTCCTTCTAGGACTATACCCAAAAGACCTAAGAAGAGCATACTACAGGGACACAGCCCATCAATGTTTATAGCAGCACAATTCACAATAGCTAGAATGTGGAACCAACCTAGATGCCCTTCAATAGATGAATGGATTTTAAAAATGTGGCATTTATACACAATGGAATATTACTCAGCACTAAAAAATAATAAAATCATGGCATTTGCAGGCTAAATATTTATTTTTAATGTTAGTTATAGTTAATGTATTACATGGAAATAATATGGCAGAGGTAAGAAATACCTGTAGAAAATACTGGACCATCACTCAAATGCTGCCAGTCTAAGGGAACAAAGAGGAAAATATACTATAAAAATCTCTAATGTATAGTCTGATACTGATTTTGGTCAGCTTTTTCAATGCTGTGACCAAAAGACCTGAAAAGAACAATTTTAAAGGAAAGTTTCATTTGGCACTCATGATTTCAGAGGTCACAGTCCATAGACGTCCAACGCCTTTGTTCTGGGCCTCAAGTGAGGCAGAATGTCATGGTGGAATGTGTGGCAGAATAAGCATCTGGAAACATGGCACCAGAAAGCAGAGGGATAGCTCCCCTCACCAGGGACAAAATATAAACCGCCAGGGCATGGGCTCATCAACCCAACTCCTCTAGACCCCATACCTGTCTACAGTTTCTACAGTTACCACCCAGTTAATCCCTACCAAGGATTAATGCACTGATTAGGTTAAAGCTCTAGTAACCCAAACATTTCACCTCTGAACTTTCTTGCATTGTCTCACACATGAGCTTTTGGGGGACAACTCATATCTAAACTATAACAATATCCAACCTCTCCATTATAAAGATCAACTAAAATGGTAAAAAAATAAATGGTTGAGTGAAGAGACTGCCTTTCACACAGATAAAAAAAATATTACATCTCAATTAGGTAACTACAACCTCTATTCTCATGTGTATTAACCACCATTAACCACCATGATTCTTTAAGGAAACTATTTCTCCAAGAATTAATAGGTGTACAAGAATAAAATCATGCAATCTTTATTGCATTCATAACACAATCACAGTAGTAATTGTGCTCAATTTATTTGGGAATATGAAAAGCAATTTTGAAAGGAAATGTTTTTAAACATCCCAAATTCATTTCTGAAAATGAATCAAATGTTTGGAAGACATTTATTTGAGCAAGAAGGATCAAAGGACAGCCAACACAATGGTATTAACAACTGTTTTAACAACCTAACAACCCAAATATTTGATCCTTTTTGTTTTATTCAGTCTTGTCCATGATGTAAGTAGCTACAGTTACTCAGCATCAGGTTTATAAAAATGAAAGTATGTTCCTCTCATTTTTATGTCATACTTTTTAACCGAAAAAGCCACTTTTCAAGAATTTGTGATAAAATATGCTTTGGTTGAGCATATCTGTGGAGAGAGGATTCAGTAATAAACAAAACAAAGAAACATAAATTATGTTGCCAACCCAGCCTTAAAATAATTTTAAATAAGGTTTAAAACTATAATAAAGTTGGCTAGGATTGTAGCTCAGTGGTAGAGCATGTGCCTAGTATGTTCAAAGCACTGATTTCAATTTTCAGCTCCACATTTAAATAAATTAAATAAGGGTCCATCAACAACTAAAAACAAATTTTAATAAATAAACTATAATATAGTGTGTCTGAATAAGTTATGAGACCACAATTCTTCCACAAGTCCCCCAAATCTGTCTTTTCATGTTAGCACGTTGTGTGTTTAGACAGCTATTGTATCATTGTAAAGTGTGGACCCTCATTCCTGACATCTTTAGGAAAGTTTATTTACATGAAACATCTCCCTCCACAGATATTTATTCAATAATTTCACTGTTAGTAGATTTTAAAAATCATACTGTTCTATTATTTACTATGACCTTAACATGGAAAATATTTAAGTATATGGAAATCAGGAAGTTCCAGGGTCATAATCATTCATACTCATACGGCTTCTGGGAAATTTCCAACAGAGCCTTTGAGAAGAGTTTATGCAATTAAGATTTCACAGCTATTTCTGAAAATGCTCCTTGCTGCTGTAAGTTTTCCAAAAACTGTACTTTAGAACATAGGTGTGAGGTCTGATCACATAAGGAAGATGCAGTACATTTTCCTTACTAGGCATTTTATAAAGAAAAGTTTTATACTTTAAGAGAGCAGACAAAACAATACGTGTCTCCTACATTTTAAAACTTCTCTTCAAATTCCAGACTTCATACTGTTTGACAGATTTTCTAAACTTTTTTTTTAATATATCTCATCACCTTCATATATTCATGCAATAGGAAAACCACAAGACCCCAATCATGTTTCAATTAGGACTCACAGATCACAACAATCTAAATCTCATTAACTTGGACGAGGAGCTCCAAAAATACAACTTCAATTTACTGAAAAAAGATTAAAAGGCACATGTAGAGTTTGTACTGCAATGAGAAGTCAGAGCAGGCGAAAAGCTATCAGTCTCAGGGTTTTATTCTTATTTTGTAAGCTTATGTACCAATTTTAAAAGGCTTATGAAAATAGACAAGAAAATATAGAACTAATCAATCCCTAGAAATTCCCCACTGGAAAAGCACATGAGCCTAGCTTCGGCATCCCTTCTTTCCTGAACTAACCCACAAACATATATGTCACCAAACACTAATTAAAATATAACATTTTAAAATATACAGCTGAGGGCTGGGGTTGTGGCTCAGAGGTAGCATGCTTGCCTGGCATGTATGAGGCACTGGGTTTGATTAAAAAAAATAGAGATATTATGTCCACCTATAATTGAAAAATAAATATTTAAAAATATATATACAGCTGAAAGCAACCCCAAATGTAAGAGTTCTCCTTGATATCTTTCTCACCAACAATAGTCTGATCAGCTCTTCATATCCCAAACTCTTCTCGGTCTTATCCTTTCCTTGCTGGATCATGGTGGCTGTAAACCTCTATACAAATCCTGAAACAAGCCATGTGCCTTTAGGTCTTCATCACTGTTCAGAAATGTGGGCCTCTCCGCACCGTCACATTCCATCTTGGCCAAACCTACCTTCCACCTAAAATTCTCTGCCAAAAAATTTCCATCATATTATAATATTGAGCAGCAGGAGAGTATGTGTGGTAGAGACTAAAGGCTGTCTACAAATTGTGCAACAAGTAGATATGCTCTGTTGGCAGCAATGGTGTCCCTCTACCTGGACTCCAACACCTAATGACCCTGAACAAAAATAAGCATACCTCAGAAAATGCAAAGAAGTATGACAAGTAAATCCCAGGCTGTTAGAGGGTCACCTGAAGAATAGGAAGTTTCTAGTGGGTGAATCTGACTCATCAGCTCCTGTTACCACTGCTTCCACTAATCTGTGCCTCAACTTTCCAGAAACTTCTTTTGACCAGGCCCTCCCAATACTAGCCCCTGGTCCCTTATCTGCTTCTAACCACGCCCAATTCTAGTATGTCTTGAAGAAGTCATAACTATGAAAACGTGGCCTAATGGATGCTAAAAAGTTGGCTGAGAGGTCACCTAAGAAGCAGTCACAAGCAGAAAGGGAAAGGTCATCAGGAGAAGAAAAGCAGAAGGTTCAAGATGAAAAGAAAAAAGAAAAGGTGGCTTCACCAGACTGGTCTTCAGAAGTTATATAAATGTCAGTAGGAACTGGCCATTGAGCCCGAGATATGTCAAGTAAGGACACACCTTTAGTCACTTGCCCAAGTTTACTTTTGTGGGATAAGTACAAATTCTTCAATGAGGCTGCCCTCTTTAAAAAGGTCCCCATATTTCTGGGAGCATTTTGGTTTGGATGATTGGTCCTTATGGTGTGCTGAACACAACACACCTAGCACTCACCTCAGACATTCATGAGTTGCAACCTAATCACAGGTGCTGGCTGTGGCTAGACACACTAAGGAAGAAATCTTCTCTCGTGTCTTCCTCTAAATGGGGTTTTAGTCTGAATCGTGAAGTTACTGATATATTTGGATTTATTCAATGACAACTCATTTATTTATGCCACAGTAAATTACTTTCTATTTATTAAGCATTTTCTTAGTATTTTTTCTTCCTCATGTTAAATTGAGCTTGCCTGACTTTGCTTTCTCTCTGCTATTACCTCCCCTACCATTTATCCTACAGTGTGCTCCCATGCACACACCTTTCTACAAAACTTGATCTTACACTGTCCTTAGGGCTATTGCCCCCAGTTCGTCCTCTGCCAAGAACACTCTTGGTCCAGATATCAAGGTGACTGGCTTCCTCAATTCCTTAGGGTCTCTATTCAGATACCATTAAGTCGATGAAGTTTAGCATGGCCTTCCCATTTGGAGGAAATAAGGAAACAGGCACAAGTAGGTTAAGTATCCTGTCCAAGTTCTCATAGCTGGAGAATGCTAGAACAAAGATTTGCTTCCATTTCCTGATATATTTTTTAACCTTTAATGCCGTGCTGACACTCAATTAATTATTTCTCCTCAACAATTAAAAAATAAACCAACCATATTAATGACCACAAAAAAATTTAACATCAAAAACTTAACATAATACAGAGTACTTTATTTTTCTTTATAATAATTATTTAGTTGTATTAACTGTACAAATTAATGGAGTTCACTGTGACATTTCCATGTATACATATATCCTGCTTTGATTGATTCCACCTACTATCCTCTCGTCTTCCCTATTTACCCCTCCCATTTCCTTCAGCTTCCCAAATAGTCTGTTTTCTATTTTCTTAAGACCATGCTATTTTACTTCAAATACAATGGAACTGGAAATCAGTAAATTAAAGATAGCTTTATTAAAAAAAAAAAACAGGGCTGGGGTATAACTCAGTGATAGAGCATTTACTTAACATGTGCAAGGTTTGGGATTCAATCCCTAGCACTGCAAAAAATAATAATAATAAGAAGAAGATAATGTACAGACTGTATCTAAAAACCATGCTTCTAAATAATTCATGGGGCCAGGGACAGTGGAACAGGTTTACAGTCTCAGTTATTTGAGAGGCAGGAGGCCAATTGAGTCCAGGAGTTTGAGGACACCCTTGGCAAAATAACAATGCTCAAAATAAATGAATAAATAATTTAAAAAGCTAAATAATTCATGGGTTAAAAAGTCATAATGGGGGGCTGGGGTTGTGGCTCAGAGGTAGAGCACTCACCTAGCAGGCGTGAGGCACTGGGCTCAATCTTCAACACCACATAAAAATAAAATAAAAATATTGTGTCCACCTATAACTAAAAAATAACTATTAAAAAGTCATAATAGGAATTTGACCAGAATGAAACAAAAAAAGCACTATTATCTAAATTTCTAAGAGTAGCTACATTTGGTTCATATGATGTCTTACATCTGAACATAGGTTAGAAAACAAGACAGACTGCAAACTGTGTGGAGTATTTGTCCTCAAGAAGCTAGATACAGAACTTAGAACAAGGACAAAATGTATCAAACAGGAAATGAAGATAAGAACATAAAATAATGAAAGGAAAACAGATATGATTCCCAAAACTCAGGACTAGTTCTTTGAAAAGACCATTGTACAGATGAATCACTGACAATACTGATCAAGAAAACAAAAAAGAATAAGCAGCATCAGAAATAAAACATGAGGTATAATAGAGACAACAGAGTTTTTTAAAAAAACACAAGAATACATTAAATATGCCAATACATTTTAAAACTTGAACCCAGGGCTTGCACATGTTAGGTAAATGCTCTATCACTGAGTTATTGAGGGCTCTACAATTTTTATGAATATATGAAGTTATGTCATGTTCATAAAGGGAAGAACTAATATTGTAAAGATCCAATCATTTTGATATTGGTCTTTAACTTCAATACATTAATGATTAAAGTCCTTTCAGAGGGCTGGGGTTGTGGCTCAGTGCTAGTGTGCTCACCTAGCACATGTGAGGCATTGGGTTTAATCCACAGCACCACATTAAAAAGTAAATAAAGTCATTGTATTCATCTACAACTAAATATATATATATATATTTTTAAAAAATTCTCTCAGAGTATGTCATTCATGTCCTGGAGATTGATACACTAATTCTATAGTTCATGTCATGGATACATATTTAATAAGAGCCAAAGATCTGCACCGTGATGAAAGACATAAATTATATATGCAATGATGATGACTTTCATTATAAGATTTCATTCCTTAAGAAAAAAGCTTAGCAATCTGAGGCAAATATGGCAAAATATTAACATATGTTAAATCTGGGTAGTTGACATATGATATTTTACTTTAATATTTTCTGAGCTTTTATCTTTTTTAATATTCTGCATAATTTTGGTGTTTTTAGAAGGAAAGCCAATGATGCTGAGTACTGCTGAGAGAACAAGCAAGATAACCACTAAATCATTCTTTAGAACTGATATTATGGATATCACTGCAGGCTGTAACAGAAGCTGATGATGTGAGATAAAGAGGCCAGAACATGAATAAATTGGGTTGAGGAGTTAGTACCACAAGTAAATAGATGCCTAGCATGCATAGGGCCCTGGATTTGATTTTCAGCACTGAAAAATAAAAAATAAGAAAAAAAGTAAACGAAAACAGTGAATATACACTACATAGTTTTTTTAAAAGCATGTATTTTTTTAACAGATATATATGTAATATACATATTATATATATATATCTGTTAAATGTATATAAACACATATTATATATATGTATATATATATATGTATATATATACACACACATGCACATTGTTCAGCTGTTAATGGACCTTTATTTTATTTATTTACTTATTTATTTATATGTGGTGCTGAGTATCGAACCCAGTGCCTTACATACGCCAGGCAAGAGCTCTACTACTGAGCCATAGCTCCAGACCCCAAAAAGCATGTATTTTCAAAAAGCAATAATATAGCAAAAGTGAATTGAAAGTTGTTTATCTGTCACACAAAGCTGTACAAAACCATCTCTGCTCTGGGAAAGCTAAGTTTGTTGAGGCTATTTTATCAGCCATCTTCACCCTTTTGAGTGATATGTCTACTCTGGAGGCTCCACTGGCATAATGGGAGAGGTTTCTTGCTTGTGATGGTCCTGCACTGGCATCAGAAACCATGTTTTCTGCTGCTGCCTCATCCTACTGACACCCTTGGGATGTTTGTGATCTAGCACATTTCCAGTCTCCTGGCTAATGATGACATTTGCAACTGAGATCTTTCATCACAGTCCATAAAGTGCTTTACAATTTTTAGGTCTTTTCAGTCCTCATCATCTCCCAGTATGTTGTAGGAGATGGGACACCTTTCCAGGGCTTTATGGTGTTGCTGTAGAAACTAAGTAAATTTCAAGGGTACTCTAATCTCTTATGATAAATAAATAATTTTAAACATATTTGAGAACAATTGTTTTGGATAATCCGCATCATCCAGCATTGTTATTATTGTTTATTGAAAAGTCTTTAAAATGGTATTGCCACATTATTGTGAAGTCAGGAAACCTCTTCAAAGAGAGAAAATATCAAAGTGTTTATCTTCTAGAGATGTAGTCCTGGAAATACAGAGCACTGCAAGAACAGGAATGAATGCTACTATATTAACTTCTCCAGCTTAAGTATAGAAGAGTATGTGTCAGATGCCATAATCTTTCCTAAAAATGAAAAGAGGAATTTCCATGGATGGGCTCTAGAGTCTTAAAAATGATAATTTCATACAGTTCCTTTCTGTTACTGATTCAAGATAACCTCTCCTGGGCCTCATGGCTATCAACACTCATCTTTAAGGAGGATGACTCCTGCTCCTACAAAGGATATTTTGGGAACATGCCAAAGCTGCGACTGCAGGGAAAACCATCCAGACACACTTCGGAAAGGCTTTGCTTCTACAGCCCCTCCGTAGGAAATCAGCACTCCCAGTACCAACTTCCTTGTTTGCCATTGTTTATTGCCAGTTTGTTTTTCATCCTGTTCATTTAATGGAAAATGCTAAAAATTCTTTTATAGATTTTAAGTAGGTTGGAAATAAAATGCCAAATTTAATTTTCAACCCAACTCTTTAGCTTTGACATTTAACAGCCAAAAGTGAGGCTTCCTATCCCTACACTTGCCACCATCCTATTATCTTCTACTCTCTATTGAGTTCTCTGGGAAAAACTTAGAAATTAGTAAAGTAGCTGGACCAGCTGTCCTTTGAGTCATTTAACATTGATTGTATTGTCACCCAAGGCAAAGAAAGTCCACTAATACCAAAGGTTGTTCCTTTTCAAGAAATAATGTCAATTTTTAAAATATCTATATATTTTTTTAGTTTTAGTTGGACACAATACCTTTATTTCACTTACTTGTTCATGTGGTGCTGAGGATCGAACCCAGGGTCTCGCACATGCAAGGCAAATGCTCTACCGCTGAGCCACAACCCCAGCCCCTCAATTTTTTGTTAATGATTGGAGCCCCATGAATCTCTCAAGCAAATCAAAGACTCTTCTAAAAAAGTATCAAAGCTGATGTGTTACAGCTAATATTTGATTCCAAATGCCCACACATACGTGTACATACACCAAATAATTTTCACTCCTTCCTCCTCTCCATTTGAATTTGATCCCTCTCTCTATAAAACCACAAGGCCCTAGAAGAAGGAGAAATCCACTGATATTCAGAATGGAATGCACTTGAATATCTATAACATTAGAAGGACCTGTAATTCCATCATGTCTGCAAAGAAACATAAATAAATACTGGGAGAACTGAGGACAGAAGGAATGTGAAGAAAAGGACTAGGAAACACAAGACTGTGAATGAAGGAGGGGAGCAGTACAGCAGCCCCTTTGGGAAAGACCAGGTAGCAGACTGGCTATGGAAGCAGTCCAGGGCTAACATCCACCTACACACCTCACCCTCTCACCTATTTGGAACAGCCTGAGCACACTTCTGCTAGCAACATGTGGTCCTCAGTCCTGAATGTCAATTTGAGGTGGTATCTGAGCATCATCCAAGCTTCAGCCTTCTTCACTGTGTATGTACCTTCTGGCAGCAAGAGCATCTTCCTCAAGAATATAAACACTGAGAGCAGCAGCTGTTGTCAGCTTGGTTCGTTGCTAGATAACAGGGCCTGGAATATACAGACACACTCCATAAACACTGGTTAGGTATAGGTTGAATTAGTCTCCCCAGCAAGAGACTAGCCCCAGCAAGAGAATCACAACCTCTTAAATATGAGATTAGAAACTTGGCTTCTTACCATACAAGCCTACTGTGCTTTGTATCCAATATCAGGTAATTGGAGAAAAAAGAATTGGTTTGAAAAAAACTTCAGGGTTAGGAGTTTTATCTCATAATTTAGTAAAATATCAGTCTTTTAAAAATTCAAATGCCAGGGAAGGAAGAAATAACCTGGAAATACCAACAGGGATAAAAATGCTACTTTTGCTTTTAAAAATAAGAGATAAAATTATTTTATGTTTGATTTATACAAGTCATAAATTAATTGCTCCAAACCCAGGCTAACTGTAAATAAAGCAAAATTTAGGGATGAAAGATTTGTGGTACTTAATTATTTGAACAATTATCTATGTTAAGCCAAATTTTTCTAAGACATATTCTTGAGCATTAGAGATAGATACATAACATGATAGAAAGATAATATTTACATAATGTCTTATGAATAGATAATACTTTACTAGGTTCAAAAATCAAAGCAAGATATTAAAAAGTAAACTTCAAGAAATCTCAGTGCCACTCCATTCCTGTCCACCTTGAGTCCACACCTATTATGTATAGCCATTTTTAAAGTAATTTATTTATTTTAATTAGGTATATGCGACAACAGAAAGCATTTTGATTCATTGTACACAACTGCAGCACAACTTTTCATTTCTCTGGTTGTACATGATGTAGCGTTGCAGCATATATGCAGTCAATCATGTACCTAGGTTAATGATGTTATGTATAGCCATTTTTATTAGTGTCTTGACTACTATTCCAAAATGTCTTCATAAAAATATAAATACAGATACAATTTCTTTTTTTTGTTAGATTAAGTGGCCTGGATACTTATATTATTGTTATTACATTCCTCATTCTCCTCCTCCTACTCTTTCTTCTTCTTCTTCTTCATCTCCATTATCATAGTGCTGCTCCTTGCTTTTCAAGTTAACACTAACATACCCTGGAGAACTCACCTCAGCACATTGTGAATGTGCTTACTCTTTTCACAACTGCATGGTACTCCTTCGTGTGGTGAACTAGGTCCCTTTTAGTGGGTGTTCGTAATGTTTCCAATCTTCTGCTGTTGGAGATTATTCCATAATGAGTAAGTTTGTACATATGCCATTCTGTGATTATGCAGGTATATCAACAGAATAGAACACCAGAAGTGAGATTTCTGTGGCAAGGAGTCAAAAGCAGCAATAATTTTGATAGTTAGTGCTGGATAGTCCTCCACAGGTGTTATATGCTACATTCACCACCTACTGAAGTGCATAACTCACTGGCAGAGTATGTCATCAAATTTATAAGTTTCTCTTAATCTAGTAGGAGAGAAATGGTATCTCTTTGAAATTTTCCTTACTATGAATGGAGCTGAGCATCTTTTCATAAACTTATTGGCATCTGTTTCCTTATCTACTCCTGCTTTTTCCATAGAGTTGCTGAATCTTAGGAATTCTTTATATAGTATGGAAGTTACACATTTATTTGTGATATAAGTAGTTTTTTCCCCTGTCAATTGTCTTTTAGCTTTGTCAAATAGAGTTTCCTGTTTTTTCCCCATTCAGAAATTATGATCACATTGCCCTTTATAAGTTTTACTCAACCCTAGAAGTTAGCACTGTTATCTGTGATTTATAGAAGATACTGAGTTAGAGGAATATGCTGAATTATAGGGTTGTTAAGTTATTATCCAAGAATATACAAATCTGACCAAAGAGCTATCTGACTTTGAAGACGGTATAATATATCTATTATGCCACACTGCTCTCTCACCACAAAAACAAGTAACAGTGACAATATCTAACTCTTTCCAATAGCCATATTTATATCCTCACAACAACTCTGTGAAGATATTACTTATTCATTTTCACTTATAGATGAGGATTTTTAAACTTCTAAAGGTAAATAAAATTCCCCAGGAAACCTAAAGTGCTCTACTGAGGATTAAGTCCCAGAGCCTAGTTCCAGTACGGGAGTGTTCCATCTCTAATTTGTACAACCCCTGGCCTCAAGGACTTGGAAGCCAGTATTAGAGAAAAGTTGCCAGCTCCAAACACAAAACAGAGCTGCAAAGGGGAGTAGCTTCTCTCACCCCCTGTTCTATCCCGTTAAGCCAGGTCAGGCTCACATTCAAGTGGCTGGGCAGTTTCACCAGAGATTGTCACTATACCCAGCAACAATGACAGTGCTGGCTCTTGACAAGATATTTAATGAAACACAAATTGCACCGTCTAGCTACTCATCAAGGAATATTACTTCAAATTCACAATATTCGGAAACTGCTGAGAGGAGCACTCTTTGTGGAGGACTTTTTGAAGGGTCAGCACTCTCCCAATTCCCCTAATTATGCAGAGTAAAGTCAATGCCCACAATCAACCAGACCAACAGTAACTGTCAATCAGCCAGAGCAAAGTAACTGTCCTGCTGTATGATTCTTCCTGGGCAACTCTTACTAAAATTTGATCTTAACTGATGTTCTCAACCTATAGAGAAAAGGCTTTTTTTTTTTTAAAGTGCATGTTAATTATGCAGAATAAAGAGTTTATCATATGCACCTCCCCACACACCCTCCCTTACCATCCCCTTCCTTTTTAGGCATGATCGCTTTCCTCTTTGGCATGATCCCCTTCCTCTCCTCTATCAGTCTCCCTGAGAAGGCTTTGGAAATGCTAGAAAATAATGTTTTCTGGGGAGGCGGAATCAAGGAATGAAATATCTAGCATTTTCTCTTTGGTAGAAAACAAATATCAATTTCTAGCATCTGTGCCATGAATAGTTTTAAATTCCACTGAGACTGAAGTTTGCTATCCTATGGACTCTGACACTCTTAGAACCAATTGTATTTTCCTCATGAATTTGCTATAAGGAAATAGGTTTGTGTCTGTAGCCCATCTGCAAGGGTGGCCTGCTTCACTCTTAGCCATTACTATACTTCACCCTTCTTTCCCCTTTTATATTTTATCTTGATAAATTATAAATATTTTATTTTGAAATTAATTAAAATAAGACAGAATATTAATACATAGTTAAACTAAGTATTTTATCCTCATTCTTATCCTTTTAAACATTGCAAAACTACTATTAGAACTCAGCTGAATTCAAATTATGATTCAAATTAAATGAATGAATAAAGTTTATTCCATCTGCATCCGAATTTCATTGAATTCTTCTCATTCTGCCCTGACCCATAAAACTGCACTAGAAATTTGATGATTTATGTCTGGTAACAGAAGGGTCAGGGCGCAAAGAAGGGCATATCAGAATTCTTTTCAGCTTATGGCAATTGTCTGACATGCTAATTCTAACCTGGTTAAATCAAACTTAAGTTATTAAATATGAGGGCTATTCTTTTTCTAATAATGACTTTGAAGCTAACAGACATGGAACCTTTAATTTAAAGTACAAATTGATACTCAAAATGTAATCTTCCTAGAAATACTGGAGTCTCTCTATGCCACAGTAAAATCACCCAGAAAGCAGTTTTAAATTACTGGGAACATTAATGTAAAATACTATTTGTTACAGAACAAACAGCATATGATTATATCATAGAAAAACAAATGTACTCTTTGATCATTCACTTGGTATCCTGATTCCAGTCACCTTCAGTGATTTCCAAATACAGGACTCTTTAGTACAATCAAGAGAACCAATTTCTGTTCTCTTGCTTTTCTTTCTTTGTCCAACCCATGGAAGGCTACCAGCATATTCTACCCAGGAAAAGATATATCATAAAAAATGAAATCTTGGTTCATTGTGAAAAAAAATAAAAACTAAGAAAACCCACATATGTTTGTATCTATCCTAAGAATAAAACAGTAAGTTTTCTTTCTCTTGTTTCATTTTCATTTGCTCCTGATGTTGTTTTCAGTGATTCTGTGAGCAACTCAGTGTTTGCTCTCCCTGGATCACTTTATACTTGGAAAAGCTGAGTCTATCGACCTCAGGAAAAGTCAGGCTTTAGACTTTTGCAATATTTCTAACCTCAGGAAATTACCAGTGTTCCTGGAGTCTGAAATGACTATACCCAGAGGAGCTAATTTTCATCTGTGCTTTGAACTTACACAGAAACTACAGCCACCTTTATCTGTCTCGCTTATAGGTTAATGTACCACAGGGTGTTCCATATGGTTCTCTTTGTTGTTATTTAGCTGGTAAAAACTGCTTGGAAATACTGTGACTACCCACATCTTACCCTTATCATATTATTCAATTTGGTCTGAATCACATTCATTCTCTCTCTCTCTCTCTCTCTCTCTCTCTCTCTCTCTCTCTCAAATTAGGTTTTACTATTGCCAAGAACAACTTGCAACTTGTTCCTTAGGGAAACCAGTAAAAACCTTAATGGTGTGTCACCTTCAGCATAACTGTGCCAAGTAATTTTAGTTCCTCTTCAGTTTTAAATCACCACTTTCTCTTCTTACATATCTTTGAAAGAACATGGGGGAGAAAAATTCATCCTTATAGTCATTTCACATTTACCCTTCCAACTATAGCGTAGCCACTAAAAGGAATTGAACTATCACCAAACAGCAAGAATTAAAATTTAATAGAGCATAAAAATAAAATTATATCCCCCGATGATTAATAAACATTCCTAAGAATCAAATCTTCAATTTAAAGGAAAATCACTAGTCCTGATTTGCTGAGTTGAGGTTAAAATCTTATCTTTAGCTTTTGCCTAATTTCTAGATACCATGTAAACCCATCACTTTCTTACCTGCACTGAGAAGTCTCCCTAGGGCTGTTCTCTAGGTGTGGTTTCTTGGAAAGGGCACAAAGAAAAAATTTCCAGTTGTAATAAGCAGAGAAAAGAACAACCTTCTTTTAAAAACTTTTTTAAATTTCAAGATGGCAAAGCAGATTCCTTAACACTTGAAAAGCTTATATAGCTTTCACATTACCTAAGTCACACCATCAAACAATGTTTTCTTTTAATGCCAAATTTGCAGACAAAAAGTGGAACAAAGAGGAAACAATTAAAACTTCAATTTATAGTTAAAGAAAATAATTTGAATAAAATTCTGCAAGAAACATTTAATGAAGTATAAATACAAAGAAATTAGCCATGCTATGCAGTTATTAAAATGATTTGGTGGCAGGGGGGTACTGAGGATTGAATTCAGAGTGATTTATTTAAATTTATTTCTTTACAGAGTTTCACTAAGTTGCTAAGGTTCTTACTAAATTGCTGAGGCTGACCTCAAACCTGCAGTCCTCCTGCCTCAGCCTCCCTTCCATGTTGCTAGAATTTTAGGTTTGAGCCACCACACCCAGCCTAGAATAAATTTAACCTACATAAACTACTCAATAAAATCAGTCATGATCTATTAACTTGAAAAAGCAAAGACACAATAATACATAAAGTATTACCTCATTTTGTAAAATAAATAAACAGATTTTAAAAAACTAAACAAAAGTATATGTTTCTATTATTATAGAGGAAAATATATAAGTACACATAATCAATAGTTAACATTAGTTATCTGAAGAAGGTATAGTTTAAAAAAAGAGTAGAGATTAAAGCATTTTTTCATATTTCCATGTTTGTGTTGACTTTCAAAAGTGAATGCTTATTATCTCATAATTAAACAAAACAAAAAATGTAAGGGAAAGAAGACAATATACAAAACATATGCATCATATATGAGGAATTTTCCATTTACAATACATATTTGTTGAGTGCTAAGGCACTGGGCATTTATCTTAGTTAGAATGGGCTTGGCTATAAGCAATAGCAAATCCAATTCAATCTGGAACAAATAAAGACATTTATTGACACACAGAACCAGAAATCCAGCCACGATGTTGATTTCAGGAATGACATAAGCCATGAACTCCAGCTCCATTTTACTGAAATTCTCTAGATGATTCTAGGACTCATCCTCATGTATCATGTGTCCAGAAGATGAGAATTGGTTTTTAGAAGCTTCCCAAGAAACAAAACAGCTGCCCCCAGCAAGTCTTCCCTTGCACCCCATTAACCCAAGTTCTTTCACACCCCCAATCTTGATAAGCTCACCCAAAAAGGATACAGATAATTAGATAATCAGGCTTTCCTTACAGTCAGGTCTGATGACAATCTCCTCTGAAAATTATGGGCTGAGTTGGGGAGGAGACAAGGGTGAATATCTGAACAAGGTTCTGTTAGCAAAAAAGGAACAATGGCAACTGTGGTCAGACCACAGCTATCCACAGCAAGTCTCATGGAGTGCATGCTGTTGTAGAACACAGCAATAAATAGGGAATTCTGACTGCAAAGAATCTATGAGAAAGAAGTTAACAGTGCTTTCTTAGGGAACACATCACAATGTGGCAAGTAAAGGGGGTAACTTTACAGAAGACCACCCTACGGGATGCTAAAGACCTGAAAAAGAGGAGGAGGAAAACAGTATACAACGACAAGAAGTAAACAAGTGCGATGCTTTTAAAGGACCGAAAGCAGTACCAATGGTCAGAGCCCACAGATGCAAAGTCACAGTCACTGTATGTAGGAAAAACTCCACAAACTGCCACAAAAGAGACAAATTTCCCAAGAGAAAAATGAGACAAGTAGTTTACAAGAAATAGAAAAGGCCAAGGAACATATGAAACACCAAAAAAGTGCACTTTTAAATTCATTTCATTTTTTTATTTGCCAAAATAACAATTAAATCTAAGTCCAATTTTAAAATAGGATATAGTTAAAGTGAAAATAAACTCATACTCTTCAAAAGGGCAACTTGGCAATAAGTCCTCCAACATTTTAAAATGACTACCACTGAATCTCAAAATTTCATCCTTTGTAATTTATCTCAAAAAAATAAAAACCACAAATTTGGGTTAATATGCTCAGGTATTTTCATTCTAGTATTATATGTAATATAATGTATGTAATTATATATAATATAATGTAATTTGATTTTTTGCAAAAAAATTAAGAATATCTTAAATGTCAATAAATAAGGTAGATTAAATAAACTATGACACACCACATTGATAAAGTACTACGAAGTAATTTTAAAGCATATTTTGATGCTAAATGAAATTATTAAGTGGAAAAACAAATCAAAACAGCACAGCGTTATTACCTGATTTATGTTTTATAGAGCAAAAATATGCATGCAAGAAAAAAGACTAGGGAGATTTTTGGGTTAGTTGTCAGTGAATATTTCTTAATTTGTGTGTGTGTGTGTGTGTGTGTGTGTGCATGCGAGTGCACACTTTCCAATGTTTTTCATGTTTTCTGTAATAAACACATTTTTATTTGTTTAATTCTTTTTGTTTTGTTTTTGGTACCAGGGATTGAACCCAGGGGCATTTACCTCTGAGCCACTGCCCCAGCCCTTTTTAGATTTTACTTAGAGATAGAATCTCTCTGAGTTGTTTAGGGTCTCACTAAGTTGCTGAGGGTGGCTTTGAACTCTCAATCCTCCTACCTGAGTCTCTAGTGTCACTGGGATTACAGATATGTGCCATCACACCCAGCTCACATTTTATTTATAATAAAAAGAAAGAGACTCTTTTGAAGGTACTTATCTCAGTAATCAAAACAAAATCACAATGGTTCTTTATTTTCTATATAACTATATCAATTCCCAGCTTCTTATTAATACAGAGAGGCTCAGAGATGATGAATTAAAATTATCATGGTGAAGAAAGTAACTAACATCTGTCATATGATAAAGGAATGATATATCTGTATCCTGTAATTTTTTTCTTTAAAGAAAATATTTATTTTATGATTAAAGTGGTGGGAAGTGAGAAAGAAAGGGGGTAAATGTTATTGGTTCTATCTCAGCAACTATTGATACTGTAGACAAATAAGGTCTAATGTGAGACATAAAAGTTCATCCTCATTATAAATAATTCTAACTACCAATAACAGAATTAGCTCTGTGTACCAAATGTCTTACAAACCTTATTTTATTTCTAAATCTCTCAAGAAAAATGAAAGATAGTTTTCAGAGATTAACAATTAGCCAAGTCAAAACATAAACCCAGATCTGTTGCAATTCAAGGCCCAGGTTCCCTACTCCATACAAATCTGCTTCCATATAGCATGTTATTTATACTAATAGCACACATTATTAACATTCACCAATAGCTGTGTTTTCATATTGCAATAATTAATTCAGTATTAATGAATAGACTTCATAGCATAGTGACTATATAAGGGGTTAGGTAGCAAACAGTGTTGTTTGCCCTCAATGTGCAGTCAGTTCAAAATGAGGACTATAGGGAAAAATAAACAGGTGATTGCAACAAAAATAAGTAATTATTATGACAGAGAAAACAGGATACTATGGAACCTTAATGAGGGGCATCTAACTCCGAATGGCATTGGTGAAGAAAGGAAAGTTCTGGGAGGCATATCTCCATGCAAATGGATAAATCAGAATTTATGTCAGTGCATTTAGGTTGCTGTAACAAAAATACCATGAACTGGAGAGCTTATAAACAACAGAAATTTATTTTGTGTAGTTTTGGAGACTGAAAAATCCAAGACCAAGGACATCTGCATCTTCATATTGTATGTCTGGGGAGCACCCACTCCTTGCCTCATAGGTGGCTATATTTTTGTTACAGCCTCACATGGTGGAAAGGACAAAGGGAGCTCTCTCTGGCCTCTTTTGTAACAGTGCTAATTCTATTAATAAGAAGTGGGCTTTTCTGACCTAATCACCTCCCTAAGGCCCATATAAAGTTATCATCATGTGACAAATATATATATATATACACCACAAGAACAAGCTTGAGGCAAGAATGTGTTCATGCAACAGCATAGTGGAATTACAGTATGAAATATAAGGTAGGAGGTAGAGGGAAGTGGGTTCAGAGGGACAGATAGGAGCCAGACCAAATGCTGTACTTAGGAATTTAATCTTCAAAAATTCAAAGGGATCCAGATACTTTATATCACATACTCTTCCAAGTAAAAATAAAAGAAAAAGGAAGGAAGGAAGAGAGAAAGGAAGGAAGGGAGGAGGGAAGAAAAAGGGAAATAAGGATGGAAGGAAAAGAAAAATAGATTTTTTCATACTATATAGATTAGCTTTTTGATACTATAACAAAATACGTTAGATAATTTTGGCTCATAGTTTTTGGAGTCTGCAGTTGTTTTCCCTTTGGGGCCTATTGTATAATAGTATATCATGGGAACATATGGTGGAGCAAAGTCATTCTTCTCATGGCCAAGAACCAAAAAAAAAAAAAAAAAAGAAAAGAAAAGAAAGAAAAGAGAAGAGAAGAGACAAGGGGCCCACAATTCCTTTCAGAGCACACTCCCAATAACCTAAAACTTCCATGAGGCCCCACATTCCACTACCTCCCAACAAGGCCAAGGGCTGAAGACCAAGCCTTTAACACATAGGCCTTTCTGGGACACGCATCCCAACAATAGCATGTATTCTACCAGCACATACAAATCATATTTTTATATTGCATACCTATACTACTATTTAATATGCTTATTAGACTCCCTTCTAAGGTGGAACACTTAGACAACAGTGTGGAGGATGGACTTATAGGTACAAAGACTGAAGTCTATTACAAAAATTAAATTGAGAAGACTGAGGGAACTGGTCTATGCTGGATGGTAATGGAAAGAAAAGAATGGGCTCATGGAATTAAAACAAGTAGAATTGATGAAACTTAGAACCAACTAGATAATGGGTAGACTACAATAACAAAATGTCAAGAATGAAATACAGGTTATATTTTCCATAAAAAAAGAAGTACGTACTGAGTGGATAGGTGGTTGTACCAGATAAGGATGAATTTTTTAAAATATAGACTTTAAAGTATTTGGGGAACATCCAAATGAAGATACAGTAAGCCATTCTCTTCTAGTGTTCATGGATCTAGAGATCCATGCTGGAAACACTTACCTATGTGTATGTCTATTCATAGCATCATCAGAGTATTCCTGAAGTTGGAACTAAACACCTAGATGAGATGATACAATAATGGAAAACACATTAAGAAAACCAAGGGCGTGACATGGGGCATAATAGGGAGAATAACAACCCCCCTTAAATATATCCCTGGCCTAATTTCCAGGACCTGTGAATAAGTTACTGTATTTATAAAAGGAACTTCATAGATGTGATTAACTGAGAGGTCTTGAGTTAGGAATCTTATCCTGGATTATCCACACGGGCTCAGTGTACTCACAGGATCTTTACAAGTGAAAAAGTAGGGCACAAGGATCAGATCAGAGTGATCTGAAGATACTATACTGCTAACTTCAAAGATGGAAGGAGGAGCTACAAACCAAAGAGGCCTGTAAATGCTGGAAAAGTCAAGGAAATGGATTTCTCTTAAGCCTCCAGAATGAATACAACCTGACAGACACCTTGATTTCAGCCTAGGACCCATTTTGGACTTTTAACATTCAGAATTGTAGGGACATAATTTTTTTATTGTTTTAAACTACTAAGTTAGTGGTAATTTACTATAGTAGTAATAGAAAAAAAATTACCAAGGTAATCAAAATTTAAGATCTATACCAAAAATAAGATATCCAGGAACAAAATTAAAAATGAGCCAAGGAGGCTGATATAAATTGAGGAGATGATAAGGCAGGATGAAAACCTCAGGGGAAAGCTGAGAATAATCTCAAATGCTGAAGATGAGTCACGTGGTAACAAACAAACAACAACAAAAACTTGAAAGTGTCCACTGAATTCAGCATCTAAGGAAATAATTGATAATTGTTTGTCAGACAGTTCAATGGGGTGACTACTGGAAGTCAAATAAAGCCAAGTAAGTTGAGAAATGAGTGGAAAATGTACACAGAAAGCTTGAACTAGTCTTTCCAGAAATTTGGCTCTGATTGGTAGAAGAAATGGCTAGTAATTAGATAATAAACATTCAAACACACACACACACACACACACACACACACACACACGTACATTAAGGACAGCCAAGAATCCAGGTTTTGTGAGAATATGAAGCTCATATGATTGCAAAAGAGAGGGAATCTTTAATAAAAATAATATAATATTAAGAATTCAGAATATAAAAAAAAATTTAAAAAAAAGAATTCAGAATATATACTAAGTGAATATTTTTTTATTTGTTTTAGTTAGTTACACATGACAGTACAATGACCTTAATATATCATACATTTGAATCAGATGGGATATAATTTCTCACTTTTCTGAGTATACAGGTTGCAGAATCACATTGGTCATGCATTCACATATATACACACAGTAATACTAAATGAATATTGATCATGAAAAGAGATAACATAGCAAAACCCTTCATTTTTTAAATCTGACAAACACTATCACAAAAATCCAGAAGCTAAAACTTTTATTAATTAAATACCTAATGTATCCTCTCAATATATTTTCCCCTATGTGTTTGGATGTATATTCTACTTATCCCTTCTTATGACAAAAATCTTTTAAATAATTTTCTATCAGACAAAAAGAAGACAATTTAGCCATTCCTCTATTGTGGTTGATCAACATCTATTTATTAATATTAATGGTCAGAATGTGTAAAACATTAGATTTCACCCAGAGACATACTTATCATATATAATACTGCTAAAGGTTTTTGCCTTACAGAAGAATTCATATAAATTCTACTTCTCATTATTCTTATTACAAAAGAAGCATACATGTAAGCTGAATTTGTTATTGAAATTACTAAATATTTCCTTATTTAATTTTTTTTTTTTTTTGTGTGTGTGTGTGTGTGTGCTGGGGATTGGACCCAGGGCCTTGTGCATACGAGGCAAGCACTCCAGCAACTGAGCTATATCCCCAGCCCCTAAATATGTTCCTAACAGGAAAAGAAAGTTTGTTTTTCCTATGCTTCAATGAGAACTGATTTCTTCACTTATGATTTTACATACATGAACTCAGGAGGATTTTCCATATCAATTTCTGGCTCAACTTTTCAAACATTATTTTCTCCACTGCTACCTTCATACTTCAGGTTGCAGGCACCAAAAGGTACATTCACAAAACCTCCATGTTGCAATGCAGGATGAGACAGCCTGGTAGGTAGTAGGGGTATTCCCAGAAGCCATCCTAAGCTAGTAATAATTTAACTGCATATGCAGTCTCACTAAACTAAATTAAATATGTCTCCAGTTCAGTTAGGATTCTCAAACTCCTACAAACTCTCCAACACCATGGAAATAGGACAGAAGGCAAGTCAAAGTAGAAAGATGCAGTCATCCTAGAGTAATTATACAGAAATATTAGATTCTAATATGTTACTTCTGTATACTGTACAGATATATATAATCATGTGAACACACTGTTAGGCACCTTAACAGAACCTTGAAAGGGGCTCAGGAAAATAAGAAACCATGAAACTTAACATAATTAGCTTTAAGGTACATCCAGCTGTGGCTATGAGGAAATGTTGGAAGAGAGAAAGGCTTGGCAAATCCAGAAAAGAAGGGGCACAGTGATAACTGAGAGCTTCCTGTAGAGAGGAGGCTGGAGTCCAGGACACAGGAGGACACAGGAGCAGGAAAGAGCACACAGCAGTTTCCATACAGACAGGTGTGCACATGTGGGAGCAGGAAGTTGAGGGAAGTCCCACTTCCTGTCCACAGCCTACTGTGGGAGGTGAAAGGTGAGGCTGTCTGCTGGAGGTGAAGCGAGCATTGGGTCTAAGGAAGGGCTAACCATTTTTAAAACCTGTAGAAGACATGACCAGGGCAATGTGAAATTTGGTGAATAGGGCTGAGCTTCAGATAAAGATGAAGAACCTGAACTTGAAGTGGCACCAGTGTGACAGTGGCTATGGGGCAGTCCACAGCAACATTAGTAGGTCAGATGAGAAACCATGTGGAATGGAATCTAGTCCGTGACCCGCGCAGGCTTCACGAAAGAAGGTTCAAACTGTGAGAAACTGCAGGGAGTTTTAAATTAAAGATACAAGACTCTAATTACCTTTAAAACCAGCTCCAGGACAGCTTCTCCTATCTCCAGCCTCCAGCCACCTAATGCGGTAGTGAGGTTTACTGAAGAGGCTATCCAGAGAGAGAGAACACGCCAGGGAGTGGACTTTAATTGGGAACAAGAAAAATTCTGGGGAAAATCCCATCCAATGAAGATTAAGTGGGGCAGCATCCCAAGGTCAGGGGCCACGATTGGGTCATTGGGGTAGTGGCCAGACACACCTCCACACGGACAAACCCTCAAACCTGGAGAAGGGTGGGGAAAGCTCTGACACAGCTGTGTCTAAGCGCCTCTCACCCAGCCAGGGAGGTAACTCAAGTCACATGTGAGGATGGCCTCCCACAATGGAAGTCTGTTGTTTTTAAACACTCGGTGTTCCCAGACCATCGTTTCAGTCATTGAACCCCAACTTCTCTCTAGGAAACACTCTTTCCCATGTTTTTAGCACACATGCTGTCTAGCTCCACGGTGGAGCATGTTCCTTAGGCCCAAACAGATCAGTTTGTTTTTCTGACACTGATGATGAAAAGAATCTTGCTAGAAATTTTTTTAAAAGAAGTATTAGAATTGGGATAGTATA
This sequence comes from Urocitellus parryii, assembly GCF_045843805.1. Classification (NCBI taxonomy): domain Eukaryota; kingdom Metazoa; phylum Chordata; class Mammalia; order Rodentia; family Sciuridae; genus Urocitellus; species Urocitellus parryii. The sequence goes on along the minus strand of NC_135538.1, from coordinate 64,114,645 downwards.
AGTTGACAGATTAAAAAATGGAATAGACAAAGGTATGGCCTTTTCGTTTTGGACAGGACAGAAGTTGGCAGTCCTTGCTAAAGGTAAATTCTCACTTTCATCTTGCAACCAAACCATGTGTCTCCTAAAGCTTCCCCAATACAAAGTGGACAAGAACAGAGTCAGGAATTCAGAGAGTATATTTACTATGATTTTGAGTAAGATGCTACAATGAGAGGATTAACTGAGGCTGCAATTGGCTCATCTGAAATGAGAAAGGAATGAAAATTATACACATGTTAATGGAGAGCATTTCTGCCTGAGGCCTTCAATCTGAAATGGCTAGAAATGCAATGAAATAAAACCTGGGTGGTGAGTGGAGGATGGAATATTTTGCTGTCAGTTAAGTTTCTTGCTTAAGAAAGGAGGGAATCTTAGTGAAGTGGCATCCCCTTTCTCCACAGAAAAGACCTCTTAACCATGGCTGATTTTAGGACTGTCAGCAAAAGAGTCTCTGCCAAAGAGTCCAATGTAGATAAACTTCCTATTTTCGTGTCACCCTGTTTACTTGGCCACTGGCTGAGAAGATACCAGCACTCCAGGTGCTGGACACCTCCTTACTAGTTTTTCACAAACGTATCCAGTATAGTACTTTGAAGAAATGTGCAAACAAGGCCTCTGGCCTTGATCTGGGCTTCACAGAGATGTCTACACTTTTAAGATAAGTTACAAATGGGCTCCATGGTAATAGCTGGCAGGGGAAGGAAAGAAAGGGGATAAGAAGCTCTCCCCTTCTCAGGTGTTGTCCTTGAAGAGTTAACTTGCCCAGAACAGTGAAAGAAAAAGCTGCTTTTATGTGAACTTCTGCAGACTGTGAACTTCTGAGCCCCTCCCCTCACATGCTGGGTATAAAACTCTGAAACTCCCTAAACTTGGGGTTCAGAGGATTGATTGATTACAGCAAAAGCTGTGCCCTCTGAACCTGGCTGCAGCCAAATAAAATTGTTTCCTGCTGTCTTCAGTGCCTTGCCTTGTTTGTCCCTACAACATTAGCAGAGAGGAAGTGCTATGTGGGCTATTATGCACCCCAGGACTGACAAAGACAATAACTAAGCTGGATTAAGCCTGGGGCAAGGGGAAAATTACTGGCTACTCTTGCCATAGTATGGTTTGCTTTTATCCCTAGACAGAAGTCATTTAGTTGAAAGTCAAGTACGTGAGCCAATGTCTAACACAAAGGGAGGGCCAACTACCAAGGGATTGAAATTCCCAGACTCAGTTCCACAATTCAGAAACTGTTTTAACATGAAGCTGCCTTTTTGTTACTAGCCACTGGGACTCAGGTAATAAAGGAGTTGTGGGTGGAAACCTTCAAAAATTGTTAAGAAAGTTGCTTTGTTTGCATTCCAAACAACTCCTGGGACCACCAACCAACTCTAGTTACTTTGTTACCTTTGAGTAAGACTGCTAAGAGATAAAATAAGGCAGGATCCTTCTTCCTACTACCCATCTGAGATGTAGACATGGAAGGCAATAGACAAGGGAGTACTCCCAAAGCACAGAATAGGGATTGACCAAAATATTTATTAACACTGGTTCCATAAATCTTAGTTGGACATTCTACTTGTATAAGTTAAATGGCCTTATTACACACACACACGCACACACACACACACACACACACACACACACACTGGAATATAGTATTTTAGGTTAAAAGAAACTGAGATGATTTACAACTTAGGAAATCTTCTCTGAGTTCCATGTGATCAAATGGGTTTTTCTGACTAACCCCAGTTCCAGATGAACCAGAAGCCTTTGTAGAGAGCTGTAAATTAACTCATGGATGATTTATAGGAATCTTGTGCCCACTGAAACATTTTCATCAGAATCTTATAGTCACCATATCAGGAACATAATTTGAATCATAATCAAGGCAATGTAATAGGAATTTAGAGCTAAGCATCAGATCCTGGCAGCAAAGTGAAAAAATAAATGGAAAAATAAAGAAATGAGGCCAGAAGGTAGAAGAATCTCATCCATGAGTAATGGCAAATGCATGGAAACTTGACATTTTTTTAAATAATTGTTGATCATAGATGATCTCTAGTACTAACTCCATGTGATCCTCCACCCAGACATTCTTGAATCATAGCTCTATTCCAGTGTCCATCCATTAGTGATCATCAGTGTGATATTTACTCACATTTGAAAAAAGTTGGGGCAGGTCAGTAGCTGGGCATGCACACCAGGATAGATGTTCTATAATTACCATCATATGGGAAGTGCCCAGCCCATCTGAGTCCCATGAGCACCCACAGTCTACTGCCTTATTGGAATAGATAGAAGAAAGATATAAGAATGAGCTGGAGGAAGAAGAGAAAAACTAGCAGTTGTACTTAAGTAGAGCCAGCTACAACACATATGAATCACTGAGTGAAGAGGACCTGGAACAGGGGAATGTTTCCACAGAAGTAGCTGGTTTCCTGGGATGTAACTGTAATGCACTTACTGATTGCACTTTCACATAGTGGCAGTTTTCTCATAGCTTATCCCCAGCCCTCAGCCAGTAAAAATTTATGGCTGCTAGCTGGTCAGTGGAAATTTTATGCACAATTGACTTTGAGGCGGAGAGTAATAAATCATAAGTGCCCAGAAAAAAACTTCTTAGTGTCATACAATCTGATTCTCACTGCCGCTGAATAAAACCTGTGCCAGGAACCAAAACTTCAAGACACAAAAACACATTGACAAATGCCCCAGCAGAGGTGGCAGATGATAGTAGAAGGACTTGCTGCCAGACCAGAATGGTCTGACATAGCCTGAAGTACTTCCAGAAATCCTGCATGGGGCTCCAGGAGGAGTGTGGCTGGTAATGAGTGTAGAATTGTTTATTGATTTGTCTTTCTTCTCACCTAAGATACTAAGATTGTCACTAATTCTGCCTCATCCACAAATGTCATTCTGGTAGCTGAGCATGCAGGCACATGTTTATAATCCCATCAACCTCAAAGAGTGAGGCAGGAAGATCACAAACTTGAGGCCAGCTTCAATGGTTTAGTGAGATCCTGTCCCAAAATTTAAAAACTAAAAAAATTAAAATAATAAAAGTTAAAAATAATAAAGTGCTGGGGATGTTGCTCAGTGGTAAAGTGCTCACAAGTTAAATCCCCCAAAACACCCCACCACACACACAGACCTTGGATAGTCAGCTCCCTACCCTATTAACTTGCTGGAACCTCTAGCACTAGCCTCATTCTTACAAACTGCATTCCTTAAGGTTGAGTCATTTCCCATTTTTTTTAATCTATCCTTGGCCTGCAAGTGTGTTTCCTTAGATGTTATTATTATGTAATGTGATAAGGCCAACAGATGAGAAGGTGACTGCCCTTGAAGACAGTCCATTGTACTGTAGTTCCCATGGGAGAGTATGTGTCACACCACAGAGAACCACATGAGGAATAACCAGGATCTATAACAAGGTAGAAGGAGAGAAGGTCACTGTGGGCCTTATTGTGGTTTCCTCCAGAATGAATTGCCTGAAGTAGGGAAAAGAGACCGCGTATTGGTGAGTTTGAATAAGGTCATCAGGCTCTTGGGATATAGGTGCTCTCCCTGTTTGTCTGGTGTCTGGCCCTAAAACGATTAAGGTAGGTGGGATATATGGTGATCTAGGAAATAAGAAAGAGTGTCAGGAGCTATCTGTGGCTGTGTGTGGATTGTGTTGCACATAGTAGCCTCTTGAGGGGACAGGCCTGGCACTGCGAACTCCCTGTCAGCGACTGATCACATGATGCAGGTATGTGCCTCCCCTTGTAGCTCTGCCTAAGATCCCACACCGCACCTGAGATGGGTGTGACTCATCAAGATGTTAATCAATCTGCTGACCACAAGACATCAGGAAGCAAGACTCCACCCTTGAAACCTTACATACATACATGTATGTATGGATAATAATGATCATCTTAAAGCAGTGTGCTATGACCAATGGTTACCTGAAGAGGAAGGAGCTACAGTTTTCACTATACTGGTATTCCTAGTTCCCATAAGACCACTATTGGTCAGTCACTCGGGGGATTTTACTGAAACCACTCAGATAAACACCCAGACTGTACATGGGGACAAATTTCCCTGAGGTCTTGCTTCTAAGAATCAGGACTTAAGGACCAGTGGCACAAGTCTGCAGGTCCTCCACAGTCCCTTGGCCAAACAGCATTCCTGAGGAAAGAGGTAACTTTCCTGCAGAGGAATTTTATCAGTCTGAGCTCCTCCTCACTACCAAGGTCTTTTCTGTCTTTTTACTAGTGCTATGTCCAAACATCTTTCCAGGAAGAAACATAGCACAAAGAAACTAGTGTCATTTGGATTATTTTCATCCCCAAAGTTCTGTTGCCCTGGCCTCCAGGACTTTGTGTCTACTAGCCTGCTGAGATTTCTGCCGTGTATTCAGACATTCTCTGAGGATGCAACTGCTAATAATGTTTAACATAAAGACCTTAAGCTTCCTCTTGTTTGCAAATGAAAAACACATGACTTTAGGTCATAATGCTATATTATGTCAGATCTTGTGGGTGGAACTGTAAGGGTCCAGCGAAAAGTCGTAGGAAGAGACCACCAAGAGACTGACTCATGCAATTGCAGAAGGGGATTTATTGAGGATCCAATTCAGCTCCCTGAGGCTCCAGGCTCACTCAAGAAGGGAAAGCAGCCCAGAGCCCCGAGCAGAGGTTAAGCAGTGCTTAAGTACACTTTTTGGGGAGGGTGGAGGCTTTGCATACATCAGGACAAATCATCATGAGGCACGGGAAAATCAAACAACAATTCTTAAACTTGATTAGTACATTCATTGGCGGGAACAGGTCGGGCGGGAGTGATTGGTCACTCCTAAGCGGGGTACACATTCAAACTGATTGGTTTGGGCCCTGTATGCTTACCTGACAAACTGCACAGGGCCCTAGGCTAAATGGCCAGTAGGGCGTTGTCTTAACTGTCTCAGGAATTTCAGGTTCTGGGTGTAGCAGAGGAACTTAATAATACCTGGTCTTTCACTTTTTAACTCAGGCCTTGCAGCTTAGAAACTTTACCCTTTCAGAACCTGTGCACCTTACCAGTGCTGAGTAGTGCTTAGCCATGCTGAACCTAGCATATGCCAAGATAAAGAGGTGAGCAATACCAAACAGATCACTAAAGCTTACAACCAAGAGACCACAGAAGTCAACGTGGGCAGCAAGATGAGGTTCAAGTTAGACTGAGTGGAATAGTCAGATTCTATTTAAAAAAAATCCTTCATGAATAAGGGAAAACTAAGGTGAAGAAAACAAAAAACACAGGTAAGAGGTTAGATATTCAATTTTACAATGTTAAAAAAAAACATTGAGTTATTTTGGTTTCCATGAAGAATATAGGTTTGAAATCTTATTCTTGAGTCCTATGGCCTCTTAAAATCAATCAACCAGCTGGAATTTCAAAGATTTATAAAATAGAATGATAATATCTATCTCCCTTAGTTACTGTAAGAATTGGAGATTATAAATTTATGCAGAGACACTATTTGTACCATTATAGGCATCAAATAAATGATGGCTGCCATTAAAATGATTATTTGGCTGTGGACTTCCTATGGACTTTAAATAGCAATAACAGTCTTAGCCAGGAGTTGACACCTGAAATCATTTTTTATAGCACTTACCTTGCTTCAGCCAACACTGAATCTTTATTTAGTAGTTAAATCTTGTGGTACTTATTTATTCATTGAGCAGAGTAAGGAGATAACTTTTATATGTAAAAGTCTGAGCTTTTTTACCAAAAAACACAGTACTACCCACCCCAGGCACATATCATATGTTTCCTATTTTATGTGACTACCCATCTTTTTTTTAAACTGCCAGTGTTTTAAAGATTTGTTACTAAATATAAGTTCTCATAACCCATACAATATTGGGATAATTTGGCTGGGTTTTATTATTATTATTATTCTAAATTTTCTTCTTTTTTTAAATTTATTAAGCCAAACTTTTGTTCTGGCACCATGTTAATGTACCTTTTTGTCTATTTATACATGTCACATCTTGGATTGACTTCTTATCCTCAGTTTCTTCCAGGCAAAGACAATGAGCACAGTGAGCATAGTTAATAAATGTTACATAATAATAACTATTAAATGTTCTTTTAAAATCACAAGCAGCTTTTTATCTTTAGCTTCTACTTTGAGATAATTACATACTTCCTCAAAACTATTTATAGCTCCCATCAGGAAGAATGGATAAAAAAAAAATGTGCTCACAGTCCTGCCAAATCTATGGTGAAAGTGATTTAAACTCTGAAGATCCGTTGCAAGTGTTCAAAATGCCACTTGACATATGGATGTCAAACTACATCAATAGAAAACTTTTCCCAACCAAAATTTCCATGATGGAGGAAGTTATAGCTTACATCCTGTCCACATCTCCATCATCATTCATTTACCAACAAACTGTGTTGGAACAAAACAGTGGCAGAAACTCACCTTTACCTATTAGCGTTCAGTCCCTTGGCTTCTGCATCCTCGGCTGCATCAGGAGTCCTGGCTTCCTCCCACCCTTTGAAGGGCTGAACTCTGGCAAGTTCATCTTTAAATCAAGACCAGAGAACAGATCAGCCTTACAAATGAGTGGCACTGAGGACCTCCTCCAGGATGTGGAAATCACAGGGTCAAATATATATTTGCACATTCTTGAGTTTCCAGACTTAGCATATACAAATTTAGTGACCCTACCCACTTTATACACTCATCCTCAAACTTGCTTAGAAATGACATCAGAAAAAACTCCAAATTACCTTCCCCCTTAAGTCAAAGAAGTAGGTTAGCATAATGGATAAATCACAGACTTAGAGTCTCACTGGGTGCTGGTCTGAGCTCTTCCCACTCAACCTATTTGATTTGGATAAATCCATTATGATTTTTGTCACCAAGATTCTGTTATCAAAAGGCCCATTTCCAAGCTTTGAGAGAAACTACTGAGACGGGGAAAACAATGAATAAGCACAATGCCCTGGCCTCAAGGAGCTTTAGTATGGGAGAGAAAACTCATGATCTTAAGGGGAAGGATGAACTGAGGAAGAATAAAGAACTGTCTGCTGAGAAATCTTTTTCTTTCCCTTCCTTTTTTTACGGGGGAAGGATGTTGTATTGTTCTGTCAGATTACATTTTTATATTTCCCCTCAGTGTGAATCTTGTTTCACTACACACTTGTTTTCATGAAAAATCTTTTGCCTTAAGAAAGATCAATAGAACCTGTTGCTTAACAATAGTGACCTTTGCACAGATTAATATAAAATATTGTGACTTCTTGCAATTTAAGTTAATTATAGCTTTTAAGACTATAAATATCTTTGGAAAAGTTGTCCAAGAAAAATCCATCTTTCTTCCTATTACAGGGAAATGTCTTCTGTGCCACTTGCGGTTGCCTAGCTAATCTGATCAGTCCAGGAAGGAAGTTGAGAAGAGAGAGGAACTCCCAGCATCCATGAAGGAAAAGTTTTCCCAGCATTAAGTCCAGTGGGACAAGGTGACAGTCCAGAGTAGGAGTATAGAGTCCCAAGCTAGTGCCCCTCAGAAATTAAATACAGACTGAAATGATCAAACTACTGGTCCAAATGCCAGCTGGCAAGCAGCAATTCCTAATCTTACTACCTTGGCCTGCCCCAGTTCCTTTCTACATTAGCTTAGCTTTTTTCTTAGAGGTTAAGCTTGGGTGATCAACTTACAAAAGATGTTATTTTCTTTAAAATTCCACTATTTTTTGTTTCTACTAATAAAAATGCACCTGCTCTATTCAGGTACTGCCCCGGGTTATATGTCTTGCCTCTGCTTCCTTGATTACGTTTTTTTTCCCCAACACTTGTGACCTCACTGTTCAGCCCTTCTCTCTGAAAGTAAAATATCATTGACTCAAAGTCAAATGGAAAGAGCTCTAAAGTTGAGTGTGATTTGAGTCCCTGTTCCGCCTTCTAAATGCTGCAAGCTTTTGGGCATTTTAATGCCTTAAAACTCTTTCCTAATCTGTCTATATAGGGTGTAATTTATTTGAAAACCTACAAGAGAGGTACTTACTGTCATAGAACTGATGGTCAAAAAGATAAATTACACAATTAAAAAAATTGTTTCATGGGGCTGGGAATGTGGCTTAGGCGGTAGCGCGCTTGTCTGGCATGTGTGCGGCCCAGGTTCGATCCTCAGCACCACATACCAACAAAGATGTTGTGTCCGCCGAGAACTAAAAAATAAATATTAAAAAAAAATTCTCTCTCTCTCTCTCTCTCTCTCTCTCCTCTCTCACTCTCTCTTTAAAAAAAATTGTTTCATTATTTTCAAAATATCTAATATATAGTAAGCTTTTTGGCACATTTTTTAAATACAAATGATTCAATTAGTTAATAAATTCTTATTACTATACTAATAATGACTTCATGGGTGCCTTAAAATACTGCCACTTTATAGTAGGCAGAAAGAGTTCTTAGGGACACAGTGTGAGTTTTAAAGCTGGCATAAGGACCCAAGGGCTCCTGACTCCCAGCTCAGCACTAAAAATAGGCTTATTTATCTTGGATAGTTAAATACTCTTCAATGTTGTTTATATTAATTGGTATCACCAACTTTATTTAGATAATCATGTAGAATCCAGTGCCTACTTATCACAAATTCCAAATTGATGGACCAGAACAGAGCCCAGCACTGAGGATGCCGTAGTGAGCACAACCCAGCTCACTGTTTTAATGGGCCTCTGGCATGAACAATCACTTCTCAGGGGTGGCTCTTTCACTTTTCCTCTGTGGAACTGTTGGACTCCCTGTGACATTTCTTCATTGCATGGTGTCTCTCCCACAGATGGCTTGGGCAGGTGCCATTAGCAAGGGTCTAACCACTGGCAAGAGGGGTAACAAGGGAACATTACAGGGCTTCTTCCAATATCTAAGCTCCGCCCCAGCCTTGCCAGCACTGTCTTCGTCATGTCCACCTCCATTAGAGAAAATCTCCAGGACTTCAGACAAAGTACATGCAGTCAAACCCCAACGATGCAGCAGGGTGAAGATCTTTCCAAAAGGGATCTGGCTCCATGAGATTTAAAAGAATGGCTAGAAGTCAGTGTCCCCAAAATTTCTGTCACAACTAACAAGTGCCATAGAGATTCTATGACATTAGAGAAGGTGTGTCCAAGGTTTGGAGGGACCCAGGCATTTCTGACTTAGCCAAATATTGTAAATGACTTAAAACCAGCAGCAAACCAATCTAGGTTTAGCTTTGAAGACAAGTTCTGCTTCTGATTGTTTATTTTCTAAAGTATAAACAGCAATAATCATTCAGTATGATTTTTAGTAAGCTCTTTGGTAAGCACTTCCACTAGGGACTTAGCTCTATTATCAGAGAATAATAGAGGCAAGGTGCAGAGAAAGAAAAAAAAAAAAAGAGGAACTTTGGCATTAGGCCTAGATTTGAATACAAACTGTACCTGAACTGGTTATTTAGCCCACTGAGAGAGCTGTTCCCTCAGTTAGAAAAGGACAAATAGTGTGGATTAAAATAGATACTGTGTACTTTGACCATAATAAGTGACTCATGGTATCTACTGTTATTACTATTATTATACTTTTATAGTTAAAGTTAATATTTCTATAATTATAAATGTTTTCAAATTCCTTAGACTAAAAGCATCACCTCTGCCAAGTATCACAATGTAAGCTTATGTACAAAGGACTTGGGTTTACACAATTATCTGATCAATCATTACTCCTTTTTGAGAAGTTTCAAAATAAATTGAAAACCAGCAAAAGATATTGTGCTGTGATTATGCAGATTTGAACCTAATTCAATCAGAATGTGTATCCCATCCTCTGCAACAATCATAACTTGGACATTTTATTAATCTCCCACATACACAACACTGAGATTTATGTGATTAAATTTTTGAACCACTGACTACAGCACCATGGAATGATTTGACTATATTTTACATCTGAAAATTGTCATTGTAATGGCCTTGAGAAGTTAACTTGATAAAGCCACAGTCCCCAATTATTCCATCAAACTCTATTTAGGTGCTGCTGTGAAGATATTTTGTAGATTTGATTAAGGTCTATAATCAGTCCATGTTAACTACGGGAGTTTGACCTAGATTATCTGAGTGAGCCAGATTCATCTCTTGAAAGGTCTTAAAAGCAGAGCTAAGGCCTCTCTGAGGAAGCAGAAATTCCACCTGAGAATAGCAGCTTCAGTCTATTACTGAAAGTCCAGTCTTCCCTCCCTGACGTGCTGCCCTCCGATTTCAGGTTTGCCTAGCTTCTCCATAACTGTGTGAACAAATTCCTTGCAACAAATCTCTTAATGTCCTATATAGTTTTGCATTACTTTTTTCTTTTTTCATTTCCATTGTATGTATTCTAATTTTCTTCACTGACAACCCAAACAGGGAATTGAAACAAGGCTGTTTTACTATTTTTGCTCTACTGTGATCATTCAAAAGCAATGAATATACTGTTAAGAATAAGGCATAGTACCTAGAACAGCTTGGCGCAGGTTAGCTTCAATCCAGTAAACTACCCCAAGTCTTGACAAGGCTGAGGTGACAAATTTTAAGAGTTGGGCACTAAGAAAATGTTATCTAATAATAATAATCATCTTCATATATAATAATAATGTGTTCACTACTAATTATTTCTGTTAAGTAGGTACTATTATTACCATTCTGATTTTAGAAATGAGGAAACCAAGCCATGGCATAATTATACAAAGTCACACATCAGGTAAATTAGCTGGGAATTGTAGTTTTGCACTGGTTAAATTCTGTCTAATACAGCCATGAAATTTTTATTTTTCATTTTGAATTAAATCTAATTGACCCCCACTTTGATATTTAAGGTAGATATCCCTCCACAAGGTGTTCTCTTTATTCGGATGAACTGAATGGGGTTCATTATTTTCATAGTAGATGTGAATATGCTTTTAATTCAGCATGTTTTTCTATTTTGCTATATCTTTTCTATCTTTCTGTTTCAGAAGGAAACAATGAATATAAATTCAATGACAACTTTCTTTTGTAACTTAAAAAGAAGAAACATATTTAGCAATTGCAAATGAAAAAAAAATAAAACACTCATATCTAATTTGCACAAAATTGAAACCCTTATTACAAATGATATTTCTCATAGATTTATATGTGCATTTTAGAAAGGTCTTATATATTAGAAATGGAATTGCAGTATGAAATCACTTTATTGAAACAGAGTTAGACATTGTCATTGCTTTGCCAGCTCACAATCTAATTTTAAATGACTCAGCTGTAAAAATTTCATAATTTTCCTAGGCAGAGTTTCTTAAAACTGTTTTTTAATAATAATAATTTTTTGTCAAGTTTCATTTCATCCTGATCTACTGTGAAAACCTATAAAACTAGAATAAAGGCACATACACATAGGCTTTGAGAGCTAACTTGAAAATAAGAAACCAGAAGAAGCCAGATTTGAAACTAAAGTCAGATTTTAATTTAACAGAAAGCATTATTCATGACAAACTTTTCTAAAATGAAATGAAGTCCTTAAAAAAAAAAACTCCACTTTAGAAATGTTAAACATTTATTCATTTTTTCATTGGGAGTTCCTTTCTTGAGGGTAATAAGAATATGCACAAATAACCAGACTTTTTGATATTTAAATATTACAACCGAAAATTCAAAGTTTTTTTTCTTCCACATATGTTAGGTATTATTGTAAAATAAATTATTTTTAATTACAAAGGACTAGTACCAGTGGATATCTAAGAAATTTATTACCATTTACTTGCAATAACAAACATGTGCTTTGATATTTTTATTTAGTTATTATAAAAACTGAGTTTTCAAGGAAGGCATTTTTAACAGGACTATGGTTGTAAAAATAAATTTACACCTAGCAGTTCTTTAAACTTAAACTAAAAATTGTGGTAGAATAAAATGTCAAGCAAGAGAAACTTTTTCTGTAATATATACATAAGTATTTTCATGTAAACAAAAGCAAAAATCAAAAAATTAAATTAAATATCTTTGTAAGCAACAGAAATACATAGATCAAAAAGGTTATTTTATTTTACTTCATGCTTCCATTGAATACAACTGGCATAAGCAGAGCAACAGGAATTAGATGAATTTTTACATTTCTCTCACATTTTTCAGGAAATTACATACATAAAGAAATATCCTAGAGAGAGGTATCTCTAGGAGAAAAAGTACTAGAGTAATTAGACTTCTGAAAGTCATGAATTTCAATTATTAAGTCACTCTTCTTGCTCTACTGTGAAACATATAATATGATTGGGCAGAGGTGAGGGAGTAGTGGGAGGGTTTATGGGGGCAGGAAAGATGGTGGAATGAGATGAACATCATTACTCTAGGTACATGTATGCCCGTCTATATGGTGCAACACTACATCATGTACAACCACAGAAATGAAAAGTTGTGGTGCAATTGTGTAAAATGAATCAAATGCATTCTGTTGTCATATATACCTAATTAAAATAAATAATTTTTTTTAATAAAAGAAGAAAGTAAAGCTAACACTGGCAAGATCCACACTAACACACTTGGCGGCCAATCAGGCACACAGACATAGATTTTCCTCTCAATGTGGATTACCCATGCACTAGGAGATAACAGTTTCCAACACAAAACAATTGTTTTGAGATAAAACAAACAATATTTAAAGGATATTTATACAGGAGTGTTTTTTGGAAGTGTGCCTAGGGACCACCTGAACCACAATCACACAATATGTTCAATATAACAAAAATGTACATTCCTGGGCTCAAATACAGATCCTCTGTGAGATAAGAATCTGTACTGGTCCTCTTGCTTAGAAATATTTAAACACTTTGAAGTTTAAAATATCACTACCAAAGACTGTTTGTGATTTCTCTTGACTTTTCCTTTTGACCACACTATTTAATTATCTCTTTCATACTTCCTATTTATTAGCCAGAAGGAAAAGAAAACAGCATCATATCTGATTATGTCAGTCAGCAGTGATAAGTAGTAGTGGTTTTCCTCCCCTCAAGAAAATATGGGGGAATAAGCAACAAGCAATTTTGCACCTAAATTTATTGAAGGTGCACCATAGTACTTTTTTTTAAAGCTTTCAAAATGTATACATAATATATTTTCAAAGTGATTTGTAAACTGTCATCTGATCAAGATTATCCAGTGTAAAGAGAACGGCATTGTTGTTGCTGAATTCTTACAAAGGCCCCTCACAGTCTTCTCTCAGGAACAATGAGCATCTGAGCAGGCTCTCCTGAGCTCTCAGCAAGGGAGGCACTGCCCACTCAGCAGCACAAAAGCACCTACAGCCTGCTCATCAAACAAGAAGAAAAAACAAAGCCCAGTCAACTCCATCCACAAAATCTCAAGACCTACCAATATGTAAGATGAATACAGATCATGTTGACTTTCCTGAGAGAAAGCTGAATCTCAAATATCTTTACTAATGATATCTTCTTGAAATCCAGTTTATGTTGACAATGGAAAGTAAAATACACATCAACATGCTACTAGTATCTACTGCAGTATTTATGTCCTAAGGAACCCCATGGACAAAAACAATTTTATCTGTGGTTAATATAAGTTAGAAATTAAAGAGGTAGGTGACTATCATCTGAAGATGACCCCACAACATGCTGAATAATATACTTGACTTCCAAAAGAGTTCTTTAACTGGACAGTGAATTCCAACACCGTTGTAATTTCTGAGCAGAGTTTCCCAACATCCTAATTCCTGATACCAAATCACCAGCTTTTAAGATATTCATTTTTAAGAAATAACTAATGAAGTAAAATGTAAAGAAGTAATACTGGATACCAAAGAGTGATGCTGAAATCAGCTGGGCTCTTCAAATAGCTATAGTCTCATATGAAGGGAAAGCACATTGAAGTTGGATAAGACCTTACAGATTCACCTAATCCAACTCTGGTTTTACAATTGAAGAAACAGGCTGATTTTTTCCAATGGCTTACGAAGCATTAAAATTCTGAAAAGATGTTATAAATCCAAGGTTAAATTACCAAGTTATCCCATGATATAGCCAGGAGGCCACATTTTCAGCTCTTATGGCCTAAGTCTGTAGTTCCATCCCAGTTGGCTATTATAAAGTATGCCAGTGGTAACAGGACGTGACCAAAGGCCCTGCATGCACCTGAGGAGACAGATAGTCAGCAAAAGAAAAATAATTTGAAGCCCACAGATCTTCTCTATTAAAACCTGCTCTAGGCTCAGATAAGGATTTATCTTCCTTCTTTGTGGTAGACACCTCTCGGAGTACATTCACAAAGTCTAGCTCTGCTTAGGAGAAGCATTGGGCATCAAAACTGTTTTGCGTGGAACATTTAGAACTAATACAGCTGGACTACTGGAAACCTCCAAACCCACAAGGGCAAGGCCTACATACATCTGTATTTAATTGTTCAATAATTGTTGGTTAGTTATTTACATATCAAAAAGTCACCTTATTGACTTATTTTCATATTTATTTTTATCTTTAGATTTTTAAAATCTGTAAGTGATTTTATGTTTCCTTTTCTACTTTCCAGACTTTGTTACATATTTCTCTTGGTAATTAAAAAAATGAAGCTATTTTTAAAGAAAACATTTTGGTTTTAAAAAAAAATGTAAAGGATATGCAGAGTTCCTTCATGACTATGAAACATTTAAGCTGAATAAAGTGTCTGTATGGTACAGCAAAATAGTACAATCTCAGGATCTCAGCAGATGTTTGGATCCCAGCTTTACCACTAACCTTGCACAGGATTATAGTCCAAGTCATGCTTTCTTCATCTGTAAGAAGTTAAAAATAACATGTACCTTACAGAATGCCATGAGGATAAAATGATGCACAGCGCCTGGCAAATAGTAGGTGCCCGTAAGTGTGGTAATACTCCCTAGTAAGCTTGGTGAGAATCCTTGAGTAAAAGGAATTACCACAGCCTGCACCAGCCATCCCCCCCCAAGTGCATTCCCCTTTGAATCTGCAAGGGGCTCTGTTGCCTCAATTGTTCCCTATTGCTCCAAAGAGTTGCTATTGTGCTTTGAAATTTTTCTACATTTTTGTGTTCTCTCTTTTAAAACTGTACATGCAGATAAAACATTTTTTTAAAAAAACATCTTCCTAGAAATGACAGTGCACATTTCCTGAAGCACAACCTGTCATGTACAAAAACAATTCTGAAAAATATGAATGAATTAATCTGTTCATTGTTTCTTAAAGTGCACCAAAGTAAATAGTAATGACCTTTAAAATGTCACTAACTTCCTTGGGTTATTTTTTAAAATAAAACTAAATATTTATCAACTGAGATGTATGGGTTTTTGGCTCCAATGTAATGGCAAGAAGCAGCAGTGTTGTCCAGAAAAAAAGAATTGATAAATTCAACTAAGCATTCCTTAGCAGCAAACAAAACACTAACAATTCAAGATAACTGCAGGCTCAATAGAGCACAATCCTGATTCCTGCCACAAAAATAAAATCTGTCAATAAAACAAAACAATCTCCGCAATCTAAATCAAGGATTTTTCTTGAACCCTGAAGGTAACATTTATGTTAACTTTCCTATTTTGTATCCTTGGTAACAGGACTATAACAAATTACCATTCTTTCTTTACACTGCACACACACACACACACACACACAACCTATAAAAAAACAATAAAGTTTAAATGGCGAAGCCATGTGAGCAAAGTTCAAAGTCAAGAACAATCATCACCCAAAATGACAGACAGCTCCAATATTCACACCACCGTCCGATGTTCCCCACACACATAGACAGCACTGGGACGTATCCTTCGCCTTGTGTGACCAGGGAGCTGTGGCAGAAACTTGAAGGACTTCGGCATCATGTCCAGGCAGGCGTCATGGAATTTCTTAATCCTCCAGTAGTAGATCAGTGGGTTCAACGCAGACTTGAGGTAGCAGAGCCAGAGTAGCCAGGTGCTTATCTCAAAAAAGTTGTGCTTATAGTAAAAGTGCTTACTGAATGTTGCCACAAGGCTGTAAGTGGTGAATGGAGCCCAGCAGACAATGAAAACAGCAAAAAGAATCAAAATGGTGGTGAAGGCACGTGTTTTAAAGCCCATGTCAATGCTCATCTGGAAGGGTCTCTGTAGACTCATGAGACCCAGTTTGCTGGCCTGGCTTAGGCATATACCTTCTGGATAGCTATGGATCCTCAAGGCATTGTGCCGGAGGGTGTTGAGTATGCCCATAAATGAATACAGTATCACCAGGAAAGGTATGAAGAAAGAAATGAGAGAAATCAAAATCACATAGGCCTGGTAACCGGGATTGGTTGTGTACCCAAAGACACACTGGGGGGCTCGGGAAGGTATCTGCAGGTCAGGGTTTCCTACAGCCAAAGGAAAAGCTACACAAAAAGAAGTTGCCCAAGAAACTGCAATCAGAACCTTAGCCCTATATGGATTTAGCTTATCCTGCCTCTGGACTATAATAAGGAATCTATCAATGCTAATTATGAGTAGGATGGCAACACCTTCTATCACAAACAACCAGAAAAACATAGCTGAAACTCTACAGAAGAATTTCCCAAAAATCCATCTGGTAGTAAGAATAGTTACCAGAGCAAAGGGCATGTTCAGTACTGCAAGCAACATGTCTGCAAAAGCCAGGCTGGCAAGGAGGATGTTAATTGCAGATCGCATGGCAGCTTTTTGGTAAACCATGAGGCAAACAACCAAGTTCCCGAGAAAAGACACAGACAGAATAAATATCATGATAGCAGAAAGGATGATCTGAAGAGGCAAGCTCAGACTCTTGAAAACAGCTGGTGTTGGGGGCACACCTGTGCTATTCACTGTCAAGGAACTGAAACCAGTGGGAGCCATGGTTTCAAAACTGTATCTAAGCAGTGGACCAACGCTGGGAGGCTGGAACAGTGGAGGGGCCGTAATATTCATGTGGGAGTTTTCATAGACTACAAATGTTGTGTTGGATATCCCAGCATGGGACGCAGTCAACACTGCTGAGAAGACCATGGTTTCAGGAAGACAGAGGGTGCAGGCAAAGATGTGTGTGTTCTTCAAGCATTTCAACACAGAACAGCAGTATCAGGTTCCACTGATGGGCTTGGAAACACATTCTGGAAAATGGACAAAGGGTTCCATCTTCCACAGGAGTTCTTCTGCCTGCAAACAAGGCCACAACATGAAAAGTGAGAAATGAGCTTTGTAAATAACATTTGAGTTCTTACCTCATGTAGGATCAGTTTGCTCTTTTTCATACCTTGAAAATATCATTGTTCTGTTGTTTTACTTTGAGTCAACCATGATGGAAATTTCATGGCATTCATATATAAAGTGAAAAGGATCTCAAAATATTATTAACTTTTTTAAAATTTAAAATAATGTTATGCCCTTGCTAGTACACATTGAATTATATGGTTCTCCTAA
This sequence comes from Urocitellus parryii, assembly GCF_045843805.1. Taxonomy (NCBI): domain Eukaryota; kingdom Metazoa; phylum Chordata; class Mammalia; order Rodentia; family Sciuridae; genus Urocitellus; species Urocitellus parryii. The sequence goes on along the minus strand of NC_135538.1, from coordinate 64,097,208 downwards.
GAGTACTAATTTTTTAAGAGCTTTAGAGATACACATAGTATTTGGGTTCATTCCAATAAACCCAAACATGCAACTTCTTACCAATTTCTACAATACACAAGTTTTATGTAAGGGGTTTTCTTAATCTATTATCTCACCAACTAATTTTCTTCCTTCTGTGGGTCTTTCCTAGAGAAATAACATTTTACTTAAAAAAAAAAACTTTCTTTAAATCTGTTAGACTTCAATAAACTCTTAAAAGATTGGGAAAAATATACAGAGATTGTAATCAAAATTGTAATTATATGGATATAAAATTAAGTAATTGATTTTTACAGGTAATTGCCAAAATTTCATGTACTTATTTCTTTTTTTTTTTTTTAAAGAGTGAGGAGGGAGGGAGAGAGAGAGAGAGAGAGAGAGAGAATTTTTTAATATTTTATTTCTTAGTTTTCGGCAGACACAACATCTTTGTTTGTATGTGGTGCTGAGGATCGAACCCGGGCCGCGCGCATGCTAGATGGGTGAGCTACCACTTGAGCCACATCCCCAGCCCATGTACTCATTTCTTGACATATGAAAGGTGGGTATTTCACTTGAGAGATCTCAGACCCAACATTATAGCCAAATTATGGGCTCCCTACCATACCTGTATCTATCTATAACCCCCTTTTTTTGTCCAGCACTGTTTTTATGAATAAGAAAACACTGATCTATTTGGTCAGCTTATCAATTTTACTACTTCCTCTCATTTTATAGCTTATTTCTTTGCATCTACTACATTTTATCCATCCTCACATATTCACTGTGAAATGCAAACATTCCTGGACAAGATCCCATGTTTGACCAGTGGCTCTCAAACTTTATAACCAAAAAGGGATCAGTGGGGAGGGACTAAAGTTGTTGAAAGGCTTTTTATCATAATCAGTATAAAAACATATATATCATTAAAAATAAAACTGTGCTTACTACATAAGTCAGCCTCAATATAAGTCTACCTCCTGAGAAAAATTATAAATAAAAAATGTACATCTTAAGTCTAATGTGACACCTTAAGTTGTGTTTAACCAATTGTGTTAAAACACATTTAAAAAATATATACCATCTTTCAGTAGTACACAGTTAAAAACAGTTTCCTCGGGGGTTGAGGGAATATCTCTGTGGTATAGCATGAAGCCTTAAGTTCAATCCCCAGTACCCCCAAAAAATAAAAATTTAAAAACTAAAATGAAACAGTTTCCTGGACTATGTTGAAGAATAAAAACAAACAAAACAAAGAAATGAAACTAAAGCAAAGGTTTAATTTAAAAGGTGCTTTTTTAAAGTTGTTATATTTGTATATGTAGCCATAATGACTTTTCTGCCATTAACCCTCCCATTACTGTAAAAACTTCTAACTCAATTCATTTAGTTAATCATCAAGTATTTATTGAAGAGCTTACTATATTTCAGTCACTGAAGAGAAAATAATTAGAGCACTTGCCTAGTATGCATGAGGCCCTGGAGTCCACCCCCAGCAGCTACCCCCCCAAAAAAGGTAGACTCACAACAAACACTGCATCCCCCAAATCACAATGAATAGACAATTAATGGATTTTTTAAAACAAATTGTGCAAACCCAAAGGACAAGAGGTATGAATAAAAGACACATCTAAAAAATATTTTAAGGCAAAAAGCAAATGGTGTGATGCTTACTAACTTAACAAAGCAGAACAGAAAACAATGTATTCTTAATCCTTTCAAGGAAATATGCTTTGAGGAAGATAGACTGCCCTATAAATCCCAGAGAAGCTGTGGAAATCAGTAACCACAGAAAGTACATGTGGAGCAAAAACTGGAAAGATAACTGAAAATCAAAAAATCAAAAATGATTGAAACCCTACTCCAGGCCTGGGTCTCCTCTCCTCTGAGGCATCATGTGACAGCATCCATCCCCATTCCAGTAGCCCAAGTCTGTGGTAGAACTGAACCTGACAAGCACCAAACTAAGAATTATCAGTGTGGACTGCAAATAAGGAAATCAAGTCACTATTTAGAGAACATTCAGCATGAGAACCTCGCTCCTTTCTTAGAGGATCCAGAGGACACACTGCCTTCATCAAGGCTTCGGGAAACACTTTGGTTGAGAAGATCACCAGAGCATCTTTGAAGATCTCTGCAAGAGCTTTCTCTGCAGGCCAGGAATGACAATGGGCACTATTACCATTTAGAAATGGGGTACTGGGATTGAATGGGGACGACAGTATCACAGAGGGTCACAGGCTGAGTGACAGCATTTATCCAGAGATAAAGTGAGCATGGTTACCATAATGGCAACTGAGTGAAACCTGTAGTCAGAATAGTTTGACTTGCAGAGATCTTTGGTGTTTCTAGAGACCATTAGAAACCTAATAGATCCTACTTAATCTACATAATCAGAAAAGCTAAAAAATAGAAAGATGCAGCCCCTCAATAAATTCTCAAACTTGATCCAATACACAGTCCTATAGCCCTTGAGTAAAAGGAAGCCAGGTCCTCTTAAGGAAGGACCTTGTAACATGGCAACATTTTTTTTTAGTTTTTTTTTATTTGTTCTTTTTGGATATACAGGACAGTAGAATGTATTTGGACATATTATATATACATGGACTATAACTTATTCTAATTAGGATCCCATTCGTGTGGTTGAACATGAGGTGGAGTTACACTGGTCATGTATTCATGTATGAAACAGCCAAATATTTAAACTATAAATCTTCCCCTCAGTCTTCCCCCAAAACACCTGCAGTCAATTACCAGGGTGAATGCACATTGGAGAAAGAGAAAATATTCAGAATTTTGTGGGATTGATGAATATGACTCTGAACTAACACTCATTCCTGGAGTGTATTGTGGTACTGTGTTTCACTATCCTGAGCAGGTGTTTAAAGAAATCACATGATTTATGATTTATGGATTATGGGCTCAGGACCAACTCCCAGTTATCCCAGAATTCATGCCATGGTTATTTTTCCCAGTTTTGAAATATAAAGTTGGTACAGACATAGTCAGCAGATTCTCTCACTGGCTTCTTAATCTGGAGTAAGGCTATAATGGTGTAATGGTCAAATGCAAACCTCTGGAACTACCTCTACCTATGAAAATAACAACCAAAAGCACAATTTCATTCCTATAGGGATAGAAGAGATTAGGATCACCATTGAGGACTTGAAAGATGAAGATCTTGCCAACCACATCTCCATTCAATTTGCCTAATTGATCATGCAAAAAAAATGGACATATTTGGGTACCAGATGTGGTTTCATTGTTGGAGCAAATCAACATATTCTCTGGCATCTGGCACACAACTATTGCTCTATCAAGTTCTGTTTTTTTCTTTATATTTGTTAGCAAAGACTACCTGAAGGATTTTGCTTCCTACTATCCTACTAGGACTCTACCAACTCTCCAACACAGACATAATATAGCCCATAGGGACCTTGATTGCCACTCCATTCCATACACTGCCATGCTATCCAATCATATGCTGACTCAACAGTAAGTAGTAACTTCCCTATATATGTGTGTCAGAGGGTGGAGAAATTCCTTCAAAAATTCAGAGGCACTTGATCTTTGTAAATATTCTATGGATCTAATAATGTCAGGCTATCTCTTACAAAATGTTATCTCCCTCTTCCTATTACTACAAAAAGAGGCATAGAATCTAGCATCTGCTTTTTTTCCCCATTGAGGCAATATACACCTCATTTTGACATTATTCTGACCCATTTATCAAGTAACTTGAAAAGCTTCCAGGTTTGAATAAGACTCAGAAATAGGTCCAGACTGCTATGAAAGCTATTCTTTCACTTGGTCTGTATAATTCAACAGATTCACTGGTGTTTTAATTGTCTGTGGCAGTCAGGGATAATATATAGTAACTGAGAGACACCTTACAGCTGAATCACAGCACAGACATTTAGATTTTCGGAACAAAACTATGCAAGATGAGCACTCCATTTGAACTTGATTTTGCTTGACCTCCAAAGCCATAAAAATTAAGAGTACATCCTGCCGCAGTCCGGCTGCAGCAAAATGACCTGGGGGTGACGAACAACTTGTGTACATTGATACAGCAGGAGTGGGAGCCATGTATTGTAGGACAGGAGGAGTATATATACATTCCACACAGCTTATCCTAATTAACATAAACTAGATACAGCAGTCAACCAATAAGGAATCTCCACACTTAATGGCTCCCTGGCGTTACTTCACAAACCACTCCCTCTGGCAAAATGCCAGGCGCCATCCTAACTTGTTTACAGACCCTAACATTTGCCAGGCGCCATCCTGACTTGTTTACAGACCCTAACACATCCAACACGGTGGCGCTTGCCTGTAATCCCAGCAGCTGGGGAGGCTGAGGGAGGATGATCGTGAGTTCAAAGCCAGCTTCAACAAAAGCAAGGCACTAAGCAACTCAGTGAGACCCTGTCTCTAAATAAAATACAAAATAGGCTGAGGATGTGGCTCAGTGATCCAGTGCCCCTGAGTTCAACCCCTGATTAATAATAATAATAATAATAATAATAATAATAATAATAATATAATGAGTGCACAGGACATTAAACCTTTTTTTTATCCATTCATCTATTTTTTTTATTTTATTATTGGTCGTTCAAAACATTACATAGTTCTTAATACATCATATTACACGGTTTGATTCAAGTGGGTTATGAACTCCCACTTTACCCCGTATACAGATTGCTGTATCACATCAGTTACCCTTCCATTGATTGACATATTGCCTTTCTAGTGTCTGATGTATTCTGCTGTCTGTCCTATTCTCTACTATCCCCCCTCCCCTCCCCTCCCCTCCCCTTTTCTCTCTCTACCCCTTCTACTATAAATCATTTCTTCCATTTGTATTATCTTGTCTTACCCCTCCTTTCCTCTTATATGTCATTTTGTATAACCCTGAGGATCGCCTTCCATTTCCATGCGATTTCCCTTCTCACTCCCTTTCCCTCCCACCTCTCATCCCTGTTTAATGTAAATCTTCTTCTCAAGCTCTTCGTCCCTACCCTGTCCTTGTTTACTCCCCTTATATCAAAGGAGTCATTTGGTATTTGTTTTTTAAAGATTGACTAGCTTCACTTAGCATAATCTGCTCTAATGCCATCCATTTCCCTCCAAATTCTATGATTTTGTCATTTTTTAATGCAGAGTAATACTCCACAGTGTATAAATGCCACATTTTTTTTATCCACTCATCTATTGAAGGGCATCTAGGCTGATTCCACAGTCTTGCTATCGTGAATTGAGCTGCTATGAACATCGATGTAGCAGTGTCCCTGTAGCATGCTCTTATTAGGTCTTTAGGGAATAGACCGAGAAGGGGAATAGCTGGGTCAAATGGTGGTTCCATTCCCAGCTTTCCAAGAAATCTCCATACTGCTTTCCAAATTGGCTGCACCAATTTGTAGTCCCACCAGCAATGAACAAGAGTGCCCTTTTCCCTGCATCCTCTCCAGCACTTATTGTTGTTTGACTTCCTAATGGCTGCCAATCTTACTGGAGTGAGATGGTATCTTAGGGTAGTTTTGATTTGCATTTCTCTGACTGCTAGAGATGGTGAGCATTTTTTCATGTACTTGTTGATTGATTGTATGTCCTCCTCTGAGAAGTGTCTGTTCAGGTCCTTGGCCCATTTATTGATTGGGTTATTTGTTATTGTCTAATTTTTTGAGTTCTTTGTATATTCTGGTTATTAGGGCTCTATCTGAAGTGTGAGGAGTAAAGATTTGTTCCCAGGATGTAGGCTCCCTGTTTATCTCTCTTATTGTTTCTTTTGCTGAGAAAAAACTTTTTAGTTTGAATAAGTCCCATTTGTTGATTCTAGTTGTTAACTCTTGCGCTATGGGTGTCCTATTGAGGAATTTGGAGCCCAATCCCACAGCATGTAGATCATAACCAACTTTTTCTTCTATCAGATGCCGTGTCTCTGATTTAATATCAAGCTCCTTGATCCATTTTGAGTTAACTTTTGTGCATGGCGAGAGATAGGGATTCAGATTCATTTTGATGCAGATGGATTTCCAGTTTTCCCAGCACCATTTGTTGAAGATGCTATCCTTCCTCCATTGCATGCTTTTAGCCCCTTTATCAAATATAAGATAGTTGTAGTTTTGTGGATTGGTTACTGTGTCCTCTATTCTGTACCATTGGTCCACCCGCCTGTTTTGGTACCAGTACCATGCTGTTTTTGTTACTATTGCTCTGTAGTATAGTTTGAAGTCTGGTATCGCTATACCGCCTGATTCACACTTCCTGCTTAGCATTGTTTTTGATATTCTGGGTCTTTTATTATTCCATATGAATTTCATGATTCTTTTATCTATTTCTACAAGATATGCTGTTGGGATTTTGATTGGCATTGCATTGAACTTATAGAGAACTTTTGGTAATATCGCCATTTTGATGATGTTAGTTCTGCCTATCCATGAGCAGGGTAAGTGGAGGTTGTATATGTGAAATCATGCCTGGCAAATCCTATGGGCACAGGTGGGTAATATAAGCAAGTGGCTCAGATTTTCATAACTCCTATTCTTAATACATTGATCCTCTTTTAAACTTAACCTGTAGCATCACTGAGAGGTTTCTTATGACCAGTTAACTAAAGAAGAAAAATCCAGGTCTGATTTAAAAATGGTGTTATACAATATGCTTGCCACTCAAAAGTAAAGAGTGATATGATAGCATGAGGGTTCTCCTTGGGAGCCCTAAAGGACATACAAAGGGAAAAGCTCCAACCAGGCAAGACTTTGACCAATATACCTGGTTGTTCATTTTTTAAAGGAGATACATCAGAGGTGCGTGACTCATGTTTTGGCTGACTGGCCATTTAAAGCACACTGAATAACAATCTCAGAGAAAAGGACTTAATTATCAGGTAGATGACTAAATTTATGGAGCTTAATCAATCTCCTTCTTTAGTCACCCCTGTTCTTCACCAAAGGGCTCATGAACAATATGGCCATGGCAGAAGGGAAGTAGGTTATATATGGGCTCAGCAACATGGACTTCTCACCAAATCCAATCTGGCCACAGTCATTGAGTACTAAATCTAGCAACATTAAGAACCAAAGTTCAACTTATTAGATATGGCATCATGTCCTGGAAACACTAGTCAGGCATCTGGTAGCTTGCTGATTATAAGGATTACTTCCATTATTGGAGACTTTCCTCTTATTAGAATACACCCATATCCTGGGTATTTTTGCAAATTAAACCATCAAGCATAATGTCATCATGTTTATAATATCCTGTGCCTCCTTCATTTCACACAATATCCTGTGTATATCAGAAGAAAGTAGTCAGGAAGCTCATACTAACTGCAATTACACTTTTGGAATAAAGAGCAAGAACTCAAAAACAAAGCATTTAGAATTCTCAGTATTGAGAAGCATAAAGGAACAGACATAGCAAGATATTTAGTACAATGTTTATTCTTAGAGAATGACCTCTTTTCTTCTGAGTTTGGGTAGGAAATATAATGTCAAGAATTGTCTTAAGCTCTTTGAGTTTGTTAGTTATTTAAAATTTCACAGAAACTCTTAGATATTATTGTTATTTTTATAATCAGTATTATAAGGAAGAGAAAACTGTCCCATAGGGAGGTCAAGTAACTTACCTAAGGTCACACAACTAATAATGGGTAAAACTGAGATTTAAACCCAGGAACTCTGCTCTTGACCAATGGCTCTATACTGGTAATACTGAGAATAATGTGCAGAAATGTTACAGGTACAAGAAAAATATAACATCTAGTATTTTTTCATTTACATCACTTATATATTTTCAAAGACATTATTAAATTTAAAAACTAGCTACAATAGATTTAGAAATGTATTTGATTGAGAAATGAATCAAGATTCTGTCTGTATTTTAATGAAGACATTCATCTAAATGCTGGGCTTGATGTCTTGATTACAAATGTCTAGGTCTGCCAAGAAATCTATGACATATGGAATCTAAATATGTACAGGAAATTCAAACACTTTGTGTTTCCAAAAATGAGATTCAATTTAAAAAGAATCTTAACAGTGATTCCCAGTGTAGATGTCACCAATATTATGTGGTACAAATACAATTAAATTCCAAAGTAATAAAATTAGTTTACACATGTGGTCTCTATAATCAGAATGACCACATTTTAAGCATAACCTCATATGAAACAAATTAAGAAAGGGAAATTCTAAAATCCTAATAAAAGTATTTAATAAGTAAAAGGAAAGATTTTAATGCCAATTGTTTCAGTGCCCCCAAAAGATTTCCTGATACTGTGGTGATAGGTAATATAAAGGCCAGCTGTTTTTCAGAGAAGTGTTTCACATGTCCAAGTGCTCAGGAATTCCATAAAACTCTGTGAGGCGGCCCTCAGTCAAAACTGGGAATGCAGAGAGGAGGAGCAAAAAGTAGGACAGCTGCCCTGAACCCCAGTCAACTAAACAGGACCTTTTCCCTCATCTCTTCCCTGTCTCCATTTCTTTAAGATGCTTTTCCTCTCCTCCTTTCTCTTCTTTCCCCCTTTGCTCCCCACTTTTCCTTTTTGCTGCATGATCTTATTCTGAGCCTTGAAGTTTTCAAAATCAAACTCCATTTCCAGTCTGAGATATGAGACCACCCTTAGATCCACATACATGCTGGAGTATACTGACTTTGCCAGTCCTGTCACTGCATCTCTGTCCCCTCTAGGAGAACCTTGCTAGCCTTCTCTTGGCAGTTTAGAAGGTCAAGGTTACAAATAAGATGGATTGTGGCCTACATCCTAAGAGTACAAGCTACATGCAGAGTCTAACTGCCTGTTTTCTCTAGCATGGTTCAGGTTGACATTCTTACAAAAGGGATGGGAGCATTACACTACAGACCATACCCTTAGAAATAAAGTCATTATGTAAAAGTCTATCTTGATGTTAAAATTCATCAGGTTGCGTGTGTGTGTGTGTGTGTTTTGTGCGTGTGTGTGTGTATGAGTGTGCGTGTGTGAGTAAATTTTTTTTAAATCCTTTCATGGCTCCATAGATATGTTCTCTTTATATGTAGTTTGATTTAAATCATTTCCTGTATTTTTCTCTTCCTTTCAAACCCACGGTAACCCACTAATATTTAAAACCTATCAAATTACACAAATGCTAAGAAAATATCACCTAAGAATGGCCCACTTCAAGTCTTTCCTAACTTTATCTTACTATAAGGATTTCAAAAGCACTTTAGAGAAAAAATGTTAGTCAAAGTTGTGGCCCTTCTATTTACTTACTGAAATATTCAGGCAAGACAATAAACTTCTCTGATTTTCAAACATCCTCATCTCAAAAATGCAGAGGAATGAGAAGCTGTGCTCCATCTGTGTACAATGTATTAAAATGCACTCTACTGTCATTTATAACTAATCAGAACAAATTTAAAAATAAATTTATAAAAAATACAAATATGAAACCACACCATAAGATGGCTGAGATAATTAAAGTAGATTACAAACTACAAAGTGCTATCAAAATAAAACATAATAGCTAAAATCTTGTACAGCATTTCAACTATTTATGCGATTAATATCTTTACTGTAAATAAATGGTGTGCCTAAAACTGGTGCAACTTTTTGAAGGGTAACCAGGCAATACTTTTCTTCAACATTAAAAAACAATTTAAATATTGTCTAGAATTTTATACTACACAAACAATGGCACAATTAGATAAAGATGTTGTCCACAGCATTAGTTCATAGTAAAAAAACTAAACCTCCTTTAAATGCTCATCAATGAGATAAAAGTTAAATAAATTGTTGTTGTAGGGGCATAGTAGGAATGGCATGCAGCTATCACGAACAGGATAATGTACAGAACTGATAGCAGGAAATGTACATCATACACTAAGTGAATAACATTTACTTGAAGAATAACATAACATATGATCCATTGTTGTATATGTACATGTGCATTTATAATGTGTATATGCATGCATGCATATATGCATATGTACATAAACAGCAAAATATTCACCAATTTGTCAAAAAAGATTTCTTTCCTGATATCAAACTAAGGAAGCAAAATATGTTTTCCATATTTATTTCTAGTTTTGTAGATTTTTTTTCAAATTAAACAAATGCTGATCTGTATTACTCTGTCACACTTTTCTTGTTTCCTGTGTGAAATTCCTCTAGGATGTAGGCCACAATCCATCTTATTTGTAACCTATCAACCCTATCATAAAGTTATGCACTAAAACAAAAAAAGCGCTATGTACTCTAAACATAGTTAAAATGCAATCAGCAACCATGTATTTGTATCTCCCTCCCTTCAACCATTGAGACCAGAGTGAGAAGCAAACCAGAGACTGAAGATCTTCTCTATAATCAAGTTTCTCAGGGCTCCCAGTAGAGACCTCTGTCTGTTACCTTCTCCAGTCCCAGCACAACACCTCTAAACCAATGTGTTCATTGAACATGTTCTGAAGTCTGACCTTTATCCCAGCTGCTGGAAAGGATCCAGCAGCACCACCTTGAAACAAATGCTTCTCTCTAATTCTTCTGCCCTTCAATAAGCAAAGTGAACACATAGTGGACTGCTTATAAAGAACAGAAGAGGACTATAAGAATAGCTCCCAAGTGTACAGTAGATTCATTACTGTAGTAGACTAAAACAGGAAAGATTCGAAATACTGTCTTTACTCAAACTCTCCACTTTTGTGTTGAACACAGTAGAAACCTAAGAGAAAGGAGAGTTCTTATCTAAGCTTAGGGAGCATCTCTCATTCCTGGCCAGATGCCAGGAGAAGAAGAATTGTCACACGATTGTCCACCTCTATTATCTGCCACTCTTAGCCATGAATTATTTTACTTAGCCCTCAAGGCTTACTCCCTCTGTCACCATCTTTCCTCTGATTCAAGAATGAAAGTAACCAGAAAACTAACAGAGAAGAAAGAAGATAAATCATACCAAATCCCTATTCATTGCCTACATCAGACCCTTACCATGTCTAAAGATTATAATTAGCAAAAGGGAAAGGTCAGCAAAGGACACAGGAGAGAAGCAAATATACTGCAAGTGTTCTGAATTCTGGAAATAAAGCAGCAGCTCAAATTTCATCTTTATTTCATTAAAATCAAAAGCAATCACTTTCATTGGGCATCTTGTTTTACAATTTTAAAAAATAGCTAACAAATATATTTACATTGCTAAAGTAATATCCACAATTTTTTCAGTTGAATTCTGTTATTCCTTCACTTATCCATAAGTACAGTAAAAGGAAGTTTTGAATAAACTAATCAAAAAAATAATGTGCAATGATAGAGTAGAGTGGGATGGGGTAGAGGAGGGTTGGTTTAAAGTTATTTAATTTATTTAATTAATTACTTTATCTTTGATGCTGGAGATTGAACCCAGGGCCTTGCACATGCTAAGCACATGTTCTGCCACTGAGCTATCCTCCAGCCCTTATTGTTTTTGTATTTGTTTGTTTTAAATAAAAATAAAATCTTTATTGTGTCAGATTTTCACTGATTTCTAAGGTATATTCAACTTGAAACCTGTGCTAAATAAAGCTTATGGGAAAAAATGCTCTGTGCATATTTTCAACATGAACTACATAGACAATAGTCTATAACACAGTTTCATTCCTAATATATTTCTAATTTCAGTCACAAAAGAGAAAAAATTTTCTAATAGTTCAAAGGAACATTCAGTTTTTCCATGGACATTTTAAAAATTAAATTATTAAGCAAGATGATTTATTTGCATTCATGTAAGTCTTTCCAACAAATACTAAGAGGAAATTAAATGTTAGCAAGGGCTGTTTCAAAGGAGAATATCCTAAGTGACTTCTGATGGCAATTAAAACTGAAACTCAAGTGGGAAGAAAGGTCAGCATTTAATAGAAAAGTAAACTAATTATAATTAAAAACTAGTAAAATGTACTTTTTAAGTGGCTAATACAAGATTAACCTGAAACCTTTCTAGAAATGCAAAACGAAAAAAAAAAAAAAAGTGCTCCGTGGGTGATGAGTTTTGCTCATATTCCCTTTGTTGTCTATTTCTATGTCTTATTCTGTGGCTCACATTCACTAGGTCATTGTTCTGTTGAGGATCTTTTCCTGCCTCAAACTATTACTAGCCAAAAAGCAGCTGATTTCATTTCATCAGCTTTTAATAATTCACAGACCATTACTCACAACCATTGACATTTCTCATGGTGATGTTTGACTGCAAATTCAACACATGGTAGGAAATATCAAGTTTTATGAGATGATGAGTTCTAAATCTTAAGACAAATTATAAGCCAGTCTGCATCTCTAACTGCTCTTTTAAAACTTGAATATCTCCTTCTATCATCTTAGTTTATTTTCCATTGCTGTCACAGAATACTCCGGACAGAGTGATCTATAAAGGAAACTGGCTTATGTTGGCTCCCAGTTCTGGAGTAGCCACTCTAAGCTGTGTATGCCCCAGGAAGCTGGGCAGTTCAAGGACATGGTTCAAGCAAGGGGCTTCAACTCATGGTGGAAAGTGGAAAGGCAAGCAGGCCCATGAAAGAGAGAGACTAAACACAAACTCATAGGTTACCAATCCAGTGCCACAGGAGTGCAAACTCACTCCCTCCCACAAAATAGCACTCATCCCTCTACCAGCATACAAAACCAGTGACTGAGTATTGTGAATTTTACCTCTTAAGAAATTCTTTAACTGTTTTTCCTCCGTCTTACTGCTAAGACTATGTCCCTAGGTAAAAGTCTCCAAAATGGTGTTGCTTCATTAAGGGAAGCCTTACCCTCCTTGTTTAAATACATCTATCAAACTATACCAGTGAATCTTTTTTTTTTTTTTTTTTTGTAAATCACAATCCGAATCTTGTTAACACATTCATAGATTCCCATCAACTACAGCAATGGTGGTATGTGTACACACATATATACAAAATCTTCATCAACTGAGGGATCCAACATACTTATAATTGACAAGAATTCAGAACTGAGGGGTGTGGAAGAATGATCACCTAAAAAACGTATCAGAAAATATGAAGAATGTACATGTGGTTGGGAAATGCCTCCCCCCTCTTTTCTTTCCCAGATTACAACATGCTCACCTGTTTTAATGTTTGTTACTAGCACCCATTCTCCCATCATCTAGAAGAATAGGGCCCCTGGGCCATGGAGGTACTCATGTGAACAAGGGCTCCATCTCCATGCAGTGACTAGTGTGGGGATTGGCCATGATACCTGCTGGTCCCTCTCTAGAGAGCCTTCCATACTTGTTAGGTCATGTTAGGACGTGTTAAATAAGATGTTAGGTCACCCTTACATCTTCTTTAACACGTCACTCTCTCCAGGAATCCTTCTCAATGCTTCATCTTGGAGGAAGTACCCTCTCTCTGCTCCAAGTGTACTCTATGTACCCCTTCTGGTTAGCACTATGTTGTGGTGACACTATCTACCCAGGGATAAGGCACCAGTTAGAAAGTTGCCTAGGTCTGTAACTAAGGCCAGGTGGTGACTGATGCTTTTTAAAAGCCCAGCATTCTGGGATTCCTTTAAATTAAAAATATTGTGTAAATATGAGTCTTTATCTAACCAGTATGTTTATCCATTGATAGGGATTAACTGAACACTAACAGTAGGCAGGTAGGATTTGGCTGGAGGAGGTGGATCCCTGGGGGAATGCCCAGGAGGAATGGGGCCAGCTGTCTATGGGCTAAGACCACTGAAACAGTGAGACCCAAATAAACTTTTCCTCCTAAAATTGTTCTTATCAGCTCTTTTGGTCACAGCAGTGAAAAAGCTGATTAAAACAAACAGAATACAATATTAGATCATAAAATGGTATAAAATGCTACACATACACTGCATACACTGTAACTTTTTTTTATTTTTTGGCAGTACAGGGGATTGAACCCAGGAGTTCCTCAGTTCCCCAAGTTACCTCAGCAACTTGTGCCACCACACCCTGCCTACTGTAAATACACCATACACACAAACACACACACATACAGACTGAAGAGAAACAATGTTGAAACAATGATGGTTGGCATGTGTTATTTTCCTTTTTTTTTCAAACATGTTTCATGTGCTTTTGTAGATGTATATATGTATTTTGTAGTACTAAGGATTAAACCCAGGGCGTTCCGTTACTGAACCACATCCCCAGCCATTTTTATTTTTATTATTTTTTTAAATTTTGAGACAGAGTATCCTAAACTGCCCAGGCTTGCCTTGAACTTGCAATCTTTCTGCCTCAGCCTCCCCAGTCTCTGGGATTGCAGGTATGAACAACCACGCCCAGCTGCTTTTATATTTTTATGAGAAAGTAAAAATAATTAACTTGAGTCACAGGAATATTTTCAATGTGTTTGAAAGAAAGAATAAAACCATGCCTTAAGGAAATTACAATACATTAAACCCTAACTATATAAGAATATTCTTTATAGCTGAGTGAGTGACTCAGCTAACACTGAGCAGAACTGAGTTAGGAGGGTCTCTGGCTAAGATGTTTTCAGGTGTCAAACCTCTATAGCTCTACTTACAAATTCACTGCTATTCTAGCCTAAGGAAAAGTAAAAGGCTATGACTTGTTTCAACTTGCCAGTAAGTTGAGACACACTGTTCTCAATAATAATGAGAGTCCAGCTACAGAAATGGAGTTGGTCATACCTGTGCTCTGCAATAGTGTTTGAATATGTATTCCAATGCTAAGATATTGGAGAAATTCAAGGAAAGTATAAAAAATATTTTCTCATTGATTTGTTCACATTCTCACTTGTTCTTAGGTTCAGAAAATACTGGGGAAATGCAAATAACCTTTATATCATGTTTTCTTATGAACTGATTCTTCATAAATAACCAATTTACAGGTGAACACAGTAAATTGAGTTTAAATCAGTTATGGAATATTTTTGATCCAACTTAAATATATTGTCTCCATAGTTTAGAATGGCATCTATATATTAGAATCTGAGAGGTAAACCAAGTAATATATATTTTTTAAACCTTTTGTTTTGTGATAATTGTAGATTCACATGCAGTTTTAAGAAATAATATTCATATCTTATTTATCCAATTTCCCCAAGAGTCTTACTAAACTATATAAAATATCACAACCAAGATACTGACAATGGACAGTCCAGACACAGTTCTACACTGAAAGGATCACACTTGTTGCCCTTTTAAGGACACACACCCTTCCATCCTACTCCCCCATCACCCTTGTCCCCTGACAACCATTGATATAATCTATTATCTGACTCTACAATTCTATCATTTTAAGAATTTAATATGATCATACAGTATGTAATCTTTTGGGATTGACATTTTTACTCAGCATAATTCTGTTGAGATTCATTCAAGCTGTTTTATTCATCAGTAGTTGTTCCTATTTCTTGCTGAATAATAATACATAGATCAACAACTTTTTAACCATTTGCCCACTGGGAGACATTGTTTCCAGCTTTTGTAAACAATATACAAAGCTTCTGTGAACAACTATATATGAATTTTGGTGTAATTATAAGTTTTCTTTTCTCTGGATAAATGCCTAAGAGTTCAATTGCTGGATCATTAGGTAACTGCATGTTTAATGTTTAATTTTATTAGAAACTGCCAAACTGTTTTCCAGAATAGCTGTACTACTTTACATTGTATGAGCGATTCAGTTTCTCCATGTTCTCACTAGCATTTAGAATTGCCTGTTTTTTAATTTTAGCCATCATGGCAGATGAGCAGTAAGAACTCATCAGGGCCTGGCCTAGAGGTATATGCTTGTAATCCCAGAGATTCAAGAGGCTGAGGCAGAAGGATCATGTTCAAGAACAGCCTGAGCAACTTAGTGAGACCTTGTCTCAAAATAAAAAAAATAAAAAGGGCTGGGGATGCAGCTCAATAGTAAATGGACCCTGGGCTTAATCCTAGTACCACAAAACAAAAATAAAACTTCATTAGGTTTCAGTTTGCATTTCCCTAATGGCTAATGATATTGAGCATCTTTTCATGGCTTATTTACCATTTACATATCTTCTTTTGTGAAATTTCTCTCTCTTTTGCTCATTTTCAAATTACTTTGTTATCGCTGTTAAGTTTTGGGAGTTCTTTCTAAATCTACATTTTATCATGTGTCAGACAGGGGTTTGCAAATAGTTCCTCCCAGTCTACAACTTGCCCTGTCATCCTCTTAACAGAGTCTTTTGCAAAGCTAAAATTTAATTTTGATGAAGTCTAGTTTATCTCTATTTCTTTTTATGGATGAAACTTTTGATTTTAAATTTATATATACATATATATTTTTCCAGACACCTTCTACTATTCATATCATGCCATCTTGTGGTCATTTAATAACTATAGGAGACACATAAGCATAACCAAACCAATAAAATAGGAACGGTATTGGTGGTAACATTTGGTAAAACTTTTTTGTATGTCTCAGAATAACTACATAGATATAGATATTTTTATTGATATATTGATATATATATATATATATATATATATATATATATATATATCTTAAAATACCTACTATGGCCAAAAGAAGTCTTCAGAAAATAAAGTGCAAACTTTAAAAATCTTCAGTAGTAGAAATGCTCTCAAAGTTCACGCTAAGAAACCACGGAACCCATATGTTTTTATTCTCTTTTTAAAAAACTCTGTGTAAAATCTGGGATTGAAAGAAAATGACTCTGCCATAAAAAGCATTTCATTTCTCATCTTACAGATACATACACACCCTTGAGTCTCACCGACAAGTTTGCATTGTCTTTGAGATGTCTTCTGTTGTTTGATCTTTGTCTGAGAGAAGCAGCTATGGTTCATTGACATAAGGGTGAGCCATAAGGATGAGAGATGCACATCTGCATGTATCCACTACATATTACACTTGAATTGAAATGAAATCTTATTTGAAGATTGGCACTACCTGGAATGTAAGATATGATAATTATAAAAATTCAACAAAGAAAGGATAGCTCTAGTATTATTTATGCTAATTCAAAGCAAATATGAAATTCAATGGTACTCAGGGAATAGTCCATAGACTTATTCACTGCCAACTTTATTTCTAATATTATATACATATATATATATATATGTGTATGTGTGAAATTATATTATTTGTGTGCGTGTACACACTCATACACATACATATCTAGCAACTTTTCAACTAAATGAGAAAAACATTTCGAATTTATCAGTGCTGGTTGAGTGCTACATGTAAGCATTTTCCATTCAAGTCACATTCCTTTTCTTATTGGTCTCTTTTCCTGACAGTGGAGAATACCATGGATACCATTCTTGTAAAAGCATTTCTCTGCAATTTCTCATAAGAGTGAGCTAAAAGTAAAAATCTCCACCACTCTGCTATTCCTACTTAGCAACAGCAATCATGTGAATTTGTGCCAGTTTCAGAGTTGCCAAATTTCACTTAACAAAACTCTATCATATACATTCTCTTACCAGTGGTCCACCATTTCTTAAACAAAACCACTGCCTCTCATCCTCTCTCTACTCTCATTACCTTTATTAGTAACAATAACCAATTCATATCAGCCTTGGGTGTTTAGTTATATTCATCAAGTACTTAGTTAGTGCTTTCATATTAGCGAGACACCACTCTGTACAAAAATCAGTATGATTAATAGCTCTAGAAGGTAGGCATCATAATTGTCCTCTTATAGATGAAAAAGCTGAACAACAAAGCAATTAGGTACCTTGCCCAGGATCACATAGCTAGTAAATAGTAGATCTAGGATTAGAAATCAAATAACCTGGCTCTGGTGTGGGAATCATCAACACATTAAGGGGGGAACAAGTCTAATTTGAGAATATGTGAAAAAAATAAAATATGCAATTTTACCCTTTCCAGAACCCTTATTATTATGTCCCAGTCCTTGAAATATATTATTACTAAGCTATTTTCCCCAAGATACACAGATGGAGGCTCAGAGAGTGACATCCTTCCAGCACTGGGAGAGCTATAACTAGACCCCAGAGAGGGCTGGCTCCAAAGTTTCTGCTTTTTTCAAAATGTTTTTTGCCTCTCTCTCGTCACCCTAAGAAGAAAAAAGGGACTTTTATTTCATTAATATAGCAATTTGCAATGTTAAAACTGCTGTCCCTAGATCCAGTCCACACCCCTGGGCTAATACCTTGAAAGTTTTATTTGGAGACCAGCCTTCCCCAGAGGCTTCCATTTTTCTTCAGAACACCATTCCCTGAGGATTTGTGTCAGCATGAGAGTAGACACTGTACTTTAGTGCTTTATGCAGAGTTGATGAAATGACCAAAAATAAATATAGGACAGTGACTAAAACAAGGACATTTCTATGAGTAAAATTATACTTCCTCAACTAAAAGAACCAAAGATGCCTAACATAAGGAAAATTCCACTGTCCCTCATCCTCAGACACTATTTTCAAAATGCTGACTAAAATTTCAGTTGTCTGGATGATTTCTGGAAATCCAAACACTTGGTTAGAGTAAAATAAATTATGTGAATGGAGAATGCTTTAGATTATATCTAAAGCTTTATAGGCATGCTTTCGTATAGGCATGCTTTAGTATGGGCATGCTTCAGAACTTGGAAGTCAGTCTAACACTAACTCTTAAACTTCTATAAACTGCAGCTGCTAAGGTTGCCATTCAGCACTTAGATAATGCTTCCAGAGATGAGAATAATTTAACTTCACACAAGGAAGACAAAACATATACTCCCTTTTTTACATTTGTGTAGATTTATGAAATCGGTACTTAGCTCCCAATGAATGTGGTGCATTACAAAGGAGAATATGATCTTAAATTCTTAAAAATTCATGAAAATTATGTATTCAACAGGTAAACCATAAATAGACAAGGCAAAAGACTAACCATCATTTGAAAGAGTATTCTGTATCACTAGAATAAAAAGTGAAATTAAAATACAGTATTACTTTTTGTCTAGCAGATTTTCAAAGACTTAAAAGATGAAAATAATTCCAGTAAATTGATACTCCACTAATGGAAGGGCAACCTAACAGTAATCCAGGAAGTTATATCAACACCCTTAAAAGCATTCCCAGAGACTTGCTCTTCTGGCAAAGAAAGACAAGTTTGTGGTACACCAACATTCCCACCAAGAACCACCAGTATACCAAATAGTTTTGATAATCTTCTTTGAAAACATCTAAGAGCTCCAAAGCAGGGCAAAACTTGAGAGAACAAGACCTCAGGGAGAAGAATATGGAAAGGTATGGTAGCACTGTAATCTATGATACTTGTCCCCTGAGTCATGAGCCAATTCTAAAACACCAGCTAAGAGGTTTTCTCAAGGCAGCTGAGAAGCTATGAGCCTGAAAAGTGGCAGCTGAGAGGCTTAAAGGTAGCTGATAAGCTTGAAAGTTGGACAAAAGAGGCTGCTGAGAGGTAAGAAGCTGAACAAGAGCCACCCAAGGGGTTGGAAGCTGGGGTCAGTACTCTTGGGAGGAGACAGCAATGACTTCTGAAGGACTTCACTCTTGGAATAGGCACAGAAAGAAATTGAACTGGCCTCACAACAACCAAACACTAACCTCTAATTAGCTTAAGTGACTTCTTCATCTTAAGTTTCCTAATGGAATTTATTTGTAAAACTCAAACAGGATGTCAAAAGCACTTGCTATAAAGGAAAGATGGATAAGTTGATCAGAAAGCATCATTACAAGAACGAAAAGGCAAGGTGACAGAGGCAGAAGTGCAACCACAAAACTGATAAAGGACTCACACCTTGGAAATACACACTTTAAATATCAGTAAATTTATACAAAAAACACAGACAATTCAGTTGAAATATGAGCAAAGAAACTGAACAAAAACCTCACAAAGATATCCAAATAACCAGAGAATAAACAAAAACCATGTTATACCTAAAGGGGTTTTCCCTCAGGGTTCTCGGAAATGCAAAAAAAATTCTCAAAAGACACAGAATCCAAAAGAATGACTAAACCTTAGTGCTAAACAACAGTAAAAAATATTGAGGAGGTGGTACAAATATAACTTTTATATACTGTTTTGGGAGTGTAAATTGGTAACTGTGTTTTGCCATTTCTGGTCATTTTGTAGTCAAGCCTACTCTAACACACCAATCTCACTCCAGAGAAAATCTATATGGAACAAAGTGCACACACTGGGCACCAAAAGCCAAGTACAAGTATATTCCTAGCGGTACTGTTTTAAATAACCAAATATTGGAACAGAAGAAATGTTTATCAATAGTAGATCTGATAAATCAATGTGAACTATTCATATAATGAAATGAGACATAAGTATGAAGATGAACAAACTATTGCAACACACCAAATGAATGAATCTCACAAAAGGCACAGACACATAAATATAATATTTGATTTACATAAAATTCAAACACTGGCAATATTAATTTATAGTGTTAGTAGTTACCTTTGGGGAAGAGTAGAATTAATGAGAATGAAGGGACTTCTGGGAGGTTCTATGAGCTCCTGGGATGCTATAATGGTTTCTCTTGATCTGTGTAGTAGTTATACATATGTATTCATTTTGTATTCAAATTTCAATGAGCTATGTCCTTATGAATTGTGCATTTTCCTGTCTGTATGTGAAACTTTAACAAAAGCTCACTTAAAATAGATATATTAAAACTTTCCAAAAATTTTACTTTTCAGAGGTGGATGCACAGCTGGTGAAAGTGGATTTTGATTTCATTTCACCAGAAGTAAAAGTGTTACTTCAAATTTTAAAAAGGCAAATTTGAGGAGTCAAAGATAAGGGGGGCTGAATAACATTGCTACATCTTTTAAGGTTGTCATAACCATGCACATAATATATGAAAAGGTCAGAAAAGGAAGATAAAGTAACACAGGGCAGTACCTCTGTGACCAATTCAAGCATCTACAAAAAGACTGACTGACTGTCTTATTCACTTTTCTGTTGCTGTAATGGAAGTCCCATGGGCTGAGGGTGTAGCTAAATGGTATAGTGCTTGCTCAGCATGTGAGGGTCTCTGGATTGGATCCCCAGTACTGCCAAAAAAAAAAAAATAATAATAATAATAATAATAATAATAATAATAATAATTGAAAAATAAAGAAAAAAAGAACTAAAACAAAAAAGGAAATATTTTATAATATTCTTTAAACATTTATATAGTTAAAATACTAATAAAATATTCCAGATCTTGGATCAGGCAAATAATTTTTATATGGCACAAAACAACAAAACATAAAAGAAAAATCATTGGTAAACTGGCCATAATTGAAACTCAAAAATTTTGTGTTTCAGAAGGCATTAAGAAAATGAAAAATAAATGATTAGAAGTATTTGTAAAACGTATTTAATAAAAAAACTTGTATCCAAACCTTACAAAGAATATTTGTAACTCAAGAATATTAAAATAGTCCAATCAAAAATGAATAAAATGTGTTAATAGACAAATAAGAATATATATATAAAGGACTAATAAGCACATGAAAGAATGTTCAACATCACCATCATCACATTAGAGAAATGCATATTAAAATCACAAAGAGACACTATACCCACTAGAGTACTATAATAAATAGCCACTTTAATAAATTAATGGAAATATATTTTACATTTCAAAAAATTTATGCCACTTGGTAAAATTATTAATCACAAATAATAATAAATAATATGATAAACTCTATAATAAATAAGACAACAATAAATGTTTGAAAGGGTATGGAAAAACAGGAACTTTCAAACACTGCCAATAGGAATGTAAGATGGTAGAAATACTTTGAAGAAGTTTGGCAGTTTCTCTAAAAAGTTAAAACATTAAATTCTAATACAAACCAGAAGTTCCAATCCTGATATTTGCCCAAAAGAAATAAAAATGTATCTCCACATAAAGACTTGCACACAAATGATCATAGCAGCATTATTCATAATGAGCCCCAAATTGGTCCATTAATTGGTGAATGAATAGACAAAATGTAGTATACCAATACAATGGAATACTGTTCTACAATAAAAAGGAATAAACTTCTGATACATGCTATGTTATAGATGAATGTCAAAAATATGCTAAGCAAAGAAAATCAGTCACAAGAAATCATATTATATAGTCCCATTTATTTAAAGTGTTCAGAAACAGTAATTGTATAGAGACAGTAAGTAGATTAATGGTTACTTGGCACCATGGATGGGAGTATTGACTGTTAATGGGAATGAATGACCTTACTGGGGGGGGGGGGGGCGTGTAGAAAATGTTCCAAATCAATTATTGGATGGTTATGCCACTTGGTAAAATAATTAAAAACTAATAAAATGCCTAATTTTTTTGAAATGTAAAATATATTTCCATTAAGCTGTTAAAATTTTTCATGTAGATAATAGCAAGAAATCAGAACCAACATAAAGGTTCACATTTAAGTAAACAGAAAGGACTATGAAACAGTATATATAGACTATATTCTAGGGCTGGGGCTGTAGCTTAGTGGCAGAGCTCTTGACTAGCATGCATGAGGCACTGGGTTCAACTCGCAGCACCAAATAAAAATATACAAATAAAGGCATTCTGTCCATCTACAACTACTATATAAATATATATGTGTGTGTGTGTGTGTGTGTGTACAAACACACACACACACATATGTATATATATACATGTATATGCTGGTTTTTTAAAATTTTAAAAAAGTATTAGAAAGAAACATACCAAAATATTAACAAATACTTCTGATCAGTAATTTATTGGTGATACATTTTTTCTCACTTTCCTATATTTTCCAAATATTGCAAAATGAATGCTTAAATTTTCTCATATTCAGAGAAAAATTTCTTCTTCAATATTTTAATATATTACTAAAATACATTTTAATATTACTTGTCAAAGAATATGACATTTCTTAAAAAATAAAAATTTGGGGGCTAGGGTTGTGGCTCAGTGGTAAGAGCACTTGCCTTGCACGTAAGAGACCCTGGGTTCGATCCTCAGCACCATATAAAAATAAATAAACAAAATAAAGATATTGTGTCCATTTATAAATTTAAAAAAAAATTGAAAAAAATAAATAAAAATGTCTATTCCTTAGAAGAGACATTAAAGAAGCAAAACAAGCATTCACCTGTTTACTTCATCATGCCCATGATGCACAGGTAGAACAAAACACAGTATTTAAAGATTTAGAAGCTGATGACAAGGAGGAACTACTGAAACATACCTAATTAGTTAAGCAACTGTTACTGTTATATAAGAAATGTAATTTCATCAGTCTGTTACAAACAGAGAAGAACAGGATTTTTGTTTTCCCCAAAGCACAAAATTTAAATATGTTTATCTAGTCACTACTTTTTAAAGCACCCCATATTTCCTAAGACTATTATCTAGTAATCTAAATATCTGTGCCTATCTTTTCATATTAATCTCTAGATCACCTCTTTGGTTCCCACAAATACCCCGTCAAAATCTATGCTATTTTATAAGAAAGAAAAAAACAAAATCTGCTTATTTTTATCATTTTTGTGTAATTCCACAACAGTCTTTGTTTTGTTTTGTTTAAATTCAGCTTACAGTCAATCTGAATTTCTGGGTACACCTCAGCTTGCCACTCCACTTTCTTAAATTGTCCCTTAGCAAATCTCTAATCCATCTAATCCCATATGCCTATCTACATGAGGGTTATACATTTAACTTCTCTTTAATAATAACAAATTTGGCCATTTTTCCCAAGACTTCAAAATTAGCTATCTAATCAAAACTAAATGCTTTTTCCTTCATACTGATGTTTCTTTTAAAATACTAGCACTGTCTTCTCCGTTGCATCTCATAACAAATGATTTTTGGAAGAAATAAAAAATTAGGGCCACAATTTTATCTATTGAGCATGTCCAAGTACTTCCTCCAAATGGCCACCTTGGCAGTAGTCACAGTCCTGAGCAGGTTACTTAATCCCAGTACCTCATTCCTCACC
Organism: Urocitellus parryii; assembly: GCF_045843805.1. Lineage (NCBI taxonomy): Eukaryota > Metazoa > Chordata > Mammalia > Rodentia > Sciuridae > Urocitellus > Urocitellus parryii. The sequence goes on along the minus strand of NC_135538.1, from coordinate 64,073,316 downwards.
AGGAAAAAATGGAAATTATCATTGTATGCCTGAGCTCTTGAAGCTATTATAAGGAGTAACATTTAGTGCTCAATAAGTACAAGCTAGCACTTTACTTAGGCCACAGAAGAAAACCACATCCACCAGAAGACCAAAACTGCAACCACGTTTAGGATTCTACTCTTTCTTGAACATGACTATTTTTCGATGCCTCACCTCAGACTGAGTTGAAACCTGTTTCTCACTTCAAGATTCTACACTGTGAATTTGATACCTATGCTTCTCTTCCTCTAACCTCCTTTATTTCAGAAAAATGACTTACTAGACTTTCTAGAAATGTCCTACAACTGTGCCTAATGTATTCCTGTACCTCCAGATAGAACTGTAGTTGGCTTACTTGTTTTTCATAACAACTTTTCTGTTGCTGATTGTGATTATCCCTGAAAGTGCCAGACAAGTCAATTCAACAAATGTACTTCAGGCATCAACCTCGTATCAGGCGCATGCTAGTTGTTTGACATTCTTCTTTGACATGATTTCTACTAAAACGTGTGGGATGCACATGTATATCTATTTCCTCCCACACATGTAGACTATATCTCTATCTGAGATACTTCAAGCATAATCTCTTGGTATAACAGACATGTCTGGTACACTCCCTATCTCACCACCCTACCTCATTCCCATCAACTGGGCACTTTTTTTTTTTTTTTTTTTTTTGTCATGGTATAATAGAAATCTCATAGGATGAGACTCAAAAGACCTTCACAGCTGGGCATGGTGGTGCATGCCTGTTAATCCCAGCAGCTCAGGAGGCTGAGGCAGGAGATTCACATGTTCAAAGCCAGCTCAGCAACTTTGCAAGGGCCTGAGCAACTTAATGAGAACCTGCCTCAAAATTAAAAAATAAAAAGGGCTGAGGATGTAGGTCAGTGTTTAAGCACCCCTGGATTCAATCTCTGGTTAAAACCAAAAAAAAAAAAAAAAGGACCTTCAACATCATCATAGCCCCTCAAATAATTTCGTATCATATATACAACAGTCAGCTATATATATATATATATATATATATATATATATATGTATATATGTTACATATATGTATACAACGTCATATATTATACACACAAGAATCGGCCATATATATGATATGATACATATGTGTGTATATATATATATAGGGTCAACTGTTGTATATACAATATATAAAAATACATACATATGTATCTTTTGTTGAAAAAAAAATCAAAGGATGGATCCTTGGTCCATTGGTCCTGTGGTATATAAATGTAATTCAATATCATAGCAAATTCCAATAACAAATGCAAGGGAAAATACAAAATTACTAAATCTTTTTCATAAAATAATGAAATTATTTCAGAAAATAATGCAAGAGAGAACAAAACTAACGATCAGTCTGCTTTTTGTACACCACTTTAAAATAGGATTGCTGAACAACATTGCTGACTCATCCTCAGAAATAATGGCAAATCTGTTTTGACCCTGACTTACTGCATGATCAAAATAATTCTGGTTAACTTGGGAGGCTTTGAAAAATCTAAAGGTCATATTTAAAACAGTTCAAGTTCAAAAATCTATGCAATAAGACTTTTGTTTTAGTATTCTAAGCATTTAGTAGATAAAATCAAGAAAACAGCCAGGCGTGGTGGCGTATGGCTATACTCCTAGCAGCTCAGGAGGCTGAGACAGGAGAATTGCAAGTTCAAAGCCAGCCTCAGCAATGATGAGGACTTAAGCAACTCAGTGAGAACCTTTGTCTCTTAACTATGTTGCCCTCACTCTCAGTCTTTTATTATGCTGTCAATATATACAATATAAACCTTTGACATATACTTTTCCACTTGACTTCTATACTTATTTACAGTTATTTCCTCCCTTCAACAACAACAACAACAACAAAATTATAGGCTATATGTTATCTAAAATGGTTGGGACAAGAAGGGCTTTGGATTTTGGAATTTTTCAGATTTTGAAATATTTTAGCAAGATGAATCCAAAGATTAGAGTGTTTTGGTTTCCAAATTACAGTTTTTTGTTTTTTTTTTTCATTCTGGTTTATTTTTTGGTGGGGAATGGGTGGGAAAGAGTGGTCACAGGAAGTAAGAGAAAGAAATAAGGATGAAAAGCAGAATTCTTGCATTGTACTAAATAAAATTTTAGAAAATGCACGTGGTCCTGAAACAAATGTCTCCTAAAACTGAACTGGTGAATATTTAATGTTTCTTGGAATCTCACCAGCTGAAGAACCTTCTCTACTAAATCCTGTTATAAAGCAGAGTTCAACTCTAAAAATGACTTTGCCTTCTAAAGCCATCCCATTTCTATTATTCCTAAATTTTAATATTCAAAGTTACTATGCATCAAATAATTGGGAAGGGTCACTCCAAGTAAAAAGGGCTACATATCTGTCATTGTAAATGCAAAGTACTGTATATAACTTCCCAATATAAACCCTGCTCACCTCTCTCCCAAAATACCTTGCCAAAGAAATTTTTTAAAGAAAATCTGCAATATTCATATTGAACCTTAAAAAAAGATCAAAGTGATAAAATAGCTGTATTTTAAACTCCAAAGAACAATTTCTCAAAAAGCTTCATAATATCACAAGGGGGAAAAGGTCCAGGGGACCCTTTTGTATGTCACTAGGTTCCCCACTGATAGTGCATAAGTGACATTGCCATTCGTGTGATACCTGCCACTAGTCCTCTGTCCTCCACTCAGATGAAACCATCACAGAAGCTCTGCCAGTTCACAAAGTGCTGATGCAACTGTCATGCGACAGGTAAAGCCAAAAACCCACAGGGAACTCACGGGTCAACACAAAAGAGACAGAAATTGCCTATGAAAGAGTGACTGTGTGTGTTAGTGTGTGTATGTGTGTGTGTGTGTGTACCTCAATATATACGTGGGTATATGTGTGTGTGTGTGTGTGTGTGTCTGCACTAAATGAACATTTAACAAAGGCAATAATCACTGCAAGAACATGGCCCAAATGTAGAGTTCACCTAATAGCTAATAAAACAAATGTGAAATTTCTTCTCATATACAGAATATTTATTATGCTAGAATTGTGCAAGGAAAAAAAAACAGAATTTAACATAGATTGTGGGAGAGATCAGTGAAAGAATCAAGTCTCAATTTCATATTAGATAAAAAAGAAAAGTCCTTTTCCTACAACAGCCACAACCTTAATCGATGCTGTATGTAGAATGGCTTTTGAAACTAGTATCCCCCATCTAACCACTAATGATGTAACCACAAGGACCTTTTTCTAGATATGAATAAAGACCTTTCCACATTTAAGTTTAAGTTTGTGAGTTTTAGAGATCATTTCTATTCTGGTGTTTCTTTATGTAAGATGAGAAAAATTAGAACAAAAACATGACTTTAAAACTTGGAATGCCAGAGGAAAATTATTTCTTAAAAAGAGCATACAAAATAGTAAAAGCTTAATTTTCTCATTATCCAGTGATGGATAATCATCATTGATGAATGGAATAACTATCTAAAAGTAATCAAGCTAATTACTTCAGTGTCTTCTTATCATTACTATTGAGATTCATTTTACCACTGTTCCTGTTTTATTACTAATTTGCAGTAACTGAGTTCTGATAGATACAAATGCTGAGGTTCTTAAACTCTTTCTATTTAACTGCTCATCACAACCAAGTCTGTACCCACTCTATACCATATTACATTGGATTAAAAGGAAAAAAAAACTGAGTAAGTTTATATTAGTCCATTTGGAGCTACTATAATAGAACACCAAAGACTGGCTAATTTATGGAGAGAAAGTCTGGAAGTCCAAAACTGAAGGGCTACGTCTGGTCAGGGCCATGCTATGTCATCCCATGGCGCAAGGCAGAAAGGCAAGAGAGAACATATAGAAGAGACAGGGAGGGAGATGGAAAGTACAGGAGCCAGCAAGAGAGGATGAAACTTGCTTTTATAACAAACACTGTCAAAAATAACACCAATTTAACCATAATAATATTAATTTATTCACAAAAGCAAAGCCCTCAAGACCTAATCACCTCTCAAAGACTCTACGTCTGAATGACAATGCACTGGAGCTTAAGTTTCCAACCCATGAACTTTAGGGGACACATTAAACCACAGCAATACTATGAGAAAAATTGAAGGAAAAAACTGAATATTTTTAAAAATGTCTACCAAATGTAGCCATTTGAAATAAGTACAGAATTACTCCTTTTCAAAAGTGAACCACTCAGAATAGCCCTGCAATTGGCATCTTTAAATTTTGAGAGTATAAACAAGGGCACTGCAGACCATGGGTGGCTTTTTAACATTCCCAGAAGTTTAAAGGAAAAGTTTGAGCCTGAAGCAATACAAAGCTACATGACTGGCTGTGCCTTTCAAGTTGGAAAATGAAACCAAATAGTTTAAAAGGTGTTATTTAGAAGCATTAACTTCCCAAAGAACAAAATATAAATGTGAAATGGCTATAGACAAAATGAAGTTTTAGTCTTAGTTAAGAGGAAGTGCTAATATCAATATCTTACCTATACAGAAATTTCAGATTTATCAACATAGGAAAATGATAAATTATAAAACTGGAATTTTAAAAAAGGAAACTTTTTGCCATCCTATCTTACTACATTAATGTATGCTGTTTCTTCACAAAACCAAACACCCTACAGTAGTTAGATAAGGTTTGCTTATTAACCTGAATAACAAAGATAACCAATTTTATAATGTTTATTATCTCAGAAACAGAACAGTTTCTCTAGCATAGTCAAACGTAAATCATTTGAGTTGGGATTATAAAATTATATTTCAGAAGACTTCAACAACCAGGGGCATCAAAGAACCATATTTCCTATGTAAAATCTGAACAAGAAATGAACTCCCCTAGCCTCACAAGGACAGAAATGAAAACTTCAGTCTAGATCCTGGTACAAGGGAGATGAGGAAAATAATAATTCTCTCAGAGGAACTGTTACCATAAGTTACCATAAGCTAACCCTGAAACCCCAAAAAAGAAAAAAAAAAATCTCAAACACAATCCACACAAATATAGCACCAAAACTGATAGCAGGAATAAATATATGTCCCTGCTGGAGGAACTCACCCTCAATCCAGACTTTAAAAATTACAACAAAGTTCAAAGGAAAGGAAACAATTTACAGTTAAAAAAAAAAAATCACAGAACATCAAAACAATCAAAGCAATATGAGTGACTAAGAGCAAGGGAAAAAGAAATAAACCCACAAAATGATTTCAATTACAGAAATTATTAGACAAAGAAAATAAAATGAAATAATTAATCGTTGAAATTATGAAAAGGAAAAAAACAAATTTGAAAAATTACCAAATAATGTACTAGAAATGAAAAACATAATAACTGACATTAAAAACTAAATCAACAAAGTGTCATATTGCACATAGCTAAAGTGAATTAATAAACTTCAACTTAAAACAAAAGAATTTTTTCTGAATGCAATCAAGAGAAAGTAATAAAAGATAAGAGATAATAGAGATGAGACAAAGGTGATAAATAAAGATGATCTTACAAACATACAGTTGGAGTTCCAGAAGATCATAAAATAAGAAGTATTCAAAAGGATGGTACATAGAAGTTTCCAGAATTCCTAAAAATGCTAATCCTCAAATGCAGCCTATGTAAAATCTAATAAGACTATTTTTTTTTTTAATTCATACCCAGAGACATCCAATTGAAAATTCAGAACAGAAAAAGAAAGAGAGAATCCTTAAGGAGCGTGAGAGTATCTTTAAAGAGTCTTAGAAGGAATCAGAGTTTGAAAAAGAAGTGGATTCCCTGACAAGGGAAACAAAATGGGCTTGACCACTTAATTCTTAATAGTAATAATAATATTCAGAAGACAACGGAATGATTTTTTTTAATATGCTGCGAGTAATTAGCTGTCAAATAGAATTTATTATCCAGGGTAACTTTCTTTGAGAAAGCAGGCAAATTAAAAGTATTGTGATAAACAAAAATATATCCTTCTTTCTGCAATCTCTGCCCTCCCCTAACCCTGACTCTCCCTCTTCCTCTTCCTTCTCTCCCTTTCTTTCCAAAGGAAAAGCAAAGGATACATGTCAGATAGAAGACAAATATCCCAAACAGAAGCCTGATATACAGGAAGGAATGGTGAAAAGAGGTATCAATAGAAGCTTAAATATAATAGGCACTGTGTATGATAATAAAAGCAATGTCTAACTTATGAAGGAAGAAAGAAGATAGCACTATAAAATATTTACCAGTAAAAACACGAGTAAGTTAAAATTGGGTTTTGTAGAGTAAACTGCTTCTTAGGAATTCGTATTTTTTAAGTGGAGGAGGAGCTGACACAAAAATAAATAAATACCACAATCTCAATGTTTAAACAACATTAGTTTATTTTCTCACAGTTCCCGAGATTGAACATCCAAGGAACCATCAGGATTAGTTTCTGGTAAGGCCTTTCTTGCTGGCTTGTGTTCTCTGACATGCGTATCTTCACATGGCCTTTCCTCTGTACACACAGAGAGGGACAGAGAGATCTCTGTGCCTCAACAGAGATATCAGATCAGGCCTCTACCCATTTAACCGTAACTACCTCCTTGTATCACATGTAATATGATAATAAATAAACCCAAATATATCAGTCTTCATTCAAAATAGATTAAATTATTCAGCTAAAAACAAAGAACCAGCTATGTGCTATTTACAGGAGACACATCTAAAAACATAACAATATAGATCCAACTTGAAAGCCAAAGAGAAAAGAAAGATATATCAAGCTTTCGTGATCTGTATTGTTTTATAACTGTCAAAAGACTTTAATTAGCCAGGTGTGGTGGCCCACACCTATAATCCCAGCGGCAAGGATCAAGAGTTCAAAGCCAGCCTCAGCAAAAGAGAGGCACTAAGAAACTCAATGAGACCCTGTCTCTAAATAAAATATAAAATAGTGCCCCTGAGATCAATCCCCAGTAACCCCCCCCCAAAAAAAGACTTTAAATCAAAAAACACTACTAGAGATATAGAAAGTTCAATTTATAATTTACGCAGATATTTAAAAATCTAAACTTACATCTAACTACAAGCCTCAGAAAGCAAAACATTAATTATCAAGTTGAAAATGATAAATCCATGTTTTAGTCAGCTTTTGTACCACTATCACCAAAATACCTGACAAGAACAACAGAGAAGAGGGTAATTTTATTTGGAGCTCATGGTTTCAGAGGGCTCTGCCCACAGATGGTCAACCCCCTATCTCTGGGCCTAAAGTAAAGCAGAACATCATGGCACAAGCACATGGCATAGGAAAGCAGCTCAGGACATGGCAATCAGGAAACATCAGTTAGCTCTGCTCATGAGGGACAAAACTGTCTCATAGATAAGCTTATGAGGCATACTACATATCCACGTCTTAACAATCCATTAAAATCTCTCTTAATAGAATAATCAAGCAGACAAAAACATCAATAAGTAAAAAGATTTTAAAAACACAATTAAAATGTTCACATTATAGATACATGTGGAACAGTACACCCAGAAACTAGAGAATACATGTTACTTTCAAGCTACACATGTAACATTATTAAAGGAGACTACTTGTGTGGCACATAAAGCTAAACTCAACAAACATCACAGAAATGGTTCGATACAGACAACAAGCTCTGACCATATCACAAAATTAGTAATTAGAAAGAACAACAGTAAGTTAGGAAACACCATCCTCAATTCATGGGTCAAACAAATCACAGAAAATCCTCAGAAACATACAATAACAAAACTCAGAAATAACAATAACAAAAACTCTAATATGCAACTAAAGTGGTGATTTGAGGGAAATTCAAAGTCCTTGAATGAAGCAAGTAAGCACCCAACCTGAGAAATCCTAATAAAGGCAAAATAAAAACATGGAGAAAGAAAATAAAAGTATAAAAATGAATGAGTTAGAAACAAGCACTTAATAGAAATGATCAGCAAAGCTAAAAGTCGCTTCCCTAAAAATATTAAAAAAATATATTTCAAGACTGATGAAGGGAAAAGAGAACACAAATTAGTATCATCATGAAGAAAAAAGTGGAACATATCACAGGTGTGGCAATGATTAAAACAGACTAAAAAAATATAATAGAAAACTTGAAGCTATACTTGTAAAAGAAGAGTTACAATCATAAATAACCCTTAACAAAAAAAAATGGATGAATTTTAGAATTCATACAATAAAACACTGAGTGATGAAAACAAACTACAGCTACAAACAACATTGATCAATGTTGTTCAAAACCATAACAGTGAACAAATGAAACAAGAATAAGAGTGTGTGAGAGCACGTGTATGTGTGAAGAGAGAGATAGAGAAGATAACTCCATTTATGTAAAGTCCAAAAATAATCAAAAATAAAGAATACACAGCTTTCGGAATAAATAAGAGTTGCCTCTGGGTGAGGAATAAATAGAGTGATTCTAGGCCTGTTATATTAACTTTAGTATAGGTTCATGGATATTTAATTTTTAACTTATAAAAATGTTTTACATCCTTTTATATGTAAAACATACTTCACCATAAATATTATTAAAAGAAAAATATTTTATGCCGTGAAATCAGTTTCAATAGGATATCCTGAACTTTCCTATAAACAATGAACTTCCACAAGATCTCATAAAAAAAAGAAAATTTACCTGTTAAATCTATCCATACCTGTTGGTATGGATCCATACCTATACCTTTTATACCAATATATAAAGATGGTATAAGATGACACTCAACTAAACAAAAAGCTCATTTTGAAGGACTAAAACAAAAGAAAGCAACAGGAAGTAAAAGAGCAGAGAACCTAAGCTTGAGTTGGAGAAAGGAGAAAAAGTGACTATTCTAGAGTGGAGAACACAATGTCTGAAAAAAGAATAAATGGCCCAGAAAATAAGTCTGGAGGTGGATTATGTTTATTTTACCTTACCTTCCATAGTCAGATCATAAAAATGGAATATACAAACATGAATGCATTCCTTAGGGTCATGTCTTGTGGCTAAAGATAACTTCAGTTCTAAAAGTGAAGAAAAAAATTTCTCTCTATATTTCACCATCAGTCCTTATGTTTTAACATATGTCCTCTTGCTAATTTCTGTCCATTTTAGAGCTCTAGTTCTGTTCCTGGAAATACCATATTTTCATGATAGACAGAATGATAGCTATGTGGTTTCAAAAAGGTAATTTATGGCTAAGATGAAGTTTTTCATTTTTAACAGAAATGAAGAAAGATACAAACATATGGATAAAATAGACACAGACATAGACAGGCACATGCGCGCGCGCGCGCGCGCACACACACACACACACACACTCACAGAGAGAGAGAGAGAGAGAGAGAGAGAGAGCTCAAAGTTAATAATGTGTTTAAGCCTTCCAAATGTATTCTAAATGCTAAGAGTCCAGAAGTATACACATACAGGGCAGGGGAAAAAAATCTTTAAATTTTAGAGACAACTCCACAGGAAACAAAAATCATCTATTATACTACAGCAATTAAGTGTGCATCAATAAATGTGGTGAAGAGATAACATAGGAATACAGTAAAAGAGACTTAAATTGAAAAAGGGAAAACATTCTCATCTCTCATCGCATACTATCAACTGTTATGTCTGTTTTGTTGGAAATATCCATTAATAGTAACAACTGAGAACTAATGAATGATTTTGGGTTGAGGCTAAATCTTCATAAACATCTAGGATTTTTTCATTTGGATAATGCACTGGTCAGTCAGGTCTGGGTTCAAATCCTATCTGACTTAAACGAAAGGCTCAAATATATTACACTAAGCAAATAATATGAATAAGAATAATAAACTGCAAAAGATAACCAAGGAAGACCATAAGTAGGTCTATAGATTTTATATCAGGAATAAGGTCAATGTAAAACATCAGTACCCTTTATCTCTCCCAAAATATTCTACCTCTAGGACTTTACTCAAGTGGAATAATCATAGACAGGTATAAAAATGAGCTACAAGATAATCACTGTTATATACAGGGGGGAAAAATCCTGGAATATTACAGCATATCCCCAACAAATTATGATATATCCATAGAACAATATTATTCATTATTCAAAATATTATACATTATTCTGTGACATGAAAAGTGGTTTGTGGAAGACCAATCTAGCTCGTGACTGGGTCCAACTCCCCTGCTGAGTGGTATGGCATCCGTGGGGTGGTCACTCTGCTGGACAGCCCTGGTCTTCTAAGGTTCCAGTGACTGTGTCTTGTGCAGGAGCTTGTCTCTCCACATCCCCAGGGATCCAATCACCTCACCTGTCCTTGTAACCCTGTCCCCCTTGACCTTCATTGGACGGGATTTCCTAAGAATTTAGATTCCCCTCATAAAAGCTCACTCCAAAGCGTGCTTGCTCTCTCGCCAGCCTCTTCTGTAGTTCATCACTCTCCCATTTGGAGAGCTTGAGGCTGAGGGCAGAGGAACCCTCCTGGATCTTGGTTTAAAAGTACATTGTGTGTCTGTTTTATTTCTAACACCTTCAGAATTTCCCCTGAGTGACCTTGAGTTAGCCATCTGTGCTGGACGCAAATGGCAGTGGTTCATCTTTACGTTAAAATTACAAAACAATATATAAAAGTGCCATTTCTAGAACTTATTTTTCTATATATGAATATAAATATATATGTGTATATATACATATGTGTATATATACATATGTGTGTATATATATATGTGTGTCTATAAAAAAACAAAATGATAACAATAGTTATCTGTAGACATAATCTTTTTCTTTTCTTGTCTGGATTTTTAAAATTTTCTATAACATTTGTCATTTTCACAAAAATAAAAAAGTGTTAGAGTTGAGAACAAAGATTTGAAATCTTACAATGGCAACTATACGCAAAATGCAGAAATCAAAATGAGAAGTTACCAACATCATTACTACACCGTTATATGAGAGCCTTAAACCCAAAACTCACACGTACATTATTAAACAACTGGATAATGCAAGAGAAGGCAGAGCATTTGAAGAAATACTGAGTGGGAATGAGCTGAGAGAACTGAAGAACAGACCTCGGTTAGTTCTGGATAGTGTAAAAATTTTAGATAGCATCATGGTTTATGCAGGTTTCATCAAAATGAAGCAGATAGACTGCTTTACATACAACCCAGAGGAAATGGAAAAAAATAAGTTAAAATGATGAAAAGACTGTATTATATTACAAATACATATTTAGGCAAACATTCTTCCCTCTGTAAGGCAATAGGTGCTAGGCCTAGAATAGTTCCTTCTCCCAAAACTTCCTTTTGTCTATATCCTCCCAGGATCTAATAAGAGGAAAAAACTTACAGCAGGCACCCTCAGCAAGAGATTCGGAACCCAATACCTGGCACAGAAATTAACCAGTTCTTAGGTAACTTTCAGTTGAAAACCTTTATTCTTATCCAGACATCAGACATCTTTAAAAACCTATGAATGATCTTTCTCAAATACTGCCTATATATTTATTTTTGTTTTTTTAAAAACTGGGAGGAGGTGAGGACACCTCTCTTTGGAAGGAAACAATTATAATATAGAATTATGTCCCTTCTGCACTGTCCTTTCCCAGGTTGATGCTTAGAAGTTTCCACATTAAAAAACATTGTCCAAAATAGTTTTCAAATGTTTTAATTGTACAGACTGAGTTAAGTCAATTGAGACAAAGAAGTTAACCGAATACCTTTGGTCAAAACTCCTAAAAAAGTATATAAAGCAAACAACTATAATGACAAACAAGGGTTTCAACTGAAAATTATCTAAGAATCAATTAATATATACGCCAAGTGTCTGAAATAGTATCTGGCTGGGGATGTTGTTAATCTAAATTGGGCCTGAGAGAATGTAATTTCTTTAGCATTATCACTCAAAGGAAGTACTAATAAAAATAGTGTTACTGTTAATTTCAATAGGTGACCACTCGCTTACCCTCTTAAGTACAAATATATACTCATTTGCCCAAGACCCCAGAGCCATGTTAAAATCCAAATTAATTCATTATGTTTATAATGAAAATGGATGTATATCCCAGTATATTAAACTAGTTTCATTCTTGAGCTTTCTAAATTGTCTGTCAAAAAAACAAAAATGGGCAGAAATTAATTTGACCAATCCTGTCCATATTTACTGGCATAGAGGTAAAAAGCCATTTTGTCCTATGTGTCAAACTCAAAGACTGAAACAGCTTGCTGTCAGCCTCAGAAACCATTTTTTACAAGCATGGCACACTGCCTTTAGCCAACTAAACACTAAAGCATGTTAGGCTTCCCACACTGCAAATTATGTGGAATTCTCTCCACATTTTGTGGTTGCAAAAGCACTATTTTGTGGATCACACAGTTCAAATTAAGGGCACATCTGACCTTAAACAGAAAATTCCCATGAAACAAACTATAATTGACCAAGATCCCATCGGCCTTGAAAGTCTGTGATCTCAGGCTCATAATCAAACATCTCAAATATTAGGTTTTTTTTGAAAGCTAAAGACATAGTAATGTCAACTCTTTTAAAGTTCTTATTGTGTTTCATATGAATTCTAAAACTTCATCACAAATATGAATGTCATAATTGCAAAGAAAATTGGGGAAGGGTATGCCACCTGCTACAGTGGACATTTATAGCAAATATAAACACTTTTGGGGCAAAGCCTAACAAATTTAGACAAAAACCAAAATTAGATGGATGATATTCATCTAATTTCTAATTTTCATACATTTGCTGAAATGTAGTAGCTTCAACCAAGAAATGTGATTAAGAAATATTCCAAAGATGAGATAGTTTTCTTTACAGTGAATGCAGCATTGTATTATAGCATTAATGTAATGCAAGCATTAATGCATTAATGGGTCACTCTCTGAAATCAAATGCTACTTAAGTCATGTTTAACATAAAAGTTTCAGAACTTCCCCAAGATTTGCTTCTTATACTTTTGAGGTCTACTCTGTAAGTTCCAGACTTAAGAATGAGTGCCTTCAAGGTCATTTCTGAAGTGCTAAAAGAATAAAACACTATACTGTGAAGCAATTTTTTTTCCTACAGATTCCTCTACTACAAATAAATTATTGAAGTTTAAGAAATGCCTAGTTCAGTCATCTATGGTGGAATAATTCAGTCCATTTTAACAGATAAATATATGCTTAAGATTATTATTATATGGTTCCTGGTCCAAGCTTTCTAAGAATTCCAGAAAAGTTAGAAAACAGCATTTTTAACATAAATGCTAAAAAGTTGACAAGCCTTAATAAAAACTATTTTTAGCTTCTAATCTTTAGACCTGCTAGTCGTTTATTTTTTGTAACTTTGTTAATTTATTATTATTTTTTAATATGGTACTGAGGATTGAACCCAGTGCTTCACATATGCAAGGCAAGCACTCTACCACTGAGCCACAACCCCAGCCACTAGACCTGCTGTTCTTAGTATATATGTATCATCATATCCCTGAATGGTTTTCACTAGGCTAGACAGACAAATATAGATGTAAGTGTGGTACAGTTATAAGACCTATATCAGTCCATGCGTGTGTGTATGTGTGTGTGTGTGTCTGCATGTGTTTACACATATGTAGTTTCAAAAAGAACCATTCATGAAACAATCATCCCAAATAAAATAAACCTATAAGAACTCTCAAGGAACTCACATTAATCAAGGAATTCTAGGAATTAAATCACATCCATCTTTGAACCCCAAATTCTTACCTTCTATCCTGAAGTCCTAATGGTACAACAGTAACTGAGTTAGGATTTTTAAGTCTGTGACTTTTCTAAGCAAATTTTTCTCCAAAAATGTTTAGTTGGCTACAAATTTTGGAAAAAATGTTTGAGAAACTGAGGGATTTTGTTTGTTTTTAAGTTTCAGTTCTGGTATATTCTACAGCAAAGTGACAAAATTATACTCAGAATCAAAAATCTATGTCCCATATAAAATTTTACAATATTAATGGTTATTTTAAGATGTTTTCTTTCAAAATTTCCCCATTGCAAAAAAAGATATTTCCCTACAATATCCTCTAATTGGGTAGTACATGTCTTTCACAAACAAAATTACATGTAAAGCATATACTTGAAAATTTTAGTACTTCATGACACTCTTTTCTTCAAATAACTTCTCCCATTTCATTTGTATTATTCAAAGTAATCTGGATGATGTAATCAATGTGCCACAAAATTTTACCTTTGCAGTACTTCACAAAATAAAGGTACTTTTCATCAGCACCTCTGATTTGCAGCTGACATCAGATGTACACACTGTTGAGTGGAAAGACAAACAAGAATAGACTGAAGTGGCCAGAGGCATAGGGTGTGAGTATATGGGGTTTTCTTCACCCATGAGAAACACAGAAAAAGAAAACTTACCCCCTTGTGTAATAAATGTACCTATGTATTAGGTTTCATATTACATACCTCATCCATGGATAAAACTGTCTGAAACAACATCAAATTATGCAAGAAACATCAGGTTTTATTTGCAGTTCTTAGAAATGTTACTCCTAAAATTAGTTGGATCCTTCTTAATCTAAGAATGAAAAATGAATTCCTCAATAAACAAAGAAAATCCTATTCTTAAAGATATAGCTAAACCTCATCCTCTCACTGAAAAAAAAAAAAACTTCATCATAGTACAGGTATGCTGTATTTCATAAGTGTCGAGGCTGAATATAAATATTTCATCAAAGACTAAAGGATCACTTTGAAAATTTGGGCCAGCCCTGGGGGAAAATTCTTTTTAAAGATGTTTTTGAAGGCTTTGTAAGTACTCTGAGATTCCAAAATATGTTTTCTTTAAGAAAAAAGGAAAAGAAAAAGAATTTTTTTTTTTTTTTTTTTTTTAAGAGGGGAGACAGAAGCAAAATCAGGGCGAGGCTGAAAACCTACCAAGGCTAAAGACACATAGCTCCTCCACAAGCTTAACCGCATGCTAAGAGGGAACCTCTTGGAACTGTTGGAGCTCGCAGGGAGCCTTCCACCTGGGCAAACAAGGTGAATTTCGGCCAAGAGCGGCGAGATCACAGTGTAAAAAGTTCAAGAGGAGTCGATCCCCTTCCTTTGGCTCACAGCACTTCGCTTCTGGAGCCGGCGGCCCGGCAGGGAGCAGCCGGCACCGGGTGCCGGTCTGCAGCCACCCGCTTCCTAGAAGGCCTAACTGCTCCGGCCGGTAGGGGACCCGGCTGGGAGGCTTCGGGAGGCGAGCAGGCACCCGCAGGAACAGAGTCCCCGCCAGCTCCCTGTGTGTGGCGCTGGCTGCTGCAATGACTCCAGTCCAGCTGCAAAAATCTTACCGCAAACCCAAGCTGCTCTGGCACAACTTCAGTCTCAGCAGCCTCAATTCCCCCGCGCCCTCTGCCACACCGCACACCGTCCCCACCCGGAGGGTCCCAGCACGCCCCGCCCCGCCCCGGGCGGCTACCTGTCCCGGGGGCCGAGGACCCCAGGCTCACCTCATACAAAGGGCAGCGCGCGGGCGCCTCAGGAAGAGCTCGGGGAGCATGGCCTCATCCAGTTCCTCCAGGAACTTTCCTGACATAGCACTTCTCTCCTCCGCTGCTGAGAACAGGGCTTCCAGGCAGAGGAGGAGGACAACGATGAGGAGGCGGAGGTGGCTGTGAAGGCGGCGGTGGCGGCGGGAGCTGGAGCAGAAAGTGAGGAGCATCGCCGACTGGAGCCTCCGCCTCGCGATCTGCCGTGGGGTTCCCGCCCCCAGGGTAACCAAAGCTCCCTCTTAAAGGCGCCGGCCCCGTTTTTGGCCCGGAGGTGGTGTGGGTGTGTGGGTGGGAGGGAGGAAAGGAGAACCGAGAAGGAGCCTAGTAAAGAGGGAGGATGCTAGTAGAGACGGAGGGATACTGGGAAGCCATGGCCCCGGCTGTGCCCGGGCTGATCGCTGGCCCTTTTCTGGCTCTTTCTCTTCCAGCCTCACTGGTGTCCCACATCTGGTCGCCCCTCCTGGGCAAAAGGCACCAAGGCTATGGCAAGTGCTTGGACCCCCGCGCTGAGCCACCCCAACGGCTGGCCTGCAACCCACTACAGTTCATGGAACCTCTCCTTGTTCCTAACTGTGCACACTCCTATTAGGGTTTTTGACTCCCGCCCCCACCGCGGCACCTCCCTTCCCCCCGCTCCCCAAAAGTAGGCGAACCCAGCCTGCGATTGCCCAGTGGAATTTTATTTCCCAAGGCTGCTTACCTTTCCTCCCTGGTTATTCTTTCTTCTCTGCAAACACTGTAATGAGGGTTTCACCTAAGAAGGAGTGCAGGAAAATGAAGACTAGCTGGGGGCCCTACACAGATCTTTGAAGGTGTTGCTGATGTGTGCCCTGCCTGAGAGACTTGCCAAGTGCCCTCCTTTACCCCATACTAAATGACCACTTCCTAAGAGAACTTCAACTGGATTTCTAGAACCGTTGACTTTCATGAAGGAAGGCTGGCTGCAAAGATCGCCAAATTGAAGTCCAGGAAGTCACCCCAGAAAGATCCTGCCTTAAGATGTAAATGATGCTGCATGTGAAATGCAGTTATTAAGTTACACATGATATTGGTTTTCCAGGTACCTTCGTTTGTGATAACTATTGAGACCACAGCAGAGTGGGGATATCCAGGGGACTCACAATATCAGCAGCTATCACCACCCAACAGTAGCTCCAGGGTGTGAGTAGCAGAGGGTCTGCCACTGTCCACTGGCTTGCTTTGCTACCTCATTGCTTCTTAGTACTGTGGGCCCTCAGCATAGTGTGGTACAATACTATGCATTTGCATTCTTCACTATGTCTTCTGAGTAGTGGACAGGTTATTTGGGGTTAAGGTACAGGCTAGGCTCCAAAGCACTGCTTCTAGCACAGGACTGAGAAGAAATGGTATTTTCTAATTCACACAAAAACACTTACAGGCCTGAAACACTTTCAGGCCATCACAGGCCTGAAACTAGACCCCAACATCTTAGTTCTTCCCCTTCTGCCACCTATAGCTGTGAAGAAGTGCTTATGCTGAACTGGTAGAGGGAAGAGGGCAGGAAGAAAATATGCAAAATTGAAAGAAACTTCTGTTACCAGATAGAGAAGAAGTAAACTCTGGGCTCTATAAAAGCAGAAGACAGGAAAGGAGATTAACAGTAAGCAAGATTGAAGATATCCTGATTTTATAATAAATGCCTGTATAGTATGGATAATTGAATGTGACAGACACCCACCTCAAACTGACTTAAGAAAACCTACAACAGAAGTGGCTGAAATTCACTGGCTCATATTTTCATAAATCCTAAAAGTACAGCAACTTTTCTATTTTTCCTCCAGATGCCCAAAGACTATCAGGGTTCAGTTTCTCTCCCTATCTTAGCTTTGATTATACTTGTTCTATTTTCTCTAAGCAAGGTTAAGATCTGCAGCCCCAGGCTTACCTCCAACCACCTTGGCAACTGATCCAATCAGCAAGAGAGCAGACCAAGAATCTCTCTCCTGGAAACTAACCATTATAACCATGAAGTGGAATGCACACTAACTGACTGAAGTCATTTGCCTATGTTAGATGAACATCAAGTGAAATAGCTTTAGTGTTCCATTATCCATATACAACCAAACTAGATAAACTGAGTAGAAAGTAAGAGGTTTTCCCAAAGGAAAATTAAAGTGTCATTAGCAAAGAAGGGGAATGAGTATTGTAGATAAAAACCATAGATACCCCCCGTTCCCCAATATCCAACCAACTACCTATCTGTCCCTTTTAGCAGTAGTCTAAAGATTGAAATGACAAGCATACCAATAGTCGTGGAGTTGCAAGGAATTTAACCAGCCAACCATATCCTTTGACCTCAGGAGCCACTAGGAGGTCCTCAGTGATATTGAAAACATTACTTGCAAATAAACAATATGCAAGATATACTTGTATTTGGTAATGTTTCCCTTTAAATTATGATAACTGGGGCTGGGGTTGTGGCTCAGTGGTGGTGCTTGCTTAGCATGTGTGAGGCACTGGGTTCAATTCTCAGCACCACATACAAATAAATAAAATAAAGGCCCATCAATAACTAAAAAATATTTTTTAAAAATTAGGATTACTCCACCAACATACATCCCAAACCTAAGGCCAAATCCATTGTTAGGCCTTATGTCATTGTAAGCAATTCAACTAGATGAGTACATAAAAATTCCTTGTTACAAGGAATTTGTTACAAACAATTCCTTATATTCATTCTACTTGAAAAAACAAATGACCCATAAATAATCTCATGTCAGTATCTAAGTGCCACAGGGTCCAATTTCATTTAAACAATTCAATAACTTCTTTTCAGAGATAGGATAAAAGAATTTATATTTTGGCCTACCAAAAAAATGCCAATTTCTACTTTTTTCTTCCCACCCAAGAAACTTTCTTATAGATGCTAATCAAAAGAGTTTTATATTTTCTTCCTTAATTTGTAAGTTTTATAGAATTTCTTACATATCATATAAAACAGACATAAACCTGCAAGAGGCTTTAGAATAATCTAAAGGGAATCTTCAGTAATAAAGGAATGAAAGTTCAAAAGTTGGCTTGTGTTGAGCTGTCTTTCACATCTGTAGAGTGCCTGCCTTGAAGCATACAGAAGCAAAAACATAGAATATGGTCATTATCCTCAAAGAGATTAAATTTAGTCAAGGAGACATAACCATCAAAGACATAAAACAACTACAGAGCATCACAATACACCATATAATTTAGTATAAAAATGAGTGATGAAATCTCACATTAAAAATAGGTATGAGAACCCTGTTTCATAAATATATAAGAGATTTAAGACTATCCTTTGATTTTTGCTAGTACAGCTAACCCATGTAATTATTGATTACTATACACTATGAGTTCTAAATTGTACTTTAAAAGCTAAATTTAGCTAAATGTAAATATTAAGGTGAAACACTCTACTAAGTTGGTGTTATCCAAACTAAGATTATCTGTAGCAATAGTCTGGGATTTGTATGGAATAACAAGTTTGTTTGGTATTTATTCATGTCATTTGATGTTTTATAGCTAGAGTTTATAACCTGATGTGAATAAGTTATATACACAATTTTGTGTTACTCTTCACACTGGTATTAGAATTTAAATGTATTTTTGAAAGGTAATAAGGACAGCCTTATCTGTTTTAAGGCAACATTGTAAAACACGAAAGAATTTTGCCACTTTTTCCACATACAAAAAATTAAAAACTCCCTTAGCCTTTGGGGAGCAGGGGAAGTAGACATGAGAGGGGCTGGGGTTGTGGCTCAGAGATAGAGAGCTACCCTACCACATGTGAGACCCTGGTTTTGATCCTCAGCAAGGCATAAAAATAAATAAAATAAAAGTATTGTGTGCAACTACAACTAAAAAATAAATAATAATTTAAAAAATAGGCATCAGATTAAGAGACATTATGGACTTGAGTATTCTTGGAAACACTTTTTAGCAGGGAGGAAACTTGATAGCCTTTGGGGGAAAAAGCAGAGATAAAAGGAAGGTGCTTTCCAAGTGATAAAACAAAGTGAGAAGGCATTGAAGGGAAAAGTTACTGACATTTATTGGAACATAAAGCAAACCTATACTGTTATGTCAAGATTGTCATGATTTAGAAAAATATTTCAAACAAAGTAATGAAATGATTTTACAGGATATTACCATTATTGTCTGTTGTTGTTGATCATTTTTGTTTTTGTTTTCAGTGCTGGGGTTCCAACTCAGGACCTCATGCATACTAGGCAAGTATTCTACACTGAGCTACTCCCCAGTTCCAGCCACTAATGTTTCAATTAAAATAAAATATCAGAATGTGTTCTACTTAATAGATTAAGAAATATTTGTTAGGCCAGGCATGGTAGAACACACCTGTAATCCCAGCAGCTCAGGAGGCTGAGGCAGGAAAATTGCAAGTTCAAAGCCAGCCTCAGCAATTTAGAGACCCTGTCTCTAAATAAAATATAAAAAAGGGTTGGAATGTGGCTCAGTGGTTAAGTGTCCCTGGGTTCAATCCTTGGGGGGTGTGTATATATATATATATATATATATATATATATATATATATATATACACACACACACACACATATATATATTATTTGTTAATTAATACTCATATTTTATTTTCATATGTATTCTGAGTTATGATGTAAATTCCATGTCTTATTTTGTGCCATGTTCAAAACAAGTTCAAATCCATTGGTTCTGAAGCCAAATATACTGGGTATGATATTCTACTTTGTGGCAAGATATTAAGTAAATAACATCTCTCCAAGCATGAATTTCCTTATGTGTAAGAGATTTTCAGCACAGTCCTCTATACACAGTAAGAGTTATAAGTGATACTTCTTATATGATGATTAGATTGAAGATGTTAAACCCTGAGTACCAAGAGGTTTTTTAAAAATGCCAATGTCTGGGGCCTACCCTCAGAAACCCAGATTGATTCTATTTGGAGGTTGAATCTGAATATCAGTGAGATTGAGTTCCCCAAGTGATTCCAGTGTATAGTCATGGCTGAGAACCCTGGTTTGTAACCAGTGAAGAACACATTTAGCACCTGAGGAGCATGATGATACAAAGTGGGCACAGTGGTCTCCATGATTTATTTTTCTATGTCTTCACCAAGCCGTAGATAGCATGCTAAGTGGTTAGTAGAATTCTAACTACTTTATTTTCAACATTGCCTCTGAAATGTACTCAACTGTGGTACAAAATGCTCAGGGTTTATCTCAGTTAGTAGCACAGATGAATCCTGAGTCATAATTTCTTGTGTATCTTACCACATGCACAATTTATGGTCAGTTATCAGCATACAGTAGTTTCTGTAGATGTTAAAAGTGAATAAAATGACATCAAAACTCCCTAAGGAACAGAAGAACTAGAAAGAAATGGCATTGGGAATCTATAAACTGAATAATTAGCAAATGACACATTAAATTTCAGCTATTTTCATCCTGACTTTTAACAGTGTACCTTCTAAATATAATAATTAGTGATGTGCTTTTTGTAACTTTACACTCATTAATCCATTTTGAGTGTTTATAACTTACTCATTTTTTTCCCTATCCAGTCAATCCCTTAGTGTTGAAGCAGGAAAAACTCCTTCAAATACTATTTATTTAAGAGTTTCAGAATTCAGAACCATTGGTATTTTGCCTGGTTATTTTGTCTATGTAAATTCAGATGTCTTCAGACTTCAGTTGGGGAAAGAAAATAAAGGTAGTATAATTTTGAATCTCTGCAGGGAGATATAGCAACTAACATAAGGGAAAAAATTCCAAAAACTTCAAGTCTGATAACTAGACCATGATATTATAAAATTGAAAGTACCCAGAACCACGATGAAGTCTTCTTGTCTGAATCTGAATCTAATCCAACCTCTAGACCTGACAGGAAACACAGAGAAAAAGGGATCAATTAAAACCACCCCAAGGAGGCAATCAATCAGATCTAGATGTCAAGCATTCCATAAGAAGAATGACCTGTTTTCTCTACCAAATCAATTGCATGAAAATGGGTCCGATTTTAAAAACTAAAACAGATTTAAGAATCATAATAATTAAATGCAAAGTGTGAACTTTGTGTTCTGTTTTTAACACACCCGCAGTGGGAAAAACTCTCAACATAACCAGGAAAACCAGATTATGAACTAAGTATTAGATACTATAAAGGAATTATAATAAATATTAGGATGACATATCAGTTATATATAGACAAAGTGTCATCAGAGAGACATCCTGAAGAATTTTTAAATCCTACAAAATATTGAAAGAAGGAATAAATGAGAAAAGGACTTATAATTTTTGAAGCTGGGAGGTAGATTCATGGAGGATTATTATCCTCTTGTCCTTATTATGGAAAGTTTCATAATAAGTAGATTTTTTTAAAGAGAGAGAGAGAGTTTTTTAATATTTATTTTTCAGTTTTCAGCAGACACAACAACTTTATTTGTATGTGGTGCTGAGGATGGAACCCTGGCCGCACACATGCCAGGTGAGCATGCTACCGCTTGAGTCACATCCCCAGCCCAATAAGTAGATTATTTAAAGAACTTTTTTTGATGTCAAGATAACTTTTTATTAAAATCTTTCTCTTGGCTTTGTTCATAATACAGTGATATATGTGGATCTAACCCTGGTTGCATATTAAATATTTTTAGAAACAAGCTCTTGTCCTTTCTTATAATATTTTGGCTAATATTCACATTTCAGGCATCTTTTAACACACTGAACACCGAGGACAAGGTGTGATTGCCAGTATTTTTGCTTGGTGGCTTATGATTAGGCTGAAAGAGTGTCTCAGAGGGAAAGCCCACAACCATTCTACACAGTTGGTCTCTATATAGTGGCTGTGCTCTCTCGCCAACTCTCTCTATGCTTTATTTCTTTCCCATGTAGGTGGCACCCAGTTTTATGAAGGCTCTGGCTTCCTCTACCTTGAAATGTCCATGGTGAAGTCTACAGGTGTGTTAGGGATTAACTGGCTGGATGCTTCTATTTTTGCAAACTTTTGTAGAGATGTGATCTCTTGGCCTTCTCCCTTCCTTCAGTCTTCCCCATTACACTATTTTCTACCGCTTTGAGTAGGCTCATGTACACGTGCACGTGTGCTGTCACATATACTTGTGCGCCACACAATGAGCCTCCTTTTAGTCCACGTTTTATGCTGGAGTTTCTCCAGCACTGATACATGGACCATGATTGCACATAACTAAATGTTAGGAGAAAGTAACCTTTAATGTGTCTATTTAATTTATTATGAATATAAAATACAACTCATTGATTATATCATTTCATGGACATATCTTCTTAGGATAAGGCTAGGTTTTTTAAATTAGTCATTTAAAACTAATAAGCGAATAAAAGTGCAGATATTTTGAGGATACGTAAAACTTGTGAAGGTATTTCATATCTGACTAAGGACTAAGAGTTTTGAAAATTCTGCTTTATAGCTGCATAAGAGTGTATAGCTCATGCACTGCCAGCTCAATTCAACAGGAGCTTAACTAAACATGGAAGATAGCAGAACAGTTAAGTAAATGCTTTGGCATTTAATTATCATAAATTCTACTTCTAGTTCCACCATGGCAGAGGGACCTCAGGCAGTTATTTAACTTTTTTGATCCTCAGATTTTTCATCATCTATAAAATAAGAATAGGAATAATGTGTTGGAAAGCTTAAATAAAACATTTATCTGTAACACTTAAGACAGTTCTTGATACAAAGTTAATGTCAATGCATGTTTAGAGCCATCACCAGTGACACATAATTCGTATTTTTCTGATGTTCTTTAATCTCATACCCTTTTAGAAAGTTGTAAAATGGCTGGCAGCTAGCTTGAAAACTTTCTATTAGGAAATACAACTAACATATCTGTGTCATCAAGAATGAGGAGAGTTTTTTAGCATAATTTTTTCCACAAGTGGTATGTTTCTGATGATAATAAATTGTATCATTTTTATCACATTTGTAATCACTCAGTTTTCATCATTTAAATTTTTAAAAACTTATAATGAGCTCTCACAAAAAGTATTATTTCAAGAACCTTAAAAGACTATTTAGAAACTATAAGATCTCAGTATTTCATATATTTTTTTAAAAAAAATATAATGGATAAACATTTATTTGCATTGAAGAGAATTTTAACTCAAATTTTTCTGGATTTTCCTGGAAATCACAATTTTAAGTCCTCCATTTAAAAATACTAATCCTAAAGAAAACAATTATTCTCAAAATTACTCATAGTCATTTTTATTCCTTCTTATACACAGTTATTTGACTTATAATATTTATTTCTAAACCTTTTCTTCTGATGTTAGATATGTAAAATACACAGATACAAGAAAAGATAATAAATCAGTATGCCAATAAAAATGTTTGAATATGCCCAATGTGGTGGTCATTAGAAATGTACCACTCAGCTGCCCTGGTGCAGGGATCTCACATCATTTCTAACCTGCTCCCCTGAAGATCCATCATTACATTCACTTTGGCCGTTGGGGGATTCTTCTAACACCTAACTTGATTGATTGCCTCCTTGGGGTGGTTTTAATTGATCCCTTGGCCTGGCCAAAGTTTCCTTAGAACTTCACAGCAGTGTAAGATCCTTCTTACCTGATCCTTCTTCCTTTTCTGTATCCTTCCACAGGTGTAAGAACTGCATCATAATTGAAGGTTGTTTCTACTTACTCCTTCCTGCCTTTTATCTTTCACAGATATTCCACCAATAAGTCTCTGCCATGCCTCATTCCTGCTAGGCTCAGGCAAATAAATCCAGACAATATGAATTTGACAGATAGGATAAAATGATATGAACATTAAAAGCTATAAGAGGATTGTAGCACAGGCAGCCAAGAAAAGCCACAGGTAGTTGGTGTGTGCTTCTTTTTCTTTTTCTTTCATTTTCTCAACTCAGGAAAATCTCTTTGAAGTACCATATCATGTATGTTACCTGTAGAAGAGTGAGAAGCTATCTACAACTTTAAGAGAGGCATGGCATCATTACAGTGAGGCAGACCAATAGAAAGGAATATCCTGGAAGAGAGGACTATGGCTGTTAGTTTCATAGAGCAAGAAAGAAGAGAATATGCAACAGAAAAGAAAACAAAAAGAGTCACTAATTTAGAATCCCTGTTTTGGAAAGTAAAAGAGATAACAGCAGTGCCCACTAGAGGAAGACAAAGTTATTTCTAACTTAATATGAAGAGGGATTAGGAGAGAGGGAAAGAATAATTAGCTCAATAACTATCTCCAGAATTCTTCTCAAATAGAAAAATGCCCTTGCTTGGAACATTTGATGTGAGAGAGGCATTAAGGCTGAAATGACAAACCTGTGCCAAAACATTCCAAAAGGGAAAGGCTGGATCGCACAGACAGGGGTAGAAATGTATCGCTTCTGAGGGTAACAAGGAATGAGGAGTGAAGAGCTCAAGAGAAAAAAAAGAAAGAGGGGAAGAGGCCTGAGAATGAGGTGAGGGAGAAAGATCATTGAAACTTCTGCTGGCAGCATACTGAAAGACATTGTAAGAATTGTGATAAGAGGTGTTCTATGGTATTTGTGATGAGAGATGTTCATAGGTATTTGTGATACTCTTATTCCCAACCCACTTTGTCTTCTCTTCAGAAATTCATTAAAGTCTAACCAAGCTACAAATGCTTTTTAGAAATTGTTTTTGTTCGCTATTCATTTGCTTTAAGAGAATTCAAAGAAATTATGATCCCTGTTGACTGGGTACAGACTAGAGTAATTAAAGAAACAGAAGGTCTAGAGGTAGATGTGTCTGAAGAGCCTAAGTACTTTAGGAATTCTCAAAATTCTTGATGAGACTTTGGACTTCCATTGCAATGAACTTAGGGGTGAGTTGAGCTCATTTTGTCTGGCTCATAAGAGGTGAGAAGGCCTCAGTTGATCTGTGGTTTACATTTACTGTTGTACACTAGAACTATAGAATTTTTTGTTTTTAGCTCATCACATACATCTTCACTTTTTACAGTTAAGAACTTGTTCTGGAGCAGAGCTGGCAGCTGGCTCCAGGGTTGGAAAGAGGCCTCTGGCAGAGATTTGGGTTCTCACTATTGGAAGTGTGGTTAGCTTGCATGAAGTATCGCCTGCCCAGAGGTAGGGCACAGCAATGACAGCAACTGCTGCATGAAGGTAAAGAGTCTTGCCAGGAGTCTCACAGAGTCAGCACTAGGGCCAGCAGATTGCTAGGAGCTGAGGGAAAGGAAAAGGAGAGAATGTAGCTAAGAGTTAGGCAGAGCTGGGTTTGCATCCCAGCCCTGTGCTCTAGTTTCTGTGCAACCCTGGAAATTACTTGTCATTTTGTAAAATTTCATCTGTAAAATGGGGTAACTAACTTGTAGGGTTTTTGAACATTGAATAAAGAAACATTTATTAAGGAAATAGTAGATTGCCTAGAATAGAAGAGACAGATCATCAATTGGCAACTAATATTAATACTTGTGGCTTTATTAAATGAACAACTTGACATGAGCAAAAAGAGAAAACAAAAGGAAAAACTTGCTATTTTTTTCCTCAGACCACTGATTTCAGTCATGGTATGTGGAATCCCCTTCCTCGTTTCTGGACTATGTGTCAAGCAGAGCCTTTGCTAGCTGTTCACTTCCAGTTATCACCATTTCTCACTAATTTTAAGATAATTTGTTGTTCATTATAATCTAATGAATCTTAGTCTAGATGTAGTAGTGAAAACAGAATTCATTTTAGTAATGAAGACTTGTTTTTCATATATTCAAAAGTCTAATCCAAGGATAGCATAACTTTGATAGATGTTGGTATCTCTACCTTGGTGTATGTTTGAAAACTTCCATAATACAAATGGATATTAAAGCTTAATGCAGTTCAATCATCAGAATATTTAGACATTTTGGACATCAGAATATTTAGAGATTTTGCCAAGTTTGTTTTTAAAGGGGAAACAAAAATATGTATTATTTTCTTCTTTTTATTTATGTTAGTCTTATGACAAGTTAGCATTATTGTGACACACACAAATATCAATATAAATGAACACAACTTAGTTAAATTACATTTAACTGAAGTCGTGTAAATAAGCATTGGACAGATGGTGGGAAGAAGGGAAGGAGAGATTGATTTTTCAGGTTCACTGGGTGCAGGTTTCTGAAATATCAACACAGAGATAATGTGGAGGAAGTGTGACATTAAGGTCAAAATAAAAAGTTGTTCTTGGGGATGCCATCAGAAGCTTACTAACCAAGAAAAGCCCAGTACTGGATGGATAAAAAACTGAGTTCTACAAGGTCTTTAAAGAAGAACTAACACCAATACTTCTTGAACTATATCATGAAATAGAAAAAGAGGGAACACTTCTAAACACATTCTGTGAGGCCAATATCACCCTGATTCTAAAACCAGACAAAAACACATCAAAGAAAGAAAACTACAGACCAATATCTGTAAAAAATATAGATGCAAAATTTCTCAATAAAATTTTGGAAAATTGAATACAAAAACATATCAAAAAGATTGTGCACTATGATCAAGTAGGGTTCATCCCAGGGATGCATGGTTGGTTCAACATACAGAAAACAATAAATGTAATTCATCACATCAATAGACTCAAAGATAAATATCATATGATCATTTTAATACATGGTGAGAAAGCATTTGATAAAATACAGCATACCTTCATGTTCAAAATGCTAGAAAAACTAGGGATAATAGGAACATACCTGAACATTGTAAAGGCTATCTATGCTAAGCCTCAAGCCAACATCATTATAAATGGAGAAAAATTGAAAGCGTTCCTTCTAAAAACTAGAAGAAGACAGGGAAGCCCTCTCTCACCACTTCTATTCAACATAGTTCTTGAAATTCTAGCCAGAGCAATAAGACAGATGAAAGAGATTAAAGGGATAGAGATAGGAAAAGAATAACTCAAATGCTCATTTGCAAATGATATGATTCTACACCTAGAAGACCCAAAACATTCCACCAGAAATATCCTAGAACTAACAAATGAATTCAACAAAGTAGCTGGATATAAAATCAACACCCATAAATCAAAGGCATTTCTGTACATCAGTGACAGATTCGCTGAAAAAGAAACTAGAAAAACCACCCTATTTACAATAGCCTCAAAAAAATAAAATAAAATACTTGGGAATAAACTTAACAAAAGAGATGAAAGACCTCTACAATGAACACTACAGCACACTAAAGAAAGAAGCTAATGAAGACCTTAGAAGATGGAAAGATCTACCTTGTTCTTGGATAGGCAGAACTAACATTGTCAAAATGACCATACTACCAAAAGCACTATACAGATTCAATGCAATCCCAATCAAAATCCCAATTACATTCCTTATAGAAGTAAAAAAAAAAAAAAGCAATCATGAAATTCATCTGGAAAAATAAGAGACCCAGAATAGCTAAAGCAATCCTTAGCAGGAAGAGTGAAGCAGGTGGCATCACTATTCCAGAACTTAAACTATACTACAGAGCAATGGCAACAAAAACAGCATGGCATTGGCACCAAAACAGACTGGTAGACCAATGGTACAGAATAGAGGGCACAGAGTCTAACCCACATAACTACAGTTATCTTATATTAGACAAAAGTGCCAAAAACATGCATTGGAGAAAAGATAGCCTCTTCAACAAATGGTGCTGGAAAAACTGGAAATCGGTGTGCAACAAAAAGAAATCAAACCCTTATCTCTCACCATGCACGAAACTCAACTCAAAGGGGATTAAGGACCTAGGAATTAAACCAGAGACCTTGCACCTAATGGATGAAAATGTATGCCCAAATCTCCATCATGTCAGTTTAGGTCCCAACTTTCTTAATAAGACTCCTATAGCTCAAGAATTAAAACCAAGAATCAATAAATGGGATGGATTCAAATTAAAAAACTTCTTCTCAGCAAAAGAAATCATCAGTGAGGTGAATAGAGAGCCTACAGAATGGGAGCAAATCTTTACCAAAAGCACAGCAGATAGAGAACTAATCTCTAGGATATATAAAGCACTCAAAAACCTTACCACCAAAAAACAAATATCCCAATCAATAAATGGGCCAAGGAACTGAACAGACACTTCTCAGAAGAGGATATACAATAAATTAACAAACATATGAAAAAATGTTCAACATCTCTAGCAATTAGAGAAATGCAAATCAAAATTACTCTAAGATTTCATCTCACTCCAATCAGAATGGCAGCTATCAAAATACAAACAACAAAAAGAGTTGGCAAGGATGTGGGGGGAAAGGCACACTTATACATTGTTGGTTGGTGCAGCCAATATGGAAAGCAGTATGGAGATTCCTTGGAAAACTTGGAATGGAACCACCATTTGACCCAGCTATCCCACTCCTTGGTTTATACCCAAAGGACTTAAAAACATCATACCACAGGGACTCAGCCATATCAATGTTTATAGAAGCACAATTCACAATAGCTAAATTGTGGAACCAATCCAGATGTCCTTCAGTAGATGAATGAATAGGGAAACTTTGGTATATATACACAATGGAACATTGCTCAGCATTAAAAAAGAATAAATCATGGCATTTGCAGGTAAATGGATGGAGTTGAAGAATATAATGCTAAGTGAAGCAAGCCAATCCCAAAAAACCAAAGGGGGAATGTTTTCTTTGATATGAGGATGCTGACTCATAATGGTGATGGAAGGGGAGCATGGGAGGAATGGAGGAACTTTAGATAGTGCAAAGGGGAGGGAG
Source organism: Urocitellus parryii (assembly GCF_045843805.1). Taxonomy (NCBI): domain Eukaryota; kingdom Metazoa; phylum Chordata; class Mammalia; order Rodentia; family Sciuridae; genus Urocitellus; species Urocitellus parryii. Next base: position 64,044,117 of record NC_135538.1, on the reverse strand, counting down.
GGGAAGGGAGAGGGCAAGGGGGTAGGAATGATGGTGGAATGAGTTAGACAGCATTACCCTAAGTACATGTATGAAGACATGAATGATGTGAAAATACTTTGTGTCCAATCATTGACTTGAAAAATTGTGCTCTATATGTGTAATATGAAATGAATGGCATTCTGCCATCATGTATAACAAATTAGAATAAATAAGTAATTTTTTTAAAAGTTCTTCTTGGGTTTTTCTTCTATTACATATATCTTTTCTTTTTGCATTAGTGTTTCCATCAGCTTTGAAAAGTAAATATAGAGCCAAGTCTACCTTCTTTTCATCCTCCCCACCCCCTCCGTCATGAACAAGTGGAATCTTAGGGAGTCAAGTTTTAGAAGGAAACAGTAAATTGTTCTCTTTAAAATTAACATAAATTACAAACATTAAAGATGTAGATTCCTGGGCTGAGGATATATTCAGTTGGTAGAGTGCTTACCTCGCATGTACAAGGCTCTGGGCTCAATCCCCAGCACCATTGGAAAAAAAAAAAAAAAAAGGTAGACTCCAGAAAACCAAGGAGCAGGTACAATTTAAAATACTCATGAAAGAGAATACTATCATAATAGTTTAGGATTTTAATGTTATTGCATATTATCTCTCTTACATTTACAGCAACATCTCTAGACCAATTCTTCCTCCAATCATTTATTCAGGGCCAAGTACAGTTGGAAACCAGCAGTAAACAAAACAATCAAAACTCCTGGCTTCTGAGACTTCCATTTTCTTGGGAGAGACAGACAATAAGCAAAATAAAGGAGTGAAATATATGGTAATTTAGTAAGTGATAATTACTATGAAGCAAGAGGAAGTGGAGAAGAAAGATCAAGCATGTTGGAAGAAAACTTAACAATAAAATCATCACAGAGTGATGAGAAAAGTACATTTGTTGGGGAGAGTGTTGCAAGAAAGAAAAACAGTGAGAACAATGTCTCTGGGCTGAGAGCCTGGAATAGTCAAAGGACAGCAAGGAGACTCCTGTGGCTGAAGAAAGGCAAAAAGAACAGTCACTTCCTCAGTTTAGGAAATGTTGTACTTTCTATACCCTTTGGTGAATCACAATGTCATTCACATTTTAAATGCTCTAAGAAATTCTGCCAAAAGCAACCTGTTTAATGTTGATGTCACAGCATTTCCAACTTTCCCACCCACAGATCTCTTCTGCATGGAGCACTTGATTTTTGGAATACAATTTGAGAAAGATGTTCAGTTTTTGAACTCTTAGAAGAAAGGTGAAATGCCTTCTTCTTTATACCTGGTTAAACACAGAAAATATTTGTTGAATGGATCAAACATCATTAGGCCACAATTATCTAATGCATGAGGTTATTTTGCCTTAAGGGAAGAAGCCATTAATCATTTCTTTGTATGTTCTTTTCCTGTGTGTTCTGGGTAATCTTTTAGCTTACTGAGGTGAACCTATATGCCCTCCTCTGCTCATTCCCCTATACTCTACTGGATGGGAAGTTTAAGGGTCCAACAGCTCAGATATAATAAATTCAAGTACTTAGCAGATTCCTTTCTGGGAACCTAATTCTGTTTTCACTGGTCTTGATTGGAAGTAGCAGCTATGTTCCTAGTCATTAACAAGTGAACCTAGTCATTGTTTCCCACTTGGCACAGTCCCTGCGTATACTAGTAATGGCAAGGGAACCCCAAAGGGAAGAGGGCTGAGTGGTGGAATTTATAGAAATCTCACAAAATCACTCCTCACTCCTTCTTTTGAAACCCATGTCATAGAGAATTAACTCATGTGATTAAAGCACCCATATTTTAAAAAATTCATAATAAAACTAGAAGTGTTTACAAAAAGGTCTGTGGAGTATACTGTTTTCATTTCTAAAGATTTACAATAGCATCTGTTTCTAAGTATTTAAGAAATTCACAAAATTATAGGTAGCAATATAAGTCCTGAAAATGATCCATTGTTAAAATAACAATTCCTTGAGTATTTGTAAAGCAACTTGCACTAGTTCTTGGCTCCTCCACTGACAACTGGTTATATATTTACTAAGACTATGCTATTGTCAACCATCTAGGGAATTTGTTCCCATAAGGAGCTGCACTCTTCAGCCAGTTTCATGTGTACATAGTTTATTTAAAAAGCATCAATTAGTATAGACTTCAGCAGAAGATATCATGGTTATTAACAGCTTATAATTTTGTGTGACTTTTTGTTTGCTTCATCCTCAAACCAAGAATATAGAGAAAAAAAATAAATTGAAAAAGAATGAGTAATTAAAATAGTAAATGGAAACTCTATTTCCTGAAAATGACTTGGCCTTTGAAATTTTGTTTTTCTGCCACTCAGGAATAAAGCAAACTAATAACCCTATGGAAATTGTTCCTCAATCTTTTAACTTTTAATTCTAATATCTTTTTAATTGAGAATATATTTACACTTACCCACTAAATAGAGAATGTTTAGTGTTTGTAAAATGGGAACTGAAAATAATTCTTGGAGAAAGAAGTTTATTAAATATACAAAGTAAGAAAACTTCTATAATAAAACAGATTATGTGATCATATTTGTAATAAGCTTTCCCATTATAATACTACTCTCCATTTTAAGATTTATAACTTAAATATTAATAACATATCCTGATTGCATCTTGACAAAAAAAGACTCAATTTCAGAACTTAGGACTTCATATTAGTTACACATGATTTTTGACAGATACAGTGTGTGTGTGCGCACGCACGTGCGCATACATACATGTGGGGAAGTGCATAACAAAAAGGCAAAAGCAAAGAAACTCAGGAAAATGCATAATTTTAAAATGAAATAAAATATATTAAATAATGAATGAATCATTAGTATTTGTGTTATAGTAAGATTAACAATCCTATTCTAAGTTCACCTGCATAGATTTATACATTTATAAACAAAACATGTGCTTATGACACACTCTAATGTGTGTGTCATTCTATGCTAAAGGCACAGAAGTTACACTGCTTATACTGTTGTGCTGTCCCCTGGAAGGTGGGAAGTATGTGTAGGTAATTCACCAGCCTCTTCTCTCTTGTCCACCACTGGTAGACCTCTGACTCAGAACACACGGTGCAAGAATCATGTCAAGCTTCTCACTTCACAAAATAAATAAATAAAAGATGTCTTTATTTGGAATGATTGGGCCCACTTAGAAGTTAAACTTTAAAAAATCTAAACATGGAATGAATAACAATATAAAAATGAATTCCAGATGGACTAAAAATTCTGAAGTTAAAAAAAAAACTATAGAAATGATATAATAAACTTTGTGAAAATGTTCCTATGGTTTTGATGGAGGAGGACTCCCTAAGAAAGTAAACACAAAAGTCTTAAAAAAATAAAAAGGCTGGCTATCTATTTACACAATATAAAAATTCATCAGGAGCTTTGCTGCCCATCTGCTTATATGTGGGCTGCACACAATGAACTCCTTCCAGGGAGTACAGTATGTAAAGGGATGGTAAAAATGGAGCTTTACATTGGAGAAACCTCACCAATGCTGCATCAGCCAGCTGAACTAGGTTAATATGGATAGTGGTAATTCATCTTAATAGCTTCCTGGCAGTCTTCAAGGCAAGCCAAGGGAGATAGGTTCAAGGGGAGTGGCAAGACTCTAAAGGAGCATGTGGATCCAGAAATATTACCATGGCCCTTTTCGAAAAATGCAATCTGTCACAATATATGTAAAACACATACAAAGGGAAAAGATGTAGCCATATGTATACACACACACTAGTAAAATAAGGATATAAGAATGCGTTTTACTGAAGTTAATATGAAAAAAGCAATAAAAATGCAAAAGATATTTCTCCTCACTACATGGAGGAAAGTCAATTCAAAAATACTTTTATGTTTCACACTTGGAAAAGTAAAGATTAATTACATCAAAGCTGGAGAAGATGTAGGAAAATGGGTGATTTTTATGAAACTGCAATGAAAATAAATGTAAACTCTCTCTTCCCTCATGTCTCACTGGTAACCCTTATTTGCAAGGGGACCTGGAAATGTAGTTCTTTCAAGTTGACACACAACCCAGGGTCTGCTTCTAAGACAGGAAGAGAAGGGGTAATTTTTTTAGTTAACTAGAATTTCTACTGTAATCATTAAATATGTATTTGTTCAGAAGCCAGGCATGGTGGTGCAGGCCTGTAATCCCAGCAGCTCAGAAGGCTGAGGCAGGAGGATCATAAGTTCAAAGCCAGCCTGAGCAACTCATAATTAGGTCCTTAGCAACTCAGCAAGACAGTGTCTCTAAATAAAATATAAGAAGCTGCTGGGGATGTGGCTCAGTGGAAAAGCACCCTGGGTTCAATCCCCCACCCTGCAAAAAATTTATTTGTTTAAACATATCACCACAGTTATAGTAAATTAAGTTCACTTATCTGAAGTTGTATTGTGCATACCATCATTGTGATCATTAACTCAGCAGCTGTGACTCCTCTGGCTTTATTCTGCCACTTCATTAGTATGTTTATATATGTGTTAGTATGTGATATATACATACATGTGTGTGTGAAAACAGCATCCTTTATATTAACTTTCTTCGAGCTATTTACTTAAATTTTGGACAAAAAGACTTTCCTTACAATACAACTATTCCAAAATAAAAAGGAAATTTATGTCTTTCTTCATCAGTAGATCATTCCTAAAAATTTTCATGGATTCATGTATAAGGTCAGACATATATGAGATTGTTGATTGTTATTTATGGTGGCAAATAGTTGAAGGTTACCTGGATTTCCATTGTTTGGTAAACAGGTAAATTAAATAGAAAAGATACATACAATGAATTACCATGCAGTGGTATTAAATATATAAAGTCATATTGCAGACTGAAAAATATAAAAACAGTATAATACTACTTATGTAAGTTAAAAACACACACAAACAATATTACATACTTCTCAATGTTATATATCTATTCAAAGATTATTAAAACATTAGAAATGAATGTCGACTGGCCAGAAGCTGAATGAAACAGGGGTCCTTGGGCATTTTTCTCTCTTGTTCTCTTTCTACATGATCTTCCCAGTATAATAGCATTGGAATGGTTGGAATAATTACATGGTATGCTTTTAGAGACTTGTTTTTAGTACATCCTACAATATTAAACATTGTTTAATAAGTCAGAGAACCGGTGTTGAGACACTATCATTTTCTGAGTTGGTATGTATTTTTCACTATGCCTCCTAAGACTGGGAAAATAAACACAGATTAATACCATGGTCATCCCATATGCTTTTGAAATGAGATGCTCCTAAGCCATGATTTTATCTGGTTTTAATAACTGCCTCCTTCCGTTGGTGGACCACTCTGGCATTTGGGGTCTCCCAATTAAGAAACATTAACAGATAATCTCCAGAAGGTCTGAATATTTTCATTTTCTTATTTATGCTTCACATGGCCAATTTCCTTTGTGCAAGGCCCTGAGGAAGATTCACAGCACACACATGTGGCCATGACTGTAGGACTGAACTTCCTCAGCAAAAGCTCTGGGGCTATAAACTGGCTTCTATCTGGAATCTCTGGTTAAGATCATGCATTTCCAACACAGTGACTGAAGTCAAGTTTCTGCCAACCAAGGCTGCAAGTTTAGATGCTGTCCATTCATTTTATTTCTAAGGACCCTGTGTCCAATTACCCATCACTATAGATCTTTCTGGGTCAAAAAACTCTAATTACCATTCTGTCCTTAAAGATCATGATACGTGTTTCTATCTTTCCCTTATGCTTCAATGCCACCACCTACCTAACTGCTGTCATTCTAGGATTCCATTTTTGTGACTGATATCAGGGAACCCAATTCCATTGCATCATCTTCTCCCATCACTTATGACTAACCAAGGATAGCTATCAGGGAGTTTATGAAGGATGATGATGTGTCTTCCTCAATGCACTTCTTAATGCCTTGGTGACAGAACACCTCCAGACCCCGTGGAGGGTATGGTTAGCAGGTAGCTGAGAATATTGCATACACAAGAAGCCTTCCAACAATTCCAGCTTCCTTAGTTTTCAGATGCCTTCTCTTGTATCTTCAATTCTCAAAGTGTGGTTCTAGGATCAGCAAAGTCAATATCACTTGAACCCTAAGATTCTATTGAATGCTAGATTTTGAGGCCCAGTACCATACAACAGGGAATATTTGTCAATTCAACCTCATTACCAGTAGGCTTTTGTCAAATCCAGACTTTGATTAGTTGATATAGCAAGTCATCGATTATATCACAGGTACTGGAACCAGCACATTATATTCAGAATTTCACAGAAGCACACTCAAGGCAATGAACTCAGTTCAATCAAGCCTTATCATTTATCCTCCTTGAATTAGACCATTGGAATTTTCTCCTGTATATGCTCTTGACACTTCTGACAATATTTAGAGAGGTCACATTTTGGGGGGCAAAGACTATGTTCAAATTATTTAAATCTACATCATGTTGGGATTTAACTCTTATGTATGAACCTGTGGGCAATAAAAAACAGTGAGGAAATAGATCCTGAGAAGAATGAGGATCTGCTTGCCTAAGGTGTAATCAATGAAAGATTTTTCATTCAGAGGAAAGATGATTTCCTGGAGGGCAAGAGAAGGCTCCTCTGACAAAGTCAGATTAGAATTTAACTTTCTCAGCTTCATGTGTGTCTGCGCAAACGACCTCATCTACTCCTTTCCCACTAGCACCCTTACTTTAGTATGAAAGATCTAATAGAATAGATCATTTCATTGACATTGCGTCACTGCGGGCCTGCCAATCAGGCCCTGGGCTTGGGGCTCAGCCATATCTACCCTGCAACCTATAGGAGAGGAGAGGCTATTTCAAAGCTTCCATGGAGGAGAGATTCTCTATGAATGTTCAAAGTTTGGACATTCATAGTTTTCACTCTTTCTCTTCCTTGTTGTAAACCATTGAAACTATATTTGTTATCATTATTAATCATATATATTGTTGCCTTCATAGTGACACATCACCACATTGTCTATAGAAGAAGAAAAACTTTAAAACCAAGGAAACTACCAATGCCCATGGAGATTGCAGGAGAATGAATGAACAAGTAATGGAATATCACACAAATGTTAAAATGAACTCAGTAACAACAACCAATCATTCTTGGAAACATAATATTGAGTCAAGAAAGCAAGTCCAAGAAGACTACTTATAGTGTGACACTATTGATATTTAGCAAGAAAAACTGAACAGTATATCTTTAAGCAACGGATGAAAATGACTTAAAACTGTATTCAGAAGTATATAGCCCATATACACTTAAAAATTATATAAATGGTTTTAAAACTATAAAGGTAAAGGAAGTATGACCATGCTTTCTGGAGACCTGTGATGGTTCCCAGTTGCTGGAAAGGATCACCTAGTGATCAGCATGAAAGGGTAAAGAAAGTCAGTGGTAATAAATGCTGATGGATTTTGTGAGAAATGGAAGAAGGAGGTAGTGATATAATGAAATAAATTAGCAAGCCCATAAGTAAAATTTAAAATCAATAAATTAAGCAATAAGCATATAAGTATTTTATTTTGCAATAAATATCAAGAGGAATAACCATCTCAAAGAATTAATGTGTTTGTACTTGTAAGGTGGGATAGAAGAAACCTGAGGCAAAGGCTTGATCATTTTCTTCCTAAGTCTTCTGTGGATTTTGTTTTTGACAACTTTGTTTCTAATGTACTCTAATAGAACGTTTTAATTATGTAAAATTGTAAAACGGAAAACTATCAAAGAAATGCTTGTGATCAGGGTTTAGAAACTGTGGAATAACTGGGAATTACCTGAGAACAGGAGGACCCAGGAAATAGAAGTATTGAATGCAAATCTAATTTTGGCTCTGCCACCAGTGAGCTGGGTTGCTCTAGGTAGTAGGACAGCTATTCCATCAGACCATCTCATGAGGAGTTTGAAGAGGTGACCGTAATGTGCATTCCAGTTCTAAAATTTTCTACTATTATTTCAGTCTAGCATTTCAGTTTTGATCATAATAATTATTATCTTTTAGTGACCATTCATTTAGGCCTGTTATGCCTTTGCCACCATCTCTGTTAGATTTCCATGCCCAGTGACACTGAGGCCTCTGCTGTGGAAAGTTCCTTTTACATTGAAAATATCCCAAAAGAATGAGGAAGGGTCCCCCGCCTCCTCCCCTGCTTTATCCTCTGACAAAAGAAAAGTTTGCTTCTGAAAAAGAATAAAAACAGAAAGGAAAGAGGGCTGGAGAGGCAAAATTTAACTCTACTTTTATCCCATCTGTATGACTTAACATTAGAACTCTTTTATCTTGTTGGCAGAACAATTTTCATGCCTGTTCCAGACCTCTTCTGTTTCATGCTGAGATTGTACATTTTGAACTTCAAAGCTTAAAAAAATAGCACATCCTACATGAAAATTTCCCTCTTTTTAGCTTCCAAGTTCTGGAGGTCCCACTTACTCTGAAATCACTTTCCCTACAAATAGCAATTGAACCAGCATCAGGGGGTAAATTCTGACATTCTGGATGAGTGATCACACCTGGACACCAGGTAAACTCTTTTAGAACCAAAGAGACTGGGTCACAAGTGATCCTACTATTGACTGACACCTTAATAGTACCCTCAGGCTCCACTGGACCATCTTTTAGATCTACATTCGTATGTAATCACCTGAAAAATAGGACATCAATTCCAACTTCCACAGAAAATTTAGCAACTTGAGTTTTAAATTCTCTTTGCCCTTTTGTATCTGTATTCCTAATAGTCTGCCATTACACCATGTACTCTCCTATTTACGTCACGCTTATCACTCCATTTGTACCCTTAAAGTCCCTAGGTACCAATAAAACAAAATTATACCTCTCAGAATTGCTGCTGACCATTTTAACTCTCTATTCTTTGATGTTTTATTTCTTGGGTTATTGTTTTCATAGCTCTAATCCTATTAGAAGTTGCGAATACGTGTGCCTGTCTAGATTCTATTTCTCTCTTTCATAACTGTGTCACTTCGAGTTGTTTTTCTGATGTATTTCCCCCAGTGAAATTTAATTATGTGGGCTTAAGTTTACAGTTTCTACAAAAGAGCATATGAGTGACTAACTTCAACAAAACTATTATAGGAACCATAAATCCCTACAGCTCGTGATAAAAACCTTGGGTTATGGGGGGGGGATCATGTGAGCTTTTTATTCATGCAGTTTGTGGCTGATTTTGTCAAATCTACCATACTTTCCATGGCAAGATGATAGGGATCGTTCATATCTGAAAGTTATTATGAGTTTGATTTCATTTAACACAAACATTTATTGGACACTTGTTTTGTGCAAAGCGCTGTGCCAAGTATTTTAAAGGATAACAAAGTGAGTCAAACAAGATGCTAGCCTTCCAAAGAGGGTAGATATGTAGTTCTGATTCTAAAATTTGTTGGCTGAATTCTTGACAAATATCATTTTCTTTTTTTAATATCATAATTTTATTTGTATGTGGTGCTGGTGATCAAACCCAGTGCCTCACACATGGTATGCGAGCACTCTACCTCTAGAGCCACAAATATCATTTTCAATATGCCTATTTCTTCAGAAGAGTAAATCATAACTTATTTATCTAAACTGCTTTTACTTAACCATCTTCCAAAATAGATGGAAGCAAGTGATACAGAGTAATAAAACCAAATATGGTGATAGTATAGTAAGAAATGCTTCATTTCACTTCAGGAATCGTAGAAGACTTTTAGAAGAATAGAGATTTGACTGGAGCTTGAAGAATTGGCCAGAAATTCATAGGAGGATATGAACATAGGACAAAAAGATATTTCAGCAGATGGGTGAAGTGATGTATGTCTGTATCCCCAGCTAATAGGGAGGCATGAAGCACATACATACCAGATGAATACAAGAAAATTCATAAAGTTTGTCTATCATTAATGTAACAAAGGAGTGATATTTAGCAATATCTTCAATATATAGTAAGATTATACAATGTGATATGAAAACACAACCCACTCCCCAATAGAAAATCTGGTAATATAAACTAAGACTCTCAGAAAAGCTCATATTTTGCTACTCTCCCCTCAAATAATTCCTATCATGAGAAAATAATCAAGGTATACTTAATGTTTCAATGCAAAGACTTTCACCATAAAAATTCTTAAAAAATAGATTAGGGTAGGAAGATATGGCTCAATAGCTTGTCTAGCATGCACAAGGCCCTCAGTGTGATTGATCTCCAACACCATAAAAAAAAGTCAGCAACAAATAAATAAAAAGCAGTTTGGTTAAATAAGTTGTGATTTACCCTTCTGATGAAATAGGCATATTGAATATGATATTTGTGAAGAATTTGTAAACGTATGAGAAAAGACTAATGATTCACTATCAAGAGATAAAATAGAATATAAAATGGTATCTACAATATAAATATATATACACACACACAAATTTTGCTGAATTTCTTTAATTGAGCATGTACTATTCTTACTTACCATAAGAAAAAAAAATCTTAAAACAGTTTGATAATTTTATGTCCTTCTACATCTTAGCCAGAAAATTTTAGAATCAGAACTACATATCTACAACAATGCTAGTCTCTATCTTGGCACTTGCTTTTCTTTTTTTCTTTTTTTTTTATTGGTTGTTCACAACATTACAAAGCTCTTGACATATCATATTTCATACATTAGATTGAAGTGGGTTATGAACTCCCAATTTTACCCCAAATGCAGATTGCAGAATCACATCGGTTACACATCCACAATTTTACATAATGCCCAATTAGTAATTGTTGTATTCTGCTACCTTTCCTATCCCCTACTATCCCCCCTCCCCTCCCCTCCCATCTTCTCTCTCTACCCCATCTAGTGTAATACATTTCTCTCCTTGTTTATTTTCCCATTCCCCTCAAAACCTCTTATATATAATTTTGTATAGCAATGAGGGTCTCCCTTCATTTCTATGCAATTTCCCTTTTCTCTCCCTTTCCCTCCCATCTCATGTCTCTGTTTAATGTTAATCTTTTCTTCCTGCTCTTCCTCCCTGCTCTGTTCATAGTTGCTCTCATTATATCAAAGAAGACATTTGGTATTTGTTTTTTAGGGATTGACTAGCTTCACTAAGCATAATCTGTTCTAGTGCCATCAATTTCCCTGCAAATTCTATGATTTTGTCATTTTTTATTGCTGCATAGTACTCCATTGGGTATAGATGCCACATTTTTTTTTATCCATTCATCTATTGAAGGGCACCTGGGTTGGTTCCACAGTCTAGCTATTGTGAATTGTGCTGCTATGAACATCGATGTGGCAGCATCCCTGTAGCATGCTCTTTTAAGGTCTTCAGGGAATAGTCCCAGAAGGGCAATAGCAGGGTCAAATGGTGGTTCCATTCCCAGCTTTCCCAGGAATCTCCAAACTGCTTTCCAAATTGGCCGCACCAATTTGCAGTCCCACCAGCAATGTACAAGAGTACCCTTTTCTCCACATCCTCGCCAGCACTTGTTGTTGTTTGACTTCATAGTGGCTGCCAATCTTACTGGAGTGAGATGGTATCTTAGGGTGGTTTTGATTTGCATTTCTCTGACTGCTAGAGATGGTGAGCATTTTTTCATGTACTTGTTGATTGATTGTATATCCTCCTCTGAGAAGTGTCTGTTCAGGTCCTTGGCCCATTTGTTGATTGGGTTATTTGTCATCTTATTGTCTAATTTTTTGAGTTCTTTGTATACTCTGGATATTAGGGCTCTATCTGAAGTGTGAGGAGTAAAAATTTGTTCACAGGATGTAGGCTCCCTATTTACCTCTTATTGTTTCATTTGCTGAGAAAAAACTTTTTAGTTTAAGTAAGTCCCATTTGTTGATTCTTGTTGTTAACTCTTGTGCTATGGGTGTTCTATTAAGGAATTTGGAGCCCAACCCCACAATATGTAGATCGGAGCAAACTTTTTCTTCTATCAGACGCAGAGTCTCTGATTTGATATCAAGCTCCTTGATCCATTTTGAGTTAACTTTTGTGCATGGCAAGAGAAAGGGATTCAGTTTCATTTTGTTGCATATGGATTTCCAGTTTTCCCAACACCATTTGTTGAAGATGCTATCCTTCCTCCATTGCATGCTTTTAGCCCCTTTATCAAATATAAGATAGTTGTAACTTTGTGGATTAGTCTCTGTGTCCTCTATTCTATACCATTGGTCCACCCGCCTGTTTTGGTACCAGTACCATGCTGTTTTTGTCACTATTCCTCTGTAATATAGTTTGAAATCTGGTATCGCTATACCGCCTGATTCACACTTCCTGCTTAGAATTGCTTTTGCTATTCTGGGTCTTTTATTTTTCGATAAGAATTTCATGATTGCTTTATCTATTTCTACAAGAAATGCCATTGGGATTTTGATTGGCATTGTATTAAACCTATAGAGAACTTTTGGTAATATCGCCATTTTGATAATGTTAGTTCTGCCTATCCATGAACAGGGTATATTTTTCCATCTTCTAAGATCTTCTTATACTTCTCTCTTTAGGGTTCTGTAGTTTTCATTGTATAAATCTTTCACCTCTTTTGTTAGGTTGATTCCCAAGTATTTTATTTTTTTGGAGGATATTGTGAATGGAGTGTTTTTCCTCATTTCCGTTTCAGAAGTTTTGTTGCTGATATACAGAAATGCCTTTGATTTATGCGTGTTGATTTTATATCCTGCCACTTTGCTGAATTCATTTATTAGTTCTAGTAGTTTCTTTGTAGAACCTTTTGGGTCTTCTAGGTATAGAATCATGTCATCTGCAAATAGTGATAATTTAAGTTCTTCTTTTCCTATTTTTATGCCTTTAATTTCTTTCGTCTAATTGCTCTGGCCAGTGTTTCGAGAACTATATTGAATAGAAGTGGTGATAGAGGGCATCCCTGTCTTGTTCCAGATTTTAGAGGGAATGCCTTTAACTTTTGTCCATTCAGAATGGTGCTAGCCTGAGGCTTAGCATAGATAGCTTTTACAATGTCAAGGTAAGTTCCTGTTATCCCTAGTTTTTCTAATGTTTTGAACATAAAGGGATGCTGTACTTTGTTGAATGCTTTCTCTGCGTCTATCGAGATGATCATATAGTTCTTATCTTTAAGTCTATTGATGTGGTGAATAACATTTATTGATTTCTGTATATTGAACCATCCTTGCATCCCAGGGATGAATCCTACTTGATCATGGTGCACAATTTTTTTGATGTGTTTTATATTCGATTCGCCAGAATTTTATTGAGGATTTTTGCATCTAGGTTCATTAGAGATATTGGTCTGTAGTTTTCTTTCTTTGAGGTGTCTTTGTTTGGTTTCGGAATCAGGGTGATGTTGGCCTCATAGAATGAATTTGGAAGAACTCCCTCTTTTTCTATTTCCTGGAATAACTTGAAAAGTATTGGTATTAATTCTTCTTTAAAGGTTTTGTAAAACTCCGCTGTATACCCATCCGGTCCTGGGCTTTTCTTGGTTGGTAGTCTTTTGATGGCTTCTTCAATTTCATCCATTGATATTGGTCTGTTCAAATTGTGAGTATCCTCCTGACTCAGTCTGGGCAAATCATAAGACTTAAGAAATTTATCGATGTCTTCACTATCTTCTATTTTATTGGAATATAGGTTTTCAAAATAATTTCTAATTGTCTTCTGTATTTCTGTAGCATCTGTTGTGATATTGCCCTTTTCATCCTGTATGTTAGTAATCTGAGTTCTCTCTCTTCTTCTCTTCGTTAGCATGGCTAAAGGTCTGTCGATCTTATTTATTTTTTCGAGGAACCAACTTTTAGTTTTGTTAATTTTTTCAATAGTTTCTTTTGTTTCAATTTCATTGATTTCCACTCTGATTTTAATTATTTCTTGCCTTCTGCTACATTTGCTGTTGTTTTGCTCTTCCTTTTCTAGGGCTTTGAGATGAAGTGTGAGCTCATTTATTTGTTGTTTTTTTCTTTTTTTGAGGAATGACCACCAGGCGATGAATATTCCTCTTAAAACTGTGTCTTGGAGTTGGTCTACTGTGATTTTGTATGCTCGGTGTCCTGTATGCATCTTCAATTTGTATATCTGTTTCCTTTTTTATTTCTGGAAAGTTTTCAGTAATTATTTCATTCAGCAGGTTTCTCATTCCCTTGGTTTGAATCTCTGTACCTTCTTCTATCCCGATGACTCGTAAGTTTGGTTTTTTTATGTTATCCCATAACTCTTGGATGTTTTTCTCGTGATTTTTTACCAGCCTTTCTGAGTTGGCTACACTCTTTTCAAGATGATATATTTTGTCTTCATTATCTGACGTTCTGGCTTCTACTTGATCCACTCTGTTAGTGATACTCTCAATTGAGTTTTTAATTTGGTTTATTATTTCCTTCATTTCTAGAATTACTGTTTGATTATTTTTTATAATCTCTATCTCCTGATAAAGATGCTTAACTTCTTCTTTTATCTGTTTATGTAATTCATTCTCAATGTGTTCTTTCACTGCTTGAATTTGCTGTCTCGTATCCTCTTTAAGGTTCCATTCCATCTGTCTAAGGTGTTCCATGAGTTCTTTATATGACCATTTTTCTAATGACTCTAGGTCCTCCTGAATATTTAGGTTGTCCTGCATTGTTTGTACTCCTTTTCTTCCTTGCTTTTTGAAGCTGCTCATGTTACTTCTTATTCTGTTTGACTGCTGAGTTACTGTTTACTCCTATAAATTTATTTGATGCTTGGGAGGAAAGGTATTAGAAGGGAAGGGAAGAAGTCACTAAAGAGAATGAGAGTAAGCAGGTAGAATTCAAGGAAGGGGGTATAAGATAATTGAAAAGAAATGAAAAGACCAAAGAAGAAAAAAAATAGGAAATAAAAAAAGAAAAAAAAATTTTTAAAAAAGATAATAAAAAAAATAAAATTGAAATTGGAAGAAAAAAATTTTTAAAAAAATTGTAAAAAAAAATTTAAAAACAAGAAAGAAAAATGAAAATGAAAGAAAAACCCAAATCAAAATTAAAAAAAAAGAGAAAAGAAAAAAGAAAAAAAAAAACTAATAAATGCAGTCTTAGAGTTTGATTAACTTCTCTTCCAGTAGGTGGCGCTGTGCCCACCAGGCCAAGTTTCTCCTGTCAATACGCGGGAACCAATCACTGTGCAGCAGCTCCTCCTCCCAGACTGGGCGAGTCTCCAATCCTGAGTGCCTAGGGCCTCCTCTTGTGTCTAGTCAATTCCCCACTTTTCCTCTAGCCAGGCCCCTCTCACGGGTGCCGCTCACCACAATACTGGGTACACGCCAGGTCTGCTGCTCCTGGGAGCCCTGTTGTCATGAATGACTGGGCACACTCTCCCTGTTTGCCATTCCCTCAGACCCTAAGTTTGTAGAGCTTGGGGCTGAGAATCCTCAGCGAATTTTACTGCCTCTCCGGTAGCCACGCCCCCGGTAGCTGGTGCAAGAGACCTCAGCTGTCAGCACTGGTGGGAGCGGTAGTTCCCGCCATGGGTCCCGCGCCACCTCTAATTCCCTGGGTCTGGCTACCACGCTCACGGGAGAGCTGGGAGGGGCCCTTACGGGAGAGCTGGGAGGGGCCCTTAAGGTTTCCCCGCTGTGTGGAGAGGGAAGGCTAGGGGATTACACACCTGTAGCCGCAGGATTCAATGAAGTTATCTCCTCTGCCGCAGTCTGATGACGTCATTTCTCTGCCATGGTGGTATCTCTTGCAAATGGCGACAGTTCGTTTCCTTTTGCCGGGTGACCAATGCAACGGGTGGGTCCTTACTGTCTCTCCCAAGCCCCGTTGCAAACCTGTGGCCGCTACCTATGAAGGCTCGGTTGGCATTACCTCCGTAGGATTAGAAGGGCTGGCCAGTTGTTTCAGCCGGATGGATTAGTGCTGAGTCGCAGCAGGCGAACGGGAGCTTGAATTCAGCCGATCCGGGCTCGGTGTGTGTTCTGAGAGGCCCAGACTGTTCACCCCAGATCCACGTCAGCTCAGCATTGCCTAGTGATCCTGAGCAAACAGATTTAGGTTGTTTACGACTCCCTATGCCTGCACAGCTGAAGAGGTCAGAGACTTGATCTCTCCGCGCCCGCCGCCATGTTGGAATCCTCCTTGCTTTTCTTTTTCAAGGCTTTTAGTACTTGGTAGCACTTGCTTAAATCAAGTACTAATCTGCCCTCTACTGCTTCTACTTCACGTAACTTTCTTTCAAAAGAAGACCCCTGAATTATCATTACAGATTGAAGACTTTATTCTTCCATACCCTAGGCCTTTTATCTGAGAATTAACACAAAGAAGAAAAAAATCTGGTTTTGGCATCATATTATAACCTTAGCCACAGACTTTTTTCTTTAAATTTTGGTCTTCCATTTATGTAAAACATGTCAGTTGCTTGTATAAATCTGAGTGCTATATATATAAGCTATCTAGAAGATCTCTAAAACTTAGTACCAAGCACTGAAGTTCAACCCTATCAAATAAACCATCATTATGTATATCAACACCCAAACCTTTTAAACCAGAATTAAAGAAATGATAAGTAGGAGTACTTTCATCTGTCCAGGGAAACATGGAATCTTATTCACTCTCTCTGCCAGATTCTACAAGAGAAGGGATAAAAAAGCACACTTTGGGTAACCAAGGGGGAAAACGCACCTCTCCTAAAGAGGAACATGCCTGAATTACATTACATTCACAGAAAACAAGAGTGGATGGCTTGTTAATGTTTGGACTGAAGCCAATATTATGCAAAACTACATAGCTGACAAGGAACTGAGTCCAAAACCCAAAGCAAAAGAAAGATAATTTAATTTCTATTAATTCAACCATGTTCTACCTTAGATTTTATACCACTGGAGGTAAATTCTGTTCGGTTCATTATTAGACTCCCTATTTACAACACAGAACTGCATCAGAAGCCAAAAGCACTTGATGTCTGAAGAAAAAAGAAGACTTCTGGCATCCCTTTTCTTGTGGATACTGATGACATAGTATGACTTATAATTCCTTTCAAGCATTTAATAGAACTAGGAATAAGACAAGGAAAAGAGACCTAGCAGATACAGCATCTCCCTACCAGTATTTGTGTTCCAGAGGCTCTTCCTGAAACACCCCAATATTCATGGGATCAACTCCCCAAGTTCAAGGTAACAATGGGAATAGAGATACCCACCTTCTCCTACTCTGACAGGATGATGTCCTGTAGTGACACTCTTAGCACTATCTACCCTTAGGAAACACCCTTCCTCTCTGGATATGGGGCTCTGGCCTGAGGAATGTCCCAGTGCAGCAGTAGCTCTTCTACCCCTCAAGGCCATTCTCTGCTCAACCTGGAACAAATCTCAGCATTTGAGTATTTTCAATAGATTCCTTCTAGCAAAAGGTATGTCATGAATTACATGCTTAAGACTTTGTAGCTTTTCATCTTATTTATGATTTGAGTTAAGATAATTTTAGCCAATGGTAACAGAAAACAACTCAAGAGCAGGACAGAATCCCAGAATCAACAAACATTCATGAGCATCACTCTTGTTCTCGTCCAATTTTCACTCTGACAACTGACTTCTAGCTTCTTGGTACAGCCTCCATTCTCGCTTTTCCATTCATTGAGCCATACTTATTCACAAGAGAAAGGTTTTTTTTTTTTCTTTCTTCTATTTTTCTGTTGTTTTTACTAGCAGAATCAAACTGATTATGTTCAAAGATTCCTGCTTAGATTCTAAGCAGGAATTCTGCTTCATTCAGAAGCATTTGAGTTCTTAAATCAGGAAGAAACTAAATTTAGAGTCTTAAATAATTTGTTCCATTTTGCACTTGAGATTTTGAAAATAAAAACTAAACAAACTAATAAAATAAGCAAGCCCTAGAATGCAGCAACAGAAGCCTTGGATTTGTTTTTTCCACCCTTGGTGAATTTCAAGCAAACAGTATAGGATGCTCAGGCAATACAAAGTGCTTTAACTAGAGATGATTTATGTCACCATGATTAAAAGGCATAAAGAAGTGAGGTGATCCTGTAACTAAATAGGAGCTTAGCTTTGATTGGCACCTCTGATTAGTTCAAGGAAACCAAACACTGAATCAGAAAGAAGCTCTCCATTAAAAACCAGGCTTCTCCCTCCAAGCTGTTGCCAAGTGCAGAAAAAGAAGATGCCCAGACCAGAAGACAGCAGGCAGCCTGTTGGGCACTGGTCAGAATCTTAGAATGGATTATTTTTCTTCTTCACATTCAAAAACTGTGTTCGCAGCCTTTTTTTGTTTCTTTGTACAACCACCTCAGAACTTGGAATTTGTTTAGGAGTCTGGAATTTAAATTCACTCTAAACATCCTAATGAGCTTTTCTCAGACTAAACTCCAGTCAGCTTGCTGAAGCAAAGATGTGAATGCATAGAATGATCACAAGGATGCACATTATCTCATGATGGTTAATTGGAGGAAAATGCAAGGTAAAATGATTTATGTCTGGGGCTGGAGTTGTGGCTCAGTGGTAGAGTGCTTGCCTGGCATGTGTGAGGCCCTGGGTTTGATCCTCAACACCGCATATGAATAAATAAAAGATCCACTGACAACTAAAATATATTTTTTAAAAAATGATTTATGTTGAAAAGAGAAGACAAGGGAGAGAGTCTACGTTGTGCTACTGTGTGGAGATGTCTAGGGCACAATCTAGAGCTTGATGTTAAAATATGTTGAAATATAGTCTGAAAAGGCTTCTGCCCAAACTCCTGAAGGCAGTGTTAATGATACACAATGCACCCCATTTTGTAGAACTACAGCATTGAAACAGTTAATTTTCACCCTATGTAAGGTTTTGCTATACTTAAAATAGGGAAGATTTTGCTGAAGTTCAAAAATGCCTAATTTGGAAGCTAAACATCCTTTGAAGCATTCTAAAGTAATAGACAATAGATAATACTATCAATGTCCATTTCTTTCCCTCTTTTCCTTTTTTTTTTAATACTGGGAATTGAACTCAGGGGTACTCTGCCACTGAGCTACATTTCCAGTCCTTTTTATTTTTCATTTTGAGATAAGGTTGGGCTAACTTGCTGAGGCTGGCCTTGAACTTGCCATCCTCCTGCCCCAGTCTCTGGGATAGCTGGGCTTACAGAAATCTGCCACCAAGCCAGGCTCAATGTCTATTTCTTATTCATGCATCCAAGATTCTCATAACAAATACGGACTAATCAACATCCAGCTTTCTCAGTGACGTATTGCAGCTGAGAGTCTACTTGCTCAGTGGGTAGATATGCAGGCTTTTAACCAAGACCTCCTCATCCATCTCCTCAAAGCCTCCACTTAAGGAGGAAAAGTTTCCCGACTCTTCAGTTCAACAGACTTGTCGTTTTAAAACTGGGAACAGTCACAGTGCCTAATTCACAAGAGGATCAAACAAATTAAATAAAAATTCCTTAGGCAAGTACCTACCATAGTGTAAGCTCTTGATCTTGCATGCTTCTATTACTTATCTCATAAATTCAAGAATTTGACATCTATGGGGAAAATTTAAAGCCTAGATAGTACAAAAAATAAATTTGAATTTTAATCTTCAAGCTAAAAACAACCTTTCACAAGTTTCTCCACAGCACAAATCTGGTCAGATTAATATTTGAACCACATTTAAGATCATCTTAAAGAAAGCAGTGACTCTTGCCCTGCTTCCAAGGCCATTGTATTTTAGAATAACAAACATCTTGGCTTCATACTTCTCCATGGCCATTTCTTGTAGTCATGAAAGACTGGATGAATATGCCCTTTACCAAAGCATCCTGGGTGACTGGCCTCAGTAACTGAGTTCTACAGGTGGTCATGAGCCTACTATTTTTTTCCCTCTCATTCTTAGATAAGATGGATATACTGTGTTAATAGCCTATAATATTTCAATTTATTCAGAATCAATATGTTAGGCTTGCAGGAGTATTAACAACCTGCTTCAAAAATAAAAATTTGGGCTGGGGAGATAGCTCAGTTGGTAGAGTGCTTGCCTCACATGCACAAGGCCCTGTGTTGAATCCCCAGCACCACCAAAAGAAGCCTGAAAATTAAAAAAATAAAATTCATCCAGGTACAATGGCACACATTTATAATCCCAGCAGCTTGGAAATTTGAGGCAGAAAGATCACAACTTCAAAGCCAGTCTCAGCAACTAGCAAAGGCCCTAGGTAACTTAGCAAGGCTCTGTCTCAAAATAAAAAATAGAAAGGGCTGGAGATGTGGCTCAATGATTAAGCACTCCTGGATTCAAATCTCTGGTACCAAAAAAAAACAATATATCACTAAGTACCAAGTTATTACTGTGTCCACAAAGAAGGCACTGCAACCAACCTTTACTATGCAAAAAGCCAAGAGATTCCAAATTGAGTGCTCTCTTACCTTTCACTTTATGGAATGAATGAAGGAGTATTTTGATGAGTTAGGAGGCCATGCGACATGTAAATTTAAGAGTACTTACAAGGAAAAGAGCTTGGAGAAAATTCAAGAAGTCTCAGTGAAAAACATGAGACCATGATAGAAAACGATATTCACAAAGATTTGCATCTTGGTCATGAAATATAAACTGTAATCCCTAATGTGATAAAAAAAAATAAACAATGTTTTTCTATAATATGGTATAATTTTTAAAGATTTCTTTTACACAAAAATTAGAACTTAATAGAAATGAAAACAGATTAATGTTGCAGAGTAGATTGTGAGAGGGCACTTTTTTGCCTTAATTTAGATTTTATCTGGTTTAGACAATAGATTTTAAAAACATAAGATTATAGGAAAATATTGTTTTCCCTTTATTAATTTGAATATTGCTCTAGGCATTTTATTACAAAGAACTGAATTTAAATATAACTGGAAACATTCTAATGATGATCATAATAGTCTTGCTAATTGAAAACAGAACTGAGAACTTGGAATAGTACTGATGAGTTCACAAAGTACCCTCTTAAATTCAGCACATAATTTTAGTGTCTCTTTTGACTGCCAAGTGTAGGAGAGGGAAATGCCCAGAGCAGGCTATCCCCAGAGAGAAAGGCCTGTGGTACATTGGGAAGAATGTTAGGGAAGATTAAGAGGAGGATTCTGTTCATTGAAGAGAAAATGGGAACTCATAAAACTGGACATGTATCTTAATTGCTTCAGAAATAGAAATCAATTTATAAACATTTATCATTCCCAACTATTAACATTGAAGCATCTACTTTAAATGTTCTAGTTTTCCATGTCATTGGTCAAAGTGATCTTATCAGTAAATAAGCATTGTGGAGAGCTGCCTGCTCTGGAGTACCCTGACCCCTTCAAACATCTACTTCTGCAACCCTGTAAGCAAGCCAGAATGAAGAGTTTCTCCCAGTCCCTCACATGTCATAGCCAGCATTAGCCTTTCCAACCAAGGAGTTGGAACGTGTGGGAAACAAGAAATAAATCATTATGTCTGCTGAGAAAAATGGCTCTGTATCTATCTCCTAAATTGAAAAGAGTCTTCAGTCCTAGACCTCCTTCACCATCCCACAGTGATGTTTTATGCCAGAATCTCAAGTAATTTCATTTTAGCAGACATTTACCTGCCAGAAATGAATGAGAAGATTAGTGAAAAATATTTAATTACTGAATAAATTAAACCAAATGTTACCAGAATGTTATTGCCTTGTCTGCCATAGACAGTGCCACAGTAATTACCAACTTTACCTGGGACCTCAGGAAAGACTTTACGGCAGAGATGGAAAATGAGTTTCCTTTTATATATCCACAAAGGATGGCAGCTGGAGAAGGGCTCTGCTGAGAGGAACTGAGGCAACTCCAAAATTATGCCCCCAGGAATAAGGTGGCTGTGAGTGTGTGTGTAGTAGAGAGAGACATAAAGTGGCTTGATGGCACCTGAAAAGGAGGTAACACCTCCTTCAACCCCTGCCTGATGTTATGGTTTTGGTGTGAAGTATCCCCCAAATGCTCATGTGTGAGATGATGCAAGAAGCTTTGGAGGAGAAATGATGGGGTTATGAGAATTTTAACCCAATCAGTGAATTAATCCCCTGATTAGAATTCACTGAGCGGAAACTGAAGGCAGGTAGGATGTGGCTGCAGGAAGGGGGTCATTTGGTGTATCTATTTTGTATCTGGCCAGTTGAGTCCCTCTGTCTCTTTATAATGTCATGTTCCCAGCTGGACTGAAACCTCTGAAACCGTGAGCCCTCAAATAAACTTTTCCTCCTTAAATTGTGCTTTTCAGGTATTTTGGTCACAGGAGTCAAAAAAAAAAAAAAAAAAAAAAAGACTAAAGCACCTGATTCCTGCAGTTCCCGCAATGTACCTGTCTTTCTAATCTCTGAGCCTTCACTTGTGCTATTCTCTCTGCCTGATCACCACCCTCCAGACCCAGGCTTCATTGCTGAGGATCTTTGTGTTTCAAGTAAAAAGAATACAGACAATTCTCCCCTTTTTGATCCAGATCCAAACAAGTTGGAAAAATATAAAAATAGGGGAAAATTGCACATTAGCACTAGAAATGAGCCATTGAACTACCAGAAATTTCAAGAGATATCTGCTGAATATAGTGTAAACAGACCCAGATTGAAGAACAGCACAGGGTCAGGGTGTAAAACACATCATACTCAGGAAGAAGTGTGATCACTCAGAAAATTAGGTGGAAAACAATCTCAAAAAGCACTCCTTGGTTGGAAAGGGAAAACAGGCTATGATATGAAAGGGATTGGAAGAAACACTTCAGTCTGGCTTGCTCACAGTAATGGAAAAGAAGTTTGCTTGAGGGGAGTAGGAGGTAAACCAGAGCAGGACAGCTCCACAGAGCAAAGAGCCAGCAATATAATGGGTTTGTACAACATGGCTAGAACTTGGGCGGAGCATAGCATGCAGCCAGGAGCCAAGCAGGGTGTGTCTATACCAAGCTGAGACACTCATTTATGTTTTCCCCATAGAACATTTCTTTAAAAAAAAAAAAAGTAATATTAAAGTTAAGAGAAAGAAGAGCTACATAAAATGGAAGATCTCTCCAACTCCCTGCCCAACATATACATGTACAGACCTCTAAAACTTTCCAAAGATCAATTTTCATGATCTGTTTTGTATCATTCCAGACATGTTTGATGTATATATAAATACATATTCACATACATAAAATATGGGTTTAGAATATTCTGCTAATATATTTTACCCCAAATATATATTGGATAGACTTCCAAGATAACACATTTTGATTGTAGAGTATTCCATTACACAAGTGTGCCATAATCTAACTAATTTCTAATCTGTGAATGTTGAAGTTGTTTCTAATGTTTCCCCAAATACAAAAAATTCTTCTGTTGTATGTGTAATTCTTTTTTTTAAAGATAAGCTCTCTGATTTTTTTTAGAATATTAATTTTTTAGTTGTAGTTGGATGCAATACCTTTATTTTATTTATTTATATGTGATGCTTTATTTTATTTATCTATATGAGGTTTGAACCAGTGCCTCACACATGCCAGGCAAGCGCTCTAGCACTGAGCCACAACCCCAGCCCGTGTGTGATAATTTCTAATGGATAAACTCCTAAAAGTCATTGGCTTAAAGACTATGAATACTTGTAATTGTAATTGATATTGTCAAATTCATATTCCTACCCACAGTGCATATATTGTAAAAAAAACTTTTTCACATACCACTAACAACATAGGAACCATCAGATTAAATGTTGAACAGCAGAATACTGCCTAATGCTACTATGTCATATTTTCATAAGAAAATATATAGAGCTACTTAAAATCATAGTGTAGGAAGTTATATTAAGAAGCTGGGCACATTGTACATGCCTTTAATCCTTGCCACTCAGGAGGCCAAGCAGGAGGACTACAAGCTGGAGGTTGGCCTGGCCAAGAACAAGAATGTCTCAAAGCAAAAAAAAAAAAAAAAAAAAAAAAGGCTGGGTGTATAGCTCAGTGGTAAAGTACCGTTTTAGCACTTTTTTTTTTCACTGCTATGACTGAAGACCAGACGAGAACAAATTTAAGGAAGAAAAGTTAGTTGGGTACTCATGGTTTCAGAGGTCTCAGTCTATAGAAGGCTGGTTGCATTCCTCGGGGCTTGAGGCAGAACATCAGGGCGGAAGGGTGTGGTAGAGGAAACAGCTGGGAACATGGCACTAAAGCAGAGAAAGAGAGACTCAACTGGCCAGATAAAAAATAGATACCCCAAAGGCACACCTCCAATGACCCTCCTCTTGCAGCCACACCCTACCTGCCTTCAGTTTCTGCTCATTAATCCTATTCAGGGGATTCATTCACTGATTAGGTTAAAACTCTCATAACCCCATCATTTCTCCTCTAAAGCTTCTTGCATTGTCTCACACATGAGCATTTGGGGGACACCTCACATCTAAACCATAACAAGTACTCCTGAATTCAACCCCTAGTACAATAAATAAACATCCTATAAAATTTTGCAAAAGATACATTATTAAGTGAAAAAGAAAGATGTGAAAGAATACATGGCATAATACTGTTTTTACAAAACCTTTCTGAGCTTCAGTTTCTTTACAAATAAAATGAGGATGATAATGCCCATCCTAATCTGTTAGGGACAAAATAAGATAATATTCATGAAAATAAGTAAACTATAAAGTTTCTGACAAATTATAAGATTTTTCTAATTGAAATAGATGGAAAAATTTTCCAAAAGTTTTAAGTCAGTGGAATAACACAGTCTAAATCCACTGACCATATTAGGCCAACCAGACACTCAGTTAATGGAGCAGCTTTTGCTCTGCACATATTGGCAGACGTGGAAACTGCAGACAGTACAGACACAGAAGAAACCATCTGCGCAGATTGGCATAGGGTGTTTCTCCCAAGAACTCTCACAATGTCAGCCCATCACTGAGACAACTGCTCACCTTTTCCACAGAACTTTCTTTCTTAATTTTTTATAAACCTGAATAGGAAATCACCCCGTGCCTGGCACAGTTATGTAAGTCAGCTTTGAATCTGACGGATTCAATCCAAATCTCTGTCCTATCTGGATCCTATTTAACTAGTGTGGTCTAAAGATAGTTTTTAACCCTCTGTGGATCTTGATTTCTTCTTCTGAAATATGGGGTTAACTAAATTTATTCTAGAAGATTACATATATAAAGTACTTAACATCATGACTGACACAAGATAAAGCTGTAATAGGTAACAACATTGTTATTATTGTTATTGTTGTTATTGTTTCTACTAGTAGAATATATGTTCCTTAAAGGCAATGGCTAGATCTTATTCTCACAAGATTTAATACCCAATACTTGTTTCTAAACAAATTTATATAGATTCATATATCATTTTATAAATTTGGCCCAGTATTATTTTTTAAGACAACAACTTTTATGTAGTTTCTATTCAAACCCACAGTATTAAAATAATAAAACATCAAAGATTATAAATGGGAAAGCAAATTTTTTTGGAAATAGAGGGTGGAAGATGGGAACTTGAAATAAGGGAATATGTGGAAGAAAAGAATACTCATGATTCTTAAAGAGAGAGAGAGAGAACCAACACGCATACACCGGCACTGGGTGTGGTGGTGCATACCTGTAATACCAAAGACTAGATAGAGGCTGAGGCAGGAGGATTGAAAGTTCAAAGCAAACATTAGCAACTTAGGGAGACCCTAAGCAACTTAGCATGAACCTGTCTCAAAATAAAAAGCAAAAAGAGCTGGAGATGTGGCTCAGTGGTTAATCGCCCCTGGTTCAATCCCTGGTACCAAAAAAAGAAAAAAGAAAAAGACTCTCCTGACTTGAGACATTAACTAACATTAACTAGGGCACAATGTGTAAAAAGGAGAAAAAAATAAAATCTTCACAATGAAACCAAACTTTGAGATCTGATATACATATATTAGCTCTCAAATATATGTTTACATTTATATTATGTATATTACATATCCTTGTATAATATATAATCAGGCATATGCATATTTAATTTCCTGAAAACAAACCCATGTTGAACACTTTGACATGTATATGGCATTACAAACAGTTTGCATATATTGTACTTCCCTCTTAATCAACTGAGCAAGTGTCATTCAGAGTTTAGGTCTGAACAAAATGTCTGGCCTAAAAATTTGACTTAATGATGTCAGAGAGTCCCAAAGCAGTTTACATCAAAGCAAAACATCACCTCCAGTCTCCTGGGTATTTATACTCAGAGGGCAGTTTTGAAGTGCATGTAAAATTTGCAATGGTTCTCAGGTTTAGAATGATTTAAACAATCTCTAAATCATCTTTTGTTTTCAAGAGCCCTATATACATATTTTTAGTCCAATCTTAGAAAAAGTGAATTCCCTGTTTTTAAATAATGTTCCTCTTTTGTGGCTAGAAATAAGCTCATTTTGGGCAGGGCTGCTAATTGGCAATTTCAAAGACACATGGGGCCAACAAGGTCTCCTAAGCAGAAAGCTACAGACCTGATATATAACAGGAGAGGGAACATTGGGAATTAATAGTAGAATGTGTCTACTATATTTTTAAAGGATGAATCTGAAAAAATAAAACACATAAAAATTTCACCTTCTTAATATTTTAATGTTCTACACTCAGTAGAAATAAATGGGTTAGATTGTATAATATTATTTAAATCACATTAAGTACTTTGATGTGGCACAGCTCAAAGTGTTCACTCAATTTGGGGATTTTCTTAGACTCAATTAAATTGATATTTCAGATATAGGAAGAACTAAATTTGCAGGCCACTTCTTTTACAGCAGCACATTGGGTATTGAATAAATATTTGCCTAGTTACTAACCAATAATTAATTGTCAAATATACAGTAGATGAACTCTGATTGTACTGCAAAGCTAATTCTTGCTACTAAGGACCCACCACTTTATGGGGGGCAGGAAACAAAGAAAGGGAAAACAACCCTTTTCCCTGTAAGGAATTGGTCATGATGTACAGGGTACCCAATATGCGTGAGTTCTGCTCCTCATTAGCACTGCTGCCCCAAAACTCCATAGCCTGAACATTATGATGCCTAGAACATCATAGAATGGGTCATGTTATAAGTCCATCTTGCAGAGCCACCATGTTTTATCAAAGAATTTGAGTAGATCCACGTTTCAAAGAAAACTCTTGGAAGACAATTATAAAGGAAGAGGCATTCTTTCCAACACCTAACACCATTCTCTGGCTTAGGAGAAAATTTGGGTCAGGATGCATTTTTATTTGCTTTGAACTTTTTGAACTTAAAAAAAAGTAAATCTATGTGAAATTCCACAACTTATTTCCATAAGCTTCATTTTGTTCTGTTTTTAAAATGTTTTTAGTAATCTGTACACCTTTATTTTATTTATTTATATGAGGTGCTGAGAATTGAACCCAGTGCCTCACACATGCTAGGCAAGTTCTCTACCACTGAATCACAACCCCAGCCCCCTAAATATGTTTTTGAGGTGCTTTTGAAGATACATCATATATAAAGCATTTATTTATAGTAAAAATGTCAAAGGCAAAATATACTCATAGCAGAGATCACTATTTTTAAACTTATTTCTTTCCTATGAGTTTATTTCTCTGTGTGATTTTATAAAATCACATTTAATTTTCATACTTTAAAACCATATGTCACATTTATGTGCAGGGCTATAATTTTATATACTCAAGACACAGAGAATAAATAGTTTACTTTGTAAATTCATCAAACTACTTTCTTCTATCATTTCCTTTCATACTACTTAAAATGTACAAAATGGTGATCTGTTTCAAGGTTAGCAAAGCTGAAGTTGAAGTTGAATATTTCAAACATAACTAAATTACTGATTACATTTATTCATAGTATACTGTTTGGGGGAGACTGCATTTGATAAAATACTTCAAAATTCTCCATCTTTCTAAAGCTTCAAAGAAAATTCATGGCTATCCTTGAATTCAGCCACTCTTTTGCCTGAATGCACAGAGTTGAATGGGAAAATCTTTTAGGATCCTTTTGAGTTCTTGAGTCCATGAAGCCTCAGGAGAGGAAAACCATGAATTTCTCACAACTACTTGGAATCACATAACACAGTCCATGAGTTTCTTAGAAGAGCCTCCAAACTGGCCTCTTCCTCAAAATGAAGAAGCCTCTAATAGAGCCAGCAGCTGTCTTAAGGCTTGTTAATAAATCAACACTTTGTGAGTTCTACACATATGGTATGATGTATATACATCACACAAGCGGTGATGTTATATGGTAGAGGGCAGAAAAAGATGGGCACAATTGCCATCCTGAAGACTCACAGATACTGGCCAAGGACTAATATGTGCCTGTATTCAGGTTTACTACAAAAAAACAAATTGCTATTAAAAAAAAAAAGATAGGGCTGGGGATGTGGCTCAAGCGGTAGCGCGCTCGCCTGGCATGCGAGCGGCCCGGGTTCGATCCTCAGCACCATATACCAACAAAGATGTTGTGTCCGCCGAGAACTAAAAAATAAATATTAAAAATTCTCTCTCTCTCTCTCTCTCTCTCTCTCTCTCTCTCTCTCTCTCCTCTCACTCTCTCTTTAAAAAAAAAAAAAAGATAACTGAAACACAAAACAAGCAATTTTTCTCTTTAACAAATAGTCCTCCAAACTATCATAGGGGAAAACTGAGATGGAACTACAAAATAAACATAGAACCATATAGGTCACGCTCATATATTTATGTATTTTTATACACACACATACACAGAGACATGTGTGCAAAACACAGAAATGTGAGTCCAGGGAGTCCCACTGGGTGATCTGGAGTTGGTCAAATTAAAACTGTTTTTCGTTCTATACATTGCCAGATTTTCTAAGTATTCAAAACTGAGTGGCTATTACTTTTATTATTAGAAAAACTGTTATTAAAATAATCTAAAATCTGGATTTTAAAATATTTCCATATTTTTAAAAACTCATTTATAAAGGGATTAGAAAGCATATTTATTGTCTAGAAATCAATATAAAATTTAACTAGGAGAATAAATTCTACATTTTGGACATTATATCTAAACAATCTTTTTAACACATTGAAAAGAAGAACAGAAGGTAATGTTACAATTTGTATTCAAGCCTGAGATCTTTCTGGGCTTCCAGACACTATGATGATAAGTACTTGAAATGCATGAATGAACCAAAATTTAACATAAAATCACAAGTGCTTCCATCACAAATACAACCAGCTGTGTTTAGAATTTATGTCTTAATATTTTCAAAAGCCAACAAATTTGAATGTAGCATAAAAGTTAATTACTTCCACAACCCATTTCCTATGGCCAGTGACAAAAGAAAAAATTGCAAATAAAGCCAGTCTTATTTATCTTATTGTCTTATTCAACAATATTTGCTCATTGCCAGTCACTATGCTGAACATTAGGCATTCAAAAGTAAAATGATTAACTAACATGAAAAGACAGATAATCTAATTTTTTAAACATACAAAACACTTGAAGAGGCGCTTTGCAAAAGATATTCAAATGGCCAATGAGCAGTGACTAGATGTTCAACATTATTCCTTACCAGAAAATTACAAATTACAACTACATTATATATCAACCCGAGTGACTAAAATTAAAAGACTGGCTATACCAAGCACTGGTGCACGTGTTAAGCCACTACATCACTCTTTAATGGTGACAGGGTAAAATGCTACCACTCAGGAAAACTATTTGGAAGTTTCTAATAAAGGGAAATATAGCCTAACCTCCGAAACAGCAATTTCACCCTTAGAGACAAATCCAAGAGAAATTAATGCATGTATTTCCAAAAGGACACACACAAACATGTTAATATCAGCTTTATTCACAATAGCTCAAAACTGGAAGCAACTCAAATTTTTATCAACAGTAAAATCATGTATTCATTCAATGCAATAGTAAATAACAGTAAAACAGAACAAACAATGGACATAGTGACAGAGACAAACCTCAAATATAGTATGTGGCACAAAAGCACAGAAAATAATTGAGCTATATACTTATAGTTGCTGTGTTTTAATGAATAAGAATACATCTCAATTTTTAAAAATACCAAAATTAGTTTCCTACTTTCAAGAAAATATAATGAAAGTGAACTAATCATCATATAAAGTGATAAATACAACTATACACTTCATGGTGGTATTGATGGAGCCTAGAGGAAGAATCCAGGAATCCTGTCTGGAAAGGCTTGTCTGTAGGTACGTGTGGAATTGGTGTTTAATTATGACCCATACTCCAGTAAAGCTTTTCCTCTTCATTGGTATATTGAAAATATTTTTTAAAATATAACTGAATATTCATCCCCCACCACCCCTATAGGTATTCTACACTTAATTACTTGACATATAGTCTTTGTTCACTAAGTGCTGTCATAAAGTTCAATTCACTCCAGAATACATATATTGGGTCCTTAGTGCTCCTTATATTGTGATGATAAAGCATGAACAGAGAGAAGTTAAAAAAAAAAACTTGAGAGCTTTCAAAGATTTTATAATTTTCAAAATGTCTCTTAGAACCACACTATGTTTGATATTGTTTGTCCCTCGCAAGGTTTAAGTGTTGGAAGCTTAGTCCCCAGGGTGGGGGTATTGAGAGGTGGTGTGCAACTTTTAAGAGGTAGTAGCCACTGGGAGATCCTTGGTTAATTCGGTGCATAGTCTTAGAAGAGAAAGGATTGTTTCCCTTCTGTTCCAAGATCCCAACTGTTCTCTGTCTTACTATTGGTGATGTACAGTCCCACCTGTACTACATCTGCTCTGAGGAGCATGAGTCAACCAACACAGAAGGGTTCTTCTCAGAGCCTGGGCCATACTATTTCCACTTAACTTTTAAAACTGTGAGCTAAATAAACTTTTCCTTATAAAGTTAGCATGACTCGAGTATTTTGTTATAGCAATGAAAAACTATACAATTCACTTCTTGTTCAGTTCCACTGTCACCCCCTAAGAACACAAATTAGCTGTAATTCTCATTCCTGTAACATCTCACAAGTCTCAATAGACTCCTACCTAGTCTCCCTGCTTCCCAGCATTTTCTCAGCCCTAACTGTTCTATATCAAGTGTCTTGATGTTTTGGATCCATTCAGGGATTTTTAGGGTCTGTTGCATCAAGGGTCTGTTTCATCCACTGATCTGTATTAACTGGATGGTAGCTGTAGGCAGGTAGGGTGTGGCTACAGGAAGTAGGTCACTGGGGGTGTGCCTTTGGGATTTATATTTGGTCCTCTATGAGCTGAGACGTCTCTTTCTACTTCCTGGTTGCCATGTGTTTAGCTTCTTACCTCCTCCATACCCTTCCACCATGATGTTCTGCCTCCCTTCAGGTCCAGAGCAATGGAGTTGACCAACCATGGACTGAACCTCTGAAACCATGAACCAAAATAAAATATTTTTCTCCTCTATATTGTTCCTTTTGGGTCTTTTGGCCATAGCAGTGCAAAGCTGACTAAAATAATGATAGTCTCAGATATAAGAATCAAATAATTGTCAAAAGCCTAATATCATTATTTAAAAACAAGGCATTTTTTAAGCAAAAACATCTCCTTATGTCCATATCTTTTAAGATAATTTGATTTATTTTTATTTAGAAATGATCACCCAAGGGACTTTTTCAATCAACTAAGATCAGTAAAGAAGTAAAAATATAGTTACCAGGTTGGATTTTCTGTCAAAAAAGCTGGTCATTTTAACCATTCACCATCGATGTTTTGCATCTTTTCTTCTCATCTGCATTTCAGCAGGAATCTTCTGGCAATGTGGAGATGTTTTCAAGCACAAATTTGATATGCACAAGCCATCTGTTTTTCCAATGATTTATAATGTCATTTTTTAAAGATTAAGTTCTTCACCACCAGTCTTAATTTAATAACATATGTGTGTATGTGTTATGTGTGTGTGCGCACGCGCGTGCGCTTGTGTGCACCTAGAATTTTCTAGAATGTTCTAAATTTCTTTTGGAAATGAAATCCACTAAAAGATTCCAGTCTGTGAAAGTGAAAATTTTATTTAAATAACAAATTTAGAACATTTCTGTTATGGTTAAGACTTGTTCACAGATATTTAAAGTGGTTTTAAAAGTTCAACTGGTGACTATAAAACTCAGGGTAACTGTCTTCTCTAAGAGGACACAGAAGCTGCAGGGAAACTTCACTCAGAAGATGTGTTAGGTCTAGTGTGTCATGCCTTGCTCCAGGTAGTAACACTGAATGTGGAGGTTTTGCTCTTCACAGCCTATGCTTACTGCTTGAATGTGCTTGTTTTTCTCTTCTCCTTTCTTGGGGAGGCCCATTTACCCATGCAGCATTCACCATAATGAGACTGTTTGATCTTTCAAAAAATTTAACTATAAGAGAAATATTACCATTTTAAACAAAGAAAAACATTTTCTGGTAGTAAGACCAGAACTTTGAAGATGTGGAAAGCTCAAAAGCTAAAGTTATAAATATTGACTCATTTTGGCTCAAATGTGTACTGATGACCATTTGGCTATTTGAGAAAAATGCATCATGTGACTGCAGGTAGTAAAAAAAAAAAAGAACAGTAGAAGACTCAGGTGGGCTAGCCTCAAATAAGTTTCCAGGCAGTAAAGACTGGATACAGCGGATTCTTCAAAATATGTAGGAAAGATGAATTTTACTAGTGCTTTAAAAAAGAGTATTCTGGAATACTCCTGAGTACAGGTTAGAAAGGATGCTCATTGTATTAATCCATTTTCTACTGCTATAACAAAATACCTGAAGTTGGGTACTTTATAAAGAGATTTATTTAGAGCCTGTTTTAGTCAGCTTTTTCACTGCTCTAACCAACAGATCTGATAATAATAATTAGGGGAGGAAAATTTTATTTGGGGGCTCAGTTTCAGAGGTCTCTGTCCAAAGGCAGCCAACTCCATTCCTTGGGGCTCAGGGTGGGGCAGAAAATCATGGTGGAAGAGTGTGGTGAAGGAAAGTGGCTCAGAAACTGATCAGGAAGCAAAGAGAGAGAGACTCCACTCACGGGATACAAACTATCTGCTCCAAAGGCAGGCCCCCAATGACCTACCTCCTCCAGCCACACCCTACCTGCCTTCCCTTATCACTCAGTTAATTCCTACCAGGGGATTAATTCACTGATTGGGTTAAGGTCGTCATAATCCAATCATTTCACCCTTAAACCTTCTTTTATTGTCTCACATATGAGCTTTGGAGGTGCACCTCACATCCGACCTGAAACAGAGGCTGAAACTCTAAGATCAGGCAGACCTATCTTTTCAGCCTCTGGTGAGAGCTGCAACACAACATAGTGGAAAAGAGCAAACAGATGGGGTCAAATGCATAGGGGACTTTTATAATTTATATATTCAAAACTGACCAGAGAGGTGACTACAGGCAGGTAGGATGTGGCTAGAGGAGGTGGGTCAATGGGTGCATGTCTTTGGGGTTTATATTTTGTCTATGATGGGAGCTCCTTCCCCGCTTTCTGTTGCCCTGTTCCCCAACTGCTTTCCTCTGCCATACATTTCTGCCATGATTTTCTGTATCACCTCAGGCCCTGAGGAATAGAGTCAGCCATCTATGGACTGAGACCTCTGAAACAGTGAGCCCTTAAATAATCGTTTCCTCCTTAAAATTGTTCTTGTCAGTCTTTTGGTCACAGCAGTGAAAAAGCTGACTAAAACAGGGGCTTGCATTATAACAACCCACTCTCTCTAGAACTAAATCATTCTAAAAGACTAGCATTAATCCCTTTTGAGGATCATGACCCTTGACCTAATTACCTAGCATTAGGTCCCACCTCTTAAAGGTTCCACCACCTAATTACCACCACACTAGGGACCAAGCTTCTAGTGCATGAAATTTGGGGTAGATAGGGGGCTTAAAACATATCCAAACCACAGCACTGATCCAGACCTCTACAGTGTGGGAATCATCTCCCTCCAGTTGCCTTCTTTCCAGTACAAAATTCAGATCATTCTCTTGGGGGAAATGTGTTGAGAAGTAGAGCAGAAATGGGTCCTGTGGATTCAGCTCCTGAGTAGGAAATTTATGCCCCAATTTTGGAGATCCAATCTCATCTTCATGGCAGGTTCTCTTACCATGAAGTACACAGTCTGAACACTGTCAAGTCTAGCAAGAACAGACCCTTGCCTCTTTCTTTCAAGGAGGAGTACATTAGGATAACACCAACCTTTCTCAACTGATTCTCCCCATTTTGAAAACCACAGCTCTCCTTTTGCTTTACATCTTTTTGCTTCCCCCATATTTGTTGAAAAACTTTAATGGGTAGGTCAGCACAGATGTAAATTATTCTTTTTCCAATTCCATTTTCTTCGTCAAATTTAACAATGATTCATTATAGTTTGAAATGTTTATTCAGACGTGGTGAAAAATTACAGCTGGTTGGACAGCTGGAGGGCCTTTCTCATTACAACGAGAAATAAACACTGAATTCTGATGGTAACAAGCCATGTACTGCCTTGAATCGGGCATTGCATGAATGTGATTCCAGAAAAACCTGAATCTCTTATTCAGGTTAAAGTGAATCCAATGTAACAGCTCAGGGCTGTGTGCAATTTTAGATTCATTGTCCTCATTATAAGGTAAAAATAGAAATATCTAGATAATATTATTTTCTTGTTCTGAAGTTAAGCAGGCAAATAAGCCTCTGTGATTCTAGTTTCCTCTGGAATCCTGAGATGTTTATGAAGCTTTAAATATACAATGAAGAATTTGTTAAATTATATAATATGTTGAAAAAATAAACAGGGAATTGATATTTGTAATACTACTACTAATAATAATAGAATGCTGGAAAAGAGGGGTTTGAATCCTAGAGGGGAAAATGGTCTCTCTTTTTTTTTTCATTCCCTTTTTCATAACAATGAAAGTAGACTGCAGCAGATATTTTGGATTATTTTAAAATTTTTGTAGTTGTATTTTCATCCCTAGTTTTCTCTGCCTCAAAAATTATCTTCTTCCTCCTTTACTTTTAGGATAATAAAGTAAAAAATATTTATATATGCAAATATTATTCTCAAAATTTCAGGGCAAAATACAGCTCAAAACATATTCAGATTCTTGGAAACTTTTCATATCTTCCTTTTCAAAAAGAGACCTGATCTTCTTTCTTTCTCCTGACAATGGAAAAAGAATATTTTCAGAAAGTAAAGGATAAATAAACTGATCTGCTTTCACCTTTTGACCAAAAATGTTTTGAATACCATGTGTCCAGTTGCTTTTTCTCATTCTTTGATGCTTCAAATAGGCAGAATGAATCTAGGACAACTATGTCCCTGACACTGACCTCCCAAATCCTAAATTAATACCACAGATAGTATAGGTAATTATGAGTATTTTTCATTCAATTATTTAGAAACACATTTTATGGCCCCCAGTTCTGACTGAAGGGTATCTAAGAAGACATTCAATCACAGTTAGCAGGGGAGGAGAGAAGCCCAAGAAAGGTCCCATGTGACATCTGACAACTCAAAGACTTCTGATGAATATGTGGGAGAGGCACACATCTCCCAGAATTTTAAGTTTCTATGTGAGACCAAACTCACTGAATTAATTCTGTTTGAAGTAAAAGTAGAAACAATGTTTGAACTGACCTTGAATAATAATATTAAGGGTCAAATATGGTTAAATGTGTACTTGTATTTTAATTATAATTGTTAAAAAAAAGAAATGTAAGTGATAGAATTAGAGAAATAGTTTTGAAAAATTTAAAGACTGATAATAAAGAGTAGAATAAGCATAATGTGCCTGTATTGCTTTTCCAGCATTACTATAAATATGTCAAGAAGATTAAGTGATGCAGAAGCTGGCCAGATGGAAGATGAAATGACAGATGTCATTTTACCTTTTCTATTTTTTGCAGATTCTTAGGTGTATTTGTTGTATGGAATGTAGAGTAGATTTTGCATACATTTTGGTGGTAAGACAGCCAAAATCATTTCACGAGAGTAAGCTCAGGCAAAAGATGTGAGGGCCTGTACTTCCCTCCCTTCACAGCATGACCTTTCACCACCCCTCCCTTGCTCAGTTTCCTCTTCCTTATGATCACCATAACAACCAACATGCCATAATAAACATAATAAGGTGTTGTCAAGAGAAGAGAGAGCTTTTGGTGCCTGTCTTTTTAAGGAGGTCAACATTCCTTCTCAGAGCACCTAAGATGCCTAGGTATAGTCTAATTAATCAGCATTTTAAAGCCTCCATCAATATCCTATCACCAAGGAGACCACACAGAACTAAAAGTGTGCACCTCAAAGGCCAGCTCTGATTCATCGAAGATGAGACAAACAGCAGGACTGCATAGAGTCTTGAAATAGAAAGACATGCTCCAGCCATGCTCTCTTGTCCTCCAAGCCTCTGAAAGTAATTAAAGGCATAATCATCAGTAGGGGACAAAGGGATGTGAGATGAAAGGATGGAAGGCAAACCGTGACCCAGATGTAAGCAAAATGGTCATTTCCACACTCTCACCTGTAAGCCTTAATACATGATGTCCCCTCTCTGTATACAAAAGTTTCCTCCATAGCAAATTCCTATCTTTCCTGTTATGTCTGATGACCACTTCCTTGTCAGATTCACTGTGGGATATAATAGCCATTTGAAATTTAACTCTCTGGGTATCTTTCATGTATGATTAGTGATATTCATTTTTAGCCTCAATTTTAAAAGTCTCACTTGCTAAGAACGTAGCATTACAAATAGAATACAGGGGTAGTGACAGTGAGGCAGGCCAACACCAGTGTGGTGAAGATCAGGACTTTGGAGAAGAACCACTTCTGAGCTCCTCCCCCACGGGCTTGCAATATGACCTTGGGTCAGGCAACTTCTTAGAAGTCTAATATTTAGTTTATTTGCCTAATAGTTAATTTCCTTCTTTTGGAGATCATGAAAGAAGCTATCATACCAAATACTTAGGAGGAGAAATGAAATAAGGAAAGTAAAGTACTTAGCACTATGCCAGGAAAGGTAGGGACTGAAAATGTGTACTATCGTATTATCATTGTCATTATTATCATCATAAATTTAATGGTCCAAAAGTTTATAGAACTGTACAATGGAATAAAATTTTTATTTGGTGAGGTTGAGGCAGGAGGATGGAGAGCTCAAAGCCAGCCTCAACAAAAAGCAAGGCACTAAGCAACTCAGTGAGACCCTGTCTCTAAATAAAGATAGAAAATAGGGTTAGGGATGTGGTTCAGGAGTCGAGTGCCCCGAGTTCAATTCCTGGTACCCTCCCCAAAATTTGCTTTTAGACTTCCCACAGGTTATTTGCTTCATAAAAATTGATGGTTATTGGAGTGAAATTGAAATCTTCCAGATAAAGCTATCAAAAGTAGAAACTACACTAATGAGAAGTCTGAATTATAGGATATTCTTAAAGAAGAGCAATTTTATTTGCTGTAAATTCACAGGACAAGAGAAAAATGCCCTGCTGGGGAAAGAATAATCACACATTTGTAATTAGCAAATTCTCCTCAAATACATAACATACTACTAAATTATTTGAAATTTTGACTTTTTAAAAGATATTTATTTTTCAGAACAAGTTAGATGTGTTCCAAGAACGTGTTTCAAACTAATACTTTGCTTAATACATGCTTTTTTAAAGGTCACTTTTTAAAAAAGTGACCTATTTCTGTCTAGTCCTGTCAAGTAATAAAAGTTCAAGTGATGGAGTCTGACCATATTATACTACATATCAAATTACGAAATTAAGAATTAATCTCTTGGGCTGGGGATGTGGCTCAAGTGGTAGCGTGCTCGCCTGGCATGTGTGGGGTGCTGGGTTTGATCCTCAACACCACATAAAATAAAATAAAGATATTGTGTCCACCTAAAACTAAAAAATAAATATTTAAAAAAAAATAATCTCTTCAGTGTCTTAGCTAATACTATCCCCATGATTAATTATCACAAATCAAGCTTAACATTCCTTTCAAATTAAAATATTGTTCAAAAATCTTTCTTTTTAACTGATTAAACTCTTAGGTAAAACCTATTTATTTTATACTCATTAACTAACTATACTTGAAGTTGTAAAAAAAAATCAAAATTATAATAAAATTTATAAATCTGGGAGCTCATCTGAAATAGAGGGTTTAAGAGTACAAAGCCATGAAGATAATTATAGCAAGAACAAAGAAGTTCCATAGATTCAAAAATCATTTTTTTAATTGCATAGTAGGGTTATTTCATTGCTTTGATAATGTGGCTCTTGTTTTATTGTGAAGATCACAAATATTAGACACTTATTTCTCGTTAGCTTGATATATTATCACAGTTATATAATTAGTAGAAGAATTCCATTGGTGAAGGAATGAAATTGAGAATGATGAAGTAACTTTCACAATAAATAAGAAATCCAATATATGAGTGTAGTGTGCCTTATTAGTACGCTCTATAACTTCTAATTCCCTTATGGGTTGCAAATATTTTCAAAACACTAAAATACAATTAGATTTGCTAAACAGAAAATGATACCTTCTAATATTTTATTTCTGATGACAGAAAAGAAACTGTAAAATCTTGGGTCTCCAGGACATCTTCAGGAAATGGTTATTCCAAGGTAAATGAAACATTGTGTTGTGGAGTGGGAATGGGACCCTGGGTGGCCCTGAGTTCTAGAACCTACTTTTAATTTCTTGATTTTAGATACACCAGAGCTTGTAAAACGAAGGATTTAGAATTGATGTGACTAAGAAATCATCCAGTGCTATTCAATGATTCAGAAGGCAGAAGCACCAATTTTCACCATCAGCAATATTCAGTCTCAACTGCAGGATAAACCAACCTAAACTTCATGGTACACAAAATATACCAAGATCAAATTATGTTCTTAAAATAAGAATACACTTATAAAATCTTACATAGGTTGATATTATAGGCTGAATTGTGGGCCCCTCCACACCCCACCACATTCAAGTGTTAAAGACCTAACATCCAATTTCTAATGTTCGGATATAGTGTCTTTAGAGCAGTAATTAGATTTCAGTGATGTCATTATGGTACATCAGAGAAGACCATCACCTACAAATCAAGGAGAGAGACTTCAAAACAACATTGCCAACACCTTGAACTTGTTCTTCCATCCTCCAAAACTGTGAGAAAATAAATTCCTGTTGTTTAAACCACCTGGTTTGTGAAATTTTGTTGTGTATTATTTTGTATTAGCTATTAGATATTTTATTGTGTATTATTTGTTTGCAATACTTTGTATTAGCAAGCTAATAAGTTGGCTCTTTGATAGCAGCTATATAATCAAAGGATTCCAATGTACATAAATATAAACACTAGGTATGAAAAGGACAGTAGGTGTCTAATGAAATTGGAAGCTCTGAGACTGCTGGAGGTTACACCTTCTCCATCCCCCATTAAAGAGAGCTCTTTCAGGATATCAGTCTCTGCACAAAAGCCTCATAGTGAGCATCACAGCAGAGTCTCTGCCTTTGCCACACCAGCCACAGCAATGCTCTGCAAGGAGAAAATTAAAAAGCCAACAATACCAACCAGCACAAGAAAATAAAAAACACAAAAGGCGATGTTTTCAATAGCCTCTCAAGATACACCATAGTGAATGGAAGAGCCTCTGTGTGCAGTTATCAACTATGCCATCCACACAAAGGGATAGGGCTTATGGGGAACCTGAACTCTTTAGTGAACTAATTTCTTTTATATAATTTCCCCCCTTGAATAGCAGCTTCACCCTCCTTAGGACAACAGCATTAATTAAGACAAATAAGTCCTGATCAACAGAGCTTTCATTTCTCCTCCTTTGACTCATCATTGCATTGTTTTTAAGATTCTGAGGGCAGTTATTAAATTTTGCTGTAGTGAGATAACTTGTACATTTCTCTTATCCAAACTAGTGAGCAAGGACTATGTTTGTTCTTGGACCCAACAAATACTCAGTACTTACTGAGTATTTGGAATTGAATTAAAGTACTCTTCAATCACCTTCTGAAGTATTATTTTGTATTTTAGGTGATAGGTAAATACATATTTCTATAGAAAACTCAGAAAAGTTGAAGTTCACATTGGGAAAGTCATGAGAGAGATGAGTTTGGAGAGAGTAAGAAGTATGGAATTCCTTATAATTTAAGGAATTTGGATTTTATCTTAAGGAAGATGGGATGAATTTAAAGCAAGGGTATAGCACTTAGTACACTCACAAGTTTTTGAAAAATATTCTGGGTTTCATTTGGAAGACAAATTATAGAAGTCATGACTGAGGGAGGAGGCTAGGGGTGGGGGTGAATTAGAGAACAGTCAGAAGTCTGAGTTTTGCAGTCTTCATAACAGGAAGACTAGTGGAGTAACTGTTGAAATCACCAAAGGAAGTACAACAGGGTAAGGTATGAAGGTGAAAGTGATGAATTGGGCTTTTAATTTTTTTCTTTTTAATTTAGGTTTTGCATACAATGTATTAAAATGTCTAAAACTTAAAATATACAGTTTGATGTATTTGCACACTTGCATATACTATACAACCCAGATCTTCTTATGATCTTTTCTAATCAATAACATTAATTACAAGGGGTGTATAGTGAAAATCTGGCAGCATTCACCTTGACCAAGCCATTGAGGTTAACAACACCCAACTGAAATAAATTGACCTCATATATTTCTGATGATGCATTGAAAAGAGCAAAGAAGGCCACAAATTGGTATTTTCCCAGACAGAGATGTGGCTTATGCCCCCTGCCCTTGAATCAAGGTGGGCTCTGACTGGTCTGACAAACAGAATGAAGAAGTGGTGCTCTGCCAATTTCTGGGCTTAGACCTTAAGAAGCTAACACGTTCACTTCCTTTGTCCTGCAACATTTGTTTTTGGAACCCAACCAATCATCATGTTACTATAAGCCCATGCCATAAGGTCAGCCTGCTATAGATGCTCTAAACCACAGCCTAGATAAACTCTCAGCCAACAAATAGCATTGACCCTGCCATAAGAGTAGACTATCTGGAATAACCAGCCCAGTTGGGCCTTCAGATGACACTAACCCCAAGAGAGATCCCAAGGAAAACTGTGAAATTGAGCTTTCACAATCTGCAGAATCATGAGAGATAATGATGAGTTGTTCTTTTAAGCCACTTGGTTTTGAGATGGTTCTTATGTAACAATAGGTAACTGAACAGCAGCTAACAGTAAATTTTTAAGCTCCAGGAGACTTGGGAGTTGGTTATCTTCCCTGCTGTATCTTCAGCTTCAGATAAGCAGCTGGAACATAGTAAGTAGATCAATAATTTTTTGTGATCAGTAAGCAATTTGTGAATAATTAGCAATATTATTGACCTGAGAAAATGATTTGAAAAGTTGCTCTTTTTAAAAAACTATTAATAAACAAAGTATAAACATGTGTCTTTTAACAAATTATCTGAGAAAGCAGAGAAAGTTAAAAACACACACACACAATATTAATCTTAACATTCAGAAGTGGGTCACACATTTGACCTAACTAGAAGTGGGTCTCTTAAAATATAGAATATAGTGACCTAAATATTTAAAGACCTAATTAAAAATGTTGTTTTGAGGCTGTAAAATCTCTAAAATTTGGTCTTTTAAAAATCTGTTATTTGAACTTTTGCTAACCCTCCAGGACTATCAAGGCCAGTAACAAAAGGGAAAAACAATGTAAAACAAAAAATAATAATCTGGGAAAAGGAAATGTATTGTTTTGTTTTGGTGATACTGCAGTATATCTGGGATATTTATAGAGCACTCATTGTATATTTCTTTCTCTCTCTCCCACATTCCATCCCTTATTTCCTTCCATAAGAGATATTTTAAATGGCTTTTCCATTTCTAAACTCCTTATCTGACCCAATGGTATCCACAGTCATAGAAGTGATTGAATAATGAATGAATATTTACCTAAGGACCCATAAATAAAGTCAGAGTTGAATACTCTAGGACTCTATGCCAGAGTTTCCCTATACTAACAATAATCTAAATAATAAATAGGAGACAATTTGTATTGTTTTATATGGGCAATAAAAGGAGCACCTGCTTATATATTCACCAGCCCATATAAAGATATATTAAATCATAATATCACTTATTAAAAACAAGTTAATTTTTTAAAAAGTAAAATTAAAATACCACACACAAACATACTATTATATAACAGGCATTATTAAAAATGAAAGGAAGCTAGAGACCATTCTAAAATAAAAGTAGTAATCTTCATTATATGGTTCAATTGAATTATTAGATGAGGTGTATTGTGCTTAACTTGAAAAACAGAAAGACATTTAAAGAAAAAAATTGGCTACATTTCCCATACAACATGCTACAAAGTATACCAAAATAGCAAAATTGCTTAAATATTATTAGCTCTAAATGGAATTTTTACTACCAAATATGTATTATTAAACTTAATATTTCCTCCTATAAATAGAAAATAGTCCTGGGGCATATTTTTGTTACATTTTCTCTAATTGACCACTGTATTTATGCATGTGGATGTCAGTAATCAACCCTACACCCCAATCCTTTTATTAGTTTGCTTACTTTGGAGCCATAAGCAGAGTTCATTGTTATCCAGGTGACTTTCCTTTCTCAAAATTAGATAAACTTTCCAAAGGTCATATTCTCTCATGCAAACAAAAGATTTTTTCTGTTCATTGTTTCCTGGATTACAATATACTTTCTTACTCAATTTCTTTCATCTCAGGAATTACACGTCAACTTCCAGGTACTGGCTTGTTTATCCCATTTTGGCCATATTTTTGTCCCCAAATTACTTATCTTCAGAATAACTTTCAAGTGACCTTTCTCCTCACAGGAAGCAAAGGAAGAAACAATTTTGCTGTTACCCAGTATATACTTCAGAAAGTCCACAGATTAAAATTACATAACTTTAATGCTTCTCAGGATTCTGTGCTATTAAGTTCCTCTACTATAATTTTTTTCATGTGTGCTTCCAAGGCACAATTTGTTCTGGAATGACGTGGTCCTCATGTATGAGAATTGGCCGTAAGGTGTGTGAGACCAATAAAAAGAAGTAGGCAAATCCAAGATTATAACAAGTGCAATTTACTGTGGATTAAGTGACATAAACATGGTCCTGAGTGGCAGCAAAATCAGGTGGAACCCTGCAAAATAGGTTGGAACAATGAGGACTTATAAAGTGGTCAGGATGTCATCTATTCCAGAATTCACCTGGTTTATCTCAAGCTAATATCAGAGTCAGACACCTTC
Source organism: Urocitellus parryii (assembly GCF_045843805.1). NCBI lineage: Eukaryota > Metazoa > Chordata > Mammalia > Rodentia > Sciuridae > Urocitellus > Urocitellus parryii. The sequence goes on along the minus strand of NC_135538.1, from coordinate 64,001,021 downwards.
CTGATGACAGGGTCTGATCATAAAGTTCCACATACCACTCTAATGGTTTTGACTATCTATAGCATGCGGGCAAACAAAACCAACCAGGGTTACTTGGACAATCATGGTGGTTATCACTGAAGATGGCTGTGGTCAGATCAAGTTGAATCCATACATTTCACCCCTTTGTAACTGGTTTTTACAAACTCACACGCCCTGCTTTTCCATGATGTGTCCTGAAACTCTGAAGGGTTTTAGCCTTGTGTAAGTAGTATACAGTGAGGCCATTTGTCTGGCCTGCAGGAAGATTCCACAGCAACAATAGGGGTGTTTTAGTCAGCTTTTTAGCTGCTGTGACTGAAGGACGTGATGAGAACAACTGTAGGGAAGGAAAAGTTTATATGAGGGCTCATGGGTTTCAGAGGTCTCAATCCATAGAAAGCTAGCTCCATTCCTCAGGGTTCTAGGTGAGGTAGAACATCATGGCAGAAGGGTGCAGCAGAGGGAATCAGCTCACTTGTTGTTCAGGAAGGAGAGAGAGAGAGAGAGAGAGAGAGAGAGAGAGAGAGAGAGAGAGAGAGAGTGAGTCCATTGGCCAGATGCAAAATATATACCCCATAGCCAGGCCCCCAATGAATCACTTCCACCAGCTCCACCCCACCTGCCTCCAGTTACCACTCAGGTAATCCAATAAGGGATTATTTTACCAATTAGGTTAAGGCTATGACCCAATCATTTCTCCTCCAAACCTTTTTGTATTGTCTCACACTGGAGTTTCGGTGGGACACCATATCTAAGTCATAAGAGGCAAAGCCCAAAAAGAGAACAATTATACAAATGACGATAACATCAATTTTTCCCACCAGAAGCCCAGTAACCAGATCAACAACTTAGTATATCTCCTATAGAAGGGATAGAATCAGATAAACCATCAATTTGGGTTTTCCAAAGGATGACAAGAGGTGTGTGACATCAGGGATGTACACATAACATTTTGTCTTCATAATAGCACAGATTCCAGTGTAAACAGCAAAAATAACAAACAAACAAATAAAACTCCTGCAGCTATGGACAGAAAAATAATGTTTAGTAGGAACTTGTAAAAATAAATGTGTACCAACCAATAAGACAATACTGGTGGCATCATTTCTGGCAGCAGCAGCTGGATGCTGGTGGAGTGGAGCAAATCACCCATGACGGCAAACAGCATGGAGTCTGAGTGATTCTTGAAATAGTGAAATAGCATGCCAGACCCAAAGGCCAACTGTAGTACCCTCAAGTATTTCCCACTCAGGAAATAAACCATGACTAGGTTTAGAGTCCAAGAGGATCAACAGGGATCACACTGTGGCGAGAAACAGCTGATCCATCTCAGGGGAACAAGCCACTTAAGCACCCCCACACTGAATTGTCCCTTCCCCTGGATTTAATGTTGTAGCATGAAAATTAGCAGTTTTCTCTATCTGTATATCAACTCTGGCAGTATAGCCTCTGGATGTACAGCTTGGATGGAGGTGGTCTTTGGGGCAGGGACCACAGCCCCCAGGCACTCATATATGACCGGCATGCCATATATGTGGATTAAATTTGTTAATACACTCAACTTCAGTCCAGCTGGCCAAGGTGGTTTACCTAATACTATTTATATCTATTGCTTTAACAAGCCATTCTTTTCTCTTCATCAGTCCTCCTGCCTGAGAGTTATATGGAAGATGAAAATGCCATGACACATCACTTTTGGGTCCAACATGTTTAGATAGCATATCTCATGAAATGAGTACCCATGCCTCACGCTTCAGTTTCAAGAGTGTTATAGTGGAAGTATGATTAGCTCTCTTGCTAAGGAAGGCTTATATAAGGCCAGTAGACCCTTGTTCCACTTGCCATCATGCCATCCACAATATAGGGCTTCAGTATATTGTCAACTGTGTATACAAACAACCAGCAGCATGGCTCACAAGTTACTACCAGTCATACCACCCACAATTCTGCCCGTTGACTGCTTTCATTTTCTTCTGGCTCAGATCAGACAGTATCAGTGGAAGGTTGTACTGCAACAAGCAGTTCAAACATTTGGGTTCCCTCTGCTGGACTCATCTGTATGCGGCACACTTTCTGATATGGGGGCCATCCTCTCACACTTGAGGTCATAGGCACTGTGATGGTATGGTGAGACAGTTTCACAGGTTAACTGGGCCCAACATTGCCTCTAGCTCGGAAGTATATGAGCTATCAGAGAGAACAACATTGTTAATATGCCAGTTAGAGTAGAGATTTGCATTATTGTGGATTGAGGCTGATAAAATAGGCCCTCCATCATCTTCTTTATAGGTGGGCCAGTTTACACTTTGGGAAAATCTCAGTCACTAGGCTCCACCTGTAAAAGGGCACAGTGCACTGTTAGGAAATTCATTTCTGAGCTCTCTTTCAGAAATGTGATTAAAAGAAAAGAAAAAAAAATACTTATTGGAGAGCCCAACTCATGCCATCTGCTCTACTGGTGACATCTGACTGCATTGGCATGCCAGATAGAGTGGTGACCAGATCAAAATCTTTGGCTTTCCAAATGTTTTTCTACTGAGAACATATCAGTCCCAAGTGGCTTTCCTCTTAATCAGCTGATATAGTATGTGTAGGTATTGAGCTGAATGAGGAATAAAATCCCACCAATAATCTAGGAGTCCTACAAAAGCCTATATGTCTTTTACTGTATGGGGAAGGTTAGTACTTTATCTCACACTACACCTGGAATCAAATAGTTCTTTCCCAACCAAAGCACCCCTAGAAACTTAATGGCTAGTCTAGGACCCTGACTCTTGGAGTCAACAGCCCATTCCCATGTGTGGTAAATACACAATCATTCTATTGTGTCCCCTAAAAGAGTATAATCTTCACCAGTCAGCATGTCATTGGCGTAATGGAACCAGCTGGACTCAAGGACAGGTGATTGAGAACTGCCTAGGCCTTGGATTCTTTCAACAGATCTTGGAGAATGACAGCTTGCACTACTGTATTTAGTTTGCTGGGGGGTGCCCATTATTGTCCTCCAGAAAGAGAAAGGTGCACCTCAGAAAGATGTGGGGTGCATGTGAAGAAGCTTACCTCAGTGATGATCTCAGTGGGATCTCCAAATATGATACTGGTGATGAGTATCAGGTCTGAGTCCTGCTTCCCTGATGTGAAGATTGAACACACAAGAAATGCCCATGCCAAGGCAAGTATAGAAAGCAAGAGGTTTTTTAAATTTTTGTTGGTGTTGTAGATAGACATAATACCTTTATTTTATTTGTTTATTTTTATGTGGAGCCAGGGATCAAACCCAGTGCCTCATGCATGCTAGGCAAGCACTCTACCACTGAGCTACAACCCTGGCCCCTAAAGCAAGTTTTATTTAAAGGATAGAACAGAGATAGACGTCTCTGAAGAGAAGGGGCCCCAGAGCTGGGTGTCCCAAGAAGTGGGGGCATCCTGCCTCATTTATAGATTTTAGATTTCCTTTGCTCTCCTGCCTTCCTTCTCCCCTTATCTTGTCTAGGTGGCTAGTGACCAAAAGGTAGGCCAAAAGGTGAAGTGATCCACGAGCAGGAACTCAGTGGCCCAGAGAGCATTCATTAACTACTCCTACAACTCCCTCCAGGGAACCTTGCCAAGGTTACCCCAGAACACCCCCACTTCTGAGGCTTGTTTTAAAGAAATGGAGTCCATTGATGAATATATTAAGAGAAAAAAAGAAACATTTTAAAGAACACAACTCCTTTAATGAACTGAAGAAGCAGCCTGGCAATAAGGGTGGGGTAATAATTCCAGTTCCTCCAAAAGGAAGACTCTCTGTGGCTTGTACATCCATCATGCAGCAGTGCTCTAAAGGCCAATCACAGGGCCTTGCAATTCGGAGCACTATTCATCTGAAGGGGTCAGTCAAGCACTTTTCTCTCTCAGCAGCTAAAATGATTGTCAGGTTTTCAGCTGCTACTAAAGATAATGAGTATAAACATTCAGTGACCAAGACTCCACTTAAAAAGTTTCCACATGTGACCACATCTGGGAAAACCTCAGAAGGCCATGCTGTGCTGGGGACACCTAACTTAAAGACCAACAGAGGGAATTCTGCTGCAGCTATTACCCCATTCAAGTTGACAACTATGGCAATGCAGACTCCAGTCTCCAATAAAAAAAAAACAGTATTTGATCTCAAAGCAAGTTTGTCTCTTCCCCTCACCTAAGAGCCACACAAAGAAAAGCTGAAACCACGGGGGAAATCTAAAGAAAATAATTCTCTGAATGAACGCGTAAACAGAGTTACCTTCCACAAGAAAATCTATAAACAGCCCTATTTCCAGACCAGGGAAGAGCAAGGGAAGAGCAAGGGAAGAAACAGGAGCAAGAACAAAAGGAAAAGAAAGCAAAGGTTTTGGAAGCTCAAAGGGGCTTTGTTATGGTTAAAGATGAATAATTTGTTAATGTCTGTGAGGATGACCTTAGGCCTGAGCCTAAGCAACTCCATTTTAAAAACACCAGTTTTGAAACCTGCAGTCTCACCAGGCACACCCACAGATCCCTCCAGTATGGCCTCAGACAAGTTTCTTTCCCTCACCCTGATAAACAGAGTAAAGCCCCTGGCAGGCTGGCCTTGCCTGATAAGAAGGGAAGGGCAAGAAGATCAGGGTGGAGACCACCAGCCCAGATGTTTCTGATCCCAGGGTAAATGATGTCATGGAGAAATGCAGTGGTAGCTGATAAGGATTGAAAGGGGGGTCAAAAGCCCCCAAATTTAGTATAAATAGTAGAGCTAAGAAACAGGGATTCGGCCAGCTGAAACAAGGATGATCTCAAGCTGGAGAGCCTGATGCGAACCTGGACTGACATCCCATCATTTGTCATCATTTTCCTGACCTTCTGCATGATCCTCACAGATCTCAAACTCTACCCCTTCATCTGGACCTTGGTGAGACCTGCAACTTCTCTATATGACCCTCTCCTCAACCGGTCATCCACTCCACGCCAGGAAAAGCCTGCCTTGGTTCTGGACCTGATCACCGCGGTCTGAGTGAGTGTGCATCTGCTGAACTAAAACCTTAAGGCTTAAGACTTTTGATCTGACACTTGAACTTAGCACGCAGAGGGAATGTCTGTCATTTCCTGTCACAATTAAGTGTGTTTGCAGTGCTTAGAATTAATCCAGAACTGTTTGTTGTGAATTAGTTAATTTAGAATTGTTTACTGTGAATTGATTCTGTCTATTATATTGCCTAGCATTAAGAATTGTTTTCTTGACTAAGAACCTACACAGTGAAATTGTAATTTGGGCGAATAAAACTTAGAAAGGGGCAGAAGTGTGTGGACATTCTTTATTTCGCCCTTCAACTGCGTACGTCGCAATTTTGCCCCCTTGTGACAGTGTCCAACAAATATCCCTTTATTCTGAAATTTTGTAAATATTTTTATACTGTCTTTCCCATTTTAGTCAGAAGATCTTTCTCAGTTAACTTTTGTTCATAATCTATGAAGCATCTGTGGTGTTCTTTATGTGCTGTGAAAGACATTATTATCTTAAAGCTCACACATTCTTTGGAATGGTTTCTATGTAAGTCCCTGTACAGCCCAATTTTCTCATAAGATTCATCTTAGAGCTTAACCTAGATCTTTAATGTCAAGGTCTTTCTACAGTTTCTAATATTAAGAGCCCTGCAGTCCTCTATGCAATAGCATTTACCTGAGGACAGCTAGTCATACCACAAGCTTCAGTAGAACTTGAACAATAAAAAGTTAAGAATAGGGAAAGCTGGGACAGAAAGGTCACCTCTTATCCTCTCATCTACAAAATCTAGCAATCTTGAATCTGGACCAGTGGTTTGGTTATGGCGTCAATATTTTGGCTATATGAAAATGTTTAGGTTTATAATAAGCACTTGTACAGATCACCTCATGTCCTTACTACCTGTCATTCACTATATTCTTAAAAACTAAAATTCTACATCTCATTGTGGCCTTATAGTTTAGTGCCAGGCCTAGAGTATTACTGTTTTAAGGATTAAAATGCTGTCACTGTCAGATTTGTATCTTAACAATTTTATGGAAAAGCCCCAAGATACTTGGCATCTTATTTTTGTTCCTTGCTAACTACACAGAGCTTCCCAGTTGTATACTGCTCAAGAAAATTTTTAAAAATTTTTAGTTGTAGATGGACACAATACCTTTATTTAGCATTATGTGGTGTTGAGGATAGAACCCAGGGCCCTGCACATGCCAGGCAAGCATTCTACCACTGTACTACTAAAGAATTTCATAAATAAAAATTTATGAAAAAAAATACCTTCTAGGATATGACCTCAGCGCTCTATTTCCATCAACCGAGTCCCACCTTCTGGTTTCCACTACCCTACAGCAGTTCATTAGCCATCGATACATTAATGTACTAATGAGATCAGAACACTTCCCCAAAGCTACTCCTCTCAACGTTGCTGCATTGGGGAACCAAAACTTCAACACACCAGTCTTTGGGAGACATGTCATATCCAAACCATGACACTACCTGAATTTGGGGTTGAAATTATGCCCACAGAGGTCTGTAGTGTCCTTCCTAATAGAATATCTATTCCTAGAATATTTTTAGGAACTGGTGGGTTAGTACCAAATATGGAGCTGGGGGTTTTCTTTTAATTCCTAAATGTAACAATCTCTCTCTGATGGTCTTATCCTCATATTCCTCAAGCACTGCCCAGCCCCGGAGAACATTCTGGGTTGCAATAGATCAGTATACATTCAACAACCGTATTTACTGGAGCAAAGGACTTCCCCTGGTTCTTAGAGAACAGAAGATAATTCCAGATGAGGCATCTGGTTGCCAACTCTCTCTCTCTTACTCAAAGAGAATGTAGGGAAACCATCCTATGCATCTGTCAATACCGTAATTTGAACATTCTTCACCTTCCCCTAGAGGGAACAGAAGGAAAAGGTTGGAAATGTCCAGGCTTAAGCTCCTTCCATAAGGCTATCAAGATTACATTAGGTTCCCTGGGGTTGCCAAAGCAAGTAATAAATACCACATATGCTTTATTATTACCACCCCCCACCATTTCTTTTCTCTCCCATCTCTCTTAGTTGTCAGGCTTTGTGACAAGGCATGTCTTATTCTGACCATCTTGTCTCTCCAAGGCTGAACACAACCTTGTCCACATTATTAAAAATTCTGTCAAAAAAATCAAACTGAGGAGTAAAAGAAAAGAAATGTACTGTTGGAACATTTTGTTTTCATTCCATATTTAGAAACTGCTTTTCAGCTCCTTGAAACACCTGGGCATAAATGGCTTGTCACATGCCCAATTCCCACAGAATACCCTGGGCTTCCTCAATACTTTTCCATGGGGGTACCTATGCTGACTGGTACAGTCCCTTATGAGGCCATATCTCTTATGCCTCAGATGATCCAATCTATAAGGGAATGATTTCCTTGGAACAACAGACTTTATGTAGGTGCTACCTAAAGGCTGGATGAATGATAAAATTATGTTTTATTTCATTTCCTATCAGTGAAATGTCATCCCCTTCCATGTCCCAGTCTCACCATCCAGGCAGTTAGGCTTTCCCAGGGGAGTTGTTTAAAAAGTTTTTGTAATATTTAGCAATTTTGCAACAGTACACTCCTGAACAGTCACGGTTTCTTAAATCGGAAGGTCCCCCATCTGAGTATTCTGTGCCTTTACATTGACATTCAAACAGAAAAGTGAGTCTGATTTATGGGGGTAAGGGGTTGGGAGGATGTGGAGGTGGGATTAGTGGTGGTGGTCCCTGTTCTCTATCATTTCAATCTCAGGTTCTTCTTCATTCCTCTCTCCCAGGGATTCTAGTTCTTTGCATTGCATTCTGATCTTCAGATGACAGTCCATACTTGTTTTCTCTTCCACCACTTTTCCCTCAGTGTCACAAAACAGCAAATTAGGATATCTAGCTTGGAGTCCTGATCTTCAACTTTCTCAGCCAGGCTACAGTCTATGGTAAAAGAGAGAGATGATGTTCTAGTCAACTTTTTCATTGCTGTGACAAAAGAAATGACAACAAGGTAGAGGAAGAAAAGTTTATTTTGGCTCACAGTTTCAGAAGTTCTGTGTACGTTGGCCAACCTCATTACTCTGGGCACAAAGTGAGGCAGAACATCATGGTGGAAGGGCAGCAGTTCAGGACATAGCACCCAGAATACAGAAAGCAAGTTGTACTCACCAGGTACAAAATATAAACCCTTAAAAGACTAAGCCCCAATGACTTACTTCCTCCAGTCACACCTTACTGGCCTACGGTTACCACCCAGTTAATCCAAATCAGTGGATTAATCCACATGAGTTTTGGGGCCACACCACTTATATAAACCATAACAGACGTATATCTCTTTCAACTTGTATCACTTTTCCTGAAGTCTTTATACTCTTGCCTCCAGCCAGATGGACATTGGTAGCCAAACTGAACTGCCCACAGCAACAGCCATTCCACTAACAGTGAGACATCACTCTTCCTAACAGCAATGGGATAAGAAGCATTCAGCAAATAGCTGCTCCAAATCTAGCAGTGATTTCATAGCGTACCCATACTCACTTGGTGGGCTATACACCTCTAATGCATGGGCCAAGCCTCCCCACATGAAGTTAGATGGCCAGCCCAGGACTTTTCCTGAGGATGCTCCTTCTCCTTGAACATTTCCTTAGTCTTCTTGGCTGGATAATTGTTTCGAAATAACCCATTCTCAGTGTTTGAGAACTAGCTCCCAAAGCTAGTTCATGTGACTGAAGAGGCATGGAGATCCAGGATTGCAGAGTGCGATTTACTGAGGTCTTAGTGACATCAGCATGGTTCTGGGTGGTAGCAAGATTCAGGTGGACCTCTACAATATGGGTCAGAATAATGGGGGTTTATAATAATGGTCGGGACAAAAGTGACTTCACCCAAGCCAAAAATGTACCTGGTTTATCTCAAGCCAATATCAGAGTCAGGCACATTCCTGGTACCAAGGTCCAGCCATAAAGCTCCACATACCACTCTTATTTTGACTATTCATAGTATAAGGGAAACCATGCAGGGAAAACCAACCAAGGACAACCATGGAGGTTATGACTAAAAATGGTGTGATCAGGTCAAGCTAAAAAAAGAAAGAAAAAAAAAGGCGTGGTGAGTCTATAGCCACCCAAATGCTCTGAATTTAAAGTTCATTTTTTCTTATGTAGATTTAGATCAAGTAAGTGCTTCTGATATTTCATTTCCCTATCAAGTAACCCAGTTCTATTATTCCTAATGCAGAAAAAATGGAGTAGCCACATAAAAACAGATATCACTCTTGCAAACTTTTTCATGGACTGGTGTATGTCAGAACTAGTAAGGTAATATAGTTATCAAGCGATGAGTGATGGCTATTTGAAATGCAGATAACTATTTTAATCTTTTATACTTGTTCATTTCTTATACATTTTCAATTTGTACCCAACAAGCTATTTTTAAGCATAGTGCTTTGAGTCACTTCAGTTCAATTCCTTTAAGTATGCTTATAGAAGCTCCCTCATATACCACTAATTCTCCAGGACCCCAACTCCCATTTTCTTGGATTTATGTATGTTAAATGGCATTGAGTAAATATGGATAAAGGGATGTTCATGCAGATATCTGCAGACTAAGCAAAACCCTTTGTCACATACAGGAATTATTCCTGAGTAAGATTCCAAATGTTGATGAGGTGAAGTTAAGATGATTACATTAGGGTAGCCTTTAAGACTTCGAATAGTGTTATTTTGTGGTTAGAATGATCACACTTCCTAGTTTTTCCATTTTATGTCTACTGTCCTCATGTGATTGGCCTTTTACTCTCAAGTGTCCCAATTTAGGCAACAGATTATAAGGTTATCCTATTTACCTATGGTAGAACTTTGCCAAATCCATCCGCTTTTCTGCAGCAGACCTCTCTTTTTGGTCAGCTCTTCCTCTTCCAGCTCCCTGGATCCCAGTTCTCCTACCTACCTATTAACTTCCTTCTATCCTCATATGACCCTGCTTACTTTGGAGGATTTTTTCCTTCTCCCTCATCACTTAGAAATCCTTCAAATTCCTTCAAGGCCACTCTTCTTTCCCCTAATCCTCAATTTCATACATAATAAACTTTAGACCCAGACAATGCAGATGGTCAATCCGTATACACTCAGCAATCACTGGTCACTATTGTTAAACAATCTCACATCCAAAATCCACCTACCAGGAGTCTTCTAAGCTTAATAAACCAGTTTCTCATAGCAGAGGAGTCCCAGTTATCTGTTATTTTCCCAGAGCTCTAGAGGGGAGGGGATTTTCATATAAAGCAAGCATTGAATGGTTCTGGCCTTTTAAAGTCCCAGGCGACCTGCAAGTCATCTCACTTAATTCTTATAATCCTACAGAAAGACAACACAGCATAGCAGTTAGGAGCACAAGGTTCTAAAAATGATCTACCAGGGCTTAAATTTCATGCTTCAACACTTACTAAGTAATCTCTAATGTTACTAAAGTTTCATGTGCTTCAATTTTCAAGGTAAAATACATTTGTACTTATACCTGTGGAAAATATTGATCAAGTTAATATATGTATGGCACCTAGATTAGGGTCTAGTATAGTAATTAATTTTAAAATGTTAGCCATTATTATTACCTATTTTTCAATTGTTAACAAGTCCAAGAGGATATAGTAGTGGTAATGATGAGATATAAACCCAGGTTTTGTCAATCTAAACACCATCCATTCTCTGTGATATTCCTATTACCCAAGTGTTCTCCTATATGTAATAAAAAGCAGTAGACTAAAGAATGATACGGGAAGTACTTTTATTTTATCACATGACACTATATGAGAAGCCATATTTACAGATGCCTAATCACACAATATAGCTTTGAACACAAAAGGTGGCTCAGAAATAACAATACCAGTGATTCAAGTACTGATCTTTACAGAAAATAATTTTGACTGACTGAAAGGAGTTTGAAAATAAAAATTTTTATTGGCTAGCATTCTTTCATATTTTCTTGAAAACTACTGTGTCGAACAAAATAAAATACGTATAGTTTATCACATGGCACAGTATTTGAAAACAAGTTTCCAAGTTGCCTATCTCTCTGCCCACTTTCTGTTTCAGCATTACCACTGATGTGTCATTCTATCATCATGCTGAATTCCTCAGCATCTTCCATACCACTTCCAGGGGAATCTCTGGGAAGTAGCGATGGAAACACATTGACAAACCCATCTTCCACAATTCCCACCTTCTGCTCCTTTGAAATAAATTTATTTTTGGTCTAATAGGAAAAAAATACACTATGATTTTGAAAACCTCAATTCTGAGTCTGGCTGTCATGAACTACAAATATTTACATCATGTATCCTCAGGTATGTTTTCAACTGGAAAAAAAATTCATATTTGCTTGGTCCTTTGTAGTTCTTTACTATTTCATTTATCTTCACAGTAACCATTATATTTATGGCAGCATTATACTCATTTTATAGTAGAAATTTAATCTCAAGAGGTTACACAATCTACCCAAGATCTCATAGGTGGTAATCTATTAAGCTGAGCTAAAGTTACACAATCTCGCTTAAGATCCTAGTACAGATATTTGTTGTTCTTTTAAGTTTATTACATTAATGAAGCAGCAATTTCCCAGCTTCCTTCCAAGGACCATATTTTATGCTTCCACTTACTATTTTTCTTTCTTCTTTCAACTAGCATTAAAACTAAATATTTATATATAATTTGATCATCAAATTTCCCTTACCCTGGTTCTTTAACTGTTTAAAAATTTCTTGTATTTCTAAATTAAACCAAGAGAAAAATTGTTTTTTTTCCCCAATAGTCTTCCCCCCCAATAGTTCTGATAGCTTTTGGCCTGATCCATTTCGGTCTAAGCAGATTGCTAACATTTATAAACATTATTAATTATTTCTTATAATTTAAAAGACATTATTCCATACTTTATAAACATTACTAGTTATTTCTTATAATTTAAAAGACATTATTCCATACTTAGAACCAATTCAAAACAAAACAAAAAAATCCTTGCCAATTCTTATTCATCAAAAGTAATGATATAAATATATTTTTCACTGATTTCATAGCCAGCCTCCTGCCTGTCTTTATTTGGGAAATATTATTATTCTATTCTCTTTCCCTAACAAAAAAATGTCATGGTCCTAGGAGTCAAAAAACTTACTTTCAATATCCCTGACAGAATGAACTAACCACTTAAACTGGAAGGTAAGACTTATGAATTTTAAATGTGGGACTCAGGTCAAAAGACCAATTTAAAAGCTGATATCATATGTCTAACATAACATAATATCTCCTTCAATTACAGTAAATTTATAACTGTTCTGATTAGCCATGCTGACATACACATAGGAACTATGCCTAAACCAAATTAATTTAAAAGAAAACAAAACAAATCCATAACCAATCTTGAAAAGTCAGATCAATAAATAGTATGCTCTCAAAGCAGGGAACATTAAACACTCAGTAGTTTATATAATTTTATATACTAAAAATGAGGAAATAAAAAGGCTATGGGAATGGGAAGTACATATGGGAAAATCAGTTTCATCACTTTCTTCATTTTGATTGTATTGCTTTCTTGTCTTCAGGAGGGAAAATTTTGACTTCAAAAGTAACAAAATACTTGAGCAGGGAATTTACATCTTTCAGTTCTAAATGGTATTCTTGAGCTATTTTCTCAGCAGTCCATGTTTCTGGATGAAGTTTATGATTATTGAGAAGTGTTAATGCTTCTACAATGGATATTTTGCCTTTGGGAATGTTTTTAATATTCAACATATCAAAATGGTGGCCTTTTGGCAATCTGAATTCCTTTGATTCTTGCTGTGTTTCAGTAGTTTTCACCTAGTATCCAAAAAGAAAGAAAAGTGAATTTTAGGATGAAAGATTTGGAATCTTCTTTCACATTTCTCAAATTTACACTATTCCTTTTCAAATAAACACTGCAAACATTTTCTCATTATAATGAGCCATGGTTTCATGGCAACTATACCATGATGCCTTTTCATAACTATAGCTCTGTCATCACTAAGGAATTAAGGTAGCTTTAGAAAACTGAAATCTGAAATGCTCCAAATCCAAAATTTTCTCAGCACCAACAGGATGCTGTAAATGAAAAATGGCATACCTGACTCCCTGTAATAAGTTGTAGTCAAAATGCAGGCACGCTAAAAATACTGTATAAAATTACCTTTAAGCTATGTGTATAAGGTACATATGCTATATAAATGAATTTCATGTTTAGACTTGGGTCCTATCCCCAAGATATCTCTTAAGCAAGTATCCCCGCCCCAAAAAAATACAAAATATGAAACATTTCTGGTTCCAAGCATTTCTAATAAAAAATAATCAAACTGCTTTAAAAGGGCACCATTGTCATGCTTACTTGATAACCTCTATTTTGTTTCGAGTTTTGCATTTTATATTCAATACCCTAAACATCTCAAATGAATTCAAATACTGCTAGAAAGTGTGTCTCTTCTGAAAAATAAACTAATGTCTCCAATCCCTCAGTATAGCTTAATCACTGCTCTAGTACTTAAAATACTATAATTCTAGTGTAAAAATAGAAAAATAAATAGAATTGATGAGTTCATAAGCAGTCCTATATATGCATGTATAGCAGCATTTAAAAATGTGGGAAAAAAATTTGGGGAATTCAATAAATTACACTTAGACAACTGGCCATCCATTTGAAAAGGAGTTTCTATACAATAAACACCATACTGAATGCCAAGCAAATACTACCCCCCCCCGCCAAATATATATATATATATATATATATATATATATATATATATCACAGAAAACCACTAGAAAAAAATACTGAAGACTTTTAAGATGTTAAAGCACCTCAAACTTATCAAAAGGAAAAAAGGGCAGGGAGCAAAGAATTTAAATAGGCAATTCAGTTTTTCATTTTCACTCATTCATTTTAGAGTTTCTCTATTGCTCCTGAAATTTTAATACCACTAAATATCTTTCTGTAACTGTTCAACTTTTTTTCATTCCCCAAGAGCCAATTTTCAAAAGCCTGAATTAGTATAACATGAGAAAAACAATGTTTGGAAATATTATTCAATATCTGTTTAAAAATAACATAACATGTACAATTATGTGTTTTTTATGTGAGCCTTTGGTGATAACTATACCCTAAAATCACTATTACATACAATTTTCAAATGCTGTCTTATTTCTCCTACAAAAATTATATCAATCATATATTTGTGCAGGCTACGCCTGTCTATAGACAGTACCAGAGAAATTTTAGAATGGAAAAAAATCTGAAAGTTGTGGTTGGTTCTTCCTTGCCCTTTAATCTAACTCTTCCCTATTCGGAACCTCCCTTGACAAACTTTAATTCATCCTTCAGACCCAAGCCTAAATATCACTTCCTCAGAAGCCATCCCTCATCCTTCAATTTCAAATAGATCCCTCTGATACACTTCCACAGTGTCTATAATTATGTATTTGTATGCATGCATGTTCATCTGTTTAATGTCTGTTTCCCTCACAACATCATAAGCCTTGTGAGAGTAAGAAGCAGGTGTTGCTCAACACAGAGCACTGTGCCTGCACTTGTCTACTATATGGACTTAACAAATATGCCCATTGCAAATGTATTCTGTAATCCTAATTTTACATATCTTATTTGAAAACACACTTCAAAACACAAACAAAAAAAGCTCTGACAAACCCAACAACTCAAAGGAGTCCCTAAGATTAGACTATACCTCAATTCACAGGAGAATAATAGTTCTAAAAATATCCTTTTGTTACTCAAATTACAACTACCAAAATCTACCCAGGTGCACTCAATCAACACTTTCATAAGTCTTTTAGAACTCTGGTAAATGAACCAGGTCCTATGTGTCTTGCCTAGAACACTGTGCTTAAACTTTGCCAAGGCCTGGACTCTGGACACAAGTACAAACCCTTGCTGAATGCTCACTTTTTTTTTTTTTTTTACTACTTAGCACACTTCTCTTGATCATCTTCCTGAAGCCCCAAAATAAATAAGCAAATTAACTATTTTCTTAATTAAAACACACATTACCCGCAGGGAAGATACAGGATCTGTGGACTCAACATACACTTCTTTTAGTAATGAGAGCAGCCTGTCATCTTTTCTAGCAATTTCTCCCTTAACTTCTGGGTTGCCTAAGGAAAGAAAAAGAAAAATCACTTATTAAAAAAGAAAGAAAATTTTCCTTTAAGATCCCAAATACTTAACATAAGGCATTTAAAATAATCGTTTGGAAAGTTCGGAAAATATTTTAAATGTAAATTGAAATACTAGGCCAGGCTTGGCACCCATCCTTCTGTGATGACCCTAAGCAGCACATGATTCCTGCCGATTCGGATATGCCACAACAAACTGCCAACGATTAATGACAATAGCAGGTGAGGGCAAGGTCAGCGATGGTACTGACCACCACCTCCGGGACTGACAAGTGGTAGGGGCCGCCAACCTCACCGCTGTGCGGAGGGGACAACCTCAATGTCACCAGCCTGGCAGCTCCACCTTCCTGCGCTAGGCTGATCAGAGCCGCTGCGGCCGAGCAACTTGACACAGGTCTTCCGGCCTCGGGACCGAGGCCCACGGTACAGAACCGCGAGCCCCGCACTGAGAGCCGGGGAGCCGGTGACCCCGCGACCCAGCGCCCGCCGCGTCCTTGCTCCACTCACAGCTCATCTGCTCTCGCAGGCCCTTGGTGGAAGGGTGCCTGGGAGCCGCAGAGGGTTTCGGCTTGCTGATTTCCCGTTCTGCTCGGTTCTCTATGTTGAAATTCCTGATCGCGCGGGTCACCCGAGCCCCCATCTCTTCATAACATGATGCCCTCAGGTTCACAACGCACGTGGGAAAACACCGGCGCCGGTGACCTCTGGGCGCACGGAGTGTGCGCACGCTGGGGTCAAGCGGGCTGCGCGCCGGGAAATAGAAGGTACGTGAGCGCTGGTCGCCCCCTCGTGGTCAGGAGGCTACACACAGCGTCTCTGCCCGGAGAGTGTCAGAGGCGCTTCCTTCCGGGCCTACAGCCTGAAGGATACTGGCTGCTTCCCGCGGGAGGGGCGGACGCTGAGAGGGTACCTAGGACCCAGACCCCCGCACACACCCAGAAGCTTTGGGATAGGTACAGGTCGCGCCCCACCCCAGACTTGCTGAACTGGAGTGAGGCCTGGCTTCGGTTAAAGCTTCCCACGTGACTCCAGGGTTGCAGTGCGAGCTGAGAACCAAAGTCCTAAGGAAGTTGATCCTTTCACAAACCAGGTCCGCGAGTTATCCCGTCTTCCTTTTGTGAAAGGAAAATAAGAATAGGGTGTTCCTTCTCAAAGGGCATTTGTTTTAAACTGCTCTTTCATTTCAGTGCCCTATTTTCCTATCCCTTTGCCCAAAGCCTCTTCAAGCCACCGTTTTCTTTTTCCATGATCTTTATCCCGTTCTCATAACTCACTGAGATAATATTGATTTTAATTATGCTTTCATTTCTTTTCTCTTTGTTTTTATAACTAATTTTATTTATTGCTCCATGCTGTTAAGCAAGGAGTCAGCCGTCCTGTCTTTTCCTACCTCATTTCTCATCTCTGTTGCCTTACAGAGTCTTTGAGCCCCAAGAGGTCAGTGTAACTTACTGAAAGCATAAGTGTGGGAAAAGCAAATATCTCTCTCAGTCTCCCTCCTCTCCGTTTCAGACTGTGTTTCATTAATACTACTTTTATTAAAGATTATTTAGGAATATTGTGATTAATCCATAATAAAAGAAAACCAAGAGGAAGGAAGTAGTTTCCAAAATTATTTTGGAAAATATTTTTCACAGACTCTGGCAGCAAAATCTGTTTTTAGTGTTCTCAATTCTTCTTAGTAAAATGAAATAGATGGGTTGTTTTTAACCTTTCTAAAGTTAGAAATGAATATAGGTGTAAAGATAATCAAATTAGAAAAACTGAATTGAAGAAAGGGACAGTTTTAGTTAAAGAAAATTAATTTTATTAAATATCATGCTTAATCATAGCAAAACCTCTACAAGGAGCATAGCTTCCCTCCGTTGATTATAATGAAACGTTTTTTACCAGGATTGGTATTTGGAATTTATAGACACTAGAGAGTTCTCTGACAGAGTTAATTGAGAAGTTATCCTGAAGGTGGCAGGCTGCTCCAAGGTTTCCAACTTCGGAACATGGTTAAAAGACTAGAAATCGTTCATATCCAGTACATTTTAGTCACTTTCTATGAATGCCAAGAAATATTTATCTGCTTCATTATGTCTATTATGTAGTTTAATAATTATGGTAGAAATTCTGCACTCTGTTAAAATATTTTAAATGTGAAAATCTCTTTCTTATAAGAAATTCATCCAAACTTCTGGCAGCATGAAAAAGTAATGTTAGTGCTGAGGGCTGTGGATATTACAAAATTCAAGAATTCCTTGGGGGACTGGGGCTGAGGCAGTGGCAGAGCGCCTGCTTCCCACATGTGAGGCACTGGGTTCGATCCTCAGCACCACATAAAAATAAATAAACAAAATAAAGATATTGCATTCATCTATAACTAAAAAATATTTTTTAAAAAAGATTCTTCAAAAAAAAGAATTCCTTGGATTCCAATTAAAGATTGGATTTAACATTTAAGGGGCATCCAAATGTGAGCCGCCTGCTTTCCCTGGTTCTTTGCTACTCAAGCCCTCAAAAAGTGAAACAGAAGGCAGATGTTCTCCACCAAAACACACAATAGACTTTCACCCTTTGGAAATTATCCTAGAAATAAAATCTGAGCCATAAATGCATAATCCTAGCTCTTCTTGTCAAAACATATAAATTAACAGGAAGTCTGAACTTAAGAACTCCCCTTGGGCTTATGTTAAAGGGTTGAAATCAGGTCCCCAAGGAAAGAATAACTAAGATTGAGCTCAGAATTAACCTTTATCTGAGTGGAGTGTT
Source organism: Urocitellus parryii (assembly GCF_045843805.1). Classification (NCBI taxonomy): domain Eukaryota; kingdom Metazoa; phylum Chordata; class Mammalia; order Rodentia; family Sciuridae; genus Urocitellus; species Urocitellus parryii. The sequence goes on along the minus strand of NC_135538.1, from coordinate 63,983,055 downwards.
AGAGATGTTTATGACTGGATATCTTAAGCTACTAATGAAATGAACCAGGGTCTTGCAAACACAATAGAATATAATTTTTTTAGGACCCAGTGGGGTAGGGAGGGAGAACATGGGAGTATTAGATTAATTCTAGATAGGGAAGAGGTGTGGGAGGGTAAGGAAGAGGGCAGGAGATTAGCAAGGATGTTGGAATGTGATGGACATCATTATACAAAGAACATGTATGAAGATGAATTGGGTGTCAACATACCTTATATACAAACAGAGATATGAAACATTGTAGTATATATGTGTATTAAGAATTATAATGCAAAAAAACAAAGTACATGTATAAAGGCATAAATTGGCATGAACATACTTTATATACAGAAATATGAAAAATTGTGCTCTATATATGTAATAAGAATTGTAATGCATTCCACTGTTGTCATGTATTTAAAAACAATAATAATAATAAAATTTAAAAATGTAAAAAAATTTAAAAAATGAGAGTAATTAACCAATAGATTTTACCCAGATTAAAAATTTAAATGTCTAATCTAGTCCAAGCTTAGAATACGATGTTCAATATTTGCACTGCTTTGCGTTTTCCAGAAGAGCAAAGAGAAGTTTGGAAAAAGAACTAAAGATATGCTGAAGTTCTGGTGTATAGGTGAATGAAAAGGATGCAATAACTAAATATCTGAAAGTAAAGTTAGACTCATTCTTCAAGCATCTAATAAAAATAAAGTTATTCTAAATTCCATGTTTAATTGCTGATTAGCATGTTCTGCGAATTTGGGGCACATTATAGCTGGAATGTGGACTACCTGCCTTTGCCTGGCATAAATCACAGCAATAGTCTCTAACCAGCACCCTCCATGCTTCCCTCAACCTTTTTTGGTCTTCCTTTGCTTAAACTCTTACCATTGCACATGCCTTCTTTGAACATGATTCAATAGCATTCTTCGCTCTTCAAGTAATTGCAGACACTAAGCCCAGGAGATGGATGACTCAAGGAGCCCAAAACAGACCCAGGTGAGAACCTAGATGGTTTACTGCGTAAAATCTAACTAGTAGTGGGTGGCACCAATGATGTATAGAGAAATGATACCTCATCAGAGGTGTTGGTGTTCTCAAGAGTTGGTCTTCAAAGCCTGGACTCCAGTTCAAGTAGCAAGGAATTTATTAGGACCCCCAGTTCAAGTAACTTACAAAGTTCCCAAGGTTGGCCAGTATTATAGTGATGCAGTATTGTATATTTGTGAAGCCTAGAATAGTGGTGATGGAGGGACCCAAAACCCAAACCAATCACAATACTCAGTTTGAGAAGCAATAGGTCTCAGATTGGAATTATCAGCCAACAATTATGCCCAGATGCCTTCCCTGGGCTTACTGTACTCATGACTTTTGTCATTTTACTAGTTTTCCATTGCTGCTAACAAGTTACCACAGAAGTGTGGCTTAAAATAAAACAATTTATTATCTTACAGTTCTAGAGGTCAGAAATCCAAAATAGGTCTGATGAGGATAAAATCAAGGGGTTGCCAGAGTTGTCTTCCTCTTGGAAGCTCTAGAGAATCCCTTTCCCTGATTTTTTCTCTTTCTGGAAGCGTCTCACATATCTTGGCACTCAGCAGGTTCATCACTTATTTGTCATATATCCTTCTCTGACTGTGACTTTCCTGTCATCCTCTTTCCCTTTTTAATACCCTTGTGATTGCATTGGACCTGTGTGGATAATCCAGGATAATCCTTCCATCTCCACATCCTTTATTTAGTCACATGTGCAAAGAACCTTTTACCATATGTGCAAGGTAGCAGTTTTATAGGTTCATCTTTGAAAGACCTTTTTTTTTTTGTCCACCACAGTCATTTTTTCAGAATATACATATTTGTAGTTATGACCACTTGAGTAACTACAAAGATAGAATGGTAGGGAGAATGCGCAATATGCCTCATTCAGTTCCAAAGGGCTTAAGTTTCAGTAACTGCCTAATAATTGAAAAAATTAAACCATCTTATTTATTTTACTACCACTCAGTTCTGCACACTGCTCAGAGAGGCAGCTCTTAGGCCTCTAACCTCTCCCTCTGGAGAATTTATTTGCATCTATGACAATGAGCAAGGGTATGAATCTCCCCTCATATAAAGCAGCATGACTAGTTTCCCTAATTATGGTATCCTAGAGACACCAGAAGTCTATCAATTTTCTTTCTTTACTCTTCTCCCCACCCTATAATTTCCGTCACAGATTACCTACCATTCTTTTTCTTTGCATTAAAGTTTTTCTACTGTTTTCTCATTATATCCACTTTTAGAAGATGAGTATGCCTGGAAAATGCAAGCCATTTGTGGGAGTATTTGAGTTCTCCAGACTCCTCAATTAGAAAAAGACAGCTTTCTGAAAAGGGGAAGAGTAGAGGCAAACGTTATTGGGAAGAAGAGAAGAATACAGGAAGAAGAAAGAAACGAGAGCACTTATCAGAGGCAGAAAGTATGTCTGTATCCTTCCACATGGTTAAGGAGACTCATATCCAGCTCCTCTTTCTGTAGCTTCCCGCCATTTGATTTGTACAATCTAGAAGTGAATAGCTTTTAAAGAAATACCAAAACCTGAGGGTTGTAGCTAAAGCATAACTGTAAGAAAATATGTGTATGTCTGTGTATATGTATTAGATATGTGTGTTAGAAAACTAGAAAGATAGCAAATAAATTTGAACTAAGCATTAAAGTTAAAAACACAAGAAAAAGAGTATCAAAATAAATTTTAAAAATTTAAATCCCTAAAATACAGCATAAATTAATTATATAGAAAACAAAACTAGTTGGTTCTTTGAGTTTCAAAGATCTGGAAAATCTGAGCAGAAATAATGTAGCAAATAGTAGATATTGGGAATTTTTTTAAAGAATATGATCACAAATATGGTGAATTTTTCTAAGTAAGATAAAATAGTACAACTTTCTAGACAACTATAATACCTACATAGTCTTCTCTTGTGTGACTTATTTCTAACCAATAAAATATAGTAGGGCTGCGGTTTGGCTCAGTGGTAGAGCACTTGCCTAGCATGTGTGAGACACTGGGTTTGATTCTCAGCACTGCATAAAAATACATAAATAAAATAAAGGTCCATCAACAATTGAAAATATAGTAAATATGAATAGAATAAAATAGAACAGAATAGAATAAGGCAGAGATATAAAACAATTGAATATAGAATAGAATATGATCACTCTAATGATTGTGTTATATAAGACTCTGTCTTAGGAGATAGGAATGAGGGATTCTACTATTGCCCTTGAACAAACAAGATGACATGTTAAGGGCTTTTTTTTCCTCTCTCTCTAAGCACTGGGGATTGAACCCAAGAGTGCTCTGCAACTGAGCTGCATCCCCAGCCCTTTATTTTCATATTTTGAGACAAATTCTCACTAAGTTGATGAGGGGGGCCTCAAACTTGTGGTCCTCCTGCCTTAGCCTCTCAAGTCACTGAAATTACAGGTGTGGGCCATCATACCCAACTTTGTTAAGAGTCTTTAAGAGAGCCTCTAAGGAAGCCAAATAGCAAAAAACTTCTGGGGCCTTTAAGAAATGAGAGAGGCCCCTAGGTGACAGCCAGCGAGAAACAGGTTCTTCACTTGTACAACAATAAAGAACTTGAGTTTTGCCAACAACCACATGAGCCTGGGAAATTACCCCTATACTCCAGAAATTAAAGCAACCAAGTCAATAGTATATAGTTATTTCAATATATATTTTGAACACCCCATTACAAATAATAAATGTGTCTATCTAGGAGTTGAAGGAAACTTCCTTTTTTGATAAAAGATATGATATACTGAAATTGTTAAATGTTATAGCAAGGTCAATAAAGCCAGTGCCCTCCATCACTGACCGTGTTCAACATTTAGAAGGTCCTAACTAAAAAAACAACCAGAAAAGGAAGTAAGAATTATGGATCTTACATTATTTGTTAATTTTCAAAATTGAAACCTCTATCTTCCTAGAAAATTTAAGAGAATCATTCAAAAGACTATTAGGTGTAATAAATGAATTCAGTAAAGTAGGTGAATAGCTGTCTCTCCTATACATCATTTAGGAAACAAAGTAACCAAAAATTATCATCAATGATGACCACAAAAACTATTATACATCTCTGAGTAAACTCTCCAAAATGTGCAAAACCTAAATCAAGTTAACCACAAAATTTATGGAAGAATATAAAGGAATACACATAACTGTACATATCAAGTTTCTTGTGAAGTCTACATAGTGTAAAAGCATGTCAATTCTTCCACGAATCAATCTATAAATTTAATATACCTTCAATTGAAATTTTAATTTTAATATAACTTTAATATTAAAGTTCATCTGGAATAGAAAATATTAACAATCAATTTTTTCTAAAAAATGTTAAGGGAGGTCTGACTTTATAGGATACTGAAGATAATATAAAACTTTATAGTGTGCTATTGATACAGAAGTACATAGAACAGAATTGAATAGAACAGAACAGAATCCTTGGCTTTCCATTTCTTTGTAGCTTGGTTCCCTGTCCCCTTTTTTCACTTCCCTTTTCTCTGTATAAGGTAGTTTTTATAATGTATCTGTCTTCTACAGCCTCACAGACTTGCTTTTTATAGAAGTAAGAATCATCTTTTCATGGTGGTCTTGGCTTGATTTCAAAAAGGTAATTTTATTCTGTCCATAGCAATTTAATCAGCACAATAATTCTCCCTCTTGATCCTGGCCACAGATGTTCCCCCTGATGATTTGGTTAAAAAAAAAAAAGGAAAAAAGAAATGTGAAAAGTTGTAAAGAACAAGTAAATACTCGGTGACTAGTTTTAAAGGAGGAAATGTAAAACAGAGAATTCCAGAAAGGCTTCAGAAAAGCTTTGAAAAGCCAAGATGTAACCACAACTCTTTATCTTAGCTGATGAACCTAACTCAGAAATTCCAGAGCCAGAGTTTGCATTCACTCCATCTACCAGTCTACCTCTCTTCAGGTCTGATCCTTTCTTTCAGTTTGTGACTGTTTCTCGTATTCTTTCCTTAACAACCATAATATAGCATTATGATTACTATCGCACTTGACCCCAGACAGACCTGCAACTGAATGTTGGTTCTGTCACTTCCTTACTGCATGATTTTGCAGTAATTCCTTAAAATTTTTGCCATTCAACTTGCGCATCAGTTAAATGGGAATATAGCAACCCCCTTTACTTCAAAGGGTTGCTATGAGGCATAATCCATTTGAAGGCACAGGGATTGATACATTGTAAACACTGGAAAATATTAGCTCTTATTTTTATATAATAAAACATTAATATAATGTGAAACATTTTAATATTATGCTTTAGATTTGAATAGCATTTTAAAGTTTAGAAATTAGTATTTTCAGATGTTATTTCATTAACACATCATTGCGATATTCTCTAGTGTTATCCCATTTTTTAGCTCTAGGATTCACACTTAATTACCCCTAAGCTTGAACACACACAGCACCCTGAGAGTCTCATTTCTGTTGGATATGACATTGTTAGCCAAGGCAGAGAGGCAGGCATGGTAGGAAGAATTAATTCTATGTCACTGAGAAGAGCACCAGGTTGAGTTTGCCTGGATATCTAACCTCCAAACAGTGAGATGATTATTATATAGTGTATTGAGTCTCAATGTTTGTGGTGATTAGTTATAAAGCAACAGAAAGTGAGTAGGTAATCTAAGAGTAAGGTTGGGAATAAAGTAGGTGGTGGGGTGGAGAAGGATAGGTACAAAGAGACTGGAGAATTGAATGGAGCTTTTGTTGAAGTCACAAGAAGTCAGGTGGTAGACATCTGTAAGTGAAGGAACATAATTTGATCTTCATTCTCTAGTGTGAAGTTCTCTTGAACAGAAACTTTAAAGTTATACTGCAGAAAGCCATGAGGATCTTCCCTCCATACGAAGACAGAGAGAAATAGGCCTTTCATTGTGAACTATCTGTGGCTCTCCAAGGGCAATAGATTTCCCAATACACATGACCTTTCTCTAGGCTCTGCTGGGAAGGTACCTCATAGTAGCTCTGGTGATGAGTGTAACCTATTAGGAACTGACCAACCCACCTTTAACCTTTTTTGGAGAAGAACATTCTATAGGATCTCTTTGATATTTCCTGATATAAATAAAGCAGGCATGGGCTCTATTTTGTCCAGAAGCTCAATCAGTCCTTTCAGCTTGCCCATCCTGCCCCTGTTTTTGAAACTACTTTCTATATTCTGTAGGTTTTTTGCCATTTTATTTATCTTAACTTTTATTTCTTAGCCAGCTCATTCCACCGAGGGGAACCCCATTTCCACCACTCACGTGGGACGTGGGCAGGAGTTTCTTGAACAGAAACTAGAAAGTTATATATCTGCCATAGCAAGATGATTGACATCTATACAAAAGATAATTTTCAAGAGAGAGAGATGAGGTAAGACACTGCTACTATGGTCTATATGAGAGGTAAACTTTTTTCCCAGTTTTACTAGGGATATCTATTTTATAGGAAGTCTTGGCAGGGGAGAGGCACTGTTTAGTTATACTTTCCACTTGATCTGGATAAGTAGACAGCAACACACATTCCTATTTTCTCAACTCTCCCAGTTATTTTGAGGCAAATGCCTTCTTTAATGATACATCTTATCATCCTTAGAACATCTTTGCAAAGACAAAGACTGCTCTTTTAAAACACAACCACAAAATACTAAAGGTAATTTAAAAAAAAGCTGTGAATGAGAAAAGTTACCATAGTCCTCCCTTATCCACAGAAGTGCATTCCAAGACCTCCAGTAGATGCCTGAAACTGCAAATAGTTTTGAACTTTATATGTACCATTTTTTCTTACTCATACATATATACAATACAGTTTAATTTAGAAATTAGGCACAGTAAGAGTCTAACAATAATAACCAGTAATAAGTTAGAATTATGACAATGTATTGTAATAAAAGTTGTGTGAATGTGGTCTCTCTCTCTCTCTCTCTCTCTCTCTCTCTCTCTCTCTCTCTCTCTCTCTCAAAATGTCTTATTCTACTGTACTTAGTCTTCTTGAGATGATGTGAGATGACTTAATACCTATGTGATGAGACAAAGTTAGATGAACTGACTAACTTGATCTGTTCACCTAACTTCATTCCATTTCATGTTAGACTACGAACAGCTACTTCAACATAAACACTGATACTGCTGCAGTTTGTCTGATAATGAGATGGGTACTAAGTGATTAACAGGAACATAGTATATAAAATGTGAATATGCTGGACAAAGTGTCAGTCAAGGCTAAGTGGGATAGCTTGGAATTTCATCATTCTATTCAGAAGAGTTTGTGATTTAAAACAAAAATTATTTATTTCTGGAATTTTCCATTTAATATTTTCAGGTCTTGATTGACTATAGTTAACTATGATATTAGAAAGCAAAAATATGGGTAAGGGAGACTATAGGATTCTTGATGAGTTCACATTCAGCAAATTGTATTATTTGCTTTAAGTGAATTGAGCAGTAAAATAATATGACTGTTAAACACCTTATGTACCAGTAGCTCTTGAAATTTTGCCTTCCCCTTCTCTGCACACTGCTCATAGTCTTCCCATTTACTAGAGTTCTTCCTTCTAAAAAGCCTAGTTAGTTTGCCATTCATTGGAAAAACTGATTATGTGATCCCAAGATGCCAAAACTTAAATCATCCAGCTCATTTCTGTATTAATTCTTGCTAAAAAGGACATTTAAAAAAAACTGGTTCGTTGAGACAGATGAAAATTGAAACATGATTCATCTGAATGACAATATCCCATCTATGCTTTCTTGCCATCCCCCTACTTTTACTCCAAACCAGAGTTGTGGTTAGTACCCAAGATGTACAACCTATGGGTTTACTTTGTATTCAAGTGACTAGTTATTTGCCCATTTTCCAGCTCAGTAGCCAGTAGTACAGACAGAAGATTCATACATTCAAGAATAGTGGATATCTGGGAAAAACTATTCTAGGCCACGAGACAGAAAGTGCAAAAGCTCTGAGTCAGAAGCATGCTTGATGTCATACTCCTGCACTGGTGTTGTCCCTTCTGTTACAGCTAAGCCATAAATCCCCCAAAGGGTCATAGCCAGCAAAGTCAGCAATGTATAGCTATGTCTGTGAAGCCCAGCAAATATACTCTTTGGTGGTATATCCAAGAAATAGGAGGAAATTTAGAGTTTATTATTTTATGGCAGCCCACTGTACAAAAGCACAACCTGCATTAACATCAAGGAATATTTCCTGGAAAAGTAGAATACAAAAACTTTTCACACACACAGGTATCCAAGGCAATGAATATGTTTAGTAATCATGCTGGGCTTACCTTATAGTGGAATTGAATTTCAAAACATTTAAAATGTTGCACAGCTTTTATGAACAGGGTTCTGCCACCTGTACACTCCTCTATATACAGGGAATCAGAATACTTATATTTTTGTTTCATCCTGTACGTCTGAATACCCCATCCATAGCATCCTTACCAAAAATGTAAGACCAATGCTTTTTCTCTCCCTTTTTTATTTGAAACATGGGCTACTCATTCAGGTCACAGAGCAGATCATATCGAATTGTGGGATGTTAGTTAGAGCTTAGAAATAATCTAGAATAATTAGCCCATCTTCCAATGAACAACTACATTTTCCTTCCTTTAACTGCCCCATGGTTCCACCTTTCCCATTTCTGGTGTGACTGTTACATGCCTTCCATGTGCTCCCAACTCGCTTTCCCTGGGTAAGTACTGCTCAACTAGCCAGACCAAAGCTTTTTGTTTCTGCCTATTTGAATTTTAATTGCTTGGGATACACTTTATTCTTTTGTTGAAAACAAAAGAAACTGAATTGACACTTTGGCACAAAAGAGTGTTTACTGGAAGGGGGCAGAGGCCTGACAAAACTCTTGAGAGATTTCAGCAGCAGGGCTAGACATCACTGTTCAGAGACACAAATTCAGCTGACTTCTGCTGCTGGATTTTTTTTTTTTTTTTTTTTTTTTTTTTTTTGTCGCAGAATTAATTCTCAGGCAGGGAGCATACTAACTGACTTGATCTGGGTCATGCGCATATCCTTTGATAGGGATGGTTAGGCATCTCTACCAGAACCACATGGAGGATGGTAAATACAGAGATGATGCACAGTGAAAAACATTTCTGACAACTCCCCAAATTAACAGCTCTGCTCTGGAATTTTGCATGTGTGTCATGAAGGCTTATTTTTGGACATCTTTTTCTGGCTTTAATGACCTAGTTTTTAGATTTAACAAGTTTGTATGATTGGTCTTGATTTGGGTTCTGAGCTGTACTTTGCAACCCAGCATATTCCACAGTTTTAAAAAACAAATTTGCTACCTTGCTCACCTGTTCTGGGTTAGTCTTTAGCTAAGGCAGACCTATCACTTAGCACCATGATGAACAAGCTGGGCAGAAACAGACAGGATAGAGATGGTTTACTATAGATAATTAAGGATAGTTCAGTTCTGCAGGTATACAGATTCAATGTTCTTTCCTACTGCAGGTGATTACTTTCAGTCCACCACATGAGAGATAACCAGAGAAAGAACAGATAAAGTTACTTCCAGGGCATCAGCACATACAGAAGAGTTTGGATATATGTGCCTTTTGTGTGAAGGCATTGTGATTTGGACATGTTATAGGTTAGCAAATAGAATGTCAACAATGGTAAGCTGTTAGAATTATATAATTATTAAGATGGATGGTCATTTTTAAGATTTAAAGAACTTCATATTTTCCCAAACATGTAACAGGTAGGAAAGGAGATAGAAAAGGAGGAGAATGTAAGGTATATGCCAGGAATTCAGAGACATGGAACACATAGCTAGTTTGGGGCATAAGTAAAAATTAACCTTTACTGCAGCTCCATTATAAGATGTCAGTTTCTCTAGATTCATAATCTCCTGGCTTTTGTTTGTACAATAGACCATTCCACTACCCTCAATACACCTTACCTTGGTCTCCCTCCTCAGGGAATGGGATCTAAGAATCTCCTCACGTTGGACCTTTCAGTAATAATAATACTAATCCTAGGGAGGAGAAACAGGAGGCAGGAGATCCCCCATAAAATAATTCAAAAAATATACACCATTTACCTAGCTCCATGTGTAAGTCAAATTACTCAAAAGGGGAATATCCAAGCATGTGTTTATATGATAGAGTGAAGACCAGCTCCCTTGTTCATGACAGTGATTTAAATAGCAATATCTGGAGCATTTTGTTTGAGCATTCTAACTTGTTCATTGTTTTTTCATTTGCACTGGCTTCCCAACTACATTTTGAGACTCATGGGACAGTACCATAATTACTTGCCTCCATGTATCTATAGTACTTTATATAAAAATTGCAAACAGTACATGCTTAATAAATGTTTGTTGCTAATAATAAAGTGAAAGCTTACAATTTCTGTTTATTTTTTAAATCAATTACCTTTTAATGGAAATTACTGATTTACTCTTCAGTATTTGCTACATTTATACATGTAATCCTTTAAGCCTTTTAGGTAAAGCCTCAGAATTAATAGAAATATGATTTTAATCTGGATTATCATGAGAAAATTAGATTTGGTACAGTTTATTGATAAAAATCACAGAACCATAAACCTGGAAGAGACTCAAGTTTTGACTCTCAAGCAGGTGCTGTCTAGGATAAATAATTGCTTGATTTATTTTAAATACCACCTTTTACTAAAATTATTTATGCAATATCTTTGGTTAATTTTATGTGAATACATATTATACAATGAATATGGATAGTTGTATAAATGACATAATTAGACACAAGTATATTTTAAATATATTTTTCAAGCCAGAGTTTTATACAGCTACTGCTTTGACATTCTACATTAGCATTTTAGGGTTGCTGTAACTAAATACCACAAACTGGGTGACTTAAACAACAGAAACTTACTGTCTTACGATTTTGGAGAGGATGCACCTGAGATCAATGTGTTGGCAGAATTGCTTCCTTTTGAAGTCCATGAGGGGGAAACTGTTCCATAAGAGTCTCTGTTAGTTTGTGCTGCTGTAACAAAGTATCTTGGACTGATCATTTATAAGCAAAAGAAATTTATTTCTCAGTCCCATAGGCTGCAAGTCCAAGATCACAGTGCCAGAATGGTATGGTTCTGGTGAGAACTCTCTTTTCTGAGTAGCAGACTACTAACTTACTATATGCTCACTTGATGGTGAGTGAAAGAGCTCCCTTGTTCTCGTTTATAAAGGCATTTATCCACTGATGAAGACTCTGCATTCATGGTTTAATCACCTCTCAATGATCACAACTTATAACACCATCACCTTGGGAGTCATGATTTCAGTGTGAATTTTGTGAGAACACATTCAGCTCACAATTCCCTCTTTTCTGGGGTTTTTCTGGCAATCTTTGCTGTTCTACAACTTGTGGAATCACCTGATCTTGGCCTTCATATTTGAATGGAATTTTCCTTCCTGTGTTCATGTCTACTTCCAAATGCCCCCTCTTTGAAAAACACCAGTCATATTGGTCCAGGAGCCTACACTAGTGCAATATGACCTTCTCTGAACTAATTACATCTATAATGATCCTATTTCCAAACAAGTTTACATTCTGAGATACTAGAGATTAGGATTTCAACATATGAATTGGAGTGTGGGGTGCAGATTTCAACCCAAAGCAAAGTCATTAGGGAAAACGGGCCTGATTATGCTCATTACTTAAGGCAGAGAACACAAAATCCTCTTTTTTTTTTTTTTTTCATTCCAAAGTAAGAAGAATGGTTCATCTAAACTGATAAACATTTACTAGGCCATGTTCTTTTGGGTGAGTTATGATGCCTCAAAGGCAGGATCCCGACCTGGACCCTCTTTTCTCTCTTGCACTCCTGAATACCACCCCCTACACAGATATGGAAGAACCCTAGTCTTGCCTCCCAGAGGAGGGAGGCCTTTGTCAGCCAAGAAGCAGCTGGGCAGTTCTCCATAACACACAATCACAGAGTTAGGTGGGAAGCCTAAGCACCTTGCAGACTGGAGCTTCAGTGCCTAAGCCCTATACTTACCAGTCATACTGCACTGAGGGCAAGTGGGGTGGGGGTGTATTTATCAGGATCTCTCCCACCACTAATGACCCCTGACCTAGGTGTGTGTGCTTCAGATTGGGCTGTCTTTAGCTAATGGTGAGATGTTATGCTTAGGGCTTGGGAGGCAGGCAGAAACAGGCAGGCTCAGTTTGCAGGTAGAATCTGGATGACACAGGATGCTCCAGTTTAACCTTAACTCTGAGCCCTAATCTCAAACTCACTTTTCCCATTGAAGGTTTCTTGGGTAGTTGATCAAAGGTTAGGAAAGGTGAAATTTCATTTCCTTGTGGCTTTTATTTTTCTTACATTCAACCCATAAGCAACTCCATGACATGTTAAGTCTGTTAGCATCATCTCCTTTTCTTCCCCTATGTCTCATTCCTGGAAAAAAAAAAAAAAGTAAAAGCCTTCTCTGCCATGAATAGCCCTACCCTCTAGCACTCAGCCAAATGCCCAGCCACTCACTCAATAGAACCATTCCTCCCTATTGTCATCAGCCAAACTCCTGACTTCCATTGTTGGCTTCTCATAAGTGCGCCTCCTCTTTTCATTTGTGATTCTTTGGGGCACATTCCATGATTCACTTACTTTAGATTTCCTCCTAATTCTCACCTCTGGACACTCCTCTGTCTTTGATTCTGTGCATCTTAGGAAAGTCTCTAACTTAAGGAACCTTGGTGGTCCAGCTAGCCCTCCTTCTCTTTAAGCCAGGGTACAGGGTTATAGGGTTATTTACCCCAAACTGCTGTAGCGTTTCAGCTGTCTTCCATCTTCCTGATAGAAGATCTTCATGTCTCTTGTGAAGAAAAAAAATTTTATTACCTGAACATTACTGTACCCATGAGCCCTTTGTCCTGACCCTCCTACTTCCTTAGGGACCTTGAGCCAGCCCAAACCATTTCAACATCTTTCCTAAGTTCTCACTTGTCTTAATTCTCTTTGCTCACAATGATTCTCAATCAATTGTCTATTTATTAAAAAATATTTTTATTTTTTGGCATAGATGGACACAACACAATGCATTTTTTAAATTTTTATGTGGTGCTGAGGATCAAACCCGGTCCAGCCTGTGCTAGGCGAGCGCTCTACCGCTGAGCCGCAATCCCAGCCCCCAATTGTCTATTTTTTGAATTCTCTTGTTCCACCAGTATTTAAATATGATCAAACTCCTCCAATTTAAAAAATAATGAACACTGGGTTTGGTCCCTAGAACTGAAAAAACAATCAACCCACCAACCTCCATTCTGTCTCTGCAACCTTCTGCACAGCCTCTCTTTCCCTGTCAAAGTCACATTTCTTGGGAGAATTGTTTTGCGTTGCTGTTTCCATATCTATGTCTCCCATTCACTCCTCACCCCATGAAAAGTAGCATTTGATCTCTATGTGCCCCACCAACCCCAAACTAAATCCAACAAACACTATTTTGTTCATTTTTTACCACACAGTGTATTTGACATTTTTGGTCAGATTTTTTTTTTTAAAAAAGTTTCCCCCCAAATATCTCTCTGGCTTATCCTTCATTTCTTTATGGCTCATCCTGTTTCTGACTTTGATTTTCATCCTAACCTTGATGATTCCTGAATCTGCCATTTCAGCTCCCTGAGTGTCAAACCTAGAGAGTCACCTGCTTTGTAGGCACCAGGTCCTATAGGCCTTTCAGGTATAACATTCTGTGACTCATTATTTTCCCCCACAGGCCTGCTCCTTTTCCTATGCTTCCCAGCTCATCGTGGCCATTACCACCTCTCCAGGTGTCTAAGGTAGAATATGGGTAGCAATCTGAACTTTTACCTCCATTTTATCCCCTGTATCACTCATGGTCAGCCACTCTGTCTGGCTCCTGGATCCCCTCCCCTCTGCTTCCATACTGATGCTGCAATGATCTTTTACAAATAGACCAACTTGCCCATTGCCCTGATTTATAACCAAACAAATAAACCCTGCATACTTGGTCCTTAAAGATCCAGTTGTACTTTCTCAACAGTTTCCACATTTCATTACCCTCCATTTGCATCTTCAGGTAAGCATCGTCTTTTTCCTGGAACCCATTGTGACTTTTCCTGTGCTGTTCTGTTCCCTTTACAGTAACACTCTTCTTTTCATTGTCACTCAAAATGGTTAATTCCTACTCTCTCATACTAACCTTCACCGTGGGACTTTGAGCTAGCTTACTTTGCTTTAGTTTCTTCTTTTGTAAAATGGGGATAATAATAATACCTACCCCTGGGTTATTAGAAGAGCCAAATGAAATAAGATGTGTCTGAGGACTTAGGACTTAGATGGAAGCATGGAGGATAGTACATATTTCTTGTAATTGTTGTTGTTATTATTATTACTTGTTGGACTCAGATTATATATCAAGGACTCCTTGACTGATCTGGGAAATCTCATTTTCATGGTGCACATAGTTTTACCCCAACTGATGTGAACTTGCTATTGCTAAAATACTGAAAATTTACCAAATACATTTTTCAAATGGTACCAGTAGGCTCCAGAACACCACTATCTGAATGGGTCAGTAGAGACACTGTGAACTTTCTTTTCAGGAAGAAGCACATATTTAAAGGATATGAGAGTTAAATTCTGAGACAAAATGACATTTTTAAAAATTTTTGTTCTGCATACAGAAAGTTTGAAAAAACAAGTTAACATTTTGCTGACTTTGTTTTGTCATGTATTTACTGGGCTTCTCAACTCTACCCATACATCAGTCCATTTAATTTCTTTGATATATTCCAAAGTAAGTTGCAGATATCAATATGCATTACCCCCTAAAAACATCAGTATGCACATCTTAAACTAGATTTTAATACTTATTTACTATATTTTTTTTTAGTTCAAATTTATATGGAACAAAACATACAAATCCTAAGTGTACTATTCCATGAGTTTCTAATGATCATCTACTTGTGTGTATATGTTAATAAAACTAACACTAATTTGTAGAATAAATAAATAAATAAAATTTGTGTTTTTTGTCTTTTTGCTGGGTGGGAGGCAGGATCTCACTGTGTTGTTCAGACTGTGAACTCATAATCCTTCCACCTCAGCCCAAGTAGCCTCCCTCCAAAATGTTGATTTTAAGCGTGGCCTGGATCAGATTATTACCAAGCTTTCCCTTGATATGTGTGCACTTCAACTAGGGCTCTCATTATGCAAACCAGGCCTTACAGTGTCCCCTCCACCATGAGGGAAGAACACGGTAGTCAGATGTTCAATGTCCTAATCCTTGTAGTTTATGAATATATTACCTCATATGGCAAGGGGGAATTAAGGTAACAAATGAAATTAAGATTGCTAATCAACTGAATTTAAAATAGAGAGATTATCCTGAATTATCCAGGGGAACCTAATATAACTAGAAAGTAAGGGTCCTTAAAAGTGAAAGAGAGAGGCAGGGAGGGAGGTGGAGAGAGGAAGAGAGGGGGTGGAGAGAGAGAGAGAGAGACAGAGAGTCAGATGGAGAGAGGAAGAGAGATAGAGGGAGGGAGGGAGGGAGGGAGGAAGAGGCAGGGGGTGGGGGACCCAAGAGAGACCCAGAGAAATGTAGCACAAGAAAGATTTCTGTGTTTCTATGTTTCTGACTTTCAAGATAAGAGAGAGGGCCCACAAGCAAAGGAATGTGGACAACCTTTTAAAACTAGCAGAAAAACAAAGAAAAATTCTGTTCTAGAACTTCCACTAAGGGAGCTCATCCTATTGATATCTTGGTATTATCCCAGTGAGACCCATGCAGGGCTTCCAACCTTCAGAGCGGTAATATAATAAATGTGTATTGTTTCAAGCTTCTGTGTGTTGTGGTGTTTTGTTATAGCAGCAACCAGGAAGTATTACAGAGGGGGATCACCATTAAACATTGCCAAGGACCCAGTGTACTTGTTAAGTATCTGCTTAACTTTGACTTTTACCAAGTGAGCTCCAAATCATTGGCTGTACTCCCTTGGTTAAGATACTGCCTTTGGCCCTTCAGTCCTAGTAACTGAATTGGATATTGCTAGCATTTGAAATCTGGCTTTCCCAAATAGACCAGTCTTTGTCTACCTCCCTCTGTCACTGCTGCCTATTTATAAAATACCAAGTCAAGTCACCTCACATCATAACTTTTGTGAGGCACAAGGGGAATTAGATAGTCATAGCTTCAAAACTGTTCCTCTCCTGTTCATTTCTACAACCCTAACTGTGTGCCATGTTCCTGGCACTTACTACAATGACCCTTCCTATAACCCATTAGGAAGATCAACTCTTCTAAAAAACAACAACAACAACAAAAAAAAAACACAAAAAAACGGATGTCATCTATGCCTGCTGACTGAAGTAAAAACACCTTGGATTGGCATTCATAGCTTCCCATAGGTTTTCCACAATCTCCATTTCTGAACATAATTTTCCAACATTCTTCTACTGAAGTTTATAATTCAATCACAATATCTAAAGCTACTTTGTGTTTCCCTGTTTTTTAACTCATACCCATTCATTTATCTATCCAACCATCATCAAAAAAAAAATATTTACTACTCCCTTTCTAATACTGTAGTGGGCATGTTAAGGGGTACAAAAAAAGGCAAGTCCCCTAAAATGGTTAAGACAATGGATATGCTCTTGAAGGGCACACAAATATTCAATGAAATATGGCAATGGGTGAAAGGGACACATGTCAAATGCCCTGGGAGCTCAGTGGCAGGAAGGGCTTGACTTGTATTTTTTTTTGTGATTTCATCCACACTTTCCTTAACTGTGACTCAGCTGTGACACTGAGCTTAAGTTTGGGAGTTGGAAACCTGGATTTCAGCCCCAATTTTGCAATTGATTTATTGAGAACTAGGTGAACTCATGAACCCTATTTACTCATGAAGAAAAAACAGAATGGATAAAAATCAGAATTGTACTGAGAGGGAGAATTAACAATGCTCTGCAATCAAAAGTACTATGTATATATGTGTACTTTTAAAGGGGATCAGAACAAGCCCCTGCCAAAATATGCTGCTTTGAAATGAAGGTAATTGAAAGTGGCAAACACAGTTCTTGCCTTCCCCGGGCCTGTATAAAAGCAGGGCATAAATTTCCCTTTATAAAGGTGAACCTCACTCCCTTCTCCATACCAGAAAGAAAACAACCCTCATCACTAGACACAGAAAGTCACCAGTGAGGTGGCTCTGCATAAATAAATCTTACTAAAATAATCTTATCTCCCATTAGTTTCTCCTGTATATTTATTTTCCCACAATTTACTGCCCAAATGCCCTTTCCTTTGTTTTGCCATTTTTCTACAACTTACTGCCCTTTGCTAAAATGGCGCATAATCCCTGGGTCTAACCTTCATTGGTTCTTCATTTCTTTTTTTAAGAAGATGTCTGTGCACATAAACATTAAAAATAGTAACATTAAATAATATTTGTATGACTTTTATTCTGTTAATCTGTTGTTTGTCAGTTTTCTATATAGACCTCAGCAAAAATAAATAATTTTTTTAAAAAAGAAAAGGTAGAAGAAGCCTTATTTTTTTCTCTTCTATACACTTATTTAAGTATAACATAAGTTTTTAAAATACAATAAAACAATTATTTAAGGCCTAGGTCATATGCCATTTTTTTTTTCTTTTCTTTAAATTTTTATAGTGCTATTTTTTAGTGCTCATCCTAAAGGAACTAATTTTTTTTCCATTTAAAATTAAAGTGTGATAAATTATAACCAACCTACAGAAAAATGAAGAAAGCACAAAATGTACAACCTAGTGAATTGTGAAATGAACAATCAGGAACACTTTCTAGAATCAAACACATTAACCAGAACCTTGGGAGAATCCTATGAGCACCTTATATTAGCATTTTTCATGTGTTTTTTTAAACTGCCTTTTTATTGTAAGGATTTTGAAGACAGTTATGTTCATCAAGACTAGAAAAGATCCAACCCAAATCTAACCCAAGCTTAAACAGAAAATGATAAGTGTGCTGCATGCAAAATCAAATGTTGGAAACTTTAAAGATGGAACTGGACTTAGAACAACTCTGGGCAACCATTATAATTTCTCTCTCTCACATTCCCTTCCCTCTTTTCTTCCCTTCCTGTCTCCTGTTTTCAGAATAAGAACTTCATGTCTCTAGATGATCCTTGTTGGAGAACAAAGGTTACCAACATATGATTTAGAGTTGTTCTACCTATGATTTTTCAACTTCACAGTGGTGTGAAAATGACATTCCATAGAAATGATATTTGGAATTTTGAAGTTTGAAGTTTTTCTCAGCTAGCAATATATATTACTATATTCTCTCACAATGATGGACAGCAGGAGTGAGCGACAGTTCCCCGTTGACCATGAGAGCAGACAAGTGCTACTCTACAGTGGATTGTGGTTTGATGTTCATTTGTTATGTTTATTAAGTGCATTTTCTACTTAAAATATTTTCAACTTATAATGGGTTTATTCGGACATAGCCCTGTCATAGGTCAAGGAGCATCTGCATCTTGTAGCCTTCACACTAGAAAAGACACTTCTTCCCCTGACTTGAATTAAAAAATAAAAAATAAACTAAACTTTGAGAAAGTCTATTGTCTGGCTGACCTGAGTTACAATCTCCCTCCTGGGATCAGGATACTGAGGTTTATATTAGAGAGAGGTGCTGGTAACAGAAATCACTTCTGGAAGAGCTACAAGTTTTTGTTCAGTGCACCAAATGATCATTATATGTTCAAAAGAAGAGGCAGTACTGTCTTTAGTATTGTAGGTGGCCCAAAAGGAACTTCAACAGGGTCTGCTCTGGTGTTCAGCATGTCTGGATTTGTCAGGAAGATAGCTAAGTATACCAGGGACCAATTATTATGACATGCTTAAGAAGTTTCAGGAAGAAAAGATGTGAAGGAGTAAGGAGGAGCATGCTAACTTTCAAAATATCAGGGGACTTCTGTTACTCAGATTGTCCCCTAGAAACCTCTCTGAGACTCAGGCCTGTGCTTAGAGAAGTGTGTCTCATCTAGAATGATATGGACAGCTGGGGTCAGAGAATGTGCTGTTGCGGGGAGGGGTCTATCCTGTCCACTGCAGGATGTGAACAGCATCCTGATCTACCCTGGAGATGCCAGGAGCATTCTCCTTCTCTAGCCATGCAAAACAATAATGACGCCAGACATTAAGTTCTCTGAGGGACAAGATCACCTTTTATTGAGAACCATTGCTTACAAGGAAGGAAACTATAAAAAGAAAAAAAAAAAAAAAGAAGAGTAAGTGAAAAGGGAAAGAGGTGATATACAAGGCACCCATGAAGGCCAACTTACAATATTTTCAGCAAAATGACCATTTCTTATGCTACCAAGGATGCGCTGGGTGACTTAACAGAGCTCAATGGTAAACTATCTTTAAGACAACATGAATAAAATTTGGGAAAGCTTGTACTGTTACTTTCTGCTAAGTAGACAGGCTAAAGATGGAGAAAATTTTTGTGTTATTTTTGACAGTCGTTATGTCTATTTTTACCTCCAAGCTGATATGGTCTGGGAAACAGTTAAATTTTAGTGAATGGATAATTTTAATGAATGAAGTTAATGTTTTTTCTTAATGGCATAGTTAAATTCATACATTACTACTATTAGATTAGAATTTTAGAAATGTCAGGTACATTAATCTACATCATACTACTGTAAAATAGCAATGAACTTTCTGTGAAAATTGATCCCACACAGATAGTTCTAAGATTAGAAACTAAAATTCTGATGTATCACCTAGTATTCAGTTTAAATTCCATGATAGGTGGTCTAAATGTAAGAGAGCAAGACTTCTCAAAACACAGTTCAGGAGATATTTTTAGGTTCAGTGTGTTTCTCATCAATTTTTAGAGGAATCTGTCTCATTAAAAAGAGATCTCATTAATTTGTTTTAAAATAATGGTTCCAATTCCACCTGAAATGTGTTTTGAAAGAGTAATGGAGAATAAGAGATGAAAAAAGAAAATATTAGAATGAATTTTTTAAATCCTCCAATTAAATCTCCCTTTAAAAAGATGCAAAAATGAGTATCTAGTATTTTGCTCATGCAACATCCCTCGCCCTTGACTAGGGTAAGACAACTCACTATTCCCAGTGGAAAGTCCTCCTTCCCCATTCCACATGGACTTGTCCTCTCCACCCTTTTACCTGCATCACAGCATGATGATAGTCCCATGATCCAGAGTGGGCCATGAGACTCTTCTGGGAATTTTAATCTTAAGTGAAGTTATTTGGGTTCCTATTAAAAGCTTGGGTATTTAGGTTTCCCCGGCCAGTCCTTCAATTCTATGAGCCCCCATATCCCTCTAAAAAAGTACCTTCTTTCTTATCAAAATTAGTTTCTTTTGCTTAAAACTAAAGCCAAAGCACTTTAAATAACATAGGAGGCTCTGAAAAAAATTGTGACGTGTTTTTATCACTCTGATTAAAGAGAAAGGGAGAGTCAGGAAAGAGTACAGAAATATTATTTTGGGACTACGGTAAGTGTTTGGAAGTATGAGGTCTAATTTACATGAGTTTTCATTTGTTTGTTTTAAAATTTCCTACCCATGATGTATACATATATTATAGTTATGAAGATGTAAAAATGGTCTAATTAATTTCAGGATTATGAACTCCCATTTTTACCCTGTATACATATTGAATCAAATGTATGAAATATGATATGTCAAGAGCTTTGTAATTTTTTTTTAAAGAGAGAGTGAGAGAGGAAGAGAGAGAGAGAGAGAATTTTTTAATATTTATTTTTTAGTTCTCGGCGGACACAACATCTTTGTTGGTATGTGGTGCTGAGGATCGAACCCGGGCCGCACGAATGCCAGGCGAGCACGCTACTGCTTGAGCCACATCCCCAGCCCAGCTTTGTAATGTTTTGAACAACTAATAATAAAAAAAAAAATCAAAAAAGAAAAAGAAAAAAAAATAATAATTTCAGGAGAGTCAAAAATTTTAACCAGCCCCCCCTTCTCCTCCTTCTTCTTTTTTTGGTCAGTGTTGGGTATTATGAATTATATCCTTATGAATTATATCCAGGGCCTGGCACACATGAAGCTGGTGATCTACCACTGAACTATATCCCCTAAGCTATTTTTTCTATGATGCTAACTATTTTCCAGTAATACAATAAAAAGTGTTATCATATTCATTTTATAGATGGATTTTAAAAAGTGAAATTTTTATTTACTAATGCAATATAATGAATAACATTACAAATGTTATTCATACTCATGATAAAACATCAAAAGCAGTCCTGAATATTATAAATGAAAAACAAATGATCCATGTTAATCCCTTTCCCAGAGAAAATACTTTCAGATCTATTATATTTCTAATGTTTCTTAGTACCTGGACCTACCCACCCCCCATTCAATCAAGTAATCATTTCACAAACCTCACCTCAGTGGAGGGAGAACATTAGAGATGACAGGTTAGACAGGTTAGCAAAAAAGCCAGCAAGCAAACCAACAAACCAGATTTGTTTCTTGACATTTCAAAAATCTAGGCCTCTGAGGAAAGTCAGGGGCTCATGTGCCCAGAAAAATCAACGAATTTTGGGAAGAACATGATAAGGAAGAGCAAAGTTTGTTAACTGGGAAGACTGGAGAATTTGGGAAGAAAGTGACAACTGGATAAAGGAATATGGTCCCTGGACATACTCAGGGCAGGGGTCTAGCAAAGAACAGGAACAGAGTCAGCATCAGAGACACTATTGTTCACCGATGACATCACTGTCTATAACCCAACACAGGATCTTCATTCAGCTGAGTGCAACACAACTGTTACCTGTGCTAGAGTGTGTGGTGACCCACAATAATCAGACGTCCGCAGGAGAAGAGTCCATATGTGCACTGAGAAGGGCCCATCCTGACCCTTTTGATGGCCAATGACCCATGGGTTCTGTGGGTCAGAGAGTGGCACAGAGTGTTGATAGCAGTGGTGGTACAGGGAAGGTCCCAGCATCTTCATGGAGTCAGCTTGAGTCACCTGTCTCCTTCTGTGTCTATAAAACTGAAAAATACACACTGTTACACACAAGCCTCTCTCCTTCTCTCCCTTCCTCTACTTTTATTCAAACTAGTTCATATTATATCCATTGCTCTTCATTTTTTTTTGGTCACCTAGTGATATATCTTTGATCAGTATGTAAAATTCTACTCTATTTTTTCAAAAACAATAGCTCCTTCTATTCATATAATTTGACTGATTTCCAAATGATGGACCTCTTACACTGTTTCTTTCTTTTTTCTCCCTTTGGATGTTACTAAGCTATCACAGTTTCTTTCTTTTTTTTTTTTTTTCCTCCAGCTTCATCCCTTTATTTATTTTTTTTTTTAACAGCTCTTTGCAGTTTTCTTAACCATTCAAGTACAGTAGCATCTGGTTTGGACAGAACTGGGATTGAAAAGTAAACAGATATTTAGCATCTAACAATTTGAAAGAAGCCACTACATACTCTTCATAGACATATTTTTGACAGAGCCAATACAGTACTTGTCTTTTATCCAGTACACCAAGTACACTGAAGTAGAAAAGATGCAAAAATAAAAACAGCTACATCAAAAAGACCAACACTTTAGAAAAAGATTGAATCACTTTCAGTTTCTCCCCTTTATCCCCTAAAACAACACCTTACAGTCTGGATCTACCTATACAGTCCTACATCAGCTTTTAGAATATTTGTCAGGGGAGAAAAACTGACACTGACCAGTACAGTCTGGATATTTAGGAAGGGGAAGGGGAGAAAGTCAATTCTCAGAACAAATTAGTCAGATTCTGTCTCATCAGCAGAGTCTTTGGATTCTGCATTTCTTCCATGTGCTTATCCTTCTCTTGCAAATGCTCCAGTTTGGCAGCCATTTGTGTCTCTCAGTTCTCATTATTAGCTTCCATTTTGTGGGTCAGTTTCTCTTCCAGCATTTAAATGATGTTTTGTTTTCTTCTATTGCTTTCTGAAACACTTCTTTCTATGCTCTCAACCTCAGCTTCATGGGAGTTACATCTTTCTTCTGCACTTCTAATTTCTTCTGAATTTCCTCCAAGGAAAGATCCTTCTTTTTGGAGAAGGGGGAATCTGGGACAGATTATTTTGACTGAGGGCTTAGAATCAGCTCAAAAGCCTGGCCAGAGTCATGCTTCTCTAATTCTTTCACCTGAATATCAGAAGAAGCCATGGTGAATAGAAGACAAGAGGCTGACAGTGAATTCTATATAATCCAGAGGTAAGGAAATCCCTGCTTGGTCCAAGCCACCTGGCCACACTTTATCCAGGTTATTCTAAATGGCAACATATTCTTTTCTTTTGTTTCTTGGTTTGAAATTAGTGTTGCTTTGCCACTTACATGTATCCCAAGTCATTTTTACTTTTAAGATAGCCTCTTGGCAAATTGATGAGGCCAACCTTTAACTTTTGTTTTGCTATCACTTCCACCTATAGCATTCTTCTTTATAAATGCTGAATGGTAAGCAAGGTGTGGAGGTGTAATGCCAGATTCGTGGGATCCCAATGGACCTCCAGGAGCCAAATCTGATGCAAGCACACAAGAGTCTTTATTGCCAACTCGAGCCTGGACTCACAACCATTCCTGACACAGTGGTCCCAGGAAGTGAGTCCCAGTCCTTTGTCCAGTGAGATTTTATAGGTTTTGGGGGGATACTCTATGTGTCACAACATCACACAACAAATCATTCCATATCGCAGGAAAGTCAAACAACAACTCTTAACATTGATTAGCACATTCACTGGCAGGAACAAGTTGGGTAGGGGTGATTGGTTAGTACAAGGAGAAGGATTCCTTTGAACTGATTGGTTTAGGCCACGAGGGGTGTACGTACTAAACTACACCGTTTCCAACATGTTATCAACCACCATAAACTAGTTGGGGGTCATCTGGCATCCCAGGTATTTTCCCTATCTCATGCTGATTGGAGGTTGCTAGGGAGTTGCTAAGGGTCCTCACCTAGACTAACTGAGTCAGGGACACCTGGCGCAGCATATCTCTCCTGTTATTTATAGACAAACAACTCAGCAGGGTGGGTATGTGCTTAGGAGTGCTCTGTGGGTTTTTCCAAGGACAAGGGTCACGCCCCCTTCCTTAGGACAGGCCTTGAGGTAGAAGCTGCTGTTATTTATTTATTTTAAAAAAATGGAGTCACATCAGTTTCTCAGAGGCACATGCACATAATCCCAGGACTCAAGATGAACAAGAATTGGTGATGACAAAGAAAGCCACACATACTCTCTTCAGTGAAGAACTTTGCAATGCGCCTCACAAATGGGTTGACTTCATTAAGTTCACCTTTGGTAAATTCTTCACAGCCTCATTGATCACCTGGGCTTTGTGGAATGGGCAGAACTTTGGAACCAGACTTCTGAGGAAGGCCAGTGGTTAACTGGTGCTCCAGGGTTCACAGGAAACTTGTCATATTTGTGCAGGAGAAGCTCTTGGTGGGAGCTCGACTACGTGGATGCAGCAGGCCTCTGCTTTGCAGTCCGCGTGAGCCCAGCACCAAAGCACAGTCCAGGAGAGGACATGGAGCTCCGCAGCCGCTCCCAGGAGACATGCTCAAAATGCACCATCACCACCCCAATCGCCCACAGTATCTTTTTATGTAAGTTTTTGTGCTTTTGTTAGAGGTAACCATAGGATAAATAACCAGAGGCAGAGTTTCTGGACCCAAAGGCATATGCATTTCAAAAAAACAATTGTAAATACTGACAAGCTGTCCTATAAAATATTTGTATCCCTTTCCTTTCTCATAAATTCATAATTTATCAACATTCTCTCTGACATTAGATATTAACATCTTTGTACATCTTTGCCACTCTGATACATGGAAAAATATAACTTGTTTTAAATCTGCCTTACCCTGATGATGACTAAGAATATCCTTCATATCGTGTTTGTACCTACTTAGTAGTATAATTAAAATATTCTATCTTATGGATAAGGATTATTTCCTATTCAGTACAGTAACTTTTTACTAAGCTCCCATTACAAGTCTAATTGATTAGACGGAATAGACTAAAAAACAAGAATAGCATTTGGTATCAGAGAATGTGACATAGAAAATGTAAATATTAAACATTTCATCAATGAAAGCTTTCTCTTGGCATGGCTGGTTTTGAGTGACCTCGGCTCCTGATGAATAGAACGAGTTACCTATAAAATGTGCCCACAGGTTCTTGAATACATGCAGGTGTTAGCTAGAGTTAGCTTGTATTTTTTACTTGAAAACTGGAGAATATCAGCCAAAAATCAATTTTGATTTTGGTATAATTAATATTGATCTGTTTTCTCCAGAAGTATACTTATTGAAGTATGGCTCAGTGATTTCTTAATGTCACTGTTGGTTTGTGACAGAAATCTATGACACTGGCTTTAAGAATAACACCTGTCTCCTCACTTGGTGTAGCAAAAGGGCTACAGCAGCTGTTTGCTCTGGACTTGAAAAAGGAGCTGTGGCATAACTCTACTTTATTATGTAGTTTGAGAGTGACATCTGGTGTCTAGAGACAATTTCAAATCTCCCTAATTCTCACAAAGCTGTTAAAAACCAGATTGTATAAAAACTTATGATACCGTTGGATTTATGCTGTGTTCTTACATCTTGGTTTATGGACAAGCTGACGATAGATGGAGACAACAACAACAAATGCTGCAAAAACTTTCGTGTTCCAAAACACATCCCCAAAGAGTAAGAAGTAAGTTGAAAAATAAGTGCTCCACACTCAACCAAATTCCAAGATACTTGTTTAAGAAAGTGAAAGTGGCTCCCTCAGTGTAAGATCTCAGTCTTTAATGCACTATTGTGGCAGGGATCCCATTCTTAATGTTTCCCCAATACATTTAAATCACATCCCATTTCTTGCCATGAATGTATGCTATTTTCCACCTAATCCAAGGCCCATTTTTCTTTAATAAATTCTGTGGGGGCTGTGATCAAGGGTTCCACCCTAGACTACCTGAGAGATAGGCCAAGCCTTCAAATTAGGACAACTGGAAATGGGATCTGAACAGGGAGTATAAAGAGCAGTAAATTGGGGTTTATCTCTTCCAATAATGGGAGTTACTAGATCATAACATCTCTACCCCAATTATCCTGTGGTCACTGCTTCTCTGTTCTCTGTGGATGTTCTAATTCCTGCCTGGATATCCAGGGAGGCCTCCTATCAATTCTCGAGCTCCCTATATTCTTAAATCCCCTTTTGTTTAAATTGAGTGAAGTAATTTTCTTTTACTTGCAATCAAAGGACCCCTCATGTTTTTCTTCCTCAGCTCATCTTTCATAATATCACTAGATTGAAACAGGGACAATGTCTCTTAATGACAACTAAAAGTCATTTAGTGATTACACTGCCTAACATTATAAGGGCCATAAAACAAAAAGTTCAACACATGGTCAGTATTCCAGAGACAAATAAAAAATTAACAAACAAACAAACAGGGGCTGGGGATGTGGCTCAAGCAGTAGCGCGCTCGCCTGGCATGTGGCCTGGGTTTGATCCTCAGCACCACATACAAACAAAGATGTTGTGTCCACCAAAAACTAAAAAATAAATATTAAAAAATTCTCTCTCTCTCTCTCTCTCTCTCTCTAAGAAAAAAAAAAAACAACCAAACAAAAACAGCTTTTAAAAAGTCTTAAACTATTTTCTTAGTAAGGAGAAAGACCGAATTTAATGATATTTGAGAGAGAAAGCATCTAAAAGCCCTAGTAATATTGGAAAATATGTTTGTGTTGAGTTTCGGTGGTTACCTAACAAACACTGAGTCTCTTATTTAACATAATTTTTTTAATTTACTCCTCAACATCTTAGATGTAGGTAAGCAATATTTATTGAGTCACTTCTATATGACAGATAATGAGCTAGGGTCAAGGGATAGGATAATAAACAAGAAACACCAGCTAGGGCTGTAGGAGACCTTTCCTTATCATACAGATGGCAAATTGGTAGTAATAAAGATTCTTTTTCTGTGTACATACAGTTATTTGCACTGTTTGATTATATTTAAAAAATAGAAGCTATTTATTCAAAAAGGATAATCCAATGGGTATATTGGAGATATATAAATGTATGTATATGTGTGTCTCTGTGTGTGTGTGTGTGTGTGTATGTATATATATATATATATATATATATATATATATATATAAACTACATTAACATATTAAGTATTGTTAATTTAGTGACACCTTGTAAATCTTAATGGAGTATTCTGTTTATTGACACCAGTCATTGTTAATATTTTGGGTTCAAAAATACTTTCTTATTTGATCTTCAAGTATAAAATAACATCCAATGGAAAATATCAGTTGTTTATGAAAAATTCTAGAGAATGACACTGCATCTACTGTTTGCATTTAGTTGTTTGTCATTCTTCTCTCTGTTCCTATCCTGGTGTCCAGGACTGCTAGATGAGTAGATGCTCAGCTTCCTAATGTACAAATATCAAGATCATGGGAATAAAGCACTCACTGGAAGAAAAAGACAGGTCCCACAGGACAAATAAACCTAGAAATCTGGAAAGTTTAAAAGTGGAAAACAACCTCTGAAATTGATTTGGGACTAAGGAGAATATTAAGGATGCTCCAAAAAGATACTTCCTAGCCCAAGAACATAAATCTGCAAGGAATGGACCTTCCAATCCTGTAGAAGTTTAAATATTGAGTGTCTACAAAATATAGTTATCTCTAATGTCGAGCTGTATTGTCTTGTTCCAGTGGATTAACTCCACATGTGACCAAGGTTTTCAATTCACAGGTCTAACATTTACACATTAAAACTAATTATTTCACTCAAATGTGAATTTTGAGCAGGCTTTTCAAAAGAATGAATTAATGAATGGTCTGAAAGTGTGCCAGGCTCTGGAATTCAGTGATGTGTTCTGAGGTTGCTGTCTGTCTGCGGTTTCAATTCAGAATTAGCTATAACAAAATACCCTTACTTATTCTTCAGGTTCAGGACTTCTGTCCACCTTTTAGGGAGAGGTGGATCAAGTTTCCTAAAGTTATCTTGATTCTGTTCTCAACATTAACATGTATAATCCTAAGGAGGGCCACTTTAGGGCCTCTTGAAATAGAGGGAACTTGAACTTTGCAAGTTCCCTAGGTCAGGGAAAGGGAAAGCACAGGACCAGTACTCTCCACAGCAAGTTGGGGTCATGGCTTCGGTTGGCACAGGTTGCTGCCAAGTCCTGGAAAGAGAGTCTGGGGTAAGCAGGCTAGGTTCTATAGTGTAATTCGTCACAGCAGGGGCCGTAGCCGCGGCTGCAGGGTGTGCATGTGACCCGGCGGCCAGCGGCGCAGGTGCCAGAGAGGGAAAAGGGGGGCGGCAGCACAGAAAAGGGGGACTTCCGGGGAGAGCGGGCGGGCGTGCGCGCTGGCTCGCCGGCGGCGGGGAGGGGGCAGGGAGGGGAGGGGAGCGTGCGCGCTGGTTCTCCAGCAGAGGGGGACGTGGGAGGGGGGGTGTTGTGCGCGGGCTCGCCGGGGGCAGGAGGGGGCGGAGCCGCTTTGGCTTCTCAACCCACCCGGGGGCTTCCAAGGTGCGTCTACTGGTTGACAACTGCCTCGGGTAGCTAGCCGGACGTGTCCCTTGCAGCGCTGGCTGGTGCTTTTTATTTACTAGGGAACACTGTTTCCCCGCAGGAGAGCCCGGGATCGCGCAGGCAGGCGCGCGCGCGCGTACACAGACACAGACACACACACCACACACACTCGCGCGCACACACACATACACACACACACTGGCGCGCTCGTCTTCACAGTTGCATCCCCAAACCCGCAGAAAGAAGCTACTGCAATTTCTCTTAACCCCAGGATCGTGGGGCGAAGCAGAGCCTTTGTGCATCAGGGAGAACCTGGTGCCTGCGCTGCCGCCTCGGGTACAAAACCAAGCAGACCGCTCACCCCATCGGGTAAGGCAATCTCCTGTTTGGGGAGTAACCTGTTCGGGTTGGTGCCTGCAGACCCGAGGGAGAGGGTGGGAAACTGCTGTTGTGCCAGAGGGGGCGAGAACTGGAGTTGAAATTTCAGGGGCATACAGCCTCAACCAACGTCGTCTAGCGGAGCAATTACTACTCTGGTTACTTATTCTACCAACCCTGGAGTTGCTCCCCCTTTCTATCCTTCCCCCCAGCCCAATATGCACTGTGTTCCTTGGTTGCCAGGGAGACTTGCTTAAACATTAGCTTTGGGACATCTATTGAATAGAACTGGTTTCTTAAATGATGCTGTTATTTATTTTGATTTTTAAAATAAAATATACACTGGAAATCTTGTGTCAATTTGACATTCGTTAATTTGTATTCAGGCGACGGTTTCATTCAACTTCAAGAAAAGCTGTAATTGTGGTATACGATATGCTTTAAAAAGGATTCTTCAGATGAATTTTCAACGGATTGTGTTTTGAATGATGAATTAGTTCCATTTTGGTGATATAAAGAATGCTGATTCCAATTTAAATCTATTCTTCCCTTCTATTTTCAGTTCTGTTTTGCAGTTCACTTAGGCGTGATTCTTAACAATTAAAAGCAGATGATTGTATTGTGGTTCCCCACATCAGGATGATCTGTTGTAAATTGACCAGAAGGGGAATACGTATTTGTGAATCCCTAAGATAACAATATAGTATTCATGAAATGCAGCTTTGCTAACATTTTAGTATCCACTGCATCACTAATTAAGGCAGTTTTCTGCACCTCTGCCCATTTCTGAGAAGATTCTGTGTTCTTTCAAACCTCTTGTTGATTTGAGGAGGGAGTATTTCTATATCTATATATGTTGATAGATATAAAATGTAAGCCATGGCTTAAAACCCCAGAGTCTAATTAGAACTCATATTAAGATGTAGATTTTTATTTTTTGATTCTGATGTTCTGAATTCTTTAGCAAAACACTGGTTAGGGCCCTTATTTCACAGAATCCCCTTAATACTTGGGGTGTCAGTTTTGGTTGTACCTCAAGTGCCTGGTGGATGAACTTGTAACACAGCACTTGAAGGCATCAGCAATCCAGTAATTACACTTTGCACTAATTTCATACTTTCATCACAAAGAGGAATGACTAAATAAAGATTCACTGTCATTCAGTAATTCATTTTGTTTTCCTTTGATATTTTTTCATCTTTTCTACCTCTTGTTAAACAAAGCAAGGAAAATATGTCAAATTCCTTAATTTAGATTTTAAACTGTCATGCATGGTGTAATGATAAGAGGAACAAAGAAGACAAATCATAACTGAAGTAGGTAAAAGGGATTTATGCAGCTCACAGAATGCTGAGAGATGAAAAATGATGACAAACATTTTACATTATAGTTTACAAAGCACTTTTCATTTATTTCTTTATCAATCCTCATAATAATCATGAGGTCAAAGAATTACCTTCAGTATAAAGCTGAGACACCCAAGATTCAAACCTTGTGGAGGTCACAGAGGTAGTCAGTGGGGAAGCCCTTTCTGGATAGAGGCTCTTTGCCTTAAAAAAAAAAAAAAAAAAAAAAAAAAAAAGTTGTGCTTACATTTGAAATGTGTTCAGGGGTCTGACAGGTGAGATAGAGAAGTGGAGCAGCCTAGTAGGAGACATCTGAGAGAGTGGGTGTGGACTTTGGCCTCTGCAACAGGCACCAGAAGGCACCAGAAAGAGGGCAGCTTCTTCTTTACTGAAGCTAATTGTTTCTGCCTGGTCTTTAAAACATACTAAATTTTCAAGGAAAACAGAAGATTTTGGATTTCTTTATGTGGACCTCCTCGAACCAATCCTCTAAGGGTATCCAAGAATAACTATGCTTGTCATTGTAAAATGAATTTTACAATGTGGGCTTACAAAAACTGTAAGGACAACTTTAAAAATATGTCTGGGACACATGTGGCCCATGGCCTGTCAGTTTGTTACCTATGACTACTGAGGCCTCATCCAATAATAAACTGTTATTCTCTAATAAAATACTTAAGTGAATCAGTTATAAGAATGATCAGGAATATTCTCAATCAGTATTAAAGTCTAATAAATATTCTACATTTGTTATTCAGTAAACAGGTCCAAGTTTGTTTCTGAGGTTTCCTAGGTCTCTGTCTTGTGCCTTCTGGAAAACTAAAGAGAGTGAGATGCTCCAAAATAGGAATGTTTGAATCTGATGAAAAAAAGTATTTGCAGTTTAACATTCTTTCATTCCTGACTTAATTTTTTTTCTTGGCATAGGGCTAAGAATGTACAAAAAGTCAGTTGAGTGCTATTGGTCCCTTGTATCTACAGATGAACAAACTGCAGATTAAAATATTTGGAAAAAAATTTGCATCTGTCCTGAATATGTACAGATTTTTTTCTTGCCATTATTCCCTACACAATAAAGCATAACAACTATTTACATAGCATTGACATTGCATTAAGATATTAAGTATTGTAAGTAACCTAGAAAATATTTAAAGTATATAGGAGGATGTGTATATACTATATGCAAATACTATACTATTTTGCATAAAATGGTCTTGAGCTGGGTGTGGTGGCACACACACTTAATCCCAGCAGCTTCAGGGGCTGAGGCAGGAGGATTGCAAGTTCGAGGTCAGCCTCAGCAACTTAGTGAGGCCTTAAGCAACTTAGCAAGACCCTGTCTCAAAATCAAAAATAAAAAGGGCTGGGGATGTAGCTCAGTGATTAAGTACCCCTGGGTTCAATCCCTGGTACTAAAGAAAAAAAAAAAAAAGGACTTGAGCATTTTCAGACTTTGGTATCTGTGGGAATCCTGGAACCAATCCCCCAGTGAGTACCAAGAAAAGACTATACTTTCATTGTAAAAAAGAGGTAGAACAAAAAGATGGTCACAAAAAAAGGAGCATCCTCAGCTCTTCAATGAATACTTCCTGTTAAGGAGTTAAGTAATTAATTAAACCCACTATGATATTGCAAGTTGCCAAAGTCAAAGGAACAAAGAAACCTGTGAAACTCAAAGAGACACTAAATTCTAGCATCTTGACATAATAAATGCTGTTTGCTCTTTAAAGGCATCTTGTAATGAAACAAGTACCTTTTGAGAAGCTGTTTCTCATATTTTCACTAAAGTTATAGTGATGTCAGTGGACTTTACTAAAGTAGGTAGTTGAAAAGGAGTACTATTTATGTTATTCTTTTGTGGATTCAGAAAGAAGTGGTTTAAGGGGAGAAAAGATGAGAATAGTAGCTTCTAATGGTTCTCCTATTCTAAAATCTCCCTCTGGAAGGATGCTTTAGTAGTATATAAAAGGATTTTGATTTCATTTCAGTGTGCACCTCTAGAAAGGAGCTAGGCAAGTGTTCATAAATATTTTCATTACAAAGTCAAGACTGAGTGCTCTTCCAGAATTTAGAGCAAACAAACCATTTGGAAGCATCCTATTTGAGCCCCCTCTAAGTTTAAGGTATTTTCCATCAGTTTCTGGTCAAATTCACAATGTCCTTATAAAATGGGCATCTTATAAAGATGAAGAATTCAGGACTATGTTAAGTTAAACTGGACCAAGAAAGAAAACTTTAAATCTCAACTTTTCTTTTCACTTCACTCTCCTCTTCTGCCTGTTACCTAATGGAGGTTATATATGTGTACATCATTGTGATTTTGTACATGGCTGAGGCAGTTATATGTAAAATGCTACAGTAGAAATGTAAGATTGCATTGAAGCATAGACACAGCAAAAATAAGAAATGTTCTGTTTGTGGAGATCAGTTAAGTCCTTATATAGGAGGGGGATTGATGGCTGGATCTGATTATATTAAGTGAAGTTCCTTTTAATCTATTGAAAGATGGGAGGCTCTTCCAGACAGTCAAGTTGGACATATGAGTTGAGAGGATAATGCTGGTGATATCTGATCCTGATGAGCTAATTAGCTGAATGGGTAAGGGAAAGCATGAGAATGTGGTCTTTAGGATGGAGTGCAGCAAGAAGGTAGAACTGGAAATGTGTGTCAGGGGATAAAGACAAATTAGTGAAAGAGATGAGAAGCTTGTAACATAAGGGAGAATGTAGCACTGATTCTTCTAAACATTCTGATGCTAAGGGCAAGGGACAAGTCAGGTATTATGTCCTACATAGACCTGGTCCATAGCAAGTACCCATTAGCTATTTTGGGTTTTCTGGATTTTTAACATACATTGTAAGGCACATAATTTCCTTTCATGATATCACTTTTCTATGGGAAGAGTGTATGTATGTGGATTCAATTGAAGTGGACAAATACATGGATTTTCAGAAATGGGAAAGATTTGGGCAAATTAGATGATAAAATTTGTCATCATTTTCTTTTAGGAGAGTCATAGTTTGGAGGCTAGGGAAATGCTTACAGATAAGAGATTTTACTGTTACACTTAACAAGTCACACCTCATATCTGTGGGACAAGTGAAGAGAAATATGAGCTGTGTTTGAGCCATTTGAAAAGCAATACTCAAGCACAGAGGGAAGCCTTTGGTGAAGGTAGATATCTGCTCTTAATCTTTGTTGGGTCAACATTTTTACCTGAATGGAGGTATGAAATATAAGGGATGAGCAAGTGAAAGTCTGAATGATTCAAGTGTTAGACCTGCATTGACTGGATAAGAGAGCTGCCTCTTAGTATGACTGCACAAAGTAACAAGATTAAATAAAATAGAAAACCGTTAGCACTAGAGTCTAGCTCCAAGGACATTTGGCATGACAGGAATTCACTTTAAAGTAGGAGGGATTGTAATTCCCATCAAGTACTATATAAGCCAATATGATGATTTTCCCTTCACAGACATATTTGCTAAGTAATGGAAAATCTGAACAAATGATGTAGGGAGCCCATCTTGCTTATTAAACTGGGCTTTCTGGTGAGAGTGGAGATAGACTTGGCTGTTTCTGTCTCCCCCAGTTCTCATTATTGCAGAATATATTGCAGTTTGCAAAGTTAATCTTCAGAGTTTACCCTGGAATATCTTACTTTGCTTTTTCCTGGGAATTAGTAGATGGAATTAATTTTGTTCATCTTTTCCCCTTTCCTGGCATTTCTAATCTGATCCTTTATTCTCTGACTCTTGTTACCAAGATCTTCACTTGAGAGGAACTGAGCAGGAGGAAGGGCTCAAATTTCTTCATATCTCTTTTGTTCTTGCTCTATTTCATATGCACACTGCTATGCATTGATGCATATAATTTAGCTTGATTTAGACATATGGTACTATAAATTTGGGTAAAAAATTTTTAAAGAATTATATATTAAAAAATAACAGTTTTGTAAACTTGATTTGGAATCAGATTAGTTCCGCATATGGCATAAAGCATTGAAAGCTGTGAATATGTCTAAAATAGCTTTTTTCCTTTGCAGGGCTGAAATCACCGACCTGATAAGATGATTTTTAAATGGAGAAGGAAAATCTTTGGCAGTTTTCATGGACTCTTGACAATATTCTCCTACATATTTATTTGAGGCATAATATATTCTACTTTCCATGCCAGATGAGCCAGTTCCAGTTACTTAGAAGCAGGGCTACCCACCCCTCCTTCCCCACCCTGACATACAACTGGTTTGGCATACAGGATATTGATGGGATAAGTAGTCCCATCCTGGCTGATTGCTTCAGTGGGAACACATTTGATGCTAATGGTAGACAATAAGAGCAGTGGAGGAGGCATCTTGCAATTTTTTATGACAAAAAAATCTGATACCTCATTTAAAATCATTACTTAGAAGCCTTATTATTTGTGATTTTTTAGTTCTACAATTGAAAGTGCAAAGTAGCATGGCACAACTAGAACATGAGCCTTGGAGCCTGGATTTGAATATGAAATCAGATACTTTTTAGCTCTGTGATTCACAGTCCAGTGATATATTCCTTATAGATCACATTTTTCTCAAATTATAAATGAAGATTCTATTACCTAGATTATAGGGCATCTTAGGTTGCTTTCTATTGCTATAAATGAACACAGAAGAAGGTGAAATTTATAGTGATTTACTTAGCTCATGGTTCTTGAAGCTAGGAAGTCCAAGAATGAGGTGCTGATATCCACTGGAGGCTCTTCCTGCTGCATCCTAATATGACCGAATTTAGTAGCTTGGTTTGCTCTTCCTCTTCTTATAAAACTGCTAATTCGATCATGGAGGTCTCAATCTAATCCTAACTATCTTCCAAAGGCCCCACCTCCAAGTACTATTAATAGGTGACTTTGGGAATTAAGTTTCTAATACACGACTTCTGGGGGACACACCCAAACCATGGCATAGAGAGACTCCAAGATTATGAGATATGCATAGAAACAACTATCATAATGCTTGGTGCATAATAAAAACTCTGTACCTATTAATTCCCTTTGCTACCCCCCCTTTCCCTCAATGATGTTAGAATCCACTTAAATTTCATGCATGATATAAAACATCTTAATCTGGCCAGTGCTAGCCTCAGAGAGGAGCTAGCCCTTTAATTTTTTTAATTTTTAAATTTGTTCTAATTGGTTATACATGGTAGCAGAATGCATTTCAATTCATTGAGATATCCGTTTTGTGTTACCGAACTTTGGGTTACAGAGTGTGCTGCTTGAGTGGACTCTCCCAGGGAAAGTGATGCATATCTTGGGGTTAATGGTGTCTTTCCTCTCTAGTAAGCCACATCTCCCTCTATTCTGCAGCTGTTGGAACTCTAGCTTCCAACTCTAGCTGTTGGAACTCTAGGGAAAATGAAGGAGGATCAGTTTCCTCCTTCCTAGGTAGCTCTCAGGGCTGTATTATAGAATTGCTTCAGGGGTTCTCCATCTGTAAAAAGTGCAGAACTACACCTTGTGTCCTCTGTAGAATGAATAATAGCAGCACCAAGTACCTGGTAGGTACAGACCTCCTAGCCTTTCTGCAAGGTCAATTTCTAGTTGCCTACATCTTTTAGACAACTAGGGGTTTCCCTTCATGCTGAATTATGTAAATTTTATGAAAAGGTCAAAAGCTCACCAGGCTCAAAGAAAAACCTCCTTATATTCTCTTTCAAGTCAGATAGGATTATTCACTTCTCAAAGAGAATACTTTCTAGCTAAAGCTATATTTTTCCCTTTGCATCACCACCTCCCCATTCTTCCCCCACCCCCTGCCCAGCAACTTCTTGTCCTTGAGAATGACAGAGTAATTTTTCTGCATTTTAAATACCATTTGATTTTCTGGTGACCTAGGAGTGTAAATAAGGTTACTGTGTTTTGATTTACAACTTCCATAAGGGGTAACCCAGATGACAATGGGAACTGCCCACCAGATTGGTGACTTCTACAATGGTCAGGATGACAAAAACACTTGTAGGAAGTTAGTCTGAGTTGTAAATTTAAAAAACCCATAGACCAAGAAAAGTTCTATTTTCACCATAAAATAGACCACAAAGCACATCCCTAAAGAAAAAGAAACAAACTATTTCTTGTGCTAAATGTGCTCTGCTTATACCAGGTATACATATATGCATGCGTTTATTTATATTGGTATGTATAAAGTATGTTGCAATTTCATAATTTATATGTGTTTTTGGTAGTTGGTAAGTAACACTAGTTTATATACTTAAAATAAGAAATGCATGTTAACAATGATGATCAAGATTTGAATGTTCTTTCTGATAAGTGGATGCTAACCCAAAAATAGGGAGGGTGGAGAGAGGAAGAATTGAAGTAGAGAAGGAAGGGAAGGGAGAGGGAAGAGGAATAGGAAGGGCAGTATAATTACTTAGACTTAACTTTCCTAGTCTTGTATTTGAAAACACGATCAGGGTAACTCCTCATCATGTACAACCACAAGAATAGGATTCTAATTAGAATAAGTTATACTTTGTGTGTGTATAATATGCCAAAATACATTCTATTATCATGTATATATAAAATGAACAAATAAAAAATGTGATTTGTCAAAGACTGAACATCCTTTACTGGTTTCTTTAAGACTCTAGAAAAAAATGGTAAAAAAAATTTATGTATTGGTATTGATTATAGTGAGGTGTAAATTCTGGTATGAAAAATATGGTGCTGAGTTGCATTATTGCTAGGTTTTGTGTCTGCATTGCCTTCAAAGGGCAGCAAAGTTACAAAATCCTATCACTAAGGAAAAAAAAAAGCCTACTCCTAATGTAAAGACACTGGATTTATTCTCAGTCACTTTCCAAGTGACAGCTATGGTTATTATTTGGGAAATTTAGGTTCATAATTGAGGTAGATATCTGACTGGAAGAGATTTATTTTGATAGTCTCTCTGT
The DNA here is from genome assembly GCF_045843805.1 of Urocitellus parryii. Taxonomy (NCBI): domain Eukaryota; kingdom Metazoa; phylum Chordata; class Mammalia; order Rodentia; family Sciuridae; genus Urocitellus; species Urocitellus parryii. The sequence continues at coordinate 63,945,789 of NC_135538.1, read as the reverse complement.
GACTTGCTTCTTCATTTACTCTATTTGACATTCCCTGAAAGGAGACTCAAAAAAAAAAAAAAATGCCGCTCTTGTGATAGACAGTGGTGTAGATATAATCAAATAACCCCTTGGCTGCAAAAAGATTCACTAGTCTTTTCCAGACTGATGTCCTTGAGCTGATATGGTTAATTGGTTTTTTGTTTTGAGAATTCAAAACTTAAAAGAATTATGAAATCGAGGTTATGGTTTTTTTTCTTTCTTCTTCTTCTTTTTTGGTCCTGGGAATTGAACCCAGCCCAGGGGCACTTAACCAATGAGCCACATCTCCAGTCCTTTGTATTTTTTATTTTGAGACAGGGTTTCACCGAGTTGCTTAGGATCTCACTAAGTTACTGAGGCTGGCTTTTTTTTTTTTTTATTGGTCGTTCATAACATTACATAGTTCTTAATACATCATATTACACGGTTTGATTCAAGTGGATTATGAACTCCCGCTTTTACCCCGTATACAAATTGCTGTATCACATCAGTTACCCTTCCATTGATTGACATATTGCCTTTCTAGTGTCTGATGTATTCTGCTGTCTGTCCTATTGTCTACTATCCCCCCTCCCCTCCCCTCCCCTCCCCTCCCCTTTTCTCTCTCTACCCCTTCTACTGTAAATCATGTCTTCCATTTGTATTCTCTTGACTTACCCCTCCTTACCTCTTATATGACATTTTGTATAACCCTGAGGATCGCCTTCCATTTCCATGCAATTTCCCTTCTCACTCCCTTTCCCTCCCACCTCTCATCCCTGTTTACTGTAAATATTCTTCTCAAGCTCTTCGTCCCTACCCTGTCCTTGTTTACAAAAATCTTTACTCCACACACTTCAGATAGAGCCCTAATAACCAGAATATACAAAGAACTCAAAAAATTAGACAATAAGATAACAAATAACCCAATCAATAAATGGGCCAAGGACCTGAACAGACACTTCTCAGAGGAGGACATACAATCAATCAACAAGTACATGAAAAAATGCTCACCATCGCTAGCAGTCAGAGAAATGCAAATCAAAACTACCCTAAGATACCATCTCACTCCAGTAAGACTGGCAGCCATTAGGAAGTCAAACAACAATAAGTGCTGGAGAGGATGCGGGGAAAAGGGCACTCTTGTTCATTGCTGGTGGGACTGCAAATTGGTGCAGCCAATTTGGAAAGCAGTATGGAGATTTCTCGGAAAGCTGGGAATGGAACCACCATTTGACCCAGCTATTCCCCTTCTCGGTCTATTCCCTAAAGCCCTAACAAGAGCATGCTACAGGGACACTGCTACATCGATGTTCATAGCAGCTCAATTCACGATAGCAAGACTGTGGAACCAGCCTAGATGCCCTTCAATAGATGAATGGATAAAAAAAATGTGGCATTTATACACTATGGAGTATTACTCTGCATTAAAAAATGACAAAATTATAGAATTTGGAGGGAAATGGATGGCATTAGAGCAGATTATGCTAAGTGAAGCTAGTCAATCTTTAAAAAACAAATACCAAATGACTCCTCTGAGGCTGGCTTTGAACTTGCAGTCTTCCTGTGTCAGCCTCCTGAGCTGCTGGGAGGTTTATTTATTTATGCTAACATTAATTACCTATAGTCTGATTTAATTAGGGCACAGCTTATCTTCTTTCGCTTTGGGTCAAAGCTATTTATAATTTCTTGGAAGTGTTTAATATCACCTACAGATGGGGTTTCTTAATTGATGAAATGTCCTTTGAGAAACTAAGGCATAGTGCTTAGGTCTTTCTGCACAGCATTTGACATGACTTTTTACTGAAATTCTGATTCATTAATTTTAGTGCCATCTGTAGAGTTTGATGATAAATTTCTCTTCTCTGACCTTACAATTTTTCACAAAGTTTTCAGTTTTTTATTTCTGTCTTATGTTGTTTTGTCAATTCTGATTAGTAGCAGTCTGCATTGAATAGAGCATTGAGGTTTCCTAAGGCAGTGCCAGAATTAAAAATACCTTTTCCTGCTCTCTGGTTTTTATTCTGGAGATCAAACCCAGGGCCTCACACATTGTATGCAAGAATTCTGCCACTGAGCTACACCCTCAAAAAGGCCCTTTCTTAAGGTTGCTCCTACCTGTGGTTGCTTGAGTCATACAGCAGTATTGAAAATCTCCCACTGGTAGTAATGTTTCAGTGGAGTAAGGAGAAGGTAGGGGTAGGCACAGTGAGTTGGATAGGGGGTTAGATTCCTTGAGTGTCCACTCTGCAGGGAGACTTGCAGTGAACTCTGTGCCTACATCTCCTTCTCTGTAAACCTGAAGAATCTTAATTTTCTCACACCATTGTTTATGAGAATAAAATTGTATATATCTAAAATGTGCTCTGTTACTACTTCTGATTGGCCATTCTAGGACCTTGCTTTAGAGAATCATATATTTACCAGTGTTTTACAAATAAGTCTCTTATAAAGGTTTGCAGCCAGGTTGATCCTCAAAATACCTAAAATTGTTTTAAAAATGAAGATTCCTGGATCCTTTGTATTTACCGTGTTAGGATCTGCATTGGTGCTGGGCCATTCATGTATGAAAAAGCCCTTTTCAAGTCATTCTGACAATTGGTCTAACTTGGGAGCTTCTATCTAGAGTACAGTGACCTGCTCGCACTCTGTTTCTTATTCCCATCTCCCAAGGACCAGCCTTGTCATCTGGACCTGGGCCTCAACTTTCTGTCATTCACACTTAACAACAAACAGCAAATTAAGTGTTTAGTTTACGTAGGTCCCCAGATACTCAGTGGGCATTTAAACAATACAGGCAGTTCTCTGCTATAAGCCCCGTCTGGATAGGAGTATATGTGTGATTAATATCTTCATTGCTGAAGTAGAAATTACCAAAGCTGGTGAATTTCTGCAGAGGGCATCCTTATAAATGTTATGGTATTCTCTGTATGGTAGATTGTTTTTTTTTCTTTTTAAAGTGCATTTTTGCATGAGATAAAATCAGATGATTTTTATCTTATACATTCTAGATTTAGAAACTTAATAGTGATTATATGGCATTATATAAGCCAGCTGGAGAATATTACTTCTACTGTGGATGAAATCCTATGAGTCATTGATAAACAGGTTGGTAGTGGATTGCTGCAGGGTAGTATAGATATGGAAGGATTTGGGGAACAGAGAAACTATGTTTTCAAATTGTAGTTTATTATTTATTTTGGGGAAGGTTCAAAATGTGATTTTTGGATGATAGACATTTTGAAGAGATATATAATTATTAAGCACTGGAATATAGTTAGGAAAAAGAATCTTTGCTGCTGGATCACTCATGAGTTTCCAGGCACCCACAGAAATGATTAAGGTTATGATAGTGAGATGTTGCTTGCTTGATGACAGTCCTAAGAGAAGTCATTGCCTGGTGTGTGAGTACACACCAGAAGGGCGAACTCATGCTTATCTGCCCATTGTGATTTAGTCATTATTGTGACTACTGCTGTGACTTCCCTGACATTGAGTTTGGTACAACCATTCCTATGGCAGGAAATTTTTTCATACTTAATAATACTTCTGAGTTGAAGGAAAAAATATTTTGATCTGAAGAAAGACTGTTTCAGAATGGGAATTGTTTTACTGAGTTACCTTTTACTGTGTAGGAAATCAGATGAAGTTCCTCATCTGGAACTTTGTCAAATTGGTATTAGGTTAAACTCTGTTTTTTTTTTTTTTTTTTTTATGTCAGACAAGTAGAAGGAGGGTGGAGGGAGGTATGGGGACAAGGAAGAAGGGAGAAGGGGTAGGGATAGTGAGGATGGGGGAGAGAGAGAAAAAAAAGAGAGAAGAAGTGGGGACCCAGAGAGAATGCTAACTGAACCTGCATTTGTTGTTGGTTGATTTGGAGGCTGCAGCCCCAGTTAGGTGGTTAGGTCTTGACATCATCTTTTTGGCCATCTGTGCCACAGGATGGGATGTAATGACCTCAGGCACAGCTACTAAGCCAAACCTGTATTTCTAACTCATGTGATAAACATAATGAGCACATAAAGAAGTTCAGTGGACAAATATGCATAACAAATAGGATAAAACCCAAACTTAGAAGTGAGAGCAAGGAGAATCTGTGTTTTACATCACAAAACAATAGTAGGTACTATTTAAATCTTTAAGCAAGTAGGTGACCTTTTCTACCTTCAGAGTAGTTTTCTCCTAAGGAAAAATAAATCTCAAGAGAGAATGACCCTAATTAAAATTTGGGTATTGCTTTATGATGCTTTATGAGGTTCCTTCTATCATATGAGGTGAATTTAGTATATCCCAACATTTGCTGGCTTTCACCCAGCTTCTCTGGTCTCTTTGAGCCCAGGGCTGTGACGGCCATTTGGCATTGTTGAAGCCAGATCTTCCCAGGAAGGTGAAGTCTAATGCCATTAGAAATATAATTAAGAAGTTAGAAGAAAATAAGATACTCTGCAGAGTCCTGTTAGTAAGGATAAAGAAGGCTAAGATGATTTTAAATAAATATTTACACATTTTACATGGTCAGTGCTGTAAAAATACTTGAGAAATGTTATTGGAGGAAATGTAACAAAGGTGGTCTTTAAAAGAAAGTCGCCAAAATTATGCCAGGTGATTTGGGCACATATACTATAACTTAGTATCAAAGTTCCTTACGTGTGCCTTCTAATTTTTTTTCTTCTAAACCTGCCTCCTCCAGAGCTTCCCCATGGTTAGTTGCTGGGGCCCAAACCTTGGAATCATCTCTGATGTCATTCCTTTCAACTTACACTCAAGCATTTGGGAAACTGTTGCCTCTACCCTCAAAGTGCACCCAGAGTCTGACCCTTCTTTCCATTTCCTGTAGCCATGCCTGCTCCATCAGCATCACCCTTGCTTAGATGGGAGGTTTCCTTGGTCACCCTTGGGCTCTTCCCATCACAGTAGCCAGGTTGATCCTTTTTATCTCCAAGTTAGGTTATGTTATTTCTTTGCTCAAGACTGCAATAGCTTTCAAGCCCAAGGACTAGGATCCTGCACACCACCTCTCCTCTCTCTTCACCTGCCCCTGTCTTTTGCTACTCTTTCCCTGTTTACTCCTTCCCTTGCCCACTAGTCTACTTTTCTGCCGTAGAACCTGTGCATCACAGCTCCTAGTTCCCTCTGCCTGGAATGCTCCTTCTCTGGCTATCCCCAGGCTCACTGCCTCACCTCCTTCAGGTCTTTGCTCACCTGTCACCGTCTCTGTGATGCCCAGTGTGGTCACCCTCCTGATTTCCCCCCACTCCCTGTACTCTCAATTCACCTTGCCCTGGATTACTTTTACTCACAGTTCTTATCACTTTTTAAAAACAGCTTTACTGAGGGGAAACTAGTATGCCATTCATACTGGTGTACAGTTCAATAAAAGCAAATGTATAAAGTTGTGGGAAGTTAACATTATGATTCTGTTTTAAAGAATATTTCTGTCTCTCCAGAAAGTTCCCTTGTGCCTATTCATAGCTGTTTCACCCCCTCCCCCATCCTGTTCTGCATCTAAAAGTCTAGATATTTAAATTTTGGTCTTATTTGATTTTGAACCCCCACAGATTACCTTGTACAGTGCTCAGCAAATAGGATTGAATTGGTGAAGATGTTGCATATTTGTTTAAAATTCAAGTGTTACTGTTTTTTGTGTACTTATGACCTTGGCACACAACTAGGGTGTCTGGCAGGTTGGAGGTGGGGCAGATATGAGAAAGAGAGGTAGGGGTGTCAATGTTCCAGCTGTGTTTGTCTGTCAGGTGATTTCCTTGCTGCTCTCTGGTGTTTTCTATGTCCCCAGTGTTCCCAGGGAGGTGAGCTGGCTTCTCACACCTTTTCTTATGAATGATTCTGTCTTCCTCCTCAGTTATGCACTAGAGGGTGAAGTCAGTCCTAGCTGTTTCTCTCACTATCTCCTGGGTTCCCATCTGCCCTTCTCTTCTCACAGTTGCCCTTCTGACTCAGGTGCTTGCCACTTTAGCTTCCTTCTGGGCTCTGTCACTTTCTTTCTCCTTCCATCCCTTCGTATGGACTGCTGCACTACAATGTTTAGAGAGTTGGATTCCATCATCTCTCCTCTCTGGAAACCTCCATTGACTCTAAGATCCTTGGTTTAATGAGTCTCAAAGGCATTTCCTCATTTGCCTGCTTATTCCTCACAATGTGAACTATGCCCCTTTCTCAAGCTCTATAAATTAACATGCTTTCAGGAAATACTCTTCCTAGACAACTTCATTGTGATGTTTGTCTGATCCCTAGGCGTTTTTGTCTGGCAGTGAGTAATTGGTTTGCAAGCAAGCTAACAAGCAAATCCTTAAAGCCTCTAAGAGTTGACTATTTGAAGGAATCCAGTGACTAATCTGTATATGTTTTCCCAAATTGTGGATTCAAAACATAACAGCTCCAGATTTGCTTTATATTTACTAAGGGTTTCTCTGGCCCCAATACACTGGAGAAAAGTGATAGGACAGTTCCACAGTGGAAACTGAATGTGGCTAAGCTACACCAGCATCAGGACTAGACCTCAGCTGCATTTGGTCTACACTTGGACCCTGGCTAGGGCTTCAGTGTTGGTACTGGAGCAGGGCTGGGTGGAATAGTGCAAACCTCTCCTGCACTCCAGCCATCTGTGTTTCTCTATACTAAAGCAATCACATCCAACTCTCCCTGTGCTGTTGTTATTGCTTCTGGGTGCTCTGCTCCTGCCTTATGACCAAGGATGTTAGGGTACCTTCGGTATGCTATGCCTTCTCCAGTCAGTGGGCTTTGTCTGCTTGTGGCTGCCTTCTTTTCTTTCTGGCAATTGCTACAGCATGCATCAGTGAAATGGATTCAGAGACAGTCAGCTCTAAGATTGAATACTGGTTCTTTCAGATACTGATTTAGACTTTGGAAAATCATTTATTTCTTTGAACCTTAGAATCCTCCATTGTGTTCTGTAGTATAATCATGGGATCAAGTACAATAATATACTTACATTTTCATTGTCTGGTACCTGGCACAAAGTCACCATCCAGTAAGGTTTTGCCACTAATGTTATAATTATTCCAAAGCAAAACAGGAGGGCTCAGGGAGCTAATGGCTTACTCCCCACTCATCAGGGAGAGCAGTCCCTTCTTTCCATTATCATCCCTGTGTGTGTGTGGGGGGGGGGGCGGGTTGAGAACATCAGCAGTATTTTTGACCACTGTCTATATTTTCCAGTGCTCAATCTCCAGTGCTAATGACAGCTATGACTCATGGACCACACCTGGTTGGCCTGTGTGACTCCTTGCTCTCATTTCAGGATGAAAGGAAAGTACTCTGTGTTGTTGTTGCTTCTTAAATATGCTGCCGTTGGTGTTTTTGATTATAAAAGCTTTGCCAGTTTTCTCATTAATATTTTTCTATTCTGTCAAGAATGCTCATTCTGCACGTGGTTACTGGGCATCTGTTAAATGTCAGGCACTGTGCCAGGCGCTGATGATTCAATGGTGAGGAAAACAATCCGGTCCTTGTCATCTCAGCACTGACACGCCAGTGATAGAGACAGGCATTCATCTCATGATCTCACAAATAAGGGTAAAATCACAATGGAATTAAATGCTAAAGGAAGAGATTTGAGGGGTTTAATCGGTTCCCTAAAGAGGTGGGGCCGGGGACCTGAAAGACCTGAGCTAAGGAAGTAAAAGGGAGAGGGTAGACAGGAAAGCCATTACCCCTAAGACAGTGTGGTGCCCTTGAGGAAGGACTGTAATCAGAGAGTGAGGGACTTGGCGGGCTGATGGTGGCTCCTGTTGTAGGATAGCATTCATCAGTGTAGGAAAGCCGGAGTCCATTGCTCTGGTTCAGACCAGAGATGCTGGTAGTAGCTGAGCCTGGGGATGGAGAATGAGAGAAGGTGATTCTTTAAGGACTATATGAATTTTCAGGGCTTGGAAATGGATTGAACACTGGTGGAGAGGGAAACCTGATGACTCCTGCATTGGTGTGGTGCCACTCCATACAACAACATGGGTAGAGCTTCCCCTTGCATGAGTGGCAGTACTAATCTATACAACAATGCGGTTAGGACAGTATTACATATGAACTGTCTTTAAGATGTTTACATGAGGATATCAAATAGAAGATTATTCTATGGAGTTCATAGAAGACTGGGACTGTGATACAATTTTTGATTAGGACTGAAATTGCCTAAAGACAAAATAGAGAATTAAATTGCATCTCAAGGAATGGTAGCACTTAATAATGAGCTAGAGAGGAGTGAGCAAAAAGGAGCAAGAAAAAAAAATGTAGCCAAAGAGCAAAGAGGAAAACCAAGAGAGGAGGAAATCTTATAAGTCAGGGAAATGTGGTTCAAAAAGAGAGCATTGAACGATTTGAAATGCTGCCAATACCCCATAAATTGAGGAATGGAAATGACAATAGGATTTAATGACAGTCAAGGCATGTGGGGGTGACTTGGAGACTAGAGGCAACCTAAAGCCCAGACCTCCTCACTGTGCCACCAGATAAATCCCCAAACCATACCATAACTCTGCTTGAGCAACCCCCAAAAAGCTGAGCTTCCTCACCATTTGAATAGAAATTAAGCTGAGTTTCAGAAATTAGGAAGATAAATTGTTCCTTGCACATCAGACCTTGCAGTGAGATCCATACTCTCTCTAAATGCTGTCTATACATTCACTTAGGGGACCTTATTAGATGCTCAATATGGAAGCCTGGTGAAAGGTGCTCCCTGCTTTGAATACATACACAGAATAGGGGAGGAATGGTCTCACAGGAATACATCTGTTAACTGTCATCTAGGCATAGTGTAAGCACCACTAACATGGCCACAAATTATTGGAATTCAAAAGAGGAAAAGCTTAATAGATAACGTGGAATGCATAATCAAAACTGGGAACATGAAGTGCACAATCAAAAATTGAGCCTTCTGTAGGGCAAAGAAGCCTCCTGGAAATCCGGGATAATTAGCACCTTTGGATTTAGCTTAGAGTGCCACTGATAGATCATCAGTCTTAGGTGTCATTTCTTCTTTTGTACTTTTGTAAACAAATTTTCAGGTCTTTTTCAAGGCTTTGCTTATAAGGTTAAAATTTCAGAAAATAAGTATCTCTGAAAATGCCTTTAAAGGTACACAGCTTTTATGATTCACATGTTCCAACAGCAAACTAAATTTAACTGAAGAATCAAAAAAATCAGCACTGCTTTGGGTTGAAAATACAGAGGATGAAAAGGTAGATTTTCTTCTTTCAACTTGGGCTTATACTAGTTTTTAAAATATTAACTTTGAGAAATATCTCTACCAAATAGTCTTTTATCTATTTAGGAAGTAGTGAAATGTGGATTTTGATATTTGATATGGTTCTTTTGAAAGTCCTCCCTTAATTCTTAATCCCTATTAAGAATTACCAAGACTTCATCTGACTTGATTCTTTAAATAAGTTTTCTGATATATTTTAGTCAAATATATCAATGCCTGAAAGGCATTGATTTTAAACACAAGAAGTTCGATAGGAGGGTATCTTCATAAAACAATTCAGGTGAAGATTGGATGTGGCAGTCAACTTCATATTATCCAAGAAAGCCCCTCTTAGAGCACAGCTGGGAAGGAGTCTTCCCAGGCTTCCCCTCTGGAGCCTCTGCTGGGTTCCCACTACACAAGGAGAGCTGGGGATGATGTCACATAGCTGCACTTTCTTTTTAATTTATCTTCACTAATCAGGCCCATCTAAGCAATGAGAAGAACTTGAGGACAATTTGCAGCACTTTTTTCTACTAAACTCCAATTTTCTGGTTTACAGGTGGGATGGGGGAAGTATTTGCTCCATACCTTCTTGAAAAATCTAATATATGGTACAGGTCCTCATTCCTGTGCAAAATGCATGTGTGTATATGGGTACAGAAAAGGGGGCACAAAATGAGTGGCATCCATATATATGCCATTCTAAATATGTGAAATCTGTTCATGGATCTCAGGTTAGTGCCTTCTGTTCTGAACTGTCTCAGGGGCCATGGTCTGAAGGAGCTTCCTGAACCATGTTTCATTCACTCTTCTCTGGCTTTACAGGCAGTGCAAGCTCAGGTTCTGCTGGCTTTTGCAGCCCACGATCAGCTGGCCCCACGTGTCATGGTCAACCTGATCTGACACTGTCCGTATACTATGCTGCTGCATACATGCCTGATCTACAGAATACTTATTCAGTTCCCTTTCAGTTCAAAATCAAGATTCAGCTCAATGCTCATTTTCTCTATGAAATCATTCCTGATTAACCTGCCCGTATCATGTTTTCCCTTATTTATTCTGCCATGTAGCTGTGGAGAGTTGCCTTTTGTTATCCTCTAGTCATCTCATATAAGTTTCCTTAATTCAGAAGTATATTAATAGTAGAAGTTATGTCCTAAAGTATTAGAGCTAGAAAAGACATTAGCCTGTAGATCCTTTTATTGCACCTTAGCCAATCAATAGCAGTGACTCGGTACATTTGTGATGTGTATGTTTGCATGGTCACGCACATATTACATTAAGAATAACCCTGGGGATCACATTAGAATCAGGGAGGGAGAGAGAGAATGGAGAAAGACTTGAGAAACTGAAACAGCCTTTCCCCAAAGGATTCTGCGTAGGCAACCTGTTTTACCTCTTGCCCATATGCCTTGGTTAAAAATTAAATTAAACACTCAGTACCAGAGATTTAGAGGAGGGACAGGAGGCAAATACGGAAAAGAAAGAAATGAGATAGATTATCCATGTTCCTTTCACACACACAAACATATACTCACACCCTATCTATGTGTTCATACATGTGTGGGGTGTGTGCATAAATGTCTGTGTATATGTGTGCACACATAGATACATGTACACACATGCACACATATGTACACATGCTTGTATATCCATATATATGCACACATACTTTCTCATTCCCTATCCTGGGATAGATGACTGTGATGTGCCCATTATTCTTTTCCTCAAAATGCATTTGGTTATGGTAAATGTGTTGTTTGTATTTTTCTAGAACCAGCTCTTAAAGGGTTGGGTCTCTTGGTGTCACTCATATAGAATCTGTGATAATAATCTCTAGTAATACGATTTTTACTTTTATTTCAAAAGGAAGAGAACATCTTTAACTGTTCTGCTAAGGAGATTGCATCTGTACACAGGCTAACACCTGTTTTACTTCTTCCCTCAACATTGGATCATGTCACATTGGCTGTACAGAACTCTCCCACAAACTGACTTAGATAATCCCTTCACTTTCCAAAAGGGAAAACAGAAACCCAGAGACACAAACTGGCTTGTGCAGGAGAATGGTAGCAGAGTTGGGACAAAGGATACAGGTTTCTAAAGGCTTTGCCTTTATCGGTTTGCTCTTCTTTGATTTTATGGCCCCTTTGGTGCCTCACACAGCATGTTTCATAAGCTTTCACTTCTTTTGACAGTTAAATACTTTGAGCTTCCTGTCTTTTTCCCTTGCCATATGCACAGATACTTGCCCCAGCCATCTGGGGAAGGGAAAAGTCTTATCTGGCACAGGAATGAGAGTGCAGATGCATTCTTTTTATAATTACTCCAAAGAAGGTTGTTGGAGGTATGATGTATTTCGGCTGCTTCTTCAGATCCAGATTCAAAAGCCATTCTCATGTTCAGAAAATATTTTCTTTTGTATAAAACTCTCAGGACATTAATTCTTTCTCAATCTGTGGTCTCATTTTCCAGCATATGCCTTTGACTTTAGTAGCTCACTGAAAGCTAGTACACCACCAGCATTAATTTGACCCCCGGCTGTATTCTTTCCCTGTCAGTTCCTGTCCTCCAGGCTGTTGCTCACAGTTATATCAAAGATGGGAGCAGCTGGAATCAGAGGCCTGTGATTATTAAGACAGTAATCACTGATCATGCCGACACTAGCAATATTAACTAGTGCTTAAATAATTGAAAATGTTACCTATGAGGCATGCATGAATTCAAGGTGTCAGAATAAAAGACGTTTTCTAGAATAGCCTTGGAAACAATAAAATGCTTTTGTTCTTATTTTATTCAAGTAGTCTGGCTCAAAAAATGCTGTCTGGGGATAATGAACTGCTTTGGAATTTAAATAAAATTTTTAAACTTCTTTACAAAATAGAAAATAAGATCTTGAAGAATACCATTTTAGGGGGAATAAATTAATTTTCTTAGATTTCTCAAGTTACAAAAAGATTGTAATACCTAAGTTTTCTATTATTGTAACTCTAAGTGCCACAGTAGTAGAAAGAGTTTGATGGTGGTACATATGCTACTTATGTTGTACCTCAGTTTAGAATGTACTTGCAAATTCATCATTTCATTTAGTCTCAATGAAAGAATTATGAGGAAGTGGTTTTCCTTCTGCCTTATGGAGAAATAAACGTTTACTCAGACTGAACAATTTGCCCAAATTATATGAGTAATAAGTTCAGGAATTGGGATAGAACATAAGATTTGTCCATAATTTTATAACACTTTCCAAATCTTTGCAATGGCAGAAACCTCTACTTGTGGTATGGGAGAAAACAAAAAACACTATAGTTTTTGGTGGAACTTTCTGGATCCACTCTTTATCGGAAGAGTAAGCAGTTGCAGGAAGGAAAATTGCTTTTAATGGGATTACAGAACTTGTATTCACTGGAAGAATTATCATCTTTTCCTTTAAATTTATAGCTCTTAAGAATGTACCCTTTGGCAACGTTTTTTCACCAAAGATGATTAAAGTATATGTCTTTCCCCCTATATTGAATAATTCCCCTATTTCAGTATGAATTTGTAGGTCTTTTTATCACAAACTAAATTATTTTATTTTAATTTGGGAAGCTTTCCTTGAGAGATACAATGCACTTCTAGGGCTTTGTTTTCATTTCTGGTTGTTTTTTAGGTACCACCGTTTTATCCTGGCACCTTCCTGTGCCAGCAATTTGTGCTAGCTGTGAACATACATAGCAGGACTTATCTGACACTTTCCATTGTTCACTGTGGTGCCACATAATTTACCGCTGTTCCCTTCCAAAGAGCTGGAAGCATATCCAGTTCTGTCAGAGCAGAAATCCCAGCAGGTACACTAAGACTGGGCAGGTCTGAAGAACTTATGAGGCAGACCCTTTCAGAGATCACAGACCTTGTAGGTAGGTTAAGACTTACAAGTTTATTTCTAGTCCAGTGGGTGAGTGTCAGAGCAAAAGCTTAATTCCAAGTAGAGCAGTGTCTGCCATCCAGATTGTCCCTTGGCCGAAGTCCAACAGGACTCAATTCCAAGTCCTAGAAAGAGGAGGATACTTTTAAAAGAGCAAGTGTTTTTTTTTTTTGTTTGTTTGTTTGTTTTTGGTTTTTTTTTTTTTTTTGTACCAGGGATTGAACTCAGGGGCACTCAATCACTGAGCCACATCCCCAGCCCTATTTTTTAAAATTTTATTTAGAGAAAGGGTCTCACTGAGTTGTTTAGCACCTCCCTTTTGCTGAGGCTGACTTTGAACTCGTGATCCTCCAGCCTCAGCCTCCCTAGGCCCTGGGAAGAAATATTTTTTAAAAAGCATTATTTTGCTAAAACCTCTATGGGATCCTGGGTACATAGTGGCTTCAATGACTTGGGCAGTGATGGCACTTAGAATTTAGCTCACTCTAAGAGAGGACATTCTTGGGCAGTGTCTCCTATGTGGCTTCTTTACTGTCATCCTTAGTACTTTCTACATGAGCCTAGAAATGTTTGGTATAAACATCATAGATGCAGCAGCAAGTATTATTGCACAGAATGGAGACAGCATGAAGTGAGAACGTGGAAGCAGAGAGGATTGTGTTTCAAGAATTTCTGGGATAATTGAGGAGCTGGTCTTCCCTGTGTGGTCAGTTTATACAGTTGCAAATGTGAGCTGAAAGGTCACATAAGGAATATTTTATAATAGTTTCTGAGAACTTATAAGGGTTTACACAAAAATGATGTAATTTATATCATTTTATGAAAAAAGTTGACTTTCCCAAAGAAATGTCAACAAAATTAGTAAAACTTTCACACATTAAAAATGTGAATATATTTAGGGCAAAAATTCTTCAAAATTTTTGCTTTAAGTGATATATATATATATATATATATATATATATATATATATATATATATCATTCTAATCAATTCAACCATTCAGATTTATATATAATATTCATTTGAAATTTCTGGTAAAATTATTATTATTGTACATAAACCCTTCATTCAGATCCCATTTACCTTGCTTGATTTTTTTTTTAAATACTTGTCACCTCTTGGAACACCATATAATTTACTTACTTGCCATGTTTATTGCTTATCTGTTTTCTCTATGCAGAAGGCTTGTTCCATGGGACAGGCATCTCGTCTGTTCTGCTCATCAATGTGTCCCAAGTGCTTAGAAGAAAGTCTGAATGTGGTAGCCATGCAATAAATACTTGATGATTCTTAAGTCAAGAATCTGCCACTTTTCTGCTTATGAACTTGGGATTATTAGAACTGTTTTGGGAGAAATAGATTGTGAGGAATAGGGGCCTAGAGAATTCTTTAACATTATTGATAACTGGGCAGAGACAAAGTACAGAAAAGAGAAAGATAGCAGTAGACCACTTCTGAATTTTCGACTTTTACCTTATATTTTTGCCATTCCTGCCAGTGCTGCCCTCTCTAGAGTCTGAGGTAGGTAATAATGAGATGACAAGTCCTACACCTCTTCCTCTTTCCCCACTGCATTCCTCTCAGTGGATTGTTTTATCCCCTGGTAATTTAAGGAGGGAAAAAAAGAGTTAAAAGGGAAAAAAGTGTGTGTGGGGGGGGTTAACTCATAAGAAGTGGCTGGTAAATGAAAAAGAAAGGGGATATCATAAAAGGAACCATGAATAATAATAGAAAGAAGCAGATTGTTGGCTTCCATATGCTAAGAATGAGGTACACACTAAATTCCAAACTTTCTTGTCAGTGATTATAAAATGAGAAGCTTGAGGAGCTACTTGTTTTAAAGCATTTATAAATGTTAAAAGAAATTTCACAGGGAGGTCACTAGGCTGAAGTTGTTCCAGCACCTTAGGCTCTTACATAAGCAAACTGAAGCCAGGAAACTGTAAACAGGAAAATGAAACTTAGGCTTACCAATCAGAAACCATCAGACAGTCTCTCACCAGGGACTTTCTTCCAGATCACACCCAAATAAGGCAAATGCCTACCTGTAGCCAATCATTAAATTACTTTGCTTCTGTGTTCACCCTATGGAAAGCCTACTGTTCATGTTCTCTGAACCTCTTTTAGTTCTGGGTGCTGCCTGATTCATGAATCATTCTTTGCTCAAATAAACACTATTCTGTTTAATCACTCTAAAGTTTTTCTTTTAACACAAATCAACCAAAACCAAATGCTCAGGGGCATCAATGCTCTTCATTTCTTTGTATTAGTGCCCCAAAGAAATCCCTCGTAAGGATTCTCCTGAAAATTACACTGCAGTGATGTTATAAGCAACGTCTTCTAATCATCTTGTAAAGATTACCTCTCACTTCTTAAAGATTTTAATTGTTGTTATGCCTCACTATATAGAAGGATGATAATTCAGCAATACAGATGGGAAGGTAAGATAAAGTCAAACTTGTACCTCAAACTTGAGATTGGTTTCTTATCCTGTGCTTGTTGGATCACCATAGTTTGTGTTCCTAAATATTTCTCCAAAGAGACCTAAGAGTTTTGTTTTTAATGGCATGTGGATGAAAAATATTCTGCCCCAACATCAGATAATTTTTGAAACTTAAGAAAAGTTTTGCAATGTAGGTATGTCCTTAGGTGTGACATTGTATTTTTCTGAGATACACAGTTATTGAAACCATAGGATAGACTTTGAAATAAACATGATGGTTTTGTTTTCACAAGTAATGTTTACTAATTTCATGTGTAGGATATTACCAAGGGCAGTAATCCCTTGATCAGAGAATACACTATACGTTTTTTTTTTTTTTTGAAGCAACATTATGTGTTCATAACTTTTGTGCACTGGGAAAATGAGGGATTAATGAAGAAAGAATTCTACTTCAGTCATTGTGAAATATCAAACTTGATGGATTTGACAGCCTTTTATCCCCTCTACCTCCCCACACTATTCTCTGAGATGCATCCTCCCACGTGTCAAGCTCACCCAAGCCTCTTGACTGAGCCAAGAAAACAGACTCTCCTCTCCTCCTCCTCTTCTGACTCATGCCAAAAAGTCATGTAGCAATTCAAAACATTTCTCAAATCACAAAACATAATGTGGAAAACTTTCTCATCTCTGACTTTGGAATATTCCTCAGTATTTTGACATTTGTGTAACGGTTATTTTCGGTTAACTTCATTTCTCTAGAGGCTTTCCCTGACCACTCAAACTAAACGCCCACTGACTGGATCATGTCACATGTTTGGCTCCTCATAGTACCCATTGCTATCTGGTGTTTTCTCATTGGCTGTTTCTTGCCCTTTGAATGTAAGTTCTGTGAGAATGGGGACACTAAACTGTGCTTCCTGAACCTAGCGGTGTGTAGTAAGAGCTAATGAATATTTTCAAATGGATGAATGTTCTTAAAATCCTCAAACATTTCCCTTCATTTTAATTCGTTATCCAGAGCTCTGGCTATGGTACTCTGGTTAGTCAGTCTTCCTTTTCTGTCATCCCCTCTGCCTTCCTTTGCCTCTGTCCATACTTGTCCTCACTCATTCACCCAGATCTAGAATCTCTGGGTCCATCTCCGTTGTTGACATTGTTTTCATGTAAACTGACTGAGTTTGGTAATTTCACTTTAAAAAAAATATTAATATTTTCTACTTGGCTGCATCTTAGCAGGGTTGTACAAATTATTAATGACAGCTCTTATTAAATTTCATAAGATAATGTCTTAAAACTCCCCTGTGAGATCAATAATTTCGCCTTGTTTATAAATATTCATAGTGTAGTTTGTACAGTGATTCAGAAAGCACCACTTTCGTATCTTTTTTCCCCTTAAATTTTAATATTTCTCAAAGGCATTTAGTAGCATTAGTTAGAACTAAAGCAAAGAGGCTCAATATGTAAATAGTTTGCCACTGACTTTTGAATTAAATATACTAACTTGAAATTTTGTTACATCAATATTCTGTGTTCCCTTTGGTAATTGTGAAATTATGACTTCAGCATTTCAATTGCACATCATATTTTCAAAGTGCTTCAACTTGCTGTTTAGTTATTCTATAAAAGTAGAATCAATCATGTAATATTGTCTTAAAACTGAGATCTCTTAGCTACAGGGTTTTCATCAAAGCCAAGGTTTTAAAAGGATGCTAATTTTAAAATGAAAATGAAATTTGGAATTCTTTTTTGTCTTGATATGAAGTTGTTAGAATCTTGTGCATTCGGGGCTGGGATATGGCTCAAGCGGTAGCGCGCTCGCCTAGAATCTTGTGCATACTCTGTAAAAGAGTTAGGGTGCCTTTTCACGGACAGGATAGTGTTTTGGGAGGTGTCTGGAACTTCTGCATTTGTGGTACAAACTCCATTAACTCACTAAATAAGACCAATACATTTATTAGTAAGTATTCTAGGAACCAAGCTCATTCCAGCATGGAGGTGAGTGGGATGTGGTCCCTGCCCCTATAATTCATAGATAGGATGTCAGTTAACATGCAGCTCAACCCAGCTGAAGGAACTCAACCTCCTGCCCACGTACTTTCTCCTACCTTACATCTTTTTATTAAAAAGAAAATGATAGCTTTTATCAGTTGTCATGTTAAAAAAAGCCAGACACTTTGCTCTACGAAGTCATTTTAATCTCACTCCTTTAACATGAATTCCTAGAGTATGGTAAATACTATTTAAATTTTGAATAATTGAATGAGTGAGTGAATGAATGAACAGTTAATGCATGATTAGTTATGGTAACTTCTTTGTTATTCATCCAAGTTTTAGATATGTTTTCATGGAAAAACAAATAGTTTGTCTAGGAAACTTGCATCTTTATCACCTGAAGTGTAAATTAACAAATTGGTAGATCACTATGTCCTCTTCACTGCAGACATTGGATATTAATAATATCTTCAAAATGGAAAGTCATAGAAAAAACACAGGAAAGATTTCATGTCAGCCTTGCTCAACGATTGGCAAACTTTTCCAGTAAAGGGCAAATTATCAAATACTTTAAACTTTGTGGGCCAGATGGTCTGTATGCAACTGCTCAACTCTGGTGTAGTATGAAAATAGCCACAGACAATACCTCACCAACTGAGTGTGGCTGTGCTCCAATAAAACTTCATCTGGCAAAAGCAGGCGCTTGGATTTGGCCCACGTGCTGTTCATCAACCCAAATAAAACATTGATTTCCAAATCTTAGAACTTTCAGTCAACCATTCACTCTCCAGTTTTAGGTGTTCCAGGTAAAGTACAATGTTCACTGTCAAAAAACTCTTGCATGAATTTGTTATTCTAGTCAGGCTCTGGGGGAGAATTTATTTTCTGCTTTGGGTTCAATTCCTTGTGGTTGTAGGACATAGGCCCTTTGTTTCCTTGCTGGCTGCATCCCTTCCCTCTTGGTCTCCTTTCTGTCTTCAGAACCAGCAGTGTCAGCCAGTCCTTCTCATATTGCATCTCTGAGACCTCTTCTCTGGGTTTTAAAAACTCCTGTGATGACATTGAGTCCATCCAGGGTAATCTAGATTCAAGACCAGCTGGGTGTCTGCCTCAGCCCTATCACAACCTTAATTCTTCTTTTCACACTAAGGCAACATATTCACAAATTCTGGGAATTAGGATGAAAAACACTAGCATTACACTAGGAAGAAAAACATTCAGTGTAGCATCGAGCTGGAAAACCTACATGGGAGCTGGATGATCTTGGTGAGTTCCTGATCTTGTGCCTTCCTAAGCTTGAGAGTACTTCCCAAGACAGAGACAGACCAGGCCAATCCTAAAGCACATACCCACAGGCGAAAGTGGCAAACAGTCCTACCAGTACCCAAAGTGATTGATAAGGACTGATACGAGAAAGGCCAAAGCATTTCAATATACTATTCTAGTTAGTATTGGGACTCTACAACAGAGGACATTCTTATAATACAGCCCATGAGATGATGGTAGGAAAATGCAATTTGTACTTTGTAGACATTTGAATATAGCTGTTGTCGATGTCTTAAACTTAAGAAAGGCTTTTAATGCAAATTTCTTAGTTTGAACTAAAAAATGTACTTCCCACAAAATATACAATTCTGAATGTTTTATAAATTACTGTGACCAGTCTAATATAAAGTTTCTTATTTAAACTTCTGATTTAAAGCATGATATTTACATTTTTATGTTAATGATAGAAAAATGTACAGGATCATACTCACTTGGGCTCTGTTTGAGGATAAGAGAGATTTCAGCAGCCTAAAGAAAATGCAGAAGAAGCCAGGACCAGGTGGGGCTCAGACAAGGAAACAGTCTGGGCTGTCTCTTTGGAAGAAGATCACCAGCATTCTTATGCACATTGTTTCCCATGTAAACATGGACTGTGTTTAGCTGGTGTCAGTGGCCCACAGTTTGATACTATAAGGGGACAGCAGCAGGAAGAAAGTTTGTGACTAATGCTCAAAGTCCAGTGAGCACTATGATGATTCTGGCTCTTTTTTGAGTATGTCTCAAAAGAGGACTAGGGGATATTGGTGCTGTGCTGAGCCCCACCCATCTCTGTACCTTAACCATTGCTGGTAAGGTAGTTACTGTGTACGACCTGGCTTTGCTAAGACTCAATTAGGAAAAAGGCAAAGATGGATTCAAAAAGTATTATTCTCTGTTTAGAACTAAAATAGACTGACATCTAAAGGTTCATCATCACTACCATCATCTTAGTGTCATCATCAAGATAATAATATATGGGTTGAGGGTGTAGCTTGGTGGTAAAGCACTTGCCTAGCATGCACAAGGCCCTGAGATGTATCTCCAGCACTGAAAAAAAAAAACATAAATAAAGCCCAAAGATAATATTAATATGTGTCTTTTGCATTAATGTATTTTCAATAATACATTGATATATACTCTAGATTATCTCATTTAATTATATATCTCATAAGTTTCATTAAGTTGTAATTCAGCTAATTAAATTGTATATATTGTAAGATGAGTTTTTATCTTATCAGCATTGTATTCACACATGATTTGAAGAGTCAGATAATTCACAAGACTATTATGTAGAGGTATAGAAGCAGCAGATGCATGAAATGAGCCAATACCAAAAAGCCAGGGGCCAAATGTTTTCTCTAATAAGTGGATGCTAATCCATAATGGGGGGCATGGGATGACTGGAGGAACCTGGATGGGGCAAAGGGGACGGGGGTGGGTGGGGGCATGGGGGTGGGAAAGATCAGTGGAATGAGATGGACATCATTACCCTAAGTACATGTATGATTGCACAAATGGTGTGGCTCTACTTCATATACAACCAGAGAAGTGAAAAATTCTGCTCCATTTTTGTACAATGAATCAAAGAGCTTTCTGCTGTCATGTATAACTGATTAGAACTAATAAAAAAAGAGGCAGCTGTGTTCAATTCTTTTGGATTTTTATTTTGATATTTCTCAGCAACATGCTCATGTTGCCAGTTCTTTTTGGTTTGAGTCTATTGGTTTCCCTCTTCATCCATCTCCTGTAACACATTTGCTCACTCCCTGTCCCTTCATTCTCTTAATTTAGCTACACTGATATTTTATTTGGATCTGTATTCTATTTTTATATGGCCACGGCAATCTAAATGCTCTTCATAATCAAACCATGAGCGCTGTTTCTTTCTCACACAGCTTTGTTATTCCTATCAGTTTTCTATCAGTTTTACCTTCTTGGGGAAGTCTCTCTGGACCCTCTTGAACTGCTCCAGTCTGAGTGTTCTTCATAGTTGTAGTTTGGGGATTTCCCTTCACCATCACTTGGAGATTCCTGTCATGAACGTCTTGTATTAAATTCTTGGTTTCCTGAATCATGTCTTCCTTTTTCTTCATATAGTCCTTTGTTTAGGTAGAAAATATCCCTTGTAACTTCCTGGGAAAGTAGTTAGGAGATTATTTATACATTGCAACTGTGTAAACATCTTTATTCTACTTTAACACTTTTAAAAAATTGATAATTTTGTTTGAGTATAGAATTCCACATTGGAGACTTTTTTTCTCTTTTTAAATTTTATGTATTTATTTTGTGGTGCTCAGGATTGAACTTGAACCCAAGTTCTTGAACATGCTAGGCAAGTCATCTACCACTGAGCTATACTCTAAGCCCAGGAAAAAAATGTTTTAGGTTTAGTTTTAGTTTTATATTTCTTTGGTTTGGTGATTCTCTTCTGTTCTTTTCAAACTTTTGGTGATCCTTGGATAGTCACCCATTTTAAAGAGAGAGGGAGAAAAAGAGATGACCAGAAGCTCTGAATACATGGGTAGGCTTGTTACCCAGGGGCTACTTGGTAAAGTGATCAGGTTGAGCTGTTCATTTTACATCTGACCTTTAGATTTTACTATTGGCTTATATACACCAAGGAATACTCTAATCCTCCTGAATGGTATGAACCTAACTACTGGTATTCTGGAAGCTGAGTGGGACATGAAAGCAAAGCATCTCCATCATCCACTATGTCTGTAATGCCCAGTCTAAATTGTCATTTCCTCTAGACAGCAAATATCCAATCTGCCACTGGGATGAGGCAGGACCAGTGAGGCAGGAAAGGGGTGGGGGTTTAGGAGTCTTGACTGCTTTCAAAACAGATTTTTTTCCCAGTTTTCTATTGCAACTGTCTCAGACAGTTTGGGTCACTATAACAAAGACATAGACTGGGTGGCTTAAACACAAGCATTTTATTTCTCATAATGTGGAGGTTGGGAAGCTAAATATCAAGGTGCTGGCAGACCAGGTGTCTGGTAAGGGCTCCCTTCCTGGTTGGCAGATGGCCGAATTCCCACCATATCTTCACATGATAGAGAGCAGACAGACAGAAAAACCTCTTTTTCTTCTTATAAGGGTATTAATGGCATCATGAAGGCTGTACCTTCATAACTTAACTACCTCCTGATTAGGAAAAACAAACCACCTGTTTTTCTCTGCTCTCACACCACAACCAACACAGAAGACACTAAAAGGTGTGAGGATTTCTCTCTACCAGCAAGAAGCAATTCTGCAGCTGGGGACACAAGCTGTGTCCTCTAATTCAATTAAATTCTCACATTGTCTACCTGGAGATAGTGTTAGGCTCTACAGATTGAGATCCCAGTGCCCACCCTCACTTCAGATGCTAGTTGCAAGTTTCATTTTGTTTTACTTGTACTTCTGATTGAGCATCTGTAAATTAGTGTTCCCACAACCTCCTCCTTGTGTTCAAGTAATTCGCTCAAGCACATCACAGAACACTTAACGTTTACTGGTTAACACAAAAGATGTTGCAAAGGACAAAGATGAAGAGATGAATAGGTTGAGATATGGGAGAAGGGGCCTGCAGCTTCCATGCCTCCTTTGTGTGTGCCAATCTCCAGGAACCTCCATATTCAGCTACAAAGAAGCCTCCTGAACCATGTCCTTTTGGTTTATATGGAGACTTGATTGCATAGGTGTGACTGAAGTAAGGCCTGGACAACTATGTGAATACGTGATTGGACAAAAAGGGTATGAGCTAAGGCTAGTAGACTGAGTGGAGAATCCCATCAAGATCTCTCTGCTCCAGCATTCTTCTTGGTCTCTCTGTGCAGCACTCCTTCCTCCAGGAAATGGGGGGTGAACCTTTTGGAACAAGGAAGGTCTTATGAGTTACTGTTGGACTTTCCTTTCTTCCATCCCCTTCCTCCCTCCCTTCTCTCTCTCCCTCCCTGCCATTTCTTTTTTTCAGAGCTCCAGAAAGCCAGAGGAAGTGGAAGGTTAGAACATCTATGACCTATTGTTGAGGAAGAAAAATTCTAGTTCCTATGGTCTGCCTTGAGGAAGGAGATATGAGCCAATCAAGATGGATAAAAAACAAAGCATTACATTGGTTATTAGGATATTAGCATATCAATTTCAGGAGGACAGTCCATAGTTTGAACCTTATGCTGGTACCATCAGTTCCTGAATCTTCCAACATATATATTCCTTGATGCAAATTAGAATTTTTCTTTGCATTCCCCTTTAACAGAGTAGAATTCACCTTCTGTATGAAATCAGCTATTATGCATCCATCTGTTCTTAAGCTTCAGTAGGTTTTATGGCTACTATTTCTTGTTCTCTTTGATCTTGTATATTTATTGTTGTTTTAAAATCCATTTACTATGGTTTCTTTGGGCAATTTCCTTGTGAAAAAACATTGTTTTTGAAATTTAGCATTCCTGAAATTAGGATGTGTGTTGCAATCAGTGTAAACATTTCAATGGACATGTGTTCAATCCACCATCTTTAACTGGGAATCTATCTTTTATTAAGTTCCACTTCTACACCTTCTTAATTCCTTAGGAAATTTGGGTTTAGAGAAATTAGGTAACTAAAAGTTCACACAATGTTATGGGTTATACAAAATGTTCCCCCAAAGCTCCTGTATTAACGATGCAGGAACATTTGGAGCTGCAATGATTGGATCATGAGAGCCATAACCTTATCAGTCCATCCTAGTTTGAATGACTGAGTGGTAGCTATAGGCAGGTAGGGCATGGCTGGAAGAGGTTATTGGGGTGTGCCCTGGAAGGTACATCTTCCCTGTGGCCCCTTCTCCACTCCCTCTTTCTCCTTCCCAACACCTCCATGAGCTGAGTAGCCTTTCTTCATTGGGCCCTTGCCCCATGATGTGCTGCCTCACGGTGAACCCAGAGTAATGGAGTCAGCCATCTATGGATTGAGATCTCTGAAACGATGGGCCCCAAATAAACTCTTCTTCCTGTAAGTTGTTATTGTCAAGTATTTTAGTCACCGCAATGCAAACAGTGACAAAAATACAAAACCAGTATTGGAATCAGGTTGCAGATCTAAGTAATCTACTTCTGGACCCCAATCTTTTTATCAGGTTACTGTACTATACCTCCAGCTTGTCCAGGATTCTCATTCATAAAATTATAGCTCAGGGGCCTTCATATCTTTGAATGTGTTGTTCTCATCTGGAAAGAAGTTTCTCTCTATTCTTCAGTGTTTCTGTGTTTAACTTTTGCCCAGCACTCTAAAGGACACCAATCTTTCCTTTGGAAGGATAATATAATACAGTATAATACAAGAGAACTGGGGATTTTCATCTTAACTGCACCAGTTATTAGCTTTTCTTACCTTGAACATTTCAGTTTGTTGAGACCATGTTTTTACACTGGGGGGAAAAAAAAGAAAGAAAGAAAGGACACATTTAACTCTTATAAGGGTAGATTGTTATAAAAATTAAATGTAATAGCAAACGTACATACATACTGCTAGCCTCCACGTGTAGGTACTTGAGTAACAGAATTTTCCCTGTCCCAGTGCTTCTTGCAGCTGTAAGATACACATCAGCTTTTAAAGGGGTACAAAATAGTAACATACTAATGTATATAATATGCTTCAATTCTCATTTTTTAAATGAAAAAAATATCTGTATATTACTCAATAGCAGAAAATGCAGAATATACTGCATTTATAATATCAGGGTATATGTGGAGATATTATTCCTTATTTTGTAGATTATAAGATTTTTGAAGGTAGATATTTTAAATCTTTTTGGTTTTCATCATATCTTGTTCAGTGGATCCTGTATTAACCATTTAGCAAATATTGGATAAATGAACAGTTAATATTTTAAAATTCAAAATTAAGACCATTGCTGTATTTTAAAATGGAGCTTGGATTACATCTAGACCATATGGTTCTAAACCATGTGTTTTCTATTTGTTAGAAGGGAAACATTAACAAAAGAATGGTCATTTACTGTCTGATTAAGAACTTTTTTTATACAGGGTTGTCTAATGAAATAAAATAATTGCACATATGTAGCACATTAATGATTTTGCCATGCTATATGGTATCATGCTATAAATCATAAAAATAATTTATAATAGCAAAATGCTCAAGATCTACATTATGCCATCTGTAAAGATGCAGATGGATAATTTAATTTAATTTTAAATGATGTGAGAACTATAAGAAATTCTTTAATGAAAAAGTTTTCATGGCAACATTTAAAAAAAGCACCTCAGGATGTTATAATTGCAGGTTAGGTTATTTTGACAAGACTGTGTAACTGATCCAAGCATTTTATGTTTCTATTCATAGAGCAGTGATGGAACTAAAAATTAAATTAAACTGAGAGCTGGAAAGGGGTGTGCTAATGTGACTGGAATAACTGACTTAAATATTATATTTTAGTTTGGTTCTCAAGGTCTCCAGCCATATTCATTAGGGTGACTAGATACTTTGTCCTGATTTTTACATAAGGAAAAATTTTCATATACAATGTAGTATTTTATTCTTTTAGAGAATGCATTTCATAATGTAATTTGAAACATTATGGTTCAATATATGCAAATATCTGTCATTAAGATTTCATGGTCTTCTTTCTAAAACAGAAATACATTGTACTTTTACTTTTCTGCTTTTAAGGATTTATAACAATAATGGGGGGCTGGGGATGTGGCTCAAGCGGTAGCGCGCTCGCCTGGCATGCGTGCGGCCTGGGTCCGATCCTCAGCACCACATACCAACAAAGATGTTGTGTCTGCCGAAAACTAAAAAATAAAAAAAATTTAAAAAAAAACAATAATGGTAGATTCCAACAATGAGCAAGATAGCTGTGGATTCTGCCTCTAAACAAGATGATAGTGTTTTAGTCAGTTTTTGCATTGCTGTGACCAAAATGCCTGATAAGAACAACTTAGAAGAAGAAAAGTTTATTTGGGACCCATGGTTTCAGAGGTTTTGGTCCATAGACAGCTGACTTCATTGTTCTGGGTCCAAGTGAGGCAACACATCATGGGGGAAGAGCCCAGTGGAAGAAAACTGCTCAGCCTAGGGGCGGTCTGGAAGCAGGGTTGGCGGTGTAGGGAAGGGGCCTCAGGGAAGATCCACTCTTCCAGGACACACCCACAGTGACGCCCCTCCTCCAGCCATACCACCTGTCTGTAGTTAACCACCCACTCATTCACACTAGGATGGACTGATTGGGTTACAGCTCTCACAATCCAATTATTGAATTTCTGAACTTTTCTGTATTAATACAGAAGTTTTGGGAGGACACCTCATATCCAAATCATAACATTTCACTCCTGGCCACGAAAAGCTTATGAAAAATGCATTTAGTCTCTCTCCAAGAGTCCTGCAGTCTTAACAGTTTTAGCATTACTCAAGTTCAAAGTCTCCTCTGACTTTGAACTTTTGGCTGTGGGCCCCTGTAAAAATCAAAAGTATGTTACATATATGTCCAATATAGAGTAAATAGGGAAGAATGGGAGCAGAGAAAGAAAGGACAGGACCAAATCAAGACCTAAACTATCCAGACAATGGGCCCCACCCTTAACTCTACATACAGAATCTAGGACACATGGCTGCTTAATGTTCTCTCCTAAGACTTAGGCAGCACAATACCTTTGGCATTGTCAGTTTCAGTGCACATGGGCTCTTTCTAGTCTGGCTCTCTTGGTAGCCAGCAGCTTTTCTTGGCAGATGGTCCATTTTATTGGCAACTCTTTATTCCTTTGGTCTCTATTCTAGCTTCAGCTTTACCTTCACATCTACATATATCACCCCCTAAAGCGTGGCCCATAGAGATCTGATCCTGCTGCACTTTTCCTAGTCTCCCAGACTTTCCTTTGAAGTCTTACTATAAGCCTTCATGACCCTATCATCCTGCAATACCATAGAACCAGCACTTCATGTATAATGCCAAGGTCTGATGCCAGCTCTCACAATACCTGGGCCCCCTGGAATCACAGATGCAGCAGCCTCTGAGCACCTGAATGATCTCTTTTCAAAGGAATTTTCCCTTCTGTACCTTTGTGCCTGCAATAGGTATGATCTTGCATATTTCTGAAATGGTCCCATAAGCATCTTGCTTATTGTTTCTATGCAAAGTACTTAACATGTCTTTAGGAGCTTCAATAAGCATCCCAGTTTATATCCACTAGCCAAATTGCAAGTTTTGGAAATCCTTTAGCTCTGGTTTCTGCTCCTGATTATCACAGTAAATCTAGCTAAAAGCGCCAGTGATGTTCATGCCACTGATTGAATGCTGTGCTGCCTTGAAGTTTATTCTACCAGATTAATAAGTCTATAGTTTTTAAATTCAGCCTCACCCAGAGTCTCAGGACATGGACAAAATGTAGCCAAGTTCTTTGCCAGAATATAATACAGTGCCCTCTAGTATAGTTTCCAGTATAGTCTTCATCTCTGGTTTGGAGGAAGAATTTTGAAAAGTTTAGAGATGCAGACTGGAAAAGCTTTCAAATATTGTAGGCAGAGCTTAATGCATGATTCTGGTGGGGACTTAGAAGGCCAGAATGGCAATAGGAATGCAGACTGTGCTAATGAGGTGAATATGCTGTTGAGTGTTGATGTATAGGTACTCTTAGAGCATGTGGGAGCATAACTAACTCTGACCTGGGAGGGTCAGGGAGAGATTCCAAGAAGAGGTGATCTCTGAGACTTGCAAAATGAATAGGAACTAACCAGGCAGAAAGGAGTAGAGATAGTGGTTACCAGTGTTCTGAAATGATAGAACAGTTCAGCATGGATGAGTTGGTTTACATGATTGTGAGCAAAAGCCAAAGGACCAAGTGGCAAAACATAAAGCTAGAAAGGTATGCAATGGTGCCATTTAAAGGAGTTTGCCTTTATCACAACAGTTTCAGGCAGAGAGATGAGTTGATCAAATGGCTAAGGGTTTTGCCTGTATTCATCTGACTACCATGTACTCAGTTGGAACTGGGTTTCCACCTCCCCTAGCACATGAAAATGGCAGTGTTTCCCTTTCCCTCTTGAGTAGAACCAGTAGCAGAACCACACTGCAAAGAATTCATACATTTATGATCATATATAATAAGCTGGTAGGGCTACCTATAAATGCAGCTTGGTAGAAGGCCTGCTGAGGGAAAAAAACATCACCCTAAGTAATGGAAAAGTCATGCAGGTGCATAGCGCAGCCTCAGGAATGGTGTTTTAGGAGGTGGCAGGTTCTTTAGGCACAGATCAGACTGGGCTTGACATTCTAGATACTTAGCCATCTCTGCTTATACCCACAGGGTATAAGATTAGGGCCCACTCATGTGACTTTTTTTTAGCTTAATTACCTCTTTAAAGGCACTATCTGTAAACAAAATCTGAGATATTGGAGGTTAAGAACTCAACATATGAATTTGGGAGGGATACAGTTCAGCCCGTAACTGGGGCCTCTTAGGGAGATACCAGAAAGTGGTGGCTATAGGTCCTGATCCTCTGGTGTTAGATTCTGCAAATCAGACAGACCTAGGGGCCTTTGAGTTTTCTTTGGAACAACCCTGAGTGTGCCATTGCTCCATCTTTTACTTCCAGTGATGGAAATATTAACTTACATAGCCTTTGAGCACTTTAGATTATTGAAAACGTCCTTTGTATTGAGTCACTGTTGCCTTCATTCTCCAGGAATGGTACTAGGTGGTTCCTGAAACTGTTGGTAGATCTCCTCAGCACTTTAGGGTGTAACTGAATCCTGGAATAGGATCCCTTCTTCCTGTTAGCTGTGGATCAGAGTGTGGACTCTGGAGGCAGCTCTGCTATGATTGAAGCTTGGTTTCATCACCTCTTGTGTGTCTTTCAACAAACTGTAGTTGGTCTTTTATATCTGAGGGTTCTGCATCCATGGATTCAACAAACCTCAGGAAAAAAAATGTGTGTGTGTGTGTGTGTGTGTGTGTATCTAGACACACACACATTATACACACACGTATGTACATATCTGTATAATATATATATATATGTTTAAAATATGACCTGGGCAGGTAGGAGACTCACATTTTCCTCACACTTCTCTTAATGTCCCCTGAGAGTCGATCAGGTTTCCCCCCAGCCTCTTTATAGGATTGTCTTACTGAATGTTTTGTCAGCCAGTAATAACAACTAATGTTTATGAAGCAGTTTTCAGTTTCAAAGTGCTTTTACTCTTAGATTTATCCTCCAACTGACCCTGAGGGGTATAATTGATTGTTGTGTCAGTTTTGTATCTGAAGGCACTGAGTGCTGGAATTAACCAATTTGACTAAGATTATATGACTGGTAAGTGCTAGATTTAGGATGTAGAGCAAAGTCTCCTTTTCTTTTTTATCCTTCTAAATTATGTACAAAGCACATGTTTATTGTAGAAACATTGGAAAATACAGATATTCAAAATTAAAAAGTATTTTCATGCTGGGCGCAGAGGTGCACACCTGTAATCCCAGTGATTTGGGAGGCTGAGCAGGAGAATCACAAGTTCAAGGCCAGCCTCAGTAACTTAGCAAAGCCCTAAGAAACTTACCAAGACCATATATATGTATATAAAATGGGCTGGGTTTGTGGCTCAGTGGTTAAGTGCCTCTGGGTTTAATCTCTGGTACAAATATATATATATATACACACACACTCACACACACACATATATAAATGTATTTTTCACAAGATGAAAATCATGTATTCTTACAGAAGTTATTTTACATAATACAATATAATTTTATTACTCTGATGTTTTCTCTTAAAATATGTAAATATTTTTTTCAAGAATTTATCTGCCTTCTCATTTTGCTGTTAAGTTACTTGTTTTTTCACTGAAGGATATATATTATTTAACTCATCCCCTCATTTATAACTTCTATTTTTTGCTTGAATAAACAACACTTCAGTAAAACCTCCTGTAGCTATATCTATGCATGCTTATCTTATTATTTTTATAGGGAATATTTTAGATATAGAATGTCTGGGTTAAGGGTTTGCACATTTTAAAGCCTCTGGTCCATATTTTCAAGTGCCCTCTACCAATTTAAATACCTGTGGGCATGTGTGAGAGGTTCCTTTTCCTTGCTCCATTGGAAAGAACTGGCATTTTTTTATTTATTTGCAATTTTTATTACTAAACAGGTTGAACAAATATTGATTGTTTCTTTATATTTCCACTTTGATGATTTATCTGTGCTCTTTGACCATTATTTTCTATGGAGTTGTTCATCTTATTCTTATTGATATATAAATACATTATATATTAAGAATATTAGTGAATTCTGACTTACACTCTTTTGACTACTATGCATAATCATACAAATGATTTTTTTAAAAAATGTAGGGTTATGGGTTGTTTTGTTTTTTAAATCTCATGTGACTGTTAAGCTACTTCTCCTTCATTTTGATAATGAAAAGAAATGAAATATAGCAACATTTTTTGAACCTTGTTAACTTCATCTTATCAGATTCTCCCTGGAGCTAACTGTGCCATCCAACCTGTTCAGCTTCTCTTTCAGCTTTTAATCTTAAATACACTGTTGACAAGTGTGCCCTCAATATTTCCATCTAGGTGATGGGAAAGGAGAATCAAGCTAATGTTCACTATGTAACACGGTGTACTAAGCACCATTCTAGGTGCTTTCAAATATGTAAAATGTAAAGTAGAATAGTAGACAAAACTGACACTTTGTGATTCAGTGTGTTGTATAATTTTACAAAAGTTTTTTCTTTTCTTATTACAGATATTTAGTTTTCTGGTATTATTGTGCTGGGACAACATAAACTTGTTGTGTGTTCTGTCAACCTTTAGTGAAGTCCATCTTCAAAAAGATATTTAATCTTTTCCCTCTTGATTCTTTTCCCTCTCTCATAGGATTTTAAGAAATACTTAGTATATCAAAATGTACATATTTATATCTTATAATGTTAAGAATTCACTGACTATATTTCTTCTGTAATTTTCATATAACTTATTTTTATTATTTTAGATGTCTTTGAAAGTAGTAGTTTTATGGCTTTAATACAATTTGGGATTAGAGCAGAACAATTCAGAATGCAGACTATTGCAGATGAATGAATGTTCAATTTACATTTTTTAAAAATTTAACTATGGCATGAAAGGGATGTACCTTTAGTAGAAACTGTATTTTGAATTGTGATACTTTCCCAGGATAGTGATATACTATAGTATACTTTCATGATGCCAGGTTGCAGCCCTCAGTCAGCCGTGGGCTCAGGAGGGTGAGCAGTCATTACTCTGCAGTTACTAACCTATGGTGGAGTAGGTTAAGTTTCCTAAGTGAATTTTCAAGATATTTTTGGTTTACAATGGGCTTATCAGGATGTAACCCTAGCAGAAATTAAAAATTATCTGTTCAAACAGACCCAGTTTTGATCTTTGACAGTACTAATTCTTAGTTCTGTGACTTTTGTTGAGTTCCTTACCTACAGATTTTTTACCAACAAAGTGAAAAAAATATTCTTTTCTATATCAAGTTCTGAGAATTAAACCAGTTCATTCATGTAAAGCATTGTTTACTATAATACAGATCAAAATACATTTCATTAATGATACTAGGTGAAATAGTCATTGTTTTCAAATTTTTTGAGTTAAATTTTTAATATCAGTTGTTCAATAGGAAAGCTTCAAGGTTATAATCTCAGGGAGTATGTTATGAATAATCAAGTCTTTTTTTGATAGTAGGGATTGAACCCAGGGGTGCTTTATCACCAAGCTACATCCCCATCCTTTTTTATTTTTTATTTTGAGATAGGGCCTCACTAAGTTAGTTGCTGAGTCTGGCCTCATACCAGGGATATTCTCCTTCCTCAGCCTCCCAAGTCACTGAGATTGCAGGTGTGCATCACCACTTCTGACCAGATAATCAGTCTTTTCTGTATTAAAAGAATTGTAGGGTTTTGGAAGTAAGAATGGGACTATTTTACTCTTTGGGCCTAAATTTCTACTGAGGTGGCAAACTGAACTTTTGATCACACATTGGACTTTTACTGTGACAGTTAAGCCCTGCTAATTTTTATTTGGAGGAATAACTTGGGTGTTTTCAATCTCTGAAATGGAAAGCATCCTTGTTAATATTCAGGAATGCACATTCTGTACAGGAAAATATGCCAGTGGGGGACCCTTGGATATTTGCTGTTCAGACAAAAGGAACATCTATTATTACTTTTTAGGTACCACATGCTAATTAACTGATATTAAAAATGTATCACTTCATGTGATAAACAGAAATCCCAGAGTTAAAGATAAATTGTCATCTCATGTAATACATAAATGAAATAATGACTAGGACCATTGCACATATCCCAATATGTTTTATGCTTTGATGCAATATTTCCTTTCAAGGCATATTAATTAGATATTGAATTGGAATCGAGAAGTCATTGAGTACATTGGAAAATTATCTAATGTGGCTATGTTTTTGTGGTTATGACCTATGTCTACAATTCATAATAAGTATAAAAGTCTCTGAACTCACTGGTCATGGTGGCACGTGCCTGTAAACCCAGCAACTCAGGAAGCTGAGGCAGGAGGATTGCAAGTTGGAGTCCAGCCTTGGAAATTTAAGTGAGGCCCTGTCTTAAAATAAAAAGAACTGGGAACTCGACTCAGTGGTTAAGTGCCCCAGGTTCAATGGGACCAAAAATAAATAAATAAATATCTCTGGACTCTTCTATTGTATCACTTCTGTATGTCTTATATTTTACTTCTACTTGTTTAATAACTGGTGATTATTCCCTTTAATCACTATAAATTACAGATAGCAGGAATAAGAGGTACTTTTAAAAACTCATTAATAATATATGAAACGATTAGTACTTGTCATGTTAACTACTTTGGCAAAACGTAAAACATAAGTAAAAATTAACCCACATACCTGTCACCTGGGCAAATCTCAATAGAATTCATATTTGTATATATAATAATAAAAGAAAGTGCACATTGACATTTACTGAGACTCCATGATACATCAGTCCTTTGTAAATGAAAATTCTCCTTACAAAAGGAAAATTTGTGTCCTGTTAGAGTTTTTCCTGCAGCACCTAACTCTCAAATGGCCATTAATGAAAGACCCATAGTTTAGAATGGCATATTCTGGTACCCTCCCCTGCCTGTTCCTTTAAAGTAGTTATGCTGCACAGAAAAATCCCCTCCTTCCTTCTTGAGTTCCTTAAACTGAACTGAGAAGCTCATGTAATGATACTGAAATATGTAATATACATTTTCTTAACTATTTTTATTGCCACCTTTACTATTCAGAGACTAAATATTCAGAATATAAATTCTGTGTTCATTAAAGTGATATTTTTTATTTATTCAGTGGTTGAGTAAAAGTTCTTGAAGATATGACTATGGGCAGGGACTATTTGTTGGGGGGTGGGAACTTAAAAGAGCCTGACTGGATTTGGGTCAAGGAGAGAATCTTCGTCTTGCCAGTGGGTTACAAAGTTGTAGGGGACTAGTTGAAAGAGACCACTGAGGTGGTCACTCCCAATTCATAGGAAAAGAATTATGCCCCATGCTGCCAACCCCACCCAGCACTCCCCTTAGGGTTTGTGATAAATGTAGTTAATGTTTCTGAAGGTGCGCAAGCAGCCCTAGGAGCTGGGTGCCTGGAGGAACCTGAGCCTTTCCCTTCAGTGCTCTATCATGCTGGCCCAGCTCTGAATCCAAGTGTGGATTCTTGGGAGGGGAAAGACAGGAGATGTCTTGTATTTCCCTGAGCTCATGGGAAAAGTGGAGCATCTTGAATTAGGAAGAAATCCACATTCCAGGCATGTGAAAAAGTGCAAGGAAGCTAGCTGAGGGAGAAGAGGTCTAAATGGCTGGCACTGACAACCAGCCATATTGTAGGTACACTGTACTGAGAGTAGTCAGGGATGTTACCATAAAAAGAGTGCATTTGCCTATAAATTTTAACTTTAATCCAACTAAATTTATGACTTTAATCAAATTAAATAGTAAATAATGTATATAAAAATAGTAAATAATAAAAAGTAAGAAAAATTTTTCAATGGTGATTTCATAACTCATTTTGACTCACCTTTAAAGTGGTATCCATTTCACTAAGCTTTACAGGATATAGCAGATTATCAGTGGGTAATTTTGGAGAAGAGATAATTTAGTGAGTTGGTCTCCAAAAAGTGTCTATAGAAGGCAGTTTATTTTATCATTTTCAATGATCATGTTTGAAATATTTGAAAAATATCAAGTTAGATTTGTCCTTTAATTGTTAATTATGTAACTTTTATGATCCGTATTCTCCATTCATCTGATTATTGGAAGAGTTTTCAAAACCTTGGGCTTTCAGATAGATTAAGCTTTTTCACTTCCCTGTAATAAAAGATATTCTTTGCAATTTTAAAGCTCAAGTGTCCATTTCTGTTAGTGTTTGTGTTAGGATATAACAGCCTGGAGTTTATAACCTGGATTCTGAAAGGAAACTGTAGCAACAGTGGGTTGCTAAGCAAGTGTCTCAGCTAATTAAACAATGTACCTAGAATCATTCTGACCACCTGTGCTGCTCACCCATCATGAATCATTTAAAAATGATGTTCACTTTTAGGTTTATCAAAACTTGCATTAGAAATAAATGAAAGTACAGATATCCTGTTTTCCATAATTAAAAAAGAAAATAAGAATTAAAAGATACAATTGTATAAAAACTGTTTAAATCACTAACAATGAAATACAATCATACCAATTGAGGGTTTCTGTCCAATATAATAAATCCTGTATTTTAGTCAGATTGCAAATTGTAGCTCTCTTTTTTTATACAAATCAGTAGAAATAGGCACAGTTTAGCATATTCCTTTCGTAGGCATTTTCACCCTGTTTTCGCTTTTCAAAATAAAATTGAGACAGAAGGAAGCCTATTTAACTTATCCAGATTGCAATTAATTTTGCTACTTGGATGTATTAGAAAATGGGAGCTAGACCCTCTAGAGAGAGTTGTAAAGTGTAGTCATGGACCAGGTCCCAGACTGTTTAAATAATTATTTTTCTGTTTAGAGATACATCAATGATTTAAAACCAAGGCAAGAGTGGGGAGCAGGAAGTAAATGAGTAAGTGTATATAGCCAAGGAGCCATTTAAAGCCTGACAACTGCATCCTATTACATATTTCAATTATGCTAATTCTGTAAGAATCCAGTCTTCATTTCCTGCTAATTTTCATCCTCTATATGTCATTTTTTTTCATCTTGTTTTCAGAAATCTGCTCCTTGAATAGAAAATCATCTTTCTGTAAACACTTAGCCAAGAAGTACTTGACTTTAACTTAATTTCATTAAACATGTTTGGAAGGGAAGTAAAATCTCTGTGAAGGACAAGTCAACTAGTATCAGTGATTTAGATCATCAAATTTCTTTTATCAAATCAGTTTTTCCCTTTGGCCATCTGATGTTTTATTTTGTATTTCAAGCTTTTATTAAATATTATTGACTCTCAAATATATTTGACTTTCTTGTCCTTGAATAATGTGAAAAAACTTAAAAATTTCAAAATATCTAGAACCATTGCATGTTAAAAGAGCCTGGTATCAAAATGTTACATGTCAACGATGGAGCTCTCCTGCCATCTCCTCAGGACTCTAATACATTAGCATCAGGACACCCAGAATGTGCTTTTTTGCATTTAGCTCAATATGCTCTTCTTTCTTATCTTTTTATCTAGCTGGAATGCTTGCTGATTCCTCTGCAAACTTCTAAGACTGAGACCCTGAGGAACCCAGCTAGACAATGCCGTCTGAACGCTGCCTCAGGTATACACTGTAGGATGACATCCTTGCTTCATCTATTGAGCCCTGAAATGGTCACACTGCACATTCCAGGACCAAGTACAGAGCAGAGGCTGAACACATATTTGAAGGAATAAACCAACCAGTGAAAGCTTTTATGATTTTGGTGTGATGGCACAGGTCTAAACACTAGTTGTTGGTCAATAACCTGAAGAATTTTCGTGGTTCTTTGAATGCTATTACTTTTTTTTCTTTTTCTTATTTGCAATAATAACTTCCCTCAAACAAAAAGTACACCACCACAAAGGTATATGATTTTTTCAAACAATTCAGAAAACTATGCACATGTATGAATATTATCCCCAATGAATATGGCTTTAAAATGATTTAAAGCACTCACTTTGGGGAGTGCAATGCTTACTCTCAACATCTTGATAACATTTTCCTTTAATAATTCACTTTTTAAATAGATACTTATTGAGCCAAGCACTACTTGGTTCAGAGGACCCGGCTATGAATAAAACAGATAAGGTACCTGCCCTCATGAAACGGCTATTCCATGGGAGAAATAGACATTAAATAATCACACCATCAGCAATGCAAATATAGTTGTGAAAAATGCTCTGAAGGAAAAGTACAGGATAAATACAATAAGGGAATGCCTTTCTGAGGAAGTGCTCTATGACCTGAGATCTGGAGTGGAAGGAGTAGCTTGGCATGTTCCAGAAACAGTGGGAGCCAAGAGAGTACACTTGGCATATTCTCATTGGAGGCAAATCTTTATCATCCTCAAGGAAATAGGCAAAAGGTCTTCAGAGCAATGAATAAGACATGTGATAAACATTAAGAATACATTTTTAATATTAAGAATTGAGCATGTCTTTTAAATAATGATACCAGCTTTTTCCATGACTCTGAAGTTATTAAAGGAGACTAGTTCCAAGAATGTGTTCAGAAATGCTGGCATTGCTATAGCAAGTGTAATGCCTCTGCTCTTCCCACATGAGTCCGCTGCACTTGGTCAGTTTTACTCAATGGGGAATGAGGGTATATTGTGCAACATCTGGCAACATTTTGGGTTATCTACAGGAGTGAGGGTATGATTGGCATTTAGTAGGTAGAGGCCAAGAATCCTGTTAAACATCATACAATGTATATGACAACTCCCCACAGCAAAAACCATTCTAGCTCAGAATGTCAGTAGTATTGCAGTTGAGAAACCTACCTGAATCTAGTCACCAACCAATATAGCACATGGGGACTATGGTATCTATTTGCCACCACCTCAGCCAAGACATTTATTTCTGATTACCATTATCAGTGTGCATTCTCAAAATGATGCTGACTTTCAATTTGTCATTCCTGTTTTTATTAACCAATGTCCATTCTAGCATCATCTGTCATCTATAGTACAACATCTCATCTCTATTATAATGTTCTCTCCTGTTATGCCTTGACCCAGAACCCTCATCTCATACTCTTCCATCATGTCAAGTAGAACTGTTTGTTGCAACATGATTAAATGTTCAGTTGTATCAAGTCCCCCATTCCAAAAGCTCTGTTTACCTCATGACTTCCTTGAAACTGTTCTCCCCTGAGGACCGCTTCTCTTGTAGCCCTCTCAAGTGGCAACATTATTTATTTTATCACATCCCACATATTTCAAGGATGAGTGGAGAGATTGTTCTCAGCTTTGTTTCTAAATCATTAATCCTTAGCCGAGTTGTTCAAGAAGACCATGACAAAGACATGCTGTTCTGAAGGTAGTACTCTTCAGTTCTCTTATTCGATTCTCTTCCTCACTTTAGTCAAGGTCATTTCCCCTTATTCACTGAGAACCCTGGCACCTGGCTTGCAGCCTCCCCTTTATAACCTTTCAGGGTCTTCAGTGTCAGCATGGAAGATCTCTCCAGCTGCATGGTCCTTGGACCTTTACCTGCTTATCTCCCAAAATGTTCTTCTCCTTCCACTGAACCATCCACTCCTATGGTCACACCTTGGGCCTTGTCATTTGTAATTGCTTCATTTTCGAAATTGATACACCAGCCACTTTACTCTTCCAGAACCTCCTCGCCTGGCTTGCTGATTTATTTACCCCCATTAGGACTGCACTGTGACATCACTACACTGTCTCACCTACTGGCCCTGCCATTTTTTTTTTTTACCCACAATCAAACATTTCTTCTCCTCATTTTCCTTCTTAAACAGTTTATATTCTATAACTCTTGATAAATCCTTAATTTCTTACATTCCTGATATTTTTCATGCATTTATCAGATGAGCCACACTATCTGTATTTCATGCCTACATTGTCCACTGGAGACCAATGTAGATGCAATAAGAAAAAACATGCCCAGAGGTTTAGTATGGGCCACCTATTTATTCCTTGCTATTCAAGGGGCAATCCTTTTCTACAACTAAGCCCAATATTGCTTATCTGCTTTAAATTCCATCTTTCTTATTTTCTTGGTGACTTGTTGGTTATCAAAGTGTGTTCTTGAGACAGAGCTGTGCTTCTGCTACCCCTCTGTGCACATAAGCCATAGATTATATCTCTAGCCAAGACTTCTTTCTGAGCTCCATCCATGAATCAAACTCTATATTTGACATCTGCTCTTGGGAGTCTTAAAGACAACTCAAACTTAACATGTCCCAAACCAAATTTATCATCTTCTTCTCTGCAGTTCAGATCCTTTTAAACTGGGAATAAAACAGAAATATAGGCATCTTCATGGTGACCTCCTTCCTTCCCACCTCCATATTTATTCCACCACCAATTCCTCTATATTTCTCTCAGAATAGCTTTCAAACCCATTAATCTGGAACTCTATTCCCATACTCCAGTCCATGGTCCAAGTCCATAACTCATCTGAACTATAGCTGCAGTCCAGAGCTGCTCTTGTCTAGCCTGGTCTCCCTTTCCTCTCTTGGTACTGCAGCTTGAGTGACCTTTTCTGTGACTTCCCATGGCTCTTAGGATAACCTGACCAAGACACCCTGCATGAGTGGGCTCCAGCCTCTGCTTATTTAGCCTCACCTATACCAGGCTCTCCCCTTTCCTCAGGGTTCTAGCCATTAACCATCTGTAGACACTGTGTAAGGGTCATTCTCCCCCATTCCACAGGATCATAGCATTTGCTGTTCTTTTGCCTGGAAAATTTCCTCTCATCCTTTTACCAGGGTTATTTATCATGTCCTTAAGCTTGCACCTCCAGGAACTTTAGGAAGGCCAGATTACTTGATTAATGTGTAACTGCTTAACTAAACTAGACTGCTGCCACATCTGAGTTTGCTCACTGTTTTATCCCTGCTACCAATACGCTGAATAAATATTTGTGAGATGAATGAATGAGGCAAGGGAGGATACAAAACTGTTCATTTACAATTAAGTTCCTTTCTGTTTAGCATTTCTTATCCATTCTCCATGATCTCTTTTTGCTATTATAATGGCCATTGCTATCAACTGTAGAATCATAAAAATTTATAAATTATTTCATAAAAAATAAGATTAAGTTCCATTACTTTTAGCAGCCTGCCCAGATAAATAAGTAGAATTATTTTCGTTTTAATGTAAGGAAAAAGAAAGGATTAAGGCTGTTTATACTACTTGGCTGTTTTTGACATGTAAGAGTATAACATCTTATTGGGACCCTTACTTGAAGACTACTTGCATGTTCTTGTACATAGAAGTAGTAGGCAAACACTGATATAGAAATTCAGTTGAATTTTCAAATTTGAAATGCAGATGTTTAAAAGCACATAGCCATTTTGGAATTTATAACATAAAAAGTGATTGAACTCAGTCAAATTTTATTCTATGAAAATGAGACCCTGTGGGATTTCTGTGATGAAAAATATTCCTTTTCTGAATGGAGTTAGTGACTTGCACTAATGCAGTGACTTGCTGTGAGTAGGGTGTACATTGTTATGAATTTCGTGCTGTGCATTCAATTTATCAGTTTTTGCCATCCATCCAAGAATGAAGGTTACAGGCTTAAAGTCATGAATACTACTATTCCCCAAGACCTCACTTATTAATCTCCCCATTACTGATGCTGACATACAGTCAATCAAGTGGTTGCTCCCTGATGTTACTAAAAAGCAATGTGTAGCTCAGGGAGTCTAGGCTTCTCACTGTTGCACCAGGCCCAGGCTCGGCTCAGGAGCCTGATTGGGGTCACCGGAAGTTCTAGTAGGCTTCAGGTGAAAAGATTTAAAGGAACATAGCTTTCTAGGAACTTCCCAATAGAACAATAATAGGAAGCATATATAATTTGAAGTAGTCACATTAGAAAAAAAATGGTAAAAAGAAACAGGTCAAATTAATGTTAATTAATTTATTTTATATAAACAGGTCAATTAATGTTAATTAATTAATATATTTTATATAAACCAAATATACCCAAACTATAAATAATTTAAACATGTAATCAATATTAAAACATTAATGAGATATTTTTCATTCTTTTTTCATACCATCTTTGACATCCTGTATAGATCTTACACTAACATCACATTTTAATTTGCGAGCCACCTATGGAGCTATGTGTGACTAGTGGCTCTCATGTGAAACAGTGCAATTCATCGGGTTCTTGTATAAAAGGACATTGAGTTGCATTGGGTGAGGTAGGCCATAGAAAAGGACACTGAGTTGCATGGGGTGAGGTAGGCCACAGCACTACCTGTGAATTTTGAGGTGGCAACAATTCTTTCATGGAACATTTTTCTCAGAACTTGATTGTTCTCCTTTGACACTCAAATCTGTATTCCCTTGAGAAATATAGTTTCTTCTTCATGTATTTTTCCAGGAATTAGGAAGTTTTAGGATATGTTTTTTTTTCTTTTGTTTCCCAGATAGTAAAAGGAAATTCCTCTAAATTGAATGGTGTAGTTTGCTAATTTTTGATGTGTTATAGATGCTGACAGAGAGCTAATTGCAAGTAAGTATCTGCTCATCAGTTAATTAAACATGGTACATGGAAGACTTTGATTCCTCTCCTCCCTGGCTTATGATTATTACTTGGTAAAGTGGGCTTGTCACCTTCCAGCAGTGTTCATTGGCCACATGTTCCTTTACACTGGAGGGTTGAAGTCTTTTGCAGATTTATATCTGAGAATTGAGTGGGAAGTTACTTTCGGAATACAATATTGACTTGTTGATTAGTGGGCCTTTATTTCTTGCCAAATGTTGGAGTATTTGTTTCTGCTTTTAAAAATTTCTAACATATTGGTTCCAAAATATTTGGGATCTTGTGCCAAGTGTTGTCTTAAATATTTAGCTTGTTATTTTCTTTAAGCTTGAATATTTCAAGCCAAGCTGAATGATCCTGTGAAATTGTGCAGCATCACTATTGTTTCAAAGTGGAGACCTTTCTCCTTTGCCAAATTTCATTTTACAGCTGCTCTTTTCCTGGCAAAATTTATTTACTCTCTACATATATATGAAATACAAATACTGATTTAGGCTTAATAATAAGGACATGCATAGTGGCACTATATTTGGAAAATGAGTAAGGAAACATTTTAAGGAAATTGTTTTAATATATTCTATTCCATGGCAAGTTAAATTTTTAAAAATCCATTTATTTAGTATTTAAGATGATAGAAAGGGGGAAACATTCATGAAAGTTTTAAATACATTTTCTAAGATTGCAATAAAAATCTACATTCTACCTCAAAACTTTAAGTCACAGTATAAAAATTAATGTTTTTGAAGCATGATTTCAAACATCTATGATCTCATGTTATTATATTCATGTATATTATTCTAAAGGGCTGATTTTCTGATTATTATGCATAATATAAATATAAAATTATTTGGGACTTTTGTATCCTTTGTCCCCCTCAGGCATACATTTTGGAGCTCATATTTACAGATTTTTTTTAAGCAAAAGAAGGAATAACTCTCAGTGTTATGTTTTCAAAATGTCTGCTCTTGGGCTGGGGTTGTGGCTCAGTGGTGGAGTGCTTGCCTGGCATGCGTGAGGCACTAGGTTTGATCCTCAGCACCACATGAAAAATATAAAAAGTATTGTGTCCATCTACAACTAAAAAAAATTTAAAAATTTAAAAAACAATGCCTGCTCTTGAACTTTTGGTTTTTTTATCTGTAAAATAGAGCTAACAATTCTACCTGCATCCTAGGGCTATTATGAAAGTTGAATGAATTAATAATTATAAATCTCTAAGAAGAGTTCACTGGATGTGGTATAAGCATTGTGTTTGTTAAATACACAAAAGTGTCATCCTTTTAGGAAAGATTTTTCAAAGACTTTCTAAAGATGTACTTAGCTGTTATAATTTTTCTGTTACCATTCTGTTTCCTCATTTCTTTAACTGAATGATGCCGATTAATCTCCATTCTAGGCTTTACATAGGAACTTATAAAAATTATTTATGCTTCTGAACATGGTTTTCAATTACTGATTTTAAGTGTTCCTAGAGCTAGAGCCACTAGATGATTGTTCAGTGACAGTCACCATTTCAAAACTCACTGCCACATTTCAACTAAAAACAATCCACCCACCTTCCCACGAGAGCTTCCTATATCATCACCTTCTGTCAAGTTATTCTCTTTCCACAGTTCTGACATTTCTGAGGCTTCCCAGTTGAAAATGTCCAATAGAGCTTACTGACTGCACTCTGGAATTTCATGGGAAGCATTTAGTTAGTTTTAAAGTGGTGATTTGTGCTTCATGTAATGTACCAGGCAACCGGTGCACCTGCTGGGCAGAACCCTGTCAATAAACCAGCCATGAAGGCAAGGCTGGTGGCCACTCTGTGCTTTTCCTGAGCAGCCCTTGCACACTGAGAAGGAGGGACTGGATGCAGGAATTATCAGCACAGGAGAGGCAATGCTCAACCATCCTTTTGCTGTCTTTACTCAGCTTTAAGTAGAGTTTGCTGTCCGGAAACAGAGTTTCACAACCTGTAGCTCTTTTTTCCCTAATAAGCATTTGCTCACTTTTCCTGTATTTATTAATGAAGTATTATGTCTTGTGGGGAGACATCTTAAGTTACAAAGCTGGAGAAAGAATCAGTTAGAGCAGGAGTCACAGATTAGAAAGAGTCACACACACACAAACACATCAAGAGCAAATTTTGTACTCAGAGGTGTACATGCTGAGGGGATCAAGACCTAGAATTAGGCTCATGGGTCCAGGAAATGGACTAATAGGAAGACACAGATGGATGGACACACATGAACACAAACTTAGAGAAAGGGGCACTAGTAGGAGATAAAAAAGATGGGACAAAGGAGAGAATCAGAGAAAAGAAAACAAGGACATAGCACAGGGCTGGGATGTGGCTTGGTGGTAGAGCACTTGCCTAAGCATGTGTGAGGCACTGGGTTTGGTCATCAGCACCATATGAAAATAAATATAAGTAAAATAAAGGTATTGTGTTCATCTACAACTAAAATATATTTTTAAAAAAGAACATAGCACAGAGGGGATTTTTAAAAAATGTATGAATGTGAAGGTCAAATTCAGTGCACTGGAAGCCAAGTTCCTTCCATCAGGGTGGAAAGATGGGATAGCATCCAGGAAGCAGGGCTGTTGAGAGGAAAAAAGTTCACTTGATTGTTCTCCTTTGTAGTATTCAAGAAATGCTGACAGGCCAGAGGCTCTGCCACTCAGAATCTCACAATGACAGCGTCCTGGCAGCGCTGAATCAGCAGAGAAGTGACGGCATCCTCTGCGATGTCACCTTGATTGCTGAGGAACAGAAATTCCATGCTCACAAGGCAGTCCTAGCAGCATGCAGTGACTACTTTCGGGTAAGTTAAGGTAGTTGTTTGACTTAGGATATCAGTAAACCAAGAATGACAGTGTTTCCTGATCTGTCACTCAAGCATGAACCAACTAGAA
This sequence comes from Urocitellus parryii, assembly GCF_045843805.1. NCBI lineage: Eukaryota > Metazoa > Chordata > Mammalia > Rodentia > Sciuridae > Urocitellus > Urocitellus parryii. The sequence continues at coordinate 63,902,306 of NC_135538.1, read as the reverse complement.
TGTGTCTCCAGAATTGCAAATATTGGTGACATATGTTTTTTCCCTGGGAAAAATGAGATCTGGGGGCCCATTGAGATACATCCATATCTGGATACATGGCTGGGGACCTATGGAGGACAGACATGTCTTTCACATCTGAGCCAAGGGGTATCTGGTACTTTACCCTCATTAGAAAATGTGGTATTGTAGTTAGTTCTCCATATGGGGGTGTGGGCCAGGGGAGGGATGTTCCTAGATTAAGGACAAGAACAATCTGTAAAACAACTTCTTTTAAAAAAAGTTCCTAAATATATGTAGTGTTTCTGATTTTTGTACATTTTTATGCATGTTCTATACATGTTGCCGATGTTTTCTAATTATTTGCTCTTGGCACAGAATTGCAATTGGTCTCATAAACCTTAATGTTGACACATGTGACTGAGTAAGATATATTGTTTTGTTTAGTAGAACTCGGGAGTTCGATTTCCAGCTACTAATGATATGTGGGGCTCTGATGATCTTTTTGGGGAGAAGAAAGTGTATAGTATGTTTATAGCTGATTAAGTGCCATTCATTTAGCATTTCCTGTGCTTTTGGCAGACAAGGACTTTATATGCATATCTCATTTAATCCTCATAAAACCCAAAGTTCAAATGCAGATGAGTACTATTAAAATCACCATTTTATGTGTAAGGAAACTGGATCTCAAAGGTTAAATAATTTGTAATAAATCAGAAAGTAAATAACAAGTCACACAGTTCCTAATTGGCAGATATGAAACTGAAAGTCATGTTTAATTCTTATGCTATTCTCTCTCTTATTTGATTATAAAAAGGACAACCTGGAAAATTATTAGCTAGGTACTAGTTTTTTTTGAAGTATTAATACTTAAATATTCATTTTTAGGTTCTTATAAAAATTTATTTTTAATGTTACTTTGTTAATTAGTGACCAATAGTTTTGAAACATAATAAGTCTATATGCATGGGAATACAGATTTAATTGTGATTTGTTTTTTAAAGTCCTTCACCAAAGTTTCTAAGTGATATAAAAACCAACCCAGACTCATGGGAATCCTTTGGTTAATTTGGATATTTCCCATAATGATTTTGTGTTTCATGTTTAGAGACAACATCAACTGCACTCCATTGCAACTAGTAGTGTTAGAGAATTTTCAAAGATTCCAAATGATAAAAGAAATCCTTTTAAATGTGACAAAACTGAGTAATGTTAAGGAAAAGAGGTAATTAATTGAAATTTCTGTTTCTAGAATAAAAAAATAGGGATTTGATTCAAAACTCCAAAATGAAGCCGAGTACTTTATCTGTGAAGTGACCTTTTAGTTCAGTTAATATAGTGATCCATGTATGTACTCTCACATTGTCAGGTATTAATCTTCCAGAGAGGTTTTATTATTCAGAGGGTTTTTGAAACAATAAAATACTTTGAATTGTGTGCATGTTATGTAATATGAGTTTTGTCATCTCTTAGACTATAATATAGTCTTCTTGGTGCTTAACTTCTGTCCACTTAGCTCTCTGCCTGTTGGGTTTTTAATCTAATTTTTTATTTTTAATTAAATTATTTAATTTTATTTTTTATTCTTCTTAGTTATGTATGACAGAAAAATCCATTTTATATTTAGGACCCCCTTCTTATGGATATACACAATGGTGGGATTCACTGTGGCGAATTCATACATGTACTTAGGAAAATTATGTCAGATTCATTCCACTGTCTATTCCTATGTACATATATAAATATACCACAGTGAATCTCACAATCATGTACATGTGTAGACAGTAACTAAAAAAACACTATAAGTAAATAATAGGTCAGTAGAATAGAGAGAAGGGAATCGGGGGTAGGAGGAAGGAAAGGGAAGGCGAAGTACTGGGGACTGAATTAAAACAAATTATATTCCCTGTTTTTATAATTATGTCAAAATGGATCCTATTATCATGTATAACTAAAAAGTACCAATTAAAAAGAGCCAGGTTGTGTTGCTATACTGAATAGATTGTGGTATAGGAGAGGATCAATTGAGCTCAAGGAATAGCAATCTTTTTTTAAAAAAAAAATTTAGTTATAGATGGATACAATGTCTTTATTTTATGTGGTGCTGAGGATTGAACCCAGTGCCTCACACTTGGTAGGCAAGCACTCTACCCCTGAGCCACAACCCCAGCCCTGGAATAGCAATCTTTTATGATGAGTAGTAAATATGTCCACCCTTTGCTCTGGAGTGAGACTTCATCATACTGGACAGTAAGCATTCCCACACTTCACCCTGCAGAGATACTATATCAAGAATTTTGAGCAAACCTGCCCTATGCTCTGGACTTTTATAACCCTCTGTCTTCCAAGGCTGTTGGCTATAGAAACATACTTGAAAATAGAATTCAAAACAAAGGATAGTCATTAGTCTATTCACAATATATGCAGAAATGCTAGAGACCTTTGGAGAACTGTTTTCCAACAGCCACATGCCCTGGACTAGAATTATATTTGTTTCCTTGTGTCTTGTGCTGTACCCATATAAAACCTAGAAACAATATCCTGTTGTAGTAATTTCTGAGTATCTCATAACAATGATAAAGTTGCCTTTTAAATCACTTTGTAAGTGATCAATAAATATTTATTAAGTGAATGAAGAAATGTTTTCTAATTATCATAGAGTTCCATGTATATTTCAATTCTTAATATCTTGAGTATTTAAAATAGACAAATGACTCTTGGAGTTTTCCTTCTAGTGTAATCCTTTGAAGTTAATTAAGTACTTTGATACAAGTTACATTTTTGTACTCCATACTCTGATATCTAGAAAATTATTTTAAAGCTTAAGTACTTCTTGTTCTGTTCAAGAAGCTGGGACTCTCAGAGGGAGAAGGCTCAAACTTTGATGTAAACCATTTTCTTATATTGGTCTAAGAGTTAACATCAGTTTTGCTTGCTTAAAATATGAATAATGAATGAGCAGTTCAGCACAAAGTACTGTGACTTCCTGTGATCATCAACATTTTAAAGGTTTAAAATCACATTCTTGAGTAAAAAATAATGACTTTAAGAATTAAGATTATCGACAATTTCAATTGTGTGGGCACAGCATGGCATTAGTCAGATGCTGTAACTGAATCACAGCAGGAACTTCTTTTCTGAGAGAGCAGAGCAGTGGTAAAAGAAGAAAGGAATAGACTTAGAAGTCAGGTCTGAGTTTGAATCAGGGACTCTACCTGTATCTGTCTGTTCACCATTGTTTCCCACCATGCTTGGCAAATAGCAAGTTTTCCATTAACAAAGTTTTCTGAGTAATTCATCCTCTTCACCATCTATGCTATGAATACAGGAAGGTCTTTTTATTGCTGTGCACCTTTTGTTTTTTAAATTGATCTAAATTGATGACCATCAAACAGAGCTCTCTGATGGGTTATATAGAGATTTAAATGGGAACAAATAAGGTAAATAAATCACTCAGCTCAGTGACTAATGCACAGCTGAATTTGAATAAACATGAACTGTGTCTCTCCTTTGGCTAACCTGTGACTCTTGGCTGTGCCATGCTTGGGTGTTAGTGGGAAGAAAGTTCAACTCATCTTTATGCTCAGCTGGCCACAGCTTCACTCACCTTTTGATTTGCCAGAATAATCTTTGATTCCATCTTTTCCTATCTTTTCACTTTTTAATCTGACACCCCTTCTCTCTTCTTAGAACATTCCTGTAACCACTTATCTTTTCTTCTCCTCTGATTTTTCCTTTCCAAATCCTGGTGCAGGACTGTGTGATTTACTTCCACCTGACTGTCTGCTGCCAGACCCCTGGAATGACCTTCCAGACCTTTAGGTATCCATTCATCTGACCCTTTGTTGTCTTTTGCTCATTCAGTGTGGTGGCAACACCATTCTCCAGATACCTCTGGATCTTTGCACTCTCAGCTTTGCACCTGTAACTTCCTATTGGCTTCTCAGTCTACTCTATCTTCTAAGGTTTATCACAGCCAACAACAAGGGTACTGGCGTGCCAATATCTGATCTTAACCATCCTCTACTATTTCCCTAAAGTCATATGTAAGGTACTCCCTTTATCTCCTTCAAAGAATTAAATATTATGTACTATGGGTTGTGGTCACTTTGCCAGTAACATTTCTGAGGCGGACTGTGACTAGCCAAGGACTAATAAAGCCCATAAAAATACAGTTGAACACAAGTGAATTGAATCAGATATAACGGGAGAGTTAGGGGCCTTGTGATCTAGAAAGTGTTTAAAAGGTGAGCCTTTTATCCCTTATTTTTGGAAGCCCATTGACCCTTTAAGGGAGCATGTAAATTTCAGGGCTCCAACGTGGGCATCCCTGGGCTACAGGCTACCCTGTAGGTTCTGAAAGCTGTTGTTTTATATTTGCTTTCTCCAGCTTAAATCCCCACGAACGCCTGCACTTTCTGGCCAAGGAAGCAGATGTCTTGGCTATCTAATGTAACTTCATATATGTGTTGGTAAAGTGATTCAAATATGACATTTGGAAAGTTAAATATTTGAGCTTCTTTTTCTGTTAGAACCAGAGTGTACTTCTGCCTGTGTAATTTTTAGACTTGAGAGAAGGGCATCAAACCATGATATTAAAAAGCAAAATCTATGTGCCATGCATTTCTGTAATCATATTCCCTAGTCATTACTTGATTGAATGGCATAAAAGTCCATTATTATATAATTAGAAATAATGTTTTTCAATTCAATAAGTATTTGTTACATACCTGCTATTTTCTAGACACCAAATGGATTCATAGTCTGTTGGGAGATACAGATAAGTGAACAAATGACTGCTACATAATGTAATTGCTTACAGGATTTTGAGGTTTGGAATGGTGCTTTAGGCTTAAGCTTTGCTTTTGTCCCTCAGTATTCTCAATCAATAATAACAGTAATAATAACTACCATTAATTAAGCATTTATTATGTTCCAAGCATTTATTCTAAATGTTTTATGTATATCAACTCATTTCATCCTTTGAAGAAACCTGTAAGCTGGAATTAATATTATGATCTTTATTTTAAAAATAAAGGAGGTTCAAATTTAAATAATTCATATAGGGGCCAAAAAAGCAATTATGAAAGAGCTAATGGTGGTCTGAACTAAGTGAGGAGCAGATAGCTAGGGAGAAGAGAATGTGCTTAGGAGTGGTTTAGAGGAGGTAGAATTGACAGTGAAGGAGAGGAATAACAGGAGTGACACGCAAAGCCCTGGCTCAAGGTCAGGGATAACGAGAGCAAGGAAGCTAATGCTGCCCACAGACCTGAGGTATGGAGGATGCTAGGAAGAGAGCAGGTGCAAGGCATTTTGAAGGAAGCTGTATCCTTGAGGAAGCAACAGGGAAAGGCTGTGTATATGAAGAGGTTTCTTTCTTTCTTTCTTTTTTTAAAAATTAATTATTTAATTTTAATTAGGTATATATGACAGCAGAATGCATTTTGATTCATTGTACACAATTGCAGCACAATCTATATGGTTGTACATGATGTAGCGTCACACCATATATGCAGTCATACATGTACCTAGGGTAATGATGTTCATCTCATTCCACCATCTTTCCTATCCCCCTGCACCCTCCCACCCCTCCCCCCTTTGCCCAATCAAAGTTTCCCCATTTTCCACATGTCTCCCCCTTACCATTATGGTTCAGCATCCACTTATCAGAGAGAACATTCGGCCTTTGGTTTTTGTGGATTGGCTTACTTGGCTTAGCATGATATTCTCCAACTCCATCCATTTATCTGCAAGTGTCATAATTTTATTCTTTTTTAATGCTGAGTAATATTCCATTGTGTGTATATACTACAGTTTCTTTATCCATTCATCTATTGAATGGCATCTAGATTGTTTCCATAGTATAGATATTGTGAATTGAGCTGCTATGAACATTGATGTGGCTGCGTTACTATAGTATGCTGATTTTAAGTCTTTTGGGTATAGATCCAGGAGTGGGATAACGGGGTCAAATGATAGTTCCATCCCAAGTTTTCTAAGGAATCTCCATACTGCTTTCTAGAATGGTTGCACCAATTTGCAGTCTTACCAACACTGTAAGACTGTGCCTTTTCCCCCACATCCTCGCCAACATTTATTGTTGTCTGTATTCTTGATAGCTGCTATTCTGATAGTGTTAGACAGTTATGTCATACTAGACAAAGGTGCCAAAAACATACATTGGAGAAAAGATGGTCTCTTCAACAAATGGTGCTGGGATAACTGGAAATCCATATGCAGTAAAATGAAAATAAACCCCTATCTCTCACCATGCACAAAATTCAAAGTGGATCAAAGACTTAGGAACTGGACCAGAGACCCTGCACCTAGTAGAGGAAAAAGTAGGCACAAATCTTCATCACATCTGATTAGGCCCAGACTTCCTTAACAAGACTCCTAAAGCACAAGAAATAAAATCAAACATTAATAAATGGGATGGGCTCAAACTAAAAAAGCTTCTTCTTAGCAAAAGAAACAATCAATGAGGTGAACAGAGAGCCTATATTTTGGGAGCAAATTTTTGCCTCACACACATCAGATAGAGACCTAATCCCTAAGACATATAAAGAACTCAAAAAACTTAACACAAAAAATACAAACAACCCAATCAATAAATGGGCTAAGGAGCTGAACAGATACTTCTCAGAAGAAGATATACACTTGATCAACAAATGTATGAAAAAGTGTTCAATATCTCTAGTAATTAGAGAAATGCAAATCAAAACTACTCTAAGAGGTTTCTTGAGGTTGACGCCATGGTGCTATTTGCTCTTCTGTTCTTTGCCTCCTCAGAGCTCACTGCAGTTCCTGGCACACCATAGTTCATCTACCTCCATTCTCCCTGTTGCTGTCTGCTTTGATTTCTTGCTGTGTTGGGCTGGTGGGCACTCACCAATCTGCTCCTCAGAATTTTCTCCCCAGGAGCACCCACTGTGTGTGTGTTTGTGTTGTGTGTATTTGTGTATGTATATTCTGTTTTTGGACATTAGTTTGTCTTATTTTTTAAGAAAGTGTCCTGTAAAGACCTGAAGCTAGTAACACTGCTGACATCATAAATGGAATCATTGCTAAATTCGTGCTGTTTGCTATTTATTTTTATAAATTCTTCATTAACATTCTGATTCTCAGAAATCACATCTGCAGATACATAGTGTTTATTGAATTAAGGATAAGAAGCAGCACAATGTCAACAGTTATCTTTCTGTTAGCCACCAATCCCATAGCCTCCTGCCATTATTCTTAGTCTGCTCTTTAACCTCCATTGATTCTGTGGGCCTTCAATATGTTTCCCATGAATTAGCTTAAAAATAAAATTGATAATAAAAATAAAAGTACTTATAAACTGTCAAGTACTAGAGGAATATGAAAGGAGTTTTAATAGTCAGTTTTTGTTTTTCATTCAGACCCCATGCCTCAGCTTTCTGGCCATGTTCTGAACAGTCTCTGAACTCGATGCTGGAACTAGGATTCACTCATTTGTTCTGCAAGAATATTGTCATAGTCTAATTCGAAGAGTCCTCAAAAATTAATTATTAGCAGAGAGTAACATATATCAAATCTCCTTTTCAGAAAAAAGAATAGTATAATAACCTCTTCAATATCTATAGCCATTTAGTTCACTGTTTTGATAACTACTGTAAGCATATAATATCTACTGCTGGTCTAAATAGCAAAGCATTATTCCGAAATTATTTTACTGGTGCATCAGTGTCACTAAAATTAAATTCCATGATGTTCAATATTTTCCACAGCCAATTTTGCCCCACCTGTCCTGTGATTAATTACTCTGCTTGAGGCCAAATAAGCACTCCTGAGTCCCATGATTATGCAGCATTTATGTTAAAATAGCAGCATTGCTGATTCTTCCATGTTTGCACACTGCTGTGTTCCTTTCTTTCTCTCATTTCTGAATTTATCCTACAGATCACAGAGGCACTACAGTATCACTCTCATGATATGAATTATGCATTATATGGTAAGCTGATCATTATTTTCTGTCAAATGCATACATTTTGTTAACATTCAATTTTACAAAATCCATTTACAGGAATCATTAAGAAATAGAACGAGGTATGTTAGAAATTAGAATATGGCTAGAGAATCCAGTTATATCATCATTGAAAATATGAAGAACTCTGAGAAGAAATATTAAAATGTAAGAAAGCTTCTAATGGGTAAATTACCAAGGCTATGGGAAAATGATTCAGATATATGCTTTTTTAAAAGTATATTTTCTTTCTTGTTTGAGTTTTGGGATCAAAAACATCAAGGAAATAATTTGTTTATAGATTGTAATCATCTTTAAGCTGATAGTATTTAATAGAATTTTAAAATTAAAAAATGCCTGATATTCGAAAAAGGTAAAAATTCAGGTATTAGAATCATTTTATCCCTGCTGTATTCTCTTCCTGATGATAAATTTACTTCATTCTGAGCAACTGTGAAATAATTTACCTCTAATATTTTTTATTTCAAATGTTTTCTCAAACATTTACAATTTAGTTTTCTTAGATTTTACTCAGTATTTAATTTAAAAAACCAGCAAATGAAATTGAATAATGTTTTCTTTTTTTAAAAAAATTTTAGTTGTAGATGGACACAATATTTTTATTTTATTTTTTATTTTTATGTGGTGCTGAGGATTAAACGCAGTGCCTCATACATGCTAGGCAACTGCTCTACCAATGAGCTACAACCCCAGCTCCAAATAATGTTTTCAACACAGTAATTATTGCTACTTCAAAAATAAACATGTTTCTTTATTACACTTCTCAATGCGGTAAGAGCCAATAAACTACATGGTGGATACTAGTGACAAATGGTGCACATAATTTACCACCATTGCAATCCCATAGAAATTCACAGAGCATCCATTATGTGCAAAAATGTTTGGGCTGGATGTTGCAATGGCTACAAAACTCATCACTGCACCATCTTCACAGAGATGATGGTTGAGATCTCAGGAACATATGAGGTTGCACATGAGAAAGGAAAAGAGAAAGCTAAGTTTTAAAACATCTGTGATCAGAACCAAAATGATGTTTTTACTCAGATAAGAGGGAGATAACAAGAACATGGCCAAAGGGAACATAAAGAAGAATTGAATATACATGCACATAACCAGCATGCACATTTTAATAAAAGCCAGAAAAAGGATTTCAAGAGAAAGTCATGTTCTGTAGAAGATCAAGGAAGATTCAGAACAATCCAACAAGGAAACTTCAGTAGATTGGTGGGAGAGGAAGCCAAACTGTAGGGGTAACATAACAAACTATTGTTAGGTGCCAGTCAATGCATGTCCATGCTGATGAGCTACAGTTTGTAAATAAGCAATATAACACTGTGTCATTTGAACAGAAGTTTTTTCATGGGAAAACTTTCTCAAGGAAGTGTCAGTGAGTGAGTTCACTTGTGTTCTGATTAAGGTTTCTGCTATAATTTGGATGTTGAAGGTATCCCAAAGCCTATATGTAAAAGCTGTGGTCCCCAGTCTGCTGATATTGCTGTTGGGAGTGGGGCTAGAGGGAGGTCCTTAGGGCATTGCAAGCATGCCTTGCTCCCTAGCTCATGATGTAAGCAGTTTTTTTCCTATCATGTGTTCCCACAAGATGGGTTGCCTTGCTCAAAGCAATGGGGCTAAGAAATCAGGGACCAGAACCTCTAAAACTATGAGCCAAAATAAGCCCTTTGTTTTTATACACTGACTATCCAGGTAATGGTATGGTAATGGAATGTTGAAAAATACCTTTTGTAACTTGTCCTGGATACTTATGAAATAGTTCCCAGATAGCCTACTTTGAGGAACACTAATACAGACAGTATGCATTATAAGTATATGATTCTGTTTTTAAATATATTTTTAACTTCATTGTTAGATAATGCCTGGTCCAACTATCTGGTTTGATTATAATTCTTACTGAAACTACTTATGTCATTTTCTAGACATCAAATGAAACTTCCAAGAATATTTTTTAATAATCCCTGTCAATCATATTTTTGAATACATTGAATCATTATTTTCCTTTTCATTCTAATTACTTGAAAATATTCTCTAACAAATATTGAATGTAATTACCAAAGTTACAGAACCACCATGATGTCCTTTAATAGATGAATAGGTAAACTGTGGCACATATGTATCATGGAATATGATTCAGTGATAAAAGGAAATGAACTAGAAAACCATGGAAAGACATAGAGGAAACTTGAATTCCTATTACTAAGTGAATGAAGCCAGTCTGATAAGACCACAGACATGCTGTATGATTCCAACTATATGACAGTTTGAAATAAAGCAAAACTATGGAGTCAGTGGTTTCCAGGGGCTTGAAGGAAGGAGTAAGGGGTAAATAGATGGAGAACAGGGGAATTTTAAGGCAGTAAAACTATTCTACATGATTTTATAATGGTGGATACACATCATCATGCATTTATCAAAACCTATATAATATATAATACCAAGAGTGAACCCTAATGCAAACTATGAACTTTGATTGATAATAGTGTATAAATGTTGATTTGTTGCTTTTGTTCTAGTGGTAGTGCATGTTGATGGTGGAGGAATCTATGGCTGGGGAGGGGACAGGAATTATATGGAACGGAATCTCTATTTATGCTCGATTTTGCTGTGAACAAAACAATTCTTTCTTACTCAGCCTTTTATTTTGTTGGGATCTTCAACCAACTGGATGAAGCTCACTCACATTATGGAAAGCAGTTTGCTTTACATATTCTCCCAATTCAAACGATAATCTGCCAGGCATGGCAGCTAGTCATATGCCTGGCTGTAATCCCAGCTATGGGGGAAGCTGAGGCAGGAGGTTCCCTAGCTTTTCAAGGTTAACATAGACAATTTGGCAAGACCCCGTCTCAAAAACAAAAATAAAATTAAAATGGGCTGAGAATGTAGCTCAGTGGTAAAGCCCTTGCCTAGCATGCACAGACTCTGAATTAATCCCATTACTATGAAAAAAAGAAAAAAGAGTTAAATTTCATTCAGGAACATTCTTACAGACACACCCAGAAATAAAATTTTTGATTATAAATTTTGTATTATCTTAGATATAAAAGAATTAATCCTTTGTCTTTCCTCAGTTTATTTTGTTTCTTTTTTTGTTTTGGTAAGAGTGAATAAAGAAAAAATGGTTTCCTAAAGAAAAAAAATACCTTGTAATATCCTGCTGCATGTTATCTTTTGGTTCTAGTGTTGAGAAACAAATATCTAAAGACTTCAAACCTTGCTATCTAGAGAAGGATAGATCTAATTAAAGAAGCTAGAGGGCTGGGGTCTTGGCTCAGTGGTAGAGAGCTTGCCTAGCATGTGTGAGGCACTGGATTCAATCCTCAGTACCACATATAAATCAATAAAATAAAGGTATTGTGTCCATCTACAACTAAAAGTATTTTTTAAAAAAAGAACATAGAAAATAAAGGGCACATTTCTCTATGTTTTTATTAGGCTTGCCCCATACCCCTAACAGCAAGAATGTCACTGAATCTTTTGGACGGCAAACTAGAAGGTTAGAGGACTAAGGTAGCCATTCTTTACTAGAGATTGTCCAACAAGGCAAAGCAGGTACTGGTGGATGTGTGGAAGTATTTTCTGTGCTATAACACTAAATATCTGTGACAGTCTGCTCCTAAGAAAATTCTGCTTCTGTTTTATAAATATGAGATTCCCAGTGAAGCATCATCCTATCATAAGTGGGAGGAGGCACAGTGCAAGGACATGATGCATTTGTCATATGTGGCATGATTTCATTGCTAGATTGTTTATTGTTGTCTAGCCAAGTACACATTAGATTCCATTAGGTCGGCATTTGAGATAATATAATACAATTGCTGATTTTTAGAATGGGAGACATGTTCTTTGAATGCTGCAAGAGATGGTTGCTGAAAATAATGAACTCTTATCTTTGTAGTCTAGGCAAAGTTAGATTCAAAAAGCTTTTTGATAAATCGCTTAGAAAAGTCAGTGAAATATGTCCTAATGGTTATTATAAGACTCTTTCTAGTAGTAGTGAGGACAGTTATTAATTACTCATCACAGACAATATGTGTAGTGGAAGCAAATCTCAAAACTATATTAAAAAGAAATTTGTGCCTTTTACATGATGTATAAAAGTCATCTTAAAGTAACAAAAATGGGGAGGGAGAAAGAGAAAAAGGAAAGGAGTTGGTACTGGGGAATGAAAATGATCAAATTATGCTAAGCGCCTGTACAAATGTGTCACCATGAATCCCATTATTTTGTATAATCATAATACACTAAATAATATTAAAAAGGCAATGAAAACTCTTAAAATTGTAAAAATTAATGTATTTAATTGACACAATCTTAAAACTTCTATAAAATTATTTTAAACCCGAACTCATTGAAGAGTGCCAAAGAGATAGATGTTAAGAGTGAACTTTTATCTTGAATTAAAAATATTTAAGCAGGAGCAGAGTCATTACAGACTCTGATTATGTAAATGTTATAATAAAATCATTTAAAACTTCCTAGTGGGAAATGATGCTGATGATACAATTATAGGCTGAAAAAATGAATACTTTTTAAGCAAGGAAAGAGTGATTGTTACTCAAACTGCACAGTCTAAATACGAAAAGGAAGGGAAGTTGCCACTTATTAACCATTATCTTTATTTGCTAGCATCAGCACTAGGTGTAGTCACATTCTTTGTGTAATCTTCTCATGCTACAACTTCACAGATGATGAACTTGAATTTATTCAATGTTGAGTTGTTTGTTTTAGATCACAGGACTGGTGGATGCCAGATTCCAAAGCCCAGCCTAGGTCCACATGCCTCCAAATTCTCTAAACTTTTCATTATATCAGGCAGCTTGGAACTCAGAGAACATTCTGTGTAAGGTTGCCATTAGCTGTTGAGTAGCATGAACAGAATATTGTCCCCCCAAAGCTGTTCATGCTCCAATCCTTGGAGCCTGTGGTTAAGGACGTTGACATGGAGAGATTATCCTGGATTGCACAGCTGGTTCCAACTTTACCACAAGGTCCTTAAAAGATGGACAAGGGAGTGGAAAGTCAGAGAAGATAGGATGATGGAAGCAGAAGTTGAGATGTGCTTGCTAGCTTGAAGGAAGGCAACATGAATCAAGTGAACTCTTGCTCCGGAAAGAACATGGCCCTATTGACACCTGATTTTAGTCCAGTGAAACCCATTCAACTTTTCACCTCCAGAACTGTAAGATAAAAATTTATGTTGTTTCAAGCCACTAAATTTATGGTTTGATCATGGCAGTAAGGAAACTAATGCAAACACTTTCATATAGGTAGCTGAAGTGAATTTTCTCTTGATATTTTTGTGAATTTTTGGACATGAATAGGCTCACTATCATTTCTGCAGACCTGACCTCATAGATGCCACCTGAAAACATAGTGAAATGAGAACCAACCATGCATCTCAGATATGACTGGCAATTAAACCATATATAGGAACTATTATATAGGAAATAAGTGGATTCCTTTATCTCAAAACAAGATAGAACAAAGTCAGAAAGATTTGAATATTTGTCATAGAAAACTTTATTATATAGTTATGATTGTTATTCTTCTTTTTTTTGGGTGAGGTACCAGGGATTTAACTCAGGGGCACTTGACCACTGAGCCACATCCCCAGCCCTATTTTTTGTATTTTATTTAAAAGAGACAGGGTATTCACTGAATTGTTCAGCACCTTGCTTTTGGTGAGGCTGACTTTGAATTCGAAATCCTCCTGTCTCAGTTTCCCGAGCTGCTGGGATTATAGGCATGTGCCACCATACCAGGCATGATTGTTATTTTACTATTTTTTTTTCTTAGCACCATAATTGCAAAGGATCCTCCATTTTAGTATTTCAGCTTTGCCTTGTTAATAACAGAGATCAGTATGCCTCAGAGCACTTGGTCAGTGAGTTTTGTAACCTTAAACAGTGGAAATCCAATGGCATGTAATTTTGTGAGAAAAGGATACTTACATTTCCTAGCCTTTAAATAGTGAAATGAAGCAAGTTCTCTTAAAATAAACATTACATGTTCGGTTGGGAAAACATTCCTAGTACTTTATAGGGAGAAGGTTTATAAAGTTGCATGTTGTAGAAGATACAGATTTCATTATCCAGTATTATTTCAGCTGTATCAGGAAAATACAGTGAGCTAGGGTTAGGCAATTTTTTTGTGGTTGTCTTGTTTGAATTTTCTTTGTATTTTAATTTGGCACATTGACTTAGGAAACTCACTTAGTTTTCATGACCTGGTTTGTTTGTTTGTAAAATCTAGATAATAGTACCTGCTTTGTTATCTCATCTTTAAAAAAAATCTCCTAAACCCTGTATGATGGCACTTGCCTGTAATCCCAGCAATTCTGGAGGCTGGGGCAGAAGGATTACAAGTTTGAGATCAGCTGCAGCAACTTATTGAGGTCCTAAGCAACGTAGTGACACCCTGTCTCAAAAATAAAAAATAAAAGGGGCAAGTGCCCCTGGGTTCAATCCATGGTGCCACATAATTAGATAGATAGATAGATAGATAGATAGATAGATAGATAGATAGATAGATAGATAAACGGACTACTGAGACCACATAAGTGGCAGAGCTTAAGAAGAATAAAAATTGTTACAGTGATACAGTGGTGGTGTTTTGTTATGGATAAGAAAGTCTGAAGCTCTCTCTGCAATATGTCTTCAGATCTAACAGTGAAAGACCCAGTTAGGCCTTTTGAGTCCATGGAATGACAAAGTAAAAGTTTGTAAACAACCTAAGCAGGGCTGGGGATATAACTCACTTAGTAGAGTGCTTGTGTCACTTGCACAAGGCATGCATAAGGCCCTGGGTTCAATCCCCAGCACCACCAAAAAAAAAAAAAAAAAAAAAACGTATAAACAACCTAAGTACTTATTAAGATGCTGTTCAAACTTTGGATGTAAGTTCCACAAATATCTTTACTCAGAATTTATATTAACTTTTCAGTGTTCCCGGAGCTGAAATGTTTATCAACTATTGAGGCAAAAGAATAAAACACATACTATGGGAATAAAGCCAACTTTGCAACTTACTGGGACTTGCTAAATTCCATTATTTCCCTTCTTAACAATGAAAATATTTGCCAAAATGATGAGAGGTTATTTTATAAATTGTCATAAAGCTTAAACATGAAAACTAAGCATCACTGCAGTAGCTTCTCAAGTGTGAGTGTTGGTGCACCCCTGATGCAGATCAGACCCCCCGTCAGTTATTGATTGAAAATGAATTTGCTGATACTGTGTACCAAGAAGCAGAATGTCATTTTTCTTAAAATTGCGGAATAACCTTAGCAGTATATCATAGAAGAGCCCAAGGGAAAGTTGTTATTAAATGAAAGTTTTGCTCATTTTCATTCCTTTGCCAACACACACCCTCATGAGGAGTGAGCTCTCTGCCCACAGGTTTTTTGCTTGTAACTTGCCATCTGGCTATTTCTGAGACCCTTTATGTATCTCTCTTTTTGTTTTACTTTGCCCATTCCTTCCTTCCTTGCTTCATTTTTCTTTTGTCTCTTCTCTACTGATTTTCTTCCTAAATCTCTCTCTCTAAATAATAAATATATAATTTTGGCTTTATATTGAACAAACTTTGAATCCTCTGCTTATAATTTCTAAAGTATACAGGGAACCTTTTAAGTGTTTCTTAAAACCCCAAAATAATAAAATAACCTTCAAAAATGTAGGTTCTCTGGATTTTTTTTTTTTGACTAGAGAATTGTCTTTTTAACCTTTGTAAGAGACCTTGATATAGAAGCAATAGTCTTCATACCTAATTCTCCTAAAAATACCTAGATTCATATTTTTCGTCTTGGTACTTTAATGATAATTAACTAAAATATGGTAATTTTTTCATGGTGGCTGAGGATATTTTAGTTAAGAGAAATAAACCATTTTAAAATAATTTTGTTCATTTTACATAAGTGATACAATAAAACATTGACATGTGATTAATCATGCATGATGCTAAAACTATTCTGATGAAATGTAACATTTCTTTAAGATTCAAAAACCATTTGACTTTTTACCTGCTTTAGGGTATCTATACATATTTCAGTTCTCACTTTATGTTGCCATGAAGGAAAAAGTAAACATAAGATTTCTACTTTTTGTATTCTAGATGTATAGGAATTGACTTTTTATCCTTTTTTTCTTTTTTTTGTCAAACTCAAGAATAATTGGCTCTTTATGATGAAGATATGTATATATTGTAAGCAGTCTATCAGAAAGGACTGAAAATGAGATTTATTGGTAATTAGAAGCATATAGTGAAATAAACTTTAAGACTGACAGGAACTCTATTATATAATTGACTGGAAATTATAAGCTCCGTATTTCAGACTAAATAACAGGGACTAAAATAACAGGGAAGTGAGTAGGGAATAATGTTTATTTATTCAAGTGCTAATATATCAATATCAGAATAAAAATTAATTAGAAATTTTTATCTAGAACTGTAAATATAACTTCACTGGCACTATTACTGGGGTTTGAAGGAAAATAATTCATTGACTTTTGATTAAATATCTATTATTGTTAGGGGACAGATGTGAATGATGGGAACACAAGATTAAGGGAATAATTCTATAAAACTTGTGTACTATGCAAACATCACTTACTTTTTTTTCCAAGAAGCAATTTACCTGCAGCCCTGCTTGGCAAAAGAGCAAGGTTTTCATCCTAAAAAAATAGCTGAAAAGAAATAAGAATATAAACAGGCATTTTATCCTGCTCATGAAATATTAGAAACAAAAAATTCAATGTGGATCAAATATTTTTATCCTATTTATTAAAAATTAATTATTTAAATAGACTTTGATCAAATTGTTAAAGAATCACAAAAGAGAAATACAATATAAGAAGTGATGGTGACATTTAAAGATGAAGAAAAAATTATCAGAAATACTATAGAAATTCTATATCAATAATATTCAAAACCTTGGTAAACAGCTTTCTAGGAAAATATAAATTAGCCCCCCCAAAAAAGAAAAAAAATTAGAAATGAAGGTAGTAGTCAAAGTAATTGTACATCTGTCATAAAGGAAATGGGATCAATATTTTACTTGCTAATACTATCAGCTCTTAACTTAGTTGTTGTTTCCCATTCTAAAGTCTAGAAGAAGACAGAAAATCAAACACCTAGGTAAACTGTGGAGCCAAACTAGATGCCCTTCAGTGGAAGAGTGGGAAAAAAAATGTGGCATATATACACAATGGAATTTTACTCAGCAATAAAATAGAATAAAATCATGGCATTTGCAGGTAAATGGATGGTGTTGGAGAAGATAATGCTAAGTGAAGTTAGCCAATCCTCCCCCCAAAATGCCAAATGTTTTCTCTGATATAAAGAGGCATAGTAGGGTAGGAAGGGGGAGCATGAGAGGATTAGATGAATTCTAGATAGGGCAGAGGGGTGGGAGGGAATGGGAGAGAGTAGGGGATTAGCAAGGATGGTGGAATGTGATAGACATCATTATCCAAAGTACATGTATGAAGACACGAATTAGTGTCAACGTACTTTATGTTCAACCAGAGATTGTTATGCTCGAATTCGGGACCCCCAAA
This sequence comes from Urocitellus parryii, assembly GCF_045843805.1. Classification (NCBI taxonomy): domain Eukaryota; kingdom Metazoa; phylum Chordata; class Mammalia; order Rodentia; family Sciuridae; genus Urocitellus; species Urocitellus parryii. The sequence continues at coordinate 63,884,726 of NC_135538.1, read as the reverse complement.
GACCACCAGAGACCCAAGATCAATGTAAGCAGCAAAGAGGTGTTTATTGCGAGCTAGCTCGGTCCTCCGCGCACACACATAGCAACTGGTGACGCTGAGAGGCCCCGAACCCAGGGTTTGCAGCATTTTTATACATTCTTTGGAGAAGGCAGGGACTTCACATACATCATAGCATCTCTTAGCAAATCACACACCTCGGGAAAATCAAATAACAACTCTAAAACATGATTAGCACATTCACTGGCGGGAACAAGTTGGGTAGGGGTGATTGGTCAGTACAAAAGGGGTATTCGTTTGAACTGATTGGTTTAAGCCAAGAGGGGTGTACGTGCTGAACTACATGGTTTCCCAACTTGTTATCAACCACCATAAACTACTGGGAGGGTTTTCTGGCATCCCAAGTATTTTCCTGTCTCATGCTGATTGGTGGCTGCTAGGGGGTTGCTAGCCCACCTAGCCTGACTGAGTCAGGGACACCTGGCGCAGCAGATCTCTCCTGTTATTTGTAGATAAACAACTTAGCAGGGTGGGAATGTGCTTAGGAGTGCTCTGTGGGTTTTTCCAAGGACAAAGGCCATGTCCCTTCTTTGGACAGGCCTTGCTCTGAGATAGAGGCTGGTTTTTCAAGATATGAAAAATTGTGCTGTATAGGTGTAATAAGAATTGTAATGCATTCTGTTGTCATTTATTTTTTTAAAAAAATCAATAAAAAGATATAAAAAAATTTTTAAAAATCATTCAACTTTATTTTATAAGGCTAGCATAATTCTATTACCAAACACAAGGGTAGCAAATGAAATAGATCCACATCTCATTATTAATATAGATAAAAAAGTTGCAAATAAAATATAGCCAATCAATAATCTGTTTCTACTCCTAATTTCTTTCTTGCCTCACAAGAATTGCAATTATTTCCTATACCCTTAAACACTTTTTTCACTTGGCTCTTAGGACTCCATATTCTGCCAACTTTCCTCCTACTCTCTGGATACTCCTTCTCAATCTTCTTTGCTGGGTTTTGCCTCATCTCTTCATCTTCTTAAAGTAGGAGTAGGCCAGGCTCATCCCTTGCACTTCTGTCTAAACCAGCTATCGCAGTGATCCCATGTTGCCCCACAACTTTCTCTCTGTCATGATATCCATATGTAATCCAACATCATGGCATGTTAGAGTTCTCCAGAGAAATAGAGCAATTGGGAGGGAAAGAGATTTATTATAACAAATTGGCTCACTTGATTATGGGGATACAAGATCTGCTGTTGGCAAGCTGGTGACCCAGGAGATCCACGGAGGTAGTTTCAGTGAGAGAGCCAGCAGACTTGAGATCCAAGAAGAGCTGATATTTCAGTTCAAGCCTAAAGGTGGGAAAAAAGCTCATGTCCCTGACCAAAGGCAGATAGGCAAAAGGGATTCCCCTCTTACTCAGATATTTTGTTCTAGTCAGGCCCGAACTGACTGAATGAGGCCCATTTACATTGGGGACATCCATTTCTTTTATTTAGATTACCAATTAAAATGTTAATCTCATCCTGAAACACACTCCTAGAAACACCCAGAATAATGTTGTACCAAATGTCAAGTATCCTGTGGTCCAAGCAAGTTGGCACATAAAATTAACCATCAGATATGATAACTCACAAATTTATATTTCCATAATGGACCTTCCCCTAAAACCCAGAGCTTGTATATCAAGCAGCCTGCTCATCATGTCTTAATGTTTTAAGAGGCAACACAAATTTTATGTGTCCAAAATCAAACTCCCAGTTCCTGTCACAAAACTGCTGTACAGTTTTCTCTATTTTAGTTAATGGCAACTCTGTATTTAATGCAGGGCCCAAATGTATGCATCATCCTTGACTCCTTTCTCTTGCATCCAAACTGCCAGCAAAGTCCTATGGCTCTACCTTCAAAATATATCCAGACTTCAACTATTTTTACTACTACCACCCTGATCTACATCATCATCATCTTTTGCCTGGAGTTTTGCAGAATCCTGCTTTGTCTTCCAACTTCAAGCCTTGATCCCTTACAGTCTACTTTATCACTGCAGCCCCAGTTGTTCTGTTGAAGATACAATTCTGATTATACTACTTCTGCTCAACATGTTTCAGTGTCTACTGTCACCCAGAGTGAGGCCAGTCCCTCCCACCACTCTTGTCTTCCCCTCCTCTCTAGTCACATTGGCTGTCTCTATTCCTAGGGTATGCCTGGTGCTCCCTCACCTGAAGATCTTTGCACAGATGTTTTCACTGCCAGGAATTATTCTTCTGCTAGATAGACACAGGACTTGCTCTTTGGTCCTCTTTAGGTCTTTGCCGAAATATAACCTTTTCAGAAAGTAGGATTTTAATCTTATCTGTAATAACCTAAATTTTAAAGAAGACTACAACTATAGGTTACTTGTTTAACAACAACAACAACAACAAAAATAGTAAGGACAAAAAAGCCAATATTTAGTTTTAAAAACACTTTTGAAGATGAAAACTGCTCAGCAAAATTTCATACCTCTCTTGAGATTTTTGGATCATATTTATCGAGCAGTAACAACATCCTTGAATCTACATATAGGACTGTAGGTAGAAAGTTGATTAGTGCCACCCATTTGTTTTGGCTTTCAAATGTAAAAGTGATTTTCCTTAAAACAAATTCTGTTTTGGTTGTTATCAATACAGATCTCTCTGAATAACAGCTGCCATGGAGGAGGAGCAGAAGAGCAGAGGAACTATGGTTCCAATTTTCTTTGGTGCTATTTTCTTTCTGCATGTAAGGATATGACTTTGCTGATGCTGATCCAGGAGATGATTTCCATTTCCTAACATAGAACCTCTTAGATTCTTAGTGGAGACCTACTGCCAAGAAGGAGATTAAGTGCTGAATTCCAAAAACTTGTGACCCAGTGGGCCTTTTGCTGTTTTCTCCAATCCAGATCCAGTTAGCCTAGTCTTGCATGAAGCCACTAGGGAATTTCGGGCAGGAAAATCTGGACAAGAGTCCTTGGTAATTAGTTAAGGACCTAATGTAGTCATTTATGGTCCCTTTTCTTCAACTTTCAGCTCTCTTGAAATATTTGATACTGGTTCACAAGAGGGAGCTAGTGTTGTAATATACTTGTCTTTTCTTAAGGCAATTATAAATTTAAAAAAATAATCATAGCCGCATGTGGTGGTGCATGCCTGTAATCCCAGCAGCTCAGGAGGCTGAGAAAGCTGGATCCTGAATTCAAAGCCAGCCTCAGCAAAAGCGAGGTGCTAAGCAATTCAATGAGACCCTGTCTCTAAATAAAATAAAAAATAGGGCTGGTGATGTGGCTCAGTGGTCAAGTGCCCCTGAGTTCAATCCCCAGTATCACTCCCCCAAAAAATCATGAAAAAGCATAGTTCTAAGGAACTGTAGAAATTGAACAAAAAAAATCACCCAATGTTGATAATTTGTGTAATTTCTTACCTAAGTCATAATAGACCATTGTTTATGAGTAGAAGTTGAAATTCTACAACTTGTATCTGATGATTAATCAGTATCTACCAAGAAAAGGCCTCAAGGAATAGTTTTTAAAGTTAGCCAGAAAAAAAAAATAGCACCATTAATTATGGCCTTGACATTCAACAAAGTCAATTTAAGCAGTCAATCTAACATTTTATACAGTCTATTACAAAGCCGCACACTCAGTGGCTGTTGGATAAGCAGTAATTGTCTGGCTGACAACAAACAGCTACATATCTGCTGCTCTATTCGCTGCACACAGTGGAATAACTGTGAAAAGGCTGACTTGGGGTGTGCTATGGGACAAAACCTTATGAGCACCAAGAGGGGTGTGTGTGTGTGTGTGTTTAATAGCTTCATAATTTCCTTTGAAAACTGAGTGCATTCATTAAAAATGGATCTCCTTTTGTAATTCAAGGTGAAGTACCAGTTGATAGTGATAGTGGTCAAATGATATTTCCTGTTTAAATAGAAAGCTGAGAGCACTGTCACATTCCTTTTCTAAACTATTTGAGTCAGTGCCAGAGAAATCATTAACGTTTCTGAGCCAGATGACTATTATTTTCATTATTGTGTTTATAATTCACTGTATTCATTATAGTGAATGGAAAGTGGTGAACTTTGGTCTGTATTTCATTCCTTTATTGAATCTGATTCATTTCTACTGAATACAACAACTATGAAGCTAGACAAATATTTGTAAAGATATCACAATAGCTAACATTATGTATTATTTATAATATGCTAGTCATTGTGCTGTCCTTTTTATGTATTTGCTTCAAATGTGCATGGAAAGATTATTTCATATCTTTTTAATGCTTTTTAAATTATAACTTTCACAGTGTTTTATTTAAAATAAAAATTCCCTCTTGCTTATTTGATCTCATATATACAGTTCACCTCAGCTTCATCTGAAAGAACATGTTTGAAGGATAATAAAGCTGATGAAATTTTAAAACTTCAAAATTAAGTATTGAGCGAAGGCAGATGTTTTATAAAAGAGAGGCAAAGACGGCTGATCATGTGAACCCGATGAGTAATTATTGGGATCTGTAGATGTGTCACAATTTTGTTTACCATCCTTGTTAAAAAAAAAAAAAAAAAAAAAAAAAAAAAAAACAGATTCAGAATGAATTGTCCATACTGTGGGATGATCCGGCTGCTTCTTGAATCAATTGCTTTTAATTATCCTGTCTGTTGATCGGATTCTGGGCTTGCATGCCTGGATTCCTGAAAAATTGAGTTAACAGTATTCTTTTCAAAGAGATTTGACTCTAAAGTGATGAGAGATTTTCATATCACATCATTCGTATCACATTGTGATTGCAATACATCTAATAGATGCCTCCTGATTCAGTTACAATCCATGGGAATTAGTCAGCCTCATGTGAGATTCCAGTAATAGGTGATAATAATGCAGTGTCTAGTGAGACAGTGAATATTCATCCTTTTGAGGTCAATGGTGTGGGAAGAAGCTGGAGAGAAGTTGTCTGTAAATCTAAATACCATCTAATGTCTGTCTTTGTTTTTCTTTGAAATGAAGGACCTACTAGTTTCCCAGTTTATCCAACTGTTCTTGAGAGGGAGAAACAAAAGTAGACTCTAAAGACCTTGGCAAAGTATGTGGGTTCAAGTCCTGACTCTCCCACTTACTGGCTTTATCACCTGGGCCAGTTGCTAAACTTTACAGGTTCTCAGTTTCCTCACATTTGAGGGGGTGATAATAGTACGTACTTGTAGAGTTCTGAGGATAAACATTTAATACAAGTAGGACTGTGACAGTGGGGGCTGTCATGGCATGCAGTAAAGTCTGAGCAAACATGAGTTACTATTGTCTTGTTATTATTACCAAAGTACAACTCCAATGAAGTGCTAAAGGAAGAAGGCTTTTTTCCTAATGATTGAACAAAGGTCATTTCACTCAAATGAAAATAAAGATCTAGATGGATGACATGTATGTATGAATGTATAAAATTTATAAAGTATATTTATTTGTACATAAATTTTTAGAAATAAATTATATATATATATATATATATATATATATATATATATATACATACATTTTAATAAGATCAAAAGAAACTCTTCACATGGTTGCCTTTTTTAGAGGTACTTTAACTATTGTGGATTATTCGTAAAAACTCATACCTGCCCACCCCCGCTCATTTTGTAAGGTGTAAAGAATTTGCCTCAGCCTACATCTAATATGTTTGCAGAAAAAGTGTACTTGAACACTTGGGAAAACTTGAATACTTCATATTTGTTGAGCTGGCCTGTTTTGCCTTAGATTAGGAAGGTTCCAGTGAAATGAAATGGTTGCTTAGCAACTAATGGAGTTAGATGAAGCAGTCTGTTAGCCATGCTCTCGCCCTCATCTGGGAGTATGCCTAGTAATGGGAAAGAGACTTCAGTGTGTGTCACCTGACTCACAGCTGTCAAACCAAAGTGACAGGGAAGTGAAATACGAAAGAGACATTCCACAGCTGGGTGGGGCACCTATGTGTAGGGCACCTATGTGTATTTGTATATACCTTATTTTATATATTTTTTTTAGTTGTAGACCGACATACTAACTTTATTTTATTTATTTTTGTATGTGGCACTGAAGAGCAACCCAGTGCCTCAGACATGCTAGGCAAGCACTCTACCACTGACCCACAATCCCAGCCCTAAACCATATTTTATGTTAGAATGTTGAAGAAAAAAGATTTTAAAAGAGCAAATTAAAAATAAGGGCTGTTGAAAGTTTGGGTTAAAATTTTGAGTAACGATTAACTTACATTACGTTTTAAGTGAGTAAAATAATCAAAATAATTAAGGAAATTCCATAGTGTTATCTTCAATATTCTTGCAAAAAGTTCTCTACAGAAAAAAAAAAGGGTAATGGATTTTGTAGATGACATTGTGAATTCTAGGACATAAACTGTGTTTTAGTGCTTCTTTGCTCAGGGTCCCTGTTTATACCCATGAGGAATATTATAACTAGATGCTGACCACTGTCACTTAAGCTGAGTGTGGGCCTCATAGCCCTCAATCCAGGAATCATTACAAATATCAGATTGGACAGGCAAGAAACTCCATGCCATTCTTTATATGAAACTGAAATTCTTTTAAACTTCTACTTTTTTAATTTCATAGGGATGTTTTAAGTGATTTGTGTCAAAAGCAGCTTTCAGGCAGCCACATGAAATTCCTCTTCAGGAAAATGTGATAAGAAGGAAATGGACCAGAGAAAATCAACCAAAGTAATTGGGGAAAAAGGGATGGTGTGAAGGATTTGCCTGAAGATTCTTGTCATTGGTACCGTCCAAGAACATAGGACAATTACTTTTTCAGAGATCATGCATTTGAAACTATGAACCTTTTTAAAAATAAGCTTTATTTTAGAAGCAGTACTTGCCCCCACCCCATGAATCTAGGGACCAGTTCTTCCTTACTAAAATTTGGACTCAAGCCTTCTGCTCAGATTATAGCATTTCTAGCATTGGCTTCAAACACTAATAATTTTATTTATTTATTTGTTTGTTTTGAATTTTTAAAATTTCTGGGTTTTTTAGTTATACATGACAGTAGATTATAATTTGACTCATTTATACAAACATGGAATACATCTTATTCTAATTAGGATCCCAGTCTTGTGGTTGTACAAGACCACAAGAGACTGATGATACAGAGATTCACTGTGATGTATTTATATGTGTACATAGGAAAGTTACATCAGAATCTTTCCACTGTCCTTTCTATTCCTGTATCCTCTCCCTTCCTTTCATTCCTCTATAATCTATGGAACTTCTATTCTCCCCCACCCTTTGTTGTGTTTTAGCCTCCACATATCAGAGAGAACATTCAACCTTTGGTTTTTTGCACAAATATTTTTGACTCAGAATTTGGAGTTGATGTTCTTTACAGTGGGAGATTTAAGAGCTGTTACCAGATATCTGAAGGGTTGTTGAGAAGACAAGAGAATAAACTTAATGACCTTCTTCTAGGAACCAGAGGAGAGAGTTATCAAGAGGGTAATATGATTCAATATTATGAAAGTTTTACTAATACTTGTCCAGAAAGAGACAGCCCGATAGGCAAATTTATTGGGTATCTCATCATTCTAAATACTCAAATATGAAGAGAGTTCTACAAGGAGTGGTGGATCATACCAAAGAGGAGGAGAATTCTAAAGAGACAAAGGAAAAGCCATAATGGTACTTATCCTTTTCGAAGGCTCATCATCACCATGTGGTTAATTTAGGAAACAACTGTAGCAAGAGCAAAGCTGTGAAATGCTGCTAGTCCTTTGAATACACAAGCAGATCTTTAAATATATTTGAAGATCTTATTTGTAGCATGATTTTTAACATATAAGGTAGGTTTTTCTTTATATAGTTGAGGTGAGGGGAGGTTGGTATTTTAGTGATACTAAGTTTAATTGCCTAATTTTATTTATGATAATATAATTTTACTAATTTAGTTTGTCCTATGATATTTTCTTCCCTGAGAATATTACTCTACTGTTTGAGGAACAATGAAAACAGTTATAAATATATAGGAGGAACCCCCCCCACTAACCAAATATCCCTACTCTGTCAGGCCATTAACCCTCCCAGATTGTTTTGGTTTGGACACGAGGTGCCCCCCAGAAGCTCTTGTTTCATGCAGGAGAAGAAATGATCAGATATTGAGAGTCATAACCTATTCACTGGATTAATCCATTTGATGGATTAATAATTTGAATGTATTACTGTGTGGTAGATATAGGCAGGTGGTATGTGGTTGGAGGAAATGGGGCTTGGGGATTATTATATATTTTATTTCTGATTCCTTGTACTTTCTTTCTCTTTCTGTTTGTCATGAGTTGAGAAGTTTTCCTCCACAATGCCCTTCCACCATGGTGTTCTGCCTTATCTCAGGCCCAGAGCAATGGTGGTGAGTGACCATGGACTAAACCTCTGAAACCCTGAGCCAAAATAAACTTCTTTTCTTCCAAATTGTTCTGGTCAGACATTTGGTCACAGTGACAAAAAAAAAAAAAAAAAAAAAAAAAAAACCTGACTAAAACACAGATGCACTGGGTTGCTTCTGCATGCGTGTGATAAAGGAGGTAAATAGTCTACTGCAGTTGTGGTCAGAAACATTTCTCTCCCTTCTAGAAGGGAAAATGGCTATTACAGTTAACTGAGATTACATTTACTGAGATTTTCAACCAATTCTGTATGTGAGCTATAACCAAATGCAATAAACTACAATCACCATTAACACCAAATTGAGCAAAACGTAATGTTTGTTGATTTGGAAGTTAGTGCAAATCTGTCATGCCTTGGTGCCCATTGTAAACATCACTAATTATATAACACTGAGCATGGAAGGATGGATCCGCTGAAGTCATTGCAAATTGCTCTTTTCAATGACTTCCTTAAGTATGTCTGTTTACTTTCATTTAACTCTCTAACAATCATAAAAAATAAGGGTTGGGCTCAGTGGTAGAGCTCTTGCCTAGCATGCATGAGACCCTGGGTTATCCCTAGCATCAATCAATCAATAAATAAATAAGAATGGAATATGCTCCCAAAACAATCCAGGTAATTTATCTCTAATGTTGTTTGTATTCCTGATAAAATGGAATTCACAGAACATCTTGCCTACATACAGTGTTAACACCAAAGCTATATATAACTTACCAGGTAAAAAAAACATTTCAGCAACTTTGAGTACCTAAAATATCTTTCAGCTGCCATTTTATTTATCATTGACGAGGTAATAGAATCTCAACTGGTCAGTTTTGTGGCCTAATGTACCAACTTAAATGGGGTTGTAGCTCATTTTGTGACTACCTGACAACTAGCATAACCCAAGAAAACTTAATTCATGTTCTGTGATTTTAGGAATCCTTTTATGTCATTTCTTTGTAAAATTAAGGAGAAATAACATCATAAATCTCTGGTCAGCATTTAAAGTGGATTGTATTCTCAAAAATTGGATTTTCAATGAGAAAGATTTGTGGTGGTGGCAGCACATTATCAGCCAAGAGTAAGCTGTGATGACTGTAAATCTCAGTCTGGCCAAGGTTCCCCCAAAGACAAAACAGTGTGAACCCAGAGGAGTCTGTGCTAAGCTTTCATTTTTCTAAGCAGAACCTTATCCTAGTCTCTGGCAGAATGTTGTGGCTTGATAGAAGACATGGCCATATGTTCTTCTTCTCCTCTTTTTTAATTTCCTAAATGTCTAAGCTTTGAACTCACTTGTTTCTGAAGTATTTTCTTATGGTAGATGCTCTATTTAACTATGGTTTTTATATTCTAACATCAAAAATACGCTACATGCAGAAATGCTTTTCTATAAAGAACTAATTATTTTTGTTTATGACTCTGTAGAACAGCAGGCCATCATCTGTGGATGAGTTTTTGAAGAGGATATTAGCTTGCTCATTCACTCTCACCTGTATTTATAGCATGCATGTGATTCTAAGGTTTGGAACGTAATAGCAAGTAAATAAGATGTAGTATTTGCCTTCATGGAACTGTTAGTTTACCTTTTCAAGAAATTTGATGCTTAAATATAGCACTATTGGTGTTACCACTGCTTTTGCTATCAAAGGAGGCTTTGTCCTTGTCCTCCCCTGTGGGCGCTAGTAGTCCTCTAGACATTGTTTCTCAAGCCTGGGTAGCCTAGGCAACTTGGTGTTTCACTGTGCCAAATGGCCAGGTTCTTCTTTATCCAATGAAGTGTTCCTAATTGAGGTGCCTTGTACATGCATTCAATCCAAGACATTGACCTTGATTTAATAATTACATATTTTATTTTTAAATGAACTAATTATCTAATTTTTAAAAATTATAAGCTTTAAATTTGTAATACTAAATTTCTGATGTGATATTAAAATGGAAGTTCTGTTTTTATAGAAATGTTGGTGACAATTTTTGGGGTAGAGTAATTTCATAAGGTAAGGGTATGGTCACAGTGACAAAAAAAAAGTGTCCAATACCACCCGATAGACGGGGTTACTTCTGCATGTGTGTGATAAAGAAGGTAAATAGTTTGTTCGATTGTGGTCATAACAATCATAACAATCATAAAAAGTAAGGGTTCAGCTGAGTATTCAGCTAAAGGAAGTATGCAGCAAAGTAAAGTCCTGCAGCTAGGGATGGGAGTTTTGAGTGGGACTGTCATTGGGAAAATATCTGAAAGACATGAATTTGGGTTGTGGTTGGATGGAGGGTGTTGTTTCTCAGCTCTCGTTTTAAATAGATCAAAGGGAGACATGTATCTAAACCTTAAGACAAACTTGTGAAGTTATTAATTCTCCCCATTTCGCAAATAAGAGAGCCAAGGTTCAGAGAAATTAACAAATCAGCCAGAGGTCACATGTTCAAGGTAAATTGTCCACAGTGACAAATAGATTTTAAAACCAGGATCTGAATCAGATGTGTCTTCTTACACAGTTCTGAATATTAAAAATGAAAAAAGTTTTTAAAAAGCAGTTGTTTTGAAATTACACAAATAAAGTATGTTCATTGCAATGATCCAAATAATAATTTATGTAAATGGGATAAAATAATAGTCTCTTTGCCTGCCTACAATCATACCCTATAATACAACAATTATAGAAAAAAAATTGTTTGATTATATTGATAGAATACAATTACCCACTTGCTTATATAAACATGTGCAAATATACTTGTACCTTATTTAAGGAATTGAGTCTTCTGTTCAACTTTACTAAGCCAGGCTTCAAGTTTCATAGTTCACATGCCTCTGATCATCAATAATCTTTGCCAGTATTTCTCTAGTTACATCAATATCACAAGCCTCTGAAGATCAGTATTCTATGCCAGTATTGCTCTGATTACTTTTGAAAGATACTAGGAAATCCTAAAAACTCACTTGGTAGTCTGTTCCATTTTTTAACCTTTGATCTCAGGGATTTTTTCCATTTTATTAACTCTGGTAATTCTTGGGCAGTCTGAGCCATTTCTGTCCAGCTCTGCATATGGATGGATGGAGAGCAGCTGGCCTCTGCATTCAGTGCAATTACAAATTTGAAGATCTGAAAAAAAAGTAAATTAGTGTGGTGAATACTGAAAACTTAGCCATCCATATAATAAAAAGCAGACATTGAAAATGACTGAAATTTCCTTTGAAATGGTTATAAAAAGTCTAGAAGCAAATTCAGAATTAAACAATTTGGAAGATTTTTCTTAAGTTGTGATCTGTGCTTGTTCATTTTGGAATTTCTTCTAGAAATGCAAAAGCAGAATCTCTTAAACTCTAAAGTCGATTTCTTATTAGCATTTTTTACCTATAACCACACTTGATTTCTAATATTTTCCTAATGCATCAATTACTTAAACTAGGGAATACATAAAAGAAACTTCATTTCATTTCAGTGTTACTAAACACATATATTAACTAAGAACTTGACATATCAGGCACTATACTGCTATTGTACCCACCACAAATGAGGATTCTGTGACTTCAAATCCAAGGTTTTTTTCAGCTTTACTCACATATAATCAGCAAATAAAAATTGTGTGTGTGTATATTTATATATAAATATATATGTCACGTATATTTCAAGTTTGCAACTCAGAGTTTTCATATATGTATACATTGTGAAATAATCACATTAAGCTAAATAACATAATCATCACCTCATATAATTACACTTTTCTTTCTCCCTCTCTCCTTCTCTTTTGTAGTGGAAAAATGTATACTTTTAGCAAATTTTAAGTATATAGTGTAGTATTGTTAACTATAAAGACATTGCTGTACATTAGATCTCCAGAACTTATTTATCTTGCATTAACAGGCACTTTACTCCTTTTGAGCGACATTCCCCATTTCCTCTTCCTCCTAGCCTATGGTAAGCCCTATTCTACCCTCTGCACCTGAGTTTGACTATTATAGATTCCATATATGTGTACTTGTCTTTCTGTGTCTGGCTTATTTTACTAATATAATATCCTCGAGGTTCACCCATGTTGTTGCAAATGGCATGATTTCCTTCTTTTTTAAGGATTTCTCTTTATGTGCATATGAGCATGTATGTATTCTCTTTATCCACATTCTCTTTAATCACTTGTCTGATGAATACTTAGCTTGTCTCCACACCTTAGCTATAATGAATAATGCTGCAATGGACTTGGGTATACAGATACGTGTTTAGGATACTGATTTCATTTCATTTGGGTATAAATTAGTTCCACCTTATCTGTGGGTAATATATTCCAGGACTCTAGTAGATACCTGAATCCACACACAGATAGGACCAAATTCTACATATACTCTATTTTTTACTGTTTATATATAACTATGATAAAGTTTAATTTATAAATTAGGCACAATAAAAGATAAAAACAATAAATAATAATAAAACAGAACAATTACAGCAATATATCATAATAAAAGTAATGTGAACGTGTTATCTCTCTCAGCATATCTTACTGTGCACTGATCATTTGTGATGACGTAAGATGACACAATGCCTATGGGATGAGATAGAGTGAAGTGAGTGGCATAGGCATTGTGACATAGTGGTAGGTTAATACAGAAGGGCTGCTTGAACACAAGTACTCTAGTACCCTTTCAGTCAATTTGATAACTAAAATGGTTCCTAAGAGACTAATGCATGCATAGTATATGTACATGTAGATACTAGACAAAGGAATGATTTGTGTCCTGTGTGGGACAGAGTAGAATAGTACAAGATTTCATTATGCTATTCAGAATGGCACAAAAATTTAAACATATGCATTATTTATTTCTGGAATTTTCCATTTAATATTATCCAATTATGGTTAATCCTTGGTAACTGAAACTGCAAAAAGAGAAAAAATGGATAAGGCTAAATGATACATATGATATATACCATAAGTGGGATTGTCAGATCATAAATGCAAAGGACAGGAGATGAAAGTGTGACTTTTCATGTCCAGTTGGCCTGAATGTTCAGGATTACTGCACATTGGTTGGTAGCTGCAAATCCTAGGGTGGAGAGAATGAGTTCAGTGAACCCAAATAGAGTCATCTCTGATGAGAGGGAGCATGTGAGGAATGCAGTACCATGTGCGTTGTTACCGTAACTCTTAGATATCATAATGATTTGCAGTAGCTTGTATGAATGAAGCTGTATAGAAATCAGTCTGAAATCAGAACCTATCTTTAACTTGCAAAACATTTTTCTAGTCTCTTGAAGACATTGTCTTGCCTCCTTGCTTTTTATGTACCAGAATTGTTCTCTCTCTCTTTCTCACCTCAGGCAATGTTCAGTCTTTGCATGGTGGAAAGTGGAGCTGACGAGGTGAATTTACACGGTGTGACCAGCCTTGGTTTGAAACAGGCTCTGGAGTTTGCATACACAGGACAGGTATGGCACCAAATGTGACCCAAGAGGCTTTACATTTTAACTCCACCTAACCAGAGGAGATTATCCTGGAGGTATGAGATTTAGTTATATTTCGTGTTACTCATTTTGATATTAAAATGTCTCGTTATCTGCTTAATTTTATAATTGAAGTGATGTAAAGGTAAGTAGAGTAATTTGCGTTTTAATACGAAACAAGGAAAATATATTTTAACTTTACTCCATGCTCACTGTTAATAATTTTTAAACTATCCTAAAGACTATCATAAGGAAAAGAATATGCTTTATAGCGTGGATTAGCATTCAAGCTCAGTGACTTAACCGTGTCTGTATTGTCTTAACAAGAAGGAAATAGTGCTGGGATCAGTGGTGAATGTTAGCCTGCCATGCACCAGGCCCTGTGTTTGATCCCCAGCACTGCAAAAGAAAAAAAAAAAAAAACTATTTTAAAGTCTCAGATGCTGTGTCCAGCATCTTGGTATCCCCCTCCTCTACTCTCAGAGTCAAGGTCTAAGGCATTTTGGTTAGAACATGATAGTTACAAATCCTAATTTGTTCATCACTAAAATAGTTATAGGATTTTCAGGGATCTCCAGAGGATTGCAAGGACATCCATTTACACTTGAGGACTAGTTAAATAAATCAATCCAGGTACAGGTTCCATGCTTATCTTACTTTATAAACTGTTATGCTTTAATTTCTTTTCATCCAACTTGGGTTCAATGTCTTCTAGTGCTAAAAAAGGGACCTCTTCTTTTGACAGGCTCATATCCTGGGGGGGAGAGAGAGGCAAATACATAATTGTACCTCCTCCCTGAGTTGGGAGTTATGGGAGAAGCGGAATGCAAAACACAGTGGGGGAAAGGAGTACATGGTCACTTGGGACATCAGAAAAATTTCAGAGAGAAGTTGCTATTTGGGTCTTAATATGTGTGAGAGTTCACCTTTCCTCTGAATTTTCTTTAGAGACTTATTAATATGTATGATACTGTCCAGATGCCTTTCTGGAGTTCATAAAACTCAAGGTATGTGTTATAGAAAAATTTAAGCAACTGTGGCATGTGGAATAAAAATAATAGAAGGTAAAAAGAAATCAAGTTATCAAGTAGGATATACAAAGAGGAAGAGAAGGGAGATAGATCACTAATTCAGAGTCAGCCAGCCAAAATCATGCTTTAAGAATTAAGGAAGGCAGTCATTTTTCATAGAGTTGCCAGACATTTTTCTAGTGGTGAGTAAATAATGTATCTATGCTTTTTGGTTTACAGATATCAAGAAATATGTCAGGCCTTACATCATTTATTGTGTACATTTCTTTTTTAACACCTGAATTGCAGTTAGACCTGTGTCTGCCTGTCCTGTGTCTCAGCTAAGCTTAATGACTCATAGTTCATACTCCACTGGTAGGCAGTGAAAATGAAATAGAAATATTGGTTTTTGATAAAATCCATTCAAATAAGTAGCTTCCTTGCTTAGCTGCATTAACAACTAAATGGTTTAAGCTTAGAGATTATAGATTGTAAAGTAAGTTTAAATTAGTAGTAAGCCTAAGTGCACAA
This sequence comes from Urocitellus parryii, assembly GCF_045843805.1. Classification (NCBI taxonomy): domain Eukaryota; kingdom Metazoa; phylum Chordata; class Mammalia; order Rodentia; family Sciuridae; genus Urocitellus; species Urocitellus parryii. The sequence goes on along the minus strand of NC_135538.1, from coordinate 63,869,330 downwards.
AAAATGTGGAAAAAAAAAAGCATACTAGTCAGAGAAGAGGGGTTGGGATGGGAGTGGAGTTTGACTATGAAGGGTAGAATGAGTGAACTTTTGGAAGGTGAAGTTACTCTGTGTCATGATTGTGCAGGTGAGTATGTTTAGGTTAAAATACACATGTAGATAGATTTACTGCCTTATTGTTTGCCTTGATTGCTTTGTGGCTTCCTTCAGAAGGGACAGCATGTGTGTGTATGTACATATATGTGTACACACATACAGAGCCTGTGCCATAAATGTGAACCGAAGATAGCAGAAAGGGAACCGATTTTCTAAAGGGCAAGAAATTTATTTAGGAAAAGGAGAGAAGTTTGAAGGGCGGCCATATCCCATTCCCCAGCAGTCTTTTGCCTTATACACTCAAATTTCACTTTGAATGGAATGGAAAGCCAAATAGGAAGAAAATACATGGGTGACAAGTATTGTGCCTTTAGGAGAAAAAAAAAAAGAAAAAAGAAAAGCAAGACCTAGTGCCAAACCCAAAGTTGCCTTTATTCTTTCCAGAGACCAGAGTCCCATTTCTGAGTGTATTCACTGAGTGGTGCCAAGCCTACAGCACACCACAGTACCCAGCTATTCAGCTTGTGTCCAGACAGGGCAGGAGGAGGACTGACATCTCATGGGACACTTTCTGAAACAGCCAGAGCACAATGCACTTTGTGGGTGCTACTCAGCTTAATTTTTGAAACAGTCCTGAGGAATATGGTGATCCCATTTGAAAGACAAAAAAAGCTCAGGTTTTGCAACCTTCATGACAGCTTATTTAGGACTAACTGGAGCCATGGGTGAGGAGATGGAGAAAAGACAAACACACAAATAGAAAAAAGGCCGGGACTTGGTGGTTCAGCTACCTGTGATGAAGGAAGACTGACCATGAGCAAGCTCAGCACATTTATTATATAGGTTTAAACATCAAAAGGATTTATTGTGAGAAAGTTTCTTCAAAGCACTCAGAGTGAAGGATAAACGTTTTTGCAGCCCAGATATAATTTTATCAGCTATGCACATAACTCTACTCCCCGGCAGGGCATTTGAACCTGAAGTTAAGAACTGATAAATTCTGTGGCTGGCACAGAACTCCCTTTTGAACAGAGTGTCACCATAGCAACTGGGCAATCTTCAATCAGCGCCTTTGCACTGAGAAATTCTCAAGAGAGATATCACCTCTATCTCCAGGCAGTTCAAGGACCATAATCCATTCACCGCTCTGGACACCTAGGGAAGTTCAGTGAATTGATTAAGATAATTCTCCCTGTGCATTTTCTTTCTTTTTTTTTTACCCATTTTTTTTATTAGTTGCTCAAGACAATACAATGATCTTGACATATCATACATTTGATTCAAATGGGGTATGAATTCTTATTTTTCTATGTGTACAGATTGTAGGATAACATTGGTTATACAGTCACGTTTATACATACAGCAGTACTAATGTCTGTTGTATTCTGCTGCCCTTCCTATCCCCCCTCCCCTCCCCTCCCCTCCCATCACCTCTCTCTACCCAATCTACTGTGATACATTTCTCTCTCGTTTTTTCTTCCCTTTCACACCATCTTATATGTAATTTTGTATAACAATGAGGGTCTCCTTCCATCTTCCGTGCAATTCCCCTTCTCCCTCCCATTCCCTCCCACCTCTCGTCCCTGTTTAATGGTAATCTTCTTCTCATGCTCTTCCTCCCTGCCCTGTTTTGAGTTGCCTCCCTTATATCAAAGAAGACATTTGGCATTTGTTTTTTAGGGATTGGCTAACATCACTTAGCATAATCTGCTCTAGTGCCATCCATTTCCCAGCAAATGCCATGATTTTGTTACTTTTTAGTGCTGAGTAATATTCCATTGTGTATAAATGTCACATTTTTTTATCCATTCATCTATTGAAAGGCATCTAGGTTGGTTCCACAGTCTAGCTATTGTGAATTGTGCTGCTCACCCATAAATCAAAGGCATTCCCTGTGCATTTTCATCCAGTTAGTGGAATTCAGTCCTCCTAATTTCAAATCTGTTGTCTCTTTTAAATGTCCAATGTCATTAAGGAAAAATTGATTCATGTTTGCTGTGCTTTGTTGAAGGAGACACAGAAGTATTTGGAGATTTTAGAGAGTGACCATTTTGATAGTTTCTTCTACATGTAAGCTATGCTTTCCAACCCTTGGTCCATGAGGAATTGGAGTTGTGCTGTATCCTCTGTGTGATCACTGTGCTGCATAATGGAAAATGATAAGTCTTTCCTAAACAACATCCAAGGAAGTTTGGCTTCTCATGCATCAACATGACTTTATAATAAATCCACTTTCCCTCTGAGAGTGAGACATAGATGATAGCAAAACAATGGTATTGTAGTATACTGGGGAGATGTGAACAGCTGCTTTCTCTTACTATGGAACTGAAATTAACATTAAGCAAAGAATTTGAAATACAGAAGCATGAATGAAAGCACAGTTCTTCAATTGCTTAATTGTTATTTACCATTGTGGACATTTGCTGATAAATGGTCTTTAGCCATGATATGTATATAGATTTGTAAAAAATGCAGGGTTAACATTGAATTTATCTACCTTTAGATATTTTTCCTGAGAGTTGATTACATGTTAGTCAGTTATAGTAAGCATAGTATAAAATGTAAGTATTTTAAGTGACTGAAAATCATTTCTGTCTTGGAGAAAAGTTGGAAATACAGTGTAGGAGTGATGAATGAATACTGCTAAGTGTAATGATGTGTGCGTGTTCCTCCTACACACAGCTCTAAAGTATAGCCTTCTTAAAATTGCCCTACAGATTTCATCCAAGAAATTTTAAAGAAAAGGTGAACTTTTTCCTCTGAAAGTGCATGCACATTACCTATTGACGAGCAAACATGGGGTTGCACAAACATACAGTGTCTTTGCACTTGTTAGAGACGTGCCAGTCCTCTGGGTACACCTGCTCATAGCATTACTTAAGCAGAGCTCAGGATTCATTGCAGCCTTTGTGAGTGTCCTTGCAAAGCCATGCACAATTGCCATGATTATAGTAGAATCATCCATGGAGGGCAAAAGGACCAGGCTCTATCTGTTCCACTGCCCTGTTTTAGGAACAAGATCAGAAGCAAATGAAGAGATGTGTCACTGGGCAGATCTGCTTTAGGGAGAAAAAAATGAATCTAAGAAAATATAAACTCCTACTTACCCTGGTGGACAAGAGGACTCATTCTATTACCCTGGCCTCCCTTATTCTTCTTACTTTTCAACACTGGCCAAGAATGCATTTATATTAAAGAGTCTTGAGTAGAAGAAACACGAGGAAGAAGAGCAGAGGAATTCTGATGGAGATGTTGGCTGGGATGAGGAATCTCATTCCAAACTAGACAAGAGATTAGCCACCTAGGAGCAAATAGGTATTGATTAAGAAAAACCCAACCAGACAGTGAGGAACAGATTATATGGAATCATTTTTATTAAGCAAAGAGCCCTACTTGGAATTTGGAAGGACTTCTAATCCCAAAGGCCTCAGAATAAGCCTCTAGGAATTTGAGTAACTTAGTACCAAAATGGAAGCAAATAAGATGAACCATAGTGAAGTTTATTGTTTAGCCCTCTGGTTACGAAGCTGTTAAAGAAGATAGACCCTATGCCAAGCATCTTTTTAAAAATCTGTACATATAGTAGAACAAGAGTTTAAACCTAGCTAGCCTCCTTTTACTTTCCAGAGAATTCTCCTCCTCCTGTTCCATCCCTTGTAGCCTGATGAAGAGATTCCAGAAATCTAGGAAGAAGATAAACTGTTCATCAAATGGTAGTGATGTTTGTTGTCTCCTTCAAAATTTCCCACTTTGAGATGCTACTAACTTTATCAGCCATGAACCAGCTATGTTGGCATCTGATGAAGACAAGTTCTTTGGTATTCATATTCCCTTGCTTTTCTCTTCATAAGCCGAGAAACTCAAGCCCTTGAATTCTCAGCATCATGGTAGAACCCAGCTCTTTGGGAGTGCCCATCCTAACTACCCTTCTCTGACCCGGAGAATGCTCTGGCACAATCTTCACAAGTAAATATTATGTAACCATTTCTATTCATATTTTAAAACATTTTGGAAAGCTGGTATCACACTGTTGGGTGAAAAAAAATTCTTTGTAGCTATAATTACAATCATGTCAAACTATTCACACAGATAGGAATTGAAAACTAAAGGAATTTCCCCCCCGCCCTAATTTCCATGCTATTATACACTGAAGTTTTTCCTTCTGATTTTTTGACTCCCTCATAGGTTCACAGGAATACATATCCCCGATAAGTTATGCACTGTAGCATAACATTTTGATTGAAAATGTATTCTCCACAACAGAGTACTTTCCTCTGGAGACCTGAACATCAGGCAAGGCAAGAGAGTGACAGGAATCTTAATTGGAACTGCTTTCACATGGACCATCCCTTTAGGGGTAGATTTGTCACTTTATATGGGAAAAGTCTCCATCGTATTTACTATAAACATAACCTGGTTGAACTAAATGCTAGTACATGGAACAAATGCAGGAGAATTTTTTCTCAAATGCTTCTCTTGGGAGCAGTGTTAAGACAATTCAGTGGTTTAAATATTTTAACTCTAGAATCCTCTCTTTACCCAGCAGTACTTACAGAAGCCTGGTGAGTTTAAGGCCCCCAAACCACCTTCACTGTGTAGCAGACAATGGAGGGCACAATCTGAAATCCACATCTAAGGAAGAATATTTTTTAAATTTTGCATAAAGCAGTCTTATTCTCCTCTCCTTAGTTAGAGTTTTGCCAAAGTCCACAACTGGACTTAGACACAGAAGGTCAAAGTGGGTCACTCAAATTCCATCAGTGACTTTTTTTAACTTTCTGGAATCTTCTAAAACTCTATGTTATTTGCATTTAGGAAAATTTTTTCTCTTTTATTCATGCATTGTTGAAGCAAACAAGCAGATTAATCTGCTTTTCAATTTAAGGTAAATTCATCACGTGTTCCAGGTCTTGGTTTCTCGGAACATGTTGACCCACTTAACAGACAAGAACTGTGCCTGTGGCTCTTGGACGCTTATTCCAAGTGGAATTTTTATGGCTTCTCAAGATGTCAAGTAAAATAATCATCCTCGACATGGTTTGGTGTTTCAAAAGTTAGGTTGGAGACCTAACCATTTATCATGAAAAAAAAAAAAAACTGAGCTTTTTAGAAGCCGACCTCAAGCAGCAGACTTTCCTCAGCTAAGAATAACAGCGACTTTGCTGGGCCTGCTCCTGTCTGCTCTTTACTAAAAGAGAATAACTGTTTCAGACAGAGTGAAGTCCTGCAGGAGGGGTTCTTCCCTGTAGAGCAGGGTCAGCTCTAACTGATGGTCTCTGTTTCACACCAGTCTTCTCCCTTATTAAATCAGTGTGTGCTGTCTGGTCAGACTGTACTTAGAGCATAGTTTATACATGAAGATTGTAAGGCCATTTGTTCAGCAAATTAATGTCTAAAAAGTCTCTGAGTGAGCAAGTGTCACTGTAGCCACATTTCTGAGATCACACTCTTGTCCAGTAGTAAAGCTGATATGATGATTTTTTTTTAGAAAATATATTTTTGTTTTTCTCTAATAATTTGCAATTTGGTATTTTTTCATGGTCTTACAGTCACTCTGTAGAAAAAGGATTCCCCACCCCCAGCCTCCAAATTTGATTCCATGTTGAGATTGATAATGCCACACACATTCCAACAGGGGATGAAAAAGGCCATAACGTCATGAGGCTTTCTGCAGAGAGCAGGGTGGCTCAGAAGCCAGCACCAAAAAATGGCTTGAGAGAGGAAGGAAAGGTGGGGTGAGTGGTTTTGGCTTTTACTAGAGGTGGGACTGAGACAAGATTCTCTCTGCAGGCTCTGGTGGCTGGAAAGGAGCTCTTGAGCTTTCTTAGATTTGTGCCCAGTTGTGGAACAAGCCAGGAAACAGGACGGGTGGGGTTTGAAGGTGCCAGCAGTTAAATATCAAAAATTAGTTGAGTAATACATTTCAGGCCTTGTTTTTCAGGATATTATTAAACTCAGTTGCCTAATGAAAACAAAATATGTTTGAACAAGGTGCTTGCACCATTTATATATTTTCCAGCACCCATTCTGAATTAAGGAACCCAGGGGCCAAGGTGCGGAGCTCTTATGTACAGAGAACGCGTGCTGATGACACCACAAGAGTCTCCAAAGACTGTGACAGCATGATTGTGGTCCCTCTGTGTTTTTAAGCCAGTCTTCAGTCTGTAAAACTCTATTTGAACGAGCTTGATTTGTTGCCCTTCTTTCCTCCACTGTCCTCCTAATCCTCTTTACCCATTACCTTACGAGCAGAGGGAATCAAAAGAGAAGTGTTGCTTTTTTTGCCCCTGATGATGATTTTATTGTCATAAGTGGGACAATAATCAGTCCTTCTCTGACAGACATCCTCCAAAGTAGAAGTGGCTGGTATCCAGAAAATCAAAACAGTAGGTCAAACTACCTACTTAATTGAGGGGTGGATTTTGCACTTCTTACAGTTATTTCTCTTGAATGTTCAGAAAAATCCCATCACCACCCGTTTTGTAATTCATAGTGTATATCTGAGATTTCTTTCCTTTGCCATAGAAAGTGAGCAGTGACTCCATTTTTAAATATTTCTAAACAAAAATCTTTACAATTGTGTTCTTTTGGGGAGGGTAGGGGGCGGGTACCGGGATTTAATTTAGGAGCACTCTCGACCACTGAGCCACATCCCTACCCCTATTTTGTATTTTATTACAGACAGGATCTCACTGAGTTGCTTAGCATCTTGCTAAATTGCTGAGGCTGGCTTTGAACTCAAAATCCTCCTGCCTCAGCCTCCTGAGCCGCTGGAATTACAGGCATGTGCCACCATGCCCAGCCTTGTGTTCTGTATTGATCATTGAAATTTCTTAGTGTTGGTTGTACTCAGAGTCATTTCCTAAGAAAATGTTCACCCTTCCTTTAGTTGCTTCCTCAAATCACCTGAGTGAAGGAAGGTTAACCATTTATTTAGTGGAGACTCTTGGTTAGTTCCTTAATTTTCGTAAGAAGATATCAACTTATTGATGGATTTTTAAAGTACATGAACTTTTTCCTTTGGTAGGGAAAAAAGAGTAATTATACTCTAGCCTCATCCTGTTTGCAGGATGCTTTTGCCAAAAGTTCATTTAGGAAATATTATACACAAAATTATACACAGGAGATATATAGTCACTCCATCTGGCTTGGTGGTTCTTGATCTTATCTATCAGACTTTATATAAGAAGGCCATTTTTACTATCCTGAAATTATATTCTTGGATAATATTCCTTCCCTACTCAAATTACTCTAAACACCAATAGAATTCTGTGAAAACATGTAGGGAACGAACACAAGGAAATAAACATATATATTTAAGATACTACCTATGTAAGTATGTACACACTAACACATAGCTCTCCCAAAAGAAGTAATAATCCTCTGTCTATGCCTGTAGGTAGAATCACCATGATGGGGACAGATGCTGACTGATAAGTAAATGTTATGCTGGCAACTCAGATGCCCCACAGGTGAAGCCTAAGTAACATGATTTTCTCAAATACTGAACCCCTCTTAATAAAATTCCTAACAAAAAAAGCAAGAGTCTTTTCTTGATTTTAATAGTGGTAGCATTGTTGTAAAAGTCAATTTATTTTGACACAGAACAACACAAAGTGATTTATATCTAAAACAAAGTTAGAATTTGGGCTTTAATCTTTTTTTTTTTTTTTTTTTTTAATATTTATTTATTTATTTTAGTTCTCGGCGGACACAACATCTTTGTTGGTATGTGGTGCTGAGGATCGAACCCGGGCCGCACGCATGCCAGGCGAGCGCGCTACGGCTTGAGCCACCTCCTCAGCCCTGGGCTTTAATCTTTATAAAGAAAATTTCACTTATATGCATGTACAGCAGGGCATTCAAGGGTGCAAGCTATTGTGCAATTTTTTGTGGTTGGTGACTGCCCTGTGTGTTGCCTGGCATCTGGAAAACCTGGCTACTGTTCAATAAATACCATTATTGTCTACCCTCCTGGGATGACTAAAAACGTCCACACACGTTTCTAAATTGTCCTAAATAGGGTGACATTGAGTTCATTGAGAAGCAGTGCTCAGGCATTCTGAATTTATACCTATATCAAGCCACAAAATTAGAAAACTAAATGTCTGGGTTTTAAATAATCATTTTATTAACCTTTACTTTTAATGCAATGCTCTATAAAATATGCTTATGATGGTATTGAAAGTATCACCAAATAAATCATTCAACAATCTTCTTAATGTGTGCAAGAAAATTTTCTTTAGACCTCAGGGTCTAGAAAAACTAGCAATTTCTTTATTATTTTTACCATTTGATCTTATATTAGGTTATACTTCGTTTTTAGTTTTATGTCCCACTTACAATAGTTATAAGGAAGGAGGTTCTTTTTCTCTATCCACCCAACCCTCGCACACATATACACACACATGCACACACTCATTTATATCTTCTCCTGACCTCAGATTACTTTTTGTTTTCTATTTTCTCTTCCTGAGTTATTCTCCTAATACTTAATTGCTTATATTGATGCTACAGATCCTTTTTGAAATGAGGCAAAGTATAATTACATAAAGTGAGTAAGAAGATTTAGGACATCTGTCTGCAAATTTTTGCTGTCCCAGAAGCACCTTAATGTTACTCATAAGCATGGATCAAGTTGTGCTACACCCTGTTAATTCTGCCAATGAAAATCCCAAACTTGTTCCATAAATAAACAATTGCACTTGACTTCTGAACTTTTCCATCCTTTTTTCAGTACTAAAAATAAGGGGCATGCAAACTTTTGAAAAATAATACTCTTTTTTATCTTTGAAAATGAAAGAATATCATCCAAATGTTTATACAAACCTAAGTAACGATAAAAGTAAAAAAATCATTGCACTCTAAGTCTCACTTTCTTCTGCCCTTTGTCCATATGCTCATGTAATTTTACAAAGATTTGTGATTATAATTTACTTCAATTTCTTTTCTGGAATTAGATAAGCTATAAGTACATTTATTCATAAATTCAGAAGATACAAATAATGCTGCCTTGTTATAATTAAGTTTTTTTCTTTCATTTGTAATGTTTTTAAAGTAAATTCAGAGACCTGGAATTATGTCAGTAAGAGGAGGAACATACTTTTTATGGAATTGCCTTCTGAAAGAGTTTTATAGTAGCTACTATTGCACAATGAGCTTTTTAAACTTTTTTCCTTAAAATGGAATTCTTGAGCCCTCTGCTGGAAGCACTTAGCATTTGTATAAAGTGATAGCATATGGGAGTTTTACAATTCTAAATGAAAAGTTTTTTTTTTTTTAGAAGAAAACAACTTGATGGCAAACACATATGGTCTTGTGATTAATATCAGGATACATAATTGGCCAAACAGAATTTTTTAGCAGATTTATATTGCAAGTAGATATCACATTTGAGAATAATAATGGTGAGAACATTCAAATAAAGGAATACTTTGAACATATTGAACATGGTGTTAATTGGCAAATATTTTATTTCCTTTGTATATTTGATAAAAACAACATACATTTATATTTTTATCCTCAAATTTATTATCCATTAATTAAACAAATACTTAATGAGCCCAATGAGCCCCTATTATCCATTAAAGGCTTACTAGATATTAAGAACGTATTGATGGAAAAAAAATGCAAATTGAATGCTTTCTCAGAATGGGTTAAACTGTGATTGGAAATGCCAGATCAATACCTCATTGCATTTTAAAGAAATGGGTTACCAAGGATCTGAATTATTTGCATATAGAGCACAGTGAAATACCCATGCTCTAAAATTTACACTGATTCAGATTGAAGAATGAATAATTGAGTTGTAGTACTTCACAGAGCACTGCCTGAAAAATAAGTGGTTAATCTGCACTGTACATGGCAGAAATAAAATAATAGCCACCTGTTCTATGGTATTGAATAGATCGAGTTCCTGAAAAACAGATCATGGCCATTCATCTCTATATTAGCATATGTGTAAGGTAGAGAGAGTTTGGTACAATCCCATAAATAAAACCACTGATCTAAGAGGAAACCAAGCCTGATTCCAATCTGTGGCACCATCAGAGAATTATTAGTTGAATCCAGTTATAAGAATCTACTCTTGCTGATTGTTTCTGGAGAAAGTTTCAGTTTTCATCTAAAAATCCATGATCCTAAATATAAGATAGAAATTTGTCTTTGCCAGGCAATGCAAACTTGTTTCAGTAGCAAATTTGCCTTGCTCCTTTCCTGATGAATTTCTCATTCCTTCTCCTCTCTTCTCAAACACTGTGCCCACTACCCAAACTATAATACACATACCATAAGGAAAATTCACCTTCTATTTAAAAAATAAAAGCAGAGAGGAAGAGCTGCATCTTCCCAACATTCAATCCCCAAATGTCCCTGTGTCTCTGAACTTATTCTGTGTACCTCCATGTGTTACTGTGGAATAAGTATCTCTGAATGGGATATTGTTAAGATGTCAGTTCATTCAAATTTGATCTATCAAGTCATTGCAATACCAATTAAAGTTTCAGAAAATTATTTTGTGGATACCAGCAACCTGATTGTAAATCTTACATGGAGAGGCAAAAGACTTTGAATAGTCAACTCAATAGTGAATGAGAAGAACAAAGTTGGAGGAATAAAAATTCTTGACTTCAAGACTTAATAAAAAGTTCCAGTAATCAAGACAGTGTGATGGCTAAAAAGGAGACAAATAGACCTCTAGATCAGAATAGAAATCCCATAAATATACCCACATAAATGTAGTCAACTGATCTCTTCGACAAAGTAACAAAGGCAATATAATAAAGGCAATCTTTTCTACAAATGGGGCTGATTCACCTGGGCATCCACATGTGAAAATAAACAAACAAATAAATAAATCTAAGCTTCAATGTTACAATCATCATGAAAATTAACTCAAAATGGATCTAAATGTAAAACACAAAATTAGAAAACTCCCAGAAGACAACATTGGAGAAAAACAAGAGGTATTTAGGTATGATAAAGACTCAAGACACCAAAAAAAGCAGTTCATGGAAGAAGTAATTGATAACCTACACTTTACTAACATTTTTTAAATTTTTTTATTTGTTTTAATTAGTTATACATGACAGTACAATGACTTTGATATATCATATATTTGAATCAGATGTGATATAATTTCTCATTTTTCTGAGTGTACAGGTTGCAGAATCATATTGGTCATGCAGTCACATATATACACACAGTAATAATAATGTCTGTTTCATTCTACTGTATTTCCTATCCCCCCATACCCTCCCCTCCCCTCCCATTTCTCTCTACCTTATCTAAGGTAATGCTATTCTTTTTTTTTCCTCACATCTTCATACATGTATTTTGTATAACGATGAGAGTCTTCTTCCAGCATCCATGCAATTCTCCTTCTCCCTCCCTTACCTTCCCACCTCTCTTCCCTATCTAGAGGTAATCTTCTTCCCATGCTCTTCCTCCCTACTCCATTTTGAGTCACCCCCCTTATATCAGAGAAGACATTTGGCATTTGTTTTTTGGGGATTGGCTAACTTCACTTAGCATAATCTGCTCTAATGCCATCCATTTCCCTGCAAATGCCATGATCTTATTATTTTTTAGTGCTGAGTAATATTCCATTGTGTATAAATGCCACATTTTTTTATCCATTCATCCATTGAAGGGCATCTAGGTTGGCTCCACAGTCTAGCTATTGTGAATTGTGCTGCTATAAACACTGATATGGCTGTGTCCCTGTAGTATGCTGTTTTTAGGTCCTTTGGGTAGTTTGAGAAGAGGAATAGCTGGGTCAAGTGGTGGTTCTATTCCCAGCTTTCCAAGGAATCTCCATACTGCTTTCTAAACTGGCTGCACCAATTTGAAGTCCCACCAGCAGTATATTAGTGTACCTTTTCCCCCCGCATTCTCACCAGCACTTGTTGTTGTTTGTCTTCATAATGGCTGCCATTTTTACTGGAGTGAGATGGTATCTTAGAGTAGTTTTAATTTGCATTTCTCTGATTGCTAGATATGATGAGCATTTTTTCGTATATTTGTTGATTGGTTGTATATCCTCTTCTGAGAAGTGTCTGTTCAGGTCCTTGGCCCATTTACTGATTGGGTTATTTGGTTGTTTTTTTTTTTTTTTTTTTGGTTGTTTAGCTTTTTGAGTTCTTTGTATACCCTAGAGATTAGAGCTCTATCTGATGTGTGAGGGGTAAAAATTTGTTCCCAGGATGTAGGCTCCCTATTCACCTCACATACTATTTCTCTTGCTGAGAAAAATTTTTTTAGTTTGAATTCATCCCATTTGTTGATTCTTGGTTTTAATTCTTGTGCCATAGGTGTCTTATTAAGGAAATTGGGGCCTAGCCCCACATGATGGAGATTAGGGCCTACTTTTTCTTCTAATAGACGCAGAGTCTCTGTTTTAATTCTGAGATCCTTGATCCATTTTGAGTTAACTTTTGTGCACCGTGAGAGATAGGGATTCAATTTCATTTTGTTGCATATGGATTTCCAGTTTTCCTAGCACCATTTGTTGAAGATGCTACCCTTTCTCCAGTGCATGCTTTTAGCACCTTTGTCTAATATAAGGTAATTGTAGTTTTGTGGGTTAGTCTCTGTTGGACTTTACTAACATTAAAGACTTCATTATCAAGGAAATGGCAGACAAACCATAGATTGGAGAAAATATTTGCAAAAACACATCTGACAGGATTGTTATCCAAAATACACAAAGAACTCTAAAAACTCAACAAAAGAAAAATAAACAATCTGGTTTTAAAAATGGGCAGAAGACCTGGGAAGCCTGTCTCAAAGAAAATGACAAACAAGCACATGAAATGTTCAGTATCATATTTCTTTGAGGAAAAGCATATGAAAGCAACAGTGAAATATCATGCCCCCTATTAACATGCTGCACCAACATCCAACATACCAACAACACTAAGTACCTGCAGGGACATGGAGCAATGGAAACTCATTCATTGCTGACAGTAATGCAAAATGGAATAGCTGCTTGAGAAAAGTTTAGCAGTTTCTTACAAAATTAAACATACTTTTAATGTATGAGCCATGAATAACCCTCCTTGGTATTTAACCATTAAAGTTGAAAAGTTAGGTTTATACAAAAACGTGATGTCTGTAAGAGCTTTATTCATAATTGCGAAGACTTAGAAGCAATCAAAATATCTCTCCATAGGTAAATGGATAAATAAATTTGTGGCACATCCAAACGATGGAATATTATTCATTGTGTTTTAGTTAGCTTTTTCACTGCTGAGATTAAAGGACCTGACCAGAACAATTGTAGAGGAGGAAAGGTTTATTCAAGGACTCACAGTTTTAAGAGGTCTTAGTCCATAGGAGGCCAGCCCCATTCTCTTGGGCAGAACATCATGGCAGAGTGTGTGGCAGAGAGAAGCACCTCACATGGTGATCAGTGAGCAGAGAGAGAAAAACTCCACTCGCCAGATACAAAATATATACCCTAAAGCCATGCCCCCAGTGAAACACTTCCTTCAGCCATACGCCATTTTCATTCTTTCATTACTATTCAGTTAATCTCATCAGGGATTAATTAACTGATTAGGTTAAAGGTATAGCTCACTCATTTCTCCTCCAAACCTTGTATTGACTTACACATGAGCTTTTGGGGAACACCACATATAAACCATAACACAGTGCTAAAAAGAAATGAGCTATCAAACCAAGAAAAGATGTGGAGGAAACATAGATGTATATAGGTAAGTGAAGGAAGTCAACTTGAATAGGATGCATATTGTATGAGTTCAGCTATATGACATTCTTGAAAAGGCAACACTGGAGAGTCAGTGTAAAGATCAGTGGTTGCTAGAGTGGGGTGATGGGAGGGAAATATGAATAAGCCAAGCACAGAGGATATTTAGGGTAGTGAAACTATTCTGTATGGTCTAATGGTAAAAACGTGTCGTTACATATTTACCAAAACTCACAGAATGTACAACATCAAGAATAAACCCTAATGTTAACTGTGGACTTTGGGAGAAAATGATGTGTCAGTGTAGGGTCATCAGTTATAACAAACAAGCCATTCTGTGGTGATATTGAAGGGCAGAGCTCTGTATGTGAAGGGGCAGGAGAAACACGAGTACCCTCCCTGTGAACTTTGTCTTGAATTTTGCTGCAAACCCAAAACTGCCAGGGGTGCACAGAACTGTAATCCCAGCAGTCGAGGCCACAGCCTCAGCAACCTAGTGAGGCCCTAAGAAACTTGCTAAAATCCTGTCTCAAAATAAAAAATAAAAAGGGCTGAAGATGTGGCTCAGTGGTTAAGTGCCCCTTGATTCAATCCCCAGTAAAAAACAAAACAAAAGCAGATAAACAGACAGACAAAAAAAAAAAAAAAAAACACTGTTCTTAAAAAAATAAGTCTATAAATTAAGGAATTGAAATTTAAAAACACAAGTAAAAAGTTTGAAACTATACTTACCTCCCAGTCTATACAAAAAATTCCTGTCACAAAAAAATACAAAAACTTGTGATAGGAAGATTTGGCCTGGGAGTTATGATTTGCCAACTAGACTTTACGTATTTCTGTCTACTTAATATTTCTACAAGGCTGAATAATATGATTACAGATTTAACACATTCTCAAACTGAAACTCTTGATCTCTTCCCTCCAAGCCAGCCTCTTTATTTGTTTTACGGTTTTCAGTTAAGGCACAACAGTCTATACAGTTAGCTAACACTGGACTTAAAGTACCAGGGCAGCGAGGAAACTTGTCTGGTTTATTTTCATATCCACAATGCCAAAAATGGTGCCTAGAACATTAGGCTTAGAAAAGATTGGCTGATGTACAAATATGAAACAATAAGCCCCACTATATATAATTATAATGCACCAATAAAGTAAAACTAAAACTTCAGAAAAATTTGGGGAGTGGGTGCATTTCCTTGCCTTCAGTTTTCTCATTCGCCATATTTAGGTTATATTTGTTGACAATAGTAAGAAGTGGAAAGAGGTCTGAGAAGGACAGATAATAGAAATGAAATGCCCCATGTGATACCTGGTATACAGTCAGAAGTGTGTAAATACTGGAAGTAAACATAGAAGTTAGGACTATTGTGAAGTAGATTTTTTTTTCACAGAATTAACAATACTAACAATGGCAGCTCCCTTGTTTATTCTATAAAATATACCAGGAATTATTCTAAGCATTTTATCTGGGTTATCTAATTTACCCTTACACAAACTCTATGAAAACAGGTAGCAGTAATCTATTTCTTTATAAGATGATGCTAAAAACAAACATGCCAATAACTTATCCATGTTTCCATGGCAGACTCCAAAGCCGGACTTTTGCTGCCAATCCCTATAAAGTAAATGCAAGGAATTCCCCAAAATGAATATGGAATTGGATATTAATGATGTATTTTTTCATACGAGGACTTATTTCACAGCTTTCTTCAATGAAATTAGACACGTTCAGGCCACTGCTCCTACAACACTTAGCATTATTACACCAGAGCTTGATAATTCCATTTGGCTCCTTTCTTCTCTCTCTGTTCAAACACCTAGCAGAGACACAGTTTTAGTATCCCCTATAAATGAACATTGGTATCAACTCCAATCATCCTTTTAGAGAACTTCCACCCTTGGATGTCTGTATTTTGAAGTAATATTTCCTATTTGGTCATGATAGCATTTTAAGAAACTAGCTCCCTTACGGAGAAGCCCAGCTTCATTAGTAAAACTCTTTGGGATGAAACCTGCCTTCTTCATCACACTTGAAAGAGCACTGGTTATAAAAGTAAGTCTTAATAATTAATTTGGCTTTTCTTTTAACCTGTAATGACCTTCATGTTTCATTATATTTTAATTGCTGAGACTGCTGCTTTGTCTTAATGTT
Organism: Urocitellus parryii; assembly: GCF_045843805.1. NCBI lineage: Eukaryota > Metazoa > Chordata > Mammalia > Rodentia > Sciuridae > Urocitellus > Urocitellus parryii. The sequence continues at coordinate 63,853,374 of NC_135538.1, read as the reverse complement.
AGAAACTATCAAAAATATGTTCTTCTTTTTCGAATGATTAGCCACATTTTTAAAGGTGATGTAAGTATATATAATTTATCTTTACATTTTGTTAAATAATGTATTTTATTAATTTAAACATAATGAAGAAAACTAGGTTGGAAAAGACTAGCTGACAGAACTGTTAATCTCAGAGCTTTGAAATATCAGAATCATATTAACAAAGAAAAGGCCAAAAAAGAAAAGGAAGTTTGCTCATAGGATATGAAAGGACCACTTTTTTTAATAATTAAAAATTATTTTGCCACTTTCTCCCATAAAATCAGGCATCCCCAACTAAGTGCTCCTACAGCAATCCATGCCTACCACAATCTTAGCATCAGTTACACCTTAGCTTAATAGTTCTATTTGTCTCTTTTCTTTCTCTACTTGAGCACCTAGCTCAAATATTTGATCCATCGTTCTTCCTTATGTCCTGAAATCATAATTATACACATGCATTTTCTCAGTCCTTAAAGCAGTCTTTTAAGATAGATATTATTTTATACAGCTAAGAACACTAAGGCACATAAAATCGAGTAGTTTTCTCAAGCACATTCTGCCAGCAAGTATAGGAATCAGGATTTGAACTCAGAAAGACCTAGAATTCTTAAGCTAAGGTCACTGGGCAATGCAGGCAGTTTGGAGCCCAGGAGGTTGAATCTAGTTGGAGGGTATCCTGGGGATGATGGCTCTTGCTAAGTTTTGTATAGGAGGTGAACTTAGAGTTGGATCTTAAAGAACAGGAGGATTTTTACATATGGAGATTGAAGTAGAAGGTGGGCCTTCAAGAGAAAAAGGTATTGCTTGTGTGGAATATGGTGGACTGTTGGCTTTCCCAAAAGGGCCAGAAGGCCTCAGAATTGGAAAGTAGCTTTTAAAAGTCAGGATGGGGCACATCATGAGGGTTTCTGAACACAAAAACAAATTTTTGAACTATCTGATTTATGAAGAACTTCTGAATTCTAACCAGTATTGCTCAGGAGGAGCGCTCCAACAGAAATACTTATGAACATTTCCCAACATGATAGAGGCATTTAGAAAGCACAAGTCATAGGTTTATTATCCTTACTTATCCTTACTTGAGTTTCTATTCCCCTAAAACTAAGGCACAGAGCATGGGTAATTTGGAAAATCCTTTTGCTTTAAACATGGGCACCACCTTGTGGATAAACAATCCTTAGCATGATGGTTTTGGAAAAGAAAAACAAAACTTAAATTGAGAGCAATTTCTAGATCTTATGTTTCATGGATCCATTTACAAGAATTCTCTTATACAGAAAGACTTCATGCAAGTGGTTTCATGTCTCTTGACTATTTAATTTGAAAGTTATTTTTGCTGTTGTATTCAATTTATTTGATGGCATAAATTCAAAATTGTGATAATTTACCATTTTACTATGTTATATGAAAAAAAAAAAGAATACCAAAGAAAGAAAGTATAAAGAAAAGGAAAACTGTGTTCATTTATTCTTTTAAGTGATATTAGACCACATCTAATTTTCAGGTGCATGAGTGTTGGTGCTTGCAAAAGTGATTGTGTTCATGTGTGCTCGTGTGCATGTGTGTTTAATAAAAACATTAGTTGTCTGACTTTAATATGCTAAAATCCCTCAGCCTACTTTCCACAAACTCAGAAGAAAGTAAATTCAAACTCTCTTGAAGCAAGCAATGAGGAAGATAGCTATGAAGATACCAACTCATTTTCTCATGGGCAAAGAAAAAAAAGTCATTGACTTACTGTAGCTACTAAAGACAATCTCCATCATCAGCTAATCTAAAGCAAGGGAAAATAGGAGAGAAAAATGAAGAGAGAAAGAAGAAGATAGAGCCTCGTGATAATAAAGTTGAGCTGAAGAAGAAAGGACAGGGATGTCAGGGTCTGTCTGTGGTCCCTGTGCTATCTGAGTCCTGCCTTGCTCTCCCAGAGCTTGACCAGGCAAGATCTGAATGCTGACCTAGGTGGCCCACATCATCCCCTGTGCAGAATCTCATCTCAAGTCCTACTCTCCTCCCCTTTCACAAATTTCTGGCCCCACATCCTGCCTAAATACATTGTGGAGACCAGGGGCCCCAGACTTCTTCCAGTTTAGAGGTTCTTAATTAGAGATTGTGCAAATCAGCTATCACTACCAACTCTCCTTAAGTTGATAATTAGGTGACATGATTGAACAAAGTATTCAAAAGTGCATCCAGCCAGGAAAGCAACTGAACCACTTTATGCCTGAATTCTGACGTAATAACTCACACTGGGAATTGTCACCTGACCAAACCTACTAGCCAGTCTTATCCCCAGTTGGCCAAAATTAGTGCAGTCTCAGCATTTGGTGTGGAGATGAGCTGAGGACATCTTGTCCAGATAATGGGATTGTCACCTCCCTAGATAGCACTGTTCAACTCTTTCTGACAAGCACAACCCCCTGTATTCTGCCACCTGAGGGCCAGGTGTAGGTGGGTGGGTGGGAGGAAATTCTCTGTACAAATGGACCAGTGGACAAGAGGCATTTATTCCCCACCTAAGTCTGCTCCTAGTTGCATCAAAACTGTTTACAAATCTGGAAAAAGCTCCAGCTCTGCCTACATTTCAGTGTCATTGAGGGAAGAGGAATGCCCAGCCTACTTTTTTTTTGTACTGGGGATTGAACTTAAGGGCACTAAACCACTGAGCCATCATATCCCCAGCCCTATTTTGTATTTTATTTAGAGACAGGGTCTCACTGAGTTGCTTAGCATCTCATTTTTTTTTTTTTTTACTGAGGTTTTTTACCTTTGACATTGAGTTCTAGGCCACTTAGTCTTAGGCATCTTGCATTTTCTGGATTTGTATTGTCCACTGTTTATGCCTCTGTTTGAGTTGAGTCCCCCAGACTACTGAGTGACTGGATATGTCAAGCCACCCCCACTCAATACTAGGCTCACAGCTCTCAGGAGGCATCCTCCCTTCCTAACAGAGATGCTTGAGTGACCTCACTTCCCATCTCTCCAGCTTTGAGTGACATGTTGATGGACCTAAGTTTCTGAAAGGATTAAATATAACCTACATTATTTTATAGAAGTTAAATTCAGCTTACCTTAGTTTTCCCTCATGGATGTGCATATATGAGATCCCTTCCTTCTATGAGTTATTTGAGACAGATGGTAGTTAAATCTCCTGTACTGTAAATCATGAGGAAATTGAACCTTTGTTTTTATTCCAAGAAGCCCAAACAAAAATTATATGGAAAACTACATTAGAACAACCAGATACCAAAGAGCAATAGAGCTGAATTTAAAAGACTTCTACAAGTGGGATTTGCGAATGCTGGTCCTGTTTCCCTAACCAGCTATTATGATAGAATTTCTTTCTCCAAACCTTCAGAAGCACTTAGGGATTTTCTGTGTTAAAATGTCTTTTGGAGAAACTTATATTATAAGATGAGAAAGAAACTGGAGAACAAAAATAAGAAACAAAGACCAAAACAATCCCAATATGGGTATCTCATGTGAAGGTGTCTCGCAGTGAGCCTGTTGGATATGTTACACATACTATGGAACATTCATCTTGTCTCTCTGTGATATCTGCCTCTGCGTTTGGTGTTACTGAGCCTTGGAGGTTATCGTGTATGCCAGTTGTGTGAAATAAGCACAACTGACAGGATTTAAAGGCTAAGAGTAACCTTTCTAATCCATCTATTCCCCATTCCCCGCCTTAGGCTATGCCTCTTCTGCAAGACTGTACAACATCCTTGTTCCTCTGACAGGAGCTGTGCTTATTTCCTGAATGTCAGTCAAAACCTCGCTCCTTGAGGAGGTGGAGAAATGCAAGTTTCTCCTTCTGACTGAATGGAAAACAGCTATAAAGAATTTCTAGAATAAGTTGAGCATTTGTATTTTTGCCAACTGTACTTAACTTTTTTGCTTCTTTACTTCAGTAGTTCAGAAATGTAATTTATGTTTAGATTAATTAGTAAAATTAATTTGGAATTAATCATATATGTAAAGATGAATTCATAATTAAATAAACCTTTCCATTGTGAATGATAGCTATTGTGCTATCATTGTTCTAAGTGCAGGGGATACTTAGAAAAAATAGAAGTGCTGGAGCTTGTAGAAACAGGAGATAAATAAATGTGTAATAAGTTAAGAAGTGATAAGCTCTATGAAGAAGACTAAAGCCAAGTTAGGAAACAGAATAACAGGTGTTGGGAAGTGGAGTATTATTTTATATAGGATTGTCAGGGAAGGCCTCTATAATAAGGTAATATCTAAGTATATGTCTGAAGGATGTCAGGAAAGACCATGCTAATATCTTAAGGAAGAGAGGACTGGTTTGGTTGACAAAATTTTAAAAAGGTAATGTGAGTGGCCAAGAGAGAAAGCAGGGCCACTAGTTTAGAGGCCATCATAGTTAAGTCTAGGAGGTAGAGTGGATTGGACTAGAGTGATCATTGCAGTGATTGGATTGTGGACCTGTTTTGAAGACAGAACTGCCAGGAACTCCTGATGGATCAGTTGTGAAGTGTGGGGAAAATAAAGTCAAGAATGACACTGAGGTTTTAACATAAATAAATAGTTTCTGTTTTCTGACATGGTAAGTTTGAGAGAAGAGCCTATTTGGCGGATGGTAGAATGATCAAGAATTCAGTTTGGGGCATGTGGGGTTTGAGCTGCCTGCTGGACATCCATGTGACCAGCTGAGAAGGCAGTTGGGTATTAGAGTCTGGAGTTCAAGGTGTGAGGCTGGGGCAGGAGAAGCAAACTGAAGTGTCATGAGTATGTGGATGGTGTTAAAGCCATAGGATTGCATGAGACCATCCATGGAGTGAAAGGAGAGAGGAAGCAGCAAGTCTGAGAATGGAGCCCTGGGCATCTCCAAAGCAGAGGTTGGGAAGGAGAGTGGCTTATGATATAGAAGAAAGCCAAGAATAAAGGGGCAGAGGAAATCATTCCAAGAAGGTACACAATCACCTTTGTTTAATGGCTGTTTAACTAGGGTAAAATTAATACTAAGAAATGGCCATTGGAGTTGGAAGCGTATACATCACTGATTACCTTGATGAAATCATTTTTTAATGAAACAATGGGAATGAAACTTCCAAGGAACGGGTACAAGGAAAAACAGAGCAGAGCTAATGGCAGCAGGGTATGAGGACAATTTCCTAGAGAGTTTTATAAAGAAGGGGAAGGAATATGGAGGAGCTGTGGCATCAAGGGAAGGGCTTTCTATTTCTCAAGAAAAGAGATATAACAGCATATTTGAATGCCAAAGGGAACTATCATCCAATAGAAGGAGAATAAACAGTGGTGCAAAAAATGAGAGGGAACAATTAAAGGCAGAAGAGGTTGAGATCAAGTGTACAAGTAGAGTGTTGGGGGAAACCAAAACGTGCTGATACAGGTAGCGGTGGGTTGGTAGGTTTGGAGGAAGTCTTTGGAAGGTTAGCATGTAAAAATAAGACAGGGGAATTGGAGGCTCAAGGAAAAAGGAGCACTTATAACATAACAGTGTGGAAGAGTGAATTGGCAACATTAGTGTTGCTCATGCTTCCCTGCACATCAAAACCACGGGGGGTGGGTTTGGGGCTTGTCAAAACACTAGTTAAATCACTTTAAAGGTTTTTGATTGAGTAGATCTCAAAGATACCCAAGAGTTTCCAATTTTTACTGGTTTCCAGAAGATGGTGTGCTGCTGGCCCACAGATGAGAATTTGGGGCCCACTGGGCTGTTGGGATGAGTGGTAGGGGTACCCTTAAAGGCTGTCTGGTGCCTGGAAGTCATCCATGAAAGTGAATTTGTCAGCATGGTTGTATGTCCTTGTCCTGCCCTGTTCCGTGGCTCAAAAGCTATCAGCAGTAGGCAGTTAGTTGGACTAAATCAGTAAAAGAAGCAAAGAATTGATATCACCAGGATACTTGGGAAGGTTTACTTCTCTGTGATGTCTTTGTATGCTGAAAATTCAATGTGTAACTTTTTTATTATAAATAGAAAGGATTAGAGGCTGAGAAAGAGTAAAATGAGAGTTTGCGGTTGAAGTTCAGTGTTGTAGGGCTTAGAAGTAAAATGGAATAATAGCCACCTCTGGCCTCAAGGCAAGGAGAAACTTAAGTCCCTTTCCCTAAAATACCTGTTTACTATGTTGTTTCTATGATCTACTAAAGAGCAAAATTCTGAAATATACTTTGAAAAACTCAATTTCTTTGTATTTTATAAGGTTATGTCACAAACTGAATTTTAAGAGGATTAGAATGTTCTTTGAAAATCTTTATATCCTCCTACAAAAAATAAGCGGTAATGTACTGAGCTTTACACATAGGAAATGAGTATTGGTTGATGCATTAAGGAGAAAACTGGGCTGTTAAGAGTGAGGACCACAGCTCACTAATCAAAACAGAGAGAAAAGAACTGACAATTCAGAACAGTACTGATTCAGATGAGTAGGTTTTGCAGCAATTTAAATTTAGTATATTTACACATTAAGAAGTACTATATAAGATTTTTTTAATGTAGCTGATGATCTTCTTTTTATTGAAAAACAAAACAGATTTTATTGGAACCAGGCGTGATCCAGGACGTCTTAGCAGCTGGCAGTCACCTACAGCTGTTGGAGCTTCTCAACTTATGTTCCCACTATCTTATTCAGGTATGTGAGCTTACCTCCTGACCATGTGCCCTTCACATTCCCTTCCACTGCAGTTGTAAGCTGTCCCCCATCAACTGGAGCCCAATGATAGGTAAAATGTGTGTATGTGTGTCAGGGGTGGCCTGTGGTGGTACAATTTCTCCAGAAAACTCTCCTAAGAGGGCAGCTACAGTTCTTGTGTCTGCAGATGTGAATGTTCCCCTCCATCCTCCTTTCCTGCCCCAGGTCTCCACTACCCTCAGGCAGCAGATTAATTCCGTAACCATGCCCAGGCTTCTCTGTGGGACCCTGGGGTGATGACCCTGGAAACTATCTTGGTTTGAAGTAATGCTGTCTGGTTTTGGAAATAACCACTAATACAAGAAAGTCAAATAGTAACAGTAACATTATAACACAAAAGTCATACATGATTAGTTACCATGTAAAATTCTCAGGTGTAAATGCTGGAGAAGGAACCGGTAAGCTGTACACCCTTGCTTCCCTGATTCACTGGCCCTGTGAGGTTGGCGGGGGGAGAGAGAACGTCCATTCTCTGAGCACCTACTGTGTATTCACAGATGTTTCACATTCCGCCCTCACAACAGTTTTGCACATTTTTAAAAATGAAAAATTAGAGAATTGAAATATACTCTACTTGCTGGGGGTAATTTGACTGGTAAATGGTAGGTCTTCTGATTCCCAAGGCCTGTTTGCCCCTTGGATGAAAACCCTGTTAGGTAGGAAAATATAGGACATCTTAGGCAGCCTCCTGGCTGTGAGACTTTTTTTATTTTACAGAAAGCTAAGAAATAATTTCCTATTTTAGGATTCTTCCATTTCCCCCACTGGTTACACTTTGACTTGCAATTATTACAGCATTACAACAGTAATGAAGATTAATTTTAAAAAACAATAAATCAACACAATTTTATTATCTTCATGCATGTGACATAATATTAGTGAGCAGAAAAATCCTGTTTGTTTTCCTGCCCAATTATTTTATTTTCCTTGCTGATCGTTTTCTCTAATTCTAAATATGTCCTTTATTATTGACTTCTGTTACCCACTAGGTAGTTTACAAAGCTCTTTCTCATGTAGCATCTTATTTCATCTTCCTACCAGTGCTGGGAAATGGGAACCAGTGCTTCCCAGGGAGACAGTGTGAGGAATGTCAGCCATGCTCACCTCAGGAGCAATTCAAACACAGTATATGAAATTTTTATCATTATCTTGGCACATTTAATCTTGACAGTAAATGTTTAACTTTTTTATCTATTTTCCTTCCTTTTCCCCTCAATATTGTTGGGTGGTATGGGAATGTTGTTTCTAATTCCTTTCTGCCAGTAGCAAATGGGAATCATATAGAAAGGTTACAAGACTTTGAAGGTGCGTATTTGACTTGTGAAATTGAAGTTACTTTTATTTGACATTTCTACATCAAATACTGCAACTAGAGTTTTAAGCATCATTGGCTGATTCACTTTTTCCATGGCAGATAATAATCAGTGATGCATGTTGACAAGTTTGATTAGAGTGCTAATTATCATGATGCACATTATAAATGGTGTGTATATACGGTATGTGTGTGTATATCTTTACCAATGATTTCCTGTAAATGGGAATTGCAAATGAACATTAGAATTTTATGTGTATTTTGCTCTGCCCCATTAGAGGAATTTGTTGAGCTCTTCAGTGACTTGTACTCTTTGGGATTGAACTCTTGTGCTTCTTTACTTTGCTGAGGTGGAAATGAAATTAGCACCCAGACATATTTTGTGGCAGTAATTATTCAGGCTTCTTGAACAGTGGTTGAAACTTTCAGTCTTTTCACAAAAATATTTTCATTTTATTTTCTCACATAACTTTACTTTCCCTTTTTAAATTATTATTTTTTAGTTGTTAATGAACCTTTATTTTATTCATGTATTTGTATGCAGTCCTGAGAATCGAACTCAGTGCCTCATACATGTGAGGCAAGGGCTCTCCCACTGAGCCAGGACCCCAGCCCATACTTTCTCTTTTGACCTTCGATTATTGCAAGATCTTGAACTTGTAGAAGGAAACTTAAACTGTATGAGACCAAAACCATGTGTATGTAGAAAACTTACTACTTTAATCTTTTAAAAGTACATGTATATCTTCCTTCTCTCTCAGGATTAAAATTTTTATTGTATTAGTCTGCTTTTATATTTTAAGACAGTCTTAAAGCTGTACATATTTACTGATTTTTGGCAATATTACTCAACTAATTTTGAATTTCATGTGGGACCATTTTGTTAAGTATATGAAAATATTTTTGTTAAAATGAAAAATCCCCAGTGCTTAAAATGTATGAAAAGTTATAGCTTGCTAATCAATAAAAGCTGATATATTTCTCCATTATTATTTGGTACTTTGTTCAAGTAGGGAGTTTTTGAAACTGTTTTCCTCACTAAGATGTCTGGTATTGTTTTGTTGTTCTTAAATTTCCATCTTTTTTGTTTGTTTGTTTGTTTCCCTACTGAAACTGTGAAGGATAGACCCATCTTCTAAGACCCAGTGTTGTTCCCCAGTGCTCATTAAAAGGCATGTCCAGGGAGAACCCTCAGTGGATCTTCCCTGAGCCTTCGTGGCCACCAGCTATTGTCTTGGCCTGAAGCTCCTCTGGATACCTGTAAATATTGCTGCTGCCCTTCCCTGCCCTCTCCCCCACCCCCCAAAATAGAAGAGACATTTTTAGTCCACTCTGCTGATTCCTTTTTCTTGCTCATCCTCTGGCAGGCTGCTGAGGGTAGAAACCCCAAACCCCAAGCCTCAAGAACAGTACCTCTCATGTCAACAAAGGTAGCTATTGAATTAGCTTCCTCGGGCTGTGAGGCCTTCAAACAGGGTCTCAAAGCATATTTGTGGAGACAAGGGAGAGGCCGATATGGCAGGGAGTTGGCCACAACAGTTAAGGGCCACCCAATCCAGTTAAGGGATTTACAAACAACCTTTCAAGTCTGCATTCTTTCTTGCCAGTTTTGCAGTGGGATTCCATAGGACTCTCTCCTGTGTAGCCTGTCATGATAGTATACTAAGACCTTTCCGACTTTTGTCTGCTATTTGAGATTCACAGCCTAGATCCAGTCACAGATACAATGTGAAAGCTTCTTTCTCTTTTCCTTGTTCACTGGGCTTTTCCAGAAAATTTCACCAGAAAGGTGCACCAATTAATTAAAGAACAGTTCCTGCCTTTCAAACAGGTCCTGGTAAAAGGCACAAATGACCTTGCTTTTCGCGTTTGTGTGTTGACATATATTTTATTCACTGTTTTAAATATTGTTAAGGAAACTCTAGAATAACAGTTTTCAGAGTGATAGGCTACAGATATGGATTTCAACATGTCCAATGGTATACTAAGTTTCTCATATAAGTATTACAAACTTTTTGAATCTGGTTTGGTTCTCCAAACTCTGATTTTTTTTCCTAGTCAATTTCTTTTCTTTTTTTTATTTCTTATTTTTTTTTAGTTGTAGTTGGTACAATATCTTTATTTTTTTATTTTTTTAAGAGAGAGAGGGAGGGAGAGAGAGAGAGAGAGAGAGAGAGAGAGAGAGAGAGAGAGAGAATTTTAATATTTTATTTTTTAGTTATCGGCGGACACAACATCTTTGTTTGTATGTGGTGCTGAGGATCGAACCCGGGCAGCACGCATGCCAGACGAGCACGCTACCACTTGAGCCACGTCCCCAGCTCCTCTTTATTTATTTTAAATAAATTGTATTTATTTATTAAAATTGGGTCTTAGAAGAGGGGTCTACCCTTCATACTTCCAGCAGAGAAACAAACAAAAAAGATGGAAATTTGCTGAAGATCAAAACCAGTGCTAACAAGGCAAGTGCTCTACCACTGAGCTACAGCCCCAGCCCCTTTCTAATCAATTTCTAACTAACTATCGAACATCTCCAGCTAAGTATCACATTCAAACTTCATGTATGAAAACCTGCCCTTCTCTATACTGACAGTACATTATTCTGCTTGTTTCCTAAAATCCTGTGATGTTTTAGATGCCTTCCTTACTACCCTATCCAATCAGTCACCAAATTAGGTAGTCTACCTCACAGATGTCTCTCCCACCTCATCCTTTTCTCCAGCACTAAAGTTACTGCCTTTCTTTAAACCCTCACCCTTCTTGCATAAGGGCTACAATTAGGTCATAATATTCTCCTAAGAGATTTGCTTGTTTCTGTACTCTATCCAGGCCAAACCCTAGTCCTTTGAGCATCATTATCTTTCCCAGGAAAGGGAATCAACATTTATAGAGGACCTATCAGTGCTGAGTGTTTGGCAAGGACTCAGCTTTCCATTCTGTTAAGTAACCTCTTAAGGCAGGTAGGTGGTATATTCTTTTTACAGATGGAATAATTTACATGCCTAAAGAAGGTGTTAGTCTTGTTTGGAAACTTCCACCAACCACCCTGATGGAATGGTCACGTACAAAAATTCTCAGTTCTATGTCTCTAGCCAGGCTGATTCCTTCCTAGCCTCATCTCTAGCCATAATGCCTTTCCTAGCCCACTTTGATCTGAACCCTGAGACAGAACTTTCATACGGGACTTGTCATCAGGGGAGAACAGATGGTGGAGATCTTCAGGCTTTCCATCTCCCTTAGAAAATAATAAAGGGCAGGCGTGAGTGGAGAAAATACACACACACACACACACACACACACACACACACCATATCCTGTGCTGATACACAAGGTCATAAGATCAGGAGTATTCAACCCTGGACTCTGTGTTGTATCCCCTGAAAGTGATGCCTTAGGAGCCATATGCTTTACTAAAGATGCCATTTTTTTGTAGTCAGCTTTCTCAAAACAAAACAAAACAAAACAAATGCTTTCTATATTTTGTACCACCTTCCCCAAATAGTATAGGCTATTGCTTGAATAGCTAGTGTTCTTTCTATTCACCAGGTATTACAGCCTTTATAAAGATATGTAACTTGAAAGTGTTAATAAGAAAGAACATCACATAGACTTCCAATAAAACAAAGTAGTGAATTCATAAACTCCCTTTGAAAGGAATGTGCTTCTAATATCTATTCCCAGGCAGCAGGTGGCAGTGTGAATCCACCAGATTTTGGTAGTTAATTTAAAGCAAAAATCAGAAAAAAAATGAAAAGAAAAATTATTTATTTTGCTACATATTAGTCTTCTGACCTAATCAGTAAAAAAGTCATTATTCACACCACACTGGGCAATATGCATTGTAATTTTTAACAAATAATAGGAAACTGTTAATGTGTTCACAGGAAATACAGTTTTGTCTTGGGCTTCTGTGGTCATTTATCACCGCACTTTGTGAAATCACTCATTTGTTCTAATTTGAATGTAAATGACTCTAAGGTTTTACAAATAAGGTGACAGACTCACATAAATGTAATTGCAGGGTTCATCTCCCTCTTTTTATATATCACTCATTAGGTTATGAATTAAATACATCGTATTAAACCAGGGGCATGTCCAATGATGATATTGTAATGGCAAATTACTCTATGCTATTAGAGGTGTATTTTTTATTCATGGACATTAATTTGTCATTAAGCGGCATTAGTTTAGCACTTTTATGTGAAAGACGTGACCTGCAAGAGGAGACGTGCTGCTGGGATGTGAAAGGAAAGTGATGCCAGGGTTGTAGGTAGAGCATTTTATCACTGTAGGGAAAACAGAGAGGGGTGCTTGTTTCATTTGTTTTGTTTTCTACTTTTACAAGCCTGAGAGAAGATCATTTCCCCCAGACTGAAGGCATTGGTCTGTTTACAGTGTGCAGTTTGGATCATCAAGAGAATCCAAACCCAAAGCATTACCCTGAGTACTAATGTACAGGGGATGCTGAGGTGGGCAGCAGTTAGTCTCCTCCTCCATGAATGATGTGTATCCAGCACCCTTGTCTTCATTCAGTTTTACACTCAGGGGACTACAGGAAGAATTGATCATGTTCCCTCCTTAGTGAAGGTACAAAGGTTTAGAGAATGTTTTACATTATTCTTTCATCAGGGTTCTAGGGAATCATTTTGTACTTTAAAAAAAAAAAAGAAGCTGTTGTTATAAACGGTGATTTTACAATTTTTTTAACTAAGAAAATATTTTTCTACTTTCAAGTTTGAGAAGCTCTGGATACTTAAAATCCCTTCACCAAAGCTGAAAGTATCTGAGCCTTGTGTCCTTCTGCTGTGGCATCATTCTTTGCAGGGTGTAAAGTGCTTAGAAAATGGCTCACCACCTCCAGTTATACTGTTTTGCACCAGTTTTTAATCATATCCTTCCCTCGCTTCACATTGTATGAGCTCAGTATGTTCAGTAATCTTCCCTTGCTTGTTAAATATTGAAATTTTGTATTGTAGTAGGAAAAATATATTAGTAGTCTCCCATTGGTTTTGTCCACTGGATACACTTTTTTGAAGTTGGAAATGCTTTCTTTGGGGGTTGAATCTGACACTGAGGCACTTACACAATTTACAGTATTATAATAGAGTATCACCTTTTAACTAAGTAGTACTGCAATGACTTATAGGAGGTTATTTCGCCTAAACAATGTATTATTACAATTTTAATTATTAAACCAACCATATTGCCGAAATACATAATATATAGTGGGTGTTCTGAATAGAATGATTTATCTTCAAGGTTGAGAAGAAGTTATAACTCACACTCATTTTTCTTCAAGGCTAAACCATTTTTTCCTACATTAGAGAAGAAAAATGATTGTACCAAAATATATATTTAATATGCCATAATCAAATACACTAACTGCATGCCATTCCATAGTTCATCAGAGCTGATACCCCTGTGTTTGGAGAAAGTTTGGAAGTATAATGTTTGGAAAATATATTATAAATATAATCTTTTGGATTTTTTAAGTCAGTGGAAATGATCAGGAAGGGTAGAAATGTAATCAGATCTATTAAATCATAGCCAACTACTAATTATTTGTTCTAATCAAGAGTGTTTGCTATCTGGCACGAGTAATCCAGAATATCATATTTGCCAAATATCATTCATATTTGGCTCTGAAATGCATCCTAAGATCTTTAGTAGCCATTTTAGGGCCCCAATTAATTTTTTCATATGCTATTATGTTGACTTTCATTTCCCAAACCCACAGCAAAGGATGCCAGAGGCAGGCTTACTGACTGGGGAAGTCATTTTGGCATTTTAATTTTTTATGTGGAAAATCTAGATCTGATTGTATTTTCTTTGGGAGTTTTTAAAGTCAGGAAGGAAATCTTGAAGGATTTTTCTGATGTTCGTAACTTCTATTCTAACTATTATTAGCTGGGCAATTTTAAAATCACATTCAGCATAATTTTTCTTCTCAAAAATAAAATGTTTTTCTGAGCATGGCAGCACACACTTGTAATCCAAATGACTCAGGAGGCTGAGGCAGGAGGATTGCAAGTTCGATCAACTTCAAGTTCAACAACTTAGTGAGACCCTGAACAACTTAGTGAGACCTTGTCTCAAAACTAAAACATAAAAACGGCTGGGGATGTGGCTCCATACTAAAGCACCCCTGGATTCAATCCTCAGTACCAAATAAAATAAACTAAAATGTTTCCAGTGGTTTATAAAAGCTACAGTTCAGAATCAATAATCAGTCAAACAAGTATCAATTACACTTAATTTCATTATTAGTACTTGGAAATTAGGGGAGGTTAAAAGAAAATCTGTTTCATTTGAGATACTCATTCTCCCACCCACCTTCCACATACAAATAATTCTACTCCTAGTGGAATATCTACTCTCTTAGCTAAGTCTAAACCACCATTTAACTCCTTACTCCAACAGTTTCCTCCTGTGTTTCCTGTGGTTTCAATCTCTCCTCTACGGTCATCTTCTTTCCAGTGTATAAATAGGATCAATAAGGTGGGAGAAATTTTTCTGCTTTTCTCCTTACCACAGCTCTCTCTCATTACAAAACTGAGGCCAGCTTCTTCGTTTCCTGCCTTCTACTAATTCTTTGGCTCTGTTGAACTCAGTCTTCTGCTTTCATTACTCCTTTCCACCAAAGGTCACCAAAGTCTCCTCACTGTTAAACACAGTGAGTCTATTGTTGTATCTTAATGTGACCCCTACAACATTTGAGTCTGGTAGCTCCATTCTCTTCTGCACCTGTCCTTCTTTAGGGTTTCTCCCCCAGTTCTACTCACTTCTTTTCAGTTCTTCCGCAAACTCTTCTCTCTTGAGCTCCTTGAATATCACTCCGGGCTGGGGATTGTGTGCTGGTGCTCATGTCCTCTGCTCACTACCACTCTTCCTTGTGTCTGAGGATTTATTTATCCCCTGTCCTGAGCGTCAGCCCTGAGGTCAGCTGGCATTTCCACTTGGTGTCCCCACATGCACCTCAAGTGTATGCTTCTCTTCCCCTTTTCATCCTTTTAGTTACTCAAAACAGAAATCTTGGCATTGAAAAGGTAAGGTACAGGCACCCTCCTCCATCTCCTGCTTACAGACTAGTTTTCCAGTCGTTTCTTTCTTGTCTCCCTAATGTACCCAAAGATAATGTGCCTTATCATTTCTAAGACAACTGTCTCCTGGATATTCCACAGGAAATTGACCTTCCCAAGTGTGAGCCCAAGCCCCAAACCCAAGAGTCATCCTAGAACCTCCCACCTTCCCTGTGCCCAGACACACCATCTTCAAGACCTTTCAACTCTACCCCTTAACTTTAAATCTTTCTTTCTCTTCCCATTACCACTGCCTTAATCCAGATCTCCATTACTTATTTCCTGGACTAAAAAAACTTCCTGCAAACCAACGAATCTGCCTTCACTCTTATCCTCCTCCAAAATTCTGTTTGATTGATTTTGAAATGTATTTTTTTAATCCATGAAAAATTCCGTTTGATTTTTTTTTTTTAAATAACAACCTGATCATGTCACGCTTTTGCTTAAAATCATTCATTATTTAGTGGTTCACTATAGCCTTCAGGATAAGGTTCTCTTAATTTGACACACAAAGCCTACCTTTATTAGGAAACTTCTTGTCCCTTTAGCTTTACTATGTTTTGACAATTTATTGCTCAGGTGCGGTGCCACAGGCACTGTGAACTTTTTGCATTTGCCAGTACCTAAACCACGTTGCACAAAACCTCCTCCTCTGTGGATTATTTTCCCCTCATATTGTCATCTTCTGAATTGCTACTTAACCTTCAAGTACTTGGCTCACATGTTACTTCTTTTCACATTGCCTAATCGGTTCACCTAGTCGGCATTAGAGTTCTCTCTTCTTTCATTTGAACAGTCTTCTGGGAGGCTGATCACAATGTATTGTGTTGATTTATTTATTTTTCTCTTTGTGATACTAGTGCATCTCCTAAAGTTGTATGAAACTATGCAAGTTACTTACTCTCTTTGCCCCCCAATCCTTATCTGTGACATATATGCAGTATCCTTTATGCAATCTACCCCTTAAGGACATTGAAGGGTTCAATGGTATAGTGCATGCAAAGTTTCCTACAACTCAGTGTCCTACACCAGTAGGTGTCCTGGAAACCAGAGCCAATGTAATGGGATGTTTCACTTGTGCTAATATGCTGAGTCAGCTTTGCTAAACTTCAAAACAGCATTTTTCAGCACACGGTGACTGGGGCCAGAATTATCCATTGTTGATGATGGCTGTGTTGCTATGCTGCTCCCTGCTAGATTTCCAGCTTACTAGAGACGTTCCCAAGGAGCAATATAAAATTATTCATGAGGCTTGGATATTATGCATACAATTGATTATGAAAATGTACCAGTAACCTAATTGTGGAATTCCTCTGTTATACAGCACAAATATATTTAAATAGGCCTTCCAAAACTCTAAGAATTAGAGCCTGCTGCAGATTTTTTTCCTTGTATTTGTTGAATTGCTGCTAATATTTTGTTTTTATTTAATCAAACTGTATCATATGCATATTTATATTTCTATATGAATATGTAGTTACTTATAGTTGTCCCAACATTTACATGTTTGTATACAAATACACCTATTATATATTTATACATACAAAAATACCTGGGTTTACATAATTTTATCATATCACAAATAATCTGGCCTGCATTGTCAATGAAATGCTCTTTTTTTTTCTCCTGTAACAATTAGACATTAGCCCATCAACTCTAAGATGGCATTGAGAACATTTGCAATCCCTGTACATACATGATAAACATGGTAATTTATTTCCCTAAATGATTCATCCCAAGGCTATTAAGAGGCTTGGGCTTTGTTTATTTGTTGGTTTGTTTCAACCTGTTCCAAAGGGCCAGCCCTGCGCCTCACATCCACACCAGTGCCCTTTATGTTGCTTCCTCGACTCCCAGAGTATCACAATCCTTTCCTGCAGCACCAGGTTGGGTACTCACGTAATATGTTGATTTATAAATAGGTTGTAATCCAAATAGGGAACAGGTGGAATCACAACTGGGTATGGTGTCTTGGATATTAATGGCTTGGCTCAGCAGTGGAATTTCTAAAGCTGTATACACTTTTTTTTTTGGTCTTAATTATGCATTCATTAAAAGCTTTTATACCCAACAGAATAAAGTAAATATTTTTTGATCTCCATAGTGTGCTCCCAGACTGTAGATTTGCACAGCAGGGTCTTGATAATCTGAATAAATTGTATTTCCCCAAGGAGTTTATCTTTCAAATAAGGTCATAAAGAAATGCAGCTCCCCCATCTTTAGATTTCTCTGTATGCCTTTTCTGCTATGAGTAATATACAGATAGAAAATCAGAGTATATTATAGTAAAACTTGCTTGTGATCCAATACAGTATCTCAGTCTGTTCTGCTTGATTATCTCTGGTGAAACATTTTTTAAGTACAAAAGAAATGAATGATTTTATAAGACAACTATGATTTTTTGTAGAAAAATGAAGTCCATAATAGACATTCAGTATTTCCTTCTCTTTGCTTGGCCAGTGAATAAAATTGATGGAATAGGCAAAGCTATAGTTTAAGTAATGTCAACAGCATTTTTAAATGGAATAATGATCATGATAGCTGTTGTATGTTGAGCATCTACTATTGGAAGGCAATTTACATACATTTCTAAAGTCCTTTGCATAGATCTGGAATGTAGCATCACTTCTCCCAGTTTTCAGATGAGAAAATTACACTTAGAAAGGGTTTCCACTTGATGAGGCATCTGGATGGGTCAGCTTTAAGTAATGTGCTTTTCCTACCATTCCAAACTGATGCCACTGTGGTACAGCAAAATTGGAACTTTAGCAGTTTAATAGCTATCAGGCTGTGGTTTTGCATGCTGACACACAGCAGCTCTGCTTACTGACACTTTACCATAGAGGCTTGCAGCACTTAACAGATACCTATAACAGATAACTAACTCCAGTAGCAGGAGCAGGTAAGAAACAAAGGAATGGGGACAGAACAATCCCCCTTTAGGCTTAATGCAGTAAAAGTCCCTAAGCTATATGAGCTGAAAGTCCCCAGGTTGTTGACAAACTTGTACCCATATAAGGAATGTAGAATGTACCCTCAAATAGAATTGCACCAACTCCCTTGCCTCAATGTATCCCAAACTTGCTTATGTATAAAAAAATAAAAGCTCTGCTATTCTCTGGGCTCGGAATTTGAGAATTATCCTTCTGGGCTGTGGTGCCACTAATAAAGTATTGCTTCCAGATCTTGGTGTCCTGAGCCTCATTTCCCACTGTACCACCAGCACCATTGTCCCTACAATTCACAACCTAATGAAGGCAATGGAAAATACAAAAATAAAAATCTCAAATAAATGTATACAGTTAGACATATATATTTCAGAGTCATAAAATAATGGGATGGCAATGTACCCAATATTCTTTTGGAGGCTAAAAATAGCATACAGTGTAAAAATTTCTTTCAATAACTTTTTTTCCTCTTTCTAGGCTGCTGTATTTATCTCCAGCGTAGCTAACATTCCAGACATATGCCTTTATCTAAATTTTTAAGTATTGAAATGTTTAATATATTTATTTAATATTTAATAACTGTTTGTTTAAAATACTTAAAATACTTCACTGTTTTTGAGAAGAATCTATGTTTTATTCTATTAAGAAGTAAAAGTTGAAATTTTCTTGCCTTCCCATTGTACATCAATCAAAACTCACCAAGTAGGAACTTTGTGAAGACCAAAGGGAAGGTCTAAAGAAATGAAGAGGCTGCCTGCACCTTGATGCACAGCTGGTGACAATAAGGTCAAACAAATAACACAAGCAGCTAGTGCTATTAAAAGTCAGAAGAGGGGACAGTCCTTCAAGCTGGAGTGGGCTGCCTTTCCAAGAAATGGATCTGATCCTGGGTTGTCCCCAGGAGGGGGAGAGTATTTATTCTCTGTGTGTGTATGTAGAGATATGTACCGGAGATTAAACTCAGGGATACTTGACCACTAAGCCACCTCCTCAGCCCTATTTTGTATTTTATTTAAAGACAAGGTCTCACTGAGTTGCTTAATACCTTACTTTTGCTGAGGCTGGCTTTGAACTCTCGATCCTTCTGCCTCAGCCTCCTGAGCTGCTAGGATTACAGATGTGCACCACTGTGCCTGGCAGAACTTCCCCTTTCTTACGAGCCACTTTCAGTATGTTGAATTATTTTTAAATGCTTTACAGATAATAACCATTAGGGACAAAAGACACTTAAAGTCCTTGTAATACAAAGAAAAATTATAAGACAACTCATTTCCTCCTGAAAATATTTAATTCTCTTTTGACAAACAGAATGGCCATTAGAGTTTTCTGATCATCACTAAATAGCAAAGAAGTAAGGTCCTTTTTCAGCATCTGGAGGGTTCTTTAGCCTTCCCATTGTACATCAATCAAAACTCACCAAGTAGGAACCTTGTGAAGACAAAAGGGAAGGTCTAAAGATCCAGGGTTCTTATGTATCTGGCACCACAAGTGGGCATTCCACCAATTATTTGAAATATCAATATGACCAATTATTTGAAAGACTTGATAACTAGATAGCATCATGAAATAATTTCTTAAGATGAAATCAACACCTGAGACCTTCTTTCTCAGGGAACTGTGGGTGATCTGTTGTTTTGCCCAATCGTGAAGACTGATCTATGTTATTTCTAATAACAAAGAGGAAAACCAGGCTGATATTTTTTCTTCCATGTGAGGTCTCGGAGGGGCCTTACAAGTTGTTATGTTTTCACCCATAATCCAACAAACATTTTTCAGTTATAACATTATGATTAATATTTTTCAGGATTAATGAATCCTAAGATGCAAAACATACTTTTTATTACTGATGGTTCCTGATTTAAGATGATTTGACTTATTATTTTTTTTATTTTATAATGGTATAAAGTGATACACATTTAGTAGAAATCATACTTTGAATTTTGATATTTTCCCTGGGCTGGCAATATGAGGTAAGAAACTGTAGTGATGCTGTAACAAGCAACAAGCAACCGCTCCCAATCTTGAAGGTAAAAAACACAGTATCCTGTGTGGCTGAGCTATAGTATTTGGTAGGTTAAGTGTAGAAATTTACTTTAAACTTATGATATTTTCAGTTTATGATGGATTTGTCAGGAGTTAACCCTATTATGAGTCAGGGAACACCAGTAACTTATTAGGAATACATTTAATGTTGGAAGATAAATGCATGTATGAATAGCTTAATGACAGGTTATTTGATATGTGCTAGGAGATGTGAAGTGGGAGATATTAGAATTGCATCAGTAATAGAATGTCCCAGTTACTTATCATTTCTTCCTTGGTACTTACTCCTAATAAGCAACTGATAAAATGTTTTCATCTCATTTTGAGTTAACATTGTTAAAAATCAAACCATTCTGGTTTTTGTACAGAGTCAGTTTATCAGGTTATTTGGAATAGTTGCTGGGAAGGTTTTTATAAAAGGAGGATTTCTTGATTTTACAGAAAAGGTGACTTTTCCTTGAGAGGAGTCCTTAAATTATGATGTAGTGTTAACATGCTGTTATAACCTCAAGTTTCATATGTGTTATTACATGCTGGGCATTGAAACCTTGTCTTCTGACCACCTTTATCTATAGTAAAGCATTGACATGTGATAATTGGGGTGGCATATTGAAGGAGGGATGTATCAGTGAAGGGCATCAGTAATTGAAAATGAAAGGCCATTATTATATTGGTGAAATGCAGCATTGTTAATTAATCACATCTGTTGAATGTTATTACTCAAAGAAAAAATTAAAACATTATTCAATTTGGTCATCTCAGAGGCTGAAAATTCAAGAAATCAAAATGGTATTATGCTTATTTTAACCTTGAGAGAAGTTTAATATTACCTTCAACCCAAGTCATAGTTTTCCACACTGATAGCACATATTGTTGGTGCTTATTTTTCTTTCACAAGTCAGTGACATTCTCAGAACTAGATGAGGCAACAAGAGAAATAACTGTTATTAAGATTGTGTTTTGCACAGGTATTCTTAGTGCTAAGTCAAAGCATCTCCATCAGATTTCTGAATCTTGTCAGTTTAACAAGGACTCCTAGAATTGAGGCAGTGTGCTCTGGGACAGATATTGGGGGGAAACTACAATAGATGCAATCATATGATGACAGATATTTCCTGTGTTCTGTGTAATTCCTGGGCCAAGCACATGATTAAACTGCAGTGCTGGGTGGGCAAGGATTACTGACAAGCCAGGGAGCCATGGGTATGGCCAAAACTAAAGACTATGTTTTATTTATTTATTTGTTTGTTTATTTGTTTGTTTTTTGTTTATTTATTTATTTTTAGGTGTAGATGGACACTACACAATGCCTTTATTTATTTTTTTTTTATGTGGTGCTGAGGATCAAACCTGGGTCCCTCCCATGCGGCGAGTGCTCCACCGCTGAGCCACAATCCCAGCCCCAAGACTGTGTTTTAGAAATACAGATTATAGACTCCATTCTTGTATTGCTGTTGGCACACAGGATGTATGTAAAACTAGGCTGTGGGATATGCAGATCCACGCCATAAGGCTACACCCTTCTTCCCATCCCAGGAAGTACAGTTCAATGCAAGTGAATCTGGATGACATTATTTCAAGGGTAGGCTTAAAACTGCTGTAAATTGTAAAACAGTTATTGTGTGAAATTTGGTTATTTATTGTCACTATCTGCTTATTTGAGATCTTAAGATCTTACCACTGATGCATTCCATTACACATGAGACCCATGCGGGAACCTCATTCTCTTGCTGCCTACTGTGGTCTGGGAGAGGTGGCAAAAGGGCCACAGGATCAACCTGTCACCCTCACATTGCCCATTCCTCCCACTTATGTCTTAGTCACCTGATAATTTGCCTCAAAAATGTAATTACCTCAATTATATTTACAATTACAAAAATGTAATTGGCATCAAAAATGTAATTGAATATAACCCAAAATAAGACAGTATTTGCCTTTCCCATGCTTTCTTTCCTTGCCATATTCACTAGTTAATTTGGGGAATAACCCATTTAAGGATCTAATCAGGTAAATAGGCCATACAAAAAGACTGGATTTGGGAAATACATAGGGCTTAAAAATTACTGGACTCGGAAAACTGGTGTTTATTCTACAGCTAGTACAACACCAGGGACATATTTTATGGCTCTTCTGCTATTTAACTTGTCACTCACACTATAAGAAACAAATACAAGGGGAAAAGAAGCCAAATATCCCTCAACCAAAAGAAAATAAATATTATTTAAAACATTCCCCAAAGAACAACAATGCATGCACCATAATTCTGAATGAAAACTAAATTTCAAGCAGGAAACTGTGACAGAAATGAAACCTGTTTAGAAAGAAAAGAGAAAGATTGTCTTTTACTCAAGAGAGTTTCTTGTTGCTGAGCTTTAATTTCCATTCAGAACCACTGCCTCTACATGGGTGTTTGTATTTTTAAGATTGCAGAACGTATGAGAACTGAGACGATCTCATAATTAGAAAAATATCATTTGTAAAGATATGAAGATACTTTGATCTGAGTAGTCAATTGACAGAAAACAATTCTCTCTTAGACTGAAAAAGAAAATTTTTGGTGGATTTAAAGATTTTTTTCTTCATGGAAGAATAATTATATTGTGCTTGTTCATTAACACTTTCAGCTCAAGACATTATTACCAATTTGCCCACTTGGAAAACTCAATGACCGCTGACTTTGCCTTTGTGTATATATGTCGGAAGCCCCAAAAGAAAAGGGAAAGTCAAGGGAGGACAATGAAGTATGAAAAGTGACCCAATTTGGGCAAGATTCAGAATTGGATGTTGGAAAGACATGGAATATTCTGGTTTTGCTTAATTATAAGTAAACAGAAAAAGCTCATGGAAAACTCTTTCATTAAGTACACATGTATTGAGCATCAGTTCCCAACTAGATATCAGGGATGCATGAAGAGTGAAACATAATCTTGCTACTAAGAAGTTTAAATTTGGTAGAGGAGACAGATCTGTAATCAAAGGTGTTTTTTTTTTTTAATCTTTTTTTTTTTTTTTAGTAGCAACTGTATCCTGATCTTTTGGCCTTACCATAACTAAGTAATAATAAAATCTACATTTTAAAATAAGATGGTGATGAGACTGCAGGCAGAATGTTCCAAACAGGGAGCAGCATGTGCAGAATTCCTAAGGATGAGGAATTCTGTTTCCACTGTTCTGTCTGAACATTCTATCTGCAACCCTCTTTTTCTCCATGGCACCCCCATCACATTACCCACTTTATCTGCTTTCAGCAGTGAGCTAGAAATCTGCAGAGAACAGGTCATAAGTAAAGGGTATGTGGTCAATTTGACCTGAGCCAGAGAAGCTGAAAAGGTGAATAAGCTTGTTCATTCAGTAAGTGTGGTTTGAGCTCCTTCCATGTACCCAGCACTGTTTTAGGTACTCAGAATACATCATTGAACAATGCAGACAGGTCCTTATGCCCATAGAATTAGAGGGCTGGAAGAAGACAAACACACTGTAAACAAGTACACAAGTAAATGCAGAAGACAATTACTGATGATGAGGAGTGCTGAAAGCAGATAAAGTGGGTAATGTGATGGGGGTGCCATGAAGAGAAAGGGGGTTGCAGATAGGATGTTCAGACAGAACAGTGGAAACAGAATTCCTAATTTCTCATTCTTAGGAATTCTGCACGTGCTGCTTCCTGGTTGGAACATTCTGCCTGCAATCCCATCACTATCTTGTTTTAAAATGTAGATTTTATTATTACTCAGTTATGGTAAGGCCAAAAGATCAGGATGCAGTTGCTACTAAAAAATAGTTTGTTGCAGTTCTCAAGAGAAGGGGACATGATCCCATGCAGGGCCATGTGGCAAAACCCTAAGGTTCTTCAGGAGGCAGGGAGAGTGAGAAAGAAAAG
Organism: Urocitellus parryii; assembly: GCF_045843805.1. Taxonomy (NCBI): domain Eukaryota; kingdom Metazoa; phylum Chordata; class Mammalia; order Rodentia; family Sciuridae; genus Urocitellus; species Urocitellus parryii. The sequence continues at coordinate 63,829,414 of NC_135538.1, read as the reverse complement.
TGAGCAAGAATGTTTATTGTGGCTTCTGAGGAAGGAAGGAGCAAGGCAGGGTGAGCATGCTTATGCATAATTAGTTTGGATAGTTTCAGTGGACTTTTGGCATAAGGGCTATCTCTGATCCTCCTGGTATTTGGCACAAGGATCATTAAGACAAAGGAATATTTTCTCTTGAGTGCAGGGGCCAGACAGAGGTAGTAGTTCAGAGTTCTGGGTTGGTTAGTTTGCATATGAAAGATATTTGAGATTTCCAAGAGTTGATCATTCCTGGGAAGTAGTCTCTCCCCAATAAGCAAGACCCCAGATGCCAGAGCATAAATAATACAAAAATAAGAAAATATAGTTAATAAACATCCCTCCTACCCCCAACCCTTACCAAATTAAGTTCTGCTCCTCCTTCAGTTCTCAGGCTTCTCAAGGAAGTCCTTTCTAACTTTTCTCTCCAGATCAAATATAGGCACTCATAGTTCTGTATTCTACTCATTGTAATTTTTTCTCAATTATAACTTTCCATTTATTTTTAATATTTTAGAATTTATGACTCCTTCTTCCAGAAGTCTGTGCACTCTGCAAAACCTGGGCTTGTCTATTTTTGCTCTCTGTGTATTGTCAGTGTCTGCCATGGTCCTAGCACATGATATGAATATGTAGGTGTCTGTCACAGCTGGAGACAAGCCTGGGTAGGCAGGGTTGCTGCACTATGGAATGTGAAGATCAGTAGGTCCAAGTCAAGAAAGGCTGTGCAGAGTCACTGAGTTTGGACTTTTTCCTATAAGCAACAGTAACCCTTTTTTGAGTTTTAAACAGATGATCAGTATGGTCAGATTCTTGTAAAAAAGAGAGAATTGAGAGTTTGATACAGAAGGCAGGTATGGTAATTTATAACACTGTTGCTGGGTGCCCAGACTACAGATGATAAGGGAAAGAAAAAGAAATGCTAAAAAAGAACAGACAGAACTAAATGAGTGTATAGAAATGAGAGAAGGATGTGTACCAGTTCTGAGGTTTCTAGCGTGGGTGGCGAGATGAGGCCACTCTCCAAACAAGAGGATACAGGAGAAGATGCAGGTTTCAGTTTGGAAATACTGATTTTAGTGTGGTTGTGGGATATCCAAGAGAAGATATCTTCTTATAAGCAGTTCAGAAAGTGAATCCAGAACTTAGGAAAAGTCTTGGGTTAATAATATAGATGTAGGAAACATTAACATACAGTTGCTTTATAACTCAACTCTGTGGTTTTTACTTTGGCCATCTTCTTTTTCCCTGACTTAATGGTGCACCTTATTCAAGTCTTGGATATCTAGAAAGAGTGCATTCTTCATGGTGTCTCCTTATATCAGTGCTGAATCATGGTTTGTGGATATCAAACAACAATGTTCAAATATACTTATTGTTCTTTTTTTAAAAAAAATTATTTGTTATTGATGGGCCTTTATTTATTTGTTTATATGTGGTGCTGAGAATTAAACCCAATGCCTCACACATGCTAGGCAAATGCTCTACCACTGAGCCACAACCTCAGCCCCTACTATTGTTCTTGATCCTGCATCCCTCAATCTGCTATATACTTTCCATATGCCAAGCAGATATGGTAAGTGCTTTTCATACGTTACCTCTATGAAAATATTATTAGCTGGTTGAATTTTCTATTTTGTAAATGAGGAATATTGGAAGCTCAGTGGTTTACCCAAGTTTCCCAACAACATAAATGTCAGAGCTAGATTTGAACCAGATCAACTTGACTCCATGGGCCTTGCTTTTCCCTACCAACTGGATTGCCTCTGAGTACCCAGTGACTGATGGTTTGTTCTGCCTTGGATTCAATTATTCTTTCTCTTTCTTTGACATATAAAATATTTATTTTTAAAAGTCTAAAAGTAGATATACAGAAATATTAATAGTGATTATCTCTGCATGATGAAATAATGAATGATTTTTGTTTTCTTTTCCATACCTTATATGTCCTGAATTTTATGAAATGAACATTTATTACTTTTTTTAAATTAGAAACATAATGACACTCTTTATAAATAACAGCAATGATTTTCCCCAGCCACAGTACTACAGGTGAGCATTTAATGAAATTTTACTATTGCTTCCCACCTTCCTCCATCACGTTAATGGAAATCTTTAAAAGTAGAATTATTGATGCTTATTTTGATTACACATGATCTTAGCCATAAAGACAAGAAGTGATGATTTGGCTTAAAGTTCACAGAGCCCTTCTGACCCATGCGGAGACATGTGTGCTATAGCATCATAGAAGGTGTGTTCTCTTTTTCCCTCAACTACTCACTTTATACAGTTAACTTCTGTGGTGAAAACTGTGCATGGCAAGATGAATGGAAACTGCTGATATATCCAGAGAGCACTGGAAATCTGGGGACATTATACTCTAGAAGAAGAGAGGAGAAATGAAAGGCTGAGGTTGGGAGAACCTTCTCTTATAACTGATGTTTCTTTTATACACAAACATATGTCAGTTCCCTTCCCCTTTGCTGTTCAGTTGACCAAGGCATGGATCCATTTAGCCTTCTTAATTCTCCATCATTAAACTAGAAATGCTTTATTAGACTAGACTTATACAAATTATATCCTTAGAAATTTTTCAGACTGTGGAAAGTGTTAAACAATTGCCTTAAAAAGAAACAGCAAAAAATAAGCATAACTTTTAAATACCCCATTAGAAATTTTTTTGTTTTCTGTAATTTTGAATTGAACTGCTTTTAGGTTGTAGGCTTCTAATTAAAAGAGAGCCATTATCTCCATATAAAGATTCAAAAATGCCTAATAAAGGATTTTTAACTACCAATACACAGTCCAGTCCAAACTCAGTTGTATACACCTTTATGGCAGGAGAACATGTGGGGGAAAAACATTACCCTGGCTCTGTGCCCATCACCTTTTGCTTTGCAGAGCTTGGTTGTTTTGCTTCTGCCCATGTTCACCTCTGTATGTCATGCTGCTGGGTGCTACATCAGAACTGGGGCACCACTTGGTCATGCCACTGTAATACTTACAAGGCACTGACTTTCCATCAGGCTTCTAGATGACCACACAGTAATTTATTGGGGTGCCAAATGGTATCCAGGGTCACTTTGTACATGTATTTGCCAGAAGTAATGCTCTTATTCCAAGGAGATGGTCCTAAAGCTCTCAGTAGACTTTCCATATGCAGGGATTACCTATCCTTTTCCTCCCAGAGAAGAAGTTGCCAATCCTAAGAAGTAAGATTTGAAGTTTAAATGTTACTTGAAAAATTAATACTGGAGTCAACTTCTGAGTTCCTTTGATAAAATCTGCTGAATGAGAAGTGACGGTATTTTGATTCTGTAGTTTTGAATAGACCCTTAGATATTTGAGTTGTAATGGACTTTAGTGATAATCTGTGGTAAACTTTATTTTAAAGATAAGCATTTAAACTTTTTCAATTGTGTTGGCAAATAGAGTTGTTAAGAGTCAACTTTCTGAAGTCTTCTAGCTTTACTCCTGTTAGGAATATAATTGTAGTATTGTCTACCACTGTTTTAGTCACCTCTTTCACCACTATGACCAAAAGATCTGACAAGAACAATTCTAGAGGAGAAAAAGTTTATTTGGCTTTCATGGTTTCAGAGTTGACGGATGGCCTACTCCAATACTTTGTGCCCGAGGTGAGGTAGAACATCGTAACAGAAGGATGTGGAGGAGGAAAACAGCTCAGCACATGGCAATCAGGAAGCAGAGAAAGACTGTTCTGCTTACCAGGAGGAAAATATATACACCAAAGGCACCCCTCAATGGCCCACCTCCTTCAGCTGTACCCTGATGAAAGATATCACCCAATTAATTCCTATCAGAGGATTAATGCACTGATTAGGTTACAACTATTATAACTCAATCATTTCACCTATAAACATTCTTGCATTGTCTCACACATAAATTTTGGGGGCACACCTCATATCTAAACCATAACACTCACCCAAATTTATAGAATCTAAAATAGATAAATTTAATCAGGAGGCCATAGTGATGAAGCCACTGGTACTCTGAGTTGTTTTTGCAATTTCTTTATTATATATTTTATTATTTAAAATGGCACTCATTAGCCAATAAAATCTAAAATGGGAGCCACACATATAAATTAAAAATTTTCTTGTAGCCACGTTAAGGAAAGTAAAAAGAAACAAATGAAATCAATTATTATAATATATGTCACACAATATAACTAAAAGAAGATAATGTAAACATGGTCAACATAGAAATTATTGAGATATTTTCCATCTTATTTTTCTTACTCTGCACTTGATGTGTATTTATACTTACAGCACATTTCAGTTTAAACCTGCTACATTTCAAATGTAGAATAGCCACATATGGCTAGTGGTTCATATTGAGTATCACAGATTTAGCACATATTCACTTAAATTTTCAAATATTATGGAAGCAAACATATTAACATAGAAAAATATTTTAGAAAGAGTTCTTAATACATTTATTTAACTAGAAAAAGAGGGTAAATTGTTGAACTTACTTAAATAAGTCAAAAGAGTAAAAATAGCTATTTCATGGCATCCTGCATCCCATATGTTGTTGGAAATATTGCTCACATATTAATAATTATAAGGTAAAAATGAGGAGAAATTAGAACATAGCCCACTCTCATTCTACTTAAACTAGGCAAGTTTTCCATCCACAGATGTGTGTGCCATGATGATTCTCACAGGGTTATGTTGACAAAGGTTCCCAGTAGCCACAGCTTTCTAGAGGCATAGTTGTAAAGCCCTGGTTATCAGCTTGAGAGGGTGAGAGGCAGGTAAAATCCTCCAAAATTGAATCATTGCAGTAGAAAGACTCTTAAAAGGTGGGAGAGAATACTAATGGTGGTCTGAATGTTTGAGGTTAGCAAAAAAAAAATTATAAATCATTCACCTTAGGTAGATTCATTATTGACGTATTTGGGACAGGAGTCTTTTCTATGCTATTTCCTCATTTCCTGAAACTTTACATGGAAAAACCTGTCTTTGAATTTCATTGAATCAGGATGAGTTGTTTTTACTTTTTAAAGACGTACTTGGTTTGAAGTTTTGGAAAAATAGCAGTCAGTCTGTCTTCATAGAGTTTGTGTCATTTCTCTTAAATCTCAGTTCACTTGCCCTTACATTACCTTTAGTCAAAAAAAGAGAACTGTAGGATATGGTAAGGGTAGTATTTTCTTGTTGGTAAAATATTTTTAAAAAGTTGCAAAGTAACATTTCAGGCAGTGAGACCAGAAAAACCTTTTAGTAAGTACATTTATAAAGCTGTTTTTAAGTATATAGGTTTTGAGAGAGGTAAATTAAGGAAAAATTATAAATCCTAGTATATCATTTCTCTGCTTAGAGCCTTAAAAATTGATATTTTTTAGTAGGGCATCATCATGTATAATACTGGGGTACATTTTAACATAATCAAACATGCATGGAATATAATTTGCTCCCATTCAATTTGCAGTACTTTCCCTTTCTTTCCTTCTTCCCTACTCCTTTTCCCCTTCCTCTACTCTATTGGTTTTGCACCATGAGAAAAGACATTCCACCCTTGACTTTCTGAATCTGGCTTATTTCACTTAGCATGATAGTCTCCAGTTCCATCCATCTACCAGCAAATGCCATAATTTCATTCTTCTTTATGGCGGAGTAAAACTCATTGTGTATATATACCACATTTTCTTTATCCATTCATCTGTTGACAGGCACCTGTGCTGGTTCCATAACTGGGAACTCCAGTCAGAATGGCAATTACAAGAATACAAATAAATAAATGCTGGCAAGGATATGCGTTTGTTGGGGGGGGGGGATACATTCATACATTGTTGGTGGAAATGCAAATTAGTGCCACCATTCTGGAAAGCAGTGTGGAGAGTCCTCAAAAAAACTAGGAATGTAACCACCATATGACCCAGCTATCCCACTCCTTGGTCTTTAGCCAAAAAAACTAGAATCAGCCTACTTTAGTGACACAGCCACATCCCAATGTCTATAGCAGCAGTCCCATTTCTGTCTATAACAGTCCCATTTCTCCTACCCCCATCATGAAAACCTTAGTGAGTCAATCTGAATTTCTTGCCTGCTCTATCTTGGATTGATTTCTAAGAGATCTTTCTTCGTTTTTATTTTTTGGCACCCAGGAATTAAATAGCTTTAATTACTTGGATCTGTACAGACTTGCTGACCTCTTTAACCTCACTTTGTTGGAGAAAGCAGTGATCGATTTCTTAGTGAAACATCTCTCTGAACTCCTGAAGAGCCGACCAGAAGATGTTCTAACGCTTCCTTATTGCCTGCTTCAGGAGGTCCTGAAGAGCGACCGCCTGACTTCTCTGAGTGAAGAACAGATCTGGCAGGTAAGGGAGCTCTGCTTGGGTCCTCTGTTGGCATCAAGAGTGCGTGATGTTATTAGAAGTTAAAGAATTGACACTGTGCTGTCGTACATATCTAAAAAGAACCAAAAGCATTGAGAAGCAGTGACTATTATTTTATCTGGTTTGGTCCTCCATGGGGTCAAACTTTTAGAAGCCCTGCTCCCTTAATGGGCACATGATTGGAGAACACCAGCCCTTGAGGCTCCCAGAGCTCAGCTCACTATGGGTGGTGCGGCCTAACGCAAAGGACTATAGGTGAGATTCCTCAGACTCACTGTGGCTTCCAGAAACTCTAACATGTTAGAAAAAGGGAAAGGAGGTTTTTCTTTTCTTTTCTTTTCTTTGTGGGGGAAATGTTTCTTGAACTGAAGATGAGAAGAATGGATTGTAAAGTGATATTTATGCATATTCAAGGCAAGTGGAATCAGAATAAATTCTGGAATTTCTTGTAAACAATTCAGAAATGTCTTTATTGTAATAGAGAACAACTTGGACCTCAAATGAAATGAATTTCTAGAAAACTCTCTCTCTCTTTTTTTTTTTTTTCTGGTTCATTCTGAGTTCATTGCTACTTTCCTAAGCCCTGCATTTTCGTCTGACAGAACATTCTTTTCACATTGTGTCACTACTTTGTCTAGTAGATAGAGGGATGATTTGTGTTTTGACATCAATTATCCAATTTGAATCCTCTTCTCATTCTTTTTTTTTTTTAATTTTTTTTTTTTAGTTGTCAATGGATATTTATTTATTTATTTATATGTGGTGCTGCAGATCAAACCCAGAGCCTCACACATGCCAGGAAAGTGCTGTACCACTGAGCCACAACCCAAGCCCCCTCTTCTCATGCTTGAATATCTACCTGGTGCCTTTGGGACACAGAGACCATGCTCCCCTTTCCTCTAATACTGTCTGTCTCACTCTCTGAAGCAGTGGCTACCAGGGTGCCAGGCTTCAGGATTTCCTGATCATTTGAAAAATAGCTAAATGCAGAGTACATGGGAATAGTTCCAGTGCTCTGTTGGCTAATGAAACAATAAGTTCCTAAGATCTTATCAAATATATTCAGAGATTATTTTAATTCTGGCGAAAACGGAGTCTTGTAGAGCTGTTAATTATCCAACCATCTGATTCTATTGGATGATGATTCCTGATGCCTCTTTTGCTTCTTTCTTTCTATGAATTTCTTTAATCAGCAACCTCCTTCATTATTTGGAATAATAAGAGCTACCTCCCTGGTCCAAAACTCTTTGCAACCTTAGTGACTTATCACAACAGGCCTAAAGAATGACTATTACCAGCTCCATCTTCTAGATGATGAAATCAGGCTTCAGTGTCTGACTCAGAATTATAGCCAAGCCAGCTTTCAAATCCAGTTCTGCTGACACCTGCCCTATCTCTCCACTATTCCATACACTGTCTTGATTTTTTAAAAAAATCATAGTTTTTTGCTGTTTCTTGGGTATTTCTGGGGATGTTTATTTAAGCAGAGATTGGAAGTGTCATGAGGATATGATTTTAGTAGACATTTCAAACATAATCATCTGAATTTACTTTGGACAATTCGCAGTGGGAAATAGCCAAATTTTCTTCATTTCCCAAGGGAAAAAGAAAGACTTGGGATAAACTCTGTATTTAATTTTTCCTAACTGAATTGAGATCTGAGTCCAACCATCCTTGTGGCATCTATCTCCTATTGTAGAGAATAAGAGAAGCACTGCCAGCAATCAACATGGAAATGTGCAGATGTCTGAGTGTCAAGAAAATTCCATACTGTCCACTTAAGAGTTATCATAATTGCCTCTCTAAAGGTTACTAATGTTATAATGTAGAATTTTCAAAACTGGTTTCTGCTGCAGGCAATAGTTATTTTTTAGACCTGGTACTCAAGGAAGAATTAAAAGACTCACATAAATATTATCAATTTAGGCATTCAGCAGGCAATAAGAAACTGTTTTTGCTTTATCTTAGTAACTAAGTAATTCCCTCATACTCAACTCAATAGAGAAAAATCAAATCAGACCAGCTATATTGCCTCAAGTATAGTTAAGTTCATCATTTTTGCTGAGGTTATACTAGTAATGCAATATACCATGGAAGAATCTAATATTCAGCCTAGGGTGAAGATTGGGTATGCCAGAGGATTAGTGTCAGGGTGCTTTATAGAAGTGAAACTTGACGGACAGGCTGGAGACAGATCTACAGAATCTCATTAAATAGCTGAATTGTTCATTACGAAACGTTCTCACTGTAATAAAGTGCTCATTGACTTTGACAAATCCCCATCCCATGTCTTAAAAAGAACAGTGAGGCAGAGGGTGTTGAGGAGGAGAAAGGAAATTGGCACAAAGTAGGACAGGTAATAGCAAAGCAGATGGAAGGGTAGTGCTATTTGATTAATATGTGAAACCGGTAGCTTAGGTGAGAGCACAGTAAACATGCACTGCCTTTACCCAGGTGGCAGTTACACTGTGGGCTGACAATGTAATCTGGGACAATCCCTTTTTTGGTGAAAGTCTAATTTTCATTATTCACCAGACTTCACACAGTCTGGCTCTGAAGACTTGTCATAAGAATCTTCAAATTATCCTCACTGAACAAACACTTTTTTTTTTTTTTTTGCTTTTTCCTTCCTGCTGGTACTAATCCAGTCCCTTTCCTTGATAAAATGTGCTATAGGCTGCAGTAACCATACCATTCTGTGAGTCCATGAGTTTGTAAAATGCCCCAAGATTCTGCTTTGCTTTTCTCTTTTTCTCCATTTTTCCCTCATGAACAATTATTTTCCTCTTTTCCTTAAACTACTTAGTCCAGTGATTAACTTTACTCTGTGTTCAGAGGTAATATAAAGACTTGCACCACAGTCACACCTTAGATGTGTGAGAATATAGAAATACTCTCCAAAAAATTTGCTTTTTTAAAAATTCAGTTCAATTTGGCTCAACAAACAAACAAAAAAAAAAATTGAGTTTTGTATGTCAAGACCAGTGATTTCTCCCAAAGTGGCTAGTGGTTACTGGTTGCAAAGAAAGACAAGGCTGATCGGTCCATTGGCACATGCCCATAATCCCAGGATTTGGGGAGGCTGAGTCAGGAGGATCACAAGTTCAAGGCCAGTGTCAGCAATTTAGGGAGACCATCAGTAACTTAGTGAGACCCTGTCTTAAGACAGGGTCTTAAGTTAAAAAGGACTAGGGATGTAGCTCAGTGGAAAAGTGCCACTGGGTTCAATTCCCAGAACAAGAAGGAAAAAAAAAAAAGCAAAGAAAGGCAGCTAAAAATGAGCCATAATTATGAGGCATGAGGTCACTCATATTTGTGACCTGGTGAATCTCTACCAGTTTTATTTTTCTTTCATGGTGTATCTCTAATTTAGAACTTCATTTTGATAGGGTCCTGTTAAATATCTTGTGTTAGATTCAACATATAATTTCAGATACTGAGCTGAGATCCTGCCCCAAGTGGCTGAGTGATAGGAGAAATGAGAAGATGCTGGCAAAAGAGCACAAACTTTTTTTTTTTTTTTTTTGTAGTGCTGGGGATTGAACCCAGGGCTTCATGCATGCAAGATAAAGCACTCTACCAATTGAGCTATATCCCCAGCCCAAGAATACAAAACTTTGAGTTATGAGATGAACTAGACCTGGATATTTAACATACAACTTGGGTGGGAATGAATATATTCATTAATTTGGCTGTGGTAATCATTACATAATATGTACAGGTATCAACATCACATTGCACACCTTGAATATATACAATCCAAATTTGTCAGTAAAATAGTTTGAACAGAATTTTTTTGTAGTTTTGGGAGATCAAGCCCAGTTAAATAGTTTGAAATAAATAAATAAGCCAGAATATGGCAACTCTTCATTTTAAAGAAAATCTCAGAATGAAATAAGGAAATTATTCCATACCACTCCAACACTTGAGACCTGTGTTCATTTTCACAGGAAGCACTCCCCAGTCTTACTTTTCTTCTCAGGAAAGTATATCCCCTGCCTCTTTAACCTCAGATTCTCTTTCACCAGATTAAGAGGAAGACTACCACATTTCATGAGAGTATAGTTTATAGAAAATGTCTTAATATAGCATAAATACTTAGACAAACTAATATTAGGGAAGGTTTGGATTTCCATCCATCCATGAGTGTTTATTGAGCACCTATGAACTGCCCTAAACCATTCTGGAGTTGATGGCAGAGAACAGGTTTGCTAATCCCATTTCCCTGTTCCAGAAAAGGGATCCTTATGATTTTAAGACAGTAAGACAACTCTCCAAATTATTAGTTCATCTCTGAAATAGCAGAGTATTTTGGAATAGATAGTTTGTGGAAATAAAAATGAATATTTCTTGAACACCTATTACAGCCAAGCATAGTGTTTCAAACTAGATCCCTCAAAAGCTTTACCAAAATATTGAAGATTAAATTAGAGAGATGTATTTTACTTTCATCTCTGAATGTGGAAACATTTTTATTTTCCTTTGATTATTATTAATTTGCGATTTCCCACTTTTAGTAGGAAAGACTTATTATTTTATAAGAACAGTACTTTCCTTCCTTGGCTAACCTTGGAATCTTATAAATTAATTATTATTAAGTTGCTATTTCCTACTTGTAGTAGGAAAGGACTTTTATTTTGTAAGAATAGTACTTTTCTTGATTACCCTTGGGATCTTATCAATGCTTTTCTTCCTTTATTAACCTTAGGTTTGAGAGCACCTCTTATTTATATTTGGAGCCTAGCTTTGCCTGGACTTATGTGGATAATAATAATAAACAATTCATTGTATGTTGTCAAACAAGGTCAGACCTCAGCAGAGAGTCTGTTTTATCCTAGTTATGTCCCATTTTAATATGTCAAACAGGGTTCATGTAATCTGTTTGAGGGTTGGGTGTGGGGGTAATCCTGTTTATATTTGTCTTTGATTATCTACTCCCAGAGGTTTAGGCTGAACCCATAGTGTTTACATTGTGCATTGCCATATAATCCCCTTGCACTCCATAAATAATAAAAACAATAATGTAGAGTTTTCATATTACAGTGTATTGAATGGGTAGTAAAATGTCCTGCTATTCTACATGAGGCTGTGGTATACAAAATGAGTTTGACTTTTTAAGGACTGCATTTTCCGTTATATTTTTGTTGGAAATTTGCTTCCATAAATTATATTGTTAATAATATATTCACTTTATAACTCTAGGGACATAATTGTTTAGAGTGGTCAACAACCTCTAAATCAGTGGCTTTTTCTTTGTTTGTCTTTTACAAGCCCCTCCTAGGCTTTTATCTATACCACAAAATCATCCCCTTTAAAGGTTTGATTTAATCATTTTCCTCAAAAGGAGTCCCAGTAGGTGAACCCAAACAAAAAGCTACTAGCCCTGGGTAGTTGGAAAATAGAGGACACTTGTGATGCATTTAGCTTTCATCTTTTATCTCTTGATGATAAATTGACCCACATGTACCTCTGGCCTAGGAGAAGCAAGTTCTTCAAGCAGTGCTCTATGTCAAACCATACGATATTTCTAAATTGAATACCACATCCCAGTTTTGAGAACGCTTCTGCATTTATTATTGCTCTGTTTCTCCAATGATACAGGCAGGGAAATTGAGATAACAAACTTAGAAATGAAATTCTTGTCCTCTAATTCTTGGACTCTGTCCATTTAGGTCCATATCTTCTAAATTTACTCAAGAATAAGGGACACAAAGATGCATCAAATTAATGCTGTGCCTTTCAAAAAAAATTAAGAAGTGCTTGACCATTGGCTTTCCTGGTGTCATGTACACATATTGAAAGGATGGTGGCCACTCGGCCTGCCTCCATGTCTGTGTCATCTTGCTGATTCTAATCCTTTGTTCCAGGCCACATGCCTCATTCATTTTTTTCATTAATTCCTAGTCATTCTTGAGTACCTACTCTGCTCCACCTATCCTATTGAGTACTACTTTCGTCTCTACAGGATGGGTGCTAGAGTCAGTAATGGAAAGGACCAAGGGAAGGGGCGCTGCTTTCATCAATCTTGCAGTCTGATGCAGATCTTTCAGCCTGCTTCTTTCCCACTGTGCCTCATTCCCTCCCAGTGGTGATTGATTTGTGCCAAGGATTAATTTGCTAATTTGGGACATGTTGAAATGATATGGCTACAATGCAAAGTGAAATGTTCTTGTTAGGATGGTTCTGCACCACCCAGCATCCCTTTGTCTTTTCTTCAGTGCCTTGTTTATTGTTGAGTCTCATTCATGTGCATACCCATGAGAAAAGTTACAAACTTTTCTCAATCCATGTGGTATAGTGCAAGTTAAAGATAATTAGATTATGGGAAATATATCTTCATTCGTTTATTTATTGTGGTGCTGAGGATTGAACCCAGAGGTGCTTTACCACTGAACTACACTCCCCAAATTGTTTTATTTTTTATTTTGAGACAGAGTCCTTCTGAGTTACTGAGGCTTCCCTGGAACTTGCCATCCTCCTGCCTAACCCTTCTGAGTCATTTGGATAATAGGCATGCTCCACCATGCTCAGCTAACGTTCACATTTTAAATGCTAGGACTTTGAAAACTAAAAATGGTATAAAATACTGTGGCCTGAGAATTCTTATCCTCAGACAAAATTGTAGTCTTTCATCATGTTCCCCTCCTTCCTCAATCCTGTTTCATACAGACATTGTAATATCATTATTGTATTTTTTCCCAAATAAGCATTTTTATTCATGATATCTCATCCTGTGTTTTTTTTCTAACTTACTATTCTTTTTTAAAATTTTATATATATATATATATATATATATATATATATATATATTGTTGTTGTTGTTGTTGTTGTTGTTTTAGTTGTAGTTGGACACAACACCTTTTTTTATTTTTATGTGGTGCTGAGGATCGAACTCAGCGCCTCACACATGCTAGGCAAGCGCTCTACCACTGAGCCACAACCAATCAAATTTGTCCTATATCTCAGTTTTCTTCCTGAAACTTCTATAGTTCTTCCCAATTACATAGTCTTTTATACAAATGTGAGTGAGGAAATCTCCATTTTCTTCTTAGTAGATGGTAGTGAAGAGAATAAACAGTGGCTGCCTTGCATCCCAAATAGTGCTGCCCAGAGGGTGTTTTATCTTCTAAGAGCCCCCAGCTGGACACTGAGTAATGCTGCTATTTCGGGGCTTGGCGCTGGAAACTGCCAGAGTGTGTATTTAGTCCTTCCCCCCCTTATCTACGTGTAGTTAATTCCTCTGTGAGGATTCATCCCAAGTAGCTTGAATAGTGGCTTTGCTGCTGTTTGTCTGGGCTGTGTGCCTTTGTGAGACACATGACACGTTCATTTCAGAGGGACTTTGCTCCAGCTAATCCTCAGCACTAGAGCTGAGCGTTGTCAAGTAGCTGTGAGGGCAGTGATTATCAGAAATTACAGGAGACCCAACTTGTATTCAGGTGCTGTTGTTCCCATGAGTTAATAGTTTCTTTTTCTTTTTTTCTTTCTTTTTTTTTTTTTTAAGAATGAGCACAACAGAACAAGGTGATTTATGAGATATGACATATTTATGTTCTCTGCTTCTAATTTTCATTGTGATTCATGTTATTTCCAGACTGATATTTTTGTTGTTGCTGCTGTGAGAAGGAAAAAGATGACTGGAGAATATTACTTATGCATTGGTGGCCTGCAGTAATATTCCTGCTACCTGGGTTATCAGGGACTTAAAAATAAAAACCCAACCATAAGCTATATATGAGGTAGAAACCCTGAGGCTAGGCACAGAAGTCTATCAATAATAACAACAATAATTCTTTTCAAGCCTAGAGAGCTTCATATTTTAAAGCATTTTTACACATATTTCACTAGTGTCTCTCATCAGCCTCACTAAGGCTAATGAGGCAAGTTTTATCCAAATTTTGACTAATGAGAAAACCAAAGCTCTCAGAAACTTAGAAGCTTGCACAATTCATTTCATGGTATAGGCGTAAATGGAGGTCTCACTGGTATTCCCTTGAAATACACCAAATCTGTTTAAAAAAAAAAAAAAAAAAAAAAAAAACCTCAAAGTACCTTATACATCTTGGAAGTCAGAGGTTTTTATACCTTACTCTATAATGAATGGGCCAGCCATAGATCTCCTAATAAATTACCAGTTTTCATTTTCACCTGTTGTCAACTTTGTGGGAAACTGCAAAATGACTTCAATAAAAGTAGTACAGGAAAGTATTGCTAAGGGTCTTTTTTTTTTATCACAGCCCAGAAGATTTGGACTCCAGATGGGCTGATGAAGAAGAATGGTTAGAGAATTCTAGCAGAGGGAGGGAACCCCCATTCATTCCTTCAAAGTACAAGATGGTAGAGTATAAAACAGGAAAGTGATAAGGGAGAATCACTTTTAAATCCTATGAAGAGATTTAAATCAGTATAAAAGAGAACCTGGAGCACCATTATTTATGTTGCAGTGATAGAGACTGCGTGGGAGAGTCTGCATGTTGTTATCCCTATCTGGGACTAAAAATTGCATGGAAGGAATGGAAATTATTAATCATTATGTCTTCATTTTTTGCCCAATATATTGAAAACTTAGAAATTTATGCTGCAGAAATTGACAGTTAGGTGATGGCTTAGATATGGGGTTTAAGAGAAAAGGAGAAAAATATTAATTTATTGACATTGATAAATGATAGTCTCTTCCCAACATAAATTAACTTGTGGGCCCATGTCCTGCAATATCAGGCCAATTGAGGGGGCATGGTGTTCATGCTGGTTGGCTATGTCAGACCACAGTAGATTCCTGTTCCAGGCATTCTAAGGGAGATCTAAATTTCCCTGTGGAGTGGCTCAGAGGCCCCAGAATTATTCATATTCAAAAGACATGTCTGGAGAAGCCTCAGCATTTATGTTGGACACTGATGTCCTTATACACTGCCTCTCTACCTCTGCTCTAAGCCTTTTGTTACCAGTAAAAATGAAGAACATCTGGACTAGACATACCTTGAAAAGTGATTATTCTAAGATAATAACTGGGGGGACCATTCATTTTTAGCTTTAATTCTTAGTCTTCTTTTTTGCTCATTGTGCACAGTCATTGGTGATGTTCTGCTCCCAGTCCCACCATCTCTTTTGTGTTATTTTGAGTAGCACTTGGAAGCATTGCAAGGAATTTCTGATACTCTGGTAGAGAAAGAATACCCAAGAAGATGAATCCTTTTGGAGAGGGGGGGAAAAAAAAGATTTCAACAGGTTCTAAAGGCAGACATCCAAGATTTCTAACATTGTTCCCTTGGTTTAGAGAAAGTATTACAAGTTGGGGTTGGTAAGTCTTACATGTATTATCTACGCTTTAAGGACAGAAACAATGAGCCTTGCATGCTAAGCTGAATGGATGTATCTTCTTTGTGTTCCTGTTGATGAGAAATGCCCACACTCTATCTCCTCTGGCCACACAAGGAAATCATGTAATTAAAGAAGTGATGGATGGTATGCTAAAGTTTAAACGTTTTAGGAAGACCTATCTTATTAACACTTTAAAACAAGTGAGCATAATATCATTAATTTTGATTAATTCATTTGCTCTTAATACAGCTTTTAATTTGTAATTCTATGTGAATTACAATGTAATTTGGCATTAATTATACTAAATTGACTGTAAGTCAGCCAATCACAATGGGAAATTATTCACAGCTGAAAGTAAAACTAAAACTCTCCATCCAGAAAGGATGACACATAGCGAAGAGGCAAATACACTTAGGCATCCCTCTCTGACTATGGATTGACATTGGACTAAAGGATTGCTTATTCTACTCTCTGCTGGGACTACATACTCTTTGGAGTGAAAGCCCCATATCCAATTCAAGGTAAATAATAAAGTAAACAAAGGGATTGATTCATCAGGTTTTTCAGTTACCCTGAAGAATAATTTTGTTCTTCTCATGTAAGATTTAGGCAATGTGGAGGGGGCAACACAGTGTTTTAGAATGATTAATCCCACACCCCTAGGATTCTGAGGGCTAGAATAGGAATTTATTCAAATCGTTCTTCCTTTCATCTTCAAATTTTGTGAACGGGCCAGGAAATCCTGTTTTAAACTTACGTGCAGTCAGAATTCTGAAGCCACCCCCCATTTGACCTATACACAAACTGCCTTCTAGGCAGAAGGAATTCATGCCTTAACAAACCAACCTCACATTGTGAGAACTAACTCCTCAGGAGATGATGGAGTGTGTGTCATTGATAAAGCTTGCTGGAGGTACCTGTGAACACACTAGAAGTAAAGCAAACTGCCAGAGAAGTTGGGTATTTGAGAAAGTGGGAGAGAACAAGGATGGATTTGGAAAATATATGTGTTTGAACCATTTGCCAGATGTCTTCCTTTGAAAATTATCTTGAAAACAAAACTAAACTTTGAGATATTACAGAAAGTCATAAGACAGATCTTGGCAATATTTTGCTTGAAGCCTATGTGCATGTAGGCAGAACTGTGAATTTTGTACATTCTGGGTTTTGTACATTTGTGGTCAATAATTGACACATAAATGAGGTGTAGCTCTTAGGAAGCAAATTTGGCAAACTATTGCATGGAAACTTCAAGGCTATTTTTTTTTAAAGAAAGAGTGAGAGAGAGGGAGAGAGTGGGAGAGAGAGAGAGAGAATTTTAATATTTATTTTTGAGTATTTGGCGGACACAACATCTTAGTTTGTATGTGGTGCTGAGGATCGAACCCGGGCCGCACGCATGCTAGGCGAGCGCGCTACCGCTTGAGCCACATCCCCAGCCCCTTCAAGGCTATTTTTTAATGACATTTCTCTTGCTTTGTTAACTATATACCTTTGTCTCATAATTCCAATACACTATTAGCAAATAAATTGGCCTAAATTTTATGATTAAAAAAAAAAAAAAAAACTACTCTAAATCCTGAGTCAGCAGCCACCCTCTACTGTTTTGCAATGATGCTGACCATAGTTCAAAAGGACATGATCTGGAGCACCATAATCCCAAGTGTTGAAATCAGGCAAGGCCCAAATCCCCCAAATCTACACGTGTACACACACACACACACACACACACACACACACACATACACACACACATATACATATACACATGCAAAGCATGTGAATATGAATCTTTGCAGCTGAAAAGCTTTCCTTTGCTTTGTAGTACTGTTCTAAATCATAATATTCCTGTGATTAACTATTTGATCTCAAAATTAAAGATGAAAATAGAAATTAGAGGCTTACTGTGTTACTCCAAGCATCTTTTCCAATAATTACGAAATATTTTAAGGATTTTAATGTCTATGGTTTGTTAACAAAAACAACTATGTAAATGTACCATTATGCCATTATACCATTTCAATTTTATCTAAATCCTTCTTATATCAAATTTAGCCTGCCTTATCACAGAATTTTTATTCCTGTCCCTCCACAGACCCTTTTTAAAATTTTTTTTAATATAGGCATTGGATTGGTGGGCTCCAGTCTCTTCCCCACTACTTGGGGTTCCCAGTGTGGCTTCAAGTTCTTAACCAAAAACAATTCCCATTTGATGCATACTCTCTGATGAATAAACTCTTTTGAGCTCTTAATGGGCATATTATTCTTCAAGAACAGTAAGAATTCTGGGAGAAGAACTAATACTAAAGTGAACTGAGCAGTGGGGTTGAGAGAAAACATTTACAAGGATTCCTGTCCTCGGTTTTATCTTCTCATCATTTAGAATGCTGGCAGAATAAATGGGTCTGCTAATCAAACAGCACTGAGAGGTTAGGTCATTGGAAGCCTTTTTAGTCATTTTGTGCTTTTCAAGAGTGAATTTGTTAGAATTATGCTGAATACCCACTTAAAGCCTCAGCTGATAACCCTACCTGTGTTTTATAACTCTGCACTGTCAGAACTCATAATAAGTCAAACATTCTTTCAGTGGTGCTCATAAGGGAGGGAAAAAAAGCCCCACAAATTTAAGAGTAATTTCAGATTGTAAATGAAAAGGAGAGGCACGACTGTTCATTTGCACCAATCATGCCTTCCTTTCATCTGCTCTGATTAGGCCTGGTGCGGTTTCATCAGACTCCTCCATCACCGAGCTGTCACTCCAGCCGTCTGTTGATTGAAAACAATCAAGGCTCTGATGGCACAATTATTCTGACCCTTTAACTAGAGGCTGCTGTGATAATGAAAGGTTGATTATGATAGTTTGTGCCTCTTTCAGTTTGCCAAGAAGGTTAATTTGGGCATCAGACGGATGTTTAATGGGCGCTTGCTGGCTACACTGAGGTAAATGAGAACGTGCAGTCTTGGATATTGCACGGATATAGTTTGGCTGTCAATCATTGTCATTTGGAGTTTGTGCCTCACACTCTGGAAATCACATTTTATTTTTTCCTTGGGATTTAATTTATTCTGTGCCCTGAGGAAGTTCTTTCACTCGGTGACCTTCACAGCAGCTTTCTCTGCCTTTTTTTTTTTCTTTTTTTCAAATGGAGCTCAAAGGCACAACACATCTAGAAGAGCATTTTTCTTTCATTTTCACTTAAAAATGGAAACTTTAAAAATCCATCCTTATCACTGCCTTCCAATAGAGCAAATGTTCCCATTCTGATTGTGCAGTGGGGAAGTAGAAGCGACAGGGATGCTCTGGCCAGTTTGCTAATGCAGCAGCTCACACAGTCTGCACTGTTTCTTACACCAACCAGCAAAAGTAGCAAGTTCAAAATGGGCACATGGATGGAACTGAAGGCTCCATTCTCCTTCCATTTCTCTCACTAACCTGTCTCACAACTTGGTCTGGGGGATGGGGGGCTGAAGACAGATATTTGTCTGTAGAAGTACTGAGGTTATTAAAAGTTGCAAATTTCAATTTGTATAAATCCAGAGCCTAATCCTGTAGCTGTTTGAAGTATAGAATAAAAACGATGCAGGCATCTAATAATGCCAGTGTTTACAATGTGTAGCTCATACTGTAATGAGTTTTGTAGTTCTTTTCTGCATACCTTTTAAAAAGAAAAATAGAGGAAAAGAAAAAAAAATAAAGGAAAACCCTTATTTCTGTCTCCAAGCTGTGCATAGTGGTCTCATGTTAGATGCCTAGAGAGCTAGAATCATTTTTCTGCTTTTGTTTGTGTTGTCTTCATTTTTCCCCCAATTCAGCAGCATATTTTTGCTTAGCCTTGGACATTTTTTCTCATGTGTCAATTGTAAAACAATTAAGTCTATAGATGTTAAAATCACAGTATCATAATGATTGTAATTTTACTTCGAGTGTTCCATTTTCACATTATTTATTCATTGCTTTTTTTAATAAAGCTATTTGTTTTTGAATAGTGAAAAACATTAGGTGATAATTCAGTCTTACCTGAAGAGACTCCTAAAGTGAATTAAACCATGGAATCCAGTTACTGTTTTAATGCCACCCTTATTTAAGCAACAGTGCTTGTTGAAAGTGTTTATTTAAAAGGAAGTAAGAATAACAATGGTATCACCAGATTCTTCACAACACTAGACCACAAAGACTTTTGTTTTTTGTTTAGCTTATGGATAAAATAACCCTCAGGAATGCTTCATAAAATTATTGATTAGTTTGGTCTTCATTTTTTGAGCAATGGAAAATAAAAAGACAATTAGAGAAATGTGTCAATCAACTCAATCAATTTTGAGGGGTTATTTAGAAAAGTAGTGTGAGGTTTCATTTTACTATTACCTTGTGGTATCTGTGACAATGACTGATTTTATAGGCCCACTATGTTAGCAAATTAAAGGGACTCAAGCAAAGGCCATCTCCTCTTAAAGGAAATATGATTTGTAATTTCAAATCAATGTTAGTCTAAACCTGACTGGATTCCAACCCCCACCACCCTAACCTGTGTATTTGTTATGTAGAAGTATGGAAAACTCATCTCCCCAGTAGAGGACTTTCCCCGTGTCTTCCCAAGCCCTCCATGACACACCTATCACTGTTCTCTCTCACTGTCTCTGCCCCTCGCCCCCGGACTGTGTGCCCACCTGTGTGATGTCTCCCTCAGAAGGTCTCACCAAGCATCTGACACTTCATAGCCCGGCATGTGCTGGCAGTTATTCTACATCCAGGACTGGATCTGGTTATTGGGTGCAGTTTTCTTTTCCTCCTAGTCTCCACCTTCCAAGTTCCCTTGCTATTCCTGCTAACTTAATGGAGAATGTCTTTGACCTGTGATTTTCCCTGGGGTTCTCTCATTCAACTTGCACTTATAGATTCCCCACTGATACTTAAAACTAAGTCCTTTTCTTACCTCTCTTACAGACTAGCTTTTGAATAACCACTATCTTTTACCCTTTCTTCATCCTCTGCAATCCCTTCTTTCCTCTTCTGATCTTATCAAGCCACTAATTCTCTCCCTCAGGACCATCTCCTGGCGTGAAGATTGCAGCTTGGGCCCTCCAGGCCACTCTTCCATCCACAAAATCCCTTTCCTGTTCTCTCTGTCACTTGTATTCTTACATGTTTGATTCCTGTTTTGAGACTCATCTGACATTTACTTGTTTTTAATGATCCTTTTATATCCAAACCCTTTTATGTGACCAGCTGATTTTGTTCCTGCTCTTTCTTCCTTTTATTCTTTCTTCTTCTTTTTTAAGTGCTAAGAATTAAACCCAGAGCCATAGCACCTGCCTGGCAACTACTCCATCACTAAGCTGTATCTCCAGCCCAAGATGACTAATGATATATTGCCCTAAATGTTCTCTGGAATTTTTATTTGGGTAAAAGAAAACTATGGTAATTGTGATGAAAAGTGTATCTTCTTGGATAAAGATATTATTATTGTGTTCTATACTCAAGGTGTTAGAAGGAGGGAATAGAGAATTCATTTTCTCAAGTTATGTATACCATGATGGAATGAGGATAGAGAATACAATATGAAATATACTGTTTAAACATCAGTAGCCAGACTGAAAATCACATAGTGATGGTGGCCATTGGCTGGTACCCCTTTGCATCCACCAACAGGCTAGCCCTGTCTTCCCTCCCCAAACCTCCACACAGCTCGCACGGTGCCTGCTCCACATCCCATCCCCTTAATAGTGGAGTCTGGCCATGGCAATGTTCAGTCTGGTGCTTCAGTTACTGGGGCCCCACTCCAATCTCAGTGCTTCCTACTTCTCAATTAATGTTTGAAGTGACCTCTGAGGATATTTTCTTTTTATTTGGAGGCTCCCAGCCATAAACCCTTAAATGAAGGTTAGGTACTTCATGGGCACCTGAATTCATCATAATACCACTTATTAAAGGGATTTGACAATCTCTGCGTCAGTGACCTGGGGCAGCTGCTTGGGTCTGTGCAGTCCATTTGGTCATATAATTAAAGGTTTAATTTCAGGTGGGGAGCACATGTGCCAGTGAACCTGCTATTGGCTCATTATTCAGGAATCAATTCACAGAGAAATATTCAAAGACTTGATGCTCTCAGGGTGCTCTAGGGCATGTTTACAAATTAAACAGGTTTTTTTAAACCATAAAATTTATACATGTGCCAGCAAAATTTAAAAGAACGATGAAATGACAATGGGGAAAGATGGGTCTTACATATGTCTAAATCTCTGTCTACAAGAAACTGAATCTTCCAAACTTGTAGGTTTTCTTCCCATCTCCACATTCCATGAATATGTTTTACAGGGACACATCAAGATACTTAAGATCAAGAGTGAGCCTTGAGTTTTATAGTATTACTAGAGCTTGGAATTGAATGGCCAATAAGAATGCACATATGGGGCTGGGGATGTGGCTCAAGCGGTAGCGTGCTCGCCTGGCATGCGTGCGGCCCGGGTTCGATCCTCAGCACCACATACTAACTAAGATGTTGTGTCCCTAATATGCCATTATGTAAAAATGTGAGTATGTAACAGATGTGATTCTGCTATCTGTATTTGGGGTAGAAATGGGAGTTCAAAACCCAATAGAGTCAAATGTATGAAAGATGATTTATCAAGAGCTCTGTAATGTTTGGAACAATCAATAAAAAAAAAAGATGTTGTGTCCGCCAAATACTAAAAAATAAATATTAAAATTCTCTCTTTCTCTCTCTTCCAATCTCTCACTCTCTCTTTTAAAAAAATGCATATATGTGTACTGAGTAGAATCTTTTTTTTTTTTTTTTGCCAAGTTAATTCCTGGCACATAATGAACACTCAAGAGTTTGAGGAATGGAAAAATGAAAAAAAAAAAAGATTCATGGTTATATATTTTTTCCACAGAAGAAAAAGATAGTCATTGACCCAAGATAATCAATCATTATTTTAGTTTTCTCAAGCTAGAGGACTAGTTCATATATATTTTTCCTTACCACCAAGTTAATTGAGTTGAGATTTGAGAAGACTCATATGGACACAAATTCAAGTATTTCAATGGGACACCAAGCCAAGTAAAGAAAGTAAATATATGCTGAATATTATGCAAAAATGACTAGATTTAAGTCCCCTCCATCCCTCCTTATTCATGCCTCTTGGAAGATTTGGAATTTAACAAAACCACGGAACTTGAATTATGGATTTGAAGCCCTGAATTTACTTATGTGAAAATAGGTTTATAATTAGGTCTAGTTCATAATTCGTTGTCACCTTACAACATGTGAAGTATTTAATACCATATAGCAAGTTTCTTATAATCCACTGCAATCTCAAAATTTATGTCCATGTTTCATGATATTGTGTTATATAACATAGTCTGAATATCATGATTTTATCATGAATTCAAAAAAACAATTGAATTGAGGAATAGCTCCATCTCTTGGTGGCACATTGTTACCATATTGATTTTTTTGTTTTGTCTAGATATCGTAATTTACCAAGTACTTTCACATGCTACCTCCCTCAGTTTTCTGTAGAACCTTATAATGCAGGAAATGTCAGCCTTTTTTTTTTTTTTTTTACAGATGATGAAACTGAGTCTCAGTGTGTTGGTGTTTATGCTAAATGCACAAATATATCGTTACAGAAACAGGTCTTTTGATCTCAAGTTCTTCCTCCTTTTCATTATATCATATTCACCTAGATGGGTATGTGCCAATTAGTTGTAGAAAAAAAGCGTTAGGATTTCCCTGGTCATTTCAGCTAACTTCACCTGGATAATGCATCCTTACTGCATGCAGTAGTTGGGAAATAATGTGAGATGGTGTGACCCACATACAGCACTGTAGTCCTGTTCATCAATGGCATACAGAAGTGTTTTTTTTTCCTTTCTATTAGCCAAATTGGCTTTCTCTCATTTTCCAGTGTTGTTCCAACAATATAAGCTTAATGTCTTGCTGATCTGCAAAGTCCATTTATCATCCAGTAGGACATGTTGTATAAGTATATAGACACTAGCATCTGTAGAGTCTCATGTCATCAATGGGCAGCATGTAATGTTTTGAAACAATCTCAGCTATTGAGGAGTAGGTGGATGAGTATTGTCTTTTGGCTCAGAGACAATTATGGGGTGCATTTTTATAATAGTTAATGGGTTCTGGTTAAATTTTAGGTAACAAAGAGTTAGTTTCACTTGCCCTGCAACATCATTGGCATGCACAGTATTGGTAAGAGTGTCCTCCAGGACACTCTTACCATCTAAAATGTTTTATGCAAACGACACGTGGAATGGTATATTTAGACACAATCAGGAGGTAAATTTTATGTGAACAGTTTACTAAATATTTGCATTTATGTATGAAATCTCATTCTGGGAATTCTAAATAAATAGTGCCCTGAAGCAGTTAGAAATTTGAAATGTATGTTCTTTGATTGAGATTATTTTATTTTGACAAGAGATGGTATCTGTTATTTGTAATTTGATCAAAATTGTTCCAAGGGAGAAAAAGACTGCAGTATAACCCAATTCTCTGCATGTGGGTCTGTGGGCACATGCACAAATGCATATATTTTGCCTAATACTGATTTATGGACAAAAACCCCCCACCTTGGTTTTTGAAGAGATTTATAAAATCTATTCATGGTATAAAAACCTGTGACTTGAATAGTACTTGTAGCAATTTGGTTACCTCTTCCACCTATAGGAATCTTGGAGGATTCTTCTTTAAAATGTTTTTGGTAGATTCACGATTGACATATATTTTAGCAATAGAAGAGGCTCTCTGACCAACTCATCAATTGTACAGATAAGAAGCCAAATGACTGTCTCATTGTCAGCCATATCTTCATATTGCTCCTTTTAATTAGTTTTTGAAAGATCAGCTCTAATTGGTAGCCAATTCTCACAGGCAGAAAGGATATTACAGAATATTAACCTTACCTCTTTTTTTTCAATGAAAGGATAAATCTTTTATTTATTCTTTAATCATTACAGGCTTAAAGAAGAATCCAATGGACCAACATGGTTGCTTTTTTGTTTTTTGTTTTGTTTGCTTTGTCTTACATATTCTCTTATTCAGCTCTTCTTAACCACTTCCACCAAACTACTTCCAAGGGCAGAGGAAAAAATATATGTGCCCTTTCCATTTGCCAGATGTTTGTAATTCTCAGGAAGAAATAGGTTTTGTTTTTTAATGTTTTATTAGTGCACTGTACTTATACATAATATTGGGTTACTTTTGACATAATCATACATGCATGGAATATATGGGGTGTTCCATTACAGTTCCCAGTGTTACTTCTTTTCCTTCCCCTCTTCCCACACTCTGTTTCCATTCCTACACTGGTATTCCTTCTATTTATTTACTGGTTTTTTTAGTTGGCTATTTATAAATATACATGAAGGTGGAATTTACTGTATTAGATTCATACATGTATATAGTATAATTGTGTCAGTTACATTCTACAGTTCCTCCCTTTTCTCATCCCTGCTCCCTCTCTGTCAATCTCCTTCCTCTATCCCACTGACCTCCCCTCTATCTTCAAGGGATCTGTCCTGGACCTGCCCCCTATACTTTGTTTCCTTACTTTGATATATTTCTGCATATGAGACAAAACATTTCACCCTTGACTGTGTGAGTCTGGTTTATTTCATTCAGCATGTTCTATAGTTCTACAATTCTGTCCATGTACCAGAAAAATGCCATAATTTCATTCTTTGTCTTTATGGCTGATTAAAACTCTGTTGTGTATGTAGACTACCTTTTTTTTTCTCCTCCATTCTCTGTTGACAGGCTCGTGGCCTGTTCCATAACTTGGCTGTTGTGAATTGAGCTGCTGTAACACTGATGTGGCTATATCACTATAGTATGCTGATTTTTAGTTCTTTTGGATAAATATAGAGGAATGGGATAGCTGGGTCAAATGGTAGTTCTATTCTTAACCTTTTGAGAAATCTCCACACTGCTTTCCAGAGTGGTTGTACTAATTGGCAGTGTGAACAACAATATATGACTGTACCTTTTTGCCCAACATCCTCACCAGCATTTATTATCATTTGTGTTCTTGAGGATTGACATTCTCACTGGAGTGAGATGAAATTTCAATGTAGTTTTGATTTGCATTCCTTAATTGCCAGGAATGTTGAACATTTTTTAAAATATATTTGTTGGTCATTTGATTTCTTCTTTTGAGTAGTATTGTTTAGTTTTTTCCCCATTTATTGATTAGGTTATTTGGTGTTAAGTTTTTTGATATCTATGTGTTCTAGATTTTAATCCCTGTTGGAGGAGCAGCTGGTGAAGATAATCTCCCATTCTGTATGATCTCTATTTATGCTCTTAATTGTTTCCCATGATGCAGAAGCTTTTTAAATTTGATGCTGTCCCACTGATTAAGGCTTGGTTTTATTTCTTTGGGCTTTAGGAGTCTTGATAAGGAAGTCAGTGCCTGCACCAATATGTTGAGTGTTGGTACCGTGTTTTCTTCTAGCAGTTGCAAAGTTTCTGATCTAATTTCCAGGTTTTCGATCCACTTTTGTGCAGTATGAGACTTTTGTGCAGTATGAGAGATAGGAATCTAATTTCATTCTTCTACATATGGATATACAGTTTTCCTAGCGTCATTTTTAAAAGGCCCTTTTCTGAAACATGTATTTTTGGCATCTGTGTTGAATATCAGATGACTGCAACTATGTGAGTTTGTCTCTGTGTCTTTTATTCCATTCCATTGGTCTTCATTTCTGTTTTGATGGCAATTCCATGCTGTTTGTATTATTATAGTTCAGTAGTATAATATGACAACAGTTATTGTGATGCCTCAAGCATCACTCTTCTGGCTCAGTATTACTTTGGCTATTCTGAGTCTTCTTATTCTTCCCAATGCAATTTAGGACTGATTTTTCTAGTTCTGTGAAGAAGCTATTGGCATTTTGATAGAGACTGAATTTAATTTGTATATGGCTTTTGGTAGTATGGCCATTTACATGGGAGGTCTTTCTATCTTCTAAGATCTTCTTCAATTTCTTTCTTTAGTGTTATGTAGTTTTCATGTTAGAGGTCTTTCACCTCTTTGGTTAGATTTATTCCCAAGTATTTTATTTTACTTTTTGAGGTTATTATGAATGGGATAATCTTCCTGATTTCTTTCTCAGTGGATTCATTATTTGAGTATAGGAAAGATATTAATTTATGAATCTTGATCTTTTTCCTACTACTTTGTTTAATTAGTTTATCAGCTCTAGAAGTCTTCTGAAGGAGGGTTTTATTTTTGAGTCTTCTAGATACAGTATTATATCATCAGCAAATGGATAATTTGTCTTCTTTTCCGATTTCTCCTTACCTCTTTTTCTATCTTTATTTTCTCTTTATTTTGCTATACAACTTACCTTTTTAAAAGTCCTCTTGTGTTATGAGATTGAACCAAAGAAAAATTCGGATCACTTTTTATTTGCCTAACTAATTATCTGGAACTTAAATGTGACCGGCCTTAGGGAGTTTTTATTGTGATTTTTCTAATCCTGTGTCTTTACCCTCTTCTCGGTAAGAGACACATTCAGTATCAAGGGCTTTTGCTTTTGGAGCCCTGCAGTATTATAAAAATGATTATCAGAGCACAATTTTATACAAAAGGTGAAAGTAAGAATGCTATCAATCTCCCAACTTCATAAAATTTTAAATGAACAATGAAAGAATATGTTTTATTATCACATCTGCTAAGCTGAATATTCTTTTTAAAATCTGTCAGGGTTTTTTTCCCCCTGACAGTATATGATCTGGAGCCTCATCAGATTTGATTTCACTGAAATACATTTCTTAGAGGAAAAATAGCCTATGTGTCTTGCATGTCTATAGTCAGCTATAATGGTTAACGTGCAACCTCCCTTGAAAAATCTGTTTTACAAGCAAAATGTTGGCACAATTTTAATTGTAGCACTTGAGTAAGCACTGTTATAATTTTTAATATTCTTCTATGGGAACATTTTCATTGTTCTGGTAGAAGAAAATGCTCTGACCCTGAATCCTTCATTTCTGGTGCTTTGGGGTTTTATGGGAATGCTGTCTTTTTGAACTGAAATTTTTCATTTGGTCTTAAAGGAAAGACTGTGAATGTAAGATTTTGAGCATTTATTTAGTAACATAAGCTTTCTTTTCTGTGGCAGCCATTATTCTGGTGTAATATATCACTGTTTGGACCTTACTTGCCTCACATTAAAGAGGTGAGCTTCTGTGCAATATAGCATGGCAAATCCCAATATCTGCTCATTTGTATTAGGGAAACTTTCCATATTTTTAAAGTAAAGAAATGGCACTTATATTAAGAGGGTATCATGTTAAAGTTTCAGGTTTATTAGAATTCAAGGCATTTTAAAATAGTGTATAAAACAGTCTACTTAATAACAATCACTGAACTTCCCTTTGAAGACCTGGATGAGAAGACAAGAGAGCATGCTTGATAGTTCATTTAGACAGGAAAAGTTACATCTATGCAGTACTGTTCATTCTATTAGAACATGCTGCTCTGATTCCCACTCCTTGTTACCCAGGTGCTATTTAACATGCCCAGCACTCTGGTGGAGGTTCAGTGTCAGTTGGTTGTTGATTTGCTCCTGTGCCCTTCCTTTGTCCCTTTCTGAAACTGCAGAACTGTAAGATTTATGCTGCCTTTTGGGCAGTCAGGGGAAACAGGTGCCCTGGTTTATCTGAATGGGATGTCAGGACTGGCAAGGACATAGACACTTGTGCCTTCACAGCATGGGCTTCTGCAAAAAGGAGAGCTCAGTCTGCACCTTCAGCAAAGCTGTCTACAACCACGTTTTAGATTGGAGAATATAATAATTGCCTCCCCTGGCCAACAGGGCAGAGTAAGGCTATGAAAAAACACCAGTCATTGCTTACTCAGCGCAGGCTGATGAGTTCCATAAGAACATCCTTTTGAGTGTAAAAAGAATATTTGTGGACCAAGACAAAGAAATAGTTTTAGATGATGTCATAAGAGCATTACCTTTTGTTATCATTATTTTAAAAGATTTGATGTCTCATCTGTTGAGAAGCTGTTTTTTAAGACCACTTGTGTTATCTGTTTGCAAAGCATAAAGATATTTCTGGGGAAGAGCGTACTGATGTATATTTTGGGATTAACATGACTTGATCATTAATACATTTTCTAGGAATCTGTCAGGGTATGGTTTCTTATTATTTTAGGGTCATGTTTTATAGCACACATATGTAGAGACATATATAAGCAGACTTGGACTTCAAAATATCTATTTCTGTAAAAGGATCTAGAATTTTAGATTTCAAAACATAGCCAGGTGTTCGTAGGGCACGCATGTAATCCCAATGACTCGGGAAACTGAGGATTGCACGGTCAAGGCCAGCCTCAGAAACTAAATAAGACCCTGTCTCAACATAAAAATTATAAAAGGGGTGGGCACTAGGGAATATAGCACAGTGGTAGTGTAACCCTGAGTTCAATCCCCAGTGCTACCAAAAAAAAAAAAAAAAAGCGAAACACTAATTTAAGACTCAAAGCATGTCCTTTCCCCTGAAATGCTTGTTCTTTAAATGCAAACTCTTTAATTAGTACTATTAATATATGGTACCTATCTGGAAGCAACATGTACTTACTTTAAAATGGATTCTATTTTTCTAATTTAGAGAATTTGTAAGTCATATTTGAACTTGAGTGTGTTTGCCTGGATACTACCTTAAAATAATTATTGATGGTAAAATAATGACAAGGTTGACATAATAGAAAATAGATTATGGAATTTAATAACTGGGCTTCTGGTTGCAGCTTTTCTACTAATTAGTTGCATGACTTGGGTTCAGTTAACTTGTCTGGATTTGATTTCCAGCTATAAAATTGAGAAGCTTGAACCAAATGTATTCTAAAGTTTCTTCTTGCCTGAACAATTTATTATTTATTTGAAAGCTTAAAAGACTGCAGTGTTTTTTGCATCGTCAAGAATCTCAAATAGAGTCAGCCAGAACCAAGCATGTTAGGGAGGAAAACAAGGGCTTATATATATGTAAGTGTAGAGCAATGTGTGCTGCATGTGGAGTTCTGAGAGCTTACAAAGGCCTTATAGGAAAACCATTAACGATAAGATAATAAAATGGGAAACTACAGTCTGTGGAAGATAAATAAATAAAGATGTAAAAGAGTAAAGGAATTGATATTGTTTGTTTAAGAGAAATGGAAATAGCCTAAGAACAGTTGCAAAGAATTTTTCATTTTGAAGCAAATATTTATAGGCAACTATGGGCCAAAGACTGTGCTTATCAAGAATCTGAGAGAAGATAGATGAATGGGGGTCAGATTAAGCTATAGCTAAGACTCCTTTTTGGAAGGAATGATTCTCTATTGGGATTACATGAATTGAGTTAGGCAAGGTGCATGGGAAATCCCCTGGTGTTTTTGGAGATGTTCATCTGCTGTTACACATTGTTTAGGAAAATCTCACCTAAGGACGCTATTTCCTGAGCAGTCTTTGTTGAGCCTTCCCAAACCGAATCTATAATTTCTTTTCCACTCTTGCTGGATTTGTCACTAAAATTGTAGGAGGTAGGACTTTTACCTCATGCTTCATTTTCTCCCCCATTAAATATTAGAGTTTAGGGTGGTGGAGATATCACCGTGCCAGAATAGATAAGATACAACAGGATTTCAGCCTCCTCTGAACTATGGTTTTTCAGTGTAGTGTCATCATTTTAAAATCCATCAGTTCTAAGAATAACCTTTTTCAAGCTGAAGCACCAATATATGCTACAAAGCTAACTGTGGTCTTTGGGTTCTGTGATGCTTCAGTGATCAATCTGTCTTCCGCTTACTATAGTCTTCAAGCCCTTAAATAGGTTCCTGGATTCTTTCCACAACCTTGCCCTTAATTAAGCATAGAAGTGAATAGTGCTTCAGTGAGGTTCACAGCATAGAAGTGATTTTGAAATGGCTCGTTGTTTTGAAATTTTCTCCCTATTTCTTTCATTATTAGGCTAAGTAGAAACTATCTTTGCTTTCAGTGGTTTTTCTCCTTTATATTTTTTAAACGTAAAGTAAAAAGACAGCATAGTAACAATTTTACATTTATTTATGTATTATTGCAAAAGCAAAAGTTCAGTATGTTTAATAAGACTTACTTTATATAATTGATAACATAAGTCAACTGTTGATTTATAGACCATATAGAACCAGAGTCTCAAGTTGTTATCTTATCCATACGGTCAAGCTAATTACATGTCCTATATCTTAATTAAGGTATTACTCTGAGTTATTCTTCAATTTAAAACAATATATTAACTCCAGTGGGGCAGCATTTTATCCTATGGATGGAACAGTTAATGTGGCTTTCTGAAGTAACTAAATTCAGACAGCATGGTAGAAGAACACTGTTTTATGAATAAAAATCAATCTGTAACCATCCTACTCAAAGTGTGATCCATGGACCTGTGGCATATGCATCACCAAAGTGCTTGATAGAAATGTAAACTCCTAATTCCACACTCTTCCTACTGAATCAGAATCTGCATTAACCAGAAATCCCTGGTAATTCATATGCATGCAAGGTTTTTAGTTGGTGGCAGAATAGTTCATTACATTCATCATGATCTGGAGGAAAAATAAACCCACCAAATATAGATGACTTGGGTGTTCTGATAATGTAAATAAAATATATTGGTGTGAAAATTATATGAGATCTATAAAAGTTAAAAATGTTGGAAAGAAAGAAAAATCACTCAGAAAATGCAAACAAATATATATATATATATATATATATATATATATATATATATATATATATAGTATTGTGTAGTATATAATATTTAGGGAAATTGGACATGGAAAGAATCATGATACATGTGACATGGGGTGGTAGAGAGAAAGCCAGAAATTAATCAGTAATAGCACACAGAGGTCACTGTTGAATTGCTAATTTGATTTGTTAGAGATTTCCTTAACAGCAGAGCATAGTTGAGGCTTGTGTATCTCTCATGCAGTTAGTGATACTGTTTGGTATAAAGATAAATTGAAGAGTGTTCAGAGATGGGATGGAAGATTAATTATGACATAGGAAGAACTGATTTATGAGGAGAGAGAAAAATAATTAAATGGGCAGCACTATGCTATAAAAAGAAGCTATGGCGACATGGATATTTAATGTTTCTCCAGAGCTGTTTCCTGTGATATCTATATGAAAGATGCAAAACAATAAGGATGTAAGGATGCTGAGAAATTGTTTGTAAAGCAAAGCAATATCAACTGGAATTACTCAATTAAGTTAGGAGCAATATCAAAGATTAGTTTTAGAAAATTTTACCTGGTACACAAGAAATGACCTTGTGCAAGATGACTTTATTCCTGAGAACTTTTGGAAACTCTATGGGCGAAGAATGAAAAATCATTTAGTACATTGTTAAATTATCTCTCTAGGGAGATAATTGGAACCCCATCCCTTGAAACTTCTAAAATTAGGGTGGATGAAAACTAGGATGCCATACATGGAATGCCCTCTCCACTTCTGGCAGAGACCTGGTGATTGATGAGTGGCATTTTATTTTGCAACATCTTTGATTATTGCTGATGTTACCATATATAGTCCTTTTTTTTCATCAGGTTGGTATCTAATTAAAATAAAAATACTACTTTCTATGAGAACATCTAGAGAGTGTCAGTTATCTGCCCTCCATGGTGCCTGCCTCGTTGGTACCCAGTGACATTCTTTTTCATTTCTCTTCACTCTGTAATTATTAAGGATGCACTTCCCTACACAGCAGAATCGAATTCAGTTCCTCATTCACTTCATTCAGAAGCTTAAAAGACAAGACCAAAAGGCACCTGGACATTTGGAGCCTTTTGTCAAATGGATGCAGAAACTCTGGAAGTCTGAAATTATCCAGTGCTTCAGAGAACCTAGTGATTCTTTTTATTGGGATGAAAATCTGACACAAGAGTACCATACTTCCTTCTCTCTTCTTCTGTACGCTAAGTGTCATCTGAACAGGGAAGCCCAGAGCCCTAATTCCATAGCTCAGAAAGGAAGTAAAACACAATAAAAATTATTTAATGTTCCAATTCATGGCTTTTTTTCTGCTAACTCCTTCAGATCCAACACCATCATTGGTGTTATCTAGAAAATCTAGTTTAACATAGGTTCTGCTAAGAATAATTCATATCAACTATATTGACTGGAGATATTATATATACTGTTTTATGTTGATGGGAACATTTGCCAAACTTAAATATCAAGTCACATTAATCAAATTATTTCAGGTGTTTCATAAGTGAATTTTTTCTTTGATGGTATTTTTTAAAATTAATGTTAATTTTGTTATTTATAACCTAATATACCTGCTTCCATTGTAAGAAATTGTCTTTTCCTATAGCCAAAATTTCTTTAATCCCTTCTTTCTTGTAAGAGATCTGGAAGGGTGAGTTAAAAAGTTAGTAAGGATTATGTTCTACTATTTTGGTCACATTCAAAGATAAACTCTTCTATCCCCTGCTTGTGAAAATGACCCTAAAAAATTGCCAGCATCTTACATATGCAAATAACAACTGCCTTCAAGGTGAAAACTAATTAACAGAAAATAAATAAATAAAATTGTCAAGTTGCAACCTTACTTTTTTCCTTCTTGCTTCCTGACTGTTATGCCAACCAAAAGGGCAGGGAAAGTCTTTTTTCTTTCTAAATCATTCTACTAATGTCATACTGATTTTCTCTCACGTACACCCCCATGGTTCCAGATGATCTCATGTTTTCTTATTTTTCTCACGTTGGTACATCATCTTGCCTCATGGATTAACATGTTACTTGAGCGGAGATGGCAATGATTACCACAGTTCTTCTGTGTCTCTGCTGATATAGAGGGGAAATTTTCCTTGCCTGGGTATCAAAATATTCCAGCATTACAATACATACCACTATTAGGTATAATTGTAATGCACCAATAAAAAATATTCCAGTATTGTACTTTGTAGGAAAAACTGTATTAAGTGTCTGAAAGATTATATGGAAATCTGTGTGTAGTCATTGCTGTTGCTTTTTCTTTCTTACCTTTGATTCTCCTCTTATCTCACTTCCCTCTGTTTCAGCTAGCTGTGAGGTGGTTGGAACACAACTGCCATTACCAGTACATGGATGAACTCCTGCAGTATATCCGCTTTGGCCTAATGGATGTGGATACTCTCCATACAGTTGCCCTGTCCCATCCCCTCGTCCAGGCAAGTGAGACGGCAACAGCTCTTGTCAACGAGGCCCTGGAATACCACCAGAGCATCTATGCACAGCCTGTCTGGCAGACCTGCAGGACCAAACCACGCTTCCAATCAGATACTCTGTATATCATTGGTGGGAAAAAGCGTGAGGTGTGTAAAGTCAAGGAACTTCGGTACTTTAATCCTGTTGATCAGGAGAATGCTCTCATAGCTGCCATTGCCAACTGGAGTGAACTGGCTCCCATGCCTGTGGGAAGGAGTCACCACTGTGTGGCAGTCATGGGGGACTTTCTTTTTGTAGCAGGAGGGGAAGTGGAGCATGCCAGTGGCCGGACATGTGCTGTGAGGACTGCCTGTCGCTATGATCCCCGCAGTAATTCCTGGGCAGAGATAGCACCCATGAAAAACTGCCGGGAGCATTTTGTGTTGGGTGCCATGGATGAATACCTCTATGCAGTTGGGGGCAGAAATGAACTGCGTCAGGTTCTGCCTACAGTTGAGCGATATTGCCCCAAGAAGAACAAATGGACTTTTGTGCAGTCCTTTGATCGATCTCTATCATGTCATGCTGGATATGTGGCTGATGGTCTTCTTTGGATATCAGGTAGAATATGCCTCATATGTTGGATTTATCTAAAAACACGTTCACTATGGCATAAATTTAAAAGTCAAGCTTTGGTAGTATGTCCTTGTGTGATTGAGTTAAGGATGCTATTTTAGCTAATTAACAATCATTTATTGAGCACCTACTCCATAGAGAACAATGTAATTAGAAGTAATTGACCTTTCTATGAATTTATGAGTGATTAGTGGTGTAAAAATTTAAGTTGAAAGTTAATGGCCCATCACATCTGTTTTCCTATCAAACCTTCTATTGTTTAAATCATCAGCCCTCAATTCTTGGATTGTGTTGCACAATTTGTGTTTTATCTAAGTCCTTTGCTTTTTCTTTCTCTTTTGGCTGCCTGACAATAAGTCATTTCTTCACAGTCAAGTTAGAAAAGGTAAACGCCTGGTAAATCCATTTTTCTGGGTATAGCAATGGATATATATTTAGGTATTAACTATGCTGTGTATTGAAGGAAGGCATTTAAGTTAATGAAACGAAGCTTTTGTATTATCTGTGAATAGTATTATTCTTTACCATCTGAATCTTTCATTCCTGTTTACCTTCCCATTTTTACTAATTATTTGGGAGTACAGTTTGAGCTCTATTTTAATTTGCTTTTTATTTTTTCTTAAACACCTTTTGTTTATGGAAAAAGTAAAAGGACTAATATATTGAACATGAGCCCATAATCCAGCTTCAATGGTTAATTCGATCCTTGCTAA
Organism: Urocitellus parryii; assembly: GCF_045843805.1. Taxonomy (NCBI): domain Eukaryota; kingdom Metazoa; phylum Chordata; class Mammalia; order Rodentia; family Sciuridae; genus Urocitellus; species Urocitellus parryii. The sequence goes on along the minus strand of NC_135538.1, from coordinate 63,794,187 downwards.
TCTTGTTTCATCTACACCTACAAACACCTTCACACCCCTACTGGCTGCCTTTTGGCACGTACAAGGAGTCTGTGGGGCATATGGTATCAGTCTCACAGTGTCAACCTGTGTTTTCATTCCCACTGTGAAAAAAGACCTGAAGTGTCTGCTTTTGAAAGAATGGCCTACAGGGAAGGAAGTTGCATCTTCTTTCAGTTGAGGGATACACAATGTAACCCAAATGCAACTTGAATTTCTGTGTCATCAAGGGGAATAGAAAGATTTATGACATAAACAGTAAGGGTAACTTTGATGTTTGTACTTGGAGAAAATGATCCCTTTATGAAGTGAAGTTTTCTCAGCTTTCTTCAGTAATCATCTCCAATTTTTTAACAGCTGTTTTGACAAAATTCTCACATTAAATTAAATTTGTTTGTATTTTACTCATTTTGTCCTTTTGTTTTCAATAACCAAGGACACATTCACAGTCTCAGCTTCTCTGAGTGACAAGTCACTGATTTTGATGTGACCTAACTAACATTAGGGTTTAAGTGCTCAATAAATTAATAAATGAAGTTACGACTAGTAGTATGGAAGAGAGTAAGTTAATAGAACCTAATAATTACTCTTCCTATGTACCAAACCAGCAGTAGAAATGAGTATATAGAGATATATTTAAATAAAGTGTATAGAGATATATTTAAATAAAAACCTTGTTTATCTAGTAACTTCTTTCTTTTTCTTGAAATATATATTTCAACAGTTAAGAAAATAGCTGCCAGGACTATATCCTGTTGGTTTTGCTAAAGAAACTTCCAACTCACTGCAAATAAGTCTTTTCTAATAGAAAGAACAGATCTGTACTTCCTTGTACAACAGAACAATGATGGATTTATGAAATCAATGCAGTTTATGTTTTCTCCCAATTTATTCCATTGACTCATTTGGTTTCATGTATTGTTAATTTACTATATTCCTAAATTTTTCATTGCACCTTCTAAAGTTTGTATAAATTTCTCATATTTAAATAAACATTCCTTATGTTTTGGACTATAAAGCTAGCTTTTTAGAAATGCTGGAGTTTCCTTTACATAGTTTTAAAGATAGAACTACTTAGTACCTTTTTCAGTGAGGCTTAAGAAAGCGCAGGAACTCATCTTAGACTGGCTAGATCAATCATCCTGGTATCGAGTTAACTTCCCTTTCAATATGAGCTGGTATGTTTCCTTTTCCATTTTATTAAATCTGTCAATTTATTATATATCTTTCTGCTCTCTCACTTTGTGTTTTTCCTACTAGTAAAGAAAACACATTTTTCTTTGTTCTTCTTTTGCACTAATGTATGCTGCCTGTGTTAACCGTACTTAATGAAAACAATCACAATTTTCTCAGGTTTGTTTCTCCCTACTGTGTACTTGAGATGAAAAACTCACTTTTCTGTGTACAGTACAATACCTTTAATTGGAAAGAAGAGGAAATCACCTGATATTTCTAATACCTTCAGTCATCTGCCTTTTTCCTCAGGCCCAGCTTATAATAAATCAATTGTGAATCTAACCATGAATAGGGAGGGGTGACTAGATTTGCTAATGGGCCCCTTAAAAAAAAAAAAAGACAGGTATACTCCACCATCCCTATCACTGATTTAGAAATGTTAACCTAATTTATTGGAGCAGATGAAAATGTTTGAGGCTATTTCTTATCTTGGACCAAATAATCAAGTATTTCCAATTTAATTGATGGGGGATTGAGTCATTGGCATCCTTCTGGAATTTTACAAGCTTTGCCTGAGGTGTAGTATGGATTATAGAATGTGGATTTTAGAGGCTTAGTTCTGTTCCATAGAACATAAAATGAATGTTTCTTTAGAGACTCAATATTTTCAGCATGTTCCCTCCCTCCCTCTCTTCCTCCCCCACTTCTCTTTTTGTCCATCTTGGGTTCAAGACATCTTGAATACTGTCCATAATTTTTAATGTGTGACAAGCAGAAAGGAATTCAGGAACTCAGGCTGTATGGCTATACCCATTAGCATTTAATTTAAGATGTTAGAGATAGTCAAATTTTTACAAGCTCCTATAGCATTTGACATTGTGACCCAGTTCACAAATGCTCCATACCATTTCAATTTGAAATTCACAGTACTGAAATAAAATAAGCATTAAATATCCTGCAGCTGTGTTTTAAAATACATGCTCTCTGTTGTAAGGTATGGTCTGTGAACTACTAAAAATATCTTTTTTTTTTCTTTTAGTGTGTGCGGGAAAATTAATCCTGAGCTCATCTTGCAGAACGACTTATCTTTTTATTTTTGTCTAATGGCAGCAAGATAATGAGAAGCTAGCTACAAAATTAGTGCTTTAAAACTATAAAAATAAGACAAATGTTATTGCATTTGCTCAAAAGCAATGTATTTAATGCTTTATTGATTCTCTTAGTGAATGATACATCCTTATAAAGCATAGTGCTGGGTCGTAGATAAATACGATTAATTCAGCAAACACAATTCCTGCCCTCTAGGAGCTGACAATCAAAGACTTTTTAAGATATTTCATTAATGAAAGAACATATGTTAAAGCTTCTTTAACTCCCTAGAAGCTATGTTTATTTTTGTCTTGATTAAATTTATATGAAGCTTTATTGCCCCATTTTAAAATAACTAATTTATTTAAAACTACTAAAGGGAGTTTGGTTTTTCTAGTATCTATTAAAATTAGAACAATGTAAAATTTTATTAACATTTTAAAAATACCATAGTTTTCACTTTCCTTTCTCAGTGTAGATAGTATTTTGCTTACATTTTTAAAATTATGTACAAAATATTGGTAATTAACAGCAGGCATGGTAGAAGTTTTGTTGTGGTGTCCTGAGACAGTAGAGTATGGTCATACATACATGTGAAATTGCCCCACTTCTTATCAATCACAAGATGCTGAGCAGAGTTCCTAAGCTCCCTAGGTCCTATTCTAGACTAGCACTAGAGGAACAAAGTAGAGCCTAGTATATAATTATTATGGTAGAAATCTTTGCAAGGTACAGAGTCTTTGCAATGCAGGGAGTAAATATTGCAGCGGGGTGGTGGGAACCAGAACTCCAACCGAACTTGGCCTCAGATTACTGAATACTTTATATACATCCATTAACCCCTCTCTGTCCTTCTGGCAAATAGAATGTTGGACAAACCTAGCAATCCACTTTGTGCCTATATAATTGTTGCTCAGTGTCCATGGGGAGTTGGTTCCAGGACACACACACACACACACACACATACACACACACATACAAACACACATACCACAGATAAGAAAATCCTCAGAGGGGTTCACTTACATAAAATGGCATATAGCATTTGCATATACCCAAGTATGTCATTCTGTATATTGCAATACAAAGTGTTATGTAAATAGTTGTCTTACTATGTAATTAGGGAATAATGACAGAGGGAAAATGTCTGTAGATGTTCATTATAGATACATTTCTCCAAAAATATTTTGCATCTGTGGTTGGTTAAATCCATAAATGTGGAACCCATGGATACAAAAGGCTGACCATACCAAGGGTGCTGATCCTTTGGGAGGAGAATAGTTAAGAGGAGGGTAGGGTGTTGACTCAGCTCACATGTGACACACTTGCCCTCTCCATGCCCTACTATCCTTCTCCTACACAGTCTGTTCCACTGTCCCTAACTTCCTCACTGTCTCTGATTTTCCTCTATACCCCTCCCTTGGACTCAGAGAGGACACTGTCTTCTGTTTTTCAGAGCAAATGTGAGATAATAGAAGGAGGTAGTAGAAAGTATGAGAAGACTCATGGGCCAGAGATGATCTGGAAATGAGTCAAGGGCAGAAGGTTGGGAAACACTGGTAAGGAGGGTGCTGAGTGGGGGACTCAAGGAAGAAGCCCTAGTATGCAGGATAGACAGGTGGGAAGTGGGGAGGAGTGTTAACAGGAACCATACAGAAGGTCCAGTGAGGAAGAGCTGCCCAAGAACACAGGGACCTCAAGGTCCAAAATATTTCTTCTACATTTTTCAATCAGGAGAAATACAGTGAAAGCAATTTCAGGGGAGTTCAACAAGTGGACACTAGAATTTGGTAGTTTAATGTGACTGGAAAGTCAGGAAGTAGAAACCATAGGTCCAAGTTACATTGACAAGAAATCTGAAAAATTCTCTTTTACAATACCCATGGACAGTGTATCATCTAAACTTTCACTGAATCTGATCTTATCAGACAAGTTTTCAATTATTGCCTGGCTTCCCCTACATGAAGAGAATTTCCTGTTTCTAGGTACACACATATTTCAGTCCACATGATAGCAACATTTTTTTTATTATAAATGAATAGTATTTTGGCCTTAGGAAGAGAAAAAGGAGATTAGAAGAGAAAGAAGGAAGAGGAAAGTTTAGCTGAGAAAAGAGAGCATAGTTATAAGAGGGTCAAATGAGGACATTTTTAAAGGTTGCATGTGCATTAATAAAATTTATAGTTAAGAAAAAGAACTGAGTGGGATTGAAGATGTAGGAAAGAGGGGCACCCATTTGGTTGGTAAATGCGGAGGGCGAATCCTAGGTACCAACAATGGTGATAAATCCTGGGATACAATATTGACAACAGACACAGAGTCCTGAACAGGCAGGAAGGTATAGGTATGTGTGTGTGTGGGGGGGGCAGGGATGGTTCTCTAAATGGGAAGAAAAAGACCCCTCCTGCACTAATCCTGGGGAGAAAAAAATAATGATAGGGGTGGACCCAAGCATGTTCACAGATGAGGGACAGGAACCTGAGAGGTTTCCTTGTTGATAGATTCAAGTGAGAGGCAGAATAGACTGTTGAGATTGTGTCATGTCAGGACTAGGTCAGAAAGCCTGAGGAGAGTGACCTGGCAAAAAAACTTCAAAGAGTAAATAGAGAAGGAATTGACAGGTTTTTTTAAAATTAAGTTTTCAGAGCCCATACTAAGATTGGAAGTTATAAAATTGTGGTGGCCCCATTTGCATATTTCTGTTCTATTTTTTTTTTTTTTTTTTGGCCGTTCTCAGTAGAGAATTGGAAAAGGCAGATTCTGGATTCATTCACAGTGGAAGGCTTTTAGACTGAATAGGCTAGAGGATCCTACTGGAAGGAGTTTAGTATGCTGGGATCCCAGTTAGGTGAGAGTCAGGGGCTAAAGGTATGCTTGAGGAAGAACATAATGCCCTCATTTGTTGTGGCAGTAGATAATAGAACCTTTGTTTGTTGCCCCTGCACACAGTGGTCACATGAAGAGGCCACCAGCTTTTTAGAGGTTTAGTATTTCATAACTTGACATGTCACTTTAAGGTTCATAGTGAAACCAGGTGCAGTGGCACATGCCTACAAACCTAGCTACTTCAAAGGTCAAAGTAGAAGATCACAAGTTCAAGGCCAGCCTGGGCAATTTAGCAAGCCCCTGTCTCAAATATAAAAAGGGCTGGTGATGTAGATCAAAGGTAGAGTGTTTGCTTAGCATGCAGGGAGACCCTACATTCAATCCCTAGTGTTGCCAAAAAAAAAAAAAAGTTCATAGTGAATTGGCATGTTCATTAAGAATTAAATCTTCGTTGCTCTAGAGTGTAGCAACCAGCTTCTCCCAACAGTTATTTTTTCTCCTTTTTACTTCTACCCTCAGCCTTTACCCTTCCATATCTGAAAGGGATGAAAACTACAACCACACAATTAACTTGAGACAGAAGCCAAATGGGGAAATGAACTACTCTGCATTGCTTTTAAATCCAAGTGGTTTAAAGGAAAGTAGTCAGATCACCTACATTTTCAAAAAGAAAACAAAACAAAATAAAAACATGAAAGTTTCATCCTAAATTCACTGACCTGTGTCCTGAAGATACAGCACTTTGTTTACCCTTACCCTGCTATGCACAGAGATTTAAAGAGGTTACATGACTCCCCAGATCATGTAACTAACATTCAGCATATATTGGTTTGGGTCAGGAAATTGTTTTCTGAAAGAATCATGTGTTATAGTATAGTAATCTAATGAGCTTTAAAATTGTCATTTTATTTTTTTAAAAAAAGCTCAAACCATTGAGTCTAAAATTTACCTCATGGAGATAATTGGCTTAGTCTAGATGATAACTCTAGAAATCAAGAGGCTAGGATAAAGGGTAAGCTGGATGGTTTTTGCTAAAACCATGTGAATTATGTCATTTTTTTTTTATTCCCAAGATGAAGGAAGATGGTTAAAGGTACATCATGGAAATGGGGAATGGTTTATGGAGCTGGTTGACACAGGAGAGAAAGAAAAGACCCAGCAAGAACCCAGAAAAGCCAATAGAGATACTCAGAGGTGAACTCCAGAGCTTAATCCTAATGTGCAAAATCTTTGGAGGAAGGATTCTGATTCCGAGGACTGGGGATTAGAGTGAATTTTATTGAGATTTTAAAGGGCAGGTGTCCCTAGTTGACATCAGCATTACAGTACATTTTACCATTTCATTTACTTAAAACAACATACCTATGTCTGGAATTTAAGTTTGTACCTGTTCACTTTCAATGACATAAAAATAATATACATTTTAAAGTGTAGCAACCTTTTCATTATATTTTGTAAATTTGAGACCTTCTTTATAGGTTTTGAGTATATTATTTACCTCTTCATTTGTGTGAGTTCCTCAGATACAACAGAAATAATATGGATGCTAGTTTTAATTTAATGCATGGATTAAGTATCCCTAGATTTGAAATGATAATTTAGTACAAAGATTTTCAACTTTAATTGTTTATATAGGGCTGGGGATGTGGCTCAAGCAGTAGCACACTTGCCTGGCATGCGTGCGGCCCGGGTTTGATCCTCAGCACCACATACCAACAAAGTGTCCGCCGATAACTAAAAAAAATAAATATTAAAATTCTCTCTCTCTCTCTCTCTCTCTCTCTCTCTTTAAAAAAATGTTTATATAGCATTATTAACACTCTGAAAATATGGACAGTTTAACATTGTATAAAAATAGATAATAAAAAAGTTTATTCTTGAATTTATTTAAGTATCCCTATGATATCACATTTCCCAAGAACTAATAGTATATTTAGCTCTGTAAAAATAGCTAATATGAACTCACACTTAATGCCTGGTCATTCTTTGGGTAATTAAGTGTGAAGATTCAGTTTTCTGAGAATTGGAGCAAGTTTATATAGGAGGAGCTTAAACTATTAAAGAAGGAAAAAGCCCTGGGATACCCAAATAAACTGGGTAGTAATCCTGGCTATTAGAAAAATGAACTCTAATAATCTATTTTAAGACTAAAAAATTTATCAATTCCACACAGTCATTTGTACCTTTTCTGGAAATGGTTAGAAATGTCAATAAAATGGCTATAGTATTTTAGTAAATTTCCGTTTATGGATTGCCTGCATGCTAAACACTCTATCTAATTCCTTTCAAATCTATGAGGGATATATACTCATCTCCATTTTGCCTCTGAGGAACCTAGCATTGGCTATGGTAAATGGCTCTCCCAGAGACACAGTCATAAAGGAGCCCATGTTAATCTTATAGCCTGTTTTAAAACTGTTCCTCTAGATTTTCATGAAGGTGAGCACTGCAGTCTCCAAGAAAGTTGCAGAGAACTTGTGATAATTTTTCTCAATTCTGAATGTGCTGGCAGAATTCCAAACTGGAGTATTCTCCAACCTAAGAGCATGGAAACGACCGGTTCTTTGCATCCCACTCTGTCTTGGATACACAGTAGCACTATATTAGGAATCAGAGGATTCTACTCCTAGTTTAGTGTAGAACTCTGTATGAACACAGGTATTTTCTGTCTTTGAAAAACAACAACAAAATGAACCATCAGACTTTTCCCACTCTGACTGAAGTATAATGAGAGCAGTTTTTCTGAGTACTCTATTTTATATACACTGCCAGCACTGACCAGTTGTTGCCTTTTGAACACAGTATGAGTGTTTAGCAGATCTTGGGAACAGAGACAAAGCTTGCTTGTTTGGCAGTTACTCATAGTCTTCTCTCCAGTATTCATTCATTCACTTGTCACAACATTTTGGGGGGAGTTGTACAGGGAAACTTAAGAAAAACTACTTTACTCTTATCTTGATTATAGAAAGCACTTCTCACTATTGGTAGCATGGTGGTAATTTTTCATTCCTTCTGGCAATTTTAAAAGACTTATTTGACTTTGGGGGAACCTACAGTATATCTCTAAGTCACAGTTCAAAAGTATAAGACAAGATTTCTCATTTTCAATTTTGGTTGAAAAGTCTTAACTTTGACTGTGGCACTTCAAAGTTAGAGAAAACTTGGTTTTAAAAATGGAAGCTGATATGAGATGGCATATTTAATGACAGATGTATCTATAGAAAGCTGTTAAGATGCAGATTATCCCCCCTGGGGTGGGGGAGGGAGATCAAAACTGCCAATCTATAAAATATACTCGATAGAGGAAGGCTTGGAATCTATCTTCGCAAGTGCTTTGATTGCAGGGGACAGTATAGCAGCATGTGGCATCATAACCCAGAGCAGACAAATCAGCTTGATGACTTTCAAAGCCAGGAATACTGCTGCAGGCAAGGGTACTCCAGTCTAGGAGAAATTAAAACATATAGAGACTGTTATTAATTCCATATCTATTTTTGTATAGTCAAATCTGTATGCAAATCCTTAGCATCTCATTTCAGCAGATTAATCTAAAAGTGAAGAGTGTTATGTGAAGAGAATGTAATGATAAAGCTCTGCAAATGAGTAACACTGCTAAAGAAATATGGGCTGCAAACTTGGATGCTTTTTATAAAATTTATTTTTTTGTACTGAGAAGAAATGTTTTTTATTTATATGCTCATTTGTAAATCATTTCAAAAGGAAAGAAATAGAACTGATTTCCAACATTTTCCTTTGCAGTTCTGACTTGGCAAAAGTTACTACACTAAGCTTGCTAGGCACCTCCTGTGGTTTCACATTCTAGAGGTAATCAACCAAATAACTAACTGAGACTTTTATCTTTACTCCCAACTAGTAATCCAATATCTCATTTCTAAACATTGTCATCTGAGTGAAAATTTGTATGTAAGTGTAAGAAATCTAATTACTGAGTGCAAATTAACAAAACATTCTATTATAGATACATCTATGGAAGCTAGTAAATAATAATTCTAAATAATAATTATCATTATTTATTATACATGGAGATATTGTGTGCCCCGTTTGGGAGTGGGGATGTAATAGCTCCATTCTAATCCATTGCTTATGCATTTAATCTATAAGGGGCAGAGTCTGATACCTACAGTCATGTAAATATTTTCAAATAGTGTCATAAAGTGGAGAGTTGACTGCAGTAGATACTAATTCTGTCCCATATTTCTAAAACAAGTAGGGAAACTTGCAAAGTTTTAAAATAATAGGTGGGAACTTTTATCTTCTGTTCCCTTTCAATTACAGAAATTATTAAAGGAAAGCTGGACATTAATCCAGTAGCTATGTCCCAGACTGAAAGCACGGGCAATCATTTCAACCTTGAACATGTATATGATTTGATGGTTCTTGTGTGGTTATTCTGAAAGAGAATTATTGAATATTCCATTTTTAATTGGGTAAGAAAGGAAAGATTGGGAGCAAAAGCAAACAAACATTAATATTTATTTTGACACACATCTTGACTACATAGGCATTTTAGGGTCAACTTTCTTAAATGTGTTTTCCTTTTATTTCATTTTAGAAATGAGACGTTCAATGAGAAATCCAGAGAAAATATTTTTGAGGGCAAGAATCTCCCTTCTATTCTTCGTTAATTTTCTCTGAAGACAAAACTTTTATTGATCATAAAAGTGGTTGAAAGCCTTAGAATTAAAAAAAAAGTGTAACCTTCAAACTATTACATGATCAAATACGTGAAAGATATAATTTCCTTATAGGGATTGAATCAGAGTAATGATTGGTCTGGGCAGGTTCCCTCATCTTTATGTATCCATTAGTATTTGTTGATTCTTCCAGCTCAGTTGAGAGTCAGGCACTAACCCATCCTATTCAAACTAATTTGAAACTTAACCATGGAGTTGATGGTGAAGACCTATTCAAAGCATTTGAACAGTCAAAGACAAAATTTCACTGAATAAAGTTAAACGGTCCATTTCAGTGCGGGGAGAGAGATCAGAATGGAGTTTGGAATAAACTCCATCAAAGCAAAGAGATTTTTAAGAACTGCTTTTTAAGTACTGGGGTGAACAAGCAGAAAAGTACTGAGGGACTTTTGGGGGAAGATACATCGATGTATATTGTTGAGCACATTCAGTTACTCCTCAGTTTGCTCTTTTTCCCTATGATGAGGCTGTTGCTTATTGGTGCATATCAGTATTAGGTTCCTGCCCTCCCATAGAAATTGGGAGATAGGGTGCCATCTTGCTTATATTTCAAAGGGATGGCTCCCACCCAAGTCCTTGAAGTTTTTCATGGATTGTAAAAGTAGCAAGTGTCTTTTAAAATGATTTTTATCTCAAAGAGGAAGAGAAACAATTTATAAATAACCTTTCTAAAATAAATGTCCTAAGAAAGGTCAGGGACCTAGAGGCAGGAAGTGACTTGAAACTGGGGAAACGTAAAGACTTCTTAGTCAGTATTGTAGCAACATGTATGTTTTAAAAATTTTTTATTTTTTTGTTGTAGATGGACAAGATACCTTTATTTTATTTATTTTTTTTATGTGGTGATGAAGATAAAACACAGTGTCTCACACATGCTAGGCAAGCACTCTAATGATGAGCTACAATCCTAGCTCAGTATATATGTTTTTCATTCAAAACATACCATTTGCTAGCCTGGCTCAATTTTAAATCTTTATTGGAAAATTACCTGCTTCTTCATGACACTTATTAAAGCAAGAATGATATTCATTTTACAGTAGTGTCTAGAACTATGTATAAGGCAATATTTCTAAAGAAAGACATTTTTGGTTCCTGTATTCCTGTTATTTTATTACCTAAAATTTTCTCACTGATTGTTTAATGTGTTGTTCTTTAGTTTTTACATTTGATGGTAAAAAATTAAGGTAGGATTTAAAAGATTTTGGACTTCATAGGACTTATTGTATACCAAAACCATGAAAAGAAGTATAGGTCAAGTATCCTGTATCTAAAATGCTTGGGACCAAAAGTGTTTAAATTTTGGATTTATTCGGATTTTGAATATTTGCCTACACATACAGAGATGTCTTAAAGATGGGAACCAAATCTAAACACAAAATTTATTTTTTTCATATATACCTTATAGCTTGAATATAATTTTACACAGCATTTTTAGTGGGCCTGTATTTTGACTACAATCTGTCACTTGAGGTTGGGTGTAGAATTTTCCACTTGTGGCATCATGTGAGTGCTCAAAAGTTTTCAAATTCTGGAACATCGGGATTTGGATTTTTGGATTAGGGATGTTCAGTCCCTATGAGGACAAATAGGAGAAATACCTAAAAAGTTTGATGATTTTTTTTTGTGGGTTTTGATTAAGCAGAAGGTCTTAATTCTTTTGGATCTAAGCACTGTTCAGGAGGTTTTATAAAAATTGACCACAACAGCTACACTGGAGAATTTTAGATTTGTTCTGTCCAGTTTGGTAGCCATTAGCCACATGTGCCTTTTTTAAGTATTTGAAATGTGTCTAATCTGTCCTGTGTCAAATATACTCTGGACTTTGAAGACTTGGTATTAAAAAAATATAAAATACTTCCTTATATTGATTTCATGTTGAAATTATATTTTGGCTATATGGAGGTAATAGAATTTATTATTAAAGTTCATTACTCCTTTTTACTTTTTAATGTAGCTACTGGAAAATTTATAATTGTATATGTGACTCACATTTATGACTTTTGTTATATCTATTGCACAGCACTGGCTCCAAATCCCTTTTGATAAGTAATGTCCTTTGGTATATATAGTTGTTCCAAAGAAATATCAAGATATCACTGTGTTAATAAATGGAGAGTATAGCTTTAAAATTGTAAATTTAGCTAGTGGAAAGAATTTTTCATATAACATGTCCTTGCCATATATTATATAGAGATTTGTCTATGTGTACTGTGTTCACTCCACTCTTCCCCTATACAATGTCCCTTATTCTGGCCATGCAGAGCAACTTGCCAAAATTGAGGGCCCTTTTGATAACATCAGCAGGCTTGTTGCTTGTTCTCAAATGGAGGGCTTCTGAAACGTTTCTTAAAAATGAAGTTGCTTTCCAGGCGTGGTGGCACACATCTGTAATCCTAGCAACTCAGGAGACTGAGGTAGAAGGATCTCAAGTTCAAGGCCAGTCTGGGCAACAGTGAGACCCCATCTTAAAAAAAATGAAAGAAAGAAAGAAAAGAAAGAGAAAATAAAAGAAAGGAAAAAGAGGGCTGGGAAATGTAGCTTAGTGGTGGTGGTAATGGCCCTTGGTTTAATTCCTAGTACCACAAAAAAAAAAGGAAAAATAAAATATACTATTACTTCATCAATAATAATTTCTTGATCATATCATGGGTTCACAAGGATGTATACAAACAAATCCTTAGCTGTAGCTAATTCTTTTTTCATTGTATTTCATTATTATGCTCTAACACGTTACTCTGTTACAGGTGGAGTAACTAACACCGCACAGTATCAGAACAGACTAATGGTATATGAACCTAACCAGGTAAGAATCCTATAAGAAAAGCTCATTACCCTAATTAAAATGAATTTTTAAATATTCCCACAGGAATTAATAATTGGAATGTCAGGTCTGTACATCTTAAGTCATCTTAAGCTCACATAGGGATCGTGAGCTTATTTGTGTAAAATTTTTGTTTACTTTTTTGTTGTTATTGTAACAAAATTCCAGTTCCTCTAATTTGTGCTATTCATAATGCTTCATTCTTTTAGAGCTTTGTATAATGCAGAAAGGATTGATTGTTCTATAGCAGTCCCCTCCTGGAAGGGATGCCATTGTAGGGGAAAAGCATGCTTGTAGTTTTATTTTTAAATCAAATAGCCAAAAAATATTTAACTTAATATAAGCAAAATTTTTTAGAACAGTACCTAAAATGCATTCAAGGTAAAAGTCTCTGGAGTTGAGTATGTTTTTCATCCAATAGCTGGGGCCTAGAAGCATCCAGATTGTACCTGTTTGTCCACTTTCATTGTACACTTAATGATGTTTTTGTCCTCCCAAAGGAATATTTTATTCTCTTTTCTTTCTACCAAATATCTACAGCTTTGGCAGATTCTAAAGAATTTTTCCATTTCTATGTTTGACAATACTCACAAGTGATTTGATTTGGAGGTTTATATTAATCAATTGAAGATATTGAGATAGGAAACAACAGGTTGACCTTGGCAGTCTGAGTCAGGATTGACCACTAAAGATTTGTCTGTGGTCCTCAGTGTATTTGGTTATCTTTTTATTTTAGCAATTGATTCGGAATTTAATGAAGGCATTTCTATTTTCACAAGTGTGTCTCCTGATGTCATTAGAAGCTATAAATTTCAGAGACTAAATGTCCATGGGTCAGCTGTCTCAAGGGGAATCATTAATTGCAGTTGCTTGAGCTGGGTGCTTACATGGTTAAAGAGGAAGAAGGTGTTAACATTGCTCAAATGAGTTCTGTTTCATGTTTGTACACACATGCTCTTTTAAAAAATTCTGCTGGCATATTGTTTACGGTGGGTACTGGCAAACATCACATCTGCTTGCATCTTGCTCAGAATCTCAATAACTCTATCATTCAGCCCTGGTGCTTATTTCTCTTCTAGGCCTTTGTGGAGAGTCGATAATGCCTGCCATCTGCCACAGAGCACATCGCTACCTGCCAACAGGCAGGCTGGGGTGACCTCTGCTTCCCCACCACTGATTAGTATTCACACGCTAGCTTATTAGGAATGACCCCACCAGGCCTCCCTGTTTCTTTGCCTTTGCAGCGGTTGGCGGCTCACCTGGCAGGCACTGCAGTGAAGGAAGCTAAAGATATAATCAGGGGATGTAGGCAGGCTTTGCAAACCAGATGGCATCTATAGTCTTGTGGCAGGGGACTGGACTGCTAATGCAAACATTGATTCCTGATACTATAATGGGTCATCTCATAGAAAGCACCTAAGAAAAGCATCATCAGAGTTTTTAGTTAAATTTACTCAAGTGTAATGTATTAAAGATATGTCTAAGCAAAACATCTAAAGAAAGACTTGATTATTTTATTAAAGAAGATATTTGATTAGAAGGGAATTCTTATTATAAACATGTTCAATGGGGAGCTGATAATGTACAAACAACTGTTATTCCAGAGTGTATCTTTAAAAGAGAAATTAGAAATGACCTAGTATACATGCCTTTAGTGAATATATGCCCATAGTGTCTATACCTATGGTGAATATATGCCTGCAGTGTATATGCCAATGTTTATACAGACATGCTTGTTGTTGCTGTTTGCTTCTTCCATTACAGCCTTGTGAACTAGTGACGTTCTATATATTCAAAACATCATATGACTTTTTCTGGTTGAAATCCAAATTTTCCTGGCAAAAAAGGAAATTAGGTTCTTCCTGTGTGTTTAGTGTTTATGGAGAAATAAAATGGCTCAGTTTACTTACCTGTCCATTACTTGGTTGATATTTAAAGTTAAAGTCATATTTGAGTCTCATCTAATTTTATAATTTATATTATATTTTAAATAAAACTCTTATTTTAAGCAAGTACCCTCCTCATTACCAACAGTGACCTAGAACCAACTATTGAAGGTTCCACCATTCCTTAAAGTGCTCATATAAAACTTGACTTTCTACCAATATAAATAAACATGTACCTAGAAATGACTTCTCTCAGTTTGGCAGAAGTTGTAACTGTAAATATACTAAAGGATGCCGATGCAAAGGAAATGTGGGAAGTTTGTTGCTGAACCAGACCTTAGCTCATCCATTGATCTCAGGTTAACTTTGGAGAGAACAGAAAAGCCACTCTAATCTAGCTTATTTAGGGGCCTACATGATTATTATAACAGTGATTATTAAAATAACTTATTTTTTAAAAAGTAGACATGTATTGTACATTTATTATACATCAGACATTTCCCAAGTGCTTTATGTATGTTACCACATTTAATCGACTGGTTGGGTAGGTGTTAATTTCCCCATTAACTCCATCAGGTAGGTATTGTATCCACAGATGAGAAAATAGGCACAGAGAGGTTAAGTAAATTGCTCAAGATCACACATGCATTATAACCCAGGCATTCTGGACCCAGAAACTTGTTCCTAATCATTATGCCTAATCACTAGCCCCAGTATACCTTAGCCATGAGTTTTCACTCTTAAGTGATTTTCATCAGTAAATTCTCTGAAGTGGGTAAGATAACCATCATGAAAAGTTTTAGTGTTTCCCTTATAAAATGAAAAACTGTCTTATAAAATGAAACAAACAAATGAAGGGCCTTATAAAAATCACAAATAGAATGGGAATACATGGTTCTTTTGTGCTTGTTCTCATGAAAGAAGCCTATACCTTTCAAGATATCTAAACAATATTCAAATAAAAGTGACTGATAAGGGGCTGGGGTTCTGGCTCAGTGGCAGAGCGCTTGCCTTGCACATGTGAGGCCCTGGGTTCAACCCTCAGCACCACATAAAAATAAATAAATAAAGCATGATATTAAAAAAAGAAGTGACTAATGAACATTAGGGTTCTCACTATTAATGAGCTATCCACTGCTGTTTTATGCCAAGGAAGTCTCTTATTTCAGAATGAACTTGAATTTTTTTTTTTTCAGAATAAGTGGATAAGTCGCAGTCCCATGCTACAGAGAAGGGTCTACCATTCCATGGCTGCTGTCCAAAGGAAGCTTTATGTTCTTGGAGGCAATGACCTAGACTACAATAATGACCGGATCCTTGTGAGACATATAGATTCCTATAACATTGACACTGACCAGTGGACACGTTGTAATTTCAACCTGTTAACTGGCAAGTATCTTGATTAAGTAAATAAGTTAAAAAAATAAAATAAAATGCCCATTCAAGAAGTTGCCAAACTTGTTTTCTTAGACATCCATAGTGCATCTCTAAATGTTAAGTGCATAGTGGGTATAACAACCGTTTTTTAAAAATTTTTTAATTGGTTATTTTTAGCTATACATGACAGTATATATACTTATACGAGCATGGAATATATCTTATTCTAATTAGGACTCTAGTCTTATGGATATACACTATGGTGGGCTTCACTGTGGTATTCATATATATATACATAGGAAAGTTATGTCAGATTCATTCTATTGTCTTTTCTTTTCCTATAGCTCCTCCTCTCCCTTCATTCCCCTTTGTCTAAGTCACTGAACTTCTATTCTCCCTCTCCCCTTATTGTGGGTTAGCTTCCAACTAACAGAAAACATTCAACCTTTGTTTTTTTGGGGGGGTTGACTTATTCCACTTAGCATGATAGTCTCCATTCTATCCATTTACCAGCAAATGTCATAGTCATTCTTCTTTATGGTTGAGTAATACTCTATTGTTCTATACATGCCACATTTTCTTAATTCATTCATCTATTGAACAGCATTTAGGTTGACTCCATAGCATAGCTATTGTGAGTTGCTACACTAAGATTTCATCTCACTCCAGCCAGAATGGGAATTACCAACAATACAAGTAACAACGACTTGCTTTTGTTAACCAGAAAGGCATGCATTATCTTTCACAACAAAACTGGGCTCCAGCACATGGCTGGCATCTCGTTTCTCGGAGCCTGTACTACCTCTGTGCATTCTCATGTGACTAAGAGAAACATGTCAAGACCGTTACCATCAATGAATATTCACATAGGAACTTTGATGCATGGGGGAGGAATGAGGCACTGAAAGAGTTAGCTCTTTTTACAGAAAAAAAAATTATTTTGTAATTCTCATTGCTTTGTTGTCTTATTTTTTGTGAGTTCAGGAGAATGATCTTCATTATTTGTCACTGTCAAATACTGTTCCTGGGTGTAGTGTCCTAGAAATTAAATCTTAAGAGTAGTTCTGTGAATAGGGGTTTGATCATGTTTCTGGCCACACATTCCATCCAAGCATTTCCACAGGTCAATCCTAGCTGTAGCCCATCCTCATCCCAAAGAATGAAAACAAAGCTGAAACGCAACTTATAATGTTTCTTTTTGAAAGTGAACTTTTTTTCTCCTGTCAACTTGCATCATTAACATCCCCAAACAATCAGGTAGCTGTCAGGGCTGCTCAAATAATAGGAAAATCACAAACTCAAAATGGTGGGTTAGATTAGTTCCTGAAGACATTTTAATATGCTAGTGAGCATTCAATTAGTCATGGCTGCTATTGGAGAGGCAATATTGGGAGCATAACCAGAGATGTGGATGCTTTGTATCGAGCTCCTGTTTTTTCAAAATGATTTTTGAGGCCCATTACAAGTACTTAACTCTCAGTTGTGGTAGTACCTTAGATCCTCCATCTCTGGATCTGGATTCTGTCTGCTATAGAATCCAGCTTATTTATTACTCCAGTCAGTCCTGTGTCAGCTCATCAATAAAAAGGGACTCTTTCACTCTCTGATGGCCTCCAGGGAAGAATTTGTGTTCGTGAGTCATTTTGTCTTCTTTTTTTGAAATGGGAAGGGAAACATTTCATCATTTTGGCGTGTCAGTATCTAGGGATTATCCCCACTAGTCCCAGCTCAAGAACTTTAATATAATCCTAAAACTGTTGTGTATGTAAAGAAAGGGAGGGTAGCAACTTGATCAATTTTTTTCTGCCATTTGTCTTCATTTAGGGCATGCTAGGGGCATGGCTCTGTTTTATTGGCTTCTTGGGGTTGTAGTTATTGGTTTATAGATGTAAGCACTTGCTTTAAAAGCATTTGTGGATGCAAAAAGTTTTGCATTTCTAAAATATACCTTATTTCTGCCATTATAAATTTATGGCATATGACATAATATAGAACTCTTATTATGCTGTATTTAATATTATATTTACTAACTTTTCTGGCTAATAAATGTTTTGTCTTGGTTTTGACCCAACACAGATTCATTCTCTGAGAAATAGTGGTTAATTCTCCTTAATACTGGAGGCAGTGATCAGTTGCTGTAAAAATCTCATGGAGTATACAGATGTACCACAGGGGAAAATTGTATTGTTCAGTGGCAAAAGGGTTAATTAAAATATTTAAGAAACAGATTTCTTTCTTTTTAATATGTTCTCTTTACTTTAGGCCAGAATGAATCTGGAGTTGCTGTCCATAATGGGAGAATATATTTAGTCGGTGGATATTCTATTTGGACAAATGAACCCCTGGCTTGTATCCAGGTGAGCGGTTGAAATTCCTTTTGAATTTGCTCAAGTGGTTCAGTGAGGAGGTTTTGTAGTATAGATATTTGGCCACTAGACTTCATGCTGTATCCTAAAAACTGTGCCTACTAAACAATTGAGCTCTCTTGAAAATACAGATAGACACAGCTTTGAAAATAAGTGTAAAATATACCGGGAACTGAGATACCTTACCCTTTTGTTACAAACCAAAAAAAATTTAAACATCTTTGGTAATAGTTTGTCATACTCCCAAAACTTTATGGATACCTCTTTTTCCCGAATTACCTTATTTTCTGTATCACAATTTGTTCATTTCCATAAATGGCACTTTCAAAGGTTTTCTTCCTTCCTGGCAAAGGCTGTGAATGGTAATAGTTAATGGCTGGTCTGACAGGGACAGCCTCTGCCTCAAAGAAATAACCCTAGCTTGTCGGCATGTGAGCAGCCCAGGCTGGGCAGGTTGCCAGCTGGGCCTTCCAGAACAGCAGTGGCCTTTGTTGATATACATATTTAAGGTATTATTCCTATTATTATTTTATAATCCTTACCATAGTTTTCTATTTTACATGTTCTCTGATAAAATTCTGACATATTAGCACTGACCTTTTTCCGACAACCAGAAAAGTATATCCTTAAACTACTCATATCATTTAATCTCATCTTTGTGGAAAGATTTTTAACAACTGCTTCAGGATCTTTAATAATTTAGAACTTTCCAAGCTTTTTATTCTCTGTGTTGTCTAAGTTTTTGAAATTATAAGCATCTCATTGTGTTATCTTCAGTTACATCTCCCGCTCATTCATAATATTGTTTGCTTTTTTTCCTCCTGATTTTACTTGTCAGAGGTTTGTCTGGAAATTCTGACATACTTTTATCATTCATATAGATCAAGCAAAAAAATGTCAGCAAGGAGAGGTTAGATATGAAAAAATACAGTTAACAAGCTTGATGGAATGAATGTGAATTCTAGAGTGAACAGTTAGAATACATTTTTTTCTTAGTATACATGAAGCATTTACAAAAACTTGTCACGTGCTTAAAGTTAAAAAAACCTTTATTAAATTTCAAAAAGTAAGTATGATTTAGTTTGTACCTCTAATGCAATGCAATTAACTTTGAACTTAGCAACAAGTTGTGTAAACCCTTGTTTATCTGGAAATAATGAAACCCATAGCCACATAACTTATGGGCTAAAGAAATCATAATAGAACTTAAAAAAAATTCCCAGAACTGTGTGTAAATGAATACATAATTACATTGTGACATAAATATAGCTTGATATATTAGAAAATGAATAAAAAATAAACTCAAAGAACATAGTAGATGATAAAAATAAGAGAAAATTAATGAATAAGGAAATGATGATATAATGGAAAATTATAAATCACATACAAAAAAAGAACATAAGATTTGATGGGAGTTAATGAAAGGCTGCCTGGTATCTGCATAACAACAAATAAACTGTTCTCCTCAGGGTGCTTCTAGTCTTCATGCAAGCACATACTTGACAGCTTTCATAGTTCTTTAGCTATTTTTTTTTTTAATTTTTCACTTTTCAGAATTGGTGACAACATGTGAACTGGGCTACAGGCAGAGCTTTGCAGTGCTGGACCACTTTTTTTAAGTGACTTTGAGACCTTGTGTTTGATCATTTTCACAATGGAAGCAAGTCTGGTTTATAGCGAAGTAAATATGAAAATTTCAGATATATTTTTGGGCATATTTCTACTAATTTTAATATTAAATTATCTCAAGGAATAGAAAACAAGTTGAAGCTATAACTTAATGAAAAAATAATGAAAACTCACTATATAGATCAAACTTAGAGGACCAGAGTGCTCCTGTATTTTTAAAAAAAAAACCCCACACCTGTTTTAGAATAGTCTTGAAAGTTAGGTTGAAGACATAGAAAATTAAGAAGCAAAACAAAACTTTATAGTCACATCTTGGTTTTGTCCCCAAAGAGCTTTTCTTTAGAGCACTCACTAATGATATACACTAATTTATAGCTAATGATATCTGGCTGTTCTCAAACAAGCAAACTTATCCTCAGGAGATGAAAGATTGTGGCAAGTGTATCATCATCATCATCATCATCATTACCATGGTATTGGGGATTAAACCCAGGGGCATTTAACCACTGAGCCACATCCCCAGCTCCCCCCTCCCCATTTTTTTTTTTTTTTTGTATTTTACTTAGAGAACAGGGCCTCACTGAATTGCTTAGGGCCTCGCTAATTTGCTGAGGCTGCCTTTGAACTCGAAATCCTCCTGCCTCAGCCTCCTGAGCCGCTGAGCCCCCATGCCTGGCTGTTTAATTTTACTTTGAGACAGGATTTGCTAAATTGCTTGGTGCCTCCCTGAGTTGCTGAGGTTGGCTTTGAACTTGTGATCCCCCTGCCTCAGCCTCCCGAACTGCTGGAAGTAGAGGCATGTGCCACTATACCAGCAGTATTATCTCCCAAGAATATTTTTAAACCATTGAGGATATTCATGAGTATTCTCAGGATTAAAGTGATTCTAAAAGTGGAGTCAAGGACATATTTTAGCTATTTTTTGATACAGGGGAATGAACCCAGGAGTGCTTTACCATAAAGCTACTTCCAGTCCTTTCTAATTTTTATTTTGAGATAGGTTCTTGCTAAGTTACTGAGGATGGCCTCAAACTTTGTGATCCTCCTGTTTCAGCTCCCCAAGTCACTGGGATTACAGGCCTACCACTGTATCCAGGTCAAAAATTATTTTAATCAGTGTCTGTATTAGTGAAGTATTTCACCTTTGAGATCATACAACAAAATATCCTATGTATTTTTTTTTAAAGTCAGTGCTATGGGTAATTCTATATTCAAAAGCCATTTTGATGAACATAACCAATCCTTTTGCAAATTCTATATTTATTCTCTTGGCTGGCACACTGGTCCTACAAAGTATAGATACATTTTAAAAATAAGTTTTTAAAAGTCTCTACTACTGGGCAGGGATTGTGGCTCAGTGGAAGAGCACTTGCCTAGCATGTGTGAGGCACTAGGTTCAATTCTCAGCACCACATATATATAAATTTTAAAAAAGCCTATTGACAACTAAAAAATTTTTTTTAAAAGAATCTTTACTACTAACTAATGTGTGTGAGTATATGGATAACAGACTTATCATGTGCCTTGTATTTTAGTTTTGACAACTGGTTACTAGTTGTAATATTCTTTCTGAACTAAGGCTCAAATGTTTTATTTTATGGGTGACTATTTCTTTTGATGCATTAAGAGTATTATATTAATGGTTGGAGACACTTATCTGTTTGAAAGCAGGTCACTTGATGGAAAATAGCCAATAGAGAAGTAAGACAACAGGATACTGGAACAACATTTATGAGAAAACTGTGGCTAGACAGTAGAAGTCTCTGAGTGCAAAACAGGGAAAGTAGAGGGCAGTGATGGTGAAAATCATATGCACACTAAAAATACCTGAGTTTAAAATTTTTATGTCATAAATAATAACTATATAATCCTTAACCCAAGATTGACACATCATTAATCCAAGAGCATGGCCAATAAATAAAGATCATAATGAAATAGATCAGAAACTGTTTCACTAACATGGAGAAGGATTAAATGATGTTCTTTGCCCTTGAAAATGCTAGTCAATAATCTATCCCAGTAGATGCTCCCCTGGACCCTAATTCAGGTTCATCTAACAGTCATTTGTGGGATTCAGCCACCTGGGATGATGCATGAGAAAGCATGCTGTTGCATTTCCTGCTACTGCTCTTAGTACAAACTATGATTCATCACAAGGACAATTCGAATGAGAGAAAAGCTGAGAGGCTCTTAATTAATACTTGTTTGAAGGTTGAGATCTGGACTTGTTAGTAATAAAAACTCATGGGAAATATTGGAAATAGGTTCCTGACAAAAATGAAGGTGTTCTTGTTTATTCTGTGGTCATGTAAGAAAATTTCTGGCACAGGAGTTTGACTCTAATCTGGTGTGCCACAGATGACAAGTAGTACATAAGGGAGCAGCTGTGCAAGTGTGCAAGTGATTAGTCTGTTTCCAGATCACTTTTACTGTTCTCTTCATTTACTATTATTTTCTTTTGGCTGGAGATATGCTGCCAATCTGGCTCTGCCTTCTCCCAAATGCCTTCTTTCTGCCAGTTTAGGGGAGTGTTTTGGAGAAAAACTGCCAATGCTTCCTTTTCTCTTCTCAGATTAAATACATTACATCTGCTTAACATATGTAGTCTCTGTTGGCCCAGGCAACTGGACAAAAGCTCTGGATTATTATCTCACTGTTATTTTGCCTTTTAAAAATGTAGTCAGTTGGAGGGAGGGATATCACTAAGGCACGAAATCCAAGCTCTTTCTGGGTTGCATCCTTGAGCTCAGATACTCAGCGCCACCACGCAGTATTAAGTCACTTAATGTTGTCTGATTCTGTATTCTTTTCTGTAAATTGAAAATAACACCTAACCTTTCATAATTGTGATCTCTATTTTCTATATTCAATGAAATATTAATCAAAATCCCATTGAGATTTTCCTTTTCTCACGGGGTAGGCAAGTGATACTTGTCAAACTGATGATAAAATTTCTCTAGATGTTGGGTGCGGTAGTGCTGTAATCCCAGCAATTTGGGAAGCTGAGGCAGGAGGATCACAAGTTTGAGGTTAGTCTCAGTAATTTAGCTAAACCCTATCTCAAAATAAAAAAGGGTTGGGGATGTACCTCAGTGGTAAAGTACCCCTCTATTCAATCAATCCCCAGTAACACACACACACACACCAAAAAAAAAAATCTCTAGGACAGTAAATGTATATGAATAATCAAGAAATATTTGAAAATGAATTGGAGAGACTTGCCTTTGTCAAAACAACTATAAATGGGATATTGCAAGAGACATTACTGAAACTGTAAATGGGATACTGAAAAAGAACAGCATTTATATTTAGTGTTAAGATAAACTAGTTAGTATCTCTAATACTACTTACTAATATCAGGACATATTATTCAATAAATAGTTTGGGACAGTTAAATGTCCATTTGGGAAAAAACCCCACATAGCTAAAAGTTTGGTTTTTCTTTTATTCTACCAGTGATTTTTCCCTTTTATGAGCTTGGATCCCTTAAATTCAAGGGCTCCTTTTTATCTAAAATAATGCATTATTGCAGTTAAAGGTTTATGAGTCAATCACATAGATGATAGATGAAGACGAAAATCATTAAAGGAGTCTATCAAGAGATTTGTGGTTGGATTTTGGTGGCACACCTATATCTAGAATTCAGGTGAACGAATGGGACCAAAAGTGGATAGCAATAGGGCAATATCAATGACAAACTTTTATTTTAAAATCATAGACCCCAAGGGAGAAAAAGTTTTAAATGAGATTAGAGGAAAGTCAAATGAACAGAGATAAAAATGATAGAGGGCTGGAAAGAGCCTAATAGAGTTGACACATGGAGGAGAGCAGCATTTTCCTTAGCAGGGAGGTGAAGTCGGATTCAGTTAGGTGACTGCAGGCACAGTCTAACAGAAGCTGTACCTTATAAGAAAAGAGACAGAACTCCAGCTAGAAGAGGAAATAATCAGGGAAAAATTTCCAGAATCAACTGAACTAATTTTGAACCTGCTACTAAGCTGTTATAATATTTTACTATGTGCCAGATGCTCTGCTAGATATCACCAGTTTTCACGATAAAGCTGCAAGGTCTTGCTTGTTTTCTTCATTTTACAGATAAGAATCTGTAAGCCAATATTATGACACAACCAGTTTGAACAAGCTATTTAATAAGTCTAAGACAGTTTTATTAAGTGAAGGTAATACTGCTAACCTCTTACTGAAGATTAAATGTTTATAAACACACACAAACATATTACCTATAAATATGTACACACAGTCTAACACTTAGTAGGAACTTAATAAATATTTCTGGTACCATCCTAAGGTATGGTGATGATGGCATGACCAAGTTTAGGTTCAGGCTTACTTTGAGTATACAGCTTTAAATAATCATCATCTCTTCTTATTTTGTAGGTATTGGATGTAAGTAGAGAAGGCAAAGAAGAAGTGTTCTATGGGCCTACACTCCCTTTTGCTTCCAATGGAATAGCAGCATGCTTCCTCCCAGCCCCATATTTCACATGCCCTAACCTTCAAACTCTTCAAGTGCCTCATCACAGGATTGGCACCATCTGAAAGCCAATGCTCTGTTAATAACTATCATACCAGGTGGAAAAAGGGTGACTGTTGGATACTGGGCATGAAGAGCCTCAGTGCTTAATGCTTCCTTGTTTTGTGTTATAGGTCTGATATTCATATACATATTAGCAAAAAATGAACAATTTTCTAAAATACATTACTGAAAACTCCTGTCACTCTTCTAAGTGTATGTCAACATACAATACAATATGTATGACTTTTACTGTGATGTAGCTTAGTGTCAACTTAATGGTACATTATTGTTCCATGGGTCTTTAAAAAATTCTTTATATACTTTTTCTAATCAGTGCTATCTAGGACAATATGACACTGTTGGCAATGCAGTTAATTTCACACAATGGCATCAATGATCTTAAAATCTTCCACACTTACTTCCTTTACTGCACAAACATGAGCTTCTAATTCTTCTTTTTAAAGTTTAACATTATGCAGCCCTGCTCAGTAGAGAGTCAGCATTAGGATATCATAAATTTTTAAGTGCCATATTTTATTCAAGGTGATGCGAATAATAGAAGTACACTGGAACAGCAGTTGGAATATCCAGAATTTTTGCCTTGGTTACTCTGACCTTGAGCCAGAACTTTTTGGTACTGTAGTCTTCCTACCTTTTAAGGAGGATCATTACTGATTTCCATATTCATTCAAAAGAGTGTTGTGAGTATTAGGCAAATGCTCTGAAGTACTTCCCCTAAGAAAAACAAATGCTACTCAAATTATGAGGCATTTTACAATCTTGAAAACCCTGTAACTGAATCAGATTACTTTTTCTGTTTAGAAATTACTAGATAGGATTTGGAAAACATGCTATGGAATAAATGATTCTGAAAAGCATGTGAGACATACACCTTTTCTAACCAGAAGAACGTTTACCAATACCAAAGATATCTAAATTTCTAAAATCCTTGCTCAAATAATAACTCTTAAATTAAGTCTCATTTTAAATCACTTAGTGAAAAATGACATTTTAAAGCTAAAAAAAAATAGTTGTACTAATTATGGTACCATAAAGTGCTTTGACATAAATTTGAACTTAGAATTGGCAGTTCTAATAAAAGTTTTCCATTTTGTTAAAGGTTATGTCAATCTTGAGGGCTTGTGGGAATCTTCACCACCACTGATACATATTTTATTACGACCACCTTTAATAATGCATAAGAATTCATTTTTAGGCTAGGTTTTTGGGTTTGCTTTGTCTATGACACAAAAAAATAAATAAAACAATAATCACATTTGAACATAAATTCAACAAGTGTAAGTGAGTTTCTTTTCTCCTAATCTTACCAGGACTTAAGGTCATCTATATTAAAAGGAATCCTTTACACTGACCTTTTTCCTTCAGCACTTTAATCATTCAGCAATTCCTCACTTATAGAAAATGTCATTTTATTCACATAACCATATTTAGTAATCAAAATGAATAAAAAAAATTTTATCATAAATACAGAATCCACTGACTTTATACACTGTTATAAGATACCTAAACATTATTTAAAAAAATATGATTTCTGGTTATTCAAAAATTAAAGGACAGGAGGAGATAAGGAAAAAAGGTTAATTTTAAAAGGTAATTTAAAATTTAGTTTGGATAAATAAAAAACCCATATGACAATTTGGATAGTTATGAACAATGAAAATTGATATTGATTACTGATATGCAGAATGTGGAAAACTTCTTTAAAATGTATATAAGCCACCTAAATTAAAATTTTAAATTGGTTTACCAAGTCAGGAAATGGACTCTAGGATTTAGGAAATCTTTCAACAAGGACCTATGCAATCTCCTTAAAACACAAATTTTTCCTCCAGCAGTTTACCCTTAACCCATTAAAATCTATTTATAGAACCAGATTCTACATCGAGGGAGTGAAAGGGAAATGGCCTAAGAATAATCTTGCCTGAAAGATAATGGAAAGGTAGACTTAGACTACCCTTTATTATTTCTGGACAGATTTCTAACTCTCAAATAAAACAAACCAGCATATATTATCACATCCTCCTTGGTGATCCTTATAATGTATTATTCACTAATGTAATCTAGTATTGAAGTCAGAATTTTAAAAAGTTTTGCATAGAGTTGAATGCATCTTTTATAGTAAACTATAGCCAAACAGTAGCATCAAAAGTAGAATATTTCTTTTCTAAAGAGAAAAAAACCCAGATTGCTTAGAACTAGACCCTTTTACTCAAAATTATCATTAATCAGAAAAAAATTCTATAAAACCATTTGGTTGGTCATATAAGCCAAATTCCATTAAATTGTTCAAATATAATATTTTCTATTTAAGTATCCTGATTTATCTTCCATTTTGCGTCTGCAAAATTAAAGGCAATTATATTGCATTTTAATTTCTACAGAAACCCCTAAGACTTCCAAAGATTAAAACATCATTTAGAGATTTTAGTTTAAAAACAGAAACAAAAAGTAGTACCAAACAGATCTTAGTAGAATATTCTCAGTGTTCAAGGAAAAATGAGCAAAGACATAATTCTCTATAATAGTGTAAATGTTAAAATGGAGCAACATTCCTTAAATAAGAACAAAATGCCTTGTAAGAACAAAATGCCTTTTAGGTTATGATTAGGGTACTTTTCATACTTTTTTTCCCATATTTTCCTCACACCTTAAGTACATGTTTATTGTACCCCCTTCAACCTCTGCAATAGCTGAAACATTTTTATCGTTTTACCACAAAATGTAAAAGCAACAAATTATTTCTCCAGGTAATATGGCTTATTTTTAGTTTGCTTTTCAAATAGTGAATCTGTTATAAAAAGGAAGGAAGTTGAATAATCATGGGAATAATTTACGTCAAATATATAGATTTTATACACACATAAATTTAATCTTTATTATAGGTACAAATAGCTTATAACTCTGCATATAAAATAAGAATGTCCAAATTTTTTTTCTAAAAGTACAATTCATAAATGCAATAAATTGAATAAATATCACATACTAAACATTCTAACAAGTAAAAATTGGTCAATTACAATCTGATTTTGGTAACCTTACCATACAGGTTATCACAGAGTGAAAACACAACTCTAATTAAATATGTGAAAGAATATGTTATTTTGCTAACTTCCCAAATCAACTGTTCTAAACAAATAAAGCATATTATTTATATTGGTATCCTACACTCTTACCTGACAAGGTAAAGAGATCAGTTTCTGGAAGATGTAGGTTGTTGTAAAAAGCTATCAAAAAGTAGTGGCTTAGAATAGACAATACAACTTTTGATGAGGTTTCTATGATATTTACCTCTGATCTTTTAAATATGAGTGCTATGATATTATGTAGGATTTAGGGACAGATTTCTAAAAGGGTTTCTCAAATGCAGAAGCTTAACTGGTAAAGATTTTTTTAAGTACATGGGAACAGGCCCATGTAATTCTTTAAGAATAAAGAAGCTTAAAAAACTGTAATAAAGGGCTGGGGTTGTGGCTCAGTGGTAGAGCACTTGCCTCACGTGTGAGAGGCACTGGGTTCAATTCTCAGTACTGCATATAAATAAATGAATAAAATAAAGGTCCACCAACGACTAAAAAAATATTTTAAAAAACTGTAATAAAGCATTGTTCAATGGGTAATAAAACCCATGAATGGTCTAAGACCTACAAATAATTTCTTAAATAGACATTGATGTAGGAAAAGTCAAATACAGTCACAGATCACATAACAGGGATACATTCTCAGAAGTGCATCATTAGGCAAATATCAGAGTGTACTGACATAAACCCAGATGGTATAAATCAGTCACTTGATGTGACATCTTGATGCAGTCAAGAGATGAGACAAACAGGAGATGTATGAGGCTGTTACCAGTGTAACATGACATCCTATTTTACAGTAAACATTTTTTTAAATAAATATGTTCTAAAATAATGATTAAAAAGTATAGTATAGTAAATAATATGCCAGTAGTAGTCATTTATCATTATCAAATATTATGTCCTGTACATAAATTGTATGTGCTTTACTTTTATGAGTGGCAGGAATGTAGGTCTGTTTACACCAGCATCACCATAAACAAGTGAGTTATGTGTGGTGCTGTGATGACACAGTGACTCTATCACCAGGCCACAGGACATTTTTAGCTTCCTTATAATCTTATGGGATCACTTTGGTACACGTGGCCCATCACTGACTGACATGTTAAGAAGCACATGACTGTATACTTAAGAGAATACAGGTAGAGACATACAAGTTTTAAACTATGAAATTCTTCTAATGCAAATAAACTCAACACGGAATGATTTTTTGCATAGAGACGATCCTCCATGTCTTTTTTCCCCTCCCCTATGGAAACCTTCTAATTAAATGTTAACTAAATTAAAATTTAAATCATAAGCAAATCCTAATGTCTAAAATCCTTTCATCACTCTGTTGCCCTTCAATCATCTTTTACATCCCATTTGGTATTTTATAGATATTATTTGAGTGGAATGTTCACAAATCCAAAGTATATATCTATTTTTGTTCCTGTTTAAATGTCCTAAGCGTCTGTATAAATGAAATGTATTTCATTTTGATTTTTATATAAAGTATGGTACTCCCAGCATGAATGAGACCGAGAGTAGAATGGACATGGCATCCAGAGAAAACAGCTAAATCTTTTGTTTGGAAAGTGTTGAGTCTGATAAACAAAAACAAAAACAATCAGTCAAATGGCAGAAAAGCTCTAGACTAAGGAGTCTTAACATCAACTTATAAACAATGGGAAGTTTTTGGAGGTCCTGCAGCTGACAACTAAACAAGAAGTAGTATTTTAGGAACACTGATTTCAGAACAATGTGTAGGATAAACTGTAGAAAGGGGACCAGAGGAAAAGAGATGAAGAGATCGTAGTGATCCATGGAGGGGCGGGTGGAGGGTGGTGAAGTTTGGATGCAAGGAATTGCAAAAAATAAAAGAAAAAAAAAATGCCCAGGAGCCTGTATAGGCCATCAACTGAAAATTGGGAGCAATCAAAAATCTAAGATGCTTCTGAAGTTTCAAGGCCAACTATCCTGGGAAAAAAAGGATATTCCCAGGGTAGAAAATGAAAGCAGGAGCTAGTTTGGGCAGCTTAACATACTGCCTTAAGATTTCAGGAAGATGCAACTAAAGAGAAATTAGCACTAGAAATATATCTGAGAGAAAAAGTCATGAACTAGTGTTATCAGTCCACTACTAAAAGGATGTTGGGACAGAACAGAGGAAGAGGATGGGAAAGAAGACTTCTGGTACTGTCAAGACACAGTAGAAGCAGGAAACTTTGCTGAGGAATGGATGGGAAGATATGGGGAAATGTGAACATCACAGAGATGCCAAAGAATGTGAGAAATGAACACACATTCTCATATTTGACCAAAAGAGTTTGTAATGTAATGTTTACATTACAGTGGTAAAAGAAGCAGCCTCAGAAATGACAGGGTACTTATGGGAAAATGAATATTAGAGAAGCGGGCATAGGTGAAGTCTGGAAGTAGAAGAAGGAAAGATTGTAATAATAAAGGATCAGAGGAGGTTTTCAAGAAAAAGAACTGAGCCATAAATTTGTTTTTTTCCCCAATTAAAAAAGCAGCTTCTTTAAAATTTGACTTATAGGGGCTAGGGTTGTGGCTCAGTGGTAGAGCACTTGTCTCACACGTGTGAGGCACTGGGTTCAATCCTCAGAACCACATAAAAATAAATAAAGGTATTGTGTCCACCTACAACTAAAATATATATTTTTAAAATTTTACTTATATGTAAATAAAAAATGTGTATGTATGTTATTATAGTCTTTTGTTGTTATTGATTTTTAATTACAAACTTTAATTACTCTTAGTATTTACAGATATATGCCCTAATGAAGGATTCCATAGCAGTTTTTCTTATCCCTTGAAAGTTTTATACTCTAGATTCTAAAAGATATCTTTAACAATTGTCCTTGGGGGAACCAAAAAAATGAAAATAAAAAAAATAATAACACACCCCCCTTGAAAAGATATTGCCTTAAAGAGTTAAAACTCCTTTAACTGCTGGTACTTGCAAAGCATACATTATTAGTTTAGTAAGTCACTATTATAATGAAGAGAAAATTATTGTTATGAACTCTATTAAGCAGGCTTAAAGAATATTCCATTTGTGACAGTTGACTTTGGGGAGAAACAGACCATTTATATCATGAAAATAACAACAGCTTTGGAACTCACAAATTACAATTAGGAGACAATTGTAACTAGAGAATGCTGATTGCTTGCTTGCTTGTTCACCCCATTTGCTTATTTATATTTATTTTTAACATTTTTCCACTTGGGGGATGGAACCTAGGGTCTCACACATGCTAGATAAATGCTCGACCAGTGAGCCACACACAACCTTAGCCTCTATTTCATTTTAAGATAATTTCTGAGCCAGAAAAGGGTTAAAAAGTTTTCTTGAAGGATTAATGTAACCATGATAAAGACTACAATTCTAAGAAAGAAAGAAATTATTTCAAAGCTAAACATGACTTGTAAAGAAACACTGAAAAAAAAAGTGGACTATGTCATTAGAGAAAGGGAAACAAAATTGAAAGATGTTCTTTACTTTTATCATGTATGAATAATATAGCAATCATGTAGGTACACCATGATGTAGAGGAAAACATTTTTACATATATCATTTCTCTGATTCTCATAATAGCATTGTGAATTTTTATCATGATTTATTTTTTCTCCATGAAGGAATTAGGCTGAGAAATGGTAAGTAACCTGTACAAGGTCACAAAGTAGAACTGGGTTAGAGACCTATGTGGGTTCCTAATACTAGAACTGAAACTTTACCACATCA
Organism: Urocitellus parryii; assembly: GCF_045843805.1. Taxonomy (NCBI): domain Eukaryota; kingdom Metazoa; phylum Chordata; class Mammalia; order Rodentia; family Sciuridae; genus Urocitellus; species Urocitellus parryii. Next base: position 63,762,904 of record NC_135538.1, on the reverse strand, counting down.
AGACCAACTGGTAAAACACAATCTGGATGAGAGTTAAAAAGTAAAGAAAAAATAGTTATGAAAGGAAACTAAATTGGTTCTCTAAACCTACAAGATGCCAAATTATAAGAGCAAGGAGAGAGATTAGCTGACTTCTCAACTTTTATATAATCTTAAGAAGTTTCCAGAATATTTTAATTTATTCTTTTCTTCTTAAAGACTCTTATTTTTTTCCACCTGATGTCTTTTAATGACAACTCCAAGCTAGATACTTTTGGAATAAGTTTAAAATCTTTTTAGGTATTATCTGTGTAATCCTTAAGTCAGATTCAGCCTGAATCCTAAGAGAGTTAAGTATACTTTGTAAGGGTTTTATTTAGTAACTTGCCTCACACATAGTATAAAGGAAAACAAATATGTATCTCTAAACACCCGCCTCCTCTAACAAAACAAAAACAAAAACATACCACCAAAAAACAAAAACAAACAAAAAAAAAAACAAAAAACAGAGCAGAGGTCAGCCAGGTAATTTGAAAAATAAGCCTATTAAAACAGAAGGTGTAAACACACACACACACACACACACACACAAAACACATCAATCACAAGACAGGAAGTCACATTATAGTAAAAAGTCCATGGATGTACCAGAACAAACCCACATAGTACTCATACACAGAAAACATTTCCAGAAAAGGCTTCTTTAATTTAGTTTAACCAAAATTTCTTCAAACTAGATTATAGTTTGGCAAAGCTCCAAGGATGCTATTACATAGTTACTAATTAATCTTTATTTCCTTATTTATATATTTTATACTTATATAAGGTATATAAGAAAAAAATCCCAGAAAGCATTTTTTAACAGATCATTATATAATTAATTAAAAGTAGGAGATGGATTAGTTCAAAGTAGTTTTAGATGATAAGCAATAGACAGGGTGAATCACAAAATATATGTATTGTCATTTTCCAGTCTCTGCATCTCATCTTGTCCCATCTGTCCTAGGCGAGATAAAAGTTTTCTATAGGCTTCCCTGTTTAAGAAAAAAGAAAAGAAATAAAATATACTTATTATCTTTTTCAGTATTTTTCCACTTGAATATTTACAAATTGAAACCTGTCTGTGGGTCTAACTATCCATCCATCCATTCATTCATCTAGCAGATTTATTAAAACACTTCTAAAAAAAAGGTACTTGTATATTTTGTGAGTAAACCTAGATGTTAGGATTAATTCAGTTTTTAAAAGTATCATTGATATACATATATATCAAGTATAGATTAAAAATGACACATCAAAGTTTACTAACCATCTGCAATGACATAATGCTACTAGGTAATGAAATATAATCATGAAATAACTTACAGATAGGAATGGTATGCTTATAACGGGAAGACTTGTTTTGCAAACTAAAAATGAAAATAAAAGTTTTATAACCATAAAACAGAATTGTATAACACTTTTAGTATACACCCTATTTTCTTCTTTATCATTTTAGAAATAACAAAGTTTGAAAATAAAATATTGTTGCTCCTATTAGATTCTCTAGTATTTCCCTGTATCTGAAATGTGTTTTAGATTTATTGTGCCTGGCAGTTATTTCATTAGACTAAATATCTGTGCTATTCAGAATTGTTAAAACCAACCCTCTCGTGTCCCTGCTTGCAAAGTAGTACAATAACAGAACACTTGTTCCAACAATGTACTATGTTAGGATGTTTCATGAAGTCTCTTCAGTTTTTTCATTTGCATGAGCTTGTTTAATGACATGACAATGAACATCATTTCTTTAAAGCTATGATTTAAAGTGACTCAATCTTTTCTCTCTGGAAAATAAGAGGTTAGCCACGTTACTGTGTAAGAGAAGAAAAGAGATGTTCTACCTTAGCACAGAAAAACTATTCCCTGACCCTCCTTTTAAAAAATTTCCATTTATTATACTGAAAGATGCAGTTCATTAGTTTGCTAAAGCTGCAATCAGTATAGTCATGTCTCCAAGAATGGTCTCTAATATGACATTATACAATTAAAATTTCTCAACTAAAACCTGGAACATGCATGTTTATTAGATTGTGCATGTGTACAGATACACAGGGACACAATTAAAAGCATTTGATTCTGTAAAAAACAGTAGGACATAAGAATCCTAGTGTGAGTACTGACTGATCTAAAGTAATCTCTTTAGGAAATATAAACATATTCCTACAGAATTATATTTCTCTAAATAGTCCAGCATATTTGGGTGGGTTATAAGTCTATAAAAATTTTTTTAAAAAGTCTTATCTATTTCTCCCCCCCCACCAAATCTGTTTTATCTAATTGGGTTACTTACCTTTATCATATGGCTATGCATGATAAAGTTGACTCAATAAATCTAGCGTCTCTTAAAGGATTATGAATTGGCACTATGGGTTTTATAAAATAAGATACCTGAGGCTCTGAAACCCACTTCACAAAGAGAAACACAAGTGTTTTGAGCAATAGTAGTTCTACTGAAATACACAGCTTTCTAATATGGTCTTTGAAAGGAAGTACACGAGATAGGATGTGTGGATTCTGCTAAGTTTGTTGATAAACCACAATATTTTTTAATCATACTTTACAAAACTGATAATAATCCCAATATTGAAATATTTTTCAACTGAAAAGAACACATCCCAAATTTTGGGGAATGAGAAAATAGCCATTTTGATAAAATGAAATACAGATTTTATAAACATTGTCCAAAAGAATGTAATTAAATGAGCAAATATACCTTTGTTCAATATTTTTGCCAAGGCCCCATTTCAATTCCGAATCCTTCAGAGATTGAGTGAGGGTAGAAATCAAGGAGATGACAATCTGCTGCTTCAGTGTTGCTACTATCTCTAAAATGCTGTAAACTTGATGACTGTATCTTATACCAAAATCCTGGATAAACTGCCTGTGAAAGTAAAACACATCACTCAAAATTCTGGAGTTATTCTTTGAGTTGGTGCCTACATTGCAGTCAGCCATAGCCTAAGCACAAAAATGATCACTTCATGTAATATTATCATGAAAACTATATTTAACATGGAGACTACTATTAGTACTTTAAAATAAGGGACAGAAATGTCCTATTCCTGTGTCATCCAAGACCAGTGATGGTACTGGCGATGAGGGAGGAGCTGGAATCCTAGGAGGATGAATTAAGGGGAAAAAATCTAATTCCAGAGACTCTATGCTATACTTTCCGCATTAAAATGAGGGGAAGCAAGAAAGAGTGTGGAAGACACCAAAAGGGAGAAGAAAGTCAGATATCCTTTGTATCTCTGGATAAACAGTATGCTAACAGGGAAAGCAAAATATTAAAAACAGACCTTTATTTTCTTTAAACTGAACAGGAGACTTGATACCCACAGAAGCCTTTATGAATCAAACTATCTTTTAACCCTAAAATTTTCACATCCCCATCGACAAAATGAAAGCCATCTAATATAATAAATTGTCGATAACAAACATGGAATCTTTGATCACATAAAATAATTTTTCCCTCTCCTTGGACTCCACAATCTTCACATTCACAAATGGATCACAACTTAAATAAACTGAATAGTAGATATGTGCCAAAATATAATGAGAAAAAAAAACTGAGTCATCAAAGATCCAACATAGAACAAAGGATATGGACCCTAAATTATTTGTTACGGTGGTAGTAAGATAGAGATATTTATAATGAGGGTAAACTTATAAACCTTGATAAATAAATATTAAAAAAATACTGTCCTCACCGAAAGCATAAGACTCTAAAGGGGACAAGGCAGGAAAGAGGAAAAAAAAAAGTAATTCTCAAGTGGCATTGTTATTCTTATGAACAACAAACCTACTCCTATAAAGTCCATACCTCACAAATTAAACATAAGAGAGCCTTCTGAAACTAAAGGATCTAAAGCAAACCAGAAAACCAAGGACATATCCTTTTACACTGTACGCTGAGCAACATGCTTAAGCAAGCTCCGGAGCCCTGTGCACCTGCCATCATGACTCCTGTTTCTCACCTTTTCTTCTCAAATACGTGCAAGAATCTTTTAGGAAATTCACAAGTCATTTCAAGTCAGCTCCCTTATCTGTTTCCCTGGCATTTTTATTTTTCAATAAAACAACACAGTGTAACAAAACTACTGCCAAAAATACAATAATTGAAATACTATAAATAAGTAGTAACACATTATGTTTTGGATAATTAGTCATTTAAAAAACATGCTGGCTGTCAAATGGCTGGCAACAGTCTCCTTGCCAGTTGGCATATTTTCTAGTTACCTAAACACAGAAGTCAGCTGGGCGGCAGGTTCTCCTTCTGACCCCACTTGGCAGGCTTTTACCACGTACTGTAGGTTCTCGGTGGCCAGCCTTTTAACTAGGAGGAAAAATTATAGCATTACACACTGTGTCTGAATTGACCATCTGGATCCTCATTTTTAACACTCTTAATTTAGAAAAAGATGTGTTTTCTTGAAGTATCTACATGTTTTTTTACTAATTTTCACAATGAAATAGTTACGAATTTTGTTTTGTTCTAGAGTATACTAAAAATGTTTAAAAGTCTATTTTTGACTCTAAAAATTGAAAATAACACATGAAGATATGTTCTTCTCTTAGAAAGGTGTTCATATTCAAAAATACTACACCAACATAAGCCTGCACACACTGTTACACATTGACAAAAGAAAGCCCTTCAAATCAGCTGACTGATGATAGGCAGATTGATTGGTTTTTAATTTATAAACATATTCCTCCTATTCCCTCAGAAACACATAAAAAGCAAAATCAGATACCACCTACAATCTATCTTCAGTTAAAATTAGCCAAACATACATAAAAACTACTTATGTTATCTTCCTTTCAAAAGATAACAAAGTCTCAAATGAATATTTGTATTCTTTAAATATTTTAAGAAACACTTTAGAATTGCATGCTTGTATACAATAGTGCAAAAACATTCCTATAATTTGAATCTTAAATGTGTTCCCAAAGGCTCATGTTTAAGGTTTGGCTCCCCATCTGCGGTGCTATTGAGAGATGGCAGAACACTTTAAGGGATGGGGCTTAAGTGAGGAACTTGGGTCACTGTGGTGTACCCTTGAAGGAGATATTGGGACCCCAGCCCCTTCCTTTTCCTTTCTTTTCTTCCACTACTATGAAGTGAACAGTTTCCTTTGGCATGTGTGCCCACCATATAATACACTGCATCCCCACAGGCTCAAAGACAACCGAGCCAACCAATCATGGACTGAAACCTCCAAAATTGTGGTCCAAAATAAACCTTTCCTCTTTTTAAGTTGATAATCTCAGTTATTTTGTTACAGTAATGCAAAGCTGACTAATACAAATATCAAGAAAGAATACAGAAAACCCAACATGTTCTGAATGCTTCTAAATTTTTGTCATGTTTTAGGCATATTAAATATATGTATGGGGGGGTGTGAAACCCAGTGTTTTCTCTAAGAATAAGAAAAATTTTAGAAATTGTGACCTATTATAATAGGAATACAAAACATGATGAATATAAACTTAAATTAATTAATAATAAATAGGAGATAATGTTTTTTATGGTATGAAGCTAGTAAATAAAGAACACAACAGTTTACAATCCTAGCGGCTCAGGAGGTCTCAACAAGAAGCCTCAACAGAAGTATTGCGAGTTCAAAGCTAGCCTCAGCAAAAGCGAGGCACTAAGCAACTCAGTGAGACCCTGTCTCTAAATAAAATACAAAATAGGGATGGGGATGTGGCTCCAGTGGTTGAGTGTCCCTGAGCTTAATCCCCAGTAACCCTCCCTCCAAAAAAATTGTATACAATTCAAAGGTTTTAAGCATTTTCACAGTTTTGAACCATCATTACAGTCAATTTTAGAATATTTTCATTATCTCAAAAAGAAACTCTATAACTTTTTGTATCACCTGACTCCTCTTAATCAACTACTAATTTTCTTCTTCTCTCTATAGATTTAGCTATTCTGGGCACTCATATAATAAAATTGTGTTTTTGTTTGTTTTAAATACCAACTTCTTTTACTTAGAATCATGTTACAAGGTTCATCCAAGTTACAGTATATATCATTAGTTCTTCATTTCCTTTTGTAGGCCAACTAATACTACATTATATGGATATATAAAAATTTTAAATTATCCATTGGTTAAAGGACATTCTACATTTTATTATACTATATACTATTGCTATGAACATGAATGTTCTGATTTCTATACAGAAGTGTTTTTGTTTCATTTCTTTCTCTATTAGAAAAGTACCTATTCATAACTATTACTCATCTCATTTTTCAATTCAGTTGTCTTTTTATTATTGAGTTTTGGAGTACTTTATACATTCCAGATACAAATTCCTTATCAGATATCATTTGTAAATAATCCTCACAATCCTGGGTTGCCATTTCACTTTCTTCTTGTTATGCTTTGAAACATAATAGCTTTTAATTTTTATTATTAACTCCAGTTTATCTCCTTTTGCTTTTGTGGTTATACTTTTGTTGTCAGCTCTAAAAATCTGTTGTCAAATCCAAGGTCAGAAAGACTTACCCTTAACCTATGCTTACTTCCAAGAGTATAGTTTTAGCTTTAACATTTAGATTTCTGATTTATTTTGAGTAAATTAGACGTTCATATAGAACTCATTATTGTTATACTCACTCCAGTTTTTTTGGTTACCTTTCTACGTATTAATCTTACTGAACTTGTTTTGTAACAAAAATCATTTTTCCTTTCCTGATTTCAAATTTTTCTCCTCACTTGAACTTTTTGAATCTTTACTATAATGTGTCTGTCTATAGACGTCTTTGTGTTTTCCTTACCTAGAGTTAGCTAAACTTTTTGAATGTACATATTTTGGAAATCTTTAGCCATTATTTTTTCCCAATATTTTTTTCTGTTCCTTTCTGTCCTCTTGGTTCACCTATTATACATATGCTGGTGTACTTAAGGGTATCCCACAATTCTCAAAAGCGTTCATTTTTTTCAGTCTTCTTCTTTCTTCTTAGACTGTTTAATATATATTGATCTATCATCAAGTTTGCCGATTCTTTCTACTGCCAATTTCAATCCACTAGAGAGCCCTTTGGTAAACTTGCCAGTTCAGCTGCTATATCTTATCTCCAGAGTTCACATTTTTTCTTATAATTTCTCTTTATTCATATTCTATATGTGATGTGACATTGTCAATGTAATTTCCTTTATTTATTATGTTTTCTTTTAGTTATGTGACTATATTTAAAATAACTCCTATCACATCCAAGTCTGATCCTTTCTCTAGGAGTTTCTGTTGCTGGCTCCCCACCCAGTATATAAATTGTAATTTCTTTTCTTTACATGTCTTTTAATTTTTTTGGTAGAGTATTGGATATCTTTTCTTTTTTGGGTGAAGTCTACTCCACCAATGGTATAATTGAAATGCCAAGTTGCCGATGCTTTCCCCCAGTGCTGTAATTGGCAGGTTTCTCTCTCTCTCTCTCTCTTTTTTTATTATTAGTTGTTCAAAACATTACAAAGCTCTTGACATATCATATTTCATACATTTGATTCACATGGATTATGAACTCCCATTTTTACCCCGTATACATATTGCAGATTCACACCGGTTACACATCCACTTTTTTAGATATTACTATACTAGTGTCTGTTGTATTCTGCTGCCCTTCCTATCCTCTACTATCCCCCCTCCCCTCTTCTCCCCTCCCCTCCCATCTTCTCTCTCTACCCCATCTACTGTAATTCATTTTTCTCTCTCGTTTTTTTTCCCCTTTTCCCCTCACTTCCTCTTATATGTAATTTTGTATAACAATGAGAGTCTCCTTCCTTTACCATGCAATTTCCCTTCTCTCTCCCTTTCCCTCCCCCCTCCCTGTTTAATGGTGATCTTTTTCTCATGCTCTTCCTCCCTGCTCTGTTCTTAGTTGCTCTCCTTATATCAAAGATGACATTTGGCATATCTTTTAGGGATTGGCTAGCTTCACTTAGCATAATCTGCTCTGGTGCCATCCATTTCCCTGCAAATGCCATGATTTTGTCATTTTTTAGTGCTGAGTAGTACTCCATTGTGTATAAATGCCACTTTTTTTTTATCCATTCATCTATTGAAGGGCATCTAGGTTGGTTCCACAGTATAGCTATTGTGAATTGTGCTGCTATGAACATCGTTGTAGCAGTATCCCTATAGTACGCTCTTTTAAGGTCTTTAGGGAATAGTCTGAGAAGGGCATTAGCTAGGTCAAATGATGGTTCCGTTCCCAGCTTTCCAAGGAATCTCCATACTGCTTTCCAAATTGGCCGCATGAATTTGCAGTCCCACCAGCAATATACAAGTGTACCCTTTTCCCCACATCCTCGCCAGCACTTGTTGTTGTTTGACTTCATAATGCCTGCCAATATTACTGGAGTGAGATGGTATCTTAGGGTGGTTTTGATTTTCATTTCTCTGACTGCTAGAGATGGTGAGCATTTTTTCATGTACTTGTTGATTGATTGTATGTCCTCCTCTAAGAAGTGTCTGTTCAGGTCCTTGGCCCATTTGTTGATTGGGTTATTTGTTATCTTATTATTTAATTTTTTGAGTTCTTTGTATACTCTGGATATTAGGGGTCTATCTGAAGTGTGAGGAGTAAAAATTTGTTCCCAGGATGTAGGCTCCCTATTTACCTCTCTTATTGTTTCTCTTGCTGAGAAAAAACTTTTTAGTTTACAGGTTTCTCTTTAACTACCCTTTCTTTGATCACAGCCAGCTGCTTAAAGCTCCATTAATTAATTTCTGGACAATTGTTCTATTGTTTTAAATAATGCCCTGGGGGCATAAATTGCTTTACAGTCTGATCCAATCAAATTCAGGATCCTTTGACAGGATGCTTTATGGGGTCAGTGTCTGAAATTTATTCTGACCCAAGGGCTTTTTATTGGCTTTTTCTTTTACTGATTCACTCAACCTGGCTGGTCTATAAATTAGTGTTATATCTCAGATGAAAATTACCAATTTCCTTAATGTATCTCACCTCCATTTTCATTGTTTTTGAGAGTACTCAGTATGAATTTTTCCATATTCTGTTGCCAATGGAGACAATTATTTTACAAGAAATTCAAAACTCTGTTCTATGGCTTGTTTCTTGCTTGCTGCCACCCAGGCAAAAATCTCAGAGGTATATCTTTGGTGTTGAGTGTGAAGACAATGGTGCCTACTATTTTGTGCAACATTCATTTTAGGAGCTGAGAATCCAGGAAATAAAGGCAAATAGGCCTAAGACCTCTTGACTTGCTCTTCTTGTTATCAAACATCTGCCCCCAACCTTGATCAGGTCTTTCAGTGCTGCTGGACTCATTTATGGTCTGTCCCACTAATGGGGCTGAGCAGAGGACTGGAACCCCTACCTCTAGGCCATACTTACCTAGAAAAGAACTTCAGCATTAGGTAGCCAAAGCTACCTATTCATATCCTCATAAATGAGAAATATTTGTCCTCTCTCTCCTAGGATGATATCCCTCCTAATATGAGCTGGGGAGAGAGGGAACCATATTTTCTTGCATTAACTAGTCTAGAATAGAGTTACTGCCTTGATGTGCTTGGAAGGAACAGGAGGGAGTGGTCTTGGTTCAATACCGGAGACTCTGGCTATTCTTATCACCTTTTAGTTCTTTCTTTAAATAAATGTTTCTCTATTTGTTGTTTATTCTTAGTATCATTTCCAGAGAATTTAAATGCTGTCTTTAAATATTTTTCACCTGGTTTGCTGGTTAATTAGTTATGTTATTATGCTAACAGGTATGGGTTTTTGAGTAGACATGTTTTCAATACTTGTAGGCATATACCTCGGAGTGGAACTGCTGGTTCATATAATAACTTTAAATTTCTATGATTTTTCAGGCTTTCCTTTTAAACACTGAGACCATAGGTAAGTCAGAGAAAATTTTCTCTAAGCCAAACTTGCAAATCTGCTTCATATTTCTCTTCTGGCTTATAGAGAATACAATGCAGAGAATACTATATTCTAACTATATTGAACATGTGACGTATTTACTAGTTAGATGTGAGCTCTAACTAGCAGTCTCCTTAATGATAAAATGTTAGTATCATCAACAATGATTTTTTGGGGGACTATGACTGTGGCTCAGTGGTACAGAATTTGCCTAGAACACATGAGGCATTGGGTTTGATCCTCAGTACCACAGAAAAATAAATAAATAAATAAATATTTAAAAAGGTTTAAAAAAAGACATTTCTTAAAAAAAAAAAAATGATAGGTTGGTCAACACTTTATACAGTAGTACATCCCTTATCCTTGGATGTTACATTGTAAGACAACTGCCCCAACTGTGATGCCTGAAACTGTGGACAGTACTGAAAACTACATATATTATGTTTTTTCTTATACATACAGAGCTACAATAAAGTTTAGCTTATAAACTAGGCACAGTAAGAGATTAACAAGACAAAAAGAACTATATACTGTAATGAAAGTTACATGAATAGGGTTTCTCTCTCGCAAAACATCTTAATCTTTCAGCATTCTGTGGCTCTTTTTTTTTTTGGAATATCCAAATTGCTAGCATCACTACTCTAACACTTTGGGGGCCATTATTAAGTAAATAAGCATTGCTTGAACACACATTATGATGTCTATCTGATAACTGAGAAAACTACTAAATGACTAATAGGTGCGTAGCATATACAGCATGGATACACTGAACAAAGGAATGATTTATGAGATTGTATCATGCTTATTCAGAATGGTACAGAACTTAAAACACTCAAGAATTGCTTATTTCTGGAATTTTCCATCTAATCTTTTCAGACACTATTAAGAACAGGTAACTGAAAGAACATAAAGCCAAACTATAAACAAAGGGCAACTGCTGTACTACCTGCTCTATGTTAGCAACTTTGTATTATACAGTACAATAGGATAGAAATTCAAAGTACACATAAGTTTTTAATGAGGTCAAAATCTCTAAAGAGTCTGGGGGGCCATCACTGGATATTCTCTAGTGAGGAGAATGTTACCATGAATAACAGGATTATATATAAACATAGCACAACGTTTTACACAAACCCAGAGTTAGGAGCATTTAAAATACTGAAATAAATATGGATTTTTAAAAATAGGCATACGTTTTTGAGATAAAACAGAACATTTCAAAGACTTGTTTGAGCTTTCCACTACCACTTTGGGCACTGCCCTCAGATTCTTCAGGGTATGCACTATACTCATTTATCTTAGCAGTTGAAAGTACTTAGGCGAAAACATTTGAGATTCCCTGCCTTGAACAATCAAATTATAATGGTAAATACACACAAACGACCCTATTTACATTAAAAATTCCTTCAGGATTGAAGTATGACTCCTATTTTACATATTCCCAATAATCTTATTAAAGTGTTGACACTAAGGATTAAATAAGGGATATTTTAAGGCTGATGAGACTGAAAACAAAAAAACTAGAATCAAAGGATTCTCATAAGTTTCCCCCTAAATCAGCACAGATATTCTTGCAGAAACTGGGATAGAAGAAAGTACACTGGCCTCTGACCACTTGGTATTTGACAAATTGCATTTAGCATTGGAGCTAGACTAAATAAATAGTCTTTTAGATATTAACATAGGAAGTAGCCCTTAAATAAACTCTTTCCTTCAAGGGAAAAACAAAACTAAAACAGAAACCGAAATATGTCAATTTTTAACCATTTTATCCCTAACCTCAACTATTAGTTGGTATTCACTCTTATCCAGGATATAGGAACATACAGAAAATAGCCACACAACCTTTTGTAACCACTCATTTAACTGACGGGAAAGAGTACTTTCCTAACTTGTAAACGGAAAACAATGAGAAACACAAGTATATTCACAAACTAACCTTGGGGTTCATTGACCAACACCAAACATTGTAAGATGCCAGGAAGTAGCAGTTCAATATCACAAATATCTACGTCAGTTTCTTTGAAGAGTTGGAGAATAAAGACCAAAATGGATGCTAAGCGAGGAGGGGGTGCTGACCCTTTAAATGCAAAGCAGGATTTCCTGAAAAGAAGCAAAATTTTATTTTTTCTTTTCTTTAAAATTTTCAATAGAGCCAAAAAAAAATTACTATATACTGTAATGATACTGACAAATTTACTGTAATGATACTGACAAACGATACTGACAAATCCCCAAGTGGATAAGGCAAAGTTTAAAAAAGCATGTATATTTTACCATGCGATCTTTAAATATCAGCTATTAGAAGCAATGACTGCACATCCTTTCAGTATGCTATGATGGTCAAAACATAATACAGGGATGTATCATGAACTAAATTTAAAGCATCTGGCTTTAAAATGAATTTAACCAAACCTAACTGTTATTTTGTTGTTTTTTTCTTTTCTAGTAAGTATGATCTCCTCTCTCAGCTCCTCAAGGCTTCAACATTTTCTCTAATGTCAAATTTGCATAAATAAATTGCTCCTCACATTTATTTATTTAGGAATTTGAGAAGGTTCATATCTTTCTAAATAAATAAAAGTCCTGTTCTAGCAATCTGCTTCTTGCTCCAGCTTTACATCTTTCCTTTCTCCAGCAGGTAAAAGAATAAGAGAACTAGTTTAGAATTTTGTATCATCTGTCAAGGCAAGATAAATTTTAGCATTTTAGCTCAGCAGCGATTATTAAGAATTTAATCTGACTCATCTTTGTATGCCCACTTCTTAGAATAGGTCCTTGGTCATAGCAGGTGTTCAGGGTACATTAAAGTGAATAAATGAAAGTGAGAATAGTCACTTTCTAAAAAAAAAGTCTAGAAAATCTGAAAATTTGTGAAATACTGCTAAATCTAAACTAGATATCAATATATGTTTGAAAACTAATGATAATTTACATAATGAGACACAGAAATCACTAAGGATTATAAACTCCTTCAGGAAAGGAACAATGTATAGTAATTGTTTCTCTTCCTCATGGCTTTTAACAAATACTGCATATTAGATTCATTCATTCTTTGAGGGTGGGTTTTGTCCATCTGTTCACTGCTGATTTACTAATGTCTAGAACAGACAATAATTGAGCACCTGGGATGTGCCAGGTACAAGTCTAAGAACAGGGATATAGATAAGTTTCTGAAAGCAAGGGAATCATCATCTAATGGAGAAGTTAGATAAGACAAAAAAAGTTAAGTATGACTGTGTTAAAGGTGCTTTAGCTAAGATCAGTACAGAATTCTCAGGAAGTCAGGGGAAGAAGCTCAGATGGGAGACTGCTGGAGTAGAGCAGTACAGAAGGCAGGAAATCACAGGGGGCCATCTTTGTATCTTTCCTGAGTATTAAACAAAAACCAAAACCCTTGGGGCTGGGATGTGGCTCAAGGGGTAGCGCACTCGCCTGGCATGCATGCAGCCTGGGTTCGATCCTCAGCACCACACACAAACAAATGTTGTGTCTGGCGTAAACTAAAAAATAAGTATTAAAATTCTCTCTCTCTCTCTCTCTCTTTAAAACAAACAAACAAAAAAAACCAAACCAAAACAAAACAAAACAACAACAACAACAAAAAAAAAAACCAAAACCCTGAACCAAAACCCAGGAATTGTTACATCTTGGGGGTCTTCAACTAGAAACCATGAGAAAAAACACTTCCACTGGATACAAGTAAATAAGAAAGTCCATTAATGCAACTAGGATCCTCAATAATGGGGCTTAAAACAGTTCTAAAGATTTAATTTCACTTTAGTGAAACTTTAGTTTATATTAAAATGAGTTGTGCAATGTCTCAAATACAGTGGTAGATTACTACAATCTTGCTGGAAATTCAGAAACAAGTTAGGCAAAACTATTATGAATTTGCAGATTTAGTCATGCAGTGCACACTACTTTAAGAAAGTAAAGAACATCATACAACATTGAGATCTCAGTTGTAGGTTTCATAGATGATAGGCAGGATTTAGTCCAGAAGAATAGCATTTTAATGAAGAAAATGGCATGAAGAATGCTATGATGCGGGTAAGTATAAAGCATTTTGCAGCGGCAATAACTAAGCTCATAAATGTGATAATTATTTTTGTTTTTGCAGTACAAGTTGAACCCAGAAATGCTTTATCACTGAGCTACATCCTCAGCCCTTCATTTTATTTTGAGACAGGTTTTTGCTAAGTTGCTGAAGCTGGCCTAGTAATATGTTTGGAAAGGTGAAGTGACAGATTATGGAGAATTAGAATATGGAATTAGAATATGGAATTTATTTCACAGGTCAAAGGGAGCCAAGGAAGGTTTGGGGACAAAGAAGTGTCCAAATGCATCAGTATTTTAGGAGAAAAAAGTAATCCAGGTTCATTTTTTATGCTGAACTAGAAGAAAAAGACTAGAGAAAGTAGTTGGGAGACTTTGGTATAGACTAGGGGCAATGTGATAAGTCAAGTAAAAATGAAGGAAGGAAGCAATCATTTGCCAAAGGAGAGAGAACAAAGAAGACAAAGCTTCCAAACCCAAGTAATAAGATACTAGGAACACAAAAAGAAGATGAGATTTTAGGTATGGAATCCTGTAATGAGAGGTGATGGATATTGTCAGGTCATTAAAAAACACAGAACACTTTTACTAGGAAAGAAAATATGTATCACCATAGCATCTTAAATGTTAAAAACTAATTTCATGTAAAGCTAAATATTACATGAAGACAAAAGATAATTTCTATTACTGAATTTTCCAGTATTGCAGTTAAAGGATATAAAGTTTAGTAGAAAACCTAAGAAGTTTCACTCATTAATCTATTTAATAATAAAATGGAGTTAAGATAAAGAGTGAACTAATAAAACAGGACTTCATATTAGCTTCCTTTTACATATCAGCATTTATCTTTTCCTTTATAAAATGTAATTACTATATTTTATAAAGTATAAAATAAAATTAATGCTTATCTATTGAAAAACTATGAAATAACTTTAGGAATATAGATGCAAGGAAAATAATGGCTCCATAGAAAAAAAAAACAGAAGCAATTTAATAAGTATTGTCTTAGGCTGCTATGAGCAAATGTAATTTAAATAATTTCTTAATATTTCTCAGAAAAAGAAAAGTTTCTAAACCACCCGCATCCTAAATGATTGCCAGTATTTTTGAGATACTGTGTTATTTTCTAATAGAGGAGAATAATTCATACATATATCTATTTTTACTACTTAGATGTACCTTAAAACTTGTACAATGCATTTCTTTAGAGATGATATCGATGGAATGGTGGCTGAATTCCTCAGTGCCAGCAAAACAGGATGTTGTCCAACATCTGTAACATATGGTGAAGCTGGAAGAAACCGTCCAATATACTGCTCAATAACATTTCCTAGCAATTGATTCAAATAGGCATTTGGATTTTGAGACTGACAGCATATGATACACATGCCCTACAGGGGTGGAAAAAAAAAAAGAAAAAAGAAAGAAATACTAAGAAGTTTTAAAAATATATACAATATTTAGGAATTTACTAATATAATCCCAGAATTAATATTCATGTCAGAATTTATAACTTATCACAATCAAAATGACATCTGACATCATCATTAGATAACATACATATGAACCTTCAGGAATTGAGCTTAGATATTACATATGCTATGGTATTTAACCAAAAATGCCTATTTTAGGGACATGAACACGGAAGCAGGAGAAAAGAATACAAAAAAAACAACTGAGATTCTTTCTCCTGTCCTCAGAAAACTTGACTACTACTACTACTACTACTACTACTACTACTACTACTATTACTACTACTGTTACTACTGCTACTCCACACACACACACACACACACAAATTATAAAATACATTTAAGGTCAGTCTTTTTTTTTATATAGGGCACTGGTCATTTTTGTCTACATTTATGCCAAAACTTTTCCATGTTAAGAAATATGGTAAATTAGGGCTGGGAATGTAGTCAGTGGTAGAGTGCTTGCATGCCTAAGGCCCTGGTTTCTCTTTCCAGCATATGTGAGTGTGTGTGTGTGTGTGTGTGTGTGTGTGCGCACACACACACACACACACAGCTCATAAATGTGATAATTATTTTTGTTTTTGCAGTAGAAGTTGAACCCAGAAATGCTTTATCACTGAGCTACATCCTCAGCCCTTCTTTTTATTTTGAGACAGGTTTTTACTAAGTTGCTGAAACTGGCCAAACTTGTGATTCTCCTGCCTTAACCTTCTGCCTCACTGGGATTACAAGTATGTGTCACCAATATGGTGATAAATTTTTAAAAAAATAATTTATTGAAGAAGAATGCAGAAGATTAAGACTTAGAGCAATAACAATTTATTTAGAGATTTTTCTCTCAGGAACTGTGCCAAGTACTTTATATTCATTATTTCACTTAAATTTCTCAAAAAAAAACCCATTGAGTTAATATTTTTATATACATTTTATAGCTAGGGAAACAGGTTTAGCAGGTTAAAACAAAACTTCGAGTTCTTGTGAACTTTATTGAGGTCCTAACTTTGCTAAACCTGTTTCCATATTCTCTTGATAAGCACCTTCCTTTCCACTCATCTGCCAGTTGTTGAGATAAGCAGTCTATACTGCGCTGTGGACTGTTCTTTATCTTTCTGCTAGATGACACATTAAACTTTGATTTTTGTACTATCATAAATACAAAATTACCAAGTCAACTTAAAGCTTAATTTCTAAAAAAAAAAAAACCTATAGAGTTCATATCTTTATATCCATTTTATAGCTAGGGAAACAGGGTTAGCAAAGTTAGGAGACAGAAATTTTAAAAATCCATCTATGAAAGAGATCACTTAATTACCTAATCAAAATCTACTTTCTCCTTTCCTCCTCAGTTTTCCTTTCTTGACCTCAAATTAAGTAGCACTTATCTTCAATAATGAATGACAGGTCAATATTTCAAACTGACTACTGGACTTCATTACCTAGATATTCCATAAGCTTCAAACAAAAGTTGCTCAAAAACGGATCCTTACCTTCATCCCTGTATTGCCAGAATTCTCCATTTTAGTTAACAACACTACTAACTGTAGTACTAATGTGATAGTGACTGGCAGTCTTCGGGAAACTAGGAAGCAATTCATTTTTTTTCTGTTCCTCCACAATTCATGCAGCAAGTATTTTTAATTGGAGCTCATCAATGTTTTTGAAATCTGCTGCGTGGGCTCTAATCTCACTGCCTTAGTTTAAAAACCTTTAGATAATGTGTAGGTAATTTCAATGAACTAGTATTCTGTATCAATGCATTCTGTATCTCCAATCTAACCTCCTCACTATTTTAGATGTTAACACCAGAATCATTTTTCTAAAATGTAAACATGATTCTGTCACTCCCACTTCTTTGCTCAAAATCCATCAATACTCCCCATGTCAAAGATGAAATTCAAACTCTTTAGAATGGTAATATAAAGCCTTCCCATATAAGGCTCCTTCCATGTGAATTTCCAACCACAACAGAACTATTTGCTTTTCCCCAATGCGCCTTATTTTTTTTAAAGCTCCCGCCCTAGTACAAGTTGCTCCCTCTGATAGAAATGGTCCTCAACTCTTTTCATTCAGCTCTTCTACACTTAATATTCTGTACAGTATATTCTCACATCTCCTCCACCCTAGTCTGGTTGATGAATAGATAGCTCAGGTCTCTAAGGAAAATACTGAGCACACTACTATTAAGGGTCTGTGCCAGTTTGACACCCTCTCAACCTCAAGCTTCTTGAGGTTGAGAACTTGCCTTTCTAATCTCTTTTTCTTTAGCTCTGAAAACAAAGAAGTTTAAAACTTGTTCAGTGCTTGTGTCACAGGTACACATGTACCTTGAGATTACAATGTCCGGTTTTTAAATCCGCATTTGGTAAATTATGTTTTAAGACAAAGTTTTCCCTTTTATTACTTTAAGCAGCCACACTGCTTACATACCTGGAGATATAAAGGAAGACTCTTCTGAATTGCAGTCAGCATGGGTGCAGGTAATTCCTTCTCTTGCTGTAATACTGTATGTGGCAGCAGTAAACAATCTATGATCCGAAATAGCAATTTTTGGGCTTTAGAGGTGGCAAAAATTTGAGCCCATGATTTAACAAGAATTCCTAATAGAGAAGAGAAACAACAGCAGTTATGGTTGTCTCCTAACTACAGCATTTATTATTCCATGAAAAAAATTATGTTTAAAATATAAATAGGTAGTAGGAAGAATCATCCTGGGAGTCAAAAGATATAGTTTAAGCCTGCATTTCACTGAGATAAATTTCTCTCAGACTTCTGGGTTGGGAAAAACAAATATATGAGCAACTGGCATTCATATATTCTGCTTTCCATTCATATATTCTTATATTCTTCTATTTCTTTATATTTTTATCTTTTATATAATTTTATAGGCTGCCTCAATCTGGTTCTCAAGGAGATGTTTAACTAAATTTAATTATTAAAATAGGAGAAGTAGAAGTTGTAACACCTTGGAGCAATCATTTAGGCTCCTTAAACTTCAGTTTTTACACCTTTCACTTATTTATCATAAAAAAAAACACACACAAAATTTTGAATCTGGAATAAAAGAAAGAGACTTGATTTCCTTGATGCTAGGAGTCCATCAACTATAATATGTGATGAGAGTAAAACTTAACAAATGAATACGCTTTTTTTATATAGTATGTAATAGATACATAATTCTCACTGGGGTATATTATTGCTATTGAAGCCTCATTTATTGAAAACCAAATTTAAAAAGAGATTAAGTGCTTGTTCCAACAGCAGAGTGGTAAAACTACTGCATAAACTTTTACATTTCATTCTGCCTTAGAAAGCAAAAAAGATGATAACATTCAAAGTCATTTCCATCAAACAGAAACTTTAAAATTCAAACTCAGAAGGAGAACACACCTGCTTAAAGAAGAGTATATTGATGTTAAAAAAAAAAACAACCAATAATCACTTCTAAGAAGAACAAACAGCAACATTAATCATCTGTTGTAAAAGGAAGTACAATAATCAATCATAAAGAAACACAGTGTTCACTTAGCAATATTTTAAATAATGCTAGCTTGCTCCTCATTTTTTAGTGGGTAGAAAATTTGAGTCTGACAGCAATATAAGAAGAACTCACATTCTAACTAACATTAATATATCCATAAAGCAACTGTCATCATAACCAACATTTGAAATGATTCACATCATTCAGGTGTCATAAAGATATTACTTAAAAAGAGTAGATACAGACCAACCAAAAACACATCATCTACCTTTGTATTTCATCTTCTGCAGTGAAAGACCTTAGTTTTTATGAGGCCACAGAAGGGAAAAGTTAATACATTTGATGTTTCAGATTTCTACTTCTTAAATTTCAGCTGATAATATCTGTACATATGTGATATTAAAAATGCAAACAAGAATGATGAGGAAAAACTTAAGTCAAAAACATTGGGAACAGGGTTAGGGCTGTAGCTCAGTGGCAGAGCACTTGCCATGTGTGAGGCACTGGATTCGATCCTGAGCACTATATAAAAGAAATAAACAAATAAAGGTATTCTGCCTATTTACAACTACAGAACAACAACAACAACAACAACTTTGGGAACAGTTTAAATACATAGTAGGTTTATTAAAAACAAAACAGAACAAAAACAAGTCTTTTTCCTGGCTATAAAGAAATATTATATACTAATACTAAGACAATCTCCCTGTCTAAAGATAACCACTATAAAAAAGTTCTTTTATATATACTTACTTTCTACTTTAAAAGTATTGGAATCATTATAATACATATTTAAAAATCTATTTATACTTAAAAGCAATCTTTCTTATTTAAAAACAATAATATGATGTACTACTAATAGATTTATAAATTTATTAAATTCAAGAAATATTTAGCATCTGCTATTACCTACACTGGAGAAATTTTCAAACCAGCATATTTTAAATTCCCAATACAGTATGTGATGCATACTCCATAAATATTCTTTTTCTTAATACGAAATGAGAGAAATAAAAATTTCAGAAGTTATGGCTACTACTCTGAATAAGATTAAAAATTAGTACACATTTTTTGTTAGAGTCTGTAAACAAGTCAGGATGGCGCCTGGCAAAATGCCAGAGGGAGTGGTTTATGAAGTAATGCCAGCAAGCCATTAAGTGTGGAGATTCCTTATTGGTTGACTGCTGTATCTAGTTTATGTTAATTAAGATAAGCTGTGTGGAATGTATAAATACTTCTGTTGTCCTACAATAAAGGGCTCCTACTCCTGCTGTATCAATCTACACAAGTTGCTCGTGTTATTTTGCTGCAGCCGGACAGCGGCAGATGGTGGCCTGTATGGGGAGCCCAGGGACACTCGGGGGTAAGAGTCGAAAAAAAAAAAAAGCTGCCCGTCCATAGATAGGACGGGAGCAAATCTGCTCGTCCATAGGCAGATAGGGCGAGAGGAAAAATGGCCATTTTGAGAAAATGGAGAAGATTGATACAGTATGTTTGTGTCTTGTTTTGTCTCAATGTATTGTATTGTCTTTCTGACGAAAATATGGAAGGGGTGTTAAGTAAATTACTAAGGGAAGGAGGCACCCCAGTGGAACCAAGAGCAGTTAGGGCATGTGTTGATAAGAGCCCAGGAACTCTAGTCAGAAAGAAAAAGAAAGTTCAGAAGAAGGATTATCAGGAAAAAAGTTGCAGCAAAAGGCTATTACTGAATACTTTTCGTTAACGGAGGGTGCATGAATTGTTGTGAAACAAGTCAGGATGGCGCCTGACAAATGTTAGAGTCTGTAAACAAGTCTGGATGGCGCCTGGCATTTTGCCAGAGGGAGTGGTTTATGAAGTAACTCCATCGAGCCATTAAGTGTGGAGATTCCTTATTGGTTGACTGCTGTATCGAGTTTATGTTAATTAAGATAAGCTTTGTGGAATGTATATATACTGCTCCTGTCCTACAATAAACGGCTCCCACTCCTGCTATATTAATCTACACAAGTTTCTCGTCACCCCCGGTTATTTTGCTGCAGCCAGACTACAGCAATTTTTAACAATTGAAAAGGTATAAAAAATGCCATAAGATTAAAAACAAATGAAGTGCAATCAGGGAGACTAAGTCTACCTGGGAATGTGGGAAAAGCAGAGACAATTGGGCTGGGCACTGAAAGTTCATGGGTGGAACTTCAACCACAAAAACAAAAGGGCAAAATGGCCAAAGAAATGAGGGTGATCTAAATGAAAGGCAAGGAAACAGAAAGTATGAGATGTGAAGAATGAGAAAACAAACTTAAACCACAACAAAACTGGAACAAACACAACCCTGTCTCCCCCTGTACACGCTAAAAAAAAAAAAAAAGAAAAAAAAAAGGAAAGGGAAGTTGAGGATATTACTGATGGATCAACTCTGCCTTTTCACAAATTATTAGACTACAATCAAGATCCCAGATGTTACTCCTTAACATGGAGTATGGTTTTACAAATAGCATGTGTCTTCTAGTAGCAGCCTTATAAGTGATTAACTCTCCTTTCCTCAACTGGTTTTGGTAGCCTAACCCAACACGCTTTAAACTTTCCTATGTTTATATTTGCTTTTCTCCACTTTATTCTAAACCTTCTACATAAAGAAAACAGCTTTATCTGTTCCTTACTTATTTTTTTCTTTCTTTCTTTTGCAGTGCTGGGTATTGAACCCAGAACTTCACACATGCTAGGCAAGCACTCTACCACTGAGCTACATCCCCAGCCCTACCTGTTCCTAATTTCTAATGAATAAATGGGTAACACCATAGTTGTATATTCTATTCCCTGTTTTTGAGATATCTACACAAAAAGAAAAAATATAAACCTATTTGCCACTAATCCCCCCACCCCCAGAAACCCAAGGTTGCAGAACAAAGAAGGCCTTCAAGAAAATTCTTCATAAGTAAAATTTTGCCCCAGGTCTACATATCACAAATCCAATGTCATTTTGTAGTTTCTGATAAGACTATCATATATTCTGCAATATAAAGACATAACTCTATAATCATACACTTAGCTTGGCAAAAAGCTAAATCTGGAAACATCATAAAACTTTTTTAAGAGACTAATATAAGCCTAAATGCTAAAATGCTAATCTAGATTTTCCTATGTAATATTTATAATAAATTTATAATAAATATTCTAAAATTAAGATGTCTGAATTGCTACCATTGCTTTCACTACATTGTACATCATCCATATTTACACATTTTTCACATTCTCCTTTATCTTTCACAACAAAGATAAAAGGTTTGAGACAGCCTAAATCAGGTTTATTTATACATTCACAAGATTAAAGGGAATAGATATAAGGTTTTGGCCACAGAGAAATAAAAAAACTAAAAAACTTAAATTCTATATAAGAACTTCTAAGGAAATCTTTTTCATGTACCTTTATCCAGTTCCTATTTTTGGTTAGCAACATGGTTTTAGTGAACAAAGATATTCAAATTACTGAATTCCTAAAGAAAGATGAACTCCATTGTTCTAGAACAGGCAGAGAAAAAGATTTCTTTTTGAAAAGGGAAAACACAATATTGTGAGAAACAAAATTTGAAGCATAAATACCTTAATGCTCATATTAAACCTCCTGACCTCGTTCATACAGAGTAGACCATAAAAATAAAGGAAGTGGGGTTTTCTGATGTTTTAAATTCTAATGAAGTACAGGTAAGCATTAACAAGAGCTCTATTTTAGTTATTCAGTTATTCACAACGTAACTTACAGCAGACTACTGCTAACTGTTTTGGTATATTTTCTGTATTGATCACAATTAATTTTAATATTAACACAAACATAACAAACACAAGACCAACATGAGTTATTTTAAGCTAAATCACTGTATTTCAGATTATTATGACTTTATGGAGAATAAGTGATTTCACCAGTATATTTCTGTCCACCCTGATACTTTAGGCTCAACATAAGGAAATGATAGTAGGAAAATAATGTCAAGAATACATACCCATCATCCCATAAGTGAGCTGCAGCCCTGCACTGGAAATTTTTTTTCCCAAATAGGGTTTTATGTATTTTAATACTTCACCAAGGTATTCTAAGGACTTTGTGACCATAGCAGACTTATCAGAAAGTGTCTGGAGATTCCTGTAAGTTGTACCAACAGCCTATAAATAAAGGAAAACAATATTTAACATTCCAGGTTTTATACAATAGGGACTTAATTCCCTTACCCCATACATACATACCCAATACAGTTAGGCCTTCACCCTTAACTTTCCAATAATGATTCACAGCAATTAAATTTCACATGAAAAGAACTAAATCTTGCTTTTTATAATTAAAATAAAGGTTACAGGAAGAATAAAAAAAATCAATTCACCAATAATTATTTATAGGAGGTTTCACTCAGCAAAGTATCACTGGGGAAAAAAAACACCCACAAAACTGGTGTATAAGAATGTTGTAATGAAATCACATCAAGACTACCAAACAAGGAAGCTCATCAAATGTATGTGACTGAGGACTCAAAAATCTCCAAATTCCTACAAGGAAAGCCTATTAGTAATGTTACCATATCCCAACAACTAAAACCTGTATAAAGTTCAGCTTTATGATAGAAATAGACGTCCCTCTACCTCCCAGAATTTTCTTTATGAGTCTGCTAATTTAATAATAAATAACAGTAAGGAGGGAAGAAGAGGAAGGGAAATAAGAGAATAACATCAGGAAGGTGGGAATAAGTAAGTAAAGCCACAGAAGAAATAAGAGAAGCTATTGGATTAGAAAGTTTGAAGAAATTAGTAAAGTTTTAAAGTCATTTTTGGAAACTTGGAGTGGATTTCAATGACCTAAACTAGACCACAAATAGCACCAATACACATAGTTGGGGGATCTCCCCAGCCTTGCCAGCTGCTCCAGTTGCTCTTAGTAGACATGAGGAAGGAGAGAAAGCTGGATTTACTGCACTGACCTAAGGTTGAAAGTTTGTAGGTTTGACCAAAAGACAAAAGACTACAATTATGAAGGTACTGTTAAAAGTAGTTGAAGTAAGTCTCCAAGGAGGCTAATTAAGGTGAATGGGGGAGGAAGAGCAAACTTGAAAGGATGCTGTAGTTGGAAAAAATGGCAGAAGGCCATAAAAGGGAGTGGAAGGTCACTTATGACATGGAGGGATGGGAATAACATTTCAGTAAAAATTATTTTCCAAAACAAATTAATGAGAAGAGTAGCAGTTCTTAAACATTTGTGCAAATCTCTTTACTGTCCAGCTTAATAGAAGTAGGCTTTATTTCTTATTTCCTTCTATATGTGATTCTTATGATCTGTTACAGAATAAAGAAAATCTTGCCTCACAAGTACATATAGGTGGAAGTAGTATTTTGACAAATTTTTCAAATAACTGTGGAAATTTCTCTTTGCTATTAGACCAAAACTTGACAAATGGTATTTTTTGGAGGCCAGTCAAAATGAACTATGGAACTAAAGAATCTGAGGAATCTAAAATGATGTCATAAAATGATGTCAGTGGACACTTCCTACATTAAGAGATCTTGGCATATCTTGTACTTAGAATAGATCTTTTACCCTTGAATGCTTGTTAAAAAGCTTGCACTGGTCATTTGGAAAATTCTGACTCCTTGAGTCACACAGCTTCCTGATGTTGACACATTTCATTATTGATATTGGCAAAAAAGTCATATGCATTAATACCAACACCATTCTCATAAAAAAAGTCATTAAGTATCAAGAAGCCCTCAAGCTCACAATGACAAATACAAGCTTTCCAAAATTCTAATTTTCTTGAAAGCTCAAATTATATTATTAGCAACAGATATTGTCAGTTGTTTTCTTTGAAGTGATGGGCTGGCTTACTTCATTCATTTTTGAAAAAAATGTCTGCCAAATACCCAAGTCTGAATAACCACATTTTGTCAGTTGTTCTTTCAAGATAAAAGCAATCAGCTCAGCTTGCAACTCAAATAATTACACAAGTCTTTTCATTTAGACAACCACATTGCTTTGGCATGCAGCAAAAGTGCTTTAAGTGCACTTTGCATTGTCATTCACAGAATATTAAAAGAATATGTACTCAGGGTCAAGATTTAATAAAATTAATAATTTTATTTCTTCATTAAGGATATTCTTAAGTGAACTAACTGACTGTTTTTCCTGAGTATATAAAAGTGTAAATTATCATGGCTACTAATATAATCTTAGGACACAGTACTGACTCATGCTAAAGCTTTTGCATGATTTGTGCTATGTCAATATAGTTTTGAGCTCTAGAACCTCTTGACAACGTATCAGTAACTCCCAGGAGCCTATCAACCATACTTTTGAACTTTAGTACACCTAAGGAATCTCAATTTTTTTTTTATGTTTATCTCTAATCTCCCCAGACTAAAAGACATGCATTTCTTAGTACATTGACTATGACAACTTATATCATTTCTGTATAGAAAAGAATTCACACTGCAGGCCAAATGCTGATATCCTTAAAAAGTCTTCCATGTCAGGTAGGGCCTTGGGCCTTTAGAGTTTTAGGGAAGCTGCTCACTATTCCCTGATAAGAATGGCTCACTGTGCCAAAAAAATCTGTACAAATAGCATTGCTATGCCAAATGCCTATTTTCCTTTTGTACATCTGGAATTCTGAAAGTGCAAGGCAAAGCAGGTGCATGTAACCAGTTCCCAATAAATAAAAACCATGGACAGTGAATTGCTGATGACCTTCCCTGATAGTGAATATTTCATGTCTCATCACTACTCCTTGCTGAAGAATTAAACATACCCTGTGTCTCTCCTTCAATGAGAAAAGACACTTCGAAATTATGCCTGGTTTCTTTAGACTTCACTGCCATGTACCTTGTCCCTTTGTTGTTTGTGCTTTATATGCTTTCTTTGTAACAGGTCATGGCTGTAAGTACAACTATATTCTGAGTTCCAGTCTCTCACAACTCCCCTAGTGAATCACAGAACCTGCAGATAATCTTTGAGACACTTGACAGAACTCTAAACTAAACAAGTTGCAAAGTGAACTTCTTGCTTACTTACCACCCTTGAACCTAAATCATGAAGTTCCTATTTCTCCTTAAGGTATCATCACTTTTCTGGTTACAAACAGTATTTATTTCATATCCATTTAATCTTCAATTCTTTCCAAACTCTACTAGTTTCTGGCTGATAACTCCCACACCTTTAAATATATTATTGTTTCTAATTTTCATATAAAAGTCATTTAATCAAATCAGACCTACTTAAAAATCTTCCTACTCTTCCCAGGATAAACTATAAACATCTTATTAAAATGCTCTGAAATTCTTTACCTACTGATTCATCTATCAACAAACTGACACTAAGCATATAAGACCTTGCATCATTTTTTTTTTTTAAAGAGAGAGTGAGAGAGGAGAGAGAGGAGAGAGGGAGAGGGAGAGGGAGAGAGAGAGAGAGAGAGAGAGAGAGAGAGAGAGAGAGAGAGAGAGAGAGAGAGAGAATTTTTAATATTTAGTATTTAGTTTTTAGTTCTCGGCGGACACAACATCTTTGTTGGTATGTGGTGCTGAGGATCGAACCCGGGCCGCACGCATGCCAGGTGAGCACGCTACCGTTTGAGCCACATCCCCAGCCCCAACCTTGCATCATTTTAAACTCTATATATGTCTTATGGTCTCTGACAAGTGAAAGTTCTTCTGGTTTTTTAAATTTCTAACATGCCTTAGGTAATACTTTGCAGCACCTAGCTAAAAACTATCATTTGTTTAATGATAAAAGAAAAATTAATTTGGGCTAAATTATATTTAGGAAGACTAAATTTAAAGTATAATACAACTCACTGGTAGGACAGCACAACAGAATACTTGACTTCCTTTTCTGATCCAGTAGGGTTCCAAGCAAACAATAGGTATTTATTTAATCGTGGGTTGAGCCTCAGTCAACAACTAAATGAAGTGCCCAACAGAAATGTATATTTTGCATCTGCATGTTCAATTACTAAATGTTGTTAATGTTTATACAATATTTTTAATTTTCTTACAATTGTACTTTAACTTAAAACTTATGGAAGAATTAACATTTATGTAAAAAGCTTATTGGTTGTAATTATTTTCAGTATAGTTAATGCCAACCACTCTGTAGAAAACAATCACTCTACTTTTACTGTGAACTGCTTATAAAAGACACTAATTTAAACACATTAATGACCTCAACTGGACTTAGAAAACAAGCATTATCACACAAGATATATTCTTTTAAAATTAATAATTTAAAATTTAAATGGGACTCTTTATTATTTAGAAAAACCAAACCACATGGATTAGACTTTAAAACCCCAATCATACTACATATGAAATAGCTAGTATACTAAGGCTTACAGTGTTTGTCATAGGGCAGTAAATACTCAGCTAGAACTATAATGAACAAGTAATTTTAGTTTGCAAGTGCCCAAGAACATTACTATCCAGCAATTTCAGTAATAAGACATTCTTAAAATTTTGGGTGGCCTTAGAGTAAAACTTTTATGTAGTACTCTTTAGTTTTATTATTCTTCATTAAATGTAAATTTTCTGTTGTCCTACAAGTGATTTGTACTATACTTTAGGTTCAATTTTCTTCCTCCAGAATTTTATAATAGCAGGCAACTGATAATATAATTCAATTTTTAAAAAATTAAATTTATAGAAAAATTTTAAGAACACTGATCAGTACAGTACAATTAGTAACACAATTATACTAATAAATGAAAAATACCTCAAGGAATTGAACAAGTGCTTTTTTGGGGTCTTCTGGGATGGGTAAATATCCAATTTGTGCCTTTGAGAAAATATCCTTTACTTCTGAGAGTTTAAATATCAACCTTGTCAATTCAGCCAACTGTTCCACATAATCTTTTTCTGTAAATAAAATCACATATTTATGATATAAAGATATATAATGAAATAAAGTTTTCAATATGCTGAATATATGTATATATGTGAGTGCAGGGGATGTAACTCCTTGTTTATGACATGCTTTTTTTAAAATTCAAATTTCCATAAAATTAAAGAGTAAAAGTTTTTCTCACTTATGAACAACTTAGCCCAAAAGTCATTCATGTAAAGCCAACTGATATAGTAAGATATCAGAGAAAATTTAAAGCCTTTTTTCAGGGCAGCCCTGCTACAAATGGTTGGAAAAAACAATTGAGGAAAAGGTGTGTTCTACAGAAATAAAACTGTATGAAATATTTTTTAAAAAGTAACCAGAGTCACTCAATGACTAATAATAAAGCAGAAGAAAGGCAAAATATCTAATAAAAATAGAACAGAATTATTCACAATTGGATATTTTTCTTTTTGGGTACTCACAGTGTGATATCTGGTAATACTTCAAATTTCCACGTTTTTGTGTGATAAATTTTTTCAGAGTAAAAGAAAATAGCTTGTCACCTGAGGAACAAGTTTTTGTTCTTGGCTTCCAAGGAAACAAGTTCTTTTATCTTGATAGCAGGGGAATTTGTCATATGTAGTCCAAAAAAAAAAAAGTGTGTGTGTGTGTGTGTGTGCACACACACACACACACACACATCAAGAAAAAGAAGCAGAGTGCAAAAGGAAAGAATAAATTTCTGCTTATATATACACTTAATTATAAACATACTTTGTATATTTTCTATTAATTTATGTAATAATCTTGGGCTGGGGTTGTGGCTCAGAGTGCTTGCTTGCTTCACATATATGAGGCACTGGGTTTGATCCTCAGCACCACATAAAAATAAATAAACAAAATAAAGATATTGTGTCCATTTATAACTAAAAAATAAAAAGATACTTTTTAAAAGTTATGTAATAATCTAGAGAGCAAAAAGCTTTCAATAGATACACCCTCCATGCCTCACCAAATAAATGCATACACCACTCACTTACCAACTGCCTGCTCAGAAATTGCATCAGTAAACAAATCATCAGGTCCAGAGAGATTTTTTATATACATTTGCAAAACACAACGGATCCATGATCTTATAGTTGAGGATTGAAAGGATACACAGCCTGAATGAGAAAGTGTTTCACACAGGGTGCTGTAAAGGCAAGTTAACGCATATTAAAACAACAAGAATAAAAATGGCAATATATTCCCTGAGTATAGACAGCAAGTTAAGAAATGCAATCTAACATCTCCCATGAACACACTTGGTCTCACTCATCTTTCAGATAAATACACTAACATAGACAGGCATTGCTGAAAATGAATACTACAGATAATAATACTATACTCAAAAAGAAATGCTAGATAAATTTGTGTTGTCATGTGTAATGTTCTAATTTTAAACTTTCCTTTTTCCATTGATGTTATAAGCCAAGGGAAAGGTTGAGGAAGCATATGGGTGAAATGGGAAAAGCAAGGGGCTTATATCTAGATAGGTGAGATGATAATGAAGGAAGCAGAAGCAGCAAGCAGAAGAAACAAAAAACAAAACAAAAAAACATCAAAGTGGCCTTTGGAAAAATTAAGCAGAGAAGATCTCATGACCATATGAGGAATGGGTAAAAAAAATTACAGACAAAACATATGCATATGATTGTCTCCTGACAAGTTCCACCCCTATCCACTTCCCTGTTCCTCCATTCCACAGGTTCAAAGATTACCCCACATGGGATTCGAAAGCAATATCTCCAAGAAATTTTAAAAGTAATCCTTGTCATGAAGCCAAAGACCTGGCTAATCTGTTCATAAGAATGGGGATGGTATACAGAGTTTTGAAAGGGCTTAACATTAACAAAAAGAAATAAAAAAAAAGCAACCCACAAAACACAAGCTAGCTTTCCTACTATGACTATTGTAAAATGTTGGTGTATCTGAAAGCAAAAAAATCTTCCAAATGAGAATATATGTGGAAAATATCATTTTTCATTTTAAATAATTCTTACCTTACCAGTGCACTGATCTATTAGGGATTACATTAATAAGTATGACTGAAATAAGGACACATACCTATTTTGTAGTAAATGACTTAAATATTTTGCTACAACTTGGGGGCAGATGATATCATCCCAACCATAAAGTTGAATTATTGATATTACTGGCTGAGGCTGAAGATCTGACGGAGCAGTACTTGGCATGTCTGCTGCCAACAAAGTAAAATCTAGATTTAAAATGAAAGAAACTTAGGTGAGAAAAAATTTTAAATTTCCCCTCACCCAATTTATTTAATAGTGATAAAAATACCAAATAATAAAATGTCATATCTAGAAATGTAGAACAAGCAAAAAGTTAAAACTGAACTAAATTCATGTTGTCAAAGAAATTTCTAATAGCATCATCTAGATCTTCAAGAAAGGATCGAGAAGCATCTCTTTCTTATCATTGTGGATCTGTACTGGATTCTTTAACTCAAGCTGGAGGTTTCTGCTTGTATGTCGCCATCAAATCAAAGATACATAAAAAAATTTTCTAGCATTTACTCTTTTATAATTAAGCTTATTTATTTGTTACTTATCACAGTGAGTAGTTCACTCTTACCTTAGAACACAAAATTTCCTTAATAGTAATCTCTATAATCAATCACACCCCACCTTCTTCAGAACCCAAAGATCTAGGAGCCAAAATTCTTTAATTTAACCATGTTACACAAATAACACTTCATTTTGTGATTTACTGGGAACCCCATCAACTCAATTTGTACTACACTGATTTATGCTTGTCAATCAATTGTTTATGAAACACTGCTGTCTATGAAGCTTTCTTCAAATGTGGTTTATTCTCCCATACCCCTAACACTTGATCTACAGATGAGGTGAGTTTAATTCTTGATCCACATTGCTGTTTCTAGATCAATGCCCCTTTCTCCTTCCCAAAACTCCTACCTTTGAATGTCATATATATCATCAGATGGTAACAGCCACGAATTCTTCTAACTCTCTTATAGTCACCTGCACTCTCCTAGTTTACCCCTCTCCCATGCAGAGCTGAGTAGACTGTCGTTCCTTATTATTCTCTCCAACAACAACCTTACCATTGATGTTTTTTCCCCTAGTATCTTGGCCCTTCATTTCTTGGCACTCCTCTCCTCCAAAGAATATTGCTCCATTCTACTTTAGAGAGTCCCATGGTGATCACAGAAACCTTGGCATTACCAATAACCACAATCTTTCTATAATTTTATTTTCAAGTGCTATACCTTTTGATACCAAATTTGCTTTAGTCTAGGACCCTAAATCCAACAATTCTTTGATTACATCAGGGCCTATAATCTACTGCACCCACAACTCTTTCCCTACCTTCCTTGTGATCATGTCTTCCCTTCCCTCTTTAGGGTATTTCCCATTACTACACTCATTTATGTATGCCACCAACTCCCTGGAACTTTTCTTGATTCACTGTACTTGCCTAGGGGGGGGGGGAGTTATCTGTTTAATTCCACTTCTTGGCCTCCTCTTCATAAGTACCTGAACTAGCATAAATGAGAACAATAATGCTGATGAATATGATTAGAGACTTCATGTGGGGGCCCAACCTCAGCCAGCAGTCCAACATTTCCCTAGTCCATTCAGGCTTCTATTCTCCTAGGCAACTATCACATATCTTCCCCTTCCTCTTTTCTTTAACAGCCAGCAACTCCTCCCTCTAGATCCTCACTTATTTACTACTTCACAGAGAAATGAGAAACATCATACCAGTACTACCACAACTCCTACCACATTCACACTGTTGCCTCCATCAGGGCCCATTTACTCTCCCTTCTCCTCTTCTACTATAAAAGAACTAAGGCCAAGTTCCTCTGTGGGGTCCCTTCTTCTCTCGACACCAAAACAAAAGTGACATTTTTGCACCATCCAATTTTCATTTACTATGGAACATTCTTGTAAGTATTAAATACACTGAAATTTCTTCCACCTTACTTAAAAACAAAAACAAACCCTTCTCTTTGACTCTACTGCTCTAATTCATTCCCATTTTTCTTAAATGGTGATATTTAAAAGATTTATCTATATTTGTAGTTTGTTATTCTTTTTACATTTTCTCTTAATTCATCTTTAATCCATTGAGTATCCACTACACACAAATTGCTCTTCAAGGTCACAAATGTCTTCCTTCTTGTAAAATCCAATGACCAATTTCAGGGCTCATCTTGCTTGATTCATCAGCAGCATCTGAGATGCTGTTGATTATTTCCCCCTCCCAGTTTCCAAACACTATACTTTCTTTTTTTTTTTTTTTCTTTTTACATGCACTCCTTTTTGTTCTCCCTTCCTATTTCTCCTTATCTTAATTTCAGTGTAGAAATATGCTATGGCTCAGGCTTCAAACTTTCACCCATACTTAGACTACTGGTGATCTTCTCCAACATCATGGCTTAAAAGACTGTCTATAAATGGGACAGTTTCCAAATTGAAACTTTCATCTTAAACTTCTTCCCTAAACCCTAGGCTTATTATCTAAGATTCCATTTTAAATGTCTATTTAGGTTTTAATAGATATTTAAAACATTGTATCAAAAAATTTTTTAAAAAATCTTAATTTTCTCTCAAAATATCTATTTCTGTCATAATCTTTCTCATCTCAGCAAGTGGCTATAGTTACCTTTAACTTCTTTTATTAACTGGTTACCTTGCTTGATCCACTTAGCAAATTCAAAATACTTTCTCTACCTTCAGATGAGAAATCTGACCATTTCTCACCAACTCTACTGCTAACACCTTAGTCCAAGC
This sequence comes from Urocitellus parryii, assembly GCF_045843805.1. Taxonomy (NCBI): domain Eukaryota; kingdom Metazoa; phylum Chordata; class Mammalia; order Rodentia; family Sciuridae; genus Urocitellus; species Urocitellus parryii. The sequence goes on along the minus strand of NC_135538.1, from coordinate 63,730,323 downwards.
TGATCATTTCTGGGTTATTGCAATAGTGCCTTAACTGGCCTCCCAACTTCTCCCCTTGCTCCCTTTGTCCAGTGTCAACTTGCTAGCTTGAAGGATCATACTGTTTGCTCAGAACTTACCAACAGCTTCTAATCTCAAAGTAAGAGCAAAAGTCACCATAGTCATTTAATGAGACAAAATGCAACCAGCTTGCTCATATCACTGTGTTCTTTCACCCCTTTCATACTCCATATGAACCTTTATTGCTTCCCTATAGTTTTTCTCTCAGCTCTGGACTTCTACGGAGCATGATCTTTCACTTCCTTCAGGTGTTTGCTCAAATGTTACTCAGGACTTACTGACAAGTCTATTTAAATTATAAACTGGGAGCAGTGGCTCACACCTGTAATCCCAATGGCTCAGAAGGCTGAGGCAGGAGGACTGCAAGTTCAAAGACAGCCTCAGCAACTTAGCAAAGCACTGAGTAACTTAGCAAGATCCTGTCTCAAAATCAAAAACTAAAAGGGGTGGGATGTGGCTAAGTGGATAAATGCCCCTGGGTTCAACCCCCAGTACCACTCACTCACTCAATCAATCAATAAAATCACAACCCGCCTCTGGCCTTACCCATTCCCTTCTATATTTCTGTTTCTTTTCACAGGATTTATCACAATCTAACAAATTACACATTTAAGAAATTCATTCTCTTTAGCTCAATTTCCCACTAAGACTATAACCTTTATGAGATAGTCTTGTTCTCCCTGACCCCCCCTTGATAAGTTCCCAATGCTTATAAAAGTGGGTGTATATATAGTGCTTTTTAAATGAAGGAATGATTTTCTCCTAAATGGTGAGTGTTTATTTCAAACCAAAACCTAACCCACACATTTTTCTTTGTATTTACATACTATTTATTTTCAGAACCTAAGATAGCACTGACTTAATAAATGAAATCCATTTTTGTTGACTAAGTGGCAGCTAGCATGACAAATGTAAGAAAGCTAAGTTATATCAGCTATTAATAATGGCTATGATTAAACTGATTGAATACCAATATATATTTTCACTGATATTACAGTAGTTGGAAACCACTGCCCTGTCATAATTCTTTAATCTATAATTGTAAAATCTTAATTATGAAAATGCTACCAGAATTCCAGATCTTTCAAATTTATAACATTCAGTATTTCATGTAGTTGCTTTTAACTCAGTTTCTTCATCCATACCAGGGTAACATAAATGTTGGCTTACATCTTAGGCTTTAGAAAATACTATATTTAAATACATAAAATACCTATAGTTACATTTAATACATGTAACAACTACACTGATTTGTCTATTCCATTAATTTTTAATATAGTTTGGGCAAAATACATATTTGAGAAGGATAATGATCTCTTATTTTAAGACAACTGGATATATGCAAATATTTGCAAAATTTTGCCTATGATTCCATATGAATCAGACTTCTCTAAATCCTAAAGACTATGCTTAGACCAATAATCAAATCAAGTATAAATTACAACCTAAAATAGAGGCAGTAAAAGTCAGAATGATAACATTCTATATATTTAATGTCATTCTTATCTCATCTTCTTGGTGTTGAAGTGGTATTCATTCTGTATTCTTTACTCTTTACACAAATTAGTCTTATAGGTAGATGTCTGCTCACACAATTTGAAAATAAGTTATTCAAATTAGATATAATCAAATGACACTTTACTTTCCAAATATTACATGTACAAGCAAAGTTTGTGTACATTGTTTTTTTAAGATTGAAAATTACTTATTTTTAGCAAATATAATTAATTTAATTTTTTAATAATAAATAAGCCAGTGGGTCCTAATTTAAAAATATATAATTCATTTCATCTTTCTGGCTGTCAAAATATTTATTACACTGTTATAAAGCAAGTTTGTTACCAAGAAAATAGAGGGAAATACTGACAAAGAGTTTGCAAAAAGAGAAAGTAATTAACGAATTAACAATTAATGCTGACCTGCAGCTGCATCTGCAAGTTGTGAGGGAGGCACAATCTGTGCCACTCTCTGACTCTTCAAAAATGAAAAGAAATGTTTCCACAGTGCACCAGCAATTGCAGCAAGGTGGCGCTCTTTAGCCGATAATGAAGACTGCACAATTAGGTCCACATTTTCCCTTTGAAGTTCCTGGCACAATTGTTGATGAATACTCCTAAAAAGAAATAAAAATATAGTTAACAACCAAGAAATGCTTACAGAAATATTAATTAAATACATTTTTTCTGCTTTTTTCATTCATATCATATGAAAACTGAAGGACCGTTTTATATAATTAAAACCTTTATGACAAGACATAATGCATTTCTGGTTATCTGATGGATGAATGATGGCATATTAAACACCATAAAGTTAATGTTAATTACTAATGTCAACCATTAATTATATGCTTTTTAATATGTCAGATCCAAGTGAGAAACAGGCAGCTTCAGAATGAAGGTCTGCATTTTGCAACTCATGTATGACAAGTGATTTTACTCAAATCTAGACATGAAAACAATTTTTAAGCCATTTTCTCCTGAAGGCTTTAGGATATAGATACACTAGGAGTGAAGTTAGTACATCTGGCTTGTAAGTGGTATTTTGAATTTAAAAAGTTTTCATTGTTTAGTAAAGACAAGGACTGTGTGCTATTGTATAAAACTGCTGGAAAGTCTTAGTCTTATTACCTCAGGCCAAAAAAACATAATAAACAGTAAATGTTCCTCTTCATCCCAATTCCTTATATTTCGATTCATCATTTAATTCCTCTTTCTATTTAATTAAAATAAAAATTTAGACATTTCTAGACCTTAACAGAAACATCTGCAGGAAATTGAGGTTACCAAAGTAAGAAGGAGAAATACTCAAGAGATTTTCTTAGTGATCTGAAAGAGAAGGCATTTATGCAATGTACCCAGCAATTAACAATACGATGTACTAAAGGCTCAACCATAATATTTTTCCTGTTTCTATTTATATCACAGCAAGATCAACTGAGAGTGGACATAACTGTATGGATATCATCCTCCCATTTGTTTTTTTTCAATTATACAGAAAGTAGGGAAAAGTAACCAATAAAAATAAAGCAGAAGACTTCCTTTGACAGAAAATAGTATTCTACTAAGAAAAGTAAACAGCACCTAAAAAGAATAATATTATATTAATCCTAATACAGCATTCTTTTTTTTTTTTTTTTTTTTTGGTACCAGGGATTGACCTCAGGGGTACTTGACCACTGAGCCACATCTGCAGCCCTATTTTGTATTTTATTTAGAGACAGGGTCTCAGCCAGTGAGTTGCTCAGCTCCTCATCCTTGCTGAAGCTTTGAACTTGTGATCCTCCTATCTCAGCCGCCCAAGCCGCTGGGATTACAGGCATGTGCCACTGCACCCAGCTCTAATATAGTATTCTTGATGTTTTTAAACAGTTTAGGGATAGTAGACACTAGAAAGAACTATATGAGACAGAACTAATACATACACAGAATTCCACAAAATGACCAACTGGTTATAAGACCACATCTTAGAAGATGTCACATGATTCCACATAGGAAGTAAAAAATTGAAGCATAAATTATAAAAGATTTGGATCTTGTACTCATGTATACTGGAAATCTGGCAGTCATGGGGTACTACTTAATCCTACTTTAAGTACTGAAAAAAGTATACAAATTCCTGGGGAAAGAGCATGTAGCAAGTAACTCTCACAAGAGCTAACCGAATATCTGTTATGTCTTCTCAGTTTAACAACTTGAATGAGATGCATTCAACTTGAACTAGTGGCTAGAGACTGTTTCAGGACCTTTAGCTTAGATAAAATGAATAACAAATTCATAAAATTCATTTGGCAACAAACTCAACTGCCTATATCAACATAGCAAAGTTCATGAATACATTTCCACACACTGAATTCCAGTAAAATAATACCACCATTTCTAGTACCCTTTATAGCTTTTTCAAAGTATATTGGTTTCAAAAGATAATGAGTAATGTATTGAACTTGGGTAGGACATATATTGTTCACTACTTCTAAATAAGCCACTTTATTCACTAAAGCCTATTCCTTAGGAAGGAGTAACATTTTTTGATCAATCCCTATGTGTTAGAAATTCTTTTAATTAAAAATCAGACCCTTAGTTTTCATGAGTACCAATGTTCAACTCAAAATGGATTAAAGACTTATAGGTAAGACCTGAAGCTATAAGACTACTAGAAGAAACAGAGTAAACACTTCAGAACACTGAAATGGACAATGAGCTTTTGGATCAGACACCCAAATCATAGGAAACAAAAAATAGACAAATGGGATTATATTCAGCTGAAAAGCACAGTAAAGGAAATAATCATCAGAATCAAGAGTAAACTATCAGAACAGGAGAAAATATTTGTAAACTAAGGCTAATATTCAGAATATAGAGTAACTCTAAAAAAAAGTGATTAAAAAAATGGGCCACAGATCTTTTTCCCCACTTTTTAAAAAATTTGTTCTTTTTATATATACATGACTGTAGAGTGTATTTTGACATAGAATACATACATGGAGTATAACTTCCCATTCTCGTGGTTGTACATGATATAGTTTCACTGGTTGTGTATTCATATATGAACATAGAAAAATTATGTCTAATTCATTCTACTGTCTTTCCTATTCCCATCCCTTCTCCCTTCCCTTCATTCCCCTTTGTCTAATCCAGTGAACTTTTATTCTTCCCTTCATCTTGTGCCACAGATCTTAACAGCCTTTTCTCAAAATGGCCAACTGGTATATGAAAATATGCTTAATTAACATCACTAATCATCAGACAAATGCAAATCAAAATCACAATGAGCCATTTACCTTACTCTAGTAATACTGTATATTATCAAAAAGACTAAAGATAACAAGTGCTGGTGAGGATGTGGATAAAAGGAAACCCTTGCACACTGATGGCTGGAATGGAAATTAGTACAGCCATTATGGAAAACATTATGGAGGTTCCTAAAAAAGTTAAAAATAGAGCTAACATATGATTTGGCAATCTAAATCCACAAATGAAATGAAATTGGTACATTGAAAAGACTTCTGTACTCTCATGTTCACTGAAGCACCAGTCATAGTAGACAAGAAATAAAATAATATAAGTGTTCATCAACTGATGAATGGATAAAGAAAATGTGGTACATATGCACCATGGAATACTATTCAGCCATTAAAAATGAAATCCTGTCATTTTGGACAACATGGATACTACTAGATTATGTGAAGTGAAATAAGCCAGGCACAGAAAGACAAGTGCCGCATGATGTCTCTCATATGTGGAATATTAAATAGTAGATCTCAAAGAAATTGAGTGTAGACTGGTAGTTACCAGATGCTGAGGAGAGTAGGGCATAAGAATGGATAGTTACAGTCAGTTGGAGTAACAGTTGTGGTATGCTACTACACAGTAGGGTGTTATTTCAGCAAGAGTATTCTGAATGTTTTTACTGTTAAAAAAAATGATAAATGTTTGAGGAGACAGGTTTAACCTGACTTAAACATTACACAACGTACAAATGTATCAAAATATCACATGAAACTCCATTAATATGAACAACTTTTATATCTTTATATATCAGTGAAATAAAGAAAACTTTCAAGACACCTCTATAAGATAGTTCATTAATCCTCTTTATATGATGAAGCTGGTAGCAAAAAAGTTAAGTGATACGCTCAAAGGTCACATGGCTGTGAAGAGCTGACCCAATAATCTGAACCTGAATATGACTCTTAAGTCATGTTTCCCTTAAACCCAGAAAGGTTGAGGCAGGAGGAGAGCGAGTTCAAAGTCAGCCTCAGCAATGGCGAGGTGCTAAGCAACTCAGTGAGACCCTGTCTCTAAATAAAATACAAAATAAGGCTGGGGAATGTGGCTCAGCGTTTGAGTGACCTTGAGTTCAATCCCTGGTATTCCTCCCGCCAAAAAAAAAAGAAGACTTTCTGTTTGATGGTCTGAGTATTCAACCTATATCAGTTTGAATAAGAAGAATGATCACCTGGTATATTAACACAGAACAAACTTGTTTAAGACCTTATAATGATCTCTCTACTCATGAAGAAATCAAAGAGTGATAAACGCAAGAAGTGCCAAGAATATACCATAATGGTGTCTGAGAGAAGAATCAAAATTCTGCATAATAGCCAAACAGTTAAAAATATACCATGCAGTGGCAGACAGTTTTTTTTAAAAAATCAAATTTTCTGAACAAGAAAGTTAACTACACAAAGATTACTGAAAAATAAACAGTATATTAGAAGTGGTCATTGCACATCTACTGAAGGCATATTTACAAAACTAAAAATATGAAGAGTTTCCTCACTATTGGCAACACTGTGAAAGAAAACATATAACACCCATGAAATACTGTAAGGACCCTCATATAGTTCTAGAAGCCACAGCTATTTTATGAGTAATTATCTTACTTTCTTCAATAACCAGTAGACAAATATAAAAGTAGATTAACTGCACAAAAGGCAAAATGTGATTTATGGTTAAAAAGTAAAGGAAAAAATGTGAAATCTCCCAATATTTGGCAATTTTTGTTTAAGACAGATTTTACACGGGTTAAAATCATTTTGGAAATATACATGTGTAGAAATACACATGAGTAACAAGTCCACTTTACATTATAAAGGATGAAATACAGGATACTGGGAAAGAAATATGCTGAATTTCAAGTTGTTCAAATTGTAGCTCTCATAATAGAAATAACAGCAACATCCAGCATTTATTGGTATTTACCAAGAGACCAGCACTGTGCCAAGTATTTTATAAGCACTAATTCTCACTCTATGAGGTTGAAACAATTATTATTCAAATCTTTTAAATGAGAAATTGAGATAAAAAGCAGTAACTGAACTAGGTAACAGATTAACAATGCTACTTAAGAGCTAGGTGACACTGGAGAAAAAGGATGCCCAATTCCTGTTTTCTTACGTCAATATGAACAATCAAGAATTGTTCTATGTCCACTTAACAGGCTTACCGTGAAAACCACATGAAATAATGCCCCCGAGTGTTCATGAGTCCATCTGTAAACACCCCCACGTTTATACACCCACTTATCCACGTGTGTCCTATTACTTCTATTTCAGCTCTATTGTCTTGACTCCTTTCCTTTCCTCATTATGTTCAAGGGCTTTCCTGATTCCTTTATCTGACTGCTCTTGAGCCCCACTTTCTGAAATGTTTTCCTGTTTTTACCAGCCTGCTGTTTCTTCCCTTGATTTCACATATTCACTTACCCTCCTCACCCCCCCACATCCCCAGACACACACCAGAGACAATGGAACTCGTACCTGGCTGGTGCTGCCTGTCAGCCTGGTCTCCAAGTTGTTGACTAATAGTTTAGGTAGGTTTTTTGGAATCCTTCCTAGACTACTGCTTATGGGGTTTCCTTCTGATCTTAGAATATGCTGGTTTTATCTGTGACTGATAAAGATATGATTCTCTATGTTATCTTCTGGGTACTGAGTTACATGTTTAATATTTCTCATATATTATGCCTTGAAACATAAAGAAAAGAAAAATTTTCTAATGATAGCCCTTTTACCACAAAGAAAAAGCATAATACAATAAATGTGACTGATAAGGGCCAACAGAAAGAAAGGAATTAAAAGCAATAATTGAATGCCTCTTTTAGCTCTATTTCAAACATGGCAACTTTAAAAATCTATATTAGTGAAAAATATAATTGGAAGTTCTATGTTAAAAAGTTATTCCAAACCACTGTGGGTTTGGATTATTCTAAGTATCATATTGATCTAACTAATGGAAAACTGAATGGGAACCAGGATACTCTATAATTACTTTTAGCTCAGCTAAACTCTCTGAAAAACCTTAGATACGTTAAATTCTTTTGCTATACTTGCCCACATCTATGAAATAGAGCTATGGTCTTCCTTATTACCCAGAAGGAATATAACAGCCAAAATAATGACATTATCAGAAAAAAAAAGTTTGAAGCTGGAAGTTACCCTAAAAATCATCCAATCCAATTTTATGTTAAAAAAAAATCAGAAAAGAAACAAGAATTTTAAAAAAGCCTCTAGGTACAAAGAGCCTTTTACAAAGTCTCCCATGAGAGAACAGTAGCTTCAGTGCTGACTCCCAGTCTTGTGCATGCCCAGGTGAGCAGGAACAAGTGATAAACCGGAAACCAGCTGGCAATCAGCAATCCAGGTATACTTTGTAGCACCCCCAAGTACTTCAATATACCTGTGTCGGTGCATATGTGGAGCAGGGAGTGAGGAGGTGGTAGACAAATGAAATAATATATGAGATTAAGGCAAGGAATGTGCTGTTTTGGTCATGGAGGGATGACACTGGGACAAAAAGCAATGTTGGCAATGATGCTTACAGCCTCATGATGCTTACAGCCTCGTATAATATACCATTAAGGAAAAAAGAGCTTCTCCAGAGATGTAAGGAGAATTATCAGAATGAACTCTTGCCTAGTACAGAGGAAAACAGCTTGGAACACTGGAAAACTTCTTAAACTGTTTTTCATCTGTTATATGGGAACAATGCCCTACTATTCTCCATGGAGCTGCTGAATTATGAAATCAGTGCACTCCAGTGAAAATTCTTTGTAGACCATAAGGCAAGATAATAAGGCACTTTAGTCACATTGCTACTGCTTCTAAATCCCAATAGCTGTGTTCTTAGAGCATCCCTAGAAAGACAAGGGCTGTGAGGACAGACATGCCAAGACTACAAACCCTATTTTACCAACTATTAGTTGGACAGACCTTTTTTCATCTAAGATTTTTTTTTTTAAATAAGGCAACTGTATTGTTAGCCAAAGAATTAAAGATTGTTTATTGAGAATACATACAATAACCCTATTCTAAATGTTTTAACTTTTGGTCAACCAATTTCTTTTGTAGGTACTATTATTAATGTCATTTCATGAACAAGGAATCTAAGTGCAGAGAGGATAAGTAATTTTCCTGGGTCATTCTGTTAATAAGCAGAGCCAAGATTTGAACCCTAGCAGTCAGAAGAGCTTCAGTGCCCCACCTTATAATCACTATGTTATGGTTGTCTCCAATAACATTTATAAACTAAATAAATAATACATGTTTCAAATGTTATATTGCTGTCTTCATTCATTCATTTATATACTAAGTTCCTATTAAAGGTAAATATAAAATAGTATAACAGCCAAGTTATACATTGAAATTATAATAATTCTGGGGAATGTAAACTATAAGGGATCTCTAAGGTGAATTACATATGATTACCTAAAATTTTCCCATGACCCACAATTGAGTTAATTTTCAAGACTAGGAAACAGAACAAATCAGAAAACCAGTGATGAATCTAACAAATTAAACATTCCTTTTTTGGGTTAGCTTCCCATTACTGTGATAAAGTAGCTGACATAGTAAACATAAAGGAGGAAAGATTATTTTGGATCATGGTTTCTTTCTTTTCTTTTTTCTCTCTCTTTTTTGGTACTGGGGATTGAATCCAGGGGTGCTAAACCACTGAGCCACATCTTCAGCCCTTCTGTATATTTTATTTAGAGAAAGAGTCTAACTAAGTTGCTTAGGGCCTTGCTGAGTTTCTGAGGCTGACTCTGAGCTTGCCATCCTCCCAAGCCACCTGGATTACAGGTGTGAGCCACTGTATTTGGCTTGAATCATGGTTTCAAAGGTTTCAGTCCATGGCTGCTTGGCCCTGTTGCTTTGGGCCTATGGTGGCAAAGTCCATCATGGCAGGAACATACAGCAGAGGAGGAGGCCTGGTCACCTCATGGTAGCCAAGAAGCAAACAGATAGAGAAGGGAACAGGATCCTAATATCCCATTCAAAGCCCCATATCTCAATAACACCATGTACTGTAGACCAAGACTTTTTAAAACATGGACCTTTGCAGGAGATTTCAGATCCAAACTCTATAGCATTATAGTAATGCTGCCTTATGGTTTTAAACAGTAACACTGGTGAAGTGCTTAAAACAGAGTTCTGTCCCAGTCTTAAAAGACATAGCCATGTCTTTTTTTTTCACTGGTATGAAAATATGCAAATAAAAAGTGATAGTTTCTTGAAGTCACCCTTATACTTTCATTTGATCAAAGAGGAATTACTATAGATAAAAAGCCGAGTCAGCAACAATGCTTACACCAAATACAATGCACCATTAAGGAAAAAAGAACTTCTTAAAAGATGACTTATTATATTTGTAGATATATTATATATTATATACATTATATGTTATATATTTTTATATATACTTTATTGAATATATTTATTTATAGATGATTATGAGTCCCAAATCACCTCAGTTTTTCATTTATATTTCACTGCATTTTATGGGTACACTTGTGCAATGAAGTTCTACCTTAGTAGTTACGAATCTTGACAATCATCAGAATCATCTATAGATCTTCCTAAACATATTAATACCCTAGATTCACTAAGGATATTTTTGCATCTTTAGGACCTGTTTTAAGTTTGGATGCAGAATATCCCCAAAAGGTCTATGTAGTAAAGGCTTAGTTCCCAGGAAGGTACTATTGGGGTATGGTGGAATCCTTAATAGACAGGGTTTAGTGAAAGATCTTTAGGTTATTAGAAGCATGCTCTTAAAAGTGATAGCAGAACTTCAGTGGCTTCTTCTTCTTCTTTTTTGCTTTTCAAAATGAACAGTTTTGTTCCACCATTTGCTTCTTCTATAATGTGTTGCCTTCCCTCAAACATTGGGGCCAGTTGATCATGGATTGAAATTTCCAAAACTCTGAGTCAAAATATCCCTTTATCTTTATGCCCTGATCATCTCAGGTGTTACAGCAATGGAAAGTTGACTAATACAGAACCTAAGCATACTGTTTGTTATTGTTGTTGTTGTTTTTAATTCTTAGTAGGTCTAGGGAGGAGTCTGTGAGTAAGCATTTCCATCAGCAAATGCTGATAGCCCACAGAACACAATGAGTAGCCACCCTCCTGGCTTTCCTCATATATAAACTAGAAATAATATTAGTACTTGCAGAATTAAATTTGTTAATATAGGCCCAACACTTAGAATAAAGCATGGATTCTCTGATTAACAATAATTATTCCATTTATTAAACATTTCCAATTTAATTCTTGCAGCAGATAAGGAAATGGCCATGCAACTTGTAGCCCATGGGTCACATAGATCATATGTAATTCTGTACTGGAGGAGAGCTGCAAAGTTCTCTTTCTTCTAATCTGTATCTATAAGTATGCAATTACCAATTCCGAGAAGGAAGGTCACAGAAGGAAAGGACAGGTAAAGACTAGTAAGATGAAAAAGAGAAAAGTAAAAGTATAGAGGTATATAAATCCATTTGCCTAACTCTTGAATTCAGCTCATATTGTATGTTCTAGGCAGTAGAGATAAAAAAATAAACAAAATCGAGGGGGTCTCTGTCCTGGAGTTTATATTCTGAGGACAGACAGATGAGTGACAGGAGCTAATATATCAATTAGGATGATCAGGAAACACCCTTTGAGAAGTGACACTGAGCAAAGACCTAAATAAATAAGGGAGGGAATCCCATGCATATATTGAGGAAGTCCATTGCAGGGGGAAGAAAAGCAAATGCCAAGAAGCTAAGATTGGCAGAGTCTACAGGCTAAGGGAAAAACAAGAAGGCAATGTGGCTGAGGCACAACTGGTTTCAGAAGGAACAACAGGTAAATTCAAAGAGGTAGCTGGGTTCCAGATCATGGAAATATTTTCATTAAAAAGCCCCACCTGATGAATATGCATTGTGTGACTTTATACATATGTACATATATAAAACTACCTGTCACAATATTCTCTTTCTCTCATGTTTGAATGCTATTTTGTGCTCTCATCCCATAAAAGTGAGCATGGAATATCAACATGAGCAAGCCTGACCCATAAGCATCAGTATTATTAGCACAACATATTGCAAACACCCTTGGCAAATGGGTGCTCTATCATACATGCTAAATTGAATATGTTTATTTTGTTGTAGTTTGTTTCTGACAATTATTCTACCTCTGAGAGGGCAGTTTAACCGATGTCAACAAGTAATAAGTCTGAATATAACACAAGAATCAAAGGGAAAGTATCATGCTAGATGTTAAGGTGTAAGTTCACAGCTCTTCAAGATGCCATCAAGGAAATGATTGAGGGTAAAGGCCAAAATTAAGGGTTGGTTAAAGTTCTTTGGAATTCCATAAGAAACTATTAGCACATGAATGTGATGACTCAGGGATTTCTAGAACAGGAGAACAACCATCATCTGATGATGACAACTCATTTCCAAAGGGGTAAGGCCACGGTAACCTTGCTCTGCTTATATTCAGTGTGGTTCCAACTTCCAGGAAGTCGGGCTTCAAACTGAATAGAAAGTATGTAGGCACAGATAATGAATGTAAGAGGAGGGACTGTGGCTGCAGTGTGAAACTAGTCAAAGTCCTCCTACCAGAGTATCATATGAGAAAGATTATGAGTTAAGATCCAGGATCTTTTGAGTTAAGATATTTGTCCTTGAGGTTAGGGGCAGTCAGAGGTGAGATGATTTTTGTAGACTCTGACAACAAAATGCACACTTCTTTGATAAAATACCTAAACTTGTCATAATGATCTTTTAGGATTTCAAATGTGGTTGTCTTCCTCATCAAAGTTGGTAGGGTAAAAGTGAGCATGCACATATGTACTGGATCTTACCCAAAATGTTATGTGTGGAATTCTCAAGAAAAAAGGAAAGAGTAAAAAAAAAAAAAAAAAAAAAAAAAAAATCCTGATGGCTAAAAAAGAAAATAAGAATATACTTATTCTCACTATAGGAAAATAGAGTATGGAATATGCCCTCATTTGGGGATAGAGACCACCAATCTAACTTAGCAGCAGTGGAGTTGGTAATCACTGGTGATATTAAATGCCCCTCAGTCTTTACTTTCCTTCATCTTCTTGTTCCTTTCTGTCTCTGTCTCTGTCTTGCTTTGATTATTCTACCATTTACAGAAAACTGTGCTTTGACTCACGGAGTACAACAGATGTGACATTGTGTAACTCTTAAGTCTTGGTGACAAAACAACAACAACAAAAACAGAAGGCCATGAAGTTTCTCCAGTATTTGCTGAGAAAACTCATTCCTAAGTCTAACTACCTTGAGAACACCTGTGGGAGATGCCACAGGTAGCATTCAGGTCAACAGAATTCAGCCTATTCTTTGGTCATTCTAGCTCAGAGACTAGACATGTTAATAAAAATGCCATCTAGGAACTGGATTCTCCAGCATCAGCACTTCCAGGCCCACTTTTGTGAGCTATCCTATACACTGAATCATCAGAGTTGAGGCTCCAGACATCGTGGAAGAGATGAGATGTTCCTGGCTTTCCAAATCTGTGATCTATACATGTCTGTGAATGTAATAAGAATTAGTTTGACAAGGTTTATTATGTTTTAAAGAAATGGCACCCACTACATTCCTACATACTAAGTAGGAATTAGAGATTCGAAGTCAAAACAGACGCAGACCTGACCTCAAAGAATTCATACTTGGTACAGGGTGGGAGGAAACAAAGAATTTTATTAGAAATATAACCAAGGAGGTAGTATCTGCAATGAAGCAAAGGCAGATTCAGACAAAATAGCTGGTTGAAGTGTCCTAGAAGCCATCCACATGATTTCAGAAATCTAGATTTAAGACAAATGAATGACAAAGGCAAGGGTCCTTTGAAGAAAAGCTATTTTTCCACCCACTCAGCACAAAATAACTATTTCAAATTTATGCTGAGATATTATATAAACATATTTATTCTCAATAAATTTTATTCAGTTCTTATTGCTTTTACATTTCATTAATCGGAAGATCTTTTTTAAAAAAGAGTTTCATTTTAATTTTCCTTAGATATAAGGTATTATGTTTATGAATGTATGGAGCCCATCTTCTACAGCTAATTAAAACACTCCAAAAACTAACTTAGCCCTCTCCTCCTGGCAGCCTTTTCCAAAAACAGCAGTTCACAGCAGTGCTGCCACTTAACAACAGATGCAATCTTTCTAAGTCATCTTATAACTTGTGTTTAGCTAGTGGGGGAATCTTTGTTTCAAAAGAATTCAGGGATCTTTTTTGTTAAAGCTAAAGACTCAAATATTTTTGAGGTCAAATATTCCATATCAATAGGTTAAGGCTAAATTCTATTTGTAAGCATTTTTTCTAATTGATGGTAATAAATTCCTAAAAAGAAAGGTCTAATGGTAATGTTGACTGATTCTTAACTTCATCCACCCAAATGTTCCTGTCACAGTGAAATTTGTTCTATAATTTACATTAATGGACTAGGTGTATCAATAAATATCAAAAATGTCCAGTTTCTTAATCCCCCTCCATTTAAATCAAATTCAATTCAATGTCAACAGATTGTACCAATGTATAATTACAATAGCTAATGCATTGGGAAAGGTAGTGTTCTTTGATAAATAATTTTTGAAACCTCTTAAGCATTCTACATCCTCTATATTTCTCTCATGCGCAAGAAATGTAGTAAATTACACAACCAGATACACTGACCATTGCCAATTGTGCTACAGAATTTAAAAACACGATTCTGATTCTCGGCTCCAACAGTGACAATTTTTTTTTTAATTCCAAAATTTAGTGAAGCAAAAAAGTAAAACAAAACCTAGGAATGTTTTAGAAAGGCTTTTTTTTTTTTTTCATAAAAAGTACAAACAAACTCCAGTAGACATAATAGCTTAGTCACATAATATAATGCTGAATCTTGGGTACATAAATAAGATTTATAAGCCTATAAACTACTTGGAATTAAGTGTTGTTTTATGTATACATAAATGTATATAGATCTCATCCCTTTTCTTCTACCCTCCATTGCTCTTTATAAACACCTTCTTCTAAGTACAAGGCAAATGTTCCCTCTTGATTTCTCACCCTGAATTTTCTTCTCCCTCATTTGTGTCTCCCCACTCTGAACCTCCACTGTCCCCAACAATCCAACTACAACCTCTATGTACCAAACACATTAATTAAGAAGGAATGCTTAATCTGAAATCTACAGAGTAAAAGCTGTGACTAATTGATGTATATCAATCATCAAAAAGAAATAAGTATAAACTTGTTTAGAACAAATCAGTGTTTAATAGTAAATAAACTTCTTAGTTTTAAATTATGGTTACTCCAGATACTTAAACATATATTTTTCCTACAGAGACACTGCTTACTGTTTTTATTGCAGTTCTTTACAAGGGAGAAAAGACAGAGAGGAAAAAAGTTTTCCTAAAAGATTATCCATTGAGTCAATGATCTGTGGGCGTTTATTATAAAGCTGTTATTAGGCTAAGAGCCCCAAAAGCTTTTATTATATCACTAATTTCTTTTTTGCAAAGCTTCAACAAATGAACTGATTTATCTGGTTCTGCATACTTGGGGCTTGATACATGCTATTTGTACATGACAGGTTTCATCTGCATAGCACCATTGATAACATTTATCTGCACATCAAAAAGCCCATCTCCTTATGTTAAAAAAAATTCATGCATACGCTGGGATAAGAAATGTTAAAGTGGTGAGTAAAAGATATGAGATATCTCATAAAATGGAACTAAACCATAATAAGCTCACCAATTGAGTATGAATGCATAACAGTGGTACAGGAGAAAATACCATGTCAAAAAATGGGAAGAACTGGAAAGATTTTTGCTTATGCTGATAAAGTCATAATCCTTTGCTAGGCATCATGTGAATCTTAACTAGAAATGAGAAAAATTAATTGACTCTCAGACAAGAAATGATAAACTTTCATAAAAGTTTATGACCAAAGCAAAAATATTTCAATACAAATTTTAAAACAGTGCCCATTGCTTACAAATGTCAGTAGGAAAATAACCCCTGAAAGATTCTCTTAGGGCAAAAATCAAATGTGTAGATTGACTGTTACTGTGGTACACAACTAAAACCTTTTGCTAAAGCTTAAATTTCTTACAGAAAAGTAACTTAGCAAACAGATACAAAAAATTAACCAGATATAAAGATGTGGTGGCACATGCCTGTAATTCCAGCTACTCTGGAGGACTAAGGCAGGAGGCTTTTAAGTTGGAGGCTAGCCGGGGTAACTTTGTGAGATCCTGTCTCAAAATAAAAAATAAAAATGGTTGGGGATGTAGCTCAGTGGTAGAGTACCTCTGTATTCAATCCCCAGTATCAAAGAAAAAGTATCTGAGTAAGAGTTTGCTGAAAGGAAGGCGTAACCTACATATGTGAATAACAAGATAATAATGAGTTATTTCCAAATTTCCAACAAATGTTACATTAGACATTCTTTGGAGAAAAAGTTACCATTTTTCTTTATGAAGAAGATATACATTGAGTTAAACAGTTCTTGTAATTCATCATCTTTTAGAACATGAGGTTACATTAGGCTCTGATCACCTCCTACTCTTACTCTCCCAACATTTGGTAATACAGACAGTGGAGTTAATTTTTTGCCATTCAGGAAGAACTATTGGATTGCTAAACTTGTATCATCATCACCTCTGAAACACAGTAAAAATCACTGTTAGAACCAATGGTTTATTAGATCGAACCCACCATCAACAATGTCAACTCTGCCTGGTTGTGTTAACAGGAAAATGTTTTACGAGTTCCACCACTGGGCATCAATTTAACTTCCAGCACCAGCTATGCTGTAAAACCGTGAACGTAATTTATATGGTGACCTGCGTGTGTGGGAAGCAATATCTAGGTGAAACTTCTCACAGTCTGACAAAATGCTTTGATTTGCACCATTCAGATGATTGAGCAAAAAGAGTTTAAGCAATCACCACCAATAGCCTTTATCTCCAAATGCACTAAAAATTTATTACTCTGTGAGTTCAACCTATTGCTTTAGAGCCTAGCTTGATAGAATAGAAATGATTGGATAAATATTACATTTTCAACTGGTACACATCTTGTCCATTAGGTTTAAATATTGGACAAGCTACGTGTTTAAGATAAACATCAGTCTTAGCTGATTCCATCACACGGTACATTTAGAAAGCCTCCAAATGTTTCCATAGAAACATTTTGAGCTTATATATAGCTGAGGATACATGTTCCTCGTCAATTAGGAGAAAGTAAACCCAGAGATCCCTGCACTCGTCTTAAAAAATTTACCTTTATCTTTTACTTGGCGTTTAAATACAGCTGACAGTATTTAATATCTATTGGGGTATATAAAGCAATTGAGTAACCATTCAAGATGGGACATAAAGAGAGCTCACCTATTGATCCTAAATAATAGTTTATTCTTCAGGCCTTTCTAGGAGTTTTAAACTACAGATTGAATATCCCTTAACCAAAATGCTTGGGAGTGTTCTGAAATTGGGGTTTTGGAATATTTGCATATATATAATGAAAGATCTTGGGGATGAGACCCAGGTCTAAACGTGAAATTCATTCACTTCATATATATCTTATATAAATAGCCAGAAAGTAATTTTATATGATATTTTTAGAGTGCCTGTGTTTTGATTACAACCTGTCACATAAGGTTAGTTGAGGAATTTTCCATGGGAGATTATACTTAAAATAGTTTGGGACTTTGGAGTATTTCAGATTTTTGGATTAGTAATGTTCAACCCATAACATAGGTTTCATACTCACAGCTTTTCTAATACATTGTTGTATATTAAGGGAAGGGTACTTACCTGGCAACTTCTCTCTACCTACCTTTTAAAGGTGACTGGGATCTATAGTTACAAAGCAAAGCTGCAGGATTACTGCAGTGCAATGATCCTTTCTAGCATCACAGGAGGGATCCTAGGCATATAATCTTCAATGCCTTTGGGCTCCTGAGAGACTACAGTAGCCTTGACTAACCTGATTAGCTCAGAGTTACTTTCTACTATTTTCTAATTTAGTTTGATTAGATACTGCAAAGTAAATAATATTATTTTCAGTTTTGTGCTAGGAAAAAAGAAATGGACTCAGAGAGGTTAAACAACTTGACCAGTACGAAATGGAGATGAAACTACAACTCAAGTCTGTCTGTTTCCAATGCATTTTCCACTACAAGTCATATTTGTTCAAGACCAGACTATAATAGTTAAGATATTACATCTGAAGGTTTAAAAAAGTTTCTAAAAAGACAGCAAAATAATATACACACTCAGGATTTTTTATTAGAAAAATATCTTTATAAAGGTCCCAATCACTGGCTTTTATTTATTTAAAAAAATACTATCATTCGAGGATCATTAGGTAAAATGAGTATTAGGCATTAACATTGACAGTTGACTTCTCTTCCTTAATTAAAGTTTTTAGCCTTGTTTTCATTCACTTTGCCACATCAAATAAATGCTTTGTGCAAAATGGAAGCAAAAAACTTACTATTTAGAAATAAGTCATCCCATATTCCACATACAAAGCCATTTGTTATAGCAGTACTAGAAGAGACTTAAGCATTTAACTTGAAATGCCTAGCAAGATCTTTTAAGCTGTTTTTCTTATCTTGTTCTTCAAAATTCGAAACTAGAAAATCCCACTTGACTAGAAAGGCAAAAAAAGCAGGCTGTCCCTTCTAGGGTTAACAGATGCTTTTTGTAAGATTTTAGGTAAGATTAACCTCTTGCTCACAATAGGACTGGTTATTGGTTTTATTTTTTTACTGTCTTTAACTCAGGTAAAAATCAATATAGAGCGAGACAAAGGGCTCTAGAGGGTCTGGCTATACCAGCTTTGGGTTTGGCTCCTGCACAATTCTACAACATGCTGAGGCTGGGAAGGATTAGCCTGCTTGTGTTGAGTAAACCGATGATACTCAATAAACAGTTTCTGTTGTAAACCCCTTAGGACGTGCAAAGCCACACTAGTTGGCAATAGACCAGATAAGCGGCAGAACCAGCTGTAATCTCATTTAGACCTGAGCTGATCCTCCTGTCCTTTCATTCCACAGGATCAAAGCAAACCACTGAGGAGGCAGCTGTATTATAGCAGCTCTGCTTGCTGGATGCAGCAAACATTTCATAAATTCCACTCCTTGAAGCAAGTCTCTACCTAATCTACCCAGAGCTGGGACAATCAATGAATTTCTGAATTCATTAGACTGATTATTACAGGGTAACCATTTTCTCTTTGGAGAAATGTAATCATTGCATGCCAACTTTACAAAGCAGCTGCTACTTCTAACCATTGTTGTTTTGGGTTTTTTTTTTTTTTTTAATGAAAGGGCCTAAATTCCCCCCACCCCCCAGATATACAATATCAAATAAAAGTGGTTTGAAACTATTTGGCTTATTATCTTTAACAAATATTAACAATTGACTATCACTCAAATGGAGCCCAGTTTTAACAGTGGCCTATACTTCCCATGTTCAATGACATGAGGGGAATGCAAAACCTTACTGTAATATAGTCTCATACATACATTATCAGTTCAGAAAAACTGATAGAAAATGTCTCTGCAGTTCATTACAGAATATTATTTAACATTTATTTGTAATTCTTCCATAGAACAGGGCACAGTTTTGAAAGTGTTCTTTAAAATTGACAACATTAGTACTTAAAAATAAGTCAAGCATTTCATTACTTTTCACCTTTCAACAGCATTGATACTTTAGAATCTCTTTTTACCAGGAATTTCCTTTAAAAGAAACATAAATTTCAAGTTATGAAGTTTTAGAAAGTAGTCAATTCCCAAATTTAACTGGATGTAAAATGAGCAGTAACAAAACAGGTATTAGATATCACATCACAAACCACTCTAAATAATAAACATGGAGAGATGAAGCCCAAAACTGATGTGACAGACTATAAAACATCACCAGTTAAAAATAATCAATTGTAACTTAAAGCCAAATATCAATAAGGCAGAGTCATACAGAACTTCTGGTCAGGGAATTGGCAATTTTTTTTTTTTTTTTTTTTCTGGTAAGTGTGCAGGCCTTAAGAGAACAAGAATTGCTGCTTTTTTTGTTTGTTTGAGCAACCTTTAAAAATATAAAAAATATTCTTACGCTCCACAACTGAACTAAAACAGATCTTGGGCCTGCTTTGGCCAGCAGTACCTTGGGTTGCTAACCCATTTGTATATTCCAAACTACTTATTCTACAGATGAACACCCAGAATTGTTCTGCATAGTGAAGCATAAGTGTCAGCATCAGAACTCACATCTCCCGAGTCTCACTCTAGTGCTTCTCTACTGCCTCCTAACATTCATCCTGCTTTCGCAAGTAAATGATGCCAAGAATCATTTGAAAAACATAAAGAATGCTTGGGAAGTGTCAATGTGGACACCAATGACCACACATTAACTGATCCAACCATTTCCACGCTTACAAATGCTAAACTTAATGACTCACCTTTACTCCATTTATTCTTCAGACTTAAAAAGGTCCCATTTAACATAATCACATAATAACAGCAGAAGTGAAAAATATCAAAACCTTAACTCTTCTAATATTTGCAAAATCCAGATCTTTGTAATAATAACATCATGATAGGAAACTGCAAAACTGTGTAATTATACTTTAATTGTATTGTGAGGCATGCATTAATCACAAAGTTTAAGTACCAAGGATAGAATTATAATAATTCTGTAAAACAAATTTAAGCTAGCTAAGTAGGTCAGAACCACTAACATGCAACAGGAGACCTCTGGGAATTTATCAGTTAATGGCTATTTATGTGCAAATGAGTGCCCTCCAACCCTCCAAAATCCTGTGTAGCTGAAGGGTATATCTGTTAACCAGGAGCACTGCTTAACTGCAGAGGCATAAATTAAACTATTTTATTGGAATGATTGTTAATTCTTCTACTTTGCTTTTCTACATTCCCCCCTATCTTTCCAGAAGCACAATTTATAGTACATATTTAATAACAACGAAAAAATGTTACTGGTGAGTTTTCAAAACTGATCTCTCCTGACCCCACATAGATACTAGAACTTCAGTAAAATGAACACTTTTTATGCTTCACATCTCCGAAAGTGGACATGCATTGCTAAAAATTTTTTAAATTTCAATATAAGCATTATATTAAAACACTTTTAACAATGAACTATAACAAAATTGTTTTATGTCTTTATGTTCTTATTTTACAGAAGACAAAGAAATTCAATGGAATTTGAACCTATTAAAAATTTTGTCATAACAGTCAAACTACCTATCAAAGGTACACTTTGAGATAGGAAAAGGGCTTTTTGTTAAAAAACAACAACAAAAAACAAAACAAAACAAAACAAAAAAACACTAAATGCCTATTTCTAATTTGCCTTAAAAAGAAAATGAAACATTTGGATAATTTTTTTTGAAGGGAGTGGTAGAAAGGGAGAATAAAAATTTTCAGTATGACATAAATATGGCTAAAAGAGAATACTAAACAGCCATTAGTACAACCATAACAAACTCAGTACTGAAGTGGCATAAAACTGGTTATTATCTTCTAGATTTTGGATGGAATAACAGTTACCTAAAATTACTGCTTTTAAAGATATAATATTGTGGCAATTTATAAGTTGTAAATTCATTCCCTTGGACCTCTTTCTTTTCCACCATTAACTGAAAAATAAAATATAACCTAATGCTAAGTTAAAAGACAAGTAAGAGCCAAATTAAGTCACACAATATCTTTAAAATTATATTTTATAATATAGTGAAACCTCAGCACAGTAAGCTGGAGTTAAAAAATGAAATGTTTATGGGAACTCTTCTATTTTAAACATCCAGGTAATAAAAGTTTATGGTAAACTCCTTCAAAGATTAAAAAAAGAAAAGTTCCACTCATCTTTTCACAACAGAGTTTTCTAAGAGCTGTAAGTTAATTATATAGCACAGTAAATGATTATATGAAATGTGCTGCTGATCAGTATGCTTGGGAAACATAGCACTCCTATACTCAGAGTGTGGCCATGGGCAGTTATCAAGTATCACATTGGACAATGTTTATATATGAAATAAAAAACAAAGGTCTCTGGCCTATTGCTTTGTGTTATACTTAGATGGATAATACATACGAGAATTAAGATGCATTTCTGGTCTGAAAACATAATTTTATCATGGGTCTGCTTTTAGCAAGAAAAATATTAACTACACAAAACAAATTATCACATAAATGTCACCATCTGTTAAAAGCCATCACCCTATTTTGAAAGGAAATTCCTGGAAGCTGTACAGTGAAGGCTCACTTGAGGCTGTCCCCTCTTTTTGGTCTGGGTCAATGCAATGGTCACCACAGAGTCCTCCAGTCACAGGCAAATTCTCAGTCAGATCTTTGTGTACTAAGCACTGCCGTAAGGCTTAATTAACCTTGTTCAGAAAGAAACAGGACCTTCTCTTACTGAAGAAATATAGACACATACTCAGCTCAATGAACAAGTACCAAAATAAAGAGGGTTGTTTCATACTTTGATTATCCTATCCAAAATTACATAGTATCACACAAGGAAGAGAACTGTGTGGGTATATGAAAGTCATTGAAAATTACAGCCTCTGCATTCATATGGATGAAATAACAGATTGACATGACATTAAAGTGTTTTGACATCTTTAGGGTAATGAAGCCTAGAGCATCAAGGAGAAAAGATCTAGATCAGAGGAACAGTGAATTATCAGTAGTTAAACATAAGTAAAAGATATATTTTATAGTAAGTCTAACTTATAATTCCTAAAATTTACATAACTGCTCAAAATGTTGCTTAAATATTATTGTCTGAATATATAGAACTAACCTAAATTATCAGATCATTTCTTTATTCCCATAACACTTGATCATAACTTAATCTAATGCTCTCTCCTTTTTGTATTTTTTTAAAAATTGCCTTATTTTTAAATAGATTTTTGCATCACTAGAGTTTATTACCACAATGGTTTGCTACCTAGTTACCTTACCTAAAGTTCCATTTGTGTACATTACTCCCAGAGCCATCTATATCATTATTATTCATTCATTGGACCCACATATACTAAGCAACATTATGTGGCATGCACTTTAGCTGGATAACTTGATACTAAAGGTGTAAAACAAATTCCCTCAAAGAGTATCAGTCTAGTGAAAGAGATGAATAAAGATGGATGATATTTAATGTGGTAAATGCTCTGGCTGATATAAACAGAGTTTGGAAAATTAGAAAGATGCTGGCTGACTGTCCTTGGGTGGCCTGTGAACCCTTAACAGGGCAACTGCATTATTTCCCTTACACGTGAGGGACCAAGTATGGTCTTTCTCTCTAAGAGCCTATGATTCAATGTGAAAAAGAGGACATGCTCTCTTGATGTTATCCCTCTACTTAAAACCTACAGTCCTTGATTTCCTCCTCACCCAGGTTTATGCTATTGTCCTTATTTCAAAGCACTTTATAATACGGTATGATCTTTTACTAAAGCAGGTATCCCCACTTTCATCAGACTAGCTTCTTCAGCGTCCCCTAAAAAACATTAACCCATTCCAACTTCTAGTTCTTCAGTCACTGTTCTGTTCTAGCATTTTCTTCCTTTCATTCTTCAACAAGCTATATAACTTTGATTTTTATATCACACCTCTTTCAGGAGGACTCCCCTATCCTTTTCCTTATCACACGTGCAAATTTCACTTCTTCCATATCCAATACAAATGCTATTTCAAAATATCTTTCCTAATGCTTCTCTCTTCCTGTTTCTTTCCTTCCTTTTTTCTCCCAACAAATTCTCAAAATATCTTACAGTGTTATCCATTAATTCACTTTGAGCTATACTAGTTATACACATATATTGCCTACTAAAAAAAGAATTTCCCTAGAAATAGAATTGAATCTTTTATTTTTGAGCACAAACTGAGAAGCATCATGCACTAGCACAGCTCAATAAACATTATTAAAATACAATAATATCCAACTAATAATTTGTTATAGAGTATCTGGTATATCTGCCATGTCCTAACAAACATCAGGTAGGAGAACAAATCCATACAAAGCATTCAGGAAACTGCTTAAGTCTTCTTCCTTTTACCCATTCTAGCCCTACCTAGTTACAATTCATTTGTAATCTCTCTTCTCCTGAAAAGCAAAGGAAAATGATGAGAACTCAAATTGCCTAAAGTGTATGACACACAAAAGGCTGTAAGCAAACAGGCTGGTTAATAACGAACTATGATACGGCCAATAGGTCTCTATTTAAACCTATCTTATACAAACTACCATCTGAATATTTCTTAAGTAAATAATTTCTCTAATGAATACCTAAGTCACTAACTTCTATCCAAAGTAAAAATGTTTGATAATATTAGGAATGCTATTTGGTGTTTAAGGAAATTCTTTCCTAAAGCAATATGACGATTCTTCAAAAAATTAGGAATGGAACCACCATATGACCCAGCTATCCTACTCCTCAATATTTATCCAAAAGAACTAAAATGAGCACAGTGATACAGGTATGTCATTGTTTATAGCAGCACGAGTCACAATAGCCAATTTATGGAACAATCCCAGATGCCCATCAATATATAACTAGATTAAGAAAATGTGGTGTATATATACACACAATGGAGTTTTACTCAGTCATAAAGAATGAAATTATGGCATTGCTGGTAAATGGATGGAAATGGAGAACATCATGCTAACTGATATAAGCCAGGCTCAGAAAGTCAAGAGTTGGATGTTTTCTCTCATATGTGGGAGCTAGAGAAAAATTAGAAGAAAAAAAAAAGTATGGGTTGGGGGCTCCCACAAAAATAGAGGGAAGATAAGTAAAATAGAGGAGGAGATTGAGGGGACAGAAAAGGGGAGGAAAAGTGAAATGATTAGACTAAAGTATGCTATTTGATGTAAGTATTTCACAGTGAATTCCACCTTAATGTATATCTATCTACAAAGCCCCAATTAAGAACATACAGATAAATAATCAGAAGGAAGACAACTACAGAAGAGGAAGGGAAATAGGAGGAGGGAGGAGAGGAGAGAAAGAAGAGGCACCAGGAAATGAAATAGAACAAATTAAATTCCATGTATGTATGATTCTGTCAAAATAATTACAACTATTGTGTATAACTATAATTTAAAAAATCTTAGGAAAAGATGAGAAGACATAAATCAAATAAAATGTTGATTTCTGCTTAAAAGAAGGTATTTCCTATATGCCATTCTATTTTGTATTTTTATTTTGTTCATGCTATATAAAATGGGAAAAAGAGCTCTACCTAACTAGAAGACAAACTAAGTCCATCTGAGGAAAATTCAGTTTCACCATGCTGGCAGTATAAATCACATTTCCATTTTATGTATCAAATTTAACAAAAAGAAAATTTACTTAAATATTAAAGCACTCAATATATAATTAATACAATTAGAAACACTAAAGTAACCCAATCCAATCATTTATCCTTTAGATAAAAGAACTGAGATATGAAAACTGGCCTGAGGTCTCACAGAGTTAGGGCTGAATTAGGTACAAAAGGATCTTTCTATCACTTCACATCACTTCAATTTGCTTCTTTATATAAATGTGATTTATCCTTGAACCAGTGGTCTCTATCCTAAAATAAATGTAAATACTATATTATTGAATACTCAAGCAGGTAAAGAAATTATTTAATAATATACAGAACCACAGAGGAATATGAACCAGTAGAAATGTAATCTATCTCCTTCACTTTGAATCTTTATGTTAATTGTTACCAAAAAAAAAAATTAAAAAAATATCTGTAGAAATGAAGAACTGTCTAACTTCAATGATTCTAAACTAAATGTCATAAAAAAGGGTAAGAGAAAGGATGCATACAAAAATTTAATCTGACTCGTTTTGTTCCAAACATTAATTCCAATGGGAATAAACATACCCATAATAAAATCCAATGACTTTAAATCTTTAAACAGACGTTCATGTTGTCTGCCTGTACCATTCCAGATGAGAAATTTCAGAAATCATATCAAAACACAGACATAATTCCTTGAGTCCATATGAAAATAATGAAAAGATAAAATCTTGTTCAATCTCAAAATGAGGCAAAATAAACTTGCTGTCTGAGAAAACAGAAATATTATGGTTACAGCCCAAACAAAATTTCCACTGTAAAATATTTCTGGAATGGCTGGACCATTAGCTTGACCCAATATATGAAATTTTGTAGGTTTTGGAGACTGCCTACTATTTTGCACGAGTGATCTTTGGAATATTAAAAATTCTATATATTAAATTGAACTAACTGGTCCAACTATTTCAGAATTTGAAAAGAAAGATGATGGAGATACCAATATTTGGAGGAATTAAATCAATGCTTTTATTACTCCACAAATTCTATGAGAATAGTACATATTTTCCTGTACATCAGAACTCTTACTTACAGTTCCAAGACACACTGATTATGTAAGCAATATGCTAACTTACACTGGAATTCCTCTTAGGAAATCAAAAGGCAAGGACTATTAACTGTTACATGTGTACGAGCATAATTTGTGAGAGTATAACATTTACTTACTTACTTATTTATTTATTTTTGAGAGAGAGAGAGAGAGAGAGAATTTTTAATATTTATTTTTTAGTTTCAGTGGACACAACATCTTTATTTTATTTTTATTTGGTGCTGAGGATTGAACCCAGCGCTCCACGCATGCCAGGGGAGCCACATCCCCAGCCCGAGAGTGTAACATTTATATACATAAAACCTTTCAAGCTTTTATACATCAAAAAATACAAAATACATGAGCTGGGGCTGTACTCAGTGGTGAAGCGCTTGCTTAGCAAGCATTAGGCACTGGGTTCGATCTTCAGCACCACATAAAAATTAACAAATAAAATAAAGGTATTCGGGGCTGGGGTTGTGGCTCAGCGGTAGAGCACTTGCTGGCACAATCAAGGAACTGGGTTTGATCCTCAGCACCACATAAAAAATAAAGAAAATAAAGGTAAGTGTCCAACTGCAACTAAAAAATAAATATTTAAAAAAAGGCCTTCTGTCCATCTACAACTTCAAAAATAATTTTTAAAAAATACAGCCGGATGTGGTGGCTGTATATATAAAATACAAATTTTAAATAGAATCACTATATTTCAAACATATATGATGTACATAAAGTTGATGTAATAAATATATATGCTATGGCAAATTAATATTAAAACATAAGATACGTTACTTGGAGATCATCAGAAAAATAATTCTTTTAGGTTATAAGAAGCATTACATAATGAAATTGCTTTACTCTCCTCTGAAAGAAAATTGTTTTGTTTTTTTTTAACTTTCTTATTTTTTCCAGAGCAATCTCCCCCAGAATGCTGTCACTATATTTCAATCTGGAATTGTCTTCCTGTACCTTCATTTTTCGGTGCTAGATGCTCCATTTCCTGAACTCAAAATATTTCTTGATCTTGGCTTTAGTCCTTCACTTCCCTGATGCACACTTCCTCTAATAATATATCTCAAAAGCATAAAGTGAAAATAAGAAAGCAAGTTGCTCAATGTATGCAATATTTCTGGTCCAGTGATGTTTATGTAAACTTTTTTTAAAGCATAAAAGAATGCTATATTGGTTTTGAATTGTTTTTTTCAAATTGAAATATCCAAGTATACTGTCCTTATATGATAAGAATTTACATTTTTTAAAAAGTGAAAAAAAATAACATTAATGTGTTAGAGGATGGGAATAGGAAAACAAACAGATGTCAAGAGAAATGTTCAAAAGTACATCAATGACAAAGTGCTATAATAATAATTCACTAAAGATTTTCCATATGTGGACAAGTAGCTAAGTTAATTATTTTTTATCATTAGTGGAATGTATGAAAGAAGTCAAAAACAATTTAAAAAACTTTCTGAGCTGCAATCTACATAAGCACATGCTTCTATAGACTTGTAATATCTTCCTTATAATATGTGCCACCAATCAACTATACAATATAGTAAGCCTGACTTACTGTCACATATTATTTGTATGGAGTAACTCAGAAAATTATGTGAGGTAGAGGAGTTAAGAATGGTCTATTTAACATTTGTTTATTATTCTTTCATTTATTTGTTTATATGTCTGCCTCACTATGCTGTGGGGCATCCAAGATCAGCAATTTGATTTTATGCATCTCTATTTTCTCCAACAATAACAGAAAGTCTGCCATAGCTGGTACAGTCATTTCTGTTTTTCATACCAAAGCATAAAATTAATACAGCAAAACTCTCTCTTACATCCTAAGAAATATAAACAAAGAGATGTGACCAACAAGGTAGAGTAAGTTATGCATTTACTTAAAGCATAAATGGTATTCTATTCAAGGAATATCACAGAAGTGATTCAGAATGGAGCACAAAAAAAATCTTAATTTAGAGTGTGAAACTCTTATTAAATTTACTTAATATATGCATGCTTTCATTACACTTCTCTGAAATCAATGGACAAACAGCAATGATAAAAACAAGTAAAGATCATTTGGTACTCTGCTAAACCCTTAACAGGTATTATTTGTCTGTCCCTTTTTGTTTGTTGTAGCTAGGGATCTAACCTAAGGTTAGGTCTTGTGCATGATAAGCTAGGCAAGCACTCTACCACTGAGACATATCCTCAGTCCCAGGTAGTATCTCTTTTATTCTTCAAACCAGCTCTTCAATAGGTAGGTATAAACTCTTTACAGATTAGGAAAACTGAGGTTGAAAGAAGTTATATAACTTGCTGAAGACATTAAAAAGTCTCAGAGATAGAATTCAAACTCATATTTGCAACTTTCTGAAAAACAAAGCTATGCTATTTTCCACTATAAACAAGAAATTATTATATATATTCAAGCAATAATTGACTGTAGTGAAAACATAGTTCACTGGCTTTGACACTGGGCATATTAATAACTCATAAACATGAACTGTAGATAAAACCCTGTTAAATAAGCTAAATCCAAATTTTCAGGCTACTAGGATCTTGAAAAATCAGACAGGTACCAGAACCTGAGTTAAAAATAATGTATAACTCCTAAATGTTCACTGGGTTAAGAAAGTGAAAGGTGATACAATAAAATATGACATGTAGCCTTAAACAATGTATGTGCATATGTTTCTGATATCTTTTTTTAGGAAAAAGAATAAAGTTGTTGAAATGTCCCTAGTATAATTCTAATTTTATTTCTCTTCTCTCCTTCAAAGTAAGACATGGTAAAAAAGTCAGTGGGATAAAAGAAGAAATAACAGCAGTTTAGAAGAATATTTTCCAAAGTACTAACAGTGGATCCCTTTGTGGGATAGAGGTTTAGAAGCAGAATGACTTTCATTTTCTAAAATATAATTCTACATTATTCACAATTTTTTGCAAAAAAATAAAAAATAAAAAAGGCTGAAAGACACCTATACTGGAAAGTGCAGAAAAAGATTAATTTTGAGAAATGAAAGTTAACTTATAAATCTTTCTTTTTTTTAACCATAAACTCCATAGCTTCTTTTTTCTTCATTATTTTAATAGATCAAATTACATTTTGTTATAAAATACATAGGGAAAATTTTTTTCTAGTCTAAGATTTTTCTACTAGGTAAAAATTTTCTTTCATAGGATGTGTATAGTTATTTATGTAAGCATGTATGCTTAAACCTTGAATATAATTGAACTATGGCTCCTATATGATTTTTTAGAATTATAGCTAAGTTTTTATATTTTAAGTCAAATTATTCAAACAAATGCTTTTCACATATAACCAACAAAGTCTATGAAAATCAAAGCCTCCTTTACAGTATTATGCCTGTCACTCTTGGATTTGTGTAGCAGTTACGTAAGACCTGAGAGCCTGCCAAGACAGAAGCACATCCACAACAGTTTCCCATCTACTGGTGAACACTGAACAAAGCATTAAGTTTTCACGAATAAGAAATGGTCAAGTAAACCATGGTACATCCATATAACGGAATATTATGAAGACAACAAAAATAATGTAAATGTTATTTGATATGGAAAGCTGTTAATAATAAATGGGAAAAAACTTCCCAAGAACATTTAATCTC
Source organism: Urocitellus parryii (assembly GCF_045843805.1). NCBI lineage: Eukaryota > Metazoa > Chordata > Mammalia > Rodentia > Sciuridae > Urocitellus > Urocitellus parryii. Next base: position 63,700,421 of record NC_135538.1, on the reverse strand, counting down.
ATTTTGGGTGAAAAAATGTATATGAGTAGGAAAGGTATGAAAAGATACAACTTAAAAATATTGAGAGTAGTTCTCTTGGTATAAGTAACTTTTTAAAAACTCATCTACATTTAATATCAGAAATATATAAGGAGTCTAATATTATTAAAAATGATATTATAGTTTTAGGAACAAAATGAAATAGAGATCTTACATTGTAGGATTTTGCTGATTTTTGTTTTTTTCAAACCATTTGATTTGTAGAAACATCTGTCTTCCATCTAACCTCCTCCCTAAGAGACAGATTTATGCAGCATAAACTATATAATCAGGGACTTCTTTTTTACTTTGTATATCAGGTACATTTCAAACTGTCCTGACACTATGGTTGGTAGTCTATTGTTAGATTTTGAAGATTAGCTGTTAGTAAAGTGCTGTTATTGATAAAAATACATAATTGAGAGATCATCCCACCCACCTGAGGCCCCTGAAAGGACAATATTCCATGAAGGGTGTATAGGGGTTTCTTGCCCTGAGTAGTTTCACTTTATAAATGGATTAACCCTTGTTTCTCCAGAAAATTCTGGAACAACCAATTTACTAGTTTACTATTAAGTATGCTCAAAAGGTGCCCCCTCACCCCAGCTTTTGCATTCCTCCACCAGCAGCTTTGCACCACCAAAGTGCCTCATATTCTTGGAAACCAAGAGAGGAGGCTCTTTTCTTCATTCTATTTTACTGGTTTCCAGGAAAACTGCCAGTAGGAGGCAGCAATGACTGGCTGCGGCAACAGCAGTGGCTCTACTTTGCACAGTAGTTAGCTGCTGGCTTCATTCTTCTGTCATTATATAAGCAAGATGACACTGTTCTCTAATCCAGCCAAAGCTGATAAGTACCATCAACCTGTCACTTCCTACATTTCAAATTCTAACATCACAGCATCAAAGAGTTTTTACATTTCGATTTCTTTCGCTGGCAGCAGCCGGTAGCCTCTCATTCTCCCACGGTGTTCTAATGCTGCATTTGCACACCGGGGTTACTCCCAGACTGAATAGCAGGTCATCCCCTGCTCACTGAGCTCATCTGTGGCCCATGTGCTAGGCAATTTAGATCCAATCAGCCCTTATTTAGCTCAAGAGTAATGAGCAGCATAGTGACACAGACTTAAGCCTGACCCTCAGGACACTGCTCATCAAGCAGTAAAACTGTGACAAAATCATTCATCTTCCACCCGCTGGCAAGAAATAATACTCGCACTCACTGTATTACTTTTCAAGATAAAAAAAAAAAAAAGTCCTGAATTTTCATGATGTGAGACATTAATTTGCAGAAAGCTGAATTCCCTTAAACCCCCCTGTTGCTATGAGCTCACCAGGGGGAAATAGGCCTTAGGAGACTGAAATGGAATAAAGAAAATTGCTCCAGCTTTCTTTTCATTTTAAATAAGCCTTAAATCTGACAAGAGATATCCTAAAGAGAGAAAAATATATATCTTGTAAGGTAAAGAAGAAACAATTGAAATTAAGAGTTTCTGATGCTCATTTCACTCCTTGTTTGTTCTCAATTTTGTTAAAATACAGTAAATAAAATTTGAAAAAGAACAATTACCTTTCTGCACAAGGCAGATGGGGAAAGGTATGGTTGTTCTTTATAGACAATATGGTGGCAAAAGTAAATTTGTATCATAAAACAAAAGTGTACTCTGATGTTTTCTACAAAGCACATGTTGAAGAAATTAGCTTTGGGGTAATACCAGAAGATGGTGAGGATAGCTCAGGATATTTTAAAACTATAATAAATTGACTTTAGTGCATACTGAGGTTTTATTAATCAAAAATAACTAATTATAGGAATAATTAAGAGACTGATTTCCTTCCCCACTGACATGTCACATCATTAAAACAAAACATATCCGAAAGGTCATTGTACTACATTTATTGGACATAAATGCTTAAATTTTATTTGCTTTTCCTGAATATTTCTCTTATGTTAACTCAAGCCACATGGCCAGTTTATCTCATTGAATTTCTTTAGGTCTGGTCTACTTACTTAAGTCACAATTTCAGGTGTTTTTACCTATTTTATAGTTGGAGAAGAGTTAACCTTAGTATACCTGTCACGGAAGAGATTTATCAGCTTTCAGTATATTTATTATGGCAACATGTCTTTGGTTTAAGAGACAGCACTGTGTGGTGCCATGAAAGAGCACAGTAGTGAGGCCTTCCTACAAGTTCACTTCTGAATCTTATCTATAGCTTCAAAGATCTGGGTGGTCTAAAACCTGTAGTGAACCATAGGGTTCAGACAAGGAACCACAGCAGCATAAATAAATTGGGGAAAGTAGCTTTCACCTCACCCCAACATCTTTTGATTTGTTACCATTTGTTAAAGAGAAATATTCCAGTGCTTGGTATAGAAAATAATCATGGCACTTATTCCCTAAACAACTGAGCTGGGCTACTTTCAAAAGAATGAAGTATTTTCTCTACAAAGTATATTTCTTTTGTTCCTGTCCTTTTATCCAATGTTCTTCATCCCAATTTGTTTCACAGTGTTCTTTTTCTACCCTTCCTTCCCTCTTTTTCCTGTGTAATCATAAAAGGTAGGTTTTCCTAGATTTCATCACAGAAAAATCTAAATTTTTAGTAACTTGAAAATTTGGTAACTAAGAATCAAAAAAAACTATAAATGTCCATTCATCAACTTCTTGAAAGTAGGAGTAATCTTGAAAAAAGGAATCTAACATAAAGACCATCCACCCACTATAAAATTTTTATAATTGCTGGGAATTAGGGTTTGATATTAAACATGAGCTAGTTTATAACTGGACAGTATAAGATAGGGGCACAGCAAATACAAAACAAAAAAAAAAACTGAAAAGGGTGGGGAAAATCCATGGACCACTGGATCTTTTCTTTGTACTCAGTATTCTGAATTTCATATATGGGTCCCTGCTGTGAGTCTATTTTCTTACATTATGATTGAGTCACTCAATAGGCCCTTTCAATGCAGAAACTTCAGTTCTGGGAAATATTCTTAATTTTTTTTTATTAGTTCCTTTACTTTGATTCTTCAGTTCCCTCTTCCAAATACCTTGCTTTCCATTTAACACCAATATAAACAATCTCTACTTTTAGAACCTGCATAAGGTTCCTGTGGGCCAGCCTCAATGGAGTGGTTCTCCAATCTTCCAAAAGCAAGGTAAAAGCTCAAAGGCCTACATATTGCATCTGTTTCCATATTTCAGCAGAATAGTCTGATGCTAATTACTGAACTGGAGAAATAAAATAAAAATGGTCACAAAAAGTTGAACAAAAGTAGATACACTGAGTTTTGCTTTTTCAATAAAAACAAATACCTTTCAATTAATTGGCAAGAATGGATCTCCTAGTATCTAGAGGTCTCTTCTGTTCACAGATGCTCAGGAGGCAATAAGCAGAGAGATGAAATTTAGATTAAGCATTAAGTCTATAACCTGACTATAGATACTATCGTCTACTATGATGTGGATACTGATAGAATGTTTCTATAAGCAGGTTAAATTTAGGAATAAGTATGAATCAGTATTAAGTAATATTGATGAGTAAAACAGTAAAATATGCAATGTTAAAAAATGTGATGGTTAGAATAATCATCTAGGTTTCTCCTTTCTATTTTCTTAGTCTTTCATGTAATAACTACATGAGTGCACATCATATAGACTCAATTTGATTGAATCACTGATGTATCTCAAGTGTCTATAATAATGCCTGCTATGCTAGTAAGCACTGAAAAATATTAGTTGAATTTATTTTTTTGCATGAATATTTTCTGCAGAAAATAATTACAACCCAAAGTAGAAAGCAATAAAGAACAATACAGAGTTAAAAGTATTAAGGAAATTGAGATTATTTAAGATTGGAGACATATGGACGAGCACACATTTCAGAGAAGCTTGGAATGAAAGATAATATTGTTCTCATAAAAGTGAAAAAAGATAAAAAACACACTATGTATAGAATCTATTAAAACTTTATTATGGTCCATATTTGGGATAGGTACAGCATCTCAGTGCTGTTCAAAAATTTTTCTGCTCTCCATTACAGTAGCCATTAACTAAGTGTAGCTACTGGGGATGTGATATTAATACTAGTGTAATGAAATGGAAATTTTGTCTATATACATGAATTTAAATGGTCTCATATAGCTAGTGAGTACCCTAATGGATTACAGAAATTGAAGTAGATGTTTTCAGAAATGCTATGAGGTAGTTATTTTACAAAGGTACAGCTGAAACTTAGAAAAGTTTAATTTCCTAAGATTGCACTATTAGTAAGTGGGGGGAGGGATGACTGGAGCCCCAGGTTAATTGACCCTAAACCCCTTCTCCACTTTTTTTTTTTTGAGGGGCAGGGTACTGGGGATTGAACTCCTGAGCACTCAACCACTAAGCCATATCCCCAGCCCTATTTTATATTTTATTTAGAGATGGGGTCTCACTGAGTTGCTTAGTGCCTCACTTTTGCTGAAGCTGGCTTTGAACTTGCCATTCTCCTGTTTCAGCCTCTGGAGCCACTGGGATTACAGGCGGATGCCACTGCATCTAGCTCTTCTGCACAGTAGAAACTATGGGGCACATCTACGAGTTTAAGAAGTAGAGGCAAAAAGTACAAATTGCTGCACAATTAAGTCTAGTGCCTAGAATCTTGGCTCTATCACTTCTCAGCCTTTTGGCTAAGATCAAGTGTAGAACCACCCCTCCCCACCCGACATGCATACCATGTTTTTCTATCTTCACTTCTCTTCTACTTATTACCAACTACTGAAATCACCTTTCTGGTTCCTCAAATCTTGCTAAATAGGTTTCTTATTTCCCCAGTCTTTGCCACCTCACTTCTCTGCCTACTGTGACTAGCACTGACTATTTCTAACTTTTGATTTTAACAGTTACTTTCCTCCTTGGATTGATCTCTTTCCTAAGTAGTGCGTTTCGCCTGATGTCAGCTTATTCAATCCTCAAGTCCAGCTCTGTTGTGCTAGCTATAGTCTGGCCTTAATCCTCAACTAGTTTTGACAGGAAAATTAAAGCAAAGGTAAGAAAGACTTAGGAGATTTCTCAAAAAATCGTAGTTCTATTTGAACTAAAACTAACGTAAAAGGAAATCACAAGAAAAAGTTGCAGGTATATGTAAGGCAAGAGTGTGGATGGCTTTGAATATCATAATAAAAAATATGTATAGAATGATATATTCAGACATGTTCTCCAAGAAGATAAATTAGTCAAGAAAATATGAAATGAGGACATGCAACAAAATAAAAAACAGATAAACAGGGCTTCATCAAAAATTTAAAATTTTGTGCTACAAAAGGCAACAGCAAGAAAGTGAATCCAAAAAACAGAAGAAAATATTTATCAATCATATATATATATATATATATATATATATATATATATATATATAGTTGGACTTGTATCTAGAATACATAAAAAAAACTCTTTCAGTTGCTAAAAAAAAAAAAAGACAAATAAGCCAACATAAAAATGGGCAAAAGATCTGAATAGATATTTCTCTAAAGAAACATCATTAGCTACCAAAGAACTGAACATCAAAATCACAAAAAGATACCACCTCATACCCAACAGGATTATTACAATCAAAAATACACTTAGCAACAAGGATGTGGAGAGACTATAACTTTCACATACTACAAGTGAATATGTAAAATGGTCCGGCCTCATGGAAACAACCTCGCATTGCCTCAAAAATACCCAGCAATTTCACTCCCAAATGTAAAACCATGAAAAGTAAAACTGTCCACACAAGAACACGTACAGGCATATTCACAGTAATATTACTATAGTCAAAAAGTAGAAACCTAGGGTTGGGGCTGTAGCTCAGTGGCAGAGCACTTGCCTAGCATGCGTGAGGCACTTGGTTGGATCCTCAGCATCACATACAAATAAACAAATAAAAATAAAGGCATTCTGTCCATCTACAACTACCAAAAAAAAAAAAAGTCATAAAATAAAAAAGTGGAAACCCATATGTCTAGTAACTGATGAATAGGTACACAAAATGTGGCATATCAATACAATGGAGTATTATTTAGCAGTGAAAAGAATGGAGTACAGGTACATGCTATAAACTTAGAGGAATCTGGAAAATACTATTTAGGTGAAAGGGTTAAGTCACAAAATATGACATATTGTATGATTCTATTTAAATGGAAGTTCCAGAATATGTAAATCTGAAGAAACAGGAAGTAGACTAGTGGCTGTAAAGGATGTGATTCTGGGTATGAAAAAAATGGGAAGTGATTGCTAATGGGTATAGGGTTTACCTTGGGGATGATAAAATGTTTTAAAATTGTTATGCTTTTACAACTCTGAATATACTAAAAATCAATGAATTATAAGTGGATTATATCTTAATGAGGCTAGTAAGTAAAATGTAGTAAATAAAATGTCAAGATATATAAACTATATCTCAGTAAAGCTGTTGAAGAAAATGAGATGGTTTGAAAAGGGAAGGCACTGGAGGCAAAAGATGGAGGAAAGCTTTATTAATGTTCTATAAAACAGAGGTAATGACAGCTGTGAGACTTTAAAAAAGAATGATGAAATGGTTCTCCCAAAGAAGACATTGAAAAAAAAAGAAATACCAGATAGAGAGAGGGCAGACTGATAGACACATATTTGCCTAACTTTAAAATTTCTTATTTTTCTACAGCAGCTCTTAGCAACAGTGAATCACAATTTCCAACAGGTCCATTATAATGAGGCAATGCTCATGTTCCCTGCAATTCTGACTTTGTTCTTTAAAAAGTCTGACTCGTTTACACATTTATATATTTATATATATATAATAAAAAAAAAAATATATATATATATAATGACATTGTGATAGAGGTATTACACTAGGAGTAGGTAAAGAACCATTTGAGAACTGACACACAAATCCATTGAAAGTGTCAGACATAAAGTGTATTAAAAACAATGATTATATGATAGGTTATTTTGAAAATAATAGTAAGGATAATGGTAGCATTAACTAACATTTATGAAATACTTACTAACCACTTTGAATTTATTATCACATTTAATCCTTAAAATAGCCCAGTGAAGTAGGCACTATTATTATCACTTAACCAGTAAAGATTTAGACACAGTAAATTTTTTCTTACAATATTTTAAACAAATCACTTTAAGTGATGCAGGAAGAACTCATATCTAGGGAGCAGACCTAGAGACTAAATAAATGACTCAAATATTAATTCCCACAGATGAAAAATTAAGACGACAATCTATTTTACAAAATACAAAAAAAGAAAAAGAAACAAACACTACCCAGCTAAATAGTAAGTAGTTTATCTTACTGCATGAATTTACAAAGCATGTGAATGAAACACACTACTCAAAATTATTGCCTGGTGAAGAATAACTAAGGTCAAAATACTATTTATAGGATACATGTAAATAGTTGAAAAACACATGAAATACTTAATAATGTAAAAAACTCTTTATTTTATTCATTCCTGAAATAAAAAGATTAATACTATATTCTCCTAGAGAGATACCTATGTTTTCTCTGATGCAACCAAAGCTTGCATGGATTATTCTTAGTATGCAACATATCTCTACCTTGTTTTTCAAATAAAAACTGGTGACACAGTTTTCCATGGAATTTACTCATGTGCCTCCCCTAAATTATTAGACTACTGCCTCCAAATTTACTTTGGCTTTTTTCTTCTTGGAGGCACCGGGGAGTAAACCCAGGAGTCTGCTACTTCTAGGAACATTCCCAGTCCTTTGTATTTTAATTATTGAGACAAGGTCTTGCTAAGTTACTGAGGCCAGTCTTGCTTTGTGATCCTCCTGTCTCAGCCTCCCAAGTTGCTAGGATTACAGGTGTGCACCATCACACCCAGCTTGTATTGACTTTTATATGATGAAATAGCACACAAATTTTGGGGAAATTGGGGTATACCAAGCAGACCATGGAAATAATACATTTTTAAAAAATATTTATTTTTTAGTTATAGTTGGACACAATTCCTTTATTTTATGTGATGGTGAGGATCAAACCCAGGGCCCTGCATGTGCTAGGCAAGCAGTCCATCACTGAGCCACAACCTCAGCCCAATACATTTGATTATTTTAAAAATAACCCATTTGTACTAACACTCAATAACAAAAGGAAGAAAAAAACTTGCATGCTGTAAAGAGTATCCATTCTATTTTTCCTTAAATATCATGTAAATTACTTGACATACAGCAGATCCTTCAGAGAATAGTTGTTCTTGTACTATCTCCTTTCCTGTCTAGTCAGTCCCCAATTCTTCTACTAAAGGAAGGAGAAAAATCTTTGTTTAGAATAAATGCTACTATGCCAATAAAGCTATTGAGCATAGGAAATATTTGAAGGGAATAATAAACAGACATTTTATGCATGTGTGTATGCATGCACAGACCTCTCAAATACCGAAACAGATACATAACAAATAGGTAATCCTCTAACTTCACAGGAAAAGAAAAAAAAAAGGGATTTAAAATATATGTGTATTTTGAAGTCTGGGAAAAGAGGCTTAGTCTTATTGAAGGAATTGTACTTCAATATACAGCATCTCTAAAAAAAAGTAGTCATCCTCTCTGAACTATGCCTTAGTCTCAACATCTAGCCTTTTAGGCTAGTTCTCAACTGCGTTTACACTTCTTTGAAAATAGGCTCTTGTTTAATACAAAATAGGATGTCAGTTGATCAATAACCATTTGGCTTAAATTCATAAGTCCACAACCTCCCTTAAGTGTTAGAACAAACAGGTACAAAGCCTGAAAATTTATTGTTTCTTTTTAAACTCCAAATGATATTTGCAGATGCCAAAAGGCATTTTAAAATCACTCACCCTTACATCAGTAAAAATGAAAAAGGGAAATGGGGGGAGGGAGGATCTCATGAGGCCTTGTATGTCAAGTTTTTGCCCAGAGCTAATTTTCATAGCTATGTTATAAAACCCTGAAAATAGAGGTTTATAATGGAAATGCTGACAGACCCTTAACTATAGCAGCATGAATGGATATAATTAAAGAAAAGCTTTTGGCTAAACCAACCTCCACAATGAAAGACTGCCATTTTTATATTAACCTCAAATAACAGCAAGTGAGAACTAGAAATGTGTTTCAGAAAGGTAATGTGAAATGTTAAAGATGACTGCTAAAACTACTTGACATTCGAAGTTTTAAACACAGAGGCATTTAGTTAACATAACCAAGTCAGTATTTTCATAATGCTACTTAATCAGCAATAAAGAATGCTCTGGTGAGCCATCAGCTCCAGTTAGCAGAAAGTGGCATATGAAGTTATTATTTCTTAACAGCCTAGAGGGAGCTGCTTCTCCTCTTTAATCAGTGATCTTAGTTCCTTCCCACCTATAATTTCTCTGTCATACAGTTATAAAACTATTACCCAGTTCAACACACACACACACACACACACACACACACACACACACACCCTGCACACACATTTATGCAAGGTCTGGTACCTTATTCCCACCTGATTTTGAAAACAGAAGAGATTGTTAAGGTAAAGTATTTCATTCTTTTCCTTGGCAGGGATGCAGCCAGGAATAAATATCATCAATCTATGTAATCTATCTTCCCTACCTAAACCAAAATTCAAAGAATTTAGCTCAGTTCTCAACTTTAAAGAAAAAAAAAAAACACATGCTTTAATTTTTAACTATTCAAAATGTTTTTTATCTTTATCATAGTATTAAGAGTATACAGCACACTTAAAAGATGACCATGAAAAGATCTTCAATGAAGTTCTAGATTTTGTTTTAAGAAATTAGGAACATACCTCTGACAAATACCTAAATAACTTTTTCTTATGTTTCTTCTCCTCCCTTCTTTCTTTCTTTTATACTGTTTATTAATTTTTTTGAGGTGTAAGAGTAGGATTTATTCAAGGGTGCTCCCACAGGACGAGAGGGGACCCGACAAGGGTTTCCCTCCTTCTTTCTTTTTAAGGTAAACAATTCTGCATGATTTCTGGGTCTTTCCCCAAAAGACCCCAAACAAAACTCTAATCAGTTTTGGTCATATCTACCTTAGAAGTGGTAAAAGCTGTTGGGAGACAAAGAAACCAAGTCATAGTTCCTATCTCTTATTATATACTGTGATCAATCTCACTGAAAATCTGTGTGCAAATTGCTATGCAAGCTTCAGAAATAAAGGATGACAGTGCCTAAAGTATGTTAGCATTAAAACTTGTGTGTTGCTACACCCTCTTATTTACACACCGACTTCATACTTCTCTGTATTTTATAATTTTGGTAATAGAAGTTGTAAATGATTGGATATTCTTTTTTTAGCAATGAACAGTATAAAACAAAACCAACTACACATTTGTACAAGGTATCAAACATTAACAATTAACAATTTATAAACATCTGTCTCTTTTTTCACAGGCTAGTTAAGATGATCAGTAGTACTCACTATAATCCCCTGCTCAAGATAGCAAGCCCACAAAACAATCCAGATCCACTTGAGAAACTCATAATAAATGTAAAAAATTCTGTATTGCATTAAGTGAAATTTAGATAGTTGCAATGGTGCTAATAAATCAAAGGCAAATTACTATACATAAAATGTGACTTGTCTCCACATCTCAATTCATTTTTTCCAACTGAGTCATTAAATAGGAATCTGCAAAATTCGAAAACTTAAAGTAATCAAAAGTCCCCCAATAAGCAACTATCTTTTTTTAATAGCAAAAACAAAAGAGAAAACTACTCAGAAATATATGAATAGTAGCAATAGTTTCAGGTCTGCAAATAGCTTGCAGAATTCACCCATGCAATTATTTCCAATTTATAAAAAAGTATAGAGATAGGATTAGTGTAGATTTAATTACTTACAAACTATTAGAAGACAACATAAGAAAGCAACAATTGTATAATGGGTTTGAGTTTGAAAGCCAATTCTGAAATTTAACTGTTATTTTAGGTAAGCTACAAAGTCTCCAAACTTCAATTTTTAAAAAAATCTATAAATAGGAATGGAAGTGTTAATTAAGAAAGAAGACAGTATTTGTAAAATGTGAATCTTTCAGGAACATAAGAATTATTCTGGTGTTTCTAGTTACTACTTTTGAAGAATTACCAAGAAAAGTTCTAGTTAGAAGCTTTATAACAAACCAAAGTCAATGAATAAACATGAAATAGAGAAAAAAATCATCTTTTTTTTTCTTTTGCCTTCTTCATATTTCTATTTTTAAAGCCTCTACAATCTTCAAAATAGGTCTCTTTCTCCTATTACAGTTTCAACTAACATTTTTAACAGAGTTCTGTTTTCTTATTTTAGAATGTATTTTTGCTAAGGACATTCCACACACTGATGAAAGAATGAAAATGGAAGCTATTTCACACATTATCAGAAACAGTAAAAACTGATACAATATTTTTTTGTAGGAAGTTTGGTAATACCCATTCACATTTAAAATTTATACATACCAATTCTTTCTTGGGATTAACCTACACATACTTCCATACATACACAGAGATGCATATAAAGATATTAAATAAAAATGTGTTACAACAAAACAAAATGGTAAATTATAATATAAATTCCTATTACTGGGGACTGCTTAAATGAAGTTTAGCACATCTACACAATGGAACAATAAGCATTCATTAAGAAGAATTAAGTAGGTCTCCAAGAATTAACATAAAAAGCTGTCTAGGAAATGTGTGAATGTTAAGCCAAAAAAGGAGTTGTTCTGAAAAAAGATCGTCTGTTTTATGTTAAACATACAAATAAATAGGGGGAAATGTCTGAAAGGTTCTCTAAGAAATTATTTTACTTCTGTGAGGGTAGAACTAGAATAGTATTTCTCAATCTCAGCCCTGCTGACAATTCTTTGGCAGCATTCCTGACCTCTACCCACTAAACATCAGTGGTACCCACCTAGTTGTAACAACTAAAAATATCTCCAGAAATTGTCAAATGTCCTCTGAGGGACAAACTGATCCCCAACTGAGAACCACTGAACAAGAAAATGAAGAAATGAAGGTGAGAGAAAAAAGTTTGTCACTTTATACTTCTTTTTAAAAAAAAAAAAAAACAGGGGCTGGGGATGTGGCTCAAGCGGTAGCGCGCTCGCCTGGCATGCGTGCGGCCCGGGTTCGATCCTCAGCACCACATACCAACAAAGATGTTGTGTCCGCTGAGAACTAAAAAATAAATATTAAAAAAATTATCTCTCTCTCTCTCTCTCCTCTCTCACTCTCTCTTTAAAAAAAAAAAACATTTTACCACAAAAATATTACATTAACAATGTAAAAAATAATTTTAACAAAAATAAAAATGACTGCCCAGCATTCTTAACTAAAATTTTAAATTAAAAGTGTAAGATATAAGTCTTTGTTTAAAAACCATGTAAGAATAAAATAACAATTGTTGAGGAGGATTAAAATAAACTTATCTTTCAATGGAAAAGGTAGAAAAGTGGTAAATTCTGCCACTGTTTCCATGACTGCTTCTTCTCTACAGGCCCATATGCTCCTTTCCTTTCTTATTCCTATGTTCCTAAATGTCTGAAAACAGATGTTACTTTTGTAATGTGATATTAGGAGGGAAGCAGTCTGTTAACTTCAGACATGGTTTCAAATAAATCCTATTTCTATATACAACTTCTACACAAATTTTCAATGGCAGTGACTGACTAAACCGAGTGGTAGTATCTTAACACTAAGAACACATATCTGCATAATTTAGGTGGATCTGAAAATACTAAGTCTTGTATAGATGATTGGTGTTAGAATAAACTTATGTTCATTTCAAAACAAATGGATTCAGCAGGAAGAATTTGATGATGAAGCTATAACTTTATAGCAAAAATTTAAAGAAACTTACTTTTTTTTTTTTTTTCAATGGTTCAGTTGAGCCAAAACCTCCTTATGGACACAGAATTACATTTGCTTCAATGTTTCAATAAAAGCCACCTCAGATTTGAGCTCATGGTCTTATTTAGAATATCAATAACATAACTCTCAGTAATTATATTCTTTCCCAAGAAGGAATAGGGGAAGAAAGAGGTCTAAGAGCATGGCTCTGCAATTGTATCAGAACTGCTCTGAGTTTAATTTTGCATCTCCTGTTTGCATAAGCGCTTTCTTTTTAAGAACTACTATTGGAAAAAATAGTTTGAAAACTAATGATTTTTGCCAATATATCAGTAGAACAAATACTTCCTTATATATTTGGTTTCTAAGTATGTTGAAGGAGAAATTAATATAAAAATCAAAACAGTGATGATATCAATTAGTACACTGCAGAAAAACATACCTGACTCTGGCCAGAACAGCTTGTAGAAAGCTCAACACTGTCCTAAGTTCAGATTCTCGACAGGCTCGTAGAAGCATATCAAATCCATCATTAAGCAGTTTTTCATGGGAAGGACATAAGCAATTGCTGGTCTCAAATACTTCTTGAACACCATCAATGTATATGGAAAGAAGGGTCCAGAGATTATGTCTCTGTATCATTTCATCATTCTTAGATACCAAGAATTCCTTTGCTTTTTCTCGAAAGTCACAGGAAAATTTCTCAGCCAAAACACCAATGTCCAGATTTTTCTGAGCATACAGTAAGAGAAATGCCATCTGACCCTTCCAAATGAGGGCTTTCTGAGATTTTATAAAGGTTGGCCTGAGGAAATTCAGGAGGTCTAAAATGTGATTTGCTACATCTTCTACCTCTGCAACAGCTGCTAACAGTAGAAAAAGGTTGAAAAAATTCTGTAGACCAACTTCAGTTAATTCTTCCATCCTTTTTTGATGGAATTTAGAATATATTCTGTAAAACATAAAAAAAAAACTGCTTTAATAAAATTATTTCATTCACAAAAATTCATCATTTAAAGTAAACTTTCTATCAATACTCATGATAGTCTCATTACTGATTAAAAAAAAAGAAATTGAAACCCTTTTCAAGTTATGGATTTTAAGTTTGTTCCTCAATATTACAACTGACAAAATCAAAATGTTCCACATTTTGTTCTCTTATGTTAAGAAATACATTTTAAATGTGAAAAAGGACTCTAATAACAATTTACTTTAAAAAATACAAATTGTAAACATTTCTCCAAAGATATCAATGAACATTCCTGACAAAGAAAGATACTGCACTCACCTTCCTTTGACTTGTTTCCAAGGATGAGGGCCATTGTTCTTCATTGCTCTCTTAACAACTTTTGCCAAAATGCAAAGAAAAATTGTATAACTACTGCTGGATTTATATAGGTCAGGATCTTGTTTATCACAACAGCAAGTCTTCACCATTTCAAGCATAGACAAAGGTGACTTGTTATTAACAAGGCCTTTCAAAGGAAGCCAAGAAATACTGAAGGAACTATTCTAAAAGTATAAGAAGTATAAGACAGATAATAAGTATTAATTTCTTAGTACATTAAATGGGAAACTACAAATTCCAATTAGCTCACTAAAAGTTTAAATTATCTTAAGCACAAAACTATATTTCTATTACAATAGCATTATCATATACCACCTCCCTTCCAAAAAATTCCATAAAACCATAGAAAATCAAGGATATTCAAATTTTGGCTTATCCACAAAATGTGTTTTTAACAGTTGGTTTGTCCAAATTAGAATACAAATAAGATCTAATAAGATATAATCCTTAACACTCTTTTACTGCAGAAATTCCCCAATGTTCTTGTTGTACCATTCATTTTTTACATCAGGAAAATTGTTGGACAGAATTTCCAATGTTTTGGATTTAACTACTTGCATCCGCCTCATACCACTTAACATATTTTTTATATTTATATGTTTTCTGTAAAATGGTGTAGTTATCTAGAGGCTAAATCATTCACATTAAATTTTTTGGCAAGGTTCTTTCATTGGTAGTACCAAGTGCTTCCTATTATGTTTACTAAAGAGACACACACATTCTGACTTTCTGTAATGTTAAGACTGATGAGGATGTCAGCCTAATCTACTTATTTTAGTGATCCCTGCCTTTAACATTTTTAGCAGCCACTAAAGTTTACTGTCTATATGCATATTTCACTAGACATATAAAATAGTGACTTTATAATCCTACCATTTATTTTAAATTAACTGATACAAAATTTGATTTGGCCAAAACATAGTTTTTATTTTCCTTTATTTATAGTTTTCAAAATGAGGTACTCTATACCTTCCAGAATAATTTTAAAAGTATTATGAACTTGAAAACTTAAAACATATTTGATGTTTTAGTCCATTGTAGTCATTATTTTTTCTTAAGTTCAAATTTTCATTCTTTGATCAATGGGAGCTTCTTCAAATCAATTCCTATGTCCTTTTGACATGACTCTAACTTAATTTTGATACTTTCTATGCTCTCTGTGTCACAAAGTACTCCAGACTCTATACATCTCTGCCTAGGTCTTTTCTCCAACTAGCCTAATATTATTCTTTAAAGAAAGGTATTTTTCACTTTTAATAAGCTCCATTATATATAAAACCCAAACCTGTCATTTATTGGTAATTTTTCCATTATCATTTTCTATCTTAATAGAGAAGTACACTATTTATACAAAACCCAAACATCCCAAATCTCTTCTTTTTTCAACACAGGTAATGGAATCTTTAAAATTACTCTTTAAATTTTTGTATTCCAAACTCATCCTCTCCTTTTAAAATTGACCTTATTTTAATTCTCATATAAAGACTCTCATAAGCCACAGTATTATCACATATAAATACAATGGACTAACTCATGTGTACCCAATTCGTTTACAAAAACTTTCTCAAATACATAACCTAATATGTCACATCCTTGCTTTCCAATGTCTCCTGAATAAACCAGAACTCAACTGTAAATTACCTACAATCCTTCATAGTCTACCAGTCTCCCAAAACTACCATCTTTATTCTTCTTATCTATAATCTCTCTCCACTGTCATTCCAGGCCTATTTTTCAGAACTATAAAAATAATAGAAATAGACCTTGTTCTTTCATACCTTCATACATTTATCCATGTTGTTCCTTCAGCCTGTATGATCGTTTTCTTCTGTAGTTGGAAAATTCTACTTATCCCCACAGTGAACTTAAAATATTATGACCTTTTGAAATCTGGTATTCTTTGGCATTTTAACATTTTCCCCAAAATATGTGTGTACCTGCCCATTAACTTATAAACTACTTAGGTGCTAAAGTGGTATCTTATTCAAGATAGCAGTATTTATTCAATGTATCACAAGCAATCAGTTATTATTAGAAAATATTTAAAAACGAGCATTAGAAAAAAATCTTTCTGCTTTAATTTTAGCCACTTTGTTTATACACAGTCTCAAGAGGAAAGAGACACCAGATGCTGTTGTGTATATGCCAATTTTTTATAAACAAGTTTTTTGAAAGTTAAAACTACTCTTGAACTACTCCAATCTACTCTAAACACAATTTAACTTTTCAAGAAAAACTGATAGCTGCTCATAATGAAAGCATAAAAATCCTCTCAAGGCCAGGCGTGGTGGTGGCGCATGCCTATAATCCCAGCGGCTCAGGAGGGGGAGGCAGGAGGATCTTGAGTTCAAAGTCAGCCTCAGCAATTTAGTGAGGCACTAAGCAACAAAGTGAGACCCTGTCTCTAATAAAATAGGGTAAGAGATGTGGCTCAGTGGTCGAGTGCTCCTGAGATCAATCCCTGGTTCTCAAAAAAAAAAAAAAAATCCCTTAAATATGACATACCGACTCTTCAAATTCCTGGAGTAAATCCCATATTCTAGTAACTCACCAGGTTCTTACTATAATATTCCCATAGAATGGTGACAATAGAAATGTTTGGTTCCCAGAAATTACAAAGTGTCAAACAACATTGAAGATACATCCGTAATTGTTCTTCTAGTATACCATCCTAAAAAACAAACTGAAGTTAGGAAGGAGTAAATGGGCTCTGGAAACATGAACATTATCACGGAATACTGTGTTGAATAACCTGCAGCTAAAAAGAATATGAATATATATCACCAAATCATAGCCATTCTCATCTTCATACAAGAATGCCTAAATTAACATAAGGTACATTCCTGAAACAATTTAGAGATCATCAACGTATTTGAATAGTGGAAATTACATTACTCCTTTTGACTTTTGGTTCAATTACTTAATACATAGGTGTTTCATAAATGCATCTTGTTAGATACCCGAAGAATGGATAAGAAATCCATATCAAAAAGAAGTGGCAAAAAGGATCCAAGAATAAAGATGTATATAAATTCAGAGGGCCTGGTCATATGAAGGAAAGATATTAATTAGGAAAAACTTCTAAGTTTTGACATAAGACAATGGGTTAATGGTACTGTTTCCTAAAATGACAAAGTCTAGGGGAGGTGAACATGGGGAGAATCACAGGGCATTTTAGGACATATTAAATGACATACTGATGTAGAGCTCAGGGAGAAAGTCAGAGTTGTTGACATAAATCTGGGTGTTAAGATCATATTAATAATTTTTAGAGCTAAAAGGTTAGATACAGTGACTTAAGGAAAGAACAGAGATGAGAAATAAGAAAAGAATCCAGGATAGAGAACCCTTTGATATTCTAACATTTAGATACCGAGCAAATGCAGAAAATTCTATATGCAAAAACAAGTGGACAATAAAAACAGGAATACAATCAGATATTCTGGAAGTCAAGAGAAATATTTCAAAAGAACAGTGGTGAACAGGGTTGAATGCTGCTGAGAAGTTAAAAAATGAAAAGAAATAAGAACCCTTGGAACAATTTTTAAAAATTATTCATGGCTATGATGAGTTAATTGAGTATGATAAAGACATGCTCAACTTTGATGGCTAAGGAGATAACAGGAGTTGAGGAAGTAAAAATATTTAGAGATAAAATCCTTGAACAGGAGAGAAAACCAAGAGCCACAGCAAAGGAAAGAAATTAGTTCTTGATAGAACCAGTTACATTTTCAATATAAAAGAAAAGTAGTATGAGAGGTTAAGTACAAAGCAAACATTTCGGGAGATTTGAAGGAAAAAAGAGAAGTTCTGATCAGACTGGTTTCTATTCTTTCAGTGATTTAGCAGGCATGATATTCAACTACATGGACTGGGCCAGAGCCTGTGCTAAATTGTGTGTTAAAAAGAAATTCTGAAACAAATCATTATGGAGAGCAAAAAAGCAAACATTCTAATGTTGACTGCCACTTAAGATTTATAATGAAGAATTTAAAGTCAGACAAGTCAGTAAGAATGATTATTTTCTCCAGCAATATTCAGCTTTGGGTAGGGGTGGGGAAGGTAAGAGAATAGGAAGAATAAGCTTTTCCAAGTTTAAAACAAGTAAGACTTAACTAATTAAACATGTTTAAAATGGAGTGACTAAAAAATGGGTTGTGGGATGGGGCTGGGCCTTAGCAGCAGAGCACTTGCCTGACATGTGTGAGGCACTAGATTCGATTCTCAGCATCACATATAAATAAATAAAATAAAGATCTATAAACAACTAAAAAATTTTTTTTAAATCAATTAAAAAAAATAAAGCCTTGTGTAATCTATATTGCTTAAGGAGAAAAGTCAGGACCTAGAATTGGACAGAAAAATGAAAATGTTGATGATGATGGGATAGAACAGAAATGAAAAACTATAGGGCATGAGCATGGGAGGAGCTAGGTAAGGTAAGTAGAAGAAACTGTTAGGAGTAAGGACATTAGGACACTGAGAGGGTAGGCAGATTATATACAATAATGTTGGGGTTACTAACAAAATAGTAGATGGGTATAGAAGAAAGTGGTGAGCTTGGTACTAAATGTTTCAATGAATGAGTCACAAACGAGGGGAAAAGACAATAATGATAAGGCCTTCACTCTTAAATTATTCACCCTTTAAGATACCTTAAACTTCAAAACTTCTAGGAAAGTTCTTAATCCTCCACAAGGCAGTGACCTTTCTTACATACTTATATCATAACGCTTGTTAGATTTAATGTTTATCTGCCACCAAGCTGAACTAGCTGCAGCTATGATAATGTCCCCAGGGTCTAGTACCTTGCTGGGTTTACCAAAGAGCCTCCATAAATATTTATAAACAAAACTGAGACTCATGTCTGGTGCTTTTTTCCACCAATCAGCTGTATGGTTTAGAGAAAGCATTTGGATTCTCTAACAAACTCATTTAACCAAAAAAGACAAAATTTTATCCATTATGAACATTCTCTGATTTTATTGTGAAAACATAAACCTAGATCTAGGATCATATTGGTTTCTATTTATACTACTGAACTGAATAAAAAACATACTAATTTTATTATGTCTGCAAGATAAAAAAGTAGGTTATCAAAGTTCATTTTGAAGGATTTTACTTGGCATCTGAATCTTGTTTTACCATGTAAAATCCACAAAGACATACTGAAACAATAAAAAGAAGTTTGAGAAAAGCAAAAGTGAACGATGTCTATGTATCCGGCATCATAAGACACGTTTTATATGTGTTGGTTCAAGTACATTTCATACCAGCAGTTTTAATATGTTCATTTTACAAAAGGCAAAAAAAAAAAAAAGCTGGGATTCAAATTTATAAATAGCTTACTCAAACTCACTTGGTTAGGATCTAGGATTTATGTCCCTAAAGTCTTTGTTAGACAAAACATTCATTCTATGCCAAAAACAGAAGAAAAAGAAACAAATATTTAGTCAATACCAAATTTGATCAAGATTTTTTAAATTTCAAGATCAAAATTGGAAACAAGGTCTTTTTGAGTCCAGAGCCCATGTTCTTTGTACTATATGCAATCAAGAAGAAATTAAAAATGGCATACCAAGAGATCAATTTTATTTAATTTCTTACTTATAAAGGAAAAGAAATGAATATTTCCTCCTTTCTTCCTAGTGTCTGCAGATGTAAATGAAAAGAAATGGTTTAAAAATACCATTCTCCACAGCTCTGGTTGGATAGGTAATCAATTAGTTGAGTGTGACTTAGAAAATATGTGCTTTGTTAGCCTATAGTCAATTACAGATAGCATGTTATATGTTTTACAGTTTCACATTTTATATATTCAACCATTCCTGTTTTCAACTATTTTCTCTAATTTGAAAAATTCTATTTAAAAAAGTATGTATATGCTTTAGAAATTAAAGCATTAAAATTAAATTAAAGAAAGGAATTGTCCATCTTCAAATTCACATAGGTAAAGCAAGAATACACAGTACTCAGGAGTAGGAGTAGGAGAAATAGCAGATACGCTAGCTCGAATTTATTTAAAAAATTATAATAAAGCTAACATATGGTTGGAAGGAATATCTGAAAACACTTGAGTATACTAATTGCTTCTTTTCTTTTATTTTGCCATCATATACTTATCAGAGAAGGA
This sequence comes from Urocitellus parryii, assembly GCF_045843805.1. Lineage (NCBI taxonomy): Eukaryota > Metazoa > Chordata > Mammalia > Rodentia > Sciuridae > Urocitellus > Urocitellus parryii. The sequence continues at coordinate 63,680,076 of NC_135538.1, read as the reverse complement.
AACAACAATATAATCATGGAAAATAGATGCTTTGCATAAATATGACCAAAACAGATATAGAAACCAAAATACATTACTGATTGTATATATACATGTACCCCTACATCTAGGGTGACTGACTTATCCTGGTTTACTAAGAGCTTTGTTGAATCTGGCACTGAAATCCCAGGCCAATGCAAAGTGGTATGGTTGGTCACCTGACCGTCTTTCAAGAATTACATATTTATCTTCAAAACAATTTCAATTGCCATGATTAAAATACTCACTAAATTGTAAAAGAACATTATTCAGTGTCAGAATAAGTTTTATCCTACTATGATGTCACTATATACTTAAGAGAAACACAAAACATTGAAGAAATGTTAAATTAGAAGTGATGAAGAAAAGGAGTTTTATTAAGATTCCTGCAAGTTCATTGCTTTGAGATTTCACAGTGGAGTAAGCATGAAGATTTGAATCCTAATCCCAATACTTCCTAGATAGCTGGGTGAACCTGGAAAGGTGTTCAACCCCTTTGGACTTCAGTCTCTTAGGGTGTAAAATGGAAAACAATACTATCACTACTCAAGACTGTTCTAAGCATTAAGTTAAAGAATGTATACTAATTGGTAAGTAATTGTCAATTAAGTAAAATTAAATAATATATGCTTTCTACTAATCTAAAGCTCAATGTCTGCTTCAGGAAGATCCTTTTTTTGCTAGAAAAAAAGATCAGAAACATTATTTGCTTAATTAAAACTACAGGAGTGTTCATCAATTTTACTAGAATATTGTTGTGTATTTGGAAGGTATATATTTTTTAAACAAACCTATCATCCCATAGCAAATGGACTTTTTTCACTGTTGGAAATCGTGTCAAAGTACATGAGTATTATCAGACTTTAATTTACCTGAATGGGGATAAAACAGATATAATCAAACTGATAGCTCTATTCCCAACATATTATTTATTCTTTTTGACCACCTACTGCAACCACAAAATTGGTTTCAAGAACTCCAGTAAGTAGTCCTATACTACTTATAGAATATAATTGGATGCAATCAAGACACAACAACATTGAAGGAATACTAGACTGAACCAGAGGACCACTTCTTTCCAAATATTATAATGACTCCTTCTGTCACAGGAAAGGTATCACTTTGATTTTATGCAAGACTTAAATTTATAGATTCCTGGATTAGTGGTAGTACCCCTACATCTAGGGTGACTGACTGACTTATCCTGGTTTACTAAGAGCTTTATTGAATTTGGCACTGAAATCCGAGGCCAACACAAAGTGGGATGGTTGGTCACCTAACCTTCTTTCAAGAATTACATATTTATCTTCAAAACAGTTTCAATTGCCATGATTAAAATACTCACTAAATTGTAAAAGAACATTATTCAGTGTCAGAATAAGTTTTATCCTACTGTGAGTGTCACATTATACTTAAGAAGTCTTATTCTAAGCAAATATGAGTTTCTTTTATTTAAAATCAAAATTAGGACACAGTTCAGTGGAAGAACATATTAGTTAGCATGTGCAAAGCACATTTTTCTCTAGCACCAGAAAAATAAAATCAAAATCAAAATTATAGGGAGTCAAAATCCAAAGGGAAAAAAATATTAATTTTCAAGAAATTAAAAGTGTTTACAGAGGGCTTTCAACATCTTAGACAAAAAGCAAACTTTTCTATAGAACAGAGATGATGACAAATTCTGTTTCCTATTGTGCAGGATCAGTATGGGTTTCTTTGTTGATTCGTACATATAAAGTTTTATAGCCTCCTAAGAAATACTGTGTAACTTAAAACATGGCTGAACAAAAACCATAAAATCATACACTGTCACAGTTGAAATGAAGTATATAAATTATTAAATATGATGGTAACAGAGGTCCAGGTGAAGGAAATTTAAAGGATACAAGTAGTTAATAACTTAATATAAAAATTAAGCTTCTAGTTACTGGCTCAGATACAGTAACAGAAAGATAACACTATCCAGACTTCACTGAAATTCTTTTTACTTGGGTTTAACTAAGCTATGTTAAGGCATAAAGACTGAATAATTAACCAATGCAAATGACAATGATTACTATAAAGCTATTATTTCACAATCCCACTTTAGTGATTATATTTCTGAAATAAAAAAATACATAAAAAATTTTTTGAGTTGCTAAATCATTGTTTTCAAAAAGTAAAGAAAAAGCCAAATTAAATTGAAATAGGAAAATTTTTTTTTAAAAAAAGGAAGTATAACTAAGCCAAAACTTTTATCACTGTAAAAATTAAGAGAAGGATTCTAAGGATAATGGTTCTACCATTTCTGACACAACTTACTTAAGGCAAAGTTTTTGGCATTCTAAGTTAAAATTCTTAGCTCACAATAAAATAATATGCATATCTAAACTAAAAGTATTTATGTTTCACCTTAAAAAGTTAATAGCTAATAGATAAAAATATTTCAAGTAGTTAAAATGATTTTCAAAAATGTCTATTGTAAATATACAGAACAATATAAAGCAGTATTATATTAAAATATTTCTTCTTCATTCCTCTTCAAGTTTTAAACAATCTTCATAAATAAAAAATTAATTTATTCTTCAAATTTAAAATCTTTACTATAATTTTCCATAAACTCTTACATAAATGACAATTTATATTATAAAACTTTAAAGAGCTACAATAAAACATGTTTAAAGATGCGATAGCAAATTTAAAACTAGTTTAAAAGGAGGTCAAGTCTGACCTCTGGGCCATGAAGCACTACATTAACAGCTCTGCAGAAAGAAGAATGATAAGGTATGAAATGAGTGCTCAGAAACTAGGACCTTATCAGTTAGAATATGATTCAGGCCTGAGAGACAAATTGCTCAGCAAGGCAAGTCACCTTCCTGCTGTGATGAGGATACAGCTGAATTTCCAATGCCACTAACTATCTCCTTCATCGTGTCTTCTAGTTTGATATCACACAGTCAAGGAATGGCTTATAGTTCTGAAGCATCTAACACTTATTTTGAATACATTTTGTCAAAGTCACCAACTAGGATAATTATCTTTGTCCTTTAACTGACAACTTCAGTGTTGAAAATACAAATCTTTAAAGGACAGTCACTAAAAGGAACTACTGTGAGATGGACTGCACAGAATGATTTTATCTCACACTTTTAATAACTAAATTATTATTATTTTGTTTAGTTGTCAGTGGACCTTTATTTTATTTTTTTATATGTGGTGCTGAGAATCGAACCCAGTGCTTCAGACATGCTAGGCAAGCACTGTATCACTGAGCCAAAACCCTAACTAAATTATTATTGAAACCATTTTAACTGTTTGCTTGATTTTTATAAATAGAACTTATAAAATTGATCAAAGTCTACAAATTGTCTCATTTTAATTGCATACCTGAATACTCAAGGACTGTTTCAGCAGTTCTTCCACAAATTTCCAATTTGATTCCATTTGTCTCTAGAAAGGAAGAAAATAATGCTGCATCAAAATATTGCTCTTGATTATGCATATATTTAATATTATGGTATATTGAGTATGAAATACATTTTCTCTACCATTATAAATCACTGCAATTTCTTGAACATCTAACATTATTTTGGCAAAGATTTGAAAGATTCGGAAGAAAAAAAAATCTCCAACTATTCTAATCTAACATAAACTTTATTGGGAGCTGTTTCATTAAAAGTCGTGCTTCTACAGTATTATATTAACAAATATTTAATCTGCTGTCAGATATACTCTAACAGAAAAAACTCTTTACATATTTTTTCCAAGTTTTTTATGCTAAGTATTCATTCCTATTCTCCAACTATTCACAAGAGATTCTTTTTCCTTAATTTTATTCTTAATGGCTCTGAGACAGTCTGCCTTATTAAACAAAATAACAAAAAAATATTACACAGAAAATAAAGAAAATCGTACACAGTACTATCCTCATTTAGCCAATGATTAAATAAGGCAACTTCAATTATGTGGAATACTCTCCACAATAAGGAAAAAAAACGAAAAGGGACTTTCTGAAACTGAAAACAATTCTGTTTTTCCAATAGGAAAGCCTGGGAGACATTTTGTCCGGACACTGAATTCTTAGAGGTTTAGATATGTAGCCATCAGTTAAAACCAGAAGCAAAGAAAGCACCTTGGAAATACCAGATTATTACAGTGGAAAAAAAAAAAAAAAGGATGAAATTATTTAAGACTTCTGCAAGGCCAGAGGCCTTAAAGATTAAAGGCAGACTCTCATCCTACTCTACCATTTGAGTATGGGGTAAACTCAAATGACAAATAAGGCATGTGCAATATTTATGATTTTAAATAACTGAACAATATTCATATAAAATGTGAAAATCACTAAATAAATATTTATTTAATAAAAGTGCAAAGTTACTATAGTAGCCAGACTCTAAAATGGTCCTCAATGACTGCTGCATCCTGATATTCATGCTGTATGAAATTCCCCCTCACACCATACCAGGTTGTTCTGTCACCAGTAGAATACTAATACTAATATAAGAGACAGTAAGTCAATTCCCCCTCACACCATACCAGGTTGTTCTGTCACCAATAGACTACCAATACCAATATAAGTGACAGTCAATTCCAAGATAAAGTTACAGGACAATAAAGTTTCTACATTAACTACACTTTCTTATTGACTAGTTAGATCTGGGAAAGGCCATACTATGAGCATCCATGAAGAGACCCCTCACAGTGAGTAACTGAAGCTTACTGCCAAAACATGAGATTAGAAGTGGATCTTCTAGTCCCAGTTATCTTCAGAGACTGAAGTCCATGGCTTAAAGGTTAACTGTTAACCTCAAAGATCCTTAGGCAGAATCACTCAGCTAAGCTGCTCCTAAATGCCTCTCAAAAATTAAGCGTTGGGGCTGGGGTTATGGCTCAGCAGTAGAGTGCTCGCCTTGCATGTGCAAGACCCTGGGTTTGATCCCCAGAACCACATACAAATAAATAGTTATATTTAAAAAAAACTAAGTGTAGATAATGATTGTTATTTTAAGCTGCCACATTTCTGTTATACAGCAACTACTAATATAATGAGTTATTTTCAGCAAAAAAATTACTGACTTTTTTGAAATACATTCATGTAAGTAAAGTGAATGCAAAAAAAAAAGTATTTATCAGGAAGGAATGTGGAGTAAAGAATTTTGGCCCTTTACAAAGAGAAGATCTGGCCTCTGGGAGATACTCTCTGAGCCCTTGGAATGTTAAACCTGTTAGGAGCATCTTGATTAGGCCATAGTCATATTGGATAGTCTACTATGCCCAAAAGACCAACATGTGACTTCTCTTGGGGCTTTGGGTCAGCTAACCTGGACACTATGGGCGTTCACTATGTACTTTCAATATACTGACGCCAGGAGATTAATGTGTCCCGACTCCATAGGGAGAGGACAAAAGAAGCTCCACATTTTGTACTCTGCCTATATGCTTCTTCTTTAACTGATTTGAATATATATTTCTTCTCTGTAGAAAACAATAACCATGATTTTAATAGTTTTCAGTGATTTCTGTTAGTCCTAGCAAATTATCAAAACTGAGGATAGTCTGGGAAACCCCCAGGCTTGGAACTGATATCAGAAATGAGGACAGTCTTACAGAGAACTGAAACCTGCTAGTTGGACATAAAACTTTCTCAAAAAGGAGACCATTTTGTTGTATCAATACTTATATATATATACTGTGTTAAACTCTGCTCTTAATTCAAATATAAGTTGATCTGATTCAAATATTCCCTGTTACACCATGCATAAGTAAATGATTGTTTTCCTAGCAAGGCTTCCCTCAGAATTCAGCAATTCATTTTTATATCATTGTTTTTATTAAGAAAATGTTATTACTAAGGAAAAGTAAGCAGGAACATGACAGGGTTGATATAATTGAAGGTTCACAATTAGTGTTAATGAGCAAAATTTCAATTGTTCTGTCCTATCAAGCCATTTGAATCACAAGAATTATACAGAAGTAGTATAATTCTTACCCAGGGAATTTCAAAAATATGGATCAACACTGTGGCTACGATCTAAACAAAAATTGACTAAAAAGAAAGAATTGGCAACTATATCATTCCTAAATCAAATGTAAGAGAACATATACCAAAGAGACACATATTTTTCTTTCACAAAAATATTTAAATTGGACTGCTATAGTGTTTTTTTCTACATACTAAGTTACACCACTATAGCCTTATTTCTAAAAACCAAGTTAATTCAGGTAAGAGATAATTTGGAGCTGTGTTTGCTATTTTTTACCCCACCATTAAAGCTAAGATACCCGTTTAAGTTTTAGTATAGGTAGTAACCCACCAGGAATATAAAATTGATTCCCTCAATCTCCATTTCCAGCACACTGGAATTCTGGGTACAACTCTCAGTTTAAGGTTACATTTTAAACTTTTTATCTGGTTGCCATTTCAGATGTTTCAAATACGAGCATTAGCTAGCCTGACTGATTGCCCTATGTTCTTGGCAGGCAAAGCACTGTTAAAACTGACCCTGCAATACCAAAAAGTAATTTTCCTCTTTAACTGTATTTGGTTTTAAAATAGATGACAGGGATTGTGAGAGGATAACACATTTTCATCTAGATTGAGAGGAAAAGCATTAAACAGAATGTTTGAAAATCTAAAGCTTCTAATATGCAAAGTGAGATACCAAATTTTTCTTATAGGCTTATGATAAGAAATTGGCTAATTCTGTGATTTAAATCTACATATAGCAAAACGCCAAAGTACAGAAACTTTTAAAATAAAAAATAATTAAACACATCTGAAACCTATTTAAGATGTAAAGATTTTGCATTAATCTTAAGGGCAAATCAGTTCACATTTTAAAAAATGAAATATCCCCATGCTGTCAGAAGACTAGAGGTATTTCTCTGGTGAAGAACACATGACTATTATTCATATCCTCTCCCACATCAGATTATTTTTAAGTTGAATTAAGCATGCTTACTCCACAACCCTTTTCTCTAGTATAGTTGGCTATGCTAACACATCATAAGGAGAAAAAATAATTTAGGTAATTTTCAAAATTATGATCCAAATATATTTCAGACCCAAATTAAGATTCTATATAATTCCCTGTTAAAGACTAAACCAATATGCCTTTTTGTTCAGATGAGGAGTTATCTGATTCACCAACTAGAGACATCTTTGAAAATAAGAGTGAAAATTAATCAGATAGGATGAGGGGATATCAGAAATAAACTAGGAATGTTGGTGGAAAACTAGAAAAAAAGACTATCCTTCCAAAGACCTATTTATTAAAGAGGCAATCCTTAGGAGAACTCTAATATTAAGTTTATCTAAGTGATAAAACAGTGTGATAATTAATCACTGTGTAATTCAGTTTCTTTACCTGTAAAATGGGTAAACAACACTTCACTGATGTTAAAAATTGAATAGTCACTGTGAGATATTAAATAATGTTATAAATGTAACATGCATTTTGTACCAAATGAAAACTGTTACTAACAAAAGGCTTGAGTTTTTCTTTAAAAGCCTATAAGAAATTCAGAAATATCTTGAACTCTGAGAACTCATATAATAAAAGGTTTATTTTACACAAGCATCTACAAATATGCATTACTTATCCTTACTACATGTATCATATGAAATGTTCTTGTTACAAATCTGGCTCTTTCCTTTTAAAACATTCCACATAACTTAAAGAATTAAGATTTTTTTAAAAACGTTAAGTGTCTTGGCAAAAGAAAACTACATAGGAACTGTTGACAAATACTAAAAGATACAAGTTGAGCTATTTTTAAACACAAACAATTTGCTAACATAATTCAGTGCAAACAGAAGCAAAATCTTCTCCAAAATTCTCTGTATAAAATGGATGAGTGGTTTCAATACTGTAACTGTATAGTGATTATACCACTAAAATTCAGCATTACAATACTAATAGTTATGACGTATATATTCACATGGCTAGATTATCTACCACATTGGGAGTATCTGGGGGATCAATATCAACCACTCTTGAAATATACCACTGATTCTAGTAAGTATTACTGCAAGCATTAATAAACTAAAAGCACTGTTTTTTAAAGCAAGGGGGTATCATAATCTGTTTCATGTTTTGCAACTATTATTACAGTAGCAAGCAACAGGAACTCAGAAGTGCTTAGCTAATTACCATATTTATATACACTGATTAAAATGAGGAATATGTACTTGGAAGAATGAGTTGGAAAGCAAGATAAATGATAATGTTATGTCTTACGATTGAGTGTCTAAAGAATCTGTTATTGCCATCAAGGAATACATTTCATAAAAACATTCAAAGCCGTGGTTCTCATATCTCAAGGAGGATGAAAATCAAACAACTTTTTAAAAAATAAAGATTCTAAAATTTCAAACCAGATTACTGAATTAGGATCTCCGGAATAGACCTAGAAGTCTGAAATCTTAAAAATTCTCAGGTAGGTTTAACAACTAGCCACTGTTGTGGATCATTCCTACAAAAAAAGAACAATTTAAAAAATACAAACACACTGGCTTTAAGATTCTAGATGTTTATTTTATGGAACTGATGGGCTGTATGTAATTTCTGATTGCAAACGAAATATATACAAATAGGGCTTCAAATAAATATATCTATCAGCTGGTTTAAGTCACAGAGCTTTTTAAGCAATACTACAAAAGAATGTCTGTAAGTAGACCACAACTAGAAAATAATAGAGTAGTTAAAATCTTTTTCTTCCTATCCGAAGCAAACTTCATAGTTACTAAGCAGGATAAAAGATCTTTAGGAAAAGCATCTCTAAAGAAATCCTTTTCTAGCTGGGGATATTGGTATATGACTATAATCCCAGCTACTTTTACTTTAGAGTCTAAGGCAGGATGATCACCAGTTCAAGGCCAGTCTGGGCAACTTAATGAGAACTCTTTAAAAAAACAAAGACGGGGGGCTGGGGATGTGGCTCAAGCGGTAGTGCGCTCCCTGGCATGAGTGCGGCCCGGGATCGATCCTCAGTACCACATACAAACAAAGATGTTGTGTCCACCAAAAACTGAAAAATAAATATTAAAAAAGATTCTCTCTTTCTCTCTCTCAAACAACAACAACAACAAAAAAAAAACCCAAAAAACAAAAAAACAAAGAGGGGGTGGTGGGAATGTAGAACAACCTTGGGTTTAATCCTCAATATCCTCTCCTCCCCCAAAAAAAGCTATTCTGAAGAAATACTTGTATTAAATTATCCACAAAACAAGTAGTTTTGTTTCTGGAGACACATACTTTCCCTCTGCCATTTTTACAGATTTTGGAACTAGATAGAACCTCTGGAACAATTCAAACTCATGATTTTAGAATGAGAGAAGAGAGGAACAGAAAGGGTTAAGTAATTTATTCAAAAGTCACACAATTACTTAGGAGAGCCAGGACTGGATAGCATGCCTTTTGTAAATTGCTTTGTCCTTAATCAAACAATGAAAATATAAACCTTGTGGGGAGCTGTGGAATACACCTGTAATCACAGTGGCTCAGGAGGCCAAGGCAGGAGGACTGTGAGATCAAAGCCAAGCTCAGAAACTTAGCCAGGCCCTAAGTAACTGAGTCCCTGTCTCCAAATAAGATATTTTTTTAAAGGGTTGGGGATGTGGCTCAGTGGTTAAGCACCCCTGGGTTCAATCCCTGGTAACAACGACAACAACAAAAAAAAATAGAAACCTTATAATTTTTAACACGTTTGTAGAAACATTATGCATAGATAAAAAGAATTTATTACCATAGAATGAGTTCACTTTTGTTGTTTCTGCTTATTTTCTTCATCTTAAAAAAATACATATTAAGTGGCAGTATAAAAGTTAAAAATAAATTAATAAAAGATCTTACCATTTCATCTGGGACTCCATGGCGATCAAACTGATAAAACGATGCTACATGAGCAATAATCCACCAACTAAAACCTAATGGATCCCTGGACTGTATTATTGGCGTAGAAGGTCTTCTTAGGTCACTTGATTTTTCAAACAGTGTTTTAAGTAATTTATTCAACCAGTTCCAAAATGACTATAGAAATAGAGGTAAGGTGATTCAGTTAAATTAGAAAAATATTTCAATCACCTATTGACTCAGAGTTTTTCCTCCATATTAATAGTGAGGTATATACCCAAATGAGAATACAAAACAAATATATAAAACTTAAAGAATAAATTTTAAAAATACTCTGGTTAAGAATTAGAGCATAACTAATACTTTAGAAAGATTCTACATGTCCCTACAGTTACATCATCTTTTCTAACAGTATTATCCTTTCAGATAAGCATCCCCTTGCTTATAAATATTTGCCACACAAGTACATAAAGCCTACATTACATACTGTTTAGCTTCGCTTGAGGTTTAAATATATGCTTACATTTGTAAATGTTTTGTTTCTGTTCTTCAGTAATTTGCTTCTTTTGCTCAATATTCTGTTTCTGAGGTCAAGCATTGCCATAGTTCAATGCAATATTCCAGTGTATAACTATGTAATAAACCATTTATCCAATTTACTGTTCTCAAACACTTAACGAAGTTTACTAATTTTTTTCCCCTATTTTTTGGGGGGGAAGGGGAGAACGGGGGAGTGTTGGGGATAGGGGCAGTTTTCATGTAAAATTTAAATAATTTGGCATAAACCTCTAGAAAATTTCTTTCTAATATCTACAGAATCTGAAGTCATATTCTTTATTTTAAGTATTGACTATGTAATCATCTCAGGAAAGACTAACAGTTTTAGCTATCATTTAGAATAACCAATTTTTGGCTGCATTATGCTCTTTGATGTTATAGATTTCGTAACTTTATTTTTATTTCCTTCCTTTTATTTCTTTAGGTTTGTCATGAAGAAATTATTTCTAACATCTTGTGATGAATTCTTACTTCACTAATTTTGGGGATTTTTAAAGAACATTTCCACCTAAAGATGTGACTTTCCCTTTAAAAGTCCTAAAGCTTTAACTGCTAGAAAGTTATTATTTACTTTAAAATATTTAACAATTTCCATTTTCTCTTCTTTCAGTATGAATTATTTAGAAATATACTTCAATACTTTAATCATGAGTATCTCCTTAAAGTTCAGTTTCTATCTTTATACCCTGTTACCAGCCTCAAGAAAATTCAAATTTGTTTTATCTTCCTGATAAATTAAGCCTTTTATGAATATGAAATAAGTTAGTGCTTTTTTTGTCCTAAAGCTTAAATTTTTTCTAATATTAGTTTAATACATCACATCTTTTATCTTTTTTCTATCAACATCAACATTAATGTATTTTGTATTTTAAATGTCTTTTGTAAATAGCTTACAGAGTGTACCAACAATACATTTTTTAAATATAACTTTTAGTAGCCCATTTACAGGTAACATAATGACCAGTAAATTTAGTTTTAAATCTACCATCTTATTTTGTATTTCTATTTGTATACTACTGTACCTACCAATATCTCCTCTTGGGTTCAGTATTTTTCCTACTACTAACCTGTAATAAAATAGTCTACTATTCTCTTGATGATCTTAGAAATAAAAACTTGCATTCAAATGTCTTGGTAAGTTAATATACATCAGAAATATATATGAGTGTGCACACATACACAAGTAGACATATTTAATTGATCCACCTATGTCATCTCAGACCTTTTTAGCACCAATCAGCCCCTGAACTTCAAACTATCTGCCTCTGCTTTTCTTGCCTTAGGACATTTTCTGGGAATTAATGTTACCCATCTCAACTGTCAGAACATCCCTCCCCTCCTCTCAAATGGCATGGCTCTGAGCTCTGTGTTGCCCCTTGGCTTTTCAGAGTTCCCCCACAAAGGTCAAGCTCTATTTTCTCATACTGATTTGCTTGGTAATACACTCTTTATGAGATGCCCTTTACTTCTTTTCTCAGTTCTCCATTCCCCTAACCAGTTTCCTAGAGCTACTGCCAAATTAACTACTCATATGTGAATCACCTAAAGAGAGAAATCCAAAAAAAAAATACATTGATTCTCAGTGTTCATATTTTTATCAATAAAAAACTTGTTTTATGTGCGGTTCTGTTTTAAAACACTTACTAATTACTAAATACATTACAGTTTTATAGAAAACTCACGACTTACACCACTAAATTTCAATCCAGCAATTTATTTCTATCCACCAATCCCAACAGTTGCTTATTTGTCTTTCTAATATTTCTTTTGTGCATGACTGATATTTCCTTATTTTCACTATAATGCATGAAAGCCAAAGTTCAAGTTAATGGAATTCAGCAATGGTTTCTAAAGTCATAAGACAATTTCATAATTCAACTTACCTAAATTATCACCTATATTTAGTATTTGGTCTCAGTATTTCTTACTTTCTACTAACTCACTGACACACTTAAAATGTTCATTATATCATATCCAGCATAATTCGATTATTTTTAGCAAGAAGTTCAAACTATCTTATCCTCAGGAATGAAAACTGCTAATTTGAGTGTGAAAAGAAAATAGCCTTTAAAAATCTGTGAATCATAGAACTTATTTTAGTTGTACTTAAAAATAAATGACCTCAGACTTTCATTTTTAAAAAAAAAATAAGTCTAGTTACCACAGAAAATGAAGAGCATATAAATAATTTATGTTACACAATACATGTGATTATGCAATTTCTGCTACTTAATGTTTAAAATTAAATATCTTTTGTCTTAAAAATGTAAAAAAAAAAGACTCTGGGCAACAGGATAAACATGCCCACATTAGCTATATGTGATTGCCATTTCAAGACTAGACTGTATAAAACAAGAAAAACTCTAAATTACAAAATTCTTTTAACAAAGTAAAACAAATTGTAAGAAACAGAAAAAAATGTTAACTATGTCAAAGGAATCAAAAACAAACAAAAAAACTGGCAAATAATCAAAAGCAAAAAGTTGTGGAGACTATAACACTTAAATCTCACTGTAGAATGCAAAAATCAACTCTGACAAACTGAAGTGGAAGAAAAATCTCCCCCCAAAAAGCAGAAATACATTATATTTACACTTATTTGCTGCTAAAATAACTCAAAATTAAATATAGCAATTGTCAATCTGCAAAAATACAGTTGTTATTAAAATTAGCAGCACCCAACACCAAATTGTATAAAATTGGGAAGCTCAAAAATTCATGAAAAATCAAAAGTACTTTTTCATATACTATCATCCATTTTAAATGTCATTTCACAGTGAATTGTTTTGTGCACTTCTGCCTATAAATATTTTTTCTTTTCCAATAATCTATAATACTTCAAGTAAAATAAAGCCCTTCTCTGAAGACCTGACTCAAAATGAGATGAAAGAAAATTTCCTATTTTCCCCTTAATACATCTCTTCCAGAAATAAAATACTATAAAACCAAGTGATAGAAATTTATGTCTTACTTCACCCTATATCCTCCAGTTATAACAAATTTTCTGATTAAAATGTTTTCTGGATTACTAAAAGGTATTAAATAATTTAACATAAAATATTCCTGACATAATAAAAATAGAACTTTAAGAGTCAAATTTTGTATTTCCATATTTTTCTTCCTTTTTTAAAAAATATTTATTTTTTAGGTGTAGTTAGACACAATACCTTTATTTATTTATTTTTATGTCGTGCTGAGGATTGAACCCAGGGCCTTGCACATGCTAGGTAAGTGCTCTACTGCTGAGCCAGCCCTCCACATTTTTCTTTATTATTAATTTGAAGTTAAAAATGAAGTAGTGTTTTGGTATTCAGTCAATGCGCTGTTTGGTGATTGTTTCTATCTTCCTATAAAGAAGGAACTTAGTAAGATTTTCTTAGCTAAAAACACTGAATAAATTCAGCATGAAAGTTAGTAAAAATAACTGAACATCATTTTTCCACTTACTTCTGAAAGAGACCATTTCCTTCTGTGGTCTAGAAGATGAATGAGAAGAATCCATAATTCTTTAATGCATGGACATGGGCAATGATGACTCATTAATGCTTCAGAAGGCCTAACCTGTAGAACAGAACCAAAATGGGTTATTTATAAGAGAGCAACAGAAGTTTACATGTCACCTATCTGTTTTACAAGATTGATTTAGAAATGTATTCTCAGATAAAATTACTTATGAAAAATACCATTTCATTAATTTTTAAAATAAGTTTCCTTTTTAAAACAAAATTACAGAATAGATTTTAATTTCAACTTAAAAGAAACCTCTGCTTTATGCATCTAGTCCAGAGGTCAACCACCTTTTTCCAAGAAGGGTTAAATAGTAAATATTTTATGACTTTGGTGGAAATACAAGCTCTGTTATGACTCTTCAGCTCTATCTGCCATTATAGTACAATAGCAGTCACAGATAACAGGTGAGAGAAATAGGAAGAAGTGTGTTACTAATAAAAACCTAATTTACAAAATAGGTATTAGGCTATATTAAACCTCAGGGTCATTGTTTACTGAGCAAAATATAATTCTTCTACCACTACCAAAAAGAAAAAAAAATAGGAATAAAGAAAATAAGACTTTCAATGAAAATATTAGAAAACAGATTCACTATAAAGCATAATAAATTTTTATAAGACATAATAAACATAATTATCAGGTATTTACAGAGATTAGTCAATTTCCAAATTATTAAGAATTTCGGTAACAAAATATCTTAAATAAATCTAGTTAATGAAATGTACACTATATTTACAAGTAAATCTAGACTACTGAAATTCATAACGTATTCAGTATTTCACATTAGGTACACACCTCTTACATAAAGCATGGTAACAAGTAATAGCCGTTAAAACATTAGTGGAAGTTCTTAACAAGTGCAATTAAAAAAGAGAAAAAAATAAAAGGATTCAAATTTTAAAGGAAGAAGTTAAATTATCTGTGCCTATAGATGACATGCTCCCATATATATAAAAGTTTAAAATTAGAGCAGATAAATTCAGTAAAGTTGTAGTATACAAAAACACATAGTGTTTCTATAGACTAATAGCAAACTATCTGAAAACGAAATCAAAATGATCCCATTCATAACAGCTAGCAAAAAGAAATACTTAAGAATAAATTTAACCAAGGAAGTGAACAATTGTATGATGTGCAACAGATTTAATGAAATCCCTATCAAAATCTCAATCACATTTTTAAAAGAGACAGAACAATCTTAAAATCTGTATGGAACCAGCAAAGAGCATGAATATTCAAAGTGATCTTGAGTAAACAACCAAAACAACAACAAAAATCCTACAGGCATTAAAATATACTACACAAAGATATACTAATCAAAATAGTCTGTGCCAGTACACAAAGCAAACAGAGCAATAAAACTGAATAATTATATTCATTTACAGCCAATGAATTTTGGACAAAGGTACCAGAATATATAACAAATAACTGTTGGGAAAACTGTATATCCACACGCAGAAGAATGAAATTAGACCCTCATCTCACATATTCAAAACTCAACTCAAATGAATTAAAGACTTAAATGTAGGACCTAAAACTGTAAGAGAAAACATGAGAAAAGCTCTATGAATTGGACTAAGCAATGATTTCTTAGATATGACCACAAAAGTCCAAGCAACAAAAACAAATATACTTACTAGAAATGAATAATCTGCTCAGGAGATAAAACTGAACAAAGTGATGACAAAACATATGGAACAAGAGAAAATATATACAAACTATATATCTGATGAGATGTTAATATCCAAAATAGGTTAGAAACTAGAGAAGTCAAGAAAATAATCAAATGGACAAAGGATCCTTCTCAAAAGAAGACATATAAATGACCAATAGGCATAGGAAAAAAATGTTCAACATCACTAATCATCACAGGAATGCATCTTTTTCTTTTTTTCTTTTGCTACTGGGGATTGAACTCAGGGGCACTCAACCACTGAGCCACTTCCCCAGCCCTACTTTGTGTTTTATTTAGAGATAGGGTCTCACTGAGTTGCTTAGTGCCTCACCAATGCTAAGGCTGGATTTGAACTTGCAATCCTCCTGCCTCAGCCTCCCAAACCCCTGGGATTACAGGCGCACACCACCATGCCTGGCTCATCTTCCATCTTCTGAAATATAAATTATTATAGTCATGATGGGATACAGTATGGAGGTTTCTACAAAATTTTAAAATTACGCATCCAGTAATCCCAATCTTTGGTAAATATCTAAAGGAAATGAAACCAGTATGTCATAGAAATATATGCACTTCCATGTTCATTGCAACATTATTCATAATAGCCAAAATAAGTCTTCTACCTGAGTGTCCATAAATGAGTGAATGAACAAAAAAATTTGTGGTATGTATTTATGTATGTGTACACAAATACACACATAAAATGGAATACTATTTGACTCTTTAAAAAAGGAAATCCTGCTATTGGCAACATCACAGATGAAGTGGAGAACATTATGTTCAGCAAAGAAAGACAAATACCGCACATGCACATAAGAAATTTTAAAAAGCTGAACTTTTAGAAGCAATAAGCACAATGACGGTTACAGCAACTGGGAGTGATGAAGGGTTGAAAGGATAAAAGAATACTGAATTAAACCAACACAGTGACTTTAATGAAAAACAGTGTATAATATTCATGTTTTCACCACAGAAAATATGTATGTGATGTAATGCTAATTACATTCATTTAATCATCCTACAATGTATACATGTTTAAAAATATCATTGTATATGACTAATATTTATAATTTTTTGTCCATTAGAAAACCTAAGTTAATATTAAAAAATAGTAAATGGCAGATTGGTTGATCCACATGATTAATTATAAAGACTAAATTTAAGATATTAATATGGGCTGGGGATGTGGCTCAAGCGGTAGTGCACTCGCCTGGCATGCGTGCGGCCCGGGTTCGATCCTCAGCACCACATACCAACAAAGATGTTGTGTCCGCCGAGAACTAAAAAATAAATATTAAAAATTTTCTCTCTCTCTCTCTCCTCTCTCACTCTCTTAAAAAAAAAAAAAGATATTAATAAAGCATAAAACAATCTAAAATTTTTAAAACTTACAAATCCTGATTTCTCTAAATCTTGATTTCCTACAAGTAGGTTTTAAGCTCATAATCCAAAACAAGTCCTGACAATCTACAAATTTCCACTACTTGAAAATGAACATGTCTGAAGCAACTTTAAATCATGATCTTTGTTAAACACTAATTGGTAAGTGCAATTTAGTAAAAACATACATTTTGCCCATAATTCTAGACATTTTATGAAAACCACCAAACAAAAACCTCTTCAAATTTGTCAAATAACTTTTGTTGTTTTGTTTTGTTTTAGGTATCCATTAGCAGTAATATAACATTAATAAAGGACTACCCTTTCATTTGAATAGAACTTCTTGATTCAAGCTCTTGTTCGCCTGCTTCTCGCAGCCAAACCGCTATGACTCAGCACTAAGGATCCCGCAGAAACAACTGGTCGGCCCTTCTGATCCAATGGAAGTAAATGCCAACCGAGCCTTCATAAGCAGTGGCCACAGGATTGAAACGGGGCTTGGGAGAGACAGTCAGGACCCACCTGTTGCATTGGTCACCCAGCAAAGGGAACAAACTGTCACCATTTGCATGGGATACCACCATGACAGAGAACTGACGTCACCAAAACACGGCGGAGTAAATAAATTCATTGAAACCAGTGGCAACAGGTGTGTAATCCCCTAGCCTTCCCTCTCCACACAGCGGGGAAACCTTAAGGGCCCCTCCGCCCTCCCAGCTCTCCCGTGAGCATGATAGCCAGACCAAGGGAATCAGGAGTGGTTCGGGACTCATGGCACAGAACTCCCGGCTACCGCTCCCACCAGTGCTGACAACTGAGGTCCCTTGCACCAGCTATGGGGGGCGTGGCTACCGGAGGGCAAGCAAATTCGCTGGGGTTTCTCAGCCCCAAGCTCTACAAACTTAGGGTCTGAGGGAATGGCAAACAGGGAGAGTGTGCTCAGGCGTTCATGAAAACAGAGCTCCCAGGAGCAGCAGAACTGGCGTGTAGCCAGTATTGTGGTGAGCATCACCGGTGAGAGGGGCCTGGCTTGAGGAAAAGAGGGGAAGTGTCTAGACACAAGAGAAGGCCCTAGGCACCCAGGATTGGAGACCCGCCCAGCCTGGGAGGAAGAGCTGCTGCACAGTGATTGGTTCCCGCCTATTGAGAGGAGAAGCTTGGCCCAGTGGGCACAGCTCCACCTACTGGAAGAGAAGTTAATCAAACTCTAAGACTCCATTTATTAATTTTTTTTTAATTTGGGTTTTTGTTTTTCATTTTCATTTTTTTGTTGTTGTTTTGTAAATATTTTTGTAATTTTTTTTATTATTTTATTTTTTTTAATTTTAATTCTCATTTTTTTATTATTATTTGTCTTTTCATTTCTTTTCAATTATCTTATTCCCCCTTAATTGAATTCTATCTGCTTACTCTCATTTTCTTTAGTGACTTCTTCCCTTCCCTTCTAATACCTTTTCTCCCAAGCATCAAATAAATTTATAGGAGTAAACAGTAACTCAGCAGTCAAACAGAACAAGAAGTAACATGAGCAACACGAAAAAGCAAGGAAGAAAAGGAGTACAAACAATGCAGGACAGCCTAAATATTCAGGAGGACCGAGAGTCATCAGAAAAATGGTCATATAAAGAACTCAAGGAACACCTTAGACAGATGGAATGGAACCTTAAAGAGGATATGAGACAGCAAATTCAAACAGTGAAAGAATACATTGAAAATGAATTACATAAACAGATAAAAGAAGTTAAGCATCTTTATCAGGAGATAGAGATTATAAAAAAAATCAAACAATAATTCAAGAAATGAAAGAAACTATAAACCAAATTAAAAACTCAAATGAGAGTATCACTAACACAGTGGAGCAAGTAGAAGCCAGAACTTCAGATAATGAAGACAAATTATATCATCTTGAAAAGAGTCTAGCCAACTCAGAAAGGCTGGTTAAAAAATCACGAGAAAAACATCCAAGAGATATGGGATAACATAAAAAAACCAAATTTAAGAGTCATCGGGATAGAGGAAGGCACAGAGATTCAAACCAAGGGAATGAGTAACCTGCTGAATGAAATAATTAGAGAAAACTTTCCAGAAATAAAAAAGGAAACGAATATACAAATTGTAGATGCATACAGGACACCGAGCACACAAAATCACAGTAGACCAATGCCAAGACACATTGTTATGAAGATATCCAATATACAAAACAAAGAGAAAATATTAAAAGCTACAAGAGAAAGGAGGCAGATTACATTCAGGGTAAACCAATAAGGTTAACAACGGATTTTTCATCACAGATGCTGAAAGCAAGAAGATCCTGGAACAACCTATTTCAAACACTGAAAGACAATGGATGCCAACCAAGAATTCTGTATCCAGCAAAATTAAGCTTCAGGTATGACAACGAAATAAAAATCTTTCACGATAAACAAAAGCTAAAAGAATTTGCAGCCAGAAAACCAGCATTACAAAGCGTCTTGAGCAAAACACTACACGAGGAAGAAATGAAAAACAATAACCAAAACCATCAGTGGGAAGTACCTCAGTAAAGACAGAGGACGGGGGGGGGGGGGGGGGGGAAGCTAATCATGGAGAAACAAACTAAATTAGAAAAAAAAAAAAAAGATAAATAATCAAACATGGCATGAAGATGGAAAAATATACCCTGTTCATGGATAGGCAGAACTAACATCATCAAAATGGCGATATTACCAAAAGTTCTCTATAGGTTTAATGCAATGCCAATCAAAATCCCAATGGCATCTCTTGTAGAAATAGATAAAGCAATCATGAAATTCATATGGAAAAATAAAGACCCAGAATAGCAAAAGCAATTCTAAGCAGGAAGTGTGAATCAGGCGGTACAGCGATACCAGATTTCAAACTATATTACAGAGCAATAGTAACAAAAACAGCATGGTACTGGTACCAAAACAGGTGGGTGGACCAATGGTACAGAATAGAGGACACAGAGACTAATCCACAAAGCTACAACTATCTTATATTTGATAAAGGGGCTAAAAACATGCAATGGAGGAAGGATAGCATCTTCAACAAATGGTGTTAGGAAAACTGGAAATCCATATGCAACAAAATGAAATTGAATCCCCTCCTCTTGCCATGCACAAAAGTTAACTCAAAATGGATCAAGGAGCTTGATATCAAATCAGAGACTCTCGTCTGATAGAAGAAAAAGTTGGCTCCAATCTACATATTGTGGGGTCGGGCTCCAAATTCCTTAATAGGACTCCCATAGCTCAAGGGTTAATAATAAGAATAAACAAATGGGACTTACTTAAACTAAAAAGTTTTTTCTCAGCAAGAGAAACAATAAGAGAGGTAAATAGGGAGCCTACATCATGGGAACAAATTTTTACTCCTCACACTTCAGATAGAGCCCTAATATCCAGAGTATACAAAGAACTCAAAAAATTAGACAATAAGATAACAAATAACCCAATCAACAAATGGGCCAAGGACCTGAACAGACATTTCTCAGAGGAGGACATACAATCAATCAACAAGTACATGAAAAAATGCTCACCATATCTAGCAGTCAGATAAATGCAAATAAAAACCACCCTAAGATACCATCTCACTCCAGTAAGATTGGCAGCCATTATGAAGTCAAACAACAACAAGTGCTGGCGAGGATGTGGGGAAAAGGGTACTCTTGTACATTGCTGGTGGGACTGCAAAATGGTGAGGCCAATTTGGAAAGCAGTATGTAGATTCCTGGGAAAGCTGGGAATGGAACCACCATTTGACCCAGCTATTGCCCTTCTCGGACTATTCCCTGAAGACCTTAAAAGAGTGTACTACAGGGATACTGCCACATCAATGTTCATAGCAGCACAATTCACAATAGGTAGACTGTGGAACCAACCCAGATGCCCTTCAATAGATGAATGGATTAAAAAAAAAAATGTGGCATTTATACACCATGGAGTATTACGCAGCACTAAAAAATGACAAAATCATGGAATTTGCAGGGAAATGGTTGGCACTAGAGCAGATTATGCTTAGTGAAGCTAGCCAATCCCTAAAAAACAAATACCAAATGTCTTCTTTGATATAATGAGAGCAACTAAGAACAGAGCAGGGAGGAAGAACAGGAAGAAAAGATTAACATTAAACAGAGACATGAGATGGGAGGGAAAGGGAGAGAAAAGGGAAATTGAATGGAAATGAAGGGAGACCCTCATTGCTATACAAAATTACATATAAGAGGTTGTGAGGGGAATGGGAAAATAAACAAGGAGAGAAATGAATTACACACATAAAATCTCTCCTAGGCTTTCCGGGGGAGGGAGTATCAAAGTGAGCCTGCATAAAGACTAGGGGGAAACTAGAGACACCTGACCTCCAACCCCTCCTCCCAGTAGCAGCCAAAAGGAAACCTGGCTAGCCAGCGCTGGGGGAGGGGCAAGCAGAAAAAATCAAAGTGATAGAGTGCCGGGGATCCCAACAGCCAGCAGCAGTACCCTGGAGATCCAGGCCGACTGATTCGCGCAGCCTGCCCCTTGGCTACAGAAGGCGTGGCGCCACAGAGAAGCAATTAATTAGCAAGCAGGGAGATTAGGGACTGCCATTAAGTGGAATCCCCCCAGCCAAGCCCACACTGATCCTTGGGCCGAGTACAGGATTTCAGAAGGGGAAGGAAGTGGTACAGTCCCGTCCCATCCCCCACAGCGGACACTCCACCGAGGCAGTCAGCCGCCACCATCTGGGAAAGCTGACGGATACACCACCAATCTCTGACAGATTGCAACATCAAAACAGACTACAACATCAAAACAGTGGACACTCTACTTAGGCAATCAGCGGCCACCATCTTGGAAAGCTGAAGTATCCACCACCACTCTCCGACAGATTGCAACAACAAAACAGGAGAAACCAAGACTAATAGGAGAAACCAGGAGACTAGAGGCAAGACCCTGGCGAGTGGGCAGCTGGAAACCGCAGGCCCGCCAGCGACAATTCACCCACTGCCTGCGTAACTGGGCGGTAGGAGAACGCCACCCGCAGACGACCGATCACCCGCCAGCGGCCTGTGATACTGGGCGGCTGGAGACTGCCTGCCTCCGTGACTGGGAACTGAAATCAAACAGGGGCAGTCCAGTCACACCCCCCTTTAGGACACCCCAGCAAGGAGCCTGGGGCCCGCCATAGCAGAGCAGTGTTGTCACTGGAGCTCGGACGTCAGAATTCCTTCCCAGCGGAATCCAAGTTAGCAGGCATAGTTTAACAACACAAATGAGAGACATCAGAGTAATACAGAACCAAAACAAAGCTATAGAAGAGAGCAGAAACACGACAATCAAAAAGAGCTGGGAAGTAACGTGGACAACATGAGAAAACAAGGGAAAAAAGGAGTACAAACAATGCAAGACAACTTAATGCTACAGGAGGACATAGAAACATCAGAAGCAGGGATTGGGAAAGAACTCAAGGCATACCTAACTCAAATGGAAAGGAATATTAGAGAAGACGTGATACAGCAAGTCCAAGAAATAAAAATATATTTTGAAAATGAATTAAACAAACAAATTCAAATGGCAAAGAACAAGCTCTACCAGGAGATAGAGATCTTAAAAAAAAATCAAATGATAATCCTAGAATTGCAGGAAACTATAAACCAAATTAAAAATTCAAACGAGAATATTACAAATAGACTTGATCAAGTAGAAGTCAGAACATCAGATAATGAAGACAAGGTTTATCAACTTGAAAAGAGTATAGCCAACACAGAAAAGATGCTTAAAACCCACGAGCAATCTATTCAAGAGATATGGGACGTCATAAAAAAACCAAATTTGAGAGTCATTGGGATAGAAGAAGGAACAGAGATTCAAACCAAAGGAATGGACAGCATATTAAATGAAATAATTGTAGAAAACTTCCCAGAGATGAAAGATAGAATGGATTGCCAAATCCTGGAAGCCTACAGGACCCCAAACATTCAAAACCATAATAGACCAACTCCAAGACACATAATAATGAAGATAGCCAACATACAGAACAAGGAGAGAATATTAAAAGCTACGAGAGAAAAGAGGCAGATCACATTCAGGGGTAAACCAATTAGGTTAATGACTGATTTCTCATCACAGACTTTGAAAGCGAGAAGATCCTAGAACAATGTATTTCATATACTGAAAAATAATGGATTCCAACCAAGAATACTGTATCCAGCAAAACTGAGCTTCAGATTTGACAAAGAAATTAAAATCTTTCATGATAAACAAAAGCTAAAAGAATTTGCAGCAAGAAAACCAGCACTGCAAAGTGTCTTGAGCAAAATACTACAAGAAGAGGAATTGAAAAATAGTGCACAAAACCAATAGCAGGAAGTAGCTCAGTAAAAGGGGAGGAAAATAACCAAAAAGTAAAATTAGACAAACTAAAATAAATAAATAAAGAAGCATGACTGGAAGTACAAATCATATCTCAATTGTAACCTTAAATGTTAATGGCCTAAACTCACCAATCAAGAGACATAGGCTGGTAACCTGGATCAAAAAAAATAAATCCAACAATATGCTGTCTTCAGGAGACTCATATGATAGGAAAAGACATACACAGGCTGAAGGTAAAAGGTTGGGATAAATCATACCACTCACATGGCCCTCGGAAACAAGCAGGAGTGGCCATACTCATATCGAATAAAATCAACTTCAAACCTAAGTTAATCAAGAAAGATAAAGAAGGTCACTATATACTGTTAAAAGGAACCATCCACCAACAAGTCATAACAATTATCAATGTGTATGCACCAAACAATGGAGCTGCAACGTTCATAAAACAAACCCTCCTCAAGTTCAAGAGTCAAATAGACCACAACACAATAATTATGGGTGACTTCAACACACCGCTCTCGCCATTAGACAGATCCTCTAGACAAAAATTGAATAAAGAAACTATAGAACTCAACAGCACAATCAACAACCTAGATTTAACCGACATATATAGAATATATCAACCATCATCAAGTGGATATACGTTCTCAGCAGCACATGGATCCTACTCAAAGATAGACCATATATTATGCCATAAGGCAACTCTTAGTAAATATAAAGCTGTGGAGATTATACCATGCACCATATCTGACCATAATGGAATGAAATTGGAAATCAATGATAAAAGAAGGAAGGAAAAACCCTACAACACATGGAAAATGAACAATATGTTATTGAATGATCAATGGGTTACGGAAGACATAAAGGAGGAGATGAAAAAATTCTTAGAGTCAAATGATAATACAGACACAACATACCGGAATCTATGGGACACAATGAAAGCAGTTTTAAGAGGGAAATTCATTTCTTGGAGTTCATTCCTCAAAAAAAGAAAAAACCAACAAATAAATGAACTCACACTACGCCTCAAAAATCTAGAAAAGGAAGAGCAAAACAACAGCAAATGTAGTAGAAGACAAGAAATAATTAAAATTAGAGCAGAAATCAACGAAATTGAAACAAAAACAACCATTGAAAAAATAGATAAAACTAAAAGTTGGTTATTTGAAAAAAATAAATAAGATAGACAAGCCCTTAGCCATACTAACGAAAAGAAGAAGAGAGAGAACTCAAATCACTAACATACTGGATGAAAAAGGCAATATCACAACAGACACTACAGAAATACAGAAGATAATTAGAAAGTATTTTGAAACCCTATATTCCAATAAAATAGAAGATAGTGAAGATATCGATAAATTTCTTAAGGCATATGATTTGCCCAGATTGAGACAGGAAGACACACAAAATTTAAACAGACCAATAACAAAGGAAGAAATTGAAGAAGCCATCAAAAGACTACCAACCAAGAAAAGCCCTGGACCGGATGGGTATACAGCGGAGTTCTACAAAACCTTCAAAGAAGAATTAATACCAATACTTTTCAAGCTATTTCAAGAAATAGAAAAAGAAGGAGCTCTTCCAAATTCATTCTATGAGGCCAACATCACTCTGATCCCAAAACCAGACAAAGATACTTCAAGGAAAGAAATCTACAGACCAATATCTCTAATGAACTTGGATGCAAAAATTCTCAATAAAATTCTGGCGAATCGAATACAAAAACATATCAGAAAACTTGTGCACCATGACCAAGTAGGATTCATCCCTGGGATGCAAGGATGGTGCAATATACGGAAATCAATAAATGCTATTCACCACATCAATAGTCTTAAAGACAAGAACCATATGTTCATCTCGATAGATGCAGAAAAAGCATTTGACAAAGTACAGCATCCCTTTATGCTCAAAACACTAGAAAAACTAGGGATAACAGAAACTTACCTCAACATTGTAAAAGCTATATATGCTAAACCTCAGGCTAGCATCATCCTAAATGGAGAAAAATTGAAGGCATTCCCTCTAAAATCTGGAACAAGACAGGGGTGCCCTCTATCACCACTTCTATTCAATTTAGTTCTCGAAGTACTAGCCAGAGCAATTAGACAGACAAAAGAAATTAAAGGCATAAAAATAGGAAAAGAAGAAGTTAAATTATCGCTATTTGCAGATGACATGATAATATACTTAACAGACCCAAAAGGGTCTACAAAGAAGCTGCTAGAGTTAATAAATGAATTCAGCAAAGTGGCAGGATATAAAATCAACACACATAAGTCAAAGGCATTCCTGTATATCAGCAACAAAACCTCTGAAATGGAAATAAGGAAAACCACTCCATTCACAATATCCCCAAAGAAAATAAGATACTTGGGAATCAACCTAACAAAAGAGGTGAAAAATTTATACAATGAAAACTACAGAACCCTAATTAGAGAGATAGAAGAAGATCTCAGAAGATGGAAAAATGTACCCTGTTCATGGATAGGCAGAACTAACATCATCAAAATGGCGATATTACCAAAAGTTCTCTACAGGTTTAATGCGATGCCAATCAAAATCCCAAAGGCATTTCTTGAAGAAATAGATAAAGCAATCATGAAATTCATATGGAAAAACAAAAGACCCAGAATAGCAAAAGCAATTCTAAGCAGGAAGTGTGAATCTGGAGGTATAGTGATACCAGAGTTCAAACTGTACTACAAAGCAATAGTAATAAAAACACCAAGGTACTGGTACCAAAACAGGCGGGTGGACCAATGGTACAGAATAGAGGACACAGAGACTAATCCACAAAGCTACAACTATCTTATATTTGATAAAGGGGCTAAAAACATGCAATGGAGGTAGGATAGCATCTTCAACAAATGGTGTTGGGAAAACTGGAAATCCATATGCAACAAAATGAAATTGAATCCCTTTCTCTCACCAGCCACAAAAGTTAACTCAAAATGGATCAAGAAGCTAGATATCAAACCAGAGACACTGCGTCTGATAGAAGAAAAAGTTGGCTCCGATCTACATATTGTGGGGTCGGGCTCCAAATTCCTTAATAGGACTCCCATAGCCCAAGAGTTAACAACAAGAATAAACAAATGGGACTTACTTAAACTAAAAAGTTTTTTCTCAGCAAGAGAAACAATAAAAGAGGTAAATAGAGAGCCTACATCCTGGGAACAAATTTTTACCCCCCACACATCAGATAGAGCCCTAATATCCAGAATGTACAAAGAACTCAAAAAATCAAATAATAAGATAACAAATAATCCAATCAACAAATGGGCCAAGGACCTGAACAGACATTTCTCAGAGGAGGACATACAATCAATCAACAAGTACATGAAAAAATGCTCACCATCATTAGCAATCAGAGAAATGCAAATCAAAACCACCCTAAGATACCATCTCACTCCAGTAAGAATGGCAGCCATTATGAAGTCAAACAACAACAAGTGCTGGCGAGGATGTGGGGAAAAGGGTACACTTCTACACTGCTGGTGGGACTGCAAAATGGTGAGGCCAATTTGGAAAGCAGTATGGAGATTCCTGGGAAAGCTGGGAATGGAACCACCATTTGACCCAGCTATAGCCCTTCTCAGACTATTCCCTGAGGACCTTAAAAGAGCGCACTATAGGGATACGGCCACATCAATGATTATAGTGACACAATTCACAATAGCTAGACTGTGGAACCAACCTAGATGCCCTTCAATAGATGAATGGATAAAAAAAATGTGGCATCTATATACAATGGAGTATTATGCAGCACTAAGAAATGACAAAATCATAGAATTTGCAGGGAAATGGTTGGCATTAGAGCAGATTATGCTAAGTGAAGCTAGCCAAGCCCTGAAAAACAAATGCCAAATGTCTCCTTTGATATAAATAGAGCAACTAAGAACAAAACAGGAAGGAAGAGCATGAGGAAAAGACTAACTGTAAACAAAGACAAATGGGGGGAGAGAAAGGGAGAGAGAAGGGAAAGGATATGCAAATGGTAGGAGACCTTCAATGATACACAAAAGTATAAGAGGTTATGATGGGCAAGGGGGAGGGGGGAAAAGGGAGAGAATTGAACAATAGCAGAAGAGGCAGAGAGGGAAGGTGGGAGGGGAGGGGAGGGGGGATAGTAGCGGTTAGGAAAGGTAGCAGATCAAGACAGTCACTAATATGCCATTATGTAAAAATGTGAGTATGTAACAGATGTGATTCTGCTATCTGTATTTGGGGTAGAAATGGGAGTTCAAAACCCAATAGAGTCAAATGTATGAAAGATGATTTATCAAGAGCTCTGTAATGTTTGGAACAATCAATAATAAAAAATAAAAAAAAAAAAGATATCAAATATCACAGAAGCTAACATCCTAGTGTAGAATTGGAAGTTTGCTGAAATATATATATAATATTTTGTATCTGTGTGAAAAGCTAATGCCTTCGACAAACTCATAAAAACAAAAGTAGATTAGTGGTTGCCTGGGGCTGGGGCTGGGAAAGAGCAGTGACTATTAATGGGTATCAGGGATGTTACTGTGGTAATGGAAATGTTCTAAAAGCAGATTATGTTGATGGTTGCACAACTCAAGTCAATTTACAGGTACAGTTTATGATATTAAAATTATATGTCAATAAAGTTCTTTTAGAGTATGCATTAAAAAAAAAAGAAATGAATTACAGTAGATGGGGTAGAGAGAGAAGATGGGAGGGGAAGGGAGGGGGCATAGTAGAGGATACAACAGTTACTAATAGGGCATTATGTAAAATTGTGGATGTGTAACCGACGTGATTCTGCAATCTGCATTTGGGGTAAAAATTGGGAGTTCATAACCCACTTGAATCTAATGTATGAAATATGATATGTCAAGAGCTTTGTAATGTTGTGAACAACCAATAAAAAAAAATTAAAAAATTTAAAAATAAATGAATAGAACTTCTATTTGAATACAAGTTAAATTTGGAGACATTTTTCTAAACATCTTATTTTCATTTATTTATTCTTGACCAGAGGAGGAGAAATATTTAAAAAAATAAAAATAAACTAAAAAATATTAAAAACAATTTAATTAAAAAGTGGGCAATAGATCTTAAGAGGCACTTCTCAAAAAAACATTCAAAATATGTATTAAAAAATGCTCAGTATCACTAATTATCAGGGAAATGCAAATCAAAACCACAATGAAATAGCAGCTCACCCCAGTAAAAATGGCTATTATAGAAAAGACTGAAGACAATAAGTTCTGGCAAGAATGTGGAGAAAAGGGAACACTTGCATACTGTTGGTGGAAATATATAGTGATTATGAAAACACTGTAAAGGTTTTCAAAAAAGTAGAACTATCATATAATCGAGTAATTCCATCACTTAATATATATCCAAAGGAAATAAAATTAGTATTTTGAAGAGACATCTATACTTCCACTTTGATTGCAGCACAATTAAAAGTCACCAAGAAACATTCAACTGATGAATGGATAAAGATAATGTGGTACCTATACACAAAGAATACTATTCTGCAACAGATAAGAATAAAATCCTGTAATTTGCAACATGGATTAAATAGAAGATCATTATGTTAAGTGAAATAAGTCAGGCATAAAAAGATGTCACTCATATTTGGAATCTACAAAAGTTGATTTCATAGAAGTTGAGAATAAGCAGTTACCAGCAACTGTGGAGAGAAAGTGGAAGGAAGGTGAGGAAATATTGATCAGTATATACTAAGTTACAGTCAGACAGGAACAAGCTCTGGTGTGCTACTGTACAGTAGGGTAATCATACATAATAATAATGTCCTGTACATTTAAAAAAGGTGGAAGAAAGGATTTTGAAAGCTTTTAGTATGAAGAAATGATAAATGAGGAGAGAGATGGTTTAACCTCATTTAAACACACTATATGAAAGTATGGAAACATGTTACTATATTAATATGTACAATTTTCATGTATTTATGTACAGGTTAAAAAATAAATTTCCCTTTTAATTCCCAGATAATAGTAACTAAATATAAAATTAGGAGAATTAATAATCAAACTATTACAGATTAAATTTTTATAGATCAAACCACTTGCAATAAGTATTAACTATTACCATTAAGCACCAACAACAAGTACTTCTTAAAGTATTACCTTATCATACCTGTTGATTGACAAGCTTATTAAATCACAAAAAAGATTCTCACAATGTTCTTCAAATAAGCTGACATTGGTTAAATTGTCACCTGCCAAACTGACAAACTGATATCCATATATAACTTGTTCTGAAAAATAAAAAAATAAATTATATTTAAAACTACAGATTTTAGTAATTTAGAAAAGCAAGAGTGTGTACCCCTTTATATCAAAAATGATGCATCCAGCTTGTCAACTCTTTTTTTTGCAAATAGAAGTTACATTTGAGGACAATAACTTTCTTTTATGAGCATTAATAAACATTCACAACAAATATTTTCAGTACTTCTATATAAATTTAATAAGCTTCTTTTTTTCCCCCTAAAGTCTATCTTTAAAAAGCATTAAAGCTCATTCACTTAAAAACAAGAGAGAAAAATTTTACCTACTTTTCTTTCTTTCTTTTTTGGGTACCAGGGATTAACTCAGGGGCACTTGACTACTGAGCCACATCCCCAGCCCTATTTTGTATTTTATTTAGAGACAGGGTCTCACTGAGTTGCTTAGCGCCTCACTTTTGCTGAGTCTGGCTTTAGACTTGCAATCCTCCTGCCTCAGCCTCCCGAGCCACTGAGATTACAGGTGTGCACCACCATGCACAGCTCTCACCCACCATTCTGATCAATAAAACTTCTAAAACATTATTATTTTAACAAATACTGATAAGCTGACCACATGCAATCATTATGGGCCATAGACCAAACCAAAGTAACAAACAAGCAAAATTTGCACTTATCACAGCAAGTTCACTTCTGTATTGCTTTAAGAAAATATGTGAAATACAGAGTCCCCATGAGAATAAATTATAAATCTGTGTATACTTTTGTATGTTTGTTTATACATGCTCACACATGTATACACACACATATATATGTTAAAAATTTTTAAGTCTATTAATAAATTGCAAAGCAGATATTGAGGTTATGCATACCATTACAACATAAACAACAGGTTGTTAACCTAAAATGCAAACCACCAAGATTAAGAAATAAATAGGCAACATATGAAATAAAGAATTATTACTTATATATTAACTTCTACTAAAATAGTAAGAAAATTTTAAAAGATAACAGGTAATTAATAAAACAACTATGAACAGACAATAAAATTATATAAAGGTATTCAACTTCACTAGTAACCAGAAAATTCAAAAAAGAGAATATAACTTTCCATGTATTAGTTAGCCAAAAAAATTAATAATGTCCACTACTGGCAAGAATATGTAGTAAAGTTTCACTCATAGTTAACCTATTAGTTCCGACTTACTATTCAACAACAAAAAAGATCAGCATATATAATATTTAACTGCCAATGTGCCACTCTACTTCTAAGAAATTATTTTATAGACTAATGGGCACATAGATTAAAATACGTGTATGCATACACATGTGTATATGGATGTTCAGTGACATATTATATATAAAATAAATGGAAATAACTTAAATGTTTAAAAAGTAGACAAGGTTCAATAAAGTACAGTAGATCTTTAAATGAATAAGCAGAACTATATGTAGTAACATAAACAGATCTCTATAAAACTGCTAAATCAAAGACCACACTGAAAAGTGATGATACTATCTGTAGTTAAAGCAAAAACCCAATCCTACCTGTGAATTTATATACATGTACCAATAGATAGTGAATATGGAAAGATAAATAGACCAACCTATTCCCTGCATTAACTCAGGGAAAACGGATTATAACTTTTATTATTTATTTTGATTACTACTTAACTTTCTAAAATAAAAATCAGACAATACTTATGACTTAAGGAATGAAAGTTCAGATGTCTAAAAAAGAAATAAATCAAAAACTTACTAAATTTTTCACCCAGCATGTGAAGAATCTCTAAAGCCATCCAATGGATATCTAAGTAGAGATGTAATAAATGCCATGATGGAGGAAAAAGCTGTGAACGACATCATCCAGTACAATTGAAAATTCATAATACTTTACTAAGTACTCTGTAGTATTTCAAAATATTCCGCCATATACACAAGGGTAAAGAACCAGTTAACCTACCACTACTCAAAAACTCAGGGAAAATCTGCATTGTTCATTGGAGTATTCTTTCAATGAAGATCTTTGAATTGAAAGCAGGATATATTTTCAACCATTGGTTTTAGACCCATTTTGAGGCTGCTCAATAGATTTGTAGAATCTTCCCTGCAACCAATGTCCAATTCTACTAAAGTTGTAAGGCAGTCAAAGAATTTTTAGAAACATTTTCATGACTTTGTTTTGGAATTTAGCTAGCAAATATATTTTTTAATGTAATGAGTACCCAAAAACTTCTATATTTAAAAAAAAAAAAAGAGCTTCAGACTATCATGTAGACATTATAGTCATCTTTTTTTAAGAAGTGGAAGATGAAAGAGGTGGAAAAATTTGTCTCTTAATTTATGCATTAAGATTCAAATGCAATTCTATCTGACTCTAAAGCCAGAATTTTTATCCAGTGTGCTGCACTGGGTTCTCAATAACCTTCATCTAGTCTACACTGAGCACCACTATAAAGATAAATACAATGACACAACAAGTTCTAATTAGAACATCAGGTAAGAATGATGCAGAAGCAACTTGTTTTATCATATACACAAACAAAATAAAATGCAAGACTAATAAAACTGTATTGGCACAAAAATTGATAAAAAATAGCAAGAATAAGAAGAAAGAGATAGTT
Source organism: Urocitellus parryii (assembly GCF_045843805.1). NCBI lineage: Eukaryota > Metazoa > Chordata > Mammalia > Rodentia > Sciuridae > Urocitellus > Urocitellus parryii. Next base: position 63,647,899 of record NC_135538.1, on the reverse strand, counting down.
ACATATACAATCTCAAGTCATGGGGAAAGCATAGATCATTTAGTAAGATAGGGTTGTTGACTTACCTATTTGAAGAAATTAAAGTAAGATTTCCTACCTCATTACACATTTTAAAAAAATGTATAAACCAAAATATTTCTTAACAACACCATAGATAACACTACAGAATAATCAATAAATACAACTTAAATGATCTACCTGAGAAGTCAGCTTAATTGGTAAAAAAATAGATGAAAATATCTGTGATATATAACACCCAATAAATAATATCTCACATATTAAGTTTATAAAAAACAATAAAAGACAGATGCTCAATTAGAAATGCTACCTAAAATAAGACTATTCACATGCAAGATTGATAAAAAAATATTAAATATAAAGTCTTAAAAGATGTTTTTTTTTATTTTCTAAGATTTCTGGTTGTTCCAGAAGAACAGTATTTCAGTGTGTGATTTGTTTATTTGTTGAAGACTTTAAGGTCCCATGGTTTAAAAATTCAGTCTTCTGGGCTTCAAACAACCTGTTTTCAAATCTGCCTAATTAAAAAGTCTGTGAAAGGCAAAATCTAGAATGAGGACCCTTGTGCACAAACATCTATTTCTGCTGCTTGATAAATTATTCATTTTTATTTTCTTAACATTTGATGGATATCCAAGAAATAATAACCAGTGCAATTTATAGAAGGCAAAAAAATGGGGGCGGGGAATAGACCTCCTTCCACAATTTACCCATGGCTGTATTAAATAACTAAAAGCAATTATTTACTTGTTTTCTATGGATTAGACATATTAACCTATGAATTCAGTTGGAACTCTATTTCCTTCATTATTAAATAAACTAATCTCTGATTTAAAAAAAAAAGTGTGAACTCTTTGGAGTTTTGGTATGATTTCACAGAAATACATAAAAAATTATATCTTACATTTTGTATCTTACATTAGACATATTTTCTGAAAAATAAAAAATTACTCAAATTGATAAAGTAAAATATAACAGAAAAGGAGTTCAGAGTTCAGGGAATCTCAATCTAAACTCATTAAAACTTATCATTTATAATCAGTTCCATTTTCATATGGTGAATTTTTTATTAACTATATAATATATATATATAATTTTTTATAAACTAGACTACACTAATAATTTGATTTTTAATTTTTTAAAAGCAACCTTCAGAGAGAATAATTATCACAGGTAGGGAAATAAGAACACAATTAAAATTATCTCAATAATATTCCAAAGAGGTCTAGAAAGTCAGAATATTTAAAATGATGTCGTTTTCAAAGTGTACTTTTTTAGGAGATGTTTAATCATAATACAATATAAGCAGCAGCTTTCACAAATCCTTATCAATAAGGAAGATAAAACAAATTTTAGAGACAGAGATTCTTTTTGCAACTTTTTCTATATTGTCATGAACAGGAAAAACAATAATTATTTTTAAGCCCTTCATGCATATTAATTTATTTGAATTTTCCAATAATTTTAGGAAATTATACAACTTACATAGGTGGAGAAACTGAAGCAAAGACATTACTTGCTTTGAACTAATTAATAAAGAGGGGACCAGGATCTAATCTCATGCAGTGTTTGTACCAGGGTTGTAACATTGACTGATTTTTCCCATTCTGGAATAAATATTCCCTGTGAGGAAAAAAGTCTGAGAATTTAAAATTTAAATGAAACAAATCAAACCTTAGTCTGGTTTTGATTTAAATATGCTCCCAGATGAATATTGGGAAGTTCAGATAGGTGTCCAATATACAAAAGTAATCCACGAAGTTCATCAACCAACACTGAGGGAAGCTGAGCCTCCAAAGTCTCATAAGGATGGACAGGAACATAAGACTCAGCATCCTGTATTTTCAGGCATCTAAAAAGTAATTGGATACAATAAATAACCACTGTCTGGATAAATATACCCATAAAAATTCATGCATTAATCAAAATACTCATCTGTCATCCTACCTGAAGATGAAAACTTTAACATAATGGAGAAATATGACACACTGCTTCCTGATATTATCTGCTTTGCAATGTAGGGTTGATATCTTCCCTGAAACCAAAATGAACAATGTTAACTATAGTTTAAACAATTACCAGTGAGCAGTGAAGAAAAATTTTACAGGCTACACCAGCAGTAATTTGGTCTAGTAACTTTTTCTTTTTTTTTTTATTAGTTGCGCATGACAATACAATGGTCTTGACATATCATACATTTGAATCAAACGGAGTATAATTTCTCATTTTTCCAAGTGTACAGGTTGCAAAATCACATTAGTTATACAGACACGTATATACATATAGCAATACTAGTGTCTATTTTATTCTGCTGCCCTTCCTATGCCCCTTTACCCTCCTCTCCCCTCCCATCACTTCTCTCTACCCAATCTAATGTGACACATTTCTTTTTTTCCCCCCTCACATCATCATACATGTATTTTGTATAACAATGATGGTCTTCTTCCATCTCCCATGCAATTCCCCTTCTCCCTCCCAGTAACTTTTTCTGCTGATTCCTGTGACTCTTGCACACCCCCACCTCATGCCTCCACAACTGCTCTTAAAAAGGTCAGCAACTGTGTTGCCTGATCTAATGGATATTACCTATCCTCAGGAACTTGCCTTTGAAGTTGCACTGGCTTCACTGAGCCTACATACTGCCAGTCTTCTTTCTTTCTTGTGTGTCCTTTCTCCTAACTCTTCTTTACTGATTGATCTTTCTTTCTCAATGCTACTACTAATATGAGGTCTCCTCAGGATTCAGTACTAATTCCCCTCCTCTCTTTACATCTCTTCCTACCTATATGATCTTATCTGTTCCTTTATCAATAAATGATATTGACTCCAAAAGTCTTATCTATATCACACACTTTTCTTTTATACTTCAGACCTTGAATGCTAAATTGCCTAACATTTATACATAGACATTACTGTCTGACAGCATGCCCTTACATTGCAAATAATATACCTTTTGATGGCTTCCAAAATCAGTTCATGCTGTGTACATTTTTTCCCTTCCATTAAATGAAACCACCAGTAGCCTATATCATTTTTAATTCTTTCATTTCCTTTAACCTCAGACCAATCCATCAGCCCTATTTAGTTTACAACACAATACACCTTCAAACTGTCCATTTTCCCTATAATCCATTTACCTTAATCCACTACAAAAGGACTCCTAACAAGTCTTCCCACATCCTTCTTTGCCTCCCTTTGATCCAAGTACAAAATTAATATATTATTTTTGGTTACTCCATCAAAACCACCAAAAGTATCAACTATACTTAGAATGAAATTAAAACCAATGATTTATAAGGCCCCAAATGACCTTTAAATAGTTCCTTTCTTTCTCCCAACCTTGACCCATGCTCTTTCCCTCACTTACCTTAACCTTTATATCAGTAAGAATTATCTAGGTAATTACTACATGTAAAACACTGATTACCACTATAATAAGTAAGAAACAATCACTAAACAAAATAAGAGAAAATGTGATGAGAATTATAGACAACAAATTAAACATAGAACAAAATTTCTAAGTTTGAGTTCAAATAAAAAAAAAAAAAAACAAACATGCCCACTACTTTGGCAAAACTAATAGGACAATAAGTATAAAGTTGTTGTGTAAATACTTCCATATTAATCAGCACTTAGGTGAATCTCCAATTCACCAATAAAAGTCATATCCTCACCATACTTTGAAGACAGTTTGTTCCCTCCAAAATGCATGGTGGTGTTGGGAGGTAGGGGTCTTTAAGAGGTGATTAGATCATTAAGAGGAACGGATGCTATCTCACAGAGAGTGTTCTCATTGTTGAAGAACTGGATTAATTACTAGGATAGCCGGCTGGGGCTGCTACATAGCAAAGCCACTCCTCACGTTTTGCCTCTTTTAAATGTGCCCATGATACCATCTACTTTGTTAGGACGCTGCATGAGGCCCTTACCAAATGCAGCTGCCAGATCTTGAACTTTCCAGCTTTCACAATCATACCTAAAAGAACCTCTTTCATGAATTATTTAGTCTGCAGTACTCAGTTATAGCTACAGAAAGGGGACTATGACAATCCTCATTTTCACAATTCTCAGCTTCTAAAAGCAGTACCGCCTAACAATAATTGCTGTGAACTTTTACATCCATGCAAGATGGAGTAATAGGATTATTTATCCATCTCCCACTGTAAACTTAAAAAATAACCATAAAAATAAAATAAGTTTTCAGGCATTGCACATAAGACAATACAAGATCGCTATCTCAGAATGAAGGTGAAATCCATGAGTGCATTGGCTTCTCATCTAAAGAGTTTCCAGGGTGTGGGACAGGGGAGACAGCCCAGAGAGAGCCCACTTGTTGCACTATCGAGATGATATCTGAGTTAAGAAAAATCTAAATTTATAGGGAAAAAGTACCAAGGGAGAAAGAAGCCTATTTAAACACCTCTAAAAAATGCAGCAAGGGTCTCCCTTGGTTCTTTGATTAAGTACCAATCTGTTCAAAGATGACAAAAAATTACCCAAGGCCACAGAAAAACACCAGAAAACATTTCCCTATAAAGCTTACACAAGTGAACAGATCAAGTTCCCACCAGCAAGAAGAAAAAAATAAAAGACCTCTTAAAATACCAGTCACCAGAAAGAATACTGAGAAGATTCACTAGGTTAATTTACTATGCTACATTAGCATTCCACCTCAAGGAGGACTTTTCTTTTGCTTTTTCCCCGTCCTCTCATTCTTTTTTTTTTTTTTTTTTTTGGTACAGGGTATTGCTAAATTGACCATGCTGGCCTAATACTTGGAATCTTTTCACCTCAACCTCCAGAGAACTTAGGATTATAGGCATACACCATGACATTTAGCTTAAAGGGGGCTTTTTTAAAGCCCTAATGAAATTTAAAACAAACTTCAAAAAGAGTCAGTGGATTACAAGTATTCAATAGAAAGCCAGAACAAATTTGACAAAGGAATGTAAGAAAATATAAAAAGTAGCAATTTAAAATCCATAATGTACATTATACAATAAAACAGTATTAAACAGATATTCCAAGCAGAAAAATGTCACAGAACCAGGAGAAAAACCAATCAATACAAAGAGATCCAGAAATGAAAGTGATGAAAGAATCAGCAGTCAACTAACTTACAAAGTGATTACACACATAATCCACATATGCAAGATAGATGGAAAAAAAATTTAAGGACAGAAATCAAAAATATTGAAAAAAATCTAGATGGAATGTCTAGATAAAAAAATTAAATTTGAGATAATCAAGAGAACATGTGCTACCTTAACTAGAAAGCAACCCGGAAAGGTAAGGAAGAGGGCAGCACTATAGGCACTGGCAGGAAGGATTCCCACATAAAAGTTGGGAAGAATTGAGGGCCAAGGCTAGCTGCACAAATTTATTATCAATGTTGTGACATACTGCTTGGCAGGGACCACTTGATCTATGGATTATCTCTAATACTGCTAGCCTTCCAAAAAAGTCTGTCATTAAGAACTTTTTTTCACCAAGAAAAAGAACCAAAGTGTCAGCATGAAAAATAACCACTTAAAGAAAGATAGTCATAAGCCAGTATCTGCAGGGATTATTGCCAGTACCCACTGTGAATACCAAAATTTGCAGATGCTTAAATCTTTGATATAAAATAGTGTAGTAATCTGCCCTCCCCTCCCCCCACAGATGTAGAACCCACAGACACAAAGGGCTGTCTGTAGTGGTTTTAGGTTATTAGGTATATAGTATAATAATCTTAGGTAATAAACACCTTCCCTAAATCCAATTCATTTTAGATAGTAAAAGTATTATTTTTGCTCTTTTCACTAAAATCCTTTGATTTGCAGATCCCTTGATGTTTTGAAGTCAAATTTACATTATTCGTCATAGTTTTTAAAACACACTGTGATTTCATCCCTTCTAAATTTTTCACTCTCACATAAACTCTGATGTAAACACACAAAGTATTATTCATTCCATGCTCCCTAAAACTTTATGCTTTCATATCTTCCATTTTCCTTGCTTTGATAAGCAAATAAACCTCTCTTTGACTAAAAGCATATTATGGTCATCTTTGGTAGCTGAGCATCACTAATGATAGACACTGGGCTAAGGTCTTACATGTGTTAAGGGATTTAATCATCACAATATCTCACTGTGGTAAGAACTATTACTTGGTGTGAGATCTGCAATTAGCTAAGTTCAGAGCCAGGCTGATCACAAAGTAACAACTTAGAATTCTACAATGCACTAAAAATGTTGGAAAGGAAAAGCAGCTAGCCTGTAATAAAACAATATTGACCTTCAATTTCCTTTAGAACCTTAACTATACCAAGCCCCCTTAAGTCAGTAATCCATTAAATGCCAAAAGAAAAAAAAAGCAAAAAGCAGAATTTTGTTACTTTTAATTTCTTGTTTAGTTCTCCATCCCGCCCAACACCTCCAAAACAAGTAGTAATTCACTTCAGAGAAGTTTAGCTTCCTTAAATCAGTTTTACATTTAAGACCTACACATTTGAAAAAAAATGCTATAAACCTTAACCATAACAAAATGTAAATGTCATATTTTTTTCTGAATTCTGCATTCACTATATTATGAATTTCTAACCCAACACATCCCTCATATTATGATATCCCAATTACATTCTTACAGACCCATGTGCAATTCATGCAATGGAGCCACATTCCTTTTTGCCACTAAATGCACTTTAACTTACCAAAATCACAGCTGACCTGTAATAAGGTTTCCAAGTTGTATAGCTGTTGCCTAATTTAAAAATGGTAAAGAGAGAGTTAATTTTAGTATAGCTTAAAGCATATTTAACAACTACAGAGACAATGTTTCCATGCCTATTAAATAGCTTTAATACAATTTAGTTATGGATGATATTTAACATTTTGTGAGTGTTTATTAAAAGTCAGATTTAGATAGCAAAATTTTTTAAAGAACAGAAAACACACCTTTGACCTTCCAAAAATTAAAAGATGCACAGATCTCAGAAATCTCAGAAAGGTGTATTAAAAGGTACATGGATCCCAGAAATTATTTCAAGTATCTCAGCTCTCAATCAATGAAATACAGTTAATATCTTTAGAAAGTTTGATACATAAAACATTCTAGATCAACAGTATTATAAGAAAATGTTACATTGTATTATATAGTAGTTTGAAAAATGCAGTAGTTTGAAAAAAGTAGTTTGAATTATGCAGACTGAAGTTATCATGGAAAGCCATATTCGTTTCCCTCTGATTTCTTGATATTCACCTTCTCTTGCTATTCTTCCTACTTGCCTTCAGTCTCTTTAAATATTAGCCCATATTCATAACTTATGTGGAGATTACAAAGATTCATTCAGCCTATTCTCTCAATAAAACACACAACATGGCACAGATACAATGTCTCTTTAGAAGGTCTTATGGAATAAGAGTGGAATTCAGGACCTCTTCATTTTCATTTAAATGTACCATATATACATTTTTTTTTAAGAGAAAGAGAGAGAGAGAGAGAGAGAGAGAGAATTTTTTAATATTTATTTTTTAGTTTTCAAAGGACACAACATCTTTGTTTGTATGTGGTGCTGAGGCTCGGACCTGGGCGGCACGCATGCCAGGCAAGCACGCTACTGCTTGAGCCACATCCCCAGCCCCCATATATACATTTTTAATGTGTTTTTAGATACTTTGCCCTAAAGTTGAGCAATAAGCACAACTGATTTGATTTAAAATAATCTTAAAATCTAAGTACAGACTGTGTTATATGTAATGAACAACTAATTTAATCCTGCTAATTGTACTAATGACATATAGTTAAAAAAAAAAAAAATCCCAGCCAGGCACAGTGGTATACGCCTGTTAATTCCAACTACTAGGAGGCTGAGGCAGGAGGAACCCTTGAGGCTTGACTATGAAACAACCATAGTTTTAAGAAACACATTATGAAGTATTTTAGGATGAAATGGCATGATACCTAAAACTTATTTATAAATACTGTACCAAAGAACAGGGGATAAGACAGAAAAAAATGTGATAAAATCTTGATGCTTATTGTAATGAGAGTATATGGGAGTTGATAATACTATTCTATTTTTGTGTATATTTGAAACTTTTCATTAAAGTATTTTTTTAAAAATCTTGCCTAAATAGAGAATTAATTACATTCTTACTATGCTGTTTATTCTCAAAAGTTCATTGAAAGACTTTGGCTATTAAGTAATAAAGGATTTTAATTTTTCTTCCAAAATTTACATTATGGTTCAAAGCTTAACTATTTGTTTTCTACAAACATGTCAACTACAAACAAAGATTCTGAAAAAATCAATAAAAAGCAACCATTAAAACTATTACTCCAGGGCTAGGGCTGTGGCTCAGTGGTAGCACACTTGTCTGGCATGTGTAAGGCACTGGGTTCAATTCTCAGCACCACATATAAATAAATAAAATAAAGGTCTATCAGCATTACTGCTTAACTACTATTATTAGTAAGAAAATAAAGTGCGCAACAAGCACAATTCCACAGATGTTTTTGTAATTAGTACAGAAATCACCCAGCAATGTAACTCACAAAAATGATCACCATCTACACGCATAGGGAGTTAAACACATACATACACACACACACACACACACACACACACACACACACACACACACCTGAATAAATTAAAGAGATCTCTAGATGAATTCACTAATGCTGTTTCGGTAACCCACTGAATGCCAAATATTTCCACTGTATCCTCTTCAAAATTTGTTGGTAAAGGATCGAGATTCAAAATTAATCTGAAATATATAAAAAAAAAAAGCCTGATTTAATCTCATCAATGCTAAATGTCATAATATAGCATGTCCTTTTTCACATTATTTGAATTCACATTATTCATGACATGTAATAAGTCAGGAAATGCACTGGCACCTTACATATCTGGATTACTATGGCCAGATTGTACTAAAATTTCATTCTTGCATGGTGATAAAATTTAAAAATACAGCTAAAGATCTAAAAGGATTCAAGGGCACACACTCTTGCCTGATTTTACTAGTGATTTTCAGTTGTAATATTTCATTCCTTGGGGCAACATTTAACTTAACATTTAACAGTCAAAAGTTATTATGTTTATGTCTAGGGAATAGCATAATCCAAGTTGGGGAATCTCTTTTAAGGTCTCCAACAAGGTGTAAATATAAAATCAACAAAAATTATTTCCTTGATGACTGAAATTCCCTCAGTAGGTACTGCCAAAATATTTCAAGAGTGTAGTTTTACTGTAGTATGAATATACCTGATCAGAGCAAAAATAAGTCCATGACTTCCATAGGTATAGATAGGATTTGAAGTAACTGTGGCAACAGAAATGTGTATGTCTTGCTTAAAAATTATCAAAAGAGCTAGACTATTATAGTCACTAAAAGGAAATACCATTTTAAAAGGCCCTAGTGTTTTATAATTCACTTTGATTAAAAGATAAATTAGTGCCCAGTTCCCCACCCCCACAGGGGAGGTAGCAGTAAGGTAAAAGAACATCAGTTTCCAAGGAACTCCTCTTTAATACTCAAAATACTTTTAGGTGTGCTCTAACCAGGAAGCCAACAACAGAACTAATTAATTTGCATCCTTATTGATACAATAAGCCTATTTACAAAACACGGTTGGGCAAATGCCAAAATTTATAATAAACTGAAATGAAAACATTCCTAACAAACTGATGAATAATCAGATAAGGGATAAACAGTCTCTTACTTTTTTTTTTTTTTTTTTTAACCTACCGTTTAAGGGCTCCACTAGCAAGATAGGATTCTCCAGAAAAATTTTGTCCTGGTCCTCGGTTGTCAAAAGCACAGGAAAAGGAAGGGGGTTTGCACCATTCTGTCCCCAGTTCCAACTCTAAACTGTCAGTAAGGAATGTCGACGCAACATAACAATCATCCATTATTTACTTCATGTCCTGAAATGTTGTGTTTCCTTATGATTACCATTAAGGCACCAAAGAGAAGTTGTAAAAAGATTCCTGAAAGTGAAACGAGCCGAAAGATTAGGAGTTACCTTAGAAAGTTCCTAAAACACTCCATAGCACAAAGGGAAAAAAAAAAAATTTACCCTCCCCAGGTTCCTACGCCGCCAAGTCAACCCAGATCAAGGCTGTCAGACCAACGCTCCCCCGACTGGCTGTGTGGCACTGTTGTAAACTCTGCTTCCTTGTCGGATTCTGCCGGCTGGGACAGGGAAATGTTTGCAGAACGGATCCAGCTTCAGCTCTGAGCCCGCCTCGAACTGCGTGCGCCCTCTCCTAAGTTGCTAAACCTCACTCCGCCGGTACCCAGGTGGCAGGGTGGAGAAAGCTCCCTTGCAGGCTGGGGCAAATTACACCGGGCAACTACTCCTGGGCACCACTCCTTCTAACGCGTGTAAGAGACACACACCAGCAGCACTCAAGCAGTGGGTGAGCGGAGCCGGCGTCCGGAGCATCAGGCTGCAACAAGGCCCGGACGACTCCCCTTCCCCCACGGTGCCCGTCGTACCTGACCTTACCTGCAGTCCGGGAGATCTGCTCCCCAAGATCACCTCTACCGCCCCGGAGTTCATGGGATCTAAACCGGAAACAGGCAAAATTCCCGCCAAGGTGCGCCCGCGCTCTGGAAGGGCGGGGCCACGGCGTACCCCGCCCCCGGCTCCCAGTCCTCTCGCGATGTCTTCACAGAAACTCCTCGCTCTCGGCGAGCTCTCGCGAGAGATAAGGATACGCTGCGCGTTTACACCTTTTCTTTCTTCTGTACCTGTAATTGGGACTTCAGCTGGAAGGCGGGGTTTCGTTCGAAAATGAAATTAATAATTGAGGCAAAGGTGAGGAGGGCCTATGAAGAGAGGGGTTAGCCTCCTGCTTGACCCAACAACAGCATTCTTCGAGGGTGGGTCTTTGTCACACCCAGAGGCATTGCAGCCCCCTTTTTTTTTCTGCTCAAGTGCCTGGAAGTCTTTTCTGCTCAAGTGCCTGGAAGTCTTTTTTTTTGCCCATAGGCTAGACAGGACAAGAAGCTAATCCACTGTTTTGAAACACTACGGGTCCTGTGGCCCTTTAGATACAAAGACTGTTGCTTACTTTCTTCACAACACATGTGGAGAAGGTTAGCAGGATTTTGTAAAAATGTTATTTCTTTCTCAGCGTTTTGCTTATCTTGTCCAAGTGTTCTTTAAGATTGAGACCTCAGAAGTCTTTTCAGAGAAACTCAGAGAAAAACAGAATTTCTAATTCAAATGCCTTTTCTAATTAAGTATTCGGTATTGCCCCAGCTCTCCACAATAGTTTGTCTTGCTGACTTCAGTCCTGTATGGGGAACCTATCATAACCCTCTCTGTTTAAATCAAATAACCACACATTTTCTGACAAATGGGATGAAGTGAGAAAAAAGCACAATATAATCTCTATTCTGAGCAGTTTAGGGCTACTGGGATGGGTGTTTATTCTGCTCAGTTGATGTAACATGAGACCTGATGGTTTGTTATGGACTACTGCGTCTCACTTATGGTCCATAGTCTAACTGTAGCATGTCGATGTCCTCCAACATTGATTCTAAAGGTATATTGCTTAGATATGAAAATAATGTGACCTGGCGCTGTGTTTAAGAGAATTTGGTCAACAAGGCCAATATATTCATCCTCAGATCAAAGTAGACTCATTGTGTTTTTTTTTTTTTTCTTTTTAAGTGTTTGTTGTTAAGTGATTAACTTGCTTTAATCTGTTGAGTGGGATGGAAGAACAGTTCTAACTTAATTTAGTACTATTAACATGTCAGTAAGAATCTCCATCAGGTAATATATGACTTGATCAAGAAAAGTGTTTGATGGTTGTTTAATGAAATGGTCATTTACATAGGTGTGGACAGGATTACCAGAATACAAAAGTGATATTGACATACCCAAAGCTAATAAGAGAGACCTAAGAAGTTAAGGGAGGAGAGATTACCAGGGAGCAGTGAAGTTTATTACTAAGTGTGACAGTCACCAGCCCCTTATGGTGCCTTCATAAGAACATAACCATTGCCTACCTAGAACCCAACAGGAAAGGAGCTGGAAGTTAATTACCCAAAGTGCTTTCCCCCCGAAACTCTCCAGTTTCTACTGGTGTTTCTCATTGGCCAAAACCAATATGAAAACGGGAAGGGTTGCAGTCCTTATAATTACTTCTGTAGTTGATGGAACAGGTAGACAGAAAATTAGTATAGATAAGAAGACCCAAGTAGCACTGTCAACCAGTTTACATGCCACTCAACCCAATGATAGCAGAATAACATTCTTGACACATGGAACATTCATGAAGATAAACCATATTCCAAGCCATACAACAAATGTCATCAATTTTAAAAGGATCAAGGGCTGGGAATGTAGCTTAATGGTAGAGTGCTTCCATAGCATGCTCTCAGAGAGGCCCTCAGTTTGAAATGCAAAGAAAAATGAAATATTGAAATCATACAAAATATATTGTTTGACAATAATAAATTTTTAAACTATTTGTAATAGAGAAGAAGAAAAAGCTCAATTCAGTAATTTAAGCATCTATCTTAAGAAGATAGGGAAAAAAATCTAGTATATTAAAGCTTGAACCAACCAGCAAATGGAGAAAATAATAGAGTAGAAATAAATGGAATAGAATAAGAGGAAATAAGTAAAAACAAAAGTTATTTGCAAAGATCAACATGTAATTAATAAAACCTCTAACTGGACTTATCAAAAAGAAAAAGAAGACACAAATTAACATTATTAAGAATTATATAGTTGTCATTAATAATTTTATAAACACTAAAAGGAAAAGAATATTAAGAATATTGTGTCATGGAAAAATGATGAAATGAACAAATTCCTTCAAAGACATGAACTACTCACACAGCTCACAAAAGATGAAAAGGATAAATTAAATGGCTTTAAAATTCATCATTTGAATCTTTGGTTATGCCCCACTCCTGACCATACACATTCCACACTTCTTAGAATGGCTTTAGTGTTAAATTCTCCCAAATATTCAAGGAAGGAATAATGCCAATTCTACACTAAGTCGTCTAGAAAACAGGATTGAATACTTCAACTCATTTTACAAGGCTGGTATTGCATCAATATCAAAACCTGACAAAGACAAGAAAAAGATTACAATCCAATATCGCTTGCCGAGATAGAGGCAGAAATTTTAGAAAGTAAAATTCAGCAATATATAAAAAATGACATGTAAGAAAATCATTTTTATCTTAGGAATGCAAGTTTGTTTCAAATTTTAAAAAGCATTCAGTATAACTCATTGTATCAGCAAATTATAAAAGGAAAAATCACATCATCATAATAGATGAAAAGTTTATTTGAAAAAATAAGTATTCATTCATGATAAACTCTGCAAGCTAAATTTTTCCTTACTTGATATGTGATATCCATGATAAATGTACTATTTGCATCATATTTATTCATGAAAATGAATGCTGTCTCCCTAAGATTGAGAACAAGGCAATTTTGGTCTGCTTTTCTCACTTTTTTTCACCTTTTATTGGAGATTATTAGCCAAAGCAATAAGCTATGAGAAAGAAATAAAAGTTAAGTTAGAAGGAAAAAAAATAAACCTGGTCTTCATTCTTAGATGAAATTCTCATAGAAAATCCTAAAGAAGCTCTACAGCTACTAAAACTAGTAGTAAATTTTGCAGTTTGGCAAGATTCAGTGATAATATAAAAAAAATTAATTGCATTGTATAGACAAATTAACATTTGGAATTGTAATTTAAAAAACAATACCAGCTGGGCACAGTAGCACTTGCTTCTAATCCTAGTGACTCAAGAGGCTGAGGCAGGAGAATTCCAAGATGGAGGCCAACCTCAGGAATTTAGTGAGACTCTGACTCAAAATAAAAAACGCTGGTGATATATCTCAGTAGTGGAGTACCCCAGTTAGTTCAATCCCCAGTAACAAAAATTAAATTAAATTTAAAAAACTATTTAATGCATGGAAATTACTACTTACTTACAAATATGTAAAATAGGTGCTTAAATTTGTATGCTGATTACCAAATGTTGCTGAGAAAAATCCAAGAATATCCAATTAAATAGAATGATATAACTAAATGGAAGACTAAATGTTCTTAATATTTCTCCTGAAATGTAAACATGGAATCAATGGCTTGCCAGCAAAAATCTCAGTGATCTTTTGTGGAAATTGACAAATGCATTTAAAATTAATATGGAAAAGCAAAGGACTTATATAACCAAATAACCAAAGCAGATTTGAATTTTAGAGCAGAAGTAGAAGATTCACATTCTCACTTTTTATGAATTATTATAAAGTTATAGTAATCAAAACAGTGTGGTATTGATCTAAGTATATATAACCAATTGATGTAACAGTATAGAGAGTCCAGGCAGAGATACCCCACTTATATATGATCAACTAATTTTTGGCAAAAATAATTCAATGATAGTCTTTTCAACAAGTGCTAGAAGTATTGGATATTGGCACACTTAAGAATGGACTTTTACCTTTAACTCATTGTTTACAAAATTAAAATCAGTATTGATCATAAATCTAAATGTAAAAACTAAAATTATAAAACTTTTATCTATTTAGATGGCTATTAAAAAAGGGAACTGCCAATAAAGAAGGGCAAGAGATAAGCTAGTCCTCGGAAGAAAAATAAAATAAATGTGGTCTAGTATGATGTCTGTCATGAAATCCAGGAGGTGTATTTTATGAAAGAATGGATACTCTGTCAAATTCTACTGAAAGGTGTTGCAATATGGGATGGGATCAGGATCATTCCGGGTGGATTGGGCTGGCATTGAAAAAAACCACACAAACACAGAAAAAACCTTTTTCGGGGTTCAGGATGGCTATGCAGCCTCAAGAATCAAGCTCCCATGCTGGAGCGCATGGAGAGCAAGGGAGGCAAGAGGCAGGCAAGAGAGCAAGCACAACTGAAACCCCCTTATTTACTGGGGAGAAGCCATTCATACAATATTCCACACAAATAAGACAAGGGATTGGATTTCAGAGGGTGCATTCTTGCTTGGTGATGTCTTGTCGTCAGCAGTTTGACTGACATCTTAGAAAGTCATACCCATCTCAAGTGTTGTGTGGAGAGAAATGGCACACATACATCCCACAGCCCAATCAATGAGCAGCATCTGCAAGGTTCCTCCTACGCATAGCTTACACACCCAGCCCATGGATGGCTCTAAACAATGAGGTTTCAGAGGTGGTAAGAACTCTATTGGAAATTGGATTAGAGGCCATTCTTTTTATGTTCTGAAAAAGAAGTTGTCTGTATTTTCCGCATGTCCTGAGACTTTCTGTGAGGCTGAATTTAAAGGTGATCGACTCATTAATCTGGTGGAGGAAATTTCAAGGGATGACAGCTTCAGGATATGGCATAGATATTACTGGAAGATTTTAGTCAAGTTTATTGTGATGATTGTGAGCAGAAAGCAAAGCAAAAAGATTTGAAAAACTTGGGAGCTTGGCTACAAAACTGCAAGAAAAACTAGGGCTAATAATATTGTGATTGTTAAAGGTTTAATGGTCACTAGATGCTAAATACTTCATCCAGAGACAATAGGAAAGATTACTTGAAGGCATCTCAGGAATTGGCAAGGCCACACCCATCTTGGGGTCAAGGTTGTAAAAGTAAAAATTCCTTTGAGAAGTGATTGTTGGGTCCTCCAGTCACACCCTAACACCTTGGTAACACAGAGGCACCTAGGAAGTTGCTTCATCATGCTCAGCTCCTCATGCATTTAGAGACTCTTGCAGCCCTGTTCCCAGGATGCTTGGCACTGCTGGAAACAGTGGTAGATCTTTGTGTCAACCACAAGATGCTGATTCTGCAGGTTTGCAGGATATTGGAGTTGGGTCATGGAGGTTATCACTGAGATTTTAAAGAAAGGCCTGGGAGGCTAGGCAAGGTATAGAGTCCCTGCAGGCAGCCCTTGAAGATTTGAGGAGGAAGCAAAACCTGCAGTAGAGACCTCCAAGTTTAAGAGATGCCAATACGTGGGACTTACAAGGAAAGCTGAAGAATTTGAGTAGACAAGCCAAGAGAGATGCAATGTGATTTGCAACCATCAAGACCATAGAGGCAGAGCTACACAGGCCCTTTGGAAACAGCATTATGATGCCATGTGCCCCAGGTGTTAGACATGGAGCTACATGACTAGTTTGCTCAGCTGGATTTTGGTCTTGCTTTGGTCCCAGCCCTTCTATCTATGCCACTGTTTCTACACATGAAAATATTAAACTATGCCTTTTCATATTGGATATATGTAACTTGCTTTTGATTTTTATGGGAGTGAACATGTGAGTTTGCCTACTGTCTCAGAGGAGACTGTGGACTTGGACTTTTGGGCAATCCTGGAACTGTTGAGACTATGGGTACTCTTGAAAATGGACTAAATTAATTTTGCACTGTGAGATAAGCATAAACTTTTGGGGCAGGTCTAGAATGTTATGCTTTAGATAGGAGGTATGCCCCAAAAGCTGAAGTGTGAGACAATGCAAGAAAGTTTAGAGGTTAGATGATTAGATTATGAGAGTTTTAGCTTAATCAGTGCATTAATCCTCTGAACAGGGTCAACTGGATGGCAACTATATATAGGTAGGTAGGATATGGCTGGAGAAGCTGGGTCATTGTATTACCATATAGGAGTGTTGGGTTTTTTGTCTCCATTTGTCAAAGAATTGAAGAAGAGGACACAGAGATAGAAAGCAAGCAGCAGGTTTATTTTAACAGAGACAGACTTGTCCAAAGAGAAGTGTTCACAGTGATGGGAGTCCAGTGGGGGTGCCACAACCTACACAGCCAACCTTAGAAACTGACAAGGGGTAGTGGAGTATTTATAAAAACACACAAACACTTATATAGAGAAAACTGGGACCAGGTGGGACACCAATCTCTAACTGAGGAAAAGTGACCCAGAGCTAGCTCAGCAGGTTTATTATATAGGGTCTCACAATCAGGAAGTTAGTGAATATTGTTGTTTGTGCACTAAAAAGTTGCAGAACTAGAAACATTTTTGTAGCTATTGTACTATTTCAGTGCTAGGAACATCCTGTTATCCTGCTGTACCCAGGAAGACCATCATCCAGACTTTCTGCAAAGTGGGCAGGCTTGAAGTCTGTAGCACTTGCAAGATATTTTAGTTATCTTGTTATGCTCAGAATTCTCTATCTCTGGCAGCTGGTGTCTGGCTCAAGGTCAGTACTATTATTGTTCTATACCTTTTCAAAGGATTTCCTCAGGTGGGGCTTTACCAGAGCTCCTGGGCAATCTTGTACTGCACCTTCACACAGAAAGTTTCTGGAACAAAGTGCAGCCATAGCTCCAAGGCAGTCAAAAACCATGATCTAAGTCACTGCTCTCCAAATAGGGGAGTTTTGGCTTGTTCTTTTTATGGTGTCTGTAATTTCTTTCCTTTCCTTATCTCCTCCCCAGTTAATACTCTCTTCATCATTATTGATTGGTGCTCCATGTGTCCAGCAACTGTTTTAGTTTTTCTGTTGGATCTTCCATTTAGAAGCATGAGTACAGAAGTGTCTGATTGATTGGGTTCCCTGCTTGTGTACATGAACACTTTGGTCAACCAGGAAATTGACCTCATTAGAAAACCCCCTCCATGCTCCTTTGTTCTAACCCTGCCCCCATTCTCCTCACTTGCCATCTTGCTCTGGCTGCCTAGGCCCTTCTACATCTCTCTTAATTGAGGGCATGCTTTGGGGGTGTATATGTGTGAGCTAAGCTTTGTCTTTCTCTTCTTCCTATTGCCATGTCCCCAGCTGCTTTCCTTCAGCACACCCTACCACCATGATATTCTGCCTCATTTCAGGCACAAAGCAATGGAGCCTGCCATCTATGGACTGATACCTCTGAAACCTTGAGCCCCAAATAAACTTTCTCTCCTCTAAAATTTTCATCAGATCCTTTTGTCACAGTTACAAAAAAAAAAAAACTGACTAAAAGAAGTTGAGCTGAGTCTTGTTTTATTTCATCTGTTTTGTCTATGACACATCAACTGGAAGTTAGAAGAAAGAGTGGCAGTTAGAGATTTTAGGAGAGAAAAGATGTGTTGTCATATTGGTGAGTAAAACAATTGCATTACTATGAAAATGTAGTAGAAATGTTAGAGAGACAAAATTATAGTTAAGTCAGCATGGTTTTGTCATTTGCTCCAGCAACATTTAGCTCTCTGGTAAAATAGGTGAGAATATAGGACCAAAATTGAATGTTGTAATATTAGTGAATCATTCTAAGTTATTGCTTCCTTTTAAGTGGATTAACACAGTATCTATTTGATAATCTGTTCTTATGTTTTCAGGTGTCAGACTCAAAGCCAAACAATTCAAATACAGCTGAATATACCATATTCCAGTAGGTAATTTCTTCAGTTTCAGAAGGTTTATCATGACTTTAATTGAAATCTTATATAAAGTTTATGGCCATTCCTTTTTATTCCTTAAATAAGACCAAGGATTGTTTTACCTCATCATAGTAACTACTCTTAAAACTAGAATTAGATTCTGCATTTTATTCAAATGTGACTAATATTAAATCCAGTTGTAATTATCTTATACAATTTGCTACCATTGAGGATATACTGAGCTAGTAGGACTTAGCTATGGCTTTTAGCCTTGTGCTACTAAAAAATATTAGGTTATCTCTATGAGCTACTTATGAGCTATGCAATACTACTTATGAGCTTTATGCAACATATGTTAGCTGACTTTCTGTTGATCCATACTGTTTTATTGCAATAATTTTGTGCAACAGACAATGACCTCTTAACCACTTAAGGGCTACTTCCTGGTATAAATACCATGGTTTAAACAATGAATTCTGTAGTAGCTTGGGGTTTTAGTTGGGAAGAATCCTTTAATATAATAAGAACTTTCATATAATTATTCAGGGAATTAGATCATTAAAATATAATATACAATATACAATCTTGAACAGACCTGAGCACAAGACTAAATTTATTATCAATCATCTTTTTTTGTTTTGTTTTGTTTTGTTTTGTATTGTTAGCATTTTCTCCTCCTGCAAGTCCTTTTGTTTCATCTTTTGCCTCCATACCTTGGTAGAACAGTTACCCCTCTTTCTTTTACCTTAAACCTCTCCCTTTTTACTTTTCCTAGGCTTGGCCTGCTGTGGTAGGCATCACCTCACATGGCTCCCAATAATATCTTCTACTTCGTATTTATCCCCCTTTGTAATTTTCTGCCCTTGAGTGAGGCTGAACCTAAAAACTTGTTTCTAATGAACAGAACAAAGCAAAAAATGAAGACAGATCACTTCCATGATTAGATCACAAAAGACTATGAATTACATCTTTCTACTAGTTTAACTTGATGAATAAACTATTAGAGAGGCCCAGATGACAAAAACCAAGAGGAAGCTCTGACCAACCATCACTAAAGAAAACAAAACAAAAACAAAAACAAAACAACAAAAAACAAACATTATGAGTGAGATTGTGAAGTAGATTCTTCCAGAGTTGATGTGAGATGACAATGCTTGGAAGGCATGTAGTAAAGAATTTAACCTTGTCCAAAAAGGGGTCTGGCCTTTGCCATTAACTTTTGGGAATTATTTTAGTCAGCTTTTTTCACTGCCATGAACAAAAGCCTAACAACAATTTTAGAAAAAGAAAAGTTTATTTTAGGGCTCATAGTTTCAGATATCTTAGTCCATAGACAGCCAGCTCCATTCGTTGGGGTCTAAAGTAAGGCAGATCATCAAGGCCAAATTGTGTAGCAGAGAAAAGAAGCTGAAAACATTGCAATAGGAATGGGGGGGGGGACTGACTCCCTCACCATGGACAAAATATATATCCCAAAGGCATGCTCCATTGACCCAGTTCCTCCTGCCTACAATTAGCACCTAGTTACTGTAGGCAGTTATTTCCTATCAGGAGATTAATGCACTGATTAGCTTAAGACTCTATTTACCCAATAATTTCACCTATGAACTTTCTTGCATTGTCACACACACACACACACACACACATATTTTTTTTGTGTGTGTGTGTGTGTGAGGATATCTCACATCTAAACCACAATAATAGGTAATCTCCAAGCCCTTTCATTGTTCTATATGATAAGAATGGGGCTTAGCATCATACTTTATAGTTCAGTAATATGATTTGGTTTGAGGGTAGGCCATTTCTGAAAAACCAACGAAGTAATTTAAGGTTGGGTCTTGGTTATCAGTCAAAATATGGAGAATGAGATCAACTATATGGATGATTCACCCATTCTGCCTACATAATGAAGCTCACCAGAAGCTTTGAACACCGAGGCTTAGGAAAACTTTCCTGGTTGGAAATCTTGTGTGAATATTGTCACATATTGATGCTTTGAAAGTTATATATCCTAACTTCACGGGGAAAAGCAACAGAAACTTTCCCCAAAACAAAAATTTTACTGTCTCAGACTCTATCCTACCTTTTTTCTCTCTTGGTTAACTCAAATCTGTATCCTTTAAACCATAGTCTTCAATGATTTGTAAGAATGCTTTTAGCAAATTATCAAAACTAAGTGTGGTTTCATGAAGCTGTAAATCTTGTGATTGGTTTCAAATATGAAAGAAGTCTTGGTGGACTGTCTGACCCCTAATTTTCAGGTGGTTGAAACTCTTAAACTAGCATATTGTAGCTAATGAAGCAAGTAGACACCTCAGTCCCACTGAGCACAATCTATGTTCTGGGTGAAATAATATATTATGTTGAAATAGTAAAATTCAGGGGTGGGGGCTGGTACTGGGGATTTAACTCAGGGATACTCACCGCTGAGCCACATCTCTAATCATATTTTTTATTTATTTAGAGACAGGGTCTCACGGAGTTTCTTAGTGCCTCACCTTTGCTGAGGCTGGCTTTGAACTCATGATCATCTTGTCTCAGCCTCCTGAGCTCCTGGGATTACAGGCATACTCTATAGCACCCAGCTGAAATAGTAGAATTTTACTCTCTTGAGAAATTATTGGATAATTTTGGTTGCTTCAAGCCAATTAATTTTGGCTTATTACACAGCAGCAGATGACAAGTGTAACTACTAATATGTTAAACAACAGCAACAACAAAACAAATACAATAAAGGGAAAGAAAACTACCTTGCTTAGAGTATCTATTGAGTCACAATGATTCTGAGTAACCAACTGACAATAAGCTACTTTCAGATCTAACTTTATATTTTTCCCTGACCAACCTATTTACAACCACAGTTTCTGTTACTAATTCTGTGCAGATTATTCTAAAATTTATGACTTTTTTCAGTACCTTTCCTCTCATCTTCAGATCTGTCAATATAATTTTTGAGTTAATCTCTTTTCTTGAATGCCTCAGAAGAAACCCTTCAAATTTGATGTCTAATTTAGAGTGCATCATTATTTCTTCAAAGTCAGATTCTTTTACATAAATGTCCGCCTTTATAAATAGTACCACATTCTTTCATGGCACAAAGCCTAATTAAAGTAGTCTGCTCTGAGGGGGCTGGGGTTGTGGCTCAGAGGTAGAACACTCACCTAGCATGCGTGAAGCACTGAGTTCAATCCTCAGCTCCACATAAAAATAAAGATATCGTGTCCACTGGTAACTAAAAAATAAATATTTAAAAAAGTAATTTGCTCTGGCAATATTATTTACCTCATCCCCCTGATTGTTTCCTCACCAAATATTTTCAGGGTTACTCAGATTCCTCAGAACTCAAACATTTATCTTTATTCTATTACTGCTATCCTAGACAAAGTTTTGAAGAATTATGACTATCTCTCACCAAGAGCTAAAATAACTTCCTAACTTGTCAACTAGTGTATACTCTGCATTTAACTCTCCTCACTGCATGTCTTTATCTCACTTTACCCCAAGTGATTTTGTATGGAATATAGTTCCTTTCTCCTCTTAGTACTGCATATACTTCAGATCTCTACATACATTACCTCCTCATGGAAGCTTTCCATGACTTTCCTAAGAATGCTGAATCTGTCTGTCTGTCATAGGTACTCACATAGCTCACTCTGGAAACACTTGCCACAGGTGAAATTTTCTGTTAGCACCTGTAATAACATTTATGTCACACACCACATTGTAAAACTCAAGAAGAAAAGAATCATGTCAGCTTTTAGTATGCATTATACCTTCAAGAAATAGCAATTGAATCATTGATTGATTGATTGATTGATTGTAGATGGACAGAATGCCTTTATTTTATTTATTTTTATGTGGTGCTAAGGATCAAACCTAGTGCCTCACACATGCCAGGAAAATGCTCTGACACTGAGCTATAGCCCCAGCCCACAGTTGAATCTTTTTTAAAAAAATCTTTATTGGTGCATGATAATTTTGTATGATGGTGGGATTCATTATGCCATATTCATATATGCACATAATTTTTTTAAAGAGAGAGAAAAAATTTTTTAATATTTATTTCTTAGTTTTCAGTGGATACAACATCTTTATTTTATTTTTTATGTGGTGCTGAGGATCGAACCCAGCGCCCCGCGCATGCCAGGCAAGCATGCTACCACTTGAGCCACATCCCCAGCTCATATACACATAATTTGATTAATATCATTCCTAGTAACTTTCTTTCCTTCCCCTCTTCTCTTCCCTGATCTGTTTCCTCTACTCTACTCATCTCCCTTTATTATTGTTATCATTATAATAATCATCATTTTATTTTAAATATTTATATACATACACATTGTGGTATATTTGTACATGGAACTAGAATAATTTGGTAGATTTTTTTCCTAGTAATTCCCCATGCTTCCCTCCTCACTCTCTCTGGATCCCCTTCCTCTATTCTATTGTTCTGCCTTCTATTTTTATGAGATCCTGCCTTTTTAAATCCCCTTTCCCTCACCCTTCTTGCTTCTGCATATGAGAGCAAACTATTGCAAAGGAGGTGACCAAATTTAAATTTGTTAGCAAATTTACTTTTGTTAGCGCATCATCCACATTTTCATATATTTGTATACATATGAATTCAGTGATCAGAGGTAGAATTTCTAGAGAGAGGATTTCTTGAGACAGTATATGTGAAATGCTGCAGTGTTTCCTCTGTTTGAGGAGGAACTTAGGACAGCCACTTAGAATGAAATGTATTATATCCCTGGCATTTTGGCACATCTGAACTGATTTCTGTCTCAGCATTGACAATTCTAAAGGCAAAAGATTTGCATGAGTAACTTGTGGTGGCAGGGTATGGAGAGAGAACCTGAGAAAGGTTTACTGTCACAGGATAGAGAAACAGTGTATGGATCCTGTGGGAGAGAACTAGACCTGAATGTGTTGGGAAGAAGCTGGTCTTGAAAAATCTCTGCAGACATCAGGTGGCATCAGCAGAATGAGAGTGGAGTGAATCAATGGAAACCAGGCAGTAGGGGACAGTCCCTTGTAGCTAGCAAGAGGAGGTATAAATTGCATCAAATACCTTCCTTGCTTAAAATTCCTTCTTTTGAGCTTAGAGTGAAATCTAAACTCTCTGTGATTTTACACCTTCCTATATCCACAGTCTTATCCTATACAACTCTCTACTCTCTCCCAAAGTATGAGACACATACTTCTTTCTGTTCTTCACATACACTATTTTCTTTCCTGTCACCAAAAGCTTCCAAAAGCTGTGCCTCATTCTCTTGCTTTTTCAAGTTCTGGCTCCTTTTCATTCTTCAGATCTTGGCTAAACTTCTCTCCCTCAAAGAGGCCTTTGTAGACCCCTCAATTTTAAATAAATTTCCATAATAATTTGAGTTGGGCAAAACTGCAAGTGGCATAATACTCAGCATAACTGTGACTTAACAAGAAAAATTGTTTCTTTCTCTTGTACATGAAAATTATATAATAAATTTAGATCTTGTGGTACTGAATGTTACCAAAATTCAAGGATCTTTCCTAATAAAATAAAAAAAGTGATACTAATATTTTTATTTTAAGTTTACCTCATGAGGGCTCCATTTCCTGTAGCCACCACAGGTATGTCCCAGCTGGCAAGAAAGAGAAAAATTAAGAAGGGAGAGATCCAAGATGGCAAACTAGAGGGAAGCTGCATTCCATGTAGCTCCATGACTGGGGATTCAAGCAGAGGAAATACTGTTTCTCTGAGAAGCAACTATAGCTGCCCCAAATTCCCCTGCCATTTTTCCCCTATTCATCTGCCGCTATCACCTGCCATTTGCCAGCATATTGCCTGTCTTTTGTGCACAGATTGCTCCTAGACTGCCCGCTATTTGTCTGTTTGCCTACCTTTTGCCTGCCCATTGCCTGCTGCTCAACATTCACCTGTCAATCACCTGCCATTTGCCTGAAAACTGTCCAAGGTCCGCCCCTGGATCACCCACAGCCTGCTGCCCACTGCTGCCTGGAAGTCATTGTCAGTGTACATGTAGGTTTAGTTACTCCCAGCTGCCGCCATTTTGGGACACTGGCTAGGGTCTGGGAGTCTAGGGACAAGGGGCCTGCAGGTTTGCAGCCATTACCACTACCATCTCAGGGTGTAGTTGCCTTAGTCTGGGGACACCTGTCAGGGCCTGAAGATCTATTGTCCAGGTGTCTGTAGGTCTGGTTGCACATGAGGTCTTCCTGATGCATGTTCTAGTGACCACCATTTGACTGCCTCTTTGCAGAGTTGCTCCTTTGTGTGAGCACATCCTGGTGGTCTCCTTGCAAATTGAAATGGCATTGAGATCTTGGGACTGCAGCAAGGCAGAGACTGGGGAATCTGAAGCCCAGATCCATCAGATTGCATCTGGATCTTTGTGGGCCAGTCTGAGCCTGGCAAGCCTGTGAAAAGCTGGGGGCAGTTCCCTGGGAGGCAGGGGCACAGGTTCAAGAAACTGGAGAAAACTATAGCTGCCCCAAACTGGGCTCTCTCCAGCTCAGTATGTTCTGAAGTTTATAGGGATGGAAGAGTACAATGAGTAGGAAGACTGAAAGAAGGTGTAAGGGTATATGCTATCAGTTTACCCAGCCAACCAGTCCTGCACCCTTTGGACTGGCACTACCATCAAACTTCATACAACCCCACCTATCCACAGAGAATAGAAACAGAAAATTCGTGAAAGCCAATGGAAGCAGTTGTTCAATTTTCCATTGAGACTTTTCTTTCTTTCTTTTTTTTCCCTTTCTCTCACATCTCTACCATATTTGAATCCAAATATTTTTCATGCATCAATTTATTGAGGAATGGAATATCTTAATAGTATATTACAGTCTTGTTGTATAGTCTTATATTTTTACCTTTTTAAAAAAATCTATATGTATTTTTTCTCTCATTTATCTATCTCCCCAGATTCTCTTTCTCATTTCTCTCATGCTAACAGCCAACCTTTATTAATTCCACCTGCAATGTTAATATAAATTTTCACCTCTATCTTCTCTCCTTCTCCCTCATAAATATAACATCCTATACTACTTATGTTCCCTCTTTGTCTATCATTTGGAAGAGTAAACCCTTTTAGCAAACTTACTGTTTATATTGTAGACAATAATTAAACACATCATTTCTGTTTAATGTGACAAAGGTGTAGATGCCTTAATAGGCACTATTTGGTTTAAGGTTATATATTGTTTGCATTAGGTGCTATTAATATTGGTCTCCCCCTTAAAGGGAGGTACTTAAGACTACAGAGTAGAAACTGTACTGCCTTGGATCCATACTGCTAGATGGGAAGGCACATAAACAACATGAAAAAAACAAGGGAACAAAGCACCTCAAACAAACCAAGATGTATCAACAATAGAATCTATAGATAAAACAGAAGACATGTTGTAGGAGTCTAGAAGGTACATAGTTAGACTGATCTTTGAAATAAGGATGCTGTCAGAAAGAAAGTACAGGAAGTGAAAAATGACTTCAATAAAGAGTTAAGAGACCATGAAAAAATAAAAGGAATTAGAAATCCTCAAAATGAAGGAATCAGCAAACCAAATTATAAATTAAATAGAAAGCATCACCAACAACCTAGGCCTCTTGGAAGACAAAACCTCAGACAATGAAGACAAAATATATAATTTTGAAAGTAGAGTTGAACATGTGGAAAATGTGGTAAGAAACCATGAGCAAAACATCCAAGAATTATGAGATAACATGAAAAGACCAAATTTAAGAATTACTGGGATAAAGGAAGGCATAGAGATATAAATCAAAGAAATGAAAATCTGTTCATTGCAATAATATCAGGAAAATTCCCCAAACCTGAAGAATAATTGGAAAATCAAATAAAAGAAGCTTACAGGACACCAAATGTACAAAATCACAACAGATCTACACCAAGGTACATTATAGTGAAAATGCCTAGTATACAGAATAAGGATAGAATTTTAAAGGCTGAAAGAGAAAGGAATCAGATTACATACGGGGGAGATCAATTTGGATCTCAGTAGATTTCTCAACACAGACCTTCAAGGGTAGGAGGTCCTTGAAAAACATATATCAACCTCTTAAATAAAGTTAATGCCAACCAAGAATCTTATATCCAGCAAAATTAACCTTCAGATTTGATGACAAAATGAAAACCTTCCATGATAAATGAAAGTCAAAAGAATTTATAAGCCTGCACCTCAGAACATTCTCCACAAAATATTCCATGAAAGGAAATGAAAAACAACAATGAAACTCAGTAAAGGGAGGAACTACACTAAAGTAAAAGCCAATTAAAGGAGAAACAAGACAAGGTAAACCCCCCACCAAAAAATTTTAAAAAAAGATCGGGAATACAAACCATGTCTCAATCATAACCCTGAATATTATTGGTCTAAACTCATCAATCAAAAGACATAGACTAGCAGATTGATTTTAAAAAACAAGAATAACAACAACAAAAGACCCAGTGATGTGCTGCTTTCAAGATACATCATAGGAAGAGACATCCACAGACCCAATGTGAAATGTTGGGAAAAAAATACCACTCACAGGGCTAGGGTTGTGGCTCAGAGTTAGAACACTCACCTAGCATGCGTGAGGCACTGGGTTCAATTCTCAGCACTACATAAAAATAAAGGTAATGTGTCCACCTACAACTAAAAAGTAAATATTAAAAAACCCCACTCATGTGGACTGCATAATCAAACAGGGATTTCTATCCTCATATCAAATAAAATAGACTTCAAGCCAAAGTGAGTGAGAAGGAAGTGTCCATAAAGAAGGACATCTCAAAAAAAAAAAAAAAAAAGGACATCTCATACCGCTTAAGGGAATCATGCATCAACGAGACATAACAATCATAAATACACATGCCCCAAACAATGGAGCAATACATTATTTACATCAAACAAACCCTTCTCAATTTTAAGAATCAAATAGACCACAACACAATAATGCTGGGTCACTTTAACACACCTCTTTCACCACTGGATAGATCTTCCAAACAAAAACTAAAAAAACAAACTATAGTATTAAATAATACAATCAATAAATTAGAATTAATGGACATATATAGAGTATTTCATTCACCATCAGACAAATATATTTTCTTCTCAGCAATACATGGATCCTTCTCTAAAAAAACCATATGTCACAAAGCAACTCTTAGCAAATACACACACACACACACACACAAATGGAAACACTACCCTGCATTTTATCAGATTATAACAGAATGAATCTAGAAATAAATGATAAAATAAAAAACATAAGCTACTCTAACACCTGGAGATTAAATAACATGCTATTGAATGACGAATGGATAGCAGAAGAAATCAGAGAGGAAATAAAAATAAACAAACAAACAAACAAAAAAACACTGAGAGGTAAATGAGAACACCAATACAAAATATCTGGGACACTATGAAGGCAGTACTAAGAGGAGAGTTAATTGTATTGAGATCATTCATTAAAAGAATAAAAAGTAAATTAGTAATCTAACATTATACCTCAAAGCCCTAAAAATAGAACAATACAAAAGCAGTAGAAGGCAGGAAATAATCAAAATCAGAGCTGAAATCAATGATTGAAACAAACAATTTAAAAAATTTGCAAAATGAAAAGTTTGTTCTTTGAAAAAGTAAATTAAATTGATAAACTCTTAGCTACATTAACAAAAAGAAAGAGAAAACTCAAATTACTGAAGTTTGTGATGAAAAAGGAAATACCATGATGAACACTACTGAAATACAGTAGATAATTAGAAACTATTTGGAAATAAAATAGAAAATCTCAAAGATACTGACAGATTTCTAGAGACACGGTGTCCCAAACTGAGCCAGGAGTACATACACAATTTAAACAGATCAATTTCAAGCAATGAAATAGAAGACACCATCGAAAACCTACCAACCAAGAAGAATCCAGGACCAGAGGGATTCTCAGCTAAGTTTTACAAGACCTTCAAAGAAGAATTAGCACCAATATTCCTCAAATTATTTCATGTAATAGAAAAGGAGGGAACCCTTCCAAACTCATTCTATGTGACTAGTATCATCCTGATACAAAAACCAAAGACATATCAAAGAAAGAAAACTTCAGACCAGTATCCCTGATGAACACAGATGCAAAAATTCTCAATGAGATTCTGGCAAATCACATACAAAAATATATTAAAAGAACAGTGCACCACAATCAAGCAGGGTTCATCCTAGGGAGGTAAGGTTGGTTCAAAATAAGAAAATCGACAGACATAATTAATCACATCAACGTACTTAGACAAGAGTCATATGATCATATCAATGCATGCAGAAAAAGCATTTGACAGAATACAGCACCACTTCCTATTCAAAACACTAGAAAAACTAGGGATAGTAGGATCATACCTCAACATTGTGAAAGCTATCTATTACTAAGCCTAAGGCCAACACCATTCTAAATGGAAAAAAAAAAATTAAAGCATTCCCTCTAAAAACTGGATCAAGACAGGGATGCCCTCTTTTACCATTTCAATTCAATATAGTCTTTGAAACTCTAGCCAGAGCAATCAGACAGATGAAAAAATTAAAGGATACAAATGGGAAAAGAAGAACTCAAATGTTCACTATTTGCAGATGACATGATTCTATATTTAGAAGGTCCAAAAAATTCCACCAGAAAACTTCTAGAACTAATAAATGAATTCAGCAAAGTAGCAGGATATAAAATTAACACCAATAAGTCAAATACATTTCTTTAGATAGTGATGAATCCACTGCAAGAGAAATTAGGAAAACTATTTCATTCACAATAGCCTCAAAAACAAAAACAAAATAAAAAAACACCTCAGGAATCAATGTAACAAGAGATGAAAGACATCCACAATGAAAACTACAGAATGCTAAAAAAAAAAAAAGAAATTGAAGAAGACCTTAGAAAATGGAAATATCTCCCTTGTTATTGGATAGGCAGAACTAATATTGTCAAAATGACCATACTACCAAAGGAAAAGGGTTATTCAGATTTAATGAAATTCCTATTAAAATCCCAATGACATTCATCATAGAGCTAGAAAAAGCAATTATGAAATTCCTTTGGAAAAATAAGAGACCCAGAATAGCTAAAACAATCCTTAGCAAGAAGAGTGAAGTAGGAGGCATATAATACCAGACCTTAAATTATTCTACAGAGTAATAGTAACAAAACTGGTATGGTATTGGCATCAAAATAGACATGTGGACCAGTGGTACAGAATAGAAGACATAGAACCAAACCCACATAAATATGGTTATCTTACACTAGAAAAAGGCACCAAAAACAGAGTGAAGAAAAGATAGCATATTCAACAAATGTCCTGGGAAAACTGGAAATTCATATGTAGTAAAATGAAATTAAACCTCTATCTCTGACCCTGAACAAAAATCAACATGTATCAAAGACTTAGACACTAGAAAGGATACCCTGTACCTAATAGAAGAAACAGTACGCCCAAATCTTCATCATGTCGGCTTAAGACCTGACTTCCTTAACAAGGCTTCTGAAGCTCAAGCAGTAAAATCAAGGATCAATAAATGGGATGGATTCAAACCTAAAAGCTTCTTTTCACCAAAGGAAACAATCAATAACATGAAAAGAGAGCCTACAGAATAGGAGAAAAACTTTACTACATGCACCTCAGATAGAGTAATAATATGATATATAAAGAACTCCAAAAATGTAACACCAAAATAACAAATAACTCAATCAATAAATGGACTGAGGAACTGAATAGACACTTCACAAAAGAAGAATACAAGTGATCAAGAAATAGATGAAACAATGTTCATCATTTCTAGCAATTAAAGAAATGCAAATCAAAACTAGGATTTCATCTCACTGCAGTCAGAATGGCAATTATCAAGAATAAACGCAGGCTGGGGATGTGGCTCAAGTGGTAGCGCGCCCACCTGGCATGCTTGCGGACTGGGTTCAATCCTCAGCACCACATACCAACAGGATGTTGTGTCCGCCGATAACTAGAATAAATATTGAAATTCTCTCTCTCTCTCTTTCTCTCTCTCTCTCAAAAATAAATAAATAAATAAATGAATGAAGTCTTCTTAAAAAAAAAGAATAAAAGCAATAATAAGTGTTGACAAGGATGTGGGGGAAAAAGGTACACTCATACATTGCTGGTGGGACTGCAAATTGGTGCAACCACTATGGAAAGCAGTATGGAGATTCCTCAGAGAATTTGGAATGGAACCACCATTTGACCCAGCTGTCCCACTCCTCTGTTTATACCGAAATAACTTAAAATCAGCATATTATAGTGATGCTGCTATATCAAGATTTATAGCAGCTCAATTCACAACAACTAAACTATGGAACCAACCTAGGTTCCCTTCAACAGATAAGTGGATAAAGAAAATGTGGAGCTGTAGCTCACTGGCAGAGCACTTGCCTAGCATGTTTGAGGGACTGGGTTCGATCCTTAGCAACACACACACACACATAATAATAATAATAAAAAATAAAATAAAGACATTTGTTCATCTACAACTACAAAAAATTGTTTTAAAAAGAAAATGTGTTAAATATACACAATGAAATATACCCAGCCTTAAAGAAGAAATGAAATTATGGCCTTTGCAGGTAAATGAAGTGAGATGAAGAATATCACACTAAGGGAAATAAGCCAACCCCCCCAAAGCAAAGGCCAAATGTTTTCTCTGATAAGTGGATGCTGATCCATAATGGGGTGAATGGGTATAGGGAAGAATGAAGAGGATTGTGGGGAGTGAGGGGAGGAGAGAGAGTATGGGCATGAGAAGGATAGTAGAATGAGTTGGACATTATTATTCTATATACATGTATGATAACACTACCAGTGTGACTCTGCACCATGTACAGCCAGAGAAAGGAGAAGTTGTGCTCCATTTGTGTACAATGTGTCAAAATGCATCCTACTGTCATGTATAACTAATTAGAACAAATTAAAAAGAAAAAAAAGTAAGAAGGGGATGTACCCTCTTAAGGTCAATTTTAGAAGTTTCTCATATTATATCTACTTACTGGCCTGAACTTAGTCATACACTTGCCTTTAACTACAAATTAGGCAAACCAGAAAAGACAAACTTTATTCTGAGTCACCATATGCCTAACTAAAAATTAGAGAGGTTATAATGGATACAAATGAAAGCTTGTGTTTTCTCCCATAATCACATGTAAGCTCTATTTTTTTACAGCATTATGTTATAGAAAGTTTTCTATTTCATAGAAGCCTTATTTGACCATCTAATATAAAGCCACGTTGTAGTTTGGGTTGGGTTTGTCATCAAAAGGAGTCCAAGGATGTACTGGACAGTGAAGTCCTTGATGTATGTAACAAAGAATTTCAAGCACATGTCATATTGAGGCAAAGAAATGTATTTAGAAAAGCAAGGAGTTCACATTCAAGAGAGAATGTAAGCTGTCTCAAGAATGGGAAGCAGTGTTGGAATCTTGGACTCTGCTTTTAAAGGAAACTTGGTGAGAGGAAGAAGGTATGTGGTGATAACATTAGCCTGGTGGTCACAAGAGAGTTTATGATGGCCTGGCAGTTCTTAAGATCCTGACATCTTCTTAATGATCTGATCAATGGGTAACATTAGTATGCTATATTGTAGATTCCTTATCTCCCTTTGTTCATTCTATTCTAAAAATACATGTATTACTGGGCTAATTAGCAGTGCATAGGGCAATTTTTGTAAGCGTGTGTAGATTTATAGATTTCCCAAAAATTTGGGGATTATAGGCTTGTGGAAGAACTGGCTCAGAGAGTAACAGGCCTGAGTAGAAACACTGGCTTTGGGAATAAAGGTATGAGGAACTTTAGCCCAAAGCTTTCAGATTAAATTTATAATTTCCTTGTGTTTCTTTTATTTATCTTTTTTTTCTATCATCATTATTCCAAGATTTGCGTAGTTAGTGTTCTAGGGTATCAAGAAGAGAAGGAGTTAGGAGTTATATCATTCAGGAAACTACCACCTGAGGGCCAAATTTTGTCTGTCACCTGTTTTGTAAGTAAAGTTTTATTGGATCACAGCCACATGCATTGGCTAAATATTTCATATGGCTGCTGTCTTGCTACAATGGCAGAGTTGACTGTTTGCAAACAAGAATGTATTACCCACAAAGTGTAAAGTATTTACTACCTAGCCATTTATAGAAACACTTTAGTAATACA
This sequence comes from Urocitellus parryii, assembly GCF_045843805.1. Taxonomy (NCBI): domain Eukaryota; kingdom Metazoa; phylum Chordata; class Mammalia; order Rodentia; family Sciuridae; genus Urocitellus; species Urocitellus parryii. The sequence goes on along the minus strand of NC_135538.1, from coordinate 63,615,353 downwards.
ACCCCTGAGTTATATTGATATATTAAATGAACCACATCTATTTAAAGGCATTAACTTTCTTGGAATTACTAAGATTTTTTTTCTCTGAAAGACAGTAGTAATAAGAAAAAGTGTTTTAAAATTTGTTCCTATAATACAACCATTTACCCTACTCTCATGTCTTCTTTAAATTTCTGTTTTGTGTGAAAGGTAAGAGGAAGTCTTTTTAATTTTTTCACTTAGCATTATTATCTGGCCTATCCTATGTCACCAGTCTAAGAATCAGAGTGCAAGAGCAAGAAGGTACCTCAGTGGTTATTGTAAGAAACACTCAGTTGTGCCACCCAGATTTTTCCTACAGGATAAAATATTTATTTTCTCAACTACTGAAATGCTATTTCTGAATTACTGTCAACGCTTTTCTGAATTGATACAGGTAAAAACAGCATGCTTGCCCAATGTTGGACATCTCTTATCCATTAGTGCTGGCACAAAAGTATACATGCTATCTTCCTTTATCCTCTGCTAATTTATGAAACCTATGATAGACCATCATAGATTCAGAGCTCATATCTATTGGCTGAAGCCTTATGAGATGGCATTGAAGCCCAACATATCCCCCTGTCCAGCTCTACTTTCCTTCCATTCATTCCATAAGTTGTTCCCAAGAGAATGCCTTAATAAATTTCTTGCATATCAATCTCTACCCAGAGTTTTCCTAGGGAACTGCACAAATAATAACTTCATTATTACACCAATCTAACCTAATTCAATTCAAAACTGCACCAAAATAACCTTATTCAATTTTCTAATTTTAAGAAGCTGAAATTCTTCAGTACAAAGTTGGGAAGAGGAAGAACCTGGAATTTTGGGCCCCAGGGGTCAGTTCCCCCTTTTCACAAAATATACCTTCTTCAATTATAAGAGAACTCTGATACCTGTTTAACACCCTGCCTTCTATAAAAAGAAAAGACTTGATATGTGAATTTCTATATCCTCTTCTTGATATTTTGACATTGTAATGTCAAGAGATTATGTCAATTCAGTGTCACTGGAATCTGTTATGGATTAGGGTAGATGGAATAGAGAAACATCATTGTTTAAAAACTTAACATACCTGAGTTTTATTCTCATTTTGCACATTTTCTAAGATGTATGATCTTGGCCAAATTTCTTAAATCCTCTTAATATCAGATTTATTATCTGAGAATTGGATGTCAACACTACTTGTTAAAGGCATAAAGGACCTTCTTCTTATTCCACTATGGTAGTTTATTTTATAGGTATTATACATTCTATTTCATTTCATTATATTCCAGAGAGAACTGCTAAGAATTCAAAGACATTTCTATCACTATACTAGTTACAAAAGAATGAGAACTCATGGTTTCTTCCCTTAAGAAATCTCAAATTCTGTCAGAGACAAAATTTGAAACATAAAATAATTATATATTTATATTTATGAAACCTACAAATTAGAAACCAAGTCAAAATGTTATTACATGAACTATATATTAGGAAGTGAGGACCAAGTACATTTAATATGGGCAGACTTTTCAAGCTATCACTTTGTAATTGTCCTCTTAGTGAGCTATAGGTCAAAGGAAACCAAATTGCTGTTTTTCAAATTAGAAAGACTGAAGGAAATTTCCCCTTCCATTATCTACAATTGTAAGGATAAAAAGAATATTAAGTGAAATATTGAAATAAATTTTAGTTTAAATTTTTATATTCACTTTTTTTGCTGTTCAATTCTGCAAGTTTTGCAAGTCAAATTGCCACAATTAATGTACAATATAGTTTCATTACTCCTCCCCAAATTCTGTCATGCAAACACTTTTTAGTGGTTTTTTTTCTCCAAGCCCTGTTAACTACTCATCTGTTTTTTCTTTTGTGTGTGTGTGTATTTTTGTTGTTTGCAGACTATCACATACATGGAATTATGTAGTATGTGGCATTTTGATATGGCTTATTGTATCTTTTAAAATATTTTTGCTTTTAATCTATGTCATATTAGGATGAGTTTCTTGTAGAAAGCATATAGTTAGATTTTATTCTTTCAAAATAAAACCTGACATTTTTGGTATTTTTAGATCACTTTCACGTAATGCATTAATTAATGTGGTTGCAATTGAGATTTGCACTGCATTATTTGTCTTTGTCTTTGACTCTCAGCAGTTTTAGAAGGTTGAGTATGGGCATCATCTGCTTTTGACCTCTGGGTTTATTGTTACTCTTCCCATGTTTCTTCTTTCTTGAATTCTTTTGAATTATTTGGCTATTTTCAGTAGTACATTTTGATCTCATTATTAGCTTTTCCACCATCTCTTTAGTATATTTGCAGTGATTTGCCCATAGATTACAATATGTATGCTTAATCTTTCAGAATTTAATAAGAATTAATATTTTCCATTTCAGTAAAATATAAAAGCCTTAGGACCATTTACCCTCCCCTTTTTATGTTGTAGTGGTCATATGTATTATTCTATATATGTTGAAAAATTACCCAGATGTTATATTTTTTATTTTAAGAGTAATAAATACTATTAAAATTTAAGAGATCACAAATTGTCTATTATATTTCCAAAATATTTATTATTATATGTGTTACTCTTATTTCATTCTCAAAGTTCCAGATTTCCTTCTTGTATAATTTACCTGCAGCCCAAAGAACTTTTGTTAGCATTTCTTTTAGAATTAATCCTGTGGCAATATATTATTACTTTTTCTTCATATGATAATGACCTCTTTCACTTTCATTCCTAAGGGTATTTTCAGAAAATATATTATTCCGGGTTGAGAGTTATTTTCTTTCACAGTTTTGAAGATGGCATTCTACTGTCTTTTGGTCTTAATGTTTTCTGATAAGAAATCATTTCAATAATTGTTCTCTTCGTATAATGGGTTAATTTATTTTAGCAGCTTTAAAAAATTTGTCTTTGACTCTCAGCAGTTTTAGAAGGTTGAGTATGGGCATCATCTGCTTTAATTTATCCTGTTTGAGGTTTACCAATCTTCTTTATTCTGCAAATTTGTTTTTCAAAACATTTGGGGCTTTTTTAGCCATTATTATTATTTTTTATATATTTTTTAGTTGTAGCTGAACACAAAACCTTTATCTTATTTATTTATTTTTATGTGGTACTGAGGATCGAACCCAGTGCCTAGCACATGCTAGCGAGTGCTCTATTGCTGAGTCCCAGCCCCAAACCTTAGCCATTATTTTTTAAAAAATTTGTTTCTGTACTAATCTTTGTCTTTCCTAAAAGTTCAATTACATGAGTCTTTAGTCTTTTTGTATTCTCTCACAGGTTCATAATGCTCTGTTCATTTTTTCCTAAATATTTTCCTTTCTGTTATATAATTTCTATTAGTTTTCAATTTCACTAATATTTTTTGTCATCTCCATTCTGCTTTTACATTCATTTTGTAAACTTATTTCAGATATGTAGCTTTTTGAGGTTCTAAAATTTCTATTTAGTTCTTTTTTTATTGTCTACTCCTGCAGAGAAATTCTCTTTATAAATTTCAAGGATGTTCACTTTAACTCTGAGAGTATGCTTATAATAGCTGCTTTAACATCTATGTTTGAGATTCTATATTTGGCCAATTTACTATTAGTGTCAGTGTTCAATTTTCTGTTTATATTATGAATATCAAGGTGATTTATAAAGAAAAGTGTATTTGACTTAAAGTTTTGGAAGTTCAAGGATATGACATTGATATCCCTTTTCTGACCCTCTTGTAAAAAATACGTGTTTTTCTTGGAGTTTTGCAGTGCATTCCGTAATGAAGTTTCTTAATTCAGTTCAATGACAGGACATATAAGAAACTCTTTATATCAGTCAGCTTTTTATTACCATAAGGAGATGCCTGAAACAGACTACTTAATGAAAAAAGAGGTTTATTTAACTCACGGTTCTGGAGGTTCAAAGTTCAAACCACAGCACAGGGTCTGTAGCAAGGACTACCCCTAGGATGCATCACTTTATGGCAGATAGCAATAGTAGGAGTATATGTAAAAGCAAGCATACTATATTTTGAATCAAGAATCAGAAAAGACAATGGCAGGGGCTAGGGTTACTTCTTTATAACAACCCTCTCGTGAAAACTCAAAGGCTTGCTGGAGAACTTCCTCATACTCACGATGACTTTAGGACTTTCCACCAGTCCCTACTTTTTAAAGATCACACCATATCCCAATACCACCACTTTGGAGTCCAAGCCTTTAATTACAATGCATCTTTCAGGGTACAATTAAATCATAGCACTAATTGAAATTCGATTTTCCTCTACAATTTACCCAGAATTCTTTCAGTTTTAGACTCCTCAGGTATTTGCTTTTTGTAATGATAAAGTGTTTTTAGTTGTAATTGATGGGAAAAGTGTATCTAGTGTTTTATTTCATTTTGTTCAGCACTGGACGTAGGAGAACTTATCAAACATGATTTTCACATTGGACAGGAGGAGGCAGAGGCCCATTAAGGGTATAGTAACTGCTGTTGTAGGAAACAACAAGTTAGTTTACTTCTGTCTCCTTATTAAATAGAGATAACTCCCACCTTGCTGTTACTTTTTGTTGAAGATGTAAGTGGCTAATTGTGTGGTATCAGTCAATTTAATGTGTCAACAAAAGTTGTATGTTTAAAGGTTATAACAGAGATTATACACTGAACTAGGTCCTCGTTAAAATTGGGAAGATAAAAATGAAGGCAAATCTTTTAAAAATAAACTCTATACATGTTTGTATTGTTTGAACATTATAAATGACCAAATGTGAGGAGACTAGAAGAAACCTCCTTCCCCTAAAACTTCTAGTCAGCATTAGACTCCATGAATTTCAGATTCTAACTACAGAAAACTTTGATAGTATCTGCTTAGCTCATAAACCTTCTTTCTCCAAGAATCTCCTTGTTCATGCATTTTCCAGAATGCTAGAGCCTATAGAATAGTAACAGACCAAGCCTCATTTTGGCCAACAGAAGATTCCAGCTTCTGAGGATTTGTAATAAGGACTGAAAGAAGTTAGCTTATATTATTACTTGCACATGATCTGAGGTGATTGTGCTTTAGGATATGTGGAACAACCATCTTCTACTATGTTTAGAAATAAGTAGAGAAAACAATATAGCACAAAGAGAAGTAAAAAAGTGCCTAAATGTAGAAATAAGAGACCATGTGACTAAAGAAAGGAGACAATTATACATAATGATAACAAAACTGAAAATAAGCAAAAATTAAACTGAGAGAAGAGGTCAGTCATTTTGAAGCCTTTAACATTTCCTAGTTCTAGGAAATATTTTGTGGCCTATAAACATTCTTGCCATTTTATTTGATGATATGATCATGTATTATTATAATAATTATCCTATTTTTCTTAAATCATCTTAACTAAGACATTACATTTCTTCCTTAAATAGAAAACCAATACCACAAGAAAACCATGACTTAATTATATAATTATAATTATAATTTGCTTTATATTTCCAAAAGAAAGAGATGATTGAGAGTATACACATATAAAATAACTCTAAGAAGGCATAATCTTGTATGATAATACCATGGCTAGATCTTATCTTGAATGTAGGGCATAGCTTGAAAAAAATACTATAGTAAAATTGGGCAAGGGTAGGAGCATGTCAATTAATTAGGAAAAAAATTTACTTCCTAGGATATTTGAAATTAACCATCTATTCAGAAAAAAATACATGTTTTTTTCATTCAACAAATATCTTTTGAACATTTACTGAATATCAAGTATTGTTGTAACTGCAGAAGAATAAAATGAGACAGTGCCCACATGGAGATATGTTCTGGGGACAGTGCAGGCAATAGTAACAAATACAAAATAAGAGTAATGAGGACTATTTAAAAAAACAGAGCTTAAAGAATGTAGGCATTCTATATGCTATTTTATACAGGAAGGCACAGAATAACCTCATTGATTAGGAATCATTTAAGCTGAGAGCTGACTTGAATGAGCAAGCAAGCCAAGCTGATCTTTGCAGGGCATGAGGGGCATGAGCAAGAGCAAGATTTCCTATGTGAAGTATGAAAGGGAGAGAGTAGAAAATGATAGGGCCTGGAGAAAGGCCAGATCCTGCTGCCTGTAAGGACTCTGACTTTACACTGAGGACCATAGGAAACCACTGAGCAAAGGAATAAAATAACTGGTTTAACCAAACCACTCTGACCACAATGGGGAGAATAGACCTTGTGCTGCAAGTCTAGAAGGGGGGTGGGGAGCAACTAGTATTCCCTTGGTATACTCTAGGTGAGAGAATCTGTAGCTTAAACCAAAGCAGTAATATTGATATGAAGTCGTCATGTAGGTGGTGCTGACAGAATTTGTTGATTGGTCAGTTGAGAGTTGTGTGAGAGAGGAGTTATTATTGATATTATTTTGCTTGAATAAAAGTTTGAACTTAAACAAATGGGTGACTGAAAATGACATTTACTGAGAAGAACAGTTGTCACAATTTATATGTGGAGTTAGGCAACAGCTGTGTTTTAGGATGTCTATCTATACCTAACCATATGCTATTTGGAAGATATCAGACACTGTTGTAAGACATGCTTTAAATCTATTAGCTCATTTAAACTACCTTCTGAGATAGATGGATAATATTGTTCCTATTTTGTCATTAAAAGAAGATGTATAACTAAATACAGCCCAACTAGTATAAGACAAAGCTAGGATGTAAATCTAGAGAGCTTAGCTCTGGAATCTTCACTCCTATGGGTATATATTTGTCAGTTTTCTGTTAATAATGTAATCTGAGGCAGGCTAAGTTTTACAAAGAAGAGGGCCCTTTTCCTAGAGCACAGTGTTTATCTGAGTAGTTTTTGCTTGATTTCTTTCATTCCACTGCAGGGAAATGGAGACTGGAGCAATAGTCATCTGTAGGCTCTATTGTGCCAGATGTCAAATGTGCTTTCTTCACTCACATTTTTGGATACCTCAACCAGAGTGGAAGGAATGGCTAGCTGGACTAGCTGGACATCTTTCTTTCTCTTAGTTTCTCTCTTTCTCTTGTGGGAGCTTGAGCATTAAAAGTAAGGAGCTCTATTAGATTCCATGATGACTGTCTTACCCAGAACAAGACAAGAGATCCAGGTGAAATTGTAAGTCTTCTTTCCTCGACTCAGGAGTCAATACAGTGTCATTTCTACTGCACTCTGTTGATCAAAATCAAGTCACAGGGTTAGCCCAGATTGAAGTAGAGGGGAATACCCAACAATATGAGTTGTGAAAGGCATTGTTCATTGGAGGGGCATTTTTGAGAGCTATCTATCACAGTGAGCATATAATTATACACAGTAAAACCATAAAACCTCTGACTTGAAGATTAAAATATAGTATAGGGCAGCTTTTTTTTAAATCTTTGGGAACTATTTACTTTCTTTATTAAATAAATGTTAGTTTTTAGAACAACTTTGGATGTTCAGATACACTGAATTCTTGTACTCAGTTTCCCCTGATTTGTATCTTATGTTAATATGGTGCAATTTTTCTAATTAATGAACCAATCAACTTATTAACTGAAGTACATACTTTATTTATAGTTGCTTTGTTCTCACCTAAAGTTCTTTTTAGATTTGAGAGTTTCATCTGAGATACCACGTTACATTTAATATCCATATCTCCTCTTGGCCCTAACAGTTTCTAAGATGTTTCTTATTTTTAATGGTCTTGACAATTTTGAGGAGTTCTGATTGAGTATTTTATAGAATGCCCCTCTACTGGAATTTGATGTTTTTCTCATGACTAAATGGAGGTTAAGCCACATATACTATCAATATGATACATCATTGATCTTTTTCTCTTGTTTTTAAGAAGATGGGGTCTCCTTGTGTTGCTTATTCTGGCCCAGAATTCTTGGGCTCAAGCAATGCTCCTATCTCATCTTCTGAGTAGCTGGGGTTTTAGGCATGAGCCAAAGTGCCTGGTTTGGGGATGTGGCTCAAGCGGTAGCGCGCTCGCCTGGCATGCGTGCGGCCCGGGTTCGATCCTCAGCACCACATACCAACAAAGATGTTGTGTCCGCCGAGAACTAAAAAATAAATATTAAAAATTCTCTCTCTCTCTCCTCTCACTCTCTCTTTAAAAAAAAAAAAATAATATATCACTGTTTATGTTCAGGTTGACCATCTGGCTGAGGTAATGCTTCTCCAGTTTTTTTTTTTCCAGCATAAAATTAGTCTCCTATGCTAAACCCTTCCATTTTTTTTTTAAACTATGGAAGTCACTTTATGCTCTATACTTAATGAGTGTAGTGTTGTGCTCTTTTCCCTTGAGGGAGGATTATCTACATAAAATATGTGGTGTTCTTCTGCAAGAACGACTTGTCTCCTCTCCCCCATCTATCTTTCTTTCTTTCTTTCTTTCTTTCTTTCTTTCTTTCTTTCTTTCTTTCTTTCTTTCTTTCCTTCCTTCTTTTTTTCCTTCTTTCTTTCTTTCTTTCTTTCTTTCTTTCTTTCTTTCTTTCGTCTTTCTTTCTTTTTTTCTGTATTGGGAATCAAATACAGGACGTTCTGAAATTATTTTTCAATAATTTATTTTCTTATCAGTATGGATTTATGAATATTTTACTTTGGGTTAAATGCGAGTACTATTTTATGTATTTTGTTGCTCAAATAATTTAATATTAGCCATTGGGAACTCTTTCAGATAATTTCTGTGTCTCTTTGACACACCCCAATAAGTGTAATTTTTGTTTTTTGAGTACTTCTTATTTTTATCACTATAAGATACTACATACTCACTTTATATATTTCCTCAGTCCTGTAATCAGTCTTTAGTATAAGGACCCCAAGTTCCTTTTATTAGAAACCAAGATCTGTAGGATGTTTAGTAGCATCCCTGGCCTCTATTAGATGCCAGTACAAACCTTCCTCCTGTAGTTGTAAAAATTAACAATGTTTCCAGACATTGTCAAATGTTCCCCAGTTTAGGAGAGTATGGTCCAAAGTTGTATTCCTCTGTTATAGAGAGACCTGCCAAAAATTACAATAGGACAATATAGTGGAGAGCAATGGAAGTTGCAAAAGGATCCTCTGAGCCTATTTAAAAATATTGTGGAAGGACATGCAGGGTTTGCTAGAAGAGGTGACATTTGAACTGAGAACTAAGTTGAAATAATAGTTTTATTGAACACTTATCATAAGCCAGACAAAAAATTCTCATTATTTCATGCAATTCCAAACTTTAAAAGCAGACATTATTGTCATTTTATAGCTGACAAAACTAAGGTTCATAGGAATGAAGTAACTTGAATAGTGTGCATGAGCTGGTTTTGAAGGATCTAGTCAGCCAAGTGACTAGATAACCCTGAGGCTACTGACATATTCCCTTCAGGACTATTTCAACCACTTTGTTTATTAAAGTACAATGCCTCTTCATTTAAATTTTTTTTTCCTGCTGAATTCTAGATTCTTGAGAGCAAGAACCATGCATTCTTCATCTTATGTCTCCTAACTAGCTCAATGTTTGCAGTGTGATAGTTGCTATTGATACATGATTGATAAGAGAATGATTAGTCCATGCCATTAAATTTTCTCAGAGATTATGGAATTAACCTATACTTGTTTCTGGAAAAAACGCTATTCTACAACTACTCCTAGTGGAGCACTCATTGTTGGGGCACACTAGCTGATTTCTGGTAAGTCTTTTCATTATTGTGCCTCAATATTTCCCTCTTGGCACCCCAATGTGTCATTGGCTGATGTGGTGACATACTCAAACTGATTATGGACAGTAGCTTTCTGTTGTGGGTTAGAGATGCAAAAGAGGAGTTCTCTGAAAAAGGAAAAATCATGCTACATCTCTGATATAAAAAGGCCACCATGTATTGTTATTAGTTTCTGCATATAATGTCAGTAAAATACTTTTGGCAATTCCTTTGTCCCATTATAATTGTTTTATCATTTTAAGGGTCAAATTTGTGAAGAACATGAGTGATTTTTTTAAAATTTTCTTTCAATTCCTTCTCTTTTCCATTCTAATTTCTATTTATTTATTTATTTGATGATAGTGGTAGTGGTGTCCTTGTTCTTGTTCATGAAACAAAATAAGGAGGAAAAATACCCTGTATTTTGTTCCTTTTCTTTTCCCTACAACTTCTGGATATGTTATTTGTATTTGCTATGAAATTTGAAGAGCCTATTGAATATGAAGTTGCTCTCTGTTTTCAAGACTTACTCTTCCTTTCCTTTGCTAAAATTCTGGTCTAATTAAAAAAACAGTAGATCATAGTTAAATAAAACTGTACCCAGGATAACCCTAATTTCCATATGCAGATTTATCTGCACTGACAGCCACCCCCCCTTACACACACACACTCTCTCTCTCTCTCTCTCTCTCTCTCTCTCTCTCATTCTCCTTTCCCTCCTCTCCATCTCCCTATTGCATTGTGTCTGACTGATTTTCAGAGCACCTTCGCTGTTCCCCCCCCCTCATTCCCTTTCTGTAAAATATCTAGACAGGAAGGAGGTGGCTGCAGAGGCTGAACAAACAATCTCATATTCTGCCTGCAATGTCATCGTTTCTTTCCCCCATTTTAAGGGGCTGAAGTTACCCAGGAAGGGATGCAGAGGAGCTGGAAAGGAAGGGGGGAGCTCTCCAGAGGCAGCTGCGGTCAGGGGCAGGAACTGCCACCAGATGTGCCTGTCTTTCTGGGCTTTGATTCGAAAGGGGCAGCAGGAGGAAATATTGGGAGACAAAAGCCCCGCTTTAAATGATCATTTTCTTTATTTAACATGGCAGCAGACACTCTCTGCGTAGGATCATCATGCCGAGCATAAACTGGACTTTCCCACTTGCCTGGCAGGAGTCAGACAGATCCCTGTTTGCTAAATGAACATCTGAGGTAAGACTCACTGTTTCAGTTACTTGATTTCTTTTTCCAAATCAATTAATTTTCTTAAATATATGTTTCAACCTCAATCACAAACAGTATAGTGGGGACAAATCTGTGTTAATCTGCATCTAAAAGCCAAAGAAAAGCAGATGTATAATATATTCAACTCAATTTGTACAGGTTAGTTACTTTGTCAGTTCTGTGTATGCCGTTTATTTTTTAGGAAAAATATTTGCTTTTAGAATAGTGTCATCATAATCTACCACTGGAGATAATACTGATGTTCAGACTCTTAAAAAAACTTTGCAAAAAGACAGTGAACTACAGATGCATGTACTGTATTTTTAGCTCACATACAAATATTAGAACTCTTATTAAAATGATAGGTGTTTTTTTTTTTTGTAGCAGAGAAGGAATGAATGCTGCATAATTAAGTACAGTATTTAATTTGGCTGTTGTGAAGCAAAAGAATAAGGTAATAATTTTTATTGTACTAATCAGTCTCAAGATGTTCTCTGTGTTAATTGGGTTAAAAAAATTGCAGTACTTATTAGAAATTCTAATTTCACAATGCAGCACTGACAATAAGCTCAGCCAGTGAATTATTCACATCTTTAATTTGCTCACTTAATGACAGTGTTCTGTAATCAGAGTGCAGAGACTGCTGCCTATGCATTATGTATGATGCTCAGGACTTAAATGCAGGACATTATGAAGCTCTCAGTGGTTCAGTAATTAGTTTTCCACAAGACAGGATTTAGATATTCACAGATAAAAGTCCACAGTTGGATAATGCTAAGGTTGCAACACAAAATAACAAAGGAAAGGAAGCTCAAAGTTTAGACTGAAACTTTGTCTCTAGGGCCTTGTCCACTGTGGAAACAGAATCATGCCACCTGAAATAGTTGCCTAGCTCTGATCACATGTTTGAAAACTGTTTTTGAACAAAGTTGTAGCAGGCAAGGCATTTGAACAATTTCAGTGGACCAGAGGGGAAAGATAAAACCTTTTTAATTAGTGTTCACAGAAGCCTTGCAATATATCCTCCTAACAAGTCTGTAGTATGCATAGCAGGCATTCTCAGTATGCTTTGTAACTTACTTAGTGCAAATGCAAATCAGGTTACAATAGTGTTTGGCTGTAATTGTGTTTGTAAAAGGGTTACATGCCCAAATGGAGATTGAGCTTGCTTGTGGTTTTGTTTCGATTGCTTCTGAGGGACGGTTTGAAAATCAAATGAGATATTAAGTAAATCTTGGCATGAAAGGAAGTAGATCTGAATTGTCAGTGCAACTTTGAAATTTCTTATACTTGTCAGTTTGAAGTTGTTAGTTTTTCATTTATGATGCTAAGGTTGTTTTGTCATAAATTATATTGCCTTTATAGACAATTCAGAAGCATTAGCAATACTTTAAAAATGTATCCTAAGTTTGGGGAAACATTTCACAGGATTATTTCTAAAGTTAATGACTAACCTGAACTATTTTAAGTGACTTTTTAAAAAATTATGATTTTGTAAACTATATAGTGTGTTTTTAGGGACTTAAGTATTAATCTTTACTAATAAAGTCTGATTGCATTATCATTTATCAGTCTGTGTTCATTTCCAAAACACATATAATCTTTAATAAAATTCATGTCCAAAATTGGAATGCACATTAATGTTCTTTTAAAAAACTGTCTTTTATAGTTAGTTTTTTAAAAGAACATAGAACATTAAAAAAATGCTGAATAGAGAAACCTTATAAGAAATGAAATGTTTGGTAGAATAATGAAGGTGTCTAATTTTTAAACAATTATATTTTACCATGTATTTGAAAAAATCCACATTAAAAAATGTAGAAAGGCATAGTGGCTGACACCTGAAGTCTGAGCTATTAGGAGAGAGATAGGGGTAAGGCTAGAGGATCATTTGAACCCGGGAATTCAAGATTAGGTTGGAAAACATGGTAAGATCCAGGTTAACAAATAAATAAATTAAGTAAGTAAGTCAGCCGTACCTCCAAATTTGACTTCTAACTTCCATAACTGGTAAGTGATTTTACCAAAATAAAAAAGTTCAGTTATGGTGGCACTCACCTGTCATCCCAAGTACTTATTAGAAGGCTGAGGCAGAGGATATAGGATATAACAAGTTTGAGGTAAGCCTCAGCAACTTGGTGAGACCTGTCTCAAAATAAAATGAGAAGAACTAGAGATATAGCTCAGTGGTAGAGTGCCCAGGGGTTCAATTCCTAGTACCATTAAAAACAATGTTTTTCACACATGTTTAGGAAACTGTACATGTGGTACTTAGAACATGTATTTGGGTAGGGTATGATAGGTATGCTTAATTGGGGGAAGAATTAGGATATTGGGCAGTAGAGCAGGTAAATGGCTTTGACTTGGGTTTCGATACAGATTAACATCCATGGATAAGTAATATGTGGCAATTAGGTAGTTCCAGGGATACCTTTGTAGTTGTTTTCTGTTTTAAAGAATGATTAGGAATTAAGAAAGTTAAGATCTAGACCCAGTTATGCCACAAAACTACCATAAAGTTGTTATGGGGATGAATGAGGTAGGAAAAGTGAAATTTTTTAAGATTTGAAAGCACATGACAAAAATAAGGAGCTATTTTAAAGACTATCATAAATCTAAATATATTTCATTGAACCTGTATTGTTTGTTATACCAGGGATTCTCACCCAGATTTCTAATGCTTTATAATATAAAATGTTAAAATATTCACAACAAATAGTTTTAATTTAATTAAATGCAAAGCCATAAAAATATTCTTGTTAAGTATTTTGGAGAGAATAGGAAAGTTTTGAAGTCTTATGAACATAGAAATTTTGTCAGCATTCCAAAAAAGTTAGCAATCCTCAAAATTAGACAATTCTTCTACCTATCACTTAAAGTTACATATTAATATGCTTAAGAAATATGTGGAATGTCTACCAGTTACTAAGATTTCAGCCATTTTCTTTCATTATAGATTAGATGAATCAGATTGAAATTATACCATTAGAATTTTGGAGCTCTTTTCCACCAAAATTTAATCAATATATCAATCAATAAATCAATAACCATCCATTAATGTATTCTTTTAACACCTATTGAATAAAGCTAGCACAAACAACGTGATACCTTCTCCTTCTTGTGAGGCAGAATCTTCATATTCCATATGAGAAATTGAAGTCTAAAGAAGTTAAGTAATTTGATTACACCACAAAGCTGCTGAATGGCAGAATTGAAACGTATCCAGTTTTAGGTTCTCAAGTCTCAATCAATCTTAGATTATCACGTCAGTTCCTAGGCCCTTTGCTAATCACTGAGATAAGGTAAATTTAATGAGGTTCCTGCCCTTAAACTGTTCACAGGGTAGTGCTTGAGTTTCTTCCATTTGGTTCAGCTGCAATTCTTGTTTCTCATACTGTGGTCTCTAGACCAGTAGCATTGGCATCATCAGGAACCAGGGTTGAGTGCTTCTTAAACTTTAATGTGGACTTTGACTCCTTTGGAGATCTGATTAAAATGCAAATTCTGATTAGTAGATTTGAGTTGGAGCCCAAGATGCTTTCCTAACAAGTTTTCTGGTGATGCAATGTTGCTGTTCAGGAAAATTTTCATTTGGTGAGATCTAGAAATAGTCTTGCTTTTAGTGTATTTAAGGCAGGTCCAGTTCATCTGATTCCTCAATGAGTCCTACATAGTCTTCTTCCAATGTAGAAGGTTTTTTTTTTTTTTTTTTTTTTTTTTTTTTAAAGCAAATAGAAGAACTTACAGTGTTTTCCTGACTTCAGCCCTCTATCACCCTGAATTGCAACCTATATAGTTGTGGCCCTGGCTATTTGCTTTGCTCTGGCTTAGAACTTCTCCTATGGGTCTGATTCCACAATCTCAGTTATCTGTTCTGCCTCTGTGGTGACATTGGCCTAGTTGATCATCTTCATCCCATTTTCTCATCAGAATCACCCATAAAGCTTATGAAGCACTTTCAAGCTTTCTCACTGCCACTTCCATACATTGTGATTCTGGGATGGGTCTTAAGAGGTTTTTTTTTTTTTTTTTTTTTTTCCCTTTTTACAGATTTTCTTGGTTGATTCTGATGGCAGCCCAAGGTGAAAACAAAGGTCCTAGGAGCCCCCTTTTGAGAACTCTTTGGAAAGTGATATTGACATGGCTTAGGTTCAACTTTGCTATACATTACGAATATTTTCTCTATTTCTCTGTGCTAGTGATGGGAGCATAACACAAGAACACAAAACTGCTGAGCTAGTTTCTGGAAGTCTCTGCTGAGTTATTGATATTTAAATTGGGTGGTCAATGACTCAATGGATGGGTCTCTCCCCTGCTCCCCAGACCAAAGCAATACTATATGCAAAAGCAAAGATTTAAAAATGGGGAAAAGTATCTTAAATTGTGAGATATCCATTTTGGCAAGGGTTTAATGAATGGAAGGGAGGAATAGGAAATTAAATTATAGAGATACGTAAAGACTCACTTTTACTTTATTCTAGAATCTGTGAGATTTAGCAGAAGTTAAGATGGAAAGCAAACAGATTAAATATGTGTTTTATAAAAATAATTTTAGCATTGAGGCATATGAATTTAGTGGGTCAACATTGATGGTGAAGAAACTAATTAGGTTCTTGTGATAATAGAGATCAGGGATATGGGGAGGGAGTCTCTTGTCAAGCTGTACACCTGTGCTCTGAACCTAATCTCCTCTGTCTCAGACACTAATGATGTTCTCCTTCACACTTAAATTTTATAGCAATAGCCTGCAATTTAAACCTTACAAATGGCATGGCCTTGAGAATTTCAAGAACTAAAAGCTTTTTTGAGTCACCACTATTTCTTACTTCTGATTATTGTGTCTTATAATGCCCAGACAGCTAGCTCTAGGGTTCTTCCTTACAAGATGCTTAGAGCATTGAAGATAATTATTTGGGAGCAAAATCTTCTCCAGTGACCTAAGAGAACTTGAAGCTAGTTAATAAGCAGTTATAGGAATGTCAGTGATTGGAGAGTTTTGTCTAGGCCTGTTGAATGCACTACTTTTACCCAAGCTTTGACAAGAGACTTTGTATTATCTTTGACTCAGCTTGATATTTTAGTTTCTGCCTCTGGATTGCTTCCTTTTGTAATAAAAGTTCAAGTCTGCTGTCTTAAAAATCAGTATAGATTTATTGCTTCATCAGCCTTCATTCACTCGCTTGTACATACAAAGCTCAGTTACTTATTATGACTATACATGTTGCATTATGGAGAATATTTTGGAGACAATAATGCTCACACACATGTACATAGGCATTTTATCCATTTTGACTCAGCCTAGTTTCTCTTGGTTCCACTTCTGTTCTGTACTTCCTTGTTCTTAGTTTAATTCTATCTTCTCTGACTCTGAACTTGTACATACTTATGTAAAAATTGAATAATGACCTTCCAAAGATTTTCCCTTTGCAACTCATAGTACTTGTGACTGAAGGGAAAGCGAGGAACCAGAGACAGGTAAGGGAAAAATGAAAGATGGAGACCAGGCAGAGATACCAGGAAAGTTTGTCAGAGCTGACAAATAAAGGCCATCTCTCTATAGCAGAGAGAGGTGAAACAGGCTTGGGTTCCTGGACTTTTATAGGCAGGGCCTAATGCAGGTGGTTAGGGGTCGGGTTGATATGAGGGAGTGGTGAGCCTTTCTCAGAAAGCCCTTGGATGGGAAAGTAAAACTTTTTCCTTAAAATGGCATTGTTGTTCAAATGCTAAGCAAGGACCTTATAGTGACTATATTACCTTTCATGGTCAAAGGACTCAGCAAACCTGATTAAGAATCCTGAGATAAAATGGGGATATTATCCTGGATTATCTGTGTGGGCCCAAAGTAAACACAAAGGTCTTTATAAAAGTTAGGCAGAAAAATCAGAGTCAAAGAAAGAAACTAGGATGTTGTATCCTACTGAATTTGAAGACAGAGGAAGGGCTCTTAAGTCAAAGAATGTGGAAATCCTGTAGATATCAGAAGAGGCATGGAAACAAATTTTATTAGAGTCCCCAGAAGGAACCAGGCCTGCATACACCTTAATGGTAACCCAGTGAGATTGATTTTGGATATCTTACCTCCAGACATATAAAACAATAAATCTACTATTTTAAGCAACAAAGATTGTGGTAATTTGTTATAGCAGTAATATGATACCAATTTAGCTTATAACATACCTTTATCTGACTGAACTTGTTTTGCTCCTCAGTTGTCCCACTGACATTTTTATTGTTGCTTTTCTTTGAATATTTCTCTTAGTGTGTTATCATGCTTATTCTCTCTGAACTTACCTTACTTAATGACAAAGGTATTATCTGGATGATTGAGTAGCAGATGGGGCAGTTCTGAGGTGAGTGAAATAAATGTGTCTGATATATAGTAGGTATGCAGTGAATGCAGTTTCTGTCTCTTCTGATTTGTTGGAACTTACACAGTGTTGGAAAAATTCAAAAGCTAATTTGCATATTAACAGCTTATGGGATAGAAAAGTTTAATTTAGAATTTAGGTTAGTAGATGCTTAGTGTTAATGATATTTCTAGATGAATTGTTTTTCTTCAGATTCATTTTTAAAATATTGTTTTAGTTAAGATGGACACAATACCTTTACCTATTTATTTTTATGTGGTGCTGAGGATAAAATTCAATGCTTTACACATGTTAGGAAAGTGCTCCACCAATGAGCCATAACAATATTCCCCAATCAGATTCATTTTCAACTTCATTTAAAACATGTTTTGATTTCAAACTCTAGACTTTTGTGGTAAGATGTTTTTTATTCATGAGCACATCTACATTGTACAGACTAAACTAGCTAAAGCTTAGTAGAACATTTTTTTTTTCATTCTCAGATGCTTTTTCCACATTCCAACCCATTTTCTGAGCGTGTTTTAAAACACACACACACACACACACACACACACACACACACACAAACACAAACACACACACACTAAGTCCAGAAAAGAATTAGTGTTTTAAGTGGAAAAAATGCTGTGAAGGTTAAATGAGAATTCAGGTCAAAGTATTTTGTCAAGACTTTTGCTATACGTATAAATTATTCGTATCTTGTTGAACTTACAAAGTTGAGAATAATAATAAATGTAATTTCTTTGGATCCTCATGGATGTTACAAGATTTGTTAAGTTACTAATTTTTTTGAATTACTAAATAAAAGTTGGAAAATTGGGCAGGAGGAAGGGAATTAAGAAGACTTAGAGAAAAGGAAAAGGAAGAACTAAATAAATTAATACCTATTTATCTCAGAAATAGTTCTCTGTATTTGAATCCCCATTTCCCAAACTATGAACAGCTGGCATGTGAACTATAAATTTCTCATATAAGTCTGTGTCAGTAACTCTGACTGTCTAATTAGGGCTGGAATTTATTCCCTATATTAGTTTCTTATTGCTGTCTTAACAAATCACCATAAATATAGTGAATTGATAGGGAACCTATTTGTTATTTTACAGTTCTATAGGTG
This sequence comes from Urocitellus parryii, assembly GCF_045843805.1. Classification (NCBI taxonomy): domain Eukaryota; kingdom Metazoa; phylum Chordata; class Mammalia; order Rodentia; family Sciuridae; genus Urocitellus; species Urocitellus parryii. The sequence goes on along the minus strand of NC_135538.1, from coordinate 63,597,012 downwards.
AAAAGTCCAGTACAATGCACCTCAAATAGAGCATTAATCTCCAGGATATATAAAGAATTCAAAAAACCTAACACCAAGAAAACAAATAACCCAATCAATAAATGGGCAAAGGAACTGAAGAGGCACTTCACAGAAAAAATGCAAATAGTCAAAAAATATATGAAAAATGTTCAACATCTCTAGCAATTAGAGAAATGCAAAACAAAAGTACTCTAAGATTTCACTGCCCTCTAGTCAGAATGGCAATTATCAAAAATACAACCAACAATGAATGTAGGTGAGGATGTGGGGAAAAAGGCATACTCACACATTACTGGTGGGACTGCAATTTAGTAAAACAATGGAAAGCAGTATGGAGACTCCTCAAAAAACTTGGAATGGAAATACCATTTGACCCAGCTATCCCACTCCCTAGTTTATACTCAAAGTATTAAAGTCAGCATAAACATCAATGTTTATAATACATCAACTTAAAATAGCTAAAAACTATGAAACCTGTGGGCCATTTCCATTTTCTAAAAGCTACTCACATTCTTTAACACTCAGACTCATTCTTTCCTCCATCTTCAAATCCCCCTCTAACTTCAAATCTCTCCTCCTTCCATATCAGTGTTCATTCTTCTGTCTCACTCTTCCAATTTCAAGGATTTATGTGGTTATATTGAACTACCTGGAAAATCTACTCAACTAAATATCCTTAATCACACCTGAAACATTTCTTTTGCCTTCAAGGTGGTATATTTAGAGGTTCTAGAGAGTAGGAAGTAGATATCCTTATTCTTACTAACATTGTCAATATTTGGTAGCATTTACCTGGATTATAATTGCTAAACATTTCATATTCTTATTCTGTAATATCATTTGCAGTGTCTCTCTAAACCTGTTATCCAGTCTCAAAATTCTATTAGGCATTAGGTTCAACTCCTTTGTCAACTTTTAGTTCTTCTGCAGAATGAAGACATTTGTTCCCAATGTTTCAATTCAGTTAGATTCAATCCAATTCAATAAGAATTTATTGTCTATTGAAAACATTTTTGGTATGATAAAGTAAGATCTGGAGTTTGTAATTTGCTTGTAGAGATAACAGATTTCACATGAGATAAAAATGTAGAATATAAAATAATCACAGACTTTGCATAGAGGACAGACAAGGGATTAGAAAGGAAGGATTAACATGCATTGGTGGGATAGGAAAATGAGGTTGCAATTGTGAATGGATGTGATTTAAAGGACCATGGCAAGGTTTTTTATGTTTGAAAGTCTCTGCTTAAAATCTGTTGCTTCCCGTTGTTACTACCAGATTGCATCCATTTAGGTTAATAAGTATTCTCTTTTATCAAGTCATCCTGTAGAACTTGGGCTCTGAGTATATATTTTCCTAATTGCTAATTAAACTACTACACTTTAGTCCAAATCAACTTTGTATAGTTTTAAAGAATATTTCCTGTCCAAGTTTGTTGCCCTGCTAACTTGATAGAGGGTTTCTGGAATGCTAACTTGATAGGGTTTCTAGAACCAGACATTTTGGGACTACAGTAATGTATGATAAGTGAAGTTTAGTCAGTACTCAGTGGGAATAAGGCTTAGACACTGACCTTCAGTAGATTGTTTTTTATTCTCTCTGATATCCTGAATAGAAATTAACTTGACATTAGGACTAACTCTCATAAAGTGTGACCAGAGATCACATTTTACTGTTCAAGGGAAATGATTGAAATCTGGGGCAAACTGTCATTAACATCATAGAATTTCTTAAACAGTAAGTATATACCTAGCAATAGAAGTTCTGGATAGAGGCTGCTTGTTTCTGGAAGGCAGGATCCAGACAGAACGAGAACCTTAGCTCATGTCTGAGTACAGTAATCTATGTTCTAGCCCCATTGGTGATGGCTGACAAGATGTAGAAAAATTACTGGGATTCCATGCAAATGAACCAGAGTTCAAAAAGGGAGATTGAATGTAAAATGGAAACCATTGCTAAAGTCCAGAATAGAGTGGAACAGAGTGTCCAGCCTGGTGCCTGAGCATGCAGACATTATGGAAGACAAGGTCTTTGGCTAACCAGACAATTTTCAGACCTTTAGGGGCCATGACTCTATGTTTAGTTAGGCCTCATTATAATTGGCAGAGCCTACTAAATGTTGCTCTTCAGTATCTGTAACTGGGTTTATCCTAAGGGAAACAGGAAGAGTATACCTGATCTCTTCAAGTGGTCTGGTGGAAAGGATAATGTCATAAGTCCAGTCATGATTGATTTAAACTAATTGTTTAAAATTGTTACTCTGAATCTAATGTTGACTACTAAATTATTTCATCATTGTTTTCAATGCTAATTTTTTTAAAGTTTTGACTGAACCAGAAGAAAATTCTAATAGTTCAAGCTCTCTGAAGATAAAATGAGAGACAGTGAGTTCCCTAAAACTTGAAGAATTCACACAAATATCAAATGACCACTTGATAGATGTGATGCTGGGGGGAATTAAACATGTGACATTTAAATGTTCTTTCTAATTCTGAACCCCATCCAAATCAAGATAATGTAAAAAAAATGTCTAGACTTCACAGACATTATTTAGTGAACACCTGGCCTCTTTTAAATTTTAGAAAACACTTATTAATTAGAAAAGAGATATTAAAAAGGGATAATTTTCATTAAGCATGCTTGGCCATTTTAAATTACTTTCTTCAATTTAAAATCCCCTTAATACACTGATTACTTATTAGATAAACCAATAATCTATGATTTGCAGTAAAATGCAAATTTATGCATACATATTTAAATGTAACACATAGTCATATCCATTGAGGATTCTTTTTTTTTAAGTATAAAATCCATACTGAAAAAAAAAATAAATAAAATCCATACTGGTGTATTTTATTACAAAGTTGTTTGTTTTAATACTATAATAAACCCCAAGTTCTGTTCTCTGAGTTGCACTGAATTTCAATGGCCTTTTTTTCCTTTTTAATATATTTTTTTTAGTTATCAATAGACCTTTATTATTATTTATTTATATGTGGTACTGAGAATCGAACCCAGTGCCTCACACTCTACCACTGAGCTACAATTCTGGCCCCCTCGATGGCCTTTTTAATTGCAATTAAGCTCACAGTTTTCAAAGTTCTTTTAGAAAGGTTTATCTATATTTAAGATGTGTATTTTCCTAGGTGATGTTGTCATCCAAACAATTCTTATGGTGCCTGGAAGACTATGAAGAAAGAAGTCCACAAAAATGTGTTTTATTTGGTGCTTGGTATCTATATCTAAGAATGGGATCCAGTGAGAAAGAGCTTATAAATTTATGCTATGGTGGCTTTAATTCAAACCTTGAATCACAGGATTTATGTGCTTCAAAAATCATTAGTGATGATTCTCATAGCTCATTTTATACAAGAAGAAATAGTCATGGTTGGATCATGTGGCTATTTATCTATTTTGTCAAACAGTTCTCCCACATCCTTAACATTCATTTTGATCAAGACAACTTGGTTCAAATTTTACTCTCCTTTTAAAGAGGGTAGAGTAGGTCAAGATCATATTGTCAATAGATGGCTTCACTTTATTGCTGGATCTTGCAGAGTACTACTTTCCATTATTATTTCTATATTGACTAAATCAAACCTTATTTGTCTGAGAGGAGGTAAAATAAAGTTGCAATTTAGAACAATAAATCTCATACTCATTCATTTGCAAAATCATGTCTGCAAGATTTGGGAGTATTAAATACAGTTTTTTCCTAAGGTATTTGCTTTGTCATATGCAGCATATATTTCATAAATAACATAGATGTCAATCATATATATTATATCTTAATATTTACTATTTCAAGGTACTTTAAAAATAGATTGCTACTTACATGATATTTTACTTATTGCATTGTGACCATTAGTATTATTATTGAATATTGTTATATGTAATTAGATCACTCAGGAGCACAAATTTGATAATGATTGATCCCAAAAATTACTCTCAGAATTTAAATTTCATGTTTCATTTACAAATAAATAAATTTATCTCTTGATCTCTATGTGCTTATTTAAAAAAATATTATTAACTACTTGTCTAAAGTTGGGGGTAGGAAGGAATTTTGATTGAGTCATCTTATATTTTGTATCCTAAAAAATTATTTGTTTGAGGTAAGAGCATCTTTCTTTCCTCTCAGTCCAGAGTGAGGTTTCTGAAATTTTTCTGTTGCCATCACAGGAAAACCTAGGAGCTCTGTTCTAGGAGCAAAAAAGATGTTTCCAACCTTCTGATTATATCTAGAATTATATCTAGACTTAATGTTGAACTCTTCCCAATATGCTATCACTTCAAATCTTATAGCAACCCTGAAACTTAAGTATTACATTATGATTGCTATTCTACGAATGGGAAAATTGTGGTTCTGAGAAGTTAGTTGTGTCCAAAATGTATACATGATGATGTTCTAACATACTCACCTATTTTATTTTTTGTTGAGTGAAATAAAGAATAAAAGTAAATTTAACTATGGTCTTTACAATTGTATAGTGCTTTAGAAAATTCTGATTATTTCTTAGCCCATTTTGTGGGATATGTGTGTTCTCTAGAGGACTGATGTAGCAATGATAATAGTAATATTTGTTAAAAACTTGCTATGTGGCAGGTACTCTGCTAAATGCTTCTTATTCATATATATTATCTCATTTATCCAAACAGTCATACTGTGAAGTAGAAATTATTATCTTTATTTTAAGATAAGAAAATTAAGCGTGGAGAGATTAAACAGTTTGCCCAAGGTTACTGCCGGCTAAACCTAAGTAATCTAACTGCAAATTCCCATCTCCTAACCACTTGACTCTTCTGCTTGCACTATACCAAAGGCTTTTCTTGTTCCCTACAGTATAACTTCTCTGTAGGAAGAAGTTCTGTACAAGCACTATGCAATTGAAGACCTCTCTCTGCCATTAAGCATACACTCTTAAATGTTAGTGTATATGAAAATTATCAGTGTTGTTTTCTAAAGCAAAGGTTCCCAGACATATTTGAAGTTTTCACTTAACCTAGCTATTATAAAATGTAAATAAACTAGAGTTACTTTGTGGGCAAAACCCTAAAACTTGGTATGTCAATGAGTGTATAATTAAACAATCAATTATCATCTTTCTAAGATATGAAGTCATATTTTATAAGGTTCATTGCTTTAAGAAAACTGTGTGGTAACTTATCTTTGTAATTAATATAATTGTAAGATACAATTCACTTTGAATTTCTTCAATGGTGCTACTGCATAGTGTCTCTTAGAGTGTCCTACAGTGTGTGTAACTCATAGACACACAATTTAGTAATGAAAAGTATCCACGCCTCTGTATTGACAAACACTTCTATTTTAATTCAAAATTGTAATTACTTTCTTACCCTAGCTGAAGTTTTTGCATGTAGGAATCCAGGTAGGGGGTGTGGTACTTTCTTTCTGTTGTCCTATTTCAGTGGTTCTTAAACTGTGGTCCTGTGGGTTAGCAGCAGCACTGGGAAAGTTATTAGAAATGTGAATTCTTGTGTTCCACCCATACTCACTGAATCAGAAACTCTGGGGATGCGCTCAGCAATATCTTTTAACAAGTGCTCCAGGTGACTGATATACATTAAAGTTGGAAACTACTTATCTATCTGACAAATACTTCTTTCCTCATCCTTCCAGGCAACCTTGGTTTCTGTGGCTAAGGCAATGTGTTAAGGATAGAAAGAGGATTGGAAAGTTATGTTCAATACATTCTACTGTCTAATCCAATGAACATCTATTCTCTCCCCACCCCTTAGTTGTTATCATCCACATATCAGAGAGAATATTTGGCCTTTGTTTTTTTCAGATTGATTTATTTTACTTAGCATGAAAGTCTCCAGTTCTGTCCATTTACCAGCAAATGCCATAATTTTATTCTTCTTTATGGCTGAGTAATATTCCATTGTGTATATATACCACATTTTCTTTATCTATTTTTCTGTTGAAGATCACCTAGATTGGTTCCTATAGCTACCTCAAGAATGGGTTCCTAATTAGGATAAGTTATATTCCATGTATGTATAGTATGTCAAAATATACTCTACTGTCATGCATATCTAAAAAGAACAAATTTAGAAAAAAAGAAATAGTATGGTAAAGCATTTTTAAAGCTGGTTTCTTGCTTCAGGGCTTGGTACTTATTTATTTAAAGAAGGTGCTTCTTCTGGTGGCTGCTTTTTTGGAGGCCTTATTGAGAATATACAACATTAGTCTATTTTTTTCTCTGTCCCTTCTCTTCATTCCTCCTCCATCAGAGAGACTGATAGAAACTCTCTGTTGGGTTCTTAATGCCTTTACAGAGCCAATCAGAATGACCCCAGGAGTGCTTTTATTTGATGTGTTTTACAGGGTACAAAGTTAAAACATAAATAAAGTTATTCCTTTATAAGAAAGAATGTCTTTTCTCCCACTGAAATCTTGTGTAAAATATCTGTGAATTGACATAGGGTGTCTTTGATAGCTCAAGGAAGGAATTAGATTTTGAAGTCTCTAACTCCAAAGAGTAAGATCTTGGAACCAGAGAACAGTCACAGACCGGAGTATGTCCTACTGAACTATATTTGTATCTGGCAGGTGGAGATATCTCTCCCAGTCTCTCTCTCTCTCTCTCTCTCTCTCTCTCTCTCTCTCTCTCTGCCTTTTGATCATCCTGTGAGCTGCTTCCCTCCACCACACTCTTCCATCATTATGTCCTGCCTAACCCTGATCCCTGAGGAATGGAGCCTGCTGTCTATGCACTGAGACCTCTGAAACTGTGAGCCCCCAGATGAACTTTTCCTCCCCTACAGTTTTTATGGTGCAGTGGAGTTAATGCCCATGGGGTCATTCTTGGCTAAATGTGAACAGACCTGATAGATAAATGCTTCCTCCTTTTAATTCCAGGTGAGAAATTATGAAATGCATGTCCATAAAGAATCTCAGAACATCTCACAAAGTTGATTGATTATTAACCATAAATGTTTCTAACTAGGTAACACATTTTGTGTCCACTTGTGTTCCTTCCTTCCCTATTCATTCTTCCATTCCTCATTCCTGTTCCTTGAGATCTCTTTTCAAATAGACTACCTCCTGCAAATATTTTCTCAGGCTTTCAGGAGGACCCAGGCAAAGACAATTATCAATACCCATCTTTCTTATTTTTTATATTTTTAGATAGAAAATAAAATTATATAATTAGTTAATATAAAATTAATGACAAATACAAAAGGGAATGTCATGAGTTTTGTTGGATTCATTTGAATAATTTGATATCAAGAAGTGAATTCATAAGTGATTATGTGTTCAATCAATACTGAAATATCATAAAGCTGCCCTCCTCTTGGAGGCAGAGGACCAGCTTAGATACTTTCGATGAGAAATACTGGGGATTTCAGCAGCTATTTAATCAGAAGGATTCATTTTTTTTAAATGTCATCAGAAAACCTTAATATTTGGGGTTCACAAGTACTGATATACCAAAGAGATGACTTACAGTTTGCTTTAATTTAAAAGCAAGTTATTCTTATTCTTACCACAAGAATAAGAATAATATGGGGTTTTATTGGGTGACAGTGATGCCAATATCACCTTCATCTGGTTTTGTGCTACACAGGAGACGCTATTAAACAAGCATTGGCTTTCTTTCTTTTTTTCTTTCCTTTTTCTTTTTTTAAAGAGAGAGAGAGAGAGAGAGAGAGAGAGAGAGAGAGAGAGAGAGAGAGGATTTCAATATTTTTTATTTTTCAGTTTTCAGCGGACACAACATCTTTGTTTGTATGTGGTGCTGAGGATCCAACCCCAGGCCGCACGCATGCCAGGTGAGCACGATACTGCTTGGGCCACATCTCCAGCCCATCTTTTTTTCTTTTTCTTTTTTTTTTTTTTGGTACTAGGGATTGAATCCAGGTTGTTAACCACCGAGCCACATCTCCAGACATTTTTATATTTTTTTAGAGAAGAGTCTCACTAAGTTTCTTAGGGACTCACTAAGTTTCTGAAGTTAGCTTTGAACTTGCAATCCTCCTGCCTCAGCCTCCCAAGCCAATTGAATTACAGGTGTGCACCACTGCACCCAGCAGCATTGGCTTTCTCTCCCTCAGAAACTCCAGTAGCCAGACCAATGATTCTAAAATCTGGCTATAGATTGGCCATATTAAAATCACTGAGGTATGAATAACTATAACATATGACTGGATTAGGGCCATAGACCAGTACAATCTCCCATGTAGGTAGGTAAGGAATCTCTTTTTTTTTTTTTTTTTAGAGAGAGTGAGAGAGGGGGAGAGAGAGAGAGAGAGAGAGAGAGAGAGAGAGAGAGAGAGAGAGAGAGAGAGAGAGAGGAGGAGGAGAGATAATTTTTTAATATTTATTTTTTAGTTTTCGGCAGACACAACATCTTTGTTTGTATGTGGTGCTGAGGATGGAACCCGGGCCGCACGCATGCCAGGCGAGCACGCTACTGCTTGAGCCACATCCCCAGCCCTGCAAGGAATCTCTTTAGGAATGTTAATGTTTTTATTTTTGACAATATGACTATGACAGTATTATTAGCCCTTTTTCCTTATTTTTGCAAATATAATGTTTAATGAATATCTTTTAACCTATTTATTTACTATTATTGAAATTATTTTAACAAAAATAACCAGTTTGACTTGTACTATACAATTTAAACAATCTTCTTTTTGGCACCTCAGGGGTTTTCTAAAGAAAAAATAGTTCACATTAATTTAAACTCCATATAATACTGTTTTATACAACTAAAATATTTATCTAGTTTAATCACAGTGGTAAGTATAATTTTTTGAACAGAAATTTAGACCATGCTCTCTTAAATGCTATAATTTAATGATCTATCATTATGCTAAACTAGATAATTACCATGGCGATATTTCATGTAGTGTTTAGAGATTGGAGAGACTGCCCATTAGAGAGGGTGTGTAATATGTAGTCACATAAGCTTTCTCAGCTTTGAATACTTATTCCTGACACTAGTTTACTGATGTTACATAGCTTATCCTGAGGATAAAATGATATAATGTGTATGTATGTATGTGTGTATACACACACACACACACACACACATATACATTTCTCCATCCCTTTGTTTAATAGGGGCTATAATGGCATCCTTATAGCTTATGAATTTAAGTCACATAATAACTGATAAGTATAATAAATAGTATTATTTTCTCAGATTTGAAGATCAAGTAGAAAATTTTCCCCAAGAATATTATTGTTTGGTTTACTAAAGAAAAGTAATAAAAACATACTTATTGTTCTTGAGTTCCTAGGCATTTTTTGTATTTATCATTCTCACAAAAGCCATAGATATTATAATCCCTATTTTTCAGATAAGAGACTGAGAAGGAGAGAAACTTTTCCAAAGGTCGCACAGTTGCTAAGTGGCAGAGCTGGAATTCAAACAGATTCCCAAATCCATCATTTTCTCATTAATAACATATGGCACACAATGTGTGGAACACCAGGGGGATTCTCTTGTTAAAGCTGGTCATCTCTGAATTCCATTGTGATTTCAAAGTTTTGTTGACTGAGGGATAAACAAAGTCTTAAGATTATACTTCACTTATTTCTAATTAACAAATTGAGGACAGAGCCATTGTAGTTGTTCTCAAAATAATGTATTTTGGTTCCAAACTAGGACCTCTGAGAGAATAAATGCTCTATATCCGTATTACTGTAATTGATACAGAATCACTAATTGTAATTTTTATGTTATTAAAAATTGTGTTTGTGTAATTTACAGAATTTCTATAAGCTGGAATTTATGTGGTAGTCTTGAAAATTGTGAGATGTTACATTTTGTTTGGAAATAATCATAATTTAAACGCAAGGGTAAATTGGACAGGGAACACTTTCCTTTTTCATTAATATGTTCATTATTGTGTATGATCCTCAAAATAGGCTGCTAGCTCATTATTTAGGAAGGAGTAGATTTTGTTTTATGGCTAGAGAATAAAATAGTATGTCTCCCTATAAAAACAAATTTAAGTCTTCACATCCAGAATTTACTTTGGTTTTCTTATTAAAAGGTAAAATAAGCAAAAACGTGTTCTAGAATTAAGAAAAAACAGAAGAAAGTATAACAAAGTGTTAATTTGGCAGATATGTTTTTAAAAGATTGTGTTTCTTAAATATATTGTAGCTTTAAATAATCTTAAATGAAATCTTAGGTGCTTAAGGTGAATGGTCGTAGGGAGGTGTCTTCCTAATACTTGAAGTTAATGTTACTTTTTTAGGACAGTTTTATTAGAAATTAAGCATAAAGAACTATACTCACATGTAGTCAATAATGTTTAGATCATCAAGAAACTGTTTCTTTACTTTTATAATAACTTATATTAAATATTCTAAAAGCTTTAAAATATTAAGTAAGTATGGGACATTGTTTTTATTTGGGTATTTTCCCTATTTAATCAGTAATTACTTTTTAAGTTATGAATCAATCACAGTTGCTGAGGTGGAAGACTTGCAAAAAATGTGATTTTGAATGTTGGTCTTAAATAATTAAGTAGCCCACAATTTGAAAAGTACGAAAAGTACTTTATGTTTATAGTGAAAATATCATGAAAAGTTTTGTTTTACCACTGTTCCCATCCCCAGAGACAGCAAATAATACCTATTGTTTGTGTATACTCACACAGCTCTTTATACAGATAAAAGCATTGTGGGTTTTTTTCTCACCATATCCCTGTTATGTAGGTCTTTTTCCACACATGATGGTGGGTTTTGAATCTTTCCCTTTCACATGTGTATCTTGCAGATTATTCCAAAATCTAATTATATATTCTTTTTCATAATGGCTGTAAACAAAAGTTTCCTTTTGTGAGTATTTTGTAATATTTCTAACCAGTCACCTGTTATGATCATTTAACTTGTTTCTAATCTATTCCAAATCATATTGCAGTGAATAATATTTTATATTTGTCTTTTCACTTACAAATAATTATATCTTTGAGAGAAATCCTTGAAGTGAAGTTATAGGATTAAAGGTATGTGCTTCTGTAATTTTGACAGATAATGTCTAATTATCCTTTATAGAGATTGTACCAATTTTTACTTTGACTAGTATCATATGAAAATGCATGTTTCCCTACTGCCTGGCCAAACAGTATTACTAATATTTTGTATTTTTGTCTATGTGCTAGGTAAAGAATGATAGATTTGTGTATTTTTGATTTTCATCACTCTTATTCTCTTATTCATGTTTTTAAGATTTATTTGTATTTCATTTTCCTCAAACAGTCTATACATATTATTTGTCTATTTTTCTATCAGGTAATTTATTATCAAATAGTAGGTGATCTGGGGCTGGGGATGTGGCTCAAGCGGTAGCGCGCTCGCCTGGCATGCGTGCGGCCCGGGTTCGATCCTCAGCACCACATACCAACGAAGATGTTGTGTCTGCCGAGAACTAGAAAATAAATATTGAAAATTCTCTCTCTCTCACACTCTCTCTCCTCTCTCACTCTCTCTTTAAAAAAAAAAAATAGTAGGTGATCTTTACTGTTTACTGGTTTGTGATAGGAGTTGAAAATATTTATTACATCTTGTCATTTTTTCTTTAGACATTGCTTATTGTATTTTTTCTGTAAAATTGTATAAAAACTTTTTTTATTTTATGGAATCCATCATTCTTTTGATTGATAGTTTGTGTGTCATATTTAAATGGGCCTCTCTTGCACCGAGATTATGAAAACAATTCTTCTTGGTTACTTCTAATATTTTTATATTTTTACTTTAACAATTAAGTCTTTGATCTATGTGTAATTTATTCTGATGTAGAATATGCATCATAGCTGTAATATTATTTTTTCTAGATGACTTTTCAGTGGCATTTATTGAATAATCCATCATTTCTTCCCTTATTTGAGATGCTACTTTGCTTCTTTTGTTGTATTAATAATTATGGTGTACTCCTTACAATGGAGCATTGTGTTAGGTACTATGGGAATTTAAAAAGTGTGATATTGTTCTTGCATTTAGAAATTGCCATATAGGTATAGTGATAAAATAACAATAAAATAGTGGGTTAATTTCAAGAACAACCTCCTCTACTAGAGAAGGTTTTATGAAGGGGTGGACATTAGTTCTTTCTTGACAGTTGGAAGTGAAATTAGAGAATAAGATCACACAAAAGAGAATTAGCAGAACAAAAGAAATGGAATATGTCTGTTCATATTCTTTAACCAAACTGATAGGACTAGACTAGATGGAGGATGTATGTTGATAAGCAAATGTTCAACATGGATTGATTTCCTGTAAAGCAAATGCTTTTATTTTCTAGAAATACAATCATAACATCTATGGGTAAAAGTGGCATAATAAGATGATATTATTTCTTTAATTTACCATTTTAAATTTAAATGTGGGAATAAACATATTTATAGAAAATAGCTTCAACTTCAGTAGCCACTGTCAGAACAAGCATGTTATTAGTTGATTTTGAATTATTTTGGTGTATCTGAATTGTTTCCCATTGTATTCTCTTGCCTTTTCCTGTTGAATCTCTTTGTGTGAAATTAGCTATACTGGACATTATTACTCAAATTCATAAACAATGAAAGATTTAGAAACATCTGTGGAGTATGATAAGTACATGTATAAAGATTAAAAAATAAAACATTTACAAAGTAACAACAAAAGGATACATGTACTTTTGTTGTTATTTTGTAAATGTTTTATTTTTTAATGTTTATCTTTATTCTTCTTAGCTTAAAAGTTGATCAGTAGTTGATTAAGGAATTTTGTGCAAATCATCTTTCTCAAATGTAAACCTGATAAAGTTTCCTTTCTTCTTATAAACCTTTAATGGCTTCTGATTCTCTACTTGGCATATAAACTTCATAATCTTAGTTATTTCCTTCATTATGCATACCATTTTTTTTTTTTTTTTTTTTTTTTTTTTTTTTTTGCCGGGACTGAAACTTTTGCAGTTTGTTTCATGGTATTCTACATCCATGCCTCTGACCTGATTCTTCCAGACCATAGGATAAGTGCTCAAAGTATTTTGTTGGTATATTATTGTTAAATGAATATTTGAATAAACGTCCTCTACCTGGAATGTGCTTAACTTTTATCCGTTTGTTTTAGATTAGTGCTTCTTCTAAGATTTTACTCTTTTGAAATCTTCTCTGACCACACCTAGGCAAGTTTAGGCACTCCTTTTTTCTGCTTAATTATTTTACCTTAAATCATATATATGCCTCTTTTGTAATATTTCTTATATTGTATTGTGATTTCTCATGCACACACAAACATTTTTTAACTTCAAAAATTTGAAGGCTGGGATTTTGTATTATTTATTAATTTAATTTTTTACTTGCATTCCTACATCTAACACAACATCTGATATAAAAACTTAATAATAAAATACATATTGAATAAGTAAGTGAAATAGTGTGCTTCCCACTTTATGTTGTTTTATAACATTTATTTTGTAATTTATTTTATTTTCTTTACATTTGTTTGAATTTGCTCTATGTTTGGAATTTAATTTCAGTCTTGTGCCTTATGCATTAATATTATAGGGCAGCTTATTATTACTCATTTATTCCTTAACAATCCCCCATGACTTTTTACCATTATTAGAATAAATTACCACTCCAAACTGCTTACCATGGCATGCAGAATTCCTGCATGATAGATCTGTGCATATCTCTCCAGTGTCATTTTCTATTACTTCCTTCCCTTCCAAGAGGAATTATGTTCCATTCACAGGAGTTCTCTTTCTGTATCTCAGATATGAATATGCCAAACACATCCTGACCTAGAAACCTTTGCACTTGCTGTTTTTTTCCATCTTCATGGAAAGATTTTTCCAGATATATGCATGGCTGCAACATTTTTCATCCTTGAAATCTTGGTCCAATTGTCTGTTCAGAGGCCTTTCCTGACACCAAAAGCTAAAATAGTTACCCTCCTCCCTCCCCCACTGCATAAGTTGTTTTCTATCCCATCTTAGCTTATCCTTATAGTTCTTGTAAATAATGAAAATAATTTCATGTATTTATAATTCTATTGTCACTTTTCTCACACTAGAATATAAGCTCCTTGAAGGCATTTTTAAGCCAAGCAAACAGACCTGTCTCATAAAGCCTTTCAAATATTTTTTGATAAATTATGACTAATTGTAATGTTGTTTCTTCAACATGTGCTCCAATTTGTTTCCCCCTTTTGTTTTTGCAATTTTTATGACATATACTTAGTTTTACCCTTATTTATATACTTAGCTTTATAGGGATATCTCTAAATAAAAATTCAATTACTTTATGGCAAAGAAACCCAGATCTATTCAATAACAAAAATAAATGCTTAATTATTAGTCTTTTCTAAACTCTATAAACAACACATTTCTCTTCACTTTAAAATTAATGATGAACTCCCTCTGCTAGTTTTCTATTATATTGAATTTTTGTTTAAAACTTTTAGTGTTATTCATTTTTTCTGTATAGTTTTCTTTTGCCCACCAGACTATAAGCTCCTGGAGACAGAGGACATGTTTAGTCCTTTGGATACCTGTGGTGTGAAATAGTAATTGAGCAAAGTTTTGAGCTACTCAATCAACTCTGCTTAGTTGTTTTCATTGCAACCAAAGTCAAGAAACAAAGAGAGAAGAGCCAAACCAACAAAGCATTATTAATAATGATCATAACATCTCTATAATAAATTTCCTGAAAGAAGGATGTTGGTATTTTCTAAAATCTGTTTTATTATGAAACTTTCTGAATCACCTCTCTCTCTCTCTCTCTCTCTCTCTCTCTCTCTCTCTCTTTTACTGTCTGAAAACTCTTGTTCATGTTATTGTGTTTATAATGACATGCCCTCTATATTTGATTAACCTAGGTAATTCAAAGTCTTCCAGGGCTCCTGCAAAGAGAAGACATTTAGTATGGGGAGACACTTACAATGAGACTTATATTCTGGCTGTTTTGTGTTTTCCCTAAATTCAAATATATAAGCCCTACCACCTAAAGTGGTAATGATAGGAGGTGAGGCTTTTAGGAAATAGGGCTAAATGAAGTGTTGATGGCAGTGTCCCCAAGTGTTTTAATGAGTATACTCCCAAATGCTTGCCATGTAATGATACAGTGAAAAGTTTGCAGTCTGCATTCTAGAGGAGCACTTCTCCAGAACCTGACCATGCTGATAACCTGATTTTGAAGTTTCAACCTCCAGAACTTGCAAAATAAATCCTTGTTTTGTTTTTTAAAGAACATTCAATTTCCAGTAATTTGTCATAGCAGTTCAAACTGACTAAGTCAGCTTTTACTAGCAACCTTTGTGAAGCAGGGGAAAAAAAGCACACAAGTAAATATTTTAACATCCTAGTGGGGTTAAGAACTCAGAGCAGTTAAATGCATAAACAGGTAAGCAGTACTTTGGGGGTAAGATCTGATAGAAAATGACTTTTCACTGTAATTGAAAGAGATGTTTTTACATGATAGCATTTGTGATATGCTGAATTTATTTGCTGTGTTTATAATATATATTTTATGGAAGTAAGAGTTTTATTATGTGTTTATCAAATTAAAAATTGCCTCTAAGATTGTTCATTGTTTTTTAAAACTTTATCACTGATTATAGATATAAGACACTTCTATCATTCATTTTAAAGACTGTTTATTAACTTGTCTGTAGGCTAGCTCAGATTGCATATTGCTAAGAAATTAAGTGCTTTGGACAATCAGTAATTTGCATAATTATTGTTTTGGAGATAATTCTGTAGGGAATAGTCTGCACCTATGAATATTTATAAACTATCTGATTTATAAGCATAGAAACAATGAGTATATTATATATAGTAGATATATATAGTATATCTAGTTTGTTGAAAGACAATAAAATGTCCACAAAGAATAAATGTAATATCTTTGGTATGGCTCAAATGACTTCATGTATAATCATAAAATAGGAAAAAAAAGAAAGTAAAGGTAAGTTTTTTATTATTTTTTCTTTTGTTTTCAGAACATTGCCCCTGAAATACTCAGTATAATATTTTATGTGTGAGTGTATCTCTGTATGGTGATACATTTGTAATACGTATCAATAATGTATATCACATTTTTTTAGGGAGTTAATCTAGATCAAGATCTTGCAAACTTAATGGCTATGAATTAAATCTAGCCCAGTGTTTATTTTTGTGAATGAGGTTTTAGTGAAAAAAGTGCTTTTAGTGTTCATTCATTTGCATATTACTTGTGGTTGCTCTCATGCTATGACAGCCAAGTAGAGCCATGGTTTCCAAAGCCATGTCCTTTATAGAGAAAGTTTGTGACTCCAATCTATAGATATTAGTTATATAGATACAGTTGACTCTTATACCCCAGAAATTCTATGTTGTTTATTTTTAAGTGGTCCATTCTCTAGATGCTTTTTCTTCCTAACATATGTAAAATCTGAGAAAAGTCTATGCAAGTATCAATTTAACATGATCCAATAAATCTTTTTGATCCTTATTTTCCAAAGTTACTTATAATCATAGCATTCAAAATGAATATATATGAGACACATTAATATAAAACCCAAAGATTATCATTAAATTATGTGAAGTATATTAGTCCTTTTAAAATACCCAGTTCCTACATCATTAATATCTTGGAAAACTGAACACAAAAGTGGGCATGTCCTTTATAATATGCCCTGTGACCCTCTAGAACCACTCCTTCCATCAAAAGAATAGTTTCTAGCAATTCTCTTCCCTCCTTTGCAACTGAGGACAATTGAGGAAGACCAATTTTAATATAACTATGAAGAATGATTTATATCTTTATTAAATGATTCTAGCTCAAGGTAAATATTGAATCAAATGACTCCCAAGTTTGCCTTTCAATTAAAAATTTTTTCTATTAAAATTAATCAAAGGATTAATTTAATTAACCTAAACCAAATATGTTCTTTTATTTATTTATTTATTTATTTATTTATTTGGTACTGGGGATTGAACTTAGGGACATTCAACCACTGAGTCACTTTCCAGCCCTATTTTGTATTTCATTTAGAGACAGGGTCTCACTAAGTTGCTTAGTGCCTCACCATTGCTGAGGCTGGCTTTGAACTCATGATCCTCCTATCTCAGCCTCCTGAGCTGCTGGAATTGCAGGTGTGCACCACCGTGCCCGGCCAAATATGTTCTTTTAAAGAACTAATTTATTTATTCTCAGTAATAAAATTAGCTATATTTCTGTAAGATAAATCATAAGAAAGTAGCTGCAAATGAAGAACTAAATAAGTGGAGAAATGAAATATACCATGTTCATATATTGGAATTCAATGGTGTTAAGATGTCAATTCTTCACCAATTTCATAGAATCCATAAAATCCTGAGAAAATCACAGTAGGATTTCTTTTTCTTTGTAAAAACTCGTAAGTTGATTCTGAAATTCATATGGATATGCAAAGGACTCTGAGAATAGCCACGAAAATATCTCAAGAAAGAACAATGCTGCTGCGCTTGGTGGTTCACTCCTATTATCACAGTGACTCAGAAAGCTGAGGCAGGAGGATAACAAGTTCAAAGCCAACCTCAGCAACTTAGTGAGATCTTGTCTTAAAATAAAAAATAAAAAGGGCTGGGGATGTAGCTCAGTAGATAGATGCCCCTGGATTCATCCCTGGTACCACAAAACCAAAACCAAAACAAAAGAAACAAATGCTGAAGAACTTAAAGCTTCCATAATGAAGACAGATGTGCTGTAGAGATACTGATAGTTAAATAGGTTTATTGAACATAATTTAACACATACATGGTCAATCAATTTTGGACAAATGTACCATCTAATTTAATAAAAGAAAAGAAAATATTTAATGAATGATCATAGGACAACTGGAAAATGAAACTCTACTATTATGCCATACCATAAAACCATTTAATCAAAATGTACCATAGATATAAATTTAGAACTAAAATATATAGTTTCTAGAAAAAGGAGAATATTAATGTGGCTTTGGATATTTGAAGATTCCTGGGATAAGACAAAACAAAAAATTAAAAAACAACAATGATAAACAAGCAAAATCTCTAAAAAGCCCCAACTGCAAAGGAAAAAAGTAGATAAATGTGGTCTTATAACAATATCAAAAGATATTTTAAGAAAATAAAAACAACCCAAAGACTAGAAGAAACTATTTGTTATATGTATATGTCAAGTTACAAATATATATAAATAATACATATCTAGAATATAAGAAGTATTCTAAAAGTTGATCATAAGGGCAAACAAGTCAATAAATAATGAATAGACTAGTCTGGACACTTGAACAAAGAGATGAAAAATAATGACCAATAAGCATATAGAAGGGTATTCAATATAATCATGACAATACAATTAAGATAATAAAATTAAAAAATTAAAAGAATAAAATTAAAAAATTAAATAAAATATGATTTAATACTCAATTAGTTAAAAAGATTGACAAGAACAAAGATTGCAGAGAGTATGGAAAATTCGAATTTTCTTATTACTCGTGAATGTGTAAAATGGTAAAACAATTTAGAAACAATTTGGTAATTTCTTATAAAATTAAAATAAGTTCTACATTGTGATCCCAAAATTTCATTTCTAGACATTTACTTGCCATGGCCCAAGTGACATTTATTCAGTTTTCTGAATGAGAGAGGCAAGATGATTGAGAAAAAAGACAAACAAACACAAACTATAGAGAAAGTGGGACTCAGTGGACCAACCAAACTCCTGATGAGAGAAAGACTGGCCATGAGCAGGCTCAGTGCATTTATTATATAAGTTTAAACATCAAAAGGATTTATTGTGAGAAAACTTCTTCAAGATAACAAAAACAAAGTTTATGAGTGAAAACAGCCCAATTAAAGCTTGTGCCTGTATCTTTTCCACCTCCAGGCAGCTGACATTTGCTCAAGGCTATTGAACTGATAAATTCCATGATAAGCACAGAATTTTTCCTCTTAGAAAGGGCCTCCCCAAATGGGCAGTTTTCTCTGCTCCTTTGCACCAGAAATTCCCAAGGGAGGTGTCACTGCCATCCAAGACAGTTCAAAGGAATGATTCATTAGCCACTCATGAAATGTATTCAAGAGAAATATAAATACAAAAAGAATGCTATATTTATTTTATTCATAGTAAATGAAAATTAAAAAATGTATTCATTAATATGGCAATGAATAAATAATGGCAATAAATACTCAGCAATATAAAGGAGCAAATTACTGAAACCCATAACAACATGGGTGAATTTTAAAAATTTAATGTTGGTTGAATACCATAAACAACCATCTTTCGACTTATATAAAGTCAAAAAGGGGCAAAACTTGAAAACTGGAAGCAATTTGCTTTTTAATTAACTGGTAAATGAATAAACAAAATGGGTCATTCATACAGTTGAATATTTTTAAAAAGAAAAAAGCAGCAAAGAGCATTTGATACAACTTAACTATCTGATGCAGCATGTAGAGCATTATGCCAAGTGAACAAATCTAGACACAAAAGATTATAGATTCTCCCATTTCAAATACATAACTGGGATATTTTTAGATACATATTTTTAGATACTCATATCCCATTTCATATACATATATACTTGTTTTCAAGTTTCATTTACTATGAATATAACAAATATAGCATTATTTTTGCATTTTGACATAAATTTCATGAATGGTTAATGAATCATTGTTTTGAACTGTCCTGGATGGCAGTGACACCTCCCTTGGGAATCTATGGTGCAAAGGAGCAGAGAAAACTGCCCATTTGGGGAGGCCCTTTTTAAGAGGAAAAATTCTGTGCTTGTCATGGAATTTATCAGTTCAATAGCCTCGAATATATATGAGAAATAAAACGAAGTGTTATGGTTTGAATGTGAGGTGTCCCAAAATCTCATGTGTGAGTCAATGCAAGAAGGTTCAGAGGAGAAATGTTGGGTTGTGAGAGTCTTAATCAATGATTTAATCCCCTGATAGGGATAAACTGAATGGTAACTGAAGTGGTAGGATGTGGCTGGAGGAGGTGGGAATTGGTTTGTGACTTTGGGTATATATTTGTATCTGGACAGTGGAGTTTCTCTCTCTGCTTTCCGATCACTGTGATGTATGCTGCTTGTCTCTGACACCCTCTCCTGCCACAATAATCAGCCTCACCTTGAGCCCTGAGGAATGGAGCTAACCTTCTATGAATTAAGACCCCGGAAACCCTGAGCCCTCAAATAAACTCCTCCTCCTCTTCAGTTGTTCTGGTCAGACCTTTTAGTCACAGCAGTGAAAAAGCTGACTAAAACACAAAGCTAATGTTATAAAAATCAGAACAATATTTGTTTCTAAGTGAGTAATTATGCTTGAATAGAAAGAGAAAGAGGAAGCTTTTGGTGATAATGGAAGCCAGGTGGGGTGGTGCGCTGCACCTGTAATCCCAGAGGCTCTCCAGGCTGAGACAGGAGAATAGTGAGTTCAAAGAAGTTTTCTATCATTATTGGGCCAGTGGTTATTCATAAATTGTTGTAATTGTCAAATTTCATGGAATTCTACAATTATGAATTATGTATATTTATAGTATATAAATTGTACCTCAAATTAAAAGAGAAAGTTACTGCAAATTTGGCCTTTGTTAACATGGACAAAAGTAACAAAATTGGGTGTTATCAGATAAAACTTTCCCTGATTTTGAGGCATAAAGGAAGTAGTCAAAGAGAAAGATGCATATTGTATTGATTTTATCTTACATTAAGTAGTTTGGGGGGACAGAAAAACATTCAGGAGCTTGAAAAGAAAGAATAGATACAGAAAATTCATTTGAATCTTTAGGTACACAAGATTAGTAAAAGAAAGTAAAATTAAGTGTCTCTAATATTTAGGAGAACACATACCTGCTGCAGAAACTGTTGCTACTTTTATTTTTAAATGACAAAAACCTAAGAGATTTCTTTTTTCTTCTTTTTTAAATACACAATGCTTTCTCTTATTCTGGACCATTTTGCCCACATAGTTTCTCCCTAAAGAATCCTCACCCCTCTCCATCCTAACTTATTTTAATTTTTAAAAATTTGTTATTTTTACATACACATGATAGCAGACTATATTTTGACACATTATACATATATGGAATATAACTTATTTTAATTAGGATTCCATTCTAGTGGTTGTACATCATGTGGAATTTCACTGTTGGTGTATTCATATATGAACACATAGGAAAGTTATATCTGATTCATTCTACTGACTTCCTTACTTCTATTTACACTCCCTTCCCTTCATACCCCTTTGTCTAATCCACTGAATTTATATTCTTCCACTCCCCACCTTGCTGTGTGCTAATATCTGAATATCAACAAGAACATTAGACTTTTGATTTTTTGAGATTGGCTTATTTCACTTACGATGATTTCAGACCCATCAATTTACCAGCAAAAGTCATAAATGTCATTCTTCCTATGACTGCACAATATTCCATTATGTCTACATACCACATTTTCTTTATCCATTCATCTGTTGAAGGGCACCTAGGATGGTTCCATATCTTAGCTACTGTGGAATGAGCTGCTATAAACATTGATGTGGCTGATTCACTGTAGTATGCTGACTTTAAGTCCCTTGAGTATATACTGAGGAGTGGTATAACTTGGTCAAGTGGTGGTTTCATCCAACTTTTCTGAGGAATCTCCATACTGCTTTTCCAAAGTGGATGCATCAATTTTCAGTCTTACCAGCAATGTATGAGTATACCTTTCCCCCACATCCTTGCCAACTTTTATTATTACTTGTATTCCTTATAATTGCCTTCTGATTGGAGTGAGATGGTATCTCTATGTAGTTTTGATTTTCATTTCTCTAATTACTAGATATGTTGAATATATTTTCATATATTTGCTGCCCACTCATATTTCTTTCAGTGAAGTGACTGCTTAGTTCCTTAGCCCACTTATTTGATTGGGTTATTTGTTTTTTGGTGTTTTATTTATTTATTTTTTTAATTCTTTGTATATCCTGTTTGAGGTTTTGGTGGAAAAGATATTTTATCCCATTCTGTAGGCTTTCTGTTCACATTCTTGATTGTTTCTTTGCTGTAAAGAAGCTTTCTAGTTTGATACTATCCTATTTATTGATTCTTGATTTTACTTTTTGCACTTTAGGAGTCTTGTGAATGAAGTTGGTTCCTAGGTTGACATGATGGAAAGTTGGGCCTACATTTTCTTCTAGTAGGAACAGGGTGTCTTTTGCAATGCTTAGGTACTTAATCCACTTTGAGTTAAACTTTGTGTAAGAGATTTTCAGTTTCCCCAGTACCATTTGTTGAAGAGGCTATCTTTTCTCTGATGTATGTTTATGGTGCCTTTGTCTAGTATGTGATGACTATATTGATGTGGGTTTGTCTCTTTGTCTTCTGTTCCATTGGACTTCATGTCTGTTTTGGTGCCAATACCATTCTTTTTTGTTACTACAGGTCTGTAGTATAATTTAATTTCTGGTCTTTGTGATGCTCCTGCTTCACTTTTCTTGCTAAGGATTGCTTGGCTATTTTGAGTCTTTTATTTTTCCAAATGAATTTCATAATTACTTTCTATATTTCTATGAAGAACATAATTGAAATTTTAATAGAAATTGTATTAAATCTATATAGCACTTTTTGTAGTATGGTCATTTTAACAATATTTATTTTGCCTATTCAAGAACATTGAAAATCTTTCCATCTCCTAAGGTCTCTTCAATATCTTTCTTTGGTGTTCTGTACTTTTCATTGTAGAGGTCTTTCACTTCTTTTGTTAGATTGATTCCTGAGGGTTTTTTTTTTTTGAGATGATTGTGAATGGGATAGTTTATTTCTCTGTCGGCTGATTCATCATTGGTGTAGAGGAATGAATTGATTTATGGGTGTTAATTTTATACCCTGCTAAAAATCCTAAGAGATTTCTTAGGCATGTAGAGCTCTCAGTTTACAACTGGGAGCCTTATGCATAAGATAGAGTAAAAGTTTTTCTTTGAGAATAAAGCCTAAGTTTAATAATCAGTGATAGATAAAAAGTTGCATGATGTATGCTGTGATTTTCTTTCACCTCATTCCTTATTCTACATTAAGTGCTTCTGAGGAAGAGATTGAGACCAGGAACCTTTTGTCCCTCTTAAACATCTATTCAAAATTTCCCTTCTGTTAAATTTACCTGTACTAAAAGGAACATCTTGTATTTATTTACCTTTTTTCCCCCTCACAAATCTTTTAATATATTCTTCTTTTGCTTGCTTTTCAGAGCATGGCTAGATTTCTTAGGAAACGTACTCTTCTTGTCTAAGTTATTATGTCTATTAATTGTCATCTCTGTCATGAATTTTTCATCTCTTTACTCTCATAATCAAGCAAATGGGAATACACATAAGTGTACAGGAGACAAATAATAACTGTTGACAATGTGTAATGGTGGTTTTTTTTCTGTAATTACTGTTCTGATATGTTACATGTGTTTATGAAGAGGCAGGTGGAAGAGCATGAAAGTTTGCTTTTGGAAAGCCATTAGTGTTCTCTTTGACTGAAGTAATTTAAAATGGGCATGCAGCAATCCTCATTTTATTTTGCTGCCCTTCCTATCCCCCCTTCCCCTCTTCTCCCCTCCCATCACTTCTCTCTACCCAATCTCATGTGACACATTTTTTTTCCTCCTCACAACATCATACATGTATTCTGTGTAATACAAAAATTTGCGCTGTTGCTCTTGGTGCTTACCAAATATGTACTCTCAGGAACCCAGTGAATACCAAAAGAACTTCACCACATGTTTCTCTCATATCTAGTTTTTTTCTTACTTTTTAATTCCCTGGAACTTGGGTTACTTCACTACTTCTGAGACTACAGGAATATTCCTTTCTACAACTTCATTTCCTTCTCAATCAAGAACCTACTGTTTCTACTTCACTTGATATTTCTTGTCTTTTTTCATCTGGATTTTTCATGGCCAGCTGCTGGGAGCCATATCTCTTCTGGACTCTCAAATTTGGGACTTTGTGGCATCTGAGTTTCTTTCTTTTTAAATTTTGTTATTTTTAGTTATACATGACTATAGAGTGTATTTTGGCTGATTATACATACATAGAGTAGAACATATTCTATTTAGGATCCCACTCTTGTGGTTGAACATGATATAAAGTTATCCTGGTCGTGTATACAAATATAAGGCTAGGAAAGTTGTGATTGATTTTCCTCCTCTCTATCACAATTCCTATCAAGAAAGAAACAACTTGATCTTTAAACTATCCCTGTGAAAGTTTCTGCTTACTTCAAAAGTTCTAGATATTGTTTCTATGTATATATTCAAGTTTTTGATTTTTTTTATTTTGGTGTGTGTGTATTGTAAATCAACTTATTATGTTTTCTAATGCAGTGGTACAAATCAGATTCCAGTGTTCCAGGCACAAAACTCAAAATACCCTGTTAGATTGGAAAATATTACATTTTTTATCCCTTTAGTTCAAGAAAATGACACATCCTCTATTATTTTCTAGAACCCATTGTCACTTTTTCATTTCATACTGAACTTTACTTTGAATAAACTTATACTCTTAAAATTATTGACAATAATATTAGTAACAATAATTAAGTCTTAGTAATTAGTAATATCACTCTCAACTTTTCTTTTTTGTTGTGTGTGTTCTAGAGATTAAACCCAGAGGCATGTTACCATTGAGCCACAACCCTTTGTTTATGTTTTATTTTGAGATAGTTTCCCACTAATGTGTTTAGGGCCTCGCTAAGTTGCTGAGGGTGGCCTTAAACTTGTGATCCTTCTGCCTCAGTTTCTTGAGTCACTGGGATTACAGGTGTGAACCACTCTACCAGGTTTTACTGTCTTAGGAAACTAGATTAAGAGGAAAAATTCAGCTGGAATGATAAAATCAAAACCCACACATTTAACCAAAAGGCTGAACTGCATCCTAGAGTTTAACCTATTTGAAAAAATCTTTCCTAGCTCCCCAAATGAATTCTTAACTCTTCCAGAATCAAATTGCATGCATTTCACATGGTATAGGTTTACTTATGTGTATTGGTACTCTTTACTGAACCTTCATTTAGCCCCGTACTAAATCTCTATCCCTTCCACCTCAGATTTTTCCTATATACAAGCCTGGGATGTATGTGTATATGTATGTATGGATGTATGTATGTATGAATGGATGGATAGATGGATGAATTGTATGTGTGGATTTAGAGTTTAGGAGACAAGGTTCTAAAAGCTTGATATTTTTGGAGTCAGGTTTCTTCTCAATTACCTATCATATTAGTGAATTGACATCACACCAGAGCATTTCCAATGGGGAAAAATTGCCTTTGAACCTAGATGCACACATAATGCCACATTTCTGTAGTGCTTTGTCAAGATGTATAGAAGAAAATTCTTCTGGCAGATGTTCTCTTTTGCAACGCTTAGGTACTTATTATTAATTAATAATTATATTAATCTCTGTATTATTATTAGCTGAGACTTAGATATCAAAGTTTTAAACTAGTAGGGTTATATATAATCTATCAGAGGCATTGTTTTTCTTCTAATTTGAATAGGGACTCTATTTTCCTAGGTCTATTAGCTGATCTGATTCCTTGAATCTTATCAATTTTGCAAAAAAGATGTATGAAATATGGAGTTCAAGAGAGTAATGATGTTCTAGTTAGAGACAGAGTTGATCTGAACACTCTCTTTCATGCCTTTTTGAAGCTCATCTAAATCCATTATACCCAGTTATTTTTCATGGTATTGAGAGGTGCAACAGCACTGTGTAGATGGAGATAAATAGGTTTTGGTGGGGAGATAGTAGTAAAATTAGTTTTTAATATCAATATCCTTCTAAAATTCCTGTAAGTATTTTTAATGCAGGACTGGAACCTGTGAGAGAATTTAGGACTAGAAAAAGATTTAAAAGTCATGTACATAAACTATTCCTAGCCTCAGGTGCAGGTGATAGACTGGGTAGTAATATGTATCTGGGAAGGGAATGTGTAAGTGTTGTTCTAGCTCTATTACAGTGTACTCTATGCAAATGATCTAATATCTGTGATCTTTAGTTTTCTAATTTTTCAAATGGAGTTTGCCTTTAGCCATCCCTTCTAGCTTCAAAATTCTACTATTTTAAGAAATTGTTAAAGGTGAAAGTTCAAAGATAAGATACAGTGAATTCTATGCTCATAAATGAATATGCAACCACTGTAACTCTACATCATGATCAACCACAAGAATGGGATTAAAATTATAATGGGTTGTACTCCATGTACATATAATATGTCAAAGTACATCCTACTGTCATGTATATCTATAAACAACAAATTCAAAAGAAGATATAGTGGAGCTATAAGTACTTAATGTAATTGAGCCTTAAGGCAAATTTCCAGGCCAATAGCAACTTAAGAATGTGCATATTTGAAAGA
This sequence comes from Urocitellus parryii, assembly GCF_045843805.1. Taxonomy (NCBI): domain Eukaryota; kingdom Metazoa; phylum Chordata; class Mammalia; order Rodentia; family Sciuridae; genus Urocitellus; species Urocitellus parryii. Next base: position 63,570,623 of record NC_135538.1, on the reverse strand, counting down.
CATTATTTTTTCTTGATTAACACATGAACTTTTTCTTTTTTATTTCCCCCCTGATGGGTAGTAGAGCTGGATTTCCATTAAAATTTTCTCTCCACAAGGTAAAATGCAGTACTCTAAGTAGATTACAATAACTGAGACTAATGATGGTTTAAGCATCATAGAATAAAATGAATGTGTTTTAAGGTTGATATTTCTAAGGTAAAAATAGCAACTGATTACAACCTGAATGTGGCATGAGAGAAGCAAAGTCAATTGATTCCAAGATTGCATACCCATGAGATAATAGTAATTGAAATGTGGTATAAGAGGAAATGGAAATTAACAAGTTGTAATCATATGGATATCTTTATGAGCAGGTCAAAACATTCTATAGAAATCAAATTAATTCTTAGTGTGCTTTTTAAGGGGAAGGTAAGAGAACATATATTATTTTCAGTTAGAATTGGACATACAGTGTTTATTGCATAGGTACATGGCACATTAAGAGGTAGTCAAGTATCAACAATAAAAGCCTGTGTTTTAGCATGTAAGGGCCTGCACTGAGCTCTACAAAGCAACACACACCTGTTATGTGTCTTTGGGAATTGCTTATTTGGGCTCCAGTGTTCTTGCCTACAAAATGGGAATAATAAAAACTATTAGTTGTTTTTGGATTAAGTAATATGTACAAGTGCTTCTAATGATGTCTGCCACATAGTAAATATAGTCAATATAAATTACTAACTACTATTACTACTACTATAAAAATGATATAACTATGTATGTTCACATGAACACCATACAGGGAGGCTCTGGTACATGTAAAAGGGAATCAGTATTTCTTTATTCTTATTTTAGGTGTTCCATTCTACAAGGGTGGCCTTGGGAACACAGGACTATAGGAATACTTGTAGAAGTTCCTAATGTGGTCTCCATTACATTTATATTAATGATATAACAATGCATTAATGTTTTTTTTATTTTTTAAAAATTTACGAATTTATTTATTTTAATTAGGTATATATGAGAGCAGATTGCATTTTGATTCATTGTACACAATTACAGCACAACTTTTCATTTCTTTGTTTGTACATGATGTAGTGTCACACCCTATGTGCAGTCATACATGTACCTAAGGTAATGATGTCCATCTCATTCCACCATCTTTTCTGGCCCCATGCATCCTCCCCACTCTCTCTCCCCTTTGCCCAATCAAAGTTCCTCCATTTTTCCCATGCTTCCCCCTCCCCATTATGGATCAGTATCCAGTTATCAGAGAGAACATTCGGCCTATGGTATTTTGGGATTGGCTTACTTTGCTTAGCATGATATTGTCCAACTCCATCCATTTACTTGCAAATAAGAAAATTTTATTTCTTTTAATGCTGAATAATATTACATTCTGTATATATATCACAGTTTCTTTATCCATTCATTTATCGAAGGGAAAATAGGTTGGTTCCACAGTTTAGCTATTGTGAAATGACTTGCTATGAATATTGATGTGGTAATATGCTGATTTTAAGTCTTTTGGGTAGGTTTAGACTGAGGAATGTAATAGCTGGGTCAAATGGTGGTTCCATTCCAAATTTTCTAGTGAATCTCCATTCTGCTTTCTAGAGTGGTTACACCAATTTGCAGTCCCACCACAATGTATTAGTGTACTTTTCCCCCACATCTTCGCTAACATTTATTTTTGTCTGTATTCTTGATAACTGCCATTCTGACTGGCATGAGATGAAATCTTAGGGTAGTTTTGATTTGCATTTCTCTAATTGCTAGAGATGTTGAACATTTTTTCATATATTTGTTGATCGAATGTATATCTTCTTCTGAGAAGTATCTGTTTAGCTTCTTAACCCATTTATTGATTGGGTTGTTTGTTTTTTTTAGTGTTAAGTTTTTGAGTTCTTTATATATCCTGGAGATTAGTGCTCTATCTGACATGTGTGTGGCAAAAAATTTGCTCCCAAAATGTAGGCTGTCTATCAACCTTATTGATTATTTCTTTTGCGGATAGGAAGCTTTTAGTTTGAGTCTATCCCATTTATTAATTCTTGATTTTATTTCTTGCGCTTTAGGAACCTTGTTAAGGAAGTCAGGGCCTAATCAAATGTGATGAAGATTTGGGCCTACTTTTTCCTCTATTAGGCACAGGGTCTCTGGCCTAATTCCTAGGCCAGAGTTGACTTTGAGTTGAGTTTTGTGCATGGTGAGAGATAAGGGTTTATTTTCATTTTGCTGCATATGGATTTCCAATTCTCTCAGCACTATTTGTTGAAGAGACTATCTTTTCTCCAATGTTTTTGGTGCCTTTGTCTAGTATGAGATAACTGACTTTTTTTTTAAGCTTTCAATGGGCCTTTATTTTATTAATTTATATGCAGGCTAAGATTTGAACTGTGGGCTTCACACATTCCAGACAAGTGCTTTTCCACTGAGCCACAATCCAGCCCTACATACACAATTTAAACAGATCAGTTTCAAGCAAGGAAATAGAAGATGCCATCAAAAGCCTACCAACCAAGAAAAGCCTGAGACCAGATGGATTCACAGCTGAGTCCTACAAGACCTACAAAGAAAAATTAATACCAATATTCCTCAAATTATTCCATGAAATAGAAAAGGAAGGAACCCTTCCAAACTCATTCTACAAAGCTAATATCATCCTGATACCCAAATCAGGCAGAGTACATCAAGAAAATTTCAGACCTCTATCCCTGATGAACATTGATGCAAAAATTCTCAATAAACTTCTGGCAAATCTTATACAAAAACATATTAAAAAAATAGTGCACTATGATCAAGTGGGGTTCATTCCAGGGATGCAAGGTTGGTTCAATATATGGAAATCAATAAATATAATTCATCCAATCAATAGACTTAAAGATGAGAATCATATGATCATCTCAATAGATGCAGAAAAAGCATTTGACAAAATACAGCACCCTTTCATGCCTTAATGTTTTGAGTACAAACTTATTTATGATTTTTCATTGAAGACGTGGAAATTAATAACAAATTTTTATTTTTAAATTAATTTTATGTTCTTAATGGATGGTGATGGGGATTGAGATAGAGTGTCATAGTTCACTTGAAGTATATTTCTCCTGAGAGGGATCAATAAAAAGCAGATATTTGTTGATTTTATGGAAGATATAAAATTCATGATATTGTAAAAAAGATAGATGAGAAGCATCAGACCAAAGCCTGATGTGTATCTTTTGAATTCTACTTTCATTCCCCCTGCTTCAGAATTTATTCCCCATCCCCCTCCTTTTAGCTAAGCCTTCTACCCTTAGAAAAACTCTCCTCCTTAGCACATTAATCCATGTCTTTTTGATCCTTTAACATAGTACAAGATTTAAAACATTCAGATTGCTTCTCCCATTTAGATCACCTACTGACTCACCTCAAACATACATATATTACTTGCACTGTTTTAATTTGCACTAATTTATATGTTTCTTTGGAAACCATATTTTAGTTTGTTGATATGGCATAGATTATCAGTGAGACTGAGAGTTCCTTAATGTCAGAGACCATATCTTTTATTTCTATTATACCTAGGGTACTAGTTATAATGTTTGAAAACATTAATTAAAGACCCAGTGATACTTAATGAATGTTATTGACAGACAAAGCTTTCATGCAATTGAAATAGCAGCTAGCCATTTGAAAGATTTCTGGGAAAAAAATCAGAGAAACAGAGGCCAAAAGTGTATAAAACTGAGATTTATCCTTATAATGAGAGTAGTTTCACCAGACAGAAGTCTTATTTTTTCTTAAACCTTTTCATGCATGTAAGCATTTCATGTCTTTAAGCATTTTCAGTGCCTTTTTAGTATACGCTTACAAAATGTGCATGCCTTTCTAAGAAAGATGACCCTAATTGAAAGGTAAAAGAATGCCATAGTTTATATAATGGGGTGTTATATTTTCTTTCTAATATTCTCCAATTATGGAGACCTTTATGATTGTCCTTGTCACCTAACTATACCATGTAGTGTAATTTTAAAAAATGAAGTCATTTTGTCATTTTAATCTTCTCATGACATATCATCATTAAATTTTCAAAATGTACTTGAACATTATAAAAATCTAAAAAAATTATGCATTTTTTGAAAAATATGAAGTGTATTTAAGCCACAAATACAATTTTATATATATCTTTATTTTAAATGGAAAATATGATGGGACACATTTGTATATTAAATAAAACATAAGAAATCCAATCCTTTCCCTTTTTAACTTTTCTTCAAGTAGGGCTATAAATGTCAGAAGAAGAAAGAAAATTAAATAAGCAGTGATAGGTATACTGGAAAAACACTCTTGCAGAAAACACTATGGTGCATAATTTACTTAGTAATTCTCTCCCTTGAAAAGCAGTCAAATGAGCCTGACTTCATACAAATTATGTGGGCCACAAGTCAGGTATAATCATAATATAAATATTCATGCTCTGTGTGACATTTATTATAATATATACGGACATAGTATGTACATAGACATGTTTATAATAGATGCTGATTAAAATATATTATGAAATGCAGAAATAACATTAAGATAGTAATTATTTTAAAAAGAAAAAAATAAACATATTGTACGAAATCCTGAAGTTTACATAACATAATATTTTTATGATGATTATCATTGACATTAATACTGTCATCACAGAATATGGTGTATAAAAGAGGATGAGAGTACGAAATATCAGCAAAAGAAAAGAATCATGGATGTAAGTGTATTTTTTCACATATAAAATAACTTTGTTTTTCACATATAAGATAACATCAGGAATTAGTATCAATTAATTATATTCCAGGGGCTGTTTTGTAACTAAGGTTAATGGTTTGGGGCCTGAATTCATTGAGTTATTTTCATTGCAAGCACCTTTCATTTCAGGTATCATATTAACAATTAGATAACTAGTATTCTTTAAATAAATGAGGGCTCATTTGCCTCAGTGTAACTGGAATGGTTTATTTTATTTTCACCTTGCTTCTCTTAAGCATCATTATGTTTTGTTCCTTGTTCAGATAAAGAAGGTATCAGGTCTAGTATCAAGAGAAATTCCTTTAGTTTCCAGTTATATCTCATTCAGAAGGAAACACATATTGATCTGTTTGTGAGGACCACTAGAGTATGAAACAGTACATTGAAAAATATCAATAGAAGTCTCCTTAATTGGAACCTTTATATGAATTGCTAGAGTAATTTTTACATCTTTACAGGGAGGCTAATATAGGAGGACTGAAAGTTTGAGGCCAGATTCAACAACTTAGTGAGGCCCTGTTTAAAAATGAAATATAAGAAGGACTGTGGATGTAGCTCAGTGGTAAAATGCCTTTGGACTCAATCCTCAGTACAAAAAAAAAGTGTCTCCTTTCCTTTATTTGTTGGTGTATTATATGTAATTCTAAACATCATGACCAGTAAATAACTCAAGGCTGTGTATATAAAAAACAAAATGGCAAGAATACTAGTAATGGTTTACTTTCCTTGATACTGCTTTCTAATTCTTAGACAATCTGAAATCTGGCAAAAACAGTAATTTCCTTAGACAAATTGATGAGAGAGGGGAAAGAAGATTTGTATAAGTATCTGGAGAATATCCTGATGATACTGGTGTTTGAGATGCCTGTGATTTCGATGTTCTTTTTCTTTTCTTTCTTTTTTTTTAATAGCCAAAGGGAAATGAGAACAATGTTTTGAAAATCTACCCAATACGTTAGTAGTTACATTAAAACAAACAAACAAATATACATACCCCTTCCAAAAATCAGTTCAAATTTAAGTAGGTGGCCACCTGGCAAAAGTATACATAAACAAATACAAAGACTGAATTTATCTATATGCAATTAACCATGAAAATATAAAATTACAGAACAATTAAAATACTTATTGTTCTATTCCAGTATTTCTCAAAAGTGTTTTCTTGAGTTGTAATATGTATGTAATATATATATTCTATTTTTGAAGTACTGAAGATCAAATTCAGGGCCCATACTCTACTCCCCCATGTTATCCTGCCATAGATTCTGACTTAATTTGCCTGAAGTAGGGCTCAAGAATGGATAATTATTTTAAGCTCTGTGGGTGATTCTGGTGTGAATATGCATTTGAGAGCTACTGGTTTGCATCATGGATACTAAGAGGAAACCAAAGACTTTAGGATATATTGGACCTCTGCTTAAACCCTTTCACTGCTACTGGCTATGTAGCCTTATTCAGGGTACTCTGAGATACTCTCAAATGCTTCCTCCTCAGTGATATGGGAAATATAAGCTCACAGATTTCTATGAGAATTACATTTGGCAATTGTTATGGTCTGGATTTGGAATGTCCTTCAAAGGCCTATGTGTTGAAGACTTAGTTTCCAATGTAGCAATATTCAGAGGTGGGGCTTTTAGGAAGTGATAGGATCATGGGGTCCCTGATCTCATGTGGATTAATCCATTGATGAATTACTAATTTGATGGCATTAGAAGGAGGCAGAAGAAACTTTAGGAGATAGAGCCTACTTGGAGGAAGTATGTCACTATAGGAGACTTCCTAGGAAGGGTATATTTTGTCCCAGGCTTTTCTATCTCCTCTCTCCCTTTGATAAACTGAGCAGCTTTTTCTCTGCCACACTGTTCTTCCATGATATTCTGCCTTGCCTCAGGCCCAAATAGTCAACCCACTATGAACTAAAACATTGAAACTATGAGCCAAATAAAACTTTCCTTCTTTAAGTTGTTTTTCTCAGGTATTTGTTACAGATATGAAAAGCTAACACAGCAATGTATACAAAGCTTTGAATACGGTTCAAAAATATTTGTTCTCCATCATGAGAACAGTTTTTTAGTTTCTGGTAATCCCATGCATGGGTGACCTTGTCTTACAATATTAAGTAAAATTAGTATTGCTGAGGTTGAGAATCACTGGTTCAATGAGATTTTCTAGGTCAAAAACGTGGAGAATGATATAATCTCCCAGTGGCAGGAGGCACTATGTCTCCTACATTGAGACAGTAGGGAGTTTGAATTTACTTGAAAAGAGCAGTTAAGTGGGATTTACCAAGGATATTTTATAAAAGAAGTAGCTTCACACTCTTAATGAGAGACTCATTTCCTATCTTGCTGTCTACCCTACAGAACTTATTTGAATCAAATGATTCCTTTGAAATCAATGAAAACTGCAGTCTGGATGGGAGAAGGAATGAAAAGAAATAGCTGTGTTAACACTGATTTAACGAAGGTTGCTCAATCCTTTTAATTAAATTGGAGGCAATAAGGGGGTAGATGAAATGATGCAATTGAGTGAGCACCAAAAATGATATAAATAAGTGACTCTGAAGGAAAATACTGGTAATAATAGGTGAAACTTAGTGGATTGGATAATTTAAAAAAAATCATCTTTATAAGGCTGCACACAGATATTTAGACACTCAGTTAGCAGTTTGACACTTACTGCCTAAGGTATAAAATTAAATAAGCGGTTTTCTTAAATTTCTACTTTATTCACAGCAATCAAATAATTGTAATGACTATAAGGCTGACAAAATATCATTAGAACGTAGAAATCTGGTAGGTGAAATTTTTCTCAGAGACTGGAGAAAATATTGAACTACTTTAAGTTATAGATGGTGGCAGCAAAGAAAAGTAAATGCATTTTAAAAAAACAAGTGCTATGTAAAACAGGTCACATTTTACTGAGGCTTTTTAAAACAGGATGATGGAGCTAAGCACAAACTTAATAACATTCATGACATCAGACATATATGCTCTTATACTGAGTAGCCTAATGTTTAATGTAGGATGGATCACTTGCAAATGTTTGGAAAAGGTCTGCTAACATCTTTTACTACACACATTTAGCAGTATGCATTTTGATCTTCATTCTCCAAACACCTCATCACTCAGTAGAAAAGCTAGGAGGATGAAATTCTTCTTGTAGGAAGAAAGACAGCCATAAGGACAGATTCCGAGCCAGGAACTGCATTGTCCCCATTGTTTCTATTATTTTTCCTAAGCTCATGCATGGCAATCTCAGTTACACATCTTTGTAAATGGCCAACAATATCTTTAGAAATTTTAAATAAAATAATATTTTATGTATGTAAATGTTATCACCATCATCCTCATTATCAATAATTTGTTCAGTATATTCCCTTACTGTTTCAGTGGATTTTAGTTTCCACGTCTGTAAAATGTTTTTGAACATTTTCCTTCTTAAAATGAGTTTGTCAAATAAGTGTATTATGAAATTCCTATATGTTAGTAATATCTGATCAGCTGCTTTGATTGAATCCTAGTTAGAACTAGAGATTGGGAATCAAGACCCATTCCCTTGGTCTTCATTTTGCTCCAGGAGGAGTGTCATGAAGGCTTTAATTTATTCTGAGCATAGTTTAAACATCAATGGTCTAAATGTTTAGGTGTCCTCCAAAGTCTCTCTAAGATTGCCAAATATAGGGACCTGTTACCTCCAGAATGAATTTATAGTGATTCATAAACCTTTTATTTTCTTCTAAGGTGAAAAGAAATATTTGGAAATCTGACTGAGCACTTCTTTGTAACAAAATAAAAAAAGAGGGAGCAGTAAATTACTTAGCTCTCTGCCTAATAAATGTCTAAAATTGATTGATTTAGTACTTGGGTGGTTTTAGCGGGGCAATATAACAACACAACAGAAACCTGCATATGTGATTTCACACAATATGGGGCACTCATGTACATAGAGCTTTTTTTTTTTTAAACTACTGATCAAGGCCAAGTATATACAAATATAAAGTTTGAATTTCAGAAACACAGAATCTGTGAGATAATTAAGGTAAATCTAAGAATGTTGTTTTCTCTTGATATACAGGAATTCTGGTTCACATGTCTTTGACATGTAAGTCATTTACAAATGTCAGTCTTTTCAATTTTCAATCACATGCATGATTTAATTTCTCTACAAAATGAACAAGGTACAGATTCTCTCCATTGTGGTTTAAAAGATGATGTTTGTGCTCATAACTAGTAAGCATCCAAGAGAATGGGTTGGCATGCCATCATGAAATTAAGGGAACCTGATCTGTCTGAGTGGAAGGGGTACCTGTGTACAGTGCTGTGCAAGAGAGATCTCCAAAATTGGGGGCCATGTTTTCTCCTAAAAAAATGGTTTTAGTTTTATAAATGACAAGATATCACTTTGTTGAGATTGCAAAACACCTTCCAGAGATCAATAGATTATGTCCTGAAAAGCTTCATGTATCAGTTGTATGTTAATCTATAGACTGGGCATTAACTAAATTTAAGAATCACTCCATACAATATCTGATATGAAATGTCACTGTCTTCATAAGTTCTTTAGGATATGTCTGTAAGTGAAATAGCTGAGATATTTGATTTACTGGGAAAAAGTGGGTCCATCTGAAAGTTGGGAAAATATCTACAATTTTTTTGTATCATTACTATCTGATTATTTGTTATATTCCATCTTATGTATTTTTTAAAAATTCTTTTTTTTATAAAGTGATAACTGTTACAGAAAACTTGGAACATAAAATAAATATAAAAGAAAGCTAGGGTTGTGGCTCAGTGGTAGAGCCCTCGCCTAGCATGTTTGAGGCTCTGGGTTCGATCCTCAGCACCACATAAAAATAAATAAAATAAAGGTATTGTGTCCAACTACAACTAAAGAATAAATATTTTAAAAAGTATAAAAGAATAAAATAACAAAATGATCTGCAATGTCACAATCCAATGATATTCACCATTTAAATTTTTGTTTTAAGCTTTATTTGCATTCTTTTTGATACAAATATTTTTGCTTTTTAAAAAAGAACAAATTTATATAAATAGTAACCCATTTTTTAAGACTAACAACATTAGGCATTCTTCCATGTCATTAGAAACTTACCTGAAATATTACTTTTAAAAGTAATATATAGTATTCCACTGCAGGAATATACTGTAATTTATTTGGTTTTTCTGTTACTGAATCTTTAGGGGTTTTCCTCCATATACTTAACATTCTAGTGAAAAGTATTTTAATTCATAAAGGACCTTTTAAAAAGACTAATTTGTTTTTTAGAACAGTTTTTGGTTCATAGCAAAATTGAGAGGAAGGTATAGGGGTATCACATATATCCCTTACCCTCATATACACTGTTTCCTCCACTATCAAAATTGCACAGGAGAATGGTACATTTGTTACAGTTGGTCAACCCATATTGGCACATCATTATCTTCCAAAGTCCATTAAGTTTATCTCTTGTGTTGTATATTCTATGGACTTGAAAAAATATAGAATGGAATGTATTCACTACTTATAGCATCATAAAGAATACTTTCACTGCTCTAAAAATTATCCACACACTTTCTATTAATTTTCATGATTGTAATACAGTATTTTTTCTTATTTTTAGAGTAACATTTGTTTTTACTCTAATCACAAAAGTAAATTATACTCTTGTAGAAAATCGCAGGAAACTATGAAAAGGAAATAAAAGTCAATTTTAGTTTTAATAGCTAGAGAAAAGTATTAACATTTTTGTACAAGTTCTTTCCTGTGTATCTCTTTTCCCCCTAATTTTAAAGTAAGATATGTTGATCATTGAAAACATTATAGAGAAATCTGTAATGAAGATAAAATTTTATTAATTATCTCAATTCCCTGATGTAACCACACTTACAATGTAGACTTCATGTAGTCCTTTCTTCTATATGTTTTACTTATTTAAGTTCATATTGAACAGATATGTTTGTGTTGTGATTTTATGACTTTCTACCACAGTAAAATAATTTCTTCATGTTATTAAGACTCAAATGTTTAATGCTGCTTAATAGTCTATTCTGTGTAAGTATTTTATATTACTTGGCCATTAGCCTATTATTTGACAGCAAGTTTGTATTATTTTATATATTAATATTATTAATGCTGCTGCTTTATATACATTAGTGCAGTTTTTAAATGCACATTGAATTATTTCCACAATGTTGATTCTTCCAAGTGGAATTAGAGGTCAAATATTATGAACTTTATTTATTTCAATAGTTTTTTATGTGCCTAGTTAATTCATACTGGTACACTCATGTGAGCAACATAAAAAAAAGGTTGTTTATTTTCCTATTTTCTTAGGAAGGGTAAATGTAACTTTCAACTTCAATAAGTTATTTCCACATACATGAAAAAGAAAAGAGCAAATATTCATACAGTGGTCTGTGAAGATATTTATTTTATCTTTGTTTTTGGTCTTAAAATTCTCATCTAAATATATCTTTCAGAATTAACCAATAGTGTGAGAAAATACATAATTATTTTAAGTGATGTCTGTGTTAATAATAGTCATTTATCAATCAGGTATTTTTAGCTCCTATACAAGGTATGGCTATATGTGCTGGGTTTACTCTGCATTTTCTTATTGTATTTAACTCCAAGGAAAACTGATTAACTAGAGAGATCAAAGTAGATGAATTTATTAACAAATACTTATTGCATACCCTTTGCCATAGGGAGTTAAGTACTGTTAGTACAGAGATGATTAAGACATAATTTCTGTCCTTGGGACCTCAAAGTTTAGTTTGGGGACAGTGAGTCAATAAATGACTGCAAACCAGAGTGGGCGGTACAGAGCATGGTGTGCTTCCTGTCCAGGGAAGCAGGGAGCAAGAAATGACCTTTTTTAGGGGGAGATGGTTAGGGAAAACTATGCATTGGAGAAGGCACAAGAGCTGATTCAGAAGGAATGTAGAAGTTGGGTAATATGAGAGGGTGGAGGCCAGCAAGAACTTGCTACTTTGTTCTTGAGATAAAATGAAAGATCCAAGATTTTGAGCATTAGCCTTGATAAAGTCAACAAAAATCCTTAAATAGGTCAGTTGGACAGTGATTTTATGAAATTAAGCTAGATAAACATTACTATGTTAAGTTTAATTAGTGCATATTTGTGTGTTTAACAGTACAATAAAATAAATCTTTTTGTAAAGTTGCATTTTTCTGTGTATAGGAAATACATACATACTCATTGAAAAATTGTTAAAATATGGAAAAAGAGGAAAATAAGTCCTGGCACATTTACAGTTAACATTTTAGTGGACATGTTTTAGAAATCTTTCTAAACATATAAACAGCCTTTTAAGAAATGGAATGATATAATGCATATGGCTTTTTATCAGTTTATTTTGCATAATATATTATAAAATCTTTCTCAAAATGAACATGTTAATATTTCATACAAATGTATAATATTCTGTTATATAGATATTCCAAAATTTTTAAATAACAAATTTACATCTGGTAGTATACTTGAGGTTGTTTCCCCCTTTTTTACATTAAAATAATGCAATGATAATTTCTTTTATAGTCATCTATGTTCATTTTATTTCCTTAGGAGGAATTATTGGGCTAAGGATGTATATATATCAAATGCTGCCAAATTGGCCTCTGGAAAGTTTGTATCATTTTTTTATACTTCCACTTAGCAGTGTAAGAGAATGTGACTAAATCTTATTTTGACTTTCTCTTGTAATGTTATTCTTATTAAAATAAAATTATCAGTGTTAATGTACTTCAGTTAGGCTTGTGATCAAATTATAAATCAATTGAAAAGAGGTCAACATGGTTGTGTTTCTGAATTCCCTTTCAAGAATATTAAATGAAAACATAATAGACAAAATTGAATATAAATAAATTAAAGTAATATAATTTTATATATGTATTGAACAGTTTTATAATGGATTAATAGAAATTTTCACTTAAATATTTTATTAAGGAAATCTTAATACTAAGAAGCTTCATAGTTGTGTTTCATTATTAAATGATAAGTTCATATTGAATAATAAGATCATCCAGTTTGAGATCATATTGAATAAAAAGATCATACAAATAAGTTTTGCTAACTTAAATGACTTTCCTTTCCAGTACAATAAATTACTGCTTAATTTAGTATCCTAAATTAACCCTTATTAATCTCAAAAAAGATAGCTTTTTAAGATGTCTACTTTACCATTGGAATGTTTCAAACTATGGAACAAAAAAACCCCAAATTATAGGTTTATGTGTGCTTTCATTATTATTGTTGTTAAATATTCAGAATTTAAAAAGATAACTACATTGGTTATCCAAGGTTTATAGCAACTCAGAGTTCTGTATTAATATATAAATCAATTCTTTATAATTACTATGCAGTAAGACTTTAGGTATCCAAAGAAACTGTGGTATATATACACAATGGAATGTTACTCAGGATTAGTAGAGAATAAAATCATGGGATTTGCAGATAAATGGATGGAGTTGGAGAATATTATGCTAAGCGAAGTAAGCCAATCCTCAAATACCAAAGGCCAAATGTTTTCTCTGGTAAGTGGATGCTGATCCATAACAGAGAGTGGGGAGACATAGGAAAAATGAAGGAACTTTGAATGGGCAAAGGGGAGGAAGGGAAGGAAGGGTGCATAGAAGCAGGAAAGATGGTGGAATGAGATGAACATCATTACCTTAGGTACAACATCGTATACAACAATAGAAGTGTAAAGTTGAGCTGTAATTGTGTACAATGAATTCAAAATGCATTCTGTTGTCATATATACCTAATTAAAATAAATAAACTAATTAAAAAACAATTTATGAAAAATAAAGATGACTCCTAAAAAAAAGACTTTAGGTATCCAGAATCTTGGTGAATGGGTAATTTTTAGATAGCCTTTTTTCTGAATAATGAAATTATCCATGGAAGAATTAAAAATACTTCAGAATTACCTTTTATACTTCCTTGCCTTATTTAAACAAGCCTCAGATAATTATTATAAACTGTCCTGTTGTATGTCCTCACTCAGGTCCTATTGAATTTTACTTTTACACATGGTAATTAATCTCATATTACTCTGCTGAAAATTCTTGATTCTGCTTTGTATTTTTCAGTCTGCTTCTGCTTTTTGTTGTCACAATTTTCTCTCAGTGTATCTAGTTCCTCTATTTCCAATTTGTAGGTACTAATCTGCTATAAATAACTATGCTTGTTAAGACTGTATAAAGCAAAAGTAGATGGGAGTTGAGAAAGGAAACGTTAGTTTTTTCTTAAGTAAAAACAAGCATTTTCCTCTATAAATATATATTTCATCAATATACTCATGGCCCGGAAGTCTATGTTGCTGATTTCTGACTTTGACCAAACTTTGAATAGATAAACTATTTTCCTCATTCTGAGTATTCTTTTTGACTCACTTTTGCTTGGCATATAGAAAACTATAAAGCCTTTCTCCTATGCTATCATCAGATTAGCATGCAATTGACCTTACATTGTACCAACTGTAGTCTCTGTGTATAAGTTTCCCTAACTTTTTTGATTTTCCAACAATAGCTGAACTCAGCCTGTGAGGTTATGTGAACTTGTGAACAACAGCTTTTGCTTTAACCACACCTTTCCCATTGTGCCTGTTCTCTCTCTCTCTCTCTCTCTCTCTCTCTCTCTCTCTCTCTCTCTCTCTCTCTCCTCCCTCCCTCCCCCACCCCCCTAGGGTGTTTAAGCTCATTTGTAACAGTACACACATTGGGGAACTAATTTGGTTGTAGCTGAGCAAAAGTAGGGGGAACATTTGGCCAGAGATTAAACTGGAGTTAAACTTTGTGTTTGAATTAATAGTTCAATATGCAGAAATTGTTCTTAGCCTAAAAACAAATTAAAACTGACTGGGCAATGCACTTAAGTATGAGGAATAAATACTTAGGAATTACCAATTATGGACATAAGGTTTTTAAAAACTTAGAAAGCATGTCTGTTAATATAAACTGTGAAAAACTAAGTTAAAATCAAAGTACAGGGGCTGGGGTTGTGGCTCAGTGGTAGAGTGCTTGCCTATCATGTGTAAGGCCCTGGGTTTGATCCTCAGCACCACATAAAAATAAATAAACAAAATAAAGGCATTGTGTCCATCTACAACCATTTTTTTTTAAAAATCAAAGTCCAATCTTCTAAACAATATTTGATATCAATTAGGTTTTTTAAATACCTAATTTATATAGCATAATTCAGAAATAAAAAATAATAGTTTTAGAGAGCATAAGAAATAATACTAAGGTATAATGCATGACATAGAAACATCTGAGCCATAGCTCACCCTTTTATTTAATATAAAGACAATAATCTAAGTAGGTAAATAGATTATTTTGTGATATGTATTAAGTTATTTGTATATATCAGAAAATAAATTAGAAAACTTCTGACTAGTCTGTTCCCCATTTTTATTAAGAATAGGATAAATCATAAATAACCTATCCATTATTCTTCTAGAATTCTTTTTAGAACAGTGCTATTGAGGGCAAGGGACTCTGTGAGCCTCGTGATTATATTTTTAAAAGCCCAACAAAAAAGAATGGAAAGGTTTGAGCATTTTCTCATTTAAATGATACATAAAAAGGAAGCTCTTCCTCAATTCTAGATTAAAGATGCTGGTTAAAGATGCTGCTGATGGGGAGCATTGACCTCTGGCTTTATCCCTTCTGTTATCTGGAGATATGCCATTTTCCCATTTCTGAAAGAAGGGCTTAACACATTATATAAAACTATTACAAAGGTTTTCTGGTTACTATTATTTTAAAAAATTTATTACATAGGTATTAAAGAAGTTTTGGAGAACACTTGTATTTTGGTTTTCTTGTATTTTGATTTTACAATTGTAGAAACAATCACATGAATGTTTATTTATTAGAAAGTATAGTATATTAGGATAAGATGTAAATGATTTTAATGGTAAGAAGACTGATGGTCATATTTATTATGCTTACTGCTCTCTTCCATGAATATCTTTGATGAAGTATATGGTAATTTATTTTAACTAGAAAAATTTATGCATTGTGCCAATGTTTATTTTATAAACATGGTTAAACCAGCATTTATGCAATAATAGGTTTGAATAATTATTAAGCCACTTATATATAGTGGTCACCTATCAGATATGTTTGCAAAGTATTTTAAAATACTACAAAAAACTGTGGGATTAATTATTACAGTGCAAAAGTACATTCTAAATCCTCAAATTCTATTAAAAAGGCATAGCATGTTAGCATGTTGTGGAAAGCACCTTATGAAGCATATGTTACCATAAAGACACACCTAAATGGATTTGTGGCAGTAAAGGTTAATGCCAAAGAACACAGATTACAGAACCAGACTGTGAGATCTTGTGCCTCACTTTCTGATTTTGCCTCAGTTTCCTCATCTGTAATAATAGTATTTACCATATGGCGTTGTTGATAGGCTTGAATGAGTAAGCTCATGTAGTGTTTAGAATAGGGCCTCCTCGGGCAAACTTCACATAAATGCTGGCTGCCATGGTTATGTAGGAAAGGCTGATTATAGTAATACCTTAAGAATGCTTACATATCACTAGTCACAGAGCCAGGTGTTTTATGTACACAAAAGTTTGAATTCTCACAACAATCTTTCAAGGCAAATAGTATACTTGTTTTATAGATGAAACTAAAGTCCATAGATAAACTAATTTATCAAAGTCACATTTCTAGCATCTATCAAAGCCATGATTTAAGCTTTGGCCTGTTTGAATTCAAAAGCTGGGATCTTTTTATTAAGGCATGTGGTAATTAAAATCTTTTTACATCATTAAGTTACTTGAGAATAGGCAGACAGTTTTTCAAATACACAGAATTTACCAAACAGTACAATGTCTTAATTGTCTATAATTGAAAAAAAGTCAGAGATATTAGTAATATCTCTGTAGTAATATTAGTAATATGAACACTTGAGTTTTTACTCCATCTTATAAATACTGGTTAACCATTGGAGAGAAAATGATCATTGTTGCTGAATACATTTGAATTTACTCAGTTTTTCAAACCTCCAATTATATCACTGCTATTGTTTTATAACTTAATCATACTAGGGACCAACTATCCCTGCCCTTTTCTTTTCTATTTCTATTTTCTTTTTCTATTTCTTTTCTGTTTATGAAGAAAGTTGTAATTGCTTTAATATTGATAAGAATGTTATGTTCAAAGTGCAATATAGACAGTTTAATCAACTTCCTATGAAACATCATCTTCAAATATTGAAATGTCCTCAGAAATAATCTTTTTCCAAAATGAATAAGTTTATTTAAAATATAATACATCCTATTATTCACTCTTAGAGAAAGTTCAAATGCAATAGAAAAGTATGAAGAATAAATTTAAAAATTTTCTCACTCTCATCTTAGAGAAGCATACATCATTAATATCCTGATTCAGATTTTTTTTCAGACATCTTTCTGTTCTTGAATTATATACATGCAGACATATAATTTTATGAAAATGGATTATACTATATATAATACATCTTGTAACATTGCCATTTCAACACTTATATTATTATTTTATTTGTTGAATAATTTTATAGTTTTCAATATAGATAAAAATACTGTGATGAGCATCACACAGAAGTGTTGTAAGTTTAGTATGGGTTTTGATCTATTCTCTGTGCATGTAACTGATTTTTCTTATATTTTCTGGGCAAATGTCTCCATTATTATAGCAGATTCCTATGAAAGAATTTCTCTTAATTCAATTTTGGGGCTTTTTCGCCTCTCAGATATTCCCTTTCTTATGGAATAAATTGAAACTTTGCATTTTATCTCCTCTTTTGTGGTTCAGGGTTTCTTTTTCACTAACACAAATTTGTGTAGAGTTCCAACGTGAACTGAGGCTTGTAGTAGAAATGGAGTCCTATAAAGATGTAAGCAGCACACCTTGGATGGCCTAGTATTACCAAGAGACATAGGGGGGAAGTGATAAAGGAGGGGGCATACCATAACTGATAAATACAGAGATTTAGAGATACATGGATCCCCAAATATCATCAAATATATCAATTTTGTAATAAAATGTAAGTTAAGAAAGACTTACTTGTTTAAAAACCAACCTGGCTTGTGACAGGGGCAGTGTGAGAAAGTATCCCCTGGTTTCTCATCTTTCTACTATTCATTCTGTCCCGAATACCATATACAATCTTTGGTCCTCTTCTGTCCATCTTTCGGGAAAATTCAGTTGCAGAACAGGAATGAAGACATGACAGGAACAAAGAGTTCAGGTAAGGGTAAAATCATTAGTATTAAGGAAAAAGTAATGATAACAATAGATTTTGTCAGTTAAATTAAAAATTTTCATTTTTAAGAGTTCTGTGGCATTTTAAAATTAAAAATTTTCAAATGGTTACTTTAGACTACTAACCTTTAAGTCATTTTCATCAAAAAAATATAAAAGAAATGAAAATTATGTGCATACTTTCTGATATTACATATTTGACTATAAAAGAAAAAATAATAGTATTTTATTATTATTTAATATAAAATGTCAGTAATTCCATATAATATAATGATGGACAGACACATCATTTATTTGATTAAGTAGATTTCTGATATAATGTGAACAGGTCTTTATGTATGTATATGAGATAATGTTTATGTTTATATAACAAACCAGTAAAAATGAATACATATCCTTAGAAAAATGAAATTATATAATCACAAAATATCAAGAAGATGTACCATCAAGATCAACACTATTAAATGAAGAAAGGATTATGAACATACATGATTTAATATGTGGGATTTGTAAAGACAAATGATAAGATGAATAATGTAATGTGTAAAGAAATCCAGTTATAGTAGGCTATTAGAGCTATAAAATTAGTAGAATGTTAATGTGCCAATAATAAATATATCACTTATTTTAATTTTATGTTAAAGTGGAGATATCAATTGAGAAAGTAGAGGGCTTTTTCTTTCTTTCTTTCTTCTTCTTCTTCTTTTTTTTTTGTGGTGTTGGGGATCAAACCCTGGGCCTTGTACATGCATGCAAGGCAAGCACTCTACCAACTGAGCTCTATCCCTAGCCCAAGAAAATAGAGTTTTTATGGTGATTACGTTTCACTTCTTTGAAGAAAGAGACATATTTCTACAGTGAACACTTTAGGTTTCCTATACAATGTTCTTATGCAAGCTTAGACTCTACTGACAAAATAAAAAAAAGAAACCATGAAATTTTTAAACTTTTAATCCTTTTGAATACTTATTAAAATATATAACCATGTTATTATGATACTATTGGCCTTAGAATGAAATTCTTTTTTAAAAGAAATTTATTTTTTTTAGTTATACATCACAGTAGATTATATTTTGACATATTTTACATACATGGAGTATAACTTCCCATTCTTGTGGTTGTACATGATGTGACATTACACTGGTCATGTATTTATATATGAACAGGAAAGTCATGTCCAAATCATTATATTGTCTTTCTTATTCCCATCCCTTCATTCCCCTTTGTCTAATCCACTGAAGTTCTATTCTTCCCTACCCCAATTTATTGTGAGTTAGCATCTGCATATCAGAGAACATTTGCCTTTTGGTTTTTATGACTGGCTTATTTCACTTAGCATGATAGTTTCCAGTTTCCTCCATTTACTGGGAAAAAGCCACAATTTCATTCTTCATTATGGCTGAGTAATATTCCATTGTACATATGTACCTCATTTTCTTTATCCATTCATCTGTTGAAGGGCACCTAGGTTGATCCAATAGCTTAGCTATTGTGAATTGAACTGCTATAAACATTGATGTGGCTGTGTCTCTGTAGCATGCTGAGTTTAAGTCCTTTGGGTATATACTGAGGAATAGGATAACTGGGTCAAATGGTGGTTCCTTTCCAAGTTTTCTGAGAAATCTCCTTACTACTTTCCAGAATGGTTGCACCACTTTGCAGTCCCACCAGCAATATATAAGAGAAACTTTCTCCCAACATCCTCACCAACATTTTTTGTTACTTGTATTCTTGATAATTACTATTCTTGTTGGAGCAAGATAGAATCTCAGTGTAGTTTTAATTTGCATTTCTCTAGTGCTAGAGATGTTGAACATTTAAAAATATATTTGTTGACTATTTATATTTTGTCTTCTGTGAAGTGCCTGTTCACTTCCGTAGCCCATTTATTGATGGGGTTATTTGTTTTTGTTAAGTCTTTTTTTTTGTTCTTTATTTATATAGCTTGGAGATTAATAGTCTATCTGAGGTGCAAATGGCAAAAATTTTCTCCTATTGTATAGGCTCTCTCTTTATTCTTGATTTTTACCTTTGCTGTGAAGAAGCTTTTTAATTTGACACTACCCCATTTATTGATTCTTGATTTTACTTCTTGAGCTTTAAGAGTCTTGTTGAGGAATTCAGTTCCTAAGTGAATATCATGAATATTTGGGACTATATTTTCTTCCAGTAGGCACAGGATCTCTGGTCTATTTCCTTAGTCCTTGATCTACTTTGAGTTGAGTGTGGTGCAGGTTGAGAGAGGTGTTTAATTTCATTTTGTTACATAGGCTTTCCAGTTTTCCCAGCACCATTTGTTGAAGAAACTATCTTTTCTCCAATGTATGTTTATAGTGCCTTTGTCTAGTATGAGATAACTTTTTTATAGGGTTTGTCTCTGGATCATCTATTCTGTATCATTAGTCCTCACATATGATTTTTAACATAGAACAATATTCTAAGGCTAGTCTTTACTGAATATTATGTTACAGACTTTAGATGCTGAATTATTTCATTATAAGGGAACTTGCTTAGGGCAAGATGACATTACACATTCTAAGAATAGTTCTACAGTAGGGTTACAGTAATAGATACATACTTATACATATTCATGAATTATATGTAAGTTTACATGGATATATTTGCAAGGATATTATGGGTTGTTTAGAACAGTTTCTTAAGAAGCCAAAAGTTGTCAGTTAAATCTTGGCCATGGGTTCGTACTGTTCCAGGTTGTAGGATGCTCATGAAAAGGACAGGTAATGGATTTATATATATTCATTCTCCTGGTAAATTTTTAATTAACACCTATTTTTTCCAGAAACTATATAGTGGATAGGCAAATGACTATTACAGGGATTTTAATTCATGTAAACCCAAGTAACAATTTTTGAAAGTATCATCTTTGAACATATATAATAATAAATTGATTTATACATATTTATTTTGGGGGGAGGGTACGGGGGATTGAACTCAGGGGCACTTAACCACTGAGTTGCATCCTCTGCCCTATTTTGTGTTTTATTTGGAGACAGGGTCTACCTGAGCTGCTTAATGCCTTGCCATTGCTGAGGCTGGTTTTGAACCTGAGATACTCCTGCCTCAGCCTCCTGAACCACTGGGATTACAGGCATGTTCCTCTGTGCCCAGCCTATACATATTCTTGATCCAAACTTTTGATCATGCTGCTGAAAAATTTCAATGCTTAAAAGACCAATGTATGGCCAGAAATACTTTTTGAGTTGAGTATTCATTCATTTAACACATTTTTGTTTACAAAAAAATATTTGTTTACAAACATATTAAATACTTCTAATGTTTACTAAGCATGTTTGGTCAACCATGAAGTTTATCAATAAGTTAAAGCTAATGTCTCCTAAGGTGTTATTTGGGCATATCTGAATATTTTTACTTCATCTAATTTGTTTTCATCCACAATTGGAACGAGAAAGTTTTACCTGTGAAGAGTGTTTTTATATACAAAATCTCTGCATATTGTCTCCCTATACATTTAGCTCAAAATAGCACATGATTCTCTATCTTTGTTTAATTTTTTTTAAGTGAATAAAGCTGGCACCTCTTTTTTTTCTAATTAAATTTGCATGGGTTGTTTGTGTTAGACTTGGAGAATATTCCTAGGAAAATAATTCTGGCATTCAGGTAGGCATAGCAGTTCTGCATTGGAATGAGGGAAATGGGGAAATTTGAATGTTAAGAAGGGACTCCAATTTGCCTGGGGGAGGATAAAAGCTAAGGGACAAAAGAGAAAGTTTGGAAGAAGAAACTACACTGAAACAGAGGGATGGCAGAGAGGGATGGACTTACTTCTCTCTCTTGAACCTGCTTCAATCCAACTATTCTTCTTCTATGGAGAAAGTCTATGACCATATAAAACTAAATGATCTACAACAGAGCTCAGTATCATTATGGATCACCTTGAAAAATCTTTATATTAGGGGGGGAGAAATTTTTCATTTTTATTTCTTGGTGGAGAGGCAGCAGTGTATTGGGCTAGCATTAGTGATGTGGGTAGCCACCTGAATATTGGACAAGAGTTCTTCCCATTCATGTGCTTAGGAAGGAACCTGATGCAGAGAAGATGTGTTTGGACATCAGAGTGTGGCCTGTAGATGGGCCACTGGATTGGCACAGGTAGGATCCTTGATGTTTGTGAATGGTGGTCTACAATAATTATTAGTGATAAACCTGCCAGTTAAACTTGCCTGACTTATGACACGTGTTAGCAACTGACCCTACTGAACACTTAAATAATTGAAAACTGAGATGAGAGGTATATTCAAGCTGTAAATTCTGTGTGGCATATTGATGACTTTTAATACTGTGCTGATGAGTCCTTGGAATATTTGGGTTACATACTAATTTGACCATTGAATGACAAATGTCAATTGCAGTTTCTGTTTGATGACTAGACCAGTCATAAACCAAACTGGATATATCAGATGAAGTTTATTTATTGAAAGAAATGATTTCTAAGCATCTTTTCATCATAATATTCTGAGAAGATAATGTATTTTTTTGATATCCAGGAGTAAATGAAGGGTTTTTAGAAAGGCTTTTTCAAAGGACTTGTAAAAAAATCATGTTACATAATTATAATGGGATAAATATGAAATATTAGAAAAAACAAAAACTGTATGTATGATTTCAAATATTTAATAAACTTGAACTGCTTTAGTGACATCTGATCAAAACTTTTGCTTATTTTTTTAGGATTAATTTTTCAATTGCCAATTTTTTTGATCAAAACATTTTGATCTTTTAAGTACTTGATAGTTACTGTAGAATAAGATCCTTAAAGTATCAAACTTATTTTTTCAGCAATTCAATTTTTTTCAACAATAAGAAGGAATAAGAATTCTACTGCTCCCATTTTTTTTCAATGTCAAACATACAGCTAAAATTTCATGTAGTGAATTCAAATGGATTTTAATTGTGCTGCTTCATATCAAAGATTTCAAAATGACAATCAAATTCTAATTGCAGAATGCACATACATTTTTACTTTTTAGCCAGCATGAGTTCCCCTAGATGGCTATAACATGGCAAATAGACAAGAGTATGAGGTAAATGGGAAGATAGAAATTAGGAGACAAGGTTGGAGCTGCATCAATCAGGAATTCCCTTGTCCTCTGGAAAGTGATCTTTTGGATACTTTCCTTTATTTCTTGACTATGGACTTCTTCATCAGCTTCAAAGGTCTCTAGAACAAGATTGATGATAATATGGTCTGCCCCGGGCTGCTAAAGCAGATTCCAGGGAAGAAACTACCTTTCTGGAGACCCTCAGGATGCCCAAGAAGCATAAAGTATACCATATGTCACTTCTTGTGCACTTATCTGTGGGTACTATCGTGTGATGATACTCACCCTACTTTCTTACTTTTATCTGAGAAGTCCTAGAAAATACTCATTAAGTCATCTAATGGAGACCTTCAACCACAAGACCTGAGTAGATTATCTTTCTAGTCCACTGACTGTACATTAGTGGGTCATAGCTCACCAGCTGGGGATCTCTGATGTAAATCTTACAGAGGAGAGTAACATTGCAGAAATATTATCAGTAAACTCTGCTGACAGAGTGAGGTGTTTCTGGGTCTCCTAAAAATACTTTGCACAATTGTAGATAAGAAATCTGGATTAATAAGGGTGAATTAAAAACTTCTGGAAGCTCAAATGTGTTTTTTATGGCCCAAGATGTGAAACTATTCCAAGAAAGAACCTTGCCAGGACCTGTGCCGAATATATTACACTTGGGCTGTAGAACATTATTAATGTTAGAAATATAGTGTGCATAGCATACAGTATACTTGGCTCTGAATAATCTTCTTGCCCATCACTCTCAGTTTCCCAGTTGGACCCAGGTTGGATGAAATACAATTAATTCTATGGAATTCGAGTAAGTGGTAGTTACCAAGGTTTCTGGGATTCCTTTTGTATATTCTGAGACCAGCCAGAGGGCCAAACAGTAAAACTTTTGATCTGTACAGTTTCTAGAAAAAGTTAAAATTATATCTATGACTGATTAACATAAAAATTATTTAAGGCAATATTTGATAGAGTATCCCATTTTCATAAGTATCTATCATTATTCCTCTTTTGTGGATACAGTGAGAAGAGGGAAAATGTTCAAATATGAAGACTGAGTTATCTTTTTTTCTTAATGCATAGATTTAACTATTTATTATTGAAATGGAGACAATATTAAGATAAATTTCCAAGCAGGAGATTATGTTAAATGTACGTTAGTCTTTCCATGGAAATGGCTCCTTGTTCCCTGAGGAGGCATAAAAAATAGTTTGCCAAGTGTCTTACAAATGTCGTGGTCTTGAATCTGAATGTGGCCAGGAGATACTTCTGGCAATTGCAAAGTTTTAACATCACTAGTCTATAAAGTTAGCTTATACCCTAGAGCTAAGGCAAATTCTGCTTCTTTTGCCCTCTGAACTTTCTAGGTTAATTAAAAACAATCATTATTATAGTTTCAGCAGCTGGCATACTATAAAAATGAGCTTTAGCAATACATTAATTGAAAGATAGCTATTTCAGAGTCAAAGAGGGAATGTACTTCCTGGACTGTCAAAAGAGTACTAGAATCAGTTCACATGGGGCAAGCCATTGACAAATATCTGCCAATCTCTGTGTTTTGGAAAACTTGAGGTCCATCCTTTTCCAGACAAGTTCCTTATTATTTCTTACTTAATGAGTGTCAGTCATAGAGCAACCACTAAAAGGAACCTATGATTCTGTAACTTATATGGAAACTTTAGGATCCCCAAAGGATCTTAAGAGTGACCTTTTAAATGGCTTTTGCTTACTCTTCTTCCTATCACAAAAGCAGGTAGATCCTACTTGAGAATGTACTGAGTTCTGCTCTTAATTGGCAAGAGTTTGTTATTACTGAGATTTCTTTAATACTGTCAGAATTTGAAAGCCAGTTCTTATTGCTTGGTGGAGGAAATTCTAATTTCCAACTTTTCCACATCGAACTTAGACTAAACGATTTCTGTTTTTTCTTGGCTTGAGGCTGTAGCCTTGCCGATTATGTATTCTGTCATATAATGAAACTGATATAAAGCTATAGTACTACATTTAAAAAATTTGCTTTTACTGTCTCATGATATTTTTAGGGACTTAAAAAAGGTAGTATGTTATTTTTAATGTCTGTCTTTCAAATTACTAAGCATAATAGAATCTCCTTTGATGGTGGAAATTCAAGATGAGGAACTTCTCATCATTCTAGTTTCAGATCAATTTTTCTTCTATATGAGCTCTTTTTTAATTCCCAAGATAATGATAATTGTGCCCTCCAGATGCTCCAGTTCTGTCCTTTTGAACATATTGCTGTCATATTATATACCACACTAATTACAGTTATTTGTCTTTGTGTTTTGTGCTGTCATTAGACTGAACTCTCCTAATGGGCAGTGTCTTATTGTTCTTGATATTCCCAGGGTCTAAAAGAGAGTTATAAGGATGTAATGAATAGGAGAAAGAATGAATAACCAATTTGACATGAACTCTAATCAAAGGGTTTTAGTTACTTAGGTACTAAGAGAATTTCAGAATTATCAAAGTGCTATAGTTTGAATGTCCCTCTGAGACTCCTGTTGAAATTCATTGCCATTGAAACAGTATTAAGAGGTAGGACCTTGAGGAGATGAGTAGATCTTGAAGGGTCTATCCTCATGAATGGACTAATGTCATTATCAAGGAAAGATGTGTTCCTGATAAAAAGGGTGAGTTTGGCCTGATTTCCCTCTCTCTGTCTTGCATGTTCTTGCTTTTTCTTCTGCCATATTAGGACATAGTACAGAGACCCTCATCCGATATCACCCATTGATCTTGGGCTTTCCAGCCTACAGACCCATGAGTTAAATTGAGTTCTATTGTTTATAATTTACCCACTCTATTGTATTCTGTTATGGCAGCCAGAAAAAAAAAAGAAAGAAAGAAAAAGAAAAAAGAAAAGAAAAGAAAAAAGGCTAAGACACAAGGCATGCAGCCTAAGACTGTGGTATATTGATGTATCAGTATTTTGTTCATGTCATGCAAAGAAGATATGATAACCTAAATTTTTTTTTCTTTTCAAGCTTGTATTTGAAATACTGAAATTCTTTTTTTATGTAATTTTTTTAGTTGTTGATGGACCTTTACTTTATTCATTTATTTGTATGTGGTGCTGAGGATTAAAACCAGTGCCTCACACATGCTAGGCAAGCACTCTACCAGTGATCCACAACCCCAGATTACTACTGAAATTCTTATAATATCTGATTTTGGCGATTGTATTAGATTTAGAACCTTGAATGATGATCTGATATGCAATCTAATGACTAAATATACTGTCATTATTGTACTTAAATAGGCAATAATGTTGTGTTTGGATCTTGAGATTTAATAGATTATGCTTCTAATATCAAATATATTAAAAACTAACTACTAATCTCTGCTTTTATGTAAAAATTACTTTCTTAAGGAGATACTGAAAAATATCCTTAAGAATTTTATTTTTAAAAGTTTATTTTGAATTCTCTCTGGAAAACTAAGCCATAAGATATAATACTTTTAAAATAATCCTAAGGCATTATTTAGAATCAAAATAAAAAAGAAGAAAATAATCTGAGTTTTCTTGTCCTTCTTACTTTGATATTTTCTTTTAAGTAAGATCTCTGAAAGATTTCTAATTGGTTTTTAAGAGAGTTACCAAATAGTAGGATATTGACTAAATATTATAGATCTGATGTGGACTGAAGCTTGTATTTCTTTAGGCAAAGATATTATTCCTAAAAAAGATCATCCTTTTATTTTTCTGACATCTATTTACTTATTTTTCATTTGGCTTGGATAATATTAATTGAATTTTATATTCATATTGAAGAGTATGAAATATGCAACTATATGCAAGACAGTAAATAATCAACAAAATGAGAAATTGTGATCTTCAAAGTACTTTCAGGAATAGATTTAAAAATAACACATCTAGGTTGTTATATCTAGATGAAGATCACCTACTAGTGTTGATTCTCTTTATTTTATAACCTCAAATTCAGGATAGTCCTGGAATATCATTTATGTTTTGCCCTTTTTTAACATTAAAATGAAATTATTATAGTAGAATCTAGAATCTTCTTTCCTAATGATAATTTATTTTTTTTGGAATCCACATGGTAATAAGAAATTCCAGGCCTATATCCTCCTATGTTCAGGTTTACCTATAGAAAGCACATGTCTTTCAGAATACATAGTGAAATCCACAGACCCTGTTTCATTGGCTCTGATATGTCTGTGCCATTTCTGAGTCAATCCCAAGATCAGGGACTGAGCTCCTTCAGTTAGCCAGACCTGAATTACATGTCCATTCCTAGAGCTGGTAGAGAAGTCACTGCTACAAGAAGTATACTAATTCAGAGAAAAGGAGTGCAAGATCAAACTTACAGAATTTTCTGGGGTCATCAAAAGGGGCATTATACATTGTGTTAGAAAATACAATGAATTTCTGCTACAGAGAGACTATAATTATTGTTAAAAACATAGTATGTAAATTCACAAATATTAAAAAAAATAATGTAGACTAGTACATGTTCAAAATCAAACGAGAATTTAGAAAATACACTTTAGGGGCCAGGTGCAGTGACCCATGCCTGTGTTCCCCATGACTTTGGAGGCTAAGACAGAAAGTCTAGACTAGCCTGATGAACATAGATGCAAAAGTTCCCAATAAAATTCTGGAAAATCTCAATAAAATTCTGAAAGAGTTATAGAGATAGCAGCATACCATAGAACCCCTCCTATAGATAACAATCAATATTTTGAACTTTTGTTAATTTCCTTTGGTAATACCACATTGATGTTTTGATGTGTTTTTATTAGTAGTAAAAATTGTAATTTTTTTAAAAAATATTTTTATTAGTTATTGATGGACCTTTTTTAATTTTTTTTATTTGTTTGTATGTGGTGCTGAGAATTGAATCCAGAGCCTCACAAATACTAGGTAAGCACTCTACAACTGAGCCACAACCCCAGCCCAGAAAATTGTAATTTTTATCATGACATATGTACAAATTATTCCTTGGGTGAGTTGTTATATATTCTTTTTTTATTTTGTGGTTCTCTTAATTTGTAGGGGTTATTTTTTTTAAAGAGAGAGAGAGAGAGAGAGAGAGAGAGAGAGAAAGAGAGAGAATTTTTAATATTTATTAAATATAAATATTTACAACACATATCACAACATCTTTGTTTGTATGTGGTGCTGAGGATCGAACCCGGGCCGCACGCATGCCAGGCGAGCACGCTACCGTTTGAGCCACATCCCCAGCCCTTGTAGGGGTTATTTATAAACTTGTTTTGCTAAAATTATGTCTCTAGTCACCTTCTAATATTTTAACCAGTCACTTTCATGTTTATGACTAAATTTCTCATTATCATTAATGCTTTTAATTAGGCTTTTAAAATTAACATTGAAATTTTTTTTCTTGTTAAAAACTATCCTACTGATAAAACCAAGAATATAGTTTTAAGAAAAGATTTAATTATTTATCTAATAAATACAGAGGATTTGTTTCGACAAAGAATTTGTGCAAATAACAACAAAACAACTCTTAGTGAATACAAAAAAACTCCCAACAAACAGAGATACAACCCTGCATTCTATCAGACCACAATGGAATAAAATTAGAAATCAATGATAAAATAAAAAATAGAAGCTACTATAACAAAAGGAGACTAAATAATATACAATTGACTGATGAATGGATAGTAGAAGAAATCAAGGATTAAATAGAAAAAATTCTTAGAGGTAAATGAGAACACTGATACAACATATAAAAAATCTCTTGGACACTATGAAGGAGGAAAAGTTCATTACATTGAGTGCATTCATTAAAAGAATAAAAGTCAACAAATAAATGACCTAATACTGCATCTCACAGCTCTAGAAAAAGAAGGATAAATCAACACTAAAAGCACAAGACAGGAAATAATTAAAATCAGAGTTGAAATTAATGAAATAGAAACAAAAGAAACAACTGAAAAAAACTAACCAAACAAAAAGTTGGTTCTTTGAAAAAATAAATAGAATAGATAAACCCTTGGCCATGATAACAAAGAGAAAAAGAGAGAAAACTCAAATTACTAAAATGCAAGATGAAGAAGGAAATATCACAACAGACACATCTGAAATACAGAAGATAATTAGAAACTATTTTGAAAATTTATACTCTAATAGAATAGAAAATATCAACAGTATTGACAAATTTCCAGAGATATATGATCTAGCCAAACTGAATGAGGTAGTCATACATGCTTTAAACAGATCAGTTTCAAGTAATGAAATAGAAATCGCCATCAAAAGCCTACCAACCAAGAAAAGCCCAAGACCAGAAGAATTCTCAGCTGAGTTCTACAAGACTTTCAAAGAAGAATTAACACCAATACTTTTCAAAGTATTCCATGAAATTGAAAAGGAGGGAACCCTTCCAAACTCATTTTATGAGGCTAAAATCACCTTGATACCAAAACCAGACAAAGACACATTAAGGAAAGAAAACTTCAGACCAATATCCCTGATGAACATAGATGCAAAGGTTCTCAATAAAATTCTGGAAAATCACATACAAAATATTAAAAAGTTAGTGCACCATAATCAAGTGGGATTCATCCCAGGGATGCAGGGTTGGTTCAACATATGAAAAGCAATAAACATAATTCATCATATTAATAGACTTAAAAACAAAAGCCATATGATCATCTCAATAGATGCAAAAAAAAAAAAAGCATTTGACAAAATATAGCACATCTTCCTGTTCAAAACAATAGAAAAACTAGGGATAGTAGGATCACACCTCAATATTGTAAAAGCTATATATGCTAAACCCAAGGCCAGCATCATTCTAAATGGAGAAAAATTGAAAGCATTCCCACTAAAAACTGGAACAAGACAAGGATGTCCTCTTTCACCACTTCTGTTCAACATCATCCTTGAAACTCTAGCCAGAGCAATTAGACAAAAGAAATTAAAGGGATACAAATACATAAAGAAGAACTCAAACTATCACTATTTGCTGATGACATGATTCTTTATCTAGATGATCCAAAAAATACCTAATAATGAATTCAGCAAAGTAGCAGAATATAAAATCAACACTCATAAATTAAATTTATGTACATTCCTCTACATTAGCGATGAATCCACTGAAAGAGAAATTAGGAAAACTACTCCATTCACAATAGCCTCAGGGAGGTGGGGGAAACACCTGGGAATCAATATAACAAAAGAGGTGAAAGACCTCTACAATGAAAACTACAGACCACTAAAGAAAGAAATTGAAGAAAACCTCAGAAGATGGAAAGATCTTCCATGCTTCTGGATAGGCAGAATTAATAGTTAAAATGGCCATACTACCAAAAGTGTTATACAGATTTAATGCAATTCCTATTAAAATCCAAATGACATTCTTCATAGAAAAAGCAACCATGAAATTTACTTGGAAAAATAAGAGACCCAGAATAGCTAAAGTAATCCTTAGCAAGAAAAGTGAAGCAGGAGGCCTCACAATACCAGAACTTAAACTATACTAAAGAGCTATAGTAACATAAACAGCATGGTTTTGGCACCAAAATGTACTTGTAGACCCATGGTACAGGAGAGAGGACACAAAGACAAACCCACATAAATACCGTTATCTCATACTAGACAATGGTGCCAAAAACCTTCACTAGAGAAAAGATAGTCTCTTCAACAAATGGTGCTGACAAAACTGTAAATCCATATGTAGCAAAATAAAATTAAACCTCTATCTCTTACCCTGCACAAAAATCAACTCAAAGTGGATCAAAGACTTAGGCACTAGAACAGAGACCCTGTGCCTAATAAAAGAAAGAATAGGCCCAAATTTTCACCACATCGGCATAGGACCTGACTTCCTTAACAAAACTCTTAAAGAGCAAGCAGTAAAATTAAGACTCAATAAATGAGATGGATTTGAATTAAAAAGCTTCTCAGCAGAGAAAAAAATAATGTGAAGAGAGAACATACAGATTGGGAGAAAATCTTTACCACATGCACCTCTGATAAGGCATTAATCTCTAGGATATCTAAAGAACTAAAAAAAACTTAATACCAAAACCCCAAATAACACAATCAATAAATGGGCTAAGGAACTGAACAGACACTCACAGAAGAAGAAATATAATTGATCAGCAAGTACATAAAATAGTGTTCAATATCTATAACAATTAGAGAAATGCAAATCAAAACTACTTAAGATTTCATCTCACTCCTGTCAGAATGGCAATCATCAAGAATACAGGCAGAGGCAAACCTGCGACCCACGGGCAGGTCAGGCCCAGCAACCTGCCGAGTGACAGAGCAGCTACACGCGCCTGCAGGGAACTCGGACCTGCGACCCACCAGTAGGACAGGTCCAGCGGCCTGCTGAGGGGCAGGCCCGTCCCCTCCCCCAGTGTCTGCAAGGTAGGCGGGGCTGTGACCACTGGCAGATCACACCCAGCGGCCTGCCGAGGGGTGGAGCCGGCCCCTCCCCCAGTGCCTGCAAGCTAGGCGAACCTGCAACCCACGGGCAGGTCAGGCCCAGCAACCTGCTGAGTGACAGAGGTGCCCCTCACGCCTGCTGGGTAGGCGGACCTTTGACCGACCAGCAGAGCAGACCTAGGGCCCGCCAGCGTGGTAGACGGATCACACCAATTGGAGGAGGATCACAGCCACTACCTGCCCTGCAAGGGTGATTTTTCAACTATACAAGAGCAATATAAATAAATAGAGGGAAAATTTCAAAAACACAACAGTTTCACCAAGCAGAAAGAAACGCCAGCAGTATGAAAAGATAAGGAAAGAAAGGACCACGGGCAATGCAGGTCAACTCAACTTTAGAAGAGGTAATAGCTACAACAGATGGAATGTCAGATAGAGAGGTCAGGATATACATGCTTCAGATGATCTGGAGTCTCAAGGAAGACATGAAACAGCAAAATCAGACAATGAAAGATCACATTGACAAGGAACTACATAAACAAATCCAGGAAGTAAAAGATCAATTTCACAGGGAGATAGAGGTAATAAAAAACAAATAGAAATCCTAGAAATGCAGGAAACAATAAACCAACTTAAAAACTCAATTGAGAATACTACCAGCAGAGTGGATCACTTAGAAGATAGAACATCAGACAATGAAGACAGAGTATTTCAACTTGAAAAGAACATAGACAGCTCAGCAAGTCTGCTAAGAAACCATGAGCAGAACATCCAAGAACTATGGGATAATATCAAAAGACCAAACTTAAGAGTCACTGGGATACAGGAAGGCACAGAGCTCCAAACCAAAGGAATAAACAATCTATTCAGTGAAATAATACGAGAAAACTTCCCAGACTTGAAGAATGAGACAGAATCCCAAATCCTAGAAGCCTACAGGACGCCGAATGTGCAAAATCATAAGAGATCCACACCTAGACACATTATAATGAAGATGTCCAACATACAGAATAAGGAGAGAATTTTAAAAGCTACAAGGGAAAGGAAGCAGATTACATTTAGGGGTAAACCAATCAGGATAACAGCTGATCTCTCAACACAAACTCTAAAAGCTAGAAGATCCTGGAATAACATATTTCAAACGCTAAAAGAAAATGGGTTCCAACCAAGAATTGTGTATCCAGCGAAATTAAGCTTCAGGATGGAAGATGCAATTAAAACATTCCACGACAAATAAAAGTTAAAACAATTTGCAGCTAGAAAACCATCTCTTCAAAAAATCCTTGGCAAAACACTACAGGAAGAGGAAATGGAAAGCAACAATGAAAACCAACAGTGGGAGGTAGGACAGTAAAAGGGGGAAAATAATCAAAGAGGAAAACAAATCAGGTTTAATAGCATTAATAAACAAATTATGGCTGGAAGAACAAACCATATCTCAATAATAACCCTAAATGTTAATGGCTAAACTCACCAATTAAGAGACACAGGCTAGTAGAATGGATCACAAAACAAGACCCAACAATATGCTGCCTACAGGAGACGCATTTGATAGGAAAAGATATACATAGACTGAAGGTGAAAGGTTGGGAAAAATCATATCACTCATATGGACTGCGGAAACAAGCAGGAATGTCCATACTCATATCAAATAAAATAGATTTCAAGCCAAAGTTAATCAAAAGTGATAAAGAGGGACACTACATACTGCTCAAAGGAACCATACACCAACAAGACATAACAATCATAAATATATATGCCCCAAACAATGGTGCTGCTATGTTCATCAAGCAAACTCTTCTCAAGTTCAAGAGTCTAATAGACCACCATACAATAATCATGGGAGACTTCAACACACCTCTCTCACCACTGGACAGATCTTCCAAACAAAAGTTGAATAAGGAAACTATAGAACTCAATAACACAATTAACAATCTAGACTTAATTGACATATATAGAATATACCACCCAACATCAAGCAGTTACACTTTTTTCTCAACAGCACATGGATCCTTCTCAAAAATAGATCATATATTATGTCACAGGGCAACTCTTAGACAATATAAAGGAGTAGAGATAATACCATGCATCTTATCTGATCATAATGGAATGAAACTGAAAATCAAAGATAAAAGAAGGAAGGAAAAATCATGCATCACTTGGAGAATGAACAATAGGTTACTGAATGATCAATGGGTTTTAGAAGACATCAAGGAGGAAATTAAAAAATTCTTAGAGTTAAATGAAAACACAGACACAACATATCAGAATCTATGGGACACATTGAAAGCAGTTCTAAGAGGAAAATTCATTGCTTGGAGTGCATTCCTTAAAAAAAGAAAAAAAAAACAACAAATAAATGATCTCATACTTCATCTCAAAATCCTAGAAAAAGAAGAGCAAAACAACAGCAAAAGAAGTAGAAGGCAAGAAATAATTAAAATCAGAGCTGAAATTAATGAAATCGAAACAAAAGAAACAATTGAAAAAATTGACAAAACTAAAAGTTGGTTCTTTGAAAAAATAAATAAAATTGACAGACCCTTAGCCATGCTAGCGAAGAGAAGAAGAGAGAGAACTCAAATTACTAGCATATGGGATGAAAAAGGCAAGATCACAACAGACACTTCAGAAATACAGAAGATAATCAGAAATTATTTTGAATCCTTATACTCCAATAAAATAGAAGATAGTGAAGGAATCGATAAATTTCTTAAGTCATATAATCTGCCCAGATTGAGTCAGGAGGATATAGACAACCTAAACCGACCAATATCAATTGAGGAAATAGAAGAAACGATCAAAAGATTACCATCTAAGAAAAGCCCAGGACCGGATGGGTATACAGCAGAGTTTTACAAAACCTTTAAAGAGGAAATAATACCAATACTTTTCAAGCTATTTCAGGAAATAGAAAAAGAGGGAGAACTTCCAAATTCATTCTACGAGGCCAACATCACCCTGATTCTGAAACCAGACAAAGACACTTCAAAGAAAGAAAACTACAGACCAATACCTCTAATGAACCTAGATGCAAAAATCCTCAATAAAATTCTGGCAAATCGGATACAAAAACATATCAAAAAAAATTGTGCACCATGATCAAGTAGGATTCTTCCCTGGTATGCAAGGCTGGTTCAATATACGTAAATCAATAAATGTTATTCACCACATCAATAGACTTAAAAATAAGAACCATATGATCATCTCCATAGATGCGGAAAAAGCATTCGACAAAGTACAGCATCCCTTTATGTTCAAAACTCTCGAAAAACTAGGGACAACAGGAACATACCTCAACATTGTAAAAGCAATTTATGCTAAGCCTCAGGCTAGCATCATTCTGAACGGAGAAAAATTGAAGGCATTCCCTCTAAAATCTGGAACAAGACAGGGATGCCCTCTTTCACCACTTCTGTTCAACATAGTTCTCGAAACACTGGCCAGAGCAATTAGACAGACGAAAGAAATTAAAGGCATAAAAATAGGAAAAGAAGAACTTAAATTATCACTATTTGCAGATGACATGATTCTATACCTAGCGGACCCAAAAGGGTCTACAAAGAAACTATTAGAGATAATAAACGAATTCAGCAAAGTGGCAGGTTATAAAATCAACACGCATAAATCAAAGGCATTCCTGTATATCAGCGACAAATCCTCTGAAGTGGAAACGAGGACAACCACTCGATTCACAATATCCTCAAAAAGAATAAAATACTTGGGAATCAACCTAACAAAAGAGGTGAAAGACTTATACAATGAAAACTACAGAACCCTAAAGAGAGAAATTGAAGAAGACCTTAGAAGATGGAAAAATATACCGTGTTCATGGATAGGCAGAACTAACATCATCAAAATGGAGATATTACCAAAAGTTCTCTATAGGTTTAATGCAATGCCAATCAAAATCCTAAGGGCATTTCTTGTAGAAACAGAGAAAGCAATCATGAAATTCATATGGAAGAATAAAAGACCCAGAATAGCAAAAACAATACTAAGCAGGAAGTGTGAATCAGGTGGTATAGCGATTCCAGATTTCAAACTATACTACAGAGCAATAGTAACAAAAACAGCATGGTACTGGTACCAAAACAGGCGGGTGGACCAATGGTACAGAATAGAGGACACAGAAACCAACCCACAAAACTACAACTTTCTTATATTTGATAAAGGGGCTAAAAGCATGCAATGGAGGGAGGATAGCATCTTCAACAAATGGTGCTGGGAAAACTGGAAATCCATATGCAACAAAATGAAACTGAAACCCTTTCTCTCGCCATGCACAAAAGTTAACTCAAAATGGATCAAGGAGCTTGATATCAAATCAGAGACACGGCATCTGATAGAAGAAAAAGTTGGCTACGACCTACATGCTGTGGGGTCGGGCTCCAAATTCCTCAATAGGACACCCATAGCACAAGAGTTAACATCTAGAATCAACAAATGGGACTTACTCAAACTAAAAAGTTTTTTTCTCAGCAAAAGAAACAATAAGAGAGGTAAATAGGGAGCCTATATCATGGGAACAAATCTTTACTCCTCACACTTCAGATAGAGCCCTAATATCCAGAGTATATAAAGAACTCAGAAAATTAGACAATAAGATAACAAATCACCCAATCAACAAATGGGCCAAGGACCTGAACAGACACTTCTCAGAGGAGGACATACAATCAATCAACAAGTACATGAAAAAATGCTCACCATCTCTAGCAGTCAGAGAAATGCAAATCAAAACCACCCTAAGATACCATCTCACTCCAGTAAGATTGGCAGCCATTATGAAGTCAAACAACAATAAGTGCTGGCGAGGATGTGGGGAAAAGGGTACACTTGTACATTGTTGGTGGGACTGCAAATTGGTGCAGCCAATTTGGAAAGCAGTATGGAGATTTCTTGGAAAGCTGGGAATGGAACCACCATTTGACCCAGCTATTCCCCTTCTCGGTCTATTCCCTAAAGACCTAAAAAGAGCATGCTACAGGGACACTGCTACATCGATGTTCATAGCAGCACAATTCACAATAGCAAGACTGTGGAACCAACCTAGATGCCCTTCAATAGATGAATGGATAAAAAAATGTGGCATTTATACACAATGGAGTATTACTCTGCATTAAAAAATGACAAAATCATAGAATTTGGTGGGAAATGGATGGCATTAGAGCAGATTATGCTAAGGGAAGCTAGCCAAGCCCTAAAAAACAAATGCCAAATGTCTTCTTTGATATAAGGAGAGTAACTAAGAACAGACTAGGGCAGAAGAGCACGAGAAGAAGACCAACATTAAACTAGCATGAGAGGTGGGAGGGAAAGGGAGAGAGAAGGGAAATTGCATGGAAATGGAAGAAGACCCTCAGGGTTATACAAAATTACATACAAGAGGAAGTGAGGGGAAAGGGAAAAATAATACAAGGGGGAGGAATGAATTACAGTAGAGGGGATAGAGAGAGAAGAGGGGAGGGGAGGGGAGTGGAGGGGGGATAGTAGAGGATAGGAAAGGCAGCAGAATACAACAGACATGAGTATATCAATTTGTAAATCAATGGAAGTGTAACTGATGTGATTCTGCAAGCTGTATACGGGGTAAAATGGGAGTTCACAACCCGCTTGAATCAAAATGTGAAATATGATTTATATCAAGAACTATGTAATGTTTTGAACAACCAACAATAAAAAAAAAGAATTCAGGCAACAATAAATGCTGGCAAGAATGTGGTGAAAAGGTAAACTCAGACATTGCTGGTGAGACTGCAAATTGGTGCAACCATTATGAAAAGTAATTTGGAGATTCCTCAGAAAATTGGGAATGGAACCACCATTTGACCCACTATCCTATTCCTCCGTTTATACCCAAAGGACTTAAAATCAGCATATTACAGTGATGCAGCCACATCAATGTTTATACCAGCTTGATTCACAATAGCTAGACCATGGAACTAACCAAGATGTCCCTCATTTAGATGAATGGATAAAGAAAATGTAGTATATATACTCAATGTATACACAATATACATTGGAATATTCCATATATACAATGGAATATTACTCAGTTTTAAAGAAGTGTAAAATTTTGGCATTTGCCAGTAAATGGTTGGAGTTGAAGAACATCATGCTAAGTGAAATAAGCCAATCCCACCAAACCAAAGGCCAAATGTTTTCTCTAATATGAGGATGCTAATTCATAATAAGTTGAGGGGAGCACTGGTGAAGAATAGTGTTACCTTAGATTAGGCAGAGGGAAGTGATGGGAGGGGAGGGGTGGGGATGTGGGGATAGGAAAGATAGAAGAATGAAACAGACATTATTATTGTATGTGTATATGTGACTATGTGACCAATATGATTCTGCAACATATACACTCAGAAAAATGAGAAATTATATTCCATCTATGTATGATATATGAAAGTGCATAAATGCATTCTACTGTCATGTATAACTAATTAAAACAACAAAAAAAAGAAACAAAAAAAGCAGAAAATGAAATAGTCCTATGCAGACAGTTCTTAGATTATACATTTTAATTGGTAAGGTTGAGGGCTGGGGATATAGCTTAGTTGGTACATTGCTTGGCTTGCATGCACAAGGCCCTGGGTTCAATCCCCAGCACCACCAAAAAAAA
Organism: Urocitellus parryii; assembly: GCF_045843805.1. Lineage (NCBI taxonomy): Eukaryota > Metazoa > Chordata > Mammalia > Rodentia > Sciuridae > Urocitellus > Urocitellus parryii. The sequence continues at coordinate 63,532,465 of NC_135538.1, read as the reverse complement.
AAAAAAAAAAAAGGTTGAGAGGGATTCTCTCTCTCTTCTATCTAAATATCTCTATCTCTATCTCTATCTATATATTAGTTGTCTATGGACCTCTATTTTATTTATTTATATGTAGTGCTGAAAATCAAACGCAGTGCCTCACACATGCTAGGCAAGCACTCTACCACTAAGACACAACCCCAGCCCTAAGACTCTTTTTTATGTAGACAATTCTCATTTGAGAGACAATGAATGTAAAAACAAACAAGGACTTTCTTCTTCTTTTTGTTTTCTCTTAATTCTACAAGCAAAAATGAGGATACATTAAGCATTTGCTACTAGTACACATATTTCCCCACTGGTGTTTCAGAGCCCCTAAAAGCGTGCAATCTAATCAGAGGATGTTCAAAACCATATTTGCTTGCTACTGCAACTCGTACAGTGAACTAATTTTTTTCTGAGATGATTGGCTCCTAACCCGAATTTCTCTTCAGCTACCTCTATCAAATAGAGTTAGTCTTTTCCATTGCTGTGAGGTTAATAGCATTTTCAGATTGTAATCTAGTCTCTGGAAAATTGTCTTTTTAAAAAAATTAATCAATAATACTTATTTTTTACACCAGTATGTCAAACAAGGCAGAGTCTACCATACCAGGCATTTCTCCCACTAACTGTATTATCAGTATATATTCCTACATAACAAAAGTCAATAAACTTGCTATGCTTGCAGGGTTGCCATTTGTTCATGCTTTTAATTCACCCATGTATTAAACTTAGCTTGGAAGACTCGCTGGGAAAAGACATTAAATTCCCCTGAAGCAAATGTTTTCAGGAAAAAGTCTTAAATACATTTTCATGTCTGTATCCCAACTTTTTATCCTTAGGGATTCTGGACAAATGCTTTCTGAAGACAATTTATAATTGCTGCCACCAAATAGTAACCAATCAATATATTTCTTTCAAAAGTTATCTGGAGTCTACATCAAAGCAGATCTATTTAAGAAATTAGGGAGAGTTGTTCTGGAACTGAATTAGAAAATTATGTGAAAACATAAAGTATAGTGCCAGAGACACAAGAAATAGTGAATATTAGCAATAATGAACTTTACTAATTATTGTTACCTACATTATATCAAAGAAAAATTATAAATTATATTGGAATTCTGGATAGTGCAACATTAATTATAACAACATTTTTCATCATTGGTTCCACTGTTCTCTATGACAATGTAAATACAAATCAGGAATTGGCTTGTTTCTTTTTGTAAGGAAAGCCAAAAGTCTAGAAAGACTAAATTTTTAATATATTTACTCCTGGAAGAGATTTTTTATTATACTGGTTATGGATTCAGTTTTTTCAGTTCAATTTAATTGAGCCCCTACTATGGATCAAACACAATACTATAGGCAATATTGTATCCCAGAGGGGTAAAAATATAATTTTTAGTTTCTATTTTAAAGGGGTAGTGATGAAATATGGGAGCCAGGAATGTGAACTAATTGTATTACATTGTGGTAAAGGCATAAATACAATATGTGGGGTACTTAAGAGGACAAAGTAATTCCTATTGACAAGATAAGAAAAAGCTACCTGGAGGAATGTCTAATTTAGGTTTTGTGACATAAACAAGTTAGGAAGCAGGTACATGACAGAGAGAAAAGTTGTGCAGAAACTTGGAAGCCAGTATAAGCATTGTATATGAGGAAAATTTAGGATGGCTGCAGGAGTAAGTGTGAGATGAAGGTAACTGAAAAAAGAAGGAATTGGTATACTTCTAAATAGAGGCCTGATTTTTTTTTTAATTGTCAATGGACCTTTACTTCATTTATTTATAAGTGGTGCTGAGAATCAAACCTAGTCCCTCACATGTGCTAGCAAGTGCTCTACCATTGAGCCACAGCCTCAGCCCTAGAGGCCTGATTTTGAGAGTGTTTGTAACTGTGTTATGTACTTTTGACATTTCAAGATCAATAGAAAATCATGGAAGAGTTTGAAGAATGATATAGAACTCACTGATCTTCTGTAAATTTTATAACAAAGATTCCGATTCCAAAGAGTAAAGAATATACAGAGGTGAGAATGAAAGAATGGATTTGTAATTTCTTTACAAATTCTTCTTACACTTCACCAGTATAGAAACTTTAAAGTGAAAAGTGATGGAAATTCCTATTTATCAAGGGATCATTGATCAACGACTTCAGGCAATTTTTTTCTTCATTGTTTGAAGAATTACCACTGATCTTTCTTTGGTAAGATAGCCTCATGCTCTATTGTTTTCTGATTTCAAGATATTATATTAATATCAATAATCTAAGATAAAATATATGGCACTAAGGTTAATTACACACAGAGAGCAGTTTATTTTGTATAATATGTTTACTAATTTGTATGATGAGTATTATGGAATAATTTGATCAGTCTGATTTTCTGATTTGTGATTCAGGATAATCTTGAGGGAAGGGAAGTTCTAAAGGGTAGAGAAATAAAGGGTGGAAAAGATTCAGTCTCAGCTGATTCTGATTTGGAAAGCCCCTGGGAGCTCAACTTTCTGTTAGGGTTACCTGATGATCCCAGGTTTAGGACTAGATACAGGTGTTTCATTGTAATGCAATGGCTTCTGTATAAGCGCTAGGCTAGATCCCTATTGTTCCTCAAGCCTCCTCATGGTATACTGATTTAGATCTGTATCTCAGCAAGTGACAGGTAAAATGGTCCCTGTTCTAGAAGATAAGTTGAGTCTTTTTACTGGAATGTTTTTCTATATCAGGTTGTTATTGGTATAGGCTGTGCTGGTAATGATGGATTTGTAAGATAATTTAAGTGCTTGGTACCTATCCAAGACCGGTTGTGTCTTAGGTCCCCAATCACAGACATGGATAAGGGTGAATTGGTGAATTTTTTCTAATGGATGAGAAACAAAAATGGTCTTAAAAATTGAGAGCAGCTCAACTTTTGCAGTTGAGAAAACTTTAGTAAGCAAATTTCAGCTATGTTAGTAAAAGCATGAATTTCATTCAAAAGTCAGTAATATTTAATGATGAACTTGGAATTTTCCTTTATCAGTCTTCTTTATTGCATATGTATACTTTTAAACTATTTTTTTAAGAGGGAGAGAGAGAGAGGGAATTTTAATATTTATTTTTTTAGTTTTCGGGGGACACAACATCTTTGTTTGTATGTGGTGCTGAGGATCTAACCCTGGCCGCACGCATGCCAGGTGAGCAAGCTACCGCTTGAGCCACATCCCCAGCCCAATCTTTAGACTTTTAAGGACTCAGGTCACCAGGTCACATTTGCCTTCTTCAAAGTTTTTTTTTTTTTTTTCCTTGCTGCTGCTGCATTCTGGTGACCCACCTTCCTCTGGCTATCCTTTTTCTTTAACCTTACTATATCATACTGTTTTATAATGATATGTTCTGTTTTATAATATGTTTATGTATGTTCTCTAAGATTGTGAGCTTCTTACACTGAGATCTATGGTTTTTTTTTCTCTTCTGACGTCTAACAGAATGCCTGAATACAGGAGATATTAAAAAGATGGTGGGTTTAATGAATACAAGTATGTCTTTACAAATTAGACGCAATGCCTTCTTTCTAGTATCCCAAAATGTAGAACTATGTAAAGTTTTTGGGATTCTTATTTCATTTTAAAAATGATTTTAAAATTACTTTAATAAAACAAAGCACTATTTAATTTTTTGCTAAAGCCTTATGCTCTTGTGAAACCCACACACACAATTACACACAAGAAAACTATAAAAGATATATGGGAACAATCTGGTTTACGTGGTGGTTATTTATGTGGTATAGAAAAGGAATAAGCTAAATGAAGGGACTTAGGGGCATGTGTCCTACTTTACTAGTGATGTTTTATTTTAAGTGGGTGGTGAGTAAATATATGCTCATTGTATTATTCTTTTTTTTTTTAAACAAGATTGAGGCTTATTGTGTCCAGTTGATACAATATTCCATTTGAGTCAAATAGCTCACATTTCCCTGAAAATAGTTTTTCTTAAGACTCCTTAGTTACCAAAGCTGACATATACTTTTAAAAAAATTATTTATTCTAATTTGTTATATATGACAGCAGAATGCAATTGATTTCATATTACACATACAGAGCACAATTTTTCAAGTCACTGGTTGTACACAAAGTATTTTCACAGCATTTGTGTCTTCAAACATGTACTTAGGGTAATGATGTCTAACTCATTCCACAACCTTTCCTATCCCAATGCACCCTCCCTTCTCCTTCCTCCCCTTTGCCTATCTAAAGTTCCTCCATTACCCCCATGCTCAGCCCCCCATTGCCATTATGAGTCAGTATTCTCATATCAAAGAAAACATTTGGCCTTTGTTTTGGGATAGGCTTACTTCAGTTGGCATTATAATCTCAGACTCCATCTATTTACCTGCAAATGCCATGATTTTATTCTCTTTTAATGCTGAGCAATGTTCCAATGTGTATATATACCAAAGTTTCCCTATCCCTTCATCTAATGAAGGGCATCAGGTTTGGATCCACAATTTAGCTATTGTGAATTGTGTTGCTATGAACACTGATGTAGCTGTGTCCCTGTAGTATGCTGTTTTTAAGTCCTTTGGGTATAGACTGAGGAGTGGGATAGTTAGGTCATATGATGGTTCTATTCCCAGTTTTCCAGGGAATCTCCATATTGCTTTCCAGATTGGCTATACCAATTTGCCGTCCCACCAGCAATGTAAGACTGTACCTTTCCCCACACATCCTCACCAACACTTATTATTGTTTGTATTCTTGATAGCTATCATTCTGACTGGAGTGAGATAAAATCTTAGAGTAGTTTTGATTTGCATTTCTCTAATTGCTAGAGATGTTGAACATTTTTTTTCATATATTTGTTGATTGATTGTATATCCTCTTCTGAGAAGTGTCTGTTCAATTCTTAGTCCATTTATTGATTGGGTTGTTTTTTTGGTATTAAGATTTTGAGTGCTTTATATATCCTAGAGATTGGTGCTCTATCTGATGTGCTAATTTGCTCCCATTCTGTAGCTCTCTATTCACCTCACTGATTGTTTCTTTTGCTGAGAAGAAGCTTTTTAGTTTGAATCCATCCTATTTATTGATTCTTGGTTTTAATTCTTGAGTTATAGGAGTCTTATTAAGGAAGTTGGGGTCTAATCCAACATGATGGGGATTTGGGCCTACTTTTTCTTCCATTAGGCTCAAGGTCTCTGGTTTAATTCCTGGGTCCTTGATCCACTTTGAGTTGAGTTTTTTGCAGGGTGAGAGATAGAGGTTTAATTTTATTTTGTTACATGTGGATTTCCAGTTTTTCCAGCACCATTTGTTGATGAGGCTATCTTCTCTCCAATATATTTTTTTGGTGTCTTTGTCTAATATAAGATAACTGTAATTATGTGGGTTTGTCTCTGTGTCCTCTATTCTGTACCATTGGTCTAAAGGTCTATTTTGGTGCCAATACTATGCTATTTTTGTTGCTATTGCTTTGTAGTATAGTTTAAGGTCTGGAATAGTAATGCTACCAGCTTTACTCTTCTTTCTAAGGATTGCTTTGGCTATTCTGGGTCTCTTATTTTTCCAGATGAATTTAATGATTGTTTTTTCTATTACTATAAGGAATGTCATTGGTATTTTGATTGGTATTGCATTGAATCTGTATAGTGCGTTTAGTAGTATGGTCATTTTTGAAAATATTTATCTTGCCTATCCAAGAACAAGGTAGATCTTTCCATCTTCTAAGATCTTCTTTAATTTCTTTCTTTAGCATTCTATAGTTTTTATTGTAGAGGTTTTTCCCTCTTTCATTAAGATTATTCCCAAGTATTTTATTTATTTTATTTTTTTGAGGCTATTATAAATGGCCTCTTCTAGCTTCTCTTACTTAGGATTTGTCACTGATGTACAGAAATGCATTTTATTTATGGATATTGATTTTATATTGATTTATTGATTTTATATCCTGCTACTTTGCTGAATTTATTTATTAGTTCTGAAAGATTCTGGTAGAATTTTTTGGATCTTCTAGGTATAGAATCATATTATGGGCAAGTAGTGATAATTTGAGTTCTTCTTTTCCCATCTGTATCCCTTTAATTTCTTTCATTTGTCTAATTGCTCTGGCTAGAGTTTCAAGAACTATGTTAAATAGAAGTGGTGAAAGAGGGCATTCCTGTCTTCTTCTAGTTTTTAGAGGGAATGCTTTCAATTTTTTTCCATTTAGAATGATGTTGGCCTGGGACTTAGCATAGATAGCTTTTACAATGTTGAGATATATTCCTGATATCCCTAGTTTTTCTAGTGTTTTGAACATGAAGGGGTGCTGTATTTTGTCAGATGCTTTCTCTGCATCTATTGAGATGATCATATGATTTTTTCTTTGAGTCTATTGATGAGATGAATTACATTTATTGATTTCCATATGTTGAACCAAGCTTGCATTCCTGATGAACCCTGCTTGATTGTGGTGCACTATCTTTCTGATATGTTTTTGTATTTGATTTGTCAGAATTTTGCATCTATATTCATTAGAGATATTGGTCTGAAGTTTTCTTTCTTTGATGTGTCTTTGTGTGGTCTTGGAATTAGGGTGATATTGGCCTCATAGAATGTGTTTGGAAGTGTTCCCTCTTTTTATATTTCATAAAATATTTCAAGTATTGGTGTTAGTTCTTCTTTAAAGGTCTTGTAGAACTCAGCTCTGTATCCATCCAGTCCTGGGCTTTTCTTGGTGGGTAGGCTTCTGATGGCATCCTTTATTTCCTTGCTTAAAATTGATCTGTTTAAATTGTATATATCATCCTGACTTAGTTTGGGCATATCATATGCCTCTAGATATTTTTTGATGCCTTCAATGTTTTCTATTTTATTGAAGTACAAATTTTCAAAATAATTTTTAATTATCTCCTGTATTTCTGTAGTGTCTGTCATGATATTTCCTTTTTCATCATGGATGTTAATAATTTGATTTTTCTCTCTCCTTCTCTTCATTAACATGGCTAATGGTTAATCAATTTTATTCATTTTTTTCAAAGAACCAACTTTTTGTTTTGTCAATTTAAAAAAATGTTTTTCATTGATTTTAGCTCTGATTTTAATTATTTTCTACTTCTACTGCTTTTAAGGTTGATTTGTTCTTCTTTTTCTAGGGTTTTGAGATATAATGTTAGGTCATTTATTTCTTGACTTTTTCTTCTTTGAAGGAATGGACTCCATGAATGAACTGTCCTCTTAGAACTATCTTCATAGTGTCCAAGAGATTTTGAAATGTTGTATCAGTGTTCTCATTTACCTCTAAGAATTTTTTAATCTCCTCCTTGATATCGTTTGCAACCCATTTTTCATTCAACAGCATATTATTTAGTCTCCAGGTTTTGGAGTAGCTTTTATTTTTTATTTTAACATTGATTTCTAATTTCATTCCATTGTGGTCTGATAGAATGCAGGGTAGTATCTCTACTTTTCTGTATTTACTAAGAGTTGCTTTGTGGCATAATATATGGTCTATTTTAGAGAAGGATCCATCTGCTGCTGAGAAGAAAATGTATTTGCTCATTGGTGGATAATATATTTTATATATATGAGTTAAGTCTAAGTTATTGATTGTATTATTGAGTTCTATAGTGTCTGTTTTTAAGCTTTAATTTGGAAGATCTATCCAGTGGAGAAAGATGTGTGTTAAAATCACCCAGTATTATTGTGTTGTGGTCTAATTGACTCTTGAACTTGAGAAGAGTTAGATTGATGAACGTAGATGCTCCATTGTTTGGGGCATATATATTTATAACTGTTATGACTTGTTGATGTGTGGTTCTTTAAGCATTATAAAATGTCCATCTTTATCCCTTTTGATTAACTTTGGCTTGAAGTCTACTTTAATTGACATGAAGATGGAAACCCACACTTGTTTATGCAGACTCTGTGAATGGTATATTTTATCCCAACCTTTCACCTTCAGTCTGTGGATGTTTTTTTCTATGAGTCTCTTGAAGGCAGCATATTGTTGGGTCTTTTTAAAAAATGAAATCTACCAGTCTAAGTCTTTTGATTTGTGAGTTTAGGCCATTAACATTTGGGGTTGTTATTGAGACATGATTTGTATTTCTGGTCATTTTTGTTTACTTTTAGTATTTAACTTGATTGGTTTCTCCTTGGTTGGCTTTTCCTTTATTGTAGTTCTTCCCTTTGCAGATTTTCATTTTTTTTTTTTTGTTTCCTCCTTGTGGAACATTTTGCCAAGAATGTTCTATAGTACTGGTTTTCTTTCTGTAAATTCTTTTACCTTTTGTTTATCATGGAAGGTTTTTATTTTGTTATTAAATCTGAAGCTTTGGGGCACTTTCCTCTCTTTTTTTTTTTTCTTCATTAAGCTTATTTTTTCCGGATATAAGATTCTTGGTTGGCATCCATTATCTTTCAGAGCTTGGTATATGTTGTTCCAGGATCTCCTGGCTTTGAGGTTCTGGGTTGAGAAATCTGCTGAGATCCAAATTGGTCTTCCCTTATATATAATCTGATTTTTCTCTCTTGTGGCCTTTAAAATTCTATACTTATTGTGTATGCTAGGCATTTTCATTATAATGTGTCTTGTTGTAGATCTGTTGTAATTTTGTACATTTGGTGTCCTATAGGTCTCTTGTATTTTATTTTCCAATTCATTCTTCATGCTTGGGAAATTTTCTGATATTATTTCATTGAAGAGATTGAGGTATTCCTTTGGTTTGAATCTCTGAACCTTCCTCTATCACATTAAATCTTAAATTTGCCTTTTGATGCTATCCAATAATATTGTTTTCATGGTTTCTTATCATCTTGACTGTGAGGTCAACTTTATTTTCAAGATTGTATATTTTGTCTTCATTGTCTGAGGTCCTGTCTAACAAGTGATCTGGTCTGTTGGTGATGCTTTCTATTGCGTTTTTTATTTGGCTTATTGTTTCTTTCATTTCAAGGATTTCTGTTTGGATTTTTTTCAGAATCTCTATCTCTTTCTTGAAGTAATCTCTTGCTATCTGTATTTGCTCTCTTATCCCTTTGTTGGTGTGATCTATGGTCATCTGTATTTGTTCTCTTATCTCTTTGTTGGAGTGATTGATTTTTGCCTGTATTTGCTCACTTAGGTCATTCTTCAATTCCCAGATCAATTTATGTATATTTTCTCTTTCTCTGAAATTTCATTTACTGTGCTATCTATGGATGCTATTGTTGTAGTATCTTGGTTTGTTTGTGGCACTTTCCTCCCTTGTTTTTTCATGTTATCTATGTGTCTTCCTCTCTTGTAGTGTACATCTGAGGTATTATAGCTTCTGCCCTATTATCTTATAGAGTCCCTGCATGTTATCAATACCTCACCTTTAAGGGGGAGATCAGTATTACAGCACTCAATGTACCCAACCGTGCAGCCATAGATCAGTTAGCTTCTATTTTTACATTTACAGTTTGACATAATCAGAAATGATGAGTTTAATTATCTTCTATTATATAGTCAATAATTTTGCATAATGGTTTACAGTTTCTAATGGTAGAAGAGAGTGGGCTAGGGGGTTGGCTGAGATGTTTATGAGGTAGGATGTGAGAATATACAGGTATTAGATTATATGACTAGTGAAAGGGCAATCATAAGAAGTTGGCTGTTAGTAGGAGAAACAAGAGAGAGGCAAGACTCCCTGTTACCTCAGCAACAGGATAACTGTTAGCACCCCTAGTAGAGATACCTTTGGTGCAGTCAGGCCCACAGGGACCTTGGTGATATCTTACCAGGTTCTTATTTTTGTTCCTTGATAGAGGTGGCAATATCCCACTCTTGTGGCAGTTCAGCCTCAAGCCTATATGTACCCTGATGTTGGGCTGTGGAGCCATGCTTTGGTGAATAAGAAACCCCTGTGTGGGGTGGGCCTCTCTCCTGGTTTCTGGGCTGTGCCTGTATTATTGTTTATGCCTTTTGCACATCCTATTTCTGTACTATGAATAGGAAGTACTTTAAGTAAGTTGAATAAAATTTTCTCACACATGACAGCCTGTATTAAATATTTTAAATGATAATTGAAGAAGACCTAGGGAAATATAAAGGCTGTTTATTTTTTGTATATTTTTACCTGATGGGAATTGCATTTTGAACATAGACTTTAGTATTGTATTATGTTGAAATAAATAATCAACATTCCCCCTAAATACTCTTTTTTCTAAATACTCAAAAATTATCAGAGTGCATCTGTGTGAAGACCTTCTGGTGTGTGTATCTCTCTCTCTCTCTCTCTCTCTCTCTATATATATATATATATATATATATATATATATATATATATATATATAGACTCTTACCCATTGAGCCACATCCCCCGTCCTTTTTATATTTTATTTAGAAACAGGGTCTTGTGAGTTGCTTAGGGCCTCATGTTTGCTGAAGCTGGCTTTGAACACATAATCCTTTTGCCTCAGCCTCCTGAGTCACTGGAATACAGGCATGTGCCACCATGCCTGGCCTTTTGGTAATATTTTCAAATAGCTTTTAATGTATTGATTTTTTTTTCTCGAGGCTTGTTTTACTAAAGCCATGATAAAAATTGAAGTTTGGTACTTAACTAGCTTTTCCTTATTTCTCTATGCTTAAAATATAATTTTGGAAATGAAAGGACTAATTTAATATGTTACTGTTTTAGTAATGGTATAGTGTTAAAGATAACAGAAGGAAGGAAAACTGGATATGAAGGGCAAGAAACACATCATGGAGGAAGCAAAACTTATATTGGGCTTTGAAGAATTAATAGAAGTTTGCAAAAAGACCAAAGAGTATGGGATCAAAATCATTCATGTAAGGAAGAATTTAATGCAAATGCTCAGAGATGTGAAAGGTTAAATGGTCTGGTTGGGTTAGTTAGGAATTTTTGGAGTGTAAAATACAAGTGAGAGATCCTCAGAGGAAAGTAGAGATCAGAAAATGAAGAATCTGTCTTCCAAGGAATCTGGACTTCCTTAGTGATATAAAATTTAAAGACTTTTGGGTGATGGATTCAGGTTTCTGTGAAATTAGATCACATTTGTGAGATGGGGGTGATACAGGAAGGTAGGTAGAGAGTTGTCAGAGGCAATGGCTTGGGATGTAGCTCAGTAGTGCAGCACATGCCCAGCATGCCTGAGGCCCTAGGTTTGATCCCTATTACCACAAATACAAAAATAAAAAAGTTTGGGGCAAGGGCTGGGGCTGTAGCTCATGGTAGAGTGCCTTCCTAGATCGCGTGAAGAACTGGGTTCAATCCTCAGCACCACATAAAAATAAATAAAAATATTGTGTGCAGCTACAACTAAAAGATAAAAATAAAAAGTCTGGGGCAGAAAAATGAGGTTAGGTTCAGGCAGGACAGAGGGTGAGGAGAAACAACTGAAGATGGAATCAGGTGACAAGAGGGAATGTAAAGGGGGGAACAAGAGATGAGAAGGGAAAATGGTATAGAGGATCATTAGTAAGTTCATGAAGTCAAATATCCTGAGGGATAATTATCAATTCATACAACTATAGGCAAGTCATATATTTATAGACATTTGTTGTACAAAACAGAAGGTGGCAAATCTGAATTCCAATCATATATATAGATATTAATCTTTAAATGTACATCATGTAAATGGAATATTCAAAGTCATAAGGATGAGTGGATTATTATAAAAAGGAAACTTCTCAGTAAGGAGAAAAAGAGATTGTTTGCTATTAAGGTATGATGATGTATTTTTTTTATCACTTTGATTTCCTATTATTAACTCTAATTGTCAAAAGTGTTAAATGTCTTTGTCTAGTTAAAAAGTGTCCTGTTACTGACACAGTGCCTTATCTGTTAATTAGTAAATAATTTTCACTAAAAATTTTTGATGGAAGGAGCCAATATCACACAGAAAATTTAATTCTTTATATGTGAAAAATAGATAATGGCTCTTGTATAGTAGGAGAAAGAAAGCAAGAAAGGTCACTTTCTTGGCCATGAATGATTTTCTTATGTTTTTGGTGACTTGTTTTCTGAAAGAAGATTTGAGGTTTGTGAAGTTAAAACATTAGTGAAACCTGTAGAGAGGTGTGGATCTTTGCCTCTTAACTTTGAGACCTGTTACTTAAACTGGGAGAATGCAGAGAGATGACAAATCTAACCAGGGGAAATTCATTTCTGATTAGGAGTCAGGGTGAAATATAGAGCAGTCCATTTTGGAATCTGTAGGGTTAGACTGAGATGCTAAGTGGATAGATAATATATAGTGACGTAAGACCTTAATTATGTATCATAAGATTCTAATTTGTTTTAAAATTAAAATGTATTTAATATTTGTTCAAATAACTCTATTGCATTTTAATATAATTATTTATAAGGAAATCTCTCACATGTGGAAGCTAGAGAAAAATAAATCTTATTATTATTATTATTTTTAAAGAGGATCTCATGAAAATAGAAGGGATATCAGTAGAGTAGAAGGACACAAAGTGGGAGGGTGGAGGGATGAAAAGGTCATAGTACTGGGGATTGAAATGGACCAAATTTTGTTATATGCATTTAAAAATATGTCAAAATTAACCCCACAATCATGTAGAACTCTAATGCTTTAATAAAGGTATTTAAAATGTGAATTAGTGGAAATTGTTCTGATTAAAATACTGATAATCCACATTTTTAAATCTAAAAGGAGTGAGTGCAATGAACCAGCAGTCTAGCACAGTACCTGGAGAAAAGACTGGTAGTTTCCTTGAATGAATGAATGAATGAATTGCTTCTTGAATATAAGCAAATGGATTGTTTAGGCTACATCACTGAACACTACTTCCACCTAGTGGTAATCTACCTGTAGTGCATAGGTAATTACACAAAACTGAGGTCCCTCTGGAAGGGATTATATAGTTCATTTGTAGAGTAACCTCTTGCCTACATTAAATTACATCTTCAACATCATTAAATTTACAGACAAAATCAGCCCTATAAAATACAATTCTGAATTCTCTATGAAAATGTGGTTGAATATTTTGTTCATAACATTTGTGATTTATATAGTTTATTTGAAGTCTTAAGAAAATAATGCCTGAAAATGAAAAAAAGACAATTTACAGATTAAATTACAATTACAGATAAGAAAAATATAAATTGCTAGTACATATATCCACATTACAACTTCATTAAGTAGCAAATAAATCCATTTTTTTCGTCTATCAAAATAATATTACAAAAACAAAACAATCCCCCTAACATTCTGCTATAAGGAAAAAATGAGAGCAATGACTTAAAAATTGTTGGCAGGAGAATAAATTGGAAAAAATTTTTTGTTTAATTTTAAACTTATAGAAAATTTTCAAGAATACGATTAGTATGAAGATCACTTGCATAACTTTTATTCAGATCCATCTACTGTTAATATTCTACCTCATTTGCTTTGTAATTTTCTTGTAGAACCATTGGAGGCAAAGGTACATTAATTGTGATCCTTTAGACCTGAACTGGCTTTGGTGAATTTAACATTGATGCAATAATTTTTATCTAATCTGCCATTCACTATAATTTTTTCATTTGACTCATAATTTTTTATATTAATTTCTTCCTCTTTAGTACAGAACCCAGTCGAAGAACAGCTATTCCATTTAGGTGTCATCCCTATAGCTTCCTTTAATCTGGAACATTTCCACAGCCCTAGTGTGTCTTTTATAACCTTGACATATTTGAAGAACATAGCCTCTTCACATTTGGTGTTTGTCTAATATTCTTCAATGTTAGATTCTGATGATACATTCTCTGTTGAAATGCTCTCTTTATGTGATGTTGTATTCTTCTCAGAGTATTTTACCAGGAGACACATGATCTCCATCTGCCCTTTGTTGGCAATTTTAATTTTGTTTACCTGCTAAAGGGTAATCTAATTTCTTCACTGGGTAATTTTTTTTTCTCTGAGAAAACACTGTAAGATCATGCACTTTTATTTTTTAACTTTTCATAGAAATTATTATGAGATTTAACACCCATCGATTATTATTCTTGTTGAAATTTTTTCTATCATGGTTGTAAAAGGCTGATATTTAAATCCAGTGATCCCTTCACATTTATCATTGGTCCCCAACATTCTATTGTAAACACAGCACACTCTCCCTTCTTCTACATTGTCTGCACAAACTAAACAATCCCTACATTTTAGTTCATTGTTCTCATTGTTTCAGATTTAGCCAGTGGAAATCTCGTCGCAATCTATTCTTCTAGGTAGCAAAGAAAGGAAAAGAAAAAAAAAAAGAAAGAAAACAAATACATATTATATTGTTATATTTTGCATTTAAAAAAATCTACCAGTATTTTCTGGGAATTGTTCTATTTCCCTTGACATGATGTTCCTCATTCTTTTGTATAGCCGCATAGCACCCCATTGACTATTTCTAAAAAAATAATAATAATAAAGCATAAGAAGAATGTTTATGTCCATTGATTAAGTAATTTTAGTTTTAGAAATCTCTCTTAATGAAAATTCTCAGAGATGAAGATAAAGATTTATATAAAGATGTTCAATAAAGCATTTATACTGCTAAAATTTGGAGATAAGATGCATAACGAACAGTAAAGCAATAGTTGATATATTATATCCATTTAATGAAACATTATACAGTCATTAAAAAGTTCTGTTTTGAGAACAACAAACATCTCCAAACTATTTACTTGTATTTCACTTACGTAAAATGTACACAAAATAGATTGGAAGGAAATATACAGAAGTGGTAAAAATGGCTCTTCTGCTCAGTGAACATAATGGTTATACCTATTAATTATTTCAGAGTGGGAATGATGGACACAAGGATGCAGAGAGTGTGTGAGTTTGGAAATATTCTGTATAAAGTGCAGTGGTGTGGGATGGTGGCTTTGATTATTATTGCACCATTTAGTATGTTTTTTTTCTTAATTGGGTAAGTTTGGTTAACCCATGGTTTCCCACAGAAATGGTCTCTTGGTCCATAGCTCTGTCATACATATTGATATAACTTATATTTCCAGTTTTAAAATCTCAAAAATCTGTGTTTGGGTTTCCTACCTTACAGGCTGTCACTTTCTTAACCAAAATATAGAATCCCCTGTCCCTACTGCCATTACTGTCCATTAAAATGTGACAAAGAAGACTTGAGTTGCTTACATAAGGTAAATGTGAGGCCACAGACTTTAAAATATAAACACCATAGTTAGTAAATATTTGACAATGTTAGGACATTCAGTGTTGTTTCCAAATGTATTTCAAGTTATCCGTTATGATCTATAAATTCCTAAGCACTTTGGGTCTTTTTCTATATGGACAACTATAGTGGCTACAGTACTGTAGAAACTAATTCTGAGGTTCATTACCTAGTGACAAGAAGACTTGTGGAATTTAGCTGTGGCTGTAATTATTCTTGGCAGGAAAATCCAACCTACTGAGTTTGGGGGCATCATTATGAGTGCTACTTGATATTGTAAAACATACTGATGGCTGCTGCTGTGCTTTATGCACTTTAACTAAATCTTTTGTCTGCATTTTTACCTTCAGGCAATTTAACCCTGAAATATATAAATTGATAAGTAAAAAGATACAAAAATAAAAACATAAAAAGTAAACAAGTGAGTTCTCTCCTTGGCAAAACCCAAGTAATAATAACAAATCAGAATTTTTAAAAAATGGCATTTTATAAACTACTCTGGAGAGTTACCTGTTCTTCTTCCTGGGGTTATTTACTTATACATAATGTTAGGGGATTGTATTTTTTAAAGGAGTATATAATTCCCATTATATTGCAATAAATAGAAAAATAAACAAGCCTCTATTCCTGAATGAGTTATATTTCTCAGTTTTGGGGGTAGAAAAGACATTTGATTTTGTCAAATATTGTTTATTTTCCAGGATTCCAAAGGGAGGGAGAGGGAAAAAATGTAGAAAGCATACTGTGAACAGAAATGTAGCTTTAGGGAAAATTTAGTACATCTGAGAGAAATGTAACTAAATAAAATTTTACGTTTTAAAGAAAATTAATGTTATTAATATTTCTAATAAAAAGTTATATTCAAACATTTAAACATTCACATATTTTGACTATTTCAATTGAAGATCAAGGTCAAATTTTCTTCTATATTTTCTAAAAAGAGAAGTTGTTTAAGCAAATCAGTGGTTTGAATAATGTTGTGAGGGAATATTAACTTAGAAGAGCTTAAAATGCCCTTTGGAAGTATTTAGTAATGAAAAGAAGAAAAAAAAACTACCTTGTGTGTGAGGTTAGCATTATTTGGACTAGCAAATAGGAAAATAATGTAGAATATTTTTATACATAACAGACAAATATGTTATATTAATGCAAATATTTTAGATATATGTTACATATTATATATGTATACTTACTTCATATGTATTCTAATGGAATACACTGAAATCTAAAACATTAAATAAACCCTTAGTGATTCTACAAATAAATGAGTAATAATTTATTAAGCCCTAAAAATTCTGTCTGCCATGGAAATAAACAGCACAACTTCAACTTAAATGTGCAAACACAGACATTATGGTTTGTCTTCTGCAGTATGTTTGATGAGGAGAATATTTAATTGATATTCAGTAAAGAAAAATATTATTCCATATTTGGCTCATAGCACTTAAGAAATCAGTCTGAAAAAGTGTTAAGCTATGACCCAAGACTTTTTTTTTTTTTTTTTATTGAACTGCCAGTTCTCATTTGAGAGGTCCTTCTGTTGCCCTTTAATGCCCTGGGGTTTAAAGAAGAATAGAGAGAGCCTGACTTAATCACCAGGCCTGCAGCATGGCCACAGTGCAGAAGAGCTGATTTTTCTCAGCTACTCTAATGTTCACAGTGCCTTTTGAGATGTGTAGGTTCCCAGAAGTGTTTTCTTCAGTATAGTCTGGTTTGGGTCTTTTTGAATACTTTTTGTCCTTTTCCTTTTAGGATCTTCTTCAACTCTGAAGAGAATGCTTTTACTCAGCAACTAATCTGCTTCCCCTTATTCCCTTCACATATTGCAAAAGAAAAAAATTACTCCTGAAAATTCTCTTATGAAACTTTGCTCATGATGATGTTGTCTTTAGTAGTAATTCTTCATGGAATGAGTTAAGGTTTTTTCTTCAATCACATTTTTTTAAAGGTTATGATTCCCATGAATAGTCACATACACAGGTTAGCCATGTTTTCAACTTTCAATGAACTTTTAGCCATTCCTTGGTAAATACATTTTTTCACTTTTAGAACACTCATTTGTGGTGGATTTGCTCATGACTAAGCTCCAATATCCTTTTGAATTGTGGACTTCTATATACTTTATCCTATAATTTATTCTATGCTTCTAATTTTAGGCCTACCGGTTATCTAAGAATTTATACTTTCATCCTCTTATATTTGCTCTTATATTTGAAATTTATTTGGTGGTCCTTTTGTGCAAAGAAGCAAAATAAAAATTAAATAAGTGAAATCAGTCACACATGAGCATCACTGCACTTTGCAGTAATAGTTTGAGAGCAACAAAATAGAATGTTGAGTATGATGAGGACACAGACTTTTTTGCTATCCAAATAGCTTACTCTTGCCTGCGTAGGTGAGTTAAACTGCTTTGTTAAACCATAATGAATTCACATTCTGAGTCTATATGGTTGTTTTTAAATTGCTGAATATACCATGAAGATAAATCTTGGCCCATTTTCAGATATTAAATGCTCTGTAGGATGATGAAATTGTGTTTCAAACATATGAATATGAATTTTTTTCATTCAATTATTAGTTTGAAAGAATAAGATTTTCCAATGTGTGATAAAGAAAATCCTTGGGTTGTTAGATTCCTTCTTTAGTTTTTTTTTTTTTTTGGTTTGCTTTTTAAAGAAAACTTTAAGAAATTATATTTAACAGAATTTATTTGAACAAAGAACAATTCATGAATTGGGCACCACATAGTATCAGAAAAGATTCAGAAAGGCTCTGTCAAACAGTGTGAAGCAATGAGTTTTTATAGGCTGCACATAACTTGAAGCAAAGAAGAGAAATCACCTGGGACATCTGTGTTATTTAGGTATGGTATAAGGCATTTGACATATTTGGGCATGAAAAAATGAAACATTTGTCTTACTTAGGCATGGTATCATGAGTTGATTGCCTATGATTGGCTGAAGCTTGGCTGTTTGTGATTTGAAGCATGACTATCTATTAAAAAACGAATTCTCATAATTATGTTTTAGGATGTTTATGCACTAAGCTAGGTTGCAATTTATTATGTAGGAACTCAAAGTAGGAGACAGCCAGCCTTAGTCTCATGGCTTCCTGCTTGTTGAATATAAGTTGTATACAAATAAGCCTGGTTTTCCTTAAGTTTTGAGTCTTATAAGAGAATGAGAGCTCCTTGAAGATAATTAATGAATAAATGAATGAAAGAATATATATTTCTACCTGCATTCTTCCTAAAAATTTGATAAATAATTATTCTGTGATGATAATCTTTGATCTAGATGGTAACGCCCTTAAAAAATACATCCAGATCCCTGATAGGCAGTTGGAAATATTTGGCATATTTAGATGATCGTCACTTAACACTTATTAACTTACCTAGTTTTCCAAATATTATCATACCAACATTGTTTATATTATTAAGTCATGAATTCTTGAGTAAATACAGAACTCAACTTTGACCTGAGTCCTTAATGAAATTCCTTTAATACAGTATTTTGTCCTAAACCTTGATTTCAATATCAGAATGAAGATATTACTAAAATATATTTTCTCATTTGGGCTAAGTGCTCAATACTTTTTAATGGGCAAGTTTATGTTATATTTAAAAGATGTTATGAAAGGCATTATATGATATCTAATGTAGAAGTGTTTATACTTAATTTTATAAAATTTAAATGTGCACTCACATTCAATGGTTAATTTAATGCTTGGGTATCAAGTAGAACCTGGCTCATGAGTATTACCCAAAACTCTTCCTTTTACTTGATTTTAAAATGGTGTATAATTTTTAAGTTAAATATATATTATAAATATAAATTTGTCCAACATGTAGTTTAATTAATTACAGTTTATTAACTCCTCAGATATGAAAGAGTGACTCATTAAATGATTGCTGCTTTCTTTTTATGTTTCCACATAAAGTGCCTTTTTTGATGTTTCATACACTTATCTGCATCTCACATCCTTTTAATGTCTATAGAAAATGTACCAATGCCACTAAACATTAGACTTTGAGTTGCTTATCAAGTCTATCATGTTTGATAATTTATAAATACCACTTTCATTTTGTTTAAAAGCATATGATATGTTTATTTTTCTTTCTAAAACCTAACTTATAGAAAGGCATGGCAACTGAATTTCAATAGTGATCATTTAGGGCTATACTTTCAGAAATTTAAATCAGAAAAAAAATGAGTAAGTCTTCTAAAGTAGAGCATCACTGTTTGTCTATGAATTAGAAGGTTTGGGAGATTTTTGCCCCCTCCACTGACTTAACATTTTCTGTTCATAATCATCTTTATTCTATATGTGTTTGTGTGCTATTACTAAGGGAAAAAATATTAAGATAAAAAATGATTTATCCAGGATTTGCCAGAGAAACAGAACCAATAGCAGAAAATATCTGTATATCATTAGATCTTTAATAGGAATTGGCCCATGTGATTATGGTGGTTAAGAAGGCTCGTGATCTGCCATTTGCAAGCTGGAGAATCACTGAAGTTGGTTGTGTAATAAAGTATGACTCTAGAGGTATACAAACAGCTGATGATGTAAGTCCTGGTCCAAGTTTAAAAGCTCAAGAAGGAAGAGTGTTCATGTCTGACGGCGAGAAAAGATAGATGACTCAGTTCCAACAAAAAGAAGACATTTGTCTTTCCTCCAAGTTTTTGTTCTATTTGGGCCTCCAAAAGATTGAATGATACCCACCTACACTGGTGAGGGTAATATTCCTTACTTTATTCACCAATTTAAATAACTAATCTCATAGAAATTCAGTCTCACAGATATACCCTGAAATAATGTTTAATAGCTATCTGGGAATCGTTTATCCAGTTAA
Organism: Urocitellus parryii; assembly: GCF_045843805.1. Lineage (NCBI taxonomy): Eukaryota > Metazoa > Chordata > Mammalia > Rodentia > Sciuridae > Urocitellus > Urocitellus parryii. The sequence continues at coordinate 63,512,460 of NC_135538.1, read as the reverse complement.
ACTGATATTTAAAATTAACCATCACTAGTATACCCATGTCAACTTGGCACTCATCTACATTTCCTTAGATCATACCTCATCTACAAGTAAAGATAATAACAAGGTCCTACTTTCACCTAACATGATACAAATATTCTTTGTACAACCACAAATACATTAATCCTTCCCCAGAGGGGACATAACATCTTTGAGTGATGTTGACTCTTCTGATGTCCTATACTTAAAACTATAATGTAAATTAGCGATGCTCAAAATCAATGTAAAATTAATACATCTTGTGTTACATGAATAAGGGAATTAAGAGAGGCAATAAAACAAAGGTAACTGCTTAATACATACATATACATACATACATTTATATATATGTGTGTATATGTGAGTATATATATATCTATATATGTATATCTATATCTATATATATGTGTATATATAAATGTATTCATAACAATATAAGGAGGAAACACTCTGGACAATTACATTCCTTGTTTATATAACTGGTCACACAGTTATAGCTGGTATATATGACTACCATTTTCTACTGCCTATTCCACATTCTCTTTTTCCTCAGCAAACACTTCAGGCAGTCATGGTTCTTTACCCTTTACTCCTGAAGGGTCTTGGTCATTATTAGTCCAACCTGGATCAGGTTGTCAATTTCTACTGACCTTAATCACAAGGCATGGTAATACTAAAAGGTGCCCTAATAATATACTAGGCATACTCTCCCCTTTCTCCATTGTGGAATAGTAGTTGAATTCCCCTTTATAGTTAGAATTAATTGCCTCATCTAACATAACTCCTCTTTTTGTTGCTTGACTCAGAGGCATGAAAAGCACAAAGCGGTCAGTTGGCAGTCTTAACCTCCAATTCAGTGGAATCATTATTCTGACCCCTGATAGTAGTACTGTTCCTTCTGAAAACCAAGACTCTGGGCCAGAAGAACATTAAATTAGTGGAACATGAATTTATAAAATGTTTTCTATTCGGTCACTAGAGGTAAAGGTGAGTGGTGCCACTTGCATTTCCACCACTGGTTCCTGAACCTGTAATCATAATCTGTAATGTAATTCCTGGACCTATAATCATGAGTACCCATGAAGCCATAGGTGCAGACAGGGAGACAGAAGGAAATGTGACAGAATTGGAGACTATGGACATATATGCCAAACCAATAGCTGCATGCCATGTACCAGGAGACATGAGCACATAACATGTCTCAAAATTAATAATAATAATAACAAAGATAGCCAACATTGAATGCCTATATTTTTCTAGGAAATTTATATGTACTGAATCCATACTTTTTACAACAATCCTATGGAAAAGATAGTATTATAATCCCCAGTAGTCACACAACTGATAAATGTAAAATGGGGATTCAAGCCCAGAATGCCTGGCCATTGCTTGAGTTCTTAAATGTTTTTTATCTTCACATATGGAATGTATATTTACATTAAAACTCAGTTAACAGGAGGTTAATTAACGAGATCCTCCAAATAACTGAAGTTATGTTAAACTGAACTAACTTTCAAAAACATAAAGTTAGTTTGAATTTGTGGTTTAGTGAGAAAGGAACATTTTTTCAGGTTAGATCCTTATATTGGACATTAACCTCAATGATATGAATGTGGTCAAGACTTAGGTTCAGAATGCATGTTTAAATGTAGATACTACTTGACATTATATCTTTGGCAGTTAATTTAAAACTTCAAACCCCTAATTTTCTCATCTATAAATGGAAATTAGAACTCTTATGTATTTCTAAGAGATTTCTAGTGAAGACCACATGAAATAGCCTTTCTGAAAGGCTTTCAAAAACTGTATACCATCCTAAACTATCATCGTCAACTCTATCAGTAATAAAAATGATATTGACAAAAATTCCAATATACAGTGTGGCCTGGGATAGAGATGTGCATATAGGAAATATATAACTCTCCAAAGGCAATTTTGATCTTGTCTGTGATATTGCCTAGCACTTGCTCTTCCCTTTGGACTCATGATACTTTCAGGTTAACTAAAACTACCCCTACTTTTGTCTTATATGTTCTGAAGCTTGCAGTTAAGCTTCACTGTTGCTTTCAGAAGCCATAAACTCAACATTTCTAAAATTAATACATTTTTCCTGCAATAATTTCTTACAGTCTTTATTTCAGTTGATGGTAACAAAAAGTTATCCATGGATGCCATAAATCTGTCAACCTTCCCATTCCCTCAGCTTGATGCCCACTAGTTACAGTTGTTATATCACAAATATTTCTAAAACAGTTCCTCACTGCCTCCTCTGTTGTCTCTGCCCTAGTTTGGGTCCTTCTTATTCTGATTTGGAATACTAACTATAACAATCTTTTGACAAATCCCTGAGACTCTTCCTCAAATCACATGTCATATAGTCATCAAGGGATAAATATAAAACAAAAATATAATTATATCAGTATTATAGTACCTTCAGACAGATCAATCTAATCTACAGGATAAACGCTTTAATGTGGAATCCAATGATATTTATTATCTGCTTTTGCCTACATCTCTGGCCCTATCTCTCAATAACTGTCATACTTGAAGTCACAGCAACAGTAATTGCCCATAGCTACCTACACACACAAAAACCCTCTGCCTCTAATGTCGTCCTGTAGACACACCTCTCCCCAGCTACATTTTCTCTAGGTTCCATTCAATCTCTGAATACTTAAGACCTCTATAAGAAGTTGTCGATCTTTTGAGAAGTGGAATTCATAGACTACAGCCTATTAAAGAAGTTAATAATGATATCTGAACAACAATGAAATGTAGAACTGGTCTTCCCTTCTTTCTCTTTGCCTGTATTCAGTTAACAAACATTTAAGGACTCCTGTACTAATTCCAGGTTTTGTGCTGAAAGATGATTTAGATAAGTTCCCTTTTGAGAACATTGATACTCTTTGGATTCTTTTGGCTCTCCAGTTACCAAAGTCTGTATTTCTCTAAAATAGTAGAGGGAACTTAGGAGGGCCTAGAAAATGTTCAGGACAGACTTTACATATTCATTGAACACTAAACCATTAATTATGGTGATGATAGTAAAATATATATTGAGCTCTTATTATGTTTCACATATTATGCCATGCCTTTATGATAATCTCTGTTTTCAGATGAGAATACTAAGGCAGAGAAGTTAAATAATTTGCCAAAGATCAAACAGATAAAACTTAATAGATTTGGAATATAGATATAAACAATCATGGCATACTTTCACAAATAATCTAAAAGAATATATCCAGAATGCTTTTGGAGCATAATGAAGGGAATTTTGCCTAAGTATGTGGTTGAGAGGGAAGGTGTCACAAAGATGATAACATTAACTTGAGTTTCAAAGCAGAAAGCTTACATTCTGTAAGCCAAGGAAATGGGTAATGTATTTCCAATACAGAAGAGTAAATGTGAAGGCCTGAAGATGGGATAGTGGTGATTTAATTTGGAAGAGGGGCAAATAATTCAGTGTAGAGAATAGTTGTTGCCTCATGAGAGATAATTATAAAGATATTCTGGGGTGGTATCATGAATGTCAATAACTTAGCCTGCATCCTCTTAGAAGAGTGGGAGAGAAATGAAGAATGGGGAGGTTGATAATAGTAACAGTTAACACTTTTTATAACTCTTGATATATGTCAGACACTGTTTTAAGTGCTTTACATAATTTAACTAAGTTAATACTCAAACAAAAGGTGTACATAAACTGTTTTTCTTATTTTTATAGCTAAGGAGACAAGCATTTAGGTTAATAATTTGTTTATGGTTCATAGATAGTAAGTGGCAGATGTGAGAACTGACCCAGATGGTCTAGTTTTAGAGATTTTTTTTGTTTTCACTAACATATCATACCACAATTTGTGGGGTACGTTTTGAAGAAAATATCTTTGGAGGCAGCAATAAGAAATGGATTAAGTAGGGGAGGGATTGATGAAGAGAACCCCTTGCAGTGGTCCACTTAGGAAATACTGGGGTCTGAATCAGATTTGTGGTTATAGCCTCCAAAAATCAGATTAGAGAATTTAAAGGAACTGTAATTGGCTTGTGAGGATCATTTATAGACTACGGGAGATGTCTAGGATGGCCCTTTTATGGTGGCTACAAGCTTAAATGTCTAAAGGGGGGGCAGTTAGATAATTAATTTAGAGTTGGAAACACAACTCAAGGAAGTAGTGAAGATTCACTAGAGGAATTATACAGTGCATATCTAGTCTCAAGAGAGCAGTTGCTCTGAGGTTTCAGTGGATTTCTGCCATGTAAAAATGTGCCCTAATGATGTATTCTAATTCATGAAAGGAGTTTTAAGATTGAATCTTTATGAAGAATCTACTGATTTTTAAATGACGGCACATAATTTAAAAGCAGGAAAGCAATCTTGTATGACTCAGTTAAAATAAATCTAGCTGGATTAATACTGTAACAAGTCAGTTTGCAATCTCTACATTGATTCTGGATGTTGAGAGACTATTAATGTCTGTGAAGAAGGTAGAAATGAAAGCAAACTGAAGGATAGGTGAAGATGTTAGGGGCTTTGGATGTATTAATATATTATTGTGGATATCTTGGTGAGTGGATCAGAAAAATGCTTTGAAGCAGATAGTGTAATGAAGTAGAAGACAGAGAAAAGGTCTAAAGAACATATACCAGTAATATAAGATTAAGAGAATTCCTGTTTAAGTGAGATACTCATAATCAATACCATCACTATTGTTGTTATATCTAGTGCTTATTTTGTGCAAAGCATTTAAGTAATTTTACATTTACATTCACTGTCAAGAACCTGACATGTATTATGTTATTGAGTTCTAAATTCTTCGAGGTAGTTATTATTAGTATTACTATCACTATTTAGATGGAGGTAAGTCTTACAACAGGTGGCAGAACTGGGACTTATACCCGGAATTTTATGGTACCAAAGTCTATATTCCTCAACAAATCTAAGCAGGATCTTGGAGAAGAGGGTCTAGAAAATTGCAGTGACTTTTGCATACCCATTTTTAAAAAATTAAAATTTTAAATTTGAGACAGAGATTCACACACAATTTTAAGAATTAATACAGAGATCTGGTGTATATATTTTTATGTTTTCCCCAGTGGTAACATGTTGCACAATTACAGTACTACATCGTTGTTACAGTATATAAATTAAGATATTGACATTAATATAGTAAAAGTATAGAATATGCACACCCTATACATCTTTTAGATGTATGCCCATCTACTGCTAATTTTTTGGCATAAATATACATGGAATTATTTTTAAAAATTTGTTGTTCATGTGTTCATAATTAGTATATAGAAATATAATTGATTTTTATATGTTTGTCTATCTATCCCATGGCCTTGATGAATTCATTTACTTTAGGAGTTTTTTTTTTAAATACAGATTCCCAGAGATTTTCTATCCAGGCAATCATATAGTCTGTGATTAGGAACAGTTCAATTTCTTCCTTGTGTATCTGGATGAGTTTATTTAATTTTCTTGCTTTATTGTATTGGATGTAACTTTTATAATGTGCCAAAAAAGAATGATGAGACTGGAAATCCTCTTATGATCTTACTATCAGGTAAAAAGTCTTTTACCATTAATATAATATTACCTATTTAGTTTAAAAAATCACTTTTATAAAAGATGCTCTTTTTCAAGTTGAAGAAGTTTTATTCTATTCTTATTTTTCTGAGAGTTTTTGTTATAAATGGATGATGACTTTTTCAAATAATTTTCTTGCATCAATAGATATGATCATGATTTTTCTTAATGTGATAGATAGCAATAAAATTTTGAACACTGAACTAGTATAGTGTTGCACCCCTGGAATAAACCTCACAATCATAATCCAAGAAAATACATATAATTCTTTATCAATGTTGCCAAGTTATATTTGTAAGTATTATGTTAATGCCCTTTGTATCTATATTGAGGATTATTGGTCTGTAGTTTTTTGTACTGTCTTTCTATTATTTAGTAAAAGGTTAATACTGACTGTAAATCAATTGCAAAGTGTTACCTCTTCTATTTTCTGGAAGACATGTGTAGCACTAATGTTACTTGAATTTAAACACTTGGAAGTATTCCTGTGGAACCACGTGGTACCAGAGATATGTGTGTGTGTGTGTGTGTGTGTGTGAGCGCACACACATGCACGTGCATGTGCGAAGGGGTTAAGGAGAAGAGGGAGAGAGAAATCAATTTCCTTTTCTAATGTATACATTTTTAGGTTACTCAAATTATATATTTCTTATTGGGTGAGCTGTTTTCAATTTTCAGTTTTAATTTCATTCATTTTTGCTCTTATTTTTATTTTTTATTATTTTCTTCCTTCTGCTTGTTCTGACTATGTATTTCTCTCCTTTTCAAGTTCTTGAAGTAGGAGTTTAGATTACTGACCAGTGTGATGTTTTCTTCTTTTGTAGGGTATAAATTTAGAGTTATAAATTCCCCTGTTAGCACTGCTTTAGCTGTGTTGCACAAGTTTTATATTATAGTTTTATTTTTATTAAGGTAAATTTATTTTTTTCATTCCCTTGAGCTATTTCCTCTTTGAACCATGGATTATTTTGAAATGTGTTATTTAGTTAAAAATGTTTGTATGTTTTCCTATCAAGTTTATATTATTGATTTCTAGTTTGGTTCTATTGTGGTTGTAGAACACATTCTGTGTATTTTCAATCCCACATGGTCATGATCTATAATGCTTTTTATTTGTTACTAGATTTTGTTGCTAGTATTTTGTTGAGGATTTTTGCATTCACAATCATAACAGATATTGGCCTACAGTATACTTTTCTTTCTTTCAACTGGTTTTTCAACTTGTAATATCCATTACTCTCAATGATGGTCGCAGATTCCAGTACTTGAGAATGCTATTAACTTTATACCAGTTTTTTTTTCACTTTTTTAGGTTTATTTTATTTTTAGTTGATGCATATTGTATATATTTATGGGGTGCAATGTGATGTTTTCATACATGTATGCATTGTGCAATGATCAGATTAGGGGAATTAGTGTATTCATCATCTTGATTATCATTTCTTCATGATGAGAACATACAAAATCCTCTCTTGTAGCTGTTTTGAAATATACAGCACATCACTGGTAACTATAGTCACCCTACTACTTTTTAATTTTATCAGAACAGTGGCCACATTTCTGGAATCAAAACAAGGAGACATAGTACAAAGAACTTTGAAATGATAAGAAAGAGTTCCTACTCCCAGAACATATCATTTGCCAGGCCCCCCACTTAGGAGTCTTCCTTGTTATCTCTCTTTTTTCCCAGCCACTCCAGCACATCTCCTTGTACACTTGGAGATCAAGTGGCACAGATCTAGGAGTACTAGACAGTCTTTGATGTGTTTTGGGGGGATCTTGAAATAGGAAAATTTATGGGATTTCAATGAGTCCTGGGAACAATGGAAGAGAATATTAGAAATTGTGAATTTCTGAATTTTGGAAGCTATTATTTTGCAATAGGATGTCCAGATGTTGTGGAGAGGGCCATGGCCTCTGGCAGGAGTCATACAGCTCTCCTGGCCCAACTCTTCTTATAACCTCTTTAGAACTTCAGGGCTTGACACCTCCCATTTGGCATAAGAGAGTCTAGGTTTGTTCTCAGGTGCCAGGACTATATATTTGCCAAGATCTTATATTTAGACACTATTAATGCATAAACAAAACAAATATAAAATGTATGATTACATGCATTATATTTAGAGTTACTTGATTTACATATGTAAAATAAATTTATTAGTTTTTCAAATTTTTAAAATTTTAAAATGATCACACACTTAGAGAAATTTGGATATTCAATGCAAAGAATTATATTTTTCCTGAACCTTTTGGGAATAGATGCCAATCTATAAATATTTTAGCATAATTCATAAAAATAAAAACAGTCTCCTACATAACCACAAAACAGCCATCAAAATCAGGAAATTAAATAGATACCTATTGATGCCCAGACCACCTTAAATTTTCTGGTTGTCCTGAGAATGTCTTTTGTAACAAAAGAATTCTGCTTAGGATTACTTGTATTTAGTTATCTTTTTTGTCTCCTTCTAGTTGAACAGTTCCATCTTTCCTTGACTGTCAGAACATTGACACTTTTGAAGTTGTAGTTCAGTTATTTTGTAGAATGTCTCAATCTAATATTTCTTTGTGATTAATTCAAGTTATCCATCTTGGGCCAGAATCACAGAAGTGACACCGTGTTCACATTGCATCCCATCAGATGCAGCACAGTCTCATCTGTCCTGTTACTAATAGTTTGCTTTGATCACTCAATGAAGGTGGTGCCTCCCAGTACCCTTACTGTAAAGGCATTTTCCCCTGCAGAAGTATTATGTAGAGAGATCCTTTGTACCTCTCTTTCCTCTTCTTACCCTGAATTTATTTATTTAGTTACTTGTATCAATATGGAATCATAGTTTCTTATTTTATTTAAAGAGTTACAATCCATGATTACTATTCGTTTATTTTTTAATTTGTTCTAATTAGTTATACATGACAGTAGAATGTATTTTGACAAATGATACATTGATGAAATATAATTTCTCATTCTTCTGGTTGTACATGATGTAGAATCCCACTGATTGTATAGTTATATATGTACATAAGCTGATAATGTCTGATTCATTCTACTATTCTTCCTACCCTCTACTCTCTCCCCCCACTTCACTCCCCTCTATCTAATTTAAATAACTCTATTCTTCCCTAGCCCCCCACCCCATTGTGAATTAGCAGCCACATATTAGAGAAAACATTAGGCCTTTGGTTTTTGGGGATTAAGTTCCTATCTTCTGAGAGCAGAGACCATGTCAAGTTTTGGTATCAAGGTAACATTGACTTTGTGGAATGAGTTGGGAGGTATTCCTTCCTCTTACAATTTTTTTGAACTGTGTGTATGGAGAATTAGTATCAATTCTTTAAATGTATGATAGAATTCACAGTAAAATTATCTGGATATGGAGTTTTCTTTGTGAATAGTTTTTAATGATTACTAACTAATTCCACCTATTTCTTTTAGGTTTATTTAGATTTTTAAAAATGTTTTGTTAGGTCAATTTCAGTAGTTGCATCATTTGGGAAACTGAGCATTTCATCTCAACTGTCTAATACTTTTAAGATATTTTTAATTTACAAATAACAATTGTGTAAATTTACAAAGTTTTTATAAGGTTGATATTGATGCCATCCCTTTAATTTCAAATTCTACAGTGTGAGTCTTCTATTTTTCAATAGTTAATCTTGTCAATTCCTTTAATCTTTTTATAACTAGATTTTGGTTTTATCCATTTTGACTATAAATTCTCTACTTTATTAATTTTTACTCTATATTCATCAATAACTTTATTATGTTTTCTTTAGATAGACTCTTTTACTTCAGTTTTTAGTGTTTATAGATATAAGTTTAAGTTATTGAATTGAGTTTTTTTAGCATACATATTGACAGGTATAAATTTCCCCCAAGCACTGCCTTAGCTGCTTCCTATAAGTTTTGATATATTGATTTTAGTTTATCTCAAAATGTTTTTTAATTTCTCTTTTGATTTATTTTCTCACCCATTGATTACTCAGGAGGGTATTGTTTGATTTTCACATATTTGTGAATTTTTCAAATTTCTTTCTGTTGCTTTTATCTAATTTAATTTCATTATAATGAGCAATCATACTTTGTATGATTTTTATTCTTTTAAATTATTAGGGTTCATTTTGTGACCTAGTTCATGATCTGTCCTGGAGAATGTACAATTGAAGAGAGTGTACATTTTACTATGTTAATTTCTACAGCTGCTGCAACAAATTACCATCAATTTCCTGGCTTATTACAACAGAAATATATTGGTTTACAGTTATGAAGGTGAGAAGTTTGAAATCACTATCACTGGGTTGAAATGAAGGTATTGGTAGATTCGTACTCCCTCTGGAGGCTCTAGGAGAGAATCTGTTTCTTGACTTTTCAATCTTTTGGTGTCTGTCAGTCATCATACCTTAGTTTGTGAGTGCATCATTCCAATCTCTGCCAGTTTGGTTACATTCATGGTGAGAAATTTCTATCATCCTATCTTCTATTTTACTGAATCTTGAATTTGTTTGTTGAATCCATATGTTAGCCTTCTCTATTTAGCTTACTATATTTTTCACTTCTGAAATTTTCATTGATTCTTCTTTATATCTCTATTTCCTTCCTAAACTTTTTTTTTCATTTGATTTGGGCATATTTTCAATTGCTCAATGGAGAATTTTTCTTAAGGCTACTTTAAAATCCTTATTAGATAATTTCATATCTCTGTGTATTAGAGTTCTCTAGAGGAAGAGAATAAATAGGAGGTATCATTATAAAAAGGCAATTTGTTAGATTGTTTATACAACCAGAAGCTGAATAGTCCACAATGGCTTGTCTGCAGGCTGGAGAGCTGGAGGAACCAGTAGCTGTACAGTCCAACATGCTGAAGCTGTAGTACAAGAGGGATATATGATGCTACCCCAATTTGAGACCAAAGGCTTCTGGAAACTCCCTGGAGAATCACTTGCAGAGTTTGCTTTGGAAGAGTGAAGGAGCAAGGATCTGATGTCCTTAGGTAATTGCAGCAGTAATCAAGAACCTGTTCAAGAATAATTGAGCTGCTGATACCTAGTTCTTCAACTTTTATTCTATCCAAGCCTCCAATCTATTGGACAGTGCTGCCTTTGCTTAGGGAGGACATTCATTTTGCTATTCCTCATGCCAATCATTCCTAGACACATACTCATTGACTCTCTTAATCCAATCAAGTGGAAAATTTAAGTTGACCATTACACTTTGTCATGTCAGTATGGACATTTATTGCTTTATCTTTTTCATTCAGTTTGACATCTTCCTGGCCTTTAGAGGTACAATTTTTGTTTTAGTGTTTGGCTGCAGTAGGGTGGTTATTATTTGAACTCTTTATATGGCTAAGCTTATCTTTCTTGATCCTTTTCCTGTGTTTTCAAATTTCCAGATTCTTTACCTCCACATATGGTATATATGAGGCAATAAGAAAACACAGGAAACTCACTGTTGTGTTGTTTGTCAGGCCCTGAGTTCCCTTAAAGTTGTTTGTCTTCTCTCTGCCTTTCAATTACATTTGTTATTTATGTAATGTGCAGGGTTTCAGTTGTACTTGACAGGAAGAATAGGAAAATTTACATCTATCATTATTTTTTGTCAGAAATGGAAGTTCTATTTACTATTTGAAGTCATAATTATTTTCTTTTTAAACTTATGCACAGTATAAATAAACTCCATTCTTCAATGTTGATTAAAATTCTGCCATTTTTGTTTCTTTTTCTCCCAAAGCATTTTTTGGGGAAGATATTGGGTTAATATATGACGTTTTATTTGACTTTAATTTGTTTATATGATAGTCTTTTAACTCTTTTTAAAATTGTTCCTTATTATTGCTTTGTACAAAGATTCATTTCTTTCCTTTTTTGATGTGTTAGTTTTCCATCCCTGTAACAAATTACCCCAAACAATCAACTTAAAAAGAGAAAAGGAAAATTTTATTTTGGTCCATAGTTTTGGAGCCTTTCTTACCTCCTGTTCCTCTCTGTAAAGTTACATATTCCAGTATTTCAGTCCATGGTAAGTTGGCCCTGTTGCTTTGGGCCTATGGTAAGGCAGAAGTGGATGACAGAGGAACCCCATTCACTTCATGGTGGGGTACTAAAAGAGAGAGGAAGAAAGCAATATCTCATAATCCCCTTTGAGGGCATATCCCCAATGACCTAAAACCTCCCACTTAGGTCCCACTTGTTTTTTTTTTTTTTAATACAAAGATAGCTTAATAACACTAAGCCACATGCCTAGCACTTTTTATTTTTGAGACAGGACCTTCTAAGTTGCTGAGGCTGGCTTTGAACTTATAATTCTCCTGCCTAAATCTCCTGAGTAGCTGGGATTAGAAGGGAGCACCACCATGCCTGGCTAAGGAGCCACTTCTTAAATGTTTCTACTACCTTCCAGTAACACCAAGCTGAGGGCCAAGCCTTGAACACATGGGCCTTTGGGAACATTACAGAACTAAACCATAGCATGTGAGATGTTGGTACACATAATTAATTGAAACTGATTACACATACATATAATGTTCTCAGCAACCAATATGGTCCTTTTATATTTATTGAATATGATATAATGAGGCTTCTGGTGACTTCAAAAATATAGTTAATTAAATATTTAATTTTTAAAATGCAGAAATGAATATTTTTGTCATTGCTTAAATGACTTAGAGCAGTGGTCTGGGAAGAATTTAATGGAGAATTTTGAGCTTGAATTTATGAATTATCTACCTGTCCCTCTAAGTTAGACTAAAGATGAATGCAAAATTGAAAAAAAAAGCCTGACTAGCAAAACTCAGAGACAACTATGTTCTGTATTAAGTAATTTTGGTAAGTTGCTAATTTATTGTAGAACATATGATTTGGATTTTAGATTCTGAACTGCAAAAGCTGATTCAACAAAATACTTATTCTCTGAAGAGTAATAACCATAAAACATGGCTCTCTTTTGCCACTGATTTCACTGAAAAGACTTAGTATATACTCCAAATTGATAGAAGAGAAGATACTCAGCAGTTTAGTCCAAAAATGGGTAAGAAAAATTGTTATATATAGTTTAACAACATAACCCCTAAGGATAGTATAGTTTTAGTAAGGACGACCTGTAAGTACATATGTCAGCCAATCCAAATTGAGTTCAAAATCTTTACTAGTGTTTGGAAAGTATTTATCCCCAAAATAATATGAGCTCTCTGTGTGTGTCAGGAATTGTGAATCTAGCCTTTTAGAGTGGTTAACACACATTACATCAGACCTCTGCCCTGAAGGTTTTTGTCTATAATATATGTAGGGGACAGCTGTTTGTGTTAAACGGAGGGATAATGTAATTTTTACCTCTTCTTTCTTGTCTGGGCCTTTACTTAAAAGAACATATTCCAGAAGATTAAAGAGCCAAATAATTTTTAAAATCTCTCCATTATTTTCTCTCTATCTGAAGAACTTATATATACTCATATACACATATCTATAAACACAAGTTGATATATATGTTCCTTTGTATAATCTGAGAATATTCTACATTACATTTTGTAACTTGCCTGAATGACTAAATATGGTTCTTTTTCATTTTAGTATTTAATATGCTTCCAGGTGTTTATCATGGACACTATTTTCTCTTTGTGTGTATTGTATATTGTATATTATATGTATTGTATATCAGTAACTTCTGTCCATTGAGTATTTCACACATTGGGGTTATAATTCCTATGATTGAATATATATTAGGAATAAGTTATCCCAAGTTTTAATACATTTTAATTTTGTATTTTATGTATATAAATGGAATTTTATACTTTGTAATAATTCCTAGTATTTATTTTATTTTGGGTACTAGGGACTGAACTCAGGGAGTACTCAACTACTGAGTCACATCCCCAGCCCTACTTTGTATTTTATTTAGAGACAGGGTCTCACTGAGTTGCTTAGTGACTCTCCGTTGCTGAGACTGGCTATGAACTCACCATCCTTTTGTTTCAGCTTCCTTAGCTGCTGGGATTACAGGTGTGCGCCGCTGTGCCCAGTGATTCTTAGTATTTAAAAAGTACTTCAATATATTGTTTTCAAGAAAAAGACTGAAAAAATAAAATTATATATATATATATATATATATTAATTTTTTCTTTTTTTTTGTTGTAGATGGATACAATACCTTTATTTGTCTTTATGTGGTGCCAGGAATCGAACCCAGTGCCTCATGCATGCTAGGCAAGTGCTTTGCCACTGAGTCACAACCCTGGCCCCTAAAAATTCTATATATTAAATCATCAAAAATAGTTTTATAAAGTTCTGTTAGCATAGTCTCTTGAAATAACTGAAGGCTTTCTCTTCTTTCTTGTTATTCTGAATAAATATTCTATTATTTCATCATGACCTTTATTTTTTGGAGTTATTTCTTTAAGTTAGCATTCCTATTTCTGTTTCCTCTAGTCCTCTGCTTATGTCCATATACTGTGGTTTTGGCTTATTGTATTAGAAGTTCATTTCCCTACTGAAATTTGTAAGTGCTGTGGAATTTATAAGTATTGTTACTGTTCTTGTATTCTCAGCATGTAGCACAGTAGTGGCATGTAATGTGCTCTCATTCACATGTAGGTTGAAAATCTAAGATAGGATAATTTGAATTGGAGGAAAGGTAGGCATTGTAGTTAATGGGAGTGGGTGTGAAGGATGGAGAGTACAATGGAAAAGGGAAGAGAGGAAGATAAGAAAGATTAGAGTTAGCAGGAAAGAAAGACCATGAAGGTTGGGAAAACCAATCCACATCAATATGTCCATGCATGAATTTTGGCTTTCAATGCAATGAAAAAGGGGAGTCCTTTCATTCTTGAACAAAACAAAGCACACACAATACCCTAAAATGAAAATCATTTTCAGTTAATAATCTTACTGCCAACTATAGTTCTTTCTCAATAGGACACCTGTTTCGAAAATAATAATCACTGTAAGTGTAGGTAAAATGTGAGTCGAAGTCAACCTCCTAGGTTGACTCACCCTACAAAATAAATGCCAGAATCCTTCTAAGGTGCTTCTTTTTTCCTTGCTGTTTTCTGCTCTTGCTATCTCAAATCTTCTGAGCAGGGCCTCTGTGGATTCCACCTTCCTACTCAGTCCTTCAGTCAGAGCATCCAGAACACAGTACAGTAGAAAGCCAATGCTTATAGTTATTTAAGTAGTGGCTGATCCAGCTTTTGACCTGATGAAGTACTTAGTTCATATATTGATATACTTAGTAAAAGAAGACAAAATTTTCTTTAATCTCAATAATTAATAGCTAAAACAAATCAGTTTTGCCTTTTATCCTTTGTATTTTTGGTTTTTCTGTTGACTCTTAAGTGGAATAAAAACCAATATGCTTTTGTGGGATTTTAAAATTAAGCTTAAAAGAAAAAAAAATAAAAGAAATATCACATGGAAAGTTGTTCATGTTGCTTTTAGAAGCCTCAAGTGAATTAACTGTTTCAATAGGATTTTCTTTCAATATTATCCTATCACAAGGGCTTAAATAGTGTTCTCTAGTATCCCTAATTGATCTATATGCCATGGTAAACACTTGCTGAGTACTGTTGGGTGCTAGACACAGTGGTTGGTGGCACTGCGGAAACAAATGTAAGTATGTCCAATATTCATATCCTAAAATACCTCACCACATAGTCAGAAAAGAGGTTAAAAAGTGCCAGAATAATGGGAGTGAAGTAATGGGGAGCTATTATTAGAAAGAACTATTGTTTCTTAATCATGTAGATTTTGGGAGATAGGACATACTTCACAGTGGACATAACATTAGAACTGGACAAAAAAAGAGCATGAGACACAGGGATTCCACTGCTAGCACCCTGGAAGCCTAGGTAATAGTTGCTGACATAACTTGAAGAATATATTGAATATCTTATTAGAGACATTCTGTACCCCAGAAATAATGTCTCATACCCACTTTAAGGGTTATTTTGGTCCCAAGAGCTAGTCCACAATGATAGTTTCAACTGGAGACCTTCTTGAACTAATGAGAATTCCAATTGAATTGTTTTCTCTATCTGGGATCATTCTACTGTAAGAATGCCACATAAGGGGCCATTAAAGAAGATGATTTAAAGCCTCACCCTTTTCCCCGTTCTCTGGTTCTGAACAGTTCTGAGCTGACTTTGGAGGGCAAGTGGGCAAAAATCACCATGAGTGGAGTGAAATAATTCAAATGTAGCAATGATTTCAATGAGCATATGTCCTTAACATTGAAGAAGTGCTTTCAGGTAAATATAATCAATAATATTTATAAATTATAATATAAAGAATAAAAATCTCTTATTTTTCTCCCCTGAGGAGCTCACCTAGTGTATGCTTATGACATGTTACTTATTTTTAAAATTTTTTATTTTTATATATACATGACAGTAGAGTGTATCTTGACATATTATACATACATGGAGTATAACTTATTCTAATTAGGAGCTCATTGTGTGGTTATAGTTGAAGTAGAGTTACCCTGTTTGTGCATTCATAAAGATAGGAAAGTTATGTATGATTCATTCTACTGTTTTTCCTCTTCCCATTCTCTTTCTCTTCCCTTCATTCCCCTTTGTTTAATCCAATGGACTTCTATTCTTCCTTGCTCCACCTTCTCTTGTTGTGGGTTAACATCCACAAATAACAGAGAACATTCAGCCTTTGGGCTTTTTGGGACTGGCTTATTTCCCTTAGCATGATATTCTTCAGTTCCATTCATTTACTGGCAAATGACATAATTTCATTCTTCTTTTTGGTTGAGTAATATTCCATTGTGTATATATACCACATTTAAAAAATTATTTGTTCTTATAGTTATACATGACAGTAGATTGTATTTTGACCACATTTTCTTTATCTATTCATCTATTGAAGGGCACCTAGGTTCTGTAGTTCAGCTATTGTGAATTGAGCTTCTATAAACATTCTTGTGGCTGCATCACTATAGTATGCTGATTTTAGTCCTTTGGGTATATACAAGCAGTGGAATTGAGTCAAATGGTAGTTCCATTCCAAGTTTTCTAAGGAAACTTCATACTGCTTTCCAGAGTGGTTGCATGGATTTGCAATCCCATCAGCAATGTATGAGTGAACCTTTTCCTCACATTCTTTCCATTATTTATTGTTACTTATATTCTTGATAATTGCCATTCTGAATGGAGCAAGATAGAAACTCAGTGTACTTTTAACTTACATTTCTCTTATTGCTAGGGATGTTGAACATTTTTTCATATATTTGTTGACCATTCATATTTCTTCTTCTTAGCCCATTTATTGATTGTGTTATTAGTATTTTTGTTAAGTTTTTTTTTTTAGTTCTGAGGCCCTGAGTTTGATCCCCAGCACTGCAAAAAATAAAAAGGTATTTTGATCATATGAAACAAGGAAAGACTGAGGAACAATTATATATCTGAGGAATCTAAAGACAAACAACAACTAAGTACAGTGTGAAATTCTGGAGAGAATCCTAGAACAGAAAAAGGACTTTAGTGGGAAAACTAGAGAAAGAATAAGGTCTGTAGTTAACATTATTGTACAAATGTCACTGTCCTGATTTTAATAATTTTACTATGACTAAGTGTAATATATTGACATTGGTGGGAACTGAGGAGAGTATATGGAACTCTGTACTATTTTTGCAACTTTTTTATAAAGTCTAAAATTAGTCAAAGTAAAGAGTTTTAAAAATCCACTTAGATATGTAAATGCCACCCAAATACACACCTGGAAATAAAGGTAGATTTGTTATTTGTATAATAACAGTGCCAGTGATCATCAGTAGTTATTTTATGTTTAAAGATGTTTGTATAAACATGGATTCTATAAAGTTTTAAATATATTTTTGAAACAATTCTATGATGTTAACTTAAAATTTTTATTCTTTCTTTCTTTTGTTTTGGGATGTTTTTTCTTAGTTGTCCCTCTTTAAATTTATGAATATTGTTCTAAGTGTTGTTAACTGTGGTAGATTATAGTGAAAATAGTATAAATTTTTGGTTTATGAACACATCAACTACTTTTTTTAGGATTTATATACTCTATAAGTCCTTGGACATATTGTATTAATAAATTTCCTTGCTTCATTTTTATATATATTCTCCCACCCTTTTAACCTACAAACCACAATGTTCCTGCCTTCTCTACTTACCTCTAGGGGTAAATTAGAGAAAATGTGGTTAGTGAGTGTGAACTCCTTCATATGAAGTTCAAAATAAATTTGGAAGTTTATGACTTTGGTGTTGATAAATATGGATTGCACATGTATTTGTTTTATATATATATATATTACTTTTGTATGTATTTTTAATTTTTGTCTAGAATTTCCAACATGTTGTTTTGAGATTCTCTCTTTTTTGTTCTTTGTTTTTGTTTTGGTTATGCAAGACATGATAGACTGGTGCTAAGTGAAGTTGGTGAGGGCATAGTTGACACTCTACTCACCATGGAAATGTCAACAGATGCCTTCAGCCTCAGTTTCCTTCATGATTCTCCCTCCTTCATCACACACAATCCCTTCCCTCAGATGCCCAGGACTCTTTGTTTCTCTTTTTCCTATTAAAACCCTCTTTGTTAGGTGACTCCTTTTCAGAAATCAACGACAGTGAGGAATTAAATGTTACTTCATCTGTTTTTGCTTTGGGGGAAAAAAAACATCTAAATATTCAAGTCCAGCTAACAATGGATTATTATTCATTTTATTTATTCTTTCATCTCTAATCTCTCCTTTGAAATTCAGGAGTTAGAGTTAGTGGCATCATATTTGCATGGACTATTTTCATTTGTTAAGTTAAAAATATTATGTATATCTACCTTTTATTTTAACATTACATTTTATTAGATTTACTGCAAATTTATCTTCTAGAAATATAGGCTAAAATGAAATTTAACTCATGACAATAATATGCATATTTTAATTCATGAGTGAACTATAACTTCTGAAGTAAGTCTATGAATGTATACATGGAAAAATTGGAGTTGGAAATTAATGACTTTTTTAAGACTATCAGTTAATCGAAACTAACTAGTCTTGCTAATTAGTTGACTGTATTATTTTAAAAAAGAGATATGCACCTTGATTTCAAAATTCTTATCATTAATAATATTATTTTCCTACAGGAAGTATAAAACCCACCACAATGGGGAGCTGAATGGTTTCAATAGCTAATGACTGAACTTTTCACCTCAGGCTTTGGTTCACATTAGGCTGTGGTTTAAAGTGATTGACAGCTATTTCATAGTATTCTGCAATGAATTGGGGGTCAAAATCATCCAAATTATGAAAAGAAAATGTCCCCATTAGAAAAATATAAAGGCAGAAGTAAAATAACCAGTGTAGTTGAAACTAATTGGCCTCCTTATTGGCATAGTAGTGAACAGGCACAGGGACTGAATTAATCTCTTGAATTCGGTGGCAGATCCTTGTAGGTTGAAATTGTGAATTGGCAGGTTAGCATAAGGGGAGGCTATATCCCCCTAGCATGTGATACTTGTGTTCTGTGAATTTCCATTTTGTGGAGCTGTCAATCTGAGGCTTTTGTGAGCATTAAACTTTCTTTAGAAACAACAGCACTAAAAAGAATGACCCTACCTCCTAAACTACCACATAAATCAGCTTGATTAGTAATCTCTATTAAGAGACATTGAGTTTTGAATAGGCTGGGTATTGTAGGTACAGAATGAAGGACTTGGCAGGAAGGGAAGTTTGAACAACATCTGCCCTGCCCCTTCCTAGCACTTCTGTGAGTTTTAAGCCTATTCACAAATGAACTAAATTATAAAAGTCCAAATTGTAGTTCCCCACAAGTAGTTCTTTAAATAACACTAAGGGGTGAATATATAGTGCATTTTTAAAAATGTATAGAGAAATACCACAAACTATATTAAGAAGAAAGCCCAAAATGACAGACTTTTATTTATGAGCCCATTAATACCAGCTTTCTTTTAGCTTTCTTCTTTTCTTTAACAAGTGAAGTTTGATCTTGAATTTTTATTCAGAGCTCTGTAAACCAAAGCCACAGATGGGGTATTGCTGTGTCATTTCCATGGCCTTATACAGATTACTGAATGTATGCAGCTGTCCCATACTCCCTTAATAGACCTTCAGCTTTTCAATACATCTTCCACTGATGGCATTTCTGTGGATAAACATCATTTCAGAATGAAACGTGCCATATGTCCTACAGTGTATTTAGGTACAACAAGGCACTTTTTTAAAAAAGTTGTGCCTATATTATTTACTCATTTAGAGGATGTGACTTTTGGGATATACATTGGGAATCCAAAATTTGCTGAATGAGAAAGGAAATATTATAAATAGTTTCCAACTCACTTGTACCTTAGATTTCCCCAAACACATTTTTTTTTCAGATCATAAAGAAATCAGTATTTTATATCCAGGTTTCTCATAATTTCTCCCTCTAGGAAGCATAACTCAATCAAAATCTCAGGTTACTACTGAATAGAAATAGTCCTTTTTATTGAGGTTAAGAATTGCTAGATCAGGGATTTGGAATATATATATGTGTGTTTGTGTATATGTGTGTGTGTGTGTGTGTGTGTTTCCTTTAGTATAGCTAATTTTAAGAATCATTCCTTCCAATGTATTTGAGTTTTATAGTCCCACAATAAAAATATTATTTGCAAGTTCTATATATATTTTTCTATTAAGGGATTAAAATGGGTGATCCAAATGAAAATAAAACATCAGTGAGAAATGTTTATCCAAGATCATTCTGATATCACCATTTGATTCCATTGGATCAAATGCATCTATGTCACAAGCTTGAATGCTTGCTTGTTTATTGACTTGTGATATTTACATTTTGTTTTTGTATATGTACCATTGTCTTCTAAGAAGGAAAATCCTTAGCTGTAAGGATAATATCTCTTACCACTTTTAATATGCCTTGTTGCTGCTCAGCACAATGTGAGATCTTAGTGCCTGTTGGATTGATGATTACAGTTATGCCAAACCAGAAAAGAGATATGTGTTAAATTTCCCTATGAAGTATTTTGTTTTCACTGACAGAATATGCAAAAAATAAAAAAAACCCAAACAGTGTACACTTAACTTAAAGGTGGTATTGCAAATTGTGCTACTTTTGTTTCTCAAAGTATTCTGTGTACGTTTTCTCATTGTTTTTACATAGCTTTCTTTCTAGAGGAAAAGCTGATAAAACTGACCCTTAGTTCCATTGCCCTAGGAAATTTTACTGGGCAACATTTGGAAGTTTCTTAGAACCCCTAGGAATTGTTTAAAACAGAATTGCCCTTCAATAATGCATAAATTAATTATTGACATGGTGCTTATCCTAAGCAAAAACAAAAAGCATAATAAAAAGAGAAAATGTCACTCCAGGAACATTGGGAATTATTTAAAATCTCACTATGTATTCAACTCAAAAAGTATGATTCTTTAGGCCTTAATCTTTTCTGTGTATGCACTCTCTAAGAAAGCTAGCTGAGAGTTTTAATGGTATTTAAAATAATTTAATTTTGTATATTGGCAATTCACATCATCCTTGTAATAGCAATGCTCTTCTTAACACAAAATATACTGCTTTTAGAAAATGGAGACATGTTTATAGTTTGTTTTGCTATCGAGTTTTTAAGAATATGTAGATCGGTGCTTGTAGTTCCATCTCTGACAGCTGTGTGGTTAATTTTCCTGATCCATGGTGTGTAGCTGTCTCTTAAAAGGTGCTGCTGTGTTTGCAGCCATGCTGTCAACATCCACCAGAGAGCAGAGCAGCTCCAACACCCACATCCTTCACGCTAGAAATAGATGGAGACAGTAACACAGCCAGATCCTTGGCCAAACAACGAGGATTGCAGTTCATTTCAAAGGTCAGCGCATATTTAAGCTTGCTTCATTACTGCCACCTTTATGCCTGAGATTTTCATTTTTTTCAAAAAAAAATCAGTTTACCCAGGTTCCTTTAGCGACAGAAAAATGAAAGTGCTGAGTCCTATTTTCATTTGAAGATATCAAGCTTTTTATCAAATTATAGAGGTGGCGTTTCAGAATATTTCATATCTGATCAAGAAGGAAATCCAAAAATAATTTTCTCTTTATTCAGGAGTCTTTCAGGCAGGAGGATTGCTTTATTTTTTACTTAATATTGTGCTCAAGTCAATCATTTTGAAGTCAGAGAGAAAATAGACATTTAAATATAATCTATAATAAAAATTTTGGAGTTCAATATTTTATTTACATTTTCTAATGAAAACACTACAATTCATATTCTTGGCATGTTTTTACTCATGACCTAGTAAAATAAATTTAAATACTTCTTTTACATTAATAGTGGTGAAAAAGTAAATAATTATAAAACATTTATCTCTAGTTGTCCTTTAAGAATAAAGAAAGGATGGTTTATTTTAAATCAAAGTTGTAATTTTCCTATTTACTTTAAAGTTCCAATATATGTAGGGTGAATATGATGTGTGTGTGTGTTTGTGTGTGTGCATGTCTATACACACGCATATATATATATATATATATATATATATATATAGACAGCACATAATAAGGTTTCCAATATTTTTGTCATAAATATCTTTTTTATAGACTAATTCTTTATTTTAATTAAACCAATTAATTTTTAAAGAAGGTTTTTATCTTCTTTGCAAAAATGTGACTCTAAAAATGAAAGAAAATCATTCTTATATATAAAATATAAGCCAAAGAGAAATACATTTTAAAAATACTGTTTTTTATAAAGGGCTTTGTTAATAAAATGAGAAAAAAATATATTGTATAAGTGGTTTGATTAATTGTTTGTATTGAACTGCCTATAATTTTTTTAAATGGTTAATATTATATGTAGTGAAAAGTTTTTAAAACTTAGAGCTGGTATGACCATTTTAGATCATGGAAATTCACATTTCTCTTGTGACATATTGTAGAAACTTAATTATGGAAATATCTTAAAAAGAGTTTAAAAGGATGCCTTGAGGCTGAAGCCTTCCTAAAAGAAATACTCACATACTCAAATTATATAGTGGAATGTCTGTGTGTGTGTGTTTGTGTGTGCATATTTTTTTTTGATAATTTTAACTAGGTTATTTTAATTTTGGCATTTATATAATTCTGAAATGAATATTTAAATATATTATAATTATAAGTGAACAGGGAAACTATATACTTTAAGAATAACAATTTTGGATTTATAAATAGAGCTTATAAAATGTTTTGAATATGTCTTTAATAATTAATTTTCATAACTTATTTTAAAATAATTAAGAAATAAATATAGCTTAAAAAACAAACATCTCTTCTATTTAGATTTGCACTACTGCACTCAATTCTGTCAGTTGGTTTGAATGGTTGCTTTTTTCATTTATTTTTGGGAGTAATAATCTATAGAAATTTGTGAATAGGATTCAGAAAATATAATAATAGGGCCTTAGGCTAAATAAAAGAAATGTAAAAGGTGACTAAACTGGGGGAAATGGAATCTCAAGTCTCTTGAGTCATCCAGGTGCGTCTTTCATTCGAAAGATAGGCTGAACTATTTTCCTCTTTTCTCTTTGTTTTTGGAATAAGGTGGTGCTGATTTTACTAGTTATAAACTACACTGTGACTTAAATAAAGATTTTTTACTCCTTTTTAAAGTACTGCTTAAAACAACAATGAAGGGAAAAGAAAGCATATGTTAGAAGATTAAATGCATATTTTACAGGAAATAAAAAAGTTATCTTTTGCCAATTATTTGTCCAACAGTACACTATCTTGTTTAACCTTTGTAGTAGTATTGAGAGCTGAGAAGCACAATACCTATTGTATAGATAAAAGAATTAAACTTTAAAAAGTTTAGTGATCATTTCAGTTACCTAGCCAGAGCTTGGCTGTAGGTTGTCTGACTCCAAATCCTATTTTTCTTTCTTGCTATGTTAAAAATTTCTATTTTTTCAGTTTGTGGTTTACTTCTTGTAGTCAATTATGTGCATTAAAATATAAAATTGACTAATGTGTTAATCACAGTGCCATCCCAACACCATCATTACTTGTAACAGAATACTTAAACTCATTTTATTACATATTGCTGATATACTGATTATAATAATGAAGGTTTTTTCATATAAAAATAGTGTGTGCCATTTTTTTGATAATTAAAGATAGTCAATTACATGTGATATTTAAAATTGTGGGTTTTAAATGTATTGTGACAATTTCAAAAGTAGAATTATAATTTAAATTGATTTTTAAAAGTTTAGTGCATAAAAATACTTTTGAAATACATTATTGTTAATTTTTCAAAATCCATTTTTCAAAGACAAAACTCAAATATCTGAGGATAATAAAGTTAGGTAAGCCAGTTTTTCATTCTTCATCATGGTCTCTTTCTACTTTCCTGTTGCCCAAAACTACTATGACCCTGTTTTGAAATGATGCATTCAAAAGCAATATTTCAAAATGTCTTTTTCTTTTGTACAAGTGAGAAATCATGTTAAAATGTTGGTGCATAGGTAGAAGTAATCTTTATCCTTAGAATTTGAATTAGGCTTAGGTGTAGAGGTAGGTGATCTTTGGCCTCACTTTAGAATTCCAGTTAGTTTTTTTTTTTAAAGCCTAATAGGCCTTTATATACACTACATTTACAACAGTGCAGCAGCCAACAGATTCTTTAAATGCTACTGTGAACAGTTTTTCCTTTATGTAAATTTTCTTATTAATATGAAGGTACTTAGAAGCACAGTAGGAAAACTTAAACTAACTCTTTGCAATCCCATTATGTGGATTGTGTTAAAATATCAGTCCCTACCCACACCCCAAAAGATCTGTAAACGTATCTTCAGATGTTTAAAAAGAATCTTCTTAGGTTTCAAGCAGAATAATTAATACGAAAAAAGACACATGGATTTTATTAAAGAATATTGTCATTGTCTTTCACTGAGTTCTGAGAATGTTAGTATTAAAGTTCCTGTCCTTAAAAAGTTCTTTAGTTTCCATTGTAGGCACCTGGAGCCCTACGTGGGAGACTGTCAAGAAATTGGACTTAACCAAAATATTTTTCATTATTTGTGTTTTTTATTGGAAGCTGTGCATGTTAAAAAGCATACTTTACAGTGCAAACATTTTAGAAGACATATTTAAAAGTGTTAGTATATTTTTAAAGAAATTTACATTTTCTGAGTTGATTCTATCTGAATTTTTAAATAGAAACAGAACAGAATCTGCCTTTTTTTTTCCCCACTTGGTCACAGAATAATAGCCCTGTGCAAATATCCAGACAAAAAGATAATGGTGACATCAAGTTTTCTTGTATTTTTAAAATTTAAAATATAAATGAAGGGCCACTCTGCAGAGACTTCATGAATTTGTTTCACTAAACCACTGAGAAAGGAATATAATTTCAATAAGGGATATGAGAATTTGTTGGCTTTAATTTAGATGAAGATGATGACTTTTTTTTCAGTATTTTTTCCTAAGAGTTATTTTGCTATAAATAAAAGGCATACGCTATGTTGAAATCACAAAAAATTTTCAGAGCCCTTCATAAATTTATACATCCTGTTTTTTAGTATTCATTTGAAGGTGACAACTTTTTAAGCTAAGTGTCTCCATGGTGTTGTTTGTATGTTTAGAATTATAGACAATATACTTTGTTTTCTTAACATTTCCCAAAATGTTTTAATATAGGAGTTTGCATATGAAGTTGCACTTTATTTTATGAAGGCAGCCTCAAGTTTTACAGTATTTTATTAATCTGCTAGGCTGAAAATCAAAGCCAATCTATGAACCTTCAAATATATTTTAGAAAACAAAATGCTGTTATCTAGAAGCATGATTTTAGTAGATAATTTTTTGAATTGTTTGTGGCTCATATAAATATATTTTGAGGGAAGTTCTTGTACCAAAGTTCAAGGTCCTGATATTTACATAGTTCCTTTACATAGTGCACCAAGTTGATTTGTGAGGAAATGAAGAGAATTTAAATTAAAATTTCAGGCCATGAATGTAAAATTGCTGGATATTTGCACATAGTACAGGGTTGGGGGAGTTTTTTTTTAAGTTATCCATATGGCAGCAGAACTTTTAATAAACAATAGTTCTAACACAGATTCTTTATGGAAACAGAAAATGGGATTTATGAGGTGACATTTTGAGTATGTTAAGGAAAATGAAATAAGATTAGCTTTATTTTCCTATTTCCCCCCAGCCCTGCGAAGGTTTAGTGGTTGAATTACCACTTATAATTTGTTTTTTCATTCCATGCATGCATTTCATTAACCTATTCCTGGCTCTTCAGCCAGCCTGCAGAGAAATTCAGCAGAAGGATTTTAGAGCAGATTGGTTACAACATACACTGTAGGACATATTTCAGAATCTAAGGACAATTAATAATTTTTATTGGACTTTACATTAATAATGTGAAAAGTTTCATTTTGTTTAAATGGTATATTAGAGAATTAATATTATTTAATAGAATATTTTGTTTAAATGACATCTTAGATAATTAATGTTATTTAATACTGTTTAAGTAAAAGTTCTGAGATATTACTAGACACTCAAAATTTAACCAATAGATAACTGAAATTATTATAATTGCTTCAGACTCACAACTAAATTCATTAGTTTTGAAGTTCAGTCCCAGGGTTTTTCCACTTCCTGGATGAACTATTGCAATAGTAACAAAAGTTTTTTTCTAATACAGTTGATTTGTCTCTGAAATAGTTATGAGAGTCATGCAGTAAAGGTTGGAAGATACTACAAAGAGTATAATCATATAGTTTTGTGAATATAAACAAATATCTCTCATTTTTTTAAGAAAGAGAACTCTCAATTATATATATTGTTGAAATAACAAAATCACATAAATAAATGGTGTTGAAATGCGTAAATTATTTTTCATGTTAAAGTTACCTTTTAAGTTGTATTTTGCTCTTACTTGAATTTTATACATTTGTATTCCCCAACAGAGAATTTTAGCTCAGAATGCCCCAGGTGAGAAGATTGAGATAAAACTGTGATATAAAAATTTCAGAGACTCTTAAAGTTAAAAGGCCCTTCAATTGTGTATCCAGTAATTACCTCATCCTCTTTAAAATTCCAGCAGTATTTTATAGTTTATTATCAGTTTGAGTCAGAGATAATACACATACAACCCCCTGCAAAAAGCAGCCTCTTCTTATGTTGAGTAATGTAAGATAAAAGTTGCATTTTTCTTTTTTGCTTGTTTTGAACTTTATTTTTTGCTTTTCTTTTTTAGCTTTCTTTTTGTTGTTGCTGCTTATTGTGAGCTCAAATCTGCCCCATAATTACTTCTATTTGCTAGTTTATGGTCTGTGATAGAAAACTACTAGAATGCCACTATTTTTCTACATGAAAGACCATCAGGTTCACTTTTTACTACATTTCTCTATTCAATTTTTTAACAAAATTTTGGAAAGAGTCAGCTCAATTCAGCAAATATTTATGAAGCATCTGACTCTATTTTTCCCCTGGCTCCTAGAACATAAACAGACAAACAAACAGACAAACAAAACAAAGATCTTTGCCTTAAGGAAGTTTCTATTCTGGATGGGATAGGAAAAACATACAAACAAAGAAAAAAGAAAAAAACCAATAAATTTACTAAAGGCCACCATTGGCTCTAATTGTTTCCCTTCGCTATTCTTTTATGTACTCCAAATCAGACTTTTATCCTTGCCAGTTTTCTGAACTAGGACTGAGTGACTTTCTCTCCCTCCCTCCCTTTCTCTCTCTCCCTCTCAACATTATGATGTTTAGAGCATTTGTTCTGTTATGTAGTATTTCCTTGCGTGAATGTACCAAATTAATTATTCATATATTTCACTATCAACAAATTTTTTTTGATGAATAACATTGGGTGAAAACAATGCTACTGTGAACATTCATGTTTGTCTTTTCAAGATGGAATTGTTGAAATGTTTGGCGAGGAATGAATTTGGGGTCACAAGGGATGTATTTCTTCAGCGTTGCCAGGTAATGCCAATAATTTTCCCAAGTGGTTGTGTCCTCCAAAAGCATATATCTGTAATTCACAAGCTCAGGAAAGCTTGCTTTTGTCATATTACTATTTTTTTATAATGTAGTTGGGTATTAAATAATATTGCATCATTTAAATTTACATTTCCCTGATTTTCAGTATTTACTGGCCATCAATATTTCTTTTTCTTTTACATTCTTATTTGTGCCTTTGTTATTTTTCTATGTGGTTTTAAAACTGATTTTAAATTCATTCAATGGGAATTTTCCTTCCTGAATACTATTATTTTGATGGTTAAATGTTTTTCAAGTTTCCCACTTATTATTGCTTAATATTTTACTCTGTTTACAGTGTACTTTAATAAATAGTAGTTCTTGATTTTATTATAATTGATTTTTCCTTTATGAATTGTATTTTTTATATGAGAATTTCTTCTCTATTTTAAGGTTTTATACTCTCTTGTACTTTCTTCTAAGTGTTTTAGAGTATTGCCTTTTATATTCAAGTACTTAGTACATCCAGAATTGGTTTTTGGTAGGAAGAAATAATTTTTAAATTTCATTTTTTCCCTATGTAACACCAACTATTCTAGTACCACTTTTTAAAGTGATCATCCTTTTAAACAGGCTGAGAAACCAACACAATTCCAAATCATAGTTCCCTGTGTGTTAGAACTCTCTCTGAGCTCTCTACTCTGGTTGGCCATTGGTTAATTTGTCTTTGTGCCTGTACCACTTTGTCTTGATTGCCATAGGTTTAAGTAATTCTATATAACTGGTGAAACAATTTTCCTGACCACTTTCTTCTCCTCCTCCTCTTTTTTCTTCTACATATTTAGACTATTTTTGACCTTTTGGTTTAGTCTACTCTTGGCCTTTGATATTCTGCATAAAATTTAGAATTATGTTGTCAAATTCAGAGAAAAAACCCTATATATATTTTCAATCTAATGTATGAAATATGATATGTCAAGAGCTTTGTAATGTTGTGAACGACCAATAAAAATATTTTGATTAGAATTTTATTGAATTCATTGATCAATATTGAGAAGTTTAACCATACCCAGTACCCAATTAAATCCCAAGGAGTCACTGAATTTCTAATAAACTCCCTGTTAGACAATATTTCCATGTGCTGTCACAACTCATTGCTGTGGGAATTAAGCATATATTGTGTGATTCAGCTGGAAGAATGCTCTTGGAAGCTTGTGCCTGGTTTACTCTGGACTTCACCCCATGTTCCTTTTCTCTTGGCTGATTGTACTTTGTATCCTTTCACTGTAATAAATCTTAGCAATGAGCGTGGCTATACTGAGTCGCATGAGCCCTGGTGAATGTTAGGGACTCCCTTACATATCTTGTGTATTTCCCCATTATATTTTCAACTTTTCCATAAACTTATGTTTTAGTGCCTCTCTTGAGAATGCCTCCGTACTATTTTCCTTTGTGGGAGGGTTTATTTAGTTCATCTCTTTCAGGTTTCTCTCTTAATAATCCTACTTTTGTTATTTTTTCCTCTATTTCTGCACTTAACAACTCACAAAGCAAATAATCTAGACTATCTCTTCTTTCCATACATGTTCCACTAAAAGTAAAGGTCTATAACACCAAAGGTTGGCAACTGTAACAAAAATGTGGCAGTCAGTATCTGTAAGCAGGCATAACCCATTCTGGATTCAGAATGTATTCAGAACTTATCTTCTTTTTATTTTTTCACTTGTAAACATTTTTTGCAGATATTATTATTACAATTCAAAGGTTATTACTCCATTTAGTCCCTTGCTTCTCAAATGCAGTGCCATATTCCTTTTATACTCTACTGAATGTGGTATCATTGATAATCCAAATAGTCCTGTGACCAAGAACTTTGACCTGGTTTACCTGGGAAGGAAGTAGGATGCTGATGAGTTCTACTTGCACGTATTACCATCCCTTTAAGAAAAAAAAAATTGGCAAATGTTTCAGTTGCAAGTATATTTGTTATAAACATTTAAAATTGTTTTCAGGGCACAAATTGTGGACTTATGGCATTATTTGATTGCTACTTTCTGTTTTCTTATTTTGAATCAAACATGTTTTTCTTTTTTTAAATTTATTTTTATTTGTTTTATAGCTATACGTGACAGTGGAGTATATTTTGACATATTATACTTACAAGGAGTATAATTTATTCTAATTAGGATCCTATTCTTGTGGTCGTACTTGATGTGGAGTCACCCTAGTCATATTTCAATTCATTCTACTATCGTGTCTATTCTCATCCCTTCTCCCGTCTCTTCATTTCCCTTTGTCTAATCCAGTGGACTTCTCTTCTTCCCCTTCCATCCTCCCTTGTTGTGGGTTAGCATCCACATATCAGAGAAAGCATTAAGCTTTGGGATTTTTGGACTGGCTTATTTCGCTTAGCATGATAATCTTTGGTTCCATCCATTTAATGGCAAATGCCACTATTTGATTTTTCTTTATGGCTGACTAATATTCCATTGTGTATATATATCACATTTTCTTTATCTATTCATCTGTTGCAGGGCACCTAGGTTGGTTCTATAGCTTGGCTATTGTGAATTGAACTGTTATAAACATTGATGTGAATGTGTCACTGTAGTATGCTGATTAGGCCCAACTCTTCATCATGTTGACTTAGGAATTGACTTATTCAATAAGAATCCTAAAGTAAGAGAAGTAAAATTAAAAAAAAATCAATAAAGGGGATGGTGTAAAACTAGAAGGCTTCTTCACAGCAAAGGAATCAATCAAGAATGTGAACAGAGAGCCTACAGAATGAGAAAAAATCTTTGCCACCTGCACCTCAGATAGAGCATTAATCTCCAGAATATACAACAAAATCAAAAAAATTAACATGCACACACACACAAACACACAAAATAACCCAATCAATAAGTGGGCAAAGGAACTGAACAAGCAATTCACAGAAAAATATGAATGGTTAACAAATATATGAAAAAATGTTCAACATCTTTAGCTATTAGAGAAATGCGAATTAAAACTACACTGGAATCCCATCTTGTTTCAGTCAGAATAGCAATTATCAAAAACAAGTAACAAAAAGTGTTGGTGAAGACTTGGGGGAAAAGTTTCACTAATACATTTCCGGATAGGACTGCAAATTGGTGCAATCACACTGGAAAGCAGTATGGGAATTCCTTAGAAAACTTGGAATGGAACCACTACTGGACCCAGTTATTTTACTCCTTGGTTTATATTTAAAAATCAAACATGATTTCAAAATAGAAGAGATTTAGGAAGAGAGTTTTCAGAAGTCACATTCCCATCCCTTGTTGCATTGATTTGTCCTTTTGGTGGGGGGCGGGGTGGTGGTTGTGGGGAACAATAGCAATAGTAGCTCTTTTTGTTTTACGTTTTACCATGAGAAATACAATAATAATTAAACAATAGTTAGATGACTTTTTTCTCCAACGATCTCTCCTTAAAGCCTTAATATTTATTCCACAAATATTTAGGGGAATTCCAGATCCTTGTTTGAACCAATTCATGTAGATCTTTTTTATGGAACTTGGTGTTGGTTGTAGCCTATGGTTCTGTTTATGAACTGAGCAAAGCATGGTTCTGAGAAAGATGTGAATCTTTGGCTCTTAGTCTTAGAAAAGCAGTCATGGAAGGTTTGGGGGCTATAGGATAGTTGGGGTCATTTATATAATTCTGGGAATTGGCTAGTTTGGGTTTTAGAGTAATTAAGAATGATACAGGCTGTCAGTTTAGGGAATAGATCTGTGCTTGGGCTTAAGTTCTATAGATGAAATCTCATTCCATTGGGATTTCCAGAATGTTCTTGGATTATAGCAATTAAATATTCAATTAGGACAATGTGTGAGCATATCCCAGCAAAGTTCTTTGATGGAAAGATTTATAAAACGAAAAGAGAAGTTGGGTAACTGGTCCATTGACCAATGAGCACATATTGATAGCATATTGTTGAGTATCTTTAATAAATCAGATGTTATGATAGGCTCTTTATATTTGATATTTTATTTTATACTTATAAAAACAGTTAAATTAAGCATTATGAATTAAAATTCTTATTTCAGAGATGAACAAATAAGACTCAGATTAAGTAATTTACTTGAGGGTCACATATCTTTTGACTCTAAAGCATTGCCATGTATTTTATACATGTATTTTATACCTGTATTTTATACATGGCAATCCCCTATATGATCTATGGGTCATAGCCAGAATTATGGAGGAAAGGGGTGCCTTGAGGGTCACCAAGGTAGAAGATTGAACACAGGAGGAACTGTAATAATTAAATGCAATTTGTTGGAACAGTTTAAAGTTTTCCTTGCTCACTCAGTATAGATCCTGGTTCTGAGACAAAGTTGAACCCGTTTGTGAGAATTAAATAGAGTTTCTGAGATCTAGAGCCTGACAGAGCCAATAGAACCAAATACATGTGTAAATACTGAGAAGGATTCAGAACAAATAACTGACCAAAATGAGAAAGAATTTATAGAAAAGAGGCTTTAGAACAGAAAGTGTTTTGATGATCTGTAACTTAGCAAATGTTTATCAAATGGCTCCTTTTCTTTCTTTTTTTTTCAAGGTCTGTATCTTTATTAAATTTAAAAAAATTTTTTAATTAGTTGCTCAAAACATTACAATGATCTTGACATATCATGCATTTGATTCAAATGGGGTACGTAATCTTAATCTTATTTTTCCATGTGTACAGATTGCAGGATCACATTGTTTATACAGCCACGTTTATACATAGGGCCAAACTAGTGTCTGTTGTATTCTGCTGCCCTTCCTATCCCCCCTCCACTCTCCTCCCCTCTTTCTACCCAATCTACTGTGACACATTTCTCTCTCTCTCTTTTTTCTTCCCCCTCACACCATCTTATATGTAATTTTGCATAACAATGAGGGTCTTCTACCATCTTCCATGCAATTCTCCTTCTCTCTCCCATTCTCATGCACCTCTTGTCCCTATTTAAAAGTAATCTTCTTCTCATGCTCTTCCTCCCTGCTCTGTTTGAGTCACCCCCCTTATATCAAAGAAGACATTCTGCATTTGTTTTTTAGGGATTGGCTAGCTTCACTTAGCATAATCTGCTCTAATGCCATCCATTTCCCTGCAAATTCCATGATTTTGTTGTTTTTTAGTGCTGAGTAATATTCCATTGTGTATAAATGCCACATTTTTTTTTTATCCATTCATCTATTGAAGGGCATCTGGGTTGGTTCCACAGTCTAGCTATTGTGAATTGTGCTGCTATGAACATTGATGTAGCTGTGTCCCTGTTGTATGCTCTTTTTAGGTCTTTTGGGTATAGTCTGAGAAGGGGAATAGCTGGGTCAAATGGTGGTTCCATTCCCAGCTTTCCAAGGAATCTCCATACTGCTTTCCAAATTGACTGAACCAATTTGCAGTCCCACCAGCAATGTACAAGTGTACCCTTTTCCCCACATCCTTGCCAGCACTTATTGTTGTTTGACTTCATAATGGCTGCCATTCTTACTGGAGTGAGATGGTATCTTAGAGTGGTTTTAATTTGCATTTCTCTGATTGCTAGAGATGGTGAGCATTTTTTCATGTATTTGTTGATTGATTGTATGACCTCCTCTGAGAAGTGTCTGTTCAGATCCTTGGCCCATTTGTTGATTGGGTTATTTGTTTTCTTGTTGTTTAATTTTTTGAGTTCTTTGTATACTCTGGAGATTAGAGTTCTATCTGAAGTGTGAGGGGTAAATATTTGTTCCCAGGATGTAGGCTCCCTATTTACCTCTCTTATTGTTTCTCTTGCTGAGAAAAAACTTTTTACTTTGAATATGTCCATTTGTTGTTTCTTGATTTTAACTCTTGTGCTATAGGTGTCCTATTAAGGAATTTGGAGACTGACCCCATGAGGTGGAGATTAGGGTCAACTTTTTATTCTATTAGACACAACGTTTCTGGTTTGATTCTTAGCTCCTTGATCCATTTTGAGTTAACTTTTGTGCATGGTGAGAGAAAGGGATTCAATTTCATTTTGTTGCGTATGGATTTCCAGTTCTCCCAGCACCATTTGTTGAAGATGCTATCCTTTCTCCATTGCATGCTTTTGGCACCTTTGTCTAATATAAGGTAGTTGTAATTTTGTGGATTGTCTCTGTGTCCTCTATTCTGTACCATTGGTCTACCTGCCTGTTTTGGTACCAGTACCATGCTGTTTTTGTTACTATTGCTCTGTAGTATAGTTTGAAATCTGGTATCGCTATACCGCCAGTTTCACTCTTCCTGTTTAGAATTGCTTTTGCTATTCTGGGTCTTTTATTTTTCCAGATGAATTTCATGATTGCTTTTTCTATTTCTGCGAGGAATGAAATGGCTCCTTTTCTTGGGGACAATTAGAGCCAAGATGGATATGGTACCTTATCTGCTCTCAAAGAATTTCTCTTACATACATTACCTTACTATATGGTGAAATGGAATAAACACCAAGTAGAAAACAAATACCATAGAGAGGAATGAATACCAAATACAGGTATTTTATGGGATCATAGAACAAGTATGTGATTGGTGCATTAATGAAAGCCTTAAAAAATAGGAGACCTATAAAGAAATTATTAAAGACAAGTTAGCCTTCTTCAAATTGCTGATATGGTGACAAATTTCATGAGAAAGCAACATGAGGAGAAAAAAAGTGACAATAATGAATCCTTCTTGGAAAATAACAGAATAAAGTAGATACAATTATTTTTGCCCACTGAATACTGATTTCTGCCTTCTTAAGACAATGGAAGCTTTATCTTACTCTAGTGAATTTCCAAATCATTAGTCCTGATAGTTTGTATGTGATTTTGCCTCTTTGCACAATGCCAGGATTGAGCATGTCATCTAGGACTGGCCAATTAGTATCTTTTTACTTGAACCCAATGATTGGTTCAAATATATGCCTGTGATGCTTCACTGTAATAGAACTCAATATTGGAGTTTTAATTGAAAATACCCCCTCCCCCTGCTGAGCTTGCTAGACTGTAAGAGTGTATCCCCATATCAGCCAGGGAATCACAATAAAAGAAGAGCCTGTCTGAGAATAAAAATTCTAAAAAGGAAGTCAGAGCTAAGGGTCAGGGACAGTGTCCTGAACTTGCCCTGAATTTTTGATTATGTGAGCCAGTATCTTTCTTGCATCTCCCCTCATATTTTTTTAAAACTTGGATTAATTTGAATTCGATGTAAATTGTAATAAAAAGATCCTAGCTAAACTATAGGCATGGAAGTCCCATCTTGGTAGAATAATCAGTTGAATTAACAGGAGCAGCTTGGCCATGCTGAGACTGGTAAGACGTAAGGCTAGAGATGTATGGTAATACAAGTTGGCACAGAGTTAAGGAAAGTATTGATTTATTAACAGCCAGGAGTCATTCTAGTGTTTTTTTTCCAGTGGTAGATTAATGCAGTGAAGATTGTAATCTTTGTCTCTTATGGGTAGTTTTTTTCCCTGCTGTTTATTCTAGCATTGGTTACATTTATAGCAATGCTGGATTTGTTTCTTATGTAGAACTTAACACTTAAATTGATTGAGGCCTCAAAACTTAGGTATTGTGCTTCATTGAAAATAGACAAGAAGATTTTTCCTAGCATTGGTAAGTAGTGAGCACAGCCTCACCAGACACCTCTCAGATGCATTTCATCTTTCCCTCTTCCAAATCCTTATACCACGGAATCACTATTTCTTTTATAGTAACACACCCAGTATGACTTGTGCTATTGCTATTATCCAACCCCTCCCACTTATATCAGATTGTAAAAGCCTCCTTTTAGTGGGCAGGTACTAAATATTATGCATATTTTAGAAGAAAGTTTTCACAATGCCAGTCCACTTTCTTGAATAGAATAGGTAGTCTAATGCTTATGGAAAACATTTTACTTTAAACAGACCATTATCATGTTCCTATCAAGGCAGGTATTAGTATCTGGCTTAGAGAATGGTTACCTGTTAGAAAATTTTGTTACCCTTTGAATGATAAAAGGGAGAAATAACTCATGGAAGAGACTTTTGACATTCTGAATGTGAATGGTATGTATCCTAGAACAGGAAATTCTGTGTCTCCATAGACCACATGAAACACTTGGACATTTCTAGGGCCATTTTTTTCTCACTCTTTATGCCTTCTGCTTTCTTTTTATGTTAACACTCAATAATTCTTTTTCAAAAATTGTTATATATGTGAAGATACTCCCTTCCAGAGGAGGTGGAGTTTAATTCTATCCTGTGCTCCCTCTTTCCCATTGTTTCCTCTTGTGGGTGAATGAGACTTGGTAATTCATTTCCTATACATAGAATGAGTAAAGGGAAAACAATAACTTTAAAGAATCCTAAGTAAACACTATCTTAAATAAGTGATGAGAATTAACATCAACCATGATGTCATGTGGATAACATGTACCCCTGATGTGATGTGACACAACAGCAATTTACCTCAGTTGTTTCCAAAAGCCTACAACCCCATTAAAAAATGACAGAAAATGTAAGAATAAGGGACTTTTTGGGGAGGGGGGACCAGTGATTGAAACCAGAAGCACTTAATACTGAGCCACATCCCCAGTCCTTTTCATTTTTTATTTTGCCACAGGGTTTCGCTAAATTGCTTAGAGTCTCCTTCAGTTGCTGAGGCTGGCCATGAGTTTTCAATCCTTCTGCCTCAGCCTCCTGAGTTATTGAGACTAGAGGTGCGCACCAGCACACCCAGCTAGAAAGAGACTTTTGCAGGATATTTGGCTAGCACTGCTTAAGACTGTGGAGGAAATATTGAGAAACTGTTATAGACCAGAAGAGACTTGGGAGACTTGACAACTACATGCAGTGTGGTTCTCTGGATTGGATCCTGGAATAAAAAAAATAAATTAATGGGAAAAATGGTGAAAGGCAAATAAAGTCTAGAGTTTGATTTTAGTAATAATGTACCAATATCAGTTTCTTTGTTTTGATAAATGGACCAAGCTAATGTAAAGTATTAACTAATGTAAGATGGGGGAAGCTGGTGGAGGGTATACAGGAACTCTTAGAACTATCTTTGTAAATCTGAAGTTATTTCAAAATTTAATAAAAGTTTATTTGAATAATTGTTGTGAAATATTTTTAATATAAAAAGCTAAGAAAGATATAACTAACACTGTATCCTCTAAACTTAAGAAGAAAAATTACAACTGTAAAGTTTATATATGTCTCCACAGTCTTGATATCATTTTCTTGAGAGGTAACAACTAACTATTCTGAATGTTTTTATCATTTGTGTCCTTATGTTTTTTCCTACCTATTTATAAATCCATATACTATGTATGATATTGCTACATTTTAAACTTGAGTTAATGATAACATATTGTGTATATATTTTTTCAGTTTGTCTTATTCACCCATTAATATGGTTCTGAGTTTCCTCTATAAAGTTCCTGCTCCAATCATTCATTCAATAACTGCTTATTATGTTTCATCTACATGTCAGGCAGAGTACTAGGTACTTGGGATTAAGCAGTGAATCAGACATTCCTGGAATTTTTGGGCTCAGAAATGGATATATAAAATGTGTATTGATAAGGTGACAGTCTGATCAGGGAGATATCACACTATATAAGGCTGTACTATGGATATTTGTTTTTAACTTCACTGCTATGTATGAATACTCCCTGTGTTCGAGATTTTATCTTGATGGCCTGCAAGATGCTTTGTTTGATTGAACTAATGTCTTTTAAAATTCAGTGTTAGCTACCAACAGCATTTAAAACTTAAGAGATTTCTCATAATGATGTTGATTTCCAGCTTCTTCTGAGAAATCTGGCCCTATGCTATCACTCTCAGACCACTTTGCCCTGTGCCAGACTACCCTGTTAAACCCACATAACCCAGGAAGTTTGAGATATATGAGCTGCACAATAGGTATACATATGCTACTTGTTACCCCCATATAATCTAGTAGACATCGTCATTGATAGTATCAATAAAGATGGGAGAGTGAAAATATGCATATATTGTAACACATAGATCAAAATGTTTTCAACTCTGTATGTGCATTTGTAGCTTTTTTCCCCTTAAAAGAATGATATTTCTTATGGATAAACAAACCTGTTTATTCTACAGGTTGTCACTCTTTTCTAAATTGAAGACTTTAACTGAAGTTCATTTAATTGTTTTTTGAGGGCCTAATAAGTGCAGGACATGGTTGCATCTGCTGAAGTGATTTAAAGAAATACATAGCTTAGTCCCTATCTTCCAGGATTTTGTAGGGTGATAAAGCATATGCACAAATAACTTGATAGCTCAACATATTTATTGAGCACTTGCTGTGAACTAGGAACAGGGAACTTGTATATTCAAAGAAAATGAGATGAATAAATTAAATAATTCTTGACCTTTAATAATAATGCTTTATTATTATCCAGGGCAGTGGTCCTTAGAGTGGGGTATGTTAACATGGAGATTGGTGGGCCCACATGCAAACATTCTGATTCAATGATTGAAGTCAGGTAAAGGCATCTCTTTAGTTTTAACAAGTATCTCAGGCAGAGCCAAATGTATTGTGAAGTTGACAGAGCCTAAAAATGGCAGAGCTCTTCATTTGTACCAGCTCTGTGAATTCTGTAAGTCACTAAGAGTAAAAGCATATTTTAGGTGGAGAGTATGTTTTAGGGAGCCAGGTTTCTACCAAGAAGCATTTCTGTGAAAGTACTTGAAATTTTATGAAGTGACCTGACTTCTTGAGTATCTAGTAATATTTTTTGCTATTTCTTTTCTTATGCTAAGTATTCACATTTGTATTTGATTTTGATTCAAAATCTTGTACTTTATTCCTTAAAATGACCTCATAAAGTTATATAAGCTTCAGGCTTCCATTCATAGGCAGTTCTGGTGCATGTTATTCCTGGATCAATCTTTGACAATTGTTGATCCACGGTTTATGGCATAGGATGGGAGATAAAATATTAACTACCTGTAATGCTAGCAAAATGACATAAGGGTTGTTATTGGAGAATCAAATGTAATACTAGAGATGAACAAGGGAATAAAATTTAATTTTGACTGGGAATTTTAGGTTTTATGTCTATATCAAGCATATGAACCCAACTTCAGTCTGCCATGCAGTGGTGGTGTGAATAGTTTCACTTATTTACTACACATAGTCCCTCCATAAGGAGGTGTTGAAAGAGTACCTAATAGTGGACATCTATTTTTAAAATTTGGATGTTTTTAAATTAACAGGAACCTACCTTTATTAGCAGTCTACTTCTCAGTTACTCTGCCTTTGCACTCCTTACTAACTGTAGCTTTTGAAAGTTGATTTCACTATTTACCACATCTGCCCCATCTCTTCCTAACCTGCAAGCTTACACAGTTGTTCTTTTTGAGGCAGTCCTCACTGAGGCAGAAAGTAGCTTCAGTACAACTATACAACTGGGTTCTCAGTTTCATCCATAATCCAGAGTTGGTAACCAATGTTAGGTTTGACATCCTGGTCATTTCTGAAAATTTTACCAAAAGCAGAGCTGGGGGCCAGGAGGTGCATTTGTCTGCAGTCTACTTTCGTTGCTCTCATTCCTCTTAAATTCCAGAGAAACACACCCCTGTGTCTTATCTTAACAGCATAATTCACGATTTGGCTTATTCCAACCAGAATTTCTCAGTCCCTCAATTCTTGTTGAATGCCAGTCTGTATCTATTGAACAACTGGGTTAGTTTGGAATCTGGGGCTGCAGATGTTATTTTTTTTAAAGTAGTACAGAGACATTGTGACCATGTCCCATCTTTTATTTGCTGAGAATAGCCCAATCACAGCATTTTTTGAAAGCAATGGATTTCATTAGGACCTTGCTGAAAATGGAGCACAAGAAAGAATTCTTCATTTTTAAAAAATAAATAGGTACTGTGGTTTTTAAAGTTATTTTTATATTTCAATTAGCAGAGCTTTGGGGTAAAAATGACTGAATGATTGAACAAATTGTGGGTCTTAATAACTATATGATATCTGGCATGCATGAGTGTCTTTTTGCATGCTGGGCACTAAATGAATGCTTTGCATAGAGTACCTTAAACTGTTATGTAGGTATTAGCAAACTCCTTGTACACATAGATGACAAAACTGAGACTTGATATGAATTATTTCTTGCTCAATGATGCATAGCAATAAAAAGAGCTGGAATTTGAACTCAGATTGTAGGTACTCCAAGTTTATTATCTTTTAGATCAGTGCTATCTTATCTTGTTTAAAGCTAACTTCTCATAGGTCTATCTATATGCTTTTTTATCCATGATCAATTTCTACATATATTCCAGTTGCAAGGTATTGATATAATTATAATCAATAAGTACCCATACAACCCAGGAAAAGGGAACCTTAGCAGTAGTGCCTTAGAAGCCCAGGAGATTATGTGAGTATATTGGAGACAATCCAGGGTCAAGGCAATGCCTGGGGACATTTTCTTTTTATACTAATTGATATTTTTATCATAGAGCCTCCTCAAATCTGAAGGAATGTTTTCTGTTGACCAGGAAGAATCTTGGTCTTCTTTAGGTGCATGGAACCATTATTTCTACTAACTGTGCAAACTCTGAACTATTGGGACTCCATTTGGGCATATCCTAGTTTATATTATGAAAGAAAAAAACAGGGTGGTCAGTGATATAATTTCCTAGGGTTAACACACAGCATTTTGTTAATTATCTCTCTAAATCATAGCTCTATCACTCTGCCATTTTCCCATTTTGAATAGGGAATCTCCATCATGTAATTTGACTTACTTGCTAAAATGTCCCAGAACCATCATCTTGTGAGGTATTGGGACCACTGAAGTATAATTGCCCAGAGAACTATAAACTTGGTCTCTTTACTAACTATTCATGTGAAGTTGCCGAAAGTGAAGATCATGGCATGGTGGCTCCGGGGAAAAGCTAGAGTCATTTCTAATGGAATAGAGATGTCATCGAAGACAGAAGAGATCTTTAGAAACAATGCCACTGGCTGTACTTTTACAGCCATGTAACCTGGGAGTATAGATTACCACAGCGTGTCAGTGCCAGTATTGTGCAAAAGATATGCCTGTGGACTAGCTCCTGCTTCTTTCTCAGTGACTGTTTTATCATCTCATGGACTTGTGTTACCATGACTAGCTATGGGCCTTTTTTCTTTCTTTCTCTTTGAATGGATATATTTTTGAATAGCATAGGATAAACCCACTAAAAAGCAACTATCTGTAATCTGCCAAGCTAGATAATGTTGGGCTTACTTTTCTAGCTTCTTCTACCTTCCTCTGGCATGGGGTGGGGTGGGGTGGGAACAACACAAAACAAACAAACAGTGAACTCCCAAAAAAGGTTACTGAGGTAGGTAGGCATTCTGAATGTTGCTTAATAGTACCATTGTCTCCTAAGAAACAAAATGAACATTGTCCAAGGCCATGAGGATGTGGATGTGTACCATCCTTTTCTAGACTGCTGGATAACTGTGTTCTTTCTTTTTTCTTTTTTTCCTTTTCTTTCTATTTGGAATTTGAAAAGACAATATTTACCTGTCATGGCTTTGAAATCCCCTGGTTTGAAAGAAAGGATTTATGTGAGCCCTGGGGGATAAGGATTGTGACTTCCTTTTCTCAGGGTCCCACACAGTGCCTGGCATGCAGTAAGCTCAAAGAAAGTGAATCAAACTGACAGAATGTACCTAGTGTGTTTCACAGTCACTTCCGCAGGTCCGTGGACATTTCCTTTTTATACTGAATGAGATTTACATTGAGGCATATGCACATTTATATTTACCCCCTTTTTTTTTTTCAGGCACAGTGCAGCTCCAAGTGCCCTCTGCACGTGTGATTAAATATTAATTAGGCTTCTAATATAAGCAAGTGAGTTCACAGGCCCGAGTGTCACATGAATAATTTATGAGGTACCCGAAGGCTCAGCCTGGAAAGCTGATTGGCCACCTTGGATTTGTATAATTACGAAGTTTCATTATTAACAGTGGAAGCGGTGGAGAGATTTGCCTAGCTTGAGGGACTTTGAAAGCATAAGCTGTCTCATTAGGGAAAAAGGGAATAAGGCAAAATATGCAAACTTGTTAGTAGAAAAGAAGGGGGTGGATGAGGTTTAAACTTAGCTTTCAAACATGACTATCGTTTGTATGCTTTTAAACATATCTATTAAAATTGGTATTCTGATTGATAAGCATGTTTGCTTTAAATTTTTAGTATACTGAGCAAAGCTTCAAAGCTTTTGTTTTAAACTGAAGGCTAGAATCTTTAATATTTTACTGAAAAAGCCACAGGTAGCCTAATAGGCCCTGTGGAGTGAGAGGTGTGGAGGTAAAAGAATGAAGACAGTCCAGGGCTCTTGCTAGAATGTGTGTTGTGCATGCAATTAAATCTCAAGGTCAAACAATTTACAGACAATTACTTTTCTAACATCTTCAGAAATGCCTGCTTACACGTCTTTAATTTTAAATGATACTGATATTCCAATTCTCCCCAAAGGTTAATGCTGACTAAATCCAGCTGTGACCTGACACGATGCGACAGCACAGTGCCTAATTATCCTCTGGATAGTCATTTACTTGAAACCATTAAAGGAATAGGCTGAGAGGAAGATTTAGGACCCTGAAAAAATGTTAGCCTGACTTCTTTCTTCTTGAAGATGGGATGGGCTGAAAAATAAAAATAAAATCCTGCTAAATGTTAGCCATTTGCTTTGATGGCAGAAAATTGTTCATCCCACTCTGTTTTTTTTACAGGTTAAATTGCTAACTAGTTCATTTTATCCATTGCCTACGGCTGGCGCTAAATGTCAGTGACAAATTTTGTACTTGTCTTGAAGAATGAATTAAGTTATGCACAAAAGCTATAGTGCTCTTTTAAGATGAGTGAATTGCAGAGGGAAAAAAGTTGCTCTTTTGAAAAAAGGATTATTTTGATTAAAGGCCTTTTCTATTGTAGCTGAAGACAGGTAGTGGTTTAAGATAATTCTGACAGTTACCTCCCACAGAGGCTGCAGTCTTTACTAGAAATTTCTCTAAGAGCAATTGTGTCAGATTATATACTATGATTATTATCATAAGACCATTAGTGATAGTGAAAGAAATTACTAAAAAAAAAAGGAAAGAAAATAAAAACCACCCAGTTTTCATTAACTAGAGTAAAAATCATGGTTTTCTGTGTGAAGTCAGCATTCCATTACTGTTATATATACCTTCCACAGTGAGTTGCAATGGAAATTAAAGAGGAACACATGCTTGCCAAAATGTTGCAAAAGTGAACTCTAGATTCTTAGATAATATTTAGTAGGCAAATATGGCAACAACTGATAGACATCTCTGTCCCTCTTGTTTTTACTTAGTTGGCAGTTTTGTAACATCATATTAAAAACTTATCAGCAGTTTGATATCCTGTTATACAGTGGTTTATTGTTACTAACTTATGTAAAATGAAGTTTGCATCAGTTCTTTTCTGGTTTTCATTTTCCTTTTTTAGGGTTACTTATTCAATACACAGAGTTTAAAATAGTAATAATTTTGTCAGTACTGAATTATTCTAGCTAAATTTTAGCACTATTGATAAGCAAAATTGTTAATTAAAATTAAAAATGCAATTTTTAATAAAATGCTAGTTCAAACAGCAAAATTGTGGGTAGTCAAATGGATAGTTGACCTTTAGTTCTAATTGCTGGATCCTTTTTATGTGGTGAGAGAATTTACCTTGATGAACTTCTATAATTAGTATATAATTTCTATTCTGTCCAAAATATTTACTTGAAGAAATAAAAATATTTTGATGGTTTCTTGCTGAAGTAGTAATACGATGTTTCCTAGCCTTATGTCATAAGGGGAAAGTATAACTGTGTTTTGTTAATTGTACACCATTCTATCATACTGTGAAAATATTGTAGAGAATTTGCTTTTAAAGAAAACTATAGTGATTACTTTTAAAACCTTACTTAAATAATTACTTACTTGGTATCCACTCTTTAAAATTGCTTTTAAATTAATAAAATGAGTTGTCAAATCAGCTCTACCAAAGTAATAGATAAACATAGGTGTTTGAACTTCTGTTAAGACCCAGTATTCGGCCTTGGCAAGGCACAGCTTTTGCGACTCAATGGTTTTCTCTTTACCCTTCAGTTCCCTACCCCATTCTCTAACTACTGCAATTCTGTTCTATAATTATGAGTAGTGTGAATGGCCTCTCAGTTGGAGTTGCCATTATCTTCATCCTTCGCAGCAAGAGCTTTACTCCGATGATGTAGAACAAGATTTTGAGGAAACAGCCCAGGCCTCAGTATTAGGGAAAAGGTGTCTCCCAGAATGTTGTTTAGGATAATTTGTATGTGTATGTGTGTGTGTTTCCATGTGTGTGTGTACTTGATATGGTGTAGTGTGGTATGGAGAAGGAAGTGCCAGCTAAAGAGGAACAGAATTTTGTCTAGAAAAAAATGATTCTTATATGCTTTCCTGAGTTTGGGTTCACATAATTTCTTTTGCAAATTCTGTAATTGCCGAATGCTCCATCACCAGAGTATGTGTGTCTACATTTTCTATGAGTAATGTTTGTGAACTCTGGACTCTGTATAATGGAGATCACATGACTTATTTATTCACCTTGTTGGAGTA
Source organism: Urocitellus parryii (assembly GCF_045843805.1). Taxonomy (NCBI): domain Eukaryota; kingdom Metazoa; phylum Chordata; class Mammalia; order Rodentia; family Sciuridae; genus Urocitellus; species Urocitellus parryii. The sequence goes on along the minus strand of NC_135538.1, from coordinate 63,468,307 downwards.
GAGTTCAATAACTTTGCACTAATGTGGTGCTGATTTTTACTTGATGTTTTTCCTCTTTTTTCTATATTTATGATCCATATAATTAGCACATAAAAATTATAGGCTTGAGATCTCATTTAGTTTTTAATAAATGAATAAATAAGTTGCTGGGTAGGTTTTGTCTTCAAATTATTCCCACTGTGGCTTGTTGGCATTAATAGGGCTACTGGAAGTTTCAGAGGGAATGTCATTTTCCCAGTGAAAATCATCTCTGTTATCTCCACATATGTGGCTGAGAATATGGACCTACATTTAGAAAGTGTTCAATATTACAAGAGGTGTGTAGTGAATTCTAGAATATATTTGGGAATTTGCTTCCACATGCAGCTTCTTGTATAATCAATCCCACTGTGTTTACAGGTGAAACCATATTATGCTTTTTTTTTTAAATAGTAGAATTAGGGCTGGGGATATAGCTCAGTGGTAGAGCACTTGCCTAACACATGTGAGGCACTGGGTTCAATCCTTAGCACCACATAAAAATAAATAAATAAAATATTGTGTCTACCTGCAACTAAAAATATATTTTTTTAAATAGTGGAATTAGTTAGAGCTGTAGGAACTTGAAGAGTAATGTCTTTGCTGGGAGGTAGACTGAGAACCAAAGCAGTTTTACTTTGTATGTAAATTGGAATATAATAGCAATGTATCTTTTTGTGCTTTAGATATGAATTCTGACCAGTTTCCTGTTGTCATTGGTCAAAATTTCTAGAAAGATAGCTTGTTTTAGTGATAATCAATATGCAGCACAATATTAAGAAATGTAATTTAATTATTTATGCCATTGTATCTTATTTTGTAGGGAATGTAAATTTTAAAGTGATTTCTAACATGATTTAGTGTACCATAACCCTTTCTTCTAAAAATGTAAAGTGCATCTATGCAGATGTCCATTACTGAATATTTTTAAACCTATTTAACTTAAACTATCCTTCTGCTCACTCCATGGGTGTTCAGATCACATATGTGATATAGGGTACTTAAAGGATGAGTCAAAATTACTGAAAAAATAAACTTAATTGTGTAACCATGATATAAATCTTAACTTCATACAAAATTCTCAAATTGTCACTGTGTCTTTCCACTGACTTGTACTTATTGTCACATTTAATGGTCATGGAATACTCTTAGTGCAAATGAAATTAATAATATTTCCTATTTAAAAGCAGCATAGTTTATTTATTTCTACCTCAGAAAGCCCAAGTACACTGTCTAAAAATTCAGACATCATACTGAACTTGCAAACAAGTTTGTCCAACTTAGATTTCCTCTGTGTACAACTTATATTCCCTGTTTTCCCTTGAGCATGTCTCTTTTGTTTTGGCAGAAGCTGTGGTCTTACTCAGAGTCAAGTAGTTTGTTGGAGAATGATAGCTGAGAAGACACAAATAAGTGTAGATGTTATATGTCCACTTAATGTTTATTTTACTGTTTCTCTGCGGGAAATTGGAACTTACTTGTAGATGTATGTAAACCCAATGGAGAAACATATTCCTTTATAAACAAGCAAGCTACTAGTTATCTGTGTTATCATACTAAGAAAAATGACAATAGCATCTATACTTTTTTGAGCACTTATTGTATGATAAGTACTTTATAAGATGCTATTATTTAATCCCCACATGTACTCTGCAAGATAGAATCTGTAGATGAGAAATCTGATACTAATACACAATATCTATTATACAAGTGAGTCTATTTCACCATCATTATCTCTTCCTTTATTCTGTGTTTTGATACAAATACTCCATAAATGGGAAAAAAAGAATAAGTTATTTGGAGTAAAAATGTATGTACTTATTCTTTCAGGAGATTCACATTGTGGCTCTGGTTTTTTACCTCCCTCTTTCCCCTCTTGAAATATTTTGCTAAGCTTATCAGAACCTGCATATGTCTATCAGGTATTTATGATTTTTCTAATCAAATAAGATCATTGAGGACTTGTAGAAATATCATTTAGTGTCATTTTATTTGGCAGAGGAGACTTATAAAAGCTGATATGTTAAGATTTTTTTTTTTTTTTTTTTTTAGATCATACTTTAGTAAGTACAAGAGAAAATTTAGGTGAACTTCATTTTAGATGTTGTCTTTTAAGCCCTTCCTGGGATCTGATTTATGCTGACGCTGTGGGCACTATATAAACAATATGTTGTAGTGCTCCTTCTCTCCTTGTGCTCCCACTTCCATTTCCATCCTAGTAAATCCTTTGAAGGTTTTATTATTCAGGGGTGGGAAGATTGAAGTGAAAGCTACAGAATGATTTAACACTGTGGGAACTTAATCAATAAGAGTGTTGCCGAGAGCTCCCAGGAAAGGGTGTTGTTTTCCATCCAGATGATAATGAGGCCGAGTAGCAGCAACCTCTGGAGGAGGAGTGCTGGGGCAGCGATTCTTTGGTGGTGCTTTTGCTGGTTGCTAATTAATAGTTTTGAGGCCAGTGGGGCACCTTTTGGCCTCTCTGACATTTGCAAGCTTTTCTGTGGCTTGTCCCACATGTCTTTCCACCATCAGGGGTCACTCTCAACTGGATTGGAGTCTGACAAGTCTAATTGGCTCGAATCTATGCAGATTTAAACATCTAGCCCACATGCCAAAAATCTGATGTTTTCTCATGCTGCTTCTGAGTTCCTGGCATTATGGGATTGGTGCATGCCTGAATTATTATGTATCAGCTTATCCTTCTGTTAGCATGTTAAAGAGCAATTAGCTGGATGTGGTGTAAGAAATAGGGAAAAGAACTTCAATGCAGTTCAGTTGTAAATGCCTTTTATATTAAAAAAAAAAAAAACTGTCAGACCATTGAGCATTACTGGTTGGAGAGCAGATTGAATCGTATAGTCAAATTTTTTAAAGAGTGAATAATTTCCCGAGAATTGGTTTAAAAAAAAAAAAAAAAGAAAAAGATCCTTGCTGGGCAAACATACAAGGATGGTATAATGTAAATCACCCAAACATTCTTGATTTACTTATATCATCTCACTTCTTTTCCCTGATCTTATACTTCTCTTAAATTCTCAACTTTTATTTTATTTTTAAAATTTCAACTTCCTTATAACTGATTTGTGGCCAACTTGCTAGGTAAATTTTCTTGTAGATTGTATTTCATCACCATTGCCAGTTTATAGGATTCTGAGTTAACTGAAGAATGCTGAGCTAGAAGATATACTCACAATCAACTTAAGTCATTTGGATGAGACAGCGCATTCCAACTGTTCTTGGAAATTTTGTTTTAGTTGACTATTATAACATATACAGAATAATATAATACCCATGCTGACAATTGCTCTATGGCTTGAAAAATATTTTGTCATGTTTAATCATAATAATCTTCAGAAGACAATAGTGCAGTAGAGGAAAATATCTTTAAATAATAACATATTTAGAGAAAAGTCAGATGACTTGCCAATGTGCCTATTTCTGAGTCAAAATTGAATTTTGATTACAAGCCACTTTTCCAGAAGAACATTTATGAAAATATTTTTTCAGTAGATTAGTTCATAAAAATCTTTTTAGATGATAGATTAATAGATTGTATATTAACTTTTCAAAATGTGTTGGTATAATCAAACTATTTAAGGAGTTTTTAAAAGAAATAAAGTGAAAAATTTACCTACATAAGTTAAAAAAATTTACTTAATAAAATTAGAATGTAATTTAACATTACAAATTTTAGCTCAAATATACTCTAGAAACCAAATATTAATTTCACTTCCATCTTCTGAGGAATTTGTACCATTTTTGATAAATGATCTGAAGACAAACTTTTTTATACTACATGGATTTCAAGTTTAATGCTATGAAAGGTCACAAGACTTTGGTTGAAACTATTAGCAAAATTCTTACTTTTCATAAAATGTTGATAAATAAAAATATGTTCAATTCAAATAATAGTTTAAAATATCAGTTCAATGCTAATCTTAGCCTTTATCTCAAGTACTTGAGAAATCTGAGAATTCTTTTTATTTTTTTCCCATTTTAGCATAAAATGTTATAAGTACAACATTTTTTTTCTAATGAATCTGTAATTAATATCTCAATGTTGCTCAGGTTTTAAACTCCTCTTTAAGTTTCCTCATAGCATATTTACATTTTAGATGCAGTTTTGGAAAAAAAAATTATAAGATAAAAAGAAGTGTGTGTGTGTGTGTGTGTGTGTGTGTGTGTGTGTGTGTGTGTGTGGTGTGTATGAATGTGTATAGTTGGGTATTTCATAATAATTTAGAATTAATAGTCTCAGTAGAACTGATTACATAGAATATAATTACATGTGTTTTTGTTTTGGGTTTCTATTCATGTACTATTAGACATACTCAGAATCACAAGCATGGGCATTTAGAGATCAAACTAGCAGAGAACTTAGATATCATTAGTTTAGCTCCTTATTATACATTATTTTATTTATTTTTCTGATTTTTTTCCCAAAGCAAATAATTTGAAGTCCATTAATATATGAAGAAATGTGAGAACAGCACTTCAATGTCATTTGTGGAATTATTTATTCCAACATTGAGATTTGCCATTATAAAATGAATAAACATTAATTTTAACATTTTTGTCCAAGCAGTTTTAATGAATAGTGTCCCAATATTACCATATCAAATTAAAATGAGACTACTTGTGTTTCTTGAAGAAGAAATACTTTTAAAAATATCTACTATTTGTCAGGCTAGAACCAGAGATCCCTGTTTGCATGGTGAGTCCTGAACTCCTTGCTCTGGCCTAATTAATATTACTGCTTACCTTCACTCTCAAATCATATGAATATATTAATTGAATGTATGCCTTCTTTTCTATTTGTCTAAACATTCCCTAATAGAATCAAATCACCAGGAGATTTGGGATTTTAGTTTGTATTGTTCATTAATTAATTATGTGATTTAGGTTAAGTAAATCTACTAAGTCAAATTTGTCAATAGTAAAATAGGAACAGTGTACCTTTCCTAAGTGATAATAGTGTATCACCAGAGCTTCCATAGCTAGTTCATTTAAAATACATAGAGAGAAGTTTTATTATTGCTCAACAAATTTATTTTAATAGACCTTGATTCAAATCCTGGCTCAATGCCTTTACTAAATATGATTTTTTTTGTGGAACTATTTTGGGATATAAGTATGTGTGTGTTTTGTTTATCATCTCAAAATAAAAGGAGAAGAGCTACCACCCCTCACTCCTCTGGCACAGACTAGATAAATGATAGAGAGAGGTTGTTAATTTCTCCTTCCCATTTTATGGGAATAATTGGATAAATGAGCGTATAGTCATGTGAGTGTGGCTTATCATTATTGTTACATGATAAAATACCATGTTTCATCTCTCTTGCTTATTACTTTAATCTCTATGTTTAAATCTTATCATTATATTTTAAGTAAGGAGAAATGATTCTAAATGACTTTATGTGACATGTCTCACTAACGGGGAATCAGAAAAACTATGAAAGATATCAGCTACTTGAACCAAAAAGGATGTGGTTTTGGTGGGCTTCAATTGTAGAGAAATGGACCAGAATAAGTTTTGTCAACTATCTGGAAATTAAGGAGAATCTGAGCAGAGGCAGAAGCTAAAATGGGGAAGGGTAGGGAGGCATGCAATTTGGGCTCTAAATGTATCCCTTGATTTTCTCCATGTTTAATTTGGAATAAAGACTAATTGTTGGTAGGGAATGTGGGTAGGGGTAGGCCTATCACAAAGGATGGGGAGAAGTGATATGCAGGGTAAGGGAAATTTTAGCATGGATTTCAAGTTTAATGCTATGAAAGGTCACAAGACTTTGGTTGAAACTATTGGCAAATTGTCTTGTTATGCAATGAGTCAGGGAAGAAAGATGTAGATGGAATAAATCAAAAGTTTATGTCCTGGTTAGTTTCTTTTTGTCAAATTCATTATTCAATGATGCCTTTATATCAACTGCTAGTTAGAAATTGATTTTATGAGGTTTTATTTTGAACTGGGACACAAATGAGTAGATAATCTCAGACTGTGTAATAGTAGAAGGCAGGAGCTCTGTACCAAGCAAGTTTATTTACCAACTTATACCAAAAACCAAAGAAAATAAATTGTTAAGCAATTATTGAATTTTTAAATACTTATTTTCCCAGAAAATAAAAGCTTTATTGTAAATGTATTTAGAATGTCTATTTTTTGTATGTTCAAATTTTCCTTGTTGTTACTGAGTTAGAAGGATCAATCTCTCCAATCCCACAATCAGTTGTGACTATATCCATAAAACTAACAATGGATGTACATTTTCAAAATTGAAAGTCATTATAAAACAATGTAGGCCACTGTAAATCATAGCCAAAAACAGTTATAATGGAAATCTTTTATCTATGTCTGATTCACTAACATACAATTATTCTGAGAGCTAATAACTTTTCTTCTTGGAGATAGGGCCCCAAATTCAATTTTATAGCTCATAGTGCCAGTAAATAGAAAAAGTCTGTCAAACCTGCCTTTATAAATCCTTATGATTTCATGTTTTCAACATATGTATTAAGCTAGAAAAAATGGGAAGTGAGATTCGATGGTACTTTACTTGGTATATATATATATATACACACACACACACACATACATGAGAAGTTTTGTTGTTAATTTTTCTATTGTTTTAGAGATATATATGATATATAAATAGAATTAATTATTTCAATAAAATACAAGAGTACTTGGAAGAACTACTTGCTCCTCTCTCAAGTCATAATTCAGCCTCAAGTATTTGAATAGGCCATCATCAATCCACACTTTCTACTCATTGAGCAGATGGGCTACAATACTCATTTCCCCCAGTGGTATTATTAGAGGGGAGTACGGTGTTCACTCCTAGCAATAGGCCTCATCGATGCTTCCTGATTCCAAAGGAGAATTTTACTAAATAAAGCAAGTCTTCTGGTGGGACACTTGAAGGAGAGATCTACTTTTTCAAACTGAAAAATTGAATTCTTTTGAAGAGTTTCAGAGTCCAATGTTGATATTTGCTTTTAAGATTATTTAGTAATATTTTTGAAGAGTTATTTTTTGTTTAAACATTTTTATTTTTATTAAATTTATTATTTAAAGTTAAATCAGATATATTTTCACTTGCACAAAAAGAAACTGTCTTAAGCAGAAAAGGAATTTGTTAAAAAGGTTGAATATTATCCAATTATTAAGAGGTATTAAAAGTAATCTCTGGAAAGACTACAGAATCAGACTACATGGACAGGAACAAATCCCAAAGTCATCTTATAGAATGATCTGTTGAACACAGATATGATACCTTGTTGCCTTGATAATATCTGCCCTGGAAGCTGCTACTTGAACTGCTATCTGGCGTATGGATATGGTCACTGCAGCTAACCCTTATCTTTACTAGAATAGAATTCTACATAGACACTAGGATGGTGATGCCTTTGTTTGGCTTTGCTGAACATCTTGCCATTCTGAAGACTAATCCAGAGATTTAAATGATGAAAACCATAAAAATGCAGAGTCTTCTAGTAGGATTGAGTATCTGCTCACTAGAGATGTTCAAGTAGAGACTAGGTGAGCACTTATTAGGAATATCTTGAAGGGAATTCTTTTATTGTACAGTTGGAAATAGATAATATTTAAGTGTCTTACAACTATTAGTTTAAATCTGGGAAAAGTTTCAGGATATATTTATTCTTCCATTATTAATAGTCTTTACTTTGTTGATCTAGATGGGTATCTGCTGGAATTTGTTTTGCATATGACCCCTTCTAGATGTTCTAGAGATGAATGAAGGTAGGATGTAAGTTGGTGATAAGGTTTGTCCTATCCTTTTTATACTCCAAACAGCAACTGCTTCTGACTTAATAAACTCAGAAATAAACATAAAGAGGGAGAGAAAGGGAGGGAGAGGGGAACAGCAAGGATGGTGGAAGGAGACGTCATCATTATACAAAATACATGTATGAAGTTTGAATTTGGTGTCAACATACCTTATATACAAACAGAGATATGATAAATTGTGGTATAAAGGTGTACTAAGATTTGTAATGCAAAAAAATCAATAAGAGAGCTCATGTATAATGGCATAATTTGGCATGAACATACTTTATATACAGAGTTATGAAAAATTGTGCTGTGAATGGATAATTATGAATGTAATGCATTCCACTATTGTCATGTATGAAATAAGTAAATAAATAAATACATTTACTGTGGGCTGTAGACCCCACCCTATTTTAGTGAACAAAAAGTCTCTGACTTTATTAATTTTACAATCTTATGCAAACAACACAAATTACAATAAAACACTGTCTGTAAGCTAAAAAAGAAAAGAAAAGAAATAAACATAAAGAAAAACTATTGTAGTTGTTATGGACTTCCAATTTAATATGGTTTATTGAACACAAACATTTATCTTTACTCTTCATGAAACCCAATTAAATTGAAAAGAAGATTAATAAATATATAACCACATGGACAAAAAGAACGTGAGAGGAGAGGTAAGTAGATGAGAAATGTTTCCAGTTTTGGGACATATGTAAAGTGGTATCTAATGCAGCAAGAGAAGAACACTGATATGGAAAATTGTGAAATTGTAAGCACTAGATAATTCTGAGGTCTGTAGTGTAATGTGGAAATAAGAATAGAAGGAATTATTTTAAATGGTATAGTTGACAGTCAAAGAAAATGGAAACAAACAAAATAAATAATGAGAAAGGAAAACTTGTATTTTAATCTTGAACTTAGAGAGTGAGAAATACCAGAAAGGATAAGGAGAAAGGCCATCATACCTTGTTAGTAGTTCAGTGATCCTTCATAAAGGAAAATCAGCTCAAGTATCAGAAGATAAAATATTTTTCATCATATTTATATATGCTGCTTTGACGCTTTCATGCTTATAGGAATCTTAAAAGGAATTTTAGATATTTAAATAAAATTTTGAAATGCTTTTATCTCTTGAAAATTAACTCATTCACTTTATTTATTCAATAATTATTTTCCCCCTTGATACTGTAATAAGCTGAGAGTACAATAGTGCCCAAGAGAGGAACAATGCCTGTCTTCATGGATTTCATGATCTTGAAATCTTAATTAATTTTTATTCTTTTAAATAGCAGGTATGTCTTACATGGAGAGACAAATGTTTCTACTAATGTGATAGGCACTTTGCATTTAATCATAGAAGCTCTATAAGGCTTCATTTTTGTTTGTCTTAATAGTAACTATTTTAGATTGGTGTAGAAATTAAATAAGGGATATTCTTGGCTTAGTGCCTGTCACTAAATAATCATTCAATAATTATCATCTGTACTTAATCATTTTTTTCTTATGATCATGATGTATACTTAGGATTCCATCTGAGCAGATGAAGGGACTGAAATTTAGAGAATTTGTACAACATGCTCAATGTACCTGGGCTTTTAAGTGATGGAATTGAGATTTGAGTCCAAGTCTGTCTTACTCAGACCACATGCTCTCTCCACTCTATTATAAATATTCTTCTAGTACATTATACACGATCTGCCTTTTTAGGTTAGCTTTATTATTGAGCCAGTATTTACAAAATAGTTATGGTTCCATTGAAAAACTAAGAGGTCAATATTAATAAACTACTATTAATTAAATTACACACTTCATTCATATTTAACTAGTCCCCTACATGATCACATTGCATTGTGTTGTATGTCTCTGTAGTCTCCTTTTCTTGGCAACAGTTTCTTCAATTTTCCTTGTTTATGACCTTGGCAGTTTTGAAGAGTACTTGTCAAGTTTTATGTATGAGTGTGTCTAGAGTTTTTCTCTTCAGTAGACTGAATTTATATTTTGGGGGGAAGGGATGATACTGAAAAAATTTAAGTGCCTTTCTCATTGTTTTGTATCAGAGGTTACTTGATATTAACCTTCCTTATAGTCATGATGTTAACCCTGATCACTTGGGTAAGTTATTGTTTTCCAGCCTTCTCCACTATTAAGTTCTTCTTTTTTTCCTTTTTATGCTCTGTTCTTTCAAGAAATCACTAAATCCAACCTACACTAAATTTGGGGATTACATTTGTACAATGCCCTTTAATTTATGATGGGGTTACTTATTGATAAACCTACTTTAATTTGAAATTATACTTAATACATCTAAACTACCAAACTTTGTATCTTAACAACACAGTACACTTTAAGGTTGCTTGTTTATCCTCCTGATGAAATGCCTGACTGGGAGCTGTAACTAGGTGCCACTACTCAGTACTGCAAAAGGTATGGTAATAAATATTGATACCCATGAAAAGATCAAAATTCAAAATTCAAAGTACTGTTTTTACTAAACACATATTACTTTTGTACCATCAATAAAGCCAAAAAATTCCAAGTTATACCTTTGTAAGTTGGGGACCATCTCTGTATTATATGAAATTCTTCTGAAAGAAATTTTGTCTCCTGCCGCAACCTGGCTGGGCACAGAAACACAAGCCGCTCAAGGGGGAAACAAAGCTTTATTTAAAAAAGCCGCCAGCGTCCCGTGTGCGCCCTGCTAGCAAGCCGGTCGACCCACGTGTCTCTCCCACCTGAACCGGGGGTCCGGACTTCCCCCGGAAATTCCCTCCTACTATCCTTCCCCAACCAATGGGAACTCTCCCATTTCATGAGTAACATGAGTAACATGAGTCCCGTAACAGGCCGAGGTGAACAGCAGGAGTCCAATTTCCATATGAATGTAAAGCTTAACATAATCATATCATCTCAATGGCTAGCTGGCAGTCACCTAAACCAAAGGTACCATGTATCATAATACTTTTGCTGTGGCTCCTAGCATCTGCCCCCTTCTGTTTAATTAAACAACAGGCAATGTGGCTAGGGACCGTGCCTGTTAGGTATGTCCAATTCAACATATGGTTCTTACCCGTCATCGGAAAACTGACCTCTATGCGTCAGCCTCCTGGCTTAGGTTGATACCACTGCAATGGAATCATACCCGTCACTGACTACCGGTCCAGTATATAGCCATACCTGTGGAATAGGCCTATGCACCAGTGGAGGGGTGAGGTTCTTTGTCTCACCTCTGTTGGCCCCCAAATTTGGCTTTGGTGTTGGTGTGGGGGGGTGAGGTTCTTTGCCTCACCTCAGTTGGCCCCCCAAATTAGATCATCACTAGTAGAAGGGAGGTGGATACAGAAATGCCACGACATCAAGTCAATTGATGGCTCCTTAGGAAAAATAGTAACACTGGTGACACATCAGCTAAGATATTTCAGCACTACCAATTTGCTGTATCAACAAATAGAGCACAATGCATTCAAGTGATACATAGTCCAGGCTAGTTGTGTAAGCAGTTCAAAGTGGAGGAGTCTATCAATATGTCCATTTCATCCCAAAGTAAATCAAGTCCTTGATTGAGCATTTCTTGTTGAGTTATATTGATTGATGTATCAGTTTATACAGTTTACTGTGATAGTTATCATAGGAGCTGTAGTCTGGTTTTATCTTAATCTTCACCGGCACTGGGATGGAGATGGGAATTCTGGCCATGACGCTAAAGAGACATTATCCTGAACAGAATTATTAAATATAATGAAAAGGAAAGGTGAAAGTAAACAAATAGATCTGTTAACCACCTTTAAAAACACATTTTTAACAGCTGTTAACCTAATTTAAATTAAACCATTTAAATCACGTTAATAAAAAAAAATTTTTTTGGATCCATTTATACATGAGCGCTCCTCATAAATGAAATATGGACATACACACATACAGACATACAACACAAAACAGTGCATACATAACATACAACACATAAGACAATAGTAAATAAAGGCCTTGTAGCTATACCTAGGTGAAATCTCCATTGCAATGTTTAAAAACTCCACAGTCAAAAAATAAAACACAGTCAAAAAATAAAACTGATCAGAAAAACATTAACCTAGGTTTGTATGAGCTCAAAAAAAATAAAATAAAAATAAAGTAAAATAAAATAAAATAAAATAGAACTTTATGATGTGGGAAATATGGAAATAATAAAATAGATATTGAAAAAGGCACCGTGGTAAATCACTGTCACAGACGTAAGAATAGCCAGGCTGGAACTCTGGATATCAGCTGTTATGGATTTGAGTCAAATCATCTTCTTTTTCTGTAGAAATTGTTTTAGTTAATCTCTCTGGAATCCAAATTGGTTGCTGTTCTTCCTGTGGAAAGACACAGAGCCCCGACTCCAGACTATTGCTGGGTCCGGGCCTTTCCATTGTCCTGTTAGAATATCTTTCCAAAGTACCTTAGGCTTATGTACATTTTTTGGATACATATGTCTTTCCGCGGCACTAAGTCCTGATGAATCCAAATTTAGAAAGTTTAGAGTAAAAAGGGTTATTTTAAGTTTATCTTTGGGGGGTATATAACCCTTTCCAATTCCCTCCTTTTGTTTTAATAAGTACATTTTAATAGTTTGATGAGCTCTTTCAACTATGCCTTGTCCCTGTGGATTGTATGGGATTCCTGTTATATGAGTAATGCCAAATGATGAGCAAAATTGTTTAAAAGACTTGGAGGTGTAACCAGGACTGTTATCAGTTTTTAACTGTTTAGGAACACCCACAGTGGCAAAATTTTGTAAGCAATGAGCTATAACATCTTTAGTTTTTTCTCCAGGATGAAGGGAGCCCATCAAAAATCCAGAAGAAGTATCAACTGTAACATGTAAATATTTTAATTTTCCAAATTCTGGCAAGTGTGTGACATCCATCTGCCAAATATGGTTAGGTATCAGTCCTCTAGGATTGACTCCAAGATTAACTTGTGGTAAAAAGGTCACACAATTTTGACATTGTTTTATTATATGTCTGGCTTGTTCTTTAGTTATTTTAAAACGTTTTTGTAAAGTATTAGCATTGACATGGAACCTTTTATGAAAATTTATTGCTTCTTCTATTGTGGAGAAAATATGTATGTCATGTGTAGATTTATCTGCTAGTTCATTACCCAAACTAAGGGCTCCAGGCAATCCTGTATGTGCCCTGATATGTCCTATAAATAATGGATCTTTTCTGTCCCAGATTAGACTTTGTATAGCAGAAAACAAAGAGAAAACAGTAGAGGAAGGAGAAATCCTACCAGCATCTTCAAGAGATACAATAGCATTAACTACATACTGACTATCAGAAAATAAATTAAATACAGAATCTTTGAACATCATAAAAGCTTGTAATACTGCATTGAGCTCTACCTTTTGAGCTGATTGTTTGGGTACTAAAAATGTAAAAGTTTGATCAGGAGTAACTACTGCTGCTGTACCATTGTTTGACCCATCAGTGAATATATTTGGAGCATTCATGATAGGGGTTTTTCTTGTCATTTTTGGAAAAACTACAGGATGCTTAGACCAAAAAGACAACAAAGGATTAGATGGCAAGTATTTATCAAATGTAACACTAGATTTACACATGATTATTGCCCAAGTATTTAACTCATTAGCTAACTCATCAATTTGATCCATAGTATATGGAGTAATAATTTTATTGGGAGAAATCCCAAACACTCCCTTTGCTGCTTTTATTCCTTTGAGTATTAATTGCCCTACAGCCTCAGGATATCTAGTAAGAATAGTATTAGGAGAATAAGATAAATGTATCCATAATAATGGACCTTCTTGCCAAAATACTCCTGTAGGAATATTTTTTGTTGGTAGTACAATAAATAATAAAGGCAAACTTATATCAGTTCTATCCAAATGCATATTTTCCATATATGTCTCAATGATTTTTAATGCCTTTCTTGCTTCAGGCGTTAACATTCGGGGTGAATTTGGATCTGATGGACCTTTTAGAATATGAAATAAAGGTCCTAACTCTCCTGTTGGTATGCCTAGATAAGGCCTTATCCAATTTATGTCTCCCAATAACTTTTGAAAGTCATTAAGTGATTTGAGTTGATCTACTCGTATTTGAATTTTTGGTGGACGGACCATGGTTGAGGATAATAGAACTCCTAAATAATTAATTGGAAGATTTAATTGTACTTTATCTATTGCTATCTCTAGGTTATAATTTTTTAATAAGTTTGTAAGCGTGGCATAACATTCTAGCAATGTGTTTTTATCTTTATGTGCCAATAACACATCATCCATATAGTGAAATATCTGTAGTTCAGGATTTTGATTTCTAAGCACCTGGATTGCTTTATTAACATAAATTTGGCACATAGTTGGGCTGTTAGCCATCCCTTGAGGGAGTACTTTCCATTCATATCTCTGATCAGGACCTTCATGATTCAGTGCAGGGATAGTAAATGCAAAATGTGGACTATCCTCGGGATGAATTGGAATTGAAAAGAAACAATCTTTAATATCTATAGCTAAAACATGCCAGGTTTTTGGTAGAGCAGACAATTGGGGAATCCCTGATTGAGCAGGTCCCATAATAACCATCTCATTATTAATGGCTCTTAAATCTTGTAATAATCTCCATTTACCAGATTTCTTTTTAATGACAAAAATGGGAGTATTATGGGGAGATACGGAAGGTTGTATATGTCCTTCCGCTAATTGCTGTTTGACCAGGTCATGGGCTACTTGGATCTTTTCTTTAGTTAGGGGCCACTGAGGAACCCACACTGGTCTTTCTTATTTCCAAGTAATTTTGATTGTCTCAGTGACCCTTTTTGAAAACCCAATCCATGTTTATTTATTTCTTGATCTATTTGAATTGGTGCTGTCATACCTTGTTCTTGTTCTCTTAATCTTTTTTCTTTCCTAAAGCCTTGTTTTGCCCTAGTAGTGGGCGCGTTAGGATTGACGTTATTTGTTAATGTCAATCCTAATTGATCTAGGACATCTCGTCCCCATAAATTTATGGGGAGATGGTCCAATACATAGGGCTGTATAGTCCCTTCACATCCTTCAGGATCCCTCCAATCTAATACCATAGCACTTCTATGGGGATTTGTTGCCACTCCTAGGCCTCTAAGCGTTTGAGTGGCTTGTTGCAATGGCCAATGCCTTGGCCATTCCTGGCGAGATATGATGCTGAGGTCAGCACCTGTGTCCAGCAGCCCATTAAAGTCATGTCCTTGAATATTTAATTTTAGCATAGGGCGAGAATCTAAATTTAAAGACAGCATAGCCCAATCTACACCTGTGGAGCCTAATCCCTTGGAACCTCTTTCTACATTACAACTGGAAAATTTATCATGTAGGCTGGGTATTATTAATAACTGTGCTATTCTATCTCCTGATGAAATTACTGATATACCTCTTGGAGAACTAGCTATAATTTTTATTTCACCCTCATAATCGGGGTCAATTACCCCAGGACTTATCATAAGTCCTTTTAGTGTAGAAGAACTGCGTCCCAATAATAAGCCTACTGTTCCCTGGGGAAGAGGTCCTTTTACTCCTGTGGGAATGATTTGAACTCCCATCTCTGGAGTTAATACTGCTCTGGCAGAGGCACAGATGTCCAACCCTGCGCTCCCTCTAGTTTGTCTGATGAGGGATCTAATGGATAATGCGTCCTGGGCACTACCTTGATGGTGCTGTTGGGTTCCTCCATTGCCCCGTATATATGTGGTTTTGGGCCCTGGGCATTGGGCCCTCCAATCCGTTTTTTGGCAATGGAGCCTGATACCTTTCTCCACGATATCGTGGGTATGCACTCGGTCCTTGCCCGTTTTTTGATAATGGAATACCCTCTATGGTGGTTTGAGAATGGCATTCATTAGCCCAATGTCTCCCTCTATGGCATCGTGGGCAAATACCTGGGATTCTATTCCTTTGATACCTAGCTTTGCTAAACCCTCCTCCCATGGGGCAATTCCTTTTAAAATGTCCTGTTTGATTGCAATTATAGCATGTTTTTGGCTTGGCATCTAAATCCTGTTGTACTGCTGCTAAGACTTGCCCTTGTTCATTAATGTCTCTACATAATTTAATATATGTGTTTAAATCTTCATGTTTCCATGGTCGAATGACCTCTTTGCAGTAACGATTTGCTTGGTCATAAGCCAGTTGTTTTATAAATGGCATTGCTTGTTCTGTATTTTCAAATATCTTAGAGGCTGTCTGAATAAGTCTATCTACAAAATCAGCATAGGGTTCATTAGTTCCTTGTATTACCTCAGATAGTTGACCTTGTAAATCTCCTTGTCTTTGCAAAGTTTTCCATGCTCTAATTGCATCTATAGCAATCTGTGCATATACACCAGGGTCATATCCAATCTGTTGCCCCTGACCCTCATAAGGTCCTTTTCCTAATAGCATTTGCATATTTCGTTCAGGGTAACCGGCTACTGCATTTCGCCTAGCTGTCTCCATGCAGAATTCCTCATTGGCAATTTTCCATAATAAATATTGTCCTCCATTTAGCACAGAGCGACACACGTTAGCCCAATCTGCTGGTGTTAAGTCCCAGTTGGTAATAGATTCGACCATGCTGATTGTAAAGGGGGCTTGAGGGCCATAGTTTGCTACAGCTTCCTTTAATTGCTTTATTATTTTGAAATCTAAAGGATGGTAAACTCGTTGCCCTTCTGCTCACTCAAGTACAGGGCATGCTAACTCTTGGGGTCCTGCCTCAGGATTCTGTCCATCAATTATGGAAACTGAGGGCCGCTCAGCTGCAGGTAGAGTTGTTGGTTGAATTACGCCTTCTGGTGATAGAACGGAGTTAGTAGCAGCCTCCCTACCTGATGACCATTTTTCCCCTGAGCTTGCTTTCTTCAAATCTCTCTCTGTCTGACTAGCTTGAGGGACCTTTTCTTTTGCTTGACCTAATATGTTTTCTACCATAGCCTGGACCTCTAACAATTCACTTAACAGTTTTTTGGTTTGTTTTTTATTAGATTCTAATCTACTATAAAGGTAACGTAACCCAATAAGGTAGGATAGAAGAAAGCCAAAACAGAATGAGACAAAAACGGAGAGGAGAATGGTTATATCAATTTTCTCTCTCTCAGGGCCGAATAACTTCAAACCTTGAGCCAACCATTTTTCCCAGTTAGCCTGAAAAAATTCTAAGGCTAGGGAGCTTGAAATAAAAGCAAAATAAATCAAAATAAGAATACCCATTCTGTCGCCTTTCCTCCGCGGCGAGCGAATACTCACCTCTAATTTTCGGGCGTTCCCCGTCCTGGCCGCCAAATACCGCAACCCGGCTGGGCACAGAAACACGAGCCGCCACAACCCGGCTGGGCACAGAAACACAAGCCGCTCAAGGGCGAAACAAAGCTTTATTTAAAAAAGCCACCAGTGTCCCGTGTGTGCCCTGCTAGCAAGCCGGTCGACCCACATGTCTCTCCCACCTGAACCGGGGGTCCGGACTTCCCCCGGAAATTCCCTCCTACTATCCTTCCCCAACCAATGGGAACTCTCCCATTTCATGAGTAACATGAGTAACATGAGTCCCGTAACAGGCCGAGGTGAACAGCAGGAGTCCAATTTCCATATGAATGTAAAGCTTAACATAATCATATCATCTCAATGGCTAGCTGGCAGTCACCTAAACCAAAGGTACCATGTATCATAATACTTTTGCTGTGGCTCCTAGCAGTCTCCCTCCCAATTTTCTCAGCTTCCCATATTATTTTTCTAAGAATATATTTTATTTCACATGATATGTAGTAATTGTATATATTAATGGGGAACAGTGCTTGTGACATTTTAATACATGTGTATAATGTATAATGATCAGATTAATGATCTACCACTTAAGACATACCTCCTTTCTTTGTGTTGGGAACATTCAATATTTTCTCTACTAGCTATTTTGAAATATTAATTGTCATCAGTGATAGTTATCTCTCTGTGCTATATAATATTAGAAGTTTATTTTTCTTATAAACTGACTTTAACCCATTAACTATCACTTCTCCATATCTCCCTCATCTATAGCCTTCCCTGGCTCTGGTAATAACTAACCTGTTGTATTCTCTACTTTGTTGAGACCAATTTTTACCCTACCTGTAACTGAGAACTTTTGGTATTTATCATTCTGTACCTGACTTACTTCACTTAGCATAATGATCTCTAGTTCCATCCATGTTGTTGAAAATGAAAGATTTTATCTTTTCTTATAGCTGAATAGTATTCCATTGTGAATATGTACCACATTGTCTTTATCCATTTGTTAGTTGATGGGCACTTAGGTTGTTTCCATTTCTTGGTTACTGTGACAATGCTGCAATGGACTTTGGAGTATAGATGTCTCTCTGACATGATGATTTCATTTTCTCTGAATGAATAATGAGGAATGAGATTTCTGGATAATATGGATGTCTTATTTTTAATTTTTTAAGGACCCTCCATACTGCTTTTTTTTACTAATGGCTATGCTAATTTACATTCCCATCAACAGTAAGCAAATGTTCCATTTTCTTCCCCTTCCTCACAAGTGCTTGTTATCTTTATAGTCTTTCTGATATTAGTCATTCTTACTAGGATGAGGTGACAGCTCTTTGAGGTTTTGATTTGCCTTCTGTGATGATTGGTGATGTTGAACATTTTTTCATGTCCCTGTTAGCCATTTGTAAGTCTTCTTTTGAGAAATGTGTATTTTGTTTTTGTTTTGGGTTTTTTTGTTTGTTTGTTTTTGTCTTTTTTTCCCCTTCCTTCCTTCCTTCCTTCCTTCCTTCCTTCCTTCCTTCCTTCCTTCCTTCCCTTCTTTCTTTCTTCTTTCTTTCTTTCTTTTTGTTATTGAGTTTGTGGGATTCCTTATATATATTCTGGATACAAACAACTTGATTCATTGCTAATATTTTCTCACATTCTGTATGTTCTGTATGTTGTCTCTGCACTTGAGAATTTTCTTTATAGTGCATAAACTTTTGAGTTTTATGCAATCACATTTTTGTATTTTTGCTTTTGTTTCCTGTGCTTTTAGGGGCCTGTACAAAAATCATTTTCCATTCCAGAGTCCTAAAACATTTATAGTATGTTTTCTTCTAGTAGTTTCTGTTTCACATCAGATACTAAAGTCGTTAATCCATTTTGAGTTGATCTTTGTAACTCCTGAAATGTAAGAGTCTAGTCTCATTCTTCTGTATGTGAATATCCAATTTCCCCAGCACCCATTTATTGAAAAGACTATAATTGGCTGTGGATGCATGGTTTACTTCTAGTCTCTCTTTTCCATTCATCTATGTGGCTATTCTAATGTCAATACAGTACCATTGTTATTTTTATTATTAAATCTTTGTATGTGTTGAAGTAGGGTAGCATAATGCCTCCTACTTTGTTCTTTATGCTCACATTGACTTTGGCTATTCATGAATTTTTGTGGTTCCACATAAATTTTAGGATTGTTTTTCTAATTCTGTGAAAAATATCATGATATTTTGATAGGAATTGCACTGATTTTTGTAATCTCTTTGGTTAGTATGGATATTTTAACAATGCTGATTCCACTAATTTGTGAATATGGAATGTCTTTCTTTTTTTGTGTGTCCTCTTCAATTTCTTTCATCAATATTTTATAATTTTTATTATAGAGAGCTTTCACCTCTTCAGCTAAATTTATTCTTGGGTATTTTATTTCTGGATGTTTTGATTACTGTAACTTTGTTATATGTTTTGAAATAGTATTTATTATAGTCAGGCTTTTTGCGGCTTGACCAAAAGACTTGACATGAACAATTTTAGAGGAGGAAAAGTTTATTTTGGAGCCCATGGTTTCAGAAGTCTCAGTTCATAAATAGCTGGCTCTGTTGCCCTGGGTCTGAGGTGGGGCAATACGTCACAGCAGAATGAAACAGCATAGGACATGGCTGGCACCAGGAAGAAGAGAGAGATCCCTGATGATCAAGGACAAATATACTCCCCAAAGACATACCCCCAGGGACCCACCTCTTGTAGCCACACCTTATCTGTCTATAGTTACCACCCAGTTAATCCCTGTCTGGAGATTAATGCTGTGATTAGGCCAAAACTTTCATAGCCAAATCATTTCACCCCTATGCTTTCTTGCATTGTGTCACATATGAGCTTTTGGGGGACACCTAAATCTAAAACATAACACTATTGCAATTGGGATTGCTTTTATGATTTCTATTTTGACTATACCATTTTAAAATCTTTGGGCCAACAGTGCCTAAGGATTCAAATTTTTCTATATCCTCATCAATAATTATTATTCCTTTCCTTCCTTAAATCATAATAGATAGGTATGGTTGAAGTCTCATTTTGAATTAGATTTGCATTTTCCTGATGATTAGTGAAATTGACTATCTTCTCATATTCCTTGTATCTTCTTCAGAGAAATGTTCTTTCAAGTCATTTGCCTGTTAATCTGATCATTTTAAAAGGAGTTTTACTTATTGATCTATAGTAATTCTTTATGTAGTCTGAATATTATTCATTATCCCATGTATGGTTTACAAATATTTTCTCTAATTTCAAAGGTTTGCCTCACTTGGTTGATTGTTACCTTTGTTTCACAAAAGGGTTTAAGTTTGATATAGTCCCAACTATTTTTGCTTTTGTTATCACAGATGAATGTTATGGAGCTTTCCCCCTATAGTTTTCTTTAGTCATTTTACTGTTTCATTCCTTATTTTTAGATCTTTAGTCCATTTTATGTTAATTAATTAATTTATTTTTAGTTGTCAATGGACCTTTATTTTATTTATTTATATTTGGTGCTGAGAATTGAATCCAGTGCCTCACACATGCTAGGCAAATGCTCTACCCCTGAACTACAACCCAGTCCCCCTTTTGTGTTAATTTTTAAAAGCAGGTATGAAATAGGGGTTCATCTTCATTCCTTTCATGTAGATATCCAGGTTCCCAACAGTATTTGGAAAAAAATAGAGACTATATTTTCACTATTGTGTGATCTTGGCATACTTAGAAAAGATAATTTGACTATACTCATGAGTGTTTATTTCTGGGATGTTTATTAAATTTCATTGGTCTTTATGTTTCTCTTTATGTCAATACTGTGTTGTTTTGATTACTGTAGCTTTGTAATATATTTTGAAATCAGGTAGTATGTTTTCCAACTTTTTTTCTTGTCTGTTTTGTTTTGAGAGTTCATAAGAACTTTATGATTATTTTTCCTAGTTTTCACAAAATACCTTTGGAATTTTTAATAGGGATTGCATTGAATCTACAGATCACTTGGGTTATATGGACATTTTAAAATGTTAAGTCTTACAATACATGAACAGCATTTTTTCAGTTATTTGTGAATTCTTTAATTTCTTTCATAAATTCCTTGAAATTTTCAGTTTGTAAGTCATTCACCTCTTTGATTCAGTTTATTCTTGAGTATTTTACTCTTTTTGATGCTATTATAAATGGGATTATTTTCTTTATTTCATTTTTGGATAGTTTTTAGTTTATAAAAACATTTGATTTTTGTATTAAACAACTTTGATGAATTTATTGGTTCTAACAGATTTTTTTTGTGTGTGTGATATCTTTAGGGTTTTCAACATATAAAATCATATCATCTGTAAACAGAGATAATGTTACTTCTTTATTTCCAATTTTGATGTCTTTTGTTTCTTTTTATTCCCTAATTGCTTTAACTGGAACTTTAGTTCTATAACTGAAATCATAGGACTACCTGTTCTTATAGAAAAATATTATATTTTTTCACCATTTATATATGTGAGCTGTGAGGTTTTCATGTATGACCTGAAATATGCTAAAGTAATTTCCTTCTATACCTAGCTTCTTAAATGTTTCTATTATGGAAGGATACTAAATTTTGTCAAATTAATTTTGTCAATTTTTTCTACATCCGTTGAGATGGCCATGTAATTTATGTCCTTTGTTGTAATGGTGTGGTGTATTTTATTCATTGACTTTCAAATATTAAAATGTCATCATATATCAAGGGTTAATCTCACTTGGTGATAGTGCACAATTCTATGCTGATGAATTCACTTCACCTGCATTTTGTTAAGGATTCTTGCATCAGCACTCTTCAGGGATATTGATCTGTACCTTGTATTTTGTTTTCTTTGTCCAGCTTCATTTCAGAGTAATGGTATCCTTTTATAATTGAGCTTGTAAATGTCTCCTCCTATTCAATTTCTGGAGGAATTTTTGAAAAATCATCTTTAATTCTTTAATTCATTCTTTAATTCTTTGATGTAGTTCTGTAGTGATGGCATTAGTTTTCAGATTTTTCTTTCTCTAGAGAGATTAGACCAACACAATTTTAGGGCCTGGCAGTTGATGATCTCCACTGGGAGTCTGGATCTTATTGGCCTCTCAAAAATTCTACCTGTGGAGCCTGGATGGTGGTGCATACCTATAAACCCAGCAGCTTGGGAAGCTGAGGCAGGAGGATTAAGAGTTCTAATTAAATCCCATTACTGGTTATATATCTATTTGGATTTTCTATTTATTTATGATTCAGTCTTTGTAAGTTGTATACACCTAGGAATTTGTGTATTTTATCTAGGTTATCTAATTTGTTGGTATAGAATTGTTTATAGTACTCTCTTATGATTGTTTTATTTATTTTTGTAGTATTAGTTATACTTTCTCCTCTTCTGATTTGAGTCATCTCTTTTATTAATTGATTAATCCAGCAAAAATTTGCTAAATTTGTTGATTTTTTCAAAACACCATTTCTCAGATTTTTTTCTATTGTTTTTCCCTTCTATTTTTTCACTTATTTGTCTTTTAATCTAGTTACTTACTTTTTCTTCTGCTACTTTCAGTTTAGTTTGTTGTTTTTCTGTTTCCTTGAGGAATGACGTTAGTTTATTGATTTGAGATCCCTCTTGTTTTAAACATATTTACTGTTATAATTTTTTCTTAGCACTCTTTTTGCTGCATCTCATGTTTTGCTTTCATTTTTGTTTGTTTTATGATATTTTCTAACCTTCATTTTGATTTCAAGATTGTGTTAAGTTTCACATATTTGTGAATTTTCTACTTTCCTAAAGTTATTGATTTTTAATCCATTCCAATATGATCAGAAAAGATAGATGGTGTGGTTCATTTAAAAATTTGTTCTGACTTGCTTGTGGCCTAATCTGATTCATTTTCCTGGGGAAATGTTCTGTGGTATACTTGAGAAAAATGTATATCTGCTTGAGTTGGGCTTTGTGTTTTATATATGTCTATTAAGTTGCCTATGGTCTTTTTTAGTCCTGTTTTCTTATTGATATACTTTCTGATTGTTCTATCCACTACTCTTGTATTATCTATTTTTCTCTTCAATTCTTCATAAATTTGGGTTCTTTCACTAGTTAGGGTATATAAATTTATAAGTGTATATCTTCCTGCTGCATTGACTCCTATGTCAGACCCCCATACCTGTAGGTTCCATGTTAATGGATGAAACCAGTATATATAAAAAATACTTGCTTTTCTTTCTTCTTGGGTTATGGAGGGAGGCACAAGGGCTGGGTGTTGTTGACCTTTTCCTCTTTTTGTGTGGCTCACTGATCTGCCAGTTGGAAGGGCCTAAGACTGAGACTTGTTGAAATAACTCTAAGCTTCCATTCTCACCACTATAAGGTAGGATGGAATGAGAAAAACTGTCAGTTGGAGTTTTGTCTGCACAAAGCTGACAGGGTGGGGCTGCTGCAGAGTTCTATGGGAGGATTCCATAGGCTGGGGCTTGGGTGGTAATCAGGCTTTGTCGGGTGGTGTCTGCCCTAGAGAGATTAGACCAACACAATTTTAGGGCCTGGCAGTTGATGATCTCCACTGGGAGTCTGGATCTCATTGGCCTCTCAAAAATTCTACTTGTGGAGCCTGGATGGTGGTGCATACCTATAAACCCAGCAGCTTGGGAAGCTGAGGCAGGAGGATTAAGAGTTAAAAGCTAGCCTCAGCAAAAGCTAAACAACACAATGAGACCCTGTCTCTAAATAAAATACATAATAGGGCTGGGGATATGGCTCAATGATGAAGTGCCCCTGAGTTCGATTTCCAGTACCCACCACCCCAAAGAAAGAATTCTACTTGTGGGCAGGGAAGCCAATCCTCCACACACTCTATTGTCTATGAACTCAGTCTTCTTAGGCTTAGTCCCTGAGTGTATTCACACCTGCCTGTTCAGATTCCTGATGAGCTTCAGCTGTTCACATGAGCTTCCAGACTCAAAGGAAAAGTGAGTTGGGCTCCTCTTTGTTTTTCTGACTTGAATTCCATTGGGTACAATATTCGCTGTGATTGTTTCACTTACGTTCTCCTAGGTATGCTCTAAGTCTCATGGTAGGTGTGTTCGCTAGGACAGTATGACTGTATTTGCCATGCTCTCCTGGCTCCTGAAACTGCCGCATGGCTTCCTCAAGATGGCTCCCTCTTCAGTTGTCTGTAGCCAGTTGATAAAAACAGAGCACCTACCTATCTTCCCTCCCTCCCTCCCTTCCTTCCTTCCTTCCATCCTTCCTTCCTTCCTTCCTTCCTTCCTTCCTTCCTTCCTTCCTTCCTTCCTTCCTTCCTTCCTTCCTTCCTTCTTAATTCTAATCAGTTATACATGACAGTAGAAATCTCTTCAATTCAGTGTACACAAATAGAGCAGAATTTTTCACTTCTCTGGTTGTGCATGAAGTAGAGTTATACCATTCATGCAATCATACATGTACCTAGGGTAATGATATCTGTCTCATTCCACCATCTTTCCTACCCCTTCCCTTCGCCTCATCCAAAGTTCCTCTGCTTATCCCATATAACCACCCCCCATACGGATTAGCATCCACATATCAGAGAAAACATTTGTCCCCTAGTTTTTTGAGATTGACTTATTTTGCTTAGCATGATATTCTCCAGCTCCATCCATTTACCTACAAATGCTATAATTTTATTCTACTTTAATGCTAAGTAACATTCCATTGTGTATATGTACTACAGTTTCTTTATCCACTCATCTATTAAAGGGCATCTAGGTTGCTTCCACAGTTTAGCTATTGTGAATTGTGCTGCTATAAACATTGAAGTGGCTGTATTATTGTAGTATGCTGTTTTTAAGTCTTTAAGGTATAGACCAAGGAGTGGGATAGCTGGGTCAAATGGTGGTTCCATTCCAAGTTTTCTAAGTAATCTCCATACTGTTTTCCATATTGGTTGCACCAATTTGCAGTCCCACCAACACTATGTTAGTGTGCTTTTCCTCCACATCCTAGCCAAAACTTATTGTTGCTTGTATTCTTTATAACTGCTATTCTAATTGAAGTGAGATAAAATCTTAGAGTAGTTTTGATTTGCATTTCTCTAATTACTAGAGATGTTGAACATTTTTTTCATATATTTGTTGATTGATTGTATTTCTTCTGAGTAGCATCTGTTCAGATCCTTAGCCCATTTATTGATTGGGTTATTTGTTTTTTGGTGTTAAGTTTTTGAGTTCTTTATATATCATGGAGATTAGTGCTCTGATGTGCATTTGGCAAAATTTGCTCCCAAAATGTAAGCTCTCTCTTCACCCCATTGATTGTTTCTTTGCTGAGAAGCTTTTCAGTTCGAATCCATCCCATTTATTGATTCTTAATTTTATTTCTAGTGCTTTAGGAGTCTTGTGAAGGATGTCAGGGCCTAATCTGACATGATGACATTTGGGCCTACTTTTTATTCTATTAGGGTCTCCCTTTTGGAGATTCTGGGGACCTTTGAAAACTTTTTCTGGAAGCTATGACTATTCCAGTCTTATGCATCTATTTCCCAATTAGAGAGATTTGCCAGTAATTTCCTTTTTTTTAAAAAAATGTCTTTATGATTTTTTTTATTTTGTTTATTTTTATGTGATGCTGAGGATAGAATCCAGTACCTCACACATGCTAAGCAAGTGCTCTACCACTGAGCTGCAACCACAGCCCCTAGCACACACATTTTTTTTTTTTTAAAGAGAGAATGAGAGAGGAGAGGGAGAGAGAGAGAGAAAGAGAGAGAGAGAATTTTCCAACATTTATTTTCTAGTTCTCGGCGGACACAACATCTTTGTTGGTATGTGGTGCTGAGGATCGAACCCGGGCCGCACGCACACCAGGAGAGCGCGCTACCGCTTGAGCCACATCCCCAGCCCAGTAATTTCCTTTTAAGAACTCTTAATCTCTTGTTTCCTCTGATGTTTGTATATAGTACCATAGGTTCTCTAGTGCTACAGTAAGTAGCAAGGTGCTTTTCAACCCTTTATTTTAGTGGCTCCAAGTGCCTAAAGTATTTAGTTTTCTTATAAGCTCTCCAAATCAGGTGAGAGAGAAAGCAGTTTCTTGGGAAACTTCCCCCAAAACTAGAATACCAAATCATATTCTAGGTTTTTCCTTCTCTTCCAAGGGAGAGGTTATGGGTTGGATATATTCTTTCAATTACACAAAAGCCCTGAATTATCTGCAACACTGTAGGCCATCTAAACTTTTCTGATTCTTTTAGTGCTATAAACCATGTAGCACAGAAACTAATCCCTTAAGTTGCCTTCAATCCTTTACTCTTCTCTTTTTCCCTAGGGAGAAGTTCTGAGCCAAGTGGACCTGTGCTGGCTTGTAGAATGGGCAGTAATGAAAAAAAAAAAAGGGCTCATCTTATCTTTTTTACTGTAGCTGTACGTGGCTTTGCATTCACCAGGGATACTGCATGTTTTTAACTGCTTTCTATAATTGTTACAAAAGAATTTGGATTCTCTATTGTTAATTCAGTGGAAAGAGGTCTGAAAGTTCTTATCCCACCGTCTTATCAATGTCATTTCTGTTATAATGAAGTTTTACATTTTAAGTTTGTGTGAGTTTCTACAAAATATATAATGTATTAAAGTTAGAATTTATACTATAATAGGAGGAAATAACACTGATACAGCCCATAGTTTTCTTTAAAAATGGTTTTACATTTAGTTCTATACAGGTAGAATTTATTTAGGATTTTTTCTAATATGATTATTTTAACTCTTAGTTTGAACTTTCATATAATTAACAGTCAAAAGTTATCCATTGGTAGAATATCAGTGTCAAAACCTAGAGTATCTAGGTGATAGAATGAAAAATATGACCATTATAAAAATGTGAAAGAGCAAATATTCATTGATTAGAGGGAAAAAGTTCTTGATTTAAGATTTAAAAGTAGATTATTAGGGTTAGTTAAAATTGCTAGAGTTCAACTCCTATTGGAATTTTGTTTAAGAGAATGAGGGATATATATATATATATATAAATATATATATATATATATGAATATATATCTTTTTGTCTGAATTAAAATATAATACTAATGCTGTAGAACATAGATTTATATATACACACATTTATGTATTCATATATTGAGAATATAGATGTTGTATAATATGTTGTAGTAGGAAAAGGGGAAAGAAGGTGGCTATAAAAGTCTAAAGATGCAGGAAAACTTAGGCTATCTATTATTTCAAAATGTAAGCATTTAAATATTTAGAATGTTGCTGGAAAAATTTTAAAGTGCCCAAGAAACAGACTATGTGGTTTCAACACTACATTTTAGTTTCACCTTATGTCTTGATATGTGCATATGGAAATTATAAAATTAGAATATTTTTTCTTTGTTTCAAGGTCATTAAAAGATCTATGGAGCAGAGGGTATGTTGTGATATTTAGAGTGGATCCCTGGGGGTGGGGGTACAGAGCAAGAGGATTTTTTGTATGTTTAAGAAAGTTACATTTTAGAATAGAATTTAGAATAGAAATGATCAGAATAATGCCATTATTGTTACCTATGATTATTAAGTAAATGTTGGATCCAGTTTTTGAAATACCCACGAAATATAGATATTATGAGTTATAAATTTTGCTCTGTTAAGGAGTAATTTACTTTTCTTCAGGTATTTCTAGTATTTTTTAAAATTTTTATTTCTAAGTGCATTATGACTTTATTCTATGCATATGGAGTAGATTATCAAGTTATGAAAAAAGATCCTGCAATATAAGCTATACAAGATGATATATTATGATTAAGAAGATAGTATGACAACTTTCTTAATATTTTACCTCATTCTCTTAAGAAGGTTTTATCTATGAATTAAAACAATTCTATACAAATGCAGTAGAACAGATTTATTTTAAAAAGAAATAATAATATTGGGAAATTTTTATAGATGCAAGAATATATTAAATTTAAGTCCATTGAGATATAAGAACTAGAATTTTTGTATTCCATCATGACGATGACATTTTTAAATTAATGTTTTAATTTGTTATACATAACAGTAGAATACATTTACGCACTTTGATATATCATAAATAGATGGGATATAATTTCTCATTTTTCTGAGTTAACATGTTGTAGAATCACTTTGGTCATGCAGTCATATATATACATAAAGTAATAATGTCTGTTTCATTCTACTATCTTTCATATCCCATATCCGCTTCCCTCCCCTCCCTTCACTTCCCTCTATCTAATCTAAGATAATGCTATTCATTTTTTTAAAAAAGTGGTTTATTGAGGTATAATTTACATGCCAAATAATTCACCCTTTGTAAGCATGTAATTCAATGATCTATAGTATATAAGGTCACACAACTGTTACAATAAACCAGTTTTGGAATTTTTTATTACACTGTATTGTTTTCCAAAGGCCATTTGCAGTCAATTCTTATTTTCTCTGCTTTTCACTATAAATTTGCTCTTTTTGGATTTTTTTTAATGAATGGAATCCTACATACATAATCTTTGTGTGACTTCTTTGATTTAGCATAAAATTTTTCAGGTTCTCTAATATAATGGATCCAAAGTCCATATTTCATTAATTTTTTTCCTCAATAATATTCCATTTATGGATATACTATATTTTATTTATCTACTGACTGGTTGTTTGGATTTTGGATTGTTTTCAGTCTGGGGCTTCTATGAATAATATTGAAATGTATATTTGTCTAGCAGTATCTGTGTGGACACATTTGTATTTTCTTTTTTAAAATATTTTTTAGTTGTCAATAGACCTTTATTTTATTTATTTATATGTGGTGCTGAGAATCAAACCCAGTGCCTCACACATGCTGGGCAAGCACTTTGCCACTGAGCCACAACCCCAGCACACATTTGTATTTTCTTGCCTAATTGCTGTAAGACTTTTGGTATAATGTTGAATAAAAGAATTGATAGTGGGAGTTCTTGTCTTTTTCTTGGCATTGAAGGAAAAGCATTCCACTTTTTACTGTAAATATGATGTTAGGTGTGAGTTTTTCATATATGATCTTTATCTTGTTGAGATGCATTCCTTTTATATCTAATTTCTTGAGATTTTTAATCATAAAAGGATAATACATTTTGTGAAATGCTTTTTCTGCATTTATTGAGACAATCAGAAAATCTTTATTTTGTCTTCCATTAATGAAGTGTAAAAGATTTTTATATTTGCATATGTTAAACTACCCTTAACTTTTTGAGAAAATCCCATTTGATCGTGGTGAATAATTTTTTAAATTTGCTATTGAATTCACTTTAGTTGTGCTTTGTTGAGGATTTTTGCCCCATGTTTATCAGGGATATTGGCTTATACTTTTCTTTTCTTGCAGTGTCCTTATCCTTTATTAGAATAATACTGGCCTTAGGAAATATAATTTTCCCTCAATTCACTTCTTTTTGCAATTTTGAGAAGGATTGGCATTATTTCTTATTTGAATATTTAATGAAATTCACCAGTGAAATAATAAGGTCTTGAGCCTTATTCATAGGTGATTTTTTTTGTTAATGAGTCAGTCTCCTTACTTGTATTGGTCTGTTCAGATTTTCTATCTCTTCTCAGTTTTGTCTTGGTATGTAATCCAATTAATTGGCATATACTTGTACACAGTAGTTCCTTATGATCTTTGTATTTCTGTGACATAAATTGTAATGTATATATTCTCTTTAGTTATTGACTTTATGTGAGTTTCATCTTTTTTTCCTTAGTCTGTCTGAAGCTTACCATGAATGAATAAGAATTTCTGTTGCTCCATATTCTTGATTGCATTTGGTGTGTTGATGTTCTGAATTTTGGCTATTGTGATATGTGTGCAGCGGTATTTCAATGTTTTAATTTGCATTTCTTAATGGTGTGGGATATGTAACATCTTTCCATGTGCCTCCTTGTCATCTATATATCTTCTTAAGCCCATTTAAAAATTGTTGTTCATTTTTTAATGTTGAATGTCAAGATTTCTTTGTATTCTTCAGATAACTAATTTATTCAAAATGTCTTCTTATATTATTTTATCTCTGTTGCTTTCTTTTCTCATTCTATTCACAGTGTCTTCTTTCCTTACTTTTGATAGTTTGACATTTATTGTTAAACTGTGTTTGTTTGTACATAATTGCCTCTCCCTCCACTGGCCACCAACTGGTCTCCCAGGAGGAAAAGGAAGCAAAGATGGCTCTAAATGACTCTTAGCTGCCACTTTGGGCCTTATAAAATGAGACCAGTGTGCTCTACCTTCCACCATGAAGCAAAAACTCTAATTTCCAGTTAGACTTCATAAGGAGACAGCAGGCTCTATTCCTTGGGACTCAAGGTGAGGCTGAACATCATGACGGAGTGTTTGGCAGAGGGAAGCAGCTTCATAGTAGAAGGCAAACCCAATGCCATAGTTTTTTTTTTTTCCTCCAGTTACTCTGATAAATTTAGATAGCACTATTGAAATAACAGCAATGCTGGCTGCTAGAATGTTATTGTTAGGATCTTGAATGTCCTCCAAATGCTCATGTTTTGAAGGCTTGGTTCCCAGTGCAGCAATGTTCAGAGACAGGTCTTCTGGGAAGTGATTGGATTATAAGGACTCTGACCTCATCAGTAATCCACTGATGAATGAATAATTTGATAGCATTATTGGGAGATGGTGGAAACTCTAGGAAGTAGAGCCTAGTTGGAGGAAGTTTATTGGGGGTCTGCCTTGGAAGTGGCTTGTCCCTGGTCCTTTTCCTCTCTTTCTCTGGTGCTTAGCTGCCATGAGGTTAGCACACCCTTCTATCTTGATAATCTTGTCTTGCCTCAAACCAAAATTAATGGCCCAGCAGAAACCTCTAACATAGAGATCCAAAATGAATCTTTCTTCATTTAAGTTGGTTTTGATAGGTATTTGTCCCAGTGATGAAAAGCTGATACAAACATGATAATATGTTGACTGTGCAGTTTATGAGGCCTTTCTCAATGGTAGAACTTCTTGTTAGGGTTGTTAGCCTGGTCAATGAGTAACTGATTTGGGGTGAACTGTTTCCCATAGGCAGCCTAATACTATTTGAGCCAGTCTATTACCTTCTTAGTATTATACAGATTCACAAAGCAGAAGTGCTCTCCAAAGCAAGTGGAGAAGCCAAGAGCAAAGACTGTTCCAGTGTCTCCTGTGGCACTTGCAGCCAAGATGCTTACATTCACAAATCTTTTTACTGGGTGGTGATGTATCTCTTTGTCAGAGGAAACCTTAGACTTAGGAGAAAACCTCAGATTTACCAAAATACTGACTATGTCTGAATTCAAAGCTTATTCTTTGAATGCTTCTTGGTTTAGTCAGCTTTTTCACTGCTGTGACTAAAAGGCCCAATCAGTGCATTTGTAGAGGAGAAAAGGTTTATTTAGTGTCTCAGTTTCAGAGGTCTCCATCCATAGACAGCAGGCTCCATTCCTTGGGACCCAAGGTGAGGCTGAACATCATGGCGGAGTGTTTGGCAGAGGGAAGCAGCTCACGTGGTGATCAGAAAGCAGAGAGAGGTCTCCTTCTACTTGCCAGATACAAATATATTCCCCAATGCCACATCCCAATTCCCACCTCCTCAGCTATAATCTACCACTTTAGTTAGCACTCAGTTAATTCCTATCAGGGGATTAATTCACTGATTGGTTTAAAATTCTCAAAACCCAATTGTTTCTCCTCTGAACCTTCTTGCATTGTCTCACATGTGAGCTTTTGGGGGGAAACCTTACATGCAAACCATAACATTTCTGATCAAAGTAAAAACCCTTTCCAGACCCTTGAACAGCATCTGTTTCAGCAGTTCTAGGCTTCTACCTCCTAAATGCTCTCTATAGGTCTTGCCTAGATCTTCTGCCACATGTTTGGCTACATCCACTGTAACTTCATTTGCCAGTGTAGCAGCACCCATAGAAAAGCCAAAGATTCCCTCAGGGAATCTAGCTTTCTGGAGGATTCATATGACTTCAGACATCATGGGTGCAAGGCACTTGGTGGTATAGAAACCAGGTCCATCTTTAACCATAGTGATGATCTTCCTCTACCTGTTACACCTGAAGCAATTGTATCCTTGGATGTCTTTTTACTTATGATCTCAAACAGCTGTGTCTTGTCCATAGGAGAGAAGTAATACAGTCACTCTCTCAAGTCTTTTGCCAACAGCAGCAATTTTGGCAGCAATTTGATTAGAAAAACAGTGATCTGGGATCCCTACTGTTACTTCCTTTAGTACTCTGTGCTTAAGACTAAGGTCCTCAAAAATATCTTCAATCACCATGTTGGCCTTTTCAAAACTCTGGTAATTAAGTTGCCTAGCCAAGTTGCTGAAAATAGAATTTCTTTCTAATAATATTAGAACTTCCTTATTTATTTTATCAGACAATATTTTTGAATACTTGCTATTCTTGGCCCTTCCCAGCCTGTAGCATCTTTTAAATGCAGTCTTCAGTCCTTTATTCAGGTGATGCTACCTCCCTGTCTGCCCTCCACCAAGAGTAGCTAGGTGCTTAATGTTCTTCTACAGAGATCCAAATTTATTTTTCTTGAACAAGACCTAACTATGATTGTAATGGTTAATTTGATTTGTCAACTTGGTTGGGTTAAGAGATGCTGATGATTAAAAGGTTCTGGGTGTATCAATGAGGGTGTGTCAAGGAATGATTAGCATGTGGGATAGCCCACTGGAGACCCTCCCTAAGTGTGGGCAGCACAGTCCAATAGGATGATGGCTTGGATGGAATAAAAGTTGGAAGAACAAGGAAGCAACAGCAGATGCAAGCTCAATTCTTCTTAAATGGGTTTTGATTGCTGCTGCGATCAACTGAGGATATGAACTCTTGATTCTTAGTCTTCCAAAGCAGACTTTGACAGTGATTCTTGAGAAACCTTTGGTCTTGGACTAGGGTAGCACCTTTGATCCCTCTTGTTCTAGGGCTTCAGCCTCTTGAACTGTGCAGCAACTGGTTCTTTTAGCTCTCCAGCCTGCAGGTGGCTATTAGGGACTATTCAGATTCTGTTTGCTTAAGCTGACCTAATGAAAACCCCTTTTATAATTATACTTCCTGTTGATTCTGTTCCTCTAGAGAATCCTGACTAATACAATGATAGTCCTATAAAGGCCTTTAATCTTTGGTCATTGCAAGCTCTTCAAATTTGAGAATTGATGAGATAACCAGCATCATTCCCTTGATTGGATCTAGTCTTTATCACATACTTTATTTTCAGAGGTGCTGGATAATGACCTTCAGTCTGCTTTCACACTTTTTCTTCCACCTTTTTGTTTCCTGACAAATGGAATATTCATGGTGTATGATGTCAATTTTTTCATCAATATTTTATGTCTTTAGAGAGATCTTATCTGCTAGTCCTTTGGAAAACTAACTGTAGCTTTTTCTAAGTATCCAAATATTTGTGACTCTGGAGATTTTCATCTTGGTCTTGGGGATTCCACCAATTGGTCAACCAGTTCCATTTTCTTTGTACTAATGTTTCTAATAATGAGCATCATGTCAAAAGCAGTGGGCACAACTGATATTTTGGATAACATTTGTGTGCCTTCTGCTGCTGGTAAGGTATTTACTAATGCTTCATGACAACTAATATTATTTTTATATCTTTTGTTGCTGTTCTGTAGTGGCATAAAATGGCAAGTTCAAGACTTCCTTCTAAGCACAATCCACTGATGACAGCACAGGAAACTTTGTGAACTTTGCAAGTCTGTCTATCTGTGCCCCCCCCTCTCTGTCTCTGTCTCTGTCTCTGTCTCTCTCTCTCTCTCTCCCCCTCTCTCTTTCTTTCCCTCTCTCTCTCTTTCTTACAATCATGGTATGGGGATCAAACCCAGGGCATCATGTATGCCAGGCAAGCAATCTACCATTGAGCCACGTCCCTAGCCCAAGTTTCTCCAGCATTCTCTGTCCTCCCTGTGTATTTATGTTACTTCCTGAGGGGCCTTATAGACTGCTAACATGTTGATTTCAGCTGTAAACAAAGCAACCTGGCTCTGATAAGATAAGGATGACACTTCTGATTTAGTCAGTGGTCCAGATTTTGTTCATTACGTCTGCAAATTCGTATAGTGGTTCTTTATTCAGTAAATTTACCTTTAAATTGAATGAATTAATTTGAATAACTGTCACATCCCCTTTGACTCAATAGTTATTACAGACCTGATCTGCAAAGCAGAATACCCTGTAAAATTGAGGCAAATATAACTCTGGGAACAGAAAGTTCCTTCAGGTAGTGTAGAAGGTGAGGCTGCCAGTTGCCCAGAAGGCTACAACCTTGAGCTAGAGAAGATGAAAATTGAGAGTGCTTCTCTTTTCTTCTATTTCTGATTTGTTGAATTTTAATAATTATGATTGGTTTCTAGAATTTGCCAAATACTTTTCTCCATTAATTAAGGTGCTTTTGTCCTCTTTTTAACTAACATAGTATATGATTGCATTATCTAATTTTTATACATTAAATAAACCTTGTATTCCTGGATCAATCCATTTGGTCATTAGGTATTACATATAATAATCAACAGTATAATGCTTTTTATATGTTACTGGCATTTGGGGCAATATTTGTATGCCTCCTGCTACTGGTAAGATATTACTGGATGTATCTTTCTAATATTAAGGATTTTTTCTATGTTTACAAGGAATGTGTACAAGAAAAAGAATGTTTTCAATTTTGGTATAAGGGTAATAGAATGGATTGGGAAGTGTTCTTTTCTTTTTGAAAGATTATAAATGGTTGGCATTATTTCGTCATTAAATATATTAGAATTAATTAGTGAAGCCATATTTTTATTTTAAATGAGTAGATCATATTGCTTTTATATCAGTAATAACTTCACATTAAATTCTATATAAAATTCAAATTTCTTGCAAAAGTCTACAAACCCCAGTGTATAGACAACCTGTCTAAATCTGACTTTTCCTACCACTTTCTAATTTGCACACTAAACTCTAACTTCATGGGCCTTTTTATATACTTGAATATTCTAGTCTAAGGGTTTTGTCTGTCACTTGATATTCTTTCTATTCTGGTTTTTTTCTCATCAATTATATATTAATTCAAATGTCATTGCCTCATATAATTCTTCCCAGCCTACTCACCTTCATTGATGCCCTGGTGACGCATTAGCTTCTAACTCTGTAGTCTTTTTCTTTTCTTAGCACTGATTAGTATTTGAATAAAGGACAAAATCTTAATGTTTATTTAGCATATATTTTCTATTATCCCTTAAATATAAGCTCTGTAAAGGCAGATCTGGCCTTTATGTAGTCTTTCTCATTTCCTGCTATACTCCTTGCATCTAAAACAGTGCTGGAACTCACTGAAACCTCAATCATTAATTGTGTGATAAGTAAATAAAATGAACTTTCTCAGGGTCCTGCTGGAGTTTAGGAAAATAATTAGTGTGATCTTTTCTGATAGTATTTAAAATCCATAAAATAGATAAGAATAGCTTGATAGAGATCATTAAAGATTAATTTTTTAGTATTTCCAATTTTTTGGACAGATAATAACTATATCTTTTCTTTATAGGGTAGAGTATGTTATTTCAGTATATTCATACATTATGTGTTGATCAACTCAAGATATTTATGTTATTACCTCAAAGATTTTTCATTTCTTTGTGATGAGAACATTCAAGATCCTCCCTGCTTATTGTTTTTTAACCATTTTGAATTATACAACATGATAGTGTTAACTATAAGCACATTTCTGTGTAATAGAACACAAGAACTAATTTTTCCTATCTGGCTGTGACTTTGTTCCTATTAAACAATCTTTTCTCATATACCATTCTCCTTACCCACCCCAACCTCAATACCACTGTTCTATGTCTCTCAACTCAGATTTTTAAGAAATAATTTTTTGTGTTAAAATTATTTTGTGTTAGTTTGTGTGTGTAAATAATGTTTACAATAGTGTAGCATCAGTGTTGTCAAAACACTGTGTTGGTCATATGGGAAATAAGAACAGAACAGGTTGGGATCTTCAGGTGTAATTCCTTCCTCCTGCAATTTCAGGGATTAAACATAATTAAACAGGGGTATTTGTGTAAAAAAACCCCCAAGTTATTAATATCCCATAACATCCTGTAAAAATCTATAGTAGCCATAAGCACCTTGAACCTAGGTTTTCTTCTGCATTTTCATGTTTAAAATAAAAAAACCTCTAATGAAAAATGCAAGGCAATTCTCATTTTCTTAATGGAAATATACCACTAAAGTTTTTGGTTTACTTAGGTTTTTAAGCTCCTAGAAATGTAGGTTAAATAATGTAATATCCATTTAAAATATTACAGTTCGAAATTTAGGGTTGACCTTAAGAAGATGGCTCAAGCAGCTGTTTCAATTGCCTCATTTCACAGAAAGGAGGCAGTGAAGGAAAAATAGAATTGAGGTATGGGTGATGAAATAAATGCTCTAAGACTTGAGATTACATAGACTGAGACCTGGAGAGACTGGAAGGATACTAAAATAGGTAACAAATGTAGAATGTCTTACCTCCTTCTCAAATAGTGGGTGAGAAGGGGGAAGGGGCATTAGGGAAAGCAGGGGAGCAGGCATTCTCTCACCCACTTAACAACAATTGGAAAGATGGACAAAACTTAAAGCACAACAGTAACAGAAAGCTTCTTAAAAGGGCACAAACAGCTTAAAACCAAATTATGAAAAGAAAGCTGACCTGGGAGTTTGTAGCCATCTTGTGGAATCTTCAGCCACCCAGTCACCCTTTTAAATCAGCGTGTTATCTTCTCATGCGAATTAAACTAGAGGGAAGTCCCTGCAATGGGGCTTCTTAAAAATATGTTCAAAAAGACCATTAATAGCCCTTAATCACTGAAACTTTCCTCCCTCACTGTGAACAAGAGAAACCGAGCAGTCTAGAAGGGACTTTTCCCTAGAAAGTTTACATCTGACCCCACTCACCTTCTGAGACTAAGGCAAGAGCTTGTTCAACAACTTGCTTGTTCAACACAGAGGTAACAAAGAAGCAGCCTTGGCTTTGAACAAAGGAAGGCAGATTCACTAGGACTCCAGCCAGTGACTCTTGGGGAAGGCATCATAGAAAGACTAGAAACAGTCCCTGGGATCCAGATTGTGGGGGCAGATTGCAGGGCCCACCTGAGGGAAGATGTCTGAATATCCAATGGCATAGAGACCTAGCAGGAAATTGCCTGATTCTATGCAGCAGATAGGGATATAGCAGATAGCAATATCAATTGGCCTAACAAGTATACATCCTGAACTGTGAATCATAACTGGCAAGTGACAGGGCATTGTACAGATACTCATGGATCCTTGCATAAGGAAACAGTGCAAGCCATTCACAACCTTGGGCAGTGGAAACTAGAATCCACGACCACCACAGGAGACTTTTCACAACTGTAATTCAGAGTGGCATCCACTGGGGAAATGCTCCTGCACAACAAATCTCCAGCGGAAAACACAGATTTCCTGTGTCCACAGACAGTCACTAGAACATTTATAACTGTGAAAAGAAATCAGTAGAGGGGAACAGGTACACAGTGACACACAGCAATTACAGGGAAATTCCAGAACCTACATCCTGAACTACTTGACACAATAAAAACGCTATGCCATCTGAACAGTCAGCTGCTTCCAGAAGCTGCTGGTAGGACCATCATAGCAACTAGGAAATTGGTCCCTGTACCCCAAAAACTCAGGAGAGATCCATGGCCTAAGACCTGATGGATATCTGCAAAATGTCCAAATCCTAATAAAATTCAAACCAAGATTGAACAAGAATTTTCTTTACCTGGACATGATATGCAATAAACAACTCTTAACATCAACATTGATCATATAAATAACTCCTTAACTTGAACCATAATTTTTAACCCAATAGCCAACATTGTACCTTCAACCCATTTGAATGTGTTTAATCTAATTTTAAATTAAATTAAATTTCATTAATTATAACCAAACTTCTTTTTTTCATATCTCTACTTTAAACTTGCTTGTCTTATCCCCTACTCAACCCCTGGCAGTATCTGCTACAACCTCAAATATCATCCATCCACTCTCTCCTTTCTACCTTGGTATAAATTGCCCCTTTACAGCATCTTATTTTCATTCTCTTCCCCTCCTCTCTCCTATCTGCCCAATTTTTCTCCCCCTTTTTTTTTTAGCCACCATTTAAGGGTTTAGTAAGTTTACTAAATTTAAAAACTAATTATTTGACCTAAATTCCAGAACTTTATTATAGATATATACCTGAATTTGAGGAACAGCAGATATCAACTGCAACAAAATCTTTGTTCTGATAAGGTTGAGCAGAACAAAGGCTGGCTCAGAAGTGACTATAGTAAATAGGGTTCTGTGGCATTGCTTAAAGTGAGGCTGATATTCAGATCAACAGAGTTCACACATTTAATTAAAATATCATTATCTGGATAGTCACCTAAAACAGGGCTTTTAAGAAAAGGAAGCTCACAAAATAATACTTCACTTAAAAGAAGAAGTCAGAATCATATTGATAGATGGGTAGACACACAAGCAATATGAAAAAGCAAAGGAACAAACCATCCCAGACAACCCATAATGCTCCAACAACTTCATTGACATCACATTGAAAGAAGTGTCAGAGAAGGAATTTAGAAAGTTTATAGTTAAACTGTTCAACAAGAGATGATGTAACAAGTAAAATCAGAGAGAAATAGAAAGTGAAGTATCACTTCAATCAAGAGAGAGATTCTGAAAAAGAATCAAACAGAAATCCTTGAAGGAATTAATGTACCAGATTAAAACTTTAATGAAAAGCATCACCAATAGACTAGACCACATTGAAGACAGATTTTCAGGCCTTGAAGACAAAGTATATAATCTTAAAAATAAAGGCTACCATAGAGAAAAGATGTTAAAAGACCATGAAGAGAATATTCAAGAAACATGGGATAACATGAGAAGACCAAATTTAGGATTCATCAGGATAGAGAAGGCTCTGAAATACAAACTAAATGAACACACAATCTTTTCAATAAAATAATATCAGAAAAAATCCAAACCTCAATAATTAAATGGATATTCAAATACAGAAGGCAGATAGGATTCCAAACATAGAAAATCCCAATAGATCCACTCCAAGAAAACATTATTATGAAAATACCTAACATACAGAGTAAGGAAAGAATTTTAAAAGCTGATAGAGAAAAACGATTGGGCACATTGAGAGGTAAACCAATCTGGATCTCAACTGATTTCTCAACCCAGACCCTAATAGCTAGGAGGTCTAACCAAAAAAAAAAAAAAAAAAAAAAGAGGGGAAAAAACTCAAATTCTTAAAATCTGAGAAGAAAAAAAATATTACCACAGATACCACTGAAATCCAGAGGATTATCAAAAACAATTTTGAAATTTATACCCTAATAAGCTAGAAAATCTTGAAGCCATAGTCAAATTTGTGGAGACATATGACCTACCCAAATTTGAAAACACATTAAAAAGATAGTTCAACATTTTCAAGTGGTTTTTATCCCATGAAGATGCAGCATACAGAAATCAATAAATGCAATTCACCACATAAATAGATGTAAAGAAAAGAGTCACATGACTGTGTCAATAGATGCAGAAAAAGCATTTGTCAAAGTACAGCATCCATATTTAAGACACTAGAAAAACTAGGGATAGAAATAACATACCTCAACATCATAAAGGCTATATATAACAAACTCAACAAGAAGGCCAATATCATTCTAAATGGAGGAAAACCTGAAACCTTGCTTCTAAAAACAGGGACAAGACAGTGATGCCCATTTTCACCACTCCTATTCAGCATAGTCCTTGAAATTAAAAGGATGCAATTAGGAAAAGAAGAGCACACTCTCTGTTTTGCCAATGACATGATCCTATATTTAGAAGACCCAAGAAATTCCACCAGAAAACTTCTAGAACTCATAAATGAATTCAGAAAATAAGCATATAAGGATACAAATCAACACCCATAAATCAATTGTGTTCCTACACTCCAGTGATGAATCACCTGAAAGAGAAATTAGGAAAATTATTTCATTCATGATGGACTCAATCTAACAAAGGCGTGAAGGACCTCTATAATGAAAACTACAGAACACCAAAGAAAGAAATTGAAGGAGAGCTTAGAAGGTGGAAAGACCTTTATAAGATAGGCAGAATTAATATTGTCAAAATAACCATACTAACAAAAGTGTTATATATATTCAAAACAATTCCCATTAAAATTCTAGTGATGCTCTTCATAGAAAAAAAAAACAGTCATGATTCATTTGGAAAAATAAAAGACCTAGAATAGCCAAAGCAATCCTAAATGAGAAAAGCAAATCAGGAGTCATCAAAATATAAGCACTAAAATTGTACTATAGTAACAAAAAACAGCATAGTATTGGCACCAAAACAGGCATAAAGACCAATGGAACAGAATAGACACAGAGATAAACCCACCTTGATAAAGGTGCCAAAACCATACATTGCAAAAAAGATAGCAGTTTAACAAATGGTGCTGTGATAACTGAAAATCTATATATAGTAGAATTAAATTTAACCCCTCTCACCCTACACTAAATTTAATGTGGCTCAAAGACCTAGGAATTGGACCAGAAACGCTGCACCTGCTAGAAGAAAATGTAGGCCCAATTCTCCAACATGTTAGCCTAGGAACTGACTTCCTTCACAAGACTCCTAAAGTGCAAGAAGTAAAATCAGAAATCAATAAATAAGATGTCATCAAAAAGTTGCCAAAAGTTGCTTCACTGCAAAATAAATGATTATGAATGTGAAGAGAGAACCAACAGAACGGGAGAAAATCTTTACCACCTGCTCCTCAGATAGGGCATTATATTCTCCAGAATATAAAAAGAACTAAAAAAACTTAACACCAAAATCATCATCACCATCATCATCCAATCAATAAATGGACAAAGGAACTGAACAAGCACTTTATAGAAGAAGAAACATGAATGGTCAACACATATATGGAAAAATGTTCAACATCTTTAGCAATTAGAGAAGTGAAAATTAAAACTACACTGAGATTCCATTTCATTCCAGTTGGAATGGCAATTCTCAAGCGTACAAGTAACAATAAATGTTGGTGAGGATGTGGGGAAAAGGTATACTCCTACCTTGCTGTTGGGACTGCAAATTGGTGCAACCACTCTGGAAAGCAGCATGGAGATTCCTCAAAAAACTAGGAATGGGACCACCATTTGACCCAGGTATACCACTCCTTGGTATATATCCAAATGATTTAAAATCAGCATACTACAGTGATGAAGCTATGCTAATATTTATAGCTGCAGAATTCATGTTAGCTAAGCTAAGGAGCCATACTAGGTGTCCTTCAACAAATGAATGTATAAAGAAAATGTGATGTACATACACAATGAAGCATTACTCAGCCACAAAGAAAAATAGCTTTATGACATTTTCCAGTAAATAGATTTATCTGGAGATTATCATGCTAAGTGAAATAAGTCCATCACAAAAAACCAAATGTTGAGTGTTTTCTCTGTTAATATCCAAGTTAATCCCCAATCAAAGAGCAGGGAATGTAAAAATAAAAAGAAGTTCAGTGGAGTTGACAATGGGAAATGAAGAGAAGGGAGGAGTGTTTGGAAAAGGAAGGCAGTGGAATGAGTCTGATACAATTTCTTATGTACATATATAAATATAACAGCAAATCTCACCATGGTGTACATGCACAAGAAATTGATTAAAAAAAATAAATAGGGTAAATGGCAGGTCTGTGAAGTAGAGGAGAGGGAACAGGGCTTTGGGGGAGGTAAGAGGAAAAGGAGTTCTTAGGGACTGAATTAGAACCTGATATATTCCATGCTTTTGTAATTATGTCAAAATAGATTCTTCTGTCATGTATAAATAAAAAGAACCAAAAACAACAACAAAAAAGAGTCAAAATATAGAATAATATGGAATAGGTAAACCTATCAAGAAAGCAAAAAAATCACTGGTTGCCTGAGTTTGGGGAGCTAGCAGGGAGGGAGGGAGGGAGGGATGAAAATACCAGAGAGGACTTTTAGGGCAGCGAAAACATTCCATGTGACACTATGATGACTTCAGTTGTTATACCTGAGTCTCAGTATCATCATATATAAAATAAAGATGATTAAAAGATAAGATAATTTGACAAACACCTAGAATTAATTCATTATAGTAATAGCTTCAAAAACTTACATATGCATAAGTGTGTCCGGTGCTATAATTTATTTTTGTTACTAACTCATTTATTTTGATTAATTTTCTTTTTACCTGTCAATTTGCTTTAATTCAAAGTGTTTATTTATTAACCATCACTGAGTGAGATGTGTTTTCCTGAAATTTAAAATATTGTCATTGACAGGTATGTTTGACAAAAATCCAAAAAATTCCTATAAATATTACTAAATATTATAGGATGCCAGAGTTTATTGATTATATGTTTAGCATTGTATTTAGACTTCCTTCCTTACTTATTTAACTTCAATCTCTTTTAAATGAGTAATAAAATTCTTCTTTGTACCTGTAAAGAAACTAAAGTTCAAAAAAGTTATGAAGTCTGCTAAAAGTGACATTATTGGATCTAGGGTATATACTTTTTTGTAAATAATGGAGATGATTTTTTATGTAAAAAGAGATTCAAATCACCCTGAAATTTAAAGCT
This sequence comes from Urocitellus parryii, assembly GCF_045843805.1. NCBI lineage: Eukaryota > Metazoa > Chordata > Mammalia > Rodentia > Sciuridae > Urocitellus > Urocitellus parryii. The sequence goes on along the minus strand of NC_135538.1, from coordinate 63,425,598 downwards.
TAAGTTTCTAAAAATCCTGCTGCTTTTAAATGAGACAATTGTCTGAAAAGATTGATCTGAACTGCATTTTCTCTTTTGCAGATTCACACAATTTACTATGCTATCTGTTGGCTTTTGAGTTGACACATTATAGCACTTGCTAAGCAACATCATCTCTAATTGCTGCATGTCCCTAAGATTTATTATTTGTAGTTGAATCTTGATAAAAGAATTTTTAAACTTTTGAAAAAGATTTCTTAAACAGAATTTTAGATTTCCAAGGAAAATAGTGTGAAATTAAACCTTTATTTTTTTTTCTTGCATAATGAAAACAAATGACTTAATATTTCATTTATGAGTTTTGGACAATTCTTAAGGGCTTGCTCAAACCTCATTTAACCAAGTTTTATCTAATTTGGAGTGGTGCTTCTTAGACCTGAATGTGCAGATGAGTCAACTGAGATAATTATTAAAATACAGATTGTGAATTAGTAGGTTTGTTCTGGTCCTAAGTATATACATTCTACCAAGATCCAAAGTTTTGCTTCTGTTTCTCATGTCATACTACATTTTGAGTAACAGAGGCTTAAAGAATCAATATTCCATGCTATATTTGATGATGTGCTCATGAAGCTATTTGAAATTTTTACTGTTTGTATTTTCTTTTAAACTTCTGTGCAAGAGTTTATGTACTGAATTAATTCACGATGGTATAAATGGTTTAGTTGATTGTCTTTGGCTTGGTAGAAGATTTGTGGCCATGCTAATGGCAGATAGATTTGAAATTTGAACTTGTGTATGTGACTCCTTGAAAAAACCCTGCCATAAGTGTTTCAAGAAATCTGCTTTCAGAGTATTTTGTGAACACTGTTTCTAAGTTATAAATTGTAAGTTAATATTTGAAAAAAAATTGTCTTCACCCTTAGGACTAGGAGCACTCTTTCCATTGCCCAATCAAGTGGATAGAACAATTGAGATATAATGGTATATTTGCATATAATTAAATATGGTTTAGTGCTTTGGCAACCTAAAAGATATTTTAAAGTGCCTACTTCAGGATTTGAATTTCCTTCCTGTTCCTGCCAGTTTTAACATTGCATTTAACATTTATAATTTTGATATTTTAAAATCTGATGTCCAATTTATCATTCTGTTTGGTATTTTTTAAAATGAAGTTCTTACTATCTCTCATCTTAAAATCTATTTTCTCAGAGTTCCATGATATTTTGAGTTTTACAGCTTTTGGGACAAGTTTTCCCAACTACTTGTCCTAGTTTAGGCCTATTCTCACTGTGGGTTCTTCTTGATCTTTACAGTTGAGGTTTCTTATTTTGCTTTAGCCAGTTCTGAAAGGTCACAAATATTGGCTGTTACGAAGATCAAGTACATTATATCCACTCTAGTGTCACTTCTTCATGACTCACGAGGCCAGCTTTACCCTCAAAATAGCCTGGCAACTCTGAAAGTATATGTCATCCCAAAGACATAGTTTTAAAGAGCATGGACTTGTGAGTAATAAAGTCCAGATGGAAGTCAACTACAAATATTCAGGTAAATTTTACCTCTAACCATTTCAAATTAATAAAGCCAAATTTGATGATTATGTTGGTATAGTTGTTTTCAAGATCTCACCTTAAAACCAAATTGCTATCTATTTCCTGCAGAAATGAAAGATTACATGACTTTTACAGTAAATGTTACTTAAAATTTTTTCCCCTAATTCTTGGCAATATATCTGGGGTCAGATGGCAAACCTTTGGAAGCTTACTACTTTGGCAGTTCCCCAGAGTTTAGTAGTATTAATGTTTTAGTTTCCTAATAAAAGTTTGAATGTATTCAATTTCTCAAGTACATTATGTCATTTGAAGAGATAGGATAATGGCAAAAAGGAATATAATAACCTTGAGATTTTTAAATATTGATTTTGGAAACACTTCACACTAAAATCATTCAGTATAATTAGTTGATCTCGTTTTCCTATCTATTGTATTTATAATTCTTACAGAAGTATTTTAAAGCATAATAGGTTGCCAGCAGGAGCTTAAGTAGTAAAAATGAAGAATGGATGTCATTATGATAATTTTGGGGAACATTTCCTCCAATTCTATTTCTGTATTCAATAACTGTTTAATTGTGCATTTATTGTTATATTCATCACTGTGCCTTTACCTAGATTTGTTTGCTGACATCAGAATCAAGTATAACTGACTGCTGATTCATTATCACTAAGAAATCACACTTGAAGCATATAAAGTTCAACAGATCCAAAACCAGTTTTGTGATTGGTCAGTGTTGTCCATATTCATTTCTCCTTTGAAGAAAATATCTTCCAGTTGTATTTTTGATTCTCTTTAAATCTTCTCCCATCAAATATGTCACTAAATTCTTTTAGACTAGCTTTCTAATTTCTGAAATCATCTCTTTTTTTTCTCATCTCATTTTAACTATTGAGGTAATTTTCTTATTGTTCTGTGTTCTTATATTCTCTTTCCAATCCTCTACCAACATGAGAAAGCACTTACAGAGGGGAAGGTAGGGAAAAATGTGACTTTCATTCTTCATTTTTGTCCATGTGATGACTGCAATTCCAGCCCTGAGTTTTGAGGAAAGAAGTGCATCAACAAAATGTGATTTAAGCCATTTTCCTATAAGTATGTCCTTTTTATAACATTTTTTTCTTCTTCTCATGTACCCCTGTTTGGGAGCCAAAGGAAATGCAAGAATAGGTTTTTCTTTGACTGTATAATCAGATGTGTGCTGTATCTCCACTCTACGATATTTTTACTGGACACTTTTGAATATTGAAGCCATATTTTGATTGCTACTAATGTAAGTTTTTATTTTTAAAAGACTTAAGAAGAAAGAATAGAAAGCACAAAACAAATATGCATTTTTAAAATTCTTAAGTAACAATTTCTCCATAATTCAGGAAGATTATCAAACATAATATTTATTATAAATAATATAACAATTTTTTTATGGTCAGGAAATCTGTAATGTTATACAGAGATATTTACTGACTTTTTCAATCAGAACCATCTAGTTGGGTAAATATGAATATGAACCCAGCTTTGTACTTTTCTCATTGAGTTTATGGTATTATTTTTGGGATCCCAGTGGTAGTGTCTCTGCAGACAATCATCATCAGTTTTTCTCCCTCCTTTTTTATTTATGCAGTTATGAAGAAATGGTATGGCAAAAGGTAATTGTTTAGGACTAAGGAACAGTGGATAATAAAAATTTCCTTTTTAAGTCAAAGGAAAAAAAATTTCTTTGGTCAGGTTGTGGAAATAGTTACTATTTAAGTTTTTGTTGGGAGTATCTCTGGTTGTTATATGTATCCCGGTTAAAGCAACTCATTGTGAAGAGAAAGGCCAATGGATTGAATAAGATTTATTTCATCTTAATATGTGCAAATAATGTCTTTAGATATATAAATAGGGCATAAATACATGTGTTTATATGTGGGTAAACTTATACATAAAAATAGTAATCAAACAGGTGGGTATTAGAAGTTATTATTTCTGTTGTTATTCCTTTACCAAAGAGGCAAACACCTATACTCCATTGAACACTGGATTTTTTCATGTTACTGTTGTAAATTAACTTGTGATGATCTCCCTGAAAACTGATGACAACTTATTTTTGAAAAATGCAGATAGCATTTATTATTATCAATTGTGATCAGCTACAGTGAAGATGTTCTTTGAAAATGTACTGCTTTAAATTAAAATGCTTAAAAAGTAGGAATAATAAAATAAAATGAAAAAAATTCAGGCTTTTCAAAGTTGGGATGTGAATGTGTCCATTTTTAATGAGGAAAATGAGGTCAGCATCATTTGGGGTCATTAAGGAGAACAGAGTATAGTACCAATTAGTGACTATTCTCAGGAGAGCATAGTGACACAGTTTTTAATTCTGCTGCCAGGTGGCGCTGTGTGGTAGTAGGTATAGTCTTGTGCAAGACATAAAGTGGTCCTGATCTGACTATTTTATTGTGTTACTGACCCTGGAGCTGATTCTACTGGAAGTGTGAATATAAACTTACTTTTACAAATTTCCAAATCACCTCTATGACTATAGTTAAATAGGTCGTCTTAAAGTTCTCTTTTGATGAGAGGCTTTTGTACTCGTGAATGTATCTTAAGAGATTGGATAAAAGATTTTTAGTTTCCAGAATGTACTGTCTTCCATTATAACTGGTGCTATGCCTTATAAATACTGTGGTTTAATAATAAATGATGCAGTGTTAAAAATAAAATTCTTTTGTTGTCAATAGAGAACTTTTTACTTTGGAAGACCAGACTAGTAGGAGTTTAAAGGTAGTGAATGGAGAAAATATTTACAATGTTAGTTTAACATTTATAAGCATACACTTAAGGTGGTTTATTTTTTCAGAGAAAAGCTTTCTATATAATATTATTTCAAAAAGTATATTTTTGCCCCATCATAGTCAATTAAGATCATTCTTGAAACAGTCAACTTTCTGGTTGCTATTTTTCTTTCAGCATGATGTAATTTGGTGCTTTCCTCTTTATTATTATAATGGCTTGACTTAAAAATTACTCTCAAATCAATCTTTACACAGGAAGGTTTTAAGTTCCATGCAAGTAGCATATGTCAGTTCCTAAATTATTTTAATTATTAGTTCAATTTTCTCTATTATGATTGCGAATTTAAATCCTTCAAATTTGTTCTTTGTATATAAAATACATATATTGCTTTGGATTTTTAAAAGGTGGCATTTAAAATATATGGGTATTTTTGCTATCTATAAGAAATAGGACTGTTTTTCTGGTTTCTAACCTTAACTAGTTTTAGAGTCATCTAGGTACTACAGTGTCTAGCAGAACATGCGAATTTATGGATGTATCTTGAATGTATTGATACTTAAGAAGGTTCATGGTTTATGGAGGAAACATTCAGACAGAGGGAGCCATATTTAGCAGTAATTTTAAAATTTTCTGTTAAAATTTATTATGGCAATGTAAGGAAAGTGGAGTAGTGTGAATCACAGATTCTGAATTAGTTTCCTAGTGTCTATAATGGAAAATGCCTTTACTGAATTTTAATTAATAGGGACACATTTCTTAGAGTGGTTCTTTTTTAAATATATACATTTATTTTATTTATTTTTATGTGGTGCTAAGGATCAAACCCAGTGTCTCACATGTACTAGGCAAGCGCTCTACCTCTGAGCTATAACCCCAGCCCCTTAGAGTAGTTCTTATTGAATAATCACACCATGCTGGCAGCAAATGAAATCCAATACAGGTTGGACAAGAGCTGTGGCTTCAAGGAGTTTTCAGTTTAATGGTTGATAGAAAATTCTAATTGAAAATAATTTATGGAACCAAAGGATGCTAATTACAGTGTTATGAGAACAGCGTAAATGTTTTACAGGAGAATGGGAGTAAAATAAAATATTGATTCATCCCTATGACATGATACTTAAAAACATCTTTTCAAGATAGGATCTTAGAAAATTTGTATTCCATCTATGTATAATACTTCAGAATACATTCTACTGTCATGTGTATCTAAAAAGAACAAATAAAAAATAAAAGAATATATGATGGATAAATACTCAGCATTCATAATTGGAAAATAAGGTAGTATATAACTAAATAAGAGTGTATAACTTATTTCATATATGATGAACTCAATATCTATTAAATAATTGGAAAATATATACTCAAAAGATTTTAAGGATTTTTGTCAAAACGTTAAAAGCAATTATTTCTGGATAGTAAAATTATAAATGACTTTTTTCTTTCTTTGCACTGGAAAATTTTCTTCACCATATGTATTATTTTTATAATATAAAAATGATTTTTTTAAAACCCAGAAATAAATATAAAGACCATGTTTTAGTTTTAATTTATGCTAAACAGTATTTAAACATTTTATTTTCAATGTAAGTTAGGACACTGATTAAAAGAATTAGGTTCTTTGCAACATTACAAATTTATTATGTCTCTCTTACCCTCAAACTGGGCTAAATATTTCATACTGCAATGCCATACCTCTTTAAACGTCCTTAGTTGTAACTGATGAGTGAATATCTTGTACTTAGCTTTAGACAAAAGCTTATTTTTCTCTTATTATGAGTATTGATGCATAACACTTAGATCTAAGTGAAGGAGAGATGATAGGTGCAATTAATGAATGTGCTAAGTAAATCTTAAACAATGGTTTATAAGCTGTTTTTTGTGACTAACTGGTATCATTTATTGAACAGTTATTCTGAACCAGGTATTGTGTTAAAAGCATTTTAAGTTTGATTCCTGTAACTAACTTGTATGCCAAATATTGTTCTTTCCATTTCATAGACAAGTATCTGAGGCTCAGAAGGCTAATGGATTACCAAAAATGACAAAATTAATTAACTGCAGAGGGAGGAAATGAAACTAGATCTTTTAGACTTAAGTTATACACTTCTAATTGTAGATTAATTCAGGTGTTTGGCCACATAGACAAATTGCTTTCTGGGATTCAATTATTTTCTCATATGTAAATTGAAGGACTTGGATAAAGTTGAAGTGTTGCTCAAAATTTCCTAATAAGAATCTACTTTTATTTTTTCCAAAATCTTATGTTTGTATTTGGGGTCAGACAAAGGGTACTAATAATTCTGGTTGCCGAAAGTAGAAACAGCTTGGAAATTGACCAGGTAAGCATACCTTTTAAATTTTTGGTAGATTGGAATTGACTGTGTCTGGGATTTCTGGGTCCCTGTAGGACTATCAGACAATAATAGTTTGTGTTTCCAAAATGTAAATTTTATTGGCCCAAAAGTACTGTATTTAGCCTTATAAGTAAAAAAAATGTGTAAGATCAGTTTTAAAGAGAATATAAGAAGAGTGTAACAATATTTTGTATAGGTAGAATTACTTATTTGTTGCAAAAAGACCAATAATATTTAAATGAAACAATTGTCAGGTTAGAAAACAATTCATCATAGTGAAAAAAGTAATGCAATAAAAGGAGAAATAATAGAATCTCATGATGGGAAGTATGGACTCTATATTTGAAAATATTTTGCTGAGAACACTTTGATACCAGGGACAGATGAAGTGAATGACCTCACAGGGTTTTTCTAATTTCCGTGATTCCATAGGAGAGCACTCTGGAGGTGCCTTGCTTATGACACTTCTGGATTTACATTTTATCACATAATGAACTGCTGAATGATTTTGGTTGAAATGGTTTCCTTATTATTGTACAAGTCATCCTATTATTGAATGGAGCACCCCTATGTACTCCACGAAGCTCAAAACTGAAACTTGACTGTAATGGTTTTCTAAGTTCATTTCATAATCAGTGATGCAGTGCTTCATATTCATATTCATAAACACTGGAGGTCTTGGGAACTCCACATGTGACCAATATTATCTGCAATTAAAACTTTGCAATTTATTTTTATAAAATGTAAAAAATGACTAAAATAGTATAGAAACCATAGAGTGCAGATTTCCTTTTTATTAGTACAATTATTTTTCTTCCATCTATACAGCACCCAATTTAGGGCAAAGACAAAACGAAAGTGTATCTTGAATATGCATCACAGGTTCCAAAAATGAAAAGAAATTGGATTTGGATAGCACTTACTCAATAGACAGATATGATACATGGTAAGAAGGTGCACTGTCTGCCCTGTGATAGATTAAACTACTTTGTAGGAAAATTACTGTGAGCCAGTCACCACCACCACCGTGGCTAAATCTTTAATAAAATTCTCTTCCATATTCAGGAGTGAGGTATGAAGTACACAATAAGCAAAGTGAAGTAGAATGCCATTTATCAAACACTGGCCAGGTCTGTAATCTTCTGCTTTATCCTTTCTTTGTACTTTATTTGTCTTTATTGTTACAAGAAGGAATATTTACCCAGAGCAGTGGGCATGAAACCCAATAAACCTCCTCCTTCTCTTCTTTCCCCTTTTTATATTCCCTTTTGTCAGTTTTGTCAGTATAACTTGTTTGTTTTCATCTAGGTGGTCCTTTGCTTGTTTGGCATTCTTTTCTCTGGCTTTTGTTTTTGAAATGTGCACTTAGGCTATGAGAAATGATATCAAAACTACAGGAAATGCAATGGGAATGCTAACAGTTACCATGAAGGACAGTTGAACGTGCATTTGGTAATGACTCTGAATGCTTTTTGGCAGGATAGAATGGTAAAATGTTGTAGATAGCCCCTGGGTGGCAGTGCACAACAAGTCCTGATGCCAACAAAATCATTTTCAGTATAAAGATTCATATATGTGTGTATGTTTATGTGTATATGTTTTTATATACATATGGTATATATGTATATGATATATGCATATTATATATATAGGATATATATGTGTAATATATATTAAATGTTTATATGATTGTACATATTAATATGTATGTACTTGTATGTGATATCTATATCTTCAACATTCATATATACATTATATATAAGTGCACTACATATTTATATAGCTGCCTCCAAACTAAGAACGTAAAACAGTAGCTTTCTCTTTGAAAGATACAAACTCTCAAAACAATTTTTCCATGTGTCTTAAATACAATAATGATAATATTGCTAATAATAATCAGTGCTTTATAAAATCTGATGCTAAAAAGTTTCTGGATATCACAGCCTTGTTATGATATCTGAATTGTCTTTGAAACTATGCAGCTGTATGTACAGATGCAGAAGAGTCCAGAGAATAGTAAGCATGTGGCTGGAGGTGCTTTGTGCCCCTCAGTCTGCATGCTACCAGTCTATATGGAAAGCTTAGGGGTAAATTATTTTTAGAAGTATTATAACCCATTTTATTGTTTGAATTGCAGTTTCATGTCAAAACATTTATGGTCAGGCTCACTCTGTACGTGACTGAAAGACAATTATGGAGAGTGATAGGGTAACAATGGTAATGATAACTGCATTTATAAATACAAATAAAATTTAAATTTAAATTCTAAAATAGACAGTAGTTTTGATAGAGATAGCCATGATTCTTGTGATAGAGAAAATTCTTAATTTGAGGGCAGATGACTCTGTATGTGTGTCTATATGTGTGTGTATCTCCTTTGCTATAGTTTCTTCCTTTCAATTAAATGTACATATTATGTAGCTGTAGGGATAGTGGTAGTAAACAGAAATATTTTATATACAGATTGACAATTATCATAATTTTGTCACATTATGATAAAACTGAATTTCTGAATAAACTATATAATTCAAACATTAGTTCCTAAAAATTTTGTTCACTTGCTGTTACCTGATATTGGTCTATTTGCCTGTCACCTGAGAATATACTCCTCATAAAAAATTGATAATTTTCTATATGAAGTGTAGAAAGATGGAAGTAGAGGAAATCTGAATCTTGAAACATAATTCAAGAGTGAAAAGTCATTCTGTTCACTTGGTACTAGTGGGCTTCATATATTTTTATAATTCATGAATTTTCTTTATTTCTAATGTTCCTACCATAAGTAAAATTGAAAAATCTCCAGTTCAGTCATGTTCCTTTGATTCTTTATTTTAAAAAAATTTGGAGCATTAACATAATGGCTATAACAATAAAAAGGGTTGACATTGTGCAATTGCCTTGTGTGTGCATAAAATTAAAACTATACAATGTGGGTTCTCTTAACAAGATATCCCCAAGGTCTCTTAAAATCAGCCATACATTGCCAAACTCTATATTTTGTCTTCCTTTGCCCCTTCTTCTCTTCAGCAAAGTTAATAACTTCTATCATGAAGGAAAGAAAAATCAATTTATTTATGCCCTACCTTGTTTCAAAAAGAAATTAAGGTGACTTACAAAGATGTATAAAATAAATTTAAAACTAAGTGAGGGAAATGAAGCCGAGGGAAAGCCAGAGGAGGGAATAGTGGAGCACAAAGTGTAACTAGGGATTCAAATGCCCTCTGTAAAGCTTTAGGTACTAGTTAGATGTGGATTACAGGTTTAGTTCTCAGCTCTCTTGCAGCCAATACTAATATGGAGATAGTTAATTCCAAAATATAGGCTCCGCAACAAGTGCATAAACACGTTTCTCAGGAGATGTGCAGCTAGTTCAGAGTACACAGGCTCATGGGAAATTTATCTCCTGGTCTTCACAGAGAGGACACTGTAATTTAGGAAATGTATTTGAAAATCTGTTCCAAAAACTCACATTAGTACAATGAAAACTGGTTGTGGATTGTATAATTCTTTAGCCTATGGTAATATAATGAAAACTAGTTGTAGATTATGTAGCATGTTGAAAAGCAAAAGTCAGTGAAAGCAAGTCAAAGGTTATTATGCAGCCCACAGTCATCCACTGAGTGTTGAACACTGTACCAGATTGAAAATAGTAGTGTGCAAGAACCACAGTCCTGCTCTCATCAAACTTATAATCTTTCTCTGAAAGTCAACATTGACAAACTAGTTATATGTGTGATGAAAAGTCCTGCCAGTATTCAAAAGTATTCAACACACACACACACACACATATGTGACATTTCTAAGAATACATCTTTTAATTCATATTGATTAGTGGTGAGTTCAAAATCTGCTTGCTGTCAAGAAGCTGATAATTATTCTATTTTTCTGGGTTGCTAATTGAGAGCAAAGCCACATGCCTCTTGGGTCAGTGGGGGTGAGGCTATAAATACAATGAGAATTGAGAGAATTTCATAATTAGTGATATTTTATTCATCCACATGGAGGGTTTTGTTTGCATAATTTTTCAATTATGAGTCTCTTATCTTTTGCAATGTGTTTAGCCTTTAAATTTTATTTTTGGAGTATAACTCACATACTTTAGAATTTTTAAACACATTTCCTATCAATAGTAACTATGAAGAGCATGTTTCTCACAAACAGATAATAGGTATGTGAAAAAATGTACAACATCACTAGCAATCAGGAAAATGCAAATCAAAGCAACAATGAGATTTCATCTCACTCCAGTCAAGATGGCAGTTATCAAGAATACAAACAATAATAGATGCTGGTCAGGATGTGGGGAAAAAGGTACACTCATACATTGTTGGCAGGATTGGAAATTAGTACAACCACTCTGGAAAGTCGTACAGAGATTCCTTAAACAACTAGGAATGGAATCACCAAATAATCAGCTATTCCACTCCTCAGTATTTACCAAAAAGAATTAAAATCAGCACAATATAGTGATACAGTCAAATCAATGTTCATAAGCAAGGCAACTTACAATAGCCAAGATATAGAGCCAGCCCAGGTGCACATTAGTAGATGAATGGATTAAGAAAATGTGGTATATATACAAAATGGAGTTTTACTCAGCCATAAAGAAAAATGAGATTATGGGATTTGCTGGTAAATGGATGGAACTGGAAAATATCATGCTAAGTGAAATAAGCCAGACTCAGAATGTCAAGGATAGAATTTTTTTTTGTCATATGCAGAAGTTAGAACAAAGTAAGGGAAAAAACAGAGGTGGGTAAGATATCATAAAAACCTAGGGAAGTCCAGTGGAGTAAAAGAAGGAGGTTGACAGCCATGGGAGCAAGGACAGGAAAGGGGAAGAAATGTGAACTGAATCTGGCAAAAGTATACTATATGGATGTATAAGTATACAACAGTGAATTTTACCATCATGTCTATTTACAAAGAATCAATCAAAAATAAATAAATAAATGAGTGGAACAAAGACTAGTAGAGACTGGGGAATAAGTGGAGAGAGGACAGGGAACCAGGAACTAAAACTGAGTAAATTACACTCCAAACATATATGATTATGTCAAAATGAACTCAACTATAGTGTACAACTATATTGTACTGATAGAAGAAAACGAAATCATGTTTCTGAAAAGTGATTGTTTAGAAGGCATAGTTTTTACCAGAGAAATATATACTTCTATTTGGAAAAAACATTTTAAAACATTGAGGAAATTTTTTTCATTAACAATTTAATTAGAATGTAATAGTTCTTGTTGTGGTCCTATTTAACCTGTTGTCATTAGTGTTGAGCATAATTTCATTTTAAAATATAGAGATACAACATTTCAGACAGTCTGTTTTTTTGGGGGGTTCTGTATTTCTCTAAGAATGGCCTTATTTGTTTATTTTTAAAATTATTTTTAAGGCCCATAATTAGATTGCTTCATATGGTGTGCTTCTCTTTTGAATATGTTTGTGAAAGTGTGGGGAGGGAGGAGAAGGTATCTACTGAAATAGTTATAAATCCAATATTATGATAAAAAATAAAAATAAAAAACCTCCCAGCAAATTCTGGCTCCATAATAAGCTGGAAAGCACAACTATTCATTGGTAGCTATTTTTCCACAATCAGGCATGTACTTATAAGGAACCACTTGCTGTTTAGTATGAAATTTTTCACTAGTGTGGATGGGATCTGGCAACTTCTCTCAAGAAAGTAATACCCAAGTCCAATTATTTTGATTAGCAGTCTTCCTTTGAGGCTTTTCCTATAGCCACAAACCTTTGGTCATATTAAACTCCCACTCCCTCCCTCTCCCTGCTCCCATACCTCCCCCCTTCCCCCCGCTGTTTTTTCCAGAAAAGCTCAGTATGGGATAATGGAACTCATCTTCTACACACTGAGATATTAGAAGAATCATAATTTCCACTTTTAAAGTGGCCATGTCTGTGAGAAATGGGGATAGGAGATAAGCAATAGTTTCATCTCTTCTCTGGATAATACAGAAATCTCATGACCTTTAGAATATTCTTAGAAAACAGTCTTCATGCTGGTCTCCATTGCCCCCTCACTCCCACCATAATCCCCAGATTTTAACTGTATGTACAACACAGGGAATTTGTTGCCTTTTCTTCTCTCTCAGATAAATATAAATCCATAGAAATATTAATTTTTTTTTAAACTTTTACAGACTGATTCTAGGAGAGTCAACTCATTTGGCTGTGCCTGCTCCTTTAAAACAGCAGCAGCAACAACATCAAAGGTATTCTTCCCTGGGCTATTTTACTATTAAGCTATTTAACTATGTCTCTTGGGATTTAGAACCAGTGATACAGAGGTGCATACAATTATTATTATTGTCGTTGTTGTTATCGTTGTTATTGTTATCATCATCATTTCTTTTGGGTATGCCTTTAAACTAATTTGTGATAGGCATGCAGAAAATTAAGCATAAAACCTGAAGCTCCATTTATTCTTGTGTACCATTATCTATTACATGTAGTCATCATTAATTCTTTCTAGATCTTTGGTTTCTTGGCTTATATAAAACTATAATATATAACAGATAAGCAAACTGTACAATTAATTTGAAACATTAATTTTTAAAAACAAAAGATGACTTCCTCTATGGCACATTGGTTTCCTTCAACATTAGGGATTCTTGTTCAAACTCTTGCATAATTAGTTGCACCATAAAACTAAATAGGTTTTCTTCTAGATGTCAGGTTTCCTTTGACACAAAATGGTAGGAAAAAAATTGTTCCTTCAGATCTTTGTATTCCTCTTTAGCTTTCCTTGGAAAGCTCTTTTGCATGACAGAATCCAACAGGGCACATTTCCTATTAGAATCCACTGGGGAAAACAAGTTTTAATTATATTGGAACATTGAGAAACAATGTAAGTTAGGTATAGGAAAGAAAAATAAATACTGTAAGAAGAAAGGAAGAGGAACTAAACAAGGTGGTAATGATTCAGGGGAGAATAGAAATTGCTCTTAATCTAATTAAAAAGCAAAAGCTTCAACACAGGTTTGTTTTCAAAGCACATGCCTTTTTTATGAACATACTTTTCAAATTTGTAGAAAGTATATGGTATTAAAAACTCCGAAAGACCTGTTTTTCGGGTTAAAAATGTTGCCTTACAAGGTGTGATTTACCATTTATCTTAGTCTGTTTTCTGTTCCTATAATAGCATACCAGAGACTAGGTAATTTATAAGGAATAGGGATTTGTTTGGGCTCCTAATTCTGAAGGCTGAAAGTCTAAAATTGGGATATTGCATGAGACAAGTGCCTTATGCTGCACTGTAATGTGACAGAAAAAAGGAAAGGCAAGTAAACACATGTGAAAGAGACAAAACACAAGGGATGAACTTGCTTTATAATAATCTACTTTGAGATAACTAGTGTACACTAATGAGAATTAACCCATTCCTGGAAGAAATGCATTAATCCCTTTAAATGTCAAATGACCCTTAAAAGACCCAGTATTCAATACTGTTATATTAGGGACCAAATTTCAACAAGTGTTGGAGAGAAAAAAATCATATCCAAACCATAGTACTAATTAACTTTTTTTCATGGGGGGTGGTTACTGGGGATTGAACTCGGGGACACTCTAACACTGAGATACATCCCCAACCCTATTCTTATATTTTATTTTTATTTAGAGACAGGGTCTCACTGAGTTGCTTAGTGCCTTGCTGTTGCTGAGGCTGGCTTTGAACATGGGATCCTCCTGTCTCAGCCTCCTGAACCTCTGGGATTACAGGCCCAGCTAATGTTTTTTAATAAAATAAGATGTTCAAAAAATAGGAAATATTGAAAACAGCATCACACGAAGAAGCAATAGATGCCTGTGTTTCTGTTTTGCTTTTTTAAAAATTAATACATTATAGTTATACTTTATATGGGGTTCTTTTTGACAGAATTATACAAGCATGAAATATAATTTGCTCCAAGTTAGTCACCAGTATTTCCCCTCTCCCTTGCCTCCTACTTCCCCTGTTTCCATTCCTCTATCCTACCATTTTTTCTATTTATTTATAGTATTTTTAAATGAATGCTTTATAGTGTACATAAAGGTGAAATTCATTGTGGTATTTCATATATATACATATATGGATATCTTTCCTCCTTTTCCCCAGCCCTTCTTCTTCCCTCCTCAATCCCCTTTCTCTACTCCACTGATCTCTCTTTTATTTTCAAGGGATCCCCTGGTCTTTTTTTCCTCCATAATTTAGTCTAGCTTTTGCATATGAGAGAAAACATCAACCACTGACTTTCTGGGTCTGTCTTATTTCACTTAGCATGATGTTTCTCCAGTTCTATTAAGAAATGAGAGTAGTTGTTACTTTTAGGCATCTTTTCCTAACGAATCATAGTTGTGAAGATGTATTATACAAGTTATAGAGATAAGATTTGAAGATTATAGAGATTTCAGGCATAAAAATCTCCTCCTATCCCCTTTCCCCTCTTAAAAGAAGAGATTAGGAGTTTTATCTTTTGGTCAGACATGTAGTTTTCCTTCCTTCCTTCCTTCCTTCCTTCCTTCCTTCCTTCCTTCCTTCCTTCCTTCCTTCCTTCCTTCCTTCCTTCCTTCCCTCCCTCCCTCCCTCCCTCCCTCCCTCCCTCCCTCTCTCTCTCTCTCTCTCTCTCTCTCTCTCTCTCTTTCTTTCTTTCTTTTTTTATGGTGCTGCGGATTGAGCACAGGGCCTTGTGCATGTGAGGCAAGCACTCTACCAAATGAGCTATATCCCCAGACCAAGTTGTAGTTTTAAATGTCCAACTCAATTGATAACCAAAATGAGTGTTTCAAAATCAGTAGGGTGAATTTTGTGAAAGATCAGGGAATTACCAATTAAAGGTAAGCACTGACATTAAATACATCTACACATCTGCTTGTTTTTTTTCACCCCAGTTTTATTTTAATAAAATGAAATATGTGTGCCACCTCTGTGTACTATTGGGATACGATGTTTGTACCTAAGAAGTATTATTGTAATAGGTAGTATGGCAGTATGTGATTTGATCTCCAGGAATGCTCCACATTTGCATCCCTACATTTTACATTGAAAATTTTAGTTCCAATAGATTTTCAAGATTAATTTGTCCACTGCTCGCTGTCATTAGCAACACCAATTTTGAATGGCTATCTGGTGGTGATTGATAATGACAGTACTCTGCTGTGGCTCTCACAAAGTCACACTATTCACACTATTTAGTAAAGTTTTTACAGAGTAAATTTTTAATTTGTTCCTAAGGGTTGTGTACAAGTACAGAATAATATGGGAGGATGGATCAGTTTAGTGATATACATTCATTGATATTTAACCCAGATAGAATTCTGAACAGAATCTTAGAACTGGCAGTATTTTTAAAGGTTTTTGACTTTAATGCCCTCATATTGTAGGTATGAAAAATAAGGCTCAGAATGGATTTCTAAAGTCCATAGTTATAAAAATTAAAAATTAGAAGTTAGATCTTAAAAACTTAAATTTGTTGCCATTCTTTTCTGGACTTTGGTATCCTTAGTGATATATATGTCTTTTTACCTACTTACATATTACTTTATTGAGTAAATACAGAAGTTATGATTCTCTTGTACACAAAAATTTTTACTGATCACTTGTATAATTAGATAAACAATATTTTAAATATTTTTCTCAACTACAGCATTTTCTTAGGTTTCACTTCCTTAAATCTCAACTTTTGTTAATTTTTGCCTATTTTAGGTTTATAGAACTGTAGAGATGAAAATGCACATATATCACACAGTTCATTACTCATTTTAAAAATGAAAAAATGGGATCCACAGAGATTTTTGTCTCTTTTACTAGGTCCGGTCAGTTAATGATGGAGCTAAGATGAATTCTCACTACCTTTGACTCAGTCCATTGTCCTTATATTCTTCTATGTTGTATTCATTCAATTTTATTTTATATAAAAATTATATTGTGAAATATTTCAAGTATGCCATAAAATATGAGAAAAACAGAAGAGAACAATGCAATTAATACCTATGTATCCTATATTCTGGTCTTTAGAGTCATGTTTTCAGACCATTCTCGTATTTTAAGAAATAAAGCAGATATAGTTGAATCTTTTTGTAACTCTGCCCCTCTTTCCTTCTCCTTTTTTCTTAATATGTATTTTTTCAACTTTCAGTAAAAAACATTTCAAACATATAAAAAAGTTGTAGAATATTGTTATTATTTCAGAATATTCCTGTTGCTCCTTCTCAGTCAATTTTTGCCCTAGTCCACCTAGAAATAACTACTTTTCTGACATTTTCCACCAGAGTGAGTATTGCCTGCTTGAGAATTAAATAATGGGATTGAATGGTATATACTGTGTTGTGTAAAGCTTCTTTCATTCTGCATAATGCTTTTGGGATAAATCTATGCTGTTGGATGTATTAATAGTTACTTTTAATTGCCAAGTAGTGCACCATTGTATGAATGTATCTTGATTTGTCTATCCACTTCTCGTTGGCACATGTTTGCTTTCTAATTTTGCCTATTATGAGTAAAGCAGCTATAAGAGCTACTCTAACTTTGGTATACCTACTGTTTCAGTGTATATCTTCTTTAAATTTATTTTAACTAGTTATACATGACAGTAGAATGCATTTTGACTCACTAGACACAAAGGGAGCACAACTTTTCATTTTATTCATTTAACTATAAATTATTCTTATTTCTTAGTTTAAAAATGCATCTCATATAGACAGTATAGAGTAGGGTCTTACAAATTTTAAAGTTTTGTGGTTACCTCTACTTTGTAATTAGAATTATTAATCCACTTAAATTTAATGTAATTATTGTTATATGAAGTTTTAGATCTACCATCTAAAATTTTGTTTTCTTTTTCTTCCTTCTGTTTATCATTTCTCTGTTCTGTCTTTGGATTAGGATATAATAAAACTATATATAATTACTGGATTATATTAATGTTTTTAAAGTCTTAGAATTCTGTTTTATAATTACCTTTTTAGCTATATTTGTTAAATATTTTTATCATATATATGTGTTCTTTATTTTGTGTTAGAATTTTTAGGGGTTACTCTAGGGATTGCTATATACAATTTTAATTCATGCAGTTTATTTAGTGTTATTATTGTGTTGCTAAAGTATGAAAACCTTGCAATTCTGTATATTCATTTACCACTTTACACTTTCTTTTGTTCTGTAATTTTAATATATAATGTATCTGCATACATTATAAATTCCACAGTTTATTTTTAAATTTTTATTGGTAGACTATAATTAGATATATTAGTGGGATTCATTGTTACATATTTATACATGTGTATAATCTAATTTTTTTCAGTTTCATTCTGCAGTATCTTCCCTAAGCCTCCTATCTTCTCCATTCCACAGTTAAAAAATACCCTTAAACTGTATGCTTAAATAAATGAAAGGAAGAAAAAAGTATTTTATATTTACTCAGATGTTCATCATTTCCAATGCTCTTGATTCCTTTCTAAAGATCCAAGTTTACTTCTGGTATTATTTTCCTTTAGCTTGAAGATCTTCCTTTAATATTTCTTATAGCTTAGAGGTTTGCATCATAGATGCTCTTCATTGTCTTTCATCTACATTGTCTTTATTTTGCTTGAGTTTTTAAAAGATAATTTTTCTGGATATAAAACTTTTCAATGCCAGGCACTGTAGTGCATGCCTATGATCCCAGCAGCTCAGGAGACTGAGGCAGGTGGATTACAAGTTTAAAGCAAAAGCAAGGTGCTAAACAACTTCATGAGAAACTGTCTCTAAATAAAATATAACATAGGGATGGGGATGTGGCTTAGTGGCTAAATGCCTGTGAGTTCAATCCCCAGTTAACATCCCATTGACCTCCCCAAAAAACCTTTTCATTGACAGTTATTTTATCTTTATTCTCTTTCACTGTAATAATTTTCCACTTTCTTTGGCTATTTGATTCTGATAAAAAGTCAGCGGTCATTTTAATCTTTATTATTTTGTACATAATATGTTATTTTCTCTGCTTTCATGATTTTATATTTTTTTCTTTTATTGCTGTTTTATAAAATTTATTTATTTATTTATTTGTTATTTTTGCAGTGCTGGGGATCAAACCTGTGGCCATACACATGCTAAGCAAGAACTCTTACAACTAAGCTACATCCCCAAAAATGTTCTTCATTTTTAAGTTTATTTAACTAATACATAAAACATAAAATTGCATATGTTAATGAAGTTTTATGCAATGTTTTGATATACATGTACATTGTATATTGTTCAAATACGTTTACATATATTTATCTCCAAAAATATTTTTTCTTTTCTTTGTGGTGAAAATATTCACCATAAAATACACATTGAAAAACTTTTTCCCCTTTTCTTCATGGACTCTTGTAACCACTATTCTACTTTCAACTTCTATGAGATCAACTTTTTTAGATTGCACATGAGTGAAAAAGTGCAGTATTTGTCTTTCTGTGCCTGGCTTATTTCACATAATATAATTATTTTCAGTCCCATTTGTGTTGTTGCAAATAATGGCATTTCATTCATTTTATGACTGAATAATATTTCAGTGTGTGTGTGTACCTCATGTTCTATATCAATTCATGATGAATGCTTGGTGGACATTTAGGTTGTTTTCATTTTTTGGCTATTGTAAATAGTGCTAGAATAGTTTTGATTTAAAATGTACATTATAGAAATATAAGTATTGCTATATCTGCTTTCTTTTGGGTTTCATTTGCATGGATTATCTTTTTCTGTCCTTGTTTTTCAGTCCATGTCTTTCCTCAGAGATGAAGTGAATTTCTTATAAGCAGCATACAGATGGTTTTATTCTTATATTCATTCATTAACTATATAACTTTTAATTGAAAAATTTAACCCATTAATTACACTCAAGGTAATTATTGATTGGTAGAATCTTACTACAGACATATTATAACATTTTTTTTAGTTTTATTGTAGCTCTTTTCTTTATTGCTCTCTTACATTCTTCCTCTGTAGTTAAATGATTTACTCTAGATCTATAATTTCCTTCCTTGCTTATTACATTTACTTTGCTTATTGCAGATTTTTGGCTTATGCTTGTCATAAGGATTACAGAAATATTTTGATTCTGATAAGATATACAAATATAATAACAACATAGCATGATTATAAAGAACAGAAATAAACAGAAAAAAGGAAAGAAAATATATTACTAAAATGATCTTCAGTTGTACTTCATTTTTCCCCATATTCTAAATTTTTATGTCCCAGTTTATATCTTTTATACAGCTTACCTCTTGATATATTAATGTATTAATTTTTATTTTTAATTTTATAGCTTCCTACTAAAGA
Source organism: Urocitellus parryii (assembly GCF_045843805.1). Classification (NCBI taxonomy): domain Eukaryota; kingdom Metazoa; phylum Chordata; class Mammalia; order Rodentia; family Sciuridae; genus Urocitellus; species Urocitellus parryii. Next base: position 63,405,625 of record NC_135538.1, on the reverse strand, counting down.
TATGGTTTATGCACTGTTTATAGTATTAGAACATACTAAATTTGTTTATATAATTGCTTTTAACAGTGAGTTTTATAACATCCCATGTTTTCTTCTTATTCCCCAATAATTCTTTCAGTTTAAAAAACTTCCTTTTGCATTTTTTTATAGGATAGATATGGTAGAGATATGTTCTCTCAGTTTTTATACGGGAATGTCTTTTTCTCTCTTTCATTCTAAAGGTTAGTTTTGCTGGGTACAGTATTCTCTATTCTCAGTAGGCAGTTTTTGTCTTTCAGCAAAATCTTATGCTACTCTCTTCTGGCCTATGAAGTTTTTGCTGAAAAATCTATTTTTAAGCGATCCAGGATGCCTTAATGTGTTGTTTCTTTTCTATTACTTCCTTGAGAATCTTTATCTTTCAACTTTGAGAGCTTGATTATAAGATGTCTTGGGGTAGATGTAGTTGAGTTAAATCTGACTCATGACCTTCAACTGTATTATACCTGGATATTTTTACTCTTATTTGGTTTTAAAAAATTTTCTGTTGGTCTCTGGCTCTTGATTATTTGGGTGTAAAGTGGCCTGAGCACGAACCCTTGAGAGACTGAAGAATCAGTCAGTGAGTTTGTTAATCATCCCCCGAGAGCAGATTCAGGAGGCATCTTGGGAATGCAATGTGGCAGTAGCTATAGAAATAAGAAACCCAGAACTGTGAGTTTGCCGCTCAGTCTGAGTGGACCTGTCTGAGCCTAGCAAACCTGTGTAAAGTCAAAAACTGGGAGCATTTTACCCAGGGGAACAGAGGTTAGAGAGGCTGGAGATAGCTGGACTCTCCCCATCTCCATGATTCCCAAGGCTCACAGTGAAATGGAAAACTAAATACAGGAGGCTTACAGGACCCCAAGTACAAAAAATTACAAAAGACCCACACCAAGGCACTGATTATAAAAATGCCTAACATACAGAATAAGTATAGAATTTTAAAGGCTACAGGGAAGAATCACTTCTACTTTTTCATCAGGGAAAGACATCCAGGTCCAGATTTGCCAGGAGTCCACTGTTGGTATATTGTTACTTTTTGTACTTCGTGCCCAAGATTGTTCCAAATGTATTACTGGTGTATTGTACAAGGTGAACCAGGAGGGTACCTAGAGAGGGTATCCTGTCTACACAAGCATCTCAATGGGGTCAAGGCAGGAACAGGCACCTTGTCCATAGTTACTGACCTGTGATCAGGAACTGGGGCATTTTGTCCCCCCCTGGGAAAAGTCACCATGAATGGACAAGCCCCATGTTCTATGTTATGTACAGCAATCAACACCACCAAGCTGTGAAACACTCTAAACCCATGACCCATCAAGACCTATATAATATTGGGGCAAGACCAAAACTTACACTCCTTTGGGCTTGTCTATTTGTGAGGTGGTTTATGGCCCAAGATTGTTGCAATTAGCCACAGGTGCTGGTAGCTGGAATCAAAGACTAATAGCCTGGGGCTGCATATCTTCTTTTGGCTCCAGAGTTGTTTTATAGGCTCTGTTAACAAAAATGCCTTAGGATGGGGACTGTTAGAACCTGTTCAACATTAGATTATCCAGCTCTGTGTTCTGAGGTAAATCCTGTGCTCTCAGCCACAGTGAATGAAATCTTTCACTACACTATGCTGCCCAAGATTAGGGTAGTGTTGGTAAAGGAATCCTTAGTCACCTAGGCTAATGGGAAGCTTTGCCATGCCTGAGTCTTATAGTGATGGACCTGGAAAATCTCAGGGGTGCACCAAGGTCAATGAAGCAGCTGGTAGTGATGCAGGCCCAACAGGAGTCTTTCTCACTGGAGCACAGGTCTCTCCCTGGTGCTAGAGCAATTCTAAAGCCCCATCTGTGAGCACTGACCTGACAAGCTGTGCTACCTGAGGTTGGGGGTTTGCATGGTGTAGATAATCCCTTGGCTTCCAAGGCTAAAAAAAAAAAAAAAAAAAAAAAAAGCTGAGTTGCACCCGAGGCTCACAAACTTAGGGACCTATACAGTCTCAGAAGGAAAATGTATGTGTCTCATTCCTATTCCAATGCTGGTAATGAGTATATTGCTCTAGGGTTGTCTGAAGTTTCTGTTAGCTTTGGGATGTGTATTGGGACTGCAGTTTCTGCAGGGTGCTGGATTTCACCATGGCAGTCCTGGAATTGGGCTTCAAGATAGAGTCCTGTGCAAGCTTTTGTGTTCTGCTTCCTAATGGATGGAATGTTGCTCTTCTCTGTGTCAATCAATGTTGAGGAGGGGTGGCATAGGCAGTCTCTTTTCCATTAGGCATCTCAGTCCATGGGTATTGATCTTGTGGTAGGGGTCCTGGGGCTCTGCTCATCTCAATTCTGGGTTTCCCTATGGTGACTTGATACTGGTCTGGAAGTCCAAGGCTTGAATGCGATTCTGTCTCTCTTTCCCTCATACTGGAATTATGTCTCTCTCCATTTGGAGTTCTTGAAATTGACTAAGGTGTGACACTTGCAACTCTTTCCTTCCTGCCTTCTTCAATGTCTTTTCATTTGATTATATTAAAATAAAATAGTATGGTTTCCTACCTGATTTATTTTTTTTCTCATTGAAATCTAATAATATTTTAAATTTTATTTGAAAATGTTTTTATTTATTCTTTTTAGATATACATGACAATAGAGTGTATTTTGACATTATATATACATGGAGTATAACTTATTCTAATTAGGATACCATTCTTGTGGTTGTACATGATGTGGAGTTTCACTGTTGATATATTCATATATGAACATAGGAAAGCTCTCTGCAGTTCATTTTACTATATTTCTTATTCCCACCCCCCTACCTTCTCTTCATTCTCCTATGTCTAATTCACTGAACTTCTATTACCTACCCCATTTTTGTGTTTTAGCATTTGCATATAAGAAAGAACATTTGGCCTTTGGCTTTTTGGGGATTGGCATGATATCCTCCAGATCCATTCATTTACTGACAGAGTCATTAAAAAAAAGTCATGGCTATTATTTTTATGGCTGAGTAATATTCCATTGTGTATATATACCACATTTTCTTAATCTATTCATCTGTTGAAGGGCACCTAGGTTGGTTCCACAGTTTAGCTATTGTGAATTGAGCTACTGTAAACACTGATATGGTTGCATCACTATAGTATGCTGGCAAAGTTTTCTTCTGCAGTGGTGGCAAAGTTTTCTTCTACAGTGTAGGCTCTCTGTTCATGTTCTTGATTGATTCCTTTGTTGTGAAGGAGTTTTTAGTTTGATGACATCCATTTATTGATTCTTGATTTTACTTTTTGTGCTTTAGGAATCTTATTGAGGAAGTCTGTTCTTGAGCTGACCTGATGGAGAGTTGGACTTACTTTTTCTTCTAGTAGGTGCAGGGTCTCTGAACTAATGCCCAGGTTCTTCATCCACTCTGAGTTGAGTTTAGGGTAGGGTAAGATATAGGGGTTCACTCCATACTATATATAGATTTCCAATTTTCCCAGCAACAGTTGTTGAAGAGCTATCTTTTCTCCAATGTATGTTCATGGTGCCTTTGTGTCTAGTATGAGATAACTGTATTTATGTGGGCTTGTTTCTGTGTCATCTATTCTGTTCCATTGGTCTTCAGTTTTACTTTTGTGCCAATACCATGCCACTTTGCTATTATTGCTCTGTAATATAATTTTTTAAGTTTTTAAAATTTGTTCTTTTTACACATGCATGACAGTAGATTGTATTTTGAAATATTATACATACATGTAGTACATCTTATTGTAATAAGGATAGCATTTTGTGCTTGTACATGATGTGTTATTTCACTGATTGAGTATTCATATAAGGCTATAGGAAAGTAACGTCTGGTTTTGTGATGCTTCCTACTTTGTGTTTGCTTTGCTTATTCTAAACCTCTTATTTTTCAAATGAATTTTATGATTGATTTTTTCAGTTTCTATGAAGAATACCATTGGAATTTTAATAGTAGTAACATTAAATCTGCATAGTACTTTTGGGAGTATGGCCTTTTTTGGTAATGTTTATTCTGCTTATCCAAAAAATGGACAATATTTCTATCTTCTGTGGTGTTCTTCAATTTCTTTGTCAAATGTTCTGTAGTTTTCATTGTAGAGTTCTTTCACCTCTTTTGTTAGAATGACTCCCAAGTATTTTAATTTTTTTGAGGCTATAGTTACTGGGATAATTTTTCTAATTTCTCTTTCAGCTGATTCATCATTGGTGTATAGGAATCAAATTGATTTATGGTTGTTAATTTTACATCCTGCTACTTTGATGAAATAGTTTATGAGTTCTAGAAGTTTTCTGGTGGAGTTTTTTGGGTCTTGTAAATATAGGATATGTCATAAGCAAATAGGCTTGGTTTGAATTCTTATTTTCCTCTTCATATCCTTTTAATTTCTTTCTTTCTTTTCTCTTTTTACATAATTGCTCTCCTTAGAATTTCAATGACTATGTTTAATAAAAGTTGTGAAAGAGGGCATATTTGACACACAACTCTTATGTGAATGTTGGTAGCAGCATTGTTCATAAAGTCCTCATACTGAAATAATCCAGAAGTTCATCAGTTGGTGAATTCATGAACAAAATATGGTATATTTATATGGAGCACAGAATAAAAAAAATAAAAAAAGGATAGGGCTACCAACAAATGTAACACCCCAATAAGCTTCAGACATATTGTGCTAAGTCTAAGTAGACAGAAACAAAAGACTACCTATTGTATGATTTTATTTTTATAAAATTTCTAGAAATTTCAAACATATTTAAAGATAAAGTAAATTATTGTTTGCATGGCTAAGATAGGAATGGGAATCAATTGCAAACAGGTATTAGATAACTTTAGGGTGATTAAAGTGTTCTAAACTTGAATATTGGTGATAATTGCAGCATATAAGTTAACTTAAAATCATTGAAGTTCACGTTTATAATGAAATTTTTATGATATGTAAATTATAACTTAGGAAAAAAGTATATACCACAACACACTCATTAGAATTGTTAAATTAAAAAGACTAACCCTACCAAGTATTGGGGAAGATATGAAACAGCTGTATATCGAATACATTGCTGTGAGAAAATGTATGGCATAGCAGTACAGAAAAACAGTTTGATTGTTTTCTTATAAAATTGAATGTATATTTGCGTATAATCCAGAAATTCTACTTCTCAGTATTTATTCAAGAGACAATGAAAATATATGACAACAGAGACATTTATACTCAAATGCTCATAGCAAGTTGATTTACAATAGTTGAATACAGTGAACAACTTATATGTGAATGGATAAAACAAATTTTGTCTTGTCTATATATAGAATATTTCCCAACAATGAAAAGGAGTGAACCACTTGCTGATCCTGAGAACAACATGGATTAGTCTCAAAAGCGAAACAACAAAAAACAAACCAAACAAAATTAAAACTGACATCACAAATTACATATCATATGATTCTATTTATACACAGTTCTACAAAAGACTATATTCTAATGACAGAAAGCACATCAATGGTTTCCATGAGCCCACATGGGAGGAATGAATTAAAGATAATGAGATAGGAAGCAAATTTGGGAATGTAGCAATCATTCTAGTTCATGATTCTTGTAGGATTTATAGATAGATAGATTGTTCAAAGCTCATCAAAGATTATAACATTTAGAAGTTTTCTTGTGTATGAATCACATTAAAACAAAAAACCATTAAAAATACCTTTTAAGAAGAAGTGTAATCTATAAGAGCAAATTTATTTTTTCATTTCATTTGTTTCAGTACTGGGGATTGAACCCAGGGACACTCTATGACTGAGCTAAATCCCTGCACCATTTATTTATTTATGCATTTATTTATTTTTAATCTAGAGACAGCATCTAAGTTGCTGAAGGTCTTGCTAAATTCCTGAGACCGATGTTGAACTTGGGATCCTCTTGCCTCAGCCTCTCTAGTAACTTGGATTATAATTTGTGCCACTGTGCTTGGCTATAAAAGCAAATTTTTAATGATTATTAATCTTACCTAACTTATAAGTCCATGCAATTTTTAAAACTGCCAATTTATTGTTTTTTCTCATTTGTTTATTTTCTATGAAACTTTTAATAATGCTTATCAAACTTTGTACTTTTCAGTAGAAAAGGAATATATCACACACATATGTACTTATCTGTAGTATGTATATAATTTTTTAATATTATGCTATTCAATTTCTAAAGCAGAAAAAATAGATATGAGATTGATTTTTAGAACTCCTAATTTTTAAAAATTATTTTTTTAGTTGTTGATGGACCTGTATTTTATTTGCTTATTTATATGTGGTACTGGAAATTGAACCCAGTGCCTCACGTGTACAACGCAAGCCGCTGTACTGCCGAGCTACAACTTTAGCCCCTAGAACGCTTAATTTTATTTGAAGAAAGTGCATACTAAGAAGAAATTGTGGATGAATAATAAAAATAATATAAATAAAATAGTAATTAAGTCTATGAAGTAACAGATTTTGATAATCCATTATAATACAAAAACATTTTTTCAAAAATTGTGGCAAAAAGAATAAAATTAGAGACAAAACAATTTTAAATTTATAAACTTAATTCTAATTTGCTTAAAATTACAAACGATATGACAATGTTATATGATTACCTATGTGTTAAAAGGATCATCTAGCATGAAAATAATGTTTTCAGAAGCTGGGTGAAGATTGTTTTATAGGACAGAGACTGGGAGGATAATCAACCAGCCAAGAGGCTATTTGGCCAGTGGGCTTGAAACTTAGTAGTCAGCAGAAGCACAGCAAACTCTCTGTCCTTTGGGATCCCTGATACTGATGATGCTATTCCCTGACCAGATCACTTAGTCGAACTAAAATTAACTGAGTAGTGGTACTTTAGTTATGTAGGTAGGGAAACAGCAGTGGGTTCAGCCACTATATTCGACTCTTCTTGTGAAGTCAGAAGTTGACTGGCCTTGTGTGGAGAAATCAATAAAGCATTTATAACCCTTCATGAAAGAAAAGATTTTTGAAAAGGGAATATGTCGGTTACATGGAGAGATGACCCTGTGTGAAGGTGGGAAGGGTTACAGTAAGCGGATTAAGCAGTAGTGACTACAGGGAACACATGCCAGTATTTTTGATTTATGTTAGCGTTCATGTAGTGAGTGCTATCTGGAGAATAGCAGTGCTTTTCAAACCCTGTTGATGAAGCTTTGCACACACATGGCAGCTTTGCGAAGTTGTTGGAGTGTATTGTGCTGAAGGACTCTGATTGTGTATATCTGATGATCCTGTTTTTCCTTAAAGGGTGACTGATCTAGTCTGCATTGTTTGGTTGGGTGATATTTTGGCTCAAACTTCCTGCTTATACAAAGATGATTGGTTACTTTTTATCTTTAAAATTCCTGCACAGCCAAATTTTTTGTTCAAATGCTAGAATTAATCGATCAGTCCTCTTCCTTTCTTTTCATTGCTTCCACTTCTGCATGGTAATTTAGAGCATGTTTTAGTCATCATGGCCTATCAAATATATGACTTTTAGAAGCTGGGTGAAAGTCATTTATTTTAGTCATTTAAAATTTGATTAATATTTTAAGTGCTCTACATTTGTATCATACTTACCATACCCTGAAATTTAAGGTGATTAACTCTAAGGAATAATTGTTGAATTTAGAAACATGATATAGTATAAAAATAGGTATATTGATATCTTACGAATGTCTATCTCTCTATAAATGAATTTTTAGCATGTTAGATATTGAGAATATTTTCTCAATATAAAAAGAAGTTGATATGAGACATTGTGAATCTGACTGACTGCCTCTCAAAACTTTATTGTCGTATACAATTTCCATTGCCAAAGCTTCTTTTTAATTTGTAAATGTGATATGGACTGAGTCAAAGTCTTAGAAGATTCAGGGAATATAATCCAATGTGATATAGAGCAAAATACAATTTAAAATCTAAATAATTCTCCAACTCAGAAAACTGCTTTCTGATCTACTTTCTTTTTTAATCATTACAAAGCACAAAGCAAAACTACTGCTGTATTTCTCTCTTTCTAAGATAGGCATCTCTTCTATGCATCTTTTGGGAACCTTAAAAAACAAAACAAAACAAAACAAACAATAAAGGAAAAACACCCTTGCACTGGCTCATTTTGTTTAATGGTCTGGAAATTTGAAAATGAGGTTGTCTGATAAAGATGACCCCCAAGTAGTGACTTTGAAAGTGTGGGGTGTTTGGGAGCAGAGCAACAATGGCAGGAAGCCTCCTAGAAAAGCAGTGGTACTGAGGTAATCCTGCAGAGCAGCAAAGTCTTATTTCCTCACACTGAAGCTCTCCTGCTCCAGGTTCTTCCTCTGTCACCCTATTGATGAACAGCAATTTTTAGATAGTCCCTAAATCATCACGTTCTGAAAAACAGATGGATTAACTGGCTTGAGGAGCAGAGGTAGTGTTAAATTCCCAGTCTCTCCATCCCCATCCTTGTACACAACCAAATATATTGGCTGTGGCTACATCAACATTTCTAATGCTTTTACAAAACACACTTATTAAAACTGCTTAAAAAAGTTTATACCCAGTTTCTTTTCCATTCTTTTATTTTAAAAAAAATCCTGGATTGATCAGGTACCACTTACTGTACAAATCTGCAAGGTTTTTTTTTTTCCCTAATTATACTTCCTACTTATTGTCTCACTTTTTTATATCAAATGATGATTTCACATCTCATCACTTTTTATCATTAAAATGTCAAATCTGAGATTAAAAGTTATAAGCTCTACCCTGAGTTTTTGGAAAAGAAGGGTTTTTTTCCCTTAAATTATTATGCTGATTCCATGTGAGTTGCCACATTTAAGTAGCAGCTACTCTGATTATATGTGGGAGATGGGAAATCACATTTAACTGATTTCTGCACACAAGAAGAAAAGTGACTTTAGATGACAACTTCAAACTATCGAATTTACAACAAATCTTTTAACCAAAAACACTTTAAAGAGAGGAAAATATCCACTGAATCACTGAGTATAATTACTTCTTTCCCACCAATTGCCAATCAAAGGCATGAGAAAGAGGAGAAAAAAAAAGAGTGAGATAGATGGATAACTTAGAAAAATATGTACACACAAAAAAAGAGTTAATTTTACATATAATTTGAAAGATGAATAATAGGCTTAATTATGACAGCTTCTCTCAAAGCAATAGTTTGTAATTTTTTAAAAAGATTATTATTTGTGAATGTGGACACAATAAAGTTTGAAAATCTTAATAATGTTAAGATTTGAATCATAATTATGTTAAGATTTAATCTTAATAATGTTGTGAGCTCTCTCTATCTATATATATATTATATTTATATATTAAATATAAATTTGGGTAATTTCTGAACATCTTAAAAGCCATTCAAGGCTCTAGGTTAAAAAATGTATTTACATTTCTAGAAAAAATCTAGAATAAAAATTAAGAAATACATATTTTTAAATAATATTGGCTGCAATCTAAGGATTTTTAACTAAATTATGTACCTCTGGTTGCATTTTTCCCAAGAAATATATCATCTGCTAATTCCCAAAACTACTCTTTTAAAATCTTTATTTCTTTTATGTCATTACTATACAGGTTCTTAATTGATTTATGTCATCATAAAATTAAGTAGAGAAAGGAATTGTGAGAAATCATTTAAAATTTGAATGCAACTCTTGACTGTTAGATTAATAGAAACCAACACCATTCTAAAATGTAAAACTCCTATTATAAATTTCCAACTATTATCGATATTTAATGTAAATATTTAATAATTTCTGGTTAGAAGACTTTCCTTATATTTGACCTAAAGTTTTCATATTTTAGATTAAGTAGTGTTTCTTTTGTTGTTGTTGTTGTTTTTTTATCATTGCTGGAGATGATCCACAGCTGGTCAACATCTTCTGGATGAGACTGCTAGGAGATGTACATTTTTTTCTTTAATCAACTAAAATATGTAGATAATAGGTTGTTTTGATTGTGTATTTAGTCTTGATCAGCTTCTAACAGATTTTGCTGTGATTTAAACTCCTTGAATTTCAGTTTACGAACCAGAGTTTCTTTGGAACAAGCAAAACATGTTAAAATAGCAATTACTCTCGTAATTGCAGATAGCTAAAAGTTCCTGGATTTTTGATGCTCTTATTCTAGGTTTGATTTTCAATGAACTTTGATTGCCTCCCTCAAATTTCTTTGCATTTTTTGTAGCTACATATATATTTTAAACCATATTTAGAGTTTTAAGCTCATCAGGAAAAATTAAAGAAAAAAAAAGTCAGTTGGATGGAATGAAAAGATGAGAAAGAAAAATTCTCCGGTCTCTAAAAAGGCCTTTTAAAGAGCTTCATTTAAATAGAGACATTTTCTTGATCACTTTATGTTTATTTTCAGATAGAATGTTAATGAAACTTCCTTGTAAATTTCTTGAAAATCCCACCTGAATTATAGTTAAAAGGGCTAAGCTTTCATCATGAAAGAATAAGGTTTTTTCTTCTCCCTACCCCACCCCTTTTCTTTCTAAATATGAATGAAATTTTTTCATATTTCTGTGTTATGCTTAAACTAAGTTGTTCATTCTCTCAAAATGTTCCTCAGTGGATAGAGTTTCTTCAGAATCTTCGTAGGTTACTCAGGGTGACATATGCCCTAGTCAGAAGGTCTCTATCAGTTCTCTTCTTTTACCTAATTATATTGACTTCATGACCCCTTTCCTTAGGACACTATGTTTTTAATTTGAGGAGACCTTTAAATTGACTTTAGTAAAGTTAATAATTAAAAATAGCAATTCTTAGAATTATTTTTGCCTATCTTAATTCATAAATTATTTTAACATTTCATATTCTGTTGTTGCAGCAGATGATACAAGTTCACAGTTTTACAAATACACGTGATAAACATAATGCAACAATATTAGAAATCAATAGTGTGTGTTTTATTGTATACTGTACCTAAAATATACAAGAAGGTGACTTACATAAATCATTTATTCCCAGTCATGATTGATGACCTCATAACTCATGAGTGATGGGGCAAAGCAGAGCCCCAAACGAGTTATGAAATGTCATCAATAACAAGTGGAAACAAATGATTTATCCAGTGTCACAGACCATTGTATGTTCAGTTTATGCAACAGCAGTTAATGATAAAAACACCCCAAATGGGTGCAGCTTGTATTTTATCTGTCATGAATGCACATACTCTTCCTACACTATTTTACACTAGGTTAGTGCTTATTGGCCATGAAGAAAATGATCAGGTATGAAATAGGAATGTGGGTTGATGGAGAAGATATGGTCTTTATATATATAAATCCTGTTGGAATCTCTTTCCACTCGACTAGTCTCCCCCTGTTTTTCCTTGTTTCAATATCTATCCCTTTTCTAGAAAAGAAAGCACAAAGGGGCTATCTGCAGCAATGTAATTCATAGTTCCTTTTTTAGCTGTCATTCTAGGAGAAAGAAGAGTTAGCATTATTTTTAAAATTACAAGACATTATATGAATTTAACACTATTTTCCCCATTTTTTTGAGTATGTAACTTAAGACCAAGGAGTTTTATATCACCATATTCAAATGTAGTAAGAGACTTACTACTAAACTATTTTTACTTTCCAACTTCATTCTGTGTATGTTTGGAAGTTCTGCATGTTTCATATAAAAATCTTATTAAAACATTTAAGTTATTTATATTCTCATTGAATATTTAGTTTCATTGAGGTTAGGGAATATTGGTGGTTATTGAAAACTTATTTTTTAGGATAGTTTGACACTAAAAAATTCACATTCCAACTCAAAGTTGATGTTAACTTTTGGAAAAGGATGCCATTTAAAAAGAGTGTCAGGGTTGTTCTTTTGAACTGAATTAAAAGTCTGTTCCTTATGACACTGTCCTTAAATATTTATAATACCAACTCAAATTTGAAATATGACTCGTTTTAGATAAAACTTTATCAAATGAAGTTTAGAGAGTTTAATGTGTATCATGTTTCACAAACATGAAAATCAAGTTAAGCAGATCTAGCTTCTATTTGAAATGAGCAATTAGACAAAAGGTTAAGAGAAGTTTAAATATAAAGATATCTTTGTGAATTGGGAAATTATAGAACATGCATACAGTTTGGAGGTATTGTATGAGAGCAAATGTGCCAAGGTCCCCAGCTCCCTTTTGATTTCTCTAGAATAAACCTCCATGATGTACTCTGAATAGGCCCACTTCATTAAATATCCATTGTCATCATTGTAGTCTCAGTGAAAGTTTTCTCCTTGAATTACCTACTATAAAATCTTACCTGATTCTCTATTTCCTCTTATCTCCCATCAACACATTTTGCATATAGTAGCCCTGAGTAAAAATGCAGTATTCTCTGCTATACCTCTTCAATGTCTATGCAACACTTTTAGGACAAATCTAAAACTTTCTTAACTTCATCTAAAACTGCACCTGTATCATCTCATCCCTGTATAAGTCTCCAGTCCCATCATGATCCGTCTTCCTTTCCCCTTTAGCCACATGCTTTTAAAAATTTATTTGTTTATTTATTTCCATTTCTCAAAGGGGCTGAGCTCCTTACTGCATTAGGGCCTCCTTTATACTAATTACTTCTGGATGGATTTTCTTCCCTTTGCCTAGCTATATAGACTGCACATTATTCAGGTCTCTACTAAAACAATTTCCTTAGAGAGGTCTTCCCTGAATTCTGATATAAATTAGACTCTACCATAATCTTTCATTTTTCTTTTCCTTTACATTGTTTATCACAACTTTAACTGTTTATCAATTTGCTTATTTTTTCAGTATGTCTCCTCATCTATGCTTTAAGTGTTTATAGTGGAGAACACTCATTACTTTTCCCAGTGTCTAGCACAATGCTCAGTACCTAATAAACCCTTAATAAATTGTTTTTGGAAAACAGAAGTTCAGGCTTGAAAATAACACTATAGAAGTATCAGCTTCCTTTGAATTATTCAGTTATTGATCAACTACTACACGAAGATTATAAAACCAATGCTGTGGAGATTTACTAAAAGATATGAGAAATAGCTTTTACCCTTGAAAAACTGATACTAAATATTAGTACCAAAAATCACTTCAAATATTTATTGAATAGTTGTAGGTAAACTGGTTGGAGAGACAACATTGGATGTTTTCTTGATATTGGTGAATTGTGTGTCAGTTTAAAAACGTGAGGAAAAGATTAGCAAGTGGGAATGAAATGAACCTTGCTATTTCCTGTGCTGGATCATGCATATATAATCATTAATAATCATGAAGGCAGAAATTAGTAGAAAGGTTCAATGTCTTACCTGAAGTTCTTTCATCAGAGTTTCCAATTATATAAATGACAAAACATATATATTTTTAAAATCTGTTCTGTATCTAGTATATATGCTATAATTACAAATATGGATGTCCTACCTATCTTGGTCCTAGAAATTTTTAGCATTAAATATTAATTTGTTTCAAGAGATTGAAGGTTGTTGATTGAATGAGGATATTGTATGAGAAGCTAATATAATAAGTCATTTTCAATTGCCATTTTAACAGATATTAAAGAAGAAATCTCATGTAGAAAATCTCATTTCTGAAGGTATAAATGGGGATGCATGGCTTGAGGATATGGGCTCTGTCAAGCTAGTTGAAGGCCGCCAAAATGGGATGTTGTATTTGTAGAGGAAGGGGAGTTGGATTAGGATATTGAGTATCTCAGAAAGTATAATATTATGTGGGAAACTGGAAAGAACTACAATCAAATCTCAATTATTTGGCTTCATTATCATGCTTATATTTATTCCTACTCCCTGCTTTGTTCATTCTTGGTTATTAGGGAATTCTTTTTATTTCCTACATCTATTGCCCAAACCTCTCATTAGAGTGTGTCTAATTACATTGAAATTATCCCTCAGCTTTATAAATTTGGCAATGGATCTAGATGATTCCTTTTTGGACTGGGTTGGGAGTTAACTGTATCCATAACTACAACAGATGTTTGATATATTAGGACCCAAAAATGGGTTTCCTAGACTTTATCTATTGAGCCTGTCCATGTATTTGGGAGTTTGAAATTGGGTAGTTGTTCATAGGATGTGGTAATTTGTGTTAACTGTCTCTTTCTTGTGGTTGGGCAATTCTATGTAATGACAGCCTGGTAGGAAAAAGAGATTCTTGCCAGGTGTGGACATGAAGCCCGAGCAAACTCACAAGAGATGCTAGTGAGAAAAGAAACTGCTGTTGTCTATTTTCATCTCTCTACTGGCCATCTAGATTGCTCATGTGTAAACTTTACCTTTAAAGTCATATGTGAGCTATAATTTTACTCTGATTTAATCAAATAAGAATGTTCAGAAAATGAGAGGAAAAGGAGAAAATACAATGAAATTCTTTGTCATCCAGAACACAGCTCTTAGGACTTGCTCTTGTACATTAAAGCAATTGAGTGGCTGCAGGTAGTTGAGAAAGACTGGGAGGTGATATCATTATAGGTCCTTCCACTTGGCTTTCTAAGTGAAAGGCTATGATTTTTTAATAGGGTAAGCCAAGTCAGGCTCTCTTCATTGAGTCTAGGAGCTTTTATTCTAGAAGATTTCATTGTATATATCAAATTAGGCTGCCCATTTATTTTAGTTAGTAGGACCTTATGGCGAATTAGTAAAAATTCATTCCGATGATTTGTTCAGCTGTAATACTTGTTATGGTAACCATATTCTTTTTGCCTCTTGAAGTTAAGTTTCTGTCACCTTCAGAGTTCATCCCCATTAATGTTAAGGAATCAGTTTCTGAGGATGGCTATCACTGTGTTTTACTGGAGATATTTCATCTCTGGGGACAATTGATTTGTCAATGTTTTTGTGAAGGAAGTGTTGTTCTTTGGACCTGGGAGAAATGAGAAGTGGTTGCATATGATAAATTCGCTCCAACATTTCTCTTTTCCAAGTTTTGTGTTCCCTTTTCCATATAATATGAAGATATTTCCAGCATCCCTACCAAATTATTTTAGGACATTAATGAGTTTAAATTTTGTGTAAGTAACTGATTATATGCTGACAATTGACACAAATCTAGAAAAAAATAGGGTATGACATAAGGAGTACTGGCACTCCTTTACAAAGAAACAGCATCAAATGAGGTCATTATCAGGTCTTTATACAAGGTAGAACCAGCCTCATCAATCAGGGAGCCCTTTGCTGACTATAGGAGGTTCAATAGGATTTGGGGGAGCTGTTTATTCAAAGATATCTGAATGATCCCAGTTATCACTTTTAAATTCTCAATGTTTACTGTTTCTCAAGCTCGTTTATAATCTTCACATGACTTTGCTGTAATTCAGCAACTTAAAGATCAGATTCTTTTGATTTTCAGCTAACATGTGACAGTAGATATGAAGAGACTCTTTTAAGGCAGCTAGAAAAATTCTCTGTTATCTGCTGTAGTTTTATGTGAGAGCATGCTAGTTTTCTTTTTGTAATTCTCCAATGCAGTTATAAGCCACTAACCTACCTGACTATCTTTGGATTCTAATGCTCATTGTACTATGTTTTGGAAGCCACCACTCATTTCACTAAAGTTTGTACCTTCAGATTCTTGGCAGAAATCTTGATGGAGTGATCAGGAACACTGTGTGAATGCACTCAGAGCCCTGGGTGATGGCATTATCAGATATATTTTGTAACATATTTGACCTTTTCTAGATTTTAGAGCCATTAAAACCTAGGAGCAAATTTTACTTCATTCTAGATGTCATAGGTAGTAACTGAACTAGCAATTTTACTACTTGTGACCAAGTTCTACTGATATTAACCTGTATGGCATTCAGTCCTCACTTCTTTTAAGAAAACTCAGATTCTTACTTTTAGTATTTTATCTACAGTTATTCCTGATAAAAATTCTATATTAGTCAAGGGTTAATTTTCTGATAACAGAAAATATTTCAGCTGCTTTAAGCAAAAAGACATTAAAATAGAAGCATGGTTACAAAATGTAGACATTTTAGAGGATTAAGAATTATAGTGGGCCCCTAGAGTTTCTACAAGAACAATGTTCCATAAGAGTTCTTCCAAGGAAATCACAAACTCCACTACAATTAACAGGTTGGGAAATCAAGAATCTCCTATCAGAACTATAGACTCAGAGCCATAGCACAACTTCTAGATATGACCCAAAGAAAATGAAATCATCACAACTTCTCTCCCACTTAAATCAGTACCAAATTCAAGTGTCATTGCTGGTGTATCTAACTGATAACACTTGAACTACATCTAGAATTCCAAACACAAGGAAATATAGGAAATGTAATTTCAGTTCTTTGGCCTATATCATGAAAATTTTTAATAAATATTTATTACTTTTAAAATTCATGATAAACTCTCAGAATTTCAATTCTTTTATTTAAAAAAATAAAGTGTATAATAGATATTTGAGTACACTATACTTTTGGGGGTTTGGGATAGATTCATGACTTGTGTTCTTTTTATTATGGTTCTTGTTGGCAGAAAATAGTTTTATGCACATGAATTTTATTTCCAATTGCCCTGTTGGCAGGTGTCTAAAGATTTTTGCACCTAATCCACTAACCTCTAATTCTCATGTATGTTCTTAAAGTGAACAGTTATTATTACATGAATTTTTGTAACAAATTGTATAATTCTTGTGCTTTTTCTACTTGTTAAACATATTTTAACATTCTGCACATAATTAGAAAAGCATAAGAATGTAGTGAAAAGAAGAATGCTTTGTTCTTTGATGTTCTAAGAAGAGGATACTTCTATTCAAAACATCTTAGAATGGATGTCAACTTGGGTCAGTCACAACTTCATGTGTACTGTTTAGTTTTATGAAGATTGCATTGTTTATTATTAAAATAAAGGATGTGAGAAAGCAAACACTGATGAGATCCACAGATACTTATATAAATAATAGTGAAAATTTATATATTGATTTTTAAGTGCTTAATTCAAACCATAACTCTTAAAGAGTAGTTAAAATATCGACAAAGCTGTACAAATGTTGGCTTTTCATAGAAGATTAGGGCTAGAAGGGATCTTAGATTTAGTCTAACCTCATATCATTCCTAGGAATACTGAGGAATAGAAATGAAGCAGATTTTCAGAGTCATAACATTGGTTAATTGTCAAGCCAAATTAGAAGTCATTGCTTTTTATGTACAGTTCAGTCTGGAAGTCTAGTTACTATAAACACCTTTTTTTCATTTTTAGTAGTCATTACCTATCTGTCTTTTATCCCATGTTTCTTTCAAAATACTAAGAAAATAAAAATATTCAAATTAGTTTCAATATTGCAATTTTTGCCACTGTTTAAAATGAAGGTTTTGAATAAGATTCATAAATGTTGTTTGCAGAAGAATTTTCCCTACAGTATCAGTGTATCAACATGTTTTAATTTTTTATTTTCTTTTATTGCCCAATAGCTCCTTTTTCATATTCATTGGAGTGGAGCAGAGGTGGCATCTGGTGATTAATTAGTTCAAATGTGTTAGTTCCCCAAGGATAGCTGTTAGATACTTTCCAGGTCATTTAAAAAAAAAAAGAAATCTATTGCTTATGTTTACAGGTGGTGGCACATTGAATTTAGATTGGTTATAAGGCAATAATGAATTTGCTATATCTGCAAATCTCCTTGTTACTACTCTGTTACAATAATCTCCAACAACAATTCAAGTTTACATTTGGTAACAGATTTATGAGCACTTGTCTCTGACTCTATATTTCTAGGTATATGTATGATTGCATGAATGGTGGGAGTCTACATTGTGTACCACCAGAGAAATGAAAAGTTGTGCTCCATTAGTATACAATGAATCAAAAGGCATTCTGCTGTCATGTATAACTAATTAGAACAAAACAACAACAACAAAAACCATTCTTTGCCTTTTTCTTTTCCTTCTTTTTCTTTTCACCTCTTTTCCTTTTTATTCACTATGAATGTGTGCACATGTGCCTGTTACTGGGATTTGAACACAGGTGCGCTCTACCACTGAACTACATCCCCAGCCCTTCTTCTAATTTTTATTTTGAGACAGGGTCTCGCTAAGTTGTCTAGTCTGGAATTAACTTGTGAGCCTCCTGCAAAGCTGGTATTACAGTGTATGCCACAGTGCTCAGCTTCTTTGCTTTTTCTTTTTAGATTCTTATCATAGACTACAACATGTGGGTCCAAAAATGTTTTAGTTTCAAATTCCTAGAGAATTAATTCTTCCTGAGTCCTGAAGAATTTTAAGTTAATTGAGTGTATTCTGTAAATGGTTGGCAATAATCTTGTATATGACTGTGGACAGCATTAGATCTAAATCATTCAATTTATTTCCTAAAGTTTTTCTCCATGCAGTATTGGCATTATCTTACATGATAAACTGCACTTTGTTCTTTAATATATTATGGTATTGTTTTTCATGTTTGAAAATTAGTGGTGGATCTTGATACTGAAACAATAGCCTATACAACATTCAGCAAAGCTAAAAAGGTTCTTGGCAGAAATCTTGATGGAAAGATAGGGAACACTTTATATGAATGCACTCAGAGCCCTGGGTGAAGATATTATCATATATATTTCATAATGGATTTGGCCTTTTCTATGTTTTAAATCTATTAAAACTAAGAGTAAATGTTTACTTTGCCTCAACATGGAAGAGTCTAGTTATTAAAATACACTATTATAGGTGCTGAGAGGCCTAATTCTTAGGATCCAGTGATAGAGATAACGTATTTTCCTGAAGCACCCTCCATATGACTAATGTGCTGGGTCCTTCAGGGAACCAAGAGAAGTAGAAATGGGCAAAACCATGATGATCTATCAGGGAAAGAAAAACACTCTCATTAACTATTTTCCCTCAACCATAGGGAAGAGTGAATTGGAGTTCTGAACTGTAAGGTACACCCTGAATAATTATGAATGCTAATATCCCCATTCTCAAAGGGCTCAAAATATGGCTATTGGTGAAAGCAAGATCAGATTTTATTATTGTCTTTTTGTTACTACCTAAAAGAGATCTCATGGGGGGAATGTCACCTTTAATCCTTTCCTGTGTCCATTATGCATTTATTGAACTTCTTTAATTACAATCTTGAAAGTGTCAAGTAAATAGATTAAAGACTGCCAATATTAATTTTTAAGTGTATCACTGTTTCTCAACCTGTGAAGAATTTATCTTCCATCTTGCTCAGAAATCAAAGGCAGTAGCTCAATGTTTCACTTTTTTTTCCATTTTAACTCTGATTCATTATTGTAAATAGAGTGTAAACTAATTTCATAAAAATCCACTATTACAGTGAAAAATAAACAGAGATCTGTTGAAACTATTCTTTGGTTCATTTTTAATCCCTCTCTCTCTCTCTCTCTCTCTCTCTCTCTCTCTCTCTCTCTATATATATATATATATATATATATATATATATATATAATCTTAGTGCTTAATGCTTAGATTTCTAGAAAGAGAAATTTTTACAAAGTGTATCCAAAAAATGCAATTTGCCCCCTCATTACTTATAGTTATAATCACTACCAAAAGCTATTTGAAAAATCATGAATGTGCATTCAGCTCTGTTGTGAAATTAAACTACTTAATTACTGACTTGTAGATTAATATTGTCTTTTCCTCCCCAAAGAAACTATCTCAAGTCAGAGGAATGTAATGAAATAACCACCCCATGAAACCCCAAAGAGACGGAATTTAACTAACACTTTCCTTGTTTCTCTTCTCTGTCTTTTGGTAGAGGTGGAATATTTTCAAAAGAAGTCTGAGCAAACTTCTAAGTATTCAATCAACCCTCAGGTCCAGACTGTAGATGTTGTTCTACTTTGTTCCTGACAGTCTCAATACTGGACTTTTGTTAAGACCATTAATCCACCAAGGCTCTTAAGTCAAGCAGGAGAGATATTCATTTGTGGAGTAGCTAACAAACAGACAAACAAATAAGAAAAGACCACTGTAGAACTTTGAAGCTTATCAAGTGGCCAAGGCATCATGATGGATATTTATCTGCTTGTGGCTAAGGTCTATGCTTTTGAAAGTGGTACCCTTGTGCCAGGGTAATTGGCAAAGATCCTTGTGAATCCAAGGAGGTACTTCTGTGACTGGTCAATAATAATGTCTTTAAACCATTGTGAAGGGTATCCAGACATCATAGTTGCTGAGTACATATCTAGATTTTTCAAGGGACATTGTATTTCATCAGAAGTTAATTGGTAAATGAGATAAGTTTGATGAACTTGCAAATAGAACTTCCTAGAAATAATTGGTTTTCAGCATATTGACATAGAACTAGTTGGAGCCACCATCTTCACTGACTTGCCTGCAATAACCCTGTCCCACTGCTTTCATTCTTCACACTCTCACCAGTTCATTCTCTCAGATGGGCCATTAATCACTTCTCATTACTCTTAAGATGATTCCCCTTGATCTTGCCTCTTCTTACCCTACGACTAGGTTAAGTCTTGTAGTTACATGTCCTTTTTTGCACTTATCAAGTGAAATAATTAATGCTGTTTCACATATATTAAAGCAATTTCTATTTGTTTATTATAGGAACTAAAGAAAGATTATAAATTTCTTTTGAATAGACAGAAATTCTGTTGTTGGTAAGAGTGACAAAATATATAGATTTTAAGTGGAACTTGAATTAGAATTCAAGTTGTTTCTTTCTCTCAATCTGGTATCAGATTTAATCTCAAGCAGATATCCTGGGTAAATCTTAACACTAAGTGTGAATTTTGCAATATAGAAAAAGTAACATCTGATGTAATTAGGTAAACGTTACTCATATTTGAAAACTTTAGCCTTTAATTGAAAAACTATGAGAATTATTTAGAGTTAAGAACGTTAATAGATGCCAATGGTGGTGTCACTTATGTAATTTCTAAGTTTTATTTATTTTTTCTTCTTATAAAAAGAGCATAAATTTCTTTTATGCTCTATTTTCTCACAGTTTGGAAATTTGTGGACAAATGCCTTCATGCCATTCAAGTAGCACTTCTTCACCTATAACACTGGTAAACATGAAAAGATTGGAACTCAGGCACTCAAGTTATATGCCAAAAGATTTTTTTTAAATTTAAATTTCTCATCAATACTTAATTGGTTGCTCAGGAAAACTAATTCAAGAAATCTGGTACTTTGTTTTTGTTGTTGTTGTTGTTAGCATTCAAAGTGCAATGAAAAAAGAAGGGTATATGCTAAAACTTATGTGTGGAACTGATCTTAGACTATTGATATTTCCAGTGAATTTGAAATAGTCCACTCAGTTTTTTAAGTGAGAGTGTTAAAAAGTCATCATCGTTTAGTTAAAACTCAGTTTTAAAGGGTAAACAATTATTTAATTTTTAAACTAAAGTTTATTTAATGGGTTCGACCTGACATTTAAACACACCAATTTTAAGAAAGAACATTTACCATTTTACAGATGGGCAAGTCTATTATATTAGTGAGTTCATCCCTAAGAAATAATTAGCTTAATGGATATTGTTTATTTGACTTTTAAAATAAAATATGAAGAGAGGTAGAACTGATTTCATATTTGAGTACTTTTAGCTGGTACAACATAGTCCCTAACTGTTATTTCAATGTTCTATTCAGAGGTATGATAACTTCTTTCTTTGTATGTAATGTATTTATCAGGTGTTGATGCCTTTGTATAACAGTAATTTTAAAATGAACATTGAACCTATAAGTTTACTTATGAACATTGTTTAAGATTAATAAAAATACTAATTTAGAATACATGTTACAATGCTTAATTGTTATGAAGATAGGACCTGTAGTTACAATAAAGTCCAGGATACTCACAGGTATCCTTAAGACTTGAATATGCATAAATTAGAAAATAATTACTTGTAAGTATATTCAAATTTTGATAGTGGTAGATAGGGTTCAAGTTATAAGAAAAGAGAAAGCATGGCATGAGAAAGAACTTTTTCAGAGTTTATGCAGTTTGGATCTGGACTGTCCCCCAAAGGGTCATGTGTTGAAGTCTTGGTCCCAAATGTAGCAATGTTCAGAGATGTGGTTTTCAGGAAGGTGACTAAATAATGAGGCTGTAACTTAATCAGCAGAGTACTCCATTGATAGATT
Organism: Urocitellus parryii; assembly: GCF_045843805.1. Lineage (NCBI taxonomy): Eukaryota > Metazoa > Chordata > Mammalia > Rodentia > Sciuridae > Urocitellus > Urocitellus parryii. Next base: position 63,383,547 of record NC_135538.1, on the reverse strand, counting down.
TGTATTCATGGCATTATTGGGAGGTGATAGAAACTGTAAGAAGTGGGGAAATAATTGGAGGACTTTGGTCACTGGGGACATGCCCTGGAATAGTATATCTTGTCCCGAGCCCTTTCCTCTCTCTTACTCTCTTTGCTTCCTTGCTACCAGCAGATAAGTAACTTTGGTTCACTACACACCTAGAATCAATGGAGCCCAGTGGCCATGAATTGAAATCATGAGCCAAAATAAGGCTTTTCTCCATTAGGTCGATTTTTCAGGGATTTGTCTAACAATGATGAGAAATTGAGTAATACAAGAGCCAAGACACGAGTTTTCTTTTCTCGTCACTGAGCTTGATGATCTTGGGAAAAGTCATTGCCCTCTCTGGGGCTTTACTTTCTTATCTGTAAAATGGGAATTTCTGAGTAGTTGAACGCAGGTTTTCTTTTTGTTATGTTTTTAAAAAATGCTTTTTAAAGTATCAGAACTCTTAGCACAGGAAAAAGAACAGAATTCTAATTGTAAGTCATATATATTTGAGGCTGTGTAACATTTTTGTATTGTTTTTATTAATTAAAAAACTCAAGCTGTATTATCCTTTTTTATCTGCAGCTTCAGTATCATGCCTGCAGCTTCTTATTTCTGTTTCATAGAATTCTCTACTTCTTTGGAGTCTTATTTTTGGGGTTATATTGATTTTTGTATTGAAGTTTGTAGGTAGCTACATTCTCCATTATAGAACAGCAACTAGACAAATGTATTGGGGTTATCTTCCTGAATATGAAGCCAATCTTGACATAGGATAAACATAAAATTATCATTCAAACTGGCATTTTTAGGAGTGAAATGGAGGGTTATTAATAATTATGAGGACCACAGTTATACAGGACTATTAGGGAAGTTTTTAGGGAAAAGGGGATGGTTTTAATGTGTTACATACTGTTTTGCATAGTGATCTCCTTCATTTATTCTCTACTCTTTTTGAGATAGAAAGAGAAAAGATTTGGGTTTGAATAAAAGTAAATTTTGATTCAAATAGGTAAATTACAGGTTTTGCTTTTCATATGTAAAGTAGAATAAATTACCAAGTAGGAAGGCTCAAATTTGGCCAGAAATTCTGAAAAAGACAATTATGTATAATCCAACAAACCCGCTGAAATATGTAGTTCAGTTCCTCATCTTGCTTACTTCTCCATGAAAGGTCAAAAGTACCTCCCACTGTGATATGTCTGCAATCCCTGAAAGATTGATTAAATTTCTATATAATGTGGAATTGCTGAATCTAGTGAACCATAACTTATATAATTTGTATTGTACTTTACCAGTCACCTTTTAAAAGTGTTGAAGAATGAAACTTTCTCTTGTAGGCAAGGAAATCTAAGAAATACTTGCTTTCTTTTTGCTAGCTTTAGCAGTTGGTTTGACTTAAATCAAATTTTGTGTGGATTTCTTAAAGAGATTAGAATGCAAGAATTGACAATTTTCATATTTAAATTTTGGAATGGAAATGTCTGAGAATAAAGAAGATGGATTTTGTGTTGTGTGAGATATATAATATTTTCTAATTATAGTGAAAGAGGAGCCAAAGAGACATTTGAATACTTCCTTCGCAAATTCCTAATTCAAAAGGAATTATAATATGGAGAAAATAAAGAAAATCTCTACTTTTGGAAAATTTTATCTATTCTGAGTTCTTATTAAATAGGACCTATTCCTGAAGCAGGAAAGTCAGAGAGTTAGGAAAGTCAGGGAATAGAAATTATTTCTATCCTATACATTATACTCCTGGACATGTGGATAATTTCTTTATTTACCTCTTTCCCCCCACCACCATTGTCACCTTCCCCCAGTTTATTATTCTCAACTCACTTCAAAGCTTGATGTGGGGAAGTGACCCAAAAGTATAAGATCTTCAAATAAATCTAGAAGATAGACCATCCTGCATGTCCAATGAAGGGTCTTGGGCAGATGTGGGTTATTCTTATTTCCTAAGTAGCAGAGCTTATATCACAGCTCCTTGAAATCTACAGAGCTCTTTTGAAGATACCCTGATGGAAACCTTCAGTAGAAGAGATACCATCCAATAACAACAGGGGGAAATAGCAACAACATTCTGGTCATTGAGAATAAAATCTGAGCTCCTTTACATGGTCTACAAAGTCCTTCTTCATCTGTTCCACTGTCTTCTTCATTCTCCTTTCAAGTTCTATTTCACACTATATATCCCTCCCGCCTTAGATATCTTTACATTTCTAGTGTTTGTCATGCTTCCAGTAGTAACAAGTCTTTTAAACATTTTAAACCTAAATCTTTTGTATCCGGTTCTCATACCTTCAACTCTTTTTACTTGGCTAAGTCCAAATTATTCTTTTGATACTTTTCAAATATCCCTTCTCCATGAAAGTCTTCCTTGACTAAGCCAACTCTCTATTCTTTGTATCAGTTTTATATTGTCATAAAACCAGTTACCACATATTTGTCTGCTTAAGACAATGTAAGTTACTTATTTCATACTTTTCTTGGGTTAGGAATCTGCCCACAGTTTAGCTAGATTTTCTGGATAGCTCTTACAATACTGAAATCCAGGGGTTGGCTGAACTGTCTGTTCTCATTTGAAGCCCAGAGTCCTCTTGTAAACTCGATGACTGTTAGTTAAATTAATTTCCTTGCAATTCTATCTTTTCTTGCTGGATGTTGGCCAGGGACTTCTTTCAGCTCCTAGAAGTTGTCTATACTTCTTTGCCACTTGACTCCCTAGAAAGATCAAAACATCGCTGTTGGTTTCCTTCCAGGACAGCAAGAATGCAAATTTCTGATGCTACATCTTCTTTTAAGGCTCCTCTGATCAGGCCAGACCTACCTAGATACACCAAGAATAATCTCCCCTTTGATGAACTCAAAGCCAACTGATTAATTAGTTACCTTAATCATGGGATAGATACCCGATCGTATTGACATGTTCTGTCCTTTTTAAAGGGGAGAGGTTCATACAGTACATATACTGCAAGGTCAGGGATCTTGGAGGCCATTTTAGAATCCTGCCTACATCAATGCTTCCTATGCCATATGCCTTCTCTCTTTAACCACAAAACTGAGTTCAATTGTACATTTTTTTCCTGTAATATGATGAATGCAAGTCTTCTTAACTAGTACATTAACTTCATGAGAAGCAAGAGCCCTTTTGGGTAACTTTTGGAAGGGCTCTAACCTATTCGTGAAGACTCTACTTTCATGACCTAAAGCCTCTCTTGATAACATCACATTGGAAATTAGAATTTCAACATTGAATTTTGAAGGAAAACATGTTTAATTCATTGTAACATGGGAGACTCATATCTTATAAAACCAAGAGGATATCAGAGAGGTTAGTGTAAAGACACAGAAAAGATGAGACAGAGAGAGAGTGAGAGCCAGTGAGCTAGTAAGAGAGATCGATTTCCCTTGATAAAGCCTTGCTTTCTCATGTCCTTAATGTCTTGTAAATGTAGTAGCTTGTTCCACATAACCCATATATCTTGTGAACTCATCAAACCATAGCTATGAAGAGATACAACAAAACTTTGGAATTAGCCACACCTACAAGTGGGGCAGGCTATGTCTTTCTAAAGTGGGTGAGAAGATTATGTCTTTACTTTTGAGAGATAAAATATTTCCTATCTATATTAGAGTCCTCCAGAGAAACAGAACCAATGAGATGGATATCACACAAACAAGTGTGTGTATGTGTGTGTGTGTGTGTGTGTGTGTGTGTGTGCATATGTACACATACACATATACTCCTATATGTATGCATATATACACACATATATATGTACCTGTGTATATATGCATATTATGTGTATGTGTGTATATATACACACACACACACATACACATATGAATAAATTGACTAATATGATTGTGAAGGCTTCATGTGTACGGAGACTGATGAAGGACAGTAGGCTTGAGACTCACTCAGGTTAAGGGTTGCAGTTCAAGTCCAAAGGCGGTCAGCTGTAGAACTAAGGAAGAACCCAGGTTGTGGATAAAATCTGAGAGTATTTCAGATACTCTCTGATACTTTCAGATACTCTCCACTAGAGAGTGGAGAATGTTGTTTTTCTCTAATGAGGTCACTCTTTAACTCCACTCAGCAGACTTTTTTTTTTTTTTTTTTTTTTTTTTTGGTACCAGAGTTTGAATCCAGGGGCACTCACCCACTGAGCCACGTTCTCATCCCTTTTTTATTTTTTATTTTGCTAAATTGCTTAGGTCCTTGCTAAATTGCTTAATCTGGCTTTGAACTTGTGATCCTCCTGCTTCAGCCTCCTGAGCAAGCATGCACCAATGTACCTGGCCTACTCAAATTTTCAAATGATTAGTCAAGTGGTTGACTCACATTATGGAATGTAATTTACTTCATTAAAAAAATCCACTGATTTAAATGTAAATACTATTCAAAAACACCCTCCAAGAAATATTCAGAATAATGTTTGTCCAAAACCTGGGCATTCTGACAATGTTAAATTGACATATATAATTAGCCATTATAATGACCCTATGATTCAGTTTTGTATTTACCAGTAAAATTACATAATTTTGTTTTGTGAAACTCCAGCTATTACTAACTTAGACATTACTTCTTCAGTCTAGAAATTCTGTCCCTTAGAGGCTACAAGAACAAAGTTAAAGGGTTTTAAAAAAATTATTATTATAATTCTTAGTCTCTTAGAACATCTATCTTTTTCATGAAGTAAAACACATTGGAAGAATTAGAGAATAAAATCTATAACATGACTAAATGGCATTCTTGGGAACTGAAATGATCTTAAATTAGCCCCTCATTATAAACTTAATACATGCCTACAAGATGTCATGAGATTGAATGTACTCAGCTTAAGTGAGGTTAAATTTAGCTAGTTTTTTGAGCATCTACTGCATGCTAGGCACTGTGTTAGAAAAGAGTGGGACAAAGGTGAGTAAACATGATTTCTACCAATAATGAAATTTGGAATCTAGTGAGTGTATAGATAAGAAACACAAATATGATAAGTCCCATTTGTTGAAGATGTGATAGGGTTGGAGAATGAAGAAAGATGTGAGGAGAATGAGAAGCAAATAGTATACCTCTAATGTGGAGAAGATAATAGAAAATAATAGATAGATAGATGATAATAGATAATAGAAGACTGGCAGAAAATAGATAAGACTATTATATATTCATGGTCTTGTATTTTAAAGACTTATGGCTTTAGATTTTGCTATGATGATCTCTCTAGATGACTTCTCCCATAAAATATTGAATTTTTTAAATTTTGGTACTCTTGAAAAGATATGAGCACATGCACAAACATACACACATACACACACACACAGGCACACATGGAGGTTTGGTATCCACAAATGCACCAGGCTTTGAAAAATGATATACCTTTTAACTCTAGGTAACCTGATAACCTTGATCTTTATAGAAAACCCCATAGTTCTTACCCCTTGTTGATAGCTCATGTCTGTTATTGCTGTGATGCATTTGCCAATGAATGTGACACTTTTAATACTATACCTAAGGACCCAGATTGCCTCTGTGGATATCTGTGTGGAATGATCTGTCATGTATTGGGATCAAGTTCATATTATGGTTTTTCTAACTCAAGAGTTCAAGAATTACCTAAATATCCATTCATTGTGGAATATCAGAAAACTAAAAGTTCTTTTCAGTGCTGATATCTATCACAGTTTGGAACACATAGTGCTCAATAATATTTCTTGTGCAAATGAATGAATGGATGAATGATATCAATGATTTTAGCTATTTTCAAATTTGAGTTCAATTAGTAAATGAATAGGCCAGATTAAGTGACATAAAATGGAATCACTGGCCTAGGACAAGCTATGAAGGATAATTCTAGAAACAGATAATGAAAAGCAGTGAGACATGAGTACATCTTGTAGCTAGCAGTTTGAGGTTTCTGGAGATTCCTATGAATTATAAATATTAGCATAAGGAGCTCTTCAAGGACCACTGACTATAAGAATAGTTGATGGACAGTCAATAAGAAGGAAGTAAGAATTTAGTCATGTAAGTGGAGCTTTGGGAGTAACCCTTTAGTTCCTAAAGAAGTGGAGATACAACATCAGGATCTAGTCTTTTTGGATTATACTAGTCAGGAATGGTAACAGGTACTCAAACATGCGGTTAGGAGGGAGTAGATGGGGAGAGTTGTGGTGGTGAGACATAGACCTAACCGTTAGATATACAAGGTAAATCAAGGACATTACATCACAAAATAATTCAGGGGGCAAGTGGCTAGGATTACAACTCAAAAGAGCTCAAAATCATAAGTAGATTGACTTGGTCCTGATTTGCTATCTCAATTTTCTATAACTTCGCTAATTTTGGAAGAGACTGGGGCCTTGATGCTAAATTGGAACTACTTCTGCCAGTGGAATTACAGAAACTTCAACTGTGGCAATGGACTTCAGTTGTGGCCAAGATGCTAATTCAGCCAGTCAGAAGACACTGTTCCACAATCTCTCATGTATTCTAAGGTTCTCAGAAAAAATGGGGATTGTTTCTTCCCATGTAGAGGACACAACGAAATTGTGGGCCCCAAGTACGGCACAAACTATTCGAACATGAAGCTGAACATATGAAATCCTAGGATTGACAAGAAGCTTTGTTCTGGGTTCAGAACCACAGAAGAAATGTTGCCACAGGGATTTTCAAGTTCCTTGACACTTTTAGCCCTTCAGTTTTCCCTGAACTTCTTGCTTATTCTCATTAATTTGATTTATATTTTCCTGCTTCTGTAGAATGAATGCTCTGTGTTCTGACCATTCAGTCAGAACTATCTTTGTGTCAATAAATGATGAATGGCTTTTGTAATTTGGAGATTATGTAAGTATGGTAATATAATGATTTTATTCATATTTAATTTTTTTTACAGCTTTTGTGGCTCAAGCGTTAGCGCGCTCACCTTGCATGCGTGAGGCACTGGGTTCAATTCTCAGCACCACATAAAATTGAAAAAAGATATTGTGTCCACCTAAAACACTAAAAATAAATATATTTTAAAAAAATAAAAAATAAATTTGAATAAATTCAAGCTGTGGAAAAAAATTTGTAAGAAAAATACAACGAACACTCATGCAACCTTTGTTCACATTCAGTAATTATTTTTAATAATTTTTTAAATTTACTTTGGGATGCAGTATGTTGCCAAGGGTGGTCTTTAACTCCTAGGCTCAAGTGATCCTCCTGACTCAGCCTCTTGAATAGCTGGAAGTTTGGTGCCCGGCTTTAATTCATGAATTATCATTTCATCATATTTGCTATTTAGATATCTACATTTAGATATCTATTTCTATCTATATATCTTTATATATGTGTAAAAACACACATATGTGTATACATGTATAGTGTATATTAATATATACATATATGTTTATGAACATATTGCTGGAAAATTTGAAAGTTGCAGACTTTTGACTCCCAAATGCTTCTGTCTCTATCTTGTAAATATATAGACATTTTCCAACCAACTATGGTACCATTTTCATGCCCTAGAAATTTTGTATTGATGCAAAAAAGTTAAATATAAATTTATATTGTATGTAGACTACAATATAGTCTATATTCAAATTTCCCAATTGCTTTAGTAATGTACTTTGTAAATTTTTTTATGTTGACTTTTGAAATATCTAATTTTGTGGGGCATTTAGAAATAAAACTAGAAACATGAAATTTCTAGGTTATTTGGGGAAAATACATACATATATATATATATATATATATATATATATATATATATATATAGTAAAAATATGTTTGTGCAGTTTTGTCAAGAAAGTAATTGTTTTCATCTTTCCAATGATAGGAAAGTTCAACTATCATTCAAGGATGTGTCAGAAAGTCTGGATGCATAGTAATAGCTTTTATTTAATGGAGATATAGTGAATATTCCCACTTAGTTTAAAGTAGATCTTCACTTATTGGATGCTAGCTTTCATATTTAAATTGTATTCATACTTGATCTTTTGGCCAAAGCAGCAGGAGAGCAGTTAAAAAAATCCATTCCTCTTAATTTAAAGGCAGTGATTAAAGGAGATTCAGAGCTTTGAAACTGTTGTGAGTATTCTACTTAAGAAAATAAACACTAATTGAAAGGGCTAATCAAAAACTCATCATCCTGAAGGGCACTTAGATGGTTCACAAGTGTGCAGCTTAGGCAGACAAGGTGCTCTTATGAAGGCCTCCTCATTCTAAGTAGAGGGACCTTAAGCTATGCATTAGATGAGTTTGTAATGTATTAGACTATTTATGACAAAATATATCTGCCATTGACTTCATAATTTTGCATAGTTTATAGGAATAATTCATATTCAATCAGAAACAAAACTTATTATATTGAAACATTTCTTCAAGAAAAAAATCTTGAAGGAAATGCCAATCTGTAGTCTATGTGCACTTAATTCTATCATACAATGTCTGCAAATATTTGGTAAATAAGTAATGATTTCCCAGAAGTTGTACTCTTTAAAATGAATAATGAATGATTAAATTCAGTCCCCTTTAATGCAGATATACAAGGGTTCTTCCTTTTCTGATGAGTTACCTTCATGTGATAAACCATTACCCCAGGGACTTAACCAAAATTCAGAGATTTAAAAAAAGCCATTTAAAAATGCTTTCTCAGATAATTTTGCATGAGTCAGACAATTTCCTAAGAAGTTAAACTTCCTGTAAATGGACTTTTCCCCTCACCGACTATAAATCAATACTTGTTGGCTCTAATAATGAATTGGTTAAAAAGATTCTAACAACTGTGATATGATAAGAAGGTCACTGTTGGATTGATAGTGGGGGAGGGTATCTACTGATTATCTGGGAAGCTTACATTTGAGGCTGCTGCTGTTAGTGGAATTTTGTGGGTCAAGTGAACATGTTTAAAATGGGGTTAAGTGAGTAAGACTGGAAAGCAGTTCATGTATAGAGCTCAAATAATCTGACATGAATGTTTAAATACTTATGAAAAAATTCATAATTGGTGTGCATGAAAATGTTGTGAAGTTTGATAGCAGGAAGAATTCGGTTTCCTTCACTGGATGTTAAAGCATCCATTTATAGCTGCTCCGGTGTTGCCTTCAGTTTAGGTACTCCCATTTGCCTTTTTATTACTATTATTATTGAATTTAATAAAATTAATAATAATAATAATAATAATAATGCACAACTTGTTTACTTTTATCAGATTCTAAAATACACAATACACAATTTTATTTTTTTCAAAAGCTTTTGCCACATTTTGATGCTGTAGAGGAAAGGAGATCCTCAGATCTTATTATGATAAACTTTAAGGAGGTATAATTGTATTCTTTCATTTTATAAAAAAAATTTTTTTGGTATTTGGGATTGAACTCCGGGTGCTTAAACACTGAGCCACATTTTCTGCCCTTTTTGTATTTTATTTAGAGACAGGGTCTCACTGAATTACTTAGCACCTTGCTAAATTGCTGAGGCTAGCTTTGAACTCACAGTCTTCCTGCCTCAGCCTCTCAAGCCACTGGGATTACAGGTGTGCACTACCACACCTGGCTCATTTTATCAAATTCTTTGTAATGAGCTCTAAGTTTGATATAGAGTAGCTACTATTGGTTTATATTTCTTTGGAAATGTATCTCATAAAGATTTTCTGGCCAACAAGTAATATTTCCATATGTTTAGAGGGGGCATGTTCCTTTTAGGTCCTTGATACATATGTATGATTGCCTTAGTCCATTTGTACAGCTATAACAAAATATCATGAACTAGGTAGTTTATAAATAATGGAGATATATTTCTCACAGTAATGGAATCTGGAAAGTCTAAGATCAAGGTGTTGGCAGATTTTGTATTTAGTGAGGACCATCTCCCTGATTCATAGATGGTACCCTCTTGTTGTGTTCTCATGTGGTTAAAGAAATGCTGGGGTATATCTTATGTCTCATATTCTATAAGAACATTAATCAATTCATGGGGTCTATGTTCCCATGACATGATTACCTCCCAAAGGTCCCATCTCTACATACCACTAACACGTGAACACAAATCTTTGTACCTTCTGTTCTCATACTTCTAGTGAGCACGTTGCATGGAAATGGAGTTTATTAGATGCTGTAGGATTCTCTTCATTCCAAAATTCCCCTTTTCAGAAACCCAAATGAGACCTAAAGGTTTTTTCAGTAGAGTTTTAGAAAGCCTCTCCAAGACTTCCATGAAGAAATTATAAAATCATCTTTTACCTTGAAGTATATGAAGCTAATATACAGGTAAAAAAGTACTTTATTATTCAATTGGCATGCTTTTAAGAGTGAAAGGAGTTACTACTAATAATTAAGATAACAAATATAAACTAGAACTGTCCAGATAAACCAGAATGTATGGGCATCCAGTCATAACAATATCTACTATATAGGATTCTTGTGAAGAGTCAATGACAAAATCATATAAAATACCTAATTGTCATGTGGGAATCATTCAATAAGTTGTAGTTGTGTTGTTATTTTTCATACCTCCTACTTTGGCCATCAAAGCAGTGAAATCACAGTGAGTTGTTTATTCTCTATCTTTTAATAGATGGTGGTGGGTCTAGTACTGAGGAAATGAGAGTTTAATAATCTAACATACAGGGTTCCTTTTGAGAGCAAAAAGAACTTTACATATATTTTGTTATATCTACAGTGATCAATACCACAAGAAGGGGAATTCTGTTTAAAAAAAATTAAATACTAGTCAGTCTATTTTGCCTCTTATATACACCTCTGATCCTTACCCTGATAGTTACTTCTATAGGAAGCTATTTCTACCAAGTAGATATATCTTAGCTCTTAGGGTTTATTAGGACAGGAAAAAAATTGATAATAACAAATTCAGTAAATTAATAGCTCTTTAAGGCAGTAGTTTTTCTATTACTGTTTCCATATGCTTATTTTCATACCTAGTATATAGTAGGTAGTTAATAAATATTTGTTGAATTAATGTAAATATGAATATGTAGATCTCAATAGCTAAAAATCAACATCATGAGCTAATAGCTTCTAGTGCTATCCTAAAACTAAAGCTCTATCATAGCAGAGGACTTTCCTGAACTCCAACTAGAACTTCTGGGGTCATAGAATCAAGCAATTCAGTGATTTTAGAGCTGTAGTAGGTGCCAAGTCCGGAATTGTCTGCTATTTAGATTGCTGCTCCCTTTAATTGATTATAAAAGGGAAAAACTCAATAAAGCTAATCTGCCAATTATCTCAAAAAGCCCTCCTGCTGTGCATGCTACAAATTTGAAACATGGAAGTGCTGTGTGTAGGTTTAAGTGCTGTATGAGATATCAAATTGTTTATTAATATTCAACATCTTAGTTTAAGTATTATTGAGAATTGTATACAAATTCATTTGTTTTTGTATATGAAAACAGAAAATATCAACTTTACATGTCACATCACTTGTACAGCACAGAAGTGATACCAAAGGACTCATATTAACCTTTTTATCTGGCACTTGTTATCAAGTTGGACCTGGCAGACTGTGCAGGTACACTCTATATCATTTATCTTGTCATTTAAAGCGGGTACATGTTAATTATAATAGACTTTATATGGTTTATGAGACTTTAATGCTTTTGAAATGAATTGAAAAAATGTTTTTACTTTTTTGAAATTATGATTTTCATGTACATACTGTGAAAATGTATCATATGACAACATAAATGGTCAAAATGGCATAAGCATATCCAGAGGATGCTGAAACTCCAATCATAATATGGAGCCAATTAAATTTAGCATAACTTTAGGTCAATTTCTGAGTCTATGCTAAGTAAAAGCAACCCTCTTCTTAGGTTGGGGAGATATAATAGATGAATGATTAAGATTTGCATTTTTTTTTCTAGTGTAGACCATCTTTTTCCAAGAGATAAGAGTTCATGGCTAGCTCATAGGGTTGACATAATACACTTCACTCATTTCACAGTGTAAAATTTTTGCTTAGCCAGAAGCAGGAATAGTATTACATACCACAGAATTAATCATCTACAATAGTTAATAATGTTAAAGACATTTTAGTATATAAGTCACCAGAAGTGTAGAGAAGCAAATACTGCATGGTGGATATTGTTACTACCCTCAGTTTAAGGAACCAAAACAAAGAGACAGTTCTGAGTGGGTTCTAATTTCTGCTCTAGATCCCTGCATACTCTGACCTGAGCCATTTTACTTGTCTCCATTTCATTTTCCACATCTATAAGATTAGGAAGCAATAGTGGATAATTGAAAAGCAAATATAAACAATTACATTCATGTTAAATCATCTTTTAGGCATGTGAACAGGATTAAAACTAATTTAAACATTTGATCAATAAATAATTATGTATGCTATTTCCCACTGTTTTATGCATTCTGACAAGTAAAGGGCAATTACATGCCAAGAACAGTAGAAAAATATAAATGTATTAGATCTATTTCTGGTTTGAGCAGTGAGATTTCTTAATAAGGAAAGATATTAGAATGCTTTATGAAGTTTATGAACTTGTAATTTGATGAGACTTTGTCAGACTCATCCTTTCACAGTTTCATAATTGAAAGGCTTTTGCCTACAGTGGAATGTTGAATCAGATATACATAGGCTTAATGGACTAACTATTTTAAAGATTGGCCATGGCTTATGCAAAATATGAACAATCCTTAGAACATTTTAAAGGCTTCCTGCCACAAATTGCTTTTGCAATTTTCATTTCATTTTTAACTATGAAGTTAAGACATTGTTAGTTATTTTTATTTTAAATTGCTCCTGCTGTTGTTCTCCTACTAGGAAGTAGCCACTATTCTTTTCCCTTTTCTTCTAGCCATTGTAATCTTTCTTACATGAATAAAAACAAAGTGGTTTATTTTAAAAAGATTTTTTAAAATCCTCCCTTTCAGTTGCAAGGAGAATGCCTTGCCATTATCAAATTGAAAAAGGTATAATGTAGTGTAGTTACCAGTGAGTTTTATCAATGAGTGTTTTCCTTGCTGTTCTTATATTCCAGAAACTCTTTCTGCTGCTTCCTTTAACATGTGGCTGAAAAAGTTGGTTTTGAAAACAAAGTACATGTAGAAAGGCAAGTGATTGATCAAGGAAAAAATTAAAATTGGATACCAGTGGCACAATCTTTTACTTTGTGGCCCACAAGAGTCCTGATACAAATTAATTGTTTCCAAGATTCTTAGACCTTCATCAATCAGATGTAAATTGCACTATGCATGATTGGCTGCCTTTCCATTCTGGAGTTCCCCATAGAGAGCTGCTGGCTGCCAAATGCTGCAGAGACACTACAGAGCTACAGAGACACTGCACAGCAGCACCCTCTCTGTGGCTGTTCTGAGACCACAAATGGGGAGATGGAGCTGAGTTAAAATCACAATTGTGTGCCTTAGGATGCATCCAGCACACTTTCAGAGTTTTCTTTTAGCACACGAGAGACGCATTTCAAACTAGGTCTGGTGTTAGTCAAACCTTGTGTGATGCAGGTTTGATTTTTAAACATGGTTTCAGACCAGTCTAAGTATGCTATAGCACAGAGCATCTACCAGATAGCAGGCATTAACATGAAATTAATCTCAAGACTGATTAGGGAAAAATAAGTGTAGATGTTCTCAAAAACAGATTTCCTAAGCTACTATATGCTCCTTTAGAGGAAGCAGTAATAATAATAGCTGGAACTTAATTAAAGTAACATAAAAGACCCCAGCTAGGAGACCTTGTGACCATATTTGTAGCTGAGTACTGAATTTAGCCCCAAGAAATATGAGATCTACTTTTCATCTCACAGCAATTTACCATTTCAAAAAACTTGGATTAAGGGGGTTATTAGAAGCTACAGAGTTGCTTTACCTCATATGTAAAGAAAGAAAGGTTTGAAAATGTAGAAGGACACCTTTTCAAAGAAACTTCACAAGTAAATTTAAACATATATTGGGAAATGAGGAAATTGGAATGACCTAGATATATATGAAATGTAGATTTTTTAATCATAAGGAATTCATTCAGATCTTCTTAGATTTGTCTTCAGTGTAAATTATTTGTTTGTGGACTGCAGTGTTTAAACCCTGATAAATGCTATTTGAAAGAATGAAAGTCCCTTCCAAAAAGTGATAACTGGCCCTTACTTCCAGGGTCAAGGACTCAGATGACCTGGGTTCATATTTTAACTTAGTCCTGTGTGACTTTGAAGAAGTACTTCACCTCTCATATTTTAGTTTCTTTATCTATAAAATAGGTATTGTAATAGGTAATGTCTTGGTAGTTGCATGGAATTGAGGCAATTAACTTGTAATAGTGCTTGATACTTGAAAATGTTAAACATGTTTTAATTATCATTATCTTATATGTATTATATCTTTAATTGAAACATCAACAGGAATTCCATGAATTTCTGCTTCCATAGCCTGTATCTGTTTGCTATTGGAAAGTTCCTTTCTAATTACACTATCAACTCTCTTTACCAGATAATAATGTTTATTTCCCGGTGTTTGAGAACTAACTAAATAAATAATTAAATAAGATGATATTCATGAAAGTACTGAACAGGGTCTGATTCACAGTAGGTTCTGAATAAATATTAGGTTTTTAGATATTTTGCCTTCTGCATGGGGAAGGGAAACAATATTTAATGTTCTGAACAAAACACTTTTTCTCCAAATCACTGAAGCTTGAAACACTGTATAGAATTGTTATTTTAAAAAATTTTCTCCTCCTCTCCCATGGCAGTGCTCTGTTAGCACTCTGGAGCCATCATTTGAAGGTATCTCAGTGCTGACAAAAATCTTTTACTGTCTATAAGAAGTAGGATGTTACAATGTATCATTGAAGTCAATTGACCTTAAAAGAAAGATGGTGAAGTATATAAAACACCTGCTGAGTACTTTAGAAGTCTTGTTATTTTTGGCTGGACATGGGGAAGCTAGCACTAGTGTTGAGAAAACCCACTATCCAAGGAATTGCAGGCGGCCTTAGAGATAAAGGCAGCCTTCAGCTGGAAATCAGAAAGAACAGAATCCTTAAGTCCCACAGCCACAGGAGCTGAATGATGCTGAAACCCACATGAGCAAGGAAGTGAATCTTTCCCCAGTCCAGATCCTTAGGTAAATAACCAGGCTTGGCTAATCTTGTGAGACTTTAATGAGAGGACCAGGATAAGCCATTCCCAGACTTCAAATCCACCAAAATTGTATTTTGCTTTAAGTCACTCTCTTTGTGGTATTTATTATGTAACAATAGATGGAAAAAATATAGATTTTCCCCTCCTTTAATATAAAGGCATAGTCCTTGCTTTCTAAGCAGATGTGTTGTAATTCAAATGTTGGTGACTTTTTGGGTTGGAATTTACCAAGGCATAGTAGGAACATATACATCCATAAGAACCATACTTACTGCTCTTGTGTCAATACCTTAAAAATTGAGTTTGAATCCTTGATCTTCCATTTACCTACTTGGTAAATGTATTCTCTCAGAGCCTTGGTTTCTTTGCCTATGAAATGGAAATAATACTATATATTTTTTAGGATGGTTGTAAGGATTTCCTGAGATAGCCCACAAAGAATGATTAGCATAATGCCAACTTAGTAAGAGATACTAAATAAGTAACTATTTTTATTAACAATATCTGGGGACTGCACCATAGTTTAAGGATTTGTATAACACCCTTATAAATAGTATATTAAAAAGTGGATGTGAAAACAATAACTATTAAATGCACTCTTACAATGATTTTTTGATTATGAAGACTTCTTTCATTTTGATCATGTAAACAGAGATTTGAGTCATTGATGTTTAATATAATAAGACACAATGTTATTGCTTAAAAGATGGAGTTGTAAATTAAAGAAAGAGCTTAAGAGTAATATTTGTTCAGGAGACTTGTGAAAAATCAATATCATGGGTTCAAAGGAAAAGAAAACCTAAGCCTTGTTTGGAACTATACTCAATATCCATTTAAAGGTTAATATTATTTTAGAAGACCTCTTTTCCCTTTTCTGCTAGATACTACCTCAGATCAATGGAAAAACTATTCTAAGAAATTCTGATGTTTCTTTTGCTTTTACATTTAATACAACATACATTTTTATAGTGTATTTTATGAGATTCCAGAAGATCCGATTTGCCTGTAGTCAGCTTTCTATCATTGTGACAAAATACTTGAAATAATCAAGTTATTAGGAGGCATGTGTTATTTTGGCTCATGGTTTCATAGACTTTGGTCCATGGTCGGTTAGACTTGATGCTTTGGGCCTGGGGCTACAAAGTAAATCATGGTAGTAGTGGCAATAGTCAAGGTTTACCTCATGGTGGGCAGAAAGAAAAAAGAGAAAGGGAGGAAGGGGCTAGGGTTCAAAGTCACACTCCCAGTGACCTAAATTCCTCCCACTAGTCCCTGCCTCTTAAAGGTTCTACTGCCTCCTGATAACAACACTAGCTGGCAACAAAGCTTTCAATATATAGGCCTTTGAAGGACATGCAAGAGCCAAACTGTAACACATTCTATGAAATAAATATTTTTGTCTTTAAATTAGTTCTTTTTTAAAATTTTAATTTGTTATATATGACAACAGAATGCACTACAATTTATATTATACATATAGAGCACAATTTTTCATATCTCTGATTGTACTCAAAGTAGAGTCACATCCTTTGTGTCTTCATACATGTACTTAGGGTAATAATGAACACTGCATTCCATCGTCTTTCCTACCCCTATTCCTCCACTTTCCCCTCCCTCTTCTTTTCCCCTTTGCCATATCTAGAGTTTATTTAATTTCCCCACCCCCCCACATATTATGAATTGGTATCATTAAACTAGAGAAATCATTTGACATTTGGTTTTTTGGGATTGGCTAATTTTACTTAGCATTATTTTTCCAAATCCATCCATTTACCTGCAAATGCCATGATTTTATTGTCTTTTAATGATGAATAATATCCCATTGTGTATATATACCACATTTTCTTTATCCATTCATCTGCTAAAAGGCATCTAGGTTGGTTCCACAGTTTAGCTACTGTGAATTGTGCTGCTATAAACATTTATGTGGCTGTGTCCCTGCAGTATACTGTTTTTAAGTCCTTTGGGTATAGACTGAGAAGTGGGATAGCTGGGTCAAATGATGGTTCCATTCCCAGTTTTCCAAGGATTCTCCATACTGCTTTTCATACTGGCTGCACCAACTTGCAGTCCCACCAGAAATGCATGAGTGTGCCTTTTCCCCCACATCCTCTCCAACACTTATTGTTGTTTGTATTCTTTATAGCTGCCATTCTGACTAGAGTGAGATGAAATCTTAGAGTAGTTTGATTTGCATTTCTCTAATTGAGATGTTGAACATTTTTTTCATGTATTTGTTGATTGATTGTATATCATCTTCTGAGAAGGGTCTGGTCAGTTCCTTGGCCCATTTATTGATTGTGTTATTTTGTTTTTGGTATTAAGATTTTTGAATTCTTTATATATTCTAGAGATTAGTGCTCTATCTGATGTGCATGTGGTAAAAATTTGTTCCCAATTAGAAGGCTCTCTATTTATCTCACTGTTTTATTCTTTTGCTGAGAAGAAGCTTTTTAGTTTGAATCCATCCCATTTAATGATTCATGATATCAATTCTTTCAGTATAGGAGTCTTATTAAGGAAGTTGGGGCCTAATCTGACATGATGAAAATTTGGGTCTACTTTTTCTTCTAATAGACATAGTGTCTCTGGTTTAATTCCTAGGTCCTTGATCCACTTTGAGTTGAGTTTTGTGCATGGTGAGAGATAGGGGTTAAATTTCATTTTGTGGCATATGGATTTCCAGTTTTCCCAGCATCATTTGTTGAAGAGGCTATCTTTTCTTGAATGTATGTTTTGGGCACTTTGTCAAATATAAGATAACTGTAATTTTTTGGGTTAGTCTCTGTGTCCTCTATTCTGTACCGTTGGTCTACAAGTCTATTTTGGTTTCAATGCTATGCTGTTTTTGTTACTATTGTTCTGTAGTATAGTTTAAGGTCTGTTTTAGTGATGCCACCTGCTTCACTCTTCTTGGTAAGGATTGCTTTAGCTACTCTGGGTCTCTTATTTTTCCAGATGAATTTCATGACTGCTTTTTCTATCTCTATAAGGAATGTCATTCAGATTTTGATTGGAATTACATTAAATCTGTATAGTGCTTTTGGTAGTATGGACATTTTGACAATATTATTTCTGCCTATCCAAGAACAAGGTAGATCTTTCCATCTTCTAACATCTTCTTTAATTTTTTTCTTAACATTCTGTAGTTTTCATTGTAAACATCTTTCACCTCTTTTGTTAAGTTTATTCCCAAGTGTTGTTGTTTTTTTTTTTTTGAGGCTATTGTAAATCGGGTAGTTTTCCTCATTTCCCTTTCAGAGGATTTTTCACTGATATACAGAAATGTCTTTGATTTATGGGTGTTGATTTTGTATCCTGCTACTTCGCTGAATTCATTTACTAGTTTAAAAAGTTTTCTGGTGGAATTTTTTGGGTCTTCTAGGTATAGAATCATATCGTTAGCAAATAGTGCTAATTTGAGTTTTTCTTTATCTACCCGTATCCCTTTCTTTAATCTGTCTAATTGCTCTGGCCAGTGTTTCAAGAACTATGTTAAATAGAAGTGGTGAAAGAGGACATCCCCATCTTGTTCCAGTTTTTAGAGGGAATGCTTTTACGTTTTCTCCATTTAGAATGATGTTGGCCTGGGGCTTAGCATAGATAGCTTTTACAATATTGAGATATGTTCCTGATATCTCTAGTTTTTCTAATGTTTCGAACATGAAGGGGTGCTGTATTTTGCTGAATGCTTTTTCTGCATCTTTTGAGATGATCATATGGTTCTTATCATTAAGTCTATTCACATGATGAATTACACTTATTGATTTTCGTATGTTAAGCCAAGCTTGCATCCCTTGAATGAACCCCACTTGATTGTGGTCTACTATTTTTTGTATTTGATTTGCCAGAATTTTATTGAGAAATTTTACATCTGTGTTCATTAGAGATATTGATTTGAAGTTTTCTTTTTTTGATGTGTCTTTGCCTGGTTTTGGAATCAGAGTGACATTGTCCTCATAGAATGAGTTTGGAAGTGCTCTCTCTTTTTCTATTTCCTGAAGTAAATTGAAGAGTATTGGTGGTATTAGTTCTTCTTTAAAGATCCTGTAGAACTTGGCTGTGTATCCATCTGGTCCTGGGATTTTTCTTGGTTGGTAGGTTTCTGATGGATTCTTCTATTTCATAAATTATTTCTTTGTATTTCAATACAACTAACTGAAGTTCCTTTCATTTGGGAAATAAGATTTGCCAAAAATAAATAAATAAATAACCTACAGCATCCCCAATCTTTCTCTTTATCCATTCATCTATTCATTTACTTATAAGTGTTAATAAGCTTTTTTAAATAATAGCAGTGTTGGTAAGCTTTTAATTCTCTTCTGTGTCCAAATATCCAAAATAACCAGCTCAAAGGAGAAAAATATACATTCGGCTCATGGTTTCAGAGGTTTCAGTCCATGCTGGCTGGCTCCATTGCCTTGGACCTGAGGTTAAGACAGAACACCATAGTGGAATGGAGTGACAGAAGAAAGCTGCTGGGCTCATGACAGTTGGGAAGGAAAAAGAGAAAGAGAGAGAAGAAGGGAGTAGGGACTAGAAAAAAAAAGACCCTTTCAGAATGTACACCCAGAGGTACCCCCTACTTACATCAACTAGGCCCCACTGCCTACAGTTTCCACCACCTCACAGAAAACGAGTCCATCCAGTTATTGGTGGTTTAATCCACAAGTGAGGTCAAAGCCCTCATGATATAATCACTACCCCAAAGCCTCACCTCTGAACATTGGGGCACCGGGGACCAAGGCTTCATATGTGAGTTTTTAGGGGATAATTCATATCAAAACCATAATAATATTCCATGTCACACACTGTAATGGGTAGTAGGAATATGGCGTCAACTGTAAAATGCCCTATACAACAACTTTTTCCACTGTCCCAGGATTTAAGTCCCTTTCTTTCAACTGTAGTTCAACAGTAGTTTGCCAGAATTTTATTAAATGTAGGGTCTTTAACTGGCTTACAGAGAGAACTGAGGAATGATATTCAGTATTACAATGCAAGAAATACCTTTGATTGTTAATCTCATTTCCTGAAATTCAAAGCTGTACAGGGAAGTATAGTGAAACAAGAGTAGCAAGGAATACAAGTGAATATATACATAAATATTAAATTGAAGATAAAAACTATATTTTGTTATTCAATGTTTCAATGTATCTTGGTTCTTCCCCATCAACAAAATGTTGCACAACAAATTTCAGATATATACATATTGATGAGTGTCTAATAATTTAAGTTTTTTTCTTATGTTTGGCCTTTAGACATATAAACTTACTTAATTTTTCATGGTTAAGGATATATAAGAAACATATAATTCAGTATCCACAAATGTACAATTATCCATTGCTATTGGTGTATATGTATGAGCAGAAACATAGATGCATCACATATAGTTTTACCGAGCTGATGGCCATAGGGATAGTACAAGTTGAGGAAGACAGATAATTATTCTATGAGCTTTATGTTGCCTTTTCCTATTGGCTCCTCCCTGTTACGGAATTATACTTTCCACCCCACTGATGTTAGACTTGGCATGAAACTTACTTGGGTCACTTCAATATGTTGAAAACGATGTACACTACTTCCCAATTGAAGTATTATAAGCCACCATGTTGTTCCAAATCATTCTTAACCCTCTATCATAAGAAGACATGAATGTTAGCAGTTGCTCCTTCAACTTTAGTTTTTCAGTTAAGAGGATTTTATTAGGACTGCAAACCCAAAATGATAGAAAACATGAGCAAGAAAGAAACATTGTTTTTAAGTCATTGGTATTTGGCAGGGTTTGTTACTTCAAAACAATTTATTGTATGCTATAGGTTACTGACAAGTATAATAATTAATGAATAGTTTCTATAGGAAAAGAATGAAATTTCTTTATTTAACCCCTGTCTTACATGATCTTTACAATCATTTTATGGGTTATAAGTGATCATATCTCCATTTCATAACTGAGAAAAATGCAGCTTATTAAGTTTGCCCAGGATTATCTAGCTGATAAGATATATGAAATATGAGCAGAAACATAAGTCTACCTAATTTTTAAGTCTCACCCACAAA
Organism: Urocitellus parryii; assembly: GCF_045843805.1. Lineage (NCBI taxonomy): Eukaryota > Metazoa > Chordata > Mammalia > Rodentia > Sciuridae > Urocitellus > Urocitellus parryii. Next base: position 63,362,359 of record NC_135538.1, on the reverse strand, counting down.
GTACTGCCTCATGGGCTTTAGAATTAGATATCATATAGCACAATGTGTTCATTTTACAAAAGAGTAACTCAGGTTTTCAATTGCCTGACATATATGTAGTTCCACTAGCTAGATAAAAGCTGAAACTTAAGCCATTAATCTCTGTGAGCTAGAACTCAAACTTATAATCTATATTCATGGTCTAGTACTCATGTGTATATGGCTCTATCTATATACATGTCTGGAAAATGATTCTTTTTTATATGTGGACTATATAGATTGGATATATCATATTTATATATCTTTTTGAGATTAGAACAATAAACCTATGATTAAGAATTAATTATTGTGGGACTGGGGATGTGGCTCAGTAGTAAAGCACTTGCCTCCCACATGTGAGGCCCTGGTTTCAATCCTCAGCAACACCTATAAATAAGCAAATAAAATAAAGGTATTTTTAAAAGAATTTATTTATTGTAACATCTATTTTTACAAATATGCTATCCTATTACTTAGAAAAGAAATGAAAACATTTTGAGTTTTTGCATATTAAAGAGTCAATTAGGGTTATATGTTGTAGATTCTTGAATGTTATATAGTGTTATTTATAATTGTTTTCCTTTTCTTTGATATATAAAAACAAAAACAGGATAATTTATTTCCTAAGATGACTTGAAATTTAGTCTTTAATTTCTTGTTAACATTGCTATAAAAATTAATTATTCATAATGTTTATTCAATTAAAAATGTCATTATACTGTATTTGGAGAAATACTTTAGCTTTAATGAATGGAATATACACCTTTACCTTTTTTTAAGTTAGGCATATTTGCTTAAAAATAAGAGAAACTTTAAAAAATATTTCTTTTATCAAATCATGTATCAGCAAACCCCCATAAATATATAAATGTGCCAGAAAGCATATTAATAGGCATTTTGTTTACATATTTTTATCTCAATTATCTATGCCCATAGGACTCATTCAATCAATTTTTCACTAAGTAGTTTTCAAAATATAATTACTCTTATGGGTAGGTCTATGAACAGCAGTGTCATTTACACTATAGTTCACTAATTGCACTTCGAAGCTATTATAATGAATTATACCAGTACATTCTTCAAGAAGATCAGTTAATGCTAATCATTTGTATCACATATATCACTTAGAAGAGATCCATCCATAAAAGCTTTTCATTTACAGCGTCATTTCTTTTTAATTCTCTTGTAATGCAAGCTATAGCTGTAAATATATACAACATGTGCTTCTGTTAACTATTAACCTGGTGGGCTGATTATGAATTAAGAATTAAAATTTAGAAATAAATGATATTCTAAGGTAGGAATAAAACTATTTATTTTATCCCATTTAATAATTATTCTTAAAAATACTAAAATATCTATATAACTATATAATCTACATATGGATCAAATTTTAAAAGTTTAAATAAAAATCTCATTTTTCCTGATTTTTAAAATCATTTCTTTAGTGTTTACAGACCACATTTTGATATTTGTTTCCATGGCAAGAGAACTGGTTTTTAAAATTATGATAGATTGGAAGATTGTATAGACAATTTATGCAGGCAGAAGATGACAAACATTTTATGGTAAAATAATAAGATAATTTTGTAGGCCAGTATCATGACAGAAGACATAACTATAGTGACAAAAACTGTAGAAAAGCCTCCTTTAACATATTATTTCTTTATAGAATTTACATATTAGATAATTGTTTTAGAAATTGAGAAATATTCTTAATGAGAATCTATTTTGTTATGGTTTCTTATAGTATAGTAAAAAGTAAGTATACTTTGAACATTGCAGATTGTTTATGAGATATGTTTTCTATTCAAAACATTAATTTTTAAAAATAATATTTATTTTTATGTAAAAAGTTCATGTTGTCTGTTGCCATCATTTCAATTTCTGACTTTACCTCATAAAATCAGGATGGAAGAGAAAAGGAGTGAATGCTGACAAAAATATATGTCTAATAATTCATACAGTTCAAACTCCACATACCTTGTTTAATCCTCCCTAAAATAATGTTATTGTCTCCATTTTACTTATAGTGAGACTGAGGCTCAGAGAAGTAAATTGTGCCCAAGATTACAAAGTTGTATGAGATAACAGTGGGCCATAAACCCATTAATTCTGCTCCAGAATGCTAACCTCTATGTTAAAGGTTGGTGTGTGTTTATAAATATTGAGATGTGCTTATAACATATGATACAAAGTCTACTCTCAAAACTCCATTTTGTTCTGTAGTACAGGGTCAACCAACATACAAAATTAAGTGTTTGTTTTTGCTTGATATTTGTCAGACTTATACAGGGGGAATGAATCAATACTCTTCATCAGCTCTTATAAGCAAAACAGCTAAAAACAAAAAATAAAATAAAACAAAACAAAATTTAGTAGTTTTGTCTCTGGATACCACATTTTAATCCTTGTAAAAAAAGTCAACATCTTAAAAAGTTGCCTTTTAACTGATATGTTTAATCATAGAGCAAAATATCATTTTAAAATTTATCAAATATAGATGTAAACCACCTGAAATAGTGAAATAGCACCCCCCCTTTTGATACTGGGGATTGAACCCAGGGGTGGTTTACTACTGAGTTACATCCCCACTACTTCTTATTTTTGGATTTTGAGACAGGATTTCATTAAGTTGCCTACCTCCTGGCTAAATTGTTGAGGCTGGCCTTGAAATTGCAGTCCTCTTGCCTCAACCTCTAGAGTTACTGGGATTATGGATATGTACCATTATACCCAGCTAAAACACTGTCTTTTAATAAAAGCCTAAAAATAGTGCATCTGACCTATTAAATAATAAAATAACCATTTTATTCCATTTAAATAAAATGTAATTGTTTCATTTCATTGCATTCTTGTTGCTGCTATTTTATTTTAAAATATTTTTGGTGTTTGGGATATACATTGTTTTTTATTGTTTGTTTTTTCAGTAGAAATTCAGAGAAAAGTTATTTTATCTAGCATTTTGAAATGTACATGGAAGTCAAGATTTCAGTTTCCTAGAATGTGATGTAGGGACCAAACTTAGCCTTTCATCATAACTTAGAAATTGAACAGAATAATTAAACAGTGTTTTTCAGATTTTGAACAACAGACTATACATGACAATGATCCCAAGGAAATGAAACCTTTTTTTTTTTGGTCACTGCAACCGAAAGACCTGACAAGAACAATGTAGAGGAGGAAAAGTTCATTTTGGGTCACAGTTTCAGAAGTTTAACCCATGGTTGGCCAACTGCATACCTCTTTGCTCCAGTTGAGGTAGAATATCATGGCCACAGGATGTGGTGGAAGAAATCAGCTCAGGGCATGACAACTAGGAAGCAGAGACAGGTCCACTCACCAGGGACAAAATATAAACCACAAACCCATGTCCCTGGTGACCTTCCTCCAGGGAAGGACAATCCAAATAGAACCTACTTGTTTTGATGAGTTGAGGATCTAGAATTATGAGTTTAGAGTACTCAAAACAGAAAATTTGGGGCAAAATATGATAGGAGGGATCCATATAGAGGGAGATCTGGAGATATATCAAGGGTTCCCCATTGAGTTTTTAACAGACTGTGCATATTGGGGAGGGCATTACCTGCAGCCACAGACAGAACCTCTAGGAAAAAGGAAGCAGAACAATACTAAGGATTTCACATAATGGATAACAACTAGCTTATGTTCTTTCTAGCCAGAATGGAAAAAACTCACTATAAATTCTTTGAGTAGAGTCCTTAGCATGGTATTACTTAAGAGTAGGTTTAGTTTGACCCTACACTAAAGACTTTCCAGAACTTGTGCTAACAAACTTGGAAAGCAAGCCTCAAATTAATTGATTCTAATTAATTTAATTACGTACTGAAGCAATGGTCAGCCTTATTGAAAGTAATACAACAAAATCTTCCACCCAGAAATATAATAAAGTATCTCACCTTCAATGAAAAATTATTATTTATAAAATATACAGGAAAGCATGTCCATAACTAGGAGTAAATTAATAAACAGAAACAGACTCAGAAATGGTAGATATTGTAGAATTATCAAACAAGGAAGTGAAAACATTATGATAAAATCTGTATGTTCCAGAAAGGGGGAGCTGATATGAACATGACAAGTAAATAAAAAGATGATATAATAAAGACCTAAACTGTTAGATGAAAAAATGCAACTGAAATTTATAATTAACTGAAATTAATTGCAAATTAGACACTATAGAAAAACAGTTAACTTGAATTAAAATAATAGCAGTAGAAACTATCCAGTGTGAAACATAGAGAAAGATGACTGGATTAAAAAAAGTGTAGTGTTAGTGATATGTGGGATAACACCATGTAGTCTAATATACATTTAATTGGAGTACCAAAAGGATATGAATTAAGGGGCTCAACATTTTTGAGGAAGTAGTGGTCAAATTTAAAAAAAAAATAGTGGTCAATAAAGCCCAAAGAAATGTCTAATACACATAAGTAGTCATGGTAATAAATTTTAGTATCTTTGTTCTGAAAAATTATTTAGATTTTAATCCTTTGCTGCTGGTGAGGGCCTAAAGTCCAAAGTGTTGATTTGCTCATGATCTTGAGTTTCTTAGTCATGTCCTGGCAGTTAGAGAGCTTGCCTTTCATTACTGGCTTTAGCTATATGTGGCTTTGAGGTGCTAGCTGGTAATTTACATCTCTCTTCCAGCATACATTTAAACCAGAGTTCAGGAATGTTAAGTCTACATAGTGTAGGTAAATTACATATGTATTATGGTGTCTTACACAGTGAACTCATATTGTGCATCCAAGATGGTGAATGCTAATGAACAACTAGGATTTGGGAAATGGAAGGTATTATTTTCAAGCAATATTTGACTTTAGAGTCTAGATTAACCTGTGCAAACAATGATGAAATTAGTGGGTGAAAATAAAAATTTGGGTTCTTGTTTATTATGGAAGATAAGAAAGAACAATTGAAGAAAAATGACAGAGTGAATCAATTGGGAAGATTGAAAAACACAAGAGCAAAAGATAACAGTATACAAGAATATCTGGGGGAGGCTGGGGTTGAGCGCTCGCCTAGCAGGCACAAGGCCCTGGGTTCAATCCTCAGCAACACATAAAAATAAATAAATAAAGATATTGTGTCCAACTACAACTAAAAAATAAATATTAAAAAAATATAGCTAGGCGCAGTGGGGCATTCCTGAAATCCCAGCAGTTTGAGAAGCTGAGGTAAGAGGATCACAAGTTCAAAATCAGCTTCAGCAACTTATCGAGACCCTAAATAACTTAGCAAGACCCTGTCTCTAAATAAAATATAAAAAGAGACTAGGAATGTGGCTCAGTGGTTAAGTGCCTCTGGGTTTAATCCCCAGTACAAGATAAACAAACAAAGAGAAAACAGTATACAAAAATAAACTATGAATCAAAATCCTTAGAATAAACAAGGATCCAAAAAATAAAGGGTTGATTAATTTAGGAAGTCCTTTTAATAGAATTTTTTCCATTGCCATTTAGTTTTCTAACATCTCCTATCTAAATTGCATAGCATTATCACATCTTTATTCTAATGTCTCTCTTGCTGCTTAAAATTATCACGCTTTTATTTCAAAAGGTGGCTCCTTATTCTTTGATCCACTAATTGGCTTTATTACCCTAGAACCCTCTTTGCCTTCTCTGTGTGTTGCTTGATGATTAAAAGAAAAATCAACTCATTTCCAGTATTTTTCACTCCTCCTTCCCCATTTTCCTCAGTTCTTCTGGATATTTAAAGCTGTAGCACACAAAGAGTCCACCTCTAAGAGAAATTTTAGTTCTTTCAGCCATTGGCCTCATGAGACTTCTTATTAAATATCGAGTATAAAAGTAACTTTGAAACAAGGACTTTGTAACATGAGCCTGTGAAATTTTATGGGATATAGGAATTCTATTCTTTTATGAGCCAATTTTCTAGTAACTAAAACAAAACTTCCAGAACTTCTTTTTATTCAATTACCTTATCACACTGATTTTCCTAGAATCAGGATTTTTAAATTTGGGCTTCACAATGAACTCAGGATGAGAGCAAAAGTCACATTTTCAGTTTTACTAACTTGTAATGAAATTTAATCATTCCTTCAGTTAAGAAGGTAGGCAAAAACTACAGTGGTATTAGCAGTACTTGTTACTTTGGTATTAATACAAAAAGTTGATATTTTCATGTTGTATTAACAATTATTATATATCACTGAAAATTCTTTATCCTATCACTATTTCAAAGTTAGTATTATTAGAATTGCTGTTACATATTGTTATTAAATGAAGCAATAAAGAATCAAAATTTATTTTCATGCTAGTTGACATTTTAATATATTTGGTTTTTCATATATAATCTTATATATATCCTTTCATGTATTTAAAAATGTTACCTAAGAAGATCATGGCATAAGACAGTTAAGAACTTCTATACTAGATAATAGTGCAAAATGATTGTGAAGGAAGGCTTATATTGGTTTGTCTAAGGTACTTTGCCTGAAAGTTATAGTGGGCAAATGATTTTCTCAGTGTTCCAAGTTGACTCCTTTGAGTACCTCATGCAAAATAGTTTTCTCCATTCAATATTATATATTGGTAGAAGACTGAAAGACAAGTTTTCTGTCTACTGTGATGTAATTAACATGAGGAACTAACTCAAAGGATTACAAGTGCTTAGAACTAACTCAAAGTGGAGAAATACTCTAACATAGAGGACAGATCCAAAGTGGGGGCAGGAACCCGAGGTTCAAGTCTGACTTCATACTTCATGTAGATTCTCTTTGTTGTATTTAGTACTGTCATCTGCAAAACAAAAGAATTGTATTTGGTGTTACTTATGTATTTATTTATTACTTTATGCTATTATGTGAGTTTTCCTATGCATGTTGCTTTTGTTAGTGCCACTGAGCATTTAGAGGCACTTTTCCACAGTTAGGATGGATTCAACCCAATTCTTTCATTCTTTCTTATTCCCTCTTAATCCTTGATCTATACACCTTATAGATTGGTTGGTTAGGATTAGGAAGCTAGAGTCTAGTTTACAGGTGTCTATCAATTGGTGGCTTTCTCTGACCATTATTTTTCTATTGGATAATTATAATAATTACTGAGATCAGTGAAGATTGAATAAAACAAAACAAAATAGCATATGACACACTGTTGAATGGAATCAGACACACAAATACATCTTTAATCAATCTTACACCTTGATGCCTCTCAGAATGTAGAAAACTAAATATCTCATAGAAGACTGTACCTTACAACTTTGAATTGTCATCACAATCCTCTTTGAAACTGGGCTCACCAGCCCCTAATAAGCGCAGATGTGTGAGTGTGCTTGCATTAGTATAGTGATAGTGGGACCCAGTGAGTCCCTGCCTGGAGTCTGTCTCTTAGTAATTTATTAAAAATAATCAATGACTTGGGTTAATGGCAGAGTATCATGTAAGAGTCTCTGGGTTCCGATTCTAGCATCAAATAAACAAATAAATAAAAATCATTACCTTATCCTTGTCTTTTTGTCTCCTGCACTGATTTTGTTCTTTTTTGTGCTCTTTTTGGGTTAAAGTGGTATTATTTTTTGCATGCCATAAATATTTAAAAAATTATAACCCTTGAATTGTATTTATTATGATGGATAATCATGCCTCAAAGACAACTCATTTTCATTGGTGACAATGCATTGTGTGTATGTGTGTGCACATGTATGTGATATTTATATAGACACATAAAATATATATATATAAATGCACCCAATTATATGTTACTATTATATTCAGTGAACTATGCTGACTATATATATATATATATATATATATATATATATATATATAAATTGTAACAAAACTTTCTTCTGCTTGCAATCAATGATAAAGTAAGTTCAGTTTAACAGTATATACACTGAAAGCACTCAAGACAATTTAAAAGTATAAAAATGCCTGCAGAGGATATGAGTATATTGAATTTCTTAACTTTACTGTTTCTCAAACTATAGTCTAAGCAACTAGTATAATCTAATTGTAACAACCTAGAAATATATAGGATTTTATTTTAATGTTAAAAAGGTCAGTATCTTTGGAACTCAAAATCTTTCCTGTCTTCTTTTCTTTGCTGGAGGCTCACTGTCAAAGGATTACAAGATATCTTTAATAAAAAGTGGAATTTTATAAAGTTAAACTCACTTATTCGTCTTCCATATACAGCTAGGTTCTTTTGATGAGTATTCCCTAAATATATGGCAAAGCAATATATACTTTATTGAATGAGAAGTGAAATTTATAGTAATATACTTGATATGAATATAAGATTTTTTTCTGAGGCAATTTTTTTTGAACTTTAACTATTATTGAACATTATATCTTTTTATTAGTTCCAACCTTATTCCAATATTTTATTACTTCAACATGAAAATGTTTCAGTTCCCTGAATAGTCTTTTACTAGCTTCTGAATGAAACATTTTCATTATTCTCTTGGGATTTGTTAAAACTTTGTTATCAGATGCATTTTAATTAAAAATTCTAAGTAACCTATTATATTCAGGGAACTATGCTGACCATTTAAGGGAAATGCTTTTTGAAAAAGCTATTTACCTTTATTCAGTTCTTAATATGAGAATATAAATTTACTTCAGTAAAATAAATGCAACAATTACAAAACAGAAACATATCAATGACTTTAAAACAAAAAGTAAAAAAAAAAAAAGAATAACTGACTGTATTAGGATTTGGGGCCAAATGAACATTTTAGTAAAGGTAAGAAATTTTCACTAATTTTTTAAAAAGTATTTTTTAGTTTTTGACAGACATTTATTTTTTTATTTATTTGTATGTGATGCTGAGAGTTGAACCCAGTGCCTCACACATGTTAGGCAAGCACTTTTCCACTGAGCTACAACCCTAGCCCTTCACTGATATTTAAAAAGAATTTGCCTGCCTCCTTTTTTTTTTCTTTTTTTGGTTGGAAAAAAAATAGTCTCACAGGAAGGTCAATATACTTACTATTACTCAATAGTTAATGCTAGAGTAGAAAATATAACTTGAATCTTTTGACTATAGTTCAATGTCAGATTTCCCAAGAGCCTTTGGGTGGACTGGACATATCTTTCAATGTTGGGTTAACATGTAAAATTACTTGTAATGTGATCATATTAAAGTGACTGGCCAAAGCACTTTTATTTGAGAAGGAAGTAATTTGAAATTTAAAAAATATAGATAGGCTTATTTAGCACTTCTGTTATAGGAGAGGTTCAACAACAATAATGTGACTATTATAATGCCATTTCTGTAATAATAGCACGTCTGTTATAAAACATCATCATTATAAAAATGCTATTATAGGAAAAGCTCTGTTATTTAGAATTGCTTCAGCAATGAAAGTGCTAAAAAATCTTCTTATATTATAGAAAATCATTCCAAATTTTCCTTGCTTTGCAATGAAATTTTTATTCCAAATCTTACTTGATTCTCCTATAAAATGGTTCTTATATTTTATTCTGATGACTCTGAAGCCTGGGCCAGATTGCTGCTTAGGACAGGAAATTGCTTGATAGACAAAGTCTACTTGGTCAAATAAGCTGATTTTATGTCAGTTTCCACACGGTCGAGAGACATTTCCTTCTTTGCTTTTTTCACTCTCAAGTATGTTTAAAACACACACACACACACACACACACACACACACACACACTATATATATATATATATATATGTATATATGTATATATACATATATATATGTAAAAATACTGCATACTAATTTTTAATGGAAAGTTTAGACAATTTTGTTTTACTCAAATTAAGTAGTTATAGTTATAATCTTGATTTTATAGTGTATCCATTATACTAAGCAAAATGACGTACTATAATTGATTAGAAAAAATAATCCAATTGTAAATTATACCTAATTTATACTTTATATAATGGACAGGGTAAATTTTAACAATAATGGACTGGATAAATTTTAGTAAACTTCATACAACATTTAAACAAATAAAAATGACATTTCAGTAGCTTAAAATATCATATATATATTATATATATATTACAGTGTTTTCCTGTTATCAAATTGGTCAATGAGTTCAATATGATCTGATTGTCACATATTTGGAAGTGAAGAATATGTGTGTTGGTTATTCTCCTCTGTCTGCCTCAATGGATAATTTAGTTCTGTATTATGAACTGGTTGTGTAATAGCAAGAATTTCCTGAGTCACACAGATAACTTTCCTTTAAAAGAGTGTGTCACAATTTTATTCTCTTTAAAGAACAGATAACAGAAGTTATCTGAAAAAGGAAAGGGAGGGAATTTTGGTCTAAAGGTTGCATTAGTAACTGTGACAATAAGCAGATCACATTATTTACTCAACCAGAGTGCCAAAAACAAAAAATGTGTACTAAAATGATTTTTAGTCTCATATTTTCACAACACCCATTATTATTTGTACACTTGATGTACAACTCACTGACTGTCAGAGAGCATGTGTCCTGCAATTAGTTAACTACATGGCATCCATGTGCTGGGGCAAAACACCTGCCAGAATGGCACCCAAATAACATGACTTGAGGAACAGGAAAAATGACATATGTGGTATAATATTTATATTTGCCACATTTAAGTTATGTTTTCAAAATCAAAGTTATAAAAATAGAGGAATAAATATTTTTGAAATTAAGTTAGAATCATATTTGTGAGAAAGTCCCTAAAATACCAAGTTCTTTAGAAAAGATTTTAAAACTGTTGGCCAAATCTAATGAGTCATTCAGTATTTGAAACCTGTCTGTTCAGGTTTCACTAAGTAGTTATTCAGTATCTACCTACATAAATCTTTAAGCATAAGGAGCCCCTTGCAGCCTGGGGCAGTCCATTATGTCCTTTGCCAATCTTTGGGAAATCCTTCCTTAAAGTGAGTTGAAATATGTTTTATAGAAACTTGTACCACATTCCAAGTTCTAGTCCTTAGATTAATTCTGAACAAATCTGAATTTTATCTTTATGGTAATTTCAGATACTTGGTCATTCTCATATTTAATTTACTCCATTGAAGGCTAGATATCCTCAGTTCCTTCAATTATTTTCCATTTATTTTGGTTCTGTTATTCTGTTTCTTTCCAGAGTTCCCTAAGCTTCTATAACCCCTTGTGTTGTACTTGGGCCTAAATGCAGACCTGGATATGGTTTGACTTCATAGAAAATAAATGACTAAGTTTCACTTTTCTCCTATAGATGAAAAAAAACTTCTAAATTTCTTTGAACTAATATTCCATTAATTATGCTATTTTCTGCACTTGAATTTATCACTTTGAGTTATTTTCATAAAAATGCAGTTTTTCTTCCAAATACATGTATATTTTGGCAAGTCCAACTATTTCAGACTTTGCTTTTATAAACTGCAAAGGTGAATTGAAATCTAATATGCATAAATTTAGACTTCTCCCATTTTAGCCCATCATTTCTATTTCTTCTTCTATCATCCATTATATATTTCTTTATGTAGCTTTGTGATATGAAAATGTGATAAGTTTTTGTTCAGGTAAAAAATGAAGGGAAATTGTTCAAATCACTACTGAAAACCCTTTGGTTATAAATATTTCTCTTGTTTAGGTACATTAGAACTACCACATTACTAGAATTTTTCAGTTTCGTTTGCTATTATTGTTACAACTGCACTTACTGAATCCACATTGTTATTTCTCTAACATACTTATACACTATCTTTTCTTGACATTTTTTATGTGGTTGAAATATTAACACAACAATTTTAGGTTTCTGGAATTTCTGAAATTAAAAAAAAATGGGGGACTTAATTTTTTTAGTTCTGGGTAAATGCTTACTAGCATTAACAGAAACAATTTGGAAAGTAGAATTTGCCTTAATGAAATTGCCAAAATCTAAATTATGTTCAGCTTTTAGCACCTTATAACTGGATTTGTTTCTCAGGGCTTCGTTTCCATTAACTAGTCTCACTGGAGACAGGTATATAAACCAATTTGTCATTTTACTAATTTGTAATAAGACAGACAACAAGGATCGTCATATCTTGTATGGATTTCTATAACATTACATTTTACTCATAAGGGTAACTAGGTAGGTAGAAGGCAGCAGCAGCAATATCCTCACGCTGGCCACCTTACTTTAGGAATGAATTGTCCAAGTGTATAAGGCAAAATGCCTCTTTTCTTATGTTTTAACCCCTGACTCTGGTTTCCAGTTTAGACATAACGATCTCACTCAGATTGACAAGTCTTTCTTGCTATGTTAATTCATTCAATCAAGTCTTGCTGTTGTCTGGGAGACTTTCTTCTCTTTAAGATGACTTTGTAGATCTCAGACTAATTCCGTTGCATGTCAGACTTTCAATTATGGAGGAAAACACTTTTCTTTGTACAACCTGGAAGAAACAGAAGACCTCTACAGCTTGGGGGCTGTAGGCATAGGCAGAATTTTGTTATCTGACATATTTTACTTTTGTGTTTGGCTTGTAAGTACTTTTTAGAGGGTGATGACAATGTTTTCATTAAATATATGCATTCTTGACTGCTCTTAAAACTTTTAAAGATTTGGTGACTAAAGCTCCCTATGTAAGCAGTTGACTGAAATGGAGTAGTATTACTTGCTCTAGACAGAGCCAGTGCTCCCAGTTCACTACATTCCCTGATAATCTACCTTGCTCAGTTTGAGTTGCAGAAACTTGAACATTGTCTTGGTACTTGGTCTACTATTTTCTTTACAACTACCAAAAATACTCTCCAACATTTGATCTTTCTGAAAGATATTTCTAACTATGGCCAATAATCTTATTTGGTAAATCTATTAATACTATTAAATGTAATATATCAGTGTACAGACATTTGAATTTATTGGGAAGAGCTACACATACTGTTTTACCTTTTAGTCTCTTTAATGATTTTTTTCCCCTTCTTTTGCATTTCCTATCCACTAATATTGTATCTGTAATATCAAGTGGTATGTATAGTACTTATTTAATCATCTTACTTAAATAAATTTTCCATAAAAATAGTGGATATTTAGAGCAGTGTGAAAATTTGCTTAAGTACTTAAGTCTAATCATATTATAAAATTTTCTGTATATGCTTAATAATATATGAACGACACATATGTTTGTATTTAATGAAAAAATAACAAGATATGACAACTTTGCCAGAAATATGTGCTAGGCAATATAAATAAAATACGGTTGTAAAAATTCAAGCCAAAATGTTTTGACCAAATGAGTAAGAAAAAAAAAATGAAACTAACAAGAGTTCTACTTAGGAATGTTGATTATGATTTGAAAGACAAAAGAAATTAATATGAAGAGATGCTTTATAGTTCAATAAAAAGATGACTTTGGTTCTCAATAAACTGAAAGCTGGCTACTTTACTTTTAACCATATATGATTGGGCAAGACTCTTATGTACTGAGCCTCAGTTTTCTCAACTATAGAAATAAAATTATGAAAGAGTCTTATTCTTTTGAAATCATGTTCAGTAGCTTTTGGGGTTCAGGTAAAAATGGAATGTGAGTGAATTCAGCTTTGCAATTTCTATATCCCACATGTTTTTGCCCTTAACTTTCAAAGCATCTTTTAAAATTCTTACATTTATTTATTGTGAATTGCTTATGGATTAAATATAGCTTCTTCTGTTGGTTACACTTTTCTAACTTGTAACAAGCTATTTTGAAATATTAGCAACATACCATGGTTGTAAAGACAGGAAAGAAAAAAAAAAGAAAAGAACAAAAACTCTCCATTTTCAATCTATTCCTCCTTTTTGAATTTTAGTGTTCCATTTTTCATATTTCTATACTGCCTATATATTAACATATTAATTTAATTATTCTTCTCCTTAGTTATTTGGATTTTTATTCTTCAAACTAAAGGTATGCATGGTTTATGAACTATGTTTACAATATTAGAGCATTCTGATTTTTTATGACGTTACTCTTACTAGAGAGTCTTATACCATCCACCATTTCACCATTTTCTTCTTACTCATTAGCAGCTTTTTTTTTCTTTTTTTTCAGCTTGAAGACTCCCTTTAGTGTTTTTTTTTTCTTTGTAGGACAAGTCTGGTGGAGATACATTCTCTCAGTTTTTATTTGGAAATGTTCTTATCTCTCCTTCATTTCTAAAGCATACCTTTTTTGTGTATGGTATTCTTGGTTGGAAGTTTTTTCTTTTTTTTCCCCCCCATCTGTACCTTGAAAATCTCATGCCACTTTCTGCTGGCCTCTAAGTTTTCTGCTGAGAACATCTGTTGACTGGTAAATTTGCACATTTTTATGTGTTATTTGTTTCTTTTACTGCCTTGAGAATCTTCTCTTTATCTTTTCCCTTTGAGACTTCTGTGGAGAGACTTGGTTGAGTTAAATTGGACTAGTGTTCTTTGACCTTCCTGTATCTGGATATTTGTAGCCTTCTCTGGGCTTAGGAAGTTTTCTGCAGTTATCCATTTGAATAAGCTTTCTACCCCTTAGGCATTCTAAAGTTCCTCTTGAACCTCATTAACCTGAGTATTTGCTCTTTCAATGCTGTCCCAAATTTCCTGTAAGCTTTCTTCAGCCTTCTTCATTTTCTTCTTTCTCTATTTTTTCAAATGGACTGTTTTCGAGCTAACTATTTCTTCTGTTTGAGCTATTCTGCTATTGATGCCTTCTGTATGTTTTTAATATTGTTTATTATCTTTTTCAACTCAGGAATTTCTCTTTGAATTTTTAAGTTGCTTCCATCTCTGTTATGTTTCTCCATTAGAGTATTGAATTATTTCTATGTGTCTTGTTGAAGTTTGTTGAGTTTCTTTAAAATAGGTGTTTGAAACTCTACCTCTGAATGTTTGCCCATACTGGTTATTATCTATTTAGTTTTTAGCTCTTTTTTTTTTGACCATTAAATGAGGTCATGGTTTCCTGAAAGTTCTTCTTGTAAAGTCATCAGGGCATTGAAAGTTTAGCTATTTATTTCAGTCCTTATAATCTGGCTTGTGTGTGTGGGGGGGGGGCACGCACGTGTGTACGTGTGTGCCTTTTTTTCCACAAAATCTAAGCAAACGTTTATTTCCTCTGAGTGTGTGGCCACTTCTATTTTCAGCAGTAGGTGGTGTCCTAAATCCAGGTTAGCTGTGAATATGCTGTTGGTGTATTTTCTCTATTTCAGCACTAAAGGGTGATCCAAGTCCAAGTTTGTCCTGATCCACAGTTGATATGTTGTTCAATATAACTGGGGGAGTACCTCAAAAGGATAGTTCACATCCCTGCAAGCCTCTACTTGGGGCCAGATGCCCTATGTTGGTTACACTTTTCTACACTGTCCCTTGAGGTCAGGTATTCTGCAGGATTCTGTCTTGCTCTGGTCAGAATCGCCATGGAGTGGCCAGCCTCACACTTCTGAGCTACCCTTATAGCCACCAACACCACTAAGCTGTGACATACTTGTATCCCATAGCCCACCAAGACCAGCATAGCACTAGGGTCGGACCAAATACACACTTCTATGGGCTGTCTACTGCTGAGGTGGACCTCTGTGGCACAACACTGCTGCAACCAGCTAGAATGATGCTGAACAGAATACAAGTTCAATACACTACAGATGATGTCTCTGTATTACACCAGGGCTTTTCTAGAGGCTATGTCTGCTGGCACTGGTCCAGGGATGGGGGGAGTTATTATCTGCCTGTTAGATTCCAGGGCAAACCCTTTTCTATATCCAGAGAATGGAGTTTTGCTTTATGCTATACTGCCAGAGGATGAATAGTGTTGATGGAGGTAGTTTTATTGTCACCAAAACTGTCAGTAAGATGGGTCCTACATGAGGCTCACAGCCAAAAGAACCTGTACAGTCTCAAGCATACACCCAATCCCATGTTATAGCTGGCAGTGATGCTGGCTGAAAAGCAAGTCTGTCCCCTTAAAGGCACAGGTCTCTCTTGATGTTAAGGCAGGTATATAAGCTCTAGCTCTGGCCTGGTATAGGAATTTTTATTTTTTTCCTGGCACTAGATCTCACTGTATTATGCTTGGTGCTGAGCTCCAAGGCAAAGTCCTATTCTCACTTTCATGTCCTGCTCCCCAGTGGGTGAAATCATAATTCTCCCTCTGTTGCCTGAGTTGAGGAAGTATGGGAGAGGAAATCCATAGCTTCCTGGGCCACACAGTTCAGTCTATGGATCCTTACCTGGGGTCTGGGGTTGTGGGCTTTGCCTGGCACTGGGTTTCACCATAGCAAACCTGGTACTGGATTTCAAGTCTAAGGTCTGGTATTAATTCCCTCTCTCTTCCCCAGGTGGGAAGAATTTCACGCTTAGATTTGGAGGAAGGATTTTATGGATAACACTTCTGTTCCTACCTTCTGTAATGAGTCATTATTATTATTATACCAAAGCTAGAAACCATGGTCTCTCACTTGGCTTTCTTACTTCTTGGATTTGGTGCCTAAATAGCTGTTCAAACTGGTATAATTATGAGTAGACAATGGCTAGAGAATCAGCTGCCATCTTGTTCCACCCTTGAAAGATTTTTAGCTGTAACTTATGTCTCTATCTGGGAAAGAATGTGGCTATGGTACAGTATTAGTTATATGACTGATCATTCAAACCTATCATTCTACACTCATGCCTCCTACAATTGGCATGTAAAGGATCCTTTATTTCTCCCTTATGTCTTATTTCCCTCAAGGTGTCCTTGGAAGTCTTCTACCCTTTTGCCCTCTTGCTAGGGACCTAAATCTGTCCTGTAATTCCTGTATGGCTTTGGAGATGGCTTTATGAGAGAAAGGAAAAAAACAATTCCATGTAACTGGAACACATATACACACAAAATCTATCTGTAGTGTGTGTGTGTGTGTGTGTGTGTGTGTGTGTGTGTTGGGGGAAAAACAGTGTACCAAAGAATCCAAGAGGGCTGAAAGGGATGACTAGCATGACTGGAGAACTGGAAAAGTGATTTATTTAAAAAGTAAAGGGTAGACAATTATTTGAACTCGAGATTTAACAAGTGCTTCAAATGAAAAAGAAGTGAAGAAAATTTGTATGTTCATTAGTATGCTTTTGATTGCTGTGACTGACATACCTGACACAAAATATATAAAGAAGGCAGATTTATTTTGGCTTATGCTTATGTATGTTTCATTCTATGATTGGGTGGCTCCATTGCTATGGGACCATGGTGAGGCAGAACATCATGGCAGGAGGAGCCCGTGGTAAAGGATGCTTCTCAGCTCATTTCAGCTAAGAAGCAGAGAAAGAGCGAGGAAAGGGCCAATGATAGATATAGGTCCCACAGTCATGTCCCAATAACCTTTTATAGCCATGTCCCACCTGCCTAAAGTTACTACACAGTAGTCCATTCAAAATATGAATTTACCAAGTGGATTAATAAGTTGATGAGATTAGAGCCCTTTTAATCCAATCTTTTCTAAAAATCCCTTTTCTGGAGATTGCTGCATTGCCTAACACATGAACTTTGGGGGGACACTTCGGATCCAAATGATTACATTCTGCCCCTGGCCCTCTAGAGCTCACTCTACAAAATTCAGTCTCTTTCCCAAAGCACTCATAGTCTTAATAGTTTTCATATTGTTCAAAAGTCCAAGTCTAAACTCTTCTCTGAGACTTAAGGGAAACTCTTAGCTGTGAACACCTATAGAAATCAAAAGCAAATTATATACACTCAACATATAATGGTACAGAATAATCATTCCTATTCCAAAAGTTAGGAAAAGGAGCATAAAATAAAGATAGGACCAAAGCAAGATGGAAAACTAGTAGGACAAACACATTGTGACCTGTATATCCATGTCCAGAATCTGGGGGCCCATGTGGAAAAATGTGAACTCCAAAAGACTTGGGAAGCCCCACTCCTGTTCCCTTGCCAGTTGCAACCCACAAGACCTGTCTTTTAGGCTGGTTCTGCTCAATGCTTACAGTTTTTCTTAGCAGCTTTCCTCCAAGTTCTTGGCATCTTTAATTTCTTGGGGTCTCTGTTGCAGCTTTAACTTCACTCTCACAATTTCACACATTACCCTCTCAGGTGATGCCTGCAGGGATTTTAGCCCTGCTGCACTCTGCCTGACCTCCTAGGCCTTTCTTTGAAATCTCTGTGGAAATATCCATGACCTCCTAACTCCAGAATTTTGCTTTTCTGCAAAACCAGCATCACATGGACAATGTCAAGGTCAGCTGCTGGCTGGAGTAACTGTAGTGACCTCTTAGTGCCTGGAAAACTGAGCATGGCGAAATGAATTTTGGGGAAACAGCTTGCTATTCAGCTCTGTGAGAGTGGAGTGTGCAGGTACTCTCTTCCCAAAGCAGTCTTCAAAAGCACTTTCACTTTTATACCTTTAAACCTTCAATAGGTATGATTTTGCTAACTCCCCAAATACCCTTAAAGCATTTCCCTGTTGTCTCCTTGCAGAGTACTTGGTTTTTCTTTAGTGGTGCTTCAGCAAACACACCTTCCTTGGCTTCTTTTATAACTGTTTCTCCCTCCAAACTGCAAATATTTCAAATATTTCTGCTCTACTTTTAGGTCATGATTATCACACTGAACCTAAAAGCCACCTACAATACTCCTACTACTGTCTAAATTCTGTAATACCTTGAAATTTCCTTTGCCAAATTAATTAGTCCATCACCTTTAAGTTCAACCTCACAGAAAGTCATAGGGCACAGAAAAAATGTAGACAAGTTAATTGCCAAAATATAACATGAATGGCTAACCAATTCCCAGTAGAGTCCTTGTTCCCATCTGCAACCTCATGAGCATAGTCTCTATTGTCTGCATTCCTATCAACATTCTGTCTTTTTGTACAGCAGTATCACCCATTAAGTTTTGCTTATATCATTCTTAGACTTCTCTAGCCTCCATCTTCAAATTTTTCAAACTTCTCCCACAAACCAGTTCCAAAGGCTTCTGAACCACATGATCAGGTATAGCACAGTAAGAACCACACTTCTAGGTACCAATTTCTGTGTTAACACCAGTTTCTGTGGAACCAAAATACCTGACACAAACAACTTAAAGGGGGAAAGATTTATTTTGGTCCACATTTGCAGAGGTTTCGGTCTATTGCTTAGGGCCTAAGGCAAAGTAGAGGACAGTAGCAGTGTGGTGAAGGAGTCTGCTCAGCTCATGACATTAAGGAAGCAGAGAAAGAGAAAGGGACTTGGGACATATAGAATCCCCAAGGCCTACTTCCTCTAGCCACATCCTACCTAAGTTGGTACACAGTAGTTTATTTACATTATTAGTCCATTGATGGAGTTAGAAACCTTATGATTCAATCATTTCCTAGAAGCCTCACCTCTAGACTTTGCTGCATTGCCTAACACAAGAACTTTTGGGTGACATTATGGGCTAAATCACAGCTATTTAGCCCATTTATTTGCATTTCCCCTTTCTCCAGAATCTTAGCCCATTAAGTCCTGACTGCTATGGTTGTCTCATGCTCTTTTATTTATTTCTCTAGATTTCTTAGACTAAAGAAGGCTCCGAGGCATCATTATATAACCTTCTTCTTTGTCTCTGTGGCTTATGCTGTGAATTTGTAAATAGACTAAGGTGAAATGAGTGGAGAATGTCTTGGCTCTCCCAAATGCCCTCAACTCAAAATTGCTGGGATTGCTTTTTAAATGTCTTTAAAACTTTTCCTAAAACAAACCAACAAACAACACAAAAAACAAAAAAATCCTAAAGAAGCATTAATTAGACTTTCATATAGTTTCTCAAGAAAAATAATAGAAACTGGAAACACATGCTGCATCTTCAACTTTGATAACAAATCTTACATATAATATGTAGAATATATATATATATACACACACATACATACACACACATATACATATGTAATATTATATAATTATAGTCTAATTAATTCATCCTAAAATATTAATGTTTACCCCAGAAATATATTAAAAATTATATATTGAAAAAAAATATAGCATTTATTCCAGAATTGAAATGTTGATTTTACATTTGAAAACAAATTAATATAATCCACCACATTAGAAAATAGAAATGCCATATGACCATCTCTGTAAAGTTAGCAAAATCACGAGATTAATTCATCATCAATTAAAAACTTTTAACAAACTTGGGGAAGAGAACTTTTAAAATTTGACATAGAGTTAAAAATCTCCACAGGAAAATCATGCCTAATGGCAAAATATTAAAATCTTTTTGTGGGGTTAAGAATGATATCATAATAGTGCTATCATATTTATATACTGTTGTAATGCTGTACTTGCAATAAGGAAAGAAAAATAAAGCAAATCATGTTTTAAAAGATTAAATAGAAATCTCAGTGAATATGCTTGGAACATATCAAATAAAAATCTATAAAAGTATATTAAGGATTAATATGTATATTTGGCATGGAGGTAGAATAGGGAAACAGGGAAAGATGGCAATATGGAGAGATATCATTAAAAAAAAACTACTGTCATCTTTATCATTAGTCCACCACACAAAGTTAATATATATGTGGCTTCTTGACAAATGGAAAGGTGGTACTTATACAGATGTTGTCTTTTCAAATAAATAATACTAAGAGAATTGAACAGTAATAAGGGAAATAAAAATAAAACCTGTCCCTAATTCATATCTTAATTAAAACTAATTCCTAGAGACTTGTACACTCAAATGCCAAGAAAAAAATAATGCTTACACAATAATATTGAAGAATGTATTCATGACTGTGAGTTAGAAATCCATTAATCATAAAGGAAATATTAATAAATTGGACAACATTTTAGTCATTGCCACTAGTCATTACCATGTCGTGTTCCCTTGACTCATCTCTAATTTCAGTTGTACCAATTGGATAGATAGTGCCATTCTGGCTCAGACACCTCTGGGACTACATCTTTCCTCATGCTCATTGTGCATATAGTTTCGGCTCCATGGCCTTTAGTACTTCTAGGAAATCTCCTGACTATTGTGCAAACAGAGTTTGGGAGTGTAGTATCCCTCAGCACAATCCTCAAATAGCAGAAGAGGAGCTGAGATAAATGCTTTGGTTTCTTGTTCTCCAAGGCAGTCTGTTCAATTCTTAGAAGGTTCTGGTGGTATTATGGCTTGCTTGCTACAGTGATGATGTCAACAACAATTTTTATATTGGTTTTTCTTTTTATTCTAACTCTCCCTATTTGCAAACCTGTGTGTACCTAGGATCATTTCTCAAACTACCTATACACAAGTGCTGGCTACAAACAAATATATTTTTGGATGAACTCAAACAACATAAAGTTAAAAGTTTCTTTTTTGAGGGGGTACTGGGGCTTGAACTCAGGACCTCTTGCATGCTAGGCAAGCACGGTACCACTGAGTGATATCCCCATCCCAAGAGTTTCTGTTTACTAATGGCATTATTAAAAAGTGACAAATTTGCCCACCTAGTGAGAACAGATATTTCCAAAATTGTACTGGAAGAAAAGCAAGTATGCTGAAAATGTACAAAAGAGAACCTCTATATGTAAATGGAAAGATAATACTTCACAAAATGGATTTGTACTTTGAACACTGATGTCACTGAAATTATAGAAATGGCCAGTATACATAAGTAAAAGGTACTCAATTACTAATTTGAGTTAAAATACCATAAAATGTCACTACATACCCATTGGAATGGTTTCAATTCAGAGTAATGATAACACTAAATATTAGCAACGCAATTTCTCCTACACACCTAGTGGCAATGTTAATTGAAATAAGCAATTTAGAAAACTTGGATCATCTACCAAAGTTGGAGATATGCAAACCATTTGACCTAGTAATTCCATTCCAAGATACATACCGTGGAAATATATGCACATGTGCTCCCAGGGTACATTGTCTGTAATAGTCAATAAATGGAAAGGATCCAAATGTCCAATTACCCTAGAATGAACAAAAATATGTATTGTAGGTAATATAGTGATATAATGTTGTAATGAAAATGGCTACATGGCAGTGATCCCAATAACATATATGTGTATATCTATACTATATATGTATATCTATACTATATATGTGTATGCATATATGTATACATATGTGTGTATAATATAGATTTAAATATAGAAGAATATGTACTATATAGACAGATTGAAATTTGAGAAAATTTCTATCTGATAATGGAGTAAAATAAGAATTTTCAACTTTCTTGCTAAGTGATTACTATGATAAAGCATATTACCGTAAAACTATATTTTTGAATTGTCTTTCCCAGGGATGCTAGATTACTGAATTTAGTATACCCTACTATCTATTCTAATGATTAAATACATGTAATACCTTTGATATATTAAAAATCCACAGAAAATCAAGTTGTTTTTAGTGTATTTCAGCGGCTCATTTACTTAGTTGCATACTAAAGATAGGCAATGACAGAATGACTGTCATTCAGATCTTGAATTCTAATATTTATTCTGATACAACATTCTTGTGTTCCAAATTATCTTAATTTTTCATATAAAGACTTCCTTTTTTTAGAACAAATAAAAGATCTTCTTTACTGAAGAAGATAAAGATGCCTTAGCAAAAGAATAAAAGCTATAATTCTTAAAACAAATATATATATGAAAAGTGTTCTGTCCCAATATAATAGCAGTAAAACAACATTAAATAGCATTATTATGTTGTTGATACCATTTTTTATTTGTTGGTTTGTATTCAGTAGTTGTATACAAAATGAAGCTCACCTATCTAGTCTTTTCTGATACTTTGTTCTTTAAATTACAATTAGTGCCAACATTCTAGATTCAGTTAAGTGTATTGATGAAACTATATGCTACATTCTTTTGGCAATTTTTCTCAGTTCAGAAAATTTTGGTCAGGGTCTAACTGAGTCATGTTAATGTCTCAGACAGGCCAACAATTTTAAACCCAGTATGATTTTTGGTTTACTCCTATATAGTATGTGTGGGCAGGGACTTAATTTCATGAGTAAAATTTGAATACTCTTTCATTTAATATTTTTATGCATGTTTTTTCTCATATTCTTGAGTTCCCTTAAGATAAAATTCTATTCACACAAGAATTTAATGAATAAAATAGAGTTTAGGAAAATCAAAAGAGAGGGCATAAATTACATACTGTATATTTTCTAACTCAAAAGCTAAATCCCTCAGAAGTTCTAATTCTCTCCTCTTAGCCTTTTAGTTATTGTTTTAGTCAGCCTTTTAACTGGTATAATTAAAAGGCCAGGCCAGAGCAATTGTAGAGGAGGAAAAGTTCATTTGGGGTTCAAGGTTTCAAAGGTCTCAGTACTTAGATGGCTGGTTTGATTCGTCAGGTCTCAAGGTGAGGTAAAACATCATGGCAGAAGACTGTGGAAGAGGGAAGCAATGCACATAATGATTAGGAAGGAGAGAGAGACTCCACTCACTAGATACAAAATATATACCTCAAAGGCACACTCCCAATGCCTACCTTTTCCAGCCATACCCTACCTGCCTTCAGTTACCACTCAGTTAATCAACTGTGAGGATTGGGTTAAGACTCTAACCCTTCTTTTTTAATATTTTTTTTTTTAATTTCTGGTTGTCAATGGACCTTTATTTTATTCATTTATTTATACACAGTGCTGAGAATCAAACCCATGCTAGGTAAGTGCTCTACCACTGAGCACAACCCCAGCCCTCTAAACCTTCTTGCATTTTCTCACACATGAACTTTTAGGGGACACCTCACATCCAAACCATAACAGCCATTAGTATCCTTTCTCCCTGGTGTTTTCTTGACCTGTATATCATGAGATTTTTTTTTTTAATTATTTCTGAAAGTCTTTTATTCTTTCCAATTTCTTCTTAGTAATCCTAAGCAAACTGATGCAAATTGACCCTGTATGTAGAAGAGATAGATGCAGTTTTAAAATAAAAAGTTTTATGGTTGTTTTCCTAAAAGAAAAAAAAATCTCATGGTTAAAGGGGAAATGTGGAAAGTGAAGTTAAAGGAGCAGTAAAGTATTATGTGATCACCGGCTTGTTAGTGTTCTTGTTAGCTCACTGAGCAAACTTTGATCCATATTGAGTATTGCTTTCTGTTTTGGAATTTTGCAAGTTGCTTGTGTTAAACTGTGGAGAGAGGAGCAGAGGAGAGGGTTGGAAGTTCTCTATGTAGGCAATATTGAATGCAAATTCAACAGTGAAATTCAGATTACTGCCATTGTGATTCTGAGCAGATAATTGTTCTGAGCTACAAACTCTTCATCTGTATAATGGAAGTAAATAAAATAATACCCAACTTCTAGATTGTTAGGGCCAGATATATACCTCAGTACTTCACACATACTTTTTCCTCTTGAGCAGTTTCCCTTCACATCACGTTTAGTCTCCATGTCCACCTCATAGCTAATGAAATAAAGGGGAAATGATAACTTTCAGAGCATAAGCTACATCAATAAACAATTCAACTAGTTTATATTGATCACCTGCTCTATCTAGAACTGTGTTGGATAGACAGGGGATGGAATCAGGAGTAAAATTCAGTCTCTGTTGAGGGCGTCTATAGCCTAGAGTCATGAATTCTCAGGATCAGGCAGAATCTTAAAAGCTATGTAGTGCAACTAGGTCTTCAGCACATTGTACGTGAAATAATTAAGCAGTGAAACACAACAGTTGCTTATCAGGTCCTTAAGAGATCCAAAATGCACAATTGTATGATTGTTTCCTAAGAGTAAACTTGGATGGTTAACCGAGGCTCCCCACTTTATTACATTTTCAGTTGACCATGACCTGCATTTTTAGGGTACAGCCAGTGTCTCAGTGTCTGTAAAAAAGCACATGATAAACAAATTTCTTAAAATTATTGATGAATTTCCTAGAATGCCAGTTTATTACAGTAATGATATATTGATCCTAATTATGTCATGTCATGTCTTCTGAAATACACATTTATGAGTATCTTGTTTCTATGGTAGTTTGAAATCTCTTTTTCTCACAAAAGGGACAACTTTGTCAATAGATGATAATGCATAAGTGGTAAGCAATGTATAGAGTAATAAGGAAAAATGACTAAAGTTACAAGTAATGGGAAATCAATTGTATTTATAATATAATACCTTTCTGGTAGTAGAATAATTATTTACCAGTTAAAAATGAAAAAAAGTACATGTTGTTTCTTTTAGTTTTCTTTATGAAATAATAGAGTACTTGAGGGAATATTCCTTTAATACCTAATTTTTGAGGACTTTCTTATATTGTCTTTCTACCCATGGCTCAGGGAGAAGTCTCAAAATTAGAAGGAAAGGCATAAATAAATAACTGCAGAATGTTTATATTTTTCCCTTTTCTTTAAATATATGTTAGTTTTCTAAATTATCTTTGAGTACTTAGAAAAATATAAACAGTGAATTCCACATGGTTTCTTAATATTCTTATTTGGTTATCTACAAAATATGGGAGACAGAAGTAGCTTATGGGGCAAAGAAGATAATATAGCTCTTCCTTTAAGCAGCTTGAAATCTTGTTGGAAATACAAAAATAAAACCTTGAAAAAACTTTATCGAATAAAGATGTCAGTTACTAAGAATGGATTCAACATTATGGCATTTGCTGGTAAATGGATGGAGTTGGAGAATATCATGCTAAGCAAAATAAGCCAATCCTAAAAAAATCAAAGGCCAAATGTTTTCTCTGATATGTGGATGCTAATTCACAATAAGGAGGTGGGGGGGCACAAGGGATGAATAGAGGTATTTTAGATTAGGTAGAGGGAAGTGAAGGGAGGGGATGGGATATGGGGATAGAAAGGACAGTAGAATGAAACAGACATCATTACCTTATGTACATATATGACTGCATGGCCAATGTGATTCTACAATGTGTAGAAAAAATGAGAAAGTATATCCCATTTATGTATGCTATATCAAAGTGTATACATGCATTATATCATAGTATATAACTGGTTAAAACAAATTAAAAAATTATTAAGCAGTCATCTACATAAAAATAAAAAAAAATGGATTCAACAAACAGTTGTAACTGGGCACAGTGTAAGCTGGGTGTTTGAGATGCCACCATTGGAGATCTTGCCTTTGTGGCATTCATAGGAAGAGCCACATAGCAAATGGTTGTTTCACTTGAATTGATATGTATAGATACCAGGGGATGCATATGGATGTAAAGGGAAGAAAAGAACAAGAAATAGGGAGGTGTCTTTGAGATTTCCTAGGAAGATGATTTCAGAGTTTGCTCTAAAATTGAGAAAAATAGTGTTAGGCACTCCACTACCTGTGGCAGGAATTAGGAAAGAGTTGATAGGGGAATAATGGTGGTGAGGTAGTATAGAATAACAACAATATGTGTTACAAAAGAACAATTTGGCTCAAGGAAAGTGGCAGGCTTCAAGTTTCTTTTTTGTTTTGTTTTATTTTTGAAAAATTTGGTTGTATCTCCTTTCTACTCTCAATTTTTCCTTATCTTAGTTCCCTACAGACAAACATATCATAATATTTGTTATTAATCTTTTAGGAATTTATTTCTATTTAATCCAAAGTTACCAAAGACTAGAGGATACTCTTTGATTATTACATGATGAAAAGAGTTCAGAAAATTGTACACTGCCATTCAGGAGTTTCCCCTGCTGTAATGTTCTTTATCATCTTTGATGTGTAGATACAAGCTCACCCTGCTGTTCTACAGGCAATGGATAGTAAAAGAGAGGGTGTATCTTGCACAGCACATTTTAGGGCATATATCACTTCCATCTACATTCTACTAGTCATAAATAATCACGTGACCTCTAATTTCAAGAGGGGTGGAAAATATAAACTTACATTTTATTACTCATAGGGCTTTTGAACAATAAGAATAACCTGAATCTATTTATTTATTTATATTTGTTCTTTTTAGATATACATGACAGTAGTATGTATTATGATATATATTTTGAAGTATATGAGGCAAGAATCTGTATGCCCAAGAATGTTATCAGGGAAGTCAGAAGTAATTAATAAGCCTAAGGAGATATAATATATATATATATACACACACACACACACATACATACAATACATATATGTTTCATAAGCCATGAAGACAGGCTTCTTATTTTTTTCATCTGCTTTTATTTTCCTCATACCAACCCTTGGGTTCAGTTATTATGTGATAAAGTCTAAAGAAAAAACTTATGTTTATGGAAGTTTTCAAATATATTTATATATGTAATTACATTCTTCTATTTCAATTTTGTGTGTTATTTTCCATTTAAACTCAAAGGTCTATTAAAAGAGGATAATTTTTTTTCTCATTTTACTCACTTTCTGCAAAGTCAAAGGTACAATGTGTTTCTTTTATAGTTGACTTCAAGTGCAAAGCATAGATTTGTTCTGAATGTCTGATTCACTGTTTTCAGATTGTTATTAGTTTTCCTTCACAAAATCATTGAGTGAAATGAAGATATTACCTATAAGTAAAGGGGGTTGTGTTTGTGTCCATTTTTTTTGTGTGTGTATATGTATGTCTCTGTTTACTAAGAGTATTGTGAGGGTAGGTTTTCAGCAGTTATTAATCTAAAATAAACACAAAATATTCTTTGATATCAAGTCTTTTTTTCTAAGTAGTACCTATAATTATCTTTTGTGCGTGAATGAACGATAGCAGAAATGTGATTACTGTGGTTTTATAGCTCAATAAATTACCCTTAGTGTGTAGGAGATTGAGTGTTCCTTAATCAATGAATAATTATTCCTTTCTGATCTCAGTAATATCCCACAATAATAGGTTACATATATAGCCTTGTTCCTTTTGAGGCTTCAGACAGAACTGTAAAATTATTGGGCACAGTTTAATTGCCTTTTGTAGCTGCAATGAGAAGAGTACCTATCTATACGTGTGTGTGTGTGTGTGTGTGTGTTTGTGTGTGTGTGTGTGTGTATGTGTATGATCCTCTCTAATAACAGGGAACAAAACATGCTTTCCCTTTTAACATAAATAAATTGTGCTAAAACATAGTGGAAGCAAAGAGTGGAAGCAAAGTGGTATACTTTTGGAAAATGCATTCATAGTACATATTCCATGATGGACAAATTAAGGGGGTTCATTAAGAAATTACAAATGATGGGCTGAGGTTATACCTCAGTTGATGGAGCACTTGCCTCACATGCACAAAGTCCTGGGTTCAATCCCCAGTACCACATGCACACACACACACACACTTACACACACACAAATTACAAATAATGTATTTATTTCACAGACAACAATTTTTAGTTTAAACAGAATATACCTGTTTTCTTTTTGTGTATTTTATGTTTATGTTTTTTAGTTTTTTAAACAATGTTCATATCAGTGGAGTGTGATAGAATGGAAAGAATACAAGACTTGTGTTTGTGCATCATGGGTTCAAAATGAATCTCATTCCCTGTGTACTTTGTGACATTTGATATTATTTTCAAGTCTGATTTGTTTCATAAAGTAAATTTAATAATATTTCATACAAAGTTGTTGAGGAAATTATAAATTCTCTGTGTAATTTCTTCATGTATGGTTCTTAGCCTCTAGGTAAGTTATTATATGACACACACATATACACACAAACACACACCTGTGGTAGGGTCTTCTCTCCCTGCCACAATTAAAAGGAGGGGCATGAATGAATTTCTTTCTTTTAAGAAACCACTTGAAATTTCTGTAGAAGGAATTCTAGTAGAATAGAGCTGGATGTTTTATGGGAAGATTGCTAAAGTTCAGCTGGTGGTGTCAGTAGAATTATGGATTCTATATGCTGGGGAGTTAGTTCTCATTTTACTCTTAGCTCAATCTATCTATGTATCTATGTATCTATCTATGTATCTATCTATCTGTCCATTAAATGTACAGTGAGAGAAGTTTGAAAGGATCAGCATTATAGATATAGAGGCCAGAGACCAGATATATTTTCATTATACTTTCTTTCTCATACAAGACAATTCTACTCAGATTTCAAATGTGAACTGCTTCACATTTAGTCTCTGTTGAAGGTTAGTTGCTGTCGTGAGCACAGAAGAGATTAACCTGATCAAATTCTGTAGTCACTAAACATCTTTAAAGGAAGACTATATTCCTTTAAGAAAGAAATAAGGGTCACAAGTTAACAGTAAGCCACACAAGTCACAGCTTTCTCAATTCATTCAAGGAGCAAGTATGGTTCCTTTAATAATTTCCAAGTTTTCCCTAATGAACTTCTAGAAACTTAGTGGTTTAAACAAGTCGGAATTTACCCACAGCACTCCAATCTTTGCCTCAGTCTCACACAGCTTTTTTTTTTTTTTTTTTTTTTTTTTTTTTTTTTTTTTTTTTACTGTGTGTCTTCTATTCTTTGCTTTGTAAGGCCATTATGCCATTTAATTTAGGGCAAACCAGGGTGAACCAAAATGAATTCATTCTAAATTTTAAACTTTCTCCAACTTTATTGAAGTACACCTGATATTTGATAATTATCTATCTATCTACACACAGAGAGAGACACAGACACACATACACATTTATTTATTTAATTTTGTTTTATATATATATTATATATATATATATGTAATATATATATATATAATATATATATTTGTGCCTGTATATGTATGTAATACATATATATATATATATATATATGTATGTGTGTGTGTGTGTGTTTGTGTGTGTGTGTGTGTGTCTGTGAGGAGAACACTGAAGTATCTCTCCTAGTGAATTTCAAGTGTATAGCATATAGTTAACTGTATCGTACTGTTATACATTAGGTCTCCAGAATGATTTTTTCCACAACTGGAACTTTGTATCCCTTGATCATAATAAATATCATTGTAGCCCCAGTCTTTGGTAAATATCAGTTCTACCGTTTGTTTCTGTAGGTTTTACATTTTTTGATTCCACATATAAATGAGATTATGCATGAGATTTTGTCTTACGCATCTGACTTATTTCAAATAGCATAAAATCTTCTAGATTCATTCATTTTGTGGCACATGTTGGGATTTTCTTCCATTTAAGAGAGAATAACACAGTAGTCAAGCTATGGAACCAACCTAGGTATCAGCTGAATGTATAAAAAATATGGTACATATAAACAATAGAATGCTACTCAGCCATAAGGAAGAATGAAATTATGGCATTTGCTGGAAAATGAATGGAACTGAAGATTATCATGCTAAGTGAAATAATCCAGTAACAACAACAACAACAAAAAAACCCCCAAAGGCCAAATGTTCTCTCTGATATGGAAATGCTAAGCCACATATTCTTCTAAGAAAGAATAGAAGTCCACTGGATTAGACAAAGGGGAATGAAGGGAAGGGAGGAGGAGGGAAACATAACAGACAGTAGAATTAATCAGACATAACTTTCCTATCCTTGTATTTAAATAAACAACCAGAGTAATTCTGCATCATGTAAAACAACAAGAATAGAATCCTAATTAGAATAATATATACTCCATGTATGTATAATATGCCAAAATAGATTCTACTGTCATGTATATCTAAAAAGAACAACAACAAAAAAGGCCAAATAATGTTCCATGTACCAATTTTCTTTATTCATTAATCCTTTGATAGGCATTTATATTGTTTCTTTATCTTGGCTATTATGAATTCAATGAACATGGGAGTGCATAGGAGATCTCTTTGAGATACTAATTTCATTGTGTCTTTGGTATGTGCCCAAAAGCATGATAGCTAGATCATAAGGTATTTTTTTAGTTTTCTGAGGAACTTCCATACTGTTTGCTATAATAACTGTACCAACTTACATTCCCATTGAAAATGCGCAAGAGTTTCCTTTCCTACATATCCTTGTCAACACTTATTATCTTAATTTTTCTGGTAATAACCATTCTAGCATGTGTGAAGTTATTGTGTCTTGATTTGCATTTCTCAGATGATTAATGAAATTGAGCATCATTTTATATACTGTTTGATCATTTGTATGTCTTTATTTGAGAAATGTCTTTTCAAGCCCTTTGTCAACTTTTAAACTGAGTCCTCCACCTCTTCCTCCTCATCTTCCTGCTTGCTATTAGGTTGTATAGATTCCTTATTTAGTTTGGATATTAATGCCTTATGAAATACAGTTTGCAAATATTTCTTCTTTTTAGTGTGATGTAATTTCCCTTGGCAATTATTGTTTTTGTTTTCTATGCTTTGGTATTCTATTTTAAAAATGCCTGAACCAATGTCAAAAAGCTTTTTCTCTCTGTTTTCTTTAATAGTTTTACAGTTTCTGGTTTTATTAAGTTTTTACTCCATTTTGAATTGATGTTCATATATCATATGAGATAAGGATACAATTTCATTCTTCTCCATGTGAATTATCTAGTTTTCCCATACCATTTGTTGAACATACTATCTTTCACCATTCTTTGTTCCTAGAACCCTTATTGAAGATCTGTCTACTATAGATTTATGGATTTATTTCTGGACTTTTTATTCTGTTTCATTTGTCTGTCTATATGTTATGCCAGAATCATATTGTTTTTATTATCACAGCATGCATTATGCAATGCATTGTGAATTCAGAGAATGTAATGTCTCCAGCTTTCTTCTTACTAAAAACAGCTTTGACTATTCAGCGTCTTTTGTGATTGTGTATGGATTTTAGGATTAGTTTGTTTTATTTTCTGTAAAGAATTCCACTGGCATTATGACAGATATCATATTGAATCTATAGATAGATCACTTTGGATAGTGTGGACATTTTAACAATATCCACATCTCCAATCCACAAGAATAAATATCTTTCCATTTATCTGTCTTTAATTTCCTGCATCAATGCATTGTAATTTTCCATATATAAGTTTTTCACCCTTTTAACTAACTTTATTCCTACATATTTTATTTATTTATTTTTTCTTGTTATAGTGAATGGGAATATTTCCTTCATTTTCTTTTCAGATATTTGTTGTTTGTTGAAATTTAATTGATTTTTATATCTTCATTTGTTTTTTTGTCCTGCAAATTCACTGATTTTATTTATTAGTTCTAACTTGTTTTGTGGAGTCCTTTGGGTTTTCTACATACATGATAGTGACATCTACAAAAAGAGATAATTTCACTTCTTTGTAATTTGGTTGACTTCTATTTCTTTTTCTTGCCTGATTAGTATGATGAGGACTTCCAGTGCTAGGTTGAATAGAAGAGGTGTGAGTGGGCATCTTTTCCTTGGACAAGATCTTAGAGAAAAAGCTGTATCTTCCCACTGATTATGATGTTAGCTGTGGAAGTTCATATAAGGATTTTATTGAGCTAAATTCCTTTTGTATCTATTTTGTTGAGAGTTTTTATCATAAATAAATATTGATCTTTTTCTGTATTGATTGAGAGATTAATATTTTTCCTTTCATTTTGTTAATATATTTTATTGCATTGATTAATCTATGCATGTCAAACCATCCTTGCATCCCAGGGATAAATCTCACTTGGTCATAGTGTCTTTTAATGTGTCATTATATTCTATTTGCTAATATTTTATTGAGCAGTTTGTATCTATCTTTACTAGGAATATTCACTTGTAGATTTTTTTCTTATTTCTTTTAATGGCTTTGGTTTTTGGTATCAGGGTGATTCTGATCTCCTAGAAAGAGTTAAGAAGTGTTCACTTGTCTGGAAGAGCTGAAGGAGGATTGATATTAATACATCTTTGACTGTTTAATAGAATTAACCTGTAAAAATCATCTGGTTCTTAGTTTCTCTTTCCTGTAAGTATTTTGAAAACTCAATTTCCTTGTTTGTTATTTGATAGGTCTTCTATTTCTTCCTGACTCAGTTCTCAGAACTTATCCCATTTTATTAGATTATTTAGTTTGTCATAGCATACTTATTCAAAATAGTGCCTTATGATACTTTTTATTCTTGAAGAACCTGTTGTAAGTTCTCACATTTCAGTTATGATTTTCTTTATTTGAGCTTCTTTTAATTTCTTAATCCAGGCAAAGATTTGTAGACATTTTCATCTTTAAAAAACCATCAGTGTTGGTTTGTGCATATATTAGTGCTCTGAATTATTTCTTCCCTAATCTTCATAATTGCAATCTTTCTGCTAAAACTGGGCTTAGTTTGTTATACTTTTTCTAATTCTTTGAGGAGTAACATGAGATTATTCTTTGAGATCTTTCTTTTCTTTTTGGTATCAAGATTGAACTCAGGGGAACTCAGTCACTGAGCCACATCCCTAGCTGTATTTTATATTTTATTTAGAGACAGGGTCTTACTGAGTTGCTCAATGCTTCATTTTTGCTGAAGATGTCTTTGAACCAGTGATCTTCCTTCCTTATCCTCATGAGTCACTGGGATTACAGGAATGTGCCACTGCACCTGGCCTGGCAAGATCTTTTCTTTTTGAATGTAGGTATTAATCATTATAAATTGCCCTCTTATTAAAACTTTGTATCCCATAGTTTTGTTTTGTTGTCTTTCAAGATTCTTAATTCAATTACATCTGCAAAGATCCTTCTTCCTAATAAGACAACACTCCCAAGCTCTAAAATTTGGATACAGACATAACTCTCTGTGGGCCCACTATTCAACCTATCACAGTCCCTCTATTTTCTAAACAAATAATAAACAGCTTGTTTTAGCTCTTATTTGTGGATAGCAACTTCTCTAGGATTTTTGCAAACATTGTGTGTCTTCTACTTTTAATGTTATATTTATTTTGCCAGAAGACAAACCATTTTTAATATGCCTTTTAAGTACAGTAAATAATAGTCACAATTTTATATCTTGTTTTTCTCCCCAGAGATTGGAAAAGACAGTCATTAATAGAAGGTAATCTAAGAGAATATTCAAACTCTTAAAGATAAAGGGTCTCCTAGAAAATCTCTTTAGAAGTTGATCTTATTTTTTATTTGTTCTTTTTAGAAATACCTGACAATGTTACCCATAGTTTCCCTTGTCTTTGAATCTTATGAGGAATTTTATTATCAAGTCATAAGTTTAAGGAAAACAGGGAGGAGAAAGAAAGAATATTTTCCCCATTTGCACTAAGCAAACACTGATGTGTTCCTCTGTGTATAAGTGTGTATGTGTATATGTTTGTATGTTTTCGTTATTATAATTTTAAGCAAATTTGGCAAGAATATTGACTTATTTGTCTTAGGGTTATGGTACTTTTAGTCCACATGAATATGTAGCTAGAAATGTTAAAAACTACTGTTTTAAATCTCAGCAGGAGTCAATAATGGCTCTGAAAGAGAATAAATTAAATTGAGTATAAATGGGACATGTTAGTATAGAGAGACAAAAAATGGGATAGTATGTATGCTCATATTCTTAAAAATTATATGCACACCCCACGCACAGAGGCAGCTACATATTTGACCTTCCAATATATATACCTCTCTATCACCCTCAAATGATCTCTCTTATATCCAAAAAAACTAAATATTTTCTTTCACTCTGACTTAATTTCATTTGTGTGGACTTACAGCCATCTGAGATGACTGTCAAGGACACATTTGTGTATGATTATTTTTAAACTGAGCTAAAATTCATCTAATATAAAAATAACCATTTTAAAATAGACAACTCAGTGGCATTTAGTACAGTCACAGTGTTGTACTACCATTCACCTCTATCTTGCTCCAATGTATTTTCATCTTCTCAGAAGAGAATACCATATTTATTGAGCAATTGCTACCCACTCTCACTTTTCCTAGATTTTGACAACCACAAATCTGCTTTCTGTCTGTGATTTATATATTCTGGATGTTTTCTATAAATGTGATTAATTCATTTTGTAAACTTTGTGTCTGTTTTTCACTTAGCATAATATTTCCAAGGTTCATCCATACTGTATACGTATTAGTACTTCATTGTTTGTGTGGAAGAATAATTTTCCAGTGTATGGATACACCACATGTGTTTACCTGTTCAGTTGATGGGTGTTGAGGTTTCCACCTTTTGGCTGTTGTGAATGGGGCCTCTATGAGTATTCATGCAATTGTGTTATGTTTGTTTGCATGATTTACAATTTATTTGTCCTATTCTGTAAGTTTTCTATTCAGCTGATGAGTCTTTTTTCTTCTTTCTTCCTTTTCTTTCTTTCTTTCTTTCTTTTTCTTTCTTTTCTTTTTTTTTTTTTTTTTTTTGTAGTACTGGGGATTGAACCCAGGACCTCGTACATGCCAGGGAAGTAAATGCTCTACCCCTGAGCCACATTCCCAGCCCTCAATTTAGTTTTATGATGGTATTCCTTTATTCAAGAAAGCCTTTAATTTTGAGGAAGTCAAATTTATTTATTTTTTCTTTTGTTAGATTTTTTCAAAAGTTATATCTTACAATCCATTACAAAATCCATGTTCATAAATGTTTACCTTTATTTTTCTTCTAACAGTTTTAGAATTTTACCTATTACCATTAGATATTTAGTTAATTTTGATGTAGTTTTCCTATATGCTGTGAAGTAGGGGCTCAGGTTCATTATTTTATATGAAGATTCCATTTTGTCTTTAAGATATTTGACTACAAGTTAGTAATACTGGCCCCAAGCCTTGTGTTCGATGACCTTAAAGTATTCTTTTTGTCATTGAGCTAAAGTTCTAGCTCTAAAACTAATTAATTATTTGAATATAAGCTCCCTAAGAAGTCTACATATCCTCAGATTTGTCCCTTTTTAAATGGAAACTGAGGCCAACACAAACATAAAGGAGTTAGTTTTTTTATATAGAAAACCTAACTCAGGATAGGGTGCTTTTTGATGAAATCCTGAAACAAAGTAAAGCTGTATTTAATGGACCTGATTCTCTTGATGATATACTCAGAGTTTATAATACTCAGTGTTGTTCCTTGTCTGCACAAACAGAATCTAGAGATGTTAAATTTTTGTCATTTGGCTTCTAGATGTCCTTGGCAAATGCTCCCCTATGGAATCCAGTTCATCTCCAATCTGTCAGAAGGCATCAAAGATGGTTTTGACTCCTTATGTCCTGGGCCTGTGCAAAAAATGTGAGTACAGTGAAATAATGAGGACAATTTTCCTGTTGTTTTCAAAAGTGATTTTAAATGCTAGATTTAACTATTTCAGAATATAGTTACTTAATGGAATGAACTCACTGTTTCCATATTGAGGACAGAAGGATAAAGTTTGATTAAGATTAGAAAATATCTTTCTTGATATTGTTTAATGTGTGCAGGCTCATAATTTGCCCAGAAAAGGTTTTGATAAAAATGACTTTTAGTTGAATATAAAAAATTTAATACATTGAAGAAAAAAACAATTCTTTTCCACTGTAGTTATAAAGTAGCTTAACTATTATCAGATTACAGACATACCTTTATTCACATGTGAAAAGTTTTCATTGCAGACTAGCATTCATTTTATCTATTTTTAAAAACATATTAAGTCAGGTCTCCCCTCTGTTTCTGGGTTACTATTATATCAAAAGGAGATTGGACCTTTGGAAAAATTACTAGTTAAGCTAGTAGTTACATCCATAACTTAGACCTCTTAATGGCCTCAGGAAATTAATTTTGGAATTGTTGAATATAAGGTGAGATCTGTACTATGTAAGCATTGTTAAGATGATTATTTCTCAATTTATGGAATGCATTAATTTGGGGAGAAAAAATGATTACTCTCAGTAAAGAAAAAGATTTAATATTTATGTGTATATGTGTATGTGTGTGTGTGTTTGTGTGTGCGCGCACATGCACATGTGTCCACATCTCTAGGGATTCTGACAGTGATATCATAGGTATGTTGGTAAATTTTGAATAAGTTATTGAGATTCCATTGCTCTTTGGTCAGTGTTTATTTGATTGAAAACTAGAAAAAGTCCAAAAGACAAATTAGCTAAGTTTGGATAAAAGTGTAAATTTTACTAATTCCGTGTGGTTAGATTTTGTTTGAAAATGAAAAATTGCTTCTTTTCTTTTTTTTCTTCTTTTAACTAAACATATCTATTTCACTGAGCATATTAGGCATTCCTGGTCTATAATATAAATTTCTCTGCTTATACATTTATTTGTGTGTGTGTGTGTGTGTGTGTGTGTGTGTGTGTGTGTGTGTGTGTGTGTTTGGTGCTAGAGTTGAACTTAGGGCCCCATGCATGCTAGGTCAGTGCTCTACCCATCCCTTCTCCACTTTCATTTAGTGCAAAGTGGGTTGACACAAAAGCCTCATCATCATCCCGAAATGTTGTCTTGTTCTTTTTCCCTGGGCTGACTCCTTTTTTTTTTCCTGATTTCTCATCTTCTTTTACTGTTTTTCAGTGAAGTTCATTATATAAAAGATTCCTGAGAAGAATAAATAGGAGGTAAATTTTTTTTGTTATCTTGAATATACCAGAATATCTTTATTCTAGAATTATACTTGATTTATAGTCTAGCTAGCTACTGAATATTAGATTGAAAACAATTTCCCTAAAAAAAAATTGAAGATTTCTTTTCATTGTATCATGGTTTTAGTGTTTTATTCAGAAACCTGACCTTATTCATATTCCTATTTCTAAATTTTGGATTCTCCCTTTCATGTTAAAATATTTCTGTACCTGTTGAGTTACTCTTAGTTATTTCTTTACATTTAAGAGTAAGGCCTTAATAATTGGTTGGAAAGTCTTCATAATGAGGTGGATTAACAGGTCAGGTTTATTATAATTCGAGGAAGTGGTAATGTGGCCTTTTAATTGAGAGCATAAACCTCAGGTATACATATGTATTCCCTGGGTCTTTCAGTTTCTTTAAAGGCCTTCTCCATTCTACTTGGAGAGTAAAAGCATAGTGATTGATGTAGGTCTCACTATTCAGTATAGGGATTATTTGCCTTTTATTCTCTCATATCATGTTACTCAATAAACTGCCTTCTGCTGTATAAACTTACACAGAAAGTAAACCTCTGAACTTTTATTGGAGTCAAGGAAATAATATAGCATTTAAATGTTTTTCCAGAAAAAAATTCAACTAATCTTGATTTATACATACCTTTTTCCACCCCCATTTTTAACATTTCACATTCAGAGATACCTGGTATTTTCATATCCTGAGACATTTCAGATTTTTGAAGTAAAACTTCCATCTTCCTGTTGGCCTCTTTTAATTCAAGTTGAGGTTTCAGTTTTATCTGGCTCACTGGACAGGTTATTATTCATCTACCTACATTCTGATATTCAGGAATATGTGGTGTGTTATCTAGTATCTTCTCCACTCCTATTATCTTTATCCTCTGGGTTTACAAATTTTAAAGTTCTTAAGTAGGGGGTGGTGGCAGGTTCCTTTAATCCATGGTTCTTGATAATGCTGAGGCAGGAAGCCTGCAAGTCCATCTTGGGCAACATAGTGAGACTCTGTCTCAAATATAATTAAATACAATTACTTCACTGTTAGTTTATTATAGTTTAAAGGATGTTAGTTGATTGTGGTTTTAAAGGATGAGGAACAAATAAATAGAGTCATCCACTGTCTTATGATTAATCAGAAGTTCATAAAATATTTGAAAGCCATATATGGAAAAAATAGCGATACTTCCATAGTGTGACACTAAAACCATTTTTAATATTATCAATATACTACTACAATATTTGCAAGTGAAAGAGGGCTTAACTGCTCTGAAAGTATGAAAGTCTGCTTTTTCCAGCTCTCATACTGTTTTCTCACTCCTAGAGCTAATTCACCTGAAATCTTTACAGAACTTCCTGCCTGAATTCTTCAGTTGTACTTCACATATCCTTCTATCCCTACATTTACTATATTTTCCTCTAGCTCTTTATTTATCTTTTTTCCCACTAGGTCCCAACACGTTGTGGCAAATATTAAATATTATTCATCTTAGTACTTTCTGGCTTAGCATGGTGCTTGTCATATAGCATGGGTTATCCATGCAAGTTTTCTGAAAAATATTCAATGAAGGTGTTAATGATTTGCCTAATTTTTCAAGGAACTATTAACATTCTATACCTAAAGTAATAACTTTCCAGTCTTTTCCTTTTGTCCTTCACTCCATTATCCCTCTTTTTTATCACTCCCATTCCCAACAAGCAAGATATACTCTTAGTCTTCACTTGAACTACAGGTACTGATTATATTTCAACATATTTTTATTGCTCACCTTATTTAGAATTTAACTAAGTATGTTTAATCATTTGAGGTGGATTTACTTGTCAAAATAATTTTCTCAAGAGTGAAGCAACATCATTTTTCATGTTTTCCATTTACTTGCAATTTTGCCTGTTACTGTTAAGATGGATGATATAAAGTAGTGGTCAGGCTTAGACACAATTTTAATTTAATTGAAGAATTAATTAATACTAATGTGTTATGTGCAGGACATTGACATTGTTTGGAAATAAAAATGAGTAAGGAAAATATACTGGTATTAATGAATTCACATTATAAGTGAGAAAGTATAATGGTGCCTGTTAGAAGGGTAAAAAAAAAAAATAGTTCTATGATAATCGAAAAGAGGGCCCCTCACAAATAAGGGGAATCAAGAAAGGGCATTTTGCAGGGAAGTAACATTTTATATGTGCTTTGAAGAATGATGAAAAGAAGAAAGAATCCAATGTGAAAGCATAAATAAGTGGAATAATAAACAGAAAGAAAGAACAAGTGTGTTTGGTAATTATAAGTAACTATTTTATTTGGTCAGAGAGTAGAGGATATATAAGGATAAGTGGAAGAAAGTGCTCAAAAAAAAGTAGGCCAAGGGCTGCGGTTGTGGCTCAGCGGTGGAGTGCTTGCCAAGCACGTGTGAGGCCCTAGGTTCAATCCTCAGCACCACATAAAAATAAGTAAATAAAGGTAATGTGTCCAACTACAACTAAAAAATAAATATTAAAAAAAGTAGGCCAAATACATTTTGGAGAGGATAATGAATGTGAGGCTAAGACTTTTTGGCTTAAAAGCCATGAGGGAGATGTTGAAGGTTTTAAGTCAGAAGATAGTAATATTTGAATCACTATAGGAGAATATTAGTGAGGCAGATGGATCAGAAGAGGGGACACAGAAGGAAATACCCTTTATAAAGCAACTTTTAAAACATGGGGACAAATAAATGAATTTCTGAGAAAAGTAAAGACAATAATTGAAAACAACTTTTACATATACATCTGTTCATTACTATCTACATTATTATTCACTTGCTTACTTATTCACTGTCTCTCCCTTCCCAGTGGAATACCATTTTCCTGATAATAAAAGTGTCATCTATCTCTTTCACACCTAACCTGAATATCTAGAATACTGCTTGCAATACTGCAGTTACTCAGGAAATGTTTTTGAAGGACTTAAAGACCTAGAGGAGTAAAAGTCGATACAGAAGTAAAGTCAAATAGTCTGTAAACAAGTTAAATGAAATAAATTAAAAGAGACAATAATCTCAATTAGTATAAATGGAGTGAACTTTAAAGACAAAAATGGTCAAAATGGATTTTAAAATTTCAGTTATATGCTATTGGAAGATTCATTCTGAAAATATAAATATAGCAAAGGGCTGAGGATATAGCTCAGTGGTAGAGCATTTGCCTTGCATGCACAAAGCCTTGGTTTTAATATTACTCTGCAATGCAAAAACCAAAATAAACAACAGACATAGCAATGATGAAAGTAGAAGGACACGAAAAGTATGGTAGATAAATAATAATCAAAAGATAGGTACTATCACAATATTAATTTCATGTGGAATAGATCTTTATCCAATATGAAATTAAATGGAACATACAAATGTACATATGTATTAGTCAACTTTTCATCACAATCACTGAAAGAGATAACCATAGAGGAGGAAAAGTTTATTTTGGGCTCAAGTTTTCAGAGGTTCAGTCCATGGTTGGTCA
The DNA here is from genome assembly GCF_045843805.1 of Urocitellus parryii. Classification (NCBI taxonomy): domain Eukaryota; kingdom Metazoa; phylum Chordata; class Mammalia; order Rodentia; family Sciuridae; genus Urocitellus; species Urocitellus parryii. The sequence continues at coordinate 63,321,652 of NC_135538.1, read as the reverse complement.
GCTTCATTGCTCTGGGCCTGAGTTGAGGCAGAAAAATCATGGCAGAAAGGTGGGAAGCAACTCATGGCAGCCAGGAAGCAAAGAGAGAGAGGGAGGAAGGGAGGGAGGGAGGGAGGGAGAGAGAGAGAGAGAGAGAGAGAGAGAGAGAGAGAGAGAGAGAGAGAGAAGATATATAATCCCCGATTGATATAGAACATACTACTACAGTGGCCTGCTTCCTTAAGTCACACCCTACCTGCCTTCAGTTGTCACCCAGTACAGTACTCCTTTTTAATTATTAATTCTTCTAATGGATTAATCTATTGATTTGGTTACAGCTGTCCTACTTTAATCAGTTCACCTTTGAGAGTTTCTGTATTGTCTCACACATGAACTGCTAGGAGACACGTTATATCCAAACCATAATAAAATATATATGTAGATGAAAAAGTTGAAAATACCTAATAATATTATTTAAACCATATAAAGATAATGGATAGACAGAAGTACATAAAAGACTGACAAATGCACAGCCCACAAGGATTTTTAACACACTTTTTTTTTTCAGTAATTGACAGAAACTTCATCTTATGTGTCTATATAGAATTTATGTAGACATTTCTTTTCAAACATTCATATGATAAGTAGTTAGGCTAAATGGGAAAAATGAGCACATTACAGACTAGAGTCTGTAACGTAATAACATAAGCTAAATAACAACAAAAAGTGGAAAATTATATGGCTGATGTACAGAGGGAATTGGATATGAAAGTGGGCATTGGGGAGAAGAACGGAGAGGGTGAAGCATCTAGGGCCCAAGTTGAAAAGTGTTTGACTTATGTTCTAAGGTTTGAAATGCAGAAGTAACACATTTAGACTGTGTTAGAAAGATCCTTTTGATGAGAATCTGGAGATAAAGATAGGGTTGAGACAAAGATCAGTTTATCAGTAGTTGAAATATGAGATAATGGGGACCTGACAGACTCAGCAAACATTGAGAGTATTATTTGGTTTTGGTCAATGATATAGACAATGAAATTGTTAATATAGGGTGACTCGCTGAGTGGAAAAAATATCAGGATGGCTCTCTGGTTTCTCTGATAGGGTGTTGCTATTAACCAAGACAGGATCTATAGCTGGAAGGTACCTTCAAGCAGATAACATGTTACACTTAGGTTTAGAATAATATTTTTCTTAAAAATTACTATTCTAATTTAAAAATGTATTTGTTAGTATATTTTTAAAATGCATACCTTTTTATTTTAGTCGTTTCTCCCCTCAGGTAACATGGTATTTCTTATTTATGTATATAGAGATCACCTGCAAAAGAGACCTTCAATTGGAATTGACAAGTCTGAGTTTACATCTTGTATCATTCTATTGCTGTGTGTCCTTATGTACTAGTATATATGATGTTGTCTTTTGGTTAAATAATAATTTAAATAATTTCCTGGGTATAGTAAATTTCTTAATTCAGTCTTTAAAGAACCTTCTTTGAAAAACCATCCCCATTTAGTTGGTCTCTAATATGTATGATCTAGATCAGTATGTTTGTGTTACCTCTACTGGTTCAATGCCATTCCGCTAATATTTGATACATGTCAAAAATCTCATTTAATATTTCAGATTCTTTTCCTCTTTTCATAATTAACCTTTAAAAAATTGACAATAATCAAATTAACAAAAATTATTTCAAAGCAATAATGATGAATGATGATGATAATGAAGATCATAATGATAAAAGTTGAGAAATTCTTATGCCTCACGTTAGCCATTTAAAATGTAATCCTTACAAGAATATCATATTGCATCTATATTGAAGAAATTGGGGTATGATAAATAGCTTTTTAGAGGTCATATAATAAGTAAAAGATGGGCCTGGAATATAATTCTGAGACTTATATTCCAGGCCCATCTTTTACTTAGGGATTCCAATGTTTGCATTTCTATTAATTGTGCAAATTTTTAAAAAATTTTTTAGAGAGAGAGAGAGAGAGAGAGAGAGAGAGAGAGAGAATTTTTTAATATTTATTTTTTAGTTTTAGGTGGACACAGCATCTTTATTTTATTTTTATGTGGTGCTGAGGATTGAACCGTGAGCCCCACACATGCCAGGCGAGCACGTTACTGCTTGAGCCACATCCCCAGCCCAATTGTGGAAAATTTTGTGAGAAATTTGATCTGGATTTGATCAATAAAAAATAGCTATTTACAAAATAGCTTTCTATATTGATAGTATGTTTTCTGCCTTGAATTTCCCAGACAATACAGTGTATATCTTGTGAGTCAGACAATGATTGTGTAGCTCATGCACAGTAGGAGTTGTGCCTGATGTAGAAGATAAAAACAGCAAAAATTAATTTACAATATCCATCCCCTTTTGGAAAGATTCTTTTTTGTCCAGTCTTTTAATCAATATAATCATTTAAAAAAGATTTGATAATTGTAGCTTTTTGTATATTTTCACTTTTTTTTTTTAATAAGTGGTAAGTTGTGGCTTACAGCATGCCTTGGAAGTTTTTCTCTAGGAAATATACCACATTCTATGTTAACTCAGCAAACAAATTGAGTTCAGTGAAGATTGTTTTAAAGTGTTATATTAAGTATTGTTAAATATTAAGTATTGTTATAAAGTTAGTAATTGTGATGTATTTCCTAGGGTACTAGAAGAATATGATGACTTATAATTACCATTAAATAATAGGTTTTCTAATATTGACCTTACTGGATGTCATAGTTATGTTGGGGTTTGTGCCACACAAGGGTCAGCTTCTGAAAATCCAATTTCATATTTTTAATTTTGTAAATTAAAAATCATCTGCAAGTTGTCCTTAGCCCTTGCCATATTCTGGGAAAGGGTCCAAAAGTTCTGTCAGATCATATGGTACATTTTTGCTTAGTGTTAATACTAGTAACAATAATAATAGGCGTTTACTGTGGCTAACTATGTACCATGTGCCAGAAATTGTGTTAAATGATGTACATGTTCTACTTAATCCACAAAACAGCATCTTGTGTTAGGTTCAGTTATTATTCCCATTTTACAAATGAGGAGCATAATCCTCAGAGAAGCTAAATAACTTGCTTAGGGTCATATAGTATGTGCCAGAACAGAGATTTGATCATATGTTTTGCTCAAGTGTGTTCAGAGGCTCTGTAAATGGAATTTGCAGTTTCAGAGAGTAGTGGAGGCACACAGAATGGCCATTTTATTCTGTGTCCTGACACTTGGGTCATCATTCATGACAGCTTGATGCATACTTACTGATTCCAAGTGTCAGTTGAGAATAGCTGATGCAATGGCCCCATAGCATTCACATTTGTTGGAAAATTCCATGTTGATCTTAAAAAAAAAAAAATACACTCGCTTAAGCTTCCGAGGTTGGCTTTTTCGGTCATGGTGCATAATTTTGAGAGTTGGGGTGTTGGCATGCCTGAGGTGTGAAGATGATGATGTACTTCCTGTAGGCATGAAGAAACTCAGAAATAAAGGAAGGCCACTGAACTGTCATTTGTTGTTCTTCCTACTCAGGCTTTTAAAAAAGAAACTAAGGTCAATTAACTGGGAAGCTTAACCTCTCTTAGCTTGTCTCTTTTTGCATAGGCTTTTAGCCTTTTAAATAAATCATTTTTCTCTTTTCTCCCTCCCAGCCCCCTATCCATTTTGAACACGTTCTTGGATTTCTCATGCTGGGCCTAAGGAGCAGACTGCTTATATTCAAGAATGATTTGGAGGGGATAAAGTGTGCAAGATTTTGAATTCTTGCCATAAGTCCCTGGCAGACAGCCAGGCAGCCTCAGAGGAATAAGGCTAATGAAGGGAGGGTAAAGAAGATCCGGGAGTGCGGCTGGTAATGCAGCATTCATTTAATTGGGAGCAGGTACCGGTGCAAACTTCTCCATTTTAATTGGAAAAAGGGAAGGGGATTGTTAAGGAAGAAGGAAAAAAGAATGCATAAAGTTTTCAAGCCGAGGAGCCAAAGGCAGCCCTGTCTATGCCAGAGAAAGAACTCAATTTAGGGCAATTTGCTCTGCAAGCTGGGCTGCAGCCTCCCCTGGGAATGGGGATGAGGAAGAAAATGAAACCAAAAGAGAACTTGATAAAATCACCTAGCACAGACAATCTCAGTAGAATAGGTTTTACTGAGTTAAATCTGCCCCAATCAATATGATTCTTTTCATATAAGTTACAAATAAAAAGCCACAAGATTACAATAAAAATCGAGACTGGAGCGCTGCTGATGTTGCACCTGGGAGTCTTAAGAACTTGTTATGGAATATATGTTTTTGCAACTGTAATGTTTGTTTTTCTTTTCACCCTGGTCATGCGAATCAAGTCTTTTCTTTCCTGCTGTATCCGTGCAGTTTTATATATTGTTTTTAAAAAAATCAACAGAGGTGACCCTTTGTACTTAATTTTTCTTGCCCTAGAGGTTGGGAGTCCGTAGTATTTTTGTTTTGTTTTGAAGTGTGTTGAATCTAACATTGGACTGATATCTGATGCTAATGATATAAAAGAAATTCCTTCCTATTGTATTTTTTTGTGACATGAGGCTTCATAAATCTATGAATCTTCATAAATCTATACTTATAGAAAATTCATTAATTAAAAACTTAAAAAGAAAGGCAATATTTTGTATAAGAAGAGAAAACTGTTTTCTGATGCATATTTGAAAATATTAAAGTAAAAATCTTGTAATTACATATTGATTAATCATCAGTTCTAAAAAACTCCAAATAATATTTCACTGTGTTGTAGAAATAGGGGTTTTGAGCAGCTGATGGTTTTAATGTAATAACTTTAATTTTGATCCTTAATGATTAAGAAGGCAAAAATCCAAGCAAAACATTTTAGTCTTTCTTCCATTGCAGTTGACTAATCGAAGAAGATCTTGGGAGAGTAGAATCTTTATTCTAGTATGTGAAATTACATTTTAAAAATAAATATAAATGGCTTATTGAGATTTCAGATTTCCTTGAAATTTTGTTTTGTTTTGTTAAATTTTATTTTGTTTTATTAAATTTCTTTAAGATATTGCATTATGGAGAATGGAAAAAAAAATAAAAGACTATGGTGCCTCGTTGAGATAGTAGAATCCGTTTTCAGTCTGGTTAGTAATATATTTATTGTTGATATTACCTGAAAGAGGATTTGAATGTGAACAGTTTATCTCTGATAATTTTGCTTGTGAGTTGGGAAATATTTTGCTGTTAAAAAACTATGGCTTGCTTCTTTTATTTTATATCATTACTAGAAATTTATAATTAGAACTGAAAAAAAAAGAAAAAAGAAAGAGACTGAACAGAGGAAAATGGGTAACATCTCAAAATGTGCTGGAGTCAACACCCAAAATATTCCATATCTTTTTCTTAATACATGTTGGATAAATGAACAAATTGACCCAACAAAAATATTTATAGAGGACTTTTCTGTACTAAGTCTGTGGGACATGTAAAGATGGAAGCAACACAGAACCTGTCAGGAAGCAACTTACTAAATGAGAAAGCCAGACAAAATTACAAAGGACGAACAAAATTAGATGACAGAAGGCGGATGTTTCCAAACAGTATGTATATATCATGAAGTTTCAAACCATACTTTTAAAATGTTGTAGTGTTAATATCTGAATACCTGAATATGAACAACCTATTTCAGATTTGGGGAGGAGTTAGTAGATCCAGATTTCTTTGTTGAAGTCTGAGAGGTGTTTATGGAACTAATGCACTTGACCTGCCTTGTTTTTAGAAGGGCAGCAGAGGATGAAGGTGACTACACCAAGTTCAGAATATGATATACATTAATCAAGATATGCAACTGGGAGGAGAGAGGCAGTTGCAAACATAATTAAGGAATTAATTAATTCTCTATAAGAATCTATCAGAGATTCTTATAGAGAATTAATGGAGATTATTCGAGATAACATTTTGGAAGTTTGTAACAGAATGTGTATTTATAATACAGAAATATATAAAGATTTTGATTACAATTTTAAAAAAGATAATAGTATACTTTTAGGAAGACTGATTTAGAGGCAGCATGTGGTGTAAATCTGAGGACCTCACATTTATTCATGATTCTCTTTTTTCCCCACGTGACCAGATATTCCTTTTCTCCTGTGTTAACACTCCACTGATAGAATCTTCATAAAGCTGCTTCACAAAGATTCATCTGTCTCTACTGACAGTGACCCTCCTCTCCACACAGCTGCCAGTCCTGAATATCACAGAAGAACAGAATGGGGGAAACAGTAGGGGAAAAGGCTTATTCCCTAACCCAAAGGTGTACTTATGTCTGACTGAGTTACCAGAAGACTTCCCTGAAAACATTCCAATAGCTTCTGTCTCTTAGACCTTCTAAAAATCAGTAAATCTCTCAAAGGACAGTTCTGTCATCTGCTCACTTTTACCTCTGGAACCCAAATGGGTCAAGCACAGAATGAAGCCATTTCTTTCATCATTTTTTTCTACACAAAATTGGTGACTTCTGGTCCCCAATAAAAATTTATCTTCTTTCTCAATTATAAAACAAAACATTCACATAAATCCATGCTTAGAAATGACTGGTATGTGTTTAATGAGTAAGTGGGTCTTCTCTTTAGCTCAGTCACCTCAAATGCTCTGGTTGACTCTGATTCAATAGATTGTTATTTACATGGTCCTTTGTAAAAATAGCAAATTAGGAGATTTTTCTCTTATCTCATTCACAGTATTTCCTTTTTAACACCATATTTAAACGTTAAAATAACTTTGAAAATGGGGAAGACTTTTCAATTGTTGGTCCTCTTTGTATGATAAGTGACTTGTTAGCAAATTTTAGTTCGATTTATAAAAGGGGACTGTGGGTTCTTCTGCAATGTCATTTCTGAAAATATGCCAATAGATTATTACTTTTCTTTGCTCATGTATAAAAGGCTTTGTTCGGATAATCTGGGCATATTTTGGTAAAAAGCAAAACTACTCATTTAGAGTTTCTTCAATGGGACCTAATAATTACCAAATTGAAATGTAATTCAACTGAATATATTGCTTTGTAAATAACAAGTCAAATTATTATAGGTGCATGTATTTATTTGCAATGATAATATTTTATAGTGTTTTTGTTTCAGTAGTACCAATGTCACAGCTGAACACCTCTTATAGAAAATTCATTAATTAAAAACTTATTTGGGTATCAATTATGCATGAGAATTTTTTGTTAGTTTACATATGGCTTTGTAAAGTTTTTGTATATATTTTAAGTGAAGATATATCTGCTGGGAAGAACATACTGATGAAATCCAACCTTTTTTTTTTTTACAGGCAATACTGATAGCTACATTAATATAGAAATAAGGGAGTTCAAGTGTCAAAAACAAGCTACATCATTTATTTTATGAGACAATACTATATTCAGATTTAAGAAACATTTATGGAGCTCTGAATTTGACAAGATACTGTGGTTTTATTTCATGTTTATTTTTTAACCTACCTTTTGTCAGACTGAGAATGAGTACTCATATTCACATTTTAAGGATAAGAAAAATGATATCTGCGTAAGTTAGTTGGTGACTCCAATCTAGTGAGAAATAAGGTGAGGCTTGAAGCCAGGGTTCCCTGATGCCAGGGTGGAAGTTAACTAATGATTTTGCTATCATTAAATTCTCTATCCCTGGAGGTCTACTATTATTTCAAAACTATCAAAATCAACATTCTTATTAGTTTCTACATATATTTGATGGATGAAGACAATATATGAAAAATGTGTGTTCTTACTTAAGATCCCTTAAATACTCAAACAACAATGTGATAAATAAGCATATTTCCTTTTTCATTATTATTTTTAGGTGATAAGAGATTATTAACAACTATAATTTTATTATGATGCCTTAGATACTTTTAGTTTTGTGCATCTTAAATTTTCTAAACTTTTCCACATGAATACTTTTTTTAATTAATACTAAATTATGTTTCTTTTTCTCAGGTTTTTACTAAAAATCTTCCTACCTATAAATGAACTTTAAAAAAAAGAATATAATGGACACATATGTCTTTTATCTAAACTCATTTTGTACCAATTTACCACAATTGCAGTCTCACTCTGTCTCTGTATGCCACATGTACAGAAGATTTTTGCTGAAGGATTTGAAAATCTGTTGCAAATACTATAATTCCCTTGTAAGTACTTCAGTGTCTATTTTCTAAAGACAACGATATTTTTCTCCATAACCTTAATGCTGTTGTGAAATTCCAAGTATAAAACACTAATGAAGAATATTACCTATCAATCATTTTTAAAATTTACCAATTATCCAATTAACATTCCTTATGGTTGTTTCATTTTCTTTTCTACTTCGCCTCTTTCCTTCCCTTCCTTGTTTCCTTCCTTCCTTTTTCTTTCGTATTTAACATTTCCAAATTTTAAAATTTTAATCTGATACATAAAAACATGAAAAGTATGCATAGTAATGTATACCATGTAATGTTTAAATCAGATTTAACATATGTATCTCCTCTAACATCATTTCTTTCTGGTGAGAAATTTCAAAATTTCTTTCTTTTAGCTTTTGAAGATTCACTGTATTATCATTATCTATGGTTACCCTATTAAGCAATAGCACTTGAGACGTGTTGTGCTTAGCCATTGATTAATCTATCCCCATCCCCCATTCTTCTCTACTCTCCCCCACCTCTGGTAAGCACCATTCTACTTTCAGTTTCTGTGAGATTAACAGTTTTAGATTCTACATATGAGTGAGATCATGCTGTGGTTCTTTGTTTGCTTGGCTTTTTCACTTAACATAGTTATCTCTTATTCAATCCATGTTGTGGTAAATGACAGAATTTTTTTTAAAAAAATTTTATGGCTGAATGGTATTCCATTGTGTGTATGTACCACATCTTTTTCTTTATCCATCCATCAATTCATAGAAACTTAAATTGTTTCCATTTCTTGGATAATGTGAACATTGCTGCAATAAATATGGGAATATAGATGTCTCTTTGACACAGTGATTTTTATTTCCTTTGGATATATAGCCAGTATTGGTACTGCTGGATCATATGGTAGTTCTATTTTTAATTTTTTGGAGGAACCGCCTATCATTTTCCCTAAAGGCTGTACTAATTTGCATTCTCACCAATGGTGTGCAAGTGTTACCTTTTTCTCTATATTATTGCCAGCATTTGTTATGTTTTGTCTTTTTATTAGAAGCCATTCTTATTGGAGTGAGATGATATCTCATTGTATTTTTGATTTGCATTTTTGTGACTAGAGTTTGTTTTTCAACTCATGATTCAAGCAAGGATCATTCAATACTCTTAGTTGTCCTAATCTCTTTTAATCTAAAATACTCCTTCTTTTTGTCTTTTATGACTTGAGACTTCTGTTTTTTTTTTTGGAATCAGGGATTGAACTCAGGGGCACACTGAGCCACATCCCCATCCATATTTATATTTTATTTAGAGACTGGGCCTCCTGACTTGAGACTTTTGGAAAGTTCAGGCCAATTGTTCTCTATTATGTCCATTGATTATTTCTACATTTTTGTAATCAGATTTAACTTTTTTTGTCATTAATACCAAATGGATCCTCAGTGTATCATGTTAAGAAGTATGTAATATTCATTTGTTCCATTATTGGTAATGCTTTATTAATTAATTAAGGTGGTTTATTTAATTATATGATTAAGATGAATTAAAATGGTGTCTTTGAGATTCTTTCATTGTAAAAGTAACATTTTCTCTTTCAATTAATAGATAACTGGGTGAAGCTTTAAGATTTTATGAATATCGTATTCTCAACAACATTGTATTCAGTATTTTTAGTTCATGATGGTCTTTTCATGAATCAGTTATTACATTAATGTTTGCAAAATGGTGATTTCTATTTATATCATTTTATATTACAAATGACCTTCTTTAAGAAAAAAACCCTCTCCTTTTCTGTCTTTAATTTTTTAAAATACCATTATCTTTTTAAGAATTTACTTTTATATTTAATATATTATCATCTGTTACTACTGTTTTTTGGATGCTCAAATTATCCTTAATATGTGTAGTAGAAATCCCTCATGTTCAACTTAGCAATCTTTGAGCTCTTCCTTTTTAGCAGATATTCCCAGTTTACCTTAAGCTTTTCCTACCCATGACCTGAAGTCAATTATTGCCCCAAGGAATCCCTGTTTTTTACAGTGGGCAACTGTATTTAGAAACAAAGATTTGGGTTCATGCTGTGATTATTATTTCTATGCACCTTTATGGGATAGAACTAGAAAAAAATACACACACACACATATGCCTGTGTGTATATGTGTGTGTTCACATATATTTCCTATACTGAACATACATATGCATATGAATATAATCATATACATATCATATACATATGTGTGTACATACCAAGAAAATATATATATATATATATATATATATATATATATATATATATATATATATTCTATATTAAAAGCTATATTGCAGGGTTCTTCCACATATTTCTCCAATGTTTGGTTTGAATTTTTCTTTTCCACAGTGAGAATCCTGACTTTTAACAACATCAATAATCAATATATTTACTCATTTAGTGTATCCTACAGTAATTACAAAATATTTTCAGAATCACTACACTGGCATTCCTACCAACAGCAAACTTGCTAATAAGCAAACTTAAATATTTTTGTCTTTAAAATATATCCTACTAGGGTTCATAGTTATAATACTGTGTTAAAAAATTAGCTAATTTGTGTATATGCATGTATGGACTCATGTTATAAATTCTCTATATAGCTAAATTAGTTTGTATGTATTCAGTGTTGGTGTTTTTAAATTAAATTTTTTATTTGTGGAGAGAGTTTATGTGCTCATATATCAAATGCTATACATATTGAGGACTGGTCATAAAAGTTTGATTTTTTTTCTCTTTCTCTTGTTCCTACATGTCATCTTTAGTTAACCATTTTCATTAGTTTCTATTATATTTTCCCTTTGTCTATTTTGCAAAAATAAGCAATATGAATACAGACAAACCCCCTTAATGTATTTCTTATTTATTCTCTTCATTCTTACATGATTATTGATAGTTTTTTAAATTTAACAGTATACATTGTTAATCGATCCTTGTAAGTTTACTGACAACATTAGTCTTTTTATATAGATACAAAATACTCCATTGTTTGGATATATAGTAGTTTATAAAATTATACTGCCTACTAACTGTGGGAATTTAAGTGTTTTCCATATTTTGCAATTATATTTAATATTCCAATGAATATATTTATACACGTGTTTTTTTGTAGTTCTGGAGATTTATCCTTAGAATAAATGACTAAGAGTAGAATTGCTGAATCTGAAGAATATATTTGGTTTTGCTAAATATCACCAGATTCCCTTCCATCAGGGTGGTATAAAGTAATGTTCTCACAGATATTGTATGAGAATGGGTTTCTTCACAACTTTGGCAGCAGGGTGTATTGTCAAGCTATGAATTTGTGTGGATCTTGATAAGTGAGAAATGGTTAATCAGCCATTTTTTCTGCACAGTTTTACAAACTAAGTGACTTTGAGCATCTCACCAGTATTTTAGAGATATTTGTATGTGTTTATGTTCATGTATTTTGCTCATTTTTCAGAGATTTTTATGTTTTTGGAATATGAACATTTTATCTATAATATATATGTTGCATATATTTTCTCACTTTTAATGATTCTTTCCTGTTTACTTATAGTGTTTTCCCTAAAAAATGTTTCTTTTGAAACATCTCATATAGTTTAATTTATCCTTAATGTATCTGAACTATTTCTAAAAGAAAGTCTTTCTTCATAGTGAGGTTATAAAGGAATTAATCTATATTCTGTTCTAGTATGTGTATGATGTCCTTTTTTATATTTAGATATATTTTCCATTTTAGTTTATTCTGATAAATTTGAGTTATTGATCTCATACTACATTTTTCCAAAAGGATATCCAGTATATTAATACTTTTTTTTTTCTGTACCAGGGATTGAACTCAGGGGCACTTGACCACTGAGCCACATCTCTAGTCCTATTTTGTATTTTATTTAGTGACAGGGTCTTACTGAGTTGCTTAATGCCTCGCTTTTGCTGAGGCTGGCTTTGAACTAGCAATCCTCTTGCCTCAGTCTCCAGGACCACTGGGATTATAGGCGTGCACCACCGTGCCTGGCAATACCTTTTATTTAAAAGTACCTATTTTTTTCTCAGTGATGACTGGAAATGCCAACTTCTTATATACAAAATTTATATATGTTCTTAAGTCTATCCTTGGACATTCTCTTTGGTGCCATTCATACTTCTATAACGCCCAGTCTTAGTTATGTTTTAACATATGTTTGAGCTAGGGAATCTTTATTGGTCCTTTTGATGGCTTTCTCCTGCCTTTTTAGCGAAATTATTTTTTTAAAAAATTATTGAATAAATTTATCTGATTTGAAAACACATTATTCATAGTATATTTACAGAGCCTGTTTTTATATTAGCATAGTGATAATTGATCTCCATATAATGTTAACTCAAACTATACAAGAACAAAGATATTTTTCGATTTATTCAAGTCTACTTTTCTGTCTGAAAATATTTTAAAGTTTTCTTTAGATATATTTTTCATATTACTTGTTAACTTTAAGCACTTAATTCTGTTTTTGGTAACCATCATAAATAGTGTTTCTTTTTTATTGTACTTAGTAACAGAAAAACTAACTGAAAATTTGAATGCATGTAGTATATCAATTTGTGTATATTCATTCTATCTCTCTTTTTACCATTCTAAATTTTATCTTTGGTCTCAGTTTACTCATTGAAAAAAATTTGAATTTTACATGTATACTGTAATCTATCATGTAATATTGAACTAGGATGTTTTAATTCTTCTTTATATCATTATGCCTCTGTTTCCTTTTATTTCACTGATTAATATCTCAAAAGAGAGTCTATTCTTAGAGGAGTGAAAATAATAATTGTCTATAGTATTTTGTGGGTGAATTAAGTTGTTTATTAACTTTGGAATACACACACACACACACACACACATACACACACATTTTTATTTTATTGAGAATGGGCATTAAAATTTGTTCAATCTCCTTTCCTTATTTCAACACCTATAAACAAAATCGTGATTTTTTAATGGTAACATTTATTAACACTATGAAACCATTTATTAACACTATGAAATATACTAATAGATTTACTTGCATTCTTGGCATAAATGCCACTTGGCTTTGATGAATTTTTTTTCATATGTACTTTTGGATTCTGTTTGCCTATTTATTTATAATTTTGAAGAGATATTCATAGATGTTATTTCTTTTCATTTTGAGTTTGTATTTCTAGGTTTAGATATCAAGGTTTTGTATACCTATCTCCCATCCACCTCCCCACCTACCAAAATAAAAAGAATTGAGAAATTTCTTTCCTTTCCCTATTTCTGGAATTATTTTATAGCATTGGAGTTATTTTTATCCTTAGAAGTTTGTTGCAATTTCCTTATGAAATTATCTGGACTCAATAATGCGTATGTGGCATAATTCCTGTATATTTCTGTAGAAATTCTTTTGTTCATAATTTCAGTATATGTTTCCTAGGGAATGTTCGATTTTGTTTAGCCTTTCAAGTTTAATTCATTAAGTTGTACATAGTAGTGAAAGGATTTTTTTAATTTACCCTTTTTTAATGGTGACTGTCTTTCTCACAATTTATTGTTTTGTGTACTTGGGCATCATTCCATTTGGTGATTAGATTTGCCAATGATTTCTTATTTAGTTAATTTTTATTACAAATGCTAGCATTTATACGATTTTCTGTTTTCAAACTTTACAATATTGGCTTTTTTCTTTGGTTTATTTTTGTTTTTCCTAATTGTATAAATTAGGAATTTAACTCATGTTTTTTCTCTGATGAGTGAATTAATTTAATCTAAGAAATTCTGATGTGCAATGTTTTAATTAAAGTTGCTTTTTAAAATACCTGTGATTTTATTTTGGTCTCTTCCCTTTTGTTCAAGAAGTAATTACTGAAGGGCTTTAAAATTGAAGTTAGAATAACCCTAAAAATATTGTTATATTTTTTATATTTCATATCATTGTAATTCTGATTGTATTATTTCCTTCTCATTGAACTTATTGGGATTTTCATAATGATCAAATATATGTTCAGTATTTGAAAAATGTTCCAGGTGTCTTTAGAGTAATTCAAACATTTAGTTTTCCATATATGAAGTTGAATTTTCTCTAGCTATCTATCACCTAGCAGTCAGCTACATATTATCTATCATCTTTTATATTATTTTATATTATTTTATATCCTTATTTTTTTCTCCACTTCTCTGTAGAAGGTGAGGGTTGCAATCTCCTTTCAATAATGCATTTCTGTCCATTTCTACTAGCATCATTGGTTGTTCTGTTTTCTGTAACAGGTTAATATTTATTTGGTGAATAGAAATTTATATCTCATATATCATTGTGAATTTTGATCTTAATATTATAAAATTGTCATTCACAAAATCTAATTTAGTGCATTCTGGACTGGATTGTGTTTTTTTCTGTTGTTAGTATTTCAACCATTGCTTTCTAATTTCACAATTTGCTGGTATACTATTTACTTTTAACATTTCTGAATCAATTTGTTTTAGGTTTTTCTATTGCATACAGTGTAGCATTTAATTTTATTTTGTAAGCCAACCTGGAAATCTTTTTCTATTAATAAATATGCTTAAGTCACTCACACTTACTGATATGACTTATGTTTTTGTCTCACTTGCTGTATATTTTGTATTGGATTTTTAACATTAAATGACACATTCTTTTAATTAATCTTGTTTTTAAATTTAATGATTAATATGCTTATTTGATTTCCTTTTATGTCTCTCTTGCTTTCAATTATTCAGTTTGATTTTTTATTTTTGTCAGTACACATAATATTTACATTCTTATAGATTTGTCTACAGGTCTTGCTGTATTTTGTTTTCTACCTTAGATCTGTAATTAAAAATATTGAATGCTTATTGTCAGTCTGTGATATTTTGCAGACATCTCCATGTTGAATGAGGTTCCTAGACATAAGATCATATACATTTAAAATTCTCACTAGACTTTGTTTGATGGACCACTTACTTAATTCCCTGAATTTTTTGAAAATTCTCTGTATATTTCTGTATGTTTTGTTTAAAGAACTCTTTTTCTAAAATACCTTTCTTTCTGTTATAAATTCCTTGATCATTTTGTCCAGAAATCTTAAGAACTGCATTTTACTTTTAAAATGTAATAACTTTGTTACCGCATGTCTATGTTGACCATTCTGTATCAACTTTTCTGATCACAACTTGAACCTTTTCAAAGTACAAGGCATATCTTCTTTCATATCTGGAAAATTTTCTTGGATTATAGTTTTAAATATTTGTCTTATTCTTCTTTGTTTCCTTATTGGCTCCAATTGTATGTGTATAGGACATTCTTGTTCAATCTTGTGTCTCTCACTTTCTAGGCCTTTTTACTCTTGATTTCATTGTCATTCTTTTGATCGTTTTTACTCATCTCCTTAGTGCTTCTTATTACACTTTTAGTTAAATACGTTTTTACCTTAGTCCCGTTGTAAATTAGTCTAAGATAACTTTGTCCTTTTCTTCTGTTTTTTTTAATCTTATTTTTTTCTTTTCCATCTTAATTTTTTTACCTTTCTGTTTCTTAAAATTATAAAGTTATTTATCAATATCAGAAAATGCTCTTATGGCTATTTGTTTCTGACTAAAATATTAGATTACAGGTTTTTTATGCTCCAAGTCTACATGGGAAAGAAATTTAATCAATTAGAATAATTTTATTTTAACTTTCTATTTCATTCTTATAGTAACCTTGATTACTACTGATAACATTTCCTCTTGACTTTTTAATTTCATACTTCACTTTGTAAGTGATAACATGTATTTAGACATGATAGGGAAAATGGGTAGCTCATGTGTGCTGTCTTCAGTTAATATTATGAAGTATCATTTATTTAAGAGATTATATTTCTGAGAAGGGGAATTACCTGTCTTTGATTTTGGGATTTTTGTTTTCTCACCTATGGGCTCTTAAGTTCTCCCACTTATTTCTCTCTTTACTGTTAACACAAAGCCATTAAGTAACAATGTCATTCCACTTGGCTATCATCTCTATAATTATTTATTTTTAAGTCCTTTCCTCTTGACTCTCAAAGAGTAACTCTTCTGACAGACCTGGTAGCAGATCTGTTCTCAATATTTACTAGTTCAGTCTGAAGTTTTTTTGTGTGTGTGTGGTAGGGGCCAGGGGATTGACCCTAAGTATACCATTGTGAAATATTTCTTCTAACTCAAAAGGTACATACTTTGGGAATAGAACGAGAAATTTCCCTGTTTTCCTGGGGATGGTGGCACAGGTCTATAATCCCAGCAACTTGGGAAGCTGAGGCAGGAGGATTTCCAGTCAGAGCAACTAAGTGAGACCCTGCCTCAAAATAAAAAAAATAAATAAATAAAATAAATAAACAAATAAAAAAAAAGAGTTGGGATGTTGCTCATTTTGGAGTGTCCCTGGCCTCAATCACCAGTACTGCCAAAAGGAAAACAAAAAAATTCCTTTTTTTTCTAGTTGTATAATTCCTGTGCAACTGAGTCAGAGGAGGTGCTAGAAAAAATAAATTATTTCACATTTTTCCTCCAGCTAGTTTTAGTTCATGCTGAGAACCTTTGGCATTTCTTCCTGTGGTCTTAATTTCCATCTAAACTGATTTTAGATTTTAGATTTTCTACATTCACATTTGTGTTTTAATCCTACTTTGTGAGAGGTTTCTTAGGGACTTTTGAAAAGTAAGCATTTAAATCATGTTCTGTTTAAATTTTAATCACATGCAATTTGTTATTTAGATGATGTTTAAATTTTCACTTAAGACTGCTTTATACATATATGTTGCATAATAGCTTTAAATATTTTTAAGTCATATGTCCTTATCACAATCTGCCACTGCTATCTTGGTCACTGACCTTACTTAAATTGTTTGTTTTATCACTTTAGTTGATTCCATTAATAATCAGAATCCTAGTTGAATAAAAATATATCTCGATATGTAGTCAGAATAAGGAATACAGTTATAATTACAACTTTTGACTTTTTATCTTATGTTCTCATATTTGATAGAATCATTGGTTGAGAAATATTTCTGACTAAATATAATTGAACAGTGTCATACAGTGAAATTTAAAGTGCTAACTAGGAAAGACTTTTTTAAAATGTCATTTCTTCATAAGCAGATAATAAAGCATAGCTTTAATTTTATATCAAGAAATGGATCAAAGACCAAATTTATTCCTTATATTATAAGTATTAATTTCAAAAATTACTAACAAAATATTTCAATGAATAAAGCAATACAAATATAAGGTTGACTTTATAAATATTTGAGTAGAAATTAGCAGCTAAAAACTAGCAGTATCTAGTTTAATTGTAGTTCTCTGAACTGTCGTGTTCTTAGAGTTGTCAAATATCAGGTTTATCTTTAATGTGTTGCTTTAAATAACATAGTGCCTTCTCTAGTAAAGATCTAATTGTGGATGTCAGGATTTGATTACCTAATATGATCTATTCAAGAAAAGCAATTGGGAAATGAAATGGGTTATTTTCCTATACTCCATTGCAGTCATTTGGTTTCCTGTAATTGGTACCAAATTTTCCATCTGCCTTGGTCTTCTGTTAATGATTTCAACTAAAACCATCACATTTCCTGCCTTTGAATTTGTGCTACAATAACCCTTGATTAAATGTCAGGTTTTTGTTTTCATTGTTTTACTTTTTGTTCCTATTTACATTTTTGACAGCCCTTCTCTCTCAACTGAATACTGTTATCACTTCTTTATTTTAATCCACTCCCAAGCTGCCTATATTATCACCCCTGTGTTTCAGAACTCAGATTCTTACCCTTTAATCCACTAATTGGCTTTTTACCCCATCTCTTCGGGTCTCCTCTTTGTACATCTGACCCTTCTTTCTGTTGCACAGCCTGCCCACCAGGCTGGAGGTCTTGCCAAGATCTTTTTACCCTGTGCCCTCTTTCTTCACCCAAAGGACTTTATTATTTTTCCCTCCACTGTCCCAAAAGTTTCTGTGAATATGACATCCATTATAATAGTTTTCTAGAATAAATGGCACATTTCCCCATCTTCTAATAAGTTTTTTGAAAAGGATATTTATTTTGTGACGTCAGTATCTTCTGGTTAAGTACATGTATTGGTTTCAACATCTGGGAATATATATATATATATATATATATATATATATATAATTAACAAACAATTATTTCATCCTGTTCATTTTCATTTATGTTTTCCCTTTGGTAAGAAAACAGTATATGCTTAGTATTCATGTAGTCAAAATATTGTTATGGAGAAATAAAATTTATAGTTACCTTTTAGTGAGTTTGAACATGTGGCAAAATAAAATGTATGAAAATGAACCAAGGCACGATATTCTTTATAAATTTTACATAAATATAATGAGTGCTTAATTTGTCAGTTTGTACTATTTGCAATATCCTCTTAATATATTCTGTGTAATAGGACTATAGCTATGAATATAGCACAAATTATATGGGAGGGTGTTAGTTTACATACCAGCAATATAATTCAACCACAGCTGAAATGTCTCAAATGATCAAAAATTTTGAAATCTGCATTATTTTCTACAGATCTGTTAAAGGTATATTTTATTTATTTTCACTGTAATGTTTTTTTTCATATGCACAGACTGAAATAATTCTGGTTTCCATTATAAACTTGCAATTTGGACATGCTGATTTAATTCAGTGAAGGTAATTTTTTGAAGTATCTGACTTGGTGGGAACATGTTACCATGTAGTTCATCAGGAAGAAACATGGTAGGGATTCAAGACCAGTAAGAATTTCCAGAAATTTTGAATTTGTCTGCATAATGGTAAGTTGTTGGTCAAGGGGAATAAAAGAATGCAGCATATGATCTGATGTGAAAGAGAAAGTGTCAGGATGAAGGGTAATTAGCATACAACAAGTGAAGGAGTCAGTGGATGAATCAACAAATATGAAGGTAAAATGGGACTTCAGCAAATGCATTTAATTGTTTCTGTTTGGTGAACTGGGTATTTAGGATGACTATTTCCAGCAGACCTGGAGAAGTCAAATTAGCACTAGTTTCCAGAAAGAAGCAAAAAAAAAAAGAATTTTTGTAAGACCCAAAGTCTTACATTACAATTAGCAAACTGAAAATATAATTTATCAGTAGACTTAAGGAAAAATAAATACATGGAAATAGATCAGACTCGGCAGAATGTCAGGGTTAGAAATAGTGCTTTTCCATGAATATTTAGAAGTTCAAGTCTGACTAAAAACTATATATCAGTAACATAAAAAAATGACATGTAGTTTTTGTATAGTTTCACAAATAAAAATTCTTCAAAGTAATATTTATTAGCTAGCCTCTAAACATTACCATGTGAATGTGTTCTTCAAATGTATCTTCAAATATATTGATTTCTACCTATCTATTATGCGCATCTCTCCCCTGTTTTATCTATACATTTTGACTAGAAACTCTCCATGAACAGGAAGATCTTTGGCCTAAAAAGGATCTAATTAAGTGATTAGCAGTCTGTGCTCTCTGAATGAAGGCTTATTGTATGTAGAAATATAATTTAAATATCATATCAAGGGCTGGGGTTGTGGCTCAATGGTAGAGCTTTTGTATAGCATGTGTAAGGCACTGGGTTCGAACCTAAGCACCACATAAAAATAAATAAATAAAATAAAGGTATTAATCTACAACTTAAAAAATCACACATATATATATGTAAATATCATTATAGTGAAAATAAGTAAATAAATATAAATAAAATAAATAAAAAATAAATATTATATATATATATATATATGTGTGTGTGTGTGTGTGTGTGTGTGTGTGTATCAACAAGTTAAGAGGAGTGGGTGTGAAAATTGTTGCTTGGTTTCTGGATTTCTGAATATTCTAAATCTGTTCTGTTCAATATAGTAGACACTAACCACATGCGGCTACTGAACACTTGACATTATTTCTTTAAAGTCAGATGTGCTATAAATCAGAATATACACTGGACTTTTAAGTGTGGTACATAAAAAATAAAAAGTATCTCTTGAATCACATTTTATATTGATTATTTCTTTGAAATAATATTTGAGATGTGTTTTAAGTAACATATAATTAAAATTATTTTTTTCTTTTTTATTTGTTTGCATGTGGCTACTGGAGAATTTAATTACTTATATGGCCCACATTACATACATATTGAAAACTGCAATTTCCAAAGGATGCCGAATTTTTTAAAAAAAGAATTTAAATTTAATATTCTCTGGTTATTTCACTTAGGTTAAACATTAGTTTAAGCTTTTTGTATCATTTTTCAATTATATTTTGGTACGTACTCTGAATTATATGTCTATGAATCTCCTTTCTAAGAAATATTCCATAGATTTCAAACAAAACCAAACCACAAGGCCTGCATAGTGGTGAACACCTTTATCCCAGCTACGTGGGAACTGAGGTAAGAGGATCTGAAATTGAAGACCAGCTTGAGTTACTTAGCAAGACCCTGTTTCAAAAAAGGAAAAAAAAAATTAAAAGGTCTGATTATCTAGCATGTGTGAGGCCCTGTGTCAATCTTCAGTAATGAAAACCAAACCAAATCTAATGAACAAATAAAGAAAGAACTCTAAATGAAAGCTAGTTAGTATTATTGGTATCAAAATATTAGTATTCCAAAACACACTTTTATCTTTCCTTTTAAAGTGTTCCAACACAATTCTTCCTGGAGTGAACTAGAAGTTCATAAACTTGGTGATATTAACTTTCTTCTAGTTCACTTTTTCTTTTTCTCACCTTTTGAGGGAGAATCACAAACTCAAAGCTTAAAAAGATTTGCTTAGACAAGAATCCAGAGGAGATCATCCAGAGGGTCCTGAACTGAATTTGCATATGTTTATCATGAGACCAGGGAATATGGGTAATGCTAGGAAATTTCTTAGAATAGCCATTTGGAATTGAATGTCTATTATTGCTCTTCTCACTGTCCTTATTTGTTCACTCACTTTCCTTATTGAAAAGATACTTTAAGCATCTATATTTTTGTTATGAATTGTATTACTTTGATTGCTTTCTAGATAATTTATACTACCTCTTTCATTTCCATTTCAATCCAAGGGTTAGTGAGGAATGGGCCTTTAATTTTCATGTTTGCAAGAATTTTCTTGCTCCAGCATATAAATGAATTTTACTTTTAAACCCGATCAGATACTTTTGTTGTATAATAAGAAAATTTAACACAGCATTTTGGTGAAATTATTGATATACTTTAAACTTTCTCATTTTGAGTCTTTTCCTTATACTTTTTCCTATTTCAATGCCTTTTTCAGTTTTTTATTCTACTATAATTTCAGGTTGATTCATATGAACTAACACTTTTTCACCACTGTTATTACAATAAGACTCTTATTTCTCTGTACCTCTTTTTAAAAATAGTACATGAAATATTTTCCCCATCAAATTCACCATTTTACATTGTACTGTCATGTGTAACTAATTAAAACAAAAAATTCACCATTTTATTCTTTGCTGTACATTTTAAACAATGATTTTATTATAGATATTTAAAAAGTGTATATCACCCTCTGCTAAATGCTTTTTTCTACCTCTGAGTTAGTTTTTAAAATTTGTTTGGTCAAAAGAGGGTTAAGAAATAGTAGCTGCTGTAATATATCCATGACTCTTTTGGTCTTTTTAATCTTCATGTTTCTTTTACAAACAGGTACTTTTCTTCTATGTGATATGCAAATCTCTCTGCTCCTAAGAGCAACTGCATGGGGATATGTGTTTCATCTTAAAACAAAGACCAAGAAAAAAAATAATATGATGATGAAGTTATTCAAAGGATTTCAGAAACAGGTGTTCTAAGTCTACACTAATTGGATTTCAGTTAATTATTCCTTTTACTTTAGGGAATATAAGTAAGGAATATAAAAAAGAAAGTACCTGAAAAACTTCACTGACATGCTAATTGCTCTAATATTATTTTACCTAGGTTCCCCACCCCCTCCAAAAAAAAAGAAAGAAGGGGGAAAAAACCCTTTAATATAATTGAAGTCTTTTAATTATGTTTTTCATTTCTAGATTTTAAGATACAAATTATAGATTTTTTCATATACCACAAATTTCAGAGTGTTATGGCATAATCCAAGTTTTCATCTATATGTATTTTTAATTTCCCATTGCCATTTTATAGAAAATATTTTGTAGAATTTAATGAGTGGATTTCTCACTAACCTCAGGAAAACCAAAGTAATTCTCTCTTAAGCTTTGGGTAAAAAATTCTGCAGCTATTTGGTTTTAGATAAATTATTGGTTCTCCTTTAATCTCACTTCCCTTTTTGTAAATGGAAGAGTGATTTTTATGTTACTGTATCCATTAGCATTGCTCAAAAGTGTGGATTGAGTAACAAAGGTAGGAAAGAAATGAGAAGTTTGTGAAAGATATGAGTTCAAAATGTAAAACTCTGTAAAGGCTTGCATTTTGTAGCTGTTGTTGGTTAATGGTCCTCTTTAAAAACAGAAAACCATATCTCTTGCATATTATGATGCAATAAATACTTTCTTAAACAATGAATGAGTGAATGAAACACATTGAAGGAAGTCAGCAATGGATGACTAGAATGAGGATACCAGGTTTATCTCTAAGTAGATAGTTGATACCGTAGATATTAGTAGAAGGAGAATGAATACATCTTCTATGTATATTATTTCTTGTTTTTTATTTGTAAAATAAAACTAGAACTATGGCTTCATGGTAAATAATCATCCATTAACTTTACTCTCGAAAGTAGAGAGTTCACTGGTTAAGTGAAGTAACTGTAATTATGCTCATAGAACATGCTAAGTGGTTAAATAATTTGTTGAATAAATGTAGATATTAATTATAAATTTATCCTTTTGCTCAACAAAAATGGGTTCCATGTTTTAGACATCTTTTTCATTTTTAAGTGTCATGCCTATTCCAATTCAATTCTCATGCATCTGGTGAAGTTGATATGTTTACTATTGCATTCACTTTTATATTTTAGCCATCTCTGTATTAGTTCAAATACAATTCTGGGCTTAGTTCTAATAGTGGCACCCTTTTTCCAAAGTCTTGAACTCACTGCCGCCACTCTAACTAGTTCTAGTAAAAGATTAGGGGCAAAGTAAGCATAGTAACCTGATATTACTATTGTTCAAGTATACATGAAATATTACTTTCTACTTTCTCAATTTCTTCCTTTGTATTTCCACAATATAATTAACTTTTAAATTAGTGTTTGCACATGGTGAAAATAATTCAGATGGTTCAGAAGATTCTAATAAAATAAAAGACACATTTCTGAGGTGTTTGATCTCACTTTCAAAGGTAATCATTCTTAGTTTCCATTTTTAATTTATATGTAATGATTGCCATTATATTTTTAAAATATTATTAACTAATTTCTTGATTTGTTATTTAGTTAGTATTTCTTGAAAACGAATACTAGGAATTCCAAGAATTTAGCATATTTATTCCCTCCTCTCTTCTTGCTTTTAATAACTAAATTCTTATAGTTATCATTCTCTCACTGACAAAATTTGATGTATACGTTTAATTAATATTTAAACTTTGTAGGTTGTCTCTAAATTATGAAGAATGTAAATGACATTTAGTTATATATTTACTATTCAATGTTAAATTTAAATTTGAGTCTAGGCCCACAGAGAAGAAATAAATGGCCTGAAAAGTGTCAAAGTTATTACATTTTTAAGTTACTTTAAATTTTCTTCACTACTTCTTGGTTATAATTAACAGAAACTTTCTCATATACGTGGTCACCTGATTGTGTACCTTTTTTTTCTTTTGCTGAAGAACACTATTTATTAATGTTTCATTAGAAATTGCATATTATATATTTTCCTGTTTTGATAGTCCAAAATATCTTTTATGTCCTGACAGTTGATTGATATATTAACTTGGACATAAAATATAGAATCAAAATAATTTTTCCTCAGTGTTTTGAAGGCATTGATCTATTGTATTTTAATGTAAATTTTGAATTGAAAAATTTTTATATTTTGAATCTCATTCCTTATTAAGTAACTCTTCTCTATCCTCTGTGAAAGATTTTAGGTATTTTTTATTTAACTTCAGGTACTGAAATTTAACTAGTGTCTACTTTGCTATGTACTTTATTCCCTTACTCAACTTGACACTTGTGGGGGTAATTATGAATACTTGTTTCTTTCTTAATGAACTTTATTTTTGATTCTTTTGATTTTTTTCTTTCCTCCCATTGTTTTAATTCTGCTCAGAGATTTCTCCTCCTTTTTCCCCCCTTTTATTTTTTTCATTTTTTTATACTACTTATTTGTTTCCTGGTATAGTTAATTATTTTATTCCTTTCATCCATTGAATATTGTCTTTGATAATTGCTACATTTAAAATTTTGAAACTCTTTCTGCTTTTATATTTTTGTCTTGACAGTCTGTTTTCTTTTAATGTATATTTCCCCTTAATTCAGTTTAATAATGTGAATTATATATACATGATATAAATTTCTTCTATTTCTTGAATTATTATTTTCAAGGTGAATTATACTGCATGTTTATCTTGATTACTCACTTTCATGTTATTAGAGTTCTTCTGAAATCAGATTCCAGGTCAGATTTTATTTTTGCTATTGACTGCATGAGTAATTGAAGACAAGTTACATAACCACTCTAAATTGCAATTACTTTATTAAAAAAAAAAGCCTAACAGAAGTGATGTTGTGATTATTTAGCATAAAATTAGGACACAATTCATTTCAAATTTTCTAAAATGCCTTCTATTTCATTAATGGTGTAGCTATAAACTCTTATTTTCCAAGTTATAATGTATCAATGGGGCTGGTATAACTCCACTGTGAACTTGATGGACCTTTTATGCATCATATTCCTATTGAATATTCAACATATATTTCTGTAAATGAAGAAAGTAAATATTTTTGGCTTTGTGGGTCATTTGAACTCTGAAGTAACTGTTCATCTCTGCTGTTATAGCAGATAAACAGCCACAAACAATGCATAACCATAAGCGTATGGCTCTCCTTCAATAATTCAAGAGTGGTCAAAAGGATGAATTTGGTTTGCAGACCATGATCTACATACTGCAAAAATAAATCATGTAAACACATGCTATCTGGAATTAGAACTGGACCCGGAGTTGATTTTAATACTACTTACTTATGAGACCTGGATTAAGTCATATAATCTTTCTAGGTTTAATTTTTCCCAATACATAGACTAAAAGGGAATAGAATAAATTATCATTTAAACTTATTATAGTTCTAAAGTTATTATTCTGTAAATTAGTAGGAGTGTAAAAATCTTAATGCTCAGTATATAATGATGATATATCATGCACTACAGTTGATGTTATTTTGAGAAAAAGTGCTAGGTCTAATGTTTGGTTTCAACTTATGTAGTTAAACTTTTCAATACATTCCTGTTGTTGATTCAGAAATAATAGCTACTGATACATATGAAATTATGCAGTAAATAATGAAACATGTTTTAATGGGTGTTCTATTGTGTCTGAAAAATAAATTAGGAACACACTGTTTCAGCTTTCTTTAATTATCTAAAGTAAAATTTAAAGCGAGATGCTAGTGGAGACTGCAAAATATTTATCACTAAATTTAAAAATATATATAAATTTCAAAGGAAGCAACATATTAGTTACAATAGTAATTAAAAATGTCTATATGGTTTATGATTGTAATATTTTTAAAATATTTAAATCTAAGTTAATAGCATTTCTTTTTCAATCTATAATCAAAGAAAATATAGGTGCGTATTATTTTTTCTCATGCATCTTAGAATAAAAGAAACTAAACATCTCAAATTCAAATTGAAATTTGAAGTTAAATTTTGATCTTTTCTTGAAGTAGTGCAATTATTTTTCTTCTGTCTTTTTAACATGCTTACTTAAATTTGTAATAATCTTTTTATAAAAGTCATTTGTGTATTCTACTCCTTTCCTTCCCTCCCTACATCCCTCCCCTTTTCCTTCTTTTACTCCTTCCTTCCTTCCTTTTAGAAATGTTTTTTAATAACGTTGAATAGATGACTATTAGGATTTTGTTCTGAGTCTCTTGGAGGCCAAAGAAGATTAAGATAAAGAAGCAATTGTAATACATTCTAAAGAATGAAGAATGTTATGATACACAAGTTGGTTAAGGATACTTTTAAGATTCAATTGTGAAAAGAAAAATATTCTTGGTGAGGTGACAATAAACTGAGATACAAAATATGAATGGGAAGCATGATATACTTGGTAATGGAGTTTAGTAATCCCATATCTTGGTTAGAGACCCTCTTGTGTTTGAGTACTAGAAGAATGGCATGATGGGCACATGAAAGCCAAAGAAAGTGAGATAATATGTCACAAATTTGCCTGGGTGGACTCATGGATGAATTGAACTCCTCCGAGAAATTTAGGAAATATATTGTCAACCCAATGTGATTTAGTGGAAAGAATATGTGTTTGGAGGAAGGTAGTTCATTTAACTAGTGTTAAATATTTGAAAGCTGGTTTTAGTTTATGTTTGTAACTTGGGCAATGGAACCTTCTTGATTCTCAATTTCCTCATTTACACAATGGAGTTCATAATATACACTTTAAAGGAAGGTTATAAGAATTAAGTGAGATATTCACATGAAAATGTCTGCCATGGAATTTATACACAATAAAAATTAGTTACTTATTCTTTGTTTCCTGGTAGATGAGAAAATTAAAAGATGTGTGAAAAATAAAGTGTTCTGGATTGCAATGAGTGCCCAGAGATAGGTTATGCAAAGAATTTTTAAGTATCCTGCCTATCCTTTCCGCCCTGACTACTTTCTTCCTCCCTTGTGTTACCTTTTTTCTCCTTGCAGTTAAATTTTCTGTATGAGAAGCAGTAACTTCTTCCCAATCACTGGAGGGCACTTTCAGTCTATTTTCACAGTTCCTAACGAAAAGTGTGCATTCCATAATTCTTGGTTCTGATTTTAAAGAAACAACAACAACAAAACATAAGACGGTCTCTAACCAAGATATGGGATTGCTAAACTCAGTTACCAAGCACAAGCTTCAAGGTGTGGAGCTTTGGGTTGTGGGAGTGCTTCTGACAGCATTCACAAAGTGCAGAAGTATACTTGGACTAAGAGCTCCACTACCTGGTAGCTATGTCCCTGCCATGGGACAGTCTAAAAAAGTTGAAGAGATTGGCCTTTTTTGGCTCCTCTGGGAAACATTGGAAGTATTTCAAGTCTTATTTTGATAGTAGTCAATAGTATTTACTGCAATTGTATGCTCTGCTGATTATTAGGCTGATGTTTCCCAATATCTAATCTGTTCTTCCATATTTAGCTTCATATTCATTTTTCAAAGTAAACACTTGAGTAAATAATGAGGTTTAAGGGATATTATATAAATTGAAAATTAGTTTTACCATCATAATTTGTCTGTGAAAAATTTCTAATGATTCATATATCAATCATTCTGAATATATAAAGTAAATCCAGATTAAATTTTAACTTCAGAAATCTTTAGCTTCTATGTAGCATGCATTTTGCATATATGTATAGTTTTTAAAAACTAGAACTTAAAAACCTGCTTATAATTTCCAAGTCAGATTTTATTAGGAAATTATACATTTTATTACATGCATTGATATTTAATGTTTAAATTTTATATTTATGATTGTTATAATTAATCTGTAATTGACACATAGTTTGTTGTTTGTTTTTATAAAGTGAGAATCATAAATATTAACTTTATTAATCATTGAGTCTTTTGTCAGTTTTCTTTATAGGGTTTCTAGTTTGCTTATCACTTCCATTTGTTTTGTTTGTTTTTGGTAATTAGTTCGTCAATGTATCCCCAAATACCCTAGCTAATTTAACTACTAGAATTTTATGTTTTTGACTCTTTACAAACATATTCATTTTTGATTAACACAAAAACTACAAGATATAAATTAGAATTTATAATTTCTGGTCTTTTTTTCTGGTTGATACAGTTAGGAAAATAGTGACAAGTAAAAGAAAACTCTTGTATTCTGTAAAATTAAATAGCAGTTCTTTTTGTCGAGAAAGAAAGTTGAAATAACTTTAGTGGTACATAATGATGTACATAATTTCCTGGATGTATTTCCAGCATTCTTCTTAACCCTTTCTTCAAAAAGTCATATTTATTATTCCAATAAGACAAAGTGATCACATAGGGCCAAGAGGTCCTGCTCAAAAAATTTGTATATTTTATATAATATAGGAGGAGTATGAGCACGATAAGATCGGAAACTGAAACTACAATCATTTCTAAATGAAAATTATGTGACAGTTCATCAGTACTTAATGCTAACATTGGTTGATATTAGCATGAAGAATTTAGCAGCTATTTATCATAACCCTGTGTGTGGTTAGTACTCTGAAATACTTGCTTAGAGCAGAACAATGTTTTAGTGGCAACATGAACTACAGCTTCAGTTTGAAATATTAAATAAATGGAAGTGTCAAAGGAGAATTTGCTTTTGTTGTCTGGAATCTGTGTGTGTGTGTGTGTGTGTGTGTGTGTGTGTTATTGTTGTTGTTGTTTTTCACATTCTTTTAAAAGTAACCTCCTACACCTTGCATGGATTGGTTTTTACCCACACTTTCGTAAGACATGGCTGGGCTCCTGCACCAGATGCAGGTGTCCCCTTGTGCTGTCAGCCAGGAATGATTAATGAGGATTTGCCCCTTCTGAAAGCAGTCTTTGGAGCATTGTTCAGGGCATCTGTGGAACTGTCGGGGGAGACAAGGACACAAGTGAACAACCAATTATTTGGCCATCACTGAGGCAGCATGAAAAAGACATCAAATTGGACAGAGAAGCAATGCTTTTGTTTGGGGGATCAAATATTATTTTTAAGGTGTTAACAGTAATAATACAGAAATTTCATCTTGTTTTAAAGAATTTTGGTTAGGTATAAACTTAATCAGAATTAGATTTTTTTTTCTTTAAAGCTAATTGCATTCTTTGAAAGTAGTATAAAAGGAATAAAACATCACAAAATTGATCCTTAAGTGGTTGCCTATTGTATAAAGATATATCGTTTTGCTCTGCTAGCATTGGAAAACAAGAGCTAAGTATGCACCAGCAAGGAGGATCCTCCATGCAGAGCTCCTAATTGCTGGTCATAGTCCACAGGGAAGAGGGCTTTTATAAGTAATCAGAGGGTCAAAAACATTGCTCTGGAATGCTAAAGAATAAAATGAAGAAAAAAAGAAAACAAACAAAACAAAACAAAAACCTCTCAAAGCTAGGAAATATTTCCAATCCTATGTTCAGCATTTGTATGTTTCTTTTTTTTAGTATGACATGTACACTTAAGTCTTAGTGAGTAGACAGAGGTTTTTCAGACTGCCACATTAGGTCTGTTATTTAAGTCAAAAATTTAAAAATGGTAACATATTTTGAGAACAATTCAAATTTATAGTAAGAAGTTCTTTCAGAAAAGTTTTTTCTTTTGTGCTCTGTCCAGTTAGGCCTATTGTCTTTAGGGTATTAAGAATTAAAAGCCAAGTCCTGAAACCTTTAAAACTGTCAAGAAGCAGATAATGATATTTTAATATGTAAAAAGTAATGGTCAGTAACAACTTTAATAAACATGTTTTATATAACAAGAGCAAAAAATATCTACTTAACTTTTTATTTGGTAGGTTAATACTTTTAATAACTTTTTTTCTCAATGAAAAAAAATTTAGTCACAGAATAATTAGGAATCACATTAAGATTAAAACAGGGGTTAAAGGAGTATATATAAAACAAATGTCTGAAAGGAAATTGAGTTTGCAAGTGATTTCTGGAAGAATACCTTACTTTTTCATTCTTAAATAAATTTCTCTTGTACCTGCAGTGATCTGGCTGCTTACTGATTTATATTTGCTATGTAAATTCCAAATTACATAATTTTCTGCATTTCTTAAGCCAATCTGAATTTCCTCTATCTTATTGTTCTACTATATAAGACTAAAATACATACTCCTATTCAAAAATTGTCCTACTTAGATACATGCATTTCTATATGAATACAGGCAAATGGGCTATGCCCAAATCATGAGAACCATTTAAGGTTATTATAACTAACAGCTTTGACTTGAAGTAGGCTGAATAAAATAAATCTAATCTAAGTGGACACTAATACTGCCTCTTTTCCATGTCATGAAAACAGCAGTTTCAAACTGTTTCCCATTTACTACTTACATTAAAATTATCTCAGTCAGAAAGATAGAGTAACTCAATTATTTTTTATTAGTAACCTTATTTTTAAATGTGTTTACAGATTCCCTGACTTGTAATAGCTCAGAAACATTGAATTTGGGCTGGTTATGTTGATAAATGATTCAGTTTCTACAAATGGAGTATTGTCATATAATTTTTTTCCCCATGCAAATTCTGCTCTGAGTTTTTGAACTTCAAAAATACATTTTTGTAAGCAAGAACTGTTCATTAATATGTAGAAAGTCTCAGTAAATTTGTTTCATCTTTTTCCTATTTATTTTTTATTAACTCTTATCTTCTTGATGCTATATGTCATTTATAATTTAGTCATTTACAGTAATTTTTAATCCAAGACAGATTCTTAGGTAAGACTGCTGATTTCACTTCTATTGTTTGTGAACCAATGATGATGATCTTGTAGCATGGTGCTCCAAATTGATCATTAAAAATGGTATGTTTTTCTAGAATGTTTATAGTAAGTATATGATAAGAAAAGTAAATGCTAAAATTCATCTGCAATATATAATCTAAATTGAAAGTGATTTTTTTTATGTGTGTGTGTCATACTCAGTGTTTCTACTAGCTTTCAATTTTCTAATACTTTGCCAATGGTTCTTTGAATATTTGCTCCAGTTCCTTCTCTGTGTACTGATGTTTCACTATATTGTATCAGTCTTTTATGCATTATTATTTTCATATTAAAAAGTTGATAACAATTACTGAGACAGGCATTTATGAGAATCTTGGCTTAGAAAATCAAGAACTTCCTGTTTTAAGGAATTCCAAGAAATTTCCACTTTTAAACCCTCAGAAGAGATCTGAAAATGTGACTTTGCTATGTTGTTTAGGCCAGAAAATATTATCCAAGAAGATAATCTTATCAATATTTGCCTTTACATATGGGAGGTATTTATGGTTAAATTTTAATTTTGTATAAGTGAAAAATCCATTGTAGTACAAGTATATACCAAATACTACACTGTATATATTTATACTAAAAATGGTTTCATTACTTATTCAAAGTTCAAATTTAGGTGAGTATATGGTACTTTTCTTTGGTAAATCTTGCAAGCTAAAACAACGGAACAATTATAACCCAGATGATAATCTAGAAATCTGGTTGTCTGGGATTTACCCCAGAATATTACATAACAGTAAACCAGAAGTTTTCCTCTCCACGCAGGAAGTTAGATTCAGGCTTTGCCCAAGAATATTATATAACAGTAAACCAGGTTATTTTTTCCTCTCCACAATGGAAGTTAGATTCTAACTATCTTATTTAAATGTTGTGAAGATAATTTTAAACAAATTTACTTTAAACATTGTAATTTTTTGACAGCATATACAAATAAAAGTTGATAGAGTGACACTCCAAAGACCAGTTAAAGGTCTTTTGAAACTGGCAAGTTTAACCTACTTGAATTGAGAGAGAGAGATTTGTCATGCTACAAGAGAACTAATGAAATTATTTCCCTCATTTGTAATAAATTGCATTGGACAAGTAAGTCTGCTCTTGATAGAAAATTGAACTTCCTCACGGATAACAAAAGTTGAAAGAATGTTTGAAGCAAAAAACTTGTGGGGCAAAAGGGGACAGAGATTTAAATGAAACTGGATAATTCAAATTTAGTGTGCAAAACTCATATTAAGTATGAAATGTGTGACTTCAGGCTTTACAACTGGTATCAGGCCAAGTACCCAACTTTCCCTTCATTCCTTTTTTTTTTCCAAAGTGATACTTTTAACAATATAGATGTTTAATTTTTGTATAATCATACTGTACCATTTTTAAATGCAAAAGTGAAATTCCATCTCAAATTCTTTTCTCAGAAGTTTCACTAGCAAAATAGTTTATTTAGATTTTTTTCCCAGGCAGTTTCATGGTTATCACACTAACTTTTAAGCTATAATATTCAGTTGAAAATATCCAGTATTTGGAAGAGAGTTATTTTATGTTTAAGACGTAAGTGTAAATAAGAAATTGATCTATTTATTGAACATGGTTTAATAAATGTCATCATATGTTGACATCTATTAACATCTAATGTTAATACATAAAACTTATACAAAGCAAACAACAAATTTATTATTTTGTACATAATAAGTAACCTAACTTAGAGCCTTTCTCTTCACTGTCATCCAAGAAATAAATACTGAAGTGATATTCTTGGTCCCCAAGTTTTTTTTTTAATTAGAGCTTTATAATTAGTTATACATAGTAGTTGGGTTTATCCTGACAAACTCATGCATTCATGGAATTCGATTTCAGTTCATTATCCTCCTACTTTTCCCTTCCTCTTTTGCCTCCTGGCCTCCCTCCCCTTCCCTTCCCCATTCTCCTTCTAGTCTACTAGATTTCCTTTTACTTGTCTATGTATTTATATTTGACTGGTTCTTTTCACTTATGTATAAAGGTGAAATTCTTGTGGCATATTCATATATGCACATAACGTAACATGAAGAATTCGTTCTGCATTACCTCCCCTTATCCATCCCTCTACTTTCCTTCTCAATCTCCTTCTTCTACAATACTGACCTTCCCTTTATCTTTAGTTATTGCCTTTACTGTTGCATGTGTAAGACACACAAAAATATTTCAAAATAACTTCTTATTCAAATGTTCTCTCTCTCTCTCTCTCTCTCTCTCTCTCTCTCTCTCTCTCTCTTTCTCTAGAAGAATTAGAAGAGGTCAGCTCTTAGGAGCAGCCTCTTAGGCAATACAAATTGGGGAGTGTATTTTACAAAGAAGTGTGTCCTCAGGGGAGATACAGGGGGAGCTTCAGGGAGCAAGACTCTGTGAGAAAAGTGTGAGCTGGCTTTCACTTCTGTTGTATCAACTTAACAGGATCTATTGTGCAGGGTACGAAATGACCCCATATTCAGTAGCCCTGGTTTGCACAGTTGACTTGCTTGCCTCCTAGGTTTCTTGTTACCAACTCTGCTGCCAACTCCATAAGCATCTTACTATGCTTTGGGTATTTTTTCATGTCCTTCTTATACCTTTCCATGCCTTTTACTTTCAGAGGGCTGCCCTTTCCTATCCAAGGTGACAGCCTTAGTTCATTCTATCTGGCAAAGCATCATGGTTAGCTATTAAAAAGGAGGCTCACAATGTTTCACATTAGTACAAGATAGGAGGTAACTGTATAGTTAGAAATTTAAGACAGAAAGAACTGTAAATAGCTTTTATTGTTGATACTATGCAGGATGAAGTTAATTGTGGGAAGTTGCAGCCAAAGTATTCAGAATTCTCTGATCAGCCTTCTTTGAAACCTCCCATGCTGAGTAAAGCAAGATGAACTTTATAAATCAGTGCAGATGTGTAAACTCCTGAGAGTAATAAAGGATGAAATTTAGATATACATTTTTTGTATGCTGTGCATGTCAGACTTGAAAAAAAACAGTATTTTAATCTTTTATTGTTTATAAAGTATTTTCATGCAGTTTTTCTTCCTTCTCATTTTTTTTGTGACACAAAAAGTAAGGCATTTTATAATGCAAAGACTTTAAAAAATCTGTATTAATTCATGACATAGAAAATATGAGATTTATCTTTTCATTAATAATTTGCTTTATTTTTTCACCAGAAATTATGTTCCTAAAATCTGAATAAATGTCTAAAATAAAAGAACAATTTATACTTTGACACCCAAAAATAGCAGATAAATTTAAAGCAAAAAATACTCAATATATGATAGTATTGAACTTTAAAGCAATAATATGGTCCTGTCTTGTCTAGTTATGAATCAGAACCAATGAGGAATATGAACACAAAACTAGAACTCTAAATCAAACTTTTTAAAAAGATGTTTTGTCATTTTATTGAAAGCACTTCTTGTTTGAGGGCTTGCTCTTTTTGCAAAAATATAGGGCTGTCCTGTTTTTAAACTAGCACTGGTGCCTTACAACAGGTTAGACATTACCACAAGAGGAAATTTCAGCTCAGAGATTTCACTGTACACTCTTTTTGAGAAGATTTCCTAGTGATGGCTCAATCCATGCTGAAAGTTAACAGGCATTCTTAACCTGGGAGCTATTTAAATGAATTTAAAAACAAGATTACACTAGAATAGTTCAGCAGGTCTTAAGATTAAAAAAAAAAAAGAAACAACACTGAAAAAAAATAAGTAGCTTAAGGACATTTCTATAATTCAGTAAACTCCAATTTGCTTTAAAGTAATTGGTTATAAATTTGTTTCTTCTTTTCCTTGTTTTTTTTTAAATGAAGGCAGTAGTGAAGTAATCAATGAATATTTCTGAACATCTTCAGAAAATGTCTTTGATCTGCATTATTATGAAATCTTAAATCAAATTTTTCTAACATGAAAATTGCAAATCATGTTGCATTTTTTAGTGCAAAGTGGTTAAGTACAGAAAGTGATTAGAAAACATTGCCTAGGTTATTCAATGCTGAATGTTATGAAAAGTGTTCAGAATGTTCTCTCAGCTTTCATATTTCGTTATAAACTGTAAGAAAATGTTTCTCCAAATGTTAGTGGTTGAGGCTTTCCAGAGTACAAGATGACAACCACACAATTCTGAAAATTTGCAAATTGTTTTCTGTCTAACTAGTAACATGTATATTCCACATCATAAATTCTTTCATTTAGAAACAAATTTTAGGAAAAAAGTATAAATTATGGACAAATTAAGTATGAGTGTCCTACTATTTTTATATATATACTAATCTTTCCTTTAGAGCTTTTATCTTTGTGTCAGTCATTTATCTAAACAATTTTCTGAACTCTCTTGAAATCTTGGTTAAGTAGAATCTTGAGTTCTGAACTCTTGATACACACTGTCTCCCAGTGAGAGGCCTGGATAGAAAGGTGACTTCTGAGGGATGACCCAGGAGTTTACTTCCTCCTCTCTGCCTCTTATCCTCATATCTTCGGGGAGGAGTTCTGAGACCATCAATAATCATCATAGTGCATGGGTCCAAACCTTCCTACTGCATGGAATTCTCATTATTTCAGGACTTTTTAATCAGTAAACAGTAGAAGACAATTACATATAGATTGGTTTATTTGATGCTCAGATCATGTAAATTTGCAACAGGTTGTTTCTGCTAGCTATAGAAACATAAATTAACAGCAGTGTTCTGGGATGAAAAGATGATGCTTGGTGCTTACAAACTTGCTAGTTCAGTTCTAAAGGAGTAGGAAGACGATTGGAATCCATGGAGCTTTTGGTTAAAACAGGCCACTGACATCTTGACATCTTTTAGCCATCATCAACCATAGTTTATTTTTTTAACCATCTTTTATTAGCAAATTTCTAGTTTTCCATTAAAAGACTAACTGAGGATATTGAGATATAGAGCTACTTAAAAGTTCATGTATTTAATATATTAAATAAAATTTATTTATTCTCTCTGACATTTCTCTTACCTACAAACAGTCTATATCAAATGATATATATGTATAAATTATATACCTGAACTAATTTTTGAAAGTCTGAAGACTTTGGATCAAAAAAGATGTCTTTGTATTTTTAGTTGGCATATTAACTGGCTTTAAATTATATTTTCAACCTCATCTGGTATAACACCTCACTTGCCAGTTTTCACTTGCTCCCCCGATTATGAAGCAAAGACAACTCACATTTTTTCCTTCAGAAAATGCTATTCTTCCACAAATGCAAATTAGTTTTGAGATAAAACAAACAAAAAAAGAAGCAGAAGGAAACAAAAGAAAGAGAATCTTTAAAGCCTTTGACTGGTTGTTTGAGCATTGTTCAATGAGTAGACATAGTCACTATTCCCACCATGATTTTTAGAAATTGTGACAACAGCCATCCACATTCTTTTGTGTGTGACCAGTGGCATATTTGTGAGATGACCAGCGGGAGTTGGGGCTGTGTCTAGGAGCAGTTTTCTTTTTGTGAAGTTAATGGGCACATATGGGGAATGAGCAAGCTTTACCATTCTTTTGGGCTCCTCCTTCCCTGGCCATGGAGTTGAAAAATTGCCATTGCAACTAGAGCCAGTGATCTGCTCTTTAGCATTCTCTTCTTTTATATAATTCATTGCCATTAAAATAAGACACCAGGCATGTTGAAGGTGACTTTAGACAATAAGACCTTTGCTGATATTGTAATTTTTTTCTTCTCCCTGCCCCTAACTCACAATGAGGCCTTTCCTGATAAGTTTATTTAGTTTTCTTCTTATCCTGCCCCATATCTCCAATTTCTTTCTATTATATATAGTGACCTTTGGGACCTGACTGATGTTGGCCAATATGCAAAGAGACTGTATGAGACCATACTTTGTTTACAACAGAAAATAAAATGATTAATTTTATAGCTTCTGAAACTTAAATGAAAAAACTGTGCTGTAAAACTCTGAATAATTCATGGTAAACACATCTGAAAAGCCTATTGCTACTGGATCTGCTTTCTTTTTGACTCTTATTTTCAATGGAAAATTAAAAGGTTTTACTCAATATAATAGTCTTGATAATGTTGAACAATAAACAACAGTGTGGAAGCAATTGATGGTTCCCCCCCCCCAACTGGGTTTTTCAATTCAAACTATCCAATTTTGAACAAAGTGGATCTCTCTCTCTCTTTAATGATGACACCTGTGCATAGTATAATGCCTGTACTGTATTAACTTTCACTATATCAATGTCAGTATTGCAGAAGTGGTATTTAGACCTTATTATAAATTGAGAATTAAGTAAAAGATATTTGAGTTAATATTTATGATTACTGAATTTAGCTGAAATTAACTCATATTGAGAGCAAACTATACCTAAATCTTTGTGAAATACAACAGCCATGTTCTTACACTGAGGGATTTGCAAATTGTTTATGTTGCCAAAGCCAAAAGACCCATCTCACCTTTTTAATTTCAATAAGATTTATTTATGAATCTTTGGATCAAAAATTAGAAATTAATGTAATAAACATTTATGAAATGCTTACCATGTGCCACAGATTGTTTCAAAAACTATATTCATTAATTTTTTTCTCATAACAACATTATGAAGTAGATAATTTTTT